>NC_057425.1:3762500-13762500 GCF_019457755.1 Venturia canescens
TAATGTATAAATAAACGGGAAGAAGGCAGACGAAACAGATTCGAATCATTTTTTTCTACAATCTCAATTCAAAGCTCATGGAAATTGCACTTTAATGAATTTCTACTGCGTCGCGATCTTAATTAATACCTGCGTGAATCGAAACAAATTTTCGTACAAATATGAAGGAAAGCTGTGGGCACTGTGTCCGGATTCACTTAAAACATTGGCATGTTAATCCAATTAACAGAGATTTCTTCGCGCAGTTTTAGAAACATTGATCAATATTGTGAGCGAGTATTTCATTGGAGGGATCGAGATTCCAAATAACTGATGAAAATGAAGTCGAAATAGCAGGCTCCGTTGAGCGATGAGATTATTTCGGGCTGTTCGGTGAACGAATACATGTGTTCGCTGTTCGTTAGCTGTACGATTATTGGCTTTTTTCTCCCCTCCAATTTCTTTCGCGGATCCTCGATGCGAGCTCACTGAATAATAAATATTAAATAATCTTCTGACAGAGCAGATCCTTTTGCTTGATCCAGAAGATCGCGAATGCGCGTTTGCGCTCTGTTGATCAGTGCATTTTCGTGTGCGAAACTCTTCGAGGCTGGATCGCGAAGCTGCAAAAGTTCAGGGACACGTTGCAACTGTTCGAGTGGCGACGAATTGAGGCAGTGAAATAAGAAGGAACCTTGTTGTAAACTTTGTCGAATCTACGATTATTTTTCTCGAACTTTTGAAGACAAAAAGGTTCATGAATGAGATCAGACTGCTTTCTGTTTCTTGTTCCAGCTCCGAAGGAAATTGGCAGGAAAACGTTGAAATTTCATCCAACGTGAGTTTCGTTATGAAATGGAAAATGATACCCGGTATCGACACAAAATTTTTCGTCGTACGCGAAGAAAGCGTCGAGTCCAAAGTCCAAAGTTTCGCTGGCAAATGTAGCATGTAGGGCAGATCTTAGCGGGATGAAGATAAAGATCAGGGAAAGAGATAAGCCAAAGGGAAGAGTTTAATATTTTGGCAAAAAGCTTTCCTTAGCGCCTCGTACATTGTTTTTTTTGTGCCAGCAGAAAAAGAACCCCTGGAGAGGCTCCTCGAGAAGGTGAGGAAACGCTTGAGGGCAAGCGTGGAGCGGGGGAATACGAGATAAACGCAGAACTCGACTGGAGTTGTCGTCGTTGCCGTGTGAGACTCGGCTGGAGGTTTCTCGTGTGACAGCCTTTCGCGTCTAGGGTCGAGGGTCTCTGTTATAGGGCGCCGACCCTTCTTTGTGACAAGCATTCTCTGTTCTTGCGTTATTCCTCGAGGGAAATCCCAACTGAAAAGTCTACCGGTTGGCAGAACAAAGTAAAGTCTGCGCAGTCATTGGCATATTCGTTTATCTGAAGCTTCCAGCCCTCCTTTTTACGAGCCAATCACTGAATCGTGGGATTTTTTCCAGCTGGCTGCCGATGACTGTATCACTTTAAACGGCGATAAGAACGGCGCCCGGGACACACTGCCACGTTTTGCCTTTGAACATCGCGAGCAGTCAAACTGTAGTCGAACTCCCTTCGAACAAAAACCGTTCTCTATCTCCTCGCGAACCTTCGTCCTTCCTTCTCCTGCTTTTCATATTACATTTAACTTTGTTACAAAAGAGTTGAATCCTCTTTGCAGTCCCGCCAATCGTCATCAGCAAACGTTGCTCTTTGATACGCATAACAAAGCTGCAAAGCAAGCTGCAGAACGTTTGGAACTCGGGAACGATGAACCGTCGATCGTGCTTTTAGTCCTGACAGACAATGCCCTACTTCATTAACAATGAACCATTCCCGAGATCCCAATTCTATTGTACTTCATTTTATTGATATACTAAAAGGCACGTTCCTTGTCTACCTTCAGATGTACGAATTCATGATTGCAAAATTTTTCGTCGTTCTGCCAGAAACTTATTCATTTTTCATTAAAAACAGCGCTCCATTTAACATCGGCGAACTACAAATAATTACGCGGCGATTTAATTACTTTTCTATCAACAAAGTATTTCCCGTGCAAAGTTCCTTGCAAATACTGTGTTGACATTTTTTTCCCCACAGTTGCTTCAATCCCTCTACCAGGAAAGTCTCCTCAAATTTTTTCAAAATTATCGTGTCCGCTGACTCAGATTGGCAGCCTATACTGGGACTCATTTTCAGCCAAACAGTTCTGGAGGTTCCGGATTTTATGAGAATAAAGTTTGTGAAAAGAAAGTGCTTGATAAATAATAATATTCCGGCGCCTCATTGGTTTTCGTTCAAATGTTATTCAAGTCAGAATCGTTATTTCTTTCTGCAATTGAACTCGTTTTGAATAATCGAAATGATGATTCTTTGATTTCCATAGATTTGTTTCATATTCGAAGGGAATACGTCAACTCGTATTTTGAGGGTCGTTTTAGACTGTCGATCACAGCCGCCGGCTGTCCAGAAGTGCGAAGTCCTTTTTACGAATGTCTGAGAGCACGGTCGTCAATGAGCTTCACATTATTGTCCTGTGCGTCTGTGTCTAACGTCATGTTGACGCCATCAAATGTGGCGACGTATCGAAACTATTTTTAGAATTGTACTAAATGAAAAAAAAGGGTAAATTAGTTATTGTGCGAAGTCGCCTCTATCGGTTAATTGACTCACCTCTCTTGTAGTCTTTTTCGAGCGTTTTCGTTCGAGTTTGGGCGTTTGTGAGAGAAGTGTGTAGTCACCTCCCGTGCCACCGGCACTTCTCTGTCTTGTGAGGGGCGTATGAGTGGCAGTAGGTGCACGCGGTGGCGGCGAAAACGTGACACCCTGCGGTAGTAGGGTGTAACCGAGATTCTGCGACTGCACGAACGGCGAGTTCGCCGGAAAGTGATTAGCAACCACTGGAGCCCAGTACTGGTGTGAGTGCCTCGCGGGTGAACTTCCTGAATTGGCAATCAGACCGACACCAGTGTAAACGTATCAAAACCGTCTCGAGGTAAGATATTTATGGTAATTGCTTAAACACGGCTTTTCACGAGTATCCAGCTGGTCTGGATCGGTTTACAGGATGACGTTTGGAAATAAAAATTGATGAAAAATCTTCGGTCTCATTTCGGTGGATTCAATCGTAAAATGATGCGAAAAAGAGTTTTAGTTTGAAACCAATCAGAGGGACGAGTGACTCGATATAATGCTTGAGAGTTTCGACCTTACTTTTTCGCTTTCCAAAACGTTTATCCCGAAAACTCGAGCAGGAATAATGTTTGTTGGATGATAGTGAGCGATGATAGTGAGAATGAATTTAGCTTACTGTCACTGCGCGGATTGCTGTGCCTCCTCTGCTGTTTCCACGTCGCAGATCTGACTCGCCCGGCAGTTTCTGTGTTGACAGCATCGACGCTGAGACTCCTGGCGACTCCTTTGTAGGGGTTAGACTCAGCGTTCTCGGTGGCTGCGGCAACGCCGGCGAGTTGTTCGTTGAGTGCGTAGAGCTTGGACGTGATGTCCTTGCCGATGAGGGTATTAAGTACAATTTTTAAGAGGGGCCTGTGCCTCAGTACCCTCATGAGTTTCATCCTCGTCCAGCAAATATAAGTACTCGATTCCTCGGCGCGTATCGTCACTTGGAAGACGTCGTCGAGATTCTCGTGGGTGGCTTCCCACTCCGGCGAATCGACAAATTGATAAGCCCTTACGTAGTGTAGATGCGTGCCGTCGCACGTTACTTTCAGTCTGCACGGAGCAGGATAACCAGAAAAAATCGTCGTGTTACAATTCGCTCGAATAAACTTGTCGCTCATTTTCTTGTTCAAGTTATACTGCGAGGGGGGGTTCGAGCGATGCCAAACAAGCTCTATTTTGAGAGGACGAATGTCGAAATAAATCTCTCTATTTATTCGGAGTTGATTGGGAAATATCAATCAAACGAGTTATCGATCGCTGGGGCAATCGTTAATTAAAAATCTCCACGAAATATCGCGGAGGTACGATCTAATGAAAAAAGCTAAACGAGCAGCGATGATGAAAGCGTAATTGGTGAAAAAATGACGCTGAATTACGGCAATTATATTGGCTCGGTCATGGGGGAATTTTAAAGTAAAATTAATCGGACTAACTTGCCACGCAGTAGTATGGACAACCTCTCGTCAGCCGGTGTGACGCCCTCAGTCGCGTAGGTTTGTCCAGGATCGAGCTTCAGTATCCTCGCTTCCTTGGCAAGCTCCTGGAAGTGTTTTTTGCTGACCCGGTAAGGCTTGAACAGCTTCAAATAGAGTTCCGCCAGTTCGGGGCTGAGGGCCGGAGGCAGAAAACGGCAGGCTAGTATCAACGAGTGTATCCCGTTCAGCAAACCCAGTGCGAGACACCACAGCATTGCATCCAGCGCACAGATCGTTATGCCGGCCCAAAGTGCAGCAAGCATGAACCCCGCTGTGAGAAAAGTTCGTAGAGCGAGTACCGAGGCCTTGAATGACCTTGGCACGAGAAAGGCGGCGGCGAAGAAGAGATTGGCTGCCTGAGCGGAGAGGGAAAAAGGGTGATCGGGAGAAAAAAATGAGAAAATACTTTTCAGTCAAACCGAAAAATTATCTAACGATTTGGATCGAATTAAGGTAGTTTATGCACGAAACGATTTTCTTAAGAAAGCCTTGAAATTTACACAGAGTGCAAATGGGTAGTCGACTCACACGCATATCAAATTTTCAAGGGTTCGTCTTATTGCTTGCTGAGACAAACGTGTTTAAATATAAAGGAAAATTCACAGGATTAAACGAACTGTGCGTAAAAAATCGTTTATCTTTCCATATTACGAATGAACGCTTCCTACGAAGTTTATGAAAAAGTGCACAATAACAATGAAGTATATAATGAAGATCTGGAAAAAAATTCGAGACGATGTACTAGGAACAAAGACATATTACGTTGAAGATTGAACGAAATTGGTAATGAGCATTCCACATTTGCTTATTTCGGCATTTTGTTTATTCTTGGTTTGGCCCATTCCTGTCACAGCCTTCTGTCTTTTTATGAATACTTTTTTCTCGATCCATTTCCCTTTGCGCTCTCTAATGCGATTTTTAACATAAAAAACTACACTATTTACGCCAGGGACGAATGAAATTTCGGGTTCAATCTGTGATGGATCCCCGATTAATTAATGGCTTGTAATTCCATTCGCGAAAAGATAAGTTGAAATTTACAATTTCGAATTAATAACTCTGACATTAATTTGGAGTGATTATTTCTTTAATCAGGGAGTAAAAATCTACCCAATTTAGGTACCCATAAAATACGATCCTTCGGGCATGATCTACCTTAATTATTTTTCGAATCTTGAAAAAACTGAAAAGTTATCCGAGGCTCCAAGCGTTGAGCGCGTTTCTTTTAGTGATTAGCGCAAGCTTTACGAGATTATCACCTGGAAGAGCTTGTGCTGAGCAGATTCCCACTCGTCGCAGTAGCCACCTGGCGGCAGTACCGTTGCGTTCAGTCTCTCGGTTACGTTGCTTGTCTCAGTACCATTCCATACGTCGACCCAAAGCTCCGTGTAATTCAGTTCGTCAAGGGAGTAACCACCGAGATTCACGAGACCGCTGTAGTTGAAATTGTAGTAACCATCCGTGGGATACGTAACCGTGGCTGATGTAGCATCAAATGGCGTCGATCCTGTGCTTGTGAGGAGGCTACTTGCGGACGTGGGAACGTCGGTCGTATTTGCCATTTTTCGTCGTTGGCGCGTGGTACGGGCCATCACCTGCTTCTTCGCCTAGTTCGTAAAACAATGAAAGCAAAATTATGCCCGTTAGAAGCGAATCCTTCCACATATTCTTCACTTCATCTTAGTTTCATCCCGCTGAATTTCCATTTCAGTAAAAACATTTGGAAATTGCGATATTCAAGTTTTTGAAGTACCGAAAAGTCTCGCAGGCAATGCGATCGTAAATGTACCGTTTTCTGAGTTGTAACCGTTTGCGGACCCTTTGAGTGCTCATCATTTTTATCGCTTCGTACTAAATGCTGTTTGTTTTTAATCTTTGGCTATAAATTCATTCCGACTCGAATACTTCGCAGTTTTTAATGGCGCAAAGGACACTGAGCGATAATAAAAAAATTCAGTTCCAGGTCAAGTACTCTGAAAGGAAAAATATATTGTTGAATTTTCTATCGAAAGTTATGACGAAATTGATCAATCACTGCAACGTGTATTGAAATCCTACAACAGCATCGCCTTTAAAGGCTTCCCTTCGGGATTCTCGGAGGCGTATGCAAATTGGAAATTTTTCGCAACCAGCACGAACTTCGCATCAGCCTCTATCATCTCGAGGAAACTCAGTTCCTCTCTTCGATCCACGCTCCTTTCCTTCGACGAAGCGAAGAGGATCTTTAGTGGGCTTGATTTGCTTAGCGGGAAAAGGGCGGTGGCGCTCGTCCCTTCGAGCACGTTTGGCCAAGTCCGAGAAGACTTTCCGTGCCGTGTTACCAAGCGGAATAAGATAGAAAGCGTTTAATGGTGTCTCAATCAGGACCCATTGTCAAACTCGTCTTGCATTCGCAAGAAACGAGTGACGTTCCCTCGATGCATCTCAGAACGAATAAAGCTCCCGTCATTTTGCTAGAACGGAGTCGCGAGAGTGAATCGAACGTGCCTTCGGTGAAAATGTTTACTTTTATTTTCGAATCAGATTAAATTGAATGAGAGCACTGAAATTTTAACAAACTCGGAAAACCTCTGTCGAAAACAGTAACGTTGATAGCTCGCTCGTATACAAAAATCTCAAACCTTTGTGTATTCCAATCGACTAATTTCGTGATTAGAATATACCGCACTTCAAATCTGGAGAAAGCACTCCGCCGTTTCCTCGTACCTATCCAATGATTGTTCAACGAAACCATGAGAGGATTGCAAACAATATCACAATTGGCGACCTTCCAAAGAGTCTTTTTTTCTGTTCCAAAAATCAAACTCATTTTCTCTGCTGAAACGTGGAACTCTCATGTAAGCCAAACCGTACTTGTTTTCGATAATATTGAATCCAATAAAAAACAGTTTATGTATACGTGAAACGATGAAGCGATATTGGAACGAATAAAATAGAAATTTATTCGAATGGTAAATACGTAGGTCTGAAATTCTTCAAAACAATGCTATTCCTTCCAATAAAATCTTCTGAATACTCGGTATTTGTGCTGGCTATTAATCGCATGTAAAATAGATTCATTTGAAAAATAAAATAAAATTTGCCCCTCCGCTTGAATATCTGGAAAAATTTTCTGCGTAAATTTTTTTTTTATTGTGACAGAAAATGAAATTAATTTAAAAAAAACGAGAACAACTGTTCGACCCGATGAATAGTGAAATATTTTCGTTGGCCTGCTCTTGTCTTTCCAGCTCCGTCCCAGTATTTCCCTTTCTTTGGCTAAACGTATATGTCGAACAGGCAATCTACCATTGCAGGCTCCCGAGTCGATGCTTTTCAGAGTTACTTTTTTGCTGCTCCAACTCTAAGAAAGAAAACTTATCCGCTGCCTCTACCGCCCTTCCCAGGAGAATTTTTCCGATAGTCATCACAACGAGCTCCGCAAGAAAGGCCGACGAGACTGTGTTCATCTGGTCTGCCAATCCGAGACTCGCTCTATTAGGTTCTCCATACACAGGAAACGAGGAAATTATATAATGCAGGCGAGTTTGAATCTGCGACGTATCCGATTCGAAAACACATTTGGACAATTATATTCGAAAGACGATAAAAAATCCGTTTTTTTCTTAAGTGTTTTATTCACCGGACACCCTGTACGTATTGAGGGAAAGTTGATGTAAAAAGTTTCCATCTTCTTGTCTGTGGAAGTTGGTCTCCCCTGTCGAACATCCCAAATGCTATCGATGCTTCAATACTGAGGATAAAATCGATTTTTTTGGTTCTTCTAAAAGTTCTTTTTACGTCTGTACAACGGGAAAGTAGGAAAAATGTATTAGCCATGTAGATGAAGAGGGAGGGCTCTATTAAGGTAGTCGTTACTTTGGGAAAATCGATGTGGAGCTGTGGAAGCTTAACTACTACTCGGTTTCTCTGCTCTCCTTTTTCCCCATTCTGCTTAGCCTCACTCTCGTTCTCTGTAATTTTACTGCGCGATACATGGGCCTTTCCTCCTTCTTGCGAGGCCACCAACGGTATAGATTTGCATGGGAATTAGCTGAGCAATTCCAAATCAACCACACGGTCACCGCGACGACCACCACAGGGGTATTAAGCACGTCAACGTGGAATAAGCACTTCTCCGACGACTTTGCTCTCGAGCTTCGTGCCACAGACTCCAGCAAATCCACACATGACGTCATCCGATAGTGAATACGGAGCTCTCTTCGCTCCCAATTGTAGCTGAGGAAAGGAAGCGCAATGAGGAAGTGGAACTTTTGCGATGAGTTCGGTCACCAGCGACGTTTAAAAAGTCAAAGTTTTTTGTTGCATAAATCTTCTCTGAACGACACACGATTTAATTTGCATAAATCATTTCCCAGAAAGATAATTTTGATAATAAAAAATACCCTCTTGAAATCAATCTCGAAGCCGCTCCTTTCCGGACTTGAAATCGTCGATATCTGCGATGGGGGATTGATTGCTATTTCGTTGGAAAGCGACTCGAGGACGCTATTGTGCTGTTTCATTTTGTCGTCGACTTTCCAGCAACAGGGAGTCTTTTCCTTTCGCATCGACGACGAAAAACAGGCACGATATTGCTCGTAGTGGATGCGAGCTGCTGGAAGAGTTTTGTGCATCCGTCCGCAAAACATCGCAATCTCTACACACACAATAGATAGAGATATAAGTGTGTGTGAACTTTCCATGATCGGCTCAACCACCGGGAAGATAACGTTTCGATTTTCCCTGGGACGTGGTGTACTGCTCCTGTGGAAAAATAAGCTGTTTCGTCGTGCTTTCACGGATTCTTAGCTCATGCGGAATTACAAAATAACAAATCGTAAGCAGTCTATTTGAATTTCAGCTGATCCGGCGCGGTTACGAAATTTCTTGTTTGCACAATCAGTTTACCCAAAAGCCAGCCTTGAACCTCGGCAAAAATGATGAAAAAATTTCAATCTTCTCTGACCCAATAATCCTGAGTGTAAAACCAGGAAAAAGTTTGATGCTCCGAGTTGCCCTTTCGGATAACTTTGAATATGGAGGAAGCAGTGAAAGCGCGATGAACCTGACTGATTAATGAACTTCTCCGCACTTTCAGTATATCGTGGGACGTAAAAAAATTCTCCCATCAGCGCAGCGAAGGTCCTACATTTCTTGCTCCACAAAAACAACAGTCAGTAAACTTTTGCTCTCTTCTTTCTTCTTGCCTGCTCCCGGGCTGTTTTTTCGGCTCCCCAACACCAGACGGGCGTTGTCTACGTACACTGCTGCGAGAACGGCGTGACTGATAGAACGAAGAAGAGACAAACTACCGGAAGTTTATCCTGTATTCTTGTTAACCCTGTTGTTCGCGAAGGGTGTAGCAGCTTCTTCTTTATCCTATCAGGGGCTTTCAAACTTTTTTGCCTCACCCTCCCCCCTGCCCATTCGGCCCTATCTCACGTTTTCTTGCCCCTCAGCTATTCATACACGAATAAACCTTTCAGACTACAAGTAAATATGAGCTGGAGGAAATGAAACTGGGATATTTGTTATTTGAACGCCCTCTTTTCTACAAAAAGTGCTTATGAAGCCTGCCAAATTTCGTTCAAACGACTCCCATGTGAGCTTTTTTACAAAACCTGTTGTTATCGTTATTTTCAATGGAAGAAAATGATGCCGTTAGAACTTTTAATTTAGCTCATTGCCCAGGGTCGTGCCAATCCTTATTTCGCAGGCTCAAGTCGAAACGAATCTCGTAGGATTCGCTGAGATGAGCTGAGAATTTGAAAAATCTTTGATTAACCGAGATTTTTCATCAGGCCAATTTACTCGGGGATATAAAAAAATAAATAATGTTTATTCACGAGATAGAAACTGAGATTTACTAGGGCAGGCATAAAGAAAGTGAGGGGTCTGTGGGGCGCGTATCGGGGTGAATGAAAACGGGGGTAAATCGTTTGGTGGGTTATATTTAAAGTTTGAGCGAGGTCGAGGTACACGGAAAAACGTGAAGGCTCTGCGTGACTCGTGAGCTGCTCGGAAGTCTGCCCGAGAATAAATTCTCGTCGTGGGCTCGCTCCGAGTTGGTTCGATCTAACGAAAGCTTTTTCGAAACTCTGCGAGGCTCGAAGGTCCTTCGGGAGCTTCTTTATTTACACGAACACAAGTCTATCTTTATGGTCCGGAATTTGAGTTGCTTGCTCTCCTGCCTCAGCGTACGAAGCACGTCAGCGAGCAAAATACACTCCCTTAGCCCTAAAGTCCAGCAGCAAGTAGAAACTTTGCGATCTTATCCGCGTGTATCCGACAACGAGGACGGAGCCGAGGAAAGTGAAGGCTGCTTGGCTGCACCCTCCTGGATAAGTGTTCACGGAATAACATTTCGCTTCGAGACTATACAAAGTGTATATCAATCTTTTATCTTTATAGCTTGCATATTATGTGCCAGGGTAACTTCTTTCGTGAGTTTCGCCTCAGATCTAAGCCTCGCGTCGCACGCCGATGCCCTGAATAGAATGAATTCAAAAACGTAGATTGCTCGCATGCTTAAAAAGCTCGATAGTTCATTAAAAAACTCAGACTTTCTCCAAGTTTTTTTCTTCTCCACGGCGCTCGACGCTTCGCTATTCGATCGACGCACAGTCGTCACCGGCAGATCGACCATAAAAATCTGCGCCTCAAATACTACAGCAAGAAAATTAGTTTAAATCTCCTCGCTTCTGGCTATGAAGAAACTGCGAATGGCTCCGCGTCGCGAGCTTACACGTAGCGCGCTCCCCGTAAATCGAGTGAGGTAATAAAATCGCATGGCAAATATTATCGGAAGAAGGAATACAATCGTTATTTCGACGAAAGGATCAGGACAAGAAAGCCACGAATGGGGGACTTACAGAGTGATCTCGTTCCCGTAAAGCCGCTTTACGTCGGAAATCCCTTTCGACTTTCTCGTCACTTTATCGTCGCGAACTGCTTCTCACCAATGTATACAAATACCCCAGTACCTATATTTATATCCGGTAAGAGCCATCAGAACACTGCAAAATGGGAGTCTTGAGGGTTACTACGACGAAGGGTGTCGAAGAAGCGACAGTCGTAAAGCTCCGTGCAAAGGTCTTCTTTCGCGCGAGCGTTTTACATCTCTGCCACTTCCGGTTCGCGTCCTCTCTGTTTATCTTTGTAGCGCATTCCAGTTCCGGCTTCGCGTCTCATCTTTGGACATTCATAAAAGCTTTGATGCCCAGACTCCCCAAAGGTTTCCGGTTGCCGATTTTCACGTTACTTATGGCGACCCAGGCACCATGTTTGTACCAATATAACCATTTTATGAACGTATACACCCTCCCGACACAGGCTCCATGAATAATTGCCCCTGCCCAACGACTATAAGGGACATAAAATTCCTCTGGGAATACGTAATGCGCCAACTTTATTAGCATCATCCTAGAAAATATATGCGAGAGTGAATGTATCGTTGTGCTCGCCTCTCTATCATCACTCCCCCGTATCGCGAGCTCCTTTTTCACAAGCTATTTATTGCCATTTTTTAGTCACTCGGTACACTAGCGCGTATCACTTATTTACGAGATCTCGTTACGTGGAATGATTTTAACGAGGGCGAGGGGCCCGAGTGCTCTAATGAATACAACGAATCATCGATCATTTTATTTTCACTGGTTTATCGGAGCGCGTCGGTCTCTTCGTGGGACTTTCCCGTGTTAAGCAATATTCCAGTTGTCGCTTTTCCGGTGGAAAAATCGAGTTTGGACAAAACTCGAGACTCGTCAGCTCGCGACGTGGGAAGAGATGGGAACGAAATGTCAATGGGGATTTTGAAAAGGCACCGGGGTTCATTTCTTCTTGGGACCCTTGAGCTCTGGTGCGTGTCAGCTCGCGACGTGGGAAGAGATGGGAACGAAATGTCAATGGGGATTTTGAAAAGGCACCGGGCTTCATTTCTTCTTGGGACCCTTGAGCTCTGGTGCGTGGAAAACGGTTCGTTGGTGTCTATAGAAAATGTATAACACTTATTTATTATAATGATAGCTTGAGCCTGAACGAAGGATTCGTAAAGATTTCGATTGAGACAAAAATAGCGACAGTTTTAACAAAAACTTCTTTTTTTGAGCTGCTAAACTTTCCGATTCTTCGTTACAATTTTTTTTCCAACAAAGTGCGAAATTCTTCGTCCCGGCCCTAGCTATTATAACAAATAAGTGATATAAATTTGTCATGGATCGGATTAATATTTTTTTAGTAATCGTGTCCACCGCGAAGGTATTTTTCAAAAAGACGATTCTGAGATAATCACGTTTGAAGATTCAAGTATTGGAGGACCGCGCGCACCGGGCGCTCGCTTGAAATACCCATAGCTACGAATCTAATGCTCCGATCTCTATGAAACTTGGTGTGAATATGCTTCAGACATCGTACTTGAAGAGTATCTAATAAAACAATCCTCGATTTTTCCGCCCATCACAAGTGTAACGCTCCCTTAAAAGTAGGAACGTTTATTTCAGTAGTTGAAAATTTTTGAATGAGATCGACAGTGTACACATAGAGTAAATCAATAATTAGACAAACCTTGGGGAGAGCTGAGGGTGCGTGAGCCCTGGGAATTGTGCTCAAGGCTTAATTAGTAACGCCTACAAAGGTGAGAGGTCGATCGATATAATGACAGGAAATGACGCAGGCGAAAGGCTCGGTTGAAGACAACGATTCGTGAAAATTGGATTCCTCGACTCGACTGCTATTCCTGATTGAAGCCGCATCAGGATGTTCGCTATCATTCGAATTGTCGTGGCCCGCTCTCGTCCCATCGCTTCTTTCCTCTTCGTTTGTTCGAGTCGTTCGACCGAGCTGCTATTAGTCGAACGGAAATGGAGATCCCGGCCAGAATCGCGAGAGGAACGCGCCGGTTATCGCGTCAGTGCGACGCCATTATCGTCTCCAGGAATCTTACGATCATCGGAAATATTGCGGCAGGATCAATTTGGAAGACGATCCCCGCGTTCCTCGGGTTTGGGAATCGTGTCGCATCGGAACGCGCTTTAATTCGAGCAGCTCTATTTTCGCCGTCGGATCGATAAACTTTTCGGCCATTTGTACATTCCGATTAGCGTGAACGAGAAAAACGCATTCCTCTATTGAAATAACACAAAATCCTCACGCGACGATCTCGAGATTCGGGGTCGCATGAATTTCCATATTTAACACGCTGCTGCTGATTGATTTCTGAGATCTGAACCCTTCTGGAGCGATTAAGGCGACCATATTCTCCTTCAAATGAGCCGAACTGGTCTCACGTATCCGCGTGATACGACACCTGATAACGTAATTCGTTTACTTTGCTCGCCTGGCGTGAACGCGCCGAGTATTCCACTTCGTTTCGAGTCCATCTAATTACGACTTTTTATCAAGAGTTCGATCTTAGTGACCTACTAAGATTTTTCAATGCCCTCCGTTCTCAGGTGATGAAGCCGTCACATGCTTCGATTCCATGAGAGAATAAACGATCAAAACTTTTCTTGTTCCGTGTCGTTTTACCGAAGAAAAAATCTCGCAGTATTTTCAGCTTCAGGAATAATAGTTTGAAATTTCCTCGCAGTGCCTCTCTTGAAAAAACAAAACTGCGAGCACGCTCCAACCGGCCCTGCTTGAACTATCCGCTTAATCATTTCAAACGCGATTACTCACCGAACATCATATAACTTCATTTTAATCACATTAACCGAGCTGTCTCCGTCGCTGGGCCGTTCGAATTGCGAATTGAATAAACGATGCAACTGTAATTAGTAAATTACATAATGGCCAGGAAAGTCTTTTCGAGGCAAATCCATTTGACTCTTCCACAGAAATACTCGTGTGTGGAAGGATCGCGCTCGGCTTTCCCGTGCACTGGCAAACCTCGACGATTCTTCGAAGCCTGTGCATGTGTTACCTGCTGGTTGTAAACTAATTTGCATCCATTTGTAAAACGTTAAGTGCAATAAATATTCTCTCGTGCATGGAGACAATCAAGTCATTTTAACGGACGCGAGGATCCGGCGATTCACTCGGGCATTTATCCAAAAAGTAAGCAATTTGTTTCGGCGCATTGTCCAGACTGTGCAATCATCGGCGATTCTTCTTTCGTAGGGAATCTCGGTTCTCATGATCGTGCAGTAGATGGCAATAAATTTTTTCGAGAAAAAAATTCTGTTTATTACGAATTCAGAAACACAAATTTCGAGCGTGCACGGAGAGAATTAAATTCGAAAAATTACCGTCCAGTAAAGATTGTGCGGTGACGAGCTGCAGTTCAACATATTATTATGAGAAAGAAATTGAATTTTTCTGTAAAAAAATAATATTCATTGTTCACAGTAGGAACTTTTATCGCAGTATTTAGTAAATTTTGACGTCACGGTGAATTTTACCGCGCTGCACCGTTAAAATTTCCGTACGAATATTCATGCTAGGACGCGGCTAAACTGGGGACACGGCAGGGGTATCTTGTCGCTACATCGGCCTATTTCCCCACTGTTTTAATGTGCTCAGCCCTTTGTTGAAGCGTGTAAATCACCGTTTCAATGTGCTACGAAATTCGGAAAGGAGTGATCCTAAAATGCACTAAAAATTTTGTAAATATAAATATATGTACAGCAAATTTCACCATCTGCAATATTTACAATCATAAAATTAAAAATTCGGCAAAATATTGAAAATTTTACAGTGCGTTACTGGAGTTAATATTTTTCGTTAACTTGTCCCCGCAGTCAAATATATATCCGGTCAATTTAACAGTGAATTTCACGCTAAATATTACCGTTTAATTCTCTCCGGGTATTTTTGAGTCTTTAACAATAACTACTCGATCAAAATGATACAAAAATACCAGAGAACTGATATCGGTTTTCAATCAACTTCCATAAGTTTCTTAACGGATGGTCGCGCCAGTGCCACGGTAATATCTCGGTTGCAATGAAACGTCAATAAAATCCGTCGGGAGTTTCGATTTGTTTATAAGTGCACGGTTTATAATTTCACTAAAAACTACTATGGTGCTATAGAAGTAGGGTTCTATATCGTAATATTTATTAATTCTTACGAACATGCGTAGTAATTTTTTGTGAAGCGACTCGATGAAAATTGATGTGTGATGTCAAAATAAATACATCGGTACACATGCATACACCGGTATATTATTGTACAATGAAATTCTGTTATTTATCATAGTAAATTTCTAAACACTTTGGCGTATGATCGATGCTTGTGTTCGAGCTCCTCAAATTTGACTATGTTCAACTGTAAATTTCTTAAATTAATTCTACTTGACCCAGTTCATCATCGAGTCAACATAAATTTTACAACGTTCCCTTGGTGAAGTATGTAGGAGAAAATAGCACAGTTTAAACCTTTGCCACAGCAAAATACGCAATTTAAAAATTTTCATTCAGAATTGACTTGGAAATTACAATGTTTTTGGTAAAAGCCTCCAAAATGGGCGAT
Source organism: Venturia canescens (assembly GCF_019457755.1). NCBI lineage: Eukaryota > Metazoa > Arthropoda > Insecta > Hymenoptera > Ichneumonidae > Venturia > Venturia canescens. The sequence continues at coordinate 3,778,072 of NC_057425.1, forward strand.
GTAGAACCCCAACACCATATGGCAGCATAGTAATTCTTACTATTATTTTCTCTCCGCGTGGAGACTTGATTTTTGTCGTTTTTCAGAATATTGTTACTTGTTTTCGAGCTCGCACTATCTCAAAAATTCGATTATACCCTAACTCGAGCTCTCAAACGTATGAGAAGATGACAGCGTTCAGCTGAAATGCTCCGTCTTGTTTATCTCACTCTGCTCCCTTCGCTCCGCCGCCCTCTTCGTCGCTCAGTTGTTCTGCCTTCCTCTCTTGGCGTTCTGATCTCCACCGAGCTTTTGGTACGGCTATACGAAAGGGACAAACAGCAGGTTGTCTCTCACGGGACAGGCTGCTTCCCGTGGAGCAAAAGTCAGCATAAAAGTTCCGATTCCATTGGTACGTTTCCAATTCCATCTGGTGTATGTATCCCATCCGCTCTCTCACTCTTCCTCTCTTCGTCGCTGGTGAGTTGCAGACTCCAAACGCAAACCAATCGGCGCTAGAACGATTTATTTACGGGCTGAGAGAAACTTTTCATAAAAGCGCATTGACTCGACTCAGCTTCGTGCTCGAGAAGCTCATTATGCATGTATGAGAAAAATGGCAGGGAGATTGCCTGCTCGGTGGAAGGATCAATGTCGTCAGCTCGGTAGTCGATCAAAAAATGCGACTTAATTACGTTTTTCGGCACAACAAAACGACTATTCACTGGAAACATATCGAGCATAATAATTTCATAAAAAATGTGTGTTATCCAGCTCGTAGTATAAGGGAATTCCTCGGAAGGCAGTTCACTGAGAAACGTCTGACGATGTCTCGTCCAATTACTTTTGTATCTTCGTTATTATTTCCAGGTAATTGTAGAATAGTTGCTCGCTTATTTCTGGACCATTGAGAGCTGATGAATGCGAACATTCACTGGCTCTTCCCAGTACCTTTAAAACAGACGAAAGATTTGTATTTTTTCATTAATCTTTTAAGTTGCTTCCCCAGGCTTTCGGCGAGGCGCTCGTGCTTGGCTGACTTTTTAATGAAATCAGCGGCGTTCACCCAAACAGCACTCCGCAAGATTGCTATAAGTAGCAGCAAATAAGAGCGATTGAGGAAGCCTTTTTATGGCGTTCGTTACGCCGCTCGCAGAGCGGGCTGTATACGTTGCTCCCCTTTCTTCATATTCCCAAACCCCCGGAGTGCGATCAATTCGCGAGCGTTCGATAAATCGAGGGGGAAAGAATTCCTGACCCGTGATACCGTCGGAGTAAATCTGGTTAATGGAAATTCGTTAGGAATTCTCAGAGCCGATGAGAGTCTTCTTTGCGTTCGCGCGGAGAAAAAATCTTATCGAGGAAACAATCGTTTCCACTTGAAGCGTCGATGCTCGGCTCCGCATCGCTGGAAGCCCGCTCTTTCCATACTTTTTTTCCCAAGAGTACGACGCTCTTTTAACAATCTTTTGCAGCAATGTATTTCGGGACTTTTTCAATATGGAATTGATTTCGTTGTCGAGGGACCAGGAAGAGCGACGGAAAACATCGCTTTTGAGACTGCTCCGCACAAAAGTATTGAAAAACATTTTTTTACCAGTGGAATAAGCTTTTCGTATCACTGACAATCCTAACTCGTAGGAATCGTGCCGATCCTTTTTCCCAGAGTCCGTATCGGGTCCGTGGACACTGTCTATAAATCGTTCGCGGTGAAAAGTGCGAGCCGGAGGTCCCGGTGGGCTGCACGTGATAAGCGAATCAATGCACTTCTCACACGGGAATATTTTTATCCATGGAGAAGTACGCACACGCACAGAGACTCGTGCGCGCAAACATTCGCGCTTTTGGCATACGAGAAAAAACGGAATCCCGTTCGTTCGACTATCGCTTGTATTTTTCAAGTCTCGCATTACACTTTGCTTGCCAAAGTATCTTCCATCTTCAAACCACTCTCGAGACCAGCTGTTGTTCGTTACACAGCAGCCTTGTCACACACCGGTGCTTGGGGAACGATCTTCTTATAACGGTATCGAAAGACACGTATAAACACCCGAGATTCCTGTACATATGCGTACTTACGAATGCATAAACGAGGAACGTGATTCTCTCGGAAGCTTCTTTTATCGAAGCTGCTTCGAAAGACACGGAGCCAACAAAACCGAAAAACGGAAGAGACCAGGGGACACAATAAAAAATGCAGAAGCCTACGTAAATTCGTCCAGTGGAAAAATTTCGATGGGATTTTTTAGCTCCGGTACACGTAGAAATAGAACTTTCAATCCAACGCCAAGTTTTCCTTACGTAGCTGTCAAGAATTTTTGGGATAGAAGCAGCGCTTGGAATGTAGGACCAGCTTACAGCTTTTGAGCTGCGACTGCCCCTTCGATTTTCTTTCTGCTTTACAAATGTATTTTAAATTTATAATTATCGATCGATGTCTTAGTTTTTGACAGATCAGCTTTCCACCAGAATTGGATTCTCAGATGCTGATTACAGAGCTCCGTTTTCAGCTCTGCTTCGTTAACCCCCATTCGCGTAGTCTGGAAACTAATTTCGTAGTTACAATATTGCTTGAGTTTGCTTAAATAATCTATGAGGAGCTCGACGAAGATGAGAGACCGAGGCGACTGGAGAGATCTTCAGAGCCGATCGAAAGAATTGCCATCCGTTGACCCGGCAGTCTGCAAAAAATAATTGCTTCGGCTCTGAATTATTCATGGGGACTGAACCGACGCGCGGAAAAACTCACAGCACGCGATAAAAAAAGTCTCCCGGTGAGTCGGCGTTCATTCACATTTTTGTTCGTCTCGCGATGAAAAATGTGTGGGTGAATGGTTACAAATCCTTGGGGCGGTGAAAACATTGAGAGAAATAAACGGAGAGACTCCGCAAGGACTCGAGTCCGTGTCGTTACAAGGTGACAATGAGAATTCATTAATCCCCATTATTCGTTCCGTTGAACGACGATCAGTCTCTCGGCTCAAATGTCAAAGTCGTTCGTGCCCTCCCACCGCGCGTGAAAAAAAAAAAATATCGATAGTTCCAATAGAAATACAGAAAAACCGTTGGACTTGGAGGCCGCCGGAAAAAAATCTCTGAGAATCTAGAATTATGAATGAGAATTTCAAAACTGCCGCGACGTGCTTGTCGAACGTTATTTTTTCCATAGGAGCACACGTCAAAAAGTGAAAAACACCAGCGGCTGGGCTCACATTTTCATCGTAATTTTACCGGAGGCAAAACGTGTTATTTCTGTGATGATTTCCAAATGAGTGATCACCGATAGAAAACGATCTGCATATCGCTAAAAAGTCCTCAAATTATGATAATACCGTAGAAAGTTTCCAATTTTTTCTTTATCTCAACGCAGAAACAAGTTTTGTGAGAAAAAAATAAGAGTTTGGTGTGCCTAAAACGAAGACTGCAATTCGCGCTAAGTTTTCAATGAATACGAGCAGCCTCGGGGCAAAAACAATCCGAAACTTTAAAACTCCATATCTCTCTGATTCACTCGCTGCGCTGAACAAAAGGTGCATACGTGTCCGGCCTACGAAAATGATTCGCAAGGTTTCTGGGCCCCCGGTATAAGCCGCCTTGGTATCATGTGCGTGCACAAGATTTGATAATTCGGCGTGTATTTCGCATCACCTTTCGAATGCCGGATAAAAGCTGAACGTGCAAAAAATACGAAACGGTGAAAACAGCTCATAACTATTTGGAGACATGCGATAATGGAACGTAAACGCACTTTTACAAGGTTTGAAAGTACGAAAACGGGAAAAGGACGTCGAAGTGTATATGGAGGAATGGGCAGTGTGGAGTAAAAAATGTTCAAACGTTGCAATGGAACCACCTTAAACAGCAACATAAGGATTCGGGATTCTTCTGGCGCAGAATTCGATTAGTCTTTCTCGGTCACGGTCACATTAGAAAAAAAGCATTTATACGGCCAATTCGTTCGTATTCTCAGAGAAAAAGATTCTTGACAGAAATGAAGTGACGACAAATTTCGATGGTGGCATATCAAAGCTTAGCAAAATTGTTGACAAGATATTTCGAGGCTGAGATTCCTAACGATGAAACGTTCGAATTTCCTTAATCATGCATACCTGAAAAGTGCCCATCATAACATCAGTTATGTTCGGATTCATTAAAAAGTACAAGCAGCCCACGAAGAAAGTGATAAGATCGTGGTAGTAAAGCAAAGAGTGAAGCAGCTTGATACGAAAAGTTTTCGAAGTTCGGATGAATCCGTGATCCCCACTGACTTTAAAAAGAGAAGAATATTAGATTTTCCTTCACTAACAAGATTTCTCTCTTTTCTGTTTTTCTCGCGTACCGTGTTTGCAAGCAGGATGCGAAGAATGCATAGGAGGCTCGGCAGCTCTTTCTCTGCTTCTCGTTTCCCCGGGTTTCTCTCGCGCGCGGCCTGGGATATTTGGCATAAAACCAACGGGCGCAGGACTGTCAACGAGTGTGCCAAGTGAACGCACCTAAATTATCGTTACGTCACGAGAGAAAAAGAGACGGCGAGAAGGTGGGAGCGCGGAGGGGGGGCAGCAGAAAAGGAGCGGCCGGGGGCACGAGGGCGGAGAGCGAGGGAGGCAAAATCTAGTTTCCACGTTGCCAAGAGATTACATACACATGTGGATGAAAAAGGAAATGAAAAAATGTGCAGGGAACGAAGAAAAAAACGGTATTACACCGGTGGGATATGCTGGGACGAAAGGGGGAGGAAAAAGGGACGAGAAAAGGGGAGAAACGACGGCGAAGAGAGGAGAGGCGAGGGAGCTGGTGGATAACAGTGGTCGCTGCAGGTATTATAGCTACACGTGTGGTTGAAACTGAAGCATGGAGTAAAAAAAGAACGAGAAAATGACGAACAAAAAACTCGTCACTGAAAGAGAGAAAGAAGAGGCCAGAAGGGGGGGGGGGGACTAGGGCGGTGTAACGGTTGGAAAATTTATTGGATCACCGTTTTTCTGGAGCGTCGAGTTAGCGAACGATACCACCAGTAGTTCATTGGTCTGTTCATGAACTCGCGTGGCTTGCACGTTACTAGTCAACGCTCGTCCATTCCAGTGCGAGCTCTGCAAGCTACATACTTTATTTCATTTCGATAAACCTTTACGCTTCCGGACCGAAAGCACGTATTTGCTTTTTACAACTCGCTATTCCACGAGCTAAATAAAGTTTTTCAATAAACACATATATTTTTGTGGTTCGCCTCGAAGATCCGAAGAAACCGCATTGTTTATCGCAACTTTTTAGTACTTGATAACCGCAGTTACGAGCGCTCTCAATGGCTCACCAGGATTTGAGGTATCAGCGGGAGCCCCGATTCGAGTACCGGGTTCAAAGATTTTTACTTTCCTTTTCATACCCTTTGACAGGGATTCAAAGAGCTTCCAATTCCGTTTGCTCACCATTCACAGTCTTTCTCGACAATCAGCTTCGAAGATCCGGGACTAATTTGCAACGATTTATCATCATCGGCTCGTGATCCATCATTGAACAATATTTCAAAGGAAACTTAGCAGAGAATTTCTAGACACCCTGTGTACATGCTAAGCTCCATAAAAGCGACACGATACATAGCGCACAGAAAGGAGAAGATCTAATCGCAAATAAAAAACGTAATATACGTGATGCAATCGAGAGTACGGGCTTGATCGATCGTACACTAAGTTATGTCAAGTGCAGTGTAATCGTCAGTGATCGGAAACCGATATACCTCCCCGATAAAACGTGAGTGGGTTTCTCTTCTCGAAACAAAAAACGAATGTGCATTTAAGATGCTCGTTGCTCCGCTATTATGTATGTACGGATGTTGGAAATCGGATATTTTGAAATAAAGAAGAAATAACCTTTCGTATCTCGTTTGTACGATAGCGAATAAACGTATGACGAGAGAAAAAACGCGAAAGAAAGTGCTCTCGCGCATGAGAAAGAAGGGCTTTTCAACGTTTACTCAAACTGAAAAACTGCACTAAAAATAAAATTATAGTAACGACTGCATCAGTGAATTTTTTCAGGATCGCGATGAGAACCCAAAACTGTGACAGTCAACTTAATCATTTCGATGTCGAATCAGTCACCAATTCCATGCAACGTGAGAATTCTGAGAGATGCTGCATTGACGAGACTCAATAGAAAACACGAGGACTCGTGTGAAAGCAATAGCAGTCTCGGAGCTGTGACATTCAAATGTACTCGCTGAGAACGATCTCCATAAAACCGAGAGACTAATGGGACGCTCGCCTTAACCGATACAACAAGACTTGGCCAAATGATTGGAAAGACGAAGAACCGGGGTCGCCTAATTTATGTGATGAACGATTCGACCCTCTTTCTCTCTAGTTGGTACTATTAACGTGAAGAATGAAGGTATAGCTGCTACAGGGAGTCTTCACGGTGACACTAAAACTGCCAGGCTTGTTTCAGGAGTCGATTCTAAACGAACGATAAACGTTCGTTCTATCCTAGTGGCAAGTGCTGTAGAATTATGGACTAATAAGACTGTCGATGGATCAATCAATATCTCACCAACAGTATGGCGAGACCGAGGCTGTTTGGCCAAATTTTCAAACTATTACTTTTGTAAAAAAGGAACTAAAGACGATTTCAAAAAACACATGATTGTTTCGAATGGAAGCAACTCCATCTCAGATGAAAATTTGGATTTTTTCATTTAAAACGAAATGAGTTATTGAATCGCTTCTTTGACGTTTTTGTGTCAACCGACCCCGATCGAGACAAGTTGACCCAAGCATTGAGACAAGTTGACTATGGTACTATTTTTACCTGATAATCAATAGGTATTAGTGAAATTAATAAAAACGGATAATTGTCAATATGATATATTTGATGATTCGAACAATTAATGAAAAATGTTGACATAAGTCAACGTAAAGATAATTTTCACAATTGTGAAAAAAAGGAATATTTGATCCTCATCCTCGTCACCAAAATTAGAACTGCAGTTTTTACTCACACAAAATACTATACTTTTACTGACACACCTTGAGTGGGCCCATTTAGAGCACTCGTGTACGTCGACACATGTGTTAACTAACCCCGTACCACTGCTGGCTTACTTGCCCCACACTGCTTTTACAATTTTACACAATTACGGTTCAATATATGAACTCTCAAGCAGTGGATTATTCCAATAATTGAAAAAAAAAATCGAGGCAGCAGCAGATAGATAAGATTAAGGTAAAAATTCGGTTTTGTACCTGGATTACTGAAAATTTTTCACTCTTTCCAAACAGTGAAAATTGTCATTGTTTATTAGTCAACTTGTCCCGTTAGCGAACTAGCCCCGGTCTCCCCTACTTGGAGAAAATGATCGAAGACTCACCGCAGCTTTTGCAATGCTCTGTATACTTGTACATATAATTATGCACAGATGGACACGAACTGAGTGCCGCCTCGTGGTGTTGTATGTGCCGTTGGTAGGCCGATTGAAAGAGCTCACAAAAGGGGAAATTGTGGTAGAGCGCATGGGCAAACATTTCTAAGAGTTATTGTCACGTCGGTAGAACCTGATGCGTCCGAATTCCAAATTGTATACGTGTGTGTGCTTATGCGGACGTAATATAACATCAGAAGCGTGCGAATGCGATACTATCGTCGTTTCGCTTCCCCTTTTAGACGTTGACAAGCGAGTATTAACGTTACTGAATGTATGTCCCAAGCATGTTCTGGAAAATCGTACATATAGCGAGAGAAAGAGAGCTGGAGAGAGAGAAGGGAGACACGGATCTCAAGGTACACGTATGACTCAGCCGGTCTGAAGAAAATATGCGTTTTACCTGTCGCACGGCCTCTCTGAAATTCATGCACAAAGGAGTCGCTCCTGGTGAATTTTCAACGTCGCGTGTATCAGACGAAGTGTATTTTCGAGTCGCATTCCAACGAGCTTTTGTCGTCGAAAAATTTACCTGATTCGATATAACGTTAAAAGTATGTTTTTCATCATTATTTTTTATTTGGAAATGGATGGGTGGAAAAAAATGGATTCAGCGATTGGTTCATTGAGCATTCGTTTGCTTTCTACTTTTATGTTTTTCAACCGTACGAAAGGCTTCTTTCGTTCGTATTGTTGGAGAATTTCTTAATACAATAGCCCAAACCTTTATACTCGTTGTTCACGAATGCCAGACTGAATTATGCAGAATTAATATATCAAGGAATAATCTCGGAAATAAATAGTAATTGGATGAATAATGGCTCGCGAGTAATGACACACAGCTTGGGCACTGCATTAGCATAATTATGAATTACTCTGTTAACTGCTCTCATGGCGTACAATGTTTTCTAGTGTTTCGTGAAAATCGTAGTGCGTCACTTTCCAAATGGAATGAAACTGAATTTTTGCTTTCTCGTTCTAATTCAAGGAAATAAACAACAAATAAATGGCAACATTTGTCACGTCCACAGTGACGAGATTATTAGCGAGATATTTTTTTTCAAACTCCAAAATTCTATAAACTGGAGTAAAACGGTAATCGACTTTCGCTGTTCAGCTTCGAATCCCCAAAAAATGTTTTCGGGGGATTCGACATTTTCTTCAAGCAGCGCATTCATTTATTCATATTCAGCCTTGACGCCATTGAGATTAATTCAACGAATACTGTTGTCTCGGAACTGTGGAAGAAATTAAAAAGGGAATTACAGTGAAATTATCGCAGGGCTACTCGTGACAACTTTGTGTACGAATCCTACAAGGCATTATACGTCCAAGAGGAGGGGGCGACCCCGATAACCGGGAGGAGATTCGACGATTCATTTCTCAATATCACGCAAGTCTGATAGGAATCGCCCTTTTTTCTTCAAGGTGTATCGACCTATAGATACATCTACGAATATGTGCAATCTCGTATCGCGTTCTTAAATTATTTTACTTCTGATATTACACGCTTAACTTTGTTTTTTTTTCTGAGATATCGATATGAGAGAATGAGCGATTGCGATCTGAGTTCGAGCTCGACGGAAGTATCATCGAAAAATGTTGAATCGACGAGCCAATTCTTGGGATGTACTCCGGATCAACTACTAGTACGAAACGTGGAGTGCCGTGAAAACGGAGACTTTTAAGACCTACTTTCGTCGTATCGAGGCTCTAAAGTTGACTGAGCCGAGTCTCGTTCTTCAACCATCAGTTTAAAAAAGTTTCTAAAGTTCCGTGATTACGAAAAGCGTTTTGAACAGTCCCTGAAGATTGTCTAAACTACAAAAAAGTGGCAAAATTGCTAAACACGTCGGAGTTAAAACAGCAGAAGGAAAAATGACTCTCGTAAACGTGTGAGTGGTCAATTTTGTCGTTTTGTTTTCTGCCTGCCCAGGAGAAATTATTCGTTCAAAAATACTGCGAAGGTTTAGTTACCGCACAAACATAAATATAATGACGGAGCATGTTGTTTATCGGCAGTTTCTTACTCGTTCCCAGTAGATTTAGTAACTTTGTAAAAAGGAGTTCTAATTCGAGGCTATTTTCCTAAAAAAATGGTTTGCATCAACTTTTGCTGAGAAGAAACGAAGATAAATGTAAGAGTCGCCCCTGCCCTGGTGTTTTCTCACCCCGTCACATTTTCATCGTCCTTCGTTTGTCCAAGAGACTGGAGGGGAGGAAAAATAAAAAGGAAAGCTACCTGACCGAGTTTAATGACGTCCGGAAAGGTATTTGAATATTTGCACCAGTGAAAACGCGGTGGCAAGTCTTTTTTCTCGAGTAAGTTGTACACCAAGTAGCTTTATTAGAGCCAATATAAGTAGAGTGCATCTCAAAGAAACTCCTCGCTCCATTTGCACACTAGCGAGGAGCTTTCGCGCGAGCAAGACCTCGCTCTGATATCCGTGGGGCAATCTTTACTTTATAAAGGGCAGGGGCCCGGTGGGGGTTCCATTGGTGATTACGTACAGTACGAATGGAGATATGGGAGTGTGGTTTGAGCGCAGGGTCGAGTCGTGACTTTGCTCTATCGGTGTTACCCGCCGGTTTGGTTGCTGGTACAGCGGAGCAGGGTGCACAAGCTTGGTCCGCTTCTTCGGGTCAGGGTGAATCACGTGACGTCATAATGGGGTGTGGTGATTTACGCGAAAGCTCCTTGGGCATCGTGGATTCTAACTCGGTGTGCACCAACGTATTTGTGTGTGCACGAGGATTGAGGCGTGTTTACGTGCTGGGGAAGAAAAAACGGTGAGAGGAGCCAGGAAAGCACCGGAGTGCTGGTCTCATGGACACGGTTTGCCATTTGCCTAAGTTGGTAATGTATGTACACACGACGACGACGACGACGACGACGACGACGACGACGACGACGACGACGACGACGACGACGACGACGTGTATGTTAGTGAAGGTAAACTGAACGGATGAGTTAGACGTCGTTTCGCAACGCGTCGCTAATTTGTTTGCTAGCAGAGAGCGAGAGAGTCGGAGCCCTTTCTCATTGGGTTCGCAAACAACAGTCGTTATTCCTCCACCAACGAAAATGATGACAGGAGTCCCGGCTCCAATTTCAATGGCACAAAACCCCTCGTAAATCCCACACGGCAGTTGATTTTTTCCATCGCTTTTATTTGCCATAGATATACAGCTGGGGAGCGACTGGCGCAGGGAACGCGCGGAGAAATATTGCAAATTGTCTTTGTCGCTCCGATGACGGCCTTCCCGCTGATAGAAAGCATGATTATTCTAACGCGAATTTATTACCGGAAGCGGAAAGACACGCTTCTCTCCTCATGAAAATATATCGCTGTCTTGTATCGCTGACACAATATTGACCCGACAGCTGGCTTATTTATTCAAGCAACCTTCGCACTCGCGTGTTATCGACTGGCCGGCATCGGACATCTTCGGTTAGGCTATTTCAGCTCTGACATCTCAACCCCAAACTTCTCGCTCCCTCGCACAGATTTATGTTGCCTTTGCGGGCTAATAGCGAGTGAAGAATGCAATCGCGTTCTCAGTAAAAACGAAAAACGCTTACGCTGTGAAAACGTAATGAATTTATGATCGAATCGCACCGGACTGGAGAGCTACGAACTACGATGCTGGTTGACGAGCAATGTGCAGAACGAAGAAGACGGAAAGCCTGAATTTAAGGAGCCCAAATTGGAGGAATCTACGCTGTGCTGACAGAAGTCCTTTGACCCCGACGATTGAGGACAGCCCTTGCATCGTAAAAGGTTAAACAGTCCGGCGATCGTCTCTCGGACTGCAGTAAAAAACAAGCGTTTCAGCGGATCTAGAAAGCGATCACGACACTTATCTGCTCCTTCGTTGCTTCTTCACCTCTTCAAACGACAAAGATAACAGGATGAGCGACCCTCTGACAGAATCGTACCTTCCAAGGCTTCGAGACTTTTTCACATAATCTGTTTTCTTTACCCTCGAGCTCGCCACGCAGTTGGGTATAAATAAATGAAACTTTTCGAGAAGAAATTCCTCTCACGAGCGAAGAATCTGATAATCTTGTGATCAAAATCTAGAAAAGACCTCGGAAAATTGACGCAGGAATTTCCACTGCACAGAAATAACCAAAAACTCCGTATTTTCGATTCGGAATTCGGACGCGCGAGCGAGTAAAAAGGACGAGAATGTAACCTCGTTGGGAGTCAGCGTTCCATTGAAATAGCACCAACAAACGTACTGTGTTCACGGTCTCTCGTGTCTGGCCGGTTATCATCCCCATAGGTAAAAACACAACAACTGAAATGGCGAGGCAGGCCATCCGCTGAGAGTCGGCAGTGAGTACATCGGAGCTTCAAACGGCAAGAGAAAAAAGGAAAAAGTGGAAACGAACGCTTCGCCATCGCACGTTCTAAAGGGGACAGCGAGAGAGCGAGCGGGAAAAGAGCGAGAGAGAGAGAGAGAATTCGAAGGTGAGGAGGCTGAAACCGCTGGAAAGTCTGATCCAATTCAAGAGCTGTCCAACGTAAACGTATCAGACGGTATATCCACCTTAAACGAATTGCGACTGAGAGGGAATTTGGGGCTAGTTCGTGCACAAGCGAAAACGACAGTGATCGAGAGAGGAGTTTCGGGTCCGGCCAAGGAACGAGTATTCTCCGACGAGCCGAAGGTGTGTGGGTGTTTCGCCTGAGGTTTGCACACTCGTGAGAATAAATTTACCATCGGACCGAAAGTGCGTCGCTGGGAAATGAACTGCTTTGGGGATTCGTCCCCCTCTCAAGGGAGATATTCTTTCTTGAGAATGCACTTTGATCAATAACCAGCATGTTCGGGGGTATCGAGTAGTTTACATTCTCGTATCGATGCAAAAACTCCGATGAAAGAAACACCAAAATTAACGTAATTAATCTCAGATCCCATGAACCGTTGCGATCTGCCTCTGTGTACAAAGGCTTTGATGTTTGGGAAGGATTCTCTTCGAGGCGAGGACCGCCTCGTTGTCTGTAACCCAGTAAAGATTAGTGTTCTCTATAGGAAAATCGCTGACGCGGTCAGATGTCACGTTCCGGTACTTCGAACACACCCCCAAAGTTTGAACAGGCCTCAGATCGCAGATCGCGTGTGGCGAAAGAATTTGTGTTGAGCAAAATCTTTTTTTTCCCCCGATCAATAAAAAATGTTTGGAATCTCACAATCCTTGTAATCGCGTATCCGTTTACTGCCAGCGTACAATGGGGCTTCCGACCTTTTTTTCTGATCGAACGTGCAGCGCCCACCACTTCGTACTAGTACAGACGTTTTATTGAGGATCGAAACTGATACGCGGAGAAAAATATCGTCGAAATGTGTCGTCATTTTTCGCCATTTCTTGACCTTTTTCATACTCTCAACAGACAAATGTCTTCATCCACTTTCTGCAGACGAATCTTCGATAAGACGGTGTTCAGTTAATGTTAATCCTGATAGCCATCAGTATACGATGCATCACGAGAAATGAACGTGGCACCGTGCAAACAACCAACTCTGACTCGATGGCCAGGCTCGCCTAGCGCTTAGGCTGCAGTAGCCACACCTACGTTTCCATAAGCCCGCACCGAGCCGCTGACTACTGCCAATTCGTTGATGTTTCATCAAGCGTGAAAGTGAAGAGCGAAAGAAGTTTCCTTCTCGCAGAGTTGCGTGATTCGAGGATCTACTGTGTATAATATCGACACAAGTTTTGCGTGGTTTTGCGGGGCACTCGATGGATCTATTCGAGGGAGGAAAGCTTTGAAAAAGCTGAGGATAAAAACAATCTCTTTCATGGTGTGTTGAGAGGAATGGGAGAGTCATAATTTCGACTTAGCATCTTTCCTAAAGCCCTTTTTCCCACCCACTTGTCTACTCTCACGAGGGAGCTGTTTTTTTGCAAGCCATCGATCAATATATTACTGAAAAGGGTATGGAACGACCTAAAAAGCCAGACGCGTTCCCTGGCGCTGAATCGGCCCGTAACTTTTCTGTAAACCTTCGAATATTTCCAACCTTTGGAATGTGTTTTTTTTTTTGTTTTTTCTTTCTTTCGCTCGGCTTCCTCAACACGCCCGTGCTACGAGCCTTCGCTATACGAACTCCGGCATAACCGCGTTGATCGACTAAAAGTCAAAAAGTTTAACGGCACTCTGGCATATGTCGGAAGGCGGCTCTTCTATCGAGGTACAGTCACGCGATCTTGAGCCACATAAAATTTTTCATACGTTGTTTACCGCGCGGCATGCCCGCCGCTGAGGCTTCCAACAGATGAGGATGGATCGAGGGTGCATGGCTTGTGCTGGACGGAAAAACGATGCAAAACGAGCCACTCTCAGTTTCAAATTTCAACCCACTTTTTTCATATGCACGGCTCTTGCTCCAATCATCGAATTAGACACAAACATAGACTCTTTCAGATCCATGGAAACACGCGATTGGAAGCTTTCTTCAAACATTACTAATCTCAAACGAATATCTTTGTCCCTCGCAGTGATAAGCGACTTTACCGACGGAGGAACAGAGCTGGAATTGCTAACAGCGCTCCGAAAGGTTTCCCCTGTTTTTGTATATACGTGTATATTTTGAAGAGCAATTACTTTCAAGGTCGAGAACGAGGAGTCGAGCTATCGATCTCGTTGCTGCCTATATACGTGTATTTATGGATGGGCCGGCGATACAAGGGTGGACGGAGTTTTTACTAGCACTATGAAAAAAACTAAATACAGGAGTACGCGAAGGCAATACTTCGGAGGTGTTACGCGCTGCTTCCTTTTTCTCGCTTCTCACTCGAGATACAACCGCCCAGAAAAATCTTCATCGTTATCTTGTCTCGAGCGAGGCTCTCTTCGACGCCGCCCCGACGAGGAAAAAATAAGAACGTGCAATCCGTGACGTTTGAGAGGTGTATCATTACGAGAATTTTTTATTCCAGTCTCTAGAATTTTTCACTCGAATTAACGAGCAGCAAAATGCAGCAAAATAAAATGGAAAACAATCCCTCTTCGGAGCGAACACATACACACATATCTGTGAAACGTGAGAACAAAAACCCAACGTTGTTGCATATCCTCCTGGAACAGCATATCATTTTACCGGAATGATTTATGAGATCCTCGCACAGAGAGACTCCGTCTCTCGGATTCCGGGGGCCACGAAACCGTAAAAAATGCACCTGACCTCAACCACGTTGCTCGCGTACTATTTTTCAAGTACTCGCGGCACACCTTCGTCCGAAGGTGGCTCGAAAAATATTCATTTTGACGGAGCTTAGAACGGAATTGAATTTTTCATCTGCGAGTTGACCTGCGACTTCTTCCGTAACTGGAAAAATTGTTTCGGAAAAAATGGAGTTTCGAGCGTGAGGAAGTTCGATTACTTCCTCGAGCTGGAGTTTTAGTTGAAAAATAATATAAAGCTCCTGAAAATACGTTTCGAGTAGTATCGATTAGTTGCTATCGAGCGGAATCGAGTTCAGCTTCATCCAGAAATCGGTCGAACCTTCTGCTAGGCCAAAGCACAGAATGAGAGCACGTGATCGCACAGCCATAAAAGCGATGTGGCGAGAAGCGTTGTTATTACAAGTTACGAGTCGTGACGTCACGGAAATCATGATGTCAAAGTGGCGCGTGCGGATCGAGATTCGTTAGCTCCGTGAATTGGTCGCTAACGACTACCATCATGTGCCCGGAAACTCGCAGAGGCTACTCAAAACTTTCAAGCACCTTTCGAGTGCGTGCTCCCTCGCGGCTTTTCCTCCTTAATTATTATTCCACTCTCTCGCGGTATATATTTATCCTACAAAAAACTCTGATCAAAAGGCACTCGCGCAGTTAAAAGTATGAAGCGTCTTCTCCGAAGAGGCCGGGAAGGCTCGAGGGTTTTACAAATTGCTAGTTGCGTCTCCTGAATCCTCTTCGTGGCCAAACAAAGGTGTACGTTCGGATTTCTCAACCGGATGCCACAAGCATTCTCGTTGCAATGGATTCACCAGGTTTTTAAGCCGAATCTCATTATTCATATTTTACTGGTTGAGCATTGTTTCGTTGCAAAAATTTCCTTTCCGAATTCACTTTCATCGGGATTCGTCGACTGCGATTCTTCTGAGTTGCTGTCGACTTTTTTTTACACTAAACGAGAAAAAATGTTGAACGAATAGTAGTTGAACGAATAGTCTGGATGGGCATTGTGACGCTCATTTAACGGAGCGGAAATATTTTCGTCTTTTTTTAAGAGCGGCGGTGACCGAATTGGATGAGCAATTTCCACGCAAGTGTAATCTGTGCCCTGTATCATTTAGTCCACGTTTCCCCGGATCGCACTCGTAACGAAAGATGTTTCTCATTTTACGATCCTTTGGCAAGCCAAGCGCGGCCAATTGTCCCAATTAGGTGGCTGGTACAGCGGGCTTGAGAAGCAGCCGAGGGCTGTAAATGATAATCTCTTTATACAGTCGCATGAACCATCATTTTGAGATGTCAGAATACGGACTCTGAGACCATTCATACTCGTCATAATTTCCGGGAATTGTGCAGTTTGTATTCAACGAAAATGCGGTTATGAGAAGCTCCAGGGGCCTGGTTACAGGCCCTTAATGAGCCAAAACGCTTAAAAAGTTAGTTAAGCATCCCCGGAAGTGGAGCAGGCCACTCAACACTGAATTCGTTCGTCAGTTTAATAAACTTAAACAATAACAACACGAAATTTCTCTATTTCTCATCAATGTCAGAGCACGTCAATGAACTGATCGAAAATGCACGTTCATTCTCCATCCCCATGATGTCCCTTTCCCACGCGATAATACCTTTGCCTTTTGCATTATCGACGACCCCGCAGTTACATCTTTTTCCAACTTTCAGTCTGCTCTTATTTCATTTTTTTCCCATTCGATGCTTCACGTTGTCTCGCCACAACACGTCGGCATCTTAGCACGCGAACGTACGGAAACCTATATGGTAACGGCCCACATTACAAGCGACATGCCACAAGGTGTACGTACAAGGGTCCGACACTCAGGAAACAGCATACCTGCACACACGTAGAAGCACGCGCTACGCTGTCCTTCCACACTATCTAGCCGAGACGTGTCTGACTAATACCGTCAGAATGACCTTAACCACTGCACGAGTCCCTCGGCTTCTTTCACGAGCTCATTTAGCACAACCCCCAATCTATCCAATTTATCATTTATATCATTTAACAGTTAACAATGATGAATTAGTCCATAGATCCACATCTATTTTGACTCTTTTGGACGCTACACGTGCACCTTTTGGGAATTCGAGTCACGGTTTTTCTGACAAATCGATAACGGGAGGGCTGGGCCCTTCAGCAAAATATGGCGAGGATTAAGAAAAAGGTGAGAATCGAACTCACTTTTTGCCACTGTTTTTCCACAGTTTAGCTCGTTCTCTTTTGTAGTTAGAAATTTTCTGAAGTTTTAGTGAAAGCGAACTCACGACGGGTGTTTATAAAATTCGATCGTGGAATCGCAACTCCTAATTTTTACAATTGCATTTTAACCCTTTTCCCAACGTCACAGCAAAAAAATTTGTTTATCAAGGAACCGGTTAAATCATTCTTCTTTTTAATAATTGGCGTCAAGACTCTGCCGCGTTTCTAGATATTTCGAAATTGGCAGCGACCATTTTCATAAAGAAGGCTAAACTCGAATGAATGATTTGAAAGCAGAGCTTGGAAAAACGCCTGAAATCACATCGCTCGTGGAGCCCCGTTAAGGTTTCAATTAGATAGTTTAAGGGCAAGTTTCACGTGCTCATCAAACTTATCCAGCTGAATATCCGAGTTTGAAATAATACGGCAAGTTAGTATAATTAAAATTGATGAACATGATAAATCAACGATTTTAAGTGACGTAAGGGAACGAAACTCTTTCAAAATCATCGCTTCTTCATCACACGTCCGTCACAGTCGAATTTCTCTGAACCCAATGAAGCTTACAAGCTGAAATTTGGCCCAGTTGTAAAGCTTTCACCCCACGAATCGGAAATCAGAGCTCGATTTTTTTACGCGGAGCGTCTTATTGCGTTTGGCATCTACGGAGTTTTCGGCACGCGATCAAAGCCGGTACTTGTCCGAGCTTTCGCAATGGGTACATTTTTATTTGAATAAAATGTTGAAAAATGCTTCGACGAGCATAAATAAAATTTAAAACTTCAGCGATGGAATTCGGGTGATGAATATTTTTCCCAATTTCCTGAACAATCTACTTTGCATTTACGAAAATAAAATTTGACATTTTTTTTACCGCTTCATAAAAAACGAAAAAACAATTAAAAAACTGGATCGTAAAAAAATTATGTCAAAAGGCATTAAAATCAGACAACCTCGAGCGACGGGCGATGCCAAGGGAAACCATGCAATTAAAAAATACGATTCTGCTCGTGAAAAACCCCCTGTAACCAGACCCATTCGACGATATTAACCCGAAAAGAAACACAATATTTCGTATCCATAACAACTCCGAATTCATAATGTTATGTTGAACAATCCCAAAATAAGCTCAGCCCCGAACAATGGAAGTTTGGATAGTTCAGACTATTCAAAGACTTACAATATTCATTAAAATGTCTCAGTTCATCGGGGACCTTAGTAAAGTGCTTTTAATAATTCACAATTTAGTTGTGAAGTGGTAATATGACCTGAGGGGTTGAAAGACTCGACGAGTTGCCAAGGTGTCTCTCCGCTATGGGGAAATATTCATATTGCAAACAAAACATATGGGTCATAAAAATATGCAGAAAGTGGACTTTCAGAGGGTTGTAAGCTTGTGGACGATGATATAGCGTGACTGTATAAACGATTATACGAGCTCTTTTCCTCGTGGTGTTTGCCGGAGGGTAGAAAATCGTAAAAAATGATTCCACGTGAGTGATGCCTCTTCTGGAATATCAACATGACTCGAAGTGTTTAAGATCATATTATCCTTCGTTTACGAACGTATTTCCATGGGTATTTCTCGTATCCTATTCAGCCGGGGAGAGAAAAAAGTATTTCTCGAGTCCAGCTGATCGCGGGTTCACGTTTCAGCAATGTTTTTTTTTCATGACTCATTTGCTGATTGAATATTTCGATGGAGTCGCAACATTTATTCTCGTCGATTTCGATCGCTTGATTATCTTTGGCCTGAGAAAATTCGTTTCCAATGGCTCGTGTGCCACCAGCTTTTCTAGAAATGTCGACTGATAGACGATTCATTAATTTATGAGAATGTACGAATGTCTGGGGATCGATGGATTAGTTTTACTTCCAAGTATGCTTGCTTTAGGTTTTTTTCAAACAGCAGACGCGAACCTTGATGAAAAAGTGTTTCAGCGACGAGGAGATGAGAGAAGCAGAGCGTCCATAATTATGAAGCTCTCAAACTCTGAGGAATTCCTGCAGGACTAAATGCTCCAGCTCTTCAATGTCTTCTGCCCCTTTAAATATTCGACGTCGTAAGTAGCACAGAGCCAAAGATTTCCCAGCGTGGACTGAATTATTTTGTGAGAAGGGTAAAAAGGAAAAGGAGGAAAGAAGTTTAAGCCTCTTAATGTTTCAAGGGGAATAAGAAGTTGTGCGCTTATTCAGATTTGGCACTTTTACGGCGGCGTAGATCTTGTGTACTACCGATAAAATTAAAGCCTCGGACTATGACGAATGTGAAATGTAAAAATGCTTGTAGAGGATCCACAGCTACGGAAAGCGGGTCGCGAACAACGCTGTGAACCTTCCCAAGAACGAGCCTCTCCCGCATGCATGCGAAGCGGATCTCCCGAGTTAACAGTGTGGAACCGCTCGATTTTACGTACTTTCCGCCCTATGGGACTCGATTCATGCTCATGCGACCGATATATGTGGTAAAGTTTGCACAGACACGGCCAGGGCCACCACAGAGCGACCGAGCACACTTTTTACCGGTGAGCCTCTCATCTCTGAGTCGTCGTATGTACCTGAGGGCTTTACCGGCCCAAAGCACGGGGTATGTTCGTGTGGAGAATTGCCAATATATGTATATTCCTGCGGATATACAGGGTGTGTGAAAATCTCCAGCGATTGGACGATCTTTCGCTGGGCTTGAAGTTCTGAGTCGAAAAGTACTTGGCGTTTCTTAAAAAATGAACGATCATTTAATAATTTCATGATTTTTCATAACTGTGCGAAGCACAGTAATTTTATGGGGACGAAGAACGTTCGAGTTGATGGTTTCCAGGCTGGCACTCCTCTCGTCGATTTTCAAGTCTCCAGTAATCTGTCAAAACTGATAATTTTTCAAGGATTTCCAGCTCCAAATGCACCCAGCTGATCGTAAATTTTCGGTTCAGACAATCCTTCCAGGTCACCCTGTATTCATACATGGGAACGGGGCGCGCGAGCGCCGTACGAACAGGGCTATCGACCCTCTCGCATTCTGTGGTAGAGAATTGAGGAGAGAGCTGCTCTCTCGTCCACTGACTCTCTCTCTATCGCACTCTCCATCTCTCGCCTTTTTGTTCTCTCCTCTATGCAGACTGAGAGAAAGTAAAATACTTTCTTCCCAGCTCTTTATCAGTTGGGTACAGTCGCAGAAATTCACTTCGAATGTGGTTTCAGAAGATTTTTCAGCACCCTCTCATTGGGCGTAATATTCGGTCGGGGAAGCAACGATGAAAAAACGTTTCAATAAAAGTAAAAGGGAGGGGGCTTTTCTTCACCAATTTATGGAATTAAACGTCATCATATTAATCCAATTACTTTGAACTCGTGCCAATTAACACGAATGACGCTCCGGTTTATAAACTTTCGACGATTGGCAAACCGGTGCGAAGAATATTTTCTGAGAAGTTGGAAATATCTCAGAGTGTCGTGAGTACCAGTGATGGCCAATTTCCAAATAAATTATTCCGATCATATGATTTTTTGAGAAAGCCTGCCGGAGCTGAGCACGGAATGGATTTATTTTTTCATTTTCGTTCCCCTTTTGTCCTCATTTTGCTCGTACAACGAAAATTCGTTTTATCCTAAGGATTAAACATTTTCCCCCTTTGTCTGGAAAATGGAATTTCTCTCAGCTGCTCCCTCAAGAGGGGACTCGAGTGTCTCTCGCTCTACGAGTGTTCTTAAGTGGCCCAGGTCACGTCGACGATTTGCCCAATTCCAGACAAAGAAATTCAACCAACTTCCGGAAGCTTCTGTCCTTTTACCGACGACCTCCATCCCTAGCCACGGACTTTTTCTTCCCCCCCCCACCCTTTCTTCCTCGTCTGTACCGTCGGAGTGTCATCCCTACAGTCTCCGCATACTACAACTATGGGGCCAGGTGCAGTTAAGTCTTGTCCCAAAGGCCACGAGGAAGCTGCGGCGAAGTACTCTCGATTGAGATACTCCGTAAAAGCCGGCTGTGCACCGAATAAATTTCGTTTGTTCGACCAATGTTTTATGCAACATTTATCAAAATTAAAGTCGAGGAAACTTCGTGGACTTTGGACCTGCGTGAGTTTCGAAAAATTCGACCAGCTTTTGTACGTCTTTATCGGAGAATCAATAGAATTAGGAATCTCTAAGAACGTGCATGCTCATTTGAAAAAAGTTTGTGCTCGTCGAGCGTATCGTGCTTTTTCGAATTTTCTCAGCTCTCTCTCTCTCTCGCTTTTTCCCCCTCCCACACTTTCTCCCATTCTTTCTCAGCGTCTGCGGCTCTTTTTCTCACCCTTCATAGTTAACCTTTTTCCGTCCACCCTTTTTCTTCTGGTGCTCTCGTGTTAGCGCGTTCACAAAGCTTCGTTAAGAGCATGAGAGTTGTAGGTTTACACGCGGAGGAACTGCATTTCGTTCACTTACACACCTGCGGATACGCCACTTGTGGATTCAATTTGACAAATGTCGCACGTTTTGAATTGTGTCTTTAGAGCTGTAGAGAGAGAAAGAGAGAGAGAAAAGTGTTACGGAGATGAGGGTTTTCAACTTTTCACATTTCTCTGCAAACGAGGTAGACGAATCAATAAACGAAGTTGGAAAATCGATCGAAATTGCTTGAACGAAGTGCGGAGCTCTGTTCAAAGAGACAGAATTGGATCTGAATTTGAGCGAAGATTCTACTCGTTTGGGCTGGTGATATTTGATTGAGTTTAAAAACGACGCTCTTTATGCAATCCCGATGAAAAATAGCTTTTTTTTACATTTTGGCAGAGCACAAGAGGACTTTTTCCAATGCTATGGGAACCTTGAAATGAACTCCAAGTGACATTTCCGCGTACAAAGTCGACTTGACAGTACTAAATAACGAAAGAAAGAAAGATTTTTTATCCAATTCCAGTTTTCTTTACCTCGTGAAACTTCGTGCAGGTTCTCAGTGTCACAAATGAATCGATTCGATTGAAATCCTCGTTAAGGAGACCCGATAGCTCGAAGCCGTCGATTCGTATTTCAGAGACGAATAAACAGAGAGAAAGAAAAAAAAATAACGAGAACGATGTGCCCATCATGCTGGTATTGCCTATGAGAATAATTAAATTGCAAATTCGTATTTGATACCATGAGCCATGACTAACAATAATAAAGAGAGAGAGCAGCACACTCCGCGGCTAAGCGTCGAGACTCCGTGACACGACATCGAATGGAATTTAATTACTCCACTAACTGGGGAAAAGAATTATTGGATTTTCGATACGGTCTCCCTCGGAGCCATAATCCAGGACGAAAGTTATGCAAACAAATAGAGAAACGGAGCGAATCTCGTCGTAAATATGAAGAAAGAATTTTTTCAAAATTATAATCCACCCCACTTTTTCATATCGCTTCTTTTAATGATTTAAAAATATTTAAGAGAAAATGAGTTTTTATGGAAAAATAAGACAATGGATATTCATGCGACCAGAAGTGCTTTTAATTGACGAAGCAGCGCTCTCTTTCTCGCTGACACCACCTGCGAACAATGAATGCTCTCGCATAAAACGTATTCATCGTTAAAAACACGTATGCCCAGCACGTCTATATGAATATATTTAATAGTTAAATTTACTCGAATTTTACCAAGCAATTTCCCTGTTTCGCTCGTTACTTTACACCGAGAATACACGCTGTAGTACATTCACAAAGTATTTGTGGCTCGACTATTATTTTTGTTCACACGACCTTTGATATTCAAATTTGGCAAAATATTGTTTTTCCTCACGCGCTTTTATTTTATTCCGCTTTCTCATTCTACTTCACGATATAGCGATTGTTCCTCCATCAGGGCAACACCTTTTCAGGTCTGGTATTAAAAATTTTTTACTGTTTCGTCGGCGGGACGGTTTTCAGGGGAAAATATAACGAGCACGCCGATCGATATTCTCGAATCCCCAGCGAGAGGTAGAAAAGCCTCAAAGCCCTTTTCGCCTGCCAACGGCGCGGGACCTACAATATACATTATTACGAGACTTCGAATTTTCAAGTAATGCCTAAATATACGTACGATAGGAACGCTCCGAATATACGACGTTTCGGGACGTTTCACTCAGAATATAAATGCACGAGAGGTTTTCGCAGCTGTTGAGTTTATTCATTTCGTAGAATAACGAACCAAGTTACAATTTTATAGATAACGACTGTACTTTTCCTCTGCACGCTCTATTTATTCAAGTATTTTAATGGCAAGTAATATTATTTATGTTTTGAAAGAAAATTTCATAATTTTTTGGCCTTATTCGTTGTACCAGGAAAATGAATGCGTCGAAAACTTTTCTGCGTATCGATCTTAAGATTATTTCCAGGAAATTCTTTGGTTTTCTCACGACATTTCTCCATTGTTTGCAGGACGATTTTCAGCCAAGTGGGTAAAGAGGTTTTCCAGTATACAAAAAGCAGGGTTTTCGTGGCTTCGAGGAAAGGAAAGCCTTTGAAAATGTTCCATAGCGAAATAAACAAAGGAGCGGGTCGATATCTCATAAGTGGGTTGTGCCTTAACTAGGTATTTTGCTCGATTAATCAATTTAATTTATCCATTGAAACTTTTTCAGGATTCACGGAAGCCTCATTGTTGTACAGCCGCATTCATCAACGAGTATTATGAAGAAAATGATTACCCGAATAAAAAAGTGGTTGATGAAATGACGGCGGTTCCAGGAAAATTTGTAGCTCGTCCCGGAAGCCCGTACACTCGCAATTCGGATTAATTAATTTCGCGACTGAAATGATTTTCGTAATTAGCAGCGCGAGGGACGGGAGCCCGCATTTAGGGGAGGCTCGCGTTCCACGTTGAAGAAAACGGCGCGTTGGGGAAGAGGAGAATATTTCGAAGGGAAAATAATAAATGTTGGTAGGCGGAGGAGCGTCTTCTTGAATTGAAAGGCGGCACGAAGAAGCCAAGCGGAAAAGCAGGCTATTCAACTTTACTCCGAGTTCGTTCGTACCCGTCATCCCTCAACCCGCGGCGTGTCTCCCTTTCTCTCGTCATTTTCGTGCATCCTCCTCCCTGCTGATACACGTGAATTTATAATAAACGTTTCAATCCTGTGCAGCGTGTGGGAGTCTTTCAAATGAAAGAAAATGGAACGACAGAGAAAAAAATGAAAGAGCCAGGCGGAGTGAAGTCACTAGATAGGAAAAAGGAAAAAGGGGGCTGGAACTTACCGTACAAAAGGCAGTTTTGCGCGTAAAGAAGAAAAGATAATGGTCGTCTTATAAAAAAACTCTCCGCGAGGGAACTATTTAAAGGGTGAAACAGACGAAGAAATATAACGAAGGAAAAATAATGCTGCCTGCGCCTCGACGACTAGGAAAAGGGATCCATTCGTATTCCATTGAATCTCTCCACAACGTATATCACGTCAGGCTTTCTCATACTGGCGTTGAATTACGTGTCCGGATAGGTGACAATTTTTTTCCTCTATACTGTAGTAGTTTTATTTTGGAATTTTTTCGCGAAGCATAAATTTCTCCGGACTTGAGAGGATTTAATAATAAAACGAGCTCGTAAATCAACGTTACATACGTTTTTTTTTTTCGTCGATAAAAATATTTCACGAGCTTTTCCGTCAACTTTCCTCGCATTTATTTTTAATCGAAATGTTTTATAATTTTTACTCAGTTTTTAACAACGAACGTGTTCGAGTTGTCGGCACAAAAATCACAGGAATATTTCGGCGACGCACGACTCGGTCGCTTGGTTATGAAAGTTCTTTTTTCGAAGCCAAGTTCTCGTACGCTCGATATCGCGAACTCTTCGCTTTTAATTGGTCAATTAAGGTGACAGATCTGAACGCTCCCGTTGGCCATCGCACACTGCCAAAAACCGGTGCCCGAGCAGAGCTTCATTCGCTCGAACTTAAATTCCAACGATTTCGGTGTCGTTGAGAATGGAGCGAAACTTCGATTTTTGCGTGAGAGTGTCTCAGCAAGACTCCGAGTTTGACTCGCGAAGCGTTTGTGTTTTTTGACATCCCCGTAAAAGTGAGCGACGATATTGGATTTCGTGAGTGAAAGCTACACAGAAAATGAGGAGTTGAGAGACCGGAAGATACGAGGAGAGCAGGAAAACCAGAGCGAGGAACAGGTGAGCGATGAAGCAGCAACAGGTAAAGCTGTAATTCGCTAATATCGCATGCTCAACAATTATTTGTTCACGGAGCTTTTTGCTTGTAGGAAGTACATAGCGAAAAACGCGACATTAGAATGCCACGAATGCACGCTACGAAAGTGGGCGCTTTGCGAGTTGGTATATTCGGATCCGCGAGAAGGAAAGGCGAGAAAACTGGGCCACGAAGTGCACTTGAACGGTGCCAATTGAATAAAAAGTAAGACTTTGTCCTCGTTGAACGCTCGCGTAACGACATCCGATCAAACTTTTCATCGCGCAATCAACTCGTTTCCGTTTTAAATAGATTTAGTGAATAATACGATTCCGTCGTTCCGGATTTAGCGTAAACAGCATCGATGCATTAAACTCGTCGAAGCGCAGTTGCTGTCACGCGAGCACGAAACCGAGTCCATGAAAATTGTAGAGTTTAACGGTAGCAGCGGTCAAATCTGTGGCGTTTCGAAGCCTCAGAAAAACTGTCAAATCCGATCCGCTTCTCTGCCATCTCCTGCTCGACCAACAGCACCGTTGCTATCGCGAATCTCGAGGTAATTGCTAAATCTGTGGTTGAACAACTCCGCATAAAATGGGCAGATCGAAGTGGGCGTTATCGGGCGTAAACCGCGATGTAAATCCGATTATAATTCATGCCGCGTGCTTCGCTCAGTGTAACCAACACAAAAATCATGTGCTGATGAACGACGCTGATTTATCTGGGCGAGCAGCGGTACAGCAACATTGGCGACCGACGTGCACGCACGATCTACCCGATTTATGAAGCCTCGTTCCGCATTCCCTTGTACTTCAACGTACCGGGAATGTGTGCTCGTGAATATCTAAAGGGTGTAACGGCCGCGTTGGACCTCAAATCCGTTGTAGAATTAGTTCGAGGATTTTGGAGCAGAAAACTCCCCTCGCTTCTCAATCGAATGGGCGACGCTTTCGTGTAGAATTCATCGTCCGAACGGATTTGTAGTCGTTTCAAGACGAAGAAAAAATCGAGAGAGGAGAATTTGGGCCTTTTTACATTTGCCAGCGAAATTCTTCTTTCGCTGCTCCACCGAAGTAGCTCTAGCGCGGATCATCTAAAAGAACCATCGAAAAAGAGTCCCCGAGAGTCAGATTCGGAGACAAAGCGTCAACTCGAATAATCTGACTAAAGCTGTTTATTTGACTCCGGTATATGGAGCGGCCTGTAACAGACGCGTATCAGCATACTACCCCTCTCGGAATAAACGCAGAAATACATGTCGATAAGGCCGGCCGAGAGTGAAACAGAGCTTGAACGTTAAAGGAGGAGAGAGAACGGTACGCACGCGCATACATTCGTTTGACACTGAAGGGTGTACACGTGCGTGTGAAAAACGGAAATATGACGTTGTGCTGGCCGTTGGCTTTCGCAAACTGCACCATGCGCGGCTGTGATGATGAATAATATTTGACGAAGTGGTGGAAACTCGTGTCGCTTTCTTTAAAATCACTGGATTTTACTAAAATTTTTAATAAAGCTAACCAATTTAGGAATTTCGATATATTTATCAAATTATGGAAAAACTTTACCTTATGGTGGATATGCGATATGTTGTTCGGAATGCTGAATAATGCAGCTCAGTCTTCTGTACGTGTTATGAAGCTTCGTATGCGGTGTACACAGGGTGGAAGCCAACAATATTTTATTTCCTACGAGGCAGGTTGATGATTCGTCGATGATGCTGGTCACCTCGATAGGAGCGTGTAACACCATCGCAATTGACTTTTGTTTTAATGGGCGAGATACCAGCGACCTTTTTAATTTTTTTGTTTAATTTATATCATTAAAATGACTATAATTACTGTAGTTCGGATGACTATTTTATTATTCGTGTATTGTTGTCGTCAGCTATTATTATTATTATTATTATTATTTATATTTCAAATTGTGCTATTAATTCTATTGTTTATTTGTATAATTGTTATTTTTATTATTGTTATTACTTTTGTTAATGTTAAGAATTATATTCATTTGTCGAGCGTAATTAATCCGAAATGTTTTCATGTCCATGTAATTAAACTTATTAGGAAGCTCGTTCGCCGAATTAATAACGCAAATCATACCGCACTCTCATTGTTTCAATGAGTAGAAATGGAAACAACGCACTCGGCTCGGGCCTCCCTCCGCACAAAGGAAAAATCATTTTCTTTGTTATCCTCTCCTTTTCTCGTTCACTCTTTCGTCAATATTTCCACGTAAATAGCACACTCATTGAATCCCCCTTCGGAAATGACACGTTTTTACTTTTCCGTTGAGCGAAACGAACAATAAAAATAAGTCTGGCTGTTTACGGTGGTCGAACAATAGCGCTCGATTCTGATGAATTTGTCGGAAAAACGGTGTTCCTTTAGACGGATTTTCGCATCCGGACTTTCCCGACGTCTGAGTCACACTGACCCCAACTACTTATTTATTAATCTCCTCACGACGATTCGGCTTTTCATTTTCAGTTATAATTCTTACTCGCATCAGCATTCAGAGATCGAGGAACGTGCTCGATCAATGGGGCAAGTGTGTTCAGCTCAAGTTCTATTTAGTCACGCGTGGTACAACAGCCAACTGAGTTATGCCAGTGGAAGAGGTAAGTGTGCAGCCAGACACTGGTCGCATAGTGAAAGCCTCGGTGAAGTTCGGGCACGCGACCCTCACGATTCTCGTGCTGGCGTCTCCGCTCACACACGAATATCCCACGGCTGTGATGCTCGAAGCAGCTCCGAGAGTAGATTCGTAGTAGCGGCAGTGCTAGTAGTAGTAACGGATCCTACTCCTTCTCCCTTTCCCCACTCACGTTGCGAGATGGATCACGTACGTTTGACGCTTGCTCTGTGGCTCGTTTTGCCCATTATTGCTCCTACTTTTTCGTCAATTCTCCTGGCACGTCTTGCCCCTCTTTCATTCGTGCTCTTAAGGACACGCGATACTGTAAATCTCGCCGAAATAAATCTCACTAATAAGCTCGTGTACGGACAGCGAATGTCTGGAGTGTTTCGAGATGAGAAGGGCATTTCTCGAGCGACCCCGAAGTCTCGCACCGAAAATTTCTCCGCTTCCTCAGCAGTATTAAAAAATCGTTGACAAACAGCCAGAAAAAGTTAGATTCGCTGGCTGAAATCGTTCCTCGTATCCCCTGCACATTCACGTACCATTGAAAACGTGTCTGACTATGAAAAAACACATACGCACATATCACACTGAACACAACGGGCTAGCCGAGGAAGGAAACGTTGTGCAAACGCGGAAGAACCAAAAACCACCCCGGAGGAGCGAGCGGAGTGAAGAGAGGAGGAAAAGAGTCTCGAGCTCGCGAGTGTTTTTGCACGTTCGTGTCGCAGTGTCTCATCGACACGTTCCACTAGTTTTTCCTCGATAATACTAAAGACGATAACAACGAGCACGTTAACAGTGACGATGGGGCTTGAAGCAGATAAAAATTGTGATATCCCAGAGAAATCCTTGCTGGACGCGACGCGTTGCAGAGGAATCTCCTCGAATGTTTACGTCCCACCATGACGGTCACTGCTTGTGCTGGTAGTAGTGATACTGCTGCTGCTGCTTCTCGTGTTGCTGATATTTCATTGAAGATTCGAGGCCACTACGATTAGCCTCCTTCGACAACGTAAACTCGTGGCTCCGACACGCATTCCCTCGGTGTCTCATTCTCACAGAATTTCTCACGCTTCTCACAGCGAACGACAACAGCGACGACGGTGTCATCGTCTGGAGATCTTCTATGTCGCTTTTTTTTCTTGATTATCTCAACGAATTTCAATGATTTCACTCTTATTACCGTTCCCGTTTTCCCACCAACTTTTATCTACTCCACTCTTCCTCTTTATTCCTCTTCTCTCTCCTCCATTCACCCACTACTCATATATTCATACACAAGCATGTACCTTTGTTTTGCTGTAAACACACTCAGCTCTTTCCGGCCCCTTTTCCGGCGCCGCCACTTCGAACATAACAGTCAGTAAATGTGACCGAACATCTTCCCCGATCTCTTCATGTCCACGCGCTAGTCACACACAAAATATAGACTCACTCGCAAGCACGCACACACATATGCACACACACACACACACACGGCTCCTCGGACATCGAACAGGCTGAGGAGCAAGGGTCAGGGGGTGGAATGATGCAAGGGGTGGCTCAGATGTCAGCAGCGTTGGACTCTGGCTGCTCTACTACTAAATGCGCGCAACCACACACCAGCAGCTCGCTTCACTCTCCCAAACGTGCGATTTCTCCGTGCACCCCGGTCTGACGCTACCCTCCGACTACTAAGGTCGAGGGTGGAACTAGCGCCACGCCCTCCGAGCAGGTGGCAGCACTGCACAAACTTCCCTCGACATCCGAAGCTCCCTCTCTCTTATATGCTCCTTCCTCTCTATCGCATTCTCACTTCGAGCATCAATTATTTTCTTAAGATTCATCGCTGCGTTTTTTTCAATAGATTCTTTTTATTGTCCCAAAATATCACTGCCAAATTGACGATTCTCATTCAGCTCCATGACGTTTTGCACTTATTTCCAATTATTATAATTTAGCAAAACAAGTTTTTGGCTTTTGGAAACTGAACTTCGTCGAGCAGTATCGCGAGGATACGTAAATAAATGATCCATCAATCAATCGGTCAATCAATCTTCTCTTTCAATAATGATCATAGAAATTATCAGACAAACAGAAGAGAAACAGGGGAGCTGTTACGATATTATAATATTTTCGTAAAACTTTTTTTACTTCGTTAGAAACATTGAAGAATGCATAAATCATGTTAGTTTGTACTTTTCTATATATTTGAACTCACAATTTCTGTCAAAATCCCCATCGTACACAATTTCACTCAATCCCCGTCGAAAAGTAGTTTTTCAACGTGAAACATTGGACTTTCGTAGCCTAATTTTTCATGAGTAACAAGTTCGACTAACAACCGTGAATCTTTCAATTTTTTCCACTCGAAGCTTCCACGCCTAAAGCAGATCGATGCATGCCCATATCACAGAAAATCACAATAATTGATGAATTACTAAAACAAAATTGGCTTTCATGTTTTAAAAAAATCGTTGAAATTCCACGCTCGAGGTATAATTGAAAATATTTGTATTTCAAAATAGGATCGTGATACGATGTTGGAATATTTTGATGTTTATGGAGCTGCCAGAGATACGTGCACTCATGAAAGTTTCACGTCGGACAAGAAGGATGCTGTAAGAGTTTCTTCTCGTAGGTTCACATTTACCAGAGCTTAGCGCATACATAGGTGGAATGTAGATGTACACACGAAGAGCAGACTCCGGGTACCGACGTTGTCGAGCTTAACTTGACAGCCCACGTTTCTCCGCTACTGTTGCGTTCCTCTTGTACCACACGACCAGAGGGCTATTTGCAGTGTAGACATGTGCACACTCACGCGTGCATCGTGTGCCTATACATCGGGTCCGCCGAAGGTTTACGACCCGAAAATGTACGGCTCGGGATCTTGTCTCTCGTGTGTATACGATGCACGAAGTATTGAGACCGTCGCTCGTTGAATAAATTTCTCAAATTAGTTTATCGACGAGAGAGCTCATTGTTTGAAAAATCATTCTTTTGCAAAAATTACAGAGAAAAATCATCCCGTGAGAAATCTATTGTGGAAGGCAATTTAGTTGGTTGGAAAAAAATCGTAGGAAAAAATTCTTTGGTAACTCGAATTCGCGGATGGCAATCGAATCCGAAATATTCTGTTTCGATGAATACTATTCAGTCCAAATCGTAGAAATCGGCGGTTCAATCAATTCGTTATTCCCGATATATCGGCCCGTTTCCCACTATGACCTCGTCCTGCTAATTTCCTCGTGAGCGTAAACTCCGAAAATATTGACAAAATTCGAGCACCTGTAATGAAGCAGAAAAAAAATGACTTATTCTTACCAAACTTGTCCTACCACAATCCGAACCCCTTCAATGGAATTTTTTTACAACACCGAGCATGACAACCCCTACAAACCAGTAGTAAAATAGGTTGCTTCTGCCGTTTAGTAAACACTTGAAAAAAGTCGAGCTTATAACACTCACATGAGAGAGAGAGAGAGAGAGAGAGAGAGAGAGAGAGAGAGAGAGAGAGAGAGAGAGAGAGAGAGAAAGGCTGGGAAGAAGCACGTACACAGTCATCCCGCGCTACCATGGGGAGGCTATAAAGACGTCGCGACGTCCTTCTTCTGCTCTTACCCGCTGGCAGCTGTTAAGTAATTGATTTCGCAAATCGATAGCAATGACCGTGCATCGCGGAGGTGGCAGCGGAGTTTTCTCTGTCTTTTTCTCGCCCGCTAGTCCATGCAGCCCGTCTAGTCGTCGGACCATTATCAACTCCCTTCGACACGCACCCTCATCCGCACACATTGGAGTGTAAATAAAAACAGAATTTCTCTCCTATCTGCGTCGAGCTTCCGCGTGTCACTTGAATCTATTCCTGTCCACCAAGAGGGTGCAATGGCGCACCGTTTTCCAGTTAAGCTATTATTATTGGAGTATTTTTGTTTCTTCGTGCGAGCTCGAAGTGATATTTCTTTGCAGAGGTATAGTTGATCCATTAACGTTAATGCGAATGGATGCCATAAAGCTCCGAGTCTCGTTGGATTCCACTAGTTTTTTTTTTTTTTTTTTTTTTTTCATTCTTTCACTTATCCTCGAGCAACTCTGTCGGAGTTATATGACATCGATGTATTCAACGTGCAATTCGCTCGGCGTGCGCCCCGATAACGCTCCGCGATAGGAATTCCAGGGGAGAAAATATCGCTACTTTTTATTAATAGACAGATAGAAGATCGTGTCGCGTGTTCGGGAGCATTGGACACTACTCAGACACGTGGTGACCTCATGTGCGTGACACTGTGGTCAACACCCTGCTCATTGATACAGTGCCCTCTTTGCTCTGCGTCTCTGCCAGGGGCTAATGACCCTTCGTTCATTTTTTAATTACCGTGAGCCAAGGTCGACTGGGTTCAGCCCCCCGATTGTTTTATCGATTAATTCGAAATAGCTGATTCGCTGGTTGTTCCCAACGATCGGGTTCTCATCGCAGCTAGCTTCAGCTAGAAATTCGACGAGTTTTCACGATCCAGCCCGGAGATATAACCGAAGAAGAGAACTCAGGTCTAACGTGGGCAGAAAAAGGCGAAGGAGAAATCAGATGGAATCCTGGTCGACTCAGAAATCAAAGCTATAAATTTCTTTGCTACATGAGTTCTTGGTTTCTTTTAGCTGTCATTGGTGTGAGGCATCAGATAGGAACGAGCTTTGAAGCTGTAAGAGGAAAATGAAACGTTGATGGTGATGAAAATCAGAACCTTGAGAGCGCCGAGTAATGGGGTCGTGGGCAAAAGGACCGGATCCCTCATGTATAAATACTGCCTTCTCTACAGTGACCAAATGTATGAGTACACATACATATGAATTGTTAGTCGATTACACTTGCAGATGCCTTTTCGACCTTAGGTTTCCGCTAGGGCAGATCAATCTTCCACTCTCCCTCTCCCTTTCGCTGTCTCTTTTATCCTCCTCCTCTGCCATCGCTCACCCCGCTAAACTTAGGCTAGCAAAGCCAGACCTTGCCATTTGTAGAGGCAAACTTGGTGCAGAACTATTCCAGCTACTCGAGCAACTATACATGCTCTTCCGATAGCCCCTCACATAAGGGCGGGCATGAGATACAACCCTGAAGCCACATTGCCACGTATGGCCAGTATCAACGCAATTTACCTACCGCAATCATTCTCAACGATTTAGTTTGCAAAGGAAGCAGGTGCTCTACGTGCAACGCTAACACCCCGACACATCAACTTTTCACAAAAACTAGGATCAAGTAAACTGATTAGAATTCAAACGTTAATTGCCTTGTTCAATTGCTCCTTCGTACTTGATCGAGCTAACCAAGATCTTATCTGCGTCATCGATCAACTCAGATTTATTCACTCCTGAACTATCGCACTCTTATCGCCTTGATCGAATTTATCGAGTCCTCTGTCCATCTTCGTACAGCAAACTCTTCTCATTTTTTATGAAGCTTTCCTTTCGTAACTGACGAAATTTTGGGTCCAAAATTGTCAGTAACGAAGGAGGGCGATAACTTTCTCGAATTGTGTGATCTCCGGCCCTTAAGAGTATGGATTAGTCACCTAACCTCACTTGGAATTTTCGAAATTGAAATTCTTTGAGACAGTTTGAACGATTAATGAAAGGCTCTGTCAACCCACGCAGAGCGATGGTAAAAATGGGCTGACTTCAGAAGCTCACGCGAATCTAATGGAAATCGAAAAATCCAACTTTAAGAGTTGTAATTTGGAAATATGCAGAAATCTACAGCGTGCGACTACTCCTGGAATTATTATAGGATCTACCACTTAGTTGTCGAGAAAATGATTAACGAAAATCTCATTTTTTTAAGGGTCACACATAGGCGACCATTTGGATTTAACGAAACAAGATCCTCCCAACTTTAAAGAGCCAAAGACGAGAATAAGAAAATATAATGTTTTTAGATATCAAAGATGTCTTGAGAAAGCTTGGTTACCGGTGTAAAACGATTTTACTACAAAAGTATTTTAACCCCTATCATTATATTAAAAATTGATTAATCACAACAAACAAGTTACACATAATTTTAATAATTGCCAGAATAAATTTTTATTCGTTTCTTTGATCGTCATCAAAAAAGCAAAATTTCAATTTCTTTTTTGAATCACAAGTAACGTATATGATCTTCCTTAAAAAAGAAATTTCTTCCTTGGCTTTTAATGGGAATTATGGATTTCTAGTAAAATTTTATTAAAATCCGGAAGTCCATTCTGCCTTTTTGTATCGTGTGGCAGTCATTTTTTAGTTACTGCGAGCCCCATGAAAATAAATAAATTTCTATCAAGAGAGTGGAATGCAAACATTTTCTGATTCAACTTCTCGATCCTCCCCGCAGTTTTATTCAATCGTTTGATACGCCCTCGAGTGTTGAAATTCCAATGACGAGCTTGTATTCGCATACACAAAAACCTGAAATATCGAAGGGATTCGATGCGGTACGTGGCATTTTATTGTCCCAGCAGACTTGGATAATCGGGTCACGATTTCTGCGGCTTCTAGTGCAGAATGAAGCGATCTTTCTAATGGCCGTTGTTCGCCTTCCACCTCTTTTCACGAGTCCTTCTCAACCCAGTGGAATATATACGTATATCGAGCAACATGGCACATTCGACGCTCGAAAGAGATTCATCCGGGGCGATAAGACTTTCCATAAATAACGAGACCGAGCGAGCCTGCTCGACCAGACCCTCGGATCTCCCATCTCCTTTCGCGGTTGCCGGGTTCAAAAGAGTTATTCTACCGGCACCGGTTGTTACTATCTCGAAAAAAATATTTCTCTTTTTAATCCTTTTCAACACTTTCCCAGAACTGCACTTTGGAAGGTACAACAGCGTCGGTTCAACAAAAAATTGACGATTCTCGTGCGTCATTCTCTGCTGGTTGAATAAAGAAAAAAAAAATCCGAGCCTCTCTCCACGGCGCCATCGAATTTTCGATGCGATTCTTTGACCCTTTTCACGAGTTAAGCGTGCCGACGCGCTTGTTATTACATCGAACCGAACCGTAATGTTGACCTCCTGCAAAGTTCGAGATTGTACTCCCCCATGCCAAACTCGTTTCGCTCTCGACGCTTCGCTCTCGTTAATTTCAAAGGTGTTGGTAAGCCCTTAACGGCACTTCATTAACGTCAAAGAGAATTCTCTCCGACAACGAAAGCACTTTTTCCCAACTGTGCACCAGTGTTTTTAGCTGCGACATGACTTTCAATGCTCGCACTTTTTTCTTTGTTAATCAAAATCCCTCGAAATGATATTTCGTTGAAATTCACTGGTCAAACTTTAGTGCATTTGTTTTCACGCTGTCACGATCACAATTATTGCAACATTCGTGTTGAGCTTTCGACCAGAAGATTTGAGCGGAGCTCGAGTCGAATGCAACTGTTGAAAGTTCATCGGCGATCATGGCAGAAGCGAGTACATTTTTTTATCGACCAAATATTACAGTGACTGAGGTTAGCGAGAGATGAACGAGGCTTGGTGGCGTGCCAGGGAACTTGGGTGTATCCACGGCTATTACAAATTGCCACCTTTTGCGTTGGACGCGTCGTGTGTATTCTCCTGTGACCGTGGGTCGCCCAACTTCGCTTGAAAAACCGCGAAGATTCCTGTCACAGTGGACACGGGCTATTCGTAAAGTGGAAAAATAGTCGATGCGCCGGATGACAATAATCGCAGCCTTATATCACGCGAGCCGTGAAATTCATTGCATCCTATTTTATTTTTATTCCCTTTTTCAAATATAAATTGCACCGCCTTCCGTTTATGTATCGCAATGAATCATGAACAGTCGCGAACCGGACAAAAAAATGTCAGCTGCAGCGGACCTTCCGTTGAACGGAGCTCTTTGCATTTGGACCATGGCCACAATTTAATAAGACGATAGAAGTCTTTTTATAGAGATTCTGCAAGAACCGAGCGTGCGTTTCGACCGTCTGTTCTTGTGGTTTTTTCCCATCTAAACAAAAATTGCTTCATCCCATCGAGGCCTTTATCCGAGTATGCAGATTTCCGATCTTCCTCCATTTCTTGGACTTCGAGTTTCAAAAGTCGCTGTCAAATTTCGATGTTCCAAGAAAGCCCCATAAATTAAACGCAGAATAATGATTCTTGTTAAATTCGTCGCTGATTCCATCCAAAGCAGATGCGTTTTTGATATGCACAAAGATAAACTCGTTTTATGACGTCATTTTCACGCTCGTCTCAGCTAAATGTCCATCGACCTCCGTTTCCTATGCTCCGAGGCTACAAACTTGGCATTTCCTGCATTATGTAAACAGAAATGTTGTGCGCTCCATAAGTGTATGCGTAATTGTCGTCGAACTCCGACAACTTTATCGTACGTATGAATATATGTAATGAGAGTCGTAATAAATCTGTACATACGCGGCTGATTAAATCGTGGCCATCTGTCGGACGTTTATATAAATTTTCGTTGGCGTTACAGAACTAATTAATGAGAATGATTCATTGAACGCCAAATACAATGTCGCTAATTAGAGTGTGACAGAGTTTCAGCCAATTTAAATTCGAGATTTTATCAATCGAGGTTTTTGCACGGTATTGAAAAATCATGCGATTAAATAACAGCCGAGGATCGATGTGTTATTCAAACGTTTATTACAACAAGATATAATTACAATTATAATTTGTGTATAACCAACTAACCCGAAGATAAACAACGCTTTTCATCATCGTATAAATTCCCATTATTGCTATGTTCGTCGAAATATTGGAGAAAAAATTGCAAGTAAATGGTTCGTGAAAAAGAGCTTAATTCGTCGCGAAAACGGGAAAATTTCGCATAGGCCGAACGAATGGAATCGAACGGTGTGCGGGATACGCAAATTTCATCAAGTTCACGTCGAAATACATAATTTATGCAATTTTTATACAAATCGACGAATTATATTTATTTGCACCTTCAACGTTTTTAGGAATCAACGTTCGATCGCGAAATTTAACAAAATTCTTGGTGCCTTTGATCATGGTGGATTATAACAACTCAATTTTCTCAAGCGAAATGATCGTTATTGCATGAGAAGAATCTTCCTGTGTGTAACCTCGAGAAGAATCCTTGAACATTTTACTTTTTTTTTTTAGACATTCACGGAGGTATCTCCATGTCTGTGTCTCGTCATATCCCAAATATTGACAAGTAATATTGGGAATAAAAAAATAATGGAGCCCCCAGCCATGCGTTTTGTAATGGCAATCTCGCAACTCATTTCCAATGTCTTCGTTTGTTGTTTTCTCGTTATTTTTTCTATTCAATTCCCAATGTAATAGTTTGATACAGGTCAGAAAATGTTTTGTTTTTTTTTTTTCGTATTCGTCGATGAAACGTTTGAAATTGATAGTCCATTCAATGAAAGCACCGTCCTCAGTACTATTGGAAAATGGACAGGTCATTTTCAGCAACGACGTTGTGTCGAATTCTCAACTCGTCGATCCCAAGGAACAATCGTCACGCGAGCCGAGAGTATCGACGGAGGCTGTTCGTCATTCATCATCGACGATTTCACAACTGTGATATTTGCTCGATGAGTCGAGCCAGCTCTCGACTCCGCTCGAGGCGAGATCGTCGCACGAAGGCAATTCTGGCAGTGGCTCCATGTTCGGGGCTCCGAGCTTCGTCAGATTGTTCAAAGGCCGATCCTTCGGTTTCGCACCGCTCACTTCGGACCCCACGAAACACAAGACGGTCATTAACATTTTGAATTTTATTAAAAATCCCATTTCTGGGAATACGCATCATTTTTAAATGTCAATAACGTATTAGGCGAATCGCCAACAATCCCAACGGTCTTTCTCATCGCACCATTACGAACGAGACACTCACCATTGTTCGAAGCAAGCTTCGTGTCTTTGCGTCGTATAAGAGCCTGTCGCGAGGCTCTCGGACTACGGTATTCCCCGCTTATTCCTAATCCAGCACTTATCGAGGGCAGTCTTATATCCAAATGGGAACCTTTATCTGTAACTATCTAACATGCACACGAGACATCAGTCGTTGTTTATTTTCCTTCCAGATTCGCTAGCATATCCATTTTACTGTATTTTGCTGCATGATTACTGTTCAGTACATTTTTCATTTTGTTCGTTATTTTTTCTACGCTGCGGTAAGAATTTTCAAAAAATCCATTTTCTCGTTTATGGCATTTCTCGAAAGTATATAAATATTCAAAAGAATCATACTTAAATTTTCTAAAGATCTGAGCAGTCCAAGTATACTTTTGAGCGACGTTTACTTGGCTGTCTGAGCGCGCTAATACGCACCGCCCACTGCGGTACCGCGTATCTGCCTTTGTTTAAGGAGTTTCGGTGTACCGAAACTTCTGTAGAAGTCAAAATATTAAGAAATTGATCAAATTTGGTGATAATGTTCTTCAACATCAAGTGCGAAAACTCAATTTTTTTCAAAATTTTCTTCTACTTAGTTATTGAGTAATTACACATTAAAGCAGATTTCTCATGCCCGGAATGTATACCTATATATATGGAAACGCTATGCTTATACACGTAAACTTTAGTGATCAATTACTCGATAACTGTGTAGAAGAAAAATCTTAAAAAAATTGTGTCGTCAAATTTGGCACTAAAGAATATGTTCACCAAATTTTATAAAATTCTGAACTTTTGAATTTTTGAATTTTTTTAGCATGGATTAACATGGCAACATTGTATCGCCTGTACCGAAACTCCTTAAACGTGTTTTTCCCAAAATTACGTTTTTGGACGGCTCGTTGATGAAATCTCCGAAACTGTTCGACCGATCCTTACCAAAATTTTATCACATGTTCGTTATGACTATAACTATAGAGCATATTGTACGAATTTTAAAATTTTCAGCGGAACTATTTTTTTTCTGCAAAAAACGATGAAAAAAACGTGCTTTTTTCGTAGTTTTTGAAAAAATGGCCGCCATTTT
Organism: Venturia canescens; assembly: GCF_019457755.1. Classification (NCBI taxonomy): domain Eukaryota; kingdom Metazoa; phylum Arthropoda; class Insecta; order Hymenoptera; family Ichneumonidae; genus Venturia; species Venturia canescens. Next base: position 3,816,589 of record NC_057425.1, read on the forward strand.
GTCATTTTTGAAAACATCAATAATCGTGTAATATGCATCATAGCTATTTACGTATCGAATCTGAAAGCATTTTTATTTTTGTCTCCGATCATCCATTCCAGAGATTTTATCAACAGCGTACACCCATCTTTTTTTAGACCTGTTTTTCCTCCATTTTTCTGTACGAAAACTGAGTAAAATAAATATAAAAAAAAATGTCTGTATTTTAAGAGTCTATTTTTTAGACCTAACACTTTTTATATCCATATTTATGATTTATACCGGTCAAAAAAATTCGTGAAAATAGTCTTTTTTTGCCCGTCTAATTAGGTACCTTAAATCATTAGATACTTTAGATACCTTAAATGATTAAACATATAAATGATTAAACATAAATGAATGGATTGCTGAAACTGTGGATAAAAAGTGACTTTAATTATAATTCTACCTTATTGTTCATAGCGTACAATTTAGTAGCTATGTCTCGAGCAACCAGAGTCGTTAAAACCGTTGCCAAATATGCTTCCTTCACTAATAAGTATTCCAGTGCAGTTCTTTGCCAGTACAAATATCTGCAAGAGCTCGCTGCGACGATGGACACCTGGATCAAATGTTCATAATGTTTTATACTCATGCACGTCTAAATCTCTTTCAAATTTAAAATAATGAGTAGAAATAAAATAATTTAAAAAAAAGTCCAGATCAACGGAAGGAGTAACAATGAAAACTGGAGAGTCGATTTTTAAAATGATTGCTGCAATAGTTAATTCGCATGCTTCATAAATTACTTTGAACTTGTCGTCTACGGAGGCTCGCGAACTTTCAAATTCCGGCGAGTCCAAAAACTCGCATGGCAATATCGGATGCAAAAAGTTGGTATCGCTGAGTACGTTGACTTTGCCACTGAGAAGCAAACCCAGTCTGTCGGTTCTGGTCAAATTTTGCATCGCGTAAGCTTCGCCAGCGTGCAATGACATTATCGTGGCAAATTCGGGGGACGCGAGCCTCTTGAATTGGTGTCTCGATACCTGAAATGAAAGAACGGAGGCGTCCAGTTGTGGGATCAGTGGCTCTCGATAATTCACTTTTAAACAGTCCTTTTCACTTTTTTTATTGACTATTCATGACAGCTTATTGAAAAACAAACGTGCCCGCGTGTCCTCTTACTTTGAAAGGGTAGAAGAGCGTGTGGTAAGCCTCCTCGAGTTCGGGATCGAATTTCACTGGTCTCATCTGATAAACAATGTACACCAATTGGCCAATGTTGAGCAGCAGGAAGCCAAAGTTCCACGAGAATATATCGGGAGCGCAGATCACGTGCCAAGCCCATCCGGACAATAGTATGAACCCTTTGGAGCACGCACGCAAGCATGACACGGAAAAATCACATAAATTTATTCTAATCCAATGAATTCTTCGAGAGTATAAATCATCGATGACAGCGATCGATGGTCGAGTGCCAATGCGAATTCATAATTGGCAGGCATCGACGAGTCGTTCAGCCTGACGTCCACGGCTGATTTATTCCAAATTTCAGGATAAAACTACTGAAAAAATGGATAGAAATAAACGATTCGGAGAACTTACCGACGATGAGGACCGAGTGCATAAATAGAATTCCTTTCTTCGACGAGGGCGCAGAGTACGAGAGGGCGAAGCAGAAATTGGCCAATTGAAAAAGAACATGCTGAGGTTGTTGCCAGAGACAGAGAGCAGCGTTACCTTGAATTATGAATAAGATTGGAGCATGAGAAGGATGCACCGCTCGAGCGTAGGTACGCGAGTGGTGCGTGTTCGTGCATATTTTCGAACTAGTGAATTTATATTTCTAGGACGAATGTGCACGGAGAGCCGATGCACTTCGGGATCTTGCTTCGCGGTGCGAATAACGGATAAAATCAAATAGAAGGAGGCGGAGGGAAAGAAAAATCGTGACCTTTCACCGCGACGTTTAACGATTACTCACTCAGAACCGTTATGTTGTAGGTTGACAGTGGATCGTGACCGAATCCTGGAGTCATTTTTGCCAGAATAAAACACTCACGGAGGAAACCCAGTTATTTATTCACCGTGCAGTCCTCGCAGGACTTGAGATTCTCGATTCGAGACGACGATAAACTATTTTATTTTATTTTATTTTTTACTTTTTTACAAGGCGCCACTGGCGCACCTTTACTTCATCCCTTGGCAGACGCGGCGTTTGTTTTGGTCGACCATTCTCGTTTACTCGGATTCGAGGATCCTCCTGATCTCGAGGAAATTAACCCTCAGTGCGCAAGCCCTGATGTTGCGCGCTTTACATCGCGCACGTGTCAAAAAAACTACCAAACCAATCGATATTCCCCTGTGCTGATCCTGCAGCTTTCCCGAACTACCCTCCTGCTCGAAAAGTACCCTCCGGTGGGGTAGATTCCTGCAACACGTTGTCCGACTCCCTGCAGAGCTTTGTACAATATTTACTTGGAGCTGATAACCTCCCACTTCCCAAGTATCGACTTGGGATAACAAAGCCGAAACTCATCGGCGTTCCCGGTGGTTGTTGAAACAGTTAAATCCTGACTCCTCGATTGCAGCTACAATCTTCCTGCATGCGTGTTTTGCTAAGCTTCGTTCGATCGTCCTACTGTGAGAAGATGCTTAAATAAATACTGATATGGAAATACTCCCCAGCGGAGAATACGAGCGAATTGAAACTAGTGATTGCGATTTCAGTCGTGAATATTAATTCATTTGGAGTCGTCAACGATTCAATCTCGAATATAGATCAAATTTTCCTGGATAAGAATTTCTACTAATTTCATCAAAAATTTCAAGTTTATAAAATATTTTGGTAAGAATTCATTTTTTCTAGTCTTTGGACGATTGCATCATTCGATTTCATCTCGGATCATTTTCCACGTTAGAGATCAACTTGTTGAGAAGGTTTGAAGCAGGTTGGAAAACAGGCTTCATCGGATAATAAGTCGATCTTCTTTTGCCGATGATTCCGTGGACAGCTCGCGTGTGAAAATGTCGAATAGCATACACGGGTTTCAAAACGGACGGTGTATCAAGAGGAGCGTACAAAAAATGTTTTTATCCGTTTAAGGAGTGCTCGGAAAGGTCCGTATGAAATAATGGACAGGTACATTTAGGTCGAAGATGAGCCTGCCAGTATACGAGCCACCGTTGCAGAGGGAAACGAGGACGAAGATGGGACATGAAAGATGCAAGATGAGTAGTGGATGGATAATGCAGTGAGGTTTTATAAACGCTTGGAGGAGGTAACGACGCGTTAACTTTTCGTCGCGACACGTGTGGCATTCGCCAACATACGTGGACGATCCGGCGAGGATAACCGCCCACATTTAGTCCAGAAAATTGCACATGCCACGATCCACTCGCCTTGGATTGACCTTCTTCTTATCTTTTTTTCTGTTCTCTCTCTCTCTCTCTCTCTTTTTTCTTCTCTCCCCTTCGCGAGCAATGTCGCTTCGTAATATTCCAGCAGGATGCGCCTTAAATGTTACGCGATGACCCGACAACACGACGCTCACGCACCGCGAGCTCGCGGGCATCGCCTTTCTTCGTTATGATGCAATCTCAAATTCTCCCGGTGCACCAAAGGATCCGGGACTCGCGAGCCTGCGCCGCTTGTGCACCGAGCCAAGTGGAAGGGACGAGGGACGAGTCGTGATTTTTTTATCGCTCAACTTTTGAGCTCATGATCGTAACACTCCGACAACTCTTGAGAGTAGGTCGCAGTTTGCCAACGGCACGAACCTCCTTAACGCTCTCATCGCCTCCATTTGTAAATTAATATTAATTTACCATAATTAGTCCTCGGAGGTTTTTATTTCAATTTTATTCCTTTAGCTCAAACCATTTGAACTGAGGTTTTTTCAATCTTTCAAAGCAACCATTATTTACTTGGGCTGTGATTAAAAAACATTTCATCCTCGTTAGCATATGAATAACTGCACGTTCACGGAGATGGATATTTGAATAATTGAACTTCGATTGTTTCTTTAATTTCAGTCAAGCGAATATCTGTTTTTCGGTCGCTCCATAACCTACTTTCGTTCTATTTTCCCGATCCAACGCAAATATCAAACCTCACTTTTTGTTTTTCTTCGTTTTCGAGATCAGGTCAAATTTTATGACAGGAATTTCGGACGATCGTTCGAGAGCAGCTGGGGATGGAGATCAAATTATCTTAACGGAATTTTTGACGTTCTACTTCAGTCGGACACATAAACTTATCGTATTCCGAGACCCACAGGCTTTTGATCGACCTTCCGAAGTCGCTGTACATTCTGCATAACGAATTAAAATTTAAGGCTGTTTTCATTTCTGCTCGCAATTAATCGATTTATTCGCAGGAAAACGCACGAGAGTAAAATTCCGTTATTTTTATTAGTGGGAAAAAAGTAAAAAAATAAAAATCAAAAAACCAATGCATTTGTCAATTTCTGCTGTAATTTTATTCTGTTCTTGGGAATGTTTTTCTTCAGAAATATTTTCAAAGTTTTCTTTGAACTCTCAAAGAATATTGTTGAAAATGCTCACTCTCTGATTTTGATTTCAGCAACCGAATTATTTGGCGACTCCAAACTCTTATAATGAACAAAAAAAAATTTTAAATCTTCTTTCTGCTTAGTTCTCTGAAAAAATGATTTGCAGGAGTTCCCGAAAGTGTGGTTCCTGGAAGAATTTCACCTGGAATTACCGCAATGTTTCATCTAGAATCGTTAAAAAAGTTTACATAACGAGGCACCGTGATTTTGTAGAGGCCGCGTGACATCATCATTGAGGTTCCTGTACGAGTCAACGTCCTTAATAAGTTCAAGTAATGCTCATTCTTAACTACTTTGGAGATTTCTTCGTAAAAGCAGCGAGGAGTAAATTAAGTGGCGAGAATATGAGCGACGTTGTTGATGCAACGCGCTATTCGTTCCACGATTTGCTCCGTCTCCTTCATTTTTCCAATACCTTCAGACCCAACTTCTTTCTTCATTTGTCCAGCGATTCAGTCGTAATAAGATTTTCCCCAAAACGCACAAATTTTTCCAGTTTTCCGAGGAGCCACTAATTTGCATCGTTTTTTTTCGTGCTCATCTCATTTTGCGAAGCTATCTCCGAATTCGTATTCGTTTATTTTTATAATTAGCATCCATCTTAGTGTTTCGTGTTTAGTGGCTATTGAAAAGTGGCCGATTGAAAATGCATTGATGTCTGATAGGGTTTCGATTAAAAAGTATACGTCGCTGGCCGAACGTTGCCTCGTCCATGAGTTATGTCGAGCTCGTCGATATTTCATTGGAATTTAGCTAGTGGCGTGGATCTTAGTGAGAAACTTGCGTGAGTCGAAAAGAAAAGATGAAAGAAAAAAACAAAGCAGCAGCAGCAGCAGCGGGACAGGAAAGCGAGGGGGAAAACAAGTCGAGAAAAGATATCGAGGCGAGGTGTATCTTGTGGTCTTTGTGGGCTTTGCTAACGTGTTTTCGAACTGCTCGAAATGGTCTCCCGTTAGTGAGGAATTGGCCGGACTTGTGATATCTCCTGGTGGTGAGAAAAAGAGGCGGTTTGAGCACATCTAATGTTTCTCGAAGGCTCATTAACAGATACAAACTTGAGGTAAGCTCCCCATTGAAACTTTCAGCCTCGTACAGCAGCCGAGATTACATTGTTTCGAACTGTTTTCAAATTCTTAACGCCGAGGAAAACTTTATGCTTTGTAAATTCAGAGCCTCAAAGAAATGAACATTTAGCTGTGAAACTTCTTGGGTTTGGACGTAAGTAAATTATACGTTTGTATTCATCCGACCGGGTGTGTTCTGGGATTAAACTATACTGGGATAAGCGACAGGACACATTCCACCCTGTGTATTCGTTCAACTTTGTCATGCTGATAAAAGTCATTATTCTCGAATAACCGAGCTTGAAATCTTCATCGTATCTTTGTTTAGAGTTTTAATTATCCAAATCAGTTCCAAAAAGTAAAATTGTTTTATTAAAAGACTGATGATTGATTGATCACAAATTAATCTCTAATATCGAATCACCTGCCATGCACGAGAAAATTTCATTCGCGTTTCCAGGAAAGTTTTAATTGGACCGAATCGAATAGTATGAATGAAATAAATATGAAAATCAAGTGACTTACGTTCCCCTGGTGACGATATCCATAAAAATGAGGTATTGGATTTAAGTTTTAATCTTTTTTCCATCCTATCTATTGAAAATACTTGATCAGCTCGATTGAGAACCTTCGAGAGGCTCAGCACAACTGTTTGAAAAATAGCATGAAAAAGGAGGAGTACATGGCAGCGAATGGTATATGATCGAAAGGATTTAACGAACGAGACTCTTTTGCCAGGAGCTCGTGATAGTTAAATACCCAATATTGTATTATAGTATAGGGCAGTGTTTGATTAACGATTCACTGATATATCGTTCTTGGAAGGGGCGCGCAGTCCCTCTTCGTCGTTTTCTCTTTTTCGTCTCTCTCTCTCTCTCTCTCTCTCTCTCTCTCTCTCTCTCTCTCTCTCTCTCTTCGTGATGCTAATGTGTGGACTGCTGAAAAAATTCTCCGGTGCAGCCAACTCCACAGAAACGAGACCAAAAGAAGACTTCATCGAGATCTCGTTCAACAAATTATTTATGCATGAGCTACGAGTCAGGATGTGTTTGGCATTGCGTGTGTGCGAGCGTGTGTGTTTAGCTCACACATTTAGAAACTTTGGACGCCCTTTTCGGACAAACTTTAGATGCACGCAGTGCTATGAAAGTTCAAATATCCATGATGCTAAATTTCCTTCGTAAATAATGGCTTGATCGAGGAGTCTTTATCGCACGAGCACTTCCGTTTCGGAGGGGAAAGTCAAATCTATTGCTGAACAAAATACTATTGATTGATCTCGTGCCAGCGTTCTTCGGGGTGCATTTATGCGTGTCAGACGGAAGTGAATTTTCATTACAAAATTGGTATCATTACCGTGCGGAAAAAGTAATTATTCGTGATAAATTTGACAGGTTCCACCCCGGAATAATCGAATTTGTATTTTTTCGGGCTCATAGTCGGAGGGTCAGTGGCTAATAAGTCAATGGAAATAGTGCCAAAGTCGCAGTAATGGAAATAATTATTCAGCACCGACGATGATCAATGCTCCGGGAAGTAACTTTCACTCGTGAGAACAATACTACGAGAAAATAGGTGATCTTATCGAACTGCTCTCGATGCATTTATTGTGCGCTTAATAATTCTTTTGAATGATTATAGCATCGGTGAAAAATCGATGTTATGCCCAAAACTGGCAACGTCATATTTTCTCATACGCGATTTAGGCTCCGCTTCTCTTTTTTTCAACGTCTCGCCGCACTTTCACTTGCTTTCGGGCCAATTACTTACTGCGATTACTGCAACTGAGATAGGGGAAAGGAACGAAGGCATGTAACCGGTGCCGTAATATATTATCCGGACAACATATTCCAAGGCCGTTTTGTTGCAGCGTCTCCGCTAACCACGGGCTCGTCTCTGATTCATGATCGATTTTATAGCTCTCTCGCACCCGAATTATTCATAAGAATTGTCGAGCTCTCTTTGCTCCTTAAAATATTTCGTCTCGACTCTCTTTTTGTGTTAATTCAACAATATTTATTTTCATCGAGTCAATTATATCTTATAAGCAATGCTGAAATTTCATTGAAGAATTTATTCCAAGTTGCGATTAAGGGGGAATATCAGTGTGACAGGCTGAAAAATGAGGTATTTTTTTGGGAATTCTTTTTTTTAAACAGCTCGATCAAATTATTTGAAATTTCATATATTCATTATTGAAGTAATGAAGTATAGGAGGAAATGTTTTTTTTTTTTTTTTATTTTTAGTACATTTTATTGAACAGCGGAGCGGTTTGAGATAAAAAATTCATAGCTATCGCAGCATCGTAGGAAATTTGAAAATTTTGATTAGGAAAAAATGGCGGCCATTTAAAAAAAAATTCGAATTTTACACAAAAATTTTGCAGTAAATTGTTAATAAAAAAAAATAAACAATAAAAAAAAAATCTACGATGCGACGATAGCGATAAGTTTTCTGATGAGAATCCTTTTTGAATGAATTCGATTGGACAAAATTTGACAGGGTTATGCTGTCAACCAACAAAAACCAACCAAAAACATGGTTTCGAGAAAAACACGTTTAACGTTCTGAAAGGATAAAATCGAATGATGCAACTTAAATATTAATATAAAACAAGTTCTTGCCGATTAGTCTGCTATCCCTGGACCACACAGAAGCTCTTTTGTGCCCAAGCTCTTATTTTCACACTGATATTCTTCCTTAAAATTTATGTAACAACTCTCGAATGTTGCACGAAAAATTTGAAATGTGGCACAGCATTGAATTATGCGATGGTATTTAATTATGCGAAGAAAGGCTGGCACGTGGGAACAATAACAAAACAAACATTTTCTTATCGTCACGTGTACGCCAGAGTTTCTGCATTTCTTGATCCCATTTGCAAGCGGTTTAAATGCAAACTGACAGATTAGAGTCTTTCCTTCGTCGTTGTTGGCTGTTAAATTTTTCAAGTTCTATGCCAAAGCGTTTACTGTTGATTTACGAATTCCCCATTCTCTATCATGGACCGTGGACAAACGTGTTGTTTTTACAACGAACGATTATACTATGCGCTCGAACGTGTAGGGAATATTCCAAAAGCATTGTTTTCCTCAAACTTCTACACTGTAAATTGAAGAAGTTTACGAAACGCCATTTTTCGTGGAAAAATATATTTCACGGTAAACTTCGTAACATTCCTCGCGCATCGATAAATTTATCTTTATAAGGAAATGACTTTTTTTCAATCTCTAAATCCCTCTGAGGAACCTCCACCAGCATGGAGGAAAATCAGACAAAAGACGCTCGGAAGTTTCAAACTTACGAACAGAAAATTATTTCTGAAAGCTTGACAGATATTGGTTGAAAACTATGAGCGCGTTGCTTCAACACTCGCCCCATTGTTTCATGGAAACCATCAGCCGCGTGTGAACTTCCATAAAACTTGAAATCGGCTCCTTAAACGTTCCGAATAGAAAAAACTAACATTTCATATCCACCATTGAAAATGATGCTGAAGTTTTCTCGTAATTTTTTTGTAATTTTATTGGACCATGGGCCAACGTAACGATGGGAAGAATATCCCGTTCATTGCTCTAGTAATGCGTCCTTCAAACGGTTCCGTAATGTCGAAATCGGAATCCATTTTTTCCGATTTTTAGTGAAATATTTCATAGAAATTTCGAGACGTGCAAACGTTCATTTTTATTCCTTATATAATTCCTGAAATTCGTCGACAACAGCTTTGGAATTGAATGAATGAATCGAGCCCTTTTGTCGAGAATTTACGATAAATTTGACCCCACAGAATCCTCGATCTGGACTCAGAATTTCTAGGCAACATTTACTCGGTCACTCGAAATTAACAAATTTTTTTGCTCTTAAAGTTTTATCATGGTATTTATCACTCGCAGTCGGATTATGGCTCAAGTACAGTTTCATCTGACACGAGGGCCTGGATCGTTATTCGTCTAAGTGATACTTCAGGTACGGGAGTTAAGTACAGAAGCTGCACTTGTTCCAGTTCTCAAATGTCATGGCAACCTTGATCCAGTCAGCTCTGTGTCGATTGAAATGAAACGTTAACACGTTCTCAAAATAATGGAGGTCACTCTACAAAGTTTATCTTTCATTGTGCGCGAAAACACTGAAGTATGCACGCGGAGGAACAATTTTTTCTGATTGAACACGTCGGGAAATGTTATCTGCACGGAATCCTCTTCGCGTCGCAAGTCTGAAAGCGTTAATGTGTTTCTTTTTCACGTGTGCCTGTGATAACAAAAAATGCCATAATGTGAAACAGCACGTGCTCTGTAATAAACGATGCCGATAAAAAATATTGTTGCAAACTGCAAAAAGCATTGTTGGTATTGTAGAAAACATGTCGATGGACACACTTGGATATAGAATGGAATATTATTTCCGTGATTACCGAATCGTTGAAAACGTAGAACGATACTTTGTTGCAAATTGAACAAGAGACTCAGGAATTTTTCACTTAGCATTGTCGAGAACGTGATTTTTCGTTTCTCGATACTCGTCGAGGCTCGGTAAATAAAAAAACGGAATATATGTATATATATTCCGTTTTTTTATATATATATGCATATATAGATATACAGAATGCCTGTTCGCTATTTTGATCGTTCGTTGTTTTGACCCCCACCCCAATATAACGGCAAAAATTATTATCATTTTCTCTATATAAGAGTCTATAAAAAAATTACCGAGCCTCGACGAGTATCGAGAAACGAAAAATCACGTTCTCGACAATGCTAAGTGAAAAATTCCTGAGTCCCTTGTTCAATTTATCGGAAACGAAGTGAGTCGGAATAAACGAAATTTGTGACATGAGTAGTCGCTCGCTCTGCTCGTCATTTTCGTCCATACGTAAACTTATCAGTTACCGAACGTTTAAAAAGACTCCGGAGAGTTAGGAATTATCGTTTGTTCTCGAGCGTTGGTAGAACTGGACGTAGTTTACGGTTGACTGTCATGGCCAGTAGGCAAAAGTGTCTCCGCTCGGTGCATTTTTTTGTATTAATTTCGTGCTTAAGTTTTGTGGAAAATAAAAGCGTTACGATCGAGCAAGGGGATTTACGAGGCAACACATTGACCTCGAGAGGGGGTAGAAATTTTACTGCTTTTCGTGGCATCCCTTATGCCCAACCACCGATCAACAAGCTCAGGTATTGCGAATTCTGTCAATATAAAAATCTACTATTTCACTGTAGAGTGCGTTGAAAACAGTTGACTTGTCGATACATTCGTTTAGGGAAAACAAGCGACGAGCTTCGAGCGATAAAATTGTGATTTTCAGACATTGTTGCATTGAGTGGTCGTTGGTTTGTTTTAGTTTGTTTAACGTTTCATTCTCATACCAAAATATCGCGATATTCTGCACTCGCGAAGCCTCTCTCTCTCTCTCTCTCTCGCAAAACAAACGGAATACCGTGTTATGGATATTTCGTTAGCGTGATTTCTGACAGTGAAAATTGCAGGCCCGATGATTAATCGTTAAACGGTGTTCACTGAAACAGATTTAAAAATCCTGTGCCGGCGGATTCATGGAACGGTACATTCGTGGCAGACGAAGAAGGTAATCGATGCCCTCAACTGAATGTATCCAGCGGCGAAGCCTTCGGCAATGAAGACTGTTTATATTTGAACGTGTACACGCCGAAGGTAAACTTTGTTAATATTTATGTCTCATTAACGTTCGGACGTTGTCAAATCTGTGCACGAAATTGCATCGCGTTAATTAACATAAATTACATAAATCAAATTCACTTGGGCACTAATCTATATAATTTCATAAAAATTATTTATAATTATCGTGATTGACAGTGCGAACTAATAACTTTCGATTAAAGTATACAAACGTAGGAAGCATCTTTGACATGAAAGCGACAAAGTATGCAGTGCATCAAAATAAATAGTATATTACACTACAAGGGCAGAAAGTTTGATATTCCTGCACTGCGCGTCACAATGCCCGAGGCGATAGAAATGTTATACTTTCGACCGAGGTGTGCAGAAAAATAGTATATTACACACCGAGGGAGGGAAAGTAGACTACTTCAAACCGCGGGCAGAATTGTCACCCGAGCCGAAGGCGAGGGTGATAAGCACGCGGTTTGAGGTGGTCTAATTTCACTTCCGTGGAGTGTATACTATTTTTCACCAGACATGCACCGAAAATTCAACCTTCCGATTTCGGAAAGTTGAACTTTCGGGGCAGGTGTGGTGAAAAAAATGTTTGCGCCCGCTGTCACAGCGAGCATGTTTTTTTTACCAATGCAGGAATGTTGAACTTTCGACCCTGAAGAAAAACATGAAGAAAAACATATGAAGAAAAAACAATTTTCAAATAAAATTGAATTGAATCCAATTAAACGTAACATGTGTCCGTTTTCAGAGAGTTCATTTTTAACGAACTTGCGTTGTCAAATCTCGATGACACTGCACTTTACAATGCCTCCGGGAGCAACGTCATATCGAGCTAGCTCCGGGCTTATTTCGTGTATGTTAACGACTTTTTTTCAGTGGAAAAATGAGTGATACATTTTTTTGAAATTTTGTTTCGATTTTAAATGCTCACCCGAAGTGTCGAGGCACACAGACTATACCGGGAGGTCATTAAATTGTTTTTAAATGAATCGCAAGGTCTCTCAATCCTCGGTAATAATTTCTTAACGAATGTGTTTGGGTTTGTTAAAAAAAACCATTTACCGTTCCTTCGAGAAGCATCAAATTTGATCCTTTCAATCACAACGTTTCAGACGAATCCGGTGACTTTGTATCCGACCATAGTATACATCCATGGAGGTGCTTTCACGAGGGGGCATGGAGGTGCCGACTACGTCGGCCCCCAGTACATAATGGACAAAGATATCGTGTTCGTATCGATGAACTACCGTCTGGGTGCTCTGGGTTTTTTGAGCACTGGTGATGCTGCAGCACCTGGCAACTTCGGTCTTAAAGATCAGCTCTTAGCGCTCCGATGGGTTAATGAAAACGTGAAAGCGTTTGGCGGCGATCCGCAGAGGATCACACTCGCCGGACAGAGCGCTGGCAGCGTCAGCGTCAATCTTCATGCTTTGTCTGAAGCCAGTATTGGTTCGTGCGTCTTGTTGCCACTCATTATTAGCCTTCCCCAGCTCACTTGTCACGCTGTATTGAGAATTGGACACGAAGATAGAAGAGGGAATTCGGTTCATTGATCTTTCGGGTCGTCGAAGCATCGCTGAGCTTCTCAACAATTTCGTTTTTATTCGTTAACAGGATCATTTTTTTCTATTTTCAGCTATTTTCAGCTATTCATTTTGCTACTCGATATTTTTGAAGGAATCAAATGCTGAGGAAATTTTCATACTTCTTCCCTTAAGCTTGAACGTTACGCTTAGAAAAAATGAAAATTGAATTAGAATTTATTTTCGAAGTAAACAAATTTGTGGTAAAACAAATTTCCTGTCATCGAATAATCAAATATATAGCAAAAGGGATGGACGACATTGTGAGTTGAGATGAATGAACACGAACACGAAACATCTACGTTTCAATATTAGAGGAATTTCTGTCCCCTAAAGTACACGTTATAATTGATAATTAATTGAGAAGCAATGACCCCAAACCGGCCGAAACAGTTTTATCAATTTGGTACGTTTTCCCCAACAGGCCTATTCAATCAATACATAACCCAGAGCGGAAGTCCATTATCTTTCTGGGCATATCGCGATATATCGAGCCACAAAAAATACGCGAGCGATCTCGGAAAGCACGTTGGTTGCCCGACTAATGATTCGGAGGTCTTAATCGAGTGTCTTCGTCGCATCGAGGTCTACGATCTTCTTACTACGGAAATCTTCAGCGGAATTTCAACAGAATTCAACACCTGGGTACCCACCAATGAACCACCGCTCGAGGGCGCTTTTATCACTGAAAGTCCAATCGAATTACTTCTCGGCAATAAATTACGCGATTATCCGTGGATATCTGGCAACGTGGCCGACGAAGGGCTCATCTTATCGGCACGTGAGTATTCCGAAATCCTTATCGAAAACCTGCGTTCAGATGAATCGATTAAGTTGGTTCTGAAACGAGCAGAAAATCATTTCAGCTGACACACTCTGTCAGTTGATAAAAAATTCTTGAAATTGGCCGATCTACTTGCACGTGGAGATGTGCGTAAGCTCTTGACACGATCTGTCATAATTTTTGTAAAATTTCACGGTTGCGGCTTAAATCATTTGATCGATCACTGATCAGTGCTCATTATACGATTGCGTCAATATGTGACAGGGCTATTTCTAATCGAGGATTCTGCAGTGTCGGCGTTTCGATTTACTGTTTAATCTTCATTGTTCCATGCCAATCGATAATAATTTACCGCGGAAGACCTTTACGTCCACGAGGACTTTTACGACTTCGTAGCAAAAGATGTCGTCAAATTTTTACAATACTTAACGATAACCTTCATCGACACGAATAATTCGACGACCCTGGGCACGGACATCGCCGAGTTTTACTTGAAGAATGTCGATCTCAGTAATAAGGATGCTGTAAGTATGCTGTCGAATAATTTCGAGTGATATGAAAAGTCAAAGCCGGTTGCGCTGACTTTCCCATCAGTTGGATTTGACTATTCTCCTTTTCCGTATTTCCAGCTCATTCAAGCACTAACGCGAATCGTAAACGACGTTGGTTTTTTACTCCCTGCTATCATACAAATGCAAATTGCTTTGAATCGAATGAAAAGTCCTTTTTACTACTATCTGTTCGAGTACCGGGGCACGAACAGCGAAACCGAGAGAACTTTGCATGAAAATCGGGACATCGGTGTGGCTCACGGCGACGAATTGTTCTACATTTTTCCACCAACGAAAACTAATCTCGCGTCCGGAGGTGGAATGGTTCACCTCGATGAAACGATGATCAACATTATGACAGATCTTTGGAGTTCGTTCGCCTATAACGGGTGAGTAAACACTCGCTGTTGCCAGTTCTCAAAATGATCAAAGAGGCGGATCCTGCTTGAGAAATTACTTCGTAAAGGTCTTGAGACCACATCGATCGATGTGAAGAAATTTACCATTTTTTCCGTTCCGAACATCTTGATCTTTCAACATTTTTTTAATTTTTATTCTCGCTACGATTATTTGAACTGTTTGACATTATTTCAGGGTTCCAGTGACGAAACACATGCACGAGACCAACACCTGGAAGCCCTTCGACCAAGAAATGACCTATTTGGGAATAGGTGGTCGCAATCATACAATGTTGACCGTTGGAAAGAACTTGCAACACGAGCGAATGCGCTTTTGGATAAAGCAGTTGTTCAAATATGCATTTCACATGTTTACCAAAAAAAATAACAAGTGAATCCGAGAAGCCACTCAAACGAGTTCATTAAAAATAAATGGAGAATCTTTATTGTAAATCAGTAAAATTATTGCTCAAATAATGCTCAGCAAAAGTTGACTCAAACTTCACTCTAATAGGTTCGCTTATATCAGCACGAATTTTCCGTTCATATATGTTCCATCCGACGAGTTGTGGAAGACAATATTCCGGGGCAGCCTCCCGGGAACCGGGAGAACCGAATGGATAAACTGCCAGTAGCCCAGAAGGTGAAAAACGATGGGGGAAAAAAATGTAGTAACCATCGTGGTAGAATAACGTTGGGCTTCTGAGAATTTTCGACTCGATCGTTGTTCTGTGTACGACTTCACTTCGGTTCCGGACGCAATGACGTTCTTGCGGTTCAACTAAGATTCATTTACATCGCTATCGCTCTGTTTGTTTTGCACACTTATTGGCAACTCCGGCAGCAAACTGACAAGTGACTTTTGAAATGGCAAATTTATTTCAAAATCTATCATTTGAAAGTTATTTTCTTTTTTTTTTTTTATTACTTTGTTTCGGATGGTGCCTCAACTACGAAATAACAATGCAACTGGATTGAAAAGTTTCGAAGCCAAAGTGTTGTTGAATCGAATGTCACTGTAAGTTTACGCAGCGTCAGTCGTAAATCAGTGTTCCGTTCAGAGTTAAGGCGCTGCTCCATTCTCTCTGCAGCTTCGATAGATAGGAACGATCCCGAGGAAGTGGAATTCACGAAGGTTGCCAGCGACCTAAACTCCACAAACTTCGATGTTACGAGAAAAGGTAGTTCATAGAAATATCCTCGGGATACGGAAGACCGTTATTTCAGTCTGGGCACAACCTTGAACTAAGCCAAAACGTCAATGCCTCTTGTGATATTTTAGTCACAGAGGACTTCGACAATTTCACTCTGGCGACGAAGAAACTTTGAAGTTTCAGAGTGTTTGTGTCTGCCATCTGATCCTCCTCTCGTCTCGCGTGTATATTTTCATCTCTTCGTGTCAAACCAAGGGATTCTGAATTTTCGCCTATCTTGCTTTGCGTCACTCTGCCATGCTTTATGACACTTTGAAAGTGCTGATCGATCTCTCAATAATGAAAATTTCTGTTGATTTTGTCAAAAGACATAAAAAAATGGTCAGATGATCAGCTCGGCCAGTCTCTTTTATTTTTATGTATTTTCACGCAAAATCTTTCATAAAAATGGCGAACTCTCTTCAGTATTGTTTTTCCTATATTAATTTAGGTGACTTGGGAAAAAAATGTTCCATTCAAGCTCTCGATTCCTGTTGCGGTAAAGGTAAAGAGAATTTCAGCACGAATTACATTGGTGGTGAGCGGCTCCCTGAATGTGTTCCGTTGACTCGAAAGACTTCGCAGTTCATCCGCTAACTCCGGAACTAAAGAACGGACTATTGCAAAGAGAGGAAACGCAGTAAAGGGAGGCACTCGTCGTGGTCCGATGCGCGGAGAGAACGGAAGATCCGCGCAGTTTCAATTGCTCTTACTTTGGTATTTCACAAGTCACGTTGCTGGTTGTATCGCGTAGGATTTTTGAAAAAGTGTGTGGGTGTGTCGCAAAAGGATTATTCACGGCGAAAGCTGAGCAAGATCCTTTCAGTATTTTATCTCAGTATCGCGCGTCATTTTTCATCTTCGCTTTTTTGGCGTACACGCGCAGGGTATAATGGAAATGTGTGCTCTTTCGTGGTGCGTGAAACAAGATTTATTGATTTAAATTCTATTCCTTCGAAGTTGCTTTATATGAGCAAGTCTCCGGAAAGTGAAGCTTTTCTTAATCGAATTTTTTACCGAAGCTTTGAATCCGTGATTGATAGCATGCAATTTTGAACAAGCTGCGCAGAGACCAATCGATTGATGTTTCGATTTTTGCTTCTTTAAAGATAATTACAAAAGAAATTTCAACCTTCTCATTATCAGGATTAATGAACTTTCATTTTGTGCGTTTTTTTCGAGAATTATAGTCGCAATATCCACAAAATGAGGACTAATGGATTCACTTTTTCTGGAGCAACTTTACATGGCAGCACAATAAAGCTCGAGATATTACGCGCGGATGAAATATTTGTACCACTTGACAAAACGTCGTGACCGGACGATTGAGGTAATTTACACGAAAAGAACTCGTAAAAATACACGCATGTTGAAATAGAATCGGCCAAAAAAACGTTACGCCACTGGAGAAGCAGCTGACGCTCGTCAACTTATTATCGCGGACCGCGCGGGTAATATTCGCGTGAAAATTCATGACACGAACGCATGATAATTCATTGAAAGCCATATATCAGTGTAATGCAAGTTTATGTATGTTACTTCAAGCAGGTCAAGTCGTTACTGAAACATTCGCCAAGTATTGAGAATGGAAAGTTTACAGTTTACTTTTCGAAAGTCAGAACCTGATATGATCAACAGTATTTTGGACTAGTTTTTCCATTTTTTGGGATCTTCGCTCTCGGAAATGTTGTTCGTAGCAGAATTTTCGTCGACTGAAAAATAGTAGCGTTTGAACTGTCGAGACGAGAGTTTATCAGTTTTTCTCAAACGTTCACGCAAAGAGTTCTTCTTTTTGGCTGACTTTTCCATCGGCAGGCCCACGCACGAAGGGAGGGACAGTTCGATGTTTGAATAATTGAACCAACGATTGATTGTGAATGCGAGATTAATTATGAAACGTAGACGATTCAAGGTGCAGGACCCTTAAAGTGCGAGTTCGCTTCGTCCTTGTCTCTTCTTTCTTCACAAACAACTTTTCATGAAGTGATTGATTAAACGAGAATTCAACAAAGGCCCATTAGAAACGTTTCTGATTGTGCAAGAAAACTTTGGTCCAATCCGTGTATTTTAAATTGTGCGAAGAGAAGTAAAATCTACATGGAGATAGGAGAAACACTGTTCAGCAAAAGCGAGCCAGAGGCGAAGCAGTCGTGGTCAGTGCTCGCTCGAGTGCATCGACAACAGTTCCGTAACGCATTATGCAAATTGCACTAAAAAGCAATTACGTTTTATGCGCCTCCGTTCAATCTTCGTGGCTTTTCCCGAGTACAGTTTTCTTCCCAAATTCATTGTTTAAACATTGAGCAATTAAATGAGTGAATATATTTGTATGGATAAATAAGAAATAATTGAAAACGTGATAAGTGTGACGATCATTTTAGTGCGAGTCAAAGTCGATTCTCGACCGTGTTCTCGTCTGAGCGAACCAAACTTTATTCCAGAGAATTGTTTACAAAACGAATTTATAAAACCATAGAATTGGGAACGCGAAGTCTACAGCGGTAAACATTTTTTCCCCTTTTTCTTGTATGCTGTTTTTTCTGTAAACAGAACTTCATCACTAAAAAAATTATTAACCGCCTCGGATATAATCCTTTCCAGGATTTACAGGTTGCTTAAAAAAAATGAAATACTCAATGGGGATGAGTTTTGTGGATTTTCTGGCCACGGGGACACCCTCAATCTGGCTTCTTGCCAAGCAAAATATTCAATTAATTTCACCAGCCTTTGTCCCTGTAGGGGTTTACGCGTGCCTTCTCACCGCAAGAATGAGTCTGCACGGTGTCTCCCTTCTGCTTTTTCACTTGTTGGGCTACATCGAGGAAAATTATTTTTCACGTTCTTCTGGGCTCATGATTACTCATGTGTAAAAGTTTCCAACAAGATGAACTATTTTCCTATGAACGTAAAAAACTTCATTTTTTTCTCGAAACTTTAACGTCATTCAACCTGAATAATTTTGAGTAATATTTAAAAATTAATAAACTTTAACGATATTGAGTAAAATCAAAATAAATTGCAGGCTTGATGGAACATTCAGAATGAACTTTGTCCCACAAATTTCATTAAATTTACAGATCAAATTTCCATGTATCATCTAAACGAGAAATTTTCTCCAAAACTCCCCTCCGCAATCTCAATTTTTACCCACTTCCGATAAGTCGAGCACAAAACTTTAAGCTGAAAAGTTTCGAATAAGGACACATCTTAACTTCGATGTAGCCAAGAGCAGCTGAAGCATTTCTCTAGCAGCCAGCAGCTGTTCCACGTCAACTCTCTGTAACATTATTTCCTTCACAATCTCAAACCGTCTCTGATCCTCGCTCTGATCTCACGTTGTTCTCTTCCCTCGTAAAAAAACCTGAACTACCATATTCTAACGAAAAAAAAAAAAATACTTTTAAACTGTTACCGAAAGGTCACTATCAACGAAACAACTGCAGCTAATGATTTTAGCTTGAAAAATGCATACCGAGTCTCTTGATATCAACCATTACTCAACCAAATTCATACTGTTTCGATTTCACTTGAAATTTTGTAACGTTGTATAATTTTGTCGTATTTTCACAACAATTATTTTCTTCATTCTCATAAGCTTGCACTAAAATTCGTTGCAAAATAAATTTCCAAATACTAAAAGAAGAGAAATAAAAGTTAAATCATCACCGGAGTTTTGAATGTTTTTTCCATAAGAGTCGAGGCCGCCGTGGGAGGATCAGATTCTCGTAGTTTTATTTTCTACTTAATAATTCCACTCCGGCAAAATGATGAGGAATCCGATGAATTATCACGTATGACAATTCTGGAGACGTACCAGGTGCCATATTACATTCATTACTAAAATACGTATCTCGAAGGAATAAGCACATGGGATGGTGAATGATGGTGTTACCTAATTTACCTACCTACAAGCTGCAGTCATGTGCACATGTCATACGTATTCGATCATTATTCCTTAAATCAGGGTAGGCTGGGACAAGGAAACCCGAGCTATCGACGTATTTCCTGGTCCAGAAGGGAGTCATAAGATCCGTCGAATTACACACGACAATCGGTTTGAGATGATTTATGGGCTTTCTCATATGTGCATATTTGTGGGGTTGGGGAGAAATACGATAAGATTTAGGAGTTTCTACGTTTTCGCTATATTTCGAGCGAATTTCTTAGATATTTATAAATTCGTTTACTCGAACTTCCACGTAACGAAGCTCAACTGCAAAAACGACGAGGCTTGATGAAAAGAGTGCTCCGAGCCTTGAATTGTGTCAGAGAAATATCGGACGCTTGTTTTTTTAATAAAACGAACGTAACGTCGGAGAATAAGAATGAATGAGGAAAAAATTGTGGAAAATTAATGATTCTTGCGACGTCCGTACCCGAAAAAAGGACTGAAAAACGAAAAAAATGTTTGTGAAGAAACTTGAGAATGGTGAGACTTGAAAAACGGATTTTTTTGAACACTAAAACTTCTATTTAATGAATGAAGAGAACTGATTTTTCTTCATCCAGTTGACACATTTTCATATTCAAACGATTGTTATCACATGAAAAATTCTTCTTTTTAATTGGCTCTGACAACTCTTGTTAAATGTCTATTTTCGTTTTTCGTTTCCAGGTAGTTTTTAATAAGAAACTTCTGTCGTGCGTGGTTTGAAAACATTGTCGAACTTTACTCCAATCGCAGAGCACCTGAAGCTGCAATAATTTGGTTTTGATGAAAAAACTTCAGTATCCAGGAATCCTTTCATTTGTTCCTAGAGAAGCTAAACAAATACAAACGAATAATGCGTATGGTTTTGATACGCAGAGAATTTCAATATCTCGCTCTTAAACTTCAACGTCATCCTCAAAGTCAACGCTCAACCGCAGCCTTCGAACTTTCCTTCGGATGGCTGGATCTGTGGCAAAGTGTTGTATGAGATTTGCGTATCGAATCGCGTCAGTGTCAGAGAGCCAACGCGAGCCCCTGATTTACGTCTAAACTGTTCTTCGCATCGGATAAGACGACTTTATAGATTCTTGTCAACACGGTGTGGAGACGCAGTCATGCTTGCACTCGCTCTTGCAGTTACTCCCTTCTGTAAAAATAGCCTTGGAGGGTCGCGAGAGAGAAATTTACTGGGCGATTCAACATAACGGAAATTTCAATAAAAATGATTGTTCATTTAATTTTCTAACAGGATTGCTATTTCAATCTAATTTTAATAAAAACTGAAGGAATTTCGGTAAAACGTGATAAAAAAATGTGGCTTTAATCGCTTGTCAGAGAACGTTCAATAAAATTAAAGCACGACGGGATTTCTGGAGAACCCGTTGGACGGGCTCGGTTTACAATGGTCGCGGTCAAAACTGGCCCGTAATTTAAATCTTGGGTCATTAAATCGAAACGAAAAACCACAAAGCCATGCACGTTTGCAAATGACTCAGTGCTACGTAATGCGGACCGTCCAGATCGAGCCACCTTAAATCCGATTCGTTAATAACAAGTTCGAATCACATCCGGGTCCTGTTTACAAAATCTCCAAATTTCCATCTTTGTTGTTCACGAATAATATGAAGAGTGGTAGATTCGAGTGTTTCTGGAGCCTCGATCGATTCGTGCAGTTTTCGTAGTCTGCATGGAAAAATTTGTATAATTCACACGAACAAAATGTTCTTATTGAGCCAATAACGCATCGACGACTTTGTGTTTTATTGCTCTCATAATACAATTTCAAAAGCAAAATACAATTTCGAGTGTGGATACCTGAAAAACGTAAGTAAAAGCCAAGGTCCCTGACTCACTTTTAATTTCTGTCTCCAAAATGCCAAGTCTCTCAGTCAATCGATTCAGTCAGTTTCGACTCTATCATGACGATAGACCATGAAAATACCAGCATTTTTTCATTCGATGCTCTATTACACAGGTTGCTTAAGAATCTTGCATCAATAGTGCTCGTTTGGGTGCTCCGATGAAAAGATAAGTGGAAATATGCAGTGAATACAGTCAAACATTCCATTATGATTACAACACGTGGGTAGTCCCCCCCCCCTTTTCTCACCGTTTCATGGCTCTTCTTCGTGACACACTTCAAGTTGTTTTATATTTCTTCGATATTGAATGGAAGCTTCGTTTCATTGGCTTTATAAGGAGAAATCAACATTTTTGGGATTCATTGTAATGCTTAAGAAAACTGACGAGATAACGAGATCAAAGTTCAATCCTAATCATCTTAAATAACAAGTTCAGAGCAGACATGAAGGTAATAATTGTCAGCAGCAGTGGTCTTGGTATAAATCGTAAAAATTGGAATATTACAGCTTAATAAATAGTGGCTATCGGACGAGGTTCGAATTTTTGACTAGGAGACTTTCACATTGGATTAGAAATTGACAGCCCCTAATAACGCAATCTCCGATTAAAATTTCACTCGGCAAACATCGATGCTAAATTTCGAATTTCTTGATTATGCAAAATAGATTTTTATAATCAAACACAAGTAGGTTCTTATAACTCATGAAATTTTGGTGAAATATTTAGAAAGTAATTATTTCTTTCTCATTCAAACTCGTTGTTTGTGATGTTTTAATTTCACGTTAATAGACGTAGGAAATTAATATTCTTGAGACGAGATGGAGAGTTTAACGATTTCGTGTGTGTTTTCGATTTTTCTATGAAAGCGAGAAACAAGCGATGATTCTTAAACGAAAATTATATTCGGAATTTTGAGCAGGTTCGACTAAGTTCAATTTTTCATCGATGATGAACGTGTAACTGGAAAAAGATCCAGACGAATTCTATCAAGAGTTATATAATGTGATAAAATATGAAAATCGAGAGATCGTGTGTATAAAAAATTAAGTCTCCGACTTTATTTGCATTAAACAAATCCATCAGCCATGAATGAGAAGTTTCTTAAAAGCATCATCCCGAATAGAAGATACTAAAAAAATCTCCACCCGAAAAAGTTCGGGGGAAAAGAAAAATTGACGAAATCGTAAATAAGCAAATTGTCGACGTAACAACTGGACGGAAAATGGGAACGAAGGGTTATCGAATCGACGACACTTGAGCTACTCTTTTGCGAGTGTTGCTAAATTGAGTGTTGCTAATTGCTTTTCCAAAACTTGTGACGCGCGCTTGTACTGTTTCATTATTTTGGAAAGAGAGTCGTTCGAGATATAGTGGAGAAACAAAGTTTATGGAAGATTATTCATCCGAGATATTCCGGGGAATAAACGTGGGCCACAG
This sequence comes from Venturia canescens, assembly GCF_019457755.1. Taxonomy (NCBI): domain Eukaryota; kingdom Metazoa; phylum Arthropoda; class Insecta; order Hymenoptera; family Ichneumonidae; genus Venturia; species Venturia canescens. Next base: position 3,839,578 of record NC_057425.1, read on the forward strand.
CACACCAAAAGCGTTTCTTTCTTCTTTCGCTCGTTTACGATGAGAGCCTCACAAAATTCTTTAACATCTGCGAAGCCTCCGTCAAGCAATAACGAGACGAATGAAATTCTGCGTTGCTATAGAAATGTTTCGATCCGGGCAGATTTCTCCTAATTATCATAATCTTCCTTCCCGACCATGAAAAGCGTGTATTCGCGTTCACTTTTTTTCTTCCTGTAAAGCTGACTCTTCGCCTCTGCCGGCACCGTAAAAAGTCAATGTCTCAATAACCAGCATCGTGATTCTGCGTGAGATTAATTATCGTCTGGTCAATCGTATACTGTGATTAGACGATTTGCCGACCGGGAACTGTGACAAATATTAAGTATAGACGGGCCCACTGTTTTCTAAAGCTTCATCAAGCCGGATGTAACATTTCTTAATGGAATAAATATCTTCATTTCCAAGCTAAAAATATTTCAATAGAAGCGTCTTGAATATTCACAAATGTACTACATTTTGTACGTAACGTCAAGAAAGTTATGCAAAAAAACGAGCTTCGGTCTTTTTTTCCTTTTCGCAAAGTTCTGCAGGAGCTGCGGTAATTCATTCACGAAACGATTTTATTAGGAAAGTCTTGAAATTTACACAGAGTTTCAATAGCTTGTCGACTGACATTCATATCAAATTTTACAAGGTTCTTCTTATTGGCTATTGTGACAAACGTGTTTAAAAATGAAGAAAAAAATACAAGGTTATAGAGACCATGCATAAAAAATCGTTCACCTTTCCATATAACGAATGAACACTTCTTACGAAGTTTTTCAAAAAGTACACAATCTCGAAAAAAATTCGAGATGATTGTCTTACTAGTAATAAAAATTAAAATTCAACGAAATTGCATGGTAATGAGCACTCGTATAACCTCACATTTGCTTATTTCGGCATTTCGTTTCATCTTGGCTTGGCCCATTCCTGTCATAGTCTTCTGTCCTTTTATTAATACTTTTTTTCTTGATGCATTTCCTATTGTGTTTTCTCTTTGCGCTTTCCAATGCGATTTTTAACATAAAAAACAATAGTATTTTCGCCAGGGACGAATGAAATTTCGGGTTCAGCCAGTGATGGATCCCCGTTTAATTAATGGCTTATAATTTAATTCGCCAAAAAATAAGTCGGAAAAATTTATTTACGCTCTGAATTAATATAACTCTGACATTAATTTAGAGTGATTATATCTTTAATGAGGAAGTAAAAATCGACCAATTTAGACAACCATAAAATACTATGGGCATGATCTACCTTAAAATCCTTGAATCTAGGCACAATTTTTCCACGGTCTCAAAAAGTGAAGTAATGTTCACGAGGATCCTTGAAAAGTGTCTCGAATTTGTGCGACTCCGATAGGAGAGATAGCCTGCGCAGACTTTAAAAGTGAATGCGACTGGCGGAAAGAGCGAGTACTTTTGCCAACGACGCAGACGTTTAATTTACTTTTTCAATCAGCGGGGTCAATTGACCCTTAAATTATTCAACCTCACGAAATCAGCGAGTCCCGGGGAGGAAAGACTGCGACTGAGAGAGTTTTCACAGATGGGAGAAAAGCTCGATGCTTCATTAAGAGGGGTGCAAAATTTTCCGGAATTTCCAGGCAACTGTCATAGAGGAAAAAGCTAACAAGACTGCAAAATTTTTCAGTTTCCACTTCTCAGTATAATTATAATTATAAAACTCAATTTTTATTCCAGCAAATAGTTTTTTTCCTAAAATAAAATCGATTAAAATGACATCATCATAAAAATTACTTGATTGGATGAAACATTGTATTAATCTGCAATGCTTTACCGACGTCACAAAAAAGTGCAATCGACCCAGCAATGCAATCGAGTTTACCGTGAGAAATACAGCAGAGCGAATTAGATGATTAAACACACTTCTTGCACCCTTTTAGTCACAGCAGATTTGTTTTTTGCGGGCCCTTGAGGAATGTGTGACGTCTTTCTCTGCAGGTTCAGCGGCCGGTCAAGTCCTCGTTTCGGGGACCGATACATAGCTGCATATAAGCGAGAGGAGTCCGAGGGGGAGAAGGGGAAGTGAGTGGATCGTGGATGTGCAAACTTTTTTGCGTATGTCACGCATCGCTGGCGATCCCCGGCGACGAAATGAAAATCCGGATGGTTCGATGCTGCAAATAAGTGTGAATAAAAAATAAAGTGTTGGAATATAAAAGGAAAGAAGGATCGGCGTCTCGAGGAAAGAAAAGGCGAGAGTATTTGCGAATAAAAAAAGGCGATAGCAGCTGAGACTTCCTGGAAGAAAACTGGTTTTCAAGCACAATAAGGTTCTCGAATCTGCTCCTCTCTTTGCTCCGTTCCTATACACACGACGCTCAACTCCGCTCAACTTCTCTCAGCAACATCCCACCGTCGCTCGAGTCTCGATCTCCTTAAGGTCGGAGCTCCTGAATCTCGGGGAATTTTGCGACGAAAAAAATTCCTTCCCACGCGCCAACCACCTTTCGCATTACACACACTCCTGAATATTTACGTATTCGAAAATAAGGAGCTTGCGGTCAGACAACCGTTAAACTCCAAATACCGAAGTACGAGCCTCGAAAACCACTGTTTTGAGGGGCTACTCGTCTTCTAAAATGTTCTGCAACCTCATCAAAGAATCCTCCCAATCATGAGGTTTTTTTGCTGTACGATTTCCAGCAAGAAATATTATCCTAGTGATTTGACACGATCGATCGGGGAGAAAAACTGTAATGAATATTCAGAAGTGAACGACGAGAATAGAGACTAGAAAATCGATTCTTATAAATTTTCACCCCTTTGTGGACGATCCATAAAGCTGACATGTAATATATGGATACGGAAGAAAAGGTATAATTTGAGACGCAACCCATAAAAAGCGTTCTTCTACACAGGACTAAAATCAATATTTCTCTCGCATAATTCACAGCAGATTTAAATTCGCACGGAGGAGATAAGAAATATTTTGCTAAGCCAATCTGCAGTAGAGGGAATCCCTCATTTTTTGCGTAAAAGCGAAATTCTTCTGTTGGTGGAAAGAAGCAGGCTGCAAGTTTCCGCTCTGATGAGTATTGAATGCAACCTTATTTTGTAGCTTCACAACACAATTTTTCTTCTAGCCTTAGGTCACTCCAGCTCGAGTCCAAAAAACGGTAAAATACCCTTGAAATTTCTCGTTCACGATAGTATAACGATATCGTCAAGTCATTCCTTAAAATTATTTCTATTCATCGCTATTCCATTCCGATCCCACGTAACATGCAGCTTCGTTAGGTGCAAATCCCCCACGACTCTCATAACTCACGCGGGGAATTCTTCGATTTTACCAAATTCCAAAAAGTTTAGATTTCCTGCTTTTTTCGTCGACTCAAATTTCGGAGAGTCGAAGACCTGCTATGAAAACGGAAAAGTTCGAGATTTCGGTGTGTTGTTACGACAAGCAGATTATCGCACCTGATCGTTGTGACAACAAAAAGATAATTTCAGACCGCTCAATAAATCACACGAAAACGTGAGACTCAAGAACTCAATGAATTTCATCGACGAAATGATCGGTTGCTCGTGTCACTACAAACGTGCAATATCACCAATGTCAAGGCCGCGTTGTGCTCTTGATCTTTGCCGAGATACAGCTTTCTGTTTCATTTATTATTTTCGTGTACGTTGCGAGCGCATTCTGCCATGCAGCCGCGATTCGATAGTCGCCCGAGAGATGCAATAAGTAGACGAAAGATGCAAAGCATACGCGCCGATAGGAGCAACAAAAAATAGGAGGGCTATAAATTATCGGTTGTCCGAAGAACTTCCTTCGTAAAACACTCCTCGATATACTCGCACGAAAATGCAAAGTCCGTATACACTTTCCTCATACACGTTATAACGAGGATAATGAAGCCAACCTAAATGCATAACGAGAACGAAATAAACAATGGCTGGGCTATGAATATACATGGATAATTCTCCGAACCTCTTTTTGGCCGAAGATCAGTTACGGGCCCGGTCAGTAGCGCAGTATTTCTGACACAGTTACGCTCGATCTTATCGGCTCTCCCGAGGAATTTTTAACGTCAAGTTTTTTAATTACCCCGTGCCCCAAATTATTGTGTCTGCGATATAGCGGAGAGAACGCTACTCGTTTTAATCTATGCCGAATGTGGTAACGAGCGACGTTTTGAGCTGATTCGCATGTGTTCGAGTCCGCGAATTCAATACCAAAGAGGTTTATTTGACTGAAGTTATTTTGAAATCGTGCGAGAGGTTTTTTGGATCACACTTTTTCGACAAACCGACGATGAAAAAATGGTTCATTTTGAAATGCAAAAAATTTGAGGGTGAAAAATTCGAAGGTTATGCACAATTCGTCTTCAAAAATTCCACTGCACTTATCTTCAGCATTTTTTTTCCAAATCCGTGCCTCGTTTTCTTCCACGAATTTTGTATTCCACCTAGTTTCTCACGAGACTCGTCAAACCTCGTGTACTTTTTTCCACCGGAGTGTGTTCATCGAACGTGGTTAAAAGTGAGAATGAACTCGTAAACCAGGTCCTGAACAAGTTTTGTATTTTCGTGTAGGAAGACTCGTAAAAACGTCAAATTCATGTAAAAGTTGTAAAAACGTCAATAAAGCTACTGTCATACTTGTTATGTATGCGGAATGGAAGAAAATACTGAAACCTCAGATTTTTATTATACGATACATTTCGTACGGTGCGCATATCATTGAGCGAAGAGTCTGTTTTCTTTGATCCAGAAAAACCAGACTCCTTTTCCCGAGGAACCTGAAACCTATTAGGAAAAAACGTTATTCGATCACAAGATTTTTCATTCGTTATTGCTCTGTGCGGGAACGCGAAGAAATTTTTCATTCTCCGAATGTAATAGGAAACGGTGCAGATGCATGAACTGATCATGCTTGATGGCTGTACACGATTAACATAAGAAACGATAATTAAAAAGGGAAAACTTTGTATATAAATTATTAAACTTATTATTCGTATTAATGAAATCGATTATGATAGAAACTTTGCTGCCGCTTTCATATTAGTTACTGGTTTACACAGTGTTATCAATAATTATAAATGAAAGTGATTTTTCTGAGTTTCTACCTGATTAGAGAAAACACTGGTATTACCATGAAAATTTTCTTCATTTAACGATGTATGGTACAAAAGTCTGAATAAGAAATTGATCAAATTTGGCAATAATGTTCTTCAACATCAAGTGCGAAAACACAGTTTTTTTCAAAATTTTCTTCTGCTTAGTTATCGAGTAATTACGCATTAAAGCAGATTTCGTATGCCCGGAATGTATACCTATATATATAGAAACGCTATGCTTGTACACGTGAACTTTAGTGATCAATTACTCGATAACTGTACAGAAGAAAAATCTTAAAAAATTTGTATTGTCAAATTTGGCACTAAAGAATATGTTCACCAAATTTTATAAAATTCTCATCATTTTGAAATTTTTTATGTTTTTAGCATGGTTTAGCATGGCAACATTGTAAGCCTGTACCAAATATCCTTAAAAGGGAATCGAGAGTCCTAAGCTCAGTGGAGGCTTATGTAAAGAAACATGTAAATCAGGTTGGGTTTCATTCAACGGTTTTGGAACGCATCGTCAGACTAGTGTTTTGAGTCTTATCTCACTTTGACATCCCCTCATTACTTTCTTCACTATCTACTTTTCCGAGTTCAAATGATTTTGTCGATCGAAAACTAGGAAAAGATCACAGACCCGTTATTATATCACTGCGAATTAAAATTTCGTAAATTTTCGAACGAAATGATATTGGATGACTGGAATCACGTATTCGAAAGTCATAAGTGGGGGAAATTTAAATAATTAAAAAAACCTACGGCAAGTCACTCGACGGATTTTGAGCATCTGCATAACGGTTTATTTTCAAAATCTCTCTTCGGAGACTCCTACATGAATATTCGTTTCACTCCGTGGCATCTTCCTGCGGCCAAACTATAGTAAAATTACTGCTAAAAAAATGTCTGAACTCAATCCGTGGTGGGGTTTCCGTGGCTCCGCTGGTCTAAAATTACTCGAGAGCAAACAGTATTTTTTTACACAATTGTTGTTCTGCTTTATATTCTGCTGATTATCCCACTGGAATATAATTAAATTCCCTCCTCGATTGGCTGACCCTGTTGGTTTGAAATGTGAATAGTTTTGTGGTTCGTGATAGAAAAAATTAGAGGAGCTAGTATATTTTTCGTATGAAGCAACTGCAAAACAGTTGTCACTTGTCGCCTCAGGAGCCAGCTACGTTTTTTCGTGTTTCATAGTGGAAAGTATACGGCAGTGAAGCACATCAAAATAGTCGCGTGGGCAAGAAGAATTTGAAGAAATAAAACATTCGACTAATCAATCAATAAAGATTACTGAGAAAAAGGTGTCAGAAATCTGCATGATCGCTAACGGGATCGTCCATTTAACGCTTCAGCATCGGAGAATCTGCTATCTGTACAGTTATGCTATCACAACGAAACGTCAATATTAAAAATATATTTGCACATTCGCCGCAGACCTTTCAGTCGCTAAATTCGTTCATAAAAACATCCGCGACGAATTAGGAAGGAAAAGCTGACCATAAAGAACTCAAGATCGTAATTGTTCCTCAACGTGCGTGCAGTTTCAGGAATTTCCAGAATTTTTGTAGCGCTTCACGTCGAAGGGGACGGCGCGAGTCACAACCCCACATGCCCTGGGACACCTCGCACTTAGATCGCATCCTCGAGATTTCTCGTCTCGATAACGTTACCAGGCAGATACACTAGACGTAAATAAAAATTCTGTAGATATTACGTCACGCTTCGCGATGGCCACACTCACTAAATGAATTCACGAAACCATGCGGATTCCAAGTTCACGTCCGTGTTCGAAAACACGAGGACATCGCTCCCACGATACAAGGACTGTTGGTCCTGTGTCGTCATGGCTCTCGATAGAAACGTGTTCAAGATCATGGCTGAGAGGCCTGCTCTCGGGTCGGCCGATGTACTTTTATTCCGTCGCTAAATAGGTGGGCAAGATAATTGATTATGATGAGATTGGCGGCTGTATGAGCACAACACGAGACAATAAAACGTGCCATAAACCGAGGGGAGAATTTTGGGATGACGTCTGGTGTGAACGGAGTCTCGAGGTCAGTGGACTCCGGGAACAAACGGCTAAATGGTGACCTCAAGATCAGGAGAGGCAGAAGGAGGGGGAAGAAGAGAGAAAGAGCACCATTCGCGAGCTTTAACGAGAAGATTTACATTGCTCACTCGGGGGGTCACACGTGCCGAGCATCGAGAAACCCAGAGCAAAAAAGACTCCTGTGCTTCCTTGATATACGATGATCGTATTTGGCCACGAAAGGATCTGCTCGTTGAGGCGCCATACTTTAACGTAACTGGTTGCATGTAGAGTTTATTCTGGTGCGTCGTGAGTGCATGCACACTGAAACAATCGCGTAGGAATAATAATTCAAGCATGAAATTGAACAAAATTTAATCTTATTAAGGCACCATCTGGACAATTTATTGAAATAATGAAATCACGAATGCTGATGAAAGGGAAAGTGTCTTGAACGATGATCGCTAAAAATGTAAATTCATATATTTCTGATGCTCAATTTGTTGTGGAGAATGAATTTTATAAAAAACATTTCATTCGTTTAGTTTCATCGCAATATTTTTAGATTTTCATAAAGCTTGGATCTACGATATTTGGGATTCTAAACATTGAAGCATTTGCACCAATTGATCGATCTATCGATCCACGTCTGAACATTTTCATTTCGCCTGCGGGAACCTTATGCGGGAACACGAGCGTGTTTTTGCTGCGCTCATTTGTCAAGAGCCAGCTCGTTTTCCCGAGGGAGGTTCATAGAATATGGTTCAAAGTGCATCCAGGAACGGAAACGAAATCGATCTGCAAAGTGAAAAGGAAATCAAATATTTTCTCGACCAATTCGCGTGCATTGAATCTTTGCGGATTCATCCAAAGACCTTTTTCCTTTACTGATTCCGTTGCAACTCGAACGTGCAATATTTGATTAGAATGGAATTAGTTTGCTTTGTTCCGTTTAATGAGCTGCGACCTATGACTAGTCAAACTTTTGTAACTTCCGAGGAACAGCAGAAAGACTGATTCATTAATTAGAGTTTGTTTCAAGTCGCCGGAATTGATTGCCGGCGAATCAAGATTTATTTCAACTTTAGAATTTATTTACATTCATGAACACAAGGAAACGAGAACTTGTGTATGCTATTTTTGGTTTACAGAGCAATTACGTGTGTTTAAGAATATCGTATTCGATATCTTTGTCAGAAATGAAATTTCGATAATTGTTGCATATACGAAAGAGAATAAAGAGAACCGGTCTGGTAATGCAAGTGTGCGCGCGTTAGCGTTTGTACGAAGAAAAAAAAAACAACAAAAACTAGGCAACACAATATTGAATTGACGAAAGATAGCGGTGTTTCAACGTGTCTCGGCGGGAGGCCATCACGCGCTTCAAGGCCGTTCCACACACTTCGTTGAAAAGTAACGTGTGAGTGGGAACAACACATCGGTTAGAAAAATACCTGTGAGCGTCATTTTAACGAGGTGGGGCGTCATTATCGAAACACGACATTGCTTCCACTTACCAAAGCGTTTTGCTTTCACTATTAAAAGAAAAATATCGTGCGTTAGAGAAAGTGATTGGTTTGAGATAAGGATAAATCGTACAGAATATCTCACATATTTTTCAAACACGTTAATCTCCTTATTAGTTACTTTTTCTGCCCGCACCACAGCCGGAACCTCGATCATCAATTTAAAAGTGTCACGAGCAATCCGACCTAGAACTTTTATCGGAAATCCTTGAGTCGTTCGTCGACTGCTCGTCGAGACATTGAAAGGTGGTAGCTCGCGAATTTTCCGGAAGTTCGTCGTTCCTGGAGGGGCGTTGGAATGAGCTTCTCCAATTGAATTTATTGAATATGAATACTGGAGGATGATCAGAAAAAAATGTTCAGCAACCCGCTTTTCACAGTCGTAGAAAAAACAGTCTGCTCAATCAGATCGATATTCTCGAAATAGAACCAAGTTTACTGGATGATTCAATTGACGACGGTGGATGTGGGGCAAACAAGGAAAAACCTTGTGATTGAAAAACAATCGAGATAGATACAGATAAAACCACTTTTTGTCGTCTCCTTGTCCTCGCACAATCGAAACAGTTAATCAACTCTTCTTCGTCCTAATGACTAACGTCTATCGTTTTTTTTCTCTCTCTCTCTCTCTCCATTTTTGCCCCATCAAATCTCCAGTCTGCTTTTTCTGTTTCTCGAGAACAGTAAATATCGAAGCATAATAGTTTCATCAAAGTACAATGGTCTGGCTTTGTCATGCTATTATGTACGTAATTTTTAGTAACATGTGTGTTTGTCTCGAATCTGATATACGGTTTTAGTTCATTGCAATTTGAGTTTATTCAATGCGTGGCCGTCATTACTATTATTGATGAAATTCTGTGCGAAAGCCTGCAACAATTTGTCCAGTATGAATAACAATTAAATAACATTTTTCCACCCCTTTATGGTACTTTGATTTAATGATTACAACTAATCGCGAATACGTGGCCTGTGCCATGCGCCAGGAACAAACCACAATAAATCTTTCGATGAGAGAGAACCAAGCCAGTGCTTTAGTACACGAAGCTTTGCCACACGTGTGGAATGTAAAACAAGCTCTGAACGTGTTATGCAACCAGTGAATCTGTGGAATGATAAAGAGCTCGCTTCGTGATCGTGTTTATTCCGAGTCAAAGACTTTTCGAAATTCGTTAGTCAAAAGCAGAAATTCTACATTTAGCGTACCTGTCAAGATAAATTGTTTGTTATAACTAATTAGTTTTTTACTCACTGCATGTATGCATCTCTACTGTAATTATTCAACCAATCGATAAATAGCAAAATTCCTCTAAAATGAAGTACGATAATTTCGTGTTTTAATAAACTTGTTTGGGCAGGAAGTTTAATAAGCTTAAATCAAAATGAATTTATTATTTAACGATCTTCAATAATATTTAGTGAAGCTTTCAAAATAGTGAATCGCGTAATAATTTCGAGTTTTTACTACTTTAGTTATGACTCCGAATGAGAATCCACTACTTTACACTACTTTTATATTTTATGCAACGGATGCAGAGTTTCATAAAAAAAAAAAAACTATAATGTATGGATCTCATTTGTGCACATAAAGAACGGCGACAGTGGATTTGGGAAGGTTAAGGTTCTTTTTTACACCGCCTCTCCTTACTCTTCCAGATTCGAGATAATCCCGGAAATTTCTTGCATCCCCTAGAGAGCCAGGCTGCTCGGTTCAATGCTTTATCTTTTTCATTCTCACCTCTTGCAGGTCCGAAACTCTTTGCATTATTTAAGCCGCTTCATTGTATTTGGCCCTCGACGATATTCTTAACGTTACTTTGATCTCGGGAGTAATTAAATAAATATTTAAACCCGTGGATCAGATTACTGAGTGAATTTCTTGGCTCGTTCCTCCAGCGATTTTTCAAAAAAGTCACATTTTTTACTTTTTATTGGTTTCCAGTTTTTTTTTGGCGAACTCACGAAACAGCGTCTGCGTGGACGTCACTACGTAAAGAATTCACGTGGTTTCGCTCGATTTCTTCTTCAAGTGGTCTGCGCCAAAAAGGTTCCTGAACGATATACGTTCGTGAAACAAAGGTCATTGCACGGCAAATGGCGCATGGAGAAGTTCACCAATTAACGTATGAGCTGTTTGAAGAGGGGGAAGGGAGAGGTAGAGATTCTTTAAATTCCTATTCACCATAAAGCATTGGAGAATTAATTAGTTGGATAATACGATCTAACGAGTAGGAAAATTGGAAAATTGTTTTCTGGAACTCTATCTGACAATAAGTTGATTCAGCGCCCAAAAATGAGTCCATGGGAAAGCACTTTCATGTTCATCGACTCTTTAGGGATTCGCAAGCGTATAGAAGCTGCCATTGAGCAGCCGCATAGTATGCAGCGAACAAGCACTTTTATTTCCGATGCTCAGAAACCATTTGGAATTACGATTTGATAGTGTAGTGCGTGAGAACGTAGCACGCGCCAAAAATCGATGCTGTGAATGTTGATTTTTTTTTATGGTTTCGTTTCCTAACGTAAAAAGATTCGAAGTAAAAAACGGTGCTGAAAGTTTCAGCGGGAAGGGATAGACGTTGACAACTATTGGATCCAAACTTCTCGTTTGTTGTGATGCTGCACTGATGAACTGTCATAAGCGTGTAGTCTTTTTTCAAAGGGAATGAGAAAATATAAAAGAGTTTCGTGAATATGAGACAAAAAGACGAAACAGTTGGAAATATATAAATGCCCATACAAGTACAGCATATGTGCCGGTGGGCATGAAGCGAAAGAGGTATCAGGTAAGAGTGAATAAGAAAAAAACGAGTACGCAAACCAGAGGAGGGATAAAGGCAGAAGATCGAGAAGAGATGAGACGATGGGTACCAAGAGAGATGGTCGGTTGGGTTTGCGGATCGTGTGTTGGTCCTCCTTGGTGACCCCCACCCTGTATATAAGCCTCAAACGTTCAACTGCATCTTCAGTCTTGATTTTGAACGCCACACGTTGCGTCGCTATAGATCGTGGATACGAAACCGATCATCGAATTCATGTGGAGCGATTTTCAGTTACTCCTTTCTCATTAAACTCAAAACATATTTTCATCGTTTTCCCTTAGCCTTATTTTTGCTACGTACGATTATTTACCGTGGGCGAGTTTTTTTTTCATAAAATGAGTTGGTAAACGGCAAAGAGGATAAGAAGAGGCAAATCGCGGCCACTCGATTTCGCGAGGATGTACAGCTGCGGAGGGATCGTGGCCTGTGCCCTGGTACGTTTGGGGTTCGACCCGTCATACGTAATTTTTGTTCAGTTTTTTTTTCATATGTTCAATCTCGAATTTAGAAAAGCGCACTATCAAATACTTTCTGTCGATTCAACAAGTCCCGTATAATGTACTTGTGGAACGGCAAAAGTTTTCATACACGACACTAAAAAAATACGAATTTTTCACTTAGTTTGGTGGACGGATATCAATTTAAATCGTTTTAGAATGCATTCGTGATACTTGTCACACCGATTGGTTGAGGGCTCACAGCGATTTTCGATATGCACGTATAAATTACGAAAATACTGATCATTATTTTGGAAACAAAACCACTATTATGATTGATAAATTCGCTTAAGTTGTATTTGTAAGTACTGAGATAGCTGACTGGATTTGCAGAAAAATGAAAATTCAGTGAAAAGGATGAATCAGAACAAATTTTTTGAGTGAAGGATTTTTAACTTGAATGTGATGAACACGAAATTGTTTTCATCATATTCGAACGCCTGCACGGATACATCGATTGTGTTTCGGTGCTGGAGCGAAATCGAAAGCGTATTTTAAAAATAGAATCCATTTGTCATTTTGTCAAACGTTACGTGGGTATTGTGAAAGGTCAAAGTGTGTTCGAAGCATTCGTACGCTTAACCGGACAATGATCGTCGCTTTTCGTTTATTTTGTGAGCATGAAAGACTTCGGAGATTGTCAGTGATATTCACAATTATACAATTTTCATAACACGAGATCTATATCGAAACGTTTTGCAGAAGGAGATAGAGACATATCAGTGGTAGAATCAGTTACTTAGATACGTGTGTTTATTTAGTCGATCGGATTTACTTTTTTATTAGCTTTACCAATTGAGCAGAGTGCCTGCTCGTAATACGCCATTCATTGCTTTCGTTTACGTGATCGTCTATTTCTTTTTTCTGTCTCTTTTACTACTCTTTCATGTCGAGACCATTCATAGTATCGTCGAAAGGGTACAGTGACTGGAGGTGACTGAACTACATTTGATTCATAAATTCCTTTCGTAAAGCATATGAATGTCAATGACAATCGCATCAATCGGGAACACTAGTTCAAGTAAATAGTTATTGAGATACTTTTTTTTCTTGAGAATGGCGAAACGATAACCTCTGTAATAGGCACTTCTAGCCTTGTTAGCATGCCAATTGCTACGATTAATTCGAATGGCACTTTGCAAATTAACCATAAATTAAGTTATAAGAGCATTCCCAATGAAAGCTTAGCCAATTTCCGATGGAAATCAGATTAGCTTTCGTAACATACACGAGATCTTGGATCTTCGGAGTTTACAATGAAATCTCATTGAACATTAGCGCAGGAACCATCGTGCTGTGCAATAGCTTGTTATTTAACAAATTGTATGCTATGTGTACATGCATCTTACACACACGCACATACATATCTCATTAGACATGATGCAGTATCGAGAATCTCAAGAAAATAGATTGACAACTACCGGTTTAAGATAGAGGCCGATCCTCGGTCGACAATCTCTCGACGTGATCAGCTCGAGAGTTCTTATCTGTTGGTACAATCCGATTGTAAAAGCTGGGTATTGTATAAATCTTTCTCGGTGGTTCCTGCCAGACTATCCCAGTATTCTCAGTTTGTAACCGCGTTCAATAGCGATACGACTGACCGAGAGATCAGTACACCCGAGATGCAGAGTCCAGCGCGTGGATACGGCTAGTTAAATAACGAAGCTTAGCTAATTTGTTCCGGTGGGTAGTCAGTAATGAATCGTGGGCTTATATGTACAGGTAAATTCCTATTGCGCAGACTCCGCTTCTGTTGAATCTAGCATGAGTTCTTTCGGTTCGAAATTCGTGTTAAAATCCACAGGGTTGGATTGTTTGATTATCGGTTGATCACGCACAAAGCTTCATACACGTTTTCGCATGTTTTACCTTCATCCATGCAGATCTCGTACGTTGATTATCACTTATCGATTAATAATATAAAAGTATGTCACGGGAACGAAATTGTTTCGAGACAGAATTAATTCTACGATAAAACTATCTTTGGGGCACACGAGCACATAGCTCACCACTGCTGGATGGCCTGAGGCCACCGCGAAAGACCGAGACGTATTTAGCCTCTCCAGGATATATGCTGTCATCCTGAGAATGTCTTTAACGTGTTACTCATTCTTACTTGCTTACTCCGTATACCGGGTGTCTCAGAAGCGATAGCCGTCGGATTAAAATTCTGCCCTGATTTTCATTCCGATTGAAATAGTTCTGTTTTAAACTTCTCCTTCTTGCCAGAAATTAAGAAATGTGAAGGGGTGATTGAAAAAGACCAATTCGCAAAAATTCGTGGGACCAATCTCGGATAACGAATAATTTCGAACAAAAAGACTCAATATTAGTGCCTCCATTCTTCGGGAGCTCTAAGAAAACGCGCCGACGCTTGATGACCTCTTGAGAAAGTTAAGAGCAGAGCGCTCGCATACAATTCGAAATGAAATGTGCACATGAATGGACGAAGAGTTAGTAAAACGTAGGCTTACGAATGAATAATTAATTTTTGCATCGATTATCAATATTGGCGATCGAGCACCCGGAGATAGGTCTATTGATATGCAAGCACACTTGCACCGGCGATGAGCAAATAAAAAGTTGAGACGCCCGTAGTGTGTTATGAAAATAAATTTGGTCTCAATCTCGCTCCCTCGCAAACAGTCAATATCTATATATACTGCATGCACTTTTCTCCATCGCCGCTCACCGACAGCGCTGCATAATTTGACGGATGAATTCTTCAGACGGCCGTTCTGTTATGCACGTCACTGCTCATTGACAAGGTCGTCGTTCACACGCGACGATCATCGAAATTTCGTATCATCAACTGTATAGGAGATATATTAATATAGTCTAACGAATAGCCTATAAAATAAAGAGAAGTGAGTAAATTGCTTCTCATCAAATTTCGAATGACTTTTCGTTTCGTAGTCCTTAAATTATTATGCAGTTCTATAAAAATTACTGTGACAGGTGAAAGTGCTAAAAGTTTAATAACCGCAACCACAAAGTGGAATTCATAATATGGCAATCAAATTCGATGATTGATTGAGCCTGACCTTTGTGTAGACATAAAATGTTTGATCGCTTGATATGTTCGTCTGCTGCATGTATTTGGTATACATCGATGCCTATTACTTCAAGAGTGATATATCAACAGTTTATCTTGAATTATTACGTGGCACAAGCTACGTTTTAGAACATTCAGTCGGCGTTACATTTGGGAAGATATAGTGATTCATATGATTTCGAATAATAAATTTATTGCTAGTTTCTTATCGAATATATAAATTACGAGTCTGCTAGGGATTTCTAAGTGACATAAATACAATCGACATTTCAGCTAATATATTATACAAGACAGAAAGTAACAAAATAAAATTACAAGGCTAGAAAAAAAACTGATTTTTCTTGTTCTTGTAATTAGACTAAAGTGAGAAATGATGCTTTGATACATAGTTCATAAACTCCAATGAATTTATATAGAAAATCGATGCAATAATTCACAGTCTCAGATGGTGATTGATTATGACAATTAACGATTTAACATGTCTTTAGTGTTCGCTTGTATTGCTAACGTGGATATCCTCACATAAATGCTGATGATTTATTCGGTTCCTTACGAATACCAGACAGGCTCAATATGTCAGGCAAGATATATTGTCTGAAGGTAGAAAACTGTAAGACATACTGTAGTAAGATGCAGACATACCCAAGATATCATATATTCTCCTCAAACGATATATACGTGATGGTGAGACAATTCATTTTACTTGTCGAAGCTATGGTAACAGACAAGAGACATCCAAAAGCAATAAGTTTTATTCGATCTTGATGACTATGGAACAATGATGAAAAATGTTTGATAAATAAGTAATGAAAAGTATAGTTGTATAAAATAACCCGTGGTCAGGCCATGACTAAACTTCACAGACAGTTCGAGGTTAATTTTTATCGCATTCCAACTTGGGAAATTCTAGTTATGATACTCTAGAAACTCTTGAAGTGAACACATGTCTTATGAAATAGCATGAAACGTGTAAAGCATGCTATAGTCGATATCGTTATCCACAAATTCCAAGTAAAAGTCGGTGGAGATATAATAGCGTATAACGCCTTCATCAGTGGGTGGTTGGGAGAAACATTGGAACTAACTGTGTGTTAACTATAGTGGTCTCTTGTACATCACAAAGTCACCGTGTGGACGCGGAATAGGGACCCCGCATCCCTTCATGAATCGTTTTGAATGTGATAATATGTGTTATTTTAGCGTTGATTTCTATGATTGTGCGCATAGAATAGATTATCGTGATCTCACTAAAATAACTTCCATCTTGCTCAAAGGTTGCGAGTAATATTTTTTTATAGAAATATTCTTCTCATTGGATCACGACTACTTGCTTATTTTTCTTAAAAAAAAAAACGTCATTAAATTTTCGAACCAATAGTGGACACATAAACTGTAGCGAAAATGAACTGTATAGAAAATTTATTTATTATACTCCTAGTCATACATGTAAAGCATACAGAAATTGTCGACCTACAATGTCCACGGTAAAAAAATTTTCTGACATTTGTTTGTAGGTGCTTGCAGCAACTGCTTTACAAGCTATACAGGCACAAACAGTCGATGGCGGACGAGAACTGATTCTTGATATTAGCGACGATCAGAAATCACAGTACCTAAGTCAAGACTTCGGTTCAAGTGAGTTCAGACACCTTTGATATGGATATTTCATGAATTTCAAGCTTGACCGCGCTTTCAAATACATATAAAATGTCAATATTTTTCTTGAGTATAGATACGTATGACTATGGATACGAAGTACAACCGAATGGACAGTTCCACCATGAGGTCCATGGGCCAGATGGGGTTACCTACGGATGTTATGGTTACGTTGATCCCTTGGGAAATCTAATGGCCACATTTTATTTGAGTGATGGGTGGGGTTATCGAGTAGTCCATCCAGGAGATAAGGTGGAAATATTTCTACACGAGCATGAAATCCATGAGGATGATCATGAACAAAGCAGTGGAACAGCCGGCGAGCATGAACACGATCATCATGGAATTCTGACAGCATGGCGAGATTTACATTTTCCCCCTGATTGTGGTCAATTTGAAAGTACTGTTGTAAACCCGGCGATATCCGGAGTCGCTACATCTGAACGTGAGTAGAACGATATTTTTTTATTTAATAACGTTCCCGTTTTGACAGACATAGTGGTATTACAAATATGATAGACCTGTCATAGGCTGGGTGGAAAAACTATAGCAGTATAAACAATACAGGTAATGTGAACACATATCTCGAACTCACAGAACCCGGGGGCAGCACATCAAATGAAACAGAACATCCAAAACCGACTGATAATAATCCAAGTATAGCTGGGACCCCAGAAACGACGGGGAGCTCATCTCTTAGTGACTTCGAGAAACCGGATCGTCCTGATCGACCGGGGAGTGTGGGGAAACCAGGTCATCTGGGAACACCTGGAAAACCGGGACATTCAGAAGGGCCGGGAACGCTTCCCCAACCAGTATACCCTGGAATATCGACTCAACCAGACTATCCAGAAGGGAACGAACCTCCAGGAAGTCTTTCGACACCAGATAGTCCTGGAAAACCATCCAGACCGGGACATCTAGGAAGACCACCAAAACCGGGTCACACAGTGAAACCTCCAAAGCATGGTCATTTAGGAAGACCACCAAAAGAAAGACCTCATAAACCGAGTCATTCAGGTAGGCCACCGAAACCCGGCCATGCCGAGAGACCACCTAGACCGGGCCATGGAGAGAAACCTCATCATTCAGGACATCCTGGAAAACCTCCAAAACCTGGTCACACACATAAGCCTCCTAAACCAGAACATTCAGATCGTCCTCCGAAGCCAGAAAATACAGGTACACCGGTGCAGCCGATTAGTCCAGGATATCCGGGTCAGCCAGGTTATCCAGGTACTCCAGCTCGACCAGGCTATCCAAGCACTTCTGCACAGCCGGGTTATCCAGGAAATCCAGTTCAACCAGGTTATCCAGGCAGTTCAGGACAGCCAGGTTATCCTGGAATGCCAGCACAACCAGGATATCCGGGCACACCAGCACAGCCAGGCAAACCAGGAACTCCGGCTCAACCAGGTTATCCAGGCAGTCCGGGACAGCCAGGTTATCCTGGTGTGCCAGCACAGCCGGGCTACCCAGGAACACCGGTACAGCCAGGTACACCAGGGATACCTGGATACCCAGGAACTCCAGCTCAACCAGGTTACCCAGGAACTCAAACTCAACCAGGTTATCCGGGAACTCCAGTTCAATCGGGTTATCCAGGCAGTCCAGGACAGCCGAGCTACCCAGGAACACCTACACAACCAGGATATCCGGGTACACCAGCACAGCCAGGTAGTCCGGGGTCACCTGGCTATCCTGGATACCCAGGCACATCAGCTCAACCTGGCTACCCAGGAACACCGGCGCACCCAGGATATCCTGGAACTCCAGGTCAGCCAGGTACACCAGGGACAACTGGCTACCCTGGATACCCAGGCACACCAGCTCAACCTGGCTACCCGGGAACACCGGCGCATCCAGCATATCCTTCAACCCCAGGTCAACCAGGAAAACCGGGAACTCCGGGTCAACCAGGCAAACCCGGAACTCCAGCTCAGCCGGGTGCTCCGGGGACACCTGGCTATCCCGGATATCCAGGCACACCAGCTCAACCTGGCTACCCAGGAACACCGGCACACCCAGGATACCCAGGCACCCCAGCTCAACCAGGATATCCAGGAAACCCAGCCCAACCAGGTGAACCCGGAACTCCCCCTCAGCCGGGTACACCAGGGACACCTGGCTACCCAGGAACTCCAGGTCAGCCTGGTACACCAGGGACACCAGCTCAACCTAGCTACCCAGGAACACCGGCACACCCAGGATACCCAGGCACTCCAGCGCAACCAGGATATCCAGGATTCCCAGCCCAACCAGGCAAACCCGGAATTCCAGCTCAGCCGGGTACACCAGGAACGCCAGCTCAACCTGGATACCCAGGAATACCGGCGCACCCAGGATATCCTGAAACTCCAGGTCGACCAGGCAAACCCGGAACTCCGGGCCAGCCAGGCATACCAGGATCTCCAGGTCACCCAGGTACACCAGGGACGGCTGGCTACCCTGGATACCCAGGCACCCCACCTCAACCTGGCTACCCAGGAACACCGGCTCAACCAGGAAAACCAGGAACCCCAGTCGAACCAGGCAAACCAGGAACTCCAGCTCAGCCGGGTACTCCGGGGACACCTGGCTACCCAGGAATACCGGCGCACCCAGGATATCCTGGAACTTCGGGCCAGCCAGGCAAACCCGGAACTCCCGGTCAGCCAGGTACACCAGGAACACCAGCTCAACCTGGCTACCCAGGAACACCGGCACACCCAGGATACCCAGGCACTCCAGCTCAACCAGGATATCCAGAAAACCCAGCCCAACCAGGTAAACCCGGAACTCCAGCTCAGCCGGGTACACCAGGGACACCTGGCTACCCAGGAACTCCAGGTCAGCCAGGTACACCAGGAGCATCAGCTCAACCTGGCTACCCAGGAACACCGGCACACCCAGGATACCCAGGCACTCCAGCTCAACCAGGATATCCAGGATTCCCAGCCCAACCAGGCAAACCCGGAACTCCAGCTCAACCAGGAAAACCGGGAACTCCAGGCCAGCCAGGCAAACCAGGATCTCCAAGTCAGCCAGGTACACCAGGGACACCTGGCTACCCAGGATACCCAGGAACTCCAGCTCAACCTGGCTACCCAGGAACACCGGCCCACCCAGGATATCCTGGAACTCCAGGTCAAGCAGGAAAACCAGGAACTCCGGGCCAACCAGGCAAACCCGGAACTCCAGCTCAGCCGGGTACTCCGGGGACACCTGGCTATCCGGGATACCCAGGCACACCAGCTCAACCTGGCTACCCAGGAACACCGGCCCACCCAGGAAATCCTGGAACTCCAGGTCAAGCAGGAAAACCAGGAACTCCGGGCCAACCAGGCAAACCCGGAACTCCAGGTCAGCCAGGTACACCAGGGACACCTGGCTACCCTGGATACCCAGGCACTCCAGCTCAACCAGGATATCCAGGATTCCCAGCCCAACCAGGCAAACCCGGAACTCCAGCTCAACCAGGATATCCCGGATTCCCAGCCCAACCAGGCAAACCCGGAACTCCAGCTCAACCAGGATATCCAGGATTCCCAGCCCAACCAGGCAAACCCGGAACTCCAGCTCAACCAGGAAAACCGGGAACTCCGGGCCAGCCAGGCAAACCCGGAACTCCAGCTCAACCAGGAATACCGGGAACTCCGGGCCAGCCAGGCAAACCAGGATCTCCAAGTCAGCCAGGTACACCAGGGACACCTGGCTACCCAGGATACCCAGGAACTACAGCTCAGCCGGGTACTCCGGGGACACCTGGCCATCCGGGATACCCAGGCACACCAGCTCAACCTGGCTACCCAGGGACACCGGCCCACCCAGGATATCCTGGAACTCCAGGTCAAGGAGGAAAACCAGGAACTCCGGGCCAACCAGGCAAACCCGGAACTCCAGGTCTGCCGGGTACTCCAGGGACACCTGGCTATCCTGGATACCCAGGCACACCAGTTCAACCTGGCTACCCAGGCACACCGGCCCACCCAGGATATCCTGGAACTTCGGGCCAGCCTGACGAACCCGGAACTCCAGGTCAGCCAGGTACGCCAGGGACACCTGGCTACCCTGGATACCCAGGAACACCAGCTGAACCAGGAAAACCAGGATTCCCAGCCCAACCAGGCAAACCCGGAACTCCAGCTCAACCAGGGAAACCGGGAACTCCGGGCCAGCCAGGCAAACCAGGATCTCCAAGTCAGCCAGGTACACCAGGGACACCTGGCTACCCAGGATACCCAGGAACTCCAGCTCAGCCGGGTACTCCGGGGACACCTGGCCATCCGGGATACCCAGGCACACCAGTTCAACCTGGCTACCCAGGAACACCGGCGCACCCAGGATATCCTGGAACTCCAGGTCAACCAGGCTACCCAGGCACACCAGCTCAACCCGGCTACCCAGGAACACCGGCCCGCCCAGGATATCCTGGAACTCCAGGTCAAGCAGGAAAACCAGGAACTCCGGGCCAGCCAGGCAAACCCGGAACTCCAGGTCTGCCGGATACTCCGGGGACACCTGGCTACCCAGGATACCCAGGAACTCCAGCTCAGCCGGGTACTCCGGGGACACCTGGCCATCCGGGATACCCAGGCACACCAGTTCAACCTGGCTACCCAGGAACACCAGCGCACCCAGGATATCCTGGAACTCCAAGTCAACCAGGAAAACCAGGAACTTCGGGCCAGCCAGGCAAACCCGGAACTCCAGGTCAGCCAGGTATACCAGGGACACCTGGCTATCCTGGATACCCAGGCACTCCAGGTCAACCAGGAAACCCAGGATCTCCAGGTCAGCCAGGTACACCAGGGACACCTGGCTACCCTGGATACCCAGGAACACCAGCTGAACCAGGAAAACCAGGATTCCCAGCCCAACCAGGCAAACCCGGAACTCCAGCTCAACCAGGGAAACCGGGAACTCCGGGCCAGCCAGGCAAACCAGGATCTCCAAGTCAGCCAGGTACACCAGGGACACCTGGCTACCCAGGATACCCAGGAACTCCAGCTCAGCCGGGTACTCCGGGGACACCTGGCCATCCGGGATACCCAGGCACACCAGTTCAACCTGGCTACCCAGGAACACCGGCCCACCCAGGATATCCTGGAACTCCAGGTCAAGCAGGAAAACCAGGAACTCCGGGCCAACCAGGCAAACCCGGAACTCCAGGTCTGCCGGGTACTCCGGGGACACCTGGCTATCCTGGATACCCAGGCACACCAGTTCAACCTGGCTACCCAGGCACACCGGCCTACCCAGGATATCCTGGAACTTCGGGCCAGCCTGACGAACCCGGAACTCCAGGTCAGCCAGGTACACCAGGGACACCTGGCTACCCCGGATACCCAGGAACACCAGCTGAACCAGGAAAACCAGGAACCCCAGCCCAACCAAGCAAACCAGGAACTCCAGCTCAGCCGGGTACTCCGGGGACACCTGGCTATCCGGGATACCCAGGCACACCAGCTCAACCTGGCTACCCAGGAACACCGGCCCACCCAGGATATCCTGGAACTCCAGGTCAAGCAGGAAAACCAGGAACTCCGGGCCAACCAGGCAAACCCGGAACTCCAGGTCAGCCAGGTACACCAGGGACACCTGGCTATCCTGGATACCCAGGCACTCCAGGTCAACCAGGAAAACCAGGAACTCCAGCTCAGCCGGGTGCTCCGGGGACACCTGGTTATCCTGGATACCCAGGCACACCAGTTCAACCTGGCTACCCAGGAACACCGGCGCACCCAGGATATCCTGGAACTCCAGGTCAACCAGGCTACCCAGGCACACCAGCTCAACCCGGCTACCCAGGAACACCGGCCCGCCCAGGATATCCTGGAACTCCAGGTCAAGCAGGAAAACCAGGAACTTCGGGCCAGCCAGGCAAACCCGGAACTCCAGCTCAGCCAGGTATACCAGGGACACCTGGCTATCCTGGATACCCAGGCACTCCAAGTCAACCAGAAAACCCAGGATCTCCAGGTCAGCCAGGTACACCAGGGACACCTGACTACCCAGGATACCCAGGAACACCAGCTCAACCAGGAAAACCAGGAACCCCAGCTCAACCAAGCAAACCAGGAACTCCAGCTCAGCCGGGTACTCCGGGGACACCTGGCTATCCTGGATACCCAGGCATACCAGTTCAACCTGGCTACCCAGGAACACCAGCGCACCCAGGATATCCTGGAACTCCAAGTCAACCAGGAAAACCAGGAACTTCGGGCCAGCCAGGCAAACCCGGAACTCCAGGTCAGCCAGGTATACCAGGGACACCTGGCTATCCTGGATACCCAGGCACTCCAGGTCAACCAGGAAACCCAGGATCTCCAGGTCAGCCAGGTACACCAGGGACACCTGACTACCCAGGATACCCAGGAACACCAGCTCAACCAGGAAAACCAGGAACCCCAGCTCAACCAAGCAAACCAGGAACTCCAGCTCAGCCGGGTACTCCGGGGACACCTGGCTATCCTGGATACCCAGGCACACCAGTTCAACCTGGCTACCCAGGATCACCGGCGCACCCAGGATATCCTGCAACTCCAGGTCAACCAGGAAAACCAGGAACTCCGGGCCAGCCAGGCAAACCAGGATCTCCAGGTCAGCCAGGTACACCAGGAACACCTGGTTATCCTGGATATCCGGGCACTCCAGGTCAACCAGGAAAACCAGGATCTCCAGGTCAGCCAGGTACACCAGGGACACCTGGCTACCCAGGATACCCAGGAACACCAGCTCAACCAGGAAAACCAGGAACCCCAGCTCAACCAAGCAAACCAGGAACTCCAGCTCAGCCGGGTACTCCGGGGACACCTGGCTATCCTGGATACCCAGGCACACCAGTTCAACCTGGCTACCCAGGAACACCGGCGCACCCAGGATATCCTGGAACTCCAGGTCAACCAGGCTACCCAGGCAAACCAGCTCAACCTGGCTACCCAGGAACACCGGCCCGCCCAGGATATCCTGGAACTCCAGGTCAAGCAGGAAAACCAGGAACTCCGGGCCAGCCAGGCAAACCCGGAACTCCAGGTCTGCCGGGTACTCCGGGGACACCTGGCTATCCTGGATACCCAGGCACACCAGTTCAACCTAGCTACCCAGGAATACCGGCGCACCCAGGATATCCTGGAACTCCAGGTCAACCAGGCTACCCAGGAACGCCAGCACAACCAGGCTATCCAGGCACTCCGGAACAACCTGGATATCCTGGAACCCCGGGTCACCCCGGATATCCAGGAACCCCAGGGCATCCTGACAAACCAGGCAAGCCCGATCAGCCGGGACATCCGGGAGCTCCAGGTTACCCCGGGTACCCAGGGGTACCAGCCAGGCCTTGTCCCGCTAATCCATGTTCCGTTAATAAGCCCGGGTCCGGAAACACTTCATATCCCGGAGCTCCCGACGGCCCTCCTGGAGGGACTGGCCCCACTGGCATTTATCCTGGTTACCCTGGTGCACCTGAAGGACCCGAAGGACCGACAGGTCCCATTGGTGGAATAGGACCTGTTGGTGGTGTCGGCGGTGTTGGCGGAGTAGGAGGAGTCGGGGGCGTCGGACCAGATGGCCCTGACGGCCCGTGGCCTACCGGCTCACCCGGACCCGACGGCCCTTGGCCTGGTGATCCCGGTTACGTACCTCCCCATAATTCGGCACGTCGACGACCATCCGATGATCAAATCGGAAATCATCATAATGGACCTAAATTCCCGGTCGTCCCATTACCTCGGTCTCAGTCGGTGGATTCAAATGAAAATGTTGGTTTTACACGAAATTATAACGATTATGATACTATAAATGAATTCATAGATCGCGACGTTCATAGCCATGCTGTAGTAGATTCCACTAAAAATATTTTCACGACCACTCTAGACAGATTTGATATTCTTAACAAAAATACAATACAAAATCACGATGATCAGGAAATCAACTACAATTTTCCTGAACGAATCAATGGGTCAGAAAATACATTAAAACAAAAGAAAGAAAAATCGGGACGAACGGGAGAGATCGGGACTCCGAACGGGGTCATTGTTACTAGTTTTGTCAATAATAATGCAATAAGCAGTTCTCATAACATAAGAAAAAGTAGCGAAAATATTTTCTCAAATGTTAACACTCTTTCACAAAATGATTATGCAAATATCAAAACCAAGCATAAATTGATGATTGATTCTAACGTTTCTATGGAATCTGGACCGCAGCACTCAATTTCTTTTCCAATTACAGATATAAAACACCGAGTTGACCCTAACGGTCTAGGTACTCGTTCGGAATCCTATCCAGAAAAATCGATATCACACTCAAAAGTAAAAGATCTGCCACCAGCCTCAAATCTTGGATTCACGGCCATCGGTGTTCATCCACCTGGTCCCATCAATATTAAGCCTATATCGCTTCCTGTCGGTCCGGATCCACTAACATGTCCTTGCGTTCTAGTGGAAAGCAACAACAAAACTAAGACCCAAACTAGTTTGCTACAAAATTCTGTTGTCAGTGGTCAGCTCGGATTTATTCCCATTATTTTTGTGCCATACTGCCCCGGTGAAAAATTGCACAGTGAAAACATGATGAAAACCATGTTCCCTTTGGCTACACCTGTCCCCTATCCGTGCAGTATTTGTAGCCAACATGAAGCTCCTACTCGAAATCAACTTGCCGACATTTATCACCTGAATAGTCAGATTAAACAAGTTTTAGGAAATGCCAATCTTGGATTTCTAAATATTTCGGAACGCTGAAATATGAATGAATATTCGAGTTACAAAAAGATTTTGAATATTACATGAGTAGAGCTTCAAGTTTGTGTTTCTTTCAAAATCGCGTTCAGCCATCGTGAAATGCAGACATTTCAACCGTTGATATCATAATATGAAGGAAAAAACGAAAAACTATGCCCCCAGCGTGATCTCAAGAAAACTGATCCACCAGCTGCTGGCTAGCTAACGGTGGTCGAGGTACGGAATGGCCTAATATCGGTGTTATCTGACATTATTTATGTATATATTTCAATGTTAATTCTCAAAAGACTTAACGGTATTATTTATCTTCTCATACCAGAGCTTTGGTCCGCGATCAGTCACTCAGGGCGAATTTTCAATTTCTTTACGTTCAATCATGGCTCTTAGAAATTGAGAACGCACCGTTTCAATTCAGACCAACTTAAGGAGGGTGGCTACGTTCGTCAAATTGATAAGAAATTGATCAAATTTGGTGATAATGTTCTTCAACATCAAGTGCGAAGACACAATTTTTTTCAAAATTTTCTTCTGCTTAGTCATCGAGTAATTACGGATTAAAGCAGATTTCTTATGCCCGGAATGTATACCTATATATATGGAAACGCTATGCTTATACACTTGAACTTTAGTGATCAATTACTCGATAACTGTACAGAAGAAAAATCTTAAAAAATTTGTACTGTCAAATTTGGCCCTAAAGAATATGTTCACCAAATTTTATTAAATTCTTATCATTTTGAAATTTTTAATGTATTTAACGTGGTTTAGCATGGCAACATTGTATCGTCGGTAGCCACCCTCCTTAATGTCAAATATCTTCATAGGAATTTATAGGTATATTCGTACTCTAATAATTATTAGCATCATCTTTCCATGCATCATCAAACTTCATAACTAGACGTTTACGTTCATATATTGTATTGTCGTCAGTTACGAGCCATAAAATACGTAATGAACCACATGTATTTTAAGATTGTACATATAAAAGACTTAAAAAATACATACAATACTTGTTAACATGTGTCATCTATTGATCTATTTACCTCCTGAAGTATCCCCTTGACCGTAAATTATATCCTTACATAAAGCGATATTTAAAAAATATATATAAAAATCAGTGTCGCTTAAATTTTTTCCTAACCAATGTAACAAGGTAAATAAGGTCGAGCTTGACCTTATGACATTTGATGTGCTGATGGTTTGAGTAATAATTCTGAGTTCTGCATATAAAACCGTGTGAGAAAGGTATTCACATGTATTTTATCATAAAACAGGAAAGTCTCAAATTCACATATTTATTTATTCTTTTTAAAAAACGTTATAGTAAATATGCTTGAAAGTATTAGTGTTCAAAACTATCAAGCATTCGTCAAATACTCAACTGACAGTAAAAATATGACATTGCAGATTGCAGCAATTCGGATTTAAGAATAGCCCCGGTAACCCGATGGATAGCCTGGGTAACCGCTCGAGGAACCATATGTACTTCCACGATAGCCATACGGATAGGATGAAGCCCCATAACCTGAAGCTCCGTAACCTCCGTATCCACTACCCGAGATTCCGCCATAACCGGTTCCAACGTACCCGCCATATCCCCCGTAACCATCAAGGCTGTTCCAGCGATTGTATCCTCGACCACCGAGTCCCGCGTAACCATCCTCATAACCCCCATAACCTACACCTACGGAGCCACCGTAACCTCCATTTCCGTAATAACCCCACCTATGACGAAAAAATAAGCATGAATCAGAAGAGCTGTAATAATCATATTGCCATGGTCAGAAATATATTTGTTGACCTACTTCGAATCATTGAATTATCAAGTAACTGTGTATACTGCAAAAAGTTCAACAACCTTTAAAAATTTGTCTTTTGTCATATTTTACGACAGTAAAAATGTTTAACAGCATCAAAAAATATTAAAAAACGTTTTTTAAAAAATTATATACCCTCACTAACAGAGTAATAATTTTGTTTTTGTACGCAAAAAAAATTGAATTTTTACCCAGTATGACCACCACCGAGGATCCCACCATAGCCGCTACCACTTTGATAACCTCGATATATGCTGTTTGCACCATTGCCATGGTTGTAGTAACCATTGCCAGTTGGGCCATACAGAGAGTTTCCTCCGATAACGGGATAATTTCCGCCATAGCCTCCACTACCATAGCCATACTCTCTACCAATGAAGAATGCTGCAATTGAAAAAATTCAGTTTAATAGTGAGAGTTTTAGAAGTTCTATTGAACGAAAGTAGCGCACTACCAATCAATAGAACTCCATGGAATTAAATCGTATCACAAAGATTCGCCGGCTCAGGAAATCATCAAAATTCTATCCAGAAGTTAAATTGAAACCTTTTGTACATAGCGAAGCCAGTCAACCGAACGTTCAATAAAGAAAAAAACGTGATAGAAGATTCTCGACATGATCGGCACTCTTTTTATTTCGATACGGCAACGTAGAATAATGGAAAAGTTCATGATGGAAATTAAATTACGAGCGCTCACTACGTATACCATATATTTATGTATGCTCGCTGTCAAAGTAGACACATATTTCCGCACGCACAAGCAATCATGTGGAAAAATCCTATCGCAATGTATACATGAGTCAGTCCAAATGACATTACACATGGAAAACCGCAAGGTCATGTGTACTCCAGAAACATTTAAAACTGGAATAATTATAATTCATTGATTATATTCGATCTACGAGTCTAAGAAATATGCAAATATAGGAGGTCAGTATCTATGACTAATAACAGCATCTTTGCTGAGACTTAAACATATATGTAACAATTTTGTTATACAACGCCGTGTGCATTTGCTCGTGCAATGGTATCGAGGAGGATACCATCGTGGTAAAGTCGGGTGGGGCAGTAAGTGTGTCACTAGGTGTGTTCACACGCTGTTTAGAAATTGAACGATCTTCTTTGTCGTTCATTTTTTTCTTTACCCGTATTACGGTATAATCAAGCGTTTGTAGGAAGTTCGTCAATAACGAAATATTATTAAGTCTTCTTTTGTTCTCATGGTAGACAGTATGAGTCACTCATTTTACTTCTTCTTATTCGCTAGCGTGAAACCGACGTGAATAGACTAAGTTTCTCATACTTAATAAAAATAGACAAATGTTTTTATTTACATTTCGATAAAGATTGACGAATGGGTCCTATAAAGCTCATTAATGCAATCGAAAAATTACTTACTTCGATCACTTGCAGCTCCTTCTAGATCTTTACCATCGGAGACTGGTTTCCCCGCGGCTGTTGAAGTCAATTTTGATAGTTGTTCGGTCCCCTCAACAGCGCCATTGATCACTGCTATTAGAGCAGTAATAACCGTGACCTAAAATCATTTGGGCCCAAAACAAATATCCAAGATTATTCAACTAGACATTTAAATATTCCACAACTAAAAAACCGCCATTTTTTCAGTCTTTGTACATTATTTACGTTCCTTCTAAATAATAAAAAACATAAACACGGTCTGATTCTTCTTTTCGGTCAAATTCAAAATTTAAAGGGTTTTGTCATTAACACAACTAAAAAATTCGTGAACATCTTTCGTTCGTCTACACCTGTTGATTGCTAGTCATATAATATTACTGTTAATTGTACGTTTCATCTCTATACTTATTGCTGGCTCCTTCAATCCTTGTATTATAACAGCTGTGGCCGAGTGATGTATCTACGCTCGAAACTGTTTCGTGCATTGATCTTATACCTAATGGACATGGTGTCTCGATACCCATACTTAGTTTTGTTTAATCCTAAACAGAGTCCAATTCAACAAGCCTAGGAATATTGTATATCAGGCTCCACTATGATGAGGTGCAACATTTCAAAACTGATGAAATAATAATAAAAGTGCTCACGGCCAATCTTTTAGAGCATGGATAAAGCTTCTGACAACACTTCTCCACAATTGGCAGTTTAATTGTACAAACGGTTGAATGCAATGGATAATGAGAATTATTCTTTTACGGGGACCCTCGAGCGAATTATCTCAAAGTTTGGTTTATTCCACTCTCAAAGCTACGCTGCTGAGACTATGAAGAAAGTGTTTGAAAGTCCAAAAGGAAATTTTATGCTTCTCAAAATTTAGGCTGTGAGCTTTTACTTTATTTTCAACCGATCTAGCAATAAAATTATTATACCAATTAAAAAAGGCATTTCTTTTAACTTTAATACTAAGCATCTCATCTCTCATCAGAAAGAAGTTTACTCAAACGACATGCGGTGACTTCTTGGTTCGGATTTTGACACTATATTCAGGTTCAGAAGCACGGATGCTTGTAATGATACACACTATTCATAAAAACGAATACAGCGATGTTAAATGCCCACATTACTCTACACTCGGCTTATTTAACAACTGATAAATGAGGCTTATTCAGCATAAGAGAATTGTCGGCTGTCACTGTCACTTCATTCCCGGTTTCGTTTAAAAGGAATATAAAATGTTATCCTAATAATCATGAGGCTCTACAAACTTCGAATGTATTCTTAATGCTCCAATCAATACTTTTGCATTTTTTGACGTAGCGTACCAGAGTCTTCATCTATTTTGTGAATTCTTTCTCCCCAAAACAGTAATTATTGGCTCCAAGAAGCGAATGCTCCTGATATTATAATCAGGACCATTCTTAGTATCTCAATTATTATATTCGATAACCGCACCCATTTGAAAAAAATCCCATCCCAGTCAACCGCAGTTTTAGACGAGAGGCACATCTACAAAAACCGTATTCTCACTATTTCACTATTTTTCAAAACCAGTTCGTAAAAACTTACCAATAAATAGTTTCTCATGTTGTTAATAGATTAACGTGAGATTCTGGTTGAAACGAAGCAGTGTTTTGCGGTATGTGGTTCTGTCGAACGTGCAACTAAAGTACTGCGAAGAGTAACGTCTCTGTAATCCCCATATATATATAAGTATTCTTTGCTGCCCCTCCTAGTTTACGAGCATGTCAACAGTCATCAGGGAAGTCACCGTATTTGAGTTACGCCCGATGTTTCAGACTTCGAGACTTTAAGACTCCTGTGATTACACCGTGAGTGTGAGAGCGCGTTGACAAGGTCGTTTCGTCGAGACTCGCTACTTGGACGATTTCCACATCTCAAGACACACCCATCTACGAAACTTTAACTTTCAATACTAGCTATCTCCAGTTTGTTCGGATAAAAATATGAACATTTCAGGAAACCAATGTTTATTCACGTTCGTGACACGCAATGGTGCGTATTGCGACGTATCATGAAACTCATAATAACACGGTACTTGAATTATCAGTAAAAGTAATGCTCGATTATCTGGATTTCAATTTTCTAAGCTTCTTAGCTGAAGGATCGTTGATGGTCCATGGCTCGTCGTCAAATTATTGATTAATTTATCGAAACGTTGAAACCAAATTTGTCGAGCTGTCTCAGACACATTTCAACTTGTGAATCTTCCGTGACTATAATGAACTCATAAAGTGTATAACAACAGTAGTGACAAGGCCAGTGGTCGGACAATCAGCATTGAAAAACTTTTGTCCACGTGTGTGTGTACAACGAAATTTATTTCAAGTATTCCAAGGAATTTGCCTGGTGCACGGTCAAGAAAAATTTTCGCACGCAGGTGACAATTATTCGATCGCCGTGATGCGTGACATTTGCCCGACCATTCATGGTCTTGACTCTAATCCTGGGAGTCAGTTTTTCTCCTCCGAACGCTTGTGTAAACAATGGACGTAGAGTTTGTTCCCATAATGTAGCTCAATGTTGCATCGAATCCCTGACGATTCACGTAAATGAAGGAACACTCGAGAGTTCTTGCCTCAAATATTCACTCGTTGAGTACAACAGCTCATCATGGTGGTTGTGTAATACATTCTTATCGGAAGTAAACTGAAAATTCAACACTTTTCTAAATCCCTTTCGCTCGAGTAAACTCTGCCAAGGACATCTTAGCTCGATGCGTTTCGATGGCAGGAAACTTGATCCATTTCTTGCTTTCTGATTGTGTTTTGGTCCAATTCAATTTTTCTCACTTTTCCCGTTACGGTAAGATCCTACTACATTGATCGTATTGACACAAGGTGTGTCCGGAACAATGACGTAATGTGTTGAAGGAGAACGAGCGCATGCATGATGACAATCATCTTGGTCAGCCGCGTTGTTTTTTCACTTTATTAATAATATATCTGTGCGGTTCTGGAAATACCAGTATTTATTTTTCATCTCATAAGCATAGGATGTGGACGACGCACTTGTTCATAAAGGTAATGCTGAAGTACACTGAATTTCCTTAAGTAGGTCAAGCTGGTTCCTCTGATTGTGTGGTCCTAAACAACTTGGTGAGTTCCACTTTACACATTCATTCCTGCGAAGAAATAAATACCTTCGTCATTCGTCTCAGAACCGGATTTCCCTATGGGTAATCTTACTTTTAAATGCTATTATGTGTGTGGTACGAAAATCGAATAACAATTATGTCAGAATTTACAACGAACTGCAACGATTTTTATTCGAATCGGCAAATGTGGGATTAAATTGTCTGGGGCATGAGAACAAGTTGAATTGTAAGTACCAATAGATTGATATTTCATCGAGAGTCTTTACAAAAGCGAAAATAATTCAATGTTGTGCAATTCATTTTATAAAAAATCTTCCTTAAACGCTGCAGTAAAACTTTTTAATACTGTGACACTTTTTAAATGATCCCATTATACAAAAAGCCTCGTTTCCTTGACGCCGCTCTGTTGGTATTCTGTTTTTTCTATCACAGTGACAGGGCCACGCCGTTATTCAATAATCTTGTTAATTATAGTCGGCAAACAGGTGATCCAGATCTTGCCCACGACAATGGGAGAGGTTCACGAACTTATTTTCTTCTACCCTCCCTGTCCGAGCTTTAAGTTCATTAAGAGGAGCGTGAAAATAAAATTCACAAGGCTGAAGCGCAAGAGAAAGAGAAGAAAAAATAGAAGGTTCTTACTTTATTACTTTCTGAATTACGGACTATGAGACGTAAAAAATTTGCTTGATGAAAAAAATCGTTACGCGTTCGTCGCTCCTCCTTGCTTTTTATGTCGGTAATCGAACTGATTCTTCCGCTCTTTACTTAGCCATTAGTCCACTGCAATAAAAAAAGTACGAATAGTAACACTATTTAATTACTTTCAGTACCTGTATTGGCTGAGATTCCTCAGAGCGAGTTGCCAATGAAACATCCTCCCATTCAGCTAAACTTAAAATATTTTTTCTACAATTCTTTTTGGCACTGGAGAAAAGCGATAACTTGCCTCGTACCTTATACTAGAAATATTGTGAAAAAACGTACATTTTCTTAAATCTGTCAACATTCTACCCTTCGACTAATTAATATAAAATAATCCCAATTGTACTTGATCCGATGTTGATTCTGAAACGAAATTTAGTTTTTCTGAATTCCTGTAGCTGTTGATAAATCCGAGTACATAGCCGGCTGCACCTGCCAGATTTTTTCACAGTACAACTTCAGCTCCTCGAGTAAATGTGATTCTGGAGTACAGTGAAAAAGAGTATACGAACTACGCGAGAAATCAGGAATCCGTAGAACACGGAGAAAAAAATGTTAAAAAAATCTCGTATAATTTCCCTCTCGAGCTACGATGTAATTACTGTCTCGTTGTCATTTAATTTTTTACGCTAACAAATTTCCTGAAAACTCAATTTATAACGAGAGAAGGGACTCTCCAAAAAAATAATAAATTACTCGAGTTGCTGAAGGTAAATTACGAGAGATTTCAACAATTGGGCATTGGGACTTTTTTCTGGAGCTGCATCAACTTCATGAGTCTATCCACGGGGTGGAATCTATTTTTGTCATTTGAATCTATGCTTTAATTTCTGTAAGTGATGATGTTTGAAAAAAATTTCGAAAAATGTATTTTGTACGATTTTATTAAACTTTAATGATTTCACCCATTTTAGTCCAACGAATTATGACTTCGTGGATACCCAGTGTATAATAGAAGAGCTTTTGGATACCAGTCGGATATTACGTAACATTCCTCAGCCGTCCGAAGAATGAAAAAAATGAGTGTGCTATTCACCTACGTATATCTTGCCATTTCGTTATGAAATTTGTCTGGCAATTCACAGATGTCTACGAATTTTGGAGAAAAGTAGAAAGTTTTTAAAATAGTCAATAATAAACGGTTCCATTGATACTTCATCCTTTGCTTCTGCTTTACAATTGCAGTGAAAAATGAAGTAATATTTTTTCCATGTATCAGAAATAGTAAATAAAAATCAGTAGTATTACAAAACAACACAAAAGCGTCCAAAAAAATCACATGATCACATAAAGAGAATAAATATTTCTATAAACTGCATAATTTTGCTTTTGAATAATTTTTGTCGTGTATCGATATCAGAATTCAACGCGTGGCATATTTTAAATTTCTCTATAAATGTTTGTTATTTGGTGAACCTACTAAACCCGAATTTGACCTGCTCGCAATTAGTTTAACCATCCTCTGGCCTCTTCCTGACGCCGACTGACGCTAGCATCAATCAATTGATTCTTGTCGCTGAAGTATGTTTGCAAATATTTCAATACTATTGCTAATGATATTGACCAATGACAGTGCTGTTTGACTCTTGCTCTGTTCTCAGTCAAGAACTTTTAATACTTAATATCTCGCTGCACCCACTGTGATCACTCATCAATAAACATTCGTTAAAAAATGTCTTACCAAAGCGTGTTCGCCAATTGCCGCACAGTCATGTCAACACTGAGATATTAACGAACACGTGATTCATCCTCGTTCGAACTCGATATTTTTGTTCACGTGGCCTTTTCTTGTTAACATGTTTCATATGTTTAGGGTCATTGAAACCTCAAAAGAACTAAGCACTTCTTTCATGAATAGCAAATTTAATGACTTTCGTCATATTCGACATGACTAAAGGAATACTGCTTTTGGTGGGTAATTCTTTTTCATAAACATTTCAAATTACACGATTCTCGCAATTAAAAATTTCTTTGTATTACAGTCGTTGACCAACAGCAATAAAAATTCGATTCATTGATGAGACATACGTGGTGTGATAAAAAAATTAATAAGTCATCAATTGAGCTAAAAGTAATCAAACAATTAGAGGTACAAGGAAGTTTGCTTGGAAGCATTTTTCCATATTTCTTTCTCATTTTAAAATAGTGCCAAAATGAAATTTTTAAATAGGACCAAAGTGAAATGAACGCATTTTTGTCTTACACCTTGAAAACTGGGGCTCGGTTGAAGGATCCCAATTCTCAAACTAGGCTTTTTCGTGCTTTAAAAATAGGCGAAATATTTTTGAATTTCATTGATTTTTGAGAAACCAATCAGAGATGGAAGTTGTATCACAAAACACTGTCTCAATGAGTTCCACGTCACTCAAGATTTCGTCATCACAGAGCCGCTGATGGAATTTTTCAATAAATTTTCACGCAATGATCTGCAAATGTTAGAAAATCATTTCACAAAATGATTGAAAAAATATTGGTAATTATCGAACGATCATAAATACCACCGATAAGAAGGAGCCATTTAAAAAACGCCTCGATTTGATAATTTTCATACATTAGCATAAAAAATCATAAAACTCAATGCAATATAACGAGGTTAACGCGACTCGCAGCTTTTTATGATAATGGAATCCATTCCATTTTGTGTTTACGGCATTAAAAGATAATTCGAATTAGCAATCTTTTCAGAGCCATAGAAACAAATGCTCGTGGCTTTGCTTCTCTCTACCAACCACGACCCTTGTTTCCACATCGTAAAAACTTGATTTCCAGGATTATAACGAAATTGAGATAAATTGGATACTCTCGTATACGGTGAACAAAGTTTCAGAGAACACATAACGTTTGACAGGACGCAAAGGTAACAAAAGACGTGAAATAAATATTAGACCTGTATGAGGATCGAGGCAAGTGAACACACGTCACGTTTCCACGAGCATAGAAAATAAAGAACATATTGGCTCTTGTGAGTTGTTTACTGTACACATTTGTCGACGTGGTATATAAGCTGAGTCAAAAGGGTCGGATAAAATATCTCGACGACAGAAACTCTCGAGACTTGCAGTATACAAGCGTGCAAACGTATGAGTGTATACCAATGCACGCGAGAGCTCTGTCGGCTGTTGAACAACACCGAAATCTTGAAAACACTACCAATTGCAATTTCAAAGTAAAATCATAATTTTGTGGCAGACTTTTTTTCCGAGAACTGAGATAACAATAACGTGAATCTGTAATAAGGAGAAAATAAATTGGTGATAAAGTGTTAGGAGTGAAACGGTTATTTAAATTTAAAAAACTGTCCAATGGGATCTGCCTCGATGGCGTTTTAACTCAATGTAGAATTCATGAGATTTCGGCAAAGATACATTCATTCCAGTGACCTCGTAAGTGTATCCCTGAAAATCCGAATTTAGATAAAAAAAATTAAAATATATGGAAACAACGATGAAATTTCGGTCCTCTTTTCGCACCGATGGAAAAAACAAATGAGCAGATTCGGAAGATTCACCATAAATGTGAACTCGCTCCACAACGATGGAAATAAGAGGTGGCGACTAGTCGAGGAATGTTCCGTATATCGTGTGCGAAAGTTTCGACTCAGAAGCGAAGAATTTTTCTCTCACTATCGACAAAGTTCACACGCGCACACGCAAAAATTCCTCCTGGGAATTTAACGGCAAGATAATGAAAATATCTTGTTAATTGAGTTATTCCAATAGCGAAAATTTCTACATTACCAATACTACGTCAGGAAACTAAACTCATAACAACTAACCTTAAAAATGATAGAGGAAAAAGGGGAATAAAAAGAGAACAATTTGAATTGAAAATAAAATTTGTATAAATAAACGATAATTCAATCAAATTATGAGGAATAAATCATTTCAATAGTGCCTAAACAAACAATAGGGGACGAGGAAGTCTCCTCTAAACGGCGTGCGAAAGTGACACTCGAATCGAGGTCGAGGGTAGCAAGCCCGTGGTATGAGATCGCTTTTCCCATTTCCAGTTGCGTATATTATTTTCCATGACACTTCTCCGGAAATTTCGACTTCGACAACGCAGCAAATTGACCTGTCTGTGGACGTGCGAGAAAAAATATGTTTTTGCGATGTCTTTCAGGACGTTTGATTCTCGATTAGCGTGTTGCGCAGGAACCGACGGTCCTTTCTCAACCTTTCGTCCTCAAAATTACGCGAAGATTTGGAAATGCCAAGTTATACCGCACGAACCTAACCACACCCTGCCATAAGTAACTTTCTTCTACCCCATCGTTCCCAGGTAGAGACAATTCATTTGGAAGCTCATAAATCTGTTCGCAATCGATATTTTCGCAGGATTTTTAGAACGAACACGAATTCTGCCGAATTAAATGGCCGAAGAATCGATGCAATAACGACTGCTGAAAGAAAGTGTTTTTACCTCCTAGCAAAACAGCACGAATGGCTTGAGATTGAACATTTTTGTTCAATCTCAAGCCATTTTTGAAAACCGAACAGATTTTTGCGGCCGGACATTTTTTTACCGGACATTTCTTTTACATATAAAATAATGGAATACTCGGTAAAATTTCACTGATTTCACACAATTCGTAAGCTTATGTTTGAGACATTTTACAGGGCATCAAAATTTACTTACTACTCTGGTAAAAGTTCCTACCTTGAACAATGAATATTATTTAGTTTATTGGAAAATTCAAGTTTTTTCCCACAATACTATCATGAATTCCAACTCGTCATCGTACTATCGTTACTGGACGGTAATTTTTCCTATTCAATTTAATTCTCTCCGTGTTCAAAGTTATGATGCATGTATTCGAACTCGAACGCGTGTAGACGCTTCCGATTCATGCGCCTCAGAATTATTCGTGGTTTCGGTATTTGATACGCATAATGCAGTAAATTATGCTTCGCTCGCGATCTGATTCGTTTTTTTCGCACACGTCGCAAACTGTATTTCGTACGCTGTCAGTTCCGGAATCGAAATTTGGCAACAAGTCCAACTTGGCAATGAAATTTTTCGGACGAACGTTGCGAAACGGTATCGCAACCGCTGTTTCTTGCACCTTAAGCATCCAGTTTATTTTATACAATCATTCATAAAAATTAAAGTGTTTCGAGGTGCTTCCTGGAAATTTTTCACAAGCAAGAAACCATCAATCGTAAAAGGGACTTTTCCATCAATCAGCTAGTGAATCAATCAAGGCAAATCGCTGAGAAATAAGCCACCTCCCGAACATCAATCGAAAATCGATCTTCCAATGCAGGTACTCCTTTTATCCCTGACAAATTTCATATCATTTTACTCGGTTTCGATAATGGAAATCTATCATGGAAATTGGTAATTAATAGACAATTGAACGACTTATGTGGATGTGTGCAATCATGTTAATAGCTCGCTGTTGATTCTGCCTTTGAAACTGCCGAAATTTGGAGAACTAATTAATTATTTCTACAACACAAAAGTGGATTGAATCCGCTATAATCGTTTCAATAGTCACGTTCGCGTGGAAGCATTTCATTGAGCAGTTTTGTGACAGAAAAAGACTTGAAAAGATTTTTCGACCTCTCAACGCTCCCAAATAATATGAAGTCGAAATGAATCTTATTAATGTGACATATCGATTGAACTCAATAAAGGACTTCCGTAGGAAAAATCTTCAACGACATTCTCAAGAACATTCTACGAAAGTAAGTCATAGACCTGCAATAACACGGGTCAACACAAAATTTGACATTTACATTTAAGCATGAAACTTTAGTGAATTGGATCATATTTGAACGAAAAAAAAAATTACATGGCATGAAAAAGTTTGCTTCTGTATCCAGGTGAACGTTTGAACGATACTTTTGAAAATCAGTTATTTCAATTTTTATTTCATAATAAAGCCATGACACTAAAGTTTGCAATTGCGTTACCCGACTAATTTGCAATTCATAGTTTTTCAGTCTACATCAAAGATTCGTGAAATAAAAAATTGGTGAATTACAAATGTTAATTTCGTTGGACTGCAACGTTGCAAACTTCAGCATCGTATAAAATCATACAAATATAAATATTATTTTTATTCGTTTTAACTATCAAACTAGCTAGCAAACACCTCGTTGTTATTTATCACTTGAGTGCCCTCCGGAGGCACGGTGTGAATGTAAGAACCTCATTTTTATTACGGGGTATTTTTGAAAGTATCAAAATTAATTAAAATTCTTATGAAAACATGAAAATGAGTATTATTGTTATAACTACCATAAAAGCAAACTTTATATGAAATACGGGTATTTTTTTTTTCGGTTTTGTGCATAATTAACCAGAAAATCATGAAATGAACTTTAGGACAAACAAAATTTTTTTTATATAATTGTGTAATGAAATCCTTACGACGAAAAACACTTTGTTGGCCAATATTGCTTATTAACTAAACTAATCTGAAATAAAAATCTATCCCTATGCGTTGCTCACCTCAGTTTATTTATCTTTGATCTTCACTCGACCCCACTGGATACACACGACGACTTAACCAGCCGCCAGGACTATCGATCCAATTCTCGTCACCCTCGCTGATCACTTCCCGTTGGCTAATAAGAATTGCCCATTTATGATGGACGAAACTCTGACTTGGCTCGGTCTAATGCACAGTCGGAAATCGGATAATAAAAATATCGCGTGCAGTTGTCGGATTAAAAGTTGAACGTATTACTTCATTCGTTTGTAGAGTCATAACGACTTATGGTGCAAGCAGAAAGGACTTTCAATGTTGTTGCTTGTGCTCTTTCAAGCAACACTACTTACTCATCGTATAACGTGGCTTCTACCTTTTAAACCCTAAGTTCACCATGAACCACATTCATGGAAATACTGACTCGAGACGTTGTTTGAGATGAGAAGCAAGGTCTAGTCATTGTCTTATAACATCTGTCATATTTACTAAAAAAAAATCCTTTGAGAGACGATGAAAAATATAAAAATGAAAAAATTCAAGAGCAGAAGCAATTCCCATGGTACATATTGCCTGAAAAATTAGCTCGTAGATAGTTGCTTACTCGAAGGATTATTACAATGATTCTTCCACGTTCAACCTCCATCCATAAATTCGATCCGACGCTGAAGCAGCTATATGTAAATATTCGCCTCCGTGTTCGTCATTAGTTTTCACTAATAAAACAAGAAATTCGGGAAAGTTGGAAAAATAGTTAAAAAGCATTGAAGTTTTATTTGTTTAACGAAATTGATGCAATTTTGTAAAATACTTAAAACAGCTTCAAAACGTAATGGTGTAAAAAAAAAAATCTGTTGCTGAAACTCTTAAAGTCCCGAAAAGACTGCTACGAATTAAACAATCATCATAAAACGCAAGTTGCTAATCCAGAAACATTGCAGTTCCTGTAATGTTTAGAAAGGTTTTCAAGTTATTTACAATCGCCTCTTATGGCATTAGAAATCCACACCCATACTCTCTACTCAGATCAATGAAACTCAAACTTAGTTCATTCGACGTATTTTCACTGGCTGCGTGACATTGAACAACAAAAGTAGCAGGATTGCGAGAGCGTGTTTCATAGAATGATCCACAGCTGTGTATTCGTGATTCCAGTAGAATAGTTTCCTTGTTCACCAACTTGTTCTGCAGCAACATTGTGTTCCAAGCCTCCTGTTCTGTAATGATTGAAATCGTGTATATACATGAGCGGAATTAGTACGCGATAGATAGCACGGGAGCTTTCTCATTGTCAGTCAAGGGTCCTCGACTTACCCTGTATATAGACGCAGGCGAGCACACATTTGCGAATAGATACGTGAGGATTAGCTACATCATCACTCCCGGAAAAGCCAATATTAATCTTGAGATTTTTAAAAATAATTGAGAGGCCCAAAGTTAGAATTGGAAAAGTGTTTTTGCCCAAATATCGCAGTCTCAAAAATCCCCATAAAATCTTCAAATCTTCCTTATCACCATGGCTTATTTAAGCATGGATTACAAACAGCATGGTATTTTTTGAATTTTGCTATTTTTCGTCCCTTGAATTCTAATCAGCTTTATGTGGATAGCAAAAAGTGATGCACGTGAGAACTATATTTCGTTTCGTTTTCGAGTCCTATTCGTCGTGTCAGACTAGCACTTACTGACAAGTGCAAATATACTGTAAATGACAAATTTCCACTGTCAGCATAGCAAATTCTATGATAAATAGACGCACCGAAGACGTGTGACATTTTATCATACACATAGTTTTTTCTCGGGGTTGCCCGAGCATACTTTACAATATAAACATTTAAAGTGACTGTAAAGATTTTTTACTATGTTCATAGAGAAAAAGACTCTTGAGTCTTTTGAATAAAAGGTATGTTTATTGGTCTTTTTACTATTGTGGATAGAACAATTCTTACTACTGCTCTTCGAATTAATGCTGTAATCCAGTCCGTATAAACTGTCCCCGAGACACTATATTCCTAGTACTTTCCTCTAGAATTTTCGGCCTCGTTTTCTTCATGTAGGAAAAGCACTGTAGAAATTCGACCGTAGAAACAAGCACAATAGGAAAGTTCGTGAGGAACACACGCGGACAGGGGCTTACCAACACTTCCGGCAAACCCAATTGCGCTCTCTATTCCAGGTAACAATTGAAACATCACCGTAATTGCTGTTTCACTAACCACGAAAAGGTTATTTCACTCGAAATGAAAACAGAAAATGTTTAGCTGATTTGTAGAACATGTTTGATCGTCGAAATTGTTCCCGTGGAAACGTAGCGTTACCTTAATAATTCCAGATTATGCAACCACTCCGGTCAACATCCGAAACGTGTCTCCGAAAATTATGGCTGCTATTCAATCGAGATAAACAAGTTTCATTTGAATAATAGAATTGCCATTAAGCTGCAGTACAAACTCGATTTATTCGCCTACACGAAGAGTTTCGTTAAACGAATGCCGCATCCGCACTCAGACACATTGTGGATCGCATTTCAATTGTCATGCGAAAAGGTGCGAATTCGTTCAATACTGATTCGGAAATGCATCCATTTTCATCGACGCTTCGAGAGCCCCTCGAGTGTTTTCACTGCACCGCACTCTAGTAAATTCTGTATATCAATTCCGATAGAAATACAGACAAGCGGCACGTGACCGTCGCTCGTACTGTGAAATGACAGAAGTGAAATTGTCGGACGTTGACAGGTGAATTTCATGAAAGTGCAGAGTTCGAGATTAATAAAAATGTATTTATAAAGAAAAAACCCGGAAGATCGTGCCCTAAAGATGGACGTTCGAACTGATAATTATTTCATTAGAAATTCTAAACTCATCTTGGAATATGAATGCACCTCCGAGAATGAAATTCGAGTCGAAATTTTCCAGCTTCACACACCATGCAATCCATTGTGACGCCTGTGGCTCGAAACCCACAGTGCATGATAACCACATCCATTTTCACTGGCGAGCAGTTGTCGAGGTGAGCTAGAGAACTTGATAAAGGAGAAATTGTAACTAATGGAAACGACTAATTGTGACGAATGAACACGAAGTTAGAAGGAACCGGAGGAGTGCAATAATTACATCGCACATCTCCGGAAGCTCGCTACACGAGGGTAAGAGGAAGCTTTTATAATGAAAATTATAAACTAAATCCTCTGCTCGCTAGTTTCATATTTTTCAATATTTCACGAACCACGAGATCTTGGGATGTACACGAAACCAACCGGATTGGTTTGTCAGTGCAGCGGAAAAGAAAAGAGTCAAGTTTCCATGGGCCTTGAACCTCAGCTCCAATTTTTTTCCGGCCAAGATCGAAGCCAATCTAAGCCAAGATCGAAAACGACTCCAATCTTCTCAGCAATTTGAAAAGTTCAATTGCACAAGAGTGTCGTCAGTTTTTATAAAATTCCAAGATCACTCTGTAATTGAGTCGCATTTTGTGAAATGCTCCAAAGTAAAAAGTAAATTTCGAAGAATACCTAAATGAGGTTGTTCCTAAGTAGTTCCAAGGCTTGGCACACCTTGACAAGATTGATCAGGCTAAGTGCAGCTCCACGAAAAAAAGACCCAACATAGTCACCGAAAAAGTAGCACTCTGTAGAATTTTCACCATAAATATTCATTCTCGTTAATCAGTCCATTTGGATGAAAGTTAAGGAGGGTGGCTACATTCGTCAAAATAATAAGAAATTTATCAAATTTGGTGATAATGTTTTTCAACATCAAGTGCGAAGACACCATTTTTTTCAAAATTTTCTTCTCCTTAGTTATCGAGTAATTACGCACTAAAGCAGATTTCTTATGCCCGGAATGTATACCTATATATATGGAAACGCTATGCTTATACACGTGAACTTTAGTGATCAATCACTCGATAACTGTACAGAAGAAAAATCTTAAAAAACTTTGTATTGTCGAATTTGGCACTAAAGAATATGTTCACCAAATTTTATAAAATTCTTATAATTTTGAAATTTTTAATGTATTTAACATGGTTTAGCATGGCAACATTGTATCGTCGCTATGCACCCTCCTTAATCCACTTTGTACGAAACGACACGCCACTGTTGCGTTGTCTGAATTTGCATAGGAGCGTAGAACGAGTAAAATAACTGCAACGAAACACAGGAAAATACACAGTGACGATTCTCAACGTTTGAAAATGGGGTAACATTGATTTTCGAAAACGTATGTGACGAGAATGAGACAATGGAAAGTGAGACGCGAAGGGAAACTGCACGGTACCAGCGAGTTTCATCTGCTTTGGGAAACTCTCTTCGGTCACACGGAAAGAGTTGAACCAAATAATAGAATGTCGAATTGCTCGAGATAGTGGGATTAAGATAACCGTGGAAACGGTACACGCATGCATGTATAGACATTTCGAACCGAGAGAAGATCCCAGGGCGCATGTTACAGCGCTGGCGTACAACGTTAAAAAATTCGAGTCCCGCCAGACTGGCTCAAGGCGAAAAACGGCCGCATTTCATCGTGGCTACTCGTCACGCGCGGTACGCACGCTCTGTCGTGAGCTTTCGAATTAAAACTAACTTCCGCCTGGATAAGGCCAAATATCGCTTTCCGTTTATGCATCAGTCAACTGACCTTGATGATAAACTTGTCTCGAGTTCTGAAAATCAATGTTCCAATACTTCCATATCAATTAAAATAGTTTACTGATCCTTCGAGTAAATGACATTCGAGTGCAGTCTCAATGCAAGGCTTGTGAGCATAAAAACACATTTTAATTTGAACGAGTCTTCGAAACACTTGCATGATTGATTAATCATGAATCACGAAATTTCTGTCAGCGTCAATCAAACATTCATTTTGTGATATTCAAGTGATCTCGTGATTTTCGTGATGTGCTTTATCTTTTGTTCAATCTCGTTTGCGCAAGAAAACCAATAAAGGCTGGATTATCACGCTCATCGTAAAAAGACGCTAATTTTTTCCGGCATGCAAACCCCATGAGGAAGAGTTCACTGGCATCGGATTCACTGACAGCTCAGACGCAGTTATGAACGAATTCACTTTCACGATTTTCGGTAAATATTACCTTCAAATTATCCCTGCAAAATTATCATTTATTCCATTTATTCCAAGGTCATTTATTCCATCGTTGATTCGATCTACTTTTCATTTTTGTTGTTTTTTTCAAACAAGTACGATTATTCAACACCGCAAACCTGGTAGTTCAAAACCCGAATCTGTGCTTTCAGATTATTTCTTCGTAGCAAATATTTTTTTTTCTTCCGAGTGCAATGACTTTACACATCGTTTTTTCACAAGTATATTCATCAGGTGATAACGCTAGTTCACTCCGTTTCCTATAACCCAGCGAGAAAAAAAAAAATTGGTATCCAAAGAAACTCTGGATCGCAGCGAACGAAGTGCACGAGGGTAATTTGCGTTACAAATGCAACTTTCAGCGAGGCTAATGAATATGTTACGGTTGGGGATTCAATGGCAAC
The DNA here is from genome assembly GCF_019457755.1 of Venturia canescens. Lineage (NCBI taxonomy): Eukaryota > Metazoa > Arthropoda > Insecta > Hymenoptera > Ichneumonidae > Venturia > Venturia canescens. The sequence continues at coordinate 3,884,011 of NC_057425.1, forward strand.
AGATTTGCGGTTCGAGCCAACCGGATACTTGCACGGCAGTGTCGTTCCGTAATTCATGAAAAGATCCCCTTCGCTGAAAACTTTTAATCGGTTACGTTTTATGCTGAACTAATAATTGTAAATAAAAACTGCGATTAAAGATACAAATGTTGATTAATTAATAAATTAAATTCAGTCCATCGCTCAATTTCAATAGCCTGAATTGTCAGAATTTTCGAAATAATTGATTCATTAATTTGGATTATTTTGATTTGCAACAATTGATCGTGGAGTTAGTTTACAGTGGAGCCGTAAATCAGCGAATCACCAAAAACTAGATTCCGATGTAGTATTATTTTGAGATCGCGTGGGGGCACATTCGTGTGAAATTTTCGTTACACAAGATGGATAAAAGGATTTTGCATCTTCGGTAATTTTTTATTCTTCTCTCAGACACTTTTGTTAAATTCACAATCAAGCGAGAAAAGATGCGGGTCCAACACGATGAATACCCTCTTATCGCGACCGCATCTTCCAGAAGCATCCCTCAAGTCGCGTCCTTACATCACTTTCGGAAATTCCACTTGATCAGTCGAGCTCACACTTTTGTTTTCTTTCTTCATCTCTGCATGAGGATCGCACCTCAAGCATCGTCGTATATCACGAGACACCGAACTGGAGGTGTAAATGGAATCTTTTCATGATGAGAATGAGTTCGTCGATCGCTTCTTTCAAGAGAATCTTATCGTCTCATGACGTTTGGTTCCATCGAACCTGTTAAGGTATTCCTTTCACGAACCCGAATATTCTAGAAATAACTGATTCTAAATAACAGTAAAGTTGAAGCGCATGAGAATAGATTGGCGAAATTTCAGGTCAGGCTATCGAACATTTAACGAAGAACTAAAACTTCGAAAATCGCACAATTTATACGGGAGCTTCCTGATACAAACTGTCTCACAGATAGAAAAAAATGTAAGGAGTCTACAGGGACGATAAAAATCAAGGGTCACCGAATGCTTAAAAGAAACATTGACGATAGGAGTTGGAAAAATGGCAGAAGCAGAAGCTTTTCCTATACAATCGCAACTTCTCAGAGGTTAGGAATCGGTCCAAATTTCGAGTGCCCCAATTTGCGCCACCAAAAAATACGGTCATGCTAAAGGAGTACCTTAATTATTCATCGTTCTCATCACTGATGCTTGATTTGTTTTTTCCATTGAAACTGGTCAAAACACTTTCTTCAAAACAATCTTTGACTCCATTCACTAATTAATATCGACGAATTTTTCCTAGAAATGGAAATTAAAGAATTTTTTTGTATATCAATGTCACTGGCATATAGAAAAAGGAAACTTCGGTTGATCGTTCGATAGTGAAATTGAATCCAGCCCCCAAATAAATCCTTAACAACATTTGATTCCTGTACCCAAAAATCTTCTCTTCTTTTCCGATTGCAATCTTCGTTGTCAAATGTGAGATCATCTTAAGCTTTTCGATAGACTCTTAATACTCTTTTCTCCGAGTGTTGTTTGTATTTGAAGATCCTCTTAACGACAAGTCTAGAAGCTGGCAGTTAGCACTGAAATGGTTGCCAGTAAACGTCACGTTGTTTAGAATCAGTCTGGCCTCAGTCATTACGCATTTGTGTACATTTGCTATCGAGGAAGAAAGTGCGATGGTTCTTCCTGCGTTTTTGTGGATTGACGAGAATTGAAACGGAGTTTTTGGCATGGAGCCATGGTTCAACAGTCCCCGAAGTAAATATCATTGGCATTCGTGTGTTGTGTTTTGTCATAAAATTTGTGTGTTTACCAAGTTGAATGACTTCGCACAAACCTTCGTATCGAATGGTCGTCACTGCTCTTTCCAATGTGTTGTATTAATTCATCAATAAAATTTACTATCCCTGCAAAACTTCAACTGCAATCTTCGAATTTCGGTATTTATTTTTCACTGAAAAGTTGCCTGCGATGCCTGAAGTGATTGCTGCGCAGCTGCACGTGCACGTTCGACGATGCATAATGACAATAAAAATTATCTGACGATTACCGCATCAGTGGTTCGAAGTCTGAAGCGTTGTGCAGATTCAAAACTTTGTAATAGCTCCATGAACTACGATTGCGACTGCGAACGGATCGAAGGAGCCGGAGAAAGATTATTGGTAGCTTCTCATATGCAAACGCAAACTCAAAACACTTCTTGCTAAGATTCCATAAAGTTTTTAACGACCCACCAAAGTTTGTATTTGCTCAGTGGAAGTTTAATGTATTCATGAATTCATCTGGTACTGCGAATAATCGAATAATCGCCAGTAAAAAAGCAAACTGTTTGAGACCATTGTTTTTTTACTGGTCGTAAAAAACATTAGAGAGGCCAATAAATAGTTCTGACAATGTTTGTCACGACGCGTGACGCAGTTGTGCTGCTAGCTGTGGCTACTCGTGTATGCAAATTGCGAAATATCTAGGCGCCCATTTGTACCCTCGGAGCGAAAGGTCCCCCTGGAATTTCATAACAATGGTACGAAAGCATATGAAAAAAATGGCGAATCCCTGTTATTGCTTGGTTTTTTGTCGGAAATAGCGTGTTTTATCGATCACTGTCCTCGTTATCCCAATGAAAAACAACAGATGTCACAGGCTTGGTGCTGACTGTGCAAATCTTTAATGCCGTGAGCAAACGATCATCCATTTTCTCCACCCTTCTTTGCGATATTATGTATCAACTTGATACGATATTCTGACGGACACGCCGCTACTTTATTCGCCGTCGTGGTTGACCTCGTTCTCCTAACTACCACCGTTTGCGTTTCCACCATTGGGGAAACAGAAATTCGAGGGTAACGATTCCCCCTTTCGTCTTTTCATACATCCCCAGCGAAAACCCGGAAATCTTCTAACAAAACGCCCCGGAATTCTCTCGGACAACTCGCAAAAGAAAAGACGGACGAGGGCCGAGGAGATTGAGTGAGAAAATGAGAAAATGTAATCAAAGAAAGAAAAGCCACGGATATTCTCTCACCGCTTTCCACTTACGTCGGAATAACTCGTTTGCTAACGAGATCCATTGTCGTTCGAATGACGCTCCAGTTAGCGTCGAATGAATCGTGTAATTTAGCATTTTCTCAAGATTCACCTTATTCAGTAATCTCCCTAGGAATCTTGGCCCACTCATCCCGGGACGCTCTTCCCATTGTCGGTGCTTCAATAGTATCGACGTTAACACATGCTAATGAAGGCACCGCGAATGGAAGCGATCGAAACTTTAAACACACATCCAATTATCTCAGAGTGGGGAGTTTTCGTGTTAGAAACATTTGAATTTTGGGTGATAAATTCTTATCCAAACTCAAGTGTTTCCATAAAATGAACTTTTCAAAGACATTGTTCCAGATCCAACAAACGAGCCTGAATACCGGTTTCATGACATTTTTATTCCAACATTCTCTCTCGCTCTCGATCCTCATAAAAGTTTCAATTGCTAGTAAAAATAGTGCTATCGTTCACGCATCAATTCCAATATACTCACACCCGGCATGTAGTACAGCCCCGAAAGATCTCTCAATTAGACGGATTTCACTCACAATTTCTGCCACTGGTTGAATCTTTTTTATTTATCAAATGAAAATATTTTTACTAATTTTAGGAATTTTTTGTGGAAAAAAGAATTTCACGCATTCAGTCTTCGTTTATTCTGAATTGCTGCGTTTTTGAATATCATACAAGCAATTTCTGAACCCAATAAAGCACAGATTATACTCAAAAACGTTTGAATTTATGAATCGAATAAATGTTTGTTTGCTTTTCGTTTCGCCTTTCCCCCCCGTCGGACCGCCTGATTAAGCTGAGAATTTTTCGATCGAATGTAACACACCGTAACGTGAAAGAATGAAACATCAGTTCGATTCAAGTCGCAGAACACGTTGGTCGCGATTGTGAACACGTTTGTGAAATTCAAATACCTGTCGACGAAAACGTAGGGAACGTTAACACTGAAACTGTGCAAACTTGGAGTTATAAAAAATTCAACGCTTTGCTGGTGAGTGTATGTTCGACGGAGTAAAAAAACGAAACATCAACGTTAACCACGAACCCAATTCCGGAGTCGTAATGTTGCTTTTTTGCGGTCATTCGCCGGTTCGCATGCAGTCGACGGCTGAATCGTTCCTTCAGAATTTTATTCGAAGTCACGCGTGTACCGACATTCATGTGTCACGTTAGAATATTATTTTTCGGTTGCACTTGAGCTATGCAATGAAACCCAGCCATAGGTTGGTGAGGCGTGGAAATTCGTGTCGATATCCGCCAGAGTGAAAGCCTCGTAATTTTATTATTTTTCATTGTCAATTACTTCAGCCGAGTTAAAATATTGTAGGATGGTACATAAAAATAGTTATCAAAACTGACGATTTTCCATTATTTATTTAACGAATTATGCAAACGAACCAATATTTATCTTGGAATTGACAGCATCGCTTCAAGTTCGATATACCATTCGAAATGTGACACGTGACGAGAGATCTATCATGCTTCGATCAATTAGCTTTGAAGAAAAATTGAACGATCCATGATATATCTCTCGTCACGTGTCTCATTTCGAATGGTATATCGAAACGTTTATTTTTCACAGAATCAAATCTATGTGCTAGTTCACACGTAGTGGTAGCTAATTGTACAAGTGTCCCATACGAGTCTTTATCGATCGTCTGATAACGGTTTCACTGCTCGGCATTGTACGATGTGTACTCACTCCACGACTTATCCTTCTCGAATGTTTTTACATTTTATTCTTCTCTCAATTTATAGTCAATACTGATATAAAACTCTTAAAAGTTGCAGTACTTCGTGATATTTTCAAGGGGTTCACTAATTCGGTTTTACAGACATTTTCTATCAGGTTTTCTGCTGCTTTATGGAACGTCGGTACAAGTGGAGTGTCTCTCACGGTAGTTGCGAAACCGTAGAACCGATATTTCGGAGTCTTTTCGCTTGTGACGAAACGTACGAAGAAGTTTGAGGAAATAAACCATAAATATTGCTTCTAGGTTTCGGAGGTGCAGGGACTTTTGATACTCATTTTTCAATCTGCACTTGAAACTTCGCTGAATTTCAGTCGTACTTACTCTCAGCTCACAATTTCCAGCTGATGTTGCGAGTAAAGTTCCCCGAGTATGTAACAAACTTGCATTCGAATCTGTGAGTGTTTTAGTGCGAATCTGGTCTGGAATATCAAAGGGATTCATGCATTTGTATAAATTATTGGAATTTTTACATTTATAAAAGCTTGGAAACTCGGAGTTTTTGTTGCTTCAAGCCCCTCAGCGTGGTTGGCATCATTTCACTTCATACGTGCGCTTCACGAATTCGAAACTATTCTGTAAATTTTTCTACAAGCTTCTTGGTATGGCGAACACGTGACAATCCCATCGAATTTGATGGCGAGCATTATTTTTATTTATTTTTTATATTTGTATGTCGTATACGTTCGCCCGTTTCCACGAGTTCATCTCGTCACTCTTATTCCACTTTTCCCGAGCACGTTTGGAACCTTTCCGCGGTCCACCCTTCCTCGGTGTCGCGCCCATCGTCGTTCTCTCTTGATGCATTACTGCCTAATAAATTCGCTCACGTGCCAAGGAAAACAGTGAAAAACCGTGTCGATACGGTTGACATTATTTTTACTTCTCGTCGCTCTACACAATGAGAATCGCTCTGAATGAGAATTCCGCTTTCGAAATTTCGCAGCTGACATCCGAGTCTACACGGGAGCTACAAGCGTCGCTTGAGAAAATCCAACGCTGGTGATTCAAAAAAGTGTATAAGAACAGTTTGACGATTGTTGACGAAGTTTTTGCGTGTCTAGAACCAAAAGCAGATTGATAGCCTTTAAAAATGACGTCGCTAGACAACTCCATTTGGATAACGAAAATAACTCGATATCAGTCGACGGATTTACTCAAAATTATTCGTTTGCAAACGACCATTTTGGATTCGTGGGGAAAAAAACGGAGTTGTGACCGTGAAACTTGAAGTGGTCTGCGATCTGAATCGACTACTGTTTCACTCTTTTCCCATCAGCCCCATGAATTACGTGGCTGCTTAATGATGCAACTCCATTATTATTATTATAACTCCGCTGTGACGTTCATTTGAAGCTTGTAACGAAAGACTGAACTCGGTGGATTTTACGAGCGCTCGCTACATGCACAGGGAACATAAAATCAGAATTTCACGCTAGCCTGAGTGCTTTGTCAAGTCGTATCATGGTGCCATGAACGGGAATATGCTGACGGAAGGAAGAAGGAAAAAGTGGGCGCACTCTTTTGACGATATTCAGCCTACTGAAAAATGTATTTTTCGTCGATTTATGAATATTCAGTTTCCATTTTCTTTTCCGATCGATTTTTTCGGAAAAAAAATAATTGAGTTGATAGTGTCGTGGTTCCACGTGGCGGTGACACCGGCTGTTGCAATTAGAGTTTTTCTCATTATTTTGAAGCCTAGTGCGATGTTCGATTCATCGAATCGAAGCGACTCGATACATACGAAGACCGCTTCTTTTCTAGAGAAATTCCGCGACGTAAACGTGTTTTCAGAGGCTCCAATTTCACAGGGATTCCTGACACTTCCGAGATGTGAGGAGCCCAAGATTTATCGAGGCTTTTGTTTAACTTTGTTTAAACCAAGAGCGCTGTGCTGTCGTCGTAAATTTTTTCTGACGAATCAAAGCCTGCAAACGAAGAAAAAGCGAGGAGGTTGCGATCGCTACGAACTCGAGCTTCGCTATCCGCGTGATTGATTATACGGATGCCATCGTAAAGCGGGTGGAAAAAATGATGAGAGCAAAAAATTCCTGCTGGAAACTCACCGCGTACGGCACCCACGCGGTGCTCGAGTCTAAGGAAGAGCTTCACAGAAACTGACCTGGTCATCGCCGAAAAAACGACCAATTAAACGGAGCTTTTCAATTTTTATCTGAAAATACTTTTTGAACTCTCCTCCCCTCTCCGAGGCTCATCGCTAAGAACATTTGCGGTTCGGCTTAGCTTTCACCGCTCCGAACCCAACGAATCAATCAAAACGAGAACACTTCACTCGAACGAATCAAGTCACGCGAAAAACCAAACTTCTTTCCATGCAAATCGATAACCAATATTTACCGAATCTTTCTGAACCGGAATCCCTCAAATATCAAACAAAACCTCTCTCTCCGGACCAGGCTTTTGTTATATTTTGTTAAACGCGACTAAAATCAAGAAAATAACAAAAAAATCTTTTCAGCCATTGAATAGTGTATTTTGGAAAATCCGGAATTCCGGATTTTCCTGAAAGGAACATTGCCCAGGGAATTAACTTTCCGGAGACGAATTTCGGTAAGTCAATTTATTTTCGAACGGCCAACAAAGCGATCATTTATAACGATGGTTTGTGAGTTATGAAAACTGTAGAAATTCGGTATTCGAGCGAGCGTTTTACTCGAGGCGAATAAACTTTTTTCGGAGGGAAAAAATATGAGAAGTTTCGTACACTTGAAAAATCAAAGCCGGAATTCGAAGTTCGAAACTTCGAGATCAGATGTCTAATATCGTGTTGATCGAAGATTTATTTAGTCCAAGGGAAACGGGTCGTTAGCCAAACGGTGAATCATTCGCACGTTCCGGAGAAATCCGTAACGCGGATTATCCGCGGATAACAGCAAAGTAACAACACCGCGGCCCAGGGGTGGCTAAAACTTTGTAAAAGTTTTCAAATTAACGATCTCACTTCTCAAACGGTAGCCGATCGCACTTTACGTATTTGCTTATTATACAGGTCACCGATATTTAACTTATGGAGCCCGGCTGGGAGCGGGAGGAGGCAAGAAAAATTGATTGCTTGAGGGAACAGAGAGATCGGAGCTGGAAGTTACAGTGCTGAAGAGATTTTGCTGACTCCTTCCATTCAAACATTCAAAGTACAGCGTTGCTTGTTTATGACATAGGATTGAAGGAGAAAACTCTTCGGATAGCGACTCACTGAAAGAGAATATTTTCGTGCCAATGAAAACTCGGAATGAAGTGATCGTTGAACTGGAAGTCTCGATCTCTCGAAGAAGTCCAATTCCATTTCAGTAGTTCAGTCCGACTTTGCGTAAGGAGAGAATCGAACTCCGAAACTGCAATTCGTCCGCCCCGCAATTTTGAGAAAGCAAAATGCATTTTCTGCATCTTTAAACATTCCAGTCCTACACGGAGAGAACTAAATTTGATAAATTATCGTGAGTGGCGATAGTGCGATGACGAATTCATGATATTATTGTGAGAGAAAAATTGAATATATCACGATAAATTTCACGCTAAATATTACCGCTTAATTCTCTCCTTGCAGATTAACTGAAATTTTTTTTTTTTTCAACTGTTCGTGTCATTCAGCTCGAGAAATTTTCACCAAACATGAAACTAGCTCTAAGCTCTCAATCTGTCAAAATTCCATTGCAATGTGCGACAACTCTCCAATTTTTCATGAAGTATTGAGGGAAAACGACGTTCATGGAAACTGTCAAAAATGGTTCACGGTTAAAATATGTTCGAAAAGCTCGCATCACATAATCAAAACGTGTGTCAAAATAAATATCGAATGAAGTCACATTCTGACGGTTTGACGTGTTTCTGCATCATCGCAAAAGCTCACGACTCACCAATTCGTTGGAAGGTTTCAAACGCACCAAAAGAGCTAGAGTTTCAGAGAATGAAACCTCTCACCGGAAGCTTCGTTTGTACGCGTCAAACTGATTCGATTCAATGGATATTTTTGGACCTCCACGTACGAGGTGCCCAATATGCTCAAATTTCCGAATAACATCGAACAGGAAATTAAAGTTACGATCAAACAGAAGTTTTCGTGTACTCCATTTATATTTAACAATATTATTTGAACGGGCATTTGTGCATGTTTCAGAACTGTAATACCGCAGGATGAATGCTACGTGGTCGTCGGACGATGGAGATCCCGAAACATTTTCTCTGGCGATGCTCAACGCGACGTACTGGCTCAGCAATATCATTGACAACAATACGTTGATTTACGACGAATACGGTATGTTACAGTTTAATTGTCGCTGTCCGAAATGTCTGCAAATTTGCTATTCACGATTCATGCGTCAATGACGGCGTCGATGATGGGGGTTGCATACCAGAATTTGAAAATCGATGAGAGACAAGCGAGGAGACAGGGGGCCGTTTCTATTGGCGATGGCAAAGCGAGTTATGTGCGTTTTCCTTCATTTTGAAAAAAGGGTTAAATTCAGTTTTTTTACAATAACTCGGCTCTCCGTTGAGATACAAAAATTTTGAATCAGTACTTTTTTATTGATTTTTTTACGCTCCACAATGTAGGTCGTATAAATTTTTCACCTATCGTTCACGGTTATTGAGATATCGGTCGAAAAAGTCAAAAGTTAAGGTAGTGAAATTTGTTTTTTGCTATTTTCTCTTTTCTCGCGATAGATATCGAAAAAATGTTCAGTATCAAACTCCCAGAGCGTATCCAGACGTACAATTTCAATTTTTTATTTTTTATTTTCAACGAAAATTACGACCTCTAGCGCGCCGCAAAGTTGACCGGCCCGACACTACCTTAACGTGTGTACATGCGAGCGTGATTAGAAGAAAAATCAGTTTTTTCCAAATGTATATTGACTGGACTAGAGGGCGCGCAGGTGCAAACGATATCGGAACGCGCCACGTTCGAATCACGTGCCAATTCGATTGGATCCTAGGTGGAAAAACGGACTCACGTAATTATTCGGAACCCTCGAAAATAACGACTTTTGACACACGCAGTGAAATAGAAATCTACTTTTTGAGGTTCAATAAAAACAAAGAGGGGATAGCTCGAAGAAAGCGCGTGAAGAAACAATATTTGCTTCCACCGTTGGAATTGTGGAAATAATTGGAGACGAGGGGAACCCTCATGAAGGATTGCCTCAGGGAATTCTCTCGCACGTTCGACTTCCCGTTTCCAGAGACGCAGAAAAATATATGTAGCTTCAAATAAGTGAAATGCTGATAGGTAAAAGGGCGTATTTCGTACGTCCGCACACTCGACATACGTGACTCAGTATCTAGTGATGCCATATCCGGAGCGCTGGGTTTCCATTTATTCTCACGAGGCTCCTATCTCCTGACGCGCGTTCGGAGACCTTCTCAAAAATTGTACGCAACGCCTCCCGCGTGATCGAGCCTCCTCCGAGCGATTCTCGATGAACCCTCCGAGCCTACGATCACAGTTTTCTTGAATGAAGCCAAAGCCCCTCCCAAGTCCATATACGAGCTCGCTGATTCAGGCACGGAAAATATGAGGGTCGGATCTATATCTTTATGAAGCATGGTCAACGCCGACCACTCACAATATTTCATATGAGATATTTCTCTTTACGAATCGCTTTCTGACCCGGGCACAGAGCCTTTCTCGGACCGATTTGTCTTCATTTCTCTCTTTACGAGTGACAATCGTATGATGAAACCTCAGAAATCTCACGCACAATCTTACTGTCCTATCGCTCACATTGTTTTTTATGTTCGGTGCACAAATCCTGCGAATCTTTTCTGTCATATGTTCATTCATACCTGTCGATTTGAACGCCACTGAAATCAAGTTGCGTCGGCGAAAATATCGACGTTTGGTGCTCGCAATCCGAGTGGAAGTCTCTGCTGGAACTCGATTTGCCATTTATTTTATCAGTGTTTGCGTACCGTGGTTCGAGGCTTCGTTGGGCTATTAGCATCGTTCGGATGGACAACATAAAAACCTGGATTTATTGAACTTTTGCTCCTGCTGCTGCTGCTGCTGGGTGAAACGTAGTTTTTGCCTCCGGTAAATCCAACCGCGCGAACGGCCTCTCACACCAATTTCCGCTTCACCGAATGAAGCCCTTTTCAGGATAGCTCACAAGCTGTAATTGATTGTTCTTAGGATTTGAATAAAATATTTCTATTTCACAGCGCATTTTTATTCCCTCATTACTTCCATGTGCCCAAACAAACTCACTCCAACTTATCGATCCACTCGAATAATCGTAGACGCGATGATAAAATAATTTGAAAGTATATCATTTCGGCACTGCTGCAACCCAAATATTGCGATACACCCAAGAATTAAGGCCTTACGTACGCCTGCAGTGCGCGAAAAAACGCGATTTTCTTGATTTTTTTTCGAAAAGAATATAAATGTTTAGTGAAAAACTGTGAACGACTTTCATTAGTATATATGCTCAAGTACCTGTACAATTTTTTTCATCAAAAAATTTCCCAAAATGGCGCAACTCCAGCTGTATTACAGTAGCACCTTTTTTCGAGCATTAATTGCAGTGGACATGATAACTAAGGAACTATTAATCCGATCCATACCAAATCTATACCACTTATTTATTACAATAATAGCTTGGGCCTGGACGAAGGATTTGTAAAAATTTTGATTTTAAAAAAATGGCGACAGTTTTGACAAAAAAATCATTTTTTGGGGTGTTAAATTTTCGGTTTTGTTTGTTACAATTTTTTTCCAACAAAATACGAAATCCTTCGTCCAGGCCCTAGAAATTATTATAATAAATAAGTTGTATAAATTTGGTACGGATCGGATTAATAGTTTTTTAGTAGTCGTGTCCACTGCAAAGGTATTTTTCAAAAAAGACGATTCTGAGATAATCGCGTTTAAAGATTCAAGTACTAGACGACCGCATGCTCGGTTGAAATACTCATAGCTGCGAATTTTTATGAAATTTCGTGAGAATATTTTTCAGAAATTCTACCTAAAGAATATCTAATTAAAAAATTTTCGATTTTTCCGCCATCACAAGTGCATGTATATAAGGCTTTAAATATTTAAAAAAAAACGCCATGAACAAGACAGTAAGAATTCAGTGTTTCGATCGATGGTTGTGCATTCTCTGAATTATTATTAACCCCATTAAAAAAGCTCAGTCTAAATACAGCTATTTTCTTGCACTCCACGACTTTTTCGAAATTTTGAGAGCAGTTATTTCGCCCCGAATGAGCTGCTGACACTTTCCAGTGCGTTACGTGCCTGTGGAGTAGTTCAGCTACTCGCGTTCGAGGGACTCCAATCTAAAATCTGATCCGACCTCTCGTGCATGCGTCACCGTTTTCCCAATATCTACATCTATTTTGAGTCTTCTCGTCCTCCCCGTCATTATCATTGTCTTCGTCGTTGTCCAACAGAATCTCTCGTACCAACGACCCGAACGAGATAACCCGGAGAGTCCGGTTGGTAAAGCCAGAAAAAATCCTTTCTTTGAGTGGATACGTGAAATACGACACGAAAATACCATCCAAGGATTCTATTCATCTTCTTATAGCCGAACGTATCAACTCTACTCGAAAAACTTTACCTCGAGAATCCGCACAATCCTGAACCACAAATAAGGCAAACTACAAGCATGGAATAGCTTCCGAGCCATACATCGCGATGCTGATAGGAAAAAGGCGAGCAGAAGCGCCCACGAAAAACCTAAAAATACCTCGGCGCTCATCCTCCAACTCTTGACTCGATGTTGTGACCAATCTTTGCAGAAACGAGGGAAATTAACTCTGCCGGAAATCCCCGAAAACCTTGCGGCGATCCGATGAATATTGCAAGTCCGGATGAGCCAGACACAGTTCATTTTTACTAACACAATGAGAAAGAAGAAACTCCAGATTCGTTTTCGTTCCTACAGCTCAAATTTTATGCCTTTTCTGATACCAGTGACGACCGCGAACCTCGAAGCTACAACGTCTCGTCGAGTTATTATTATTCGAGAAAAATAAATAGAAAAATTTGTTATTGCAGTAATTTCTGATGTTTTGACGTGAATACTCGTGACCCGTCAACCCAAATCAACGGTTCTCGATAGCTTGAGAGCTCAAAAATGCTTTCCAAAGGAATCGGGCTCAAAGTCTCGAGAATCTTTGTACCCTCAACAATAAATTTTTCTCTTCATTGTAATCCTTGGAATCTCTCTAAGAATATTTTCATATATTGAAAACCTTTCACATTTCGATGGCGCAGAGAAACCAATACCCAGGAAAACCTTTTCTACTTGATGATTCATGAAACTCGCATGTACCTCGAGAAATGGGAGCAGTTTTTATGATCCACATTTTAATCTCCAGATTGCGAATAAGAGTAGAAAAAAAATGTTGCATAACGAGAGGTTGTTCTCGTGAAAATGTGCACTTCAATACCCAGCGGTGATAACGTCGTAATTCAAATTTTATTTTCTCGAAGATCCTTCTGAAAAATATACAACCTTACTTTTATGGCAGTCACTTTTTCTGATCACCTGCGAAAAAAATAGCGTCGCCTATAATACCACAGCTAATCAGGTATAAAAGCGTGCATGTCTCAACATTTTACGAGTTTCTTTTGTGATATGAGAACCGCTAAAAGTTTCTGGAGAATATTGGTCGCTTGAGCTTACGACAATTCAGAAAATTGCACTTTTACCTTAGAAACTTTTGAGCAGCGACCATCGAAACTATTCGAATTGATTGAGCTGACCATAAACAGCCCGCATAGTGTTTCCTATGCAGGAGGGTGGCATGAGCTCAACAAAAGGAGCTGCGAGTCGTACAGTTGATAACGCGAAATGAGCTCAACGATGCCTGCTTTGAAACTGTAAGGAAATTTGCAAATTTTCAGATGACCTGTATGACGTTCCAGCAGGAATCATTGTACTTTTGAGTCTATGCTACGGCAGCATATCGATTCTCGCTGTCGTTGGCAATTTCCTTGTCATGTGGATCGTTGCTACTTCACGACGAATGCAGAGCGTTACTAATTGTTTCATCGCTAATCTCGCATTGGCTGACATCGTAATCGGCTTATTCGCCATTCCGTTTCAGGTACTGTAATCAATTCTCTTTTTAAGTATACTTTCGCATCATCCACATTATTCGAAGCTCACTGCTCACTCAACTGGTCTGTTTACTGTCTTCTCGCCCCCCCCCCCCCCTCCCTACTTTGAATCCTTCTTGTTATATTTTTGTTATATTTTACCAATGTAATGCAACTATTTTATTTCATTATATTTTAATCCATTTTATTTCATTGCTTTTTTATGTTAGATCTCAGGCACTGGGCTCAAAAATTCTTGTAAATTGTTTTATTTTCCGCCTTTACTTCGTATTATTTTTTGGTATTTTTTCTTTCTACTTTTGTAAATAATTATTGGTTGCATCCTGATTTTTTTTCGGCTGTATTGTCTAAAGGTTTAACTAAGGCAATAAACTATTATCATTATCATCATCTCTCTCTCTCTCTCTCTTTCTTTGATTTCTATTATCATGAAATTTTTGCGTTATTACAGTTCCAGGCTGCCCTGCTGCAACGGTGGAATTTGCCCCACTTCATGTGCGCGTTTTGCCCGTTTGTCCAAATATTGTGTGTCAACGTATCGGTTTTTACGCTCACTGCAATCGCTGTCGACCGTCATCGGGCAATTTTGAAACCACTGAGGTTAGTTCAGGTCAAAAGTGTTTTCACGAAAATCGGTTTTTCAAATTATATGCTTCATCGATCATTTTGTTCTATTGCTCGTAACAGCTTTATACATGTAAAAATAAAAAAAGGCATTTTTGAACGAATATTTCTGTGGGTTTTAAGTAAATATGGAAAAAATGTGAATATGAAAATTTTAGGTTCTACAACACGAATAAAAACTTGAAGCAGCTCGTAGATTCGATTCGATTGGCAACCGCGTTATAAATTTTATTCTCAGATTCGTTCCGTTCGGTTTTCATTGCGTAAAAATATTTGAAGAATTAGCGGGGCGACCTTGAGAAAATGATCGTAAATCGAAAATAGATCAGTCGGAATGAATCGCCGGACGCGATAAACGCTGAGGTTGTATAGAAAAAAACGTGAATCCCGACCGGTCGGCCTTCGAGGCAGGAAGTCGTAGCCGTTAAATAACTCTAAATGCAAGTGAAAACGGTGCGAAAAAAATTCTTTTTTTCTGACGCCGCGTGCTGATCCGAGTGAGTGAAAATTGTTCACTCGAGACCTCTGAAATTCTTGCGATCGAAAAGTTCACCGGTGTCGATCGATTTACGATCATAAAAATCCAAAACCGCGTTTGCCCTCGAAGTCCTGGCACGTCCGTGACGCAGATTCAAGGTAAACGCAACCTTTGACCCGCGATAAAAGATCAATCAGGAAAGCTTTTACACGGTTTCGAGCGTAGGCTCCTGGCCATCGGAACGAATCTGCGGTCCTGCATGGAGATTTGTTTACAAAGTACTTCGAATATGCGAACCCGCTAATGGGAAGATTGCCTGTGGAATTAGGCGATTCGGTTATTTCGAGAGAAGCTCAAAATCAGTGCAAGCCATTAAGGACCGGAAACAACGCGTGTGCGTGGCGATTTTTTTGAGCTTTTTACTTGATCAACAGCCCTAAGAAAGCAGCAACTTCTTGGAGTATTTTTTCATGACGATACCCTGGATTTACGTTTCTTTATCTACCCCTCTGTCTTCATGTTGTGAATAATGCATGACGATTATATTTAACACTGTTCGATGCTATGATCACTCAATGTCATTTCCAGTGCTAGACCAAGCAAGCTCAGAGCCAAGATCGTGATAGCAGGAATCTGGCTAATTTCCGGTGCACTCGCCACCCCCATGGCAGCAGCTCTGAGGGTCGTCATGGTTCCGGAAAGTACGACCGGTGAGTCGGTCAACTGTATAAGAAATCTGTTTAATAACTTTGCGAGTTTTTGGGGATTTGGGGTCCGATGAGCGATGAAACCGTGCGAAAATTTGATCCTGCGATGAAAACTTCTTGACGATGAATGGAAAAATGAACTAGTTTACTCCCCCATTTAGTTTCCCTACGGTCTAGGAACTCAAGGGCGACGGAACCCTGACGGTCGACGTTGATCAATCCGCCAAAATGTTCCACTTTCGAAAAAAGCACGGGATCCGTTTTTTTATTTTTAACCACTGAGTGGATCCAGCGATGTGATAGTAAATTACGAAATTCAGTTGAAGGTTCGTTCAAGTAGTGGCTTTTTATTCGTTCAGTGCGAGCCGAGCATACTCTTAGCATCTAAAGTGCGGAACTCGTTAGTACGAACATAAAGAGCAATCGAACAGAGAATCACTTTGAAGAAAAGCTTTTTATCGGAGACCCTCTCGGACAGGCTGCTGCAAAAACCAGCCTGGAGTCGTGGGCGAAATTGTGCGCAGGAAACTTCGGATCTGTTTTTCTGTTCCAACGTACAATTTTCAAGACATCGAAAGCTGTTAAGCACTGGAGAGTCGATATAAAAAGACGCGGAGTTTAAATACAATCAAATCGCTTGACGATTCGCAAGCATTTTTTCGCTCAGCCTGTACCCTTCGGAACTCTTTTTTCTTCCATAGAAAACAACAAGCAGTCTACGTAAATATAAAATGCATTCCTTTCGATCGCATTTCATCGGGCACCTGTGTCACTCCCGTGTGCTTCATTCTGTCCGCTGAATTTCTCAGTGTACACGGTTTTGCACTCTGCCAGCCTTTCTCGTGGAAATCCAGTTTCTCTAACTTAGTTTCCATTGAGTTGAAAATTGAAAAAAAGAATTTTTTTATCAATAAGAAAAACATGTTCATCGTCGAGAAAATTCCATGTAATTAGATAAAAATATGGTGAATTCTCAGCAACTTTATTCAACCATTTTTTTTTTAATGTGTCAACGTCGTGTGTTAGTTCAAATAAAAATATTGGTCGAGGAGTTTCGGTACAATCGATACAATGTTGTAATGCCACGTTGAGAACAAAAAATTCCAAAAAGATCAGAATCTTAGAAAATTTGGTGACCATATTCTTTAATACCAAACTCGACGATACATATTTTTTTTTATTTTTCATCTACACAGTTATCGAGTATACTTAAACACGAAAGATCACGTGCATAAGCATAGTGTTTCATTATATATAAGTATACATTCAGGGTATAAGAAGTCTGCTTTAATGCGTTTAATGCCTAACGATGTATGATACAAAAGTCTAAATAATTAGAAATTGATCAAATTTGGTGATAATGTTCTTCAACATCAAGTGCGAGAACACAATTTTTTTCAAAATTTTCTTCTGCTTAGTTATCGAATAATAACGCATTAAAGCAGATTTCTTATGCCCGGAATTTATACCTATATATATATGGAAACGCTATGCTTATACACGTGAACTTTAGTGATCAATTACTCGATAACTGTACAGAAGAAAAATCTTAAAAAATTTGTATTGTCAAATTTGGCACTAAAGAATATGTTCACCAAATTTTATAAAATTCTCATCGTTTTGAAATTTTTTATGTTTTTAGCATGGTTTAGCATGGCAACATTGTAAGCCTGTACCAAATATCCTTAGCGACGATACAATGTTGCTATGCTAAATCATGTTAAATACATTAAAAATTTCAAAACGATAAGAATTTAATAAAATTTGGTGAACATATACTCTAGTGCCAAATTTGACAATACAAATTTTTTAAGATTTTTCTTCTGTACAGTTATCGAGTAATTGATCACTAAAGTTCACGTGTACAAGCATAGCGTTTCCATATATATAGGCATACATTCCGGGCATACGAAATCTGCTTTAATGCGTAATTACTCGATAACTAAGCAAAAGAAAATTTTGAAAAAATTGTGTCTTCGCACTTGATGTTGAAGAACATTATCACCAAATCTGATCAATTTCTTATCATTTTGATGAATGTAGCCACCCTCCTTAATAACTCGATAACTATGTAGTAGAAAATTTTGAAAAACATTGCGCTTTTGCACTTTACGTTGAAGAACGTTGTTACCAAATTTTGTCAATTTTTTAATTTTATTAATATGTACCGAAACTCCTTAATTCACCACTTTTGGGTCCAGCTGAATGAATTTTGTTCTATAAACAATATTATTTTCCATGTGCTGCAAATATCTCGATTCACCGTCCAGGACGGTTGTGGTGAAGTTTTTTTTTTTTTTTTTTTTGGCGAAACCGAATTGTGTGACGTGGTGGCAACACTGAAAATCGCTGTGATTACAACAGTCTCTGATTTCCGGAACGACTATATAGTTTTGGGTCTGTGTATTGTCTTCTGATTTGCTTAGGTCTGTACTACGACATAGGCTGTGTGTTTAGGTTTGTTTGGATATTGAGATTTAATTAAAGGTTCGTATGCATGTTGAATGCTTGGGGTTGCTGCTCATCTGGTGGGGATTGTCCTTTATAGATTTCAATCGTGTCCTGTTCCTTTGTGTAGTTCCATGTCGTATATTTAATCCGTAGACACTAGACTGGTGCAAATTTGCACCCACGAAAATTTCACGTGTCTACAACTTCAGAATTCCTTTCTTCAGTTTGCCCACTTTTCTACAATAAAACTATATTTTTTAATTTTTTAAATGACTGTATTCGATTACCGAGGAATTGCTGACCGTAAAAAGTCTCGTTGTAACATTAATTCCGTACATTAATGAATGAAATAAACAGTTTTTAAAAGTCCAAGTGCAAATTTGCTCCAGTGTGGTGAGTGTGTGACCTCAAAGGGAGTGTGCTGTCCAAGGATTAAATATTGAGTGTTCGGGGTCCATTAATTTCGTCATTATGTGAGGTGAGTGATTTATTTCGATGATTTGTTCCGAGGGTGCCGCCTGTAGATGTCGAGATTGTTATTTTCCGGTGATATTATTCGGATATTTTTAGTCAGGTAGATCCGAAGAGGATTTTTTGGGAGCAGAATTGCACTTTCTCACGATCTTGAAAAAATCAATCGGTTCATTCCCGTCGAGATTCGAATGCAAGAATATTCCTTGAACGTATTTCGACCGATTTACGCCAGAGACTTTTTCCTGGAGAAAAATTTGTCTCTCTTGCTGTTCACCTTATTGTAGGGCATGGGGATGTCTGGTCTGACGAAAAATGTTGTTACGAGATTCTTCCATATTTCTCGATATTCCTGTAAACTTCTTTTCCATCTTTCACTCCCTGTTTCTCCGGGACTATTATTTTTCTGGAAATCCATTTCCATTATTTTTCGATTCAGAAGGCAGTTACGGAAAGTTGACTGCACACGTCAAAAGAAAAAGTCAATGCAACGTCTTAGGGAATACGAAATCCGAGGCGGTAACACGCTCGGAGTCCCACCGGAATATTGAATCGTGTTATCGAGCAAAAAATATCAAATATCTCTTCTGCACACATTAAATGATCCGTAAGGATGCCATTTTTCCAGGCGAACGTACACGCGGGAACTCAGATTTCACTAATCCTTTGCTTATCGAAAAACCATCGTTTCTAGAAGCCTCAGAAAAATTCGGTAGAACATAAAAATAAACAGTTATGAAGAATCAGCATGAAAAGAACGGAGCAAAAACACTTCAAGCACGTCCAAGAGTCGAGAACGCAGATAAATCAATTAAAATGGAATTTTCGGAGTTGTTATTCGGGGAAAATTCTCTTTTAGTAACATGCAGAAAATTGAGGACTTTGCTAACTGGCAAAAGGGAAAACTGCTCGGTGATGAGGGCGCAGGACCAATCTAATTGTTGCATCTGAACAATCAGATGCTGTGACAATGGCATCAGCTCGTTAAGGCCCGATGCAAACAGCAGCTGCAGAAATTCAAATGTGCTCAAGGTTCCTCGATGTCAAAGCTATTTACAGAATTTCACAATTTGCATTTATTAACTCAAACGATTATCTCTCTCGAGTTCTCGTCTCCGTTTACTTTGGAATTATAACCAGACAGGAAGCAGACATGACATCGTTGGTGGGCTCCTCTTACAGCCTTGATTTCGATGTCAAGTCCGAGGCGAAAGCTTCTTTATGAATAATTAAGGGACAGCAAGGGGCGATGAGATTGCCTCTCAATTTTCTGCAGAAATAGAACACTTCCGAGAGCTTTGTCATGCTGAATTTTCATGATGGGATATTGATGAATCGTAAAGTACAATTTATGTTGCCGTTGTGAAGTTTCGGAGTCTCGCGACGGATTTTGCAGATTATTTTTCAGAGCTTTTTCTCTCCCCAATTCCACTGTTTCCTCTCAGGAATTTCTGCGATTTAATAAACAGTAAAAATAAAAAATTCAATGGTTTTTCACCGGATTCGTGCTCTTCGAAATTTGAGTTAACAAGAAATTATTTTTTCTTTATTGCGTTACGTTTAAAGCTGGCCGTTTGCACCTAAAGCCATTTTGCCAGAACGAGAACATGTCCGAAAGATCGATGCTGACGTACCGAGCTCTGCTGGGATTTCTGCAATATCTCACACCACTTTCGGTAATATCATGCGTGTACGCGCGTATGGCTCTGAGATTGTGGGGTAGCCGAGCACCCGGCAACGCACAGGACTCGAGGGACGCGAATCTCATGAAAAATAAAAAAAAGGTAATCATTCTTTCGTCTTTGCTCTCTTTGTGAGAAGTCCTCCCGGAATATCTCGACTCTTTTCGTATTATTTACGATACGATGACACTCGAGGAACGGGAAATGCGATTCGAGTCACACGTTTTACAGGAGCTTCAATATCAATTCATCGGAGTCTCCGGATACGAAATACCGCACCAGAAAAAGTATCTTCGAATCGTGACGAACATTTCTTCCACGTTTTTTCATTGCTCTCATATTCCGTGACGCAAATCATCCATCAGACTTAGGGGAGTCAAATTTTACGTGAAATATAAACTATCAAGCCGCTGTCATTACCGCACTCGTTCGAGGAAACGAAAATTTTAAAATTATTATTACTCTAAATTTCGTTGAAATATTAAAGTATTCAGTTGCACTGAAATGAAATTTGGTTGAGACGTTAAAACGGTTCGTCGTGAAAAAATATTTTGTTGAACGCATTCAACGAGTATTTCAAAGTCTCATTTTCGTTTTTATCGAAGATTTTAAATCCAAGAGTTCTGGTTGTTGAATACTTTTCGATTATTCGTGTGGGACGCTCGACAGCGCAAAACCCTTGTGGTTGCTCTGTTTGCTCGATCGATGTGCGGCCGCCGCACGGACTGATGCGGAATCGTTGGAATCTTCCTACGCCATGACCCAATTAAGCCAACATTCGTTTTACTACGCCAAAATGTCAATGAAAATAGTTAATGTATTTTCATACAAGATTTAACTACCTTTTCAGGTGATTAAAATGTTGGTCATAGTCGTTGCACTGTTCGCGATCTGTTGGCTACCGCTCCAGATGTACAACGTGCTTCAGTACACCTATCCACAGATCAACGAGTAAGTAAAATTACTATTTGATTCCGAAGAAAAAAAAAACGTCGATAAATGTAGAAACTATTTACGAAGTTCTGTTAGCTCTTGTGCTTCATTCCTCGTAGATTTTGTGGTACTAAATTCGGTATATTTACGAGAAATGAAGTGACCGCATTTCAATCGAACATTCCCCGATTCAGCAGTGATTAATCAGTCGCTTTTGGAGCAGCTTTAAAGTGATGTAATTTTCCAAAGCTTTACAGAACATAAATAACTCGCGTGAATTAGCAGCGATTAATATTTTATTGGTAACTATGCAAAAAGAAGCAACAACTTCAATACCCCATAGCTTGTGGTTTTTATGGAAAATGTCAGCCTCCCTCGACGGAATATCACTTATTATAGTCCAATCAAGAGCTTCGAGAAGAGAAAAAAAATTCTTGCGTCGATTATCGGAAAAGTAAGGAAGCTGCATAATCACTGTTTTTTTAATCCTCAGATATCGGTACATCAACATAATTTGGTTTTGTTGCGACTGGCTCGCGATGTCCAACAGCTGCTACAATCCTTTCATCTACGGGATTTATAACGTGAGTCAGACTGATGTATTCGAGCTTGCGTCAAACTAACGAAAGCTAACGAATTGAGAAGAGGAGCAGAGCGTGTAAACGTAGAAGTTTCATTGCTGTTGTTTCAGGAGAAATTCAAGAGAGAATTTCAGCAGAGGTTTCCCTTCAGATCTCGAAAGTGGTCCTCGAGCCCGGCAACGGACAGCCTCGACATGGAGAAGACCCAGAGCACGAGAGCATCGTTTAGGTATATTCTCAGGTGCTCTTCAAAACTCATCACAATACCGTACGATCGATAGTTTTACTTTGGGCCAAGTATCGCGTATACCATAATCATAAATTTCGGGCTCGTAAACGCTTCGAACTGTTACGCGCGATCTGTATCGAAGCAGTATGAATACGTGAGAGTAGAAGCCTTGAACTGTTGGTGCCATTATGGATTCCGGTAGTGCGATACCTTTGTTCACGTGCTGAAACATAAAATATGTGCAGGTTTATTATTAGAACGGAGCGTAGCTCATCTAAGACCACTCCGGTTTACGCACCCAGATGCTTCGTACTCTTAAACTTTTCTGCTACCTACGCCTCCGTCACAAATTCTCTATCTGGAATTATCGAACTTACAAAATTTCTCTCGCACGCTTCTCCACTTATTAGCTAATTTCGTATCAGAGCTTCGAGTCAATAATTTAGGCCTCATTGCCGAGGAAATTCTGTCGGCGACAGGAGAGAGTGACTCGACTGGAATTTCGGTTCCATCGCCTCAGCCACCTCGCTGGATGATGTGAAAAAGCGTTATTTTCTTCACCGATGAGGCGTCTGATAGCGGTACTTTGAACCGAAGATATATTTTCGTCTAAATTCAGAGACTTTTGGATCTTTGAGAAATCTCTGAAAGTTCGTACTCCCATTTCGAAACGACCATTTTTTTGCAATATTTTCGTAGCTTTAACCGGTTGACTGGTGAGCTTTATTTCAGTTTTTGTGCCAAAACTGGTACGAGCCAATATGTTACCGAAAATCACGATATTTTATTTCCGAGGGTTTTCGAGGTTGCTGATTCCATTTTCATGTGATAAAGCATGAAATATTCGCAGTGAAAAATTAACAAATTTCACCCTGAACCCTTATTTTTCACATTTTTGGGGGTAGCGAATTTTGTTTGATTTCGATGAAAGAGTCCAGTGTGATGAAAAACTAAAAATTGTCATGTCACATAGCATGGAAAATCCATTGAAAAAACGAAAAATTTCAACCTCAACCTTCGATTTTCCCCATTTCCAAGGGTAGTGAGGTGAAAATTAAGTTCAAAAATCGACTCAACGACCCAAAAAACCATTGTATACCAATTTTTGTCCAAATCGGTTGAAAATTGATGAAGTTATTTCAATATGTACACACATGATACAAAACCAGAATGATAGATAGAAAAAAGATATTCGCACCCACGCAATTCTACTCGAATGTTTTCGATTAATGAATCGGTCCATCGAAGCGCGTACCATTTTCGGTAAATTATGAGAAAAATGTTGTTTCGATGACGTTCGAGATTTTCCTTTTTCGTGAAACAAAGTACCACAAATTCTTGCTCCAAATACAAGGTTGCTGTTGAGTTAATCACGAGCCATCCATCAGCTTCGTTAAAACTCACTTGAAAGTGCCCACAAAGTCGCTTCAGCGCGAGGAATGAAACGCGGCGTTCTGAAAATTTATTTAATCGAATTAAAATTGGTCGTAACTTCTTAACGAACTTGAAACGATTCCCAAGTCCCTGCCTGCTGGAACCTCCGAAAGTTTACTCGTGAAAATCAAAAGCATCGTGCCAAGTGATCTTTGAGTCTGGAGATCGCAGCCTCCTCTGCTCCGACTTTGATGAAGTTTTTCGATCGAGTTTTCCCGGCGAACGATAATTTCCATTCGTATCGCATCAACATTCATACGGAATACATCAAACTCAAGGTCCCCTCTGAAAATATTTTCAATGGAATTTCCACACCGAAGAAGCTCTATGAAAATTGAGCCCAAAACTCGTCCCTTCGTCTTCGGCTCTGTCGTCTTCCACTTTTTCAGACTCAATAAAGGTATCGAGTTTGAATTCGGCCATACGGAGCTTACTATCCAACAGACTCGTCAATAGGAAGCGCCAATTTTTCTATCTCCGGCAATTTATCATCGGCGTAGCTCCGACGGAGAGAGAGAGAGAAAAAAAGTTGAAAAGGAAATGATCATTTCTATAAATATTTCGAAGAAAATAAAAGTTACGTTTCATTCTCTGATAAAACGAGAAGGACGTGCTGCTTTTATTATTCTCTAAAAGCGAACTGTGTCATACACGGAGAGACTTTTATACGAATATTTCGGATTGAATTTGCTAGAAAAATTTGCTATGTTTTATAGCACCGCTGTTCTAAATCGCCATTCTATTACATTTCACCAAAGTGCATAGTAATTTTGATGCCGAAAGTAGTTCTCTCAAATTTTACTATGTATTATGTACGAC
Source organism: Venturia canescens (assembly GCF_019457755.1). Classification (NCBI taxonomy): domain Eukaryota; kingdom Metazoa; phylum Arthropoda; class Insecta; order Hymenoptera; family Ichneumonidae; genus Venturia; species Venturia canescens. The sequence continues at coordinate 3,908,297 of NC_057425.1, forward strand.
AGGCAAAATTTAGGTCTGCGACATTCTTACATCGAACGACGTATCGATATCTGAATGGCACTCGTGTCATTGGCGAAATGTTAAAAATTGGTGAATTGAACTGGACAAATTGCTTGAAATTTTACTATGTGCCACTGGTTAATTTTCATGTTTATACTCGCAGCGCCTCATATAATTGGTGGGCGCATGAATTTTGCTATGTTATTGAGCAAAATTCAGTGCGGTAAAAGGGAAAATACGAAACTATGCAATTTTTCTTATAGCACCGAGAAACGACTGCTATGTTATCTCCTAAATTTTCATCAAATCATTTCATTATTTACTACGTTTTTTATCAAAATTCGCTCGGTGTTCATTTTTGATACAGTACAGCGCGTTATTTACTATGAGCTGTGGTAATCCGACGTTACTATAAAAACATAGTAACTTTTGCTATAAAAGTCTCTCCGTGTAGAAAAATGAGCAGCAGAATTTTCACTCGCTGGCCGAGCACCTCAAGGGGTTTTGAGATGGTTTATCATTGTGAGGTATCGGAGGGAAGATTCCATTGCTTCGAGTCGAGTAGCAGCAATATTGCTTTGGAAACGAACGCGAGCATAACGAGGCTTGGACGAGGGCAATAAAAATAATGGCATTTTCAATGCCATTTTAATTTTTATTCAATAAATCGCTGATGAGATCTCAACGAACGTTGTCTGGCTCGAGGGAGACAAAAGTCAAAAGAAACTTTCCAAAAATTTCTTTTTTCCCTTTTCGATCGAAATATTAACTAAAAGTTAACAAAATCGGGTTTCGGTAATCGAGATATTCTGTCCAATTGCTGTTCGCCGAATTCGAACTTTTTTCGATCTAACTTAAGCGAGGTGTTTGAAAAAAAAGAGAAGGAATAATAGACACTACAAATTTACTTGTTGTGAGACTCTGCCGAGGTTCTCGATGAAAAACGTGCGTCGATAGATTCGGTGACGGCGTTATTCGCTGGTGACGAGTTTGTTTGTACAGTCAGCTGTTTTTTCATAAGCACGGTTTTTTGAGAAGACTTTTTCTAGGAAATGGAACGAATGTTTTGTTAAGAAAGAATTTTCATACGATAATTATTGGAACGTATAATTCTTATCAAAAATGTGTTTCATTGGACGAATATTTGCGGCTCAACGACGAGAGTCGTTGAGCGCTCACGCAATGTTGTCACACTTTTTATGTGTGTACTTTCGATCACCGAGGGAATTGATCGTTTTCGTTGAATAATTATGCCCGGTTTTTCCGCCTCTTCGAAAATTTTATCTGATGCTCGAATATCTGGAACGCGATGCTTTAACAGCCTCAGATTAAACTTACAGGAAGGTGGCATAGTCTGCTCGAAGTGAGTAATTGATAAAGCACGTAAACGAATTAAATCATTCCTACCATTTTTCAACTAGCGTGTTTGGTAGTCGAAGTTGGGATAATCAATCAATCATTTATCAATGTTCAAAGCTTCTTTTGGCTAATCATTTTTACGGAAACTGCCCGAACGACCGTTTCACTACTCGAAGGGTATTTCCAGCGTGAGGCAAAAATATTGCGTTAAAAATTCCAACAAAAACGATTTTTGTCAATTGTTCCGAAACTCCTTAAGCGCCATCAAGCGTTTTAGCTCCAGTTTTATTGACGATCCAGCATAAAATTTGTTATCTTGTCTCAAAATTCAGTGAAACAATTTGCAAGAAATTGTTGAGTGTCAAAAAAGGGATTTTTTGACACTCAAACGTTCAAACACGTTTGTAATCAACTTATTTTCCATAAATACGAATTTATCTTTCACCATTTTGTTCGTTATAAAAAAAAAGAGCGCCAGGGTCGAAGAGCTACCAAATGTGAAAGTGATTCGGTGTTTGTTTGCAGAATTGTAAAGGGGGAAAGAAACTTTTGGATTATTGTATATGATGAGGCAGTGAATTGCATTTTAGATAAATATGACGCGTCTGGTTAGTGGAAACGTTCGAATGATAAAGTGTGAATTTTGAAACTTGGAACCGCAGGTACGATTGGCGAAGACCGGCTTCAGGGGGTTGTCCGGCGGCTGCTTCCTTCTACCGAGGAGTTTCACTGCGAGAGCCAAGCCGAACTTCGATAAACGGTGACGATCCGAAAGCTCGAGGCTTGACGACGGCAGGATGTTGCATTGGAAACGGGCATGGGAATCAGCCAGCCGCTGTAAATAACAGAACGGGGAGTAAAAAAAGCAAGGAAATTTGCTCGGCTGAGTTGTACGTATTTTCGTCCGGTAGACACAAACGTTCTCGAGAACTCGGCGATCAAGAGCTTTGTCTCTAAATCCACGAACGTGACAACGAATACGATCGATTTATTTATTTTTTCTTCTCCTTACTCTGCTCATCTCGGTTCTTCACACTATTATTAACGTGTCCGGATGAAACTGCCGAGAACACTGTCACGCTCAGTGAACGAGCACGTTCGATTTAACGTCCCTCACGTCTTGGGCGAAGGGGATGACGAGTCGCGGAAGTGCACGGTCTGGAAAAAAGAAAGGAACAATAAACAACCAAGCGAGGAGAAAAATAGTGTGCGCTGATCGAATTCACGGGAAATAAAATAACGGGAAATTCGTCCTCTTTATTTACCCCCTGGATCAACCTTCGAGCCACGTCTCACTCTCCAGCATCCACTCGTGTCTGACAGCAATAAAGAGCTTTAGTGGTTTATAGTTGTACGAAACTTCAAGTGGAGAGCCGACGCACAACATCGCGATGAGGCAATCTCTTTCGTCTCCCTCGTCGTAACTCGTGCCGCAATGACTCCGTGAGAAATGAACGCCATCAGACCGGGTCTACCTGACCAATGTCCACCGAGGAAATCTCAACCAATTGTGCGTGAGAGAGTTTTCCCAAAGTTTTTCTTCTCCAATGTAATTTTCGATCGTTGGCAATTTTCGTAACCAGGAGAATTCGCGAGATTTTCGTGAATTTGCTCCATTTGTGTAAAATTTCCGGAGACGCTTTGTACATTCATTGTAAAGTCGTATATTTTTCTGAATATTTGTGTTTCGATTTGAAGATGATAAGAAACCATAAAGTTCTAACGATGTTAAAGTTCGCGTGGTTCGGATGCAGCGAAATTCCTTTTTTCTTCCTTCACCAAAGTACACAACTTATTTGCCGTTCAACATTACGAAAATCGTGCGGTGTTTGTTTGGTGAAGAAGAAAGGAATTACGATGTTCAAAAAATGAATAATAACGATGCAAACTTCAATAACGTTGTATATGATATCGTTATATTAAACTGTTGCTACAGCAGATTTATCCTACTAATATTTAAGGCTTCATGCAAAACTGATAATTGAGTAAACAATCGTCGAATGAAGCGTCGAGTGCATGGAAGAAATTTGTCAACAATTTCTTCTTTTGTCAATGAAAATTTCGACGTATGTAATGACGAGACTTAAAAATCAATCGAAACGGAGGCGTGAAACTGAAGAAACGACGTGTTTTATTCTAGTCAAGTAAACTCTGGCTTCGTACTTCCGGGTTCATTGGACCCAAGCGAGAATCGATCGAGGGCTGGAACTTTTTGCCCGTCAATTTGGGAGGCCCCAGGAGGTTCAGGATGAATTAAATCGAGCCTTTTCTATTGAGCAGACCAAAAAGCAATCTTCGTTTGCTTAGGTCATGAGTGCCGGAATTAAAAACGACGTGGTATGAAGAATTACAGTTTGAATTTAGGCTTGAGGAAGAAAACAGTTGGAAGCGCGGTCGTTTATCATTGTACATAATAGTTTATAATTTTTATTTCTAATGACTATAGTGAAATAGCTCGAATGGAAGAGTGCCAACTCGATTACGAAAGGCGAATGAAAACGAAAAACGAAGAAAAAAAAACAATGAAGCTTCGAATAAATTCTTATTCATTTTTTAACGAGTATTATGCGTCCTCGGAACGTGTAAGATCCTTCCATAACTACAGAGCGTACAAAAAAAACGGTATTCGCTCTTACATTTGCGTCGATTTGAAAGACGCTGTAAAAAGTGATTTTTTGTGTGTAAGCATGAACAATGAAATAATTGAGAAACTATTTTTAATGTTATACTGTAATCAATGTAAATAATTCAATGTACATTTAAGCATATAATTCGTGTTTCGCCGTAATGAATAATTACCTTGTTGAATAAACAAACCCAAAGCAATATGAAAGAACATATTTTTTTCTAAGGAAAATTGACTAATCATAATTCATGTTGTTGCGACGTTCGATGTCTCGGATCTCGAGGATGTCTGTTTTCAGATGGAGCTTCATTATTTCACGCCAGATGTCCATTCTGTGCTCCTCATTCTCTATGCCCAAACGCAACAAAATGTTCTCGTTCACCCTCAGAAGAGCCCGGCCCGTTATGTCATGCTAAAATCATTCAATTTATTAGCGACACTTCATCACTTTTTCCATTTGAGTTAAATATCGAGCAGTTTTTGCAGCTGGGATTAAAAAATTATTTATTCTTATTGGGACTCCTCATTATCGGGTTTCTATTTTTATTGAATGCAGAAAATATTGAATTTTTGAAAAATTTCATTCTCTCAGCATTTCAATTCGGACTCTAATATTGAATGATACAGGAATTGTGAAAATATTGTAAACTTTAGTTCTAATGTACAATAAAGTGGATCAATTTACAAAAAATATTTCAATAGGCAGACCGCACTATTTTTACCAAATTCAGATTCATGAGTAATTTCATTTTCTTTAGAGTTTTTGAAAAAGAGTTTCACAATGAAACAAGATTTTCAAAATGTCGTCACAAAGCTCAATGCTCAGTCGGTATGACAAGCCAGCCGAAGATAAGCTACCGTTTGTTGAGAGTATTTTTACAACAATATCCACTAGAAAAATTGACACATTTCTTTTAAACATTCTTTTAATTATTTATTTTCATGGTAGAGTCGTTGCAATTTATACATTTATCAATAGAAATGTTCTGGTAGAATGTGCTTCAGGTATAGAGTTGATATGTGGTAGTTGTGCAATCAAAATTAAATTAATTTTTCGAATTTTTGTGGAGCAGTATTTGGTCATTGTCGGAATATTATGAGTCTCGATTTGTTGAGTATAAATGGATTTTAGTATAGATGTTTCTGGTAGAGATGTGCCGTTGAAAAATTTTAACTGTCAACAGACCGCACTTTTAGGTTAGAAATACACCTAAAGCACAATGAAAATAAAACAGAATAAGGCTCATGCTGATTTAAAATAATAAATTCTGTAGCAGAAGCTTAATTTTAACAATTGATTTCATCTCAAGCTGTTAAGAAAACGGTTTATAAAAAATAATAATCGATTTAAAAAAAAAATTTAAACAGCGCACTTACATATAAAAATTTCTCATGATACAACTGATAGTAATCGCTGCAATGTCGTCTCAACCATTTCTGTACATCCAAAACGTTCCAGAGATAGACAGGACGAGGTCTCGCAGTTTTGCTCTAATGGCAATTTTACAGTTTCAAAGATTTTCACAAAATTACATTGATTTTTACGTTAAAACCATTGAAATAGCACAATAACAATACGCAACGTAAAGCAATAAAATAGCACTAAGGAAACTATACCTTCGGTTTATTATACGGACTGACAATCTCCTCCACCATTGTTCCAAATTAATTTCGTCCGATTTCAAAAGTATTACATTACGAACGTTTTTTCGATATCATAAAAGATCGATCATATTTACAAACAAAGACATAATCTTAGTAACTATGCTCTTACTTCTATCAACGAAATCTGTAAAAAAATACTTCGATGCTGTGATGTAAATTATATATTGGCGTTGTTGGTACAGTCGGTCGTACGCTAACTGATAAATTTTCGGCGTAATAATAAGCAAGGTATAAATCAACCAGGTATCAAGTTGAGACGATGACAAACAAAAGTATCAGCACAAAGTGTCAGTGAAGAAATAACATTGTTACACCGGTTACACCTTTATGCAGAGTGCGTAGTGCGTTTTCAGAAGAATCAAAATAGAAGAATCAAGAAGAATGAAAAGAAGCGCTTTTTCGCAGTGGCCAACTCTGTAATGTATCAGATTTTATTCCTTACTCAGCCGATGCTGCAAATTGTTCTCTGTCCGACATTGGTTTTCTCCCGCTCTTAAATTTCAGTCTTTCTCTCGTTCGCGGTGGGGATAATACCGCTATGAAGTTGAATTTCAAAATGATCTACCTCCGTGAATTTGACCGACTAATTTTAGATTTTTGACTTCCTTTTGCCGTATTTTGTCGATATCATTGTGAAGAAATTTTCATCCATTCAATGAACTGCAGTCTAGAATCACAACAGTTTTGCTCTTCCCCTAATTGCTTAATTTCACACAGATCGTTTTTGATTTTTATAATAAACTAATTTATGATAAGCGTCACATTTAATCCGACAACCACTGCGACAAGAGCCCGACAAACGGTTTACTTTAAAAAAAAAAAAAAAACAGTCACAAATCCAAAATCAGTAAGCTAAGTTCACGAGAGTTTAGAATTTCAGTTGAAATACTTCTACAAAGTTGAAATTGTCGTAATATTTGATCATATAACAATCACCACCACTTACATTTTCCCTTTGATCGATGATAAAGTAGGGGGCGTTCATTCTCAAGCGTGCAAGCAAGCAAGTCGAGCTATACAAACAACACAGCACACGTTGACGCGACCAATCAGAAGCAACCACGATCCGAGTTTTGGAGGCTCTCGCGTTTCGTCAAGATCAGTGCAAGCGACGTCTGCTAGAATGGCATCACCTAAAATTTTGCCCACTTTATTCGTTTATTTAACGATATGTGCAGTATTATGCATAGCCGGGTAAGTGATTTTTCAAAAAATTTCTGGTCTTTATTCACTAGTTGTTCACAAACAGACGTCTATTTCAAATATTGAAGTAAAAGTAATCCTAATCTTGCTAGGTCCAAATTTCGTACTGCTCTATCCTGCTAGCACTCGTGCTGTATTTCACTGACGTGTTCATCGTTTGAATATTTGACAATGACATTTTCTATTTTGTTCTTGAATAATTCTCTTTTGCTCAATGCATCTAAACTGATGATATCATTCGGGCTTAAGTTTATACGGTTTTTACTTCAATGATTGAAAATGGCGTTTTGTTGATTTTTGAATGTCAAACAAACAATCACTTTGAACATTGGGATTTCAAAAATACTCCAAAACCTTTTCTACAGTTTTTATAAAATTTTTCCACAACTCGCTGATGAAGAAGCTGAAAAACTATAGTTTTTCAAATTGTTTGTTTTTATGATTTCTATCTGAATGGTTCTTTCCATGACCGATAAATTTGTGCTATTTTTTCTTATATTCGTTTTTTCAATCGATTTTTCCCATGGCGATTTTGTAAGTAAGAAAATACCACAAAATGTCGAATTTTTTCACATCGTGCTGATTAAATTAATGACCTGATCGAATCAGCAATCCAAACCAGATTGCTCTTTTAGCCATTTTTGAAAGCTCCAATTCATGACAGCATCCCAAGGATCTTTTCTAATCAGTTTCATTCAAGTTTGATCACTTATATTCTTCGACTTGAGTTTCTTATAAACTACAGAACATTCTTCATAAATATTCCTGCAAGAATGAGAATAAAATTCAATCTATCAATCAGACCTCATCGATATTTAAATGTCTGTGATTAATATGTGTATTTTTCATTTTGCAGGCGAGATTTCTATCGCATTTTAGGCCTGTCAAGGGGTGCTACCACAAATGAAATAAAAAAAGCTTACAGGAGTATGGCAAGAGAATTACATCCTGACAAAAATAAAGACGATCCTAATGCATCACAAAAGTTCCAGGATTTAGGTGCTGCTTATGAAGTACTTTCTGATCCTGAAAAACGTGAGTTGTATAATAGGTGTGGGGAGGAATGTGTCAAAAAGGAAGGTGGTATGAGCGGTGGTGATCCGTTCTCCAGTTTCTTTGGTGATTTTGCCTTCCATTTTGGTGGCGAATCGCACAGTCAGCAGGAGAGTCCAAGAGGAGCGCATGTCGTTATGGATTTATTCGTCACTCTTGAAGAATTGTACAAAAGCAGCTTTATAGAGGTTAGAGAAAAATATTCAATACTAATTATTTGTGAAAATTTCAAAGCGAATTCATGAGTTATGAAATCTACTTTTGAGTCCGTGCAAGAGTATGAATTTCGTTTTCATCAAATTTATAAAATTGATTATGAAAAATTGCTAAATTTTTATTGAACATTTCAGATTACCAGAAACAAATTAGTTATGAAAGCAACAGCCGGGACAAGGAAATGTAACTGTAGACAAGAATTGGTTACACGCAACGTCGGTAATGGAAGGTTCCAGATAATCCAGCAGGCAGTGTGTTCCGAGTGTCCGAATGTTGAGTTTGTTAATGAAGAGCGAACGCTAGAGGTTCTGGTTGAAGCTGGAATGGTAGATGGTCAAGAGACTAAATTCTTCGCTGAGGGTGAGCCGCATTTGGACGGAGACCCTGGTGATTTGATTCTGAAGTAAGTATTCAATTCTTTCTGCTAAATTGCTTTCTTCCCTTGAGTACTTCAATCATTATTTCTATTTGTTAATTTTTAAAGTGTGTGAAAAGTACTGACTTCATATTTATAAGTGCGACAAAGCAATAACACATGTTTGTACTCCATATTTAAGGATACGAACACAACCGCATCCGTTGTTCGAGCGAGTGAAGGACGATCTTTACACAAATATAACGATATCGTTGCAAGATGCGCTCATAGGATTCACAATGGAAATAACACATCTTGACGGTCATAAAGTAACGGTAGCTCGAGATAAAGTGACTAAAACGGGCACGCGAATTCGCAAGAAAGGCGAGGGAATGCCCAACTTTGACAACAATAATCTTTACGGTACTCTTTACATTACGTTTGATGTGGCCTTCCCCGAGACGGATTTCTCGGAAGAAGATAAAGAAGGTGAGTTATCTAGTTGAAAGTTCGATAATTATGCTGAAAGCCATTTCATATTTGATGATTCGAAGCTTTCTCACGTTTATCTCTTAAAATACTAATATTGCATCATTCCAGAAAAAAGTTCCACCACATTAACGAAAAACCATAATTTTCTTTTTATCACAGCGATAAAGAAGCTTCTCCATCAAAAATCGGTGAACAGGGTCTACAATGGTATTCGAGGCTCATAATCATCTAGACGAATAATACCGAATGAAGAGGAATGATGAAATGAAATCGCGTTAAAATTCGTGCGACGTATTCCAAATGAAATGATGCAGTTCCCAGACGAAGGCAAGAGCATAATCTTGCTTCAGCATTAAAAACTAGTTCCCTGGAGGTTACCGTGGGAGGTGGATAATCGTGAATTTCATCTGAAGAAAAAAAGTCTCCCCATTTTTTATAATCCTTCTTCATTCTTTTTCCATACGCCTGCGGGAGTGTTTTTTCATTGAATAATCCAGTGCGTACGAGACACGTTGGTTCAAGGTTTATTACGAGTTTTGTGGGTGCGAGAACGACGAGTGAAAGACCAATGGTTCCCCCACAACGTCGCATCATTTTGACGGAACTTTTTTTGTACAGTGATCATATGGTTTGCCTAGACGAGTGTTTTCCACTTAAAAGCTAAAAAATGGCGTTAAGAAAAACAATACGACAAGGTCGACAATATTTATAGTAAATTATTATTATAAGAAATATCATTCGTTCATATTGCTTGCCTGCCCTCGCTCAAAATCCCTTCCAGTTTGCTTCGCCAACAAACTAAACTTCACAATAAAATCGCCAACGGTTCAGTCGAGATTTCCCAGTTCGTTATCGATTGTGAATAAATTTCGAACGATAACCGCCTAATTTTTATTTATAGTTACTGCATGAATTGATTGTTTTTTTAATTTTCAGTTACTGATTGAACTTTCGGCAAAGAAGCTCTCAAAATCTATCATAATCAGAAAAACTTCAACACTGTAATTCACGTTTTTCGATCACTCATTTTCATGGTCACTTAAAATTTCAGGTTCTATCGATGCGAAAGAGATCAAATATTCCGGAAATCCAAGATCCAAATTTGAGCAGCCCTTGATCGTGATACTTACTGCAAGAAGATCGAGCAAACGGAATTTTAATGAGATTCAACATTTATTTAACAAAATAATCCACATCCAGTCGTCGGATTCCTAACAGTTTATAATTGACTGTGCTCGCAAATGATTCAATGACAGTGACAATACAGACGCAATTTCGGTTCATCGACACACGCGCTCCGATTGCCATAAGCGTTTAATCGGGCGACAGAACCGGTGAGCTGATTTTTGGTCGCGGTGTGCCTGACAGTAGATTCGAAGATGGCATCGCCGGGTTCGGTTTGAAGGGTTATCGTTAAATCGATCCAGGCCGGGACTTGATCGTCGCCGATATCATCGGTTCGCCCGATTACCATTTTAGCGTTTATTAATTTACTGAGCTTGAGGACTGAGCATTGACTGTGATATTTCAGGAGTTCGTTGATTTGTTCGACCAAGTAGCTCGATGACTTGAGCACTCTGACGTCATCCAGCGAAACGTTTTTACTGGTGTGGCACATGCACCAGTGTTCGGGTATGCCGGCCATCGAGCAAGTCCGATAGTGAGGAATGGGCAGGAACATGCTGATGCCTCGAGGCAGGCTAGTTGTTTTGTTCAGACGTTCGGTTCGCCGGATGATCGACTCTTCGGTGATATCCTCAATTCTCAAGATATCGAGGAGAGTTTCGTGGAGATCGAAAGGTGTTGTGAGGCTGACGGTATTTCTACGAAGATTATCGAACGCGAGGGAATATTTGCGCTGCCACCATCGGGGAAAGACGAAGTAAACGAAGGGCAAACTGCCCTCCATTCTGCCTTGATACGTTTGGCGATAAGCTCCCCACCTCAACCCATGGTCGCTGGCCACCACGACAACCGTGTTATCCAGTAATGTGCTTTTTCTGAGGGACTGGAAAAACCTACTGTAACCGGAGTCCGCGAGCTTCGGCAAGTTCCAGTCATCGTGACCCAAACTCGTCTGCCAGTAGAACCCGAAGTATCGTCTCGTCGCGAACGTCTTCGCTACTTTGCTCACGTACCCGAGCAAACAATCCAAATACTCTCTGCCACCGAGACACAGAGGAGCGTTGAATCTCTGGTTGTTTGCGATGTCATTCTCCGCGGCCACGCTCCACGGTCGGAGATAATAGTCCGTGGGGGGATCGCGGTAGCCAGGTCGCTGCCAATTGAACGCCGTCAATTTGGCTGCGTCTTCTCCCAATATCGTCCGGTAGCCCGATTCACTGAAGTTCTTCCATAAAAATGGGCAAACGTCAAAAGTCGCTGATTTATTATCGTGCATATAAACCGACTCCATCTCTTCGGCCGTCAAGCCACTCAGTATCGGTATGAGATTCGGGTACGTGTTGTCAGCGACTTTGTTGTAGCCGAGAAACTCAATCGCATCGAGACTTTTCAAAGCTTTCACAGTCTCCGGCATAATCCGATGCAAATGCAATCGCGATATCGAATCCACACCGAGGAACATCACGCTCAAGTGATCTCTCAACTTCTCGTCCAAATCTTCACATCTCTTTTCCGTTTTATCCTTCCGAGGTAAAAATGCATGGTAGTCCCGATATATTTGCTCCTTTTTTCGAAAACATTCGACTTTTACAAATTCTGCTTTGATCGATGCTGATCCTTGAAAACGATGGCACTTCTTTTCGAACCTGGAAGTACGCAGAGCTGGAAATTATTGTTCTCGAAACACACAAAATGGCGAATTCGTTAATTAAATAATAAATCTTTTCTCACGTGACATCGTTGTCGTGGCCTTCTTTACGAGAAAAGGAAGTCCAACAACAATTCGCCCTTTCAAATTCGTTGTAATACTGATACTGTGCCAAGGGGTTTACGTAAATGGCACTTTCGTTGGATTCGATCAATGGGAGTTTTCCCCCATTATCGCATTTAAGGGGTTCCACGTATTTTATGTAACGTTGACTGATGGAATCGAATGGATCTGCTGCAGGGATTCGACAGCCCTTGTTTTCCACCAGATAACTCGATATTTTATAGCTTATCAATCCGAGCGATTCATCTACACTCTCACCTGAAAGAAAATTATCGATTTCTAGAAGACTTTGCAGTCAAGATTCCTGCCATGTGGATATACTTTTCGTATGATTAGTCGTGAGAAATAATTCAACTAAAAAAAATTCAAAACTCAAAAAATGACTGTTTTGACAGAGAACGATCAATTTCTATGGAGCACGATTGTTTCACGATGTAGTAGAAACAGTTTTCTCGTCTTTGGATAATCGACAGTAGTTTTAACTCCGATGAATAAGATTTGGTTGATAAATCAAACAGGATTTGTGTCGGTTGCGTCGGTTTTCCCGATTCCAGGATTGTTTTTTGTACTCGTTTTGACTAATCGTCACTCATGCACTTTGCCATATTTACAGTAAAGCAAATGTCACTTTTTTGGTCAATAATTATACAAAAATCAATGTTGATGCGACCAAATGAGGAATTTCGTGAAAGGTTAGGATTCAAATGAATTTCAAACAATCAAATTTACTTCGATTAATTAGAGTAATTAACAATGTCATATGACTCCAAGCTGAATTGATTAAAATAATAATTTTATATAAAAAAATTCGTTAATCGTTTGAATTCCTCAATTCATCGATGATTTCATTAATCGAATACGTACTCGGCGATGCTGTCACATTGGAAAAATTTTTTACATAAACGCTTCCAGGAATGAAGCTTTTTATGAGTATGAAGAATGCCAAGAGAAAGAACAAAACTTTGAAGCAAGTTCTCCACCGCACTCGACTGAACTGATGTTTGATATGATAGATGCTGTCAATGAGCAAAGTCTTTTCATCCTGCATCTTCATTCAATAATCAATCATTGCCTGTGTTTGAAAGTAATTCGGATCAGTTATCAATTTAACGAAGGAGGATCCAATTATTCTGTTGGGATCACTAAAATTGGGAGTAATCAAAATTTAAAAAAAATTTCTTCGTGGCAACCTCGAAAAGGAGCGACGAGCGGATGAATTTTTATGTGCTCGATTCTCAAAAGGTTATGTTGAAATTTGATATAGAGAATGAATGACATGAAATTTAATTCTCTTTGGCAGTCCAATTTCAGACTTTGTTCACCTAAACGCTCAAAAACTTTTTTTTTATATTCGTCCAAAGAATTGATTTTTTTTTTTTTTTTTAATTTCTATTCGTTCTTGGGGACCGATAATTGGATGACATTTTTTTTATTGAATTTAATTTATGAATCATCGCGAAAGACTCTGCTGATACGTGCAAAAAAATGCCCCCCCCCCCCCCCCCCCGGATAGTTTCTTTAACCAATTAATACGTACCTGGACCTAACGAATTCTGATTGAATGTCAAGGCACATGTGAGTTTTTGCTTATTCTATTAAATCGTCGTCGTGATGCACGACACGAAGTTTTTTCCGGTAATGAACGAGTCAAAATACAATTTCTTTTCCAGACTTGAAAACAAATGAAATATAACCAAATCGAGAAAAATTTTTTTTTTTCGCTGCGACATCGATTACGTGACTTGTATCGAGAGATCTCGGTTGATGTTCGTTTCAACAATAAACGGTTACTCGCCACTCGATCGGAGTAATCGCATTTCTTATATTTCTGTGTTTCCCTTTCCTTTCGTGTGTTCTCAGTAAACGATGACGAATGTACATTCTTTCTGAATGTTGCGCGATATGTCAAATTAGCAAATAAATTTTGATCGGTGTTCCCCCAATATCGCACCTTTGAGGCAACTCTGCTCGTCGAATTCAATACAAAATTGGCTCTTTTTTGTTACCACCAATTATAGCAAATGGACATCGCGCGATTTGAGCTTCATCGAAGTAAAACACCGTCCCATTCTTCGGCTGAAACGACTTAATTTGATGATTTTTAAATCATTTTTTTTCCCATTTAATACAAACCTAGTATTGCCATTTCGTACGACGAACCATCTGAAAAATTGCGTCCAAAAAAATAGTCGATCAGCAGTATCAGCACTACAGAGAAAAAAAACGCTTTCAACCATATTTTCAACCTCACTCGGTTGAATTTGCGTCTAACAATGGAGATGTTGTCGCCGATTAGAGGTCTTCTGTCCTGCCCGTTGCGCTTGCTGTCGGCCCCTGCCTGCATTCAAATACAATTCAAACGTCAATAAAATTATAATGAAACAGAGAATGGAATCAGAATTTGCGATTACTTCGAAAAAAATGATATTGGAAGACAAAAAAATAAAAGATGCAGAAAATTTACATTTAAGGACCGAAAAATCAAAATTTTTATTTCATCGGCGAAACTATTAAAATGGGGTCGCGTCCCGTGAAGGAAGTTCAACTCGAATGAACTGGAAAGGATGATGTTCTATGTCGTGATTTTTCTGGTTTGTCTGACAAGGAAAGGTACTTTAGTGTCCGCCTCCGATTTTGATAATTTTTTTCTATCTTATAGTCCATCCAAAAATAAGAGACACGTATTTTTTTTTATCGGCCGAAAGTTATTTTTAAGGGGTGAAATCAACCCTCAAAGTTCGGCATGTTTTGCGTCTGGTAGAGTGTTTCATATAGAAGCACTCAACCGATCGAAACGAAACCAATTGCAAAATGTTCGGCTTGTCAAATAACCCATATGACATGTCCAACTTCTTATGCACCCTTACGGCAAAGGGGTGAACCACCCCCGAATATTCAGAATTTTTTCGTTCAACAAAAATTTACTATCCAATTTTAATAAAACAAACGCCATTTTGCGGAGCAAAAAAAAATAAAATCGACGTGTTTTCGGGTTTTCCTCAGATCAAAAAAATTAAGGGGGTAAACACCCTTAAAATGTCAAATTTTGTTTTGAGCACTGGCCCCTTCCAATTTTAGTATTCTTTTCATAGAATGTAGCTTATCAAAAAATAAGAAACACGTATTTTTTTTATCGGCCGAAAGTTATTTTTAAGGGGTGAAATCAACCCCCAAAGTTGGGCATGTTTTGCATCTGGTAGAGTGTTTCATATGGAAGCACTCAACCGATCGAAACAAAACCCATTGCAAAATGTTCTGCATGTCAAATAACCTATATGACATGTCCAACTTCTTATGCACCCTTACTGCAAAGGGGTGAACCACCCCCGAATATTCAGAATTTTTTCGTATAATAAAAACTTACAATCCAATTTTAATAAAAGAAATGCCATTTTGCAGAGCAAAAAAAATAAAATGGACGTGTTTTTTGGTTTTCCTCGGATCAAAAAAATTAAGGGGGTAAACCAGTCCTAAAATCTTGAATTTCACTTTGCGCATCGAAATGTTGACATTCAATTCATATGGTTCCTTTATCATTGCGTATCGACTTATATGTTGAATAATATTTATTTCACATATTCATTGGCTGACATCATAATCGTATAGAGAATCGAATACTTTGACATGCTTTACGTGAGAAGTGTTAGTTTTCGTTCTACAGGTTCTACTATGACATCTTTAAATGGTTCTTGAAAATCTAATGTCGTATCTTCCACGATTTCTAACCGATTGAACTCTGCCATAGAAGCATTCAGAATTCTCTCGAAACTTTCTTTCTCGTAGCCATGTATTCTTAAAAAAGCCAGCTCGCTCAGCCTAATGCTTGAGAGATAACCGAAAAAATAAAAAAATCTGTTTTTGTGATGATGTCCGATTAAGCCACCCACTCAAGATGAAGAAGCTAAAACTGACGTATATTACTTATATTACTCCAGAAGTTTAGTTGCTGTTTGATTGTTTATCTGTCACTATCGTGTCTGCTATTGTGAATAACGTATTGTCATGAACATGTCTATCAACCCAATGAACGTAATAAGACTGTTGCTTCTTACATTTGAAGTAATGAACATTCCTGACAGTCCTGTTAACAATAATGAAGTGGAATTGAAAGAAAGTTTCGAGAGAATTCTGAAGGCTTCTATGGCAGAGTTCAATCGGTTAGAAATCGTGGAAGATACGACATTAGATTTTCAAGAACCGTTTAAAGATGTCATAGTAGAACCTGTAGAACGAAAACTAACACTTCTCACGTAAAGCATGTCAAAGTATTCGATTCTCTATACGATTATGATATCAGCCAATGAATATGTGAAATAAATATTATTCAACATATAAGTCGATACGCAATGATAAAGGAACCATATGAATTGAATGTCAACATTTCGACGCGCAAAGTGAAATTCAAGATTTTAGGACTGGTTTACCCCCTTAATTTTATTGATCCGAGGAAAACCAAAAAACACGTCCATTTTATTTTTTTTGCTCTGCAAAATGGCATTTCTTTTATTAAAATTGGATTGTAAGTTTTTATTATGCGAAAAAATTCTGAATATTTGGGGGTGGTTCACCCCTTTGCAGTAAGGGTGCATAAGAAGTTGGACATGTCATATAGGTTATTTGACATGCAGAACATTTTGCAATGGGTTTTGTTTCGATCGGTTGAGTGCTTCCATATGAAACACTCTACCAGATGCCAAACATACTCAACTTTGGGGGTTGATTTCACCCCTTAAAAATAACTTTCGGCCGATAAAAAAGAATACGTGTTTCTTATTTTTTGATAAGCTATATTCTATGAAAAGAATACTAAAATTAGAAGGGGCCAGTGCTCAAAACAAAATTTGACATTTTAAGGGTGTTTTACCCCCTTAATTTTTTTGATTTGAGGAAAACCCGAAAACACGTCGATTTTATTTTTTTTTGCTCTGCAAAATGGCGTTTGTTTTATTAAAATCGGATAGTACATTTTTGTTAAACGAAAAAATTCTGAATATTCGGGGGTGGTTCACCCCTTTGCCGTAAGGGTGCATAAGAAGTTGGACATGTCATATGGGTTATTTGACATGCCAAACATTTTGCAATTGGTTTCGTTTCGATCGGTTGAGTGCTTCTATATGAAACACTCTACTAGACGCAAAACATGCCGAACTTTGAGGGTTGATTTCACCCCTTAAAAATAACTTTCGGCCGATAAAAAAAAATACGTGTCTCTTATTTTTGGATGGACTATAACATAGTAAAAAATTATCAAAATCAGAGGCGGACACTAAAGTACCTTTCCTTGTGAGTTTCAATGCGAGCTTTAGCATTCAAATTGCAGCTACTACGTGACAATAACGGGGTTTCAAAATCTCGTTCGACTCCCCATTTTTATCAAATTCGAGAGGAAAAAATTCCTTTACTGTCGTCTCCTGCTTTAACAAAAAAGCGGATGAATTATTCGAAAAACCATTCCACAGTAACGTGCGCAATTATTTTTGTATTTTTTTTTTAAATGCAATTCCTCATTTTTGTCGGCAACGATGAAACTCTAGAAACAAGTAAAATCTTCTTAGTTTAGAATGAAAAAAAAAACTGAAGAAAATTGACCCTTTTTTGGCAAAGCGAACTCATTTCGTAGGACGCAAAACAAAATTTGACGAAAATACGAACAAAGTGAGTGATGACAATGGCTCGGGTGATCAAAATCATCGGTTTACCAATAGAGGCTCTGAAGAAGGGACCATCCTTCGTCATCCAGCTTTCGTATGTACGGACGCTATTAATTCAAAATCCAATTGGTGTGTATTACTGCGATGAATGATCAATTCAACTTTCTCGATCTTGATCCACGTAGACACTACCGGACACGAGGAGGATATAGAAATTATTTGACTCGCGACCGTCACAGCGGAGAACTTCGACGATGACTCTCGCGAGCTTCACCTGATGCAACAATCGATGCACGGTTGCAGTTGATTCGTGTCAAATCAGCAATCCGTTTTTATTATATGTAATTAGCACGATTTAAGTATCACGAAAATGATAAACAAGAGATAAGAATATTAGTCGGTATTGTACAACATTCCGGACATTTCGAAAAACCAGAATTACCTTTAAAAAAAGGCTCTGTGCACACAGAAAATGCTCTTTTAAGAAGTTTAATCAAACCTCAGAAACTATTTATTATTTTATTTTTTTTTAGTACTGCCACAACTGACGTTAAATTATTATTATTTTATTTTTCTCGTGCAACCTAACTAAAACGAACTCGAACTGAGTGCGCGTATCACCTAATCAAGACACCGAATATAACACATAGACATGTCGTTACCAAAGATGCGTGCCTGACGCAAGTGTTCTGGGTTTTACGAAACTCCCATCCGAGCACTACTGCCGTAAATTTCGGGGATTCATCGACTCATTACACAGATGTTTTTCCTTATAAGGACCGAAAAATAGAACTCTGAACACTTGTGCCCAAGGTAACGATAACAAACCCTACCTATTTGACCCAAATCTAGCCCTATAAAAAGGCCAAAATTTACTGTACAACTTGCATTCCGTTCCGTACAACTTGCATCCTACGAAGTGTGGTGAAAAAAAAAACTCCAGCACCGTTCATTTTCATGTATAAAGAATTAAAAACAACTTCATTGTCGGCTTTTCGTATTTTGGGCACAAATTTCGAAGGTTTTTTTATCCTCAATCTTAGTCCCAAACGATTTCGAATTCCAATGTTCGTCGAATGTGTTCGAAGGCATAATTTCAAAGAGTTTTTGCCCGAGTATAGGAGACTATAAAATTCACATGTTGCTTTTGCAAGTTATAAAAAACGCTTTTTACACGATATACAAAAGATGAAAATGATTTCCATATGCTCCAGGCCGAGCACCAATGTCCGTGGAATGTTCTGACTGAATCGCCACGACGAACAACTGCTAACGTCGAAGGCATTGCCTTGCCACGTATTTTCAGTTCTGAAAAACTGCACAGAAGGAAGTGTAACGAGAAATACTCAACATTTATTCGAAATTCTACAAAATATCACATATTTTATACATTAGTCGGCGGATATGTTATTGTTTGGTAGCTCGTGAGTAAATCAGTAACAATAGCAATAAAGACGCGTGTTGAAGTCATCGACACAGGCGCTCTGAGTACCGTAGGCGTTCAGCCGGCTGATAGGGCCGACGAGTTTGTTGCTGGTTGCATTGTGTCTAATGGAAGCTTCGAAGATGGCACCGCCGGGTTCGGTGGCGACGGTTATAGTGAAATCGATCCAGGGCGCGTCTTTTATGTCTTCGCCGGGTTCCTCCGAGCTGCCGATCCACATTTTGGCGTCCTTCAATTTTTTAAGCTTGAGAAACGAGCACTGAGGATAATTTTTCACGAGTGCGTTCACTTGCTCGATCAAATAGCTCGTTGCGTTGTGGACCCTGGTGTCGTTGAGGGAAACGCTGTTACTGGTGTGGCACATGCACCAGTGCTCGGATATATCGGCCATTGAGCAAGTTCGATAATCCGGTATGGGCGAGAACATGCTGATGCCCCGAGGCAGGCTGGCCGCGTGCATGAGTCTATTGCGCCTAAGCATCGATTCTTCGCTTAGGTTATCGGGCGTCAAAATATCAATGAGAGTTTCGTGGAGATCGTAAGGTGTGGTGAGACTGACGGTGTTTCTGCGCAGATTGGTTATTGCCTTGGAATACTTGAGCTTCCACCAATCGGGGAAGACGAAAAAAACGAATGGCAAACTTCCCTCCATTCTGCCTTGGTAAGTTTGACGATAACTTCCCCACCGCATTCCATGATCGCTCATCACTACGAGCACTGTATTATTCAACAATTTGTCGTCGCCGAGGGACCGGAAGAACGAGCTATAAGCGACGTCTCCTAGTTGTGGATAATTCAAAAAATCGTGAGTCAAACTCGCTTGCCAGAAGAACCCGAAGTAACGCTTGCTCACAAATTCTTTCGCCACTTTGCTCGTATACTGGAGTAAACTTTCGAAATTCTTTCTACCACCCAGACACAGATTCGCGTTCAGTTTGTGGTTGTTCCCGATGTCAGACTCCGCTGCCACGCAGTAAGGACGAAGATAATAGTCCGTTGGTGGATTACGAAATCCTGGCTTCAAATAATTGAAGGTCGTCATTGAACACGCGTCCTCACCGAATATTGTCCGATACCCCGATTCACTGTAATTTTTCCATATAAACGGCCCGTCATCGTATGGTTTTTTTTTATTATTACCCATATAAGCAGTCTCCAACTCTTTCGATGACAAGCCACAGAGCACTGGCACCAGATTCGGGTATGTATTGTCGCCCACTTTGTTGTAACCTAGCAGCTCGATCGCATCGAGTCTCTTCAATGCTTTCACCGTTTTTGGCATCATACGGTGAAAATTTAAGCGCGATACCGCGTCCAAACCAACGATCAACACGCTCAGACGATCTTCCAACTTTTTGTCCAAGTATTCGCATCTCTTTTCCGTTTTATTCTTCCGTGGTAAAAAGGCATGGTAGTCACGATAGATCTGCTGTTTCTCTCGAAAGCATTCTACTTTTACAAACTCCACTTCGATCCTCGCTGATCCCTCAAAACTGTGACACCTATTTTCGAATCTGCAATTACACATCAGTTATTCAAAGAATTCATTGACTTTTGATTGGACGTTGAAAAAATGATGTTTTTCAGATAAACTTTTTCAAAATGCAATGCATTATAAATAGAAAAATCCTCCCCAGCAAATAAAGATTTTCTACACTTACGTAACGGCGTTATCCTGACCAGCTTTACGAGTAAACGAAGTCCAACAACAATTAGGGCTTTCCGATTTGTTGTAATAGTGATATTGTGCCGAGAGGTTTACGTAAATGGCAGTCTCGTTGGATTCGATGAGAGGAAACTGAGTGCCATTTTCGCATTCGAAAGGTTTCTCAATTTCGATGAAACGTCGACTAATCGGATCGAATGGGTCCAAAGCAGCGATCCGACATCCCTTGTTGTTGACCAAGTAACCCGATATTTTTGGGCTGACCAAACGAATCGGTTGATCTACGATACTATCTGGAAAAATATGTTTAAAGTAAGTAAAAAATTAGAGTTTGTAGGCTTCGGTTTCGTCAGATTTTTCCCATTTCGGAGGATTTTTTTTCACTGAAAACATACTTCGTAATGCTGTTGCGTTGATGAGATGTGCCAGTCGAAATTGTCCGGTGATGAAGGTGTTCAAAAACAAGAGGGATGCCACCAGAAACAACAAAACTCCAATGAGCCATGTTCTTAGCCGCAGTCCACCGTTTTGATGCTCGACGTTCGGGATGCTGCCAATGAGTAGAGTTTTTCCATCCCGCACTTTGATCCCGCCACGAAACACTACCTGCGTTCAAAGACACACGGATATAATTAAACGGTAATATTAAGTATGAAATTCTTGCTTAATATTACTTTGCTTGACTGCGGAGACGAACGCACTGTGAAATTTTCACATGCGGAATTTTAAGTTTCATAATCGTTAATATTGCAGATAGTGAAATTTACGGTACGTATACTAAAATTTATAAAATGTTTAGTGAATTTTACGGCGCATCACGGTAAAATGTCTTTGCCCTAACGTAGCTATCGATTACTCCTTTTCGAATTCCGTAGCACACTCAAACGATGATTTACACACTTCAACAGAGGGCTGAGCATATAAAAACAATGGAGAAATAGGCTGACGTAGCGGCAAGATAGCCCTGCCATGTCCCCAGTATAGCCGCATTCTGGCATGAACATTCCTACGAAAATTTGGACAGAGTGCAGGGCGCTAAAATTCACCGTGACGTCAAAATTTACTAAATACTCCGTTAAAATTTCCTACTGTGAGCAATGAATATTATGTTTTTAATGGAAAAATTGAATGTCTTTCCCATGAATAGCAGCTCGTCACCGCACTATCATTACTGGAAGGCAATTTCTTTAAATTTACCATAATTCTCCCCCTGCAATTGGAATATGAGTTAAATGACATTGAAGATGAAATGAAAAGTTCGACTGGATTTGATCAAATATGCGAGCTGAAGGGGGGAGAGCAGGATCGAAAAATTGAAGCTAATTAACCACTGTAAATAATAATTTTTCTCGACTCGATATTCGCCGACAGGAAGCACGTATCGAAAAAAATGATGCCATGATTCGAGTCAAAAATAATAGAGACCGAGAGTCCATTAATCCGCACGAAATGTCAGTGTTTGTCGTTCGATTGAACAGTACCTCGTTGATGGGATGAGATTCGAGCATATCCCAATGCACGTGTAAGCTTCGTACTGATTGTCTTTATCCGCGGCGGTGGTGGTGCACGACACGTGCATTGTTCCGCAAATGAACGAGTGAAAATTCAATCTCCTTTCGGTTAAAAGTCTGTCTGTGGGCGTGGAAAAAATGAAGAAGTAAAGCGAACCGTTGGAATTCCTTGGACTGCGGCACTGATTGCAACCTGAACATCCAATAAAAATGCGATTTTATTAATGACTATGACAAACACTTCCGGAGGGGCGTGAAGGAAAATTTTTGGTGGTTGAGCGTCGAGCGGTAAACGCTAGGTCCCAGCACAGACTTTTCCATCCAGGAATTATACTCAATTCGTATTAAAAATTGTGGACAAAGAGATCTAGGATTCTTAATACACTCTTCAATGAAAAAACAGATGCTTAGTCGTTATTGAGTTACGAGATCGATTGTAAAATATTCTGTCAGAAGTCGAGATGATTGTGGAAAATATTTCAAGTCCCATATCGGAGCAAAGTACCTTAACACCTTCGTTGCTGGAGTTGATTCGCTCTCTTCTGTAGAGGACCTGAAGTTCGGCCAGAGTTTAAGTGTGAGAAGTCTAACCGAATGACAACCGAACTATAAACGCGACACTAGGTACGGATCGGAATGCGAGTTGTGCTGCAAATCTTGGCCTTTTTATAGATATTTGGGTCGAATTAGTGGGATTTGTTTTCGTTATCTTGAGCACAAGTGTTGTGGGCTCTATTTTTCGGGGCTTAGAAGGTGAAAACTTGAGTGGATCCCTGATTTTCAGGACAGTAGTGCGTATTTTGATTAGGTGATACGCGCACTTAGTTCGAGATCGTTTTAGTTAAGTTGCAAATAGGAAAAATAAAATAATCAAAATGTAACGTCGGCTGTGACAAACGAGACGACGAGCACGAGCACTCTGATCAGTATCCGCTCATCAGAGTCTCATATTTCGTTCCGTTTCCCTTCCTTTTATATCGCCCGGAACGGCGATAAATGTACATTTATTTTCGATTGATTTATATCTGAAAACACGAAGGCGACAGATAACTTTGTTTCGTCGCTTCGCTGGCAACGACGAAACTCTAGAAATCGTACTTTTCAATTAACTCTCCCAACACCTTCGCTAATCCACGAGCCTCCAGATCTGCGCCTCTCGATGATTCACTTCGAACCGAACTAACCTGCGGAAAGTGCGTGGAATCACGTCGCAGCTTCTCGTAAACACTGCCATTGAAACTCTGAAGCAAAAGTTCTCTTTCAACTGGCCTGAGGCCTTCTACATTCGCGTAATTTATCTACACAGTTAAATGGAATCTATGCAAATTCGCTTGTTGTCTTAGCGCATGAAACTGCTCTTATCTTTCGCTACTGATTGAAAAAATCACTCCGTCAGAGTTATGGCACGTTCTCGAGTTTTGTTAAGGTTCGAGCACTGTTTTTAAAATCGAATTGACGAGAGCTCAGGAGCGAAGCAAACATGGTGTAATGAGATCGTGAAATGAAACAGCTGCCCGGAGTTGACAAGTCAATTCGTCAGAAATGTGATGGAACTTTGACACTTTACGGTTGACAGCTGAGCTCGTAGATCGAGAGCAATTCAATTGTCGGTCCCGTACGGCTCGTAAGCTCTCGACTGCTCGGAGTCCTTCAATAAACTTTATCGGTCGCGCACCACTGAATAAATATTTGATAAGCGCAACGATAAAATGAGAGAAAAGAAAAGCAAAGGAATGACAATAATTTTGGAACGTTACCATTGATCGAGAATATTCGATGCTGCAACTGCGTTCAAACGACTGCCAATGACGCTCGTTATTTCATTTATTATTTTCGTGTATATGTTTAGCGAAGAACACGTGGACCGAGCGACTATCCCTCGACCGTACGCTGCTCCGATCGAATGTGTTTATCTGAAGCTTCCGTCAATTTGGTAAGCGGAAGTACGATAAGGGGTGGCATTCTCTTCCTTTTTGGGAGCGCCAATTGTAACGATTATTTAGGCAGTCACATTGTCTCTATCGGGACAAGACCATGTCATGAGAAAAACTCGATCACATCTTCTCACTCTATTCTACTTATTTACGATTTTTTCATAACCACGATATATTGGCGATTTATAACGTTTAACTGGCAACAATATTCAGCGGAATTGCTGTTTTTTTCGTTAATTATTATCAGGCCGATCGAACTATGGATTTATTGGATATTTTTTGAGAGATCAATGCCTCGTTGGAAGCTGTGAAAATCCTTGGAGACAGTCGATTCTCGATATTCTCATGTTTACCGTTCACAGCTGATTTTCCTTTATTTATTTACGTTTCTGTATTATTATTATTATCATCATCATCATCATTTTTCCGTATAAATATGCACTTATTTACACACGTGCACGAAAATTCGAAAATACGCACTCCCGCGCGTGTTTTTTCGTTTTTCGAGCTTCCCAGTAGCCCGTTACGTCTAATTGGAAAACAAAACGCTACGGAGCCCCGCGTCTGTACAGCCGCGAGAGTCGGTCCGACTCGGTCGCGGACGAGTCCTCGACCTCGTCGTCCTCGCCGTCGTCGTCGGGAGCTAGGACTGCCCACAACCGAGTCCTCCGTCTCGACGAAGGAACTCACAGCCGAAAGCCTCATCACACAGACGATGACGACGATGACGACGGCGGCGTCGACGACGAATCTGGTCGATACGAGAGCGCACGCGTGCCAATGCCTTTCTCATCCTCGACGTCGACGTAATCGTCGTAAATATATGTTCAATTTTCGTGTATATCATCTCGTCCCATCTCCTGTATACACGGGCCATTCCATCTCACTTGGAACGAGGAAAAATCGTTAGGCTCACTGCCCTCGTTCATTCACCAGTTTTACTTTTATGTCCGAACGTTTTTTTATCACCTCTAGTCGTTTGATGGAGAAAGGTTCTCGATCTTTGTGAATTTTGAAGTTTCATACTTTCTTCCGGTCCTTAGGAGATAAAACTGCAAAATATATCGATTGATCCAATGTTTTGAGTGTTTTTGATCAGAATAAATAAATTACGTTCGGATTAGAGTAGTCTCACAATAACCCTTGAGACGAACTTTGGTATTTTTATGGAGAAAATTCGAGAAATAAAATGAATGGAGTTCCCTGGTTGCTGGGATCGAAGCCAAGTAAAAATTTCAATTTTCCTGAATTTCAAAAACTTTAAAAAACAATGAAAATACGAAAAAAATACAAAGTGATTCGAAGTTAGAGTCGAAATCATTGTTCGTTAGTTTCTCATCGAGAAATCCTACTTCGAATTGGAAAATCGAAATCACGAGACGATTCGAACAGCTTCAAATCCGTTTTCCTATTCCAAATTATTCGAATCTCTTTACGAACTTTTCCAAATTCTATAAAAACAGCATCATTTCTTTTTTCATGTGGGCACGTGCCAATGAAAGGAAGTGAATAAACGAATGCAAGAGAACGAGTAAAGAGCACCTAACTCTATATAACGATCGTCATAAAAGTATGTATAGAACGATTTAATCGATGAATGCAGTCGGTACCGACTTATTACCGTATCAACGTTCCACTATTCTCGTACTTTTTTCCATCGTTAATAACTTGTTTGACTTAATCCACGTTAGGCTTTCCACAAAAAAAAATTTTGACCAAAATTGTTTTGTATTTTAGTACGAGATTATTCACTTCATTGTGGGGACAAAACATTTGAAAAGTGTGCACCGAACTCGTCGGTTTTGTGACAGCGAACAATGTTACTTGAAAAGGCGTGGATATTTTATTGCATTTCATCCTTGGCATTCTGCCTGTTTGTGGAAGATACTCATTAAAAAACGTCCGGGAAATGCTCGCGGAGTTATCAACGAAATAATTTTACGATGATTTCACTGAATTTTTCTCGGTGAATTTGAAAATACTGTTTTGAAAAATCCTCTGAAAAGGTGTGCCACGCGGTCAATTATTCGAGCGAAATATAACTTTTAAATCGTGTGTTCAATGCTCCGGTTAAAGCCTTAAGATTTTGTTGATATTGCAGTGTTTGTGTAAAAGCTTTACGCACGAGCATGATAAAAAGCACAGTCGGGTAATCTACAGAGCTGCTCGAGCTGCTATTAACTGCACATTCTCGGTATCATGTGAATAATTATTGAGCTCCGCGTTTCGTGTCACCGATAAAACCCACAATTCAGTGCGCTCGTCATACTTCAATTTATTTTTCACAGTGAATTTTTCAACTTCTGTAACCCTTAGAAACACCGCGATATAAAATGAGAAAATAAAAAAGCTTTCCAATATGAGTTTTTACGAAATTTCGAGAATCATAACCTGCAGAAAAATCCTCTCAAGTGGGTGATACTTCCGCTGGGTTCGTCAAAATTCCCTGAGCTTCAGTGCCACAAGGAGCGATTCATCCCGTTCCGATTACTTGGAAAATCCGAGAGTAAATAAATTTTCAAACTATGTTAAATTTCACCCAAACACATTGGCTGAAAGCAAAGTCAAGTACGACGAAAATATCGACAGATAAACAAAAGTGATTCTGTGAAGGAATCACTTGCTTTTATACTCGTGTAAAAATTAAATAGTCAATTGTTCAAATGAAATTTTGAATTGTCATATTTTATCTCATTGTTTCTCCATTACCATGCAGGGTCGGTCGGTCGGGTCTCTGTACCATAGAATCTTCGTTGACTTACCTGCCGACGGTCTTACACCGCTTGTCGATAACAGAGAAAGCCTACAATACTAGTCATTAAGGTTTTATCTTGTGAGTGAATTTTAGCTTACGATATCGACGGGACATTTTTTGAGCATCCTTAATTTCCTCTCTGATGGCGCTAGTTGTCAAAGACCGTTCGCTCTTCATTTGTCTTTTTCGAAAGGAAGTTTCTGTTGCCAAATTCTCTGTGATGGTTGAATGACGTCAAAAAATATTTAAATAATGAATCATGTAAAACCATAAGTGTTTTAATTGTCAGTAAATAAGAATATAATTGTCATCATAATAATCATGGTTTATTGTTGAAAGTTATATAGATATAATGATTCGTACTCTAATCCACTACAATCGTAAGCTTATAGCTATGGTAGAGTCAGTTGTTTATACATGGATTATACAATATTTACAAAACAAAAAAAGACTTAAGCAACTTTTGTCATCATTTTTATCTTTCGTTTTTTTCCTCTTTCTTTTTATTTTGTAGGCTTTCCTGGCCTACCTACGACCAGTTAATGCCAAATTATTATTCACAGAACTGCGGGGTAGCAGTTACTTATGTATATTTATGTATGTATATATATATATATAAGATTTATGTGTCACGAGTTTAGTTTCCGTACGTTAGGGTTCATATCGAAGCCCCTCGTACAAGGAAGAGCGCTCGTATTACAATGGGTCAGTTTTTTCATTCTGTATACGTGGAATTGCCGTATACTTTTATCATTTAATTTTTTTGTTCGAGGTTTCACATATTATAGCTGGAAATGAAGGTTTTGCGGTTCAGTTTTAAAAAGTATTCTTTCACACTTTTACCTCCTTGATGCGGCCGTTGGTCTTCGTTCATACGCAGACATAATCTTCTTTGCGAATGATATTTACACTATTTTTATAGTTTTTTTTAAAATTAATATCAATCTCTCTCTCACGCACACACGCAAATGCGATTTTTTTCGCTCTTCCTCTCTTACACAATAATATTTCGCCTCAGTTTATACAGCGAGTCTCAGAGTCGAGTTCACCAGAAAAGCAACGATGCAAACGTGGCTTTTTTCGCATCTTCACTTTTCCATTAGCTCAGATATTTTTTGTTTAAGTTAAATCATACTTTCTGTTTTGATCGGAACGCTCGTGGTTTTATTTCTAAACCCAATTTGTTTCTCTCTCTCTCTCACTCTCTCTCTCTCTTTCTATTTATCGTTTTATTTTTTTTTTTTTCGTTCTTCAGTGTGAGGATCTTTAGGCAGAAGTAGCATTTTTCATCGTGCCAACCGAAGATGATGAATGTTTGAATTTGCAAAAAATTATTTTCCTTCTTTCGTGCCTAAATTTTGTGACGAATGATTCATCGTGGATTTGCGTTTTTTCTTGCGAATATCCAGCAAATTTTCATGTTTTGATATTTTTCAATTATTTATATCTAGTCATATGCATATTACACTGAACCTACATTCTAATATTTATTCCGAGATTGATAATTATCGATGCGATCTCGAAACGATTTTTCTTCACCTGTTCGTTCCTGAGAGAGAATTTACAATGGCCCGTGCATCGCCTAAACATTCTACCAGGTATTTTATGCTATGTCTGCCTGTTTTTGACTCTTTTTTTTACCAACAATGTATAAATATATTCCGAGGTTATTTTCATATTCTGTTTCATCTTATTTGTCTCTTGTATCAATACAAAATCATCTCGATATGCTTATACGCTTCATAAAACCCTCGCAATGAATTCTCTTCTCTTTAAGAAACTTGGGATTTCATGAAAAATATCCAACTGCAAATGCATTGACTCAAAAATCAGTAATTGTCTGTTCTCATTTTTATTACAAAGTAAGTTTATTTTTTTCTTTAATGAGATCGATAGTTTTGGCGAAAAGTGACTAACGATTCCTGTTTTTTGTTGCAGCTCCCCCATTTTCATCGATTCAAACATGATATTATTCAAATTTTTCTCACAAAACCAGCGACAGAAAAATTTATTCGTTTTTTTTTTTCCAAAACACACTCAATCATTCTTCAGGTAATTTGAGGATTAGAATTTCTTGAAACTGCTCGGTGATCGAATAAAAAATAACAAAACTCAACACTTACGTTACGAAAACGTGTCCCAATCGAGTCTTCCCCATCGTCTACGAGTAAATTTTTCTACCGAAGTTAAAAAACATCGAATCCGTGTATAAAATGTCGTGAAAAGCGATCGTCCATTATGTACGCAAAACTGTAAAATTGGATGAAATTCGTTATAAATATCGTGGGAAATCCTCGTGCCAAAACCGCCCGAGGCTTCGATCAACTTCTGAGTCTAATTCTTCGACGAATATTGCAGACCAGTTTGGAAGACATGAATCGTTTCGTTCATACGATTTCCGAAAAGAGAATTCTGTCGTAAAGCCTGCAATGTTTACGAGCAATTCTTCGTCAACTGAAAACAAAGAGGCAAACATAATCCTGAAAAAAAAAGGATTATTTGTCAAGACCGGACGTGTGAAAGCCAAGAAAAAGGCGTGCCCGAACGCCCTAACGTTCGATCGAGTCTCTAGTAGCATTGAAATTGGGTAATCGTCGTGCGTCCATTATTTTTTTGGCGATTGGATTCGTATAGCATCGAAACGGTGGATAATAATGTTCATATACAATAATTAATTTATTATAATAATACTATGATACAAGGTTATAAGTACATTGGTTTAGTGATTGCAGGCTGCTCCTCTCATATCACAGCGAGGGGCGCTGCCGGGCCCGCTTTTCTACTTACAAGTACTATTTACTTTCTCGCACGCACAATTCACTCTCTCCCTCGGACACTGTTATCTCTCAACATTTTCCCCGTTATCATCGATCGTTATTTCTTAGAGATGTAAAACGAAGAAAAAAACACTTGATTTAATCACTGATAAATAATAAATCTAAAATCGACGAATTTTCTCGATTACAATGCATAATACATAGTTTTAGTCGCGAGTTCATCAATTATTGAGAAACCATTTTTCCTCAATTACACGCACCGACATCAATCTCGTATACAACGCACATATTCGCTCATATATTCCACATCGTTTCATATATATATATTCATTTTTATTATATTCATATGTATATATTTATAGTATTTTTGTATATTTTTTATACATACATGAATGTATATATTCATACGGAAATTCGCACACGTCGCTAGGTATAAATATATACATGCATATAAATATTTTATTGTGATAATTAATTGTATTTTAATGGGTCTTTAGATCCTGTCGAATCATCGATAGGAAGATGATCGAGGGGGATTGTGGGGGGGCTCGGAAAAGAGCGGGACGCCACATGTCTTGTGGCTCGAGGTTTTTTTCTGTTGAATTTTCTCGTTTTTAATTGAAAGGAGAAAAAAATATTGGAAAAGTACTCGAGCTCAGTCTAGGCGCCCCACTCGATCCGATTTATCTCGCGCGATCGAGCCAATAAGTTCCGATCGAAAATCGTATGACCAAGTCACATATGTGGGTGTTGATTATAACGCAATTATGTGTCGAGATGTTCGAGAACATTGGGAAAAATGAGGAAAAATGAGGGAGAATTGTTAAAAAATGTCTCGAACTCGCGATCTTCATTTTCAATTGAAATTTCATTTCGTTTGTTTGCTTGTTTTTACAATTTTAAGACTAGTGTAATAGTAGGAACATGGTGTCTTCTCCAGCCGATCGCGCGAAACGAATGAACGAAAAAAAGTAAATTTTTGTTGAAACTATGAATTTCGATCGACGAGTCGTTCGTTTTGGAATTTTTATTTATAAAACGCCCTTCCGGGCCTCTCGCACCTCGTGAGAAACTGTCACGTGGACTTTTGGTTTTTCTCTACTCCCCGCGGTCAATCTAATCGACCGTCTTACGGCCCTTTCGCAACTCGATCAAACGATCCCTACTTCGAAGGTTTCCTTCCACGAGGACGTGAGAAAAAAGCGATAGAGAGAAGAGAGAGAGAGAGAGGTGAAAAGAGAAAATGGATTTTCAATGATATTGGAAAATGCAATTGGATTAATCACGATGGAACGCAATCGTGATTCACATATATTTATGTTAAATTTTCGAAATTTGTAAATATTGTCCCAAGAGGATAATTATCACGAAACCGGGAAAATGCGATTCGTCTTTTTCGTTTTACAGTTCTCTCGTATCTTATTCTTCGTAAAGTTGATTTTGCCAGGCCAAATAAACACCGGCCACTCCAGAGCAAACGAGATCGTTCCAAGCTCTCTTTGCTCCAATTTTTTTATACACACACGCACGCCTATAAGGTTTTTCGTTTGTTGTTCACTTCACTCCGAGGATTCTTTTTTATTCTGTCCAGATCAAAGGTCTCTCGGCGTCGTTCGTTTTTTTCCTGGGGATTTGACATCCACGCAGACAGACATTTATACGTTTAATATTATCTTGTCATTTTCTTATTTCTTTTTATTACATTAATTTTTATGATTTATTTATATATTTATATATTTGTCTATCCGCATCGATCCGGTGATCGCTTTATTTCTGTTACATCGCGACTCGATCAATAGCAACGTTCGTAACATCATATCACCATGAAAAAACAGCCCCTGACAAATCCACGATCGTTTTCCTTCGTCCTGTCTTGTCTGTTGTTTTCTTCCGCTTTG
Source organism: Venturia canescens (assembly GCF_019457755.1). Lineage (NCBI taxonomy): Eukaryota > Metazoa > Arthropoda > Insecta > Hymenoptera > Ichneumonidae > Venturia > Venturia canescens. The sequence continues at coordinate 3,939,798 of NC_057425.1, forward strand.
CTTTATTCTCACGCAGCGAGTCCCTCGCCCCTCGGTGCCGACGGCGGCTGGATTCTTGCCGACGGTGGGGTCGAATTGTTCTCCGGCCTCGAGACGGTAACGTCACGCTCGAAGTGGTGCTGCAGAGTCTCTCCGCTCCACGCGGGCACACTCGCCGAATTCTGATTTCCGGTGTTCGACGAAGGCGTACCTGGTGAATGGGACGGCGAAGGCGTCTGGAAGAGCATCGAACCCGAAGGCAGGGATGACTTGCCGTCCGACAGCGGACCGTTGCTCGGCGCCATCGGTTGTTTCTCCAGTGGAAATCCACCCCCGCCGTAAATCGAACCGAAAAGACCCGCGTATTTTCCTGCGCTCACCGGGTGCGCCGGCAATCCGTTGTTACTCTGAATCACCGAGATCTCGTTCAACTGGAAACGAGGACGAATTATTATTAACGGAATTCACGATTTCGTGGGGTACTTCCTGCCAATAAATTCAAAAACACTCTTTTTAACGCACTTTTTGCTGAACTCCGTTGAGAAACGGGGCCGGTAAATACGGATAAAAAAGGTCAGGACGACGCTGAAGAAACTCCGAGTCCTTGGGGGTTATTGGCAGAGGTGGAAGATCCAAAGACATTCGCCGACCTCTTCGCGATGCTCCGTTCGTCCACATATGAGTTCCCATGTGAACCTGTATTATCGTGAGAAATGAAATGAGAATAATGAGCGACCTCCGTCATTTTATTGATTGCTGATTTCTGTTGGACGCAAATTTTCGTTGAAAAAATGTTGATCTCTGGTCATGGGATTTGGCGTTAGTGCACAAGCGATTTTTCGCATCCGATGGGACTTTGCAAACATAAAACTCAATGAATCAACAGTGAAACGTTATACGATAAATTCTATTGGGAAAACGTGACGATTTCGATATACAAAATACTACAAAATAGTGCTATAAAAGGAATATAGAAAAATGCAATTGGTGTCATTGAAAATGTGTACCTTGAGATTGCCCTTGGTCGTGAAGGCCTTCTGACAGACGGTGCATCGAAAAGGCTTGTCGCCGGTATGAGTTCTCATATGGATCTGGAGCGCCGAGGACGAGGAGAAATTCTTATTGCAAACTTGGCACAAGTGCTTGCTCGACATGCCTGCAAATACACACGCACGCGCACACGCTCAAAACCAAAGTTCGTAAGGTGTTTTGTATCGATGGAATGCTAAATGTTGATACGCGCGGATAACGAGAAATCTGAGTTGCTGAATTAGTCTAAAAGTTAATGATCAGCGAGATCGCGATAAAGTGAGCGAAAGGTATGGAAGAGTCTCGAAAAGCTGCGAGTAAGCGAAAACTATTTTGGGCTCTTTGTGACTCGATAAAAAGTTCAAGTTAAGTACCGAAACGTGGTTACGTTCCTGGCAGAAATTCTCGAGTATCGAGTTTTAAAAAATTCTATAAAAACTCACTGGGCCTTTTGGGGGCTGGTAAATCGCCCTCCGAAGGTGATCTTTTCACGGGTATCGGCGACTCCATCGACGAGGGCGGCATCGGCGGCGGCGGGGGTGGAGGAGGCGGCGGTGGCGGTGGAAGACTCGACTCATCCATGCACATTGGACTCCTCGAGTTTTCCAGTTCTTGCGATTGTTGCGACAGCGTGGATTGTTGCTGCTGTTGAACCGACTGCTTCGAATCGTTGAACAAATGCGGTGGCATGTCACGGATTTTGTGGGTCAGCATGTGCTGCTTCATGTTTCCCTGTTGGCCAAATTCCCTCGGTTTTTTCAAATATTTCACACACAATTTTCAGGTCTTTCAATCGATTCCCATTTAGCTATGCTATTCGGCCAACGCTCGAATCAAATCTGAAGAGAACGCTGACGATAGACAAATTTCACTAACGAATTGACACGCCCATTCGGTGGGCCGCGATAAATAGTCAAAACACATTTATATCGACGCTCTTATCAACCAGGGAACAATTCAGCGGATATCGTCATAAAGAAAAAAAACATTTTTTACGGTATTTCGAGTCTCCACGAATTTTGCGGTATCGATCGAAGATTTTTTCAAAGAATCGTTCCATGGTAATCGAACCAAGTTTCGGTCAGACAATAACGAAAGTTGTCATAAAAAATTCAATCACGTGAACACTGACTAGGCAGGCAATAACTGTTACACAAAGATTCGAATCATGCGACAATCAAGGTTTCGAGTACATTATTTTGATGGAATAGAAACGACTCATTTTCACACGATGGAATAAAAATTTGAATGAGAATAGTCGAACAGACATTGGAAAAAAATTATTCAACATTATTGTTAGAATGAGAAATTTTTAAACGAAATTTTTTCATAATATGTTGCATTCGTTAAGATAGAAGCTAAATGAAATATGGAAAGCTTTGAAATCTCGCTCGGGAAGGGACTCTTACCAGGAAGACGTGGTCCGAGGCTAGAAGTCCGAGGGCGGGGGGCATCAGCGGGGGCAGGCGGACGGCAGCATAGGCAGACGTCAGCCCTCGCCCCCCTCCGGTCCCTGTCCGCCCCCGGCTTTTCTGTTCCTCAGTCCGCCGCCGCCTGTTCCTTTTTGGCCTGATATCCTGACTTCCGCTTGTCAAGACACCACCCTCAGGTATCGCGGTGTTCCCGAGCGAGTGGTACGCCGCCGGTGGATTTGATTGTAGGATATCTCCGGTAAAGAGACTCGGATGCTCCATGCAGTTACACGATTTCACCCATGTGCCGTCACTCTGAAATTATCGCATCACCTCGTACAAACACTTGAACGAATACTGTGGATTTATTTTTTATTTTTTTTATAGATCACTTTGGAAGTCAATTTCAGGATGTTCCCGTTAAGCGTCGTTGTAAAAAAAGTGTTACGAGCCAAGTGTGCCCAAATATTTGTGAAAAATTCATTGATTCTAAAAATTTCGAAATAATTTCAAATTCCGATATTTAAAAAGAAATATTAAAAAAGTTAAAAATAGTTTCAAACGACGCAATTGTTTTTACTTTGGTTTGAAATAAAATTGGGCGTGGATCGTCGGAAAGTGATTCGTGTCGAGATTCACGACTAAAGTGATGCAGAATTATTCTCGTCCGTGTCTGTCTGTTTTTTTTTTTTTTTTTTTTAATTTTCATTTTTGCAATTACTTGACATCAACGAGGCAAAGTAGTAGGAGATTTTTATACACGCAAGAACGCGGCGAGGGACTTTGTGAAATGCATCTAAAGAGGGGCAAAAACAACCCGAGGTCTGGGCTAAATAGATAAACCAGGATGAAGGAACGTGCAACAGTCGGAAATACTCGAGAGTGCAATGGATCCGGTTGATTCCTCTTTCTCTCTTCTCTCTCATTCTTTTTAGTCTTTTAAACATTAAAACAGCAGGCGCAACCTTTCAACTTTTGCGATCAGGACATGAAATAGGAAGGAGAAAGAAAAAGAACGGTACCTTTGTCGAGAAGCCACGGTCGCAAATGCTGCATTTAAAGGGTCGCTCCTTCGTGTGGCTCCGATAGTGAATCTCCAGTGCCGAGTTACACGCGAATGTCTTGTAGCAGATATTACACGTGGTGTTGCCACGTACTGCAAACAGATCGTGCCAAAGTTCAGTTACGCTGGTCCTACATATCTATATGCTCTGTATGAATGTACTTTTTTCAAATAAAATCAACTCAACGATTTACAAACAACTAAAACTTTGGAATAAAAAAAAAAAAAGAAAGAAAGAAAGAAAAAAAAAATGTCAACATTTCGATAGATTTTTAGTGTCTTTAAATCGAGAGCCTGTTTCAATATTTTCTTGCCAATCGTATCGTTAAGAAGCTGCGTTCTGAATATCGGATATTTTCATGTTCGTGACATATATTTTGAATGGACAGAAATAAAATACCGTTTGGAGGAAGACCGCGGAGATTCCAACGGTCGGAAGTGAAACTTCGAGCTAACGAAATGAACGAAACCTTCAAATTTACTGGATATTTAGCTACTTCGTTAAGTGAATTCTCTGTTAACGTTGAAAGGGTTTTTTTTTTTATCTTTCGACAATTACCTAAATGAAAATAAAGTGCGTAATCTCGTTTCAGAGTTTATCGATTTCTTCTCTCAACGCGATAAGACACACACGCAAGGGGAATGGGGTAAGTTGCGAAGCTTTATCTTCAATGTACAAAATTCGTGGTTGTGTAGAAAAAACAATTTATTATTTCGAGCTTTACATCAATACGCGGGTAAGGAAGATCATTATGTCCAGTCCAATCGTTCGAACTAATCATAATAATAGCACAATACGGACGACTTCGAATAAATTCTTTACTAATAATTAATAATAATATAATATAATATAATAATAATAATAAGAAAATAATAATAATAATAAAGTGACAATAATCGTTAGAAATACAGTGATATTCTCGCATCGAATCTCATGGATCGAGGCCGTATATACTTTTGTCTATCGAATATATAATTCACTAAAACCCGAGACAGAGATCGTTAACGATAGCGAGCGCAAGAGTGCAAATCTATACCAATTATTGGAAAGATTGTCGCGGTTTATAAATTGCAGGCGCGTGTTTGTATAAATTTATATCTACATGTATATATTGGTGCACATCGGCCCATTATTTTCGAGCTCATTATATAAGATACGCATCTGGTTTACGACAAGCAAGACGTAGAAACATGTACAAAAAATCAGAGACACATAGGCTATAGATAAATGTACAAAAGAGATTGATCGAGTGAAAGGGGAGTGCTAGGTCCGGCTACACCACATTAGGAAGTTTTTAAAAGACTCTGGAAAAACAATAATATTCTTGTCGACGATATGTCAAGCTTTCGCTTATTTTTCTTACATTTTAACTCGAGTGAGTGAAGACGTAAGAAAAATTTGGAGGAAACGTGAGTTATTAGGTCTTATGGAATAGAGACACACGAAGTGGAACACAAAATTGCATCGAGAATAATAATCATCAACGTATTCTCTCCTTTTTTTTTCATCTTTCATATATAATATTTTATACGTATATATGTTCCATGGTGGTTTCTAGGATATTACTTCATTTTGATAAGCTCCATTGAAATAAATGGGGTTAGAAGACCCACGAGAAATGAATCTCACTGACCTAAGCAGGATTTTTGTATGCTTTCTTTGAAGGGCAATATTTTTTTAATGCAAAATAATTCTGGACTTGTGGATAATTAACCTGTTGATCAATCCTCTGAACAACGAAAATCTAAGCGTTTATTTGACAGTTATTCTAAACCGAAGCGAAATTGGATTTCTTTTTTTTTTTTTTTTTTCAATCGCCATTGATGGATCTCGATAAGGTGTTAACAAGATTCAATGTTTCATTGATAATTAATGGCAATCAGGGATAAACACTCGCTTGCAGAATTGATAAAAGGGCAATTAATTAACAAGAAATGGAAACACGTGCCAGTGCATAAACGTTGACAACCCAATGAATCGGGCGCACATGGAGCATTGAATGCGAAAACGTATAATGCCCATTAGTATTCGTTCAGAAGATGAATAAACCGTCTTTTTCGGTCGATATAACGATCGATCAAGCCTACTATTTCTCGTAATTCAGTATACTGAAATGCATTATCGAATTGTGGCGGCAAAATTCGACGTAACGAAAGATTTTCCCTACGAATGAAAACTCTCATTATACATGGGGAGCAATTGTTGAAATTCCTTCGATCAATTAATTGATCCATTTCGAGAAATTCTGATCTAGGAAAACTTGATAAAAATTTATCAGCGAATGATTTATTTGATTTTGCATAGAATTTGTATCAGAACATCGTTAGATTCGTTAATGAAAACTTGTCAAAATTGGAGACGAAGGAGCCGACGATGGCAGACTAGGTATTGGAACAACGTATGTTAATGGATCTCCGAAATTGTGACGTACTTTGTAAGCAGTCGATAATCGCGTAGGGTCCCGAAACCTACCGTACAACATACATAGATATAAACATACATATATAAATATATATATATATACAAATTGATCGTCTTTTATCGTTTTTTTTTGTTTAACGGAAGTGTATAAAGTGAAGGAAGGTGTAGCAGGAACTGCGGCTCGCCCTGGTTGCTAGCAGCGCCTACCTGCTGGCCCTCCGACAGCCAGGCCGAGCGGATTATAGGTGGAGGATGCTGCGAGCACGGCGGACGTTGTTAGCGAGGCGAGAGGTCCACCTCCACCACCGCCACCGCTTCCACCACCGTTACCGCCACCGCTGTTGCTGCCGCCACCTGGACTAACGGCGTTGTTAATAGTCGAGGAAACATTAACGGCAGAGCTGTTTATCGCGACCCCGGCACTTGCACCGCCCGGGGGGCCACTGTGTTGAATGCTATTGCCGATGATGCCCGGAGTTTGGGAGGAAACAGCCTGCAACAGGCCGGCAAACATTCCGAACGGATGATGCGAATGATGGTGGCCGAGGCTTTGCGAAGTCGGGGGCGGTGTAGTTGTAGCGGAGACAACGGACGAGGCTGGTGTGGAGGATGCCCTTGGAGTTAGGTCGAGAGGCGCGCCACCACCGCCGGTGCTGTTGACTGGACTGACACTTTTTTCGCTACCGTTGTATCGATGCATCGGCGTAGGCGAACACCCGACTGAGCTATTGTTGTTGTTATTGGTGGTGGGAAGCATCCCCGAGGCAGTAGTCGTGATGGTGCGAACTTGATTTTCAAGGGCTGCTAAGGAAGTTGAGAAACTTGGTATCGTGAGGCTGGTCGCCCTCGACGCAATGTCGTCTTTTCTACTGTCGTTGTCGTCGCAATCGTTGATATCGTCCTCGTCCTCGTCGTCCGATCTTCGCTCACGATTCATCATTTCTTCGCACCTCTCGTCGTCCTCGCGACGATCCTCCTCTTCGTCCTCCTGGTCCTCCATATCTTCACTCTGAACGTCCTCAAGATACCTCCTCTGTTGCATCTGGAGTTGGGCTTGGTGCTGCTGCAACCGCATCTGATGATGTCGATGGGCGTGCTGCTGTTGTTGCTGCATTTGTTCCTTTGCATCCAGATCGTTTTCGAGAGAATGTCGGTCTAGGGAGTGAAGACGCGAAGGTGGAAACCCCAATGGGAAGCCTGCTCCACCGGGATGTAATCCTGGAAAACCTTGCGGTAGAAACGACGTGAGCGGATGGTGAGGATAACTCGGTGGGAATTCGTTCACTTCTGCAGCCTGGATCTGTTCGGGGCTCAGATCCGTTGGTTCCCCGGTATGGAGACGTATGTGCTGTTGGAGAACGAGCGCATTGGTGAACTTTTTGTGACAAACTGGACACTGGTGCAACACTCTCAAGGGGGGTTTCGCGCGGTGAACGCCCATGTGAGTCTTGAGGTTTCCTTTCGTGGTGAAAGCGCGACCGCATATTTTGCACTTGAAGGGGCGTTCCCCGGTGTGAGTTCTGTAGTGCATCTGCAACGCGCTTTTGCAGGATAAAACGCGATGGCATATGACGCACTGATTCGGATCGGTGAGTTTGTGTTCAATGTTGTCTACGAGCTGTTGAAGTTTCGATGTCTCTGAAGTTTTCGTAATCTCGATGAGGCTCTCCCAGGAGTTGTCGTTGCTGCCGGGTCTCGGAAGGAGGCTGGAGTAGATTGCTGGATCCCGAGCAGGATCTACCATCATTTCGTTACCCCCCGTTCCGGTAGGTGTTGTACCGGTTGTCGAGGAAGGATGTTGAGGCAGCTGATGATGGGACGGTGGACCAGGAAAAAGAATACCGGCGAAGGAAGTTTGCAGGCTTCCACTGCTGGCGCTGCTGCTAGCTGGAGAAGCACCTGGATACCCACCGCCGCCACCAGCACCACCGCCACCACCGCTCATGCCGACTCCTTGTGGTAGAGCCAAACGACTCGTACCACCGCCGCTACCACCGCCACCGCCGCTCCCACGACCTGAAAGATTCTCCGGTTGTTCTTCCATTTCTTCGTCGGCGTCCATGTTATCGGTGTCAGGTTCGAGCCGACCACTCATTTTGCTATCCATGCTACAATCTTCGTAAGATTGGGCATGCGAGATCGTGTGATTAGCAGGTGATGTTGATGGGTTGAGATAACGTTGGGAGGTCTCGTCGAACTCATCGTCGTCCGGAATTTCTTCAGGTTCTTCGGGCTCTCGCTTTGGCGTTATGCTATCTTCAGGCTCGCGACTCGCAGGTCGGTGAGGTTGATAAGGCTGCAGCTCTTGCACTGGTGATCGTTGTTCTATTTTTATATCGTCGCAATTGGCTCTAGGAGATTCAGTTCGTGCAGGGGGAATTTGTTGTTGGAACTGCTGTTGTTGGCGTTGTTGTTGTTGTTGTTGTTGTTGTTGTTGCTGTTGTTGTTGTTGTTGTTGTTGTTGTTGTTGTTGTTCGTGAAAGGAATGATGCGAATTCGAATGGATGGAGGGATTAGGTGACTGCGGTGAGATCGAGGGAGCCGGTTTACTCAGGTTCTCCGGGATATCCTGGTCATCACGATGATTAACGATCGGGGCACGATAGAGGGGCGGCATACCAGGCAGGGCAAGACTCAGGGGCAAAGGTGGCTGGGGCGGAAGAAAGCCATGAGCTACCGCTGCTGCCGCCGCGGCTGCTGCTGCCGCTGGATGAAAGTTTCCGGCCGCTACTGCAGCCGCGTGATGTTGTAACTGTTGCTGATGTTGTTGATGCTGGTGGTGCTGTTGGGACGGTGTTTGATGAGGTGGCGGAGGTAGCGGCGGCGGCGGCGGTGGGGACGGCATAGGTCTCTGACCTGAGGCAGCTAACTGCTGGAGCAAGGGAGGGTGGTACTTGTCGAGGTGTTCGGGCACGGGATTCGGATTCATTTTAACGTGTGGAAACTTTGCCGTGTGCCTCTGAAAGTGGACCTTGAGGTTTCCCTTGGTGGTGAATCGGCTTCCGCAGACGTTGCACTTAAAGGGACGCTCACCTGTATGAGATCTTATGTGGATCTGTAGTGCCGAGTCGCTTCCAAAGACCTTGCCGCAGTAACGACATCGATGCTTGAAGAATGGCTCGCCCCGTCCACCACCACCGGACTTGGAATCGTACGGGGAGAGACGCGAACCTTTGCCACTACGAAAAGCCAGCTCGTCCGCAAGATTGTTCGCCAGCAAGCCCTGACTAGCGTTGTCCAGTACTTCCTGAGCACGTTTTTGCAACATCTCCAAGGTATTCGGCTCGTGGAGAGGCAACGGATCGTTGTTGGTGATTATCGACGACGCTAACGAGGAACTTATCGAACACATGTGCATCTGATGTGACATTGGTGTCGAGGCTGCTTGAGTCATTGGGCTCCCATTGTTTGCACCAATTTCACTGCTGCTACTCGTAACTGCTGCTGACGTTAGTGACATGTTCGAAGTCGGGGGCAACGGTAGAGCTATGGGTGATGTACTGCACGAATCAACCGGTCGATCTTGTTGCGCAAGACTACTGGGTGTCAACAGTGGTGAGGACGAAGTTTGATGATGACTCGGTGGTCGTGAGGACGGTGGTGAGGTCAGACTCGCTATTGACTTGGCATGTATCAACGGCGAGCTCGATGACGTTTCTTTGCATGAACTCGTTTCGAGGTTCGTCGTAGGAGTTACCGGCTGCATTCCATCTACCGTTGGGTTGCCGCACGCCATACCGCTGCCGCTTAATATTTGTTGGGCCGGTGTCACACCAACCGGCTGACCTCCGGCGTGCGTTATCGACAATTGTTGCTGCAACTGGCTTATCAACTGTAACTGAAAGACCTGTTGATGCTGCAGGGTGTACAGCGTGCTCTGCAACAAAGCGAGATCTTGGAGAGCTGCCTCGCTGTCGGCACTCCCGGCAAGTGCTGTTGCTGCAAATTGAGCAACCGCAACTTTTGTGTTCTGGAGAGCCTCGAGGGTGACGTGACTCGTGCCAGCTGCCGGGAATGCACTACTTGCTCCCGTTGCACCGCCGCTACTACCAACCCCATTACCACCAATTCCTTGCGGTCCTCCCGTCGCCATCCCAGTTCCTGTAGCTCCCACAATCGCCGGCCCACCCTCACCGATAAAACTGTTGTTGTTCTCGGCGTCTTGTCGATTACGCATTTGCTTTCGCGAACCTTCCTCGTCCTCCTCGTGCTCCTCAATCTCGTCCACGAGCTCGTCCGTCTCGTCCTCCTCCATAGGTAATTCATCGTTTTCCCGCTCGTCTTCCTCCTCACCGTCGTGATTAGACCTCGCTGCTGTGAGATCAACCGCCGCCTCGTCAACCGAGTTCCCGACGGCTTCGACACCAACAACGCAACCTCCGTTGTTGCTCTCCCCACCCTCTGACGCTGTGTCATTTTCTTCTTCTGTAACACAAAAGTCAACACAACATTTAATAAACAAATATTCTTCATTGAGTAATTATCCTATTTATTTTTCATTCAATTTCCCCACACCGTCTTTTCACTTTTCAACTTTTTCCTTCATTCGCAAAGATTTTTTTTTTTCGGCTCATTCGCATGGATTCAGATCCCGAGGCATCTACGTGACTCGAATAATTATATAAATAATCACGACTTTTTCTGAAACTGCTATAACTGTACATCACATTTAATTAAAATTAATTATGCCTCGGAAAAGAGGAACTCGAAAGTAGCAATCTATAAGATCGTTTGATATCATTGTGAAATTATGTTTTTTTTTCTCTATATTTATAAACGTCTTGGAGGAATCCTGCTATGTAAAAACTCGACTCAATATTCTTCGGTTTAACGTAGTATGAAAGAGGCGAGGGCGGGGATTCGTAATTTAATTATTCACGAGCTGGGAATCTTCTCATTTATCTCTCGTCGTATAAGTGCATATGCTGTGTATGTAAGTTGAGAACGGATGCGCGCTTCGCTCCAAGAGCCTTGGTTGGAAAATCGCGACACGAATAATGTGTGCGAGAATCGGTGGATTAAAGTCTTGCGAATGGTGTTCCGAGCGACATGAATGAAAATTATTGTTGTACTTAATTCATTTATGTTTGTATGCTCGAGTATGCTCGACATCAGAATTGTCTTCGAAGAATTTTTCAATCCGTTAATTAATACCACTCGTAACCCGGGCGCTCCATAATGAATAAAATTTCATGAAAATAAATGTGCACTCGTGAGCCAAACAGCAGAGCAAGGAACTCGTGCTCCGAGTTCCGGTACATTTTCAGCGTCGCGAGGAGTCATAAATATTTTCAAATACAGGACACTCTCTCTCCGCACTAATAAATATTTCAAACCGACAATCATGCGCGATCTCGCTCGACTCGATTTCAGATTTTCTGGCAAACCTTCGGAGCTGAAAATCTAACAAAACCCCATTTCTCAGGGACGATCAACGCGAAGGAAACACTTGAAGTTTCAATGGACGTTGAAAAACCACGAGCGCCACACTCGGAGAGAAGCACGTGCTAAAATTTTCGAGCCGCAATAAAACGCACGCAAGTATATATAACTGTCTCATTCAACTGAATTTTTCGAAACAAAAAAAATACTGCCAAAGATGCGAGAGAGCGAAGATTGCGAATGGGCGATAATGAAATGTGTTTTGCAGATTGAATCGTACCGGAAAATCTCGGACACGAGAAAGAATCGTTTGTAATAGTTTGTTGTTCCTGCTGACAGATCTCGCCGTCGCGTCTCGGTTTACTGATGCCGCGACTCTCGAGTCTTCCGGTGATGCTCCATCTCATCAGCTGCATATCGTACGCGATAATTCGTACAACAGCGTCAAGCACGAGAGGTGTATATCTATAGATTCAAATGAGAGAAAAGCGTTCTCTTGGCTCGTCGCGGGAGTTTCCGTCGTCGCGACACAGCCGCAGCAGCGGTTGCAGGAGCAGCGCTACTTCGACGATCCGGTGACCCGCGAGCAGTGAACTCGAACGAGATTCTCGAAGCATCTGTGCGTTAATCGCGTTTCATTACGACGAAGAGCATTTCCTAGTCTCCGTTGGTCGAGACACGAGGCACTAATTTTCATCACTAAATTTCAGTCCACTTTGTAAAAAGTTCGATGATGAACAGTGTCTAACGAGGCACAGGGCGACGAACTTTGTCAACAATTGACAATCGCACGTTCGACGATCACGATCATTGGGCTTTCGGTCTTGTGGAAAAAAGAAAAAACAAAAACAAAAAGGGGACAAGGAGCGTCTGATACGTCGAGCCTTTATCCCCTGCGTCTCTCGTTACAAAGGGGTTGCGCGCCGAAGCTCACTGTCCGACAGAGTGTAACATCGAGCAAGGACGAAATGCAACTGATCGCTCGGCGAAAGAAGCCGCCGCTTGGGCGTAGGTATAACGAACCGGCCTGGTGGTGGCGCCGCCACCGCTTGTGTTCCAGAGGCAAAATCTCCTTCTCCCACCACTCCAACGAAAATGTGTTCTCTGCGCTCTTCTCCGCACAGATCTCTCGAACCTACTCCCCCACCAGTCCGACTCCGAATCGAGACTCCTACGCGCCTCTCGTTCAGTGTACACGTTTGTACGGAGGCTCAACGTATAGCGATATATTCAACGCTGTTTTACCACCACCCGAGCGAAAAGCAACTACGGCGACGACGACGACGACGGCAACGTGAACGGCGCCTCCACCACTTTCCTCCTCGATTCTCTCGACGTTTTACCACCACCACGAGCACCACCACCATCCGAACTGAAAGCCGTATCTCTCTCTGCTTGTGGATTATGACAGTAGGGGCGTTGCGATTCATAAATCAGGGGGGAAAAATAGGCGGAGCCTCAGCGAGCCATTCAACGTCGAGTTTATTAATTATTATCCAGACGGGAAACGCCACCCCCGCACATTACTTGCTTCGATCTCTCCCTCCACTCCCCCCTCGCTCCTCTTTTCTCCTCCTCTCATCCTTGCGACATCCCTTCTACCTCAAATTCACTCATACACTGAGAAACAAATATGCATCGACGTTGCACATTATTCGTAGTCACCTTTCAGCTATATGCGCATCGCAAACTCTCTTCAAATCCATTTAAATCGCTCTCGAGCTATTTCGGAAAATAAGCCGCTTTCTATATCGCGCTTTTACCAATTTCACGAGCATTCCCTCCCCCATTTTCACCCACACCCCCCTCCCCCCTGCACAAACTCCTGCGAATTTATTGCTTTGGTAGACGATATCAAAACTGAGCGAATACTTCAATTTTTTTTATCTCCGAGCCAAGTATTTTCGTTGGGTTTTCGCTCCACTGGTCCTTGTAACGTTCGCAGTACCGATGCTGGATACACGAACTAACAATTTATCGTTTTTTTTTAGGAATTCTCGAATCGTATCCGCTAATGATATTCCATCGGTTCCTGCTCCATCATCGATCGAAGACCGAAAATAAAATTTTCGGGTGATCAATTCTCACGGAGTTATTAACGTTGAGCCTCAAAATTAATGACCCACAAGGAATGTTAATTTACTGGATATTATTGACGTTTTTTTTTCATCGCGACGAAAAACAGCCGGCAGCTCCTCGGCGCAGGGAGCTGCGATTTTTGTTTATTTTTTTCTCGGTCGACGAACTTTAGAACGAGGCTCATCGTGCTCGATCGGAGTAAAAGTACGAGGGAGACAGCGCCGCGCAGCATTGAGAGCGGTCAGTAACCGAGCAAATAGCGAGAACACGAGGAAATCGCCGTGGCAAAAGTGTGATGCTCTCGAACGCTCGCGTCGTCACCCGCCGGATCAGAATGACGCTCGATCGCTCCTTTCGTATCCACAAACATTTATAAATTGCTTTATATCACGTAATTTCACGCTGTATTGGTCTCCTCAAAATAAATAATACAATCGACGTGCAGCCCACTCTCGGGACCCCTGGGACAATTTTTCGCAAGAAAAGAGCAAAAAAAAACTCATTTTTTCCACAACTCGCTCTGCCAATCGATTCCATTCTTCCCTCACTCGAATCAGGCGAACAACCAAATGTTTCAGGAAATAATGTAAAGACTGCGCAACATTGTTTAACTTCCGATGAAAGAGGCAACTAAATAAAACGCTCGTTCTGAATCAACCTGTCTCGCGTTTCGTTACATCGTGCAAATTCACGATTCCCGATATATTATTTCTGATACAACGAGCACTGAATAAAAAATATGAACTTTGGCATTTGGCAACAGGGAGTTTTTCCTTCAACCTATCGATTTTGTATTCGTTAATGACTTTATATACGTAAGTGGCATGTATATTGACATAAATTCAAAGTATATTATAGCAGCGCACGCTCTCCTCGGCGATTATATGAGGATGAAGAATACTCGATACACGTATAGACGCGGGTAAATAGACATTGGAAAAATTGGATTATTGAATGTGTATATCGGGCGTGTGCATAGCGTGATAAGGCTTCCTCGTTCCACATATTATCAATCATCACTTTTATATCTTCTCTCGTTAAATATCCTCGAAATAGAAGCTCGGTGTCTCGGGTTCCCGATGGATTTAACGTTACGAAAGATTTTAAATTTGAAAAAAAAAGCGTCAATAACTGTGAAAACGAGCGAGGAGACTCGAAATTTGTCAGGAGAAGCGAGTGCGGATTCGATGTTCGAACTTTCCCGAAGTTTAAAAGAGTCCAACTGCGAGACATTTTTTCTCTAGTGAAGCAATAAATCAAACTTGATACTTGACAGTGGGGAAAGAATTTTGGAAAAATGAGCTTTCACATTGTCGCTTTGGAAGGGGAGAGCCGGCGGCGCGTGGCGATAATTCGGAGCTCGGGCACAAGGTAAACGGTTGAAATATATGAAAAGCTACTGGTCCATTAGGAGCGTACCTGTAAGAGCGATTCCGGGATCGTCAGTATTGATTTATAGGGGGAGCCATAAATTAATTCTCCGTATTGACTCGTGCAAACGCACACGTTCGTACTAATATAAAAATCCAAGGAGTAGAGTATTGTCCGTGGTGAAACGGGCTCGTTGCGGAGCCAAGGGAAACTGGGAACTGCGCCACCCGCGCCTGTTCCCCGTCGCCTTTGGGTCAAGGTTACGCCGAGAGATGCGCGCCGGCGAGGCAGTTTTTCCCGTTGCGTAATTCACGCACGCACGAGACGCACCTCGCTTTTCCCACTGCATGTTTTCCTTGTAGGCTCGAGGCGCATTCCGCAGGGCCACAGCTTTCACGGTCCAAGTTTTTACGACGGTATGCGCGCGGGTGGCGCGCCCACGGTCACAGTCACAAGGGCCGATGTCGCATTGTTCGGAAGCTCGGATCGGATCCTTCCGAGTGCGGACTCTCGATATGCGCGCTCACGGACAGAGGATCGTTTCAACGAATCGGTTGAGTGTGTGCGCGAGTGAGAAACTCGGACATCCGTCGTTTTTTCCTCGGCCACGCGGGGGTCGATTCCTCATGGTTGACCGGCTGCATGGCTCACTGCGAGTATGATTCCATCTCGTGATTTATTGACGCGTCATAAAAGAGCTCCACCGTCGTCGCTACTGCTCAAGATATTTTTCACTTCGTACATATCTATGTTGCACTTTTGTACATGAATATGCTTATGTACGTTCTTCTATATGAAAAATCAAACGAATATACACGGAGAGACGGGGTATGCTTTGAGGACTCGGGCATAAGAAATAGCACACCCGAACCTGCTGCCTCCGGTCGAAGGTCTCGTCCCTTTAGGGCGACAAACGACTTACTGACTTACAGGCGGACTGGCGGAGCTAGAAAACCATGAGATGCCGGTATACAGAGAGTCGACTGCTCGATATGTGTGTGCGTGTACGCGAGCGAGCGCACACTCTCAAGAGCACGAAACATCGCGATATGGACACACGTACACACTAAAGTCTTACGACAATGGTGAAAATGGGTCGGAAGTCATAATTCACAAGGTGGGTCGTATGTCTCTTCACGGTTCTATCTTTCCCTCTCCCTTCCTCTCTTTCCAAGTTGTTGAGGACTACCACGAGGCCCGTCGAAAACACCCGAAGAAAAATCGTCTTCGTTGCTCCCCTCTGCGCACGTAAACTTCGCTCGTAGTCTTTGGCTTCGTAGATCGTGGGCAAAGGGCTCGGGTCTCCTGGTTTTTAGTGCCTTTTTCAACGTGGAAAAATCAGTTGTTCAGTTCCATCGGGACTGTCGACTCCACGGAATCGATCTGTCAAACTGATGATTTTTTATTCAGATATCATTGGACAACGAGGACGAATTTATTTTGGATAAGAATCAACCTGAAACTCGAGGTTGTCGGGAATATCACTCAACTTGAAGGTTTCATTAATTCAACATTTTGCCTCGACGATTATAATTCTTGCCATGGATTTTGCAAACCGAAAATTTATTCTATTTTCGGATGAATTTTGTCAGTGCTTCAACTATTGAGCATCTTCAGCGAACAAAAACACTGAGAACAGGCTATAGAAGTTCTTCGGTTAACGTTCGACGTTCAAAGCAAATGGAGATCGACCGGTGCATCCATAAACACTGGTACGTGCATATAAATGCACACATTTATTATGGATACATGAAAAGGTCTGGAGGCAACGGTACGATTAAGATCTGCGATCGACAGACGACGCCAAACTCATTTTCGAGGCCATGCTTTCCGTGTGTATGCGGGGACTGAGTGAATGGGCATTGTGTTTTGTCACCGACGAAAACCACCCTTCCGATATTCTCGGCCCGGCGCCACTTCCCGATGAAAAAGAATGAAAAGATGAAAAAATGTAGATACAACGAAATCTCGGGCTCTAACGAGACACGAGATTCATTCAAGTTTATATACGACTCGTTTTATCTGCTAACATCTTTCGGAGAAAACGAGACTACGAGAACTGGCTTTAGAAAAAAAAACTGAAAATTATATCTAGATGGCTCTTTGTTTTGGTTTTTTTTTTTTTTTAGTAATTATTGAGTTGACGTGGACAGAGAGCGAAATATTTTTTTATTGGTTCGTTCTAACTTGGAAAATAACTTGACGAATTGAACGAACTGCGTGGTCCAGCGAATCTGTGCACATATTTTGCTCAAAGATAATCCGCCGATGAAAAAAGTTACCTGCGACCGATGTTGGGCCAATTATTTTTGATGATTTTTGGAATCGAGGGAAAAATGCGACGCCGCGT
This sequence comes from Venturia canescens, assembly GCF_019457755.1. Taxonomy (NCBI): domain Eukaryota; kingdom Metazoa; phylum Arthropoda; class Insecta; order Hymenoptera; family Ichneumonidae; genus Venturia; species Venturia canescens. The sequence goes on from NC_057425.1 coordinate 3,956,885, forward strand.
ACGGATCTGATACGCGATCAGGGAATAAATTACAGATCGGATCGCTTTCGCCTCGAATTTTAATGATTGATATGCTTGTTCAGTACTCATATGAATTTCAACGGGTTTATATTCGCGTATCAGTTCGTCGAGACGTTTTCACGTGCGATGAAAAAAAGGGGATTTCGGGATACCACAGGATGGACGCGATGCTCAAACGCGCCATAAAAGTGTAAATCACTTTCGCCAGAGAGCTCGTAAGAAATCCAACTATGAATTAATTCGCTGGTTAGTGCTTTGAAGAATTTTTAATTCGAAAATTATTCGCTAGTTTGAATGAACCGATGAAATCTGTTTCGTCCTCAATGACTCTCGGTTATTAAGGAGTTTGTTCGAAATATATCAAAAGGACGAGAAATCCAATGATAAATATTCGCTGAATTAGCGCAGTATTTAAATGCCAAGTACGCGAAACCCTAAATGCACCGGAGCCAGGGTAACTCAACGTGCTCCAATGTACATGCACATTCGCATACGTTTATAAGCGAGGCAAAAGGTAAATTGCACGTGGCGTAACGTGATTGGCTCTCGCACCTGTCTCCTCGGACCGCCCTCGCCTCCTTTACGAGCCTCCGCAGGGATTCCCGAGAGCCTTTCCAATGTCTGTATACATGCACGTGGTTGCGAGTGAGTAACAAGCGTACCTCGAGGTAAACGTACGAACACGAACCGCGCACATCGATCCAGCTTCGCGCGATATCCCATGCAAGTTTGTAAACACACGAATCTAAATATTTCTGCCCACCAACTATTTTCCAATATCAAATTGCTTGCTGTGAAGAAATATCAAATTTCGCTGACGTTCGCATACGAAAATTGGATTTTTCGAATAAAGGAGGTGCCAATTTCCCAAAGAATCTTTCAGCCAGCGAATTCGTGACGAAAAAAACTTGAGAAACTTCGTTAATAGCCACGATGCCCGACTCCCAATTCCGAGTCACGTTTCTCAAAGCGTAGATAAAATTTCGTCTCTACTCATGTTGTAATGTCCAAGGGGCGGGTGTGCACGAGTGCAATCTGCGATCGAGATGTGTGTAACGAAAGTCCCCCCTCCCTGAGACGCAAATGCACGAGCGTATTTCGCAATAGCCCATTCGAGAGTGTACCGAGGACACGTCCAACGAGACCGAGCCGAGACAACTGGATTTCCGAAGAGTGGGAGGCGTGGGTACACACCGCTGGTGAGGCTAAACGCTGCGACGGGGGGAGATTCGAGGAGGAGATGCTGGAGGAACGAGGGGCACCGAAAGAGGTGGAGGAAAGGATGACGAGAAGGGGAAATTTATACGTGTACAAATCATTTACTCGGTGTATATCTGTAGCGGCGTTGGGTGGGAGGCAAACCCGAGAGGCCCGTGTACAGCTAATTCATCCCCGAGTAAGACGCCAAAGCCTCAAGATGGAAGACATTTATCTATCCTCGTCCGCAAGAGAGCATACACACTAAAGTACTACTAATCCTGCGAACGTAGCTCTGTGGATACTCGGCACGATCGTGTTCTCGAATCGTTTGTACTTTAAGTTTTCCATATTTGTTTGGGGCATCCAAGATCCCAATGTGCCTCCACCTGACGCGACACTGTCTCTGAAAGTGTCTGTCTCTTCGACTCGATTCTTTTGTGGATTAAAATTCCTTTTTTTATCGTCTTAAAGATCGTCTTTAAGATTGCTCAGAATATCGAGGGCTTCTAACGGAGTTCGATGATCGATTCCAGTGGATTATTCATCGCCGGAGGTTCGTCGATTTATCCCTGAAGCTTTATATATTTTCGAGAATATCTGGAGTTCGAAGAAAGTATTGGAAACGAGTGGAAAAAGTACGGGGCCGTTTCGCGATCGGGGTTAATCTGAAAAATCAGTAATACACGCCTCTCGATTAGCTCTCGGGGGAGTTCGAACTCGAGGATCCTCGACAAGGCCAAGAAGAATGCGATTGTGGTGTTACGAGAGGTAACGATGTACTTCATATACGAAAGTGTACGAAAAATGTAAAAGAAAAAAAAGGAACGCAGGAAAAAGCCGCGGGGTCAAAGAAACTCGACAAAGTTTCGAGCCCCGGCGCGAGGGAGGGGGCAGGGAGGAACGACACGGAGGGAAATATCGAGTGAAGAAGGGCAGAGAAATAAAGTTTATACTAACCCACGGATTTACACCGAGTGTTCTCTATCTTATCGAATACGCGGACGCAAACAGAACACAACACACAGAGCTTGTAAACGTATATACGCATATACAGACAGATATATACGTGTACTTAGACCCTTCGATCGAGAAAACATTTATTTATTTGCAGATGAATAAATAAGGGGGCGATCGATGCACTGCTCGATCTTTCCCTCCGTCTTTCTTCCTCTTTAACGCCATTTTTAACTCTTTCTTTCTTTCTTTTTTTTTTTACTCTCGCACCATTTCTCGTGCGGACACACACTCACCGACCTCCTCAGACGTGCGGTCGTCGTTCTTGCGTTTTCTTAGCTATGGACCGAGTCAGGATATACATTAGGTTCTCACGATTATATACAGCATTGGGCATTCCTGATGCTATATTCCTTCGCTCTCTCTCTCTCTCTCTCTCTCTCTCTTACGTACACAGAGACATGAACGGTATTGTCGATCTCGATCGAACATTGCACGCTCGATTGCTCGTCCATGTAAATACTCAATCGCAAAAGCTAATACTTTCGGTACTTCTTCGATGAAGAAGTCCGGGGAAAAAAATCGATCATCGGGGGATTTTTGGCTCACGAAATCTTTGACTGGCTGGTGAGTTTCGATAGAACTTTTTTGAGGGGTCTAGTCCAATTAGAATTTTCAATAAATCGATTTTTTTAATTGCTTCTTTCGAAAGTATGCATATTCAAAAGTATCATGATATAAAATTTTATAAAGATATGAGCAGTCCAAGTGCACTTTTGAGCGACGTTTACTCGGCTGTCTGAGCACGCTGTAAACCACCGCCCACCGCAGTACCGCGTACTCGCTTTTGTTTAAACGCGTTTCTCTCAAAATCACGTTTTTGGACGGCTCGTTGACAAAATCTCCGAAACTGTTGAACCGATCCTTATCAAAGTTTTACCACATGTTCTTTATGACTATAGCTGTAGCGCGTATCATACGAATTTTGAAATTTTTGAGTGGAACTATTTTTTTTTTTGCAAAAAACGATGAACCAAAAATACGCTTTTTCGTAGTCTTTGGAAAAGTGGCCGCTATTTTGTCGTTTTTGGAGAAATCAAAAATCGTATGATGTGCGAATTTACCTATCGAATTTGAAAACCATTTTCACTTTTTTTCTTCGATCGACCATTCCAGAGATTTTATCAACAGCGTACATGCACCCATCTTATTTTTGGACCTCTGTTTTCTCCTCGATTTTTCTGTACGAAAACTGAGTAAAATGAATGTAAAAAAAATGTTTGTGTATTCTTAAGGCCTAACACTTTTGATATCCATTTTAATAATTTATATCGGCGAAAAAAATTCGTGAAAATAGTCATTTTTTTGGCCCTCTAATTTGGGGTAACGTGCTGAAAAAGCCCGTTTTTCAAAAGCGTGCGCGAAAGATCCTTTCAAGCTCGCAAAGTTACGATCACCCAAAATCGAAATGACGGGAAACTTTCCTCGAGAGAAGCCCACTGACGAAAAAAGTGTGTTAAAAGACCACTAAAAAAACGCCCAAATCGAATAAAGCTCGATACGAAATCGGTAGCGTTTCGTCGTCCAGACTCAAGCGTCCGTAGGGAGATCGAAGCGAATGCGCAAAAAGGCCGCAAAGGGTAAGAAAATCCCTTCGGACCCCGTCATACGTCCGCAGCATTGTCTTATCTCGGCAGCAGCGGCGCGCACGAGATGGTCTCGCATCGGAATCGCATCATCGTTCTTCTCCTTGAACTAGTCGGAGGGGAGCTCGGTCAGGAGATACCTCAAGACACAAATTTCCTGTACAGCAGGAGTGTAAGAGGGTTTTAATGTTACTGACACGTCGTGGATGCTGCGTATAAACGTAGCTCGCTTATAACCGTGTGTAAATACAGGCACGAAGGTCAATGTGTACGTGTGGACTGGGAGTTTTTCTCTTTAGTTACAAACTCGATATTTATCGTTATTCGAAATCCTCGATGTCTCGGGAACGCGATCGAAACTCGCGCCCGCGGTTCGCGCGTTCGAACACGTATGCGCGTATATTTTGTCAGAGGAAAGTATGTGTAAGCGGTCAATTCCCTTCCCTCATCGAATTCAAGCTCGAATTTCGTTATCGGTTTGGCGAGTTTGCGCCGGGCGCGGAGGGGTTGAGGGAGCTTGATCTCTGGGAGCATACCGCGCGCCGGATCGAGAGAGAGAGAGAGAGGAAAGAAGGGAGGAGTAAAAAGCGGTTGAAAAGAGTTGAAAAAAAGGAAAACATTTGGAGGGAAAAAAAAGAGATGAAAATAATCGAAGACAAGCGATCGAGGGGAATTTGCGAGCATCGTCGCGCGAGGTATTTCTTATCAGGTTTACTACGAGCTCGCGCGGCGTCTCAACGACTTGTTGTACCCTCGTTTTATATTATTTTCAACTTCTCCTTCTCGCGCCTCTCGCCGCTCACTTCGCGATGCATCGTCGAATGCATCAATTTCGATCGCGCGGCGTTCGCTCTCTCGCGGATGAAAAATCCTCGAAGAAAATGCAACGAGAGCGCGACTCCAGAAACAAATATACGCGAGATTCTCTTTCCACGGAGCTATTACAGTTTGTAAAACATCCGAGAAAGAAATAATACGCGCGGGAATACGCGTTGCGGAAAGGGTGCAAAGGCCCCGCGATTCGATTCATATATTTTGATTTTTTACGATACCGCACTCGCCGATTTTTACGAGGACGACGTCGACGAGCTCTCGCTCTCGCTCCTCCACCTTTTTCTTCATATTCGACGTCGCGGAGTGTAATAATCGTAATAATCATCGGTGAGCAATAACGACGCGTTGAGTGAGAGCAAAGGATGCAACAGGGAGATCACGGACGAGCGGCGAAATGCGAGTTCGTTTTTTTCCCCCTTTTTTCTTCTTTTTGTTCCCCCGGCACGCCGCCTTTCCCCTATAACTATATACGCATGCCAGAGGAAAAGGAAAGAGTATGAAAATAAAAAAGAACGCGAAAGAGTCGAGAATGTCGGGGGGAGAGAGCGGAGAGACATTCGAGAGGGAGAAAGAACAGCCACCGGCAAAGAGGACCAGAGAAAGAGAGAGGAACGTAGATTCGTGCGTGCCGGCGTTCGTAACACGTAATATCCGAAGATCCCTCGAGCTGCTGGCTCTCGCTCCGTTGATGTGCGTGCCGGCATGCGTGCGCTCGCGTTATGACTTCGAGACAGAGATCGACGTATTCTCCATACATGTATACGAGCTCACGACACGGAGCGAGACCGGGGCACTCGTTTACGGCGAATTATTATTTAAATGCTCCGGGCGGAGGGCGGAAGGTGGGCACCTTAAGAATAACAGGCACTTTCATCGAGGGACTCACTGCACTTGACGTCGCCATTGGCGTCAGCGAAAACGAACGTGAATGTGTTTAATAAATTATAAATGGTACTTTGAAATTTTTCAATGCAAATTTATCTTCCGTAAAATAATGATATTTTGACGGGAAAACTGTGACGAAACTCTGATGGCAAAAGCTCCTAATGACGGACTCGATTGGTCGAAAAATCTCGAGCTTCGAATCGAGCGAAGAGCAATAATAAATAAATGCTGAAAGTCTGAGAGGCTGAAACGAGCGGAGGTTCGGAGATGATGAGACAGACGAGAGGAGATGAGACTTGTGAAGAGGTTAAAGAGACCGGTGTGACGCAGCGATTGGTCACGGTTTTGATACACTCGCGCGTGTAACTCGACCACTTGGTTAACCCAATCTTCTCCTCGTTCTCCTTCCACTTTTTCCTTCTCTCTTTCTCTCTCTCTCTCTCTCTCTCATAGTCTCTTCGAATGTTAAACTCGATATTTTTATTTCCGTTCATTTTCCCCTCGGAGAACGGAGCCCGGCAGGGTCCCGTGGCCCTTTGGCTCCGCGTGTGCGTGCGCGGATATCCCAAAGTATCCGGCCAAGTATCGATTTCCAGTTAAAAAGTCGTAATCGACGTTACTTTGAGAGCGAAATGGATGCGAGCACACGCCCTTACGTCCAGGTGAACACGGCGATATAAACGCATGCTCATTTTTGCTGCATGCGCTCTCCGCATGCGGGCCCCTCTGCGTCGAGGATTTGAAGAGCCTCGCGGAGGCTGCCCGCGTGCGATGGCATCGTGGCGGGTCAATCTGGCGGCGCTAATGCGACGAGCGAACGACTCATGACTATTTAATAGACTCCCAAGCAGTTTGAATTTACAACGCAATAATTGCAGTAGTTTATACTCAAAAGAGTACACGCGTGTGCCTGTGTTTGTGGGCACGTACGGAGCCGATAAAAAGTACGCGAAGAGAGCGCATTCGACGCGGAGCAAAGCGGATTAGTGCAATTCTCACGATGACCTCTTTCTGCCTGTCAATTACACAGTTTCGTGCAGCCCCCCGTAAATAAATATTGAAATAAAATGAAGCTAAAAAGATAAACAGTCCAATCAACTTTTCAACGGCGGACTAAAAAGAGCGGGCGCGAGTCTACATAGGAGGCGATGAGTTGTAGTTTCATACTCAAGAGAACGTTAATCACTTTGCCGACGCGGTAATTTTATCGATCACGATCAATAGAGAGCGAGCGTTCGCCCGTACTTCGCCGTGTATGATACACACCGCGTGTGTACTATTCGCATAAAACCATAAATTCTTCACTTATCCCCGAGCTCTCACCGCGTGATCCACATTCTTTTATTCGCTTAGCTTGAAAACGTGCGTTGGCAGAAAATAAATAACGAGATCAATCCGAGACGCGCCGCGAGTCCGCGTGCCCCGTACATTTTTGTATCCTTTAATTGGACTACTGAATCCTCCAAGTGTGGAATTAAGAGACAAATGAATTAACGGATTCGACGAGTGAGTTACGCGACCGGCTGAGTCGACTCTCGAAAGAGGGCTCCCCCCCCCCCCCCCCTCCCCAGACGCTAATGAAGATCCAACCGTTTGTTTAATCATCGAAAAACTTTCCTACGATCTTAGCACCAGCTAACGGAAGATCGAACTCCGCGGAATACACACGAACGCATTCGAGTGTTTGAGGCCCTTCCCTTGCTCCAGGGCGACTCTCGCCACTGTGCAACGTCCACACAATACCGTTACGCAGGGCTGCTCCAAATCTAGGGTCAACTATCAATCACTGTATTTATCTTGCAATACTCCAGACCACGAGGAATCGCGGCAATATCGACGTTGTGCACAGCCTTTTATAATAAACGAGTGTACAAATCCTCACAAAAACTATGGACACACGTGTCTGCTGCTGCGCACTCGTGAACGGGGACACACAATGGTCAGGAAATAATAAAAGTTTAGCGCGGGAGCTCTACCGTGATGCATTTACTGTATTCGTTTCGCTGGACTCACACCGCCCATATATATATATATACGTTTGCGGACTCGGTTACCGGTGTGCGCGTGGGCGTTGATTATCGGGCTTTAAAGGGGCCGGTATACCTCGCATCCATAGGATCCGAGCATTATATTATTCTCATTATGTTACCGAACACGCTTCTACGAATGTGCACATAGTCCAATCGGCATAATGCCACTTTCCAGGATTATAAAATATTGTGAAGGTTGCACAACGCGGGACACGCTCCTGCAGCGATATTTTCACATCGGGATACAAAATATTGCGAGCAAATTTTTAGAATATATTCACTCGCTCAGAGTGAAAAACGCGCTTCGAGTCACGTGGACAGTGTCACCATGAAAAATCGTTCCGTTTTTTAAGCCCGATGCGATTATGCACCGAAGATAACGAGCGAAAGAGACAAATGTCGCTGCGATTATCGCCACGGTCGCGAAGAGCAGCGCACGACCGTAGAGTCTCCGGTATGAGAGGAAATCAAGTTTTTTTAAAGTGAGTCTAAGCTCAACGACCGTTTTCTTTATCGCGCCCCAGGACTGTCTTCGCGAACGAATATTGGCAAGAAGACACGAAACTTTGCTTCGAATTTTGCCCCTTAAGGCAGTTCATGCACGAAAGGATTTTTCTAAGAGAGTCCTGAAATTTACAGAGTTTGAATGGGAAGGCGACTGACACGCGTATCAACATTTTTAAGAGGTTCGTCTTACGACTATGCGTAAAAAATCGTTTATCTTTCCATATTACGAATGAACGCTTCTTACGAAATTTATGGAAAACGTACACAATAATAATAAAGTATACAAGGAAGGTCTGAGAAAAAATTCGAGACGATTGTCTTACTGGTAATGAAGATATAAAAACCTTAAAGTTTGAACTAAATTGATAATGAGCACTCGAATAATCTCACATTTGCTTATTTCGGCATTTCGTTTCTTCTTGACTTGGCCCATCGCTGTCTCAGCCTCCTGTCTTTTTACGAATACTTTTTTCTTGATCCATTTCCCTTTGTGTTTTCCCTTTGCGCTCTCTAATGCGGTTTTGGGCTTCGGTCAGTGATGGATCCCCGGTTAATTAATGGCTCGTAACTTCACTCGCCAAAAGATAAGTTGAAAAAATGTATTTACAATTTCGAATTAATAACTCTGACATTAATTTAAATGATTATATATATCTTGAATTGGGAAGTAAAAATTCCCCGAATTTAGACACCCATAATCACGATCCTCTGGGAATGATCTAGCTCGAATGTAGCAAACGAATTTTCGAGCGAAGCATTTATCCTGCGACAGCTGATAAATGCGTAGATTACGAGTGTTTCGAATGGCTGCTCACAGCGAATATAAAACTCGCGACGAGGATGCTGGGATTATAAATACAATATTGTAAAGAAATCAATCGCCGTTACGTAAACCTTCGAGTTTTGAATTCCGAGGAAAAATGTGTGGGTGTGAATGCGCCAGGGAATAATGCCAATAATGATGAATGGCAGCGGAGGGGCGGACGTCGAGGTCTTTATCACACAATGAGAAACATAGACGGACGTGCCTGTACGTCGTTCTCTAATGGCTCGTGTGCGGATACTCTCGAAAATTTAACAAAAGAAAACGAACGAGCGAGCAACGCAGTACGTATTTGTGTACGCGTTTACAGACACGAGGGGGGGCATTGGTGAGCGCTGGTAAACGAGCTGATGGTCAGCTCTAGCTTTATCTATGGTATAAACCGTTTATAGCTCGTTGGACTTTTCGTCGTCGTCGTCATACAGTCGATGTACGCTCGAACGCGTGCCAAAACTCACTTGAACTCTCTTCCCGCCAGAGACAGCTGGGGCTCTGACATTTTTTATGCGTATTTCTTGACGCGGCTATGTGTACGTGTGCACGCGTTTGTACGTGCGTCCCCGAACCAGTGTGCGGGAGTAAGAGAGAGAGGGAGAGTCACCCCCGCAGCTGCACTCTTTAACCGACTGACCAGCAGCCGCCCACGCGGCCGACTCTCCAGGCTGGACAATGCAGAATACGTGCTCCCAAAACGAGCAAGACGAAAAATCAGTTGTGCTCGAGTTTTCCATCGGGAGATGAAGAGCAGGGAGAGTGAAAAATGAGGGCGGACGATGTCCAGCCCTCGACCATCAAAAATTCGGCGTGGAATAAGCGTCATTAACGCGAGGACTTCGGTCTGCATATATTTTTATGGGCACACTCGGGTGCTCCATTTTTCTTTGTGCACAAGCTTCGCCCTCGAACCGAACATACTGCAAAATGCTCCACTACCGATCGTAATTGGGCCTCGATTGTTCAGCTCTTCTCTCTCACCTTCCCCATCCCATTGTTCTCTCTTTTACTTTTATTTCCCGTGCAAAAGTCCGTTCAAGTTGGATTGATTGAACGGAGTCGAAGCTCGCGCGAGGCCAGCCGATTCCCATTGGACGCGCGGGTTGTGCACCAGCTCCCGGGGCCGTGAATTCGTCCTTTGGGCCCCAAAGTTCCTCATGAACTTCATCCGTCAAATTCGAACGAAACATCGTTGACACTCATTTTGAAATTAACCAATTTGGTCAGTTTCGTAATTTGGGATTGGAACGAAGATGAAAAAAAATGGAGAGCATCGTTTCAGTCGCGGTTGAAGATTCTCGAACGAGGCCGGGTGCTCGGAACCGCTGCCGCTCTCAGTCACCCGACGGCAGAGACGAGCGCGTGCGCTCGCCGATTTTTGTGGGAGGTGTCAACACGCCGTTCACTCGTCGCGTGGCTTAGAACGGCAGGCGTCTCTTCTCAGTGCTCGCGCCGCGGAGCGGGGAAAAGCTCCGAGCATCAATGACAGAGGAGCTTTTCGTTACATTGTATACGTAACATGAAGTAGAGGGAGCTTTAAAACGAGAATAAAACCTCGAGGACCGCGACGATTCTCCGTCTTCATCCATCTCTTTCGCTCGTTCGCAGCCGCGCGCGGACCCGCGAGATTCACCAACTTCTCCTTTTCCACCGAAAACATCGTCCAAGCGCGTGCGAAACACGCAAAAATTCAGGGAGAGCGAAACATGCGGATTTTGACAGGTCCATCTGTCACGAGCGTGACCCGTCGGGAACTTGACACCTCAGAAACTTCACATGCCCAGTGCCCCCATGAGATTTCATTGTAATACCACGGAAAAACCTTCCCGAAACGTCATAAGCCTCCGGAAAACTAATTACCCACTAGTTCCTAAGTTAAAAAAGTTTTTCCAATTTGTGAAAGTATTCAAAGATGTTGCACAGGGAGGCAGAAGAAATGGGGCATATCCGGTGGTCAGGAGGTTGTCACAAAGGGTGAAAAGGGATCAAGAGTCGAGGCCAAGCGCCTGCAAGGCTTTCTGCTCGGTTTCTCGTGTCGGTGGACTACGAAAAACGTCAGGCTCGAACATAATACAGAAATAGAGAGTTTATGCAGAGCCGGGGAAAGGAGAGTGTTGGCGTTGGTGACCGGCGTGTGGCACGGGGTCGTGCTAGGCAAAGGCGAGGGTTGGCTCAAAGCCGCGCTAACCTCTCGGGGGTGGCAAAGTGAGAGGAGCAGCCACGGGACGGTGTTATTCGAACGAAAGTGAAAGAAAGAGCGACGAGTGAGGGAGAGGCGAGAAGGGTGAGCCTGAGAGAGAGAGAGAGAGAGAGCGACGAGGAGCTAAAGGTGGCGCGTGCCGGTTCGACACCCTACTTCAGTTTCAGTGAGTAGGGGGTGTGTAACACCCATAAATAAATAGGGTTTCCGTCTCGAGGCAGACTTGGGCTCGCGTTCGAAGTTCCTCAAAAAATATTCGAGCGTCAGATCCCGAGGAAAATAAAAAGAAATATTGAGCAGCAAGGAGGGAAAAAGGGGAGTGAGCAATCCAGAGCGAGGCTTCTCAGTGTAGTGGATATTAAGGAATTCGGAAGCGAGAACGTTACGGAGTGGGCCGCGTTTTGTGTGCAAGTATCACATGAAAACATCTTTATTTCTTGATTGTGTCGGGGGGGGACACGTTTTCACGAGAGCACTTGGACTCCCGTGTCCCCGTGCTTCCTCGTCGACCAACTTCTATATCTGCCTCAGTTGTATATCTCCGAAAACTTTACAGAGGGATGTTCTTGTAACTCGAAGAGAAATGGGAAGGGAGCAGGAACGAGAGAGGGAGCGAGAGACTCCGTGGCTCCTCGTCACTCGTTTACGGCTATTTTTAGATAAAAACTTTGCTAGCGATGCAGCCAGTTTTACATATTTCGGGAAAGAAAGCTATGACGAAAAGAGCACGGCTACTGCTGGTATCCCAACGAGAATTCGAGGGACGAGAAAAATCTTCTGTATACGCCAGTTGCTTCGTTTATAACGAGAATATCTGTGTGTGTAATAACAGTGGGGACGCTACGTTCCCTCTTCATAAACATAACTCAATTGCTAAATGTCAGAAAGACGCAGACCTCGTCACTTGGCGGGCCAGCCCCTCGGGCGATACACCCTTTTAAATTTACTCTACAAGAAGGATTACGAGAACGCAGTGACTGCCCCAACTCCCAGAGTGATCTCTATGTATAGAACGACCACGTCGATTCTTCATTGCGGAAGTAAAACCATGAAATTGTCTGCTTTTCGACTTTTTTCTACAAACCCAAGACCCGCTGCCGTTTATACGACGCGGCGTTCCAAAAAACAGGGCATTGGGGCATGAAAACGTTTTTAATTCAATCGACGAGTGTGAGTAGAGAGTAGAAGAGACGAAACGTTTTTTTATCACCGAAAATCGGACGTAAAGTTTAAATAATTCTCGCGTCAAATTTGCACGTGGACTTTTCAAAACTTTTTATTTCATTAAGAGACTTTTTCGGGTTAACAATTCCTTAGTAATCGATAACAACGATTGAGAAAATTGAAATTGAAGTTTTAGTATTGAAAAATGGGCGAATTGAAGCACCGGTGTCGTGTGTCTACGGGTTAATAGCGAAAGATCGTAGCAACAATAAACATTGAACGAGTTATTCGTCGTTGCGTAACTGCATGGTGCGGGTGAGCAGGAAAGAGAGACACGGAATCGATGCAATCTGAAAAGGCGAGCACGAGCGAGAGGGTATTTCAAGCTCAAGCACAACAACTCGTTTCCAGTGAGTACAGCACGCGGAGATGCGGCCAGCATTTGTGAGAAGAGTGGGGCAGATAGTTTCTTCGATATGATAAATTGGCTGTTTATGCAAATTATTCGCCAACTCGCTCTTGGCACACGTTTGTTAAATGCACCTATACGTATAAACATTGATGCGCATGAATATAAATATAGATCGAGCGTCGCTTCGTACGAGTAGTCTCGAGTGTGTCGGAGGCCTCTTCTCCTCCTCGTGCTCTGGATGCCGGTGCACACAACGTTGTCTAACACGAGGGCGAGCAACGAGAGCGTCCACCTGCGAGCATGTAAAAAGGTGTCACGCGATAATCCTCAGGCGAGTAATTAAATGCCTGGAAGGAACGTCCTCAACTTGATTTTCCAGATAAACATACTGCTCTCGGCCGCGCGCAGTTCTCCGTGTGCATTCTGCTTATTACATGTCGAGCTTCTCGTATTCTCTACTTATCGGCGACGTATTTCTCCCTTCCCCGTTCGTGTGGATCTCATATATTGCACATATTTATACACACGCTTATCGGGAGATCGGAGCAGCGATTTTTCGACTGCATTACCAGATTTGTGTATCTCTGCGCACGCCACGTGCGTGAGCAGCAATCGACGCCGAACAATCTACGGCGATAGGCCGAACAGCGCGATCCAGGAAGTCGTGTTACTCGCGGCATTTTTTTCAATCATTCAAACAGGAAGTACTGAAATTATAAGGAAAACAAAATACTCGTACATCGATTCCTGCCCTGAATTTTTATTTCGATCAAAAGTTTTGATAAACTTTCGCCAGAGATCGTTGACTTTTTCGGGGAGAAAACGCGAGGTCTCGGCACTCTTCGGTGCTCGGAGTGTCGTGCCAAAATATTGAGTCCGAAAGAATCAGTAGCACTCTCGGTGTATACAACAGTGTTTTATTTTTGTTTTTTTCGCCTCGTTCATTTATCCGGAGGTCGTTTTTGCTTGAATATACGCACGTACGCGAGACTTGCGCGCACCCTTGACGAGCACGGGAACGTCAACGACGAAAGAGACGACGACGGAAGGACGTCCGCATGACGAGTAAATATTTGAAGATCTCCAGTCGTTTCGGGTGGAGTAGAGATCTCTCTCCTCATAAAAACGGTGCTGGTATATTAGCAGCGTATACGCGACGGCGCATGGAGCACGTACGGAGATCGACGTGTGCGTTCTCCCTTCCCCCTTTTTATCTCGCTCTCTTGCTCTCTCACTTTCTTTCTTTCGCTCCCTTTTCTCCTCTCTCTTCCTTCGCGTGTGTCTCTCGTGCTAAGACTCGCGGGGGTTTCCCAAACCACGAGTGTATACACGCGAATACGCCACATATGTGCGGTCTCCTCAGCGTCCTTCTTCGACAAAACATACAGCTCGTGACAAAAGTAACGCTCCGGACATGGAGCGTGGCTACGGAAATCAAATTTTTTTCATTTGTGAAGCAGTGGCTATCGTCTGAATTATAATCACAGAGAAATATTGAAAATCGAAGGATTTTCCCGCTTTGAACAAAAGTTTTGGAATTTTTCGTTTCGAAGCTTGGAAATCCCTCGATTTTTCGAAGCTTTTGAAACACCGAATTCACCCGAGATATCAGAGCTCAGAAATCCTATCGTAGAGTTGAAATACCAATCGACGAACCCTCAACCTTTCAAAAGTCCATGTTTTTTCTCCCCCCAAAAATTGCGGCTCCCACACGGGGTGACCCCCTCAAAGTTGATCGAATTTGCAGAAATTATTTAATAAAATATCCACGAAAGTTGAGACTCGAGAGAGGAAAAATTCAACACTTTGATCTCGAGGATTTCGGAATGGAGCGTCATCGGGGCGTGATTTTTGGATGACCGTGTACACGCAACCTGGATGTTTATACGCAACCCCCGATGCAGATGCGAATCCGTACGTTTTTTCGAATCTCTCTCTGCTCTCCTTCTCTCTCCTTTTTTGCGAGGAGTCTTATTGGTTCTGGGAGATAAATAAGTATGGGAGTGTACGGGAGAATTAACGCGCGTTGCAGAGAGCAATGGCACATGTCGTCGCGCATATATTTGTGGCTGAGAAACATCTTGAGTTTGTTAGGGAAGAACGCCCCGAAATGTTTTGTTTATGATTGATAGTCGTTTCTCCGACTGTGAATGGCTTTTGCAGGGAGAATAATTTCGTGAAAAAAATCACCATGATAATCGGACGAGTGTATTATTGCCGGCGCCGCAGTCGAGTCCGTTTCCTTCGATTTTACAAACTCGAAATAAATCAACTCGAATTAATCGCAGACGCATAGGGAAACGAGCTCATCCTCCGACTCGCGAGACTCTCCTTAATAATGCAAATCTTCTATTTTCCGAAGCTCACGAATTATTAATGATTCTTGGATAGTTTTCAGCGACCCTTCATCTCCCATTCGGATATTTCCAGTTCTAATTCACGAATAACTTTATCGACGTCTTCGTCCCAATCGCGACATTCTCGATGTCTGTGATTTTAATAGCATCCGTTAATAACCAGCAATCCGACGAGACGGACTCGGAAGATTCTAATTTTGAATATTTGTACTTATACATTATTCCTCCCACGTAATATACTCGGCGGTTCTAATTGCCTGTTAACGATTCTCCCTCAATAACCTGCAATATCGATTTTTCATATCTTCCAACCACAAATAAAGGACGAAAGCACTAAATCCATCTGGCAAACTCCAAAAAAATGAAGTTTCACCGAAACTTTCAGTTACTTATAAAAAAAAAAAAAAGAAAAAAGGGTTTCGTTCCCTCGATGGAAACTCCGATCCTGGAGGCCCATCGAACATCGAACATTTTCTTCTAATCAACTGAATCAATCGCTCCACCAAGATTCCCGTGCTTTAATGAGAGGCCTCAAATCACAAGATTTAATTCCAGGTCATCCGCGGTGACCAGGATCTGGAGCAAACGAGGATATGAGATTCGCCATATAAACTAGCAGCTTAAATATCTTTCTCATAGTTGGATCAGATTAAAGCGAATCTGAGGAATTACGTAAGTGCATAGACCCGTTGCAGCAGCTTGTTCTCAATGTATATTTATATGTTGTATGGGCTTTGCAATTTTCGTAGCGTACATTACGTGCTGCGAAGCCACGATGCACATTCACGTTGCAGCGTATTCTTGCGAGCCCTCTCGTCTTGAAAATATATCATAAGGCTTGCAATGAATGAGCTGGAGATAAATATAAGTAGATTTCCTTGTCAAAGTGCATCTTGCTCGTCAGCAATTTATTACAGGGAAATATGGATCGGAGAGTCGAACGTTGAGAATTAACGATCGTGATCGACGCAAGAATAAACTGGAAAATAAAAAAATTTTGATAAAAAAACAAGAATCGAGCGAAGCAATTAATTTGAAGCTGAGAAACGAAGGTGGAAAAATAATCGTCCGGATGCACATTCGTGTAGAATGAGCTATTTATAAAATTTAGTAAAAATCAGTGAATTCTTATAGCCGGAAAGCTGCATCAACATTCAATTTCTCTTCTTCCTAGCATTAATAAATCAAATTTGGATTCGGTCTCTGCATCCAGAATGAATTTCCACCGCACCGTGGAGTGAAGCAAGCAAGTGTACTACCGCAGGAGCTCTGCAGGCTCGAAGAGCTTTGAATAATCGAGTATAGGCGAAATGTAAATGAAAAAAAAATAAAAATGAAGCATCGATCGTGGGGTTTAATGTGCGAAGAGATTGGTCTTTCGACCCGAGAAGCCTCTCTTTCTCCTGCCACATGCGAGCAGGCGCATAAATAAATGTAATATTGTTTCTACAATCTCGATTGCGCAAGCAAACAGAGAAAGAGAAAGATAGAAAGAGAGCGAGAGAAGAAGCGAAACGTACAGATGCATTAATACTGTTCGTCACGTTGGACACGAAGGCCATTCGCGGGCTTCGTTCGAATAAATAATATATTTTACCCGTTCGCAACCTTTTCAAACGTATTTGATGAATATCCACCTCGCGATTGGAAAAGTTCACAATATCACTGTATATCAAATGATATACGAGCCCACATACGTTATTTGTATACTTATATGTGAACGTGGGCATGAATGTCTGCCTGTTTTTACACCGACGTACACGCGCGTCTATACATGTATCCATACGTATAATTATATCGCACGTGTATCTATGCGAAATACTACAAAGGTACATATACAATTGTATTTATATATACTGACAAACGAGGCCGATTATAACTCGCGGGTCGCGAGTAGGACGTCGAATTCTCAGACACGCCGAGCAAACTCTCGCACATTCTTCTTCGCGATCCGTAGGAAAATGAGTTGTACAGAAATAGTTTGGAGGGAGAATAAGAGAGAGGAAGAGAGAGAGAGAGAGAGAGAGAGTGAGAGAGGAAATACTGGGGTCCCTAAATTTCACGTCAGAGAATTGAGTATTGTTATAAAAACGCGTTTATAGTCGTCAGAATAATTTCGTTGGATTCAGAACGCTGAGAGTGTGTGGAGCTTCATTTTTTATGTTTCGTAAAAAAATATTTTTCACTCATTCCAAAATTTCTTGGGTGCTGGGCTCTTTTATGGTGGGGAAAATGAATTTTTTATCGACGAGTTTGTATTTACTGGGGGAAAGAGTGAATTTTTGTACCGGAGGAGTGAAAAATTTATGTAGAATTCGGCGTGTCCGCGCACTCTCGCGGATATGCACAGCTCTCACAAGTGCATCGGTGCAAGGGAAGAAGAATCGAGATTGGAAGTTTGAAAAAGACGAACGATCCCCGGCCCGCCGGTCGTACTTTTCAATAAAAGTTATGACCGATACGGGAGATAAGGTCCCGCGATCTCCCGGGAGCAGACAGCCAGATACTCCACGAACTCTGTATCTTCTGCGAGAAAGAAAAATCTATAGCTAGTCCCTGCTAGATATTGACGGGAGAGAAGGAAAAAGAGAAAATGAGTAGTTCGTGTAAGGTCGAGAGAGTTGTACGTGGATCTTGCCGAGGCATTATGTTATATAGGTATAAATAACCGGGCGCGGGAGCAATAATACGTAATAATATATCAGTCGGGATTTTAGTGCTGCAGCTAGGTCGCTCGGCCCAAAGGTCGTAATTCATAGAGCATCTCGCACCCACGCCAAATGTTCTTTCTCCCTCTGCGTCCAGTCCCGTCGAACGTGAACTGCGCTTCACTAGCTCTTTCTCATTTTATTTTCGATTTTTCGCCTCTCCTGGCCCGCCTCGAACGTAGCGGAGTTCGTTTTTCCATTTGGTTTGTTCGGGACTGACGTCCAGTCGGTGCGGAATGCGATTTGAGAGAGAATTTTCTGCTTTTAGCTTGTAAATGGCAGCGCATAGAAAAGTGAGCTATATTTTATGGCGATGGATGTGGCATCTGTGATAAGAACGCCGTTGGACGGTTGCACTCAAACCGATGATTTTCTTCGTCACACTCTCCTGTGCTTAATTCCGTGCTGAAATAATGCCGTGAGCCGCGAGAGGTCAACTGCTCGGAAAAATTCCATGGAATATCCGGGCACTCGATAAATCAATAATTATGGAAGCAAATTGAGCACGGGAAACAGACGGAAATCGCTGAATCTTCAGCAATATGGAAAATTAAATTTTTCTACGGATGGAAAGCTTTATCGTGATATTTGTCGGAGGAAAATCGCGCTGGTTGGGCCCAGGGGGTGTGGAGGAACTCGCAAGGGTGGTTGAACTTTTCAGTGAAAATACGAAGCCAATTCTGTAATCGCAAACAACCCCGTCGAGTAGACAAAAAGGGAGCTCTCGCTCTCTCTTTCACTCGAGGTCTCAACTTCGTTTTACTCGGTGAGAGAGAAGCGGGGAAAGAGAGACAGCGACCGAAGGAACGAAAGTCGAGGCGAGAGGGAGAGGGTTGGGAGTCGCCAGATTTCATCATAATAATTTTCCAAGCCATTAAATCGCTTGTCCTCCCTCGCGAACCCCGAAAGAAAGAGATCCTGAGAGAGAGAGAGAGAGAAAAATTCCTGGAATATCTGCTGTTGCATAAAGAACTTGACAAATCCGTTTCCTCGATGACGTTCGGGGCAAGGGGTATGTAAAATCGACGTTACAGTTTGTAGCAAACGAAATTGGCGACAACGCTTCATTTATCCATAAACGTATACACGAATATTGACCGAACGCTCGCCCGGAATAAATTATAATTTATATTCCTCGGAAACTTTCAGCATACATTCTTTCATGTCGCGAAACAACCTTCGACGACGAAATTCTCCAGTCGAACAACAACTTTCTGGACGTTATTTTTATGGGCTATTTTAATGGTATTTTAATAGACTCATCCGTACAATCGTTACAGTAAAAAGGACTTAATCGAGCTGAAGAGAATTTCGAAAAAACGAGAAATCAGCAATTCGGCCAATTAAACGAAAAGAGATTGAGTAGTTGAAAAAAAAAAAAAAAACATTCTAAAATGCCACCCTCTTATCAGAATCGAATGCATTTATTCACGCGCGTAATGAGCCGAACGTCAGGGAATTGAGTGAGCGATTTTATGTGCCTCTCAACGATCGAGGTCTCTCGAAATAACTCGCATTTAGCCTTCTCAATTCCACGTCGATCCGTATTTTTCCATCAGGTGTTAAAAATCGCTATGATATCGGAGAGAAACTTTTGGACGAGAGGGCACTTTGAGGTAGCGGTTGCCGAGGCGCCCTGGTCTAACTATATTTCAACGAATATTTACAGTCTCGAAGCGTGCCGAGCTCGCCACCCGAGGCATTAATATTACATTATATCAATGAGAGTATATTGATACGTGGGAGTAAAAAAGCTGAGGAAAAACGTTGGATTGAAGGGGGTGGAAAAGGAGGTTTGAAAAATCGAGTGTTATGAGGGGTGTAATGGTAAACAGAGATATCGGCGGCGCACTACGTTGAATCGAGAGTTTCGTGTTGCTTCGCAAACATCACTTTACCCCGTGCTCCTCCCCCGCGCTTCACCTCGCGGTTTGCCTTCTGGCCCGGGGGCAAAATCTCTCTATAGACGAGTCCGTACAGATATACACAAAGGCGTATGAGCGCGGGGTTGGATCCGGCGCGGTTCGCTTTCTCTCTCACTCGCTCTCACCTTTATCGCTTTTCATCCCTCCGGCTTTTCGCCCTTTTGCTTCTGTCGAAGCCACCGCGCGCGGTAAGCTTTCTGGCCAAATACCCCGGGGATCAAATTCCATGCACAAGCCATGAAGAACAGTTACACATCCATACCGTAATAATAACTTGAAATATCTTCCTTTTATTTTTCTCCCCTTTTCCTTCCTCCCTTTCGTTTCTGGCCCCCGAGCCCCCGATCAGAAATACATTTGATTTGTCTCTCCTCCGCACGAAGCTTTCTGTCCTATTGAACCGAACAGAGAACCAGAGTTTTCTTTCAGTGCCAGCACTTCTGGCGAGCCTGAGATTCGAAAAAATACACGACCAAACAGCACCCTGTGGTTGGTCATTATTTTTGATGTTCTTGTTCAGACCGAAAGTTTCACACAATTTTTCGTGATTGCGATGCCTCGAGGCATCGATTTTTACAAAATTCTCTAATAATTCGTCACACAACGATTATTCTCGTAGCTTCAACTCCCCCATGAAACTGAGAAAAATGAGGCGTAAAAGGAGACAAAAGTAAAAGCACGGAAAGCAACGTTCCTCTTACGAGTCTGCCTGCTCTGGTTATTCAATTACCACTTAAAAGTATTAGTATCGGGGTTTTATGTTTTACATACATGTATACATGCGCTTATGGAGAGTCAAAAGTGGCAAGGTCAACACGCCACAGCCGAAGAAGAAGAAGAAGAAGAAGAAGAATAAGTTGGAGAGAAACGACGAGGAGGAGGACGACGACGATGTCGAGGAGTCCCTGACTATTTTCGTGGCCATTTTTCATGGTGCCGAGGCGGCGTGCGTGTCAGGAGCGATCGACCAGCTAATGACCCGACGGGCATATCGGGCCCGTGCATCGTGTGAAGTTTCGTTCACGAGAGCAGTTTTCTCATTCCAGGCTCTCCCTCAGATATATTCACTGGATTCTTTTAATGCTCAACGTGTGCTTGTACCGTGTGTGTATGGATTGCCATTATTCTGTATCGTGTGGCGAAGCAAATTCGTTCAAACACTCGCAATAACCCCAACTCCAGCTGCTGATTTCGTTAGCGTTACTTCGCTAACATCAAAATTACACAACGCGCTTCAGCCTTGAACGAATTTTTCGACACCCGAACAAAACTTGCCAACATTTTTGTCCTTTTACAATAATGAAGGTTCGACGATTCTACACTAAGCCAAAGAACTCTGTTTACACTGAAACAGAAGATTCGTTCGACCGAGAATCTTCATTTTTACCGTCGGCGCATACCATCCACGGGAACGAAATCCGCCAACAAGATCTGGTAGCTCGCAGAAGCAAGAGTTTTTCATTTTTATTCCAAACTCCACATTTTTCTCGTTCGTCAAGCAATTTTCTTTCGAAAAAAAATTCGTATTGTTGAAAACAACCGAAAATTTCGAAGAGTTATGTGAGTGCTCTTGAGTTTTTGTTGTTCCATAAGTTTTCAGAGAAACGGACGTGTGCGAAGGGAATAAAAAATGATGATATTTGTAAGTGGCGAATATGTTATAGGGGCGATGAAGGCGAGCACCTGTCTGTTTAATCATGTGCTACCATTTAGCACCGTTACCGGAAGCTCGAGAAAATAATCGTTTTTATATTCCCGCTTTCTTCGAGCGATACTTGCCGGGCCGTAATAAGCGAAAAGAGTAAGCGTTTTGATAACTAAACGTACGGGGCGGATAAAACGAGTTTGCGGTTGTGCGGTTTCGATCTGAGAGCGAAACGACTCGTTACGTATCGGATTCTGATTGAATATTCGGCGTCACTTTTGAAAAGCCAGCGACACCTGACGCTCGTGAAACGTTTAAAACAAAAAACGTTTTCAAGGCAGTGTTCGCTTTCGAAGCACTATCGCGTGGCCGCCTGCGTACGAGCGCGCGGTCTAAAGAAACGAACGACTTTGTGAGGAACTTGCACCTGTCCCGACCTCGGTGAATCTGCTTTGGAAAGTGGCGTACAGGAATTTCGTTACGGTCAGATTAAAAGAAAAGAAAAACTGCGAAGCGTGTGCCGCGAAAAGCCTCGGGGAGGCTCGCCCTCGAAATAGGTCACGAGAAACTTTGTTTTTTTTCTTCCGAAACTTCGCTTTCACACTTTGAATAAAATCGACCAAATTTTTTTGAAAACTCTCATTATTTTCGTACCGAAACTCGTAGATGAACGTCGAAATAATTCACCGAACTCCAAATGTGGGGGGATGAGCTGACCCCGGAAAACTAGTTTTCGACACTCCAAGATAAAACGAAATGTTGATGCTTCTCCGATAATTGCTGGTCGATTGTAACAAAATTAACGTTTTTTTCAGTGTTACGTAACGAAGGATCAAGCAAAATGCGTGAGCACGTTGCTCGTGATGTGCGAAAATGAGGGACTAAAGTTGAGATTTCTCGTCGTTTTCGTCCGGTGACGCCGTCGGAACGGGAGACTCGTATAGAAGCGCCGGCATTTCGTTTCTCGCACACAAACACACACACACTTTGCCTTCTTCTCTCTTTTGTGGACCACATTGCCCGGACCACGGAGAATCTACGAGGATTCTATTTTTGTGGCGACGCGTGTGCAGCCTATAGTTGCGAGGAGTGAGCATTTCAGACGAATAGTCGAGCATACAATAGTGACGTGTTCGATGTCACCGCGGGAACGTGCCGCTGCTGCATGGTGTCTCGACCAAAGAGGATTTAAAAATGTGAGAAAAAGAATAAAATTAGAGATAAAGAGGGGGGGAGCAAGGGAGGCCAGTGCCAAAATGACAAGTAGTTACGAAGAAAGAGAGAGAACAAAACAAAGAACGAGAAAACGGGCGATGAAGAGGAACCGCAGTCGGACCAGGAGGGGGCAAGATTCAGATTTGATTTCTGAGAATCAGAACGGCATAACTGGAGTCCTAGACGCTCTAAATGCGGAAGAAACTTCGACGAATTTCTAAGAAACCCATTAACCTTTGACGATAAGCAAGAAAGACAGAAAGTTCGCTCCGTTTCCGATTCGAGCGAACCTTTCACCCCAGCGGAAGCTACAATTTCGTGAGTATCAACTTTTACCCATGGAAAAAAAGATGGAACGATTTTTCCGTCTGTCTTTAAGCTGGTGTGATCGCGCAGCAGCTCTGTGGGCCTTAATTTAGGGTTATGCCAATGAAACCAGCGAGCGATTGATCCAGTGGGAAGGACAATGAAGAGGCCCGAGTCGCTCGAAGCTTTCCCCAAAAATAAAAATACGTTGAGGCTTCGTCGGGAGTACGCAGACACGTGGCTGGCAGCAAAAGAAACGGGGGTCGATAAATCAGAGAGCGGACGGGACTCCGAAGCCGCGAGTCATTCCCCCCTCTCTTTCCCATCTTCGCGCCTTCCAAGTTTCATCTCAAGAAGATATACAAACAAGCGCAGACTGAGATACGCAGGCGTGCGTGCACATCCCGAAACTTTTTATTTTCATTTAGCGAGAGGCTCTACTCGAAAAGCGAGCCGAACGAAAATAGCGCAGGGGCGAGCAGGACCGAGAAGAAGCGACGGTCCCGCATCGGGCCCGCCGCTTCTTCGAAAGCCCCTCGAGTGCATCCTTAACTATGTAACCGTGAAGTAGCATTAAATTGCTGCAAAAAGAAAAGAGAGTAGAAAAGCTCAGTAAAAAGGCGGGGGAGAGGGCCAGCCTAGAGAAAACTCGGACCGTACGATTTTGTGTAGTTTCGTGTCTCGCGAACTTTTCGTTGGAGCCCAAAATGTTCACTTTAGTATGTATACGCGCTGAGTACTCGGACGATGCACGCTGTACACGCTTTCGTGAAAGCAGCGAGTGTGAGAAGCTCTGCGGATGTATAATAAACTCGGTATTCTTTTCAGACTTCTTCGCTTCTACACACACACACACACACACACACACACGACACTCGCAGAGAGCGATGCGCTGATGCATGCAACACAATTGTCTGTGCGATCCAAGAGTCTCTTTCCCGCCACTCGTAACATGCAGTTCTCCACACACGTGCATCTTCATTTATATACACACTCGATATCACACGTGGAAGCTCGATCTCTCGGAGAGTGAGTGAAGCATCCGCTCGTATCCCATAACGCGTGCATTGTGCTGCTCTTCATCAGCGCAATGTATTCTAATTGGATTTTCCGAGGTCGTGGAAAAATGCATGGGTTCGGAGTTTAATTCGTTTCGAAGCTTCGATCGGGCAGAAAAGTTGATGGAAAATTAGCTGAACGGGACATCAGAGGTTCCGGGGTGGGTTCTGAGTTTGAAAAAAATTCTGTCTAACGAAGCGAAGCGGGGGGAGAATGAAACGAGCGAATCGGGAAGCTCGCTCCGCTTACGCAGATTACTCACAAATATAATCAGCCGAGTTTCATTCCCGTAGGTTTGAAAATAAGAAATGAAAGGAAGAAAAAACTCACATATAATTCGGCTATCGGGACGAGCCTCGTAGAATATCCGGCGAAATACACTCGGTAAAAGAGAGCGAGAAAGATATCTTGAGATTATGTGTCAGGGAGCAGCGAGCGCGCGGGAGAAACGTGTAACGATATCGATATCGTTATTGAGCAGAAGGTCCGAACGACGATTTTCTCTCGTCGTTTTTCGAACGAGGCGAGAGCAGAGAGATCGTCGAATGTCGCGCGAACGGTCATATGTGGGTATTGTGCGCGAGCTCACGGTATATTATACACCCTTCGGAGCTTCCGGGCATTCGTGAAAAGAAGGGGGGAAGAGAGCCCGAGCGAGAAGTATCTCCCGGGAGTATATAGCCGCGCGCGAGATTTCACGTTTCGATCGTAAAAGCGACATCGAATCGAGAGGAGCAGCGATCCAAGCTGCTTCTCCCGATCTCATCTTCCTTCGTATCGTCTCGTCCTCGAACATTCTCCCTTATGGCCCGAATTCTCACATCTTTTTCGCCACTTTTCTACCGTACAATCTTCGCCGCTTCTTTTTTCGCCTTCTCACTTTTCCAAGGTACCAACAAATTTCCGACCGTAACATTATCCTCTGAATAGGCGCGCGGGACGAAAAAGAAAGCGGAATAACACTTTTCGACGGGTTTAAGGAGTTTCCATTCGGACGAGCCTCAATTCGAAAAGCCCTGGCACGATTTTCATACTATTTGTAACCAAAAAATCACACTTTCAACATCTTTCTTTCGTTTTCATGGTAAATTCTCTGACGCTGGGCACTGGACGCAGCCACGCTTAAGGAGTTTCGCAAAGCGTTTCTTCTTCATTCGGAACGAAATGCTTCCCTGCGACTAATCAATAGCGACGATCCCAAAACCACGATTATCGTGCCTACGAATTCTCGGATATGAATATTTTTAAGGAAAGCCTCAAAGACAAAAGGCCCAAAAATGGGAATAAAATAAAAAGTGCTGCGAAATGAGGAGCGTCTGGAGGCGTCGTATCGCTGCGAGCATAAAGGCCGTCGATCACGTTGGCGCGACAGTCATCGTACGGCATATAAAGCCAAACGTGAGAAGGAGGATGACGACGAGGACGACGAGCCGTGGCTAATTGCTGCACTCCAACAAAAAGCTCATTCCCGCGTGTGCGCTCACGACACGAGGACCGAACGTTACCGCGTACACGAACATCCAATCTGTTCTATACATATATGCGTTTAAGCATACCCGCCACTCTCTATGAACGTGGATACAAACGACACATCATTGCAGTGCCTTTCTGCCTTAAAATAAACGAAGGAATTCGTACAGTTTCGTTTTATCGAGTGAATTGATAAACTGCGACTTGGAATGCGAGATAAATATTTGAAAATACAAAGTTTCTGGATACACTTTTGCCAATTTTAAGGAGTCTCGATAATTCTCATGTAAATTGGCGGTGCTCCGAGGCTCGGGTGATCCGAAACCGATTTCTCGTTAATCCGATCAGTAAAACCTCTGGACCAGTGATTCGTGGACACTTGGACACTTCGCCATAAAATTTTGGCACTTTGGTCGAGTCCCGAACACCGAATACTCTAAAATTCGATGAAAATATGTGAAAACAATAGCGGAAACGTTCTCGACTCTACGAAATGTAAGGGGAATATCAAGCGGCCATATATTTGGGGTTTCCTGAATCGAACAACGATAATATAACACAAGAGAAGCGACTTAGTGACTAGAATCCTTTCACATGCGATAAATCCATGTTAGAGGATTGTCGCTTGTGGGGTCTTGCACGTTTCTCACCTAGCAGGCATCTCCCCGCGGTTCTGGGGAGGGCCAGCACAGACTTCGTGCATCCTTTGGCTCGAGGGAATCTATATCTATACAGGCGTTTTCATCCCTCTCTGATTCCTCGTGGTGCTATGTCAGAGCAGCAGCAGCAGCACCACCAGCACCAGCAAAAGGAACAGAACTATAGCTCAGAGGGTGTCCGGCGTGTGTGCACGCGACACCTGCTTCGCATTACCTCCTGCTACATAACAAATACGTGTATGTATATATGGAGCACATGCACTGCAAGAAAAACCGTCAGAGTCTCGCTCGACGCTGGTGCACTGTCAACGGAATTAGATTTACAGGGGTGTTAAGTCCATCGAGTATCTCACACGATTCACTCGTGAAACGTCACGAGAATAACGAGATGGGCACGAACAATCAAGAGGGGAGAGACAACGAAATAGACAAAAGAGGAAAAAAGAGATGCGAAAAGTGTCGAAGGATGTTGGACTTTGGATATTTGAGGTGGATCATGCCCGTAAGATCGTATTTTATGGGGGTCCGGATTGGGTCGATTTTTAATTCGTTAATTAAGGATGTTATCACTCTGAATTAATGTCAGAGCTTTTTCAACTTATTTTGTAGCGAATGAAACTACACGAACTACCTCAAAGAGTAGAACGTTTTCGTTGGTATTTCTATTTTTATTGGCACACCTGTCGACGAGGTTATCAAATTTTTTGTGTTTTTTGTAAAGGAAGATTTTGAAGATCTTAATTTTGATTCGTCCTCAGTGTCGTTCGAATTCTAGTCTCGGAATATGGAATCGGGTTTGGAGAATACGGCAAAACGTCGCATGGAAAATAATAAAAGCATGCGAGGAAACGAATTAATGTGAAAATCGTAAAAACACGCCATTCTCTTTGTGCTTAGAAAAAGCATCGTGGCAGCTGTAATTGTCGATGGTTATATTGTCCAATCCGATAGTTTACGATAACAATGGGCATAATTTCCGACATTTTCTCACGTGATCCCGGTACGACTTAATAATATGCAAGCAAGAGGATGACCTTAAGGCGGAGAGAAAAAAAGATTATAACAATCGATGTGGAAATGGCGGTTGTGGCTTCGATCCTCGAGCTCAACATCGACGTTTCAACCCACCGATTACAAATCGCTCGTTCGCTTCGTGGGACTCGTATAAATAACGAAAAAACCCCAATGAATATTCCCAGGTAAATGCTTTCGTGATCTCTTTGCTGCAAAATTCACTCGAACATAAATTCGTCACGAATCAGCAACGAGTGAATCGCACATTGAGATCGTGGA
This sequence comes from Venturia canescens, assembly GCF_019457755.1. Lineage (NCBI taxonomy): Eukaryota > Metazoa > Arthropoda > Insecta > Hymenoptera > Ichneumonidae > Venturia > Venturia canescens. Next base: position 3,984,192 of record NC_057425.1, read on the forward strand.
CCAATGAAAGATCGAATTTGTACTAAGAACATTCCGTTCATTCGACGATTTTATCGTCATCTGCATGAGCTATCGATTCACCCATCATTATTCTTCCCCCATCGAGTCGTTTCTTCCATACGGAGAGAATTAAACGGTAATATTTAGCCTGAAATTCACTGTCAAATTAACCGGATACATTTGACTGCGCGGGGACGAAAGTTAACGAAAAATATTTACACCAGTAACGCACTGAAAAATTTTCAATATTTTACGGAATTTTCAGTTTTATAATAGTAAATATTGCAGATAGTGAAGTTTAAGGTACGTATACTTAAATTTACGAAATTTTTAGTGAATTTTACAGTGCATCACGGCAAAATGTCTTTGACCTAACGTAGCTATCGATCACTCTTTTCCGAATTTCGTAGCACACTGAAACGACGATTTGCCAGTGCAGTGCGGTAAAATTCACCGTGACGGTCAAAATTTACTAAATCCTTCGTTGAAAGTTCCTACAGTGAGCAACGAATATTATTTTTTTACAGAAAAGTTTAATTCCTTTTCCACAAAATCATGAATTGCGGCCCGTCACCGCACAATCGTTGCTGGACGGCAATTTTACAAATTTAATTATCTCCGTGCACTACCGAACCCTGCAGACCCCAATTTTTGGAAAAAGCTGCGTACTGAACGAAGCCGAGAAGCAATATCGATTAGATTTTGATGAAAGTATGAAGAAACCTCCCATATTTGTTGCTACGAGAAACAAGTAATTGCCTTACGCGGAATGTTCTTGCTGAGCTCGTTGGGATTGAGCTTAAAGCCGATAAACAGCATCGAAGGAGTTAAACTGCGCGCGGTGGGCAGCGAGACACGAGCCGCGAGTGGTGGAGTGAACGAGGAGGAAGGCAGTTGCGGCGCGAGAACGTTCAACCGGTCTGGGACTCCCCCGAGACTGCGAAAACTCGCCCGTTTCGTATTCGGCTCGTCCGTTCGCCAGCAAAGCATTCTGTACCCTCAGCAGCATTCGCGTATACATGTATTCGTATTAATCCTTCTAACTTATTCTTTATACGCGTTTGTGTACGTACGATACAATATAAATTCTATGAGTACCGAGCGCGCGGAACGTCTGCGCGTGGATTCTGTTTGACGTTGAGATAATTCCTTTCACGTTACATTAACCGCGCGGACGGGGAACAAATTCTCCCACAGAACAAAATAATATGATTTCCTGTAGCTTTTGCTACGTTTCTCACAGACTCGAGAGCGGTGCGGCGAGCGTAGCAGACGCACGAGACTGCGGGAGAGTCGCGAGTGCGCAGGTTTGCAGTGATCGATGTCAAGGGATCGTGAGTAAAGGGACCGATCGTAGGAATCGCAATTCCAGAAATCTTATAAACAATTAAATAAGAATATTGATCAAGAGTCTGAAAACTTGTTTCCCGTTGTTTCGGTGGATGTGCCACGAGACGTTGAGGGGAAGTTTAGAAAGTTCAGGCGCGATTAAGAATACAGGGACCGCGACGTGCGTTTGTTCGAACGTTCAAAGCGACTGGAGCCCGCACACACGTGGACGAAAACACATATACGAGAAGTAACACAAGCGAGCGAGGGACAGCGCGCCGAAAATTCGATATCCCGGGGGAAAAAACGACAAAAAAAGAATGACGGTTCGGAGGGATGACAATTTGACATTTTTTTTTGACGAAAGCCCGAGGGCGCGGGGAAAGAAAAATTTTCTCGTTTATTGCCCCGCAAGGGATGTGGAACCTCCTTTTCGTCGTACGTCCCGCGCGGTCTCAGGATCTTATTGTCCAACTCATTGTCTGTCAAGGTAATCCTGTACGTACCGAAGCTACGTATACGCGCGCAGATATACTTGGACCGAGCAGTCTGTGTGTGCTTGCTTTGCGGTCTTGTTGCGTCGAGGACCTGTGTCAAGGAGCCGACATAACGCCGCGGCTGAGACGATCCTCTTTATATTTGATATTTACATTCTCGTATGACATATTTCGAGTTATTTCGGCTGAAATTTCCTTGTGATTATCTCTGATTTGTACTTTTTTGATTGTCAAATCCACCGCCCCTGAAAAACTAAATTTTCTACGTTTCTGTGAGACTCGTATCTGGATCGGTGTCCACTGAAAATTCGATCGCGCGTCTGCAGATCGCTGCAAGAATTCACTCGAGTACAGAGAGAATCCTTTAGCTGTGCAATTATCGTTTGATTCCTTCTCCTACTTTCCAAGCACCGGAAACACTCGGGTTCAATAGCAGAGAATAAAAAATATATTAAAAAAGTGAAAGTTCATGGACCAGGCTCGGAAGCAGCGTCTGTATTTCGTGCGAGTACAAAAACAAGCGAAGCAAAAGCGAGGGCATATTTCTACGCTCTGAAAAAATATGATGCTCGCTCCCTTTATTTCTCCATTTCTTGTCGCTTAGTCCGTTTGAACGGAGGGGACGACATTGGGACAAATTTTCCGCAACAAAAATTTCGAATGGGAAACAGAGAGTGGTTGGTGGTCGGCTCTCGCCGTGGAGTTTGTCATTTGTGTTGCTCCTTTTCTCTCTCTCCTTCACGGGCATTCTGTCTCACGTGCCCCGGGCTACAGAAACGTATTACAGTTTAAAATGACAAAAAGGAAGGTACTAATAATGGGCGCAATATAATATGAGCGTTGTACACATTCTTTCGGGGTTTCTCTTCGTACACTCCACTCACATATGGATATACAGATATATCAATGCAGCATGTATATTGTATTATCTATAAACTGGTCCCAATATCGAGTTCCTGCTCCTCGGTTTCATCAGTCCAAACTATTATAGAGTAACGTATAGTGTTCGGGGTTATGGCTCCAGTGCAGTCTCCCGAAAACTCGTGTGTAAACACAAACTCCCCTCGGTAGCAATTCCTGCTCTGTTGCACTCACTCAGCTGCAGCCTGCTCCTCTGGCTATGTACGAATCCGGACGAGCCTGCGTGTACCGTCGTAGACACGGTTCTATGATCCCCGGTGAATTGAGAAGCCACGACGACTCGGAGACCACGACATCCTGTCAATTTCTAGTTAGATCGAAGCTGCTTTGGAACGAGATGAATTTGTGTTTGAGCAATCCAGATAAAAGTCCCGCTGTAGGATCTTTTTTCGCATTCGTATTATCGAGTTTGTGGAAAGGAGTCGCGGCTGGAGTTCTGCGTCGGGGGGGCACGAACATTCGATTCGATGAGGAGACTGAAATCACCGGGGCATTTTCGAATTTGAAGGTCACTGGATCGAAAACCTCCAGGGGGAGAGTCGAGGGTAAACGTCACGGCAGCCAGTGATCAACGTTATTGAAAAAAAAATGATGTTTTAAGGGGAAAATGGCGGCGAAGGTACTTTGAGCTGTCCGGCGATTGGATGACGTACGAAGGGGGTAAGTGGCTGAAGGTACATGGCCAGAGGGTTGGCTGGACTGCTAAATAAGCCGAGTACCGTTACGCATACTCTTGTTCACGTGGGATTACAATACACACGTGCATTATAAAGAGGCGTGCGCTGCGGGCGGGGGGAATGGAGCGAGGAGAATCGAGCTGGAAAACAGGAAAGAAACGATTCTCGTGTGCCGTCCCAAATGTACTTGTACCGCGGTATGAGTAACGTACTCGTTTCCGCGAGAGAGAGAGGGAGAGAGTGCCGGAGAGAAAAAGAAGGGGCGAGAGGAGAATGAAGAAAGGAAGAAAGAGAAACGAGGTTGAAGGGACGGCTGGGGCAGGGGGAAGAGAAAACGAGGGTCCCTGCCAGTCCGGTATATGCCTGTACTCGCTTGAGCACAGTAATATAAGAGAGCGACCTGGCCGACAGGCCAGGATAGATTGTTATTGGCTGAGGAGGATTTCAACCCTTTCTATACGACCCGCCTCGCACATTTGTATTACGCAAGCCTCTTCCCTCCTTCCTCTCATATTCGCCGTCTTTCTTCCCCTCGTATGATATGCTAACGAGCACCAGATCAGCGCCAAATAAGTTATATGGAGGAGTACTGACGAGTGGGGAAGGGAGAGCCGCGAGGGAAGCGCCCCGTTTTCAGGGCTTGCGAATTCGACGAGCGGGCAAAAAGGTCGAGGCTTCTCTTGGGGTTGGTCAAGTTAATGCGCGACTGAGGTGCATGCCGGATGGGAGATGGGAAGAAAAATTTGCTTTTTTTTAGTCTCATGTTGCTGCTTGTGCGACTGCCCAATGTGAAGCCGGCTAATTGTGAAGGCACAGGTTGTCTCAGGTTGGCGGAAAGCTGGATATTATTCGACCTCTGGCGTTGCGTGGGTGGGAACACTTTTGCTTTCAACTGTCCATTAATTATCGTTCCGCACGTTTCATTGGGAAATTTTGCCAAAGCCTCGTTTCGGGGCCGGTGACCCGTGTCTGAGATCAATTTGGAATCTTGGTTTATTGAGATTTTTGTGTCGTCGAAGTGCTGGGAAAAAATCCAAGCGAATTTACAAATACGTGGGAATTTTTAGCTGCGATGGAATCTTGAAAATTTACTGAGTTTAAAAACTTCGGGAAAAAGTGTCTTTCGACAGCTGCCTTTAGCCCCACGAACCGAAATTCTTGACTGCCAATGAAAATTAATAGGAATCCAGGTTTGGGGATTGATTTTGTGCAACGAGTTCGGTAACTCACGCATTGACGATAAACTGATTTTCTTTAGAATCCTCTGGCCCTTCTCCGTCTCCGCGCCTCCGCTGGTTTATCTCGTTTCGCGTTTCCGTACGTTCGACTCCCCGTACAATGTATCACATACGAGCGAATAGGGCTTTGTGCTATACGTACTGTTACGAAAAAAATTCCTCCCTCGCGTGAATCCCCGCAGACGAAACGAGAAAGGGTCGCGAAGCAGCGAAGACACGTACGACTCGGATTTCTTCGCAACGTACAGTCGGAGCTCGCGCAATTTTATCGATCACACGAAGCGAAGCAAACTCCGCATAATTTTCTTCCTACAGGGTCATCTGATTCACGGTCTTTTCGAGCAAGCACCAGAGATTTTCATTTAAATCAAAATCCACGTGAATACTGGGGTCGGTGTTTTAAAAAGAAAAAGATATTTTTTTTTCCTCAAATTTGCAAGTGATTATGTTAATACATAATGTGAAAAATAATTCTCTCAAATCTTGGGCAATCTAAAAGAATTTTTAGAGGTGGCGCTAGTGACGTGAATTTTTTTTTCTTCCCCAAAAAACCACGATAAAAAAAGATTGATTGCTCGGTGTTGCGACGACGAAAGTTAGCAGTCAATCAAGAGTTGGTTCTCTCTAAATTTGAACTTGGAGGAGAGACATTTAGAGGTCGTCTCAATGGTTTTTCTAAAGTTTTTTTTTTCCATTTTTTTGTAAACGTTTACGAAGTGCTTTTCAAAATGTTCGAGCTTCGAAGTAAGAAGTTAAATTGTGAAAACTTTCACTGTACCTATCGATACGCCCTTCGTCATCGATATATGTGCACGGGGTGGAATCATTCCTACGAAATCGTACGTATTTACGTACGCACATATCAATTTCACGATCTCTCGCAACTCTCAGGGGGGAAAACCCCGCGTATTTTGTGGGGGTATTCGGAATAGAGATTTTTTTTGTCGATTTTAACGCTGCGTGTCTGGAGACTTATGAGAAAATGTAGCATCCCAGTGGTCTCAAATCTTCTCAAGTACAATCTCAAAACTCTCGTCAAAAGCCCGCGACTTTGAATGAACTTTTAAAAAACTGAAAACACCAATTCCCGAGGGAAATTCGTTCCGTCGAAAAATCTTAAGGTAGTTTATGCACGAAACGATTTTCTTAGGAAAGTCTTGAAATCTACACAGAGTTTAAATGCGTAGTCGACTGACACACACACACACACATCAAATTTTAATTTTCTGTCTTTTAATTAATACTTTTTTCTCGATCCATTTCCCTTTGTGTTTTCCCTTTGCGCTCTCTAATGCGATTTTCATCGTAAAAGACTGTAGTACTTTCGCCAGGGACGAATGAAATTTCGAGTTCAGTTAGTGACGGATTCCCGATTAATTAATGGCTTGTAATTCCATTCGTGAAACGATAAATTGAAAAAATGTATTTACGATTTCGAATAAATAACTCTGACAATAATTTAAAGTGATAATATCTTTTATTGTGGAAGTAAAAATCGATCCGATTTAGACACCCATAAAATACGATCCTTCAGACATGATCAACCTTAACGACTCTGTAATTTTTAACGATTTACATGCGACTCCAAAAAGTCCCAGTCCATTCGTGCCACGTATTCTGTATAGTCTGACTTTGGAAGGAAACAAGGAAGAATCGACTGTAAATACAGAGCGCGTTTTATGTATATTCGCAATTCGTTTGAAAGATAAGGGGCTAAGAACGTGTGGGCTATGCAGAATACATAAAGCAGCACGGGAGACTCTCAGCAGAGACACATTCAGCTTTTGTATTCTTGCGTTATAACTATACATTAAACACAAACATACAGATAGAATAAAACTCGAGCAACTTATAGTGCGATGTGGATAGCGAACGTGTGATATGCTCGGTATGAAGCAAACGCGAGAGAATCAACTTTAATAATTGTGTATTCACCGAACGTGAAAGATAAGGATGAAAAGGTGTCCGGAAACGAGGCGTTGATTATACGCGCGGGCCTCGCGGTTGGACATTGTTGATTTTCCTTTTTTATTTCTTTTCTCAGCACACGCATGTACGAAGATACGAATGTGTGTGTGTGTGTGTGTGTGTACACGGAATGAAAAACTGAAGGATTTTATTGGTGTCGGTATGCGGGCATAAATTTGAGTAGATTAAGCCCTTAAAACGTTCATCCATTTGATTCGCCGAGTTGGTTACGTCGCTTGAAAAACTTATCAGGCTATTCTATATCTTTCATTTTATTTATCGTTCGTTAATACAGTCAAACCGACCGATGGATGATAAACTAACGAAAATTATCCTCCTTTATATTCAAATATACGGGGTCGCAAGATTTTCTTCATAGTTTTCGGTATAAAAAAGCCGTCTCGTTAGCATCGTTGAACACTGCGAGGGAGAGGAGTTCTCGTGTTCGAGCTATCATTTATTAGCGCTGACATGAAAATGGGGGGGAAAATATGCATGGATTTGCATTAATTAGTTTATCGTTTCGAGCTACTTTAGAGTGTAACTCGAGTCAGCACTTCCTCGAATATTATCGGAAATCCGGTGTTTTATTGTTCCGAAATGTAAATTCGAGTATAAAAGAAAAACGGAGAAAAAAATATCAAGCACGTTTTCGCGGGGTATTTGGAACGCCGAAAGAGGCCGATCGACTGTCAAATTTTATTGCTCATCGACAGAAAAAACAATCGTTCGATGAAGAAACTTTTGAAAAACTTCGTTACGTCGACCGTATGTCCCCGCATAAGCGAGACACCGGGAAAGCGAGAAGCAGCGATCGGGAGCTCGTGGGGCTGGCTAAAAAAAGGAGCGAAAAATTCGAGATGCTAATCTCGCTTAGCCTCTAAAGAGGGGCGAGGGAGAAACGCGAGGGGGAAAAACTATGTGCTAATGCGATCCCGTTTAGCCAAGTCATCCGGAAAGCGGGACACCCGCCCTGCTTTTGGTGCGCCGGTGAGTTCGCGCTCTCTTCGATCTCTCGGTCTCCCTTTCCTATTGACGGCGGTCCATACGGCCTAAATGGAGGTGCAACTACCTTTTCAACGTGTATTCGATGCGCGCGCGCGCGCGCGGCATACATTTGAACGTCGTTTCGCATAAGGAAAGGCATGTGGAATGAATGCACGTCGAGGCGCAGAAGGACGGAACTGAGGATGCCGAAACGCCGAGACGAGGCGAATCGCACCCTCCTGATTCTCAGCTCGGCGGTGTGCTCGAGCCTCATCACATATTCGTGTTCGCGTATTAGCTACGCGAGTATGAACGCTTCATTTTCACATGGAGAAGCGCGAGCCCGATCATAACGTAACGGCATCGTGACAATGACGAAACACGATGAACGGATCAGCGACAGATTTGCCAAGTTAGTCTGCACACGTTATATGTGCATCCATATCTGGAGAGGGAGCAGAAACTGGGAGGGGGAGAGAGAGCGAGATCTCGTGTGAGCTCGGCGTTGGGGGTAGTAAAAGAGAAAATGGCAGGGCAAGTCCCCCATTAGTTTCTCATCAGGCCAGAGGCGAGCGCACACACCGGTTGGTTGTCGCTGTTGCGGCAATGTACAATCCCATCGACGCCATTGTTGTTTCGATTGTCATTATTTTGGGATTCCTCCCTGCCGCGTCCCGCTCCGCGCATGCTGCATATCGCCCTCCGTCTCTTTATCTCCAACTCCCGCGAATTCGCCTCGATGATTTTCCAGCAAAGCTCATTCGACCGAAAACATTTGGACATATTGGAACAACCAGCCCGGTGGACAATGACACCGCTATTTCATACGCGATGAGATTATTTCATTTGTCGCCTCGGGTGCTTTCGTTCTGGACACGAAATTAACACGAGCTACGTACAAACAGAGCATCGGGAATCTCCGGCTGTCCAGCCCCGATATTCTCGCCGTTTCGTGTCAACTCGACGACGATTATTCGAAACAAAAATTATCCAATCCGAAGCGTTCCCATCAGGAGGATAAACAAAACGAGACTCTTTTCAGAACCCAAAGGATTATTGCCTGCCATCGAGATGGCGCCCAGATCGAGATTCTTCAACAACTCTCGTTCCCGTGATATGAGAAGCGATAAGAAAAAATTTGCGTACGCGTCGCCCCGCGTACGCGTGTTGGAGCTAGCATGTTGTCCGGCGTGTGCTCGCGGGTGCGTGCGTAACCGCAATATATGTACGGTCCCGATACACCGTAGCGTGATCGAGACGAGAAGGGAGGGGAGTGAGAGGAAAAAAACGATTCTACAGTTATATTGAACGTGGATATATTATATCGCGTGTGCGAAGCGACGTTTGGATTCACGTCGAATTTGTAATCTCATACATATTCCTGGATCCGGGGGTGTGCTCGACTCCGAGGCCTGCTCCTCGGCCCCCGCGCGCGCAATCGAGTCGTTGCATATGTGTCGAGAGGTGTACGCAGAGAGCTCGGCCATTAGTTACAGTTGTTGCGGATCGCCGTACACTTATCCCGACGAGAAACGCGCGTTTTTTCTCCCTCATTTTTCCCGTGTGTTTACTTCGACACTCGCCGCCCGCGTCAGCGGCGAGGGTGCTTATCGGCGTTGAGGATTTTCGCGTGTGTTTCACTCCATTTTTCCCAAGCTTCGATTCACCGGTATGGGGGAATAATTGGGAAGAAGACGACACTGTTTTGGGGGCAAGCCAGTGTGAACTTTTCTGTCGAAGGCTCGAGAGCGGGGTAGAAACGTTTGAGAAGAAAATGGAATCGATTGATTCGGAGTTTGAATGCGGATCGTTAGGAAAGTTCGAGAATCATTGACACCCAGAAAATAGGGAATTTGTTGGTTGAGTATAAAATGAAGCAGGCAGCAAAGTTTGAGGGAACGGAGCGAGGAATGAGTCCGCAGTTCGCAATAAGCCGGAGGCCCCGTTCGGGTTTGCTTCGAGTCGCTTATTGAGCAAATACTGCTCGAAGTAGAGATCAGCCCAGTCCCATCGTCGCCCGTTTCTGCATATACCTATACATTCGTATTTCCTTTCGGTTGGTGGTTGGCAGCGATGTTGGCGAAGGTGTGGTGATCCTCGCCCGCGAGCACCGGGGCTGATAACCCTTTCGCTTGCGAGGCGCCAAATAATACGAGACCCTTAAACGACGGCTTTTGATGTGTCATCGCTCCGGCGAGCATTTTACGCACGCCTCGGCCAATTTGAACGGGTGCCCACACGCCCACACTGCTCCGTGCACACGGACGAGTGTGTCGAGAACACATTTCGAGGCGCGTACTCTTCCAACAGCGAGTTACCCCTTCGAGCTTGCTGTGCCTCGCGAATTCTCTGCTCTCGTGAAAGCCCCGACTCCCGGGGAAACCTCGGCTTAGTTATTGGCTACTCCGCACCTTCCATCGCAATCTTCACAGCAATTTGTCGCCGATGGAACGAGTGCGAGCATGTCAATTATTGTTTTCGTCCATTTTTGGGAGCCGCGGATCACTCGATTTTCTCATAACCGGTTGACATTGAAAAGGCTGCGTAGTCACCGCCCTCCAAGAGCCGAAACGCCTTTCTCATTTTCTTTCAATTTTCACGTCGCCCAGCCCCTCTTTGTCAGCCATTTAAACCCTCCTTCATGCTCATCGTTCATATTTGCTTCCTCCTCTCGCCTCCGCGCACGCTTCTTCTCATCTGACCCGTAAAACCATCGCCCCTTTTACGCCCTTCCGTATAATCCCTTTGGCGATCCGCGTACGCGCGCCCACACACTACGCGTCATAATCATCCCGCCCTGCTCTCCCGGTCCCTTAATCATTCCGCCGTCCCTGTAATCGGGGATGGCACGCGTTTGATTGCATTTGCGTTTTACTGTGGAGTTACGCGGATCAAGGCGCGAAGGGAACGCTCCAGAAAGACGCATTCAAATTCCTTAATGAACGGACTCGGCGTCTCGCTTTTTCAGTACCGTCATTCGACTCGAAATCCTCGTGTATGAGTTCGATAATAACCAAATTATTCTAATCAAATTTACAAGTTTTTTGCCGGTCTTTAGATGGACGGTGCAGTTCAATGATTCTCAACTTCAAAAGTAATTGTACGTGTCGACTTAATCATTTCAAATATGGTCGAAAAAGATTCGGAGGAAACGACTTTTAGAGTCGTTTTTTTAATTAAAATATGAACGTTCTCGTTGGACTGAACTTTGCGGAGTAAACTGACGTAAAATCGATGATCGACGACTGATTTTTCGAGGGCGCGGGGACTGAAGGGAGCGCAAATCGCACAGAAGATCCGCGTACGTGTTCCGTAACTGAAAGTAGTAAAGCACTGAAAATTAAGGGTATGCGCGGTATATTGCCTCTAGCATCTCGCGAGGGACATTGAAAATATCTTCATTTGGCATCGTTCCAATTGGGCTGGTGCCCTTCACCAATGCCAGTAAACGGTGTACGAAATTGCTTTTCCTGCCTTTCACAAAACCGAATAAAAGGAGTAAAACACAATATTGAAAACAAAAACTTGCATCCGACGCTGCGATATCGTTCGGATGAATGGTTCGTGTTCGCCAAAATACGTGGACGGTTCGCTGTGAATGGATCTCATGGAAAGTATAACCGAATTCGAACAATAATTGTTAAATTCACTTCAATTTATATTCAGAGTGTAAAAAAAAAAAATGAATATTTTTGCACATGGCATCGAATTGGCGGATCAACGGAACTGGGCCTTCGAGTCTCGCTGGCCAGCGACAAAAACTTTCTGACCAAGTGCGACGAGCAGAAAGATCCGCACTAAAAACGGAATATTTTGTTGATCCAAAAAAATATTTAATCAGCTAATTAAAATTTTGTGCCACCAAATATTTCGATTTATATTATTCGTGCTACTGAAACAACAAAACGGTTGTTCCTTACGAAAGCATATTTTGTTACGTGCACAGTGATTTTTCTTAAAAAGCAAAAAACTGTTTTCCTTCATAATTATTCAGCAGAACAGAAGAATGAATTTCAAACCGCATTTAGTTCGATGAATTCGACTATTTTATTTGATGTCAACAAAATTTCGTTTCCAGTGCCGCAGCAGTAGTCCGGGAAGAGGTGGGGGTGCTAAAACAAGATGAAAAGTGCACGAAGTAGCTCGGCTGTTCAGCATACGAGGGTACAATGTAAGAGCCGCAAGAAGGAGTCGAGTAGGTGACTCGTCGCCTCGTAAAACTCAGGATGTACGGATCCATAAGTTAATAAACGCGAGAACGTGTCGTCTCATGCTCCATTGTCTGTCTCAACCGCCATAAACGTGTATTCCGTGCGTTGAGGCGAGGCTCTCATTCTCACTCGCCGGTTTCTTCAACGAAGCGAGAAACACGTGAATGAAAGTTATGACGACGAATATTCGAGGTGGATCTGGCGATGGAGGTCGTCGCTGCTTCTCGATCTTTCTCCCTCTCTTTTTCCTCGTATATGCATATTAAGCGTGTTTTTAAATGTATAGATATAGGACAGAGAGATATTTACACGCGGATGGCCGTCGCTTGCATCCGATGTACGAGTGCCATTGAGTAAAAAGGACCGAACTCGGTGCTGATGGCCAAGAAGGAGGGCCGTGATTCCCCGCGTCCTTTTTACCTCCGGCGTAGTCCCAGGCATATCCACTTACATCCGACATTATGTTAGCTCGAGCCACGTTTTCTATCCTTCTGTCCTCCTGTCCCCCTCCCTCTCTCCCTGGGCCGTCATCCCCTCCTTTTTCCTGATCGTAGGTAGATTCGGAGCCCGATAAAGTCCAATAAGCACGCGTATAAATCGTCGGTGCTATTACTGATCTCGAGCTCTTGGATAACCGTTTATTCGTCTTGGACGTAGGATTAATATTTGTAATAAATTTGATGAAATTTCTAAGCTTTTCGTATGGAATGGAGTTTGTTGTTGCGCGCCGTTATTTTCGGTTTAGTGTGACTGAAAAACGCTTGCGGCTTGGTAACAACCGCCTCGTTATTATTTCTACTTTGGATATCGTAGCCTTCCGTTCGATATGATTCCGAACGAAAAAACGTGCCTCGGGAGACTTTTTTGTCCGTTGGTAAAAAAGGTACGAGAATTGAGTGAGCGCTTATGCGCGTCACGCTCGTTGAAAATAGCATTATTTTATTTTTACGGAGTTTTAAATTTGTAGCGATACTTCATTTAACCTACATTTTTCTTTCGGAATATTAGCCACGGCCTCAGCTCGACGTTTAGCATGACAAATGGACGAGCCGGCACACTGTCACTAACTGTTTATGAATATGCGTGGATTCAAATTTTATTATTATTTTTTGTTTGACGAGACATTTGAATTTCACGGAATAACGATGTTGATAAGAACATTGTATAGCTAACGGGATATTATTATGCGCGGCAACTATGCAGAGCAGCTTATTATCGGACGATTTTTATCTCTTATGCGCCATATTATATTGATAATTGCTGTGTTTGCTGCTGATTTTTCAAATGATTTACCGCCAACTTTTCAGCTTTACGGTGACACGAGTCGGAGGTCAATAGAACTAAATTTTGTGTGAAATCGTGTCTCTTGTCTGCTGTGGAGAACCGAGACGGACGTTCCCCCGGATCGGTAACTTCCGACGACGCACTTGACTTTTGTCGGGTTATCGACCGTGAAACGAGACACCTGCCGACGCTCCTACTTCGGCAGCGTCGAGACTTCGACGAAATCTAACTCTATCTCTCTCTCTCTCTCTCTCTCTCTCTCTCTCTCTCTTTCCACTGAAACACACTCACTTTCTCTCCTCCTCTTCACCCTATAGGCGCACCTTAAATTCGATTCAACGCTAAAGAGACATCGCAAAGGGCTCTCGCGGTATTGAGCCCTGATGCGAAATGCGAGACGAGGATGAAACAAATCTCGTTCATACTTCATGCAGCTCCGATTATTCCACTAACCCTCTGGACTTAGTCGTTGAATTTGGCCTCGGTTTTGAGCGCGCTTTGTCGCAAATTTCGCGCGAGTGCGCGTCAACTTTGCAATTTGTTTAACAATTATTTGCAATATAAAAAATCGCCGGGTCCGATAAGGAAACGGTTCTTCATCGATTAATGGATAAAAGGCAAAAAATGACTTTGATTCTGAGTAGAATAACGCGATAATGGTGCGGATACGAAACTCATAAAATTATGAAATTTTTTTCATCCGGTTCACTCGGGAACGAATGCTTTCACGAGCCAAGTTCGATCGGGTGAGGAATGATAAAAAATGAGGACGAAATATCGATAGTTGATAAAACGAGAGCAATTTTCATGATCTCGCGGCGAGGTGAGGTTTCATCGCGGCGAGTAAAAATGGCATCGTTTGGAGCGGCGTGCCGCGGAATCTCGGGGCAGCAGGATCTTCTCGTCGAGACGTATGGATGACGAGAAATATGACGACGTGAGAAAAGGGCTGCGCGCGCGCGCGCGTAGTACACGAAGCCGCACGTCGGGAGGATACACACGGAGGACAAAAGGTAAAGCGAAGAGTGAAAAATACGAGGACGTCGCGAGAAATCCAAGCGACGAATGCTGGCTCGGAGTGAGCGCAATTTTTGTACTCTTTTATTTCCTCCTTTTTGCAAAAAGACTCGCTCCCAGGAGCGAGTTTGAGCGAACCGCTAATTGGGCGCGGAGAGCGCGCAGAGAGATCGCGAGCGGTCAAACCGCGACGTACGAAAAGTCGACGAGAGAGCAGGAGCGAGCGAGAGAGGGATGAGAGCCGCTTTGTAAGAGAAGAGGAGAGCGAGCGAGCGGAGGGAGCACACAAGTCGAGTAATTTGTTGCCAATTTCACGTTGATGCTTTTCTCCCTGGTAATATTGATGGTCGCGAATTCACGATTCTCGCGCGCGATCATGCGAAAATCGCGAGAATTCCAAAAGGTAGAAAATGAGCGGGTTGTCACACGCGGCATTGTTTTATATCCCGTAATATGGGCGATTCCATATAAAGTTCGATTGCTTTTGTCCGAGGTATTTCCTGCTGCGGGTTCGATGGGACCGCTGAATCGAAACGACCAAACGAGTGTCCATAAACCTACGTGAAGGATTAACTTGGCAAAAATAAGAGGAGAAGAAAACCCGATTCAGTTTCCTTTCGCTGCTCCAAACGAGCGAGATTCGAATTGAAAATCCTTCACTTCGGCGAGCTTCTGCGGTTCCGAAGCTTTCGGGTTTGTCGAGTGCTATCCCGAAAGCGCTCTCCTCAGCGACATTTATCGTGAGAAAATCCGAAAAGTTGTAAACCCACGAGAACTTATTCTGCCCTCAAAATTGTCACATTCCATGCGAAAGAGCCCGTGCGCATTGTCCGACTAAAACGAGTGTTCCTCGTACGAAAAAGCAGCGATCGAGGAGCGCGCTGAATAAGAATGAGAATTAAGAAGAAAAGAAAAAGGAAGGGGACGCACACTGAAAATGCATATAGCAACGCGCCTTCTATACTTGTATAGAGAAGCGAATATGCGGGCGGCTAAAGGATCTCCATTTCCGCACCGCGACGCCCCGCGAGAGATGCACCGCTGGTATATATTATATGCCTGCGCAACGGTGACAAAAAGCGCGTCTCTCTCGCTGCTGGAATCGCGGAGCCCCTTTCCGAGGCCAGTTATATAGAAAAATGATAAAAAATCAAATGAAATAAAGGAATAAAAATGCGCGGGCGCGGGCGCGGTATGAGAAAGAACTCGAAGGATTCTCTCGGGCTCAAGTGTTTGTTTAAAATATCGTTTGGCTTCCCGGTGGAGTCGTCGCCTCGGGAAGCCTGCCGAGGAGGATGGAGAATAGATTTCGTCAATAACTTGTTTTCCGTTGTTTTTTTTCTTCATCTTCTCGCATTTTTCTCCTATTCCCAAGCCTTTTTTCTCACCTTTTTTTCATCCTTCCTCTCAAATGCGAATCGAGTTATTCGACACTGCGAGCCTATCCGCCGAGGATTTGATTCATCGAATCAATTTCGCTGGAGAATCTTCTTTTTGCGATCCGCGACCCAAGGGCCTTTTCAGAAAAGCTGTTACCGCGGGAGAAATATATTTATTTAGTCAAACCTGTTGAAACGAACGGATCGCAAATTCTTGTTGAGCTTCTGAAAAATTTTATAACCAATTTTGCATCCACTTCAAAGCACTTGGAAACAAGACCCGCTGCGCCGCAAATAATTGACCCAGAAAATCTCGTCAGCTTCCATCAACCGGTGGCAACAACGTTAATTACCATTCGCGCGAAACATTGCGTAGGCCATTTTTATTGGATTCTTCCAAACGTAGAGCGTCGAGAAGGTGCGACTTGACATTGATCGATGCAATACTTTGCTGCTGTCTTAATCCACACACTTTTAATCCGACTTTTGTGATCGCGCGCGCGAGTGCCCTGGAAACTTTGTGGTATGTAGCGCGGAATACGCCTGCGTATACGTGCGTGCGTGTCACGGCACTCGCGTACCTCAAAATGACACGATAACGAGATGAGAGCGAATAAAGAGCGATGATTCACTGAGACATTGAAATATCGTGATTTTTTGTAACTATCCCCTCTGCTCTGACTGCGCACACAGCTCCACCAGTTTCCACGAAGATTCGCTATTTTCTATGGACCGAGGCGTCCTTTTTATTTTTATTATTTTCCTCGAGCTCGAGCCTCGAGATTATCGCGCATGCATGTTTTGTTGCGAATTCACTGGTGTCTTTACTCGCTTCCAGCACAATAACGCTCCGAGGGGAAACTTTCTGCCGATGTTGTGCGAGCTCGCGATTACGCACGATCCACAATGATCTATACTTCGCGAGATTCCATGAGGTCTCGACACAATGATCGCTGCGCGCGGCGGTTCCTTACATGTTTACCACCGACAGGACAATTATCCGTGTCAGTCTTTTGTTATTTATTCACAATTATTATTATTTTGATGATTATCATGGATGAAAAAACAAATTCATTTGTCTGGAGAAACTTTTTCGTGGGGCGGAAGCCATTTTTCGTGACAGAAATTATACGAATTTTTGAGAAACGATCCGATTGAATGACAATTGTGTTTATTTTATTTTTACTTTTGCATGGCATTTTTTGGAGCGGCACGACGTACGAGGGAAAAGATTGCACTACAAAATGTGTTTGGTTAACGGTACCGGCAATCTTCGGTCATCGGTCAAGGCGTCGCGTCACTTTAGGCATTTCTTAAGGGACTTAACGGATCTTTCCATCCGCGTCGGTCTCTCGGTGTGCGAAACTCGGTTGCATCCGGATCGTCGCACTATATGGGTATACATAATCGCGAGTATTCGCGCAAAACAACTCACCCCCTCTGCGTACATTCCTTCGGGGAAGAAGGAAGGTCGCCAATTATCGCGGGACCCCCGGTTCCTTCTCTCTCTCTCTCTCTCTCTCTCGTGCTCAAAGACCAGGCAGGAAAACATTTTTTTCTGTCTCTGTAATGGCAGTTTCGATGTCCCCGCGAACCTTTATGATCTCTTGCATGTCAAACGTTTCTTATGACATTTTATTTAATTGCAGGTGGGGAGAGAAAAGTTGTACGGTCTTTAGAAGCCGCAGAGGGACGGCGAGGATTGCTTTCCATGCGAAATATTAATTGATCAATTAGCCGATTAATTTTTTGTCGGCATTTCGATATTTGATCCTGCCCCCTTTGGCAGTTAAATTGTTCCGGTTTTCTTAACACCCTCGAAGTCATTTGGAATTTTATTGTTACGCTCACGTTTATTAAATTTCAGGTGAAATTTTTTAAGCCGTCGAGTTGAAGATTTGCTCCAAATTTCGTTGCTGCGACTGCTGGCTTGGAAAGCGAAGCTCGGAAAGTCTATTCCTTTGTTTAGCATCCTCGCCAATACGGGAGATGGACGAGCGATTGTCAGCGGGGATTTGGGGAACAGTGAACTCTCTGATAAGCTCCGAGGAGCGTCAGTTTTCTTTATAATAAGATCACAAAGCCTCATATTTATCGGAGCTTTTGTTATATTTCTTGAGTTTCGTGTTGGTTCGTCCAGAGTACGAGCGATTGGCTTGAGGAACCGAAGACTCTTGGCTTGAGCACAAAAGTCTTCGAGAGCGAGTTTTGGATATTAAGATGTATATTTTTCGCGGTTATTGCGAAAAAAAAGACGAAAAATAAGAAGAAGGAGCAGGAAAGAAGAAGAAAAATGAAAGAAACGAACGCGGGCGAGGAATCTTCGCTGCTAATCTTCACTGCATATATATTAAGGCGCTACTGGTATTAAGTATACTCCAAAAGTCCGTCCTTATATCCTTCACCGCGGGGGGTCACCTCCGCGGGCGTTTGGAACTCGTGCCAAAAAAGCTCCATCGAAATTGCTCCTTCTGTCGGTCTGCTGAGCGAGCGACGATGTACTCACTGCCATCGGAAATATCCAGTCACGCAGCCTCGAAGTGCTTTGCAAAAAGAGTATATCATTTTCGATAAATCCCGCGCGTGTGTTGAAGTATTTTGATTTTCTTTTCCCAAGTCCCATTGAAAAGTGGCAGCATCCAAGCTCGTGGTCGTTGGATCAGTGAAATTTTCAGATTTTTTATTATCTCGGTACGAGAATACCGATAATCGTTGACTTCGGAAGTTTTACAGTGACTTTCGGAAAGTTGGAGTCGCGAGTGCACGAGAACGAGTGATTTTTTCGAGTCCCTTTTTGCACAAAGGTTTTCTCACATAAATGCGATCGTTTCGCGAATTCCCATTATCAGCAAAGCTTAATGACAAGTCCGCTGAAACAATGGCGAGAATTCGCACACTTTTATGAAAGTCTCTTACGTTTGTACGCGTCCACCGGCATCGAGGGGTTGGCGATCTTTTGTTTCTGGTCGATCGAACACTTACGCGTGGATTCTGCGCTCGTCAGGTGACTCGACCCGGCGACGAGTCGAGGACGAGAGAAAAAGAGGGAAAGGCGAAAAAAAGGGGAAACGTACACGGAGCGTGTAGCGATTGAGGATGATGGTGGAAGCAACAGAGCGAGAATTACATTCGCAGGGGTCCACACACACACACACACACACACACACACACACACACACACACACACACACACACACACACACACACACACACACACACACACACACACACACACACACACACACACACACACACACACACACACACACACACACGCGCGCGCGCGCGCGCGCGCGCACACACACACACACACACACACACACACACGCGCGCGCGCGCACGCACGCACACACACACACAAACGGCGGGGAAAGACAGTTGGACACCTCGATCGGGGCATAACCGAGAAGATCACATGTTCCCCATAATAGCTACGACGTGTACGTCTCGATAGTTGGGAGACGAAGAATGATAGTGCGAGAACGAAACGCAAAAGAGGGGAGAGAGAGAGAGAGAGAGAGGAAAAGGAGGAAAAAATGATGAAGAAAAAGGGGAGGAGGGAAAAAGACAGAAGTGTCTGTGCTGAGCGAGCTTGACGTGGAAGTGTTTTACTCCGCCAGGAAAGTGTGCATGGGTACGAGCGAAAGCTCGTGAAGACTGCGGAACCCGTGCGAAAGCCACAGTGCTCGCTTTGCCTTGGGAGAGTCGCGAGCGGCAAGAAAGAGTCCGCGATACACACCAGGAGTCGCAAGAAATTCCCAGAATTTCGCGCGAGTACAGATGTAACCTGGAATTCTTTCTGGCACAGCCGTCAGATCGATTACCAGCCTTTTTTTCTTCGTATGATTAACGTGTCGTTTGTTTTTCTTATACTTTTTGTTTTTTTAATTCTTAGTGTCTCTTCATTCAGCTCGGCTGTCATTCTCGATGGAGGCTTCGAAGCGGAGATAATTAATTGCGATGATCGTCGCGCGCATGAAAATCGGCCCCGTGCGTGTGTTTTTTTTTTTTTTTCAATTATTTTACGCGTTTAATCGCACTTTTCGCGCAGATCCCTCGCGGAGCTTCCGATTCAAATGTTTGATTCCCCGCCCCTCCGGTGAACGAGATGCACAATAATAGAGCGGCGAGACAATCGCGTACGAGATTTGTAGCCCGTGAGCGTTCGTTGGCCTCGAAAAAATTCTTACCAGAGAGAACAGGACCGAGGGAACGGGGGGAGAATAAAAATGATAGTCTTGGAGCACCCACGTGAACGATATATTAAAGCGAGGAAATAAAGTTAGAAATAAGCCCTCGCTAAAGTATGCGCAGACGTAAAGCATTGGGAGGGAAAAAGAAAGAAGAAAGAGAAAAAAAACGAGATTTCGTAGTCACGATAAGCGTTGTGCGGGCATTTCAACGTTTGGCTTTTTCCCCATTTACCATGCAATTTTCCCACAGCTTTTTGCCACTGCGCAACTCGACTCCCGAAAGAATATTGATTCCGAAATTCTTTCGAGTACCCACAGAAATCCAAGGAAAAACGTCACACTTCGAATGATTTTTTTATGTTTATCTCCCTCGTTTCGTAGTCGAATTTTGAGCATGAAGTGCTCAAAATTTTGATTTTTTCACTATTTTATTTATATTTTTGTATGTTTATCTTCCTCATTTCGTAGTTTGAGCAATGCATGCTCGAAATTCGACTCGAAAGACACATTTTTTCACATAATTTCTCAGTAACCGGCGATGAGCTCCAAGCAAAAAATAAACTGACTCGTCGAAGAATTATTTTCCAGAAGAAACGTCACCGTGAGATACCAAGCACCTAAAAACAGTGCTACGTGCCTTCGTTCGAGCGGTCAAACATTATTGCACGACATATGGATATCGGCTTTTGCTTCCATGCGAGTATTAATATGCAGAGAATGCGTTGTCGGACGTTTGACGGTTTTCATTTAGCCGTCACGCAAGTAAACTCGTGACACCGCCGGGTGCGACTTCCTTAATCATACAAATATATATTTACAAGTTGTAATCCGTCCGCGGTGCTCGTGGCGTTGAGCAATCGTGTATTTTATTAAAAGTATATACGCCGACATGAAGCGAATCCCGGACGATCGTTATTCATCGAAAAGTTGCGAAACTTCGTATTGAAATAAACTTGTCGCGTTGTTTAGCTGTTTTATACTTATTATAATGAATTCTATTTCTCTTTTGGGTCACGGGAACCTCGACTTATGACCGAATTACGTGCGGAATATGCTTAGAGGAGTCGTCGTACGTTGCTCTGACACGAAGATCGCGATATCGAGGATTATTCGATATCCGCAATTTGGTTTTAACACTCGGCATTTTTATTATCGAGCAAGCTGAGTTACCCCGCAAATTTTCGTTAGCTCGAACTTTCCTCTGATCGAATAGCAGCGCTCTTAATGCCCGCGAAAAAATGGACTGCCGAAGCGCTGTCACAAATGGACTAACGCACTTGTTCGGCCCAGCAGGGATTTACTCGAGTATCGTCAAAACTAGATGCTTCTCAATCGTATTAATAGATTTACGGGGAAAGGCCGGGTGAGCGCGAACACGCACACGAGCCTGCTGGCTTTCGGAGGATGAATGTGTTCGAGGCACAAAGCCTAGAAACGGGGATAGAGGCGAAAGGGAAAATCTTGGAATTCTTTTCGCAGTCTCAGAACGCCCTCTATATTTATCGCGCCGCAGGCCGTTATTACACACGATCATTTGGCCTCAGTTATATTTCGAAATGTCAACGGGCCATCAACGAAAGTCGAGATTGAGAGAAAAAATTGTCGCTTAAATTTGACGTTTATCGTCCATTGTTTCAGTATTAAACGCGCCGGTGCAGCTGTCGACGATCGTATTAGAATTTATGCTAAAAGTTTTACGGACTTTGCTCCTCTCGTTCATATCCACGAATCACATTTAAAATAAAACTTTTTCAGCTCCTGTGTACGTGCACGTGCGTACGCGTGTGTTGTTCTTTGATTTATCGTCATTTGATAAAATGCGTTAAGGATACAGCCTGTGGCTCGTTATGAAAACGCGACAATCGCGAGCGAGCGAGCGAGCGACTCCAATTTCGAGCTTTTTAATATTGAACCACGACATGATTTGGTGGAGAAAATTATGTCGCGTTAAACAAGGCTCGGTTACTCCCGAGCGTTATGATTATTATACGAGCGCAGTCCTTGCGCCTACCTCCCCGTATTTAGTTATCGTATATTCATCATAAATTACTCGTTGAGTGAATTCTCCAATGAATATTCAATTTTCTTTTCAAGCTTGCCAACTTTTGGCCAGCACGATCGTCGCCAAAGGTTATTATATATGTATGTCCACGCGAAGGACGATAAGAGATTATTGCCGATGAGTTTGGCTGAAATATGTTTCTACGTTTCCTTCAAACTTTGTCGCTGAAACTTTGAATTAATCATCTTTGCACGAGTTTGCGCGTACACGCCGGGGGCTCTTTCGGGTTGAACAGGTGTTTCGAAACCCGTCACGAGGCAACTTTGAGGTTGATCGCTATCTGCCAATCATCGGGCATCATTTCTCCGAAATTCCTCCGCGCCAAAAATCATTTTTTCCCAAAGATTTTGTTCGTGAGATATTTGAAGTATTGAAATAGGAAACGACGAACGGTAAACCGCTGGAGATGTTTTTTGGAATGTAATTTCGCGAAATTAAATTGGTGTGAATGATTGCCTCACTGTTTTCTTCCTGCGCCGGAATCATGGTGGAAATAACTCGAAAAACAAAAACGTAGTCAATAACGACGGATAGAAAAAAACTGAAGATTCCAGTCCGAACGTGACGAACGCTGGCGCGAGTGAAAATAGCCGAAGCCCCAAGAGGCTCGAGCATGAAGAAAAATTGATGCGAAAACGGCGAGAGATTAAAAAAACTACACCAAACGGAGTTTTTTAAATGAATGAAAAAATAAAATCGAGCGAGCGGATCCATGGGGTTGCCTCGTCGAAGAAACTGCCCGAAAAATAATGAATTTTTGTTCTATCATTCGGGCGGCAATAAAGACGCGAATTCTCGCGTCTCCCATTCGCCCGATTAATTGCGAATTTACCGCAAGGATTCCTCCTAAATCTTAGGACGTATCTCGTTCTAGAATAAAGAGGCCAATAAATAACTTGTGAGCAATAATAAACGTTTTGAGTTAAAAACAGGGGGAGCCTGATAGAGGTAGAAGGAGGGAGAGCCGAAAGGGGAAAAGAAGAGGAAGGAAAAAGACACTGGCCGAGCGTTATGGCCGATAATAATTCACGGAGTCATATGCCACCAAAACGAGAGATATAAACGAGGTACACGACACAAAGTACATATTTATAGGTTTACGTATACAAATATTTATAAAGATACACATAAATCCGTGCAGCGACACAGCGACGAACGCGAATACGATCATACCCTGTAAATAGGAATAATTGACTGATTGCCGTGTCATTAAGGAAACGATCGTAAAAAAAAAGAATACGGTGAGGAAAAGAGGAAGAAAAAACCGGTCAGAAAGTTAGCTGAACGCGCCGGAAACGGCTCACGAGTCACGAGCAAAGAGCACTGAAAGACTCGGACACACGGACGAGGAGATCGCGGCGACTCTCGAGCTGATTACGATCGGCGCTAGTTTCATCGAGTTGAAGAATTTCTTCCTTTTCTCTTCTCATTCATCGTATTTTTGTGCGTGTGGCCGAAACTTCCCATAGAATTAATACGCCTATTCACGCACACGCTCAGCGGGACGTAAACGTGCGAGAGAAAGCGCGAAATATGCAGAGGAACTTCGACTCTGTCAAAGCTGCATTTCTCAACTGAATTATCGTTTTCATTGAACATCGCGGTCGTCACTATTTTGTGACGTTCCAGTACGAAGTTCGTTGATCGACACGCTCGAAGTCTCTGGAGCAAGAGGGAAAATTTACAGCGATGCAGAAACTGCTTGGCGAAGACCGCAGCAAGTTTGCTCACAAGCAACACGAAGCTCGGCCCTCTGCGCGAGGGAGAAACGCCGGAGTTTCATAGACTGTTGCGAGTTAAATCGTAAAGCCAGCGCCGAGGAGAAGAGCCTGTATAATCTCAGAACGTCTCAATCGAGGCAACGTCCAGGATTAATTCTGTGGATTAATTCGACGAAATCCTTACGACGTTTTGATATTCATCGGGAGATGGGGGGATTGAGATGTGCGTATATACACCAGAGTCATCGAAAACAGTGAGAGAAAAAGCGAGATGCTGAGAGGAGAAAAAACGGAGAGGTAGAGAAAGGAGGAGCGAGAGCATGTGACAGGACGAGACGAAGAATGATATTCTGAGGCTCTCGTAGAACGTGTGATAATACGCATACCTTAAGTGTTTCCTTGTCTCTTTTTATGTACATCAATCTTTAAGCCATTAAATACGAGTTTTTAGTAATAAAGTCGAAAGAAGTGTGACGCTGTTGTTGTAAGATGTTTTATTCAACTAAATCCTGAATATTGCATTTTGCTGAGGTTTTACGAGACGTTTTTCTGCTTCTCTGTTATCCTCCCTTGTTAATTACTATTTTGTCTCATTAAATGGCCACTTTTATCGCGATATCATCGTCGGACAAATGATCATTGGATTGGAGGAATGAAAATTGCAGCTTTTTTCGCAAACCCACGCGCCCGAGCAGTTACTTATTGACAGTTTTATCTTATCAGCGAATAGAGCATAACGGATTTATTCAACGTGATCACGATCCCCGGAACGTCGCGAGACTTGGCCACAATCACACATGAAAAATAAAATAGTTTGAATGCGCTGATAGATTCCGTCTGGATTTCTCGTCGGATAGTCATTTGGGGAACTTTATTACGCGCTACTCGTGAAAATTTCCGAGTTTATTTAGTCTCATATTTTTTCGTGGCTCCGCTCTATTTTTCAGAGTTCACTGACATTCGGAATGCCGCCCAACGCTTTCACTATTTTATTTGCTCTGAAAAATCGCTCTACCATTCCGCAATACTCGCCGATTTTTTCCAATTCCAATGATCTCACTGCGATGATGAAAAATTTATGGGATTTTCGTAATAATCGAATAAACGAAATTGACGAGCATGCGAGGCTCAAACTTTATTTGGCTCTCATTAAATGTGACTCGAATCTCTTTCAACGGCCAACTTTTCTAACGCTCCATATAAACGAGTTCAACGAGCTGATCGAACCTCGTTCAATCATCGACTGTATTCACGGTTCCTCCTCAAGAAAAAGGTGCCCTTTGCAAAATGAAAATCTGTCACGACCGAGGTCAGGAGGGTCTGAAAAGTGATTAAACTTACGGGTTTCATCCTCGGGCGTTCCTACGGGATTATTCCGCAGCAATCTTTGTACCAGTTCCTCCTCAAGGTTGGCACGGCTCGGTCGGGCCTGCTTTCTCCGTGACATCCCTCCAAAGCTCTCTTATCACCACTATCTCTACTCCCGCACTCAAAGTCTCACAGAAACGTCTATGATCGTAGTCCTTTTGTTATTATTTCCCTGTTGGTACGTACGAGCGAGGGGGGTGCTCTGGCGATTGGAGAATGATTTATTTCGTGGTGTGGTTGGTCAGAGCTGGCCGTCGGCGATGAGGTCGGAGGTGAGTTGGTTTGCGAGCGTTCCCACCGGTGGAGGGTGTCGTTCCGTTATAATCCAAAAATCGTTAAAGCTTGAGAATTTTTTTCACTACTTTTCCTTCTCATCGTTGCAGCCGAGCAAACGGAGGGCGATACCGGCTTTTGGGGTCTCGTAACCTTCCACAGCTGATTCCCGTTTCGCGTAATCGAAGTCTCGAGCCTCCCCCGCGATCGCGTAACGTACTGGGCGAGGTAAAACTCCGTTTTCAGCGTTGTCTAGGTCGAGGAAACGTTCCACCTTTGATTCGTGACATCGGCGCGAGAAAATGCACGAGTTCTATTGCCGCGATGGGTAAAAATCAACGATCGTTACAACACGCGATAAATCGTGAAATTTCGACGGAGAAGCAAAACTAAAATCGTCGCTCAGACGGCTGGATGAATCCAGGAAAGATTCATCGGCGATTCACCATCAAAACTGTGTTTAATGAAGTTTATTCACTTTTGGAAAGATACTTTATCGGCGACAACGACAATCTTCGCTTTCGTAGGAACCACACTGAGGGAGCAACACCTCCCCACGAAAAATCCACTTTTCTAACAATTCCATGCGTCCGGAGGCGCGGGCGAGAGATTCGATATTCTCTTGGGTCAAAATCGCGGGACGAGGTGTCAAGGATTTTTCAAAATCGGGGAGGGGACGGGTGGAGGGGTTCCGCGCGAATCAAATCTTCGTGTAATCCATGCTATAATCACTCCGCACCCCTCCGTGCGTGTACATAAACACAAGTATATTTAGCATTTGTATATATGCGTAATCCACTGCACACGCGAGAGTACGCGAGTTCATAAACATGTAAATATACACGTGCACATGTCTGTATACATGGATATAAAAACAAAAAGAAAAAAAGAAAAAACGCGTCCCCGAATCAAAAAGCGAGAGACGCGCTCGTCCCGTTTCGTTTCGTCGTCTGCATCGCTCTCGACGCCGCGACTACTGTCGGCGTTGATGCTCCGTGACGACAGTTAACCCTCAATTCCATTCGCCCGCGCACCTCCGTCTCTGTCGTCGTTTTTCCATATGGACGTGTGCATGTGTAGGTGCGTGGAAGCCCGAGCTCGGGGGAGTGTCTCGTTGCTCGTGATGGCACGTTTTTTCTTCTCTTTTCTCCGGCAGATTAAAAATATTTTCCAACGATTTAACACTGTGACTAACGAAGGCGCCTTTTTTCAGCGATCCGCCGCGTTTTTTCGCCTGATTTTTCGCCTGAGACCGCAAGGGTGAAAGCTCCCCGCACTTAATCTGCCTACCGATAAACGCGTAAGCTCGTAACACTCTGTTCGCGAGGTTCACCCTCCTCGTCGGTGAAGTCCGAGTTCCCCATTGGAGCAAGAAAACTGTGAGGATGTTGAATAAGCCCAGGCGTCCTGGGGCGTCCGAGGGAAACTTCGCCGGAGGTTGGACACTCGTTTTCCCTCTGTTATTTTGCACTTTCAATTTATTCTGATTCTCTCGTCGGAGGGGAGAGAATATTTGTATGAGCCACAGCTGAGATATCGATCCTCGAGTCCTCGATTACCGAAGAGCCTTGCGAAACCGGGTGCACGGAAAGTGGTTACAGCATTTCTGTCGCCAGACGTGCTCGTGCATTTTCTCAGGGATGAAAAGCTCCGTTCCGAGTTCCCCGTTCCTCAGTAACCTTCAGCAACGATTGCTCGCGGTCAAATGTCACCGAGAGGCTTCGTTCTCCAGAAATCAAATATTTTCAGGCCTGCACATTTTAACGTACTTCTCTACGAGTCTATCGACATAAACGTAAACATCGACGTGTCCACGTACATACGAGCGTACATTCCAAACAAGCACACGATGAATTTTTTGTAGATTGAAGTTTGTGAACAAAGTTTCCTGTCAATTACTGGCTCAGTCCTCGATTCCGATAATCGCACCACATATTCTTCTCGTCTTACTGTGCTGCATTTAAAAAACACGTACACATGCACACCTTTACGTATCTCTTGGTACGTCAATATTAAAAACATATATCAGTCCCCGTTTACGTAAAAGTATGAGTTCCGTAAATGATTATTATTACGATGATTAATCGTTTGTCTTTTGTTCGTTTAAAATCGTTCGTTATCTTTATTCCCTCGTTATTTATCCGGATCTACATGCAATAAATGTACACCAAAATGTCTTTTAAATACACACGATCATGTAGCTATGCGCGTATGTGCGTGCGTGTGTGCGTACAGCATTTCGTTGCTGTACATAGCGTCAGTGTTTTCGTGTCTCTGTGTGTATTCGTGTACGTGTGAATTTCCGTATATAATCTGTATATACACACACACATATGCTCATATGTATGTATATATGTATCAAAATGGTTATATATCTCGCGAATCCGCGGCTCAGATGCTCGAGTCGGCCGGACGACGGACGGACCAGCTCTGGGGCCTGACGTCGAGACGCCCCTCTCCTCCGCCCCTATGCCTCTGATATCGTTCCCCTGGTAGGGGATATTCCTCTTCGTTGCGCGCGCTTCGAGCACCGATTTCTCCTACCACCTTCTCCCAATCAGTCTCCCACTCTTCGTTTCTCTCTCTCTCTCTCTCTCGCTCGATTTTCTTCCTCTTCCCCTTCCAGCCTCGCCAGGTAGACTCTTTGGGTTTGCTTGCCGCGCGCACACACTCGTCGATTCACTGGCGCATGCGCTCACGCTCTTTGCCACCTCCACCGGTCTCGGCGACTGCTCCACGCTCCCCGGTGCCCCCACTCGGACTCGGCGCTCTTCTTTCTCTCTCTGGGACTCCGCTTCCCTCTCTTTCTCGGCCGCCCTTCTGCCCCCTCCTCGAGGCTCGGCTCGCGCTACTCTTTTTCTACTTTCCCCTCCAGCTCAGGCCGTACACTTAGCCACTGCCGTTTCCACTACTTCCACCGCTTGGCAACGCTGCTACCATCTCCACTGCGAAACTACCCCCCCGCCACTCGCCGACCGGGAAGCCTTGCCGGCGGATCCACCGGCAAAGGTCCACCCTTGAAGCACCCTCGATTTCGCTCGCTCTGTCCTACCCTCGCGATCCCTTTCTCTCCCACTCTCTTTCTTACTCGCTCTCGCTCTCTTCCTCTTTAGCTGCTTGCTCGCTCCGAGTTTCTAGCTTTTCCCTCTTTTTCTCGATCCTCCGAGGATCTACGGCTGAGGCTGAACACGTCGACGACGACGAAAATCTTCCCAGGGACCTTCCCGTACGCGGTGTATGTTTTATTGTCCCAACTCTCCTCTCTCCGCGGCTGCTCCACTCGCTCATCTCCACTGCTCACATTTTGACACTCGCATCCGCACCCACGCACTGTCGATATCAAACTTTTGTTTCCGAGAGTCTTCGATTGTTTTCGCGATCGCGAATCTCGGTCTGTCGCTACCTCAAGATATCGATTTTCCTCTCTAATCGATCTAACATCACAGATTAATCAGGGGCTCTCCAGTCAGCTTTCCGTACGATTTTTTGTTCAGCCCTATCTCTCTATTTCATCGACGATTTTTACTGCTCTCGCGATGCTTCGATTACGAGGAGTGAGAGATCGTCGCACCGAAATTATCGACGAAGCAACAACGGCGTACGAGTCGACCGGTAACCAGTCGCGATCCCCTGTCCCCTTTTCCTATCCTTTTCGCCAACGATATTTTCCATCGTCTCATCCTGACTGACGTTTATGCAAAGACTCATAATCCCAATTGTTTATCACACAGATCCCAACGACAATCCGAACCTCATTTTCGTGACATCGTTATAAATATTATTATATCGTTTATTTATAATAAATATTATCAACGGGGGTAGAGCGTGACTCTGTCCACCGTTGGAGACTCACTCTGAATGAGTCCGCGCGAGAGCCGAGAGCGTAATTTCACGTCGATCTTTCCTTCCCTATCCATCCCGTTCGGTCTCAACAGCTGTCTCACTCGAGTCCAAGCCTCTCTCCCTCCCTCTCTCATTCGCTTTCCCTCTTTCCTCGACGTTCGTTACACTCCCTTCCTCTCCCTCTGTCTTATTCCCTCTCAAGCACGTTCGCCTCCAGCTCAATGTGTATGTTCGTGTGCGAGAGATTGTCGGTACATTCTATATTGAGTTTGTGATCCCCCACTACACTCTGCGAAAATCGAGGCGTGGCTAAATCCCGATTCCATGACTCCGCCTCCTTATGCATTATTATTGCCAGAACCACATCGTCCTTACCTGTATATATGACCACATATACATAAACTTTGTACACGTATATAAACCTCACTCTATGATTTTATATGTTCTATCAGCCTGAATATTTTACAACGACCACTCGTATCGCTTTCACATACACACACACACACACACACGGGCACACGGACACGGACAAACGCACACACACACGCACACACACGCGCGCGCATACGCTCTCGCGTTAAGGGCGAATGTTCCGATCGTATTCGCGCGATTCTCACTCACTCCCGTTCGTGTACACCTGCATATACGCGTATACGAGATACACTTTGAACCCTCTAAACTATGGAACAGCCCTCCCTGTATTTTCCACCGCAATTCCTCAGCCCGAAACAATTCTACTTTTGTTTCGTTATTGTTGAATTATTCTTATCCCCGCTTTATACCGGTGAATGAAACGCGAGAAATTGAATTAGGTTATCGAAGCTTTGGATTAAAGTTTATTGGAAAATATTGGACTGCTTCGAAGGCGGACTTTAGGATCGAGGCATGGGGGAGGGGGGAGTCCTGAAGGTCGACACGAAAATCAAAGGCCTTGAGGTGTCTGCGGGTCGTGAAGATATGGAAAATGACGTTTTTCTGTTTCTTTGGAATGCTCAATGGTTAACGAGATCATTAGAGATTCTTCATTTTATTTTTGAAGCGATGAGGTGTTTTCTCAAGGTATTCAGAGTCTTTGATTTATGCTGAAGCAGAAAAGCGAAGCGTGCTGCAAAAGGAATGTTTGTTGCATGCACCGCTGCTGAAGCGAACGAAAAAATAAGGTGCGAAGAAGACAAAATTACTCGTCGGTGTGTGAAAAAGAGAGATTTTAAGCTCGTTGGGATCCATTCGTCGCGGAGGTGAACGCTGCCAAAACGCCGGTGGGTTTCAACTCTCTGATCAATGAAGCGAGACAGAGAGAGAGAGACTCGGCTTTGGAGGACGACCTATTCAAGCTTTTCATTCGTTTCTTCGCTCACAAGGGAGAGAATGGACCTTCGGACACGCGCCCTCAAAAGAAGGACAGTCTGGAGATGAGCTTCGGCATGATCCCTTGTTGGTCCATTATACCCGCCGCAACTCGGCGCAGCAGCGAGCTGAACTCTGGGAGGGAGTGAAGCAACGAGGCGGCTAGAAAAAGATAAAACACGTAGCTTCGTTGTCCTTTCCATGGGAAAAGAAAAAAGAGGAGAACCGAGGAGAGGGAAAGCGGAGGAGGAAGTTGAGGGAACAGGTGGGCTCTCGTGGAAGTCGTGGCAGATCCTCATTTTCATTCGAAGTTCGACTTCCTTTTTATATAATCAAAAAAAATTTCCTTTTCTAAAATAATCAACGCACGAAATCGTCTCGAAATCTTGCTTTTTGTGGGGTTTGGATTTTTCGAATTTCTGTGAGATGAAATATCGTTTGGTCCATTGGCTTTATCGCTGTTTTATGAGTGCTGAGACGTCACGGTGGAAAGCTCGAAAAAACGTTTGATTTTTTGAATCGTACGAAAATCAGTTTTACACGGCGAAATCTCGAAATCGAATATTCATGAAAATTTTCGACACGCCAGTGCGGAGGTTCAGCGAGGAATCTCACGCCTCCATAACGCTTAAAAGTATCTGAACAAAAAACTTGTCAGCTACATCGGGGAGCACCTTTTCGACTATTCCAGCCACCCACTAGACGCAGTTTGCCACTAAATCAGCAATTCACTTGAGAGTCCAATATTCAGATAAAATTTTGAAAAAAAAAACACCAAGAAATTCATATAATAAAGTATAAAATTACAGTTTTTTCTGATACTTAGACTTTTAGCTCAATTTCTGTTTGTCTGGATACAAAGTTCGAAACATTCACAAATTTAACGTTTTTTTTTGCTCCTTAATCAGCACAATAAATTTACTGAATAAAATTTGTTGTTATTCACTAAAAAAACATCAAGTTCATGACGACCACAAACTTCTAAAAGTTGCATAGAAAAAATCTGCTTCGTCTTGTTGTTTTGTTTTTGAGCCCAGTTTTAAGATGGCTCATTTTCCTTGGTTTGTAAAACCGTAACCATCCGAGGCGATACGGTCCGAGAGTGTTAGACTTTTAACCTGGTAAAAGCAGGTATAGTGCTGTAAAGCCGGTGACTGTGAGAGGCATTACGTCCGAAGATTTCACCGTTGCCTCGTCCCTGCATCCGTGTGATCGTGTGCCTGTGCGCGTGTGTGTGTCTCACTCTTTCCTAAGCTCTTCTCGGGGCGCCGGCGTCGAGATTTGCACCTGCGACCTGCCCACGTGACCCCCGTGACGCGCATTTACACTCTTCGTTTCCTCGTCACCTTTTCCTCTCATCCATGAAAGATTCACTCTCGGCAAACTGGTCTGTCACATGTTTTATGTCTTATCCCAGTAACCCTATGCCCGAAATGAGAATTTTACTGTACACATTCTGGTCAGTCTAAATCACACGTTCTGGGTTATTAAAAGAAATTCCTTCTCACGGACATCGAATTATTTTTAAACGAGTATTTTAAGGAGTAATTTTTATTTTGTATTCGCACTTTTCCGTTTCTTAATTTTTTAAAAATTTATGCAACTTTTTCGAACATGATTTCGAATCGAATACGAAAGTGTTGAGCACGAGAATTAATTCGAATGGTTGCTTTTGCGGAGTAGCGAGAGGAGGAGAAGGAGGTGGAACGAGCAAATTGACGCCATTTAGATTGTGTTGAGTTCAATTAGGCGATTTGGACGCGGGACGCGAGCCACAACGATCTTTGCGGCTGAAAGAGTTAAGAAAACGAACGGATAAGCCCTCCTGGTCCGAGGTGTTCTTGTATGAGCGACCGAGGCGAACATTCCATTCCTTTCCCTTGGACTATGTTTTTTCTCCTGCTCTCGCTCCCTCTCTTTCTCTCTCCCAACGAGCGTGATCTCCCTTAGCGTAAGTCCACACCTGATAACTATCGGAGGAGGGGAGGGGCCGTGAAAAAAAGTGAAAAAAGTGCATCGCCGATAGCCAATACGAGTTGTCATCAGAAGACAGCTCTTCGATTATAATTACTTCGTCTCGTTTATTTATGTAGACAAAACAATTCGTACGATACCAATCTTTTTTCATAAATTACGCAAGCAATCGTAAATAAATTTATACAGGGAATTCGCTCAATTAAGGTAGCTCATGCACGAAACGATTTTCTTAAGAAAGCCTTGAAATTTACACAGAGTTTAAATGGACAGTCGACTGACACGCATATCAAACTTTGAAGGGTTCATCTTATTGATTAATGAGATAAAGGACTTCAAATATGAAGAAAAATACACGCAGAGACTATGCGTAAAAAATCGTTCATCTTTCCATATTACGAATGAACGCTTCTTACGAAGTTTATGAAAAACGTACACAATAACAATGAAGTATGTAATGAAAGTTTGGGAAAAAATTCGAGAAGATTGTCTTGCTTGTAATAAAGATATATTAGGTTAAAGATTGAACGAAGTTGGCAATGAGCACTCGTATAACCTCACATTTGCTTATTTCGGCGTTTTGTTTCTTCTCGGCTTGGGCCATTCCTTTCACTCATTCAGGAATAAAAAGACAGAATTCTGTCTTTTTATTAATAATTTTTTCTTGATCCATTTCCCTTTGTGTTTTTCCTTTGCGCTCTCTAATGCGATTATTTACATAAAAAACTATAGTATTTTCGCCAGGGACGAATGAAATTTCGGGTTCAGTCAGTGATGGATCCCCGATTAATTATTGGCTTGTAATTTCATTCGTCAAAAGATAAGTTGGCCAAATGTGTTTACAATATCGATTTAATAACTCTGACATTAATTCAAATCTTTAACGAGGGAGTAAAAATCGATGCAATTTAGACACCCATAAAATACGATCCTTCGGGCATGATCTACCAAAGTCTTCCCAGTGTTCCCATTTCACGTATCTACCTTGGGTTTTATGAATGTCATTAACTGATTGAACAAAGTCATAAATGAATAAAATCAAAAAAATTCGAATATCTCCGAACCGAGAATAATTTTCTGGTTAAATTACAATCGAGATTTCTCGATTGCACGTAAGCTAACTTCCCCATGCAACAAAATCATTGCCCGTTGTTTTTAGCTCGTAAAAAAAATTACTCAAGCAGGAACGTGGGAACCTTTGCGATTTTCCGATGCCGCTTGCAGCACACGAATTCGGTATCTCCAGCCTCGAGGTTGTACATCATTTAACAAATTTGCACGAAACAAAATATACGAATGACATTCCGTTCGCGGGCTCTGTTGTAGCATTATTACAAGAGCGTATATTCTCTCGAGCCGCGGTCGAAATATTTCATTCGAATTTCAAATCTGACTGAGAAGATGGCGAAATGAGTGTATCCAGGGCTGGAAGCTCCGCGACGAAAAAAAGGACGTGCGGCAGAAGAGAAGGCTGCGAAGGGAAGGAGCCAGAGGACGAGGTGCGTGTGCTCGTCCTCTCAGAAGTCTGGAAGCTGGCGCAGGGGGAGGCAGGCCAGCGTTCGCGTTTATGGCTTTCGGTGCAAAAGAATAGATATGACGTATTCATGAGGATAGCGCGGGTTTGTCAGACAGATGGCCGAGCGATAGCGGCGCTTCGAAAACCTTCTCTTCCTGCACCTCCACTTGGAGAAAAACACGAAATAGTTCTGTGTGCCACAGAGGAGCCGAGATTTCTCTATCCTTCTCACTCTCTCTCTCGCTCTTTTTATTCCTCGATTTATATTTGGCATGAACGTATAGCTATGGATGTATTCTTCTTTCTCTTTCCTCCTGCTTTCCTCTTTCGTTCTCGTTCGATACGAGAGGCGAGACCTGGACCTGTTTCCTATCACCTTTCTTCGCGAGCGCGAGGAAGATCCGGCGCGACGACAACCGCGATGATATTCACCCTTCTCTTTGTCCTCTTCGCTCCTTCGGCCTCCGCACCGCAGCTCTTTCTCTCTATCGCTCATTTCGACTCTCCCATCCCATGTTTTTCTTTCTTTCTCACCCTCCCTCGCGTTCTCTCCTCATATACCTGCCGCAGCCACAATAAAATCTGATTCGACGTCGATTTATCTCGGGGCATTCCGATATTTCAAGGCGGGCGCGATATTTTTTTCCCCACCCTCGCAAGTGTGCTGCATTCGTCGGTTTTTCTCGAGTCTGCTGCTCCCCCGGCGTTTACCGTTCAGCGTGCAACGATATTTCTTTCTCCGGAAGATCATCTTCGGACCAGTATTTTGTCGGTTAACTTTCCTCCACCCAGTTTCGCATGCACTCGTATCAACGCCCAGATTCTTTGAGCTTCCAGTCCATATTTTCTTGGCTCGCTTCAAGAGCAAAGTTATATAGAATTTTGAGTATTTTTCGCTGTTGAAATAAATTTCGCAGTCAACCGAATTCGATTGATCGCGCGCAGTGACAGTCGAAAAATGATGACTCACCGCTCTCTTTACGATTCTGGATCCCCAGAGCACGAGTTTTCATGATCGCCGTTAAAACCTTTCATCGAAAGTGCAAGGATTGCAAATCCCGTTTTTTTATTTCCGCCCGCTCTACCCCCGTTGTAATTTCCTTCCCAAGATTTTCCCTCGCCGCTTCCCTTCTCTCTGCTTCTTTCTTCGTGCAACGATCTCTTAAAATACCCACAGAAAAGGCTCAAAGAGTACGCGTCGCTATTTATACGACTTTTTTCATCATCGCGAGCATTCCGCGGCCGCTATCTATTGATCTCGCCGTCTTTTATCGCCCTCGAAAACGCTCTTTCGCGGCAACGTGCGCGAGCGGGAGGACGAGGGCGTGCAGAGTTGAGCGCAGTCCGGTCAACTACGAAACGATGATTCTTAGCCAATTAAATATTCTTCTGACGACTCCCATCGAGAGCTGCGGAGCGAATGAACAAAAGTTGGCCGAAGCTCCTCCGCAGAGTTTCCGATGATCGCAGGCCATCAACAGCAGCACCGGGAACGTCGGGTCGCGGACCGGCGTGAAAAACCTTGTCGTTTTAAAGGAATATTTTCCTGGAGTTTTTCCATCGATAAAAATCGTTGAAACACGCGACGTGCAAATGGCAACGAAGTCGACGAGCACTCGCGAGTGAACTCGCTGTTCGCAGCAGCTTTGCCCCATACCTCCATATAATCTTTACACCTGTATCCATGTATATGGCGATATCCACCAACGTATATGGGGAGACTGGGTGCTGCACGTTCTCGCGCGCTCTGTCTTGTCAAGTGCTTCTGGGATCAAGAGTTTCTGCTGCTGGAATCAGGCCGCCGGCCGAGATCGTCATATCCTGCAAAACAGCAACTGACAACGACGATTATAAGTGGCCGGGCACCTCGCGCGGAATACGCGAGGAGAAGAGTGAAGCTCGGAGTGTGCATTCCGCCTCGATCTTTCCTGTCGGAATCGCGCCTTTCTGATCGGTTTTCGGGTCGAATATTCTCGTGCAGTATTTATAAACAAAATGCATCTTCTTGCTCGATGGAAGTGAGCAGGAGTGAGATTGGGTCCGACTTTCCGTTGAGGACCGAAAAATTATAACCTTTTCTTTTCTTTATCCACGACAACAAAATTACAACACAAATAAAAAGAGAAAGAAAAAGAAAACAATTAACGAATAAACGAATCAGGATTTTCAAAATTGATGAAACGAGTTTATTGTGAATTAATTTTGATTATTGTGTCATTTCGTCATAAACATCCACAAGCATTCTTTTCTTCCATTCCCGCTCACGCACACATACAAATACTTGTAAATTGGTTTTATCGTCCGTGGAACCACACCATTTAATTTTCTTTTGCTCGCGAGATTCTCGAATTTTTAATTGACAATAGATTGATTGCGTTATAAACTTATCTCGATAATTGAAGGATCCCTCGGTGGCTCTTGCCCGAGGACTAGAGGCATATCTCGTCGACGTGAAGCTAGACAGACGGGATGATCAAGTACGCTGGCCAGGCGATGATGCGAAAACGTGTTCGTTTCTTGTTGAATCCCTTGAAAGATGTAACCTCGTAGACGTCCCCGAGCAAAGAGACCGATTTCGGGAAGCGAAACGGCATCGTCACGCGTATGTCCCCACTCTCTGTCATATTGAGTTCATCTCGCCACAGATCGCGCTCTCACCCAGCGCCCGGGAATATCAAAATTTAATACTGTCGCTCATAAAATAATAAATAAAACATTAATTTTAATGGGTGATCGCAGGGAAATTCAAAAAATGACGATTATAAGGAGGGAAGGAAAGAAAAGGGCGTCATAACGGCTCTCTACACGAAACGTTCCGGAATACCGAGCCACCACTTTTTCTTCGCTCTTTCGTCTCTCTTGCACCCCCGTTTGCTCACGTCGACGAAACAGCTCTTGATATTCTTCGCGTTTTATCTTCCTCGCCTTCTTCGGTCTTTCGCCGCCTTCCTGATCGATGAGTTACACACACTGATGCACCTGTGCGCTGCATATGTATAACGACGTTGATCAACGGTCTATAGACACATTACGAAGAAGCATAATCGAGCCTCTCGTCCATTTCGTTCGCTTTTTCTTCCCCCTTTTTCTCCGAGGCTCGCGAACTTCTGAAAATTCATAAGTTTCTTATCCGATTCGTTTTTCTCGTCGTCTGCTTCAACGTTAACTTTATCTTTTCAGCTCGTTTCCCTTCCATTTTCGGACTCGGGAAATACGAGTCTTGGTGCGCGTGCCCGGGTCGCAACGTCTTCTCAAATCTCTGTGCAAATGCTCGTATTGCATGTTCACACTGCGAGACCGTCCTGGGCGCCAAAGTTGGAGGAGAGAACTCGCATTAGAGAATCTCTGAAATCTCAGGATGATCGGTTGAATTGAGGAAATTCATCAAAAGAACAAATGAAGGAAAAAAATCAGAAAATCAGCTCGAAAATGTTTCCACGTGGAAGGCCAGATCTTCGGTTTGTTTTATGAAAATATATTGCAGCTGAGAATCTGATTAAAATGACAGGCACACACGAACGTTCCTGGGAATGATTAAATTCGTTTCACAATATTTAGCCGCATCGGCTAAAGGTATGAAGTTATTGGATTGAATACGAGGTCGGGACGAACAATTTATAAGTTGGCAATAAAATAGCCGATCAAGTCTACATACGGGAGTGTATAATGAACGGTTAATGCATTGTACATGTCCTTGCAGTCGCAATAAAGATGCATTAACTCATCGACGAGAAACAATATATCGGCGGTATATATCTGCGTCGCGTTTTCCTCCCGCACCGGCCGCGTCCTTCTCGTTTATGCACATCGTTCCTATGCCAATATAAAAATAATGATGATAATTCAGGAGCGTTCGCGATCTCGTAACTCCTCAGCGCAGTAGCAGTAGTACAGAGGAGGAGGAGGAGAAGAAGAAGAAGAAGAAGAGGGCGAGTTGTCGCATTATATATATATATAGATATGTGTACATATATGTAGGACGTATAGAGGAGCAGAAGAGACGCCAAGGTTGCGAAGGGGGACCCCGCCGGGTCGACCGATCGCGGATCTCGGTCGCATAAATTTGTTTTAATTGCCAGCGACGTTACATTTTGCTTTAATTATGCCGCATTATCTGGGAGGTAAATTAGGTGGGTCCAGAGCTCTCGGTCCGTCTCTTTTCCTTTCTTTCTTTACTGTCTTCGCGTTTCATTGGGGCATCCTTCCATTTCTTATTCTTCGCCATGCCTCCATTTGTTTAAGTAAGTTTTTGTTTATATTTTAGCTTTTTTGTGTCTTTTTTTTTTTTTTTTTATGGAGAGAACACTCCGAACTTGATGCATTTGTACTTTTGTTGCATTCGGAGTATTCATACTCGACGCGATCGTATGACCGGGTTGAAGCCACTTATTAACGCCGACAACGGGCATAAGAACCGTGGCGAAAGGAACAAACGTCGGAGGAACCGAAAAAGTACACCCACTGGAAAAACGTGCGCGAGAAACCACGTGGATCCACAGCCGGGAACGGAAACCTCACTTCTCTTCTTTTCTTTCTCCGCTCCGGATCTTCGGCTAGAATCTTTTTCCACCCCCGGCACTATCGACACACTACGACCCCGGAGCTCAGTTTCTCTCGCACCCGAAACTCACCCATTCAAGCGCTTTCTGTGGTTTCTATTTCGTCGAATCCTCAGGTTTATTCGATCTCGCTACTGACACGTGCACGCTCTCTACGGGGGAAATGATTTTCAGTTTTTCTAGAGTTCGAAACGGGAGGCAAGTGCAGGCTGAAAATGATTCTCGAAGGGACGTTTTATGAGTGTTGCCAATAACGATTCGGCAGAAAAAATATAAATGATTATTGATGAGCGTACGGTTGAATTTTTTCGTCGACTCACCCAGTAATTTTGGAAAACTCTCGACCCGAGTTTCGAAAGTGCTGGGAGCGATGGAAAGCTTTTTCAAAACCATCGCGACAGAGTGCAGGAGTCCTTGGGAGATTCACTTTTCGCAGTACCTTTTTCGTAAACCCGTGCCCATTCCCTAATCTGCGTTCTCGAAGGATCCAAAGAAGAGGAAGAGAACGGAGCGGTCGAGAGGAAAGGGAGGGAAGGAAGGTGAGGGCGAGAGAAAGAAAAAGCGTGGAGAGCGTGTGACAATTTACTCGGGCGATCTTTCCGAAGCGTGGGGTCGTCTCTGCGTCGCCTCCCTCGCATCTCTCTTCATCCTTCAGGGCCTCTTCCCGCTGCAACATCCGCGAAGAGCGACGAAGCAATCGTGCCTCTTTTGCCTCGATTCCTCAGCTCTCAAGTTCTTGCAACTAAACCACCAGCAGCACCCACAGCAGCCAGCCATCCATGCGCCTCGCCTCTCCTTCTTCCTCCTCGAGCCAAGGAGCTCCAGCATTTCACCCTTTCTTGCTTTCTCGTTCTTATACCTTATGGCCGCGTTATTTATGCCTGGTCCAGCTAATAAACATATGAACGCCCGTGCCTTCCCACACGCTCAAATACATCTATATGCACGTGCGTGCCTGTAGATACAACAGTGGATCTTCCTCTTTCTTACCGGCTTTTCAGAACGAAAAACATACAAAACGAGCCGCGCCGAGCAGGGAGAAAGAGAGACGAAGCGAGCACATGTCCAATCTCACACACGCACGCATTTGTGCCACACTGAGAGAGAACCATTCCTCCGGGCATTGTCTCGTCTTATTAACAGCCGGTGGGACAATATATTTCGGTATCCTCCCGCGCCGGTTCTTTCTTTCCTCCCCAATTTTTGGCCACCTTCACTTTCCTTTATTTTTCCTTCTGATTATTCACTGCTTTCTCATTCCCCTTTTTCATAGATTCCTTCTTACGCCTGATTGGTTTCGGGCCTGCTCTTGGGCTCAAGGCACCGAAATCGCGTAGTTATCGATGTACTTCTCGGCTCTTTTTAAAGTGAGTTTCGAACGAGCAAGGTGAATTTTTTTTCTTTCGGATTTGGATAACGCTGCTGTTATTTGCCTCGGAAATGGGCGATTTTATTGTGAAAAAATCATGTGAGAAGCCTGGTTTTTAAGGATTTTTTGTTTCAGCACCGTTCGAAGTAGTTTTGATCGATTTTTGAGGGCGACCAAACTGGAGAGAGGGGCCAATTAATGGGCTTCTCTCCTGCATTTCCTTCGTTTTGTACTCAGCACGGGTACACGGGGGACACATTTTTGAATTCTTTTGTCTTTTGTCTCTTACTTTCTCAGCTGAGAAGACATGATTTTTACGAGGGGCCCGGTCACGGCGTGTCTCTTCGCGTTTCGTGGGAATCTCAATGCGCGCGAGAATCGTTTTTTTTAGCATTATATACGGTTTGTCCTCGCGGGGCAGCAGCACCAGGAGCCGGATCGACCGGACGAATTCTACAATCGAGCGATGCGACACCGGAGTGCGCCGATTATTCAAGAATTTTAGCGAATATTTCAGAAGCCGGGGGCACGCATGAGGGGCGAACCGCGGTACGCGGGACGCCGAAGGTGCGCAGTCAGAATCGGGCTCTCGTGTTCCTGGGGAAAAAGTTTGCTTTCTCGAACTCGAGGTTCGTCGGGGGCGCTGCGGATGCTCACTTTTTCCCGGGAATCCAATCGAATTACAATTTTCACAAAAGATTATTATTTTATTGAGGATTACGTGGATTTTTCATAAAAATGAAACTGAACGAAGAAAAACGGGAAGAGAAATAGCGGGGAGAAGCTTCCGCCGAAAGAGATGTAGGAAATATTCACCGCGATTTCTCCTCCGTCGCAATAAATAATGCCGGCGACTTAGCGACGTAACAGCAGACCTGTTACACGTTTGCAAGAAAAAATCATTGAAAAAGCCTACAAAAGAAAAGAAAAGGAAAAGGGGGGAGAGGAAGGTCGATTACCCCTTCAAAGTCTGTTGAAAGTACGTAATATATGTCCCCCGCGATCGAGAGAGATTAGGCGCGACAGGAGAAGAGCGTGGGGCATCGGGAGAGAGCGAAGGCCAGAAAAGTAACGAAAGAAATGCGGGGAGACGAGAGGTAACGATACAGTAATAGACAGAATGTAGGGAAAAAGTATAAAGAAAGGATGAGGAGAGTGAGAGCAAGGGGCGAAGCGGGAGGGAGACCGACGGAGGCATGGACAGAGGCGAGAGTGAATCTAAAAGAGACGAGGAGGAAGAAACGATCGTGATTTTTGCGCGAGCGCGAGGCTCGAAAAAAAATGGCAAAAAGTGGAAGCGCGCGGGAGAGGCGAAATCGAAAAGAGGGATATGCGACGGTGACAGAGATAATAAATAACGAGAAAGATCGAGTGAGCCCAGAGGGGTGGGAGGTCGAAATCGTCGTTGTCGTCGAGTATATATATATATATAAATATCGAGAGAGAAGAAGAGAGGAGAGAGGTGAGTTTGACGGGAATGAGCACCTCTCGGTCCGCTCCGTTTCGTATATCCACTTCTCTCGCTGAGGGGGCCCAGTTTGTAGGAGCGACGCGGCCGTGATGTCAACGAATATTTATTTAATTGGCTGGCGGCGGCGGTGCGACCGGCGAATGCGGCTGCTGTGTTATGCGGGGGCGATCGAGAGGCTCCGAGGAGAAGGAGCGAGAGAGAGGGAGAGAAATGAGTGTGCAAGCGTGCTGGGGGCCTCCATATGCATTCGATGCATCCGATGAATCTGGACGCAAACTTCTGCAGGTCTGTCCATCGATATGGATGTATATATACGAGGCGAAAAACTCGGGATCAGCTGGACCGTGAGTTGTGCAGAGACGAACCTGTGAAAAGGCCGGGGCTTCGATCGCAAGCTCGGAGGTGGGGGAGAAGCTTTTGGTGTTAAAAATAGTACGGGATGAAAAAAGCCGGAGTTGTCATTGACCAACGAAAGCGTTTGAGGAGGAAAAAGTTATAATTTCCAAAGGGCCGTGTGAGAGCGACGCGAATCGGAGATTCTTGTGAGACGCGTTCCTCGCTCCTGGGGGTGGGAGGATCCTGTGAGAATCTCGAGTACGAGCGAGTTCCTACGAATTGTTCTCCTCGCAGCGTCTTTAATAGAGTTGATCAGTTTTAACCCCGCGGACTTGCCGCGGGATTGC
Source organism: Venturia canescens (assembly GCF_019457755.1). Lineage (NCBI taxonomy): Eukaryota > Metazoa > Arthropoda > Insecta > Hymenoptera > Ichneumonidae > Venturia > Venturia canescens. The sequence continues at coordinate 4,026,079 of NC_057425.1, forward strand.
GAATAAAAGAAAACGAATTTCCACCGGCTCGAAAAGCCGGGCTCCCTACTCGCTGCACAAAGACGCGGCAAGGGTGTAAGTGAGCTGAAATGAAAGAGCGAAAGAAAAGAGAAGAGGAGGAAAGAGCGGGAGGGAAACGGCGATCGCGAAGCGCGCGGCTTTCTCGACCGCGGAGTGATTTGTGAAGACGCTCTTGCGCCCGTAATCACGTGGGATCTCCGCACTGTCGCGAACGTATAAAAGAGAAGAGAAAGGCTAAAAGATAGAGAGAAGAGTAGCAGTCACATGGTTCCTGGGATGAAAAGGAAGAGTGCAGAAAGTAGCAAAGATCTGTATACGCGAATCGAGGGGGGGGGGCTCGGAAAAGGAAGGGCGTAACTCGCTCGATTCGAGGAGCGGGCCCCCGCGAGCTGCGGGCTTTTCAGTATCCCGAAGCTCGGAACACATGTACGTAGAAGATCTGGCAGAAGGATAGTGAGCGAAAGAAAGGAAGAGAGGAGGGCTGGCAGCAAAGTGAACGTCGAAGTGGTGGACCGGGCGATTCTTATTGTTATTATAGGGAGTGATGGGCGTCCACGATCGCATGGCATGTTTATGCGTTCAGATTCGAAGCGGCCTTGAATGCATTCCCGCGCGCGAGCATCTCGAGCCTGCTGCTGGTTACAGCGAAGAGAAGTGCCTGCTAAACGCGCGCTCGCTCTTCTCGGCGTCACACAGCCGCGCGCACCGTCCGAATCAGGCAACTTTCAGTCTTCGTCTTCGCGTTCCCTCGCGGCTGCTCCCAGAGTTTCCGCAGAACCTTTATACGCATACCCTCGATTCTATAAACTTTGTATAAGTATTTACTACTGTTTCTCCTCCGCTCTTTCTTCCCTTCGTTCTCCAGTCGCCTCTTCTACGTGCCCCGTCTCCTCCGCCTTCACTCACGGCCCCGGACCCTCTTCCTGATCCGTCCCTCGATATTCGACGGCCCGCGGTTCCCTTGCTGTAAACATCGCCGATTCTGATAATCGGTTAACACTTTATTCTACTTTTATTCTCTATCAACTACGAGGAAGCATGCCAGTCATTATTATTCGCTCATAGCGAAGTCACCGTGGCCATAAAACTCATTAACACCCTCCACTTGCGCCTATTTCAGTACCGGAAAACACCACAGACCCAGCCAGATGACATTCGTTCGAAAATATATCCATAAATGAAATACTTCCAAGTATATTTGCCGCTGAGGGTGTGTTTATGACGAGGCTGTTTGCAGATGCTACTTTATAAAGAAGCTGTGCGTGGCAGGTCGGAGGTTGCGAGGCGTGCTTAGACGGGGAGGATCGACAAGCACGCGCGGCCTCATCGTTCTCTGTTCGTTGCACCATTCGCTGTATAACCGATTCTCTTTCTCGGTCTCTAAACCTTACTCGCTTCTCACTATCTTTTTTGTTTTTTTTTTTTTTTATTTTTTTTATTTTTTTTTTTATTTTACTACAGAGTAGAGAGAGTTTGAGGTCTGCACGAAAGTAACACACACACACACACACGCGCGCTGTGTGCGATGGTGATGGCTCAGGGCGTGGCTGCGAGGGCCGCAGGGTGCCCTAGTCGGGAATAAATTATCCTTACCTCGCTCGCGACCGGGACAAGGCCGAACGAAGCCTCACTTCGACACTCGCATATACCCACACATTCACTTTTTTCGCTCTCCTTCGCCATGGCTTTTACGAATAACGGGGCAACTCCACACACTACACACACCTCTCCATACACGCCCGGTTATTATTGCCTAATAGATGACCAAACAAACGGTCTTCACGCCTATACACCCTCTTTCAATAACCCCCGACTCTCTTGATTAAATCGGTGTGCCTGACAGTAGCTAATAGTCCGATATAGAGACAGGCGAGAAATACATTAACTGTCAGCTCGAGTCCTACCTGAAGCGAACCTCAAATAGTCGAGCTAAAAACTCTGGCTCAGCTATAGGGAGAGCATTAAATTTGAAAAATTACCGTCCAGTAACGATCGTGCGGTGACGAGCTGCAGTTCGTGATATTATTGTGGGAAAGAAACTGAATTTTCCTGTAAAAAAATAATACTCGTCGTTCACGATAGGAACTTTTAATCGAGCGTTTAATAAATTTTGACGTTACGGTGAATTTTATCCCGCTGCACTGTCAAAATTTCCGTCTTGAAGTGTGTCAATCCACCGTTTCAGGGCGCTACGAAATTCGGAAAGGAGTGATCGATACCTGCGTTAGGGCAAAGACATTTTATCGTGACGCACCGTTAAATTCACTAAAAGTTTTGTAAATTTTAGTATACGAACCTTAAATTTCACGATCTTCAATATTTGCCATGATAAAACTGTAAATTTCGCAAAATATTGAAAGCTTTACAATACGTTACTGGAATAAATATTTTTCCTTAATTTGTCCACGCAGTCGAATATATCTAGTTAATTTTACAGCGAATTTCACGCTTAATATTATCGTTCAATTCTCTCCGAAGGTAAAAAGGTGAAAAAAAACGTTCGTACAAATTCAAATTCTGTAAAACGCGAAGCTCAACTTTGAGTTGAAAAATTGTTTCATTTAAAAAATGAAAATTCGCTTGTTTCATAAAATTTTTAAGATCTCGTTGCCATCGTCGGAGAGACTTTGAATCTTTTTGCACAAAATTTCTGCAATTCAGGAATTTGCAATGAGTGGAGAAGAACTAAATACCGATTTCGTCAGATCAAAAGTATGACGAATGCTGAGTATCATATTTTGGTTTTGTGTACGAGAAGAATGCACGATACCTTTGGCGATTCCGGCGTAACCGGTCATTGCAGCTGACCTCAGAGAGCTCGTGTCACTTTTCCTGCTTCCCAACGTCCCCAACTTCGCATGCGTATAATGAGCGTGAAAAAGTCTTTGCCGCACTTTCGGTCACTTTAGTCCCTCGCACTAAACGACTGCTTTGAGCACACATCGGCATATCGGTAGCAATAAAATGCACGAAAAAAGCGTTTACTACGAACACTTCGAACTTTTTGAGCATCGATGCGATTTATGAAGTTCGGAGTTTGCTCTTCCGTCCTTCCCACAATGCTACTGGAACGTTACACTTTTTTCACAATGAACTAATCCGAGTAATTGAACAATGAAATTATGAGAATTGAAAATACTACGCAACTTTTGCTCTTTCAGCGACTAGGAAAAGGCTTTGTCTTTCGCTTATCGCGAGAAACCGTGTAGACTTAATTTTTTGAATGAAAAAAAAAAAAACGATGCGTGGCACCGGAGCTAACTCAACCGTATAAAACTGTTGCCGCTCGAAATTGCGTGTTTCATGCGTGTACTACATACATACATAAATCGTAGAAGTATATAAATGAAAAAATGTTAACGTATGTCCGATTATTTTTATTCCCCTTGCGAAGCGAACACCGCTCTTATTTCTCGGCCCCCTTCGATGGAAAAATATTTACGGCATCAGCGCTTTTCACGAAATACACGCAAAAATAAAGTCCCCGCTGCTCTATCACGCACCGTGTGTATCAGCTCTTGTTGAAATATGAATTCTCACCGTAACGATACGAATTTTGTAACACAATTTTTCTGGGTAAATATTTATAATATTTATTTTTGCTAAGAATGGTCCTTACATTCTCTTTCAGCATAATTATCAATAAAAAATGATATTGGGATTCATTTTAAGGAGGGGGAAGATACAAAAACTGAAAAAAGAAAAATTTTGACAAAATCCAAATAAAATTTCAGTTCCTTCGCTATCGTTATCAATTAAAAATGGTTCCAAAATTTTTGGCAACTTGTAATATTGATAAAAAATTACTTTACGATTCATTTTGAGAATAGGGAGGTTCAAAAAACACAATCCTGGTTTTATGAACGAAATTTCAATTTTTTAGCTACTGCAATCATTCATTCTTTCAGTACTCATGGTTCCGCAAATCCATGCAACCCCTTATCTTTAACACGCAGAAGTGGTTGGGTGGGTTCGGAACATCTTTCTTACTTCATATTTTGATTTCCCTATACCTTCCCCTATGTGATTTTATTCAGATTTAAAAAGAACATTTTTAATAAAACTTCAACTTCCCCCCCTCCCTAAAATTAATCGCGATATCATTTTGTAATCAATGATAATGCTTAAAAAATAATTTTCCATGCTTTTTAGCGAAAGTAACTATTGTAAATATGTACCGAAATGTCTTCCCTGAAAACACGATCGATCAGTGATCCCATTTTATTTGAAAATTTGACAAAATATCACAAAAGTTTGACTTCCTGAAATTTCAAGTTTTCTTTCCATAAAAAAATATCGTTTTACGGTGATCTTGTCACGGCGCACTATTGCAGCCTCTTGCCACTTTGTGTTTGGAATTCCAAAAACTTGCAGTTTTTTATTTCATCGCGTCATTCGAGCCGTGCCAGGCGATCTACGAAAACGGAGCTTTGATAGAACTTGTTATTTTCTGTCAAACTGGCGATCCTGAGTAGACCGAATTGTAACATAAACCTAATTACATTGAAAAAAAATGTGGAGTAAAGAGTTGAGAAAAGAAATGAGGAAAACGATAGCGTGGCGTGTTCTCGTCGCTGATACGGTGCACACAGAGAGCCAATACAGTCGTGCTTTGGGTGCGGGTCGAACGCGGAACGCGCGAACTTACCGGAGGCATTTGTATATCGAGGAGATAGGTGGAATTAATTAGAGGTATCGGTAGTATCTCTTGCCGTCATTAGCGAGCGTATCGAGTAGCCTCTTCGTCGTATTGCTTACACAAACTCTCCTGAAATACATTCGAGGCGTCCATACACATTAATATCGCACGAGGAATCACTTGTACGAATAGTAACAAGAAAATTCATAAATTCTGTACCACTGAATTAGAAGGCCGAATAGAAAAGGGAGTTTATGCAACGAAAATTGATTGCTCGATGGGACTTGCTCGCAGTCGACGATCAATCGATAAAGGCCAACGCTGCTGGAGTGTCCTCCTTCGTTCCAATCCATTTGAAAACTCCATTCACACGTACTCCAAGGCACGCCTCTTGCTTCGAGTCCCTGTAAATCCTCGTATATGTGTTGACGCAGGCATAGCATAATTAATAAATGTTCCATAGCGATATACACGATGCTCGCGATTGTGGAGTGACGTTCAGGTATAATTGAACATGAGCATAATAACGATCTCGTAAGGAATAAACAAAACGAAGAAACGAAGGGGCGAGTGCATATAATCAATACTCGCTTCTCGATCGTACGCGATATAAATTTTCACCGCTCTCCGGCCTCGTATGCACGCGTATGTATAAATGACGATAACTCGTTATCCGTCATTCCTTCTCTTTTCCTCTCCCCGTCTTCATCTTCCTCTCTCACAGCGCACTCGCCCAAAGCAAGCGAGAGCGATATACGTGCTTTCTGCAGGGACGGTAGGACGTTAATTCTATTTATTGCACGAGAGGCAGACTCGCTGGAGATTTCCTCGATCGATATATTAAGCCTCTGCGAGAAACCGGGTCTGCACAGGACTCAAAGCTGACTCGCCTATTCTAACGTGTCCGATAGCAGAACCTTTGGCAGATGATTTACAGGGAAGGCGTTTACCACGTTTTTTCGTTCTTTCGAAACACTTTCATCACGATTTTTCAACAAATTCGAGAATCGACTTTCCATGGGGATAAATATTGTTATAGAAGAATAGAAAATTGATAGATTTCTTCGAACGCTGCATGGAGCCCGATCAATTTCGCAGTTTATCCACTTTTGAATATTCGCGTCAGTGAATTTCACGTCGTGAGATTAAATTTTTCGGGATTTTTTATCCTTATTTTCGAGACGTGATACTGGAGAGCGTCATTTTCCGGGAGCCAAATCTTTCTAGTCATTTCGAGGATAATTGAGGGACTCCACCGCGTTGTTTCTGTTTCTTCGTGGCTGCATGAAAATAGTTATCAAGAGTATCGTTGGTGCGACACAGCGGAGTATAACGGCCCTGTAAATCCCGATGAAGCGCGATTTCGCGAGAGAGCAATACGGGACATGGGATGGGGGAGTGGGAGAGCGAGCTGGAAAGTGAGCAAGAGAGAGAAAGATGTCTGCTTCAATATACGAAGAGAAAGAGAAAATGGACCAGGGCGGCTGAGCGTGAGCGCGAGTGAAAGTGGGAGGTGAATAGGCGGGTGGTTTCGCCAGTCAACGATTACCATAGACATGCCACGCGTTGATTATCAACATAATTTAAAACAACAAGCAGCGATTCTCCCCCCCCCCCCTTTTTCTCGCCATCTCCCTAAATTTCCAATCTCCACATTTCTCCATTCGTTTTTCAATAAATTCACTTTTTCCTCTATTTTTCCTTTTGATTCCTCCCATTTGGCCTTTTTCGTCTCTTTCTTCCCCGCGTTTCGGCCAATGCCAGTGCAAAGACCCATTGACGATTATTTCTGCGCCTATATTCGTGGCCGGACATTAGTATGTGTATTTCGCTGATCCCAAACCGTTGTGCCCGGAACAAGGAGCATCGGGAGCTCGCAGACTTGAGCAAAAGACCAGAGAGAGAGAGAGAGAGAGAAAGTCTCTTCACATCCAGCACACAGTAGCAGCATCGATGCCGGTGGTCCTACGCGTTTAACTCTCTCTCTCTTTCTCTCTCCTGCTTCGATATGTAATCCTCTACGAATCTACCTCACGGCATCGACAGCATCGTCTCTCTTCTTTCCTGTTGCATTCGTTTCCTCCCTGGCTCTTTCACTCTCTCCCGAGAGGCTTTTTAACAGTAACGCGACATTTTGCTCAAGTCCTTTTTTCTCCTTATTTTTTATCCCCCACCTTTCGATTTTCCCTCGACTATATGCTTTATGTATGCAATGTGTATTGGCCCGATACTTCCAGTGTGCACAACTCCTGAATATATGTATACCCCCGAAGCATTATGTATGTGGATATTTTTGAAGGAGTTCAACATTCTTTATGACTTGTCCAGTTCAAAGCGATAAAACTGTCGTGTCTTTTAATATATACGTCAGCATTCCCCTTCATATATTTGTATTTATACGTGGATTTATATTTATGCGTATACATTGATACTGGCTCTGTGTATGCGGACATTTCTCCTCGTATAATTCAAGCGCGATATCCTCGTGGAGCACACATTCAATCGGAAAACATAAAAATTAGCTCACGTGACTTTACGAGCTTTCCGAGTATACCGAAGTCTCTTGGACATGCTCGTGTACCGGTGCATGAGCGAGTGCATATTTTCGAAAGGTATGACGATAAATGTTTGATGTTAGAATGAAAAGAGGGATTTTTATTCGTCGAAAAATGTAGTGGACGCGAAAGAGAATTGACGATGATAAAAAGTATGATTTTTACTCGATTCCAATGTAAAATCCACCTGAAACGTATGCTCGCATCGAAGAGGATTGCTGGACTTGCGAACTCAAGGGAGCCGAGCAATGTCAAATACTCGACGAGAATAGAAGTCGGACTGGCGTCTATTGAAGCACGAAAATGTGTGCATATGCTGAAACATGAATGAATAAAGTGGCATGGTTCTCGTAGCGGACGCGAGTCGATGGGAAAGGAGGAAAAAAACATGGCAACTCGTAAAAATGTCAGGTATAGGACAGTGACAATATTTTACTGAGGCAATTAAATTCGATCTTGAAGAGAGAAAAGGGGGATGTTTGTGGTTTTTGGGCTGTAAGGATGAAACAAAGACGGGGACGCGCGGGTGACTATGTAAATTTTTTTTACTAATGTCCGGGCGCATCTGTGTGTATGTACACATCGAAGAGGCTTTATCAAAACGCGCTCTTCAAATTATAAATTTTCTACCTGCCTCGTTCTCGCGATGAGAGCGCGTTCGCGGTTGACGCTATACTTTTGTACATGGAGCCATGGTGTGGAAGGATGTATAAGTGTCGAGGGGTAAATATCCACATGGTTAAGGTTCCATGTTTCCCTCCGTTGCTGCGATCTGCTCTGATGCTTGGTCCCTCTCGCCTCCCCCGGGCCGCACTTCTCCAGCGTCCTTTCGGACCCCAATTTAGATTCTTACGAGCGCGATATTTCAGTTCATCGTCCCACGTAAAGATCACTATCGTTGCGGTCCTCTCACAGGACTCGTCCATGGGATACACGTAGACGTTGCGTGTATACTTTAAACTCGTGTATTTTCGTTTAGATTTCATTCCATACTCCTCTGCTTATGGTCCACTTTGTTCGGTGATGCTTCCTGAAATTCTTCGACAGCTTCTCGCTTCGCTCAGGTGACGTCCCTCGGCCTCGCCCCCGCCGTAGAACCCACCTAATTGGTGCAAGTACCCGAAAAATCTTCCAAAATAATATTCCCTCGTGGTTTCTACGTCTGGCTCGCTCGTACTCAATTCGACTGAAAAATCTTCCGTCATACTGTAACCAGCCCGTTCGGATTCTCGGACGATGATATTTTCCTTTCAACTTTTTCCATTCACCTTCTCTCAGCCCGTGCAATCTTAACGGAGAAATTCCGTAGAGCCTTTCGGGGATATCTTTCATCTGATGGGGAAAGGAAGAGGGGGGGGGGGGGGGGGGTGGAAAAAAGAATAATGTATCCTGGTACGATCCGGAAAAGGTGAAGACGTCGCGTCGTTTAGCGGACACGGCTTAGAGCCCCGGCCTCACATTAGGATTCTATGGCCCGTTTCTTTTCTTCATATTTTATATTCTTTCGGCATAAATTATATCGAATGAGGCCCCTCGAAGCGGAGGTTAGAGAAATAGGAATTGATATGATCACGTTTGTTTGGAGGGAAGAGACTTTGCCGCGGAGAAAGCCATCCGCTGGCTTGAGGTAACTCATTTTATCACCGCGGTAGGAGGATGATCGATCGATCAATCTTTGCGGCAATGTTAGATTTTGGTGTTTGTACAATTGCTACACAGAGGCATCCACCGCCGATGGGTTTACGTTTCTCAATAATTCAACGGTCATTAAATTTCGACAGGCTCGACCGAGGCTGCTGCAAACTTAGCGAGAAGAAGGAGCAGACGAGCTAACCTAGTGGCGCCACGTCAGCGACGAATCGTACTGGTTGCCGCGACGAGCGCAATTACACAGTGCTCCCCGGGCGAACGGATCCGTTTTTTTTCAGCCCAACGACGCAGCCAGACACATCGAAGCTTCTCTGTTATAGGACAAAGCGAGTTTTGCTCGCCCACGGAGGAGAGGCCCGCGCTGGTACGTCGCGCCGGGCAATTTCGATCATATACACGGGATGCTGGCCTCGCACGTGTGTTCGTATTATGCGAATGTGTATAATAGGAGTACACAATGAGAGCGGGAAGGACGCAGTGAGCGCTCAGAGGATACATAAGAAAGTTAGGAGTCCATATAGTCGCGAGTACAGGAGGAAAGGCGCGATTGGATCTTTCTCGATCCGCCCAGCGCGCAAGGGCGAGAGAGGCCTGGCTTCACCTATGACCCTCGATCTTCACTTCTTCGGGTCTCTCGTTCCTTCAGCTCCTCTCTCATTCTCTCTTTTTCTTCTTCTTCTTCTTTTTCCAACACCCTGTTGCATGCATCTTCTGCCATCTCTTCACCCCCAGTTCTTATTCTCCATCTTCTTACTTTCTTATACTCTTTATCCCACGTTCTTTCATCGCTCCTCTTCCTTGCTCCCCCATCCCAACCACTTAAAGTTCCACCATTCTCACATCCTCCGTGCACAAGCCTCCCTCCCCTCTTCGTGCTCCTTACCAACCTCATCCTCGTTCTCTCTTTCGCGTGTAATCTTATTTTTTATTTCTCTCCTTTGCACTCCCTGAGGGCCACACACTGCCATTTTGTATGCCATACGCGCCTAGCCCTCCCAACGATTCTTCAAGGCTTTTAATTGCATTATCGATTTTGGCAGATTGGTGCACGATTTATGAGCTCCGCGCTCCAGATTTTCGCTTAGTGTTTAACGGAATCGGTATTACCTCTGGAATCGCAGTTGACGGCAATGAGGAGGTGTGAAAAATAGGCAACGAGGGTCAATGGACCTCGGAGAATCTTCGAATTAGCAGGCCTCATTTTCGCATGTCGTGGAAGAAGACGCACCATTAGTCGAGCATTTTCATACTGTCAGGAATCTAATATACTGTTGAGTATGAAGTTACATTGGGAGAACAATATCTGAAAAATCAGGAGGATGCAAGGAATATACAAGGCTCTTTGCATAATAATTCAGACTGGATTGTCCGGAGATAGAGCCGGAGTCAGCGGATTCACTGACAAGTCTCGTGATCTCCTAACACGCGAGACTTTATAATTGATGGAGTGGTAAAAAGCCATGAAGTGAGCTCGCAACATCGAGAATACTCGGAGATTAATATAACTCCATATAACTCGTGTGGTGCTCGACAAACTCGCAGCGTGGATCTTTCCTGTATATTCATATACTGGTGTATAGACTGCACGAGGACAACGAGATGGAGAAGGAGGAAGAACGAATAAGGGCGCGAAGGAAAGAGAGAAGCAGAACTCGGACGAAGACGGTCTCTTAATACGACCATAAACCCGCGGATCTCGCACGGTAATAATAAAGCGATAATAAAATGAAAAGTAGTGCCCAATCGTTCCGCAGGATACGCCACAGGGAGTTTATTACACACACAGCTGTATTATATCGAGCTGAACATGCCAGCGCGATTCCACACCCATAGAAAATATATGCGAGTGTATGCGATATGAGCACGCTGAGGAGGAGAACTTCGAAGAAGGCTTTTACGAGGATCATATCCTCGAGAAGAATCTCAAACTTGGTCCGCTTCTTCATAAGGATACCTTACAACGGAGATAGAGCTGCTTCGAATTTTCGAGACTCGAGGAAACAATATTTTTATTCTCAATTTCTAGTTTTCGGTTATGCTTAGTTTTCGAGACTCTCGAGATTTAGATATTTCTGGGCGTTGTTGTTGTTGTGGGAAAACATTTGAAGGAATCCTAACGATCGGAAATGGTGGAATGACTTTTGAACGAATCGTTCCAGCCATGATCGTCACGTGCTCGGAAATTTTTTCAAATGAAACTTAAAGATCGTATTTTATAGGTGTCTAAATTGGATCGATTTTTACTTCCTAATTAAAGATATAATCACTTTACATTCGTGTCAGAGTTATTAATTCGAAATTGTAAATAAATTTTTTCAACTTGTCTTTCGGCGAATGAAATGACAAGTCATTAATCAAACGGGGATCCATCACTGACTGAACCCGAAATTTTATTCGTCCCTCGCGAAAATACTATAGTTTTTTATGTAAATAATCGCATTAGAGAGCGCAAAGGGAAACACAAAGGGAAATGGATCGTGAAAAAAGTATTAATAAAAAGACAGAAGGCTGTGATAGGGATGAGCCAAGCCAAGAAGAAACAAAATGCCGAAATAACCAAATGGGAGGTTATACGAGTGCCCATTAACAATTTCGTTCAATCTTTAACGTAATATATCTTTATCACTAGTGAAACAATGGTCTTGAAAGATAAACGATTTTTTACGTATAGTCCCTATAACTCTATGTATTTTTCTTCATATTTAAGCACGTCGTTTATCTGAATAACCAATAAGAAGTAGCCTTTAAAATTTGATATACGTGTGAGTGGATTACCCATTTAAACTCTGTGTAAATTTCAAAACTTTCTTGAGAAAATCGTTTGTGTACGAACTACCTTAAACTTGGAGTTGTGTAGCTTTCTCGACAATGACGATCGGAGAATTTTCAATGGTTTCGGGACTCGAGCCAATTTTCGATCGTCGTAAACTCCAATGAATTTTGTTTCACGAACAGATGATTACTTTTGCCAGTAAATTGAATGAGTTTCTTCCAATTGTTGAAGGAGGAGAAAGTAAATAAAAGATGAATGCAAAAGTTGGATGTAATATACGATATTTGGCCGATCAAATGCACTGAAAAAAGACAATTTATGACAATTGTAGCGAGAGACGAAAGGATGAATGGGCTCCAATTTCAGCGAACGCGTATTAGCCTCGTTCTCTTTCGCAGGAATACACACACACACACACACACATTAAGGAGAGGCTGCCGTTTTGCCCCCCACAATAACTCATCGCTAGCCCATGAGAGACCGGCGTACGGCCCTTTACGGCAGATTTTAATTTTAACAGCCGCAGTTCGAGATCGTTTATGGAGGCCTAGCGTATAATTTTATCGGTCCTCCCGATCTTACCCCAATCTCCTCGCGGTCGAATATTCTTCGCGTATGTGTATTTGTCGTTGGTATAGCGGATGCTGTGTCTTTGCCAGAAGAAAAAATGAAAGTGTCCCCTTCGGCCACGAACACAGGACTCCATCGAAAGAATCACCCTGGACCTATCAAGTATATTTTTTACATTTGTGTGAACGAGAATCGGCACACGTACACGATAAATGCACACTCACACGAAACGCGCCGGATCGCTCCTGCGGAGATTCTGTGTGGTACGAGCCACCGAAGTCTCCCCGCATTTTCAAGCAGCCCCAACAGACCAGGGAACTAAACTTTCGAGGGAAAACGTGGAGATCCAGTCGCAGAAGGTATCTCAAAGAATCTCCTCCACGTGAAGACTTCTTTATGGATTTTTCGAGTGGTATAAATCAATTTGTTAATGGGAACAATAAACGAGTGGAAAAGATTGAAAATTTTCGGGTTTATGGCGAAGAATTGTCTTGAAAGGGAATTCTGTAGCGACGAATTCGAGTCAAGAGCGTTCTCGAATCCCTAAAAACGTAAACTGACAACATTATTTTGAATTCTGAAGTTGGGAGAAAAATTTAGAGGAAGTGAAGTCGATTCGACTAGGAAATTTGGTTTGACCAACTCCAATTATTACCGAGTATCTCAAAAATACTGTGAGAACAGCTGAAAAGTATTTCGGCAAAATGTAATTCGTGCGAATTAAATGAATAGAGAAACGCCAGATGATTTTCGCGATCGTTGAATCGAGTGAATGATTACGAGGAGAGAAAATAATTTATAAGCTCGGCTGATCGACTCGGCGAGTTGTTAAAACAGACAAACGTCAGTGCGTTCGAATCTTTGGTTCGGAAGCACGAGAAGAGAAGAGAGGAGAACGGTCAGCCCGTGAGTTTTTGTGTTGGATTTGAGGCTGCTTCAATCATTCGATCTTACATCGTCGTTCTCGTGATTCGAGAACTTTGGATTTTCGTTGGCATAATACACAAGCTCGCAACGTTCGCTGCACAGCTGTAGAATGCGAGGCGTTTTGCATGTCATAATATTTGGAAGTTTGGTTGAATAAAAAATATGCTTCTCGAGTCTATAAATCAGCGAAAAGCGCGCGGGAGCCAGCACGAGTTTTCGCTTTTCTACGTTTCTCACCGAGCGCTCTGTCCGCGCTCATATAAACTCTGCTTACATTCACATCCTTTCGTCGACGTGCGTTATTATTGTTCGGAGTTAAGCTCCGAGATTCGTGCCTCAATATTTCCATTTCATGCGCTCGTTTCGTTTTTTTGGCGAGCGCATATATATTCCGCATGACTGCGGAGATAATCAAGCCCAGCTCCAGGACTCATCCACGGACCATATAAATATTGAAAAACGATTTTTCTCCGGTGCAAAACTCTCCTGACTCATCCGAGGCAGGAGCAAAAAGCACGCGTCTCCGTAAAGTTTCTGTTTCTTTTTTGCTCCACCAAGTTCGCGTCTCGCATACAAAAATCCACTGGCTCGTCGTGGCTAATGGAAATGGAAATAAAATAAAAAATAAACGAAAAGTAAGAGGGGGGATTGGGGAGGGGGAGGGGGGGGGGGGTGCGACAGGAAAGAAAAGTAAGCAGAGATCTCCTTATAACACTCAAATCCAGCTCGTGTCACTTTCCGAGACGTCCGGCACACGCTTGTTGTCCCTGCTCGCCGAGCGACTCATTTCTTTTATCTTGCAACGAGGAAGAGGGAGAGGCACCGACACCAACACCATTATCGTCGGGGTATAACGACAGAAAGATGTTCTGCGACCTCTCCCAATATGCTTGCTTCTTCGGCATAATGTTTATGCCGATAAACAAGGCGAAGTAAGGGAAAAAGCGGGAATATCAGAAATGCAAGATCTCGTTCGATGCCTAATATGTGCACCTCGGCAGTCTCACTGTATACACACAGAGCGACCCGACAGTGTCTCGCCTTCGCTCTCGCGAATCTCGGAAGCTCCATTCAGTCTTCGTGCGAGACTGAGCTCGAGGAACGATGATTTTTCAGAAGAGCGAAAGACGGAAAGAGAGAAAGCCGTTTAGGGCATGTTGGCGAACGACTGTTAAGCCAGGCGATGACTCTCTCTCTCTCTCTTTCGCTTCCTCTTCGTTTCTCTCGCCGCCCTGCGACTCCCGAGAACCTTCCCTTTTGGGCTTTCCGAGTCTTTCATCTTCATCAGTCAAGAACAAATTCCCAATTAATTCATTGCCATCCTCTTTATTGGAGTCGAGCTCATCGCTGCCCGCTCAACGCATAGTTATTTTCAATCTTTTCAACCAAATTTATAAAGGAAACGAGCGAATAAAAAAACAGAAAAGCAAAGTATAAAGTTCTCTTGCATTTCCTCGACTCGTATGGCACCTGTGGTATGATCAGCTTCCCCGATGAGCAGCAGGATATCAGTATCGTTTTTTTTCCTCCCCGTCGTATGGGCAATATCCAGAAGATAAGGTAAGACGGATCGTCGTCCACGAGGATGAGACGTCTCGCACGTGCTCCAAGCTCATCAAACCCGGTGACTGCTTCTTCATGATTTACCACAAGCGCGCTCGCTAACGTTTGTGCGAGTGTACCGCGCGGGTATTTAGCGCTTTTCTTCGTCTCCTCAATCTCGTGTCTTTCTGGTCGAGCGTGGAGGATGGAATCCCGGCTAGTACGTGGCTGCTTATTGAGTCGATTCTCATAAAGTGAGTAGCGATTCGTAGCCGTCGATGCGAGCATGCTGGAGATAAAACACTGAATGCGATTTTTCGAAACTGCTAGTTCGAAATCGAAGTCCGTTCCTCGAACTCGCTCTCATTCCGCTGCGTATTCTGAGCAGTTTCGCCACATCTTATCAAATAAAGCGTCGGCCATTTCTCACCGTCATATCGATTGCTAAGGAGGTTATTCATGCGTAATTGGCAGAGAAGTGACTTAAGGAAATTTAATGGGTGGTCCCACTCTCCTGCGGAGACTTTTATGAACCGGCTATTCGGATTCTTCGATCTCTCAATGTATCTCATTGGGTCAATGACTACGGGCTTGCCAATCAGCGATAAAATTCGCCAACAATGGCAATTGCCGTCCTCCCCGGCTGATGCTCTCCTCCAGGTGGTCGTTTTCCTTTTCTTATTACATTCGTCCGCATACCCCGCCCGATGCGTCCAAGTCCTCATCGTAGAAGTGACAGCCACATACCAGCGGACTTTGCCTCAATATGCCGCGGCCAATCTCATCCTACATGAGAATACATTCCGTACAGGTCCCACCAAAAATCGTGGCTACGATTCCGCCCGAGCTCGAGTGAAATCCAGCTGGATACGATCAGATCAGCGAGCTCGAGAGGCCTCCGTCCATCTTTTCCTTCGACGAACGAACTCCAAGTGGTCATAACTTCCTTTTCCTGCCTGAGGAACGTCTCGTTATCGGTTGATTTGAAAAGGGGCTTCCTGAGGCTCCATTGCGTTGGAGCACCGCGAACAAACTCTTTTCTAACGTCCCGCAATGACTTTCGGAACGGCCTGTATAGTTAGAAGGTCTGAAGAACGAGTGCGAGCTTGATGCTCTGCCGTACATAGATCGCGACGTGGGGAGACTCTTCTCGGCGTTTCTCGCGAGAAGGCGAACCCGCGATGAAACGGAGGAGCACGAGAGAGGACGAGTTGTGCATACCGCGAACATGAGTCGTACAAAAAGGATAAGTCATTTTTAACGAGGTAGAAGAAAGGGCTCCGGCACACGGCCAGAACCGCTGGGGAGAGAGAGAGAGAGGGGGGGAAAGAGAAGGACGTTGATGGTGCGTTGCTCGCGCGCGAGTGTCGCATGGCGAGGCTCCATTAAACGAGAGTCAGTAAATACGGCAGCTATAGGAAAGCGGAGTGCGCGCATGTGTAAATGCACTCGCGGAAAAGTGCACCGGAAAAGAATCGCTAAAGAAAAGTAAGTTCTGGAACGGACGCGTTTCAATATTCCCTTAATTTCTCGGTCCCGCTCGAGGCCAGAAGATGTAAAAGGAAAAGATTATTCGCGAAAAATTGTCGTGCTCATCCCCTACGATGGGGACAGCTGCGGGATCATCCGCTCCGAAAACGTCGAGCGACGAGAGAGCTCAGCCGTGGACGAAAAATTCTCCTCCCCTGGAGGCGACACACATTCAGAATCGCGACGACCCGATTCGATATTACGAACTATCCTCGTCATTTCGAACGAAGTCGGGCATGAAGTTTTGTGCAACAAGTTGCCTGCTCTGTCCTTACGAGTTCTTCAAAGACCGTGTGCGATCACTCGCTCGTCTGTCCCTATGTGTGCGAGTCGGTTCCGCTCTTTCACTGACATACCATAACAGGCTGCTACTTATTTTTTCAATGGATGATATTTTTCGGTCGCTCCTCGTCACTTGTATGTCTCGCTTCATTTTCTATGTACAGGCTGTCCTTAATGTTGTTTCGAAGCTGCACTTTGTCGCACTGAGAAAAATAACGGTTTGTTCAGTAGCAATTGATGTTATTCGTAGAGTTTTCTTCATTTAACTGCAACGCTTTCGGAGAGGATGAATCCGCAGTTTGATCTAAAACTATATTTTATTCGTTTAATCATGTTTAACCTTGCGATGATCACATTTTTCATTGGCATCCCTTAATGCCATATTTCGTTGTTCCAGTGACTTTTTTTCTCAGTGCGGGAACGGAAGCACGTAAATATTCGCATAAAAAACAAACAAACGATTCAATATAATTTTGGATAATTGAGCTGCCCATTCAGGCAATTGGGGACTGTAAGGAGCCTACGAAAGAAACTTTTTTGGTCCCTCCGCCATGCGAAACTCAAGATTTATTACAACTCGTTTATCTGCGATGATAAACTTTGAGTAAAAACTTTCGAATCCTTCTCCGGTGATGAGAAGCACGAGCCACTGCCAAAAAGTCGATAACTTCTAAGCAGTATAGAAACTAGAGAAACGAATGATGAATTTTGCAGTTCGAAATTCCCTCACCGTTTTTGAGACACACCGTATAAGTTGTATGCACCTCAAGGGGGAGCTCGAAGACCTGGAGCTAGTTGCGAGCAACGAGGTGGGTCTCCGGGTCCGTTTTCTTTCGTTTTTATCTCTCACCCTAAACCATTTACTTACGGATCGACGAAACGCTCAAAATATTGTCGCACATTTGTCAAGTCCTCGTGTCCTGCACGCACTCTCAAAGCCCACCTCTCGCCCTCGATCTCTCTCCCTCCTGCGTCCACGGCTTTCTTTGCTCCATCTTAATCCGCGATTTGTCCTCCGGGTTGCTCTCCGCATTAGGGATGTACGTAGGTATAAGTATAGATTCAGAAGCGCGCCGCCGGGGATGATCTTACTTGGGTGAGCCTCGGCTCGCAATCTCATTGGAGAGAAAAAAGGTTCGAAGATGAAAACCGACGACATCGCTCACGCTAATAATATTCCGCGGAGCTCGGTGACACAATTATATGCCATGGGATGAGTGAGAAGAGAAGAGAAGAGAGTGAGAATAATACACTTTTTATATTCCCACTCCTCGCGTATTTGCTCGCTTATTAGCCACATGAAAATATGTCGCTTCAACGAACTTCGTTCCCTGCACAATGCGTCCCAAATAACGGTACGTAAAATCCTCTATTTTCCCTCACTCTGGAAACGAATTTTCGATTTTTGCTTATTCTTATATATGACAGTGGGGACAAAATTCTTCAAAGAGAAATTCAAATAGATCATTGTCGATTGGATTTCGCTTTAGTCTGTTTGCAGATGCAGAAAGTATGCTTTCAAAAAAAAAAATACAAAAATCACGATCCTATCATTATTTTTCCTAAAAAAATAGTTTCTAAAATCTTTTTTTTGCTGCAACCCAAATTTCTGATCTTCCCAACTTTTACGATTTTTTCAAAAAATTAGATTGATCGCCTCGATGATCACAAAAATTGTGTCAACAAAAATGAACTATCAACAGCTAGTCGCGCACGTGAAATTTCAAAAAGTTATTCGAACATTTATGAAAATTGCAATTGATTGTCACGACCCAGTATTAAAATGAGGGGAATAAAAAATGTTTGTCTTCAGCGTCGATGGCGAGTGCCCTTTGTTTTTTATGGCTAACACGTCTACGTATGGTCGCCTATATAGCCATATACATGTACAGATATACGAGCGAGAATCGGTACATCGAAACATTTTGAAGCCGATAAATCACAATTAATTAGCTGAGCGTAATGATGTGGCATGTCGGCTCCAATTGGTATGAGTCCGGGGGTGCGGGACGCTGGAGTGTGTTTCGTTCGATATATATTTATCAGTGGATTATATATAGACATGGATCGGTGTGTTTGTGCCCTGAAGCCAAGCCCGCGGATGAGCTCTGTATACTGTAAACACCAGAGACGATCTACACTGTAGCGCAAAGCCACCACACGGCCGATCCGTCTCGCTCTCTCACTCGGTTGCTCGCACTCGCAGAGTCGTTTGTGCGAATACCAGCTGCAGCATTGATGCAACACGAATTAATCGTGGGTCGAAAGAACACGAATTAGGTGCTCGTCTATGAAACTTGTTCGGGGAGAGAGTCGATGCAAAGCAAATAATTGTGGAATGGGCCGAGGAAGAGGGAATGAAATTCGAACGAAAGCTTGTGAATTATTTTCATGATTTGTGGGTGCAGATTTGCACGTTCAAAAATATCAAGTGCCTACAACGTCAGAATTCCTTTTTTTCAATTCTGCCATTTATTCTGTAATAAAACAATTTTTTTCAATTTTTAAAATCACCGCACTCGCGATTACTAAGGAATCGTTACCCCCAAAAAGTCTCGTTATAAGATAAATCCCATAGATTCGTGGATGAAATAAAAAGTTTTTAAAAGTCCAGGCGCAAATTTGCGCCAGTATGGCGAGTGGTGACCTCAAAGGGAGTGCGGTGTCCACGGGTTAATATTCAGTGGTAATAGCGTATTTCCACTAGCTTCACAGGCCGAACGAAAGCTTGGAATTTATCGAGTTACAAGATATTCTTCGAAGATGCATTATTTCTCGATCTATCGAAGCTCTGCTGAAGCTATTCGGCTCGAGTGGGTCTACAGACAAAATGAATTAAAGAAGAATCATGAATATTCGTGAATAGTCGCTTATCGCGAATTCTGCAATGCCTCGCAAGAGGCTGCTCAGCGGAGTACAAGGTATACTTAATACATATCGATTCCTTAGAAGCGACTAACAACCGTGCATATATATCGGGGAGCGTGGTGTGGCTTCGGTGCTCTCGGAGCTGCGAGAGGAGTGTATCGTTGAATCATCGACGCCGCGGGCTCTACGGTAGCATCAGACAAGATCCTGAGGGTTGAACGACGATGGGAAGAGGGAGAGCGAGAAGCGGAGGAGCGAGAGGGAGGGAGACTAGCAGAAACACACGAAACATTCTGCCATCCCCGTGGTGTGCGAGTGTTCCGAGAATTGGATGTAAATCGAGTCCGCCACCGCTGTATTCCCCTTTTCCCACCGAAAATAATGGTCTAACTATTCAACGAGCTATTGAAGCAAACCGGCGGGAGGAGAGCGAGCGCGAGCATCGGATCGGGCGAAGCTCGAACAGGGATGCAGAAAGTACGTGTGCAGCTATACGCGGAGAGGCAGCATGTGACGAAGGAGAAAGAGAGCCGACGGTGTCCAGAGGAGGAACATAGATGAGGGAGAGCAAGAGGAAGATAGTTCTGGTGGAAGAGCGAGGAGGCACCGGTGGAAGCGCCGAACAGCAGGCAGCCAGCCGGTAGCGCGGAGGTGTTAATACAGAGGTCGATCTCCGGGACTCCAGCCGCCTACCAGTTTCATGCAATATGCGCATGTTTAACTGACCAAAGCTCTGTAGCGCCGCGGCCGTCGTTCCCGTGCGGCGCTCCTCTTCCTCTGCGCCTCTCCCTGTCGAAAGATCGGGAGCCCGAGCGAGAGCACCTATTCGTAGATGCGCGTGTGAGCGAGAGAGAAAAACACTATTTACGTGTGCCTGTGGCGAGTGTTTGTGAGCGAAAAAGCGAGACGGAGAAAGCGAGCGGTCTCTCGTGGACGTCCGCGTCGAGAGAGCAGAGGTACGCTTGGAGAACACCATCATGCGGATGAGATACAGTACAATCGGGCGCATGTTCCTGCCTGGGATTTTGCCGCACTTTAGGGGCATGGCAAGAGGATAGTTGTGTGTCCTCTCCCTGGTCCACACGGCCTCGTGGACTCTTCCTGCTCCTCTCCGTTCTCGTCCACACCTACATGCATAAATACACATTCAAACTTGTCCTAACGACCGATTCACGTGTGCGTTGTAGCCAGCATCGACACGAGCGGGTGCGCACACACGGCTCTTCGATCACTTTATTTATCTAGCGCACAACGATCATACGATCCCCGAACGCACTCTCACCCTCGCAATACGTCCTCGTAGAAATCAGCGTAGACTCGGAATGTTGGAAATCATTGATTGGATGAGATGAGACGCAGACGTGACGTCCGGTCTCGTGACTGTTGTCGATCCAAGACGACAACTGACCTCATAGGAGCGCGGAATAACCATCAAGATCCGACAGGATGACGATTTTCGTCGATTATCCACAGGACTAATCTTCCAGTATGACAGGAAGTTGTGACAGTCAACGCTCCGGTCTGGATACTCCAAAGAGCTCTCCGAAATTTCGGACTCGATTCGATGTCCAGTCTAAATTTCAGAACTGCAATATCCGTAACGAGGTCATCGGACTGGCGAAAGCAGGAGCAGGCTGGAAAGGCAGATTCGCCGGGATATTTAGCTGCGTTCGGGCATGCATTGAGCATGAGGTGGAGCCAGCAGGGCCGCTTAGCTATGCGGGTATACACATCTGTATTCTCACGAGTTCGCTATTCTAAAGTCGGTGTAATTCTGCATACATAGAATACAGGAGTTCATAGGCGGGGTATTTGATGGCGGAGCGGAGAGACGGGACGTGTAAGAGAGCCAGGGGGGCGGGGTGCAGGGAACGAGAGAAAGAGAAAGATCAGTGTGGAGGAACGGAGGCCTTCCGGTGCAGTGGAACCGTTCGGGTCAACTTTGTTTGCATTGCTCGAGCGTTGCTTGTAAACCGGTAGTGTCTGCAACAGCGTTCGCATCGAAGGGGTCACGGGGGGGGGGTGTTTCGCCAGAGCTCGGGCACCCATCGCCCCCCAACATAGTCGGCTCGGGGGTGGTTCACAGGGCTGGTATACGCTTCTTGATGCAAACTGCCCATTTGCAACTACAATCATCTCTCCGGCGCTGAATATCTCGCTCGCTCTCGTCAGCCTGTAGCTTTGTGCCGTATCACAGAGGTTTCAGGTTCTTTCTGTCCTCTTCTATCCCCCCTTGGCTCTTCTTCCTTCCTGTTAGCTGTCATGCGCTATATACCGTTGCCTGCAACCTGTCTGACGAAAATCGTCCCTCTGCATGCCTGGTTGGACACACTCTCTGCTCCACACGCTTCTCTTCGACTCTCTGTACATGGAATTTATGCACGTGTGCGTCTCTCCCTCTCTCTCTCTCTCTCTCTCTCTCTCTCTCTCTCTATATGTATACAGAAAATACAGAGGAAATACGCGCCTATATACACCGCCTGCTCGGTTTTGCTCTTCGACGTCGCGCGCTTCGACATACTACGCAGAGTAGCCATCTAGTAGTGTATAAACTGACCACACTCCGCTATACTCGATGCATCGCACGTTGTGTGCCTCGTCCGTTGTTGAATAACAGAGTGAAAACAGCGAAGCTGTACGTCCGAGAGAACGACCAAAGGCCTCTCGTCCCTACGCTCTTCTATAACTGTACACGAACCTCCTGCACTGACGCGGCGACCAACAGCATACTGTGCTGGGCGAACGAAACCCATGTGCCACTCGCTCACATCACAAACCTCATACGCTTCGTCCTGTGTGCATCCGCTTGTCTATCCTTTTACCCACGAAGCTCCCTCCCCCTCCCCCGTTCCCGTTCCCGTTCCCTCCGCCCCTCTTTTGTCCACTCACCGAGCAAACTCTCCTATGTGTATTCCTTCGATTCGTCGCCTGCTTTTCACTCACAACAAACTGTCAAATTTAACATCGCAAAGGGCCTTGTACCTCAGTGTCTACATCGAGCTCTCGCTTCGAGATGATCTCGCTTAACGGAGCTATTCGTTCGGGAGGCTTGCGAGCTTTTTTTGTTCAGATTAAACAAGGAACATTGAAATTTTCATTGGGCTTTTCTCGATATGATTGAACCTGTCGAGAAAACTCGGAGATTCTTCACGTTTTGGTATTTTCTCCGTCGTCGATTGCGCCAAACATTTGCCCACGGATGAGCGTCAGCGTTGACGTGCCTCGCGACATCGGTCTTCGAATTCTCATAGAAAATTCAGCGTACGAGATCTTTTCGGTCGACGAAATCTTCGGCGAGAACTCCCACGTCAGCCTCACTCCGCCACGCGATGATGATTCTTATTTCTCACTCACTGATTCGTTGGAGGCTCCACAATGAGATTCACTGTGTCGAGAATACTCTGATTTATGTGGATTCTGATTTACACATTCGTCCAATTTATATATCCCGCTTATACTCGTAATGCATCGTTTCTCTCTCTTCGTGTACAGAATATGTGCACGTGTACACGCATTACGTCATTGACGTCACTCTTGGTCCCTCGCGAGCTGTATCGCCCGAACGATCAACGTTCCGGGAATGTAATTTTCCGCCCCACCTACGTGTGATACGGAAATATGTATACGCAACCGGGCAGTCGCGTTGCGAAGTGAAAATGCTGGGCATTACGGAGAATACATGCATCGCAGCGATCTGATTATCTTATTATGTACTCGTTCGAGCAACAGCAATGAAAAACGCTTTTTCTGAAGGTCTGAAAATCGTGGCGATCGAGAACTCGTCGTTGAGAGTCCCGATAAAATAAGGTATGAAGCGATTTAACATACTTTTTAATAAAAAAATCATATTTTCTTGGCCGTTACCTCCGTGGCAGGATTTATTTTATCTTTATGGAAGCTCTTTATGAATCGCAGTGAAATTTCATGTTCGATTTTACTTCACAGCTTATTATATTAGGATTTAATCTAAACTGCCTCACCAGTGCGATCATAAAATGATGCAAACTGGAGCCAATCGAGGTTTTACTATTGAAGGACCATGGAGATCTACAGATGATCGTACGAAACAACAAAACGGGTAGGCTCACACATTTTTTCTGCAATATCTTCGATATTATCCAGCTGAAAGATTCTCCAGGCCTCTGTCTGCAGCCCAAGTCTTCGGCGTTCCTTCTCCGTCCTCTTTCTCTCTGCTCCTCTTGCCCGCTCGCTCAACTCATTCTCCCTGGGCCCATCGCTTCTCACTCTCTCACGCTTCCGCGGCGCGACTCTTCGTTTTCTTCTCGGTCCGCGGGCAAAAATTTCGCGATAGGTGCTTGAGCGCGACAGAAACAATAAGAACATAAGCATACGCGGGCTCCGATCGCACGAAAAAACTGCCGGGATGTTCTCCTTCAATTTTTTTTCTTTCGCGCATCGAAAAGAGGAGGAAGGCAAGACATCGGCTCTTCTGCCACAACATTTCCATAATATTTAAATGTATAAAATCCGCTAACACAGCGATCCTTCCGCGATGCTGAGAGCGAGCGAGACAGCAGTCGAGTGCTGTACCAGGCTTTCCGTGCCTCAGTATTTTCATGTGCCGAAAAATTCAAAATAAAATTGCGAACGCGATCGAAACGCGGATTCAGGTTTCTAGAAATTCTCAACATTTTTTTCAGGCCCCACGAAAACTGGACGTGCCCCCTTCGACATTGTCATTCGCGCGGGCATCATTGATTTCTTCATATTTCACATTTTTTTTGTACCAACTTACTGATTTTTTCGTACTGTATTTCCTCTTGAAACGACACGAAACCTCATTGAAGTTTAATCCAATAAAAATGCACGAAAATGCGATAGTGGGAGTAGATTCTTCGTGCAGAAGTGTGCAGACATTTCGATCTCCACACGAAACACACACGC
Organism: Venturia canescens; assembly: GCF_019457755.1. NCBI lineage: Eukaryota > Metazoa > Arthropoda > Insecta > Hymenoptera > Ichneumonidae > Venturia > Venturia canescens. The sequence goes on from NC_057425.1 coordinate 4,050,341, forward strand.
GCACACGCTCACAATCGTAGCGTGTTCGTAGGACTGCTCGAATCCCTCTCTTCCTCTCTTTTTGTTTTGCTTTCGCTCGCGGTGTTGCTCGTTGACATATTTATCGGCGACCGTGCCACCTGCAACCGCGTGCGCGAGCTGCTCCGCGGCATTCGTCGTACAGAGCTTTGCGCTTCTCGCGCGCCCGAGAGAGTCCACGCAGAGGCCCAAGAGACCGAAGAGATAGAGAAAGCTCCGCATCGCGGAACCGAAAGACAGAGAGATATGGAGAACGAGAGTCCTCCGTAGTCCGACTCGCGAAATGCACTTGGTAGTATGCTTTGTCCATTTATATCCCAATTTAACCGACACCTCGTTCCACCACTTTACACACTCGAGCTCTATTTTACTCGTGTTGCACTAGATCGAGGTCTGTTTTCACAGCGATCAGGCTTTTAGCGTCTTATTATGTCGAATTTCGAAATTTCACTGTTCTCAAAAAACCTTCTAAATATGCTAATCCTCAGTCTGCAGTAGTTTTCATTCTCCGCAGTTAAAAATCTCGCATTTTGTAATTAAATGACGAATATTCGTCTGAAAATGTTCTCGAGAAAATTAGACGGTAGTGGGTCGAGTCTGTTGTAGATTTTATGGATGCCACGCAGTGGTCAAGTTTCCAGAATACTCTCCCGAGTCTCGAGTCATTTTGGGGAAATATAAAAAAAATTTTTTACCTGGTATCAGGTCGATGGTGCACTGAAAATTTCATAATTTTCAGCTCCTACGATTTTCAGTTGATTCAAAATACATTCGTTCGTGCAGACGTTGCTGGAAATGTCTCAAGTTCGCACAGTCAGGCGAAGTGTTTATGCAAAATAAGAGAAAAAGGGATGACATATTAGTGCTTCCTGATTTCATGCGCGTTGCAGAATAGCCTGGCCGAGATGCTTTATCCGCTCGGACGTTAATCCATAGCATGCAGGCTCTCAAACTTGCATATATTGAGCGTTCACGTGTGAATAAGTAACGGTGCGAGGAATCCGGTGGGACAGAGTCAGCACACTCGTGCCGCAAAGATTTTGTCTAGTTGTTTCGTTCGGTTTTGCAAAACATTCTCCCCTCGCCACTGTCTTACGTGTTGGCTCGCGGCGGAGCGACGCTTCGGGACAATGGCCTATATCCTGCAACTCGCGCGGGTACGTATATATTTTGCGCTTTCTCACGAATACGAAAAACACGAGAGAAGGAGAGCACGAGGAGGAAAGAGATGCGGCCGCGTGCGCGTGATCCATAGATCTTATTTCTACTCCCTTTTTGCCTTCTCTCTATATCACAAGACTTTCTGGCAATATCTTTGATCAATATCTTTGGCCTTATCCCCCTGCTTTCACACCAGTTCCCCAATGCGTCGCATCTTTATAAATTGCTTCACGATTTCCTATTTATTATTTTTTCACGAAAATAGTGATAAATGTGTATAAGAATCAAATCGATTCTTTCGCTCGATATTTCGCTTTGATAGATCGATCTTTTATGCAATCAGAATCGTACCATTTGCGTCGAGCCTCCGCGATTCGTATCAATTCTGTACCCGAAGAAATTTCACTTTGGCTCCAAGACTGTTACGAATGACCCGAAAAGCAGAATTTTTTTGACGAATCCAAACATTTGTCCCACAATGATTCGGGGACTCGATTTATTTCTGTAACTTTATTCAATTTTTTGTTTTTTTTTCCCATTTAAATTGAATCTCAACGATGTACTGCTGGTTTCGATTATCACTGCAAATATGAATTTTTTAAATACTCGTCGATAAAAGTGGGTGCTGCTGCATTTCGTTGGCGCGAAGCTCAGCATAATGAATAAATGGCAGTTTACAAAACGTCTGTAGGTTGGCTCTACTGCAGTTTTCGTTCCTCGTTATCCTCGATCTATTGGATCTCATCTTCGCTTCGGTCTTCTCGCTTCTCGATTCTACTGGCATTGTGTATATATAGAATACACTTTCTTTTGCGAAACCGGGTGCGGGGCACGATGATGTATATCTTGGGTGCTAAACGGCCCATTGTTCGCGGTAGCCACTGACGAATTTGTATATGTTTATAATGGCGACGCGGTGCGCGGTCTTTCTGGCCGGGTTGAGGCGATAAAGAAACTTCCTTACTACATTTTATGCATCGAGGCACTCCGAATATATGTATTTACATACGGTGGAGCCCGGTGAATCAATTCCGGAGCGGAGACTCGATATTTCCATGACGTTATTCTCCGAAATGATCATTCTTTCGATTGATTTTCGTTTGGAGGTGCGAAGATGATTCGAAGATCGATCGCGCTCGGAAGAGTTCATAGGCTGATGAGTCGAAAACGGTGGAGGTGCGACCTTGACTAGGGGAATCTTTTCAGGTGGGTGTAAAGACTCGAATTTGACGTATGCCGGAAATTTTTCTGGTCAGAAGTATGACGAGACGGTGGGACGAGGGACAGAAAAAGTTGAGCGATTCCGAACAACGGTGTTGCGGGAGTTGGTTTTATTTCTCAATTTCCAGTAGAATCTCCGAAGCGGCGAAGGAGGCAGTCGGGTTCGATTGTTCGAGAGGCGATAAATATTCTTTTTCTTTTCTCGCTCCTCGTGCGCGAGTTTTTAACTACTTTCCCAGGAGACGCGTGAATATTCTTTTCCCGCGTATTCCGCGAAGGATCGCTTCATCTCCCGAGTTCTCAGGTCCTTTCAGAAAGCTCCATATGCACTGTGCTTGGTGCGAGAGTTTCACGAACGATCCATTAATCTAACGCATTCCCTCGGAGTGCTGCTGAGGTTCGGAGGGCTCGCGCCTCTTCGATCCTGCACAAGCGTCGTGCGGGCTTTCGGGTCCCGATTCTCCGCGAATTCCGCGTGGGGTTGCCGGAGAGTATTTTGCCAAAATAGCGGCGCGTCGAAGTATAACAAAAATCAAGAATTATTTATTTTCCCTTTCTCTCTTATTTTTTCTATCTCGTATCGTCTACGAAGTTGGATTGTGAGGAATCTCCCGGTCACTATAAGAAGTCTTTGGGAGCTCGCATGACAAAAGCTTTGCTCTCGTGATTTGCTTTGGGGGAGCGCCCTTCGCGGGAGAGAGATCGCGAGGGAATGGCCGCGGGACATTTCAAACAAATACAAAATCCATTCTCCCAATAACGCATAAATATACACATACGTCAGCCACGTATTTGCGCGCTTCCTATTATTTTAAATGCGTCAACGTATTGCGCATGCGTACTGCGACGTATGCATGTGAGCGTATGCTCATCGAGGAGCGAAAAAGATTGAGAGTGAGCGAGGCGTGCGGGGGACGAAGGGGGCTCGAGAGACGAGCTGCAGCGGTGCGAGGCACGAATATGCGGGAAGCTGCGCGGAGAGTCGAAAAGAAAGAGAGAGAAGAAGAAGATCGAGGATACGGGAGAAAGAAGCTCTGAAATATAGTATTGGTAAGCATAAAGCGTGAGACACCGTGAAGGGAGATAGAATTGGCGAGGAGACACACAGCGAGCGCGATGGGCAAACAAAGAGAGAGAAAGGGAAAGGGAAGGAAGATGGGAGAGGAAGGAAGGGAAGAGAGAAAGAGAGAGAGAGAGAGAAATAAAACGTAGGGAATGTCGGGTGTCGAACCCGGCGCGGATTTACGGGGCGCTTTGTACAAGACCGCCTTCCTCAATTCAGCAATATACCTAACCACAGCAAGGCTCTTTCCTCGCGCGTTCTCTTCTCTTTTCCGTTCTTTCCTCTCCTCATTTCTCCTCCGCGTCTCTTTCGCCCCCCTCAATCGTTTTCCCCCTCTCCGGCGCGTCTTTTTCTTCCTTTCTTCCTCGTCCCAAGCTCTCTCTGTACACCGGAGCGAAAGCCTCGGTGCGGCTTCTCATGCCGGTCCCTCCGGGTGAAAATCTTCTGCTACGACTCCGCAGAGGAACGCGCGCGAACGCCGAGGACCCAAAGGGTTGGGACAGCACCACACGAAGGGCGACTAACCGGGATGGAAACGGAGATATAAAGCGAGATAGAAAGCCCTCGGAAGAGTGAAAGAAGGGAAAGGAGAGACCGTAAGAGAGCCAACATCCGTTTGCGCATCGCGCGCTCGGTGAACTTGACGTTCATTAACCCCCTCGCGCGCGCACACACACACACAGACACACAGCATCGACTCGCCAACGAATTCGACATTTTTTCGCAAATACGAACACCACCGACGCTTCCATCGACTCGCGAGCCCCCGCTCCCTCCTTTTCTCTCTCTTCTTCTCCCATTTTATTTCTTTACCGCGTGTTATACGTGCATACAGCCAAAAACGAAGAAAAAAGAAAATGAACGAACTCGCAAGAGACAGAGCAGCGCTTTCGAGATCCCCCTGGGAGTCGCTTGCTCGTTCTCGATATACTCTTCTCCGGCTGTTCATGTACACATGATCGCGCCACTTAGCCTCTCGTTTCTCACAGCAACGAGCTACGGAAAGTACATTTATGTGGTGTCTGCATAGGGGATTCGATACAAAGTTATCGAATCATCTTTTCGGGTGGAATTTTTTTGGAAACTTTGACGTTCCAAGTTTTAACAGACCATTTTGTTGCTCCATTTAAAGTGTCTCAGGTTCGTGAGCCTCTTCAAATCGTGGCTCATGAAATGAGGGCAAAGAATCAAGGAGTTTTCTCGTCTTGAGAAAAATCGACGAAAACGCATCTCAGTATTGCCACGATTGACTCGGAGCCAAAATGCAATTCGATGCCCTCCCAAAGTTGGTCGCTTTTGTGCGGATTAGCCCATGCAACAAATTACACCGGAACATGCTTAATCGCCCGCCTGTAAAAGCGCGAATAAATAATATCGCTGCTCTTTGGCCTTCGACGGACAATAGAGCTCGAGCTTCTACGAGGCTCCGAAGCACACTCCTCGCGCGTCGTGTGCTGCTCATAAATCCCGTTTATGGAAGAAAACTCACGTGAGCTAAAGTGCCATGGAGTTTAATGCGGTAAGTCACACGAGGAATACACACACGCGCGCACACAATCATTCGCTGAATCTTGGGTGTCCCGGCAACACTTTAGCGTACCGAGAATCCGCGTTCACCTCGAGACACCCGAGTAACGACGAACCTCGCGAAATACTGTTTTACATTTATTTTCATTGCCAACATGATATGGCAAAATATGATGTTTAGACGAAAGACATTTTTCGAATTGACAAACTCGCTTTTCAATGGCGTTCCAACTAAAAAGGCGAGAAGAACATTTTTTAAACGATTTTTTTTACGAAATTAAGGAGCAAAAAGAAATTCAGGAGCCAGCGATTCGTCGTGGAAAAGCATCGATTTTGTGAGATTGATCATCTCGAAGTTGAGACTGATAATAACATTTTTGGGGAAGGAACATTCGTTTCTGTTTTTTGTTATGTTCACTGTTGTGTTCCGTTGTTCGAAGAGAAAACGTTCCGAAAATAGGGCTATTAGTCAAAGCTTTGTTTTTGACCTCAATCTTTTAATCATTCTCGGTCGCGTTCATCGTTTTGTCGGCAGCAACTGCGGAATTCAGTAGTGCAATGGCTTGGTGAGTAATTGGGACTCTCGTGGGCGCGACGAAACGCGGAATCTCCCTCGTGTATTCCCGATTCTCTCTTGCAGAAGTAGCTGTACGTTGGTGTGTTTGTACGTACATGAGTAATCGTGTATGCGCGTGTGTGCGTGTGCGTGCGTACGTATTGCAACAACAGAGAGTTGAACGAAAGAGACACGCCAGTAAATTGGTGGCCGTGGAATCCGCGCTGTAATCTCAATAAGAGGAAAAGAGACCTCACGATTATTGCTAATTACAGAAAATTCTTCAAAGCAAAAGATGAGAGCGTGCTGGATTCTTTCTCTTTTCATCTTTCTTTTTTCCCGTACGCTATCCCCGTACGCGCGTGTGTGTGTATGTGGGTGCGTGCGTGTTTGTTGTGACGCGAATAGAAAAAAAACCATTTTTCTTCGTTCAGATGGATAATGACACACGTCTTCGATAAAAAATTCACGGGAAAAAACTGGACTGCGATTTCTTGTATCCAGATAATTTGTTCTGCAGCAATTAAACTCCCAAGCCGTTGCTCCGAGCTGTCTGGAGACAGCCTCTTGACGCCAAGTTCTGAAAAGATAGTTTTCGAAGGCAAATCACGCTGAGTTTTTGCGCTCGGGATTGCGGTTAGCTTTTAGCCGGATACTCGAAGCTTCGAGGGACAGCCGTGGACAGAAAAAGGCCGAAAGAGCGATCCGAACTCTAGGAAAGTTTTTTATTATTGTTATGAGAATACTTCCTTCAAAATGGTTCTAGAGCGTAAAGAGAACTGAATTAAACGTCTCATCAGGCGAATGAATTTTTAATTCGAATCGCTCTCGGAGTTTATCGAACGGCAAATTTATCGTGCCAGACAGACCAAGTATGAACGATCGTTTCTCATCCCTTGTCGCATATAGTTTACGTCAATTAAACGTTTGTCAAATAAATGGATGTGATTCGTCGTCGTGGTCGAGTCTCTTGTCCATCGGTCTCTACGAGCTCGTTTTCTCTCTCTCGCTCCCTGCGCCCGGCTGTCTCAAGAGGTCTCATTAACCGTATGGCTCTCTACCGTCAATTATATAATAATAAGCTGATAATAATTGCATCGCTGGTGCATCAGCCCACCGGTCGTTTCATTCGACGAGTGGCTCGAATAAATTAAGGACTAACTTCCCTCTTACAACGCCCTCATGCAGACTGAATGCATTTCACGACTCCATGATGTATGCGATGTCAAACTGCATGTGGTCCTCCGCGGTTTCTCTCTCTCTCACTTCGCATCTTCCTCCGATCTCCGATAGACCGAATTTTTCGCATGCATTCCTCTACTTATTAAGCATCGCTATCATTTTTAAGAGAAAGGCATTCGTTCAAGGCTCTGATCAAATTTGAGAATTTACGTAACAAATGAAAATTATAACATCAAATTGAGTTCACTTTCAATTTTACAAAAAAAAATTGTAGCAAGTTTTTACGAACCACGATTTAGAAGTACAAAACCCAGCATTGTTATTTACTTACACAACCATCCCAACTCAGTTCTGGAAAATTACAGAATATTTCTTGCAATACGACTAAGCATATTTATCGAAAATTTAATTCACTCGTTTTACAATACCGATATTGTAAATTTTCTAAACAAATTAGGATAAGTAGAATTACAAAACACTTTTGTTGAATTACTAAATTTATTTTATGTCATTTGTTTGGAAAAATTACAATATCGGTATTGTAAAAGGAATTTTACAAATTTTCGATAAATGCCTTGTCGTATTGCAACAAATATTTTGTAATTTTCCGAAACTGAGATGGGTTATGTTGTACAAAAGTTCTATTTTCTTATTGATTAGTAAATCTGAAAGCGTTTCTTGTCATTCAACTTACACATATTTTTTCGTTACTTTAATAACAGTTATAGGGATCTAAATTTCTCTAGTAATCCTGCTTTGCTTTTTTATGAAACTCACTATGCAAAAGTGCAAATTTACAAATCGCATCTGATAAATACAAAAATATAGTAAAACTGTAAGTCCAGAACGGATCTAAAGAAATTTTTAGAAACATATCAAGGTCGATAATCATTTAGTAAAAAAGTCATTCGAGTAGCAACTGGCACTCAAGTAGATCGATGTATTTCCAGGAGACCTTAAAAATTCCCATACTTTAAGGTACTAAACTGTCGGAATGTTTACAATGAAAAATGTAGCTTACCTGCAGTATGGAAAAAAAACGCGAGAGGTATACGCGAACAACGGAAAGCGCCTGAGTAGCCTCGCACATTTCTGTAGCCGAAGGAATAATCCATGAATCTGTTCAACTGTGCATCCATAAATCCATATTGCATCACGCCCGAGCCGGACAAACACAATGAAGAAAATCCACCGTGCGAACTTTTCGTGATAGCAGAAGAAAAAATGGATAAAAATCATTCGGCGTATCGGGGTGGGCACACACACACACACACACACACACACACACACGCGCGCGCGCGCGCAGTAATAAAAGTTGTCGTTATTTATATGAATTTATATGACGCGTTCCCGGGGATTTACGAGATGTCTGGCTTTTTACCTCGAGCTTATAAGCGACACATATTTACTGAAATATTGTCCGGTGCAGCGCGCGGCATAATGCACTCGCCTGCTATTGCACTATTCCGCATCTATCTGCTTCACGGGGAAACGCAGCCTCGACTACTCGCGCATTGTATAATTTAAACATTCGACGAAATATATATCGATATTTTCTACGCTATATAAATATTTATGTCCACATAATACACATGTGCGTTTACGCCAAGTTTAAACTCCACTCGAAGATCGAATTCACGTATCTAATGTGCAAATAGACCCATTTAATTACAGGCTGTCCGAAATGTTGCAGCTCCCAACATCGAAGCCGAGTCTCAAAGATTCGCTGCAACTTTGACACACGATATTAAGCTCCCGTTTTTTCGATGCTCTCCTCTCGATGAGGAACCAGCACCAGAAAGGAACTTGGTGCCGACTGACTAGGGAAACTGAGCCTGGCGAATGCCTAATCTGCGATACTCTCAAGTTGAAAACTCCGCGATTCCAAGCCAGGTTTTCCCGTCGTCTTCGCAGCTCGTCAACCGCGAATTGCAGCAGGGAACATCCGAAGATCTTCCTCCGAAATATCTCATGATCGACGCGTTCTGCGAGCTCGAGGCGCACTTGCAGGACACTCTGTAGGTACGAATTCACATAAACCTTATAGAAGTCGCTTATGTGTATTGGCAAATACACCATATATCCGTACGTATGGAACGGAGGACACGGTTATCGTGATACCGCGCGGGAGGTGAAAGTAATAAACATAAGTCATGCGTTCGACGATCATAAATATTCGATATTAACGTTGATATGTGAGGGAATTAGCATAAACCGTTGGTCAGCTCGTTCTCAGCGTTTGCCACAGTGTTCTATCTGCTCCTGCTACCGCATAGTTTCTACAAGTAAATATATTGGTGGACGACTATATGCGCGGGAATATCCAAGCTTGTCTATATATCATGCATATTTGCTTTATGTTTCGTGCACTACTATATAACGAGGGATAACGATGAGGAGAGAGTAAGACAGATCTTGCGCGATGTATATCGTTTGCTAAATACCGCTATTTACCACAAACGATATATTCGCATTTGCATCATTTTCTTGCATCGATCCGTGTCCGGTTTGCTGCTGTTGGCATCGATTTCAGGCGCTTTGAGTCCCTCATGGAACTCCGATTCGATTATATTTTATTGAATTTTTCGAGATCGACGAATAATAAGTCTAAGGATGAGGAGAGTCATGGATGTTGCAAAATATATTCAGTTTGGAATGGTCACGACGCTGGCGGGTTTCCAGAGGGCACTTGGCAATTTCGATTTTGTAGGACGAGTGAAATTTTCCCCTGCCAAATATCGGGGGGAAAAAATGCTGAGAGGAATTAAGGTTTGCAGGATTTTTGATAAATTTGCCTGTGAGAATCTCGAGCGTAATTAATACAGAGATTTTTATCTCGCCGGTAGGCTCTCATGGATCGTCAACGATTTAGCCTCGCGGCCTATTAATGTAGCGCACACGCGATGCAGCCATTCGCCTATGTATACGTAAATAAGCGACGTAGACAGATATTCGCACGTCGTTGAAACGGATGATGCATATTATGGCCGCGTCCGTGGCTACCTCTTTCGTTATCAAGGAAAATCGGACGATTGCTGTACGAAATGTAAACTCTCGCCTCGTGCTCCCGGCGAATATTATTCTCGAGCTCGCACGCTCGCGTTCATTTGCTTGTAACGTGGCTTTGCTGTTCACTGCTCGTATATTTGTATATCGAGCTGCTCGTTTAACTTTTACGTAATACACACACACACACCGCCGGGACACACATTGATCAAGTGACGGAGCAACCAGTTGAATAATATCCTTATAGAACTTTAGCAAGAATATAACGTTTCTATCGTTTCAATGTCGTGCGGGGGACAGAGCCATTAATCATGCGCGCGATCGTAACAAGACATTTTCTACGCCATGCATATATACATTCGAGCACATAGACTCGCGGATGTTGCAGTATGAGCTTCGGTACGCTAGTCGCTTCGATGTGCTCGTTAGTACTCGTGCAATCGGTGAATCTCCTAAAGATTTTAACCGCATAAAAGTGAACGTATGAGGGAGAGCGAGAGAGAGAGCAATTTTAACGATTTGTACAATTGTCTAATGAAATATGATGAACGCACTTTTTCATATTAATTAACATGATTTAATGGCTTCGTTATTGATGCGATTGCATGTTTCCCAAACGAAGTTATGTCTAGAGGTCAAAAAAAAATGTGATGGCTTGTTAACAAAATGACAGCTCCTACCTCATTATACAATTAAAGGTCACAAGGAGCTGTGCAAATAAGTACAAAAGAGTCCGCTTACACTTGAATTAAAAATTCTCGAATTGTGAGCCTTAATTCGTCGGCCAGCACGCACGAAGAGAATTAAACGGTAATATTCAGCGTGAAATTCACTGTTAAATTTACCGGATATGCTTGACTGCGGGGACAAGTTAAGGAAAAATATTCATTCCAGTAACGCACTGTAAAATTTACAATATTTTGCGGAATTTTCAGTTTCGTCGTAGCAAATATTGCTGATAGTGAAATTTACGGTACGTACACTAAAATTTACAAAATTTTTAGTGAATTTTACGATGCATCACGGTAAAATGGCTTTGCCCTATCGTAGCTATCGATCACTCATTTCCGAATTTCGGAGCACACTGAAACGGTGATTTACACACTTCAACAAGGGGCTGAGCATATGAAAACAGTGGGGAAATAGGCCGATGTAGCGACAAGTACCCCTGCCATGTCCCCAGTATGACCGCATCCTAGCACGAACATTCTTATACGGAAATTTTGACGGTGCAGCGCAGTAAAATTCACCGTGACGTCAAAATTTACTAAAAACTCCGTTAAAAGTTTCTACTATGAGCAACGAATATTATTTTTTTACAGAAAAATTCAATTTTTTTCTCCCATAAGAATATCATGAATTGCAGCTCGTCATCGCGCAATCGTAACTGGACGGTAATTTTTCAAATTGAATTCTCCCCGTGCAGCTGATACGCGTTTGAAATATTGATGAAGTTAAATAAAAATGGTTTATTTATTGGTGTATAAATAAATGCTGGAACGTTATATTATAACGTGCATCACAAGGCTCGAGAGCGGTAGACACCAAAGGAGTCTTGTCGATGAGTAAAATCGTCCGAAACGATCATAAATTCAATTTGATAGAGCCGCGAATGCTTTACGCGTCCTGTATCTCGGCCTCCGACTCTTTTTAATCGGCATATTATAGTCGGATCGTTGTTTTCAATCGATTTATGTTATTGCGACGATCCGTGATGTTTCTCTTGCTCTCTTGCTCCTCGTTATCTCGCACTCTTAATCTCTTTTTCTCTGAGGTAATCGCGATTCACTGTGCGAATATGTATGGCCATACCTATTTATGCAGAAACAAGCAACAACTCATCCGTTTCTCACGAGCGTGTGCATCTCCGCGCTGAGAGCACACACAGCGAATCTGCCACACGCGGCAATGAAACCGACTGATATTCCTAGCAATCATTGCTTTCGCACTAGCCAATGAAATATTTATACGTGTGCTTGTATCTCCGCTTCCCCTTCAATGCTGTACATTTTCATAATTTATAGGATTTAAACGTAAAGCCACTTTATCCGTTGGAGAGCTCTCGCGAAGATCTTTGCCATGCTGGAAAGAAGAATTATTATTGGAAGCTAGTGATCATTGAAAATGTTGTGAGTCTAGAAAAACATACTGAGGAGGAAAAATGTTTGAAAGTACACAGAAATTGGGTGCTCGAAAAGCTCGCAACTGCAATGCACCGATGGCAGGACACACATCTTGGGAAGGAACTGCTGATCGAATCCTGCGACGCGTGTACACGCTATTGAAGAGGAAAGAGCTTTTTTTTCTTCTCTCGGATGCTTTTTCCTCGTTCACCTCAAGGCTTGATCAGGAGGCATTTTGAGCATTCTGTATTGAACCGTATCCGTATAATATATAAGCTCGAGAAGCGTACGACGAAGGGAACAACGTCGCCATCTCCGACGACGACGACGACGACGGCGACGACGTTGCAAAACTTTTCTAATTTAAAAGTTACCCGCACACGGGCCTGACTTTCGCGCTAGCTACTGCAGCTCACCAGCTACAGCCAAACAGGTATCTTTATTGCATTCAACAACATCGCGGGTAAGCTCGATCCCCCCTCCGCCCCTTGGCCCTGCAGCCTCTTTTACTCCTGGGTCAACTCACACCCTCGTGCTCGTATCCGTAGCCGGAGGCAAAATTCTCTCTTGCTTCTGAGAGCCTGTGCTTCCCTCAGGATCCTCCACTTCCCTTCGTCCCTTCCCTCCCGCCCTTCGAAGAAAGTCTTGCTGTATCGCAATCTTCACTTTTCCAACGGAAGCGTGTCTGGCGAGCTTGTCGTCTGACGGAAGCAAAAGTCCCGACTTATCAACTCCCACTTTTATTTTTCAACGCCAATCGATTTTATCATTGTCCCTAGTCACAATAACATGGACAAGAAACTCCGTTATTAACCGGAGGGATATCGAAACTGGGAGATGACACCCGATACCGTTTTTTCGAGGGCACAATAATACGAAGGTGCGCATTACGAGCTCGTTATTTCCCAGCCCTTTTACCAGAGCCACCCCGAGCTCAAACCCCCAGGCCCTTGTACCTTGGAACTCGTGCGTATTTCCATCAGTCTCTGTGTGCGTACGGACTATCGAATGGGGTGTTCGCTCGGAGTTAAGGTAGTTCGGTAATTAAGCGAGTCTTATGTCGGCCACGCGCAAGGGTGACTGCGGTAACCTTAGAGGTTAATAACTTTTGGAAGCAGCCGAGTAATATTGGGTGGACTCCTGGAGGATATGGTGCTGCTGTGAAAACGGTGAATATGATATTGTTACGGGGGTTTGTTATTCGAGTGGCAGACCGAGCCACTGAAATAAACGTCTGCCCAGGCAGTTCGAGGGGTCAAAAGGGCGCAAGTGGTACGAATTTACGTGTGACGATCGTGCCCCCATTTCTTTACGTTCTCCACGACTCAGCACGGATATCCAGTGAGCTGGTGGCGTGCAAGGCCTCAAGCTCCGAGAGCTCGGCGTCCCTTTGCCTTGAACTCTGTGCCATCATGATTAGCCTCGTGCCACGCGTTATTAATCCGCTAACTCGGTGGGCCTAGCTAAATATCCTGTTCCAGAGGCTCACAGATAAAGGCACACGGGCAACTTCCCCTTTGGCACTGTTTCTACAGGCCGGGTTGCGTTATGTCGGGGAAATGCTGAGTGTTGGACTCGCTACACGCACATGGCCTATTATCGTGGTGCCGTTCTGTCTACTCCGGCCAATTTTCGTCTGACAATCTTACTGCCGACGTGCCAATTGAATTCGATAACCCGAGCGATGTTTCAACTATTTTTTCACCGGGCACCTGGAATTATGGAAATTTGCCGATTTACTTGAGGAGCGGAGTCGAATTACTGACTGAGCAACTGGGAGCTTCGGTCTTGGGTTCACGATGAGCCTTAAAATCATTTTTTACCGGGTATTTTGAACATGTGAAAAGTCAAAAAGTTTGACTCGAATTAGAATTAAGCGAAGGACTAAAAAATTTATCAAGAGATGTAAATTCGACGGAAACTTCGGTTAAGCTAGTTCATACACGAAACGATTTTCTGCAGAAAGTCTTGAAATTTACACAAAGTTTGAATGGGTAGTCGACTGACACGCATATCAAATTTTAAAGGCTTCGTCTTATTGGTTATTGAGATAAACGTGTTTAAATATGAAGAAAAATACACAGGTTTATAGAGACTGCGCGTAAAAAATCGCTCATCTTTCCCTATAACGAATTATCGCTTCTTACAAAGTTTATGAAAAAGTACAGGATAACAATGAAGTATATAATGAAGGTTTGGGAAAAAATTCGATTGTCTTACTAGTAATACAAATATATGAGGTTAAAAATTGAACGAAATTGGTAATGAGTACTCGTGTAATCTCACATTTGCTTATTTCGGCATTTTTTTTCTCTTTGGCTTGGCCCATTCCTGTCATAGCCTTCTGTCTTCTTACTAATACTTTTTTCTTGATAAATTTCCCTTTGTGTTTGCCCTTTGCGAGTTCAGTCAGTGATGGATCCCTGATTAATTAATGGCTCGTAATTTCGTTCGCCAAAAGATAAGTTGAAAAAATGTATTTAAAATTTCGAATTAATAACTCTGACACCAATTTAAAGTGATTATATCTTTAATGATGAGGGAGTAAAAATCTATCGAATTTAGACACCCATAAAATGCGATCTTTCGTGCATGATCTACCTTAATTCGTCTAAATAAAATTCGTAAAATTTTTTCATCAGCGAAGCTTCTCGGCCACATTTCTTTACTTTTTATTTTTCAAAATCGAACGATGCATCAGATTCGTCGCAAAGGAGCAAATAAATGAAAAGCAGCAAGAATGAATCATCGTCGCGTCTTCCTCGTTGACCTCTCGGTCATTTAAAATCTTCAGATCTTTGGTCCATTAATCAGATTATTGCTCTACCATGGGAATACATCCCATTAAGTATATTTCAGCATAACGCGAAGATTTGTAGTGTCGTAGTTGGCAATGAATTTATGACTATCGCATATATGAAGTGAATATGTAGAAAATGTAGTCGGTAGTTGTGTAGCGGGATGCAAAAGCCAGAGACAGAGGGGCCGGAGGTTTGAAGCTGATGCTCCGCGCGGATGCATCGCCGGAGCGCGTTGCATTTCAATATACTTACGTATCATTTAGCGGGAAGAAGGGACTCGCCGCGAGCAAAGTGAATGGGTAATAAATGTCGCGATACCTTATTAGACGACTTGCTATAGAACGAATAAAATATACGAGATGTTGCACGAGTGTGTGCGTGTATCTGTTTTCACTCTTTTTTTTTTTTTTTTTTTCGATTGAGCACACGTGCTCCGGCAGCTTATTAGTGAATTATTACACAAATATACATCGAAACTCGGTCAGCGAATAGCCAAGCGACTGTTTTCATATCTGAAGAAAAAAAAATCATAAAAATCATAATAACGACAACAAAGTTAACAAACGCCCATAAAAATATGTTTCCCAGAGGCAAGTATTCGCGTCTAGCTCAGCCCTAAGCGAACAGTAGCAGATATTTCCTCGGTCATTAAACGTTCGAAAAATCAATTAAGTTTATCAGTCATCGATGTAGTAAGAGAAGCAGAGATACAACGCACGCAGGCCTCTTTATTAGAGTTACTATTAAGCGAACGCGATCGTAATGTGTTCACTTGAAGATAATTCAAATACGGGCTCATAAAGTGTGTAAATTGCGATAAATCGATGCATAAAATACATACGCGCTATTGGTAGAGGCGTGAGAGTTAACACGAGACCCATCTATCTATAATAGCCACGAGTGCGCGTTACATCGCTAGACTACGAGAACTGAAAACTCGTTGATAGTCGAGAGGCATATAGGCTCGAGCAATTCGCGCTTAGAAAACGGGCGTGGACTTATTTTTCGAACAGCATTTCTCGTTATTACCTACCTACATATATCCACGTACATATTGATGCGTGTATATATTAATGCGGCAGGTATATTTATAAGGCGCTCACACTATGCATGTACTGTACACAATACTTTCGAGGAACTATCTGTGATAGTTTGCAATCGCGGGCCACAGCGCAGCAACCGCGAATGCCGATGAACTTTCTAACCAGATGCATATCTATGGGTATCCACATAATATGACTTACTCGTACATACGCGCGTACGTGGGCATATACATATTATTTACAGCTCTCGTGGCGGATGACGTACGGAGCGCAGGTTATAAATGTCTCGGTGTGTGCTTTATTAGCTGGTGTCCTCTCTCCCTCCCTTCTCTTTCTCTCTTTCTCTTCATAAACGCAATTTTATACGGGCCTACGAGTATGTGCTTCGACTAAAACAGAAAAGACGAGAAAAATAAGAGCCCCGACATGTTGAGGTTCGAATATAAACACCCATAAACAGTCTGCGTGTGAGTCTGCATGTGCAATTGTGTATGGAGGTGCAGGTATTATTTTATGCACAGGTAATCCTCCTGGCGATTCTTCCACTGCGATATATGCATGCGGATATAAGGAGCGTTAACGGTATAACTTTATAACTTTGAGGCTAAGCTTCGCTCGAGAGAAAGAGAGATGTATAAATGGGGTGCAAAAAGGACAGGCTTTTAACATGACACACTCGCCTTAAGGCTATAACGTCGTGTGTCAGAACATGTAGACGCCTGACATTAACTAGTCGAACATGATAATTATTACGCTCTGTCTGCCGATCCTATAACTGTATGCTTTCGTGCCCATATCGCTGGCTTTGCCCTGCCTCGGTTCTGGGGGCCTCTAACTTCGTGTGTACTTCGATATTCCATTGGTAAATTCACTCATAATTATCTCACGCGTATCGCTATCAAATGCATCGCATGATGCCTCCCGATGAGATCATTAATTAAGGCGACTTGGGAGACTCGCTGTAAATCAGCGAGTACTGACTCCTCCGTGCTAATAAAATGGAGCCTTTCG
Organism: Venturia canescens; assembly: GCF_019457755.1. Lineage (NCBI taxonomy): Eukaryota > Metazoa > Arthropoda > Insecta > Hymenoptera > Ichneumonidae > Venturia > Venturia canescens. The sequence goes on from NC_057425.1 coordinate 4,067,053, forward strand.
GTGCGATGAATCCGAATGGAGGGTTACACGGGATCGTTAAAATCACAGATTTTATGGGGTTTCATTAATCGTTTCTTGCTTGTTATGATTTTTTTATTTTTTCAGGAATTCCACTGCGAGTGGAGAGTCGCTTTTATTGGATGCACCATCGAAAGTTTTTTGGGATTCTCGAGAATCGATGAGAACGATTTTTTTAGTGATAAACGTTTTGGGCTGGGCCAATGGAAAATGGTGCAGCTTCCTCTCGACTACTGCCATCACCCATACTGACATAATTCCAAATAGAGAATGACAGGGCCATTCTCCACTGACTCTGCCTCACGACAATACAAAAGGAGGAAATCGTTCTCAGAAAATCATCACCATCGCGCTATGGAGCTACAGGTTTATGAGGTTTGCGTAATATCTGGGGCTTCGTGAGGGTGGCGAACGAGTCAATGCCCCACAGAGGAGACGTAAAAATACGCGAGAAGGGCAACGTATGCAGTTTTACGGGATACACGTAGATCGAACCTGTAGAGAAAAAAGATGAGCCACAGAAGAATAGCGGTCGCGAGGGACGTCTCATATGCTTGTATACATTCTCAATGATATGTAACGCCAGGGGATATGTGTACCGAGTGGATAAATAAGGTTGGCAATCATAAAATTTCCAAGTATACGAGATTATCCGTACGAGGGTCGAACGAATGGAGGTCGAATTTGCCTGTGAACTGGCGGCAACTCACTTTTTCCTCACTCTCACATACAGTGTGTTACAAAAATCACGTTCACGATTGACGGAATGCTTGGAAAGCCAAATCCTCGCTCGTTTCTCTATGCACAGGACTGTTAATGAGAAATTCATGAATTAGTGGCATCGAATCTTGTGGGCCAAAAATCCAGTTGTTGCTGATGAACTTAATATCGTCAGACATTCGTCATTGATCGAAAAAAAACGATCAACTCCGAACGATGGCGAATTACGAACACGAGAGTGAATGGGATCTTTTGAATCTAGAACTGCATGGGGCTCCCAAGCAACTTTTCGTACACACTGTGCATCTCGTGTTTTCGTGCATCAACATCTCGTAGGTTGGCTCACGCGTGCTGGCACTATTTCATATTGTGTTGTCAGCCTCTATTTTATTCGAGTCAAATTACGCGTGGGATCGCAAGGGGACTGTAAAAATACTTCGTAAACTGGAGATCCTGTCGGAGCAGTTTAAAAGGAAATGATTTATGGCTACGAAGTAGACTTCTGAAGAGGAAGGAAATTCCTCACTCCGACGTCGAGTCATATGATTTTCAATTATCGATACTCAAGATAATCTCATGTATATTGAAGGACTTAGCTAGAATAAATGATTCATGGGATCGCTAATGCGATACAGTCCGATAAGCGGGGACACGTTGGAACGTAATTCCCTGAGACAGCTCGATATGTTTCTCTTCATAGTTTTTTGTCATCATAGAAAAAACGCTTGAAAGGTCTGGAGTATGATGAACGTAATCGACGACTTGAGAAGCTGATGAATCCAGCATACTTTTGTTGTCTTTGAGGATTCTTCCATCGCATTGAGAAAAAAAGCAGCTCAGTATTCCTTCCGAGGATAAAGATGCAGAAAACGAGAAAAAAGTGGGACCAGCGACGTCACATTGTGAGGGAGCACGCTCACCGAGATCGATGGAAAAAAATAAGGAAAAAATGGCAAATAAGGAAATGAGCGGAAATGAAATTTGAATACGTATTTATTCCGCGTGGATGAATCGAGCGGTGGATATCGAGTCGCATTCACCGTGTCTGGACGAAATGTGAGGGCGTTGATTTCGACGTAATGACGGAAGTGCAGATGGACCGAAGAGGGAGAAAAATGTAATCCCCGAACAATGGGCCATCGCGAGCATCGATACGGAATACATTTTGGGTAGCTGAGACGACGACACGACTCTCGCTCGAACAAAAGAGTGGAGCTGGTGAATCGACGTTGCTCAAGTTTCCTATCAACACTCGACCAATTTCACTCAAACAGAAGCCGATTAATTTACAGCGTCCAATTTAATCCGTTGTACAGTTCACGTTATGGAATCGGGGGGCTGGGGCTCGGCTAGTGAATCGAAGTAAAAAGGTGGAGCAGCGAGGGCTCGGTGGAGCGATAGCACAGCGAACTTTAATAAACCTCTGCGATCCATTATACATATTTTTAACTGTCAATCTCTCGGACGGGAGGAACTAGGAGAGAAACGAATGTTGTATAGTCCCATGAAGAATGAAGGGCGGAATGGATAACGCGTAAAGGGTGCACAGGTCAGATTGCTCCGGCTGGATAACAATGAAACCGTACAAAAGACGCGTCGAGGGGATGACGAATAGCGCGACCCGATCGCCCTTTCGTTTCGATAACGTTCGACGCATGTCATTCGCTCTACATGCGTTTTCATTAATGATTCCCATACGTGTATAGTGTTATACACATACGTGCATCGGTATAGATGCGCGCGGATACGGCGGATCCGGATTGGGCTAATTATTACGAATTTCCAATCGCTCCGTTGGACAGACGGATCGAGTAATCGAGGGGAATGGAGCTTGAACCCTGTCCTTCAATCTTCGACTGTTCGTACCTGCCCCATTCTCATTTTATGAAAAATCAAACCCAATAGATTAAATGAAATAAATAAATGAAAAATTATCGTTGATAATTAAGAAAACAGATCAAGAATCTTCGTCGAATATACGTACTGGATTGCAGCATTTTTTCGAAGAGCAGTAATAAGAGCTGTTTTATCCACCATAGTAAAAAAACCAATACCCACTCATAACTTTTATTCAAAAGACTCAGGAGTCTTTTTCTCTACATGCATGGTAAAATGTCACACGTATTCGGTGTATATTCGTGCATTTATCATAGAATTTACTATGCTGATAGTGAAAATCTGACACGATGAATAACACTCGAAAAAAAAACGAAATATAGTTCGCACGTGCATCACTTTTTGCTATCGACATAAAGCTGTTTAGAATTCAAGAGACGAAAAATAGGAAAATTAAAAAAAAAAAACTGGGCTCTTTGTAATCGGTGCCTTGGTGCTTATAAAATTCTTGAAAAATAATATATTCCTCACTATACAAAACGAATCCGTTTTCTCCGCGTGGAAGAAGTTTTCGCTGCGTAGTAACTCCACGAGTCTGGACTGAGGTACAAATAATTGGAAATAACCTTGACCGCCATAGTTAGGCAAGAGGATTACTGTCATTATCTGGCTAATTTTATTCCCCAGTCTTCGTTACTCGATGATTAGAAACCGCTCGATCTACGCAGCTGCGAGGCTGAGGTCACTCTGCTCCTTATCCACCAAGACGACAAATGAATTCTCTTGGGTAATCAGAGCATCAATATCAGCTTGAAATAAGAGGAGAATCACAGCTGATCGAACAATTTCACGATCAGCTGTCTGTCTCAAGAAAAAAATCTCTCTTTTTCTCTCCCGTTGCTCTTGTCAGCTGTTCGTGATACTGGGCAATTTGGCCCCTTGGAGGGGGGTGTTGCGTTCAGTCGAACGTCCACCCCCGACTGTCACCGAGGTCGATTTCTTCTTCCCCGTTCCTTTTTTCCTTATTATCGATGTCCACCCTCAAATCGCATTGTTGTTTGTCACTGATGAGAAGATGGGGCAGGATCCGTTATCCGATACATCGCTCATGGGTCTCCAGAGCTCGACTAATTGGCGTCGTTATTACTTCAGCAAAATGTTGCTAATTACAACAACGACGAATCCAACTCTTTCACTTCTTCTTTTTCTTATTATCCTATCCACCAATCGTTTCAATTTAAACAAACAATCGATGAATAAAAAAACAATGAAAATTAATATTCAATTGCCTCGTTCGAAACGTATGAACGTATGCAAAGGTATGATGAGACCATTAGAATGAAAGACTCTCACTGTGTCGGGGTCGTACGCACGTTTGAATGTATAAACGTTATTCTTACGCTGCGAGGGTACACCTGTATGATAATTTCAAACGGTATATAATCCTTATATCTGTATAGAATGGAGGTATGGGCATATATACGAGTCCGTACTTCGGTGCTGGAGATATATTCACAGCACGTATTCGTTCTCTTGTGTTCGTGTCTCTTGTGATGAGTGATGTACCGTGAGTTAGCCCGGTCGAGCTTGGAACGGCATACCAGGAGATAGAGACAGGAACATGGGGTTGATCGAAGGGAAATAGTGTGTAGTTGTTGCCCATACAACTTTGAAGGAATGTGTCAGAGGAGCAGGAGGAGTTGACATTGGATATAAATAAGCGATTAACCGTTTGGATAAACATGTCTAAAGACTGGTGGACGATTGTGCGTTGAGTTATCCACAGCCCGCATTGGCTTCACCGAAATGATGACATTAGCACGTTCATAAAATATTGTTCGTTAATTCTGTCGGTACCCGACGGCTTGATATGCTCTGTTCATTGATTTTCTCACGAATACACCTGGGCAGTTTTTCTGCAAAGACTCTTCGAGGCTCGGACTGAGTTCGAGGCGAGGGTAAAAAAATAAGTTTACGTATAGGTCGGCATCGCAATTGCATTTTGTCGCGACGCGACGAGACGAGCGACGCCACACGCCGCGTTTACTTTTCTCCCAGCATTAAAGTCATTGTCCTGGAAAGCTGCGGCGAAGCCAGCCAGCGCACTCAATTGTGTAACTCGTGTGAGGGCGCGAGAAAATAGCGGGGGAAAGAGAGGCGGAAAACGCGAGTGGGTAAAATGATAGGAAAGCATGATAGGATTAGCCGCATCCATCCAGCATGATCGAGGGAGAAAAAAGTGGCAGAAAGACAGAGACGGAATGGGAGAAAAAGAACACCAGGGACGAAAACTCTTTACGAAGTTTTGTAACGATCTTCCCTTCGCGAGACACGGACGGACTGGCAGACTGGTCACCCGCGAGCTGCATCTAGATCTCCCTTCCATCATCCACTCATTCGCCTCTACCCGTGTTTAGCTTTCCTCTAATATACACATATCTTTAGCCCACATATACATACCAATGCACTCATCTCAGCACTGTCTCTCCAATGATGCCACGACACGTTTTATATCCTTGTAGCATTGCCTGCTTCACAGACTGCCACTTGCAGATCTGTGTGTGTGTGTGTGTGTGTGTGTGTGTGTGCGTGTGTGTGTGTGTGTGTGTGTGTGTGTGTGTGTGTGTGTGTGTGTGTGTGTGTGTGTGTGTGTGTGTGTGTGTGCATTGGCAGACTTGAGGCGAACTATATATATTGGCATGCGAGGCACGAGTACAACAAACCTGTCGATCCGACAGGCTAAACGTGAATTATTTTATCCTCTCTCAGATTAGTCGTTGCTATTATTCCTCATCGTGCATTATTCTTTGTCCCTTGCTCTTTTAGGTGGTTCAAAAAATCCGGTACTAGTCATCTACGAAATTGGAGTCGCAGGGTTGATTGCTATCACATTGGATGCTTGATCAAATCTGAGGTTTGAGGCTCGTCCGAAAAATTGCAGCGATTTATGAGTCGTAAATGGAATGACTGCAAAAAACTTTGCTTCTCTTTCCAAAGGTCCTGAGGGAAGATGGTTAATGAAGGGATGGAGGTAGATTTGTGGTGCGTATTCGATCATAAAAGTGAGATGCGTATCGGGGACGGAGGGGAACGGCCCATAGCGGTTTTAATGTATAGCGGATTAAGAAAGATCTCGCCTTGAGGAATACGCTGTTTCTCGAGTGTGTGTTCCTGTGTTCAGTCTCGGTATTTCCAGTTTACTCTTTTGTATTCCTTATGTGCGATTGCTTGGATCTCTTTCTTTTTCCCTTAACACAGGCGATGGAAGTTTTATATCTGTATGCTCAAACGAGACTTGGTAGACTGTAAGTTATACATGTATATCGTGGTTGCAGAGATCGCAGGTAACGATATAGGTGTACAGCGATACTGGGAGCGCGCAGTGATTCGTTCATATTCTTCTGTCCCTTTCCACCTTTCTTTTTCTCTGTGTCTTCCCGGCATATGTGAATAAACGCAGAGGCGTTGGGAGAATAAGTTTTCTCTCTCGCGGTACAACGTCGGCACGTCTCGCCATTGATAGATCCCTTCAGGGTCATCGCGGGGGGTCATTAATAATTCATTCATCATCATTATCATCGTCATCTTTGGATCGTCCGCTTTCGTTGCTCCCCCCGCGGAAAACGGACACGCTTCGCAACGTCCAGTTAATGCATCGGAAGCCATTGAATATATAATCGCACACCGGTATATTAGACGACGAAATGGAAAAGGAGGAAGAAGTGAATCCGGGGAAGGAGAGACAAGCGGGAGTGACGGAGAAGAATCCGAAGGGGGAAAGTCACGATGATAGCGGCGACATGTTTATACACATATTCCTGAAGGAGCATGACAGTGTAGTAGTTCGCGCAACGTTGAATATATCGAAGGGAAAAGAGCAGGAGAACGAGATACATTCATATCTCTGGAATCGATCCACGAAGCTGCTGCTTATTCGTGATGGTTATAGAAGGACATATAATGGAGGATGTATAGCTTCTACAGTAGCATCCTCAACCTTCAACTCAGCCTTCTATCTTCCCTCCTTCGTGTCTTCACCTCCTCTTCTTAATCTTTCCTTCTTTATTTTTCTTCTTATTCTTATTCTTCTTGTTGTTTCTCTTCTCTTCAGCAGCAGTAGTAGCGACAGAAGCAGCACTCTTAACTTATTTGCATATAAAGGCATTCCTTCGTTTCGCAGGCTTGCCCTGTCGCAGCGACATAACTGTAAGTCTCCCCCGTTCGTTGACAGGATCTGCCAACAATCTGCGTACATGATTTGCCGCTCGCTCAGTCTCCCCCCTCTCTTTTTTCTCTCTCTCTCTCTCTCTCTCCATCTTTCTTCCTCTCATTCTGTCCGTGCTTCGTTCGGTATGCCCATGTCTCCTCTTCGGAGAGACTCTCTCACGTCAGTTTGTCTCTTCGATCGCTGTACCGAAGCTGTGTTGAAGACCCTATTTTGCTTTGCTCATATCGTATGGCACATGTCCTTATGATCGTTCCTGCTTTCTCAACACTTTTGCATCTCGTCATTTCGCATTGCCGCTGGGATCCCCGGGAATAAAATTCTTTGCACTGTGACTCCAACGTCATTTCGATCAGCGATTTCTCTGAGCGGTTTGGTGCTCTACTTACGAAAGAAGCAACGATAGAAACGATGAGCTTGTTGACAGAATTTTCGTCACTATTTCACCCTTTTGTTTCACGCATTCTGAAGTAGTCCCATGTTTCATGCTCGTCGTCCGAAGGTCGGTTCGTTATCACGAAAGAATCTGCAGCCATGGTGGTCATTGCTTGGTCTATCATCGCATATGGACGAATGGATGGACGCACGAGAAGCCAGTAGAATTTAGTGTACGTGCTCGCAAATGTGCATCGTCTGAAGCCCACATTAAAATGTATCTAATGATCTTCATTTAATTGTCTTTCTCAGGGAATGAGCTGGTGCTTCTTGTCCTGCATATTAATTCCTTTGGGAAATTCTGCGATTTATATCACGTGTATTACGTATCGAATCTCGGGGCTTCGGGTATGGAATAAGAGAATGAGCTCCATGGGAGGGGAATTTGAAGTTTTAAGATCAAATCTGTCTCAGTGTAGTTTCTCAATCTTTCCACAAGTGCGCACACTTTTTGTTCTGCAATTTGAGCCTCTTCGTGGCTATTATGCGATGGAAAGGGGATCTTCATACTCTTGCGCCAGCTACCTCCCTTTCTTCCTCTCTCCTACACACTCATTCTCGAAAAATGCTCGTGAGAAGATCCCATTCCTCCTGCGCTGGACCGGATCTTGCAGCAACGGCCAAAGAGCACATTCATGTTAGTCCATGAGTTAGGTGTATCGATTCTCCCGGCTTTCCAGCACCCGCTGCATAATATACAACACCATACACCGCCTTTTTTATTCCCTTTTCATCAGAGAGGGAATCTGCTCCGGCAATCCCTTAATATTCGCGAGAATTTCTCACTCCCGCGAGCCTCTCGTCCATACTTCTTCGACGCGCTGAAATTCTTGGATCGCTTCTCCCAAGAGAATCGCCCTGCGCGGATTCGAGTTGGGACGGAACTCGTGACGAGCGACAACGAAATATAATTTCCTTGAAGTTATGAGCCGCAGTTGGAATTCCAGGGATTCAATTCTCATCGATTTTCTGTGTTTCGAACCATTTTCTCGACAGCTGAGTCCTCATTGTCATGAGACTTTTGGAAAAGTGATTTTTTTTTAACTTCAAAATGTTATGAATAATTTTGTTCATCGTTGTACTACCTCGAGAGCTGCTGGAAGAGCCTGTAGGCCGATGGATATAGGATAGTGACTTCCGAGGAACCTCCGAGGTCCCAGAGAAGCCGCCCATGAATTTCGGCTAATGAGAACATTTGGAGATACGTCAGTTCCAGTATGCTAATGGCCATAGAGATGCCGATACAATTTCAAGATGAATCTGTCTCTGTTTGTTCGTGGGACCGGATTCTGCATATGCCCGTGACCGAGGCACAAGTATGGGGATACACAGTGCACACACGAGACGCGTCTTTTCTCGTTTTCTCCTTGTGAGTGTAGTTTCGTTTCTCTTTCGGACTTCCTCCCTCATTTATCGTCGTCTGGGTCTACACACGCGCACGATCCGCCCCATATTAGCAGTGTCTTTACCGTATATCTATTTTAACTATTAGCCCGGTGGAGATCGAGGCCGATTGTACTCGCGACCGAAGCGCGTTTGAGGCTTGAAGGGCAGCCAATAAATAAATTGGTTTATGTATCATTTGAGAGGAAAGGGGAAGGCTGCGCCATCTATAAATAGTGGGACAACCTCGATATCATTATCGTCATTGCGGAGGGTCGTGGAAGCGGCGAGAAGCTTGAAAAATGCTGGTCACATATCCAGGAGTAACCGGATGGTGGTGGCAGGCCATTTTTTATCTCGAGGAAATCGTCTAGACGAAACTTTCACACGGCAATTTTTGCACTGGGAGAAATTCTGTTGCGGGCACCGAAGATTTTCGTGAGCGCGCTCGTCATAATACCCGGTGCTGAGGTAAAAAAAAAAACGTCAGTCGACCTTGAGAGGCTGCCGATGTCACGGTCGATTTGGAACTTTCTTCGACGAGAGACGCTGATCGCAAGATGTCCACGCAAAGTTTTCACTTCATCCGTGTCAATATTATGGAGGTATGCTTTTTTAAGGAGGAAACAAAGGGGGAAGGGAGCAAAAAGTCGCCGTAGGGTGCAACGCTCAGTCGCGTCCTCGGGAAGAGGCCGCGCGGGGAGGGAAACGTTGTAAATTATATTCAATACCGACGATCGTAAAGTGGCCCTAATGTGTGCGGGTGCTGAGTTCGTGTACGGCTCTAGCTGACTTAGCGCAGTGCGCGCGCGTGTGTGCGTGTCTCACGGGCTCGCCGCCTTGACGACTCCGCGATAACCCAAAGAGCTTCCTCTCCGCACGGCTTGCTGGTGAATACATTCAAGGGATTTTCGGGGCTGGACCGCCTCGCTCGGTGCTGCAGTCGTAAATTGTGGACGGGCCAAAGTCAAACGTCGAATATAATGAACGTGGAAGACGCGAGAGATGGCCTTGGTCGTAATAGACTCGGAGTTTGTTAAAAAAATCTTCTTCAACTGCAGCAGGTACAAAAAAAAGCATAAGAATGTGTCAAATTGTAGCAACTCTGGAACGCTTCGAAGAACCACACTCCAACGAGACCCATCGCCTTCCAGAAAAACCTTTCAGTCGGATTGTTACACGGTGTGTATAAGTCATAAAAAGTCGCCGCTCATCCGACCGCACTCGAGCCCGAAATCTCCGGGAATCCTCCAATCGACCGCAGAGTTTTTCCAATTTTCTTATTGTTCGTATCTTCACATTGCTCTCGTTCAGACCGAAGAAAATTCGTCACTATGGAGAAACCCCTTGTAAAGAAGTCCCTTTAAATTTTCCTACCGGATGCGAGATTTTTTAACATAGAATTCTTGGAGCAAATATCTGCTCACATTTCTTCGGTATTCGCTTCTGGAAGCACAGTATTTTTTCAACTTTTTGCTGGCAACGGTTTGGAATGAAACTAAAAACTCACTGGAACATCGAACGATTTGTCTTTTCAAAATCAACTAGAATCAAGAGCGAAATAAACGATTTCTTCGTGTTGATAATAAAAGTATTAATAACTCAAGAATCTCACGAAAGTTTAAACTCTTTTTTTCCAGCACCTAGTGCCATCTCACAACTCATAATTTCAAAAATCTCGCGACGAAAGGAACGAGCCCACGAGATTTGTAAAGCATCAAATACAAATCATTTACATATTTTATATATTCTGTTACACTTTTTATATCTGTATATATACGTACGACAGAAGCTGCCGACATGTCATAATAATCAATTAGCCACTTTAGGAGTGCGTCGACATGCTTAATTCCCTGTTTGACTGATAGCCCAGATCGTACATCATAACCCTTTAGTCGGGGCTAATATGCTCTCGAGTTCCCTGCGAGCGAGCCGACACGACCGTTTATTTTCGAACCGGCCACGAGGTTGGTACGAGCGTGTAGTGCGTGCCCCGACGAAGACGAAGACGGCGAGTTCCGATGATGAATATCGCCGCGGTCCGCGATTACCCATGCTTGAACGCTGCACTTCTCTGTCTCCGGAGTTAGCCTCCCAGTAATCCGTCATCGGGGCTACACGGGCTCGCACATTCGTCGCATCCACCCTCAAGCCTTTTATTAATTATGACCCGTGACGAGTTGACCGTCTGCTCAGACGATTCGAGCATAAATTTCGACGTTGGAAACTGAATTTTTCATGAAACTTGGTGTCAATAGTGAAACGTAGAATTGATTTTTTCCTAGCTCCTGCGTGACGGATGATACATTTTTGGCTCCTCTTCCAAACTAATATATCTCGAAGATCTCGAGTGATGTACAACACACGAGGTTGAATGTGCAAAAGCCAATCGTACGAAGTACCAGATGAGCATCTATTCCGATCAATCCTCTGCATTTGTAACTTACCACGAGAGTTTGGTATAGAGAAAGAGAGAGAGAGGGAGAGAGGGAGAGCGAGATGGAAGGAAAGACCTTAATATACCTATACATAGTTGAGAGCAATATCTTCGTTCTGCTTCTCTATCCAGAGTTGGTTATACGTAAGCGAGTGAGTTACCATGTGTTAGCCGAAATATCTACGAGAGTTTCTCCGCTGGCAGAGTGCGAGAGGATATAAATGAGCGGTGCGAGTCGACAAATCAAGAAACTATCGACATAAATAAATTTGTGGCTCGCCAGGGGTTTCCGCGAAGCATCGTCGGGGTACTCTTGCGGGGCAGTCTCTCTCGCTCGTTCTCTCCTACTTTTGGCTCGTTCCCCTCCCCCCTGACGTGTGCGGTGGAGCTATATATGAGGAAAATGGCAGGCCCTAAATCAGCAATTTCCCACATTTCCCAGCCCAAATGCGAGTTTTCTCCCCTCGTTCCTCATAGGCTCCCTTCGCTTTTTCACAATCACCGCGTCGTATAACTGTTGTTTCGGGGCAATTAATCTTCGCTTCTATGACCTCAAAAACTGAGTGCTCGCAAGATCGATGCGCCATTTTTTTCATCAATGAACGAGCCCCTCCTCGAATCAGCATCCTCGTGATTCGCCTCCCCGTCGAAAATTCCGTTCCACCAAAAAATGAGTTACTCTCTATTTCGCTTCGGCGCATCGACAGTCAGATCGTTCTGTAATTCCCGATAAGGAGCAAGCGCGAATTATTAAACGTCCGCTGCATGCCACCACCGTCGGGAACAATGGCATAAGCTCGTCGGGAGCAGCAAGGGTAGTTCGTGCTACTTTGCCGTGATTCGATCTAAATCTCAATTTTGCCGGTTCATACATGTGCCCCCGTATATACCTACCTATCGCATATACATGTACTTACTTACGAATGTATATAATAGGGAGGTTTGTGGATGAGAGGGCGAGAAAGCAAGCCCCGCATCCCTTAACCACCTCAGCTCCGGAGCTCTCTCGCCCCCCACGTTCATCCAGTGAATTACTTCGTTAGTGGCTACCTTCAGAGGGCTGTTAATTCCTGTAGGGCAGATTATACAGATAGGTTTATTGCGCTCGTGTCCCAATCTAATGTCCGTAATGCTCGTGTAGCTTCTCTATCCGTCTCTTATTCGGGTCTTGACTTCTCTCCCTCGCCCTCGCACATTCTCCTCCTCCAAGAGCTGAACGCTCTTCCGCAACGAGCGAACCCAGCATCGCCAGCCTCCAGCCGGTGGAATATCCTCGTGTCGGCGTTATTTTGTGACGTTAGCGGGAAATCGCTCTTATAAGAAAGACGACCATGCCCCATCCGACCATCTCCGTCGTCCTACGTGGCGAGATAACGAAACGTTTCATACCCACCTCCCTTTCTCTTCGCTCTTTCTTTCCCTCGACCGAGTACTATCTTTCAGCGGACTTTTACCTCACGAGACTTTAATCGCCGAGAACTGGAAGGGGTTCGGCGAACCAGTAATTTTAGGATTGTGAACTTCCATCCGCTGCTCTGGACAATCGTTGCTTCAATTAACTCTGCGAACATACCAATGCGGTTATGGTCCTCGAACCAGTGACGATTCGTGGCTTGATCATCTCAAAGAATTCGGAGACTCACGATGCCGGATTCAAACTTAGTATCGTGGCTCAGGAAAGGTTGGAAAATCTTGGTCATCGTCGAGCTGCATTTTTCTATGAATATTGAAGAGTCCAAAAACTGATTCACATACGGGAACAGATGCACGAAAAAAGTGGGTCGCTCGAGAGAAATTCCTCAGAAACGAGTGTCAAAACTGCGCTTTCATTTGTCTTTCGATTCGAGAATTAAGAGCAGTACACTTCGAGTTTGATGAGCCAGAAGTGATGTATGGCAGCCTGTCAAATTTGGTAATCGAGTGTTCAAGGATTTTTATTATCGAGAGAGAGTCTGCCGTTCGATTGTGAGGAGCGAGGAGAGTGGCCAAGGGTAGTTTGACCCTCGCCGCTGAAGATCTCTCCATCACGCGTCGATAAGCGCGTTAGCTCCCAAAATTCTGGTAACGAGTTTAGCGTATATAAGTTGCAGTGGTCAGCAGTTGGGAGCAGCAGCAGCAGCAGCGATGATTATACCGAGGGGGTGCTATATAAAACCGAGATCTGATTTTAATGGATCGGACACTGGCAAATGGTCAGTCGAATTGTACAAGAGCGAGTGTTATTTCCAACGCGGAGACGGCGGGCGCGCTCTCGCTGACTCATTTTGCACAAGGGATAATGAAAAGCGCGCAGAGCCTGCTGCTGGGCTTTCGATTTGCAATACTCTTTCAATCGTCTCTTAATCGCTGTACTTCGCTCCGAACGAGATGACACGTGCATGCGTGGACTCGAATTCGTTTACTCGTGCCAATTGCACTGGCAAGCTGTTGACGAAGGATTATCAATAACGAAAGCAACCAGGCTGATGAACTTTATGGCCATAATAAAGCTCTCCGGTATTCTAATGAGAAGAACCGTGAGTTGTTTGACTCGTTAATTTCTCGCTTTCAATCGCGTCAGAATTACTTTGGAAAAGCTAAATCGAGTCGAGGATCGAGAATTCGGCTAATCGTTTTTTTTCACATTCTCTCTGTCCTGAAGCAACACGCTTCCTCGAGGCTCTTATCTTTCCTCGGTTTACACAGCCTCCGCCATCTCTGCCATAATTGCCCGGAGTTTTAATTAACTTCTCTCAAATTTGAAGGCTAGCTGGAGGAAAAAATGTTACGAGCGTTATAGTAGTTCGGGAGGGCGCTACGAATAAACGTCTTCGAAGATTGGTATTCTCGATCCCAGGTCCCTGCGAGCCTTTGTTCGGGCGGGAGCTTCCCGTTTTCACTATGTACCTGCTGCCACTCTTTATATACTACATTCCCGTGATTTGTCTCAATTAATTCGTTCCACTCATAAAGTGGAACTCGCGCGCTTACCTTTTTTCGTGATTAAGATTTTGGCATGCAAGATTTTGCCTCTCAATTAATTCGTGTGAAAAAAGCCTCCTCTCTGGGGAGCCTTCGAGAAAAATCCCTGCTCCCGAGCCTAATTGCGCTGCGGGAATCAAAAGTGCTTCCGGTGTTGCACCGATTTTGGGCTTCCATTTAACCGCCGCACCCGAGTTTATTCGAAAATGCTTTTTAGTGCATATTCGGTAGTGGAAAATTTGTTGAAAATGACGGCCCTCTCAAGGTTTGAGCACACATTCGCTGCCTTGATGTATTTCATGGGAGCACGAAAGTGTATATAAAAAATAAGGCGATAACTGAATGGTAAAACTCGACACGAGAGTCATTCCGCTGATGTTGCTTGCTCGCTCTCTCGTTCACTTATCAGAGACAGGGCTCGGGCAACAACGCGAGCGAGTCGAGGCATTATGAATAAAGCCAGCTCTTAATTGCTTCTGGCCGGTAATTCAGCCGGCAATAACGCTGCTGGGGCGTTCCATAATTATGCAGTTAATGTCAACATTATTATCCTGCTTCGTAAGTCCCGAGGGCGATGGTGTGGCAGTAGCGGCAGTAGAAGCCCGGCCAGCTTCCCTGAGCAGGTCTCTGGCTCTCCTCCCCTCCCCTCTTTCCCTCTCCCTCTCGTCGAATATCTCGTGAAGCTCCCTTTCGACTTAGGCTTATGGGTATAATACCGCATATAATCGGGTTGAAATATTCGAAGACTACCGAATTTCATATCGATCATCGTAGCTCCTTCATTGCGTCATTACCGTTATCGTTTCATCGCGATTTTTTGCTCGGCTTGTTCATCGCCCCAAGGCAGTTTGGTGCGATATGAATTTCATGGAAATCTGGAATTTTTTTCGAAATTCTGACTCTTCAGGGCCATATAAATCATTGAGAGTTTTTACGTGGGAAAATACTAGAAAAAATACACACTCAGCGGTGCGGCAATAAAGTTTCACTATTTTTGAGAATGATTTTTTGAAGGATTTTGTACTCGAGGTCGAGTCAGAAAATTTTTATCGAAAATATATTTGACCATGGACTTTGGTCAGACGTTATAATGGATGAAAAATTACTGGAGTTCGTTAGTTGGAGAAGTCATAATAAAAGTATCGATAAGTGATCTTGGTAAATCGCATTCCTTGCTGAATAAGCCAGTCGAGTCTGTTGGAGGGTCAGCCAAGTTGTTGAATAAAAACATAAGAAATGGTAGACTAATAAATCATTGACTTCTGGTGGAGTGAAAATACCGCATAAATAATGAAACATGGACGCTCGGCGTGCTTCTAACGTTGACGCATTTTCTCGAAAAGCATCATTCAACGATGACCAAAACTAGGAACGGGTCGCAGACTGGGATTTTGGAAGAAAAAACTCGTCTGTTTTATCGTCCACCTTTTAAATATGAGATAAAAGTATTTTTCTTCGTTGCTTCGTCAGCTTATGCGCTCTCATATATACCAGGATAAAAATGGCCGATCCCTCGGTAGGATAACGAGAAGAAACACACACGCACACTTGCTTCATTCCCAAAATGGAAAATTGACGCCGGCGAAGCACATAAAGGCCTGTCGAAAGTTTTGGGGGAAAAATCGAAAATAACGAAGGGGCCAATAATATGTGTGAGACAAAAGTTGTTCTTTTTTTTCTGGACCAAGAAGTCCTTCGGAAAAAGGTGCAGGCAGAGCTAATATCGTCCCCTCGCGCGCCCCGACGGTATGAGACAAACGAGAGAAATAAATACGAGCCGGAGATAAAGTTCGTTAATGGGTGAAAGGTTAAAAATAAAAGCGACATGGAGTAAGAGAGAAAAAGAGTCAGGAGAGAACTGCCGGGGCGGACCGTCATAAATCTGACAATCCCGGTAAGAAGTCAGCCAGCATCTTGCTCATCTCGCCCTCGATGTTGCCTTTTAGAAAAATTGGGACGTTCTCGACACTCTGGAAGCGACTGGTAGTCGGTACAAATAGGAAACGAAGCTCTGTTCTCGTGTGTTTTAAAGAAATTTAGTTAGGGCGAGACGGGGGATCGAGGAAACAGGAATTGGCCATTCACAGAATGCAGGAATGGAGAAATCTCAAAGCGTTGTAGGGAAGAGGCTCGTTGCTTCGGAGCACGCGTCACGAAAGAGTCAAATTCGGTTGTAACCGCTGGCGCACTCCTTCCACCCTTCGTATTTATTCAAAAAATGTGCTTCAATATTCTAGAAAAACCGAAGATTATTTTCTTTTCTGCTTCTCGAGAGAAGCGAGAAACGTTTCAACGACGGAAATAGATTCGAGCCGAGTATCGTATATTTTTGGACAAATCTTTCAAAGATGCGACACCCGTTTATGCGCAGTTGTCTCCGAAAAATATCGACTCGGCATAGGCGTTCTTGGGTGGGACTCTGAATCTGTAAACAACCGTTTCATTTGCCCCGCGAACGAGTAGAAAATTGCATTCGAAGTGGTCGATAAAAAATTTTTATCAACGCACGATCGATTCGCGTTCGTTCACTGTGTAAAAACTTTTTCAAATCCAGTGTAGATTTGACGTTTGTCTAAGGCTGTTTGCGTGTACGAAATTCCACTAAAAAAGCGGCAAGAAGAATCCCATCCGGATTCCACGGTCGGGAGACGAGAAGGAGAGCTGGTGCGAAGAGGTGGAAGAACGAAGAGACGGTGACCGCGGTCGTCCTCGTGGTCGATCGGGCTTATACTCCATTTTTATGCGAAATTAATATGCCATCAAATAATCGTAAATCAAGTTTCTTTTGTCGCTAATTTTGTTCTTTCTCCAGGCGATCTGGTCGTGCTAACACGATACACTCGGCATATTTACCGAGGAGAAGAATGAATGAGATATAGAAGAAGAGGAGGGAGAGAAAGATAGCCATGAGGGCAATCTCATGAACGACGATTTACACCGATGGTCGTGAGCGTCGACGTTTCCTTTTTTTCTCTCTTTCTTTCTTATTTCTTTTAATTTTTTATTTTTGTCCCGCGCACGACGGATACTTTATGAGCGACGATAATATCTGTGCCAATTAAAAAATTCTTTAAATTCACGGATCAAATCTCTATTTCCATCGAGAGCTTGTGGCGAGAACGCGCTCACGAGCGCGAAAAAGGATGCATTATTGCATCTGCATAACTAACACTGCGAACGCGAGCATTCACCGTTGTTCAACATTTAGCCTCTCCTCTCTCTCTCGCTCACACTCCGACGCTTCTTTCCTCTTTTTCTTCCTCCGCTCCTTCTCCCTCTGGCTCTCTCTTTCTCTTCGGGGATCTTTCGAAAACCTGAAAAACCGGAGTTCGCCGACACTGTCGCGAATGTTCACGCGTTCGTGGGTCTTTTACCACAAAAATTAAAGTGTCCCATTACTCGGGCTCTCTCGTCATCCGGTTAATAATCGCCCGTGCTGCCCCTACTATCATAAATTAATAAATTTTCCAGGTAGACCCTTGAGATCCCCGAGAACAGCATTTTACGCGCAGGCCTTTAGTGGATCCTTCAGGAGTGCTCGAGTCCAAGAAAACCTTTTTTTATTACGTTTGTTCAATCTTAGAAATAAACGAGTTTCGTTAAATCGCGCGCGATGGATCAGGAAGAAAAACCCCGAGATCGAGAACTTTCCCTTCGTCGTTGACAATTCGGCCACGATGTTACGAGTTGCCCCGGTACAGTTTGCATCGGTTCTGAATAAAGTTTGAAGCAAGTTCGAATATTCGAAAGGTATCAACATTGTAGGACGACGTTTGCCGTTGATATTTTTGACTCTTTTGTAACATACATTATGGACCTGCGGATCAGGAGTTTACAAGCTTGGAGTTGCAGCAGCCTGTGGATATTCCACGAATCGAATGTGTGAGTGCAAGATGCTTGGCGCGTATTTCCCGACACATGATAGTATTATACCGAGCGTACACTATAAACGCCTTTATATTTATCGTCACGCCCGGCGACCTCGGATAAGAGTTTAAGACCCCGCTGCATTATTTATTCGACTGTGAATCTTAAAAGTTAGCCAGTGAAAATGATACCTTCTTGCTGGCGAGTGAGTCGGGACGAATATAAAACGTTTTCGTACGCCCACGCAACTAAGAAAAAGCGAAAGCGAGAAGGAGCGAGAGAGAGAGAGAGAGACTCCTGTGGCTGTGGATCTCTCTTCGTGTATTGCTCGCACACGATCAGGACCAGCAGATTCGCGGGCTTCGTTCCCCGTCCGGGGGACAACGGCAACGGTGACACCAGCAATGGGTGACTCCATAACACCTCTGGATATTATACGAGGTCCCGTTCGCGCCCCAACCCGCAGGATAATATGATCGTTTGCAGCAAACCCTTTTATCCGGGAACCAACTTCATTGCGTTCGCTTTCGTAGTGTAACGACCTTTTTTCATCTTTTTATATCCGGTCCGCACGTCGCGGCGACAAGAAACCCATGAGAAATGTCATTCAGTCGTACTTTGAGTGAACTACGAATTTATATTTTCCCTCAACTCATTTTGCTGATTAAAAATATTGCAAATCGAATCATTTTTAAATCAATTTTAAAACTTCAAACAACTGCCAAGCGCAAAATGAGTCTCGAAGTTCCTCCAAATACCTAATTCCCTTGAGGATTCTGTTTGCTGTTTTGAAAAAAAAAAAAAAAAAAAAAAAAAACGTTCCGACACGAAAATCACGTGGTTAGACAAGACCCAGCTCTTTTTACATCCACGTACCGCTAATGCTCTCCTAATTATTATTATTCGTTCTTCATGTTCTCAAATCACATCGTAAAGTGTCGGTATCTCTTTTATTATTGACATTACGGGATGTTGTACAGAAAAGTTTAGATTCGTGTCGCCTTTTCGAAAGCTGTATCGAGAGTTGACTCTATCGTCGCGGCGTTGCGACGAGCAGCGTTAAAGAAAAACCACACAGAAATGAGACAAGCAGAAGCGAGTGTAGAGCAGATCGGGCGATTAAACACATCACGCGGGTGCTCGATATCTCGATGGAGTGCACTTCTCGCTTGCCGAGCACTATAAAATTCATATAATTGCAAGACCAGCAACGTCGCACGAATTCGCCGGGGTTTAATATTGAGCAATACGCCGATAAGATCCACGTCGAATTTGCTGATAATGACGCGTTGCCAGAAATCAGAGACACGGGAGAGCGAAAGTCGTGAAAGAAGAACCGACGAAGGAGTCGTGGAACGAACACTTGCGGGATGAGATAGTGGAGCAATTTTTATGGACGGTTTTTATCAGCTTTATGCAGAGTGTGTTCTTCCGCTGTAATGATGACAGACATGAACGTTAGGAGTCTCATTGATTTTCGAAGATTTATCGGCGCAAAAAATCTTGATTACCATAAAACATGAAATTATGCAGAAAGAGACGTGCGGAGCAGGAGAAACGAGATTTGAATATTCCAAAAAAATTAATCGCCTCAACATTAACGCGTCATCAAAGATCAAGAAAGATTTCAATCCGGTAGATAAAACGTTTGGAAACCCAAAATTCTCCACAATCCCTGTGATTCAGGAGTTCGCAGTGTAACTCCAACGATCCGCTCGCTTACCGCCAAGATACTTCGAAACAGATGTACTCGCATCGGGGAATTGTTCCCCCCATCGATAAAGCAGTAGTACAGACTCTTCTTCCTCAATCTATATATTTGAATCGAAGTGAGCCGTAAGCCGAAAGAGAGAGAGAGAGAGAGAGAGAGAGAGAGAGAGAGAGAGAGAGATCGAAGGCAAGAGAGAAAGGAGAAAACGAGACCGAGAACGACGAGGTGCAAGCGATTTCCAATCTGGAGTACTACCGAGCTAAGCAATGGAATACCATAATAGTCTCGGCGTGGACACATGTTCGAACATCTCGAATATATACATGCAATATTCATGGAAAGCTGTCCTCGTGGATATCGTTTTTATAGCTGGAATCGATTCAATTTTATTGTTCATAATTTTTAGCGAATTTTTTAGCGATTAGAAATATTTGAAAATTTGAAAATAGAAGCTTGAAAAAATATAAAATCAACGTCAAAGTTTCGTTTCAAAAGTTCGGCATTTTCTCCAAATCGGTGTTGTTCGATTTCTCAAAAACAAAGTATCATTTGACACTTTTCAACATCGGTGTACGATCGCTGAATGTGAAATAGGGAAAAAAATGATGCTCGCGAGTGGGACAAAAATCTCAAAGTGCCACTCGATCAAGGGTTTGGCCTGATTGAGACGCAAACTCGAATTAGGGGCAACTCTCGAAGCTAAAGTGCACACCTCGAGGCAACGTTCGCGTGCGTTCGAACGATATCGAGCCCAATTGAAACTCCATAGTGGTTTGCATAAACGGTGCGTATGCGTGGTAGAATGTGGGAGAAAAAGAGAGAAATTAACGGTGAGTATTACAGCAGGTAACCTAGTCAGAAATTGAGTGAATGAAATACCGCGGCACGTGCCAAGATCATTAAACTAAGCATCGACAGTTTAAGTGCATATTTATAGGCTGATGAATATATTCCCTCGGAAATATGGACGTGGTTGGAGTCGATATTAGTGTTGAAGATTGTGTTTCCAGTACGCTGCTGACGTTTATTTCTCACGTGTCATGTCGACTCGTGACTGCAAGTGGATTTTTTCTCTAGTTTTGAATAAAATTTTAAAACACTAGCTCAGGTGCGCACTACGCGCGCGTTCTAGCCGGTTTTTATAAACAAACATATCATGTTTGTCAAATTGTTCAAAAATAAAAATTCAACCGAACTTACACCAGGTGATTTTTATAGGAATGCTTACCTAACTTCAATCAATAAATCCTGCTTTATAATGTATTTTCATTATCCTTTTATGAAGTTTCTGACAAAGTAATTTAAATAAATTAAGTCATTGATTGCATCCAACTGCTTGTACATCAAAGAAGCTCTGAAATGAAATGTAAGATTATTATTGTATGAGGGAACCATTAGAAACCATTTTATAATGAATACATATACCATGAAAATTAGAATTCATATGTGGTTGTTTTAATATTGAAAAACCATTTGATTCCTTTTAGCTGTTCTTTTCAGGCACCTTAAAAGACGAAAAATCATTTCATTACGATGGCTAAATGTTGGTTCTTTCGTACGTGCCTGTCATTTCCGAATAAGCGTATGGAATTTCACAGGTTATTGAGGATCACACATTTTCCAACATTTCATATATGATGGTTTCCATGCATTTCCATGGCATTTCCAAGCATAAAAATTATAATCCAACCAGAAATACTGTCAGTTAGCTTCTCATGACATCGATAAAACGACAGCAATAAAACTCGCAAAATTCGACAATGCGCACACGGATTTTTTTAGTTAGGAAATTGCAGTTATCGAGTTTCATTGATTTCCTCATGCACTAAAATTAGGAGAACGTGACTCATTCGCTCCCCCTCAGCGCACTTATGAACCAGGGAATTGCTCGTATAAAATAATTGCAGTTCGCACGAGTCACCGAAACACTGATGACACGAAACCATTACGATGACAATCCATTTTGTTGTACGAGAATAATTCTCCGGAATTTGTGAGCAGGGAATGAAATTCGGGTGTATGGAGCGTTGCACAGCACGAGTCTTGTAATATATAAACTATACGCAAAGTTAAATGAATTCGAAATGATCGATAAACTTTATCATTGATCAATTAAACTTTGGACCCGTGTGAGTGACGTGCCGTGAGATAGACAATCGTCGGAGATGGTAAATGCGAGGGTGGATGAGGGCTGCGTCGCCCAGGATTCTCCCGCGTCCTCCGAGCAAAAGAGCCAGGGGTTGGCTCATTTAATGAATACTACAGACACGCCATGCCTGTGGCAGATTGCGAAGCACCAGCGAAAGCAGAAGCGTTCTCAGTGATTCGGGAGATGTAAAAAAATATCGGAAGCGATGGGGCAACAAAAAGGTCGCGCAAACCTCCGGATGAACTCGAGGTTTTTCAAGTGTATTAACGACCTGAAAATCCTCGATCGATATCAGAACACAAAGTTGTCAAAACAAAGTCAAAGAAACGTGAAGGTGGGTCTGCGTGACCCATAATGCGACATCAGATTCCATTGACGCTTCGGCACATTGTTCCACATAAGTTTGAAGTCGTGTGTGACTCGATGCTCATGCGTTACAAGTATAGAGACGAGCCAAAAGGGAGGAGTAAAGAAGGATGAATGATGCCGCGGGCACAGGTGAAATGCTCGGTTTACGATGCTCGTTGGTTCGCTGCGGTTCTCGCTCTCTCGAGACTCACAGCCCATTAGAGAGGAAAGGCTAATGAAAATATAAGTTGTACGTGATGGATTTAAATAAAAATAAAGTATAATGGCATGCTCGTTGCTGGCAGGGCGCCATTAAGAGGTAACCTTTGAGCGAGCACTACGAGAGCAACCTTTTGCCGGTTCTCCGGGCGCACGTTACGTCTCGTTCCCGCTCTTCCTTTTCTCTCAATCTTTCTTCCCCTCGCCGCGATCTTTCGTTTTTTTTTTATATTCTATATATAACGCATGATTCAGTATCCTCCTTTCTCTCGTCGGTTCTTAATCTCGCTGTGAATTTTTACGAAGCTTTGCTCTCACTCGATTTCTCGGCGCGGAAGCAGCTCGCTTCATTCGCTGCTGGCCAGCAGCAAAAAGAAGGGCGAAAGGGCAGAACGAGGGGGCAGAGGAGCCAGCTTTCCGCACCCCTTCGTCATCTCTCTCTCTCTCTCTCTCGCTTCACTACCGCGCGCCTCATCAACTCCTGCAGTCTCGTGTCTTGAATTAAGTATAACTAATATTACGGGGGTTAAGGGAGGGAGAGGCCAGTATTCAGAAACTTTTAGTATTCATTGAAAGACCCAGAGAAAGAGAAAAACGGGGGCCAGGAGGCCACGAGGAAGAAGCGAACGACGAAGAAGAACAGGAAGAAAGCAACTGAGGAGAAACCGAAAAGGTATGAGGAAGAGAAAGAAAGGGCGCTCCTCGGTGAAAGAACGTCTGAATAAAGGATGATACCCAACGTGAACTGCAGTACTGTGCTACCTAACGTATATATAAATATAAACTGTAATATCTCTATGTACGCTGCGTATATACAACGAGAAAGTATGTACAGCGGCGAAGAAACGTCTGCACTATCTCTCCTGCTATATCTTCCTGCCGGCTACCGCCCAGCGGTTGATTACCGTCCTTTTATGCATTTACATGTTCCCTTTTATTTTTTAACCTTTCTCCCTCTCTCTTCTCTCTCCTGCCTTTCTGCTATTCGTCGCACCAAAATCTTCGTCTCACTCCCCCTGTAGCTTTCTTCGACTGTGCTTTTTCCATCGTTAAGTCTTATTCTGCTCTCTCTCTCTCTCTCTTCCTCTCTTTCTTCCTCCACCTTCCCATCCGGCTCTCTTACTAGGTTTCCTCGGAGATTTCTCATCAAGGACAACTACGCCGTTTGAATATCTCCCCCGAAAAAAGAAAGTGTAAGAACATTTTCGAGAAGCCAATTGCACGATACTCGACGCACGGGGAACTTATTAAAGATCGCTGGAAATGGCTGTTGACTGCTGAACAATAAAGTTAAATGGGAGAACGATCTCGAGCCAGACTGCATCGATTTTGATGGGGAATTCCAGCGAATGATTCGTGTATAACTACTGAAAAAAATGTGCAAAGGAAACAGTACTTTATAAACGATTTTTCAGAGTGGTCGGATGCTGCGGTTTGACAGAAATACTTTATTCTGATATTCCAACAAATAATTCTGTGCGCGCGGACCATCGTCTCGTGAATAACTCGTAGATTGTGATATTTTGTAGCCGCAGTCGTTGAATGAGCACACGCCGAAAAGGCCCGCACGTGTGATCAATAAAGAAAATCTCTCGCAAACTTTCTTCTCCATTTACGTCCTTCCTCTCTCACAGATATCGACTTCGTATTATATCTTCGGGACTACTCCACTTTGCACATTATTTATGACCGTTCGTGTGCCTACGAAAGAAAAACGAGAGGTCAAAGCGGTTCATAAAGAGATAATTTATACCTTCCATTCAATTTGCTCAGGTCCCAGGTCATCTGCGCGCCACCTTCTGCTCCTTCTTTCCATTTCGCTACTCCTTGACATCCAACACTTTCTATTTTTTCAAGCATCATTTTTCATTTTGCCAGCACTCTACTCGACCTGCGTTAACCGACTTCGTGACCCATTTTTTCAAACATCTTTCTCCGTTCCAGCGAATGCCTTTTCTTCTAACGTTCGAATAATGGAGAGCTCAAACGTAGAAAAGATTCGAAATCGATGAAAATTTTGAATAGTTGAAAAATCTCGAGGCATCGTCCAACATCGTTTTTCCCGTTGGAATCCACAGCGCGGGCACCTGGCGAGAAATTTATTCAAGAAACTGTGGAGCGAAGCTGCGAATTTTTTCTCTGCCCGGTCTTTCGTAGCCCAAACTCGACTGACTTTTTACTCTCAAACTTCTGCCGAGAATATTTTGCAATTTGATCCATTTCCTGCATGGGGTTTAGGGTCGCGCCGTCCACTTGGTACGAAAAAACACTCGACCATTGAATCCTCCTTCGATAGTTAACGAGAAGATGAATTAGCGAGAATTTCGCAATGATCCAGAGAAGTCTCGAGGATGGTGCTACGTTCCTTCGATATGAAACGGTATAGAAATAGATGTACAAACGAAACAGAGTTAACTAATAGCACGAAGGTAGAGTTCGATGAAATGGAGTCCGGCTGTGCTCCAGCTTGAACCTCGGCACGGCAACCGGAGGCAATTTCTTCCTTATGAATCGTCGTTTCGAATGATTGGTTCCAGGAAGTTGATGTTCTTGCTGGTATTAGTCCCGTTCATCTCGATACGAGCGAAGTGTTTGGACCATAACGGAGAGACGATGGGAGGCAGGATACAACGAGCGAGAATGATCTGCTCGGTCTGTCCTCGTCGCTCCGGCTCTGTTTCTCCTTCGTTTTTTTCCACCCTATTATGGTATTATGAACATTGCATCGTCATCGTTACAGCGGCCATCCGCTCTAGACCGTTCCGTTCGCTGATCTCTTGGGCTGTATGTGATATGCCCCGAGTTCCTATCTCTCATCGACCTTCGATCTCATCGTGGTATTACTGTTGGGGCATGTACCTGTGCGCGTGTATGCAGGTGGAAGATGACGGATGGGGGTATTATGAGTTTATTGGTACGGATCGGTGCTCGACTCCGTTAAATGATACGATTATGGAATCGATAAGTACAAAAGTCAAAGACCTCGCGATACTTGGTCCATACTTTGTTCCATATTCCGTTGATTTTTTACTTATTCGTGGAAGCACGTTGGAAAAAGATGTCTCGAGTTAAGAAAACGGAGCGCATGTGGTAAGAGGAAAGAGGCAAAATCCTCAGCACTTGATTTCCAATGGATTCAATATTTATATTGATAGAATTAACGTGTCTCTGAATATTGAGACGATTATATCTTATTCGAAGCGAAATTCCAGGCCGTTTTCTCATAAGCCATTGGAACATCGATCGCTTCGTGATTCGCTCGTAAAACTGGAACGTATAAAGATTTTTAAGGCCCGGCGAGGAGTTTCTCGACAATTGCGATGTTGTTCCTGCTGGGCAATCATCGCACGAGTATCAGGAGCATATATTCACAATCTGCTCGGCTGTTCGCACCTCTTTCGAGGTTTATTACGGGCGCTCGAGAGAGCAGTTCGTACGCAGAATCTCGGAGGAGCGCAAAGCATAAACCCGCAACCCCCTCAATCCCTTGGATTGATCCGATCTCGAAAGAGCCGACTTTTATTTATTATATTACGGTGTATGTATATTTAGTATCGTATACGCGGGAGCGGCGGATTCGCGATTTTCCCCGAAGCGTGCAGTTATACGCTCGCAATGTCCAGCGATTGGCTGATTCTTCGCTTCCCGTTTCTCATTCTGCATTGCGCGACCGCGGAGAAAGAGCGTATATGCGAGGGACACGACGAATCGTAATAATATAATATCCTTCCACCATCTCTCTTTCTGCGTGCTCTCTCCGTCTCTCTCTCTCTCTCTCTCTCTCTCTCGCTCTCGCTGCCTCTTTCCCGTACGTAAGAACTCTTCCTCACTCTTCTTTGCCATATTCTCCGAGCGTTTTTTATTCTTATTTGTCGCGCGTAAACGAGGACCAAGACGAGGCGAGTTGAACATGAGGGAGGGATGTGAACGCGAGACCGCGAGCGAAGACCGAGCGTGGCCGCGTGTGCTGGTACGTTCGTGTACGAACGCAACTTCCTTCCTTCTTCGTCTGTTGTACGCTGAGCGAGGGAGCGAGAGGCCAAGGTAGAAGGGTGTCGTCGCCTCGTTAATTGGTATTTATTATAATTGGGACTCGTACTTATCCGTTTGCTGGTGAAATAGAGGGACTGTGGTCAGGATGGATGGCCCCGCAGCAAGTCGCACACTCGCTCGCACTCGCGTATACTTTGCTCGGGAGCAACGCAAACGAAAAGGAGAGATCGACGGAGAGGGAGAGAAAAATATCTGCGAATAGTTTAACCGGTGGGAAGGAAGAGCGCTCGATGATAATTCCATAACACCAGCAGGAGGGTTGGGCCCATTAACGGAACAAATACCCGACTCCAAACAACTTATCGGTCGTTGCAAAGGCCAATGGAGAAGTCAATAGAAAGGGAAAACGCGCCGTTTCTAACCCATGGAAATGGCGAGCTAGAGAACGGACAAAGCCACCTTGCCAAGGATCCTCGGAGAAACCCTCCGACCTTTTTGTCCCGCTGCGGCAGGTAGATCCCGAGACATGATCCAAGTGAGCCACGAAACTTGGTGCGCGGGGGTGCGATTCTTCGGGGGCCTAAGCTGTGGCGAGCGAGGGCGTGATTCCACGCTTTAGGTCGAGGGTCCTATAATTCACCGCATATTGTGAACTCCGTTACACACGCGCCCCACTTACTCGGCCACCTACTCGGGACGCCGGGATACCTGGACGCGGGGGTGAACGGATTTAGGCACTTCGGGGCCGGACGATTCATTGAGTATTCGGACAACTCGACCCGATTCCTCATGACGAGATTCCTCATAAGCGAACGCCTCGTCTCATCCGAGTCGACTCGAAGATCCTTTTTTAAGTTCAGTAACTACGGAAACTCGATGTTCCGCGATTCTTAAAATATGGCTCGCAGACGAAGCGAACGTTTAAAAGCCCGCGGATCTCTAAGATCGCGCTGGTACGCTCGGAAGGACGAGACGAAACACGCGCCACATAAATTGTCTCTCTGTCTGGTTGGGTGAAAGCTGGATTTGTTACAGTTTGCACTCCACCGCAGAGTCTAAGCCCGGCCTCCATTTCCTTCTCCTTCTTTCACCTTTCTTCTCGCAACGCTCTTCCTCTCGTTCTTCGACTCACTTACGCGCCGGAGCTTTGGAATCCATCGGTGTGCTGTTTTATCTCTGCGCTTTTCCTTTCTCCCTCTCGTCTATCCGTTTCACCTTGGTACGCACTTTCCATCCTTTTCCATCTCTTTGGACTCATTATCTCTAACCTTCGTCAACGCCCTTCCCAATATTCTCGAAGAAGGTAGCAGAACTCCTCCGAAGCCTTTTCTCATTCCGTCTTGATTATTTCTTGGTTTTACTTCTAAGTTCCTCGCAGTTTTTTCCGACTCGAAAATCCTCGTGAGCGCTTCGAGGCCTTTGCATTTGTTGCAAATACTTTTTCACCATCTCCATGCATCGCAGCCCGATCTCGAGCCATCCGTTGGCTCGAACATCCTTCGAAAGTAGTAGCACTGCGTCAACAGCCCAAACGATCGATGATAAAAGCCATTGGGATGAAAGAAATGAAGAAAATGATCTAAAACTGTAATTGTAATTGGTCAACGACACAAGCGATTCCCCAGAGCGCGAGCATTAAGGCAACAGTTTCACGATCGCGTTAGTGCGCTGTTTTTTTGCGAGAGTAAGGATCGCCGGAGATATTTTTCCGTTTCTTGCATTCGGGTCTTTGAACGTGGGGCGATGCGCGTCTCGGGACGCGATGCGCGTGCATGAGGAAAAGAAGGATGCAAGGGAGTTTGAACGCGCGAGGAGCACTGCCATAATACGATTATAATATGAGAACGGGCGCTTTTAATTCTCGGCATGCGCCTCCCCCTTTCGATTCATATATAACTGGGCGAGATGCGCGTTTATAGCAAAGCTGCCGAACGAGTAGCGCTGCCCCTGGCGCGCGGAGGGCTCCGTTGGCGCGCTGCATGAGGAGACTGTCGGGCTACTAACAGGTGTCTCCGATATGGCATGTTGCTCGTCGGGCGGTCCAGCCGTATAACGCCCGGCGGAGTCTCTATCACTGTATTCGATTTGCCATATAGTGCCTTAACGAGAGCCGACTGGAGTCAGCTCTCGTCATAGTGTGAGTATAAATGGTGCACATATCGAAGAGTGGCGTACAAACACAAACGGTCTAAAGGCTGCTGTTCGACTTGGCAGGGAGAAAGGCTTGAAAACCCGGCGATCTCGTCGTTCGGAAAGGAGAGTTGGGTCCTTTGCTCTGTCAGGACTCGAATGCATGAGCGGAAGAAAGAGTGGGAGAAAGAGACCACTGGAGGCACGTTCCATCGAGAGCCAGCAGGGACAGAGAACAGAATCGGCCGGTCGTCTCTCGTTCGCTCGAGTGGAACGAGCAATTCGTAAAACGATCTTGCGCTCTCGCGCGCGATCTAAAGAGCCTCGGTGCGAGGGAAAGAGCGAGAGGGCGAGCAACGCCGGAGAGGCTGAGCGAAGTTGGTCTGAGCGAGTCAGTACGGCAGTGTTATACCGCAGGGATAATGTTGCTCCGTTTACATCGTTCATTGCGTTCAGGTGCGACGAGATGACGGCTAGCTTTCTCGGTACAAGTTGTGTATCCAACTCGATATACACCCATAATTCCCATGTATGTATATGTATATGTGTCGTCTTATAGTGTAACCGCACGAGATACGATTTATATATTAGCACGATTCGCGTGCCCGCGCGCGCGGAGCCGCAGCACGAGAGAGTTGCGCCGAGGAATTTTAATGAAACCGCGAGGCTATAATATGCCTCTCAAATGTACACACGTATGTGCTCTTTATATGCCAATCGTTTTCTCGTACACAACGTATTTTAAGTATTATGAATTGTATCCCGGAATTCGCGAGAGAGACTTCTTACGCCTACTTTTCATCGAGTGCTCTACACCCATTGGCAGACGTAATAACAACCGTTGCTGCGACTCCGAGCACTCCGGCTTCCAGATCGAGACTTTTCGGAGACGCGAATTCGGCCTCAGAGATCCACCATCGGCTCTTCTTGTCTCAGCTCTCCTCCCCCCGGCTCCGTCCACTTTCTTCCCACTCCAGAGGAATAACCGAGCGAGCGATAGAGAGAAGAAGAGAGAGAGAGAGAGAGAGAGGGGAAACTGAAAGAGCGGTCGCGGCACTCTGTGCTCACGGGCTTCTGTGCACGCTGACCGTAGCCTTTGTCGGCCCGAATCCTGGCCGGGATAGCTCGTATAGTTGAGGCATAACGATATGACGGCCGCATATATTTCATGTATAAGCAGCCTGCAACATCAGAGTTGACCAGCAGCCGTGGCTATCCCTCTTATATCATATATTATCCTTCGCTCCCTCCGGATCCTGCTCCGATGTCCTTCCTCCTCTCATTCCTCGAGGGAGGTATACAACGAACGGATGTAAATCAGACCGCGTGCTCGTGCGATGACATGTGGTGACGCAACGAGGAGTTTTGAGCCTCGCGGAGCTCAGCTCGCTCGTGTGTACGCATTTGGCCGATGTAGCGAGCTGCTCCTTCTTCGAATACGCATCTGTATGAATTACGATTGGTAGTCGGATCAAGAGAATGTACGGGCTCGCCGGCATTATTATAAACGACTTTGGGTGTCTCTCGTACCTGGTGCGTACAACGCGAAGGATCGCCGAGGGAAGAGGCTCGCGGACGGAACCGCGATCGCAACAGCGACGACGAACAACGCGAAACCATACTTCGTTCTCCGCATACCGTCCTAATATGCCGCCGCACTTCTTCCTCGGTTAGTAACCACCAGAACCTTTACTACTCCTTCTCTTTCTCTCTTTTCCTCCTCCTCCTTCTCCTCCCGTCTTCTGCCTTCCTCCCGATGCCTTTGTCGTTGAGTCAAGCCGACTGCTTCCTAACCGCTCGTATATTATATCGCAATGCAACACAAGTATGCCGAGGACTTTTGCTCGTGTGTGTCCCCCTCGCCGCGCCGCACTCCTCCGCCCTTCTGTCGCCTCGTTTATGTACACTTTTTTTTACAATAATCATATATACGTTACAAGTATATGTTTGCGACTGACGTTCGCGGTGCTGAAATTGTGATGCCTGTCGGCGCATAAGCTCCGGGTACGCTCACCTCTCGTGCCTTGCATCTCGGAGCTCGTTCCAGTAACTACGGACCCCAGGGATATGCGACGGATCGAGTAGAACGGAAATTAAATCCAGTGAAAACGACGAAGCACGTCGATGGAACGCGAACGCTTTTCTACCGGTGAAGCGAAAATTGGAGGAGGAAATCGCTAAACTTGGACGTCAATGTGGAATAATTGTTTCGTACGACCTTCAGGACCAACGAGCCCGCTGCGCTGGAATACCGGCTGAGCTCTGTCAAAGCTCCTGGAACGTTGAAAGGAACACGCGTCGCGGCGTCTTTTTACTGCTCCCGTGCTGGTCAGAGGCCCCATCCGGAAAGAAGAGCAACGCAAGTGTCAGGGCGACGTATCACGCGCGGGGCTTTCGAAAGGAAGAAAGCTCGAAGGAAACGCGATAGCATTGAGCGCGCGAGGGCAGGTAAAATACGTCGGAAGGGTGAATAAACGCGAATGTACGCGGTTGAGTTAACCTAACCGGCGTTAAAGGATTCGAAGGCATCGAGTCCTCGCGGATCCTTTTATTTCTCTCAGAGGCTGTGCAAAGTCGAGCTCGTGGTCTCTTCGCAAGGGGTCTTTCATCGAAACGAGGAAACGTCGGGATTCGAGATGCGCGATTCGGGCTGTCTCGACTCGCGGTTCTCGCTCCCTTTCTTGCCAACGGATTCGCGGCTTTTTTCTTCCTTTCTTTTTTCCTTCGCTCCCCCACGATGTTAAGTTTTTCTTGGCTCCATTTATATCTCTCTTTTTCTTGACTGTTTCTCGCAAGTTCTTTCGGGGAGAAGAGGAGCGAGAAAGCGCGTGAAGCGACAGGTGAGACGCGCTGCCAGGCGGGATTCAACGCGCTCGAGTTTTCGGGGCTCATATATTCGCAATGGTCGCGGCCTCATCAAGTTTTGCTGTCTCAAATATCTGCAAAAGACGCACTCCGAAGAAAGAGAAATTGGCGAGAAAAGCCGCGTCGCGTCGCGATCCCGAACGACGCTGTATAAATCCGTGCTCCTGCTGCGGATCGGGAACTCGATCGAATCGATTCGTCGCAGATGAGAGAGCCTCGTGCCGCGGGCCAACGGACCCTCGAGCCAACCACCAAAGCCGACATTCTGCTTCGGCCCCGGCACGTGAAACTTCGCGTCCTGCTGCTCCGCGTCGACTTGTACTCTTGCCAGGTGAGAAATTCCACGATTAAGTCAATCTAACGAGAATCGATTCGCGGTAAGGGCGAGCAAAAAACCTACCGGAATACGCTGGATACCTCAATTTGTCGCCGATGGATCTCGCATCGAAACCTCCTGCAATTACTCGCCTCGGATTAGTCCGGTGCTAACGATAATGGCAGCTGGCTCCCGGCTCATTTTTCTCTCCCGAACCGGAAACGTTTCTATCGGCATCGCAGCCCTCCCACACGCGAAACCAATCAAAGTCTCACCTACCGATAGCACCTCGACGCAGACTCAGACTCCACGTGCGGAGAAACGCCTCGATTTTTCGAAGACTCTGCTCACGTACGTCCGGACCGATAGCTAGACACTTCCGGAAAGTGCGAACGAAAATATTCATACACAAAACAGGTTTACATATCCATACGCCGAGCTCTGTCCCACGGCGGTGTGCAGGGACTGCAAAAGTTGAGAGATCCACGCCCGAGTAAACGTATGCGACGTAACGTGTGGCGGGAAACGAGGCGAAACGAAACGAAACGGGACGAACCGAGCTGAACGAACTGGACACTGTTTTCGCAGGACTCGCGCGAGTATATATTCTATGCCTCTTTATGTGCGTGTATATACCTCGAAAGGTGGATGCATCGAGTATTGCGCGGTACAAACCATGGTAGATATACGTCCAGGAGAAATTTCCCTCTCGTCAGGATCCAGCGTAAAAGAAGAGAGATGGAAAAGCGTGTAGAGTCGTCGCACGGCGGCGGCGGCGGCGGCAATATACCGGAGCAAGAGTTCCTCTTCGGGGTGCATGCTGCAATCAATAACTTTGAAACACACCGACGTTTGGGAAACAAATTCAGCAAGTTGCTTGATTGGAAAAACCGAGCCGGAGGAGGTAAGGGAGGCAAGAGCGGGAAGGTTCGAGCTCGCTGGCTGGAGAGGGAGGATTGGGCGTCCGCGGCATGTATACGCGCGGGCTAAAAGTCCCGCCAGCTCGCGTTTCAATGCCGTCGAGCTCGTGACGTAGGCGCATACACGTACAGAGGAGCCTCAGTATATGCACCTCTCGCTCATAGTTTGCATCGCTTGCTACATTTGCGTTGTCGCGCTCGCGCATATACGTACGAAGATGCATGTGTACAAATGAAAATATACGTCACCGTGCGGAAGCATCGAGTGTTCCGATGCCTACGCGAGAGCTTTCAGTGCCCTCTGATGCGCGAAATTTCCGGCATCAGAGTTTCGCCGATATTTGTCTCTCCGCCGCCCGCTCCGCCAGCAGCGTGCAACAACACCACCGTTGTACGCACGTAGGACGCGCGCGATTGAGAGACCGCCGCGGAGAGATTGCGGGGGAGCGGAGCAGGTGAGAGGGCGGCGTGGGGGAGGAAAAAAACGAGATTCCGAGCAAGCGAGAGGCGGGAAATGAGAGACAGCGCCAGTGGAGGATGGACCTGATGCGCTCTACGGCCAGAGAAGAGAACAGAATGCTCCACCATTCGGCATGGTACGTCTGCACTATCGAACATACACAGCCCAAGTATGCCTCTGTACATGCCTCTATATGAGTGCGTTTGTGTTTGTATAAGATAGATGGAGGGACCTGTATGATACGTATATAACGTTAGCCTCGCGTTTTATTTCCAATTCCAACGGGAGGAACAATAACGGCTATCTCGTCTATCCCGAGGTACACAGGCGGGATGATGCATTGTTTAAGAATTAATCGGAGGAACAGACTGTCCGCCCCCGCGCAACTCTTCTCTCGCCATCGAGTCTCTCTCTCTCTCTCTCTCGTTGTCAATCCTCTCACACTCTCGAATCCTCGTCCCTGCTTCTGTATATAGATTGAAAATACGGCGAAAATCGGAGCTGTGCTCCCGGTGACTCGCAATTATTCCGGCGTGTTCGACGCCAGAACTCTCCGCACTTTTACCCTTTTGCACAGCTATTTTTATTGCCACAGGTACTTATATGTGTGGGGCTTTGCATGCGTGTCCCCAGCAACGTGCACGCTTCCTGCTTCATGAATTGGTAGAGAGATCCTGCTGCGTGGATATCGCTCCAAAGTTTTGCTCGATACGAAACTATGCCGGTGCTACTGAAAATACTCGGATATATACGACGACCTTCCTCGTGATGGAGCGTACAAAGTTTTGTCATTCTCGGGTACCAACATCCTTCGAATAGTTCGGACGATGCTTTCGACTTTGAGGAAAGTGGCGTTAATATTTGTCCAGTTTTGGGGGCTTTGCGTTAATGCATCCCCAAAAACATTCACCAAAGGTTATGAATTCTGTTGGACAATGCTTTGGAGACGCATTCCTGCAATTGGTAGAAAATACAGGAAAATCGGGAGATATTTTCGACGAAAACTACGCACCCAATAGAATTTAAATCACACGATTTTATCATATCTCGGCAAGTGTGTCGTGAGCAAATTTACGCTCAATTGATAAAGCGATAGAACACGTTTTCATAGGCGGCACTTATAACAAGCCTCTCTCGTTCTTGCCAGCTTCGAATGTTAATAAAGTTAAGAAAGCCTCTCATATCTGGCGTTCGAAATTGCGCTTTAAGTTAAACTAGCACCGATACTGCTTGGCAAGACAAGACCTCGTGGAAGAGCGTGTCCGAGTTATTTCCATCGGGCTTCGTCCATGTACAGAGTGTCTCAAAAATTATCTCGAAATATAAAAAAATAAGGGAACCGAAAAATCCTGGGGTGTTGGGCCAATTCGCTCTCTTTTCACTAATCGATGGATGGGTCGTTAAATTGGGAGGGAGAAACGAACCTGGACGTTTAGCAATCGCAGCTGAGCTTGAGTTTTATCGTGATAATATCACCAAACTTTTTCCAGCGGCGTTTCAATCCGTTGACCATCGTCGAATGTCCAATTAACGGTGCGTCGACGTAAAAAACCAACAAAATTTTGCTCCTCGGGAAGCTCGCAACCCTGCGTGCGATTTCTGTCGCAGCCTTTATACGCGCGTCCACAGATATATTGAAACCGGCGTGCAAAGGTAGAACCTTGTATGAAAGTGCGACGAGTGCGTCGTCCAGGATTGGAAGAAAGAGGTCTTAAGGGCAGGGGGAAAAAGGACACGAGGCGAGTCGCGGTAGTAGTGCCGTGGGGTATCGATTTCTGTCCACACGGTGTGGCAGTAAGCGCCGATATTGCCAGTCCCCATAAGACGATTATTGTCCTCCGGAGTATATGATTATTGCGCTATTATAACCGCCTCTCGACGCGAGAGGGAGAGAGAGAGAGAGAGAGAGTGGAAGGTTCGAGAGTGATTGTATATGCGGCACGTTGCTGCCGCACTACCGCAAATCGTACGCAGGGCTTTAATCCACGCTGCGCCATCACTCATGTTTACATCGAAGATGAATATTTTTGCGCCCATAAAAATGCGTGGATATGTAAATCTATGGAAATTTTGTGAACATTGTGATCTCGAGGGTTGACTGCACGTCATCGTACAAGATCATTTATATTGAAGCAGACATCGAAAGGTTTTTACATTTCTTCAGCATCGACTGTGGAAGACAGCAGCTCAATTCCGATCGCTGATCTTGTACGAAAGAAACCACAAATTTGACCTGAAAATGGAATCGCGGAAGTGGATCGGCCGATGAAATCTCACTGCATACTTTTGGAGACGTCCGACTGATCATGTCGGTTGAACGAGAATTAATTGCGATTAGAAAGAGCTGCGTGTGGGTCACACTTCGCATAGAAGGGCGCATGCACACAGATTGGAATCGAAGAAAGATCCGAGGCGAAACCGAACTTTACACCAGCTATTCCAAACATTGTACATTCCAGCGGACGTTTATTACCCGAGTTCTCTTTTTCTACCATCCTGGTTTAGAATTTATGTTGAATGATTTAATTGACGATCGGAGCATCCTTCCTCCGTCCCTTTGCTCTCGCTCCCCCGCCTTCTTACTCCTTTTTCTCTTCCTCACGGCTGCAAAATAATACTTGATAATGTATGAACACCCCCTTACCTCAGTCTCTCTTTCATGGGGCTCGTTCGCACTCTCGTTCGCATAAAGTTAGCGAAAAAATTCATTGTACTTCACCTTACTGTAATAAGGATAATAATATGTGAGTGTAAACGAGTACACGAGTACACGAGACTCGAGAGTATGGATACTTCAACAATTTGTAAGTTAATTCGAAAATATTTTATTCCCGAGTGAATTGAAATCGCGTGGGTTCCATTTTTGCTTCTCCCAAGACCGTGTTTCGCCGTCTTCCAACGTGCGTGTAAACACCCTCCGCAGGAAAACCCTTTTCGATACTCTACTTTATGCCGCAGACGCGAGACTGACGCCCAATCTTCTCGTCGATTAGGTACTCGAGTATAATATACGCACGTGTACACTCAATAGAATTCGAGACTTCGGAGGAAACTTTTTCGTACACAGAATCATTTTGGAGGCAGTAATTCTGCCATTCGTACAAAGCACATTTCACGTGGTGTTCAGCAGGCCCCTTCAAGTGCCTCGGATCAATATTTTTCATCAATTTCTAAAGTGCACAGGCACACAGATCCAGTACTCCGTGATTTCGATTTTTTTAGCTGCCTGAGAAAGTCGAAGAAATTGAGGACCCGAAAGAACTGAGCTTGATTGATATTTTTACGAAAAGTATGAAAATTCAATTGTTCGAAAATTCGTCCCTCGAACATCAATAGCTCGGTTGCATCGCTCAAGAATTTTCCCATTTATCGAAGATGCTTAAAAAATCGAGTTTTCACTGCTTTGTTGGAAGATTGCGGGGTTCGTCGATTCTAATTCGAGTGCATCGATCATACCGGAAGCAAACAAAGAGCCGGTTTTTGATAAACGTGAAAATAAAAATAGTAAGGAAGATAGAGATCTTGTACAGGCTGCACAGATCGTACCTACTTTTTCATCCGAAGGGTCCTGGTGACACAAATGACGATGTGGTTTCCAAAGGTTCCTTTGAAATTCACCATCCGTATGAACATTGTAGAGAAAAGGGGTACGAGTAAAATCGATTGAAGGCCGAAGAATATTCGTCTGTCGGAGAGAAGCCTTTGTGAAGTTTCTCTCTCGTTTTCTCTCATTTATTTATAAATCTTGTATTTTTCTTCGATAGCAAGCAAACTATCGATCCTGCATGGTCACATGCATCCTGCTCCTTCTGGTCTGTTATTATTTTCCAAAGATATAATATTACCCGTACTTCTCAGCAGGATTATTAAGCTATCAGCTTACCAGGAGCGTATAATTATAGCTTGTTGTTTCTATCTTAGAAGGAACATCCACGTCTTTCATTACCGCGGAGCTCTCGAGTTCTTCCAAGAGCGTTTGCCATTTCGTGTGGAATCCTTGTCGTCTCCCTCCCCGCAGGTTGGCAATTCGAGTTTAATTGGTTAAACATTAATCAACGCGAAGTAAAACGATGTTTTATCGGTGTAAACTGGCCTCGCGGATGCTCAATCTGGATCAATAAAGATGAGAATTTGATGTAATTCGATCATGGAATGTCCGGCTACCATGCGCCACCGCATCGCCATGAGTGATTAATTATTTTGGCAAATATCGATGGAGCATCCCCGAATCTGCTGCAGAGCTTCGTCCCTCCATTCTGCAAATTTGAATTCGTGATCTCGGAGCATATACGTGTATACAAACGTGTATGAAACCTCGATCGAACTCCTTCGGAGTTGAATATAGCAGGAAACATAAAGGATGCGGCGTACAGCAGCAAATTTACAGATGGAGAATAAGAGGATGTCGAATTCTGTCTCTCGTGCTGGCCGAGCGAGTATATATCAGAGGCACGGGGTGGAACTCGGGTCGCGGCACACGCGGTATATACAACCTACAAGCAATCTCGCTAATGGCTCCTTCGTTGTCCCCTTCGCGTATACTCGGTCCATCACGCGATCCTCTCGAATTCTCTAACCCCATGAATATTTATTCGCTCGACTTGTTTGCTTCTATTAAAACTAATAAATTGCAACGCAGCGTAAAAACGAAGGAGAAAGATTAGCAGGGTGGCAAGTCGACTCGATGGAGGCACGATCGTGGGGCCGCAATAATATTATCACCATCGAAAATGTGGCGTTTCGCGTGTGCTTTTTCCAAAATAACTCAAATCCTTCGTTGACACTTTAGAATAGCATTTGAAATGTTTAGCTGCGTCGGTTAAATACGATGAAGCCTCAAATTAAAATAGTTCCCGCCCGCAAGACGTTCGCTTATCCGAGCGACGATTATGCTCAATTAGCGCTTCAGCATTCTGTCAAAAAAATTGTAGCTCCATAACGCGCGCGCGCGCGCGGGGCCTCGTAACCCGAGGGGTCTTCTCTCGTCTTGGCACAAACGAGGCGCCGACGTTTCTCGGCTTCTTTAAACCTCGCTTTTTATTCCCGTTCTCGCTCGCTGTCAATCAGGACCCCCGACCAGAGTCAAGAGTCTCTTCTAATCTGCGGAAGAGAAGTCCCTCAATTCACATCCTCCGTTTTCATAGCCCCGTGTCCCCTCGTGTTTGGATATTAGAGAGAGAAGTGCGAGCCTGAGGAAGATACGTGGGTAGCGAAATTAGAAAAAAAAAAGGAAAACGAGGATACACATGTGACCAAAAGCAAAACGCGTGCCGGGTGTTGGGGCCCACGAAAACCTATTAATAGCTTCAAATTCTCCGGACGAATGATTGGGGGCACGGCGACTCTAGGCGACTCGACGTCGAGCCTGCTCGCAATCTTAACGCGCGTCAGAATTGAAACCTACGCGATGTTAAATGCGAGCGAAGCCTGCTCTGAAGCAAATTTACGGAAATCGATGTCGTTGGTTAATTAACAAGAGAGCAGAAAGTAGGGATCGTGGCGCAACACGTGACTCCTTTTGCTCGAGGTCAGTCCGGACGTTCCGCCCGGACTCAAAACCCAAGGTGCGATCACCATTTTCAATGAACCGTTGCCGAGCTCTGGAGAAACTTCTTCCAGGTACGAACAATTTCCACATTTCCCCTGACTCAGCACGCCCAAGCCCTTTCGAGCGTTGCAACAACGAGCTCCTCCAGACCCTCCGGAAAGTCAACTCACTCACCTTTCAAGGGCCTTTAATTCCATGATCTTTGTGCTCGAAATGAATTTTAGAATCGCTCGAAAATGCTCTCACTTCGACGCGTTCCAGCGTATGTACTTTGCCCTCGATTAACTGCGTACATGGACAGAATTGCAGCGTCTCTCGTCTCATCGAGCCAGCAAAATGAGAGGATTCTCAAAAACCAGAATATTTCATGGGGTCAACAGCTTCATGCTCGCTTGAGAGTGGATTTTCTTAGACGAAAATGCTTTTCTCTCGGTGGCCATGTTGAGCAGTTTTATCGTTGGGGTACCATAGCGATCTTGAATGCTCGTAAATTCGTAGTGAATAGGAGCCCTCGTACATATATGTAGAGTGTATGAAGAGAGGATATAGACAGGATTTTGATGACGAGTGTATAGAAAGGGAGCGAGGGAGCTGCGAGAGAGACACAGCAGGGAATTCGGACGGTGAAGGTGACCGGGTTTCCACAACTTGTACCAGAGACTTGAGGCATTAGATGGCGTAAGCTCGGTCACGTTTATCGTGCGGATTCGTTGCAAGTATGGCCGAAGTTATACGGTAGGAAAGTCGGATTTGGGGGGGGGGGGGGGGGGGGTTGAGAAAGACGAAGCGGATGAGAGCGACGTCGACGGTGACGAAGAGATGGGAAGCGAGACGAGGCACAGCGGCGAGGCGACCAGCAGCCACCCTGGCACCGAGATTGCCTTTAATCCGTCGAGATTTAATACGAGCGACAAATTTTCAGGAGAATTAATTGAATACGCTGCTCCAAGGGGAGGGAGAACGGGAGAGAGAAAGAGAGAGCGAGACCGGGGATTGGTGTCTCGCGGATTATTGTATGCTTCGGCCGGTTTAACAGCCCACGTTCCATCTTGCCTCCCCTCCCCCTGCTTCTATATACCTTTTCGTGAAAGTTCTCTCCCCCTCTCTCCCTCCCTCTCGCTATCCTGTAGCCTGGCTATCTCCGAAATCCTTGTCCCTTGGCCAACTTCACCCCGTTACTTTTCCAGCTCGCCTCTTCGACTTTCCTCCTGTTAACCGACCTTCTTTCCACTGTGTATAGAGTGTGCCGAATCAACTTACGATCATCCATCAAATATTTCTGGCTTCTCGACTCATTAATATACGGACAAAGTTCATCGGGGATTCTGGACCGAATGCAAGGGAACAAAGATTCAAACTTTTCGTGATGAACTCGTTGCTTTAATGTTCCTTTCGCATGAGCGCATTTTTTGGTGACCCAAATTGGGGCACTCGAAATTTTGACTGATTCCTAATCTCCGAGGGGTCGCGGTTGTATGGGAAAAGCTTCTGCTTCTGCCATTTTTCCAACTTCTATCGTTAATATCTCTTTTAAGCATTGGGTAACTCTTCGTTTTCATCCCGTTGCTATATGGATTCCTTCGATTTTTCTTATCTGTAAGACAGCTTGTATCAAGAATTTATAATTATTCGGTATATGAATTATTGAGTGAAAATGTGCTGATGATGGAATCTTCATAAGCCCCGGTATAAATTTTACGATTTTTGAAGTTTTAATTCTTTATTAAATGTTCGGTAACCTGACCTGAAATTTGGCCAATCTATTCGCGTGCACTTTTACTTTACTATTATTTAAAATCAGTTATTTGTAGAATATTCGGGTTCGTGAAAGGAATACCTTAAACGAACACGGAAAAGTTCTGTATAAATGAAAATATTGAGAAAAGGGATTCGTTTTAGCATACACTTTACTTGGGCTCAAAGGGCACTATGAAACTCGTCCGAATGAAAAGGGGGATGCTATGATTGACAACCACCTCCGCCCCCCCCCCCCCCCTGCTACTTTGCCAAGAACCTTCGCCGGTTACAAGGTTCCAAAGTACATGCAACACGAGATAAAATTCCTCGTAATTATATAATTCAATTGAATCTGCCATGAAAATAGAGGGACCGAAGACATTTTTTTTTTTTTAATAAATAAAGAAGAATGATTAAGACACAGGGTGCGGGAGCTTTCGAAGGGGAACATTATTCGAAGAAGGGCGAAGGTGTTCGCTGTTTTTGGCACGCTCGCTCTTTCGCAGGGATGTTCACCGAAAATGCTGCACAGTCGCGTTTCTTCGTAAGATTCGCACTACATTTGTAAACGAGATCTGAGAAGGAGGAGAATGGTAAAGAAAGAGCGTGAACAGAAACGTGGCATTTTAACGGATAATGGCCTAACCCATAATCCTCGCTATTTCTTTTCCCTCCTTCTCCCCCCCCCCCTCCCCCTCCTCAAACTGTTCTTCCTCTCGCTCTCTTTCCCTTTCAGATTAATTCGCAAATATTTCAATTTCGCGAACATAAAAGGATGTAAATTACATTTTTGGTTGAACGCCCACGCTGAGGGTCGACGCGACCCTCGTGTACATGCAGACGCAAAGGCCCACACCGAGGAGAACCAGTACATGGATTTGTACGTATATTTATACGTCAAACGCATACAGACGAGATTCAGCGACAATCGAGTCCTCGAATAGGTTTGAAGGAGACTCGGACGAGAGCCGGACGAGATCGTCGTAACGCCAGAGCGTGTCCTCGCTCTCCAGAGGCGGGATAATCGTTTTATTAACCAAATAAAATTGATGATTGAACGAGGATGATCGCGTTTTGCAGCAGCCCGAACCGTTTTGCCCGAAGACTCCTCCTGCCTCGCTCTCTCTCTCTCTCTCTCTCTCTCTCTCTCTCTCTCTCTCTCTCTCTCTCTCTCTTGTCCGCCGATATATTCTCCCCCGAGAGGATTCGGCTTATTGACACAGATGCCACAGTCCCGAATCGTTTCGCGACTGTTAAACGCACCGGACTAAACTTTCGGCGACTAAATTTCTGCTCATCCCATTTCATCATCCCATACTCGACACCCAGAACAACCCCCTTTGCGTTTTCAGCCCCGCCGTTTTCAATGCTACACTCTCCTTCAAAGCAGAGCTTTACAAATTCTATTGAGTACCCACTCTTCCTGATTAATATATTACACTTTCATTCAGCTCACTCATGCTCTCTTATCAACCTGGGGCAAATATTCTTTTGTCAATTCGTGAAAACGTGCCTGCTGTTTCTTTCATATCGATAATCTTAGCTCAATTGTACTTCAGCTAAGAAACTTTCGGGTTGACGAGCACAAAATTATCAAAACGTCATTCTTTTTGTCGTAGTCTTTTTATTCGAAGCAAAAACTCCAATTATCAAGAGTGAACAAATTTTTTTCGCCACTTTTTTTTCAAACATGCGAATCTCTTTAAAAGCTTCGAGGAGCCATCAACTTTTGACCGTGCTTTCGACGTTAGGATTTGCCAAATCCGAATTACAAAGACAGAAAAATCCAATTTTCTGCTCGCTCGTTCAGTTGGAAGCTTTTGTTAATTTTGGGGTGAATTCGAGATGATTCACGTATCTATTTAGAGTCGTATATCGGTACAATAAATACGGAACGATTGATTCGTCGAGTCTTCACTGCGGATGTCGTTGCGCCCCGTTTTAACGTTTCCTGAACGGAGGCAGCACGCAGGGAGCAATACATCGAATATAATCGTCCAAAAGTGAAACGCACGGAGTACTGGATCGTGTTCAACGAAGCAACGACAATGGACACGACAGAGGAAATAAGGGAAATGTTCATACAGATCTATGACGTGCACGCGTCATCGTCATCGACTTTCTCTCGTGTTTCTCCTCGATTATATTTCTCCATTATGCGTCGTAAAATACTGCAATCGACCTTCGATCCCCGCTATTGTGGTGGTCGCCGGAAATTCAACAAACATTTGGAAAATCCCCAAATTGCTTGCAGGCATGAGCTCAAATATCTGGGCTCGTTTCCACGTGGCTCGCTAGTTAATTCACGATTTTGTGCACATCAAAACCAAACAGGAGAGTAAACAATTACTTCGGAGTCGAAAACTTTTCGTCAAAAAAGAACTGAAACGTTCGTCACGACAAAATTGTTTTCTGAAAATAATGTAAAATTTACAATCGAACAATCTTTCGCTGTTCGTGAAAGTAATGAAACATTCCCATCACTTGTACGTCAGAATGCGAAAAAAGAATATTTTTATGGCCGAGATTAAGGCATTTTGGAGTACCAGCCTCCACAAACAAGACTCGTGTTCAAAGTACGAGAGATCGTGCGACCATGTTTAGCGGAAGCGTACAATAAAGAGTCTCAATAAGGCTTTTCACAAAAGAGAGAGCGGTGACAGGAGGAAAAGCAAAGTTATATATGTATATTATGAAGCATATGAATGCGCGCATATCGAACAAGGGCGCGAAGGTCGGAGGTTGTGTGGCGGCACGTGCCAAGAGCTACCCCTGTTATGACAGGCCCGT
Organism: Venturia canescens; assembly: GCF_019457755.1. Taxonomy (NCBI): domain Eukaryota; kingdom Metazoa; phylum Arthropoda; class Insecta; order Hymenoptera; family Ichneumonidae; genus Venturia; species Venturia canescens. The sequence goes on from NC_057425.1 coordinate 4,110,121, forward strand.
CGACACGAAAATTCTCTGCCCGCAGTTGTGTCTCGCACTCTCTCGTCTCGCTTGCTTTCTCCCAGAGAACACAAAAATACGCGGACTTCCGAAAAGATTTATCGTGACGACACGCGTGGACCATCGTTCTTTTGTTGGCAATATGATAGTAATTGTCCCCCAATTCGCGTGGGATTTATTTCTTCTTTACTGCAACATCATTAGTCGCTTAACACGATAAAGTAAACTGCAATTCTATCGTGTTCGGCTCTAAAAACTACCCCGGCGATTAAGGGTCCATCGAATCAGACTCCGATTTATACATTTGACTTGCTTGACCCCAGAATTTTTTCACAGGGTTATTCTAAGACCTTAAAGTCAAATGATGTCAAGAATAATGTGGAATAAAACTAAAATTTGTATTCTAATTCAACAGTGCGAGATTCCAGTTGGTACATTTTTCTAACTGAAAAAATCCGTGTGCGCAATATCGAATTTTGTGAGTTTTGTTGCTGTCGTTTCATCGATATTCTGATTGGGCTCTAATACGTCGAAATGTAGCTGTTGACTGTCATGAGAAGCTAACTGACAATATTTCTGGTCGGATTATAATTTTTATGGTTGGAAATGCCATGTGTGTAACCAACATATACGACATGTTGGAAAATGTGTGATCCTTAATAACCTGTAAAATTCCATACGCTTATTCGGAAATGAAAGACACGTACGAAAGAACCAACATTTAGTCATCATAATGAAATGATTTTTCGTCTTTTAAGGTGCCTGAAAAGTACAGCTAAAAGAAATTAAATGGTTTTTCAATATTAAAAAAACCACATATGAATTGTAATTTTCATGATATATTTTCCTTATAAAATTGTTTCTAATAGTTCCCTCATACCATCATAATCTTACATTCCATTCCAGAGCTTCTTTGGTGTGCAAGCAGTTGGATGCAATCAATGACTTAATTTATTTAAATTGCTTTGTCAGAAACTTCATTAAAGGATAACGAAAATACATTAGAAAGCAGCATTTACTGATTGAAATAAGATAATCATTTTTATCAAAATCACCTGTTGTAAGTTCGGTTGAATTTTTATTTTTGAACAATTTGACAAACATGATATGTTTGTTTAGAAAAACTGGTTAGAGCCTGATACAGTTTAATAAACAAACGTTTATTGTGCCCAAAAACAATTTTTCCATTATTCAAACGACTCAGAAGAAATGGTGCCCCGTATTCAGATTCTCTTTGAAATTCCTCTTTCACAGCAACTCACAAGGGATCGAAAAATATATAATTTTTCGCAGCGTTATCAATTCTTGAGCGGCTACGATCGATCCTATCGATAGTTTGATTCATGGCAAGGAGCGTGGGCATAAAAAACGCGTAAAACGATGAAGTCAGGCGGGTCTATTAGCCATATGTGACCATCCAGAAATAATGCTAATAGAAATTGATGAGCACAGTTTGGTGGAGCGCTCGCGAGAGCTCCCGTGCGCGCTTTGTAACGTCGCACACATCAGTTAGTGTCGTCTATATAGCGCGTGAGATATGTCCACGAGCTCATCCTCGTTGTCACCGTTAATATATATATAGACAGCTATAGGATGGAACGTGAAAACTGAAATGTAATACGTTTATGTGGTCGAGGCAAGTATATATGTATATAAATCGAACGACGAACAGCTGGTATGTACGGGCCAAGAGAAATACTGGAACGAGCTGAAAGAGGACTTACGATTCGCATCTGGTTTCGTCCTGACGCACAGCACGACAGAATCGTAACGTCGATATATGCTTAATGTAAAACTGTCGCGACGACCGTTCATTTTCGCTTTGAAAATTATTATCTTTCATCTCAAGTGAGTCAGAGAGAGAGAGAGAGAGTAACTGAAAATCAGAAAAATATGAATTCGGATGAAGTCGCTCGTTTGAAGAGACCGCCCGAGAGTTTGCGTCCACGTGTTTGTCGTTAGCACAAAAAAGTCGTAATTAAAATCTATAACGAGATGAGACGAAACGTTTTTTTTTACTCGCGGACAGAAAGCATCGAAACTTTCGATTTGATCCTTTGAGACCGAAATTAAATGTTTCATGATGGATGTTAGAGAACGAAAATAAAAATAAACAACGAAATTGAGGAAAGAAATTCGATGTTTTGTGGGCTTTTGTCAACTCTTTCTTTCTCTCGCGATCGTTATTCTTTTCGAAAAGTTTTCGGTACCGAATTAAGGATTCGCTTCGCGTTTCTCATTTTCGAGTGTTTCAGACGAAAATGTAATAAAAAAGGAAGGAGACGGAGCGAGGAGGAGTGAAGCGATGAAAAAAAGGTAAAGGAAAGAAGCACAACGACCATGTCGTGGCCGTTGGGATATTCGAAATCGTGGGACACCCGTATACACCGATCGAGAATCGTTCGCGCGATGAATGCATCAGTATCATTTACCGGTGTTTATAGGCTATGCCTATGCATATTATATAGGAGAAACGTATTAACGTCGCACAGAAACATGCACGGGCGAAGGGAGAACAAGGAGGAGGAATCGAAAAAATAAAAGAGCCACGCAGAGCAGGAGAGAAGAAGAGAGAAAAATATTGCCACAGCGCTGTCGATTCATAGCCTGAAAACATTATTTTGTACCGTTTCCTCGCGTATTTATGATGCGGGTGAGCGTTGCGTTGAATTTCTAATCACAATATATCTATTATACATACAATATGAATACACGTGCAGACACTTTACCTCGTACGCCCGAAAATGCTCGAAAAAAATGTCTCCGTTACTCACCGCTTCGAGTAGGAGCCGAAAGTTTATCATTTCGAGTGTGCCAACCGTGGACGAAAAATCTTCGTAAAAACAAAAGTGTCTCGACGCTTTCAAGTGGCTTACTTCAAATGCCGCAAATCACTGGGAATCTCCGATAAATATTTTTCGTCTTTATTTTTCTCTCTCCCCCCTCTCCCTGTGACATGTTTTCCTCCACTGAATGAGAAACTATATTAGCAGCACGAAATTTCGAGAGCGCCGGCGTAGCTCAAAATTTCAGGTTTCTGGTGCTGCCACCGAAAAGAGAGAAACGAACGATATCAGAGACCGAATGGATTTATCGTGTGACCCTGGATGAGCGTTTCGAAAGCAGAAGGTAGACCGGAGGAACAGGAAGAACAGCGAACGAGGAGTTAGACGAAGAATAATAAAGTTATGGGGCCTGGGAGGCTTTTGATGGCCGAGAGGGAGCAGCCTGGTCACGGATATGCGCCATAAATTCCACGATTATGTCGAGCATAATGCGTACCAAATTATGCGAGTCACCCGAAAAGCATCGGGCTTACGCATTCGGTATCCTCGCGTCGTCGTTCTCGTCCTGTCACCGACTCAAAAATTCGAGGGGCATCATTTAGTTTTTTTTTGTTTTCAATACAATTACATTTATTTAGGAAGCTCAAATCGTCTGTTCTGAGGACGCAGACGTCGGCTTATTAACCTATGAAAAATTTAACGACCTTTGACCCACCGGCGACCAAAGGTCAACGGATCAAAATTGTTGGGCTCATTTGAATAGAGTCTTGGGGGGAATAAATGGAAATTTATTTGATTCAAATGAACCGAGTCTCCATTTGAATAAGGAATATGGGAATATGGCAGATCTTTTTTCAAGTAATACTGCTCATTTGAATGAGAGATCTTTTATCTCATTCAAATCACGCCAACAAATATTCAGCCTCGTTTATGCATTTTTATACTCCGATTTTGTAAATTCTTTATGATTTTTATCGAAAATCGCTTCCCATCGTGGCTAAGTTTACTGCCAGTTTATTTTAAGGGAATCAAGCGTCCTGCGTATCCATTTGTCGAAGTTGATCCTTTTGCAGACACTTCAAAAGTCACTTCTGCCTCATTAAAATCCCTAAAATGATCTTTCGAGTTGAACTTAAACCAAAAGTCTCAAGTATTCATTTATTTACATTCATATCATTTTGAAAAACAGAAATAAAAATATTTCCCACTGCAGCTGAAGAAGAACTGCGGCGTTGTCGAAGGTTTTTTTCATATTTTCTCACTCTGGTAGATTGGATTGATCAAATCATCAGGTTTCTGCTAAAAAAAAGAGTGAAACTACAGGAACTTGCCACGAAGTTCGGCCACGTACGAAAGAAAAACTGATGAAATTTGGATTCGAACTTGAAGATAAAAATACTCTTCAAAAACGGTTGTTGTCCAGTTCGAAAGCATTTAGAGTGGCTCCTCGAGCGAGCAAGTGAGTTTTCACCGCGAATTCCGACGTTCAACAATTCGTCAACAATTAACTTTGCTAATTTCGTGCAAATAGTAAAAATTCTGCGTGTGTCGAGGGTGTGAGTCGCTCCTTAATGTGCGTCCACAGATGTGCTGAGCGATGAAAAAAAAGTCGTATAAATAAAGACGTTTCCATTCGTTTCGGTCTCCGGTCAAAGGAAGAATCTTCTCTGAAGCAACGAAGGTGGAAATGATGTTTGGTGGAAAAAAATATCTGCCTTATCGGTGTTAAATCTCGAGCATTGTTCTCCGAGCACAAATATACATAAATACACGAGCTGTATATAAATTCATTAACGTATAATGGAATAATACTACTGTATGCATAGATTCGTAGTAAATACAGGAATTAATGCGATCTCAGGAGGATCCTGACGAATTTTCAACTGTTTCAACACCTCCACATTCTCAGATAGATAAATCTTGTCGACGTTCAGAAAAAATTGAAAATCCACCGCGTTTGTTTCGCTGCGCACTGAACTGGATCTCGAAGCTTTCGAATGTGGCTAATTACAGTTCGTATATCTAGCTGAGAAAAATACACGTGGATTTTTCTCTACGTCACATTCTCTGAATTTTCGTCAGGACTTTAAGGACACTCTGTATGCACGTTGACTGTAAGTGCTGTACAGAAAAGGTTTGGGCTGTGGTCTCGGGACGTACCCCATCCACTGGTTTACAAGTATAATGAGTTTGCGAGCCGCATAACATTACATCGTTGCTTGCTCTGGATTTAGATTAACCGTTTACACGAGGCAGGAGCCAGCAGCTAGAAACACTCGTGGAGGGATAGAGGTATAAAAACAGTGCTGACAACGTGATCATACAAACTATCGCTGGTTGCTTTAGCGACAGAAAAAGAGCCTCGAGCTCGATGACAAATGGTCACTTTGACAGCAAACTTCACTTTGATGGCGTTTTGAATAATTTAAATTTTCTACTCGGAATTCAAATGGTCGCGTCGTTTTGAAACATCGAAAAATAAAATCGTAATCAGACCGTGCGTCTGGCGAATCGGGCCGATATTCCCCGGGAATCCGATTGACCCAAGAGGAAGAAAGAGGAGAGCAATTTGATTTTTTTCAAAGGTTTCCAGGTGTTGAGCAATCTTTCTATAAAAGGTTGCTATCGAATACGTTCGATCATCGTTTTCGATTTGCGAAACGTTTTGAGCACGAGGCTTCGGGCCACAGGGGTGATTTCGCTTTGGCCTCGCAACTCGTTCGTACCCGGCTGAATAAAGAGAGAGAAAGAGAGAGAGAGAGAGAGAGAGCAAGAGGGGAAGAAATAAAAGTGAGAGATTCGAGTCTATATGGAGAAGCGGTCCACGCGAGTGGATAACCGTAAGCCCGATTGCTGGACTCATGGCAATGTGCATACACGATGGTTTGTCCCTCTCGTATTTCACCGAGGAATGAATAGCCATACGTTCATTCGTCCGATTTGCAACCTGGAATAGAATCCGGTCTATGTATGAGCTGCGAGTGCGTGTACGTGCTGCTCACCTATACACATGTATATTGATATAAAAGTTCTGTAGAGTGTATTATTGGAGAGACGCGAGAGGATCGGCGTGCATTCGCGTGAAAAGCCCTCGTGATAGTCTTTTCATCTTTCCGATAGAAATCGACATAAACAAAAATCCGCGTAGCAAGTATCGCGTAAAAAAACACCACGCAAAAAAAAACACAAACTCCATTGGAAAACCAACAAAAATTTCTACACGGATAAAGCAGAAAAAAGGAAGAAAGTATCGCTGAGAATCTGCGATATATTTCGCTCGATAAAAACCGCGCTCACGTCCGCCCTCATATTGATAGCGTCAAATGGGAGATTGACTTCGGCCTGTGCGCTGAAAAATAACGGAGATGCGAGTGTGTTCCACCGTGCCAACGGACGAAGGACAGAAAACGAAACGATGCCGAATCGAGGGCAGGTGAAAAAGGTCTTTATTCATGTTTTTACACGATTTGCTTCACGTAGACGCAATTTTTTGACGAATAGCATTTTCAAGAGGCGAGCCACGCCCGGAAGTACTCGGGAAAAAAAGCCGGAGCTCATCGGAGCCGTTCAGTTGCAATTTTATCGGAAGACTCGTTCGGAGCTGAGATTTTTTTATTCTACTCAAGTTCTCGAGCATGCAGATGCATTCATAATCGTACGAAAGTATAAACCGAAAATTGATTCGTTTTTTTCCCATGCCCAGCACGTTAGGACATCAACGAATCCGCTCCCGTCGTATAAATCATTCTGATACTGAGCACAAAAAAAAACGGCACCGATCATTATTGATGGTCAATAGCGGCATTATGCACGCGTCCCTGCTATATGTGCACGCAATCATGCATTGATTGATCGATGAGATGGGGTAAAAAAGAGGAAAAAACACTGCTGCAAGATGAAATACGTCGCGTGTATGAGGTCTGAGGAAAATCAAACGAAGGAACGAACATTACGAACTTTGATGGATTCCACACTCGGGAGAAACAAAAAATTGTTTTATACTCAAATAAAAGACGACGAGATAATTCACGTCGAAATTCAAATTAACCCGTTCGGTGGCATTGACGTCAAATCAATTTGGGAATTTCGGTGGTCCGCCATTTTGGATCCGTTAAATTGAATTTCTGCATTTCGAGCGCAGATTCGTAATCAGCGACCTCAAAAATCATCGGCGACCAATTTTCGTGTAAGTCTGAAAACTTATTTTCCAGCGTTTTGGGCACTTGGCGTGAAAAATTTATTGCCGCACTGAAAGGCGGCAATGCTCGAAAAGCGGGAGCTCGACTCACCTCATTCACTCGAATGATAATTTTATCGGAAATTTAAAAAAAATGCAAATTAGATTCGAGACTGAATACGAAAATGATGAAATACAAATTTTCTGCATGGCATTAGGACTGGAAAGCAGTCGAAATTCCATGCGATCGGAGTCGAGCTCTCTTCGCATTGCTTGCAGAAAATAAAAGAAATATTCACGCCAGTTATAAATAAAATGGGTCCCGCCTACCCTAAGTAGAAACCCATAAAGGGATTTGTCTCTGAAGTCCACTAACTCGCGTGTCGTCAATTGACTTTATGTGCAGTGTAACAGTAATGGATAACGCGTGTAACATCGCCCAAATTGGGGCACACTAATTGCTCGAAGCGTCGGTTTTTTTGCTTCTTCGTTACGAGAGTGATGGAAGCGAAAAGTAATTGATGATCACAATAGTTGTCCCCATCCATCGACACAAATTAATCAAAGCACTTTAGCCTAAAAAATGGATGTTTAAGGGCACATTTTCATTTTCAATTTGTCAAAATGATGGTCGAGCGCTCGTGCGGGATTGACAGACGCATATTTCACTGTTAATTGCATTGTGCGAATATCCATTGGCTGATTAATCGAAAAAAGGCTAACAGCAGTGGGAAAAAGGGTCACGACTATTTTTGGTATCGCTAGAAAAAAAATTATTCACAGTCCAAGTTGGTCGTTCAATTCGTCGACTAATCATTCGACATTCAAATATGAAAAATTGACGTCCGATCGCCCTGAAAAAATCAATAAGCATAAAAATTGAGAATATTTTTTGAGCGTTGACAATTATCGATGCAGCCGAGGAGGGGGTTAAGGAAATCGAACTAAACGTCACATCAAGTGTATAAAACACACAATAATCGTCGACACCTTGCATCGTAGAACGAAATTGAAGATTTTCGTAGAGGGTGAGAGAGTCGAGGGGGCACGACCCCGAGCACACGTGCTACTTTGCCCATCCCGAAGGCCCGAGGAGCCCCCCGCACGCGTACCATTTTTGGTCGTGGAATGAAAAGGGGCTGCGTTTACCGATGGGGCGGGGAGACGATCGAGGAGCCGAATAATGCTCGGTAAAACGTATAGGCGCTGTTCGGACGCTTTTACAAGAGTATAGAGAGCCATAAGCATCCACTGACAAAACGAGATTCGGAAAGGATATTCCCTTGTTCGTAGCACGTGGACATTCTCAGCTTACCGAAACGAAATCCTCGATCCTGCATGCATAAACTATTTGAGCCGCTTTAAATTTTTATTAAAATCCACGCGTCATTTCGTAAGTCAGATTCGTACGAAGGAAAACCTGCTTTCACCCTTCCTCTGATATTCTCGACCGTGACGCTCCATCGCCAAAGGGCCTTAACAAAATCCTACGAAACTAAACTAATTTCAGGACAAACAAAAATCAGAACTCAAAATCATATGTCCACTCAATTCTAATGACAAAAACTATCACTTTACCAGCTTCGTGATCACTCGGGTGTCAACTGCATCGATTGCCAATCATCAGATTCTACTTTTCCCTTAAATTCTTCTCATTTCTTCCATTTCCATAGTCCTGATTCTCACTAATCACAAAACTAAAATAACCCTCAAATACTGAAGAAAATCGAGAGAAATATCCCACCCAAAACCAGTGGATTTTCATTTGTTTTTATTTTCGAATAAAAAAAGGGAGGGAGGTGAGTAGTGTCAATATAGGGGCACGGATTTGTGTGTAAACTCGTAAAATATCTCTTCAGCGAGTTTCCAGAGTAGAGTATCGGAGTAAATGTTCTTTGAAAGCCTCCCCTGACAGAAAATAATGTATGTATATGCGATAAGCGAAAATATGCATGCATATATAGAAATGTGTGTGTGTGTGAAATGAAGGGAGAATTGACGGGTATGGGCGCACACCCCAATATTGATATTGGAGTACAGAAGTAGGATCTTATAGCTGCAGGGCCCTGGGGGAAGGGCGTCGACGCGTTTATATTCGCACTTTGAACCCTCCGCCCGGTAAGAACAACGGGGAGGTATCGCACAGCTTTAGCCTGTTGGAGTTGCGTCCCTGGCGATGTGTCGTGTCTGCGTCTCCCACTGGCTCGTCTCGTCGATTTCACTCCGCTTATCGCAATAATGGTTACATCTTCATAAATATTTGTATACGAGCGTAGCTTCGTTTTATATGGAGACAAGCGTGAAATCAGTATGGAAATGAGCCTCGGCAATTTTGACGTTGGATTAAGGTTATGGGGGTTGAATTTATAAAGCGTGTGAATGTCGATAGGAATATGCGAGGGCTTTTTTTTATTTGAAGTTTTGAATAATACATACAATAGTGTTGAAAAACAATCGTTTATTTCGAAGGTAAATAAAATAACAGTGAAATTATCGTTGCCACGAAACGGTGCACAGAATATTTGGATAAAACGTCGTTGGATTTGAAATTCTGACGCATCGTTGGATCGTTCTGTATGTGAAATTTCTTATCCTGTATGGAAAAACTATATACTGGGCATAATATAATTGAAATTATATTCTTATTATATTTGAATACATCCTTAAATATACGAAAAAATATAAGAAAAGGTAAATAAATTTTCGCCGGTCATGTTACATGGTTCAATATATTTTTTAATATAATTTTTATTATCTTTATCAAAATACGATGCACTTACATACAGATATAGGGGAACATGGGGCAAATTGAACACACGGGGCAAAACGAACACCGTGTTCGTTTTGCCCCGTGATCGCGAAATCCGGGGCAAAACGAACACGACTCGAAGCGAAAAGTTTAATATTAAAATTTCCTGTTTTTTTTTTTCTTTTCGAAACCACAATGGGCACAGGGCAGAGGCAAAATTTTCTGAACTACGAAAAATTCTTTAATTCTTGAATTCCCTTATTTTTTAAATGAAATGATGAACAATGTAAGAAACAAAGAAAATTGAATTCATTGGAATTGTTTTCTACAGAAATCGCAATGATACAATTCATCCGTCTCCGGATGAAATATAATCCACGGTGAAAAAAATTGAATTCATCCCAACGTCTTTATTGCGAAAAAACTAATTTTTTTGATTTTTCATGCCTCCCAGAGGCTGAATTCGTTTTGCCCCACATTTTTTTTTTACGAGATTCGAGAAAGAGGGAACGGGAAAACTGATTTAGAACATAAACATAGTTGAATCATGATTTATATATTGGTGCAGTGAATTTGGAGTTAATTTTTTTCATGTTATAAGAAATTGGTGAAAAAATCCGCGACTTTAACCCATTTATTCGTCTCGGACATGAAATAAATGGGCCCGAGGAGGTCCCATTTCTTTTCTCACATAGCAGAGCTCGTCTTACGCGTGGACGCCGTCGCTTCCAACGCGTTGATTGTGAAAAATGCAATTTTCGGATTTTTTATGCCTCTCTGAGGCTGAGCTCGTTTTGCCCCACAAATCGTTTTTCACGAAATCCAACCTACAGGGAACGGGAATCTGTTTCAAAACCTAAAGATAGTTGAAATATCGTTTATACCCTGGCGCAGTGAACTCCAAGTTCATGTTTCACATGTCACCAAAAAATGGGTTTAGAAGCGATCTGCGACTTAACCCCATTTTTTCCTCTCGTGCATCCAATAAATGAGCTCGAGGGGGTCCTATTTCTTTTCTCGTATGCCAGAGCTTGCATTACATCCGGGAGCAGTCATTTCCAACGGCTGTATTGCGAGAAATATATTTTTATAATTTTTTTTGCTTCGCAGAGGCCGAGTTCGTTTTGCCCCGAAATTTTTTCTTTTCGAAATTTGAAAAATTAGCGATGGTAGTCAGTTTTGGGACTCAAATACAAGTGAAAGACCGTGTGCTCATTAATGAATTTATCTTAGTTTCTTAAAAGTTCAATTTGCCCCATGTTCCCCTATATAAAAAAATTTATTTATTATTTATATATTTAACTCGATAGATCATTTAACGAGCGCCAATAATTCTTTTCCTCCACTCATATTCGTGGTTCTTCGTATAAATAAAATATTATAATGAAAATACCAATCGACTTGAAATTTTGAAAGTTATCCATTTTGAATAATCCAGAAATTTACAGATTTATTTAAATAATACGAAAGTCTAGCAGCTAATCGTTGAATCTGTCACGTCTCTCTGAAAAGCTCACATAGTGACGTTAGCTTTAAATACTCGTCCTTCTTTTTTTATGTCATTGAGGGTGCAGAAGAGCGCGAGCTGACTTAATCTTTTCATTCAAGATGTCCGAGGTGTCTTTTGATTTATAACGTGAATAAAGTTGGTTATAAAATTTGTCTATGCCGAATACTGGTTAAACAGTCTAAAAAAAATCCGAAACTTTTTTGCACTTCTGACTGTGAACTTGTAATGGGCAGTGTATTATTTAACGTACTTTTCATATAGTCGGAATTGCGACTCTAAATACATCGTAACGGAAAAAATATAAATTTTCTTATATTGTTCCATATAAAATTTCATTCCGTACGTAACATAATAAATTGTTGTTCTTTATATTTGAAAAGTATATTGAAACATGTACTAAATTTATATCTTTTCTGTATTCACCAATATATTTTTTCTAGTATACAGTTTTTCATACGAGATCGTACAGTGAGCATAAACGTATTTAATAACGAGTCAATTTTATTCCTGGGGAAGCAACATTTTAGCGGGAGTGTGTAGAGAAAAGTTCGTGTGAGTTTCGACCTCCTTTTACGTGCGCGCACACTCTCTCACGCGTCCGTACTCTCTTCTCTCCGTTTTCCTCCGCGATCCTGTTTGCTTGCTCGCACACTCGTTCGTTCCTTAGCTCCGAAGAGTCTTGGCCGTGCCCGATGTGCGCGCCTATTTCTCCGGGAGCGAGAGACTGTATAAACATTTCAAATTAGTATTCAGATGTGCAGCTGTTGACTGCTCGGTGTAGCCGTTCGCTTGCGAGGGCTTCCGAGGCTTCGTTTAATTGTCAGGCAGATGCCCTCTCCACGCGTGTCTCTCCTACGCCCCCGCCGTCGCGACCTTCCGTATATTCACCCTCCGTAGGCGCCCTCACACCTTCGGCATCGTCGGTTCATCTTTCCACGCTTTTTTCTGAGCTCTTTCCGACTCTCTTTCCTTTTCCCGTTCCCCTTCTCTCTTTTCCTCGTGTTAGACGCGAGGGAGCGAGAAGCAGAGTGGACTGAGCTCCGTGTACAAGCGCCGGACTTATTCGACTCTTCTTCCCACTGCCCGGAGCATATAAATTTATATTTCCATTGATAACAAGCAAAAAGGCGTATCCGGCGTGACTTTATAGCAAAAACCCATCTCGCCTGGACTCTCTGACTCACGCGCGCGTGTGTTTTTTTATTCGCTCACTGGATTCACCCCCTTTAGGAATCTTCCAGTTCCCACCACCCTCGCAATAGCGTTCCGCCTCGACCCTCGCTTTCTATACTCGCTCGGCTCCTCGCGTTATGTGTGACTGGCCACTCACGTATGGTTTCTTCTGTAATGTATCTCCGACTATGCTCACATAAGTATAGATATATGGACATTAAGCGTATGCTCGTATATCAGATACCCTGAGAGATATATCCACGAAGCCACGCGCACCATTTCACCTAGCCCGTATATCTATACGAATGTACGTTTATATATAAGTGAAAAAGGGCACGATGGACAAGAAGAACGTACACGTGTATGTGCGCTAAAGGGCGAAAATGTTTAATGCCCTCTTGGCCCTCGGTCTGCCCGGGACGAGATCCTCGACTCGAGAGTCCGGTTACCTTGCTCACTTGTCCCTCGTAAATTCATTTGTTTAACAGCAGCACCGAGTGCGTAATTGGCGTTGAATTAACGAGCAACGAAAAATAGTACTGAAAGTAGTGGCAGAAGTAAGGCAATTTTATTTGAACGGTGTTTGTGTCGTCAGTGAAGCGTATCAGGGCGAGATTCATTCGGTTTTGTAAATCTTCGGTCGGGCTGAATTTCTCCTTTGGAAAGTATTTTCTTGCATTTTAACTCATTTGAGCTCTTCACACCTGCGCCAGTTTCATTACGCTCGTCCCGGCAAATCGTACCTGCTGCCATTTCACTATCCCTCGTTTCGGGACCTCTTTTGGCACTGCTTAACACTGTCCCCCGCCTCGCCGGTTAGCCTCTCTTCTTTCGAAACCAGGCTTTTTAAGTTTCTTTTTCATTCTGATTTATTATGCAACTTTTTTTCTCGGGAGTTCTATGCTTACCTTATCTGCTCTTGCTACTGTTCGCTGGCCCGCGACATCTTCGCTAATTCTTATCAATTGAGCGCAAAAAATTGCAACCACAAAAATTTCAAAAAAATTACGAACGAAAACAAATTATAAACCGAAAAATTGAAAAAATAAACATTTGACCGTTATACTTGGCGTTTTACTCGACTTTCGAATTCGTGAGTGTAAGATACAGGTAGATTAGATAATATTAGCTAGAAAAAAACGTGAAGTACAGCGCCAAAATTTTTTTGTTTAATTTTTTTGGTTTATAATTTCTTTTCGTTAGTAATTTTTTTTTTTAATTTTTCTGATCTCAATTATTTTGGTCGCCATTTATTTTTGTGATGTTTCGTCTTTGAATTTTTTGTGGTTGTAAATTTTCCATCCAAGTTTGCTCCTTTCAAAATTTTTTCATTCGTAAACCAATGTGCTTAGCAACTTCTGCATTTATTTGACAACATTTTGTTTCTTGATGAAATCATTGATTTCCATGATTTTATAGGTAACTGCCCAAAGGGCATAATTATACTTGTCTCCAGTTTTTTTACATCATTCATGCTGTGTTTCAGGTTTTCTCTCATTAACTGTACACACTCTTGTATCTTATTATTTTTTCCTTAGCGCAATTGGTCGTTACTTAAACTCCTCCGCTACGGTTACTCGCCCAGTGCCTTAACATTGTCTCTTCTTTCGCTACATCGATTAAAGCTGTCACTTGATCAATACTATTAACACTATTAATATTAATTCTCACTCTACTCTTCTATTGGACAACGATTGTCCAACTGACTCTTTTCATGTGGCAACACTATTCATAAGTTGCTTTTATTCTTATTATTTTGTTTTATATTACCTTTAGCCCCTTTACTGTGTGCCCCAAAGCTCTGCTGGGGCATAAATATATTTGATCAATCAATCATTTCGATAAATCGAACGAAATATAACTTTATTCAATTATAATGAAACGGTGGCTCATTTCTCATGCCCCTTGGACCGAGCCCACAGGAAAACTCTCCAATTATCATGTCGAATTCGAGCGAACGTACGAGCGTGTTTCTCTCTCTTTTTTATTCAACGTAGAACGTAAAACAGCTTCACCTCGTGTTCGCGTTAGGCCTCTTGGTTCTTTATTGAATCTGCTGTGCAGATATAAACGCCCATGCGAATGGATATAATGCGCTTTTTATACCGAAACGCTTCAGACCGCGAATTGAACTCGATCAAGCGTGCAGTCCATATTCTATTTGGCATTGTGGCAATACGCGGCTTCATACCAGCGACCGCGGTTACAATATGCAGTTGAGAATCAAGTTACCGTACACAGTAATACACAGCGTAGTACCTGTTAACACTCCTTGTACACGCCACCCATTACCAAAGAGGCATTATTAGACGTACGTTTATTCGATGTCGACGATTTATTCCATATAGTTTAAGTTTTAATTCGCCTCGCGCAGGCCACAGGTGCGCGCGATCGTGTGTTCCTGCGAAGCAAGACATTAGATTTTTCATTATGAAAGCGCTCGAATATTCTTGGCTTTCGAGAGACACGCACGTCCTTTAAGGGATTGTGGACTCGTTTTGTGATGTCGAGGCGACTGTGCTCGCCGATTTCATGTCGATTCGCGGTATCAGATTGACGAATGAGCGAGTGCCAGCACCTCGCTCGAGTCTATTCCTCAATCAAAGTAAATGAATTTTGGCAGATTCGATAAGCCGGAGATGGAGAATGAATGAGGCTCGATTTTAGTTTTTTTTTTTTATTTTTTTTTGTATTTCTCTCAATATAATTGAAGCAGAATTAAATGAAGATCGTTTTTTTATCGTTCGTACCTTTTTCTGTCATTGGAAACTGTCCGATTTCGTTCCTTCCTCACTCCCGGGGACTTCATTAAAGAGGAGAAATCTCTGTTTCATTCATACCCTCCAGGATAGCATTTAACCGGCCTCCGAGAGCTCGGATTTTGGATATTTTGACGAGAACATTATACGAATCGCGAGCGAGATCGGCTCGCCTCGACAGGTCGCTATTAGAATATTAAATCCTCCTGAACGCTCCTCTCTCGCTCTCTTTCTCTCACTATTCGGAAGAGACGCTCCCCTGCGTGTGTGCGAAAGTGCGGACGAATCTCAGCGCACATGTGGCAAGTCGAAAAAGCAGCGGCGCTTTATACACTCACACACATCGCTAACTGCAATGTGCCGTGATCGCAGACGGTCATAAAACCCGTGGTTAAATCGATTCATTCCCCCCGACCCGAGCCTGTCCGAACGTCCGTTCGCCCTGACGAACTCACCGTTCATTATTTCTACAATTTAGTCGGTTCCCCGTGAGATTCGCAATAAACGCATCGAAGAATATAATTATTATAACCGTAGACAGCTCCTGCCAATTCCACGCCATTTATTCTAAGCTCAGACGCCTCCGTGGAATCTAACGGGCTTGAATATTCCAGATTTTTTTCGCTCATCTATAATTATTGTTGTTCGTCAATTGCACGTTTTTTTCTAACCTCGAATATCCGCAAAATTTGACGTTTACGAATATCTCAGAGTTCTTCTCGCGCACCCATAATTGTCAGGTTTATTTTTTATTCATGTTTTATTTTCGTCTAATCAACGAAAGTGCCCATTGTCGAGATCCATCGCCCGATTATTGAAACCATGCAGTACCATTAACGAGCGCAATTCTCATTGTCGAAATAACAGAACGCTCGAGGCGACGATTAATCATCTTTATTCTCATTTGAACTCCACTTCCATGACGTTTACAGGTAAAAAAAAAGTCTTTTTCGCCCCACACAGTGAACGTTTGAAGCCGGAAGCGTTGGAGGCATGAATTCTAGTCAACGAAACGCTGCTCTGGCCTGATTTTCCGGAGCAAATAAATATGTGTATAAGATGATGTACAACAGACATTGGCTCTCGCACAGCTAATATTAAAACAGCCTCACGCACGAGGAGATGAAGCGCCCCACTGCTCGAACAGTCGCAAAACCCTGGCACGCAGAAACCTCGGAAGGATACAGTGCTCGCATTAATTCAGAATGAGATACCGCCCGTGTTATGACTGTTACTAAACAGCGTGTACCGCGCGCTCCGACCATGTGATGAAGCAACACTAGCTACTCAATGTATTCGGCGACGTGTACCACCGCTACTGGTTAACTACGCGAGACACGAGTCAAATAAACCCACGTTATTAACTCGGCGAAACCGGCTGAAGCAACAAATACTCAACGATAACTCACCCTGAGTTATTCGATCTCATCCACGTATCGAGACCTCGGTTTTTCGAACTTTCTGGATTTTCCTATGTGTGAAATTAATATTAATTCAGTTTTTCATAATTGGGAATGAAGAATCCATTGAAAATGAGATTTGAAATATCGAAAATTCAGTTTTTCCAACTTTCCGGATCTTTCTACACGAGGAGCAAATATTGATCCAGTTTCTAGTAATTTGAAAAGTAGAATTTCTTGAGAACGAGAATTGAACGATCGGAGAATATTTTCCTCGTTTGAAAAATTGAGTGGAAGTTCTCACGAGTGAATTTTGTGAATAAAACTTTGGTAAAATGAACACTTTTTAGTTGATCGAACCCCGCAGTGAGAATCACTGTAAATTATGGAAAATGACCCACGATGAGTGGCCAGAATACGTCACGAAGTTTGAATTCTGTATTGAATTCCGGAAGCACGGGATCCGCATTAACAAAAAGAATATCCAAATCCAAGTTGCATCATAATAGGCATACATAAATAATAAAATTCGAGTGAGTTCATGGAAGAGTGGTCAGAGAGGCGTAAAATTCAAGTCACGCGATTATAACGCAATTCGTTTAGTGTTAGTGTGTTTATCTGTTTAAAAAATGCTGGGACGAGGATGTTACAAATTGGCTGTACGTGGTGAACCATATTTTTCATTTTACATTATCAGTGTGGCACGATCATCAGTGCTGTGGGTGGCTCTCATGGCATTTATACATCGGAATAGTGGCTGAGAGAGAAAGAGAGTGGGGGGAGAGGAAGAGGGAGCCAGGGAGGGATAAGATCGGCGGAAGATCGTAGATCAAACATGTAAAACGCATACGAGGTTTCGAAGGGGGTTGTTCTTGATGCACTTGTATATACGCGCTATTATATGGCTCACACTTGCATCGTCGCTTCAGGGGGGAACGTGAAACGTTGCTTTTATTATACATTCGCTGCGATAAGCGAATGAGAGAGTGAACCCGAGAGCAGGAGCGAGAGAGAGAGAGAGAGAGAGGGAGAGGTTTGAGGGCTCACGCTTTTCATGATGAGTACACGAGTAAAGGGGTAGATATGTCCGTGTTATAAATGTCAGTATTATGCGGGAGGCATCTTTCTCTCTTGAGCTTTGACTCGGGCGAGAGCCAACTCGGTGCACTGCCTTGCCACAAATCGGGACTTAAACTTGGAAAATCTAATTGCAGAAGGCATGAGCACAGCAGTTGAGCGAACGTCATGATACATGTGTATATACGTTACATAGATAAATACATATATTTGAGGGCATGGGAGTGAGAAAGGCGTATTTCTCGGGGATTCACATGCCCAACGACGTTAGTCAACACCCTTGGAGTTTTAAGCCTCCGAATATAATGCACGGCACCGTTTCCGACCAGGCGGACACGTAAATCAATCAAGAGGCCCGCGGAACTCGTTATATATATTTGCATGGGTGTATATAAGCGTTGCTTACTCGTCTCGAAAGGTTACGCAAACAGCTCGCTGGAAGATAATGCTCGAGAACATTCAGCCTGCGAGCACAAACGCTTATGCAATCGTGGATGCGCTGCTTTACTGTTTTCTTACGGGAATTTCGTCTTTATGAATTGTGATAAACGAATTGAAACTCTCTCGAAAGTCGTGTCCTGCTGGAATCACCAGCGGATAATTAACTAGACGCATTCCGCAGATTAGCCTGATCTTATGTGTATTTTTATGCGGAGAATAAATTCATCGAATCCTTACATCAGGCACGGAGCCTTCGTATGAGTAATGCGTGCGCGTACGAACCCGGAGGGAATGATAAAGTTGCAGGTATTACACCCTCGTTGCATCAATTCCAACAACTGCGCTATTTTACTGCACACTGTTTTCTTACCGGCGCCCGCGCCCGCGAGTATAGACCAGACGATCCGATCCGATCCTATCGTTTTTGCCACCCGCCGCTTTCCTTCCGTCTACCTACGGGCTTGTGTGTATGAAGAAAAGCATTCGAGTTGCATCAGCGAACGCGCATGCGAGTTTCAATTATGCCACCTTTTCCTTCACCGCCCATCCTTTTTGCTTGTTTTCGACGCTCCATTTTACTTTGATTCTCGTTCGTGTAATCTTTCATCAGAAAAAAACTTTCAAACCACTCGGAATCCAAAGAGATTTTTATCCTTTTTTTAAACAACGCTCAGAATTTATAATTTGAAATAATAATGAACGAGAGAATCCAAGAAACATTAAATCTCGAGTCATTCACAAAGAATTGTCGGAGACAAATGCCGTAAACGCCGTATTCCGCACGGAGAAAACGCATTTGTTTTACATCGTGAGGAATATATTATTTTTCAAGAATTTTCAAAGTATTTAAGCACCGATTACAAACAGCGTAGTATTTTTTGAATTTTCCTATTTTTCGACACTCTAATCCTAAACAGCTTTATGTCGATAGCAAAAAGTGAACTATATTTCGTTTTGTTTTCGAGTCTTATTCATCAAATCAGACTAGCACTTACTGCCGACTGCAAATTTATTATGAATCACAAATTTTCATTGGCAGCATAGTAAATTCTATGATAAATACACGAATATACACCAAATACATTTGATATTTTGCCATACACATAATTTTTTTTAGGGTAGCCCGAGCATACTTTTTACAATATATAAACATTTGAAGTGACTGAAAAGATATTTTACTATGCTCATTGAGACTAAAAAGACTCTCGAGTCTTCCTCTAGGATCTTCGTTCTCGTTTTCTCCGCGCGGTAAACCACCGCAGTCGTTTTCTTTCGTGGGTTTCTCAGTCCTGGAACGTTACACGAGTATTAAATAATGAATCATTTATTCGTTCAATATTTGTGACGTCACGAGAGGAGACACACAATATTCGTGACCATGGTCGTCCCCGTAGAAAATAATACTCGTCACGTTCGCGTTATGAAAAGAGCGCGATGAAAAGCGAAGAAAAAACACGCCGGCGAGGAGTATCGTATCGCTCATAGCATGAATGAATATAAAAATATTTATTTACATATGGTGGACACACGATATCACGCTTCCCGTTCACGTAAAAGCAAAACTTTATGGGTGGGAACTGACTGGTGCGGTGGATGCTCGACGGTGGTCCGGCTCGACAGGAAAGAGGTCCACCGCAACTATCATAATACCGGGAGTATCCGGGGTGCGTGTAACTCCGCGGGGACACACGACGAGAGCATGTCCCGTGTACGATGTTCCATACTGGCTAATATGTGCGTGCATTTACATGTAAATCAATATATGCATGTGCACCATTCAATCGAACGCATTACGTCACCGGTCGCATGTGTGTGTGTGTGTTTTAAATGGAATAAAACGTACGGCGATCATTGTAAATGCGGAAAAGGATCGTCGTCACGGTAATCGCGTCATTCGCTGGATTACATTTTATTACTTTTCATTACAGAAGATAAAGAGAACTCGTTCGATGCGAGTAGATGACACTGATGTGTCTGCAAACAATCGTCGAAGCATCACGAATGGAAATCCTCTCAAAAAAGTCAATCTTCCGAGTCTCATCCTACATTCTTGCTCGATCAAATGATCAGTGATTTTCGAATGACGAGCACGAGTCGAAACGACCCAGAAGCCAGCAGCGATGGATTCAAAAGTGTTTGAGTATTAGAGGCAACCTTTGATGGAAATAACGCCGAGACGAAGTTTACTTTGGGGCGAAGCCACGGATGAGAAGGGTTTACATGCATTTCGTGCAATCCGTAGAGAGAGAGAGAGAAAGAGCGAGTGAGAGGGCGCCCTCGAAGATAGCGAATAGGTGATACAGCATCGTCGAACTTACCAACGGCATGCACCCACGCTATTAACGCCGCGGTTACATCGCGGTTACATGCCACTAACACACCAGTATACATGTGCTGTATATTGTAAGATACATACGAATCAGCGTCTCATTGTTAAATGGGCGTAACTCGTGGGATAGAAGCCACTGAGATTGATGTAAGAGCGTCCCTTTGCCGGGGGTTTCGTCGATTCATATACGTTTGCTTTACAGTAAAACATCGTACAGGCGTTTGCATACATATTTGTGAGTACGTTAGTTTACGTGGCCCTCTCGTGCAACTCAGGAAGTTACTTATCCACGCTTCGCCCGATGCTCCAACATCACAGACGCACCGGCTGACACAACGAAAGCATCGGTTTCAATGGTCGTGTGTACAAGTCCAACGTGAGTGTATTTTCGTACGTTTGTGTGTACATGCTTTCGTAGCAAAGGACACCTTCGCACCTACATCACTTCCATACCACCGGTGATATATTATTTAAGAGCGTTATGCTAATAAACCCCGAGCGGCTGGCTGCAAGAACATTATTTCTGAAAGAGCACTGTACATAACGATCCGAGAGCCGAATGTGCACGTGAAATAGATAGGGAAGAAGAGAGAGAGAGAGAGGCAATGATCGAGAGAACGAGAAAGGAACTGAGCCAGAGGCGTCGGAAATCGTGGTGTGAAATGAATAATTTCCATCAAGACTACAAGCCCAGGAATAGCTCGCTGCTCCTATAGGTACTTAGACTCTCCTTACCCCCCCCCCCCCCCCCCCCCCGCACCTCTCCCGCTTACCCTCAGAGAGACTAAGACTCGACTCGGTACTATGTAACAAATGTTTCATGAATTATAGTCAACAGCATAAAATTATTCTTCAGTTCTCAACGTGGCTAGGGAAAGGAGGAAACAGTGGAGAAGTGGAGAATTTTTTTTCGATCTCATGCTTGTAGATTCATGAGAATTTCAACATAAATTGTTGTGGTGAACAGCATTTTTGAATAATTACTCAAAATTCTACTTCAAGAAACATAACAACGTCGTTATGTAGGTTGAAATAAAATTGGAGTAAATAGAACGAAGTTGCAAAGGGAAATACGCAGTCGATGATGATAAACATCTACAGTATTGCAGCCTCTTTCCTGTTCGAACGTCTCCACTGTTCGCAGTCGTTCTAACGAGTTATCGTATCACTCTGACAGCTGCAAATGTTTATGGGAAAGCATTTTTACGTGGTCGACATTAATATTTTGAACTAAACTCATTCTTTTCTTCAACAATACTCTGACTAAGTTCGATTGAGTTTCTACTAACTGGTTTTGCGTGGAATTCTTCTCAATCAGGACCAATCGTACAAAATGATAGCACATATGATAAGGAAAAATGACAAGCCCCCGAAGGCGACGCCATTTGACTTCGACAAATTGCACGGAGAATCTGTAAATGAAACGATTCACCTTCTGACTAAGCTTCACATTTGGGGGATTCCGCTAGATATTTTTTAATTATATTGTACCAAAATTGCGATACTTGCCTGCAGGGATGGAACAGAAGACCTTGTGCTGCCTGCCATCGAAAATTTGCTGTAACGAAAGTTCCTTGGATACGAGACCAGCAGTTCGTTCCAACAACTCCAATTGATAGCAACGAATGGCATCGAAACTCGTACTACTCGTCAGATTTAACGACAATATCGTGTGTTTACACTCCTCGTTGCACGACAAACCTTTCCAGTCCCATTTCCCAGGATAATATACTCTGCAAAAAGAATGATAGGCAAGAAAAATGGACTGGAAATCAAGAGAGCATTGAAAGATGACACGAACCTTTCTGCGGGAAGGAATCGATGATTGGATTTGTTGCCGAATGCGATAAAAATGCCGCAAGATTTCGCTTCACTGCATTCCGGCCCAGTCCATCCATGATTGCACCAGCACGTTCCATTATTCTTAGACCAGGTGCCATTGCTGTTGCAGTTTTCATAGACGTGAGTTACAGGAAGCTGCAGCTGACATTGGTCAGGTGCGATGCATGATGACCCAATGGGACATTGAGGCCTGCAGTATGGTTGACAATTAAACGATTTTGTGGCATTGGTTGCTTCGTAGGTCAAGATGTACCCTTCGTTACAGATGCAGGTACCAGGCCCGATGCAATTCCCATTGAAACAGCCCCCTGAACAAATGGGCGTGCAAACATGGCCGAGCTGATTTAAATTAGACGATTTTTCGTAACCATCCATACACTCGCAGTGGTCCGGCAGCGAGCACACCGCATTGACGCAATCCTTATGGCAAATTGGCTCGCACACGGAGCTGTCATTTTTCGATGGTTTGTAGCCTTCGGCGCAAGTGCATACGTTCGGATAACTACAGAAAGCGTTGACACAATTTTTCTCGCAAACGGGAACACATCGGGACACGTTCGTTAGATGATCTGGGAGAGTTTCGAGTCTGTAGCCAGGATCACATTCACACGTGTCAGGAGCAGCACAAAAAGCGTTTCGACGACAGCTCGGCGAGCACGAAGGTTCACATGTAAAATTATTGCTCAAGAAAATACGTGGACTCAACGTGGATTCAACGCTGATACTCGTCGTTCCCGAGTCGCTATCCGGAAATTCTACTTTAAACGGCAAAGTTGGATCGTTCATGAGAGCAGCTCTGTTGACGACTTCATAGCCAGTATCACAAACACACATATTCGGTAAGAAACACGAAGCGTTTTTACCACAACCTCGAGAACCTTCGTAGCCAATCGAAGCACACGACGGTTCACAGCTAGCTCGATCATCTGCAGCGACGTAACCAGGATCACAATCGCAGACATTCGGCGCTTTGCATGCGCCGTTCTTACAACCACTGACGCATATTGGTCTGCATTTGAGATTCGGATGCGGGCGCTCAGTTTTGTATCCTTCGCAACAATAATGTTTCTGATCCCAGTCTGTGTAACCCTGGAATATTATCAATAGTTTTAAACAAACAACGAATAATTCTCAAAAGTTTTTTTCTTTTTTTGCTGAGATTTCCATCATACTTTATGACTTTAAATTAATATTGCTTTCGAAAGAATAACGAGTGGAATATTTTGAAGTTTTCTATTATACTCTACGTTAAAAAAACACCGAATTTACAAAACTAGCGAGTACA
Source organism: Venturia canescens (assembly GCF_019457755.1). NCBI lineage: Eukaryota > Metazoa > Arthropoda > Insecta > Hymenoptera > Ichneumonidae > Venturia > Venturia canescens. The sequence continues at coordinate 4,133,649 of NC_057425.1, forward strand.
ATGGAAATAAGCTTTTCAAAGATCGTTTCCTCATGTTTCGAGACTCTTATAATATTCGCACCTCAATTCGATAATTTATCCTCCATCTTGTTTCGTATACCCACAAAAATTTGCGGTACCTGTACGGCTCATTATAACTCACATACCGCGTTCGATGAACCCTGTAGTTAATGCAGCCAGTAAATTAGAGTATCGAATAATTTATTGGTTTATCTATCGAAAAAAGTAAACCAGCTCTGGATGAAAGACATACCTGAAATTTGTCGTGCAAATCCCTGGATCGGTCGATCGTGCGAATATTCCCAGTGCAGTGCAATTACTCCGCAGGAAAACATATAGAAAAAGCGTGAGATAAGAGTATAATTTGAGACAATTGAAGGTCATTGTCTGTGAAAATTCTCAAGTGGAGACACAACACCGAGATCCTCGTTCCCATAAATTTCACTAATTTTTTTTCTAGCCGATGTATCGCAACGAACGTTTGCATACGCGATATTTTATTTTGACAGAAGCACAAACGTCGAATTCCGAATGACAATTGATTGCTCCAGTGAAAGTTGGCGAGCTATAAATAGCTTTTTTCCTATACGGAGTAGAGTATACGCACATTATTTTTTTCTCGAGAGCTTATCGGCTCTGACAGGATGCAAGCAGTGATGGAAGGACGAGTATATTCGTTATCTTTAAGCAGAATAAAATGATCATTGACTCTCTCGTTTTTTAACAATCGCGTGGTTAATCATTGCGGTCGTTTATCTGTTTGGGTCACTTTGAATCCGGTTACTCGCACGTTCCTAGTGGCATTTTCTCCATATTTCTCGTTCGATATTTCATTTTATTGTAAAGACCGAAAAACTGCGAACAGTCAATTGTGGCGAAAGGATCATGCCATATACATAAGGCGCGTGTTTTAACGAGGGAAGGTAACACACGTAAGACCATACGGGAGAGTTCCGATGCGCATATTCGTCGCACGTTTCGTTTACTCGGAAATTGATACGGGCGTCTGTCGCATAACACATCCGATTCTTAATAAAGCGTGTGCGCTACTCTCTCCTGCTCTCTCGCTTCCGAGAACGCGATGAAAAATATGTTTTTGCGCGCATCAGGCACGCGCGATACGTGTGCCGATTATATTATAATATCCCGCTGATGCGAGACGGAGAAGGACAAAGAAAGCATATCGATACAGGGAAAAAATGTGTTTGCTTCTTCCATAACTTCAACGATGCATATGCTGCACCTCGAAAAAGCGCCTCGCTGCGTATATCGCCAAGATTAAATGCTATTCAACGACAGTTTTATGGACGATACATTACGGTTGATCAATCCTTTTTCCACCGATATTACCAATGCATTTCGTGTACTGGTCTGCCTCGTTCAAATTGTGTAGAGAAAAAGATCCGACGTCGCCCGTGTCATTGTTGTGGTTGGGCGGAGACGTTGAAAAACCAAAATACCCTCGTTAAGCATCTGACCATAAAAACTTTTTGACATGCCATATTTGAGTGAGTTTTCTGGTAAAAAATGACCCGTTGATCACTTTTCAATGGTTCTAACAGACTAGGGTGTGGAATCGCTTTTTAATTGCTTGTTCTGGATCAGCTTTTACGCTTAAAACCCGAAGATATAAAGCGCTTCGAAAGCGTTCACATGGACTGTGAAATTAGTAGAACGAAATATGGGTCAGGTTGCCAGAGAAGGAAACAAAAGGGAGAGAGAAAGAGAGACATGAAAGCAACGTTACAGAGATTGTTTAGATTTGCTAACTAGATTTGCCATAAGGTGAGTTATGTGTGTGCGTTGTGCAGGGCGCAGACTTTCATAAATGGCTGCCCCGCCTCATCCGCTTGAATGTGTACCGTGACTGTGCCACGGTGCACGTGAGGCTCGATAAAACCTGACCGAAAGAACGGCACCGAGAGAGAGAGAGAGAAAGAGATTTTGAAACGGAAGCAAGCAATTTGTTCTCATTTAAGTTCTTTTTCTCTCTCTCTCTCTCTTTTTTCTTTTACAAAATTGTTCAACTCGCAGATCGGTATTCACGTTTTGTTGTCCGTCACAGTTTCTCCGTGTCATATATAAGCGCGCATAATATCGCATCAACGTCGGAATCCTCGTTTAGCGGCAACCGCCCCCTCCACTTTCGATGCATTAAAAGTCATTAGGCATGGGAAGAATCGTCGTCGCGCGCATTCAAGCCCGCGGTATTCCATCCGGCTTTTATTATTAAACTCTCGCCCTCGCAGCCGTTTACCCGTTGGACATACCCATCCGAGCTGTATTGATACATCAACTCCTATTTATATTCCATACGCGCACCTATTCCAATGAAAATACCTAATGCCACAATAGACATCCAGCAATCATCGGTAATTCCTCGTCGAAATATACCTTCGTGTGCCCACTGTCCTGAACAATCGTTTTTCAAGTGCCAGCGATCGTTGTCAGGTATAATAAAAAAGCCACACAAATTCATCCTCAATTGAAGTCCAGTGAATTGGGAAAAAAACTTCAAATGTGAATCACACCGAACGGGGTCAAAGCAGAAGATTGAACGTGCTGGCTCTTCACAAGCGTGCTTAACTGTAATTTTTGCTCCACGTCAAGAATATGTATTCGAAAATCAATTGACATAGAATTGAAACTTTTGAAAGAACAGAAAAAATTATGTTCCGACTGTGGCATAAAAACGTTGAACGCACGTACGCAGCTGGCCCCCAAAGGGTTTTATTTTTTTCATTTAGATTTTTAAGCTCAGTTAAGTACAAACCACCCACGTTATGAAATTCTGTTCGGTACATTTGCACAAAATGAGAGCGTATGCGCGACAATGTACGTTGTATACGTTTATAGCGGTGTGTAAAATTATGCACATAGAGCTTCGAGAGTATGTGTGCAAAAATAAAAAGCTCTTTCGAATGCTCGCGCATCCGCGATCCCTAATTCATATTCCTGCACCTGACTGACCTCTTATTCTTCTCCGAGTCTCATTTAACACCCCCGCAGGCGTTGGATATGCTCGCACGGTTCGCCATCTTTCTCTCGCGTGCGCGCACAAAACACCTTATTTCCATCTATACGCGGAGTTGCAATGCTCGCTCCACCTGCGCCCTCTTCTTTATTTTCTGTCTTTCTTCCTCTCGCCCTTACAGACTCGATTGTTCCTCGGCACGTGCTACTTCCCAATTCTTCTTTACGACTCTGCCACTAATTTTTATTTGAATATTATTAAATGCTTCCACCCCGGAGGAAGGTGTGCAAAAACCAGCCGAAAATGAATAGCATCACAAAAGGTGATACACTTATGGACACAGGTGCAAATCCAACGAGCTCATTGTTACACTACTTTTGTGCAGCCAGCCTCGAACATTCGTTGCTACTAACGGAGATTCACTTTTGAGATACGCGAATAATGTGTGCTCCGAGGAAACATTTAATTGATTTTCTCAAAACGCGTTATCGTGCTTCATCATTACTGTTATAAGTGGAGTGAAAACGGTGCTTTGGAAACGACAATTACAATAATAGAATCGTCGTAACTTTAAAAATCCGTGCGCGCAATATCGAATTTTGCGAGTTTTGTTGTTGTCGTTTCATCGATATTCTGATTGGGCTCTAATACGTCTAAATGTAGCTTTTGACTGCCATGAGGAGCTAACTGACAATATTTCTGGTCGGATTATAATTTTTATGCTTGCAAGTCCCATATACGTAACCAACATACATGACATGTCGGAAAATGTGTGATCCTTAATTAACCTGAAAAATTCCATACGCTTATTTGGAAATGACAGGCACGTACGAAAGAACCAACGTTTAGTCGTCATAATGAAATGATTTTTCGTCTTTTAAGGTGCCTGAAAAGTACAGCTAAAAGGAATCAAATGGTTTTTCAATATTAAAAAAACCACATATGAATTCTAATTTTCATGGTATATGTATTCATTATAAAATTGTTTCTAATGGTTCCCTCATGCAATCATAATCTTACATTCCATTCCAGAACTTCTTTGGTGTACAAGCAGTTAGATGCAATCAATGACTTAATTTATTTAAATTGCTTTATCAGAAACTTTATTAATGGTTAATTAAAATACATTAGAAAGCAGGATTTATTGATTGAAATTAAATAAGCATTTTTATCAAAATCACCTGGTGTAGGTTCGGTAGAATTTTTATTTTTCAACAATTTGATAAACATGATATATTTGTTTAGAAAACCCGGCTGAGCTAGTGATATTAAATTCATAGTTGTCGATTCTTGGTGCAGCAAAATTTTCGAAAAAGGCTTCGAGGCTTCAGTCCTTAAAGTCCAGTTGCCACGATTTCGAAATATTCTAATAAATCGCTGAAATAAGTCTGAAGGATTTATTCACATTGCATAAAGGGCCGGTAAGCCTTACATGAAAAGTCATGCACTCCGGTAACTCGGTATCTTCACGTGCCTCGAGAGCGTACAGTGAACAAGACACGAAATAAGAAGCGTTTGAGCGCGAGCTGGAATTAAAAACTCGCTGGACAGGTGCGCGTATTCGACGACAGCGCGGTGGTCTCACTCTCGCTCTATCTTTTTTCATTTCCCGTTCCGTATATCCGTCGATGAAGGTTTCACGCGTCTGCGACTTCATGTTTTCTATTTCGAGCAGACACAATAATTGGAATGACAAGACTCCAGTATTTTTTAAACGTGTGTCACCGAATATTCGAGATCAGGAGTAATTGCGAAGGGGATTGGATTCTCAAAGTTGAGAAAAATGTCAGAAACGAGCCGAATGTTGAAAATACGAATTCTCAATTTCAACGAGTCTCCTTTGAACCTCGGCGCTGTTAATTTAAACGAACAAAATCGCTTTTACTGTGGAAGTAGCGATGCATCGAGACGGATAATTATCAGAAGCGTTTTCACTTTCCCCACAAAATCCCAATCAGAAAACCGACGAATCGCGTTCTTCCTTCTCCGGATATTTGTGTCATGTCTAAAGCGTATGTGCGTAGAGCTCAAGCGATTGTGTCTTTCGTACGAGTGACGAAATGAAATTCGCAATAGGCGTGAGCAAACGCGGAAAAATCCACGCTCTTGTCTAATTAATAATCAAGAAGCTAAATGAGTGAAGAGATTGCGTTGCCAGGCTGATGCAACTGATGCACACATGCACATAAACCTCAACAAAACACTATTTTGCAAAGTCATTTTACGCTCATTTAAGTCTTTCTCAATCGTCCTTATCTCTTTATTTTTTTCTTTTCAACGGAAATAATGCTTCACACGTCTCAGGGAGGACTCTCTCTTTCGGTAAAGTCCTTCGAAACCCTCTTGCTCGAGAGCCAAACCAGTTGAAAAACGACATGAAAACTTTGCATTATTTAGTGGATAACAAAGTCAGCTGAAGCCAAACTTAAATCTCGTGCTCTTTTTTATTTTCTTTTCAGACCATCTGCATCCCTGAATTCTGAAAGTTTTAACTGTAAGCTCGATACAAACAAGCAGGGAGAATATTTTGATGAGAAATAGGAAAATAGTCAGCAGATCAAAGCTCATCGATTTCGATAGCATCACTCTTCATAGCTATTCTGCCCCGATACATCAATAGTTATCGCATTTGTTGGCTTACTACGCCCATATTCTTACACACACACACGCACACATGAACGTGTGTATACAATTGCTCATTCGTACAGTATACGGCTATATCAACTGACCCGAATACGTGTATACGTTCGGGCTTCGCGAGGGCTTTATCAAATATACATGCGGATCGGGCGAATCTCTCGACGGAAATGGAAACTAGCAAATATCTAGTTGTTGGGAATTCGAATACGTGAATTGCGAGAGAGGAGAAGAGGAGGAGAGAGAGCTGGAGAGGAGGCAATCGATTTTCGTGGTATACGTAACATAAATAAACTGTGGGATTGTCTACCTTTTCGTGTGGAGTATAAATACTGAAAACTCAATAAAATCCATGCGCCGATTTTTTCGATGGGATCGATATTTTGGACGCTCAGTTTAACGAACTTTGGGAATCGGCATCATTTATTGAGAAGTTTCGAACCTTTAGAGACACTGTTTTGTGAATAATTATTGATGTTTTGATTGTTCACAGGATTTGATTAGCTCTTCGGTATTTGTTTCAATCTTTCTTTTGGAGAATCTTATAGCTCTGATAGTTTTGATAGTTCTGATAGGTTTTAAAAAATTTACGTGAGCCAGGAATAAGTAAAGATGTCTCCCCTCGACTGTGGATTACGATGTAACTGATACAGGAAACTCTGCACAGGGTTTTATGGACACATCGCTGATGCTCGAACGAGAATTTAGGCTCTCGTGGAACATCACGAGACAGCAACAACACGCTTACTTGCTAAACACGTTTGAGCTATCGTTTATGCACGGTTAACTCGAACACCCATCGGTAGTTGGAAGGATACTCGCCATCAACCAGCTCCACTAACGGATCCGGCATTGTCCTAGCTCCGTCAGAAATAAAGGGACGAAAGCCACCGAACGCAAAGTGCATCGTGGAAAACGTACCGTTTTCATTCAATGAGAACTCTTTCGGGGTTTTTGAACTCGAAATGTTTATGAAAATTCTTTCAATCGATGTGCTTGATCAAATTAATTTGTACACAACAATTCACCGCTCCGTTGTCCCATCGGCGCTCCGCGAAAACTTCTGATTCATACGAGCGATGAAAACATTGTCAAAAACTGAAAAAAGGTTCCTTTGGTTTAAAAAAATTCGAAAGGAGACGAAACTCGATAAATTTTATCGACACCTGACAGTCGAAGTAAAACTGCAGAATTTTGAAAGCCCAATCGATTTTGTATCGGACGATTAAATCTTCGTAGTCAATCTTCATAGTCCAGTTGAACAAAAAGTCTACAAAAGTCGATTCGCAACTTCGACAAATCGACGACTCCGTTATTTCTCTCCCCCCTCTCCTCTCATAAAATGATTTTCAGAAGAGCAAACCACACTAAAATCATATTTTACAGAGTTCAATGTGATTGAAACGCAATTCGATCAGCTGCAATTGATATTAAAAAGTCGATGGATAACCGTTTTGTTATGACCAGTTTTATTTTCACACGTCGATGAAAAGCGAGCGCGTAAGTAAGGGTAGGATGTGGAAGACACAAGACGAGTACGATCCCACCTCGACGTACGTTACGTTGGATACATGCGGATAGGAAGCCCGGTGTATTAACGGGGTCAAGAGGGAGGCGAGGTAGAGGCAACACGCATCAAGTGAACACTGCGCGCCAGTCGATGACTCTTGGCTAACATGGTTTCTGCATTAGATCGACGTGTTCTTCATTACGAACAATACCGAGGTTATACACCATAAACCGGGACAAGTCTTGGCGTAAATAGCAACGTCAGAAGAAGATAGACCGAGTGGTAGGAAACGGTTTGTTATACTCGCTGATGCTTCCTGTCCACGAATATGGACTGCTGAGGAAGCGAGCGGTAGTGTAACCACCGAAATCCGGGTTTACGTTGAACGAGGAAATTCTAAAACGCAGGTGTACCTCCAATAATGGCTTTCCATAAAACTTTGCATTAGATAATGTCTCACTCAGCTTTTACGCGAAATTTCCTCGACCATTGACCAGAGTTTTTTTTTTTTTTACTTTTTTTTTATCTTTGAGAGGAACTGCGAGGCGATGCGTTCGTGTTGACTGATGACTGTAACGGGACCTTTTTGCATCCTGAATAACGAACACGAGATTCGTTGTTGCACGCAGGTGCAAATGGGTGGGAAACAAAAGTATGGTGAATGAAGCGACTTATGATCGTCACACTGGTCACGTTGTAAATCAAGGTCATCCGATCAGAATGAAGTAGAATTCTTTTTTCAGACACGAGCTTAGCGTTGTGATATGGAATTCTATGGATAAGAAACGAAGGAAATTGAATTCTTATGAACAATGATAAAAGCTGGTGATATTACTCATAGTTTGACCTGCACAAGCTTATTGGGAGAAGATACGAAAGGGGAAAACTGAAGGGAGTGGTAAGCAAGCTGAAGGAGAGAGGGAAAGAGAAAAGTACGAGGAAAAAGAATCTGGCGGAATGAATGTCCAGCAATCTTGATATAAGTAATGCATTTCTTTTATGTCTCTTCGAGATAAAGAATAATGGATGGTTGCTCGAACCTCACTTTTCGAAGTCGGGGATTTTTTTTTTCTCGCTCGGATAGAAATCCGCGGGGACAATAATAAGCCGTGAAATCCTTGGACGTCATAAAAATATATCACTTGAATATAATATTTTATCCCCTTCGAGGATCGATACCGATGGGGAAAAAAATGTTTCATTTTCTGTTGTAACTCGAGAATAACGATTGTCAATTCACATTGAAATCATTTTCTAAACTTTAAGTGAGTGAAAAATAAATAAAAAATATAGTTAAACTCTTTCTAACAAATGAATTTGCATTTGTTTCATCCATAAATCGATTGAAATTAATTCCACCACTAAAGAATGCTCCTCTTTTTTTTTTTTATAGTCTCGACAAAAACGATGCTCGCGATTGAAAAAAGTATCGAATCTTCGAGAAAAAAGTTCCAACACACTGCATACACGCTCACTCGTAGTACACCCGCGAAGAGAGTGTATTCGATACAGAGACTCGTGGGTGACATATGGCAGGCTCTGAGCCAGAATCACCCGGACGGACGGGACTTGATGGAGTACTCGAGGCATTCGCCACGAGAGACTTCCCTCAGCTCTTGCCCCTCGCCGCATCACGTAGCCTTTTGCTCTTCTGTCGGAGACCTTGTCCAACTTCCATGCAAACCGAAGGAAACAGTGATTGGTCACTCAACGAAGCAGGAAGAAAAAATAATTGGGAGTTTTTATGTTTCGTTTATAAACAACGATGAGTTGGATAGACCAACGAAAGAATATCAAATCTTATGAAACAACGAGAAGCAAATTTAAAAAAAAAAAAAAAAAAAAAAAAAAAATCTTTCAAGTTGGAACAAAGTATGGTGGATGGAATTCTTCTGTTGTTTATTGAACCAAATTATTTGTCGTTCTGGAGAAATGTAGAATCCTCTCTATTTTTGTTCAGTTAAAAAGTTTTTGTTCGACGAACCGAACGTTTCCTCAATGTATTTAATTGACGATCGATAAAAGTAACTGTGAAGCACTCTCGAACGCTCGATTGCGGTTTGAATCGTATCAGAAGTTGACTGTTGAAAGAAAAACAGTAAATGTGGCTAATAACTGAGCCGAACGCATTTACAATGCTTTGAGAGCTGAGAAAAAGAGAAGACTCGAGGCATGCGAGCGTTCCGAAGACCGGCTCACTGAACCCTGAATAACGTGGCTTTCCATCCATCCGCTACGACTTCTTATCAAGGAAATATCATTTTATTTCATTTATGGCAATATCTACGGGGGAGAGGAACGCGTGAGAGGCTTTTCCCTCGAGCTGGCTATGGTCAGTGACTGTTTTATGGGGATCTTCGAAGATATTGATACATAAACGCGTTTATATTATCCGTAGAGATTTTTACTTCCACGTGTCACACTGTGTTGGACGAACATCGATTTCGTGAGTGCGTTCCTTCGATAAACGTTTTTTCCAGGGAATAAAATTGCAAGTTACCTCCGATGATTTTCGTCGATAAAGAAGAGCGATCGTTCGAGAAACGCGATAAGATAATCCGCTTCTGAAATTCGCTTATTTTTGCTTCACGATCTTATGAAGCTCCAAAATAAATTTGACGTCACGGTCGTTTCAGGGAATTTAAATCGACGAAATTATTTATGATGAGACTCCCATGGCCACGCAGAAATTCGTATAAACATTCATCTTCAAATCTGCTTAGGAAAAAAAAACAGCACGACGACAAAGTGAGAAACAGCGTTATATATATTAGCTTGGGATATCGATCGGATCGGCATTCGATAGATTTCTCCGGATTCAACCTCGTTTTGACTAAATAGGAATATATCGACTTTTATAGAAATCCAGTCGTACGCTCAGAGGCCGGGTCCGCCTTACTCGGAAGAAAACGTCAAAATTGATATTCCTCGCGCTCGCCGCTCGAGCTCGCTCGCTCGCGTATAAACCCAGAATTCGATATTTCACGTGGTATGGATTATCTATAGATATATCATTTCTATACAGACACGGGCTCGTGTAAACTTTGAGCGACAATATTCCAAGTTTCGGCTCGCCTACGTCATTTCAAATCGTACGAAAAATTCAACGCGTTGGAATAACTTTGGCGACGAAAAATCGAAATAACTATTCGAGATTATAATGTTTGACGTGGCCCTGATTTATCGGCAATTTCGAGACAATTTTTTTATCGATTGTGCTTAGATAAAATACGAAGCAACGGAATAAAAAATCTTCGAATCATTGGAACTCGACGCTTTTGAATTCTTCTTGATCGAGCGAAAGAAAATAATTAAAATTCAAGTTCCAGCGAGACAAGGAGAAAGGAAAAGAAACTTGGATTGATTCCCGACGATCCGATTCCCTGAAATGTTGTACTCAACATTTTCGGAAATTCCCATTCCTCTATGCTGTTTTCTGAAGCTTGAAGCGAAGCAGAATTTCGGAGGGGCAAAAAGTCAATTGAAACAGATTTGTTTCTTAATAAAAGAAAATAAACTGGCTCCGGATGATTGTGAGCTTATGCAGGATCGATGAATCGAGGGAGTAACTTTATCTCGGGCACGCAGAAGAATTTCAGTTGGTCTGTACAACCGAGAAGTGCATTTCCTCGCGCGATTTTATCGAGGGACTTCCCGCTTCGCCTTTTCTGTCCTCCTCGCAGCGTCTCAAGCATATTTCAAGTTGAATTTTTTCGCCGAATGTTTTTTTATTAATAATACATTGTTAAGGAGTCGTTGATCGATCGGGAACCGCATAGTTCGCTGCTCAGGAAGCACGTCAAGAGGAGACACAGAGCAGTCAGAGAGATCTCGAAGCATCTCAGAAGTCCGGCTTAACGAAGCGATAGTACATGCAGCACGAGAACTCGCGAGAATCCACGTACGCGCGGGCGTATACGCACGACTTATACAAGAGACAAGGGAATGGGGAAAAAAGTGAGGGAACCGAGCGGAAGGGGAGAGGTATATCTCTGTCCGTCTGGTACGTCTGATCTGGACACACGGTTGGTTAAGACCGCCCAGCAAGTAGATTCAACGTTGTAGAAACTCCTCGTCGTCAAGTACACAGACGCGAAGATGGACGAGATGAGAGAGTCCTTTCTGTATGCAATGCACATTTTACAAACATTGAGATTAGAAAAAGGAAATTAAATTTCATTAAACGGATCTGAAACGTGTGGAACGATCGATGCTCGAGGGAGGGATCCTCATTTCAAAAATCTATCGAAGTGAAACGTATTCGATCTGATACTTTCGGGGGCGACGTAATTTTCGGGTTACTAATTCAACCGAAAATGAGAATCGAAAGTTTGGAAAAGCGTTGAGATTATTATTGGGAGAAAATCGAAAGAAAAAGTTGAATTTTATGAGGATTCATGATTCTGATGATTTTGTTATACGGTTGCGATGATTGAACGGTCGAAATTGGGATTTTGAAGCGTCACAATTTTAGTGGGACGTAGAAAAAATCCGGAAACACCGCGTCGTCGAGGATGGAACGAGGGAACGATAAAAGAGGCACGGCATAGTGATTTTTTAGGAATAAAGTATCGAAGAGGTTTTTAAGCGAGGAGGCACGTATCAGAGACGCACAAACGACATGACAGGAAAATATGGAGCGAGGTGGAATTCCACGAGCGTTCAACTCCCGGGGCTCTCTCGATTAGGTCAGCTCGTTTATAATGCTGTGCGGTTGCATGGGTTATATCCCGGCAACCCCTTCCCTTCTCACCCGAACTGTACGACACTGTACTTGTACATTTGGCGTGACACGTCCGTATATACATATAAATAACTGAAATATATGTAACGTAAAAATCCGTACGTGGACGACTTATTTGATATTCCAGGAAGAGCGCGTTTCGATATTTCCACGGTGGACGAGTCCGGAGATCTCTGCTGGCGATCCAAGCTTTTTAAGCTGAAGGAGGAAAAAATATCTTGAGAGAACGAGCACGAGTGTCGTCTGCGTTTGACTCGGTGCATTTTTTTCTCATTTTTCTCTCTCCTTCCAAAATTTCGACTTAATTCTCCGTCCTTGTCTCCCTCCCTGACTCTTTTTCACTCTCTTACCAGGAGGAACCGCTACAACGGTTGCCACGGAGCGGTGGAAACGGGGTGTGTGCATCACCCTTCTTGGCAGACTCGCAACTGCACGTTCGCCCTTATTTCAGTGCTGAATGTGTGGCCCACACGGACACGAAGAGCATCAAAATCCCCCACTCGCTTATCGATGTCTTTTGAGCAAAAGTTTGATAGCTTTGTTTCCTATGCTTCTCGGCGTTCTTCGCGAGGCTATAAAGTGACAAACTCACTCTTTCTTACTCTTCCTGGAAAGCAGCAAAATCCTCGTTCGCCTGATGTTTGATGGACCGCTCAGACACCTTGGATTCTCCCCCTTTCCCTTACGATTTCTCTTTCCTTCGTTTCTTCGTGAGCAAATAAAAATGCAGTTAAATAAATCGAAATGCTTGGAGAAATTGCGGATGGAGAGGCGCGTCGAGTGTTGTCAAAACAACAAGAAATCTCCGCGCGATGGAGGTCAGTTAACGTTCATTTATTTCAGGTCTTCTAAAGAAAATGACTCAACAAAATCAACGCTCAAAACAAAGGCAACGAGCTGAACTCGACGTCACGCGAATTTCAATGATAAAAACTCGTTCCACGACGACTGGCAGAGCCCTGAAGCAGTGAAGTACGCACGCACCTACATTTTCATAACAAATATGTAAAACAGGAGAGATCGCATGCCGCGAATACGTTCGAGTCGGTAGGAACAATGCGATAAAAGTACATCGAGTCGGGGCGGCGAAGGTAGAAATGGAAGAATGATAAAGATACAGGAGAGCATCGAAGAGATTGAGAGATCCCGAGGAGAGCTGTGGACTGAGTAACTTGCACAAATATCCACATGTGTACGTAGCCACATACACGCGCATGTTGATAGGGCAAAGGATTGTGAACACGGAGAACACACAAAAGGGCGAATCGGTGTATTGAAAAGCAAAGGGAATAAAAAGCTTTTTTCATGATTTTCCATGGTTGTACTTTCCTTATATACCCACAGGCTATTGCTTCGTGTGCTTCGAAATAGTGCATTATATGCGTTGTATTCACACGTATAGTTCATATATTTATTTATCGATGCAGCACGTATACGTACGTGTTTGTGTGTGTGTGGGAGGGCAAACTATCGGTAGAACAAGCCTCGAATTGCATAGCAAACAACCAGGATGTTATTGTTTCGCGCTCGGGATGCATTTCACTGCACTTGCTCCCTCGGTGTGCAACGGCCTGAAACCACCTTTGATCGCCCTTCGCTGCACTAGTGTTTCTCCGTATTGATTCCATTCGATTCCATCTTTTCAAGGAAGCTACGAGCTTCTACGAATTTCAGTCAATCGTGGTAACGTTTTATAATAAACTGGCTTAATATGGTTCATCCACGAGACTGTTTTCTTAAGGAAGTTTGAAATTTACACGGAGTTTGACACGCGTATCAAATTTTAAAGAGTTCGGCTTATTGGTTATCGAGATAAACGTGTTTAAATATGAAGAAAAATACATAGGGTCATAGGGACTATGCGTGAAAAATCGTTTATCTTTCCATATTACGAACGAACGCTTCTTACGAGATTTATGAAAAAGTACACAATAACAAGAAGGTTTGGGAAAAATTCGAGACGATTGTCTTACTGGTAATACAAATATATTAGGTTAAAGATTGAAGGAAATTGGTAAGGAGCACTCGTATAACCTCACAGTTGCTTATTTCAGCATTTTGTTATTTCTTCTTGGCTTGGCCCATTCCTGTCGTAGCCTTCTGTCTTTTTATTAATACTTTTATCTCGATCCATTTTCCTTTGTGTTTTCCCTTTGCGCTATCTAATGCGATTTTTCACATAAAAACTATAGTATTTTAGCCAGGGACCAATGAAATTTGGGGTTCGGTCAGTGACGGATCCCTGATTCAATTAATGGCTTGTATTTTCACTCGCCAAAATATAATTTGAAAAAATTTATTTACGATTTCGAATTATTAACTCTGACGCCGATTTAAAGTGATTATATTTTGAATTAGGAAGTAAAAATCGATCCAATTTAGACACCTATAAAATACGATCTTTCGGGCATGATCTACCTTAACGAGACTTTCACGAGTTCCAACGTTCCTCTTTCTTCCTGAATATGCTTGGAGGTCAGTAGAATTTGAATAATTTCTGAGAAGCTTATTAAAAAATTGAACTTTGAACCTCGGGCTGAAGCCCTTCGAGATCCTCCATCCCTTTCGTTTCGACCGGCTCTTTTTCTCCCACGCGAGCGCGACTTCTGCCTCTTTTTCTCTAAGATCGTGCGGGCATTCCGCCTCTTCTTAGCCGCACGTCCACCGCATACTTACATATCTTATGTCTCCGGGAGCGTGAGCGCAACCAAGATTTTTGTTCCACCAGGAGGAACGGCGCCTCGTGTATATGTGCCATTGAATATGGGTGCGAATGCAGGCGGCGCAATCGTCTTGGTTCGTCGTCGGACACCCGTAATTGCAGTCAGCAAGGGGTGAGAACTCACGACAGGGGTGAAATTCTCTCAAGAGTTTATAACGACGATCGAAACGCATTACTCGACAAGCTCACCAAATACTCGAAGCTATTTATTTCGTTGTTCATTATAATTTCGAAAAAAATGAATGACACGAGGAACATCTGCGAGGATTTCACGGAAGAAATGCTCACCGAGCGAGCTGCTTCTACACCGGTTCTCATTTTTCAACATCGCAGTGCGAATGTGAACGAATAAATGCGCGAAAGATAAAAGAGAATTGTTCTCGCGTAGAAATGAATCTGCCTCCCGGTAGACGAAAAACTATCGTTCCGCTCCGCGCGAGAGGCGAGAAAATATCTCGCTGAATTCCACACGCTAGTGACCGATCGATCGAACAACTTTTTCCCACCTTTTGTTACTTCGCGTTCTTCAATTTATCGACGCTCATTATTTTCTATCGGTTTTTATCCGTAACAGCGATTCGACCAGGAGCGTGTTTATCTTTAAACGGGCAGCCATCCCCTGGCCAGAAATTCGTATTCCTATCCCCGAGGCGACTTATGTCTTTTAATTTTCTGCGGAATTATTCGAGCGCGTAACGTTTATCAGTACTAAATCTAGGAGTGGGTAAATAGAAAGAAAACAACACATAGAGAAAGAAAAGAGATTGAGAGTAGAATTGAGAGCGCCCTGCACAAGGCGAAACGTAGCTATTGCTTGTGGAAAACCGTTTTATCGTGGGCTTCACCCTACACGTGTTCGTTTTGGCGTATTCGCAGAAAACCCAGAACCCTTTGAATCTCCATTTACAGGGTGTTCGAAAAGACCCTTGAAAATGAGCCACCGGGTCGACATTCATTGAAAAAATCAAAGGAGTACTCACTTTTTTCTTTCAGTACTTCGAGTTTCATCTCAAAAAGTATCGAGAACAATTGGACCAGCGTAATTCGATAATAGACTGTAAATTCTTTCCTTTACCGCAGGACATCGTCCCATGGAACTTTTCTACGCATAAATCGAATTATTCCAACCGCCCGAAATGTCGTCCGCGAACCGGTCTCGATAACAATGACAAAAATCCTCATCCAGAACCGATCCAATTCCCCCGAAGATCGGAACACACTCAAGAAAAGAGGCTTCAGATTTCGCAGTCATTTGCCTCTCACAACGAATCAAATCCCAATCCAATCGTTTAATTAACAGGGACCACCCTGTATATGAACGAGCTTCGTTGGACTAGCGTACAGCTTGAGCAACTGTAGGAGAGCGCCTCACGCCGGGCCTAATTTGTGTCTTCCTTAACAACTTATAATTCAAGCTCGCAGACTGGAACCAAACCTGAACGGTCGTCGGCAGGGCGCGCGAGAGGTGAACTACGCCAACTTGAACAACGATAATTATACACTCCATCCTGAGGGCGCGCGCGGTGTGGCCCTCGGGGTTTCTGTACATCTAACGTGTACGCTCCGAGCGTTGTATCCACGGAGCATGGCTGTACATAGCTATAGAGAAATATAGCAAAACGCATTTTAGCTACCTGTCCAATGGCTGCTTCCCCGGCATTCTCGTACTTACTCTTGGCCCGTCTCTCTTTCTCGTTCTTTCCGAGCAGTGAGAGAGCGCGCGCGCGCGCCCGCGCGCGAGTGCTTGTGCCCTTAAATTTGATCTTATTTATGCTCCACGTTAATGTATTCAACGCCTGCTACTTTATCCGCTCGCCTAGGATTAATCTCGAAGCGAGCAGAGAACTCTCGGGAGCATGTTATATGCATATATACATAGCATGTTTATTTATGTAGCGAAAGAACGAGAAAGGACGGAAAGAAAAGCGAGTTTGCGGCGTAATGTTGGAAAACTTATCTGCAGCCTCCGGGGCTATGCCACTTTCGTTATTTATTTTCTTTTTATCTTTTTGCCAGGACGCCACACGGAGAGAAAGAAAAATTATAAGTTTCAGCACATCCTTTTTCGCTCTTTGTCCGAGTTATTTATCGTTTGAGTTTTCACTTCGGGATGAGACTCTCGAGTTTGGCAGATTTCGTCGGCCCTCACGAGAGATACTGAAAATATCGAAACTCTCTGCGCAGGAGAGTGAAGCAAGAAAAATGGACCTGTCGAAATCCTCGTGATTCCATGCTTCTTGAATTCGTTTAAAGTAGATCATGCCCGAAGGACTGGATTTTATGGGTGTCTAAATTGGATCGATTTTTACGCTCTAATTAAAGATATTATCACTTTAAATTGGTGTCAGAGTTATTAATTCGAAATAGTAAATACACTTTTTCAACTTGTCTTTTGGCGAGTGAAATTACAAGCCATTAATTGAATCGGGAATCCGTCACTGACAGAACTCGAAATTTCATTCGTCCCTGGCTAATATACTGTAGTTTTTTATGTCAAAAATCGCATTAGAGAGCGCAAAGGGAAATAGATCAAGGAAAAAGTATTAATAAAAAGGCAGAAGACTCGAATTTTTCCCAAACCTTCATTACATACTTCATTGTTATTGTGAACTTCGTAAGAAGCGTTCATTCGTAATATGGAAAGATAAACGATTTTTTATCTTCATATTTAAACACGTTTATCTCGATAACCAATAAGACGAACTCTTTAAAATTTGATACGCGTGTCAGTCGACTACCGATTTAAACTCTGTGAATTTCAAGACACTCTTAAGAAAATCGTTTCGTGGATGAGCTAGCTTAATAGCCGCGCGTCTCCATACTCGCATGACGCCTCGATGACTGGAAAGAATCCGCGGCTCCTTCTCACCGGAGGATGATTTACGATCGGTCGTTTCAAATTTGCATGCCGAGTAAAAGCGAATTTTCGAAATCTTAGATCTCAATCGTAACTGTTGATATTCCTGCAGGAAATCATGAAAATACGTTTCTCCACTGGAACACGATTAAAGTCTTGTTGCAAGAATTAAGTTATGGAATATCTACAAGCATATACTTTCGCGTTTTTTCTTCTTCGAGCCAAACACTTAAACGGCCATTTAGTGAAGGTATCGCGATAAACTCACGCTCGTCCTCCTCGCGTGTACTCGAGTGCCCTCTCGCGTATGCATATAAACGACAAAGCCCCGTCACATTGTGCGCGCCTGCTGATGGGTACTGAGCCCAATGGTCTTGGTATCGTATCGGTGTGTACGTACAAACCAAGTAAAATTGTTATGCGGCACACGGAGAGACGGAGTAACGGTACGAGAGAGCAAGAAGAGAGCTCTTTCTTCTTCCCCTCTCTTTTCTCCTCTCATCGAGTTTCTCGCAAAACAATTCGCATCGTGTGTCATTCTGCCGTCAAACACAATGCAAGGTTATTCATTTGATATTCAGTCAACGACGTCATTACTATCGTTAGATTGAAATCTCTTTCTCGTTGAGCAGCTCCGAGAGCACACACTCTCTCGCTCTCGAACGCTATAAAGCGCAGCTTCATTGGCAAAGCGATCGCGAATCTCGCCAAGACGCACACTCGAATATACACTCGAATATGTACGCGAACACGGATAACACACTTCGCCGCTGATTTTCCCTCGTTCACACCCTCTCACAGTCCCACCAATCTACACGCTATTCCCCGAGGTTTCATCAAACTTTCATAACGTGTCAATTACTTATGCAAACTTGCGCTACACGCCACGACAAAATAAAACCACACGTAAAAAACGAGTATAAATAAGCAAACTGTCACGCCTACGCGGCCTGGACATCTTTACGAGACATTCGATTAACGGTGATATTTTCATTAACCTTCTCTCTCTCTCTCTCTTTCTCGCAGCTTCTCCTCGCCTTTAATATTTATCTTGAAATATATGTTTATTTCGCTGTGGGAAAGAGAGAATAATGTCGGACAAAACAGCACATGATGCGTGGGCTCTTCGCTTGTGTTGTAACCAGCTTTAAGGGATAATGCGTAATCAATCTTTCGCTTTCAACCTCCTTATTATTCGCATCTTTGTTTCGTATCTCATTGGATTTGTCACTCATGGGAATATTTGTCAAGTAAAGATTCTCAGTTTCGATCGTTTTCTTGCATGTTCGAAAGAAAAACTCATATTTTGTGGACTCTTTCTAGATTCTGAAAAATAAAACTCTTTGAAAGTGAGCTCATGAATTGACAATTGTGTCAACTTTGATACTTTGATCGTATCGAGTCGAAATTCATAAAATTCAATTTTTCTGCCGATTCTTTCATTCAGAATTAACGTAGATAATGCCCGAACGATCGTATTTTATGGGTGTCTAAATTGGATCGATTTTTACTTCCCCTAATTCAAAATATAATCACTTTAAATTGGTGTCAGAGTTATTTATTAGAAATCGTAAATAAATTTTTTCAACTTATCTTTTGGCGAATGAAATTACAAGCCATTAATTAATCGGGGATCCATCACTGACCGAACCCCAAACTTCAGTCGTCCCTGGCGAAAATAGTATATTTTTTTATGTGAAAAATCGCATTAGAGAGCGCAAAGAGAAAACGCAAAGGAAAATGAATCGAGAAAAAAGTATTAATAAAAAGACAGAAGGCTATGACAGGAATGGCCCAAGCTAAGAAGAAACAAAATGCCGAAATAAACAAATGCGAAGTTATACGAGTGCTCATTGCCAATTTCCTTCAATCTTTAACCTAATTTATTTTTATTATCTGTGTATTTTTCCTCGTATTTTCCAATAAGTTTAAATTTCAAAACTTTCTTAAGAAAATCGTCTCGTGCATGAACCACCTTGAAGAAAAAATTCTTCTTGCAGATGATCGACTCGATTCCCCAAAATGGAAGACCCAAAATTCCGAAACTTTTGACCCGAAGGAAAAAGCGTTCGGAAGAATTGTTGAGGAGGAAAAATGCTTTTGTTTCTGAGAGAAATAAAAGAAGAATTCGCGAACCGCTAATGGTTCGTCGTACTTAGCACCAAAGGTAATAAACAAACGATTTTTTTCCGTGAGATTAAGACACCGGGAGGTAATTTGCGGCAGGGAAGTATGAGCGAGAAAGAGTGCTCGATCCCCGTGCGCGAAAGGAAAGGACAACCGGATTCGAGTCCTGCAGGAAGAGGGAGAGAGTGTTGCGAGAGAGAACTCGCCGCTGCGGAAACCAAGGGGGTCTCTCTAATACACCTTACTCATAATCATTAATCACACCGGACGAAGGAGTCTGACCAAAGTGAGCTACTATGCCGAGATCGTTGCACGACCCTCCGACTCATCCGTATGGCAAACACATATAAATATGGGAAACACACGTAAGTACGTGTACCAGAGAGCGAAAGTCTCTCGTGAATTTCCGGGTACACGTGGAATACCATAGTGGAAATTAATCATTCTCAACCCCGAGGCGTTCCTCCACACTCGTCTTGCGGTCTTCACGATATTCAATGAGCAACAACGACCCAACCATTTTTCTTTTTCTAATAAACCTTCCAGAAGCTGCAGCAGAGAACGCGGTGTAATATTTTTTTTCAAAAACTCACCATATTCGCCCGGGAAGATGCCGATGCACGATGAATTACAACGAAATACCCAACGGAAGATTTTTCATCCCTCAAATGAATTCTCTGGAGTCGCTGCATCGTTGATCGAAGGCCACTCGACCACTTCTACGAATATTTCAGAATCTGTAACACACCTTCTGCATTTTCGACTCCACTCGCACCCGAGAGATCGTTCGCTTCACAGTTTTTTCAACATTTCTACAAAAGTCGTTTTTCGCCACTCCAAAATGCAGTGCCAAAACGAGTGATTTCAGGAGAAGCTTGTTTCATTGTGAAAGCTCGATCCTACAAAAAGCCGTGACTAATTGAGGCCTATCAATGGGAACAAAGGACGAGACTAATTAAAAATTTGGAAAGATCTTTCGAGTGGAAAATGCCTCAAATTTTTCTTTTTCTAATCGTTAATTTATATTTTATTCGTCGACTTGAAAGAGCGAGAGGGAAACAGGGAGAAAACGACACAAGGGTCTTGTTCATCCTGAACTCAGTCGTCTCTGAATAAGGGTTGGTTCCACATTCTACGTACGTACATGAATAGATGCTGCGAGAGAAAGAGGCGTTATTTTCCATGGTCCGGCACCCGGGCCACGAGGTTTTACGCCCTTCGACGTCTCAGACCCTGAATATACAGTCAAGCAGTTATAGTGTTGCGGTCCTGGTATGTCATTTATAAATGTCCTCGCAGAACGACCCGTTCGTCCATCTCATCCCCTAAGCGCGGCCATTAAAGTCAACTACCGGCACACACCGCGGTGTATAAACCGCGTGCTCTGGACACTTCAGACCACCTTTCCGACCTACTCCTCCGTCAAGTCGCTCCCCTCTATCATCCTCACTCTCCATCTTTCTCTCTTTCCAGTCCTTGCGCCGTTCAAGATACTGAGGCTAATGAATTCCTGTCGATTTAAGCAGTAGACACTGTTACGAGACTGTGGTGGATTTTTCTCGTCGTTGAAATACTTGTGCTATAAAAAGAAATCGGTTGGTTCAACAGAATTCGGGGTGG
This sequence comes from Venturia canescens, assembly GCF_019457755.1. Lineage (NCBI taxonomy): Eukaryota > Metazoa > Arthropoda > Insecta > Hymenoptera > Ichneumonidae > Venturia > Venturia canescens. Next base: position 4,154,840 of record NC_057425.1, read on the forward strand.
ATCAATTTGGAGTGAAGAATATTTTAATTTTTCGAATAGCTCGATTGGCTGACGAAATTTTGATGGAACAAGGAAATTGCATTTTTGCTTTTGCTTACTCCGTATTTGGAGGGGAAAAGATATAAAATTTGAGCATCGTTCGTTGGAGGATTTCATTGAAGATTTTAACGCCGGAAATCCTCAAACGAAACGGTGACATTTATGTGGTTTTTTTCGAAGTGATATTTTTCTTGATTGCAAAAAGTTAGGGGAGCTTTTTCGAAAACATCTTCATGCTCTATTCATTCGTACAAGCGAATACAGGAATGATCGATTTCTTGTTTTACTAACAAAAAAGCCGAGGACACAACACGAAAAAGGTAAAAAAAAGGCGGAAGCGAAGTAGAAAAACTTGTACTTGTCAGTAGATGGATTTGGCGACACCTGTTACGTCGGTATTTGATCGATCGAGACTCGCTGGCTCTCGACTTTGGGAAGGATGCTAAACCTCGGAGTCTCTGCTGCGTATGATTTCCCACGCCAAGGTTTTCCCTTCCAGTTTTTACGTCGGGGGGAAAAAATTTGAAGAGCTCGGTTATGCACGGCGAGGAAGGCTACTCGTATGTGAAGACATATGGAAAATAGCAGAATGGGGGATAGACGGATGGGCTTGCAATGTGGGCATGGATGTGACATGCTGGTCGATGGAGAACCACGAAATGCGACATGACTTTCCTCTCAGAAAAAAAACTCGGTCACACGCGAGCGTCGAGTTGGTTTAAAGGAGTGTCAAACCCTTCGAAGTGTCCTGCGACCGACGAACATATCATTTTCGTTCCACTTGTTCGAGCTACAAACAAAAGTATAAAAAAAAATCGCCAGTTTTTTTCCACGAACAGGATTTTCGCTACCCGGTAGCAACGACAGGCGAGTAAACATGGTCGAATTAACAAGAAAAAAGCTTGTTTCTTGCCGAATCGATGGCGCAGATTTTTCCAATAACAGGAGATTCAATATTGCTCCTAATCAATGAAAAGTGCCAGAGAAATGGCGCTTGCAGCAATCTCGAGAAAGTGTCAAATGCCCAGTTTCACGTCACCCTTCTCATATTATGTGACGCTCGCTTCCGCCACCCTCGACGCTGTACCCTTTCACCGCAAATCCTACAAGTCTCAAATCCACTATATTCGAACATAAAAATCAGCTTTATTTCGACATGTTGGACCAAAGCTCCATGGCGATACAGGAAGAAAGAGAGAAAAGGGAGAGCGGAAGTAAGATATGAAAACAGACAGAAAGAGTGTGGAGAAAAAAGGCAGGCTGTTGTATCAAAAACGAAAAGGATTCCCGTAAGCCCCAAAAGCCTTCACTCCTCTAGCGGATGAAGGCAAAAAATGTCGAAGATGCATTAGAGCCTAATCGTATCAACGTACAAAAAAAAAGAAAACGTACTGAAGCGACGGTTTACCCAGCGACGACGAATCCACTTGAAAAATGTAAAGAAATCCATTTTTCGAAAGTCAATTAATTTCAACTCAAGTATTTCATGGACCAAAAATTGATTCCAAGTTCAGAAACAGCAAGAGATGAAAAAACCATGCAATCTTTCGTTTTTTCGTCCCCATCGACGTTACACACCGATAGTACGATTGCTTATGGAACGCCATAACTTTATCCAAGTTTTCTAACGAGCCATAAATATATCTGCGATTTAAATAATGCACGGATCTATCAATTCACGAAAGTTATGTATCAAGATAATGGAGACTACGTTTTTTTCTCTGCTATTCACAGGGTATCCTGGCCCATGTATTTTGTATGAGTATATATAACGTCGATTGGAGATATGGGGATTTTGGCATGCTCTGGCAATTTCGGGGCTCGGGGTTGCAGCATCGATGGACGTTCCATATTGCGGTTCGAATGTTTCATCAAATATTTAAGGCGCGTCGTGATGCTGTACGTTTTCCATCTCGGTCTATATGGTCTGCATGGTGGGGGCTTGAAAATTCATGTTGATCGGCCTTCAGGGGCTTCGCCATTTCGATTGAAAAAACAACCTTTTTTCCTCTCCTTTTTCAAGAAACATAACTTTATGAAGCGTTCAAACGTAACGTCCGGGTTGACTGGGGGCTCGTGACCACGTGAATTATTCCCAAACGGCAGAAAACGCCGAAGCTGCGCTTTCTCTCGCTCCTTCTCGATGCTAAATTATTTTTCAGGAAGGAGCCTCCGCCGTCCCTGTATATACGTATTTGAGCTCTTTTCCCCAAAGGAATTATTTATTTCTGTCGAAAATGAAATATTCACGATATTTTTCTAGCACTTTATAAAGCCGTGACGTGTAGCGAGGAACGAAGCGACAGAGCCGAAGAGACGAGAGCTTTTTTCCGTGAATGTTTCGGTGTATATGCAAACCGCGGAATAAGGGGGTGAGACCAAGAGAGAAAGAAGGGTGTGTCGAGCACGTTTTTTTCTCTCCTTTTCGCATGAAATTTTAAAGGGTTTTTCTCGTGGACGAGAGAGTCGTTCCCCGAGGACCTTTTTCCTCTTTACCGCAGTAGCAGCTTCCAGTTCGTGCTTCCTTTTTTTGCTTTCTTTTCACAATTTGATATCATATCACCGAAATCCACTGGAATTTCATGTTTCCATTTGCATTTTCAACGACATCGTCACACAATCTTCGTAACATTCACGTTTCAAATGAACATCCAAATTTCATGGGACCAACGAAAATTCCATTGTGCAAATTACGTTTCATCCTTTGTTCCTTATTCGCGAATATTAATTCACAACTTTCTAGTATGAAATTTAAATCTTCGATTACTTCGCAAACACGAAAGAATAAACAAAATTTAATAATCGTCGCCTCCATCAAAAATAATCTCCCTTCAAGGTTCCTGGTCGCATTTTCCTCCGTTGGATACAAAATTGGACTTGTCCCGTGGCATCCACCTGAATAACTGGTGATGTCTGTCAGCGAGGTGAGGCCGATTATAGTTCTGTGAAGGAGAGAGGGAGAGAAAGAGCTCGTTTACATTATCTGTCGTGTCTCGAGGTATGCGGAGAATTGTGAATCCGAAGCACGCGCTACGAATCGTTGGCAAATTTTTATACGAAAGAGGCGATATTGAATTACAAATTTTCCGGTATTGTCGAAGAATCGACGAGAGAAGCGCGTCGAGTCGGTGCGTATTTAAGCCCCTTCTCGTTGCTCCATTTGTAATACAGTCGGCGAACTGGCTGGCACTCGCGGATATTCGAGCACGGCACGTAGCGTATGCAGGATGGGACATTGAGCGCGTCTGTGCGGGTGCGAGCATTATTCTTTCACTAAAATATGGCTCTTTTATAAAAACGTGAAGGAATACGCTTGGCCGGACGACTGAGTCGCATGTGTAATTTCTTTTTAGTTAAAAAGAACGTTCGCGAACGTCAGCGTTGGAGAGTAGTGAAAAGAGATAAAGATATTGCGACGTTCCATATTTTCCAGTACGCAGGATGGTCTTGGACGAAAAACTAGAATTTGTGAAACGAATAGCGTAGCCAGTCGAGCAGATCACGAGCCGGAAGTGTTGCGAGGACGAACTAGGTGTTGGGTTACGCCGTTGGAATAGTGGTGAGCGTGAACGTCGTCAGGGGGCAGGTAAGCATGACATATTTGAACATCGCGTTGTCAGTGGCTTAACGGATGAGTTACCGTATGAGAAAATGGGGTGTAGTTTTAGGGTATTTTCATGGGTACACCGAGACACTTGAGTTTCCAACGGTCTTAACTTTTGAAGGGCGAGATAAAGCGAGTGGGATAAATAAGCAAAGGTGAGTTTGAAACGAGAGGGTGGTCATCCGTGTCCAGAGGGTAAACAGGCTTCCCGAATGCCTGTCGTTCGTCGAGCCGCGCTAAAAGGTTTCATTGCTAACTAGCGCACTTGAGCCCGCGTCTCGCGTAGCTTCTGGAGCATTAAATGCACGTTTATTATCATACTTTTAGCTGGTAAACGCGCACGAATGTGAATGACGTAATGTGGAACGTTAAGAGGATTCTTGATTCGTCAAATGTACAAGATGGAAGGAAATCAACGTCCGGAGATTACCGAGCTAACAATAATCGAACCGAGTCCCATTTTGCTTGTCGTACACTTCCTCTTAGTCGTCTCGATCCTCTGGCCCAGAAGGAAGGGCGCACAGTCAGCCAAATTCCCAACAAGAAAAGCTTAACGCCACGAGCATGGACCAGCTTGGCCAACTCCACTTTGTACCGACATAATCTGCGAGTGGATTTCACGGCGTCCGCACGGATCGTCATTCTAAGCCCCAGACCTTGCTCCGAATCGTTATGCGCAAGCATCGAATCAACTTTGGCATACAACTATCAGTGGCAGCCTATATATAGGAGGAATAGCGAATGCTATATCCACTGATAAATCCAGCAAAGATATAGAGGCGTATTAACACGAAAGACATTTAGAAACTATGGCGTACACACTTTGAAACATTAGAACTCCTTGTGCCGGTCCGCATCGGTGTAACGACAAAAGGCGAAGGAGTCTTGGTACGCTCTCTTCGTTCGCATGATCATCCAGCCAATGGTTAGATTCAGCTTGAGTCCTGGATATAGGCAGTGATCGTAGAGTGGTATTCCTGGATCTTCGAGGCTCCCGGCACTCGAACGTACACGGACGAAGCAAATTCACGACGTTACGTTATACATTCGGTTTCTCAATGGCTAAACTGGAGTTTCTCGAAGTACGAAGTCTTCTCAACGAAGCTCTCCGAGACTAGGGTTCGTCGATTCTCCCTCTCCATCTTCCACCTCCAAAGATGTTCTCTCGGCCACTCTATGAGCTCGAGAAATACAGAGAGAAGTGAATCCACATCAGCAGGCCACCACCTTGGGCACAGGAGTTGCCTCTTACTTGCCAATAGGGGTTACCAGCCCCCTCGTTCTCTTCCGCTCGCTCTCTCTCTCTCTCTCTCTCTCTCTCTCTCTATACTTCCTTCCTGCTCTCTTTATTCGCCGCTATCTTTATCCCGCTTTCCCTTTTGCTTGGAAGCTCTCTCGCCGGTTGCCTTCCACCAGTCGATCCGCACATTCGAGTGTCCGGTAACTCGCGGTGATCTCCAACTATCCCAGAGGATTACCAACTATTCCCGAAGAAGGGACCCTCCGGGATTAGAGCCGAGGACTGGATTCGTGCAACCCCCTTTGCTTGAGAGTTCTGCAGTGCACGCTAAAGGCACTGAACTAGCCTTGTATCCACGAGCAGGCAGGTCTACCACCCTCTTTTTTCCTCCGAGCTGCAGTCCAGAGCTCCTGCAACGACAGCTTTACTTCCTGTCCAGCAGCACCAACTCCCTTTCTTCACCGTTTCGAGCCCACCTTGACCAAGACTTTAGACTTTCTGCCTCTTCTCTATCTCGTCCCTCTTCTGTCTTCAGTCTTCTGCTCTCCCCGCAGCGAAGCAGCGCCATTATCGGGCCAGCCTCCTACCTAGATCTCGAACGCCCTGGCTCCTTCAACACCAAAAGCCAATATCAATTATAAGAGAAGACAAGAGCTTGCAATCACGCTCGGCCAGACCCTCGGATCAAAGGTCTTCTGGTTTCTCCACCACGGCTGTGGGATCAACACTTTTTAGATAAGAAATACTTCAATTAACCCCGAACATCCGAACGCCGCAAATCAACCCCACCAATCTTCCATCATCTCACGGAAAATCGAGTGTTCTCCGCTGCCAAGTTTTCATGAGATTCGCGATAGCGTCATATTGCTTTTGGATTAACGTGAATATCAAGCGCCACGATGGAGGGTTATGGTCAGGCCTGGATTTATCGATCCGCTTCGAATCAGTGCGAATGATGCGATACACTACAACGGACGAGATACGACACCCCTATGGATTTCGCTGGCTTTGGTATTTGCCAGCATGGACGAAGCGAGCCTATTCCTTTCATAAATTGCGATAAGATTCCGAGCTGGTTCCACTAGAAACGAAAAAGAGATTTTCGATCAGTGATTTGAGCACTAAAAACCTATTTTTGTTTGAGCTACAAAAACTTGATAAGTCGCTTAAAATGCTGTCCCAAAATAGTGGTCGCACGCAGTTTGTTCGAACCCTACATTTCACACGCCCATTATATTTCGTGGAAATATTCAGCAAACCGGATGATCCCGAATAACGTGTCGAAAGATGGAGGACAGTATAATAATAATAAATAGACAGATCGTTAAAAAAATACGTTATTCCACTCGGATATAAAAACTGCGATGTTTGGGTCTGTGTCTTTCTTCCGATCGTAAAACTCCGTATCTATGGGTGTGTCATTCTTCGGGATCTCTAAGATTCCAGTGATGTGTGGGTTGAGTGGTCTTCTTGGAAGACTCCAACGCTTACTTAGCATATGACGGTATTCCTAAAAAATTCCATAAATCTCAAGTTATTTCGCGTTATAGTTTAGTCTGTGGGGTTCGGACTGAAATATCTTCGTATTGTAGCTGGAGGTAAACACGGGGCTGGGAATAAACACAGATGGAATGAGAAACGTTACGAGTTAAATCGAAGCCAGAAGATCATTGCTGGACACTTGTGAATAAATTTCAAGTTTTTCTTCATTCGTGTCAATCGGCTGTTTTTTGTTCAACAGTACCTACGAAAACTATTTTTCCACAAAAATTTCGCGAGCTTTCTGAACTTCTAACACCTCAAGGCTCCTCGATTACCTTCCCTGACCGTAATATACGTTTCACTTTTCTACCCATACACACATATCCACGTTTTTTTTCTTTACTTCGTACCCAACCCTATAACCCCATGGATTCTCATATGCACTTAGTTTTCATTGCTGGACCCCGTCGTATGTAATATAATATATTTCGTAGTCTGTTGCTCCCCACGGTATAGTGTTTCGCAGTCGAATACCTTCTCGACCGTCTGAGTGGTGGTGTGCATCTCACCGTGCCCCGCGCCCCTTTTCCTACACTTTTTCCACCCTTGAGGAAAAAACTGCTGCTTCTCTTATTTTTTCCTTCGATATAACTCTCCCGTCGCAATCACCTCTGGACGGTCAAAGTAGAACTCGAATTTTTGGTGTCGAAAAAAATCCTTCCCTACTCGAAACGTTCGAAAAGTTATTTTGCACAATTTCACTGGTTTTCGGACGATTGAAAAACTGACACTTCCAGTCACATAAATTCCTGTCAATTTGCTCCCAAAGCCCATCGAAAATTTTCCGCACCCCGCCCCATCTTGGCAAGTGAATATTTCCATCCCAAAAGATGAATCCTCCTGGTTAAATATTAACCAGCATTTTGAATGTTTCATCGAGAAATGGGGAGGAAGGAAAATATCATCACTGGTCCAAGCCTCGTGGCCCACAACAGACTGGACAGCCCACAGGGTTAGGATACATAATACAAAGATATATAGGGAATCACTCGAAAGCACTCGTCCACGCTTCGTGAAGCTCGCAATAAGTCCGTAAGCCTATTTTCTTCCTGATTCATGGTAATCCGCACCTGACGCGCTCTGCTTGTCCATCCGCATGTATACGCGTTTATATTTATATCGACGAGGGAGTGCGGCGATTGCACAAGATTGGGTAGTAACAAGCTCGTATGTGGAAACGCATATGTCTGCAGCCTGATAAATATTTCACGCCTCGACGTCCGAGATGCCGATTGTAGTGGCCTCGGTACACCGGACGCGGTGCGTTTTTTGCCTTTTTATTTCCAAAGTGCTCGTACTGCACTTTGGGGTGAGGCAGAATCTCGTGTGTCTATGCGACACGCACCAGTAGCCCGGAGAATAAGTGCGATTGGACGGGGGAGAGCTGCGCGGGGATTCGGGACCCCGTTTAATCGCGTTTTGGGGAAAAAAGAGGTTTTTTAAAATAATTTCATCGCTGCATGTTGATTGACGAAGCAGAGGGAGAGTCGAAACGACTTTCGTCGAAGGAAAGCAACCGATTGGTGGACAGAGTTAAAGCAAGTGAGAAGTATGTAAACATTGCTAAAGTCGAATTTTTTCGTTGGCGTTCACTAAATAAATCTACGCTAAGAAAAAAACACGAATAAAATAGTTTTAGATCAAACCGCAGATATACTGAAAAAGACCTCGAGCATGAGGAGAAAGAATCGAAGGAATCGAGAAACCTGCTCAATTCGGAGCAGCTTCGATTAATAATAAAGCATGGAGCGTACGAGAAGGTGGCGAATAGGTGTACGAGAACGAAATGGAATCTTGAGAATTGTAGGGAAAAGAGGAAAATGGACGGGAGAAAAGTGGTAAAAGTGAGAAAGATAGATGGTAATATACTGTTCGCTATAAGTTACTATAATACGTCTACGTCTGCGTGTGTTTTTGTTAGAGTGTGTGTTTCTAGGGTTGGCGAGCGAGCGAGCGGGTCAGTTTTGTCCCAAGTGTACAATGCTCGTGCCATAGATCACGCAATATCAGTTGTCAGGCTCCGCCAGCGTTGGTAGATCTCTGTGTTCTTCTATCATGCTTCGTAGAAATTTGTGTGGATGCACGTGTGTGTGCGGTAGTGTGATATCGGGAGGGGGTTGCTGGTCAAAGCTTGCGGGAGTTGGAGACGTCGCGTGGGGTGAGAGGAGAGCACCTTTCACCCCTCGAACACTCGGACTCTCACTATTCCAATCCGTGTGCTCGCCCATCTGTGTGAGAAAAAGTATGCGAGAGTATGTGCGTCAGACGAAAAACTGGACACTGACTGTCCCCGAAGTGCGAGTGATGAGCCCCACGAGACTTTACCGAGAGAAACACCCGTGTTCCGAGTCCATGCAAAAACGCAGAAAAAATCTCCTCCCCCAGCATCCCTGCGCCATTCCGCCACTTCACTTTCTTTATATACTTTTCTCGATTCTTTTTTCTCATCGTTTTTCTATCACAGGCGCATCTCCTCGGCTCTTCTCTCCCTCTCTTTGTAAGCCTGGCCCCCGATACGCTCACCGTTATGGCCACGGAACACATAAAACGGAATATGTAACGATACACGTCCACGATTACTCAGGTTTCTCCAAAAACTCCCTTTTCTCTCGTGCCTTTTCTTCATTCCATGCACTCCAACGTATCCCGAGAAATACTTTTTTCTCTCCTCGTTGTTTTTTTGTTGTTTTTATCGTTTTCCACATCTTCGGAGGCTGACCGACTCTCCGTGAAGGGGTGCCAAGGGGTTGCATGCAAAGTCGCCTGGGATTCAATATTCTTCGATGCTTACGCGTGTGAAAATATACATACGCGTGTCCCGGTAAACTTGTGTGTTGCACAATTGCCATTCGACAAAATCACCCCAAAAACATACTTTTCCCTGCAGAGCGTGAACTCGAAACTTCGGCCCCTCAACTCGCCCGACGATTTTCACGATTTACCCGATTCCTTTCTGACTTATTTATGTGATTGCGTTCGCCCGGTGTAAAACAATGTTCGCATAGACCGCGCTCACTCGCTCGCCTCTCACGATCGTTACATACCAAAGGGGATCGACGCGCTCCATTTTTCGGGAGTTTTTACGCACGCTCCGGTGGGAAAACGCATTTCTTGTGTTCCGAGAATATCTGCTTACTGCTCGGTCGTCCTCGCACGCGGAAATCCACAATCTAAGACTGCAATTTAGTCACAAAATCGATCCTAGGCTCGTCAAAATTTCATTGCCCAATTGCCTTCTTCTCGATGCATCGTAACTTTGGCTTTTTCATCTGAGACAAGGCGTGGAAGCGTTTATCGAACTTCGCCGCCATTGATTATCTCAAATTGAATTCAACGAAAAATGAAACGGCAAATTATCTGACTCTAAACTCGACGGATGAGTATACATTAAATTGCATTGACTCATATTTCAATCCTTGAATCTTAACCCCTTTAATGGACTCCACTGCACGATCGCTAGGGAAAAAAACTGAATTTATGGGACGTAAACGTTAGAAGAGGCATTGCACTCGAGTGAAGTCACATCCTGCGAGTGTAAAAACACTCGTACGATGGGAATGGAGATTGCGTGATTTTTTTAATCGAATTAAGGAACTTAGTTGGCTAATTTGGAAAAGGCGGAGACAATCATGATGAATTTTATTGAAGGAACGAAGTTGTCATAAAATCCAAACTCCATATTACAAGCTTTTCGATAATCGGGGAGAAAATCATTCGCCAATTATTTGTGGATCTTACACTTACGAGGAAACTCTAATATCCGGAATGGAATTTATGGAATATGAGGAAAACTAGTACTACATTCAAGTAAGACTCGATCGCAGCGAGTGTGTGAGACGCGTGTCCCATGGACACGTTGAAATCGTCCTGAAACTCTTGATATTTGCACACACGTGAGACTGGTTTGACAGGCTTTCACGTAAATTGGGTGATCTGTACTTAAATTTATGCTTATTAGTACCGAGTCGTGACACCTTCGATTCCGTCCAGATGTCAATAGTACAAGCTCAATATATTAGTAAATAAAAAACTGAAATTTTATTAAATTCACTTCATAATTATTCGAGATGCTGAAAACCTCTGAGCACCGTCGTGCAATGCTCTTTTTAAGAGCAGCTTTACGACTCTGCTTAGATAAGATCGACAAGATTCGGAGAGTAAGATATTTTGTAGCAGTAATAAACTAACGACGTCGAAATTATAACGTAAGTTACTAAAATCCAAAACTCTTTTGAATTTTTCGTAGTTTTTTTTTTCCAAACGAATAAACATGCTCATAATTTTCATAAAATATTAATAACTCAAGAGAAAATATTCAGTAATCCACAATCATTTGAATGCAACAATGAACAATTGTAAAATGCAATGACTTCGAGCTGCTTCTTTGGCAAGAGGAAAAACGAAATAACATTATAGCATAGGATACGATTCGTTGCAGTGGCACAGCCGGTGGACAAAGCGCGATACACAGAAGGCTAAAATTAACGTGGAACAATGCACGTGGCCGGATTGAGCCAAGTTGAAGTGGCCCTCTCTCTCTCTCTCTCTTTCTTCTGCTTTCCCATTCTATCTTACTCCGCCACACCCGGCTCAGAACCCTTTCTCCAACACGTATGCCCGATTCTTCGACTCTACAAACCTCTCTTTCTGACCCATCTCTATCTACGTTTCGTCGCTTCTTCCTTCGGCTCACCACGCTGCCTGCTCTCTTTCTCTTTCTTCTTTTTTTTCCTTGCTACTTTCTCTGTATCTCTCCGCATCTCGATATTCGCAAGCAAACAGAGGTGTTCCAATGTCTGAAACTGTAAATTTTTATTCGGCTTGTTCATCTTTTCATACCTGTTTATATCTTCGTGTTGCTCTGATTCTTTTAAGGTAGTTCATGCACGAAACGATTTTATTAAGAAAGTCTTGACATTTACACAAAGTTTCAATGGTTAGTCGACTGACACGCGTATCAAATTTTAAAGGGTTCGTCTCATTGAGTATTGAGACAAACATGCTTAAATATGAAGAAAAATACACAGGGTCATAGGGACTATGCGCAAAAAATCGTTTATCTTTCCATATAACGAATGAACGCTTCTTACGAAGTTTATGAAAAAGTGCACAATAATAATGAAGTATATAATGATTGTCTCGTTAATAATAAAGATATATTACGTTAAAGATTGAACGAAATTGGTCAAATGAGCACTCGTAACCTCACATTTGCTTATTCGGCATTTTGTTTCTTCTTGGCTTGGTCCATTCGTGTCATAGTACAGTTTTTTCATTAATACTCTTTTCTTGATCCATCTTCCTTTGTGTTTTCTCTTAGTGCTCTCTAATGTGATTTTTAACATGAAAAACTATAGTATTTTTGCCAAGGACGAATGAAATTTTGGGTTCGGTCAACGATGGATCCCTGATTAATTAATGGCTTGAAATTTCACTCGCCAAAAGATAAGTTGAAAAAATGTATTTGCAATTTTGAATCAATAACTATGACGTTAGTTTAGAGTGATAATATCTTTAATTGGAAGTAAAAATCGAGCCAATTTAGACACCCATAAAATACGATCCTGCGGGCATGATCTACCTTAACGGATCCAGAATCGAGTTTTTGGTTTCTCCATTTTTCTAATTGTATCAGTAAAGCTTCATTTTCACCGCATTTCTCCTGGTTAAAAAAAATCGACGAGACAAAACACAAAGTAGCAGTAGAAAAAAATTATTGAACAAATGAAACAGAAATTCATCGAAATCGATGGAGCATGAGTGTGAGAAAACTAAATTTTGTAGAATATGATTGAAGAGTGACGAGGTTAAGCGAGAGCCTTTGGAGAACTTTTCGTTCCGATTGAGCGAATAGATCGTTTGCCAGTCTCTCAAGCCTGTAAAGCTCAACAAAAATGAGAGGAGGACTCGATCTTGGCTGTATTACTGCTGTTTAGCACGGAAATGCGACTCGTGGAAACTTCAAAGTTCAATTTCCCGTGAAATTTTTGACGAAAGTCTGAGTTCGTACGACGGAGGCAAGCCCGAATCATAACGCTCCGAGGATTTTCGTCCTACTCACGGAAAATGAGAGTTTCCATGCACGGTATTAAAGAGATGAGGGGCAGGAAAGTCGTCGATCGCGTCGCGGTTCACCCTGGAAAGTTACCCTCGCGAACCGACAAGTAGGAATAATCGTTCTGAAGGTTTTCCTGCTGGGAAAAATTTCTCGCAGTAAACAAATTCTGTGGAAAAATAATGGGCTGGGTTCGAAGAACCGCGAGTCAATTTCATTTTATAATGACTCGACGTCATTGCCTCTTTCCAAAATAGATCAAAAGTTTTATCATATCACACTTCAGGTTTCAGTGGCGCGATCTTTTCTAACATTTTCTAGCCTCCTAATTGGATTCGAGAGTGGAAAAATTTTATAACCGATATACATGATTTGCATTTTGAAGCACAAAATTTAAATATATTTAGCTCGGATGTCGCGTCTAGTTAAATAAGAATCGATCGAAGAGTATACCACGAGTATTGGCAACGTCCTCGAGTAACCGCGCGCGCTTAATATGCTAATGATCGTTAGGGATACTGAGGGCAGACACGACATCACTGATGAATACTTTACTCGAGTCTCTCTCATCGTTTCGCGCTAGCCATTCATTCCACGTGTGGGTTGATCAAATTGGCATTTGCTTCATCATAGTAGGAATTTTCTGCGATGCTTCGCCATGAGACTTTTGCACAGCTTTAAATCACCGCGAGAATTCCTCGTGCATAGCCAAGTTGGACAAACTGGAACTCGTCAGTCTCGTCGAACTGTCGTGGGAATTAAATTCGAGTCTTGACGAAAAAAAAAAATTTCATTTTCGAAATAATTTATAATGCTCTCCATAGATATTCGATTATATAAAATTATTTTTCTATTCATTTTCACCGAGTTCAATTAACTTTTCGAGGCAGATTCCCTGCTCCTTCAGGGCAATTATTCATAACTTTTGTGACGTAATCGGGTTCCGAGTAATCTCAAAATCTCAAACCCCATTTATTTCATAGTCTCGAGGGTCATGAGCCAAGAGCTGGATATCAAAGGATCATTTGATTGGGAGAGTAGGAGTAACAAATGTCACATTAAAAGCGACATCAATTGATCCATAAATCACCCGAGAGATTTAGCGTCCCGAGTTTCATTTCGCCATGTTGGAACACTGCAAATCGCGTGCGCACAGATATACAAAAACACATGCGAATACGGAGTCATCGTGCTTGAGCATTTTCCTTTGATCTCTCTTCGTACGAGATTAAATAATATGTGTTTAATAATCCGAGACATAAAGCCGAGGCATTTAAGATTGATGTGGCTGGGTAGCATGAAGGCGAAAATGCCGACACGTCTGCCCGAATCGAGGAACGAGAACACGATGGAGCAGAAAAAAAAGTCGAGTATTTTGTCACTCTCATTTCCATTCCATATTGCTTTCAATCACTTTTTTTATTTCGAAATTCTTTTCAATTTACGAATTTCAACACACGACCACCTTCTGTTTAACATCAAAGCTGTTCCCGGGGGAAAAACATAAAAAATTGCGGATCCTTTGAGATATACCGAAAGTCATAAGTCATATAAAAATAAATTCGTTTGTTAGGACGCGAACAACGAAATATGTTTCTCTTCGACTCAGTTAATAATTCTGCTTTTCTATTTTTTCCTCTCTGTTTTCTCGCGGGATTAAAAAGCGCAATTTCGAAAGAAACATTTATTTAGTAGAGACTTTGAGGAGAAAATAAATGTTTCGCACACGCTCAGTGAATTCACGAATATCGAACCCAACGAATCCTAAAAATAATGAGTTCGATTCCTCAATTGGCATTATCCTACGATACATTTATTGACTTTGATTTTGAAAGAATTAAGCGATTAATTGATGGTCGTGTCGATAGGATACAGGAAACGGTGACAACGTCAAAAGCCCGCTGTGAGGAAGGAATAGAGGAAGGAGCGAATGTGAAAGTGTGAGGATAGTTACAATGACGTTGATGTTTGGTATTAGGTCTGCCGGAGGAAAAGCACCCGCAGGAAAGAGGATCGTTATAGCAGGACGTTGTGGAGCTTTCGGTGCTGCATTGAATAGGGTTTTCCGTCGATCGTCGTCTCTGCTGCTTCTCGTTCGCCCGTGCATCGCCCAGATCGACGATCCCTACATACGGCGAGCGGTGAGCACGCGAAAAGCCCGGGAATGAGAGTTTAGCCCTGACAGGATGGAAAGAGTCGGAGAGCGAGAGAGAAATAAAGAGGAATAGGGAGAGAGGGAGCTTTTGCATTAATGCAGATGTTCCTGGCCACTTCAAAGCCACGCGATCCGCGACCACCGCCTCTACGGACCATAAACACACCAATTACCATCGTAAAGGCAGCTTGGCCAGCGAGCCAACAGGCCGGAAGGTGACTATCCCAGCCCTTGCCTCTTCTCACTTTCTCTTGTGCGAAGCGCCCGGCTCGCGAGCGAGAAAGTGACGGAAGCAAGGGAACGGAGCTTAAAAATATCGCCATTTATAAAAGAGCCGGAGAGTGACGAGGACTCACGGGAACGTTGACGAGACGAAGACAAACGATGAGAAAACTTCGATCCGGGAATCAGACTCGATCCTGAAATAAAGGAAAGCTTCAATGATCCCACCAGACGGGGCGGTGACACTAGTCCCATCAAAAGGGTTGAAAAGAATCCTCAAGCAGTTTTACCCTCGTATAAACCATCAAGCAATTCTCTTTACTAGCTTTTTCTCTAATCACAATCCTCTCACGAGAATGTTTGCAAAGATTCAAAAATACAGAACAGCGATTCTTTGGATCGTGCGAGAATAACTGAATTTGTAAAATTCAATAGTGTCACTCGGATTTATTAATTCTCCGATCACGTTCATCGGTCAGTGGAACTTTTTCACGAAAAACCAACTGCAAGAAATTCGAATATTTAACTCAAGTCACACAGATTTTATTGTTCTACGAAGCAACAGTGCTGGAAGTGAGAGACATTTTCAAAGTGACGTTACACGATGAGCATTAAGTATCGAAAACCGCGCGAGCGTCGGAATTTTCTCTTTGAAAATTTGCACCCCATTATGACATAAGATGGGCAGAGGAAGAAGTAATGAAATGGAGAAACGAAACGAGTGAGCCTGCCTCGCCTACGGCCGTTCATCTCTTACTTTTATGTTAGATTTATGAGGAGGCAAATGGAAGAAAAACATGACTGACGCGCGTGTTTATCGTCGACGTTGGCTCTTCCGTCCGTGGCGTTTTTCTTTTTTCCGCCAGAGTGCCTCGGAGACATTTCAGCGAAGCTTGTTTCGGCCGCTTCAACACTCGCCTATTGTCCACCGTATTTTTGCCAACAACCATCGTCAGATAAAAGCGTAAAGTACGTGGACTTTTCTCTCGACGTTGGTATTCCTAGTAGAAGCTTCGCCGGTCCTGCACATCATCATCATTGGACACTTTCATCGTTTCTCCGCTGTCCCGGAGTTTCATTGTCTTTTGGCCATCCGATTCATGCGAACACGTAGGATAATAATGCTGTGAGAGCCTCGGCACTACTCAACCGACTTATATGGACCGTGTGCCCAAGAATTTTGCGGGGAGTAAACATCCATCCGGCTTCTTAGCCCCACTTCAGTGAAAACGGGCATGAAAACGCTGGGAACTTGGAGAACGAAGTTTTCCATCACTCCAAGACATCGTCCAAGCAGAAGTTCGTAGTACTCGCGACCATTGCATCGGAATTCTGGGTCCTCCCGATATAAACACTTGCTATAATTCATTCCAAAATTTCTGATCACGAAACGAAACATTCGATAACAAAAAACCTCGTCGAAGCTCAGTAGACTCAAAAGCATCTCGCCGACACCCTTGGAAGCCACAGCATCGAACCACAGGCAAGAATCCTTAAATATTGAAATGCAGGAAAATATATTTCTCGAGACGCAGCATCGGATGATGCTCGCAGGAAAACGGATATGGAGGAAGTAACAGAAGATCGAAACACGTAGAAGATGCAGAAGGAGAGAGAGAGAGAGAGAGAGAGAGAGAGAGACGAGGGAGAGGATGCCACGAGATCAGGCCGTTATTTAGTTAATGACTATTCTCTCGCTCTGGCTGTGTGGCGAAGGCGTGCGGCGTGGAATACAAGATCGTGTTTTAGATGCTCGGCTTGCTGCTTCTGCTGTTGGTGTGCTCGCGGATCCGGGTACCTCCGGACCGGACACAATTCTCCAGCGTATTAGCAATACCGTACATCGACGGGCTTCGATTCGCCGTAGTCATTCTTCTCCCTTTGTGTGGGTCTACATCTCCCTTCGTATGTATGTTGTTATATATCGGACCATGCGCTGTTAACCCCTGCAGCACATTTGTACCGGTGCATATGTGACGGTCACAAATACCCTGGCCATAGGACTGGAATCACCGAAGTATTTCTATGCCCTTCACATACGTTACGAACTAAAAGCGGAGAGGGAAATGGACTTTTTAGATTTTTTCTTCCCTTTCAACGATCGCATCCATTACGGAGGAGCAGTGAAGTTAAGTAAAAACGGCAAGAACGAATTAAGAATTATCGGCGAGCGTTAATTATATCGTGGAATTTATAAATATCGAGATATCGAAATACTTTAATTGAGCAGCTTTGATGCAAATGTATATTTCGAGGAGTGCCGATCGCTCGATGCGGAATGTTCGCGTTCTTCGACCGCTTAATGTTTGATGAAGCTGACTCTAAATCTTAATGGAAACGGGCAGAAACTCGACGATTGAAAAGGGACGAAAAAAGAATCTTCGATATACTCATTCTACACGAATTTTATTAAATGATGAATAAACTTCGCGGCTGTGAACATTCGGGACCTTAATTTAATGGGAAAAGTTATTTTCACGTCGCTCGTGAAACTGGTTGAGAGATTTTAATTGTGACTTATTTTTGGAGTGCAGAATAATTATTTTTTCGTGATAGCCAATCAAGTTTTTCTTGAGACTCGATAGAAATGGAAAATCTACATAAAGAAAAATCAAATAAAAATGGCAGCTCGTCGACCTCGGAATCGCACTCCGGAGCCTCGCCAAGTCCAGTGCCGTAATTCTATCTCTTTTTTCGTTCTCGATGGCGTCTCTCTCGTTCTCTCTCTCTCGTCGCTCGCGCATCTCGTCGATCCGCAATTGGCATTGTTTGTAGCAATTTGTATCTCGAAGCGGAGAATCACGAAGTCGCGCATACGTGCTCAGCTCCATCGGTTAGCCGCAGTGCACGAGAGTGCTTGCTCTGCTCTCGCACACTCTTCGATCACAACCAATGAAAGAGGGACGATGCAAGGGCAACCCAATAGAGGACTCTTCCCAGCCCGATACAAACTCGAATACGTACCGATACAACTTCACAGCTTCGTATTAGTGTGCTGGTAAAAGTGAATCGAGAAGAGAAAAGAAACGACGAAGCGAACGAGAGACGAAAGGCGATAAGACTATGAGAATTCTCTCGAACGAATCTCCCTCTGGTATAAAGTCATCGTATACATTAGCCAATGTACGAAGTTGAACGAAACAACGGATCATTTACGAGAATTATATTACTGTTTCATAAAATCTCCAAAATACGAATTCCCCAAATTCTCAAACACGAAAAATCTTTCGTCAACATTTCGTAGAGACATGAAACTGCCCAAATATTTGTAGTCAAACTTTGAAAGTATTAATAAAAACTAATTTTCGAATTTTCAACGATTTCTCATATTTGAGGCATGTGAAATAAAACTTGAAGTTCTGAGAGCACGAAACGTAAGCAGATTGAGCACAAAGGAGAGGCACGAATATATTTCTGTATCGTATCGTCCCTTCCCCCTGTTAGTTGCCACCTGCAAAGGTGAGTCTCGGTAGAAGAGGATGGCGTTGTGCTGGCGTCCCGAAGGCGCGAATGTCGTGCTGTCCATATCTATCTCTGTATTTGTACATGTATAAGCTACTGGTTTGTGAATACAACAACGGAGGTAAGAGAAAAAAGGAAGATTTAGCGGGTGTACGCGGCGCCGTTGGTACGGGTGGCGGAGCAAGGGTCGCGACGAGGGGTGTCCGAGGGAAAGGAGGGAGGGACTAATATCGGAACATCGACGAGGCAAAGTCGCGGGTTTCGAGGCGAGCTGGATGTTTAATTAGGAGTCGAAAGCTTCTTCACCAACAGGCTGGTTATAGCAAACGCTGCGATCAGCATAGCCTCCCGATGCCACGTATGGAAAGGGCGAAAGAGTGAAGGAAAAAAGAAGATAAATTGTTGAGCAAACGGAGAGATAAGTCGAGGGGGGGAGTGAAAAGAGGAGAGAACTCGAGCGAAAATTTGATCGAGCAGTAAACCAATTTTCTCCAGCATTATTCCGTTGAAAAACTCATTCGCAATGCCATTTATTCATCACTGAAGTTTCGATACTTCGAGAACAAAAAACAACGGAATAATCAACGTTTTACTGCGTACATGCAACACTGGAAGTTGGATAATTATTATCACGAGATTATAGGACTCGTCATATACATATGGAATGAGCTGTAACGTCCGGATAGATCGAGACTCGGGGAAGGGGCCGAGAGGAGAGAACTGCAAGAGACAGATAAATGCTTGGAATTAGTTCCCCGTATTGTATCCGTCGTGCCGATCCTCCGGGCCTCCGGCCAACTGGCCCCTCTCTCATGCTCTTTCGTTTCTTTCTGCGGATCGAGTGTATTATTTGTCTCTTTCTTTCTCTGCTTTTCGCTCCATTGTACCTCTTTTCTCTCTCTTCTTTACTGAATCTTTCTTTCACAGACTTTTCCCCTTTATACGACAGCGAGATTGATCCGAGAATTATCAATCGACTGTATTTATCTTTAGACGCGAGCATATATTTGTGGCAGACAACGGGATTCTGTCTTTTTATAGATAATCCTCTCGGAGGCGTTTTTTCTTGGGAAATCTTCGTTTGCAATGGGAGCTATTCCCATTGGTCGTGTCAGAGAACTTTTCACACGGTGGGAATAATTATGTCTAAGCGCGAAGAGCGATTTCGATTGGGAATCGCATGAAAATCACTGCTAATGAATCTTTTTAGTGAACTTTCAGTTTTATCTTCAATGCCTGTAGCAAATCCCATAAATTAGAATAAATTTTAGAGATTATTCCATTAGCAGGTGTGTGGAGGAGCGAGGGCTCATCTAATGTTCCCTCCTTCGGCTTCCCAGTGGTTAAAGAGACTGACGTATGTATATAAATACTCGTGTGACCTTAACAAAAAGTAGAGACCGAAGGGGGCTGGAAATCCAATGAAGGAAAGCTGGACGATGAGGGAAGAGATGGGACACGAATTTTCAGGAGCGCCACTCCGAAGCTTGCGAGCGAATCAACGCATTTACTTTCCTCAGAAATATAGGTATTCGCGGCCACGTTGAGTCGAGTCCTCGAGGACTTGAGAGGGGGCCGGACCTTTACACACATTGAGGGTGAGAGAGCGCGGAAGAGCGAGAGCGAAAAAAAATGAGAGGAAAGTAGAAAGAGATGATCCTCTCGACGAGGTGAGCGCGCGCGGGGGGATGATGGTTACTGATGGTTTACGGAGTGGTCCATCTGACGAGCGTACGAGAAAGCTGTTTTTTTCATCCTCGAAAGCAGGCAAAGAAAGGGGGGTGGGCTAGGGTCAGTGCAAGGAGAAATGTATGAATCGTGTTGTAGAACGGCTTTTCACAGTGTATGTGCTTAATGGCTCCTGTTGAGAAGTTCTTCGGCCTCTCTCCTCTCTGGCCTTAATACTATAACGGTGGAGCCGCATTCGCGCGTATGTATGAAAGTCTCTGTATGTTATACAGAGAGCCCGACGTCTCGCTCATCGCATTATATACATGTATAAACTAAGGGCACCCCTTAAATCTAACCCTCACGCTTTTACTCACTAACTCACTCAACGAATGCCTCTGGGCTGGTGCTCCCTCCTCACCCTTTTCCTCCCACCTTTCGCTGCTCACCGCACAGCTATACCGACGAAACTCACTCGCCTCTTCGCTCGCGTGTGTGCTCCAAACAAGCGAGCTTTTCCTACCGAAAATCTCTTTCACACTGCCTCATCACTTTTACCAGATCTCACTTCGTACTAACTTGTATATATTTATGTATATCAACGGGACACATGCCGAAGCGTAGATATACATCGCAGCAGCGGGGCTCCGGTGGACGCTGCTGTATACGCGATTACCACCTTCAATTTTCGAGCGCCTCGCTCCCCCTCCCACCCTCACTTTTTTCTCCCTCATACCCGAGATGTTAATCCACTATACGAACGAAGCTCAGCCGAGGGTCGCGTACGCTTCCTCTTCTCTGACCAGCAGAAATCTTCGTGCCGGAAACCCCGGAAAGGATTAACCGGCCGCCATTTTAGCATTCAACGAAAAGCCCCGGCTGAGATGTGCTCCGATTTTAACTTTTCGCGATAGCATACCATACACGTATATGTATCATTTGAAATACATATAT
The DNA here is from genome assembly GCF_019457755.1 of Venturia canescens. Lineage (NCBI taxonomy): Eukaryota > Metazoa > Arthropoda > Insecta > Hymenoptera > Ichneumonidae > Venturia > Venturia canescens. The sequence goes on from NC_057425.1 coordinate 4,175,781, forward strand.
GCAGATAATATAAGTATATAACATGAGTTTAGTGGAGAACTGAAAATGGCACTGCTGAACTTCATCTCCCGATGTACATAGACGACTATTAAACCGATTACCTACGGGCAAGCAACCCCGAAAAGGTTTCGCTCATGCCTGCATCCCCTCCTCCCTTCCTTTCTCTCTCTCTCTCTCTCTCTCTCTCTTTCCTCCCTTAAAAGGGTTCCACCACTAAACTTTTTGTGTGCTACCGGGACTGAGAGGAAGAGAAAATGAGACGGAGAGGGAAGTTGTTTCTATGGAAATGCCGAATCTATGGCTCACCCCTCGTGAAAAAGCTTCGAATTCCAACGTCCAGCGTTTCACCACAGCTTATTTCTGTAAATTACATGCTAAACAATCTTTTCTTTTTCACATCCCTTCTGCGCCTCTTCTGTGTTCGGTCTCTCGCGCCTGTTTATGTGCATCCCCGTCTCTTTTTGCCTTTATCACTCTCGCTCTCTCTCCCTCTCGCTCCAACATTCCACGTTTTCCTTTTCTTTCCTCTCGTTTTCTCGTGTTTTATGAAGAGGGCGCCTCTTCTCTTCCCGACATTTAATGCTCGCTCTTACCTTCGGATATATTAGCTGCTGGAAATTAAGCAAAGAATATTTGTCTGGCTCCGTGAATAAAAGCAAAGGGGAGACTGAAACTCGTCTGGAAAATTTCGTATCGTTTTTCTCCACCGTTTTACATATCGTGCGAAACGAGATATTCGTTTTGCGCGTACGAGCAACCTCGTTGAGTTACGGATGAGAATTTGCCCTCGTATTTTATTTTCAACTCAAAGTTATTAGAATTTGTGGCAATTTTTCTTTCAGCAAATAAACGAAAATGTGGTAACCGGAGACCGAGAGCGCGTTTCGAAATTCAGTTGAATTGCTTGAAATTTAAATAACGCGAGTCGGCGTTTCCTCCTTTTTGTCGAAGCACGGCTTATTTCCTATCAATCGAGAATCTCACCGAGAGTCGCGTGGCGAATTGAAGATGCTTCGATTGCACTTTTAAACAAGCTCCTGATGCTCATAACGCGATAAGCACAACGCCGACTATACGCTGATTCACCTAAAGAAATAATGAAACGCTTATGCTCTCGATTTCCAAGAGATCTCTCGTTCGCGTGTTTCTCACAAACTTCTTGCGATTATCAATTATTAAAAACACGTGGTTCCGATCCCGCGTGCTCCGCTCGCCGGGCGACTTGTGTAGGTTGTTACAAGATCGCCACAGCAACGATTTCTCTCTCATCTCGCCGTTTGATTCCACGAAACCTGTGTCGCCTCGGTCTCCGGCGATGTTCTCGCGGAGGAGCGCGATTTAAACGCGCAACGCAAACTCGCTCGTGTGGCATCCCACGAATTCGATAGCCGTCTATGATTCTCATTTATCTGAGATGCGCGTTAGTTTTGTTGCTTCCACATGTGATATTTTTCAGGGCTTCGTTTATACGCACGAATGATTAAATATCTACGTCGAAATAAGAAACAGCGGGGCAAAAAAGTCTTCGGTAGCATTACGCATCGTCGGGATTGACATTTTTCGATGGAACCTCCGAGCGTTACGTTTGGAATTGAATTCACTTGAAATACATTCCAACTCACCGATTCCAACGACCTCGAATCAATGATTTATGCAAAATGGTGCCGTGGGCAGACGACGATCAGCAGGAACATATGGGTCACTGTAAAACTTTAGCAATAACGGTAATTGCGTTATTAAAAGTATGGGCCCATCCCGCAGGAAGGGAGAACGAGAGCAGAAGGAAAACTATGTATAACGAGCGAAGGGGCTATCAAAAATGGACGAGGGTCAGGAAAACGAGCATTTGACCCTGCGGGAACGACAATGAGGGAACGCGCTCTATGAGTGCTTGCTGTGTATGAGCTATACACGTATTTCCGAGCGGAGAATCGACTAGATGTTGGAACACGGTGCGAGGAACGCGTGGGTGAGTACTCGAAGCGTCATACGTCATTAGTCCGAACCTTTCGGAGCAATGTTGCAGCTCTTGCCCGACGAACTGCCGCAGTGGGAGTTGGGGAAATCGCCAGATGCTCATCTGCTACGCGCGAAAAGTGTGCAAAGGAAACAAAGTCGTGCGAAGGGTCGAAGGGAGAGCATCAATCGACGTCTCAATTCGGACCAACACTTTACTCCGTTGTTCCATCTTGTCTTTCGCTTTCACATAGTCCTCGCTTCACTGGACGATGAAATATTTTATCTTGCTCTCATTCATCATTATCTTTAATTATTTCTTTCCATGAGACCACGAAAAAATTTATTACCAACGGTTGGTACTGGAAGAACTTTCCCTTAATGAGGCTCGAAGACACTTTTCAAATGTTCGATCGGCGCCTGGGACTTTGGGAGGAAAATCTTCGGAAGAAAATCAACTCTCTCACCTCTGATAATGACTGCCAGAGTTTTTGAAGACCCAGTAAAGCAAATGAACTGCACGATTTTGCCATCATCGAGCTCCCATCAAGCTAATTTCTCCAAGGAAAACCCAACGAACGTTTTGTACCGGTAATATGGAAATTGGCATAATTAGGAGTAAAATATATACCGTAACGAAGCAGAGAAAGAGCTGGCCCCTGGAGAGAAGCTTGATCCTTGGGTCAATTCTCGAGACGAGGTGATTAGACGATGGAACAGAACGAACGATTATTCCCGCAGGGTCCGAACCGATTGGTTGCGGTGGAGTAATGCTCGGACATGTACAAAGTGCTTTAACAAAGTTCATGGACGAGGTTAAAAGACGTAAAGCAGAGTAGATAGGGTCGATCAGGTTTCGTGTTTGCATGATCCAAAATACCGACTGAACCTGATGCCAGGACGAGCTGGTACCTCCGCGTCCCGATCTTCAGAACGAGCCAGCTTTCCCAGTTCGGATTTTAGGACAATCCAGTTAAGCCGCCCAAGAATAAACTGGTCCAAATGCAAAGAAAGAAGTTTAATTGAATTCGAAACGAGATGCAAAGAAAATCTCGACAAAAATAAGAAAATCCTCACGTGGACATCGAGCCCGAAAAAGCCTTTCCGTTTTCCTTCGATGTCGGCGTATAATTTGGATTAAGAATATAAATGAAAACTTTTATATTCGGAATCCAACGATGGTTACTCCATTAATAGGGCACGACTCTTGGGACAGTATTTAAACGCATCGATGTCTATACTAATAAAAAAAAACTTCGACAAGTTCCAAGGACGCAAGCAACGTGATCAAGCATATTGAATCAGGAGCGTTTTATCGTTGGTCAGTCTTCAATGATGGTTTGCTACTGTCCGTCGTATTCGGAATATATCGCTGTGAATCGCCATAGTGCAATGGTACTCTGGAATGGTACGTGTACTGCTTGGTTGCTGAAGATGATTACGAGCCCACATGTTCGAGCTCACGCTCATCAACTAAACTCAGTCCCAAGGGTGGAGGGAAACGCGGAGAAAGACGACGAAGGGGGCAAAAGCTCAACGTACGCACATCGCAACACATACGCACACGTAGACCGATGAGGAGCATTGAGAAGCAGCGAATCGCGTGGCTTCAAGGGTAAGGGGGCAGATGCTACTCGATTTTCCAGTCCACTCTGAACGATGAAGCCCTTACAGAATCACATTGGAATAAGAGAGAGCAAGAGGTGAATACGGTGCTGGGAATAGCATGTCGAAACGCCACGAACCCGGTCACACTCACGTGGATGGTCAATCGACGAGTAGCAGGACACCCTTGACAAATCAATTCGGACATAATGTTGTAAACACGATGAGCCCAGAGAGGAGAAAGCTACGAAAGGAAAGGAAGAGAAAGCGAGGGCTTCGGATGGAAGGAAATGTTGGTGCTGCAGGAGTTTGCACAGTCGATTCTCTCGTTCGATGCTGCTTGGACTCTATCGAATGTTCCATGTTTGTGCCCTCTATCGTTCCTATAGAAATTCTCGACCCACCATCGCCGTCACCGTATTCACTCTTCGCTATCAAAGCAACAACGGATTTCAACATTCTCCGATAAAACGCACTCCCGTGAAGCCTCCCATGCAAATATTTATTCTTTGTTCATTATTTTGAATACTCAGTTCGAGAAAGAGGGCGATATGAACTCAACTGTGCATCACTGCATACTCGCATGGTCTGACAATCCTCAAATCTTATTTTGACAGCTCGTCAAGGGTCATGGCGCTAAGTACAGAAAAAAATGCCAATGCGAACTCTGCCATACTCGAAGATCACGTCTCTTCATCCAGCTTCTCCTCTTCCATTGGTTCTACTAAAAATTTGATTCATTGGACCGATTCCAATGTTTCGGACTCCTCTGCGTGTCTCCAAGTTAGGGAGGTTTAATTATCTTACAAAGCCTTCGTTTCCAACTCTAAGCAGGTCGCCTGAGCAACGAAGAAGGTTGATTTCATTGTTCTATTATCCGGCGACGTTTTCCAGAAAGTTTAGAACTTTGAAAATAGAGCGTTCAAGAAGAACGGGGAAGTCGACGGCGGAAGGCGCGAGGACAAAAATCTTGAAAAGTGTCTCTCTATGAAATATGCAAGTCGCATACACTGACCAAGACCATGTCCAGGAACCAACAAGATTGGCAAGACGTGCAGGATCGAGGATAGTAGGATAGATGGCTCGTGGAAAGAAGAGCAGTGATTACCTACCCCCTGAGTCCGGCAAAGGGTGCTCGGGTATATCTGTACGTGTATGTAGACCTCGATCGGACCAAGTCGGATCCCTCGTAGGAAAGCAAAGCCATCGCTACAGAAGGCAGCAGAGGATAAATAATTCACGATGGAGAATACTCGATGGTGGCAACTTTCGGACGATTCAACTCCAAAAACATCCATCGAAACGAAATCTCGACTTTTTTACAGAATTGAAAAGATTTTCGTCGTCAAATTTCTGATATTCGACCAACACATCAAGCTCTCTCTTGAATTTTTCATTCAAAGTTTTTATAATTCAATAATTAATAAAAATCGTACATTAAAATAATTGTGAATTCCAGAATGTTTGGTTATTCAACTCGCTCCACAACTGAATGATTGGAATGCTTATCAAATTGGTGTTCTCGTATTACTAAGAATTCGATTGGATTGCATTGCATCCCAATATGCCCTGACACTTTCGTCGTTGCTTTTGTAGCTCCGAGTGAAGTACATCGGTCCTCGAAACCGAGCACGCGAGAGTGTAATAAATACTTTGATTGAATACTCCATTCTTTTGACCGTCAAAGCGCTCGTGACATGATACTGATCGGAACAGATTTATTCGGCTATCGGATCAGCCATAGCCATTTCTTTCATCTCTCGCGTAGGCGAGATGAGGCATAACGACTTTTCATCCCCATGTGCGCATCGATGGGGAGGACGCGTTGCAGACTACTTTTTAGCCAACTTTCAAGAGGCACTTGAAAAAGCGCTGGCCGATTTTCGGAGCGAGTAATTGGAAAATCTTTGATCCACTAGAGTGAGAATGTTTATGGAAGTGTACTGCGTCGCTGGAACGCCATTCAAAACTAACAAAATGAAACATCGGACACTCTCGGTGGGAGAAGATTCGAAGGAACAGCACCGGTGGTCTCTGCGCATTCACACAGGCGAAAGCAAAAAAAACATCATTGAATACCAAATGACTTTCGGGATCTTTAGTTTTCGGTAGAATCTAAAAAAAGTGGATACCCGGATGGAAATTACGCTACCGAAGTACGAAATTATGGAAAATAATCTTCTCGATAAGATTTCTTACGGACCAATCGACTCGAAATGAAGACCCGCGAAAAGTTTGAATCAATCATTGATAACGATAGCCCCCGACACAAAAGTAGTGTGTTTCGACTGAAAGCCTCTATTTACCATTGAGAATCTTTTGAATAAAAGAGATTTGAGCGTTTTTCTCATCGTTCGTGTCAAGGTATGACAGGTAATCGATGGCTGCGTATTATTTTCGCTGCGCACACTCAACTCCTCCGTATATAATCGAAGAAATGTAATTTCATAAGTGGAATCGAACATACGGATTAGATAGGAAGAGAAGCGAGAGTATTGACCAGCGGCAGCGGCGTAGCGTGTCTTCGCACACGAATATATCCGGCGTGTGTTCGCGTATAGCGATGATGGGAGTTGGAATATAGCAGGAACAAACGACTAGGACACGCCTAGACATAAACCAAACGGAATCGCGTAATACGTTCGTGGTAAATATATATTTACACACAGATGCACGTTTATGTACCCGGGTGGATACATGTGTACGTCAATCCTTGTAATTCCAATGGAGAATGTGTAGTGTGGCATCGCCTACAAGGACCATATCTCTGTTTCGCCCTCACTCAACATCACGGCGGTTTCAAGTGAAAAGGACGCATGTCGAATGCTCTTCGATGGCCTGGAAGCCCCTGGGAAGCTTCGACTGGGAGGATTCTACCTCGATTTGAACCCTTGCCCGGTCTCATTCCGAGAATTCATCGAATTTGGTAACATCGGTATTTTTTGGAAAAGCACTTGAGTCGTGATTTCAATCGTCGATGTGGTCGTTAATTTTTAAGAAATATCGAAATATGCCGAGCTGCGGGTGACACTTATTTATCGACGTATCGATGACTCGGATCGTGCGTTTGGAATCTGGAGCTTTGGGTACTGCGCTAAAATGCTGAATATCGAGCTGGAAAGATGTCGATTCAGTTCCGCTGTTGTTTGGCTATTCGAATACACATAAAAACACAATTTTATAATGTAAATGGCTCAATTGGGGCTTTGGACGAAATGGCTCATATAAATAAATACACAGTCACGTACGTATATACATAAATGAAGTTTCCAGTACATGGAGCGCTCGTTCCCTGACCGTATATGACGGCACTTCGGCCGGGCCGTGTTCTCTATATTCTATGTCTATACAAGCCACATAGAATTCTCAAACAGAGACTACATACTAGTTTGAAATGGTCAATTCACGAGAGGCCGAGAGAAAGAGAGAGAAAGAGCGAGTGAGCAAGCAAGGACACCGAGGAAAGAGAATTTCATGGGGTTGGGGCGGATTTGGTTTCCGAACGGCAGTAGCTGCGGACACTATAGCCTTTCGCGAATATATACACAAAAATATATATAGCGCGCTTTAACGTATATAAATAGAAGGCGCGGGGCAGATCGGGATTAGTGCTGATTGGTCCAGCGTTGGCGTGATTAGAGATGTTATCAGGTAGCCAGACCAAATGCTGCTGGCTCGCTTTCTCTCTCTGTCCACCTCCTCCTCTTTCGCCACGTAGTAACAAGCCGCAGGAACGTGTTCGCATCCTTTCACCTACTGGCTATGTCATGATACTGCTCGAACGAGAGGATCCTTCATTTTTATCTTATGGTTGACGAGCACCGATGCGAAAATCCTTCCGGTCTCGCACTTGCTTATTGGTTTTGGACAGTAATAAATGTTGCAGCTTCGAATCGTCGAGTGTATTTTAACGAATGTTTTCCTGCATTTTTAGTCGTGACTGAATAATTCGTCTTGGAAGTGTGTTAAATATTTGTTTAAACAGCATTTTACGGAGCGTTCGAAATGACGGCGCGATGCTGCAGGCTTTCCCGTGATTTTTTCTCAACAATAAACGTTCCTTGGGGTTCAATATTCCATATTTTTAAATGGAACGAATGAATTCCCGACCGATCACTAACCCGCTAAATTTCCTTTATGAGGGTTTTAAAATCGATGGATAAGCAACGCTCGGCATTATACGCAGCTATGCATGTATATTTAGGCCTCTACGATGGCGCCGCGTCTCGTCGACCAATTAGCAGCTTATCGCTTATAGGTTTTCGATATTTTTCCTCTCCCCGCAGCTGATTCCACCGAGCGTCGGAAACACGGACCTCTATTAGTCGCGGGGTGGTAGACTCGTTCATCGGTCAAGTTTTCAAAGTGACTCGATGTTTACAGCCCGAACGGTATATACACATAACTACATCGCATTTCGAACTCTCCAATTGTTGATTTTCAATCCGTACACAGATAGTTTCCGGCTCAGTGATAATTAGTATGCATACAAAAAACTCATATACGCGATATCGACGATCAGTAATAGCACCGACCACAAATTTAGAGTCGCTTCAATATCGAGACGATGCACCAACTTTTTCTGCATCGCTGGACTTGAAACACCGCAGCTGCTATCCTCGCGAGGATAAACTCGCTTTTTACATCGATGCTGCAAACGTTGACCAACAACGTACTGCTCGAATGTGGTCACTTTCGTAGTTAGTAGATCAGCCGATCCGCAGTCGGATGCATATTCGTTCGCACCTTTGCAACTGAATTTTTGATACTCAACATAATTATTCCAAATAACAAAAAAAAAAAGTAAATCCAAAAAACATGGGACGGCTCAGGGTGAGTTGGGGTAAATACTTACAATACTCGCTTTTGCTAAAAAGCATGCCAAATTATTTTTTAAGCATGATCATTGATAAAAAATGATACCGCGATTATAATTTTAAGCAGGGGGAAGGTAAAAATATTATTAAAAGTGTTATTTTTAAATCTGAAAAAAAAATCACGGAGGGAAGGGAAGGAATATGGAAATACGAAATAGGGGAGATGTTCCGTACCCACCCAACGACTTCTACGCGTTAAAGATAAGGCGTTGAATGAGTTTGGAACAATAAATACTGAAAGAATAAATGATCACAGTATGAAATTGAAATTTCGCTTATAAAAACAAAATTGTGTTTTTTTTCACCTTCCCCATTCTTAAAGTTCATCGTAATATAATTTTTTATCAATATTACATGTTGCCAAAAAGTTTTTGTACTTTCCCCCTCCCTAAAATAAACCCCCCCATATCATTGTTTACTGATAAAAATGCTTAAAAAAAAACGTTTGGAGCATTTTTAACAAAAGTGAGTCCAGTAAATATTAACCTGAGTTGGAACCAAATATTTCAAACACAGAACTAGAATCAAGTAAATATAAAATATGAAGAAACGTTTTTTCCAGAATGAAGGCTAGAATAAACAACTGGGAATTGACAATCCTGGCTACAGTTTTCTCGCGTCTGTATAAAGTATTGAAAGACTAATTTAGGGAAGGACGCGCACGAACACAGCGAAGACTAAGGGCGCTAATATATACGAGGCAGGTGAAACAAAAGGCCTCTCTCGGACACACAATTAACGGTGATGTGTCTATCTCAAGGGTTGGCGATCGCGGTGTCGGCTTCGGGTGCCGCTTCCACGAGTGTACGTTCGAGCAGATAACGAAAGGGCGTAACACACACCGAGCTACGTGTTAAATCGCGTGAGTTATCCTCTTTTACTTTCTACACGTGAATACACATCTGTGCGCACACGTATGCGTATCGCGAGAGCGAAGTATGGGAGTGTGTGCCATTTGCAACGCTGTGGAAGAAAGAGGGAGGCAAAAGAGAGGGTTGAACGAGAGAGGCGCACCAGAGAGCAAGAGATATATGGGGAGGCTTTTAGTTTCGCTAATGGCTATCCTCGCAGACCGATAAGTGCCGAGATCTGTCTCTCCGTACCTTTGCTTACATTACACCTTACCCGATGTTTTTTCCTCTTCGTCCCTACCGAGTTTGGCTTCCTCTCAACAAATTCGGCGATTCTTTATTTCTAGTCGATAGTACTCGAACGATACAACCAAATCCGGAGGTCACTGAGCCCTGCGAGTGTGTAGAATTTGTTTTTGTGGAGAAAAAATAGAGAGTGACTCAAAGTGTTTTTTGATCATGAATAAAGTGGCAGCCGATCGAACTTTGGTTACTAACAATTTCAATCGTTTTATTTGTCATTCAAAAGCCCACGTCAAAATCCCAAACTCCCTTGGTCGTAACGCCGCTTCACTTTGTCTTCCTAATCGATCGCTAATCGCTCCCGTCAATCATCTCCGCTGTTTGCTACACTGAAGCACTATTATCCACCCCAATGATGGAGAGAGCAAGGAGAAACTCATCCCCTTCGTAACTGACGTTACTCCATTGACGCGGATACATTTTCTTCCCTCGGCGTGTATTTTTCTTGTTCGCTCTTACCAGCCATAAGAACGATGAAGTGTGGGGAAGAATTTTATTCAATTATCTCGAAAATATAAGGGCATTTTATCGCCTTGATACCTACGGGATCACGTCGATAACGGAGAAGGACTTTCAGGCTTTTACCTTTGTGACGAATTTTGTTTTCTCGGGAGTCAGATACTTCAGTTTTACAAACCTTACAAATATCTTAAAACTATTAACAAAAAACGTTCACTTTTCCTTTTCCATTTAACATGTGTCGTCGGTTATCTTCGAATCGACGTTACTTAGAAGGCACAGACTCAGTGCTCCATTTCCATCGAGGGTCAAACGAAAAGTGTCCTCTTTCCCTTAAATTCCACACCAGCCGTAACCTCCTTTCAAATTATTGGTTCTCCCTCCCTCTGTAAATAAAACCGTAGCTTTTGGCTGAGCATTATGAAAAAACGAGTCTAAATAAAATAGCAGGATCGTGAACGAACGATTCTTATCCCCGTTCATGGGAAGCCGTGCAATGCGACGCAAGCGTTTCATAGAATTCCTTCATTTTGCCTGTCCCCCTTTCTCTCTTTCTCCTTTGCCTCGATTCTCTGGAGTTTCTGCGCAAATCACCACATCAGATCGATCATGTCAACTTGTACGTACCGACGTAAATGCGTGCACATTTAGTATACGAGTGTGTGGAGCGTGCACTCGCATATATGTACGAATGTTCAAACCTATAGAGATTCTCATTCTCGAACGTTGCACTATGTTAGAGGATAGAGAAGCAGCGGCAGGAAAACAGTATACCCGGCATATGGATTGGGTAGTCGAGCTATCGCTCGAATCCTCGTATGTAACCGGGTACACGCATGTATATACGTAAAGCGACTCATGTATTTAGGTATATGTACAGCAAAGGATCTAGGCCCAACCGGACCGCGTTCTACATACACGTACGTTAACGCGTTCAACGCGCTAACAATTCAGTCGCGGTTACGATGCTATTTAGCTGCTCCGCCACGCTGATTACTCTCCCGTGATGTTGCCGGTGATGTTGGCGCTCCCACTGCCTATGCACAGCAAACCCCTCCGCGCCCGGACGCCCTGGTGCTGCGTTGATGCCGCCATGCTGTTGATGCACTGGTATATGCATTGGTATCCCAGAATCAGCGAACGCTTCCAATCTCCATCCCACCTCTGTGCATATATCTATCTATGTATATGCAGGATTTAATAGGAAGATCAAACCTCTCCCCGTGACTGTTTCCTGCTACGTTATCTATGGATACTTTGAGGCCCTCCGCCTCCTCCTCGTCCTCGGCCTTCTATTACTGTGTGAGACCACGTACACAGTCAGAAGTACGTGTCTCTCGACTGCTTCTGTATGCTGCTGATGAGGCTGCAGCTCTATCGTTAGGTACACTCTCTGTTATAACGATCGAATCTACCCACAAAGCTATTGCCAATGCCATTGCATTCACACACTGTGTGCAGCTCTTAGCGAATTGTCCGAAGTGCAACGTGTAATATCCGGTCTAGTGCAAATAATTTCTGAACGAAAATTCATACGCCTTTGCGTCCACACTTTTTATTTGGGGAATTCGATCCACCGTTTTAGTCCAATTCCTGTTCGGATTACAATCTGAATGAGTATGGAATTTATTTCGACTCTGATTTATTTTCAGATCTTATAAATTTGTTAAATTACTTTTATGAATGTTGTTATGCGATATTTGGCTGAATGGAGTCGATTCGGTGGTTCTACATTTTTGTATTGCCACGACTCGATGGAACAGTGATCGTTTGAAGGATCAATAAATGGTGTTTCCGTAAGATTCAAGTGCTGTGGGTGATAAAAAACGTTTGGGAAAAGTATTTTTTTCATTTCTCATGCTCGTGTCTTCTTCAGAAGTAGATTAAATGGGAATTCCTCAGTCTTTGTTTTCTCATTCTCAACGGTTGATATATATAATGGAAGGTAAAAGATGAACCCGAGAGAAGAAAACTTCTCGCGCTCATTTGTTGCTCGGTGCGATGGTACTTTTGCCATCCGTACTCTCGCGCGGTTACCGTAAGGATAAAACGTTTTCGGTGGAAAGAGAAAAAGAGATACAGCAATAAAGGCGTGAGTGTGTTTGCTTAGGCTCTTCACTTTGCCGCATCTCTCGAGAGCTCTTCCACTTCTCAGCCTCCCACAACTCTCGCTGTAGCCCTCTCTTCAAAATGTTTTCGCTCATCGTCGTTGCTATATACTTTCTTACCTTTTCCTGCAATTTTCCCATATTGTTAGGTCGAAAGTTTCTAAGCATCAATAATCTACCAGACATCAAAGCCTCAATTTTCTTCTTGAAGACTTGTCTGCAAAACGATGAGTGTGTTGCTCCCCATTAAATAAAAATGTTCCCAAACATCGATACTTTTCATGGTAGCAGTAAATGTTTTAACAATAAAACCAAAGAATCAGTGACCGTCGATTATTTCTTCCCACGCTCTCCCAAACTCCGTTGCTGGAGATAAAAAAAAACCCATCAAAGGGTTGTCCGAGCGAGCGGTCGGATCGGTTTCGCGGTCTGTAAGAAGTTATTATCTTAAAAATATCGAGTGGGAAAAAAACCCGACGAATCGAAGTCTCATGGAAAAATGAATTATTATTTTTTCAAGCATCGTGGAAAAACTAAAGGTGCTTACGTCATTTCCTCAGACCGCTTGCGGAGGACTATGCCATCAAGATGAGCACGAGCCGTGACATGATTTGCTCATTGATCGCTGTAATGATTTTTTTAAGTTGCTAAACAATGGAAGCGGAAGAACGAGGGCAAAGGAAAGTGGAGGGAAAAAGAGGTGGGAAGCCGACGATGAATTTTCCTCGTTCTTCTCAGCAGGATTCAATTCCTAAAGTGAAAGGGGAACTCGTCAAAAAAAAACCCAAAAAAACGACTTCTAAGAATTTGCTCGAAATGTTTATCAGAGAGGGAAGTACATTGAATTTTTTTAAACAAACACCGAAGATATTTGTGGTCGATTTTCATTAGCATTGTAATCGTTCAGCATACAATTGTATACGCGTCTTCATTAACGCGAGAGTTTCAAATTCGCGTTACGTAACGCGTATGAATTGTTTAACCTTCGAGGATTAATTAAAAGTTGAATCTTAATTGGAATACCGAAGGTAGCGCGGTGCGGCGGCGGAACATGCATATTCTCATTAATCTCTTAGTCCCATCTGGGCGAAGCTTGCTCTAATTACGAAAATCGTATAGAGGACGCGAAAGATAATGCATGCGGTGTACACAAGGGATTGGTACATTCGTATGGACTTTTGTGGTAATACGAAAGTCGGCTGATAACGTATGCATCCGTTGTTCGTTATAACGCGTGGTGCTAAAGTAGTGCAAGTGACGCGATTAATTATATCACCCGCGAATATCTCCGTGTAGGTATGAAGAAGCTATTGGGCTTCGGTACATGGAAGTGGAGAAAAGAATGAGTAATAAAATGAGAAAGAGATATAGGGAAAGAGGAAACTCCGGGAGAAGGAGAAAGAGTGGAGGTGCGAAGGTGAAGCGCGAAGGGAGGCTACAAGCAGGCGTGAGCGAACGTATTATATTCCAGGGAATACGAGAGAAGAGGAGAACCTTTCTCGCACCTCTTCCATCTCTTTATCTTTTAGCCTTCTTTTGGCATAGGCCTGGCTCTTTCTTCCATCCTCAGAGGCCTCTTCGCCTCTCTCTCTCTCTTTCTCTTTCTTCCTCGATCTCACTCGGTCGAATCGCCAACGAAGACGACCACCGCGCCTAAATCTCATTTTCACTTCCTCCAATAAGTCACGGTACATTTAGCATTCTCCGCAGTTATTCTCGTATTTCTTGTCCCACGCCGAACTCTTGCACACTCTCTTTTGGAGCCTTTCAACTTCACGGCGCGGCGAAGGGACGCTCATTCAACACCTCGACGTAGCTCCAACATATCCTCCTTGTTTGGCTCGCCCGGCCTATGCTTTTCTGCCGCAAACCTTCTCCACCCCGGCATACGTGCAACTCGGGCTCCGTGTTGCCACGAACTTTCCGCAACTCAGCTAGAATTTAATTCGCATGGACAAAAAAACAGTTGCACAGCGTCTCAAGAATATCCAGTGGTTCTCACGAGCGAACATTGCTCCAGTGAATTTCGTAACATCCCGGAAGATCAAGATCGCTCGAATAATGAGGATGCAGCGCGAAAATCATTCACTATTTTTCCGTCACAACGTTTTCTCCCAACAGACTCGACTCGCTTCTGTGGACTCAGAAATGAAAAGCATCCACGTGCTCGAGAGCACCCGAAAAACATCGACGGAGAGAGCTGCAAAACTGCTGCGATTAAACGATAAAAATATGTTCACCAATATTACAAGGCGCGAGAAGCTCGAGAGAATTTAAAAAAAGAGGGAACATAGAAACAAGAAGGGCGAGATGGAGGCTGGGCCGGAAAATATTATAGTAACTGGTTCGCGGAGATAGTCGTCAAGGCACGGAGAAGAGGTCGTGTCATAGCGAGGAGGAGAAGTTGCGTAGGTTCAGGTATAGGTTGGAGCGAAAAAGAGGTTGAAAGTTGGAAGAGAAGATATAGAATTGAGGGAGGCAATGGGGGCGAGGGATAGAGGGACGTGCATGCTGGGTTTGAGAAGGTAGAGAAGAGGGGGGGTCCAACCGCGGTCGGATCTTCTCGGTCGCTTGTTAATGACCGGGTCCTACTAAATCGTGACCATTTGTTTATATGGTGTCGCCTCGGAAGGAACAAGCGCGTTGCCGCTCGAGCATCATAAATCCCTCACTCCTCGAATGTAATTTGACGTGACAAATGGCACGATGTAAACGATAACGTTCCTCGTCTCTCCTCCCCGGCCGTGCCTCCCCCTTAACGTACATATATACCACAGCATTAGGATGTTTTAGAGCGCAGCAAGATGTACAGTTTGCGTACGTGCGTTTAAAAAATCTCCTCCGGAGAGCATGTCCACGTTGCGCTACGCCGGAGACGCGGTACAGCCGTTTAAAATATGAGTCCGGCGCCCTTCACCGCCTTCCTCCTTAAAATAGAATCGCACCGAGGCTCGAGGCGTTCGCGACTCGAGTCCCGCGCCCCCTATGAACTCTCGTCTTTTGACTACTCGAGGACAAGATCGCACCTAAGTCGACGACTCGCCATGGGAGTTTCTCGCGCATACTTTTGTCTTCGATCGTCCGCGTTCGTACCTCGCAGCATACCTTCGGAATACGCTTAACGAACGAGCTCTCCGTGTAGCTGCGCGCGGAAGAGCGAGCAAGGTGGTCGCCGGTACTTACTTCTCGTTGGCTGCTGACCCAACGGGGCGGAATAGAGAGCACGTATATCCTTCATTTCCGTGCGCTCCGCGAGATACTCCCTCGTGCTTGTGCGCCTTTGCTCTTTCTCGTCATCTCCTGGCCCTGTACACACTTTAGTTACTATAAATCCTCGTGAGAAGACACTCGAGACACATCCTCGAATCACATGCGCTTAAGGATGATTCTCGAGGTCGCGGATGCCCGCCACGAAGAAGAGCAACGCGTCAGCCTTCGGCAGTGATTCGTACGCACTAGAATCCTCGGGCTCCGCTCTTCGTACGAGCTCACGCAGGGACGCACGCACTAAATAGAAGTGCAAAACCTATCAGTCATCATTCACTGCGATTCCTTTTGCACTCCTCGATACGTGACGTCTCCCTCGCTGTTTTTTCCCACCTTCCATACCCGTGTGTGCTCTACTCTCGACAATTTCATGACTCCGCGAACTTAACAGGAGCTTCGGACACGAAAGCAAGACGATATATTTTCAGCGACTTCGATGTAGGCACCGCGACGATAGCGGTCGCTGTCGAGAGTGACGCATCGATAAATTGGCCCGGTAGATCGGGATGACGGATCCGGGCTGTACGGGTCAACCCAAAAGTTGGGACGAGTCGGTGCTGGGGATTGAACCGAGGAAATGAGGGGCGGAGAAAAAATGAAGGCTAATGATTTCCATGGAAGATTTTAACGTCGAATCTCAGTGTCATCTTGAGGCTGGAAGCCAAAATGTAATTAATATTTCTTCGGGTGTTTAGAACCATGAATGGGCTGATGGAAGTTTCGAGAAAAAAAAGCACCTTCGAGCCTCCCTTCGCCTACGATTCGGGCCTGTGGAAGCAACAAAAGTGAAAGAGAGCCAAATAAAGTATGAAGATCGAGGCAAAAAGGAGACGAAACGAGGTATCGAAGCGAGGTGAAGCGATCCGTGGTGAACAGTAGCTGTTTTGACGCTGAATATAGCTTTCCTCGCCATTTAGATGCGCTCGTTATAAAAGGCCCGAAGTGCTTCGGATTGGCCCCATGAAATCGAGACGCCTGAATCGACGTCCCTCTCTCCTTCTCAAGCCTTCGGAGTTCCGCGTGTCTCTTTCTATCCACAAACGTCGAATACTTCGCCGGTGAGAAGAACAATGGGTTGCAACTTTTCTCGATCCTCTCGATCGCATGCAATATGCGCATCGTCATCGCATCGATTCATCACGAGTTCATAATATGCCCCGGCATCCCCGTAAGAAGATCGATATAATAACGATTATCGATGGATATTCTCTCTTGGCATGTACACGCACAAACACTCACCCACACACTGCCGTTCGCGTTCGAATGAATGGTTTTACTCTCGTTTGAATCTCCTCCCTCTTGCATCACCATCGCTCCTGCACCATCGCATTCCCCTTTCTCTCTGTCTTTGCACTTATATTCCTCCATTTTGCTCAGAATCCCGTTCCACTTTAATATCGCCGGTGGTATATTCAACGCGTTCACCTCCCGACGGCTTTAGGAGTTCTTCGGGAAGCGATTTGATCCGCTCCATCCTCGTGATACTCCGATGCCATGTAACCTTTTCTTACATTCTCTCTCCTTCTCTCCTCGCTCTCCATCTTTTTCCCTATCCTCCTATCCATCTTCGAGTGGCCTGCATCGATAAACCTCCGTCGTTTCTCTCCCCCGCACACTCGAGTTTCCACGGGGAAAATCGTACCAAAAGTTTTTGCTCCTATCGCGAGGCAAATGGATTTTCGATGAATCTCGTATCCGCTCGTGCGTCAAATATCCCAACGCGCGTCAAGAGAAACGCCACCAAATTCCGGTTTTTATAGCCTATCCACGCGTACGCATTCGTCAAACTTTTCCCTCGGTTCGCCAAGCTCTTTCTGTCAAATTATTTTGGAAAATATGATAGTAATCAAAAGTAATTGCGAATGAAAAAGTCTCGTTTTTCTGTCGAATCTTCCACTTTCGAAAACTGCTCACGATCCAACACCGAAAATACACTCGCAAACTCGCGTAAGTGGACCTACAAATAAAAACAGTTACGAAACGACGATTTTATCGAAAAAGCAGGAAAATTTGCGATTCGGACAACAGAGATGCGAGGATCGTGATTCGCTACAAAAGTACCCACAATGATATACGATCTCCAATGCTTAACGTAACAATTAACATACAAATGCTCCCTCGATACTCACAGTCATTTACAATAAAAGAATCACCGGATGTCATCGTTATTTTACATTCACATGGATATTGGAATATGAATATCACACAAATACGAAGCTCTTCCCCAAAGTGGTCACCTTCCGTTGATCAAAACGAGACGAAATTCATATCGCGCGATTATTATCGCGATTACGAGCGCAAACGTTTAGAGCAGAATGAATAAAATAAATTTTCGCGACGATTTGCACGAGCTGAAAACAGAAACGTAGCTGTAATTATCTCATTATTTATTCATTCTCTCGTTCGTCCGTGTGTCACAGTCAGTAAGTTTTGCAATATTAAATATACACGTATATAGAGGAGCGCCTGTTAGTCAACTCTTTTATGCATTTATTTACGACGCGCTCGATGGCTGCACTGCAGCCAACGAATAAAAGCGATGCGTTTGCATAATTATAAAACAATTGTCGTGATTTTACTCGAATCCTCTATAGAAATCTCGCTGTTTCAATACAGACGGAAGTAGATATCAGTATAGCAAATGTTTCCGCTTCGTGTACAGGATGAGCGTGGTTATTCTGCGTAAATGACAAAATTTTTTTCCCACCATATGTTCCAACTTTGTTCGGCTCTTGCAACTCTGTTGGAGCGAAAAATGAATCCTGTATACAAAATTTAGTGTAAACGATATTGCGTATAGCGAGTAAACGTATCGAAAAAAAATATTCGATCCTTCTTATCTTGATCTGACTCATATTTGCATCGGGGCTACGAGGAATTCGTGGCACTCCATAATCTTTGCTCCACTGAACTGTCTCCCCGATAATCGAACAAATGAAAAAGCCCAAAAACCAGAAATGTTTTGGCAACGATGATCGAGCATTTTCTTGGAATCTCAGCGGCCAAACTCTCATTATCGTAGAGAATCGAACTTTGAACTGAACGAAGATGAGCCACTCAAGCACCGACGAGGCGTAACTTTTTCCACTGCCACTTTAGCCTCCCTCGATACCGAACAATTCTTGCAGCGAGTCCTCGAGAGATTAGAATCGGTTGGCTAAATGTTCGAGTGGGTCTTGGACGGAAGGTCGAACAGAGTGTATGCCTTATGTAGTTAATACGCATATATACATATATGAAATACGCGAAACTAAGATACTTGTGGCTACACTCGACGGCTGGATTCTGCATTGGAGAGTTTCTAGTCGATCGGTTCGAGAACAGCGAGGTCAATGCTAGGAGACACGACGAGCTTCTCTCGCCCCGCAGGCTGAGCTATCGATGCGGAATCAGTTTGCTTCCGCATCCAGAAACTTACTAGAGCACATTGCGACCGGTCAGCTACTACGATACGAACGGAGAATTTGGTAACTGCACTCCTGGCGTCTGTGTGGAGGTGAAATTGACAGTGTGACTATGGAGGCCTCCCCAGTAGCCACTGTAGAACCCTTCCCTTTGGCTTGTCTTTGATTTGATAGTCCTCTTGTCCATTGTCAAATTGCTCTTGGATGGCCAATTGTAAATCGAGGGAGCAACCTTTTAACTCCTCGTGGCCTTTGACCTCTTTGAGGTGCCTTCAAACTCGGTCGCATTTTTAACCGAGTCCGAACTCAACGATGGGGAATCTAGTTTTGTGAGCTAAGATTTTGCTCGAGCTTGAAGTTGGGCTATGACGCGTTCACATTGATTTTTGGCTCGATTGTTACTCAAGGTAGAATCGTCAATTCTCTTTGAAAGGAATATTATTAGACACAAAAAATACTGTGCCTTGTGAAGTACTCGTTATTGCTCTCATAGGAGAGGAAATAAAAATCCCTCGAAATTCTAAATCAGTAGCATTCGAAATAAGCGTAGTAGCCCTTTCGGATGCCCAGTGGAAGCACAAAAATTGGCGAACAACAAAGCGTCAGGAGGCAAAAGGAGATTCGGAGATTGAAAGACGAGGTGGGCAAGACGAAAGAAGAATCTAGTGTTTGGTGGCGGTCTTTGCTTGATGACTCTCGTTCCTTTCTGCATGTCTCTCACACTCGATCTCTTTCCATCTATTTATCTCGCTCTCTCTCTCTCTCTTTCTCTCTTTCTGTTTCCTCTCTATATGCTATATAAAGTCGTTCACCCCGATTCAGACAATCTAGTGTCTGCGCACGGCTGTGCTCTCTCTGTGCCGTGGGCTAACCCGGGAGTGATCCGTGATTGTATTAATATCACAACACGCCCTGGCACACCGCTTATATATCGTCCTCGCTCGTCCGCTCTTACTTACACTCCCGAAACTTTCACGATCTCATTTTATCTTCTTTCTCATTCTCCTCATTGTAGCCGCTATGCCTCATCTCGTTTTCGTTCCTCTCGCTCGCTTGAATTCTCATCGTGCAGGCTAGCTCCGCAACGCGAACGAACTCAAAGAGAAAGAGAATGAGGAGAGTGAGAGAGAGGGAGAGTACAGAAGACACTTTGCCCCTTAAATTTATGCGATCATCGGTGCAACGGCGCCATTGTGTGACACATGACCTGCAGCTAAAACTGATCTAAAACGTTGCGAGTGAGACGCGAGCGTGGCTGTGAAGAAGCAGAGAAAAACAATATTTGTGGAGGACCCGAGCGCGAGAGTTGGAGGTCGTTGAAAAAACGGTGACAAAAACATTCTGCAAACTTGAAATAAATAACGAAATTCGTTGCCGGGGAATTTTACAGTTTTTTTTACTCCTCTCGCGGCGATCGTATCGGTTTCCCGTGGATGCTGCGCTAAAGTTTTTATCATTCCAAAGGACTTATTAATGAAAAAGAAAAAGTACGAACGGAAGTCGGAGATGCCGATTGAACCTTATTTTGTCTGTAACGGTGACTCGAATCTAAAAGTATTCCAGAGTCCCAATGAACAAGCTCCACCTCGTATTTCTGCCCGGCGTTCACCGTCTCCGAAGCTCCGTGGAAAGCTCGAGGCATAAAAGCAACGTGATAAAAAAGGCGACTCCAAAGCAGTGCACAATTAGGATTGCCTTTCATCGGGACTCTTCGCAATTTCAGGCTCTATATTCGCACGCGTAAGGCCGTGCAGCGCGCGTTCTCTTTTACCGAAATTCTTGGGAGCGATCGGAAAGGTCGTTGAAAAAGAGGGGCAAAAAAATTGTGAGAATTTTGCGTTCCGGTATCTCTCTGAGAATTGCCCGAGTAACGCGGGCAGGCCGATACAGTTCGAAAGTGACTTTTTAACGAGTTCCACACTAAAACGATCGTGCGCTCCTGGGCTTGGAAATACGCGCACGCACGCATATTGTTCTATTTATGTAACCATTGTTCATCCATCGTTCGGGATAAATTTAGAGTTTGCTGCTCAGAGACAGCACAGACCCATATATACACGCGCAGATGGATTCTCGCGCGTGTATACAAACGCAAACGCATTCACATACGCAGCAGCTTGAGACGACGCGTTTGTAATATGTCTTTCTCCCTTTTTCTTTCGCGAGATCCCTCTTTCCTATCCCCATCTCTTTTTCGCTCTTTCTCATCTCTTCTTATACTTCTTCCTCTCATCTCCCTTTATATATCCTCTCGATCTCACTCTCGTTTCGCGATCTCTTGTGTATCGCAGAAAAGTATGCGCGCGGAATGCCACGGTGCCGTCTTCTTAAATGTTTTTCGCTCTCGAACGCCCCTCTCGCGCCTTTTCGATCTTTTTCCTCGGCTCCTTTCCCGCTCCCTAAACGCACGTATACGTGTCACTCAAATCGTCCCATCTCTCTCGCCCTCTCCTCCTCCTCTTTTTCTCTCATTCTCTCTGCTTCATGATCTACTCGCCTCTTCGTGCTATTAATGATACCGATTAATTTAGAACTATTGGGTTTCCCAATTAGCCAATCGGAGACTTCCCGCAGCGATATGTGCCGAGATGGAACTGACTCGCTGCTCCCTCTCTCTCGCTTCTTGCTTCTCATTTCTAGCAGTCGATTTCGCTTATGGCTCGTCGTTTCTCATCTTACGAGCATCGTCTGTAAACGCAAACATCATGGCTTTGGCCGAAACGTTATTGTTCCCAATTCGAGTATTCAATTTCATTTAATTTATTTATTGAAGACTGCTATATAGTTTGAGTTAAATCTTAATGATCGTCGTGTTCCACACAAAGTCGACGTTTCTCCGCGTTCCAACAAAATTGAATCTCGGGTCATTTGTCTTCTTCATAATTCGCTTTCGTCGATTTGCTTCTACGCCGTGTCAAGCCCGCGCGCGCGCGCGCGCGCGCCAGCCAAGAGCAAACGTGCCGCGTGTCCAAAGATTCCGAAAGATGCAAACTTACTCACCGGCCAATGTGCTCGGCTGTCACGATTCGCGTCGCCGATCGAAATCCACGAGAATCTTACGAGTGTTTATCTCACACGCATGTGGACCGAGCTCGGGCGAAAAGCTATCAATTATAACCGCATAATTCCGCAACTTGTGTTACCAAGAGATATGCAAGTGCAGCTATGAGATACCACGCGCATAGCTCATCACGAGAGTCCCCGCGGGGCTGTCACTGTGCCAACTCCGAGAGTAAATGTTACAGCAGATATTTTCACCGATTCGTTTCGATCTTTCGTTCCACTCATTTATCTCGATCGTTTTACCCTCAATATTCTAATCGATTTAAATCGTCACGTAAATCCTTCAGCGTCCCCACATTTTTCAATCCCAATGAATCCGTCATCGAACTCCGTCAAGCCCAATCATATTCGAATACAAACCACGAGTTTTTTCCGTTGAAATTAAAGATTCCGCAAGGCGACTGAATAAGAAAACTTTCTTGGTGTTCACATTTCCGAAACTAGGACCAGGAATCCAAAATATAAAAACTTCAGTTTAATAAAATTTCATCCGCATTGATAGAAAATCAAATCGAGCGTCACGTCCGAAAGCCTTAAATTTTTTGAACAATTAAAAGCTAGCATTGAAATGAAATTTGGAATGATCGAACACAGAGGCTCGATTACTAGCAACAAAATATAAAATACACACGTAAGTAGTATATTAGGCGCGTACATAAATGTAGGGGAATAACTGCGGTAGCCTTTCGCGACCTTTTGCTCCAGACAAGCGCGAGACGAGTGTTACGACGAGAGAACAGATGCGACAACCCTCGTTTAATACTTTCTTCCTGTCTCAGTGCGAGTGTTTCGTAGTACGCTCCATTCGTGTGTGTACGTTTTTATCGTTTTGGCCACTCGAGAATATAATTGTCGATTCGAGAGAGAGAGAGAGAGAGAGAGAGTTCATTCCCGGCTTCCATTCTCGCGGCTTATTAAGTGCGTCGTTATATATACTCGCCTCCAGATCTCTTGGCCAAGACGAATACATATTATAAGTATAATTACAGAATGATGCACATATCGGTGACTCTCTAGCAGCGTCGTCACGGAGTTTAAAGACATAGCTACGAATACTAATAACGTTAGCGAGTCCCTTTCGCTCTGCCAGTTAATTTGCATCGCTGGATTGTCGCGCGAGCTTGCTCGTGCGCGAAAAGCACAAAGCTATAATTATTAGTACGCGTCGTCTGAACTCTATCTGGCTTTCTCATACTCATTTATAAAAGGCCATCACACCGCGAGAGATTCCGCTCGCTCCCGAGCGGATCTTCGTCATCGTCTTATTCTTCGTCATAGTTTTTGGTTCTTTTTTTATTCTCCTGCTCTCCGTTATCTTGTTCTTGCTCTTACTCTTCTTCCCTGTGTGTCACACCGTGTGCCGAAATCCATCTCTTTTTGTCCCCTTTTGGCTGTCTCCTCGTCCTTAATTTCATGGCGAGTGTCTCTTCCTCCTTCTCTCTCTCCCCCCAACCCTCTTTCTCGAGACTTTTCTTGCTTTAAATCCAAGCCCCGCTGTGATTATACGTCGCGCTAGTCTCTCTTGTTCCCCTAGATATCCATAAGGATGGAATTTCTCTTGCTTCTGCGATGCCCCGCCGCTCACCCGGAGAACCGCGTCTCGTGCCTGACTAGGCCAATTTGTTTCTTTCTCTAGCCGCGAGAGAGCCTCGAGAGAAGCTCTGCAGTTTCTCGTGTCGCGGGAAAAGAGACCTCACGGGGCCTAGAATATATATCCGGGTCTTTAGAAACTCTCGTTGGAAGAAATTATCGAAAATGAAGTAACTCAACTCGTATCGATGAGAATTTTGTCACTCGTGAAAACAGCGCTGAGGTGAAAAATGATAATGGAAAAATGATCGCGTTCGCCAACATCATATTGAAGATTCGCGACTAATTTTGAAGAGGTGCTCTGAAAAAATGTTCTGGTCACGTTTCAGTGAGGAATGGATGGATCGAAACTTTTTAATGCCAAAAAAATCGTATTCGGAGAAAAAAAAAATGATAAAAAGTGAATATTTTACAGCATCGGGAGGCCTGCCCGAGGTTGGAGGCGAAGGAAAGAAGTTGGCAATAGGACTGCCATCTCTTGGCTACTGCGTGGACCTTGGTCACCCAACAGTCATCTCTCTCGCTCCTCCTCTTTTTACTCATTCGTTTTTTCCTATAAAAACGGCGCTCTTACAAATTCCACGTTTGTGCACACGCGCACGCCTCTTTTCGTCTCTCCCACTCCCCCCTCTGTCTCTATATCGCTGTCTTTCCTTCCTTCCTTCCTCCCAACAACCAGATGTGGTTCTTCGCGAGAGTGAAACGGCAGCATCGTGCTCTATATAGATTTGCCACACCAACGACCGGACTCTCTCGTTCCCGTCGCGCTTTCCGTTTGTCGATGCAATTGCGCACGAACGCACACGCGCGCACATGTAAACGCGCGTTCATACTCGGGCGATTCGATCGGTATTTCGAGGGAGAGAGAATCGCAACGATCCGACGATTACGTTCGATCGAATTCAATGAATCTTTGGACTTTTTAAACGAACACGTCAAATTGTTTCGAATTTAATTGGTATTTTTATTGGAATACTCTCGACGAGCTGCCCCACGAAAACGTCACGTGTGCGTCCTTCAACGCGCCCGTATACACCCCGCGATTATTCATGCATGAAGCATTTTATAGTACAAACGACAAAAATGTACTACAACGCACCAAACACTCAAAATTCAATTCTCTTTCTTATTTGCACTTTCATTTCGAGTCTCGAACGTGATCAAGCGAGAAGAAAGAAAGTTGCGATCACTTAACAAAAGCTCCGAAAATCCAAGTCTCCGTTGCGTGTACAAAATAAATATTTTTGACGCAACGAACGCGGCTGCGCCATCCTCACGATTCGAGAAGTCTCGAAGCAATAAAATCACTCGAAATATCCGCGACTTCATTTTTCCTCCGATCCTCCCTCGCTATTGCATCGAATAATTGTGTTGCTCTGGCTCATCGTGCTCGAGCTTCACGCGTATTCGAGGAGTGCATCAGCCTCGTGAGATTTGCCTTAATCTGTTTTATCATCGATCCGAAAATATCGCTGCGGCATCACCAAGATGTTTCGTTATTGAATTTGTACATGTGAATTTTTACGTGGGAATAAATCGAGGAGAAACCAGCCCCATGAATTCAGAATATTTACAGTTTTTTCTGGCACGCATACTCGCGCAGTGCATTCGCGCTTTGAAAACATTCGTTATTTCTGTTGGATTGTTCAACGTTTCGTAATTTTGCCTCGAATTGGACTCGCGCAAAAACTTCATTCGAATTCAGCGACTTTTTACAGCCGCGCGTTCTAATGGAATTTTTTTTCGTCGATACTCCCTCGTCCCGTATCCCTTATTTCAGTCTACAAATTTTTATTAAAACACCGATGAATCCTTTGTCGAGTTTCAATGTTAAAAAGAAATGGACAAAAAAATGCTTTTTTCACAATATGTTTTTCACCGCGAGTAACTCATGGCTCTCGTTTTCGTCGAGCAAAGACGAGAGTTGACAACGACATTCTCAGCGGTCCAATAAAGAAAAGAGTGCTTCAAGTCCCTTTCCTTGCTGTCCTGCGTTCATGTCCCCCGAGAACCTGTTCCCGTAGGAAGACCAGATTTATGTGCAAAACTCCCGTTCCAACGTCCTCCCCCTCCCTCCCTCAATGTTCACTTTGCTCTTATACTTTATCCTCCTCTCGTCCACATACACCTTCTGTTTTCTCTCACTTTGTTGCTTGCTCGTTCTTGCCGTTTGACAAAGATTCAGGAGGAAGAGAAACGACGATCCCTCAGGACACGGGACGAATAAACTTGGCTTGCTCCGAAGCGACGATCGGTGAATCTGCATGTCCAACTTTTCTGTTCTGCTTATCCAATTGGGGTAGAAAAAAAAATAAAAAAAAAACCACACGCACACATCGAATGAATTAATATTGCAATGATGCATAGAATTTATCGTTTTATTCGCTCTCCGGGATCGTTCTCCGAGAAGTAGGCTCGAAGCCAATTGAATTTCCGATCGGCGCGCGCTCGAAATAGTTTTATCATTTTTTCAATTCATGAGCCTGAGTCAAAAGAAATTCCAGTCACATTTCCTCTTTGCGATCAATATAGAAAATCTTGGGAAAGTCCAACCTGAAATTGATCCCTCAATTTAGTGCGGCGTTTCGCGAAGTATATTAGCTTTTATTCCACGAGACTGCGGGAGAGAAATAGCGTGAACAATGGTGGAAGGAAATATCCGAAGAGGGCGTAAATTATACACTGGAAGTCGATAACTCTCGCTGCCCACTTTCTGTACAGTATCCCATTACCGGGCTTGACTAAATTTCCAAACAATAACCTCCCGTGGCAGCTCGGTGGATGAAATATTCAACGTTTACTCAGCAGCGAATTGCGGCCTTTCAAATGGTATATCTCTCGGTCTCACTCATCTTTTTCTCCCACATTTAGCTCCTCTTTTATTTCTTCTTTACGTTTCCTCCGCTCGCGGTAATACCACGCACGTATGTATATATATACACGCAGATGCGGAGCCCGTGCGTCTCGTGAATCCGCGAACACGAGAAATTGATCTCTTCCACTTACTAGCGAGGCCCTAATGTTCATGAAAGCATAATGTTGTCGTGACGGTAAGCGTTTCCATATATACGCCATGACGAGTGCATGTGTACGACGATATACAGACACATGGACGTTTGCGGTGTTTCGCGACCTCGTGAAATTCATTTCCGAGCAAAATTGTGGATGCGACCATTTTCTCTGTATTTATAGGACATTTCGTACGAACCGAAATGATCTCTGGTAAGATACGCGTTTTCATCAAAAAGTGGGATGACGAGGGGGCGAAAGAGGATACAAAAGTTGTTGAATCTTCCCCAGCTGGGCGCCGCGACTAGTTCGAGAGTAGAATTTCATGCAAAATTAAAGTCAGTCTCACCGAGACTGATTCATATGTTCGTGAAACTTTAAAAACGAATGAGAATCAAGTGAAAAGGTGCATTCCGTCAGCGTGTACTTCGGGGACGTAAGAAATAGAGCAATATCGAGCTCCCCAACGCGGTTGAAGCGAATATAATCCAACGTTACACATGAGACGAGAAGCTCGAGAATACGAAGGTGGAATGGCGTCCGATGAACACGGTTTCTGTCTTAAAGTTCTCAATCATTCAGTGATCCCGAACCGCGAATGCGTGTGTCTTGCAACGCGATCTACACGGAGCCTGCCCCCTCCATTTCTCATCAATTTATAAGCTCGGTACATCTAAGCACTACACTCAGTTTCGACTCCATGAATCTAAGACCACTCAGGAAAATTCAGATTGAAGTTCTGATGAGTTTCACCGACTCTGACTAACGAAGGGACCTTTGCAAACATTTTCTGATGAAGATCGAGTGACGTTGTCCAAATGAAGGATCCGCAGATTCAATGAGCTCGATACTCCGCCCCTGGGACCTGGAGCTTGAACGTTATTCGTCTTCGAATCAACTTCGATTCAGTAAAATAACGTTTCGACGCATTTTTTCGGAATAAAACCAGAGCTTGGCTCCAGTTACGAAAAAATCACTCTACAGAATGATGCACCAAATCCACAGCTCGTCCGAGGCTTCTCGACCGCAGTCAAAAATCGTTATAAAAAAATCGCATTTGGTATAATCGCATGAGAACAATCCTGCGAGTATATCTAGGTGTGGAGCTACAATCGTATAACTTTTTACAGCTGCGCTGCTGCGACTGGTGCAGATACTAGGTTTTCATGATGGCAATAAATCTCGAAGCCCCGTCAGGCGGTAACTCGTAGAATTGTTGCCGGTTCATACACGCATATGCAATCGACAAACATCGTACGCGTTGTTTGAATATGTGTGCGTGCCGGGGGTATGTTTTGCGTTGACCGTATGATACAAAAGTTCTAATTTTCTCGTCGAATTCAAGCCACGCGCGTAACACTTGAGCGAATATCGTGAAGAAGAAAAATGTATGTACCTCTATAAATATAGCGGAGATACAAGGCAAGACAAGAAGGCAGCGAAACAGAGAGCGTCGCGAATTCAAGAAATCGCGATGAAAACAAAAAACTGTTAAGCTGCTTTGGTGCATTTTATATCACGCCTTTCACGAAATATCCCTCAGCCAGAGAAGATTCCCATAGCAACGCGCGTTTGGCTCGGTGCGATCGCACTACTAAAAGTACTTTATATATACCCAGGCTATTATAATTGTGTACAATGTCTATAGAGCACTTGAGTCGAAGCAACGATTTGAAAGTAAAGATCGTTGGTGCGTGTGCAGACACATCTCGTTTAATAGGCAAAGCATTCTCGTCTATGTAACGGCATGAATTAGAACGACTCTAACGATGAGATAGTAATAACAATGAGTTTTGTTTTTCACGTCAATTAGCATACTTTACGATATCGTACATTCGTAGCTGGAACCGCATGAATTTTCTTTTCTTTAAGGACGTTCCGAGGAAGCTCGTCACTGATTAACTGGCCCGAGTTACGAAGATTTCATTTCGCCAGACCGAGCGATCCGCACTCGTCTTATTCGCTCGGGCTCAGAAAACTCTTTGGAATCCAGTCGGTAATTGTTCGTGCAAAAAAAATGGACGAGCAATCGATTTTGCGAGAGAAAAGCCTCGCAGCTTCGATCCCCATTGAGATAAATTGATTTTTCTCAATGCGTTGTGCATGACAGTCGACTGGCTAAGAGTGCAAAGCAAATGGGGAACGAGGAGCGAGAGCAGGCGCATCGACGATATGGAAAAAGAGATAAGGATACGGGGAGCGTGTAAATAAGAAAGAAATAAAACGAAAAGGAGAGAGGAAGGCGCGATTAACGATTCCGCACGCGATACTCGGACGCGTGACCTGGACGGTTCCCACGCGACCGGCGACATGCGGAACCCGCAATACGCGTGTGATATCGATGTGACGTGTCAAATACGTGATCATACGGTCTAATGCACGCTGACGCGGCAATTCGTACGAGCGGATAAGGGAGCTGGTAAAATAACACTTTGGAAATTACGATGCTTGCTCGATGTCATCATAACTTTGCCTCGATATTCTCTCTCCGTGTGTCAACATCAATGTATAAATATGTATTTATACATGTGTACGTATAAATTGATCGTGTACTTTTCTCTTTATACCTTTGGGCCGCTGTCCCGAATACCGATAAGGACATTCACTCGCGAAATATTTATTTCTCCATTCTTCTGGTTTTTCCCAGACCTCCCCCCTCCATTTTTCGTATTTCAAGAAATATTTATTCCCGTAAGAATTGCGCGTCGGGACGAGATAAAGCTTATTATTGGCAAGCGCGTATCCGGTCTGCTCGCTTATTATTCCGCGTTGAAAGGCGCCTTCGAGGGACGACAGTTCGAGAGAGAGAGAGAGCGATCGAGCATTCTTCTGCTTGAGTTATCGAAATATTATCGTTTCAATTTACACAGCTCGAAACACTAATCGAAGGGAGATTAAATTCGAGCATTTTTCGTCGGAAGCTTGCCTTCGGTTCTCGCGACAATCTTTCACGAACTTTTTTTTGGCCTCGGACGGAAGACTCGAGGCAAACAAAATCATGCGAATCAAAGTCAATATGAGCGATGCACGCGCGCGCGCGCGTGTGTGTGTGTGTGTGCACGAGAGGCATAATCAATGTCGGAGTAATCACGATGAGAATTACGTCCCAAATCATTTAATATTCAATTCAATATCAAAGCTTCAATCGAGAATGATGTACGATCCATCTCGTCAAGATTTATGCCGGCGATGACGCTTCTCGTGTTTGTTTATTCCGTCGTTGGTCCCTGTTTCTCCGATAAGATCGTCAAAGTGAGTGGAAATACCGAGACAAGTGTCATCATAATTTTTCTCATAATCGAATCATTTAATCAGCCTATGTTTCTCGTCACATGGGATCGAGGTATCGTAACTTATATTGTAAACTATCGATAATGCTCATTTATCGTTTCCGCCGCACATAACGATGCTTCTGTCTAGCGTATTTGTCATTGCATCCGACTGTGTACGCGCTCCGTTGTGTCATTGATTTTAATCAAACTCGCGTCGCGCCTCTATTAATCACAGTGGCCGCAGTCGCATCAATTTTTCGCGTGCGATGCGACCCAAACGAATGAATTTCACAGGGACTCGCCCGCATTTCATAACGCCCAACGATTCGCTGCGTTTCGAAAATTAAGATTGATTCGATCGCGTCTGACGTTTCTCAATTCCGATCACAATTCGCACAGCAGCGATATACCGAATGAAAGCTATTCTCACATTCATTTTTCTATACATTTGAATATTTCATTGAAGAAGGAGCGCGACAGAGAGGGAGAAAGGATGCTATCACGCTACGCGTGCGCCAGCATTCCATCATGCTCGCGTTTCCCAGATCGAAATAATGTTATGCGCCTCATCTCTTATGATCGTAAATATTAAGAGTCCACATGCGGTTACCGGTGCGACGGTAGCCATATTTACATAATACTTAAACACACACACACGTACGCACGTTTATGCTCTCTCGCTAGCAGTGTGTCGTTCGTATAAAAGTCATATAACAAAGTCTCTCTCGGAGCTGACGAAAGTCCGTTAGGAATCCGCGTGTGGTATGGCACCCACTCATCCAAATATACAGCAAGCAGCAACTCATATAATTCGTTATTACCATCAGCGAGTACTACGAGAACGGAATACGAATCGATTCGGAGAGTCTTGATATACACGCGGGTATCAAAACGCTCAGTACGTGAACAGGCACTCGTGTCAACCTATATTTATAAAAAGTTGTGTAAATCGTGTGTGTGTGTATCGCTGACATGAAAAATGTATATGCACTTTGTATACAAACTGCTGACATTATCATTTTTATTATTAAATGCGATCTTTTTATAGGATACGAAAGATATAGTGGATTTATGTTGACCGGTAGAGAAAAGAAATGGGATTTGCGAGAGCGCGGATCGCGATCTGAACTTCAAATACGGCGTAGAACTTTCGAGAATATATATATTTATTTATTTATTTACTTATTTATATGTGTATACGAAAGAACTCGTTCACTCGGTTCGTCTCCGTGTTCTTCACAAGTACCGAAGCACCGACGTACGCGCAGAAAGAAGTTTCATACGCGAGCTCATCTCGTACTTTCTTCCCTTCTTCCATTTATCTTTCTCTCTCTCTCTCTCTCTTTCGGTGTATTTTTCTCTCGTTGATTCCCTCGCGTGTGCGTGCTGGAAGCGTCGTGATCGAGCGTGCGACGTGTCCGCGTGAAATCAGGTTCGATAAATCGAGAAGTAAATGGATCCGGAATACAAATAACCAAGACGTGACCTCGAGCAAATCGTGAACGAGCTCGTTGCTCGCGCTGTCTTCGTCGGTGGCTCTACCCGGCGTGCTCGCGATCAACGCGACATTGAAAGGAATGTAAATCCACATACACATTCGTATATACATATGCAAAAAGGTTATGGGAGATTTTCTCGGGACCCAGTTTTTCGATCACGTACTCGCACGAGCAATTTGTTGTTTTATTTCGATTCACCTGCGCCTTCGGCAAAGCCTGATCATCATCGGGAGCCATTGGATCGCGAGGCTTGAGAATGAAGTCGAAGTACCTTGAGCTCGGGAAGGAAGAAATTCGAATGTTTTTAGCTACTGAACTATAGTTGATAACGAAGCTCCGGAGCCATCGTTTCGTGAGTCCAGTAGAAAAAAAAAAAAAAAAAGAAAACAAAAAAAACAAAGTGAATTTCTCAACAATTAAGGCCCTCCGGCACCGAGAGACAAAAATGAAAACTGAAGATTCGTCGCGCTCCCTCTTTCCCACTCGCAAGGATCTTCCCTCCAAGATCTTCGGGAAAAGATTCGCCGGAAATCAGCCGCGATTTCTTTATAATCTACGACTCGTGTACAGCCCCCCAGCTGTATATATAAAACCGAGTGTAGTAGGAGCGATCGCTATCGTTGAATCGCTGGATCAAAATCGATCTGCGATGTTCAGAGGAGGCTGGAGGGAGAGCAGGAGGAGGATGATTTTATGGGGAGAGGAACGAGGGCAAAGCGTCAAAGGAGCGCAGAGTGTATCGAGGAGGACCACCAAGGTCGCGGCAAGAGCGGAGTATCACGCCGGTGTCAATTAATGAGCCGGTGGGGACGCCGTCGTTGTCTTCTTGGTCCTCTTCGTCTTCTTCGTCCTGCTCTCGAGCTTGGCAAGCCTCATATATATACGAGTATAAGCGCGTATATATGGTTATAAAGTATCGTACTGTCGAGTGTCTTTACACCGTGCATACACTACAAGACGAATAAGACACGATGAACAGGAGGGATCGAAGAGTCGCCAACAAAAGAGTCCTCGGACCGAGGATCAATGCAACGTGAAGAAAAAAGAGAGTGGGCAGGGCGAGGGGAAGAGTGAATTCTGCTCTGGCGCTTCTCTACTCATCGAAGGGTCTCGGTAGGGTTTTGTCGCTTGATTCTCGGTATCCTGCCATAATAAATACATAATATGCACATAAAGGAGAAGCAGCGCGATCGAAATGATCAAGCAAAATCCACACTCCCTTCTTCTGTCTTTGTCTCTCGATTTCTTGGCTCTGCTCTCGGTGGGTGGCGCCTCAGGTCTTTTAGTCTCGTCTCCCTTTCTCTTGTGGCATCGTGTCCCTTGAATTATGTCCATCTCCAATCAGGGAAAATCCTCCTCTCTCTCTCTCTCTCTCGTCATGAATACTCTTTTTTTCTCACTCTCTTGCTCTCTCCCTGCGCGTTCTGCTCCTATCACGCATCACAATCAGCGAATAATTATAGCCCTCATCCTCAACGAGTTGTGGGAGACGCTCTCTCTCCGGTGAATCGTAAGAAACTCAATCCGTGTTTTGTTGATGCACGCGTCAAATTTTATGAGCCGACGACTCGAGGCTTTGGCGAGGGAGAAGAAAAAATGCCTGAAAATATTCGCGCGCACTTTGTATACTTAATTAATAAAAATCGTTAAATTGTGGCTTCGTAATGATTTTTTAATCCGAAGCCTCGGGAGGCTTGGATGCTTTTTTCTTCCATTGTGTATACGTATATACGTGAGTTTATGTCGCGCTCGCTGGGAGGTTCTAAAAGGTTCGAAATGAAGAGGATCGAGGAGGCCGCGATTTCTGGGCGACGATGACGCGGTACAAGATCAAGGGATGCTGTGTGTTCGAGCGCTCCGCAATCTTGAAATCGCTCGCCTCACAGCGATCCTGCGAATAAGGGAGAGTACATATACAGGATCGTGTGGATCGTGCCCGCTCGCACGGGCTTCTCTCTCGTCCTCTCGCTTTTCCCACACGCCCCATCCTCCTCCCACTCTTCTCCTTCCTCCTTCGAGATCTCTTTTCTTTCAGCAGATTATAGTTGTCCAGCAGTGGACGTGCATTCTGCCGCTTTGTTTTTGCCTACGCGTCGAAGGGACCACCACCGAGATGAAGCTGTCTCTTCCCTCTTCCCCTTCGTACCTTTATCTCCCTGGAAACCTTCGATAATTCTCTTTACTCACGAGCGATACGCCGCTTCATTCGTAGAATCATCGCTCCCGATTGATAATAATCATGTTTGATTTTTCGCCAAAAGTTGAGTCGATTACGAGCCAGCAAACGACTTCCTGATGGGCAAGATGTCGCTGGACCGAAGAGGCCGAAGGAGGATTCGCCTCGTTCCTCCAAACCGCATCGGCGTTGATTTCAATCGATGGGTTTTCAACGAATTAGCGAGAAAACAGGAGAGAGAGTGGAAGCGGGGGAACGAATTCGAAAAAGTGGAATGAGAGGGGGAGAAAAGAGCTGCTTAATGGGTTATGTGGGCCCGAGTGTCGATGAGACTTGGACAGGACCGATGGACGTTTGCAAGAGTCTGTCAAGAGCAGCAGCCAGAGATCGAAGGGAATAAGAACGATAGAGGAAGGAGAAGAGAGAGCGAGAGAGGGCCCCGAAGCTCGAGGACTTTTTACAAGACGTGCCAGTAATTTACAGTCGTCCATTCAGCCATACATGGCTCCTTCGATCGGTGGCCTCGTCGATACGTCAAATTAGCCAATATATCATGACTTCTTTACCTCTCCAATCGATTTATGTCCATGTGCATAATATAAATTATTAAATAACTGCAGCACGCCCCTGTCTTACTTCGTCTCGTGCTATAAATAAAGATTCATATATATGCAACCACAACATACATACATATGAATATATCTGATTCTTTCTCACTTCGAAAACATGTCGCGCATGCGTGCGCTTCATATATTCGTTGAAGAAAAAACTAGAGAGCGAGGCCGTATAATTAATTAACGAAAATAATGAATTGAAGATGGTGCCTTTTTCGGATTCCCGCCGATTTTCTGATGCATTATTTTTCAAAAATACTTCATCCACTCAGCTACTGTCGATTCATTCTCGTTCTTTCAAAGTAACACCGATTCCAGAAGCTTCTTATTGTCATTTATTGAAGGAAAATCTTCCCGTAACACCCCCGAAAAGTCAGCGTGGCTTCGAATCTTCGATACATTGTATTTTCACACGGATCAGGGGTTTGTTATTGGAAGTGCCCGAGCCAGTGACGCACCGAGCTCTGCAGGGCGTCTGTGATTCATTATATATAATTTCGAAAGTCCCGCTTTACGATGAATCTTCACCAACGCGTTCCCCACGAATATGAAACTGAACAGTTCTTGTGTCAGAAAATCGATACCGTAAATTTCCTCGACGTTATTGCGACGTCATTCCAGGGATGGGATGAGCTCGGTCTCGATCGCGTTGACGAAATTGAGGTCAATTGTGTAATACTAAAAATTTCAAGGTATCCACTGGTGAGGAATCTCGACGTCTCGCGTCAGCTTGTTGCCCCTTTTTCGTTGGACACGAGAAAAAACACGGAGGGAGTTTGGGGAGGAATCGTTACGCGAAAGGAAAACGTGGCTCGACGTCGAAATTCGGACGAGTGAGACGAAGGGGGAAGAACGCGAGCATCAGAGACTTGTCTCATTTCACTTTACAAGAAGGATTTGAAAATCGTGGATACCTTTGACAGCTATTGCACGACAATCCTGCCCCTCCCGCTCCACTTCTTGCCGTGCCTCTCGTTCTCTCAGTAGAGCAGACAGACGCGATCGTCGAACTTGAATTAAATCTAAAATATACAATAAACAAGGATACAATCAATAACCGAGACTCGTTGTCTTCGTAGAAGCTCCTTTTTCTCCCTTTTTCTCCACTTCTTTCTCGCTCCCTTTCTCCCTCTTTCTTACTCTCCTCGACGTCTTCCAAGTTCTCTCCAGGGGATCCGCCTCGAGACGTGATATGTCGGTAATTAAAATCCGTTACGAAGCAGTACACAGACAACAGCGCCCGCTCCATCGGGCCTGTCTTTTCCTCTCGCCCTTGCACTCGCTCGCGATGTGTACGGATCAAGCTTCGGGAACGTGTTAGTCGCCGACTTTTCACTCGTTCGTTGAAAAAAGTATCGAAAGGTGAAGGAAAGAAAAAAGGGAAGGAACAAGCAAGCGCTCGTGTCCCCCGTGCTGGCAGAAGGAGAAGAAAAAAAGCTCGAGCAACCAGGCGGATTGTAGAATGAGAATTCTGGGACTGGGGATCCGTTCGAGCCGTGTATACGGATTACGTTAAATTGTGAAAAATGATTGCACCCTTATTGACGGGATGCCGCGTCGCTTCTTGCCCTCCTCCCCCTTCGGCTTATCGCACCATTAGAGAGACTGAAATTGTTCCCTCCGATCATACCTACTCGACTCGAATACGTAAATAGCGAGAGAGATAAAGGCCAATATTCAAAACAGATAAACAGAATGAAACGGAGCGAGGATTTCAGAATGGACAGAAACAGAAAAATCTCGCTTCGAGCCTGCACAAATGGCAAAGAAGAATTCTTCCGATCCGGTTTCCCTCACGGATTTACTAAAGTGAATCCTGAAACCGTGAAAGCAGCATTTTGTATGAAAACGTCGTTCATCTGACATTCGTCACTCGGCTGTCCGCTGAACCGGCCCGATTTTATTTATTTTTACTCTATCAGATGACTATAAATCCTACTTAAATTCTCATCTGCGATCAGTTTTGCCCGAGGAATCGTAACGAACTCGCATGGAAGCGGAGCGAAACCTCTGGAAATAGGCTGGAACGTTGAAAAGTTCAATTGAGCTGATATTTATCAGTGGCGATCGATGCGAGTTGCTTATTGGTATAAAATGTATATTCTGGGATCGGTGGATGTGCCTCTTCCGGGCTCATTGTCAGGAGGCGCCCGCTCAACTCGAACCGTAACTACTCGAGTTCCCTCGCAGTGACCCTGTAGCATGTTAGCCCTTCCGGTCATTAGCTCTCGTCGACGTTAAATAAATGTCTGTATATCCATATTCGTATCCATCCTACCGGCATCTACAGATTGATATGACAAAAGACACAAAAACCTGATTACAATGATAATGCCTAGCGTTGTTTTGCAGGCTTCAGTTCTGTGTCATGTTAATTCGATGAAATTAGCATATGAATATTGATTTCCATCCGGTGGAGAATTCAACAGCGGGATAATGAAGCAGGGAAAAGAAAAAAACAATGTTGGCGATCGTCTGCCTTGACTGCGTGTGCTTTCATAATTAGCCGACCGTCCGAGTGTGCACCCGCAAAAATTCAATCTCCATCTCTCTCATTCTCATTCTTTTTTCCATATCAATAACGACGCGCGACATGACAACCGCACTAAAAAGTCTGAGCGGAAATAAAAGTTGTGCTCGCAGCTGCGGGTCAAATATGATCGGAGCTCCGTACACTGTTAAAAAAAAATTCTTTTTCCAAGTAATTCAAATTATTTGAGGGAAATTCATTGGCTACTAAAATATTTTCATTTGGGTTGGATAAAAAAATATTTTACGTCCAATAAATCATTTTTTTGGCAGTTATTGATTAGTCGTTATAATAAAGGTTCTTGAAACTAAATACCGTTATTTAAATTAAATACAGAATTGCTGCCAATAGCAAATAATATATTTTCGTGGTAAATAAATAATATTTTTGGTGACAATATTTTATTTTGATGGGATACATGGAAATTACTCATGAAAGATATGCAATATTTTTCATTGGAAACACGCAACGTACTTGAAACAAGTAATTGACTTTTATTCCAGCAATCGCATTACTCTTCGGTATAAAAATAAAAAACTTTAATCGAAAAAATTTGTATTCCAGGAAGAAGAAAGAAATTACTTTCTAAATTAAGATTGTACATTTTTTTCATTTCGAACAAAACATACTTTGGCTGCAAAAATTCGAAAGCTCTGTCGAAATTTTTATTTAGTCAGCCGAATTAAATTGACGCATTGTTTGTAGTGAACGTGCAATCTCGTCTATTAACGGTCCATTATTTTTAAGAAATTTATATTTGTTTTCATAAAAATATTAAATTTATGTCAAAAACATATTTACATGGAAACAATAATGAATTACTAGATAATATACAAGTAATTCATTTATTTGCATTAAAAAAAAGTTACTTGTTTGAAAAAAATTTTTTTAACAGTGTATCACGATTTATGATCAGTATTAAAATGACGTAGATCTTCGAAGCAATCGAAATTTCAGTGAATAATAAACATATCTGAAAAAAAAAACATTTAGCCAAGTATTATAGCCGCGGCAGCGCGCGTATATGCGATTCTCTCCGAGAGACGGAAAAAACAAATGTTCAACGACGATGCGCCCGCGATGACGCGGGGAACGATAAATTTTCATAAAATCAGAATAAAGATGAATAAAGGAGCGATAAAACGTGTGTCCTCTCGCTGCTGGACTTGGCGGTAAGAGCTCGCGAAGCTTCGGGCCGGATCCCCAACTTGTCAGATCGAACGTACAGTAGCATAAACACACATACAGATATGTATATTCAACTCGGGATGCTGC
Source organism: Venturia canescens (assembly GCF_019457755.1). Taxonomy (NCBI): domain Eukaryota; kingdom Metazoa; phylum Arthropoda; class Insecta; order Hymenoptera; family Ichneumonidae; genus Venturia; species Venturia canescens. The sequence goes on from NC_057425.1 coordinate 4,213,639, forward strand.
GTGAACAGATAGATACACGCAGGCATACAGCCAAGCCCGAAACGCCGAGGGGTGACCCCCGCTGAGATTCGACCCCCCATCGACACCTGACAGCCCGCTAGCTTCTACCTCTACAAATTACTTTACATCCCGGGGATCTTGGCCCGCGAACTGGTAACGTTTTCGCCCCGTTCTCCTCCCCATTTCGTTTCATCGGCCTCCCGATGCCCGTGCGTTCGAATCAAAAGGGCGGATGCTCAGGCTCCGATGACTCGAGAAAAGCTCTTCTGAGCTTGAACCAAAGTTCCCGACGAGCGGTGGCCAAAAAGTCTTAAGAGACATCACTTTACGCGTTAAATCGGCCGGCACATGCCTTTTATCCGAGAAAAAACACCTCCGTATGCGCCCATTTGGATACTCCCTTTACAGAAGTTTTCCATATCGCTACACAAATCGACGACGCAGCTTAAAATGTCGAGGAATAATCGAGCTTCGCGACGACATCGACGAGCAGCGTGCGATCGGTAGCAACAGTAGCAATTGTACATAATATCATCGTTTCTCTCCTCCCCCCTCGCTCCTCGCCCTCCTCCATTCGAACCTCTTCTAATATATTTATTCTCCTCCGCCAGCAGCCAATGCGAGCCAGAAAGCAAAAGGCATATCACGCTCACAGCCCACCTACGGCCTCCCTTGCATAATTCATTTATAAAGTCTTCGGCGTCACGTGTCGCCTTTCATTAAATGCTAATTCCAATTACTCGAGCCTCTGTCTCATTCTTTTCATCCATCGGACGGTGACATAATGCCAAATTGGCGAATCGGGCCTTCCAAACGAGTGTGTGCTTGTGTGTGTTTTCATGTGCAGACACGTGCGACTATTGTGAGGCAGATTTTGCCTTTTTTTCTGCGCTTCCTACGAACATACGAGATCATTTGGAACACGCAATCCGAGCAACTTTTTACGCTCTTTTCCATTAAAAATTTGTCGTTGCTCTAGAAATGTCGATTTTTCAACGAATGAGAGCTTGAGGATTGCCAGCATCGTGGCTTGGGTCGAGAGTCGTTTTGCGGTGGATAAAAAACCTCCAAACTCGATAAATAAACTATCGAAAAGTTACGAAATTTTGTTTTCATTGAACTCGGTACTTTTTCCGTTTTTAAAGTCCTTTGAAATAATTTTTAAAAGTTGATCAGTTTTGCTCCTCGAAGTCGTGTCACGAATTCCACAGAATTCATCGCCGTCGGTCACCGGATGGTATTAATTTTTTTCCGGTTATACTCGCCAGATTTGTTGGTGCCAACGGGGATCCGAGAGCACAACTCTCAGATGATTCCAACAGCGCCGTGGGTCGAATTCGGTTTAGCCACCATTCCCAGCGTCTCGTGATTTTTCGGTTGGCAAGCTTCCGAAGGGACGAGTGTCTACAAAATGCTAAAAATTTCGGTTATGGTTTGATCGGCCGGCATTATTAGCTTCATTGTCACTGAAATCTTTGTTTCTCTCGTGGTTCTCGGAGCTGCGGAGGGGCCGCGCGTTCCGATGATCTTGCGCAGTCTCTTTTGGGGCACTCGGGCGAAGATCGCAGAAGGAACCCGGCGACGTGCCGGTCAAGCGAGCACCACTCCGCCCGGCTGACTGGACGGTAGCATATCTTTTGTCTCTCTTAATTCCTTTTTTTCCATATGATTCGTGCCGATGAAGTCTCCTGCCGATCCAGTCGATGCCTCATCATAGTCTTACTGGCCGAAACCACACGGGAGACCACACATCTTGACACCGTTGAATTCCAGAAGCTACATTCTATGATGGATGGACGAAGAACTCCAACGACACGGAAAAAAATCCGCATCGCCCTTCCTCGACGTTCACTTTCTTCCACGAAATGACACAACTCTCTCTTCCTTTTACACACGAACACTGATCCCCTTTCACCGTGCAAGGCCGCGATCTCTGCCATTCCGCGGTGATTAATTTGTTCATTAATGTGCGGGACCGAGAGACAGACCGAGATATTACAATAAAATGCAAATTGAAATGATTTTTCGTGAATTTTTTTCAGATTAGACCATTGGGACTCAATTAAGATACACAAAGAAATGAGAAAAGCTTGAAAATATTCTTTCAGCCGTGGACCGAAGTTGTTAAAATCCTCTTTTCTCTTACCGGCTGTATTTTTTCACCCCCGATTGATAAGAAGCAATGTTTCATTATTGAAAACAACTTATATAAACGAATTCCAATCCGTAAATGACTTGGTTTTCCTAATTATCGTAATCGGTCTGCTATTCTAATTACAATTATAATCCTGGCCCGATACAATCTCCGTATAATCGATAAGCCAGCAAGAGAGTTCCGAATGGCTGTTTTTTCTTCAAAGTTTTATAAAAGGCGCAGAGGGAGAGGGTCTCCATTTTTCTCAATCAAAGTGATTGAAGAAATAGTAAAAGAGCAGCAGCAGCAGCAGCAACAGCAGCTGAGTGAGGAATTTAATTAAGTTCGAAGATAATTAGTACGAAGATAACACAAATGTTTATTTCTCATTTGCGTTCTTTAAAACTTTCGACGAGGAGCTTACGTCTCTGAGCTAATAAAAAAAAATGTTCTTCAAACGACCCTCACTGAATTACCGCAAGGAAAAAGCCACTCGAGATACTTCAATTCGTTTCGAAATTTCGCTTCAAATCGCTGCTGAGTAAACTTACGTAAATTTGCAAAATATTTTGCCAACCTAAATCAACCCTCAAAATCAATCATCGAATCTTGAGTCTGAAAACTCTTAAAATAAAAGGCTGAAAAATCATTGATCGCCACATGCAACGAATCATGACACTAAACGATACTCAAACTCAGTGCTCGATTATTTCCCGAGGATCGCGCGACGTGAGCAATCTCACGAGACGCTTATAATCAAAGTAGCTGCGTGTCAAAAGGGGTCGACAAGTTAAATTTGAAAATTATATTACGACACATATTCCCGGAGCTCCCCATCGAGCTTGGGGAATTGGGAGACGTTTTATCCCCAAGGCCCATGGTAAATACACGTAGGCAAACTATGCCTGTATCTGTACGTACACGAGTACACAAATATACCACAAGGGGATTGAATCTGAGGGTGGCATATCGGAGAAAGAGTAGAGCGACACGAAAGATACGTAACGTGACAATTTCTCGGTGCATTAAAAGAGCGCGATTGGATAAAGGGCGAACGACATAATATCGGAGGCGGTAGGAACCGAGAGAGAGAGAGAGAGAAAAAAAGGGCTCGTTGGGGGCACGCCGTCGAGCGGAGCTTACATATTTTATGGGCTGTCCTTGCATATAATTTTACGGCGCGTTAGATCGCCGATTTAAATACGGCCAGCTGGATAAACAGAGCGTGATGACGGTGGCGCTCGATGCCGAGCGGGAATCTGTGCGCGCGAGTGGGAAAGAGAAAAAGGATTGAGAGTCGAAGGTGCGGGGAGAGAAAAGCGTCAGAGAGAACCGGGGGCGCCCTGGGAACGAATATAAGGACGAAAAAGGGATTTCACTGCGATCTCTCGCTCGCGGTAGCGCCGGTTGAATAGGATTCCGAGAGGAGAACGCGCCGTTCGCACGAAAGTGACACACACACTTTTCCGCTCGCCTCGTGCACGTCGCCTCGCGCGCACATACATTTTCGTGTGCACCCTTTATCCGTCGGATACGCTCTCGTTGTCCACACCGCGGGGTCGTCTCGCCGTGTTTGCACAGCATGAGATACATGTGTCCATACACGGGGCCACGAGAGCCTGGTCTATACACAGTAGGCGCGATCTGACAATTCACTTAGGACTCTTTTCTCTCTTTCTCTCGATCCCTATCTGCGCGACGATCGTCCTCGCGTTCCAACTCCCTGGCTCCTGTGGTACGGCTGTACCCACATATTTAGGCGGCTATGGAACTGCCTCAATTTTTCAAATGTGCTGTTTCACGATCCGAACTGGGGACGATTTCAGTTCAGGAAGATTTTACTAGACTTTTTGGAGCTGACAAAAATGTTTGGAAAACTCGGCTGTGCTGGCGCGGGGCGCACTCGCGTTGGATCGAATCGCGGAACAAATTATTGAAGATCCCATATTCGATTTCTTGGGTCGACAGCAGTTTGACTCAATCCGGACGGTATCGATGAGCCGAAGACTCGAGTGACTCGATATTCAGCTTACTCGGTCGGTGGATTTTCAGCAGCAGCCAACTCCGTCGCACGCTCCATTCCGCCTCGTCGGAACTCATCCGGGCGCGTCTCGATATTTCCAAACTCGAGAAAAACGCCAAAAGAGTCTCGACAAAAAACAAAGATATAACGAAGCATCGAAAGGCTCAGACTCGAAATCTAATTTCCCAGATATTCCGACGGATAATTCGACTCCGGGGACTCCGGACGGATATCAGAGTGACTAATACTTTTGGCTAGACTAAATACGTCGGTGTATGTATCCGGTCTCCAGGAGGCTGATATAACTCAAGAGAATCAAAGGACAAAAGGCGAGACAGGAGGGGAAGAAGGGAAAGGAGAGAAGCAAGATACTCCAATGGTGATGTAGCACGGGGAGGGTATAACACGTAGAAGGAAAAGCTAGACATCCCCGGGGAGCGTCGGTGCGCATCGTATATCCGGGATGAATCCGAGGCACACGCTCCGGCTCTGTACTCTCGCTTGTCCTTCGCTTTGATTTATGTCCTTATAAATGACGTCACTCTTCGGTAACGTCCGGGCTCCGTGTGGTGTATCGTCGACGAGAGAGCTAGCTGGGAGCACTCCCCTTGTGTGCACAAAGGATCCACCGTCATATTATACCGGGCGTAGCGTTATATAAATGACCGAAATTGGGACTTATTGTGTTTGTCATCGGAGGAATATCAGCTCTGATTTATGACGTGTGACGGTATACGTTGAGATTTTTTATGTGTCACGTGTGTAAAGACCGGGACAGAGCGCGGCGCGACCGGGAGTTTAAACGTCCCGCAGGATGACGTTTGAGTCTGCGATTTTATCTCGGTCCAAACCGCACGCGCAGTCGCGAGCACTCTTTTACTTGGGAGGATCGTCAGGTTTCTTTTACGTTTCTACTTCTTAAAAGTGGAGCGACGTTCGAGAACAGAGTTTGAACGAATGTGTTTAGTTAGTGTGCTCAACGTGTCGATGGAATTTGGAATTCAGTTATTCAGATGAGCAGCTTAACGAATCTTTGAAAAATGCCATTTCGTCATCGCCCGAGACAATTTATTCGAGTTAATCCCACGCGCTCGTGAATTTTATACAATTTATCAAGCCAACGTTCCGAATACATTTTATTAACCAGTTAATTAAATAGCGTATAGAACGAAAGACTTCTTAAGCCGAGTTTCTCTGCGATTATATATCGCATAACTCACCCCTTCGGGACGGCGCTCTCTCGCTCTGCGTTTCCATGTCGCCCTGTGCACGGCGAGCATTCGGGATGGCTGCGAGCTCGGTGCATGAACAAGTGAAACAGAATTTAGCGTGAGCGCTCGACTAAAATAATTGAATTTAATTTCACGCCCGCGGTAGGGGGCGCGACGAAAAAGCCGTCGCAGCACCAGCCCCACTCTCGTTCTCTCTTCCTCTCGTCGTCGCTCCTCTTCCGATATTCGTCGAGAGAGAGAGAGAGAGAGAGAGAGAGAGCCAGAGAATGAGCGCATTCGTTCCTCGCCCAGCAAGAGCGTGTTAAAGCGAACAGAACATCGAAGTTATAGAGGAAAGCGAGCGGCGGGATATAAATGTACGTATATTTGCATCGGCTTTTCCTACGGAAACTCGGGATCGATCGTTGCTCCATTATCTTATGATAATCCACGCGGCGTCGAGGCCTCGAATTAATCGAGTACGTACTATTTCATAATGAGTCTGGAAGCGTCGAATTCTCGCGGGATTTACCCCAATCCTTCCATGAAAGAATGACAGAGATGAGTTGTTCCGAGGAACGTTCCGAGAGGGAGGCTTGACGAGCGCGGTTCTCCTGCCGTTAGACTCTCGCCGAGGCCCTCGTACTCGGTCCTGGTGCGCGCGAATAACTCGAACGACATAATTGAATAATACAACGGGTGCGATGCCAGGGCGCGAGTTATCTCTTTCCCGAATAAACTCGGTCTCTGTCAAGTTTATACGAATATTCGAGTCAATTCGACAAAATTTTATAATTCTTGGGAAAAACGTTGCGATTCGTTGCTCCAAAATCGCCAATACTTTCGGAGTATTTTTCGCAGCCATTTAGTCCTATTTTTTCTCTTCAAATTCTCAAAAATTTGACACTATCGAAGTGACAATCGATCTATCAATCGTTATCAAAGTTCTCTAGAAATGTTTATTTTTTCATTTTCTAGTTGGCAGCTCGATAGATACGAATTTTTCTATACACGCATTCGATTCCCCAAAGGGAAAGGCGATTCTCCATGGATCGGTAGCGTCTCGTTTCGCGTAAAGAAGGGTTCTCAATTCGACCATGTCACCCGCCTCACGACCCTTATATACTCCCTTTCCCGCTCTCTCTCTCTCCATCGTTCTATGGCTTCGCCCACACCTCCGACATTCACCCTCGTAAAATAACGCGCGAACGAGCGAATACATTTTGACAATTCTATTTCGATTATTTCCTCGCACCGTGGACAGCTGCTCCGCCGACCAGCGACAATAAACTAACGTCCTCGTTCTTTTATTCTCGTGTACGGATAGATAAATATATCCTACACTATATAACCAAGTACTTCAAGTCGTACACGATTGAGTTTTAATACAAAGGCTATCCTCTAAAACATATGGGGACACATACGAATCGCCGGGGGCTATCAATTCTTTTTCCTACCGAATATCCATCTCGAAGAGACCTTACGGGAAAAAAAACGTTTAAGGACTTGCATGCGTCCAGAATTTTCCAAAAAACCGATTTCTTTTTACGGATTATTAATTCTCCATAGTTTTAGGCCTATTTATGTTAAAATCGATTGTAAAATTGTTCCCTGTAGATCGAAAGTTATTATAGAAAACGCACGACGACGAGAAGGCCTGATGCGCACTGGGAACTTTAAATGCGTTATGCTCAAAACTACTTTTCGGTCTGCATGATCACTCGTACAATTTTTAATATTTTTCGATGCTTTTTTTTAAATATTCGAAATTGTTTTCTCTAGCCTGTCGAGACGGATTTTTGACATTATGATGAAAAAATGTTATAAGTGTTCTTTAAAGTGTGACATTTATGACAGAAAATGCAGACTTTTTTTTTAAGTCCGAAAATTGATAAATTTACGAATTTCAAAAATCCGGCTCGACGGACTTTAATTACGACTTTATTTTACTAGAATTTTGACAGTGTAGCAACTTTTTTTTCGTAGTGCTTCGGGAAACGTGATTTTTTATGCTGTAATTTAAAAAATAAAAAATATAAAAAAAATGGATAATATTCGCGTGCAGATTCGTCATTTTTTTTGGGTCTGAAAGTTCGAAAGTCATTTGTGAATGCACAGCAGAGATCGTCGATCACCGCCTTCAAAAACTGTTCAGATTTTTTGTTCCACTGTTTTGGATTCCAAATTGCGATCGAATTTCATTCTCGGGTATCTGAAATCGACATTTTTTGAAATATTTTTGCTGCACTCCGTGCATCGATCGTCTCTCCGGACGTAATTTTCATCCGCACCTCATCGAATGGCACGCACATTGAAATATGTACAGGAACAATACACGAAGATACAGAGAGTCGCGAAAGAGAGCAGGGTGTCGCACGCATAATGCGACGAGTATACGAAAGTCCAGAAGAAAGATTGCGTAATGGAGCCTTTGCGAGGAGCGACTATCGTACCCGTTTTCGAGCCTGCCCCTCCGCCCTATTATCGCGAGAAGTGTGCAGTGACAAGTGTCTGTGTCACGATTCTCGCAGCATCATCGCCCTCGAATCCCCTGATACTGCGAATCTGTGTCACTCAATCATCGTGGACGTTAATTTCGAGTGAATAATGTCCCGTATCTGCACTTCTCACTGCCCCACGATTAAAGCATCGTGCAAGGATCCTCCAAATCGAACGGCAGGTCTTGCAAATGTTTACCGAAGAATCTTCAACTCCCAATTCGAACGTCGCTGCGTCCAAACTTCAACCGTCTCGAGTGAATTTTCAGTTTCATTTTGTCGTTGAAGTAGCACCGAAAATGAAGCATAATTTACAGCTTTATTCAAACGAAAGTGCAGCAAAGATAATTCCTGGAATGCGAGAGCGTGCGGGAAATCTGTTGTTCGAAGAGTGCATTACATCGCATATAAAGTCGGAGCGCAGAAACTCGTTGGGCGAGAGGAGACACGATGACTCGCGAATAAGGAATTGAACTGCGAGAATAGCGCTATGAATCTCGATCGACTGGAAAAGGGAGTCCGATGTTGACGGTGTCCAGCACGCGTGCCCCGCGCGCGCACGCGGTTCTGTATATAAAATGGAAGAGAATCGAGAACGACTCGAGCACACTAGCGTGGCTTTCGGAACACATGTACCGAGCTCCCTAAAAGGATGCGCAGGAGCATTTGGCTCAGACAGAAAGATATGCGAGTCGCTTTTGCCACGCGCGAGTACAAGATGTCGCTTGTTGGAGATCGACGTGGACCAAAGAAACGTGTATGGAGAGATGGAGTTGACGAGAGCGCCGGAAGCATCGCGAAATGGCATGGGAATTTCTCTTTTTTTATGTCACGACGTCCACGCGATTTTAGTCTCGAAATTCAGCACATTCTGAGAGGTTACGAAGGGGGTGGGGAAAGTTGAAATGGAAAAAATAGGAACGCAGTTTCAATGCTCACTCGTTCATTTTTCCTTCGCGAAGCTCAACCTTGCTGCTTCCCATTCGACCCTCCAGTTTCATTTCCTCTCTCCTTCTCGCTCGCACTCACTTTTTCTCTCTTATAACAACGCCGACGAATCACGAAGTAGCGCAGGATTTATATCCCCCGGGTTATGATTAATGGATCGTCCCGCGTATTAGCACCCACTTGCCGGCGTGTCAACCCTCGTTCTCGCCCACCCTTTTTCTCCGCGCTGCCGCCCGCGCGCGCGCGCGCGCGCTTATCTCCCCAGATTCTCCCAGCTTGCGGATTTACATTTCCAATTTGATAATCCCCATCCCTTGTGGCTGATTGACTCCTCAATTTCTCTCTATCATAACGATATCTCGTGCCATGATTCATTGAATCGTTGAAAAGCTACTGCGCTCATTGTAGAAGCAAGAAGATTGCACTTCCTCGTGACGTTTATTATCGAATCGAATTTTCAACTGCAGCTAAGTCCATGGAAATTTCTTTGCCTCCAACTCAGATCATGCCCGTAGGATCGTATTTTATGGGTGTCTAAATTAATGTCAGAGTTATTAATTCGAAATTGTAAATACATTTTTTCAACTTATCTCATGGCGAATGAAATTACAAGCCATTAAACGGGGATCCATCACTGACTGAACTCGAAATTTCATTCGTCCCTGGTGAAAATACATTTTTTATGTAAAAAATCGCATTGGAGAGCGCAAAGGGAAATTGATCAAGTGTCAATAAAAAGACAGAAGGCTGTGACAAGAATGGGCCGAGCCGAGAAGAAACAAAATGACGAAATAAGCAAATGTAAGGTTACCGATTTCTTTCAATCTTTAACGTAATATATCTTTATTACTAGTAAGACAATCGTCTTGAATTTTTTTTCATTGTTACTGTGTACTTTTTCATAAGCTTCGTAAGAAGCGTTCATTCGTTATATGGAAAGATAAACGATTTTTTACGCATAGTCTCTATAACCCTGTGTATTTTTCTTCATTTACTTCATATTTAAACACCTTTTTCTGAATACCCGATAAGACAAACCTTTTAAAATTTGATATGCGTGTCAGCCGACTGGCCATTTGAACTCTGTGTAAATTTCAAGACCTTCTTAAGAAAATAGTTTCGTGTACGAACTACCTTAACAAAAGTGCTTCCGAAGGCACTGAAATGTTCTCATCACCATCGAAGTTAGGAGGCATCAAAAATAAAAACTTTCAATTCCTGATCCGCGTGCGAAGATTGTTCGCAAGAAACGACTGGCAAAAGCCATCGTTGCAACTTCTCGACGAAGCGCGCAGCTGACTCATTCCTCATCAGTTAAAAGCGAAATTTCCGTTGACGCTCAATTTGCTGAAACACCAGAATTCCTTTCTCGAAATAGTTGAAACACGCACGAGATAAATCGATGGTCGATTGGATTGAGATAACGCATACGGGATAAACGACGCGAGCCATATAACGTGAACAATGGGGCTGGAGAGAAAGAGAGAGAGAGGGACGAACTGGACGATGGATACAAGTAAACGTAAGGGCTGTTATTGTGTCGCCGGACATTGTTGGACGGGGACCTCGGTCCATTTTGTCCATCTGCTGACCAAGCGACAGTTGCTGCATCCACGCACCGCGTATTCCCGTGGTCTCTCGGTCATCATCGTCCAATGCTCGTCGCGTAGGCGTCCCGTATATTCAACGGCGTCACTCCATCAAATCACTTCTATAGAGAAATCCTACGGCCCGTTGTTTCATTCTATGAGTATCCAAACTGTGAGGATCGCAGGACAACCAAAGTGTCTGCGTGATCAAACGGGTCTCGATGGTGCGATTTTTCTGGGAAGAATATTGTCCATATCGAGATTAGTGACTGAAAAATTTTGACAATCGGCCAACACCGGGTCGCTCCATTCGTCCATTTCCTCGTCCCTCGTGACCTTTATTCGTTGTTTTTTCTTCATAAATATATTTCGCATCGAAAGCTTCGTGTAGTAAGTACGTGATTCGAGCCGAAAAAAGTGTTTTCCCGAGCAAATTTCAATTACTAAAAACGGCTGGAGGAAAGAAAATACGACAATTCATTACCGAGTGTTTTATATTTATTGGTTCGGTTGGGCTCGCCCACGAGCACCGAAAACACAGTCCATTACTATTTTATAATTCGCGAAATTTATTTGATTATGGTTTAGCAATGAATTATGCAGAAGTGTGTGCGGACTGTTGAGTGCTTAATACCGAGGGCTCAGCAGATTTTAATTAAACCCACCGTCAGCCAGTACATAACACAAGCATACATCCATGTACATAGTTGTATGATTTTGTTAGCGGTAGCAGCGTGTGTGAGGTTAAAATATTTACATGCACGAAAATCCCTCGATAGGGCTGTGACCCCCCGTTCAATTTTATCCCATGCACATACTTTCTCGTTTTCTCTTCTCTTTCTTCTCTTTCTATTTTGGCATCGAACATCCTGGGATGGATCTTGCGATGAGAATGAACGAGAAGGCGTAAAAATTATTTGGAGAACATCGATCCAAATCTGACGTTCGAGTTTACATGTTGAATCCGAAAATTCGATAAAAAAACTTGATATATAATGGGGCGTGATGACTCGAAATGTTCTTCGAGGTGAGAATGAGCGTTACGGCAGACGCTAATTTTCTTGTTTATACAGAAGCTATTAATCTGCCCCTCTCTTTGTAACAGCGATGATAATGAGTCTGAAATTTCACACGTCGCTTTCACGCTTATTATTTTTTTCCTGTCTGAACAATAAGAAAGCAAATCATCAGAGATAGAGACGAAGATCGGTATCGGAAATAATTTATACGAAGGCAGGAAGCCCGTAACAATTTTTTCTGCATAATTCTTCACCTCTAAAATTGATTTAGACTCTGGCCCGGGGACTTTCCGCGCCCAGGAGCAAAGGCACACGAGTAGAAATAATAAAGAATTATTCAAAGAGGAGAAAAGGAGAAGGAAACGGAATAAAAACGGTGGAGAAGGAAGGATCTCCCGAAACCGACATCACGCCTTGACGACTATGATCCATGTGTCAGATTACAGAAGCAACGTTTTGTTCCACGAAAAACGCTCCGGAAATCTTCTACGCTCGAGGGCACTTTGCCTTAATGGGCATTCACGCGCCTTAATTCTCATGTAAAAAGAGTAAATCGAGGAAAGCATGATGATATCGGGATTAAATAAACGTGAAATTATAAAAATTCATTATTGATGAATCCTTTGATGAATAAATCAGTTTCGTTGAAGATTCGTCGTAATTATCCAAAATTGGAAGGAGCTAAAAATCGTTGTATTCCTTGGCCGGGACAGCGTCCTTTCTGGAGCCCTTAAACTTTTTTTTCACGTTAAATTTTGAAAATATCAAAATCTCAATAAAAATAACCTCGAATGACAGTCGATTCAACATTTTTCTCCTCCTTTATGGTCTCGATTTCATAGTGATCACGACGCCAGACGTACTCGTGTGGTTCTGCCGGGTTACCCACTAAATAATAAATAGCGTATGTATCACTCGCACTCGCGTCATCGATTGACTGTAGGAAAGTGCAGTTCGAAGCGCCCCTTTGATCCAGGACGACTCTGGACTCTGAGCCGTGCTACGTATCGCCCTATCAAATATTCCCTTTGACCCTACGCACGACTTATGTACACGGATGAATTCAAGCCAGCAAATGTAGGATCGTGATTGGCGCCAATTACGGTTCCCGAGCGAGGAGGCCTGTGTTCAGGAGAAGTTCAATTTTCGATGTATTTATTCGATGCAAATGGTGGCCCAGCGCCATCGAATCTACTGAATCAACTAGTTCGGTTTCAATCGATAAATTCTCCATTCCATTGATTTTTGTACGATCTCAAAATGTGGTTTTCATCAAATTCAACCACTTCCCAACGAGCAGCTGAAGAGATCGATTTTCAATGAGATTCGAAAAAAACCTCTTTTCGTGCTGGAAATAAAAGTTTCCTTTACCAGTCCAACTAAACGTTTCGTGGCCATGTGCTCGCGTGTGGCAGAATCAGGACGGCGTATCGCCTGAATTTTGCTCATCGTGTGTGTCATTATTATTATCTTTGGAGGCTTCACGGATGTGCCACAACTGTTCTCCGTCAATCTGTGATCTCCGCGTCTCGCTCTCCCCCTCTGATTCTTCGCCTCCGAATAAGCACACGTGTTTGAACGGAGGATCGATGAGGGTGTGGGTGAAGGAACGCCGAAGGAGGAGGTTGCAAAGGGGGGAAGGAGTGTTGTACGTCGTGGACGTCAATCGTTAAAAATCGTAAGAACGGACGTCCATTATTTGATGGGTTGAGTAATGGTATTCGTGCCCTTCTGGTGCTTAGCAAATTACGCGAGTAACAGAACGAAGGAGAGCTCGGTAAAAAGTGCAGGTAACGACCGAGCATCGGTGCAAAGTCGTGCTACATGGGACGCATCGAGAGTCGCTTATTTCGCCGTCACGCAATCTTTGCGGCAAGTATTTAGTACGTAAAAAGACATGTTCGTTTGCTCGTTCGTTGATTTTCTGGGAGGAATATGACAGAGAAAAGATGCTCGATTAACCGGCCAGGCAAGACTGAATTCGTGGGCTATTTTATGGCTGTTTTTCCTGAAAGATCGAGCACGGATAGTCGATAACCGACGGATTTAGCCTTTGTAAGGAGCGAATGCCCTCAGCCGGTATCTCCGATAGGCGCGTTCTCGCAGCGAGAACGTCAGTCGTCTGATTGACAAGCAGAAAGATTAAACCGCGATTATTATGATCGTCGAACGTTGGAAAGGAGAGTTTCGTTCGCCGGGATCTTTACACTAAAATTGGCTTAAGGTCGGTAAGAGGTCAGCGGTTAATTATACAGTGGGAAATCGAAGGAGCGATCGAGCCTCGGAGACTCGAATCCTTCCTCCTCTTTCTTTCTCCAGAGCGTTTCATTTTTCATTATTTCTTTCTTTCTCTAGCAGAAACCTTTCGTCTTTCCGTCTGTCTTGCCATTTCCGAGGATATCTATCCGCGTTTATCGGATCACGATCGGCAATCCCGCGCCCTTACCGATCTCTCGCTGCGCACGCCAGCAATTCGCATCTATATATACTACCAGCACATCGTACTATGGCCGCGAGAACTTTGCGAATGCGAACGAGAAAGCAAAAGCGTGCACTTTGCCAACACACGCCATAGGCACCTTTTAAATCAGTTGTCTACGATTACAGACGTAAACGGAGACGGGGAACGCTCCGCGAACGTTGGCTTTACAGCACCATCAGGTGTTTCTCATTCTCTCACCCCTTTTTATTCTACCTTCCCTTTTTTCTCGAACTCCACTCCCAGCGTGTCCGTCGCTCCGTCCTGCTCCCGCGTTATTTTGCGAAAGAGCTGATTTTCCTCTCTTATTACGTTCATGCTCTTGCATTTTCTCAGCAGTTTGTCATCGTCCCACGAGAATCGAACCCTCGTGAACAATCGAGAAAAAATACAATACAAAACTAAGTCGTCGACAGCATTTTCGCATTATTGCAAGCACACGAAGGGTGAGTTACCAATTCGTTGCAACGAGCATTATGGAAGAAGATGCAGACATTTTGTGTACTGATGCATGCCACGATTCTCTCTCTCTCTCTCTCTCTCTCCTTTTGTGAAAATAGTTTACTTACAAATGCTCCGGCTTGACTGTATTCGAAGGCTAATTACGCCGCCGAGTGTACGGCGGCACTGTTGTACATAATTACAATACAATATAGAGAATATACGGGGCAAAATGCAAGTGTGCAGGGAGGCAGTGAAGCGGAGAAGACAGCGAGGAACCTAGCAAAACGGTGTTACCGGTGGACTCGACAATTTTGCTGTTGCGTATACAAGGTGTAATGAAAATCGAGCTGAAAATGTCAAAAATAGGGATCGCAGATGGAAATTCATGTTAGAAATTCTGATTGAATTGCTGATCCAATCGGACTTCGGCGATCACCGGTCTCCACACTTGAGGCTGAAGGCCATTTTAGGAGGCGCGTCTTTTCCTCGTCGAACTTCAACTTTAATGGTGAGTTAAAACTTTCGATGGCACGAGGCGAAAGATCGTCAAAGGCTCGTTAAGCTACTCCGCTTCTTCACAAAAACCCGAAGCATCGACCTTCATTTTTGAAGCACCCTTTATACCCACGCGCATACAGACTTACAGGGGATATCACGTGTCCTTGTGCCTGTCCACCGAGCCGGAAGAAACGCACCACCAAGCGTAAAGCCAAAACCCCGTCGACGCTCGGAAAGCGCGGCACCAGAGGTCGCATCAGGTATATCCGTCGCACGCTACCTCAATTAGAGATCATATCATTCGCAGGCGCAAGACGGACCTGGCTCAGGTGTGCTTCAAACAGGGCTCGCACGATCTCCGTAAAAACGCAAAATTAACCAAACCTTCGACCAAACACGAAACACCCTCCCGAAGGCTCGACGGCTAATGAAAATTGATTTTTTCCCCACAAAAGTATAAAACCGTAGCAAGAGAAATACTGAGGCAAAACGAGCTAAGCGAGGCTTCATTTGGGCACGAATCAAAAGTCACTTCGGATACGAGCAACTGCGAAGCTACTTCGAGCCTCTTGGGTATCGGAGCCTGCAGAAAACAGACTTTGCCGCCGTCTTGGATAAAAAAACGTCGTTCCAAAAATCGCCTCCTTTTGGGTCCACCCTCTCACAGACGACGTCGTAGCTTCCTCCACCTCCGAATCGTTATCTTTTCCGGAATATCAAAGGGGTAGTTATGAAAGATCGGATTCCCGGTAGCTTGCGTTCGACAATATCCCATTAAGCTGCTTCACGTTCTTGAGAGTCATGGCAATATTCGTATTTGTTCGATATCTCTCGGACGTCGTAGTTGAGCCTTGGGAAGCGAAGAATTGTCCATGTAGGTATATAACGATCCCAGAGGATGTATAAAATAAATGCGCCGAGTATGTAGTTCTCGGTGTGCTTGAGAGTGTAGCGCAGACACACGTTATTTGAGTGGGCGTTGCATCGAGTATCCCACGAGTAACATAGATATGTTGGGTACGAGGCTATTCGTGGGGTAACACGTAAGGGATGAACGGGATGCATAAAGGGGATCAAAGTATCTGCGACGGCTGACTCGCTGTGTCGTGCAGCGAGCGAATATGCTGAGCTGACTTTCCCTCGCGGGGCCGGCAGGCACACACGTGGCCGTAGCACACGAAGAATACCATAAAACACATTTCCTCTGGTAGTTACAAGCCTCATCCTCGTGTCTCTCATCCCTTATCGAGAAAACTTTACGATCAATATGCAGAAACAAGTTTCGTTTCACGATCCACACGTGTCTGTGAGACGAGAGCCTCGACCGAATAAAATTCCCGGCGTCACTCCCGAGCCGTGTAACAACGAAAGCCATGCCGAGCGCTCAAGTGCGAATTCCCTCATTTGCAATTTGCTCGCAAAGCTCTACGAGATAAATGTCGGGCGTATTAGCATAAGAAAGCTGTCGCTACCGTTCCGAGTGGGCAAAATCATCGGCAGCGATGATGCTAAAAAAAGGAGAAACCCCGCGCAGTTATTCCAACACCTGAGAGCTGCGAAACAGCGCTAAAATCCTAATTCCATCGCGGCCTTTTTTCTTCTCGTTCTCGTCCCAGCTCTCCGTCCTGCGTAACAACACATTACAAAGCTAATATGTGTTTATGCCCTATAGAAAGCGAGGGAGATTGAGAGAATTTGGTACGAACGGTATGCGATACGGCTTTGAGAAGCGAGCGGACATCACAGCAGCGTGTTCGTCGAGGATGGAACGAGAGGGAAAGGGGCAAGGGGAGGGAGAAGGATACTGAACGCGACGGAACTGCAACTGCTATGCTCTTGCAACTGGCCGGCAGCGTCGCTTTCCCGGGAGAACAGATACGTATGCTAATGCCCAGCGTGATGCTCGTTATAATAATCTGCAAGCTGAATGCGCACAGGCCACGGCACCGGCTTTGTATTTCTATATAGACCCGTGTATTATACAAAAACATAGATACGTGTATACAAGGGAGAAACGTATGCGCGGGAGAATAGCATGGCGCATAGCTGGACAGAGAAACGAAGGGCGGGAACGTACGGGAAGGGCAGGTTGTTGCCTACGGTGGTGTACAGCAGTGCCGGGGCAACGGCGCACCACCGCTATCTCGAGTGCGGGATCACGGCCAATGGGGGTGTGAGCGACCTACGTAAGCCGGTTATCTAAATACCGTAAATAACAACACGCTGCTGCTGCTGCTGCTGCTGCTGTTGCCTCTCCTACTGCCTCCGGACTCGAAGCTCGGGCATATAGCACCAGCTCTATCCCTTTTACCCTCCTCGCACTCCCGCCCGTCCTCGTCCTTTTTACAGCGTTCATAGAAGCTCTGCAGAGCGTTGGCGCGAGGCGCTAATGCGAGCCTCTCTCTTCCGTACGAGCGATGCTCGCACCACGCAAGTATTTCTACTAACTCGATTCAGAGAGGAGGAACATCGGGGAGGGCGATCGTCGAACACCTTTTTCTGCGCTGACATATCTAGAGCGCTTTTTGACTCCGGAACTACGGAATTCTACGAATGCACGCTCTTCGTCATTGGGAGCCGTTTATTAATCTTGAATATGAATAATCTTTTTGGCTACGTACTTAATTGAAGAAAAAATGAAGACAGGCATTTTTGTATGAATGGAGAAACGGTGGCGAGGGCAACGTCATCAGAAGTTGAAACAGCCCCTCGAGGCCGGCTTTTCAGGAGTGTTTATTCTGCTTCTTTAATATCATGCTCGTTCGATCAACAAATATTAACCTGGTAGCTTCGCACTACAGATATAAGAGCAGCAGCATGCTCCGAAAGATCGGAGCAGGGCGCGGGTGCCCTGTGTACACACACGAGTGTCTATGATCCACGGGTGAAAGTAGAGAAATGAATATGTCGTGACATGGAGCATTTCTCGCTCGCCCTAGCGTGAAAATGCTCTCGGGATCCCGGGAGAGAGAGGGTGGCTGCATGGATATGTATGTTTAAGCAACCCCTTTTCAAGATTGATTACCACCGCGAGATAAACACGTTATCGTCATCTCGTAAATAATCTTTAATCTTGGAGCCTCTCCTCCGCGACGGAGCTCCCCGCGGCACCCCTTTCCCGCCCGAAATTCTCTATGACGGTGATGCGACGACGGGAACGATGCTATCGCCGGATTATTTTCTCGATAAATGCGGATGCGTGTTAAGTTCTTCGAGTCACGCCTTTACTAAAACGGGAACAAACGCGAGTGTGCTTCCTCGCCTGAGATTCGTGCTCCGCTCCCCCTTCCACCCTTGCAACGAAAGAATAACCCGCGCCGCGTCAACCCTCTCCGAAAGTACTTAATACGGCTTAGCCCGCGTGCGAAGTGCATTTGCACGTTGTACGACATACGAATGTACACGCCGGCGATGCTCGATATTTCATCTCATTCGGAGCACCATCCGGAGCCTGGCTATCTCTCCATCGTTCTCCCTTCCTTTTTCTCTTATTTCGAGATGTCATACAACACGAATATGAAATAAATAACACGTGAGAAAATACTGTTTGGGGTTAAAACCCCTCGCTGCGATACCGAAGCTTTCCGCTCGACTATTCGCCTCGGACTTTCCCAGGACGTCACTGCCATTTTTCCATCTCTCGCTGACAGCGAGTTTATCAAACTTTGATGCCTCCTCGCACAGTTACGATTTTCCGGATACAGTTCGACAAGCGATGGCGGTTCTTTAATCGATGATTTTTTTCTTATATCGTTCTTCTCCCTCCTCTCTTCGTTGGAGGATCTCATTCCGTGTGTAGCTCCGAAGGAGAGTCACTTTCAGAAGGGCAAAACAGAATAATGTTAAAAAATGACTTTTCAAGCTCGTGCTAAGCGTTTCGGTGGAAAACGTCTCCTCAAGTTAGTTTGGAGAAACTATGACGGTTCGTAGAAATTGACGAGAAATCCGTGCGGAATGAGGGAGTCGAGGGCGAATTAAGAATCTAACGAACACAATGCGAAGCACACGCGACGCGCGCGGTCACACTTTCGGATACGCGCGCGTGTCTGTGCTCCAAAATCTCTATATATTTGCCGCAGGGCGTGCGACGTGCATGAAGAGAAAAAAAAGTTCCTCTTTCGCTGCCGCGATATCACGGGCTCACGGGTAAACGCGATAAATCTGGCGAGACATACTTAGACGGGTGTCAGCATGATGTATGAGGGAGAGTTCGCGCATTCTCGCGAAACCCCTCGGAGTTTCGAGCACGAGCGTCATGAGTATACATTCGTATATACGTTACAAAGATCCGAATGTATATATAGATATGTGAAAAATCTTAAGAGATATTCCTCGATATTCTTCGGCACAGCTGTCTCTTTTCTCGAAAGAGAATTTCCGCTCCCGTCCCATTCGCCAAATTCCGCAGGGGATGAAATAAAAAAAGGAATATTCCTAAGAGATAAAAGTACTTTGTCTATAAAATATCCAAAGATAGTTGGTACGTATTTGGTTAGCAGACGAAAAGGGAGAAAATAAAATTGATTCGAAAACAAAAAATGGTCGACGGAAGGTGACCCGGCGCGTCTCTCGACGCGTTCTTTTAAAAAAATAGAAAAAGCGTACTTTATATCGGAGCTGCGGGATAACACCTGTGAATGCGAATAAAAGTCAGAATCGATCAAGACACATTGGATTAGATAACAAAAAGGAAGAAAAAAGCTGGCTGCTCCCTCCTTATTTTCCTCTCCGAGAGAATCTTCAATCTTCTTATATATATAAAATATATTACAGAAGCTGAAGGGAGCCGCCCGCCTCGGTCTATATACATATTATGTACGCGCTATCACTCGAGGCCGAAAGAATACGCGGAATAGAGCTCACGGAAGAGAGCGAGAAACGATGAATTTTATTTTATAGTTGGGAGAGGGACGAGCGAGCCTGCCTTCGCCAGGCTGCTCTGCCGCCCCCCCCCCTCCCCCCGCCTGCCGCTCCCAGGCTCCTAAGGGTGGAATATGTTTCGTATCATCATAGGGAGGTTACAGCACCCAGCGTCTCCTTCTCCATACCGCCTCCATAACGCGTTTTCTCCCGGCTCACTCTCCTCCTCTTCTCATCCACCTCCTCGTCAGCCTCCTCAACCCCTCCGGACTTGGGGTGTTCCGCCATTTTGAATACATTCTCACCCGGCGGAGAGTTATCTCCCAAACGTTTCGATTTCCCATTTAAAGGATCTTATGTATAGGCGCTTGAAGGAGAGAAGGGTGTAAGAGTTGGGCCGCAGTGTGGGCTTGAAAGGGGGTCGAAAGGGAAAACGGAGGTGGGCGAGAGATGGCGAGGCCGAGGTGAGTATTGCGGGGGTTGTGGGAGCTGTCTGAAAATATTAGCTCGCTCTCGCCCCTCCTCTCCGCCGCTCTCTTCCTCGACCCCCCTTTTCCACCCCTTTCTCCACTCTTGCTCTTCCTTCTCTTTTTTCCCGCCTCCTACATCCATTTTTTCTCTCTTCCTCTCCTCTTCGCCGATAACATCGTAGATACGCAGGTTATACGTGCCTCTACTCCCAAACCTCCTTCTTACATCCCCCACGCTCGCTTCCCCACAAGTAGCAACCCTCATCGCTCCACGAGTAAGAATACCTACAACGTTTCATCTCAAATATTTTCTTTTTCCCAACTTTTCCCGTGGAGAGGTATGCCGCGCGATTTTATATCGATACCCAGCCAAAGGTTACCGCCCAACTCTGCTGATATTCGAGAATCCGTGAGAGTTGGATAAAATACATTCTTCGTTGGAGATGACCTTTCAAAAAAACAGAGGAATACTGAACATTAAGGAGCGAGGAAAATAAAAGTTTTTCCATATCGGTTATTCTCAAAATTCTCCAATAATTCCACGATTTAGTAATAAAATTCCTCGACTTTTGTGACTGGCTTTCCGTCACCCATATTTCATGATGAATACGTGTTGCAATTTAGAGACCCCGCCACGAGAGGCGAGCCACGTATCCAGAATCTTTTGTAAATTAGATGAGTTCATGGCACACGTAAGTCATGTCGATCTTTGGTAGGCGAGTCGTCAAACTTGGATAGTAAAACGTGAGGAGACCTAAAAAAGCAGGAGGAGGACAAAGTAGTGGTACAATAAGGGAGAGGCGCGGTGCGGGTGAGAGGAAAGCGGCGGTAAAGCGTGGTCTGCACCGTACAAGATGTACGAGTAGTCAAAGGTGGTATGGCAGTATGGGATGAAAAAAATTAACATTGCCAAGAGTTTTATGACTGTTTTCGAATTCAGGGCTCGTCTGGCTCGGGTAATATACGATGAGAAGGTGTGAGTGCGAGGTAAAATAGTGTTTGGTTATTTCGGTGTGAAGATATTGGCGAAGCGGTGTGTGGTGGCTCGTAAGAACGAAGGTGGCAATGGGCGCCCGTGTTATAACGGGATCATTGTGATAGTGTGACAGTAAAACTGCTCCGCGCCCGTGTATTAATATAATTCGTGTCGATGTGCGAGTGTCGGATGGAAGCCAATGGGAACGCAGCCCAAGTCGTACAGCGTATGCTTATTTTAATTGAAACAGTCGAATGCCCTCTCGCTTAGCAAGTCTCATCCCCTCGGAGTCGCGGGCGCCACTTCGGAGCACATCCCCTCGCCATTCCTGCCACCCCAAAGCCCCTTTCTCCTCGCGCCGTTAAAACGATCGAGCGGCACCGTGCGCTCTCTTCTCCTCGGCAACAACCCGGGATATTGTTTCAAACGAATATGCAAATCATGAGCGAGCTACGTACTCGCGGAGGGCTCTTCGCAGTCAACCGGGACACGTAGTTATAGTAAAGGCTTCAACGTACAGAGTGTCGCGAAACTCGCAACTCCCTCTCTGGCGCAAGGCGAAGACAGCGCGGAGGATTCTTGAGACGAAAGTCCTCGATTTCTATCCTCCTGGATAGAACGCGTTAAGAAAAAAAAACATTTCTAGTAACTGCACCTTAAAAAGAGACTTTGGAGTGGGAGCGATCGAGTTGCGCTTGCGATTATGGCTTATTTTGATCTTCATCGGGGGCAGCATCGACCAAGAAAATGCGAAAATATGGCGGAACTTTTTGGACCTCTGGTACATACAACGATAAGAATGGAGCAGGAACTATTGGTAACGCCATAGTAATTTCTATTGATTCACTCGCTGGCTGAGCTAAGAACAAAAACAGGCTGTCCTATGAGGAGAGACTCCCGCGCCAACTATAGAAAAGGTTTTACCGATGGGCCCTCGATCTACGGGGAAAACGTGCCACGAATATATCCGCGATTACTGCCGAGCATTTTCCTTCGCGCTCTTGCCAAGCAGCGCGCACCCCCGCAAGGAGGCGTGCGACGCTATACACTCCTCGTGTACTAAATTCGAAGACTCACGATATTAGAGTCAATGAGCTTTATGAGGGTTTCGGGAAACGCTTCTGCTTCGAGGATCAAATTGTAAGGGAGTTTGCCGGAGGAGCGAGGAAGCTAAAAAGAAAAGCTCTTCCGGCCTCGTCCTCGATGGAACATTTTTCACTCCCGCAGCCTCAAGGACGCCGCTCGCTATCGAGCGTAATCGAAGAGGAATCGAGCACTCGTTTCCTGAATTTGTAGGAGGAACGACGAGCGGTGTGTGTCCCAGAAATTCGATTAATTAGAGGATTACGGGGGCTTTAAATTCTCCGATTTTTTTTCGGCTGTTAATATTAGACTTTCCTTTATATAGGAAGCGTAAATATTGATTAACTCTGGGCTACGGCTTTGCATACATTGAATATCCAAATGAAACCGTTGTTTCGGTTCGAACAGCCTAATCCAATGCGCACAGGCTGATAATCTACGAGAGACATATTGATTCGCATCCTTGATAAAAGCGAAAGTAACCAGCGGCTCGGCTCGAAATATACTTATTCGCGGATAGACACACTCGGGCGAAAAGGGACTAGAAAAACATAAATGCTTTCTCACAGACTTACGCGAACCAAAACAAATATTGGAACGGGACTGCCCTTCTTCGACTCTGTCGAAAGTGTTTTCTAAACATAATGTACCTATGAGCTTGCACATAAATCAACCTTTCGCACTGCACAAAATAACAGAAAAGTTTCTTCGAAAACCCGACCACGCGAGGGAAGCAATGAGTTGAAAAAATACGCTACCGCATCGACGAAAAACGTTGGTAGACTTCTAGTGGCTTTTCATTCATTCTGGAGATCAAGGAGGACTGGAAATTGTTTAAAAAATCACGAAAATGACTCATTCTCGGACAAAGACGTCCTGAACAATCAAAAGCTTCGGATCCACCTTAGCAAAACTCGAGTTTTCACATCGCTCCTGTAAGATCGATTGAGAAAGTTACAAAACTCGAGTCTGAATGCCTTGTCAACTGCGGTTCAATGAGCCCTTCACCGGCTGCCTTCCGAGATCTATGATTAGAGTGGCAATGCAAACTTTAGCCCATTCATCGAGTTACCGAGCCAACGCGATACTAAGAACTGATCCTTTTATCAACACACTGAGCTAAGTTGGATCAACAGTTCGTATATTTTTTATCGTCACCCAATTTCATTTTAATAGGGCTTTCGAAATCTTGGCAAAGAACTGTATTTGCCAGTTTGAAAATTGCTTTTCTCGGTCTGCTCTTGTTATACCAAAGTTTGAACAGCATGCGCTATACGAAACACTAGAAAAAAAAAAATTATTTCCGCGAAGTCCTTTGACAAGATCGTGTCCACGCAACAAAACTCATTTTGCTTACTTTGAAGCTTGATTCTGGACTCGGAAGAATCGTGGCAACACGATCGTCAAGAAATCAAAATAAAATTAGCTCAGAACAGAAAATAAAAAAAAACCGCTACCGATCGAGTTAATCGACGCGCCCGGCGCCTGGATGAAATTTTCCTGACGTTTTTTCGACGTTGGTAAATTGGACAAGGTCCAAGGATACCGAACTCCCAAGTTTCGAGAAAGTTCTGATCGATTGTTGAACCTGGAAGTCGGTGTACTAGAAAAGCTTGATGAGACGTCCCTTTTCATCGATCAATTTCTCATTGTAGAGACTCCAGTGTGTTACTTTCATCGAACTTCGTCGACTGTGTATGAAGTAATCACAGTCAATAAAACGGCAGGTGTTCTCCGGTGCATCATCGAAGAGAAATAAACGAGAATGTATCACGAAACTCGACTTGCGAAATTCCAACTGAAAATTCAATCTTCCGAACCCATCATTTTTGAAAGCGATTCTTTCGTAACGAGATTAAACAGCTTAAGGTATTTTGAAAAATGAAGGACAGGTAAGGAGCTCGTAAAGAAAACGGTGAATTCTGTATATTCTCATTTTAAAGTGAGCCTCAAACGCATTAGTGCAGCTACCGTGAGAAAGCTCATTAGGGGTATAATTTCGAAAATCTCATTCCGTTAAAGCGGTGGAGAACGGTAAGTTGGAGAAAGAGAGGAAGGGAGGGAAAGAAGAGAGACGGAAGTGGAGAATTTATGTCTCCAACTGTGTCTCATCCCCTTATTCGAGGGTCCGTGCGGTATCCACGTCGCCTCACTCTCGTTGGGTAACTAAGTGAGAGAGTGACCCGTACTTTGTTGGGCTTGCACGGGGGCAAGAATATATTGATAGTCAGCTCAAAACTCCATTAGGGCTCGCGGGTACGAGTATTCTCTCGTAAATACGAAAATGCTATCCCATTATTTACTGGTTAATTGGATTAATGAGACTCGTTATTCCAAGAGAGAGAGAGAGAGAGAGAGAGCAAGAGAGTGAAAGAGGCAGAGCTGCAATGAGTCGCAACAGCCGTCGAGTTTCTGCCGTTTTCTGCGTCCTAGGAGTAGAACTCTACTGAGCACACACAAACACACACACACACACTCCCATACAAAAGCGTCTATGGGAGCTGAAAAATATATAGGAAGCGAGAAAAGGGTCGAGATTGAGCGCATGACGCGGCTCCGAGGGGTAAGACCTCCGCGTGGACAAATACGACCAAGTTTCCTCACGATAACATGCAAAGACACACACTGCGTTGGGCGCACACGGTATCGAAAACACAGGAGATCTTCTCGCGGTAACTTGCACAGTCCAACAGCCGAGACATTCTTCTCGGTATGGAACTCCTCGTGAATCTCTCCTCGTGGATGAACCAACACTAAGCTGTACTTACACTTACGGGCCCGTGTCAGTGACGCGCGTTTGTAACGCGTCCCTCGGCAATAGCTACGTAACAAGAGAAAATCGAGCTATATCGCTTCTCTAGGGAACAAAAAAAACGCTGATGCAGATCGATCTATTCTCATCGCAATTTTATCGTTTCCTTTTTACTTGGCTTAGCTCTTTCTCCCTTTTACGAATTTTCGAAGAAATATATATATCCGATGACATTTATTTTTCGCATAGACTACGTGAGACGAATATTCGTCGAAATGAACTTTCACGAATTAGTAGCTTGGTACGAAATCGAATGAAAAAACATTTCGAATCCTACAGATCGTCGCGATCCTTTTGCACTTTTGTGGAGAACCTGGAACAACGAATCATCGTTACTTTAAGACAAATCATGCCTGTAGAATCGTATTTTAACGGGTGTCCGAATTGGCTCGATTTTTACTTCCTAATCAAGGATATTATCACTCTAAATTAGTGTCAGAGTTATTAATTCAAAATTTTTAATAAATTCTTTCAACTTAACTCATATGGCGAATGAAATTACAAGCCACTAATTGAACGGGGATCCATCACTGACAACCCAAAATTTCATTCGTCCCTGGCTGAAATACTATAGTTTTACAAGAATGGCCCAACCCAAGGACAAACAAAATGCCGAAAAAGGCAAGTGTGAGATTTCACGAGTGCTCGTTACCAATTTCGTTCAATCTTTAACGTAATATATTTTTATTAATGGCAAGACAATCGTCTCGAATTTTTTCTCAAACCTGCACAATATACTTTATTGTTATCGTGTATACTTTTTGATAAGCTTTGTAAGAAGCGTTCATTCTTTATTTGGAAAGATAAGCGATTTTTTACGCATAGTCCCTACAAACATGCGTGTATTTTTCTTCATATTTAAATAAGTTTATCTAAATAACCAATAAGACGAATCCTTTAATATTTGATATGCGTGTCAGTCGACTACCCATTTATTTAAACTCTCCGTAAAATTCAAGACTTTCTTAAGAAAATCGTTTGTGCATGAATGTACCTTAACAACTGTATGATTTCTGCTTCAATGTCTTTACAGACAATCGTTGTATTATCGCATGCTCTCCGCAGCAGCTTCTGCACCTGCGTCTCTCCTCCATAATGAGCTAAGATTTCTCGGAGACGTTGAACGATCTTTTCGCATCCGCTACGATAAACCACACCCGAGGGGACTCAAGCAAGATGTGTATTGGTTCGATAGACGTGTCTTCGAGCGTTCGAAGTCACGCAGGAAGTAATTGAGAGCGAAGCATATCTCGTTTCGTGTATGTATACGTACAATATATAAGTGGTTGCGGCACGTAGGATTCGGGGAAGCGATCATCTCCCGGTGGCCGCTGCTCGCGGCGCGAAGAGTCTCTCGTCGCGGGCGAGTTAGCGCGCGCGCGCGCGCGCGCCTATGTCTCAAGAGGCAGGTGTAATTTTTGCACGATGTACTATCGATACCGAGAGACTCGAGACAATTCTACAAGCCTCGTGCTATTTCAACGAGCCACGCGCCCATCCACTTGCACGTTTCAGTCTGTCCAGTTACCTGCCATATCCACTGATCGGGTCGCCTCTTGTCCATCTATCCGGGCGTTCACTCCGGTTTCGGATGACTTATAAGGTTCTGGTCGACTATCATCTTCTCGTCTTCAGAGCCCTCCAGACGTCCGTGTACATCCGCATTGGAAAATCAAACGGACTCTCAGCTGAGAGCAACTCGCTTTGGAATATTCATGCACGTTGATCGAGTGGTAATTTGAAAAAGTTTGCGAGGAGGAACAAGAGACCGACCAGGACTAAAAGTAGCCTATGTTACTGTCCGTCCTTACAATTATTTCTATGCCAAAAATCAAGTAGATCGGTTGCTCAGTTAGGGAATGAAGTAAGGACAAACAAACGAACAAACACACTTTCGCATTTATAATATTAGTTAGGATAGTTGAGACTGAGTACCAGTGAAAGTGGAACGATCAGGATTTTGTTTGTGATTGAAAGAAAACAGTTTTGTTGGAATAAAATGTTCCATTGGCGCACAATGATTGATTAGACTGACTCTTGAAACGGTAGTTTCATTCAAAATTTCTTTGTTATGAGAACAAACAGTAGAAACTTTTCCGAGGTCTGGCAGCTCGGAAAAAATGGGGCTTCCTGAACCAGTCGAGTCAGTGGAGTTAATTATTTCAAAAGTCATCAATTTTTCTCGTGACAAGGCTCCCAACACCGCTGCGAGCGTATCGATTTTTCGTGCCCTTCGTTGTATTAATTACTAGTTGATTTGAGAGTTGCTTCAAATGAAGGAATTAAGAATCGTCAAAAGTGGGTTATTTGAGTAGCACAGAAGAGGAACGCTCTGGTGTTTTACGAGTAATAAATTACGGTCGACGGGAACGTCACGCAAGCGCCTTCGTGTTCTCCCGCGACTTTTGGAAGTCAAAACGTGCGAATTCATTAATCAGGAGTGTCGTCGTAGAGCGTCCTTTTGCCGAAGGTTTGCGAAACGGCTTTTCTCCCCACTATTATATCGAATGAAATTAATGAGATACATAGAAATACACTCGACTTCCGGCAAGAGAGAACCTAAATCGTGAGCGACCCTCTACCGTATAGTTCCGGCAGAATGATCTCCCTTTTCGAGATCCGATTCGTGAATAGGGGCGTGAAGTATATTTCGGCAAGTATACACATATCGTGTGCACAAAAGGACTATTTATCCAATGAGCTTATACAAATTTCCCAGTGAACGAGAAATCGGTGAATAATAACCTGTAAATAATACTGCTGGACTGAAGCTCTTAAGAATATTGCGAAATTGATGACTTTTGCGGGGGAGAAGCTTCGGAACGCGCGTGAGCTTGAAACCTTCCATCGGTAATAGAAAACGTTTCAGACATTTCGAACGCAGCCTTAAAAAGCGATTCAAGAATTCAATATATTCGTCAACCCCGAACAAGTGTCAAAAGTACCAGTCAATAATATGTTTCGGAGAAAATTTCGCCTGAAAGAATGAAGCGAGAAAGTGTAACGGAACGGTATTGTTAATAGTGAAAACGTAGCACGTATGTCAATGTACACGGTACGTAGTTACGGTATTATCCACATGTTCCTCACAGTAGAGCGAGGGCCGATGGGTGGTCTGCACGAAGAGTGGGAAACCACGCTGGCTGTCCTCTTCGTCATATAGCAGGAAAGCACGTGCCCGTTGTCCGCAACGACACACGCACACACGTAAAGAGTTTCGGGGACTAGCGAGCGAGGGAAGGAAAGCGAAGGAGGGTTGAGAGGGGAGGAGAGTTCTGGAGGACCACGAGGGAGTACGTATATAAAGGATATAGCGAAGCTGTGTCGTTGTAGCTGGTGGCTGCTCAAAACCATATACAGTGTACTATTTGTACATACGAGAAGGGTGGAAGCAGCGGGGGTGGGGGGTGGCTGAGGGTGAGAAGGGTAGTAGAGAAAGAGAGGCGAGAGTTGGGGTATCCGTAGGTCGTGAGAGGGACGGGAGGGCGAGTGAAAACGCGCGAGGGTGCCGCGGCGGTGAGTGAGGGTAGCGAGGGGCACGGAGCGAGCGGACGCGGCAAAGCGGTACAGAAGGGAAGGACGATGATGTGGGAGCGAGAGAGTGAGATGGCCGAAGCAGAAACGCCTGGCGATAGAGCGTACGGAGGAGCACGAGGATGCCGGACCAGCGAGGCGGCGAACGGGGGTGTAAAGATGGCGGCGAGAGCACCCGCGTCGGTTATGATAAGGCGATGCTTTAATGACAGCGGGTCTCTATGGCAACGGGTGTATGGGGGTTGGCCGGCTGGACGCTCGGCCGGTGCTAGCATTGCCGCCGCGACCGCCACCGCCGCGACGCCCGGCGTCGGTCAGCACCGGGCGAAACGTCGGTACTCGCCAGGATGCCGGGGAGAGGGTGCGGAGGTGTGCAGAGGGTAACGGAGGAGAAAGTACGGGGAATAGAGGGGTATCGAGCGGCCAGCGGAGCGTCCAGACTAGTCACACAGCCGCCATACTAGTGCTCTCCGCTTGTGCTTCTCTCGCTGGACACTCCATACCGCGCGGAAACTCTCCGGGATGAATTTCCTCTCTGTAGATGAGCATCTACACACGCTACGATTCTCTACCATTCTCAACAGATATCGAACTAAACTCGGGCACACTGAGACCCGCGACGCACACGAATCCTCATACATCCTGCCTCCGTAGCTCGTATCCTTTCGGTCCTTGTACACACTGCCGGGTGTTGCTGCCCACTCCCACTATCTCCTCTTCTCTTCTCCTCCGTGTGCCAGCTCCGACGAGGCTCGTTCTCTTGGTCACTCCAGCGCCTCGTCCCTTCTCTCCCTTTCTCCGCTCTCCCATTCTCGGCTCCTCTTCCTCTTTCGTTGCCGCACCTCCATTCCTGCCGCCAACTCTCGCGACCTCCGCTTCCCCGCTCTCTTCGTCGTTCAACCTCCGTACACCGCCACCCACCCCGTGTGGATACACCTACATGAGCATTTTCCCTTTGCTCTCTGCAGCGCCCCGATGCAACCAGGAGGGTGAGGCACCCCCGCCTCCACATTGCCAACACGCACACTCCGGACACAGACGTTTACGACAATGCTACATTATTCGCCTTGAAGTACTACCACGAGTCTTAACGCGCCTCCGCCAGATAATACATCCACAGGCGATCGGCACTTCCAAGCCCCCATCCTCGAGACTTTCGAATTGACAATGCAATTTCGAAATTACACACGGACAGCGAGAGAGGAAAAGGCTCCCGGAGGTTACGGACCACCGGGGAGGATGCCACGTTTCCAGAGCTCCACGACTGTAAGAGTTTTCCTCCCTTTTACTACGGAGATAATAAAAATGTCTTTGATCCACCACCGACGACCAACGGAGAGTTTCATTCTCTTCGAGAACGGCGGATCATCCCTCCGCGCTGTAATTCCAATCGGAGAGCGAGCACTCGCTTTCCATATTTCTTTTCTATTCACTTCCTTCGCTCGGTCTATCAACAGATTAAATTATTTCGCTGATAACATTGCGAGACTCGAGGAGCTTTTGATGAAAATTCTAGCACCCCCCCCCCCTCCCCCCTCGTTTTATGGCTCCCCGGAGGCTCAGCTAAATTATCCGTTGCTCTCGAATTCTTCCTATTCCAACTTCTATGGATTCCCACGATTAAATGAAGCATGCAAATCAAAGTCTCACATCGGATGAGGGGAACGGGACGAGGCGCAGCGTTCGGTATGACGCTTCTGCTCACCAGGCTCCTTCACCTGCAGGAATCGCTTCAGGGCTCTCGCTCTCGAGCCTTTCATCGAGGAACGTTTTACGAAACATCAAAGAATCTCAAGAGCCAGACCAGCGTCTCTCTCCATCTCTCCCACGGTCACTCCATCCTGCTCTCTTCCCTTCCATTTTTCGTACCGGGGGATCAACTTGTACACGTTGAACGAAGGAAATAGAGTGAAAGTACGGAAGAGAGGAAGGTAAGGTATTTCTCGGAGAGACCGCAATAATCTGGTTAGCCGCTTCGAAGCAATGAGTTGAAAGAGACGATATAGAGGGATGGAAAAAGAGATACCGGCTTTCTACACCGATATAATTGCATGTTCTTCCAACGTGGGATAGCGAAAAACATGTAATCCAGTCTCCGCCCTCAAAGTTTTTCTATTTTCGGTTCACCAGCAATCCGAGGCTTCCGGAACCCCGGCATAGATCGTTTGGAATTTACTGATCATTCGCTGCTGCAAGTTTAATGCTGCAAATACCAGTTCACCTGGGCTTCTGGCGCATCGGCCACTGCGAGAGTGATTGTCTGAAAATATACAGCAGAGCGAACGCCATCGGGACTGGTAACCGAGGTAAAACCAAACACAACTCCGGAGCATCCCTCTCAAATACTTCGATCGAAAACATTAAGGACCTACTACAATGTCCACGACGAAGGGAACCCCTTGATGCCGAAAATCACTAGCGGACAGTCAAAGGGACGAAGATTGAGACACGCGCTGCGAGCACGACACACGTTCCGGACGGGAGGACTGAGTGGATACAGCGACGTCCATATGAGAGCAACGAGCGAATGTAAAGCACGTGATAGTTCGGGGAATCGTGGCGATTTCTGGAAAGTACGAACAGACAATCGGAACTTGGCTCGAATAGGTTGAACGGACAGAGGGATTGAGAAAGCCGATTGGTAAGGCAACGAAAAGCAAAGACGGAGGCAGACGGAAGGATTGCGAGGCAAGGGGGCACGGGGGATGTTTACGGCAAGGCAAACATACCAGGTTCCTGCATTATGGATGCAACGGAGTGGACTCGGGTGCAACCTCCGGCATGGCTTGCCGCAGAGAGCAGCAGCGGAAACGCTTCTGCAGTTCATCCTCTCCCGTATGCATCGCCTATAGTCGCACATATGCGACGGATAGCTCCTGCGCTCGTTCGCTACCGCGCTCCCTCGATTCGCAGCTCCGGAGCTCGGTCCCTCTCCCCATTTATTTATAATCAAATTCCGTGTACCGTACCGGAGGGTATAGCGAAGGGGTTCCGCGGCGAGAGGAACCGAGCGAGCAGGATCGAGCGAAATTTGTGCTCGCTCGAATATCTACTCTGGACGTATGGCCCCGTTCACGTATACCCAACGGGGGCCTACCTTTGGTGGGATTCCCAATCCGAGCCCCTTTCACCACCACCCCTGACAACGGAGCACGACTATCTCGGTTCTGTCTCTTCGCCAGAACGAGACAAAGCTTGTACCTCGCTCCCTGCCATTCTCCTCTTCTCCTCCTGGCCTCGCTGCTTTCACCGCTGTTCTCCTACTTGCCATACACGTATAGCGCTCGCAGATTCTCTCTCTCTCTCGCCGGTCAATTTAAAAATCAATATTGACCGAGGAACAGCCAATCCTTTATTTATCGACGCGTATTGTTGGTTGCTCCCAGAACCCGTACTCGCAGCCTCTTCTTCCTCTCGCTTCGTCCTTTCTCCCTAGCTACTCTCTTTCTTCCATCGACTCTTCGCTGCTCCGAAATATCTCACTGATCCCGCTCCAGGACCTCGAAGATTGCGCCGTCAGAATAAGACTTGACTGTGTTATTCCAAACGCGTCTTGAATAATCCGGTCATCTTTGCTTCCAGAAAACTCCTCGATTCTTCTTTCCTTGTATTTCATGCTGAACGTCCTTCAGGAGCGGTTGTGTCTACGGTGCAAAACGGACCGGATATTCGGAACGATATTCGAAAATCGTTACCACGAATTCGTTGGGAATCCAAATTTTTAAATAGCTCCCTTTAATAAAGTTCCCTCGTCGCACGTCCATCAGCTTTTTTCACGATCGTCGAGAAAAAACTCGTTCGCCCTCGAAATGTTTGTTTCTTTGAGACAAAATGGAAGCGTATGAGATTGGTAAGAAGAAAATTGCGGGGCATGATGGAACGTCAGAAGCGAGGAACTTTTACGCCCCCGTACACCGGAATTCGTCGGATCGAGGGTGCGCCGAATATCGGTTCGCCATTGGCCAGCCAAAAGTCATTTAGTTTCTTGGACACCAGGCTCATATCATTTTTCTTGATCGCCGTCACTGCGTCAGAGCGAGAGTTGTACCGCGTAACAGCAGTGAATATATACGTACACGAATGGTTTTGGTATCTGCGAGGGTTGTGAATTTTCGGAGGGGTGCGCGAAAGCATCAGTTCCATACCAGCAGCGGTATAATACTCGAAAGAAAGAAAAAGAAGAAGAAGGAACGAGGGACAGTGGAATCCGAGGGTTGAACCCTTGGTTGATGCTGACTCTCACATCTTTTCAGCCCCGCCTTGCTCCGTGACTCGAGCGGTGTGCGTAGTCGTCCCGCAAGCCGAAACCGTTCGCCCTCCAAACACCCGCTATTACGGACAATCAATCCAAAAAATTGACCCAAACAGCCCCAGGAGGTCGGCCTCCACGGGGTGCTTATCTCGTCCCAACCAAGTTCTCCCAACTCTGAATCTTCAATTTTTCATTCGTTCAACACGCAACGATAGAAAAGGTCGATTGAAAACTTGACTTTATGAGTTACACGGAAACTTATAAACAACAATGTAGCACGCGGCGAAGACGAAGAGCAAAAACCGTGAACGTGGCTCGCTCATTGTGTCGATATTCCACTGGTTGCGATAGGCGATCCTCGTTCTCGACGACTGGAAAGAGCAGCGAAGATAAATATTTGATTCACCCAACACTCGGAGTACTGAACGATGGCCATGGGAATGTTTATCCTTCCTCAATCGTTGATGAAAGGAGGTGAAAATATTAATCTTGCCCCCGTGATTAGTATTTGCCCGTCAATCCAGTCGCCCTTTCTGACGACGCTCACCCTTTTTCCCACAATTCGTGAGTTATTACGGAGCTTCGAGTGCTTAGAAAATATCAATAACTCAAGCAACCATGAAGAAGGAGGAGAGCTCGACTCATATTGAATTCCGTACTCGAAGTGCGAGGTTTGCCCAGTAGAACGAAAAAAAAGCAACATTTATTTAGTGAAATTTGTTTTGAAAACGAGTTAGCGCCGTCACTTTTTTCTGCCCTCTCTGCCATGCACCGCCGCCCTCCGCCGTTTACATCCGCCTACATATTTTCCATTGCTCAGCACTTGGTGCAAATCGTTCAAAGTCAGGAACGTGAATGCCATTTACATTTTTTCCGGGGTCTCTCTCCTTCATCGCTGCCCCTCTCCTTTTTCCTCTCTCTCTCTCTCTCTCGGGCGCATGCATTTAGTCGTAAAGAGGCACCGCGGGAAAGAGCATGTACACTGCGGACATAGTCAAAAGGTCTGTACGCGCGGTATGAATGGTGTAGTGACAAGGCCGTGTATTTGGGCGAGCCGAAATGTACGTTGTTGGATGTATCGTGTGAGCAGAAGCGCAGAGAAGCGAGAGCCCAACATGTCCATCTTCGGACGCGAGTCCGTGCGGGGGCAAAGGGAGGCGAGCGAGCGGCAGTGCCGCTGCCGCGCACGCAAACAGATCAATGCTTCGCGTTCCAATATAAACAGTATTATTGAAACAAAGCGGGTAGTTCGGAATGGAGGTGTAGAGGGTGGACGAGCAGCAGCAGCAGCAGCAGCAGCAGCAGCAGCACGGTGCGGAGGATGGAGCGGATTGGAACGAGCGAAGCAGCCAGCACGGTGGTGGCACAGCGGAGTTCCAGAGCTTCGTCGCTCATGCATGTATAGCGTATTATATATACACGCCACCGACATACACAGCAGGTACTTTCGGGTGTATACGCACATGTATGGATGGGGAGCACACATGTACGGATAGGAGCAGTCGAACAGGAGGAGGAAGGGAGAACAGTCGCTTTGGTGAACGAGAGAAATCGACAGTGAGAGAATGCGAAAAGGAGAAAGATAGTGAGCACAGTAGGAGAGTGAGTATTGCCGAATGGAAGAGAGGAGGCTTCGGAGGCTCGATGTTTCTGCCGTTCAGTCCAGATATATGTGCCCCTATACACGTATGGATGAGCGTATACATGAGAGACTCATACAAAGGCATATACACAACCAATATCAACATCCAGCACCAGCATCCCGAGGACCAGAATTGCGGGGAATGAACGAGGGGAGAAGAGTTATGTTGCTGCGATATTGTGCTCCGCTGTGCGCGGCACGAGCTGAATCTACCAGGGGACGGAATACGGGCGGCGGAAGAGGAAGAGCCGGTGTGCGGTGGGTTGAACGACGTCGCGAATAGGACGGGGTGGATGGTGTTCGCGGACGCAGACCAGGGTGTGGAGCACCGGGAGGAGAAGCTACGGCAGCTCGTCGAGCTTTTCTACCAACCCTTCTCCCCTCCCCCCGCTTCTCTTCGCTCTCCCTCTCCCTTTTTCTCATACGACGACCATCGCTTCTTCCCAGTCGTTCGTCCGCGACAGCGCGCACGTCGTCCACGAAATACCCATCTCCTCTCGACGAACACTCGCGAAAAGCATATACGGTCTGTCGATCCTCTATATTATATGCCGGGAGGAGCCACAGGGTGGCAAATACTCGAGCTATTCCTCTCTGCACCCACCGCCCCACTATCACTTTATATGTATCCCCTACAAAAAGTAACAGCCCGAAAGAGCGTTTCGTGACTTATAACACTGAGAGTTTCCTCCGATAAAAAACGCGAGGACCTTCTCACCCACATCATTTCCGCTCACCGCCGCGGCTCTTCCGCTTTCTTCTACTCAATCGCATCTTTTCTTTATTCACAGACGCCCTGGACTCACGGCGACCGTGACCAAGACATCTCGAATTTTTTTTTAATCGGTCATTCACGAATCGTTGTTTATTTTTCTCAGTATTATGAACTTGGCGAATCCGCGGCAGTGGCTATTGAATCAATTCGAGAGAATCGAATTGTAAGAAGAATCAGTTCATTAGAGCGTGAGGGCGGGGGGAGGGGGGAGGGGGGGGGGGGCTTTGGGAAACGTGGAAATAAGATCAGTGACGTATGAACTGTACGTCATTTGCTTTTAGAATACGATGACCCAATTCAGCGTCTTCGTGCTTCTTTTCCGTTTCCAAAACTGCACTTCCGAGTTGTTTAGTGCTAAAAGTGAGAGCCAAAACTTGACAATCGGAATTGAATTTAAAGTAAGAATCGTACGATTGATTAAAATCGAAGGGTCGATTGAACTTGGATCCGGAGCCTCGTGATCGGTAACGAACGATCGACTCCGTCTCTGAGACAAAATGCTCCCGCTCCGAATACGTGTTACGACGAAGTTAGGGAAAATCATCAAACAAAGTCGACGTCTCGGATGATACGAGTCGTTTTTACGGTCGTTTCTCAACTGCCTGAGACAAGGAGCAAAGCTTCACAGACGCGATCAGTAACAGGGCGCTCTCCAACTGCCGGCGGGGTTGGCTGTCCGGGTGGATTGGCTGAGGCTGGACGCAGTCAGCACGGTGTGAAATTAGCGCAGATGTCGCGGTGACGAGCCGTGGTACAGCTTCTATGTTCATTTTCCAGGAGATTGGATCGTGAAGCGGGGTAAGGACACGTGATACGTACCCTCGGTGCGTATCCTCCGGTTGTGATGCTTTGAGAACGTCGCAGTCTCTAACAGACTCGTTAAGTTGTCCATAAACTTCATCAGGCATATATCTGAATATGCTGATCTTGTTTGATATCTGCAACGGTCTTTAAGCTAATCAATTGGATTTCTTATTCCAGTAGGGGATGCGATCGAATGAACGACTGCAAGGTTTGACGGTACAATGATGTTGAAGATTGAAAAAACGAAAAAAAAAAAACTGGCGACGCTTCTCGTCGAAAACGGATGCTTTCCTTAACAGAAACAGTGCTGAAACTCGACGCAATAAAGTTCTTAGCACCGTTTCTGAAATTAACAATGTTACGTGGAGCTCTATATCGAGCACGCACTATTCCGAACTTGACAGAGAGGAAAGACATCGGTAAATGTCGCATTAGTTATTTCCTGGCTCGGCGTAAAATTTACGACGGACATAAATTTTGCAGGAAATCCATGAGACTGCTCGTACTATATTTGTAAATGAGAAACACGGAGCATGGTCAGCATCCATCGGCAGAGAAATCCCTTAAGGGTTGATGATTTTACGGTAGCCTCAATTCTCTCCGTAATAAGGTTGAGGAATATCTGGAAAAAAGGAGAGGAGGAAAGCGAGACGGTGGGAGGAGAAATAATAAGAAAGTTAGAAGTAGCAGCGAGTAGAGGAAAAGAAAGAGAGACGGAGCGCAGACGAGTGAGGTCGAAAGTCCGACGGTGGTGCGCTGTGGCGCTGAACGTGAGATTTTTCATTACAACAAGCCCCGTATAGTCCTGGGGCACGAAGTTCCCCGTAGTAGAGGCAGCAGCAGGGACCTGATAAAGGATTAATAGAAGTTATAAAGTAGAACCTGAGGAGGTGGAGGAACATTACGTGACTCGACTCCGATCGAGTCTTTCTTCAGGTTATATTGCCGGTTGCCGTCGTTTCTCATCCACCCTCGCCCTCACGCCGACCACCCTCCCATGGGCCACCACCACCCAACTCGGACGTCACCCCTGGCTCATGCGCACCCCATCTGACCAATCGAACTCGGGGGTCCATCTCTGCTGTGCACTCTGCTGACCGACCCCTTCTCATCCACCCCTCGCATCCCCCTTTCTCACTTGCTCTCTCTTTCTCCTGCCCTTCTTTTGAAGATGTGTGTTCCGTACATAAAGAGAAGAATAAGAAGAGGGAGAGAACCCATTCGCTGTGAGCACCCAGAGGCTATCGTCAAATACCTATATGCAGGATGCCCGAGCACTATTGGAAAAAGTAAAAAGGAAATAAAGTGCAGGAAAATAACGACACTTGCTGGATGTAAAAGTGAAAAAACACACGAACACACACGCACACTGAGAAATACGAAATGCTTAAGAATTGAGAGTGCGCACCGAGAAAAACTGGGCTGATAAATGCGCGAGGGGATCAACCGTATTTCAGGAAAATTACCATTTCAGATGAAAATGAACGATGCTTTGATTCTGCTTAAATAAAATCCGAGATATCCGGAATCGTGCATTCGGGTCGACATATGTTTCGCTGGATCGAGAAAATCATATACGAGAATAAACAGCGCCCAGGGAGGAGGATTATTTCGCAGCAATCGAAATTCAAACATCTTTCCGATGCAGCGCGCGTCAAGAATAAAAGAGTGCGAGAAGCGATGTTGAACAAAGGCTGGAAAAGCTTCGCGACTGAACTGAATAAGCGAGGCGGCGGGGGAGATGGAGAGGCGTCGAGAGACTGAGATACAGTTTTTGTTATGCATAGTGCGCGCATCGAGACGCGGAGAAAGACGAGAGAAATAAAGGTGAGCCTGGAAGAAGAGGTGAGGATTGCCGAGCGGAATGTGTAATCAGCCAGGATTGCATTAGCACCGGCTAATTAGCCGTGCACAATGCCCTGATAATATTGTAGCGCCTTTCTTGCTCTCTTCCATGAGAGCTGGCCACTAGAAGGGCAGACAGTAGCCAGAATTGCACGTTCCAGTGGACGCAGCGAGTGGGAACTCCCGGCTATAAGGACGCAAAAGTTCAGAGCACGAGCACGGAGGTGGTGAAGTTGTTTTTATCCTCGTCCAACCCGTTTTATACGTACAGAAGGGTTTAGACAAAGACGATATAAATATGTGTGTATACGTATATATTGACATTTGTTGGGACATGTATATAGCGAGATAGCACTGAAGACGACGTAGACCAGACGCCCAGAATTGAGCTACTCAGTTATTCATGTCGCACTCTAGTCATGCTCGACGCGCTCAACTAAACAGTGCCGCGCCAACTCGTTTGCCCTCGCGTCTCTCGCGATTCTTCCGTTCCTCTTGTTGCACTGCCTCTCTAACACTGTTGGTATACTCCCGCGCCACTGCTTGCCCTCCTGAAAATCTCCCCTTCACGGAGAGTGCCGTGCGTATAGACAGCAAGAAAATACAGTGTGGCTGCTTCGAATCGTTGTTGCGGTCGACGCTTCTCCCGTCCTTTTCCACGCTCCCTCGCAATTTTCGCTACTTCATACCGTCTTTGTGAACAAGACGATTTTACTGAGGAAAGAATAAAAGCTTTGCGAAACTTCGATACGGAGCTACACCGAATAACTTTTTATCATAATTAGCACAAAATCGTTCTACGTGCGAGGAAAACCGATTGAACGGGCCATTCGCCCTCTTTATACTCCATTTTCAATCCACATGTTCGTTCTCATTATGAAAATCCTTCCGGGAGCTTTTCTGAATCATTGCTCGCCAAAGAATCGAAACTAATCGCGATTGCTGAACGAATGGGGTGTCATTTTCATTTGAAGAAAGCGAAAATTCACGAAATCGCTCTTCCAACTCTGAACCATTGCAAAGACTGCCCAAGAGCTCGTGTCCCTGAAAAACGAGATGAAAACCGCGGGACCCACCTGGTTCCATCGCTTCGTGCACTCTGGACCATCGATGTGGGAAAACAGCCAAGTCGATATTGCTGCCACTCAACGGCCGAGCGGTCTCTGTGCCTCGCAGCTTTTTCCTCCTCGCCCCCCCCCCCCCCACCCTCAATCAATTTGTAACCGCGCCCTCGAAGTTTTTCAAAGCGACCAAGTTCGCTCCAGCGACTATTTGAG
This sequence comes from Venturia canescens, assembly GCF_019457755.1. Taxonomy (NCBI): domain Eukaryota; kingdom Metazoa; phylum Arthropoda; class Insecta; order Hymenoptera; family Ichneumonidae; genus Venturia; species Venturia canescens. Next base: position 4,252,812 of record NC_057425.1, read on the forward strand.
TTATGAATTTAACGTGCAAATCCTTCGATGTTTGTTTGTATTTAATGATGAAATCGCGGGGTTCGGTGGTAAACTGTTCACAAAATTGGTTCATCGGAAAGCAGTAGAACAGTGACAAATAATCGACGGGAAGCCGATGTAGATGAGGGTGGTGGGAAAGGGGGGTAATAGAGCACACTAGGGAGTAAAGGGGGGGGTGGCAGGGGGCGAATATACGCGAGAGATGCTGAAACGCAAGCAGACCCTCCCTTTTCTGGTTCATCCCCGTAACGTTCTCTATATCTACCCATCTCGTTCGTTCTCTATGGGGCAATTTATCTATATTATACCCTCAGTTGCTTCCAATGTGTGTTTTGACAGGAACAGCATTATTAAATGCCCTGGATATCTGATCCCCCAACAGCCTTAATCTACATATTATACGGTTACGCAAACGTGCGCGTGTCGTGGAAGCATCCTCGGCAAAGGATACTGCATGATGGCCCGCGAAGCATCCCCTCGAGTCCACACCCCTCTTCGTCGCCCGGATGCTCGCCGGGGGTGTGTCGGTTTTGTCTCATTCTTCTTTCTCTTCGAGCAAACAGTCGTTGACTATAAACGAGTGTGAGTTTCACCCGGCGCGCACGCACGAGTGTGAACGCTTTGATTGTGACGAGTCAAATTTGTCTTTGGGACGATGAGCGCGGACGTCGGAAGCAGTTTAAAAATCCTAATTTGAGGATATTCGAGAAGAAAATTGGGACGATCAATCGACGCAGGATTAATGCCCTCGTCGTGACTCGGCATGTAAAACTACCACGGATTATGTACGAACACGAGAGATTTAACGCACCCGCGTACACGAGGACGCAGCCTGCCACAGATCCGTGCACACATACGTCGATGCTGCTGGCTCCCGGCGTCCGAAAAGTACACCGAGCTTAACAGATCCACCCCGATTTTTTGGCACCAAGATCAATAGCCCCCTTTGTCCGATGCGCAGCGTTATCTTGTCATAATACAACCTTAATGATCCATTGCGACGAACCCCGAGAACGCCGCCCGCTAATGCCCGACACGTTTCCTGTCGCGTGGAGCCTCCGCAATCGAGCCTCGAGTCGAGATAAAAAGAGACGCTGAGAGCCACACGAACGTGCGAGTACGTTTTATGGATCTTATGAGAATAGGATTACAGGCGTACGCCACTAATTTTAATGCCCATGCGACAACGCACTTTTTTCTCACCCTCTTGCCCCGATTTACCGAAGAATAAGCTCCTCCGAGTGCGGGCGTTGGACGACATTCAACACCGCCCAATCTCGAACAAGAGACCGTCTAATGCTTCCTAAGTACGATCCAAAGCTATTCGGTACCTTCCACTTTTATGCTCATGTCAATCACACGGAGATTATCTGGAATGCGATCAATATCCGAGTGGCGAGATCGAAAGGTAATTCTTTCCTTGATCCTTAATGCAAGTGGAAAGAGATCGAGGATTCGAGAGGCATATACTGACATAGAAACGTACGGAATGTTGGCGCTCGCAGGAGAGCAAGCCCGCGTGAAAATAAGGAAAGGCAGCAGGTAAAACCCCGCGCGAGGCGCGCACATGATCGTTCTCGAGAGTCTCAGCCCCTTGGCGTCGAGTCTATATGCGGTTTGCGATAGGAATCCAGTCTCTCCCGTTTTGCCAGCAATAACGAGAGAGTCGGGCATAATTGCGGTACAAGTACGAGCTCGCGCCAAGCACAGTTTAATTCCAGGGCGATATTATAATTAAGTGGTTCTATCGTAATGGTTGCCGTCACGTCAAGCGCCGCCGCCGCCACCGCCGCGTTGTAACAGCATGAACGTGCTGCACCGGTGCAGCGCGTTCTCTGTACTCTATTATATGGGGGCGGCCATCGAGAGCCAAGTTTCATCTCTCCCTTTCTCTCTCACCCTCCCTTTTTCCGTGTCTATCCGCCTCTCCTTCACTCGCTCGCTGCTCGCTTGCTCGAACAATCAGCGTCCCGATGGTACCCGTCACGCGATGAACCCTTGTACTCGCACTATTCACCTAACTCGCCACATTTTCTCACTCCAGCTCTTCCCTTCTCTCGCTCTCGTTCATTCATTTTCATTGCTAATATTGTTTTTATTAGTTTCGTCGGGACGCGATGACTTTTATGGGTGCACGGATCGGATCGAGTGCACGGGGATCTTCCACTGAGATTCCTGGCTCTTGACGAATCCCGAGTTTTTCATCTCGATGATAATTACCGATTGGACAGGGCTCCGGTCAAGCGTGTGTCAGAGGAACCGAAATCCATCATTTTATGACGTCGATCGATACGAAAGTGCTTAATAAGCGTATGAACATACTCATCAAAGTCGTATCCCATCAGTCTTGATAGCCCGATGAGTTGAGTACAGGGACGAAGCTCGCGAGCGAGCAAGTGAGCGACCGACCGCCGAACCGCAACCGGAAATTGGCTGCTTGGTTATCAAAGTTTGTGGCTTGCGTGTCTGTCGGGGTTACTCCGTAAGGGTGCCTAAAGGCCGGGGATGTGGGTTGAGCAAAGAGGGACGCGGGAGGAGGTGAAGGAGACGGAGGAAGAGGAGAAGGAAGAGGATGAGCACGGGGAGCGGCGAGGAAGGGTTGAAACGAGGTAGGAAGTTGAATATCCATTAATACGCAAGCGAGACCTCATTGCTGACGATTCTAGGAGTGTAACGGCTCGAGGGGATTCAAGAGGGTGAAGCTCGCTTTTCTCGGTGAAGAAGGTAAATATTAATTTGCTCGGGCTGTCGGCACGAACTAGCTAGAGGCTACGAAACCTCGCGATCCCCTCTCGCGATCGAGAAACAGGTGGAACGAGGAGGAAAGCGTGTGCGAACATTACCCCTGCCAGCAGCCTGCTCATCGCGATGACTACGCTCTTCCGCATTCAAAACACTCATCCCTTTGACGAAAGGGTACTTTTATGTATGCACCTATTTATTTGTATATGTGCTCACCAGGCTCGTCAACTTTTCCAATTGCTCGACGCACTTGCTTCGATGACGAAACTTTCCTCGCAAACCAAATCGCTTTTAATCATTCAATTCCCTGCAGATATTTCCTCTCAATGCGGTGCAGACAGCCAGATTTACCAGCTCCTGGTATCATCAGGCATGTAGCAAAAACTAAAATTAACGACTCGTTGAAACTCCGAATAAAAACCACGTGCCCTTTGACTAGAAAGCTTGGGACTATTTCAACCCTGACCAGACCCGGTGCTTAAAGGAGGCATAAAAAATGTGCAGCATCTTTGCATGCGTGGTGACACAGGCAAGATAGAATCGTACGTATAATTTTGTTAAATTTCGTCCTACGGTAAATATAAATCGCAGTCTTTCCCACTTGACCCAAAGCCCTCGGTTGGCAGTAAACTCCAGTGAGATAGTACGTGAACTGAATAATATAGGAGTCCGTTAGAGGAAACAATTAATTAATAATTCATGATAGGCAAGGAGAGAATCCGCGAGGTGGAAGGAGCAGGGGCGTGGGCAGGGGGAAGCGCGGATTGGTGCCAATACTAAGACGAGCCAGGGATGAAAAGCTCTGAATATATATCAAGCTGTATTCCTCTACTACAGTAATATGTATGAATACGGGAATAGGAGCAGGAACCAAGCAGTATGGCGGAAGGCTGTAATTTGCGTTACGACCGATGTCAGAGCCACCATACTGAATATAATTTACTTGAACAAACTAAAATCCCCTTGGTCCCTTTTTTCTCTCTCTCTCTCCTACTTTCTCCTCCCTTTCTCGTTTACCCGCTCGCTATCTGTATTTAGATAGGAAAAGCGGAACGTTATACTTTACCTCGCGGCCTCGGCTTCGCACTCTTTTGCTTCCTGCCATGAGCAGGCAACGAGGGGGGCCGCCGCAACCCTTTTCACCTCGACTAACCCCCCGCCCTTGTTCCTCCGCCCGTTCTCGTAAGAGCACGCTCTTCTCTCAGCATCTCAGGTCTCAATCCCCGTTCCATTTCCCCCGACTACCGTGCATCTTCCTGTCGCGCTTTCTCCCTTCTTCTTCACGAATACTTTATGGGAATGAGAGACATCTTGACTCAATGCGCCGAGTCCAAGTTTATTCACTATTTATGTTTACTCTTAAGCCACCTAGGATAACAGCGAGAAAAAGGGTGAGCCAAAGAAAATGGAAACAGCTCTTTTTGGTTGGTAATACTCGGGGCGCGGTAAACACCATTTTCTAGTGGAGCACACTGCGCTTGGTGATACACACTTTTGCTCTTTTATCCTTCATCTCGTACAAGCCAAGTCAAATAAGCGAGAATCTTTGTCCTGGATTACTAATAACTAAGATTCCTAAATCTTCGCTCGCGCTCTTAATCCCCAAAAAAATGACGTCCGCATTTCCTTATCTGAAGAGGGGATAAAAGTGTCTTACCAGGTTTCTTACCAGCCAGAAAATTAATGATGCGTCATCGCTTGACGACCTTTCATTTCGTAAGAAAATTCCGACATCCCCGAGAACGAAACGGGGGAGTTCTTGAGAGATCAACGTCACACGCCGCCCAGAAATGGAAGGGAAGAAAATGGGAGATGAATTCAAGACACTGACAATTTAGGAAACATACGTGCTTATATATCTGTGTATCAACGGATATAAAGAAAGAGAGAAAGCCGAAAGGAAGTGGAGAGGGGCTACGATATATACGTCGGAGTGGAGCAAAGGGACGACTCACGTTCATAAATCTTAGTAGATTACTAAATCCGGGCTTTGATAGAACTCCTACCCTGTTGTATACATCCATAGATAGACAGAACGTTCTCTGGTGATGCTGGCTGTACTCGTGTGTCCGCCATGTTGCCTGGAAATATGCGCGTCGCTGGATTACCATTCGCACATACGCGTACCGGGTACCGACGATAGTTGCGACAATGCTCGGGATGAATATGTGCTTCTTCGATGGTTTTTACCCTCCGGCTTTTGTGGCGTATCGCCTCAGTTCATCGATACCGTTTTGGGGCTGATAACATTATCATAAAATGGCAATATCGCCCTCCCATTCAAAGTCCCGGCTGCCAAAGCTTTTGTCACTTTTATTATGGATGAATGTCGTGCTTATTTCATGGATTTCCGTTAAACGATTCTTCGCGTTATTTTTTATTCCGACGTCTCGTGAGCCCCTGTACGGAAGTTGTTCTTCGTGTTTTCGATCGGAATACGAGAGTACAACGCGAATTCTGAAACTTCTTCCGAATTTTTTTGTAGATTGAAAAAAAAAACTATTTTTAAAATAACAAAAAATATTCAAACTGACTCGAAACTCGAAGTCGAGTTTTCTCTGAAGCTTACGCACAAACGCGAGTTCCAACTCGGATTCAGAACTCGGTGTCATTCCGATGGGTTATAAGAGAAAGTCTGAGAATAGCACGAATAAAGATTGCCTGATATACTCGACGATCGGCTTTCCGTCGCGCAGATCGTTTTCCGTGTGAAAATACCGAGAGATGCGGAATAAGAGGGAAAGGAGAATGAGAGATCGGGACGTTATATCCGAGGAATGGAGAAGCCTGATGTCTAATATAGCAGAAGGCTTCTAGATGATGAGGAGACTTTGCCCCGCCTCAGTTCAGTTCAGCTCAGGTATTAGATTATGAATATTCATGACGGCGTGTCTGCGCGCGGTGCTTCATTACACCCCCTCCGGAGGTTCTCTCGTCGGCTCCACGACGATGGAAGTGAGACGACGGAGGATTTTGCTCTGTGCCATAGTACGTACGATCCCCGCCCATATCTAAATACACGTCTACACGTATATAGACGTGCTATCCGGAGGAAGCACATCGCCAGCCTTATTCGTTGTGCGGCGTCTCCGCGTTCGCACCGCAGTACGGGATCCTCCTCGTCGGCGGGCGGGTACGGGACACGAGCTTCGGAGCATCGCAGCCGAAAGCTTCGTCAATCAATATGCAACACCACACCAAGCTTTGCTTATCTTCTCGAGTTCCTCCGGCTCGTCGTTTCTCCCTCTTCCATGCTCTTCTATCGCCAGCACTGTGTGCGAATAACATAAGGCATTCTAATATGGACTCGCTGCTTCGGAGGACGAGGAGCCGAGCCCAAACGAGTCACTTCAAGGAGCTCCATCCCACTCTCCTTCGGTCCGAACTATGTGCCTGATTTTTCCTGGCGCAAGGCTCCATCGATCGATCGATGATCGACGCAGCTGCAATGATGGACGCGGGGAAAGCCCTGGGCGATAAGAGGAAGAGCGCCGCTGGTGTGGGAGATTATTGAAATTACTTTACCATACAGGCCAAATCTATAACCAGACCCATCCGATTAGTCACGTGAATGCTGATGGCCGAGATTTCGGTCACTCGGAATCTTCTCGGGCAATGTACAACGAAGCTCCGGGTATCGCATCCTGCATGGCTGCGAGTGTACAAGCCCGAGGGTGGCCCGGGACACCCCATATCAGGATGATGGAATTAATAAAGCGGACGAGCACCAATCTGCTCGTACACAATGGACCGTTGGTGTGTGCAAATACTGTAGTAAAACGTTCGATTGTACGGTTAGAATCTACACACACACACATATTTAGATACAGCAAGGCAAAATGAGGCATCGCTTCGAATAAGGAACCCCGCGGTGCTCGGTGGATCCTGCATGATTTGATTAGCCTCAGATTGACCCCATACGCCAGGCTGTTACTCTACACGCTATCCGGACTCTAATCACTCACGTGGCTTCTTTTTATGCATCCCCGTGATATTCCACACCCCAGAAGCACCCCCACCAAGATATAAAACTCCCTCCGAGCGCGATCATTGCCACATAGACGGATACGTACACATCGGACAGAAAATATGTTCGCTCCGCTCATGCGTTCTGTTCATATCACGAGCGTTTCCAATACACTCGAGTCCCAATACTTCGGTAAGCTCCGCGCACTGCCAGCAGGCCTCTCCTACCATTAGTCTTCGCGCCCTGGCACTTTATGTCGGGAAATTTGCAATCTTTCCATTTAATAAATTGACGCGGCGCGCACCGAGAGAACCGAGGCTCAGAACGCCTCGAGAAGCTAAGAGGTGCAGAGCCGGGGGTATAACATTTGAATACATTATCCATCTCGAGCTCCTCTGGATAAGAAAGCCTCTGTAACATCCCACGCGAGCTCTCTCTCCGCCGCTCCTCTTCTACGGCATAACATGATATCATGGCTTCTGCCCGTTTCCAGACAACGGCCGGATTCACCCCGTCCCCTCCTTCTCCCTCTTGAAAATACCAACTCGTGTGCTCGCTCGTTTGTGAAATGACTTTGCGAATTTTCTTTAAACTATAAGGATCCTGTGCCCCGTCTCGCCCGTACTCAGTCAGCCATCAATCCCTATTTTATGGAATTCCATTAAATAGGCCGTTAAGCACCTGACACTGATATCGAAACAACCTTCTCCTCAACATTCTCCTTTGCTACTCCGTCAAAATCAAACGATGAACAAAAGCACATCGGAAATGCCACGTTCGGTGGAATGAAAAATTAGTATTTATCCCATTTCTAACCCGCAAGGAAACTTCTTAACGCGCAGCCATTTAATCATGACACGTACAAGCGCTCTCGAAACTCCGCGCGCCATCGAGAGCCTGCTCATACACACCCTGACATTCCGCTATTATAATGGTAATATCCGTGCAGTTCATATTATTGCCGGGGGTGGAACGATCCTTCCTGAAATAGGGGTGCAGACGAGCAGACATACGGACCGACGAATGGTCCAAGAGTCAGGGGTTAATTTGAGACAACGCGAATAAATGTAGTTAATATTGGATATGAGGGAGCAAAGAGATTCCATTGGGGGAGGCTACCCCAAGCTCTCCTCCGCCTATTCTCTCTGTCACCAGTCAAGCAACATACGCACATGCTACACGCCGTACATGAGTCCCAGACACACACGTACTTGCACTTGTGGATATATGGACTCGTATGGACATACAGGAATCGAAAGACTCATTGCCAAGCTCATTTCACATCTGTCTCTCGCAACGCTTATTAACAAACTCACCGAGTCACGCTGTACGTTACTTTCTCTGTTTCGACCGGCGGCTCCTGTTCAGTGACCATTATCCCCTTTCGACATTCTTTCCTTCGCCGTTTCAGTGAGCCGTGACGAAACGTCGAGCAAATATCCATTTCGGGTGTTCAAAAAATCGATCTCGAAAAATCGATGGTAGGAGTGATTTCGAGAAGTGAAATTTTTAGTGGAAAGGGAAAGAAGATTGTGCGAAAAAATGAGGCGGAATTCGCTGAGCTTTTTTCCTCTTTATTGAACTACCATCCTGCGACCTTTGTTTCAGGAGGAGCCCCGCACGAGGCGAAGGTCGAAAGGGTAACAAGACTGCTCGGTTATACCAGAATCCGTGACAAATACGTATAATTTGATTAGACGTTAGTCTGGCTCCGGAAGAACGGAGCGGCGAATGCCGCTTGATTGCTCCATAGTTATACCGTAACTGAGACTAAAAACAAAAAGCCTTCGAAGAAGGAAGAAACTCCTCGCATGAAGCTTGATTACGTTACCTCTGCGTATCGGTGGTCGGCATTAATGTTGGGAGCTAACTGGTCTAACTGTTTCCTTCGCGAAAATGAAGGAATTAGATGGCCATAAGATAACCTGAGGAAAGCCAAGTTCACGAGCCACCGATCTCCGGTGTAACTAATTTCAGCAGAAGTTGCGAAGACCGTTCGGGATTCTAGTGGGAATGAACTACAATGAGCGTTAGGACAGTACGAACGTTCACCACCAGATTTCATCACCGACGCAACGTTTTCAAATTTCTTATCGTAAAATGTTATGTGTAATTGAAATATTTCGAGGTTAATGCTTCTGGCGAATGGGAAACGAGAGGAAAAGGAAAATGGTGTGGAGGGGAAAACGAGGCGACGAGGATGAGAAACGCATTTACCCGAAAGAACATTGAGCACAAAGGCAATTACGGTGTATCGGCTTAATTGCCACCCTCTCTTCGTGAATCCAGGTCCACCGTTTGGCGCATTTACGACTTTATATTATATACATACCTTTGGAAAATATACGTATATACATGGGAGGCTGTATATACCAGTCAATCCCTATACTCCGTCTCATTCGACTGCCTTCGCGTATAATATTGTATTTCTTCTCGGAGGGAGCATTAAATTCCGTAATAGTCGTTCGACGTCAGACTCTCGAGGAGGGTGCGGAATCGAGGAGAGCGACGAGCCAAAACAAGGGAGAAAAAGTAGCTGCAAGAATATACTTGGCATGCGTATATAGACATTGTTTATACAAACGCAGCCATCTTTTCAAGTGGTACTATGCGATTCTTATGGCAAATCGTGTATTAAGAAGAAGAAAAAAAAAGAATACAAATCGAGAGCGAAGATTCCACGGAGAAATGAGAAACAAAAGAGCCAATAAAATCAGGATGTAGGCGCGACGAATCATTCATTCCCAGCATCCAAAATGGCCGCGATCCCAGACGCTATACGTCCAAGGACCGACGCCGCTCTCAAGATTTGTGCCCATAAAGAAAATTGCCTCGCTTTAATGAAGAAACATTACCAACACGATATTGCTCCGATCGGGTTTCTCAGCCGCGCGCGGCATGAAAGACGCCACCCATCGATCTGCCAATAACGTCGCCTAGCCTCCCCGACGAAACAAGTCTTTAACGATTAATACCAAACCCCGCGTAGCTCTACCAACGTCCTATCGCAGATACTAGAATTTTGTTTTCTTAGATTCCATCCCGTGTCTCTACTCGAAAGCACCACTGAAATTCGTGAATTACTAAATCGAGTCGTCGTGAGTTTAAAAATTCATTTCTCTCAAACGACGATATTCGTGAAATTCCCCATTGGTTTTTCAAAATAAATTGTTATAACGGACTGCACTGAACTGTCCATTCAAGTCTTGAAAATTACACAGAATTTCAATGGGTAGTCGACTAACGCGCATATGAAATTTTAAAGGATTCGTCTTATTGATCATTAAAATAAACGTGTTTAAATATGAAAAAAAAAAACACACACAGGGGTATGGGGACTATGCGTAAAAAATGAACGCTTCTTACGAAGCTCATGAAAAAGTACACAATAACAATAAAGTATATTGTGAAGGTTTGAGAAAAAATTCGAGACGATTGTTTTATTAGTAATAAAGATATATTACGTTGAAGATTGAAAGAAATTGGTAACCTTACATTTGCTTATTTCGTCATTTTGTTTCTACTCGGCTTGGGCCATTCCAGTCATAGCCTTCTGGCTTTTCATTGACACTTTTTTCTTCATCCATTCCTTGTTGTATTTTCCCTTTGCCCTCTCTAATGCGATGTTTACATAAAAAACTATAGTATTTTCGCCAGGGACGAATGAAATTTCGGGTTTAGTCAGTGATGGATCTTCGATTAATTAATGGCTTGTAAATTCCTTCACCATAAGATAAGTTGAAAAAATGTATTTACAATTTTGAATTAATAACTCTGACATTAATTTAAAGTGATTTTATATCTTCCCGTAAAATACGATCCTACGGGCATGATCTACCTTAAACCGGTGTATCCCGATCGTAAGTTCCGAGTTTTCTTGAAGAAAAATACAAAAATAATGGAGAGGAGTCAATTTTCCGAGCGATAGGTGCGTAATATGCACCGCGATTTAGCACCTCCGCATAAAGAGGGTGTATATTTTCGCTGGAATAGTATGTGTATATGGATTGAAGGAGCGATGTGTATTGCGCCTGCGCAACCCCTCTTCCCTCAAACCCCCGTGTATTGACGTTGTGCTGGTCACTAGCAGAACTGCTGGAACCCTCGCTCTCACTGACCACTACTACCGCCAATACTACTATTGCCACTAGGAGAAACGAGGAACGGTCAAAGCGAGACTTCAGCAGGCCGGCGCTCTGCTAGCATTTGAGCGTTGGTCATTCCAATATGGAACGAGATTTCGAGAGATGAAAAGCTGTATGCTTGGCGGAATGCCTATGATGCCTTGCCTCAGCTAACTCCGTAAAATCTTCCTGCTTTTCTCAGTCCCTGACAAAGCGCCGAGGACAGCATGGCCGTTGGGAAACTCCTAGAGGAGTCGTAGAACGTCGCCCTCTTTTGCACTAACCCACCGAAAGCCTCCTTTCCCACCCTCGCGGATCCTGTCCGCTGACCTCCACATCCTTGGAAGCACGGCCACAACCTCGTGACAAGTACGGGGCGACGATCCAATAACCAGCATTGGTCACTCGCCTCTTATATCCCCTCCAATCTTTCCTCTGAAACACCCTTGGAGCATTCTTCAACTCCCTCAACCGAGTGACCGCACTACCCTCGGTACTTACTGCTTATTTATTGAAGGCTCGGCTCGTACATGAATTTTCCTCAAACTCGAGCATCCGGAATTCCTCAGATGGAGCCCCTCCCCCATAATTAAACATCCGAAAATATGTGAAGAAATTTCGAGTCTGACAGTTCATAGTTGGAATTTAGTTGATACGAACGAAAGATCGCTGCTGGAAAGTTAGCTACTCACGGTACGTGCAACTCCATTGGAGCTGATGATGACGCCGGTCGCTCGGATGCTGCAGCCCCATTTTGCGCCCCGTAGATGAGATTAGTTTTGAACTTTAGAAACTAAGAACCCAAAAGAGCGAGTTGAAAATGTGTGTTTCGCGAGACTATGAATAGAGAAAAGTTGGGAGTCCACATGTGAGGAAAACAGAACAAGCTTTAGCATCGTTCGATCTTCCCTCCATCCATAACGGAGTGTAGTCTAAACGAGAAAATGTTCAGCGACAATGAATCAAAGACCGAATCCTCTGGCTGGTACTTCCCATCCAAAACATAACTTTTTCATTAACCTTCACGAACTGCCCACATCAGCAGTAGTCCGTTCGAGGTGATCACGAGAGCCTCATGAAAACCAGAACACTCGTCCATCGCCGCCCGTTTCGGAGTAGCAGTGTTCAGCTCCCTTGTGTACGTTTGCCAGTGCCGAACGAGGCTGTGTCAGTCCACCTCGTGTCGGTAGCTGTACGCCTACATCAATACGGATCCACGTAGGACGGAAGATTATCCGAGATGCGTTCATATGTATTTGAGCGTCGGTGTGGAGTGAAACTCGTTACAATCAAGAACATTCGAGAGATGAGTCGCATTTATATATGTCGTAGGGCTCACGCACACGTACGAGGTGTCCAGTTAGAGAGCAGCGGAGAATCCAGCTCGCGCGCGGACGGTGGTCGGTCCAGTGGCCGTAGCTGTGGCCAGCGTTTGCGGGAGGGGCGATCAAGGCATTCCCTGCCATCCTCTCTGTCTGCTGTAGAGGGTGGTGAGGCGTTGATCAATACATGAAGATAGAATCCGATGCTACCCATCCAGCCGCCCTTTTCGCATCCTCGATACGAGTATTCGACCCTCGGCAGATCCAACTCTCTATACGTCCCTTTGTCTCACTTCTCTTCTCTGCTGCTGCTGCTGCTGCTTTCTCCAGCATTCTCTACCTTCGCACTTTCCATCTATGAGGTCTTTACGGACCCAGATGTTGACAGGCTAACTCCGCCACAAAATCACACCTCCATGCTCAAGTATACTTCTCAACGCGACCTGGAGATTCCAAAGATGAGATTAAAGTGCTTCAAAGCATTTATGGAAAATGGATACTGAAAAATATCGTCATCGATCCAAGACATTTTCGTACTGCCACGACTCTAGTCACCAGGTCAGAAGTGTCCGGTTTCGAGTTCCACTAAAATCAGGAATCATCTGCATCGTCGAGTCCATTTTTGCAAGTAAAAGTGTCCGTTCCCGAGCAGAGCAAACTCCCAGACGTCCTATTATATTAATCTCGAAACAAATCCATGTTGACGAGCACGCGGCGTCCGCCCACCTGAGAAAGCCGGGATCCGTGGTGAACGAAAAAGCTCCGATTGAGTATAACTTTTCGGAATGGTGGGCACGGGGCTACAAACATGAAGAACCAAGGTAACAGCTACAGGAGAAAATGTGAGACAGAATAGGATGAAAAGGGAGATTGATTACGCGGCTGATGGAAGTTGGTTTAAGGGGGGGGGTGATGGCGTCATGTGGAAGGTGGCTGCGAAGTAGGAGGAGTGCAGCAGGTACGTTAGCTTTATGTTAATCCCGGTCGGCGGCTCTGTGGCTGACAGCGAGGCTGCCGCTGTTAATATCGCTCGGTGACATACCAGTGACTAGTTACTATACTAGATAGTGCGCCTGGGCCCTCGTTGTTGGCCCTGTGCTCAACTCTGCTGTAGCTTCGGTTAACATACAGCCAGTATCCGCTATAACTACCCAAATGTGTTATAGGCGCTCGGAGTAACCGAGAGAGAGGCAGATGGAGATACGCGGTGAGCGAGAATTCAGCGATATAGTACACGCGAAGGGGGTATGCTGCGTGGTATCGTACGATATGGAGTGGCTGTGCCACTGTTCAGGGGTGGCGACAAGGGGTGGCAATCAATATGAGCCTCAACGCAAACACGGCGCCGCTGTTGTACTAACATCAAATAGGCGGATAGCGAGAGCCGCTCACTCACGACTCAATCTATACGTGTGTGTGTGTGTGTGTGTGTGTGTGCGTGTGTGGGTGGTTGTGTGTAAATGCATAGATGTTAATATACGTATACACGTATGGATCTGAATGCTGTACATATCGTGGTCGAGATGTGTAGGTATATTGTGTGTTCTTGCTCCGCTGAGGTTCTGCATGCAAACCTCTATCTCATTTTCGGCGTTTCCCATCCGGTATACCGTTATCCGAGAAGAGCCTGCAGGACCCTCAAATGCGTTTAGATGCAGTTTGTAATTGTCCGGTTCGTACGGCTGAACGATGAGTCCGGTGGGCATTCGGCCGATATTTGGAGAAGATTGAGAAAACTGTCGTGTGAGTATTGGATGCGTCCGTGATGGAGCAACTAACGAAAATTGCTGCTTCTGATAAACATTTTGAGGAATGGAGCTCAAACGCGAACAAAAAAACGAACGAATTCGCAAGCCGGAGGTAGATAAATCCATCACGCTGCAACGGGCGTTAAACAATGAATGAAATCCTCGAAGAGCAGACGTGTGAAATAGCAATAGCCAATTAATTTGTCTCAACGGTCAACCGTCCATCGAGATCCACGCCCAGGCGTGTGCCACCGCGTGTTCCGCACGACACCAACTCCGCATTGCGTATACAGCTTTTGCCACACGGTATAGAAACTTTTGCATTGATTGGGGAGGAGGCGCGTGATGGCTACGCCAGTCGATTCCTGTACTACGATATTCCTCGATAGTCTACACGTGAGATTTACATAGGTTTGCACAGACTGAAAAATCATGCATGTCCGAACGGATGATGAAGAGGGAATATACCTGTAACGTTCTGTGTTTACATTCCTCGTGGTGAATCCGTATACCAACAGTAATTGCCGATTTTTGATGAAATCTCCAGCGGAAGGGCCGTTGGAGAAAGGGGCAAAAACATCGTTCGATAAAAAAAGGAGAGAGAGAGAGAGAGAGAGAGAGAGAGAATGTAAATACGGGAATAAAAGGAATCGCGAATACGTAAGATCTTGGTCCTTCGTCCTCGTCCACTCCCCTATCCCTCAAAACCGAGTTGCGACCTCTGCGCCACCAAAGGGATGAGGAAAATTCTTCTTATTCTTATTCATCCCCTCGCCGTAGTTTTTGCTCGAGAGAATTTTCTTTTGACGAATTAAGAACGCCAGCTCTCGCGGGAGGCACGGCGACCACCACCAGCCCCATCCGCAGGAGAGTTTCTGGAGCTCTCGAGCTTCTTTTTCTTCCAGAATAATGCATAATTCGACGAGGGTGAACAATAGCCAGAAATAAATTATGCAAGATTACAAAGAGGTGCAGCAGCAGCGAAGGGTGGTGAGGAACGAGAGTGGATGTCGAAGGGGATGAGAAGCATGAGTAAGAAAAGACAGAGGCAGACGTCCCAAGGACTTCCTTACAGAAAGAGAAAGAATGTAACGAAAAATTAAAAAAAAAAAAACGACCCCGGAAGGAGGTTTGTGATGGGGGATGGTGTTACCCGTACTATATTATCCGGAGACAGCGGTAGCATAATTACCAGCCCCGTGAACTATAGCATGAGCGACGACTTGCCGGTCCTCGCCCACCAATCTCGCGCGGAAGCAATCCCACGTTATGAGATGCGAGTCCTGGTTTTCTTTGCCCGAGCTTCTCTCTCCATCTCGTTTTCCCTCCCCCTTTTTATCAGACTCTTTTTCTCTATTTCTCACAATCCACGTTCCTCGTTCTGTTCCTTTCCTCTGTCAGATTTCCCTAACGTAAACATCGCGCTCTTAGATCACTGTACTTTCGCCTGTTTCCACTCTTCTTTGCCCACTTCGACGTCTTTGGTCGCTTGCTCTTGCTGGTTCGACGCTCTCGACGGGCACTTCACTCAATTCACGACGATAACTCTAACTGACAACCACCTAAGATTATCCACATCCGAAAACTCCCTTTTTTACAGATTCCACTTTTCGAGACGCGGACGAAATGAAATTTCGATAACTCCAAGACCGACGTAAAAATTCGAAACTCCTTCAGAACCGAACAATCGAATGCTTCACTTATATTTGGGCCTTTCTAAAATTTCTTCATGCCTCGAGCGAACGAAATTCGTTATGAGAAAGCGAAAGCCTCGTCGTGAACCAATGACAGCGCTGCAACGAGGCCTCCCTTCACGCCTGTCGCAAAAAAAAATCCATCATCCCCTCGCATTTTCGAGGAAGGAAGAACTTGGCTCGTTCCAGCATCACCGCATAATAAGCTATTCAATCCAAAGGAGAAGCTCATCCCCTTCGTATTTCCTCTCGTTACTCCGCCAACCGATAACAGAATAGCTTGTCGTATTCCTTCGAGAACCCCTGACTGCGGACTCACCCTCCTAGAGGCCGAGCTAATCCTCCTCCTTTTAAAAATTTAATGAGATCAGCTACTCATCGATTCCGGCACTTGCTCAGCGATCATCCTACAGCCGATTCTTACAAGAATTTATGCACAAATTCAAACACCCTCTTAAGATTTTTTGGGCATGCTTTGCAGCTAGAAAAATTCCATTCATTTGATTTCTCATGAAAAATCTTGTTTTCGCGAGCTCGAACATGGTTTTCATCCAACGTTTTTTCATTGATGAGATTTTTAGCCTGGATTTAGACTCGAATTAAGATAACTTCCTCCTGCCTGAACGCGAGCGAGGAAAATCTCAGAGTTCCGCGGAAAGGGACGCGCGAGCTTCTTCTTTGCTGCTGGTGTAGAAGTGCGTAAGATGTTAATGAGACCGAAGGCTTGGAATTCTTGTCAGACTCCGAGACTCCCAAAGATTCCATTATGGTGACGTCACGTAGTTCGCTCGATGCCACCCGGTCTAATGTTTCGCGTTACTGTTTCTATCAAAATGTGCAATCGCACAACGAACTTGGATTTTACATTTACTGCTATTTTCACTCTACCGTGTTTGTTGCAAGGGGCTTCAGTATCATGTTTATTGATGAACCGAATAAATCTCATACACGAAGGACTTGAAGAGAAAAAGAATTGTGGAACTTCTCCAGAGAATCATGCTCAGAGGTGAAGGCAGTTTTTTTCGTTTGGTTTTGCACACTATGGCGGCGAGGTTGAGGAATGGAAGCAACAGCAAAAGCCCCTTGTGCCATCACAGTTGAATTATTATTGTCCGGGGTGGAGCGAGGGTTACGCCACAGGGCGTACTATCGAGGAGATATGATATCCAGAAAGCGACGAGGGAATGTGGATATACATCGAAGGGGTGTCCCGGCCCAATGGACCTAAGCCATCACGACCACCACCGCGGATCCTCAACCAATCGCGTCGCTTTTCCTTCGCTCTGGTACCATAACGCGGAGACATGATAATCGCGCGCTTGTGCGGTTTTCCCTCTCGTCCATAAACGGCTACGTACACAGGAGGGTGATGAACAATCCACGTAGCTGCGACGCCGAATCGATATTTTTGCTCACTTCGTACCGATTTTCTAGGAGAAAAAACTGCCCTGTTTGACTCTTCGCGGCGCAATGGCCGTTGACTGGACTTAAGGTAGTTCATGCACGAAACGATTTTCTTGAGAAAGTATTAAAATTTACACAGAGTTTGCGTTGACTGGCAGGCATATCAAATTTTAAAGGGTTCGTCTTATTGATTATTAAAATAAACGTGTTTAAATATGAAAAAAAAAAAACACACACACACACACACAGGGATATGGGGGCTATGCGTAAAAAATGAACGCTTCTTACGAAGCTCATGAAAAAGTACACAATAACAATAGAGTATATTGTGAAGGTTTGAGAAAAAATTCGAGACGATTGTCTTACCAGTGATAAAAATATATTACGTTAAAGATTGAACGAAATTGGTAACGAGCACTCGTGAAACCTCACATTTGCCTATTTCGGCATTTTGTTTGTCCTTGGCTTGGGCCATTCTTGTCATAGCCTTCTGTCTTTTTATTGACACATTTTTCTTGATCCATTTCCTGTTGTGTTTTCCCTTTGCCCTATCAAATGCGATTTTTTACTTAAAAAACTATAGTATTTTCGCCAGGGACGAATAAAATGTTGGGTCCAGTCAGTGATGGATCCTCGATTAATTAATGCCTTGTAATTTTCTTTGGCAAAAGATGAGTTGAAAAAATGTATTAGGAAGTAAAAATTGGTCCAATTTAGACACCCATAAAATGCGATCCTCCCGGCATGATCTACATTGAATTTTGAATCTTTGGCTTTCGTTCATTTCTCGCATGAAATGAAGTCACGAACAAATAGACCAGGATTATTCGTTCGCTGAGCCGTAACAGAAGCTATAAGACACGGACAAATTGTCGAACGTGATTATAATTTTCCGCGAGGTGGATGTAAAATTGCGAACGTCAGAAGCAGCCGGTGAGATACGAAAAAGGGAAGTACAAGACGAAATGGAGAACGAGCGGAAGAAAGAGCAAGCGAGAGAGAGCGAGAGAGAGAAGAGGAACGACGTGATACGTCTCGGTGTTGGTGAGGCACTTCAAAGATGTGTGCGGTGAAAGAGACTTGGATACTGGGGATGGTTTTGCGGTGGGAGCGTAGCAAGGCACGTAGATGAGGCGGTGGATCGTTGTGGCTGCTTCGCGTGGGTTGTGGAGAGGCGAAAAGACAAGACCGAGGAAATGGCATGGGCGACGACGGGGGAGGGTAGCGATGGAACACAACGGCAATGGCAAGGGGTGGCTGTCACAACCACGCGGTCCCCGTTACTTCTGCTCCGCTAAATTCTGTACTTACTCGCTGTGATGATCTCGCATTTCTTCTGGCCGGTGTAGCTCCTTTTACTTTTTTATATCTTTCTTCCCTTCTCTCTCTCTCTCTCTTTCTCTCTTCGCTTCACCAGTGAAAAAGCGGTTTCTAATGTGTTAACAAACATGCCCGCACCTTGTTCCTGCCGCTTTAGTCCCCTTGGAAAAAAAAACTGAGCACTTTTCCAGGCTCTTGGTCCAAATTTTGGAAAAACTGGGCATCAAACCTACTTTTGGCAAAGAAAAATGCTGCTCGCCATTCCGATACCGGCAACAGCCGCACTGCTTCCAATCTCCATACTGGAATATTGTTTTAGAAAATTTTGAACGAACGAGCCCAAAAGTGGAAAGTGGCGTGAAACAAGTAAAGGATCGAAAACGTTTACCGAAACGTCAACGATCCGTGACAGTTTTCCACGCGCCCAGGACGTCGCTATACCAATTTATATACTCGCGGACGAAATCAAATAACAATGCCCGGGGTACGAAGAAACGGGAAGAGGGAAACGTGCATTCCTAACAGCCGAACCGACGATCTTTCTCATCCACGTTTTCCTCCCTTTCATGACGTTTGACAATGTCCCCTCCCTTTCTCTCACCCCATTTGTTTATATATGAGAAGCTTTTGTTTTATATTTAGAGTTTTGGCAAGTCCGTGATGTATTCAGCGGAGAAGAGACACGCGCTGTGCGGTGACGGTAGATCTGACTGGCGGTGGAAAAAAGGAGCGCGGATATAGCAGCGGAGATGAAAAACGGATGGGAAAAGGGTGGCTTTGGCCCGTGGGATGAACGTATGGAGGGTTGTAGATGTGTACATGTATACAGATAAAGGACGTACAAAAGAGGGTGAGTGTAGCCTCAACTGCGGTTCAACGTGAACGGTAGAAACGCCGCGGACCTTTCCCTCTCGGTTTTCGTGCGATCGCGGAAAAGCGAAGGGCACCGCGCACGAATGAAACTGCAATTGCCATTTTTATCTCCCCTGCGTGCTCCTACCCTTTTCTTCCTTTTTTTTTTACAAATGACTCGTGAGCGCACCACACTTCGATTTTATTCCGTATGGAGTAGCTGATAGTCGACTTTGCCGCACACCCTTTTTGCGGAGGGCGCCCTACTATTCGCGCTCCTCCAAAGCGGCCGAAAAAACGAGAAAGAATGTACGCGAAAAAAGGCGTGCAAAACTTGGACGGCCAATCGTCCCCGTTTCGCCTCGAGTATTCGATTCAACGCGTTCTCCAATTTATTCTACTACGCCTTAACAGGAGGAAACATTTTTGACCAAGTCCCGAAATACACAATTGCACTCGAAATCATAACGGGACTGGGAGTCGAGTTGAAAATTCGTCAGTTTTACTGAAATTACGAAAAAATTATTCGGTCAGATTTTTTCTGATCGAACAACCCGAAAACAAATCATTCGATGAGGAGGAGAAACGGGGGTTTACAGCCTCGTAGATTTTCGACCAGTCGTCTCGAGTTCAAGTTCAAGGAACTAGGAATCTTGCCAAGGAGTAACCCGGTGATGACGCAAACCCAATTCCCTCGTGGGCTGTGTGCACAGCCCTACCCTAAACCACGCAACCTTGTACCTTGTAGCTTTTCCTCCTAACAAGCTTGATTCTGCTGTGAATGCTCAAACCTCAAAAATTCGAAGCATCAAAACTATCGTTTCTGGGCGAGTTGATTTCGTTTATTTTACCACGAAGAATTCAACACGATTCGATCTCAATCTAGAGAGCGTTCGGTGTATTCGAAACGATTTTATCATTTGAACCCTGAAAAAGTAATATTTGATCGCACATTTTCGAAGTAGAAATTTGAAGGCATAGTTTGCTACGTTGAGGCAGGCTCGAAGTTGGAACGCGTGGTATAAAATGAGGATAAAATCATTTGAAAATGGAATATCGAGCGTAGCAGCATTCAAAGTGAAATTTAATATTGAAATCTGACTCGGTCTCGTTGACAAATAAATTCCGATAAATCAGACTCGTCTCGCAAGTAAGGTCGAGGGCGTGAAAGGTATCTAGAAAAGAGGTGGAGAATAATACGGTTTGTATAGAGCCAGAGTTGGGGTGCGCAGGCACACAAAACGCACACCTTAATGTCGCATAAATCTCCAAGTGGAAAATTACACCGATGCAAGATAGAAGAGTTGAGGGAAGAAGAAAGGGAAATAAAACAACGGGGTGGGTGGTGTTTTGAGGGTGGCCGCAGCCGAGGTGGAAAGCGGGATGAAGATACAGAGAGATTGAAGCTATGAAGAGAGAAGCGGCGGAGGAAGGGCAAAGTAGGAGGAAGGGCTGTTGGGAGGTGGGTGTTGGGAACGACGAAAGAGGCAGAAAACGGGGCAGAAAGGAGGAGATGAAGAGCAGTAAGAGAAGAAGAGAGGAAGGAGGAGAGGGAGCAGCGAGAAGGGGTTGGTGCAAGGAGAGCAAAACCTTGGGATTGGGAGAGGGAAAACATGGACGTGAAATAGACGAGAGAGAGAGAGAGAGAGAGTGGGAAGGAGGGAAAGGTTGAGGGCGAGAGAGATCGGTCGGTTGGTTATAGCACGTATATTTTCGCCCTCCGGTTCCTTCGTCCGCCTCTGGAGCCTCCAAGCCCACCCCCCTTGATCCTTCGCTTTGGTCCTCGGCATCCCTTCTATAGCTTCTGGCTTCGCGGTAGTCGCATCCACCATCTCCTCCCCCCAAACACACATCTCCAGCATCAACGCCACTTCTATAGCGGAACAAAGTGTAGAATATAGTTAGACAGTTACGAATGGCGGAGCAGCGTCGGGGTGGGGTGGGAGGGGGGGGGGGGGGGGGCGGCGTAACACATACAAAACACCGACACACGCAAACGTACGGAGACGGGCACACGTACAGGGATACAGGGAGTTATGTATACACAGGAGAAACGGAGAAGGCAGCGCAAAACGCAGCGCAGCAGCAGCGCCAGCAGCACACCCGGCTTTCCCCACTTCAGAAGAAAAGCACTTTCATAAATCTGCCAGCAGATATATGTGCGCACAATTTCCGAGATCCGGCCATTAAAGAGCCACTCTCCTCGGCGCGCTATACTTACCAACCTCCATCTTTGCCCCTCCCTTTCACCCTCCATACCTTCTCGCCGTTCTCTCTTGCACCCTTCCATCCATATTCCGCTCCCCGCGCGCAACCAGCGCATCTCGCCCCGAGACAACGTCGCTCCTCCGTACCTCTCCTTCGGCTTTCTTCCATATACACTCCCCTGTAAGCTTCTTTCCGTCTATCCTAGCACCCTTCGTCGCTAGAAAACTTGGCTCTTCCGCAGCTCCCTATAAATATATAGCTCGTATAACGAGTGTCCGAAATCTCGTGCTCGGACATCGCGGGCTCCCATGATCCGGAGCTCAAGATTTCGCGGATACTTTCCTCCCTCGCAGGTGTCACCGCTCGACGGTTCATCGCGCGGCCAATTGAGCCGTCTTTCTGGGTCTTTCTCGCTTCGACGTTGCAGATGCGAGAGGGTCTCACGGCGGTGTGCCACTCCCATTCTTCCAACTCCACATCCGGGCCCGGACATCACTTAGGAGAGAAATATGACGAGAAGGTAGAAGCAGCAAATCCACAATGAATTTTAAGCTTCGGACGCAACTTTTGGACCGGCGAGTATACACTCCCGAGTTCCTCTTCCTGTCTCTTATCGTCTGCTTCCACACTCTATACGCGCAGACCCAATGTCCTCTGCACCTTCGGGGGGCAAAGCATGGATGTAACACCAAGACGGCCAACGACAAGAGAACTGTCTTTCGTGGGGAAGTAATTTTCTCCGTGGTTATATCTTGATCTCGTTCACTGAATATCTCTCTCCCCGATCCAAGCTCCGCTCTCTCGGCGGTACACGTTCTACTGCGGGCTATGGATCTGTGTGTATTCTTGGAGGGCGTTCGTTACGCTTCTTCCTGGGATAATAGACCGAGTCACATCGGAGCGATCGCGCTGGAGAATAATTCTTCGGAAATGTTAAACTCTGGAGGAACTTGGTTGTATCTTATCTGTAAAGTTTTGAAATACTGCAGTTTGGAAATAGTTCGTTCGGCGTTAGGACCTCGTCATCGGCAGAAGCGAGACCGTACCTAAAAACAGTGAGAACAATGAATAAGCTCGTTGTCTCGTATATTCTCTCGCGCAGTTTTTCCCTCTCCCTCGCCGGTTGCCATCGTCCCATCTCAACTTGCAGATCTCACTATGAAAAATAAACGGGTAAGTATAGAAGCACATTCTCGCGGAGCGAAAGAGGGCCCCGGGCGCTGTTTCAGCCAGCGAGAAATTTCGCCCTTTTTGCCGGCTCCTCGAACGTGTACATCGGCACCCCAGCGTTATCTAAATGCGCCGCGTTCACTCGGAACCCTTGACTCTTGCGGGAATCTAGCAGTCCGTTGCTCAAACCTTTTCCTTCTGCTTTTATACTCTCGCGTTCGACGCAGGCCCGTACGAATATACGTATTTTCGCAACAGCAGACACACTCTGCCCTTTGGCGCGTCCGCCGGAAAAGAGCGCAGTTTGCTTTAGTGGCTCGGGAATTTAGTGGGTGAAAGAGGGAGGGAGAGAAAGGGGGATGGTGCGAGCTAACTACCCTCTCCTGCGCGCTTCACAAAATTCTCCCTGAACAATGTGCCGTAAACAGTATGCTGCTTTTAGAGCTCGAGATACTCGCGTATGTATCTTCAGATAGGCTCTGAGTTATGAGAATCCTCGTCGTATATATCAAGAATAATATGTACGGGGGAGAAAGAGGAGAGAGGGAATGCTCGAGACCACCGTTTTTGAAGATTTATCCGCGTTGTAAAATCGCTCTGGTTCGGATGTCCTCCGCGAGGCAGGTCCCTGCGAGCTCGCTGCAGCCTTCTTTCTCGCCCTGTTGGTTTCCCAGCCGGAAGTATATGTCACTGACTTTGGAATAGAAATAAAATGGATATATGGTAGTAGCCCGCGTATATACGCTGCGGATGTGGTGTGGGAGTCGCGAGAAATGGGATAGAGTCGTACATGCACCCACAAATATACGTGTATATTGAAATATATTAAAGAAAGAGCAGAGGGAGATAAAGAGAGAGAGAGAGAGAGAGAGAGGGAGATGGATGGAGAAGGTAATGGCGTTTTTACCTGTGCGATAGTCGTCGCACGTGTATTTACGTTCTCGATCGTAAATTAAATTGCACCGAGAGGCTGAAGCGCGTTTCGCACACAAGTCCGCGATACGCCGATCGCGCATACGTATGGAAAGCCTCTCTTCCTCGTTTTCTCTCTCAACTCGTCCTTCTCGCTCAGTCTCCTTTGGACACTCTCCCAGAGTTCGTCTCCCGTTTCTTCTCTCCTCACGCGGGTGGTTCCCTCGGATCCCCGAGTTTCGAAATTACTTCGGTACTTAATACCGATAATATAGGGTTGCCAGCTCTGTATCGCAGCAGCAGCATCCCCCATCCCCCCCCCCCCCCCCCCCCGCCCCCCGCCACCCGTCGCCGCTTCAATCCCTGCTCTCTTCGCTTATTCTCCCGAGTCGCTTCTCGCTCCTTCTCCCAACCCGTCGCGAATGAAGCGCCGCGCTCAAGCAGAAAGGGGCTGGTGAGAGGAACATCCGCCACGTTCGAGGTTACCTAGACCTGCTGTAACCCTCGCTGCTCTCCCATTCGCATCTTTCCCTCTCTCCATCTCCCTCCCATAACTATACATGTATATCATATCCCCATAGACGTGTACACGTGGATACAGGGACAGGGTACGGGGTTACAGATGGCCGGCTTAACTACGGCATATTATGCGAATTAATTACCCGGCCCGGTTGCTCAGACAGACGTATTATTTATCTCTACGAGCTGCTGCGCGCTGCTTCCCCGTCAGAATGAAAACTCGCTTTCTCGTGACGGATCCAAGATCCGTAGGCGGTGGTGTGAAAGTTTTAGTTGAGAATCGAGAAATTCTGAAGAGGAGGATCCCACTTTTGAAGTTTTCTTTCATCTCGCTTTACACTCGGAGTCCTGCAATGCTTTTGTTTGTCGAGGGGCTGTATTTTTCTTACTCAATAAAAAAGGAGCTCGATTGGTCAAACAAAAGACGGGGATGAAATATTTGCAGACAGAAGCGATCGGACGGCGCGGATATCGTCAACGATATCAAAGTATTCAAGAACAATCGACTTTCAACGAGGAAGAACAAAAGAAGGAGAAATAAAGAAAGTTTGCGATCGCTCATTCATCTCGCCCCGAGCGCGATCGAACCTTCCTCCCGTACCTCGACTGCCCTCCTCGCTACTGCTCGATACTCTTTTCCCTATGCCCGCGAGAAAGGAGGCAAAAAACGTACTCCAAAAATGGAGACGAGGGGAGAAATGCAAAGAGCTGCTGGACACTGTGCCATCCTCGATGCGGAACTTCGCGTCTAAAAGAGGCTCCGGAGAAAGGCAATAATGCTGAGGGCTCCGTGAGAAACGGCGACTAAACTTTCTCGAAAATCGGTGACCACGCTTTTCGTGGCGGAAGAAAAGGGCGCCGCCAGCATTCACTTAACCTCTCAAATCTTTCGCCACTCTCACTTCCCCGTCTCTGCTCCCGTACAGGGCTCATAACTTTTCCGAGATACGTCGATACATCGGCAAGTTTCGCAACTAAATTCCACCTCCCAAGAGCCTCTATTACAACAGCATAATCGACCCTCTCTTCGGGAATCGATGGTCATACGAGATGCGGGTGGATAACAAGATTTACATGTGCGGGGATTCTCGATAGTCGCGTGGACAAGCGCAGGGATGAGAAACTTCGTAAACGACTCGAAATTCGTGAAAGAATTATTACCAAACTGACGCATGTCAGAAAATAAAACCACTGCTTGAAGAAGCATTTTTCCCCGAAAAAGCCAAGGCGATTCTTGCCACACTATCTTGAACACTTGAATGAGACGATTTTCTGGCAGACGACGGAATCGTTTTTATTGTCAGGCTCATTATCCTTGCTGATTAAGGTAGCCCGAGAAAGCCTTGAAAAAATCTTTGGCGCAATGCGGATTTTTCTTTCCTCTGTCTTTCATCGATCGAGATATTAATAACCAACTTTCACGGCGACCCAAAAAGCCACCGATTACTCGCTCGAAGCCTGTCCGAAAGGGATCAACGAAACGAAAAAGTAAACGCGAGAGAGAAAAAGGTTTGAATAGGCTTTTGTGGCTTGTAGTCGTGTCTCGAGGAGCTAGTTCGCTGCCAAGCAAAGATCGAGATATAGATAGGCGAAGGAGAATAAAGCTGTGCCTGGCGATATCGGTGTAGCGCCGGCGGTGGAGAGAGCGCTGAAGCGAAGCTACGGTTGAGAAGGTGGTGCGCGCCCTTACCCCCGCCAGGGCTTTCTCATGCTCCTTGCAGCATCGCCGGCGTGTGTTTCCGAGCTTGTGAAAGGTGGGAGTTTCGCTTTACGATTCTCCAAGAGTCTATGAAGGGGGTTCGCTCGGAGAGATGGCATCACAGAGCGTGGCAGAGTGAGAGAGCGCGCGAGATTTCTGTGCGCGCGCAATCCACGATAGGCTTGCACGATGCGTGCGTATTTGTTATTGTGAAAAATCATATTTTCGTTGATACAATAACTGATTTAAGAAACTCATTCCCGTGGGAGTGATTCGAAGATTCGTAAGTAAATCTTCAGCCCGCCGAAGATCCGCGGACTCAGCTCCTGCCACCGTCGCGCGCTCTGACGCACACCCGACGACTTTGATACATCGCTCGAGCGACCACCGCAGCTCTGATTCCTACGAACCGCAAAAAGATGAATTAGCTCAAGGAATTCACGCGAAGAAACCACTCTAGGGTCTCAGAGACCCAACGGAACTTCAACGAGCAGAAATGTAACGAGAAACGCTGGAACCAGCGCACACAACATTTTTCGAAAATTCCTCTACTGCCCAGACACAAACTCGACACGGAGAAAACGAGGCCGGAAATTCTAGAGGAAAGTACTAGGAATACAGTATCTCGGGGATCGTACTGCGGATTGCAACATTAATTCGAAGAGTAATACGTAATTCGGTGTATATTCGTGTATTTATTATAGAATTTACTACAGTGACAGTGAAAATTTGTGATTTACAACAAATTTCCACTTATCAGTAAGTGCTAGTCTGACACGATGACTAACATTCGAAAGACGAAATATAGTTCTCACCTGCACTACTTTTTGCTATCAAAGCTGTTTAGAACTCAAGGGACGAGAAGTAGAAAAATTCGAAAAATACTGTGCCGTTTGTAATCGGTGCCCAAGTGCTTAGAAAATTCTTGAACAATATGATATTCCTCACTGTACAAAACGAATCCGTTTTATCCGTGCACCAATCGTAGTTCCATCTGCCGCTAGAGAAGGGAAATAAAAACCTTCCTCAAGGTGCTACGAATCAGAGATTGCAAACCGGCTCCATTTCGATGACACAGTTTTACAGTTTTAAGCGCGAGCAGGCACCTTCCAAAAAGAGCTCGATGACCAAATAGAATCGAAGAAAGAAATGAAACCCTCGCGCGAACGAGGGAAAACGAAGGTCCATGGACGCGAGGGACAAGGAACTTGATGGTGGAATAAGAGAAGAAAGGGACGTGGAAAGCCGCCGAAGACCATCGAGTCCTTGACGGACGCGAGGATCAATATCCTGCAATACCATACTCCGTATAAAGCATATACACAACTATATGTATGTATAGATATAAATATATATGTCGAGAAGGCCATTCTCATCGCCAATAAAACGCCATAGCTATGTGTATTGTACGAGCTGCACCAGGACGAGCCAGCCCAACACCAGCATCGCCATCATCCCCGATATATCGACATACCTATATTCCCACATATATATATATACGAGACGATTCTTTTCTCCGGCTTCCTATTGGCCGTAAAACACTGGCCGGCTGAAAGGTTCAATTTTATCGCTAGAAGAGAAATATCGATGTTAAGGGTAGGGGGCGAGGGAGGAGGTGAGGGCGAGGAGAAAGGGGTGGCTCGGGCGGTAGCGACGGCGTCAGCGTTGGTACAGCAGCGCCGGCAGGCGAACTTGGGCTCGCGAAAAGGAGATAGCGAACAGCCGGAGAGAACTGCGAGCAGTTTCGTACACGAACGTGAGAGACGGCGAGAAAATTCTATAGACAGATATATCGCGCGCATACACACACGCGCGTCTCTATATATATATTTAGTGACTGCGTACAGCCACGAAGCCCCGGCGCGTTCCGGTGAACGTTCATACCCGCCGATACAACACAACCTCGTGCACAATACACGTCGAGCTTTTGCGCCGGAGTATTTGCCCTCGCACTAAAAAACTCGGCTTTCTCTCTTTCTCTCTCTCTCTCTCTCTCGGCAAATACTAGCTTTTCCAGATATACTATCGCGACGTACCTGTATTTGTGCCTTATATATTGCCTTTATATAGATACTAAAGTGGAAGGGAGCAAGGATGAAATCGGAAAAAGTAATTCTACCGAAGAATCTTCACTTTTCCATGGCTCTTGCTCCTTCTTTGCTCTTGTTTATTCCCTCGCCGAACTAATAAATAACCTGAGACTCGATGCCGGATCGAGTTACTCGATAATTATTGCTTTTCGCGTGCCTATGAGTTATGGGAGGAATTCGAACTCCCTTTCACCTCCCCCAGAAACTTGCTCGCTTCACTATCGAGCTATAGCCGGAAAAGCTGCACGAAAGAGAAGAGTCTCGTGCTTGGAAAAGCCCGCCGACCCACTTTCGCCCGGAGCGGTACGCACTTCGCACAACCGCGTTGTCCCCTCACCCCTGCGGCTCGCCTTTCATCGAGCCTCGTCGATGGTTGACCGACGCTGGAAGTAGCGAAAGTGAAAAGGTGCTTCGAGGTGCAGCTTCCGAGAAAATTCATCCTTCGAATGACTTTTAAATTTGCCTTTTCGTTAAATCTTCCTCCCGAATATGATGACGACATCGTAACGCGTATTCGGGATTTCGTAGGGAATCCTTTAAAGCGGGGCAGCCGCGAAGGCGTGCCTCGTTTATTTCTCGAGAAATAAACGCGGATGCGCGAACGTTAAGAGGGCTGGTACCATATGAATATGGTATATAGATATGAAGCATAGATGCTGCGCGATTGGACGTTTTAACCCTCCAATCGTAATGCCTCAAGATATGACCGCCTTCCCTTATGATATGATATTATCATAACTGCCGCCGCGAATTATTATTGGTTGACATTGGAGCCCTCGGTTCTCCCTACTCTTCGTCCACCCTCGGCTTTCTCTCCTTTTCTTCGTTTCGTCGAGTGCCACCCCCGTTTGGAAACGCTCACGAGCTTACCCTCTTGTTCCACGGTGCGCATTCACCGCGAACTCGTGTTCTCTCTTGCTCCCTCATTCTCCGCTATCTCGACGCGTATTCCACCCTTATTCCGCCGAGAGTGCCACGAAGTGGGGATTTCTCTTTCCATCTCCCTCCATATCTCTTTTTCTCGCTCGCTCTCTCGGCCTCTCTCCGTCTTTCTCCGTGTCTCCGTCGCCCCAGCTCTCTCTCCGTCTCCCTCTTCAACCCCCCGAATTATGAGGATCAATACGCGGAGGAAGCTTGCAAGACCAGCGCCGACGCTACACTCTCCCCGGCCGCCTTCGGCTCCGGACGTTATATCCTCCGCACGCGAGCTTGCAACCAGCGAATAATGCTGCCGTCACCCTCCGCCTTCTTCGTCCCTCCGCGTTTCAACAAAAAATCACACTACACCTATCACTTGTCTCTCGCTTTTTCACCGCTTCATTTTTTTTCTCCGATAAACGCTCCACGAGACGCGTGGATTCAACTTTTTTCGTCGATAAATCTCTATTTATCTGCGCTTCATTGCTCCTGATGGGAATAATATTTCAACTTTTTTTCTCTCTCTCTCTCTCTCTCTTCTCTTGAGATTAAAACGCTGTTAAATGGTGAAGAGATTTAGAGAAGCCTGGAAAAACTGCAGGTGCACGAGAGATCAAACAATTTGAAAATCGAATGCAAAAATTTCGGCTTGGAATTCCGCACGTCTCCCACACTTGTTTTCTCCTATCAGACCCATGAAAAATTGGTGCGATGAAAAATCCGTTACGGGTGCATGGACCCCAGAAGAATCGGAGAGAGGATGTAACTCGAGCACGACGAAGTTTGAGACGTCGCGTGAACTAAACGAGCAACAAAGCGCCCTTCGTGTTCCATCCTCGTTCGCCTTTCACCGCACCCGATTTCCCGTATATGTAGAGGAAGGCTTGTATATAAAACTACCTTGAACTGCGTGCGTTCGTAAGAGCAACCGTCCGGCTTTAACTTTTCCGAGTATACGGTATAGCGTTGGCACTCGTTAATCAAACTTTCACGAAACGTTATTCGTGTTCCTGAATTCATAAGCGAGAAAAAAAGCTGTGGCGGCGTTGAGCGCGGTTAAAAATAATTTGAGTGCAGACAGAAGAAATCGGGGGGAATCGATGAAAAGTGGAAGCAAAAGGGCAGAAAGAGTCTCAACACCTTTCTCCGTTGGATCGCGAGCTCGAGGCAATAATTCTTTTCGAACAATTCAATCAACATGAAAACAAATATTTTATAGAGCGACACTTCCCTGCGCGAATATCTGTATACGTATGAAGGACGCAAGGGAAAAGAGAGGGAAGAAAGAAGATAAAAGAGGGAAAAAGAGAGACGAGTTTTCCCGAGAGAAGGAGGCTCCGAGAGTGGATAGAGTATCGCCAGAACCGAGGACGCCTCGAGACCCATCGAGTCACGGAGAGAGGAGGGCTCGGGGCGAGCAGAAAAAAACGCCCGAGCAAAAAGGACCGAAGGGAGTGAATTTTTTATCGGTAAAAACTCCATTAGAGAGAAGCGTCGGTGTTTGTTATTGGTCATCCTCGAAAGACGAGGAGCAAAGGAGAAAACGAAAGGGAAGAAGAAGGAAATGGAGAGAGAGAGAATGAGGATTGTCCAGTACAGGGATATATAGCCATCGATCCGCCGAAGGATATGCCGGATCCTCGTTCCTCCACCTCAAACCCCACTTGAACCCTCTTTTTACTCTTCACCTCTCGCTTTTCCTTCTCCCTCCACGCAGCGTGTATTCTTCTCATCCACGCCCTCGGTCAACCCTCTCTGCCTCTTCTTTCGCTTCTCTATCATCTTCACCGACCCTTTTCGAGCGTTTACACTCAACTGGACCCCCCGTGCTGGCCAACCTCTCGGAGAAATATATCGCAAACCAAAATATAAACAGCTCGGTCTTCGAGCAACGCGCCATTTTTGCCCCACGAGCTTTTGCCGTTCGGCCATCAAGAATCCTCGAAATAACGCAAAATCTTTGTGTCAATAACATCAAACGCTTCATCAACTCGAGTCGTGTTCTTCCTCCAACGTCGCCTCGTCGCATGGCTATCAAAAAAATCAATCACCCACAAAAAAAACGTGCCCGCGACCTCGATGGATCGCTCGGTCCAGCGGCGCCTTTCAAAAGCCCCGTTTCCCGGCTGCAAACAACTCGGACTCACTTCTTCAAATGAAATTCTCTCCCGTAGCTCCGCGAGTCTCAACTCCGAGCCTTCCATATCTCCCACTTTTTTCAACTAAGTAGACAAACCTTCGCCAAATACAACTCGAGCCGAGACATTGCGCCACGGTCCAAGGGATTTTCTCGTCTACAAAATCGTACAATCCAACTTTGAACATCGCTGGCTGCCATTCGAACGAAGAATTCGGGCTTTGCAGTCGTCAAGGGAGTGTTTAATCTCAGGTTGTTAAACGTTTCTGCTCATTTTTCAATTCCTTCAAAAGACAAACGAATATGACGCGAGCCAAAATGATAAAATACGAAAGTGAAAAAGATCGAGCCTCCTCCTAGGAATAGTTGATATTCCCAGATGGGACGTAGGCTGAGATACAAAGTGGATCGTGGAGCATTACCGAAGGATGAGACAAGATCGATACGGGGTTGTTGGAGATCGAACGGGATCGACGTTTCGTTTTTAGCCTGCTCATCCATACCTGCTACATCGGTGAATGTTCTCTCCAGGCTCTGTGTACGTGTACTGTTAAAGGACTACTCTCGAGCCTGTCTATAGATGTACAAAAGCACAGATGCCCGGGTGTGTATGTATATACATTAAAACACTCAGAAATAAATAGAAGACCATCAGCTGCCTCGGGTGATGGAACCAGGAGGATCTGCGAATAAGCGGAGCCCTCGTGGCTCTGCCGGTAACGTATAATACGGTATTGAACTACAATAAAAACGATTCTGCTGGCAGGTCCGGGACTCGCGGCAGGCTCTGGTCAGCGGACGTATTCGTCGGAGAGAAAGAGAGCGAGGGAGAGGGAGAAAGATCGAACGAGACGGAACGGAGCTCTCGCGACGTCGGACGAATGGAGTTGGAAGGAGAGAGAGAGAGAGAGAGAGAGAGAGAGAGAGAGAGGAAGAGGAGCGCCTGTGGGGAGTAAACGAGGATGAGAAGAGCGAGGGAGATCGGATGATCCAGAGACGAAGAGGAGAGCGCGTTTCTGGGATATATTCTGTCGTTGGTGTGCCGTGCCGTTTGTGCGCCCGGCACGACGAGAGATGGAATGAGCAAAAGGGACCTCGTCCGTATATGCACGACGCGGGGGTGGGAAAGACGAGGAGAAATAGGATGAGGAGTGTGCGAGAAGGAAAGAGCCACGGGCGTTGGTGAAAAAGAGATATTGTCAGAGAAACAGAGCGAAAGAGGAGGAGCAGCCAGAGGGATGGAAAGAGAAAATGACCAGAACGGGCGTTGGAATAGCCTCGACTGGACAGCACGAGGACGACTGCTCACTGGACTACCTACTTTTATATCGCTCGGGAAATAATGGGATTCCCATCATGAAGTGGATTTCCCTTGGGAGTGGTGGACATCGATGCACGCGTCAAGAGATCCTATACACTCGTGTCTACTCTTCCTCACTCCCTCTCACCTCCGGCCTCTCTTTCTTCCGCGTGTGCCTGAGCCGTGCCACATTTTTTCATTCATTTATATCCCACTTTCATTATCGTCATCAGTCCTTCGAGTACCAACCGATATCGTGCTCTGGTACGCACCAACGTTTCTTTCTCTCCCACCAATCCCTCCCGCCCATCGACCAACTTTCTTCTCACATCGATATATTCGCGTGCGAAATAATGCATGAGCTTATGCCATCGACCTTACATCCCTCCTCGAACGCACGATCCTCGACTCCCGCCACCCTCGCTCTCCTCGCGCTAACCACCCCTCGCTCACCTGTCCAACCGTTCGACTCTCTTCCTCCGCTTAACAACCTCCGATTATCGCTTACCAGCTGTCTCACTTAATTATGCACCACATCTCCAAACCACATTCGACGTGATTGATAATTATCCTCTTTCTCTGTACCCCTCCCTCCACCCTTTTCCCATCTTCATCCTCCTCCTTTGCTTTTTCCCCCCGAACCCATCTCCTCAACCGTATCCGCCCACCAGACCCTGCCCCAACACGAATAATAAAGAAAAAACGGTTTCTCGCAACGTTCCAACTCCGCAACGACGCTCGGTCGATCGAACACTCATATCGCTAGTGGAGCTATCAACTTTCTTCAACGAAAGTAGCAACGACGAGCTTCCAACACTGACTGATCGACGAAGTTTTATAATTCGTAATTAATCAACGTTCCGAAGATCGGACGAAGCTCGAAAATTAGCGAATCGACACGAACGATCGCAGTTTTTACCAAAACATTGAATCCTTAAGGGCCAACACCGAGAAAAAAATGGCTTTTCTGAACTTGGCATCTCTCGATCTCGGAACAGAAGTTAGCTGCAACACTTGCTGTGCACACTAGCTTGTGCGATCAGAAATTCCAGAATTTCGGTTAATTTCACAAATTCCGTGTTTACTAACCCCGTAAATTTGAGAAAACCGAATTTTCGAATGAAGGGCGCGCATTTTCAGGCTCGAATCGCCATCTCGATACGAGAGGTGCAAACTCCACGTGCCACGAGGTGAAGAATTATCTACGGTGGATAACGCAGCGAACCACATCAGGACCACCCTCGTAGGAATCTTTGTGACGCATAATTTTCTTACCGGTTATATTAACGACGATAAAAAAGCATGTTAAATTTTCCACGCGTCAATTGACAGTCGATAACGAGGGAATTTTTTACTTCTCAGCTAATTCAGCTCGTCCCTGCGAACCTGCAGGATCGCTTCATGGAAGTGTTACGAATCCCCAAAACCGCGAATTTTGACTTCAACATAGACGTATTTATTAAGGCTTATCGTTGTAGGATATTACATGAGTAACATATTCACGTTTACAAAACCTCAATTCCTACGAGGAGAAAGAGGAATATACGTTCGATTACAGGAATCATAACATCGTTAAATTTATCAATCAACCAAATCATTCTTCTCGATTATTCCCTCAAAAAATTCGTTTAAACTACAATTAACTTTTGTGCTGATCGACGTGCACTGAGAAAATACGTAACATGCCTTTGAGTTTGAACGAAATGAAATTTTATTACGAAACGCAGTATAACAATTGGATTCTCCTCGATTTGGGCATACAATAGGAGATTTAAATAGTTAAATATATTTTTATGTTTGTATATAGAAGTAAAATATGGTATCAGACAACAACACATCATTTGTTAAATTCGTAAACTTTGAAAATGTTTAACTAGCACTGACGTTTAAGTGAAAAGTGCTTACGACACTTTGACAGTGATTTCACGTTCAGCGCCATAATCGTGAATAAACTCGATATTTTACAACACAGAGATCGAATGCATAAATACGCTGGCTCAAGTCCTTACTCGCTCAACCTAACACGTGTGTTTGATCATCAAATCAATTCCTTCTGTTTAATAAAAATGCAGTTTCTTCGGTTAATTGACTCTCTATTCGATATACAATTTTTCAATTCTTTTTCGCAACGAAGTAACCTTCATACTTTTTCTTAATGACACGTCCTTCGATTCTTTCTTTATATTGGATATTTTAATACTTTGCGTAGTGCCTGAACGCATGTCGCTTCAATGAATACACTTTTCAAAGCTCTCGATAAGATTTCATCGCGATTCTTTGACACTTCGAGCTTAATCACGAACGTTGAAGGTTAATAGACGATTCATGGTGACAGACGAGTGCGAAGTAACCACCGGTCGCAATACCTTTCCAAGGACGCTTTCGTTGTAATTATTATTCAACGAAAGCGTCCTTGTAAGTATTATTATTCGAGGGGAAAAGTTCTTAAGGGCACTAATTTCAATGAAAAATATTTGGAAATATTTCTTCAGTAATTAGAAATAGAAAATTACTGTCGTTGAAGGAGAAGCAATTTTTTTCAACGATTTTAAAAAATCGTTGAAACGTCTCCAACGATAAACATAATGGAAGAAAATGTTGTGAGCCTTAAAGATAAAAATCGTGACACTTAATAAAATTGATTACAAAAATAATGGTAACGATTTAAAAAAAAACACATTTTTGGTATAAACAGCTAAGATTTTTGGATAAAAACGATCACTTCGCCGATTCGTGCTCCGCATAAATCGTAATTCGATTCCTGGGACGAATGGGTCCCGAAACTTTGTTACGATTCACTGCAAAGTTTCTTTCCACGGGACCGTCCACCGGTGGTTTAGGAAGAAATGTTGAACGTACACCGAGCGAACGTTTCAAGAGTGAACAGAATTAACCGACTAGTAGTTTGAGAGTGCATTTAGTTTTTGACAAACTGCTAAAGTTTGAACTACGAAAGTTTCAAAGTTTGGACATTATTAGAATGGAATGTGTCGATATTTTTTTGGAGTTAATTTTTGAGTTTTTTTTTCCTCACATTGAACAACCTTAATTGGCACAGGACACGACGAATTCAAAGTGCTTACGGATGGAAACGACTCGAGGAGTGTACGATGAATTTTAAGATCGAGAATCAATGCGAAGAAGCTTAGAAAAATAAAATTCAGATTCTGAAATAACACGTCTTGAGGAAAATTGACGAATTTAAGTGAAAACGCTGATTCCTTGGCCTCCCTTCAACCCGCGCGCTCTCTCCCTCACCAAATAAAAAATATTCGGAACCGCTAATTGACAGTCCGCCAAGTTCTAAGCTACCTGCTCGTATTTCGCTTTGTTAATGTTGCTCGCCAAACAACAAGCTAAGAAGACCCCAACCAACGGAAAGAACGCAACTCCAATCGCGGTGCCGGCGACGGGACCGATGTTGCCATTGATAAAGTCGATCACTCGGTTGTAACAGCCCTGAAAAAAGAAAAAAAGAGTTTCATTCCAATGCAACGAAACCCTCTTTCGTTTTAGAGTTTCTCAAACGTTTACAGTCTTCGAATTATCAAAATTCTTTCCTTTTTTTACTCCCAATTAACAACTAAAAACGTTGATTTCCGTTTGACTCACCTCGGTGTAAATGACATCAGGATTTTTGGAATCACAATCCGGAAGTATGCAGCAGGACGTCGGAACTTCCTTCGGGGGTTTCAAGTCCAACCAATCGGTGTACCCCCGATTTCCACAGCAATGCAACTGCGTCGATAAACCCATAAATTAACGCCTTCAAATCACAAATTTATCGACAGCAAAGTCGAGAAAGAAAACTTGACAAATTTTTATCCCACCGTCGTCTGGATGGTATCGATATGGCTCGTTTTGTCAGGATTGATGTTATAGGCCGCGAGACTGTCGTTCAAGCTCTGGTCGAAGCCCTCGTTGAGAGCATTGCGATAAGCGTAAACCGAGGCTCCGGCTCCGAGCTCGAGGAGCGCTACCACTGCCAAGAAGGCTCCGTACTGTTGCATGACAAAGGTCGATTATCCACTTCGAAATGTTGATAGAAAATTGTATCTTTCGCATTTTATTACTTCGTGACTTACGAAACGGTTAAATATTCATATTTTATTGCAACTGGAATCGAATTTACTGCTTATTTGTATTGAAACATATTTCTGTCAGTGCTCCAACGAGAATAATCTATTTTGTCGAATATTTTCCGATCAGCACGATAATTGACAAGGATTTTGAAAAAAGTCAACAAACTTCGCAGTCGGCAAGCATCGGACTGCATAAAAAGTGAGTTGACGCGATGCATCGCGTGTTTCAGGTAAACACAGTTGTAGGTCGCCTAGTAAGAAGGGTGGGAACGTCCAGGGAATAAAAACTCCGATCGATCGGACGCCCGTTACCTCAAGGGATTTAACTTCCAGGCACTAAACTTTACGGTGATTTTATGAGGCATCGAGTAAGAAATATTTTATTTGAGTTTTCATCGAACGAGAATTTTTTCTTCGCGAAAGAATTTGTCGGGAAAAATGTCGAAAAAATCGATGTTAAGATTTTATTTTCTGTCGAAAAAAAGTCTCACTTTCTAACGAAAAGCTCGATTAGACTTTTTGGTTTACTTAAGAAAACCGTGATACTCACGAGATAGAGCAACGCTGGATGACCTCGGGCTGTGCAGCAACAGGCAAGAGTTGCAGCAACTACGACGAGAGCACCGAGACAGGCGAGGGCTAACAAGGCAGCTCCACTGCCCTCGACGCTCATGTCAACATAGTCTCGCAGTTGTATTCTCATCCCAATTCCAACGCAAAGCATCAGAAGTCCGGAACACTTGACATCGAAAAATTCACAATGATGATAATTCGTGGACTCGTGCCCTTGAACTTTTGACCATTTTCGTGAAAATGGACATCGTGGCAGTGACCGAATGATCGAAGGGTGACAGTTTTACATTCATGA
Organism: Venturia canescens; assembly: GCF_019457755.1. Lineage (NCBI taxonomy): Eukaryota > Metazoa > Arthropoda > Insecta > Hymenoptera > Ichneumonidae > Venturia > Venturia canescens. The sequence continues at coordinate 4,289,909 of NC_057425.1, forward strand.
AGTTTGTACACAATAATTTTTGCTGTTTTCCTACCATTTTGCAATCGCAAATTAATGCGATAAAATAATCTCTTTGGATCGATAAACAGATGAAAATAAACGACTGAAAGAGATTTTTCAGGTCTATTTTTTTCATTTTTTTGTTTCGCGATTTAAAATTTCAGTTTGAACGCGTCATCGTCGGAAGGGTTCGTGCTACGGCAATGAATCATATATTAATTCGCGTCACATTTCCCATTTCCTAATGATTCTATCAGCAGCCGGCTGCTCTCGAACTCGGTGATAGGGCGATAATGAAGCTGGAGTTCCGGCCGTTGATGGGAAATGTTCCGAAAGTGAGAAGCAAAGTACTTCTGCGAGTCTCATCGGGAAGCAATTAAATTAATTAGAGCACCAGGCCTTTGAGAGTCTCTTAAAAAAAAAGGGTGATCGTTGAGAATGAAAAATTGAAAAAAAATTCAGGAAAAATGATCGATTTAAGAGGAAATGCATAAAGAAACCGGTCGAATGTTGAGATTGATTTTTCCCGGGGATGTTGCGCAACAGATGGCCACGAAAATCCTGACCCGGTCACGCCCGTCGGGTTTTTCATTTCTCATGCTCTACGAAGCTTCTCAAATTCTTGCATCACTCTAAATAGCTTCGACTTACCCAGAAGGCGAAATTGAAGAGCATCAGGAGAGTCGTCATGCAAGCCATCGCGGCTATAGTTTCCAAGCGTTTGCCCATTTTTCCGGTTCCTTCAACGACCTCGACAAAAATACTCCTTTCCTTCCGAAATCCAACTTTCTCTTTGCTGTGCTTTTTTAACTAAACGTAGAACCGCGAAACCGACACCAGCCTCACGTACGAACGATCGATTTGTACGCTTTCCGGATGCGAAGTTGCGTGCGTGGCTTCTCAGCGAGCTGGCGCATGCGTTCCAATTCTCACGTCCCGCAAACGGTCCACAATAGCGCACGTAGATGCATTTGTTAATTAGAAATCCGCAGGAATCTACTGCGAGAACAATTAATGCTCGGAGCTATTGAGAGGGTGCGACAACACGTGAAAACTCCCTGAGCAATTCGATTGTACTTTTGGCCATAATCCTGGAATGCAAAGACGAATATCGGAGCTAAATTTTATGTAGAAATTTGCTCACCCAAATCAACGATTCTCTGCTTTCGAGGGAATTCGACCCAACAAAAAAGAAGCCCGCGCGACTTTTCAACGCGAGCTTGTTCGTCAGTGAGAAAATAAAATGAAAAACAAATGAAAATCCGAAGAAAAAGCTCCAATTTACGACGAATGAGCAACAGTTTCAAATTTTCAAGTATTTTTATTGACTCATCTCGTTACATAACACGCTCACTCTTATCACCAATAAAACAACATTAAAAATCGTTGAAGGATGCCGATCACAGATTCTACGTGCGGCTAAGCTGATAACCGTTTTTATCACCAGGATAATATTCGTGCCTTGGGACCTTTTTGTCAGAGAAAAAAAACAAGCTCGCCAACGTTGGATTCATTGAGCCAGATTTTTTCTGGCCGACCGGAATGCTGAGAAAAAAAATGGAAAACCAAAGACGAACGAAACTGCAGTGCCTTGTACAATGACCGTGGTGAAGATTCATTGACAAGTCGCTTATCGGAATTTCTCAACATTTTAATCGGAGAATACACGAAATAAAAATGCCCCGCAATTATTAAGAATATTGAGGAATCTTCGTCGTTGAAGTGTTTCAAAACCAAATGAAAGAAAGTCGTGGCTTATTTGACTTGAAATGCACGATAGTGGTGCGGCGAGACGGCCGAGTTGTCGGCGTTTTTCGTGTAATTGAGCAAAACACTCGGCCACAGAACGTTGTTGTCACCGACGACCGCCGGTTGTCGAACTTTCCTCGAGCTTCTTCTGGATCTCCTCATGCTCGTGATCCTTGGTAAAGTCGAATGATTCTTGGGCGAGGTAATTGAATTGTCGAGAGTTTGGAGGCTCGAGTCTAAGCGCGTTTGGTTGGTCGTTAATTGACTGAGTTGAAGTTGGATCATTTTTTCTGTCGTGTCGAGGTTGCTCTCGTCGGAATTGTTGTTATCGTAGTCGCTGTTTCGACTGTTGAGGTCGTCACAGTTGTCGATGCGAGTGGGTTCGTCGGTGGAGTTATCGTTTTGGGAATCGACGTCGAGGCTGAGTTTGGAGAGATCGACGATGGGCCAAACGCTCTGTTTTGCTCGATCTCGGGGTTCGTCGAAGCTCGATCTCTCGTCGAAGGAGAAACCGTTGACGCGAATACGCACGCCGGCATCGTCGTCGGGGACTTTGTAAACAGGATCCTCCACGGGCTCATCGTTGTTGCAAAATTCATCGAAAAGTTGGATCGGACTTTTGGCCTCCCACTCGACCCGCTCGTCGCCGGATGCTCCCTCGTTCTCTTCGTCGCTCACCGAAGCTCCGTCCCTCTTGGAACTCTTGATGTCGCCGATCGTTTTGAAATAAATGCTGTGATCGTAGCGATAGTTTTCGAGGCAGTTGCTGTCGAGGTTGCAGCTCGATTGGTAATTGAAAGTGCCGCAACAATTGATGCGGCAGTTCTCATCGGTGCGGGACTTCCTTCGATGGGATCTCCGGAGGTTGTGAAAACGCGGCGACCAGTCCGGGTCCTCGATCACTATCTTGTTCGACGAGATGCTCCACCGAGGCTCCTGCTCTTCCTGCATCGTCAAACGCCCCCGCGACAGCCTCTGGGAACGCAGGCGATTGTAGCCTCGCGCCAGGGCCGCCCATCGCTCAATCCTCTGGAAAATGTACTCGGTTTCCTCGCTCCACCACTCCGACAGGCCGCGATGCAGCGAAGCCCCCATTTCCTCGGTCATCGCGATCGCCATTTTCTGAATCTTCACTGATCAACAACTCGTTGAGGGGAGCCGGGCAACGATGAGGAAACGAACTACCTCTACCCGAATTTCAAACGAAAAATATTTTTCTCTCTAAAGGGGATGAACAAAATCTTTTGACAGATCGGCTGACGAGTCGTAACTGCGGATCGGAGCTCGCGCTGCACCCAGATTTATAGCTGCGTCGCATCCCGAAGCACCGCAGAAACCCGTAAAGCCGTTTACCGATCTTTCATTACGCAAGCTTCGCGTGTCTATGACCGTGACCCTCGCCGGGCTTGTGCAATGCCACAGTACTTTTCACACCAGATTCAAATCGTACCTTACGACGACGGCCCCGCACGACTTACCCAGTATATACATCAATAAGCGTCGATTCGATTATTCAACCTGTCACACTACGAATGCTCTCGTAATACTGGCTTGTGTCATCCTTTTTATCTCATTAGAGCTTTCCCGCGAAACTCATTACGTTCCCTCCCAAGGATGCCCACGGTTTAGACATCACTCATTCGGAGCTTGACATTCGCGATGAAAAATTCAATTGAGCTAGTTCATGCGCGGAACGATTTTCGTAAGAAAATCTTGAAATTTGCGCAGAGTTTAAATGAGCAGTCGACTGACACGCATATCAAATTTTAAAGGGTTCGTCTCATTCGTTATTGAGATGAACGTCTTTAAATATGAAGAAAAATACACAGGGACTATGCGTAGAAAAACAATGCGTAAATAAATTTCGACAATAAAGTATACAATGAAGGTCTGGGAAAAAATTCGAGACGATTGTCTTACCAGTGATAAAAATATATTACGTTAAAGATTGAACGAAATTGGTAACGAGCACTCGTATAATCTCACATTTGCCTATTTCGGCATTTCGTTTCTTCTTGGCCTGGCTCATTCCTGTCACAGCCTTCTGTCTTTTAAAAAAACTTTTAAAAAAAATGAAATTTCGGGTTCGGTCAATGGTGGGTCCCCGATTAATCAATGCCTTATAATTTCCTATGCCAAAAGATAAATTGAAAAAATTTATTTACTATTTCGAATTACTAAGTCTGACATTAATTTAAAGTGATTACATCTTTAATTAGGGAGTAAAAATTAATCGAATTTTGACACACATAAGATACGATCCTTCGGACATGATCTACCTCGAGACAACGTTATACTAGATAGCTCAGGCATTTGATCGATTGAAGAAAATGGCCGAATGCACATTTTCGCGTTCCGTGTCCATCTTAGTTTTATAATCTGCCTCATTTTTTGCCTCAGACTACAAAGTCAAAGGAACACGAATGAGAGAAGAAATTGCAGCGACCTGAAGTAATTCCCAGTTCGACGAGAGCTTCCCACTCGTTTCAACGAGACTCGATGCTCGAAACGAACCTAAAAGCGTCAATCCGGATTGGTCTCGCTGCTGATCGCGAGCGTAAAGCGTAAAGCTACCCGAGAGGCGAAAGAAAAATTGGCTTCTCGTACGAAGTTAACGGAGTTACGTTACCTGCCAATCATAAGGAAATGCGGCGGTGAATATTGAGCGAGCTCAAAGGGGATGATGCTGCCATCGAGTCGCCCCGGCAAAATTGTTTATCCTCCGCTCCGAGAAGGCGAATTAAAATTCGCGGAAAATTCTCCAGGGAGAACGTAGACTGGAGTGTATAAAAGTCCCCGACAACGAGTCCGCTCTTAACACTCATTCGGCATCCGGCGTTCGCGAAAGATCGTGGGTAAGCCTTCTCCTGCCGCGCACTTTATCTCCGCGAGCTTGCTGCTGCTCCACTAAAACCGCTTTTTTTCTATTTTCCGTAGATTTCAAGACCGACTGACCTTTGAACTCATTGACATGAAGCTCATCCCCACCACCATCGTCTGCCTAATGGCTCTCGGCGTTTTACTCTGCGGATTCTGTGAGGCCGCTGCCGAAATCGCGCCCAACCTTCATCGGAGGTTTCGAAATCGTCTGCCGTCCCGCGGGTTTGTACTTTCCGGGTTCGATTCGAAATAATTCAGCAAATCTAAACGCTGAATGTTTTCCAAGCGATTTTCGAAAGTTCTTCTTTTTTGGCGTCAACTCGTTCAGCATCTCCGAGGAAAAAATCATTCGAGGAAAATTCTTCGAGCTTTTTTACTAAAAAAACAAAAAAAAACGATAAAATTTTGGAGTCCATTAAAACGAAAACGAGCATATGAGAGACGATGAAAATCGTGAAATTCGCAGGTATTCTGGCGACGAGTTCGTCGTCGAGGACGAAGATTCGATGGAGCTGAACAAACGCCAACTCTTCGACGATTACGGCCACATGAGATTCGGCAAACGAGATCGATTCGACGACTACGGACACATGCGATTCGGTCGCAATCACGAGTAGCGAGAATCATCGTCAGCATCGATCGATAAACTACGAACTTCTGCAACTGAAGCCATTAGAAAAACCTAAAAATCAATGAATCTAGTGCACAACTGTACCCTTAATACGTAAAGTAATAAAACTTATTTTACATTGCAAAGAAAAAGAAAATACGAAAGTTTTTTATTTCGTCCAAACGTTTATTTTCCCTTCCAAATTCGTGATCGTATAGAAAAAGTGTTTGCAGAGTTTCAAAGGCGCCGGTCTCAGAGTCGCTGAATTTCCCTCACTTTTGGGAGCCTCGCTAACTTTTCGTGCAATTATTCAAGAGAGCGTCGCTGTATTTGTTCGTGTCGGTGTAGCAACGTTTCGCCGGATCGTAAGACACGAATCTGGCCATTTTGGACGCGGCTGCTCGGTTCTGCATTTCCATATTGTCGTCCAAAAATTTGTTCATGCCGGAACGTCGTCCGAGGTCGTGGCTGTTGTAGCCGAGGATTCGACGGTAGAGCATCCAGGGCACGTCGGGAATATCCGATCCCCAGGGCGCTCGGGGTGGGATATCGAAGTGGCATGGGAAATCGTCCCTCAAAGTTGTTCGATAATCGGTGGGCTCGATGGGCTTTGGACGCTCCAGATCAGTCCAATCGAAAGCTCGCTTGTGTTCGCTCGTCCTTTGAAGGGGGTGGGTGGTATTAGTGGAGATAAAAATTCATTTTTTTCATCGAGTTAAAAATTCGTTTGCAAGAATTTTGAAAATCGGAAAATTTGCATTTTCGTCTCGAGCGGAGTCGCAATTTTTGGCAGTCTCGTTGCCAGTTGAATGGAAGAAAATGCGTTGAAACTTTGAAGTCTGGAATGAAGTGGCAGAAAAGTGACCGCGATGGTGGCATACTCGGTGAGTGGGAACGAGTAAAAATTGAGCAAACTGCGATGCCGCTGGTCTCGTTCGTATCCAGTCGCAGTGTGAATTTGTTCGGTGGCAGCGCGAGTAGTGGAAACTCCGATTGGCTCGTCGTCCGTCCCGAGACGTCTGTACGTCGATCGACGTAAATTTTTCTTCTTCCTGCCGCTTGTTTCCTCGAGCGAACGCAATTGCCTGCAACGTTCGAATGTCTCAGAGCAGGGAATAATAATAATTTCGTAATCTCAGGGGTGATGATCGTGATTGGAATCTCGTAGATCTAAAGGGGAACAACCAGTCGTGGATCTTGACTCTGGGGCCGTAAGAGGGGGGACCGCTTATCACGAGGGGTCTGTATAACTCCTTCAGCTTAGCCGGAGGCAGGAAAACTGACTGAAAAAATGGACGAATTTTCATCAATGAAGAAAAATGGGAATCAACGTGATCGAAGGAAAAGAATTTCTCGTCCAGGAACGCGACAAAACGGATTTTCCATTTTTTATCATTTTCGCGATCGCTTCGGTTGTTTTTCGAGGCACTTGTACTCACGTCGGTCGTCAAGCAACGCCCCATCGCGCCACTCAAATGAGTGAATAAACGTTTTTTAATAAAAAAAAAGTGTAATTCGTCATGAAATTGAAACACGGCAACACGACAGCCCGCTGACAGTTGACAGCTCGCTGCCATGGAAATTCCGGAATCACAGACCGCTCGAGAACTTTGTGCTCAGTCATCATAATCTTCGATCCCGACGACGACATGCCGAAAGGAAAGAAAAAACAAAGCCGGGAATCAAACGTGGACGAAAAATGTGCGAAGCACCAAGCGAAATTGGCTCGCAGGCGCGTCGAGGAGGCAGAAGAAACAAAAAAGCAGGAAAATTTATCAACGCCCGGAGATGAAGTTGAAGAAAAAAGTGACGAAACGGAACTCCCGCTGGACGACATACTTGCAGAGCAGCGCCGGAAGTACGGCTGGAAAGATGACTTTATTTATTTGATGTACAACGATCTCATGAACTATTTTGTGGAAAGGTAATCACCCCGGTTTATTGCACAAGACGTTTGCATCCACCTCGACGATTCGGTGATCATTGAATGTTCATTCAAGCCGGGAAGGCACGTACATCCGCAAAACGATCGTAACCAAAGACTCGAGCCATCAGGAGCCGGAGGACGAGGGGGACGAAAACTGGGGCGAATCCCTCAAAATGGACGAGTCATCGGTTGTCAGTGAGAAATTGGATTCCGATTGGAAGTTGATCGCGCCGGACGAAACGGCCGAAATCACTTTCGTCAATGGGAACTCTTACAAGGGACGAATAAGCAGGAAAAAAATGGAAGGCCACGGCGTCTATCGGTGGCGTAACGGAGCTCAATACACAGCGAGTATAATTGTAGAAAAAAAAGGAAAAAAAAATATTCACTCGAGTCGCGAAACGATGATGCGATTTTCCAGAATTATTACCGAGTTTTTTAGCATTTTCGAAACACTCGTACAGGGGCACTTCGAAGACAATAAAATCCATGGCAAGGGCCGCATCGAGTGGCCGAATGGAGCTTGGTACGAGGGAGACTTCGAGAACGGTTATCGGCACGGAAAAGGCATGATGCTTGACAAAGATCGTGGCTTCTTGTACCTCGGTCACTGGGAACATGATCGAAAACATGGAACAGGGTTCGCTTCTTTTATAGTAAAATGAATCTCGTATCTTTGCTTCACTTGAGAAGTCAGAAAACCAGGAACCGAAACCCCAATTATTCGGCTGACATTTAAAAACGTCCTGGGAAGCCAGACGAATGACTCGGCAAATTTTTGTTGCGAGCCAATTTTATCGCCTTGTTTTTCAACGTTTTTTATTTTCTGTTGCCATTACTCTTGAATAAAATGCATTTTCGGGGTTTTCGTTATCGATAAAGATACTTCACTTACATCGACGTTGGTTCGTACGACGGTGACTGGATAATGGACAAACCCGAGGGTTCCGGAATTCGTAATTATCCGAACGGCTCGCGTTACGTGGGCAAATGGAAAGGAGCGTTTCGACACGGAACGGGCACGATGACCTGGCCCAACGGTGACGTTTATCGAGGAGAATGGAAAAACGGAGCAATGCATGGGTACTTTCTTCATTTTTTCCTCAAAATTCGACCGAATATGAGGAACAAACTACGAATTCGCGACTCAAATATATAATGAAATACTGAACAATAATAAAAAAAATGACGAATTTAGATCAAATTGAAAATTCGAAAATAAAAATGCTGTTAAACGAAATTTTCTCATTTTACAGGTATGGAGAGTACACGTGGAACGGTTTTTTGAACAAGACATTGAGCTGGCCGCAGGAAGCGTGTTACATGGGCGAATGGCAGGAGGGAACTCGTACCGGTAGAGGTAAATCGTTTATCGAGCTAATTAAAGGGGAGGAAAGAAGATAATTAAATTAGCCCCAATAAAATGATTCAGGCCAAATAACTCTGAACTCGGTCGGGGGTGCAAGGTATTCGGGGGAATGGAGGGAGAATAAAAAGCATGGAACCGGTACAATAATCGGTGAGAAACCGCATGATTTCGTGGCTCGACAGATTTGCTTGACGATTTTCTTGTTGCAGGCAATAACGGCGAGATCACTGAGGTGCTTTTCGAAAACGATATTTTGCAAGCTCTCGGCAAGCCCGAGAGTCGAGCAGGGAAGAGCGAAGCAGAATCGAAGAACGTCGACAAAAGTGGCCGGGGAACTGGGCCCGGGATGAAGTAAGAAAATTGTCTCAAAAAAAATATTCTTTCGAAAAATATCGTGAGTGCTTTCGGTGCTTGCAGATCGACCGAGAAGACTGACAAGTTGTTGGAAGCTTGTACGACGACGGTTGCACAGCCGGAGCAGCACGTTTCTCTCGATCATTACCTCGATCGCTTGCGACCGAAGAAAAGCAGTCCAAGTTCAGTCTCCCTCGTTTCTTTGACCTCGGAGAGGTCCGAGACCAAAGGCAGATGTGGAGTCTGCGAGAACGAGTCGTGTCGTTGTCTCAGCGAAAGTGGAGTAAAATCGAACGTTCGGGAAGAAGCGGAGCCGTCGACCGTCCCCCCAAAAGTGTTGAACTCGAGTTTGACTCCAACGTCGAAAAATCCGACCACGGTTGCTCGATCGAGGCGTCAAAATGTTCCAGTGAAGACGTCAGACTCCGAAATCTCCGAAATGGAAATGAATCTGGAAAAAGAAAAATACTGGACGTACAATTGCATCACTACGCACATGCCTCGAATACGAAAAATTTATGACGATTATGCGAAAATTTTTGCAAACGTAACGCCCAAGTGTCGACTCTCTATGAGCAGACTCGCACTGTGGCAGCTGTGGCGAGACTGTGGAGTACATAAAAAATTTCTCAGTCTCGTACAAATCGACAATCATCTCGGTAAGTGTAACACTATTCTGAATTCCCCATTGTAATCGATCCACCGACCAAATTTACTGGAAGTGTCAAAATCGAATAGACTCTTAACTTACATTTGATTAACCAAATTCAAGGTCACGATCGGTACACGATTTCGCGAAGGAACCCTGCAGAAATGAATTTTCTCTTGTTTCTTCACCAGCTGCCAACGAATCGACGCTGATGGGAAATTCTTCGTGTCCTTTCGAAAGGATTGAGATCTGGCAGTTGATTCACGCGTTTCTCGAAGTCTCGTGGCACTTTTACACGAAAAACGGAGAGCACGATGCCACCACCGGATATCCTGGAAAGCTGGCAAACGGTTTAAACACCTTTTTGATTAACGACATTTACAAAAATGTTGGCAAATGCACCGGTTCGTAAAAATAACTCGTGATCACTCGAAACTCGCTCGCCCTTTTTGTCCTCATCGTTTCCTCGCTCCTCCAGGGGTTTTGTGCGGACCCGAACGCGATTTGATTCCTTTGTACCCGGTTTATGAGTTGTACGAATCCGTTGGCTTGTCCCACTCGGCGCGACAATTGCTGAATGCTGTTTTCCCCATTCGAGGTTCCTCCATCATTATTTTTCTACTCCAGCCATAAACAACTCCAATTTTCCCAGCGACAATCCTTTTTTTAGAGTTTTCGAAGAAAAAATCGTTTTACAAAGTTTTTGTCAGAAAATATCTTCGAAATGCCGCCCGATCATGAGCTGTGCTCTTCGTTACGAAATAATGAAAGTTTATGCTGAAAATTGGAGTCGATTTCGCGTAAAAAGTACTTTAACGATGCTCGAATTTTTTAAAGCAGGCGGCGAGAATCTGAAAGTTTCGTCAGAATCTTTACCCGCTGAAACGAGCATGCCAGAATTCCTAATGGGAGGTAGAAATTCTGTGACGGTGGGAGAAAAGCTCAGTTTTTTTATAAACGACGAAACGTCATTGCTCCAGCCAAAACCTCGTTTGATTTCAATCGAAGGCAACGATCGTTCGGGTGAGAAAAAAGTCCAGTTCAGTGTCGCATTGCATTAGCAAAAAACTGGTTTTTCGATTCATGACATTTTGACACATTCCAGATAATTCTTTGCACGCTTTTCGAGAACTAGGAAGTAAAGCATTCATTGACATAATGAGCAGCGTTTGTCCGATGATTAGAGACTCTGAAACCGGAGCAATAATCAACATACAGTACGAGGTAATTAACAAACATTTAACCAGTTTTCAGACTTTTTCGAACGAAAGGAAGCGACGAACTGTCTTGTTCCAGCTGAGCTTCCTCGAATTTTTGGAAATATTCATCGAGGCTGGAAAACGATTGGTGTTGCAAAGAAAAATGAGAAAGGAATCGAGCTCTGAGCATCACGAGATCGAGGAAAAAGACTCTAGCCAAAACGTCGCTAAAGATGAAGAATTAAAACGCTCGAACATTCGTATTTCCAGTGTAAATAAAGCAGTAAAAACGAAAAAGAGACTGAGCAGTAGACGATAATGGAGTTGCGATGAAAATGTTATTTATTGTTAATCGCCAATCACAGTGATGCCAGATATTGACGTAGGTCGCCCACTTTTCTTTACTTTATCCAAATATCCTACATTATTTATTGTTTTACATGTTACAATCACTACGCCGCCACTCTAAGGATTAAATACTAGAATATATAATATGTATAATCGTAACGTATAAATTCCATAGAATATATAGACGCTATAAAGATTTAATCGAAGAGCAATCACCATTGATTATTCGATCAATGATCTGGCCGATTAAATGAAAAAACAAAATGTAGTTAACGGACTAGAATACATCAATACATCGCGTTTATTCCCCATTAAATGCGTTTATCGAGACTCATAATATTGTTGTTGTTGATGTTGCAACGTGTTCAATGCCAGAAGAACGATGATTCATCATTTTTTTTCTAAAATCCAAAGACGGGAGTAAATCCAACTTGTTCGTGAATGAAAATTTTGTGGAGATTAGTCATTTTAAGAAATGTTTTTTTTTTTTTCTTTCAAATTTAGTCGAATCCAAAAAAGGGTTTCGAGAGGAATATTTGCTTGATTTTTCTGTACAAAAATCGTTTTTCAGATAAACAGAGACACACTTGCAACACCAACGACGATTTGTGATTGCTATTTTTGTACTCACTCAACTCCGTACATAAATATTTGAAATTCAATCTCTCTCCCTCTCTTATTCAGCAAACTGAAGAAGTTTGAATGAAACTGAAAAATCGAGCAGTGAACTTAGTAGATCGATTATCTATTCGCAGGACATGAAAAAAGTCGTCCTGATCAAAGTTCATTTTCAAGTGTTCGTTAGCTGTTAATAAAACGACGAAAGGGAAGTTCGGGCACTAGAATTTCAGTTATTCTGGGCACGATACGTACTTAGACAACAAAAAAGGTTTACATATGTACACGGATGGCTGTAATGAGAAACTAACGCCATAATAAAGCCCAACGAATCGTTTCTTTGTACATTTTTATACACGAAATCAAGAAACTAACAATTTATGTAACAAAAGCATTAAACCACGTTGAAAACTAATCGATACAGACGTAAAAACGAAGAATAACGAACGAAACACAATGACAAAACGAGAAGAGGAATTTTTTTCATTCGATTTTCTTATTTCGAATTCTTCTAATCCTGAGTGAATTACAAATGACATTAGTTGATTAAAAAATCGTCACGCCTCTCTTACCCTTGATTCGAATGTTTCAAACGCTTCTAAAAAAATGTATATTTCAGCCGATTTGACCCCCTTTACGGGAAAAGTCATGGGCGAATGGAACAATTGGGCCCCTTTGATTATTTTCATGATTGTGTGAGTTTCGTCTTTTTGTGTGCTGATGCAAAAGCCCATAAAATTGTCTGTCCCGAGAAAGTGACGTCAGATTTTATTATGACGGTCGAAGAGTTTTTAGCGAGGATATGTGGCGAAGGCGATGCTGTTTTATACACAGCTTTACTTTGGTTCAGCGAATATTCCCTTTTCTTTAACTGCTATCGTTCTTTAGCTATTACAGAAATTCGCCGAACTAAAAACTATCGACGATACGACGAATTTGAGCAATTCACGTGTAGAAGCAGAAACGACGTGAACAAACGTAATTGAGCGAATAATAAATCGAAAGGGCGTTTAATTGTAATTTCGAAAGACGAGAATGATGGACATTGATGATTGACAGTGACATTTACGTAGGAATGCTTCGAAAAACTCGTAACAAATTTCACTTCGTGACGTTTTTCTCAGGCTAAAGCTCTTTCTCAACTGTTTGTTCGATTCTCTTTGTATTCTTTGTGAGAAAAATACGTATATTGCTCTGCGATAAAAATGCATTTTAAAAAGTACGCGAATTTAGAGTCTTGTAGACCATGAAAATTCCTGTGTTCAAATGATATAAAAAACGAAAAACGCACACCGCGTATTTATCTTATTCACGGTAAAATCGCTACGACAATTGACTGACAACGATAAGAGTAGTTTCGTACTTTCGCACTATACAAATAAAGTTTTTGCGACTCCTTTTCAATTTTACAAACATCAATTACAAATATTTTTTTGATGATTTGCCCTCGGGATTTCCGTCAGGACAGCAGTCGAAAATTGTTAATACATTTTATTCCTTTCTGCGCCACCGTCTCGAAGGTATCATCAAAATTTATCCCACGTCAGAGCGGAGAAGTCGCTTATACTGTTTTTCATTACCTTTCGAAAATAAAGAACATAAGTGGTAAAAAAAACGTTTAAACATGAGAAGTTATCAGCATTTCGCTGCTTAAATAATTTTGAAATTCATAACGATAAATCAGCGTCGAAATCAGCGTCATTTTCAACACAAGAAAAATAATATGCCAACAAAATTTGAGTAAGTACTTTTCGTATATCAAACAATCGACACCATTATTCTATTAACCCCATTGACATCGTTTTACTCTTTAAAACGCGTGCAAACCAATTATCAGTTCTCAGTACTCGACATATTGAGCAGCGCATCACCGTTCTTAAACGTACAAAACTTCGTATTATTAATATTTCGTCTGTTATCTTTCGTACAGATTTTCCTCCTATTTTTCACTTACTTACAAATCCAGCTATTAAAATTATCGCACCCGAGACTCTCGCTACGCAGAACTGCTAATCTTTTTATTATTTTCCTGTTTTTTTTTTCGTTTTTCTTGTTTTTTTGTTTGTTTGGATTGTATCTGTTGAACTGCTCAAGAAACGCAGCAGTTTTATTGCTATGATCTTTGCAAACACGAACTCGATTTTTCCATGTGTTTGAGCAAAATTCTTGTCTCATTCATTTCGGATTTATTGGGTTTTTTATTCCTTTTTTTTCATTGAATTTTTTCATGATGAGAGCGTTCTACTTCTGCGCGAAAGCATCGGCACGACGCAACGTCAAGACTCGTATATGAGACGCTGATAGTGAGGAAATATCTCCCATGTTGGTACATGAAGTCCAAACTCCAGAGCAACGAGCACTGCGAATTCTGAGGTTATGAGATCTTTGTGGTTGAGTCGAAAGACACTTTCGGTTCTCTGCAACGAAGAATCATCATTCACGGTGAAAATCGATGATTTTTTTCGGACGGAAGTTCACGAAAAATTGCCACGTTTTTCGTGACTTTCAACTTTTAATTTCATGAATAAACATCGATACCGTAGTATCAATATTTGAATTGAAAAATTCAGTAGAAAATCCTTTTCTTGCGATGTTATCGTAGGCTTTCCGCAGTGCCTATTTTGGCTGCCAAAATCGCGACGGAGTCTCGTTGCCAAGTATAAAAAAGATTTGAGAGTCGAGACTCGACAGGGGCAAGGCCTGTTTGTATCGAAAGCGAAACTTTGCACAGTCCGAATGAAGGACTGTACAAAATTTCCGTGCATGAAATTGAACACTCACCTCTATCAACGATTTGAGTATGTCGCCCTTAACATCGTTGAGTTTAGCTGCGAGCAGGAGGCAAGCACCGGCACATAATTTTCTCGTCTGCTTGGTGACGATGTTACGCAATATGAGCTTCTCGAAATAAACGTACGCCATTGCGACAGTGAGGAGATCAATGCCGTATTCCATTTTCGCAATTTTTCGCATTTCTCGTTTCAAGCTATGAGAAAAAATAATCAAAGCACGTTAAAAAGCAGATTCGTTTTTTCGAATGGATTAAACATTATTTCATTTTTATTAACCTTCGGAGTTTACTCAAAGTCAATTGGATGTGCGGAAATTTTTCTTTGAATTTATCGTTCAATTCCTTCTTCAAATCTGACGGTCGAACGTAGTCGATAACCGAAGCCTGGAGGAAAAAAATTATTTTTTCATTAGTTAAATGAACGTTTCGCCTTTTTTATATACCGATTCGATTTTTTAAATGTTTGTATGCAAATATTTAAAAAATACCATATAAGACGTGAATGTTAGCAAGGTACGATGTTTGCCCGCAATAAGTTCCGGGTCGTCCAATAAGTTCGGATTGTATTGTAGACATTGATCGTCCCAATCGAAAGCTGAAAGCAATAAGAAAAGTGTAAAGAACTGTTTGGCGGTAAAAAAAAAATTATTCTGTTTATTTTTTGTAGTAGAAAGCAACTAACTTTTGCCCTCGGTGACGAGGGACATAGGTGGTGATTCAGGAGCCGCGTGCTGAGGTCTGAGCACCGCGTTATCATAGGATAAGCACCTGAAATCGAAATGTTCGAAAACATCGTTATTGTTTGCCAATTCCAAGAAAAAGAAATTTTCACGTGATACCGCATGTTCGATATCCATTTAAAAAAAGTGCTGTCGAAATCAAATTGCACAGTGTACACAATAGCGGTGCTAACTACAACGAAATGCATGATCTTCGCGTCCAGTTAAATATCTGTAATGAAACGAAAATTTTTTCAAGAGTATTTTTTAAAGGGCAATACAAAAATATAACGAATTAATCCAAGATTTCTTAATGCAAAACGTGGTAATTCGACAAATACCGTGCGAAATTACAAGTTTTTGATTTAATTCGCGAAAAAGCTTCTGGGATTTGAAAAAAATATTTTATTCAAGAAAAATCGAAGGGGTTCAAAGTCGTTGAACGAATAATCTATACTCCTATTGACAATTTTTGTCCAGTGAGTGATAAATGACGAATGAAAATTCTGAATGCGAATAAGCCACTACCATCAATATTTCCAGAACTTGCGATTGCTTAACGACAATTAGCCCGAAAACTTTCAATTAAATCACTTTTCGAACCAAACTTATCATGCAGTATTGCTCAACAAATATTGAAAAATGATGTTCGTATCGCGATGCATTTTTCGTATTTCATCTCTTTGGTGATACAGCAGTTTCAAAATAGTGTAAAAATTCCTCGATTGGCCAGAACAGTCTTGAAACCATTAGTGGTTATTCGAGGCTCTACGTTATTATTCGAGACAGTTCATACCTTTTCGAACGACTACAGATATTTGACAGAAATAATGGAAAATTAACGTCAACGACTCAGAATCAGTTTCCAATGGCCCAAGCACAAAATATTGCAGTGATAAACTACTTTTTGATTATCAAGAGATCCAAAAAAACAGCGCTGAAGATAAATATACACATTTATGTTGCTACCACACTTTACTACACTTTTCATTCTGTTCGTGAACATTACGATTTTGTTTTTGTTTTTACCACTTGGTATGATCCGTATTCCACGTTATAGTTTTCGTCCTGGAAAGATATTGTTGCACCACGTTACTATTTTGCAGCTGGCACTTTTCAGATACATTTATGAGGTGACTTGCAATGATAATGTAACATTTGCTTAAAAATGTGCAGATTTATGAAAGTATGAGAGTTAGGAAAGATTATTTTTGCAGATAGGATGCTTTGTGAAAGTTCCTCATTTACAACATGCGAGATACATTTATATTTTATTTTTCTTTCTTTTTCTGCTGGTGGGATTACTTCTGACGGTTAGACTGTGCAATAAAGATATGGAAAATCTTCTGAGGGTACCTTGATACCACATGATGCTTGTTTGGAACCACGTGCATAAAATCTATGGCCTCTGTGTCGCCGATTGGGAGTTTTCGGTCTTTTTGAAACTGTCTCGACGGCACGAGGAGCTGACCGTAAGAGATTTCCTGAAAAAAAAAACAAATGTCAAGATGAACTTCACCGAATGGAAAGAAGAGAAATAAATATGCTAGCCAAATTCCTCACTTGTCCATCTTTAGCTCTTTCGACCCCCAGCAAACCGAAAGGATCCAAATTGTCATTTATTGCTGAGAGGGGTCGAGGACCCGAAGTGTTTCTCCTTCGTCCGGTATCTCTTCGTAGCTCGGACCTAAAAGAAATGAATGTCTTTAGGTTCAATTGTTTCTTCATATGCCTGAACACCCTCACTCTTTTTGTCAACTCTCCTTACAGAATTGGACAATATTCTTATTCAATGGAAATCGATGAATATTGAGCAAAATTTTGTTGATTTGAACTAATGCAAAAGTAATTGGAAAATTTGTAAGTTGGAAACTGGATTAAATCAGCCCTTCCAACAAGGAATCGTTGGGAAACCATAAGAGTACATAGTTCAATAAAAAAATTAAACATTGGAAATTGCCAAAATGTAACCCCAAATTCTGAGGTATTATCACATGTCACTTCAAAGTGTCCAACTCTGTTTTTATCTAAAAAAAAAAAACATTTATTGCACAAAATCTATCATGATAAGTAAACACTTTCGTTGCACCCAAAAAAATACAAGAAAGAAGCTTTATCTCTTAATGTCGAAATTGTTGTATTTCCAATACCTTCGTAATATTGGATTAGATACCGCATAGTGTCTGAAGACAGGTGTACTACCCGAAGTACTTTGGCCGCTAATCATAAGAGGAAAATCTTTCGTAAGATGTGGAATAGTCTTCCGAAAAATCGTATGAGCAGTACGAGATGAGTAAGACGAAAGAATGGCACGAAGTTTTGAATGGAATTTGACTCAAAATTTTGCATAACTTTCTAATTAGAGTGTGCAGATTTTCTTTTGTCCCGAAAAAAAATTGACTTTTCAATAAACACTTTTCTCAAAATCGTCTATTTTCGAAGACCAATGAAAAACGTTGAAGCAGAAATCGAGCTTCGAAATGAAATATTGAGAAAAATGAACGAAAATTCGGATGTGGGTGAATAGGAAGTTGCGAAAAATCGGTGGAATCGAGGTTAGAAAAAGTAGAAAACAAAAAACATAAAATCCGTTAAAAATTCGAATTGTTGGATGCTATATGATCGTGAATTTGTTAAAAAGCGAATATTCCTTACCAACTTGTACGTTGTCCTTTGCTGTAAGGTAGTGCCGAAAAAACGAGAAAGGGAACTCTCTTTGCTGAAACGAGTACGAGCCTATCGTTGCCGAATTTGTGTCCGTTTATCGGACGTTGCATCATACGCAATTCGCGGGTTACTTCCGGTATTATCACCGCGTTCGGAACACCGGTCTGAACGTTGTTCAAGCCTTTTATTTTCGGCTTCGAAGTTTGTGATATCGATTTTGATCGCAAGGATCCGATACTCTCGGTGCTACTGTTGTAATGATGTTTTATGTCTTCCGAGAGAGTTGAAGTTTGATGAACGATCCGCTTCTTGTAGTACAACGATCCAACTCTCCTCTCCGGCAGAGAATATTCGCTGCCGGTTGTTCCGGTACTGAATTATTGAGAAAAATAAAAAAAACGTGAGATAAATGACCCGAACGAGTTTGGTCAAAATCAGAGCAATTTTTCGCGTTCTCGAAATCGTCACTTTTAAGATTTCATTACGAATTTTATTTTCATATTTAATATTGAGTTTTGAACAAAAACTCCCAGGATATCGGCCAAAAAACTGCGTTTTCCTCAAAACACTTTTTCTGAGGTCGGTGGACATATTACGAAAACTACTCGATCGATTATTTACGAAAATCCACAGTGAATACGATCGAAAACATTCAAAGGTCATTGACAATCCCACTTTCTCTGAATCGAGCATCATTTCTTGATAGTTGCATAAAAATAACGACATTTTTTTCCATTTATTTCAAGTGCTCGAGTTTCATTTCGTCTTTCTTTTGTTAGGAAAAGATGATTTCGAATATCGGCGACCGACAACGACTCGTTTTTATGGTTAACTCAAGACCTCTTTTGTTTTTTGAAAAGATCTTCATTTATTTATGAGTATGGGGAAAAATGGATGCGGGGATAAATATTTTTTTGCACTCTCATTTAAAAAGTCTTCAAAAATAACGAGCACTCGATAAAGTATCATAACAAGGATAAACAGCGTATTTTTTTAAGGTAACATCATAACCAATAAATCAATCATCCAAGTGAAAAAGCAAAAAGTGAAAACGCAAATCCCCGAAACGAGCCAATAAAGTAATAAAGAAAAAGGAGAGAAGTACTGAAAATTTTGAAGATTCGAAATTGAGCTGTCATAAAATTCGAATCCCTCCACAGTAATCCGTCATAAAGAGCTGCGAAGTCGAAATGATAAAATCAGAATAAATACGATTACGTCAGTCTCGTATCAGCGGAGTCCGTAATAATCCAGTTAGCATAATTAGATCGGTGTGATTGGAGAGACATCAAGGAATTAGAGATGTGCGTGAGCAATTTTGTAGCGGGGTAGCCCCACAAGTAAAAATTCATCAGTCGTTGCAAAGCCCTCACCGCCATTGTCAATACACTCGAAACATTTATTCTTCTATTTTACAATGGCAAATATTAATTTGCCTTATCTTCACGCTCGGATTAGAATTTCAACAGGCAACACGAGATTTGTACAAAGTCTTTGCATTTTATCGGAATACATTGAGGATAACTGATAACGGAATCTTTAGAAGTATAAAAAATCCACTTGTACGAAAGCATGCTCCAAATAGATAATAGAGGACGAGGCCTCGTGTGTGTTTACGCGATAAGCTGAACATTGAAAAATGGTTTTAAAAATTCATTTATCGCGGCTTTCACTAATATTCAAAGTTTCGAGCACCTTATTCATTGTATCGAGAAAAATCAATCGAAAGCACTCGACAAAAAGGGGGTCCTTGCTTGAGAAAAAAAATGATAATTTTCGTTTATTACCAAGACGTAGAATCGAAATGATTAGAGAACAACTTCTTTTCCGCAACTTCGTCCAAACTGTTTTAATCGAATCGCCAAAATTTTCTCTGACTTTTCACACAAGTCGAGTTATTTTTAAATAGCTTTTGGTTATTATTCAAGTTTTCAGCTGAGACTGAACGCCCAAATATCGAGTGATGTTCGCGTTCTTCCCTCGTCGCCTCGTAATTCATTTTTTTTTTCTAGTTTTTTTCCTCTGTAGTGATAATTTTTTTTTATCTCATTGAAATAAGTGCAGTTTCTGAGATCGTGGGGTACACGTGGTCAATGTAGTGCTCTTGGTAAAACAAACCTCGTCACGATGATCTCCGATAATCGTATTTCGTGACGTACGAACAATACGAGATTAATCGTTACATAAAAGTGTCAAGGTCGTACTATAACGAGGATCGAAACGTGCAAAATCTTTGCAATGTGAACAATGCTTCCGGAATTTTAAAGATTGTTGTCCTCGAATGCCGCAGCAATGAATGATAAAAGATTACGTGACAGAGATACGATATCGCAAAACAAACTATCCAGATTAACAAATCATTTTTATTGACATTAGCATTGGACTTGTCAGATAACAGCTCGTCATTAGAAACACTGATTTTTCTATTCGTTACTCAAATTGAGTTACCGATGAAGCAATGAATTTCATAGAAATTAATTTTTTTAAATTCCATTCCGAGCTGTCTAACGAGAGCAGTAAACGAAGAGTATTGGAATAACTTGGTAAAATTTAAATGCACGATGCAGGCTTCAAAGTAACGGAACAGGAATTAAATTTCACCGGTGTTTCTGTAACGTAAATGTTTATCGACGTTGCGAGCAGTTTTGAAAGAAATAAAACAATGCTGAAGTTTGATTCATCAAACTGCTGTCTCATTCCTGTTTTCTCTCTAAAGGAGTCCAAAATTTATTTGCAACGTTCAACCTTTTAAAGTTATCTCTGGGATAATCTGTTTTTAGAATTTTGGAAGGTTTTTACCAAAATGATGAAAATTAATGAATATTTATGTTCTTTTTTTAATTCTGATGAAAGTAGAATAGAATTGGATTGCATTGCTTCAATGAAAACTTCAACATCATTCTTCGGTAGTTAGGAAAACTTGTGATACAAACAGAATACTCGATAGCAAAGTATTTTTACCGTTCCCTGAAGCTTCCGTGTAATGCGGATGGAAAAGGATTTTGATTTCTGTCTGAATCATGAAAAGTGGAGAGTTTAGCTGGTGTCGCGATGCCATCAGAATCTGAGCTGACGGAATGATGCTCGCCGGCTCGTTGAATATTCTGTACAAAATGAGTTCTGGTACAAGCGACGTTTGGATTTTCTTCAGGCAAGCCATCAACAGCCTCGTCGGTGGAAGTATCAAAATCGACGGATTCTCCCTCTTTAAAGACAGGATTGCTTTCGCTCTGTGTTCGCTTGTGAATAGCTCCGTTGCGGGGCAATAGTGCCAAATTAGTGTCACGGTGGCTACCGTCGAGCGAAATATTTGAGAGAAATGTAAGCGCTGCGAGACGTCTACGTGAATGATTTTTCTTTAAGGCTGCTGCCATTCCACTAGCTGCGAGATTATAAAAAGACAACGAAAAACAAAAACGACGAATACACGATTGGAAAAAAATCTCTGCTTTCCTTCCGATATTCACGAACTTTTTTTTTCCTCTTTCGTACGCGATTCAATAATTTGAACGCGCTGGAAATACGGATTCTAGTGTGAGATGAGGATTGACGAAAAATTCACGGGCCGAATCTGCTCCATTTATTTTGGCTGTCACTTTGTTGAATACCGAAACGGATAAAATATATAAAAGAGGCTGTTGCAGGAGTAAAGAAATGAAAGAAACACTAAACTAAGATCACAATTCATCGTTAACAATAGCGCACTTAGTTCTGCTAACGTTCGTTATTGACATACACTCGCTTCTCGCGTACCACAAATTCGCCAACTTCTTTATCATTTTTATCGTTTATTTGATACTTTCTACGTGCAAAAAACTTTTCAAATTATCGTTTGACAAAATTCGTTCTGTTTTCAAGATCTTTACTCTTCTTTAACAGCACACTTTATTCTCTTTACGACGCAAACCAATCACCCATCGCAACAACTTAGATATTCGCTCGATGTATCAGGGCGCACGGAATGACACGACACAAGACACCACTCGCGCACTTGTTTTGCACCGTCGTCGAATGACAGAGTCTTAACAACGAAGAGGAAAAATAATGAAATAAAATAAACGGCTCGGTCTGCGACTGTGCGTGACACTTGCCAATACCGATTACGTGGATATTTTTACGAAGTTCTCAGGTGACAAGGAAATCTAACGACACTGGAGTTTTGCTTTTTTGTTTTGATCCTTTATTCCTTCCCGAGACGATGAACTCTTGTTTAACGCGGATTAACTTCGGGAAACGGTCAGTTACACCGGTTACGCAAAACACTGCGGAGCTACATAACTAGAAAGCAACTTGTTCTCACTGTAAACATCAGTATATCAGTAAACACACTGTCGGCTTAACATAAAACATAAAACATATGAGCTTCGAACATGCAACGAACGTAACGATACACAGAACCGCGTGCCCCTTATAAGCCCCTGAAAGCAGAGCCACTATAGCCACTCGCACAGTGTTGCCAACTCCTACGGACCGTCCCCCCCCAAAATCCATCTGAAATCCCCCTAAAAACCCCTATTTTTGAAGAAGCGCTATATTCCTTCGTAACATTGAATATTGCTTAAAATTATACTTTTAAATAAAAATAAACATTTTTATAATGAATTTTATTATAATAATCTAAAAAATATTCCTGTAATGAAAATTTAATGAAAATATCGGAAAATAAAAACATTGAACAAAAAACATTTAGTGAGAATTAAATTATCATTTAATTTACACCATGTAATTTTTACAATGGAATAAATACAAATAGTGAAAAATGTTATTTATAATAACAAATTAATAAGAGAACAATTGACATTTTATTGTAAGAATTTTTTTCCCGCGTCTTCATATTTCGCCAATGTAGTTATCGAATATTTCGTCGACAACATCGACTGAATCACATTGTTTCTGAGTATTGTTTGCATTTTTGAAATCGTACATACTAACGTTGAACATTTCGAGCATACGGGCAGAAGGAACAAATTTGACGCAAGATCCGGATTGTCTTTGTAAAGTGAACCGTACCATCATAATACTTTGCAGTACTTCAAGAGACAGCTTATTTCGTAATTTATTTTTAATTACGTTGTATGTCGAAAAAGCGCGTTCGACACTTGCATTTGAAATCGGAAGTGTAAGTAGAGCCATTGAAAATTTGGCAATGTTTTCAAATCGCTTTTGACCAGCAGAATCATAATCTACAAAAACGGCTGAATAAAATTCAACGGAATTGACTGTATTTGGCCACGATTTATTTTGCAATTGATTCCATTCTGACTCTGTCTCATTCTTATTGCCGTATAAGTGAGTGCGTTGGAATTTTGCAATAATACCTGTTAAACTGGGTTTCATTCGCGATAATGCGATTTTAGGATGAAGATCGGCCATCGTCTTTAGGATAGATAAGTTGTCCGGCAATCTTTTTTGAACCTCTTGAGCCAAAGTACAGAGAAATTTTTTGCACCTTTCTTTAACATCCAATAATTCTGTTGGTTCAATATCTTGAGCAATGACGTGAAACTCGTAGCCAAAATACATTGCTGAAGTATGCATTAAACAAGATTGAAAATCGAAATTGATCAATTCACTGTCAGTTAATTTCTGCAAGCTCGATGGTACAACGAGCTTTTGCAGTAAGTTTTTGAACATCAAAAAAAGATCCTCAAGTAATTTCGTAGGTTCTACGTAATCACTTTGAAAAAGCAAATTTAATTGCGTTACACTTTTCAGTTCGTATTTTAAAAAAATAAGAAAAGCTTTGTAGGGTAACCTTATCATGATGTTGTATAACTGAGCAGCCATGTGACAATTGTCTTCTGATTTTGCAATTGAAAATAAGAATTGCAATTCTTCCCACTGATTTAAGATGGTATCGATAGCCTCGGATCGAGCAAGCCAACGAGTTCCGCTAAGACCCTGAATTTTATTCGGTTTTCCACTACCATTAATTGTTTCGTACAAAAGCTTATATTTTTCTAACCGTTTGGGGCTGTAAGAAAACCAATTATGCGTTTCTCGAACCAAAAATTCTAATGGACGAGGCAACATTTCCGATGCTTTTTCAGCGCATAAATGAAGTGAGTGACAAACACATGGCATAACGATTAGGTCATCTATTTCACGCTTAAACAAAGCTGTAACTGAGTTGTGTTTTCCAACCATCACACTCGCTCCATCAACGCCAATGCCGACCATATTTTCAACTTTTAAACCATCTTGTTCTAATTGAAGTTTAATGGCACTATGCACACTTTTTGCATCGGCATCGATTAATTTGATTAACCGATAAAACGTTGTAACCACTTCTCGTTTCTCGAAAGAGAAAAATCGCAACATGATACACAACACCTTCTGCGTTGAAAGATCAGTACTCTCGTCGATTATGAGTGAGTATGGACCGTCGCCAATTTCTTGGATAAGTTCTTGGAGCATACAAGGCCCGAGGACGTTCTTGATCAACATCGAACATTTAGTGCGATGGAGTTTCAAATTCGAAATTATATGTGACGAAGGGTCCAGCTGCGGCAGAATGTCGATCATGTGATTCACAGTCTGCAGTGAACTATGTTCTGCAATAAATGCAGCAATTTTCAATTCGGCGATCTTCGTTGCTTCTGTCAGAACTGGCTCAAATGTTGAAGTCAACGGTTCGAATGTCTTTGCTGATTTGTCCAAGGATACAGCTTTTTTATGTTTTTCTGTCTTTGCGTGGTTCATCAAATCCTTTTTGTGAGCTTTCAACGATATTCGACAATATTTGCAGACCGCAGAACATGTATCAGTTGGATCAGGCCCTAGCCAACCTATAATGTAAACCACAAGACATTTAATAATAATAATAAATTATGATATTTATCAATATCAATTGCGAAAGTCCATATAAACATTAACAAATGTTTAAAATAGTTAGTCGGACCATCACAAATAAAGAAGAATTAAAACAGTGCATACTTGAAGAAATATTAAAACATTAGGTGAAAACACATTGGAGGAAACATTAAAAGTATTAGAGGAATCGAAGGAGTACGAGTGTCTATATACTGATGAAAAATTGTAGGAAACTAAGCAAGACGAGGAGGTGAAAATGGAATCAAATTGAGGTTAACTACCTGGAATGAAAAGGAAAAAAGAAACCAGTGAAACTACCACCAAATGAAGCTCTTAATCAAACACATTCTACGAACCGAACCAGAACACACTGGTTCACATAACTTAAATTACCTTTTTCAGGAAAAAACTTTGAAAACCTCGGTTGATCTGCAAGCTTTGAAGAAATCCCTGTGTAGTAAACATTCATCTCATAGATTAAACTAACCGAATTGGAACAATCATTATTTTGAGTTGATTATGTTTAATAATCTTGTAAACGTAAAAACTGAATCTATTTTCATTCGATCCTCGTTTTTCACTTTCAACTTCCACGTATCTTTATATGTATCTTTACATACAACCGTTTTGTCGTTCGGACAGAGCGTAATAATTAAACATAATATTTAATAGAAAAAATTGAGAATGAATATATATTTTATTCGAATTTAGAAAATGCATGTTAACTAACCTTGAAGCGCTGAATCGGTCTCCCAACACTTTACATATTTTTGCAGATATTTTTTGTTTTTTTCTTTTGGCATGCTGTAATGAATTTGAATATAAGTTTGAATTATTAATACCTTTTTTATTTTTTCGCTGATACTTCAAAAAACGAAAATGACTTACTTTGCAATCCGAGAAGGTACGCGAGCGAGCAGAATCAAGAGACTCGGGCCGTGTTCCGATATTGACTGTGACTGTGAGTACTGCGAGTATTTGCTTTGGTATTCGCTCCGTGCGCGTAAACATACTACTTTGAAAGTGAGCGTGTGTCGTGTATACGTATTCCTCCAAAAACGCCGGAGTCCCCTTTATGGTGGCGCTGGCAGTATGCATGAACACACTAATACTATTAGTGTAGTAGTATTAGATTTTTGGCTCCGCCCACGCGCACAGAGCGAATAGAGATGGTGCAGATTCGATAGAGGGCAGGTCGAAAGTACTCGTGGCGCCTCTAATGTCATAATTTATAAGTTTTTGGGGTAGCACTTTCAATACTTTGATTGAAATATAATCATAATAATTGAATATATATATATATAATAATAATACAATAATGATAAAAGATCCCCAAAAATTTTCACTTTTCACCACTAGTGGCGCGGTAGTCTACTTGTACCATCCCTATAGGGCTTACAGTACTCACAGTATCGGAACACGGTCTCGGTCTCGGTAGAATATTTCGTCTTTAACACGCACCGAACACTTGAAAACTCGAAATGAGAGTAGCCCTTAAAAAATTCCCTAGAAAAAAGTTGCCCCTAAAAAAACCCCCAAAAAAAAATTGCCCCTAAAAAAACCCCTAGGCATCTGCGTTGCCCCTAAATTTAGGGGGAAAACCCCTAAGTTGGCAACACTGCACTCGCATATACCCGGCAGATAACGTCACAGTCGCCTTTACTCCGCCCACGAACCAGGCGCATGCAGTTTATCTCGTTCTTCACACTTGTTTTCTTTTACCCAACATAATTTGAATTTTCATATTTGTCATGTAATTATCATTCTAACAGTTGATCCGAATTGATGAGCACTAATTTCGAAATATTGGATAAGACTAACGAAAACCCTCACGCAATGAAGATTTTAAGATTATTGCCACGCCCATTTCTCCTCTCCACTCGCTGTTTTTCTTCCACAAAGTAAACACATATACACCAACTTATAGACAGAACGCCGAAATAATATTTAGAAAAACACTCAGAAAAACAAATTCGACTTGTGATGAAAAGTTTTCGAGATAGAAACGTATATTTCAAGTAGTACCTTCACCACTTCGGTACATGGCTGTGACACGAGAACGAAAACATTTCTTTTGTCACACTCGTATTATGTACAAAAACTGCAAAATATGTATTTCTTGAAATATAGGAAAGCCTCATCGAATATTTCCGACGATGGGAAATAAAAGAAAAAAACCTGCCAACAAGTTTGCCTCTTACTCGTTAGAAAAAAATTGCGCTGAAACTTTTAGTTTCATTTGATTGGTGTACAAAATTTCAAAAATCATCCGTTTTTTGAAGCTAAAGAAAATTGATGGTTCAGAGACACTAAACTTCATGCAATAATCTAAAATATTGGAACAAAAATTTTCTTATGCCAGTTCAAAAAATATTGGGTTTATCAAGTAACAATGATTATAACCAAAAAATCAATGTTCGAACCAGATGAAAAATTAGCAAAAAAAAAAATTCCTCATTTTGATCGTTGATAGCTATGTAATACTAGTATAACAATTCATTAAATTCAAAAAGAAAAACTCTGAAAAATACAATCATTGATAAGCATCTATCAATATAAAATGTAAATTTGAATGTGTTTGTGTTCTTCAATTTGACTGCTCTTCTTTATTTGTTAAGTCGATTTTCGATGTCACAATATAATAACCGTCTTTAGCTTTTTCACCTCGTTTACACAGTTGGATTGTGTTCAATGGCAATTCACCAAAATAATAATTCGTGTGAACCTGAAACATTTTATTTAATCTTTTTATGCTCAATAATTCGAGCAATATAGGGGCATCATTATAAATCGAAAAAAATGAAAATCAAAGAGATGCTGAAAGTTTTTTTTACCTTGAGTATGTTGGTTGCGTCAAATTTTTCCTTTCTTTGATAATGCGTTGCTTCGTGGTCCAACAAAAACGCTGAATTCATCACTGTCAAATGTAATTTCACTTTGTCTTTCTCTTGCTTCATTAAATCTACAAAAAATGTTCGCAATTATTCAATTCGTATATGAACAAACAATTAGTATTGTTGAGTTATTAGATTTTATGCCACAATTTCATTTTCTGCATTAAAAAAACAACGAATACATGATGCCATGATCAAAATAACTGTACCTTTCTCCACAAAGAAATTGACAACTTTGTCTGCCAATTCTTGCAACAAGTCATTGTCACTGCAGATTTTACCATAAACCACAGTAACATCTGAGGGATCATCGTTCATACATTCCAATCCTTGTGCTTTGATTTTAATTGGATTTTTTATTTTCTCGAGAATTGGTCTGGAAATAGTAATAGGAATGGTATTATATATAAAGAAAGTTTTAGTACAGGAAATTGATGTTTAGCTGATAAAACCGCAAGCAGCATTTTGACTGGCATTACTTTATTATCTGTTCCTTGCAATCCTCAAGAGCTTGAACCGCTTTCTGAACTTCTTGATCATCCACCAAAACTAGCATTCCTAACGTTAAATGCATTTTTTCAGGTTTCTGAAATACTCCTTCCTGAACACCACGAGCTGTTTTCCCTGTGTCATTGAGTACAATATTTTTGAAATTCTCATAATTAGACGCTATTGTTTTGTCGATCATGGGTATGCCAAGAAAATGCGTCGGTCTGAGTTTTTTCCTGGAACTCTCGACCAACAAATCTATCCTATGCCTGGCCGATAGAACGGCAGTACGGCTCGAGCTTGTTATCACTAGAATTGGGAAAATAAAATGAGATCATAAAATATGATTTTACGATTGGTCAAAACGTATCTGAATAGTGATTTTTATTATTCCGAGTATTGGATTAATCTATTTCTCTTTACCTACATCACCATCTTTACCCAATCTTGGGATTTTTATGGTAGTTTTAGTTTCACTTTCGAGTTTCTTTCTATTAGCTCCATTAGGTCCTATTAAAAATCTGAAGAAAACACTGAAATACAATGCAATTGTTTTAAAAATCCATAACGTAGAAAAAACAAAAAGAGACAGCAATAAAAATTAAACCATTTCTATGTAACGCAGGAAACAACATCTGCATTTCTGAACACATACAGATTGTTTATGAACAACTCACTTGGGAACGTAAAAGGAATGTTTGTATCTGCCACCTTCTATGGGTGTTATTTCGATATCCACGGGACAAGTATCTTCGTTGAGATCGCAAAATTCTTGAGGATTCGAATCTTCTACGTACGGTGCTGAAGCAAGATCTTTTGCTGACCAGGCATCACTTTCAAAAAATCTATAACATCTTCCTTCGACCCAGACTAATTTAGGCTCCATGACATCCATTACTTCGTTTCTGGGATAGAAATTCAATCACTTTGAGATGTTTCGTCGTGCCTGAAGTCGAAATTTTTGGTGCTTTTTAATTGCTACTGCAATTACAAGTCCAGCTTGTTTTGAACAACAGCTGATTACTCCACAAAAAGCGAAAGCGGTTTTTAGGGGTTAGGAAAATTCTCTCGCAGACGATTTTTTTACTTTCCCTATCAAGTCGAGTTTACAATTCTTTACGACTGTACCGAAAAAAAAAAATCATCCAAGGAACATTGGACTGATTCTAACAATTACTCATAAATAAGTAACAAATTATTATCATCAAAGTTTATCCAATTCCCATCCAGCCAATAGATCGTGCAACAATCCAATCTAATCCCAAGGTGCAAATTAAATTGTCCTTTCTCATTGTCTTATGGATTACGAAGAAGATATTGTTTCTAGTCTATTGATTTACAATGATATAAACGGTGGTGTATACGCAGTCAGAAGCAATCTCAGATATGCCTCTGATCTTGTTTATCCATTTCAAAGGCCATCCTTGAGACGAGGATCAAGGTTAGGCCGGCAGACTCGAGAGGGTTTGATCATGAAGAAAACTGTGATCGTATTTCAACAAAAAATCTTAAAGCTTCCATTATTTTCGCATTGCATATATTGGAATCTCGATATAGTGACAAGCGAATGGAAACTACATTAACGACTGAGACTTCTGGGAAATAAATGTCATGCCTTCGGCCAGTAAGTACATTTCCTATATTCTCGAATTCAACAGTCGCGTCGAGGCGTCGAGTGCACAGAGATATATATGGATCAAAAATGCTCTATACGTGCCATACGTGCCCTCAGCCCTCAAAAAACCTTGAGCTGTCGTCAATGGGCCACGTAGTGTCGACTGTATATGCAGTTCTACATTCACCGGCTATAAAGAAGTTTCGTCTCACTTAAATTCTCAAGTATGAATGGAACGAAGAACTCCTTTTTCTTTCAAATTGAGTTTCCACCGTGGTTTCGTAAAATACGATTCGCTGAGAGAACGCACCGTACCATATGGAACGAAATTCGCAAAGGTTCATCCTTAACCACGATTTTCCTATTTCGAAACTAATTTTTGATGTCATGAGTCTTATAAGTATATACTCTTGTGGGGTGAAAAGAACAAAGTATTTGCCGTTTATTCCAGTTTAAATTGACGTATTCGATTTATTTTTGGAAAATATAGAAAAAACAAATTTCCTTGACACACGAATGGGATTGTCCGAGAGTGTCGAATCAAGTAGATTTTTTTTTCAGTAGACCTAGCGTTGGGGGGCGCAACTTGGCAAGTTTTCCACGTCTCACGAACGACATAGGTGCATCAAGAAGTAGCATACAAAATATGCAATTAATTATTTTCGAAAAAAATCATAGCAAAGAAACCGCTGATTTTCATGAATTATTATTTTATATTAAAGTTTAAGGCAAAAATAATCGAAAACCGATAATTATATTCGGCGATTTTCGAAAGTGATTAACGGTTAATTGAAGCATTAAATAATTTCCCATACTGAATTTTGATAACAAACGGTTCGATCACACGGACAAATATATAAATCGACGACGCTTATTTAACGATTTTGTAAATTTGTATTTTTTGTAACCGATTAATTGAACGACTTCGACATTCGAAGGGTCTCAGAGGAAACGTTTCAGACCTTAAAAAAGTTACGTCCCTGAATAGCCCATCTCCGAGATCCCCGAAAGCTACTGTCGTCCTTTTCACGCTTTTTTCTCCTTTCGCATCGCTATCAATCGACAGTGAACCTTTCTCTTTTTCCCCTTCCCTATGCCCGGCTCCCTCTCCAGTATTTTCTCAGTTCCTCAGCCCTCAGCCCTCTTGGCAATCATGCGTCGTCCGTCGGCATAGTCGAGACAGAGCTTTTGCTACGTGTGCGCTGCTTAGCGTAGTCTCTTCGTCCCGAACTATAGTAGCGGCCACCTGTCGATCGGACAGCAGCAGTAGTCTAGACACCACCGGTATAGACGGCCACAGTGAAGCTTAGAAACCGCGTAGGAAAAGCTGTTAGCACAGTGTAGTTTTGTCCCTTTCTTACAGTGATTGAATGAATTCGTCAAATTGTAAATAAAACTTGAATTCCTAACCCTAAATATAAACGAAACAACGGTATGTCAGCCCTAAGAATTGGCCGATAGCACGAAAAAATGAGCCGTTAAGAAAATTTACATTTCTCAACGCACGATCTGTGATTCATTAGAAACAACTGCAACGACAGTTTTTATTTATAATCGTACACATATAAAACGTTCGATCGAGCTTCTGTAAATCTGTAAAAAGTATTTCGTCGAAGAATATGAAGAAAGGAGAGAGAAGCAACAGCCGAAAATCGACCAGTCTGTGAGTATTTTGTAAACTATACATCTCGAAACATATTTTTGTTTCATTCTGTTTTATTGTCGTACAGCGTTCGAGAAATTTTTTTCCCTTTTTTATTTCCCATGCGAAAGGATGTGTTTATTCCCTCGGAGACTTCGGTGGAGTTAAAAAAAGTGTGTGGAGATTGAATTATTTTTGAAAATTGAATGTCAACACTGGGCAACCGCTCGTGACAGAAATTCAATTTTCTGTGTAGTCAATGTTGTATTTATAGACCGACGTAAATGCATTTATGTATTCATCGAGTGTAGCGGCGAATATCCGATAAACGTCACATAGATTCGTGGCAGATTCTCGATGAGTGATGAGTGCCTCCGTTATAGATCCTCTCGATTCCCATCTTTAATTCAATTTCCTCTGCATCTCGGCGTCTCTATATAAATTAATTAACGGCTGTCGTGCGTTCCAAAGGAACAACATAGCGATACGGTTTATCTTTCGAAACACACGACATTTCGACGTTATTTCATTCTGAATGAACGCAATTTGATAATAAACCGAGGTGAGAAATTTCTCACAAGGACGTGCTCGACCGGCAGTTGAACAAAAGCGCTTCGTCCGGTGTCAAGCGACTCTATTTTCATTATCTCAACCCAATTTGCACTTGGTTAACGCGTAAGCTAATAAACGGTCAAACAGCTGTTCGCTAATCCCGAGTTTGGGCTCGTGCAATTATTTTCATTTTCCACCAACTTTTTTCCCGATCGAAGAGTCCTTACAGATTTTTTTTTTCGTTAAATAACGAAAGCGTTCTACGAGTTCGAACGACGGGACGCTTCGGATTCTCGGAAATTGACAGTTGGCAACGTTCCTGCCACACTTCTCGGTATCGGGACGAAATTCGTCGAATCGCATCGATCCGTGTACATTCGTTATTTTTGACGGGTTCTCGCTATTTTTTCCCAGAAACAAAAGAATTTCGAGTTCAATATTTAAAGCAAGATTCATTTTAAATTGACAGCCCAAAAATTGTTCGATTGAAGCACGCCGCAATGGGCTACGTGTTTGAAAATCGTGAATTTTTCTAATGAGCCAAATGAAATGGTCGCTCGGCGGTTGTCGGGCCAGCCTGATTAGATATCGACTGTTTTACGTTGCGTCCTCGCGTAACGTCCTATTTTATGAAACTTTAGTTCGCGCTAGTACGAGAACAACTATTATCATGTAAAAAGTGTGTCATACCAATACTAGAGAACGGGGCGGGGAGGAGAAGGGGGAGGTCGGTGCAAAAAAAATCATTATTATGGTTAAACGCTGCAATTTGTGTAAGAGAGTGTGAGCGGCGCTTTGAGATGGAGAGAGAGTTGAGGCTATAAATAAAAACTATAATCAGAGAGAAAGAGATGGCTATACCGATTTATAAAACTTTTAAATATTACGGTTCGAAACGACACGCGGCTCGATGGAAATGCGCTCTTCGATCGTCTCCCGTAATACGGATATGAACTACTTATTTTTCACAATAAAACCTTTGCGCTTCAATCGATTTTTGAACAAATCGATCCGGATGAGCTCCGGATGGAAGTGTGGATGGCGAGTATTCAAAAATTTTATTATTATTTTTATTATTATTTTTTCTATATCCTTCGAATGAAATATCTTTGTAAAACTGTCTCGTAGTGATTAAAATTTACGAACGTTGGACAAACCGAGAGTCGAGCAGTGATTAATTTGACTTTAAGTGCACGTTGCACTTCTCCCGCGCTGTCACGATGTTGACGCGATAAAAGCTCGAGCCTTGACAACACTCTGCGGCAATTCAAGGCCCCCGAAGTTTCCGTGCGTGAGAGTCTCTTTTCCCAAAATCATCATTTATTCATTGAGTGGAAAAGTGCATGTTTGCATACACTTTAAAAAAGAGAGGCTACCAAAGTTTTTCGTTTAAAATTGAAATTGTCACTTCCAAATGGAGTAGGCCAATGGCTTTTTCTTTCGAAATGTCAGCTCGTACTCCAACGCAATAAAAACTCGCTCGTACGTAGCTTGCCTTTTTTTCGTAAGAACTTTCTGCGTGCAGTACTTACGTGAATAGCACGAACGTGGGAGAAAGCTATATGAACCAACGCGCATCGATTTTCTTCGGTCAAGTCCAATATTTACTCACCATCAACGAAAATTTAACGAAAAATCATTTTCCAACGCTCATTCGGACCAAAATTTTCACAACAGGCTCGAAAATAAACAAAATTTCTCCAGTGAAAAATCCTTTTTCGCTTCTTCGACTCTTTGGAAAATCTTTTTGGGCGTACAAAAATGATTTTTGTCCTTTCTCCGATTCTTTGGAGAAACAGTGTAAACGTTGGAATTTTAGGTGTTTTTTTCTTTCTTTTATAAATAAAAATTGCTCGAATGCACTCGCACGAAACTTTTACATGAAATTAAAAAAAAAATGTTTTCATGCCATTTTTTTGTACGAAAATGGGGCACCCCTTGAATCGGCAGTAGAACGGAAAGAGTTTTTTAACCCAGCGGCTCGATTCAAATTGCATTTTGTAGGGAAAACGCACGTTTTCAGCACGACGTAGCAGTTTTTTCATAACTTTTTTGTTCTTTTTCTTTTATAAATAATTTCCCATTGAGAAATCCACAAAAATTGTGATTTTTTCTTCAAATGCTCGCCACTTTTTCCTAAACAATATTTTGAAAATCTCCTGCGTCATGCGCGACAGCGAATAGCATATATTTTGAGAACCTTTTTGGTTTTTTGTCCTGAGACGTTTCATTTTTGAGATTTGCTGTCAACGCCGATTCGAGGGCCGCCCTTTCCAACGCACCATTGCACAATAAAATACCACGAAAAAATCTTATTAAACATTGTTTTTCGGGTCTTTTGAGCATGCAATAAAATGCGTACAAGTTTTTGTTCAAGGCTCCTGCTTTGAGAGTCAAAAAAATCGACTATTTTCACGAATGTTTTCAAGATGGACGCAAATAACTCGGCGCAGCGAATTTTCAGGTGTGGTTTCAAGCTTATTTCAAAAGTACACAAATTTTCGTATATTTTTCTTCCGCACGCGAAGCTTAAAAACCGGAAAAAATTTCGAAATTCTTCTTCTTTAGAAGCGTTTTTTTTTCAAACTCCCTTAAAATATAGAATTTCGCAACTTTTTCGGGTTTTTATAAGTTCGTATGGAAAGAAAGTGTGTGAAAATGGAGAAGAAATTTGGAATTCTCGTTTCGGAGATCAATTACGATCTCCTGAACTGAGAAACTCGGACAATCAGACTTTGCGAAAAAAACGTTTGTACTCTTGAAAAATCCTCGAAACTATACCGCAAAGTTCGCTATGCTGAGTCATCCCCGTCCGTCAGAAAGAAACCGAGAAACCACTCGATTTTTTCGACCTTTTAAAGCAGGACTCCCCTCAAATTCATCCGAGCAATTTTTATTGACAGCCCTTAAGGTAATTCTAATGACGCTGAAGTTTCCAACGTTGGAGTCCAACGGAATGATCGAAAAAAACTCTCCAATAATTCCAGTAATTCTCCTATTTTGTTCCCTGCCAAATTTGCGATTCGTAGTTTTTCAAGCTGCACCAACGATTCGTGAAATAAAAAATTGGTGAATTACAAACCTTTTTTTCGTTCATTTCGTTGGACTCCAACGTTGAAAACTTCAGCGTCGTTAACTCTATCGCTTCAGTCTAGTCATACCACTGCTAATAGTTAAGACTTATAGTAATTAATATTATTGACATATGAAAAAAATTATTTCTTATAAGTAAAATTTTCCATATGTAATCCTTTAAATGAATGTTCGTACTGGATTATAAAAATTTTTAAAAAAGTTAGTCCAACGTTTCGCGTAGTATCCCCATGCAGGTTTACGTTTGGCAAGACCGGTTCTCTCCATGATGCTGAAGTTTCCAACGTTGGAGTCCAACGAAATGATCTAAAAAATTGTTCAATAATTCCAGCAATCCTCCAATTTATTTCCTGCCGAATTTATACTTCGTAGTTTTTCAATCTACACAATTATGATTTGTGAAATAAAAAACTGATGAATGTATCATTTTGTTTTCATTCATTTCGTTGGTCTCCAACGTTGGAAACTTCAGCGTCGTGTTCTCTCCGTCTTTTTCTACTCGACCACTCGTGAGTGTTCAACCTCTTTCCTGCTGACCTGTCAAATTGAGGTTAGGACTGCACTCAGCTGATGCCTTACTGTCATATCTCTTTATCATAGCGAGTCGTAGGAAATCCAATGCCGGAAGTTCAAATTAAACTTAATATTCCGTAAAAAATAGGCCGGTAAGGGCAACTTTTTTTGGGAGTATTAGATTACTACAAGTGTTAAGTATACGAATTGCAGTTTTTTTCCAGAATTTTATGGATTTCTAGGCAAATATACCCTTTTGTAGCAACCGGAAGTTAGGTTTTTGTATGCTGTTTTGAAATTCCTTCACGAAAACCACCAATTTTAATAATTAATTTCTCTGAAATTGGGTCGATAAGCGACCCTGAAATTTGACACAGCCCTTTATTAAAGGTTTAAGTACGGCGTAAATTTTTTTTTTTTTATCTTATGAACTAAGCCTGGCGATAGAATTACCTTAAGGAGTTTCGGTACAGGCGATACAACGTTGCCATACTAAACCATGCTAAAAACATAAAGAATTTCAAAAAGTTAAGAATTTTATAAAATTTGGCGAACGTATTCTTTAGTGCCAATTTTGACAATACAAATTTTCAATGATTTTTCTTCTGCACAGTTGTAAACCATGCTAAAAACATGAAAAATTTAAAAAAGTTAAGAATTTTATAAAATTTGGCGAACGTATTCTTTAGTGCCAAATTTGACAATAAAAATTTTCAAAGATTTTTCTTCTACACAGTTATCGAGTAATTGATCACTAAAGTTCACTAAAGTAGAAGAAGATTTTGAAAAAATGTGTGTTTTTGGACTCGATGTTGAAGAACATTATCACGAAATCTGATAAATTTCTTAACATTTAGACTTTTGTACCGAAACTCCTTAATTAAGGAGAGGAAAAAGAGGTTTGTAATTAAAAATGGTTTTGATTGATTACATTTATTATGCCGCGGAGTATACTCCAAAGGGCAAAAGATAAGAAATGATACAAGCAGAGACAAATGAAGCTATATAATAACAAAAATATAAAGTAAAAATAAAAATAAAATATAATAATATAAAATAAAATATAATAATGAAGTTGATACACAGCATGAAGAACAAACAAACGAAGGAGGTATACACTAAAAGTAGAAGCAAAAAAAAAATTAAAATCAAAATAATCAAAACAAATGTCGAAGATTAGTGTAATAAAGTAGACCATTAAGCTAGACTAAAACTAGAACTAAAACTAAAACTAAAATTAGGCTGGAGTACAGAGAGAAAGTGAGAATAAAAATGAAAATAAAAAGAGTTGAGGTGAAAACAATTATTTCAGGTTTGAGAAGATACATTGTCAAAAATGGTGGAAGAGCTGAGTCGACGTCGAATTCGGATGCGAGTCGGAGCTATCGAGGATCGTTTGTCGCTACTCGGCGTAACGCTTCTGCAGGATCGAGAGTAAAATCCGTTTATAACCGTGGGAACCACCCCGAGGGATTTGAGGCGCAAAGAGGGAGCCTCGAAGTGTGGCCAAGCGTGAAAAGCGCACGAAAGGCACGAAAGCCTCTTCTGCAGCCTCGAAATATACTTTCCCTGGTAGAGATGCCACGAGAAGACGGGGGATGAAGCCTATTCCCGTCGCCGGCCACCGAGAGGGTGGAAATTCAGGATCCTAATCGTAAAACATTAATCAGGAGGCTCGAAAACGAGGCGAGCTCCCATAAAAAGGAACGGGCTCGTTTGTTCGTTCCTCCGTGTGAAAAGATCGATTATTTTCATCTCCGTCAATTCCTCTTCATAACCGTTTGCTTCTGCGGCATTCTTTGGGCTTCCTCTCAACATTTATTCTTCAATTAACTCGATACGATCGCTCCTGCGGCTGTAAACGCAGTGCGGACCTGCGACGTGTCCTCGAGCTCCGCGCGAGCCTATAAATTGTCGCGGCTTTTGGTTTTCAACGCTCGCGACCAAGATTATTTACGGGGTTCCTGACCGGGTTGTCACGACGCGGTCTTTCATTTCTCGTCAAAAAATCGAGGAATATGTTCCTCCTGTAAGAACTCGCTTGAAAAAAAATAAGCTCGAGGTTCGAAGGATTTTCTCGATCTGAAAAGTTGTACGAAGTGAGAACTACGCTCGAAGAAATTCTGAAGAGAATTTGCGGGGAAGGGAAGCGAATTTTTGTTTCCTCCACCGTTCGTCGTGCCCCAATTTATCGAGGGAGAAGCTTTACGGTCGAAACTGCGGGGTGTCTCGCTCCGCTCTTTCTGCTTCTCGAGTGAGCTCGTCGTCTCAATTAACGAGAGTCTATACGTCGGGCGAGCTCGAGTAAAGGGTAACGCGTGTGGAGAGAAAAAGAGAATGGACTCGATTCTCCGGTGAGCGCGGAGGGCGTTCGGCGGGAGCATCCCGGGGAGGCAAAAATATCAATTACAATTCAGCTGCGCCTCCGGTTTGTCCCCATTTCGATAAACGCCACACTTTCCATCCAGTTATTTCGAGGAAATTGAATTGCTGGTAGAAAGACTCGAGGAGAAGACAAAGAGCTTGGAAGTGGAGAAAGGATCGAAAAAAACTTGGAAAACAGTCATTTCCAGGGGGAAGAAAATGGCGAAACAGCCGCCCACTGCGCCCGGACGAGTCGCCCTCCCGAAACGAGGGAAATTCCGCCAAACATCGGGCTCGCCAGTCAAGATAAATTTTCCACCTTAAATTGAAGCTAAGCAACGAGGAAGAAGGCTGCCGGGAAAGAGGGAAAGGGATTCGTGACGAGTTCACTTTTTCCACTTATAGTTGCGGATGCACAGTGGGAAAAAGGGAATAATGGGAAGAGAAAAAACGAAGGTGCGTGCACAGAGAATGCCGGCAGAGAGAGAGAGAGAGCGAGAGGGGGGCGGAGAGCTGCAGGCTGGTCCATGCGCACAAGCAGGCTTGACCTTGACGGAGTTGGAAGGATCCGGGGGTGGCCCTGGCCTCTCTCCGTGGCGGTTATGGGGCCAGGGTCGTCGGGAATCCACATTTTCCCATACATTTACGGGCGCGCTTCTCCCCGCGCGCACATTGATGCACGTACGTGTGTACTTTTTCCTCGTGCTATCCCCGGCGCTACACGCGGCGTGGAATTGGGTCACCCGGGCGCGGATGGAAGCTCCCGGTATCCGGCGTTTTACCTCCCGATTTCGCGCTCTCCCTCTCGCCCGCATATTTGCCGAGCTCCGCGGAGGGAGTTGGTGCTCCGCATTCTCTGTGTCGACGTTTCCAATGCGGCCTTTATTCTCATCCGCAGCAGCCTCTTCTCGCTCGGGCGAGAACTCAACCGCGGGAATCCTCGGGATGACTTTTATTTCGCTCGGCGCGCACGTCGCCGTTATTCTCATTTTCTCCCCGCCTCTCATTCCCGGCGAAATATTCCAGAGGGTCGAAAGTAGCAGGCGGAAGCTCCGAATTTCATCGCGTCGACGCGAAACTGCTGGGCCTTCGTCCCCCTTTTTTATCAACGCCGCACCAAAATGATCGCGAGCACTCGATTAACCCCGCGACGATAAATCTCAGGTTCATGGACCCCTTTATGATTCTGGAGAATAATTCGGCCACAGAAACATCGTAGGAAAGATCGCCTCGCTCGTCACTCGCCGTTCAAACCCCCCGCGATTTATCGCGGCTCGTATAAAAGCTATAATGAAATTCACGCGTTCACCCGCGCTCCTTTGCTCCGCTAGAAAAACTAAACGGAGCTGCGATTAATCGCGCCGTCGCATTCTCTGCCTGCGCCAAATGAATAATGCCTTGGACGATTCTGACGGAATGACGCCCCCGAACAACTGCTTTCCTGGCCCAATTGTTTTCTCGCCATTCGATCGAATCGTTCGGCAACGCGATTGCTCGACGAGCACCACTAACTCGTGGGACTTTCGATTCAAACGAGGAATTCGATCTTCGTTTAAATCGCTTCATTCCGAGATTCGAATGTAGATTAACGAATAAAATAAAAATCAATCATTTTGTCTTTCTATTCCGCAGAACATGGACGAAAGGCTGATGCTCAGGGACCCTTAATCGCCGCGTGAACCTTCACCCCCCCGCTGATTTGCGCCGAACACTTATTCGTTTCGTCTCCGTTATTATTCCACTCGACTCTTCTTTCGAACAACTTTTTCAACGATGGACACAACGCACGGCACTTCAGGAAGCAAGGGTGCCAGGTGGGTCTGCCCAAACGATCGACAACTCGCCCTCAGAGCCAAGTAAGTACTTCGCAACCGTTCCTCACGCTTTTTTTATCTTCCTATCGAAACTGTGGAGATTAGACGACGCGCTCGCTTCACTAGCCAACAGAATGTGGACAATTGCAGCATTAATTCGAAGAGCAGTATTAAGGATATATTGCACAGGCGATACAATGTTGCCATGCTAAACCATGCTAAAAACATAAAAAAATTCAAAATGATGAGAATTTTATAAAATTTGGTGAACATATTCTTTAGTGCCAAATTTGACAATACAAATTTTTTAAGATTTTTCTTCTGTACAGTTATCGAGTAATTGATCACTAAAGTTCACGTGTATAAGCATAGCGTTTCCATATATATAGGTATACATTCCGGGCATAAGAAATCTGCTTTAATGCGTAATTACTTGATAACTAAACAGAAGAAAATTTTGAAAAAATTTGTGTTTTCGCACTTGATGTTGAAGAACATTATCACCAAATTTGATCAATTTCTAATTATTTCGACTTTTGTATCATTCACCCTTAAGATCAGTCGGTAATCACACCTCGAATTTTTGAAATTGAAACTCTTCGACATCGTTCGTCCGATTAAAATAATAAAAATGTCATCGTACGCAGCACGATTGCAAAAATCCGATGACATTTTTATTTTTTCGATCAGACGAACGATGTGGAAAAATTTCCTTTTCAAAATTTGCAGCTATCTCTCTCGCACTCACGGTTGTGATTACCGACTGATCCATCATCTTAAGAACTGTTCCATCCACCATAGTAAAAAGACCAATACTCATACCTTTTGTTAAAAGAATCGCGAAATCAAAATAATCAGAATTCGATCAAATTTCGTCATAACATTCTTTGGCATCGAGTGCACAAATACAATTTTTTTTACCACATGGTTATCGCACAATTGAGCCTTAAATCGAAGTTCTTATGCACGAGATGTACATTTACTGTATGTATGTAAACTCTATGCTTATACACGTGAACTTTAGTGTTCAATTACTCGAGCGCTATGTGGTAGAAAAATCTAAAAAAATTTATGTTGTCTTATATATTTTTAAGGAAGTTGAGGCTGTACAGTCATTTTTTACCCAAAAGTTAGGCCAGTTTATAGTTTGACAATGTTGCATACACTTTAAAGAAAAGTTGGGGAAAAAAGACGAAAAACTGGTGAAAGCTCAGTCGAAAACGCGAACGGTGACGATCCTAGCCTCAAAAAACTGCACGGGAAACAGATCATTATTAATATAATCTCAGCAAATCTCTTAATAAATCTGAAAAAAATTGATTGACATTATTCGGCAAGCCTTGCTCATGTTGCTCAAAAAATTTCATATTTTTAGCATCAT
The DNA here is from genome assembly GCF_019457755.1 of Venturia canescens. Classification (NCBI taxonomy): domain Eukaryota; kingdom Metazoa; phylum Arthropoda; class Insecta; order Hymenoptera; family Ichneumonidae; genus Venturia; species Venturia canescens. The sequence continues at coordinate 4,330,959 of NC_057425.1, forward strand.
TTTTAACGGAGATATCACTGAATGTGTCTTGACTTCTATAAGATTACATGTTATTTGGCACAAATTGTTATTGATTTATCTCAGCAACGACGCTCCTAAACTGTCTGAAAATTTAACTGATTTTTTTTTTTTGACACTTCACTTTATAAGATGCAATCGGTTTAAAAGCGATGGCATCATTTTCATTCTAATGCCTCAACTTCCTTAAATAATACATTTACCAAATTTTATGAAACTCTTACCATTTTGAAATTCATAATATTTTTAACATGGTTTAGCAGGCAACGTTGCGTCGTCGCGATCCACCCTCCTTAAGAGTGTTTTTCTCCATAAGCATAGTAAAAAATGTTTTCAGTCACTTCAAATGTTTATATTGAAAGTATGCTCGCGCAACCCTGAATAAAACTATGTGTATGGTAAAAAAATTTGTGATTTACAATACATTTCCACTTATTGGAAGTGCTAGTCTGACATGACGAATAACACACTTTTTGCTATCGGCATAAAGCTGTTTATAATTGAAGGGATGAAAAATAGAAAAATTCAAAAAATACTACGCTGTTTTTAATCGGTGCCTAAATAGAAAATTTTTGAAAAATAATATATTCCTCACTATGCGAAACGAATCTGTTTTCTCCGTGCAGCGTTTTTTTTTAAATCGTTCAAAACGAGCAAAATCGAGCGAATACGAAAGAGAAACGGGTGTTTTGTTTACGGATAAAAAATCCGTTCGAATTTCGCTCGAAGATGGATCTTCTTCGTTCTGAAAATAAGTTTACCAAAAAGAGGTTCTCGTGGTTTTTGAAAAAATCATGTAAACTCGCGATGCATCGACTTTTCGAAACAAAAATGCAGAATCTAACGGTCGAGTGAAACCGGCCCGCAGAAACAGCACTGAAAACGAAACTCGTGCATGTAAACTACGCTGGTTAGGAGCAGTTGCCGTTATTGCTCGGAGTGAAAGCAGAAGCCTGCTCGTATTTATCGCAGGTGCAGCCAATTTTGCCATTTGGTAAGCTCGTCCATATAATATCTGGTGGATACTCGACACAATTAATTCCCCATTGTGGGTGGAACAATATTCGCAGAGGTTAAAATAACGACGGTGAAGTTCGATGAATATGGGAAACTGTTCGTTTTAATTGCCAGACAATCTGGAGCGTGATTCCTCCGGAATCCCATGAATAAATATGAGATTTAATTTTGAGAAATATCCGAGCGTAATTTCACTGGTATTTTGTGAATGAATTTTCCGATTTTATCCCTTCGCAGCGAGAGAAAAAGTCCAAATGTAAAAGAGAACAAAGAATTCCATGAGCAATTGAAAAACCGTGAAATTCGGTCTTCAAGCTCTTTTAAATTCGCTCATTCATCAATTCTTTCTCTCAAAGTAATTCGTTTAAACGCGAGTGAAAAAGCGCAGTTGAACCGCGGAGAGCTTCGACTGATTTGAGAGCGATAACGGATCGGCGAAACGGCAGAGAGCAGCGATCGTTTGTTTTTCCTGTTTCTTCTATTCGAGTGTTTTTTTTCTTCTCGCACGGGTAAGAAGGGAAAGTCGTGTATGGTAGACGAAACGATCGATACGCACGTTGCCTCCCTCTCTGAAGCAGGAACAGGGGCATGCCGGCCTGCTCGTGTTCTCTTTCTCCTGCGTGCGTTATACCCCGGGCATCGCGTGTGATAAGCCCGCAGCATCGCACGCGCGTTTGCAAACTCTAAACTTTCTCTCTTCGCTCTCCACCCTCCTCTCGTCGCTTCGCTTCTCGCGAAGCTTATTTCACTATTTTCTTCCATTCTTCTCCCTCGTTTTACTCCTTGTTGTTGCTGCAACTCTAAACTCAGTTAAGTGATTCACTTGATTGAAGAGTCTGGAACTAAATTCACTTTGGACAATCAACTCTCTCGCTGCTTGTAAACCTGCCTGGGCGAAGATATCATTTGGAATACATTTTCTCGCCCGATCCCACTACGATTTCGTTATTATTTCAATCGTCTCGTTTACTCAACGAAATAAGTTCAGCTCTTTCGTTGCCTCGCCGAGTTCACTTTCGACAACTCATTTTCTCGGGTTTTATACTCAAAATGCATTTCAGCATGAATTTTTCAACCCATGACTCTAAATTCTCTGCAATTTGTTAAATCACCATCGAAGTGGAGTTTTGAGAAGTTTAGAACCTTCCAACAAAATGCTTCAACTGAATTTGTTTCGTTGAACTGCAGAGAGAATAAGAAAAATTTCCAATTACGCGACAAAACGTGAGAATCGAGTTATTCTCGAGTTCCGAATGTGAAAGAGAATTCTTCATTGTTTATCTTTTCTTTTTCATTTCTTATTACAGATTGCGAACGGGCTGGTCAGTGAAGAGCGGATCTTTCGACTCCAGATTCACCGATTACACGTACTCGGCATCATGCCCGGGGAACTTGAATTCCACGTCGTCTTCCTCGACGTCGTTTGCTCTGACGGACGCCGAAAGAGCCTCAATTATTCAGGTTCGTATCGTGTAGATACTGGCCAACATTTCCTTACACTCAACATGAAGAATCTCAGAAAAAGGAGGGAAAATGGTCGGGAGCATTGGAAATTCATGAGCTCGAAAAGTACGCGTTGAAATACAAGAAAAAGAGAAGAAAAAACATTTTTTCCTGGTTTCCTCGTATCGAAAGACGTCGCACGGAGACGTTTACCGTTACGTTGAGGGTGTACGTTCAGATTGTGAAAATTGTTGAAAAAAATGAGAAAACCGTGAGCCAAGAAACGAAAAAACGGATAAATGATTGTCAAACGTTTTCAAATTTGTAAGTTTTGAGATTTTGCTAAATGTTTGGCTACGAGAAATGCTCACGCAGGAGATTAGCGAGCTAGGAATTTTCAAATGATATTTCTCATCCGTAATACATTTCAGGTGATACAAAGAGCAGAAGCTCTGGACGTCTCGGAACAAGAACGAGTTGGGAAACTGGTGGAACGACTAGAAAACATGAAGAGAAACGTTAGCACTGTAACAACGACGAGATCAAGCGGCCGAAGTTGCGGAAGTCGATGTTCCGGCAGCAACGGATGTGTTTGTTCTTGCGCTCTCTGCGGTGAGAAGTTTGCTGTACTTGGGGCCGGACCCAGTCTCTGCCGAGATTGTCGGAAGTACATATGTCAAAAGTGCGGCATAGAAACGACGCCTTCGTATCTCCTGACACCTGGAAGCTCGGCTACTTCAACGAGCACCGGAGCCACGACGCCCCAACATCAGCACAATGTCTCACAACATTTGCGAATAAAATCACCCAGCTCGAACAACAAGTGGTTTCTGTGCAGAATATGCGCTGAAACACGAGAAATGTGGAAAAAGAGCGGAGCCTGGTTCTTCAAGGGCCTTCCCAAGTACGTTCTACCGGAAAAGAAAGTGAGTTCCAAAATTACCGATTATTTACGATCAATCAACAAGATTTATGTCGATTGAGTTGGATTGGCAAGTTTAATTCAACTCTCAGATCAGAAATGCTCGATTCCTTGTAAATGGATATTTATTTGACGTATTTTTGGATGATTTATTCGGACGATTTCATTGTCGAAACATTTAATTATCAATGAAATTTTCCAATCAAGATAAAACTGCTAACGAGCATGTTGATGAAACAAAATAATTGTGTCGATTTAAAAATAAAGATCGAAGACAACTTCTTTAACGATTGACCGTCGGTGAAATGCGATTAAAAATAATAGTGACAATGGAAGAGAAAAATTAAGAGTTGGAAGAGTTTCGTGTTCTATTTGAGCTTTTTATTGGTACAATTAGGAGCGGGGTCGTTCGAGAGCAGGATCAAGAGCATCGGGATGGACTTTGACGGGTGGTACGAAGTCGTTAGAGCCACCGGAACAAGATTCGTCTTCGGACGACGAAGCAACGCGTCGTATGACGCGAACGAGGTCCCTGTTGTCAGCAAATTGCGAAGTGGAAGTTTTCCCGAGCGAAGGAGCAACGACACCAGTCGGTCAAAGTACAGAAATGCGTCCGCCGCAATTGGGAGTGAGGAGTAATTCATCGACGAGCGAACACGAGCGTCGTCCGAGTAGCGAAAATCCACCGGAAGCTGCGGACAACGCTGTTTCACAGACGGCCAATCGAAGAGTCTCCTCGTCAACGTCCACCAGCACAATACGATCGAAAAGCGGTTCGAGCGCGAACAATGGTCAACGAAACAATAGCCGTCGTCCGAATGCCGACGAACAACGTGATAGTAATGAACGCACGAGTGAATTTAGCACGAGCGTCACGCAGGTACATCTTGCCAGGTACGTAGAGACGTAAGACAGGAAAACGAGCGTTTATACTTTTCTGCTCTACCACGATTCCAGCGGGAACAACGCGAGCACCAACAACAGCAGCGCTACCAGCAGCACCCGAATCAGGGACAGCCCGAACGCGCTCCTGTCGCCCGCAGGATCCCCGAACACGAGCAGCGAGTCGAGCTTCGCACTGGCGAATCAACACCCTCATCACGACAAAAATCGGCACAGTCATCGGGACACGAAGATCGCCAATCTCAACCATCTCGAACAGTTGCCAAGGATCGACCAAATGGGTCAGTTCCGCGTTAATTCCTATTTCCAAAATTAGAGTTTTCTAGACATTTTATTTTTGGTACCATTGAAAGGCTGAACAACGAAATATTGAAAGCATGACAACCTTGCGAGGTGCAAAAACATGACAGCAATTTTTGGCTGATTTCAAAGCTTCTGGAATTTCTCAATAAGTCTCTCGTTGTCTGATGAATTTATCTATTTTTCAGCAATGGCAGAAACGGCGGGGTATGGAACTCTGGAGATCTCGTTGCGATACGAGCCAGTGGCTCAGTGCCTCCAGTGCAAAATATTACGAGCAAGAGGCCTACGAGCCATGGACATTCATGGTCTCGCGGATCCGTTCTGCAAACTCAACATTCTGCCGAGAACTTTGAGCACGACGACAAAACTTCTAAGAACGAAAACGGTCCACAAGACGCGAGATCCCGAGTTCAACGAGCAGCTCAACTTTTACGGAATCACGGAGAGCGACGTAAAGACATTTCTATCCGTATTTGAGGAAGATTTTGCCTCCAAGATGGATTCTGAATGATCGAAATATAAATTTGTTCACACAGATGAAGAGTGGCAGAGCTCTGCACGTTCTAATCCAGCAGGACGATCGAGTGGCACGGGACTTTCTAGGAGAAGCCAAATTTCCATTATACGAAGTACCGCCTTATCAAACGAGATATTACAACGTCTTCCTGGAGGACCATTACCCGGTACGAAGCACTGTCATGATTATTATTTGTCACATTACTTTAGACTATCGGAAATAACTGGATTTCTAAAAAAAAAAAAACCCTCAGTCCAGTGAGTCGGAAAAAGATTAATCGCTTGACCCCTCACAAGTCGAGTCCAAATTGAAATAATTCAATAAAATGATTGATTCAGGTGTCTCAGGAAGAGAAAATATGGGGCGAGGACAGTACCAATGGCAGAGGTCAAATTCAGCTGACACTGAGTTACAGCACCCGTCGGCGCGTTTTACTGGTCACGGTGGAGCGCGCAATCAACCTCCTGTCCATGGACAGCAACGGATTTTCTGACCCGTTCGTCAAGCTATGCTTGACCAAAGAACAACAGAAGGAGGACGCGAGCTCGGGTGTAGTTCTTCATCATCCTCATCATCATCGACACAGCTCGTTCGGCCAGTCAACGATCGTGAATACCGTGGCAAAGAAAGCTTCCAAAAAGCTCGCAATGTCACCTCGCAACAGCCACAGCAACGTACACAGCACGAGCGTCAAATGGAAAACTCTGAATCCCGAGTGGAACGAAGAGTTCGCTTTCGAGATTCGGCTAACGGATCTGACCGGTCTCGCTCTTGTGATGTCGGTTTGGGACAAGGACTTCGGCAAGAGCAACGATTATCTAGGTACAAAATAAACACATTTAATTTATATAGTTTTGAAAAGCCATGACTTGGATTTTAATAAAAATATTTCGAATTTTACAAATCGGGATTTAAAATTCGTGCCGGTCAACACACTCAATTATATCTAACTCGGGATTACTCTCACTCAATATGTCGAGAAGTCTCGTTTCCTTTTTTTCAATAAACGTATTGCAACACGTCCTGTCGTTATTCACAAATTGGACGATGGACAGACTCCTAAATGAGGAAATTTTTAGATGATTTTGAAACCTCATGACAAACTTGCCTTAAAATTGAACGTGTAAATGAACTGACCTCATTACTCAGGTAGTTTGAAAGTAGAATGGTTGATTAAACATATTTGTATTCTGTCTCGTTGATCGAAGGAAAGTTAATCAATCGTATAACGCATTGATTATAGGCGGTCTCACGCTGAGCTGCAGCAGCAAAGGGGCACGTCTTCGTCATTGGATAGATACGATTAAGTTCCCCGATCACAATCATCAAGCGGTGCATAATTTGATCGAGGAACAAATACCGATTGATTGAGGTCGGAAGAGTTTATCGAGATTATACATACAGCGCGGTGCTAAATCGTCAGAATCACGGATGAGGATTGAAAAACTGACGAATTAACGGTGAATTACTGATGTGAGCATATCCAATTAGAATAGATTATCTCAACATCATACGAATAGGATTCGACGAAGGATTAATCGATAACAATAACGAGATTTTTCGGGATTTCAAGATCCATGAGATTCGTAGCGAGATTAGAATACACTTTCGGTTATTCCGAATTTTCTTTCGTAGAATAGCCGACAACCGTAATAATAGTGCAGAACATTTATTCAGCTAAATAATTGAACACGTATGGTTGTACCTTAAATCAAGGAATGTGGTCAAATTTGGTAAAGAAACTCTCGGTTGTTACACACTATGTACTACGTACAAGACACGCACATCGTTGAATTAATATCTAGTCATAGGAAGATCGGAAAATATGTAACGTAAAACGGAATTTATCTTTCGAATGTTATACACTCGTAAGCTTGCGATTTTCTCGTCAAAGAAATATTTCAAAAAGTGGCACTTCTGCAAGCTGTATACTCTGATTTGAAAGTTTTCTGAATAATTTTTAATATATGAGCCTTGTTCGAAAGTTAAATTGTCATTTTTGGAATTAGAAAAAAAAATATATTTTTTTGAATTCAGAGCTGTGGACTCATATGCGATTGAAATTTCAACTTTTTCAGTCAATACGAGCTGAATGTAATAAGATTGTGCTTACGTAGAGATAGATAGCGAACGCGATAGTTTTTCAGTCTATTTTGGAAAAGTTAATACTTCGCTCGAAGATAAAACTGTCTAACAAATACGAGTTGTGAAATGAAACTGTACTAACTATTTCATCGATGAGAAGAGAAACATAATTCATTCAAGATCTCAGGTTATTTAGAGAGAAAAAATATCAGAAACCTTTACATTTAATTATCATGTATTTTGTATCTCAAAACCAAATCGACTTAAGCTTTTTTTTAAAAGGACAACAAAACAATAGAGTAGTCGAAGCAAGCGAATTTTGGAATTTCTGTGTCAAAAAGTCACTTCGATTCGTGAAGAATCAAGAGTTAATCGATCGATTAATATTTTATCTATTATTAATTCCAAATACTTACGAAAGTGATGAAAACTTTAACAGGAAAAAAACGCCCAATCCAGTGAGCATTTCGGTGCGATTATAAATATAATATCAGTCTCGTCATTGCGGACAATCATGAAGCTTCATTGAAAAGCATCAAAATTTTTCTCACACTTGAAAATACGAGAAGTGTATAGGTTTAAACGCATTGACTATATACTAGAAGAAAACACTTGATCAGTATGAAATAGTTCTTAACGCTTAATGTGACATCGGGACAAACGAAAATATATTCTTAAATAACTTCATCAATCTCTACTTTCCTTATCCCACCGATTTTGTAATTATGCCATGAAAATAGAATGATATTGAGTTTAAAAAAAATGTATTTACAGCCTGCAACAACAGTGATTCATAAGCGAGGAAATGAAACGAAATTAGGTTGAATTGGAAATGAAAAATTATAAAAATCAACTACTACAATGAAAACAAATTTATTGACATTTACAAAATCTGTTTTACAGAAGTTGACAAACAAATTAGTATTTACCACAGCGCTGTTAGAGTTTTCCTAGTTCAACATTGGTAAAGTTTGCGTCATCGAAATTCTACTGAATTTCTCGTGTTTAGTGTCAAATTTTTCCATTTTCCAGTTACCGAAAAGGATCAAAAGATCCTTGAGACTTTGTTTCAAAATACTGAAATAAATTGACTCGAATGGATTAGTTGAATAATGAAAAAAAAATTACAAGTAGATATCCAACTCGCTGCGTTTCACATGTGCGAACCATATAATCTTTCAGTTGGCAACGAAGTGATGGTTCATACAGATTTTTCAATCTTCATCGTCCTCAGAAGAATCTTCCTCCGCTTCTTTGAGCCAGAGAATAAAAGGAGCAAGAGCAGATCTGATGGCCTCAGTATTAGTTTCTTCTTCGTCATCAGCAACGTTTTCGTACCATTCTAGAATATTATCTTCCGTCAAAATATTTCGATCATAAAGCATGTGCATTAGCATTTGTACGAAGGATAAGAGCTCGTGAGTCGTTGTAGCAGCGTCGTGAATGGCACGTAAGCAATCCTCTTGCGCATCGTCAGTTTTAACGTACTTCCGAATGATCGGTATGAAATAAGTTATCATGACTTTGAGTGTTTTCTGATAACTAACGTCACCGACCGCAATTTTTTGCTCCTCAAGATAATGCAATGGAAGAACGAGTATGGCTTTGATAACGTTGTAAGTAACTTCTCGTATGGTAACGTTGTAAGCGTATCTCGATGAATTTATTTCCAGTATCAAATTATCACAATTGAGTTTGTCCTGGTAGCCACGTAAAAGACTGTCTATTACTTCGGAGAGGAACATATTGGTATCATCGGGCAACGGGGAGCCACGAAGTGAGCCCGAATCACTGCACGATTCTTCAAAGTCCGAGTAATCATCAAAATTTCCAGTTTCTTTGAGCTTGTAAAACAACAGTTCTTCATTCGAATCAGGATCGTGTTCAGACATTTTCGTGACTATTAATTTGTGCTTTGCGTTAGCTTCGACGATTGAATCTTCGTACATAGTTTTCACAGGTAAATTAATCCCTGGTGATAAAATACACCCGTTTAAATAGCAATTTTTTTCGAGCACACAGCCAGAGAATACAACGCAATTCTCGAGCACGCAATTCTCTCGTATCGTCACATTCGCAAACACGTGGGAATTTTCTAAACGAACGTTGTCACCAATTTTACAAAATTCACCGATTACTGATCTCGTCACGAATGTATTCTTTCCAAGGATACTCTTTTCGTCTACTATTGTGTCTCGCTGGAGAGCACAGCCGCGAGCCAATGCCGCTGTACGATGCTTGTACGTACTCCTTGCCATGTAAACGATGTTTCGCAGGGGAGGAATCATGTCTGGAGTCAGAGGATAACCTTTTCTCTGCAAAATATCTCTGCTCAAGGTGTGATAAGCCTGCCAGGATGTCATCGGAAGTGCGTACTCCTCGGAATTCAATGGCTGCCAATAAATTCGTGCATCAAGAATTTCTTCATTCATCAGGACACCTTTTATAAAATCTTCCATAGTCTGCAAAGCAACAAAACAAAAGTCAGTTCATCTGATATTTTGGTGGCTGTAAAATGGAAAATTTTGTACAGGTGATAGAATATTTATTCGTCAACTTGTATCGATGGCTGAGAGCAATAAAATTGTATGCAAAACCCTAAATTTGATTTTTCATAATTTCATCTGATTTATATTTTGCCATATTACCTGGAAATCAAAATTGTCAGCAAAAAGTGGTAAGACTGACGGTGAGCACAGATAAATATGGGTATCAATGAAACTGGAGCTAATTTCAATTTGTTCGTGATTCAAGAACCATTCTAATTCGAGTTTAATTTTTTTGTCATCCTTGGAGAGTTTTTTGTGGAACAAAACTTTTTTGTTGGTTTTATCAGCAACGAACATGCAGGATTGTTCCTTGAGGGAAGAGTTAGAAATTGATCCGAGATCACGAAGAATTAGCGTCATAGCAGCACCCTTGTCCTTTTCACATTTAGTCTTATGCAGAGCCATGAGATCTTTGAGATTGGCGTTGGTGAAAGCATCTCCTCTTATGAGAATAAAAGCCCCACGAATCAACCCTTTCGTATCAATGTCTCTGAGGGCATCACCGAGAGATCGGCAACCATCGGAAATGATCAAGGTCACGACGATGTTCTTGTAACTCTTGGAAGCTACGTAATCCTTCAAAGATTCAATGTGATTACTGCAGTAAAGAAACAACTCTTGCACTTGCGACTGGATCAACGTCTCAATGAGATAATCCAACAGTCGTACATTCACCACTGGCAACATTATACTCGGACAAACTTTGTGTACGGGATTAAGACTCGTGGTGAAATCATCTGCGAGCACAACAGCTTGAAGAGTGTCTGTCTTGCTCAATTTCGTGTCGACGATACTTTTCTTCAACATCTTCGACATTTTTAAGTAATGATTCTACACAATTCTAAACTAATAACCACTTTATTTCTTCATGTGTTAATGACTCGGCGGCTGGCACACGAAATCCGTTACTGTAACTATCAACTATCACTAAACATACGGATATTTACGATCGAGCGGTAACACGAGTTTTAGGTTATAATTTCATCGGATACCACTAACACACACCACCACACCACGCAGCACCATTTTTTTTCAAGTTAGGTTAGATCATGGAACACGCGCTGCTGACACAACCACACGACAAAAATTACGAAACGGAAAACGTAAGTAGTGACTGACCCCGTGAACGGCCGGTCTATTGATTTTGGGTTTCTGATTTTTTTTTTTTAATATCAATCATTTGTTTGGCGAGCTCTTATCGATGATTGTCGGATCAAAATGGACGCTCGTCGGAAATTAGTTTAATGGAAAAATCAAAAACAAAAATCTGTGAAAAGATCGACCATCAGGATCTGCGATCAAGTTCTATTAGAAAATATACAATTTCAATTCGGGAGAAATCGGTTAGGCGAGTTACACTAATCTATATTTTTCGAACAAAACGGACATCTGACAAACTTTTTATCCATAAAATCCATGTTCGTCACTGACAAATGATCGCGCTTCAATTAGACGTTCGAAAATTCATAATATTTAAAAATTGAAAAAAACTCATTGACCAATATACGGCTTTTTTTTTAATTTTTCTATTGAACTGATTTCCTAGAAGCATTGATTTTTATCTAACAATCACCGTAAGAGCACGACAAATCGTTTACATCCCGAAAAAAAAAGTCAAAAATCCAAAATTAGCTGATAAAGTTCACAGAGGTAAATTTTGACCGTGCATTGTACATGTACTTCCGTCCCCTGGATCGTCCGACTTTCAAATACTCCAAAATGATTTGTTATCTTTCAATTGATTTTCTACGGATACGGATCACAATTGAATTAAATTATTGTAATAGAAATCGATATTTCAACACACAAAATTCGCTTGTGTATTTTCACATGAAATTTAAAGTTCTCACTCATTTTCTTCCCGTTATCATCTCACATGACCAGATTAAACCCCCTTTCGCCCCGCTTCGTCGCTGTTCCAAATCGATACTTATAAACCACATGGTATGATGGTAACTGAGGTAAAATGGCGGTGAATCTACCTTGTCTCGCTGGTGAGTTATTTATTTTCAATATAATCTTGTCGAAAAAATAGAATAATTCAAATTTAATGAAAAATGTTGACGAATCTTCATTTTCATTCTATATTCTGTTGGAAAAATGAGATCGTGTTCAAACAAAACGGAGTAAGAAATAACTTAACCCTACATAAATTATCGGCCTTCTGTTATCGAGTCAATAGTGAATTTCTTATGTATAAACGATTATAAAAAAATAATAGGATAAACTGCAGATTTAAATGTTTTATTTCTCTACTTCATTTCAGTGCGAGGGTCCAACGGTCTTAATATTAAAAATGGACCGCCTGCGTACACTGATGTTTCGGCATTTACCAAAGATGACGGCAAATCATGTAAAGCCATGGTTTTCAGTCCAGAAGGACGTTACTTTTCATGGATATCAGGGCCAACCATCAAAATTGCTCTCTGCAATACTTGGCAAATTGTTGCTGTTATACAAAGGCCAAAAGTTTGTGGACTTCAGTTTACTCCTCAAGGGACTTACCTCATGACCTGGGAGCCGTTTATCAGTAAGCAAAACCAATTCATTTTATCTTCATCTTTTGTGGAGCAAATTCAAAGGATTCCATTTATGGAAACCTTCTAATTTGCCATTTAATGTTACAGTATCAAAAGAAAACCCCCAGGGAAGTCCTCAGTTATGTATATGGAAAACAGAGAATGGAGAACTTGTGAAAAGTTTTGTCCAGAAGAGACAAAGTGATTGGTAATTTAGAAAATGTCTCAGTTTTTTTAATTGACTTTGTTTCATACTGCAAATATGAATGACAGAAAAAAACCACTTTTGATTGGAACCATTGTGAAATTTTCTATTCCCTTGTTCATGCAACTTTTTTTTTCACAGGGAGCCCCAATGGTCCAACGACGAAAAGCTTTGTGGAATGTTGGTCAACAGTGATATATTATTTTATGAAAATGCTGACTTTGAGAGATATGTTCAGAAAATAAATGTCACTAAATTTGGAAAATTCAGAATAGCACCCGGCAATTCGCCTTATCACGTTTTGTGCTATATGCCTGGTAACTATCTTCAAATGTTTTATCACTAAAATATCATTTCCTAGACAATTGTGCGATGATCATGGATTATTCAATGAAGAATCGTATTTCTTTCTTTCAAGGCAAGCCCGGACAACCTTCTTTTGGAAAATTGTTCCAATACCCTAAGGTTGAAGTCTCTCAGGCTGTAGCGAGTAAAAGTTTTTTCCAGGTATAACGAAGCGGTACAACTTGATTCTGTGATTCGTTTCACCCACTGTGAATATCACTAAACATAAACATTTTTAGGCAGATAGCGTCGACATCATGTGGAACGATTGTGGTACTAGCGCCCTTGTGATGACCACAATGGAAGTTGACAAAACCGGTGCTTCTTATTATGGCAAGCAGGGCTTGCACTTTCTTAGCATAAAAGGCGACACTGCGATGGTTACTCTGAGTAAGAAAAAAAATATTTTTACCCAAGACTGTCTCCAAGATCATTCGACCAGAAACTAAAACTTCCGAAAATAACATACAGAATATTGCAGTCTTGAGCACTTGGAAAAGTTGGAAAACATTTTTATTTTTTACGATAATTTATAATTTTCAAACTCTTAGGCGAAGAAGGGCCTATTCACGCTCTTCAGTGGTCTCCAAAAGGCAACGAATTCTGTGTCGTTTACGGATTCATGCCTTCCAAAACGACGCTTTTCAATCTGAAGTGTGAACCCGTCTTCGAGTTTGGGAAAAAGCATCGAAACAGCATCTATTACAATCCATCTGGCAACAATATCCTTTTTATTAAACGTCCAATTCTGAATTCACTTTTGCCTGCTTAATAGCATACGAATTTTGAGAGATTTTTCTTTTCTGTCAAAATGAAACACGTATTCACCTTAACTGCGATGCACTTTGTCTATTGGGAGGGTTTGGAAATTTATCTGGAGATATTGAACTTTGGGATATGGCGAAGAAAAAAATAATAGCAAGTGAAACAGCTTCGGACACTACGTTACTCTACTGGTCACCTGACGGCGAACACTTTATGACCGCGACTACCGCCCCAAGGTTACGAATAGCTAACGGGTAAGCATTTTGAAGAGCCAGCTCTGAAATTAAGTCACTAAATGTCTCGATACAAAAAATTTTATATTGAGCGTAATTACATTTCACACGTTTCATTTGATTACAGCTACAAAATATGGCACTACAGTGGTACATTGTTGCACGAAAACCTGTGGGAAAAAACAGCTGAACTTTGGGAAGTTCTTTGGCAACGATTCCCAAAAAACACTTTCGCCGAAAAACCTATAAGTTATAAAGCCGTAGAAGGAATCACGCCGAGTCAGCCTCAAGGTATAATTCATTTTTCACTCTTCACATTCAATTTGTTTTTAGCGATCCCTCGTTGGGAAATGTTTTTTCAACAATGCTATTCTTTGTGCAGCTTCGAAACAAGTGTATCGACCACCATCTGCGAAGGCGCACACAATGACATTCAACCTTCACGACTTAAGTGATTTACCACCAAAGAAAGCAGGTAACCGTCGTAGATTCTTGAAATTTTTTCAACTCCAATGAGGCATGAGTCGTTTCCACAAACAGTATATAACAATATTATTTTCAGCGAAAACTCCATCCAAATGTGCGATAAAAGCGAAAAAAAAACGCGAAGCGAAAAAAGCGAAGAAAGAACTTGAGTCTGTGACAGAGCCGAACAACGACGTCGCGACTAATGGCCAAGAAAAGCCAAAGAATCAAACTGCTGCAGTTGACCCCGACTTGACCGATGATCCAGAGAAGAACAAAGTCATCAAAAAGATTAAAAGTGTAATTTTTCTTTTTTATATGCCGAATAATCGATTTCACCACTTTGGTATGAATATTGCAACGAAAATTTTTTTATATTTCACAGAAATTGGATCAAATATCAAAGTTGAAGGATAAATTGTCAGCGGGTGAACAGCTAGAGAAAAATCAGTTGGACAAGATCAAGACCGAGGATAGTTTAACTAAACAACTAAAAGAATTGATATTGTGATCAAGAATGGCGGGTTATTCACATCGTGGACAATAAAAATAACGAACGAAAAATATACTCGACGCGTGACTCACGAGACAGACGGAAAGATGATACCCTAACAAAGAATATCCTGATGGACAAATAAAATAAATACATCGAGACACGCATAATTATGATCGACGAATTCTCGTGATTTGAAAAACGTATTCCATTGTAATACGCAATTTTTCACATGACAAGTGAAAGGAGTTTTAATCGTGAGGCAAAAAACCCCTTTTTCGTCTTGAATACGAATCACGTCGTTATTTCTAGCACTAGGATTCGATGACGGCATAAATATATCAAAATAATATTATATTTTCGAATGAAATGGGAAGGAATGTAATTATTAATTATAAGTATATGAAAAAAGAGAAGGAAGAAACTACAACACTGCCGTAATCTTTTATGCGGTAAAAGCAAGACGTTTGATTATGTACGTGTATCTTGTGTATGGTTTTGTGTGTTGGCAAGTGCGTGCTCTCATTTATGAAACTCGCAAAATGAGCTTTTTTTTAATTATTATCGAATGAAGAACCGTAATTCATGTATGAAATGGAAAATTTGTTGACTAATTTTTTCTATCCATTTTTTGCTATTTTGTAGCTTTGTTTTAGTGGAATTTTTGTTTTTTTTGTGAGAAAACCGCAATTAAATATAAAAAAGAAACAACTAGCGTACTGTTCAGTCTCCTCGACTTGTCCCAATTTTTTCCTCTTACGTTTGAATGTTACTTTCCAAAAACTGAATGTTTTACGTTGCAGTAGCGATCACGCTATAGGGACCGTGCGTGAGCTATAGAGAGCAGCACTACAGTCGATGAGCGCGCTCTCTCGTGTCTGAATATGCAATTTTTCTGATGATATTTTGACTGTATATCATTGAAAATAATTAATTTTTCGGAAAAAAATAATGATTAAAGTAATAAAATACGGTTTTTGTCCGATCAACAATGATCGCATTCAAAATCAAAATGACGTATAAGGAAAAAAACTGTTTGAATCGAATGACGTTTTAAATGTCGTCGAAACAGAAAGTTTAGTGGATGAGCTGACAGTGTTTAACCTTTTGATCCACTTGGTTCGTTTCTCACTTTTCCATGGAGAATGGACTGTGCCCTCTGGGAAATAATAAAATTTTACTGATACTTCAACGTCTCGGCGTCGAAATTGTGCATTAGAGCACTCTCTCGAATGCAACAATATTTTCTCGATCGAGACGTGATAAAAAATAATAATTTTATTTTTTAAATAATACGAAAAGTAATAATTCCCATATGCGCCTGTTACAAATTTCATCTAAAAAGTTATGAAATTGGCCGCATAGTGACACTGTAGACGCTGCGCACGGTCCCTATACACTTCGATTCTAAATGCGAGTTCTGTTGGAAAGATGAAACAACATCCAATGAAAGCGTGTGTGGATCGGATGCATTCCTCTCATTCGTTCCGAAAGACGAGGTGATAACCAATGAAAAGAGGTGAAAGATTCCGGGCATTCCAATTATTCTAACCTCACTTTTTTACGTTTATCAACGATCAGTCGAACGTATGCTCCGAAAATATTTACAAACAGTTCTTCGTCGTTTTCGAATGTTCCGTTCGATAATTAATTGTTGAATACGCCAGAAAGTGAACGTTTAATCTCAATTATTTTACTTGATCATTTTCGTTGCATCGCCTGTAAAAATTTGAGTCTACAGGCGTTCTTCCAGAGGTAGAGGTTTGAAACCCTGAGAACAAACAATAGTATAATTGGCTCTTGTTTTTGATTCATGAATGATTAAATTTTTTTGTGGGACTGTAGAGTCGAGAGAAATAATTCATTGCTTCAATATTTACTGAATTTTACAACACAATCAATCTAATAAAATTCCAATACATAGAGTGCCAATGTTGTGTTTGACAAGATTTTTCACGATTTCTCATTCCCTTGTATTTTAACGTTTCACTGTGTTATTTTCCAATTAAAAAATTTGTAACATTCTTCGTTTATTAATATCTTCCAAGTTCTAGTTATTTCATATAGGAATAATTCAATTTGATTTTCCTTTCACAGTTACTGCTGTTAATAATACTGATCAACCAGTATTTCAATCATAATTTGGCCACACACACGTCTCAAACTGTTGCACTTAAGAGAACGAAGCTCATAACGAAAAAATGACTAAACAAACAGACCCTGAAGGAAATGCATATGCTTTTGTAAGTACAGAATTCCTGATTTATGAATATACATTTTATTAAAATAATAGTCCAAGGAATTGTCATATTTTCCTTGAATAACAAATCTGATATGACGTTTTGCCATGTTTACAGAACGAAGAAGATTTGCCTTATGAGGAAGAAATATTGAGAAATCCTTATTCAGTGAAACACTGGCAAAGGTATATAGACCATTTAAAAACAACGAAAAGCACCAATTTGAATGTTGTGTTTGAGCGTGCCCTCAAAGAATTACCAGGAAGGTAAGTAACAAGGAAACTGCTGAACTTTTCAATTGATAAAATAACAATTTTTAGTACAAAAATCTTCAAATGATCCAACTGAAATTATGTTCTTCACAGTTACAAACTTTGGCACAATTATTTGCGAGTCAGAGTGAAACAAGTGAAAGGACGTTGCATAGCCGATCCGATATACGAGGATGTCAATAATGCTTTCGAAAGAGCCCTCATATTCATGCACAAAATGCCTCGTATATGGATGGACTATTGTGGATTTATGACTAAACAGTTCCACATAACACGTACCAGAAAAATTTTTGATCGTTCTCTCAGAGCGCTCCCAATTACCCAGCATCAGCGCATCTGGCCTTTATACATTGATTTCGTCACGAAAAGTAACATTCCTGAGACAGCTGTACGAGTCTTTCGACGTTATCTGAAGGTACTATTATTCTTCAATTCATGGACACTTGAAGATTTTTTTTTGTCGAGCTTACTCTTTGAACGGAAATATATTTCTATCGAAATTTCTTCTGTTCTCTCGTTCTTTATTCAAATATGTTCTATTTAATTGCACATTGAAATGCCGATCGATCGAAATGCAAAACAAATCTCGTCAATAGTTTGAATCTATCTAACGATGAATTTTTTAATTTCTTGGATCAGTTGGCCCCTGAGGAAACTGAAGAATACATAGATTATTTAATATCTATTGGGAGATTAGACGAGGCAGCAGTCAAACTGGCTCAAATAGTCAACCAAGACGATTTTATTTCAAAACACGGAAAATCGAATCATCAACTGTGGAATGAGTTGTGCGATTTGATATCGAAAAATCCGTCACGCATCAAGTCCCTGAACGTTGATGCCATTATTCGAGGAGGCTTAAGACGATACACCGATCAATTAGGACCGCTGTGGAATTCCCTCGCGGATTATTATGTTCGCAGTGGGTTGTTCGAACGAGCTCGAGACATTTATGAGGAAGCTATACAAACAGTAACCACGGTGAGAGATTTCACGCAAGTCTTTGACGCGTACGCTCAATTCGAGGAACTCAGTCTCAGTAAACGAATGGAAGAAGTAGCAAAAAATACAAATTCGGACGAAGAAGGTGAATATTCAAAGTATTTCATTAAGCGACCGATCTTTCTGTTTTTTATTCTACGATTCTTTATCCTTTAAGAAATTCAGATATTTTACTGGTGTTATGTCAATGATTTTGCTCGCAGACGAGATAGATTTAGAACTTCGACTAGCCAGATTCGAGCATCTCATGGAAAGACGGTTGTTATTGTTGAATTCTGTTTTACTACGCCAAAATCCTCATAATGTTCAAGAATGGCATAAAAGAGTGATGCTCTACGAGGGACAACCGCACGAGGTAAGAACCCGCTTGTTTCATTTCATTTGATTTTTGTTACAATTTTCCAATATAAAATTCTAATGAACTGAACCATTCTGCAGATTATTAATACGTATACGGAAGCGGTTCAGACGGTGGAGCCTCAACTCGCAGTTGGAAAACTCCACACACTGTGGGTCGCTTTTGCCAAATTTTATGAAGAAAACGGTCAAGTCGCCGACGCCAGGGTCGTCTTTGAAAAAGCGACGCAAGTTCCGTACACGAAAGTTGATGATTTAGCATCTGTGTGGTGCGAATGGGCGGAACTGGAAATCAGACATGGGTAAGAGTAATAAACAAAACGTCACGATAGTGTCCGTCAGATATTGAAACTTGGCGTAAAAAAATTTCATGGGATTTTCATGTTATAGGAACTGTAAAGAAGCTCTCAAACTCATGCATAGAGCGACTGCAATGCCATCGCGAAAAGTGGCGTACCACGACGAAACCGAGACTGTTCAGATGAGGCTCTACAAGTCACTTAAAGTATGGTCAATGTACGCTGATTTGGAAGAGAGTTTCGGCACATTCAAAACGTGCAAAGCCGTGTACGACAAAATAATCGATTTAAAAATCGCGACTCCTCAAATTATCATAAATTACGGACTTTTCCTCGAAGAAAATAATTACTTTGAGGAAGCGTTTAGGGTGAGTTCGAGACTTCTTACGTTGATTTTTCATTTCCATTAGTGTACGATGCTTAAAAAATTATTCACACATTTGAGCAATAGTGAGTAAATGGTCGATTATTTTTTACTTTTTTCAGGCGTACGAAAAAGGAATCGCGCTGTTCAAGTGGCCAAACGTCTACGACATTTGGAACACGTACCTCACGAAATTCCTTCACAGATATGGGGGCACTAAATTAGAAAGAACTCGCGACTTGTTCGAGCAGTGTCTCGAACAGTGTCCCAGCAAATATGCAAAAGGTAATTAGAGCGAATCCGAATAGAATTCGAACTTTCTACAGTCCATTGGGAATATCGAACTTAGAAATACTTTCAATTTTTCTTTTCAGCCTTATATCTATTGTACGCAAAATTAGAAGAGGATCATGGACTCGCGAGACACGCGATGTCAGTTTACGAGCGAGCCACGAGTGCTGTTCTCGACGAGGAAAAGTTCGAGGTACAAAGTTTTAACGATTTGTCATTCTGTATGGAAAATCTTGCCGAAACTCCTCGGGAAACTTGTCAATAAAATTTTTTAATTTCTCTCCAGATGTTCAACATTTACATAAAGAAAGCTGCTGACATTTACGGCGTGCCAAAAACACGAGAAATATACGAAAAAGCTATCGAGGTCCTCAACGAGGAAAATACTCGAGAAATGTGTCTTCGGTTCGCTGAAATGGAAACGAAACTCGGAGAAGTCGATCGTGCCAGAACGATTTACGCCCATTGCAGTCAGATCTGCGATCCGCGGGTGAGTTTTTTAAATTTCGAACACTCCCCCCCCCCCCCCCCCCCCCCCCCCTCGGTATTCTCGGTCCATGGTAACAAAAAATTCTTATAATTCCATTGAACGAAGTATGCTCATAAAAAAAACATATTTTTAGGTTACTTCAAACTTTTGGCAAGTTTGGAAAGAATTCGAAGTCCGTCACGGTAACGAGGACACGATGAGAGAGATGCTGAGAATCAAACGCAGTGTCCAAGCAATGTACAATACACAAGTCAATATGATGAGCGCCCAGATGCTCAATAGCGCAGCGATCCAAGCTTCTGGTCAAACAGTCGATGCGATGCGATTATTGGACAGCAAAGTTGCGATTCCTGCAGGTAAAATTTTCCCCAACATTCTTTTTTCTCAATGGTTTTTTGTTGAAGTTCATGAAACGGGAATTTTGCGTTAATTGCTTCAGATGGTGGTGGTGTTCAAGCGGCACCGAAAGATAGTATCAAATTTGTACGCGGCGTTACGGAAGGAAGTGGCGCTGCGGAAGCGCACGTTGTCAATCCTGACGAGATGAACATCGACATGGATGATGACAACGACGATGATGACGATAATGAAGCGGAGGCTGAAGAAGGTAATCACATTAAAATACACTCCATTTTTGCGTCATTCCAGTTTTTCCATACGCATATTTGACCGTTGAGGAAACACCGTTTTGGTCTAACTTGCGTTTTCCTCCTTTCCAGATGTTCCCATCGAGCAGCAGACGATTCCATCGCAAGTTTTTGGAAGTTTAAAAATTAACGAAGCAGATACCGAAGCTGATTGAAACAACCGATTGTAGATAAATTATTGATTAATGTATTATAAAAATGAATTTTTACACCATGAAATGACTTTTATTGTAAGAAAATTGGATCCCCGACAAAAAAGAGAAAAAAAACTTGTTTATTTTAAATCGATGAAAAAAACAAATGAGTCCGATTTTCGAGCCGTTTATACGAATTAGCCAGCTGATTTTGTGAGATTTATATCCGTCCAATCCCAATCACTGACATTATTTAAATTCGAATTTCAAAAGTTTCGATAAATTGATGGAAAGATGGCGTGACGGTTCACCTTCCAGTTTCCGGTTGTGTTTCGTTACTTCGATAAATTCGGCAACCCAGCAGATTTCGTGCAACCCACGCCATTTCGTATTTCGTCCTTTCATTCTTCTCATTGAGTCTAAAAATTTTCGTAGCGTCGCTCGATAACGTGCGACATTTTTTTTGTTTTAGTTTCATTTCGTCAAAACGTCGTCCGAAAACGTGAGTACAGATCGACATACTTTGCACCCGTTTGTTTTTTTTTTTTCTTTCGTAATAAAGTTCGAACGAAACAAAAATACATAAATTCTGCCGAAATGGATGCTCGCGTGGTTGGCGAGGAGCGCACGCCGCGTCCGACCGGCTTACAGCTTTCGGGCGGGCTTCTTATTTTCCATTCGTCCACGTATTCTGAACTTTCCACCAATGTATTGTCGAGTTGCTAATAGTGATATTACTCGTACTAAAATTTTGTTAAACAATCGAAAATATCTACGCAACGGATAAGCTGCAGTCAACTTTTCCTTCATTTTCAACTTCCAGTCTTGTGGCCTTGAGCGTCTCTTCCGCTTATTTTTTTTCCCCAATGATTCGGCGAGTAAATTATCTTATGCATAATATTTACGTTGTGTAAAGAGCGTTTGAAAGTGTTCCGTTGTTGTCGTGACCGCGAGAGACCTCTAAATCTACTCCATTTTTGCTAAATCAAGTGGTAAAACACCTGTTATTACATAACCAATTAGTACTTAAGAATCATCATAATAATATACGTATTATAAGAATATTCTCGTCTATCATCGTGACGTCACTAATTCGATTATCTTTTTGATCTTTTTTTTTCTAATTTCTCTACAGAAGATGGTTTCCTCGAACATGCCGGTAAGAAATAATCAACATTATTCTACTTTTTTCCTCGTACGCTCCAATTTTTTTTGTGTTTTCTTATTTCAATGGAAAATACAAAATGGTTATCTTTGATGACTCGGAGCAAGAACAAGTGGAATCTTGAACAGACACCATACTCGGTGATAGGAGACTTGTATGGTCGATTTCAAAAGATACAGAATTTATTTTCCTCATTTCTTGTTATTGCTGGTTAAAATATTTCAACTCATGAGACACAAATAAATGTAAATTCTCAACTGAATTCCTCAAAGCATGGCTTGCAAAAACGCTCATCATTCTTGTTATATTGAAAATACTAATAAGATTTTCTGTGTGTTCGCGTTGATGCTCATAGAGGAAGACCAAAATATTCGTCGGGCGTCTACCAGAGAATTGTAGAAATGACGAGCTGCGTCAATTGTTCCTTCGTTTTGGTGAAGTAACGGAATGCGATGTTATGAATCGCTATGCCTTTGTACACATGGCAAGAGAAGAAGATGCAGCTTCGGCGATCAAGGCCCTTCACAACTCTAATTTCAAAGGAGCAACGATAAATGTTGAACAATCTACAGGAATGTCGCGTGGAGGTGGTCCTGCCGGCAGTGGCGGCCGCAGAGACAATCGACGCGCCGGTCCAATGAGAGGTGGTCGAGGCGGACGTGACGGAGGTAGAGACGTGAGACCTGGTCCTTACAACGACCGAAGAGGTTTGTAAATATTCTCATGATCTTATAAACATTGGTTATAAAAAGCGAAAAAATAATGAAACAATGGACATTCATTGGAAGTTCGATAAATCGTACTTTCTACTCGACGTGAAATCCATGAAATTACCTTATAAAAATTGTCTGTAGTAAACTAAGCCACAAACGAGTTGAAATTGACGAGAATGTATTTAAAAAAAAAAATTTCTTCGCACGAGTGTGCACTACGAGAAATAAAATATAAAATTGTATCACAGTTGACTACAATTCTGGTGGTGTCGTGTCGGGCGGTTATGCTGACTACGGAAGAGGTGGCGGCGGCGGCGGCGGCGGAGATTACAGCGGAAGAACGAGTGGCTATGATACCGGTTACGCGGATAGTCGTGGCTACAATCAAAGCGTAGGTCAATCTTCCATGGGAGGATACTCCTCGACTGCATCGATGGGAGGTGGGTACGGACCAGCTAGTGGTACAGTTGGCGGTTATGGGACGGCTGCCGCTGATTATGGAAGGACAGCTGATTACGGACGGCCTGCCGATTACGGTGCGAGGACAGATTATGGCACAACAGCTTATGGTACAAGAAAATCATTCATTGCATATTTAAATGTCCACGTTTTCTTTTCTTAAAGTTTAAATTTAATGACAAAACAGTAAGATATTTCACTGCTCATGTGTGCTTCGGTTTTTTGTTCTTTCCTTCTTAATTCATTCTGAATCAGTCGTCGATCCGATTGCTAACCCTTTCTTATTTAACTTAAATCTTGATATTATTTGTCATCTTTCAGCTCCCGTAAGTAGCGACTACAGTCGCAGTGCTCCAGTCGATTACGGTCGTACCGACAGTTATGGAAGCGGCCGGGCCGTTGATTATAATACTTCGAGAAATGATTACGATCGTGGATCTGCTGGACCGATGAGAAACGGTGGAAGCGTAGCTGCCAGCGGTTACGGAACCGGATATTCAGATGTCGGCTATGGGTAAGGAAATTATCGGTTGCATAAACATGTTATATTCAGAACACGTTCATATAGTGGACTCGAAAAGAATTTTTCAATATTTACATTTTGTCTCAAGTTCCAACTGAATTTTTAAATGATCACTAAAGTTTTATGTCACTTTTTCACGTCCCACAATTGTTTTAACTTTAAAACGGAAATCCGAAAACTTCAATGTTTTCCCAGAAAAAAGAGAGTTTTCTTTGAAATAAGCCTCTTTGAACGATAAGTGAACAATCACATTTTTAATTAAATCTTTGATTCCGTCTTTCCATCATCCAACAGACCGATAAGCGGAGGACCCAGTTACAGCACTGGAGGACCGAGTTACAGCACGGGAGGTCCGCAAGCTGATATGTACAGCAGACGAGCAGGAGGTGCGGTAGCCAGCGGTGGATATCCACCAGTTAGTGGAGGGTGAGTTCAACGAAAAAAATACAAACTTCTATTACAACTTCTTGTCTGGGGAGTAAAAAATCATATTTTCTTAAACGAATGAGTTTCTTTTCTTCTTCTAAGAAGTTTAGTTTTATTTTATTCATAGTTGATCAAGATCGTTGTTGAGGACTTTTGATTTCAATTTGATGAATCCATAAATTTCGTGAATTTAAGATATTTTCCTGATCGTTGCAGTTACGCCGACGGGTACGACAGAGCCGATCCTTACGGGCCGCCCCGCACTAGCAGCCGGTAAGTAAAATTCTAAGATCCATTATATCTGCTTGTTTTTGATAATTGTAAAGAAGCAAAAGAAATATAATTGAAAATTCGAGAGGTAATTCTTTCGCGATGACGAGCTGCAACGTTCGCGCGTACATATAATTCGGCAACGGAACAAAAAAAAATCGGCGATTGCGTGAAGCGTGTCCGGCGTCGTAAGTATAAGGTGTAACGACTGAAAGAAAGGTAAAACATGAAAAATTAAAAAGAAAAGATTTTATATCGATGAATCGAGTTTGCTCGTGTCGTACGAGGATTTCCGTCGTTTTCAATGTATCGTCTAATCGCGTGCGAGTATTTGAACTCATCCCTCGACAAATGCGTCTGTAAGGAAAACCCGAAAAGCTGATACTCCGGACGGCGGCGTTGTGAAGATTTTTTCATCTCGATCAGCGAAAATATCACTGCGATGCGATTTTTGTTACGCTTCGACGTCGCGATTAATAAATATTGCGAGGTGGAATGAGTACCGAAGCGTTATTTCTCAACGGTTGCGTCGCGTCGCGCTGAATACTATTTTTCATTTGCGTCGTCCATAGGATTTTAATGCGACTTTGGAAAACAAAATTGATGAAAAAAATCAAATTATTATTTCAACGCTGTATCAGCCACGTTATCCGCCCACACACCAGCGTTACATCTTATACTAATAATATTTTGTTTCATGCGAGACAGAGACGAGTGAAAGAGGCACGAAATATTGAAAAACAATATACAAAGACAAACTAAAATTCGAACGAATCCATCAACAAACTTGACGATTAATCCAGCGATTTTTTCATTTTTTTGAAATTTTAGCTTCCCAGGTCCGGCAGACGCGATGCCACCGAGGTACTAATGCGTGTACCCACAATCCGAATAAATAGAGGCGCGCACGTTATCAGACAATGCGCTATCTTCGAGAAGTTGCTTGCTAGGCAAAAACAAATAACAATGAGAATAAAGAGTCCGCCTGATTGAAAGATATTGACTATGAGAGAAAGAAAGACAGATACACACTGCACCTCATCGTTTTTCTCCCCTTATTGAACACCAGAACCGCGTTTCAACAAAACAAAAAAAAAAAGAAAAAAAACGATCTTTAGATTTAAACTCTGCCCAAACGGTTAGCTAGCGATTGAAGGAACCGTGAACTAAGAGAAAAGTCGGAAAAAAAGGAAGAAAAAAAATAAACAATAATAAAAGAATAATTTATATTAATCAGTAACGTTTAAGAGTAACATAAGATTAATACGATAAGAATGAGAAAACGTTTTACAAAATCGCGAGATAAATTTCGATGGGATGACGTAAATTATTTTTTCTTCTTTTTCTATCGCGGAATGGAAACTCATCCTGAGACCCAAATATTGAAAATCGTGAAATTTTTGACGAAATTCAATTTTTCTACAAAGTTCAAATTTCAATTGAGTCGGAAAAAATCTTACTCTCCGCCTATTCGTTATTTGTCTCACTCGCGTTTCATCTCGTTTTTCACTCCCTGCATTTCCTCCTCGGCTGGCGAATAGCAACGACTCGAGGACCACAACAGCTGCAAGAGAATGAATTTTCGAAGGATATGTCAAAGTGTGAGATTACGTTTTCTCATAGAATAGGAAATGATATGAATGAATTTGAGTTTAATTAAGGGCTATTCAATCCGAGTAAGCACTTGTTAGTTGTAGATTATTATAAAACGGGAAAATTTTTCAAATGAATTGAAAAAAAAAAAAAAAAAACAGAAAACACAATAAACCACGAACTGTACGTTTTTTTTCGTTTTATATGTAAAAAATAAACAAACAAACAATGTTTTGAATGTTCAATGAATAAAGGCAAAGAGGAAAGTGATATGAAAAAAAAAAAATGCGAATTTCTTCGATGTA
This sequence comes from Venturia canescens, assembly GCF_019457755.1. Classification (NCBI taxonomy): domain Eukaryota; kingdom Metazoa; phylum Arthropoda; class Insecta; order Hymenoptera; family Ichneumonidae; genus Venturia; species Venturia canescens. The sequence goes on from NC_057425.1 coordinate 4,357,291, forward strand.
CAATAATTAATAGACCTTTTTCGAGGAGATACGATCATTTATTCATTTGTTTTTTTTTTTTTTTATTTCATTTGTTTTATAATGACTTCAATTGCATGTTTTATTTTTTTCGTGAACAATTCGCAATGAAAGCTTCCAAATATTTTGAGTTTGCGAGTGCTCACGAACGGTCGTATTTCGTCGAAAAAAAAAAAAAAAAAAAAAGAAACAATCACTATCGAATACTGATCGAGTGTGTAATGCGATAAGCGAAGACGAAGAAGCGAAAAAAAGTGTGATGGTGTGTTGGGGTACGTGGCCGCGAGCGAGCGAGAGAGCTAGTTCGTAAATACCTCGAAATTCGAGTTCGAGATAACCAGCAGCGAGAGAATACTTCATTCGTCCCGTTATCCTCGCTCTGTCTGACTCGCGAAGCGATGAATTCCGACGATGATTATTGCGAGAGAACGAAAAAAAAAAACGAAACGAAACAAACAAAAAAAATGAGAAATGATATCGAGCGAGAAACTTGGATAGAGAGCGGAGAGATCGCAATAAATGCGTTTGCGTACAGAGACACACTGACACACGAAGCTGGCGTGCTTTGAATAATGCGATGCTCAAAGGTATGTTTGAACAAGCGTGCGTGCGCCCAATTTCATTAACACTAATATGTCTAGGTCCTATTTCACGTACAAAACAAAAACATAAAAAATATAAGAAATCGAAAGGAAAGAATAATTATTTAAAAAACGAAGGCGTTTCACTGCGAATTGCGTATCATTTGTGCTTTTAAAATAATCGGAAAAACCTCATGTTCGAGTACATTGGAGCGCGGCAGCACTCGAGCTCGCGTCGACTCTAGCGATTTTCTTTGATAAAAATGATGTTATTATGAATGTTATATACAACTGTATATATATATATATATATATATTAGACCCTCGTGTACTCCACGACGATGAAAAGTCAGCGAGCTTTCAATACGAGCCGAACATTTTGACGGAACGTCGAGTTTATTTATTTATTTTTTTTCTATTTTGTCGTTACAAAAATAGTTACCGTTCGAGTGTATTTTATTAATATCAAAACTATTTGAACGCTAGAAATATATTAATGAACTTGGTTTTCCTTAATAATTCACGTACAACGAGACTTTGTTCGATTTTTATTGTTAGTCTGTATGCAATAATTGAGATTTTTGTAATAGATCGACACCCGGATGAGGATTCGGTGATGAACACTTTGAGATGAACTCTATTCTGGATATCAACCTCTGATCGCCATCCCTTCGAAGAGGCAAAATGTTGATGGGCACCTCCGTCGTTCTGGCTCTTTAACAAAAACTATCCTACACTTCGGAAATTCCGGCAAAAGGAACGACTTCTGTGGCTGAAAAAAAGTTCGGCTTAAAGAGGGAGATTACTGTTTCCCATTTTGTATGAAAATGGCGGAGAAGTTAATAAAAACGAAATATGTGAATGATGCGATTTTTTTTTTCATATCGACCATTATTTATGAAGGAATTCACGGGCAGGTGAATTTAAGTAGTTTTGAAAAATACTTTTTGCGTTAGGAAAAACTTTGTATTTGAAGTAGATTGAACATTTCTGTGATACGGTGTTATGAGCTCGCCCGAAAGAAAAATTTTGCGGACACGACTTCGAACCTAGTTTTGCCAAGAACGTCATTGATGTTCGGCTTAATCACCTGGGTCAGTTTGCCAGCTTTTAATTCCGTTCTGAATAGCAATGGAGAAAAAAAAGAATTCATTGGAGTTTGCTTCGATTTTAACCCTTAATGTGCACACTGGGTCGTTTTGACCCATACGTTTTTCTTACGTCGTTGGTACCATGAAATACATGCTCCGCTTTAAGCCAATATTTTGGCATTAAATTATTTTTGTTTTTTCGAAAAAAAAACCAATTGCAGCCATAAAATATGGATACTTAACTACAAAAAAGGTCTCTACAAAAAAAAATGCATATTTATACGGAGATATAACGATGCGAAAATGCCATGGGTCACATTGACCCAGTATGCACGGATAAGTTGACGGTAGAGGTGTGCACTTTAAGGATTAAAAACAGCATTTTACCAAATCTTCTTTACCGATAACATCTTCCAGATTCCTTATAAGATTTAATATTTTTTACTATTCACGCGACAGCGCTGTTGTAGAGAGCACATGGCAGGACTGCTAGAAAATTTGTGTTCGTAATATTTTATATATTGTGCCACAAAAACACGTTGAACAGAAGTTGACGTTCGGTTTTTTCAAAAGTATTTGTCAATGCACTATATAATAAGATTTGGTGATAGACATGACTGAATCCACCGAAGCAGTGATCGATGAGGTTATTATTCAACCGAGCAAAATACAGCCAATTATCGGTAAGTTGTATCACGATCATTGTAGGTTAACATTTCAATACTTTTCTCATTGAAGAAAGTAAGAATTTTTCTATAATTTTACATATTGGCGCCATTACATTCGTTTGAATATATGCCAATTTCCAATAAAAGCCTAATAACAATTTTCAATTCTCAATGTAACTTTATTAGGGTGTTTTCATGTAAAAATAGAAAAATGAACGTCTTTTTGTAAATAATTTGAAGTCAGAATTGTTAAAAATCATGCGGGGTTGTGATTTAGTGATAAGAATAACCAATCGATATATTTATTGCAGTGAATTTTCAAAATGGAGCTCTCAAAGATGAAGAAACAAGTCGTATGGACTGTGGTGTTTATTATGACAAAAAGAAACAAAATACCGTATTGGCAATGTCCAACGGACAAATAGTATATAAAGGATATCGACCGGACTCTGAAAAAGAACTGACATACACTATGTTAGCGATTCATAGTAAAAGAACAGGAAAAATAAAGCTGATACAAGCAGAACGATGGGAAGTTGCGCCAGTTCTAGATAAGCAAGTACAAATTGATGAGACACTGAGTAACACAGAGAAAATTGGTGCCTTGAACAAACAATTTGGATCAAAGAAAATCAAAAGAAGAACAGAACTTCATGAAAGATTAAGGATCAACATTTCATCGGCGCAAGAACAACTAGAAAAAAGTGTAGCCGGTAAGACTCGGATTCTTTTATCAATAGGAAAAGTATAATGTTGACAACATGAGAGATTATCATGACAGTAATATCATCTAACTATTTTAACATTTCAATAGATATTGAAATCGATAGAGCGGATTTGAGTGTCAAGTCAGTGGATAATGACTCTTCCACAAATGATCAATTACCGCCGTGCAATAGAGAAGCATTGAATCCTAAAGATGTTTATAACGTTTACGATATTGTCCCTGAAGATGTGTTGCAATCTGTGTATGACAAGATCGACGAAATTATAGAAAGCAACACCGAGGGGTAAGTCTAAAAACACAGTGCTCTTTATCTCATTGCTGCATTCGGTGAAACATGACGTTTTTGAAATTCCAGTAAATCGGAGTTTTATGTTAAAACAATGAAGCACATACAGTCAGAATCGAAGAAAAATAAAAAAATTGCTATGTTGGAGTACATACAGACTGTTGAAACTTGGTTCGAGGTGCCTTTCAGAGATGTTAAAAAACGAGGTTTACAAATTTATCCACATTCGGAACAGCTCAATAATTACATTATTGAAACTTATAGTATGGTTGGTGCAAATGGAAGGTAAGGGGCTGGGAAGAATGTCAAAAAATAATGGTTGATTTTATTTAACTCCATAATGATTGTTTAATTTTGTATTTCTTTTTTTTTGCTCACAAGGCAACGACCAACAACTATGAAGGACAAAGGTATCATACACTGTATGATAATGGCTCTTATGTTGTGGAATTTCACTCTGGATATCGAACTTTTCATTACACTGTTCAGCAATTCCCGAGTCGGCCTTAAAAAATTTACTGATCTTGCAAGAATAATCGGCGCCATGCCATCTAAGGAGAACAAGAAACTTTTCTGTTTGAAAATTCCATTGCCAGCTCCTTTGAGCACAGTACGAAAGGGAAGAGGAAAAAAATTGAGATGATTTCAGTGGACTTTTCATAATTTATTCAAACCCATTTTTACTACGAAAATACAACTTTTTCTAAACACCTTCGGACGAGTTGTTCTTCACGATTCCTGAGACGATAATTTATCGGCAAACTTGTAATTGAGCAACAGCACATTTTCTTATTTTGAACTATTGAGAAAGTGCTACGATCAACTTTCATACAAAATGATTATCACAACCATAAAACGCAACAATTGAAAGCAGCGAATAATGTTTGTGAATAATTAAAAAACATTGAAGATTCATTTTAATAAACACTCTGGTTCATTATTATCCTCTTCTCAATAATCGTACTGTTTATGATAAACTAGCTTCATGATTCAGTTTTTCCAAGTGCTATAATTATAAAACTGTACATTTTCATTTGGAAAAAAATGACCATGAAATACGAATATATCTTTACAACCTAATGATTCCTTCCAACAAAAATCTGTTATAAATCAAGTTAGTTAATTTCATAGGATTTCAAATGTGTACCGTATAAAATTTGTCACATGTTCGAGTCTATTTGGAAAAAATGCCAACATATAAATGAATTCATCAATGAAAATAAGCAGTGGTTTACTCATCAGTGTGAACAAGGCATTCATTGGTGAATGTTCACCAGGTATTGAGCTCATGATATTAGAGACGTGAATTCGAGTACTAAGTTCGGAATAAACGAATATTAAAATTACTTCAGTCGCACGATCAAGGTTTGTACATATTTTTCCATCGAAGACCTCAAAAGTTCGAATGTTGAAAACATTAAATAATTCTAATGGCTAGAATTTTGAAAATAAAGGTTATAGAAACATAAATTTGGGAAAAAAATCATGTTCAATTTAGCATTTCACTGGGATGAAAAGTCGATAAAATTCCGGAATGATTTTTACGAGGAATCATATCAAAACTAATGAAATCCCGGAATTACTGTTGTATTTATCTTTTGAGAAGAGTCATAGGTTAAGAAACATGGCGATTGTGATGGGAAGGCGTGCGCTTACAAGTGTTGGTGGGGGTATTGGATCGTCGATATTTCGTCCTGACAAACGGTACGTGGCAGCTGTTGCTCCGAAGAAAATAAAAATGGTAAGTACTCAAAATTCACAAAAAAAGTAGAACAATCATTTCAAATAAATAAAATGAAAATTAAAAAAGTGAATAACAAGAACTAATTTGTACACGGTGGCCTGGTAACTTTTTAAAATTTCATTTGTTTGGCACAGCATCCGTTCTTCTAACAGGTGTTATTTTGATGATTATTATCGATCCGCTCTCCGCAAGTCAATTAAAATCCGAACGAATGAATCATACAACAGTCTCCGGCTAATCTTATTTTCATAAAAACTTTGTCAACTAAAAGGCTAATTGTATCGACAGACTAAACTTACGCCCGAAGATAGAACCAGAGTTTTGAATCCTCTACTGACAAGTGGGTGGACCGTTCAAACCGACAGAGATGCGATTTACAAAGAATTTGTGTTCGGAAATTTTAATCAGGTAAAAAAGAAACTATTCTGGTTCGAATAAATCATTGAATATGATAATTTATTTATGTTACTGAAATAAATTCGTTTCTTTTAATTTTTATTTCACAGGCTTTCGGTTTCATGACTAGGGTAGCTATGCAGGCAGAAAAAATGGACCATCATCCCGAATGGTTCAACGTTTACAATAAAGTCAACGTGACTTTGTCTTCTCATGATGTAAATGGGCTTTCGAAACGCGATGTAAAGCTGGCGACGTTTATCGACGAGGTCGCTAAGACCTTCAAAGAATAATGCAATGAAAATACTTCGAAATAAACTGCAACATCCTTAATATCTCCTCAATGCGTATCCGCTCGACTGTGAAATCCCCGATATGAAAGTGGCAGTTATTTATTACGAGCTTGTCAAAAAGACAATAAAAAGCTTTTAAAGTCATGAATTATTCTTTCACTCCAAAATTTTATTAGCATTTAGTAGGAAAAAATTTAAATTCGCGCCGCACTCTGTTGACACAATTCAATTTTGATTCTACAGTTGTAACGGATCGAGTGCGTATATTCGAAACTGTTTAATTGTTTAAATTCAGACATCAAGAGTTCACAAAATAAAAAATAATGAAAATAAGAATAAAGTCTCTTACTACACCTTAAAATATTATATCGTACTCTATAACTATAACTCCCATATCCTCTATATAATGAGAAATAAAAACGTCAAAACAGCAAGGGCTCGAATCATCGATCTCCATCCCGTGTGTGTCACGTCGAGTACCACAATCGCCGATAACGTCACACCGCCAATCATGACCCAAAAGTGGTGGTGGGATTGGGTAGTAGAAAGTTTTTGTGAGTGACTATACGTTGTTTCCGCTGTTGATGTTGGTCATGTTGGGTAGCAGCGTTTTTAATGGCCCAATCAGGCCCAATGGCCGATGCGGTTAGTTACCAGTTATCAGGCTAGACTCACGGATCAGAACGTGAGACTAGCCAAAAAGAGAAGATGAAGCGTTTTGCCCTCGTGCCATTGATGGCGTTGAACTCTTTTCCGGTTGGGTTGTGCATGTAGCAAGATGGGTACGTCGAGTTTCACGATTATAATTCACTTTCTTTATGGTCGCAAATTTCAAATAAACAATCCTACAACACAATACATAATGATGCATTGTCTGAAAATTTCGTATGTTTATAAAATTCAAAAATTTGTTTTTCCGACTGAATAAATACGACGAAAAAAAAGGGGCTATCGTTGCACGCGTACGCCCGGTTGACTGTGTTTTCACGCGTTCTCCCTTCTAACGATTCTATCAATCCAATTTTTTTCAACTTTATATTATTTTAAGTTTACGAGCTGTTATTTAGTGACGAGAATGTGTGGATCTTCTTGATGGAGATTATTTTCAAATTATTTTTCGTATTAAGCTATTATTTTTCGTTACAGGTAAACCCCGTGGATTGCGCACTGCGCGAAAACATGTTAACCACCGCCGTGATCAACGGTGGAACGACAAAGATTACAAAAAAGCTCATCTCGGTACCAGATGGAAGGCGAATCCCTTTGGCGGGGCATCCCATGCCAAGGGAATAGTACTCGAAAAAGTGTAAGATTCGTTTAACTCTTTTGTTCATTCAAGTAAAAAAGTTTGACTTTGATAAGTCATTTTCCAAGGAAATGGTGATCTAATCATTCGACTGATTACGAAGCTCATCAACAACTTTCTCAATGTTTTGTGGTTCGGTCACAGCTAATGTTCGTTTCAGAATTTAATTGAATTTGAATGTAATCAATGTTTTAAATTGAAAGTGTTTAACTCTGATTCTGTCTTTTCCAGGGGTGTGGAGGCGAAACAGCCAAACTCTGCCATTAGAAAATGTGTCAGAGTACAGTTGATAAAAAACGGGAAAAAAATAACGGCGTTTGTACCTAGAGACGGATGTCTTAATAACATTGAAGAAAACGACGAAGTCCTCGTCGCCGGATTCGGACGAAAAGGACATGCGGTGGGTGATATCCCCGGTGTTCGATTTAAAGTTGTTAAAGTAGCAAATGTATCGCTATTGGCCCTCTACAAAGAGAAAAAAGAGCGTCCTAGGTCGTAAGTCAACTACACGTATATCTCGTGTTATGTCAACAACATCTAAAAAAAAATAAAAACTTTCCTGTTTGGAAAAACAAATTCACAAGAGTTACATTCTTTTTACCCGATATCCGTAAATTCAAAAACTAATGTCTTCACCTCGTTTTTAGCTTTTTGAATTCTTATATAATATATTTATTAGGAATATTCTCAACCATTAATAATGCAGTTTTAATAAAGAGAATATATATAATTCTGAAGAAAAAGCTTTACAATATCATTTATTTAATATTTTACACTAAAAAATAAAATCAGTCGACCAAGTTCACGGGGATCGAGTTCATTGATATTGACGTATTTTTAACTAGGGCGCTACGATCGATTTGTTTTCTCGCTAATCCCGTTATATTGAATTTTAAAAAACCACCGGCGATTTATTTTTTATACCCTCGATAAACATGATTTTATGAAGTTATCACAAAAATCAGTGATGATTGAGTGTCACAGGATTATAATATTGGGGAATTGTGAAAATTAATGAAATGTGCTGTCAACCAAGTCATATGAGAATCACTTTTTGGTTTAGTTCTCCAATAATTTCGAGGTTATATTTACACTAGGCTGAAAGCTCAAAATTTATTTTGTAATTTCGATTCTAAATTCTAATAATCGAGCGTACAAAAAATGTTGAATCGTCAATTATATCATCTCAGAAAGATGACGATAATACGATCATACAATACCAATGGTATGACTCACAAAAGCTCGAGAATTATTAGAAAAGAGTTTTTGGAGTATTTTACAAAAGATCTTAATCACACATACGTCCCATCCAGTCCGGTTTTACCGATGAATGATCCCACTCTATCATTCGTTAATGCTGGCATGAACCAGGTAAGTTTTTTGATAAACAAAATATGAGTTCAACGAAAAATAGGAATGATCCCTCCGCTACCATTTTAAAAGTTTGAATAACTTTCAGTTCAAAGGAGTTTTCTTAGGCCATCACAATCCTCCTGCTGTGCGAGTAGCAAATTCACAAAAATGCATCAGAGTTGGTGGCAAACACAACGATCTAGAAACTGTAGGACTGGATACCTATCATCATACTTTCTTCGAGATGCTTGGAAACTGGTCGTTTGGTGATTATTTTAAGGTCTCTTTGAAAATTGCTATTTATACATATTTAAAGTATTGTGGGCTTTTTGTATTTCCCTTATCTGAGCGTCATAGATTTTCTCAACTATTGAGATTTTTCAGCAATATTCAAACATCGATGTAGTGTTTAAAAAAAAACAGTCTAAGAACTCGCTCTCTCCACTTTGTCATTGCTTAATTATTTCGTTTTTTCAGGCAGAGGCTTGTGAATACGCTTGGAATTTATTAACAGGACCTTATGGCCTGAAGAAAGAACATTTGTATGTGACATATTTCGCAGGAGATGAGAAGCTCGGTTTCGAGGCTGATCTCGAATGCAAGGAAATATGGCGTCGCCTAGGAGTTCCCGACGACCGATTATTGCCTTTTGGATTGCAATATAACTTTTGGGAAATGGGTTTAAGCGGACCGTGCGGTCCATGCACAGAGATTCACGTTGACCACACAATGCAAACGAGCAACCAATCATCACGAGTAAACAAGGGTTATCACGATCTCACGGAATTGTGGAATTTAGTGTTTATTCAATACCAAAGATTCAACGATGGTCCGATCGTGGCTCTGGACAAATATCACGTCGATACGGGAATGGGCTTCGAGAGATTGGTCACCATAATTCAAGGCAAAAGGTCCAATTACGATACCGATCTTTTTACTCCGTTGTTCGAAGCCATTGAAAAACTTTGTCATTGCCCAAAGTACGGGGGACGCTTCGGTGAAGCTGATAAAAATTCCATCGATACTGCCTACAGAATTCTCGCTGATCATGCAAGAATGATCACAGTTGCTCTTGCAGATGGAATGATTCCTGAATACAAGTACAGTCATTTTTTCAAAATTATAGAAAGCCTCTTATTTATTGATTTAAAAATTTTCTGACTTGCACTGACAGTATAGCTGGCGTTATACTCGCAAAATAATTCATATTTGTGTTGTGCAGTCCCAAATTACGAAAAGTTTTGCGGAAAGCCATAACGGTGGGGGAAGATATTTTTCACCGAAGTGATATCCTTTGCGAATTGACACATCACGTTGCCGAGAATTTAGGTGACGTATATCCGGAAATATCGAAAAATTTGCCACAGGTGAGAGTGAATTTTCACTAGACACTCCACAGAATATTTTCATGCAATCATCAAAAAAGTATATGGAAGATAATTTTTAGCATTTTCGTTATATTGTTGACAGATTCAACAGATAATCAAGTATGAACAAGACGTAAGAAAATCGTTGAAGAAACACTCCGGAGCTCAATGGCAAACATTAGTTGAATCTCGTCCAGCGTTGGCGAAAGTAAGCGATTCGACCGCACCGGGATTGGTCGGTGCATACAGAGATCTTCAAAATACTCTTGCAGATTTGTGAGCCTTAGAAAAGTTGCGCAATCCACTAAGATCCGCCACGACATAACGTTTGAAAGTTTCTCTCTTTCGCAGACGAAAAACTGGAATTTTAAATGGAGATTTTGCTGTCAAACTTTACGACACGTACGGACTTGCTCCAGAAACTATATCCGAACTCGCATCCATCGAATCTCTGTCATTCGAGAAAAATGACTTCTTCCAAGCTCTGGAAAACATTAAAATGGGATCGAAGATCGCAACTGGACAAGCGCAACAAAATCTCCTTTCGCCAACTTCTCTGCGTTTATTAGAATCGAAAAAAGTAAAGAAAACCGATGATAAATACAAATATCGCTACACATTCAATGAAAATAGCTACGAATTTCCTCCTGTTGACTCAAAACTTATGGGATTCGTCGTCAATGGTGCGTTGCAAATATAAAATTCATTTACTTGCAGAAATTGAAAATTGATAACATTTCCATGTTTTTATTTGTGGTTCATTAACTTCACAGAACAGTTTGTAACTTTTTGATGTGAAATTAAAAGGTTTATTCTAAAGGTAAACTTATTTCGGAAACGGAACCAATGGCCTTTGACGAAGACCGAGCGATCCTGAAAGGTACGGTGGCTCAAAGTGGCAAAGTCGTTGGAGTGAATTCCATCATTGACGCTACAACTGAAATAGGAATAATACTCGACAAAACCCCGTTTTATTCGCCCGAGGGAGGACAATTGTCGGACAAGGGTTTTATAAAAATCGGAACTCTTTTATTCCACGTAGAGAAAGTTTATAAAATGCGTGGCTACGTTATCCATGTCGGGCATTTCGTTACGTGGGATACAGAGTCAGTTTAAAGAAACATTTTGACAACCTTCGGTTTTTCTATTTTTCAATAATCCTTTCAACAATGAATAAAATCTTTGTTTTACAGAAGTTCCGAAGCTGAATTACAGGCAGGAGACGATTGCGTAGTTACAATAGACGGGTTGAATCGGACTGCGCTCATGAGAAATCACACCGCAACTCACTTGTTGAACGCTGCATTGAGAAAAGTCCTTCCCATTATTTCGCAACGGAGTAGCCTCGTTTCAAAAGAAAATCTCATGTTTCAATTCAACATTTTTGGAGAACAAGTCAACACCGAACACGTCGCAAATATTGAAAAATTAATCAACGACTGCGTGGGAAAAGACATACCTGTGGATACGAAAATTGTAAATATGGCCGGTTTGCTGGCTGAAAAAAATCTTACGATTATTCCTGGAGAAGTTTACCCGGATACGGAAATTCGAATTGTCGAAATCGACGGCGAAAACTTAAAATCAAAGTAATAAAATGGTCGTTTAACCACAAATTTTTTAAGTTTGAAAAGTGTGAAAATTTATCCATTCGAATGCAACGATAGTTTTCCCATTTTGATTCACACGAAATCAATATTTTTCAAAGGTTGATTTTCAAAATTGAGAAGACAAAAATGATGAATTTTAAATGTAAAAAACGATTGTTCAAACAGAGAAGCCTGTTGTGGAACCCACGTTCACAAGACTGGAGTGTTGGAGCATTTTTGTGTTCTGAGCATGAAAAGTCAAGGAACAACGAGCCGCACAATTAAAGCGGTTGCTGGCCCGTTGGCTCGTCTAGCTCGCCTCGCTGGTGAAAATGCGAAACAAGAAGTGGTCGAAATTGAGGAGGCTTTACAAAAGGGACACATGCAACCGAACATAGTAGCGCAAAGAATCGATGAAACTAAACGTCGGTTCAAAAATCGGTCGGAGAACAAACTGATGTCGTATCTCGCGACTGAAGAGTGTATCGAGAAGCTCAATGATTTGCTCAAAATATTGCACACTCGTGAAAGTGAAAATATGAAGTAAGATCAGGAGTTCGATCATTTTTTGACGATTTTTTTCAAATTTACGAAACGATGCTAAAGCTAAAATGAATCAATGGGTTTCCTCAGCATCAAAATCTTATTTCCGTTTACTCACTCACTCTCATTTGATTTTTTTCAAATTTTATTCCAGAAATTCTTTGGAAGCTGAGATGAAAAACGTAGTTTGTACCACAACGATGCCGTTCGTCGTTCACTGTCTCCAGCCCATAAATACAACAACACTGGAAGACGTCTCGTTGGAGCGCGTTACAAACTTATGTACAAAAACTCCGGTTCTCGTGATCGCTCATACGAGTGGAAAGGTCAAAGCGCGTTGTTGCGTACCAAAGGTAAATTATTATTCTTTTGTCAATTGCTTATTTACATACCGAAATGATATTCTTCTTTGAAAAAAGGATTGTATATTTCCGTAGGAAATGATAACGAGTTCGTTCAATGCTGAATCCTGGATGAATATTATCGTGCCGATCTTCAGAGGTCAAGCCACTGCCCCTAAAGGCGAAGATCCCGCCCTCGTTCGTCACATGAGAGTAGCGCGGGTGCCAAAAAAGAAGCTTTCGTTTTTGGTGGACAAGGCGATAAACGCAGCTACTAAATTCGCGACCATCAACATCAATGAAACTAAACACGAAAACAGTTAAGACAAAAGTTTCGACGAGTTGTTTGAAAATTGACGAAGAAAAATGAAATTTTGCTTACAAACTGTTCGGTGTTTTATATTTATACTTTACACTATATAAAAACGATTCTATCAATAATTGCTATACGCCTCTCGTCATTAGCTTTATAAATAACAAATTTTTGTACTCATGAGGAAAATCCAAACGCACCATTTGAAAAAATCTAAGTAACAATGTACAAGTCAGCAATATTCAATGACAATTCACTAATTACATTTCTCTTGAGGTTGATTCTCAACGTAATTTTGGTAATATTGTGTCAATGCTCGCCATTGAGCAGTGTGTAAGAGTATATGCTCGCGTCTGCTTTTCATAAAATCTACTGCCTGCCGCGGGCTCCATCCGTGTTTCTGTAGGAATAAAACTCGTCAATATTTTTTTCACCAAAAAGTTTGTGAATTTTTCTAGGCCTGCATAAATTTTTTTATTTTTTCGTATCCGTGAATATTTACCTTCATCAGATAACAACCAACGAGTGTTGCACTTCGCGTTCTTCCAGCTTTACAGTGAACGTAAACGGATCCCGGCTGTTTGCCACTCGGTGTTATTCCACTGCCGTCAAATTTGTTGATAAAATTCACACCTTTTTGAAGCTTATCCTGGCTGGGCGACTCGAATATGTCCGTAGTTGATAATTGCAGAAACTGAACGTTCTGGTCAGCCCATTCCTGAAACAATCGGATAACGACCATTTTTTATTTTTATCAAAATCAAATGTTTTCTCATCTCGCCGAAAATGTTAATCAAACGGATCTTCAAAAAAAATTTGCCGATTTTTTCCCAAGTTCTGTTTTTATTCGATTCTTCATTTTTTTTTAACGTCAACATTTTTTTAACTACAATTTTGATCTTTACGTAATTCAATTATTTAAAAAAAACACTTTAAAAAAGTAAAAAAAAAGAGCGCCAACTATTAAAAAACCGCGACTTTTTTCTATAATTTCATTGTCAATTTAAAATTTACTTCCCCATTATTTATTGCTACGATGACACGATAGGATGTTCATAACAGAAAAAAAATGAGATCATTCTAGCACAGCCAAGAACAGTAAATAAATTTCGATTTCTGCATGGAATCGTGTTACACCTTCAACGATACTGGCTGAAGAGTTTTATCGCCTCAAGCGTTCCCAGAATAATTTTGCGAATATTAAGAGACCTTTATTCGGATTTTGTACACAAATTCACTGTCAAAATTACAAATAATCTTGACATCCATCAGATACAATACCTTCTCAGTGTTGGACAATAGATTCAATTCGTAGTCCTCGTTCATCGAAACGACGGCAGCTATTTTTTCTTCGGTTATCAACTGCGAAATGAAATAGAATTTTCTCAAGTGCATCAATGACCTTGTCAAAGATTAATGGGCTCAGAATAAGTAAATAATCGTGAAGGATGATGTTTGAATTAGTGCGTTTGAAAGTCACCTTTTTCGTCATTGTTCGAAATGGTAAGGCACCGAGAATAACGGTTTCGTCGATCCGATCATACCATCTTCGCGAAGATAGTTTTTCCATAGCCACATTGTAGAATAGAGTCGGATAAAACGTGACTCTGGCGAACATACTCGCTAAATTTGAAACACAGTTGCAAATATAATTATAAAATATTGGAAATTGACAAGAAAAATTCAACGCACTGAATTCGATTTATTGTGATCGGCAATTTTTCTTCCGTAAGAAATTACGAGAACATGCGGTTCTTCCGGGGCCAAAACGAAACGAGGGAAAGCTACTACGTCGTGTGGGAGAAAGTGGTATGGATTGAGTGAGCCCCAACGTGTGATATAGAGGTGGAGATGCCCGTTACACGGAGTGACCCAGGAAGGAGTAACCAGGAAGTGGGGAGAAAATTCTGGAAGATAAGTGGGGCAAGACAATCACGAGAAAAACGTACACGTGCTTGAATCTGAACCACCGAACGCAGAAGAAGTCGGTGCCTGGTGTTTTGTGTCAACCAATGTTCGTTTTATTCTAACAGAAAGACATAACGATACTTACATTTGTAAGATGTTAAATATTACTTAAAAATTTTGTCCAAACTTCAAGTAAGTCGGAGGATATGAATAATAGAAGAAGGTACAAGAATCGCGTGATTATTCCGCTCTGATAATTCCTATTTTTCACCATCTTTCTCCCAGCATCCGCAATAATTAATTAATCCTTTAATTTATTATTATAGCTGTGTAAATCTAGGATGTGCTAATGATTTCCTGAACAAACGCATGGTGTCTTGTATAGCGAAATAAACTATTTATTTGTACAACTATTTGGTACTTATAAAATTGAATATCAGCAAATAATAACAAATGTTATTGATAAAATATATCTCGACGCAGGCTGTATACATGAATTGTTAAAAAACTCTATTCTACCATGAGGAAACTACGCGTCGTGATTTTGGTCACCACTGACAAAGTCTAGATCCAAACACACAGGGCCCATTGCACCTGTACGAAAAAGTTTAAGAAAATGTTCGGCAGCACTTCGATAATCAGGCCTGGTTATTAAACGTCCGTCGACACCTTTCAGTTTCAATTGTTTTCCCATTTGAACAGCAACAATGGTTAGAACTTCAACTATATCATCCGTTGGTTTTGACAAGCCAAGAACACTGACATATTCCAATCGCTGATTCTTGTTCATCCAGTAGAGAACATAGTCAGCTATGGTTTGGATTCCCACCAAATGATCTTGCAGACAGCAAACGGCGGCTAATTTCAATCCTGTATGAATGTCACGAATTTGAGGTTCTAGAATTCCAGGAGTGTCGAGAAGGTAGACAGGAGGGTTTTCACTTATTTTTATGCGAGTAAGAACGGATCTGGTGATGCCAGGTACAGCGCCAACTGGTGTAGCATTTTTCTTGTTTAAATGTTTATTCCTCAGCTTGTTTATCAGCGAGGATTTGCCAACATTGGGTACGCCTATTACCATTATTGCAAAATCTTCGCTGTCTGATCTGTTATAACGATTAGATTGCGTTATTAATTTAGTAGCAAGTGGCAAAAGTTTTTTAGTCCCCGAACATTGATGATCACGAAAGTTGGTGAAGAGTACATGCTCCAATCCAATATGTTTGAGCTTTGCGCAGATTGTCGCTGTCTGACTCATGTCGGCTAGATCTTTCTTATTCAAAACGTATATATGAGGCTTCAGGCCGCATATTGTATTCCGATACTCAGTGAAACGACCGGTTAATGGTATTCTTGCATCGTGTACCTCTATAACGCAGTCTACGTTCTTCAATTGCTGATTCATTTGTTTTAGACCCTTCCCCATGTGTCCAGGAAACCATTGCACAGCCTCTTTTTGCACATAACTAAATTTTTCGCGAAATTTTGTGGCTACTTTACCTACACCAGCCATCTTGCAACTTATTTCAATACTTCTCGTTCTTTTCTGTTTTCGAAAATACGACTGCTCATGGATTATTCGACCACCAACTCCTGTACATAACCAACAAAGCTTCTATTATCTCTTTGAAATTTCCATTTCTTTTTCATAAATTCATTTAGTGCTGGACTCACGAGAGCTGTAGACTTGTTTTTTGAGCTCGCGAGATTTTTTTTTTTAAAGATCAATTTATGTTTTAAATCTTCCAGTATTTTTTTAATTGGACGATGATAACCTAACTTTTACCGCCGGTCGTCAGCGTTATAACAACACGGCTATTTTCCACACCGACGCAAAATTGCATGCGCAGCTCATGTCGATCGTAGCGGCAGAGCATGTGAACACGAGTCGACATTTTTGGAAGATCACGCAAGTGTAAAATTGATTGTCGAACATTGTCGCCATCAGAACTCAACGAAAATAAAATAATTAATGAAAAATTCTAACGTTTATTAAACTGCACATTTTATTTGTTTCCATTCTACTTCGACACGCTAAAAATCCGCATTGTAATGTGTGTCGAAGAATTTTATCTTACCCCCGCAATGCGCATTAATTCCATTTTTTGAAAAATTAGGCCTCTGATATTTTATCGGTTTTTCAAAACATGAAGGCACGTATAAACCTTCATATGAACACAATCAGCCAAGCAAATGACTACACACATGATAATAATACAAAATGTTCGATCATTGTTGATTGGGCAGGGCGCTTCCTCATCATAAAACCAGTCCGTACGAACCGTTTCTTTTTGATGTTTTCCTTTTTTTTTGGTAAGACCTTCGCCAAAACTGTTCAAGCTATATATAGAAATTGGTAAAAGTACACAGCGTGTGCAAGGCTTGAACGAGTATAAAATTTCGTGTGGCGTCTGCTTTCGTAGCCTCTCGAGTACCGTATGGCAACAAGGAAAGTCAAGATAATAGAGACAGCTGCAATCCTAAATTTTCGTACGTTTTCGTACTGGTACCATGCACGCAGCTGGGTGAACGATCCATTTGAATGCACGCAATCAACTCACTTTACACAATTTTTGTGTGCGTTCAAGCGTTTTACTATTTGATCGATATCTTTAAGTCTACTTATGCATTTCGAACATGTAAAATCTACGTAAAATAAAAAATGACATCTCTAATTTCTCTTTCTTTATTCCACCTCAGTAATAAACACGAGATCAAATAACATCTTTGATCTTTGAAGATTTGATGGCTCAGAAACAAGCAAATTTTTATCAAATGATTAGCTATTTTTTTTATAATCAATTCGTCTATATGGAAACCTCAAATATCAGTAACATAAGCAACTCTCGAAAACCCTGGTATTCTTCGTACTCAAACTTTAACTGCAATATTCTATATTTCAAGTGTCGTTTAAGGATTCAGTGAAGTGTAAAAATCGTCGTAATTCAATCATCAAGTATTGTTTCACTATAGGATATTATCACTAAAACTCTTCTCACAATCCTGCCTATTTCCGGCGAAACTACTCGGTACTCGATACGCCTTAAATGATCATGTGCATATATCTTTTATTTATAATATCTCAAAACACGTATCGAAGGCTACGTTTGCCATGCCCACGTTTTAACGCCCATACACATGAAGTATAAAAGACGATATTCTTCTCAGCTTATACGCCACAGGTAAAAAAATATCGTTGTGTCGGTAAATAACGTCATGCCCCACACGCTACTTCCATAAAAGGTAGGATTGGTGTAGGAACGACACTCTTGGTGCAGCTAATGGAAAGTGTACCGATTCATTGATTTACTTTCGCAATGAGACCAAGTGGAATAGAAAAATTCTTCAATTTTCCAACTTTGACAATAATTTTATAGGATTTCATAAATAGATATGCGGTTAGGGATCGATGCGGTACTGAATGATTTCGTCGCTTTTATGAACGATAGAAAACACGTTTACAAGTGGAACAGCCCATACAACTTTGTATGCTACTGTTTTATGAAGTGTATATAAATATAAATACATATGATGCTAGATGATATTTCTTTGATTTTTATGTAGGATTGACCAGAGGGAAACATTGATTTACTTTGATAATCAAAATAATAATTATAATGCAAAACAAATATTGTTCAACGAAAAACAAAGTTCGGCACTATTTGTCAGAAGCGTAGGAAACACTCTGCTGGGAGTGCTGATGGGACTGCGGTCTTGTGTCGACCAATAAGAGAACACAGCGATGACACGCTCGACGAATCGGTGAGACCCTGAAAAAAAAGGGTTCCCCGAGGGTATAAAAGAACGTGGGTCACCGGGCTCGCGGAGTATTCCTACGTGAGACGTTATTGTATACAGTTCGCAGAAGCCGCATTGATCGCTTCCGCTGACTACTACTTTTCGTCTTTGGAAATCAACTTAAAAAACTCTTAAAAATGGTAAGTCTGTTTCTGTGTGGTTCAGTGGTTTATTTTTTAATCGTTTTTCTAACGCGTTATGCGAGTTCGAACGTTGGCGTATGACAGTGAAAGCGTCGAAGGCGGCCATGTTTCTTTTCTAACGGTTATTGCCGGGTCGAACGCCGGACCCACCCATTTTAATTCGTTTGATATTTAACACGCAATATTGAAATCGAAAAAACTGTTATTATTATTACTTTTGTCATGTTCTCCATTCAAAATGTTGGATGAGAATTATCAGTAAAAATGTGAAAAACAGAAATATGCGACTTTTCTCGACACAAGACTGAATTAACAAAGTAACGATGACATTCGTTTATAATCACAATTATTACCATTCTTGAAATATTTTAAGGCTCCTGGTCTCTCACTTTTTTCATATTTAGTATCGGACAATAAAATATTTTGTTGACTCGAATTTGTGAAGTTTTCTGGAAACAGGCTAACGAAGAAAAATTAATTGAATGCTAGAACGAGTTGAATTAATTTTATTACTTTTCCAGCGTGAGTGTATCTCAATCCACGTTGGACAAGCTGGAGTCCAGATCGGTAATGCCTGCTGGGAGCTCTACTGCTTGGAGCATGGTATCCAGCCGGATGGTCAGATGCCATCCGACAAAACTATCGGTGGAGGCGACGACAGCTTTAACACATTCTTCAGCGAAACTGGAGCTGGAAAACATGTACCGCGAGCAGTATTTATTGACTTGGAACCTACTGTAGTTGGTACGTTATCAAAGTGTAATTTTCAACAACAATAAGCAAAAAAAAACACCTAAAGAAAATACGAGTTAGAATGAATGAAAATGAATTGGAATATTATAGAAATAGCGGATTTCCGTTTCGAATGTTCTGGAATATTTTTGACTGACGAGTTAACGAGTTCCACAAATTGCTAGCTAATAAAATAATTTCAACGATTGGTTCCTTCGCAGATGAGGTTCGTACGGGAACGTATCGACAATTGTTCCATCCCGAACAGCTGATAACCGGAAAAGAAGATGCGGCGAATAACTACGCCCGTGGACATTACACGATTGGCAAAGAGATCGTTGACCTGGTACTCGATCGTATACGTAAATTAGCCGACCAATGCACGGGACTCCAAGGTTTCCTGATCTTCCACTCGTTCGGCGGTGGCACCGGTTCAGGTTTCACCTCTCTTCTCATGGAACGTCTCTCCGTTGATTACGGAAAGAAATCAAAATTGGAATTCGCCATTTACCCCGCACCGCAAGTTTCAACCGCCGTTGTTGAGCCCTACAACTCCATCCTGACGACGCACACGACCCTTGAACACTCCGACTGCGCTTTCATGGTTGACAACGAGGCTATCTACGATATTTGCCGTCGTAATTTGGATATCGAGAGACCAACTTACACGAACCTCAACAGACTGATTGGCCAAATCGTATCGTCGATCACAGCCTCGCTCCGTTTCGACGGCGCCCTCAACGTCGATCTCACCGAATTCCAAACCAATCTCGTACCTTACCCGCGTATTCACTTCCCTCTGGTTACTTACGCTCCGGTTATCTCCGCGGAGAAGGCCTATCACGAGCAGCTCTCGGTCGCTGAGATCACCAACGCTTGTTTCGAGCCTGCCAATCAAATGGTCAAGTGCGATCCTCGCCACGGAAAATATATGGCCTGTTGCATGCTGTACCGCGGGGATGTCGTGCCCAAGGACGTGAACGCCGCTATCGCGACGATCAAGACCAAGCGCACGATCCAATTTGTCGATTGGTGTCCTACCGGATTCAAAGTCGGTATCAACTACCAGCCACCGACCGTTGTGCCAGGAGGCGATCTCGCCAAGGTTCAACGTGCCGTTTGCATGTTGTCGAACACCACGGCAATCGCCGAGGCATGGGCCCGTCTTGACCACAAGTTCGATCTCATGTACGCCAAACGTGCTTTCGTTCATTGGTACGTCGGTGAGGGTATGGAGGAAGGTGAATTCTCCGAGGCCCGCGAGGATCTCGCTGCTCTCGAGAAGGATTACGAGGAAGTCGGCATGGATTCTGCTGAGGGCGAGGGCGAAGGCGCTGAAGAATATTAAAAATGTACAGAGATGAAAAAAAAAGCTAATTATCTCGTCGGTCTCCATCGAAAACTCAATTGTGATCTCGCTTGTAAATTTATTTTATTTTTTACATTTATCTCTACAAGTTTTGCTTTTTTTTATGGATCATAGCTCCGCACAAAAGAAAGGAGGTCAAAAGAAAGAAATATGAAATTTCGATGGAATAAATACATGAATTTCACTGCAACCTTGATTTTATTGCTTCGTTCAATTAATTCACCTTACCCTCGACAACCGTAATATAGAACCGATGTACATTCGTTTTAAAAAAGCGGAGGCGGCTCCATTGTATAATTTACGTGTGGCTTAACCGCGCCTTCGTCGTACCGTAATTGATCATGCGTTAAAATTCAATTCAATTTGAATTCTCACAAGGAATTATCTCTCGTTTATTTCTCTCTAATCAAAGGACGTATATAACGTTTTTTAACGCGTGATTCTCCAGTTGCTAAGCCCTTCGGCTCGATAGCATTCGGAATAAAATTTTGCCGAACGTATATGGGGAAAAATGTGTTCGAGCCGAAAATGGGGATGACAAATACTAGCAACGTACATGAATTTCGGTGAAGCGAAACCGCTCAATAATATCCTGCGAGCTGTGAGCTTAACACGTACTATACCATCAGGTCAGTTTCACCAAAAACAATATTTTCCGGTGCATTAAAGCGAGACGCTCCACCGGAAATTATTCGTAATTATGGGAGCGAAAGAAAGAATATTTCTATCAAGGCCATTGACTCGAGTTGCTCCCTCCCTGAAGAAGCAATATACTTGAGCTTCAACGATCATTATACATGTATTTCCTTAGTAAAAAGAAGAATTTCGGTCTTTATGAAGGAACTACATTCTCGACCCGAGAAATAATCTGTGCGCGACGTGCGAGAGACGCCGGTGCGCTCTGCGGTCACAATTTTCATCCAATGAGAAGTGAACGAGGACGTGCTCCTCGACGAATCAGCGACGCTGCGAGACTTCGTCTGCCGAGGCTATAAAGATGAGAGTTTTCCGAGGTCGCGTAGCAGTTTCGCGAGAGACAGCAGCATAAGCTTATATCTTGGTTTGCGACCCCACATTACCGGCTCTGCTGACCAGATATTTGCAGCTCTCTATTCAAGTGCTACCTGTAAAATCTACCACATCTAAAAATGGTGAGTAAAAAAATTTGGGCATTTCATTATTCCATGAAAAGCTTGTAAATTTCGTCGGTCGGTCCTACGTGTGCTCGAAGGTGTGACGAATTGACTTCGAAACAAAATCGACGCGTGCCTCGTAGAATAATAAATTCCTAGAATCCTCGTTTCCTGCTTGTGAGCAGCTCAATTGTTTCAAAGTGAAAAGTATATCCGAATTACCATATTCTATCGATTTCATGAATATTCGTAGTAATCAAAGAATTTAGGGTGGCTTTGTCGATTTTTCGGTATATTCGGAGGCTTCTTGGCGTGGTTAGCGGCCATTTTTGTAACGGTTCAACGTGCCGGTACGTTGCCGGTCGCACCCTTTTTTCTTTCTCTGTCGCTCATGTATTTACAAGTTCAGTTGACTCATCGTCTACACCGTACAAGGGCATATATATAACCGTGAACGCTTATATCGATCCCTCGGAGCTCTCTGACCGTCAACGCCCTTGTCGCTTTACAACAAAGGGCAATGATTCTCTATTATTGGAAAACATAGGGCGTCCCTTACTCTAGACAGACGGGTTCCAACCGTTTTTTTCCCTTTACGAATGTATTTTCGAATGTCTGGAATTAGATTTTCATGCATTCTCCTAGATCCCACAGATCGTCGAGCTCTGTAATTCTAAATATTCTCCATTATTTTTGGACGGAAATAATATGAGCGTGCTCCAAAACCTTCACCAATTTTCTTACGTTCAATTGGCAGCTTAGAACACCGAATATTTTAGTGTAAAGATTATAATTGCACGTATTCGTCGTCAAAATAGAATTTCTTATTGTATTTTGACGAAAAATATTCGTGACCGATTTGCGAAAAAAAAAATCGAAAAAATGGGCGTTGCTAAAATTTCGAAAGTGATTGAATATGAAAAAAAATTATCAGTATCTTCTGACAGGATGGAACGCCGAATACGGATTCGTACATGCTACATTTAGCGTTGCCGTCACTTTTCGAATCTCATTTGCATAATTATCAAGTTTGTTGAATAAAATTCACGATATTGAATATCTAGATATTCGAGAAAATACATTTCTTTCGAGTTACAGTTTTGAATTTCCGTCCCGTTCTCGCTCATCCTTCCAATGATGTCATTAATTGCCCTTTTGAAACGTTTGAAACAATTATAAAAAAAAATACGTATGTATATACGCGTGCAAAGTCGTTTGGTTTACTGGTTTCCTCCCGTTTTTTTTCTTGTCTCGAGGAGCTCGGCTTCGCAGAACATTAAAATGTCGTAATAAATATATGTCGCCCAGCTTCGAGCGGTTTTTTTTTGCCGGAGAAACGAATATCCGTATTTGGAGCTGTTACCATGTCGCCGTATTTCGTAATCGATCGAAGTGGGTTTTGGTCGAGGGTCTTTTTCCTTGGACTTTATGGCGTGACTACATTCCATTTAATTACGACGTCTTAACGAGCGTTTTTTTAAAATCAAGCTACTTGACATTATTTTGAAAAAATTATGTTATTCAAATTTCAAAATTTAGATCGAAATCGATAAATTATTAAAGTCTCAATCCAGCTCAAAAATATGTAACTTTGAAAAACTTTGAAACTTGGTAAATTTCGATAAAGTTTCGTAATTGGTTTAAATATTGAACAAATTGCAATAATTCAAAAGTGATTCCCAACGATGATTCACGAAAAATTGACGATTAAAAGTTTGATTAGTAATAATGTATTGTTTTTTATATTTTCAGCGTGAGTGTATCTCAATCCATGTTGGACAAGCTGGAGTCCAGATCGGTAATGCCTGCTGGGAGCTTTATTGCTTGGAGCATGGCATCCAGCCGGACGGTCAAATGCCGTCTGACAAGACGATGGGTGGTGGAGACGACAGCTTCAATACCTTCTTCAGCGAGACTGGAGCTGGAAAGCACGTTCCACGTGCAGTCTTTATCGACTTGGAGCCGACTGTAGTCGGTAAGTAAGGACGGGAGGACGAACGTGTAGAAGCAGAAACGGCAGACGGTAAATTTACTCAACCGAAGGAGATATTGATCGAGGGAATTAAAAAAAATTTCAGATGAGGTCCGTACCGGCACATACCGTCAGCTGTTTCATCCGGAACAATTGATTACCGGCAAGGAAGATGCAGCCAACAACTACGCCCGAGGTCACTACACGATCGGCAAGGAAATCGTCGACGTTGTATTGGACCGTATCCGAAAGTTGGCTGACCAATGTACGGGACTCCAAGGATTCCTGATCTTCCACTCGTTCGGCGGTGGCACCGGTTCAGGTTTCACCTCTCTTCTCATGGAACGTCTCTCCGTTGATTACGGAAAGAAATCAAAATTGGAATTCGCCATTTACCCCGCACCGCAAGTTTCAACCGCCGTTGTTGAGCCCTACAACTCCATCCTGACGACGCACACGACCCTTGAACACTCTGACTGCGCTTTCATGGTTGACAACGAGGCTATCTACGATATTTGCCGTCGTAATTTGGATATCGAGAGACCAACTTACACGAACCTCAACAGACTGATTGGCCAAATCGTATCGTCGATCACGGCCTCGCTTCGTTTCGACGGCGCCCTCAACGTCGATCTCACCGAATTCCAAACCAATCTCGTACCTTACCCGCGTATTCACTTCCCTCTGGTTACTTACGCTCCGGTTATCTCCGCGGAGAAGGCCTATCACGAGCAGCTCTCGGTTGGTGAGATCACCAACGCTTGTTTCGAGCCTGCCAATCAAATGGTCAAGTGCGATCCTCGCCACGGAAAATATATGGCCTGTTGCATGTTGTACCGCGGGGATGTCGTGCCCAAGGACGTGAACGCCGCTATCGCGACGATCAAGACCAAGCGCACGATCCAATTTGTCGATTGGTGTCCTACCGGATTCAAAGTCGGTATCAACTACCAGCCACCGACCGTTGTGCCAGGAGGCGACCTCGCCAAGGTTCAACGTGCCGTTTGCATGTTGTCGAACACCACGGCAATCGCCGAGGCATGGGCCCGTCTCGACCACAAGTTCGATCTCATGTACGCCAAACGTGCTTTCGTTCACTGGTACGTCGGTGAGGGTATGGAGGAAGGTGAATTCTCCGAGGCCCGCGAGGATCTCGCTGCTCTCGAGAAGGATTACGAAGAGGTCGGAACCGATTCCGCCGATGGCGAAGGCGAAGGTGCCGAAGAATATTAAATCGGCCTTTTTGCAGCAACGCTTTGTGTACCCATCGAGTCCCAAAAAAGACTACAACTTTTTTTACCTCCCTACTATTTTGTTACATTTCCATCCAACATTTGTATGAAGCATTTTTTTTAAATCTCGATGGATAATAAATAAATCCGACACCGTTCGTCTATACCATATTTACTCCGACTGTACATTATTTTTCCTGTTTTCTCGCCGATTCAATCTATTCACCAGTTCGAACATTCAACGCTGCTGGATGGATATATCATGAGAACTTTTTCTATCGCAACATATTTTAACGAATAAATGAACATTTCAATTATCGATTTTCACTTCATTACGGAAAATCATTCGTAGAAATTTTATGACGGTAATTCTGCTTATTTTGAGATAAAGCCTACCAAAAAATCGATATTCCTGCGGAATAATCAACTTGCCTGATGCGAATTTTTTAATGTGTCGAATAGTTAGTCTATTTTCTCACGTCGCTATTCGATTTTTCTAATATTCACGCTAGATGTCGCGATTGCTGCGAAAACGGCGACTCACGATCGGAGAAAGAGCCTGTCGTTCCACACTTTCAGGGAAGCTTAGACTATTCCTGAATGTTCCAGAAAATATTTCGCTCTGTGAGAAACCGTTCCGGAATCGCTTTTCCTCTCAGTGTATGAAACACAATCGTTCTTTGAACGTCAGTCTCTGATCGATTTTATGATTTTTTAATTCACGTCGACGGAGGTCAAAAGCATAGCATAGAGCAACAAAATCTCGTGATCGCTGTTGAATCGCCTTTTACAGACAAAATATTTCCGCGGTTTAAAGAATTCGTATAGTTACGTTTTATCGGATACTTCGAGTTTAAACAGACTTGGAGGTGAGTGAAAACGACACGCTTGGTTATTCGCGTCGTTTGATTTATATTCAAATTTCGGTTGATCTTGTAGTATATGATAAATTCAAAACTTTGGGAGTAGAAAATTCGAGAGAAGAGGTTATGTGGAGGTAAATGTGCTCTTTCATCTTTTAAAATAAGTGTTTACTCGTCAAATCTAACGTTTTTTCGTCGATTTTCAAAATATTCCATTGCATTGTCGGTCTGTTTGCTGCTTACAGATAAACGTATTATCCTTTTTCATTCATTTTCTTGCCTATTAATCCTTGCAAAAAATGGCAAAATGGGGGGAAGGTGATCCACGATGGATCGTCGAGGAACGACCTGATGCTACTAACGTCAATAACTGGCACTGGTAAGGTTACGAATTTTATAAAAAAGTAAATCAGTCAGCAAAATTATCTTTGGGAATCTATGTTTTTCATAATATAGAAGTTTGCATTGTTAAAGAGCAATGTAATTTATTTAGTAGCCAAATCAAAAATGATGAATGATCGTTTGCTTTTATTTCCAATTTGTATTGTGGAATGAATCACTGATCTTAAAAATTGTTGTAAGTTCATATTTAATAAAAAAGATTATTTTTCATTCGCAAAATTTTTCAATCCGTTAAAACCGTTTATACTTCACACTTTTAATTTTTTTGTTGATTTATTTGACCTGTTTATACCTCTATATCAGTAATCAAATTATATGCAATTTACAAATATTGTATAAATATTCGATGTTACAGGACGGAGAAAAATGCATGTGCCTGGTCCCAGGAAAAACTCAAAGACCTTTTCAAGAACTTCAAAATTGAGAACGCCGACAGTAAGTTTTGGATGAACATTTATTTTCATAAGTTTTTGCACGTCGTAGGCAAACTGTTTTACCAAGAATTGTTTTTTTTTTTTTGTTTTCAGACTCCTGTACAGTTTCGGAAGTAGAAAAATGTGAAGGCGAAGCGGTAGTAAATAATAGAAAAGGAAAATTAATTTTCTTTTATGAATGGTCAATTGTTCTCAAGTGGGTATCGGACAAAGACAAGGATATCGGGGGAAAGATAAACATTCCAAATCTTTCTGAAGAAAATGAAATTTCGGAAGTTGACGTAAGTTAAATTTTTTCAAGGAATCTCGATTTTGCGGAGGAAGAAAATTTTTTCAATAAAATTAACAAGAGGAATGGAATGATAATTTCAGATTGAGTTCACATTGACAAACAGCACAGAGGATGGAGAAAATACCAAACACTTTTTGCATACACAGGGTAAAGATGCCATTAGAAAAACACTAGGAAAGTACGTAGCAGCTTTGAAAGAAGGTATGACTACAGAAACTTTTCTAGCATGATTGAAATTTTACTTATCTATGTATACAGTTACTTGTCAATTATTCTATTCAATATTTTCTAGAATTTACGAAAGGAATGATTCTTCCCAAGGATGATTATAATAGCAAAGACAACGTGAGAAATATCAAGTCCGGTTTTAACGTTAAAGATATGATGAATACTGCCATAACGCCTACAAATAATTCGACCGTTGGACATAAGATTGCAACAACGTCGATCAAGCAACAACAAAAGTTCCAGTGTCGGGCTCAAGAGTTCTATAATGTTTTCACGACTATCGAGGTAATTTTGACTCGTTGAAGTCATTTTGTTCGAAAAACTTTTTTTCAATTTCACAAATAGTCTTTTTTATAATTTGTTCAAAATGAACTCAATCGAAATGATTTGGAGTAAAAATCATTCACTTCTAATAATAATGACATGACACTTCTAATAATAATCACAGATGGTACAAGCTTTCACAAGAGGACCGGTGAAACTGGAAGCAAAGAAAGATGGAAAATTCGAATTTTTCGGAGGTAACGTACACGGTGAATTCGTCGAATTGTCACCAACGAAAATAGTTCAAAGGTGGCGGTGCAAACAATGGCCAGCCGGGCATTTTAGTGATGTAACGATCGATATATCGGAGAAAAATGATCACACTGAGGTCAACATCATACAAACAGGAGTTCCCGTTAGGTATGACCTACCTCCTGTCTTTTTCCTATTATTCAAAATATTTTCCGGGTCACTTTCAAGCCGATCGTTTATTTTTTTTTTACCAGTGACGATATTCGTACAAACCTTTTTCGTGACTGCATTTCTTACGTAAAATCTACTGTAGTTTAATGTTTCCTAATGGTTTTAATGAAATCCTCGTGAATTTTTCAGCGAGGAAGATACAACGAAAGAGAATTGGGAAAGGTACTACTGGGACGCCATAAAACGTACGTTCGGCTTCGGTTACTTCATGTGATCAAAGTTTCCAACACTATCGCGTATTTATTTATTGATAAGTAGAACAACAATCTTGATCCATCCTCGAAGAAGGGATGGGCGAGCTCGACGTGCCCGATTTCCTAATCGAACGAAAATGGCAATCGCGAAAAAGCTTACACGTGCTTCGTTATATTTGTTTTTTTATCTTTCCCACGGTGGTCGCAATTTCCATTTGGGTCCGTTGCCGCACAGGATTGGGCACAATTTGATATCGTAATTGAAGTTTCAACAAATATCATTTACGATGAAATCATCAATTGTATTCATATATCTGACAAATGAGCATCCATCATGTAATGATTAATAAAGCCCGTCGAATATTGCAAAATAGTTTTATTTTTCTTTTAATTATGCCATTTATTTTTCCTGCAAGAAGAACCCTGGTCGATTTCTTATTTTTTAAACGAGCCCGATTTTGTTCTCGCCAACATATTTTTGAACTATTGAGAAATATTGGAATTGAAAAAAAATCCAAGTTTGACTACGATTTTCGAACCATCGGTATAAGCAAAGCAGGCGTACGAGAAAACCGACAGCGCCATGTTTCATTTTCGACCTACCTTACCAGCCGTTGCTGTACGAAAAATTCCAAGCGGTTTTGAAAACTCCACGAGATGGCGCAGGTGGCAGTCGAAAAATTCAAAGCAAGCGGAGGCCCGTGGTCTGACCTATATAAGTTGATCTACTTGCTCCGGAAAGCTTCCAACGGTCACTCGCATCTACGCCATAAAATACGTTGTACAAAAGCCTAATGGAAGGAGATATCGGTGCACTTTGCAGCCGTCTATCCTCCCAAGCTCCCTTCGACCATTTCCTTTTCTTTTCCTTCGGGGTATCGCGTGTCAAATGCGTGTGTATAAAGCCAAGACTCTGTCTGGCAGCTCTGAGATACTGGAAGCGTCTCAAATTTCGATCAGCTTGACAAAACGTTTTCGACTGTTGTTCCTACTTAACAAATATTGGCGGGAATGAGGACATTTTTATCTTGACATATAGTGAGACGGAGGAGAGAGAAAAAAACGTTGATCCAGCGAATGATGGCCGGGAGTACGGGCAGAAAATAATAGTCCGTAAAAGCTCGCAAGTAATTTTGGTCAAATTGTCATTCTTATCTTCCCAACCACGTTGTCATTACGAGAAAATCAACGTTTCAGGGATCTAATCGGATTAGATGCTGTTTTTGTGAGAGTTGAGCTACCTGCTCGCCCGACGAATCATATTTGGCACGAAAATTACTGACGATGGCGCTGTCATCGTAAAGTTGTTTGTCCTCCCCGAAATCACATCACGCTCAAATCTCATAAGTAGGCTAAACATTTTTAAAAAAATCTAATTATTCGGATATACAGCTCGATGGAATACACAATTTTGAAAAAATGAATCGAAGTTATTGACAGTGGTGAGTCCGCGACTCACAATGCTAAATTCAGCACCGGTATGAAAATTCATACGCTGACTCGAAGATCCCGAAGCCCTTTTACGTGCTCGAAAACTCGAAGTTCACGAGAAAAATCATGACAAAATAAAAAATTCCTGAATTGATAAATAAAAAATATATTTTCAATTCCTTTCCAATATTTCGAACTTTAAGCCCGAATTACGTACAGTTCTAGTCAAATCAACATTTCCCTACAAACACGCACATCGTAACCGTTAAAATTTGAAATTGGAAGTACAATGAAATGTGGCCATAAATATCTCGAGCTAGAAAAATTGACGGATAATTGTTCGGCGATAATGATAATGCGATCGCGCCAAGTGTCACAAGACATATCCAGCTTTCTCGTTAGAGCTCGCAATAATAAAGAGCGAATGTGATCGAAGACTCGATAACAATGTTCCTGTTTTTCCGGAAGACAGGTTTTTTCCACGAGTTATAGAGAAGAGCGAGACAGAGAAAATGGAGGGTGGGGAAAAAACGGTAGAAAACTGAAAGAAGAGAAAATCGATGGAAGAGGTCTAGCAGTCAGAATTTCCGGGGTCAGAGAGCCCTGTAACACAGAGAAGTCTGAGAGAGAAGGAGAGAGAAAGAGAGAGAGGGGGGGGGGAAGGAAGGGAGAAAGAGATGGAGAGAAATAGCAAGGGTGGGTGGATGATGTTTGTCTCGAGTTCTATCTTCTTTCCTGGTGCACTTGTACGCTTCACTCACATGGATATGTATTCATATGCAACTGTATGTTCATACACATACTTATATAGACACATACGTATACACGCGTGCGACCAAAGGTATGTAGATATATAAGTTATGCCGCCTATGTAACGGCGTTCGGAAGTATCGATATGGCAAGGACCTCGAACGTCCTCCTTTTATGCCCTATATCCTTGATCCGAATCCCGGGATTACTATAGATAGCCCGAACTAATTATTTACCAGAACCTCGGAACAAAAAGAACAGCAGCGTATTCGCGCGCTGGATACACTTATTATCTCATTAATTGTTGACTTATTTAACGCGAACATTAATTTGAGGTTATTATAGGAGTAAGGTGAAAGTGGGCGATTCGAAATAATTTGTGAAAAGAGTTCTCACAGACGTGGAAATGTAGGAGAATTATGAACGGAAATTTTATAGGTTATGCGAATGCATAGGGATAATATTCCTGAAGATAAATATTTTCATTTTCACTCAAAAAATAATTGTTTCTCGTAAATTTATCTGGAGAAATAAATTAGTTGGGCTCACGAAATAAATTGCTGATTAATAATAATTAGTGTAAAATCCCTCGGGACGTATAACATATCGGCGCCAAAAATAAGCAGACTAAGAGTCTCAAGACTCCCACGTGAATGTTGGGGGCAGGGTCAATGATTCGCGATCTTTTCAGATTCACTCTTCTACACGCGCAGCCTATGCGATTTTCACGTTGATTTTCGATTATATTCGTATATAATAAATACTCGGAGATAGCCAGGAGAAGAAAAGATTTTGGGTGCACAATTCGTTCATGTCGCGGCGTTTTGTTTACGCGAAAATTTAGAAGGATCAACGTAACCTCAAAAATTCAACAATATGACTCATGGAAATGCAACTTGACTCGAACGGCCATGTTTCGGGCTTGTAACACTCTAATCCCGTTATGTCAAACCAATTTTTCGAATCTGAACGCGTGACTGATTTGCTTATGTAGCTCGAACGGATCCATGCATCGATAATTGATTATATCTCTATATTCACTTCGATCTTCGTAATGTTCTTCTTCTGTGAGAAAAAGTATTTTAAAAGTCGTTAGGGAATCTGCCAGGAAAAAGGACGCCTGTTATTATTTTCTACTTGCATAATCGAAATGCGCGATAAAAATAATGGTAAACGAAAGGAAAAGATCGGATGTCGGATCGAAAACGGCCGCGATGGTGGCGCTACTCTCGGGCTTGTCAACTTCAGGCGGCCATGTTGTGAAGTTCGACTCATCGCTCCCCACTCGAATACTTCAATATACTTTCATGAATTGCTAATATTTCCGCGAATGCTAAAAATATGAAGATGGCGTTACGCTATCTATGAACACGGAATGGGCAAAATGTTCAGATTGCTTGGCAAAATCAATTTTAGATGCTGAAAACCCTCGATTGTTGGGCTTAAAAACATAGGGGAGTATGCAAAAGGAGGTTATGTCGGCACATTAATCTATATACATTTATAGGGAAGCGTCGAAGGCAAAAGAGCCGAGTACCGAGTGAGGCTGCACGAGTGCGCGCGCCTTCGAAAATCAAAATCAATGTAGTCTCGGGTATGCTCTCTCTCGCCCTCTCCTGTCCGTCTATCTCGCAAACGGTTGTTCGTTCTCTAGTCGACGGCGGGGTGGTGGACTCCTCTCGCGTTTCTCTCCTGGCGCGCGCGGTTCGCTACGATTGCCCACGCCCTAGTCCATCGCGGTCCTCGCTCCGCCACTCGTACTAGACGTCTTCGCACCTCGCACCCGAGGACATGACATCGCGGTCCATAAACCCGAACGCGCGCGCGAATAAAGCAATCTTAGGTTACTAGTTATAAGAAGTAATAATAAAAATTTGTAAAAAACCAGGGAGTGCTTAAACTGCTGTGCTCCGTGCCGAAACATAACAATTTTATTGTTTTATTTTTCATAACAATTTTCAATCATTCCCCTGGCCCGAAATTCTACCTCGTGTCTTTCTTACTCAAACGCCCCCTCGTGTACAAAACAACAACAACAACAACAATAACAACAATAAACCCAAGAACTCTGTAAAATAACAACAACTGAGTTTATTTTTGGCAATACTTTGCATATTCAGTTGAATCTTACAACCTTGAAATGTGTATTGTGAATAAAACACGGTAACCCGTCAACAAGGTAAAGTGTGTGTACGCGTATTTTTCATATTCTCTCGATATTTCAAACGATAATTACTAAAGGAAAACATCTTAAAGTTCAAGAGACGAAGCTCCCGCTTCGACGAACCGGGTGTGTCTGCTGCCCTCAAGAGAAGCGCGGGTGCTCGTGCACGTAAATTGAGAGAGCGAGAGAACCGAGAAACAAAAAAGAGCGAAAGCTTTTGGGGGCGGGAGTGAGAGTGAAGCTGGGAGAATAGAGAGGACAGCACTAGGATACTCAAGGAGAGGGGTTCCGCGAGTTCACAGTGTTCGACGAGCTTTCGTACGACTCGTAAGTGCGAGCAGGCTCGCTAATACGGTATTGAATAGAGGCGGTGGTCCACGGACTCGAGGGATGTTCCGTTGAAAAAGAATCGTTGCGTAAAACATTTTTTTCGTGTGTCGCAATAACGCTCGACCTCGAAATAGCCAAAGATTTATATGCACATATGAAAGATAGTGCTATTAAATTGCGGGACAAAAAAAGGCCAAGTGACATTTTGACTGGTAGTATAGAAAAAATCAGTTTTGCTATCGAGAGTGTGATAAATCGTGGGGAAAAAGAGAAAAAATTACCGTAGAGAATGCGTAGGTGTAGACAGGCGGCTCGCTGAAAGTGTTATGGAACAGAATTTGCGGAAAAAATACTGTTTTACGTTTTGTGCTGTACACCAGTCGACAAGAGTGATTCGTACCGAGCCGAAAAACAATAGTTTTGTTTCATCGTCGTACGATTAACTTTGTAAAGACGCGATTGCAACTGACAGTTTAATCAGTACGCCATAATAATGCGCATCAATTCGATCCGATTGAAAATATGCCAGAAATATTCTCCAGCGTCTAGCCTACGTTTGAAACGCGAAAAATTTTAACAGCGATCTAAAGAAATCCGCGAATGACGAATTCGACAACGATGTTACATACCCGTGGTACGTGCACGAGCGCAAATAGTACATCAACCTCAGTTTACAACGGGGTTACTACTACTACAGCCGACATCATCAGCGATTCAACAATCTCGTCTATCGACAGAAGCAACACCGGGAACAACAGTTGCAGCACGGATTCGTTCGGTTCGAGAGAAGAACTCTTTAGCGAGAGATGTAACGTAGATAGCCGTTGAGTGTTTTAATTACGTGTGTGGCGTGTGTGACTTTCGCATTGTTTTTCTTTTATGCTCAAAAGATTTTTCGTTCTCATCACGTTCCTACATTCGTTTGTTGTTTTTATGTTGCTCAAGGAAAAACAACGTTTCATTAAGTTTTTTCCGCACCGAAACGTTCGATCACTCGGAACGATGCTCATTACGTATTCCATAACAACGAGACAAAAACTCAAACAAGAGAAAGGTTAAGCTAGATTAAAATCCAATATGGCGGATTCGACCCGTCCTGAAAAAAACAAAGCGTATTTTTGGAGGGAAATTATTTGACTTGGATATAAAAAAAGGAAATAGCTCGTATTCGAAACAGTCGACACAAAGATGAAGAAATTCAAAAATTTAATGACGTTTCTACCAGCGCCCCGTTAACCGTAATTCCATGTTTTTTCAAATATAGTTTTCACATGGGCCGCGAACTGAGTTCAAACTCCTATAATCCTCGGAGAAAACGCCCTCTAAAATTTAACGACTATAAGTTCGCGCTAACTATAGATGAGCAAGTACAGTCTTCCACACAAAAATATAGTTATTGACGCTTAATCTTTCACCCGTATTCCGTCATACCCTTACATGTTATATTGAAATTCTGCTTGTACTATAACCATCAAATCATGACGCACAGTTGTAAAATATTTTTCATCTTGTATAAATTATATCTCCGCATAATAATCATCACCAATAAATACACGAACAATGTACGAAACTATTCCATCTACTGTACGTTCTTGCGAGCGTTTATGTTCTTGAACAAGGGAGATATCGCCGCACCATAACCTCGATAATACGCACAATAGAGCGACAGAATTGTCCTCTCTTTTTCACTATGACGCGCGGATATTATACCTCGGGAAAAGGAGCGAAGAGAGCCTGCGAGGTTTCAAATGAGCGAAGAACTCGAGAAAACAGGGGGAAGAAGGGAAAATAATGCTCAGTTCGTTTTACGTTCTACGGGAGCGAATAAAAAAAATGTCCGTCGCTGTAAGAGAAGATTTGCTTGAGTTTTCATTCCTAGAAATATATGCACGCGGCAAGATCGTTTGAGAATCGACTTTTTGTCGAGCTCTCTCTACTGTCTTTTATTTCGGCCTCTCTCCTCTCATTTTTTCCTTATATTATTTAACATATGCATTTATTTTAGCGTTGTAAATCGATAGCACGACGAAACGATTCATCGACAAGTGCTTTTTTCCCTCCATCCGTTTTTTTTTTCATTCCTCTTCGTCGTTCTTTTATTATTTTTTTATCCATCGTCCTCCGCTTCGTCAACTTATGCGCAAGTACCCGCCTGTGATCTGCCTGCCGGTAATTGGCTCAGTGGCATGGGTAATTCAGTTTCCACTGATCTGTGTTCTTCCCGAATTAATTTTCATCGATCCAGAATTAAGGGCGCGCGGGCACATTATAAAGTCACGTTTAAATATAAAATTCCGGTTTTCGCCAATCCACTAACGGTTGCCGTCGTAAAAATCGATTAACTCGAATATACTCGATGAATATTGAATCGTCGAGCCCACGAATCATAATAACGGCAAAGGTTTACTATGCTCAAAAAAAGAGGGCGGGGGGGAATGGAACGACGTTAGAAGCGGCGGAAAAGGCAGCGTCGATGGGGACATAACCTCCAAAAATCGATCGTTCGAACGTAAACAATCTCGATTCTCGCTTTAGAAGAAAAATCATCGAATAACCTTGTAGCTTGGAGCGTATAATGGGAGTTTGTTCTGAAACGTAAACACACTGAATTTTGATGGTTTTCCAAGACCCTTCTGTGACAGTTGACGACACCTTGTGAAAGTGTCTTCGCGGGAAGGAAAAATTCTTGAGCTTTGAATAAAAAGCGATTTTTCTTCAAATTTCGTGTTTCGGGAGCACAGAATGAAAGGAAAAATGGAACACGGTAAAAATCCTGATACATTTTGAGATAACAGCGAATATGAGAAATTTTATGAATTCCGTCAAACATTTTCGAACTGTCGGACGCGAGTTTTTTCTAAAGTCAGAGTTCGTTTACCGAGTAGTTCCTCATTTGGTCGCATCAGGGAGCGCACGTTTCTCAATACTTTCGTTCCCTGCTCGCCCGTCCGTTCCTCCATGTTGATTTTTTCATTTGCTCATCCCCCTTCCGTTTATTTCTTGAACGTTTTTCTTTATTTTTAGTTGGCAAAGTAAGGCGCGACGCGTGCCGTGCTTCGAGCTCGAGGTAATCATTACTTTATCGTGGCTATACACATGAATAACAATAATAACATTGCTGCTATATAATAATCGGTAATCGCGTGTATGTGTATTCACATGCACAGAATATATATTTGTGGATAAACAAACTTCTAACATCTCTGTCATCACGTCCTCGTTCTACATATTCATTTTTTCACATTTTCCTTCGGTTTTTTCTTTCTTTTTTTATTATTTATGCACGAGATACTTTTTTCACCGTGTTGAGCATCAACGCGCGTCAGTCGTGATTTTCTTTTTTAAACGTGCATTCACACGATACACACAGCATTATATATATATATACACACGCCTCAAACTCGTATATTATAATATATAAAAAAAAAAATGACGGTGCGCTTTAAAATTGTGAACGAAACAATTGGAAAATGGTTATAGACCTGCCTCGTTAGCTCGTTATTTTTAATTATTTATTATCACGCGTTCCGATAGAGGTTAAAAAAGCCTCGTGCGCACATGCATTAACTTGGATATTTATTATTTGTTTGTGTACATACGGAGAGTGAATGATATCGACACAAGTTTCCATGATTATTGCTAATGTAAATACGTGATAATTAGCGACTCGTAACGAAGGAAGCTTTTTCATAGCTTTTTATGGAACACACACACACACGCACATTCACGCAACTTTATCCAACAAATATCATTGGTATTTTGAATCTTCATGTCTATATATATATATATTCGTTTATCGTTTATTATTATTGAAAAATGAACTTTTAAATGAAAGAGATTAAAATTCAAACCGAAACTCACTAAAGCATTGAGCCCTTCGTATCCGTTAAAAATCCACATCTAAAAGAAGATAAAAAGATAATAAAATATGACGAAAATAATAACGCATAAATAAACAAACGACTATAAAAGTTATGTTTTTAGGTGAAAATAATTAGTTATCGTGTGAAGTATACTCGTTGGGGTAAAATGCACTATAAATCGTCGCTTCGTTTTTTTTTGATGTACGTAACGCTCACTGTTGTACTTTTCATTTTCTTTCTCGAATATCTCGCTAATCTTGTCTTATTTCTCTCTCCATTTCCCCTTTCTCTCTTTCTTTTTGTATATACTTTCCGGCCTTCTTTTCGTCTGTCGTTTCCTCCTCTTTTTTTCAATTTGCATCGCGTTGAAACGCAACGAAAAACTGCGCACTTACGAATCTTTCGAGTTTCGTTAAAGTCTCAGTTTTTCGAGGTAAAACGAGGATTTTCCAAAAAAAAAAAAAAAAAAAAAACAATTCTCACGGATATTCGGTTTTAAAAACGAGTCCCGATGCAACCTGAACTATGCAAATTCCAATCTCGACTTTTCCCCAATTTCCTCCTCTTCGTCCCTCCATCTCTCTTCGTGTTTTTAATACTTTTGATTAAAAGTTAATTAATACCCAGTTGACTACAGCTCGAAACCGTTGGTGTGTGTGTGTTTACGTTTGTTCGGTAGGCAGCGAGGTTGCAATTCGAGCTTAACCTACGAAAGGAAATCTCGTCGTGGGGTGAAAAAACGTTTTAACGACTGTCGTAAAAGCAACAGCAATGCATTGTCGTCGCGGTATTACAACGTCGAGCGGGAAGCCACTATCAAACGGTGCAAGAGGATCGTCTGAAAGTTTCAATGAAATATTCGCAAACGTGTCAACGAGAAGGACCATTAGCACGCCTCTTAGCTGTCATCTCGAGACTCAACAACGGAATACAAACTTGCCATGTCCAAAAACGCCCCAGAATCTTTACTGAGTGAGTATTTATTCAGAAAGAATGTGTGAAAAAATAAATAAAACAACGCAATCTCGTGACTCAACTATTTTTTCATCAATTTTCATACATCTTTCGTTCACGCTCTCATAAAAATTCGTTTCTTTTTTTTTTTTTTTCATTTTTTGACGTTTCGCGTTTGGCTTTGTTTTCCTCGATAACGAAAAGGACGCGAAATTTTTCGCGACATTTCGTAGCCTCCCGTATGAACGTCCGGAGCATCCTGCTTCCAAGCACTTGTTTATTACGCTGCACCGCTGTGACTCGACAGTTTAACATTTTTTGTTTTGTTTCGTAGGAGTGCTAAAAGGAAAGGTAGGGGAAAGGAGAACGAATACGCGGTATGACTGTGCTCGAAAAAAGCGAGGAGAATGAATATGAGCTGAAACAATTATGTGTCTAGAGCGACGACGAAGGGATGTGAGAGCCGGGGAGAAAGAGAGCAATCGCGAGGGACAAGGAAACGCGTAACGCTGCTCACAGACCAGATCGATGGACGATTATAAATCTGAGAATCTCATCGAGCACGAGGGACGAACGAAGCAACTATTCGCTACTCCGATAATAAGACAGACGGTGACGTTACTAATGACAGAGTTCCTGAAGGAGGCGAAAGCTCCGCTGTCCTGAGAGCTCGAGAGTTTACGAACGCGAAAGAGCAGGGCGAGACCGACTGAGACAGAGAGGGAGAGAGCTCCGAGGTATACTCGCTCCAATTAGACTTAACAGGATTCGTTTAGCGCCTCGAGAACTCCGGATCTTTCGCGTTGGGGGGAGCCCCGATGAAAATCTAGATGGCTGACAAATTGGCCCGATTGCACATCGCTCCGTAGTTACGTTCACATTTCCCTGCCAATCTCATTCAACGAAAAGATTAACCGACGAATTATCGGAACTCGGGTCGCAGTCGACGAATATCGAAGCTCGAAACGGCGAAAATTCTGGTTGGAATTTCGTGGAAAATTAAAAAATTAGAAGAGTCACTTGGGGGGGGAAATCGCTTCGCTGATTTGACGTGTATTCGGCACGAAAAAAATTCCCAACACCTAATTCCATCCGCGGGAGTTGGAGCACGCTATCACTTTATTCGGTGCACGAAAGCAGAAGAAAAGCGTGCTCGATCCAGTAGCCACGCCTGTCTATAAAACACCAGGAAATGTAAACTCAAAGAGATTGAAAGCGCGAACTTGAGCGGTGGTGGTGCTGGTGGCTGCCGGACTTAATACGCAAACTTTAGTCAAAGTGATCGTAGATCAGAACGTCATTATCCTCCTCTGGATTATAACAAAAGTAAAAAAGCAATTGGAGGAGAAAAATAATGGACCGAGGCAAAGTAAACGTCCGGCGCCCCCCTCCCACCGTTCAACTCGTGCCTTTGAACGTTTCCTCCTCGTACACTCTCCCCAAAAAGCATGAAATCCCCAAAAAATCGTTGTTCCTCAGAATTTCTCAAACTCCCGACGCACCGCTGACCTTCGGTCGCTTTTACGAGTAAAATTAAATTCACGCCCCAGTTGGATTCGTACCTTCCGACCAATGCATATCGAAATCTCCATTATTTCACAATTTTTCACAACGTCGGGCCACAAATCAATCCACATTCAGTGAATGGAACGTCGCGATACAGTCGAGTCAGTTTTCCCCAAGATTTATAGCTTTTTAGTTACGAGTGTACGTCCGGTAAATCCTCAAATTCTATTTCGCGCGGTACGAGGATCGTTGCTCGCTATAACGGAAAATTGATAGAGACGGAAAAAGAGCGAGAGAAATTTAGGGAGAGCGGGTATAGAGCATAACTGTATGATATATTTACAGAAAGATTGCCGGAGGGATACAATACGCGGTGGATCGTCTCTTGAATCGTTTCTCGGTTACTCGGACGTTCCTATCGATAGCCCATGCATTCAATGAATTTCCAGGGTCAATTCTCTCTCTCTCTCTCTCTCTCTCTCTCTCTCTCTCTCTCTCTCTCTCTCTCTCTCTCTCTCTCTCTCTCGGCTTCTCGATGACTATCCTCGTTTTCCCAATACTTTTTATATGGTTTATATAGACTCGCTATACCCGTCTGACAAACTGTTCCTTTTCGTTCGCTGGCTCGAACACCTCTTCGAAATAGCGACAGATCGTTACTCGGATAATTATGAAAAAAATTGGAAAAGTTTGTCAAGAGGGAGGAGGGAGATCGGACGGTGTGAAAAGAAAAAACGAGGGCCGATGCGGAAGTCCGGTCAGAGGGGATAGTTTTCTCAAAGCTGCGAACTGACTCTGGCCATTCGTCGAGCTATTTGTACCCGAGACCGTGAAATTTTCTCTTGGCATCCGTCCAAGAAATGAAAAGTCCAAGACTTTCTCTCTTCCCCTCTCGCAATCTCAGCTCTCGTCACACTTTTTCCTCCCTTTTCGTGGCGGTACACGTTTCGTCCGAAAAAACGTAGGAAACGTAAGAAATCTTTGGCAGCTCCGGGTCTCGGTTCTTCGAGCGTATTCCTCGCGTGCCACCACGAAAGTGCGTTCGATGCGTTTGCTCCTCCATTTTAAAAACGCCTTACGCACCGTGCGGCGGACCCCGTCAAACGGTTATGTTGATTCTTGGCTCGCGTTCACGAGGCAACGGCAGGTGGGGAAAATATAAAAGTCCTACGCGTATAAGATACTCCGGGGCTCGGACTCAAACTCTCGTGGCCCTCTCTGCTGATCATTGGCTGATCATTCTTTGGGGCCGTCACTCTGCCGCTCCTCCTCAACTTGCTCCAAACGAGATTTACACTCGGGATTTTCTCTCTCCCTCTCTCTCCCTCGATTCTCATCTGAGCAACGTTTTTTTAATCTCGTTCCCTTTCACATTATTCATTATTTCATTTAGGCGAGAATGGCTGAGCATTGGTACGCTGGAAAAATAAAACTTTCGCTTCGTCCGATGCCTCGTGCGATGAATTCACAATTTTATAATAAAACGAGCAAATTCTCGATTTCAATATTTTCACATTATTTGGAGCAACATTTTTTTTGTCATTCTTGCCGCGCTCGTCGCGCAAATTCTCGTCGAATAAACTCGCAATGTGTCGCCTGGAAGAGGCTAAATCGAATATCAGAGCGATCGGGAAGTAAAAACTTTGAATTTAGTTGGAATAAACTCGTGTTACTAAACGCATTCGCTGGCAGATCTAATTTTTAGCGTGCACAAAGCGTGCGAGATTGAAGTGAAAAAAAAAATCGAATGATTCGCCGAGGCGGCCGGTGAAAGAAAATCCGATATCAGCATCTAATAGGGAAATTCAATTTCAACTGTATCTGGATATAGGAACGGGGACGAGGTGTCTGGAGTATCGACAAATGCTCAAAACTTTAACCAGAGATTCTTTCATCTCGGAGCTGCTTGAATTTATCGGCGGAAAATCTATCGAGCGAATCCTTAACTTGTGCAGCAGAGATTAATTACGAATATGAGGAATAATAAATGAAAGAGAAAAAGTGTGAAAGATGATTGGAGAATGATGGAGGAGGAAAAGGAATAATTTAGAGGTAAAATAAAGAATGTGAAATGAGAACGAAGGTGGAAAAATGAAAAGAAATGAGTGTGGTAGAAAATTAATGTTTCTGGCTGGTTTTTCCACAGGGTCGATGCTCGCGACAACAGAGGCAAACGTCGTGGGATGTAGTTGACGTTGCTCGTGTTTGGCGAGAAAGCGCGCGGACGTGCGAGAGCGAGGGAGGAAAAGCGCAACGAGCGGCTCAAGGAGGAACGAGTAGGAGGGAGACCGAGAAGGCTGTTGGGTCAACCCCGAAGGGGTTGAAAGATCGTGAGTGCGTGGGCGAGAGTGTGAATGCGTGTGTTACGGAGGAAAGTCCGTGAGACAATCAGCAGAGCGAGAGATCGAAATAAAGATCGAAGGGTGGAGATAAAAGCGAAGGAAGAAAGAAGAGAAGAAGAAAGAGAAGAAAAAGGAGAAGGAGAGAGTGACGAGGAGGAAGGATTCCGGAGGCGAAATGAACGTAACACCGTTCGTACCGGTGGAAAGTTGCAACGGATCGGACGAGTCAGCTGCCCCGGATTACGCCACATGGGAAAAAGTAGTGATATGCGGATTCGCAATAATACTCAGTATCGTCACCGTTATCGGCAACTGTATGGTCATGATATCATTCAAAATCGACAAACAACTTCAGACAATATCGAATCATTTTCTCTTCAGTTTGGCTGTCGCTGATTTCGCGATTGGCTCCATATCGATGCCGCTTTTTACGGTTTACACGATACTCGGTTATTGGCCATTGGGAGCTCATGTGTGCGACACTTGGCTCGCCCTTGATTATCTCGCGAGTAACGCCTCGGTGCTCAACCTGCTCATCATCAGTTTCGATCGTTACTTCTCGGTCACCAGACCGCTCACTTATCGAGCCAAGAGGTCTTCCAAAAAAGCTGGCGCCATGATCGGTGAGAATACAAAAAGCAGCCTTTCTTCGCTCGATCCTTGGCTTTTTTAAAACCCCATTCTCATCTATTTTATTTCACGTTTATTCTCCATTAATATCGTAATCCCGTGAATTTTCATTTCCCAAACAAAAATATCGTTAGCGAATTCCCTCGTCGCTATTGTTTACGATCATCGAATTGAGCAATTTCATTTGTTACCCATTTCAAAATACGTTCCAACGTACGTTCGACCTTGGAGCACGCGATAGCCCCGGTGGTCAACGTGTGCGTCCATCATTTATGGGAACGAAAATAGAGTCTCATAACTTCCGGTTTGTCGTCGCTGACTCCGCTCTCAATTGTTACCGTAATACTCGAACGAACCCGGAACAAATTCCAACGATGTTTAAACATCTCTTGTCTATCGTATGACACAGCGAACACCAACCGTCGACGGACACTTTACGTAACAAATCATAATTACGCGACTGTTGCATGTCTCTTGGTCGAGCGACTATTACACGAAACGAAATAAGTATACCGCGCCTCGCTCCACCGCAAATCGGTGCTGGACTTTTCAATCCGTTTGTGTTCCGCCGAGTCCCGGTGAGATTAAAAAAACACAATAAAAACTTGCTACTTACTATTTGTTTTTCTTCCGAAAAAGGCTAAAACTATTTCAATTTCACAATAAAATCGTCGCAGATTCATTATGAAAAAGTCTTTCGGAAATGGGGAAAGTCGAGCTAAAATATTCCGAAGGAATATTGCTCGTTGAATCCTTTCAAGCTTAGTTCGAATCGTAATAAAATCTTGTGGAAAAAGCCCGAGGCTTACTGTGCAATAACAATGGTACAAAAGGAAGGCGGCGGTGGAGATACTCGTTATAACTAATTCCATTAAAGGATGAACGGATCGGAACAAAGAATAAGTGTCGAAGTACGATATCGCGTGAAAGGCGTATATAAGCGGAAAATCC
Organism: Venturia canescens; assembly: GCF_019457755.1. Classification (NCBI taxonomy): domain Eukaryota; kingdom Metazoa; phylum Arthropoda; class Insecta; order Hymenoptera; family Ichneumonidae; genus Venturia; species Venturia canescens. The sequence continues at coordinate 4,400,275 of NC_057425.1, forward strand.
GTTGTCCCATATATTCGCGCAGCGCGGTGCATTTTGTTGGAAAAGTAGTAAGCGCCCACGTAGGAGAAAAGCCTAGTAAGAGTTTTGACAGTGATAAATACAGGAGGAAAAAGAGCTAAAAGCCATTGTGTCGTGCGTACTCCGGTTGGAAGTTGGCTACATTCGCGCATATACTAAGTATGCTTTCGCGTTATTACTGATACGTACCGAGTTTATACATTGACGATAAAAGACGACTTTGGTCTGACTGAAAGGAGGATAAACTACTGAGGACAGGAATAAGGGAACAGTTATGGTAGTATTAAGTCTCGCGTATGCGCGATACATCAAATCCAATGTCCTTTATATAGTATATTTGCAGAAAATACGTCTCAGTCATAAGTATATCATATGTGGACATGAATATGAAGCTATATGTGCGAAACTCACCCATTGCTCATCCCGAGCTTCACTCGCGTGTTTATCTTGACTTAAAATATACGAGAGAGGACTCTCTGTGTGACACCTGTTGCAATATATAATGGGGTATAGGTTGTGACACATGTACATCAGCCAAGCTCTTCCTCTGTTTTCTATACCTGTGTACAGAAGCTCTCGATTGAGCTTCTACTCCGATGCACTTCGCTCTTTCCCTCTCTCTCTCTCTCTCTCTGTTTTTGTCCCTTTTTCTCTCTCCGAGAGGCTTCTATGTATATCGAATTATCGACATATACGAGAAACGATGACAATGAGGCGCGTGCTACTTTGCAAAACCCATATACGAGAGAGAAAGCTCCTCTGTCTCTCTCCGGCTGTTCCTCGCTGCCAGCTTGACACATGCTCTGTTAGGCGCAATCTTCCCTTTTATGCATTCTCCCCTTTAGAAGTGTACTGTATCGAGGATTCGAGGAGTAAAGTTTTACCGCGGAATGAGAGGACAGTCCCCAAGGTCGAGGTCACCCGACGCACAAATGACTCGGTTGCAGTTCTCTCGTTGATACACATTTGCACGACGAGAATGAGCTTCGTTCTATGGAATATCGCACACGTGACCATTTTCCTTTTATCGTCGGCATAATGATATTTTCCATCAAACAATAATATTCGTTTTAATGGAGACTCGTTGTTGGAACATCTCCGTAGTGTGATCTCTCACCGTCCAAGAACTTTATTTTATTTCATTTCATCTTCGTTTCAGTTGCACAGTACAAAAAATCTCTTTGTTATTCGACATGACTTTTGAATAATGAATCCTTTTGTTTTCAGCGTGCGCTTGGGGGATTTCGCTACTTTTGTGGCCACCGTGGATCTACGCGTGGCCCTATATCGAGGGCAAAAGAACGGTGCCCGAAAACCAATGCTACATTCAATTCATCGAGACGAATCACTACATTACGTTCGGCACTGCTATCGCCGCGTTCTATGTTCCGGCATCCGTCATGTGTTTTCTCTACTGGCGCATATGGCGAGAGACCGAAAAGCGCAAAAAAGATCTCTGGAATCTCCAGGCGAACAAACAGGATGAAAGCAAACGCAGCAACTCCAGGTATTTTTAATCATTTCAAATTTTTCCTCGCATAACGCATACGCAGAGCGTAGAATTTCTGTGAGAAGGCTGAAATAATTTGATGAAAATCATATTCGTACTCCAGTCGCAGCGAAGAGGTCCTCGAAGTCGACGGGCCCCGACGTGGCCGAAGCGAATCTAGCACCGGTGCAGACGATGTTAATTCTACTCATCTTACAACGTCTTATCTCGACAAACGTTATTCAGATTACAGAAGTGTGAGTAAAACTTTCACACGGGAGTGTGAAAGTAACGTTTCGTATTCAAATTCACTGAAATAAGGTTTCTAAGATCAGACATACCGAGACTCTTCGGTTTTTCTCTCAACGACAGAATCCATTAATGAGGAAAAAACAACTAAAATTGTGAAAAAAAAAAAAACAAAACATCGCGACTCTTAATTGCTTTTGTAAATGAAATTGTATATGATGCAAGAATTTATGTTTTGAAATAGCAGCACAGACCGATGTCGTGGGCCTCGTTGAAAATGTGGTGCATAGCGTGGTGGCACAGTGGTCGCGAGGACGACGATGACGACGACGAAGCCGGGGGTACGGACATCAGTAGTCGAACCGTTCAGGGCGGTGACGAAACGCTTACGCCTCTTTCCATCGAAACACCGTTCACCAGCGAGCAACAACAGGACGCCAGCAGCAGGAGTCAAACGAGCGGAGAACTAGCTATAAGAAATATTCCAACTGATTCGGTAATTTATTTGAGATTCGATGCATGCAATTGATCGCGAAAAGATTCGAAAAAATCGTTTACAGCGAGAGCGAAAATTCAACTCCCTTGTATTCCCTTTTTGTTGTATTATAAAATGATTTAACTGGTTCGACGATACTTCAAAACAGATATACACAATCGTGATAAAAATACCGGTGAGCGAGGCCCCGAGTATACGGATGTATCACGAGGATTTGACGAACGTGGATAGCTCACTCCGGGACACGTCGCACACGACGGTGATACGACGCCGTTCGGAGATTCCTGACATCAGGATACCGCTCGACGCGAAGACTGTACATGCGAAAAATTCTCAATCACTCGGGAAAAGCGGAACGGGCCTTACGAAGCCGCCACCGGTCCAAAAGAAACGTACGCAAGAGAAGAAAGCTGCAAAAATGTTATCAGCAATATTGGCAGCGTTCGTTATAACTTGGACACCGTACAATATTCTCGTGTTGCTTAAACCCTTGACGAAGGCTTGCGTCGTTCAAATACCCCAGGAACTGTGGTCATTTTTTTACTATCTTTGCTACATCAACAGCACTATCAATCCGGTATGTTACGCTCTGTGTAACGCAACCTTTCGAAGAACCTACGTAAGAATTCTCAAGTGCAAGTGGCACAGTAGAAATCGTGGGGCAAATCCGCAGGGATATTGTCCGCAGTGAACTAAATAATCAGGGATTCAAGACGTGGAAAACGTTTTGCAGGTTTTAAATAACAAAAAAGAATTATATCTTTGCCGAGCTCGCCGTACAAGAGTTTGTAAATACTCGGGGTAGGTCGAAATTTGTTATTTCGGTCGTTCACCCACGCGTGCCAAACGCTGAACGGGTATACTTGTATACGCGTGAAACTCGGAAGAGTGGTAAGAAGATAAAATGGAAAAGAGAGAATTCGCGTTAAGAGTGTCCGACTCAATGTGGTCATCTTTTTCTACAGTCACACTTTTAAGCCTCATCTTCCCCTAACACCGTAGCCGTAATACGAAAGAGTGGAATGTACGCCCTTCGAAGAATAGAGGGACGAGGGACAGTGATGGTTTTATTTTTTCGTTTTTTCTTTTTTCGAATTTCACGAGAACGAATTGCCTTGGTAAAACTGCACTTATCGAGTGCGTTCTTTTGGATACCGAAGCGCGTATCCTTGCGAAACAAACGTCGAGAAGAGCGTGACATGTGTGAGACTACTGCCATAACACAAAATTTAAATAAACATTCACGCATCAAGTCGAAGATTCAGCTCGATAAATTCGTCGTTCGGGAGTTTTATGATGAAGTTTAAACGAGGAGAAGAAAAAAAAATGGAACGAAATTGCTATGATAGATAAATAATGTCAAAGGAATTTGAATAGAGAGATGTTGAGGTTTTATTGCCAAAAAATGCTGTCGAGTAAGATGATTGATGAAGGACGAAAAATGCGTCTTGAAGGAGACGAGGAATTTTAATGTACATTGTAAGCCCGTAGCGAGTGATATAAAAAATTGTAAATGAATGTTTCTAAATGTAAACAGACACACAAGTCGAAGAAGAATTTTTGTGGCGGGGACGCGTCGAAGAGTTATATTACAAATGAATTTCATTAGGAATATCGATCGTCAGGTTACAAATGTTTCAACGAGAAACTAAAATATTTGTATGGGAATAATAATGATAGGCGCAAAGGAAGTGAATGGACAAGAGGGAAAAATACACAAAATCGATTGCTTCCGTATACTGAATGACATTCTAATAATACGTGCCAAACAAAAGCTTTAAAAAACGAAAAAAAATACAAAAACCAAGACAGGAAACAAAATCTGAACTGGAGTGAAGGTGTGGCACGAATACACTAATTGGTTTAGAGAGCAATACAAAGGATATTGATGATGAATATAATATGAAGCGTCAAGAATTTTTAGTGCCGGTTTGTGGAGGAGAATGCTTTAAGGGCTTTAACAAGCCCCAAAAATCGAACGAAGTTACATTTTATCGAAGGACGAAAAAGTAATAATAATCATAACCCGAGGTAGCAAACGAAAAGGTTGTGTGGTAAATTAAGTTGATTTTGTGGACGAATTTTGGAAAACGGAATTTAAAAAACAAACGAACAACGAGCGAGCTGACTAAATTTGTACTCGCTGATATTCGCACGTGTTCCTTCGGGGTCTTCTGTACGGGTACGAGTCTTCGTTACAAGAAAGAGAACTCGCAATAACTCGATCCTTGTAAATGCCCGTTGTCGATACCGTGAATCGAGCAGCATTGCGACCTGCTCCTGGAAAAAATTCTCCGTATTTGTAGCATGAAAACATAAAAGTATTCCATTAACGTAATTTGATCGATCGATCGAAAAATTGAGCGAACGGAGAACTTTTTTGAAGCAGGAATTATCGCAAAATGCGAACACGAGTGGAGCGTTTTTTTAGGATTATACTAATATGCGAGCGAATGATTGCCGCATACAGATGCAAACATAAACAAATTTACTATTATAAAGGGAAAAAAAAGAAAAAAAAACAAATGAGGAGAAGGAGGACGAAGGAAAAAGGGAGGAACGTGCTCTCTTACGTTCCCCCGCCAAACATTCCACGCACAAAAAAGACGCGCATACTAAGTGACCGAACAAATCACAGCTCGTCCCATTTTCGTTCTTTCCAGTATATCCCCCCCTTCGTCATCTTGGGAACGCTGCCCCACTCAGAGGGACGAAAAAACGGATAAACGAAATTGAAAGTTCGAAAGGACGACCGAGCGAGTGACCAACAGAAACAACAATACACAACGTATGACGTCGCGACTTTTTTTAAACGTAGTTAATATATTGTAAACACCGATGTACTCAGTCTATGTTTATATACGTGTTTTATATTAATGAAGAAAAACAAAAGCGAAGAGGAAAAAAATTACGAGATAAAATGAAAACAAGACTTGGAACTCTGAGAGCGAAACGATGAATGAGGAAATAAGTGAAATTAAACGAGAGCAAGCGTGGCTAAAACTCGAAAGAGTATTTTTTATTTCTTTCGAACGAATTTGTAAGAAACGGGGGTCGAAAGAAATGTAAGTATTTGTAGAGAGTCAAGGGAAGTTAGCGAGCAGAAAACGATTGTTTATCGGTGGGAATTCGAGGCGAACATTTTGCTGGGGAGATGCTGACATCGAGTACCCAATTTATCAAATTTTAACTGTGTCGCATTTATATCGCAGATTTACACACAACACACACACACACACGCGCATACACTCATATAAATATGTATATTTCGAGAGGTGACGAAAAAAAGGTGTATTCGAAAAGTAAAAACCGAAGTCTGCATATTTTTCCTCCCCGATTTTGAAATATGATCGACAAGACGATTGACACACTAAAACACACACGGTTTTTTACTCTAATGTAATTAATGCAAGTTACGAAGATGACGATAATAAATGCTTTTTGACGAGTCATCTCGTGAGAAACGAGAACATTATAGTTTAATCTTTAACATCACTCTTGTATTAATTTCCATTCGAAGAGTGTGTAAAATCGAATTTTTTAAATATATATTTCAAAATTTGAATTTACTTATTTTTTATCTCATGAATCGTAATAAATTTTTTATTTTAATGGAAAAATTAGATTTTACTCAACTCTATTTACATCCTTCCTTCAAACGCGGTACTCAGGAAAAAGGATCAGGACGAATCTACTGGATTCAAACTTTCTGCTTCGCGTCAAGGCACACGGTATTTTTTTATTATTATCATTTTCACTAACTACGATAACAACGCTTTTCAAGTCTCTCCTAAATATTTGTCTATGATAATGAATTTCGCAAGAATTCCATGAATTCCGCAATAGAAACGAAGTAAAGTATATATATCCACAAAAATACATTATCCAGCGAAAGATAAATTACGAAATTTTGAGTAGCCCTAAGTGGAAAGTTTTTTTTTCTCATAAAATTCCACGGTAAGCTCACTTCGGATGACTTATATTGTCTGAGACAAGTAAAAGTACTACGTCATTCGTAAAATGTTTTCGCATCGCTCAACAGCTGCGGCCACATTGGTCCGTTGTTTAAAACTTCTTACCTGAATAATTTCGCATAAAAAAATATATGAAAACTGGTGGACTTGTAGAAGAGATTTGTTAAAAACTCCGAAACTACGGTTGCATACGGCGGACAAAATTTCATGAAAACTTGAACGAAACTCCCGTTTTCAATATTTCACCCGCCACATCCGACAGAGCGATCGTATTTTTTAAACAAATTTTCATTTCATTAGAATGAAAGATTTACATTTTCGTATATATACTTTACTTTCGTATGATTCGTAAAATTCGTGTATGATTTGTTTTGTACTGAAACGACTAATCTTTATTAGTCCCATCGGCGTGATTCTTTCTCTTGGGTAATTGAAGGGTCATAGGTGCGCCAGGGCTGTTGTCTTGTGTCTGATTGGCAGTTTTTCTTATCTCCGGATGACCGAGGGAGGAACTGTTTCGACAAACGATGACCTTAGAGATTGGCACGTGTTGTTCGCCGGCGGACCACTCGAAATTGAAGACAGGAACTTCCGAGTGGAGCTCGGAGTCGGGTGTGTGAACGGGTGTGGTCGGCGTGGTGATGTAGGGGCTGAGTTCTTGATGCACAACGTCGGGGACTCGCTGTAACGTATCCGACCAGACCGGAGGACTGGAGGAGTTCCAATGCTGCTCTATGCTCGTTTCATTCGCTTCTATCAGACTCAAACTCGAATCGTGTTGCTTGATGCTGAGGTGTGGATGGTGAGGATGATTGTGCTGATGATTTCTACGTTGTGGCGAGTGAACTGAGATTCTTGACTCGACGCAAGACTCCCCGGGGGCACCGTAGCCGACGTCCAGATCGATTATGTTGTACTTTTGGACGGGAGAATCACCGGGATACTGGCCAACGTTGCTGTACTGAATTATCGTCGATTTGGCTCGATAACTCGGTACCGGAGAAACGCTTTCTTTAACGTGGTGGACTTGATGCTCGTGATGTTGATGCTGATGCTGGGGATGTTGTTGTTGGTGTTGATGATGGTGATGATGATGGTGGTGATAACTCTTCGGGCTATAACTCAACGAATGGGTTAGCTGATAGAGATTTTTCGAATTCTCGTGATCTGTACTGTTTATCGACATGTCAACGGGCTCTATTTCGTCATGACTCAGTCTAACTTTGCCGCCATTACCAGTGGCGTAATCGTCAGGTTCGCTCCTTACGTCGTTGCGATGATGATGATGATGATGGTGATGATGATGCTGCTGCTGCTGCTGTTGTTGCTGAGAAATTTGGGAGTTTTGTGGGTGGTGCTGATGGTGCTGGTGATGCTGGTGATGATGATGATGATGGCGCGGCTCCTCGTGGCTGCTGTACGACGGCGACGACTCTCCCGTCTCATGAGAAAGGAGACTAACCGAACGCACGTTGTAATCGTGATTCGTGTACGTGTTCGTTGCCGGCGGATTTTGCTGCTGCGACTGCTGGGACGTCGGACACAAACCGTACGTGAACTTTGACTGGGCCGAATATTGATACAGCCAGGAACTCGAACGCATTACTTCAGCCTCCTTGTCACTATCGAAATAAAAATAAATCGATTAATATTTTTATCATCATTTTTACACAATTTAAGGATTATTCTCCGTTTTTATGCACCTCAATACTTGGTTGGTACAAACGATGATCGGGTGTTGACACTCCTCCGAGGTTTCTTTAACTTGCAGAACGCAGTGGATCCAGAACCATCTGCCCGAACGGTTTTGTAGCCTCAGGAGAGCCGTACTCGTACGCTCTTGATCGGACTGTATCACCGTCTGATGCTTGCAGTACGCTGTCCTTATGCACTCCCAGTGCAAAAGATTGTACCAGGAAACACCGACGAGCTCCGACCTCGTGTATTCCAAGTGACTCTCCGCTCTGAAACAAATTATTTCGGAAAAATATCAGCCCAGAACTTCGGTACGGTCGTTCGAAGTTGAATTTTCATTTTCAATGGTGAATTCATATTTTCAATGGCTTTGGAGTCAGGCTATATTACGTTTTGTCAATGTGAAGATATTTCATGTCCATGGAGTGGATGGTCGTAAATATATTAGTAGCTCCTTGGACGACGCTCTCCCGCGTCTCCGGCAACACCACAGGAGTGCAGGAAGCCAGGAAAACCGATTCGTTCCGATTGCACAGTGGCACGAACGGCAAATAATGTCCCTCGACGAGTACGACCTGGGAAATGAGAAATTATTCCGGATCGGCGCAAAATCCAGAATATCCGCTATTTTAAATTGGATCGATGCATCAAAACGATAATTACGAGAGGAAATTGTCGTTTGCCATCGCTATAATTATTCAGAATCGAATTTATCTTATCTCATTTTCTACTCCAGATCCACGTTTTTAAATCGCACACAGAGCTTCAATTTTCAGAAATATTTTGCAACGAATTTACTTGAAACTCTTTTCAAAATTTTCCCCCCTCCTTTAAGTGTTTTCATTGTTTTGAAAAACGAAGAAATTGATACGAAATTAAACTCCGATAGAACAAGCGAGAAATGTTTAATGCTAAGGAGAAAATTCAGCCAATTATTTATGTCACTGAATGAAGCTTGTGTGTGGTTTTAAGGTTAATGGAGATATCGACGATCGGAGATGACGGAGAGTCGATGCGTTAGAGATAGTGGCCTCGCCACAGTCACGTTCAAAAGTTATCTTTCCGAACAATCTTCGACACCGCGAATATAACTTTCATAAAAATGGAACTGCGATAAACACAAACTTTCGAGATAAACTTTCCAAGTGAAGTTTCGAGTTTCCGAACTAACGTTCGTTTTATATCACCTTGCCATCTCTGTAAATGAAGGTGCACAAAATTCTTTAACTGTTCTCACAATCTTTAGAAAAAAAAACGCGTCAAAGAATTATCGATTATTGATAGTTTGTTCATTTAATTTGGCGAGTCAGTAGAATGAAAAAAGTTGATCGATAAATTGTTTTCGATTTTTGACATTTTTGAGAAATAATAGCTCGAGTGCATAGTTTCGTGCTCAATTATAATGGCGGATAACAATACCTTTTGATCGCCGAAGCGCAATTGCCGCCGGGAATTTCTCGAAACGTTAATACGACAGAGAAACAGTCGTCTTTCGTTGGGCATCGAGCTGTTTCGCGCCAATTGATTTTGCACTACTATGTGATCCTGTTTGTCTATGACGTCGTAAACACTGTCACCGTGTATCAATAAGTCCTCCTGAAAAGTAAACGTTCAGTTTTATTCGGTTTTTTGACCTTTGGAGAAAAGAAAAAGTTGTGAAGATTTGAGCGATTGGGAGGGGAACAAAATTTACCATGGAGTGACCGAGATATTCGGCAGCATTCTCCGAAATGTACAAGAGTTTGCCCTGTTGGGTCATCATCATGATGAAACCGGACATGGCCTGCAAGCACAGAGATTTCAATCCAAGTATCACTCAACGTTTGTCCTATACACGATTGGGGAAACAGACTCGATCAGGTATTTCACGAACTCAGGCTTTTTCCCGCCTTTTTTACGCGCCAAAAGAGGTTAGGTGAGTCAAGCATCGATCGATTTTTATTCGAACCCGATTCTTTATTGTTCCACGATAAAATAATATTTCATTATAATCAATAAAAATGAATATTCTCATCTGTTTCTCCAATGCAACCGAAATAAAAGAAAAAAGTGGATAGTTTGTCACAGGACACTGCTCACTCGTATCGGCGTAGTGACGTCGATGGGAAATATCGTACGAGCGTGAGTAAACGACACACCAAATTCGAGTATGAAAAGTATTGTCAATAAAAAAGAGAGGACAAGAAGCCATAATTACTTTTGAAAATCCTATATTAGGCGTCGGTATATTCGTAGAATCCGAAGGATTGCTCTTGAGTGCTGAAACACATGAAAAATCATAACCTCTCAGCCGGTGCGTTTCAACATTCCCGAAATTCGTGAAGAAAACGTGCATGCATGTAAGAGGAACGCGTGAAGTAGCAATTTTTTTCTCTTTCGAATTTTCGATATTCTCCAACGTTGGTGGTTAAAGTGAGTGCGATCGAGAGATAGGGGGTAGAGGTAGGCAGCGCATGAGGAAGTGAGAGCGGCGAGCGAGAGGTAAAGACAAAAAGGAAAAAGAAGTGAGGGATCGTTCTGCATCGATATAAAAACCGAAAAAAAATTTCGTGCTCTCCGTACTCTGTGCATTGAACATAAGCCGGTAAGGTTCCTCGCGGGGTTCTCGGGATTTTCTCGAAGAATGCCTCTCTCCGCGCGTTGTTGGCCCCCCCTGAGAAGAAGATATCTCTCTTTTTCTCTTTGGGTCCTATAAAGACGATATACATGCATACAGCTTTAATACGAGAGGGATATGTACCGGCGCAAAGACGGGGGCGTACGAGATAGAGAGAGAGAGAAAGAGGAGGAGAAAAAAGATGCATATAGAGAAGAAAAAAAAGGAAAAGAGGAGCGAGGATGAGAGGATACGAAGAAAAGGGGGTGAGAGGGAGGGGTGCAAAAAGGGGCCTAGGAGCGTCCCCTTCCCCTTGAAGAAAACACTGTACCTCTCTTTTATAGGATATACATATACACATACGATTATAGCGGTGGGCCACCGCAGTGCTGCCCTCCCCCGCTGTACGAAAGCGCGCTCGCGACGCCAGAGCAGCGAGCGGGACGGGCGGGAAACAGAACGGCAAGGAAGAGGAGGGAGGGGGAGCGAACGTATCGCGTAGGGGGAGTATGGGTTACAGGAGCGTGAGAGTGTTGTTGCAGAGGCCGAGAGGTCAGCGGATCACCCGGAACTCGCGCTTAGACTCTCCGCTCCGCGAGGCAGAGGTTTGCAAACGCTCTTGTGCCTTTGCCTCTCCTGGCTATCCTCCGTGGTTTGCTCGGCTGCTGGTCTGACGCTGCAACGGACCCGGAGAGATAGAGAGAACGAAATAAAGAACGAGCGAGCAACCGAGAGAGAGAGAGAGAGAGAGAGAGAGAGAAAAACTCGAAGGAGAGATATCCTTTTCCCTTTTGCGCTCGTTCGCCTTCTTTCCATACACAACGTTTTCTCGCTATAGGACCAGTACACGCTTGCCCTTCTCCTCCATGTAACCTATATGTGTGTATAAACGTTATAGCTATAGCCCTGTGGATATTGTGTAGGATATACGTTCAATTACAATGCCAACTTATGCCGGATCCCGATCGAAGAAATCCGCGGGAGCAAAGGTAAGGGGATTCGAGTATCGCCGTATATGTGTCGAGGGGGATCTTCGATTTTTCTCTTTTATTTTTTTCCTTTACTTTGATCCACCTATTTTCATGATTTTTCCCGTTTTTAATAGCGAGCCCACTAAACAACGATGATCCACATTACTTTATTCAGATACGATTTTGCGGTTAGGAAAACCGTAATAACGAGGAAATAAGTAAAGGAAAAAGCATCGTATGACAGTAAGTACCGTGTGTTTTGCCAACTTTTGATACATCTGTGTGTGTGCGCGCGCGCGTCTTTATATGTTTGTGAGGTTATATATATTATATGTACATTATTGTTTGCGTGTACTAGACGTTGAACTTGTTGAACTCGACAGAGGCCCCACGGTTGCCGGGAGGTCCCCGAGTTTCGAATCTCTCATTCTGCCTCGGTCATCTTTTTCTTTCTCTCTCTCTCCATCTCCATCCTCCTCTCTCGCTCTTTGGATTCTCCGTCAAGACCAGCAGTGGAATGCCTGTAATTTCAAAGTACAAGCGAGGAGAGAACGGGCGGGACTGCAGCAGCTCGTACCGCGATTCGCTGTACAGATATATATTTATAAAGATATGTCTTCCTCTTTCTCTCGAATTCTGTTAGAGGACGCAGAACGACGATCGAGATGACGACGATGATTCTCTACTGCGTCCTGCGAGAAACCGAAGGCTCACGCAAATCGAGGCAAGATTAGTCGACTCGTAACATTCGCCAGTGCTCATTGCCTCAGGGGCAGAGGAAGTTTTCTCGAATATCTTCCACAACGAACAACTTGCAATATTCAGGGCTATGAAATTTGAAGTAACACTGGCGATTATCGTAACTAAAAAAAAAAAAAAAGAAAAAAAAATGGCTGGTGTGACGTTTCAGACAAAAAATAAGTAGCGATTCACTTGTGTAACTGATGGAAAGCTCTCACGGTTACGAGGCCAAATTGTGGAAGCGAAGAGCACAATAAAAGAGCATCAAACACTCCCAGAAAAGAGTGCTAAAGCCGCGAGGTATACCATTTGGAATGAAGGGTTAAAAAAGCGTTAGGAAGAGACAGCACTCGGGTATACAAACTCGTGAAAAACAGCGAACGTGTCTAATGAGGCCCCAGAGCCGACGAATTACGAAGCTTGCGAATGACACTTCGCCCACTCGTATTATATATATACACGTAACTACACGAGGCATTCCGTTTGAGGAATGTCTCCCCCTCCCTGCAATCCAATCGACGATTTTTCCCAGTCCTCGAATATTCCAATCCTCGTTTATATCCGTAATTGGTCGTTCATCACCGAAGTATTCACAATTCAGACGAGCTGTCATAACTGATACGAATTTTTGAAACTTCATCACGAACGACACGAAATAACCCGGAGATGTAAAATCACAAGCTCAACGCTCTTGAATAATTGAAAAAAAAAAAAAAAAATGTATTACACGAAGAAACAGTTTTTAGGTTAACCCTTAAATTTTTGCAGGTTATTCCCACAGTGTCGGAATCTTTATTTTTCCAAATCTTCGAACTGTTTTTTCTCATTCGGCTTTCAGTGCCAAAAATATCAGCCTCCCGGTTCAACTCAGCGACAAACTTCAACCACGTCGAATGACGAATGTGATCGCGCGAGCTTCGGGGTATTGGACGAATTGTTGAAAAAAATGGGTTGTTCGGGAATGTAGGTCGAGTCGCATTGGAACGGTCCATACGCGAGTATAAATGTACACAAATATATGCGTACATGTGTATTTATAATACACACCGAGGTGCATTCTGATCTGTGGCATAATTGCTTACTCTTGTGACTGGCTAGGGGCATTTTTAAGGCAGGAGGGAGAAAGAAAAAATAAAATGAGAGAGGAGGATTACTAGCGGCATCACAGGAGTCGAGGGGGCAACCCGCCCACTCGTGCCGATGTGCTGCTGCGCTCGAGTGAAAAGTGGAGGACGCTTCGCGGTCTCGTGGCGATACTCGTTCTCTCTCTGTCTCGCAGTCTTCCTGACGTTGGCGCGGGCACCCGGGAGTCAGTAGCGTTGATTGAGGAAAAGAAGAAAGAAGAAAGGGGGGGGGGGGGGAGGAAAAGAGATGAGAACGAAAAAGAGAAAAAGAGCGGGAAAGGTGGCGACAGTTGTGTTCGCGCGGCAAGTGCTTCAAGCGGAAGGGGTGCAAAGTGCTCACTGTAGATGGCCCACCGGGCTCTTTATCTTTTTCTACCACTGGCGGATGCGGCTCTCCTCTTTCTCAGATTATTGCGGTATTTACGTGTTAATATGGCCGTTTCAACAGAAGGAATTGGATAATCTTACAGACGTAATTATTACAATGATCGTTGTTACGAACTTGCGTTTTACTTTTTATTATTCAAGTTTGAAAAGCAGAACGCGACTCGTATTTCGATAGAGATTGACTCTTTTCGTCGTGTCTTTGATGCGCGATTGGATATAAAGTATAATTACCTTGCTGAAAATAATTAGCTTTACGAAGAAATACACAGACCAATGCCATAAGTTGTAATTGGGATAGTCTCTGTCTCGTGGACGGTGGCAATGGGAGGAGGTCACGTAAATTCGCAATTTCGGCGTTTATCAGGTCCCTTCGTAATTTGCTCGCACCTTTCGTTGATTTGCTCGCATCTATCCTTGAAGCACAGGTGAACATTATCACTCGTATTTTGTACGATGCCACTAATAATTTATTCAACATAATCACGTGAGTATAAAGAAAAATAATAATAGATAAAAGTAAGCGACGAAGATCGTCATTGAAGAGAAAAAAAGCTTTCGCGCACTTGTGAACAAAATAAAATGCAGACGATTGAAAAATTTACTTTTTATTTATCCAACACGATTATTCGTCACACGAAGCACCAACAGAGAGACGCGGCGACGTATACCCGCGTTTTTTTTCCCGCACGGTTATTCTTTATTTGTCGTTTTTTCCCATCCACGACCGAGCACAACTTACCGATTGAACATATTTTGATGACACCGCGTGGAACATTAGCGATCGATGGCCGAACAGAAACGAGCTGTGGTTGTACATCCGGGTTGGCAGGTTCTCGCGAAACTGCAGCTGCAATCTAACATCCGGGTCATAACGCGCTGCTAACACTGAACACGTGGATACTCTGTTGGCCGTTTGCACAGAGGTCCTCTCCCCCCCACACCCCTCTTTCTCTCTCCTCCTACTTCTTGGGTCCTATCCTTACCTCTTCTCTCCCACTTCCCACTGCGTTGTGTACCGGCGTTCGACCGGCGTTCTCTCGTCGTTTTCTTTTACTCTTTCTCGAACTCTCGTCTCTGTGCCCGCTCTTCTTCTTCTTCTTACGGAGACCAAGCGCGTCTTCTTAGCCTCCTTTAGCTATAATTTCTTCTCTCGCTCATCGAATTTAATGCACACACAGTAAAATCTCATGCCTTCGAATTCGTCGCTCTCTCGCTCTCGCTTTTTTACGTGTTTCTACACGAATAGATATACTAAGTTTGGATATGTATAACGATACGAGGTTTTCATCCTCCTGCGTTTCTTGCTATTGCCAGTACCGTAAGTACCGTATAACGTCATTTTTCCCGTCTCACTCTGTCTCTTTTTCTCTAGGAGGTCTTTCATTGACCCTTTCACTCGCGCTCTCCCTTCGTTGCGCTATATAGTTACTTTTCTTCGTACACTCGACTCAACGTCATTTATCTTTCTCCCCCGTTGCCCCTTATTCTTTTTTCTTTTTTTTTTATACTTCTTAATGCTTATAATATCAACGGATCACCCAGCACATGATTTTTCTATCCTTAATATTATTACTATGTTTTCACGACTACTATTGCACGTACATACTCCCGCGTTTCTTCAACCTTACCCTTTCACTCGTTGCATTCTATTTTTTTTTTCTCTGTCCCACACACCGTCGCCTCAGTCTTTTCCCTACGCTCGACACTGGTGTGTCTCTTTCTTTCTAACTCTCTCCGTGTATACTTTGTTCTCCATCTCTATCACTCTCCCGATTTCGACACCTTTTGTCACTTTCTTGCTCAAGCTTCGTCGCCATGATACAACTTCTCCCCCACCCCTCCCTCCTCCTCTCACGCTACTCGTCGCGCGCTCGAATCCCTCGCTTGTCGCGAACCGTTCAACTCGCATCGACGCCTCAAACGATCTTTATAGTATCGCCGCACTAATGCACCGTATCAACTCACAGCTACTCAATTGAGAGGTTGAGCTCGTTAATCGTTGTTTTCTTTGTATCGAACCATCAATATACAATGGAGGCGGAATATTTTTTTATCTTACGATTTTTATCACCTGAGTTAACGCGATCGACGTCTTTATGTCTCCTATTAGAGGTTTGATGGCGCTAGTTATCAAGTTTTTATTTATTGGTGAACGTCTACTGAAGGGTTTTCCAACATAAATTTGTGAATTTGGAGATAAAGTCCAAAGGGTTGAGAGGCTATAAAGACTGAGTCGTTGAACCTTTCGTAATAATTTTGCCAAACGTTTGTTTCGTGTTCAGGACACTACCGGGTCTTTTAATAATTCCGTTCCAATGTTTGGTTAGGAATTTTGGCGCCACAGAGGGCTCTCGCAGTAAAGTCGTTAAAATTTATTTTTTTTATACGGGAATTCGGCCACGGCGGAATTTTTCTGGTCACTCGGTTGGAAAAAAAATGACAGTGCTGTAACAAAGCTTAACTGCTGATGGCTACTTGAGATGGGAGGACGTTGAGAAATGCGATTCCAACATTTATACCGATTGTATAATGTAAGTGGATTCTTGCTACGATTGGGTTTTTTATGCGCTATTCGGCCGGAAAGTACGGGCGTAAACTTTGGAATAACGGGTGAGCTTTCGCGTGAACCTGTGTAAAAGTTTTTGTTATGTTTTCAACTGTACAGGCGAGTGGGGAATTTTTGATTTCTTAGGGGACGAATTAGTTTTTACGTTGTATGTGCAATGACAGTGAGATTCACGTTGCAAGTAAAAACTTTGCGTTCCCATTCTACGTAGAGAGAATCTAAAACCGGATTACGGAGCTCCGACTAGCATGAAATTATATATGCGTATAATTCGTACGTGAATGATACACATTTTGAAGCGCACGTACTCATTTTCACGGTCAACATTTTACTGTCTGCTCGAATACGGGACTTTTCTACTTGATACTTATTCGTACATGTTACCGACGGAAAATTTACTTCGTTGCAGGAATCTGTAACATCGTAGTACCCAAAGCGCTCGTTCAACAGCGCTAGCTCTCGGTGCTCGAATTTTGTTACCATTGTTATTATGCTCGAAACGCAGTCGCCGCCATTTTTTTCAACCACCGTTTCCTTTTTAACTCCGCGAGGCGGCGCGCATGAATTTTTCCTTTTCCTTCCATGATGGCGGTGAGTGTACGTCTGTTGTTTGGAAGATTTCTAACTAAATCCGTCAATATCTAAAGAATCCCGTGTGAACCGATAATTTTAATATCACTTCAGTGAAGACAAGTTTATTCGCTAATATATCGTGACGATCTTTGACGACTTCGACGCGACTTACTGTTTTAATTTTAGTAGCGAAATGACAGGTGTAACACGCTCGGCTTACACACTCGTTTCTTGAGCTCAACGTGGACTATTATTCCGACTATAACCTTCTCTGTTTTCAATTCCTTCAAATAACACGCGCTTTATTTCCAATTAGTTTACTTTTAATGACCAATTTTTTTCCTTTGCAGGACGCAAAGCCGGCCCCCGTTAAAAAAACCGGAAAGAAGTTGGAGAAAAAAGTCAGAAAAGAGCCGAAGGATGCGTCGAAAAATGTTATGCGCGAAGTTCGCATACGAAAATTGTGCCTAAACATTTGCGTCGGTGAATCCGGTGATAGACTGACCAGAGCCGCCAAAGTTTTGGAACAATTGACGGGACAACAACCCGTCTTCTCCAAAGCTCGTTACACCGTCAGGTCCTTCGGCATCAGACGTAACGAAAAAATCGCTGTACATTGCACCGTTCGTGGAGCTAAGGCCGAAGAGATCCTCGAACGCGGTCTCAAGGTAATCAACAATTTCAATATCTTCAAAATTTTTTGCGCATGTTCACACTTTCCACACAATTTTATCGATCATTATCAAAAGTGAAGTTTCGGTGTTGTCAGAATGTGCAAAAAATATTTTGCTCCCTGATTGCTCAATTTTTGAATTTTCAATAATGTAAGAAACTCGTCAGAACCTTCGTCAAGAAACCTTTTCTGTGTTTTCGGATGTTGCATCATTCCTATCTGTTTGAAATATCGAGCACCTTTGAGAGAAATGCCGATCCGCTTTTGAGTTTTTTTTGTTTTCTCGTAACTTATAGACCGCATTTAGTTTTGGGTATGTGTTTTAATAATCTCGGTTAAAAATTACAAACAAAATTTGAACTATCAAGATGAAAGTTTTTGTGGCATTTTAATAATTTTAACAGTTGAATTTTTTCTACGTTTTCCGTAACTATACGTGTTGGGGTAGAATGATGTTGGATGAGAACTTTACGAAACCTTTTCAACTCTGCAGGTTCGAGAATACGAATTGAGAAAAGAGAACTTCTCAGGAACCGGAAACTTTGGTTTCGGTATCCAGGAACACATTGATTTGGGCATCAAGTACGATCCTAGCATCGGAATCTATGGTCTTGACTTCTACGTAGTTCTTGGACGACCAGGTCAGTTTATCAACGACTATAACACGAAAAATTTGTCGAGTACCGAAACATGGCACATTAACTGGTATCATAGAGATAATCGTGAATCGATAGTTTCTATAGTTTCGTAAGGAACACATGTGCCAGATCAAAAGCTTCTTATTTGCAACTCACGTCCACTTCTTTTTACTGGGTGTGTTACTCAATGGAAGCGACAATTGAAAAAAAATGATGAAACTAAAGAAAGAAGTTGTTTTCCGAGTTAAATAATTTTTCTTCTGTCCTCGCTTAAGGTTTCAACGTAGCTCACAGAAGGAGAAAAACCGGTAAGGTTGGCTTCCAGCACAGGCTTACCAAAGAAGACGCCATGAAGTGGTTCCAACAGAAATACGACGGTATCATCCTCGCCGGCAAGAAGTAATTTACTCGTTCTGTATTTTACTATTGACATTACAAAATAAACAACAAAAAAATCACAAAAAATATCATTCAGTATTTTCAAAACTTCGATGATAAGTCTTACTTTATTTCACAAGATTTACAATCGTGCTACATCGCTGTTGAAGTTTATTAACAGCAGCAATAATCACGTACATTGAGAATGAGCCGTGATAAATATTCAAAAAAAAGCCTTTACGAGCTTCGAACGCTAGTTGAACATGTGCAGATCGAAATGAAACGCACGTTTCATTTACTTTTCAATGGAATCTCAACAGAATCCAAACCTGCTTTGATCACATCGAAGCTTTCTTCGCATCAGAATTTGTAAAAAATATTTAGCGATGTCAGGATCGAGTAGATTCAACAGTATAAAAAAGAATGTTTCTGCCAAATGAAAGTACAAACTGAACAATAAAAGACGTTGGAATCCCCGTAGATCGTTTTGATACATTGCATGGATCAGACACGCATTAAAAGTATCGACTTTTTTATCATGGAAATAAATGTCAAGCTTTGATTCTCGAAAAACTTGTGATTGTACTCCTAAAATCCTTCAGGCAATTTATTGCCAATAGACATATCCGCATTGGTGAAATAGTTTGAATAAAAATACAAGGAATGAAGTGGCATACCGTGTGGAAGATTTGGAGATTGTTTAAAAAAGAAAAAAAGGACTGATAATCCGTGCCAAAATTTTCAATCGAATTATTCATTTTCATCCTATTCTGGCAACTTTGTGTACTTTAAATTCTCAATGATACTTCATTTTTTACAAAAAGAATTTCGTACCTTACGTATTTTATGATTCGCACCAAAAGTGAAAGTGCAGAATTTTTTAAATCTTTTGTTATGCTCTACAGTATCGCGCGTCATTCTAGTAAGATAAGAGTAGCCTCAAACAGAGTCTGAAAAGGCGCGCGCTTCATTCTCGAATGTTCCGCAAAGGAAAAAATGTTCACTATACACAAGACTCAAGCGATCGTTAATTTTTTAAAGGCAAGATATTTCCCTCAGTCTCCACAATATTTTTTTTTCGTCTCACATTCTTTTTACCCTATCCGGACGACACGCGTATCACTCACAGGCTTTGATAAGGTTTATACATATTCGCGAGTCTTATACAATATTTATATGTATGTATAACAATGTACAATGTATAAATAATATACGAATAAGTCTGCGAAGGGGTCCAGGGGGTTTTAATGGTCATTCAATGACCTCGAACTCTCTTCAGAAGCGACATATATCGCTCCGAGTTATCCTGTCGTTTGACACTGCCGAATAATCAATGTTTCTTCTCGATCGATATTTTCGTATTATATAATAGGAACTAAAGCGGCAACGCGGATAAACAAGGCGTTTCATTGATCGAACGGGACAGGGGGGGAGGTTGGCTTTGGAAAAGGACGCTCGACGAACCGAATTATCTTACATGGACCAAATTTCCCGATACTCTCAACGAAGGCTTATACGAATCCCAAAACCTTGATAAATTATCGCGATTCCCATGAATCTCCATTTTATGTCTAATAATATTGATAATTCTGCCAGCTAACCGGTAGAGGCAGCACGAAGTTACGAGAGTTACGGTGCTGAGTTCCAATTGTTTCGTACACATACTTTTATGCAAAATTATGTCGAAATTATTATCATCGGTGAGAATAAGGAGTGTAAATTTATTGAAAATATTATCAGGACAATCCAACTCTGGATTTTTCAGTCAGTGAGTGCATCGAATCTAATTTTGACGATTACATATAAATACGGAAATATTCAAAAGGACTGGCTTCAATGTGTTATGATTGAAAATTTTTCGCATGGCCTTTCATTGGGTTTTTAAAAAGAAAAGAGTCGAATGGTTTTCTTCTCTGTGGATGTGTTTCGTTAAACTCAGCACCAAATTCGTCGACGGTAAAAGAAGGCCGGTAGACACTCGTGATGAATTAGACGACTTTTCTTCCAGGCCTCGTTAAACTTTCAATTATTTTCTAATAGATCCGTAGATTTTGTCAATGTTGAGTTTCTCGTTGTCGGTAAAACCGAGTATACTTTCTATAGCGCTCAAATGACCGTGGTGATTTTCCTTGTCCGTGAGAAAGTAGTAAATAGCTGATTTGAGGAATTGCAAAGTTATCTCGGGGTCCAGAGCGCCTTGACGATTCCGAGATTCCACGATCCTTCGGTACATCGCCTGTTAAGAGAACGAAAAAAGCACAGAATTAGAGAACCACATTTTCAACGAGAAGGAAAGATATTGTAACATCTTTTTCAAGTTCATAGTCACTCGCGGCGACATTGATTTAACAGATAAATCATGCAATTTTCTGCGATTTTTATTACTTTTTACACGACTATGCTGAATTCGGATGAATAACTAATCTAAAGTAATGATGAAATAGAAGTGAACAGGCGATGTGCTTTTCGCTTCGATAAAAGCTCGTGCAGTGACGAAACTTACGAGACCAAATGACTAGAAAGAGGCTGTTTCTTCCAAGTGCTCTCCGGACATTGGCCCGTCTAATATTTGAATACACAGTTAAATGTTGATCGAAAATAATCTCTACTACAATATATTGTGCGTGGATAGATCAAACAAACGTCCAGATGCATGCGAGAGATTCTTGTTGTCACGATAAGCTGTTGAAAATACAGAAATGGAAGGACAAGATGATTTTTAAATTCAGCGGAATAAACGTGCTTGACCATCTCACGAGAATGGAATAATAAATATTTGAAAAAATCGTTAAAGTATGATTGTAGGCAGGAAAATTTTGTCTCAAGTTCGTGCAGCGCAAGGCACGCATCCAATGATGCAGAAGGAAATCATCATAGGGGTGGAGAGGAAAGTAATATCATTTGGAGGACGATGAAGAAACGTCGGTAGGTAGAGCACTCAAAAATAGCCAAATGAGTCGCTGAATTGCAAATCTTAAATATTTCAAGTTTTCATGATCCACACCGATAAAATGATAAATTTAATTTTAAGAATCGAGCAAACATGTTGAGGGAACGACGATATGAAAGCTTCTGACAAATTTCAGTGAACAGGTTCTTAATTACACAAAATATGGGTCTTAGTTTGTAAATAAAAAATGAGAATCTGCAAGTTTAACGGGGACAGCAACGAAAACGTTCCATAAAAAGGCAACTTATGAAAGTGTGAATTTCGTGTCAATCGTCGATGAATTATTGGAGATATAGGTTCAACTAATTTAAGGCTCATTGGATGACTTGGCAGCACTGTAACGACCTTTGGGAAGAGGAGAAAAGGAGAAACATACAGCGACGACGACGAGCACGTTTAAATATTTCGCGATGTCATCTCGAGGAGGAAATACAGACCTTACGTGTAGCAAGGACCCAGAGAGAAACAGCCTCCTGAGCGCTTAATAAACATTGGCTACGATCGGCTGAAATGTGAAGTTCGGACAAGTAGCTTGTACCCTGTAATGTAAGCGACGACGAAAAAAAAAGAAAAAAAAAAAAAGTGTTACATCGTTAGTATTGGATGGAAAAACCGGCAATGGAGGGAGAGATATGGATGAAGAAGAGTATTTCCGGATTCGTGTGAGTCGAGTAAAAGAATATGCTGGGCAGAAAGAGAGAGAGAGAGAGATTAACGATATTAAAGCTGGCGACAGACAGTACAAGAGACGAGGAGAAATATTATGAGGTGGGAATGAGAGTTACGTGTGACGTGAGAAAAGCTTGTCAACGAGAGAAACAAAACCGGATGGACTCTAGCGAGTGACATTTTATTACTCGCGCTGCGTGTGTCAGTGCGAGTTTCGATTGCCATTATAGCGAAACGAGAAATAAATGACGAGTTTTACAGCTAAATGGAATTTCAAAATGTCGGCAGTATCGTGTTTACCTATTGGAAGAAAACCTAGCGAAAAATTCGAAACAAATCAAACGAATTGCAATGAATTTGTGAATAAATCGTGGCTGAAACTCACCTTAACGTTTTCCAACTCCGCCTGCGTCACGTTCAGTTGTTGGAGTACCTCGGCGATCGTGACTTTTGGAGGAGTTTGATTGGCTTGCTCGTAAATCTTGGAGAACGACCGAGAAGAGAAAATGAAAAAAATAACGGAGATGAATGAGCCGAAGAAGGGAGCTTTGATCCGTCGAGATGGGAGGAAAAAGTGTCAAGAGCCTCGGAGCCGAGAAAGTGAGGAGGGTGCACCGGGAAATTCGTGACGAACTCACCTTGTCAGCTTGCTCTATGCGAGCTGCCTCTTGGCCTTTTGTGTACATTTTCAAATACATTTGCTTGTTTCTCTCCTCCTGCTCTTCGAAAATAGCTTTCTGCTCGGCCAACTGATTTTTCGCGCTCTCGAGCTCGGTCCCGAGATCGCGGACTCTTGCCTCAGCTGCATCCATGGACGGACGTATTTCGCAATAGCGAGTATTCAATTCGGACAATTGGTTAAGCAAACTCTCGACTTTGTCGTTGTGCTTCTCCTTCAACTCGTGAATTTCGTCGATGTGTCTGCTCTGCATTTCCGTTATTTTTCTCTCATACAAATCAATCAGTCTTCGCCGTTCCTCGTTCGTTTCCTCAGTCTCGGCGATGCTCGAACTCGAACGTTTCTTCGTTTTTTTCGGTGTTTCATTATCTATCCCCGTCTTGGTGCTCGTCGACGTAACTTGTTTGACTCCGTCGAGCGACGAGCGCTCGTTTCCAGGCAAACCGACCGAATCTTTCGAATGAACCGAGTCGTCGTCGAAGTGCCCGGAATCCGCCAGAGACCCCGGCAGCTCACTTGCCCCTCGCTTCTCCGGCGTCGCCGGGCTCTGCACGTTCGATGATCCGAAACCGCTCTCTTCGGGCAAATCTTTTATCGGCGAATCCGGGGAAAACGGGTTCGCCTCTCGCACCGTCAACGCGTCGCTGCTGTCCGTGCGCTCGTCCGGACTGTTCAACGATGCTTTGTACAACCTCAACTCCACCACTTCCTTCGTCAGTCTCAATATCTCACGGTCCTTCTCCTCGATCTGTTTTTGCGCCTCGCTCAACAGATTCTACGGAATATAATTCGCCGATGACTCGTTGGAAAATCGAGCCCCGAGTTCGGAACTAAAATATTAACTTTAGACTGAAAATTCGAGGCGAACGATTCGGTTACCTGAAATTTCCTAATTTGTCTAGCCGCTCTCTGCGTCGGGGTCAAATACTGTTCGCCCTCGCCGTTGTGGTTGGAGCAATGAACGACGTATTTGCGCGATCGACCGGACCACGTAGTCCCGTTGAGAGCGAAATGTGCGTGATCGCACGCGCTCGCGGTGCTGCACGCGCTCCCGTAGCTCTTGACGCTCTCGACATCACTGTCGTCCACCTGCTGCATCGAGCCCGTGTAGTTGTTGCCGGAGGCCGCGTGTCCTGAACGCGGCCTCGCCGGAGTCAGTGATAGGCTCTGGAATCGAAAAAAAATTACGTGAGAATCCACTAAAGTGGTGAACTGGTGAAACGCATCGACAAAGCTTTTACAAATGAAACTGAATCAAAGTATATCCGAGTAGAAGCAGCTTCGAACTGCGAGAGAAGACCGACAAAGTCACGCGATCCATTGGGACTGTCGGGGAGCTCACGAATCTTCGATCCGCACCAACATTTCTTCTCCTTTTCATAATTATTCTTCGCACAAATTCCAATCAAGCCTGACTCCTTGTTTCACTGCGAAATGAGGAGCGTTGTCGACGAGTCGATCGATACAATATCGCGTTCCGAACTTTCCGTAATTATAATTACTTTGCCACCGCGATTGATAGCTCGTGCTCGTAAATTCATCGCAACTCGATTGGTCGAACGTCTTTTAGAAACTTTGCTGTTATTCCAACGCTTTTTTTATTCCACTGTTTTCACTCGAATTTTCAAGGTAAAATAAATGAATGAGAAAACGTCGGGTTGGATCGATGACAAATCGATTATGTAACGAAAAATTGTGCTGGAAATTTAGCATCGTGTGTTATGAAACGAGATATGAGGGTGCGAGCATACACGGGTGAGCAGTTTTGAAATATCGTTCATAACATCGCAGTAGAATCGATGGTTCGCTGAAACATTTTGACGAGCTGAATTCTCCAGGCTGAGCGGAATCAGCGTCGTTTAAAATCCTCGGCGATCCCGGATTCGGAGGCCTACGCGACCTTGGACGAAGATGTTGAGCAGACCGTGGTAATTTTCGCGACGGAATGTCAATCTCAATTGGACGTGCTTGGGGTGAAAAAGTAGTGAAACTCACCGACGGACAACTGCGCGAGTTTCTTTCGTTTTGTGGAAAGTAGCAGCGACGTGGGCTCGACATTTGAAGAAGCTAACGTCGCGGGGACGAATTCCATGAAGACCGATGATGAGCTTTTTACGACCGAGGGGAAGGCGAATCGAAAACTATTGGCAACGAGGAATGCGAGTTTCAATGAGAAAATACTTTTTTTTGTGCGCCCGTTTTCGGGGGTTTCTTTGATTTCGAGGCAATTTTTAAGGACGGATTAATTTTTGGTCACCGGAGGGTATGAAACTTGCGTAAACACTGAGAGGGTTCCCAGCCGTGGGACAAGTTGGATAGTACACAGCGGAGAAGTGCTTTTACGTGCCCCTCTCTTCGTCGAGAGGAATAGAATCCGTCGAGGGAGAAAGAGACCGAAAGCGGATGATGCGAGTACGCGAGAGAGGAAGAGGGAGAGCTCGAGGGAGGAAAGCTATAGAACTGTGAGAATCGCACGGGAGAAACGAATTCTGCGCCGACGCGAAAACACCAGTTTTGCGAAAGGTCAGGGAGCCCACGATTTTCTCTCCTTTTGCTCACACACAATTCGCTCTTTACTAGCTTCCCTCTTACGTGACCCTCGAATAATATATTGCCGCTTGCCCCCTCCCCTTTCGCTCATCTTCATTAAAAATGATTTTCCTCCCGGAGCTCAACGGGCGAGAGCTTATGAACGAAATTCGAGAAAACCCTTACGCATTGATCGACAATCTGCCTCGACCCGAGCTTCGAGTCTTCTCGGAAACTGAACGCGCCAAGTTTTCCCATATTTTTTTTGCAAATCTCGAAATCCTCAAGTGCAAATTGGATAAGAAAACTAATTATTTACGCTTGATGAGAGTTCGTTGGGAGAGCAGAATTTCTGAGCGCCTTTTCCTTCGAATAATCTTCATACCGCTTGCTTTAACATTAAAAAACGTGTGCGACGAAAGTATCAGGCGAGACCGACTCACAAAAACGTTTAATATTCATCAACCCTCGACCGTTGGACTATTTTTTTTTCTGCACCCGTACGAGGACACTTTTCCGAGCAGCTTCTGTAGACTAACGATCCCCATCGTCTCGAGAGTAAACAGAAAACTCTCAAATTAAATCTCTCACTCTCCATCAGTTTCAAGGGCTCAACATTCGCTCCGAGTTATTTCATTTTATACTAAAAATATTAAAACTCACGAAATTGAGCAGATCGTCGCATCGTGTCTTCAATTCTTGCGCTGCGATTATTTATTTAATAAAATTTTCGAGCTCGTCTCCGGCAACAGGTCGATCGATTGCTTTTTTTTTCTTTTCTTTTTTTTTTTTTTTTTTTTTTTATTTTCCATCTGAATTTTCGTGTGCGCAACCGTACAGAGAATAGAATTGGTACTTTTCGCATACTTCGTTCTCGAGACAACACTCGTCGTTTACGTTCGCTGGTCACGCAATCCGTACCCTCTGGGACTGGAACGTTAGCCCCGTGCGGGAATCGTAATTAGAGGTTGCGGAGAACCGTGTGACGGAATGACGATCCCTCTTCGTGCAAGTCGTGTTAAAATTTCAAGATAACGCTACCGATATTAGTATCGCAAATTACGATTTATCTTAGCAGGGGCCGGACGCGTGTCAACGAATATTTATGACGAAATAAAAAACGATGCCGTTTCATTGGAATTGACGGTCAGTGTCTTGGAAAAATACAATCCACGTCAGTCCGAATGGATCGAGTGCACGTTCCATTTGCTAACTTGAGACAAATTTATAAATAAAATGAATCGAAGCTCCTTGAATCTGCAATCTGCATTCTCGCCTCGAAAAGAGAGAGAAATGAAACGAGGATGAAGGAAGCGCCGAGCTCGCAATTGCCTCGAAGAGTCTTGGAGCGATTCCTTTTTTCTGCTCTCAACCGAAGACTTCTCTTGCCTCGGAATCCGGTGGGCCAAATATCTTGATAAAAAAAGTATTTAAAAAAATAAATATCAAGAAGAAACGACGAAGTTATCTCAGTGTTTTCTTCGCCTCGGTATTCGCGATGTTCCGCACGAAAATTCTCTCACGCGACTTTCGTTTTACGGGATTCACTGGCAAGGGGTTCGAGTAACACGGAACTCTGCTCGCACCACTCACTTTTCCAAAAAACCTTCGTGAATTTAGAATCGATTTTGCGAAAGGGGCAAAAGGTCAGAACGAAAATATGAGCAACAAAAATGTGAGTAAAAGCGGAGTGAAAATTGGCAAGAGAGGAGGATACGAAGCGGAATAAGAAAGTGTAAAGAAATATAAAAAGCGAGAAAGCGTTTGTCTGGCGATGCGAAGAAAAAAAGGAAACTCACGAAGGAGCGATGACGATGCGAGTCGATCCCATTCTCCGTGATGGCCGAAAATTCTTCGGCAATCTGTTGATGATTGTTGGACAGTTGTTGATGTTGCTTGATAAGATGAGCGTGACGCTGTTGTTGATGATGTTGGTGTAAGATCGAGGATCCGGAGCTGTGGCGTAGATTTGGTATGACGACCCGTTCGCCGCGTACGCGCATGCTCGCCGAACGACGCAGGGACGTGGGTGACGGTCTAGGGATGCGCGAATCTCCCGCCGACGAAGTTGGCCCCATCGACGTCCCGACGCTCGAGCTAGCGTTGTTTTCATTTGCACTTGGTGAACCGACTTCGAGCGGGGTACCCGTGAACGTCCTCGGCGAGGCTACGCTCGTCGGCGACGTTGTCGGGGCCCTTGTGCCTGAATGCATCGTTGACAATGAGTGGAGACTTCTTTCGCTTCCGTGACGTGCCAAACGATTCGTCCAGCTCATTACTCGAGCCTGAAATTATACGATAAAGAGTCAGTATTTAATTCGTCCTTTTAAAACGCTTCGTTCGTTCGATCGTTACGTTCCGCTGACCATTATTCCGTTACGAGATTACTCAATTTTGCATTTTTTTTTTTTCTTATTCTCTCCTCTTTCTTCTCGCACACGATAATCGAGTGAATCCACCACTTTCTGCTTTTTATTCTACTCCAAAAATCATCGCGATAAATGTCTAAAACGAAAAAACAAGGAAGAATATTAAAAAATTAAGCTAAGTGCGAGCACAAGAGAAAAAACAAGGGAACGCTCTGCGATAAAGTCGAATTTCGAGTATATAAATAATAATGATAAACCTTCGGGAGGAAAGCAGTAGTGAAGTATGGAAAACACGAGTTTTCAGCTACGTCGCAGGGCAGTCGAGACTTAATGCTTCTCGCACCCTTTTTCGTTCGATCGTCCTACTTCGTGAATATTTTCATAATCAAGCAGTGTGCAATCACCGCGATTACCATTTTCAAATGTCATCATCATTCGTTCGGTACATTCAGCCCTCGTTACTCTTATCAATAACATTTTTTTCTCAGAGGCCTCACTCTAATCGAAGCATCACAATTAATTTATTGTCCAAAAAGTGTTGAGCAATCAGCAGAAAAAGACTGCTGCTGAATTTCTCGTTCCCGTGACAACAGAATCTCTTAAAAATCATGGAAAATCGAAATTTCGGGCTAATTTGTTCTCAGACTCGTTGAAATAAGTAACCGAAAATAATCCCATCATCTATTGGCCACCGTGATTCGACGCCGATTATGTGATTGCGTACCAGGCTGGGAGCCTTAATAATTACTGAAATAACTCAATACCGAAGTGCCAGTCTGGCGATAAGAACCCGCGTTTCAGGCCCGCGCGCGCTCTGTACGAGTTCCGAATGAAAAATGCTTTTTGCAATTCTATCAGCGTGATTAGAAATTCTTTCGTAACTGCAGACTCGAATCCGGTAAGGAGTTTCGTCCAGGCAATCGGTCAATTTAACACCGCGCGAGCTGAATTTAAAAAGACGTTTCATTATACGCGCTGTTCGTAAGCGCTGCTCTCGGGCACGTGTTCAAACGTCCCTGAGAGTTTTCGCGGTGAGGGCGTTATTAATTAAATCGCATGATTGGCATTCAAGGTCACTCGCAGCCGCGGAGCGTCCGAACGAATTTTCTTTAGTTCAAATTGCTCAAAATATTTTTAATATTTACAAAATAGAAAAAAATGTGAATTCTCATTTCCATGCGTGATGAAAACTGAGGCTGGACTTTTCGGAGGCACGTTTTTTCACGTTTTTTAAGAGCGAAAATCGTTGACGACTTCCAGAGCTTAAAAATATGAGAAAAATGCCTTCGAAAAATCCAGCCTCGGTTTCAACGGGCCCGCTGAAATGGGAATCGAAGTTTTGACACCAATCAGCCGTTGCGAAATATCTGAAGCCGCATCTGTTATTCCACTTCACGCTTATAATCACGATCGTGCAATTACGAAAGCTGCAAACCACTTTGGAACGCAAGAAAAAACGGCCGGGCATGTTGTTTCCATCGTGATTTCATCAACGATAAACCTTCGACGATTTGATACAGTAATAGAGCAGCGCAGTAACACATGCGCGATAGCAAAACACAGGTTCGTTGCTCTTGGCAAACGTTCCTTAACTTCCGCTTTTGTGGATAATAGTCGAGACATAACGGAAGCAAGTTCACGTTCCGTTATGTTGCGAACGAAACTATGCTTTGAGAAATCCGAGCATATTTTTCTGTTCATCTTCTCATTCGATTGAAATAATCGACGTCACTGTTCCAAATTCAAATTAGCCAATGGAAATCGGACTCGATTCCTATGGCTGCTGACGTACGGTCGAAGACGAGACCGCGCGTGAAAATTCTTTTTTTTATATGACACATGTTCGCAGGCTTACGTGAGAATTTATATTTGACTTTGTTCCTATTTTATTAAAGAACAACAACAGTCCAATCGATACTGTACGATCAAAGTGACGACTTGATAACGAAAAGATAAGCGAGGCCCCAACACATTTCCATTTTCTTCCACGCGACGGTTGACACCGTCCCGAGTTTCGTTGATCATTTCCTCGATATTCGCTCCTCGATTCGATTTTCTTATTTTTTTATAAATCATTTATCGCTTTCGTACTTGCGACGAAAGCGACGTTAAAACCTCGCGATTAAAGAAAGTGGGAAAAGATTTTTATTTATCGCAGCAAAAATCTATTTCGTTGATGGATAAATAGAAAAAAACGTCGGAAGATTTAAGGAGTTTCGGTACAAAAGTCTAAATATTAAGAAACTAATCAAACTTGGTGATAATGTTGTTCAACATCAAGTGCAAAAACACAATTTTTTTCCAAATTTTCTTCTACTTAGTTATCGAGTAATTACGCATTAAAGCAGATTTCTTATGCCCGGAATGTATACCTATATATATGAAAACGCTATGCTTATACACGTGAACTTTAGTGATCAATTGCTCGATAACTGTGTAGAAGAAAAATCTTAAAAAATTTGTATTGCCAAATTTGGCACTAAAGAATATGTTCACCAAATTTTATAAAATTCTAAACTTTTTGAAATTTTTTATGTTTTTAGCATGGTTTAGCATGGCAACATTGTATTGCCTGTACCGAAACTCCTTAATTAACGGAATTTTTATAAAAAGTCGTTGCCTTTTTCCCAGCGCCTAAAATTTGGAATTAACGAATAAAAATATTTGGGCTTAGGGTCGAGGACGAGAATCGATTGGCACAGAGTGCGCACATGGTCGGGGGGCCTAGGGTCAGTCCTCTGATCGTTATTTGCAGGCAGCTTTCGTGCCGATGTCTGACCAACGTGAATAACGGATCGATCCTTTTGAACTCTGCTTGGTAGGTACAAAAGAAAAAGAAATATTTCCAACTTTGTTGCTGCACTGCATCAGTTTCCTGCACTTTTTATCTGGCGTTGAGAAAAATCTATAACTTTGACGAAGTGAGTGGAAGAGGGGGAGGGAGAAAGTGGCGAGGCAACAACGAGGTTTTCATCGTGGCACACGGAATCAATACGATCACCGAGGAACCTCTGTCACTAATCATTTTTCTCGTGAGAATCGACAATATTGGTGAGAAAAATCGCTGTCGATACAATGTTGCAGCTATAAATACGTTCATCAAAGAGTCAACAATTTCGAGCACATTTTTTCAATCGTTCGCAATATGAATATTCTTGAAAGATGTTAAAAACTGTATTTTTTTTCGAGATTCCATTTTTTATTTATCTACATCGTTTCGTTGCTGTTTTGACAGATAAGCGAGCAAGAGTGAAAGTGAATGTATATTTCGTCTTTAGTCGGCGTGTATTTGCATAACAATCCGAGAACGAGAAATTCGCGTTGCCGCAATCGTGTTTACTCGTATTCGCTTATTAAATTCAATTAAAATGTTCAGAGCCCGTTTCACATTATCGCATAACCAAGAAAAAAGAGGGAGAAAAGTTCTCCTATCCGGGAATGAAGAAAAAATCGATCGGCTTGTATTACCGCGTTCTATTTTCA
This sequence comes from Venturia canescens, assembly GCF_019457755.1. NCBI lineage: Eukaryota > Metazoa > Arthropoda > Insecta > Hymenoptera > Ichneumonidae > Venturia > Venturia canescens. The sequence goes on from NC_057425.1 coordinate 4,431,522, forward strand.
GAACTGTCCAACCACCCCACAAGGACGTGTTTTTATGAATGCACAGTGCATCATCAACGTGCCATTTATGTTAAGCTCGTCTTTATATTCCAATCGGAGCCCCAGATATTAACTTTCGTCGCTCTGCTCTCCAATTGTCACGTACAAATCAAGATACAACCTTAAAACACAATGTTTCTAAGGCTTCTGTTCTCATTTATTAGCGCTCCTCAACAGTTTTCGTTGAATGATTGACAACAAGCATTTTTAAACTTTCGCTTTATTTTTCACGAACTTTTTTATATTCCCGAGGATTTTTGTTCCACAAAAAGCAGTAAACCTAAATACGTGAGAACGAATATTCGGTCGGAAGGTTTTTCTAAAAAATAATATCGAATGGCAGGAACGCTCGTTATACTCAACAACTGACTTTTTCGTACATTAACGAGCAACGTCATCGCTATAGCAGAGTCCGGACGTAGTTGAGAGACGAAAATAAAAAAAGTGTTGACTGGCTGTCAAGTGATTTGCCACGCGGCCTTTTATCGCGATCGAATAGAAACAAAGCTGGTTGGTATTTTGAAATTATATACCTGAGTGAAGGGCTCATAAATTGTAAAAGGATTTGGAAGGGCTCTCGAGACTTGCTTACCTAGGGCAACACGTGACAGGGATTTTTCCGGCACTCATCGAACGACGGGAAGCATTTTACTTCCTGATTTTCTATATTATTTTGATACACTATTAGTTCTGGCACTTTCGATGAGACTCTTTCCGTACTTGACACGATTGAAAATCTTTAAAATCAACTGATGCAGAAACATACGTGAAATATGAAAATTAGAACGATGATCTAAACACACGCAGTACGTCAGCAATATATCGAGAGAAATGCACGAAAACGCGACTGCCACAAGCTCTTTTACAGCCAGCCAGCGCGGGGCAAGCGGCATAACTGGCAACGGAAAAAATATAAGTATAGAAAAGAACTACGCTACGAGGTTTCGTAACGCTTCCGATCCTAAAGTCTCGTGATCACGCTCGTGGCGTTTCTGCTAATAAAACCAACTACTACCGACATCTATAGGATCATGTGAGGCTTTTTTAGACGTTCCTATGCTACCCATCTGATGGTAAGCTCAGGGAAAACCCTCGCAGTAAAAATTTCACGTTAAAGATTGATCAAGAAACACCCGAGATCCAGAAAAAATTAAAAAATAAAGAAAACATGAATCCTTCAAGCTCATTGGGAAATTCCTGAAAACTTTTTGTAAACATTGATATTTTGTGAAAATAAACTTTCTTGTTAATCAGACAGAAAACAATGGTTTTTATTCTAATTTCTCACAAGTTAATGTTTTCAAGTAATATCAATATCGAATATAGTAAAATTAAATTAAAAAACTACCATTTGTTAAATACAAAAATATAAAAACTCTTTCTACATCTTGACGATGCTTTGTTGGTTCTATGTCTGTTTCGTTGCTCCGAGTCCATGGATTAAATCCAACAGTTCATTTCTCTTGGTTCTGACAAGGCTTCGAACACCATCGAATTTGCATTTCTCAACTCCAGAAACTTTGTCCACTTGTTGGAGGATAATAGCGGCAAAGCAGAGAGCAAAAAGGCCACAATCATATCCGTTGTCTTGCTGAGGACAATTTGGCATTTCGACAAAATTTGTATTGCTGGAACCCAAAAAATAATCCATTATACTGTTGGTAAACTGGAGAGCAATTTTTCTATTGACTCCTTTGCAAGAGTCCAAATGGAACGAGGTTTTTTCTTTTTTGGAGAACACAAGCAAACTCCAGTGTGAACCACCAGCAGCATCTCTGCTTTCACAATCATTCAGTGGGAATAAAACATAATTGCATTCCTTGGCGTTAAGAGGCTCAAGAAAAAGTGCATAATCCTGAGGTTCCGTAAGTTTAAGAAGCTGCGTCAACTCTGGGCTGATGAACAAAATTTCTCTTTTTCCTTCTCGTGAATCATCGTGCTTGTGCTGCAGATATTCGAAATAAAATCCTATCAAAGCGTCGTTAAGCCAGTGAGATCCCCTCAACAAATCTAGATCATGTTTTCTCAACAAACAATCGTAGTAGCTCAATTCCACTTTATCTTCCATTCTATTTTTCTTTCGATACCACTGGAGCAACGAATGATCTTAATTCAAGAATAAAACTCTCCTAAACGCCAATCAATCTCTTCTTCTTCTCCTTCCTGGCTATCTCCCATAAAGGGTATGTACCACAACCAATCAATCTCGAATGAAATTTTTAAACACCAGTTTGACATAAATCACATTTTCGTTGAGGTTTTGTTTATCAATTTTCTGAACGGTAACCTCCGTTTACATTTCATTGGTAAGCAACTGTGACCAACGCCTTTGTGTACAGGTGTTCAATTTAAGTACTAACAATTTCACTCGCACCCGCTCGTCGCGCAAAAACGTTTTGTGAAAACCGTTATGGCGCTTCAGAGCATTAGAAAATAATTTCCCGCGCAATCGAAATAAAGGAGAATAGCGGCATGGCGGCGGTGAAGGAGATGTCTAGCTTTGCTAGCTTGTTGAATCAATTTTTACACTGGTTTTTTTGTGAAGAATGGTATCAAATGTATACTGCTACGGAAACTGGTAAGATTAGGCACAAAATAAAATCAATAGCTGATTATTCAGGTCGAAAGTTCTCTGTTTTTCAATATTTTTCTTTTATTAACCTCCGCAGAACGAAAGCGCTTGCCGATGAAAAGGATAGACCGGCATTTTGGAGTTTCACCTTTTCGATGAGCAACTCGTTCAGGAAGTACGTTTTTTTTAAATTATTAGATCATTAATTGTAAGATCGTGATTAAAAATCAATTTTTAGAAAAACACTATAATTCAACTCTGAATCGAACGAGACGAAGTATCGATCATCAACAATTATCCATCCTGGAAAAAAGTTTTCATTTGTATTGATTATTTCAATTTGATAATTATTGCCCATGATTATTTAGTAAAAGGTTTGAGATTCGCTACTGAACTTGCTTTCAAAAGCAGGATGGAAGTTGATATTTTCAAAATCGTATCACTCAAGTTTGGCGTTGGAGATAGCGTGCAATCCTATTTTCCTGCGATACATTAAAAAATGCTCTAACAGGAAGAAATGGAAAATCTCAAGCAAGAGTTTCCATGCTAGCGGAGCAGACACATTTTTGACAATCCTCGTTGAGAATTGTTGAATAATTAACATCCATTGAAACAGCTTCCACAAGTTTCGGTTAGCAAGTTTTGCGAGTTACATGATGTCAAATTGAATATGAGGCTACATCAGAGAAAAAAAAAATTGTGTTGGTTAATAGTTATTCTTTCTCATTGCGTCTCTTCTTTTTTCAGTGAAAATCTCCATCTAGGCTTCTGTGATTGACAGTGACAAGGAAATAATGATGTTTATAATCCAATAGGGATCTATAAAAATGGGTGAGCACACGTTTTTGATGAGAAATTCAAACTAAAATATCTTAGAGAGAAAAAAAAGTTTCACAAAATATCTGAATATAAAAAAAAATTGATGCAAACAGCCGTTCATTTTTTGAAGATCAGTGTGAAGACACTTTTCAGTCTGTCAAAATGCTTATTGGAAGAAAATTAGGCATGAAAGGAATTTAGGATATCTTTACAAAAATAACTTTCCAAGTCATTTTTTTCACAAATGTTTTTTGATTCAAATTTTTGCAGATTTTAATATTGTGATATATCGATTAATAAGAATAGAGTGAATGAAGCATTATCTGAAATCTTAGATTACCACCATAATTATGCATGATTTCAGGCTGAAAGCGTTTGCACGAAAGGCAGCACTCAACGAGGAACTTGAGGATTGGACGTTACAACTGATTCCCATCGATGGTTTATTATAAAAGTCAATTTATTTTTCATCATATGATAGATTTTTTTATACAGAAATGTATTAATCAATAACCTACGAGTGTCTGCGAATATTTACAACTCGTGGGAGCAGATCGAGCATTAACCCGAACTCAGATTTCGAAGTATCAGACTTCAATAATTAATACGTACATTTTTAGTCACAAGGATATACCATGCACACTCACATTCAAAACTCACAATTTGTAAAAATATTTCATTAAACTATACTTTCGTACTTCACGTATTCGATAAACTTCTATATATTTTTATTATTGATTTAAATAAAACAAAGTTCATCCACGGAATCCAACGAGTGAATCATTTAGTATCCTTGGCGTAATAGGAAAAAGAATGAACAAGTATTTAGTACTCATACTAATCATCGTGTAATAATTATGCACTGCTACTATTGATAGTAAAACTGCAACATTCGTGAAGTCGCTTAAAAGTAATATTGCTCGATGCTTATGTGAGCCTCGAAGCTTTGTTTTTCGCCAGTGTCATGGACTCATCCATACTTAGCGATTTTAAAGAGTTAAAAATTATTTACAAGTCGAAACTTTCAATACCGATACACAATTGTCATAAATACGTTGGCAACGGAAAACTTTCGTGCCCCGTATAGAAATTCTCTATTCATACATTTACAAGACTACGCAAATCTCACTAATACGGGGGTGGTTGATGCTGATAAGAATGCTGTGGTGGTTGGTTAGAATGTCTTTGGAGATGAGCGACTAATTGCGGCATCGGTTGTTGACCTCCTGTTCCACCCTGTTGCTGTTGCTGAGCTTGTTGAGCTTGCTGTTGCACCTGTTGTTGCTGTTGCATAGCGAGCATTTGTTGTCGCATACGTTGTTGATTGATTGCTTGCTAAAAAGTTTTCAACGATTCGATTCATTTCAAAGCAATTTTGAGTTTGAAAGTTAAAATTTTTTACTTGAAAAAAACCAAGCGACCAGCGGCTGTTATTCGAAAATAGCTCAACGTATTCAATGTGGATTATGATGAATAGCTGCATTATCAAATGAACAAATAATTCAGTTGTTTGAGCAAAGTTTTTAGTAGATGATTCAGTGATTGTTTTCGTTATAACGCTTTTTGGTAAACTCCCAAAAGTGGTTAATGACTTAGATCCAATGTAAAATTTGCAATAAAATAGAAAGAAATTGATAAACGTACTTGTTGAAACTGTTGATTAGGTTGTAATCCAACATTAGCTGCACCAACATTGCCAACGCCAACTGCACCAGGTTTGCCACCAGTTTGTCTATAAGGTGGTGCCGGTTGATTTTGGACGCCTCCACCCATGGGGCCCATGGTGTTCATTGTGACGTTAGGTGCTTGAAGATAAGGAGGTCTCGCAGCTCCCGGTTGCATTCGTTGTTGTTGCATGTACTCCTGTCCTCTCTGAGTGTTCATCATTTGTTGTTGATTTTGGAACATGATGCTCTGTTGTTGAGGAGTCATCATGTTAGCTTGTTGTTGCTGTTGTTGCTGTTGTTGTTGAACGGCTTGCGCCTGTTGCTGTTGTTGTAAAATTTGTTGTTGCTGAGCAGCTTGAACTTGCTGTTGATTCTGTTGTTGCTGTTGCTGGACTTGTTGCTGTTGTTGTTGGACTTGTTGCTGCTGTTGTTGAACTTGTTGTTGAGCAGCCTGTTGTTGCTGCGGTATCATCTGTTGGCCACCGTAACCGGCGTAATTTTGATTCATTCCTTGCTGCATACCCGGGTACATCGTTTGTTGCTGTTGCTGAGGCGGGAACATTCCTTGTGTTGGACTTATACCCGGAGCACCGTGAGCCTGTGATCTCAACTGCTGACGTATGAATTGCCTTTGCATTCCTGGGAAAGCTCCTGGTCCTGCGACTGGTGGAACATTCGGCTGTTGCTGATTTCCGATAAATTGATTCGTCGGCACTCTCATACGCAGCATATTCGACAGAGCTTGCTTCGACTGATTGTTCATGCCAGGACGCTCGTAACGCGGACCACCAACTGGCGTTGGTGGCAATTGCTGACCGTAACCGTACTGCTGGGGCGGAGTGTGTCCCTGCTGATTCGGATACCATTGTTGTTGTGGTTGCGGAGCTTGACCAGGGAATAGTCCAGTCTGCTGAGCAACCTGTGCTTGAGGCTGCTGTTGTTGCGCTTGTTGCTGCGGCGCTTGCTGTTGCATTTGCTGCGGCTGAGGCTGTTGTTGCGGCCCACCATAGGGGAGCTGTTGCATTGGTGCTGGTGCCTGTTGCTGTGGAAAATATATTGCATATATTTTCTACTTGAAATTATGGAGATTTTACAAAAATTAATTTGCAACATCTAATAATGACTAATACTGAGGGAAAAATCTTGACCACTATTCGTAGGGTTGAATTTGAGATAAATGAAAATTTTTGTATTCGCGTACCTGCATTGGTTGTGGAACTGGTATCGCTGGAGTCACAGCGTTTTTATTCTTTCTGTGCCGTCGAGGTTTCATAGCTTTGCCCTTTCCAGTGGTCGTTGTTCCTGTGGTTCCTGTTACACTGCTTCCACTAGCGCTACGACTAGGTGAATCAACGCTCATTGGTGTATCAGCTTTGCCAGGTTCCGATTCCTTCTTGTCAGGCTCGAGATCCTCAGGCGGGAGAGGCGGAGGGTCGAGATAATGATTCGCCGGTCTTATCTGACTGTGAGTATGATAGCGAAGAAGTTTTTGGGCGTTCTGATACGTCAGCGGCTTGCGTTCGATTTTCACTGCTCGGAACCAGGCCCAGGATAGAGGAGCCGGATTTTTATGACCTTCCAGTAATTCCCACGCAGAAACCCTCTGAGAATCGCAAACTTGTAACCCCTAAAACAATTATACTCGATAAAAATGAGTTTTTTTTTGTGGTGTTTAAGACCGAGGCGCACACCAATCGAGTCGCAAATAGTCGAAATTCGAAATTTGCGATAATCTCGCTCGTACTCACCGCGGCTTGACTGACGTGTGCCTTGGCCTTAAACGAATAATCGGACCTCATAATTTCTCACCTGTTTCTTGTCGATGCTGTCGAAACCGGCGATCTTATTGCCCTTCGTGTCTGTCAACGATCCCACCGGTTCGCAAGCGATCACCTCCATCGTAAGTTTCGGCAAAGGCAACAATTGTCTAACGAATTGTATGCTCTGTGAATTCCTATCGCCCAATTCCTTCTTCAATTTCTTCATCAAATTTTGATAGTGCTTTTTATTCTCGTCCTTCTCGGATTGTGAGTCCGATACGAGAGTGGAATGTATGAGGGTGGCGAGCATGTCGATAACCGTGGTGAAGAGTTCGGAATTATTATTGAGATCGATGACACCGTAACTCACAAGTTGCACGAGCAAAATAGCCCAATCAGTTGTGACGGTTGTGTTTCTCTGTATCGTATCGAAAACACCACCCACGAGACTGAAACGCAGCTGCAATGCGTCCTGAACGACTTCTCTGCCTTTGGGATCTTCCGAACCGGCATTCTTTTCCTCTTTGCTGGTAGTGAGAAATTGCGAAAGTTGAGAGTGCAACGACGTCAAGAGACCTTCGCGTTGATCATCCTGACCTTTCAGGCAAGTCAATACCAGCGAGAGAAAAGGCTGATGATTAAATAACGAAGGAGATTTTAATCGCCCCCTCTCGCGCCCAGCCGTTTTCGACCAATTTCCCGATTCGAGAACCTGTCCAGCAACTTTTAACACTCTACCTTGTACGGCCGAGGGTAATTTCGAAACTAACGGCGCCACGAGCCAAATGGAACCCGAGCGTTTGTCAATTTTACCCGAAAGAGTATTCAACTGGAAGACATCGATCGCCGCTTTGGCAACAGTGTCTAGCCACTGGGAAAGATCGTTCGAAGACGGTGGAAATTGTTTGTACATTAATTGGAGATCAAGCCAAGACATGCGAAGGCTCCACTGCTCCAGATTTTCGAGGATGCTCGTTATGTGTGTCCGCTGATCGTGAAAAGCGTCTAAGGATGTTTCCGGGTAACATATCATGTGCAAGAGACGCTGGGCTTGACGAGGCGTTAACATGTTGTCAAGAAGCATATCTGGATGACATAGCTCTTCAGGATTTTGCAAACACCTCTCCAGCACCCATTCTTGACTGCATATCTGCCGTAATACGTGTTGAGCAAAATCCGAAAGTCCTTTGACATTCTCAGTGGCAATACCGGCGCTGCTGCTCGACGAGGACATGGCCAATTCGAGTCCCAAATCATCACCACCTCCGAGAATATCACTCGTGCCAAGAATGTGACTTATCGACAATTCCCCGGGTCCCGAGCCAGAACCACCGACGCTCGCCGGTCCGCTGGCTTGGCCCGAGTGCACCATCGGTACATCCGGCTTCTTTGGTGGCTGCTTACCCGCGGTCGCATCTCCAACTACGAGTATTGCTTTGAGAACCGCGAGAACTGGTCCAACGCGAATATTGTTATGAGCCGCCGCCAGCAAATGACGATCGCAGCTTAGCTTTATGCTGTAACCACGTGGATTTCCACTTGGCAAAGGATGCGGACTGGTACTAACGGAGTACAAAGATGGCTGTGGACATTCGACCGTTTTGAAGAGACGCAGTAACAAATGACATGTCAAACGCCCTCGTGCTTCGGCTTCGGTGTCAGCGTCACCGCGGCCCTCGTTGCAAGCTTTTACAAGGGATGGAAGCGCTATGTGAACGACGAAATCCTCCAAAGAGAAACAGTGTCTTGCTGAAATCAAAATAACGTGCCATTTTTTCTTGAGTTTTAGTTATAGATTCAGAGTTTGTTGGAATATTGATTAAGTGTTAAAAATAAATGTTTCCCGTAAGACAACTCACCAATTAAAATGGAAGTGAATACTGCCAACGAATTGTGAATACTCAAATCTTGAACATCCACTTGATTAAGAACATCGATATAAAATGCCGAACTGTTGGACGAACAGCAAAGTGCCATGAGAACCCCAAGCCATTCGGCACTGAGAGGATTGCAGCAAGCCGTCAATTCGGCACAAGTTATCGCAATATCGTTAAGTTTGTCATTGTCTGTTTCGCTGCATACGGCGACGATGGCGTTGCATACAAAACTGTAACGATTCGCTGGTGTTTCGTTGAGTTGACGTGGCCACTGAGGCTCGATTTTGCCGCCTCGTCTCGGACTGTTGAATACTTCTAGCATAAATTGAGCATTATAAACGTGGTTCGAAGGTGTCGGCTGCAAAGCGCTGTACAGAGCCGTGCGAATCTTCGGATAAGCGTTACTGAACGGCTCCACACCGTGCGGCTTCGTTTTTAACAGTGAACATGACGAATAAAGATCGTAGAGATGAGCGAGAATGCAACGCTCCGCGGAACTGCAATCGCTGGGATTCGAAACGTGTTTCACAACTTTGCAGAGAAGATCGAACACCGCCGTTGTTTGTTCCGGCGATACTGAAATAGACGTCTCAGAATTAAGGACTGCTTTCTTCGAATGTACAGTCGGATAAAAACTGAAGGGTCTGAAAGAACTTTTCAATGCAAGTAAACAAATTTTCTTTTATTGCTGAACAAAAGTAGTACTGCTAGCATTCCCATGACAGGTTTTTTGCTAACGGAACGTATAGAGTTATAAAATCGATTCACCGTCACAATTTTCAAATGAAAAGATACCAAAATACTCACATAAAAGACAGCAATGATATCTCCTGAGAACGCCAACAACGTACAAGCTCAAGCTCGTTGTGTAGCTTCTCACCAATTGGCTGTTGCGCACGCCAAGCTGTGACTCAACCTCAGGCAATTCTTTGAGTATTTGTATGCACACGTCTATCAAGCCGTAAATATTCAAGGCAAGTTCCATGAGATCAAAGAGAAAAGCGACGTGTTCTTGTACCGGAAGATAGGATGATCCAGCGAGAGCAAAAGTATTGAGCATCTCGATAACCTGCGTTGCGCATTGCCACGTGACGACGTGCTGATCGAAGTAACTGAGATTTTGAAATTTCTGGGTTATCGCTTCGAAATTAAACTCGCTTCTCGAGTGTTTCTTCACTTTACCGCCTTCTGCAACGTCTATACTGAATTTTTTTCCGAACAGCTTGCAAATTTCTTTAGTCATTTTTTTCACCACATGACGAGCATCGTCACGGACGCGTCCTACTCCGTAAAGCAGTACGTGACGCTGGTTGCAGTCATGTTGACTACAAGTCTCGTCCTGAAATACAAATGAATGATAGTCATCAAAATACCAGACAATTTAGAAAATGAAATTTCATCGTGTTTTATCGATTGAAGCTTAAAAAATAGTGAAACTTACTTGTGGCAATGGAAAATGCGTCGTGTAGAGTAAATGCCGACTAGGGCTCGAGGGTGTTTTCGAATCGAGTCCCTCGTGAGCTCCATGACCGCCGAGAGCATCATCTTTTGGACTATCGGGCGCATCCATGCTATTCTGTTGGTCTTCTTTGATATGCTGCAAAAGTTTATCTAGATCGTCATCGATTTTACTGTCGTCGTAATCCATCGCTCTACCGTGATCGGGAACTTCCAGTTTGGGAGGCTTGAGGTCTATGCCCGGGAACAAACTGTCCTCGTCGATGGGCTCTCTGTTATTTGGAGTTCCTGGCTTACTCGCTGCAGGGCCTGTCGAAATGGGAAAAAGGCGTAAAAAGTGTTTTTGTCAAGTACTTTAACTAATTGTAAAACGATTCATGTGAAAAAGCAAATATCCATGTTAACCAGAGGGATAAACAGTTATTAATTGGCGAATGGAATTTTATTGATTTTAGAGGATTGCCGAAATTTACCTTGAATAAGATCGCCTCTGGAGATGAGTGTGCACATGTAAGCATCGTGAGAGAAAACATCATGCCTGATAAGTTCAGAAAAAAGATGAACGAGATTTGTGAATTGGGTTTTGCTCTGTGGTGACGAGTTGTCTTGAACAGGTGCATCTACATCAAGAAACTTCATGAGCAACGGCTGAAAAATGGGCAAACCAGGTGGGGTGCCGTTACTACACACGCTGTCTTTGTCATCGGCATCATTGTTTTCACCCGTTGCTTCGCTTTGACGTTTTTCTAACAATTTAGCAACTGCCATAGCTCGATGTTCTCCCCATCGTTCGGCGCTAACCGCCCATTCACACAAAATATCAACGACAGCAGAGTCCTGTTGCGGATTATATTCGGTTTTTGTGTTTTCACGCTCGTTGGGTGTGCTCGTCGTCGAAGTGTTAGTTTCGCGCGGTGACGCTGTAAATATTTTCGAATAGAGAGTATCAAGCGAATTCATCGCGTCCATTCGATCAAAACTGTGACGATCGAGAGCGTCAAGAGCCGCCAATACTTTCGTCGTCGTCATCCCTGCACTACTCTGTTGCCATTTGTCACAAGACCATCTTCCCTCAGCTGCCTGTGATCGTAAACGTATATTTTCTTGTGCACCCTTTAATTGCTTCATCGTTGGATTCGATGCACTTGCTGGTGGACAAGGCAGAGCTGCCGGAGGACACAGCAAATAATCAAGAGGCGAACCATTTAGAAGAGATGGAGCTTTACCCTCGCCTACGCTGTTCCAGACCAGAGCTGTTGGACATTCTAACGTTATTACCTGCAATATATAATAAAAATCCATTAGGCTTCAAATATTTTATTTGTTTTAAGAAAATTTCAAATTTGTACTTTTCCAATCATCTGTAATATCAGCCGCAAGTTGAAAGAAATTTCATTTCATTTTAACAATGCAAACTCGAGGATTCATCAATTGCCCACCTGAATTATCGTCGAAAGAGCATAAATGACGTCTCTGTGATGTGGACAACTCAGATAATCGTTGAAGGCGATAGTAAGTGGATTTGGTTGAACCGGTACAACAGCAGTTTGTTCTTTACCATTGACAGGTTCTGTTTTTATAGGTGTGGAAACAGAAGGACTAGCAGGAGCTACGAGGCTCGGATCCACGTTGCTGCACATGTGGGCAACTTTTCTGCAACATAGGTAAGCCAGTCTTCTTGCCAAGAGCTCCGATTGAACGAATTCCTCGAGATATTGGAGTGCAAGAGGCAACAAGAGTTTGAGAATTCCATCTTCTGATGGTGCTGAGCGCATTTTGTCGAGTAATTCAAGAATCCATTGCAATAGTTCTTGCCGGTCAAGAAGACCTTCTTCAAACATATATTTTGCTAGTTGTATGCAGTAATGCCACTGTTTGAGCGCTTGCTTCAGTGCCAATTTGTTGTCATCATTCCCACTTGCCGGAGTTGAGGAACCTGTCGGGGTTGTTTGTGGGTTTGAATTGGGAGTTAGCGGCTGAACGTTTGCCGTTCCGTTGCTGCTGCTGCTACTGTTGTTGGTGCTGCTGTTTGTCGGTGTTGTGCATGTACCATTACTTGTATTATTTGATGAATTATTATTCGTGTTGCTCGAATGATAGTACTCTTGGATTTTGGATAGCTGATCTTTTAGGAACTTTATAAGAGTGCCTGTCCATTCTGCAAAAAAAACGAATGAATTTACAAGCCATCATAATCAACAGTTCAGAATACATTATTGCTTTGCAACACTCGTAAAAACTCTAATAGCATCATGTTCTTACCTGTGGTAGGATCCGGCAGTTGTCTTTTTTTTATTTTTGCTTCTGAAACGGCGACGGTATAGGCAGAACTTAATTTAATAAACCAAGCAGCTCGGAGCATGGGAACTTGATATTCGCATAACAGCATGAATATTTCTTCTTTTTTATTAAAATTGGGAGCTCTCTTGGCCAGAGTTACAAGAGGTTTGCAGCCAGAAAGATCTTTGAACCATGCTTCAATACCGTTTTTAGTACGGGCTGTTACAGGCCAAAAATTGTCCTTGGGGTTGATCTGTTGTCGTTTTCTGCCTGTGTCAGGCATGGTTGCCAATTCTTCTTTTTTGGCAAGGATAGCATTAAAATAAGCTCCAACTTTGGCAGCAGTAACATTGCAATGTCTAGCAGTACCAAACTCGTCAGAAAGTTGAGGCATCGTTGCAAATCCATGTTTGACATTTATTGATGTGAGTTCATCCTCTTTTTGTTTAGGCTCCTGAGGATAGACATCAGGAGGGCCAATTCTTGGCCTCTTCAGAGGCCTTTTCTCATACAATATGCCCATCATGTTAAAAGTCGAATTGGTTCCTTTAATTTATAAAACGAAAGCCAATTCAACTGTAATCTAATGTGTCAAAATTTATGGTGCGATCTATGAACGATACCGCTTATGAAACGGCCTCGAACAAACTCGCCTATCGAACACAGAGCTTGAGTACCCATAAATACCTATCGACACGAGGGTTAAATTATTGAAATGCACTGTCGTGGTTCGAGAGAAAAATATCACCAATCTCTCGCACTTTTTGAAGAACTTAGATAAATTTACATCAATTTACTTTTGTACGAACGAAAGTTCAAGCGATGCTTGACGTGTATAAACCCCCCCCCTCACAATTTTCCTATCCGTGCATCGCGAATACTGTTATAAAACGTATAATACATTTTTTTTTTTATTTTTCAAAATATATGTGAGAAGCAACCGATTCCTCGTATTCATTTTTGCTTATTTATTATTCCTTTAGAATTCGAAACTAGAATTAGAAACTCGGGAATGAGAACGAGCCGAATTTGTCGTATTTGTCGATGGTGGTTCGCAAGCTGACGGCCATCTTTGTTTTTTAAGGGAACGCCAACATTGCAGATCTCAATAATGGTTCTTCTGTCAAGTCAAATATCCCTAAAGGCAGGGTAGCCGCGGTGGGTGTAGTAACCGCGTGTTGGTATTATAGCCACCATTATGTATCGACATACGGCAAATGTACGAAATTGTAACGTTTTGGGTACATGGTATTTTTACCATACCGGTATACTTGACTATTCGCAGTACGGTACATTTATAGTATATCATTATAATGTAGTCAAATTAGTCGATTTTTTTCAAACAATGAAATATAGAATTCTTTTGAAAACTTAATTCGTTCATTTTTAATGAAAAATAAATCAAATTTTTATCAAGGATGACCAAACGGGGTTACTTACTGTGGTCACGTGGTAGCATATCTTGTACCGATACCGAATCTTGGGTATAGTGGGGGAAATATTTGAGAATGAATTTTTTTTTTTCTATTTTCTAATTGAAAAGAGACAACAAAAGTAACAACAGTAAACATTGATAAAGAAACATCGACGTATCAAACAACATATTATATTGCAAATTTTCAAATAAGTTTAGTTTAAGTGTATTACATATCGTTTCCATATTTACTGGGAAATTAAAACAGCTCTTTCTCGATGCAGTAGAAAAATGGCTGATTTAAACAAAGAGCTAAATGAATATCTCCTCAGCAATAAAAATGACAAACAGTATAAACTGTCGATGCCCACGGTGACAATACCGAAATCGCCGTTGGGAAAATGGTTTGGGAAACGTGAAAATGATGAAACCGGAGAGGCAAGCTGGTATCAAGAAACACGAAAAGAGTGCTGTCCAACACTGGTCAGTGATTAACCTCAAACGTCAAACTGATCTGTCAATCTTCATGGCAACGGAATGCGTACAATAATTATTCATTTTGACAGTGATTTTATCATTGTGTTTAGTCTGCTCTTGAAAATCTGACTGACCTGGAATTTTAGACTATAACTGAAGGTTTCATTCATTTTTTGCTTCAGACGAGGATGCAAAGGTTAACCGCCTTTGCGTTGTGCTGTTTCATGGGAATACTTTGTTTTTGTTTATCCGCCATGTATATACCAGTGTTATTACTAAAAGCGAGAAAATTCGCTTTACTTTATTCCCTTGGGAGTTTATTTTTCCTAATGAGGTACGTATTGAATATCTACAGATAGTCTTACTAAAATTAGTCAGCATTTTTAATTGAAATTCTGACCTAATTTTAGGCTGTCTGATGGGTTTTTGCAAAAGATTGCAACATACTTTTTTACTAACAATCCCAAATATGAACTACTACAGACAAAAAGCCATTGTAAAGAGTTTTTGTTGTAGACTTTGCTCTACCAAATTAATCCAAACCTTTTTTTATTTATCTGCAATAATTTTTACAGTATATGTAAAATGGTGGAATGCAAATTTTTTAATTTCAAGACTTTTTGACTTGGGGTTTGATCTTCAAGTTTAATTTAGAAGAGTTATTATATTCACCCGAATGCCTTGTTTGAATATTGTTTTGCAATCCTGAAAAACCTGCATGTTATATAAAATTGGTTGCATTTTTTGCAGTTTCTGTTTCTTGTGGGGGCCGATGAGCTATTTAAAATCCCTTCTCACAGCAGAAAGAAGGTGTTTCACCTTTTCTTATTTCGCAACTCTCATTGGTACACTTTACTTTGCGCTACATCTCCAGTCAACTCCTCTCACGGTTCTCTGTGCAGTTCTACAATTAATAGCAATGCTGTCATTCATCGTGAGTTCGATTCCTGGCGGCACAACTGGTCTCATGTTCTTTACGCGACTATTCAAGTCTTCCGTCAGCCCAACATTGCCAGTATGATAAGAAATTTTTGAAATGCAGATGAAAGAAACAAGATATCATAATATAACGATAAATCTTTTTGAATTGACATTGAAAAGTTGCTTGTACATTCGAGAGTACATTTTATCAACGTACCAGAGATAAAGAATTGACTTTTGATTAACGGTTATAATTATTATTGATCGCAAGGAAGAACATTTTGAATGATTCGTATTCGT
Source organism: Venturia canescens (assembly GCF_019457755.1). Classification (NCBI taxonomy): domain Eukaryota; kingdom Metazoa; phylum Arthropoda; class Insecta; order Hymenoptera; family Ichneumonidae; genus Venturia; species Venturia canescens. The sequence goes on from NC_057425.1 coordinate 4,447,106, forward strand.
CAAGATATTATCACAGGTACGTTTTTGATAAGTAATTGTACACATCCATTCATACATATATCATATATGTATAAGTTGGAAAACGTTTAAAAATTCAGCGATTTCGACGTTCGTAAGACTGGCTAGATTTTATTCAGTTCCTTAAGAGAGGCGACGAATAACTGATGTACAAAATATTACAATTTACGCATGTACATAATAGTATGAAATGATGACGAATTTACGTACTCACATAATACGCGAGATTAGTTTATGATAAATCGGGTGGAAAAATATATAAGAACTCATGCAAGAGAGAACGTGTTTCTTCATTTCTTACTTTTTATTCAGTGATGATTTTTTCTTTGATTTCGACGATTTTGTGGCTTTGACTCTATTGTTATTGCCTTGTATGCGCTTAACTTTGAGCGGTAAATACGTGCTAGACTTTTTTTTCTTATTTTTATTTTCGACTTTTGTGACATCAATGTCCATGTAACGTTGGTTTTTTCGAAATATCAGAGGTTTCGGAGTACACAGTTCTGTATCGTCTTTTCCTATTGCTATAAAGTCTCCCCAATTTTCTCCATTATCCATTATGTCTTTATTCGCCTTCGGGGGCACGAATATCCTTTCGGTTCGGTTATTTCTGTATTTGTAAACAGTCGTAGATAGAGAAAAACACACGTTCGATACACTTTTTTCCTCTGCAGGAATTTCTACATTTTCAGTGTTTATAGCTGTTGAAGAATCTTCGATCGGTGTTATATTTTCTGGGACTAATATGGGTTCAGTGAATTTGACAATTTCGTGATGAATGTTATTGAATTCAGAAGTCGTGTCCAATATTTCTCGCTTTAAAAAAATTAATAATTACTTTAGTGCCGGATTAACAATGGACAGGAGTTCAAGGAAAGTTCTACTGATATTAAAAATAATTATATACCTTTAGAGCCATTGCAACACTGGCGAATCCCATATTCTCCAAACTCACTTTTTTCAGAAATGGTACCAATAAAATAGGGACATTATTTTTCTGAGCCATGACAACTAAATGTTTAATCAGCAAATTCTCTACAGTAGAATCCAAGAGAATTGAGCATAGTTTGTCTTTCTCCAGATCACGAGTAACAGCATTAACACCGAAAGTTATAAATTTCCTATAAAAAATATGTCATGGCAACGTCAATGATATTTTAGATATTAAGGACTCGAAGAAACTAACCGAGCAACATCATCCGGTTTCACCATATCCACATCTGTGCAAAGTTTGTTTTTTGCGGCTCGTCGCTCATCCTTTCCCAGTTTTCTTAACTGAGACCAAGGAACCGAGCGAACCTCTCGTTTCAATCCTGGCAATAATCTGTGTATTTTTCAAACTGTCAAATTGTGCTGATCATTTGAAGTCGGTAGATTTTTATTTTCACTTACCGACTTAAAAGCTTTTCCAAACAGCATTCCTTCTCATTACTTAAAACAGGCCTGTGAAAAAAATCCAAAATTCAAGTTCTGAATCTTAGTTCTTTTACAGATTTTTCAACCCTTATTTTGAACGGTGAGTATTTTTAAAAATATTCAGTGATTTCCGATATTATTCACGACATCACCTCATTAAAATCTTCATTAATAAATTAGTATGCCCGATTGTTGATAAAGGTAATTAATTACCACTGCGTGTTGTATGGCTGAGCAAGTACATTCCTTAATCCCTTGACAGGTCCTTTTTTAGCTGACAACGATTTTTTCAATTGCTGTTTCTTTTCCTTGGGTGTATTCATGATGGAAATATTGATTGCAAAAGTTCTGCAAACCCTCGGTTATTTTTATTCCAAATGCAATCAGCAAAATGGTTCGGAGTTATTGATAATTGAAAACCACGTGTTCTGTTGAATTCATGAAAGGAAACGTACATAGAAATATTGATTTTATCGGTGTCTCGAAATCTGGAGACGTTGCGTAACACAAGAGTTTTCTGTTTCCGTCCTGATTCACGTCTCTATGAATAATAAGCAGGTTATTGTTGGAAGAGAGGTTAAATAGACGCAACAATGTTTCTGTAGCCCGCTACATTGCTGAATGGGCTCTTAAAAAAAACCTTTATAATCATAAATAAAGATATATACAATGTCCGCAGATTTCGGACAGGTGTCGGCAGGAAAAACTTTAGACAAAACTTTTATTGACCTCATATAATAAATCAAATATTCATAGAGAAATAAAACTCCGATCGAACTCGTGGAAAGACGATTGTTTATTATCGGTAATTTTGAGGTTAATTTGAAAAAATGGTACCCTATTTGTGTCGCCAGTTGTATCCGCTCACGTAGCGAGGATTGAAACTTTCGATTTCCGAGTCATGAATAATAGATGAAATGTCATTGGTTTGAGCCCTGCTTGGTATTATTAATATTTCTATTATCAATGTAAATAAGTAAACATTATCATGCGTTATCACGTTTGACTTGATAAAGAAAACGAATACGTTATGTTGAAAATTACGAATAATGAAATCGGCGCACGCAGCTGCGGAAATGAGATTCGATGATTACGCGCGACAACCTTGCGCTCAATGTACATATTTTTGTGTTTTTTTGTAATACAAAATATATTACGTAGTCCATAAAGTGGAGAATTATAAGCTGCAAGCCACGTGAAAATTCTAATACACTCAAACTGGCATATTTCATCCTTTTATACATACGAGTAAAGGAGTCCTAGAAAATCCATAGTAAAAAAAGATGAAAATTTTCAAAGTCAACAATGCGGGAAACTGTCTCTACTAGCTGTGTCCACATGCTCTGAGGGGTCTAGCGGACCGTGCGTGTGACAGTAACGTTTAACCTCTTTTCATGTCCCTTCTTTCGCGATTATTTGTCGTAAAAAGTGTAAAGGAGATTCGTGTTTGTGTACAGTTTACAAGGTCAGTGACCTTGGAACCGCTATAAGGAGAGGAGGGCGCAGCACATGCGGTGAACGGTGGTAGCTCATCTTGCGGGAAAGCGATTTGACGTTTCTCCAGTATGCTATACAGCTTTCTAAACGACTGTTCGTAAATTGTATATATTTTTTTCGTTTTTTTTTCACGTTCACACACGCAGTGAGAACTTCATGCCGAAAAGATGTCTTTGCAAGTGCAGAACAATAACAGTTTGGAGTTTGTGACGAAGAGTCTTCTGGCCGGTGGTAAGTTATGATTTACATTGTCATTTATCTAGATTTTCTTCAAGATAACACTATATATATTAGCCCGCGATGTTCAAGTGTTCACATTGGCATCTTTCTCGGATAGTAAGAGTTGTAGATGGACTGTTTCGACGATGCAGTATGTTTATAAAAATATTTGTATCTTTCGTTTAGCGCGAAAATTCAATTGTGATGATATTGTCAAATTTTCAATGCTACCAAACATTGCCAAATTTGTTACACTATTTTTCATTGTATTTTCGTGAGAAGAACGATTGTCCATCTGGATCATTCAAGTACTGTCGTGACCATTAAAAATTCATTGAAAGAATGTAAAAATATATTTTCAAAACATGAAGGAATAAATTATAAACTTTGAATTGAGTTGCAAGCCCATGTAACTATTCGTATAGCCACCAAATCCATATAAAATTGAGAGTTGCATCTTCGTGTCAATAGATTAATTTTTTCTCAACAATTATGATAAATGTGATACCGATTCAGATTTTGCAGTAGTAGATGTAAAAATAATGACAATTTGAAATATCCAAAAATCTTGATTATAGTTGTAATTGTAGCAAATGATTATTTCTAAATTTCTTCCTAAATTAGAAACGAAGTTTTTATTATATAGTTAATTTTATTTTCTAAGCCATAATAAAACTGTTAAGGATGAAAGAACCTTTTTGTTCATATCAATAATGTCAATGAATCATCTCCTGAAAAATCTGTACATGTTGGAAATATTAGAAAATCAGTAGTTTTTAATTTTGTAACAGTTTCTTGAAACAATTGTAAAAAGAAGAAAATTTTGTGTTTGCAGCAATAGAAGCGCAAGTATAATTCTAAATAACATTGCTCAGAATTTCTACTACAGTTATGAATTTAGAATAATCTCTCAACGTTGAAATCATTCATTTTGTTAGTTACGTTAATATTCAAGGAATGCATATGATAATTATTCATGTAACTTGGTATAGGTGTTGCTGGCATGTGTTCAAAAACAGCAGTAGCTCCATTGGACAGAATAAAAATATTGTTACAAGCCCACAGCGTTCATTACAAACATCTAGGTGAGAATTGATTTGCTGACTCGCATCGGAGTTTCCGATGAATAGAAAAAACAATTATTTGTGTTGCGAGTAATACTTGATGGATTCTTATCTTAGGAGTTTTCTCTGGGTTGAAGGAAATAATAGAGCGTGAAAAATTCTTTGCGCTGTACAAAGGAAACTTTGCACAGATGATAAGAATTTTTCCTTACGCAGCGACCCAATTCACAGCGTTTGAGCTCTACAAAAAAGTAAGTTGGCGAAAGAAAACTTGGTGGAATGGATAGAAAAAAGAATGATAAGAAAATATTATAAAATCAAATGAAAAAGAAAATGAACCTGATTAAAGGCAAAAATTCACGTGATAAAAGTGAAAGCTGTTTCACAGTCGTTCAAACGATTGAATCTTCCCATTGTCTATTCATTTTCTAAAATGCTCGTTTGCAACGTGACGATGATGATTTAACAAAACTTATACTTTCAAAAGTTTTTCAGTGGCCTTTTTGGAAAGTACACCCACGTCGACAAATTTGTGGCAGGTTCTGGGGCAGGTGTGACCGCTGTATTGTTAACATATCCATTGGACACGATAAGAGCTCGTCTCGCTTTTCAAGTCACAGGAGAGCACGTTTACACAGGAATAGCTCACACAGCAATTACGATATTCAAAGATGTATGTATTGTTTCTTGCTTACGAACAAAAACAATATTCTCTTTCCGATCTCATAGAATTTTAAATTCGGTTGAGCAGCGGTAAATCTTCCATATCGATATCACGATAAAAATTCTGGTGGATTTCCGGTTACTCTTTTTTTTATCGTGAAAAGACGGTATTGTTGGACTTTGAATATCACGTCGAAGCTTCGTTCCATTCGTCGCTATCTCCCGTCTGTAGATTGCGAAACGAATGCCTTTATTTTCTTTTACATTTTCTCCCTGTTGACGAAAGATTGTTATACATTTTCCATCACTTGCCACATTCTTTATTGATATTTCTTGTTGCGATATACATCAATCATATTTTCTTTCAGGAGGGTGGACTGAGGGCCCTGTACCGAGGATTTTTACCCTCGATTATCGGCATGATCCCATACGCAGGATTTTCCTTCTATTCTTTTGAGAAATTGAAATATTTCTCGATGAGATACGCCCCGAATTTACTGTGCAGCGAATGCCCTAGAAATACTGGTGAGTTCTTTGTCCGTTTTTCGTAACGCCAGAAATATAACGCATGTGCTTTCTCGATCGTATACGAGATTGAAAACGACGAAAATCAATTTGACAAACGAAAATAATCAAGAATAATAATAAAATCAACAACAAAAAATGCCACGGTTTCGCATCTCTTTGCAATATTTAAGAGCTTTCATTACGACGAAGTTTACATATTATTCATATATGCATATACGGTACATATAAAATACATGAGACATTGCGCTCAACTTGATCTACCTCTGATTGTAAATTACGCAAATGTTTAGTTGGACAATAAAACTCGTTGTTTTTATATTGCAATTTAATATTGAAAATTACTTTTATAAATAGTCAAATCATTGACCATAATAAATAGAGAGAATTTGACATTAAATTCAGAAGATTGTGATGAAAATTGTTTACAAAAAGTCTTAAAAAATAGAAAATGCTTTCAAAAGTGCATGAAAATTATCAAAAAATTGTAAATCAATTGCAGAAGGTTCAGATGCAGATCGAAGTTGTAAGATGACTCATAAATAATTGTAACGTCAAGAAGAAAAATAAACACGTACAGATTATTTGACATTTTATCATTTCTTTTTTCCCTCTCTCTCTCTCTTTCTTAAAACAGGTGGATTGGTACTGACATTGCCAGCAAAATTGCTCTGCGGTGGAATCGCCGGTGCTGTAGCTCAAAGTTTTTCCTATCCCTTAGACGTCACCAGAAGGCGTATGCAATTAGCGATGATGGATCCAGCTACGCACAAATATGGGCAAGTTAAATAATCAGTGAAAATAAATTGAAATAACCGTTAAAATAAATTATTGTTCAAAATAAATAACGCAGAAATAAAATGAAAATTGCTGATGAGTATGTTTGGTTACTTCGTATCCGTTAGTCAGTTTCATTATTGGGAACAGTAAAAAATCTCCATAAGGTCGAAAATTTTGGTATTGCCTAATTTGGTTATAAATTGTTCGTTTTTACAGTTCTGGAATGCTGTCAACGATGAAGTTAATCTACGTGGAAAATGGAATAATAAAAGGCCTCTATCGAGGGATGAGCATCAATTATCTCCGTGCTATACCGATGGTGGCAGTCAGTTTTACGACTTACGAGATTATGAAACAACTTTTGAACTTGGATACAGGAATGAAGATTTCTTCCTGAGTACAAAATTTAGCACCGAATTACCAACTAAAAAAGCGAAGATACGTTCGTTCGATTTTGTAGTCGCAAAATGGTACGAAGATTTTTAGTATCTCCGGTAATCGCACACAGTTGGCAGAGAATTTAGTCAGAGGCTATGATTCGTGGGGACCTGTTGTCAATTGTTGCTAACAATAGTTCGATTTAGCTTATAAATCAATTTAACCTCTCGCTACTTCGAAACAGAATATTTTATTTATTTATTCCTATGATTCATTTCACTCATTTCATAGGTGAAAAGTGGAGTTTTTTGTCTTGTATGATTTGTATCGACTCGTGTTTCAAGATTTCGATGATGAGCTGTTTTAAAATCGATTATAATGTGATTGTAACGAGAGGATTTTGGGTATGAACTTTTGGGTATGTCTATAAAATACGATGCGGAACTTGTTGAACGAAAGACTGACGTTATTTTGTTCTTTTGGATCAATAGTAGTAATAATGAAAGAACACAAATTAACAACCAGATCAATCAATTAAACCGTTTATTTTAAAAAGCGCGGAAGTGATTTTGATGATGTTGCTCCATTGAGGTTTAGATTTCATGAAAAAATATTATTTGACGTAACGTTTCATGTATTTGGGACATTCCATTTCAATATGACCTACTTTCGACCTCAAGAATTCGAATATCACTTCGCCTTATGGCGCTACGTAAAAACAGTGGAATGTTATGTTTTCATCCTTTGACACGGTGCTTCGGCAACAGCTGTCATATTTTGTACAACGGAAAAACAATATTCTACTTTGAAAAATCGATTTCAATTATTAAAATGGTCATTCCGGAGAATTTTAAAGATCGAAATGAATAAAAATGGATATCGCTTCGTTCAAGACTCAGAATTGTTTCTGCTTGAACCAATATTTGTAACGAAGGATCGTCGTTTAGACTTGCTACTAGTGCAGTTGAAAATATCAAAAATTATTCATGTCGGAATGTATGATAAAATCTCGTAAAAAGAAATAATGGCTGAATTCATTTTCAAGGGAGCCAACTGTAGCTTTTTTGACGTTGAACGTCTCCTAGTTATAAAAATTTGTTCGTCGGCGAATGACTATCGATTGTAAAGTATTTTTATGTACAAACGGCAATGCACACACGTGCATTCAGCAGAAGTGAAATATACGAACGAATTGACGTTCATTCAGAAAATTTTTCGTACGTTCGAAATAAATAAGAAATTCAATGCCACGATGTTGTTGATGCCAAAATACTTGACGGATAAATGCCAAATTTTGTATAAATATCGCGAGACCCGGACACCAAAACAGACATCGTCGAGTCTTTTATTTTCTGGCACAATCCGTTATTCCCCCACTGCATTAGTCACAAAACCGTAGACAATGCGGATATGCGCTTTGTCGCGTGACGTCTCGGAGATATCTCGCAAACATGGCCCCAATGTTTGTTAAACGTTTAAATAAAGGAATAAAAAGAAAAGTAAAAATTTCACGTCTGGAATGTTTCACATCGCATGACTGTGTCACACTTTCACCGGAAACACGCTTCGTGATGAATCTAACAATACTTTCTTCAAGTTTTCGAGCGTGCTTTCTTTCTTTGAATTTTTCCATTCACATTCTGCCGTCCCCGTGACAATTTTCCAATTTCTATGGTGTTTTTGCTATTATTTCTACGCTCGAATGGACAGAAAAGTGTCACAAAATAATGAATGTCAAAAAAAAAAACAAAAACAAGTGAAATTGAATGAACAATCGATCCAAATACAATAATATTTATTCCAAGTTATTTTGTTGTTGTTGTTGTTTTTTTTTTTCAATAGAGCGACAGTAGTATCTAAGAGGACGAAGCCATTGTGGTAGCTTCGCAAACGAAATTTCGAGATGCATTAAGGACACATTTTATTGATCTCGAAAATCGATGCTTTGAAAAATTGCAAGCTGACCGTAGATCTGTTTTCGCGAATGCATGGGCATCGACACATTGGTCGATACGCGTAGAAACTTGATAAATTTTAGGCAGGAACAAGTGTGAAAAAGCTTCATCGGTCTGAAATACACGTAATGACAGTTCCCCATCTGTCTTGAAGGAATGACTTTTGTCCTCTTTTTTTTTTTTCGTTTTTCAAGATTGAGATATTTTAATAGCTATCCGATGATCGGACAGTGGCAGTTTGCAACGCAAGAAGAGTCGAAATATTCTTGCAGGCGATAAAAGTTATTCCATACAAATGGTTAATCACAATCATTGCTGCGATCGTTGATTGCAACTCCTTTCCCCGTTAATAAAAAGCCAATGAAACTATAGCTCAGAGTAAACCTGTTCACAAATGTTCGTCAGCTTGCTGTGATGTCGAAATTTCGTTAACGCAAATATAGAGGATAAAAAACGAAACAAAACGATTCCGTGGATAAAAATGGCGAAGATATTTTCACAACATCAAAACTAACTAAACGTTGTTTTCGACTCCGTTGATGTTCTACGAGTAATAAATTTACACTGGTTTTACAATAAAATATCTAAATTATTCGACAAAGGTAATACCAACGACTGAGATAAACGAAAGGAGGGTTTAATTGATTAAATAAATGTCAAATTTGAAAAATAATTGTCGGATATCAAAGCTAATTTGCTAATTGTGATTCCTTTCTTTTTCATACTCCTTTAAAATTCACTGTCTTAATCAATGGATTGAGATATTTGAAGAATACATTACATGTGGAGCCGATACAAAAATTCGTTCTCTAGCTTCTACGATTGGTGTGATTAATTTACGTACGAATGACACGGTTGTACCAAACTCAAGTTTCTTTTTTTTTTTTTTTTTTAATTTTAAAAACTATTTCTGTTTCTATAATTTTCTCATCTTTTCTCATATAATTTAGATAATGCACTTATTATGATATACGTTGATATGAAAGAAGAGAACGAAAGATCAAGCTAAACAAAAAAAAAAAGTAATACTCGGGCTGCATCACGAGAAAATCATCACCGGAAATGTTCGACTCAAAAGATGGTCCGGAAGCTTTGCTTGTCGCTACAATTTTTCGATTTACAGTTTTGATGAATTTCTATTCAGAAGTGAGCATCTTTACATTTCTCCTCTCAATTGGTCGTGTCGTATGTATATGTACATATATACAGATACACACACATACATACACACAACTATGACGAAAGCGAAATCTACGAGCACAAAAGTATGTTCGGTTTTTTCATCTCTTTAATTCAGTATGCATATATTCAATTTTTTTTCCATCCTTACTCCTACGAATACATCTGTACGTGTGTTTCTTTTTTCGGATGTTTTATGTATACAGCATCGGTATTTGTTAATTGTTGTCCCACCGTATCGACGATTCATTACGAATGATTTGACACAACACGTCAAGTTTTGGTTTGGCTTTTGCAATACATATTTAATTCTCACTTTTTTTTTGTAATTTTTTTTATTTTTTATTTACCAGAAGCATCTTTTTTTCTGTATTTGTTACTATGATTTGTTTGTTTCGTTTTCTTTTTCTCTTGTATACTTATTTTTATTAGTAAAAAGTTCGTCAGTATCGTAGTTGCAAATATTCGCGATTCAATAAACGTTCGGTACATTGTTTTGTTTTATTCTTCTTGAGGGAGAGTGCGTGTTTCATTCATTTTATTTTTGAGTTTGATGCAAAAGTGTGTTTCGCCTCCCACTGGTCATCGAATCTCTCTCGCAATGTATTTTTTTTTGTTTTATATTCATACATATTTATAATTATATTTATATATAATAATAATCAGATGAATGATTGAAAGAAAATTTTTGCCAGTTCTCCACAGCCCTTTAGATCTGAACTCGAAGATGAAAATAAGTTCGTCGTCTTGTCATGTCAACGCATTGGAATTCGAAGAATTTATACGCAGAACAGACGACGACGGAGACGATATTTAATAATGGGATTTCAGGACAAAAATCTTCATTAAATTTATTGGCTGATATCGTAAGGGAATTTGCGACAATTTCGTTCGTGTGCTTTTTTGTTCATTTTTCTCCCCCTCTGGAGTCTTTCCTCCGAGTAGTAATCGTGGTCCATTGAAGCTCTCTTGGTCAACCGAACCGAGGAATATTCGATAATAAATGAGTTTCAGCGATGCATTAATGAATTGGAATTCTTCGAAATACAAAAAAAAGTAATAAAAACGCCAAATTTTTACTGTCGTCTGCTTTCGTTTAATCGTATGGATTAACTCACTATTGCATCAAATCTACTTCTAATCACATTTCCTTTCAACAAAAAACTTGCGTGCTTCTCTTGTTGATTATGATTTCGAACTGACTCGAATGAGTTATCTCATGAAAAAGTTGGCTTTTTTGTTGTTTTCACACGATGGGCCCATTCAATGATGAATATAACACGGAACAAATAACGCTCGAGGAAAACCTTGTCCCATCCCTTTTTCTTCCTTTTAAGGTTTCTATGTTCGTAATAAATAAACTTTCATTGGAGTTTTCATTCGAAAAGATGATATCACCGCCATTGCGTTATAATACACGTCCGATAGACGGGATTCACTGTGTTCCATGCGTTTTTTTAACTGTTCTGTTTCTGTTTCTTTCTTTCTTCTTTCGTTCACTCTCACGATAATAAAAAATACAAGCAATAATGCCTTGGAAATGATGAAACTCAATGTCCTAGGTGAATTTAATCGGTACCGCGTGTGTACATTATTGTTTTTGCTCTTGTGTACAAGATGTGTTCTACAAAGACCGTGTATTGTGTATTTGTTTCGGTGTGTATGTTTGTACGTGTATGTAAGTGTATTTATATATTTGTTCGTATGCACACGGAGAGCATCTTAATCGTTAAATTTTCCAATGTTTTTTCTTCTCCTTTTTTTTTCCATTTTCTCGTTTTACTTTTCGCTCGGAGAAAGAGAGTCACTGTAAAGTGAGCCATGATATAATACTTGGGACTATATTATGGCGTGTAAGGGCAACTCAGGGAAAGGCCTTACACTCATGACGATCTTCTATTACAGGTATTATCTGTGTTTTTTCTTTTTCGTTTTTTTTTTTCATGTTCTGTGGCGACACTATAAAGCCAGGCATCGTTCCATTCCCCTACCTTAACAACTACCTCCTTCGGGGTTCTTTTTTGTTTTCTTCCGCTTCTCTTATCCGTCGACTCCTTACAGGAAGTAATCAGGTGTCCGTCTAGTTACGTGTGGCTCACCGCGCCGAGGTGCTGGATCAAACTGGAGGCTGCACGCAAATATCAATTAAATCGTTACAAAATTTTTTTAAGGTTTCTAATGATTTTCGAATATGTCTCTTCGTTCACACTCACAATGAATATTTCAGAGTATCATCCAATTCCATTATTGCGGCTTGGTTACCACAACGGTAACAATAATTGGGTGCCGAGAATATTGTTACGACGTTACGATCGTGACACCTGAAAATTAAAGGATTCATCATTATTATTAAAGATTTGTAGTAATTGAGTAATAGGATTTAGTCGATTTGAAAATTCGTTGAATACAATTTCGCTCTACATTATTTGGAGCAAAAAAACTAATCAAAATTATGTGCAGATAGAGCTCATAATTATTTTTACCAGTTGTAACCCTCCATGACCAGTTGATGAGCTCGCGACACAAGAGTCAGGCCGTTTGAGTGATTAAACGTTTCAGAAATGTCCTGACCGAATGTATAACCGGCACCACGTGGAGAAATTCCCCACCCTCCTCTGTCATCGGGATCGGACCACAAAAGATCGCACATGGGTCCCTGAAAGCAAAAAAATGCGAGTTTCGATTATTTTCAATTCGAGTGTCGTAACAGTTGATAAAAAAACTATATAGACCTCATGTGGCACTTCTTGAAGACGATCCAGCGCACGAATATGATCCAGCGTGTCGATCGATGGTGAGAGACCGCCGTGTAGACAGAATATTTGACCATCGACGAGCGCCGTTAATGGCAGATAATCGAATAAATCAGTAAAAAATTTCCACACGTTTGCGTTTCCGTATTTACGGAGACATTCATCGTAAAAACCGTAAACTTGAGTGATTTGTCTCGATTCATGATTGCCTCTCAGGATGGTTATTCTTTCGCGATATCGAACCTGGAAATTATGATTTGTTGAAAATTTTCAGTTTGACCATTGAACAGTGACGATATTCATTTTTTTCAAAGCGAACACTTTTTTTTCCAAAGTTACATACTGAAATTGAAGAATAGTGGATGGCATTTATGAAATCTTAGAATCATGATTTTTTGTAAATTTACCAAAGATTTAGAAAATTACTAATCTATGTGAACTATAAATATTAGAAATGGTACTAATTCAAGTGTTACATTTCAATTGAGACGCTATTGAAATTACAAATTGCAAAATTATTGTCAAAACGAATTGTAGTCAAACATCAAGTATTTGTAAATTTCACAAGAACTCCGATGATCATGGACTTAATATATGTCATAATATTACCTTCAGTGCAACAAGGAGAGTCACTGTTTCGACGGAGTAATAACCACGATCGACATAGTCGCCCATGAACAGGTAGTTTGTGTCTGGAGATTTGCCTCCTATTCGAAACAATTCCATCAAATCATGGAACTGACCATGAACATCGCCACACACGGTAACCGGACATTTCACTTCCTGTACATTGGACTCTTTGGCCAGAATTTCTTTAGCCTAAAATTGAAACAGGTAATAATTTTTTACTCAATCATAATTTTTCACCTGTACCAAATGAACTTTTAAGGTTTTTCAGTCTTTCATGATCTTTTCACAATTGGATGAGTTCTGAGAGTAATTTAATAAGGCTGATTTCAAGTGAATTAAAAAGTTATCCTTGATTTTGAAATCAATTACTTTTTTATTTGATTTGACAATTCAGAGAGAAAGTGATATTTGAAGTCTGGGAAAATTAATCAATACAAGACTACTCATCAACTCCTTGAAACATAACCTAGAAATCTTCAACCCTCATTCTTCATTTTTATGGCCCTCAATAAAAATTATTCATTCAGATGAATATTAAAAGAAAATTATTACTTTAGATTCTCAGCTATAGCTGCACCAATATAAATTCGTTAAAACGAACCTGAAATAAAAATATTTTATGGAGAGCTAATTTTTACAAGAAATGTTTTCTAATGTGGAAAAATTACTCATTTCACAAAATGAAAGCCCATAAAAAAATTATGGGCTTGGTAAGTAAAAAGTATTGATGCCAGAGTAAGATGGTTGATTTATGTGTACCGAAAGATAGATTTATTCTTTTCTTTTTGATTTATGGAATAATATTCCTACAAAGAACAATTAGATTAGATAAATGATAAAAGTTATCGAGAATGAATCATCCAACAGTTTTTTATGATACTAGAACTTGTAACTTTCCTTGAATAAGGAAAAATTTATTTCCAACTCACCTGAATGCAGTTATTTATGTTAAGATAATTTTTCATTTCCATAGTATCAGATGACATGGGAAAATGTGACTTTCCGAAAAAAATTTGGTTTTGCAAATATAGGCAATTATTGATACAACTGAGGAATCATAGAGCATATATTTTGAGGAACGTTGCCAACAATAAAAATTACATGTATTCATTATCTAAGCATTGGCATAAAAAAATTGCAAGGGAAATAAAAGTGTGAAATTGCTGAGATGCCTGGCGTGGATCATTAACATCGGAGGCGATGCAATGATGCAAGAGCAAGCACCTGAGAAAAACGTGTAAAATATTATTCTGAACTAATGAAAAACGAAGAGATGATAAAATAAATGACATAGCTGAAATTTCTGAATTTCGATAACCGATTTTTCCTCTTCCCCTACTCCTTCGGTATTTAACTTGCGAAAATTGAGTGGCTTTTTTTGCGAGAAATGAAACGACGCCCAATTTCTTGAAATTTTTGCCGAGTTTCCGGCACATTAAATTTAGGAAGCGTGTTTAAGATTTAAATATATATTTAGTTAAACAATTGAAACGAACGGTGAAGTAGCGATAATGATAAACGTGCTCAAATAGGAAAGAGGGGGTAATGGGAGTTGAAGGAGAGGGATGAAAATTGAAGCGGAGAAAAAAAGAACGCATTTGTAAACGATGTCGTTAAAGCGTATCCTCTGAAATTTTACGTACCTTGTCGCAGAGAGTTTTCACTTGGCTTTCTGTCAGTTGTTTGCAATCGTTTAACTGTTCTATCCACTGGTCAAGCTCCTTTAGTGACGCCTTTTCCTCCATTGTATAGATCTAAACAACGTTTTATGTATTCTCGACACCTTGTGTATTATTTTTTGTAAATCACTTGACGCATATAATACGGAAAAATACCGGGCTACCCTATCGGTTAAACTAAAAAATCATTCGATTTTTTTCGCTCCAGCAGCCTCCCAACACAAATATATATACCCCCAATTCCCCGAGTACACACTCACAAAATGGCCGACGCGAATAGCGCCTCTTACGGTGACGTCACACGCACTTCGCCGGAGAATTTTTACCGATGCGCGCGCAAACTATATATTACACACCTCCCCACTATTGTTTTTCATGTTCCTCAAAATCGGACTTGTATTATCGTAGGCGTGTACGCATTTGAGCAACAATCGAACTTGCCAAAAGAACGATTTCTAAACGATATTCAACCTCTGTATCAATCGTGATCGATCCAATAGTGTCGAAATTATAGTTTTTCATGCACTTGCAAATGCTACTCGTAGTACATGATTTCTCATTTAAATTGTACTTTGACAAGTTTTGTTTATCGTGCGATCCTGACGGCAAGTGTCGAACTAACGAATATGACACATGACTGCCTGGAATTTTGAAAAATCGAGCACTTGATATGTAATATACAAGTCAATCCTTCATTCGTTCGACGTACAAAAATTGTGATTACATTTCACGATGATTCAAAAAAATATAAGACTCAATGGATAGAATATCATTGAATCAAATTTTCATCCTCATAATGAGCAGAACAAATTCGTTGTTTGCAATGTTGAACGTATACGGGCATCGAATCATCCAAGAATCATCGAATTGGCCATATCCAATTGAACATCGTCGTAAGAAAAGTTCTCTGGATAATAAAAATGACGGAATGATTTTTTTAATTGGCAGAGAGCTCTGAGCAGTCTACGCCATCGTGAGAAAAAAACGAAACATTTCTTGATTCAATTCGGAGCGAAGGCGGGAAATTCGAGAATTCAGCAACGGAAAAAAATACCCCCTTGCGTCATCGTTTTATAAGTATGAAATCATAACTCAAAACTACCCAAATGACTGCACCTCTTTTTGAAATGTTTGAGATAAAGAAGGTTTACATAAATAATATAAAAAATGTGTCGACTCAACTGGATTTTATCGTATCTTGGAGCAAGGTGATATAAAATTATCTTTACCTGCGTCCTCAGTATAATACTTCGCGCGTGGACGTTCAGGGCCGGAGTTGCTTTGGTTGTGGACATTCGGACTTTGGCCATGTTTTTTTTTTATTTGAAATGTATTTATTAAATTGTAAGTATAGTCGCACAACAGCCGTTACACTCACGACTCAAAATCTTCCGCGACCGAGCGATCACTCGTAATGAGATTTAACCGTCAACACCGTATTTCATCGTATACAATACAAAGTAAATTTGACATTTTATACGAGTATTTACGAAGACACGAATGTACGGTTTGTATTTTGTTGTTGTTTCTGGGAAATGTCAATATCGACGCTATGTTCGCATTTGTTTTTAGTCTCTTGTTTTATGAAACACAAGCGAATCGAAAAATCGTGAGGCACTTATATCTTGGCTCGGTTAAATGGATAGTTCGATTACAGTTTTTTCAATTTTTTTTCTCTTTAACATCAATCGTGAGATGAAAATAGCATTATTGGGTACAAATTTATTATGTTATTCAAGTATTATTGTTATACTGGTATTAGCATCGATATTCACCATAAAACATCGATAGTTGTAGTTTCTTATTGTTAATTAAATTTATAGCTTTTACAGCTTCATTTTTCAATCTCTCATTTTATTTTTTGGAATAATGCATGTTCATCTGCAAAGAGTAGCGTCCAACTGTGTCAGCCAAGGAAGAAGCAGCTTTATTTTTCTCCTGTAATTTGGATCCTTTGCAATTGGGTTGTGCTCTAGATAAACCGTCTGCAACTTTTTGTTCGCAGCTAAACTCTCCACCGCCGTCCAATCCTCGATTTCATTGTTGTTGATCTGAAAATAGCGTTTGATTATAGAGTTTGTGGGCGTTTAAAAAATTTTGTCCATCGTCTTCTGAATATTTCTAGAATTCCTTAGCGAAGGGAGTGATAGAAGAAATATTATTTTTTTTGTTATTTACCCAAAATTCTTCTAGAGCACTCAAATGATCGATCCCCTCGATTTTCTTGATTCTGTTATTGGCGAGATCAAGCGTCGTCAGATCTGGACAGTTGGCTAGACCGTCGATACAACTCAGACCATTTTCTGACAAATACAATTGATCCAATTTTTCTAACGCTTCAAGATTTTCAATTTTAGTAATACGATTGCTCTGTAAACTTAGCAGTTGGAGGTTTTTAAGATTATCGAGATTTTGAATTTTTGTTATTTTGTTTTTGCCCATATACAAATTAGACAGATTTGTGAGGGTATCCAAATTTCTTATTTCACGAATTTTGTTGTCTCCCAATTCGAGACTCGTGAGATTTTTCAAATGACCGATTCTGTCTATTTCTGTTATTTTGTTGGAAGATAGAAAAAGCTTTTGGAGATTGGTTAGGTTTTCCAAACCTTCGATTTTTTTAATACGATTGAAAGACAAATCGAGAACTCTGAAACAAAAAACATTGAAATGTTACAAAATATTTAACATTCGTTTTGAAATAGGATATGCAAAGTTGTTTTTTTTTCAATTACTCTAAATTCAGTAAACAATCCAAGTTCTCTATGGTAGTTATTTGATTGTCGCGAAGTTCCAGCTCGACCAATGATCCAAGAGTATCAAGATTTTCAATTTTCTTGATTAAATTCCAGGTGAAGCATAATTTTTTAACTTTTGTTAATGGCTCCAAATTTTCCAGTTTTGTTAATCGTAAATGATTAAAGTCGAGTTCCTGCAATAAAAAACCAGATTGATTAAACAACGATTCAAAGTATTTTTGAAACAAAGAAAATCTGTGTCAGAATATTCACATGAAAATGCTACCACAATTAATGTCATGGACAAATAAAGTTTCTCCGTGAACTGGTGGTTAAGATCAAGTAGTGACAGAAAATATTAATACAAGCATATAAAATCGTAAACTTTAAGCAATTGATACCAAAGAAAAACAATCTCGGCGAAAAAAAAAAATGTCAAAGCTAAACACTGAACAAAAAATGAAATTTCATTGTTTTACGATGAAACGAACTCGATCATAAAAATTGAAGCCTTCAATAGCAAAATGGTTTGTAAAGAATGATAAAACGCACTTCACTTTCTGGATCTATGATGCAAATTTTTTCAGGTTCTTCAGTTTCAACATTTTCGTTTTCTGCTTCCATTTCGACAGAGGCTTCGCTTTTGTCGTCGTCAGCTGGAAGCACAGTAAATTCCGTGTTTTTCATAACCTCGATATTAAAATAGATCACCGGGTTTTAATTAATTTCCAGACTCCAGAATGTAACATTATCTTGTTTTTTAAATTACCGTTTTGTGACATGATGATACGTTGTCTGCAACCGTTTAAAACGTAAAGTAAGAAGAAAAAAAGGTGAACAATTTAAAAAAAGTAAATTTATCGTTATAGATTTATATTGTCGAGGGTTTATATCGATTTATTCGGTTCACTGGATGCGTAATTGTTGTCAAGGACTAATACTACTTTGTTTGGTAATATCGAATATATCCCGTGATATTCCGTTCGAACGAACAGCTTACAGCTTATTCTTATAGCTGTTGATAGTATTTGTCTATGAGCGTAAAATAACAGTAATAATGATAATAATGAATGATAACGTTATAGGCGACAGAAGCGCCGGCCGGCGGCCATTTTCGATAGCGTAAGATCGATTGCTGTCAATTTTCGATATTATTCGATATAAAATCTCGCAACAAAAGCTATGAGGGCGCCACTTTCCAGTCTCACAAATCCACCATCTTGCAATTTAACTCGACTTTTTTTTTATTCGTGGCGCGCGTGTCGTTTCCTCTCCGGTCTTTCTCGTTTAACGTATCGTTCGACGCGGATCGTTCGATCGAATCCGAAAACATCGAAGGGTTTTGAAGGTTGCACAAAAGTGCAAGATGAGCGAAACTCTTCAACTGAAGGGAACCCTTCGCGGCCACAATGGATGGGTCACCCAAATTGCAACAAATCCGAAACACCCGGAGATGATATTGTCCTCTTCACGTGGTGAGTAAAATCAACGTGTCCGCCATAGCTTTAATGGCGTATCCACGAGCCCCCTCTTTTTCAATGGCGATACTTCCGATATTATGCTTGCTAAAAAAATCCTCAAATTCAGACAGAAAACTCGGTATACCTTCGATCAGCGACGTTTCTTGATCGAGTATCAAAGTCCCGGTGCTTTCAAAGTGCTTCCGAAAAAGTCAAGCTTTCCCCGAACAAAACATCTTGATGCATGCGTTCTCTATTGTTTGAGCACTTATTTACTTATTAACTTTGTTCACGCGTCTCTGAATTAATTGATACTTCAATTGTGTTCATTTTAGTTATTTTTACAAAGTAGACACCTGTAACAACATAACCTTATACTCTGATAAACTTGATTAACAACATTAACCAGCACAGGCGACTTTCCAAGTTATTTTTCTAAAATTTCTTTTTTATAAGAAACAGTTCATTTCTATCAAACTGTTAAGTTTTTTTTCATCCCTATCCGATCGCAACCATTTTTATTACTTCACATAACAAATTTTCTGATCCTTATTTGTGCTGAGCTTGAAAATTATCATCAGGCTTTTAGGTATAAAAGTTTTTAGTTTTCCATTTTCAATTTATTAAGAAATGTTCAAAGTTTTAAAAATGTGCTTTAACAATATTATCTACTCAAACAAAGTACAATTAAGTATCGAATTGGTTAATCAAGGAAAGTTTTATCATGTGAAAAAGTTCAGTTGGAATTATGAAAATACTATCATACTTGATTCTATTTCGTAATAACTATCCTAAGTAATAAATTTCGCTAAATCAAAATCAAATTCATCCTGGATTCAAATCATGAATATCCAATTTTTTCTTCCCAGACAGGACTCTGATTGTATGGAAATTGACACGTGATGAAACAAATTACGGTATTCCCCAAAAGCGACTCCATGGTCATTCCCACTTCATCAGTGACGTTGTACTTTCTTCGGATGGTAATTACGCTCTCTCGGGATCTTGGGACAAGACTCTCCGTTTGTGGGATTTGCAAGCTGGTAGAACCACTAGGAGGTTCGAGGACCACACCAAGGTGTGATAGCATGTGCATTTGAGCCAAAAATTGTGATATAAACATTGAAGCAAATTAAACAGATGATAAAATTCTTGGCAACGAGGCTTTCTAAAATATTTCATTCCGAGTATTTCAAACAAAGTTTCACTATGAATTTCTATTAGAAAGAATCCTACTGAGCCAAAAATAGAAAAGCCCACTTCATACGTTTTCTTTTTTCATGTTTATCATACGAATTATGTAAGGACAAAACAAAGTCCTTTACACAATATAAAAAACGAATAACTCAAGACTTTTTTTCTAATTTCAGGATGTCTTGAGCGTTGCTTTCTCTGTAGACAATCGTCAAATCGTTTCCGGCTCTCGGGACAAAACCATCAAGTTATGGAATACCCTTGCTGAATGCAAGTACACCATCCAGGAGGAAGGACACAGCGACTGGGTCAGTTGCGTCCGTTTCTCACCGAACCACGCTAATCCAATAATCGTATCCGCTGGTTGGGATCGCGTTGTTAAGGTAAAATATTTTTGATTTAATGTTCGTAATTAAATCGTTATTTGCAGGGTGTCTGATGAATATTGATGTCAAAATGATTGAACAAATTTATTTATTATAAATATTATTTTCTATGTTGAACAGCCTATTTTTTTCTCTCAAATACATCATTCAAAACTCCATAGAGTGAAAATACTTAATATGAGTAAAAATGTTAGAACTACGAATCACTTTAAGCTGAAAATCCAGATTAGGATATCAATTTTTTAAATCGAGAATCTCCAAATTCACTAAATGAAATACTAAAAGAAAGCAGTTTTGGGTTAACACATTGAATTCTAGTCAAAATCATTGGACACTCCGATGATAGGAATGATTTTGATAATTTTTACATGATGCATAACCAAACAAAACCACGAATTCTATGAGTGTTGCGGATATGGGACTGAACAATCAATAGTTCCAGATTGAAGAAGCGAGTGGAGCTACATTGCCGTTCTGAATCATAATTTTTTTGCCACAGGTCTGGAACTTGACGAATTGCCGTCTAAAGATCAATCACAATGGACACGGAGGATACCTGAATACCGTCACCGTTTCGCCTGATGGTTCTCTGTGCGCGTCCGGTGGAAAGGTGAGAAAACAACGAGATTATAAATATTTAAAAAAAAAAAAAAAAAAAAAAAATGAAGTCTACGACTACGAAACATGATGCAAACATTGAAAAGTTAACGATCTCTATGAGTGTTTTTTACGGATATGGGTCTGAAGCGATGCAGCTTCATTTTAATATGAAAATCTGATTGCAAATCAGTGCTAATGTTTTTCGATCGGTTGTTTTTCCCATTTTCAGGACTGCAAAGCAATGCTGTGGGACTTGAACGACGGCAAACATCTCCACACGCTCGAGCACAACGACATTATTACCGCTCTGTGCTTCAGCCCCAATCGTTATTGGCTCTGTGCCGCGTTCGGACCTTGGATCAAGATCTGGGATCTTGAAAGCAAGGAAATGGTCGACGAACTCAAACCCGACGTTATTGTGCCCATGAACAACAAGGCTGAACCACCTCAGTGTTTGTCTTTGGCATGGTCTACAGACGGACAAACATTGTTTGCCGGATATTCCGACAACACTATTCGTGTGTGGCAAGTTTCTGTATCTTCCTGCCACTGAGTACTCTGTAAAGATGACCAAAAAAAAATACACAAAAAATTTTGAAATCTGTCATTTTTATCTACACCCCGCCGACTCTCCATTCTTGTAATAGCAAACATGCTTCCAACATTTTTTTGACTTTTGATGAATTTAAATATTCTCGGACTACACGCGTGCTGCATCTGAATATTTGAAATTTCGGGTATTTTATATTTTGAACAATCATAAATCGCAAAGTTGCTAGACAATCATTTTTTTTTTTTCATAATAAACGTGAATTATTCTTTTCATCGTAATTAAAAGTACAATGTAAGATAGGATTTTTCCTGTGTAACACATGGTAATTTTTGACAACTCATTCCGACTTAATCAAATGACAAGTTTCATGGTTTTTGCACTAGTTTATTTCTATACAAAGAGTTATTTTCAATATCGAAATCTTAATTACATAACTATAGTACAATTTGAGAGCTAGTCCGACCCGTAGTTACAAAATTCACTTTTGTTCGCCGATGGTCGCACCACCATTGATCTTCTGTTCAAACTTTTCAAACTCTTTGTTTGTGATTTTATCTGTTTCATCCTCGACTTGTTCAACACCCAGTACTTCAGGTATATAAAATTGCATCATATTTTGCACTCCATTTTTCAAAGTCACTACAGAACTCGGACAACTTGTACAGGAACCTTGCATCTTCAGTTTAACGATACCCTTCTCGAAGCCCTTTGAATCAATCTTTTATTAGCAATGGGAACACTTTGTACCATTTGAAATATTTCTCATTCTCATAAATACCATGTATACTATGTCACCACCATCCTCTTGGACTGTGGGACGAATCCTCGTGTCCAATAGTTCCTTTATCATTTGAACAACCTCGTCGTCATCTTCATTTATTTCTGTAATTTAATCGTTTCGTAAACTCCAGTTATTTTTGGCATTTAGGAATGAACAATTGTTATTCAGTATGAAAATTAAGCAAAAATTGAGAATCATTTGTAGTAGAGAAATGATTTTTTTGTACATTCCTCTTCATTTGTACCAGTTTTTCATAAAAAAAATTCCTAAATTAGCTCACGTGTATCGGAGGATGGTTGATCTTCTGACATGACAGGTAATCCACTAGCAAAAAAATCCATCACTGTAGCAAAAATTTCTGGTTTCAAAAGTTTCCATTCAACATCTTCATCAATTTTGGTAACCGTGATGAAATCGGGTCCAAAAAATATGGATTTGACACCTTCAATGCGAAAAAGCATTTTGGCGAGAGGAGAGCAATAAGCATCAGTTGCATTGGGAAAATCTTTAGTTTGACCTTCCTCAAGAACGGGAACTCCAGGTAAAAATTTAACGCTGTTTGGATTTGGTGTGTCCTGGGTTTGTATGAACATGCTACGCCTTGGTATTTGTATAGCAGGAATTTTATTTTTTACCGAGCACAATTGAGGTTGAAACCGTTCGGTTTTATAGTGGAGTTGTTTCGCATTATTGTTTACAATCCTACGAGATAAAAGAACTATGTTACTGAAAAAAAACTTAATGTAATGCAGAATCAACTAAAATTGAACGTTTGTGGAAGATAAAACATGATTTTTTATTGTCATGAATTCGGTGACAGCTTACTGTGTACATTGGCAACCAAAGAGTGATCTGCAGCTCAAAACTCGACAAGACATTAACGATCTCGTTAAAACTTTATCCATTCTTAATGTTTCTTGTAACTGTCAATACTGCGACTCATAACGTGTAGAAAACACGAATCTTTCTTTGCGAGGTTATGTTGGAGTTGCATTCATTGCGTTTTACAAAAATAAAAACAGCTGACTCGAGCGCTCCCTGTCGACGAAATAAGCACGCACGTTAAGAAGGAAGTATTGCATTGTATTGTTCTTGATATATAATTGGAATAAATCTCGTCCATAATTAATACGCACGAGCAAAGTCTCCGGAAATATGGATTCGTATCTGTTTCTGTCTCCGATGTACAAATAACGTGAAATTGAAAATAGGTGTTTGCCGAGATTCAGTTTCCCATAAAAGAATTAAAACGTTTTTTCGTTTCGTATTCAGAGATGTCACGACGTATCTGGAAAACTTATGTTTTATTTATCGACACAAACGTTGACATTGAGAGCTTCTTTTCGAATAAAAAAAAGTTTGACGTGGACATCTAAATTGCTAATATTCATTCCTAGTTTGACGAAACTGAAGGAACTCTGATTCACAAACAATCCACATCCAATTAACAAATATGATTTGGATATGCGGCGGCTTCAATTTATTATTGGAACTGATATGAGCTGACTGGCGTGCGTATATGACTAAGGTAAGAATTCGATGTGAAGTATTTAACTGGATTTTTCCCTATATCTTCCACGTTTATTCTAATTGTGTACATTTTTATTTCGATATACCTTGGCCAGCACAGGTGCCGTCAATTTTTCCGTGCGGCTTCGCGTTCGTTCCTCTTTTTCCTGCTCCTGTTTTATCGTGCCGACGAATTTCGAGTAAATCGTTCCTCGCGTCAGTGATTTTATACTCTCGCGTGAAAGAACTGGCGTAATTAACGCAGCCAGCGGAGTTTTTTCTCGTATTAAACCTGAGTTCGAAATATTCAATAAAAAAATGGTTCATCGTTAGTTTTTACAAAAATATAATGAACTCGCACGTGTTACGTACTTAAAAAATTTATAACTAAGACACGAATAAATTGTACTGTTTTTTAATTTCAAACATTCCGAATATTTTACCCTCATTGTTGATCCGCCGGTTTTTCAGAGCAGCGCACATCCTCCCAACCAGAATCCTCTGCGAATTAGTCATTCGTCTGAGAATAACGCGATCAGGATCCGCATAATTAACGTCTGTCCCACTTTTCTGAGGCTATTAAAAACAAAAACCAGAGTACGAATAAACACTGAAAATCAAAATGGTCTCGCTGACTTTTTATACTTCCTTTGTCCTCGAAATGGAAGAGAACTCACCTTGGGCGCAAATTTCTCGTTCGTCAAGGTCGCTCTAACGGTTTTTGTTATTTTTTTTTCCGTTTCCTCGGTTCCTTGCGTCACAGCAGGTCTCGAGTCAGTGACAAGGGGGTCATAACGATGGTTCGAAATCGACGAAATTGACTGGTAATCTTGGCTCTCAAAATTTTTTCGATCGTACAGTTTTGTTATTTCGTTTCCATTTTGTTCCACAGTTTCCACGTTGGGCATGCCATCGTCACTTTCGAGTGCTGATATTTCGTCATTAATATTATAACTGGTGCCAGAAAAATAGAAGCACGATTAAAATTATGTTTTTCGTCATTACTGTGGATTTTTTTCTGGCGTTTCGAGTGCAAATGAGAGAAATCACGGAGTTCATAAGAAAATAGAATTTACCGATTGCTCCCTCGAACGCAAACGTTTGTCCGGCTCGAAATGGTTTTTCCAAGCTTGCGGAGAACGTTGTCCCGGATTTGTCCAACGAAAAATTCGAGGCAGGACGAGGGAGGGAGCTCCAAGGTCAGGGCGATGAGTTCATTCGCGATGGAGGCTTCGAGCCTCGACTCGATCTCGTCGACGGCGGTAGCTCGTGAAAGGACGAAGCTTTCCGGCGAGGTTACGAGGGGCTGTTGGAGCAGGCTTTCGACGAAGTACTGCATATCGGTGCGTTGAAGAATGTCCCGAATTTTATTCGGATCTCCGGAGATCTCGATGATTTTTCGCACCTTTTGTGGATTGACGCGCTTCAGGACTTCGAGAACGGAGTGGACGAGCGCTTGGATTTGGCTGTTGACGAGAATATCGACGACTCGAAATTCTTGGTTCTTCAGGGCGAAGCTCCTCAGCGGGCTATTAAGGTAGACGCTCCTCCGGTATTTGAGCGTTTTTCGTTGACGAGGGCTGCCCCCGGCGAGGTCGAACGAGCTCGAGGACGAGACGGATCCCCGATCCCGTTGGAATCGGCGCGAGTCGAGCTCCTCGTAGCCGCTCTTCGAGCTCGAACTACGGAGCATCGTACAGCTCGGTTTTATCGTCGTCAGCTCGTTCCTGCTTCTCGGCCGGTTCACCGAGCCCACATTTTTCACGGAGTCGACATTTTTCCAAGGCTTTTGCCTGAGCATCGTCAGACTCCGATCGATTTTCGTATCCGACCGAAAACTCGGGAAACTTGTCACCGAAACGGCGGGCTCCTCGGCCTCCTCCCGCTCGCTTCGCAAATCGCCGGCGATCCCTCCTTCGTTGAAGGCGCGCGCCGAGCGAGGATCCTTCGAGAATGAAGCACCGACTTTCGACCGATCGGAATAAGCTCCGAGCACCGCGCAAACGTGGGCCGGAATCATCGGCGCTCTCCTCGCTCCTTCGACCGCCTCGGAGCGAGCGCTCAGGGCCTGGAGGACCTCGGCGTTGTCGCGGGCCCCGCTCGAGCAGCACCTCCGCTCCAATCCGGACGATCCGGACTCGCCGAGATTCGAGTCGACGTCGATTACGTAGCAGGGCAAAAAAGCGTTCCAGGCTCCGCTCAGTCGGCCATCGGTGTCCGGAGCTTCGGTCGGGCAAAAAGCATTTATTAAGGAGGGTGGCTAGGGACGATACAATGTTGCCATGCTAAACCATGTAAAATACATTAAAAATTTCAAAATGATAAGAATTTTATAAAATTTGGTGAACATATTCTTTAGTGTCAAATTTGACAATACAATTTTTTAAAGATTTTTCTTCTGTACAGTTATCGAGTAATTGATCAATAAAGTTCACGTGTATAAGCATAGCGTTTCCATATATATAGGTATACATTCCGGGCATAAGAAATCTGCTTTAATGCGTAATTACTCGATAACTAAGCAGAAGAAAATTTTGAAAAAAATTGTGTCTTTGCACTTGATGTTGAAGAACATTATCACCAAATTTGATCAATTTCTTATCAATTTGACGAACGTAGCCACCCTCCTTAAGGAGGGTGGCTAGGGACGATACAATGTTGCCATGCTAAACCATGTAAAATACATTAAAAATTTTAAAATGATAAGAATTTAATAAAATTTCGTGAACATATTCTTTAGAGTTAAATTTGACAATACAAATTTTTAAAGATTTTTCTTCTGTACGTTTCATAAGAAATCTGCTTTAATGCGTAATTACTCGATAACTGAGCAGAAGAAAATTTTGAAAAAAATTGTGTCTTCGCACTTGATGTTGAAGAACATTATCGCCAAATTTGATCAATTTCTTATCAATTTGACGAACGTAGCCACCCTCCTTAAGGATATATTGCACAGGCGATACAATGTTGCCATGCTAAACCATGCTAAAAACATAAAAAAATTCAAAATGATGAGAATTTTATAAAATTTGGTGAACATATTCTTTAGTGCCAAATTTGACAATACAATTTTTTAAAGATTTTTCTTCTGTACAGTTATCGAGTAATTGATCACTAAAGTTCACGTGTATAAGCATAGCGTTTCCATATATATAGGTATACATTCCGGGCATAAGAAATCTGCTTTAATGCGTAATTACTCGATAACTAAACAGAAGAAAATTTTGAAAAAATTTGTGTTTTCGCACTTGATGTTGAAGAACATTATCACCAAATTTGATCAATTTCTAATTATTTCGACTTTTGTATCATTCACCCTTAACCGGTTTACTGGTATTGGATCATATATGTACAAAAAAAAGTCGGGCCCATTCTAGTTTTGTATCATATGTCTACATATTGAAATAACTTTATCAATTTTCAACCGATTTCAACAAAAATTGGTATACAATGGTTTTTTGGGTCGCTGAGTCGATTTTTCAACTTAATTTTCACCTGACTACCCTTGGAAATGGGGAAAATCGAAGGTTGACGGTGAGATTTTTCGTTTTTTCAATGGATTTTCATGCTTTATGACATGGAAATTTTTAGTTATTTAGCACACTGGACTCTTTCATCGAAATCAAACGAAATTCGCTACCCCCCAAAAATGTGAAAAATAAGGGGGTTCAGGGTGAAATTTTAAAATTTTTCACTGCGAAAATTTCATGCTTTATCGCATGAAAATTCCAACTTTTTCAGAATACAAGACGCTTTTATCGAAATAAAACAAAATTCACTACCCCCAAAGGGGTGAAAAATCAGGCTCGCGGGTGAAGTTTTCATATTATTTTCTTGCTAAGTTTGGAAATGTAATCGGGAACCTCGAAAAGCCTCAGAAATAAATTATCGTGATTTTCGGTAACATATTATTGGTTCGTAGCGCAGTTTTGGCACAAAAACTGGAAAAAAGCTCACCGCAGTCAACCGGTTAAGCCTCTGAGCGTCGAATTATTTTTCATATTCCTACGTACGTTCCAAGCCAAAACGAACTTTTTTATAAAGATTTTTCTCTTCGACGTTTGCCGTCGTTTCAAAAGAGCCTCGAATACTCCGGCGCTGAGAGAATTCGACAAAATTATTTCCTCAACGCACCTAAAAAAACTCTAGCCCTCTCGGAGCGCTTGTCGCTTCCGCGCAACACGGCGCTTCCTCCCGAATCGGCGCTGCGCGCTATTCCGAAGCTAATACCATTTATTCGAGCTGCTACACTCGTCGCTAAATTTTCCTCATTTTTATTTATCTATTTTTCCCGCCACCCAACATTCAAACTCGTCAAATGAGTTGGTAAACTAGAAAGTATCACGGAGAGACTTTTATAGCAAAAATTACTATTTTTTTTATAGCAACGTCGGATCACATCGATATTATCATAATAAGCGTTACAGAGTGTGTCAAATAATGCAAAAGTTTGGGGAACCATTGCCACAGTTGATAGTAAATAACGCGCTGTACAACATAAAAAATTAACGCCGAGCGAATTTTCATCAAAAACATAGTAAATAATGAAATGATTCGATGAAAATTTAAGAGATAATATAATACGAAAAATTGCATAGTTTCGTATTTTCCTTTTTACCGCACTGAATTTGGCTCGATAACGTTGCGAGTATATGAAAATGAACTAGTGGCGCATAGAAAAATTTCTCAAGGCGAATCGCTTCGCTCGTAAGCGCCGGACTTTGTCAAGTGAATCTTCGTCGAAAAGTAAATTTACTGCGTTTCGGACGGTGCGACTGAACAACGATACAAACATATTCGACATTTCACCAATTTGTCCAGTCGAATTGACCAATTTTTAAAATTTCGCCAAAGACGCGAGTGGCATTCGGATATATCGATGGATATAAATTTAGCCTGCCGTGCATAGTTAAATTTGAGAGAACTGCTTTCGGTATTAAAATTACTGTGCGCGTACTTTGGTGAAATGTAATAGAACGGCGATAACCAGCAAAAGCGTTGCTACAAAACATGGAAAATTTTCCTTCAACGCGAAACAGGCCCGAGGGGGTTACCAAAGTTTCGGTTCGATGCATAAAAAATGGTCTCGCAACAGTTTTGTTGAATGAGCGAATTTCATACGAATGCTTTTTCTGTGCAGCTTCGCGGACGATCGTTAATTAAATTCGAGGGCCAAATTGGCTCTAATTCGATGCAAGCTTTCATAATAAAGTAAGTTATTAAATGATTCACCTCAAAGAAATCAAACCTCTATGAAAGCGTGACGAGAGCCGAGTATCGGACTGCGGAAGTCGATCGACCTCGTAATTCGTCGTATAAGCAGCGAGAAGATGGAGGCATACGAGTTTTTCCACGTCCAATTCGCGCTCGGTGAAGAGCATTGCTTTCACGAATTCGTAGGAATCGTCCGAGTCGAGTGTCCCCTGCTCCGGAGCCGATGAGACCGGGCCACTCTCTTTTATCGCGCCGTTCGAGTGATAGCAGAATCCTGGATTGTGGCTCTCGTACATTCGAACGTCGATAGCCTGCGTCAAGTTCCGTTCAACTTTTATTACCGCGCACGCGTTCGCTCGCTGCCTTTTTATAGTAATCGATGCAACGCATTCGCATTCGTTTTCTCTCATTTATTTCGCGAAACAACGACGAACATAAGAAACTTTGTACGCGCGCGACGTTTACGCAAATTCGTTTTCGAATAAATTTTCGTCCCTTTCCAAAGATTCCACAGGAATAAAATCCCCAACGAAACCAACGAAAAGGATCCCGAAGAGGAATCCCAAAGGAGAATTCCAGTTTGAGGAATAATACCGAAGCCGCTTTTACCAGCTCGGTTCCCCCACGCGAGCAGAAAACCATTAAACTATTACACGAAGACGCAGTTGCATAATTGTCTGAGTCGAAGCGAGCTCCTCGGGAAGCAATCGCGGCTCGACCTTTTCATTCGTAATGAAGTATCGACGCTAAAGCGCTTCTTCCTTCTCTCTCTCTCGGTGTGTTTTCTCCGGATAATCGAATGTGTCGATCACGAATATCGATTGTAACGTAACGTGCCGCGAGACACACGCTTCCGCGATAATTCCGGGCGTTCTTTGAGAAAAACTGTGCGCGGCGTGAGAGGAGCCGAGAGATCGCGCGCTGAGAAAGAGTCCCGCGAGGATCCCATGCACTTTCCATTTCTCCCTCGCGGTCGTCGTACTCTCACCCGGCCCCTTCTTCCTCCACAGCGCAATAATTCGCGCCTCTTCGCTTTTGTACGCGTCCATACGAAAACGACACGCAACTGTTGGCCCGCTCGACGCTTCGCTTCTCGCGGGCGCACGCGCGCGGATAACATCGCCAGTTTGCATCGCGAGGCCCGAGGGCAGCGCAAAAATCATCGCGTTTCAGCGAGAAAAAGCCAGGAAAAGAAAGCGAAATGTGAGATCTCGAATCTCTATTTTTCGAAATGAAGCATCGGAAGGTTCGCTTCAGAGCCGAGTGGCGAGAAGATTTTTATCGAAATTTTACTTCCAATGGGAATTCGAATCGCGAAAATTTCGCGGGCTCGCCTCCCGAGAGCGGCGAAAATTCCTCGCCGGCCGTTCGACGGGCTCGAGGAATTTAACATCGCAGTTAAATTTTTTCATGTCCCGCGAGCTGAAAAAAAAGGTTTCATAATAAGTAATAAATACGATTATTACACTCGTCCCCGCGCTCTGGTGCGCGACGCTCATTTTCCCTGCTTCGAAGCTTCGTGTTTTTCCGTGAAAACGACAACTCGTTACAAATATTTAATGAAACGCGATTAGCCCACTTTCGAGGCAACTGCGTTGTCGACCGTTCGAGAGTGGCCGGATGATGAATTTGGTGGGAAAGCGCGGCATTAAAATGGACTAGGAGCGACTGTGCGCCGAGGAAATGTCGATTCGCGTCGCCACTTTTTTCCCCTACCGACTAAAACAGAAATGATTTCGCACACTTTTGTATTGCGCGGGGATCGAATTTACTTTGGAAGTGGACGACACGACGGGCCCGATTCCAAACTTTTTGTAGCGCGATCTGAACCGCTGTTTGGCGAAGTCGATCATCCGCTTGTCCTGCTTCTCGGCCTCCTCGAGCTTCGACAGTTCAGCGAGGAGCATCTGTCGGCTTATCTCATTCTGCTTAGCGAGTTTGTCCTGGAACGATGTTTTTGATTTTTCTTTGAACGTCATGACTATCGGGATGGAGTTACGAAAATTTTACTGACAGCTCGACGCGTCTGAAACTGTCGGTAAAACGTCAAAAATTTTCTCATCGAGTTGTTTTTTTATTCCGACAATGAAAAATGAGGAGCGAAATGTCAGCCGGCCGAACGGAGGGAGGGAGGAAAAATTCCGTCATTTACCGTCACTTTTTAAACATTTTTTTTAGTAAAGCAGTTGAAAAGCTTTGTGACGATTAAATGGGCAAAAAATTTTACGAGATTCTCCAAAGAGTTGTTCCAGGAACGATAATAATGATAATCGAGAAAATTGAAGATTTATGGACTCGTGACGCAACTGACAAATGGATCGCGAAGACTCAATCTCGCGAATCCTGCCTTAATGCAGTACCATTTCGTTTCCGTGCGTGCTCTATGCCAGAGAAATATGCACAAGTTGCATCCACAACTCTATTATCTCTCTCTCTCTCTCTCTCTCTCTCTTTCCTTCTTTGTCTCTTACGAGTTATGGGACTCTTAATGAACCGATATGAAATCCGCCTCCGTACGGAGCTCATTTGTGAAGCATTCTGACGTACAGCATCTAAGCAGCACGTTTAGCAAAGCTTCTCCGCTACTTTTCCTTCTCCCACTTGTCCTCCCCCTGCCTCTCTCTCTCTCTTTGCTCGTTTATTTATTTAATAGAAGCAGTAGCGTTTCATTCGTATAAGCATGGAAATGTAGCACCTTCGAACCTTAACCGTGATACGCTATTTACCTACGAATAGCGAATCATTTGTACCGCGCTCTCTATCGCTTACGTATTGTGTAATTACGAATGTCACTTTTATGCTCTTTTTCTACTGGAACTTTTATTGTTATTCCGGATGCTAATACTGTTGTTATTACTGGTGAATTTATTGTTATTTTCATCGTCGTACTATAAAACGTCAACTGATTTATCGAAATTCCTTTTTCGGAAAGTTTTACGAGCTGCGCGACGTGCGGAATATGGATCGAACAGCGTTCTGTCGAGGAGTTTTTTCAGATATTTTTCAATCTTGTCTCTCAGGCTTTCGTGACTTTATTGTTTTCGAAGCGACCTCTCTTCGTGGTCTTCGCTCATCTGTCGATGAAGAAATTGAGATCTGAGACGACCGTGTGTCAAACTTCTTTTATTGGCAGCTCAACGATTCGGATATTTTTCAATGGATAAATTGCGATCCGGTTCAGAGGGGTAAGCATAGTTTTAAGAAAGAATTTTGGGCCGAGGAACGTGTGGAAAATGGGTGCACGGTGTCGAAAATAAATAATCAATCGCTAAAACTTTGCGATGTCGATATTATGAGATTTTTTTTTGGGGTTATGTTCTGTGCGCGCGCATACTCCGACCGAACGCGTCGAAGAGAGGTTATTTGGTCCGAGAGTCAAGCGAAAGGAAAGGAAAAAAATGAATTCGTCAAATGATTTATAACGTTCACGAGCCTGATTCCAATGGTACGGAACCGTTGGCGTGCGAATCTAATTCGCACCTGTCCCACTTTTTTTTTAAACACTTTTTCGATCAACTTTTACAGATCGTTATTCTCGATTGGTTTCTGCTTTTAATTGGTGTTTTTTAAAAAGCTTATGTGTGCTTTGTGTTATAAATTTTGCAATGAAATTCAGGTTTGATTTTTAGAAAAGAACTTTCTTAGAAGTTGCTATAGTTTCACGATGATTTATCTGGAAAATGGCGTGTTATTACGCGAAAAAGACACAAGCTAGTTCGATCTTAGTTTCGAGAGAGAAAAAAACATTGGACACATATTTGTCTTAACAAACGAATGAGTTTTCGTTCAGCGGATCAAGGATTTCAGAAAAAAAATGGAGATGACTCGAGTTTAGTAGAATTACAGTATTTTTCGTGGAATACTGAAGAATTTCGTGGATTTTAGTTCCAAGGATAAAAGGTTATGTTCGTTTAAAATTATAAACAAACCCGAATGCTTGTGTTTTGTTTTTGTCGCGAAGAGAGCGCTGAGCGCGCCTGAGCGTGCTCGTCCGTCAGCGCAGCGCTCCGGCTCAGCTCAGTGCTCAGTGTGCGGCGAACCAGCGCGATTCCAACTACGTTTCACTTCTCGGGCGGGAGCGGGAGAAGACTAAACAGATTTTTTCTGCTCGCTCTGTCTCTTTCTCTGTCTCGTATCGTTTTGTACAGTAGGCCGGGAAAGAGAAGTAGTAAGAGGCCGCCGGCAAACGCCGATGCGAGCCCGGGAGAGGCCTCGGCGATTCAATTTCAGTCGGCTCGCGAGCGGCAAACAGTAACGCCACACGCGGCTCGAGTGGGCGTGCGACAATTTGGTCTCGACAGTTTACCGATTCTTCGGTTTTTCGAATTTTCGGCTATTCGAAATGTCATAGATTTCGAGCAACATTAACGACAAAAAGAACGTAAGAAAAGTGAAGACGCGTTTGAGTGCGAAGTGCGGCGGAAAAAGTTGTGCACGTTCCTATATTTACTCCGAGCGAAAGTAAAAAAGTGTGAAAAAAAAAAAACAAAACGTTGCATAAAATAAACGCGAATGTTTACGTGACGCGCAGCGTGCTGCGCACGTGTGGCGCCATTCTGCCGACGACTCGATACATTTATTCGTTATTTGTATGTTTATTGTCCCCAGTAGAACATTGTTATTCCTATTTTTTATTTAAAGTGACGATTTTTTTATTTCAAATTTGCAAAAATGATCGTTGCGACACTGAGAAAACTTGTGCGTTACAGCGGAGGCGTGGATTGATATGTGACTTAATTGTTACCGAAAGTAACAAAATAGTGCGGTGGTGTCGAACTGCCGGCACGTGCTCCGCGCTCTCCCGCGTGCTCGTTCTTTCTCCCTCGCTCTTGCTTTTTTCTTGTTCGTTCGCTCGCTCGCTTGCTCTCGCCGCAACAACACAGTCCCTGGGAGACTTTCCGAACGCATTAACTCAACATCGGTTCTTGTGCCGCCTGATGTAATATTCTATATTTACAAAGCTACTGGTGTTTTGGAAGAGGCCCACAATGCAATACTTCTGTGCAGCATATGCGTATGATAAATATAAAAATATTGCGGCACACGCTAAACTTTCGCGATCGGGTTACTCACGGTAGCAGTCAGTTCGAATCGTTTTGCAGTAGAGTCACGCACAGTTTTGGTTTTTCTTATATTGCGAGTCTAGAGAGACGCAAATTTTTTTTGAGCAAAAAATGTGGAGTGCTGTTTTTTGATTTTGACAATTATCAATGTGAAGACTCGTCGAACGAATAGCAAAATCATTGAATTTCGAAGACGCATTGTGACATTTTTTTACTGGTGAAGATTATTTGTGGGTCAGTCGTTACGGATCGTCGAAAATTTTCGATCGCTAGTCCGGTTATTTTTTATTCGTTTCGCGGTAAATCAGCGATGGGGCGTATCGGGTAATGATTAGCGTTCAGTGTCGTCGCGACTCTCATAGCAGATGGGTCGGTGCGTGGTAATCCCGTGCGAGTGTAAACATCGGAACGAGTCGTTACCGCGAGTTTTGTTGTTCGTTACGGTGAAGGAGAACGAGGCCGCGTGTATTGTTCGAGTTGAGCGTGAATATATGCGATGATTCCATGCAGCGTGGACAAGCGCGAAGACAAAAAAACAATTACGGGATTGTTCGTGATCGTCGTCGAAGCAAGGGTGGCGTGTTGTGCAACTCTGAAGTTTCAAGTTCCGCGTGTTTTTTAATTCCGCTAACGGTGATACGGTGAAGAATATTTCAAAATATCGGAGATTTTAACGAGTGCGTTGCGAATGCGAAATGTCGATGAGAATGGAATTCGGCGGTTACAAGGGCACGGGAACTCGCGTGAGGGTCCGTCGTCGAGCCGAATTGGGCCGACGTCTTACGAGAAGATTGTCCATGGTCGCTCGTGTTCCCGCTGCATTTTTGCAGCGCGCAAATCCACCTG
Organism: Venturia canescens; assembly: GCF_019457755.1. Taxonomy (NCBI): domain Eukaryota; kingdom Metazoa; phylum Arthropoda; class Insecta; order Hymenoptera; family Ichneumonidae; genus Venturia; species Venturia canescens. The sequence continues at coordinate 4,482,206 of NC_057425.1, forward strand.
ATCCAAAACACATCGAAATAACCGCCATTGCACCTGACAAGACTCAATTGACGGTAAGTTTGTGCTTTATTCCGCAACTGATTTGATTCGTAACTAAAAATTTGATGCAGAAAATATGTTTTTTGAGGTTTTCTTTGTCGATAAATAACGAAAAGTGATTTGAAAATTGCGAGAATTTTTCATTTTGGAAATTGGTCTGATTTTTCTTGTGGTCGAATCGTTCGGTCGACTAGAAAATGGAAACAAAATTTTGCTGCTCTGTCGAGAATGATCATGCAAACATTATTCCATGACAGACTGGTGCATGGCCGCGCCATCTTTGAATTATTGCCCGGAAATGTTGCTCCTCCCCAGCATTCTTTTCGTGTGCAAATTCGAATAGCATTTGGGAAGAAAGGTTTTCCGCCACGATGAAATATGAAAAGAAAAGAATTAACGAAACGCTTCGTAAATTTTATATCATTTTTATTGCACAGCTTATTCAGTCAGATAATAAAACGTTGTTGCTCTCTTTTGTCCGTTCTATCGACCGAAGTACGGTTCGTACGAAAAGAATTATTTCCTTTGCCGAGGCTCCACAATTTTCACGTGTTTTGCCGGGGAGCTGAAATCCAGGTAGCCAAGCGGATTTCCTTCACATAACCCTCCAGATAATTTTTAAAACATTTCGTCGAATACCGAATCGGGATTATTCTCTTTTTTTTTATAGCAAAAACTGTTATAAAATAATTCAAACTCGTTTACACTCAAACAGTTATAAAGTTGATAAATAAAATCACGCAACACTCTGGCTGACAGCATCGTTTAAGTTATTGTTGTCGCGGCAAGCGGGCGAATGACCGTTGGTCCGGTCGTGACAGAATGTGGAGGGGGAAGGCGTTCGACCGTTGCGCATGCGCTCTCCGTAGGGAATCTTCGACAATCGCTAACTCGACAAGCGTTTTTTCAATGAAAATAATAATGAATCCAAATACATTTAGATCGAGAATTTTCATGTGCATAAATGGGTGATGTGAAAATGTGTTTTGTCGCACCCGTTGGATCGAGTTGTGATACAGTCATGAGTGAATACACAGCGCGTTCAAAAGAAAAGCAAAACCATGTTTTTTCGTCACATTCAGATTGACTGGATTTCAGTGTTTAATGCATTTGCGCAGTTGTCTTCTCTCGAGTATCGAAGGCAATGGAACTTTGTTTATGAGTCGTATACGATGAATGACATTACTCATCGTTGTGGCTCATAATTCCATCGTTAAACTGTCCGACATAGATATAGCATGTGTAGTACGAGTTTCACGCGATTTATTCCAAAGTAAAAGAGGGAGAGGATTGTCGTCGCGGGCTTCGCGGGCACGCCGCAGCGTTCGACTGTGATTCGTAATGTCCACAATATTTAGTGCGTGTGCGTCGCCGATGTGTGTGTCTACTCGTGCGTTACGCGTGAGAGACCGAAACCGCGTACGAATTTCCTTCTGTGCATTGAAATTTATCCCACTTATTCGATTCGTAAAATGAATTTATTCCAATTGATCTGAATTCTGCGTCTTGAATAAATCCAGGTTTTCAGGTTAGAAATGTCAGTTTTTTTTTTTTTTTCTTTTTATACTGTAAATTGCACTTTTGGTTGCTCTGTATTTTCGAAGCTTTCGGAAACATAAAAATCGAGCTCCCAGTGGAAAGTTTCGTCCGAAGACGGCGTTTGAGCGACAAATACAGGGGCGCGGGGAGTTTTCGATCTTTTCTGACAGCTTTCATGTGGAAATATTAAAATCGCATGGAACTTGGCGTTCACTCGCGACAATATTACATTTTTCGTTCTTCCTCTGTATTCGAGTGACCTTTGTCCAAAACAAATATGCATTAGTCACAGCACCGCCGACTTTTCGAGCTTGTATTTACGACGCTGCGTGCGTGCTGGTATCCTGCGCGAATGTTTGCCCGAGCAAGCGCTTATGAATTTCCAAGGGAAAACGAAAGCTGTTATTATAGCGCTTGGGCTGGTGGCGCGTCGATTCACGGACTCGCGTTTTCTATCAAACTATCACCTTCCCTCTCTCCTCCCCCTGTTTAGCTCGCACACAGAAACGCACGTGCGTGCTATTATCAACATATCCATAAATATTAGACACACATTTTTATTTTTTTATTTTTTTTCCCGCTCGACCAATACACCTTTCGTGTACAGACGTTAATTTACCCTCGGTATAAACGCGCCTGGCTCTCTGGCTGACAAAATCTCAAACGCGAGTTTCACGCACGTTTTCCATTGTTGGCGACGATGTTACGTTAAATCCCTGACACATGTAATCGTCCGTCTATTTGCGCTTATCCATTGGAATTTTCCATCCTTTTTTTCCCTCGTATCTTTTACGACTCCACAAAAAATTCTCATTTCATCGTTTTTTCGTGTTCGCTCCTGAATATTCATCGAAACGTTGTCACGAACAGAATTTGTTGTACCGAGCTTCGGAGAGACGCGTTCCAACGATATAAACTTCGATTACATCTTCACAAGAGACTTCAAGAGGATAGACGTTCTGACAAATCGACTAATTTCCAATTTGCAGTCTCATTTCGATTGGTAACCTTCCCGATGACGCGCCGCGCGTTCAAAATACTTACTTTATGATTTATTATCGTAAACCAATCATTTCGTTTGACACGCTGACGAATAAACTTGGTCAAGAATATAAAATACAATATTGAACTCCAACTTCAATGAAAAATTTTCGAAACTCGAACAAAGGAAATGTTTATTTTTAAAATGAATGAAAAATAATTCTCATTATCGAACTAATCAATTCAAATTGCAAATAATTTAGTACATCGATCAATGTTAACCCTAGAACGCATGACTGGGGTGTGAGCACACCCCACGCGAACTTCAAACTACGCTCCCGTCCTAACAAGCGACATTATCGACTGATTATCGACGGATTTTTTTATATATAAATTCAATTGAAATTAGTTTTATCGTACATCATTCTTTTCGTTATAAAAAAACGAAGAAAATGGTGTAGGATAAAGTCAGTTTAGCATCGTAGGACCGGATTTATAAGCAGAAAAAGAGTGGGGTGCGTTCAAACCCCGGTCATGAGGTTGAGGGTATGAAAAAAGGCACATGAGGTGTAGGGTTAATTAATTAATGACTAAAAAAATTTCAAAATAATACGAATAATATTGGAACCAATATTCGCGCCAAGGAATACCGAAAATAAGAGAACTGGTCAAATATTGGCAGGGTGTCAACTCCGGTGTCATCTCTCCAGTGCATTTTCCATCATTGAAACTCTCCAAGTGTAGCAACCACTGTTCATCGTGCTCGTGTTTTTCGTTGACTTTACTTTGCCCTCGAAATCACTCGTACTTGACGAAAATTGTGAAAGCGTCTCGATTTAAAAAAAAAAATTTCTTTTTACGAAGAATAAATAATATTCATGAATTCCTGTCCAAATATCAATCCAAACAAGCCCAAAAACAATCAAAGTTAAACAAATTCGAACAAGTCCTATCAAATCATGGTGGAAAAGGACAGAATCAATCCGTAGATTAAAGTAGAGTGGAGCCTCCTCGAAACCCTTAATATCGCCAGCTTCGTGAATTCCTGTCCCAACTTCGGCCCCAACAAGCCGAACCCGAAAAAAGTTGCAACGAGTCCAATTCATGATGAAAAAGGACAGTGGCGAAAATTGAAAATCTACTAGAATCAATTTGTAGATTGAAGCAAAGCGAAGCCTTCAAAAAGTAGTGAATAGTCTTCAATCTTCTGCCCGAAGACTATTCTTGGAGAAAAAAAAACATTTTTTTCACACACTCTAATAAATATATACCAAGAACAATGAGATGGATTTTTTTCACAGATTGTTTCAAGCAGCTAATAAGTTATGAAGCTAGAATTCTTATCGCTACGTAATTAATAATTATCATCTCGGAAGACTGTAAAGAGATTTGTTACGATTGTCATGAATATTTGCTCGTAGCATTATTAAATAACAAAATCGTAAAGGATTTTAGAAAGATTGAGACGTTTCAAAGATTTTCGTCCAGTGCGAGCGGTTCTGTGCGAAGAGTACAGTCGACGAAAAATATACGAGGACACGATAGCAGTCTGGGAAATGTCGGGTTGCTGCGCGATCGAGACTCACCCTGATAGAGGGTTTACGAGAGATGACACAATGTCGAGTTGCCCGATGTAGAAAAAAGGGCACCCTGCCAAAATATTACTTCAAAATAATAGATGAAAAACGAAACGGATTGAAGGTTTTTTGAAAAATTTCAGTCCTTAAAATAAAAGCAATAATTGAAATTTAAAATTGAAAAAAATGGTTTTTTTTTCTCGAAAACGTGACTTTTATATAAATAAACGTTGGCTCGCTTTCAGCTCCGTTCAGTGAACCTGAATGACGAAGGGTCTTACGAGCGAAGATTAGCTCATGAGGTTGGATGACGTGACAAGGGCACAAGCTAACAGGCTAATAGGTCTGAACGATCGATTCGCGTGTTTGACTCCGATCAAGTGTGTTTGCTACGAATTTTAATACTCATTGGCATCGATTTGAAGGCACGTTTAGCCACGTACACATGCGTTCGTCCATACACGTGTTTTTCGCAGTAAATAGCGGTTGCACACACGCCATGATCCGTTCGATTTGATCTCTCGATCGCCCTCCATCGTTTACGTTACGAGGCCTATCGCATATTTGAATCACAGTCTCGCGGCGATTAATTGATGCACGCTTTTTAAATTGATCTATCGATCGACGTTTTTCATAAGGTTTTTCATTATCCGGTTAACCGAGGAGGCAAACGTAACGAGATTTTTCAAATCTCGTGCTTTTCGTCTCCAATTAACTCGAGAAATCGCGATTTCGGGCGTTAATCATGCCCGAACGATCGTACTTTATGGGTGTCCAAATTGAATCGACTTCTATTTCCTAATTAATGATACAATCACTTTAAATTAATGTCAGAGTTATTTATTCGAAATTGTAAACACATTTGACCGAAGCCCAAATTTCACTCGTCCCTGGTGAAAATACTATAGCTTTTTATGTTAAAAATTGCATTAGAGAGCGCAAATGGAAAACACAACGGAAAATGGATAAAGAAAAAAATGTTAATAGAAAGACAGAAGGCTATGACAGGAATATGGGCTAAGAAAAAATAAAATGCCGAAATAAGCAAATGCGAGGCTATGCGAACGCTCATTACCCATTTCATTAAATCTTTAACAATAGTCTCGAATTTTTTCCCAGACCTTCGTCAGATACTTCATTATTATTGCGCGCGCTTTTTCATAAAAATCGTAAGAAACGTTCATTCGTAATATGGATAAGACGAACCCTTGAAAATTTGATACGCGTGTCGGTCGACTACCGATTTAAACTCTGTAAATTAAAAGGCTTTCTTAAGAAAATCGTTTCGTGCATGAGCTACCTTAATGCCAATTAAAGGCGATTTATTAGTGGAATTTTATATTTCGAAAGAGTTTTTTCAACGCCCCTTGAGAATCCCGGAATGAAAAGTTCTCACGTTTGAATTCCGAATGAATTTCAGTGAGTTTACTTTCTTTAATGAAAATCATGGAAAAGTTGATCTCCCGAAATTCGGATTAGCGTTTAATCTCTTCATGGAATTGTGAAGTTTCGATCGATCGCGCGAGAAAAAAATCGATTCAGCTCACCTCCGATATCGCAATATCGGAGCACAATAAAATCGCACACAAAAGTACGACTTTTATTATCCGAACGGATCAATCGCGACGAGACAGTCTGCCAATCACCAGGGAAAGTGGGCACATCGACGAGCCTGCCTCAAGTTTTACTCGAGCCCCTCGACGTGTACGCTTATTACTGCTATTATTTTATCTCCGCGAGCAGCTCTCGCGAAATTACACGGCTTCGGGACACCAACACATCTTACGACTCGCATTCATCTCCGCGCCAAGATTAATCGACGTTTTTATCGATTGATATACACGCGTAGATCTACTAACATCTCATGAAAGCGTGTATAATCTGCAATTCTTTCTCCGTTTTAATTAACGACGCGGATGGTGATGATTGGCCTCTCGCGTACATGCAAAAATAAACGGACGAACGTTAAATACTTGGCGAGCACGATGCATTATTGACCGAAGGAGGGTCCCTCGTCGATTTCGAAACAGAAAATTCCTTCTCGGGTCGAACACGTGCTCGAATCCGGAATTCGTTTTTTCCAGATTCAAATCCTTTAACTTCTGATAGGAACACGACTAGCATTCCTTTTGAGCTCGAATGAAGCGTTGACGAGAGACCGAAACGTTACTTTGTCCAGAGTAGAATAAAAGTTTTGGCGCGCTCAAAGTGATCTTCGTTGCTCCAAACCAACGTTCCCAGTTCAGTTCAGCGAATGAAATCGCTCGGATCATCTCTATTTGGTTGAAGGAGGAACCGAGTCGTTTGCCAGCCACCAGGAAAATTGTCGGATCTACCAAATTTTCGTTGGATTTTGCTCTAATTGAGAATTTTAATGAAATTGACGCAATGAATTCGATTGAATGAACGAGTTTTTTCGATTGATTCGTCCAAGTGTGAAGTCCAATTAATCGAATTAGTAAAGAGAAAGTTTTTTTTTAAGTAGAAAAACAAATTTCGAATCTTTATTCTCGAGCAAACGACGCGAGCGAGCGTCGGAGAAGCGTCGATTTTTTTTGGCACTCGGACCCCGAACGTCGCTCGAATTTTCCTTCCCCTGAAGCACGATTCACAAAGTATTTTTCTTTGAGAAAATGGAACATCGATTGACCGTGACTGCTCGATGGTTCTATTCTGTAATAACATCTTAAGGAAGCTTCGCTCGAATAATGCAGCGTTACGCGTGTGCACGGCGAGCCTACACGTTCAGTCAAATATTGTAGCAGATGCTGGCTCTGCTGGCTGGCCGCAAGCGCTTCACGCGACACGGAGTCTGGAGGACGACGAGTCTGTTATGCCGGTCGAATGCAAATCCGATCCATTGTGCGCGCGGCGCGCGTACGATCGCGCTCTTTTCCGCATCTCCTCGGAAAAACACATTTACATGAGCGCTATAACGATGAAATTAATATGACGCTGAAGTTTCCAACGTTGGAGTCCAACGAAATGATCGAAAAAAACTCTCCAATAATTCCAGTAATTCTCCTATTTTGTTCCCTGCCAAATTTCCGATTCGTAGTTTTTCAAGCTGCACCAACGATTCGTGAAATAAAAAATTGGTGAATTACAAACGTTTTTTTCGTTCATTTCGTTGGACTCCAACGTTGGGAACTTCAGCGTCGTAAATTAATCGTAATTCTATTCTACTCGGGGAGGAAAAACCATGACGTTGAATCGAGTAAATTTCGTTTTCTGCCCAATTTGCAAATTCGTAGTTTTTCAAGCTGCACCGATACTTCGTGAAATGGAAAATTCGTTAATTGCACATGTGTTTTTTCTCCCATTTCTCCCAGGGATTTTCCTCGGCTCGATGGAAACGCGTAATTTTTAGTTCGCCTTCCATCGAAAGTGATACACTTCTGCGGTGTCAGAGCCACGGGAAACGTGAGTGTGTGTAGACAAATCGAGCGGATCGTACCGGATCAAATAAAGAGGTGAAAGTGATGAACGAGTCGAGGCACTGTCCAGCAGAGTATTTGATCACAGCGTCTCATTCGTCTCTCCACTTATATCTCTCCCTGTCTATTATGTATAATTAGATGCATGCCTTCAAGGTTCCCCCTAGTTGACCAGTTTTCAGGAGCTCACGACCGCCCTGCGCTCTCTCTTTCTCTCTTAACGTCGCTGTTACTTATTACGCACCCAGCAATTACTCTTTCTAAGCACGGCGGTGTCCGCGTGCTGGAGAATTGATAGGCTCGTTGCGGCTCCACTCGGACGAGCAAATGTGTATCATTTCGGTATCGAGAAACGTAGCTGTTTCATCTTTCGATATTTTCATTCTCGCAGTTATCGAGGGTAAAAACTGTCTCGTTGGGACTTTTGGACGAAAATTTCGCGACGATTTCGATTCCGTCAATTGTTGCTGGCTTTCCTGGCTCTCGGACTCGAATTCTGAGGATGACACTGAAGTTTGCAACGTTCCAGTCCAACGAAATAATAATGTTGCAAAAAACCCTCCTGCAAAAAATCCCAGTGATTCTACAATTTCGTTTCCTGCCGCACTTGCAACTCTTAGATTTTCAGTCTACGCCAATGATTCGTGAAATAAATAATTGGTTGATTACAAACGCTATTTTCGTTAATTCCGTTGGATTCCAACCTCCCGAACTTCGGCGTCGTGTTCTTCCGGAACTTTGTTCCTGATCTCCGTCTCCGGTGGTGGGATTGCTGTGAAAATTTGCTGAAAATACCGCGGACTCCTCCTCATCGTTGACGAGTCCTCCTCGTTGCTGTGCTCAGCTTGTGTCAAGACCGGCGACGAGTTCGCATTCTGTTCATTGATCGATGTGCCAGATCAGGATTTCTATCGCGGAGCAAAGATCTCTCGTGCGAGTTTATAAAACAGGCATTAGACGATACATACGCGTCAGTCTTGCGCGAGTGTATTGAGAAACCGGGTTGACGACTTTTCTCTCCAAGATTAGGCGCAGACACGGACGCGGGTATACGTTTCTGCTCGCACACAAATACACACGACTGCAATCGTCTCTCGCGTGGTTCATCAAAGTGAGTGAGCGTGTGTGTGTGTGTGTGCGGAGAGAGATTTTCGCGAAACAGCAGATCACACTAAACTCGTATCAACAAACGTCTTTCACGTCGGTGCTTTGGTTTACTTACTCGCCAACCCGCGGATGCCCTCAGAGATCCTATTGTGAGACGAGAAATGCGATTTTTCAAATCGTCGCGTCGTTTCACTTTAATTTATGAACTCTTGGGTCGCTCAGTGCGTCGGGATGCGAGGGAAATGATCGATATTTCGAAACTGTTGAAAAGTTTTTCTGGAAACGGTCAAAGTATCGACACGTTTTTTTTCCTCAAACCTCGCCTCGGCTCCGTTTTTATCGATTTTAAATAAAGTTTTATTCGGGACAGGAATAGTCGAAGATTTGTCGAACTTCCGGTGTGCGGAGATTGTTCCGAATGATCATAGGGTTTCACGAGGGTTCTGGGAAACCTCCACGAGGTTAAACTCGAAGCAAATATTATTGGAACGCGCAAAAAAGGTCGCAGTGCGCGGTCTCGAAGGTCTTTTTACTCTCATAATTCGGCCGGCATTGTATCGCACATCGGAGATACATTCACGTACGTGCATAATCGATATGCAAGATCGTCGTGCGATAGCGCATTCCCGTCATAATTATTCCTTCTTAGGCTCAATTGTGCAACGGCCTTCGAGCGCACCAACCGCGCTTGTGTATATTTATTCTGTGCGATTTAATCCCCGATCGATGATACATCAATTATTATGGATACGGACAGGACCTTCGTGCGATTCCTGCCAGTAACGTCCTCTTCCTTACAACGCACAATTACGAGGCTTAATTGCCTGCGTGCAGAGCTCGAATAACGAGGATGAAGAAAAAGGCCTTTTTGCCATCGACGCGCAATCGCTCTTTCGTTTACCGCCAAAATATCATTTTCCCCCTCCCAAAGTGCGAAAGCGAAAAAAAATACTCGCGGTTCGTTGATGCTGTTTCCGGAGCGTTGCACTGCCCAATCGGGCTACCGCTGCATACATTTCGTTCAAGTTTCTCAATCACTTTTTTCGGCGCTTGCTCTCTAGACTTTTCGATCGATCAGAAGAGAAATTATCGAGGCCTCAATTATGGGGATTGGCGCGAAACCAGTTTTTCGTTACTGGATATTGTACACGTTCTTCCCAAATCCGCGCGCCCAGTGAGCCAAAAAATGTTTGAAATTGAAAAAAAAGTTGAATAAAAACCATTTTTTTGTATTTTTTGGCGAAGAACTTTTTTCAAACACACAAAAAGTGGGTTTTTTTCAGCTCGCATAGGACGAGAGCTGAAAACTCGTAAGCCAAGTTCATTATCGTCGTCCATAATATTTTCGTTGGACAGAATAATCGCTATTCGAAAAAGCTGTGGCGCGTTTGCTCAAAATGAACGACAGCTCAAAAGCCGTTTCACATCGATTTGTCAACCGTATTGTGAAACTCTCGCCCGTGCGATTTGCCATGAAATTTATTGGCTGAGCGCGATGAGTCACCGTGACTACAAGCCACAAATCAATAGTAGAATCACATGCTGCGAATCGGTGGTGAAAAACGAGGAGCGTTTTTCCACCCGCGGAAAAATGTTCGTACCGTCGCCTCTCGAATTCGACGAGAAAACCATGAAAAATGATAAAAATTGAGAAACTCGTTGAAACGAATGATTAATTGTGTCATCCCGATTAGCTCGACCTGTTATTTGATTGTCATAATTGAACGAGAGATTGCTAATCATGCGCGTAAATTTGTTGAATTAAGGATAAACTAGCGGCTGGAATGAAAAATTGAAAGGATTCGCGGTTCTGGCATGGTACGCCCGTAAATTAGTCTCATCGATTATCGTAAGAATGCCATTTGACGCATTACGTAAAAATTCCGAAAGAAGTAGAGAGGCTCTCGGGAGGTGTGAGGATTCAAACGTTTATCTTGCTCGCCCGCGCGGTGCGGTGTCGCCGTAGTTCCGCGTGACGCACTCTCTCCTTTTGCTACGCGCTTAGAGAGTATATTCACCTGTAAATACGTTTAACAACTCGAGACCTCCCTAATGAGGTTGTTTTTCATGCTAATACGAATCTCGTGTCGTACCTGCAACCTCTCGGGCACACTAACGTTCGTGTTTGGGTTTTTGAATTTCATTAATGCGCCGCCTCTTTATTCGACGAGCGTTTAATATGCGCGTGTATAAAACTCGCCACGCGGTATTCCCGCGTGCATTAATTTTAACACACAAACACAAATTTAACTTTATTCCTGCGCCGCCCCGAGCGCGCGAAACACGAAGAATAGTTAAAGGGCCATTACTTTTCCTCACCTTTCAATCTCGAGGGATTTTAAACCGAAGTGACGAAAGTTAGAGGCTTCTTTCTCCCTTTTTTTGACAACTCGAATCTGCTATTAATATAAATAACACGCGGGGGCTTTGAGCGAGAGGCGAGAGTTTACGGAATTGCAAGAATGTCGGGGGACCGTCGGGACTGCGCACACGTTTTCATTGGTAACGGTCGAGCCGATCGCTCGGTGCTAAAGTTTCGAATTTCAGAGCTTCTTCGTTCCTTTTCTTACGTCCTGATTATGCAGCTGGATTTCGACGGCTGGAATTCAATGAATATATCGGAAAAATCCTCCAAGTCCGAGTTCGATTCGAAACCGAAGAACTTTCGATTTTATTTACTCCGTTTTATCAATGACTCGCACACATGACAGGCTCAATGTCACGCTCCTCTTTAGCACTCAGTCCATTTTTCTCTCGTGACGAGTGTCCCAGACGACCAAGTTCCAGTATTATTAATACGCCCCCGACGCTGATAAAAAAACGTGCGAGTGTTGCGCACGTGGCTCGAGTTCTGCATCCAACGCCCTCCCGTGTGGCCCACGTGCTCGTTTAACATAATTTTCTCAAGTCTCGGATCGTGCGTTCGGCCCGAGGCTAAATGGAACCTCGAGTCAAGCGTTTTGCTCCCGGAACGACAATTCATTCGTAAATTCTCCATTAAAATCAGTTCCGCTGTAAACCAGCTTTTCCAAAACGAAATTTGCACCAAAAACACTTTTGTTTTTGGCAGTTTACCAAGAAAACCAGTTCCGCTGACTTCCGAGCTGGAATTCGGTAATTTTCATCCACTTTTTCGCCACCCGATCCATGCAGAAGCGTTTCCCCACGACGAATCTGCATTCACATTGCTCTGCGAGCAACGAAACGTCAACGAAGTAAAAAAATGAAGAAACTTCTCGAGTCAACCGTGCCGAGTTATCAGACCGAGCGAGAACGCTCATACACGTTTGTGGATCGGCGAAGTGCAGCGCACATAAAAATGGACAGATAACTGCTTGCCTGCAGCGAGAGATGAAGCTGTTCGAGCTCTTGTGCAACAAGGGCCTTGAGCCAGCGTTGATACTCTCGTGCTGACGTGTACAATACTTTCGTGCCTAGGAGCAGATCCGTCGACGAAACGCGGACGGACGTTCTCGCCACGATCGCGCGCGCGCGCGCGCGGTTATTCTTACGAGCCGGCAAAGAAAACGAACTCGCGGATATGTGGAATTCTCTCCCGGTTCAGAATATTATTTACCCCAAGGATTCGTCCAGCGACTGCGACATAATAATAGCCGTAGAAAAAAAACCATCGTCGCACAACGTCGACGTTGAAATCTCCGGTGAAAATCGGCCATTTTGCTCCTGCAATCGAGACTCCGAGGCATTGTCTCCTCTTCGCGATACGACGACGTCCTTGGCGGAGGATTCCTCCGCGAATTATCTATCTCGATTATTACATTAGTCAGGGAATAAGCGCACGCTTATTTTTCTCATTGAAGGGAGCCAGCGCGCGGATGCGTGAGAACAGGTGATGTTGCAGCATTTCATAGCTCAAGCACTTTGGTAGGAATTAAGTCGCTTCTTTCATGCGACACGTTTTCATAATCCGTCTCTTGTTTTTTCCGAGATTATATTCCACCGCATAAATCTCTCGGATTCATCGACCCCGAACTCCTCTCTCGGTAGAGTGCAACGCAAACTTTTTATCATCGAATTTATGCGTTTCGCCTTGAAAAACATCGCGGCGAGAAGAAAATTGATGAAAATCGTTCCCCTTGGAAGTGATCCTCGTAGAATTTAACTCTCGGCAACAGTCTTATCAGAGGATAAAAGTGAAACACAAGCCGCACGGGAGAGGAGACAAATGAATGACGATAGTTTGACAAGGGACGATGTTGGAATGAAAAAATGAATTGAAGAGAGGAGACGTGATAAAAAAACAAACGGTTGAGAGACGAAGGAGCTAAAAGTGGGAGCTCAGGCGCAGAGGAGGCTTTCGACGATCGAAATGTGAGCGTGCTGGCCGATTCTAAACAATCGCAACTCTTGCTGGTTCGACTGCACGGGCGCGGGCGTGTTCGTTTCTCTCTGGGATACGAGACGAGGATTCGTCTCTGCGTCCTCCTCTCTCCTGCTGCGCGCGATCTCCTCGGCATTTTATCTACAAGAAAAAAAGGCTTTCGAACAACGAGACGCGCGTTGATAGTTCGTGGAATTTGTGCCACCTTTGACTTTCCTCCTTTTCTGTCATCGAGCAATCAACTGCAGGGAACTGCAAATAAATAACACCCCATCAAAAAAGAAGGAGGAATAAGAATTTGAAAAGGTTGGAACGACTCCGGAGTAGCGAGAGGGCCCGGGACCCTGAAAAATTCGCGCGAACGTGATAACCCACAAGGAATAAGGAAGGACGTGAAATATTTATTATCGTTTTGCCTGAGCACGCGCTCGTAAATAATCGACAATAGCCATTTTTCATTTTCCAAAACTAACTCGAAGCGTGTATCTTCGCTCAGAAACTACCAATCGAATATAGATTACCGAATCAAGCGGATTTATTTAACCTCCAGCTTCGCAGTCTTCGCTTCGCATTCACTGCTCTCGAGATCACTGCATTCGAGCCGCCAATTTCTCAGCTCCCTCCAACTCGGAGCTCAACCTCGGGCTCAAAATCACGAATAATCAAGGGCCAAAACGACCAGAGACAGTTTTGCAGTCCTCTATGAAATTGAGGCTCGGAATCGAGGGCTCGAAAACGAAGCTCGTCTCGAGCGAGCGACTCAACAAAGTCCGATATACGGATTGAGGCACTTGGAGCGCTAATGAGTCCACGGCAGAGCCGCGCATCGTCAATTGTATATCGTTAACACTATATAAAACTATATAGTACACACTCGATGAAGATAAAAAATGTGTGTGGAACGTGGTTGACACGAATCCCGTATAAAAGCCAGTCGTCAATCTCTCCCCATGTTGAGCGATCCGAGACACCGTCTCGAATCCAACCTCGTCGCATACGCCAATCGAAACGTTTATTCGTGCGCGTTTCTCGCGGCAAGGACGCCAACGGAAAAATGAGCTCTCTCATTACCGGTAAGGGAGCAGACTGAACCCGATATCGAGCCTACTCTCTGCCACCTGGTGAATTTACCCGTGGAGCGTCAACACTCAATTAAACGAGCGCTTTTTGTTATCGATTAATTGCCGATTAACGGCGAATATTCTCGCCAGCAACGGGCATTTTGCTTCCGAAGTATCGTACAATTGAGTGTGAAAAATTCAGTTAAAAGTTCGTAATGATTCCATCAAATTTGGAAATTATGAAAAATGCCAAATTACTTCGTTGCGTTCGAACCAGCACGTGCTGCCGGATCCTTCGGATTCGGAGTTTCATGATTCATCGATTCCCGGGTCGTCAAAGGTCTCACGGAATAAAAAAGCTCGTTGAGGCTCAGACGTTCGGACAAGACTCGATGCTTCCGGGCGTTTTTTACTCCGCTGTTATTTCTAACGATAGAGAAAAACAGCGGAGAGAAGAATTAGTTAAATTCGAACGGTACGCCGGTCTCTCGCGACTCGACGCGGAAAATCACGTACAGAAATATTCGTATTAATACTTCCGTTGACGTCACGAAGATCTCACCTTGCCTTCTCAAGGCCCTCCTCAATCCGTTTCGTGCCACGGAATAGAAGTACGCACTAAATGCGTTGAAAATTTAAATGCAAATCTTATTCGTTCGCCGGCTATTGTGTTTCAGCGAGTAGCGCACGAGGCGCGTTAATATTTCATGCGAAATCACCTCGACTGCATTCAGAAAAGTCCCATTATACCGCGGGTTGCGTGTTTTTCTTATTTTGTCGAAGGAAACTATAAAAATCTGTTGGCATATTGAGGATTCTCTGAATTCGCGACTCGGACGAGCCGCTGCGTATTTTCACAGCGTGTAGTTTGACGGGGTTCGATCGAGGCGTTTTGGAATTTCGAGCTCCTTCGACGTGTTAATTGGCGCTCCGATGAAAATTCTTACACCAAAACAGTTGGAGCTCGTTTCGCTGGAAAGACTCGTCCAGGATTCGACGAGCTGAAAATCACACTTTTGTTCAATGTTCGAACGAGACGCGGACGATTGCAAAACGCGTTCGCGGCGTTGCCAACCGGTAGTTCGCTTCCCGTCTCGCGATCGGCATTGTGAGTGAGCTCGTTCGTGAGTTTCCGCGATTCCGTGCGAAGACAGTTCGGGGATGAATAGGCGAGGGTTGGGCATCATTGGGAAAAATGCTTCGATGCCAAACAAAAAGCGAGAACAACGAGAAGTTGCGTCAGGACGGACGAGAGATTCGTTCGATCGAGCAAACTCGCCGAATTATTGACTCGTCCGCGCAACGCCTCGTCTCTTGCTATTCTCCAAAAACCGTTCGAGATCGCCGACTCATTAGTTTTTCGAATGATTTACGCCCGCCGAGTCCGAGAATTTATGACGAATTTCTATCGCTCGCGTTCCACATTAACGCGCGCGCTCAGGTGCACTCCTCGCTCTCGATCTCCGCGCACGATAAAACGCGCGTTGCAATAATAACGCGCGTGCCTCCCGGACACCAATCTCGCGGCCATACATCTCGCGTACACATTCACGTGTATATGATCGAGACAAATGCACAGCGGCGCGAATCGCGCCGCTATCTTTCGACACAAGTGAATTTTCAAAGCGGAGATTTATCGAGGCTTTTTCTTCCCTCTTCCACTCGCCTTTTTCCATTCGCCTGATTTTTCACTTCGAATTTATCTCTACCGATTACGAAATGTGAAGAGCGATCGTGATGAATCACACGAATCATCGCCCGTGCGTCGATCGAGGTCCCACCAATTCCAGCGAATCGTGTCGTCCTACCTTCGCCTTTGCATCAGACTCGATCATCGCTCTCGTGCAATAACACTATTTTGCCAGCGGCTCCATTTCTGCTCGTACGTGGAAAGGCTGACACGCGCGTCGATCCAAACGTACGCGCTGCAATATGCGCTTGTACCAAAATCCGATTGAATATCGCGCCGTTTTCACGCGACAAACGAGCGTTTTTCTTTCGCACATTCGCTCGCCTCGATTTCCTCCAAATTGAGGAGCCTCGAAGTGTCGACCCCAAGTACACGAAACTGTGAGCAATTTGAGAGCAGCCACTTCGAATGTAATAATACAAAGGTCCTTGGTGAAAAACAAACGCTTGGAGGACATTCATTAGTGCAATTTACACCGAGACTCACGAACGTGGAAAAGAAAATAAGCGTTGATTATTTTTACAGAAAAAATACGAGCTCGCGGTACAATGAACCCAGAAATTTAGTCACGTACGAGAATAATGACGAAGCAATTACGAATAATGTATTAGAAAAAAAATGAAGAAATGTGTGTCAATTTGGCTCGAGTGACGACGCTGGATTCGTCCCGCGTTTTTTCAACTGTTGAGAGAAGAAAATTGGTTCGATGAATTTTCGAGGCCGCGTGAGTGCTGGTGACCGGGATGCAAAAATGTCGGCTTCCGAAACGATGATTATGCTCGCAGACGTACAAAAGCAGTCGAGCATTGTGCAGGCTCAATTATGCGTGCAGAGGGGACAGAGATTAGTCATTGAAGTAACGACGTTGACCAACAGGTCGTTGAATATTCTCGTACTCGTGCGTGTACAGGCCGCAACGTCGCGGAGCTGACTTGAGAAGCAAAAGTATCGTGCGTGTCAACTCGGAGCGAGGGGCTGAATCATATTCTATTTTCTCGGAACATTTTTTCGCCAATTTCCGGCGCAATTAATAGCGCGACGAGCGCCGATTTAATCACTCCCGCGGCCCATCGCGTTCGCCTCATTTTTTCAAATCCCTTCCACTCATAATCGCTTCGTTTCCGTGTGTCAAGGAAAAATCTCCGACAATTGCCTCGTTGGAAAAAAATAATCGAGTATCACCTGCTCCAGGAAGCGTGAAAATCGAAGCTTTCCTTGCTGAAATCCAGCGAAATTTCTCTTTCGCCAACGATGCTCCATAAAATTCATCTCCATTAAAAATTTAGAATTTTTATCAAGAAATTTTACACAGATCCAGAGCCCAGGCTGCTGGCCAATAAATTTCAAGCTGCGAGAGAGCCAGTATACACAGAAAACGTTTCCGCGAGCGCGTCCCATCACCGATAATTTTATTGCTGCAAAGTAATTTGATGCAAAAAAATGAATATATTTCCAGGACATCTGGACTGTCTCGATATCGATTTATCGTTATAAATGAGAGTCCGCGTGTACTCTACATCGATGCACGAAGCTTCGCGGATCGTTGGTATTCGTGTGTCGGTGCGAGAAGATATTTATGATAATTTAAGGCAAATGTCCGCATGCTCGAGTCACTTGTAAACGGATAAATCGTTGGCAAGGATAGAGGCGTATCGGCAGGGAGTTTGGTGAGGGACTCGAGGAGGATCGCACCCTTTTGAGAGCCGCGCGTGCTATTCCCGTCGTACATACATTTGGCGCGCGAAGCAACGGTAATGCGTACACTGCTAAACCACGCCTGAGTTACCGAGCTCGAACGAACGAACTTGGTTCATAGAGCGCTGTGTAGTTATACGTGGCTCTCGGATAGACGCGACCGCGCGCGAGGACGATGAATTACGACAACTAGGACGGTTCAACGCCAGATCGCCGGAGAGTTTCTTTCTTCCGAGCCGGAGAAATTACTCCGTACGAATCCGAATCGTGCGAATATCTCCGATATCCAACTACCGGCTGATTCAGAACTCGATCTGAAACGAGTCTCTTTCGCTGGAAATAACCCAAAAACGCGGGAGCTGCTTCCTCACTTTTTCGTCTTTATCGTTCCATCGCCAACTGACGAGATAAAGTATCCCGTTCACCCATCCGAGTACTCGCCCCCCCCTCCGGACTCCTGGACCCGTTCGATCCTTGCAGAATCATTTGCAAAAACGATTTTCCTCAGCTGCTCTCTTCGCTTCACTTTCCCACTCTTTTCGTCAAAACTCCGACCAGTTTTGCTCGGGGGCCGCGCGAGCAGCTCGCTCATTCTGAATCGTCCAATAGAACTTACACGTTACCGCAGAGTGTACGTACGAATCCGTGAAGATATTTAAATTCCTTGTTCCCCACGGCTCCTCTGAGCTTTCGCCGAACAAATTCTCTCCGATGATATACACGCTTTGGCGCAGTGTTACATATATTTGTAGACAGACGGGTATAAATATATTCATCACATACTCGTTAATCTCCGTACCGCGCTGTGGAGTTTCTTTCGAAATGAAGGATAATTGTGATAAACGAGAGGGAGGAGGGCGGGAGCAGGCCGCTCCGATCGAAAGCCTCGCCGATAATATATAATGGAATTCTTCGCCAGATTGCCAATTGTTTTTATCGCTACGGATTAACGGGATATATCATTAATATCTACACGTATATATATACGCGCCTCCGGGTTCTCCTATGCTCGTTCATTTCGAACGCGATTTCTTTTCCGAGTTTTTTTTTTTTTTTTTTTTTTTTTTTATTCTCTTGCCCCTTTTTTCTTCATTCATAACGCGCCCGGAGTATATTTTATGTTCGTTCAAAGACTTCTGCGCTCCGGTTGCTCCAGATATGCGAATGCCTTCGAATTTATATATTATCACGTACGAGGATCGTAGCAACTGCGAATATTGGAGAATTTGCTGTTGAATTTAAAATGAAGGATCAGCGGGCTTGGGGATCCTTCGTTCCTTCGTTCCGCGTGAAATCGAGATTTTTTATGGAATTCCGAATTCGGGCCTCAGGAGTCTCGGATCAGTGGATTTTGCATTTTTTTGTACCTCGTGCTCGTTGGCTCGTAATGATCGATGTCTCATCGCGGGTTTTTTTTGCTGGGATTACGTTCAGACGAATTTTCGATCTGGGTCAGTGGATTAGTCTGGATCGTTGGCGATTTTTTACCGTTTTTCTTTATTTTAGTACCCGCATGCTGCGGCATCGGCGAGTCGAGTTCTCAGCTCTTTTGCCCACATATTTGTGCCCTCGCGCTCGTACACACGCGCAGCAGCATCGGCCTCTTATTCTGCCGGAAATAATGACCCTGATAGCGGATCTACCTCGGACTTTTAGGAAGTAAACTCTCCGTCACCGAGTTCCGTATATGTCCTAACGGATTTTTAATTCCCTTGCGCCATCTTTCGCCCGCGCTCCGGTGCTTCCTCGCTCTGATTTTAATTGTTATTTAATTGTCCTGACTGGTGCACGGATCTTGTCACGAGGTGGAGTGGAGAGCCGTGCGAAATTGTCGCGTGCCACAATTCGCCAAATTTATAGCCACAACTACGGATTTACGAGTCCGTATTTAGCTTAGAATTATACTCTCGCTCTAAAAGAAATAGCCGGACGTAAAAACGGTCGTGAAAGAACTTGACATTCATAAACATTTGATAGTTCCAGCACAACTTTTATGGTCGCATCTTTGTTTCTTGGAAGACTCGAAACCGCACGCGGCGGCGGCGGCGGCGGCGGCGGTGTTACGGGGCTTGAAATTGATTTTATTTTTGACTCCGATCGATCGATAAGTCGTTGACAAAATTATAGTCTCTGCAATGCGAATTTATAGCTTCTGCAATTTCCATTGCTCATTCATCGATCTCTCGAACTTTCACCTAAAATTTCGCGGCCCAATCACACCTTGGCGGAGGCTTTCAACGCTTTATTCCTCTCGTCAGTTCCAGCGCGTTCTTAATGCGATATTAAAGTCTCCTACGGAGGTTTTCTCGTTCGTAGAAATAGTGGAAATCACGGCCGCCCGTGATTTTTAAACCGTTCTGCGATTAGGTGTCGCTGCTTTCTCCATTATCGTAACGGTTTATTTCTCTCTCGTACATCCTAATTCAAGTTTCCGTGTCTCCGGCGGTCCCTCTTTCGCTACCCGGCACCAGGACGTACAGTTTTTCGGCGAGTTTTGAATCTTGGCGTACGCAAACTACCTTAATTTGTTTTAGTACCAATTTGGGCGATTGATTTCTCATCCGACGTTGTTTTGGTGCCTTTTCTATCAGTAAACTCGCCGACTCGAGCGCGAATTTTGTCTTCGTTGCTTTCCGCGGATCTCCATCGATTGCTTCCATTTTCTGTATCACTCCTGGAACGCGCCTCTCGTCGCGTGCGGTCTCACGGTCGCGGTTCCATACGCGATCCACCCCGCCGACTCGTCTCCACCGTGCAAAGTGCACGTCGAACGTGGAATCACGTGGACGTGACATGCGTGGAA
This sequence comes from Venturia canescens, assembly GCF_019457755.1. Taxonomy (NCBI): domain Eukaryota; kingdom Metazoa; phylum Arthropoda; class Insecta; order Hymenoptera; family Ichneumonidae; genus Venturia; species Venturia canescens. The sequence goes on from NC_057425.1 coordinate 4,502,477, forward strand.
TTCATTCGCGATCCGGAGATAGAACCCTCGCTTCGGAGCGATTCCTTTCCTGCATAGATTTCGCTTCGTCGATTCTCGCTCGGGGCCCCGCTACTTCACGCTCGAATTTCTCAGCACGGAGATCCGAAACTGCACGATATTTTGGTGGAATTTCGTTGCTCGCAAATCGCAATTACTTGATACTGCTTACCAAAAAAACCGATGCAATCGAGTTTTGGAAACCGACGCTCGACTGCATTTTATTTATATTGGACACGCGTACCGCGAGTGCTGCACTTTTGAGATCGTGCGCGGGGAGTCGAGGGATGCTCGATTTTATAAATACAAGATCGAAGTTAGTCCGTTTTTAGTGCGACGGAGCGGCGCGTAGAACGTAAATCGATGCGACGATTCTCCTTTTTCATAAAAAGCTTTTGAACGAATTTCTTGCGCTCTTTCTGCACCGGTGAAAAGTAAACATTCACTTAGCGATTCGCTTTGTCACGATGACGTTATTTAGCCTTTTCGCGCGTCACACGATTTCCTCTCGGTCACAATATTTGTGATTCATTGATCCTCTCGCCCGAGAATGAGCCTCGTTTCAGTGCATTTATTTTTATTTGCCATCCCAATGTGTGATTTCGTCCACTGCTTTCATCCGCCTCGGCAGCAACGTCGTTGCTGAGCCTCACCTACGCGAAATCAAAGTCATTCGGGCAGAGATCGGCATACGTCCAATGCGCGAACGCGAGCTCCGGCTTTTCATTGGAAGAAGAAAAAACTCTGCTTCCCACGTAATTGCCCTCCGATTTCTACTTCCACCTACAATGGCGAGTGAGCGATCGTGTCATACCTTAAAATTGTCGCCGACTTTGCCCACTCTCCTCGGATCTCGTGGCAAATACTTTTCCTTTTCTTCTCGCAACCAATCACTCGAAAGAAAATCTTTCGATCCTTTTGACTCGTCTCACGGGGCGACTAACGATCGTTGAATCGTTTTCTAAATCATCGTCGCAAATATAGAATAAAAAGAAGGTTGAGTATCGTTGGTCTCGCGTTCTATCCGAATCGAGCGACTTCGTAAATCATTTTTGCCTATAAATAACGACATTCATCTCCGCGTCGCTCATGAGTCAGAATAATCCATATTTTTATGGAGAAGAGTCGATCGCGCCAAACGCGCGTGGCTTTTATTCAGCGTAACTTTTACATTTTTCATGATTTTATTCGTCGTTTTGTTGCGTTTTTAATTTCGTCAATTTTCGCTGACGCTGACTCACGCGTACGAATTTGGTCGTCTCCTCTCTTCGGGTTTGGCGAGCCGAAATTTCCGCATGACGGAACGGGCCGGGATCGAGAAGCGCGATTTATTCGAAACGCAAAATATAATCGCGTGCGAGTGTCCCCGGAACGAATTTCCTTCGAGGCATGCGTCACCGAGCGTGCAAACACTTTGACGATTTCCGCTGAAGATACTCATCTCGCGAAGCCCATTTCGTTTCCCCATTTTTCATATCTGTGTCATTTTTATTTTCCATTCATTACCTCCACGAAGGACCTTCGGATCGCCGAGACGGAGGAAACTTATCGGTGCGTAATACGCGAACGAGCGACGCGCAAACTCCGCTTATCGCTATTTCATTCTGCGATGTCGCGAAATCGGACCGGATATTGCGTTAACCCATTTTTCTAGGGTCTGGAAAAACGAGGAGAATCGTCGACCCCGATTCGAAATCGGCGCGATCCTGCGAGCCCGAAACGGGCGAGAATTACGTGGAACTACAAACAGGGAAAAAACTCGACCTCGAATCGATCGTCTTATCAAATTTAATTGCACGCAGATAAGCGACGAACTTGACCCGGTGCTCGATTTTCTGCACTCCATTTTCACGATATGATCGCATTTTATTAGTGAAAACTTTGCCTCGTTTTTTCAATAACTTTAACGAATTTATAAAAACCGTTCGCTCTTATCGTTCAAAGTGTTTTATTATTTTTGCATCGTCCTACTCGAGACAGGTGAGAAACGGACTGGTTTTCGAGGCCCGAGACGCACTCGCGCGGGAATGCCCGGCCGAGAGAGTAAAGCGAGCGCACAGTCCTCGCGTGGTCGTAAAGTTGCTCGCAGGCGCGTGTGTGTCTTTCGCCCACGCAATTGTTACACGCGATGTAAACGCGCGCACGAGCCGCTCGTGTCCTTGCCTTTGCAGCTCTCGCAAAGCGTTCCATGTGCCTGCTTCGTATTCGTACACAAGGTGTCCCCCGGACGACTCGCAATTCCGTCCTTCCATTCCGGGGTCATTATTTTTCTCCGTTTCTACAATTTAATGCTTCCTTCCGTTGTTTTTCACGTCTCACGCAACTCGGAGTCGCAATTTCCTGATTGGAGCTCAGCTCATTTTGGAATTTGGCATCGCGGCTTTCGGCGAGTTCTTTCCGATTATCTCAAATTTCAAAACTTTTCCATTCGAGTCGCAAAGTTCTCTATTTTTTGCTCTTCCCTTTGTTTCCTGCGTAGACAAACCGGATAAAACTTTTTGTTCAACGTCGATTCTGACGGTCATTCGATCCGATTCCGCCTGCCGGACACCCCGTACATGGATTAATAGCGCGCCGCACACGAACGCTCGAGGCGTGCATCGGTGTGTGGAGTATTTCGTGGTAAGGATCAACCAGGTGACCTGTAACGTTTGTCGCGCCAAAGTCTAAAATGTGGGCGCCGTTTACTGTTACACCTTTTCTCTCATCGCACGCTGATTCTTGAGTCCACTATTGCGGTGTGCGCGTGTGTAGTCGATCGCAGGTTCACGTCACGTGTGTCCGATCACTTATTGCGTTCTCATACCCAGAATTCGATCGAGTGCTACTAGAATTTTTAATACCGGAGCGAAGAAAGCAGCGGGGCGAGTGCCTTTCTAATGAAAAACCAATAGAAACGGAAGTTTAGTGGTTCGAGTGAAAAAATTGAGCATTCGGAGAATCGCCGAAAATCGTTGGACTCGTTGATCGTTCGAATAAAACGGACTGTGAGGCACGTTGAAAAACTCAAGAAGATTCGTTAAACTTATGAGAAGATCGAAATGCAGATATACGAAGACGCGAGAACCACGAAGACTGACCCACTTTTGAGGAATTTCTTACCAAGCCCTCCCCCGCATTCGACATCCTCAATTTGTCGCCTCGTTACGTCGGCTCTGCAAAACTCATGCACTAAAGAGCCAATACAAAGTTTCTACCGCGTCCCTCCTCATTTTCCTCGCTCGTCAACCCTCCGCATCCTCCCACGAATCACCGTTTTTTCTCCTCTTTCTCCATTTCTCTTTCTACCTCCTTAAATACGTCACGGCTTATAAGCCCTAAGAAACTTTGCTATCGATTTCCGGCGCCCCTCCGACCCCTTCCGTTTACCGCGGTTGCATTATACGCGCGGCTATTTATAACCATGTTCGCTTTTCCCCGGAGAGTGCCAGACCGTAAGACCAGGAAGCGTGTCGGGCCCATCTCGTTCTGCTCCTTCTCCTCTCAAAACTATTATTATTTATGTGTATATTCGGGATCCACTTTGTAACGAAGGGATACGAGAATCATCTCGTAATCGGGAAACGCAGCGGCCTCGTGACTTTTCCTCTTCTGTTTGAAAACCTTCTGGCAATAATTGTACATCCATTTGGTAATGACAGCGAAGCAATTAATCGAGCCTGGGTCGTTGCTCATTTGACTCGAATCGGTTTCGACGAGCACGAGAGTTTTTACGGTAGAAAAAGCCACGAGAATTTTCGTACCGCGGTAGCTGAAAATCGTTTTGACAAACGAGGATTCGAGCTGTCTTTCCATGGAGTGGCGGAATTCTTTGACGTTCTTTCAACGACGAGGGTTACGGGTCCGAAGTATGAAGGTTAATGCTAATGAGATGGACTCTTAATGGAACACGTTTCCTCCGATTTTTCTAACGGGAGGCATTTAAAACTGCTTCGTTTTTCTTCCGTTTCGAGTTTTTAACGTTTGCTGAAAAGAGGCGGAAATAATGACGAGGTTAGCTATTGTTAAGGCGATTTCGTAAAGCTGGAGGCTTCTCATAGGCGGCGCGCGTTAAATTTTTCATTAATGAAGCTACGAGTCGCGAGAACGGTTTTATTTGTTGAGAAGATTGTGCTGCGAAGCGTTCCGCCGAGCCTCGCGGGACGGAGCAAATACAAACTCGAAGAACTCAAATCCGCCGAGCGTTTACAGCCGCTTCGTGACTTTTTCTCGAAGCTTTACTCTCGATTGTGAAATTGCACGGATGGTATGTGCGCAAATGTGTGCTTAACGAGTTTAAGTCCCCGCGGAAAGTCAACAGTCCGAAGACGAGAGTCCGCCACGAGAACAAGCGACAAAACGCGGCGAGCGGGGCAAAATGGATTGCAGTTGGCAGTAAACGGGTTTCCTCACGCGAATCTCTCGAGTTATTATTCTCTCGGGATTCTCTGTCGAATGAATTTTCGAAAATGAATTTCGAAACCCGCTTTAAATATCGATCCGCAGCGCCCGAAAACAATTTTTCTCCTCCTTCAATTTCGTCTAATCGAAAAATCTCCTGCAAAATTGCCTGGAAACAAGAATCTCCGACAAAACTGATGAAATGGGTTTGCCAAACTTTGGGCGAGAAGCTCATAAAATGATTTTCAAGGCTCGTCGTACCCGTTCAACGGAGCTGCCCGTTCCATTTGGCAGGTTTCATTTTGCCCCGCCTCCCGCTATGCCTGAGAGTTATTACGGCACCGAGAGTATAAATAAGAATTTCTGAAATTCCTTATTCAGTAAATCACACAAATTAAAGACAAATAAATAGAAAATGAATTGAATCTCCGTATGCGTACAGGCTCTCGAGGTTTCTCATGGAAAATATATGTTTTTTCAGCGAGCTTAAAAACACTCGTTAAATATGAGACGGACTATCACTCCGTTCCCAACGTTATGAACAATTCAACTCCCTCGTGCTCGTAGAAACACGCGTGTATCCGTGAAATCCAGCACGTGTGATGCAATGGAAAAAACACACGCGCGAAGGCGCCCGTCGAATCGACGCGTCGATTCAACAATCGTTTCGCGATTATTTCTTTAGAAAAATCCGCCTCGATCGATGCCTGATGGATATCCCCCGAAAGCCCCGTCGCGTATCTGCATGCAATTATTTTCCTCCTTCTCTATATTCTAATTGAACAAGGACACGGAAAAGGCGGTCGACTTTCGAGCATCTCTCGATCGTGTGCCTCAAATTCTGGTGGACGTTTATTTGGGCTTTTCGAAAAAAATGACTGTTTGTTCGAGCACTGAAACCGCGCCTATGATTTTCCGACCTGCTGCAGTACGCCAAAGTGTAATTTGCGAAATTCCTCGAGCCGCATCGCCATACGCCGAATGTTTAATGCAACGCGAGCTCCTGTCTTTCGCTCCCTCTCTCCGTCGACGTGCTTTGAATAAGAATTTTTCATTCATACCACATCGCACCGGGCGATTCTCCGTGCACGTATATACCGATCCGCGGTATACGTACGCGCCCGTGTTCCGAAGGATTGTGCGTATTTGCTCCTTCTACGATAGCAAGGATCGAAACAGCACTTGGCGAAAGGATTGCAAACTTCTACGAATCCACTTTGACGCTCGCGTATCATGTCTGTGCACACATGCTGGGCGAAGCTATTCCGCGAGCATACCTCGGAGTAAACACTCCGCGATCGTACCGATCGTGTCCTAGCCTATCGGCTTTCCTAAACGCGTATGCTCGGTGCTCGCGCGAGGCACAGCTTGAATTGAAAGCAAGTCTACGACACTTTTCGATAAAGAAATTTGAGTCAGTTGGCAAGGAAAGTCGATTCGAAGATTGCCATTCGATTTGGGTCCGGAGGACCCCCAAATGATGGATCCTTGGGCTCGACGATCCTCTGCAAAGTTTGCTCCGCTAATAACTTTTTTCCCCCCAATTAAAAAAACTTGTTTGTAATTAGGCTGGAGCTCGACTGCGTCTGTGTTTTTTGTTTTGTTTTTTTTTGCGCTAGCTCTTTTCCGAGTCGTGACAATTTGAGATCTCACTCTCGACTCTCTCGATCATTAAACTCCCTCGGGGAGGAATGATCCGAAGCAGTACGTGCAGGCAACAGAGTCAGCGAGTAATTTTCGCGCCGAGCATATCTCACTCTCGTTGATGAGGAGAGAAGTCGCGTCGTTTTTTCCTCATTTCTTACCTCTTTAAACCGTTTTTCTGTCTTCTTTTTTTTCCCCCACTCGTGTTTTCGTGTTCTCATTTCCATCGCTCTTTCCAGTCCTGCAGAAATTCCGAGGATCACCCGCGGAGACTTGATGAAAATGAACGTGCACACTCGCCCGCTTATCCTCCTCATTGCACAACCAAAGTAATCGCATTAAATTGACGGAATTAGCCTAATCGCTCCCGGCTACAGATCCCATAGAGAATCTAATGATGCAGCAACGTTTCATCCACCGACTCTTCTTTCGGCCTGCCTGCGTCACTTCCAGCTAGCTCACGATCGACCCCGACGAAACTCATTTTCTTTCTTCAATCCTACTAAAATACTCATCTTTCAAATTATTACGCTTCGCTTCTTCGCTGCACCGATCGCAGCGAGTTCAAGGTTCAAAGCGACGAAAATACGCTCGGGCCTCGAATTTTGAATGCCTCGACGAACCCAATCTAAGAGAGTTTGATTTATTTCGATAATTTCATTCATTTCCGATTGCAGAATTCGCAAGTTTTGCGTCGAGATCGTTTCTGAGTGCGCGCGTAACGTTTTCGCGCGGTACGAAAAACACTGCCGCCAATCGGGTGCCACGAGTTTTCAAGGGATTCTCGCGAGTACGTTATTACGAAACAATGAAGAGCTCGTTAGAGGCTTGCTCCCCGGTGCTACCCCTCCGATAAGCTCACCCGTGTGTTTTCATGTGTGTTTGTATACCGGATACGTAACGACCTTGCGACGAAAGGAAACGCGAGTTATCGCTCAGGTACGTTGGAACAATGGTGAATGGAGATTTAAGGGTGTCGGCTCCTCCCGAGACCTTTGGCATCCCTTCTATTTAGTATTTCAATGGTATTGCCGCACGTATATGGGCTTTCTTACCGCGAACTACCGATTTCACAAGGCCCAAGTATTGCGATAAATATTTGGCAATTGCGGAGTTTCGATACTTTTCCAAAAACGACGAGGAAGTTTTGTTTTTCGTCATGAAGTTGAGTGTTTTATTTATTAAAAAAATCTTACGAAATCTTCTTTCGCGTTTTTCTGGCGTCTGAACCACTCCAAAAATGGAAGAAACCATGATCAAGGTTGGCGTCTTGACATTGACATATCTCAGGAGTGAAGAAATATTTTTCTTATCAAATTCGGTAGATTTTGGGCGGAAAGTCTCGTACATGCAAGTGCTGAGATGTCCCTTGAGAGAATTCCTCGATTTTTCTGGGGCATCTGTGAATCGGAGAGGCGTTTGTGGTTTTCGCAAGTTTATTTTTCCCTGAGAATAGTCCAAAGAGGGCACTAACGATGCACTTAGATAATGAGCGTTGGACTGATAGAGCTTTACGAGACTCGAACGTTCGCCTCTGCTCGCCTTTACACGCTGCTGCTGCTGCTGCTGCTGCGGTCCAGATGAAATTCAAACTCGTGCATCTTTTATTGCGGTACGGTCATTAACATGCGCGCGCGAATCTACACAATCGAAGGTAGTTCGTGTTCAGCGGGGATTAGCTATGTGCCAAGTTGAATCTTACGTCTTTGCAGAACAATGCGCATTTCTCGTTACATCGATTAGAAACGGTGAGATACGGAGGCTGCGCGAGAAAAATCGCGTACGTGCGCTCGCGTGTGGTCTCCGATTTTTCACGAAGTCAGCTCTTTTTATCGTAAATAATTAGTTGCGTGCTGCATACGAATATAACCGCGCGAGCGATAAATGCAGCGAGTAAATTGTCGAAATAATTGCGTTACGATTTTCATATTGCACACGTTTTTAGATAAGAATTCCTTCTAAAATATCTCCTTCGAAAAAATGGAGTCGTGCGTGAAAATCAATCACGCCTCGATTCGAATCCGAGTCGCCTTCGAGTCCCCATCAATTCTTCGGCTCTTTATTGCACGCTGCAAAAATATTGCGCAACCGCATTGTCACCGCGTTCCTCGTAACTTTGCATTGGAAACGAGAGGACAGTTTTTCAATAAGCGATTGATCGTTTCACTCCAACTGTTTATTCCTCCGGAGATCTCTCGCGTCCTCTCGATTTCAATGCAGCTGCTGCATTCCGACTGTCTCGAGGATCGATTACAGACTATCAGTCTCGATTAGACGATCACAGACGCTGAAGGACCAGCAGCAGGTCGTTCCACGTCGCTCTCGCATGCTCTCTCTTTCATTCCCCTTTGCTCCTTCCCTCTCTTTTTCCCATCAATCAGTATTGATTGTCTTTCGGTTTGATTCTCTCGTAAGTTTCTATCACAGAGAAAACGGATTCGTTTTGTATACAGTGAGCAAAGAGCATAGTATTTTTTGAATTTTCCAATTTTTCGTCGTTTCCAATCACAAATTTTCACCGTCAGCATGATAAATTCTATGATAAATGCACGAATATACACCGAATCCGTGTGACATTTTACCATCCATATAGTTTTTTTTTTTTCCCAGGGTTGCCGAGCATACTTAACAATATAAACATTTGAAGTGACTGAAAAGATTTTTCACTATGCTTATAGAGAAAAAGATTCTTGAGTCTTTTGAATAAAAGGTATGGGTGTTGGTCTTCTTACTATGGTTGATAGAACAATTTTTATTACTGCTCTTCGAACTAATGCTGCAATCCAATGTGCGTATATGTACTGTCCCCGAGATACTATTTTTTAAGAGGATGGGAGAATCGTTGAAATTCTTCAGCATTTACATCGGTTAATATACCTTTGTGATGTTCGAGCTCGTCTCTCGCAGTCATCGGACATGAGTTTCCTCTCTCTTTCCCTCCCCCTGCTCTCGTTATCTTTGTCTCTTCGTTTCTACTTGTCTGCTCTCTTGCCACTGTCCCTAATTCTCTTTCTACTTCCTTCTCTCTCTCCCTCCCTCCCCGCATAAGTAAATTACACAAGATTCCTTTCCGTCCTATCGTTCCACTGGGATAGCAAGTGAGCTCTTTGCTCAGAGTTCTACAGCGTGGACACGGCTCGCGCGCGACCGCGTCCCATGATCGATGTAACGATCCTCATTATCTCGTAATGAGACTGGGAGGGGCACAGGATGCTCGCTTAAATGTGCAAATATATTCGCATTCGTGTGCCAAATGCACAGGGATTTTCGCGTCGGCTCGTTCGAATCGAAAAGGCGGCACGGTATCCTCGATTCCCGTCGCTTGCGCCCTTCCCCCCCCCCCCCCCCCCCCCCCAATGAAAAACGAGTTTTACGAGCGTATTGACGAGCCGCGGATCGCGATAGGTGGAGAAAATATGACCCTCGGACCGGAACAGGCTGCAGTCGCAGCGTCGAGCTTTGATTTATCATCCTCGCTCGAACGGTCCAATGGCCGGTTTTTTCGTAATTTTCCCTCGCAGGAAGTGCGATCGAGTTTTTTTTGTCGTCCGTGAAAGGATACCCCGAGCACGTTTTCGATCGAACGCGGAGATTTTTTGTTTCGGTGGAGAAATTATCGAAAGTCACACGCGCCCAGCAAATTACACGAGAATAATTTCCCTTTTATGCCCTTTTTTATTCCGTGTTTTTGGCTCATCGCTTCTTCCTCGGGTTCGCCCGCCGCGGTGTGCGCATGTGAAGGACAGGAACTCCGGGACCGGTATAATTATGCAATTTAGATTCAGTTTTACGATTCCGGTTTGGCGTTTATTAAAAGCGAGAGTAGCCACGTGCGTGTGCGCTTTTACCTTCGTGGCTCGCGTGTGTTTGATTCACCGAAGATTCTCGTACCAACACTCACTTCATCGGGCTATCACCCCACCCGAATTTCTTAACGTACACGGCCGAAAGATACCCCGGTACGTTACAAATGACCGCGGTCAGCCTGCCCTAACTCTATTCCTGTCTTGCTACGCCTCGGGCTGCGAGAGGAGGGGAAAAAAAACGGAGAAAAAAATCGATGCAGAATCTCCACGAAATTAGTAATTGACAAATCATTTTTCATTTGGTCTCCTCAAAATTTTGGAGAAATTCTCGCGTTTGCTGTGCGATTCGTTTTTCGACCGCTTATGCCCGATTCTCGTGGTGGATTTTGATGGAATTGATTCTCTGGCTGAATCGATGGATATATTTCTTCGGATTGGTCGTCGACGAGGATTCACTCGAATAAGGTTCAAACTCGTATTTCTCATCTGCAAATCTCTCGCGTTCCTTCGGATTTATTAATATATGTTCTTCGCTTCGATCGCGCGCGCACGTTCGAGTCTCGCAACATTCTTTCTTTACCCTTGTCCTGTCTCTTTTCTTCTTCTTCTCCGCTGCTTTTATAATCTCTCGACGATTTTCGTGCTTCGCCTTCATTCACGAGGTCGCACGTCAGTTTATCTTACATGGGTCCGGCACAATCAGCCTCACAATCATTTTTATATATCCACGTATAAGTCAGTACTACGCGCTCGCATGTGTGTGTCGGCAATATCGGTCTTGATTTCTGCATTCGTGTGCGCCGCGCGGTGCAAGGTCGCGGGCCAAGGCGGACTGCCCGGCGACGTTCACTCGTTTAAAAAACATCCAAAAAATCTGCTTTCTCACTCGAGTTTTTATGAGGATTCTCGCCCGGAATTGTTCTCGCGCCTGTTCCCTCGCGCTTATTCGGGATTTTTCGATCGCTCGCCATCCGCGATGTTATCGAAACTTCGGTCCCCAACGATTCGTCATCGATTGCCATTTTCGCTCAACGAACATCGAATTCTCCTCCTTTTTTTTTTTTTTTTTTTTTTTTACTTTCATTCACTACTCCGAGACTCTCTCTCGTCCCGTCGCGTCTCATTTTAGTTTCAAATCCCATGTGAAAAAGTGCCGATAAGAGGAAGACTCCACGAGATGAGAAATCGACGATTCACATATTCGATAAATATTCACATTCGAGGGTCTCGCTTAAATCTTAGACATTTCACTCTTTTTTCCTTTACAGCTTCCCGCCGTTTCGCCAGGTCCTGTTTCCTCTCTTGTCGCCCCTGTATTGCTCAAATACCGGGTTTGTCGACCGCGTCTCCTCCTGGCTGGCTCGAGAGCCGAGATCGATCCGGCCGCCGATGTCGCCCTGCTTCTCGGCGAAGTTTTACTCATCGAGGATGCCGCCAGACAATTTAATCCCATTGGAGGTAAGTACTCTTCGGACTTGGACATTTGCCTAAAATATTGACAACTCACTATAGCGTTACCGTGACCTCCGCGGTCGCCAAATATTCAACTGCTTGAAACCAGTCTGGGCTTTTCTATAATTATGTATATTAAAAATGGACGCTCCTCCCATTTTTTATGTGATGTTTCTCAATAAAACGATTAATAGATTTTCAATATTCGTACGCAATCAAATTTAGGTAAAAACGTTTACGACAAACTGTAATAAAAATGAATGATGTTTTATAAGTCAAATTACGATTTTTTTTCGCTCGCATTTAAAAATCCGAAATTTCATTTATCGTGCTGGGATTAAAACTGAAAATAGTGAAAGAAACTGGGCAAGAAATTGTCAACTTTCTAGTGCATTTAATTTCGATTTTGTTACTAAGATTTTATTGGGAAAATAAAATATTCTGGAATAGAATAAAATCATTCGTTTATTTTTTATGAAATTTCTGTACAAAGAAGGCAAAATTGCGATTGACTCAGTTTTTCTTTATCCCAAAAGACACTGATCGAAAATATCGTGCAACGGAAAAACTTCTCCACGCCGAGGACGAATATCGCGAGATACTGTGCAGCGCGAGGGAACTTTACGCGCGTCCACTAGCCCGCAATTATCCTGAATTTCACGATGTCATTTTCCAGCCACTGGCCGAAGTCTCGAAAATGAGCGCCGAGCTCTGCGACAGGGTGAGTTACAATTCTTTTCGTTTAACGTTCAAACGAAGCTGTGACAGCCACTTGAAAGCTTTTGTGACACGAATATTCACCCAAAATCGAATAAAAATTTCAGTCTTTCTTGCTTTATTGATAAACCGTAACGAGATTCCAACAATGTCGAAGAGGACATTTTCAACGGTAAAGTTAGAAAATCTTGCGATTTTGAAAAATGATTTTTCAAGTTTTTTTTTGAGTCAGAAAATTGGTGGAGAAATTCATTCGCACTAACGCCTGAGTTCGAGCAACCATTCGTGCTCCGGTGTACTCAACGAATTTCTTCTTTACCGACCACCCAAGGCACGAATCTTGAAGTTTACAGATTTAACACCAGATGGCCGTAGTCTCAAGCTCGCTTTCCAGTTTTCAAACACACACACACTTGTCGAGTTCTCGCACTTTTTACTTTTTGTTTCCTCTCGAAAATGTTTGTCCCTCTTTCCGGTGCGACGATGCGATAATATTTGTGACGCGGTTAACGTAATCCTAAAAAAATCAACGAAAAAGATCAAAGCAAAGAATTCCTCGAAATAATTTCACGTTTTTTTCCGATTTTTCTTTCACTCGAATTGAAAAAAAAACACACACACACAAAAATTTTGCACGTTTTTTTCCCCAAAAATCGGCCATAATATTGAAAACTATTCGGGAAAGAATTGATCAAAATTACCTGGAGTTTTCCACTCGTCCGAGTTGCTATGATTTTCGAATGCTTTTTATCTCCATGAATGGTGCCAAAGGTGAGTGAACTCTGAGAAATCTTATAACGAAGTCGAAGATCTAAAATTCTCCTCGAAACCGTAATCTCGCGGGGTTATGGAAAAGAAAATCACGTGTGGCCCCTCATCAGGTTTATAACGTTTTCCACCTCCGCGTGAAAAGGATGCGGCGGGAAATGCGGAAGAACCCCACTTGCATCGAGCGACTACTGAAACTTATTTTTTCCGACCAAAAGCGTGGAAAATATTTCCAGAATAATATTCGTCCGACAAATGAGTAAATTTTCCGATTTCTTATAAAATAGAAGCTGAAAAAATTGGTCCCCGAGTAAAATCATGAGTTCTAACGACAAAAGAATTGAGAACGAGATGAAAAATTTTAGTCGGCAATCCGAGTCGTTCCTTCTCTCGCTTTCTCAGATTAAAAAGTGTATTTTTGCATTGTTCTCTGTACTGTTGCATTCGAAGCCGTTTTTTATCGAGTCCCGTCAATTTTTTCGATCCGCGATGCTTGTAAACGAGAGAAAGAAGCGACGCAGACCCCCGCGCAAATGTAAACATGAAGCTGTAGCGCGCGGCTGAGACGTTCGGGGGGTTAACGAGCCCCCGGGATGAGTGATGACGGTGGTTAGCACCCTCATAAATATTTGCTTTACAAGTCGCCGAAGATATGCTGCTGTTGCGCGCGCTCCGCCTTTCGCGCAAAGCCATTCGAAGAGAAAACTTGGCGTGTTGGTGCTGCTGCTCTGCACTCGGTCTAAATATATATATGAATATAAGATCGTAAAATTAAAAAGGTTCGCGCTCCCGGAGACCGCACTCTCGACGCTTCTCGTCCGCTCGTCCGCTCGTCCGCGCCTGCGAAATAACTGAAGAAATACCAGCGAAATATTCCTCTTTCATTTCCAACTCTTTTTTTCTCCCATTTATTTTATTCTTCCCAGAGCTCCGCAGGTATCAGTAGAATCTTACGATTAATTTTGCCCTGTCACAAACGTTTAAATTATCACTCGTCCGCGTGAAAAAGTCGTTCCGAGGCCTCCGTTCCTGCGCAATGGGAATGAGAACGTTTTATTGGGGCTCCGTTTGTATTATCCGTTGGTTATTCCTCTACACTCGGGAAGAAACATTGTTCGTCGAAAGAAATTCCATCTCGACCAACCGAAATATTTCGTTCTGAGATTAAACGAGAAATTATTTGGAAATGTTGAAATGAATTGTTACTCGAATAGCAAAAGATTCGGTGCAGCTCAACGATTTCGTGTGTTCTCTCGACAAATTATTACCGAAGTAAACTTCGTTTATTTGCTCAAACGATTGCCGATGACTTTCACTCGATTACTCCGAGTTTTTCAAGTTCAACCGACGCAGCGACGAAAACTTTTTAATCAAAGTGTGACCGTGTTTTTAATCAATGTATTCATACCGCAATAAAGAGCGCAAATAAGAATCACTGGACTTTTTCGTTCCCCCTAATTTGGACTGTTGTAGCGAGACGAGGAAATATTCGAATCGATGAACAATCGACGCGCGATCTCGTTTTTATTGGAAGTACGAGGGCGAGCTCGAACCACGTGCCACCAGCCGGCAGAAAGTGAAACCGAAAGAGTTCGTTCAGCCTGAAAGAAGATATTTTATATCTATTAGACGTCTGTAGTGTCTCGAACGTAGCTCCGAGCTCACGATCGCAGACAGATATCCGCGAGCGAAGGATACGAAGCGCGGGCGAGCCTTCCTTCTCCCTCGCTCTGCTCCCAGCATCCGCGTTAAATCTTCCCTCGGCTACTCGCGATCTATATATTTCTTAACCGCAAGGTCTCTCGTGCGGAAGATCGCGCACCGGGGCATAGTGTTTCTCTACGAGATTCTTCCCCCTATGATCATCGTTTCTGTCAGGCTTTGGCCCGGCCACAACCTCCGAGCAGCCCCCTGTATTCGATGTCAGCAGAGTCCCTCGCTCCAAACACGCGGCAAACTTGTCGAGTCAGCGAGCACACACGGGAGCGCTTCGCTCGCCCCTCTTCCATATCTTTCCTACTCAAACTATTTCGCTCCAAATATATTTACACTTTCGCTTTCATATGCAAATTACGAAAGTCTTTGCCAGCAGAAAGTACGACCAGTCGAATTTCGGCGTGAAAAGATATTTCACAACAATTTTTAGAGATTAGACAGATTTAGGTCCGTTTTTAGACAGATTATTCCAAGAAGTACTCCCGAAAACGTGGCCTCGAGTTTCGCCTGATGCTGTGAGAACTGTCGCCAAACTATGGAATGTCGCAAAACTTGAGATGCATATCACACGACCTCCAAAAAGCTTCATTCGCTTCGATCACACCTCGCACAAATCACATATTTTCCCCTTCCTTGTCACAAATAACAAATTTTATAGATTAATAGCGAAGTGTCAACGAGAGAGATTGTTCTAGAAAGTATCCAAATCATCCTGCTGGCCCGATTATAAATGAAAATAATAGAAGCTAACTTGCTTTTACTCTCCGCGTATGCCAGCAGTCGTAGCTGCAACGGAGTCAGCAGCTCAAGATGATCTGTTACGTTGAGAGGCTCTTCGTGCATCCACATATGATGCGTGCAGGAAGTTTGAGCCAATCCATTGGTCTCTCTCCTCCTTCCTATTTTCCTCTCGCTCCTGCATGAGTTGTCTTTTTCTTCCTCCTCTTCATGTCCCTTTCTCTCTGCATCCTATTGCTCCAATTAGAGCACTATGGCCTTATTTGTATCGATCTCACACTAGAATACTCCAAACTGTGTTCGTTATCTTTACTCCTTTAGTTTTATTTTGATTATTTTATTTTACAGCGTATAATGCTTCTCTTTATTCAGCCTCTTTGTTTGCTGGCTGCGTACGATGCTTATTTCTAGTTATATTTTATTAAAAAATTTTTTGTTTTTTTTTTTTTTTTCAATTTCGTTTTATTTGATTTTCTTAATATTTGGTTTACATTGTAAAAAATCCTACTGTACTAAGTTTTTGTCTTGCGCCCTTTAGCGTGCTTGGGCCGAAATAGACAATCGCCTTTTCGTTGAACAATTTCAGGGAAACCGGCGGGAAGTAGAAGATAAATCGAAGCGTGGATCAAGTTGAGTTATTTGAAAAATGTGCCTTCCGCGACCTTCCCCTTGTTTCGATACTTTTATTCTTCGAGATAAATGACGCCACGCGATCGTTTTAATGCTGCACTTTTGCTTTTGGTATTACAACGAGAGACTTTCTCCCCGCGATGAGAGCCGACCGGCGGCAATTATCCCGGTGTCTCCTGCATCGGAGGTGCAAGAAAATTAAATACTAGCAGCCCAGAACACTGATGGCGTTTTTGTGCACGGAGTTACGACGCCACAAGGCGTTCGTTAGCGAGTTGGCGAAAAGAAAAAATAGGAGAAAAAGAAGGACGAGAAAAATCCCCGCCGCGCCCCGCCGGTACTTCCGGAACAAAGAGTTCGCACTTCGTCTCTTTCTCCTGTGGTGAGCACAGTCGGAGCAGAGAGAGAGAAAGAAAGAGTTCCCGATAAATCATTAAATCATACGTGGACCTACACAAAAATTGATTTATGTCAGCGTGATAAATCTTTTGTTTCATTCAAACTGTATTTACTCGAATGAAATACTTCGGTTGAAATTTACGCGGAAAGGAATCGTCTCGAAGCTCTTCGAACGCTGATCGTCATTTCGTCGTTTCTAATTGAAATTTCGGTTAGAGGAGAGAGCCGAAAATCTTCGTTGGCATCGAATTAGTTGACTTTATGGATCAGCAGAAGTGACGGAATGATTAACGACTGACGAATTCCTCCGCTCATTTTTTTTGACATCCGAAATAACCGTTGCCCGCAGTCGCGGATCCATTTTCGAGGCAGAAATGCAATTTCTATCGATCTGCTTTATCGATTCTTTCGGTACTCTCGAGAAAACGGTACGCGAGATTCTCTCGTGAATGGGATTGAGGAACTGTGAGATTACGAATTCGTGCTCCATGTACGAACGGGAGATGCGGTGCTCTTTCGTTATTATTATTGCTACTTTCTACGATACGCCTCGAGATCCCGAGAGTTATCGAATTTTACTTTCGTCCGCGAACGCTGCAATCGTATATTCGACACAAATACTATGATATTACAGTACACAACGAGCTTTAAGTATACGGTACCGGTTGATAATGAAAAAAATGAAGAGATCAAAATATGCTAGAGGGAGAGCGAGAAGGAAGAAAAATCTAACTACGAGGGGCATTGAATTACCGGGTGTCAGGGATTTAAGACGACGAGAGATCGATTCAATATAGACACGGAGCTCGAGTGTCCCGCTGCCGAGCCCGATATTTACCGTCTCGAGTCATGGAATCCGAAAGAGATTTCTACGGGAGACACACGTACACACTCGTAACACGTGATAAAAAAGAAAAAAGAAATGAAAAAAACGAGGACGGTGCGGGTGTATCGATAGGAGAAATTAGATACTCATCGGAATGCAAACCTTTCCTCGAACGTTCTATATATACTTTCAATAGATATCTATTGATGTATGGTTATCGGTTGCACGCTCATGTGTAGGAAACTCTTGAGATACGACACGGAAGTGAAGCCCTACGGGCTGGAGCGTTGAATCTTCCGTAATATTACGATCATTCTAACCGCGATATCTTTTGGTGGAATGTGTGAAATGTCGGTGATTTTTAGCTCAGAATTTGATATTCGGAAAATTTTTCGTTCTTCGGTCTCCATTTTCAATCGATTTTGACTTCGATGGTAATGCGGTAATCCGATGGATCGCTTTTACGAAGAGATTTTATTGGGGCAGTTCCAAGATCGGAGTCGCAGTTTTCGTAAGAATTCGTAAAAAAATGATTTTTTTTTTTTTTTTTTTTTCCCCCCATTGAAACGCTCTTTATTTCGGTTTTTTTTTATTGACAATCATTGATTTCTGTTTTCTTCGTGAATACCAGCAGGAAATGTGATGAAAGTAATCAAATTTGGCTGATGAAGCGCGCCGATTTCTCCTGGCGATTAATACAAACTGACGCATTTTCTCGAGAGACAAAACTGTAAACAGGCGAACAGAGTGGATCGTTGGATCATGTATGAATTTAAGTGTCCACGTTTGTGAAGGTTATTAGGAAGCCCTTGGCCAAAAAGGATTTCGTAATTTTGTTATTTTTTACCCGTGGCTTTATGTCGTTTTCATCTCCACAGGGAGTACCTGGGGCTGCTCCAGTTGGGAAGGTCCGGGCACCAGCGTTGATGTTTTTGTCTTCCTCCTTTGTCCTGAGACACCGTAATTTGGTGCAACTTTCATTCTGTAAAATAGAATAATCGACCCTGTGAGAAACCATTAGAGAAGGACGATGCAGAAGTGTGCCTTCTTTCGAATTTTTCATTCTAAATTTAGAAAACCCAGTTTTTATCGCGGTATCGTTCCACTCCCCATACACAATCAATCAACTTTTATTTTGAGATTGATAAATTTCGGAAATCCAATCGTGACGTTTGTGCGTTTTAGTAATTGTTTGGGTCGTCGGAAAAAGTCGTCAGCTTAATTTGAAAATAAATGGTTTAGATCGATGTTTGTTCAATCGGATGTTCAATCAGTGTTGAATTTTTCCTTAACACAAGGGGGCCGGGTTGAAATTCCGAACGGTGAGAAATCAGAAGGCTCAAAAGTCCGAAAATCTCGCTAGTGCGGTATATCTATATATTTCGAGTCCCAGCTAGATTTTCGGACTTTTGAGCCTTCTGATTTCTCACCGTTCGGAACTTCAACCCGGCCCCAACACAAGTGAAATTTTCACCAGATATAGAGGGTCGAAGCCTTGTATTGTGAGTCCAGGTGTGATCCCTTTGATAGCTCTACACTGTTCGTCCAGAGTTTTCATTCTACCGGGCATCAATTGCGGTAAACTGGGTCTCTTTGGTGGTGGATCGTACATACACCAAAGCGTATTATTGCTGTGATAATGAGACACCACTATTATTCGATTTAAAGTAAAAGTATCGTTCGAAACCGAACTGAAATAATTGTCAGGCTACAACGTACCGCAGCGCTTCATTCAACTGATTTACGGAGCACGGTGAGAATGTTGCTCTGTTCTTATTGAAACTGTCATTAGGTGACATAATGTAGCCCAATTGTTTATGACATGCAGTGATATTGTGAGGGTCATGCGTTAGGCCCAGCCTAGAAAAAATCACATGATAAAGAAAAATCAAAAGATTTTGACGGCAAACGGAAAAACTGCATGGTGATCGCTACTGATGACTCAATATTGATCTCAATCTACCCAGTCGGTTTGTCGAATCTGGCTTAACGTTTTTGCTAAAAGTTCCTTTCACGACACTGTTCGTATTGCCGCACTTACGAATGTCCAATCTCGTGAACCGCAGCGTTGATTCCGTAAAATCCGCCGTTATCATTGATAATTGCGGTTCCATTCTGCTTTTTTTGCGTGTCATCAACGAGACAAGCGCCCCCGCGATATGCCAATCCTGATAAAGTATTAAAAATCGAATAAATGATAGAATATCATTTCTCATTATTGAAATTCAAAAATGCAGAAAATTTAAAGTCTCACCTAGTATGCTACTATTCTTGATCTTTAACCTGATGAATAAGATGTGTCAGAACGGATTAATCATCGATTAACTTGAAAATATTCGTAATTAAAAGCACTTTGAACCAGTTAATTGTTTAGCGAATTGATGAAAATAATTTCTAATCGTTGATTGGGCCACTAAAATTCGTTGTACGTACTTGGTCACTGTGACTGCGATGTCATACATGCTGAACGGAATCTGGTTTCTCACGCTATAAAAATATTTACTAATCCCAACATCACCTTCTTGCCGCAACCAATCGTCCCCGATGAATGGTGTCGCTTCGGGCCTCTACAAAGTTTCAATCATGAGAGACACAACTGCTACACCGGATTGATCCACTAAATATCGATTTGAGAACTCACTGTCGCTAGAGCTATTCCAGCAATGTGGAGTCTGATACCCGGATTTTCGAATTGACGGTAGTACAGGTCAACGCCGTTCCAAAAGGCCAAAATGTATTCCAGGAGACGCGTCAACTCAATTTCTCCCTCCGGTCGACCATAAAATCTGCGAAGAACGTTGCGTTATTGTGATTTTTCATTCATAAAGAGCTTCGCGCTTCTTGGCTACTCACTGTCGTGGGAAAAAAGTAAAATCGTAGTGCAGAAATAGTTTAGGATAAATAGATTTGCTGTAATCAACCGGTCGAAACCGAGGATTAGGAATGAAACGAGTTCTAGGGACATTCGAATTTTCTCCATCGAGTCGAATGTGCGGCCTCCTCGAGTTTCCTCGTCTGATCGCTCCCCTTTGACCTGAAATTACGGGCATTCGATTTCAAACTTGGGATTGTGAAAATTTTCAATTTTTTATCGTTCACCTTCCGCGTTATTTTCGAATTCTTATTTCTGAAAATATCGGTCGATACTCAAAGGGACGTTAACTGATTGAAAAAAATATTGAAATGTAATTGCGTCGATTGCGGTTACTGCGTTTTCGAGCCTTTCAAAAATTGCACGGACTCACGTTCAATATCATCTTCCGGGAAGTTTCTGATCCTCAGAGCAACGTGCTTCGCTGAAATCAAGTTTTGGCTTTCGTTGTCATCGAAGGAACGACGGTGTCTCAAATGAGCTTCGACGATGTGCGCTGGCACGGGTCTGATGATCACAGCGGCATTGTCTCCTTTCATTCTCATATTGCCAGTCTGTTGAACGGTTTATTTCACGAATCATTATAAAATCGTTCAATAGGCCATGCTCAATCTGTTCTCTTCGTCAATTTAGTTTTAATTCGAGATCAACTAATTAGTTTTTTAATTGTTTCTTCTCACGTTGAGTGATGCTGGCAATGGTGGAAGTTAAAATCATTTCTAAAGCGAGGAAAAATTAAAACGAGAGATCGAGATATTTCAATCCCGAAAAAAATCACGTTTAGCAACCAAAATGTCTGTAAAAATATGTTGATTACTGATTCTCAGTGAAAATACTGTTGGCCAATTTCAAATTCTCCAGAGAACATTTGTAACATAAAATTAAGTAAATGCAAAAACTGTACATACGACGACAGGCTCGCCAGTTTGAAAATCCGACCCGATGACGAACGAAGCACGGTGTTTAGGATCTTCGAGAAGTCGTCCGACTCTTCTCATTGCCTGCATCAAAATATTTACTTATAAATTCAAGTCTTTCTCGTATTCAATGATTTTCCATTCTTTACGTTGTTGATCAAGCACATACATTCTCCTCGAGAACGTAATGAACACCACCAGGCATTCTGTTGTTTTCCCATGCGATATAAACGGGTGTATCTTTCGAGGCAAGCAACGAGTCTGGGGGATGGAGCCACAGATTAATGTTTCTTCCGAAAGCTCGAACTCTCATGTGTCCTCCTCCTGCATATTTGTTGGTCGAGTTGATGGAACGCTTGTGAATGTTTTCTGGTAGTTCAATGTTAACCAGCTCGTGTTCTATAACTGTAAATTGAAAAAAATATGATTATTTTTATTATTTCAAGTTCTCGGATCGATTGTTCTAGCAACGATGAATCGATGCTAAAGTTATTGAGCCTCCGGCGAGAAGAAAATTAAAAATAACTGAACACTCCACATTGAATAAATGCGACGTAATTGATGTATTTTTACCAGTTTTTGGGTCCATGTTCAAGTAATCTAGAACCGGATCACCAGCCACTTCCACCTACGAAAAATGGATCGAGAATTTACCATTTCCGTTTCATCTAATTCAATATTTCTTCGACCAACACTTATTCTCGATTCCTGATTATCGATAGTTGAATTTTTCGTACCTTCCCATTGCTGAGAAGAGGGTGCACGATGGCCAGGCAAAAGATCACGACACCGTAATGGTACATGATTTTAGTATGGACGTTGAAAAAAATTGAAAATCGAAACTGCTCCTCGCAGAATTCGATGCGACTGGATCAAATTTCGGCCCGACAGCAGTCTAATAAGGGATTTTCGGGCATAGCGAATACGGCTTATGAGCGAATGATATTTTGCTATAAATCTTACGAGTGTTCAGTATTCTCGTAACTTATCGTGTTATATAACTCAAACGTATTTCAACAGTATACGCAATAAGTTTACAAAATGATTTTTGACTTTTGAAAATAAAAGTCGTTCTGTCTCCTTTGTTGCTCAACTATAACCACATAAATTTGAACATTGCGCGAGTCTGCGATGATTTTTTTCAATCGGCCGCATCCTCGTGCTACGGGACACCTGCACACATGTCTGATATCAATTTTTGAGGAATCAAGATAACTCAGAATAATAAAACACCCGAATTATCAAGTATACATCATCGGATGTCAGGAAATAAATCAATCGCGGTTTTTTCGCAACCACCAAACAAAACTATTGAAAACATTTTTTTACTCATCGGACTTTGAATTGTGGGACTACCGTCGACAGTGAGGAATGTGACTGCTGACAGCAAAATCAAAATAACCAGATCGATGCTTAATTTGTATGAAAATTGTTTCTTATTACTTCTGCATCCGATGGCGGAAGATCGAGAAAGAGTCGATCTGAACCGCTGAATCTTCCGTAATATTACGATCATTCCAAACGCGATATCTTTTGGTGGAATGTGTGAAATGTCAGTGATTTTTAGTTCGAAATTTGATATTTAGAAATCTTTTTGTTCTTTGGTCTCCATTTTCAATCGATTGACTTCGATGGTAATGCGGTAATTCGATGGTTCGCTTTTACGAAGAGATTTTATTGGAGCAGTTCCAAGATCGGTGAAGCAACTTCTCGTAAGAATTCGTAAAGAGTAAATTGTTTTTTTTTTCCCCATTGGAAATGCTTTTTATTTCGGTTTTTTTTTTTTTATTGACAATCATTGATTCCTCTTTTCCTCGTGAAAGTAATCAGATTTGGCTGATGAAGTCCGCAGGAAATCCTGGGAGAACGCGAATCTTGACGAACCGCCGATTTCTCCCGGCGATTAATATAAACTGACGCATTTTCTCGAGAGACAAAACTGTAAACATGCAAACAGAGTGGATTGTTGAAATATTTATATCAATCCGAGTATCCACGTTTATGAAGGTTATTAGGAAGCTCTTGGCCAAAGAGGCTTTAGTAATTTCATTATTTTTTACCCGTGGCTTTATGTCATTTTCATCTCCACAGGGAGTGCCCGGGGCTGCTCCAGATTGGAGAATCATGGAATTAGTTTTGACTTCTCGGTGTTCCTTCTTTGAGTAGTGAGTCCTGCGGCACCATAATTTGGTGCAAATTTCATTCTGTAAAATAGAATAATCGACTTTGTCATAAACAATTAGAGGAGAACGATACGGAAGCGTGTTTTTTTTTGAAATTTTTATATATTTAATACTCAATTATAATGAGCTTCTGTTCAGAGAATGATAAATTTCGAAAATTCGATCGTGGAATTTGTGCCTTTTATAGTGAAAATTCAAAGGAAGTCGTGAGCTAAATTTGAAAATAAATGGCTTGGATCGATGTTTGCTTCCTCGAAGTATTATCGGTTGAATTTTTCCCTTAACGAAAGTGAAATTTTCACCTTATGTTGAGGGTTGAAGCCTTGTATTACTTTTCCATCTCTTGTGTTTTCGACAGCTCTACACTGTTCGTCCAGAGTTTTCATTCTACCGGGCATCAATTGCGGCAAACTGGGTCTCTTTGGTGGTGGATCGTACATACACCAAAGCTTATTATTGCTGTGATAATGAGACACCACTATTATTCGATTTGAAGTAAAAGTATCGTTCGAAACCGAACTGAAATAATTGTCAGGCTACAACGTACCGCAGCGCTTCATTCAACTGATCTACGGAGCACGGTGAGAATGTCGCTCTGTTCTCATTGAAACCGTTCGTACGTGTCATAATGTAGCCCAATTGTTTACGACATGCAGTGATATTTTGAGGGTCATGCGTTAGGCCCAGCCTAGAAAAAATCACATGATAAAGAAAAATTGTAAGATTATGACAGCAAACGAAAAAACTGCATGGTGACCGCTACTGATGATTCAATATTGATTTGATTCTACGCAATCGGATTGTCGAATCTGGCTTAAAGTTATTTGCTAAAAGTTCCTTTCACGACTCTGTTCATATTGTCGCACTTACGCATGTCCAATCTCGTGAACCGCAACGTCGATTCCTTCAAACGCGCCGTTATCAGTGATCGTTGAGGTTCTCCGCTCCTCTTTTTTCTTATCAATTGGACAAGCGTTTCCGGGACTTGTCAAACCTGGTAAAATATTCAAAATCGAATATAAGTATAAAGTATCAAAACCGAAAATTGAAATAAAAATAATTTCTCGATCATCATTATTGAAATTCAAAAATGCAGAAAATTCAAAGTCTCACCTACGACGGTACTATTCTTGATCGTTAACCTGATTAATAAGATGTGTCAGAACGGATTAGTCGTCGATTAACTTGACAATATTCGTAATTAAAAGCACTTTGAACTAGTTAGTTGTTTAACGAATTGATCAAAATAATATCAAATCGTTTTTTGGGCCACTAGAATTTGTTGTACGTACTTGGTCGCTGTGACTGCGATGTCGTACATGCTGAGCGGAATCTGGTTTCTCACGCTATAAAAATATTTGTTAACTCCATCATCATGTTTTCCCCGCAACCAATCGTCCCCGATGAATGGTGTCGCTTTGGGACTCTACAAAGTTTCCATCATAAGAAATACATCTGCTACACCGGATTGACCCACTAAATATTTTGTTTTGAGAACTCACTGTCGCTAGAGCTATTCCAGCAATGTGGAGTCTGATACCCGGATTTTCGAGTTGACGGTAGTACAGGTCAACGCCGTTCCAAAAGGCCAAAATGTATTCCAGGAGACGCGTCAACTCAATTTCTCCCTCCGGTCGACCATAAGATCTGCGAAGAACGTTGCGTTATTGTGATTTTTCATTCATAAAGAGCATCGCGCTTTTTGGCTACTCACTGTCGTGGGAAAAAAGTAAAATCGTAGTGCAGAAATAGTTTAGGATAAATAGATTTGCTGTAATCAACCGGTCGAAACCGAGGATTAGGAATGAAACGAGTTCTAGGGACATTCGAATTTTCTCCATCGAGTCGAATGTGCGGCCTCCTCGAGTTTCCTCGTCTGATCGCTCCCCTTTGACCTGAAATTACGGGCATTCGATTTCAGACTTGGGATTGTGAAAATTTTCAATTTTTTATCGTTCACCTTCCGCGTTATTTTCGAATTCTTATTTCTGAAAATATCGGTCGATACTCAAAGGGACGTTAACTGATTAAAAAAAATGTTATTGCGTGGATTGTGGTTACCGCGTTTTCGAGTCTTTCAAAAATTGCACGCACTCACGTTCAATATCATCTTCCGGAAAGTTTCTGATCCTCAGAGCTACGTGCTTCGCTGAAACCAAGTTTTGGCTTTCGTTGTCATCGAAGGAACGACGGTGCCTCAAATGAGCTTCGACGATGTGCGCTGGCACGGGTCTGATGATCACAGCGGCATTGTCTCCTTTCATTCTCATATTGCCAGTCTGTTGAACGGTTTATTTCACGAATCATTATAAAATCGTTCAATAGGCCATACTCAATCTGTTCTCTTCGTCAATTTAGTTTCAATTCAAGATTAACAAATTATTTTTTAATTGTTTCTTCTCACGTTGAGTGATGCTCAAATTCTCCAGAGGACATTTGTAACATAAAAATAAGTAAATGCAAAAACTGTACATACGACGACAGGCTCGCCAGTTTGAAAATCCGACCCGATGACGAACGATGCACGGTGGTCAGGATCCTCGAGAAGTCGTCCGACTCTTCTCATTTCCTGCATCAAAATATTGAGTTATAAATTCAAGTCTTTCTCGTATTCAATGATTGTCCATTATTTACGTTGTTGATCAAGCACATACATTCTCCTTGAGAACGTAATGTACACCACCAGGCATTCTGTTGTTTTCCCATGCGATATAAACTGGTGTATCTTTCGAGGCAAGCAACGAGTCTGGGGGATGGAGCCACATATTAATGTCTCTTCCGAAAGCTCGAACTCTCATGTGTCCTCCTCCTGCATATTTGTTGGTCGAGTTGATGGAACGCTTGTGAATGTTTTCTGGTAGTTCAATGTTAACCAGCTCGTGTTCTATAACTGTAAATTGAAAAAAATATGATTATTTTTATTATTTCAAGTTCTCGGATCGATTGTTCTAGCAACGATGTATCGATGCTAAAATTATTGAGCCTCCGGCGAGAAGAAAATTAAAAATAACTGAACACTCCACATTGAATAAATGCGACGTAATTGATGTATTTTTACCAGTTTTTGGGTCCATGTTCAAGTAATCTAGAACCGGATCACCAGCCACTTCCACCTACGAAAAATGGATCGAGAATTTACCATTTCCGTTTCATCTAATTCAATATTTCTTCGACCAACAATTATTCTCGATTCCTGATTATCGATAGTTGAATTTTTCGTACCTTCCCATAGCTGGGAAGAGGGTGCACGATGGCCAGGCAAAAGATCACGACACCGTAATGGTACATGATTTTAGTATGGACGTTGAAAAAAATTGAAAATCGAAACTGCTCCTCGCAGAATTCGATGCGACTGGATCAAAATTAGGCCCGACAGCAGTCTAATAAGGGATTTTCGGGCATAGCGAATTCGGCTTATGGGCGAATGATAGTTTGCTATAAATCGTACGAGTGTTCAGTACTCTCGTAACTTATCGTGTTATATAACTCAAACGTATTTCAACAGTATACGCAATAAGTTTAGAAAATGCTTTTTGACTTTTGAAAATAAAAGTCGTTCTGTCTCCTTTGTTGCTCAACTATAACCACATAAATTTGAACATTGCACGAGTCCTCGATGATTTTTTCAATTGGTCGGACCCCCGTGCTACGCGACACCTGCACACGTGTCTGATATCAATTTTTGAGGAATCAAGATAGCTCAGAATAATAAAATACCCGAGTTATCAAGTATACATTACGGAATGTCAGGAAATAGATCAACCGCGATTTTTTTGCAATCACCAAACAAAACTATTGAAAACATTTTACTCATCGGACTTTGAATTGTGGGACTACCGTCGACAGTGAGGAATGTGACTGCTGACAGCAAAATTAAAATAACCAGATCGATGGTTAATTTGTATGAAAATCGTTTTTCTCTTTACTTCTCCATCTGATGACAGAGGATCAAGAACGAGTCGATCGTTAGAAATAAATTTTTCGCCTATCAGTTTATCTTTGTTTGTTTTATTGAATCATTGTAAACGATACATTTTTAGTGACGCCTTTTAGCTCCGACTCGTTGGAATTTGATGGGAGCTTGTCGAATACCGATTGAAATGTTTGTTGAAAATGTTACAGGGGTTTCGCTCATCCGAAACCCCTGTACGATTTTTCCGAAAAATGGAAAACCATGGCAAACAGTTTTCTCTCCGCGTGGCTAGTCCAAACTGACGCATTTTTTCTGAAGACAGAACTGCAAAAAGGAAATATGCGAAGTACTTAAATAGGTGCGTCCAGGAGTGTTGTAGAAGTGAATTCGGGTCTTTGGTTCGTTGGTATCGCTCATCACTCGAATATCGTTAACGGAAGAAAATATATTTCTTTTTTTCGACTCACTTTAGACTTAGCGTCCGATTGCAAATGCCTACAATCAGAACCTGGCGCTGCACCGAATTTGAGTTCTACGCATTCGGGTTCAAGAACTCTACCGAACCAACCAGTTTTTGGGTGATCGAGGCATGTCAAACTGACGCAAGGGTCAACCTGCAAATTGTAATTGTAAATTCATTCTCACCTCATAAAAAACAGATTTTTCGAACGAAAATTTATTTTATCATCAAATGTCCCATTCGATTTCGTTCTGCCCGAAGTCGAATTTAACGGGAGAAAAAGACTCACCCCAGACTTGATACAGAAATTCAATTTTCCGTTAGCTACACACTGCTCATACAAAGTTTTCTCTCTTCCAGGCATCAATTTCGGTAAATTGGACTTAATAGGTGGTAGATTATACGTACAACTCAGTGCACCGAACCTGCAATTCAGAACACCACGATTATCGACCTGCTTTCGTTTTAAGCAGTACCAGACAGACTTGAACTTACCGCAGCGCATTATTCAAGTGCCGCAGGGAGCAACGCGAGAAGGTTGACCCACGACCTGTAACTTTGATGATCGGCTACATGACAAAGCCCATCTTCTCACCGCACAAAGGGTCCTCTGTGTGATTGTCATGATCTATACCAAGCCTATCGTCGAATCGAGTAATCCCAAAGTTGTAAAAAGAAAAAAATAGTCTTGAGCTTCATTCATGTTGAATTTATCGAGTTATGAAATTTCATAGTTTCAAATGGTCTAAAGTAAATTGTGAAAAATATTCAACAAAAGCTTGAAATCTTTGTCGGTGCTCATTTTTCACACTCACGTGTGCCCTATTTCGTGAGCTGCAACGTCGATTCCACTAAACCCATAATTATCGTGAACCAGTGCGATCCCCATGTACTGCCCGGAGTTATGATTAACTTTGCAAGCACCCATCATAGTGGCGACACCTGGAAAGGATTCCGTCGAAGGCGACGTCGGTGACCAATGAATAACTTTTCAATTCGTTGCCAGGGAAATGGAAAAACAAACTTACCTTCCAATCGTTTCATCATATTCAATCTGCGAAATTGCATAAATTTATAATTTCACTAGAAATACTGTTTATTTGAAAAAAACATGTGGTGATCGAGTTTCAGTCGATTATTGGATTCGAAAGTATTCCGGAATGAAACGAACCCCTAATCGCGCTTTGAATTTTTTCGCAATACTCACTGGGTCGTTGTGACACCGATGTCATATCCGTATGACCAAATTTGACCGAATACTTCATAAAAAAAACGTTTTGCATCAAAGTGTGCTCCGTATGGGTCGAAGTATTGTTCGTTCCCTCTTATCCTGTGGGATTCGATGTACGGCGTTGCATCTGCAGTCTATAAATCGGAAGTGCGATCGAGCGATCCAGTCACAGAAAGTTTGAGCTGGAAAGCTATCCAAGAACTTACCGTTGCTACAGCTATCCCAGCGATGTGGAATCTAACGCTCGGCTCCTCGAGCTGACGATAGGTCAGGTCAACGCCGTTCCAGAATGCCAAAACGTAGTGCAGGAACCACAGTAATTCCTCGTTTTGAGGGTCCCTGAATCTATCGACAACGTTCCATTATCATTCTTCTCAATTATCAGCTTTCCCATCATGCTTTCGCGATACTTACTCTTCCTTGAAATAGGTGAAATCGTAGTGAAGAAATAGCTTGGGATAAATTGAATTGCTGTAATTTACCGGAGGAGAATGTGGATGCGGAGTCGTGCTAGCATCCGAATCGACTTCCCTGATTTTAACGAGATGCGACGGATCTGAAAATGACGACGAATTCCATCATAAATTCAATTCAAAAGCTTGTGTTACCGAGACTTTTAAAACTTTTCTCGCAATCGGCGACGTCAGAAAAATATTGACTCACCCAGACCGTTGTTTTTTATTTTGAGGGCAACGTGACGCGCAGATTTTAAGGCACTGTCGTCCTCGTCGTGCTGGGCATCGATCGAACGACGCTTCTTCAAATGTTCCTCTACGACATCTAACGGCAAAGGTCTGATGGCAATTACTGTATTGTAATCTTCCAGTTCGATTCTGCCCCCCTGTTATACAGTTTATTTCATCAGTGATTTTCCATCGGAAGCAATTTTAGTGTGTTTCAGTCGTTCTGCACTCAGCGCCAAGTGTGTACGTACAACCACAGTTTCGTTACCATCGGGATCCCACCCGATAACCAGAGAATGACGATGTACGGGATCCTCGAAGAGTCTTCCGATTCTCTTCATCGCCTGCGTCACAAAATCGTCGATCTTTCACGTTTTTTCGTTCACCTACTCTTGTGTGATTCATTTCTTACGTAATTTTTTGAATACATACGCCTTCTTGCAGATCGTAAGAAACTTTCCCGGGCATATTATGGTCGACGTTAGCAAAATAGACGGGCGTGTCGACCGATGCGAGCAACGAATCACGGGGATGGAGCCACATGTTTATGTCCTTGCCGAAAGCTCGGATCCGTACGTTTGCTTTTTCCCATTTGTTTTCTTCGATCCATCGCTTGTCAATGCTTTTCGGCAGTTCAATCTTTACAAGCTCGTGTTCCATCACTGTTAATTATAAATAATTTCACTTTTTTCACAGCGAATATGAGAATTAATCACTAATCACACTAAATCAGCAGTTTTTAATGAATATTATTAAAAAATGCGACACGATCGATAAATTTTTTTTACCGGTTTCCGGGTTAGCATTCAAGTACTCTAAAATCGGATCACCATTCACATCGACCTGTGAAAAGTTTGTTCAGAATTTATTCTTTCTGTTTCTCTCTGCTTAATGTATTCTTTTATTCAACAATTATTTCCAATTTCTCTCCGTCTCCTTCGGAAAGTTAATATTGAAGCTTTCGTACCTTCCCGTAGCAGAGAAAAGGCTGCACGATGGATAAACAAAAAATTACAAGACCGCAACGATTCATGGATTTTGGATAGGCCATCGCAGTATGCATGAAAGCCAAACTTCCTGTCATAAGTTTCTATACGACTGGCGATTGGAACTCGGTAGACCAGCAGCCTAATAAGGGATTTTCGGGAACGGCGAAATCGGCTCATGCGACAATTGATAGGTTTCGATAAATTTTGGCTGTCCCCAAATTTTATGCAGTCTGTTGCGCCATTTTTTCGCCATTTGTGAGGATTTATTCGTTGACTATTGTTGAAAAACGATTATTCATGTTACAACGTACTTGCTCACAGCTCCAATAAATCTTCAAGTATTTTTAACTCGTCAAAGATAAAAGTTATTTCATTTCGTACTGAATAACGACAAATACCTTTGAATTTCGAACAAGTTTACTACCATTTCCGGACACCCGACGCGGGCACTCTTGTTTTAGACAACAGAAGATTGCGAATGGGTCGGTTGTTTATACAAAAAACATAATATTTTCGTTGCAAGTTACATTTATTATTCAATCATTCAACTGTGAATCACACATTTCTGGAGTAAGTTTCGATCGAAACTTGCTCAACTGGCTAACATCATCGTTGAAAGTGTAAAAAATCATCGTCTCTGCTCCATTCAAATGTTTTTATAATTCGTGAAAAAAGCTACGATGGTGACGGAGCCTTTCCTCGACGGTATTAATCCAAGCTGACGCATTGTTTCGAAAGACAAAACTGCAAAAAGCAAAAATAAATTACGCCAATTTTGTATTTTCGGGATAAAAAAATGTCATACAAACTTGTTGAATAAAAAAAAGAAAAACGGTTTTCTGGTCGTTCATCGATATAGAACCGGGAAAACCGGCTCGTTTTTCATACTCGTGAGGCAGATTCGTTAATTTTTTTGTTTTTCCGGACTCTTACCCCAGGCTTTTCGTTGACATTATTTTCACAGGGAGTACCTGGTGCTGCGCCATGCGACATTTTCAGGCATTTTTCCTCAACGCTTTCAGTCACACGTTCTCTGCATCGTAAAACGATGCAGACGTTTCCCTAAAAGTATTAATTGTCAATGGATAATGAATTCCCAGGAAAAGAAAAATCGGACGAAAACTTTTTGTGCGCGAGGAAGGTTAGCGTCGCGTTTAATTATCGTTTCGAACAAATCTTTACAATTTCCCATAGAATAAACCCCAAAATCCTGCAGACTTTAAGTTTCTTTTTTTATTCATATGCAAAATGGGGAGCGAAAGTTTACCTCAGATGAGGGACAGGCGCCGGGAAAACCGTGTGCTCTGCACTGTTCGTCCAAGCTTTGCATTCGTCCGGGCATAATTTTTGGTAAATTGGCTCTTCGTCGTGGCGGATCGTACATGCACTTGAGCGAACCGGAACTGAAATAATGAAACACGAATGTCGTTGCCACTGCGCCATGAACATTAGGCAGTTATTCGAAATAATGTGAGAATTCAAGTGAACCGTACCGCAGTTTCATATTAAGGTACAGCAGGGAGCAATTTGAGAACGTTGCTGAATTTTTCGTAGGCGTCAGCGTTGGCACCATGATGTAGCCAGGTTTTTCGCCGCATCTTTTAACGTCGTGCTGAATACCCAGTCTGTCAATAAAAACTAAGGATTTAAAAGATATTCAGAAACTCATATTTTCACTTTTGTGAGAAAAATGATTGTACTGCGTTCATTTGAGTATTTGGGATGTTATAGAAAATCGGAAAATTCGAACGAATTGTCAAACGAGCTTGAATATTTCATAGCGAAATCGCATTCCGAGTGTCTTCCACAAAATCTTTGTATTTTTGCTTCGATTTGAAAAATGCACTCACGCGTGTCCTATTTCGTGAGCCGCGACGTCGATTCCGCTGAAGGCACTGTTATCCCGGACCAGCGCGATACCGTTCTGCAATTCTGCAGTGTGATTAACTTGACAAGCTCCACCTGTGTACGCTATTCCTGAAAGGTGTCCCGTGCAACGCCAAGTCAGTTATTAATGGGCTTTGAATTCTCGATTCTTGACAGATGTACTACTAACGCTAAAATTCTTACCGAATGTAGAATTGTCCATTTCCATCCTACAAAATTGTCCGAAAAAATGTATTGCGATGAATCGAACGAGTCGAATCGAAGAAATAATTATTTAAAAATTTTATTCGCACAATGAAGTGGATTCGTTACACGTAAATAAGAGTTTCGATTCGTCAACGTATATACGTACATGGTCATTGTGACAGCAATGTCGTACATTCCGAAAGGAATATTTTCTCTCTCGTGATAAAAGAAACTTCGAGCATCACGCACTGCTTTATGGCCTAAGATATCTTTGTGTTGGATTAAATTGTTTCGAGAATCGCTGTAACCGATTCTCACATTTTTCTCGATGTACGGTGTCGCCCAGCGCCCCTATAGAAGTTGTAAAATCGAGAGCAAATCAAGAAAGAGCATTGAATGGATCCAGTTGGCAAAAATGTCTTTTGGAACTCACGGTAGCTACTGCTATCCCAGCGATGTGAAGTCTTATGCTTGGCTTGCTGAGATGACGATAGGACAGGTCGACCCCGTTCCAGAATGCCAAAACGTATTCCAGGAAACGCGTCATGTCAAATCGATTCGTTTGGTGATCCCGGAATCTGCGTGAGGAAATGTTTATCACTGTCCTTGTCAAATGTCAATACTCTTCGTGTTTCTGTTGTACTCACGATCCATTGAAATAAGTGTAATCGAAGTGCAAAAATAATTTTGGGTAGAGGGATTTTTTGTGTCTGGCTGAAGGTGGTCGAAGAGTCGTCTTATAATCATTCGAATCCACCTCGTCGGATTCGTCGAGGTTCGGTGGATCTGCAAAATGTGAGAGTTCAATTAATGTCTCGAGTTTTTTAAATTTACAATTTTCCATTTCGTTGTGCAGGTGTTCCCAAAAATTTGTCGAATGTTTTCAAATATATTATTATTGTAATGATTTTCAATGTTTTCGTTACCGGTTGATTCGTCGTCAGCAGAATATATCGATTCGTATGTGTCGACGAGCTTATCTTTGATTCTCAAGGCAACGTGTCGTCTCCCATTTAAAGAACTTCCGTCCAAGCTGGAGATCGAACGACGCTTCCTCAAATGCTCTTCAACGACGTGCGCTGGCACAGGTCTGATGACAATGGCCGCATTATCTCCTTTCAATTTCATTTTTCCGGTCTGTTGAAAATTTTATTCAATCTGTGATCGTAAAAGTATCAACGCTTTTCTAAAATAATACGAAATTCTGACGGATATGAAAATTGCAGTACGTACAACTACAGCGTTGTTGGTGCGAGAGTCTGATCCGATAACCAACGAAGCCCGATGCTCAGCATTCTCAAAAAGTTGTCCAACTTTTTCCATCGCCTGCGTCACAACATTGTCAATCTTTCGGATTTTTGTTTCTAATACTTTTTTTATTATCTATATTCTGCATCGTCCAATCGAATACGTACGCCTTTTTGTAGACGGTAAGCCACGTTTGCAGGTGCTCCGACCTCTGCATTTGCGAAGTAAACGGGCGTTTCGACCGAGGCGAACAACGAATCTCGAGGGTGGAGCCACATATTTATGTTTCTGCCGAAAGTCCGAATTCGTATGTTTGCACTTGCCCATTTGTTGTCTGGGGTGGACCGTTTGTTAATGTTTTTCGGCAGTTCGATGTTTACGAGCTCGTGTTCCATTACTGAAATTCAAAATCATAATAATTGTTACATTCAGAATACAATTGTGACGCAGTCGATAGATTTTTACCAGTTTCCGGTTTGACGTTCAAGTACTGAAGAATCGGATCTGCAGCCACGTTTATCTGCAACTGGATTTCCGCAAAAATGACGAAAATTTATCGACCCATGTTGAGCGCGAGTTTTTCAGTATGAAAAGTCGAATCTTCTTTACCTTTTCGTAAGAGAGCCCAGGGTGCACCAAGGCCAGACAAAAAATAACAACGCCACGACGGTACATGGTTTTGAGCGGGCTTACACAAAAACTGAATACCGAAACGTTCACCTGTCGTGAATTCCGATAGAACTGGAAAGGAATTCGGTGCTGTGGCGGCTTAATAAAAAATTTAGACATGCCAAACTCGGTCTCAGCGATGAATAATAGTTTGCTGTAAATCTCACGGGTCACATTAAATAAATCCGCTTTTTGATACGAATTATTAATGTAGTATCGGCTCAGAGTAGTAATTCAAATCATCACGTATTTGACAAAGTATCAGAGTAAGTCATGAATGAAGTTATGCTTTGAAAAATAGAGAATACATTTTCGTTTGAGTCGCTCAACGACCCCGCGAGTGCGAGCTCAAAGTCTCTTCAAATTTTCTACCTTTTCCGGACACGTGCCAGAATCGAGGCGTGCACACAAAAGTCGAAATTCATCAAATTTCGGTGGCCTTTTTATTTCCTCATTTCTTTTTTATGCTTCGTCACAAAATCTTTTTAATTGGTTTTCATAAAGAATAAATATTTTGTTCTTCAATCGATGAACGCGAGAGCAACTGTCCCTTCGAATCTCTTTTTTCTTCTCTCGCTGCGACCTCATTGTTAAAAAGATATCAATCCTCGATCATAGCTGGTCAAAAACTCGTCACCCACCATAACTGGGGATCTTTAATGGTGTCATCGCGGCACCAGTCGTAACTGATTACCCCCACCTTTCATTCCCGATTCCAGGCATCCGTTCTCGATCATAGAAACGACCATTACATACTCAATAAATCATTAATATTATCAGGTGCCAAAAACCCAATATAAAGGCTTTTCGTGAGATAATTTTTCAACTTTTTCTCGGTGTATTCGTCCGCGTGACTCACAGATTTTTTATTGTTCTTTTTCGTCAACTTTCGATTTCGAATGTTTTCGATTTTTATTTTTCAATTTTATTTCCAACTACGCGACGCAACATTTTTTTTGCTATTCCTGAATGATACACGAAAGTACACGTTGTATGAATTTTCGATAATTTTTATGTTTCTCCTGTTTGCCGATGGATAACGAGATAGAATGAGTTGGTTGTCCATGAAAAATAAAACATTTGGATATGCTTCGCAATCATTTATTTGATAATATTATTACGAATTACATCACATTTTTGTTTCATTCGTAGTTTCAGCTTGTAGCTCATACAAATTGGTATTTGATTGGAACTTGCTAAACTAGCTGATACTGACTGAAATATGTGTGGAAAATGATCAAGTTCGTTGTACCGGAATCCTTGAATAGTGCGTAGGAAAAGCCATAAGTGGTGACCGAGCGTTTTCTCTGTGACGCTAATTCAAACTGACACACTGTTTATTAAGGCAATACTGCAAAGAAAAAAAACAGATCACGTTATTATTTTTCTTTCGCAAGGGAAAATGTATGGTCAATTTGCAATTCCCTCGAAATATTGTATATTCGGAAGCTTGATACCGAAAAAAGTGGCAAGATCGAAAAGTAAAAAATAAACGTCATTTAACGGTTTACTGCAATATCGAAGTCAAAATTTAAGTTTTCGGAGTTGCTAAATTCTTCATTCGCGCATTACGGAACGAAAAATGTTCTTGTTTTTTCGATCTTACTTGTGGATTGCCTTTCGGGTCATGTCCGCAGGGGGTACCTGGCGCTGCACCCGAACCAACTTTTGTGCACATATTTAATATTTTTCCGGTCAGTTGATCATATTTTTCAAATTCGCACCATAAACTCGTGCAGGGTCCGTCCGGTGATACTTTCCGTAACTATGAAATCGGAAATTATCGATGGTTAGCCAAATCATGAAAAAAATTTGAGTTTAAGTAAAACGACTCGTAGATTAAATTTGGCATGTCACGAGAGGGGCAAGTTTACCGTTGATGTATCGCAGAGACTCAGGTAGCCCAGGATTCGACACTGCTCGTCAAAACTTGGCACCATTTTTCCGGGCATCAATTTCGGCAAATTGACTTCCTTTGCTGGTGGATCATACATACACTTCAGCGCACCGAGCCTAAAACAAAATGAAGCGCAAAAACCGTTGACGCTAAACCAGAAATTTTTCGAATTACATGAGTATTTAACTGAATCATACCGCAATTGTTCGTTCAAGTTTTGGATGGAGCAAGGTGAGAAAATTGCTGTATATTTTGTGGGCTTAGTCTTTGGCGCCATGATGTAGCCCGTATCCTCACTGCATTGCGCACTCTCATCGTGTTTAATACCCAATCTGTTAATAAAATCATATGATCGAAACAACTATAAGCTCATAAGTTTTCACGTGTGCGGAGAAATCATTGCACGGCATTCATCTTGGTAATCTTAGTAATCACCAGAAAATATGTTTTGCCAAGACAGGTCATTGCATAAAGAAATTTCAGTGATTGTTTGCTATTATGAGATCGGCCTATTTTTCTTGGGTGGGGGGGTTTGTACACTCACGAATGTCCTATTTCATGAACCGCAGTGTCAATTCCGTCGAATGCACCGCTGTCGTGGACCAGTGTGGTTCCGATTTGCCTTTTTTTATAATTATTAATCTTGCAAGCACCGGGAGTATTCGCTATACCTGAAAATAATTTCATTCAACCGTAGATTCGTTGCAATTGATTTTTAAATACGAAAACAACGATAAATATACTCAAGTACCAAAAATTCTCACCTAAGGTCGTGCCCTTCATTTTCAGCCTTTGGAATTATTCGAAAAAGTTGTCATCGATATCGATAAATTGAAAAAATATGTTGAATGCAATGAATAGGGTCTGCTCACAGATCATTTTAAATCCTCCGTGAGGTCATATAAAGTTTTTCGTACGTACTTGGTCAGTGTGACAGCAATGTCGTAAGTATTGAACGGAATTTGTTCCCTCACATCGTAAAAAAATCTTTCTGAATCTTGTAATGCTACATCCGATTTGAATTCTTTAATTGTTTTTACGTTGCCTTCGGCGTCGATGTTGTTGAAATTTTGCACTTGGATGTAAGGAGTTGCCTGAAATGACTGTAAAAACCCGAAGCATGAGAAGAGATCCGAATCACAAGGAGGGGCATCGGAATCGAATCGGTTGGCCGAAATATTTTTTGTAACTTACCGTAGCTACTGCTATCCCAGAGATGTGAAATCTAAAGCTTGGTCGGCTTAGATGACGATATGCCAAGTCGACGCCGTTCCAGAATGCCAAAGCGTATTCCAGAAAACGCGTCATGTCGAATTGCTCGCTCTTTTTCTCTGACAATAATCTGGAAAGCACTTGCTTTCATCATCATTTTCGAACATCAATTATTATCCTTATGAATCCACGATACTTACGATCCGTTGTAATAAGTATAATCGAAGTGCAAGAAGACTTTCGGAAAGAGAGAGTATTGGTAATCATCCACAGACGATCCAGGCTTAGGATAACCACCATTGTTAGATTCACCCCCATTGACAGGTTGAAGGGCACCACCCTGAGATGGTTTGGACTTTGGATAGCCATTATTGTCATATTCACCCCAATCAAAAGGTTTGATAGAACCACCTTGAGACGGTTTAGGCCTTCGATGACCAATATTGTTCAAGATATCATTGATAAACGGTCGAAGGTTAGAAAAATCATCGATAGACGGTCGAAGGTTAGGAAAATCATGGACAGACGGTCGAAAATTAAGAAAACCATCATTGTTATTCCAATCCGAAGGTTTAAAGAAAGGCGAATTTCCTGAAAAACATTAAGGTCAAATTTTAATTTGGAATAGTCGAGTTTTCAAATTTTTCACTAGCAGAGCGAACTCATAGTTATCGAAATTTCTGATGGCAGGATTAATTCCGACGAGGTTCCCCAAAAAAGCAAACAAACAAATTCCACAATATTGAAAAAAATTGAAATCCTACGTTGGAAAACAAAATAATGTGGAAGGTTGCAACATGAGTTAAATTCATCAAAAAATATTACTAAATACCTATGCCTCCGATGGGACTGTTCCACGCGTCATGATCGAAAATCGACCGGGGGTTATCAGCCACTCTGAACGCAACGTGTCGTGCATCGATCGAGGAACTATCATCGGTGTTGTTGGTTGAACGACGTTTCCTTAAATGTTCTTCAACAACGTCCGCTGGCACAGGTCTGATGATGATCACTGAATTATCTCCTCTTAATTGGAATTTTCCCGTCTATTCAAAAGTTCGATTCATCAGCGATTGGGATCACATCAAACGTTTCATTGTACAATGGAAAACCGTATAGAAATTGAGAAATTTTTTTCTTACCCAGATCGTAAATAACATTTCAGTTGGATCATTAAAATTTGAAAAAGATGAGAAACAATATTTTCTGAAAATTTTAGCTTCTCAACTCAACGAATTTCTGCGGGGGGACGATAATTCTTTACTTTGTCGAGAAACGGATAATGAGCTTCCAGTGGAAAATTTATTCCAACTTTTTCAAGTTGGTACAAGTTTTTCTATTGTTCTAATTGTTCAGGCATTTGACAATTTGATTTTTCTCTTGAAAATCGAGAGCCGATGCAGTGTATATTTGCTTGGGTGCCCGTTTCATGTTACTTCAGGGTTCTGATAAATATTAAAACTGTACATACAACTGCAGCTTCGTCGGTATTCGGGTCCGATCCAATGACAAATGAAGCGAGGTTCTCAGGATTTTCAAAAAGTTTTCCAACGTTTCTCATCGCCTGGAACACAGTAATGTTTATCTTCCGTGTATTTTTTCACGTTTTCATAATCCATATTCTTACATTGTTCATGCAACGAAATACATACGTCTTGTTGTCGATGATAAGCAACTCCTCCAAGTACTCGATTGTTAACTTCTGCCAGATAGACGGGCGTATTAACCGAGGCGAACAGCGAATCTCGAGGATAAAGCCACATGTTTATATCTTTGCCGAAAGCCCGAATTTGTATGTTCGCATTGGACCATTTGTTCCCTCCGATGGATCGCTTATGAATATCTTTCGGCAATTTAACGTGTACGAGCTCATGGTCCATCACTGTTAATGAAAAATCATTTTATTTTATTCGCCAATTTGTTTGATTCGTTATTTTAAAACAAAGTTATTTCCAGCCATTTTTCATTATTGAAAACGACGTTTTTTTTACCGGTTTTGGGGTCCACGTTAAAGTGATCGAAAATCGGTAAGCCATACACCTCCACCTGCAAAAAATCGGTTAAAAACTTTCAACTGTTTCAACGCCTAATCAATTGCACCGACGAGATGCACATGAACAAAATCTTTGCAGAACCATCGAACATTTTTTTAAATTAATTTTCTTCAAGTTCAGTAGTCGAAGCTTTTTACCTTTCCGTAGACCAGGGAAGGGTGCACAGTGGCCAAGAAAAAGATCAGGATACCGTGAAGGTACATGATTTCCGGATGGTTCTTCACAAAAATTCAAATCGAAACTTCTTCTCGTTGAACTTTTTGCAACTGAATGAAAATTTGGTAGAATCGCGGCCTAATAAAGGGTTTTCAGACATAACGAATTCGTTCCGAATTATAAATAATAGTTTGTAGTAAATCTTCCGAGTCCTGAGTTCTCATGTATCAAGTTCAATATCTCTGTTATTCATCACGAATCATCCGCATTGTATCGATCAAAAATATCGACTCATTCGAGCATTCTTGGAAAGTGGTGGTAATAAGTCATGAAGTCAAAAATATCGATTCATTTTCCAACACGTTTCCTCTTCTTTTTTTCAACAACTACGAAAAGAAATTCAACATCGATGCAAATTTATTACTTTTTGCGGACACATGGCGGAACCGATTCGCGTACATTCGTCACTAGTCAATATTTGCGTTGCGAAGGGAGGGATGGCCCCGCGGTGAATCAGTTGATGCGTCAACATTATCGGACGTCAAACGTGATGGAACGAACCATATCGAGCTGATATTTTATAAAATTCGAATTTTTATTTGTCGGAGTACCTTCCGCATCGGAGGACGTGTATTTTTGAAAATACCGATTGGTAATAAAATCGATAAAGAATTTTTTTCAAGATTCATCTCGTAATATCGTTTTTTGTGTGTATTTTGGTACGCTGCAAGAATAGTCCGTTGCAACATTCCGGATATTTTGCAGTCTGGTTGAGCCTCCGAGTCGCAGTAACGATTGAACCGACAAACGGATTCGCTGACGGTAGACTCTCCCAAAACAAAAGTCCCGGCTTCGTACCGTTGCAGCAGTAACTTTGACTCTTTTCTGTCAATGTTTGTAGAGTGAGGCCGGGCAAAGTGGAACGCACGAGCAAACGAAACAACGCCCACGAAAGGTAGATTTTTTTTCATGGAAAACTGCTGAAATCGTTGGTATTGGAATATTTCAATTCCGTGGGCAATAGTGCTTTTATATGAAAAAAAATGTTGCAAGAGAAAACGTATTTCGATTGAAAATAAGATGATTGAATTTGATCGATTCGGTGATTGAATTTCCAACGAAATAAAAATCCTCTTTTTTAGGGCAGGTACTTTGCTCGGCTTTGCCCTACTTTACTCCGTAGACGCGTACTTTTATAATTTTTTAGTAATACTTCTCCTTCCGCTCAGCCAAACTTCACTAATATTTGTTCTTGCTGGGTTTGAAATCCAATGATCTAATGTTTTTAATAATGTTCGCTGCATGCATTTTCAACACTTTCGTGTATTTATCTTTCACGTC
This sequence comes from Venturia canescens, assembly GCF_019457755.1. Classification (NCBI taxonomy): domain Eukaryota; kingdom Metazoa; phylum Arthropoda; class Insecta; order Hymenoptera; family Ichneumonidae; genus Venturia; species Venturia canescens. The sequence goes on from NC_057425.1 coordinate 4,543,469, forward strand.
TGATGCAGGTAACCGGAGATTGCGTTGATGGGTGGGTTTTTCATTGAAATTGTTTTGTTCTAGGCATAATTTTTGACGATTTATTTCAACAGTTTACAGTCAAATGCACATTTTTGTATGATTTGCAGCTCCAGTTCGTAGATTATACAAATTGATATTCCTTACTAACCAGGGTCCAATAATCGAAGAAAATGTTGAAAATCATGAAACCTGTGACGCTAATCCATAGTGACGCATTGTTGCGACAGACAGAACTGCAAAAGAAAGTATTAATGACGTCAATATTTCATTCGCGGGGAAAAAATATACGATAGTGAAAAATTGACACTTATTTGGTCCCGGGTCAAAAGTGATAAAAGTTTTGAACCTCTGATTATATTTCATTTCGTTGAGTTTATCGGAATTTAAAAATTTTTCCTGAACGATTTTCATCGGGGGAGGTTCAAGCTGCGTGTCTTCAAACAACAATTTCCGTTCTTCAAGTTTCGATGTTTGCTCTTTACGTGTTTTTTTGCTCGATTTTCAAGCTCGCTTGATAGAACGAATGAAAAATGTTAACGTTTTTCCAAGTTCACCTGAGGCTTTCCATTTACGTCGTTTCCGCAGGGAGTGCCCGGCGCTGCACTGAACTCTGTTTGAATGCATCTGTTCGCCAATTTGTATCCTTGGAATTTCATGCACCATAACTCGGCGCACAAGTTTCTCTAGAAATTTGAATTACCAATAAATACTCATCTTATAAAGAAAAAGTGTTTCTGAAGATGGAGCTCTCAGTATGCTCAGGAAGAATTTCGTCATCCAACAATAAATCTCACATTAAAACAGACTCTTTCATCATCTTTTATCAAAGGCGTTGCGCAAATTTTCGATATATTCCAAGAATTCAGTAAATATCTTGGTTTTCTCAAAACTTATTCATGTACAATATAATTAATGAATTTGGGTATTCTTTTAATTCGTATTTCGAATTTCGGATATTATAAAACGAGCAAATTTTACCTCGTTGGAGCAGTATCCTATATAGCCGTGAGCTTGACACTGTTTATCCACGCTTTGTACTCTTCCGGGCATCAATTTCGGTAAATTGACTGCCTTTGGTGGTGGATCGTACATACACTGGAGTGAACCGAAACTGAAATTTGAAATAGCATAATTATTCATGATACGCTATAAATATTATATTTCATTCAAATAGTATATGAGTATATTGAACTGATTCTTACTTCAGTGCCTGATTCAGGTCTTGAACGGAACAGTTTGAGAACTTTGCGCTTAAATTCGAAGCCATATCATACACTGCCATGATGTATCCAAGATTGCTACCGCATGCCTCTGTTTCATCGTGGTCTATACCCAATCTATGAATAAAATAACAAAATGAAAAAAATTTGGAAAAATGTCGCCATCTGATAAAATTCCTGCGCAATAAATGGATACAAAATATTCATTAACTCGAATAATATTTTAAATATTATTTTAGCGATCACTTGAAAAAATATCCGGCGAATACACGTCATTCTACACCGAAATTCAATCACTTATTTTTCGTAATTATACGATTTTTCCTTAGGTTTTATTGGTACACTCACAAATGCCCCAGTTCGTGAGCTGCCCTACGAATCCCGTCAAACCCAGCATTATCGTGAACCAGCGCGACTCCTTCCTGCACCTTCAAAGTATGATAAACTTTGCAAGCACCACCGAATGGCGCTATACCTAAAAATTATTCCGTCCAATGCAATACTGAAATTTCGAGAATTTCTCCATAATAAATATTTTGAAAGAATAAATTTCTTACCTAATGTAGGTTTCTTCATTTTTTGCCTATAAAAATATCCGAAAAAATGGATTAGGAATATTGATGTTTACACGCATTTTTTCGAGGTTGCCATACGTACGTGGTCATTGTAACAGCAACGTCGTACGTGTTGAGCGGAATTTGTTCCCTTACGCCATAAAAGAAATATTCGGCAGCATTCAATGATAAATCAGCTATAATCGGTAATCTAATGATTCCTTGTCTTTGTGGGTCTACATATTTGGGCGTATAAAACTCGATGTACGGTGTTGCCCAAAACGCCTACAAATCGCAAGTGTTTTTAGGAGACGCGATCTCAGCAGCGTGCCGAAATATATTGCGGAACTTACTCTAGCTACAGCTATGCCAGCAATGTGAATTCTAACGCTCGGGTTTTCGAGGTGACGATATGACAGGTCCACGCCGTTCCAGAATGCCAAGACGTATTCGAGGAAGCGCGTCATATCAAATTGCCGGCTGCTGTAGTCCCAGAATCTGGAAGGAACTTATCATCAAATATCTCTTTCAATTTCGAATAATCTACGTATCTTTATCTTACTTACTTAATGAAATAAGAATAATCGAAGTGCAAAAATACTTTGGGGTAAATAGATTTGCTGTAATCGACCGAAGATGTACGAGCATGAAATAAAGAGGGATTTTCGTAATCAGCCAAATCCTCGGGATTGAGCTTCACAAGATTCGGCGGATCTGAAAGAGTATTCATCAAAATAAATAAATTTTGAAAGACTTTACGAATAATCTTGTAAAATCGCTAACACTGGATCGTGGATACCGGCGCGATTTTCATGACTTTCATTACCCGTGCTTCCGTCCGCATTGACAGTAGGAGCAGGAGTAGCAGTCTCCCACTCGTCGTCGTTCCAGTCATTTTGGAATTTCATGGCAACGTGTCGTGCCTTATTTAAGGAGATGTCCTCGGTGCTGTTGGCTGAACGACGTTTTCTCAAGTGTTCTTCAACAATGTGCGCTGGCACGGGCCTGATGACGATGACTGCATTATCTCCTCGAACTGGTCCCGTCTGTTGGAAAATTCTTGTACTCTTTTGATTTCTCGAGTAGTCTTAGAAAATTGAATTGACTGATGAATGACGATACGTGGAGACGAAACGAACAACACTTAATGCATTTCGAGAGAAAAGGATCAAAGTTATAATTTTTAATCATTTTTTCTCTGAAATCGTAATTTACTTCTAGATTCACGAATGTTTTTTTTTTTTTCGCTAAAAAAATGGATTCTGACAGTGTACATACGATTGTAGGTTCATTGGATTCTGCGTCCGATCCGATGACGAACGAAGCACGATATTGAGCATTCTCGAAAAGTCGTCCAACCCCTTCCATTGCCTGTGATGTTAGAATGTCACAAATTTTTCGAATCTCTTTCTCAATCATCGTTTTATATGAAAAACTTACGTGGTCCACTCGATGATACGCGACACCTTCAGGCGCGTAACTATCTTCATCTGCGTAGTAGACGGGTGTGTTGACGGAAGCGAACAACGAATCTCGGGGATGAAGCCACATATTGATGTCTTTACCAAAAGCCCGAATTCGTATTCGTGTATTCGCCCATTTGTTGCCTGGGGTGGATCGTTTGTGAATGTTTTTCGGCAGTTCAATGTTTACGAGCTCGTGTTCCATTACTGTTGATTAAAAACAATGATATTTTATTTATCTGTCCTTTGGATCTGAAATTAAGAGCATTACCAGTATCCGGATCGACTTTGAAGTACTCGAGAATCGGATCAGCAGTCTTGACCACCTGCGAACAAATTGTTTTTTCGCGAGAGCGGCGAAGAGATTTTCGTGTTTTTTCATCTTGAGCAAATATTTTCAAGTTACAATAGTCGAAGCTTTTTACCTTTCCATAGCAGAGAAAAGGGTGCACAATAGCCAAGCCCAAAATCAAAATACCGTAACCGTACATGATTTTCAGACGGGTTTTCACAAAAACTGCAAATCGAAATTTTCTTCCGTAGAAATCGATGAAACTGAATGAAAATTCGGTGAAATCCCGGCCTAATAAAGGATTTTCAAGCATATAGCGAATTCGACCCGAGCGATAAATCACATAATTTCCAGTAAATTATTCGAGTTTCGACGCGTCATATTGCAAGTTTTTGCTATATCGAACAAATTTATTATTCCATGTAACAATATATTTCATAAATTGCTGCAATAAGTTACAATAAATGTTCAGTCTTGAGTAACAAAAAATACGTTTCCGTATTCGTTACTCAACGACTACAAATATGAATGCAAAGTTGTCATGAATTTACTGCATATTCCGCAATAGATTAAATCCATCAAATGGTCAAAATATCAGTCATATCATATGGCGTCAAAAAAATAATTCGATGACGTGTCGCAATTGTGAGGAAAACGAATACGATGCCGCACTTTTCAGAACTCGGACCTTCATTCGTACAATTGCTCTCTTCATCGGAGCACGCATCTTTCTGAAACTACGGGAGGAGTGTAACGCAAGAATCAATTTTATTCGAGTGATTTTCATTCCTTCACAGTATACAAGAGCATCGAAATTTCATTTTTACATTTTTTTGCATAATATTTCCGTATTATATCCAGTATTTCCTGGAGTCTCTCTTTGTCTCCGCATATATCGATGGACTTTTCGTTTCCCTTTCAAAAACCTTACACGTGAGTAATCAACTCGTTCTGGGAATTTAAGATCGCTTTATATGTTTTATAAAAGCTTTGGGCGAACTGTCTTTTACTTAATTTCATATGATTGAGGGTTGCAAAACGAAAAAAATAAATAAATAAATGTATCCCAATTTCGGATCGCGTGCGAGGTCGTCTTTAGCGTCATCGTGCTTCATACCGAATCTATTGATACAAAAATGTAACAGAAAGGAAAAGAACTAAGAATGTTGTTGATCTCGTTCGTGTTTTATGGACTCGGGTATGTGCTGTTTCGTGGGCCGCAATGTCAATCCCGCGAAACGCAGCGTCGTCTGCTTCAGTTCCCCTGAAAATTTGGTTCGTGGAGATGGAAATAAAAAGACGAAATTCTTACCCAGGTTATCGTCCGTCATATCGCACCTGAAAAACATTGAATAAAAATTACGGTAGAGACCGTTTTTCTCGTCCATCGTTCAACGTTATTAAACTATTCGTACACTTTCCGTAAGAAATAGTAATTTATATCATATTCGAAAAATATCTGAAACTGTTGTGGAAACGAGAATACGAATCACACATTTTTTCGAATTTTTATTTGTACAACTGGTCTTCTCATCCGAGCGCGTATCATTTTGGGATTACTTGACGTAAACAACTTGTAGATACATTTTTTCTTACCTAAAAAAGTATCGATCATTGCCGGTGGTATTGAATACACTATGATCGAAAATTTTTTCTTTTTCATTCACCTTCTTGTAGCAAAAAAGAAGGGCACGCAATGACCATGGAAAAAATGCAATACGAATGTACGAAACATATGCTTTTCGAAGGGATCTTTACGAAATATCAAAACAAAGCAACTACTGTACTCGGGTTTTTATTTGTCATGAATTGTTCGTGCTGTACAAGTTGAAGGCGCAGTAACTCACATCATGGCGTATATATTTTTTAAGAATTGCTGTACAAAATTTTTTTTTATCATTCGTTTCTCAACTGAAAACACACATTTAAAAGCTATTCAAGTTTATTGCTCTCGCGCCGGTGACACGAGCTTAAAATATAACGAGTTCTATTGTCGTCAAAATATTATTCATAATCAACAATTATTGTATACATTTTTTGTGTTTTTAATAACGCGTTTGTTTTTCTTTTAACTTTTGACCTAAAAAAATAAATACTTGAAAATGGGTAAAGTGCTCGTAAAAAATGAAACGTGTGTCCCGTGATTGATTTTTATTTGAACGTTTTTCCAGTGAACGACACATTTTCGTTTTATTGGTAAGTCCGGTTCATAGCACAGACCAAACATTATTTGATTGCAACTCGTTGAACTAGCTCGTACAAACTGATTTAATTGTGACTATAGTAATTCTAGACCGCCTTATATCGAAATTCCTAGATTTCTTCGTTTTCCTCGTCGCGTTCATCCATAAGGACGCATTCTTTTGAAAGACAGAACTGCAAAAAGGAGGAGAAATTGATCACATTTATTTTTCAAATCCAACGGAAAGTGAATAGTTGATTTATTTTGTAAAAAGAAAAAATATATTGCAGAATACACTGAGAAGGTTGAAATTGTAAAAAAAAAAAACTTTAATGCGAAAAATAAAATAATTCTTTACAGCCAAAAATTAAAATATTCTTTTTTAAACTGAAACAGATTGAAAAATGTTTTTTTTTTTTTTCCGGTATTTACCCCAGTGTCCAATCCTTTTCTACAGGTAGAACCTGGCGCTGCGCCATGATCCATTCTCTTGCAAATGTTATCAACTTTTCTAGTTGAACAGTTTCTCTTTTGGGATATAAGGCACCACATTTCGGTACAGTGGTTTAACTAAAAATTTGAATTAGCAACGCACGCGGTTACCGCATATATTAGCGGGCGACAAAAATCTGCGAACCTCCACGCAGGTTCGTCGCAATGAAAAAGTTGACATATTCGAAAGGCGTTAGAATGAGGATTTTATTAGTGGAAAAAGTTTACCTCACTTGCGGGACAGATGCCTAAATAGCCGTGAGCTTGACACTGTTCTTTCAAAGTTTTCATCCTTCCGGGCATCAGTTTCGGTAAATTGGCTCGCCACGCTGGCGGGTTGTACATACACTTAAGCGAACCGGACCTAAGATCACAGGACACCGTAATCATCAACAGTGAGCTATAAACGTTACACTCGTTTTAACTCATATGTGAGAATTGATGAGCGGAAACGTACCTCAGTTTCTTATTAAATATTTTCCGAGAGCAAGGCGAAAAGGTCGATGAATTTCTCGTATTAATGGTGTCCGGTGTCATGATGTAACCAAAATCCTCCTTGCATTTAGCATTCTTTTTGCCGTCATCGTGTTTTATGCCAAATCTATCCATGAAAGCATTCGACGAAAAGATCAATGAGAAAATAATCCGAAAAATTGTATTCAGTTGAAGAAAATTGAGTCAATCGAAACGATCTTGCGATCCGGGCTCGTTTGTGCACTCACGTGTGTGCTATCTCGTGGGCCGCAGTGTCAATCCCGCTGAAGGCACCGTTGTCCTGGATCACTGCAACCCCCGTTTGCTCTTTTGCATCCTCGTCAATGACGCAAGCACCACCCTCCGTTGCGAAACCTAAAAATTATTTCGTCCAATGTTACGTCAGCTACTATTCGACGAGCAAATAATATTTTATCTCAGACAATAATACTCTAAACAACAACGGTTTTTACCTATTTCAGGAGAGTTCATTTTCAGCCTAGATAATCATTTGAAAACATCATTGTGAGTCCTCGGTGGTTTGAAATAAAACTTGTCGGTGAGTATTTGAATAAACTGAGTTTGCTCACAGTTAAATGCAGTTTTTATAATTTAATTTCGTACGTACATGGTCACCGTAACTGCAATATCGTACATGTCGAAGGGAATTTGTTTCCTTATTTCATAAAAATATTGTTTCGCATCTAACCATGCACGGTTGGCTTTGAATGAGTCTCTGTGAAATTTCATTTGCAATTTGTTCCTCTTGTGCCTTTTTTTTATAGTATGTTTCTCAATGTACGGTGTCGCCCTGCACTTCTGTAAATTGTGCGTATACAATGATAAATGGCTCGAAAGCGCATCCGGATTCGGCAGAAAAACAATTCGTAACTTACCGTTGCTATAGCTATACCGGCGATGTGTAATCTTATGCTCGGGGATTTGAGATGACGATAGGAGAGGTCGACGCCGTTCCAAAATGCCAAAACATATTCGAGGAAACGCGTCGTGTCGAATAGTCTCCTGTGGCGGTCCCGAAATCTGAGAGAAACTTTGTATGACTAATTTTTTCGATCTTCGGTTGTCTTCGTATTTCTTTCATACTCACGGTTTCCTGAAATAAGTACAATCGTAGTGCAAAAAGATTTTTGGATAAATCGTATTTTCATAATTCTGAAAATCATATCCAACGCTTTTAACGGGATTCGATAAATCTGAAAAACATAAAATAGATAATTATTTATAAGAATACAAGCAATGCGAAAGCGTTGGGGTTTTGTGAAAAATTTTCTACAAATCCGGTCGAGCACGATGCTTTGCCGAATCTTTCAAATATTAATTTTTAACGTTTACGATGAAAAATCTTGACGTAATGCGCTCCGAATGGATTATGCTTACCGTGATTATTATAGTTCTTATTCCCAGTAATTTTATTGTCATTGCTAGTAAGAATGTCAAGGTGTGTCAGCCAGTCGTTCTCCGGAAAGTTATCTGCGACTTTCAAGGCAACGTGTCGTGTCTTGTAGAAGAACTTATTGCCGAAATTGTGGATCAAATGACGCTTTCTCAAATGGTTATTAGGAATCTCTACTGGCACAGGTCTGATGATAACAGTTGCTTTTTCTCCGCTTAATTTGAATTTTCCAGTCTGCCCGGAAAATTAATTTCGTTGGTGATTGTTATTTTTTATTTCGTTTAATTTATTCTTTAACCGGATTATTTAAAGGATTCAACGTTAACGGTACACGTGCATGGGAGAAAAGGTCTTTTGAGAGTGTACAGAATATACTGCCACAGTGTATTTTTCTTATTGTGAAAAATTCACTGTGGAAATCGGTTGTACTTTTTTTTTTTAAGGATAAGAAAATTGCTGTACAGCGGATCGGTCTTCGATCGGTTCCGCCCTTAATGCCGGTATAAAATTGCGATGAGCATCAAAATTCTACGTACAATTACAGCTTCGTTAGTGTATGGATCCGATCCGATAACCAACGAGGCATAATACTCAGGATTTTCGAAGAGTCTTCCAACATTTGCCATTGCCTGCGACACAACAGTATGAATTTTTTAAATTTCTTATTTACCTCGTTCTTCGTCATTGTTCATTAAATACGTACGTTTGTCTGCAGAAAGTAAGCCACGCCTCCAGGCTTCCGACGCTTTAAACGTGCGAAGTAAACGGGCGTCTCAGTTGAGGCGAGCAACGAATCTCGCGGATGAAGCCACATGTTGATGTCTTTACCAAAAGCCCAAATCCGTATGTGCGCATTTTTCCATTTGTTTTTTTCTGTCGATCGTTTCTGAATATGATTCGAGACTTCTATGTCAACGAACTCGTGTGCTATTACTGTCAATTTGAAATAAAGTCATTTTATTCGTTCGTTCGCTTCACCGAGTGTTGTCAAACGGTAATTTTCTGAGTAACTTTGTATTTTTACAGAATTATTGTCAAGCCAATTTAATTGAATTCGTATATTTTTACCACTGTTGGGATTAATATTCAAGTACTCAAAAATCGGATCGTCATCAGTCATGTCCACCTGTGAAAAACAAATGGCGAATGTCTTATTCTCGTTTCTGTCGATCTCACGTTTTTTCCAGCCGATCCTCCTTCAATCTCCGATTGTTCGCACTCAGGAGTTTCACGATTTATACACCGAACAGTATGTTTTTAAACAACGTGAAAATGATTATATAAACGCTTGCATTGAAATGACGCTTTCGAGTTCCCGAAGCTCTTTTACCTGTCCGTAGCACAGTAAAGGGTGCACAATGGCCAGGCAAAAAATCACAATTTCATGACAATACATGGTATTCGAAGAGAGATTCATTGAAATTTAAAGTCGTGGAACATCCTCTCGGAGATTTCGATGAGACTGACTGAAGAAAAAATTCGATCAAACGACAACCCAACAATGTGACAGTTATCTGATTGCTTTCCCCTCTTTCGTAATTCAACCTCATGAATTCCCCGTTTATCCCGCGTCAAATAATCATTTGTATTGTATAAAGACGTGTTTCAAAGACGTCTGTATTTTTACGAATAGTAGGGCTCTTATTTGTACAATTGCTTCCCTCATTAGAGCACGTTTCATTTTGGATTTAGCTATAGAGGTAACGTACGACTCGTTTTATTTTTTTCGAGATAAAGGTATTGCCATGGCAATCGCGCGGGAATCACCTTGCACATGAGTACGATATTACCGAGGAACTTTGTCTACTTTTCTGGAGGGCACTCAACGGCCAGGGAAAAAAATCTCAAAACTACTGAAGTTATGATTTTGGAATGAAGGTTTACCAAAGATTCGGAATGCAGCTACTTCACTCGTGTTTCGTTATGATTTTTATCGAAATTCGGTGCACGAGCAAGGTGAAGAAAAAATTCTTCTGGTATAGCGAACTCGGTTTTATCAGCCATATGGCTTAGGTGTGCTATCTGTCATGAATTATTTGTGTAGTAATAGGCGTAGATGAGAATTCGTATCTTCACGTATTTGAACAAATGCTGTCAAAATTTATTGAAAATAAATGAACTCTGAAAATCTACTTACGTTCTTCGAATTTACATTCGAATAAGCCTGATCAAGTGTTTCGCTTTCTACGGGAGCGTACCGCTAATGGCGCGTATACGCTAGTCATGAGTCAATAGCTAGTTCGTAGCTAGTTATTCCACGATACAGCTCGAAATAATCAAGTTGTCAAAATAACACAAAGGACGTTAATTGAAATAATTAAATCGTAGGCACGACACTGGTTCAAATTTGCGTCGATTACTAAGGAACTGTTGTCTCTAAAAAGTTTAAAATACATTCGTGGATGAAATAAAAATTTTTGAAAAGTCGAAGTGCAAAAACGCTCACGGGATTACATTTTTCAACAGTCGGACTATCATCTGTTCAAAAATTTTTTTCATTCGGGCACGTACAAGTTTTTTTTCGAGTTCATTGAAAAGTTCACGTATTCAATTTTTTTAGTGTTCTTTCAACGCTCGTTGGCACAAATCGAATGAGTTTGTCGGTTTAGATTTTTTTAAAAAACTCTATTTCAATGGTTCAAATTTTTTCAAAAATCAACTCCGTATTTCCTTTCTTAGTTTTGTCTTAAAAAACAGTGCGGTAACAAATGGCTTCATTTGAATCTTTCGTGCCACGCGAATGGTTTGCTCGAGTCGGTGAACTCGATAAGGATTTGGATCGTAAACATGCTCGAATGTGTTTCAATGCCTATTGAAATATATTTGACACGTTGGCGCAGATGGCGAGTACTCTTTTACAATAAAAATGAACTATTTGTTATTTCATGTTGTATTATCCGAAATAAAGGGCTCAATCGACGATTATTTTACAACTTTTAACAAAAGGTAGAAATAAACTTTGAACGAATGCCCCTCCTCGTTCTCTCATGAGCTCGTGATTTATTGAAAGATCGATCAGGTGTTGTTGGGTTAAAATGAAATGTTGAATTTTTGTCGAATAATGCTGATGAAATGAAAAAAAAGTATGATGTTCGAGTTGAATTTTCAACCTTATGTCACTTCGAATAATTTGATTAAAAATTTTTACAAATTGTATCCACAAATCCATCCGGTTCTTATGATTTTTCCAAATTTTCTTTGGCTAATTAACAGAAAAATTGAAAGTGTCTCGTGCTCCGAAGGTTTTTAATCATCATATCATCGTGGATTACATATTCGTTCAAAGTAAAAACTCGCAGCTTTGACGAGTTGGTATTTTTGAAAATCGTGGCTCATGACAAAATAGACGAGATTGTTGGTAATATGATCGAGTTCGCTCACGGTGAATCGTCCGATGGATGCAGCTAGTCCAAGCTGACGCATTGTTTTTGAAGACAGAACTGCAAAAATGAGAACGAGTGATTTTTCGTAATGGAGAAGAATAAATTCAAGTTTCTTTTTGTTCCTTCGACGTGAGTGAGTTTTCGAGAAAAATTATGAGCTTCCTCCGATCTGAGAATAATTTGAAACTTTTTCTGCAAATTGTCTCATATACTCACTCGAGGCTTTTCGTTGGTACCATTTCCACAGGGTGTTCCTGGTGCTGCTCCATGCTCAAGTGGATAGCAAACGCCTTTTACAGTTTTGCCTTGAGAATTATTTAAAGTTTTACTGATGCAATTCAATCTGACGCAGATGTCGTCCTAGAAGGTCAAATAATCTATTCATTTTCAAAAGCATTGTTAACTTGTTTGAAACATTTACTACAATGCTGCTCACGAATTGGACAAGTTTGTCAAAACTATCAAATATATTCACGCCTCACAAAAGCGGTCAAAAAACGTGAATTTTTCGAATTTGTATGACTAAAGCTGGATTTAATAGAAACGAAAGTTTCACCGTAGACGTGGGGCAAGCGCCCGCATAGCCGTAAGCTTGACACTGTTCATCAAGCGTTTTCATTTTTCCAGGCATCACTTTGGGTAAATTCGAGTTTCTTTGTGTCGGTGGATCATACATGCATGACAGCGAACCATTCCTGTAACAAAAAAGCCGTAAAGATTCGTTCCGAGCTATGAAAGTGATTCTTGACGTTGGACGCTGGTTAAGTTGCAAGTGCTTGCTCGGGTTGAAACTTGCCCCAAAATTTCATTGAACCGAGCTAATGAGCAACGTGAAAATGTTGCCGAATTCCTCGTAGGGTTGGGACTAGCTCTCATGATGTAGTCGTCGCAGTCCGGGTCGGTGGTCGCGTTATCGTGGTGTAAACCCAAACTACCAAAGGAATCATGAGACAAGAAAAAGCATTGATCAAGTTCAGATTTTAACGAGGACAGTTTTCTACCAGTTGCCACTTTTTTCGGTCCGTTGGATCTTACGTGTGTGCAAGTTCGTGAACGGCGATGTCGATACCGCGGAATGCACCATTATCAAGGACCAGGGCCACTCCGTCCTTCGTTGACGCAGTTGTATTAACCTTGCAAGCACCGCTGAAGAGCGATGTGCCTGAAAACAATTCGGTTGGACGTTGCGTTAGTTAACAGTGAAACGATGGAATTCGGTTAACGTTCAAAATTATCGGAATCGGATATCCTTACCGAGCCCAAAGTACCGAAATCGCAGCCTGTGAAATGAGGTTCGAACGAGGTTGTTAAACGGAACGAAATCTTACTGGGAACTTGAAACTTAGAATTTCGTATAAATATTTCCAACTATCAAAGACCGCCGTACGTACTTAGTCATTATGATAGCAACGTCGTACGTTCTATAAGGAATTTGGTTGTCAATAGCATAAAAAAAGGTTGTCGCATCATCGAGAGCGTCATCCTGATCGAAGGAAAATCCAAGGTGGTTTTTCTGGATGGGTGGGGTTGCCCACAAATCCTGTAAATTTTTCAAAGTTTTATCGAAAGACAAATGGAACGTTGCGAGCACAATAGAATATTCTTTTGCACCGTTTCAAGTGCTCAATCCCATTAATTCGTTTGGCATCGAAAAATTGATTTTTCAACTCACCGTCGCTATGGCTATTCCGGCTATGTGTATTCTGATTCCCGGATTTTCGAGATGGCGATAAGACAGATCCACGCCATTCCAAAAGGCGAGAACGTATTCCAGTAAGCTCAACAGTTTGGACTCCTCTTTTGAATCCAAAGACGAAAACCTTGGCGGAAAGTTGGATCAGCACCTCGTGGAATATCAACTTCTGTCGCACCTTTATCGTACTTACCGTATGTGTTTGGTATAAGTGTTATCAAACTGTAAGAATATTTTCGGATAGATGGAACCGGTGTAGTCAACCATTTCGCTGTCGTCGATGGAACGTAGCTTTCGTATAGAGTCTCCCTGGATATCGATCTTCTCATGACCTGTCACATGCACTTTTCGTTATTTTTTCTCTTTTTTAAATTATTCATAATTCCATCATCAACAGTTGTTTTCCTGTCAGAAAGTATGGATATTCACCCTCGTTGATGTAATCATTGGGGAAGTAATCTTTGATCATCAATGCAACGTGTCGTTTCGAATCGAAATCACTACTGTCGTCGTTTCCATCGATCGAGCGACGCTTTCTCAAACGTTTTTCAACGATGCTAGATGGTAAAGGTTTGATGACAATAGTTGCATTGTTTTCTCGCGATACGATATTGCCAGTCTGTTTTGAAAATTTGTATTACATCATTGACCAGTTGTTTTGTATGAATATGAAATTGTTGTGAATGCTGAAACTGCACGTACAACTATGGTCTCGTTAGTTTTTCCGTCCGACCTGATGACCAACGAAGCCAAATGTTCAGGGTTTTCATAGAGTTGTCCAACTTTAGTCATCATCTGAATAGCAATAGAATTCATTTTTTTAGTACTTTACGTGTGGATTGATTATCCAGCCTTTGAGGCGCTCATCAAAGACTTACGCCGTCTTGAAGAACATACGCGACGTTCCCGGTCATTGAATAGTTTCTGTACGCTAAGTAGACGGGTGTGTCTACGGAGGCAAACAAAGAATCTCGAGGATCAAGCCACATATTTATATCTTTATCGAAAGCTCGAATTCTCATGTGCCCTCCTCCTCCGAATTTGTTGGATGAGTTGATAGATCGCTTTTGCATATGTTTCGGTAGTTCAATGTCTATAAGCTCGTGCCCGATTACTGTTGATTAAAAAATTGTCATTATTTTCCGCTGCTATTCGCCTGAAAGTGAGAAATCAGATTTTTGCATCTCCCATTTTTGTAGCGTTATCGAGCTCCCGTTTCCTGCTTCTCTGTATTTATAAGGGTTCGACTCCGGAGAGTTTGATGATTATTTTTTTTTATCGAAGACGAAGAGCAACACAATTTACATTATTTATGCGTAATAATTTCGACGGAATTGAAATATTCACCAGTTTGTGGATCTACGTCCAAGTATTCCAGAATCCAATCAGTAGTCAGGCTTCCCTGCAAATAAAATGACTTGAGAATCTTTGGTGCGTTCTCCATGAAACTCAATTAATCGATCGGCTAATACTTTTTTTCATGTTACGAAAGAAGTAAATTGTTGAAGCTTTATCACCTTTGCGTTGCATAAAAAAGGGTGGGCAATGACCAGACAAACAATAACGATCTCCCGACGATACATGATTTTTGTGGGATGTTCAAAAAATTCAATATCGCAACTGAATGAAAATTCGATGTGCAGGGGCACCTTTATATACGATTCTGTCTGTGCGGTAACAAATATGGCTTGTTTTCAATCTTATGTGTCACGAGTTGTTTGTTCAAGCTGACGTACCCAACAGTATTTCATAGAATATCGCTTTTGACCGTGTATCGCGATGGTTATTGAGAATTATATGATTTTTTAAGGATGAATTTATTCTTTTTTTGACTCGTTAACTTTTCATGAGCGACACTTTTAAATGCCAATTGTATGAAAATGCGCTAACTCGATATTTCATTGGATAAAAATAGGAAATTATATCATGAAATATTTCTAAAAGTTAAATAATCCTCCAAAACTGTGTGCTCGTTCGATGTCAAAACCTGTATTTCCTTCGTCATTGCTTAACGACAAAGATAAATTTGTTTTTATCGCGATTCATCGTACTCGCGTCGCAATTCCGTACGTACACGAAAGCTACGGAATAATTTGAAGAGTCACGAGTTTCAAAATCGATTGAAAAAGCAATGAAAAATTAGTATGTCGGGGCTGAGGCAATTTTTGAGTGATTTTCGTCGAGGCTCTAAACAGTTCGATACTTTTCATCGAACACGAGAGAAAATTACAGATTTTGGGCAAAACGTCTCCCACCATCGTGTCGTATTCTATGCATGCTAACGAACTGAATCGATTATTAGTATCAATATCAATTTTGGGCATCGTAAAAACGTGATTAATGACCCACGAAAGGTTTCGTCGTATATATCGAGGTCCGAGGATTCAACGGATGCTTTTTCGGATAGCTGAGCCGAGCCAGGATCACACTCGGCCCGGTATCCTTCTGTATTTCAGGATACATATTAAATAAATTATCTTCTAAGCATAATAGCAGGCTCTCGGTCGTTAATCACTTCCCTTTTGCTGCACCTTTGTGCTACCCCTTTCCATCTCTTGTGCGCATGAGGAAAAAAAAGAATTGATAGTTAATATCCTTTATGGGGACACCCCGTGGGTGCATCAGCGTTCCCCCACCTCGGTCTTTTGTGAAGACGGAGTTTAGTATCTTGTCTATGGCCCTTTCTGTGTCAACTCGACAAATCTTCGAGAAAAAAAAGTTTCTAACGTGTGCAGTTCATTCTTTTTAGGTTATAATTGAATGCGTAGGAAGATTTATGAGATTTCTTTCTTGAATCGTCTTTCTTGCTGTGTACAAAAATAAAGAATTTGGCATAATTTCGTATCGGTGGAGCAAAAATTTCGCATAATTCGCAACGATCGCCGTTCTTGGAGGGAACGCCCTGAGTGTACTTATTCACGAAGGGAATGCACCGATGACAAATCGCCATCTTTGCCCTCCATTTTATGCGTTTAGTGATTTTTCAAGAGGCAGTATACACACAGAACAATGGGAAAGTGAATGCGAGTAAAGACGCGAAGGAATGTTCATCGAATTCTAATGATTCATCCAATGGCGCAGCATCGGCGTCGCTAATTCGAAAAAATCGCAAATTTTCATTCCTACAGCGAAGAATCTGATAATTCTAATGTCGAGAGTCTCTGCATCGAAACAATGATAATCCTCGTACATTTGAATAAAACGCGTCTTAATCTGATCTGACCTGAAAACAAGATGTTTGTATAGGTATTGAAGCGGGTACACCTGGTCGAACGGAATATTAAACCGCCTACTTCGTGGCGAAGGTGCTTCTCGATTATAATTTACTACCCTTCGGAATATCGCGCGTGCCCGACCCATGTTTCGCTGCATCGCCTCTCTGTATACGTGCCGGGCGCCTCTAGGTCCCCGGATTCTCGACGTTTGTGTGTGCGCACGTATTTATTCATATACATGTGTACAAAGTATATAGAAGAGAACTCGAAATCAAGTGTTAGGCTGCGATCGCTGCGAATCGTAATCGAGAGAAAAAGAGAGAGAGAGAGAGAGAAAAAGCGTTAGAGCGTTTTATTTATGACTAATTTCCGTTATCGATGATTACGGAGTTGTGCGCACCTTGCAGCAATAGCGTTGAATACAAAAGTCTGTATACATTATCCATTCAAATCTTATATTCGTATAATATGGCAACGAGGTACTGCATACCGTTCGTTCGATTGGGTCGTTCCCGATTCGCCGCAGCATCCGCATAGATTCATATGGATTCGTAAAAAGATATGAAATTTCAAATGTTTTGCTGCATAATAACAAAGCTTTTCGGAACGTCGCAACGATTACTCGCAAATTCGACGCCCATTTCGCTTACGTTTTTGCAATTTCGACAAGAAACCGATCGATTGCCTCGTTTCTTTGAGTTCGAATGAAAAACTTATCTTAACTTTGAATGATCTTGAAAAGCAGCATTAAAGATGTTTCCTGGTGAATAGTTTTATGAGTCGGATGCAGTACGTGCGGACGAAAAATTCTGAGGAGTGTGCGCAGGAAGCGTTCGTTTGAGGAGTGCTCGATGAGCTCGGCCCGACCCGCTGCATTTTCGTTTTACATTGACGTACAAGATTTCATTTCCGGTCGTGATTCGGTCGAGTTTGAATAAGCATGAATCGCGATTTACGAGCGCGCACCGTTTGGAGGATGCTTTCATTTAGTTAACACGAATACGGTTATATCGAGGCCGACAGAGGGCGGAATTGTTTTCTGGCTAAGAGGACTCTCGTGGTGTGTTTCATCGACGAGAGGAGGAACATTGAATAAAAAAGTCAGTCTCACCTGACGAACTATTCGTGCGCGACTTTCGTAACTCCCAATCAGCTCGATGCTTAACCATCATTTTTTAATTCCTTTCTCCTTAAGCATATTTATGCGCTCTCCTCGAGTCGCTCGTTGTCGTCGTCGTCGTCGTCTAAATCGAAAGAAGGTCTCGGGCAATAAGCCGCGGTTCTGCCCAAGGGGTTACTGACCGTGTGGCTCAGACAAGAGCAACGATCCTTTTCTCTCTCCCTCTCGCTCTTTTCCTCTTTCTCTCTCCCTCGTTCGAGCCAAGATTGCTCTGCATTATACAGCTTGTACTATACGCATGTTTCTGTACTGTACACACGTTCGTCAAACGTTGCCAGCCACAAGGGCGTAACTCAGCAGGGTCCAAGCTCGCGGTTGCAAGAGCTTGGCCCTTTTCGTTGTACCCCGTGGAAATTTATCTCTGTATATCGTCCTCGGATTTTCTAGAGCACGCTTTTATAGGCGTGGCATCGAATACCCCCTTCCCCTCTCTCCCTCGCCCTTTCGTCGTTACTTCGACATACTACATTGTATCTACTACGATGTTTCTATAGATATGTATGCATATCTATAAAGCTGGCCCACGCGTTGTAAATCCAAGCATTCGCCCATGTAGATTACCATAGAGTCGTAACGAGCAAGAAAGATTGGGAATCTTTCACACTCGTGTGTACGTGCGTATTTACAGTTTACTATTTATAGCACCGACATTACAGTTGCAGGATAAAAATTAGTTTAGCGAGAAAAACTCCATTGTATACCATTCGAATTGGGTTTACGAGCGAGCTCTTTGAAGTCGAGCCTTTGGCGAGAAAATTGTTTTTCATTTATTTTTTTATTTTTTTATTTTTTTTTCGTTTGAGTTTATTGTGTTCATGTCTTTCGTACATTCCTCTTGTACTATTTTTCTTTGCTTCGTACCATGGATGCTGATTTCAATGTTTTTCAGTAGTCTTTGCAGAACGAATGATTTCGAGTAATTCTGATGGTAGTTTTTTACGATGATTTCCCGAATATTGTTTTGTAGATTGTTTTTTTGACTGGTGCATCAAAGGCTCGTCGATGACTTTCAGGGGTTAATCGTTTCATCGGCTTCCCATGCGATCGTCGTTGCATCCTCGGCTATGAATTTTTCTTCACCGTCACCGGGGGCCTTAAACGAAAACGTTTTTTCCTAACGGGCAAACGAGGATCATTCATGTGGCGAGGAGCATCTGGGCGTCGCTTTTCACGTGAGGGCTTCGTAAAGTGCGCGCTCGTATAACAAAAGGATTCTTCGAGGCTTAGGTCAGGAACGAGAAAGAAAGGCCCCGCAAGACCCGCACGTCGTGACATACGCGCTCCGCTCCTTCTATCTTTTCTTCTCATTTTTTCCCCCCGCTTCTCTATTAAGCACCGATAAAGTGACTCGGGGAAAATAATCCAATAACACGCGTCCAGCGGGTGAGGCAGGTGTGTGATTTAGCAGCGTGAAACTACCGAACTGATTTTTTTCCTTTTTATCCTGTTTCAGATTCAGAAGAGCTTGGAAAATTGGGATGCTGCTGGTTTCAAATCGAGTGAGTTCCATGTTTTTTCTCACTTATCTATTGCTCGTCCTCGATCCTCTGGCCCATCGATCACTAGCACCCGTTCAGTTATTTTGATGTTTTCTCGATGCTGAAATATTTGAAACGTCGGAGCTTCACTCGTGCCAGACGACGATTTTCGTCCCACTCTTCTTTCACCTTCCATCTCACGAGCCCGCGAGGATTTTTCTAAAAAAATGTATTCCCTCAACCGGGTTTTTTTATCTCTCGTCACTCGAGTGCTCCAACTGCGTTTTTTATTTTGTCCACGAAAACCAAGTGTTTCCAATCCTCGAGAGCAATGGCAGGTGCTGCTCTTCATCCCCGCTTCTCGTCGCTGCTTCCTCGATATTTTTCACAAGTGATAACGATAATACACGTACGACAGGTGAATTATTCCCCGGATCGTTCTGGACGGCGTACTGGGAGTATCTCGAGAGTTACGGCGAGGCGAAAAGGACCCTCGACGAGCTCAGAGCGACGCAGGACCCCCTGCTGGACTTTCTCAGCCTTCGCCAGGCCGCAGCTAGACACTCGCCATCCTCTTTACTTCTTTTACCGGTAAGTTCTATTATTTTTACTCCATCCACACATTGCCATGCGTGGATATATGTGGCTGCAGGCAGGCATGTGTCCTACGCAACGCCCACACGCGCGCGTCCATCGGCATCATAATTTCACTTTATGTATAACTGAAAAAGTGATCGATTAATTTGAACTATTAATCCCTCTGAATGACTCTCGGGATAACTGCGAATATTTGTTGCCTTCAAAGAGTGCAATGATCGCGAGCTCAATCGTGTTTAAATAGGCCTGTAAACAAATTCGGCGGAGATTCTCGTTCGAAGCTGCCGAACATCGGAAACGAAGTTTTGGTGAAATGTGAAAAAATTAAGTTGCACGTATTTCAATGAACTTTTGAATATTTTCCTCATTGATAAAACCTGCTGTTGCATACAAATAAATATTTGAAGACTTCAGCGAAACTTTTGTTTCCGGAAAATTGTTTATTCACTCCCAATATCACAGACCTCGTCATCACCCGTTCATTGATAATTGCAAGAGAAAAATGCAAACGTTTCGCTGTAAATTCGAAAAATATCGGTGTCACCATTCGTACAATTAGTTGATGGAGAATCCAAGTTCGAATGACGAGCGTGTTTACATCAGTGATGTCGAGCAACCGCTGATCGTCCAATTTGATCCTAAACTTTCTTCCCCTTCTTGTCGGACGAAAATACTCCGGCAGAGGCTTTAGATACGGAGACTATTCGTATCGCTGTTGCGAGCGAAAAACTGAGAAATGAACTCGCGATCGGTGCATGGTAACGCTCAATTAGGAAAGCGAATCAGGAGAATGAAGTTCGTTGATCGCGTTTCTATTGAAATTCATGACTTCCCAGTGACATTTAACCGGCTTGATATCGCACGACAGAATATTGCTCACGTGTCCATCAGCAATGAGCAATTTGAGCGGAGCCGCGACATTAATCCGCGCTCATCTTGACGTTCGAGCATAACGAACCTGAGTACCTTGTCTCTTTCTTCGGATCGTTCGTTTTTATGCCCCCCGGGGTTTGTGCGGTGCAGCTTTCTCTTGAATTTTCCATAAGAATTTCTCTCTCTCGAGAGATACTCCAAACGAGGCGCGGGCCTCGTAGCAAAAGAGAATTGCGAGGTTTCTGGTAGAACACGAAAATAAGCAACGGATGAGAAATTTCGGTGAAATCGTTCCCCGAATAATCCGAAACCGTAAAAGTCAAAGCTCGTTTTTGCAGCCGATCAATAATAACCGCGAAGACTCTTTCGATGCCTCGAGACCGCGAGGCTGTTTTACGCTCCGCATGCAATTTTCGTTGGTTCCTGAGGTAGCCGAGAATTATGGCCGAGGTACGTTGTGAAAGCGACGAACCTAAAATTGCCACGTGTTCGACAACGTTTGATGGAGAAGTGCGCGCGGAGAAAAACGATGATTGACGGCTCTATCGGGCGCTGAATTATCTCGCAATACTCCGGAATTTGATGACAGCGTGTCGCTCGTGCAAATAGATAAATTATGGAGTTTGCCGGAGCTTGTGCCTCTGTGAATGTATCGATGCGCGAGAGTCTCGATGCAGCAATGCATTCGCAGACGAGACGCGAACAGCAAGCTTCCCGACGATAGGGCACAACACGGTGAAAGTCATTTATCGATTGCAGCCAGCGAGGAGGCGCGAGAGGGACGGAGAGACACCGAGAAAGATCGTCGTCCATGCGGCGCAATTCGCGAAAGAACATCGCGCATCTTCTTCTCCTCGCTCCGGCTCTTTTTATATTTGAAACTTCTCCTCTTATTCTCTTTTGTCTCTCGTCGAGTTCGTATTACAGATAATACTTGCACATCTTTCTCTCTCGTATTGTGCACTTCGCGATTTAACCTTTAAAGATCTTGTCGCCGCCGGTCTTATGCATTATATTAATACGCCCTGTAACAAAAGCCCGAGCAGCATCAAGTGCTCGTACGTGCCCTCTCGGTTTCTCCTGCTCTCGCAGCACCGCCGAGTACCAACTCGCGCAGCTCGATTCTGCAGCCCGAAATTCCCGACGATACAATCGTTCAGCCGTCATTTCGCTCTCCCCTCGAGTCATAAATTTCCAACTTTTCAAAACCTTTCCGACTCCGTTTCCACAACTACGAAAACGCTTTTTTTCCGCTTTCGCAACGAGTTTCAATAAAAAAAGTGATTTTTCGGTCCCCATTTTCAATTAGTTTAGTCATTCCTTCGGCGAATGGATTTATTGAAAAAAATCGTCAGGAATTTCATGAAAAGACGAGGGCAAAGTTGACTTTGGCTTCACCAACGAACTCTGAGAGCTCCTTCTTTTGATTCTGAACGAAATAAAAAGCGAAAATAATGAAGCTCCCTCGGCGCAGCATAACAACACAGACATGTTTCTATGAGCGTGATTCGTTTTATTGGATATGCTCCCCGTGCACTACCGGTTTCAGCGTTGTTCAGATCTAGTTATTCAATCGTGAACTCGACCGCATCTTCGAACCAATGGAAAAATAAAAACTGGCATAACTCGAACGAGTGTGCGCGCGTGCAGCTGCGCGCGAGTACGCTGCGCGTGTGTATAATGATTCAGATTGACCTCCCCGCGTATCCGACTCGAGACGAGAGCGATGATACCAGACGTCTAGACCGATGATTATACGCTCGATTCGAAGTGCTCTACTCGCATGTCGATAATAATCCATGCCTCCTCGTCGATATGAAAGCCTACATGAAAATAGCACAAGGGACATTCCGGCCGAAATCCAGTCGCTTCTCAGCAGCTGTCAGTTTGCAAATTTTCTTCTTCGTTTTATCCCCCCGTTTCGACAATCCTTTGAGAAAACACCGGCAGCAACGAGAAGCAGTTTGACGAAGAGATTTCCCGATGTTTTCATCGATCGGACGGAATTTGGATTTCGGCTCGAACGACCCATACAAATGTGTGTATGTAAAAGCACCTCATCATTCGTAATCGGCTCTACTCGTCGCCATCTCGTCTGCCATTTTTTCAAATCATTTACTTATACCTCTCGTTTCTCGATACTCGAATTACTCGGGAAATAATAGCGCGTGGAAGGTAACCTCTCGAATTATTGCTCATTACCATCCTCGAGTTCGAGATCACTTCAAAATAATCTGTTAAAAAAATTATCCTGAGTACTGTTCACCGAGGATTCGTTTCTTTTCATATTCCAGAGAGTTTTTCATTCAAAGTCCGTTTGGCGAGCGGAGGATTGTTTTTTGTTTCGTCTTCCCCCGAATTTTCATGTCCCCGTAAGGAAATGTGGAGCATCATTTTTCTGTGTGAGTTTTCACGACCGGAACAAGGAAGTCGGTCTCCATTATTTTATTACACATTTCTCGATGTTACCAGGGATTTACGAACGTTCGTTTCGCGTTTGTGCGAGCGCGTAATCAAGCGCTCGCACAAATGAGAAAAAGTGACGTTCGGTTAGTCTCGATCGAAGCACGCTCTCGCCGCAATCGGATTTACGAACGATCCTCTCTCGGAGATTATTCCACAGGTTCGTATACGCACAGATCTGTGGGAATTCCGGAAAGACACGGCGCGCATGCCACCGTCGGCAATCGCATTAAGCTTCGATTTAATTTTTTTCCTCATCGTTGCAGAGAAGATCAAAGAAACATTCCGTACTTCCTTGTATATTTCCGTGTTATTCTTCCCGCGACGTGTGCTGCTAGAGCAAATTATTAAATGGAGCGAAACGAAAAGCAGCGACCCGCGCGCGCCGACCACCGTTTTCTATTTCGTTCATTAGACAATGTTTTATTGTTGTCGTTTCTATATCACAATGCAACTATTTTCTCCTATCACGCGTGTACTCTCACTTTCCAACAATTAAAAACTCGCACTTCGATTCCAGCACGAGGCTGAATAACGCATTAATCGTCGACTTTTTTTCTCGGATTTCCTTTGTGGAATATTAAACCGTATTTTTCTAGTCGCGTCAAATCATTAGAAAATATCGACCAACTGAGACTTCCGAGAAGATTTACGAATGACTACGAAATCGCCTCGATCGATTCCCAGATCCATTGCTGACCGAAATTATAAAAATATAATAAATCAAAAGCAAAAAGATTTTTCCCGAGGTATAAAAGCAGTTTTTGTATACGAATTTCTCAAATAAGGGAATCAAGTCGATGAGGAGCAGAATTTAGAGAGAGGAAGATGAATTTTTAGAAACGTTCGTTCCAACAAAGCCGCGAATGACCGAAATGATTTACGAGTATATGGTTTGAAAATTGATCGTTTTCTAACACCGCAGACACTTCGAAAAAGATTTTTTCGCTGTTATATTTAGAATGTGGTTACTCTTAAAGAAATTTCAAAACTGGAGAATTTCTCGATCGATATATTATTTATGATCCATTCACGAAGAACGGTGTGCTCTCGCATGCACCCTTCGGTGCGTCTTTATACACATGTAGGCGTGTGCGTCGTGCAGCATCCAGTGTTATCCACCAGAGGCATAATTATTTTCTCAAGGTCGACGATATTCGCTCCATTCTCGTCTATATAGTCTTATAATCGCCGCTTGGGGAGAACATCGATGACGCCGCGTCCCTCGTAAATCCGCGACGGTACGAAAGGGCGTTTACGACGACACACGCGATCCTCCATAGAAAACTCACCCGACCGCTGTGCATAATAGTTTTGAACGAAAAATACACGTACTTGCATAAATGTCCGCAGTTTTACGGACAAAAGGGCGTAACGTTTATCACTTTGTTCGTTCGCCCGTGTGCGGGTGCCGCCTTTTCGGTTGCCGACGCGCAGTTTATATTTGTAATCACCTCTCACTATTCCAAGGGCGTAAAACGTATCTTTATCGGACACTTTAGATTCCCTTTCGTTTTTGGGTGACCTTCGATGCGCGCTTATAATACTATCGAGAATCCTAACGCGGTCGTTCTTTGACTCGTCTACAGGATGGACCAAAAGTCGCGCCGCTTTTTTCCACGATCGATCGTTCCCCGAATTTTTACGAGAAATTTTCTCACGCATTTTTTCCTCCGATTCAACGCTCCTAACTCACTCGTGCGCCGGAATTTCGGAAAATGCGCGGGCTTATTTATTCAGAATCATCGATTTCCAATTCCGAATGATCCTGAAATCCAGCATTTTTGGGTTTAAACAAAAATTCGTTATCGAAATTTCAAATCGAAATCTTGCCACTGACGTCGCACCGACAAAACAGAATGAATCGGCACTTTTTAACTCACCATTCCAAAGGCATTTTTTCTCTGTTTTTGAGACATCGAGGCTCACTTTTCGCACACCCTGTGATATCGCTCACACCTCTTGTCGCCGTCTCGTCCTTCGTCTCTTATATTCTCGTCGCTGAGCCGTCGCCCGTTAATCAAGCGGGAATTAATTACCCGGACGGCACGGGAAATAACGTATTGAAAGTTGTTAAGCGGCGAATGGGCCGCGTTTCACCGCAAGAGAAGCGTGTAGAGGTTCGCGCTACCGGTGTGCCGCAAAGCACGCCGGTAAATTCGATCTCGTAATATACACATGCCTGGATTTCCATCTACACATCTCGAGTAACAGACTCGAACGACAATTAGAACTCCCACGACAAATGATTATTTAACCTGTTTCTACCGACGACGATTTATGGAGGTTCTCTGAGAATAACAAAATTCAATGTACAATTAAGCACATTTCTTGGGATATCCAGTAGCACAAGGAAATCGCGGTTCTCCCTCATAAAGATCTTTTCGAACGAGCGTTGCTGGATATTTTCCATTCTAAGTCTACATTGTGCAAATTCACGGTTCGCTTTGATCTTTTTTTTTTTAAATCAGTTTCTGATAGAATCCCCGACGACTCTACAGAAGTGGGATCGTGCGTGTATTTTCGGTTTTTGGATCGATTTTTATCTTTCGAGTCAGGAACGTCTTCGCTAAAATTCCTCGAGTCCAAAATTTCTGAATTTACCTTTAGTTTATATCGTAATTTTCATGAAATGTCACTGGAAACGAAATTTGAGTAATTTCTAATAATTCACGTCTCAACAGAGTTTCGTTTTTTAATAAACTTTGCTATCTAAACAAAGTAAACGGTAGAATTCGTTCATAGGAATGCTTTGATACTCGAAGAAATTTTTGTTTTCAGTGCACATTGAGGTTTACGAGAGGGAGTCGCTCAAAATTCTCGTACTTTGAAAAACTATGGTCGCAGTGGGGGAAAAGGGAGTTTAACCTGTCAGAAAAGGCCTCAGGCTGCGGAGCGGAACGACTCGGAATCAATTAATTGATTGAAGGCTATTATTAGAATCTCCTACTGTTTATCGATGGTTATTAATGGCGGTTGGACTTTTGCACGTTTTGCACCCACATCGGTATTCGGATTTTTATACTTATAAACGAATGAGAAACGATTGGTCGAAAGGATTTCTCACGTAGCTGTCAGGCATGAAGAGGGGAATGGTTGAAAGGATGGCGAGGCATAACTTGATAATTGCAAAGTGCACGAACAATCGATGCTCCGGTAAGACGCGGAGTTTTCGTCTTTTTTCATGCACATTGAAAATCTATGTTTATCGGAGCTCGGAAGGGCAGCTCACGGTTTTAAAAAATGTTTTTTTTTATTGATAAGAGTTATATCGCCGCCGTAGAATCGAAACGTATCTTACGATCGTGAAATTATACGGATCCCTTTTCTCTCGTACGATTCGAGCAGAGATCCACAAACCATTCGCTCCGCCGCGCTCCCTTGCCAAGGGATATTGTATAAAATGTGCATGTGCATCTCGAGTTATTGGTTCGTCGCTCGAGGGCCAAAACACACGGTATATAAACCGTTTATCGGGACTAATTAGCTGGCGTGCGCAGATGCCGATGGCCTGATCACTGAAATTTACGATATTGCGAACGTCCCTAGACAGCGATCGTCGAGCAAAAGGACACGATCCTTCCACGAGAATAATTATACCAATTTATCAAGCTTTCAGCACGGGAGAGTGCATTCTTTTTTCCTACCTCGCGAACAATATCTCAATTCCCAAACCTTTCAACTCTTTTTTTCTCCATAATCACATTTTTTCGATGATCCATCAATTTTCTCTGCTAACGATCGCGGGTGTGACTTCCGCTCGATAAAAATCTACGATTAATTGTCGTCGTTATTTTAACGCGAACGAAACGACTCCTTTTATCGTCAGAGCCGCGATTGTACTCGCACTTTTTCGCTCGAACGAAAACATCTATACATTCTCAGAAAGCATCGAATTCGTTCGAGAAAATATCAACTTGAGGAATCGAGTTATTCGCCGAGCACTAAAACTTTTGCGATAGCACTTCAACCGTGCAGATTTTATATCTCATCAAGGAAAAGTAATCGCAGAGACGAATAAAAATTCAAAAGAAACGCACTGTCAATGGAACGCATGCATTATCCACGCTGCGATATTTACGAAGCTTGCGCGCTCGCGGAACAGGATAACGGAAATCGGTTTCTATCATCCGCAGCATCCGGCTGCTTTCCAATTTCATTTCCCTCTCGCATTGCCTTTCCCGTAATTCGAGCACACCTATATATAATTTCATCTGTATCTATATTTATCTTCCATACCCTCCTATACTTATATATATAATATACTTACGTTGCAATGACAAGGATTTCCGGTTGAACGAGTTAATTGGAAGGCTGCTCTGCCTCCATACGAATATATCTGTAGCTCTAAGCGCGCGCGCAGTTATGCAAACAAAAGGGGGCGTGAAACTTAATATCGAACGAACTTTGAAGTTGAACAAACGAAATAAAATAATTTCGAACTTTTTTGAATCTGTGTCAATCGGATATCGCACGAATAAATAGACTCGCACATTCGTTTTCATCCTCGAGTATCCGACACTCGCAGCATCACAACTTTCACACTCATTTTCTAACAGCAAAATATCGTTTTGTTAATTGATTTATTATAGAGAGAGAGATGAAAATGTTGGTAAAGCGATGCTTTTCTATTTGTGTACTCGTCACGCGTGTGAAAGTCTTTTCCGTACATCGTACAAAGCTCACAATGATAAACACTCGATTTCTTCGCGTCGCTGTCCGTCTCGTATTTTGAATAGTTTATTTTTCGTGCGGCCAACGTAGAAATGATTTTTAGCCGGAGCTCAATAGACTTTCCGTGCGCTCGCTCATCGGGCACGTGCATTCTTACTTTTATGGTCGGTTACACTCGCAGCCTTCATATACACGGATATTCATATGTATATGCGCAAGTAGAATACAACGCGGAGGAACATTACACGCAGTTAAAGGAAGTAAGAAGTACAGGAGAGTTTAAATGCTCGAGTTCATCGTCACGTCGTTCCTTTTACACATGTACCAACTCCGTAACGTTCTCTGCGTACATTTTAGTTATTCCACGTATGATGCCGCGCGTGCCTACACGTGTGTGCATTTACGTATCCACCTTTCGATATACTTGAACTTTTACGCCTGCGCGATTGTGCGTCCGAGTATTTTCACGCTGTTTTCAACCCATTGGAACGGCTGCGCCTTCGAAATTTAGTGAAATCCGAAAATCGAGTCGGCGAGAGGGAAAAACTTTAGGATCCACGAATATTCTGCTTCGAAATCTCACCTTTCCATACTCTGAATTCACCGTGAATCCGTTCGACCCGATTTCACGAATTTTGGAGCTGGAAAAGTCGAAAGAAGGTTGGAAAATGGGGATAAAACGATCCAAATTTTTCATTCGATCGATCAAGTGCTGAACGAACCGCAACTTTTCAGCCAAAAAGTTAGTATTTCGAGTATTTCCGAGTTGGGAAAAAATATTCAACGGATTTCGTCGGATTGTTGGATTAAAAATATTTAAAAATCGACCGAGAACGTTTTTGAAGTATC
This sequence comes from Venturia canescens, assembly GCF_019457755.1. NCBI lineage: Eukaryota > Metazoa > Arthropoda > Insecta > Hymenoptera > Ichneumonidae > Venturia > Venturia canescens. The sequence goes on from NC_057425.1 coordinate 4,571,986, forward strand.
GTATTAAAAAATATATTCGTTACTATCGTTATCATGACTTTTCATGTTTCTTCATTGACCACAAGCGTCCATTTATCTCCAAAAATACGTATCGCTTATCCCTTCGCGTGTAAACATTGTAGTTTCCCCTCTCTTTTTGCGCCTCGATCCCTTTCTCTTTTTCTTCATCGTTGATATCGAAGCGATCGGGCTTCGCAGTTAGGTGACACTTTGAAAAAAACGACGGCACGAAGCGACGAGAGAGGGAGAAAGAGAGGCAAGACCGGACGTCACGCGTGCATTGCGTGCCCCGCTAGCGCGGATTTATAATTTTTTGTTTTATCACCATTTCTCCGTGTCCCTTTCAATCGCTTATAAATTCCTGCTTGCTGTAGGATCCTCCCAGAAGCTGAGAATCTTGCTTTGAATAATAATGAGTCTGATAATGATGATAATAACAAAAGATAAATGACAACGTTCAGGTACGGTTCTGATCATCGCGAGAAGAAACGACCGTCGAACAAAATGGTTTTTCAATTCAGTTGGCTTTTCAAACCAATTATCCTTTCGTTCAAACTTTCATTCCATCCCTCACGATTAAACTGTCCTCGCTGCACTGTACAGCCGGGTTCCGCGTTCGAATTCCATTTCATTCGTCGCAAAGTTATTCGGAATTTGGAAAAATGTGATTGAAAAAAAGAAAAAAACTACGTGAGGAAATTGCACACGAAGCATCGAACCATGTATTCCATTTTCATGCAACGACCTTACTCATCGAATTCAAAAGCACTGAGCAAAAATTCGCGTCAAAAAGCATCGCGAAATAATCACCTCCAGAAAAAACCTCTCGTGCCATCGACTTTGCTCCACATCCGCCAAGCGCGCAAGCCCTCGATCCCGCAATGGCCATCAATTCGCTCTTATTTTCATTTCGGTAGGAGGGAAAGAACTTCGATGAACCAAAATTTACTCACGGTTAATTTCGCATTGGAATCTCCGTGTATGTATAATATTGATTTGAGGATCGAGCTATACGTATATCGCATTTCTCCATCGTTCTTACAGCCTCGTATAATGTACGTTACGGTATAAAATAAGTCGTATATTTTCCATACGAATTGCCAATCGTATTGCATGGTGGATGGAGTGAGCATCTATAGGAGGATTATCTATCCTTCGATATAGAGTTGGCAAGAGGAATTCGCGAGAAATTTATCCTTTTTTCTTATATTTTTCGCTCCCTCGGTCTCTCTCTCTCTCTCTCCCGCTGCTCGTCGTTTTCGTTCTCGGATACGCAACATCTTGCAATATGCGATACATGCATGGACGAGACACATACGCACACTCTCGAGTCGCGATGGACACGTGTGTATAGAATGGTACGCACGTCCCATAGAACCGCAGCTCGAACTCGCAAAGTATGCATAACGTACGCGCCGGGCATTAAACTCCCCGGTACGGCTTCGTTTGATATCCGCGGAAAAAGTTCACCACTCCGATCGTAGTTACGACGCGAGAAAGGGTGACGTCAATGGTCTCGAAGTTGCAACAGCGCGTATTTCACCCGGTAGTTTGCCTGATGGCGATTACGAAAGCGGTAATTTTTTTCTTCCTCGCATATTTTCCACTCTTGCGGTGCAGAGGCTGGAAAAACGTTTGAGAGATTTCATCGTCGATCCCAAAAAAATGGGCTTTTCGCGTAGTATTCTCTTCTTTCTGGGATCGAAAGCTACGTTTCGAAGAGGCGCGAAGACTTTTCCCATTGATACGCGATCAATGGGAAAAGAGGATAATAAAAGAGAAAACATTTGAAAGTTGCGTGGTGCGGGAAATCCATGCACCCGCGTGCAATTAGAAATTATGAATTATTCGTACGTTATGTCAACGATCAGCCAATAGCACGTACGCGTGCCATCGAGGAATCAGGAGATTGAGAGTACAAAGGGAAAAAGTATCGTTTCTCGATTCTCTCATTCACGAGCTCATCCGCCAAGCGAGGATCGAGCCGAAGATTTTCTCACCCAGATGAGAGAAGCGTGCACCGATTTGAGTACGACGGCCAACAACTAATTGGCAATTAATTGACGTCCGCAAGAGAAAGATGGAAAAGAGAGTGCGGGTCGTTAACGAGAGTGTGTCCCGAGAAAGTAAGCTGCGCGATTGGAAACGACACTCTCTTCTCTTTCTCTCGCGTGAGACACATACGAGTATGTAGAGTCGAGTGCGCGGTTGGTCCGGCGAATTTCTCGACGACGGTATACACTCGGTCTGTGTCAAGGTGCTCGAAACGCTCGGTATATATCGCATCCTGGAAAAGAGAACTAACGCCCAAGAACACTCCTGCAATTACACACATCCATTCCTCGTTATTGCGCCAATCGGAAGATCGTTAAAATCTCGGAGATTCTTCGAATCCTCGCGGCATTTCACAGACAGTCAAAGTATTTTCCGTCATGAGGTGTACGGAGCTGAAATCGAGGGGAGCGGGACACCGCAGGATCGAAGTAAATTCTCCTCCTTCTCCTCCTTTGGGACTAGAAAAAAACTCGAGAAAGTTTCAAGCCCCCGGGTCCGCATTCGATGACGTGAAAAATGGATTTTCCTCGCGCACCGCGTCTACTCCAATCTCCCTCTATCAGATAAGAAATTCAGATAAAACATTGTCAATACACCCGAGATTTTCTCCGGCCCAACTTACTTGCCAGCGTGGCTATATAGTCGAGGGTTAGAGCCGAAAAAACGAGCGTCGAGGCGCGCATGCTACCGATATTACGGTCGCGAGTGTGAGTTCTCCGCGTTGCGCCGCGCTTATAACCCGGCCATAGAAGGTAAACGCACGATAGCCCTAATCTCTTATCTCCTTCGGCGGCGCATTATATACGAGGCTGAGACGCCCGCGGAGCGTATGTACCGCATTTACCATATACGCTGCTACAACGGCGCTTTTGCTCGAGATTGCACGGGCATAAATACACGGTGTATCAAGTATACACGCCTCGCGCCCGCGAGAGACTGCGGAGAGGGCATGCGAACGCTTTCCTCCGTCGATCTAATTTCCTGGATCCCGTCGAGATGAGTTTCACGGTTTCTCCAACTCACTCGCACGCGCGCGCGCGAGCTCTTCGGATCGACTCGTTGAAAATGTCCGATTGTGCGAACGCGCGTCCCTCGAACAACCCATTTTTCTTTGGCATTTTATACGAATTATATTTTTCACCGGACTTTCACGTCCTCCGACACTCTCGTTATACTTATTGTAACATTATATTCGCTACCACAGCTATGGCGAGCATGCTCTCGCTTACTCGGCACACTAACTGCTGTAATAATACGTTTACCGTACTGTGCATTATTCCGTCGAGGTTTACGTGCCCACGCCGAGCGTGGGCCCCGCGTAGTCTCACATCGACGAATAAACGTTTCTCTCTGCTTTTTTCTCCTCTCGATCGCGCGCGTGCTCTCCTCAAGACATTCGTTGATTTTCTTCCACGCCAGCGGCGATCCTTGACAATTAAACGCTCGTAAATTCTGTCGCGGAATCAATGCTCGTGCCGCGGGAGATTCGAGAATGTCGGCTGACCCGGTCACCGATGGCAGCCTCGGAGCGAACAATCGCAAGAAATTTCTATTTCGTTTCGAGGCATTTTTCTTCGAGTGGCATTTCGACGCTCACGGAGTGATTCGTGCCCTGCTTCGTCAACGTTGGACAGCTCTCTTGACTGCAAAGCGCAGCACCAAAATCCCTTCTGGATATTTGTCAGGAGAAGTAGGCTATCGCAGTGAGAATTGATTATATTTATTTATTTACATCCTCCGGCATTCCCTCCTCGAAAATTCCCATCGTCATCGACACCGCCGACTTTCGCCTTAAATGATTGTCCAAACAAAATTCGAAATCTGTGCGTTCTCGTTTGACCTCTCGCACCGCATCGATGAAAAATCGACTCGCCACCCAAAAGAGTGACCCTCTTCCGCTAGACAAACATCCGACAATGCTTCTGGAAAAATATATACGACTTTCATTAATTTATTCAAGAAATAGAAAGTTTGTCGTCTCTCACTCGCTACGAGTACAATGATGCTTTGATTCCTTTATTGATTTCCGTATTCTCGTTCCTGGTATTTGATCTCCGGATCTTTAATTCCGATCCGTTCCGCCTCTCCAGGCCACCAAATTTTTCTCGAATACGTTCAACATGAAAATTGCCACAAATTCTGTTTGTCATCGTTGGACGACGCTTGTATTTGGAATAACAACGGTGAAGAGCGGAAATGTTGTCATTTTCGTTGGGTTCGTTTGCATCGTGACTGCGATATTGAAAAATGATTAAGGATGCAATTCCGTTATGTATGCGAAGCGAATAAGTTACGAGATAAGCTTTTTAGATTTTCGTTATTTGATTCGTATCTATAATTTATGCGGTATCCGAGCATATTATATCGTGGATAGCGCGAGTCGTAGCTGCGAGATTAGATACAAAATCCTACTTTCCATTCGAACAATAAAAATAAAGGCGAAGTTTTTGATATATAAAAAACGCGATCGAAACAATCTGAGGTAAAAAGAAAAGGCAAAAAATCGCGGTGTGTCTCGTGATTCATAAATAAAAGACACATCCCTTTCTCTGCGTGAACGAGCGATGGACACGATCTTGAAAATTATCGAGGAAATCATTCGTGTGCAACGAGAGAATCGCTGAAGAAAGGTGCAGGGGATCGAGCGAGAGGGAAAGATCGAGAGCGCTCCGCGTCGCAGAGACCGAGAGAAAATGAAGCGCGAGAGATGCTGCGAGAGTTACGAGTCTCCGAGAAAGTTACGCGTTATAACGCGCGCACGCTTGTGTATTCGTATAATCATGTGAACGGATATGTACACGTGCGGATATTTTCGTTGAGAAATAATCGAGAGAATATAAGCAGGTTGAGTGTGGCCAATGAAAAAGGATTTGCGGAAGTTTTTATCGGGAAAGATTTAGTACTTACACGAGATTTAGTAACCCACTGACACACTGACTTCTCGCAGCGTAAACGATACGGAAGACCACCCCGAGAAGCACTCGGTTATTCCACATCATTAGACGCGTTTTCATGCGGCGTGTGGACGAACCGATGGTGCTTGCCGTGCGTCGTCGATCTCTTCTCGAATTTATAGCACATTGTTCGCTCAACGCTTTTCGTGTACTTTTGTTTTCTAGCTTAAGGATACAACGCAGCTTTATTTACACTCGGTGAATTTTCGTTCTTACGAAACCACGACATTCGCTTTTGTGGGATGATTAAAAACTGGGCAGGATTCTCATTATTTTTGCGGGGTTTTCGCGCAAAATACTTTCTTCCGTCTCTTCTCGTCGTTCAACGCCGCATCGCGGTGATCTCCGTCAAATTTGACGCTCGCAACGGCGCATTCAAATTGGTTTTTTAATGCCCGTGCGCCTCTCGGTTGAATATAATTCGGTTTTATTTGTACTTTTCGGATTATAAACGGGACGCGGCGACTTTAACGAGTGACCGAAAATAAAAGAATGGACGGCTCGTTAATTAATTCAACGGTGAATATGACGCGGTTTTATTAACGGACCCCCATGTATTTTTATCCTCCGGTATATTCAGTTGGTTCGCACTTTATTCCTGTCTCGCGACTCTCGCCCCGCAACACGCACTGCCTCTCGCACCGCTCATTTTATTTTTAATTAATTACATCGAGGTGAATATCTCCGACGACCGTGAAAAAAATGTTACTCGAGATGAGACCGTGCAAAGAGAGAAAGTGGATGCGGCACATCTTCGACCCCCTGGCACATCTCGAGTCACAAGTTTCATTGAAATTTTAAACTTTCTTGAAATTGAGACGCTGTCGCGCTTCCTCGCTAAAATCCTTTTTAAAAAATTCAAGCGACATTGCAATTTTCAGTAGTAATTGACGATTTTTAAAATTCCCTTCCCGCATTTGTAAAAAAACGTTTCAGTTTTAAAATCGTTAAAAAAAGTGACACAAATGAGGGCGAAATTCGAAAAATTTGTTCAGTACCACGCGCTGCCAAACGGAAATTCTTCGCGAGGCCTCGCCCCGTTGTTCCTTTTTTTTCGTTTCTTTTTCATCGAAGCTAAAATTTTAGCGTTCACCAAATAAGAAAACATGGCGATGGAACGACGCGACATTTCATGAATAAATTCATGCCCCAAGATTCATACAATTATTATCGCATCCCACACCCCGGAAATCCGTAATGTTTCGGTTGATGAATCATTGTCTCCGCGCGTCCGTGAGAGAAATGAAAGAGTTGATAGCGCGTGGTTAATACTTTCATCGGGGTATGAAAGCGCCTTAACCAATTGCCGAGCGGTACGGGATTATATGATGAGATCGCGGGCGTTAATTACCATCGACGTGGGTCATTAAACATCCAGAGCCGTTATCATCGATATATACACTGTAATGTAAAAGCTATACGCTTGAATTCCCTCTTAATGAGATTTTCTTCGAGCGGGGACCTCACAGATCTCGCGGAGCCAACGGTCGATTGATGCCTCATGCCTATATGTACAACCGAGATCCGCTATGCTGAGATAACAATTGCATTTTCTCCATTCTAGAGAATCAAATTCAAGGAATAATCATCGGAAGTTGGGTCATCGCTGATTTTGACGAGTGCGGAGAGAAACGCGATTCTCCTTCGAGTCCGATAGAGCGATCTTTCCAAATAATTTTCAAGTCTCCGTGCCAAAAAATATTTACCAACATTTTTATCAACGATCGACACTTTTCTGAAATTTATCACATTCGAAGAAACGCTCAACAAGGGAATTTTGAATCGTAGAACGTCCGACTAGGACAGATTTTTTACTTGAATGAACGGTACAGCTTCGAAAAAATGCGCAATCGTACCGGTTTACGGTACCCGGGGACTGCGCCAGTCGAATGCTCGCCATCGCCATAATCGTTAGCAGGGACGAAATGGATTGCGCGCGCAGTGGCAGCTTCGGACACGGGCCATTAACGAATCGACGGGTAGCTGTCGATGCACCGCGCGCTCGCGCGCGCGATCCTTACACGGGCTCGTAAACTATGCGTTCATTAACCGTTTCACATAACAATATAAACTTCTCTACACGTACAAGCTCATTATTGCGTGTATACACGACGCACCGCTCGCGCGGATATGCCACATGTATTGAGATTCTTATCCGTCATCACACGCAATATTTTAACTTGGATTAATCGGCTTCGACAAGCGTGAAAATATCGATTGGAATGAAATATGCTAATAAGTAAAACGCCAAACCGAAGCAGATCGATGCGAAACGAGTTTATCGACTTGGAACGTTCATATTTTTGTAATAATCAGCACGGCGAAGTAATTTTTACAACTTTTCCTGACTGGTGGATTATTCAATTCATGATCCGATCTTTGTCTCCGCGTATCCGGAAGTTACTCGAGCTCGAATTCAGCCTCGAGCTCTTGTTTGAAAATTCGAATTTTGTTATCTTTCGATGTTGATATTACGAGAGAAAATATTAAGGAAGAAATAATGTTTGCACCGCTCCCAGATGCTGCCTTCGCCACGAGTATTTATTTGTTCAAAATCAGTTCTCGGCTTCGCACAAAACCAGTTTCCTTTCTGCTAAATAAATTTATGTTATGCTTGATGCGGAGTTAATCTTGCTCCTCGATTTATACGTGAACGCATGCACACACGCCGCGCTCACCTGTGTGCATTATTGATAATATTCGTTGAGCGTGTATGATTGAGCATGAAAACGTGGCGAAGCGGCCTCGACAGGGTCAGGGGCGTCAGGTCGCGTACTTTTGCACGCCCATGCGCACCTCAACGCACAGTTATAAATGACGTTTCCGCAAATTGAATTCCGAGAGCAATATCACATGTCTCGAGTGTTTATTATGCGCCACGTCAGTGAACCCTGTACGGGGCGCCTCGAATGTCAATATGTTTCAGAGATATTTTGAAGCTTGCGCGAGATACCGAACGAGCTCGCTCAAGTGAGAATAAGTCAGACTGAGATTTCGTTGACGCTTTTGACAAACTAAATCAATCGAATCGATTTTGAGTCATTTTGGGATTGAAAAATCTGCTCGAAACCTGACCCGAGAGTTTTGAACTTCACGAGAGAGAGAGAGAGAGAGAGAGAGAGGCGTGGAAAGATCCCAGAATGCTTGGACCACGATTTTATTCGTGAACCGCGAGGCTTTCGCTTGATTTTGGGCAAGTTTTCAAGGTACTCTCCCAGGCCACTTCGTAGAGGCGATAGAGTTAAAATACAAGTTCACGAAGCTCGATGTATGCACGAAGAAGTATAACGAGAATTAATTATCTTGCGGAATTGGCGCCCCCTGCCCCTCCCCGTGTGCGTAATCTATAAATACAGAGGCATATTATTGGTGTGTATATACGACGAAAGTTAAATATTCGCGATTGGGTAATAAAGTGTGCTCGTGCGAATTACACAATGGGCTGCACATCGAATCGCTCGATAAACATTGAGTGAGCATTCTTGGGTGCGAGATCTCGCGAATTTTTAATCACGTTTTCCTTCGAAATCGGCACATTTTATAATCGTCGGAACGCGGCCTTTCGGTCGTTATTCATTTTCATTATGGGATCGCGAGGGTGGTAAATCGTTAATGAAACTGCTGGAATGGAAAATGAAGCGTTTACTTTAATTGGATTTGTCAATTTTTGGAAGGCTGAAAATCATTTTAAAAAACGGGGACAAGGAAAGTTTCTTCGGCAAATTCAAACGTTTCAGAAACGCTTGTTTTTACGAGTTCTCGATAATACTCGGTGAAGGATAAATCTGCTGAGAATTCAGCATTTTGAATTTTGACTCGGTCGTAACACGCGCGTCTTGACGAAAAACATGGAATCTAAAATGCCCCTGGCTCGATTTTCTTCAGCCATGTGCCCATCCACCGAGCAGTCTTCTCAACGTTTTTTCGAAAGAATGTTTACGCAGATTTACTTCTCTAGCATCCTCCTCTCTCCTTCCGCCCATACGAACGATTAACGCCTTCCGAACGCTCCGTGTATAGACTCGCCCGCTTCGTTTTATTTCTTTTTTAATACAAACATAGCCCGGCACACGCGGAAACGTTCATATAACATCCGGCACTATCAATAAAGACATCGCAGATGAGACTTTCGAAGCAGCGAGCAAAGTTGATCGAAAAATCCGAAAATCAAAGTTCTTCCTACGAGGAAAAGAAAGTTTGAGAGAAAATTGATTGTGTTGATAAAGCACGAGTGTCTGGGAATGCAATTGTGCCAATACTAGATTCCCATTTACATTCAAAGCGAATTTTCCTCCGAATCGCGTGCATCCTCGCATGTGCATTTTAGTCTCAAACAAAAATGTCCTCATCAACCTTTTCAATTTACGTTTATGCGCGCATGTAAAGATCCTGGGTAAGCTAGTGGCTCATGATCGTGCATCATCAAGTATATAGATGACACTGGTAGTTCGGAGAATGTCGCCCACTGACTCCGGAGCTCTTCGTCCCGAAGATTTGCTCTTGGATTAGCGTTCAGAGGAACGTCTGCTCGCGCGACGGCGGTCGTTGTTTTCCCCGTCCCTGGGAATTTCGCCCACGTATCGCGAGGCGTCCTTTCCTATGCTCGTTCCCGCGGCGAGCAAGCCTCGCTTATTTTTTCCTCATATATTTATCTCGCCCGATGCGTTTTAAAATGCGCGATCGTTCGAACCTTGCCATTTGGTCTAGGAGAGCGAAACTCCAGGTAGGAGAAGCAGCGGGACGAAGAGAGTGGAATAAGGGGAGAGGCGAGGAGGGAATTCGAAAGAGAGGAGAAAAAAGTTTATGAAAAAATGCGGGAGGAGGTGAAGGCTGGTTAGGGAAGAAGAAGAAGAAGTGCGGAGTGTGAGCGAGAGAAGAACGCGGACGCGACCGGTACGTGAGTCAGACCAGAGGAACCCAGCGCGAGGTGTATTCTCTACCGCGGACTTGCTTTGCGGTTGGCCTCTGCACCTATATTTTACACACATATCGGACGTGGCACACGTACACGCATACCTTAAATATGGGCGTGCGGGCGCGAGCGTGTGCGCGGACATTGTTTCATCGAGCATGCTTCTGATGATTCTGATGTCTGCTGGTGCAGGGATGCATGCGCGCATATATGGTGAAGATCAGAAGGCTCTTTCGTTGAGCTGCACTCCTGTACATGAACTTCCAAAGATTTTCGTTTTTTTTCTCCACGTTGCGTAACCGCTCGATCAATCCTACGATAGATCGACACGCGAGATAGTGAAATGCGCAGCGCGCTGCTCTCTTCATCTTTCTCTGTCTTTCGATAAACGAACATATGCACGAGCTTGTAATGGAATTCCTAGGGAAGAAATTCCTCGTTGCAGCATTGCCAATGACATCGAATTTGGAGTTTTATTAATAACCTGACATATAATCAGCGGCTGCGGCTCGTCATAGGGAAAACGACGCGGTGGTGCAACCTGTGTCGGCTGACCGGCACGCATAAAACTCCGTGAGTCAGACGTTTTTGTTTTATAATTACCGCGCGATCTCTTCGGCAAGGCTCATTTATCGGATAAGATCGACGGCGTTACGAAACTGGCTGGTTAATGCTTTTACGATATTGCGAGAAACAAAAATTTTTGATTTTCTCTATATATTACGGTCTTGATGACGGCTTTGGACGACGGTCGCATACTCGCTATACTTTCTTATTTGCTTTTCACGAAACTTCATTCCCGTTGGAGCATTCACCGCATACTAAGTTGCACACACGCGTTTTATCACCGTGCATAATTTCTTGTTTGAAAACTTCAACTCGTTCTCAAATACCTTGACCCACCGCATGAATAACACGCGTATATTCGCTGCGTTATAAATATTTTTTGGATTCCTGTTTGCTCGAACGCACGCGCGCGTGTTCAATCGTTTCCGTCCAACTGTATTTACTGGAGAGCAAATTGAATGCTCGCCTCTGGCAACTTTATGCAAGTACCCGAGCAACGTTGATTTTCCCGTTTTTTTGTAACCGCACCAAGAAAATGAAAAATCTTACCATCGGTCAGATCCTTGTCCGCACTCCCGAAAATTCCAACTCGCCAAGATCGCGAGGCTCCGCGATCGAAACACAGGCGATGAGTTTCAGATGTGCAAAAGCATTCTCGTCGATTTTCGTCCACGCATCTGTGCCGAATGAGATTTTCCGTTTTTAAATACATTTCGCATTGTAAGCGCGCGAGTCCTAAATCACTGGTTAATCATAAAGGATTAATCTAAGGTGGAATGCTCCATATGTGTCCGGAGTTCGTATTGAACCTGTTGAGGCAATCGGTGTCTAATACGACGGTGCGCGTAATGCCAGGAGCAATATCAGCGGTAGTATATCCAGCGCGAGTGTCTTGAACAGAGGGAGCAGAGTGGACAAAGGAATTTCTTGGGAGCACGTGCCAGGCAGTGGCTCGGCAAAGAGATCGTTGTTTGCGTTCAACATCTGCAGTTTATTCGTTTTATACGTAGAGATACTATATAAAGAGGGTATTCGTGAATTGCCTTTTTCGGGCTAGCAAGGATACATGGCGCGCTCGTTTATAAACGTTCGCGCGCGAAGATCTCCGATTTTCTCACACGGAGGGGAGAACGAAGCCTCGTGTATCCCGATATCCGACTGCGGGAAGCTCGTAGCTCGTGTGCTCTTTCGACATAAATGCTAGCCGAGCGTTCAACGATTAGATGCAATTTTGTCTTTCTTTCTTCGCTTCCATTTTTTTCTACCTCATTTTCCCCCTTGCTCCTCGCCTCCCCGCGCGCGGCTCTCATTCTCCTTTTATTGCTTCTTCCGTTCCTGTGCCCGAAACGAGAGAAGCTTCCACTATGCGAGTTCGCATTACGTATTTCTCGGGTCTATATATTTTTATACTCGTTCATGTATATAATAATGGCCGGTCTTATGTCGAGGGTTCCCCGTTGAGGGGCATTCAAACGGCCCAGCAGCAGCAGCAGCAGCAGCAACGCTATTCTTATTCCCGGTCGCGCGCGCGCATGTGTGTGTGTTGCCACACAGCGATATGTGCGCGGGAAACCGTTAAAAGTCACAACCTCCGACATCTCTCGCACAACGTAATATATACTCGCCGAGAAAGATAAAGAGAAAGAAAACCTCGGGCCATTGTTACGAGATCCTCGCATCCCGGAGACTCCAGCTGACCGCTGGTCAACCGAAGTTCAATCCTCCATCCTCCTCTTCCGTTTGGTAGATCGATGCCCGTTGAACAATTGGTTTTACATCAATTTGTACGACAAACAGCCAGCGCGGAGTACCGCGTCGTATGAAAAAGCCTCGACCCACACCGCGGCTACAAGACACAATGCCTAAATCACCCGATGAAAAATCACCATAACAGTTTGATCCTCGCGTGTCGTAATAGCGCCACTTGCTCAGAAGTTGCGTGCTTCAACATTCATGGAACGGTGAAAAATTTGACGAGCGACCGGGGGCTAATTGTACGGTTAATCGACGCTGGATCTTTCCCATCGTATCATTCGGTCGCTTCGGGTACGGAAACCATTGAGAAAACTATTCTAATATCGGCCGAGAGTCACCGTATTTTGTGGCCTGCTTCGACTCCAAGCTCGCTCTTTACATTGAATTCGCTTGACCGTCGAAATCGGGGGCAAATGAATTCTCGCTTCGATGAATTATCCTCGCTCCGAGTCTATTCCACCACCATCCTACGCGTAGAAAGGAGTGAGAAGAGATTCAAAGACGTAGGCTGCCTTCTCTCCAGTCGCTTTCATTATTGTGCTTCTCGTCTCGTTGATGATCAGAACTTGGCTGGTCTTACTCGCATGCGGAAATGTTGGCGCGATGGTGCGTTTTAGGTCAAAGGTTGCAGCGAGATGCGAGCGCCAAGGGGCGCCGTGCGGTCGTCTCTCTGCACCTTTCAAGGAAAACCATCGAAGCGATGGCTTCTCTTCTGACTACGTTGCTCCTTTACGCGCACCTCTCTCTCTCTCTCTCTCTCTCTCTCCTCTCCACTCTTTTCTCCCCCTTCTCTCTCGATTTCGCTCGCGGATATTCGCGAGAACCAGGAGACTAGTCGTTATGGGCCTGCGTGCTATAAAATATCCTCGTCTGTTCCTTCTGGTCTCGGAGAGAGGCGTCGATTAGACGCGCGTCTTCCATATCCGCGAAGCTGTTAAATATCCCAACTGCTAATATAAGCCATAGATATTTAAACAATGCGCCTTTCTTTTTTCTCCTTTATTATTTTTAATACTCATTCTCCGGATTTTTTATCCTCTCTCGTTTACGGAGGTAATACTTCCGCATGAATAAACGTCGCCGCCGGCTGTTCGCTACAGATTGTAAAACTGCGGAATTTCAGTGTGATCGTCGATAAATGGAAAGACCGATGGCGCATATTTCAACGCCTTTTTCTCCGGGGTGTACTAAAAAATATATTTTCTCGCAAACTCACCATGACTCTAAGACGTGATAAATTTATTTGAATTAACCGACCAATCGGCATGTCTCGAACATGCGAAAAGCTCCGAATGATGGTCCTGCGAATACGCCGCACACTTATTTTATGGTCCATGCCTACGTTTTCGTCTCCTCGCCTCCCCCTTTCTCTCCTGCCGTCCCGTTCAGCGTCGTTTTCATCGTACTCGCGTACGAGCACCTCGTCCGCTCGCGTGTATTTTTTCTGTGAAGAGTAAAAATGGAAGAGTCGAGAAGTCGGTGATGTTCGCGCGTGCGCCTCGGCGCAGTTCCCGTAATACGTGTGCTTCGCGTTCACGCTACTCTCTTCATTATTAACACCTCTCTTAAGCTCTCGCTATTAAGTTAATGCACACCTGACGCGAGCATTGTGAATTATAGCGTAGCCTATTAGTCATCGCTCGCATTGAGACGAGGAAGAGGGAGAGAGGAAAGCTCTCGAAGCTCGGAGTACCAGAGAAGATCATCTCTCGCGGAGTCGATGCATGATTATGAACTTTCGAGACTCTCTAACTCAGTCTTCAAACGCGTTTGTGCAGACTCGCTGCTTGCATACTTGACCAATCATCTTTCGAATACTCTGACGATTCACAGGAAAAAAGTGTTCTCCCAGTAGTCACGTCTCAGAATTTCTCATCGTTCACTCAAACAGCAAAATTCAATTAACAGAGTCTTTAACTTCACGGAAATAGCTCGTTGGTAAGCTACTCGATTGAATATCCTAAACTATAAATTCATTATAACCAAGTGGGAAACAATCACGGCGAGGGAATTTTAACGTGCGAGCTTGTCCGTGAAGCAAATATTCATTCGCATATCGAATACTTTGGAGAGATCTCAAGAATCCTGGCTCCCTTGTTCTCCGTCTCAATATATGCACGCGCAGAGATACAGATCCATCGCGAGTCCCGAGTCCATCGAATCCCGAGTCCACTACTTCCGTCTCCTCCGTCTCGAGCCGTATACAGGCTTATAATCGATACATAAATGCGTATTATATGTACGTATATATAGTACATATAGAATGAGTGATAATCTGGGTTGGGTGGCCTGAAGCTCGCGAGCTATCGGAGCCAGTCTGGCCCCGCATATACGCTATAAACCGTACGTACCGTATACAGCTCTAACTATAGAAGCGAGTCAGTCGTTAATTCACTGTCTCTCGCCCGAGTGAAAACCGGTGAGCGGAGCGCGCCTCGAGATCAAAGGATAATATTTCTCACACTCTCCGCTGTCTGTACAGTTCAGTACTTACGTACGTACTATCAATGTGTTTTCGAGCGTATATATTTATATGTATATATAAACAGACCGTTTAATCGGCACGCAATGCTTTGCTCAGGCCAGAAAGAGATGGAGAGAGAGAGAGCCAGAGGCGATCGAGCATTCGCGCTGCAGCGCGCAAGCTCCATCGAGAGTGCATCGACAGCGACCGGACACACGGGCTCGAGAAGCACGAGAAAATCTACGCGACGATATCCACGCGTTCGGGCTGCTCCCATATACCCAATACACAAAAGGTCGTAATCCAACAGCATTGAAAACGTTTAGCCACGCGGGTCAAGCTCCTTTTGCTTCTTAGGATCTTAAACTGATACAGAGCCAATACACGTGCGCAACTCGCTCTCGCTTTGCTGCGATCTGGCACACTTTTGTCATCCTCTCAACACGTCACATACCTATATGTTTCTGTTTGTAGCCTCGATACGTGTGCTGCTGTGCCCGATCCTCAAACAACATTGGGCTAGGCTCCTGCTCATGTTATGCACTTTCCCATCTTGATTCAGCCTTTTTCTCTTTCTTTCTTCCTTTAAATCCCTCTCGGCCAGAACCACATCCTACGACTATCGGACATCGTGCCCTGTACTCAGTTTCTGGGACAGTCGGTCCTTAAAAATTTTCACGCGACGTGTCCATCCTATCGATTGAACTTGCGAGACACTTTGCTCACTCCATCTTTACTTTCTGTCACAGCAATACACTCTGGCGAAACATCCCAATATAAACATTCGATGAAAATGCGAATAAAAGGATTTAGGATTTTTGTATTGAAATGGGAATTATTCGAGAAACTTTCGATGCTGAAATTAAATTGTCTCTCTTCCTTTTCGGGAACCTGAAAGTACGTCTTCAATCTTCAAACAGCCCGCTGGTCGGTGAGCGGCAACAAACTTGCACGGCTTTACTTTCAGTTTTTCAAAATCTCTGAGTAACCGCTTACCGATGGAAACGCTTTTATCATTGTAAAGTATGTCTTACTCGTTGCTTCATTCGGAGTTGATTTTCTTGAACGCGCTCACGTTTTCATACCGAGCCTGGAAGCTTCTCCTGGTCAGATGTACGTGTTTCTCACGTTTCCACAAAGTGACACATCGCCAGTCCCGTGGCGGAAGAGCGCCGCATTGTCCGTCGTTAAACAAAAGGTGCCGGAGTGAAATAAAAGTTGGGTGACGTCAAACGTACATGGGCGTATATGGAGAGTCAAAGGCGAAGAGAATGACGCGCCGCGAGATAAACGGATCACTCCGTAAAAGTAACTTTTGTGTTTTCCATCTCACATAAACATATTCGTTAGAAGTAGAGTCAGGAAAACCGGAAACGAGCTCGGCGCTCTGTTCTCGCATCTCGAAGGCCCGCGTTACCTGCGTTAGTTTACATTGTTCGTAGTGAACAAGAGCAGCGATATATACAAAAGTTTATGTATTCCTGTTTATTTGTGAACGCATTGGCGCGTCGAAAGTGCACTGGTACACGGAGCAGAGGACAATAAGTTGTATAAATATGGCACGATCGCGCGCCCGGCACAAAATGCATTGAAAAACAATTGGATTCCGAGTACAAGAATAATAAAATGCGGTACTTTTCGTTCCAGTTTTCAACGTCGAACGATTTATCGTACAAGTCTGGGCGATGAATTTAACGGCCTGATTTTATGATGGCCACGTATATATTAGCGCGCGATTTAATGAGCTTCAAAAAATTCAATGAAACGAATATAAAAAAAGAAACATTGCAGCGTGAACGAGCGCCGGCCGAAGTGGAATTCACGAGAATTCTTTCCGTGCCTCGTTTGTACTTTTATTTTGTTTGCTGTTGTTTTTTTTTTATTTTTATTTTTTTTTATTTTCGCTTGCATTACAGCGTACTCGAGTTTTTGCTGTTGTGTAATCGGACACTCCGATGAGAACTGCGACGTTCGTGTTATATCATACGTGCGAGAAGAGTGTGTTAAATCACTCTCGCACACGTACGCGCATACGACCAGGAAAAAAGGAGCTAAAGAAAGAGGACTGAGAAGAGCTGATGTAAAAAATATAACGAGTCCGAGCGCGAACGGGGACGTAACTCGTGCGTGAATCTGCAAAAACGATTCTGCGCGATAGTGCACAAAATTTATTTCGCTTACACCTGTCGTCGCGAAGCTGCTGAACTTTGCTGTACCTCCCGTCGTTTCTGTGCGCGATCGTCAACCATCTCTCGCCATCGCATACTTCGCGTCACCTCGCTTTTCCACACATTTTCTCCACCTTCTATATCTCCGTACGCGACGCGAACCACTTGTATTACAAACTCCGTCTCGCGTTGAGATCGCGTCAAGTAATCTCGAATTTTATTCATTCTTTCTCTCCCGCATCCCCGTGATATTCTGCACCGCATTATGGGACCGGGTAAACACTCGAGTTGAATCCGTCCGGATCACATTTCATTCGAAAAAAAAAAAGAAAAAAAAAACGGAAAGAACGCTCGAACGATCGACGCTTGGATTTTTTTCGTCGCAGACAACGGACCTGACAATGGATTCGAGGAAAAGTAATCCGCGAGAAAATTGTTACGATTTGTACTGATAAAAATCGAGAATCTACTGTTTTATTACGTAAATAAGGAGGAAAATTTATCTTGAGAGAAAAGGCGAAGGAGCTGCGCGGAATAAAAATAACGAGAGAACAGTCACGGAAGACGAACCTGTTAAGCCGCGCGTGTTCAGCCTTAAAAAACGCTTCGCTGCAATAAATTGCCCCCATAAGCGAAGAATGTATAACGCGCAGCTTAATCGAATCTTCAAAAAGTACCATAAATTCGCATCGCCCCCGAGCCGTGCTCTTCGAATCCATCGCTATATACGAGTAACGAAAAATGCTTTGTGATCGAGAGAATTCAAGTGTAACGAGGTCCGATCGTAATTTGCGATCTAAGAAAACCCCGGTCCAGGATGACGGCTCGCAGGCTCGTGCCGCGTCGCACGTTTAACGGTATATTTCCATAGGGTTGCGATAAGAGAGTTGGAAGTCGTTTCAAGTCGGAGGGGAAGGGATCGCACCTATATAATGACGCGACGCGACTACGACGTTTAATGTGCCTCACGGAAGAAATTCCCGTTTCGCCAGCGTCACACTACGATCAGCAGCGGGGGATAATTGATATCGCGCGGTGATTAGTGCGGTGCGCTGTATAGAGTCGTGTTCCTGCACGACATTCGTTCCAGCCCCGTGGACTTTGCTGCAAATGAGCGCATGCGCATGCCGACGCTGAAACATTTGTACGAGGCTCGTAAAGCTTTCCTAGTTTGGTGTACGGATATTGTCAAACATTGGCAGAGCCTAATCAGCGTTCGTGGCTTCCCTCGGTTGACGATTTTCTCTCACAGACCAGAACCGGAGCCTCGTGAAGAGATTCAATCCCGTGCGAAGGGATTGAACGAGTACTTTGGAATCCTGCAGTATGAACGCACGAGTCAGACGAGACTGTGGACGAAGCACGATGCAGATCGTCCAGGGTGCATCGATTGAGATGTTAAGCAAGAAAGAAAGCGAAAATATGTGACGATGCTCAGAGACAAAGATCTGCTTTTCATGGGCATGCACACCGACAACGAGAGCGCGGATATCCAAATGTTTTTTCGGCCAATGACTGACGGTCAGCCAACAACCGGCGCGCGGTGTACTACAAATTCCGTTTATCATGTCGTCTCGGGTATTCTCCGAGTCTTTTGTATACGCACGCACACGCTGTCTACAATCAGAAATCTCGCTCGTACGCCCGGCTCTGGAATGCACAGTCATCGATGCCTAATGATTTTGACGACGCGTATGAAATATCCCAAAGGCCCAATTTTCTTTCCGCTCTTTCTTCAGCATCAAGAGCGTGATGCAGCACCGACGCTCTCTCCAGGCGGCCACATGGTCCAGATATAATATGTTACAAGGGCCATCGAAACTCTCGCATGTTTCTCGTCGTCGTCGTCGTCGTCTCCCGTCCCGGGCTAATGCGAGCACCAACGATATACATCCATTCGACCTACTTCTGCGCTCTGTAAGGAATGATCGTTCGAAGCAGAGCTTTAATGAAACGTAGATTTATGTGTAAACGTTCCGGCGGGCTTTGAGACGGACATGTGCTGCCTGCTCGTTCTCTTCTGATCTCTGGCAACTCAATCGGCCACGCACTCATTTATTCGTCAAATTGTGGCTCCTCTTTGGACGAGAAGAAGGGCGACGCTGGGGCGAATCGTGACGTAACAGTGGTCGGAGAATCTCGGACTGGCAATGACGCGAGTTGGGGAATGTGCTTGACGCAGCTGAAGTTTGAATATCGAGGGATTCGGTACCTGAGAAATTCGATCATTTTGACGCAATAAAAGCATCGATCGACCGGCATCCTCTTTCTCAAGGTCCAACGAAACACGACAGAGCCGTGAAGGCTATATAGATTTAATCAAAACACCGAAGAACCCTGTCACGAGAAATGCTTCAAAAGGACGGCTCCATTTCGTCAATCCAATTTCCATCTGAGAGGAGACACCCCCTCGTCATCGTCCGACGCAGCTCCGCGCAGTCAGCCCATCTTGTTTTTCAGTCGAACTTGTTTTACGCATAATGAGAAAAAGCTCACGAGTCTGTTGCAACATTCCAGCGAGCATCGCGGCCAATCTCGAAAGATTTTTTGTCCCAACGACAACGCCATATTATCAGTTCACTTGTGATCCTACAACGCCGATAAAAAGTCCACTTCCACGTGGATATTCCACAACGACGATATCATTAGAGCTGGCAACTCGTCATAACTTCAATTATATTTATTGCTTCGGTGCGCTCATGCCTGTTTCGTTCTCATTGACAAAGAGGCATACGCGTCCCTTATGATTGATCGTGTCTGATGGCCTATACCTACCTCCTATTCTACCATTATTATTATTTTATTTATCATCGGAACGATGTTATTACGCTGTAAGTGAGGCAATACATCGCAAATACCTGTTCGTAATTAACCAAGTGGACACGTAATTAGCCCCGAGTCGCTGATATCCGTGACACTCAATTTCTCAGATCCGTGTTTTCTAACGCATCTATCTGTGTTTTATAATGCACAACCTGCGGTTAAATATATATCAAGATCATGTCCCACGATTCATGATACAGGCCGTCCAAAATGTTGTACCAGACCGCCATCGCTTCAATCACGTTAAGGGAGTTCACGCGAATCTAATGGAAATCGAAAATTCCAACTTAAAGAGTTGAAATTTGGAAATACGCGAGAAATAAACAGCGTGCATTTATTCCCGGAATTATTATAGGATTTACCGTTTAGTTGTCGAGAAAACAAATAACGAAAATCTCATTTTTTTAAGGGTTATACATAAGCTCTTATGGCAGGCCGCTTCCTGTGCGACGCTGTGAAAATCGCGTGGGAATGGAAAAATAAAAACACTTTAACGTGTGTTGACAAGACCATGAGCCAGCTGGTCTAAAACATAGCGATGTGTGCATGAGGATAAAAATAGAAAATGCCTGTTGTCGCATTTTGCTTGACGATTTAAGTACGAAAGCATTTTACCCGCTATCATTATATTAAAAATTGTTAAATCTCAAAAAATACCGATTGAACGAAACTTTTTTCTGTTTTTCCCCGATGCACCATTGACGAGTATCGATCAGTCGAGTTCCAGCCAATCCGGTGGAAGAGTATCGGTTCCCCCACTCGGCCCTCGTTTCACTGCTCGTCCCATTGGTCGAACGGAGAACTCCCCAGTGCTGGGTCCAACGGGAAAACGACGCAGGACTTTTCGATCTAGAGTTTTGTGATCTATCAGCCCTCGGTGACTTTTAGGCAACTCTGTACACGAGTATTACTCGAGAGAGTGTATGATGGGGCTCTCTCTCTCTCTCTCTCTCTCTCTCTCTCCCTCTCTCTTTCTCGGGGAATCCGTATTACGGGTGGAACGTTGCGACAAGGGATAATTGAGATTCGCTTTCAACGTTCGCTGATCGACGACCGCGCTACCATATACAATCTCTATCTTATTCGCTGCACCTCTATCACTCCTCTTCTCAGCTTTTATATGCGCACCTCGTGCTCAGAAGAGAAACCCGGGCGGACACAGCGACGAATCGATTTATCTTCCACCGCCTTTCGCGAATCTCCCACCGTATTCTACCTCACAGTGTATCACTATATGCAACACGTATACGCATCGGACTATGCAATTTTCGCGCACACGTACGATATCAGAAGAGACAGTGCCCCGGGTTACATTGCTCTCTCCTCCTCTTCCGAGAGAACGATGCGTTATATGCATCATTTTCATCCGCAATGCACAGAGAGCCCAAGGCCGAGAAATTTTCGGGCGGACTCGTTTTTTGTTTCAACTTATTCGAAATTTTTATTTCCTTTTCATGATTCCTCGACACTCGAGTATACCTCCAACGTTTTAGGATCAAACTTGAGGGAACTCGACACACCGTCGTATTTTTAAATGTTCTTGCGCGGATGAGGAAGCTTCCTGCATCTCTGTCGTGCTCCACGAGCTTTTTTAAGGTCTTGGAGTCTCTTCAGCCTTATCGCTCGATTGTGATATGAACTCGGAGGCTAAAATAGTCCGGAACAGCGGGGTTACAAACGGTATTTTTTAAGGACGACTTTTCGTTGAGATCAAACTTGGATTTGATGGCTCTCTCGTCAGTCTTTAAACGATACCGCATTCGGAATGAGAGATAAGAAGATGAGGCTTCGCAGACAAGAAAATTCGAAAGTCCTCCGTTTAATTTGGCCTCTCGTTTGTTAACAAAGCTCGGAAAATGAGGTTTGGATAAGCGAGAAAACAATCGCTCATCGTCTTATCGTAATCGCGATGGCTCGTAACAATGCAAATGATTTGCTCTCGCGGAGATGAAGAAGCGAGAGACACGCACGCGAAATGCATGCGCGAAAGGAAAAGCGAAGTTTGCGAGTGGGGGCTAGTCTCATTGGCGAGGGAAGGAAGAGAGAGACGGCGATTGAACGAGGGAAGAGGGAGGTCGGTTCGGTGGGGCCTGTTGGAGCTGGAAACAAGTTCCCTTGCAGGTACCCCACTCGCCGGTTCGAGTCGGTCGCGGTAGTAACGTTTCGGCCCGTCGCGTGCATTCGTGAGTGTTCGTGTTGATTCGTGAGGGCTCGGGCCGGCTTCGTGGGAGCGAGGCCAACCGGTCGGGCGCCGCAGTTCTCCGCGCGACCAGTTGAATTCCCAACGCAGCTAGCGAATGATCGGCGCGCGCTTTCCGCGTTTCGGACTTTACGCGCTCCCTTTCCCGGCTATCTTCGTTTCTCCGAGCATGTGTACGCGCGAACATACTCGTGTCGGAATCTCCAAAAATCCTATTCAAATACAAGAATAAATAGGAACAAATTTGAGTCTGCGATAATCGACTCGCCGGTAACAGGAGCAGCCGCAAAAGTTTCGTGCCCTTTTAATTGTTTTGTTTTTATCGATCAAAGTAACTCCGTTTCTACGAGGTGATCGTTCCCTCTAATCCGAGTGATTTTCACGTGACTGTGCCCGTTCATGCGTTATCGCGGTGTGTTTAAAAGGCCCAACGAATGAATAAAGGCGGCGAGCCTCGATGTCGTAGATAATAAAAACGCACGGTAAACGAATAGTACGAGGAGGAAGAGGAGGCGCGAGAACAGACAAGACCTCGTGGTGTGTGTCGGAGCGAGAGCGAGCTCTTGTGCGTGTTGCTGGTTTGTGCGATGGTGGTTTGCTCCGAAGGCCTCAAGGCAAATACCTACCTGGTTCATAGCGCGAGGAATATAGCACCGCGAACACGATTTTACCGTGAGACTCGTTTCTCTCTCTCTCTCTCGCGAACGTGTTAAATATCCGCAAAAATCTCGTACACGTTTAATCTGCACGCTTCGCGTAGATCGCGTTTTAACGAATCGCGTAAAACGCTCTTGGAGCGTATGCAGCGATGAAAACAACAACAAAAGTTGACGAGATTTCGTAACTCGGGCAAAGTCAGCACAATCGATTTTGGACACGGCTTGATTTTAAGACGCTCGAAAAATATCGTGCAACAGGTTGACAGAGGAACAGAAACGCCTGAACAATTTGAGAGAGTTTTTATTTTTCATATTCGACAGTACGAAACACGCGATTCCCCCCAAAAGAGTGGCCGCGTATGTGTCTTCGTGCGCGTGTGCTCGTGCGTTCGTCACCGTCGTTTGTGTGTACGCACACAAACGAGGTTCCCGGGACCATCTCTTCGTGTTTACAGAATAAGGCAGCGAGATAAGTAACAGGTGTTTCGCTCGTATTATACCGCAAGCAATCGTCTTACCGGGTCTCGCGCGCTGCCCTGGACAGAGACGAAAGATCCCGAGGAAGAGGAAGACCGAGGGAGAAAGAGAGATCGATAAGGATCTTGGTTTGCGCGAAGGTGAGCACGCTCCCGAGCGAGCGGTGTCGAAGGAGTGAAGAAGAGAAGGCAAAAGATAGAGGCTGAGGAGGAGGGAGGAGGAGGAGCAGTAAGAATCGCGGTGAGTCGAGGACACACTGAACTCTCGTCTCTCGACCTTTGCACCCATCGCCAGACGTTATATCCCATGGACTCTTGGGTGAGCAGACACACCAACGATTTCTGCGTGCATCTGCCGATCTCCGCTCTCTATCTTTCACCAGAAGTTTCTCTCGGGAGGAATAACGCCAGCAGGGAATAGACTCGGAGCGAGTTATTTTCCTGCTTTTTCGTTCGAAAGGCTCCGGGCAATCGCCGGTGCAGGCTCTCAAGAGAGTTTCGTCGATCGATATTGCCAAGAGAAACGCCGAGAGTTTTCGTCCTGCCGCGAGATCGAGGTCAGAACTGCAGTCGCGAGCCGCGTTAATTGTGTTCCTCAAAAGAGAAACGGTGCGAGGAGAGAGAGAGAGAAAGAGGAGGGCTGACAGGAATCACAAAATGCCTGGAGCCCGGAAACAGTGAAATATGCTTGGTCGGGATCGCCTCGTGGGTACTCGGATACGCTAATCGGGAGAACAGAATGAGAGTCACTGAATGCAGCTCTTACCCGGCTGACGAAATATCAATGTCAATGTCGAACGAATTAGCAGGATCAACAGAGGACGATTGAGAGATTCTCGTTGCGAATCGGGGCCGTACCTTCGAAAAGAGAGATCGAGAGTGGTCGTCGTGGTGGTGAAGCAGATTGAAAACGCCTCAACCTCGTCGATGATAACCATGTTCGGCACCCTCGTTCAGAGGCTCACCTCCCCGGTGACCTCGCCGACCAGCACGAGGCGAAGGTTCAAGTCGCCGTCTCGCTGGGAGGTCCAGAGCGATCCTGAGGACGACGCTATCACAGCCCCAGTGAGAAAATCACGGGCTAAGCATTTGCTCGACAAACGCAAGAGCAAGAGCAGAGCAAGAGGTCTAAACGTGGGTGAACCGCGGCCGTGCAACGGTGCACCGAACGCCGCTGGATGGCACGACTCCGCTTTTCCACCGCTTCGGGGCACCAAGAGCCTTGGCAGACTCGACGGAATGAAAGAGGTTAGTCGTCGTCGTCGTCGTCGTCGTTCTCCTCGTTTTTTTATTTACTCTCGGACTAATACCAAACGTAAGCAAACGCCGGGAATCATCCTCGCGCTCGTGGAACCCCGTCGAAGCCGAGAAGCCGGAGTGATAATTTAATAAGACAATTAACGGCTGCCGTTTACTATTTTCAAATAACTCCACGCGAAATACGTTTCACGGATGATTCGCGCAACACGATGCTTCGTTCCCTATAGAAAACGCTCAGTGCGCTTGACCGTATCACGTTCCATATAAAACCCGCTCTTTTCCCCGAACAATAATGCTGACCTGACTCCCTTTCCTGGCCGATCGATGCGCTCCCGGAGTGCAGGAAAAGCATCGAAAGTTACGTGTCCCCTGCGAGCGAGAAACGACCGGAAGTCCCTTGTTCCAAAAAGTTTGACCCAAAATCTCTAATGATTCGAACACACTCCGCGTGCAATACGAGAACGGTCGGTACGAAGAAAATTGTTAGGCCTGGTCCAGACACCTATTCCCGTTAGCGCACAGACTGATAAAACTTTCGGTTCCGCTGCTGAGAAAAAGGTCCACTAATGCTGGAACCGTTGAGCAACATGCGTCGATAATTCCTGACCTCTGTTGGGCTACATTGTTCAGAAACCCAAACTCGGAGAAGCTCTTCCAGCACGCATAAGCGCGAACGAATGAAGAGGCGAAATAAAATCCTTAGATTTCCCATGATACGTGAATTCCCCGAGAAATCAGGGGCTTTGAGGGAAGACGAAACCGTCGACTCATCGGGACTCTCCTCGCCCCGGCGCGTATTAAACTCTCATTCGAACTCGAGCTAACCATCCGCGCGCGCGCGCGCGCACACAGAACGATGAGGTTGGACCACGACAACGAGGATGAGATAGCGATCCCGTCGCTTTAATCCTCCCGTTGAATCATCGCGTCTCTCCCCTTGCCTCCGCGTCTTCTTCACGAGCATCCTTACACGTATGCGCGTGTGTGGGTACTGCGAAACCGCACGATGCTCCCGGGACTGATCCGACGGCCTGAAAAAAAATCTATGTACGCCGTATATCTGTTTATACGTGTCCATTATGTATACGTATATACGTCCATTTACCAAACGAGAAAGACTCGTTCCCGGGGGTTACTTTTCGTTCGAACTTGGTTAGCCGCGAATCTGCACGCTCCCGAGGAGTCTCTCGCTCTCGATAAGATCGAAAACCGTTCTCGCTCGGCGAAGCGAAAATCGAGTTATGGTCAACTGCATACACGTATATACGCGCATAGCCAATTCCGAAGCACGCCCGAATTTATTGGTGGCACGATTACGTTTTAACATTCCTTCACGTTGTAGGTATAATCTCGGCTAACAGCCGAGGAATATGCATCGAATGGAATTTGAGAGAAAAAAAAGAAAAAAAACAACAACAACGAAGCTAACGAAAGGAGCAAACTCAACAACATCGAGTGATACGATCGCCTCGAAACGGTGCGAGAGTATTTCTCGATCTCGATAAGAGTTATCCTGATGAATTAACTTCATCGCTCGCTGTGCCATTTGAGAATTGATGCAATTGCGTATAATTACGCCCTTCGGGCTAGTATCTTTTGTGAGTGCTGCGAAGCAACAACGAAAAATCCGGCGCATTTTTTACCTGGGAAACCCCGAATGCTTCTTCTCTCTCATCCGTTCCTCCTCCTTTTTTCATCTTCCCTCTTTCTCCCACGTCCTTCGCAAAGCTCTGCCTCGAATTGACGTTCTCGCGGCGCGTGTTCGTGTGTGTGAAAAAATGCGGGTCAGGTATAGCAGCATAAAAGCCAAGGCTGTGTGCCTAATTTAAGTGGTACACGTCTCCGGCAATAGCTGTCCATCTCGCGTGCTCATTTTCTAATGTCTCTACTACAATAACCCCTACAAGTGTCTCTCATTGAGTGACCACCGCGGCGCGAGAGAGAGGCGCGTTTGATCGACGTTTGGCAGACCGCTTTTCTCTCTAACCTCAAATCTTCCGGCTGATATGAACGCTCGCTAACGAAATTCAACGTCACTCTCAGTCTAACGGGACAAACGATGCTCCGACGAGATAGAAATTCGGTTTGGTCGGTTTTAATCGGTGCTCCGGATATGCCCAGTTGCTTCCACCTTATTATTTTCCAGCCTCACTAAATCATGGATAAAAAGCTTTCGGCGTTATCGGAACTGCCGGCAAAGGCCTCGAGAAACGGTAGCCACGCTGTCAAGACACCCCCACACATTGACTCGTTTTATATATCGCGCATCTCGAGATAGTAACTTTGCGGTTTAAACTCGCTCATATCTGCGATTCCTCGAGCTCGCCTCTTCCTCCATCCTTTTTCTATCCTTTACTCGCTC
The DNA here is from genome assembly GCF_019457755.1 of Venturia canescens. Classification (NCBI taxonomy): domain Eukaryota; kingdom Metazoa; phylum Arthropoda; class Insecta; order Hymenoptera; family Ichneumonidae; genus Venturia; species Venturia canescens. Next base: position 4,598,641 of record NC_057425.1, read on the forward strand.
TACACCATACGCGCATATGATATGCATATCCATGCACGTACCGTATTCTCCGGCGAGTCTTGACTCTCAAAGTTACGCGCAACTCCGTTAGACCGAGGCAGAAGCATAAAACGACCGACACGTATCTATTTTACGTTTGAGATATATTCCACTGGAAGCAGAACTTCGCTCCGGGCTTTTCACCGGCCGCGGTATATCCTTTTCCTGTCTCATTATTCAATTGAATAATAAAATAACGATGCACTTGGATACATTTAACGAGTGATTAAGCCGCGGAGCTTCGTTGATACATTTGATTTATCGGAAACAATAATCGATACTGCGAAGGGAGGAAAGTTCGATGCGTGGGCGCAATGTTGATTTACGTGCCTCCGGCATCCCCTTAATTCGCATATTTTTCTCCAACATTTTTCAATATTTTATCAACTATCGAGAGACGTACGAAAAAAATATTTTGAAAGAACGGTCTTTCGCTCGTTTATAATAACGCTGAAAGTAAGCGCGCATGCGCGCCCGTATTTTTTCGGATCACTCCGCTCGATATGACTCCCATACTTTTGTACCTCGTACAAAATTCATTCGGAACGTATTCCCGACGCGTTTGCTAACGAGAAGTCATTATTCTTCCGATAACCGCGCGCGCGCGGGCGCGCGAGAGTGAGTGAGCCTCTGAGTTAGGCTCCGCCAGGTTTGCACGTGGTGCGTGCGGAAAGATTAAAAAACGAACTCGCACGGGGTGGAAAAAAGGTTGGATGATGGAGTAGGAGGAAGAAAAATGGCTCTGGCGAAGGCGCAGAGATGGGGCGTCGAAAATCGAGGGGTGAGGCTGTTGGAGGCTCGAATAAAAAAGAAATATTATCCTCGAACGCGCTCGCATTCATTTGTTTGTATATTTATATTTACACGTTGCACAAACAGATAAACAAAAATGTATTGGAAATGAGTAAGAAGGAAAAAGGAGGAGGGTCACGGGCTGCACCGGCGGGGTGGAATCTCTTCATTGTAAATTGCCCTACGCACCTTTTGTACATTTTTCTCCGTCTATATACTACTGTAATGAACTTGTGGCTCCGAGATCTTTGCAAAGAGAGAAGGGAAAGGATGAAACGTATATGCAATAAAACGCCGGGCTTACGGAGCGCCCCGGAGGATCACGTTCCACACTGTACACGGACTTTCTTTTGAATGATGCATCTTGTGGAAAACTGCGAGCTCACCGAATTGATATTTCACGGTGTCTCGGCCTGTCCATTTGGAGAATATTCTTTGAGACGAATTCCATGAAAATCTTTCGAAAAATTCGATCGCCAGAGTCGCTGGTTGAAAAGTAACGCGATGGAAAGTTTCACGTGCGGCAGGCGAAGCGGCATGAAAACTTTGATCGAATCAAATTACAGTTGAGAAACAAAGTCTCTTGAATGTTAAATAATCGGAAAGCAAAATCTTGCCGTGCGTTTTTACAATTTACGATTGTTCCTTGAACAACTTTATCGCTAGCGTTATATTTATGCCGAATGCGTACCATTTGCTTTCGAGATTCGAAAAAAAAATAAGCGAATAAGATACGACAACAAAAGAAAATCGCTGCGAGCCAAAAGCACTGCTAAATTTGAATATAAATATCGTCGACTCCCTGCGAAGTGTACCCGGACCTCGTTGTCTGGGGCTCACATCTTTATGAGCTCTTCCCTCTCACAGCTCGGTCGCATCTTCTCCCGGCTTTTCAGCGAGCAGGCGTCCGAGCATTGAATTAGGATCGTCTACTTCTCGCTCCGAGTGCAGCAGCAGAGTTTGTTGAGCCTGCTTCTGTGTTGGCGAGAGCTCTCCGCAGGCGCTCTCGTCCAGCCAAGTTTTTCTTCCTCGCTCGCGTACATAAGTTACGATTTTCTTCGTTCGCCGTAATATTCTCAGGATTTTGAAGATTTAAGGGGCTCCGCTGAGAATGCGCATGTTTTTCTATTCGCTCGTTCCTAACGAGGAAGCAAAAGCCCCGATCATCTCGCGGTATTTAACCAGCCCACTTTCGTCACGATCTCATCCTTGTTTATCCTCCTTATTTTTATAAATGATAAATAAAAGAAATACATTGCGCACCTCTCTCCTCGCGCTGTATATAATTTACATCGCCGCGCGCTTCCTCCCCGAGAAGTTGCGTGCACCATGCAACGGTGACTTTTAGCGTTGAACGTGGACGTCGCTCTCCAAAGAATAAAAGAGAAAGATGAAAAAAGGGAATAAATAACTTCTCAACAAACAGGAAGTTCCGGAGACTCTTTGCCTCCATGGAACCTCGTGTGTATCGCTGTATGCGCGTCACTTCGACGATGATGGAACGGCGAACTGGAGAAGAGAGCCCGTTGTGTTGCACACGAGCATTTCTCCCTTCTTCCTCCTAGAGTCGCATTACAGTGTCCCCTCGCTCATAGAAATTACACAGCATGTAATTTCGTCGACCTTTATAATATACACACACACACACACACACACACATCCACTTTTTTGTATCCTCCTCGTTTCGCTTTTGCTCCGGGATCCTCGCTCAATTCGACGGATTGTATAACGGCTCACGGTACAAAATGTACACGATCGTTGCTTCAACCGTTTTTCACAGCGAGCAAAAAACGATGCATTGTCATGGTTATGCAAGATCCGATGGAAAAATCAGCGATGTGTGTGGAAAAATATAAATTTCGCACCGCCTAAGTCCTTTTGGAAATTAATTGACTTCTGTTGCTTTCGCTTCTGCTCCTCGGGCCCGTTTCGTTCCTAAAAATCACTTTTTCAGAGAGCACTCTCTGCTCTCTCGCACGCGATAACACTTTCCTTCATTCGTCTTCGCGAAACGACTACATTCTTTGCGAGTGATTGATTCGAAGAATTCTCGGCTCTATATGAGCCATCAACCATCATTCGATTCTTGGTAAAGAGATAGCTTTTTATCTCTCGACATAATGATACGTTGAATTTTATAAACGAGCGAATAAACATCGGATCGTAAACGAAGATCCGCGGTGACACAGATCAAATACTGCTTTTCCACTACTACAAAGCATTTTGTTTTCGTTTTTCTTTGTTTTTATACCAATACGAGTGAATCACTGAAGGAAACGAGCTCGAAGTGGGATTAATTTTAATCGTTTCATTGTTCATTTGGAAAATGAAACTCCCAACAGACGAATTCCGATTCCTGCGAACTGTTAATCGGGTTACCATTCCTCGCGTATCGCTTCAGAATTGCTTCGGAGAGAACAAACTTCGAACGATAAATTCGTGGCTAACGAGGCGGAGATAGAGGTCACGGCCTCGTGGCAATGTTACAAGGGACCGGTTGTAGCACTTTCAATTTCATAATATTCCTGCGTATTGTGTATAGCAACTTAATCTATTATTTCACGAGGCGGTGCTATCGAGCCGATCGATTTTATCGAGGGGATCTCCAACCCTCAGATTTCGGATAACCCGAGAAAAAGCATCGAAATTCTCATGAAAATTATGGTCCGATGGTATTCGTAAGCTTTCGGTCCTTTTTTACTCCGAGCCTCGCTGGTCCACTGACGCGAATTCCTCCAGAGATATTTCGTGGGCCGTACATCAGTAGCCGCGTTGCAGGACGACTCCGGCAAACTTAACGTTTAGAGATCTGTGCTGCAGCTGTGTCTCCCTGGAAGCCGCGACAAGTTCCAATGTCCCTCTTGCGCTTCGATGTGTATAAAGAAAAGAAAGATTTTTACTCGAGAGTCTCGGTGGACGCCCATATATCTATATGTGAATTCATGCAGGTACGCGCGCAAGGTCGGTAACCTTGGCTTTCTCTGGCATCTCGTCGTCTCCGCAAACGTCGTTGATCTCTACTCTCTTTTGCCTTATATATTTTACTGCGGAGGGTGACACATCGACGCAACTGAACGACAATGTATACGTTCGCGTTTCATACATATACCGATACGCGTCCGCAATGTCGATGTACGCGTATATAAAGATGACTGTGTAGATCTCGTTTGTATCTCGTTCTGACGCAGCATCCGACGAGTTCCGGTTTTCTTCTCATCACCCCGGGCGTTCAGCTCGCTCTCTTCTAATGCTGACACACTCGAATGGAGCCATCGGGAGCTCGCGAGAGACTTTCGACTCTTTCTTTCTCTCTCCATCTCTTTTTCTCGCTTTTTTTCATCCTTCCTCTTTCACCGAGAGCTGTGGCTCGTCACGACGCCTGAATTCTGAAGCGAAATGACACCTCATTTTTTCGGGCTTTCTATCGTTCTGACCTTCGCCAATCGACGCTACAAAATCCATGATCTTTCCTATAGACACAATAGAAACTTCGGTCGTTCAGTCGTTTTATTAATTTTCTTCCTCAATGAGATTCGACGGTCAGCAATGACACTCGTGGGTTGCTCTTTTATTTTCGTCTTGTTCTCGCAGGTTTTGACCTGCGCAAATGGGAAAGTCACTGGAGTAATTAGCATTCGAATTTAACGTGATTTATGTAGATATTTTTGAGTATTTATGGCGTTTATGCTTTGTGCCTGGTCGTTAGGCAACGTTCGGTGTCGACTCGAGGACTGAAACGCGCTTGAATTCTCAATAACTCGTTCAGCCTCTGGAGCTCTCGTTGTAGCCCCGGTGAAGTTCGTTTTACACTTTCATTTCCTCGGAGAGCGTTTTCCGATCTCCATTCTTCGATTTTTCATTTGTCCAGGTCACCAAAACAATTAAGAGGTCACTCATTCAAGGTACCAGGCGATTTCATCGGCCATTCGAGATTATCTTGCGAGTAGGTCGACCGAGAGATCGGACTTGGAGGTGCGACGGAGAAAGGGATATTTGAACGAACACGAGTTTCCGTCCCTTTTACAATTCCAGTGTCGACGGTGCGCGCGCGCGCGCGCGTGTTTATTTAGAAGGCAAACTTTTCTCAAGAAGCAAAAGTTTCTCCTCGTCGTTTGACGTTTGCCTCGACCCCTCGTTCTCGTGTTTTCTCAAAGTTTTCTCTCCTCCGTAATCTGCGCGTTCGCATCAGAAAATATTTAAGCACCCAATTCGGATGCGATCTGCTCCGCGTGAGCGTCGCGTTTTCTCCTCGACTTCGAAAACCAGGAAAATTTTTCATTTTCCTTCGTGAGCCTCGAATCTCCGAGTATTTCCACGAAGAATCTCGTTACGAGAGGTTTAGAGCTCGTTGTCAGTCGGTGCGTACGCTTGTAAAGAAGGAGAACGCGTGCGCGCGTGCTCGGCACAAGGAAACAGCGAGAGCATGTGGCTAGCGCGAACCGTTTACATATGGAGAGTTTCGTGTGCGCAACTTCGTACACGCAGAAATACTGCTCCTCGCGTATGTGCGCCTTATATTTTATAGAGCCGACACTCGGAGATGCAATCGCTAGAGCTGCGCTGCGGTGACTGCACGAAGGAGAATCCGTTGGAGCGGCTCAATGAGATGAGCTCGGATGCGCGCTCTCTTATTTAATCGAGAGAGCTCTGCTCGATATGTATTACGTGTATACCCCGCTCGCAGCAGCTCTCGATACCTACCGAGAATGCTTTATTGGCTATTCATTTGATTTGCAGTAAATGCCTCGTTACGCAATGAGCACTATCGATTTCTGACGGAGCTAAATCCTCGCGGTACACATCTTAAGGTATATTATATACGAAAACACATCCATTCTCAAACGTTCTCCCGGGCTTCTATATGACTACAATACTACTCGATACGACTCGAAACTCGCGAGTCCATGGACGAGTCAACACTCGGAAGCTTCATATTCGTGTGCATGCAAAGCCAGATACACGTTTTTTACTCGAACCTCCCACAGTCGTGAATCGATCCGTATCTTTCGACTCCGGAGCAGAGCTGCTCGAGTCAATCGTCTATTGAATATATATCTGTGTGCATGTCGATGGGCGCGAGTCTCGATAGCGAAAGGACGTATCGAGTATATCGGCGAGGAAAAACTCGGCGCCTTTATGACCTCAAACGAAGCATATATTTATTTATGTCTGTATATGTATATATTCGTACGTTGAGATGCCGGTTTGTGATGCATCTTGGCCTGCGGTGGTGGTCTATATTCTCTCGATTCATCTTGTATATTTCTGTTGGCATTGCACTCATCTTTCTCGGCCTATTTCTCTTTTTCTCTCTCCGTAAATTTAATCTCGTTCTCCGGTCGTCTGTGGCCCCTCGAAGGGTCCGAACTCCAACGGAAATCTGTACCGATCGATCTGCTCTTTGCAGCGATCTCGTAACGCGACAAGGCTAATTCGAGTTGCATTAATTGAGCCTGTACCACCCAGGCTTGTATGTGCGCGTATATTATGTTGATACGCTAGACGTATTAAACATAGGCAAAGCAACGCGGCCAAAGCATCGACGCGTATAAGTGCGAACGAATCGTAAATAACGATAATCTCGCGTGTCACGTGTGTTGGTCACACTCGGCGATTACTATCGCGCGCATACTATTCGCCTCGGACTCCGCACTCAGAAGCATACAACTATAATGATCCGGTATAGAAACTTTGACGAAAAACAACCTCAACAACAAAACAACGATGAATAAAACAAAATATAAAACGAAAATGGAAAAGCGAAACTGCGCTAAATCGGCCTCCGTGATTAATACCCGGAGCGTGCTATATACGCGCGTGTAATTCGTTCGAGTACGATGTGCCCAAGAGTTGCGCAGGGTTCATCATTTATTCATTTTTTTTTTTTCATTTCAACATTATTTATCGCCGCGACTGTTTCTCTATAGCTGCAAGAAAATCCGAGATGTATTTACCAGAGATTTTTATGTTTCACGCATACGTGCACGGAATTGCACCCCATTCGATTGGATTGTTGTCTGTTTTTTCTCTTATCAGTGGCTCTCTAATCGTAACCGTTAAAACGATACGGATTTGCAAACAATTATTTGAAAAGTTGGTCTCGTTGAAGGCGCGGAGCGAGGAACAGTTGGACAAACCCTTCGTTGCATCAACCCCCGTGCGTTGAGTCAGATCGCTTTGTGTGAAAAATACGCGTGTGGGCTCATCGACGAACCGCCTTTGCCCCCCTCTTGTCTCTTTCTCTCTTTCCACCTTTCCTCGCGAGAACGTTTTGATATTCTCCCATGCCGTGTGTTGAAAAACACGAAACGAATCGAAACGAGTGAACTTAACGTGCGCGGTGACCTCTCAGCTATAAAGCGTGCTCGTGCCTGTATAACGAGAGTGGATGCACATGCATGCATGCAAGCGAGCATGGAATCGGAAGAGCCTCTCGAAAGGACAATCTGATAGAAAGAGCCCGAGAGAGAGAGAGAGAGAGGGCTGAGAGGGAAAAAGATACGAAGGGTGACCAGGGCAAAGATATCGAAGCTTCTACTCTCTTGCTCGCCCTGAGCGACGCTGCGGTCAGAGCACAGGATCGCAGGGTCCACCGGCCTCTCGGGAATGCAGTGTCGGGGTTCCGGTTCTGATTCATTGTCGCGTCATATATCCAGACGCCGGTGCCTCCGTCGTCGTTGTCGCGTGGGCAGCAACCGGCATACTCGATTCATGCGTTTAAATGTACATACAGATTTGCGTGTATTACGTCTTAAAGTATGCGAAGTTTGTAAGCACTGGAAGGCACGCGAAACCGAATATACGTGCGGGCACGAAGCTCCGTTGGCTCGAAATAACGACGATATTTATTCGACAGCCGCGGAAATCATTGACTTGATTCGACGAAATTCGAGCTCGTTCTCATATCGACATTTTTTGTCGTAAGCGCATCATAAAATCGATATAGAAACTCGTCGATAAAGTTTCAACGCGTTTCCATTAAACAGTACGGAGAATAAACGGAGAACGCAATGAAAAATGCGAATGAAAGGGACGCGAGAGCGGATAAATAAATTGACGTTAAATCCGCCGCGTGTATTGAAATGAGCAGATTGAACTCGCGCGACCGTTGAATGCGTAATAAAGAAATTGTATCAATTTCACCGCAGTGAATGTAAATGGACGAGGAAACAGAGTCGCTGATATAAAGACAGCAATATGTGGACGGTCTATATACGTTGTTTATAAATTGAAATGGCGAATATTCGCCCGTGCGCGCGGCTCGGCCTGTGTGTACTTTACAATGGAGATTAATACGAGAACAGGAACAGCTCGGTACGTGTGCGACATTATAAGAATACGTTGGGCTACGTCCCGACGCAACTTTTGCACCGGTACACAAAATCTATGTATATACAGGGATCCATAATAGTCGAGGATGAAGAGGAAGTTTGCTGTGCGCCGTGAGCGCGCAAGAGAGAAAATGATGGGATCGCGAGGCGTGAGAAGGAAGGAGAGGACGATCGCGGAGGAGCGTGCGCGAGAGAAGAGAGGATCAGAAAGATAGGAGGACACACATGCATTGCCGAGGTTATAATGTGCCAATGGGTATGCAACGTGTTGCGGCGCGAGAGATCGCTCTCTCGTCGCCTTACATCCCATCGAGTGTCCCCTTAAGGGGTTATCCTAACTCGTTCCCTTTCGCTTACTTATGCATTCGCCGCGTGTGCATTCTGCGTGTGTCAGTGTGAATCTGCCGAGAGAGAGAGAGAGAGAGAGAAAGAGGGACTCCGAAGCGTGTTTCCCCCTCGCTCCTGAGAATCCCACGATATGGTCCATCGCGGGGAGGAAGTGAATCGTGCCAAGGAAAATACAAGTTCGGACGAGCACACGCGCACCTCTCCCCGTGCTCGTACGTCTTCGGATTTGCTATTCCAGACGCAGAGCTCCCATACCCTATAATCTATAACGAACAATGTCGCCTGATTACGACTTCGAGAAGGTGGAAGAGCAGTCTCTTTCCATCGGCTTTTTCTTTTACCGTCGTTTGTTCTGCGATATCGCGCGCGCCTTCCTTCTCGCAGCCGAGACAACGGGCATTCGAATTTTCGAGACCCTACGCACTTTATTCAAATATCGAAGCGCGCCGGATAGCCTCGCTTATAAATGCAGCAGATGCAGTGCGCTCCGCGCGTACCCATAATTATGCACGAAGCTCTACGAGAGTCGTGCACAGCGCCCTCGAATGTGAACGGACGCAGCGCGATTCTCGCGATCCTAATGGATCCGGAGCGGGCTCGTTGTTTTTAGGACGGTCGTATAAGATTATCGATCGAGCTCCCTTCAACGTTTCCCGGTGAAAGAGTTTAAATATAAAAATAGGAATGTGCGAACTCGCCGGAAATGCTGGAAAAAAATGATTCGCTCGGCCGGTTTCTCCTCGTCGATTCCAAACTCGAGTTCTTACTCAGGCCGTTATCGCACGGTTTCTTTCTCTCCGGAGTTTCGCTTTTTCCGCGATTCCCTCACACCCCCGATCCTCAAAAGTGGCCCCTTCGCTCCTCTCCTGCACGATCCTCCTTTCATTTCGTTCTTTTTCTTACGCCTCCTCTCTCTCCCTGCTTCTTTTTCTTATTCGTCGCCTTCTCGCGCGAGAGCGTCTCCGATGCGGCCTCCTCGCCGAGCGAAAACTCCTCTCGTTTATCCCTCGCATATACACGTAGATAGATTCGGGCAGCATGATTTATACCGGAGCGAGGGGATCCTTCAAACTGCGGCCACAGAAAACATCCACTCGATATTACACTGCAGACTTTAAGCTCGGCATATGGGGGCGTGCGATTCCAACAAGAGAGAGAGAGAGAGAGAGAAGAAAGCGATTATGGGAGGATGGATCGCGCTCCAGGAATTTCGGTCATGTCTCTCCTTTTATATATATGCACGAAGAAAAAAGAGCGATCGCGACCGGAATGCCCATTTATTCGGAGCGTAGAAGCGTCAAAAAAATATATACTTTTCACTCGAGATGACGACACCAAAGATCCAGAGATCGTGGTATCGTTTCGATCGGTTTTAAAGAAAAAATAAATCTTAATTTGTCTCCCATACAAAGCGTTTCGTTCAATCGATCAATCAAACGTTCCCGAGGGTCTCCGCTCCTCTCGATGACACCATCTCGACGTTCATCCTCTACTCCGGGAATCCCTTGTTCGCCACGCGGATCATCCCCATCCGACGCAGGCTCGGATTATCCATCATCCAACTGTCAAATAACCATTGTTCGAGTCGCCATTCCTCGAGATTCCTTTCGACAGTGAAAATGTCTTGAGTCTCTTGTCAATTAGTAAGTGAAGAAAAGCAATGGCATCGCACCGCGGTATATCTGAGATCGGGGAAATGGCAGGTTAAAACGCGAGCAAGCCGGAGCGTGTAAGCTGCAAGAGCAGAAAGTCTTGGCAGAGGTTACGCTGCGTCCTCAGGCGTATAATCCGGTTGCACGCTTGTTTCACCCTTCTCCTCCCCCGCCTTCCTTCTTTCTCGTGAATACTAATCTAATGTACACTCGTCTTGCCTATTAATATTAATATACACACATAGAACGGGCGGCGAGGGAGGAAGAGAACGCTCGCGATCCTCTCGCTCGTTCCCCCTCGCGCATGGAAAATAAACTCCCGTGAGAATTAGCTTGGACGTGGCACGATACATCGCGCTCCGAGTGTATTCACCGACCGGGTAACCCAACCTGCGTTTTGTGCACCCCACATACGTAATAGGCTCTCGCGTACGCGTGAGAAAGAGAGAATATACGATGAAGAAGGAAAGCAGGATGAAAAAAGACGAAGAATATCGCGCGTTAATTTGCCACCGTTCCTCGTACACTTGCACCCATCGTAATCATCGTCCCAACAATTGCACTGATTGCCAGCCTTTGTTGTGTTTCCCTTTTCATCTTTTTAATCGCTGCCTATCTTGCCATATTTATTTGCGCAACACGACCGACGCATTTGGCACCGTGATTCCCCTCGAGACTGGCGTTTAAAATTTTGCCTCGTTTTCTCCTTTCCTGTAACAATCGAACGATGCGAATAAAAGGACCCAGATTCTCGAATTTTCGAAACAATCTCCATCCGGCAAATCCAGCCTCTTTGCTTCGAATTCACGAGCTAAAGCATCTTCGAATCAACATATATTTTGGGCTCGACAACATTTCTTAGCGAGCCCACTCCGCGTGTTTTTTTAATTTGGGAAATTCGAAGGCAGGCCCCAAAAGATTGATTATACAGATTCGAACTTGACGCGTTGAACAAACGCTTTTGGCAACGTTTTCAGGACACCCTGTAAATGCGTATGCGCACGAGGCTCTCTTGGAAAAGCTTGCACAAATCCGACAGCTGTCCCACAACAGCGCGGAGAAACGAGAAGCGTCCTTGTACCTACACTACGAACTATGTAGGGTACTATATGAGGTACCTTCTTTTATAAGGCGTGCCGTACAGCAGGGTATGTTAGGGAGCCGGCAAGCGCAGAGAGGTGGTATCTTATTAAATGGGGGACCATTGTGCGATGCCCTGGCAAGGGCATCCAGGCACTCCGCGAGAGGGTAAGAGCGACGCACTTACTCACGTTTTCTCTCGGCCGTGTGCAGTCCCTCGTGGCACTGCTGCCGAGGAGTTCCATAACACTTTGTCGTGGACACGACCGCTACACATGCTCCCGCGACACTCCGCCGCAGGAACCCTTTACCCTTCGACCATGGTGAGCAGCTTTTCGGCCCGAGAGTTTAGCTTGTAGCGTCGTTATTGCGTGAAGTAAAATTCGCTCTTTGTGAGCCATTCGAGCGTTATTTTTTTGCTTCGGCTCGCCCGATTTTACCTTTTCTCTTTTTACAATCGGTGAGAAACTGTAGAAAAAATCGCCACCGTCTTTGCGAAATGGACAGGCGTTCGATCGTCGGCGACCGGTCCGTCCCCTTGTTTCTTTTTTCTCTCACTCGTCGTTCTCCCCGTGGAGCGCGCAGCGCCCGTGAGCTCTCGCGCGAGTGCGACATCATCCAGCAGAAAGTATCTGCACAAGACGAAACTCACGAAGCCGCGCGTACACGCGAAGTTTAGCGAGCGCGCACACTCGAGGAGCCGATCGAACGATTCACGACGCGTATTTTCTCGATCGCCCGAGGGGGCAGGTGGACGTGTGTATGAAGCGAGGCACAACACACTCCTCACTTCGCGCGCTGTATTTGCACGTCGCGCGCGGAGAAAACTTGCAACCGCGTCCACGCACAGCATCTTTTCTCTCCACACGTGTTATTTTTCATTATTGCAACGCGCTTTCTTTCTCTTCTTTTTTATGTTTTTCCCCCTCCTTCCCCCGTCGCTCTCTCTCTCTCTCTCTCTCTCTCTCTCTCTCTTTCTGCTCCTCCGACTCTCGTTCATTTCCCCGCAGGCACAACGTACGTATTCTCCGCGAGTAAGTGCGTGCCAGGAACGAGCGCGCAGAGCCTCGATGCTCTTTCTCTCTCCCTCTTTTTTCTCAGCTCGTTCGTTATATCGAGAGAAATTCACACGACGACAATGGCTTCTCGTCGTTCTAGAAAATTATAGTTCTACAACCCTATATAGAGCCCCCCCCCCCTCCGCTTGTATATATATGTGCCCACACGAATGCTACGTAGCGAGTAGCAATTACTCTTTCTTCGTCTTTTATGCACGTGCACACAAACGCACAACGCTTACCTTAACGTGAATCGCGTCCCGCGCTGACGGTACATTCTCGACTCTCAAAAATTAAACTTACCGTTTCGCACTCGAACGAGATACGCGTACTCGAATGTGGCGAGAGACGAGAAATCGTTCAATGACGCCCCTCATTGTGGAAATCACTGCGGCATTACTTTTGACACTGATTTTTCTTCATTTTTTCTCCCCAATTATTCAAAGCTACTCCGAGAATTTTCGAGCCAACGTTAAATAAGATGTTCGATCACAATCTCAGCATTTTTCGGCCCTCTTTGTCATTAGACCGGCACACGAGGCTCTACCCGTTCAGACGGCCAGATACACGCGGATCGACGAGGGCGCACTTCCCCTTCGGAATCTCTTCGGATACGCCCTTTTACTTATCACCAATCCCGAGATGCATTTACCTATATGAGAGGGGAAATAAAATATTGAATATGCATGGAGCTCCCGAGTCGTGTATGTTCTAGGAGAGTCGTCTCCATTATAAAGTATAAGAGTTGATCGCGCGCGTCTTCGATATGTACGTGTACACGGACACATGCCCCCGGGCATTAATCTTCCGCGCTCGACTTTTATTCAATCTATCGGCCGGTGCATCCCGGTCATTATCCCGCTGCAGATTCATTTCCATCTCTCTTGCTTACCTGCCCGCTGTTTCTCACCCTCCGCATTCTGTCTCTGCATCCTTGACTTTTCCCATTTTTCTAAGGCCTCACCCTCGTGCGGCGCTTGGCACCGCGCGATCTCTGCTAGCTTTCTATGAATTTTAAAAAGCCTCGGTACGAACGCACGAGCTCCGGCAAGTGCTCGCAGTACTCGCGGCCACATGCCGACTCTCCGGCACCTCCGACCCGGACGCCTCTTCGTTACGTCGTTACCGCGCGGCGAGCCTCGATCAGGCAGAACCTCCGGTACGTAAATATCCGCAATCTACTACCTCGTCAGAGATTATTCTCGCTGAAAAATCATTCGATAATCGAGGTCGCGAGGATTAGGAGAAATGGGGAATATTGTGACGTTGATTTTACGAGGCTTAACGACCCTCGCACCAGTGGGTCAGCTGAGTTTACTCTCAACTTCGAAGCCAGAGGATCAAACGTGTCTCTTTAACTACAGCGGGAATATTTTACCACGCGTTATATTTAATGAAACCGGAATTAATTCGAATGTGCTTTGAAATTGCGTTTAAGTTACTCGTGGAAACGAAATAACTCCACGAGCCACGGTGGGAACGAAAATTATGGTCCTTTGCTCCACCAATTTGACGCTCTCGTTACAAATTTTGTCCAATTTAAACAAGTTTCACTTCCATGCCAAATGGGCTTTAATTCAAAGCAATAATATTATTTTTCTCGCTATTCACCCATTCGTATATCCCGACTGCACCAATATACGGATCTCTCTGTATGGGACATACGGCTGCGCGTAGGTGTATAAATATAATATACAACAAATACGACGAGTGCGCACAACGACGATCGCGCGACGAGCCTTTCAATTATTCGGGCGGACGTTCCACTTAGGCGATTCGGATAAACGCACGTCCGCAGGCCTACTTTCCTTTCGTTTTAACTTTTACGTACCTGCCTCCCTGCTCCCCTCGCGTGTATGTACTTTTTTTCACGTACGCGAGTTTCCTCGATTCTCGGACTCGCGGAGCAGCGCTAACTGCCGTCCGACGCGGACTTTCATCGGGTCAAATCGAACACACGAAGCTAAATGCTAACCGCGCTTTCATGCTGTCATCAAACGATCCCTTCATCCTTTGCGTTCTGACCCGATTCCTTTTTTCTTGTACTCCTCCATTACTCCTTCTCCATTTCCGTATCTTGTGTAACTCTCCCAGATAAAAAAATATTATCGAATACTCGCTTATTCGGGATTCAAGTTATGCAAATCTTATTCAACTATTGCAATTCTTACGATTTCATAACGATCGATCCAGTCGTCGCGGAAGGCGACGTGACACAAGCATATTTCATATTTTTGTTACCCGATATACTTCGAGCTCGAGTTTCCATCAGCTCCTTTTTTCGTCTTTTCGTTCCCTAATGTTCCTCCCTTTTGGACAAATCCCATCGTATTTGCAACGATATTCATCATCCCCGGAAAAAACTGATTGAGGAATTAAACACCCAATGAGAAAAATGAACTGACTCGATGCTCGGACTGCTTGAGCAAAAAATAAAATTTGTTAATATTATGAAAACTATATAGCGAGACGAGGCAAAAAGGGTTGATTTTTTCCTCATTTTCTCACGGTTGCTTTTGATAACACATACGCGACGAGCCTGCATGACTCTCGTTGCTGGGATTTCGCGCAGTAGTGAGTCTCGGCGAGGAGGTCGGGAGCGAAACTGATGAGCATCTTTTATACATTTGCTCCCACAGTGGGCACTTAACTCATATCTTTTCACTCTTTCTCTTTTGTACCTATACGCACACATACACACACATAGACACATGAAAAAAGCGCATAAGTACAATACAGATTGACGTTGATAGTATATCTATATGTAAACCGTTAGCAGCGCGGTGGAGTTTCTCGTTGGTAATATGCGCTGCTGGCCATGAACGTGAGAGGTTGTAATCCCGTTCGTTTTGATTTTCGTTTATTATATTAACTGGCAACTATATACGCGGATAATGCGCACATGGCAAAAGAGTGCCACCGCGCGGTGACCCCGGTGCGGAATGCATAATGCACCGGGAGAAGAAATATTTATAACTGAGCACAATAAAATGCGGGCTTTAAAAAATAACGCCGGGGCACGAGCCCTTCGGGTATTCGGGTTAAAGCTGAAAAATAGCTCGCTCAATCTCTCGTGCTCGCCGAGGAATGTTTCGAGGTCGCGTACTCGTTTTTACAGTGCATTAAAAAGCCTTAACTTCCAGTGGCTTGTTATGACCGAAAAATGGTACGAACGCGAGTTTAATCCGTCGATTAATTTCGCTGCTACCTTTTGAGATGTTCATCGTTGCCGGAGAATTTCGGTGGCGACAGCTCTCCGGGATTTAAAACCGGTATACGATTTTTTTCAACGCTCGGAGAAGACTCGCGATTTTTATCAATGGATTCGCTAAATATAGAATACGAAAAGTGGAATCTTATTGACGTTATTAATACTCGACGATAAACATTCGTCTACCGAGTCCCAGAGCGCACAAAAAAACACCAACCCCGCACTCTTGACGCCTCAAAAAGTTTCGAGTTACTTCTCATTGTTTATTAGAAATTTGTAGAGAGACGGCGAAACTCGCGACTATCGTAGGAACAAAAGCCCCGAGCGGACAGGGAGCACAGACCGGAAGGAGTCACGGGCACAGGATGCGAGTGCGTCGTGCGGGCGGCAGCATTGTGCCTACCGGAACTGTGGGAAAACTTCCACACTCGTTGTTAACGAACTTCCATGTGCCTACCTATTTTTGTTAATATTTCTATAAACGTGTACGTTTACTACGATTTACTAGAGTGTAGACGACGACGGGGTCTCCATACCGCTACGAATATTCCACGCCGTTTGGCATCTTTATTACAGCACGTATTCGGTGTCCCTCGATCCGAGGAGCTTCGTAATCTTGCACTGTATCGTGATCAACGAACTATTCAGGCTTTGTACACACTTGCGGGGGACGAAAAAACGTCATTTTCTTGATTTTTTTTTTTGACAAGAAAATAAACGTTTATTGAAAAACTGTGAACGATGTTCATTAGTACGTATGCTCGTGTACTTGTACAATTTTTTTCATCGAAAAATTTCTCAAAATGACGCAACTCCGGCTGTATTCCGGTAGCACATTTTTTGAGCATCAGTTGCTGTGGACATGATAACTAAAAAACTATTAATTCGATCCATACTAAATTTATACCACTTATTTATTGTAATAATAGCTTGGGCCTGGGAGAAGGATTTGTAAAAATTTTGATTTAAAAAAAATGGTGACAGTTTTAAAAAAATTCATTTTTTGAGATGCTATATTTTCAGATTTTTTGTTAGAATTTAGTTTCCTCGAAATACGAAATCCTTCGTCCAGGCTGTAGCCATTATTATAATAAATAAGTGGTACAAATTTGGTGTGGATCGGAGTAACAGTTTTTTAGAAATCGTGTCCACAGCAAAGGTATTTAAAAAAAAAGACGATTCTGAGATAATCGCGTTTAAAAATAAATGAAATATTCCTCCGTTTCCGGCTTGTATGTCGGATTGAGATTTTCACGCTTCGTTCATTATTCCTAAATTTATACCACTTATTTATTGTAATAAAATAGCTTGGGCCTGGGAGAAGGATTTGTAAAAATTTTGGATCGGAGTAACAGTTTTTTAGAAATCGTGTCCCCAGCAAAGGTATTTTTAAAAAAAGACGATTCTGAGATAATCGCGTTTAAAAATAAATGAAATATTCCTCCGTTTCCGGCTTGTATGTCGGATTGAGATTTCCACGCTTCGTTCATTATTCCTTGACTGTCGTGCTTTTGAGAAAGCAACGGAACACCGTTTGGGACAAAATATCGATGCATTTTTGTGCAGATTGCCAAAAATCATCGGACAAAATGATTTCCTCGTCTTTGAATAATTTTCTGTATTTTTCGAAGTACGCTCCTCGGACACCCTGTGAATGATCCAGCTGCTCGAGCCAAAGCAACATAGCCTTTGTAGTGATCTTGCCTCTTTATGCGAAAAGAGAAAAAAAAATTGCAATTGCGTGATAGTATACCCCGCTAGGATGTACTGATTAATTAGTCCACGCTCTATCGCAACGTATATAGCTACACAAGACTCGCTTATACACACGCCATAAAGCTAAAGCGAGTAGATGACTATTAAGATGTAAACGCACGCTCCAATGTATACAATATGCTAATTCACTTTTTTCTATAATCTAATCCATTTCATTGTTCATTGAAGCCCACGCTTTGTCGCAAGAGGCTTTACGGCCGTTCGAGAATCATGATCGACTTCGTTATTATCCCCACTTTTTTGTTTTTCATTTTTCATTATACTTTTTAGAAAGCTGGTGCTGTTTCCTTGCGCTCTTACACGCAGATACTTTAGAGCAGCACGTTTTCAGGCTTTAAAACGTCGAAGGCATTTCGCTAATCGCTCGGATAAAATTACAATCGAAAAAATGGTGACCGAGCTAAGCGTCGAAATTTTCTGCTGAAAAAATGGGACTTTAGTTTTGCCCGAAATTCAAAATAGCTGCTATTTTTGTTCTCTCCTTGCGCGCAGTAATGCCAAAAGATTTTCAGTTTAATTGAAATTTCGATAAAGCGGGGGCAAAAATGAACGTCGTTGAGCGCCCAAATTCCTGATGTGACTATTCCAATCTCCTTCGATCGCCATCGCAGTATAGAAACCTCGATCGTATGGAGGTTAGCGTAATGCACGTTAACGCCGTCATGGTTGAGGAGTGACGACGGCCATTACTCGGTTTCGAACAATCGGAGTTATGAGAGATTCGAGAAAGAGAACGAGAACGGTTGACTCCAGTTGGCATGGCGTGCACCAGTTGTACTATTATATTTATCATAGTTGTTATATCCACGACTCGTTGCGGTGGGAATTAGAACGTTATTTCAGTTGCACTCGTATATACACTGGACGAAAAAAGATTGAGTAATCTCGACATTATTTTAGTGTTACAAAACCTCGCACAGCGGGTTCGTCGTTTGGGCGATCGAGTCGAAATTATCGAAGCAAACGTGTCCGAATACGTTATGTCGAAATCCCCCGAAGTGTCTTATGGAAATGGGATTTAGGTGAAATCCCAGCAACGCCTTTAAACTCGTTTGGATAATTATCAAAACTTTGGTGATTTTTTTTTACTCAATCATCGTTTCTATGAAGTCGATAACCGAACGGTTTTATCGAATATTTGCATTAAAAAGAAATTTCTGTTGACAGACCTCGCGCGTAAGGTTCGATCGGAAAACTCATTTCACCGTTCCCGTTCGACAGGAATGTCATTAATATTTGATGGCTTCATCATTGTCCAGAAGGTCCCATGCGGCGATGCGCTTAATTGTCGAGTACATTGCTGAGCTCGTGTTTGTAAGAGAGAAAAAACCGTATACGCGTGTACGTTTGATACACGTGGGAACAAAGAAAGGGAGGAGAGAGTTGAATTGCTAATTAGTAGGGAACGTTCGCGAATTGTTGCCAGCGCCACAACCGCGATGCTCTATTGTTCCTCCTCCTTCTTTTTCCCCTCTCCATCGAGTTTAACCAGCAGCTCTCTGCCGTACAACGAGGACCTTCATCCTCGCGTATGTAGCGGAAAAAATTCGTTTCACTCGCGCTCCCTTACACGCGTCGCGTAATCGACGCGCCTTGGGAAAAACTCCGCGATGATTCGCTCCATCGAGAATTTTTAAAAAGAAAGCAGCACCGCTGTGCATACTCGATATGTGTGGGAAGAAAGACGAGGAAAGAAAACGCTTTCTTTCCCATTATTTTCAGCTTTTTTCATCATTCCAGTGATGAAAATCGATACGACGAATTTGTACGAATAATTTTGGCTGGCAGCCTCGGACGAACGACTAAACTTTCGTTGCTCAACGCCCACGTTTCGAAGAAACTGTCAGACGAGCTCAGAACTTTCAATCTCGGACTCTAATTTTCAAATTAGTATTATTATTATCATTTTGTACCGTAATTGTGACTGCTTAGTTGTGGGCTCGTGTACGTAGGACTCTCTGCAGTAGACACTTTTTCGATGGATCTTCGTTAATTGACCTTTTGCTAAATTCATGCATGCCAAACGCCCACTCCATTCGTGCCATTTTGTCCACATGTGCCAGCCTAATAAAACGAATTTATGGTTGCCACTTGATCGTTAATGGAATATATTTTTTTTGGCGGAGTTTTTAATCGCGATGGTTTTTCATTGGAAGAGAAAAATCGGAAAATTTGGCAGT
Source organism: Venturia canescens (assembly GCF_019457755.1). NCBI lineage: Eukaryota > Metazoa > Arthropoda > Insecta > Hymenoptera > Ichneumonidae > Venturia > Venturia canescens. The sequence goes on from NC_057425.1 coordinate 4,618,108, forward strand.
TGAGTTATTGCAGAATGTCAAAATTCCGGTGAGTTTTTTATTCAATTGCACGAAATTTGCTTACTGGGCAGGAAGACTGAGCAAGAAATATTTGGGAAAATCGTTGACCTACGAATCGAGCGCTGGAATTTTGCGGCACGAATTGCAAATATGTGTAATTTGAATTAAGAAGTTCCGTTAAGCAATTACGCACTGGCGCCGAGCCGTTTGAAAAAATTAGCGAGTCTCGTATCGAGGGAACGTTGACGCTAATTTATGCGTCGCTGATTGATTGTTCGAGGGTCCGGTGAACGTTGAAACATCCCCTTGGAATTCGATTGAAATTGGACGGCAATGTGCGTCGAGCGCACAGTTCGCCGAGTCTTTCACTTCGAAGAGAGCTTCCACTTCTCCTCGTGCGTCTTCATTTCTTCTCTCCTTACTTTCGTCTGGTTTTTCTGTTTTCGCGGGTTCGACGAGTGCTATTGCGATTGAGCGAATCGAGAAACGGTATCGGGCCGCGAGTCCTTTTTCTCCTTCCTTCTCGCTCGCTCGGCTGACAAGCGCGCTTCGAAAAATTCAGGAATCGCGGTAGAAAGAAAAAGAGATTCTTCACGGCGAGGCTCACGTTCTTTACGACACCCGCGCGAGTTTTCTCCCGAACAAACAGTTCGCATCTCCACGTGCCTTCGACGAGCGAGAGAAATATTTGGTGGCTCTCGTCACGGTGTACCGTTATCTCTCGAGAGCGCGCGTTCGCTTCGCGCCGAAAGAGATCTCGCGCCCGCAACAACCGAGAAGAATCGCGAATCAGTCGCGCCGATTTTGCGAATTTTGCCAACGGAGCCAATTTCATACCTGTTTTTACGTTTTTTCCCAGCTCCCGCTCCCTCCTTTTCGTCGCGAGGCTCCGCAGCCACTTTCCTCGAGAATCATAAATCCATCCAATAATCGATAACTCCTTCGAAATTCGCATTTAAACGAAAAAAAATAAATGAGACCTCGTGCGCTCGAACCGTTTGCGCGAATAAAAAAAGCGTCAAGAATAATCTCCACTCGAGCAATGACGACTGCTTGGCTTCATTTTCAACTCTTCTCCGTAGAGTATCGTCACAATTAACGTCCCAATACTCGTTTAAAAGTTGCGAAAACTCGTCTTTTTATCACGAATAACGACACAATGAGCCACGGTAGATCCTGTTATACGGTCGCCCGAGATGAAAGTCTGCGAGGAACCGGGAGATGCTGGAGCCGAGAATTGCGCGAGAAAATTCCTTTTCCTTCGTCTTTTTTGTGCACAGCGTCTCTCTCTCTCTCTCCCTCTCGCTCTCTCCGTTATGGTTGTACTTCTGGGATCTTCCACTCGAGCATCTTCGGCATTATTATTTCTTGGGCAATTTGAAACGTTTTCAAGATAACAACAACGATCTTTCGTTGCTGGAAATACTACTGTACTTTATATATAGACGGAACTTGGGCTCGAATCGGCGAACCAGCGGCGTAAGGGAGTCGAAGCTGTAACTTGGCGGGCTCGAGATCCGCCCTTTTGGATTTAAACAATGCGTATATCTAATATGCATACACTTACACGAGTACACGAACGGTGTTTTCCTATAAGTTTGAGAGCCGGAGCTCGGCGGTTATAGGCAATATTACGAGCAACCGCGAGTAGCAACGTTCCGCGCGGAGAGCTCGCGTATAAGATGCGCCTGAGAAGTGCAACTCCGGGCACCGCGGCCGTGTACGCCGCCGCACTATACGGAGGCTCCTCGCATTTCGTTTTTCTTCTGTTTCCGCTCCAGATAGAGGCAGTGCGAGGCCTGGTATAGTCTCCTGGTTTTGCCACCCATTATGGGATCGTGTCGGGGCGCTGGTCGTGCTCGATGTACCTCTCGTTGGCCGCCGCCGCGTGTGCAACGAACGAGCTCTGGTGGTCGACCTGCGGTCGCCTCCGCACACGAAGTGTGCGCCTCGCCGTTCTACACCCAAGATGGATAAGTCCGAGACGGCAGCTTCGAAGATTCGCTTCTTCGATCGCGGGGAGGATCGTACATGGAGCGAGAGATTTAAGGTAGCACAATACAAAGAAGCTCGAGGCTGACGCGAATTTTCGTTGAAATTTCAATAAAAGTAGGCATTCGAGGGCTGTTTATTTGCTGCTTTATTCGGCTCGGTGCGAAGGTGCCTGTCGATGTTGGTGGCTCGGTACACGTGCGTCGTAAATCGTTAGGAACCGAGCGAATTTTTATCCCCGTCATTCTTCCGGTGTTATAAAATCTCCATTTTTTTTCAGCCTCCTCGCTGTTGTTACGTGGATTGCGAAAGATCGCGCATACTTTACACGTGCTCCTCAACGAGCGGTGAAATAAAAATGTATGAGCCGCAGAAATGCATGAATGAGTTTACAGGTAGATGTGAAAAAGGAACGAGATTTAAAGCTCCGAAGTATTCAGGGCGCTATCCCTCCGGAGGATCAGGAGAGCGAGAGAGACAAAAATAAGTGTTTTACGAATCGAGCTAAAAGGATTATATACACGTATATTCATGGCGCGCGATCGTAATCCGAGATTGTTACGGAAATCTTGATACAGCCGCCCACCCGCTCAATCCTCGAGCACTCCTCTCACCATCTTACAAGGATTACATACATTTTATATACACAACACACGCAAACTCTCGTACATACGAGTCTAATACACAACTAAATAATGTTTAATCCTGACTCGCGCGCGGTTATTTTGTCAAACGTTGTTTATCCAACGACTTGGTTATTGTTGAAGAACGAACACAAAATAATGCAGTCGTATAACGCGAGGGGACGAGACTCGGTTGACGCGAACACAGCTTCAAGATCGTATCTTTAAGGGAAATTATTCGAAAAATAATTAATGGCAATTTAATAGGAGGAGAGATTGAGGTTTTATTATCCGACACGTTGTTTCGTTTATTGACGCACTCATTGCCCTGAAATAACACGATCGAAGAGTCCGCAGCTGCACACTATGTTGAAGATGAAGATTCGATGCTTAAAATGTATGATTATTTAAATGTGTGGTCAAGCTTCGTGTGCTCGTATATTAAAATATATGTATATAGATGTATGCACGTATGATCGTGCGTGCAGTCTTGCATATTATGTAGTACACGCTACTATGATAAACTCGCGATCACCAGGAGAGATGAGAGAGACTTTAGCTCACGCGCTTAGTCTCGCTCGCACGCTCGATGAGGGGACGGAGACCAGAAACAATTACCTATGGTTAACGCAGCGAGGAATGAGCGCAGAGAAAGAAAGGGCAAACTGAGACAGAGACAAGGAGGAAGGAGGATGGAAAGAGAGACAAAACGATAAAATGGAAGATATGCTGCAGGAAACGAAGATGAAAGAGGAGAAGAAGAAGGAGAGACCGAGAAAAAGAGAGATGGAAACTGGTAGGGTCGCGTAGCCTGGTTACAAATTACCGTATTGCGTGTCCTCTCGCGCCTCTCGTACTCGAGTGTTTTCTCCTCGTTTTCTCTCCCTCTCGCAGTCCCCGTCCGGGACATCCCTTCAACTTCTTCTTCTTCTTCTTCTTCTTCTTCGCCTTCTTCGTCTTCTTCATCTTCTTCTTCCTCGTCCTCTTCGTCTCGTTTCTGACTCAAGCCTCCACCAGCGTTGGGCACTTCTCTTGCTCATTGCTTGCGAGCACCTCACTTCGGAATCTCTCTCCTGTGGACCGCAGAGAAGAGGCTGAAATCTGTATGTACACTTTTATACGTATACATATGTGACCACAGAGATCGTAAATATGCCCACATGCGCCAATGATTTAAGAGTCCACGAGCTTTTGCTTGAATCTTTATTTTTATCTCCCCCCCTCAGTCTCTCTTGCTTCTTCCTACTCCTTACATACGTTTTCTGCACTCATAAACGTGGCATTTATCGCACCTGTGTTGGTCGTCACGTACGGTCTTGGGCTTCCTCAAAACCTCATCGCATACAAAGTAAAGGGAATTATGGATTTATGGTTTTTATTAAAACCAAACTTACACTGTTGCCCTCCCACCCCTCCTCAGTTTTCTTACTTTGTAATCTTCGCTAAATGAAGATGGATTGCACCTTTATAAATATTCATAAAATTCAAATTGCTCTGGTCAAACATTTCGGGGTATTTCGCGTTCGCGTCCGGGGAGAAGCATTTTTCTTGAATTATCGAGCCTCTGTCATTCTTTTAGGAGATGAACGACTGGAATGAAACTGGCACGATGCTTCTCTTTTTTATCGTTGATATTTGGTACGATTATTAAGCATAAACTGAGTTTTTGTTGCTCTTGATCAGAGAAACGATTACGGAAAAAACAAAGTTTCTAGACACACCGGACCTTGGAACACATGAAAATGAGCAACAAAAATCAGCTCCACTGCAAATCTTTCCGAGTGAACTTTGCTCTCAGTCCATTTGCGTCATTCATCGTGACCATGGCACATTTCATTTTGTTCTGCAGAGAATACACGAGCCAGAAAGAAGAAAAATGAAAAAACAAAATTGAATATTCAAAACTTGACGAATTTTCGTAAAGACACATTATAACGGTGTTGTCATTCACGCACGCGTGTAATTCCACGTGTCAATCATTTCGCCACGCATTCGTGTTCAAAAATATTACAAAAAAAAAATTATTTTTCCATTTTTTTTTCTCCTCAGACTCCGTTTGCGGTTCAGCTTAATTTCAATATACGTAACAATGTCTCACGTCTCTGCACGACGTAGCTACATATACAAAATCACGCAATGTCTAGACACCAAAATGTGTCTCGCCTCTTTGTCCTTTTTTCTTCGTGATTTCACGGTTTCCATTGTTATCTTTCATCTCTCTTTCGCCATGCTCTTTCACCTCTTGTCCTTTCTCGTCATCTTTTCTCGTGTCTCTCGCGCGAACCGTTATCCCCCTACGTGTTCTCATCACGTTCATCTTCACCGTCTTCCTCCTCTTGCCTTCATGACTGCTGGGCAAAACCACTGGAGCACGTATATACCCACCGTATACATATAGAGCGAAAAGTGCTCCCTTCGGAGTGACAGGTGCACGGAAGTTGTACAATACGATCATTCGAATGGAGTCATCGAATTATGGAAAAGGTCGTGGGACCACGCGATTCATTAGAATCAATGTTATGAGAGCTAATATCGGTGATTGCAATGATATTGAATGAGCTGGAGATTTGCGTGGAAAATGATGAAAATATTTATCGATCTTTCTACACCGAGTGCGTGTAGAAATTAAAATTTTTATGAAAACGAAATAAATTGGGCAGTGAAATTAATTGCATCGTGCTCAATATGATTCTCTAATTTGTTGATTTTATTATTTGATTGTGCTGTGAAAATATTAATAAAACTATGGACGAGAGCGAGGTTACCAATTTTCACATTTGATGGCTGTATAATCGGTCAATCGCTTTGAACTACGATGATAAACGTGGCACAAGAACAATTTGAATATTTGAAAAATTAAATATAATTACGAGAGTGTCGTAATGCGAGTCTTAATGGGATTTGAGAGAAAAATTTTATTCGAATTTCATGTCTCTCTTGGAAATAACTTCTTGAGCCTGCTTCGAGCTCGGGCAAAAGCATATATAGGCTCGTTGTAAAACTCAGATCGCAGCATCCGAGGCCAAAAGAAATAACCCGAGCGGAACGAAAGATTCGTGTAAGAAATGCGATGCCCTCGAGGACCGGTGTCGAAGCTCCTTCTCCTTCCCTCTCCCCCCCCCCCCCCCTCTCTTTCTCTGTCTTTCTCCACTCTGCGTTAATCCCGAAATTCCTGAATTCGTCGCTCTTGAAAACTCAGCGGGCTTCGAAGATTGGATTCCCTCATTCCTTTGCATCTCTCTCTCTCTCTCTCCTCTTAAATTGGTAACTCGACGAGACGAAAAAATTCGCGTTCGCTTCCGCCTTCGATCCTTCTACCTCCTTTAATTATTTCGATCGATAGTTTTTGCCAAAGTTCCTTCACGCAAATCTCGTTTATTCTCCTCGCTTTCGAGGGAATCGAAATGATCGGAAAGACTGAAAAATTCGCGATCGATCGTGCCCCCAGAGTCATAAATATCTGGAGAAAATTACTGTGCGATATTATTAATGGGGCAGCTATTCTCAAATGGAAAACGGGATCCCGAGAATCGTGAAAACATTTCACTGAAATTAGCACAAAAGCTGATTCGATTTTGAGTGAAGCATCGAACTTTCGAAATTTTTAAGAAACAAAACTTTTCTCAAGAAACACGAAAAAATTTCCCGAAAAATCCGTAACTTCGAGGAATCCAGAAAAGAAAAAATGTTTACGATAATAACTGAGGGTTGAGTTCTCAGGAGCAGCACGCCACGCCACTTCCGCCTCGGTCCATTCAAGCACTGCGCGTAATTCCGTATCTCCAGGACCGCAGACCGTACGCCGGGTTTGCCTTTGCGCTTATTCCCTCCCGAGTCCTTTCTGCGATGCTGTGGTCTTTCTTCCCTCTTTATTTCATTTTGTTTCCTCGCCGCGAGTCTACTCGCTGTGCTCGAAGATGCAAGGTGGATTTCCCCCCCCCCCCCCCCCCCTCCTCTCTCTCTCCGCCATGTGTTCACACGGCGATTCTGTGAATGAGCTAGCGTGCCAAGTCCTATCGGGAACGTCCCGTTGCCCAGGTTTGCGCCCGAAATTCCGCAATATTTTTTCCTTTACTAACCCTGCAAAAATATTCAGCGAGCCGAAAATTCGTTGAAAAGGCGAAAAAAATCGAAGCAACGAGAGCCCATTGAGAACGAAGATTGCCTAATGCCGAGGATACTCAGGATTTATCGAAAATCCGAATCGCAGATGCGAATAACGGTTCAACGTTCGATAAACAAAGCACTTATTGAGAAATAATAATTGAGAAGAAAAGCAAACGGTAGATGATTGCAAAATAGTAGTTCCGACTACGATCACAAAAAGTTAGAAGTAAAATAGAAATACTGTTAGCGCGATAAGAATATTAAGATAAAATCCATCAGCAGCATTCCACTGTTGTTGTGTGTGTGTTTTTTTTCTTTTTTTTTTTTCTCGAAAACAATGACGAAAGATCGAATGATTTGTTTTTCACGGGATTCTTGGTATTTTTCGTGAAAGTGAGCTGCGCAATTACGGATTTACGTAGAGCGCAGCGTCCAGGGGCAATGAATCATCGTCTCTATCGTGTACGTGCAAGAAGTAGGTTCGCCGTTGATAAAAGAGACGGTGGAAGGAGGGCGGGAGGGAGAGGAGGACGGAGCGTTCAGCCCGCACGTATAATCTCTCATCGTTTATTCTTCCTTGAATTAAATTCACGTAAGCCGTACTCGTGCAGCTATAGACATACGTGCGCAACGATTTCAAGGATGTTCATTCATCGGCTCGTAGAAATTTCCCTCAACGCGCGCGCCTCCGCGTCGTCTTGCCAGTTGTCGTCGTTTCGTCGCCCATGTTTCGTGTGGCTCCGCGTTTCGCATTTGAGAGAAGGCAAAAAAATTCGAAGAAAAAATAAAAAAGGTTGTCATAAACTCCACGCGGAAACCTGTTTTCTTAATCAAAAGCTACTCAGCTTGCGCGCCGTCTTCAAGTAATTTGTGACGTTTTTTTTTCATTTTTCAATCTCCCCGGCTCTCTCTCTCTCTCTCTCTCCCTCTGTCGATTTGTATGTACCGAGACGGGCTTCCTTTTTTTAACGCGTTTCAGTCGCACACGAGAATTACTCGTCGGTTATATCGACTGCTAGAACGCGCCGGTCAACTTCTCGTTCGGCTTGCACTATCTGTATTTATACGACACGCGCATACACACATTTCACGTATTAACAGACATTTCGCTGTTTTTATACTAAGAAGTTTCACGGTTATCAGAGACTTATTATTTTTTATCGAATAACCATTCAATGAGGAGACTGACAGGAGCGTATACGGTAGAATTCTCACAGATATACGCACCCATCCGTATCTCGATTTTCTATGAAATCGCACCAGCGTGGGGCATCTCATTGCTCGGATTATACAGTCGTCTCTTTTACTCCGGTTCCCCATATCATATGCATCTGTTATAGCTGCGGTTAATACACTGTTTACAAGCTACTTTTTCGATCGGATGTGGCTTTGCTCGCGTCGCGTTGCGCGCACCCCTACTTCGCTTTGAGATATATTTCTTTTTCTCGTCTGCCTATCATTTCATATCTCTTCAGGACGCATTGCCAAGTGAGCAGCAACATTGTAGCGACCGGTTCGTCATAAAATCTGTAATAAATACGTACTTTTATTACGAACGTCGTAATTTTCGAGGAGCGCCTGATAATTAGAAAATTGAACGAGCTCGAGTGCTCTCGCTCCTCATTCGAAATAATTTTCCGCAATTTCGTTTCGACTTCCGTAACGCTCAATGACTTTTAATCCGATCGTTGCGATCAGATGAAAAGGGCCTCCTCGTCGCACGAAGAATTCAATTTGCAGTACAAATTTCGTCGTACTTGAGAAATCATTTGAGCTGCTCGACCGGAAAGGATGAGTATTACGAAAATAAACGAAGAAACAGCTGAAACGAAAACTCCTAATTATCCCATCAACGAGGAGTCTCCTGCGCGACGTGTCATCCTCAAGAAAAGTTCAAAAATGGCGGGGGACCGAGGGAATGAGGCTTTATTAGCACGCGGAATAAAAAAGCCGGAGGCACACACACGCACCATTACGAGAGGCTTCTCCCAGCTTCGCGATCTCGCTCGTGCTCCAGCAAAAGGTGGTTTCTGCTGCGAAATACCGCGGCATTTCGCAAAAGACCAGTATATCGAGAACAGGTCCGTGCTTGGTTGCTCTCGGGGCTACGCGAGGTGCTTTCAGTCCTTCGCGTACACATACGCACGCGCAGCATCGCCTCTCTCGTTCTGCTCATCCCCGTGCAACGTGCAAGAGCTTCTCTCCTCCCGAGCTGCTTCCAGAGCCCAGGGACTACCTCTTTTCATTATTTCGCACATACACGCACACGCGCTAATGGCCGAACAACTCGACAGGGCGTAACCAATGCCATTTAGCGTGTAAACCCCTCGTGGTTTACGTCCTTTTGCTTATATGAAATCGATACGCGTACGCGGTGAGTCAGAGAGAACGAGACGCTCCGAGCTGCGAGCATCCTTTCAACGCGAACTACCCACCGAGGTGCACACGCACTCTTCTCCTCCTTTTCCTCTCGTATGAAGGAGGTGCATACACACGTCAATACATTCGTATTAAGCTAACTTCTCGTTTTGCTAGCCCTACGCGGGGCAATTCGTTACGAATCTTTAATTAATATCTCATCAAACATCCATCGGCGAATAAGTATACACGCGGGAATCCTCTCGTTCGAATCTTCTCATGGACGTTGAATCGCCTCCCCCCCCCCCCCCCCCCCGACTTCCGAGCCCGATTTTTCAGACACCCTGTAAACAGCGACGTTTATCAATGTTTAAGAGACTTCTGTGCTCACGCACAAGCACACTTTTATGTGTTAACGTCGAGCCTGTATACGCGCAGGATAAATATATGTAACAGGCTGCTTCGAGGAGTAGCTGCGCGACAGGCTGCTTTCCCGTCGAGCAATATCTCGCGTTCCCTTATACACAAGCTCCATTCAAAGAGACTCTCGTGAAGAAAATCATCCTCGGGAGCTTCCCACAGGACTGGTTAACTACTTTCCGTTTTATGTCAACCGGAAGCCTCGAGTTATATCGGTTCGCGAGCCGATCCCCCTCCGTATATCGATCCAACACTCATTAATTAATTATGATGCTGTGCTCCAGCTATCGAGGCTCCGGTCTCCATATCTGTTTATCCTACGTGCTTAATTATAGCTATTATTGGATATGCAGGAAGCCTCGAGAACTACCTTCGCGATGTACAACCAACTACTCCAATGAGAATACTCTATTAGATAAAAAATAAATTAAAAAAGAAATAACGAATGTCTTTTTCATTCTCGCCGGTCAATGCTTCGTCGTGGATAAAATGATCTTTAACGTTGGTGCTCGCTCGCATTGAGCGATTATATCGGCTCACTTTACAGGCACCTTAACCCTTTCGAAGACTCTTCGATCGGTCTTTTGGACTGTGGAAACATCGATTGCCTTTGCTTGCGCACCTTCAATAAGCGACTAAAACAGAAGACGAAGCCCGAAGAAAAATTCAAAACGGAAGCGAATGAATAATTCGAAACAAATGCAACTCTCGGGGAAGTGAAACGACTAGTTTCGAAGTAATTTACTGTTAACGCTCTCGTTATGTGTGTCAGGAGAACAAGTTTTGGTGTAGACCAATATCTCATAACTGTCTTTCGGTTAATACGAAGTTGTAAAACCATTTTTTCAAATCTATCCAGTTATCATTGGAGAAGCGTCCGAGTCTCTGATTGCCATTGACTTATTTTTCCATTCCGGCATTCCTATTTGAAACTCCGTTTGTAATAACTGTTCTATAGTAGAATTTGTAAGAAGGAGTTAGAACGAACGAAATAAAGGAATAGTAATTGGGCCCCGTTTATTTTTTGAATCTTCGAAGATCGGAGTCTCTCCTACACTTTAGTGAAATGGACACGCGATCCTCGCTCCCGGAGCCCTTGGCAAGGCCAGATTCCAATTCGCAACCTCACACTACTCCGATCCTCTACGCTGAACTCCCGTCAGGAAATATTATTCTGTTAAGTTTTACCTGCCGGTTAAAAGTCCAAGACAGCAGGTGTTTTCGACAGATGCAGCACGGTTTTTGAGCGCCACGTTGCACGCGTGCGCTCCTTCTTTTCCCTCGTTTCGTCTCTAAGACCTCTTTTTTCTCCGAAGTCACTATCAATTATAGTGAACGCAATTTAAGACGAAATGGCTGTAAAATGAAACAGTTCGATTGTACCGAACGACGTTGAATCTTTCGGAGCCCATTGAAGGACAGTATTCGAAAAATTCGTCAATAGCATTGAAAAAGAAGAAAATATTCAAAGCTCGATAAAATGAAGAAAGACAAAGAAGATGGAAGACTCGTACGGAGATAAGTTTGACTGCAGAAGCAAATTTTTTAAGAGAAATCAAAGAAATCGAATTTCAAATTGGTAACAATAATGAGATGTAAATGGAATCATTAGTTCGAATTATTCGAAATAATCGTAGACCGGACAAAGGCTTGGTAGAGAAGTACGAAAAATAAATGACTTCTCTTTCTTGTATTAAGACGTGTTCCTCTCGCGTGTAACTTATTTTGGCGTTAGTTTATTTTTTTTTTTCGTCGCATTATTCGTGAGAGATCTGCATCGTGAAGGATCTCTCCTCCGGATCTCTCTATCCTCAACTTTCTTCGTATTATTTTCTCAACCTTTTTCGCCCTCGAATGCACTCGAAAGCTTTTTTCTTTGCCTCCTGCAAATAAGTCTGCTCTCGTGTCCCTACGAATTTTCGGCCCTTCTGCATTCTCCTTTGTACCTTTCGCTCCAACGAATCGTTCCGCGGAACCCTCTTTCGAGGTTTTCGCATTATTTTTTATTCTCTTTTCGAGCCCGTCACATCGACTCTTTCATTCGAGTCTCTCTCGCTCTCTCTCTCGCTCGCGGAGCATCTTCCAACGCAGGAGAAATGCCTTGCCACGAACGTTTCCATCAATTTTCGTCCCTTTTGCACAACTCCGAAGTGTCGGATGAGCTCTCTTAAATCGCACACATAAATCTCTCGATTCTGATTTACAATAATAATTTGTTTCCTTTTGTTTGTTGCAGGTAAGCCTTGATGTATGCAGCCTGCGTCATTCTCTATTTTTGTCAGGGATTTATTCACTCGGGTCAATGCATTAGTGAGTAATATTAACATATGTATGTGTATCAACGCATTGGTATGCTCTGCAACATAAGCACATCGGCGTAAAGGAAGCTGACAAGCGAAAAATTGCTTGTCTCCGTCGCGAGAAGACTGCGAGGGTTTATTCAACTCGCGCGATTCTCCAGTTTTATCAAAGCTGAAAGATTATTATTTCTCGAGTTTGAAAAGGCCAAGTATTCGAACGCAAAGCGTCAAGATTCTTTGTCTCGATTTTTTGTTTTGACGATTCCTTTGAACGGCTTTTGTACCCTTATCCGAGGCTCACGTGTTTTATTTCTGTCAAAAGCCAACTCTAAGAAAAATTCTACCGTTGTCTTGACGCGCTTTTACAAAAGTCAAACCCACACACGCTCCGATACGAGCGCTCCACTTTTAATAATCACTGCCCCCTCTCTCGCTCGCCCCTCCCGGAGACCGCGCTCTGCATTTCTTAGAACATCTCAGACTCGAGGAATATTATACGGCGGAAGGCTCCGATCCTCGGCCACCTCGTCAAAAGAACGAAGGAACGATGAAAAAACTTCAATTCTCTATGCTTTAGCTCGAGATCGGATCCATCGAGCTTTGTGCCTCGAATAATACGCGATAATTGCGTTCTCATGTACAACTTTTATATCTAACCTCAAAATCTTTTCTACGATTTCACTCCATTCGAATCGAGCGGAAAAAGCGCTTCTTATCGCACAATGAAAATTTTTCTATCGAATTTCACGCTCCGATCTAATTATTATTCAATGAAGAAACTTTTATCTTTCTCATCTGCTTCTCAATGGTTCCTGATATTTTGAGGTCGAAAGAGAGCCGAAATTAATTTCAAACTCTTCCGTAACTGACTTTCAATGCCGCTTACAGCTTGGATCGGAGCACCAGTGATTCGGGAACCCTGTACAAACACATTTTTGGCACAGTGGAACATTTACGTACTATTTACGGCGGTGAAACCGAAATATTTGAATACTTTGAAAAAATCTTTCGGCACGCATTCCCAGTAACTGTAATTGCCGGGTACGCAACCGGAAATCCTGCGAGAAATCACGTGAAAAGTGATATTCATCCTCAAAGTACGAAGTTATCTGTAAACTCCGAATTGACCGATTTCAATATGAATTCTGGTTTTTTATTCGATCGTCAAAATCGTCGTGTAACGTAGAGAAACGCGAGAGGTACGAGTATGACAAGAATTTCCGGCTTAAAACGGTATTAAAGCGCCGCAATACTATTTCCTTGTCGTAAAATACACCGAGGGAACGTGACTCGGATGATTTATCGTCGTGTTCAGGCGTCCACGAGCAATTTACGTCAACGAGGATAATTGAAATTCTCGTTTTTATTAACATACGCGAGTATCGAAGGTTTGGGCAAAACATATAATGGAAGGAAGGAGCATAGCGTGAAGCAGTGAGACTCGGACCGCTAGGTCATTTGATTTGACGATCTCCTTGGTCCAGAATTGATTTGCCCCACTACCTTTTGGTGTAGGAAGCGCGAGTAAATCGTAAGTGGAATGTGTGCCACGGGGAATACGATTGTGAGGTGCACAGACCGAGGGGGGAAAGAGCACCGGTTAGGTCAGCCTCGAGTAATGCTCTTAAGGATATGCGCACTGGTGCTGCCCGATTGCCGCTGGTTCTCCACGCAGGTCAAGGTCATGCGTCTCTCTTTCCTTCACGACGATTCTCCTGTGCTGAGACGTCCTCCGGACCTCGCGTTCTTTCGTTTCTTCTTTCTCTTTCCTTTCTTCGTCTTCCTCTTCTCCTTCTCCAACGTTTTTTAATCCACACGGACGCTCGCATACGTTTGAATACGCGTGTACGTTATAACCGCTTCGCCCAGCTCGTACATTTCTCGCTGCGCATATCTAATGTAACCCGAAACCAGAACCACTCCACAATGATAATCATTCCAAACGATCTACCAACCTTTAGATCCTCGACGGTCTCTTCCAAATTGATCCCCATTAACGGACATTAGCTCTTGCTATTCCTAATTGAACAAGAAAGATCTTCATTTTGGGCAGTTACCCGCGTGCACACTTGATTTCCTCTGATAAGCGATCAGCTTCTCTTACATTTTAGTTGATCTTCGAATGCATCATTATTCCATGCAATTCGTAGGCTTCTCAAGGTAATCATTATAGATTTGAAAAACTCCACTAAAATTTGCGCTTCGAGAACAAAAAACATTTGGAATGAAAAAGTGAAACGATGCTTACTTATGTGGAGCATCGAGTCTTCCTCGTTGGTCTCTTCCGGTCTGACGTTACCTGGACCGAAGCAGATAGAGGCATGAAAAGGTGGATCGAGGAAGGGCCGCCCTGGGCTTCCAAGACCTTGTTCCAGTGCTATTATTACGTTCGTTATTATATTGTTATTATATAAGTTTCGTCGGCCCTGAGAGAGAGAGAGAGGTTGAAGATGCAGCAAAATGCACGCGAGGAACTCGCTCGTGCCCACGCGTCCACGTGATATCCCCCTTCGAGGGACGCCCCCTGCCGCTCTTGCTCCCGCTTCTCCGTTTCTCTCGAGCCGGAGATCGGTGCACACGAATCTCGTACGTGCAGAGAGAAACGCCCCCGCAGATGCGACCACACGACGTATATGTCACAAATACGTAAGTGTATTTATAAAAGGCATGTACGATATGGATACATGCGAATATTTCTGCCGCAGGAACGAAAAAACGAGTGAGCAGGAGATAAAGATGAGAGGAGAGCTGGCAAGACGCGGAAGGTTTCCTCGAGGCGCGGGAGACCCGGTCGTCAGGTCCCGGGTGATAAACCAAGTCGCTCCGGACCTCCACTCGCGAGAGGCAACACTCGCATAACGCCTGCGATAATTTCGGTTGACACTTAACTTAGCCACCCCACCGAAATCACGAGGATCGACGCATTCGATCGAGCCTCCCGCGGGCACAAATTCTCCGTGACATTTTCCGCCGGGTCACGCGCGTGACGCTGGCCAAACCTCATCAGCATATTCGGCGAACACGCGACCGCTCGTATTTAGCGAAACAGCGTTTATTAATTGTTATCGATCTTCGGACAGAAGGTCTGTGAGAAACGACGACATAACTTGCATCAGACATACACGAGGCTTTGTCACGCACGTAACCCGTAAACGCACACGTATCTCGCGCCGATATCGAACACACGTAAGAGCTCGTTACGAGAGAACCTTCGTTGCATACCGATCATAACATTTGGGTCGTACTTGCGTTCACGGCGCTTTATCCAACGACTCGAGTAACTGTGAACAATCGAGGAGTCGCGTCCGTTGAAAATCGAATGGGGACTGTCGATCACTTTTTTTTCGAGCCAATCAACATCCACGCTGTTCGAAAAGCGATTCTTGCAACCGCGTCTCTCTTCCGGGTCTCGCGATCGTCGGATTTTCGTGTGCTCGTCGCGCACGCACGCTCGCCAAAAGTACCGTGACCCTTCGTCGAGTGTCAAGGAAAGCTTCCGTTTCAGGGACGCGCGAAGATCGACAAAAATAGGAGAATTCTAATACGAAATCAACAATGGCCTTTGCTCCCACGTTTTTTTTCTCTTCGCTCATGATTGATGATGACGAGCGTCTCGAATCGACATTCCAAATTTTTCCAATAATCTTATCGCGGCCAACAAGCGGCGTTTGTTCGTTTCTTCGCTCGATTCATTTGGATTGGGAAATTTCGTGAATTCAAAGTCGCACTCGCAGCGGTGAAAAAAGTACTCGTCGATCGCCTTCGGAAGAGTTTCAACATAATTTGGACACTTCTGTATACTCAATCCGGGATTTGATTGATGAAGAATTATTATTTTTACCTGAATTCTTCCGTCAGGCTTACCAGAAGGCTCTTGTATCGTGTTACCAGTAAATAAATGTAACACAAAGCACACGCAGGGCGAGGCCCAGTTTCACCCAACTATATTGATGCCCGGACCTGCGCAGAGGCGCGGGCAGAACATAGATATATGGCTCCGGGTAACCCGGAAACTATCAGTGTGGCCTGTTGCTCGCGCGCGCTTCGATTCAAGTTTATTAAGCGTTCTCGATAAGTCGCGAGAGAGGGTGGCGGCGGGGAGGGAGAGAGATCGAGCCCAGCATCTCTCTAATTGACGTGCAACGTGCTCACGGTACAGCTCGAGCGGGTTTAATATGTTGCAACCTGTGTGCACTAGTTGGGATCTCATTCCTATACGCCTGTACACACATCTCGAAAAAGCACAGTTGCAATGAAGGAGAATCAATTATGTGTTCGTGATATATCTCCCGGTGTCCCGAACCAATCGGACGACGGCTCCATATTTCGAAATGAGCGTAACAAACCGTCGTGAAAATTGATTGAAAAAGCCACGACGATTGGTACTCGTGATCTCGCGCGCGTCGAGGGGTCCTCGCAAGTTTGTACTTCGCGGCATTCGCCGTCAAAGTTTTCGTGACAATCGTCCGGACGCGAGAAGATTTTCGCTGCGCTCGTAATTTTCACTCTCGCAATAGTACTTTAGTTTGCAAATTTTAGCACACCGCTTGTCATCGGATGTACCGAAGTGGAAAAAGCTCGTCGCCTCTCGATGTCCATTTGCATGAAATTCCTCTGCTAATATACAGCTGAATATGGATCTATTTATGAACGCAGGAGAAATAAACGCTCGGTCTTTCTTGGCGATGGGGCGTGCCGCGCTTCGCCGGAGTAAAATGCTCGGTCTAAACGGGTGAAAGAAAAGCCTACTTTCGTGGCTATACATCGCTCGGCTCCCCCCGTACCGCGCCTAACCCGGAAACATTTAATCTCTCCTTCTCTCTCACCCCCTTTCCCTCTTTCTCCGCTGCTTCGATGTTTATTACAACGTAGATGGTCGAAGGCATCGCTCTCTCGCGAACGAACGAACGTGAGGAACGCGTAGGTAATTGGCGGAAGCCCGGAGTTGGAGGGCTCTCGCGAGCGCGTGCACTTTTCTCTCATCCATGCCACTCTGAGACACGCCGCCTGCAATCCTCGCTCCGCGCGCACCATCCGAGTGTATTTTCGTACCTGGATGTGTGCGCCCGGGGCTTATGCTTGTGTGCATTTCTCCCCGAGAAAGAGAAAAACGATTCGACGTTTGTCGCAATGAGAGAGAGAGAGAGAAGTACAGCTACGTGCTCGCGCCTGCGTGCCAGAAGGGCGGAAGACCTCGAGCTCGGACGTTCCCAAAACGGCCTTTGCCTCGTCAGCCGACGGATCTGCGAGTCTTGGCTCCTCACAGTCATAAAGACCTCCTGCTCCGCTCCTCCTGCATATTATCTCGTGCTAACTACGCCTTTGTTTTAAACTCTCGCAATCGATATCGCGAGCTGACGAAAAAATAGACCAAGAGACCTGTGCGCATCGAACGTAGCGGTGCAATTGAGTTCCATCGTTTAGATTGAAGATTAGCCCCCCGATATTAGCGATCGATGAACTAGATTGGATTGGCTTCTGCAACTCGAGTTCCACTCATACTCTCAATCGCTTCGGTATGACTATGTAGGCAGCTGGGAGGGAGTAGGGGAGGAGGCTTTCTATCCCCTGCTCGATGGAATGACCACCGGTCGAATTAACTTTCACGCGATAAATGATTTTCCACCAAAGCAATTATTAATTACAGCATGAAAAGCTGTTCATTACGGAGCAGAATAAAGTAACCATGTTTTTCCGAAAGACTCGATACACCTTGATCAGCGCAATCAGCATACCCCGAAGGGATAGAACAACAAAAACGATTCTAAT
This sequence comes from Venturia canescens, assembly GCF_019457755.1. Taxonomy (NCBI): domain Eukaryota; kingdom Metazoa; phylum Arthropoda; class Insecta; order Hymenoptera; family Ichneumonidae; genus Venturia; species Venturia canescens. The sequence goes on from NC_057425.1 coordinate 4,635,677, forward strand.
TCATCGTAACGAGCAATGGGTTTGAGACGTAAAAAGATTTGAGCTCCCAGACTGTGCTAATGATTTATCGTCCACGATCAGTGACGACGCGATCGCACGATGCAAATTCAGGATTTGTGTTGAACACGCTCGGACCTCATTGCGGCCTCATTCGGTAAATAACGAAAGTATTTTGACTCGCTGTACACTTCTGAATGTTTATCGCGTTCGGAAAATACGGTTCGTGTTGATTTGCGAATCGTGGGTCGCGCGGGGTCGCCAATCATCGCGTACAGACCTCACCGTTGTGAGGTTTATGGGCTCGCAGGATAGGCGTGATCCGTTTATACCGGCAGCACCAGCTCGACTTGTAAGAGAGAAAGGGAGAGAGAGAGAGAGAGAGAGAGAGAGACGGAAAGAAAACTGCCACTGCACACTGAGAGTGTAAATCTCGACGCACACATTCCATCGCGGTCGAATCGCGACCGCGACTACTTTGCAGACTCTTTTTATCCTCCCTCTCTCCGCTTCAATTCTCTCTCTCTCTCTCTCACACACACACACACACAATTTTTCTCCGTTTCTTTGCATCTATTTCTTACTCCCAAGATCTCGCTTTACTCGCGATTATATTCCGCGACACTAATGTATACCTACCGCTAAAAGTAACATTGCAGCAGGATTTCTCGGCACAACGCGCCAATCTCGCTTTGTGTCCGCCACCGCAGTTACTCAAGGCGAAACGTTAACTCGCACCAACCGGCGACGAGCGGATTATTACCGCGAGAGACTTTGCAGTGTCTTAACTCACTGCGTTCAATCATTTTCCCGTAATTGAGACAGCAGCTCTCCGCGATGAGCTTAACGTCCTCGAAACAACCTCGCTGTATCCTCCGAGAAAGAGCGGTATCTCCGACGTCATTTTTTCGGGAGTCCAATTGAAGAAATGCGGACAAATTGGCCGCGATTAAGGGAGAAATTAAGGAAATATCGAAAGCCTTTCGATATTCTGATCCGACGATCGATGCTCGGTAGTGAACGACTCGCAACATTTTTATTCTCGAATCTCAGATTCCCTCGCGACATTGTATTTAAATAGCAGCCGATATTGAGCCTCGCACTTGAAAAACGGCGAGCAATATTTGCGAACCGATGTTGCCAACTTTTTTCGTCATCGAAAGAGGACCGTTGAGACGGCGCGGGCAATATGTTGGTGACTCGAAGCTACATACATATGCGCCGTACTCGAATTCCTGAGCCGGGCCCGAGACGACAACGACGACGCGCCCCGACGTCGTTAACTGGACGAGAACGCCGTAATTACCGTGTGTACCGGGTCGTCTTTGGCCCTCTCTTCCTTTATCTTTATACCAACGTCCGCGTATGCTGTATCTATATACATAAATATATATCGAGGCTTTTCCTCGAGGCCGTAGGACCGTCTGTTTGTTCTGTATGGCTCGGTGTGTGCTGCGAGATAAAAAGAAAATGAAGGGAAGGAATATCGCGCGCGCGCGGGTGCCTGTGCGTTTGGTGGACCGAGGAGCGAGAGCGCATCTAGGAGAAACACGTCTCGTCCGTGGACAATCGTCCCATTAGCCAACGATTCCACCTATGCGGAGAGCAGCGTATAACCCGCGGCAAAAGCCACGACGCCAAAGAGTCCACCCAGAAAGAGAGAAAAACGGAGAACTAGAAAGCGATCCTTAAAAAATATCGTCCAAAGAAATAGTGAGACCGGCAACGAGCCTGGAACGACCTTCCAAGGTTTCTTCTCTCCTTCGAGCTTTCTCGTATCGTTTCACACACGCGCTCAACCTCCTTCGCACGGGTTATAAAAGTATCGTATCTCTACTAAAATCCAATTATTTTCCATACCATTATTATCACTGTGCCTCGGACCGAGTTTCTTGGGAGGGGAGGGGAATCATGAAAAAACTTGGAAACTTCCTTTTATTGGTCGCGAGGCTAGATTCGGGGGAGATTTTTCAAATTTTAATTCTGCTTTCATCTGATTAATCTGACGGTTTATGGGGGCGAGGAATTTTCGTGGTGGTCCCCAGATCAGCCTGACGTGAAAACGACGCCGTTAACAGCGTGTTTTTTCATGGAATACCATTAAAAATCATGTTTATCCGCGGTCATAAAATAGCGAGAGCATTTCTTCGATGCTACTTTAATCGCTAAAATTAAACTGAATTCCGGTAAATTATTATCGGGTACGAAATGATATTAACTGTTTAACGTTGTTCCACGTTGTTAATCTTGAGGAGGAAAGAGCGGCATCTTTTAATTGCCTTTCAAAGGAGCAATTTAAATTATTCTGATTGCTGCGTGGCTGATTTTATTGCTGCGTATTGCTTTATCGAAGAAACTTTTTGCCTCTTTCTCGGTTGAAAGAGCGTGCTGAATATTCCCCGCAGTTTCAGACAAACTGGTATGCTTTAAAATGCATACAACAATTATGCAATATAAAGTAAAATTTCACACGCGAAAAAAAATGCTCGGACGTAAAGCCCGCCGGTAGTTTCCCTCTTGCCTAGGTGGATGTGCTCCGTTTAACGATGTCTCGAGATGCACAGTAGCAGGAAGAAAGAGGCTCTCCTCTTTCTGACTCGAGGAATCCTTCGCTCGACCGTTCTTTCGCTCCTATTAGACATTTTTTCTTTCTTCCTCCATTTTTTTTGGCTTCTCGGGGGCTCTCGAAGCTTTGTTTTACTTTCTGATCCGCAGCAGCGCAGCCGCAGCCTCCTGCGATGAATATCCACCTCCAATTTTCTCTTTTGTTTTCTTACCCCGCGAGCGGTGCGAAACACATCGCGTGGAGAGTACGAAGCTTTACCTACATGGTTTCTTGCGGCTCTGCGGAAAATACTGACGCACACGTACAAGCTCATATAATTCAGAGCGCTGACGAACGAAAAGGCGTAAACTTGAGAATTTTACAATCCGCAGCTCCACGGAGGCCAGTCCTTTTGTTCAATTCGGTCTTCATGTGGAAGTATATTTGTGGCATAAAATGGCGCTGCAGCATCCAAAGAGAAGTGAGAGAGCCGCGCCCCGTTTCTGTCCGCCATCAGAAGCATCACTTCACACTGGGCGCCGAGAGAGATTCTCTCTTCCTCACGGCTTTTCATGCCTCTGTGCGCAGCTGCGTAGCAAGCAAAGGTTTACTATCGGCCATTAGCCAACGATTCCAGCCACGAAGATGACCTTCCAAGGTACCTCGTACTCCTCAAATACTCTTTCTCTTTCTTCCTTCCTCTCTCTCCTTCCTCATTTTTCGCTCGGCCTCTTCTCAGCTGAGAGGGAAAGAGAGAATTATCCTTAAGCTCCCGGTGCAGCGATTCCGCAATGCTAACTCTCTCTCTCTCTCTCTCTCTCTCTCTCTCTCTCTCTCTCTCTCTCTCTCTTTCTCTCCATGTTTTTTACATTTGTCTCCTCTACTTATATCCCTCTCTTCGCTGCCGTTCGTCGAACATTGCACCACTTTTCATCCTCCTGCGCCTTCTTCTTTTTCCTGCTCTACGCACTCCCAGCAAAAAGAAGATTCAGGGGAAAGAGAGAAGCTTCAACTTTTTCACCTTCCTTCGTGTCTCGGAGTCTGCCCCCGCCCCCCTCTCATATTACATCGTCGAGTCTTCCGGCATTTTTTTCCAAATTTCTAAAAGAGTATCCACAACGAAATTTCCGATGGTCTAGATCACTCGCGTGCTCAGAATCGTCTCACAAAAATTCTAGCAAAAACTACCGCGGCTTGTTTATAATCCCCTGAATGTTTGACACATTTCGACCAATAATGAGAAAAATGAATGAATGCGCGGCAACGCATTAGATCAATCTTATACAATCTCGCATTGAATATCGCCCTGATAATTGCTCATCGAATCAGCCATTTATTTTTCCACAACTATTGAAAATAATACGATGTAATTATTAGTAATAGCTTGATTAGGAATGATGTTCGAATGGTTCTTCCTTCGAACCGTGCTCATTTGATGCATATAATGCTCATGGCATTTAATCACCTTGAGAGCACTCGAGCAACAGTTTTATTTCATGTTGGCGCAGTGTCGATGTACCCGGAGTGTGCACCGCTCTGCGTACGTATCTATACTTTGAACAACGTACGCTTCAGTGACCTAATTAATTGCCACATACACGGCTTTAATTACGAAACTATTCAATGGCAGCCGAAGTACGGTTTTCTTGCTTCTCTTCGCTAATCGTGGAACATCCATCTATTTCTCTAATACTCTCTCGCTCTCTCTCTATTTATAAGATGTTCAATTAATCAGATTACCGAGTCACACTCTCGCAACGCAACGATGGTCGTTTTATCAGAGATTTTATAACGGTCGTTATTTCAGATAATCAAGTTCGATCTTTAGCATCAATTTTTATAGGCTTAATCACTACGAATGGTTTGATCATCGATGCATTACGATGGCTCGCGATAATTATCTGAGTTACAATCAAACGTGCTTCTGAAAATCGCGATAATTATGAATTGGAGAAAGAAAAAACTGGTGAAACTCGTTAAATATTTCCCGATACTTCATCACTCGAGGAAGAAAGTTTGAAAAATCTTCATCCGAATTGAGCCGGCGGGAAGGAATATTTAAAATGATGAAATCGCTTTTCGTTTTTTTGATCGATTCGACTAACGCATGGAACTCAGTTTCGTGGTACGAGTGCTCACTTCCCCGAGCCTCGGTGTTCCCACACTCAAACGGGAAAGTGGGTGGACACTCGAGTTTTTCAGTTTCTCGGAGTCTTAAAGAGCGGGGACACGCGAGATCCTTACGGTCGAGTCGGTGCAGCGGAGCTTATCGGCGTTGCGACACAACACCGGCGGGAGGCGCGAACTTAACGGTTCACGGTTGGTGAGGAGAAAAAATACGGAGCGTCTTCTCGACTCTCGTTCCTGCTCCCGGCGCACAAAAACCGACTTCGAAACTGTCAACCGGCGGTGCGACGGTAAAACTCATTTTCCGAAGATTATTTTTTACGTTCGTTGATAACTGTACTCGAATCTCGAAATTCTCATATTTTCTATAATCCTCTTGAGTAAAAACGCAACAGAAAATCGAATAATCCTCCATTTACGAGAGTTTTTCATTCATTTTTATCGCTCCGTTGCATCTCCAACGACAAATATCGTCGCTCAGTTCAGGCGCGTTAACTAATTCAACGAAAACCAACGACTTTTTTGACCGGCAGTTAAAAGAGCGAACGTACGCTTACCGGCATCCATTTATTACGAAACCTTTTTTCTCCTCCACTAATAAAATCTAATAGCACTTATTTCATTAGTTATCTCACGCGTATTTAATTAATTTCTCATTTAAATGGGTATGGTAAGTACAGAAACCGCAGAAAATTGGCTTTCGGAACGGGCTCGCGCACAATCGCGTACCCTTTTATTCCACTTCCTCTCGCCATTCTCTCTCTCTCCCTCATCTCTCCTCTCAATATATATACGCATCAACTATATAAATACTCTTTACCACACCTTATTATGCCGTGAGTCGTCTTAATGCGAATTTAACACGCGGCTCGCGTATAATCCTTGCGTTCTGTGCTCGAGTCGCGCGCGTGTGTGCGCGTGTACAAACATCTCTGCATTCGTGCCTATACAGAGGAGTACAATTGTCGTGTTCGTCTTCGTCATTTGTCCTCTCGCGAAGATGCGAACCATCCGCATTCTCCGTTCGTTAAAATCCCTCTCGCGGAGTTACAACGACGTCGAGGATTGTGCAAAATGAATTAGCCTCCCATAAGCCGATCGGAGGATTGTGTAAATTTTTTCTTATTTGCTTTATTTTCCTCCCTACTTTTTGTTTCATCGTGAGGAGGAGAGTAACTGAACAAACGTAATGACCGGCTTTGACATTTTATCGGGTGCTTTAACAATTGGGAAAAAAGATTTGAAAATTGAGAAAAAAATCTACGGGGAGAGATTCGGTTGCGAAAGAGAGAGAGGAAACGTGTGTACCACCCTCGAAGAATGCGTTTGCCAAGCTCCCCACTTCTTTCCGTACGGGTCCATCAGTTAAAAATCTATGCGGAACGTGGATACCGTAAAACCGGTCTTTCCCGTGGTTGCTGCTGCTGTTGCTTTAATATGTGTATATACACATATTCACATACGTGTATACACTTAACCAATAAGCGTTCGCCTATCTTTCTGTCTCTGCTATGTCCGATCTTTATTTTCTCTTTCGCTCAATCCCGGAAAGCGTGTATGCACTAGCTAAAACCGTCGCGCAGGCGAAAGGTTTCTATCGAAAGTATAAAAGCCGCGTGGATTTTCATTAGCTTCGTCGCACCTTCCGCAACAGCCCAGAAAACATTTTCACACGGGAAGCCCCGCGCGGGATTTTCCAGGCTTTTTCAAACTTTGCAAATAATTCAGCAGCCGAGAACTTCCTCAACGCGAAATCATCGCCGCGCGACTCGATGAGGAATGTACTTCGCGCACGTACGAATATAATCTATCGATAAATAACGTACGCGCGGGCACAGCGTATAGATCCCGACCGGGAGTAGCAAAGGGATTTGCTTCGCATATATTTATTTATTTATACCCGTGCGTCCCCGTGTGTCCATGTATCTTGTCATCTCGCTTTTCGCAGTCGCGTCGTTCAAGCCGTCCTCGTCGTTTCGCATGCAGATTTACGCAATCCGACCGCGCGCTCGAGCACGCTGATGAGAGACTCGGAGAGAAAGAGAAGGAGCGATATAATACAGGGAGTGTGTGTTATGTGGAGCTAATATGAATAATGGAGGATAGCGGGGAAGGCGAGAGTTATTACGTATAATTTATCATTCTAGGAACGACGCCCTGCGTGTATTCCACGCGCATTCATACCTGCCTATTGCCCTCTCTCTATTATACCTATATTTATACATTACTCCATTTAATACGTATATATACATTTATAAAAACATGGCTATAATTCGAAAACTCATATATAGGGGCGCATGTGATAGTGGTTTATGTACACCGATGCGCGCGGAGGACTCGCGCCTCGTACGTGCTCCACATCACGGTTAAAATGAGAGACGAGCTTGTACTACCATACAAGATATACTGGACATTTGATATCGTTAAGTCAGTCACGCTGCCTTTAATTAATTAGTCTCGTCTAGCTGTACATTTTATATATCTATATTCACGGGGATACGAGTACGAAATATGGCGTGTGCCTGCATGAGCATTATTTTCACCGGGATCCTTCGGCTCTACCTTCGTCCTAATTAAACTGTCCCTCGCGAAATTATTCCACGGAGACAGGTGACACTCGGATCTTGATCGGAGGGAGTGCGAGGCGAGTCGGATGCTGCAGTTATACAAACATTTGTACCGGGAGTTCCGGGGTCGGTTAGGGAAATGCGATATCTACGGAGGGGTTTTTTTTGTCTGTGAGAAAGGGAAATTCTTGGGCGAACTTCTCCGGCAGGAGGTTTTTTTCCTATATTTAAAAGAGACGTTTGAAAAAACGGGGCGCATGGTAAAAAGATGCTTTCCACGATCGTAAATCTAACGAGAACGAGGTTGCTCGCGCGGTTCATTAAAAATGTGCGTATTCGTTGACAATGATTTGTCCTCGTTCGAATCGACGTTAACTTGGCATTGTTGGGCGTGTGTGCGCGTTGCAGCACACGCGTTCGCTTTTTGTCTGCTTCTTTTTAGCCTATTTGTGCATACGTGTTTGTGGCGCGGACAGGGTACAAAAACGAGCAAGGGAAATAATACGTGCTCGTTCCGACACAACGCTCACGATCGCGTGGGTGAGCGATGCCAAGTTTTTCCCTCGAAAAGCTCGGCAAATAAATAAGTGGATAAATAGAGGAGCGTTGGGGAAAACGAAAGGTCCTAATTCGCACGTTTCGCCGCGCCAAAGCTCCTCCCTTCGCGTCCTTCTGCTCCCCAGTCGTCAGAGGAATCTGGGCGATCGTTGAAAAACCCTAACCAGAGCCTCACGTGTTTATTGCTCTCGAGGAGAGCAAACGGTATAATCTGGCAATGTGGGTTAGAATGTGGGTGGACCCTCTCGTTATACTTTGAGCCTCGCATTCGATCTCTCGCGCTCCCCTGCTTTTCGCTTCGCGGTGTGCTCGCGTGCTCGCATATTTATGCCCATATACTCTATATTTATTGTTCTCCTTCATCGTTCGTGACAAAGCCTCGAGATTAGCGATTTTCAAGAAAACGTGCCCGCTTCGACACTCGCTTCTGCGGGATGAAGCGCCCATCGAAAGTGCGCGTTGTCATGAGAACCAATGAATATCGCACCAGCGTCGTACATTCGATTCGACTCCGATCCATCGAGCACTCCGCGCTTCCTCATTGAATCCCAAACTCGATGACGACCCGATCGAGATTTCTGATGCTCCCGAGTCTCGACTCAGCCTCGTTACATCACGAGGCGCTTTACCTCGAATGAGAAATTTCTCAAAGAAAATCACGAGCCCGCGCCCGGAGAGCAATTGCGGAAAACTAGTGCTTCTATATATGCGAGCCTAGCTCTCACGTAATCGAGCACGCGGATACGATCGCTCGGAATTATCGAAAACATTGCCAGCCAGGGGGAGTCGTGCTTGGCGGCTGTTTCAGCTCTACCCATTTACTGATATCCCGGAGCATTCCTGAATCTCGTACGCGCTCCATTTCCCTTTGTAAATGCAGCGCAACATCGCTGATACCCCGGTGTGTGCGTATACGTGCATGTTTCTACAGACTCTCGAGGCAGACTCGCCTCGCTTGCACATACGCAGACGTCAGTCCACGATAAGATCCGTCCAAAGATATTCCTCATCTACACATGTAGAAATGTGTGCACCCATTAATTCACGTTTTGTTTAGCGATATTGTTAGGCTTCGCGCTGCTGGTATACGCCTACGACGAACATGTTCCCAATTCGCCGAGTGAAAGTTCATTCGGTGAATTACCGCGGACTCAATAAGAGCATTATACATTTTCAGTGACCCTTCGATCGTTTTCATTCTGCTGGTCGCCGAGTTTTTGGCCGAGTGAATGAATCTCTTGGATCGAAATGAGAGATTTTCTGCTGTCGGATTCCCGGCGCACATTTCTACGTCGTTTACTATTGGAAATCAAATCGGTGCAATTCCTCTTGAATGAAAAAATGAAAATTGCTGGTGGCTCGTACATTAGAGGGGCTCGTCGAGCGCTCGGGGGCTCGAGATCGGCGGCCGGGAAGCTTTTTTCCGAGCTTTACGTGCTGCCAGGAAACGTCGGGATCGACGTCGCGTACTTGAGTTTGCACTTGCCCTGCCTCGCGATATCATGACCAGGGTCGATGCAATCTTCCTGCTGTAGTCGTTTCTATTGTCCAGCATAGATAAATTTAATCTATTTAAAATACAATGCTTCAACGGGGGGATGAGGAATTCGAAAAAGTGGTGGAGGGAATGGGAAAATAAATAAAGCGGCGGCCATTCTAACCTGCTCGTAACTCAACTTGACCGGCTTTCCGAACACTCGGCTTCGTTTGTTTCCTTTTTCTCAAGTACGCGGAGTTCGCAACCCTTCAGCTCGCCCGCCGCTCAATCTTCAACGGCGGGCCAAAACTTTTCAATCTTTCACATATTCGTTTATTTGCTTTTCTCGCAGGTCTGGAATTGAGTTTGTGAAGCCTCGAGGGCTTCCCCTTCGTTTCCTTTTGTTTTTATTTCGCTCAAAGCCTTGGGCCAAATTTGTGGGGCCTCTCAGGAGGTCATTTGTTTTTTTTTTTCCCCCCCTCCTTCGCCCAAAGCCTCGAGTCAAATTTTCAAACGCGTTCGATTCTCGTTTATTTTTCTCGTGAAATTTCACGTTGTTTGGTCTGTCGGGCACGTTCAACTTGTCTTTCCGGACTAAAGCCTCGAATCGAGGGTGTGCTACACACAGTTAAGGAGTTAAATATATAGCAACGAGACAGGAGGCTGGACGAAAAAAACTGACGAGTGAGACACAAACGCGGGCGCGCGGACGAAAGGAGACGCCGGCTGGTCAACTTTTCGCTGGAATGTTGCGGTCAGTTATTCCCCACACACGGGCTTTCCTGTCGATCTATAGATATACGCGCCTATAAAAACACATGCAGATATAACGCTGCGGGAAGATATTGTATCGAGTGCAACACGCCTCTTTGCGCACGCACTCTTAAATCCATTGCTACTGACATTACCGGAACGCGCAACGCTCGAGTATCCATTCTGTTGAGAAGGAGAGAGCGAGAAAACAGAAGAAGATGAAGAGAGAGAGAGAGTTTACATAGAAGATTTAATCGATTTCATCAAAGATCGATGGGATTCTCGATCGTGAGATTCGAATGGAGCTGTAGTTTTCATTTTCATTCAGCGTAATCATTCGACGTAATCGATTATCGCGTTGTTATTGATGAAAGGCAGTTGAAAACGAACGTGTGACGATAAAAAGTGACGATTTTTCTCTCCGGGATCGTGACCAAGGATATCGGGAAACATGATCCATACGATTGTCTTTTATTTTCGTGTGGGTTGACTCGACTATTGGTCGAATATACATTTTGGAGAGGCCGCGAGCGCGGATCGGGCCCGTGAAGCCTTATTCCCGGTAGAACGACGAAACACTCGCGGAGGAACGATAAGACGATATAAATGAAAGAGAAAAAGCCCCCTTAAAGTGTCGTAAAACGGAGGACGCAGAGTGCCGTCGCGACAGGGAAGAAGATTCGGGCGAGAGTTATAAAACATCTTTCTCCGCCTTATCTCTCTATCGCGGGCGGGCGTAATACGATGCTCGGCTCCACTCGAGTTCCTCGTTTTATTCATTTTCTTCCAACTCGAGTCACACGAAAGGGAACGTTCAAAAGTTCGTCATTTTTTTCCGTGTACCGTTTTTCGGCTCTGGAAAACCGCCTCCGCAGAGGCGTCCCGGTCCAAAAGAACTTCTACGCGCTCGAGAATCTTGTCCCTTTTCCCTACTTTGATGAATTGTTACGAGTTTCTAACTGTCGAACGACACGTAACCTTTGCTCACAAAATAATGCAGAGAGCCGTAGCTTCCGTGGGAATTTCATCGCATGCCACCGGAAAATGTGACGAAAAAATTCATTTTACCAATCAAATTCGACTAATCAAAGCTTCTTTGAAGCACGAGGCATGAAATTTCAAAAGAATTTATCGAGTTTCATCAAGGCACGAAAGGCCTGTAGAGATAAAGAAAGCTCATTTTAAGAGGAATGTCTCAACATATATCGTCCGTAATACGTAAGATTTCTTCCTATAAAAATGCACATAAATTCCAGCAAAAGTGCCGGTAGATTTGTACCGCGAGAGAGCAGAGCACGGCCGGGAGCGCGTGTATGAAGAAACGCATTTGAAAAAAGTTCAGTAGGAATACATCGATGATGCATGTGACTTCGCAAAACCACTCTTCAGCTCGCTCTCTCTCTCTCTCACTCTCTCGCTCGTGCTTCAGTAGCGAAATATGCGAAAGAACAGTAGACGAGAGAGTGATCCGCGAGAATGAAAGAAGCTTCAAGAAAGACGGAATAAAAAGGATGGAGGAAGTCGAGCGAAGTTATAGCGAGGGAAGCGAGTTTTGTTGTGCTCTCGCGATTTGCACTTTTCCTGCCCTCTCTCTCTCTCTCTCTCTCCCTATCGTCAATGATGCGTTCTAGCAACATCTTTCCTCAGGTGTGTTCGTCCATCCTCTCTTATCTCTCGCTCTCTCACTCTGCTCTCCTTCTCGCACTTCTCTTTCGTTCCACCGAGCAATCATAAAACCCTCTCGATACGGGGCATTCCTGACCGAGTACTCAATTCCCTCGTTGCGTATCCGTATGGGGCGTTCCACGTGAAGCTGATTGCGCTCAATTTTCGAATGAATTTGCCGAGTTACCGAACAAAAAAACGAATTACAATTCAATGAGGAAAACAAAAACGTTTCAACGCAGAAATTCTTGGCCTCGTTGCGATAGAAATTTATCGAATGCGCGTTGTTCAGCAAAAATTGGAACAAAGGACGACTCTGAAGAAGGTCGTGAAAAAAATGTGAGCTCGAATCGATTCTGCCCAAGGAATTAATCGGGAGCAGAAAATGATTGGTCTCTACAGTTTCTCTATGATTGCCAACTTCCGTCAATTTTGATATGATTCGAAAATCGAATTGACATTTCTGACGGGCGGCAGATCGAGTTTGCCAGAAAATTTGGACCCGAGGAACGATAAATGGCCGCGTCGATTGAACGTTTAACTCCTCGTATACGCAATATCATAAAATACAGCATATAAAACAAGCTCAGAAATTGCGCGGATATCGAGAAATACAAGGGAGAGTTTGTAAAATTCACGAGAAAGGAGTAACCGGTTCGGTGGCTTTGAATCTACATATCGTAACAGAGAGAAACACCTGATTACCATGAAAATTTTCAAGGGCCGCGCTCGCGTTTTGTTTATTTGCCAAGTCGCGGAAGAAAAATATAACGCTGAAAAAAGGATAAAATAAAAATAGAAAATATTCTTCCGTGACCGTAAAACGTTATTCCGCCAACATTTTTATATCATTGTTGTTCCGTTAGGATAATAATTAACGTTTATATTATTATTATCGTCGGAATACTCGTTTCGATGCTCGTGTGCGCGTCGTCTCGCGGCTTCGTAATTCGTACGCTCTGCTTCTCATTTGTCAAAGACACCGGTTAACTCGTATGCTCATTCGGAACGAGTACCTACCCTAGTTTATTAATACACGCTCCCTATATCTATATGCATATATAGCCCACACGAATCCGCGTGTGCGTATACTTATTAATGTTCGCGTATAAACGTCCGCATGAAGATGAATGTTGCTCTTCGAAGAAGAAACTCATCGTCGAGATCTCCGTCTCCGCGAGTTCATCTCGTATCCTCCGTATGACCACACGCCGTGGCACGTCGACCATTCTGAAAAACACTCGCATCGCGAGTCCCGCGCTTCGTGAGTGACCGGAGAATCTTAGGAGGTGTCCGGTAGCGCGCACTCCATCCGATAATCCACTTATTCTCGGTAGTGCATTACACATTTATTTTCGTAAAGTTACACCTAGCAGGCTGAAACTTTCGCCTCGCGTCGCATGTCCTCGCAATGCATCCTCGTTATCAAGCCCCTTCATCGCGTTATCACTTCTCGGTAATGTTTTTTCGGCCACCCGGACACCGTGATTACGAATGTGTGTGTGTGTGTGTGTGTGTGTAGAAAAGGCTTCGATTCGCTGCGGCGGCTTCGTCGTTGAGCAGATTTGATCGGAAGATGAAAGAGTGCTGGACGAAGCCCGCTCTTCGCGGGGACGGATTGAAAACGGTGCACGGAGAGCAAAGGGGACGAATGTAATTGGGGAAAGGTCGAGGCCTCGTGAAATCGAAAGGAGAAAAATTGCGCGCGCGGGCTCAGCCCCTCGGAGACAATGGCAGAAACGAAAAAACACTGAGGATAAGTGAGCAGTGGAAGAAAAAAGGACAAGAGGACACGCTGCACGCTCGGTCGACCGAGCGAGACCCTCGAGGAGGTGTTCGCGCGTATGAAGAGACCAGCGGAGCCGGAAGTTCAACTTGAAACGGAACGCGCGATGTGTCGTTGCACAAACATCCAAAGGGGACGCTCCGTTCTCGAGCTCTTGATTCGTCACTCGACGCCATTTTTTTGTAACCGCCAAGTATCCGGAGGAAAAAAGCACCGAGTGCTCGCAGCAACTCACTTGAATAAACAGTCGAGTCCATTCAGCCTGGACTGAAGTCGTAAATGCACAGAGTCTACCCTTGTTTTCCGTAGATACTCGGAGGAACTTTGAGAAAAAACAAAAGCGCAACGATCCAACCCACGAAGCACAATCGCGGCTCTTCATTCGACCCTCCTCGATATACATGTCAATCTTCTTCACCTCGATCGATAAAATCTCCTCTTTTTTCTCACTTCCACGTGTGGAAAAAGTGAGCTCCGTCCAAGGCTCCCGTGCGTCATGATTCCATTTTTTTTCTTCCCTTTTCACTTTTATCAACGGATGCTTAACATCCACTCGAAGCAATGCGACGTCGAACAACACACCACTCGTCTCGCCTCTGCCCACCGTGACTTCACGAACGTGAATGATTTATCGGATCTAAGATACTCTGACTCTGGACGCATACCACACGGCTCCGCATTCACACACATATTCAAGCGTGAGAAATCGACGTCGTTTCAATGGAAAAAAAAAGCTTTCAAAATCTTTTTATCACTCGTATAATGGGAATTAATCAGTTTTCTCAAATATCCACATTTCTTTTTTATCCAACCGTCGTTCGAACTTTTATTCGAAGGGAACAATTTCAACGAAACTTTTCTATATGGTTGAAGGAATAATGGAATCATCCAAATGATTTGTGGCGAGAATGATTTATTTTGAAGAATATTACAGCGCCATTATCAATTATTCGTAAAAATGAAGTATTTCGAGGCTGCTGGGAGTGAGAGCCGTAAAGATTCTTGGGCAAATCGTCTCGTCACGAGGGGCGAATCCTTCGAGAAAAGTGCGCATAAAAGCCGCAGAGTTTATTTGCGTTACGAGAACAGTGTACCTTTGGAATTGTTCGTGGCATGAGGTTGGAAGGAGGAAGATTAACAGCAGCGGACACCGCGAATACGAGGAACGAAAGAGACCGCGAAGTGGCAATTTTGTCAGCACGCGTTCTCTCGGCTCCGTTGCGTCATTTTTCCTGTCGTTACATAGCAACCTTGCCACGTCTGCGCGTTCCTGTGAAACAGACCCGTACTTACATCGCGCATAAATCACCCTCGCACCAACAAATATGAATTTATTTGATTTGCGAAAGTCTTGAGCGGTCCACTCAGCCCGATCCGCAGCAGTCACTCCGAAAAATCTCGCGCGTCTTTTCGCGGATTTGATTTATACTCGTCGAATGAAAAATTTCTCGGACTAGGTTCAGTCTGCGCTTGAAAGTATCGAAATTCGATTGGGAATGGGAAAAAATGGAAGCGCATCCAGAAGTTTTGAAACTCTTGAAGAAGTGCTCCTTTGCTATTGAACGATAATTAATTACACGAGAAGATACTTCGGTGGATCTCTGAAGAGCAGATTTAAAAACGTTTCTGAGCACCGAATAGATTAGTTTTTTCTGGAGCAACGCGACTGGGTAGGCGGATAATTAGGACGCAAGTTTCGGGGGCCATCTGGAGCATGGATTCTGGATCTCGTAACCCCAATATAGTTCACATATTTTCCTACCTGAGTCAGAGGGAAAAGTCATGGCGAAATGAACTAGTTCGGCCGAACGTTGAGAATGCCAGATAATAAACGCATTTCTCAGGACCAAAAAATCTTTTTCAAAATAATGATTCGAAGGAGCGGGATAAATCGGGGCCATAAATTACACAATAAATCCATGGAGGACCGTGAATTATTTAGAGATCGAGCGAACGATTATTTCTTCTGTAAAACATGCGCCAAGCTCTTTCCCTCTTTTTTGTTTTGCCTCTGTCATCGAAGGTTCCACGAGCTCAGCTGTGCAGGCTAAATGACGCGAGTTATCACCGTAATTAATCCTTCACGGATTTTCCATCGGGTAAAAAAAGAGGGCGAAAGCGTGGAAATGAGGAGAGTAAATTGTCTCGAAACGCGGGGGAAATAAAACCGAAAATCGATAAATTTGCCAGCCGTTAATTGTTCCATTTGCCATTTCAGCGGGCCGGAGATCACGCTCGCGAAAAACAGTTAAGATATATAATCAAATAGTCGTCCTAAAAAAGATGCCGGTTACTTGGGTTTCCGCGTGCTTTATTACCGAAAGAAAAAAAGGCAGTTGAAGAAGACTGCGCTGTCTGTACTGTCACGTATATTCCCAGCGGAAAGATTTAGAGGGCTTTTATTCTCTACCAAGTACCACGTATGCCATCTCGGATATAAGACATGCGTTTACCAGGCTGATCGAAAAGCTCTCTCGTCCCTTGCTCCCAGCCTGGACTTGGCTATAAAAAAGAAATACACGAAAAGAGAGAAAGAGAGAGAGAAAAAAAAGGAAACAAAACATCGTAAAATTCCTCTGGGCGCATGCGAGCTTGGCACTTCTTCAAGTTTTCAAGTTTTTATTGGTACCGCAATGACGGGATTTCCCCCTGGTATATTTCACACTTCATCGGGATAAATCTCCGCGATTATAGCTTCGAATAATCACGAGCCCGATTTCAGTTATTCAAATTAGCTTATTTATTCGAATTCGATCGATACAAATTCCGTGTTTCTACTCATAAAAATAAAACCGAAGCCGGAAACGAATGACAAAACAGGAATTCATTGACTATCAGTTTTTGGTATTAACGACATTAACGACTTTCCGAAATTATCGATTTCTCCCGATTTCTCTGCGCATCGTTGCTCACAAATGAAACTTTTACGCGGTAGATAAATAATTTTTTTTCGTCGAAAACAGAAGCCAAGTTCGAAGGTAACTTTTTAAAGCATACATTATCTTTCGCTGGACCAATATTTGATCGCACCCTCGCGAGGATTGATGACAAATCGTATCCCAAGGATAACACGCGGTTTGTGTCACCCGAGCAAACAAGAGATTTGTCCACGTGTGTTTAAATGTGCGCTCCCTCGTAAGTGTGCGTGTTACGTAGAGCGCGTTAAAATACAAGATGAAAGGACACGCACGTCGGCTAAGGATCAACGGTTTTCCTGAGACTTTGACACTGAGCCTCGCGGCAGCAGGTGGTGGCAAGCAACGGTAGGAGTTAGTCGAAGCGAATCCTTGAACAGGGGTTGTCATTCGTCCGGCATGAGAGCGTATCGCAGTCATTGGTACTCCAATTTCCGGTTCCACGTTTTTAAATCCTGAGAAAAGTAAAAGTGGATTTGTGAATGTAGGAAAATTCAATGATCTACAAAAATGACCGAGGAAAAAAACATCGGAATCAATCTTTTGACGTAATCTTGCGAATGACGCAATAAGGGAACTGAAACTTTGCGTTTGAATTATCGGATTCGGGCCCCACTTTGGTTTACAAGGAATCAACGATGAGATTATTGGAAACGAAGTTTTTCCTTACAGAATCTCGTGGCCTTGCATCGAGCCATGCGATCCTGTAGCAGCGATGAAAAAGTGAGAAAATATTGAACCGTGAGACGTGAGGGACGAAAAAAATGAATGGAATTGAAAAAAAAAGTACCAACAGGCAGGGAAGACGAGAAGGAGAAAAGACTACGATGCTCCACTCCTGAATTGAGAACCGTCACAGGATGAGCCTGCCCCCCCTCTTCTTCCTCACTCCGTTGCATTCCGTCGCTCTGGTAAAGGCTCGGTTCACGTTGAGGCCCGAAACCCGTCAAGGGGCCAATCACCGAGCTCCTTTTGCCCCTCCTCCGAAAAGTACCCTTCGCTCTTTTGGCACCTTCTCCGCATGGCCCTTTTTCGGGCCTTCGTTTTTATTATTCTTTATTCACTTCTCAAGATCCTCTCTCGCAGCTCTCTGCTTCTCATCTTGCCGAGTTATCTGTTGTCTCGGCTCTTCTAGTTAGTTATTCATAGTGGCCTGAGACGATACCATTCAATCACTGAAGCTCCTTTCAATTTGATCCACTCCGAGATACCGCGTGTTGTTTACGAGTGCGTCGACGAACTGGGTCAAATGGTCGGATTAGTTTTTTTGTACGTGACGATATGTGCATCACGCTTGTCATTGATGAGGTTCGATTTCATATAACAATAGAATATGTCATCTCGTTTACTTTGTTTTTATGCTTTTTTCGTTGTCAATTAACGGTTCACGACTCGTTTGGAATTATTTGGAAAAAATACTCAACGAAATGATTCTTGGATTAATTCTGTTCCTGTGATTAATCGATGCTCGAATTAACAAATTTCTTCTCATTTTTGTTACAGGTAAGCTGAGTGAAATGTTACTTTCGACGAGCCCGATTATCGGTATGTGTGTTTAGAAATTTAAGAGAAATTTCGTCACTTTTTTCACTGAACTTCATGAAAACGAACGTAATTTAATGTTGAATGCGTTCAATTTGCACGCAGAATAGAATTCGAGAATGTATTATTGCTGCATTATCGAGTCTTTTTCTATAATTATTTGAATTTTGTAAATTTATTCAGGAATCTTTGAATCCATCTTCAAAGCGATCAACTTTTCGAACTTTGCTTTCCAAGATGGAACATGCGATCTGGCAAATTCCATGGATTCGATTCCCATGTGATTGCATTTCGATGTCGTCGTCAAATACCATTCGAAATAAAAATAACAGTTTCCAGTAGAACTGCGTTTTTAAATGCTCATAGAAGAATAAGAAGTAACAAAATGTACGAGTTTCCTTTCGAATTCTAAATATTAATTACCACCTCGCTGTCATCTTCTTCCGCAATAGTAAATTTCATCGTGCATAATGAGAGAACTACGTGCAAGTCTCGGTTATAGGATAGGCACTGAGAGACAGAGACAGATAGAAGAGGAAAGAGAAAGAGATAAAAGTAGCAGGTAACATAACTGTTTCGACTAGTCACCTGACTTTACGATATACTCTTTGCGTACCTTCTCATCCTTCTTCATCTCTTATATACTTCCTCCTGCTTCTCTCTTCTTTCATGTATTTTCCTCCATAGAATTGCCTCCTCCTGGTGTGTGCGCGTGTGTGTGTGTGTTCAACGTCCCTGAACGCTCGGTCTGGTCCTCCACGGTCAATGGAGTAGCGACCTAGGCTTCTCCGATTCGTCTTGGAATTATAACCGTGCATGCTTCACGCCCAGACGACTTCCGCAATGAGACTGTAAAGTGAACGAAAATAAAAGTGTGATTACATACAAAAAAAACGAAAGCAAAGTTCTTGGTTCTATGGGAGCGAGATACTTTGTGAAAAAAAAAAAAACAAACCTACATAACTGTTGAATTTCTCGTTGGGGAAAAATGCGAAAATCGGAGTGGGCGACGTTGGAAGATTTCGAAGTTTGCGAAAAGCTCTCGATAGACTGGAACCGGAAGGGGAACGCTGCGTCGTTCCGGTTCTGCGGTCGAAGAATGCGACTGAATTGTGCATTGAAAACCAGTTTCACCTGAAAAATAATCGCTAATAGTATCGTTTTTTTTCAAAGCGTTGCACAGCACGAAGTAATTGAATAATTGAGAGTAAATTGAATAATATTGCACGGCTGATGGAATTGAAATATTGCTGGAAAAGTGGATGAGAGCGGGGGAAAAAGTTTGGTGAAAAAACGTTGGAATACGAGACGCGTACGACAACGGATGCGAGCTCGATAATGAAGGTAATCGCGAGAATTGAGTATGTAGCGAAGGAGAATAAGATGAATGGTCGTAGCGCTGATTAATGGGAGTGCGATCCTTCGTTCATAAATCCAAGACGCACTGATCTAAGGCAAAATGGAGGGTGGCTGGGAGAACAGGTCCTGAGGGGAACGAACGGGAAAGGTATTTCGATTGATTGATTCAAATTGATCGAATGACAAAATGGAGCTGGGAGCACTGCTCGTGAGAGCTTTTCAAAGATTGCACTGTATACGAGCGATCTGACTTGACTGACGCTCGGAGCTGTGAAAATAAAGTTCGGCAACGATATTCCAAGAAAATCGACGTCTCATGTGAGTTTGTTTTCAAACAGAGTGTGAACGTTGATGAATTACGAAAAGGGGTATTAGCACGCCAATAATTCAATCGAAAACGATGATTTTTCACGAGCATCGGAGTTTGCACATTATCTAATCGAGCAAATATTTCATAAATTCAATTGAAGTCTGCCCCCATTTTTGAAGCTTATCCCAACCGAGGCAAAAAACTGGCAGTTGGGTCATCGATGTTTCTCTTTTATCGAGCTCGGTGTCATTTTAGTATTTAAAATATTCCTTGTCAGCCCGAGAGCGACGGTCTTGTTAATCAATAGTGACGTATTTTCAAAGAGATCTCGAATGCAACGCTGCGACGAACGAGTCTGACTGGTGGAATTTTCCATTTACTCGATGAGCATAACCGCGGCTCCTTCTCATTCGTTTTAGCGTATCAGTTCAGTCACTCCCGCTGAATTTAAAGCAGCCTTTTCCTCTTTTAGTTTCTTCTGTAATACCGAATTTAAATTAGACGCTATATAGGCGTGCCACCTCGCCACTGTATACGTTTCTATCTGCTCCTTCTCTCTTCTTAACCCTCTTACAAAAAAAGATCTCAACCGCACGATATAAACCCTCACGTTTTGTGCTCTTTGTTTCCTGCCTCTTTGGTGGTAGCCTCGTCGCCGCTGGTGAGTTGCTCCGAACGAAATTCCCATGACTAGGATCCTTCGGAGCAAAAGAAAACCCTTACGCGTTCTCGGTCAACTGAGACAGCGGAAATAGAATTCTGATTCGTGCTACGCCTAATTTTTTATTTTTGTGCGCAACACTACCAAACTTTCCCCTCATATTTTTCGATCGAAAGATTTCCCCTGAGCTCTGTCGCTCAAGATTATTTATGTTGAGGAAATATTCAGATTAGATCGTGCTCGAATGGAATATATTTTTCGTTATTAATAGCATTTCGTTCGATGAAAGTTTCGATCGCGGACGATTTCCTCTTTTTCATTAACTCTCGTGAGAAATGCTCTCACTTTCGAGGCGAACAGCGAAGGAATTTCATTTAATGAAATTTCGACGAATCGCCCCGTCAAAACGTAAATATATACTTTCGTATTAATTTGATAAGATACAATTTTACGTGAATCGGCACCAGAGCCACGAGCTCCCGAGTATCGGTCTCTTTCTCCGGCTCTTTCACCGAGCGACGGTTCGTGGACAAGTCCAATTAAGATCCCGTTTAAATTCACGTGAGCGCGCGCCCGCGCGCGTACGCGGTGCAATCCCGATTCGAGTCCTCCTTTTGACCGTTCGTCTCTACTCTTGCTGCTTTATCGGAGGACACAAAAGAGGCTTCGGGTGTGTGCGAGGGTGACGCGTCTTTCAGTGACTTTTATATCGCTTTCTTCTCGTTTTTCTGCCTCCCTCACTCTCTCTCTCTCTCTCTCTTCCTCGCTCCCGCTGCATTCGAATTTTATTTTGTCCTCCGCTAACTTAGAGAATGACTCGACGAGAAACGCTCACAAGGGTGAGTACAATTTTGGGACTGATGCCCGAGACACGGGACACCAAAGTCCGTCATGCCTCTTTGGAGCTCGAGGCCCCAAACTCTCCGGCCGATGAATCTTGTCGCACAACTTAGCGCGCGCGTGTGTGGCTCTTTATGTCCGTGTATGTCAACCGAAAGCGTCCGCACCGAGCGAATGCAACATTATATATACATTGCGATAAACGTACAAGATCACGAGCCGCCGCGCGCGAGAATCCTCTCTCTTTCACATCTGAAGTAATTTCGAGACGTTGACCCGATCGTTTGCCCCGCAAGCGTTGTCCTCGTCCTCTTGGCGACACGCGAGACGTGCAGACAGCACAAAAATTACGCTCCACAATCTCGACAATTTCACCATCACTCTCATCCCAATCTCTCAATAACGAGAGAAAATCGGACCCGTAAAAAGACATTTATTCGACGCTCGTGAAAACTTTTCCCTCTTTTTCTAACACCCAGCCACACTGGCTCGGCTAGACTCGTATAAATATTCAACTATACCCCAACTCCGTATTCACTCTTTCCAATATTTATGAGCAACGCGATAACCTAAAAAACATACGAGAAGGGTGAGACGACGAATCCAATTATAAACGCTCTGACCGAGGGCACTCGACGACATTTTTATCTTTTCAGTCAGATTGCAAATGACAGAAGTTTGCTAATGTTGCTCCAGCCCAGTGATCGATCGGTTTCCAAAGAGAGTCGATTTCTAAACGAATTTAAAAGATCTTTTTTATTCATCTTCGGGAAAATCTTGTTCGAGAGTCCAGAGGAAATGACAATTTTCGAAAAATCAATGTCAAATTTGACTCCATGAGCAAAATAAAGAGTTTCCAGTGATCACAATCCCACGATTTTCAAAGAGCTCGTTCAAAGCGACGGTGAAAAGGTTATTCACGTAAATGTACGCGAGGCGTTGGTGAGCTTCGGTAATTTCAAAGTGCCGCAGACAACCGTCACTATTGTCTATTGTCCGATAAAGCACTGGTCGAAAATTGCATTCCGATTACGATAACGCCCGAGCCAGATGTCGAGAGTTCTCATTCCGAGCAGTCCGCGAACGCTCGGAAATCGGGAACTGCGGCGTGGAAAAAAACACTGCTGGCCGATAAACGCTCGCTACTTTTATGGAATTGCTCATCGGATCGACATTCTCAATCGAGTGGAACTCATTGAAGTCTGTGTAGATTCGAGCTTCTGTGCTTCTCAACTGAAATATCGAAGGCGGAAACTATTCGAGCAATTGACCGTTCCCAGTCCTCGAAATACGCACAAAAGTCAAAATAACCAGCCTGTACAATAAAAATGTTCAATCTTGCGTCGAGGAAACTAAAGAAATGCACATTTTTTTTTATCAATCTCCAAAATTCCACGTATTGTAAGAAAAAAATAAAATATTTCGGAATTTTGTCCCGTGTCGACGTAAAAGTGTCATTTTTCAGAAGAAAAATATGAAAATTCGTGGAAACATTAAGCAGCCACGGAATTTTGAGGTGTTTTATCTAAAACAGATTTGTGTACGACGAATTAAGTGGTTTTTCAGTCACTAATTGCGTCTCAGTGAAACAAATGAGAGAAGAATGGAGAGGCAAAAAACCACAAGTTCGAAGCTACGTGCTCGAGCACTCGTAATGGGGCATTCCTGTATTTTGGTGACAGCAGTTTTGAAGGAGAGAATTCGGTGGGTGTAGATTACAAGGACGAGTTTCACAGTCGCGACTGCATTTTTATATTTCTTATCTCGTGTTCGTCCATCTTCGGGCTTCGAAAAAGCGTATATTCGAGTGTATTTTTGCAGTCGGGCGCGACCACCCACCACGTTCTAGCGTGAAAAAGGCAGCTATGAAAAGGAATGTTGAAAAGGGACAGTGCGAGGGGGGGGGGGGGGGGGGGGGAGCTCGAGGACGATTCTCGAAAGGCAGGATTGAAAAAAAGCTTCAAAAATATGTGCAATATGCATTATGGGTCATGGATTCCCGAAACTCGCCGTGGCTTCGTTATCCTAATCGTTGATTAATTGCCTCGAGGAGTGGAGCGTCACGGTGCTCGAGGATATTATATGTAAATGCGACTAAACACGTCCGTGAAAAATGACCGGCGGCGTGAAGGCTCGGAGAGATTTTTCGAAGTCGGAGCCGTGCGCCGACGAGGGAGGATATTTACGAATGTAATCTCCGATGCGCCTGATCAAAGCTTTCCATCCCACCCCCCTCGAGCCCTTAAAAATATTATTTTTCTTCCATTTTCCCATTCGTCATTCCCTCGTAAAATACCGTCAGGATTACGCGATCAATCAACGTTGAAGAAAAGCAGATTACGGCATGAAAAATCGTGAATTATTAATTTTTGAAAAAAATTTCGATTCCATCTGATAAAGTAACGATACGAAATGCCGGGATAATTGAACGCGGTTCAACTCCACAGATCCGTCGACGTGATTAACAATCCTCATTATAACGGGAGAAAACTCTGTACATTACGCATCAATCCGCGTGTTTTCGACCCGCGAGCGCATCGATACGCGCACTAATACAAAAATAATGATATCGAGTGCGAAGCAACCGGGCAAAGGCCACTGGCCCCGATTGTTTAACGTCAAAAACTCCCGGCCTCGAGCCCTTCTGTTTCTCAGCTCCGAGTACGTCTATATTCACGAGTCATTAGCCCACTTATATATAGACTCGCATTCAGATATACGTACGAAGAAAAGCGTGTTTGTATTAGACGCGTGGCTCTCGTCGTCGCAGACGCGTTCTCGAATATATGCAAGCCCGAGTCTATACTTGGCCTCTTCGGCCACAGTGGGCTGCAGAACAGTTCCTCAAAGGTCTTCGAGTGCATCGTATCACAAGTTCTTCTTGCGCTCCTCCGCATCGCGTCAACTTCGAGCCACTTGTCTCATTAGCTTGGCTCATATTATCGCGTTTTCTCCATCGGATTTAACATTCCGCGTGTCTCAATCATAGCCCCATCGATACGAAGCGTCGATTGAGAAACAACGGAAAATAACTTGACCACCTGTTGACGCGTGAGATCGAGGACCCCAGCTCCGCAGCGCGACTACATTATGAAATAATTATCTCGTAAAATCGTGATTTATTATCGTCCATCAAAGCACACACGCATCGATCATTTTTATATTCATCCGAGTTAGTAACACATGAACGACGACAGTTACCGAGTCTCGTGTTACGTTCTGCTGCCGAGAATCACGGCTAAAACTAATAATATTTGTTACGACGTTGAAAATGTTGTATCGAAACGAGGATGTGGAACAGTGATGTGGTTCAAATATTACAGGGGATATTACGACGTGAGAAAGTGTCAACTCGACTCGGTGAGTTCACGTGACAGTTTTATCCACCCCCTTGCTATAGTCTATCATTTTTATTGTTTATTTAAGGTATTCCTTTCGCATTAGCGTTTTTTTTGGTAACTCAAATTGGGCCACTCGAAATCTCGACTGATTCCTAACCTCTGAGAAGTCGCGATTATGTAGGAAAAGCTTCGGCTTCTGCCATTTTTCCAATTCCTATCGTTTATATATCTCTTTTAAGCATTCGGTAACGCTTTTTTTATCGTCGCTATATGGATTCCTTGCATTTTTTTCTATCTGTGAGACAGTTTGTATTAAGAATTTAGATATATTTGGATATGAATTATTGAACAGAAATGTAGATTTTTCAAGTATTAATTCTTTATCAAATGTTTGGTAACCTGCCCTGAAATTTTGTCAATCTAATAGCGTGCACTTTTACTTTACTGTTATTTAAAATCAATGATTTGTAGAATATTTGGGTTCGTGACAGGAATACCTTAAGTTCGTGGCAATCGAAGGGCCGTCGTTGAGCTTTAAACAGGCTGAGTTCCGCGATCGTTTCAAGTGATTTTGCAAAGGCATCCGATTGGCGGATCGGCAAATGAAAGAAAATGAATAATCGGTGAGATTTTAGTATTTTTTGTTTTTCATATTTGAATGATCGGTCGGGAGTTACGATCGTTTTATTTCCACGTAAAAATAATCATCCGGTCGAGGGCGGGGGATTGTCGCTGAAACGTGAATGAAGGGCTTTGCCCCCTGCTGTACCCCGAGCGAGTCTTCTTCTTGGACGAGCTCCAGTCATCCGGTTATTTCGATCCTCATCGCGCGCCCGCCTCCGCCGCAACGCTCGGTCCAACTCACCGTGCTCGTTCTCCCTGCCAACCCCCCCCGCCGCAAAGCCCTGCAGCATTGCGGACGCGTGTTATTCGCTTTTGCAATCGCTTCTCCTTCGTGTCATACAACAAACCCTTCTATTTCGGTGCTTCATCTTCTAAGCCGAATTCAACGGACTTCGGAAGTTGGCTCGTACAGCATCGGGGTCAATTAACGAGAGTATCCGCTTTCAAAATGCTTCGAATCGGGCGAAAAAACTTCTTCGATCGACTTCTGCTACGGTGCAATAAAAACTGCTCTGCTGGCAGGATTAAATTGAGCAATTAGTCGACTCGAAGCTCCAGCGATTCGTACCCGCACTTCGCTAAATATACATCGCTCCATTTCGAACACTCTACGGTTTTATTCCAAATCAATATTCCACTGAGATTCATGCTCGAACAACTTTTTAATGCCGTTGAGGGTCCGCTCGTAGTCACCGAGTAATTAATGTCTCTTCTATTCTCGAGGGGACATAACTGTCTCGATGTTTTAAAACAGTTAATCTATGTATCTCGGACACGTCTTCGTATGGAAGAAAAAAATGTCAGAGACTCACAAGTCAAGTTGGACTTGTTTACTGTTCGCGGGGCGACCAAAAATCCATCATTTCTTACCATTATTTTCTGTATTCAATTCAATTTAAAATCGCTCGAGAAGATCGTAAATATTTTTCGTTTGTTCGAAGTATGAATGATTTCGGTTTAGCGATAGGAATAAATTGAATTTTCATTGCTTCGATTATTCCTCGCTATTTTATTTCGTCTCAAAAGCTCCGGTAATCGGGTTCCTTATTTTCCCACGTTTTCAAATGGTGACGCGAGCGCCCTGCTGTTACATAAATTCCATATTAACATGATCGATTCGAAACCGTTGGTGAGTGTTTCGAAAACGAGTGTGGAATCGTTGCTGCAATTCTGCCGCTGAGTCGCTCGTCTCGAACGATCGGTGCTCAACATTTTTTTTTACTTTCAAAGTGTTTTACGCGTTCGGTTACTCTCAGGAATGCTCTTTTTGTATTGGCTGATATGAAAGTACGCCCCGTGATGTCATAAGACGCCAGTGCGATGACACACGAAGTGGAAAAACAGATGTTCACTCGCTTTATCTATTGGATAGGCCCGGGGGGTAGTTTCCTCAGTTTAAGGACTGCTCGCCAGAGCGCCGGGACTCATAAAACCGTGCAGGTCCTGTGCAGGGACTGGAGCCGTTTGGTTTTTCCCCACCTCCGTTCGCAGAGTCTGGAAATCCCTCGACAGACATTAAATCGCTCGGTCTAGCGCGCAGTCTCGTTGTCCCTTCGTTTGTTAGTAATTTTTCCTCGTTCTTCGTACACGCATCGCCACCCGTTACTTCGCAACGGCGATGTGTCGATTCGCGGGCTCGAACGATCGAAATAACTCGCGATAAATCGATTTTTCGTTCCGCGCACGTGTCGGAGATAAATTTTTCAAGAGAAGTGAAAGTGATCCTCGACTTTTTTATTTTGCTCGAACGTATCATTATATGCGAAAAGGCGTGGGCAATGTGTTTCGACGAAATTGGCGATTGTTTCGTACGAGCGAAGAAACTTACGTCGAAGCTTCGCAGGCTTCGAAAGCGACAACGAAACGTCGACAAATCATTTCTTCAGGTGAGATATAACGAAGAGACCTTTCTTTTCCCGCGGATTAGCCCAAAGGCCCGAATTTATATTCGCTCCCTCGCGCCTTTCGTAACTTTCGCAAATATTCTTCGGTAACCATCCTCTGGTCAAACTCGCCTCTCATATTCGCACGCGAATTCATTCGAATTGTGGGAATATCGTTATTGCGACACTCGGAAACCGATTTCTAATCGAAAATGAAATTTTTCGATCGACCGAACGTCGTTCGAGCGCCGCAAAAGTGACGATTCAAATTATACGATTGGGCGAGTTTTATGCTGCTCCAACAGAAACGTCCGAAAGTTCCAGTGCTCCATGGAGCTCCAATTTCAAAACGAAAATCACAACTTCGTCGGAAGGGAATGGCAAAAAAGTACGTTTTTAAGTGCCCCATTGAACGTCAAACGTAATTAGAACGCTTCTTATGAATCGAGAGTCACGCAGAATCATTACGAATTTCGCGGTAGCGATATTTCGCGGTTTCGCAATAAAAAGGGGTCTTTGATCGCAGCATCTATTTCGATTGCGATACACACGCACGTACATTACGGGAAGAGACGCGGTAATTGAGAATCCGCGAGAGTGAAAGAGTTCGCTACGGAAATTCGGGGCACTGAGCCCGCTCGCGACTCGCTCGAGATGTTCGCAGCGTTCCGCCTGCTCCCTCCGTGGGATTTATATACGAGCCCAGTTCCCCGAGTGTGTCAACGCACTGATGCACTTTGCACAACTGCGGCACTGCACTTTTTTCGCTGAGCCTCTCTCTGTATATTTATATATATGGAATTTTGGCACCCGGTCAAGAAACATAGTCTGCGAATGTCCGGCGTCATGATATTCTAGATTCTGGGAAAGCTCGCTCGGTGTCGCCTCGCTAGAGATACGAAAAACGATGAAAACCCGAGACGAAACAGGCAAAGCCTCGGCGTTTGAAGTTATTTTGGAAAACTGGGCTGGTGCATCGACCGCTCGTTCGCGACACGTTAATTTTCTCTCGCTTCAATGTAATTTGCATCCTGTGTGTGACGAAAAAAAATTATTTTTATCAACAAAACTGTTTTTTCATCTCTCGATTCGATGAAACCGAATCCAAATACAAAGAAATCGTCAAATTTGTGTATATTTGGACGAACTTTTGCCTCGTTTCCATGTGAAAAAATCACGCGTCAAAAAACGACCCAGCGTCGAGTCGAGGGAGAAAAATACCCTGCACCTGTGGGCCGTGCCACTGTCAAAATACGTTAGAACTTTGAGTATCAGCTCGGTGGGAAAGAAACATTCTCAGACCCTGGGGAGTCACGAGGTTGCAGGATAATGCGTGTGTCACACGAAGCATGTTTTTTTTTCTCCTCTCGTAAACGCTGCGATCCTGTGGTAGAAATTCGACACCCCGAACCACACGTAATCTCTCTTGAGATAGAAAAACATACGGAACCACACGCTTGGGAATTTCGAAAGATTCTTGTGCGTCAGAATTCACGTATTTCATATTTCCCTTCATTTTTTTCCATCAGGATCGTAAATTCTTTTGCCTGCTCCCTTGGATGGCTAGCTTTGGCGACTATCCGACTAAAAAAGGTGATTGCTGCTGTTGGATTTTATGATTGGGAGAAACAAAAACGAAAAAACGAATCCACAAAATTAATCCTTCACGGAGCGGGTCCAAAAAGTCGGAACCAGGTCACCGTTTCCAGTGCGTCTCAATTTCGTGCATAAATAACTTTGCGCGCGCCTCGAAACCGTCTGAAAAAGTCTCGAGGAAATACGAAAAAGTTGGAAAGCTGTTGGAGCGAAAAGTGCGTCTTGCACTCTTCGAATGAGAGAATTTTCATCAAAACATTGGAGGATTTAAGCACGTTGAAATAACTTTGATTTATGAACTCACACAAAAGACGATCCTTGTGAATTAGCTGATCGCCGGAGCACTTTGCTGTCAGGAAGTGTGCATTTGTACACTATTATTGCAATGTGGAGGACGACAAATGAAAGAGACAGTGAGAGAGCCAGACAGAACGAGAGAAAAAGGAGCAGGAATAATATGAAGAGCAGAGCAGAGCTAGCGTAGCGCTTCACGTCACATTCCTACGATGACTAAGGGCTTACTTCGTGTACATCCCCTGCGTGTATATCTATATATATAAATAGAAGTTAACAAGGTCGTTGTTTCGACCGTTCGTGATTCAGTCGTGAAAAAGCAACAGACAAATCTTCGACGGAGCGTCTGTGAATGTTCTCAGCAGCAAAAACAATCAAACGTCTGTGTGTAAATTTGTGTTGATTTTCACAGAGAAAGAGGAGCAAGTGTAACGGATAATTGAATGAAGGAGGCGCGGATGGTTCAATTAATTCCAGTCGAGTTCATAATCGCTTCGAAAAGTTCACCTTTCAATAACTCCTTAAACATTTCAATGCCGTTTTCACCACATTTTCATTGTCGCAACATGCTTTTTCTCATTGCATTAGTTATTTTATCTAACCGTGTTTTATCCGACAATGCGAAAATTTATTTAGTTTTCACATCTTAAATCAAACGGGATTGCGCCACACGAGCCTCACCTCCGATCGACTTTTTTTTACACCTTCAGGTACTTCAGCCCCTTACATAAAACTCCTTGACAGGCTTGTTTATGTTGATACGATCCAAGTTTAATTCACGCTGTAAATCTACTCGGACCGAACGCATTTACTATCGATGAGCTCCTCGAATCAGGCTCGCGGTGTATATTTTTTTTTTTTGGAGAGCACTCAAACCCTGCGTTCCATGAGAAATAATGTTCTTAGCATTCGAAACGAACGAACTTGCGACATAAAATGATCTGAAAACAATTGACAGGTGAAAAACAATTGAACTTGCATTTGGAAATAACTTGAAATAAATATGAATAGGAAATAAATTGAAATCTTCGACAGTTTTCACCTGATTTAAAAGGTGGATGTTTCGTGTAAACGCGTTTATGGTGAAAATACCTGATTGTCTATGGGCAGCCCGACTAATCGATAGATCACAATCTTATTTGCTGCCTATCGAGCTCAGCCGAGAACCTCTCGTTCACTCATTCTCTCAACATCGTCTATCTAATTGTTCCCGAGAGATTTACAATGGCCTGGGGCGCCGAGTGGTGCTGTTGCATCGTTTAGTGTACTCGCTTCGATCGTACGGAGAGGTGCTATTTTTGACGATCTATGCAAATGAGCTCGGAGCTATTTATTTCAAAACATCTCAGTACGTATAAAAACCTGTAAGAAAATATGGCATCGGCTTAGTCGGGCGAGTTGCAAAGGAATTGCGTTTGAGATGTATCGTCCGAAGAAGAATTTTGACGATTTACTCAATCAAAATGTCACCCTTACATTCTCGAAATGATTTCATTGACAAGGATTTGAAAAAAGATAAAATTTCTTCACGATTTATCAATTGAAATGAAAGTTATTGCTCTGCGCAGCTCCCATTGAAGAAAAATCTTCTTCTATCGTCTTCGACGAAAAGAACGAGTCGATGGAATCGCTGAAATTAATTGATACCAAAGTATCCGCCGTACACCTCGATTTTCCTTACCGACCGATCGGGATTTCGATCCGGCGTGCGTTGGCAAATGGCTGGTAAATCTCGTCCCGTGTTGCTGCTAAAGCACCCGACAGAAGCAATTCAGTGGTAGTGGTAATGACGCTCGAGCGGTTTATCGTTGTAGTGGTTAACTACCGAGCGCCAAGGACATCAACTCCTTGGTGAACCGATCGCTCGGTTGGCTCGCGCGAGCTCGCGAGTCTCGCGGGGAGCCTATCTCAAGATCTATATACGCAGAGAGCGCGGGCAAAGATGGAAAGAGCGAGAGACTCGCACGACGACACGAGCAACACATCTCATCTTTGCACCACCTCGCTTATCTCCCTCGGACCTCGTCATCTCATCGCATATTTTATATGCAACGATGTGCAAGCCCCCTTCCAACATTTTTATTCGCGTTCCACATCTTTGAAACCGCGTGCGCACCATTTCTTTTCATTCCTCATCACGATTCCTCCTGACCCGCAATAATTGAAAGCTTTTTTCCACGTGCACCGACAGCTTGGGCCACTAAAAGGATCGAGAAGGTAAAGGATCCCAAACAAACTGGTGAACGAAGTCGAAAATTAGGAAATTCACATTTGCTTTATTTGAAGAAATGATTAAAAGCCTTCCCCGCAGTTGCTACGGATGATGCCAACTTTCAAGAAGCAGAAAACAACGCTTTTCGGACGGTCGCGACCGATGACCACCCCAAGAAATTGAAAGCAGAAGAAAACATATCTTTTCAGACGTTTTTAATGTTTCAAGAGGACTGGAGAGCACTGCTCGATGGTTGAATCGTGATGTGTCATCCGGCGAATCTTTTGGAAGTATCTTCTCATGGTGTATCGAGTCAGAGCGAGTGGGTGGCTCGTTTAGGTCCCCCAAGATGGTCCTATCTCGTGGTACAAACGACTCCGTCACACTGACGTCATTCTCATTACGTAGCGACACCGCACCGGTATAATGAGCTCGTAGCACTCGACGACTCTCTGACAGATTTATAGCCCACATTTTACCAACGAAGAATATAATCGCATTGTCCTCTATTCGAGTTTATTTCGGCAATGAATAATCATTTCAATCAGCATTCAAAACGGTCTTTTATTCATTAAAATCCGTCACAATAGAATTCATTTTCGAGTCGCAATGATCATTAATTCACCAAGAAAACATTGCTCAATCCCACACGAAAATCGTCGAAACTGTCGTCAAAATCAGACACTAAATTCGACAGTCCCATTCTTCCACAATTCATTCTCCAGCAGGGTAAACACGATTCGGAAAAATCATTGTAATTTTCTCGAAAATTCGACCCAAAGATAAAGGATTTTCACGCTCCCCGAAATCCTTCTCGAAACCAGCCCCTCAATCGAGTCTCACAATTCCCAAATTCTTCTACACTGCCCACTCGTGCCGAAAGTTTCATAAATATCAGAAAAAATAGTAATTTCCTGCATGTGTCATCTGCCTCGCGGTTCAAAAGCACGAATGTTCATCATCAAGAACGAACGGTGTAGCACAGCATAAGAAAATTATTTCTCGTC
The DNA here is from genome assembly GCF_019457755.1 of Venturia canescens. NCBI lineage: Eukaryota > Metazoa > Arthropoda > Insecta > Hymenoptera > Ichneumonidae > Venturia > Venturia canescens. The sequence continues at coordinate 4,667,736 of NC_057425.1, forward strand.
GTACGTATAAGTGGATAAACGTCTGGATATGCCAGTATCATACAGATATATGCCAGTGAGAGCAAAATGTGATAGTCCTGCGGTTATCGGCAAGGATCTTCCCGAGAATTCCTTTCATACACGTCGTCCTGCTTAGTCGTCGTCTTCTCGAACTACTGCAGAATACACACGCGTCCTCATACTCATATTTGAGTGAATGTGTAGGCGCAGCGTGCATGGAGACGTAAAAATGAAAACGTATGGAGTTTTCTGTAAAAAAAGAACCGAACAGAATCTCGCATCCATTTTTCCAGTCGATTCTGTTCCGGGAGATCGATCCGGGCCCGAGTTTGAGTCGTTTGTATCTCCGTGACTCTGATTGGGGACGCCAATGATTTCCGAAACCAGACGCCTTCCCGGGCACTTTTTACCAAACGCATCGATGCCGGTAATTTTATATCAGGATTTGGATTCGAATTCGAGAATTCGAGTTTCGTAAAATTGAGCATTTTACAGTGCGATTGAGAGTGTTTGGAATTTTTGATTTTTCACGGGCCGGTTATGGCGAAGTTTTTATTCGCAAGAATAATCTTATCTCTCGTGGCTACTGTCCGCGTTTGCTGCACCATTGTAAAATGAGTTTCCAAAGGAGTGGGAAAGACGGCGAGCGAAAAGGAGGGGGAACAGCGTGAGTCTACGAGTGCGCCACGAGGATAGTCGTGAGCAATCCGCGAGCGCTCGCGCGCGGCACTCCCATTCACCAAATTCCTTCCTTTCATCGGCACCGATTCTCCTTGGACGACATACACGACTTTTAGATTCTCTCATTACAATTCCACCGCGGCAAATGCACTCGAGAGCCCGCTGGCGAACGGAAGAAAAAAGGGATCGAGCTATCGTCGGTTTATCGGATAACTGGACGATTTTCTTATTTCGATAACGGATGCCAGAAGACAAAAAGCCTTTAGCCTGTTGGCGATGAGAACGTTGAAAATATTCGCAATTTTAATCCCATCACGAGCCTAAATACCATTCGTACATTTACTACTCGCCTCACGTGTAATTAAACAATCTACGCGACCTTGGAGAAAAGCTCATCCGAGCACCGATTCAGCACACGGTCACATAGAACGATGAAAGATTATTCATTTATTTAAGATTTTTGATTATAGCCATAAATCCTCTCACGAAAATAGGAACGAAGCACTTAAAATCAATCATCTTAGAAAGACACGTACGAATATGTATGCCTCAAGAAAATAAATGGCCTGTCCATGTATTTCTCTCTTGCAAAATTAGTTTCCTCGATCGATCTCAGCAGCGAGCCAATCATTTTCGTTAGCCTACAAATTCGAATGATTTTAATTGAATAATAATAAATCTCCGAAGTTTTTTTCCGAGTAGAGCTTTCGTAAATGGACGTGGACATTTGCACGAAGAATGGCAAAAGTGCAACACGTGCTTTGCTCGATAAATCGAACGACACCGCGCGATCGTACGTTATGTCGAAATAATCAACGATCTTTCATGTCAATCGTACTCCAGCGATGTAACACACACGCGCGCACACACACTCGCCAGCCAGCAGCTCTCCACGATTGACAAAGCTTGTAATGATAAATCGCACGAGCTGCATTTCATAGAGTATTATAAACACACCTCGAATATATTTGTGATGACAACAGACAAGTGCGTTTGTTGTATTTTACTCGTGCACCTCCACGTCCCCACTGTTTTTTCTCTCCGGTTGTGCGCTGTTTTCAACAGTGAATGGAAATACGAACGGTGTACGAACAGCAATCCGCGAGTACCGAGAGCACAAAATATTGTAGTCTCTGGAAGAGAGCGACCTCGCGAGAGCCTCGCCATTCGCAGCAGCCAGTCGCGAAAGGGCTCCTTCACATGTGTACAGCGCTGCTTTCTTTTACTTTACGAGCTCGTTTATGTTTTATGAAATTCTTGTTACAAATGTGATACATACTTATACGACGTCGAGCCCCCACAAAGTGTACCGGGAGATGAAGAATTTTTGCAGAAAAAAAATCGAATTTCTTATTCTTACAACAACTCTCGGAAGCGGAATAACTTTTATGGGATTCGACAAATTTTCGATTCAGTTTCCTTGCAGTTGCTTTGTCACAAATAAACTCGAGGAATTTAGTTTATGCACTCATTTTCTTATTCAATATTTCAGTATTTGTGAAATTCGTGGCATTTGTGCTGAGGGCGTGAAGCAGAAAAATTGATTAATTGTGTTGCCACTGACGTGAAAATTCCCATAGTTTTGCCAAAGGATGAATGAAAAAATTGAGAAAACTCGATCGTTCGTAATTAAAATCTGATTGCATTCCTCTCGTCGCGTCGAGTGATAAATTTCGAGGTTAAAGACTTGACAATACGATAAATGTGGGGACAGAAATCTCATAATTTCGAAGTACGAAAGAGAATCGAGAATATGAGAGAAAATAGATGTTTGCAATTAGAAGGGGAATGAAGATTGGAGGCTGAAAACAAAAAGAGATGGAACGACTACTCTAGAAATCGTAATCGCCTTGTCTCGAATATATTTTCAGCCAAAAATATATATTCCCGGAGTTTTAGGCTCATTAGTCCAAATACTTTCTATCCGCGCGGTCTCCTTCTCGAGACATTACTCGAAAGATCATAAATTTTTACGAGCGTTTGAAGGTTTACACTTAGCAGGATGCCGTTTTCGAGCTCCTGAAGATTTTCGCTCTCGTCGTTCTCGTATCAAGAGTGCCTGCGTGCTATGGTTACTTGTAACATACTTACAATACGCTCCTATATATAAACTCACGTACGTGTGCTCATGTCGTACATGCACACACGTATTACAGCGATTTGATGTCAAGTCTCTTATAATGATCGCAGAGGGGCTGAATCATTATTATCACGGACGTTATACAATTTCTCGCGAGGCAAATTACATCTCAATCAAAAGAGTAACCTCCTCTTCTTCTCGTGGTATGGAAAAAAGTGAGAAGAGAATAAAAAAAAAAAAAAAGAAGAAACACTTGCTACGAGCAGCCTTGAATGAATTCTTCACGCGAGAGTAATCGAATTCATTGCCGCGGGTATATGCGCACTCGTATGAACATTTTGTATTATAGTAAGATCATAAAATCGAAAGAAGTCATCGGTGACAATGGTGGGTCCGAAAAAATAAAAGGAATTTTGATTGATAGTCAGTTAATTGCGGCGTGCCGCGTGACCGCAATTCCCCAGATTCTTCCTAAACTATTCCAATCTCATATTTAGGACGAGTTCAACGTTCCTCCTCGATTTTTTATATACCTCAACGAACACACACGAAAGCGTCGTACCATCAGGCTGTCATCGAGATGTCGAGCCTCGCGCTCATTCGAGAAAGTCACTCGAAAGTAAAAGCTTATTCGAATAGCTCAGAGGCACATTACGATCTCGTGAGAATCGCTCGCGTATGTATTTCTATACTGGATTTTTCAGACGATATTATCCACACTACGAACTTTCCGAGGATTACAGGACGATAAACTCGATTTAAAAACGTCGTGCAGACAAATTCATGATTCTCGTTTCACTTCCTCCATTCAGATTCACATTTGATTCGACTTAATGACTTTATTTATTATTCCTTATCATGATGCATTCTCGAATTATCGTATCCACTCGAAATTTAATGCGCCACGTAATTGACAGGGAGCAAATGTCAGACGGTCTTCCTTCGCCGAAGTTTGTCTTCGAATTTAAAAAATAGAATTCTGGGGGACGCCATTCGAGAGCCGAAATTCTCGTAACCTTTCCCGGCGGTTCGCTCGTCGGAAAACTCACCAACTTTCATATCGTTACTAAATAAAAGTGACGAATCCTCTCCATTAGCATGACAATTGTGAGAGTTATCTAAACACTGTTAAAAGCAAACATTGCGATGATCCTCCTCGAATTACGAGTGCGTCTACTTTCAGGCTAATAACAACCATGATTCCTGGCAGATCTTCAAATCATTGGTAATATTAACCTTTGAGTCCCCCACTGCGTTTAAGCCTGCCTCTGACACAACCGGGGACGAGAATTCCTCGAAAGTTGCGCCTCCTATCGAAAAACAATCTCCGTCCCGCTGCAGCGAAAGAACACCCGTTTCGCTGAATCGTGGATTTTATCCAATTGCAAAAATAACGGATTTGACATACGATCTGAAAAATCGTTTTTTCCAATTGATGAAAAAATGTTCTTGTTCGTTACGAAATGTAGGAGCGAGAATTCATCGCTGTAGATCATTCCTGACGATATCCCCAGATCGTTATCTCCAGTCCCCATAAAACAATAGTAATTGAAACTCGTCTATTGTCTGACAAAAAATAACATCAAGCTAATGGCTTGATTTTTTATTTATTATTCATGTCTGCAGGAGCGTGCTTTATCTTTATCAATTTGCTCTTTAGGCGTGGCTGATTTGCTCACGTCCTGCATGCCCTCGGCACACAATTCTCGACCTGGTCGCGAGACTCCGCACGTATTATGTAGCACAAATTCTACACGAATATGCGCCTCGTGTGCGTGAGTGGAGAGGTGAGTTTTGTAACTCCCGGTGAGACAGGTGTTCCATTGCGTCACATTCATCCCGAACAATTTGTTTACCAGCACCTTCGTATACGCTTGTATATATTCGTGTGTATAATTCTCTTCGTATCTACATAAATATAGAGAAACTTGAATACTCATAAACCAGAACTGCATGTAACGCATGACATACGAAGATACGCGAGGTATTCGGGGCCATGAAATAGCTCGAGGCAATCGACCGAACCTAGCCAATGTACGACGTGAAAAAAGGAAAGAAACATTCGATCGATTCATCACTTACGTTTTTTCGTGTTCGAATGACAAAGTCTCGGGATCGTGCGTCGGGAGGGGCGCGAAAATATGATGTAAAGTTGATGTAATTCGACGATAAGGAAGATCGAAAATGATTTTAAATCGACGACGATGAACTTTGTGCTCGTATATATTCGGAGTGTCACTCACCGATTCGTTCCAAACTTCGTATTCGTTATTTTGGAAAATTATCGAAAACTGCCTGTAATGACAGCTCGAAAGCTCCCTGCTGATGAGGAGAAAGGCCTAATTTTGCGTAAATTACGTGGCAAGTGTTCACCATTGGAGATCATATCGGAGGGAGCAACGTAAGTTGAGTTATCCTCAGAAATTAGTAATTGGATTTGTTCTTACGTAATTTTATCTCGAAAGCGAACTCGAAGCCTCCGGATTTTGGGTCGAACGTTAAGTATGAAGCTTCGAATCTATTACCGAAACGAACGTTTTGGAATCTTCCCATATGCGTTGAGAAACACTGACGCAACTTTAATCGGATATTTACCACCCGAGTAAAGATTATATCACTGAACTAATTGATCGACGTGTCAAAAATGACACTTTTGTGAAGGAAGCGCAAATAAAGTTTCATTCATTTTTTTCTCGACGTGGGCGCACATGCATATCTACTCGGTAGTTGAGAGGCTCGAAATAAGAATAAAAAAGGGCGTTCTTGCTCGCGTCGATGACCGCCTGGTCGAGAGGTCTTACGGTAGTGTCGGTACGTATAATCTCGACACATTTTTTGCTCGGAGGATTAACCGAAGGGGATTTCGGGCCGAGAGCGAGGGATCTTCGCCCTCTTCAATCGTATCGAATTTCTTTCATCGCGTCGAGTGGCTATAATACGGGGTCGTTTGAATCCGTCGCTTCGCCGCCTGCTCCGAGAGTCTCGGGACGATCCTATTTTCCCTCGTTTCAGTGAGTTTCCTTGGACGAGTTTCCCTCCCGAAGTATCGGTAGAAACTCGAGTTGATCGAAAAATCGACAACTGCGTTCCGAAAAAGTCGTTTTATCGATTTGAATCTCGCCTCTCGAAACACGAAACTGCACTTTTGGCTCGACCGAAATCTCGTGTCGTTTAAGGAGCGCCTTCAATCCCTAACTCGATCATTAAACTCGTCAACTGAAAAATGAAACTCTCAATTGAAGCACCGAGCTTGAAGACTTCGTCAAGGAGCATCGCTGCGAGAGGCTGCGAGAAATTTGCCCCACTTGGCTCACTCCTGACCTTAATTATACTCAGCCAGCGATACAAAAAGCCAGTTGAGAAGGTGAATCGGTGCACACGCAGAATCAACGGGCAACGAAAAACTTTCGGTTTTATAACTCGCCTCGTTTTAATTACCCAATCGGTTGATAACGATCTCGCACACGATATAATCGATCGTTGAATCAGACGCATGACCAGCACTCGCTCGAAACAAATGTTTATTCAATATGCAAATTCATCGGCTCTCACACGAAACATCGAATAGTTCATTGACTAGGTTTCTACACTAAAAAATTCAGCATGAAAAATGTATCGCTCGTCACATAATCCGAGAGTTTTCTATACAATCCGTAAGACATTTTAGAATTAAAAAATAGCGAACCGCAGCACCGGGCATGGTGAAAGTACGCGAATATACTCGAGTGCCAACCGGTATGGCAAAGATCGTGCGTCCAAGTATTTTCTGTCTCCCGGCGGAGGAAACAGGTGACAAATATTCCACTCGACACATAAAATATCTTCAATCCGTGGCTCCGCGTGCGTGTGTCTTCCGAGGACGGTTATGTATGGCTAAATAAACTCGCGACAATACATAATGATGAGAAAGGAAACGAAGAAGACGGAAAAGTTTTGAAAGGCCCTCTAATCGAGGTGCTCTTTTCCGCAGCCTTTTCCTCGAGTCAGACTCTCACTTTCTGTGCAGTTCACGCTCTTTTTACGTCACCAGCATCCTTTTAATAAGTCATTATTTTAGATTTACTTTTAATAGAATCATGAGCGTGAGTCGTTAAAATGGATCGTTACGAATTACTTTCGAATGAATCACTCTGAGAATTGGTTCCTTTTAAGGATCATTATTTCCAATTACTTTTACGTTCCTACCCAATCAATCCTACCCAAGAATAGTAACCCGAATAAAAAACGATCCTTAAATTTGCCGCGTTATCCACGCTTTTTTGTGGATTCCACAGAATTTTTCAGCACGAAATTACACACAGAAGTTTAACGCCTGACATTATTAATTGTATTGAACTTTTGTGCGGATTATCGCTCCCTCGAATCTCTCTCCTTTCGCTCTATTGTAAATAAACCTGTTTCGCGTATGGCTAAATATAAATCAACTTTAGTATACGAATGAAATAGCAGATACAGATTTATTTTTGTTATTAGTCACAGCTTTGTGAATTACGCCTCTCGGCTTCTCGGTTAACAAACCAACCTTTTATTAACGTAATAAAGTCAAATGCCAATATACGTTTGTATACAAACCTATGTACGTGTACAATAACCGTTAGTTCTGTCTCATTTCCTCGTGATTACATGTGAAAGAGAAAATCCTCTGTATAGATGCCTCTGTATAATGATAATAACCGTGCATATCGCTCATGTTCGCCGTTCTCTTTCTCTCTTTCGCTCTCTCTCTCTCTCTCCTTCCCTCCCAGAGCCGTTTTTCTCTCACGTGAATGCCTGTCCTGTATCGTACAGTATCGCCAATTACGCCGACTCTGTAGGACTGTCATCACTCCCGATAGAAAACACGATCCTATAAAATTCTCGTGGGTTTTATTCATAATCATTTTTACAACGAAGGTGTTGCGCTGATGAATCGATGTTACAATTCATTCGTGAGATCGATCGGCGATTATCGGATTGGGGGCTGAGTCTTAGCTCGTTTTGGAGCGAATCAAACATTCGAGGGGTTTCCAGTAATCAAACTCGTCTTGCTCGATTGTGCTTTCGGAACTCTGCGTTTACTGTCACAGTGATTATTTGTAAAAGTGAGTAACTCCTCATTTGGACGGGGAGAAGCTTCGTCGCATGATTTATCGTTCGCAACTTTCCTCCAATTTGGAGTGTGGTTTTCGATCAATCGATTTCTACTCCGAAAAGTTTTGTTCGCTCATTCTTCGCGCGGCATGAAAGGTTTTTATGACACGTTTCGAATTTGATATCGAAATGGATTTCTCATTATTTTTCGTTTCATTGTTTCCGACGAAATACCGTTAAAACGTGACGTCGTCATCGTGAATGACGAAAATAAAAATAGCAAATCGCAGACGCTTTTACGTCAATGCTCCATGAGATTAGTGAGATCCATAAAAACACCTTAAATGTAGTTTTCATCATTGTTGCCATTGTATATTCCTGATTCATACTCGACTCCCCACTTCCTTAAATCGTCGCTCATACATACGAGCGCACGAAATGGCAAATAAAAAAACGGCCGGTATCGACTTATCGAGCCGCTATTAAACACGCGCTCGAAAGTCGATGACACAAGTTCCCATTTTGCAGAGCTCCGATCACCTGTTGCCTCTACGGAATTGCAAACGCTCTGCCTTTTAAATCAATCACCTTCTGTCATACGTTTATTGACGCGCCAGAATAGAAAAGGCCTGACTTTTACGAGCTCCGTTTCAGTATGACGAGCACGATTTTTCTCTTCAAAAATTCGTCCCTCGTATGCGTGATTTTTTTAAATTAACCTCCAGAGCCCTGGTACTTTGCCGCTACCGATTAAAGCCACGAATTATCACAACGGAATTCATGTAAAAACAGAAACAGCCGTCGTTGCGCTCGTCGAATTACGATTTCTTCATCATTTACAACGGATTTTCATCATTTCAAACAATTCCGCAGATCCCCGTTGAATCAAACGGCAATAATCTCGAGAAAATCAACAGAATCACCCGAAATTCGAACACCTGGAATCCGAGAACCTCCGGAACCTCTTCTTTCAGTCTCCCCTCAAGATCAAACCGGAAAATTTGTCTACATTCCAAATACAAAAATGCTACGAAAATGAGCCGATTGAAAAGGACGAATCATTACGAGGATAATCTACCCGTTGTGATTCACTTTCCCGTGAAACGATTTCACGGAAGTGTATATTAAATCTCGTGTATCAGTCACCCATCCAGTTGATCTCCTCCTCTTCACTGCTGCTGCTCCTGCTCCTGCTGCTGCTGGTGACGCGCATTTTTCTGTCAAGCTCCAATACTGATCTGCCCACAGCACACACACACACATACAGCCGAGCCTATACTTATGTGAACGGAGATACATACCGACACGAATTATACGTATACGTAATCGGAATGCCGGATAGGTGCGTAGTAGCGCGTGGGGAGGTAGAGGCGCGCGAAGCTTCTCGAGAGAGTCGGGATAATCAATTCAGTCGTTTAAGCGCGAATGATACGAGCAGTCGTATATATTCTCGATAGGCGTGTTTGAGAAAAGCATTTTTTCGAGACTCGAGTTTTATTATTCCTTTGGACGCGAGACGCTTCGAAACAGTTTCTTCGATTCTCGCGACAGCACGGGAGCCTGAAAAAACTATTGAATAAATGTATTTGAAAAATTGGTGCGGATAACAAAGCTAAACAATTTTGTCCGCTTAAAAAAAAGGATTGGTGAATGAAAGAATCAAGTTTCGCTCAAACCGAGAACGTTTCGGGGCGAAGAATTAATTGAGTGATCAAAACCGTGCTGGTTACTGGCTGCCAGCTATTGTGGAAGTAATAAACGTTTACAAATGGGAAACGATCGAGGAAGTGGAGCGTGATTGATGGACGAATCTCAATCACGCAGAAGCCTCTCGCCGTTCGGAAAGCAAATTTTGAAACTATCCTCACTTAGTTTCTCGTTTAATAGTCGCCGAATATTTGCGAAAGTATCGATCACTCGCTGGGTACGAGCGAGCTCGAAATCCAATGTAATGTAAGAAACGTCTGAGAGAGATAGTAGAAAATATGTTTGTTAAGTACGTGGACATGTTTTCGGACGAGGGATACGCGTCGGATCCACAAAACGTAGGTATACTAAAATTCCAACATTTTTTCACACTCCCACCTTTAGAATCAATTCCGAGAACACTTTTTCACGAGCATTCCGGTACATAACCGACCCTGAATCTCATCGTTTTTCAACGAGAAAAGTTTTTCAGCGTTCTGAAAAAAACTTCTCGAGACTAATGATGGAGAAACGATTTTTTGAAGCAGCCTGTAATTGCTTCGCTCTCCAGTGTCCTTCCAGCAATAAAATCGCGTTTTCTTCACTCGTCTTGCTCCGCACGGAGCAATTAATAAAAGCGTTAATGTACTCGAAAATGGCGCACAGGCTGCTCGATCCAGTGATATTTACGCATGTTTGAGGCTTGCGTCATAGAAATATCGATCACAAGCACTCAATTTACATTTTGTATCGAATGGCGATGAATCAAGCGTGTTTGTCGAGCGGTAGCTGAAAAAATGGTTTTCGTACGTAGCCCGTGAGTGGGAGACCCCCGAAAGATCGCGATCGCGAAGTTTATTTTTTCATCTCTCGTTCGGCGGTCCATCCGTCAGGATAATCAGGTCGAGCTGTCAGAAAAAAACGCCGATAAATCGCGCTCACAATAAGATCAACGTGTACATGTGCGTTCGATAATCCATCGATTTTCTACCGTAAGCTTTTTGAATATTCAATCGACCGCTTGGAGGAAACTGTTGCGTCAACTTTATGTGTTGGCGTTCCAGTTTTGAGGATCAACGAAATCACCGGATTTTATTCAAAACTCCGATAGAATTACCTCCGATAGGATTATGTACAGTTAACACTAAAATTCTACGAAACGCTTATGGAAACGAGGAATAGTCGGGGCCCCCTCGCTCAGCAAAGCTACAAATCTGTTGGTAAACATTTGACGCAATCGGCTGTGACCGAAAAGCCGGAAATTGCGCGCGCGACCTGTCAAAATAAATGGTTGGACGAAAAAAAAATGGGAAAAATGATGATTTTGTTTTGTTTTCGTATTCCAAAGTTTGCTTTCACGAGTCGTCGGAGCTCCCGAAGAGTGGTGATCGATTCGATAGGCGCTAACGATATGAAATATTTATGAAAACTTGCCAGATGTTTCGACACGAATGAGAGTCGGTGAGTCTGGAAGTCTCCGGTGATTTTGTACCCTCGTGTATTATGTAAATCGCTCCTCGCACTTATTGCGAAGATTCTCTTCCCGAAAATGAGCGTCTTGCGCTCGCTGTACGCATGCGCGTTCGTCACAAAGACTTTCGGATTAAATATTGAGATTTTTTTATCCCCCTGTGACAGCGATCGCTGATTGCAGCTCGAGTTACTTCGGTGCTTCGTAATGCACTGCGCGCGGCTTTATGCGAATGCAGTTGATTGGAAAGAAATTCGCACACTTTCCGCGAATACATTACACCGAAATGTGTGTGTGTGTGTATGCGCTTGTATTTATGAGCGAAGACAGGAAATGACTGACACAAAATTGCAGTTCGTTAACCCTCGATAGCAGGGAAAAGAAAGTTTGTGCATTCGTGCCATTTCGCCTGGAAGATTTAATGAGCATCCTCTTCGCCTCCGATTTCATTGGGAACGACGATTCTTTATTCTCATTTTCTCCAATGATCTTCCCATAAATAACTACTGTTATATTTTTTGGCTTGCAGGTTCAGAGGCTAGCCGAGTACGAGAGATATCTTGGACAAGAAGCCCGGAATCTTCAGGTGGATAACCCCGAGAGCGGGAACGTTTGTAGCGCTGCTGTGCTACAGCGTGGGCAGCTCGAGGGTGATCTTCACCGTATTCAGGAACTGTTCCCCGGTGACAATCTCCGTCTTCACGAGCGCGATGTTCTCACAACGGTAAATAATTTCGATGTTGAGAAACTTTTTCGTCGATACTTTCGTAAACTTTCGTTATTTCGATCCACGATTTTTCTCAGTTTCAAATCGATCGAAAAATTCGACGAATGGAAATGAGAGTGATCGAAACTGAAGGAAAAGTTTATGAAACATGATATCGACAGGACGAATTGAGGGAAAGAATTCAAAGTTGTTCGCGATGGATCGTCGATCGTGAATGTTTCAATAAAATATGTTTCCGAGTCGCAGACTATTCGAAGATTTGTCAAAACGCTTGCAATCGTTCTGGCATAAATGAGAATTCGTTTTATTAATATCGATTGTGCGGTGCCACAATCGTGCGTGTTCCAGAAGATGAAGAATCTCATACGAAAAAGGAGCGGTGGCAACACAGGAAGGCTGACGAGGGTGCTGTCGCAAAAATCTTTAAATGTCACATCATCCTCACCGGCGCCGAAATCACCGCCGCGAACATTTCTCCTCGAGACACCGGTTCAATTTACGACGGTGAGTAGTCGTAAATTCTCGAATCCTGATGCCACAAGTCAAAAAACGAATGATAATTATCCAAATTTTCGTCCTTTAAATCCGAGGCGTTTCTCCACTTTTCTGAAATTTATTTGACTCTGAAGAATATTCGCGATAGTAATTATCGCCGGGAACGTCCGACGTGAATTTTTGTTCGTTTATTGCCGAAAATATTCTCGATTCAGCTTCTGTGTGCTGAGCCAGAAAACTTTGATTTTTATGCACATTTTTTATTCCTGAAAACAAGAATTTCTTTTTGGCAGTGAAAGAATAAATTTCACCGCTGGAAATTCGTTCGAGCCCCCATCGATTTGGCTCTCTCCGTAAAGTTCGATTTTTCGTTTTCACAGGGAATGCAATCGCAAGAAAGACATTTGTTTCTCTTCTCCGATCTGCTGCTCATCGCGAAAGCTCGAATCGGTGGTAATTTCAAGCTTAAGCAATCAGTGAAAATGAGCGAGCTCTGGTTGACCGCCGGACACATCGAGGATGTTGCGGAAACGAATAAATCCCAAGAAACGAGCTTCGTTCTAGGTTGGCCAACGACCAATGTTGTCGCAACGTTCATGTAAGTCGTTCAATTAAAAATCAGCTTTTTGCCCCCTCAGAAATATTGTTCAACTTATTCATCAATGAGAATGAAAAGCCAGCCTTCGATCTTTCACCCCAAGCACTTTCCCAACGGCCCAATCATATCGCAAGTCACTGGAAAACATTTTTCCACTCGATCTTCAATGATTCACGCCTTCGAAGCGTCAAATCTCTCATAAAAGTACCAATATTTCTTAAAAAAAAAAAAAAAAAAAAAAAAAAAACACCATTTCAGCACACGCATTTATTCATTTATTTCCATACGAGGGTATAAAACAACGCATAATATTCTCGAGTTCGATACACCCGCGTATGATTAATTTACGTCGTACTCAAAGTTATTAATCGATCGTTAGTTTGGAGAGAGACAAGAAAACTTGGTATGCACCAAAGTGGGCAAGGAGATGGAGGAAGGGGGGGGGGGTAGAAAAGTGAGAGAGACTAGTGACGAGTAGAATTAATAATAATAATGAATAAAAAAAAAAACAACGTACGAGAAAAAAATGCCTATACGCCGATTCTGAGAACGCATCTTTTGCTTGTTCAACAGGACTGCAGCGGCTCGAGATCTCTGGTGGGGACGTCTGACCGAGCTCGTACGAGAAGAGAGTATGAAGGAGCCGCCGGACACGAACATTCAAGTCGTGTATCACGACAGTGACACGAACACGGAATACGTAAGTAATCCCAAGCATAAAGTAATAAACAATGCCACAGGCTATTTCAGAAAGAAGTGAAAATTCGATTTTTTTCTTTATTGAAAACCGAAAAACTCGCGTACTGATGGTCGATTTTTGATAAATGTTGAGAGTTTTTGTTCGCTCGTATTTTTTTTTTTTGCTTTTGACGTAACTCATTTTTATCGGGGGCTGCTGACAGTCGATGAAAAAATATAGAACTTTTGATAAGAAGCCCAAAAATCTGAAACTTTGAGATTTTTGAGGGATAATTTACGTTTTTTTGACTTTTATCTAACCTTGGAAGAACCTTCTTTTGACACGGTCGATCCGACGTTCGGAGATGAAGTTGAATGAAAAAAAAAACGCCTCGAAATTAATAAGTGCCCGGGAGCTTTGGGCTGCCAAGAATACACAAGAAAATTGAAAAGTTAACTGAGCCTCCTTGGACTCGACGATTGAACCTGGAACAGCCCGTAAATTAAAAGACACACGGTCACGCCTTCTTTGCTGCGGTCCAGTCTTCGCGCATACGCGATTCTCGAGTCTGGTTGCATCGTAGCTTTACTATTCGTTTCCCGATTCTCTCTATTCGATCTTTTCTCTTTCGCGTTCTCTGCCTCGAAAGAATATTCCATTGGAAGTAGTGAAAAGTTGCGGCATTTGGATTGGAAACCGAAAAATCCCCTTTCGGTGTCTCAGAAAATAATTGTCATCCGATTTTTCAGGAGATAAATCAGCATTAAGGAATGCCGTTTTCACAGTTTAATTCATTTTTAATCTTCGCTTCGAATACCGCTTCGATAATGATTTTTTTATTATTTTCCATGATTGAATCAATTTGAAAGATTTTTTATGTGATTTCCCATAAATAATGCTGAGTTTTTATCTCTTAAATTTTAAAACCTCGAAAATGGTGCCTCGCAAAGTGTCGAAACACGTAAATTTTTATTGGCCTGTCACGAATTTGTATTTTTCTATTTCTCCCTGCGATGTGTAAGACAAAATAAGGGAAAAAATCGATGTTCCTCCCCAAAAAATGTATCAAAAGTATCTCCATGAAACGTATTAATTTTATTGGACACTGAAGATTTGAAGGCTCGTAAAAAAAGTCTACTTGCCGCTCGATAAATTTTCCTTGTATCCGAACATAAATAACGATTATCGAGCGTTATTCACGTCGTCGCGATCGTGGCCAGTTTAACGTGAGAATTCGAAGATTCGATTCACCGTGACATCGAGACTGCTGCATCGCCGGGCTTTTCGAGCCTTATCTCCTGAGCTCAGGAATTTTCTAGCCGATAAAACGAGTCGGGTCAAGTGTAATAAAAAGGGAAAAACACTTACGGGAAAAACGAGCGACGATCTTTCTCTTCAAACTGTTTGAAAGGATGAAAAATCCTTAAGCTTTTTTAACGTTGACAAAAGTAGCCGATAAAAGTACAGTTTTCGATACGACTTTTGTTTCATTAATTCTATTAGGAATGCCATGAATCTTGAATTTTTATTATTCTATCCCTTAAGCCTGCGCAACGGTTTCGTTGTTTCGAGCCCGAAAGGACCAGATTCCGGCGTCCTTATATATTTTCATCCTTTTTTTATTCGTTCCAAAAGCCAGAGTGCTCTCAAACAATTGAAACGATTCCTCCAATCATCGTAATTGATAATAAAAAACGGTTAAAATGACAACTGACTCGTGTGTCGACTCTATTAATAGACGCGCTTATTTTTTGCAGTGCAAGACAATAGAGGTCAGCTCGGAAATGACAGCGTCGACTTGCGTGAGTCTAGCAACGAGACTGCTCGGTCTTCAGGGACCTTTTCAACTTTGGGCTAGAACGTCGTCGGACGAGGCGCCGTATCCATTGATCGGTCACGAGAGGCCATTCGCCATTAAATTGTCGAATCTTCGGCACACATTGTCGGCCGAGGAGGGTTTCGATCTGGAGCATTGTAACAAGAGTGGCCATGACACGTGTCACTTCATTTTACGCCCGGTTACGAAGTCGCCGATAAAAAAGAACAAGTCGAAAATAAGCGGTCTTCTGAGAAGATCGTTGTCCCTCAATCCGAGTATATTCGGCGTCAATCTTTCAAGACTCGACGACAATGGCTTACCAAAACCGGTTCTCGTAATGCTCCAACAATTATTCGCAAAAGGACCATTCACACAGGGCATTTTTCGCAAATCTGCCAACGTCAGAATAGTCCGCGAATTAAGGGACCAGATCGAGTCGACCGGTGATCCAACCTGCCTCGAAGAAGCCCCGATCATCGCGGTCGCTGCTTTGCTCAAAGATTTCTTGAGATCGTTGCCCGATCCGTTGCTCACTTCACATTTATTCCCACTGTGGATGGCGAGCCTCGAAACAGCCAAACCTGTACAAACGATCAAGAGGTGAGCAAAAACAAACGTGTTTTTATAGTCGCAGAATTTTCATTGAGGAACTCGACGCTCTACAATTCCTATTTTCTCTTCCTTGCCTCCGGAATAACAATTGCCTTTTTTGGCATTTTAGTCCAACCGGTCCATAAGTGACCTACATTTTTCATAATTTCTTGGAAAAAAGAAGCAGGACAAGGCGAAAAACTTGAACCGTGACACAAATAGTTGTTTCGCTCAATTCACTGTTATTTTTTTTTAATTTTTGAAGGAAATTTTTTAATATTTTATTAACTCCGTTTTTTATCTTCGTTGCAGTATTCTTGATCGACTTCCCAAAGCGAATTACACACTGTTGTCGCACCTCGTTTGCGTCTTGCATCACGTTGCGAGAAGGTCCAAGCACAATTTAATGTGCGCGAGTAATCTCGGTGTTTGCTGCGGTCCGAGTTTACTTTGGTCACAAAATCCCTCGGTTAATCAAAGTCGAGCGATTCCAGCACTCACGGAAATGCTTATACGACATTGCGAGGTACTCTTTGGCGAAGGCGTCACGCAGCTTCTTGGCGAAGAACGCAGTGACAGCGGCGCCGAGGAAAGCACCGATAGCCTACACTGTAAGCCCTTTGATTTTTTTTTTAATTCTGTGCTCAACCGTCCGTTCTAATTCACGTCACCGTTCGTTTCATTACAAATTTTTATTTGATTCAAGAATTCACGTTCTAAAAAAGTGATCTTGTAAGTAGAGATAAAGTAATCGAATCAGAGCCTATCGAAAAATGTGTAAAATGAAAAAAAAAAACTAATGAGTTTGAATGGTTGTTGCAGCAGGTGGACTTTCGGTGGACAGTTTGGATCTGGAGCCCCCTAGAAAGGATCACATGTCATTGTCCCGTGATTCTGGTTTGACGTTATCGGACTGTCAGTTATTCATACCGGAGTCGCCGGTGGGTTCGGAGGATTCGGCGGTGAACGCCTCTTCCTCGAGTTACGAGAAATCCCATTCGACGAAAGAGGAGAAAACGAATGGGAAGAGTTACATAAGAGTTTACGGTGGTTGGGAGGAGCGTATGAACGGATATTCTCCGGGTTTGCATCATCAAAGTCTCGTTGAGAGTGGACTGCGAGAGGACAAAAATCCGTTTCAGCGACAGGATTGGTTGAGGGCCCAGCTCAAAAGAACGCCACGAACGAAGCTCGAGGAGAGCGAGCAGCGTAAGGATCGCTTCGACGAGAAAGAAATATACGCGAGGGAGTATCTTCGTCAGGAAGCGATGAAGGAAAATTGCAAAGACGTATCTTACCGATCACAATTCGATGTGTCGCGGGATTTGCGCGTTGACTATGAAAGGTCCTCGCAATCGCAACAGAAACAGCAGCAACAGCAGCAGCAACAACAACAGCAACAGCAACAGCAGCAGCAACAACAGCAACAGGATTCTTGTACCGATCGTGTGTCCGTTAACGATTCGGAGCAAGAATCAAACGGCGATTCGTCACGTTCCTCTGAGCGTTACGAATTCGCGAAAGAGCGTTTCGCCGATTACAAAAAGGTCAAATCGGAGCAATACCCCAACAGGGACTCGCCGATATCGCAAAATGGCAGTTATCACTCGGGCAACGATATGTATGAATTCAAAAAAGTCAAGAGCGAGTTGTACGTCAGCTCGAGCCAAGAAACTACGAGAAAAACTGAACGTTACGAGCACGAACGCCTCGAAAACGGCATTTACGGTAATCGCGATACAGCCAACGAGATTTATGGCTCGAGAGAACACACCGATATTTATTCGTTCAAACAGAGCGAAAGCATCGATGTTTACTCCGAAAATATCGATGACAACGAGAGAACGTGGCCCGAAACACCACCGCCGCTCCCACCCAGACTGAGACACTTACCACCTGTTCACATGAGCCTCGAGGAACGACACAAAGTTGCTGGAAGGTCAAGGTCGCTACCACCGCCTCCACCATATCGACCACCTCCTCAGCCACGTGCACCCATCACCACGAGACATCTCGGATATCCTAGATCCCTCGTCGACGACGAAAGCTACGTCTGAGGCTTGACTTTTGTCGAGAAGAACAGAAAAAACAAAACAAAGAGCCATGTCACAGTCGGAAGAAAAGTTTCGTCTTCGGGTGTTTTGAAAAACTACAACTTTTTCATGTTGTCTTGCTCATCGAGATGCTTTTTTAATCCTGTCGTAAAACGATATCTAAGAAATCATAAAACTGGCGAAATATTGTTTGCTTCGGTACATTCAAAAGTCTTGGTATCCCACAGTTTTTTTAAAACGATTCTCTCTCATGGGATTTTCCAATTGTTGAGTTTTTTTTATTCTCCACTACTTCTTAGCCATTAATTTCTCATTTTATCTCGATGTGCGAAACGATTTCAAAACAAAAAGTGTACGTTTTTTTAATCACCCTGAAGTGTACACGTAGCACGGATAAGATACGAGCGCGATTCGAAAGTTTTGCTGATCCTCGTTGTGACTGAACCTAGTCCAAACTAAAGCCCTCGATTATTTTGTTGAGTTTTCAAACGTTTCTTTCCCCGCTCCGAGGGTAATAAACATGGATGTTCATGCTTTCGTACATTTGCGAGGAAGCGTTTCGCGAAAAACGATTTTTGTTTTTATCGGAATATACTTTTTTTAAACGATATAAATATATAAGGATAAATGGAAATTGAAAAAGAGATACATAAGAACAACAACGTCGCTGAAAGGATCATCGATGTTCGATGTTCTTCAGTGATTCAGGGTGCTTCCACAGCGTTAAGCATAGGTCGTTATTTTTACGAATCGTTTTTTTTTCTTTTTAGTCAAGTCAAGAAATTGACGCATTTTTATAAGTCTACGATGGACGAGACTCGAGTCGAGAATGACATTTTAGTTTTGTTTGAATTTCTTACAAAATACGCGTGTATATATATTCGACATAAGTTTATATAAATCACATGGATATAAAACTCGTCGGTTAAACGTGAGCAGAGAAAGAAATGAGAGGTCGAAAAAATGTTCACAAAATGCCAAACGCACAAACTCTAAGTCGACCAATAATCGAATTTCTCAAATGGAGCAATTCGAACGAGTGAGTCTCGCCAAGGTCTCTCTGTTCGCTTACTCTTTTTCTCCATGCAGATCGCAACTATTGCGTTCCACATTTATTTTGCTCAGCGGAGTCGTAATATGTGCAAAAACGACAACGCTAAAAAAATCGTTGAGTCAATCACGATAGTTCTTTGATAAATTATACGATTTATTTTCAACGTTTATTTTTCCCCCTTTTTTCATCATTTTATTGCATTTGAAAATCTCAAAAAGCCGGAAACGAAGTCCCAGTCTATCGTTCGACAAATATGACATTAATAAACTACCTATGGAATTTTCAAACGTAACTTATAGCTCTAATCTCGAGTATGCTATGTATAAAAAAAAAATGAATTTCGTGCCCGAATGATAGCCAAGAGCGATTTACTTCAGCGCATTATAGAATTAAAAAAAAAAACTGTTGATTTAAAAACACGAACATAAATAGATTATATATTACGATATTTCGTTACATCTGTAAATAACTATTGATAAAAGAAACACAAATGCAAGTAAATAATTGTAAACTTTTATATCGCTCGATCTTATGAACATAATTTACACAATGCCACTAAAAAAACTATATGAAAAACAAACAAAAAAATGTATACTTATATAAATTATACGACCCGATATAAAAGTAAATATATTTCGTATTTTCTACAGCTTTTGAGTTTGGTTTTGTTTTTAAACCTGCAAAAATTGGAAAATATTCTTTGAAGAGTATGGATCAGTCGACTAACCTCACTTGGAATTTTTGAAATTGAAATTCTCTGACACGGTTTGACCGATTAAAAAAAGGCTCTGTCAGCCTACGCAGAACGATGGAAAAAATCGACTATGTCAAAGAATTTCTATTTCGAAATTTGCAGCTATCTCTCTCGCACTCACGGTTGCGATATACCGACTGATCCATCCTCTTAAAAGGTTGGGGAAAAAGGTAAATTTTTCTCCTTTGCCTTATGACGAAAAATGACTGAAAAAAAATGTTCTATGGCATTTTGACAGCGACGTTACGAGAGAATCTTTGAGTATTCGAATCCTGATTCGTTCAGGTACTTTTAATAAGAATTTGCGCCTATATCAAATTTTGCTACATGAAGTGATCGGAATTTTATTTTGTTTATTGTACTCTCGAATTCGGACTGTTTGGATATTTTCACGCAGCTTTGAATGCAGGTTATGAATCTGTCAAACGAGTACCAAATTATGATGAACGAAGAATTCGCGAGTCTTCAGCTGGATTGTCCGATTTTGCATGCCCTCAAAGTACAATTCTCTTCGCAATTTCATAAATACATGATCAGTGTGGATAGTTTTTCAAACATCTTTTAAACATGAGTTTTCTCGCTTTTTAATATGATCGTCTTCTTTGAATCTCTTAGAACGAAGAGCAGCTTAAAAAGCATACGCTAGACGGCCATTTAGAAAATAAACCTGTAGACCGAGCACTCCATCTTTTATCGTGAGTAACTAATTTATCGAACCTCTCCTGCTCACTGTAAAACCTTTCGTGTTACATGCCATTGTATCATCGATTTTTACCTCCTTAAGTTTCCATCAAACGTGAGTGTATACCGTTCTGCTCAGTTTGTAGGATAAAAGGGCACTTGCAGCATAAAATAGAACTTCACGATCCATTTAATTTAAAAAATACCGGAAAATATATTTTTTTAAAGTAACTTTACATCGGAATCCCAAAATTTGTACGTTTTTTTTTTCATTTCTGCTCATTTTTGAAGTGCTCGAATAAATTCTTTGTGTACACTCAAAAAAAGTATTTTTCAGTGCCATTTTCAAGGAATTTTTTCGAGTAGAATGAATTCTTGGTCCACTGAAATAATTTTGAAAACACCCTCCCTAAATTCTTAGACCCGGTTTGATGCTGAATTTGGACAATTTGATTGAAACTCTAGATTCAAACGATTCGGGTATGAAATTAACTCAGCCTTATTCCGCATTCCATTTTTATGAAAATTTTTCCAGATTTTTCTGAGCAATATAACATTTCCTAAAAATAGAAAAAAAATTAATTTTTCAAGCGCTTTTTGCAAGTTGCGATGTAAAATATGAAAGCACTTTTTATTTTGATTTTTCTGAAGACTTGTATTACATTAAATCGTTCAGCAAAAGATACGATCTTGCTGATTACCGTTTGAATGAAAAATCGTGCCAGAATATTTCTCAAGGGTTGAGCAATAACAACAAGTATTCACTGAGGGTTTCGTATGTCAAACGATTAACTACAAAGGACCGCGCGTTCGTGCATATGTAATTCTTCGTACGAGGCTCTCGGATCATCTTGGCACTTTGTATGCGCATGCAGAAACGCGGAAAAATAGCTTCTATGAGTTTCCGACGTTTTCGTTCGATACTGATTCATGCCGGGTGCGTGGTAAACGATTCATTGTTTGCCATGTACAATAAACGATAATTATCGAAGCGAGGTCTCTCGTTCACGTAATACAAATCACATAAGGTTGTTAACGAAGCACCACTTTTGATGGGATTCTAAATTCCAGTCATCGAAGGCTAACACATGATTTGAAAGCAATTGTCAATTATTTCGAACGGACAATTTTATTCTTTTACGTAATCAACGAGCAATAATCGTGATCTATGTTCCTTCTGATAAATCATAATTTTAATAGTTCTTGGAATATAATTGTCGGAAAAAAATATTAGTAAACGTCGAGCACGCGTTGAAAAAAAATATGTAAAAATCAAGCACTCATTTGACTAGTGCGTAAGAAAATGTTCGAAAATTCCGCGCCACCGACGCAGTGTCATATATATTCACTTGACGTCGTGAAGATTCGTACATTTTCGGCATTTCTCGTAAAACGAGTCAAGCGAGGTACCGCACAACTCTCTACATCACGTATTCGTCTATATATACGGACACGCGTGCGTATATACCTGTATAGATTACTACGTGCTGAGATAGATCTCAGCTTAGTTTGTTATCCGCTTTAATCGTTAGTTGCGTTCGCCTTCTTGCGTGAGTCGGACGTGTCCGGTAACGTTACATTTTTTTTCTCTCCGTGCACGCTTAACGTTGATGCAGTGCCGATTTCCTGCTTGTTTTCTATTGTGAAATTGTGACAAATGATCAAACATTCGTGAAGGTTTTTTTTCATGGTATAAGATGAGTGTTGAAAATGTGGCAAGAGGGAGGTGAAGCTCCGTTCGAGAGTACATCGGACACGTAAGTGTAGGAAAAAAAGTAGAATTACTGTCTTGAATAAGTATTGAGTCTAAAAAAAAGTGTCCCCTAAAGTGAACTTAACGAAAATTCTCGCGTTTGAAACTCTTTTTAGAATTTCTAACGCGTTCTTTGCGAGATCTATAAATAAAACATTCTCCAAGAGCATAGGCTTCACACACGTGTATATATCGAAAAATTACAAACTTATGCATTTGCATCACGTAACAATCCACGCTTGACACGATTCTTATCTTTTATAAGTAAATGAGTGACCCACTAATCGTACAAGTTAACTGTGATTGATGCTTCCACTATCCTCTGGCCACTTTCTATGTGTCATAATAAAACGCTCGCGTGATAGGTCAGTACAAATGATTTTTCCAACAAGATTCTTATCGCAGAATCCCTGCCGTGTCTCGATTCGATTTCGATTACAGTAACAATGACTCGTAATCATAATAATCGTCCACATTATGTACAACCTCACAATTCAACTTTCTCAGAAACAAGGAATGAGTGAACTTATTTTTTAATCGAGTGGCTTAAGTATTTTTTAGTCGAGATAATAAATTGAATAATCATTTTCATGGTACTTTTTTAAATTATTTCGATAGGTTTTTTATGTCTTGTACTATTTTCAAGGCATTATAAAGTTTTTATGGAAATTCGTTAGCATTTCAAGAACAATAAACATTAGATTTTTTCACAAGACAATTACTACTTATGAATATCTTGTGAGTTATTGATTCACTCGATGATTTACAAATTTATTAAAGTGTTAAAATTTTATAGGTACAAGCAAATTTAAGAAGTATTTTCTGATTTTGATACTGTCCCAATTTCTCTTCCAGCTCAAATTTTCAAGCCCTACAAAAACTATATCAAATTTTTAACATCCAGTGCTACGTTACAATATTGACATAAATTAATAATTTTTTTAAAGTAGAAACAAACTTTTTCCCAAAATGACAATGCAAATTTCTACTTCGATGGGAACGCTTTCGACTTCATAACATTCTATTTTTTAAGTGTTCTATTCCAGACTATGAAATTAAATCAAATAGATAAACAACCATTTTTACAATTTAATCTTCAATAAATTAACAAAGCTTTAAAAGTTCAGGTTCAGTTTTTGTAACATTCGATATGGAGAATAAGGGTCAGTAAACGCGTTGTGCGACGATATATTATGTAATGTTGGATATAAAAAATATTACAGAAAAGGAGAGGATATCCAGAAATTGAGTGTGATACAAACTCTACCGAGTCTTCTTGCGGGAGACGCTCAATCATGCATATCAAGATTAATGCCGAAGATGCAGCAAACTCTGCCGACTGCGTCGACAGAGTTTCATATGGCTGCATCGACGACGTTCAAAACTATACTGGAGCAGAGACTGGTCAGTCATTCAACGTTTACACAAACATTCCTACAGAGTATTTTGAACTCTCTGGACAGTCGAGATCCAGGTAAAATTTCATATCTGTCTGTTTATTATTTGGAAAACTGCATAGTTCCAATGAAGAGTAATGATACTTTCTCTGGGCTTGAATTTCATTTGAATACAACGACGTTTGTTTAGTTGTTGCACAAGCATGGCTGGAGACCTTACTGGATGTGATCGAGTTACTGCCGGCAGAAGTCATAAGGCAGGAGGTACTTGAGAACAAATAATTCTTTCGACTCTTGAATTCACCTTTGCATTGTGCTTTAATTACAATGAATTATGTTTCCTGGAAAAGACCAGGTTTAATTACAGCGCTATATGATCAAGTCGGTTTCCACATTTCTAATTCTTCCATTACACCATGCATATGTTAATATTTATATTTTCATAATGCAACAAATTTTCCTACCACTAAAATTTATCGGATTAATATTCTGACTCTTAAAATAATTGGTGCATTGTTATATTAAAAAAAAAATGTTGTATTCAGATCCTCCCGATGGCCATAAATAAAGGACAATTGTCTCAGCCTACCAGCTCGAGAATAACGTGTAGCAAATTGATTGGGAAAATATGTACACGATTCGATTCTCAATTGTAAGTACCTTGATAAACTGTGATATAACTTCAATGACTTCTAATAAATATAACAGAATCAGTTTTTTTATTTAACTTTCCAAGGACTCTTTTATTGAAGATTGACTAACGTTTTTAATCTGATGCTGGTCCATCATGTTCTGCAAATTTAATTATGGAAATATCATGAAGTGCATTATTTTACATGCCTCGTGGAGTTATCAGTTTTATTTAGAAAAAATGGAAAGCTTTGAAGAAATTATTTAATGAGAATTTTTTCTTTTTTCAGAATAAAAAAGGAAGTACTACCAACAGTACACTCACTTTGTCAGGATGTAAATAGCGACGTAAGAGCATGCATTTGTCTACAGTTACGTTACGTTGCCGAAGGCCTGGGTCCCGAATCCGTAAAACCTGCTTTGTTACCGTCTATCGTTGAATTAGCGAGCGACGAAGAGTGCAGTGTAAGGCATGCCTCCGTGCAGACAATAGTACATCTGCTGCCTCAACTCCAAACAGGTGCGAACTTGCAATCAGTGGCATATAATCGAAATTTGACGAAAGAAATGGAGAAATCATTTTTAAAAAAGTCAAACTGAAAAGAATATTTCCAAATTTCAAGTTTTCCTTCTGAATTATCAATTATTTGTGTCATTATTTTTTAGATGTAATAAAAAATACGATAGCACCCTTAATAAAGAAGCTGTGCGAGGGAGCTCTCGAGTCCGATGATACAGTACTGTGTGTGATAGCCCAAGAGTTTGGAAAATTAGCTCTCGGTCTGGAAAGTAAGGATTCATTGTAACGATCTTTGAATATAATTCTGTCAATCGAGAAAAATATAGTTAAAAATACGTTTTTTTCAGAATGTTTAACACCTGGGGAAAAAACGTGGCTTATTCAGTATTTTCAACAACTCTCACAATTAGGAGTACCAAGTATGAGAAACGAGGGCACCAAACAAGAGTTCCCCTTTGTAAGTTGGATCCTTGTTCCATCTTTTTCATACAGTACGATGAAACAAACTCTAATACCGTTAGAAGAATAGATTTTTCATGGCAAATTCTGTTTCAGATAAGCAATAATCCACTTATAAATGAAAGGAACGTGGAATGCCGATGGCAGTGCGCTTTTAATATACCAGCTATGTTCCTGTTCGTGTCCTCGGCTGCTGAGGATGTAGAAATCTTGCTCCCCACGTTCAACGATCTTGCGAGTGATCCATACTACATGGTTCGACGTACCATCGCTTGTGGCATTCACGAGGTAAATTCACGGATTTGATACGACATTCTATTTTAACTGATTTTATGGCGAATTCGTTTATCAAGAAAACGTGTTTTATTACGCTTCTCAAATATTTTAAAAAATATGTATCAATCTGCTTTATTACAAATTGAAATTGAAATACTGAATGCAGGTTGCAAGGATTTTGGGACCGAGAAATAATCTGATTAAGGGTGAACTTATCAAGTTACTGAAAGACGACTCGGACGAGGTTCTCCAAGGTCTGGTTCCACACGTGGCTGTAACATTCGAACTCTTGCTGCAAAGTCAAACCATTGGAATGGATAAAATAGTAAGATCTCAGATTCCACTATACTTTTCATATTTTTCATACATTTCCAACTGATATTCTCCACCATCAATTTTATTTGCACATTCACCCACAATTCGTTCTCATTGGCAGTGATGATGCAGGCTCTAATTTTATTGCAATGTAATTCTCTACCATGTTGTTACTATTTTTAAGGATTCAACTGCAATGGATCTGGTAAGAGCTCTGCTGAAATGCGAGGCTGAAATTGATACGACGAATAATTGGAGGCTTTCCGCATTGATGCTCGAACAAATGGAAGTCTTGCCAAAATGCTTTCCAAGCGATATTATTTACACGTATTTCGTGCCAGTCGTAGTCACGAGAGCTTTGAAAGCGGTACAGATTTTGTTTACAATTAAATAATAACTTTCAATAGCCTTGATAACATCAAAACAGTTTAAAATTTGATAATAATTCGGAATTTGTATTACTTTCTATATTGATTCTACGTTTCAATATTCATGTTCGAGTCACCATTTTTTATGGTGGCCAACCGAGGCCATTCACCATCGACAGCGACCTAATTCAAATTTTCCAAATTTCCAGAGACCGATGCCAGTTCGTCTTGCTGCTGGTCGAACGTTTCTCGTTCTGTTGCGTCACAATTTGAAACCGACACATAGGACCGCATTGCGTAATCGGCTGTACACCGAATTCGCTTGGAGTTCGAACAGTTACGTGCGTATGCTATACATTCACATGATGATTGAGGCAATGGAAATATTTTCATCGATGTATTTCAAAGAGTATTTTTACTCGGCGGTTCTCGCTCTAACTGAAGATCCGATAGCGAACGTTAGACTGAAAGTTGTGACACTTTTGCCTTCATTAAAATCTTTCATACGTTTGCCATCGGACAAAGAACTGCTCTCGTCTCTCGAAGCTAATGTTCGTAAGTTAATGAACAACGAGACAGATCGAGACGTCGTTTACGCCCTAACGAATGTCATACACAAATTAGATGCCATTGTTGTCAGACACGAAGGACAGCCCGTACGTATACAAAATTCCCTTTCTTCATCATCCAAACTTTGCACCTTTTTGTTTCCTTTACTATTTCAAATAATTGCAGACTTCCGCAAAAATGAGCAAACAAGAGACTGATGATTTGAGGAAATACGAGGAAGAAAAAAGGCTGATGAATACAACGGCTGGAAAATCTGTTCTAAGCTCGAGTCAGTTGGCACACCCAACCCCAACTGCGGCAAAGAAACATTTAATGACACCAAAAATCAGTGAGTCTGTCACCGAGTTGAGAATGCTCAAATTAAATAAAAATATTTTCATTTATGAACATTAATAACATTTTCATACTTCGTTTTCATAGGTGGTACAAACAGGATGGCAAGCAGTGAAATGGGAATAGGTCGAGGAGTAAGGCAAAATCCCATTCCCACTGATGGTGCAAGATCTTCGTGAGTACAAGAAAAACTTGTCCGAAATGTTTATTTTTCATTTTTATAATACTAACCCATTGACAATTCCATTTTATAATCTTTCCGGAGAGAACTTTCGGAATTAATCTTTAACAATTGTCAAAAATTTCAGACTTCCGCCGAATATGTCTAAGGTCAAACCACCAGGATCGATATCAATGCCGGACCCTCCATCTCGTTTATCCAGACGTAAGTTGCTGTAAATTGAATTTCCAGAACGGTGCGATAATTGTAAGTAAAAAATTGAGACGATTGAATTTTTCTTTCAGAGAATTTGCCAGCTTCTCGATTGAACGAGATGCCAAAAGCTAGGTGAGTGAATTAAATTATTTTCTTCTTAATTTTACTTCGAAGAAATCCTTGCTTTCGGTATGCCTATTAATTCGTCGATATGAATTAGAATTAACCAGTGTAAACTCCATAATTGCAGTTGCACATTTTTACTAACGTTGCAACAAATCCACCGGAAGTTCGAAACAAAAGCAGACAACGCAGTTGGTAGAATATTTTTCATATTTGAAGACAAGTAAAAATTTTGACTAGATACTCGATGACTAAACAATTGGAAGGCTTTCGTTTCGACCCTTCTCAATTATGTTGCAAATATTGCTTAGAAAAAATGGCCAAGCGACGACCTCAGACATCGTCTCACTCAGGCATTCTGTGTATGTGCTTCTAGTACGTCTAGCAACGATCTAACATCGAGTTGGGCACAACTAACATCGAACAGCATGTTACTAACACATCTATGGGAACGTATAAACATGTCGAAATCTAACGTTAGCGTAAGCCCAAATAATCATATGGAGGGTACAGGGTATCAGGATTATGGGTTTGCCTACGAGCCTTACGAAAGCTTCGATAACGGATCGACCAACCGTTACGAAATGGCTCAAGCATGCGAATCGTCATTGAACAAAGCGATGAGTTTTCCAAGCGTGTCGTCGTATTGCAGCCCCGAGCACGAATGTACAAGAGCAAGATTTAACACATTTTACAAGCACGATTATTACCCGCCATCGGTACTATCAAAGACACTGTTAATGTCCCAAATGAAAGAGAGAAATAATTGTTGGGCTTTTAGTTCGATGCCGGAGATACCAGTAACGTTGCAGGATGACGAATTTCTCGTTGACGCCGGTATAAGAATGCCTGTACAATTGTCGTCCTGTCACCCAAGTTCGAGGATTCCAAAGCTGCAAGAAATCATTTATCGGAATCGTCGAGTCGTCGGGCAGAACGCAGAACGTTCGTGTAGCAGCGAAAGACCGCCGAGCGTTAATCTCGACAAGGGCAAATCGAAGAGACACTTCTCGATGCACGAAGATTGCTTGAAAACGCGCTCGAGCAGCCTCGACCAAACGAAGATCAATCGATGTTCGGTCAATTACGAAGACATGGCGAGACAACGCGGCAAGTGCAGTTTAGAAGAACAACATTGTGTCAAGGATGACCCCAGGTCCAAGAGATATCCAGCTCCTCCGGGCAAGCTACGAATGTCGTGCGGTGAACAACAAAAGTCCAAAAGTTTCGAGGATAAAAGCAAAAGATGCTCCTTGATATTGGACAAGGAAAAAAGTCGTTTTTCACAACCGAAAAGCGTCATCGATCGAACGAAACGTCATTCGGTAAATTATACGACCCACGTAACCGACATTAAAGATACGAAGCCACAAAAATTCAAACGCCACAGTCTAGAAGTCACCGAATCCAACGGATCGGAACGCATGGGACGTTTGAAGAGAAATTTTACTCTTGACGTCAATCACAATCAAGGCGCTAGCAAAATTTCTTCGCTGAGAAGCGCCCTCGCTTCCGGAAGTCGCACCGCACCCGTTACGCGAGCTTCCAGCCCTATCCGAGTTGCTCCACGTTTCAATTTCGATCGTCAGGTTCAGGATGATATCGGGGATTATTCGATGGAAAGACAACTAGGGAAATTCAGTTCGAGCGATGAAGAAGTCGATAAATTGTGCATCAGATTCTCTTATCTCGATCCTCCCAATATTAGGGATGATCGTGCGAGCAGTCGGGCCAGTCGATTGCCCGTTTGGATGAGAAGGAAGAAACCATAAAATGCGCATTTATTTTACATCTCAGGCATTACGTTTCAGAAGCTCGTAGAGCTATCGTTCATGGAGAATTTCCATGATACTTGGGAAAAGTTAGTACATCTTGATACATTTTTTCCAAAATACTTTTTGCATCCAGGAAAACGAAAAATAACACAATCTTGAAAATGATTTTGATAACAGCCACAATAAAAGCGAAAAAGGAATGGAGGCAAACACTTCACAAACGACTGAAATATATAATGAAAACTATGCAAAAAGATGATTCTATTCAGGTAGAGTTATTTTTAATTATCAAAATAGAATTCAAGAGGCTTCGAATGATTGGGAATTTAAAAAATGGACTCTCCAAGTTTATCATGGAAATTCCCCTTCGAATGAATGTATATCCTAATTGATGTACTAATGACTGTCGAAATAGTGAGCTGAAATCTGTTCCTCATCAAATCTCCAAATGGGACTCGTTTGTTTGAGTGTGAGCTAATAGTCGGCCTGGCAGCTACTGAAACATAGTGGCTTTTATAGAATCTTCCATTAGCGGGAAAAGTATTTGACTGTGGATCCTTTGCAATATTAGTGCATTTTGAATTATAATTGAAATCTCGAGTCACTTTAGCTCACCAAGGAAATTGAGTTTTTTCCGTAATTCTTTTACTTTTTGACGTTCTCAACGAATGTCTAGCCTCGTCGAATCATCAAAGGAGACATTTATTTCCGGAGTGGTCCAAAAAACTGTTAAGCCATCCATTAATTAGATCATTTAATGAGATATTTATTAATCAACAATATTAAAATATAGAATGGACGTTTTGGTGAGGCCCCTACACGGTTAGGAAAAGAGTAAAGATATAATAAATTTTCTTAGGCATATTTTACCACGTGCCTGTAAGCTGCGCAGTCCTTTACTGATGAAACTACAAATGTTAACACACAAAACTCAGCATATTTTGTTTACAAAATCTTCTCAACTTGCATGTGAGCATGGAGCAATCATTTTCCCAATTGCAGCAAAAAGAATGAACCAGCGAATGCATAAATCAGTCCACATTTGATGTAAACAAAAACATTCTCATGAAAATAATCAAGAAATATTTTATTTTTGGCATCGTTTGGAGTATAGCATTTATCTTTGATAGAAAAAGGAGAAAAAAAGAAGAAAATGAACAGGGTATTTTCGAAAAGTTAACGTTGACAACGTTATCCTTGTCCCTTGGAGTTCTCGACTTAGTTGTACATTATATTGATCATAAAGAATATAAAAATGAGTGCACCAACGCTTAGAGATGCATTTAAAAAACGTATGTTTAAATTCGCTCTGGTAATATGGTGGCAAATTGCACTAATTCTTCCGAGAGAAAAATGATGTACGGTAGAACGTGGCGAAACTCGAGTCGCAGATTGTTCACTGAAAAAACGATTGTCAAAGAACTTATACGACGAAAATATCGCCACAGCTATCTCATAGACTTTTCAGAGCCGATTGTACTTAATTATAATGTATGAGGCATTTCATCTCAAGCCAAGCTACATTCATTCTCAATTCACGATCTCATTCAATCGTAATCTAACCCAGAGTGTACATAAAGGGAAAAAAATACACTTTTTTCTTTTTTGGACCACAGGTACGAATCTTCGAGTTGTGAGGTTAATGGGTTAACTTGGGATATAATTCATTGTATATTTCTATATGCCTAGTGTTATATACATATATAATAAGAATTTAAGTAGTAGCTAATGTACACAATGTTGAACAATAATTTATTTTTCGCGTCCCAGACATTGTAACTTTTATTCGTTATTTATTTGCCCCCACGTCATGTGGCACGATGTAAATTATCTAGAAAGAGAGAGAGAAGAAATTTACGAATTGTATATTTATGAGAAAGAGAGTTTAGAATAATGTTAAAGACTGTTCGGTATATTATTATAAAGAAATTGAACCTTGGAGTTTGCTTTGTTTCTTTATCGTTAAAAACGTAGAGATTAAAATTTGAGTCAGATTTGCCTAATTGCCGAGTGAAGAAAAAAAAAGTACACGAACATTGTACTCCACGAAAAGATTAGCACTGCAGTATTGAAAATAGTATTAGTTCTAGTCCGGTAACAAAAAATGCCAGTTTTTCTTCGTTTCTCGGAAATTATAATTAACGAAATTTCCATCAATTTTTCCAAAACCTGCTACTCTTCTTGTAGATGAGTATTACGCTACAAAAGGTTATCCAATAAGTTTTTTCAATGAAAATCAATCTTCCTCCATAGAACTAGCAACACATTCATTCATTAAATAGAATGATCGCCTGATCGAACTCACTTGAATCGAATCAATTGATTTTTCCTCTCTGCTAGGACAACTTGAACGCTGAAAAATACAATTAGGTGAATTTGACGAGCCTTCGACGTTGCATTCGCACGTTATTTCCTTCGTGATAAGACATGCATATATAAATATACGTATATGTATATATATTTATCAATATCTTTATATATTAGAAATACGATATATAAAAAAAGGAAATATTATGTATTTTGTGCAGCACGAAAACGTCAGGTGAGACTACGAGAAAATCATGAATGAGTTGTTGGCGAAGGAAAAGGGCTTTAATGTTTGTTCTCGAGAAGGACAAAAGAGTATAAAGAAATTGAGAAGCGTTCGACGCGATAAACGCGCAACGAAGGAATCCGTAAATGAAATATTGGCGAATCATTTGCCATCCGCTCTTCCCTTCTCATCTATAAATAATAGCTGAGCTATTTATTTTACTACACCGAAATGCAAACATAGCTGTAATTACTCTAGAACACCATGCAAAACGCAGAATAATTTATGAAAAATTCTTAAAACAAAAGAATAACAAGCAACAAACAGTAAAAACCAACTATTGTCTCTGATTAAGAAGAAATAAAATAATGAAATATACGTCCTGTTATGGACTTCTGGTTACCAACTAAGATAATACAATTGTTAGAAAACAAAAGCTTAGACCAAATGACAAATTGGAGTATTCCAATTTCAAAGCCCTTCATTTCCGGTAGGAACAATATACTACGATTGTTCGATCATGTAAATACTCTATCCACACCGCCAAAGGCATCATATTTTTCTGCTCATCCAGTTATTAACGCATCTCTCAGATTAATGTTCTTCGGCCTGTAGTACGAATAAATTGCGAATCACAAGATAGACATTTCACGAGTTGTCGAAACGAGAGTGACGAGATGAAGAAACTAAAACAAAAAAAAATAAAAATATATAAAAAACGTACAGAACGAAAAAATTAAAATTACAACAAATGATAAAAGATTTTGAGCCGGGAGCTTCGAGAATTAAAAGTTAAAGAAAAGAAACAATTTAAAAAATGTGAAAAATAAATTGAAGAGAAAAATGTTATTTGATGCGCGTCGTGCTTAAATGATACTATTTATTTTTGTATAGATCTATATCATGTAATATCAACCTATGTGCCAGAGGTAACATACGCTGAATGTATCGATGGAGATATATAGTATGTTATTGTATAGAATATAAATAATTGTTAACTCTTGATGCATTTTTCTTCCTTGTGAAAGCAACAATAAGCAAAAAAAATCATTTCTTCGTTACCACTCTCATCGAATTGTACATATAGATCACATTCGATTGCGTCGATCTCACCAAATTAATCAATTAAATAAATCCTCCGATCATCGATTGTATCTGTTTTGTTCTTCATGTACGATTACGTTTGATCGAATCTATCGTGTCTTTGAGGATGTAGAACGTAAGGGTAGATGATAATGAAAATAAAACGATTAAAATATTTCGTTTTTCCATACTTTTATTTCTTCTACTCCTTAAAAGTAAATCCATTTTTTTCGCTTTCGATCACTACAGTTTGCTTACAATTTTCATTTAAATTCACTTACACAATATATCGTATTAAATTAATCGCCTCGATGCAAGTATTTTTTTTTTTTTAATTTTTCTTTTTTTACCTTTTATAGAAAATTTTAGGATATTAGATTAATTTGGTTTTCGTTTCCAGGGGGAATAAAATGTCTTTTTGACACGGTACGAGTACATAAGCTCCATTATGTGTTATCAAATACAATTTTTCTGTTCGTTTTTTTTCGTATAAACTCGTTTGTTTTTGCTCATTACGGAAGTGATCACTCGTGGCATTACGTCATTCCGTCGATGAAGTACTTCCAGGTTCGGTTATTATGGTAATTAATACTATAAATGAATCAAAATTGTGAATAATCGAAATTTCAAATATTTTTTCATTTTCAACTCGCTCAGTCTCCGTTTTCTTTTTCTACCTATTGCATGTGCGTTAAAATATCTGCAATGGAGTAAAACATTAAGAAAAAGAAATAGCGTGGGAAAAACTCGGTTGTCGTTACATTATTTCGCTTGAATAAACAGCAATTCGTTTTTCACTTTATATATTAATTAGAAAAATAATAGGCTATCTACGCGTATTCACAAAATTCATTCTTAATAGTTTAACTATCATATCATCATTGTTTTTGGAGTGTTCCTCATCAGACAAATTCTCTTTTATCCCTGCGTCCCACCTCGTCAAATATTTCCAGTGATTCCAAGATACAAAAGTAAGTAAAATGAGATAAAAAAGCTGTGGAATTATTCATAGAGCAATTATTCGAATGGAATTCAAGTGACGTTATTCATTATTCAATTCATAACTGCGATTTTCCAACTTCGAACCCCTCGGATGCAGTTCTTAATGTTAAATAAATGTTGAACCCGAATAAAATGTGGCACGAATAATCTCAGCCTTAATTTTTATGAAAATAGACTTGTAAATTGATCGATACAACAAATGGTAGATTTCATTCGAGGTAGTAAGAGCCAAGACACAAACGAAATCCTCAAATAAAAAACACCTTGTTCGTAGTACCGTTATGTTTTTTTTACTTTTCTTATTTTTCTTCATTAATATTGGTGTTCGTATAATTTCAAGTACGAATATTCTATCCCAAACGTAATTCCAGTTGCATTAAGTTTGTTTTCTGCTTTGTTTGATTAATAAGCGAGATTGTTTAAGAGATCGTCAGTAATAAACGAGTTTTGTTTTGTTTTATTATTAAACTCGTAATAAATAAATTGTCGTATACCCTATTAATGTGCTTCATAGAGATACGTTGCTGGATTTATTGTACCATGGCAGTGGATATACACCATCATTATCTCAATTAATCGTGCAGCGTCTTCGTGCTATTTACAATCGTTGAGAGACCTCGATACAAAATCGTGTGAACGTGTATTCTTATTATTTTCTATCGTTTTATTGATCGAATCAAAGATTGAAAAAAATATTTGCTACTTGTGCCACACAGAGTATGTACAAAATTCCTTTTTTTCTTATCATTCGCTTCTTCTCTCAAATTTATTGGACGCATCTCCCTGTTTTTATTATTATTTTTCATTATACGCAATTAATTCATAGATATGGTTCATCGTTATGTCGAAGCCAGTACGCATATGCATATGTTGCCTTTTCTTCTTACGTTTTTACCTTCTTCTTTGTTTTTAAATCGATGATTTTACAAAAACGTTTTAGTTATAGTTTAGAATCAATGAATTCCGTTACAATATTCAATTTTTCATTCTCAGCTAGTCATATTCCGATGTCAATATATTTTTTCTTTTTTTTTGAAATTACGTTAAAGCTCGATGGAGCCATCGTTCGCAACGAACTTCAACTATTTTCCTGTTTTTACAAAGATTCGTTTTCCCAGCTTCAATGGGGTATCGCATTACTTCGACTCGTGTTTTTCATTCCAACGTTCCTCGTACACCGGGCTTTTCGTTCTCTCGTAAATTTCAGTACGTTTTTCATTCACCCATCAATTCTCAAAAATAAAGAAAACTTCTGACATTTCGCTGGGATGATTTCAGTGACAAAGTTTCCTTACACATGTACAGTAGTTTATTAAGGCTACTACAATTTCTAATTGTATACTCGAGGTTTTATATATAAATAAAAAAGAAAAATGCTGCTCTTCCAGTACCATCGTTCGAGGACTCGACGATTAAATGAAATAATGATTCATAATCGTGAATTGAATAGCAGGAAAATAACTTTGGCTCAGAACCAAAATCGATACATTTTTTAAGAGGTTTTTTCTCTCGTATTGTTCTACCCTCTCAGAGGAGAATTTTTTCATGGTATAATGATAGACATTGAGATTTAAAGTGGTGTTTTCTTGACCAGTGGCTACCAAATGCATTTCTCATTCTTTCTCATTTATTTCGCAATAAAAATATATTATCGCTAAATAATAGTACTCAACCTCTGACTAGTATGTGTGTTTACAAAAGCAACTCCCAATCATATTTTTGGTTACAATTTTTGTGAAAAATAATATCGAAAACACACCTAATGAGAATACAAAAGTGAAAGTATAAAATACAATCGCCAATTCGAGTCGCAATGTCGTGTCGAAACTTTTGCGCTTCCGCATACGTTGTTTTTTTTTCAATGAAGATTAAAGTACGAGTAAACTAACCGATTGAACTATACTCTGGCTAAGCCAAAACGACACACAATTTATAATTTCGTTTAATTCAATCGTTTTGAGCAATTGGGAATCACTTAACTAAAATATGTTTTTTTTCTTTTGCTCTTCATTTTCGTTCGTTCTGTTTTCTTGTTTTCGTAGTACGTACAATATAATCGCGAATAGAATGAATTTTCTCGTATGGGAATATGGTGGGTCCCTAAATTCACGAAACTACATTACTCTTAGGGATAATAAAATCTAATAGATCCACAGGGATATCGGAATCCTCGAGGAAGCTATGTACGCTCGCTCATTCTCCATCCTTAAAATACTAAATATTTCTCATACCGTTTATATACCTGAAATATTTGCGTGGCACTATATCATGATTAAGATCTCTCCTCATTCAATTTCTTTTCTCACTCTCACACGTAAAATCACGTAGACGTAATTCACACGTTAAGTTCTATCATTCTTTCGTTTTTTAACGAGCACTTGTATGAAGGCTCACGTGCAAAAAAAACGTTTATTCGAGACAACGGTTTGAAAACTGCTTTTGCAATGATTACGTCAGCAGATGATATAGTAACGTGTTCCCGAAAGTATTTTCAAATATTATTGTGTAGAAAAATTGCGGTGGGCGGCGCAACAAGAGTTTTGGAAGAAAAATGAAGAAAACGAAAATTCAATTGAATTTACAGAAAATTCATTTCGGTTATTTTGATTATACTTTCACACGATGTTTCAATTCATTTTATCCAGAAATATGAGCTTGCCTGAAGCTTCAATCAAAAATTCTAATAAATAGTCATCATTTTGTGGAGGGACTCGACAGTTTGAATAATTCTACAAAATATTTTTTGACAATTTTCTTTCCATTGAGATTGAGTTGATAAGTGAATTTTTTAATTAGAAAATCGACAGACATAAATACAAATGTATAAATCCGATGAATATAAACTTGCTTTACATTAGTCCTCATATTTCTTTCATTTCCTCATTTCTTTCTATTCCTCACTCAATAGTGGGCCACCCGTGCTATTATCAGTCTTGTGATAATACTACTATAATACTTTGTCAACGAGCGCACAAATAACGGCGATTAATCGTTGTGAAAAAGTCATACGGGAAAGCCGTTGGTGCACGGTGTTTCGTATATTGAAAAATAAAAACAAACGAATGCGGTCTCGTGGCGAGAGTTCGATTATTGTAGAAATACGAAAGGTATCATTTCATCATTTGAAAGCGAGTTTGTGTTCCTGCTCGACGTCACGGAACGTCGAGGGGATTTTTTCCCTTCGTTATCAAGGTGTATGCGAGAATAGTCTATTGAAGATATTCGGATGTTTTCGTATAAATGTTTTTTGCTTTGACGTTGTTGGATTTATTGTAGATTTTTTTTAGAAGCCCTCAATTAATCGATTTCTGTTTTATTATTTTTGATAATGATTTTGTATTAATATGACTTATTGTCACACACGAGACTGTATGCAATTTGATTTTGTTATTTATATATTATATTCCATTATTCTTCGGTACGAAGTACAATAATCATGGACATCGGCACGGAAAATACTTTTTATTGAACGTATATATTATTATTCATTATTTCATCTCTTACTAATTCCCATTTCTTTTGTTTTATCTTCGGTTTGCCCATTTTTCGAGGGGAAAAATGGAGATAGAATTATTTAACAGAGTGTCTCTCACTTTCGTTACATTCTCATCGTTTATTGCGTTTCAATATATCACTATATACTACTCAGAATAAAAATTTAATCAGCTGCTCGTTATGCAAATATTTCAATCTATATAGTTCGGAAAATTCCTATAGCTGCCTTAGGGACGAAGATATGGAAATAATTATTACAAAAAACGAAAGAAAAATCCTTTAACGAGACAAAATGAAAACAGATTAAAATAGCTGCACGATAACGTGTGAACTTATATAAATTCAATCTTAGGTATATGTGGGGTCCTTTACGGCAATTATAAATAAATTGTGGCTTATCCTTTCAGTTAAAAATCGATAATCCTGCACCGTGTAGAATAAATATTTTTTCTCTCATAAATAAAATAATCAATGGCTACACGCTATTGAATAACTTAAAATCGTGATAAAACAAAACATTTTCAAATGAAACAAGATAAAAACGTAACCGAGGAATGAAATATGATATCATAAACTAATTAAGTACAGATGTAATTGCTCTTTTGTGGATGGGACATTTCGGAGCGGATTATTCGATATCGAATAATCGATTAAAATTCAATAACATGATTTCCACAGATTCGATTTCATGTTTAAGAAAGATAAGACGTCGAAGCGTTCAAGCTGCAGGATTTGATCATTAGAATCTTCGGATGGAAAGCAGTTGTTGAAAAAATCAGATGAATAAAATACTGTGTATAAAAAATTATTTAATTCTTTCGCAGTGTTGTACGTGTGCAAGAAAAAATGTGAGACTTGGGATTGACAAATGTATCGACCAAAGTAAAAGAGTAAAGTCTCATAAAAATAGTTCGTTGTACGCGAAATTTGAACGAATAAGTTATCATTAAACAATTATTCTCAGTCGCGTTTGCACGTACCTCGAAGTGTTGCAAAAATTGAGGTTTTATAGTTGTTAAAAAGGGGAGGAAAAGTCTACCGAAAGCAATAGCTACGATTTGTGGGAAAGTCTTACCTCCGAATAAAGTCTTTGATTTGTTTTGTTGTTGATTCGTGATACAACTTGTGATTTAAAAACTATGATTTTCATCATAAAAATCTTGTAATTAAGTACAAAAAACCCTGTGAGTTATATAAAAAATGAACCTTCTTTTTCCTCTTGTTTCATCCAATCTCATTAGCTTTTCCTTCGAATATAATAAAAGACTCGTTCGACTGTGGTCTTTTTGTTTTTCATGATTGTATAAACAAAAGAGCCTTCAATTGCATTATTCTTTTTCCCTGTCTGTACAATACGATACCTACAAAAGTGTTTACTTATCGAAAATAAAAGCATTCGAAAGAGAAAGGATATATAGTCATCCAAAGTATACGATTCATGCAATATCCTCTTTAATCTAGGGCAGGATCTTCACCTATACAATCTCTATTATAAATTTCTCATTGAGCGTATTTTAGAAATTGTTCAAGTCGTTGTAGGAAGTATTTGATTATTGACTCTATTTCGACTATACGACAGAATCCTAGTTTCGTTTGGTGTTTGAAGATTGACAGAAGTGAAAAATGGTTTATGGATTTTTTTAGAGATCAGCGAGCGGAAGGCGAAATTAAACAAATTTATCGAACCAAGTATTTTTTAGATGGGAAGACTCGAGAGAAATGAGCTTTCAGATCTTTCCTAACTGAGCCTATCACAGATTTCCGAGGGTAACTAAAGGGCGAATGATAAATGATTCTTCGCGCAGCGGATGTCGTTGTCAAATAATTCTCCTCGTTTCTACTATTTTTCACAAGACAAATGTTCATACCCCGGAACATTAAGTAGATGTCTAAAAAAATATTCCATTAATCACCAGATATCCGCGTATAGTTTAAATAGTCGCCATCGCCCCGGTTATCCATGTTTCTTCCTTCCTTCCGTGCTTCCACTCGCTCTTCGTTTCTTCTTTTTTCATTTCATTTGCCTCTTCACTCATTTGCTTCATTCCCGATCAATGCTCAGTACCCACTCCTTTAGTATTCAATGTGTTTGGAATCCCTAGGAACTTTTGGTGATTCTCTTCCATTCGCGTTTCCCCGACACTTTCGTAGCGCTCAGGCCTCCTACGTATCAAAAGAAATAAACACAGGTAAAAACTCTCCCCTCATTCAGTGGTGCAAATCGGATAAAGTAAGATTATCAACGTGATCGCATGCTTTTTTTTGTTGTCTTCTCTGACTGATTCAAATCATTTTTGCTCTTCGACCATTTAAATTTACCAAAAAATTCCATTATTTTTAAATCAATACAATATTTTAAGCAGGTTCCAGTCAGGCTTACGAATATTTATAAAAAAAAAAAAAATTGTTTTCAAAGGAAAATTTTTACAATGAAAGAATTCTTACAACGAATATTTTCTATCATCGAAAATCTTACCTCGGGAAAGAGAAAGTGATCTCGCGTCGGCTGAGGTTGTTCAAACGGCGAGCTGCTCATGTATCCAGGCGATGGTGATTCGCTCTTCTCCATGACCGGGGTAATGTTTGCATAGCTTGATTGTGTTGACGATGTCAATTGCGTGCGGCCTTGCTCGACGAGAATACTGCGATCTATTTTGTAATATTCTTTTCCACTGCGCGGACGTAAAGTCGTCGTACCTGCTCGGCCCCCGAGTCTGAAAAATAAAAACATTCTTTTTCAAACGTTCTTACTATTACACACTTTTATTCAATTCCGATAAATAATATTTTCGAAATATTTCAGAGAATCATTTAATTTCGAATTAGAAATGGCAGAAATCTTCTTTTCAGATGGAAGCCACCATTGAACGACGTTAAATGGATTATTTGTGTTTTTTTTTTGCTAACCTGAGACTATCCGGCGTATCGGATGACGAGTGCGACGATAGGGAGAGGGTTTCGATGTAATCGGACATGTCTGAAGTGCCGCTACTCGTGCTGCGGGAATCGATATAAGGTGTACCAGTGACTTCGTTGGGGCTACCGAAACCCTTGGTATTTTTAGGTAAGCAAATAGGAATATCGCCTTCGGTCGAGGAAGATTTGGTGGGTACTTTGATTTTTTGAAATTGAAATGACAATTCGCGCAAGGGATCGCTGGACTTGGATTTCCGTGGTAAACTGTTGTGGAAACAGACGGGCGGTGGACTTTTTCGACAGACGGTGAGTATGTTTTGTTTCCTCGAGGAGGATATAGGAGGGAGTGATAGTTCGAACTCGACGAATTCGGCGTTTCTGTGAGAGAGGGAACCTGTGGAAACGCCCGAATCGTTGCTGCTCGAAGAGTCTCGATTGTGTCCAGTCTTGGAGGGCACTGACGAGGAACGTCGAATTTTTATAGAAAATGGCTGTCCGGCTGATCCGCAATCGTTTTCCGTGTTGATTTTCAAATCAGAATTTGCGCAATGCGGTGATTGTCGATCCTTCGTGACACTGGTTTTCTCGATATCACTCGGACACTTATGAATAGTGAGATTTGATGAAAATCCGGGATTAGGTTCGTCGAGATAGTGCGCCGATTCGGCGGAGTAAGATCTCTTGCGCCATAGCATTCCGAGATTACCGGGTGCCTCGAGACTTCCGGTCGGATCGATCAAACGACGTCGAAGATAAGGACTGGATAACATCGCGGAACCAGGAACTCGGAATTCCGAGTCGGAGCGTTTCCGGATCGTTTCCGGTGTTGAAGAGCCAAAAAGCGTTGGATTGCTCGAGCTTTTAACACCGCTGCTGCAAATGCGCGAAAGTATTTCTTTCGAGCAAGCATTATGAGGAGGAATGGGACTGCTGGAAGCAGAAACTGAAGCCGCGGCCGGTTGCATCGACAAATATCCGGCGAATGGTTTTTTGACCAACTGTTTCTCGGGTTCCATCATCAAGTAATCGGAGCCACTGATATCTTTGACGTGGCCGCACTTCGCGCAAACTTTGTTCTCAACGTCATCAGCCTCTTTTTCGTTGCTCGACTCTTCGAGCTGATCAGCTAATTCTTCGATTTCGTTTCTCGTGATGCCCGCTTTGGCGATAACATCTTTGCTGTTTTCGTAATGCTCGAGAGACTCGGTGAAATCGATGTTCGCGTAATTGGCGGTTTTTGCTGACTCCGGTTGGGTATCGATCACCGGTGCGATGTTCTCGTAATTATTCATAGTGCTTTTAGCCTCGCATTCGCAGTTGTCCTTGTCCACCGCGCCTTTTCTTTCTTCCATCTCGTCATTCGTTTTGCTCCCGTAAATTGCCAGCTCACCGCTCGCGTTCACAACCGGCATTTTACCCTCCCCGGAGAGTTTAACCGGCTGTACGTTGACACCGGTAGCTTCGATTCCGGCACCGCGTCGGCAATAAGGTAAAACGAATCCCGCCCAACTCATGACGTTGTGACAAGGACAGGTCGACGACCTCGGCGACTGCGCTGGCATTTTCGCCGGACAACCGCATTGTTGTAAAACAACAGCTTGTGGAATGTGTGGTGTATCGTAATTCGGATATATCTTTGGCAGTGCTAGACATTCCTTGATTTTTCGTGGCGTGTCGTAATACTGATCAGCGCTTGGTGGCGGACTCGGTTCGAACGACATGTGATGTCCCAGGATCGTTTTCGGAACGTCATAATTCTCGTACGGTCCGGAACCCGAACTGTTTCGATTGCCAGCTTGGTTAGGTCGGCAAGTGCACGATTGTTGTTCATTTGGTAATGGCATTGGGGGCTTTTTTGGCTTTTTCGCGACAACTGGGACGGATTGTTTGACAGGTCTTGGTGGCAGTGCCGTTGGACTCGGGGATGA
The DNA here is from genome assembly GCF_019457755.1 of Venturia canescens. Classification (NCBI taxonomy): domain Eukaryota; kingdom Metazoa; phylum Arthropoda; class Insecta; order Hymenoptera; family Ichneumonidae; genus Venturia; species Venturia canescens. The sequence continues at coordinate 4,710,028 of NC_057425.1, forward strand.
ACGTGCGATCGGTTGAACTTGTGTATTCTTCGGATTTTGCTGCGTCGGGCATTGACAATCCACCGCTTGCGAACCCGAGTAATCACTGCTCTCGTGGCTACTGCTGCTGTACGAAGACAGCGATAATCTGTCGAATGCCCGCAACGGCAAGTGACACGTTGAGTTATTGGCTGTTGGTGCTGGACTCCGAAGAGCGCTGCTCGTGCACGTGGTACCTGTTAATAATGAAAAATAAAAATGTTAATTTTCCAAAAATCAGTCACAGTAAAGTCAAGTTTTGAAACTTTTATATTTCAAGTTGGCGAAATAAATTCGATAAATTAAGGTTAATGTCGAAAACATTTGACTGGGAATGAGTTTTATTGCTCTTGAATTTTATTTTTCTCTCACTGATTTTAGGACCAACTTTTTGTGCATAGTTCATGAAGAATACTTACCAGAAGTCGAGGATTTTGATATTGTGCCGAGTTTACTGATGCAGCTAGCGCATCTCTCGAGGCCGGTTGTGCTCTGCCGTGTGAGTGAGCAGCTTCTCCATTCGCCGGGTTGATCGGTTAGTTCAGAAACAGAAACGGTATCGCGACAGCTGTAATCAGGTTCGATTTCGTTTTGATGTCGACTTTCAGTCGACGACCAACAGGGTGAACTCTCGTTTTTACAACCATCGCATTGATCCTCGTACTGGGCAGTGGTCGTGTAAACGCTAGATGCAAAAAAATCGCTCGCGCGTGTTTCGGAGCGTGAAAATTGACGGCGTGGGCTTTCTTGCATGGAATTCTCGCGACAATTTGGCCTCTTCCTCGTTGTCAGTTTTCCCTCAGCTGCTAACTGCAAAGTTTTGACGATGTCATCACCCTGGTCCGTTATCAAGACGTGCAATCCTTCGCCACGACCGCAACGCGAACCACCCTCGAAACAAAAACGTCCCTCGACCACTCCGTAGCGTCGCAAATGTGCAATCTCCCAAATTCCGACCAATCTCGGCGGCACGCCTACTGTGATGCAAAAGCGACGATCCTGCACGTGCAAATGCGCCGGCCCGTTCGACAATTTCGCTTTTGCCGGTGCGCTCGATATCAAAATTAAAAATTGTTGATCTGCAAACAAAAATTCATCAAGCACGTGAGAAATTTGAAAACACGAAAATTCACGCAAATTCAGTTCAGATGGTGCACAACATGATTCGTTTGATTATAAAACACTTAACACTTTTTGACATTTGTGAGAATAAAATTTTAATGCCACACACCTAAAACGCGGTCGAAAACAACCCCCATGATTCCAGTAAAAAAAGCATTTGTGCAAAACATTATATCGTTCTACAAAATTTCAACCATTTAGTGTCCATCAAAGGAGACTTCATCATACACCATTTCCTTCATTACCATAGAACGAGGAGAATGGTCTATAATTAAACCTCATTATCTCATACCAGGAACATTCCACGTTAAAGAGAACGCTGGAGTCGTTTTCGAGCTCGTTGCAGGGTTTACGTTCCGAAAATCGATAACAGTGTTTCGAGAGTACAGTCTTTTGAGCGATCGTTAAAAATCATTTTTCGTACATATCAATAATCGCTTTGAGTTATTTTTGCTTCATTTTTTTATTACAATTAATTTATACCTTATTTTCTACGAACAAAATAATAATAAATGAGACTGAAATATGAGATTTTTGTACCTTCTCCTAAATTGTTGGAAATCTTGACCTGCCATTGTATGAGTCGCTCTCTCGTGTCGAAAGCGAGAACAACCGTCAAGTCCTGGCATATTATAGCAATGGTGTTCGATTCCTTGTCGAGTGTAAAACCACTCTCAACTCCCAAAAAATGTTGTAAGCTCAATGAGGCCTTAGTCTGGCCTTGTTTGTACCTATCCTTGCTGTCTCCATATAGTTGCAGGTGTAGACAGTCTGTAATCAGGTTCAAAGAAAAATCAACAACAATATTAATCACTCGACAAAGTTTGAGTAAAAAAATGGTTATTTATCTTTTTAGAATGACGATTCTAGACCGTTTTTATCTGGATCAAAACAAGCATGGAATCTTTGATTTCGTTTTCTTCGAGTGGCTCAATTTCGTGGCTCGTTGAAAGACGAATATAATTATGTGAAACTGATCATTAACGTTTCGAAAAATTGTAATCGGAGGTTTGGATAAGGAGATAACGAGTCATTGACAGAGAAATTGGTATTTTTTTTTCTTCGTTTTATTACTGAGTCAAAGCTCGTTTGATCTTTTCGTAGGTTTTCGACACATAAAACCGAGCTTATCCACGTGTGTTTTTTTCGTGTCAATTAAGAGAGTTTCTGGCTTGGGATGGAAAAAAAAATATTTTTCTATGGTACAAATTGTGGGACGAGGGAGATTGCCCAGTAGGGCTAATTCCTTCTCAAATTGACCGCGACTGTGACTTATTGGAGCGTGTAAGTTTCAAATAACGAGCTCAAGGGAGGCGCGCATATTCATCGAATTTCCTTATGTATTTTTTTCCTTCTCTCCCCTTCCTCGACCAATTGGTATCGAAGTCATAAACGAGAGTGGTTATGGGCAGATGCGGAGCTTTTTCTTGGGAGTTTTTCATCCCGTGGTGGCAAGCACCCTTACAACTTCTCTCTGGGCATTGGCTGGAAACAGATGTTCGAAGGAGACTTTCTAAAAAGGTCCAGGCAGAACATTCGTCGGGCTGATAAGTCGGAGGACGTCTGGAGGGGGTCGTGAAAACCCTCATCTCGAAAATAGACTTTTTCTCCGACACGTCTGTGAGTGCATGGAAAGGAGACACGTGACTAGTTTAAAATAAAGCGAGTGCGCCGGATAAGCGATAATTACGCGTCCCTCCATTCGGGAATGGCTCGAAGATTAATTCCAACTTCCGGCTTTCGTCCGTGATGGATCGTGTCAGCAAGGGGATTTCGTGTAAAATTCAAAGTTTCCTGTCCCCGAGCTCTTCAGTCAATTTCTCATCGCGCCCAATATTGTTTTTCCTCTAAATACGAATCTCTCAAATTCCAGAAAAATTGATGGAGTGTCTGCTCATACGATTCTCATGAAAAATGATCGAACGAAATGAATCGTCTGGACTTCCGAAGCTGAGTCTCTTCCACCGATTGAAATTTTACTCCAATTCCCGCCGAAATGAAAATCCTTCACATTTCCATCCCATTTACATTCATTTTCAATATCGATGAAGCACTCTCAGGATTTTGCTCACCTGCTACCGGGGACAGCTTCCTCATCACGCACCATCGTGATTTCCACTGGAACAAAAAAGCAACAGAATAAATATGAAAATATGAAATATAACAAGAGAATATTTGACTGTAAGCGAATTCAACGTAAAGCCCATTACGATAATAGACCGCGATATTACTCGACGAGGCTTTGTGCTCTGGAAACATGAGGGGGTTTATTTGAATAAGCTTAATGGTATATTGTTAAGTGGGGTTTGAAGTGTGCCTCCATTGATAAATGAGATTTTGCTACCTTTCGAGCGACCACCGGAGACCCTACTTAACTTTCCTCGAGCGATACAGAGAATAAAGGGTGGCTCATTTGCACCAGCTCTCCGTTAACAGAGCTTCGAGATTTTCATTTCTTATTCCTTTTGTGTATGCACCCAGCCTGCAACACTGACTCCAAGATTTTATTGTGTGTCACTTTATACTCTCTCTCTCTCTCAATAAAATACATTTATCCAATGAGCCATTATCCATTATATTCATTGTTGTCATAAACATTATCGTTCTTGTGGAATATATAAACCGAAGAATAAAATACGACGAAAGCCAACAGAAACCGCACATTTTTCATCAAATTTTTTCACTTTTATCATTCTATGAGTGAGCGGCTATTTATTTGTTCTTCATTTTCAACGAATGTTTTCGAATTTTTTGTTGAATCGTCGAAAAATATGAGAAAATGTTCATTAGATCGAAATTTCGAATAATCAGAGTGTCGCTCATCGTTGGAGGCAACAAAATTCATTTTTTCTCTCAAAATTCATTCGCAGCGTTCGATTTCGAAATACAAAAAAAAATGTCTGACTTGAATTCTAAATTCGAAGAAATCGATGAATCGATCGATGAAAATCATTTTTCGGTTTTGTGAGTTTTCATTTCGTGTGCCATTGTCGATTCTCAAAAGTGCTCATTGCACTTTTTTAATTGACGAAATATTGAAATTACAATGTTTTCAAGGTTACACGATTTAATAAATAAATGAATAAAATAAATAATAAAATTGAATTTCGCTGAATTGTTTCCAAGTCAAAAAAAAAGGGGCGAAAGCATTGTCAATCGTTTGTTTTTTAGGAGAAAAAAAATTTCGATCCGACCGAATCGAATATTCCGAAAGACGAATCGGTCTAAAAAAAAAAGTAGCAAAATCGATGTAATCTCATGCATATGGAGAAATCTGAGGACAAAGCTGGTAAAAAAAGCAAAGATTTACAGAGCGTAAAGTTGTCAGAGGGTGTTTTGACATGGGTAAGGTCGACGACGTTAAGTTCGTCGTTTACCGAGCAAGATACATTTGTTTGTACAAACATTCGATATTGTTCGAAACAATATAGTTGAACAGTAGTCTCGCAGACGCAAAGTAAACAGAGAGCACGATTTCGTCGAGAAATTTTGTGCAAAGGGAAAAGGGAGAGGGAGTTATATTTGGGGGGGGTTAAAAGTACAAGAGCGAAGGGGAGAAAATAAGGGTCTTGGGCACGAGCCCGCGCTCGGAAAGTACAATAGCCCGACGCAGCCGGCTTCGATGTATTACTCTGTTATTATGATGATTATTTTACGCTCTTGTTGAGAAATTCGAGGCGTTACATTTTGACCCCCCTGGTATTCTCTCCTCTCCCACCCCCCTCGCCCCCTGAAACGTCAATGATTGCCCTTCGACAAAGGGGAGATCCCCGCGTGTCTACAGTCGCGCGAACATACTAGCATCTCAATTTACACGATAAAATTACAAAGAACGCTGTTTTTTTTTTCAACTGTACGAGCGAAAATTCAAAAATTCTTAGCCTCATGGTTTGAATCTCCTATAATCTATGACTTACCTTTTTACCGTCGCGAAATTTGACATTCCCCTCGATAATGCAATTGTTATCCACCATTGTGGTACTTTGCCAATATTCCACTTATGGCAGATGTTATTCTCATCACTGATATGCACTTTAAACGTGATTTATTCCATACCAACAATGTTACTTTTTTTAACTCCGTTTTCTTATCACTTCGCGAAACATGAGATTTCAACACCTGACACTTCAGTTTTATGATGGTTAAACGTTTGTTTTTTTTATCGTGAAATTTTAGTAAGCATAACTCTACGAATCACGCGGTTTTACATACGCACGAAAATTCGTCGGCTTCCAAGCATCCATCTTGACACCGACCGTGGGTGAGGGGGATGGTAAAGGAAGGGGAATATGAGTAGTTATATATCTATGCGAATCTCGAACCTGGCACTATCGGACATCGCTACTACTCCGGAGCATAACAATTGTTCGACTCTCTTGGTGCAGTTACGTCTACGAAATCTCCCCTCGGCAAGGGCCATTGCGACACTGCCGGATCCACAACACAACGTCGCCGAATCCCGAATCTACGGGAATCGACTGGTTTTCCATTGGTCCGATTTTCCTACGTTCACTATCGACCGCGCGCCTCCGAACTACCCCCACTCAACCGCGTGCTCGCCCCTTTCAAAACCTTACTTTCTCCATCTAGCGTTCTTCGATTGAACAATGTAGTCAAAACTTTGAACTTTGTTGATAAACTTTGTACCGTCGGAGCAGATGGAAATTTCAAATTATATATTTTTAGCGGTTTTCATAAAATTATTTACCCTAATTATGTTAAAGTTTAAAAACGGATGTTACTCTTGAGTGTATTATATTTATTATATTTAAAACCTCCCATTAGGGCCTTTTCGTTCAATTAGGACACCGCGCGAACACTGTATTTCATAATTTACAAAGATCAGTCAATTTTTAAGGTTATGTGTTATGTATTCTATCTGCCTGACAAGTGATCGTAAAACGTAAACAATTTTTTTTACTTTAAAATACAGGCATAAATAACAGATTAGTGGAGATGAGTATTTATTTTGAGAATCCAAGAAAAGCTTCTCCAAAATTCTAATAATAAATGCATATTTTTTTTCAATTTAAATTTATTCACGTGTTTACAGCGACGGTCGTAATGGATAATGTGGAAGTAGTTTTAGATGAATTGTACGATAAACTTTTACAAATTAAATATCCTGGTGTTGCAAAGGCGACTCGTAATGATATGCAAGACATAGTTCTTGCGTGTGAAAACCGAGTATTTCTTTTATCTTGGCTCTTTGGAAAAGTTTCCGATGTCAATGGTAAAGAATTTACAGACAAACCTAATGAATCCACAGTTGTTCAATGGTATTCGGAAATGGGTATTTCTGATGACCCTGAAGTTCTTATGGTGAGTGAAAAAAGTTAGATGTTAATTAAACAAAGATTTAAAGGGACCATTATGCTCAAAAAGCTTATTTTCAAAATTATACTCGCTAATTATCATCAAAAATATTTGTATAAATGGCTTTTTCATTCCAAATTTCATACTCTCTTTTCCAGGGAAGAGTTCCAATAAAAAACCAAATATTTACTCTGAAAAGATTATTGCTATTTATAAACAGTGTTTGTCTGGTTGATCAGCCGTGTAACAATGGCCAAGTTGATGTTCTGGATTTGTACAAAGTAAGTAAATGTAGTACAAATTCTCATAAAAACTTGAAAGACTCAACAGACATTGTCATTTTTTAGAAATGCAGTGAAAATTTCAATGCTGTACTATCAACTTCACAGTTGACTCAAAAACTGTCTTACAACGGAGCACTTCAAGTTCTGGAACACTGCAGAGATCGATTAAATAAAACAACTGTTAACAATCAGAAATCCTATGAAAACCAAAATGATTTACTCGCTAATGGGATAAACCGAACAGTTGATAATCACGATGACCATGCAGAGCCCGAGAATGAAGTAAATATGATTCATTTTCAGAAATTGATTTAAATAGTTTTACTTTAATAACCGTACTCCGAAATTAGGTTTTAGTGAATTAACAAACTATAGCTGCAAGGAAAATTAAACAAACATTGTTAATGAAGAATCTATTTAATTTTTTAAAATTCATTTCTGTTTCTCTCAACTAAATTTCACATTTATTGATTATATTATAACTTCGATACATTCTGTTCGTCTAGCTTTCCCAATCGGAGTCAAATCCAGACACCAGTAATTGTTCAGACTTGAAAGAACGTATTTCGAAATTTTTGACAGCTTTTGAGAATGCATCTACTTGGTCAAAGCCTGATAATTGCGAGTCAAAAGCTGTTCCTTCAAAACCAATGGATCATTGTATCCAAAATGTATATTCAAATATGACAACTCTCAAAGAGGTAAATTATATATATCCTATTCCAGATCAGCCACGGAATTGATCAATATTTTATTTTTTCTAAATATTGTGAAAATACCTATTCAACGGAATTACGTTTGAAATTTTTGTCGAACGTTCCATATGAAAATAAAAAATAGTAGTGAAGTGCTCGAGAATGACGAAATATTTTTTAATTATTCCATCTTTCTAGTCATTCCAATCGAAGGATCAAATTGCGAATTGCGCCACGATTGAACCACTGAAACGACAGGACATGGCACTTGATTGTACGATCGAAAACATCGTTATTGCCATCGAGGAGTACCACAGATTACAAAATAATGATTGAACTAGTGAACTTTTTTAAAAATACGACTAAAAATCTTGATACTTTCGTAACCTTTCTATACTTAGTTATCTTGGAGTATTTTTGCTCCAATGACCGCATTAACTAGTTTGAGAACCAGCGAGGTTCTACAAGAGGATTTTTCTCTCAAGGATTCAGATCATTTATCGCTTTAAAACTATAAAAGTTCAAGTATGAATGTACTCTTTGAACTAAAAATTAACTGGTCTAAGAATTTGAAAAACAAAATTTATGAATATAAAGTGAAACCATATCACCCTGATAAATTTGTTTTTTCCAAACAGGAAAGTTTTTATTTTTTTTAAATGTTCTTAAATAAATAAGCCATATACAGATTCAAAGACTTAAGATCTAGGGCGCTCTTTCTTCTCCTTATAAAGGGCCAATAGCGAAACATTGGCCACTTTAACAACTTTAAAACGGACGCCAGGGATGTCGCCCACAGCATGTCCCTTACGCCCAAACCCGGCGACTAGAACTTCATCGTTCTCTTCTATATTATTGAGACAACCGTCTCTAGGTACAAAAGCTGTTATTTTCTTGCCATTCTTAATCAACTGTACTCGAACACATTTCCTGATTGCAGAATTGGGTTGTTTTGCCTCCACACCCCTGAAAAAAAAATCAAATAATTAAATCACTCTGCTGATAGACATATTGTAGTAGGCTTACTATTATTTGCTAAATTCGTTACATTAAAAATGTTGTAGAAGCAAGCAAATTAGAATTTCAAGATATTCGAATCAAATCAACCATTAATTTATGTTGGACTTCTGAAATATACCTGAGAAATAATTTTAGAAATATGTGGTCAAATGAGAAATGTTGCCTTCCAAAAGTCTTTAGTTCAAGTTATATTAAATATTCAAGTCATGTAATAAACAACAATGCAATTAAAAGGTGACATTTTGAAATGAACGGATCATTTAAAAAAAGTGTTAATAACCAATGATCTTACACTTTTTCAAGAACAATTCCTTTCGCGTGGGATGCCCCACCGAACGGATTCGCTTTCCATCTGGTTCCGAGATGCGCCTTTTTATAATCTTTGTCGTTCCATCTCTGGTCCCGACGATGATTAACATGTTTCCGGGCTGTACGCAATCCACGAGGCTTACCTGCAACGAAAAATTGTAGATCAATAAAGAAAACAAGCAAAACAAGAATCCGGAGAAGAAAACATTTTTCCATCCATAAACTACAGCCCACAACCTCAAAGCAGAACAAAATTGATGGATTAGTTGAAAAATTGAATTGTTAGAAATTGTTTGAAGAGAACGCGTGAAAATACTGTTAACCAGGCGTGCACGTGCAGCAGCTAACTTCTTTGTTTTCGTTGTTTTTCACGCGGAAAACAAATTTTGGAATTTCAAAAGTGTACGGAAATTTCAGACATAAAGTAATATCAATTGTCTGATAGAATTGTTTGTTTAAAACTTGCGAACATTGAAAAAACTTAATAATAATCGTAAATCTTTATGTACCCATCTTGTTCGATTCAGAACTCAACCGGAAGAGAGTTCACTTCCATTGAACATCGAACATTGACATTGAACGCCACTAACGGAAAACGTTGACCATTGGAATGAAACACACGCATGCTGGAACGCGGACTCGCATTGACTTCTTTGGATGGAGAACGTCTGTACCGACCGAGAGACAGCTTACCGGAGTGAATTTTATGTATATATTGTTATTATTCCTCCAAAAGCTTCATCCGAACGAAAATTTGAATAACTCATTCCCAGATTCGCAAAAAAACATATATGCCCGTTTTCTCCAACGTTAATCTGAGTTTAAACTCGGTTCATCCTATCTCGAAACTATATGAAAAAAATTGAACTGAGTTTGAACCGCGTCGGAGAAAACGGCCATTAGGCTTACAGAATACCGTGAAGTTTTCATAATATTAATATTCCAATAACTTCTTGATACTCATGATTCGCTTTTCTGGTTGGCGCCAAAACCGAACAAGTACACATCAAACCTGTCCAATAGAATTTCCGAAGATTTTCTCTCAATGCTTGTAATTGGCTGATCCGCTTAACCTTGCAGCTTTACATCGCGAGTTTCCGTTTGGCGCCAAAAGCATATACCGTTTAAGCGCGTTTCGTTAACGGTGTAACCACACTATTCTGTAAGCTTGTGTATACATGCAACGTTGAAAATAGTGTGTGAATACTGCGAATCTAAAGTTTAGTTTGCCGCCAGAATCCGAGAGAATCGCAGAACGGAACGTCGAGCAGCAAAGATCGTCGTACTTTACTCTTAACGCACTTAACTCTGATCGAGGCAAAGAAAACCTACAAAAAATCGTTTTTAATAATTTATTACATTTTGAATATTTGCCATTTTTTGACCTGCCGGGAAAAATGAGTCCCAAGCACAGATTGTTCGTTATAAAACGCGGTAAGTACGCTTATCATAACCGTCAATCGCTATAATAACAATAGTAAAAAAAAAAATGTAACGTTTCTGAAAGTTTCTGTCGAATATCTATCGTTCAAGTCAATTTTCATCTAGAAAAAGTAATCATCCTTGAATTTGCGACGTATTCTTGAGAATACTAAATTTCAAGGAACTTATGGTTGTTCAAGCATACTCGCGATCATATTGAAAACTCAAAATTTTTTCTACATTTTTTTAAATCCTTGTCAAAGATAAAAAAATGTTTGTCCTAGAACAACTTTTTCAAGGCAAAAACAACTATTCAAGGGTGTTCTTGTTAAAAAAAGTTATTAAAATTTTACCAACTGAACTAGCAAAATAAATCTTCAATACGAGTATGATTTTCTACAATAAAATGTAAACAGGCACGGATGATAAACTTTTATGATTACCAAAATCCGAAGCACAGGCTTTAGTATCAATCCATAATCGAGACAAGCTTTGAGTGCAAAACTGTTTAAGTTGAATGCTTTCCAATAAAAGTCAAAACATTTGAATCGATTTGTGCTATATTAGAAATTAACCAACAATAAAGAAGAGTTGGAAATTGAAATTTAGGTAGATTCGAACATGCTGATTTCCAACAAAACAGCAATTTTAGCAAGTAAAAAGCTGAAGATTCCAACGCAAAAGTCTTGCTTACTGTTTCAAACAGATTAAAAGATGGATCGACAATGAATATTACTAAATTTTTTTTATTATATATGTGCTTCTTGAAATATATTGATTTTTTTAAACACTCATTTTTCAGATGGCCGAAAAGAGGCTATTCACTATGACAAAATCACATCCAGGATTCAAAACTTGTGTGCTGGCCTTGACATGGAATGGGTTGATCCGGTACGTTCTCAGATCTGATGGTCAATGAAATTGATCCATGAGAATAATATTTTTTTCTCAATCTAGGATAATTTGTAAAAATTACAATGTCATTTTTATATTTTTTCAATTTTTAGCCAGCAATTACTCTGCGGGTCATCAACGGCTTGTATGCCGGCGTCACAACCGTCGAATTGGACAATCTTGCAGCTGAGACGGCAGCTACCATGACAACTAAGCATCCGGATTACGCTATTCTTGCTGCTAGGATAGCTGTGTCCAATCTCCATAAGGAAACCAAAAAATCTTTCAGTGGTAAGTTTTTCATCAAGTGATGAGGTATAATTCGTATCTGCTGATGGTAGAAAAAATGCCAATTTGAGCATTGATAATTTTAAAAGATTTAGATTCGATACAAATAAAAAATTCAGTGCACCGTCAAAAATCGAACTTCCATAAATACTTCATTGACATGTGTTTGATGAATTTTCATTATTTCAGAGGTAATGGCAGACTTGTACAACGTGGAAGAGGTGAGAAAAGGCGAAAAGGTGAAAAAGCCAGTGATCAGCGAAGAATATCACAAAATCATTCAGAAACATGCAGATCGATTGAATTCCGCAATAGTTTATAACCGGGATTACAATTACAACTACTTTGGCTTTAAAACTCTGGAACGAAGTTACTTACTGAAAATAAATGGAAAAATTGTCGAAAGACCACAGCACATGCTCATGCGAGTGGCGGTTGGCATTCACGCTGACGATATTGATAAAGTCATTGAGACTTACGACTTTTTGTCAGAAAGATATTTTACTCATTCATCACCGACACTCTTTGCCGCTTGCACGCAGAGACAACAATTATCCAGGTTTGCAATTGAACAATGAGTGCTACTCGATTTTTTCCAACCCTCATCATTCACAATTCTAATCCAGCAGCTGATAAAAAAATAATGAATAAAAAATAAAATTCCATTACAGTTGTTTCCTGTTGACTATGACTGAGGACAGCATTGACGGAATTTTTGACACTCTAAAACGATGCGCTCTTATTAGTAAATTCGCTGGTGGTATTGGCCTGAGTGTTCACAACATCAGAGCAACAGGTACCGAAATTATGGGAACTGGTGGCATTTCCAATGGTTTGGTCCCAATGATCCGAGTTTTCAACAACACAGCTCGATACGTCGATCAGGGCGGCAATAAAAGACCGGGCGCTTTCGCCATTTATGTCGAGCCATGGCATGCCGATATTTTCGAGTTCTTGGAACTGAAGAAAAATACAGGTCAGTTTTGTTTTTATGAACAAAAAATTATTCGATTCATAATATTAGTTCTTTTTTTTGCAAGTCTTTTATGATGTTGAACTATCGAATGAATCTTACTATTGTATGAATTTCAGGCAAAGAAGAATACAGAGCCCGGGAATTGTTTTACGCTCTTTGGATTCCGGACCTTTTCATGAGGCGAGTCCTCGCTGACTCCCATTGGAGTCTCATGTGCCCGCATGAATGCCCTGGACTTCCGGAAAATTGGGGCGAAGAGTTTGAAACGCTCTATGAAGAGTAAGCAATGAATTCGTATTAGCCTTGAATTTTTTAAATTATTTAAAATTTCATTGTGATTTGTGTTTCTTGAAACTCTTCATTGAATGATTCACCGTTCATTCAATAAATTAATTTTGATTTCTGGAGCATTTTAATACAGCAAATATAATAATCGATATTTCTTGTCAATGTGTTTAATCATGACGAAACTTTGAAATAATGATTATTAGATACGAAAGAGAAGGAAGGTACAAACGTCAAATTCCAGCACGTGAGTTGTGGACAGCAATTTTGATGTCGCAAGTCGAGACCGGAACGCCATACATGGTGTACAAAGATCATTGCAACAGAAAATCGAACCAACAAAACCTTGGAACAATAAAAAGCAGCAATTTGTGTACTGAGGTCGTACAATATTCGAGTAGCGACGAAGTTGCAGTTTGCAATCTTGCATCGATAGCAGTCAATATGTTCGTAAATTCGTCGTCGAAGAGCTTTGACTTCAAAAAACTGAAAGAAGTGGCGAAAATCGTAACCAGAAATCTCAACAAAGTCATCGATATAAATTATTATCCGATTCCTGAAGCGGAAAGATCGAACCGGAGGCATCGACCCATCGGTAAATTATTTGTTTCTCAGATTCGTTACTATATTTCAAGAGCAAATACAATTGAAGTACTTTTGTTTCGTTTACCATCGAGAAAATCGAAGAGCATAAAAAGCGAAGGAAGCAAAAGGAAAATGACATTGAGTAATATTGAAAACTTTATTTCCATTAGGTATCGGTATTCAAGGCCTCGCTGATGCTTTCCTTCTCATGCGTTATCCTTTCGAGAGCGAAGAAGCCCAAAAACTTAATATACAAATTTTCGAAACGCTCTACTATGGCGCGCTCGAAGCGAGCTGCGAACTCGCCGAGGAATTCGGACCGTACGAATCCTACGAAGGGAGCCCTGTCAGCAAAGGCGTAAGTTTGATTCTGTTGAAAATTTTTTTAGAAAGAATCACAAAAGTCAGTGATAAAAAAAAATACAGAAGAAATCACATTTTACAAAGTAGCTGTAATTTCAATATTTTTACAGATTCTTCAATATGACATGTGGAACGTGACACCAACTGATCTCTGGGATTGGGCAAAACTCAAAGAAAAAATAGCAAAACACGGAGTAAGAAATTCCTTGTTACTGGCTCCTATGCCGACAGCCTCAACCGCCCAAATACTGGGAAACAACGAGTCGATCGAGCCGTATACAAACAACGTATATACGAGACGAGTTTTGTCCGGTGAATTCCAAGTCGTCAATCCTCATTTGCTCAAAGATCTAACCGATAGAGATTTGTGGGACGATGACATGAAGAATGAAATTATCGCGAACCGTGGCTCGATCCAGGTGAATTGAACGTTTAATAAAATATCAATTTTATAATTATTATTTCCATAGTGTTAGTGGCTATGGTTAAACATACATTTCTGTCCAGGATATTGATCGTATTCCCGTCGAACTCAAACCTCTTTACAAAACCGTATGGGAGATATCGCAAAAGACGATTTTGAAAATGGCTGCCGATCGTGGAGCCTTCATTGATCAATCACAATCGTTGAACGTTCATATGGCTAAAGTGACCACAGAGAAACTCACGTCAATGCATTTCTACGGTTGGCAAATAGTAAGTCGTTTGTTTCTCTAATTCATGTGACTCAATATTTCAAGTGACTAAAAATCAATCAATTTTAAAAATCAGTCAATTTGATTTCACTTCCGTTCGAATTGTTTATTGATTCATCGTTTCGTGGTCGATTCCAGGGCTTGAAAACAGGAATGTACTATCTTCGAACAAGACCAGCGGCGAATCCCTTGCAATTCACAGTCGACAAATCGAGACTGCCAAGCCCGAAGAAGGAATCCAAAGAAAACAACGATAAAAGTAACGGCGAAGACTTGGATGCATCGTTCATTTGCGCACGCGATAATCGTGAGGCATGCATGGCTTGCAGCGCATAATTTTAAAGCGTACCGACGCAATTATCTCCTAGCGTATGATAACTCAAAGTTCAAAACTAAACTTCGACGAGTTTCTCGATTTTTCATTGTAAGTAGTCCATACCGTCATAAGCTTTTTTTAAAAATGTGGCTTTAATGTTTAAGTTTTTGACAACTATTTTCTATCACGGGGCCTCAAGGAACCCCGAAAAACGCATTGTACAATAAGTTCCATATATATATATATATTTATGATCATTTAAATTCTCATGTTACTCATTTATTTCATGACCTAAAAATCTTTTTGCCTCCTCAGTCGACAATTGCACTCGAGTACTCCTCTGAAAAACTGAAAAACATCGTTCTGGGTCTCTAAAATTAATGAAAACGAATGCAGAAAAATGAATATGTAGCGATGAATATTTGCTTCGAAAGTGAAGTCCTAGGGAATGATTTGATAATATCGTGACCAGGTTCGAGGGTATTTCCAAGCAATTTTCAATTAGTAAGCAGCTTCGTTAAACTTTTATTTCGCAATAAAAAAAGTTATAATAACAGAGAATTACATCGTTATTAAAAATTTGTCCCTCGTATTAAACTTGTGCTAGATTTCTAGAGGGTCAAGTAGTTCAAGTCCGAGTAACACGTAACTTATAATTTGTATATAACTGTTGCATTATTTTCAATTTCCTAGAAACAAAGAATTTTCTAGTCATCATATTTTCTCATTGTTCTTCGCTCGCATTCTATCGAGCTTCATATTTACTCGACGTTATTTTATGTACAGTGTATGTATTATGGGAATGGGGAGGGGGAATGCGTAGCAGCCCTACTAGAGTAAAAATCACTGCAGTGTTGTGGGAAAAACGGTCAAAGTATCTCGCGGGAATCGAGGTATGCCATTGAGAAAGAAAAAAAAGTTTCCTCAAACGTGTCAATTGTGGTCTCGTATACTGATCTGGTCTTCGTGAGGATTTCTATGAAAAGCTGTGAAGTTAGGACGGAAAAGATAAGGATACATGAAAAATTGTTCAGGCAAGACCGAGACGAGGAAGTCACGAGACGGTACGAAGAGATTGCAGAGTTTTGCAATGAATAGCGAAAAATGAATTTTCCAAATGATTCATAACGTGACGTAAAAAACGACAAAAATTTTGCACACTGAATTTTAAATTCGTGTATCTGGCACGAGATTTTAACACGAGCCATTAGAGTCCGAAGGTATTGGACGAATAAAATTAGCCACGTTCGCCGACATAATTTTTCATACATGACTTCGATTAGTTGAGACGTAATTCAATAAAATACCTTCTATTATTACGTACGTATTTGACTATAAAGAAAAACGATTTTCTGTCGTTCCCCTTAGCGAGAGCACTACGCCTTTCTTAAGTTCTAATGAGAGGCTAACTTCTAAAGTTAATAGTCATTCGTAGACCCAGCACCGTAGTTTTTTTCTTGTGTACCTAAAAAACTAAAATCACTAGCACGTGGAGAGGAAGAGGCTGGGGTAGGGAGTCAGAGAATTGTTCGGTCCATCGATTCGTTTTTTCTGAATTTATTTATTCCTTCGTACTCTAAACTCCTTTTTTCATTTTTAATTTGATTAACGATCGGATTGGAGCGATCGATGGTCGAGTTTGTCTCTCGAGCGTTGTTAATTGGGAAGCGATTTGTGGATTAACGTGATGCAACATGAGATTTAAATTGCTTTTACGTGTTCGTTATTTGCTGCTCGATTTTTCTCCTCAAGCAAATCGAAGCAATTTATTCTGCCAAACTCTACAGTCCCACTCGTCCCTCTTTAGTATTAGTGAAAAGAGAATAATCAGAGAGGGAAAGATGTAATAAAAAAGGGAAAAATTCGAGCAAGCTCGACCAGGAGAACGAGTGGCAAGTGGAAAGTTCAGCAAATCTAATTCAAAATGTATTAAACACTTATCGGCTTCGTTACTAGTATCGAAGCTCCTCGAAATTGTCTTCGTGCCAGTGCACAAAAAAATTCGGTACAAGGACGTTGCAGGAATCTTGGCTACTTGATGTTCGAAATTTTAGGCAGATTCTCAGCTAAAAATTTCCTCCGTCAGAATTTCCCTTTTCCTCAGAATTCCTCGGCAAAATATCGTTCGCATTTTCGCTCGTGCGAATCGAATTCAACTTTTTTCTTTTTCTTTCTCATCTTCTCCTTTTGAATTCGATTGTTTTGGTCAGCTTTCCAAAAACTGTTCCCAACGAAAAACAAACTTGAAAATTCTCGATTCTGATGAAAATTCTGATCGTGAAAAAAGTTTAGCTGGACAAATGGGCGTGAACGTTCCTAAGAATAGCATTGGAACACGATGAGAGAGCTTGGTTATTGAGCCCGGAAGTGTCGTAAGGACGAGGGTGGATTTCCGTATGGTAAAAAGTAGTCTTTTGATTAGGAAATGGAAGGACTGGTGTTCCCATTCGTTTTTCTTGGCCTCCTTCTTTTCGAGGAGGGTGAGAAAGTACGGCAGTGTGCGCAGTCTCTCGTCGAACGTAAAAGTATTTGACGTGGTCGTTTGAAAACCGAAGGCAAGTGTGGTAGCTGAATAGCGTTTATTTAGATCCGCAATGAGCGTTAGTACGTATCGTTGGAAGAGTTGGATTTTCCTAGTTTTGTCGGGTACGCGATGGATTAGGAGGCGAACGATCAGGCACTTTGAAGAGATGTGAACGAACGATTATTTTTGAATGTTCGACCAGGGAGACGAGCATTCGAAAACCATTAAAAAAGATATTAGTCAACCCTTGTGATTGCCCTGGTTACCGGACGAGGAGATGGGTTTAGGACATGGGTTTAGGAGAACTGGAAAGATCCAACATCGTTTGACTATCGTTTGATAAACGGGGAGCTCCGTGGTAAGCTCGTTCGTTGGATTCTGAGAATCCTTGATCCAGGATTGCCTGGAATCGCTGGATCAAATGTCATCGATAGATAATCGACGTCGTCGAATAAATCAAATTTGCATTTCAGGCTCAGAATCATCGTGGAACCAGGAGGACCTCTGGCCGTCGGTCATTCGAACGCTTTCGCTTTCGGTGTATCTCGTTGATCGAGTGAAAGTTGTCGAAATACCGGGCGGCCCTTCACGGATGCCGGCATCGAAGCTCGCCATGACTTCTACCCTGTCGCCGCGTCGGACAGCGAGGGGAGTAGTTTCGGTCGAGCTCGGTGGAATGCCCTCGTTGTCCCAAGTGGGAAGAGCCCTCGCTTGGCCCGCGCCCCACTGGGAGGCGAATTCGGACGCGGAGCGTCCTATGCTCGGTTGGCTGAGGGATCTGACGAGAGAGTCGGCTTCGAAGGAGCTGAGACTCGTCAAATCGTCTCTTTCGACTCGGGCGTAGTCACGCGTCATTTCCGACAGGTCGGTTTCGCTGCCGGCTCTCATGGTCGAGCCGAGACGTCGCAGGTGCGAGTCGCTGGGCAAGTGGACGTCGCTGGGACGTCGGGAATGATCGTGGGTTCTGAGGGTGCTGCCACCGTCACTTTCGTACTCGTAGAGAGTCGGTAACGAAGATCTGCGAGATCTGCTGTCCCACTCGGAAGATTTGCTGCGTTTGTAGCGCTGGCCACCCTTCCAGTGGGAGGAGGACGAGGTCGAGCCGGGTGGAGGGCTCAGGATTCTGATGATGACGTCCCACTTGGTCGGCGGGAAGAGGGTGGTGTACCTGGCGTCTTTTCTGATCAATTCGTAGTCCTCTTTGACGACAGCTTCGGTCAGGAGGGTCCGGAGAGTGCTCTCGCTCGAGATGATTTCTCGCCACCTGCGTTTCTCGTCGTCGGTCAGCTCGGCGGCGTATTGAGGTTCGAGAACGCGAGCGAGGGTGAAGAAGTTGTTTCCGGATCTGGAGCAATCGGAGCCGGCGCCGTCTCTGTCGTCGTGGGCCAGCAGGCCGCGACCCGGTCTTGAGGGTATGTCCCCGCGGGTGTTGTACGTCGGTTGGATGGTCGCGTCGTCCTCGAGATGCGTTGGCATCGTTCTGTGAATGAGGGGCTCGTTGGTGATGGTAAGATTCGAGGCTGAGCTGACGTCCGAGAAGTTTTCCCACTCCGGCGGCGGTGGCGGCAGTTCTTCGGTCGGATAATTCCGGATGGTAACGTCCCACTTCGGGTCCGGCTGCGGCTTGGGCCGGGCGTGGTATTCCGTCACTTGACGTCGGTGTCTCTCCACGTCTTCTATCGTTTTCTTCTCTGTTACAGTTCTCAAGAAAACGTCGTCGACCTCGTGAGTCGTTATTTCGGGACGTCTCGTTGCCACGATCGGCTCGACCAGGGGCTCGGCGTTCTCACGTTCGAATTCCCGGTGCTGAATCGCCACGTGGGAGGACGGGGCGATCGGCGGCGGGGGCGGTGGCGTCGGGGCCAGGATGTTGGCGACCCGGTATTTCGCGTGCGACGAGTCCGTCACTTCCGTCAACATTTCGGTCTCCGCGAATTCTGTCAATGTCGTGAGCGAACGCGGACGGTGAATCGTCGGACCTGGAGCTGGCGAGCTCAGCGTTTCGATCGTTTGGTTCTCCCGCTCTGCCTGCTTCCGCAATATCCTCGAGTAAACCGGCGGCGTTTGCTGCCTCGAAACCGTGTTGCTCGGCGGCATATGCAACTCCGGAACGTAAGAGAACGTCGTCATACGCTGCATCGGACTCTCGATCGATCTTGCTATTTCCTCCCGCTCAAGTATCGTCGTCAAATTCCTCTCAAGCATTATACTCGCGTCCGACTCCGAAGGCAATGGACTCGGCGGCGGCGGAGGCGCCCGCTTCACCCTCATCTGCACGTCGAACTTCGGCTCGATCGGCACTGCTACCGGATGACGCGGCAACGTTATTCTCGACGCTGTCGCTGACGTCATCGCCGATGTCTCCACGTCCATCGTCGTCTCCGAATAGATCGAACTCGAGGCTCGCACTTCCACCTGTTGATTTAGAGACTGATGATGTAAGAAGGCCTTGTTCTCGTACGAACCGACTGATGACACTGGCAGTGATCTTACCTCGTCAACCTGTAATCATTCGATACATTCACCGATGTTATTACTTATTCGTTATATGCACGATCTCATCCGTGTTATTAGTCAAAACAATGGCTATAGAAATATTACAATCCCTGGGAATTAAAAGGATTGTTTTCTCTGCGAAAAATTTAACGTTTTCATAGTTCGAGAAAAACAGACGGACAATCTCGGTATTCGCGTTTTACAGAAGAACGTGAGAAAATAGTTTTCTGGAAATTGTCACGAATCATCGGAAAGCGCTCTAACGACACGTTCTAAAAATACTTTCATGAATTATCAAACAATTTTATTCTTCGTCTTCTCAACCGTTTCCGTTAAATCTTTAGAATTGCCCGAAACGTTCGATTCATTTTTGCTATTTTTAATTACAAAAAAAATGTATGAAAAAACAACGGACTCGAATATATTTCAGCAGACGCGACGCTCGCATTTCGTGTCCGATAAAACCAACGCGTTTATCAGATCCCATAAAAAAAATTGTCCAATCATTTGGTAATGCGATTTCAGGAGAGATTATTCGAAGAGTGTACTTGCCTCTATACCGACTTCCGAATGGCTCTCGCTGGGGTAATCGCTCGGCAAAGTGTCGGAATGATCGATAACGAGATTGGCTTCGCTTCCCGAGGAAGATGGTGCGGCATGGAGCAGGGCGTGCGCCCTCGGGATTTTCAGTCCTTCGAACATGGAGATGTTGCCGAGCGACGAGCCCGACAATTTCGTTATTTCAGATCCCGTGCCACTTCCGAACGGTTGGCGATGGACGACTCGGACGTTTCGTCTCTTCATGCAGAGGTAAGAGCAGCCGAGGCCGAGCAGTAACAACGAGAGAAATAGGAGCGCACAGATCGTCAGTAAAATCTGGAAACCCTTGAGCGGTGGCTCGGTCCCTGGCAACGGCTCCGGCGGGTCAGATATGCTGCGGGAACAATTCAGGTTCAACCGTATTTCTTCGGAACGAATCTCCTCACTCGTCGCTATTGGATCTTGTGCACAACTTACAATCTGTCAAGTATCTCCGGATGCGGTGTTATCGGGGGTGGGTAGCGACATACTATCGTAATAACTTCGTCGCCGTCCATCTCCAGACCGGGATGGAATCGGACGACGATGTTGTTCGTAAAAACCCGCTGAGGATCCTGCTTAGTTCCGCATCCTGGGGGAGCACGAGGTTGTTCATTATTGGAGTTTCATTCGTTCGATTGAACAATTGATTTGTCGAAAATAATGCAACTTTCGTTGATTACAGATTCGAGTGGAGGCGAACGTTTGTGGTGCGGACGAGAAACGGATGCGGAATGGAACATGGAAATATGAAGTCAGTCAAAACGTTGGAGTCGTCGTAACGAAGTTACGAATACCTCAAACTCAGAAATTTTGGACGATCCGGCTGATGAAATTTGGTGCTCGAATCATCGAAAGGATGCAAATAAAATGACATTTTTGGGATGAGAAAAATGTTGAAACCTTTCAAAGGAAGCTCCAGCGTCGCGTGATCCAATCCACGCCCTTTCACCATGCAGGCACTGTTGCGATCGAAGTCGGCGTACGCCCGCCCGTAAAAAGGCTCCTCGAACTTCAATTCAACCTCCATACTTCCCTGACCGCAGTTCAAATAAGCCTTTGTACGATTGAGAAATATAATCGGCTGTATGTCATCGAGCTTGGTGACTTTGCCATCGAGAACAGTGCTCGGCGGCAGTCCTGGCTGGTACTCGATGCTGTTCCCCTGAGAAGCGTAATTGCTCTGCGACGAAACTCCATGGAGCCCGATCGCGAGGAGCAACGATATCAAATGTGACAACATCGTCTGCGAAAATAATAGAAACACGAAAATTAACGTTCACTTCTTTCCCCGTCAGCAAAAATAAAACGTTCCTTTTGTGATTTTCATCTTAGAACAAAAAAACATTTTTTCCTGATAACTCGCTGTGCAATTCTCGAAAGTTCATTTGCTGGCTCGTAACTCATTGGAATGTAAATTCTCTGAAAAATATTCGAAAAGCTATAAAAACAAGTTGAATAAACAACTGAAAAAATATTCCAATTCTTTCTGGATTCGAAATGGCGAGAATTTGTCATAATAATTCGTTGCCCCAACCTACTTAATCCCCTAACAGTCTTTTTAGTTAGCAAGTTCGATGAATTTTATCCACAAGAAACCTCTCCGTAAAAAAAACAAGTTTGGGCCCATAATAAATGCAGGCTCTGCTTAAGGGGGCTCGAAAATCTGATTTACAGTTAAGGAGAATCGATACGAGTGAATATAACGCTGTCTCGACACACGCAGAAAAAATTCAATGCCATAACTCGATTCTCGTGTGGCCAGATGGTGTTCCTGTTCGAATACGACTTTCACTCTCGACTGTAGAATGTGCAATGCACATTATATGCATACAGTTAAGAATATGCGTTCGACCCAACGTGCTCAAAGACTCAGCGCACGCCGATTTTTTGTAGCGCCTTTTGTGCAAGGACGTTGAAACGTTCGATTGAAAAGTATCGCAGCTGCGAGGACTCTGTCATCCGGGGCACGGAGCTCCAGCGCCCTTTCGAAGTTGTTATCCGCCGGCTGTAAACTGTTACGATTTCTGCTAAAACGCTCGGAGCCGTAAACATGAAAATTCTAGCGATTTGAGTCGAGCGAACGGGCGTTATTGCTCGAGTCAAACGAATCCAGGTCAACGCTCAAACTTTAGGTCTGCTGTTGCGTAAGAAACGTGAAAATTCGAGGCCTCGAGCTACCGACGAGGCTTTTGCAGGTACCGACTTTATTGTCTCTCGTTTTTCTCCGTTTCGGCCTCGTCTCGTTTACTGGCAAATTAGTCGTCAACCAAGAACGACGAAAGAGCTGCGAAGCAGAATGAGCTCGAATGCAGAATTTTCGAACTTCGGGGACTTTCGGACGATTCTACGGCGAGTGAATGATCCGCTGATTTGGGAAGAATCTTTACGAGCAATCCAGTGAAGGATTTTGCCACAAAGGCTCTTGGAGGACACACTCGTGAAAATGTGACGTGACTAAAGTAATGAGATTCGCTGTTTGATGGCGTTCTGCAGGAAATTGAAGAAAATTATAACGTTCGGTTGCATGAGATAATTCATCTCAAGTTATACTTCAATGAAAAAAAAAATTGTAACGCTCAGCGTCATTATATCGCTGTGTGCGTTTGAAAATTAGTGCGATTCGCAATCTCGATTTCCATGACACTTGCACTCTCTCTCTTCGTTTTATAAGAAAAGTTTGCGCTTCAGTAATTTCTACCCTACGCGGACGTGGCACGATCATTCATCTCCGTTTCGCCTTCGCCCCTGTGCACTGTCCTAACATTTGTCTTGCGGGTGAAAAAAATGGCTGAGATGCTATCCCGCTCACTGACTTTCAAAGATTATATACGAAAGAGAGAATTCACGCTTCGTTGCCTGTGGCACCGTTACTTCAAAATACAGAGCGAGGAAAAGCAATTGTGGTCGGTGCAGGAATAATAGGAAAAATTATTGTTTGCTTTGAAAGCGCATTTCGGAGCGGGAATCCGAATTCCTTGGTCAAGAGGCCCGCAGCATTGTCCCTTTCCTAAACAGCTTCGAGATTCCATTTTTAAGATTAATGAAAAGTTGGCAGCCATACGAACCTTGGTTCTTGGGCGAAGTCTCGCGTTTCTCCACTCACACACACGCTCGTTCTTCGGCCTTTGCTGTTACGACGACTTTAGCGTCATCGTGCACGTCTCTGCTTTGCTCTGAAACGAAACAACACGCGACGACGGATTAACAAGACGGGATTACACGTTTTTTAATTGGCATGAATTTGAAGAACGTCGGATCGGTTTGAGGAATAAACATTTTTCGTAATAGAAGAATTCTCGTGCTGCAAACGATTCTCGTGAGTCGAGAAAGCGCTTTTTTATTCGCGTCAAAGACCCTCGGTTCGAGCCTAGTTCAGGAGGAACGAGCGCGATCTTTTGTCATTTTTCAAATCAATTAAATGAGTAATTAGGTGACGTCAGATTGCTCCGTGATCTCGGAGCCTCGTCGACCATCGTGGAATCATTTTCTCACTGGATTCATCGCGATACGTGACCCGTGCGCCTGCCATCGCCGGTGACGATGTTCTCCGAGCCACAAATCGGCCTTCGTCGTTTCCGGTCTTGTTCACGAGTCCCTAGACGAGAATCTGACTATTCGCGCAGAGAATACTCAACTCGTGCGATCCTTTGACCGTGCGTCAGTTTTTCAACTAGCCAAATCACGCTGTTCAGATATTTTTCACATTCCGTCCCGTCGACCATGAAGAAGAGTGCAAAGTTCGAGATTTCGGGATTCGCAGCGCTTCTGCAGCTGCGTCCATCGATCCCGGTAATCGTAAGTACAAGAATTCCATAAAAATACCAAAGTAGCACGAGAACCGACTAAAAAGCCATTTTTTCTCGTGATTTATAACCAAATCGATTTGAAGCTTGTCAGTCGTGTTTTAGTGGGCTGTTTTTTCGTAAATATCTTTATTCCCGAGGGTTGAAAACGGCGTCGGAGAATATGCGATATTTTACCTCCGGGGCTCCCCGGACACACCCATTCAGGCTTGTTTCTTATTACTTTTTCCCTCGCCTTCCTCGCCCCCTGTTTCTCTATTTCACATACTCATTTTCTTCTCTTCCTCCTTCCCTCTTTTGCGGCTGCGAAAAGCTTCTCTCTCCCTCACAATCTATCTGTACGTGTTTATCTTGCTTGCTCGTGCTCTTCCTGCGCCACTTCAAATTCCTCGCGGAGTTTCATTGCCCATTACTCATGCCGCGTGCGTACACAGCCGTGCACTCTGAGATGTACTTAAATTCCAGGTACACGCGTTCGGGTAATGGAGAATGGATTTTGCCGATAATATCTATACGTATATTCCGATGTACGTATGTGTTTATATATTAAAGGGGGAGAAGAGTTATGGAAGAGACTGCGTTCACCTTTTGTGCAGCCCGTGGTAACCGAGTCCAGCGTACGTCTTTTTGTTCGTCCCGGAGAGCGCGATGGTCCACTCAAAATCCATAAATTTATATGATTTTATGACAAAATTATTGGACTTTTATTCCATCGAATAAATCGTGCGTTCTTACAGAGTGGAGAGGAGGATTAAAGTTGCTAATTTGAGATGATCTGAACGCACGTGGGGATCGGAGTGAATCATTTTTATGAGAAAAAGTTGAATGTTTCGGGTACGATAGAGTCAACTTGATTGTTGGATTCTCGAGATAAATTCCGAGCTCAGGTCGATGGAGGGGGAAATAACAATTCGCGGGACTTTCAATTTCAGGCAGTTCGCTCACACTCCCAATGTGCAAGGTTTTCTAAAGGAAAACAAACGAATTTGTTCTCAAATATTTGGTGAACGGTTTACAGTTGAAATATAAACGAGAAAATTGTTTTATTTTCATCGAAGTAAAAAGAATAATGACTGCCCTCTCCACGCGCCTCCATCACACACAGACACACGACCTTCTCGAGTTTGCTGGGCGAGTTTTGAGCCCACGCGCTCGAGCCTTTAAAGTCTTGGTGCCGCGGTTAGGTAGAAACCTCAGTTATAAAAGGCGAAAAGGAGATACGGCTGTGTTTCACATGGCGCGTCGATCTCGTTGCGCAAACGCCACAACTTGACTTTCACTGGCGTGTGGCTGTCGTTCCTCGATACACACGCTCATGTGTATGAGGCGTTTCACGTCGAATGAGTCAAAATGTCGAAAACAACATTTGCGTACATTTTTAAATAAATTTTTCAGAAAACCTCGCTCCTCTCTAAACTCGTTCATAAATTTCTCATTATTTTTTGCTCTCGATCGATCAAACCCACAAAAAAATCGCCTCAAATTCCAATTTTTCATGCTCACGAAATCAGAAATCAGAAACAAGCTAAAACTAATCGACGCGAATTTTCCAAAAAAGCAAAATAACTTTGCTCGATTTGCAGAATCAAGGAATTGGCGTCCCTCGATGGCTCAAAGTAATCGAAGCAATCCCCAGTCAATTTTCGGAGAAATTCGAAGGGGAATGCTTCGTTTTACATATTTCTACGTATACGCACTCGGCGGGCTCGCCACTCACATTCAGATCAGGACATTCGCGCTCCGTGAGTTACATATTAATACGTATATTCATGTATGAATATAAGCAGAGTGCGATGGTATTAGTATGGGTAGCGAGTCTCGCGTCACGTAATTGCGTTCTCGCAGAGCGTGTCGAGGACAGCCTCGGCAGTGTGTACGCCGTCCAACTCGACGTTATACCCGGCGCTCGTTTTCTCCACCGAGTTTATCGTATGCGTTTATCCTATACCAGGAGCGACATGCGCCACGTACAGAGGAGCCTGGCTCGGCCTGGCTACTGGGGAGTCTCGTGTTTGCGTACGCGCTCGAAAAGCCTCACGTTCGATTGTTTTCACTCGATGTCATGGGCCGCAAGCGGGCATTGTTCAGACGCATTTTCTCGTTTGAAACGTGAGCAACTTTTGTTTCTCCACTTGTTTCTATGCGATTCCGAGATCGCGTTGGAAAGGAAAGAGACTCGAGACAAAGGGATCGAGACGAGATTTCTTCGAGCTCGGGGGCTCACACCTCGGTGATAATTAGAGGGGCTCGATCGGTGGAGTCAGGACGACGCGCACCGCCGGAGAAAAGGTTGTTTCGAACGGCTTTAATCCCTTGAGGATTACGCTCCAACTGTTTTTCTTTGCTGACGAATCGAGTCTCAACGTTTTTGTCGCGCCTCGTCGGAGCTTCGTCGAGGAACGCCCGGGCCGCTTCGAATCAGGTGCAAAGAGCCTGCCGCTTTTTGCCAGCTCGCTTTTCCTCTCGCATCCTTCTGGCTCCACGTAACCCTTCGAGATCTTGCGTCGGCGTCCATTTTATCGGCACCCAAACAGGATTCGAGAGCCCTCGCACGGAGAGCGAACCACCAACGGGGACCGAGCCCCGTACTTGGGCACACGCACACTCGCACGCGAGAGCGTGACGTCATCGCCGGACGCGAGCACCAAAATGGCGGATACGGCCCGCACCGACGCGGCGCTGGCGAACACGAGCCCTGGTCCCGCGAGACAACCATCGAGAATTCCAAATCGACAGGACACCGTTCTCTCGCACCACCGGATCCGCGAGCGCGCAACGCGACCGGTTTTTCTACAGTCTCTCTTGGCAAAAGTTGTCGCCTCTGACGTAGGTGCAGCACACCGCGAACTGGCAACCGCGACAAAACTACTATCGCGCATGTAACTCTCCTTCGAAAAAATTATAGTTTAGCATTTTTTGTTCGAACGAGAATAGCGAGCACTGAAAAAGTCGCCGGAGGCGACTTTTATCAATTAAAATACACACGGGCGGCCTACGTTCACTTCTGGAACCCCGTTGGCCTTGTCATCTTCGATCAAACTCCAAATATCCTCGAATCGCTAGCTAATCTGTCAGATCCTCGCTGCGAAGCGCGCTTTCGAATGATCCAAGTATTTTTTCTCCCAACGACAGAGATCCAGACTTTTTCTCAAAATCCAAGAGTAAGCAACGAATATCGCTCGGAAACGGGGAGGTCAACGAATTCGAGTGGGATCCCCCACGCACGTAGAGCTGACTATCGGCGAGAAGGTTTTTCGATTCGCACTATATACGCAAGACGAGAAAGTGAGGACGTTCAGCCTCAATGCGTGTTTTACGGCACTAAATAAACGTCTCAAAATTATCGATCGAGCTACGAGGAAACTTGCTCATTTGCTGCTCATACTTTTCACGTCAGCTGAAGGACTTTCGGATTTCTGTTTTCTCGTATGGGAAAATTTGAGAGGGAAAGCAATTGCGGCGCAATCGATCGAGAATTGCAAGCGTCGTTTCTACCGCGTTCCAGAGTTCTTTCGATCCGGGGTTTCCATCGATTTGACGGAGAATATAAAAATTTAATCGACTTTTTCGCTCCAATCGCCAATTTCTTGAATCGAAAGATACAAAATTTCAGGGGCTTGTAAAATGCGCAGCTTTATTTGTTCAACCTCGATAGCAAGGAGCGAAATTCGCGAATAAAAACTTTAACGACGTAAAAACGTGCGGGTGGAGCCGGAGAATTCGCGCGATTCTCGCACAATAAGTTCACGGTGAGCGCCGATACAAAATCGAACGGGATCTGTATGGATCGTTTCACAGCGTAACGAGTGGGCGAGTAGATGGGCGATGAAAAGGTGAAGAGCGGAGCACTGCTCCATCCCGGAGAGCAATTCACTAACCAGCATCGCGCGGTGAGTTCGACGAGTGTACAGAGGCGTGAATCGAATCGCGTGTGTACGCGATGCAAAAACTTTCGAGAGGCGTAGAAATACGCGAATGAGATAAATAATAAATGAAAAAGCGAGAGAGAACGATCGAGAAAAAACACACACACTCGATTTAAATATCACTCGATCATGAAGGGAAACGCCTTGTGCCCGTTAACTCGAAACACTCTTCAACGTCCTTCGATTCATAACTGATCGAGAAGCGAGAAAGCAACGATTCAATTCCCCCGATCCACGCACGGATACTGGATTCGAAATCGAGGCAAAAATCTGGACCATCGACGTGCATAAAATTCGAAAAATACTCGAAAAACTTCGAGTAAAATGAGAAATTAAAAAGAGCAAAAAATGTCAGTTGACTAAAGTTCAAAAGTTCGCTTCACCAGCATCAAAGTTCTTTCATCCGCGTTAAAAAATCCTTGGAACCGGATTCCCGAAATCGAAAAATCGAATCTAAGAATCAAGAAGAATCTTCAGATTCTTTGCAATAAAAAACCGAAATCCGAACTGACTCGGCACGTTGAAATCGGAATTGCTAATCCTTTCGATCGAATACCGTTGAGCCCCTTTTTCGCGGTAACGCCGCCTCATTTTTCGATTCAGCATCCCACAGAAATTACGTTTCAAGTGAATTAGCCAAGTATTTTGAAATCTTCGGTTATCATTATTTAATTTTTCGCTCCTACGCGAGAAATTTATCTCCCTCACCAATACCTTTTCTCCGCACTTTCGCGCAGTGATAGTAACGACAATAATAATTATAAAGATAACAATAATATTGATAATTGTTATTACGGAGCGCGCATCTCTCGGAAAACTCGTCACGAGAGAATAATGAAAACAAAAACGAGCACGTTGCCCGTAAACATCGCGAAGAATTTACGATGCAATTTCTATTCCATAACGGGCCGAGTCTTTCACGGTTTTCTCTCCAACGTTAAGGGTATTATAGACCATATAAAACAACAACAATCAGAACGGAGAGAAAGAACCGCAAGGCACGTGAATCGTGCGGCCATTTTTACTTTGCATAGTTATATGAAACGCGAAAAATACCGTCATTCGTTGGAGGAGTGCGGGAAACGCTACGGGATCACGAAATTTTTCAATGATTCAAAGCCCAAATAAGCCATTTCGGTAATTGAAAGATCGAGCCAAGAATATCGTGAGATTCACTGCTCTGGCACGACAGTGTCGTGCAGAACGGTCGAGAAAGTTCGTCTCGGAAGCGCGCGGAATTCCGATCCGCCGATGCCTAGAAAAAAGCGAACGGTTTATCACCAGTTTATTTTGGGGTCTCGAATACTCCGGAAAGCGGGACCCCCATGAGACCTCCCGCTCGTTTTATCTCACTTTTGTTCCACTGAACTAATTGAGAAGTATCAAACTGAAAGTTTCTCAAAATTTGAACAATGCGAAAACACAGTTTTGCGTCGACCGTCAAAAGTATCATTTCGAAGGTGGATTTTCACCTCCGAAGATGATTTTTTTGAATTTTTTATGTCCCGCTGAACTGCCAGTGAGTTCCCGAAGAATTTTTGCTACTGAAATTCCGGAAATAGAATTCGCGACGGAGGTGAAATGTGAAAAAACTGTTATGAGGTTTCCAACGCTTCCTTGCGGGACTGAAGTTCGCAATTAAGCGCTTTTACTTTTCAAATGATGAAGAGAAACTATTACAATGCGTTGAAGCGAATGGTTATTGCTGGATACCGCGTGAAATTCTCTTGGTCAATGAAGAAAGATAAACCGAGGGAACAGCTGCGAGTCGAGTAAAAGTTCAGGAAGAAAACGCCAGTTTTTTGGCGCTGCGGGGATTAATCGTCGCGATTACTTTTGCCATCAAGTTTCCCCCGATTTCGTCTGTACCGTTAGTCAGCTATGTTCGAAAGTTCCACAGATCTTTGATGTTTACAGTGATGTAATGAATCTCACTATGATTATCGATGACAGAATCTTAATAAAGAGATGCGCGAGAGTTCTGGGCGAGCGAGAGGCGATAAGTGGAAGTAAAACCTGCTGGTTTTGCCAAAGCGTTTTCCAGTGTGACCAACACCGTGAAATGAAACTTTCAGGGAGCGCCGCAAACGGATATTGGCAGAAGGCGAAGTATTGTGGGAGCGAGAAGAATAGAAAAATGCGATTCTCATCAAACTCCGAATTCGGCACCGACTTTCCCGAGCCTCGAGACAATCGACTTCGAATTGGAAGGTCGCAACATTCGATGCACTCCCCAAAATTAATGGTAATCGCGTTGTGCCAGTTGCATGAATTACGGTCATTTAAAACCTTGGAAATTCGTCTCAACGACAATTCTTGGCGTGGAAAAGAACCAGCGAATCCTGAGTCAATTCATAATTAATCTTCGATCAATAGATTCGCGCATGAAATCTCAGTCCCAGCTGTGACTCACGAGGACATAAAAGTACCGCACGAAATGACGTATTTCTTAGCAACTCTCTCCCCCTTCACGTTTTTTTCGTTTCAAGTACCATACGAGGAAAACCTGACCGAGGGATCGGTGACATCAGCTCGTCATGAGAGCAAACATGTTTGTACAGATTCTAAGAGGTTTCGGAGTTTTTCATGAGATTTGCCGCGGACGCCGCGGTCCCGAGAACAGCCTTAATCGGGTTTCCGGAACAACCGAATTTCGTCTTCGTCTCGATCGGATTAGAATTCGACGATCGCGACAGTCGACGAGCTCGGGAACAAAACTGTGGCACCGGGAGTGAGAAAAATCAAGATTTTTCCAGCTTCCTTCCGCGGTTTCTCTCGAGGCTCCCAGAAATCGAGGGAAGTAGCGAAGAAAATTTGGCTGTTTAGAGAAACTCACCGAGAGCCGAGAGTCGCGAGCAGATCGCAGTCGTCTCATGCGAGCGTAAACATGAATTTCTTCATTTTATTTTTTTCGACAAACCTCGTGCGTTCACAGCACAACGTTACGTAATTTCGTGTTATTTCAAGTGCTCCTTCCGTTTTTCTCTTTTTCTTTTTTATCGTCGAACAAAACACACTGTCGCGTTACGAAAACGGGGAATTTCTCGTTGGGCCGATTATTACGCGGTTCCGTTATGGGTCGCGAGAGTTACGGACTCGAGGTTCGAGCGTACTCGCCGACTTGGAGCGCACGTAACGTACGATCGTGTATACGTACGAGAGAAGAAGCGCGCTCGTATTTCCACTCACTGCGCGTGGGTTATCGTCGACTTGTCATTTACTTATCGTAGCATTATTTTTGACGTTACAGCCGCGAGGTTCGTCTACACCGACCTTCGTATGCCTTCATTCGTCCGTGTATGTCTTACGCGTAGATTAACCAATTTTGAGGAATCCGTTCACCCAGTTTTCGACGAGCGGCTTTGCACAGTTGTGCCAACAAAGCCCGCGCGCTCTCGTTTCTCTCCCAAAGCAAAACGAATTGCGGCTCATTCCCAAAGTACCAGAAACCCGAAAGTATCGACTCGTCAATTCTCTTTTTGCTTTAATAATGCCAAATTCATTATCGCCGCGCTTCTGTCTTTACCTCTGAGGCACCGACGACTATTTACATTTTTTAAGACTCTACTTTTAAGGTCGAGAGCAACAGGATTAAGTTTTAACGTACTTGGAGCAGGCTCACGAACAGGTGTTACAGGTACGGCTTAACGATCGAGACTGCCGAGCCGAGACCGATCCGCGGCTCGAACTCGCACACTTTCAAACACACACACACACACACACACTCCGCGCTTCCGCCACTCTCTGCAACTCGCTTTACCTGCGAGAGACACACAGCTCTACCTGCAGTCGGCAGGCCCAAGCGCTTCGGGACCCCCCCACTTGTTGTTGTTGTTGTCGTCGAAAACTATCGCTCGATTTTCGATCCGCGGGATTGAAAAGTTGCTTTTGCTCGAAACTGCCGTTTTTCTGAGTTTTTTAATCTGCTTCGCACTTGCATTTCGTTTCTGACGTTTGGCTACCATTTTCTGACAGTTTTTAACAGTCGCTTCGCGCAGTTATCAAATTTGCTCGTTACCTCATAAATGTTTACTGATTTTTGTTAGAAAAATGGCCAATCATAAGCCCGTCGAAACGAGCTCGAAGAATCGACTCTGAATCTTTGTCACGCACGAAGATAGGAAATGATTTATTGCGAGCATTAACTCGAAGTAACTTTTGATAGTGCAAATAGAATCGATGATTATACGAAAACAGTGACTGCCGTGACGAAAGGAGTCGCAGTTAAGGTGATGCACGAAACGATTTTCTTACGAAAGTCTTGAAATTTACACAGAGTTTAAATGGGTAATTTTAAAAGATTCGTCTTATTGGTTATTGAGATAAACGTGTTAAATATATAAAGAAAAATACACAGAGTTTTAAAAAATCGTTTACCTTTCCATACGATGAATGAACGCTTCCTACGAAGTTTATGAAAAAGTACGCAATAACAATGAAGTATATAACGAAGGTCTGGGAAAAAATTCGAGACGATTGTCTGACTAGTAATTAAGATATATTACGTTAAAGATTGAACGAAATTGGTAATGAGCACTCGTAACTTCCGCCTTTTTATTGATACTTTTTTTTAATTCATTTCCCTTTGCACTCTCTAAAGCGATTTTTGACATAAAAAAACTCTAGTATTTTCGCCAGAGACGAATAAAATTTCGGGTTCGGTCAGTGACGGATCCCCGTCTAATCAATGGCTCGTAATTTCATTCGCTACGAGATAATTTGGAAAGATTTATTTACACTTTCGAATTAATAACTCTGACATTAATTTAAAGTGATTACAACCTTAATTGGGAAGTAAAAATCGATCCAATTTGGACAGCCATGAAATTCGATCGTTCGGGGATGATCTACCTTAAAGCGGTACTCGTATTTTGGATTACAATTTCAATATTCAGAGTCGTTCGAAATTCGAGTTTTAGTTTCGTTGATGAGACGACGCACAAAGCAAATGAGCGAACTTGGAGTTGCCGCGTTGGAAGCATGAGCGAAAAAAGGCATGAAAAAGGGCCCGTCAAGAATTTGGTCTTTGACTGGTTTCGTGATATTCAGTCTGTGCGAGTATTCAGGATGATTTCTTCCTACCGCTCATTACCTTTATTCTCCCCATATTCCGCGGTGCCCGTTGGCCCGAGTCTCATCTGCCGGCGAGCTCTCGCGGCGGTTTCTCTCTTTCTTTTATTCGCCCGTGCGCGCAGATTCTCCGCAAGGAGTTGAGCCACACGTGAGACTGCGCGAGCGAAAAGAGCATTCGGTCCACGGCGGTGCGACGGTGTCGGGGATGAAGACGAGCCCGCGGTACGGTCTCGCGATCCAAGAGAAACGACGGAGGAACAAAAAAGTTGGAAAATAAAATAAACGAGAAAAAACGCTCTCAGCGCGACGAGAGTCTCGAGGACGAACCGCAGAATTTTACCAAAGTAACATTCTCCACGTAACTCTCCTGCGAAGAACTCATTGCACAGCTGCGCCCGCCTCACATCCCCGCGCGAACACAGACGGACGCGTTTGTCGATAAAAATCGAGTTCGTAATTATTAATAATTGATTGCTCCGTCCAAGTAATCTCTCCATTGGAATTATTTATTATTTCCACGAATTAATCACGAGAACTTTGAACCACTGCAAAACGAACCTTTTCCCTTCTTCTTTCGTGTCTTCGAGAACTAAATTCATTCAAATTTATCATCATTAAATCAGTGGGTCAATTACTCGTGACTCGACAAATCTCGTGACCTCAACGACCACTTTTCTGTCATTTTTTCCCCTGCTTTAAGCAACTTTGCCATTTTTTTCGTTATGATCGAAAATATCAGTACCGAAGCTAGAAAATAATAGAGGTGAAGATTCTCAAGAATGTTCGCGTTAAAATAGTGGGAGGGAAACAAGTAAAAGTGATTGGTCATCCGTGAAATGGACGAAAAATGCACCGTGGCTGTATGCGAGGACAAATTGTACGGTAATTAACGAAGGAAATGTTTGCGAGGATTCAATTCTTTAGCAACTTCCGTTGGTCGAGGCGCGCACCGTGTGGCCCCAGCAATCCGCGAGGTTATTTACCATTCGAATATTTCTAGGAGCGAAGAAGAAAAGTTTAGTTGGCGATCTCGATGACGTAGGACACGGGAAATCTCGAACGTAATCGGCGTCTGTGCTGCTCTCTCAGCGAAGAGGTGGAGAATGCGGTGGGCGAGTTTGATTGATCGTTGGCTCGGATTGTTCGGCGATTCGAGAGTCGGCGCGCACTCAATAATATCAGGGAGATGAAAAATATTGAGCAAATGGAAGAAACTCAGAGTTTAAAGCTCTGGGAATGTATAACGGAGAGACAACGAAACTTAGGAATATAAAAAGGGGGAAGATGCAGGAGGATCGTAAGAAAATGCGGAGAAAGAGCCAGGCGAAGGAGCGAAAAGGGAGAGAAGTTGAAGAAGAGAAGAAAAAGGTAATGGAAGGAAGAAGAGAGAAAGATGGAGTCAGCGAAGATGAAAAAGGGAGAGAAAGATGCTGCTGGAAAAAAGGAGAAAGAGAGGGAGAAAGATCGTCGACGTAAGAGTTGAAGGAGGAGGCTGAGGGTGTGGGCGCCCAAGGCCTTCTGCTCGCCATTTACGGTCAGGCGAAGCCGGACACTGCGGGAAGAAGAGAGGAGACAAGCGCGCGAGCGTAGAAGGAAGAGGTGAAAAAGACCGAGTCGAGTTTCCCATTCCATAACCCCGCGGTGGATTCAGCGTCCACGAGGAGATCATCGTTACCCAGTGAAGCGAAGGAGAAGCTCGTGAGAGGGCGATACACAGGCTGAGAGAGGACAACGAGACGGAGAAGCGAGCGAGTACGATTGCCTCTGGTAATGTTGCGGTATAGCCGTTTTGCGCTTCTGCCCGTTTCGGTGTTTCTCGCAAGCCCGCAAACTAGTGGGTCCACGAGGATGATGCTTGTGACTGCGGGGCCCGAGTTGTGAAAGAGGCCGTTGCGGCTCATACTTTTGCCGGGGACTGGCTTCTTTTACTCTCTTTCGAGTTTACGACGACACACGCGCGCGCGCGCGCGCGCGCGGAATCATGAACGTGAGGAGAGAAAGATGGGGGCGGAGAAATTGAGATAAAAATCGTGGCGAGCACCGCGATAAAACGAACCCACGAAAACGTAGAGGGAAGAAAGTCTCGAGGAGGAGCAAAAACGGAAGGGAAAAACTAGAGGAAAACTGAAAATCGATCAAAATTAAATGACAAAGTTCAAATCTTTGATTTTCTGTTTTTCATCGACCTTTCCACGATTCGTCGACACCCGTCTGCAGTTTTTTCTACTCCTCGAAGTATTTCACTAAAAAAACTTTCCAATGAGCAGCTCGTTATCGTTTACGACAAAAAGCACCAGCGTTGGGAATAAAATGTTCTGCGCGACTTCGCCGATATTGAAATAGCTCAGCTCGAGGGTCGTAAAAATCAAATCAAATTTCTTCACGGAGAGAAAATTTCACTAAAAACTACTATGGTGCCATAGAAGTAGGGCTCTATATCGTAATATTTATTTATTCTTACGAACATATACGTAGTGATTTTTAGTGAAGCGACTCGATGAAAATTGACGTGTGCAATAGCGAATGAAATTCTGTTATTTAGCATAGTAAATTTCTAAACACTTTGGCGTATGATCGATGCTTGTGTTCGAGCTCCTCAAATTTTACTGTTCAACTGTAAATTTAAAATCGTGAAAACAGTACTAAGCATAGCAAAACGGTACAATAATTCTACTTGACAGTTCATCATCGAGTCAACATAAATTTTACAACGTTACCTTGGTGAACTATGTAGGAAAAAATAGCACAGTTTGAACCTTTGTCACAGCAAAATACGCAATTTAAAAATGTTCATTCAGAATTTACTTGGAAGTTACAATGCTTTTGGTAAAAATCTCCAAAATGGGCGACATAGAACCCCAATACGATGGCAGCATAGTAATTTTTACAATTTTTTTCCCTCCGTGTTTGAATTCGACATCGACAATTGTGCGGGCACTCGATGAAACTTTGCAGAAAGTTGGATCTGTGCGAATAAAACTATATTTGCGGAGGCCAGCACATCGATGTAAATTACATGCGCGTACGTGCAGGCCGAGTTCGAAAGCCGCGCCGGGATCCGAACTCGGGCGCGGCCAGTAACCTCATTGGCGGCGCCTGGAACCTCGCCCGAGGTGCACCAAGTGCATTCCCGTCGGGAGACGCGCTGGATGCATCGCGAGCGCGTTAAAAGGAAAAGATGCGCGCTCACTTGTTACACACGTACGTATGCTCGGATAGCGAACGTGTGCGCGTCCGCAAGCTCCAAATACACTATCGTCTCGGCGAACCATCGCCGGCGCTCTTCTGCTCTTCCTCTTCCATTTATTCTTATATTCCTCCTCGCGGTTAAGTCGCTCAGCGAGAGAATATACGAGCCAGAACGTGAATCAAACTGCCGGATTCCCCTTTTTTCGACGCGCTTCTACCGCCGCAGACGGAACAACGGAAGCCTCGGGCTCGACGAGCTTCTAGCCAAAAGTCCGAAAAAAGTCAGTCCCAGTCTGGAGAAGAATCGAGCACCGATTCGATGCTCGAGTCCTCAAAAATTAGTGAAAACCTTGCTTTTTGGATAATTTTATAAAAACGATTAACAAACATTGCTTTTGGTCACAGACCTTCGGATCCGTGTTAAGAGAAAATGAACTCGAATGGATTTGCGACCTCGCAAAGTACCCAAAAGATTTTTCCATGGTTTTGCACTTTAGGACGCTCCAACAGCACGAGGCTCGGTCCACCCGATGAAAGAATACTGGAAAAATCCTACTCTCATCCGATGATCGATGATCTTTAACTAAAAAGAAAGCATTTTAATAAGCTGAGAGTGAAAAACGAACTTGACGCTCTCTTACCTGAGTATTCGTGCGTAGGAAGCATGCATCTTTGGCCAGCCTCCGCCTATGCTCAACCGGTCATCTCCACCAAGTGCTCAACGTGTAGGTAGAGCTCGCCAGTGGAGGGAATATTCTCAAGGCGATCATATACTGGCGCATACTGTTAAATTGCTCCGGTATTGTACTGAGGATTCAAACGAGGATACGGTAACGCCGCCATTGAAAGATAAAGACGGGCCGTTTGCACGTACCTGGAACACGATGGAATCGAGGGTTTTAAGAGTCGGTGAAAAATCTTTGATTTTATGAAAACTGTACCGATCAGTTTTCATTTTTCCTATCGAATTGCGATTGTTTTACGGAAATATGCAAATTTATCGATTTTCTCCATTTTTTTATTAACTTTTTTTTTTAATTCTTCACTTTCGAAACTGCTGCTTCTTTAAAATAAATCAATTTAAATTGCATTTCGAATTCTTCTATTTTGGGAGAAAAAAATTAAAATTCGTGAGTCTATTTTGAGCGATTTCTTCTCCATTTTTCACCGGAGCATCCAAGAAAATGTCTGCAAGTGCGTCACTGTTCGAGAGCATTCGATGCACTCGCTCCGACCACTTCAGCCTTAATGAAAATCCCTTTGTTCGAAGCATTCCGACAATCGATCTTGTTTGCTCTCACAATTCTCATGCACGCGTAAACTCGATCGAACTTGTGAATTCCACGTGTTGCTCGTTCATACGTGTGCAGATATTTTTACTCGTTTATCTCCAATGCGTATTTTGGCAACGGCCTCGCTTTCAATAAACACTCACGTACACGTAACACATATTCGTTCTATCGTGCATGTATATACAGTTTCAGAAATCTGGGGCTCGTCTCGAGGGACAAAAAGAAGAGAAAATTATGTGTAAATAGTTGCACGAGCCGTCGAGACTTTTACGTGAGAAATAAAACGCAAAGTGTGACGAAAACATTGCGAAAACGGAGTCCCAAATGCTCGTTAAATCCTTCAGTAAACATTCGCATCTTTCAAGTACGGGTTTTCATTTATTTTGAAAAATATCAATTCACAACGAAACATTTCAGCAATAAAAATTATACAATAAAACTTGAGTATAGCAGTCGTAATTCGTTGATCAAGGCTCTTCGACTTTCATGCAGAATTTTAACGTAGAGACGACAGAACGGTGAAGAAGGACATGGACGTCCGCAGTATCTTGGGAAAAAGAAGCACAAACACGATGAGAATAATTTTCGAAAATTTTTCAGTCTCGGGATATGAATGAACTTTTCTGTCATACTGCACTGTAATTTTCCATTGTGATGGTGTACATTTTTCCAGCACTGACGTAACAAGGTCTCAGACTTCTGATCATCATCACGACGAATAACTTTTGAACTCTTGGTGACAAATCGTGCCAGTTTACCGAGTACCTGAAAAAATCGGTTCCTTCTTAACGGAGGTGCAAATATTTGTGATGATGAAATTTGACCTGAATTCTAAATGAAAACCAAGAATGGTTAGACGCCCACTTACACATAATGAAAAATCGATGAACTGTAATCCATTATCTTTTGGCCAGATATACTGAGCAAATACAGACGCAAGATCTGAGATATTGCGAATAGTCCAAATCTGATCAGTTCTCCAGGTTTGTCGAGGTGCATCAGCATCTAAAATTTACGATTTCGGTATCGTTCAATCTTGATCGGCAGTTGCATAAAAGTGTTTAAGGACGTGCTTCGGAGTGCAGTGAAACGCAGATTCCCAAATTCCCACTATCGTCGCCCCTCCTTGAGTGTCCAGTCAGCGACACAAAAGCAACGCCCATTTCGAGAGTCTCTGCTGGGCTGCTCTCGTGTCGCTGGTGAAAACTATTTCGACTGGACAAAGATTATTCGTTGGAAACAAAAGATTCAGGAAGGTTCACTATTATTTTAATCAACTTTATTTCCAGCCACTGTATAATCACGAAATAATGGTTTACCTGCAGTTCAGCAACGCTCAGCGACAGCAGAGAAGTTCCTATTATTACTAGCAAAGGGCCGTTATAAGCAGAGTCGATGAGAACAGTGAAACTATGTAATCAAATACGAAAATCTAAATCTCGTTAAAAAGTGTTCCGTAGCTCACACGTGAGAAGAATTTGAAGATAAAAATCAATCAGGGACGATTTCGAGGGTGTAGAAATTTTTGGAGCGCAATGCAATTTTCATGAAACCAAAAGAAAGTAATTTTTTAACACAAGAAATTTACACTTTGCAGTATGAAAATTTCCAAAAATTCAAAGTCGTCCCCGGTTTTTGTTGCTTCAACAGTAATTTTCATTTTTCAATTTTCTCCAGCATTCGTCGATCCCATAAACCTACAAAATCGCTTTTTGGTGAAGATTGATGCAGTAGCACGTTACATTGAAACTTTCGTCTTCTTCGGGGTCCTTCGTGTGACCACGAAGACTGCAGATTCTTTCCAGATTCACTCTGCTGAATAAATACATCGATTAATAGACTAGGACGTACGATTCTCTGTGGAAATATTGACGCGAGATTTCGTACACATGTTCAACGAATTGATGCAACCTCGATATTATTTTATTACAAACATAATGTGTGCTTATCGAGGTATCGCCAAAACCAGTAAGAGCGAAACGGAAATGTCATAATTCAGTGAAATTCTTCGCGAAAAATATTAACGAAAGTATGATAAAGTTGAAAATTTTGTTTACGAACTCGACGATTTTGAAGAGAGCACAGGAATGCTCTATGAATACGAAGTACAATGCATCGTTCGCAACCATCACCACACTCGACACTGCAGTCTCCAGGATCATGTGGGCCAATATGAAATAGTAATAATCATCAGAATCGACACCGTAGTAGGCGTTGAAAAGGTAAATTTTTCCGCTCGAGCCATTATTCGAAGGTACAAAGTATTGTAGAGCAACCGGCATCAAAAAGGGCATGATAGCATAGCAGGACACCATGACGGTCATCGCGCCTGTGTGCGAATCGATAAAAATTTGTAACATTTTGGTTTTGCCGAATGTGATACGATTCATCGATTCAGACCAAAATTTTCTTCCAGATTTTTCGAAAATCGAAAATATATAAGGAAATAAAAAACCTGGAAGCTTCCTCCTCTAACGACATGATTATTCTCACGATAATATGTTTTTGTGATCCAGAATCCATGGGCAGCATATTTCTCAAGCACTTCTACATCTCGTGCATCCCTAAAATCCTTCCAATCCGAAGATATGTGCTCGAGGATCGCACTGATCTGAAATCCCCTCCCTCCCCCCAATTTTGTTTGAAATTGGAATTTCTTTCAGACAACAATTAAACTCGGCATGTTCTTTATCGATTTTTAACCTTCTCGGGATGGAAAGAGCCATTCAACAATTGTGTCATCGTCAGTGTCAGAATGGAGATCGGTGGCACCCAGTCCAGTAAAGCATCGATATCGAGCCATGTGATCTTCAGATAGACGATCTTTCAATCATAATGTAGATTAGTAACGGTAACAGAATGAAAACCAGCGAATCTTCCGTGAGTCACCCAATGATCATGGTTTCCAAAAATTTCGGATTTTGAAGAAAACATTTTTTGTAACAATATTTTGTGAAGTGAAGGTTCGTCAAATTATGTTCGAGCAATCATTAAATGCGATTACACAGTTTCACATTGTGCGGTTACGACTGTTTCACAAAGTGCGAACCTCATTTCCAAAACATAATAAAGTCTCTAAAGTTTATTGCACGCTCAATGACATCGAAACAAAAACAGTGCTGCTGCGATCGTTGTTACCAAGTGACTCAGCGCCAACTAACAAAAACCACTTTTCCTTCGCGTATTCACGTTAATTAAGAAACTTGATTAGCTATCCGTATACCTCAGGTACAATTAGACAGAGCATACTCGAACATATGAAAATTGGAATAAGAAGTCTCAAAAGGAAAGGCTGTCCGGGCCAAGTGCCGATGATCGTCATGGCCGTTTTATTCCATTTGTAATACGGATGATCGAAAAAGCTCGCCATGATCTGTGCCAAGATCCTTCGAGTATCGCAAAGTAAATTAAAAACCTGACGATGGCAACGAGTTTGACGAGAGCGTCGTTGTTAGACGAGTTTTATCGGTGAAAAAAAATTCGGCTCACTCTCCCAAGGAGGACGATGGATTCGTCGTCAATGAAACTTCGCCCCGATACTCTCGCCGCAACCTTCGACCCAAATGGTGCCGGATGACGGACTTAAAAGTACGATTTTAGGGTAATGAATTCTGGCTGCAATTTAGTAATCTGTCTGATTGTAAGATTGGTGAATATTAAAAGACAACTGCCGGAGTCTTGCAATGAATCGGGTGGGAAAGCAGTTACGTTGGAAGAAGAGGGTAAATCCTACGCGTGTAGGGCGTGATTCCTTCTCATTCAATATTCTTTTGGCTGAAAGAAAAATCGGGTGTTGGGTTTATCGCGCCTCTGATTAAATATTCCTTTGGCTGAAAAATTCCCTTCGATGTTACATACATTAGGTTTCATTCTGAAGAACGATATCAAACTTCAAACGAAATCGATACGCGCCTGACACGCGCTTCGTCATAGTTACAATACTGCGAGCTCTTGCGGATTCGTCCGCTGTTTCAAGTCGCTCAGTTCCAACGCTACACTGTAGCACTTGTTCAGGAGTACTAGCTGTTTGGAATACAGCACTAGCCTCTACAATTACAACAGTGACTCGTGACCACTCTCCGGGATTCTATACCCGAGCCAGCACATTTTCAAATATTTTGTGAAAATTTGGAAAATTCTTTTCTGATTACTTAAGGAAGTTGAGGCATTAGAATGAAAATGATGTCACCGCTTTTAAACCGATTGCATCTTATAAAGTGAAGTGTAAAAAAAAATCAGTTAAATTTTCAGACAGTTTAGGAGCGTCGTTGCTGAGAAAAATCAATAACAATTTGGGCCAAATAACATGTAATCTTATGGAAGTCAAGACACATTCAGTGATATCTCCGTTAAAGATGATGCTAAAAATATGAAATTTTTTGGGCAAATGAGCGAGGCTTGCCGAATAATGTCAATTTTTTTCAGATTTATTA
Organism: Venturia canescens; assembly: GCF_019457755.1. Taxonomy (NCBI): domain Eukaryota; kingdom Metazoa; phylum Arthropoda; class Insecta; order Hymenoptera; family Ichneumonidae; genus Venturia; species Venturia canescens. The sequence goes on from NC_057425.1 coordinate 4,751,934, forward strand.
GGAGATTTGCTGAGATTATATTAATAATGATCTGTTTTCCGTGCAGTTTTTTGAGGCAAGGATCGTCACTGTTCGTGTTTTCGACTGAGCTTTCACCAGTTATTCGTCTTTTTTCCCCCAACTTTTCTTTAAAGTGTATGCAACATTGCCAAACTGTAAACTGGCCTAACTTTTGAAAGGTACAGGTCATCACTTTTGGGTAAAAAAAATGACTGTACAGCCTCAACTTCAACGTGTCTCGTTGGGGGACTCTGTAACTTGATGCGTTTTCAAAATATTCGAATTTTGATTATTCCATTGTTTAAAAACAGCAGTTTTTTAGATTTTTTTCACAAACGTTGTTAAGTGACGCTAGAAACGCTGGGAAAAAGTTTTGAGTTTTTGAAATCTTTTTTTAGATATTATATAATATTCCGGAATAATTTCGATGTTTGATTGATCGTTAAAATCGTTGGCAGAACCATCCACGTGGAGCCCGCGTGACGGGATATCAATTTTTTTTAAGTGATCGCCTTCTTCCTGCATTCGGACTTTGTCATCTTGCAATCGTGGGACGGCCCTTTCCGACAGGAAGACGTTAGAAGTTTCTAAAGATCGTGACAACTTTATGCACCGGCCGCGGATTCACATCGCTTGGCAACCTTTGTAGACTCGATCAAAAAAGAGTGAACTGGTGTAGAAAATGAAGCAGGACAAATGAGTATATTCCGTGGAGTTACGCTTCGACACGACTCACCAGGTTTGACATCGCTTTACTCCTCAATTCGTCGATGACAATTTTTTCTTCTATCCGTGCATTTTTTCTTCTGGTTCACAAGAACAAAACTTTGGTAATCCATTGCTTTTTAGAGTGCTCATTTGTGATGATTTAATAAACACAAAAACTAACTAAATACAAAAAATCAATGGATCGATTTAATTCGTTTGAAAAAGCAAGAGAGTTGTAGGATTTTGTGGAATATTTTCGGAAGACGGTTACGCTCTTATTATAAAAAAAAAAAGCCGCAAGAAGCATCGTTCTCCGGTGTAAAAGAGCGCAGCAGGGTTCGTGCAACCATTCGCTTTTAATACTTGGCGTCGAGTCGCTACTGCAGCTCTTGATACTTCGTACCGACGTCGCTTCTTTACGAAGTGTCTTTACGAAAGTCGATGTTCACATTGGTAAATACGAAAAATTAATGACGACAAAATTTTCTGTGATCCAGGAATGTAAGTTCGCATTTTGGAATATTCTCGGAATCAAACTTGAAAAATATTTTTCAAATGCGTTAAACGTGAATAAAAACATCAAAAGATCGCCTCGCCTTAATTAAAACTCTGTTCTGTGAGCCTGCACTCAAACTGACGAGACTTTATTGAACTTTTTGTACACGAGAATTAAGCACTAATTATTATACGTCGGCGTTTTCTGGAGGCGCCGCTGTCCCGACTCCATTTGCACCGGCAGAGCGACGTCATTCTTTCCCTTGTTTCCTTTAAGGGGTCTACCCTAATTAGACACGCAAAAAAATGCCTATTTTCACGATTTTTTTTCATTGTTTTAAATTAGAAATATTAATACGACAAGTATGAGGCTTGATAAATATAATCTTGAAATGCATGAAAAAATTTTTTTTTTTTTGAAAATTGATTGAGGTTTGATTGTCACGAAACAATAAATTAAAGAATATTTTTGTGTCTACTTACGGTCTTGTGGAAACGTCCACGTTTCTCGACCTGTTGCTCCGTCGAAACTCTCCAAGTCCATACCTTTTATTATGATCCAGTTTATTTCCTGAGGTTCTTTCGAATCGGGTCTCTTTAGCCGGGAAGTTACGAAGACGCGGAAGCGAGCACTTGATGCGGGGTCGGTGGTTCATTTGGTCAAAGTTGCTGGCAACGCTCCAGATATTTGGCAAAGTTTCTTTCGACTGTTACTCTCGTACAGTAAACTATTTGAAAAATGCGTGTTTTTTGAATCACCCATTTAAATTTTGAGATTTAGATTTGAGTTCAAAATTTGAGATTCTTCATTTCTCGTTATTTCATGATTCATTGCCAATCAACGTGTTGACACGAGCAAGTATTTCAGTGTATTGACGCGAGCGAACTGCATGAACGGCGAAACAAGCAAACCTAAATTTCTATTTCTTTAAACGACGCAGGCACTGTATCTATATCGATTCCGGCTGAAGTGTCACATCCCCAGCCAGTATCAAAGGGAATACATCGCGCACGGGGTGGGACTTTATCGCTAACGGAATATTTAATCAGAGGCAATCACGCGACGTTCGGAACACCCGATGAAACGTCTTTACTGAAGGAATATTCAATTAGAGAATGACGCGATTTCCAGGGATTATGCGACATCAAAAAACGAATCTGGCCCTTTCACACGGTCAATTGGGAGGCTCCATCTTCACTTCAGTTGCCTCCTGATTTTCATCGACTGTAAATGTAAAACCGATTGCTTGTGCGACAGGAAAAATACGTCAGATTTTCTTCGCAGTTCTTGTAAAGTCATTTTCTCAGTGCTCTCATTCCCACGTCAACGATTGTCGAGGCTACAGAGGTCAAGTTCGACCGCGAACGCCTTTCAATTTTCTCCCGAATATTCGCCCCAGTTTGAATCCGAAAAACAGGCAACTTATCGAAATAGAAGGAGTCATGAGGCCAGAAAGTGATGCTCGATAATCGACGATCATGGCAAGCTTGTTCAATCATTCGTTTTACAAATGGAATAAAATAGCTTTGATGATCATTGGCACTTGGCCGGAACAACCGTTCCTTGTGAGGTGTCTCATACCGTGTTTCATATGTGCCAATGTGTTGAGTATGATTCTACCTGAGGTATAAGCATCTTTATGTTCATAAATCTGTTCGTTGAAAAACGTTTGTCCGTTTTTCAATAAAAAATGTCTGAACCGATGACGATGAGTCTTGCATTCGAAGATGATGATTCAAACAGTGTCGTTTTGCAAAATTCTCATACTTGATTTATTGATATTTGAAAAATATTGACACCTCGGAAGAGCCATTTCGAAGAAAATTCGAAAAAGAAAAGGAGCGGTGGCCGAGACTCTAATTTTGAATACAAATAAAAATGGAGAGGTCAAAACTCTTTTTCTTAAAAATTCTTTTTTTAAGTATTTAACGAAAAGAAAAGCACTGGAATTTTGTATTTGATACTAAAAAAAATCGATGCACAGCTGGTAGCTTATAAATGACAGTAAAAATTTGGCTCGGATCAACTTTTTTTAAATAAACGACATTTGAGTGCGATTGTGAAATATTTGATTATAAGCTTTTTCGCGAGTAATGGACAATCCCCGTCAACTCCTTTCCAACTAAAAGTCGATATCTCATTAATTGAAATTACGAATTACGAAAGTTCGTTTACGTGTCGAATGCGTGGCCAAATCTGGACGTTTTTTTGGAGTTGTTGGCACCTCTCTGCATTTTGTTACAAGCAACAGTGCATTTATTGAACTGCAGCTTCCAACAGGGAAAGGTAAGAATGCAAAAAGAACATGACGAGTGCAACACCCACTTAATCCAAATTGCAATCTGAGAGAAAATCCTGGAAAATATTCCAGCTGAATGCAATACTCGATCACATATCTTCAGACTGGAAGCGTTTTGGGAATTCAGGTGACGGGGAAGTCCTCCGCAATTATGCTGATCACGGATCCTGGATCACGAAAACATATTACGGTGAGAATAAAAAAAAAGCACACAAAATTATTGGAGAAAAATTCGATTTTTTTGTACTTTCAATCATTTTATCTTATTCTCAGAATTCTTCGAATCTCAATTTTCTTCCGAACATTCCTCAACTTACAGGTTGGATGTACTCCGCGTGTACCTGCTACCTCATAATGCCTTTTTTGATGCCGATGGTTGTAGAATATTTCGTACCTTCGAATACCTCAACTGGAAACATTTACCTTTTCAACGCTTATTATGGTGTAAACTCTGATGACTATTACTGGTTCATACTTGGCCACATGGTTTGGGAGTCATGGATGGCGATAATAGTGATGATATCGAACGATGCTCTGCTCTTTGTGTTCGTCGAGCATTCCTGTGCTCTCTTCAAAATAGTCGAGTTCGTAAATAAAGCTGTTCAAATTTTCCATCACCGAGGCCATTTATCTCGAGGCTCTTCACTGGATCTTTTAATTTATAGAAATTACGTATGCTTTCAAAATAATTAACAAGTGAATTCATTTGTCAGAGTAAATCTAAAAAAAGTCTGCAGTCTCGACAGTGACACGAAGGATTCTGAAAAAGGCTGTAACTACGAGATCATTTGTCGCAGCATCGATCTCCATGGGGAAGCAATAATGTGGGTTAATTTTATCGCGACGAAGGTGGATTTTCAGAAATTTTTACTCGAAACGTTGATTTTCATTTTTGGGATTTGCAGCTTCACTAGCCTCATCGATTCTGCTTATAATGTGTGTTTGCTAGTAATATTAGGATCATCTCTGCTGATGTTGAGCGTGACCCAGCTGCAAGTAAGCAATCCTCTGAAATCTGAATAACGATTGGAAGTGTTGACCGTGGCTTCCAATTTTTTTCCAATGTGCGCCCTCGGGAGCAGTCGTCACGACTGTCGATCAAAAATGTCAAATTTTTTAATTAAGAATTATTCATTAAGATTCTACCATTCGGAGTTTGGGAATTTTAGATTCTGATGCACCTCAACGAGCCTGGGGAACTTATCAGATTCGTAAGTTTCGCAGTCGCTCAAATATTTCGTCTGTATTTGCTCAGCGTACCTGGTCAAAAAATAATGGATCACAGTACATCGATTTTCGATTATGCGTGAGTGAGAATCGAATAGTTCGAGCGATTGGTATTAATCTCAAGCGCGAGTGCAATGTACAATGAAAAATCTTTGACAGCCTAAAACCGTTTTCGCAGATACTCGGTTAACTGGCACGATTTGACACCGAAACTTCAAAAGTTGTTCATCTTGATAATGATCAGAAGTCTGAGACCGTGTCACATAACCGCCGGCAAAATCTACTTTATCACGATGGAAAATTACAGTGCGGTATGAAGAAATTCCTCGATTTCTTACACTGAAAAAATTATTTTCATTACTTCTCTTGTATTTTTTTCCCCTCCCAGATACTGCGGACGTCCATGTCATTCTTTACCGTCCTGTCGTCGTTACGTTGAAATTATAAATCGATGAAAAAAAAGGTTTTATTCATTTATGGCAACGGAATGGATATGCTCATGTCTCAAAAGTTGAGTTCTATGTATAAATACACTCTGATAATTGCGTTACAATGTTGCTATCAATTAACCAAATTACCCACTAGATTCTTCATTAATTCCGTTTTAATTTCGAGGCTAAAACATAAAATTTATTGCAAGCTAACAACAACAGCGAACTCGGTATTTGACCTTTTGTTCAATTATGAATTTGCACGAAATAACGAACCAGTCGAATAATTGAATTATCATCATTGCTCCGAAAAGAACTCTGAAAGAATTTTTTCGGTTATTTTATTTAGCGATACACTTCGGTGTTGCACAGTATCTGACCTTAGATCAATGGCGAACGACGAGCCTCGACGATCGTCGAGTCTCAACAATCGTCCGATTCTTTTTTTTCTTTCTCGTCTACTTAGGAATAATAGTTCGTATAAACACACGCCATATATTTCTCATCGAAATAATATGATTTATTCAAGAGCACTTGGCACGAGAGACTCGATGAAAAACAAAGCAAAAAAATAGTTATTCTTGGTCCTCCATACCACGTAACGATTACAAAAGAAGAAAAATAAGAAGAAATGAAGATAAAGAACAATTGAGAAATAAGAAGAAAGAAAATGGTAATAAAATATAGGGCAAATTCGTTCAATAAAATTCATTCTCGTAACGATGAATTTTCGTTATTCGTAACATAATAACAAATTCTCGTATTCAGCTTCGATTTATATTCGTTGCTCGTTGTCTTTTTGTAATCTCTCGAGTGTATTTTATCGATTAAAATATTTCGCACTATGCACACCTCTATGCATTTGTTTATTTTTAAAACATAATCATCATCGTATTAACGATTATTGTTTTTTTTCGCTCATATCGATTGACTAGAAAAACAAAATTTTTTTTTTTATTACGTACACACACTCTAATTCGTTTATACGTTTTTTTCCCTCAATTTCAACACTTTATCTATTCACTCTGCATTTTGTATCTACGATCGAAAATTGTCCAGTCAACTGTCACAATCCATTGGCACGATTTTTCGATGACTAGAGAAATTGTTTTCCAAAAATCGGAGCCATACTTGTCCGGTATTTTAAAGCATTATTTCCGCATTTATTTTTCTCTGGAGTATCAAGAAATTAGCGAATATCATGAGAATCTGAAAATTCGTCTTTGCCCAAGTCTTTAACCCGTGAATTAGCTCGCGTTTATACCTTCAAAGAGAATAATCGAATAAGTCACGATACTCCTCGGAGTATCGTTTTATCTGCATTTTCTCCGTCGTCGCGACTTTGATCATTGCTTTTTGTTGTTTTGTCCGCTCCTAGTGGTGTGGCACCCCTCAGCCAAAACGGTTCCGTTTGCGACACGATTCAGCGTGTCTGTCGTCCGTACCGCAAACGCTAATTCACTTAACGCCCGTAACACCGGTAGATTATTGCATTTTTCATTTCGTCCAAATACTTTTATAATTCCACTTGGCAAAAATCCTTTGGTTTCATTCCAAATATTCTGCATTATTCACTCGCTGCTCCCCCCGTTCACCAGCGCTTCGTGTCTTCTTTTCTCCTCAAACTTCCTTCGGCGAACGTTTCTTTTATTGTCAGCTGAGCTTCCGGTCCCTCGCCGGGTTTGTTCGGTCCTCGCTTCCTCGGACGAGAGCCTCTTAGGACGAGAAATTTCAGGATCTGTAACCAACGATTTATTCCTTTAAATTCACTCGAACAATCGCAAAATGGAGTTTTCATTCTCGTCCACGAACTTTCATTTTCCCGCGAGTTTGTTCCTCAGAATTTTTCGATATGAGAATTTCGATAGCGAAGCATTCGAGGGAACATTGAATTTTTGAGCCCTCAATCGTCGAATACTCCGAAAAATAGGAATGAACAAATGTGCTCCGATTTAAAACTGCTTCGATGTAGAATTGAATTTTTCTTATACGAGCCTTCGAAACGAGTAAATACATCGGAGTTATTAAACAATCGGTTAGAATGCGAACTCAGTGAAGTTTTTGAGCGTTGCTTTTTCGAAATGTTATTCCTTCGTAACGAGAGCTAATATCACGTATTAGGATCGCTTGTCTATCGTATATACGCGATAATAGAGACGAATATTTTAAGACACAGAATTTTCAGTGGGAGCTCTAAATAGTCCCGACGATGTTGTAACTCCGATGCCCCACTGCGACTTCTTCTCTTTTACTGTGCGTGTCGGATGAGAGAGAAAGAAAGAGAGAGAGAGGGAGAAAGAAGAAGCGAGAAAAGGAGAAATATTCATGTGTTTGCTCCCTTGCTTCCCACCTACCTTTTTTCACCAGCAGTCGCCCCGATATTAAGCTTTTCGAAACGACCGCGACCAATCACGTTTCATACGCGAATTTCGAGCTATTCAGTCAAATTATTAACAGTATATGAAAATCTCCGAAAATCCAACTTCTCAAACGACCCATTATTCCATGCTTTTCATAATCCAATTCGATCTTCTTTCTCTCTCTCTCTCTCTCTCTCTCTCTCTCTCTCTCTCTCTCTTCCTAGTCTCTTCACCTTCGTTTGGCCAACCGATTTATTTCACTGCTGCTCTTATTCTTCTGCGAGGAAGCAGTCGTTCGTGCTTAAAATCCGGCTGATTTTGTACAAAAGCTCAAAATTCATCAATCGATTTTTCAATAATTTGAAACTTCAATGTTCGTTGGGAGCATAAAAACGATGATAAAATGTACCCACGACCGTTGTTTCTCTCAGCAAACCCTAAACTCACATTCCTTTCCTATTTTTCCTAATAAAACGTTGTTTTCCTTGTATTCTTTGAGTCCAACCTTGATCAAGCTTCCTGAAGATCGTTCTTGACTCCCGTCAGGCTGTGGTGGTGTCTAGTCGCTAGTTTATTCGCAAGTTCGTGCATCACGTCCCTGTATATAACAGTATCCAAGTTCTCGCCGAGCATGTACAGGAGAAACCAATCGCCGACTTTGCTCCGACGCACTATCGTTTCGACAGCTTCTCGTCTGACCAGGTGAAACCTCAGCCTTAGGAGATACACCCTCGTTCGTGGTGAAAAGATAATGACGACCTGCGACATCGAAACGAGCACGAGGATCGTAAAATTGCGAATAAAAGGGACGATGAAAAATATTGGAAAAACAATTTTAAGAAAATTGTAATCAAATTAGTTGTGGAATGAATTGTCACGAATAACAAATTTAAACGATTCATAAAACTGTGAGCTCCGATTCATTCAATAAAATCACAGGATCGCGTTCGTTCTTTATTCTCTTCATTGAATTCGAAACGCTCGTGTCTTCATGATTCACAATAAATTGCATTGTTTGCAGTACTCACTCTATACAATACGGTCAAAAGGCTGAGAGCGCCGAGAGCGAGAAACCAGAACCATAAAAAAACGTAGATCTTCTCGTTGACGACATTAAGGGGTAATATGCATACGGCATCGTGAGTTTCGACCTCCCCACTGACGCCGTATTTGTAAAATGTGCACTTTGTCATCCGAGGAAATACGTAGATCATTGGGTCGACACGGTCCTCCTGGTCGGACTCGAGGAATCTGAGCACGTCGATGCCGAACGTGAGAAAAGCACCGTCGAAGAAGCGGTTCATCAGGAACATCTGGCCTGCGTGGGGATACAAAAACTGGTCAAATTCGATGTCGAAAATTCGGCTTCAAGGTGATTTTTAGTACAAAATCGTTCCGAGCGATTGAAATACATCCAGTTTTGTCTGGTTTACATTTACGTTACGTAAATACTGACCGACGACGTTTATCAGCGCGAGAAATTCGCAGATGTAATATCTGTAGGCCCACCAATTGTGGAAGCTCAGATTCTCCCAGAGATAATCGAGCAGCATCTTTTTTTTCTGCTTCTTTTCGACCTCGGAGCAAAGGCCTATGTCCAGGTCCATCATGAGCGCGTGTATTTTTCCACCCTCCCAACCTTTCCACAGCCAGCGTGGGGTGTAGAAGAGAATGGCCTGAAAAGAGAAAAGTTTTGAGTCCGAGTGACCGAAAGACACGAGCGACTTTTTCACAATTTTTTGCCTCCTGTTCTCGGTAGGGACCACAGCTTTGCTTTTTTCCCATAAATACGTCACGAGATCCAACGAGATTCGCAACCTTTAAAAATAACAAATATACGTCACGATCGGAGCTTCGTCCCGGTGTTAAATAAACGAGGCTCCCATCCCTGAATCAATAGCAAATGTGCAAAAGCTGATCGCGCATCGACCGACGCTCGGAAATTTCAAGAGCGAATCCGGTCCATCCTCACTCGGTTTTAACTCACCGCAACGCATTTGTTAGTTCCGAAGGAAACCGTAAATTATGTTTATACTCCCGATGTTATAAGCCCTGCGCGCGAGCGTACGTGGATGCGTTCGCCCTGTCGAGAAAATTTACTGCGTTATATATTTGCTTTAATGGAAGAGTAACGAGTGACCGGTGGCACTGGCCAAACCATCGGACAAGCAATCACCCCGCGATCGATCATCGTACGAAATTGCGTTCTCAAGCTCGAAGAGTTTGTGCATCGCGACCGCGATGCTTTCTTCAGCGGGCTTCTATTATTTCAAAAAATGATTTTCATGAGATTCCCATATTCCGAGAGTGTAAATTTAGAAAACTGGTAAGAGCTCTGGAGAACGCGAGACACTGGAAATTTAGCGAAAATACGAGGCTCGTTAGACTCGCGAAAATGTGGGATTCCTGGCCAATTAGCGCCCCTGAATTCTCGTGTCTCGATTGGACTTTTTCTCGATGAGTTTCTCGGAGAAAACGTGGAATAATCTGTGTTCTCGATGAGAACACGGTGTGAGACGAGCTTGGCTTTATGAACGTAAATTCGTCGTCTTTGTGTCTCAATTAGATGGGAAAAGTATTCGACAAAAGGAATTGACAGGAGTTATAAAACCGTGAAAGTTACTGCACTTTGGATTAAAACGCGATTGTTTTTCGGCTGCTGAAAATTCGAACGATCGCTCCTTCGTTTTCGAAGCTCGATCAATTTTTTCTGCAGCAAGTTTTGGCAGGGAACAAAGAGAGCTGCAACAAATAATCGTCACAGAGAGGAAAAAAAATTGATAAACGTTTCCTCCCAAAATCTACTCGAAAGGATTCGCTGCCAAAATCGTTCTCGATCACGTGGCTTGGCGAGATGCTTTTTTCGTCGAAGGATCACGCGTCCGGAGGCATCGGTTTGAGGCGTAAGAGGATTTGTCACCTTTGAGAGATCCCTTCAGCGATCGAGTCCTGTTTGGCAACTTGTCTTCGCGGATATTAGGCGCGTTAAGACTCGCCCTGAGGAGATTCAATCGGGGATTAGAGGCTGATCGGAGGAATGACATCGTTACGAATTGCCCTGTCGTTCCGCGAGTTCCGAAGTGCTTTGGCACCGCGCCCGGAGCAGCAGCGGGCTCTCGACTAGCGTGAGAATAAAGCGAGCCTCAACCTCGGGATTGGCAATCTCGCAATTGCTCGGACGAATTGACACGTCGATCGGCGCATCGTCGTGGCTGCCAAAAGAGCAATTGAATGGGAAGTGTTAGATCGAGCGTGCCGGGGGACAAAACGGACCAGGGCGATCGAGCTCCGCGGAGCAGGAAGACTCGTGGGCTAGTCGAATTCGAGCTATCGCGCGTTTGACACTGCGGCCTTCGAATTTCGGAGCGAATGTTGAGAAATAAGAATAATTATAGGGACGTCGAGCGATTGTAACTGTCGCGGACGACACCGTGATTGACTGCCGTGACAAGGACGCCGATCCGAAATTAAGGGGCGCCATAAACTCTCGCACGTTTTGCTCGTTCGAGGACGGCACGCTCGTCCTATTCGCGGTGCTGCTCTTCCTCTGTACGTAAAAATAAAATTCCAGAGTAATAAATTGTCGGACTTCCTTCTCCCGTACGTCTAAATCATGCTCGTCGCAGGCTGCTCCGCGCAACTACGAGAAACAAATATTAGAGAACAACGTCGTCGTCGAGCTCAATTTCGTAATCGCACATGGACGCACACACCATTGTTGCTAACATTCAGTTCCCATCACTCTGTGTCTCCGCAGCGAGGAAGCAATCGCGAATACGACGAGACCCGACGCCACATATCTCACTCGAACATTCCAAGAGCAAATGAGAAAGAGATATGACAGCTCGTTAATTACCCTGCCACGATTAGCCACCCGTTCTCCCTCTCACCGGGCACGCCGCATCCCTTCGTCGCTGAAATCTCGCCCTCTCGCTCTCTCCCATACCAAAACATTACCGGGATGAAATATATTTTCAGTCCACTACCCAAACGGTCGCAGCCCGAGGAGGGATGAGATTCGAAGCCGAAAATAGGACTCGTGCGAACTTTCGATCCGTTACAATATCATTATTTTGAATTTACCTTACAGAACAAATCAATAAAAAATTGACGAAAATCCACCTTTGGGCAAATCAGTCCGGGATGGAAAAAAAATTTCTTTTTCCACGTCAAATCTTGAGAGGTGAAAAAAAATAACGAATAGAAACTAGCTTCGGTGCGTAATTGTGGGCTGGAGACGATTTTCAAAATATTCGAGTACTTTGTTGAAGGCGTTCGACAAAATGTATTGACGTTTTGACAAAGTTTCGTTTCAATTGATAAAGCGTTCGATCAAATTTTCTGTGACCAGAATAGTTGGAAAAAGGTGCTGGTCAAAAAAGCGTTTTGAGAAGGTTCAAGGTGCCCGTAGGATCGTATTTTATGGGTGTCCAAACTGCCTCGATTTTTACTTCCCAATCAAAGATATTATCCCTATAAATTAATGTCAGAGTTATTAATTCAAAACTGTAAGTAAATTTTTCCAAATTATCTCATGGCGAATGAAATTACAAGCCATTAATTAAACGGGAATCCATCCCTGACTGAACCCGAAATTTCATTCGTCCCGGGCTAAAATACTATAGTTTTTTAAGTAAAAAATCGAATAATTAAGTAAAAAAATGGATCCCAATTTCGTTCAATCTTTAACGTAATATATTTTTATCACTGGTAAGACAATCGTCTCGAATTTTTTGTTCCAGACCTTAATTATACCCTTAATTACCATTGTGTACGTTTTTCATAAACTTCGTAAGAAGCATTTATTCGTAACATGGAAAGATAAACGATTTTTTACGCACAGTCCTGCTCGGCCCTGCGTATTTTGCTTCAAATTTAAACACGTTTCTTAAAAAGTCTTTCTTAATAAAATCGTTTCGTGCACGAATAACCTTAAACACAAAGTTGACGAAAATACGTAAAATTGAGCCGAATCCATTATTTACAAAATTTAAGGAGATCAATAACACGAAGATCTTAGCGGGATTATGGGAGCATCGATGTCGAATAATTCGATATGGAGAAAAAAACTAAAAGAGAGAAAGCGAGGAGCCCTGGCGGGGCCGGTCTTTCGTGGACCATCGAGGTTTCGGTGTACCAAGTAAGTGAATGCGAGATTCTTATTGGTGCGAGCACACGTGCAGAGAGGAGAATTTTGGGGTTCGTGTCAACGAACCTATCGACTACAAGACGTTCGTCTTTCGCACTATCGTTTTCTCGCTCCCTCCTTCTTTCTCTCTCGCTCTTTCTCTCGATTCGTCCCAGCCTCTCGTTTAACGCGGGAATAGTTTTTGCCGGTAAGTTTGCTGGCGAGCAGCCAGTATTCGCCAATACGAAGATCGTGGATTTAACTCCTTAACACGCGAGTGTACGGATGAAGAAATTCAGCGAGCATAATGCACTTGGTGCGCGCACACGAAAACGCGTCCGATATTCCTACAAAAGCAACAAGGTAATCTTTCCTGCGTCTATAAAGTCCAGCGGAGGGACTGTGCACCGAGAAAATATGGTTTTTCGTGGCCTCGCGGGCCGCGATCGCACACGTGGATGCTCCGTCGTATATGCGAACTGTTATTATCTCAAGTGGCAGAGATACGCTCGCGAATTTATAATCAACGTTCCGAGACTCCGTTCCCTAACAAACACGACAAAAGACCCCGACCGCGACGTTTCCCAGCACTTGATTGCAAAATAGCACATGTTCCGCGCACTCCTCGCGGAGAATTGCCAGAGAAAAACGGCACGTTCGATAACTTTGTAAAACCCAACGGATCTTCGCGCTTTTCTTACCAATTGCTCACCGCGCGCTGCCTGATAAATTCTGCAAAGGCGAGATGCTAACGAGTCTTGATGGCTCTACGCAAATGGCCTTTTTATCCCGCGACGATCGCTAGCGTTTCGAGAAATTATATCCGTGCGGATTCTCCACTTGAATTTTCCCCATCTTTTTCCTTCGATGGGATAAAAAAAAACCTTTTTTCTTCGCATCGTTTTGTCGTTTTTGTACCGAATGGAAAATTTTCAAAGGGAATTTTCATTCTGAACTTTCATCGAACGCTTTCGCGCAGGCGTTTAGAATTTTTGTCAAAAGGGGGAGGGACAATCGTAAACGCTTCTTACTTGCAGCAACAATGCAAAGATAACCCACTGGTAGTACTTGTGCTGCTTGACAAGGGGATGATAGCCGTGGCCGTGCATATCGTTTTTGCTGTTGGTGACACCCGGATAAGGAACGGCCTGTCCTACGGTCATGTTGAAGGCGTGTATGAGACTGTAGGTGGTGTGAAGCCAGCAGAAGGTTTCGAGAACGACCTTGTCAACGGCACCAGCCCCATCGCAGTGAATCGGCGAGCCGGAGATGCTTTTGCAGGCGAGCGTTAGACAGCCGGCGAGCAAGAGAGCGACGGTTACGCGGTAGTGGAGGCGGAATATGAAAGTGTCTTCCTTGGCTCGTTGAACCTTGAAGAGGGATCTGAGGGACCCGAAGATGTCGATCATCTTCAGCATTATTGGCATTTTTCTCGATTTTCTTTTTCCCCCCTTTCGCAATCAGAGACTCGTGAGAAACGTGACGAGTTTCGGTCGACCTGGTGGCGAGTTTTCCGCTCGCTATTCCCATTAATCGAGCCGACCGGATCGGCCTGTCGCACTGAGCCGACGATAAACCATTCCGATTCTTTCGATAGCTAAAAAACCGCGCCGAGTGCGCTCGGGATTTCGCCGCACATCGTCGGACTCACGCGGCTCGACCGAGACGCTCGAAATTCATTTAACTTTCAAATATTCCGTTGCGCAACCCGGGCTTATTGCATTATGGAAATATTATTTGAGCAAGAACTACTCCTTGCGTCCCACGTGTGACTCAATCCCGTCCTCTCCCAGTGCAACATTCTCCCGACGTTCACAAACTCCGGATCCAATCCTCTCGATGACATTCCGCGATTGAATGGGATTATTATTGTCCCTACCGGTTATTCCAACGATGCTTTTAGTTCTTGTTTCCATTCGAACATTCCCTCGACTCTGTCTCACTCGCTCCGAGGATCGCACTGTTAAACGTCGAAACTAAATTCGCAGAGATGCAAAACCCTCGGTCGTCTTGTCGCCCGCAAAAACCGACAGCGACGTTTCGAATTTCGAAAAATCACGACTTTCTCCCGCCTCAGGAAACATTACTAACTACACAAGACGGCGGAGAAACACGCGTGGGACACAGAAGCAAGCAGTTAGCAGACTGATCGGACTTGAGGGGCATCCCTTGGCCTCGACCAACCCTCCCGAACACATAACTCATATTATCTCCCCGAACTCGACTTTTCTTACATTTTTCCTTCTCCCCCGTCAATATTTCTACCTTCTTCAATATATGCTGCTTAAATAATCCGTAGGAGAGTGCCTCGCGGCCAATGTTAAGCGCTATTTCGCGAGGGCGCGGTCGCGGTCGAGCTTCGACTGCGTTTCGTCAAAACCGGAATTGTCAACGAGTACCTGGACAGAGATTGAAGCAGATTGACGAATGGATGAGTTCGGTGGACGTGGACTGCTGCATTTCGATGGGAAATAAATTCCGAAATTTCAGTTACCAAATATTTGTTTCCGTTCTTCGAATGGGGGATGGCGATCGAGCTTTCGTTGCTGTCCAATAAAGTGACGGAACTCAGGTAAAATGCTTTTCATCGTAGGAATATTTTTATGGAGATGCAGGAGCGATCGCAGTTTGAAACTCAATTGCATACGTTACAGCGATTTCCAACGCTGTCGGAAGCGCGCGGCGTCTCCGAGCAGTATTTATACTCGGGCTCAGATCCGAAGTTGCTGGTGCACATGCGAACGAAGGAGGATCTGTTTCTGCTCATAATTGGCAGTGATTCATTGTAAACGATTCGATTTCAAAGGCCCTCGGTGCTAGCCCAACTAATTTTAATGATCATTGGTAAGAGGAGAAGTTTGAGAGGGAGAGACGCACTTTCGTTGGTTATTTGCACTTAGTATTCGTACTGCTCGCGGTCGTTGGGCCGTTTGTTCGTTGGCCTTTGGCCCAAGGCCCGCCGCCGCGGGGAATTCCTTCGCGAGATGAGAGCTCGCGGGAGTTAATGAGAGAGGAACGAGAGAGGATGAAAAAATTGAGGAAAAAGCAAAGATTCGTGTACTTTTGGAGGCTGCGAAAGAAAAAGCATTTCGCTTCGTGCGAATGGGGATGATGATGGAAAGAGGAATCTGTCGCACGTGACACCGCGAAAGAAATCTGGGTCATTGTCAAACTATAGTTAAGCTCCGTATCTCGCGTTTCTCTCTCGCCCTCTCCTCCTTTCCCCCCGTACAACATCGCGTCTGCTCCTGCCTCTCTACTTCAGCCACTCCCGTCTTTCTCCGCGATGGGTGCGTGCGCCAGAGCTCGTATAATATTCCGGGAAGACCTTATTATATTATGACCTCGACCGATTAAAACGTTTTTTCACTGTCCATCGTTCACTTTCGCCCTCCGCTAAGCTCTCCCGCGCATACCTGATTTCAAAAATAAATATCAACCGAAAGAATCACAGCGCTCCGGGGATTCCGAGGCTGATCGGGCGCCGCTGGAGAATAATCTTAACGGAGTTTCAATCCGAGTGTGACGCACGCACGCGAGCCGATTCGTAACGAAAAGAAAGTTGTAGCTCCGTCGTGCTATTTCGCTCTTGGATAACGCGCTTGTTCCATCCTCGAAAACGAACGAATTCTCCCCCCTCCCCGTCCAAATTCTCTCCCCATCGACGTTATCGCCATATGACAATGAAAACGAAGCGACAGGGTTAAAGGCAAGTGATTTCCTTAAGGTGAACCTTGTCGAAAGATCAACTGCCTCAAGGTGAACGTCTCAGGTGCCACCCCGCCTCTGCACCCTCTCGAACGTTCTTGTGCCGACGATTGAACGTCCCCGACCCTCAGCCTACGTACCACTATACACACGAGAGCCTCAAGTTAATGTGCTTAGGGTTTCTTTCTTGGCAATGAACTAGATATAAGCCTTTGTAAGCAGGGAAGTAAGTTGCTACACCCGAGCGCCACAAACCCACCAAACGAAATCGATGTTGTAGCTTCGACGATTATTAGTTACAAGCCAGTCAGGGAAGCATTTCCGTTGGACCAGTTCGAACGATTTTACGGCTTTTCGATCACCCCGCTTCCACACATACGTTCGCCATTCGAACGCTGTTGAAGTGTCGAAATAAAAACGATGCGACGGGGAGCTGCGCTGGAAACAAACGAACTATTAAAGTTCCTCCTTAACGTTCCTTAGAACAATTTACAAACCCGATTTCGAACGAGGCGCGCGAGTCTAGTCCAATTGTAAGTTCGATGTAAGTAGGCCAACTTGGTTATATATACAACGAAGAAGCATTCTACGCGGGCACACAGCGAATACTCGAAGATAAAAGAGCCACAGGCAGAAACGAGATATCCGAGGAGAAGCTACGAAAATCCTGGAACTTTGGAACCGAGGAAAGATACTTGCGGCTTTTCGATCCGAGTGTCGACGCGAGTCGGAGCGAAATTCCAAGAAAATTCACTCCCCGCGTCGTCGGGAGATGGAAAAGAACATTTTCTGTGCTGCAAACCGAGAATCTCTTGTCTTTCTGGACGAAAAGAGTTGAAAGCAACTCGCAGATTCGTCCGTTCTCAATCCCTGTTAGGATTATTGTATAAAAACGTCAGCATTCGTTGGGTTCACGAAATTTGATTCTTTCGAGAGCGTCTGACAGGTGATTTTGAGAACGAGAGACACAAGTGGGCCAAAGCGAAGAGACATCCGGTTTGTTTCTCTCCGGCTATAAGATAAAAAGGAGGGTAGAAAATCCGGGGTCTTTTGGTAAACGCGGGCGATATATGTAACGAAACGAGAACGTGAGAGCTGTGCTGGTTTCATCCAGTGTTTATCGTAGGAGCTTGTAACTTTTCGGTTTAGCTATAGCTCGCGGAGGAGAGGAGAGCGAGAGGAAGGGAGACGGAGAGATCGAGGGAAAGAGTTTAGACAGAGAAAACGTGTGGGTGTTGCGAAAGATAAATCCACTCTGGAACACTCACTCCTCCGTTAAATCTCTTCTGAAACGATCTTTATGCTCGTTCGAGATAATCGGATATACTCGGGAGATATATTAAAATCGGGGTGTAATTTACACGATTTCGTCACCGGAGCAGAGCCGATATTTGGGCGCGAAGGGACAGCGAGAAGTTCGCAGTTTCATTGGCTCGAAAATGAATAAAATGTTTTTTGGATACTCGCGAGTTTGCCAGAGTTTTTTCTACCATAAATCGGGTTCGCGGGCTCCCGCTTCTCCGCTAATAATTCAGACAAAACCCACAATTAAATTGAACGAGGATTGAGCTTCTCTTGAAATAAATCGCGAGAGCGTCTCGCATACGTTTGGCTTATGAGGGTTTTAGCGATTGTTCGATTTACCTGGAAGAACAGCATGAAGCAGACCCACTGATAGTACCTGTACTCCTTCCTCTCGGTGGCAGGATGTAATTTCGAGTTATCGATACCAGGAAAGGGCACCTCGGAGCCTTCTTTCTTCCGGTACGCCGCGGTGATGGTGTAAGTGCTGTGTATCCAGCAGTAAGTGTTCAAAACATCTTCGGGGAGATCTTTGCTGTGGATGCAGTCGATCGGGTTGCCGACGTACTGTCTCGTGGTGACGATGAGGGAGAAAGCGACGAGAATAATTACGGTGAAACTGTAGTGCAGTCGGAACACGGCAGTGTCGATGTGGATGTGGGAGATTTTAATGAGGCTTTTGAGGCCGCGAAATATGTCCAACATTTTGCGACGGACTCAAGCCGCCGCACGTCCCTTGTCCAGCTCGTTGCTTCCTCGTTGACGATCCGAGCAGCCCTCTCGCTTCAGGGAGAGCTTTTCGACGGGGGCATCGAGAAGAGGAATTTCCGTGATTAAATCGTGACGAAATCCCGATCATCTGCTCTCCTGTCATCCAAATATCGAAGATTAATTATCCTCCGGGCGACGAGTAATCGGGCAAAATTAGCACCAACGTTTTTCAAGGAACCTCGTCACTCACTCACTTCCCCAAATTCACGTCTTTCTCATTCACTAATAATAAACAAATTCGTCATCACCCACCACCTTCGCCCTTTCGCTATTTTATTCCCTCGCCTCGTTTTTTCTTATTACTTCACACCTCTTTTATGTCAGTCCTAAATGAATAATTTTTCTTTTCGTGATTATTCTGTTCGGATCACCGGGTCCGCGACGTGATTCACCCTGCAGCCTCCTCGCCGTGTACATTATTCCCTGGGTATTTCGAGCCTCGATAAAACACCGATTAGGAGCTGCCCCGTGTTTTTCAAGCGACTTTGATCCGACGACTCTGCTTCACTTCGTCTCGCGATATTTCTTCTTCGCCAAGTTTCATCGAATGAGAAACTCTTCCCCGAGCCCCTCTTCGTCCGAGGCCTCCTCCACCGATCCAACGATTTTTCAAATATTCTTCACAATCAATTATACGCCCTCAATGGAGCCGGGCATCCGCGATAGTACGAGATGTCACGACTACCGTCGACCAGATAAAACTTGGCCCTACTGTCGAAGTGGCGAGGCTTCCCGGAGGCGAGAACGACGTGTCGGACTGCGACGACCACGACGACGAATCCGACGAATCCGATGGGCTTAGTCATCCTCACTCGTCGTCGTGATCGCATGTATATGCGCTGCAGGCTGCCTTACGTATATCCCCAAAGTTGCATAAATTATATATACGTGTACGATCTTTATAGGCGCACACATGTGTCCCGGGCGGAGTTAGCAAGCGCGGAAATGCAGAGCGTCGCGAGTATCCCCCTTAAAAGGAGAGGAGAAAGAAGCTTTTCACAATCCACTTTTGGCAATCCTGGAAAACGTCCCTTCCATGCGAAACTCGATGATGTAAACGGCCGCAAATATCGCAGGACCCTTCAGGACTCTGGGGCAATAACATTCGCGCGATTCCCCTTCGATTTAACTTACTTTTCCTTGTGATTTTGCCAGTCTAAATGCGCCTCCCCGTTCCTCGGAGTTTCCTCACACGCTCTCGCCCGCCCGCCCGCCCGCGCGCGCGCGCGCTCGTTACAATAAATAATTTCCGGCGAGTCTATCTTTCGGACAGATTTGGAGCACACCGACGAAAGATTTAGAGACTGCAATAAACAAGACCTTGAAGCGGTTTTGGCGGCTTCGCGAATCACGATCTTCCAGACACCCCGCGCCTTCCACGAGTCGATATGTCACGCTATTTTTCATTGATTATTTTCCATCGGTTTATGCGCCTCGCACTGGTCACTGAAACGATGCTGCGGACGCCGCGAGTCTCGATACTTTCATACGGTTTTATCGCTGACGAGCGAGCGACTTGTCGCACTTGGAAAGCATCGGAGGAGACGATCGTACCAATATCAATTTTTACGATCTCTCCCTCGAATCCTCCCACCCGGAACCGCTACTTCGCACTGGAATCGTTCTCGTTCGTAGCGAAAACCGAAAACACACCTGTTGCCGAGGCCGATCTTTCGTCACATCAAAACGTTTTCGTACTGCTCAAAGTTCCAGGGAGAATCGCTCGTTCCCACCGCCCAAATATTTATCCACAAATCGAACTCCTCGATAATTTATGGCTGAATTAAAATCTGCAATATTTCGTTGCAAAATTAGTCTGGGGAGCGAGCATCGGAGGAGCAGTTTTTTCGTCTCCCCCCCATTATTTATTTACCGTAGAATCGCGAAGGTAGTGAAAGCCCAAAGAAAATATTTCTTTCGCATTAACCGCCGCGAGCCGGGGGAGTGATGAAAGAAATGCTTTTTTCATGCTCATTGATAACTGCGAGATCCCTACAGAGAGACTGAGGCCCCGGGGTGTTTGGACGAACATGTAAATACACACGCGATCAGTTTTCGTTTATACTTTTCTCTCCGCCCCCCCCCCCCCCCCCCGAACATCTGAGATCCCGTCCCTCCCCCCAAAATTTGGGGATGTGTAACTCGAATTTGTTTGCTTTTCGTTGGCAGTGCGTGGCTCGTCAAAAGTGAAAAAAAGGGAGCAACCCCGAGCCTCGCTCTTCAGCCTGCACAATCGTCGAATTTCTCGCACTTTTCAAACACGCAGCAACGTCTCGGGACGTCTCTTCGTCCAGAGGGGAGCTCGGGATCGCGAGAGAAAAGGCCGCCCCCTCCCCGTCGCGGTCCTCGTCCCCGCTGGACCGCTCGCCGAGAGCGGGTTTTCGTGATTTTGTTTGATGTGCGTGCGCTATTCTATTTTAGCGTTAACGCTGTATAACTGCACTTTGCTACCAGAAGAACGACGCGTCGGCCCCAGCTGACGGTCTTCGGGCAGAAACCGCACAGAAGCCGCGATCAGAGGAAACCTCCTCGATCCTCTTTCTCTTGTTTTCTCCTCTCACTCGATCTCGGCTGCAGCTAAGAAAACGCGAATAGGGAAAACGCGAGAGCGCACGAGGGGGACCGTGTATGCGAGCTCGGAGACGAGAGATGCGTGAGGACAAACTACAGAAATAGAGCAACTATAACCGAACTTTCCGTCTCTCTCGCGGTTTTTCTCTTCGGATATTTCACTCCCGAGCCTTTCAGTTCTCTCTCCGCTGCTCTTCGCCCTCCCTCTTTCTTTTTATTTCTTCCTGTGTTAGTGTATTTTTCGAGTTTTCCTCGCTGTCACTCTTCTCTTTCGCCCAAACGCTACATTCACATCAGAGACAAATATACAATTATTTAGCCGCATCGCCTGCTCTGTTTTCTTTTCGCTTAGTTTCCCTACGCCTATCAGGTTCCCTTCACCGGGGGCCCTTCGACGTGCGAAGGCTGTCTTGCTTCGAAAAACAAAATCATCATTGCCAAGTGAAATTTATTGTCCCGGGACGAGCCGAAGGAACGGAGTTTTCTCCGAACTTTCGGAACTCGAAAACTTCGGATCGAATCCGCCGATGCTCTTCCGATTGATTTTCATTGCGCGAAGACTTATCGAAGTGCAATTGCAGTTTTCATCAATGGAATCAAAAAAATTGGAGCAATTCGTTCGAATCGACTTTTTTTTAAGTTTAATTGTCGTTTTTAATCTCACGTGTAAACTGCGTACGCGCAGGCTATCAACGTTCTGAAAAAATCTGTGGAACACCGATTCAGCGATACCTGGGATCCGTGCTGGAAGAATGCATCGTGATCTGTCAATTTAATGAGTTATTTCACGTTAAATATGTTCCGAGATATTTGGGGCTTTGCCAGGTGGGGTGCAGCCAGCATCCGTGCAGTTTAAGTTGTTTACAATCCCCTCAAACAAATAACCAACTGAAATTCGAATTATTTACATTTTCAATCATCATAAATGCGGTTTTTATGATCGCTGCAGTTGCGAATATTCATTTCTTCGTATCGCATTTTCATTTTTAGAAAAATGTGACGTTTTTGAGGCTCCCTCGACGAATAAGACGAGGAAGAACGGGAGACAATTTGGAAGACGCGACAGTGCGAATTGAGAATCTTGAGCTTTTGAATCCTGCGATCTTCGAATGGCCGTTCAATGGTGAACGATCGAAAAAATCTCGAGTATGATTCGCGCTATAAATCGTGCTCTGTCGCCGTATTTCTCGTGCTCAAGTTTTCTCTCCCTCGCTTAAATTTGTCAGCACCGAATGCTATGAAAATCACAATTATCGAAGCCCCCCTCAGCGAGGCCTTGAGCCTCGAGAAGTAAAGAAATGTTGGTCCGTTGTTTGGGGCTCGGATAACTTTCGAAAAACATGGAACTGGCTGATGCCTTCGCCCGTCTGGCGGCTCGTCCCTGCTGGCGGTTTTCTACAAGCGCGATAAAACGGTTTGATATCGCGACTGACGTCAGCCCGGAGTGATTAGCGATGATCATGAAAATTGAGGGACTCGAGTCCAAAGTGGGCCAAAATGAAGGATCGCACGTTGGAAAATGGCAGGAAAAATCGTCGAAGAAAATCCCCGGGAAGAGGGACGAAGAAAAACACACCGCGGGGGAAAACTGGTGAGAAAAAAATGGAAAAAAATGGTAAATCTACCCAGAATCAAGCGAGCTTTCGATGCATCACCGCTCACGAAATAATAACACGTGAATGCCGATGAATTCGGTCGGAACTGGCCATTGATCGTTGCCTCGCCGAGTAAAAATATTTTCGCACATCTCCGCGGCGATCACTGACAAATTTTGCCTCGCGCGGTAAGCTGCGCTCGCGCCAAAGTTTGGCAAAGTCTCGGAGATACACGAAACGTCGAAATTCTCGGTTGATCGATCGTCTCTTTTTCTTTTTTAGATTTTTCGTTACTTCTCCCTCTCGCTCGCTTTTTTCTTTCTTGATATTCCTCCGAGGTTTTTTCGCCGCTTCGCCGGACTGGAGAGGGGAAGGGCGAGACGAGGACAGACGATTCAGCGGAGAACCGGCAGGACGCTCATTCACCCGCGCACTACGAATCTCGGCACACGCTACAACGACGCGCACTCGACTCGAAATCGCTACCGAAGCAGACCACGCTTCGACCGTGCTTTACGAACCCCGAGGAGGAGTCAAAATGCTCCAGGAATAGAAAACCAAACGCCGAACGAGCTCGTGAGCTTGCGAACTAACCGAAACATAACGCTCCTGCTATTTCTATGTCTGTAGCGCTCTCCGTATACATGAAAACATGCACATTCGCCGGTTCATATACACACTAATCTCCGAATACATGCGTGTATTAAACCTCTTGATTCTCGCGTGAAAATACAGCGAAGCTTTTACCCCGCCCGATACTCCGACGCCGATTTCGAGCCACCGAAAAGCTCGAGCTGCCTTATTCGCGCGACAAAAGCGCGCTCCAAGTTCTGTTAACACCCGCGCGGAACCTTCATTGCCGACCGGTTTCTCGGCGGTGGATTATACGAGGAAAGAATTTCCGAAATTCAACTTTCCCACTGGTTCTCATCGCGGTTGATCGAATCAACTTTTTTCTGGTTTTCAGTATACAAAGTGGGGAGGCTTTCTCTCCGAAAGGAGTGTGGCGAACAAAAATATTTGTTGATGGACCACGCAGGACGCAGCAGTTGAATTGGACGAAAATATTGCCCGAAAAAGTCTTTTTTCGGCTCGATTCGCCATTCGCTTCGAGCTGAAAGCGACTTTGGGAGGAAAACAATTTTCTTCTTCGATAACGGAGCGTTCTCGGATGACTAAATTTTCAAAGTCGCATTCGTCGAATTACGATTCGCATTTAAATACTGTAAAATCATGAATTTCATTCACCTGAAAAACCAGACAGAAGGCGACCCACTGATAGTACTTGACTTGTTTCGTCGTCGGATTCCCATCGCTGCTGTTCCTGTGACGAACGTTCGCATCTTCCTCCTCGTAGGTTCGCTGCCTCGGATAAAAAGACAGGGAAGGTGCGACCCCTGGGAACGCTACGTTCACCCCGGCGACCCCCAGCATCGCACGAGTTACGAAATACGTGCTGTGGATCCAGCAGTAAGTGTTGAAAGCTTCCACAGGAATATCTCTTGAGAAAAAACATTTGATGGTTATTCAACGAACGTTCTTAGCCGCTCGTCAAAATAGTTTCCGAAGTCTCACTCACGGTCACCAAGACCGTTAACCAGACATAAATCACGTTATAAATGACGTTAAATTCCAGCAAAAAAATGCTTGAACTCGAGTTAAGAGTCACTTGACCTTACGAGGAATTTTCGAAATCGAAATTATTCGAGACAGTTTGACAGATTTAAAAAAGGCGCTGTCAGCCCACGCGGGCCGATGGCAAAAATGGGCTGACATTTTTATTATTTAGATCGGGCGAACGGTGTGGAAAAATTTCACTTTAGAAATTTGCACTCACGCTTGCGCCATACCGACTGATCCATGCGCTCTTAAAGTAGTTCGGCCGTTCGATTAAGTCCGGTGAAGGTCAACTTTTTTTGCGGCAATGATAGTTTCAGGTCCCCTGACAACGAAAGCACTGGCACAGTTCCGGGGCCTCTTACGGGGCAGAATTTCGAATTATTTCATTTACAATTTTGAGTTTGTAATACGATACCTTATGGGAGAACTCGCAATAACATTGCGAGTGAAGAAATTTTATCACAGATTCCGTTTCTTTGAAAAAAAAAAAAAAAAAACATTACCTTACGGGGATTTTAAAAAAGAAAACACGAAAAAACTTTACGTTTTGACGTTTCGAAAGCTGATCGAACTTCGGGCAAATTCGGGAATCGCGGGAATTTCAACAAATTTATTTTTGAGACTCACGTGCTTCCATTCGTCTTGTAGCGTCACTTTTTTTATGAATTGACCATTCCTTTTTCTCTGTGCCATAACACCGATGTAAACTTTCTTTCCTACAATAAAAATGTTGCCTAGGTTATGTGTAGCTCAAGGGTCACCGGTACCGACTCAATCATCAACCAGTCAAGTTGAAGTATAAATTTCATCTTTTATGATATTTTTAAAGCATTTTATTATACATTCCTACGATAAAAATATTCTCAATGTAAGTGTTTATTAATTTTATTGATAATTTACTTGGACTTGGAATTAGTCAACATAAAGTAGTTGCAAACTTGACTAGTCATAGAACGGCCGAATTACTTTAACGTTCCAGAATCAGTAATCGTATAATCGATCATTTTCGAGACCACGATTTACTTGTCGTCGAAAAAGTCCCCAAAAAATCGTTTTTTGTATATTTCAGTGGAACATTTGATTATAATCCCTCAAAATATTGGTTAATCGATTAGATTTTAGAATCAACTATCCCTTAATCGTTATTGTCAGAATAATTTCTGGGATTACGATAAATTTGAGATGATTGGAAATTCGAAAACATTGCATTAGTTCGGTCCAATCAGTGTGTTGGGAACGGAATTTTGATGGGATTAGGAGCTCTTTAATCGAATGTAACACTTCATGTCCGAAAATAGTTTGTATTATAGATATATCGAGGAAGCGACTCGTTGCATTCGAGTATTTTTCTGTTGATATTCTGACGGAGATTTTCCAGCAGCACGACGAGAGTCGCGGGGTCATAAAACCCGTGTTTTTCCTTTTGCTTTATTGTGCGAATGGTTATTCAAGCGTGTACGATGGAGTTGGCGGTAAACTGAGGAAGCACAAAATATTTCGATGGCAGTACATAAAAAGCGTTTTATTTTTTGGTCGCGCGCGACGCTCCCGCTGCTGGTGCTGCTCTCACCTCGTGTGGACGCAGTCGATGGGATTCCCAACCGATTGTTTCGCCGACACGATCACGGAAAAGGTCAGCATGAGGGCAGCCGTGAGCACGTGGAGCCTGAGCAACGGGCCCTCGCTTCTTACCCTGCTCACCTGAATCAGTAGTCGACCTGAAGATTCGATCTTGCCGAGATCTCGAGAAGATAACAAAACACATCGAGGGACTCTCGAAAATGGCTTTCCCGCTTTCGTCAGGCCAAAAGAGTTGAAAAAAATGGCAAAAAATTGGTGAAAAACGTTTGTTTCAAGATTTTTCGTACTTTTGGGAAAACCCTGATCGACCGCGAGCGCTCGAATTCTGGGAAAATTTGACGCGCGAAAGGAGCCCGACGAGTTGGAATTTCTGGGTATTCAGACTTGTAAAATAGCTTCAAGTGCGCTGAAGAGATTGGCTCGAAAATCGAGGGAAAAATTTCATTATTTGTGAGCTCAAAAAAATGCGGGTTTCAGAAACGATCCGTGGGCTCGAAGCCGAGCGAGCACTTTGTTCCGGGAGTGAGCATCGATTTCCGGAAGCATCGAACCACGTCTCTGGGTGGAGATAAAAGAGGAAAGAGGAAAGAGAAAACTCACGTGAAACAAAATGTAGAGAGCCCCGATCGCGTCCATTATTCTCCTTCCCTCCCGCCTGGCAGAACGCTTTGACAATCTCGCTGGGTTTCTGGCGTGGGCTCGATTTCTCCCGCCGGAACTCGCTCTCAACTTGTTCTTTGTTCCGTGATACGCGTTGTTCCGTTCGACGGTGGGTCCCTCGTTGGACTGTATTATTCTCTCGGTCCTCGTGCCTCGAGGACTTTTCATATTTCAACTGATTCGCGGTGTGTTTTTTGGGAGAATAAGAAGAAGAAAAAGAAGAAGAAGAAGAAGAGTAGCAGTTGCGGAGCGTCGACATCGGAGTCGACTGCGATCCGGCGAGCGTTTTATACCCTTGGACTCGTTTCGTTTTCACTCGGAAGCTTTAACTCGTCGATGCGACGCGAGAGCTTTTAATTAAGCTCGCTATTCTGACGCCAGGCGTATTGTCTCCATTGGGTAAACGGAGATGAAAGGAAAACTCGTGAAATTGAGACTCTTTCGATCTCGAACTACGACGCGTCAATCCCAGCGAAACATTTTCGACGAATCATCGATTCGTTTGAAGCTCGAGGGACGTCAAAACGGTTTTACTATCAGTGTGTCAACCCTCCCGACGAATCGGGGCGCCGATCCGCTCGGAAATCCGTCCAACGGACCGGGCTCCACTGGCTCACGCATCGCGGATCAAGGTCATCGATGAAAATCCATCAAAATCGATCGGCGCATGAAAGCGATCCCGATCGGGTTACCCGGACTCGCCGATCAGCAAATTTCCGTCATGTTTTTCTCCCCGAGCACGAAAACCCCGCGCGCAACCACAAATAATTGGCGTCACGCGGACCGCCCGTTTGCACGTGTAAATGTATCGCGGGCTTTCCCCGAGAGCTCTGCGACTGCAATAATTTGACGCAAGCTGTCGTCCGAATCGACGATATTTTCAATAAACCAACCAATTTTCCGTGCTCTCGTGCGCGGCCGGATGGTTCCCAAGAAACTGAAACAGAGTATAGTGACTGACCTACTACTGGGTCCGTACACGAAACTCCGCTGCCAAGTGAGAGCGAGATAGTGTCAGGGGAGCTGAGAAAGAGAGAGAAAGAGGGGGATGCGGAGAGACAAAACTGAAGCAAAAGGAACAGCTTCATCGGTAACAGACATGGGACGAAATAGAGGAGGAGGAGGAGGAGGAGGGAGAGAGAGACGGCGAGAGGACAATTCTTACAGACGAAAGCTCGAGCTTCAACGTTTCGGGCGGGGGCGCTTCGAGAGAAAAATTCTTTATTTTTACATTGAGACACGCGTCCTTGTCATCCCGCGGCATCTTTATCGGGCTCTCGTCTCTCTTTTTATTCCTCGCGATCTTTCACTTTCTTTTTCATTCCTATTAATATCAGAATTCTCCATAACGTTGGCTCTTTCGCTGCACTCACATCGTTCTCAGAGCCCTTCGGTTCGCGCCCTTGGGAGATAAAAGTTTCGATTTTCAACGACGAGCTAATCAGTTCAATTGTCGCGATCCTTTGTCACTTCATTTTTAATTGTCGATAAAAGTGTCAATTTTATGTACGAACGCGAGTAGAATTCCGAGCTTTTGTTTATTTGATCGGCGACTTTTTAATGGACTGTTAATAAATGAGATGGGAGTTGATAAAATTATTGAAAGTTTCTGGGAAATCTGATTGAGCAATATTTTACAGGTTTTCTCGTTTATAAGAAAAAACTCATGTTTTTTCATCAATAAATCAATTAGAAATTTTCTTATTTTTGAATCGATTCTTCGCAGAATCGAGATCTTCGCTCTCGAGATTCTTGAATTACTAGTTTTTGTGGAAGCACCCTTAAGGGGGGGTGATCAAAAAAATGTTTATCCTCCTTCCCTTCACTGGCATCTGCCCATCAAAGCCCGTTAGACAGCGCTGCCGTTGCGACGAAGAAAACAAAGTAATTTCAGTGAGGATCGAATTTTCGTGCTTATTGCACAATTATCGAGTTTTTTTTACTTCCTTCCTCTCCCTCTCTCCTTCTAGTGTATCATTATTTTTGAATTTGTTACGAGGAGAAATACAAGAGTAAAAGAGACGCTGGACGCCCACGCCGTCCTTCGTGGAAGACAACAAGACGACGATGCGCCACGACAGTTTCCACTGCCGTAACATTCTCATCTTTACGAACTCTCAACACGACGGAGCATATATATTTGCGACATCCAAGAAGAAGAAGAAGAAGAAGAAGGAGGAGGAGGAAGAAGAAGTCACGCACTGTTCGGAGCGCACGATGCTCGGGATCTCGGCCCCGCTGGACCGAGTGCCTTCGACGTCGTTTTATTCTTCGTTTGTTCGTTTGCTTTTTTTCTCCCGTTTTCTTCTTATTTTGTTACCGACACCGAGACACGAGGAACAGGAGAAGAAAGAGAGGCTTCATCGCCGTTTCGGAGCAGCTCCTCATATCCACGGAGCAGCGTCATCCCGGCGCCTCATAGGGCTCCAAGCGCACGTGTGTTTTCATCTCCAGATGAAAACGTACACAGTACGATAGACAGGGATAGAGGGACTACTTGGCAGACCCGAATCAAAGGCTATCAATAGAGAAACATCACTCCGCACGCGAGCACGTCAGGAGGAAGGAGGAAACCTCTTGGATCAGACACCATAAATCTTCGACTTCGTATTTTCTGATATGGTTCGCTATACACGTATTTATATCGACCGATATGTGGGACAGATCGTTCCACTTTGTCCAAAACGTTCGCCAGACCCTTTTCCATCTTGATGAACCATATTTTCCACTTGTTTATTGCTTCGCTTCGAATCGAGCGTTTCCTTCGCTCACTGAAACGTGGAAGTTTCGAAGTTTCGATGATCATCGGAGTCTAAGCCGTTCCGGTATGAAATGGGTCTCACCGACCCGGTACTGTGTCTTCTTAATCCCTAGAAAAAAAAGATTTCATCAACGTTTGAAAGATTTCCATATAAAATTTCCTCATTTTTAAAACAGAAAGTTTTTCAAGATTCTATTTTCAAGCTATGTCAAAGTGACGAAACTTTTAGCGACTTTAAACAACAAATTTTTCACCTTTCTAAACGACTCGAACGAACAAACTTTCGAGTCTGTCAGATTTTGTTGCTGAAATATTAAACACAGACTTCAACGTTGTTAGTATAAAAAAATAACCCTTCAAAGATTTTTGGACCAAGAGCTTGTCAAAAAACTTCTCCCACTGACTCATTAAAATCAAGAATTTCAAATTTTTCATTAAATTGAAAATCTTTTCACCGACGGCCAAATCGCTTTGAGATTGAACTATTCCAAGAGGAACGTCGCGACATCTAGCGTGGAAACGCCCAACCGCGTATGAAGTCGTTTGAAAAAGGAACTCGAGCGTGAAGATAATTTTTTATCAATCAATTTTTTCGTCAATTATTGAATAAAAAGCGAGAATTCCACATTCTTTATAATTTTAGTTCGACTTGAAAACTCTTCGATCCTAGAAATCAATGAATTACATAAAATAAACCATTCTACTCGTGAATGAAAAAAACTAGGCACCGTCATATCACAATAAATCGAATACCGTTTTATTACATTTCGAGACCAACGCTACATCAAGTATTTCCTTGTTTTCTATAAAGATAAACAACATTACAGAAAAACAATGAATGCAGAATTTTCGCCTCTGTACACAGAGTAAAATCAGGCACAATATAATATCTTTTTAAAAAATCGTTTATATATTTTTCTAATATATCTATCGTACAGCTTATGAAACCTGACCTTTCGCACTGGTGTATCTCTGAAAAAAGGAGGTGAGGCGATGATAAGAGTGTATCTGGGCAATGTTCGATTCTCTCTCATTTCCGAAACATTGTTACGATGCCAGATACTCAGTAGCGATATTCAGTTGCACGGGCAAACTCTACGAAAACGTTTAATCGAATCTCAATTATATTTTCACAACGCCCAAAAGTTCTGTAGGTCCCTGTTCAGCTCTGTCGTATCACAAATATCGAAAAATTACTTCGAGTCAAGATTTATCAAGAAGATAAAAAACTAGATGAAAAACGATTATCAAAATGGATTAATATCTTGTTGGATGGGTGCTTGCGATTAAAATTTATAATCGCAATTATTATTCTTAGCGTGAACGATGACTGCCATCGTCGACTGTAGTCATAATTATTGTCAGTTTGTGCTTGAAACGTCGCCGTTTTTCTACCATCTCAACGACGACGAAAGCCTCTGTGCGAAAATAATATAAATCGTAAAAACTATCTACGAAAAAAAACGAAAACACATAAAAAAAATCTACTCGACTCGAATCTCTACGAATCTTGAACGAAGGAGTCGTTGTTTCCGCAGGCCAACGTTTTTCTCGCCTCAGTCTCGTTCAGTCTTTGTACGCGGTGTGCGTTCAAATCGAGCCTTGACATTAAACACACGAGATTGTAGGACACCCGATGAAAAACGACGTTTTTAACATTTAGAAAAAAACAACAGAAGCAACAAAACTCGAAGGAGGCTGCGGAAAAAACGACTCGAATAAACATAAAGCCTTGAGCAATCTCGCGATGATCCTTCGCTCGAATATCTTCTTAACGCTCTTTAAGGTCGAACGTATTACGCGCGATCGATACGTCCTCTGTATATGTATATATACATATATTCATATAATTTAAAATACTAAGCTACTTCTTATGACTATCGAAAATATATATTATATGAATGAAAAAAAAAAATTACATTTGTCTATCGATCGTAATCGAGTTTGGGCGAGTTTAAAGAGAGAATCACGAGAAATGAAGGAAACGTTGACAGATCCGTGCTCACGCGACAACGTAATTTCTAAGGAGGATCATTTCCACGAAAATTAATCGGTACGCGTTGCGATCAATGATTCTTTGATGTCGTGAGTATAGGAGAGAGAGAGAGAGAGATAATGGTAGGGTTTGCGGTGATCTCTCTTACCGACGGGGGCGCGATGAAAAGAAAAATGAAAGATCGCTAGGAGCGACGAGAGTGAAAGAATTTCATATTTTTCTCGTCAGTTGCTAAAGGACTTGAGGATTATGGACTCGAGGACGAGGCCTGAGCGCGGTGGCCGACTTTTTTCGTCAGTTCTTCGAGCATGTCACGATAAACGAGGGAATCCATGTTCGACGATAGAACGTAGAGGATCCACCAGTCGCCGATGTCGACCTTTTTACTGATGTTCGAGCATGTCTCGATGGACAGGAGCCTCGACGAGAAATGAAGTAGCCTCGGTCTTATCGCCGGAGCGAAAATGATGGCGGCGCGGTAAAGCACGAGCCCGACGAGCAACGCCGAAAGAATGACGTACCAGAACCATATGAATATGTAAGTTTTCTCGTTTACGATATTCAACGGCAGAATACACAGAGAATCGTGCTGCTGGATGGTTCCTGAGGCTCCGTATTTGTGGAAGATGCACTTTGTCACTCGGGGAAATACGTAGACCATCGGATCGACTCGCTCCTCTTGAGGGGCGTCCGAAAATTGCAGCACTCGGAGACCGTAGCTCAAAAATTCACCGTCGAAGAAACGATTCATCAGATACAACTGCAGGAAGATGTTGATCAGGCAGAGAAACTCGCAGACGAAGTAACGATAGGCGTACGAGTTGTGATTCTGAAATAATATATACATTATTCGAAGCATAAACGATCGTTTTGAATTAAGAATAATTGAATTTAACGAGAGCGAATTGGACGTAACTCGAGCACTCTTTTTCTCTTTCTCTCTCTTTCTCCTTCTTCTCCTCCTCCCACTCTGTCTCTTTTATCTGCTTATTCTTTTTTTTCACTTCCTCGAACCCTTTGTGTCCAGTGCGCTCACGCTGTAACAACCTTCTTATCTCTTATTGTAGTAATGGGACCACCAAGTTTCCGTTTTGTCTATGCTACGCCTAACTTGTCATTCGACAACCTGCAACTCGTACGGATTTTCATTTTATTCCTTTCGACAAAATTTCAGATTTTCGAGAATAGCATTTTCGCGAGCAAATCCAATGAGATCACAATCTTTTCCTTAGTGCTTGGTCACGTGTTTGGAACGTTTATTCCAAGTTTTGAAAACTCGTGCTTTTTGCATACCGGTATTTTAATTTAGACCGTGAAAAAGAGACGGAAGCGCGAATTCGAGGGTGCCAAATTCGACGTTCTCAGTGAAATCTTTTCTATTTTTCAATTTGCTCGATTCTGTTTTCGACAGAAATTATACAATTGAACACGAATCTGAAACTATGAAAGCTTTCATTGAAATGTTCTCTATTCAATGCACTTGAAGGTTTTTTTTTTCGAGCACACTGCGTTACGTCGCTTGTGGTATTTCAAGTATTTGGAATTGTTTTATCGATCGAAACCTAAAGTGGTTTCAAGCATTTTGAGTGTCTCCGAGGGACCTCGAGTGTTTTCGAGTATCAGCAAGGGGGTCTAATCATTTTTATGGGCCCTGATTTCCATTGAAATATCCACGAGTGTCCCTGAGTGTTTTAGAGTGCTTTTCAGTTCAGGTCAATTAAATAGTGCATCAAATGCTCAGCTATCACCGCGGGCCACCTAAGTGAATGGCCTGATCCTCCAGCAGTCAAATTTAAGGCGAGATTCTTCAAATGAAATCTGACGAAGCAACCCAATCGCATTGTCAAGCTTTACGTAACACACGCGCCTGGAGTCACATTTCGCGTAACAATGGATTCTACTCAGCGTTTCAAAAATAACAAACTTATTCGTCACGAACGATTGCTCGACTGTTCTCCACGTTTGTTCCAAAATCGATCAATTCGTCGATTCACAATTTTCTCGTACCCATTTGCTAAACCATGCTAAACCATGTTAAATACATTAAAAATTTCAAAATGATAAGACTTTCATAAAATTTGGAGAACATATTCTTCAGTGCCAAATTTGACAATACAATTTTTTTAAGATTTTTCTTCTGTACCGTTATCGAGTAATTGATCACATAAGAAATCTGCTTTAACGCGTAATTACTCGATAACTAAACAGAAGAAAATTTTGAAAAAAATTGTGTCTTTGCACTCGATGTTGAAGAACATTATCACCAAATTTGATCAATTTCTTATCATTTTGACAAACGTAGCCACCCTCCTTAAAAAAAAAAAAAAAAAAACTCTTGGACGTCGAGTACAACGAAATGAAATTCGTTCGAAAATTCAGTTTTTTCTCGACTTTTTAAATACTTTCAACAATTCTCTCCCAAAGTCTCGGAAAAAATTGCGGGAAGGATGATTCCCTCCGAATTCCTTACCCTTATATGAGAGACCAAATAGTCCATTAGAATGGTTTTCTTTTTCGAAATTTTTTCCTGGTCCAGTCCGTGGTTCATGCCCATAACGAGAGTGCTGATTAAACCTCCTTCCCAAATGTTCCACAGCCATTGAGGCACGTAGCAAAGAATCGCCTGTAAATCATTAGCGTGAGTGAAATGAGATACGAGGAGAGAAGATGAGAACGTCGAGAGAGTTGTAACCGATAAAAATGTCTGAATATACACAACTTGATTCAGCGTATATCAATAGTTGTTTATTTATTCTTTGGATCGACGAGACTCGTACACAACGAAAGGATTCTCAAAATCATTTTATTTATAGAATCTTCAGCTCGATTAAAATTCGAGGAAATCGAATTTCTTTGATTTCTCTGCCGTTCCCACTTCGAGAGAGTTCAATCTATCGAATATTTTCAGATTCATGCACGACGCTATGACGCTGAAGTTTCCAACGTTGGAGTCCAACGAAATGATCTAAAAAACTGTCCAATAATTCCAGTAATTCTCCAATTTATTTCCAGTCGAATTTGTACTTTGTATTTTTTCAATCTACACAATTATGATTCGTGAAATAAAAAACTGATGGATAAATCATTTTATTTTCATTCATTTCGTTGGATTCCAACGTTGGAAACTTCAGCGTCGTCACGACGCTCGTTAACTTGATTTTATTAAAAATTTCAAGAAAATTCGTCGAACTGAAAAAAAGCACATTTTTTCGGGCCATCGAACAATGGAGAGGAAATTCACGATTACGAAAATCATTCGAGCACATATGTATTAAAAAAAGGGAGGAATTGTGCGTGTTACCTGGAAAAAGAGGGCGAAGCAAACCCACTGATAGTAGGTGTAGTACTTCCTGGCATCGACGTCTCCGAAATCATTGGCCACACCGGGATGAGCGACTTCGACACCGATCTGTAACGAGGAGAAATCGTTGACTCGATTGACAGGATTTTATCGTCGTTTCTACTGCTTTTAAAATGAAAAATACGTCTTTTGCGATGAGAAAAAAAATCTTGAGCGCCCGCTGCCAGGATTGAGCCGTTGAACAATCGGGGCTCTGCAAGAGCGTTCTTATCTCTGGTCTGGTGGTCACAATTCGATTGGAAAATACGTGACACTTATCTTCGGAAAGGTGAAACGATTAGCCGGTGACGAATCTTGATTGTTTTACAATTTCATAATCTCTGAGACGTCAAACACTTTCCATCCTTGTTTTATCCATGGCCTGAATAAAGGCTTTCCGAAAAGGTTTGACGTTTGGAGGTTTTAAAATCGAAGATTCGTCGCCGATTCTAGAATAAACTTGAATTCAAGTTTAGAAGATGAAAAACGTTGTGAAACATTTTAAAAACTATATTTTTCAATAGTTTTTCAATATTTTGCATTCAAATGCATACAAAATTTAATGCGAGATGCTCGCAGTCGGTTACAAACGTTTCGATCGACTGCGAGTGGAAAATCAATGTTATGCGCACGTGATTGTCTCTATACGCGCACAGAAGCGTTTACCAGGCTCGTGGAAACGAATTTAATTGCAGTTGTTGTAAGAACGTGTACGATCAACACGAGGGTCGTCCCTGAAGCATCGTTACACTCCCCCGGACAGCATTCCTTCGTCGTGAGCTTTGTTTCGATGATTCTTTAGCTACGTCGTGCAACAGCGCGCAATCGATCGCGATTTCTTTTTATAATATTCAAAAAACCATACGAGTGCGATTCTCTGAACGAGAACTCGAAAAAGCAATAGTTTCGAGAGATAACCTTGACCGCGAAGGCTTGGGAGGCAATTCGAGGTCACGTTGACGTCGCGCCTAAAAGTGAAATTTAAGAAACGATTTCATTTCCACGAATTATCACTAACCCGTTGTTGCATAGCAGTTTCTTTCGGAATAATTTAATGATT
The DNA here is from genome assembly GCF_019457755.1 of Venturia canescens. Lineage (NCBI taxonomy): Eukaryota > Metazoa > Arthropoda > Insecta > Hymenoptera > Ichneumonidae > Venturia > Venturia canescens. The sequence continues at coordinate 4,787,548 of NC_057425.1, forward strand.
TTTTAATTATTTTTAGCACATTCGAGGCTCTAAATAATTCAAAATTATGTTCACTGAATAAAATCCTTATTGAAAGCTTTTGTTTTAGTTTGATGAAGGAACGAGAACACTTGAATAATCGAATTATTGAGCAGCACGGAAAGCTTTTCCCATACATTTTGTGGATGATGCAATTCCCGAAATCGTCAGCGTTTTCTTCGATTTATAAAAAAAAACAAAACAAGAAAAGTATCACTTTCGAAGCAAAATGCACAATTTGATAGGAATTTAACAAAGAAAATGATTTTTTTTTTCGAGTAATCAACACTTCACTACCGTGGAAGAAACATCAATAATCCGGCATTTTATAGTGACAAAGTGAGTTTTGAATCACGGGATTGCGGTTTGATTGAAACTTGAAAACAAAATAAAAATAAAAATCAATTGAATAATAGCATTGTTTAGGAAAGATAAGAGGAAAAGGGATAGAAAGTAATTGATCAATTTGTCGAGTACAGCATATGTGGGTCGCGAGATGGTGCTCCGGTCGATATAGAAAACATTTGTTACCAAGTATCAAATGGGTTCGACGGGTTTATGTGTATATAATGTGGGTGAGTTGAACGCGCGGCAGCCACCAGTCGCGCAACCACCTGTGGCGGCGACGAGAATCCCAAAAAAAATATGTTAATTCGCGTCGGTGTGATAAAAAGAAAAAAATTTCGTCTATAGCGAATTTTTATGCGTCGCGGTTCCCTCCGATCTCATAATCGAATTAGAGGGACCGTCGATATTCATACCTGACGATTGAAGGCATCCGGCATCGTAAAAGTCGAAGTGATCCAGCAGTAGGTGTTTATGGGATGGACAGGTAATCCTTGAACGATGCACGATATCGGGTTCCCGACATACTGGGTGGCAGTGATTATCAATGAGCACGTAAGCAATAGCACTGTCGTAAAAAGGTTGTGCATTCGAAAGACCATAGAGTCCGTTTTGATCTCCTGCCATTTCAAATACTCGCTCAAACTTCCTAGTAACTTATACATGATGTCGGTTTTTGTTTATCCTTCGCAGTGAAAATAAATGTTGAAAAGAAAATAAGCTCGATCGACCGAGTCGATCGAATGCTTTGAAATTTTATCAATTATTCAAGTTTCCTTTTAAAACGAAATGTAAATTGTCCGTTAAAATGTTATTATCACTGATATTTTTTTTTGGTAACACGCAGGTTCCAAACAGACCCGTACAATAAGATACATACGAGAAAAACCGGACAAAACGAACGCGTAACAGCGCGCACGCATACACACGAAAAACTATCGAGAACCGGCTGCGCCAGCTGTGTGTCCCACGCGGCGAGCGTCTGTACTATTTTTCCCCCTTCCCCTGAACACACTGCTATCGTTTGTGGCGACCCCGTTGGTTCGTCTCGGAACGTGTTCCCCAACGGAGGGGAACAACCGAGAGAGCGGAGTTTGAGAGATCGTGCAGCTCGCCACAAACGTGGCAGGATACGCGGCTTTGCACTGGCCTCTGTTGTTCAAGAGCTCGGACTTTTTATTTAAGATTCTGTCTCTTTCGTTGTGCTCCAGACGTCACTGTCACTCTCGCCCTGCCACGGCGGTGTGGAAGAGGCGATTGACCTTAGATTTCTTTCACCTCAGAGTTATTACTGTTTGGAAAAATTTGTTTTTTTTTTAAGCTAGCAAATTCTCCAGCGTTGTGTTAAGAGACCAATGAACGTCGAAGCAGTGAAACTACAGAAATTGAGTTTCGGAAGCTTATCGTTTATTTACAAAAACTCGCATCGAATATTATTACGAAGGTCAAGAAGTCCAGTACACGTTTGATCACCAAAAATACAATAAAGTATACTTGTACATGAGTGTATTGTACTTTTTATTTCGAACCTCGTTATTTTCACTTTTATCACAATAAGCACGATATGCAGCAGCGGGTAATATTTGAAAGGAAAAGGCAGTTCTATCTCTCTCCCTTTTTACGATGCTCCGCGAGCCCTTTCCCTCTTTTTCTCTCGTTTTCTGGCTCGCTTCCCATTTGTTGTACCGCTTCCTTTTGTTTGGTAACCCCGGTTCTCCCCACCCTTGCGAGGTATATCGAGGGCGATCAAGACTCGTGTATAGGTGCCCTTAGCAGCCCCTTTCGCGGGTACTATGCAGGCGGGATAGTTTATTAGCGTTCCCCGCGTAAAGTTTGGCGTGCGCGTGCGCTTCGTCAAACGAATATTCCGCGAAAATGCGTTCGTGAATGTTTATATAAAAGAGAGAGAGAGAGTAAGAAGAGAGAGAAGTGAGGTGCAGTTATAGGCAGGAACAAAACAGCAGCGTTTATAGTAGTAGAGTAACAGCGGCAACGTGCTCGGCTACTGAATCTCCTCGATAGCTCGCGCGCTACGCTACGTACGTACGAGTCTCTTGGCCCTCGACTAACGAGAAATACCATCGAGAATTTGCCCCGGAGAGGGGGGTCAAGGGGCGACGGAAGAAGGGGCGAGCCGAGAAAAAATAGGGAGAGTGAGGAGAGAGAAGGATTGTACTATACTCGTAGTAAAGCTGTAACCAAAGTTGTCAAGAGAGAAGGAACGGCGGAGGGGAGCCTTCTTTCCTACATGATGAAAGCCCCGGTTCCCCCGACGCGGCAACGTAACCGCTGCCCCATTCCACCGTAACTGCGTTGCCCCCTCGTTTCACTACTCATTTTCTCTCTCTCTCTCTCTCTCTCTCTCTCCTTGCTCGGTCCATCTCCATAACTCTTTTCTCGCGACCCCCTCTCTCGTCCTGTAATCCCGCGTGTCGGAGGCTTGTTTTTTTCGCCCCACATACGATGCACGTATCCCTCGTTCCCCCGAGCCTCGACATTAGCCGTCTCACTCCCCCATTCTCCTCCCTTTCTCCTTATTCTCTCGTACATCTGTCTCACTTTCGTATCCCTAATTTACAAAAAAAACAAGGTAACCTGATTTGCATCGATTCTTTTTCAAAAGATATCGATATACCCCTATGGGCATACGCGCAGAAACTTTCTGAAAAAAGCAGCTCGCGCCATCTAGCGGCCAAAGCAGGATCCCCATCGAACGCAACCCTTTGTTCCCTCAATTCCTGTATCGCTGTTTTCATTCGTCCCAAATCAGGACGATTGTTCGTCTCCCTCGTTGGGGTTCGATTCAAGGTCGCCCAATGACATTGCCCTTGGATTTATAGTGATTACGAGCATCCGGAAAAATGACACAACGTAAAAGGAACGGTCCTGCAGTCACGTCCTTCACCGCATCGCTACAGACACGCAGGGGAATCGTCAGAGGACCTCTCGTTCGAACACATTTTTGTCGACGTGACTGCCCTCACGCGTTTCACAACAAGGCTCAACAGACAGGGAATATCGTTTGGGAAATCTAAGGTAAAGCATGATTTATGATCATTTCAGAGAGGCTTGTGAACGTTGAAAAACTCAACTCGAGAATAAAATCTCGAAACTTAGTTGTCTATCGTAATCCAACTTTTTTTTACTGAGCAATATTTTCTTCGACAAACGTTAAGAAAACCAGCGACGATTTGACAGCACAACGACAGAAATATTCCGTCATTGCGTCAGATAAATCGATCGCAGTGAGCACTAAAAAGCTGACCGAGATTCTCGATAAATTTTTGTCTGCCAGGCTCATTTTTCACTCGATCCTCGTTTTGGTCCTTCCTGTTTGTTGTGCATGAGAATTCGTTCAGAGAAAATAAAGGTTATGGAGATAATGCTCTCCGCGCGTTCGCGCTGTTTCCAGCGATCAAGAGTGAGAGAGAAACAAAGGAGAAGGTGAAAGGTAGAGCCTTGCGCGGACGTAACGTAAACCGAGAATCTCTGATCCCAGTTTTTTTTAAAAACCCGTCGAGAGAGAGCTCGAAATAAAGATAACTCAAAGAGCAAAGAGTCGAAATAAAACAGGCTCGTGTGCTGCAGCAGCTTTTTCGAAAATCGTTTACGTTCGTATCTCGCTCGGCTGTTCTGCGCTCTCGTGATCATTTTTCCGCCCAGTGCTCCAGTGGTTTTTTTATATTCTCGTCTACCGGAATCCAACTTATGGAATCGAGCGCAGAGAAACTCGGCGACGATCGTAGGTTACTGAACCGCGATGAGTGCTTTTCGAAATGATCAAAGGTCCGCTGTTCGATCGATCGGTTATCGACGAAACGGCCGTCGACGTCGATTTCGCTGCTCTCCATTTCACTTTTCTCATATATACTAATTCATTGAAACCCTCATTTTTTCATTACAGCACGACGTGACGATGAACGAAAATTGACAGATGGAAGACCATTTTCAGGACAAAATCAATCGTCTCCTAACGAAACATTATCCCATTATTCTTATACCATTTATAGTTATTATTGAAACAATTAGAAATATTATTCGACCTTTAACTTTATCTATTCGTTTAACTGCTAATATAATTGCAGGACATTTACTTTTAACTCTATTAAGTGAAAATGCTAACTCAATTTTTTTAATTACCTTAATTGTAATTTTTATTCAACTTATCTTATTAATTTTAGAATTTAGTGTTTCTATTACTCAATCTTATGTTTTTACAATTTTAAGAACTTTATATACAAAGGAAACTAATTATGATTAAAATAAATTTTTATAAAAAAAATATTCATAATCACCCATTTCACATAGTAACGAAACAGCCAACCACGTAAATCGCTCTTCAATTTCAATTTATTCTGAAAAACATTTCACTGAAACCCTCCATATTTTTCAGATTGGCACGAAAAATAACTCATGCAATGTCCGAAGATGATGAAATGGCTGTTCCAATTCGATGAACGATGAGGGAGAAAAAGTGACGGACAAGAGCACCCTTTTCGTCGAGAAAATGCGTTTTTTTCAATGGACGAAAGTTGCACACTCTTTTGACGAGTTACGCCAATGGACGAAGCCGCGAATCAAATTTATCGGTCACGTTGCATCGGGGATAGCTGGGCGTGTCTTATATATATTGAAATATTCATGAACCCATGCACGCTGCTGCTGCTGCATCGAAATGCAGGGAGTAGCCGAAACAACGAATGTGGAAATGCGAGGGAAAAACGTACTTTCGTTCAAGGAAGAATTCGAATCTCTCGCGGCATGATGTAACGTTGCTCTGCAAACTCGCTCTCTCGTTACGTAAATATTTCGATACTTTGAGCTAACTTTTTACGAGTCACAGTTCAATTATCAACGAATTGGGACACTGCGAATGGAACTTGACATTTCGAAACTTTTCGTAAGAACCCTCGAGCACGAGACTTTGCATCATTTTTTTCCCGCTTCAGTGTCAAATCCCAGAAGATTTTTTATCAGTATTTCAAAATATTTTCATTTCTCTTCGCAGAATTTTGACGCCAAGTTCTCAACAGATAAAAACGAATTAATTATTCGAGGTCGAGCTCTGTCGTCGAGGATTATTTTACTCGGAAAATTCTTATTAGCAGACAGCTTCGCCTCACGTTTTCAATACTCGTATGCACTGCTAAATAATTATCATATTTATTACTATTCCTATCACGATTACGCCAATGAGAGTTTGGAAAAACGCACTCGACTGAATTTGCATGCTACACTCGTTGAGTGCCGATTGCGTCAGGCAGTATGTCAAGAGACATGAAAAATCGGGGCGAGATTATGGCGGTATGTTAATTCAAATATCTAACATGAATCGTCGAGCGAAGAAGCCCTCGCTTTTTGTTTTCGCGATCCCGATATCGACATGAGCTTTTTCAAACTTTGAATTTGTCCGAAGAAATCACAGAAATACTGAGCGAGTTGTCAAAATTTCCTCGTGCATCGTCACACATTCGAAAAAATCGATTTGCTATTACGAAAACAGAATTCCGGCGATCCAACTATTAGTTTTCCTGGAAAAATGATTTTTCGCGAAATCAAGTTGAAAAATCGTCCACAAATGAATGCTTTTATGAAAAAAAATATTGCATCGAATTGCTCGCGGATGGTTTCCCCGAAGAAATGTTGTTCACAGCTGTTCTGGCCTCTTTCGATACTCGTATTATCGATACCAAGAATTGCGAGAAATATCAACTTCCATTGCGCAAAGATACCGTTCGACAACTAAATTACACCTCAACATTCAATTGACCGTCGAGTACAAGAAATCGCTGGATAGGCAAACTCTCGTGCAATTCCTGTTTCTATACGCACATTCAAGGTTTACGACTCACTTGGTAATTCCAAATATGTACACGAAGTTGTTGCACACGAGAAAAGAGCGTTTTAATCTCTCGATGACTCCGATCGATGACTCGCTTCATTCACAAATATGTAAAATGAATCGATCAGTTCAAGGAACGAGTGATTCGACGGATTCCTTAAGATTCTAAGTATCGAGTCACGTCAATTACGTAAGTTTCAGTTAAGGAGTTTCGGTACAGAAGTCAAAATATTAAGATATTGATAAAATTTGGTGATAATGTTCTTCAACATCAAGTGCGAAAACACAAGTTTTTTCAAAATTTTCTTCTACTTAGTTATCGAGTAATTACGCATTAAAGCAGATTTCTTATGCCCGGAATGTATACCTATATATATGGAAACGCTATGCTTATACACGTAAACTTTAGTGATCAATTACTCGATAACTGTGTAGAAGAAAAATCTTAAAAAATTTGTATTGTCAAATTTGGCACTAAAGAATATGTTGACCAAATTTTATAAAATTCTAAACTTTTTGAAATTTGTTATGTTTTTAGCATGGTTTAGCATGGCAACATTGTATCGCCTGTACCGAAACTCCTTAAGACGTCAAATTTTTAAATTAAAACGTCGAAAAAATGAATTCCTCGAAAAGTCTCGAGTCCCGGAGCCTCGTAAAGGTCTGAATGTCGTATCAGCAGTGTCTACGCCTTTGAAAGTGCAGGGTCCGAAAGTGTGGGGAGCGGGCAAATTTACATGTGCATCTCGTCTGGTAGTCTGAGCCGTCTGAGCGAAATGGCTCGCGTGTATTGCGTAGGGTGAGGAGAGCGCGTGATCGAGCGGAGTGAGGCCAGTGATTTGGGCCGATCGAGAAAGAAGTCCATTGATGATAATTCGGCGGTCGGTTCTCGCGTTTGATGTGTTCACGGTCGAGGGAAAAAGAGCGCTACGATGGAGCGGGCAACGGCGTAGGGCTCGTGTTTTGTGCAGCAGCTTGTGAAGAGGGACCTCGCTTCGGGGTGTTTGGGGTTGCAGCTCGAAGTTTCCGAGAAGCTGAGATCCATTAATCGCAGTTGACTTTTTCATGCGCGAAGCGCGCGCGGAGTTTGCGTTTATTTGGCAGCGGCTCGAATTTCGTGTCACAAATGGGGCCATTGATAGAAACGCCGCCGCCGTCGCCGCTACGGAAACGGGCACGTTGTTAAAGGAATTGCTAACACATGCGCCCTCTACGATGGCTCTTGCTTTAGTATCGTAGATGAAAATAAAATAAGTGGCGTGTAAACTTCATCTCGACGAGCGTTGAAGACCCGCCTCGTTCCAAGCACCGAGCACACGTGCGTTCCAATCGCTTTTTCGCTTTTTACTACACACGTGCTCCGTGTCTCTCTTCAAGTCGCACGGAGACGAGTCTCCGACTCGACACATGATTTGCAGCTTTGTTTCTGCACGGCCCAGATGTTCTGCCTACCGGGTGATGCAATCTTCGCATTTTCTTTCCCTCTTTCTAGTGGCGTCAACGCCGCGGGAACAAATATTCGAACACGCACATGCTCCTCGCCCCGCGGGGCTTTCCTCCGCTACCGAACCCCTTCCAGACTCTCGCATCTTGCACTTTTCGTAAATAGCTACCAAAAAAACGCTTTGACATCCGCTTATGAGTCACTAGATACGGAGGACAAAGAATCGGGCCTATTTTTCCTGAACGATGACAGTGCAGCGTTCTGGAAGCCTGAGACTCTCGAAATATCTTCGAGTCGTGTCACGATTCGTATTATTTTGTGATTGGACACAAAAACTATCATTTAGAGCTTTTCCTCGGTGTCTTTCAGCTCGAGTGAAAGGCTCGTTGAAATCCACCGAAATTACTGTTCATCGTCCCATTTCTGGGTGACGATCAATTGATCGACACTTTTAGAGATTTTCATGGCTTTTTCTTCATATTTCGTTGAAAATATTTTTCAGGTTTTTTCAAAAGTTCCTGAAAGTCGGCAGAAAGTGGGGCAACGTTAGTCTCGATGCGATACAAACCTGATTGTACAAAAATGCTGACATTTATCGACCGAATATAAAAAAAAAACGTTTCGATACCTCCGCGGTATCTCGCTGGAGAAAAATGTCACCGAATCACCAAAAAAACAAGCAGGTTCGAAAAAAATAGTCTCGCCGAGTGACCAAAAATTCAATGAAAAAGAGAGAAAATTAACAGCTTCCGAAAGCTGCTTTTTCACTAATTTTCTCAATCTCATTTTAATATTGATTTCAGGAATTCGAATGTGTTTTTGAGCCGATTGAAATCTCATTGAAACACGAGGAAAGTGAGGGCGATCGTGTCCGGCTACCGAATCAACGGTTGCCTGTCCAGAGGCCTCGCTCGACCTTTCGTGGGAAAATTTCTACAAGTTTGACTCCGACGAAGATCCATCGAATCGCAGCAATCACTTCAGTCGTCCGTTCGGACCCGCGAGCGCACGGAATAAAAATCACTTGGGCGAATGAAAAAACGACACTGGCCAAAAGTGCAAAGTCGCGGTCGGACCAATGAAATAATGATACTCGCATATTGAATCAATAAAAGGAGTCGAGTGGTCAGCCTCCGCACGGGCCTCGCATCTACGAGAACTACCGAGGCAATCGTGCTCTCTCCGACATTAGCATATTACGAATGCAAATCTTCCAACGTCTATTTATACATTAATGTACATAACGAGAGCCGTGAGCTCTCGGTGAAGGTGTACTCATTTGCATAGCCCGATCTCGTCGCCCCCTCGACCCGGACGCCTCCACTCTCTTGACGTTTTTGTCGCCACGAGATATAATACACCGTTTGACGTCGACGTCATCACCAGTACTTGCTCTCCTCGATTCCACGTTATTTATACGCTGCAAGGATTCGCGGTTCGATCCTTTACACGAATCCTCTTGCTCCTCCTCGAGCTTAAAACACTTTGGAGCGAGTTTTTGCAACGATCGATTGTCCAGAGTTTTACGGTCACCGAGTTTCTTAATGATCACCAAGTTTTTTCAATTCGATGCAAAAAATGCTCGTGCGAATTGACTTTTTCCAGAGCAGCAGTATGAGATATGAGACAATGAAAGTCGAAATGAGAAAACACTAATCGAAGTGTCCATTTCGTTAACCTCGATTTTAACGCTTTCTAGATATTTCTCCGATTCTAATTCGTTGACGTCAGTGCATGGATCTCGGCCTCGGGCACTTTGAAACTAATAGCAACGGATCTGGACGAAAAACATAAACCGAAAAGTTCTCTAAATTCCTGCAATTTTTGTCAATCATCGAGTAAATTTTATTTCTTTCAGTATTCAAGTAATTTCGATTAATTTTGAAAGCTTTCATTACAATTATGTTAGAAAATAGTCAGAATTTTCGGGAAAATACGAACGTAAAGTTTCTTTAACTTTTCGGGAGGTCGGAAGCCCGCATTCGATTGAAAAAAATGCTTCGAAGATAGTAAACGATAGAAAATTTCGTTCTATAACATTTTAAGGGTTTGCCTCCAAAATATGAGTGAAACCTGAACAAAAAATGCACGGATCCAAAGTCTATACGAACGAGCGAATCAATCGACGTAAAATACTTTGGAACTGGCAGTGCTTAAGTGCTTCAACTGAAGCACAACTTCCTAGAGGCATGGACAGTCCTCTACGAGTACAATTAGCGTAATTAGGCCACGTTCTCGGTGCAACAAAGGGTGACTTGTGCGTCTTTCAGTGAGCCGTGGGCACAGGCTCGGAATGATTTTATTTAACGTTAACAAATCAGTGATTACGTGTGGTTAGATAAGTACGTAGATTTTTAAATGGGATTTAAACTGGGAATAGAATTGACGAGGGAGATTCGAGTCGAGTTTGAGAGCTTTTGATTCGATCGAGAATTCTCATGGTCCATTTTGCAGTCGGTGCCACGACTAATTTTGTTTTAATTTTCAGACAGATGGCTCTCGGAGATGAATCGAAAAATATGGAGAAAAACGAAGCTGATGGGCACCGGGAATTGCGAGTGGAAGCAATCCCGCAAATTGATTGATCGGAAAAAATGACTACGATTTTCCTCGTTGAAAGACTTTCAATCAACATTCGAGGGAACTCGGCATTGGAGTAATTATTTTATTCAATTAATGCTCCTCGTAACGGTTACATAACAGGATAAGAGCCACACGAGCGTGGAATTTACTGGGAAAGAGATACGGATAAACGAGCTCCCCTTTTATAGATATTTTTGTGAATATTCACTGACCACTCTACGGACCGAGCGTGGGTTCATGGCCGTTAAAGTGATTATCTCGAAGCAGCAGATAAAAAACGGAAAAAAACGAGGATCGAAATGAACGGTCGCGATGCACAGAATCTTGGAATGGATTATAGATTAGCGTCTGATGAACTGATTGATGGCTTTTCATTTTGCATCGTAATCTCCTAGAATCTTCCAAGATTTACCACTCCCACGCTGTTTACGGAATGGAAAAATGACCTTCAGGAGGTTGCACTTATAAATAGCGCACTTATCGCCTTCTTATCTTCCTCGTTCGATAAAATTCTCCAGAATAACCAAGCTGATGGTGAAGAGGGAAATTGAGAAAATTTGGAAAACTTCAAACTCTTTTTGTTGCCTCGCGAATCTTCCAATTTTTCCAACGAACATTCCGCTCCGAATTCACTGATCGAGTCGTCGATGATTCTTATAATTTGATAACGTTTCTCCTCAATTCGTGTCTCTTTTTCCACCTTCGATGCCCCGGAAAGTCTCCAATTTGATAACCGCCTTTTTTGCAGGACTCGCGGATCAACGGAGCACCAGTTTCATTATTTTTCATCTCGCTGCTCACCGCAGCTCTCGATTAAGAGTCTCGAGAAATTCGAGTCGAGATATCTCACGACACCATGGTTGACCACCCCTGCGGGTCAATCGTGTCAATTGTGATGAATGTTGGAGTCACGCATCCGCGCTCATCTGACTCCTCGTCGCTGGGATGCTTGGCCAGATACACGAGAAGAATAATCCCAATTTCGCTTCGTCATTGCGCCTCTGTTACAACAATTGATACGTGCATAGTCCTCGTGAGTTCACTTTTACGTTGGAACATTATTGGAACAATTTTATCGGCTTATCAACCAAATTTTTATCCTATTTTTCATTTTTTTTCTATTTTCCAGGCTTTTCGTTCCTTCGAAGCAACTGTTTCTCTTGAAATTTTATGGAAGATTCGCTTCTGCTGCACCAAAACGATGATTGAGAATGCATTTCGTTGATTACAGCTCCAACGATGATTGTTCGCCGAGAAAATGTTTCGCCCACGCATTTAGAGGCTCGTAGGGTTAAAAATACTCGGAGCTGTGACAGAAAAAGTCTGGAAAGCCGAGAGACAATTCTCACACGCACCATTTTATTTTGGCTCACGTGAGTGTGAATAACAAACGTTCCAAAGTGACTCCAGAGTGAAGAACGTTTAACGTTTGATATCCGTGACGAAATGAATTCTCTTATTTTCTATTTTTATTTCTTCTTCGCTATTAATAAATGGTACTCCGTGAATAGATAAACGGGAAGAGCTAGTCAAAGTGGCGACTGACGATGCACAAAGAGATTGAAAAAACGTCCTGCTTGCTTCCACCGCGGAGATAGGCCGAAGCAGCGAAAGATAAACACGTGCGGCGACTATAATTTTTAGTAAAATAACCATTTCCATTATTTTTCGACCTCGTTCCCCAACCGTTGGAAAGGCTTTCTCTCCAAAACGTATATTGGAAATAAACTTCGTCACATAACTCTCGGGAAACGGCTTGAATCCATCCTTCCGTCAGACTCGCTCTCCAACTAATTATTCAAATTGACAATTATTATTCATTTCAAGAAAGCTGCTCTGACGCTCGAATCAAAAGTATTTTTCAACGTTGGAAAGTGCATCGGAGAGAAAAAAAAAACATCCGTAATCTGATCAGGAGGGAACGACAATTTATTCCGAGGCTCCACTCGATTTCTTCTTCGCGCTCACAATCATTTTTATTCATTACTGATTTACATTGACCAGAATTTTCTCGTAGCTCGTCGATCTGGGAAGAGAAATGAAGAGAAAAATGGGCGAAATCTCCTTGGGATAAAACGACATTTGAATTCGAAATTGAAATCAAAATTTTATTCAAATTTGCCTTTACTGACACTTTTTCTTTTGTTCAGGCAACGAAACTGTGCATCCTGCAACAAAGGTTTTCTATCCTGAAGCAAACTTCTTCGTCGATTGAAGACTTGAACAAAGAATTTCAAGATTTTAGGAAAATATTTCAAAGTTTCATTGGAATATTCTCATCCATGCGGTTGCTTTACGTTGAGAGAATTGATAAGACGTCGACGTTCAAAGATACCGAGGAAAGGATCTGAGCGCTGGGCGCCTACTCGACGTGAAAGGTGTACGTGAATTTTCGAAGAGTCTGCTCGATTTATTTTGCGTGGTGAAAGTCACGTACGATATTTTGTGGAGTCAAAATTTTCGGTCAACGATCTGAAGCATTTGGGGGAACATCGTCTGGTGAGCGAGCTCTCTCCGATGGTTAACGATCCCAGGAAAACCGAAAATCCCGCACCCTCGTATACAGTTGCCAGACCTTTTCGTTTACACGCCGGGAAAACTCGGCTCTTGGGTGATCACTCATGAAGGGTCGCCTCGACAGCTGCTTTCCAGACGTTTCTTTCTAGTTTACTCAAGTTTTTATTGTCACTCGCCTCTTCCTACGAGAGCTACGTGCGATGTATCGCGTCTCAAAAGCCTCGCGTTTAACACTTTGCCAGATTATTTTTCTAATTTTATCAAAGAGTATTTCAACCTGAAAATAATGAGGAAGAGCCACGTCATTATCGAAAATATCGACAGAGTTAAGGTCTCATGATAATTTCATCACCCATTTAGGATCTGCAACCAAAAACATTTTGTTGAAATGTCGAAAAAACTTTTGCAGCCACGAGTTCTATGAGTTTGAAGTTTCGTTACATTTCTATTGTTCCCAAGCAAAGTGTCAACTTCGAGGAGCATTTCGTCGATAAAATGAAACTATTTTTGTTAATATTTTTCGATAAATCTTTGCACGATCGTTTTATTTTTTTAATTCATGTCAATTAACATTAAAATTTAACCTCATCGATAACGGCACCGATGAAAAGAGGGATTCAGAAGCAAATTTTGAATATTTCTTGACAGCTCAATTGAGCTACCCTGTAATAAAATGTGGTCTAATTACCAGTCGACTGTCTTGATCAATGTCACTGAATTTTCGATGTGACAAATTTCAAATGTTCACAAAGAAGTTTAGTCGATGGGAAATTCGTGAAAAAATTCACTAGATAATTTTTCGGTTGAATGCTAAAATTAATCGGCTCGCTCCCTCGAAATGTTCGGAAGTGAATAAATCGTGTTGGAAATTGATTCGAAACGCCCGTCCGAGATTGGGCCTCGTGGGCACGGATCGCGAACCGCTGAATCACGTGGAACGGGGAAAAAAATTGCAGCTGTCAGAGTGAGCGTGGTGTATACGCTCGTGCAAGTGCATTTATATACGTGTAATTATTATGGTCAACATGAAAGACTCGGTTCGTCGCCACGCTTCCACTTAAATCTGGGAAAAACGGAACGAGGACGTAATTAAATCGGCTTCGGAGTGCGAGAGCGAGCGATCGACGAATGAGCTTCGACAAGGAGTGGGGCCGATAATTACTTCTGCGATGAGTACATTAGTTTGTAAAAGTCGTTAATTGACTGGAGTGAAGGGAAACAACTTACCACTGCTACTTCAACATTAGTGCTAATCGGAAAAAAATTGTTACGCGTTATCGCTTCTATTGTAATTGACGAATGTGCACCGCTGACTGTTCCCCGTACTCACTTCACTCTCGTCGGTTTCGTTTCGCCGTTTTAGCCCGGTGAAAAACTCGATTTTATTGAGCTGTCAATTGGTCAATTAATTAACTTCGTTCCCTCACGTTCGATCTCGCATTTACACGAGTTTTTACAGAATAAAAAAACTTTTTGTTTTATGGCTTCATTGGCTTCTGTCAAACTCACTTTTGGACGCGAATGTCCTTAGAATTTCGGCGACGAATCACTCGAATATTGAAAACAACAAATTTTTGCTCGTTTTCAGGAAAGCAAGAAAAAACTGAAGAATCGACAGCATTTTAATTGCTCTCGTGATGAAAGTCATTCCAGTCGTTTCGAGCCACACTTCGAGGCAAGCCGAGTGTGAGAGCCACTGTCGCTGTGGAGCCACGTGCCTACGACTGTCCCAGCTTAGGGTTTTCGGACCCACAAAACATTTGTTTTGAGAAAAATACGAATGCACGTGTTTTGAAGTTTTGAAAAGAAACGAAAATTTTTGTGCCTCGAAGAGCCAACGCGACATTTCCAGTTGGCCTTTTATCCACAATAATTCGTCAGACTGTGAAGCTAAAGGTGAAATAAAATTTCTACACTTATTGTGGTTTCACTCACTCGCATTTAGTCAGCTATGTAAACACTGAGTTTCACGAGGCGTATGAGCCTCTGAATATTGACGAGCCGAAATGTGTCTCATAGAAACCACGCAAACGTTGCTTCGATCGAGACGCAAATGAGTCGCTCGAGATCGATTTATTTCTAGGATTTCTCGATATTTCGGTGGAACTCGAAAATAGCTGTGACATGAAAATTTTTTATTGAAAAAATCTATTAGTCATCGTTAAAATGTTTCGTTTAATTCATTAATTCAATAAATATCGATAATCGATGAAGGATCGATTGCATTTCGACAGTTTTTTTTCGTTCTTTTTCATTATTTTTTTATAAGAAAACTATTAAAGTCGGTAAATTTTGAGTTAAAAATCGACTCGTCGACACTCGTGTAAAAAAGATCGAAGATCGAACTGTCGGCACTGCAAAAAATCGTCGACGATTCCGGCCGAAAAAATCGATAAAAACCAAATGGCTTTTTTCGGCCACGAGGATCCTGGGGAGAATCGAAAGAAGGCAGCAGCGACTTGTTTCGTCGCGGTAGGACGGAACATTGAGGATTCAAAGTGTGTGCGCCTCGTCGCGTCGAGGCACGAGCGTCGCTCCGTACGTACCTGTTGCACCGAATTCTTCTTCGACACACGAAAAATTCCGGCGTCGTGACTCCGATCGTGTTTAAAAGTATTCCGGGTGTGGCTCAATAGCAGGAAATAGGAGTCGATTTCTCGCTCGACCATTGTTCAAAATAAACGTTTTTTTTCAGGTGACAAAACGTCGGTTACCAGCACGGAAATTCGCCCTACTTGGGGGGCCTCAGTCGATTTGCTTCTCCTCGAAAAATGTCGTTCGATGCGTCCATCTATTCGAACTCGAATAGAAAAAGTCAAAAACAAGCGAAAATTATCACGGAACGGTTCTCCTGAAATTTCGCAACCTTCTGCCTCGATTTTTGCTCTCTTGAAAAAGAACTCGGCGCCGATGCCGAAGAGACTCGCTCGAACATTCGCTCGTCACGGAAACTCTCGTCCAGCGGAGCAAAAAAGCGCTTAAAATCCCAACACTTCGGGAGAGCCGGTGCAGCATTCCGCATGCAAGCCCGCTCAATTCGCGGTCTGGATCGAAAGACCCACGCGGACAATGATTCGCCCGAGGCCTCGATGATAGCAAGAGCGAGAAAAAAGTAGAGAAAAAAACGTCGCGTGACGTAGCGCGTTCGGTCTTTCGAGAGTGACGCGGACGCGAGGTCGCCGGAGATTTTTATCACAGGAAACATGAGTCTTTATGCAAGATTCACACTCGCGCAGTCACTTCGTTTATTTCCAGAGGTTCTTCAATAGAAAATATAATAAGAATTGCATAAATATAAAGTAACGAATAAATGAGTTTAAGGGCAAGGCGAACATTCGGTTTCGCAAAAGATTCTGCTTAAGGGCCTACTTTTTGGGGCTTTTTCGGGATGGTTTTGCGGCGAGGAAAATAAACATAGACTTTTTAAATTCGAAGGGTTTATTTATCGGTATTTCAACTCTATGACAGAATTTTCTAGCTCTGATATCCCGGGGAAGTTCGGTGTTGCGCTACAAAGATCAAAAACGAAAGAGCCTTTTGATTTATAGTGCCGTGCGGCCATCGCTGGAACTAAAATCGTGCAGGAATATTAATAATCGAAGAGCTATCGGGCTTTGAAACGCAAAATTTCGGTTTGAAGTTGAAACTTTGTCGAAATTTTGTCTTTTTCAAAGTGCGAAAATCCTTCAATTTTTTATGTTTACTTTACGAATAAAAACGCTCTTTGGTTTTTCCATCCAAGACAAACGAATGCCCCGGAATTGCGGAGAAACACGAGGGTTCCCATGGAGCAGTTTTGCATCAATTCTACGCGAGATATGAGAGTTCGAAAATTTGAAGATAAATTTGAAATACCAATAACCGAACCCTTCAAATTTCAAAAGTTTATCTTCTTTTTACTCGCCGCAAAAATTCGAGAAAAAACCCAAAAAATGCGGCTCCCGCGCGGAGTAACTCCCTTAACTCGTAAACCTACATTTATCTCCGGGCTGCACGATTAGCCACAAATTAACAGTGATGTTGCTCTATCATTGGCTCTAAACGTATGCAAATCGCAGTAAACTGTGCGAAGCCGGCTCAATCGTGTAAATTCCATTTGCATATTTGCATACATCGATTAGGACCTTCAAACCGAACAGGTTTCGCACAGACTGCCTTCGCGGCGAGACGGGTTTCGTGTTTAGGCCAATGGGGAAGGAGGCTGAGGTCCAATTAACGCGTTTGACGAGCATGCCAAACTCCCGAAAATTTGTGAGCCTCGTCGCGATTCGCATGGCTCTAAATGGTCGGGGCGGCGAGCGGGTTTTGGTCGAATCGAGTCGCGGAGAACCGATTTTTATTAACTGGGATTTTGTTGGGAAGGCAGGTTGGAATGTTGACGAATAAAATAGCTGGAAATTGGTCCATCCGAGGCGTTAGGAGCTCGAGATTTCGTGGGTTTTGTCTACGAGCACGGTTAAAGTCTCGCGATTCCCTCGTCCCGTTACAATGACGTCACGGCTCGGCGACACCGACGAGAGGATGAACAGTGAAAAAGGCCAGCTGTTGAAACGCAGCAGAAAAGGAAAGTGCGATTCGACGGATATCACGAGGACGCGCGCGACTCGCGCGTGAAACCGGCGTTTGTGGCGGAAGAACGTGGATATTTATTTACGAGCTAATCGCCGCGCGAGTTTTTCTCGAGGATAATAGCCGAGCGGAGGAACATTTATTGGTGCGAATAATAGTAGCGGCGAGAGGTAACTCGGTTGAAAATTTATCACAGGAAACGCGCGTTCTTACGCAAGACGAAAGGCCACGGAGCTCGCTCCTCTTACGCGCGGCTTTTAATCAAGACCGTCGCTATAGCTGCGCGCGTCGATTACCGCGAGTTACTCACATGCCGCGAGTGACCCGCGCCCGACTTCCGGTCCCTGGCTCGCACGGGGAAACGCGCAGCCCGGGCGTGCTCTCATCCAGTGACTAATTGAACGATTGTTTCTGAAAATACGTCACGCCTCCCGAGCAATCGTCACTCCGACATTCGTGTCAATGAACAATCGAAAACGCTCTCACTTGCCTCGATTCTCTCGAGAGCCGTAAAGCGAAAGAAAAATCTCAACCGCGCGTACGTTATTATCGCGAATAACGTTCCGTGAACGTCCAAGGAAATGGTCGGACGACGAGCCGTCCCCGAGCCGAACGGTCCAACACTCTCGCGACCTCCCATCGAACCTCCTCGTCGTCCTACTTCTTTATACGACGTCTTTCGACGTCACTGTTCTCTGCTTCAATGGCTCCTCCTCCGTAACGCTGCCAAAAGTCCTCCGGAAACGAGCCGCCCGACGATCCTCCATGTCGTGGCCCAACTGCTCCAGCAAATCCTTGAACGCGTAATTGTCAAGATTCTTTGCTATGTAGTACAGGAACAACCAGTCGCCGAAATAGTACTCGTTCGTTACTCGCAACACGCTCCAGGGATTGTACTTGCCGGGGCAAGCCATCGAAAATACGAGCTTGTTGAAAGCTTTGCTCCTGAAACCACGAAAACGTCGATCTTTACACTGGGAAAAAAAAGGCTTTTTCAACAACGAAATGTGGCATTACGGGGTGCCAATGAAATATGCGATCATTAAAGAGTTTCAGATCAAACTGAGGATTCATTCTCTCCGAAAACATTGCTTTTAAAAGAAGAAAGCTCCTCCATTAAGATCGATTGTTATTGAATCAACAATTTATAATTCAAATTATAAATCCTAAATTATAAAAATGAATTCTGAATTGAAATTATTGGGTGAGATACGAGAATACAGGCAAAGGCTGGTCCTTTGAGAAGATCGAAAATTTGGTGCACTTTTTTCAATGAAAAAATCAGTAGAAAGGACGAATTGGATGAGAAAAATGAATTCTTTGGCGGAACTGAAAGTTTTGCGTTTTCTTTAAAACTGCATTTGGATTCAGGTCTTTAAAACTTAGCGATGACTTTCCTGGGTTTGGATACTTTCGTATTTAATCGGTGGAAGCTCGAATGTCATGGTGCATTCGATTCGAGAACGGTTTCGAAGTTGGGACGAACCTCGCGTGAAGGAGCATCGTGAGAATTCTCCAAACGAGGCCAAGGCCCGTGACGATGGCGAGGATGATGAACCAGAACCAGAGGAAAGTGTAGATCTTCTCGTTGACGATGTTGAGCGCCATGACGCAGAGGGCGTCGTGTTTTTGTATGGTGCCCGAAGGGCCGTACTTGTGGAAGGTGCATTTGGTGACTTTTGGGAAAACGATATCCAGGGGATTCATAGCTTCGCCGAAGTCGGCCTGGGCGACGCTTTCGCCGAGGCCGAGGAAGGCGCCGCCGAGGAAGAGGTCGGTCACGTAAATTTGTCCGAGGACGTTTACGAAGTTGAGAACTTCGCAGAGGCTGAGGTAGTACGCCCACGGACGGTTCGCGTGGAGCCGGTTGATGAACGCGATTCTGATCTGCTCCAGCTTCTCCTGGCGCTCGGAGCGCGTCGGTACCGCCTTGCCACCTTCCATCTCGACCTTCTCGTCGCTCAGGGATAAAGCCGCCATGTGGAGACCGGAAACGAGCATCTTCAAACGTCCGCCTTGAAAAATAGGCGAGCCTCGGATAATTCGGAACTCCGGAGCAAAGCCCTCGCCATCGCCAGCCTCTTACCTTCGTTACTGCGCCAAAGATAATGGGGAACGTAGAAGCAAATCGCTTGGAAAAAGAGGACGAAAGGGACCCACTGATAGTAAACGTGATGGACGACGGCATCCTCGTTGTTGACTGGACCGACGCCGGGATGGGGGATCGCGCCGCCCGCCAGCATCGTCACGTTCATGTGTTTCGTCTGCGACATCGATATTTAGCCTGTTTATTTAATCCTCCGTACGAGTATTTATTTCCTACTGAGAACTCTTGTGCGCGATCGATTGAAAAACTCATCGAAACGATTAATCGGCTGCGGCATCGCGCGTGCAGTCTCCTGCACAATAACACCGTCCAAGCTCCTCGATTCTGCGATTAAAAACGACGACGAGTTGTTCAAACGAACGAAACGCGATCTCGATTCCATCGCGCCTGTCACCAGAGACTCGAGCAAACTCTCGTCGAGCGTATTATAATTCAACCGCGTATTTTCGGAGGCTTCTCCGAACCGTCGAGCTTCTCGATCTGTTCGAGTGTCGCGAATCAATCAATTTGTTTCCCTGCGAGCGGGACCGGGGCGCGGGTTTCGAGAATCGCCGAGATGATCTACGCGCGACGAGACCTCGCAACTTACGACTGTGAACGTCGACGTGAAGAAGCAGAACGTGTCGATCACCGCTTCCGGTATCCCCTCGTCGCTGATGCATCTGCCAGGGCAAAGAATAAATCAAAGTTTCAATATCTCCTTTGCAATCCTGCTCGACGGAAATCAAGCAGAACATTTCACTGCCAACGTACTTTATGTGCTCGCCGACGAGCTGCTTCGTCGAGACCAAAAGCGTCGCGACGAGCAGCGCGAGAAAGGTCGCTCGGTAGTGGAGTCTGAAAACTGCAATTGCGAGTAATTATAAATCTAAAGCTCGCTCGCCTCACGACGCGGCTTATCGAAGTCAAGTGTACACAAGTTATTTCAATTAACTCGTCGAATTGGGTCGCGCCGAGACGGCAAGCCCGCTACGCAACTTTTATCTTTCACACGCTGCAGCCTTTTCAACGATTGTCAGGCTTCGAGTTGCGCTCGCAACGAGCCTTCGTCGCTCGACGGCTCCGCGCTCATTTTCTGGGGGTCGATTGAGCGATCGATCTTTCGCTGGGGAGGAGAATCGTGACGGAAAATCCGGAGGCCCCGGGAGCGGTGTGCGGAGCGTCGAGAGTGAAAACCGGAGATTCGTACAATGAAAAAATCGCTCGACGTATTTCGGATGGAAAAAGCCGAGTCATCGGTACCGAAATTTTCGTAGAAGAAAACCAGACGCGGAACAGCTCGGCCGAGCAGATTGCCGGAGCGGCTCGAGCGATAACGAATTTCCTTATCGTCGATCCGCCAGCGGAGCCTCAGAAGTATTGAAATGGAGAAGCGAATATTGATCAGCCTGCGTGCAAATATAAACGAAAGTCCGTACCTATGTTGTCGATCCTCGTCGCATCCTGCGAGACTTTGAGCTTGACGTGATCCTTGAGAACGGAAAAGGTGCCTAAAACCGTCGCCATTCGGAGTAATCAGCGATCCCGCGAGCGCAGATTTTCCCGATCCTGCAACCTCGCTCGTCACGAAACTGCCAAAAGATCTGCTCCCCCCGCGACACTCGGGAACACCGCGAATTCTTTCGCTCTCGATTATTCGGGAATGGCGCTTTCGGGCTTGGCGACAGCGCAACGCATATCGGCGTCAAAGACACTGACTGACATGGAGCCGTGGCGAAAGCCTGAAAATCTTCTGGCTCCGCGGTTCGCACCTTATCTCGTGACAGCCGTCTGTTGTTGCTCGTACAACTCCGCGTCTTCGTCGCTCTTTCTCTCTTTCTCAGATTCTATATCAAGCGGGAATTAGTCGCGCGGGACGAGCGCCTTTCCGACATTCTGGATAGATTCGTCTTGATAAGAAAATAGATAAAGCCCCGACAATCTTGGAAACAATGTTCTCACTCGTTACACAACTGTTGTTTCCCTTTAAAATTCCTATGGAATTCTCCCTCGTACGTTTCCGGAGAATAATCGTGGCTGGAACCCACTTTTCCGTGATCGTTTCTCGCCCCAATCGTTGGCCGGTTCGATCGACTCTTTCCAGGCACCGATCATTATCGGCTTTTACAGAGGTTTACTTTCCGAATTTCGATGGAGTCGAAGCCCAGAAATTCTAAGAACGAGGCTTCTCGATCGATCCAAGATAATTACAAAAAGAACGTCGGCTTATCGTGACCGAGTTTTCGCTCGGCGCTCAGAGCCTTGATTAGTTAAGCCTTAAGATCGAACAGCCAAGACGAAAATGCGTTTTGGTCGAAGTTTCATTCGAGTTTTCGCTCCCGCGTGCGCTTTCCGAGAACATTCTCGATTTTCATTCCCAATGAAAATATCAATTCTTTATGAGAATTTAAATATTTCTCGAAACCCTCGCCCGCTTCGATTCACTCGTTCCCCGAGTAGCTTCGGCGCAGGCGAGCGAGGAAATTATGAAACAAGCAGCTCGATCCGGAGACCAGAAACCGCGTGAATTATCGAACGAGTAAATATTTTTATCGCCGTGCGGTTGCGCTCTGAATAATCACAAGAATACCCCGATCACGTATCGATTTCGAATCGATGTCGAAACTCATTGATTTAATATGCGATCACAAAAATCAAGTTTAATATCAACGCTTTTATGGTACTGGTATCAGATTCGGTGTAATCGGTCAAAGCCTTGTGCCGAATCGGCGGAATCAAGGTAAATCGAAAGTTCAGCATTAAAATGACGAAACGATCCGAACGGAAATGAAAGAAATAAACAAAAAAACGCGGATGATCGAATCAGGATGTTTGCCAGTGAAGAAAAAGCTTCGAAGTTTCTCAAAATCCCTCGTTTTTCCAGTCCTCCCTATTTTCTTTTGATCCCCCGAGCCAAGCGGGCCCGGAACTGTCTTTCGATTGTTTCCGACTCGTAAAAATAACCGAAAAAATGAAATACGACGGGTCTAATCTTCGTCACGATCCAGGAAAGTTTCCGATGATTCGAGGTCGAAAATGAGGGATCGATCGAGTCGTAAATAGGCTAGAATTTGATAGAACCTTTCGTAGCCCCGTTTCGAGAGCTTAATCCCCGGCAAATGGGGCTTAACTCTCGACGCCCATTGAGCAACGATATTTTCCTCAATTCTCATTGTCATCCCGGCCGTGCTTTATCTCCCGTAGACTCGGAGATTCAACATCGCTCGTAAGACGTTTTATCGAAGATCGCATGAATCATAGAAAATAATTTTCAAAGCTTAGACAATATTCAGATAAAGGTGCGCGCTCGCTGAGCGCTGCGGATAAATAGTCAACAGCGTTTACAGCTCGTATCAAAGTCGAGTGCTATAAATTTCTACGGATCCCCCTGCCAGGCCGTTTTACTATTCAGCATTCCTCTCCGACTCCCTTCAATTCCGTCTTCCTCGTACATCGATCTGCGCTTATTCATCGACTCAACAGTTCGTTAGTCACGGACTCGTGACTAACGAACTGCAAAACTAACAAAGCAAATCTTGTGTATGGGAATTTGATGAACGAATTTTCCGCGAATGCAACGGGGAGCAGGTAAAACTGGGGAACGAAAAAATGGGAATTTTCAAAGTGCATCGATGCTGGATCCGCAAGTGCTTGATAAATTCGTGTGGATTCTTCATTTTTATCAACGCCTTTTGGGGGAATGAATCGTAGCAAAAATAGCTGCAAAACGGAAAAAATGGGATTTTTTATAGCCGTAGATCGTGCCTGAGGATTCGTATTTTAAGGGTGTCTAATCTGACTCGATTTTTACTTCCTAATTAAAGATGCAATCACTTTAAATTAATGTCAGAGTTATCAATGCGAAATTTTAAATAAATTTTCTCAACTCATCTTTTGGCGAATGAAATGATAAGCCATTAGTTAATCGGCGATTCGTCGCTGACCGAACCCGAAATTTTATCCATCCCTGGCGAAAAAAGTGCAGTTTTTCGTGTCAAAAATCGCATTAGAGAGCGCAAAGACGCTACGGGAAATGGATCAAGATAAAAGTATTAATGAAAAGACAGAAAGCTGTGACAGGAATGGGCCAAGCAAGCCAAGAAGAAACGAAATGCCGAAATAAGCAAATGTGAGGTTACACCAGTGCTCGTTACCGATTTCATTTAATCTTTAACGCAATATATCTTTATTACTAGTAAGACAATCGTCTCGAATTTTTTCCCAAACCTTTATCGTTATTGTATACGTTTTTCGTAAACTTCGCAAGAACCGTTCATTTGTTATACACGTAGAGAAAATTTCACTAAAAACTACTACGGTGCCATAGAAGTAGGCTTCTATAACGACGCTGAAGTTTCCAACGTTGGAGTCCAACGAAATGAACGAAAAAAACGTTTGTAATTCACCAATTTTTTATTTCACGAATCGTTGGTGCAGCTTGAAAAACTACGAATCGGAAATTTGGCAGGGAACAAAATAGGAGAATTACTGGAATTATTGGAGAGTTTTTTTCGATCATTTCGTTGGACTCCAACGTTGGAAACTTCAGCGTCATGCTTCTATATCGGTAATATTTATTAATTCTTACGAACATGCATAGTAATTTTTGTGAAGCGGCTCGATGAAAGTTTATGTGCGATGTCAAAATAAATACATCGGTACACGTGTATACCGGTATATTATCGTACAATCGCGAATGAAATTCTGTTATTTAGCACAGTAAATTTCTAAACACTTTGGCGTATGATCGATGCTTGTGTTCGAGCTCCTCAAGTTTTACTGTTCAACTGTAAATTTAAATTGTGAAAACAGTACTAAGTATAGAAAAACGGCATAATAATTCTACTTGACAGTTCATCATCGAGTCAACATAAATTTTACAACGTTTCCTTGGTGAACTATGTAGGAAAAAATAGCACAGTTTGAACCTTTGTCACAGCAAAATACGCGATTTAAAAATTTTCATTCAGAATTTACTTGGAAATTACAGTGTTTTTGGTAAAAACCTCCAAAATGGGCGATATAGAAGCATGGCAGCGTAGTAATTCTTACTATTTTTTTCTCTCCGTTTACGAAAAGATGAACGATTTTTTTGCACGCTCCCTGTGTATTTTTCTTCATATTTAACCCTACACCTCATGTGCCTTTTTTCATACCCTCAACCTCATGACCGGGGTTTGAACGCACCCCACTCTTTTTTTGTTTATAAATCCGGTGCTACGATGCTAAACTGACTTTATCCTACACCATTTTCTTCGTTTTTTTTATAACGAAAAGAATGATGTACGATAAAACTAATTTCAATTGAATTTATATATCAAAAAATCCATCGATAATCAGTCGATAATGTGACTTGTTAGGACGGGAGCGTAGTTTGAAGTTCGCGTGGGGTGTGCTCACACCCCAGTCATGCGTTCTAGGGTTAAAGACGTTTATCTCAATTTATCGAAATAAAAATAATCAGAATTTGATGAAATTTCGTGATAACATTCTTTGGCATCAAGTACACAAACACAATTTTTTTCAAATTTTTTTACCGCATGGTTATCGCATAATTGAGCGTTAAATCGAAGTCTTATGCGCGAGACTTATAACTGTATATATGCAAACTCTATGCGCTTATATACGCGAACTTTAGTGTTCAATTACTCGAGAGCTATATGGTAAAAGAATCTAAAAAAATGTATATTGTCTTATATATTTTGAAAGAATACATTTACCAAATTTTGTGAAATTCTTAATATTTTTAACATGCTTTAGCATGGCAACATTGTATCGTCTCGAGACTTAAAATTTACAGAGTAAAATAAAATGTGTGATGATTTTGTATTTTTTGACTCTGAGGAATGAATTTACGGTTGAGTCAGAGTTAAAAGTTGCAAAATGAGAAAAATGATTGTCGATAAAAATCGTATTTGCGGGGGGTCGAAATATCGATGGGTTCATCGATGGATCGGAGCGCATGGGAACTCATCCTTAAAGCGGTGGAGACGAAATTCGGCGTTCTCATCGAGAGCAAAAAAGACGAAGGATCGCGATGCGTCAATAGCCGCTTGAGATGGAGGGGGAAAAAACTCAAGTGTAACTATTTACTAGGCGCGTTGATCTAGCAGGTTGTGGTTAGAGAGTCGGAGGCTGAAAAATGCCCTGAGGAGAGCACAAAACGCACACGTAGTACACGTCGTGTCCCCGGGTATTTACGGTAGGGACTTTGACCGGCCGTTGCCCTCTTCAGGCAACTCCGCGTAGCGTAAGAACGCGACCGGTCTCCCGAAGCACCGCGAGAGGGATCCGGGTGGCACGGGGGGTCGTCGGAGGGGGTGGAGGAAGGAGGCGGATCGTCCGTTTCTCCTCTCTTTATTTTTCCATTTTTCTTATTCTCCTCCGTCTCCTTTGGCCGCTTCTTCTTCTCCGGCGACTCCTTTTCTATGGGAGAATCGTCGTCGTCGCTGCGTCGCGTTTTTGTACCTGTCCGAGATCACGTCTGCCGGGAGGACGAGAAGACTCGAAATGAGGAGCCAAGAGGGAGAGAGAGGCGAAGAAAAGGGAGCCGGAGAACGCGGCGGATCGGGAAGGAGAGAAAGGAACGAGCGAGGGAGAAAAAAGCGTACGAAGAAACAAGCACGTGAGAAAGATGAGAAAAGGAGAGAAAGTCCGTGGACGTGTAGACGTCGGAGCGAGGCTTGAATGACAAGAAATACGAAGAAATGTCGGGAGACGCACGCTGCGGGGGGATATCGACTTTGATTCGTTCGAACGGAATTGCGGCACCGTTTAAAATCGTAAATCTTTACCTGTCAAAAATGGGAACGATGTTTATTACGGTATTATTCTGGAGGTGTCGATACACCGACTACTTTTTTCCATTCTCACCTCTCGAGCAGGCTACGAAGAATTGAAATAGTTGTAGAATTGCTATGCGCCTCGGGGTTTGCCGATTTTTACGCCGGAAAGCTCAACCGAGGTTCACAAAACTTCTCATTTTTTTGTATTTCACTTTATTCTTCGTGGTTTCTTTATAAAATGAATTAAGTGTGGAGCTTCGGTGCCGAGAACGTCCGCTTGATCGCAGTGTTAAAAAACATGGACGCAGCTCATCGTATTTTTCATTTTATTCACTCGATATTTTTTTTCCTCACCGTAGCAGTTTGTAACTTTCTACCGATCTCGTCGATACTCACCCAATTACTGAATATTCAGTGTGCTTTCCATCCGCGTCTCAAATGACGCAGAGTTTCGATTCCCTCGCGTAAGATTACGCAACTCGAGTTATATCGCGTTTGCAGTTCCCAAACGAGCGACTCTCCGCCGACAGGATCATCAAATGCTATCGGAACGATAAAAAAAATATAAATAATCCGCTTGGAAAACACTTATATCGATCACTCTCGTCGTCCACTTTCGGGATTATTATTTAATCGCTAAATTTTCAATCACAAGCTCCGCGGAGAGGTCAAAGAACGCGAAACCTCGACGACGGCGATATCGGTTGAAATGTTTCCGATGATTACGCAACCGGTCCAAACGCTCGGAGAAATCAATTTTTTACGAGCCCCATGCAAAATGCATATCAACTCAATTAACAGGCCCGCTCGCTGCATATAATAGCTCACTAAGTATCGACTTGTTGTACCAGTTCACTTCACAATACCCTCGAGGCTCTTGTGTGTCAGAACGCCGTATTAGCTCGGAGCCTCGTATTTTATATACTCATATAATCCACGCAGCTCCACTCCCTTTGTCCGACATACCTTTCATCGGCGTGAGCAAACGTGGCAACGCAGTGTGCCCTTTTATGCTCGGCCACACACACAGCACGAGACTACCAACTTACTATTTTCCAGTCGGTTAAATTTTTGCTTTTCAGTTTTCGTCGTGGGGAGCCACGAGGTTGCGACTTTGAAATTGAATTTTCTGTTTTTATCTCCGAGTTCACTTCGAAGTCTCACAATTTCAAACTAAATGAATTTCACGCTTGTACTAAAATTCGCGAGAGTATTCAACGAAGAACAGTCAAGTTTTAAGCTCAGAAACTTCACGAAACACTTCACGAAGGTGCTCTCAATATGGGGGGAAAAAGGGCTTTACAAATGTTAAATTTACTGAGTTTTCACTGTAAAATATCCGCTGAATGAGATTCCGTCATCGACCACTCTCTTCGTAATGAAAAACCGAAGAGAACGGTGCGCGACGAGCCTCATTATCGCATAGCGAGCGAACGATTTTGAGGTTAGAAAAAAGTTCGGGCTCGTTTTCGACCGCCCGTTGTTCGCTGTCCAAGAACCAAGAACGTCTTACATTTTGGAATACTTTGGCATCCACTTTGAAACAGCAAATAGCGTGTGAACGGTAATCGAGTCGAATGTCGAAGAAAAAAAGGCAGGAAAAAACATTCGTATGCGTTTAACGACGGAGACGGGATAGCGCACGTTTTCTCAAGGCGTTTTTTCAACGGTCTTTCGATCCGAAGTATAGAATTTGCTTGCCTCTTCTCCGTCACACAAACACCAAGGAATCTGTTATTTTAGAGTGTAAACTAAGGAAAAGCACATTTATCATTCATAGTATTCAGCTCTCGGTAGAGCGGACGCGATTGCAATAATAAAAGGCACGGGAACGCGAGGAGAAACGTTGACGGGTGTCTGTGTGAATACGTGAGCGCGTGGGTATCCGTGATATCCCGAGAGGCCCTCAGGGGGCCACTCCGTTTTATTACGTAGAACTTCGAAGGTCAACCAGGTCGATGCATGGACCCTGACTCGGGTGCAACCTGTGCACATGCACGATCTCCGCCGCGTCGATCACGGGCGTCTCTGTTTCGTCATTTCTCGATAATAATCGTCCGAACAATGGTTTCACTTGTCATTAAAACGAGTTGCATCGTGGAGTGCCTTTGATTCCGATTTATATTCGCAGAATCGGGAGAAAACGAGCACTTTCGATTGATTACATTCGTCGCATATTTTACGATCAAATTCTACATTGAAAAATGAGTCTCGAGAGCGAATTCGTTGAACGAATGAAATAGTAATGTGAATCTCTAATAAAGAAATGAAAATTAGATCGAGAGGTTTTAACGCGTCGTGATGTTTGCAATTAATGCGAAGGCACACAAATGTTTAGTGACCGTTTCTATTGAGAAATTGCATTCGCAGAGGATTTTAGGTTAAGGCAGCTGTAAAACGAGCGATTTGTTAATCATTCGCGACAGTCCCCACGAGCAGATTGAATATATTATTGTTGACGATTTAATGCACGTTTTAAAATGATTTACTCCCCCATTGATGTACGCATGTGTCTACGATATATGTTTGTAAATATATGTGGACCACGCGTGTAACGGGATCCACGTGTTCGGAGAGGAGCAGCGCGCCGTCACAAGCGACATTTACAAGAGCGTATATAATAGTCGCGGTCAATCTGCGCTCGTAGGAGCCCTCCGCTCGGTGCAATCCATTACAGGAATAGATTGAAGGTTAAAAAGAGCGCTGCGCTGCGAATCCGCGTTCTCGCAGCTCCCCCGATCAACGTATCGTCGAGGATGACGATAATAACGATTTTAATGACAAGGATGATGACGAGTCGGCACCAACTTTGTACCGGGGAGCTCGAAGCTCGCATTCACCTTCCGCGACAGATGCCTCGTCAACGCTTTTGCAACTTTTATTACATGATACGACTCGAGAAAGAGGAAAAGAGTTCTCGAGTCGCGAGCTCCCTGTCGACTCGAGGATATCAAGAGGATTGAATTTCGAGGAACGGGATAGTCACAAAAAAATATAAATAATAATAGCTTCGAACATAATCCGGCGACGTACACATATTCACCGACGACTCTGTCGCCCTCTTTTATTTACATTCGTTTCCAGTTTCATCCGCATGGCCCGTTCGTCTTTTTCACCACTGTCTTACCATCGATGTTCCAAAGTCGAGTGTCGCTTTGTCCGCGAAACAATCGTTTGTTGAAGGAGCTTCAATGCCGGGTTTGTCTTTTGGAATAAACTGCTAATTCGTGTCGTCGCGGATTGTGCGATCGTTAAATTGAAGCTCGGAACACTAGGTGTTTACGTTTATTCAAAACTAACCTCTTTTATCGTGTTTACAAGCGCGAAAAACGTCTGCGCATGACGAGCGACGCCGCGTGGCTTAAACGGGCGCTGACATCGTCATAAAGATTGCGCGGGAAGAGTTTTCTACGGCACTCAATAATTTCTGCTTTCATTGTCCCACCGCAATTCTCTTCGTGAGCACAGCAGGCGTTATCGAAGTCTCCATAATCCTCTCTTCGTCGCGGATACAATGAGCTGAGATTTTCATTGATTTATCAGATCGCTGCCGAGGCCTTTTTCTCTGTCTCTCGAAAAAATGGATTTTACGTAATTGTGGGAAGAGTGAGAAAAATGAAAAGTTTCAGATGTATCGCGTCGCTTATTTTTTCGTAGAACAAACCTGCGAGTCCCGCGCTTCTCGTAATCTCGAACGGATCTTATCTCTAAGAATCTGTGTACGTTGATTGAAGAGAAGGAAACACGAGTTGATAATTTCATGCGTTTGAATTAAGACCGAAAAGACTGAAACGCGGCGTTGGATTGACGTGATTTATAACCTCAAATTTTCTTATTTTCCTACAGAAAAGTGAACAAATTTTTCCAAAATAACGATCAAAATTTGATGATTATGACGAAACGTGTGTTGAGTTTGCGAAGGCACGATGCACCGGAGCATGATTTCTGCACTCGTAATTATCTTTCGATCGCCTTGATGATGTGTGGCGATGGATAGGGACGCGAGGTTCCAAGAAGCCGGCGGGTGTGGCTTTTATTCCGTTCGTCGAGGAGTCGCTGCATTGTGTTGTATACAAACATATGGCCATACATCGGTGTTTTATTATCGTTTTTTTTTTCCACCGAAAACCCACCAAAACGATTCGATAAAAGAGTCGAGTGTTGAATTTGAGGTTATCCTTGAAAATTTCGACATCGCGTACACGCGTTCCTTCATTGCGATTCACTCTCGTAACGGACTTTCGCTGGAGGAAAAAAATTCTCAACGAATTCAAGAGACGAACGAATAATCCAAGTGGAAATGCGAGGAACGAAGCGGGAAAATAACGACCACGTGTATAAATAATTAGTCATAAACATTATTTATTGTCTTTTCTCTATGTTTGTTTCTTATAAGGTAAAGATTTGCAGTAAGTATAAGACCTAGGTTGGCAAAAATACGTACGAAAATATCGTGTCGGCTCGAAGAAAAAGCTCGTACCCTCGAGGGCTCTAAACGATCGTGAACGCACACGCTGATTTTCACGCTTTACAAACTACGAGGCGATAATACATTCGTAAGAGGATTAAAAAGAAAACCAAAGAAAAAAATGCACTTTGTCTACCGTCCTCGATAGAAAAAACTTATGAGAATTGAAAAAAGGGGTGTCGCAGCTCCTCGAAATTGCTCCGCGATTCGTTTATTATCTATTGCTCTAATTCGTATTTTTCGTTCATACAATTGTGTCTTCTCCGTCGTGTCAATCGGGGCAACGCGTTAGAGTCGGAAAATATTAACGGAGGGGAGAGGGAAGGAAAGTGTGATTTTAATGTCCGACGACTCGAAGGTGGCGCTCGGAGAGCGTGGAATGGACGTATTGTGTCTTCGTTCGAATTTCTTTCGTTCTCATTCGAAAACTAACGGATATGTAATATCTACACATTTCTATCTAATAATTATAGTATATAATAATATATAAATCTTTCTGTATCATTTCGTTTCTGTTTATTTCTTACAAACTAACGAGGCCAGAGAATATAATCGGAGTGCCTTTTATCCTCTCGCATCGTTATTCAGACAGAATAGGAGAAGAGATGAAGAAATTGGCGAAATAACGTGGGTTTATGAGAAGTAAGACTACTTGTGGGAAGACGGCGTATCTGCGTGTCCATCGAAACCTATACATATACGAATAAATATATTTATATTTATACATTGAAAAATCGAAATAATCGACTGGAGAATAGCGCAGAAATCTCAATATTTGAAATATTCGCTACACCCGAGCGCCGTCCTCGACATTTTTCAGCTCACTTATTTGCTGCAGCTAAAAAATACGCAATTATTTGAAGATATGTATAAAGATATAAATATATTCATATTTATGTATGCATATTTAAATAAAGTCTCGTCGCTCTCGCTCTCGTCTGTTGTTTCCCGCGAGAAGAAGTCGTCTCTCCTCCTCCCTTTTTGCGAATAGTCGATTAAATTGGCAGAGGAAAATGTGGCAGTAACTATTTGCAAGAATTTACGAGCCGAAATGGCGCCCCGAGCAACCGGATTTCGTACCTGCTGGCTCGAATCTCGTATCACACACACGCTCACACTTTTGTTCACACACAGACTCCGGCTGAGGTACGCGACGATAATAAAAAAAAAAAAAGAGAGAGGAAAAATAGTAGGTAGAATATAAAATGAAATATACGAAGAATCGGAGATCAAAAGTAGCTCAGAGGAAGATTATGCGCTAAGAGCGAGAATAAGAGAAGAAAAAAGAGGGGGGAGAGCGACGAGAACGCTGGTCATTTAGCCCATACGCCGTCCACCGCTTATCACAAAATTAGAATCTACGAAGCCTCCACTCTCTCACGTTCCGCAATCAATTTACACACATATCCATGTAAATCGACTAATATACATGTTAATATTCCGTTTTATCAATCAAAGATTGTTCGTGTGTGTGTGTGTGTGTTTTCTTTATTCGGTGTAATGGCAGTTTCGTGAACTTAAAATATTGAAATTCTATTTGATTCTCGAACACATCGACATCCGATTTTAAGACGTTTAATATCCTAAAATTGTGCCTAAATAACGAAATTTATCGTCGTAAAAGAGTTGAACCGTTAGCGGAATATATTCGCGATTTTTCATCGACGACTTTCTACCCCTACGACACTTGGACGTTGCTGGAGTCTGTGCTTGTCCGCTATTTAAAGGTTATTTATTCGCGGGGCTGAAACGCTCGCCCGATGCTTCAAATTTATTTTTCGATCTAATTTCCTGGCAATTTCTAGTTATATAAATATATTTATAAATATAATATACTTATACAGCGATGTTGGAGTTTGCTCTCGATGGCGATATGCCTCCATTGTTTCCTCGCGTTACCCGAAGTTCGTTTTTTTCGGATTCAAACTTTCGAATCCTAACCTCTCACTTCCCCGAGGTTCGACAGCCCGGAATGTCCGCAAAAAACGTCATTTCTCGCAGCCCATCGGTACAAACTTCGAATCCATCGGGTCGTATATGTCTACTCATATACACGAATCGTAAGCAAATTGTTGAGGTTTGAATTTAAGGGAAAATATAAGTGAAATAAAGAGGCCCGGAGGAGGGGGTAAAGAATGGCCGAAATATGAGAAAGGCGCGAAAAAGTAAACAATGAGAAAAATGGCGGCTCGGAATATCGAGTGCCGAGCGCTTCGATCGATGTTCGTCGTCACGTGACCGCGCGAGGGGTGCCTCGCGTCTACACCCCGCCGAAAAAATGTTTTCGTACGAAATTTGTACGATCGATTTGTATACATACATTGACATGTAAGATGAAGAAAAAAAACGGTGTCGATTGGTTCATTCGTCGTGTTAATTTTGAGCGAAAACGAGGAATCGCTGATTTCTCGAGAGAGAGAGTCCCGGGTCGGTGATGGTGATGATGATGTGGAAGATGGTCGCGAGGATTCGCCTATGCGGTCTGCTGCTTGCCGGCGAACGATATTGCCAGATCAGCGACCAATTGTTTGTAAATGAGGGGATCGATGTTCTTTCCAAGTTGATAGAGAACGAACCAGTCGCCGATTTGGCACTTATCGGCGATAATATCGATGTCCTTCGGCGAGGAAATACGCGATCGTGCTCTGAGCAAAACGAGACGAAGCTTCGAGCCAGCGACGACAGCGGCTCTGTAAGCGAGACTGAGACCGCTCAAGATCGCGAGGATGATGAACCAGAACCAGAGGAACACGTAAATTTTCTCGTTCACGATGTTCAGTGGCAAGACACAGAGACCGTCGAACTTTTGCACCGTGCCGGAGGCACCATATTTGTGGAAAGTACATTTGGTCACTTTCGGGAATACTTTCGACATCGGGTCGATACGATCCTCCGGTTCCATCTCCGTGAACTTGACGACGTCCGCGCCGTACGTCGTGAACTCGCCGTCAAGGAAGAAGTCCATGAAATATATTTGTCCTACTACGTTTATGAAGTTCAATACTTCGCAAAAGAAGAATCGAAAAGCGTAGAAATTTTGCGTATGCAAATTCGTGCAGAAGTATTCGACGAGCAATTTACGACGATCCGATTTGCAACTGTCGCTCACCACGGGACAATTCAGGTCGAGCACGAGCATTTTAATTCTGCCTCCTTCCCATGTTTTCCACAAATAACGCGGCACGTAGAAAAGAATAGCTTGGAAGAACAGGGTGAAACATACCCACTGATAATACTTGTGATACTTTACTTCGTCCTCACCCTCGATGTGAGCCGCTACACCGGGCTGCACGAGATCGCGACCGATCACACCGACGCGATCCGGAATCGTGAAAGTCGAGTATATCCAGCAGTAAGTATCCATAACGTTTAATGGAATTTCATCGACTATACAATCGATCGGATCCCCGATATATTGTCGAGATGTGACTAACAACGAGAATGCTATTAGCAATACGACCGTTGCCTTGTAATGCAATCGAAAAACATTGTTGTCTATGCACACAGCGTCGAGCTTGAGCAGCCCCTTCACCGAACCGAATACGTCAAACATGGCTGCAGCTTATTCTTCTTTGATTTTCGATAAATGTATTTTTCTCCTCTCGAATATTCACTGTGAAATATGAACAGTCAAGAAATCGTTTTTCGTTTATTTCGAGTCGATTAACAACACGCGATCCTTTCGAAGGGTATTTCAACTTTCGTTAGGGATGGCGCAAGCGCAGGTCAAAAAACAATGCACCCGCGCAGACGCTCCAACCGTCAGGAGAAACCGCGCGCCACTGTTCCGATCGTTTTGTCGAGCTCGCGCGAACCGGGAGCACACACTCACTTTATTATCTTTATTCCCGGGTAGTTATAGTTTTATCTAAACACTTTGTTGTCCTCAATTTCGGTACTCGTATGTTGCACAAATCATATGCTCTTCCGACGAATCGGCGGTTTTCAAAAATTCCGTTGGCACTCTCAGGAGAATACTTCGCTACACGTGCAGGAGACAGCCCAATTGTTGACTTGGTTTTTCACGCATAAACACACCGGTTCGATTTCGTACAGCTTCGTTTGCATACTCGCAATGTCAATCGTAGCCAACACGCGTCTCTTTCCCTCTCTCTCTTGGTCTATTACTTCTCTTTGTCTATCCGCGTGGCTGAATGAACGATTGTGTACACGTTGCGATGTTTCCCGTGTCGTTGATCCCTCGCTAACCTTTTCCTCGTATACGAACACCTGTTACTCTCCGTTAGAGTTTTTTTTTACGCACGAATCGTTTAACACCGAGTCTAGTATACATGGATACACGCGTGTGTATCGATACGCATATAAATATGTATAAACATAAATACGTGACGTTAAAAACCGTTTATTTTTGGTTATTTATTCGTAAGGTTTATCGTGAAAAAAAATGTAATATTCGTATATTGTTTGTGACGCGATTAACAACGCGACACACGCACGACACAGGGGCGCTTGTCTAGCCGCTCTCTCGTATGTTCCTGTATACGTCTCTCGAAGTACAGCCGTTACGGCAAAGCTTGCTCTTTTGGGCTCTTTCTCTTCTCCGCTCGCTCTCGTGGCGTTGGGGACTGAGAGCGCTAGCGTACCGCGATCCCGGGACCCCTCTGCCCCCTTCTCCTTCGTCACCGTAGCGTAGATTTGCTTTCTTTCTCTCTCGCTCGCTCTTTCTCCCGCAATCGGGAACGCTCAGTTTCTCTCCGTTTTGTCGTCGCTCTCCCCTCTACGCTCGCGACTCTTGTTCTCGCTCTTTTTCTTCCCCCCACTCGCGCTGTCTCTTTCTCTCTTTGTCTCTCCACACACACACGAGGCCGGAACTCGTCGAGCTGCCTACTGCCTGCCTGCTGGCCCGCTCACCCCCCACCACTTCGATCTCTCTCTCCCCGTTCGAGACCCGCTGCCGCGCTGCTGCTCCTCTCGTAACGGTCGTCGGCACCACCGACTATGATAGCGCGCGCGAAGCCTCTCGGTCGCGCCGAAGGAGCGCGAGCGTCGCGCTCGCGATCTCACCGACGCGCTTGCGCACACCGCGTCGACGATTCTTCCACAGGATTTCTACCGATGGATAACTTGATCGCGCTTGGATCGCTCGATCTGTTGCCATGGTAACCGACCCCCTCGGGGAGACACTGCCATCGGCAACTCTCTAGGGGAAGGGGAACGATGAGATTCTTCTTCGTGCGGTGGGGGCGCCGAACTACTCCCGGCTTCTGGAACTCCCGAGGATCTTGTTCTTGTACCTTTTACAAGGGGCCTACCGGCAATTCCAGAAGGAATCTCGACGACTCTTCCTAATTGAATAATCCCTCCTCAGGCTCATCTCTTCCTATCTCACTTCCCCTCCTCATTATCTCCTATATTAGAATAAATGAGTCGAGATAAATTATTAATCAACCTCCTGGGAAAATAGATCGCGATGGATTTCCGTAGACCCCTCTCTTCGTTGCGGAACGTTGAGTGACCTTTGAATCTCGCACGAGAAAGTTATCGCACCCGGCGGTTTCTACGATTTTTTTATTTATCTTTTTTTTTCCATCTATGCAATCGACACTCGATGCTCGAATTATTTTTTCGCCTATAACTTTATTTTATAACTCGAACAATGCCAAATGGGGGACGAAATACTTGCTTACTTAACCGGACTGTACGTTTCGGATTTCCTTGACGAAGAATGTTATATGCGATCCAAGCGATCGTGCTATTGTTGCAGTAGCTCGCGCTCCCTCTCTCCTTCTCCCTCCTTCTCTCTCGCTCGGAACTTGCTCGTCATGAAATCCGATATCCATAGTCTAAGTCGAATCTTTAATTAGATATTACTCTATCGTAAACAGATCCACGAGTCAAGTTCATTAGCACGTGATGATTACGAGCAGCGATTGTGTTAAACCACGTGTATACAAATCATATATATATGTATATGTAAAAGATATTGCTCAGTTCGAATAAGCGGGCGAGGACGTTTTCAGGCAATTGCATCGACGCAGTTCTCGCGGTCCCCGCACGCTAGTAACGCGCGAGAAAATTCCGAACTACCAATCCTTCGGGGCCTTTCCGAAGAAGGGTTCAACAAAATCCACCCGCGAGCTCGCACCGGTCTCGAAATAACTTCGCGACTTCATACAGGTCGTTCTAACCTAAAGGAGCAAAATGCTTTTGACCGAGCTCTTCGAATCGATTCATTGACGCTGCAGTACGGCGAATCGCGTCGAATCAATCGTATTCACTTTTTTCTCGGCAACTATTGCGATACTATTGAACTTTGAATAAAAATTTTGAGTAAGAATAAACTTTTGCCATCAAATTATTCGATTTTTACCGGACGTGAAGACAAGAGTTATCTCAAACCGAGCAGATGAGTAACCTCAAAATATTTTAGGTTAGAAAATATCGATGTTCGAATAATGAGCGACGTCACAGTTACAGGTTTGTTAAAAAAATTTCGTACGATTCATCCATCCCATTTATTAGATTCCTTTTTCCCTTTATTCAATGGCGAAAGAAATTTTTATCGAAACATTAGCGCAGCAAAAACGAGCACGTCGTATTTCTCAAGTACGGAGGAAATGCGAATGGTCGAGTGTTTCGCGCCAAGATTCACGAGGTTAGGCAAAAAAATGTTTCGGCACTTCTCCGATGTATATGCATCGGCCATTCCCGAGAGTCGGGACCGGGTCCCGGTACGATCCTCTTTCGCCTTCCTCCCTTTTTTCTCCCTCCTTCTCTTTGTTCTGTACTTCGTTCGTGTACAAGCTGTCGCGAAAGTTGCTTGTGAACGACGGAAAACGACGAATTTCTGGGATAAAACATTTTGAGCATTTTTCCTCGAGAGCTGCGAGATTTTTCTCGCGTTTTGGATTCCGGCTGTTTCTCGTCGACTCGTATCTCGTGGACTACGAATTGGAAAAAATCGAAGCGACATTTTTTTTCGCTCGAGAAATTCGCCGATGACAGCGCCGCCTCGGCGAGATTCCTCGGACACTCTGTATGTCGAGTCCTCGCGAGGCTCGTGAGAGTTCCTTCTTCCTTCTCGCAGCGAGACCTTCGCCGTAGCTTGGACGAAGCTCTTACTCAGATTTCACGAATCCGTCCGACGATGTTCCTGCGGTTCGTATAGCTTAGCCTGCTCGAAGGGAGCACGAAGAGCAACGTCATCGGCAACGAACCGCAGAAACACCGCAACTTGTGTTGCATTGGCGTCGACCAAGATATCCGCGTCCTTACCCGCAACATTGGACACTCTTTCGATAATTCATACCTTTCAAACTTTTTTACATACCCTCTATTCAGCGCAAGCGAGCCTTGCGGTTTCGAGATCATAATTATGTCGATCGCTCCCAGCTACTTCGCCACAATGCGAAGAATCAGCCGATGCGCCATCTATCGAATTACCAATTTTTTTTCTCGTTTTTTACATACTGAAATAACACGATCATCTTTTCACTGATTTTTTCAACAATGTACGCGCTTACATATTCAATGCGGAATGTATGCTCGAAACGATGCTTCGATAATCAAAATAAGAACGTGACTAAACGGACGAATAAATTGAAAAAAACTGAAGGTTCGCTTATATGCTTATTTTTTGAAGGTTATGGCACAACGTTGTATTCATTTTCGATTGACAATGCGAAACGTTTAGAGAAACTTTCTTGTCTATTTTTTCACGACGAAGCTGATTAAAAAATCAGAGCTTATCGCGAGGTGACTCGATTGAGTCGAGAGCGTATCTTAATCATCACTCACCGACGACATTAATTTTTCTTTTATTCTCGATCCGTTCGAAACTATCAATAGTTCACATCGGCAGACGTGATTCTCGATCCTCTTGTGCCGTTGAACTAATGTTTTTTTATGTTTTTTTCACCAACTTCACTGTACACCTTGACGGTTAACGACGCAATTACTAGCAGTGTGCGACTTTCGGATTTTCTTGAAGTGAAATTCGAGGCTTAACGACGTCGAATATGATTTCCCTCGCTGAACGGACACGAAACAATGCCTAAAAACGTTTGGTGTAACTGGACTCTGGATACGTGCCAGTCGAATTTTTGAGAAAACCGTCGCCATTCTCATGCGAGAAGATGGTAGAAAATTGCACAAAAATCCTGGCGAAAATTATGAACAATAAATATTTCGAAACTTGAAATATTCTACTTTTTTTTCTAGCTTGAGGTAGAGTAATGAAGTTTTTTAGCCAAGTCATCAGCTGCAGCTTCGTTTTTCATCTCGAGCGTAAATCAAGCTCGTAAGCGTCATTGCCGCCGGCACAGTTTCCTCAATTGACGGTGGAATCGTGTTACAGATTCGATCGAGGTCATTAGTGTCCTTTCTTCAGGGTTTTATATTACTTTATGTAACCAATTCGAAAGAATAACATTTGCACGAGGACGGAACTTTTATTAGAGTCGTGCTACGGTATTCAAGTCCAGGGTTGTTAAAACAAAGGAATCATTTTACACTTCTCTTCACTCAGAAATATTTTTTTAAAACTCAAGGCGCTGGAAACGTTTATAACCTCAAAAAACCATTTTCCATTAAAATGCGTAAATTTCAAATAAAAACCCGTTATTCCCTCAAGATTTAGAGGTTATTTCAGCCACGAAACGTTTTGCCCTCCGTTCCATTGAACCCAGCTGGAAAAGCATTAGTTTTGTTCGTGTACGAGCACATTTTCGAGTTCGAAGTATCGGTATGAATAAATCTGTATAATCGCGAACACGTAAAACTATTAATATGCTAGGAACGTATTTTTCCAAAGCATATTACGTGCACCACACCTCTATGGTAATAGTTACAGTACGTGCAGGCTGTTGAGAGCGCCACGGACGAGAAATTATTGAACTAAAGGTGCACAAAGACGGGTCGAGCTTCTCGGACTCGCTATACACGAACAAGGTAATGTGCTGCTATTGTGGACCGCTTTAAAGCGTGAAAGTTCAATACCTGAAGCATTTTTGGACTGATCATCGATAATGAACATGGTCAACTCATATTCGCGATGTAACTCCCGGGTATATCTTTCTCCGATACTCGCGTTAACATCGAAAAGCATATTCACGTCACGTTGAGTAAACTTTTCAGAAGAAGGAACATGTCACAAGCGCTTCCCTTGAATGTATTAATCTTCGTTCAGCATTCGAGTCTTCTCGTGGTTGCATCACTCACCTCGTATGAGTATATACGACCTGCCGAGTTTGCCAGCTCGTAAATCACAATCGATGTAACGATTTTTGCAGTCGCGATGAGCGACACGCTGATGCTTTTACAGAACTATTTATACTCTATCGTAAACAGCAATTATTTGACAGGAAGGCATAATAAGCGGCGGTTTGAATTTTAATATTAAACAGGCAAGGTTTTCCGTGCGTTTCTCTTTGAAAATTGGTGCTCCAGCAGTTTCAAACTTGCTACTCGTCAGAGCTTTTTTCAACGGTGATAAAACATTCATGGAAATAAATAAATTTTTTTGCACTTGAACGTTTTCCTGTGGGAATGCAGTTCGAAAGTTCGTGCTCGAAATGATTTTTTTTTTAAATAATATAAATCATTTTCAAAGTGTTAGCACAGTTGTCAAAAGCTCTGACAATTTGAAGCTGTCACCGAGATCGTTGCCTGAAAGAAAATACTACAGCGCTCGATCAGACGGCGAAATAATCGTCGGTAAATCAGTGAGCGCACTTGTCGACGGGAATTCTTAAGAAATTCAAAGAATGTCAATAAACAATTTTCCAATCGACTGATAATTTATTGATCGGTGATTCATTCGAAGTACTTGGTAAATGGGGTCGTGTCACAGTTTGGACGAGCTTTTGAAGCACCCGAGGTCCTGTGGCGCAACGGATAACGCGTCTGACTACGGATCAGAAGATTCCAGGTTCGAATCCTGGCAGGATCGTGTCTTTTTTTTTAATCAGTCCCCGTCGATTTATTTTTTCGAGGGAAACAATTTTTTCATTTTTTCATTTCTCGCTACAAATCTCCGTCGAAATATTAAGCTTCAACGATGCGATGTGTGAAAAAAACAACGTTTCAAACAAAGCAGAGGGTTGAGAACGCGTCCAATGGCAAAAGCATTACTCACGACTTACTCACGATTTCTCCTAAGAATACAAACGTAAATCTTCCCGTGAGATCGGTACTTTAGTCATTCAGAAATTAGTTACACCATGAAAGATTTCGAGATTACTTTGAAAGGAAAAGATTCTAGAGTTCGGGCCTCTAATTGTGACCTGCGCTAGAAATGTTAGATTTGACAACAGGATGAAGATTTTTAGGGACGAGTGAAGTTCCGATTATTGCTCGTTTGCGCCACGATGCTTACCAGGGACGAAGCGAATGCCTCGCAATTTGTGCTCCCTCTGTAACGACAACGACAACATGACAACCTTGCACGAGACTGCGGAGACAGTGCGAGGAGAGCGAAGTGCCGAAGTGCTCGAATAGCGGTCGAGTTTGTCGCCGAAGAATAATTGAGAGACCGTCGTGAGTAAAGCCTCTCGAGAGACGAAGCTCGTAACGCAAGTTGGGTCAAACGAATTAACCCGTTGGACCAACTCCGGTCAGTCGCCATAAGCATATGTATAAAATACCTTTCGAACAAACTCCCGCAACACTCACGTGCACACACGCACGTACGACATGAAACACGAGAAGAAAGTTTTTCTCGCCGCTCACTATTCAAATTAATACTTTGTAGGATGAAAATAGTAAAAATAAGTTGAATAAATGGTAGACGATTAGAGAGATCGAAAAAAGCGACGAAGGTTATGAGTTAGTTGCAAAATTCACCGCCGCATGCCTCTGGCGCTGCGGGCAGCAAGCGCCCAACGTTTTCTCGAACTGTTTTCGCAATGCATTGCATTTTCTTACGAAATTTTGAGTCAGCCTGTACATTCCGAGCATTTACAAAAGCCTGCTGTTCAAATGAAATGGATTCGTCTCATCAATCTTGTTGCAATTAGCTGCTAGAAGGAAGAGTTTGCTTTATTCTAACGCACGATAAATCGTGGAAGGAGAATCGTTTTTTGCGATTTCATCGCTGAAGATTTGCATAGGAGATTTCGAGGAATTCGAACCCAGTCTCGAATCGGATTAGCCAAGCGACTCGATCTCGCACATATATCCTTGGTCGAAGCAGCGAGCCTTCGGGAAATAGGAAAAAAAATACCCCGAGGATTTCGGGAATTCAATACGAGTACAGCTCGTTTTATAGTGTCTCGAAGAATGAAGGTTATAATTATAATAAAAATGTTCGACGATGAAATGTGTTCTATTGAAGAAACTTGTTAATACATCGAGCTCATTCGTGCTGTCACAGATAAATGAATATTTTCACTGTCACGCACAGTCGATGAATAATCGAATGAAAATGAGAGTTTGCATGGAAACGTCAGAATGTTTAGTGAAACGCGTACAGTTGGAACACCTGCGTAATCGAGAATTGTCACGACGCGTGAAAATTCATTTGTTGAAATATCGATGTCCATAAATGGCGGCAATAGCTTGAGATGGAACGGAGTTTTCTCAGTGAAAGAGAGGTGAGAGGCCGCACGAAGTCACGTCTCACGTCGACAGGGAAGAGAGTCGAAAAGAGGGAGCGAGAGAAATAAAGAGAAAGAAGAGAGCGAGAGGGAGTATAAGCAGGCCGGTTTTTCTGGTTTGGCTCCAGAGTCCTAAAGTCTTCTTTTGCTCGGTGGGAC
The DNA here is from genome assembly GCF_019457755.1 of Venturia canescens. Lineage (NCBI taxonomy): Eukaryota > Metazoa > Arthropoda > Insecta > Hymenoptera > Ichneumonidae > Venturia > Venturia canescens. Next base: position 4,829,919 of record NC_057425.1, read on the forward strand.
GCCCCCTCCTTCTTTGGTATTTCACAGGCCAAGATTTACACAGGCATGGGTTCTCATGCTGTGGCCGCGATGCAATATTGTTCCCGCGCAACTTTATAGCCGCACCAAAAACCACTTAAAATTATGAGAAAACGTTTAAAAAAGAAGCCTGTAAAACCTCCTCGAATATTCGAGGGTCGAGTGCACATCCGAGCTCCGCTTGGCCTCTTTTTCGTTTTTTTCAGCGTCGAAAGAATCTTGGAAATTCTAACGAAAAGAAGTTCCACCTAACCTCAAAAATGCACTTCGCAGCGAGGAGAGAATTCTCTCGTACATATCGTACACTTCTTTTTCCCCACTCCTACTTTTTAATAATCATGAGCGAACCTGAACGCAACTTTCCCACCGGATTCCCTCACAATTCTCTCGTTCTTCTCACCTCCTCCTTCCACTTTTTCTTGCCTCTGGATCTCGTCTCGACTCGTTCCCTAACGATGGAAACCTCCGACGACCGAATCATTTTTACCACTTTAAAGCACGTCTTCGCGTAACCCCTCGCTCCAGTAGCAACCAGATTTTACCTACGATCTGTTCTTTTTAGAATGAAGGATGATTTCTCGCCCAGCCTCCGAATGCCACTCGTAAAATGGGCGTTTAAAGTTTCTTACGACCAGTTTACTACTACTAGAATTGTGCTCTGTTTTATCGCAACTTTGGGACTCGAAATTCTCCAAATTTTTTACTGCATCCAACCTCCTTCGAATGGTCATGCTAACAAAAGTTTTTTTTCACGGTAAACTCAACAAACCCGAGGACTTTTCGTGTGTGAAATCCAAACGAATTTTTCGTTGAATCGTCGTTCCAGAATTTTCCATTTTTCCATCAAGAGCTGTCAAAAATTTAGGTAAAACGAAACAAAAACTAAATTCAATGACTCTCGAAGCTCCCTGATAAAAAAATGCCTCTTGTCGCTGTCCGAAGCTCGAGAATTCGACTGAACAATTGAAATAACGAAATTTGTAAGGTAATCGTCCGTTGGTGGATGAAAAAAAGAAGGCAACGATTGAGTAATCGTTCCCCCGTTCAATTATCTCTGCGCAGCTCACGTGAGGTTAGTTTATAATGACAACTGAAATAATATTCTCGTTGAATGTACACTCGCATAGAATATTTGTTTCTATTTGCTCGGGTCGATGATGATTGACTGAATTGGGTCTCGAGGCTTTCAATTGTGGAATATCTCATTGAGGGCTTTATTGTTTAATCACGCATTTATCACGTCAGCTGGGTAACGATGAGCGGCGGTACACTAGTGCGTTGATACACGTTAAACATAGATGGCACGAATGCTCGGGGACGAAAACCTGCCCCACCTGTTTTTATCTCGCGGGGTTACTTTTTTTCTGTTATTTCCTTTTTTTTCTCTTCTAGATATATAAAATTTTATGCGTCCGTCCTTGTGCTAGAAAGTCCACCTGTTCCACTACCACGTGTCTTCATTGTCTCGAACTTTACGATTCCTTGTCGAGCAGTAAAGCAAAAATTACAAAGTTACAGGGCCAAAAATAAACGAAGACTGCTGGAGCGGAAAAATTCGAAGCGAGTGAGGTTAGAATCGGAAAAAATGGACTGCCATTTTTCTTTTGATATTCTGTAAAAAAAGCTGTCGTTGAAAATAAAATATTCAGTTCGACGTCACAGAGAAAGCAACGAAAAGAGTCAAACAACGGGATTGCGAAAAAAATTCAACTGCTTCGAAGAGATCGATGGCCGAAATGATTCGAGTGTTCACACAGCGTGATTTTTTCGCATATTATTTATTTCATCATTCTCCATACAAATTCTCGGTCCGTTACATACAAGCGAGAAATACTTCATCGTGTTTCGAATCATATATCAAACGCATATACAAATATCAAGTGTATTCATGTTTTTTTGTGTGTGTGTGTGAGTGGATGTGTTATGTGGGCCTGTTTTTATGAATTCTTCATAGAGAAGTGAAAGATGTTGAGAAAGAAATGCTTAGAACGAATGTTTTTTTGTTTTTTTGTTTTTTTTTTTTTTTCGTAACAACAGTCTGTAGAGTGAATACGTTTATAAAATCGTGTCATCGACATATTTCTTCGTTATTTTCTCCTTCGCCTTCTACGCTCATCGCGCTCTCAGAATCCCCACACGAAATGTGTACGTGTATATACATATATATTCGTATAATTGAACGGCGTAAATAATGACGAAAAATATAGTACATAGAAAAATATGAGGAGAGTTTTGACGAAACTACGAAAGATACACATGATCGTTAATTCGAAAAGAATCAGCCAAACTCGCGAATGCGTCTCTCTCGCTTCGTCAGTTATTCATCCGAAAAATTCCATTGTAACAGTTTCATCATTTTCACTCGATTATCGTAAGAATCTCGTGAAATTTGCATGTCAGTGTGTTGTGTGCGCGTGTTTTTTTGTTTGTACGGGTATTTTATATCTAAAGGATCGTCGGGGTGTAATATTAATATCACTCACTTACCAATGATATGCTCGATTAACTGTGTGCGATTCGGATGTTTTCCAAGGATAGGGAATTGAGGCAACTGTGTTTTGGGTTAAAGTGTTTGTGCCACGAACCGATAAACACGCTCACCTTTTCGTCTTGAAACTTAACCTCTGAAAGTTAGTCTGTTTTGTTTACCATTTCATCCGCCAAATTTTTTTCTTTACGGAACACGCTATTGTGTTTTTTTTGTTTCTTTCTTATTATTTTAATGCAAAAAAGAGCTCTTTCTCGTCTTATTTTTCTAGTGAAACGCTACTCGTTTAATATACTATTGCAAATGATTACACGAGTTTATTCGTTTATCGATTTCGTTGTGAAACGTCCATTGGTGCCTCGCGGTCAAAGTCTTCTATCGAAATGAAAGTATAATCAACAGCAACGCATCGAATCAAGTTAATTATTTGTTCTCTCTCTCTCTCTCTTTTTCTTTGTCATTCTCTCGCTCTCTCGCTCTGACGGATAAAGTTTCTACAGTTTACAACCCGTTAAGATTTTTTCTTTTATTTTGTAATACACCTATTTCGTACTTTGAATTATTCTGAGCCTTACGGATATGTGTTTGCTGTTGCTGTCGCGTTCAAAGCTGTCGTGTACACTCGATTTTATCCACCTTTACAGTGTTTTTCGTCTACTTCACGTGCTCATTTTTTTTTGGTTAAACTTTCGGTGCAGTCTAGTCTCGTCATGGGCAGAAGTGACGTTCGATCAAAACCGGCCCGAACCTCAAGCTTCGTCGGCATTGGCTCGAACACGTTTTCAGGGAATGCTACTTCTGCGTGGGACTGTACACGGTGGAAGAATCTTGGTATTTTTTTTTATCGGAGCATTTGAGCATTTCTTGAGATCGCGTATGTGCTTGTGTATTTGCATAGATATTAAATACTTACCACTGATTCTCTAAGTTCTTAAAGTAACACACATATTTCGCAAAAAATTCTGTTTAATCTTCATTTTGTTTGTTTCTTTCTTAATTTAAGACACGAGATAGTCATTAATTGCGTGATCGGTATTTCTTTGTTGTTGCTTTTTTTTTTCTCTAATATTTGCTATGAGTAACAACTATTCGATAACTATATTCGTAACGGTACACTCAGATTGAAATTTGTTTTTGTATTGTTTTGCGTGTTTGTTTTGTTGTTCCTTCGTTTAATTTGAAACTTCGGCGAGAGTTTTTATTTGATATTTCGTAGCTTCATCATTCCTCGGAACGTTCAGTCACCCTTAATTTTCAGTTAGATCGATCTAAAGTCTTGTCGAAGTTCAATTTCATCACTTTTTATCGTTTTTCATTGATAACATGACCACTTTTTTCGTCGAAGACTTTCCTCGTTTCAGTATCGATTTTGCATCCCGAATGACTCGATTTTCAGTTTTTAACCTCTAAACGTCTTCGTTCCACCATTCGAGTTCTCAGTCACGATGTTCTTCACATTTCTCGACTCTGAAACACCTGCCATCTCAAACATCCCAAAAATCCTTTTTTTAACCACAAAAAATGTTTTCCCCATTTTGACTTCACTGAAATGAATATTTTTTTGTAGTGAGGCATTTGAGAGCGGAGGTGTTTTAGACCGGGGGAACGAACATCGTGGCATGGAACCTGATCCCGAGTTTGTGATTTTGTTAACATTATTCCACTTGTTTTGTTTTTTTTTTTTTTGATATATCTCAGTTTGCGATAATAATGAAAATCAACGGATTTTTCGTTCGAATCCTCATCACGAGGTTCACAGAATCACGATTACTTGAAAACGTGTAAAATATCACGTGCTAAACTGCTGGCTCGCGACGCCAGCTCCCCCAACGATAATCTCATGAATTATTTAGCGTGCCCTACAATTATTCACATCGCTTTGTTTTTTTTTTTTTCTAACAAGCGTTTGTTTTAAATTTTTTGTTTAGTTTCAGGTCGAAAAGGAAAAATGTATGAGTACAGTATTGGTTCGAGTCGAAACTACAAAAACAAACGCCTTCGTAGCTCTCAAAAAGGTGACACTCGTCGAGCAATATAAAAACATTGATACGTGGACGAATTATTTTAAAAAGTACGTCTTAATACGGTACATTTGCAATGGACGAGGACTTTTTTTTCACCACAAATGCTTTGAGTTCGAAATAAAAGTTTGCAGCGCTGAAGCAAAGTAAAATTTGGCATCCGAACGAGGAACAAGCTCGAGAAAAATTTCCACTCGAATTTTTATTGTTTTATTGCACCCGTTTGTTTTTCGATCCTATCATGTATGTGAATCCTTTCCGCGATCAACGATGTCTCAAGAAATATAAAGAACGAAAGAAAAATAAACAAGCGAAAAGCTCAATCTTACCGTATCTCATTTTCACGTTTAATTTACCAATTAAATAAAAATTCTTTTATCAAATTTCGTCGTACATACAGAAATATATATATATATATGTGTGTGTGTATAATGCTAAAACGTATAATATGGCATCACATTGAGATTAAAACAAAGGACTTAGCGTTATATGCGGGCCTCGCGAGATGTCATGCTTACGCATAGTTCTGAAATGTTTACAATTTTCTTTTCTTTCTCATTTTGCGTTCGTATGTCCACGTATTTTCGCATTTGTCATACATTTACAGATGAATTGTAGTTTCGACGATATAATAATAATTAATAATAATAATATTATAACTATTATCATAATCGTGGTATAAGAAACGATCATCGTTACAATTTCATTATTTACAACATTGATAAAGCTTCTTATTTAATAAGATGTACACGGGGCTAGCTAGAAGGAAATAAAACGAGGACAAATTTTCAACAAACGTTTTCACATTTGACTCGCAAACTTGCACGAATCACAGAACAGATAATATTTAAATAATAAAAAAATGGCTGCCCACTGTGTCTGGGATTAGAATTTCTTCCTCAGATAATTCGTGAACCGAACACGTGTGAATAATGAAAGTGTCCTAAAGTGTATTTATTCGTATACGCGGGTGTACAGACTGTCTCAGGTTGAGTGATGAAAATGTTGAAAGGTTAAATGAAATTTCGAATCGAAAAATTTGGAATTGTTTTTTGATCGAGGCCAGAAGATTTTTGACTGACAGTTCTGTCAAGTTGATTGAAAACGGAGCAAAGATTCATCGGACGATTGGAATGCTTGACATTTACTGAGTAACAATGATTTTTCGACTCGCCTTCAAAGTTGAACCTTCACCCGAGAAGCCTCGAGGCTGGCACTATTTTTTAGAAAATTCTTCTCTGTGCAACTTTGGTCCCATGCATTTTTATTCTGTTTCCAAACTTCGTTGACTTCGCCTCTCGAAGGGCTTTGATCCAAGAGCTTTAAGACTATTTTCGACTGGAATTTTCATCCAGAAGTGAAATCACGAGAGGAGACCACGCAACCTGGAGCAGTCTGCGTACGCACTCGTGATATTGCTGTTTGAAATGTCCCTGTGACGAGGTGAGTGAGTAACGAGACGACAAATTTGAAATCGGGAGTTGTATAAATTCTCCGAAAGCATGATACTACGCTGCCTAAGCTGGTGTTGCATTTGTTTTTCAGTACAGTTTGCTTAAAACGAAGGTCGCTCGAGCCCATCGTATTTTCTTGTTCCGGGAAAAATTGGTGTTTCATAGTCGGAGATATTTCTCACGACAACGATTCAAGGCAAAGTACCTACTTGACGTAGCAGCTATATCGGCTCATTCGCTTTACAAGATAAAACTTTGTCATTCATAGAAGGGCTCACTCACTCTGCGGTTCAAATTTTAGGCCCTTTTGCCAGGATTCATTCCACTTTTTCTCTCACTTTCACACCCACATATTCGCACTAACATTTTTTATGACACAGTTCAGAATTATCGATAATTATACAATAATACCGACGGATTTTCGTACAGGACACTCCCTGCTTTCGATACTTTAACTAAGCACAACGATTGGAATATATTTTTCTTACATTTAATGAGCACACGTCAGACTGATGAGGAAAAAATCTGGATGCGTTTTGTGCAGCCACTTCCTGCTTCTTTGGATCCAGACTCGATAGTTCGGAAATCATTCTTCAAACGTTTTGGGCTCGTTTGAACGTGCGTGGACCAGAAGATCGTAGCTTCAAGTTCGAAGGCTGCACAAAATTTTTGCTTTTTTTCTGCATCAGTGCGATGTATGCAACGAAATGGATATATTACAATCGTTTTTTTCAGGATTAAATGCGCAATCCTAAGCGTCCATTACATGTGACGAAATTTTCAATGAATTGCTCTCTTTCACTCTTCACGATAAAATGAAAAATAAGGAAAGAGAAAATGAAATACAAATCGTTGCGATTAGCCGATATACCAAAGACTTCGTTCCTGCGAATGGTGCAAGATATTACTATAGATAAGTGACTAATAAACGGATATATGCTAGGATAATCCGACCTCCGATCTTGCTCCATGCTCTAATAACAATAATAATTATTTTCATCATTACTAAAGATTTTTTCGCAGAGTGGAATGTTGAGTGAGAGCGGAGCGATAATATTTAACACACTGAGTTTTCGATTCACCGGGAAAAGTGGATTTATTATAATCCCTCAAGCAATTTCTCCCATTGTGTTTTCTTGAAAAAGATAATTAGTTTTAAAAAATTCTGAGGGCCTTATGCGTCCAATGTTTTCATGATGATCAGCATCATTTTCTCTCGTTTTTCGTTTCTCCTCTTAGAACTCGAGACTCGAAACTGAAATCTCGAAGAATCTGTTCGCATTGACAAGTCTAAATGTAACGGAGAGGAGATTGAGTGATTAGAGTTGAATTTAAATGAAAAAAGTCCTAATAAAACGAGAGACAAATCGTAATTTTTCCTTCTCTTTTTCCTAAATAATCATATACAATAGTATATGTAACAGTTGGTCTCAGTCGTTCGCCACGTGTCAATTGAGGACTCGCGAACATCGGCTCGTGCATCGCACGAGACCAACCTTCCTACGAGACTCGAAGAACACCCCGGTAAATGGCTATACATTAATCAACGTTATTGGTGTTCGCCCTTGTGGTGGTTAACAGTAACGCCGTTGACCGTTAAGACGCTTTTTTTTCTAACTACGTACGTAAAATTTACGAGAAAATTATGTATATACATATACATATATATATTAATCAACCTATACATGTATATATATGTATATATGTGTGAATAAACACACGCAAACGTATGTTGTGCGATGTGTGGACGTAAAACGAATAAACTGAAGGATACAAATAATAATAGACAGCCAAGTGAGAGAAAATCGAAAAGTTACATCGTACGAGGAATCTCCACTGCGTGAATATCTCTGTTCCCTGGTTTTCTTGCCACACGTTTATACACTCGTGTATACACGAGTTATTTGAATAAATAAAATTTAACACTCATACATCACAATACAGAGAATTATACATGTTTTTCGTTCAACTAATATTCCCTCACGCCCTTTTAAAATTTCAGCATCAACGCAGAATATTCATCTTCGTTCTTCGTTCTTGCGTGTTTTCTTTTGGTTTCCCAGAGTACGTTAAGAAATGGCGAATATGTTCACAGCAAAACAAGGGAATTTCTTATTCCATTTTTTTTCCTCTTGCTGTTTCTACAATTAACAGCGTTATGAGATGAGAGAAATGTTCTCTTTGATTTTTCGTCGTTATTACTCGCCGATGTAGAGCTCGCTATGTGCCTCACGGACAACGAATTTTTGTTTTCAACCTCACAGAGGCTTGTCGCTTCGCCATGAGAGCAAATCTTTCACTCTCATTTTTTTTTTTTGGATTTTTCACTTTTGTTAAAGAATTAACGATCTTCGAGCAGCTCCCATTTCACCAAGTTTCCTGCGTTTTTACTTCCGTCTTGGGGCATTAATTTTGAGGCTGCGGCTTCTTGCCACCGCGTGGCTTTATGCTCTCTGAGATCTGCCACATCGCATCCTCGCACAAGAAATCACTGAAGTTGTTGAAGAACGTTATTATTCTCTCGTGCTTCTTGAACGAATACGTCCTGAAAATACACGAATCGACATTATTATTTTCAACCATCTTAGGAGGTTTTTTGAACACTTTGCTTCAATTTCTGTTATCGTCACTTCGAAACTCACCCTTTTTTGAATCTCTTCATATTCTCCACGATATTGAATTGCTGCCATCGCTTCGAAAAGTTTATTGTTCCATCTGGCAACAAATCACTGTTACCAATGTGCACGAATGTCAAGTCTTGAAGTACCAATCCTCTGTTAATCATTAAAAAAACAATGTTAACTCGACTCAGCCTGAATTATCATTTTTTCAGAACATGACATTTTAAACAAGGAACTTCTGGACGTTCTGGATGTTCTATGAGATTCGAAGGGTGGAGCGATGATAGGAAATTGTGAAAGAAGCACGAACTTACATGTAGGGTATGCAAGGAGGTTGAGTTTCCGCGAGGGCTTGTCTGTAAGCTCTGAAACTGCTGGAGCTGTCGATAAGTGCGCAATATTCTTTGAGGCCTTCGGTGATGTGTTTTTGCCATTCGAGTCGTCGGATGGGGGCGCTATCGAGAGCGGACAGCAGGGCCAAATAACTATTGAAGTTATTTATTTTTCTAAGGTGTTTCATTATTTTGATGAATTTAACGACGTATTTTTCACGATCTTTGGCCTCGTTTTCCATCCGATGTTCGAGGATTCTCGACCTCGCCCAGTACGACATTTTGTTGAAATGTTCTGTGAATCTCGTGAGATTCGGACTCCGCTCCTCGTTCTGTTCTTGCGCCCATATCAAAACCTCTGGTATTTCGATTTTCATGAATAATTCGGCGTCGAGCAAAGTCATTTGCTCTGCGATTTGTTCGCTCTTGAAGTCCAACAACGAGGCTTGTTTCGTGGATACACTCAACGACGAGAGTATCGGTTGCGTCGCTTGCAACTGCTTCATAGCATGTTTTTCTAATATTTTAACACGCAATGCTTTCGCCATTGTCAGGTCTCCGCTGCACACCAATTGTTGCACAAATTCCATCAATGTTTGCAGCAACGTGTCGTCGAGATCGGACATTCTGTTTTAAAAGTTATTTCATTAGTTTTCTGTTTTATAAAAATATTCATCGAGTTGAAAAGTTTTTTCAACTGTACGATTTTTCGAAATTTTATATTTCTCAACTCACGTAAGATCGCTGACGACTCTTACGAGCAACGAAAATGCTTCTCGAGCCGCACGTTGTTTAACGACGTCCGGTGAGCACGAGAACCTCTGATGTCGCCTGTGCAACTTTTGTATCAACTCAAGAGGGGACATGAATGTCCTGTAAGTCGTCAAGAACGCTTCCTGATACAGGAAATCTGTACAAAAAAGACCTGTCATTAAAATATTAGTGTTCTAGACAAGCCGGATTCGAAGAATTTCAAAGAGTTGGAAACCGATCAACAAACCTGATTCTTTTTCGTCTGCGAGTTTGAAGGACGAAAAAATCACGAATTTTCGTTAATTTATGAACAATAAAACAACGACAAACTTGACATTTTTTCTCGAGTATTATCGCAGAAAATATTTTACCGTGCTTATTGGCTTTGGTTGCGTGGATGAGCAACGCGTCAGGATTCCCGCCCCGGATATCCGGCCCGTCCTCCTCAGGTTTCTTGAAAACTAAATACTTGCTGATGTCCAGTTCCTCCAAAATCCCGTCGTCCGGCTCCAAATCACGCAGTTCTAAAGTATTTTCGTCTACGGATATCGAGGACCTTGTGTTACTCGGAGGCCTTGAGGGTGGAAGTGGAACATCCAATGATACGTTATTGTTCTGAAAGAAAAGCATCGATATGGAAGATTTTTGGAAATAAATACACCGAGAACAAAAATCGCAGATGGAGCTTAGAGCTGAATTTTCACTTTGTAAACTGCGCATTTTTTTTGCATGAGATTAGCTTTTTGAAATTTCAGACATTCAGAGAAGCTTGAATTTAATAAAAAGTTTCATATTGACAAAATTTTTAATAGCCAAAAAGCGTGGTTTCAGAAAGAAATGGAAAACAGAAGAACTTTTTTAGTGCATTTTTCTTACGGAACAAAAACTCCAAAAATTACACTTTTTTCATCATTCTCCTTCTGATTCCCCATCTTTTTTGTCACGCAATTTCGATCCGAATGAAATTTGATATTTTTTTAGATGAAATCAGCTAAAGTCGCTCCGACGACGGGTGATCAATTCGATGCTTTAACGATTGATTCGTACCAGTGGCAATATTCCTGGTGACGTCGAGTTTTTCTTCTCTCTCATGGAAACCGTCGTGTCCTCGAGTTTTATGGGGCTCGATGTTGTGATTGGATCGGGGCTGCTAATGTTATGCATGCTTATCGTTGGTTTTGGTGATACTGGCGGTGGTGTAGAATTGGACTTTATCGACCGTGATCTCTTTGGTGGTAGAGCTGGTGGTAGCTGGATCGTGTTGTTCGGTATTTCTTTGATCGTCGGGCTCATTGAAATCGATATACTGAAAAAAAAAAGTATTCATCGATTATGCCTAATTGATAGAATAATATTCAGGAAAAGCATATTGAAAGAGTGCATTTGGAATTAGAATTCTCATCATATTTTTTCAACATTTTTAAAAATAGTTTGGAAATTCTCCCTTTTTTTTGGCAACACTTTCAAACGCAGTTCCAACGAACGAAACAAAATTTTTAAAATTCAGTCAACTCAATACGAGTAAACACGTTCATGTGACATTTTTTAGGCTAATTTTTATTATCATCGACGCTGCGCCTGACGTACAGAAAATTCATTAATTTTCAGAGATAAAATTGCCGACATTTTCCCACTTTTATCGTCAAATCACGTTCAAGTGTTGGAAGCGCGTTTTCACTGATATTCCGTATGCAAACTGACCTGGAGCCATCATGAAGACTGGTCATGGTGTGAACCATGGAAGAGCACGATTGCGTGGTAGTAAGTGCCATTTCGTGTTGCTGCCATTCGGCCTGCATCGAATTGTAAGCCGCAACGGAGTGACGAGTGCCAAGTCCGGAAATAAAATCGTTGTTGCTGTGTGAGCAATTTCCAAACATTTCCATGTACGCCATGACTGTAAATTTTCAACACAGAGATGTAAGCACTATTTTCATTCTCTCGATCCAACAGAGAGGTGAGTATTTCAAATCAAAATGAAGAAAAGTCGAATAAGATCAAATGAAAAGAAGGAAAAGAGAAAAGAGTGTGTGAGAGAGAGAGAGAGAGAGCGATAGATGCTGGGAGCAGAGGTAACAAAAGTTTTAAAAATCACAAAATAATTTAATCGTCTTTCAATTCGATACGCGAACTCGACATATTTACAAATCCTAATTCACGTTAAATGCATTAATGTACAGACATATATACATGTATTTACAAATCAGATTTTCACTCCATTTTTACATAGAAACGTCAAAATAAAAAAAGTAGTTTTGAAGGATGGATAAAAATGATATGAACGATTGATCGATTGGCACGTCTTTCATCGAAACGTTATCGAAGTTACTGGCACGAGTAAGAAGCCGTCTGGATCGGCATATTTTCAACGTTTACCGCAGTATAGTACGCGACGTTATTACGTAATTCGTACACTTTTATCGCTATCTTAATTGTGAGTTCCATTGAGCCACGTAACAGACGTCCAACCTGTTGCAGAATCTCGTATATTTCATACGAGAGGCATTCCGCACGAGAGCTCGAACGATCGTCTTCGTTTATAAAGCTGTCTCGAGTTCGCCATTAGACAGTCGTACAAGGGATTCGAGTGGCAAGAATAATTGTGGTGACGGACATTATTTTATCGACTTGTTTCAATAAAAAATGCGCGTCTACGAGGAAAAAATTCGAATGAGTTAAGCAGGCTCGGTGAGAACCGTAGAAACTGTTTTTCTACACGTGTCAAAATTTTTAGATTAAAAAGTTCGACGCAGACGACGAGGAAGTTTCCTTGTTTTATGCGACTCGAAATAACGATCTGAGAATTAGTACTCGAAATAATTAGTTTTCAGAACGTCTCGGATGTTTTGTGTTACCATAAATATCAATGATAATGAAGCAGACGCACGCGATCGAAATAATGCTCGTGAGAATTTAATTATCAAGAGAAACAGCTTGATCGATATTGTCACGGTGTGAAAAACGCGTTCTTTGAGAGTCGAGCGAGTTAACGTTCAGCCAATTATCGTTACAAGACACACGCCACGAACACTGACACTGTTTATTTGTTATTATGTTTCCTGATCATGCTGTTAGAATAAGGAAAATAAAGTAAAATTTATCGCTACTTTCTTACATGCCCTTTTGCCTAGGAGCAGAATTATTAGTTTTGTTATTTTCTTTGATTACAGATTTGTGATCTTGGATTATAGATTGAGAGAAATTATTGATTGGTTTTTCCCATCTTTGCGTCTTCTTTCTGTTGATAAAAAAAAAAAAAAATCGTCAAGGATGTAACAAATGCAGAGTAGAATTACGCGACTGACCTGATCGCGGACTCGACGATAAACTGAGAGAATAATTTTTCACGTTTATCTCTTTACGGATAATTTGCTGAAAATCATTTTCAATGCACGCTCTGCTCACCCTTTTTTTTATCGCGTTGCTTACGAACACAGACAGTTTCTTGCGAGATTTTTTCTTCCTGACTCGTTTTTGATTACGTTATGATCTAGGCTTTTGCGATTTTCAGAGACAGAGAAAATATATAGATACGTAAATGAATGATAAAACTGAAATCACATATAGGCGATGAACGGTTCTCAAGCTTCAAAATATCAGTAAAACGTAAAAATTTCGTAAATAAAACGAAAAGGGATTAAAAAATTCAAGCTAAACGTCAAACGCAATTGTGTATTTGTGTTTATTTGCTTCTGATACTGCGCAGCAATGATCGATTTCGTTATTCAATTTTGTGTGCTATGAATTTCAAGAAATCATTAGCACAATTTACTTGTGATGATGATATGACATATGAGAATCTTGACTGAAATATTTGTGCAATAAGCTAGCTTCCAACCCTGATTATGGCGAGTGCAGTTTAGTTCGAATTGTTGGCCATGAAAGTGCTCCTGTTTCTTCCTTTATTCAGCATAATTATTATTATTTTTCTAACTTTGTTCTTCATTATTCTTTGGAGAATGATTTCACCACGATCGATATTTTGTAAAAATTCTAGTATGCAATGGACCATCGAAAGTCTCTAAAAGTTGGTGATAAAATGATTCAGAAATTGTTGAGGAAAAAAATTTTCAGTGAATCGTTGTTTCGAATAATTTGCCTGATAAAATACTTCTGATTGTTGTTCGATATCGAGAGATATTTTGGTTGAAGAGCAGACTGGCTAATTGAACGAATCATTTTTCTTAACGTAACGAATCATTCAAAAGTTTTGAATTTTTCTGAATTCAAAATCGAGGATAATTACGAAGAAGAAAGGTACGAAACACGCCGCAGCGGAGAGTCGTTTTCGAATGATCGATAAAGAAGCTGCCGTAGACGGACTTAATTTTAATGAGGATGATTTTCAATCGAAAAGTTTGAATTAGCGTGTGATCTTCAGCTGAGAACTCGAAGTTTAAGTCGTGTCCATGTACGCGCGTGTGTGTGTATGTGTGTGTTATGAGTGCGTATTTACGTGGGTCAGGATCCCACTTACCGGAATATGCCACTGATTGGAACACTGGGGGATACAAAACATTGCGTCAGTTCGATAAGAAAAGAATCTACCGACAATTTATCAACGTTCTCAGATAAAAGGTTTTTCCATTGGTTTTTTTTTCTTTTTTTTTCTTCTTCTTTTTTACTAATATACTAATGAAAAAAGTTCTACTTTAACTAGAAAAAAAATAAAAGAATAATGATAAACTATGTTTTGTACAATTGTGCCGTAGTTGGTTGACAATGAAGCAGACAATTTTTCCATCGTTTCGCTTGCATCGGATTTTCAATGCTTATGAAATATTGTATTGAACAAAAGAAATGGAAAAGTAGTGTTTTTCGTCGTCGAACGAATCGAAATTGGCTGCCACTCTGCTCGACTATTGGCTTTCTCTACAGGTTTTCATTTGCTTATCACGCGTTTACATTATTCTGTACAACGAACAATCGACTCTGATCCGATTACGAACTAACGTTCGTTCTCGTATCGTCGCCAATTCATTCTCGAACGCAAATAATCCGGAAACTTACTGTGTCGTTTTTTGAGAGGCAACGGTGGCGGTTTACTCGCATCCGGACTGTCACCTGTGCTGCTGCCGTGGAGACTACACGTCGATAAATGCTCGTTTTCAGGCACATTATCGTATTGCGAAGGAAGCCTCTCTTTTCGACGTTTTGATCGCTTTTCCGGCAACGCTGGCGGTAATCCATTTATATCTAATCCCGTCATCGCTTCCATTTCCTGATAATGATTTTTTTATTAGTTCTACTATAGACTGAGCCTCGTCAAATTTTGGAGATAAAATAACGACACAAATCTCTGGTTTTGAGGCTTCTTCGCGCTAAAAATCATTTTACGGAACGAAGAAAACGAGCGCTAATTGACTTCTGGTAAATGAGAACGAAATAAAACAACAAACATGCAACACCCACGTTTACCAATTTTTCGAGCAATGCCGGGTCTCCACTACCCGTGATGTTGGTTGTGCTCAAAATGCTTTTGGAGCTGCTGCTCGTCGAGGTTGTCGCACTGCGATGGCTGATCATCGAGCCATTACTGTCCGGCAATATCTTTTGATGCGAGAACGATTGTTGCTGCGAATTGAATGTTTGCGAATTGTAACTAACGCTACTATTTTTTGACGTCAAGCTCGTTGAAGCTGTGTAACTCTGAGACGAGCTACGTTGCGAATGCATCGAAACGAAACCCGATTCTTGGGTTTGCGTCGATAACCGCTCCATTTTTCCTTCGATACCTTTGAACATACAAGTTTTTATTTAAGGAGGGAAGATAAAAGTCTTCAATCAATGAAAATAAGGAAATTGAGCTCGTAACTGAATTTTGAATTTGTAAAAAAGAACGAAAACATTCGTTCTTTCGTACGTCCAGTGTCAAGAAACGTTAGAGTAGAAATAAATTTCAATTACCGGTGAACGCATTATGAATATCCTGAGGCGTTTGCTGTCCCAGCAGCATCGTACTTGGAATACTTGTTTCAGAGCCATCCCAGCAGCCACTGTTATTCGTTCCATTTACTTGCATACCTGCGAACAAATATCGAAATAAAAATAGCACCACATACGAGAGAAAACGAGAGTAAAGATTTTCGAACTTTGTTTACGTCGTCGCACATTAGCTCACAGAATTTCGTAAATTACAATCTTTAATGAAGTGATAAATTGAATAAATTACCAAAAAACATGAGCAATTCTTCATTGAAATTGAATTTATTCATAGCAACTTGTCGAATTATGAGCTCAGATTGAGGAAAGATTCAAAAATTGTTGGAGACCAAAATAAATGGGATGCAATCGAAGCACAGAAGAGAACTTTTCACTGATCGAGGTTCGTGTACAGTGGAGTCTGAGTGTGTACTGATGCTCCGTCGATACCGAGAGCACAGTCTGCAAAGCCAACGAATGAATTGAGATCTCTCATTCGTCGGCCGTTTCGACCGATCACAAATCATCGAGCCAATGGATGTTTCCTCATCTGGCTCTTATATGGTCAACACTCGATGCCTGATGTTCTGGCATTTCTAATGCAATTTCTTGCTCTGGATGCCTTGAGATTGACGCTCCAAATGCTCACATGGTTCCCACGCATACAGCGCTGAATATGCATGAGCCTTTTTACGCAAACTCCACAGTTTTACGATCTTGACCTCATTCGATTCATACGATTTGTTTCTCTTTTTACAATCTTCATTTCTTTGTATTTTTTTCTCACTTTTTTGCTTCCCGATTGAAATATTTTTTCTCCTTTTTTACGATTGAAGTCTGAAACGCTGTCATCACGCTTTGGGCTTCCGGTCCACAGTGGCTCGGAACGCTATTATTAGAACTATGACAAAACGTTCAACGTTTCAGCTCAGTTTTGGACCTACTTTTAAAAGGTCGAATGAAGCGGGTACCAGAAAATCAATGAAAATACGTCGCAGGGAAGGCGTGAAGAATCTTTTTTTTCTCTCGCACGAAAAAACCAACACCATTATTCGAAACATGTTTTTAGGCGCGAGATTTTAATCGTTGAATAACAAAATTCTTTCAAGCCTCCTTTCACTCGCTTTTGCGTGAGTTGCAAGTCTCGGAAGCAGACATTGCAGCTTTTGAATGATAATAATTTCGTACAAATTTGGTGAGTTACCATGAATGGTAGCAATGAGACTGAGATCCATACTGTCGTTGAGAGACTCGTCATTCGGTCCCATAATTGCTCGTATTTCATCCTCGTCGCGAGAATGATTCAACGCTGAGTCGAGACTGCCAGCCGATGCGCTCAGCAGCGAGGACGAGTCCTCCGGCGAACGACTTCTGAGCGAGACACGATCCAGACTCGAGGTCAATATACCGTCTGACTCGTCCAAAAGCTGCTGAGCTCGTGTTCGCCTCTTTGGCGGCAGAGGCGGAGGTGTACCGGATTTGTTATGATCCTCTATCGTGAATGCGTTCGTCCTGAAAACATGTCAAATGACAAATTTTTATCACTTTATCAATCAATCAATTATTTTATTAAACAAAAACGTTGGAAAATTTTTAAAGGGGAAACGAAGCTCTATTCGTACATACAAAAGACATTTGTCAGAATTATTTTTCCTCAACTGTCAATATTTTTGAGGGATTTGTTTTATAATCAAATCATAAATTTTTTACGTGTTCAGCCACGTAAATTCGTCCCAACAAACTGTCTTATTCACTCTTTGGATATTCTAGTGATTCTGTAAAAATATGAAACGAAAAAAATTGTATTTCGTCCAATTTTTTTGTGATATTTTTCAAGACCCTTCATTCGATAATCAACAAATTCATGTTTAATGTTTACTTTTCATTGATTCAACTATCCATTAAAAACGACAGGATTTTCAACTCAATTTTTCGTCACTTTTTTAAAATAAATGTTTGTGCACGATTGAAAAGAGAAATGAGAGAATTTTCGAGACTGATGTCGACGTTGTGTTTGTTCAATGGGAGCATGTTATATACCAACCTGTCTGGTAGGGGTGGTTTTGGCGGTGGACTAGAATCCCTCAGTATGGACTCGGAACTGTGAGAGCTCCTGACCAAACTACTGGTCGTTGCGGTCTGTTCCAATATCTGTCTTTCACGTGGGGTCAATGGAATGTCCGGCAGAGAGTTCCTCTGTGGCGTCAGCTCGCTCCCGTAACCCGATGTTCTGCAACGGAATATCTAATTAACGATTTTTCATGCTATACTAAGATGCAAAAATCTTGCAAGACCATGTTTTATGGGGAAAATGGAAGATAACGAGATCAAACGGTGCGGACTTTCTCCATTTTAAAACGTATTATTCGTAATTTAATTAAATTCTGAAGAAATTTTAATAACGAGTTATCCGAAGGGATAGGAAAACTGATAATTCGTGCGCAGAGGCTCAAATTATGACGATCAATTAAAATAAATGAGTTCGCAGAAGGTTGAATTCATTTTTTAATTAATTTACATGGCTTCTTTGGATTGAAAAAGCGAAAAAATTACTTTTTCATTAAATTCTTTTATTCTGGTTGAATAACGAGTTTTTATTTAATTAAAAATATCGAAAAAATTCCTTTTCGATTGAACTCTTTTCTCGTTTTCAAATAATCGAACAATTTCGGTACTAACCTGTTGTTCGTCGTGATCGGCGGAGGCTTCTGTCTGTTCGATATCTTCTCGTGTGCCAGAGCGACAAGATTTTTCACAGCATCCTCGACGAGGCCGATAACGTGAGTTACGTTTTCCGTGTCGAGAGCCGATGACTTGTCACCGTGCAACAACACGTCGTCACAGAGCTTGAGCAGTTGAGCCAGTGCTTGGTACACCTGGTTCGTCGCCGAGCCCAGGGTCGAGCTGAAAAATTGATTTCACGGTGAACAGAAGATTATGGAAATTCGTCTTCGATAATGATTTTCTCAACTTTTCATTTTGTTCTATGCCGGGATTCTTTTCATGCATCCGCGTTCAATTAAATTTGAAAAATCGCTTTTTCGTTCGTTGATTTTTTAGTTTTTTTTCTAATCCTCGAATCGATCGTTTTCTGCAAAACTCAGAAGAGAAATAAACCAGGAAAATGGTTCGTGAAAAAATTCGAATAAAATGAATTTTGGAAGGTGAAAATCTTGGAAAAAATTGAAAATTCGATTGTTTTTTAAGGGAAACGAAGACTCACCTGTTTTCGTAAAGCAAATAAGATTTGAGTACGGTGTGTATCGTCGTGACAGTGTCCAAAACGATGGTACCATTGCCGGGTAACATTTCCAGTTTTTTTTTCGAGACTACGTCACGAAAATGGAGCAGAGCGAGTTGGACCTGCCTGACGTGAATGTGAAGATCCCGTAGGGGATTTTTTTCCAGGGATTCACCGGGGATTCCAGTCTTATCACGGGGTGTCCGGGGCGACGAGGGTGAAGCGGCGCGTGTCGCGATTCCGCTCCCACCCCCACCGCCTCCCGTCGTTATCGCCGGAGAACGCATTTGCGATAGTTTCTCCAGGAAGTCTTCTTTGAAGGATCGGGCGCGCCGGGCTAATTTGCCACCTCGCGCTTTGCCCCCCGATCGCTCCTCGACTTCTGCAACATTCCAAAAGAAAACAAAAACGTTCAATTTCTATTCTCTCGAGACAAAAAGTACGAAAAAGTGAATAAAATTAATTATCTCATTATCAAATCCGCCGTCATTCATCCCTTTTTATATTCTCATTTCAATGGTGCGATCGGCTAAATTTATTGCAGAATTTCTACTTAAGAAATAAGGCAGCAACGCAACAGAAAATTTCTCGGAGTTCGAGAAAACTTTTGAGGATTGAACAAAATCTCATTCGTTTGGAAGAAAATATATAAAATGTGGACTTTTTTTCTTCTCTTTTTAATTATAACTGTAATATGTCCCGAGGTGACATCCAATAATCGTGTTGTGAGTAGTAATTCATCGGGAGTGACCGGTGTCACTCCCTTAAAATGATGAAATGTGGACTGTGGTAAATAGAATTTCTTTCGACGACCAGACTATTATTTCCAGTGGGTGAAAGTCGCAAAAAATCGCAAAAAATCGTGCTTCCGTTCCCGGTAACTCGTTAGTTTATATATACGAGAAACGTGACATTCTGCTCCCTAATAAACCACCGCGGTAAGATCGTGGACAAATATGATTTTTATGTGGGATAAGGCGAGGCTTGAAAATTTCATAAATCGTGAGATCGGTGGGGCTTCCCGCGGATAAATAAACAAGGTAAATAAAATTGATATTCGTCGTGGTAATATCGTTGAAAAAACGTCATAAAACAAGCGCTTTGCGAATATGAGAGTTCACCGTCGCGGTTAACCGAGGAGAATGTACGAAGGAAGAAGAATTTCGAAGACGTGATTTGGATGGAGGAAAAACAAGGTCTGGATGTGCTCGCCGTCGAGTATTCACGAGGGAAAAATGTGGATATTCGAATATTGAGAAAAACGAAAGAACATAAGAAAAATGGAGGGCGGAGAGGAGGAGGAGGGACACGTAAGAACAGGCTGCTGCTAGGAACATTCGTGCTGAAGGAGTGGAAAGTTTGAGAACGAAAAAGGGAAGGATAAGAGGACGTGGAGGGAGGATTAAACGAGACTTCGATCTTGGCACATCGCCCAGTCACGTATCTTCGCTCCCGTGTGTGCTTCGAGCTCACGCTCCTCTTCTATTTCCTCCCTTGCATCTCAGCCCTTTCCTCTCTGGCTGGCACACTCGGAGGGACGTTCGATGACCCCCCATTTGGTAAGAAAAACGTGATGGCTCGCGAGAACAATGCGGGGACAGTCGAAAAACACGTCTGAAGTAAGAAAGGGTTTGGGTTCGATGGATATTGCTGCCCCCATGGGCATTAACACCACCTGCATGGCTTTTTACTCCGTGGCGTTCCAGCCCTTGTTATTGTTCGCGGGTCGAAGTTTTCCCTGAGGCAATTACCGAGGGGGAAGGAAGATCGGAAGAAACAAAGCAGCGGGAAATTGGGACAGAACGAAGCGGGAAAAAGTTGAGATTTTCGGGGGTTAACAAACCCGGACATGACACCGCGGGAGCTTTCGGGGTTTCACGAGCTCGCAAAGTTCATCGTGATATGAAAATAAATGAACGAAATAACGAGAGTACGAGCCGATTAATTATTCCGGCAAACGCAGCAGGTTGAATGCACCGCATGAGAGCATGATCCTCGCGCTGTTGCCACGTCGAGTTTTTCAGGGGGTTGATAAAGGTCACAGTGCGCGACTGCATCGAGGACCGCGCGGAACATCCAATTAACGGATTTTTTAATCACCGCAGAATCGAGGCAGGCCGCTCCGCGCGGCCACGACAGCATAACGCGAAAGTGCGATCTATGTGTGCTGCGAAATGACGAGGCAACGGAGCCGGCCGGGGGGAAATTGAGACGGAGCACGTGCGAACACCGACGCCGCAGCTACCGCGCGTTTGTCTGCGAAAGAATGGATTCTCCATTTATAGCTTTGCCACCGCACCCGAGACTGTGTCGGTACGGTACGCGCATCGGGGAATGGTCGACAAACCAGCAGCCAAAGCCAACATAGGAGCGCGGGGAGCCAAGCGAGAATCAAGAGAAGTTCGACGACGCGAAAATCCCGTTTAATTGCACGATCGACTCGGGCGACGCGTTCCAGAATTCAGGACTCTTTGCTCCTTCCCTCGATTGTTTGTACCGACGAGAACGTAAACAAGACAATGAGTCGAAATGAACGCCCGAGCGTCGACGCTCGCAGTTGTATTATGTCCGTCAACGAGCTATCGCAACGAGCGAACAACGCGATACGAAAAATCAATGAAATATCAAATGATCGGAAACCAATTGCGTCCGCCGTTGGCGTTCTTCTCTGCTCGCGATTCCTATGAAAACATTGAAACGAGCGAGAGTGCTCCGGAGTATAACTCCAATCAAATTTCCTCGTTTTATTTTCGAAAAAAAATCTTCTGCCTACTTTATCAACGAAAACCTTTTTCCTCACATTTCAAATCACATCTCCGAATGTCCAATCACTTCGTGCGACTCTCCGCGCATCTTTCAACCTGCGTCGATTCCCATGGAAAAACGGCGGTTATTAACGAGTACGAATCCATCGTAAAACCAAAACATTTGCCCTCTCCCACGGAGGCAGGTAACAGGATGAAAAGAAAAAATAAAATAAACAAACGCGTTTACGGACAAGCTATCCGATATTTAGTCGTACACAGAATCGAAAGCATCTGCGCGCTGTGCAAAGCAGGCGAGCGAGAGATCCGGATCACCATTGTACGCATTCGCGGTAGCGAATCAAGTCCTATTCACGCATTCGGGCTGAAACTTCAATCGGACGTGATTTTGCCAAAAGGCATACAGATCTGGCGGACTGGATAATGGAGGAGAACGCACCGCAGTCGGGGACCACCGACTGCTGGATGAAGGAGAAAAAGCAGTGCGTCTATGTCTGTGTATATAGATCGATTGAAATGGGGGATATACGCGGACAACCGATATGCAAATTATCATGATTGACTGGATTCGCGGTAGGCAGAAATAGCACGTTCGAAACCTCGCCGAGAGCCGCCCCACACGTGCTTCGATGTCTAATACGTACACACGGTTTAGGAAGTTTGCGAAAAGCCACGCGGAAGCTTAACAGGTTCGCGGTGGACGACGCAATCTCTGGGAGAACACTTTTCACGCGTTTTTCGAGCGCCGACGTTCCACCGTTTCGGAGATATTCTTTGGCGGATTGCCCGAAACTCGGTTTATGACTGGCGACGTTACTCGACTCGCACGATGCAGATAATGCTCTCAGGCTGAGTCCACGTCAGTGATTCAAGACGACCGGCGACCCCGGCACGGATGCATCGCAAGGTCCAATCCGATGGCAGGGAGTCGATTAAAGCACCGCTTCCAGAGCCTTTTTACACTCCGCACTTTCGACTATTTCACGAATCACGCTTCGACTCGGTCTCCTGCTTTTCTGTCCTTAAAAAGTATACTGTGGAGGATCGATTTTATTCGGCGAATCACGCGCAGCGAGTACCTGGCGAAGTCGGTATCGAAATTCGTAGGTTTCAATCACAATCACATTTTCGCTGTATTTCGGTACAAGCAGCACGGGAATTCTCACTCTTTTGACAAGTTCCACAAGTTCGTAGGGTCGGCAAAACACTCTGAAGAATGTTGTACTCGAGTTGGGATAAAAACGCTGCGAGCAGTTATCGCCAGACGCGAAATGTAATTACCAGGAACGTCTGACAAGGGGAGCAAAGGGCTTGTTAATAGAAGCGAACATACCAGACGCTCTACACCCAATATGTACGTGCACGTCCCTAGTTTGAATTTACCTTTTGAGCATAACACCGACAGCTTGGTTATACATCCATGGGCGCTGCATTGAGAGAAGTGTTGCTGAGTATATTAGATTCACGCTCGGTTGGAGGGCGTGCAAAGCAGAGCTGTTTGTACGTCGTGCGGCGAGAGAAATGGCCAGGCAGCCCGAGAATTTCCATGTCACGTTGGGGCTCCTCTGATCAGAGCTTATCCACCGAAATGTTAATTTATGTTGCTATTTGGGAGAATCCCTATTTGGGAAGGACGCTTCCTGGGCTAAACGAGTTCGTCTGGAATCGGGAGTAGCCGGCGACGTTCGTGTCAAATCGCGATTCGACTGAGACTCGAGAGGGAACTTGAGAAAGCAGAAAGTAACGGAGTTGCGATTTGCAATTTTCTCTTTCTGGATTATTCCAACGTTCGAGTCCGACGAAATGAGCCTAAAAAAATATTTGTAATTCGCCAATTCTTTTATTCCACGAATCATTCGTGTAGGTTGAAAAACTTCGAATTGCAAATTCGGCAGAGCAGAACAAAATTAGAGATTAACAGGAATTATTCGAGTTTTTTTGGATCATTTCGTTAGACTCGACCGTTGCGAACTTCAGCCTCATGGTTCGTGCTCCTCCGATCGAAATTCTATCGTGTTCGAGATTCGCAAATGGCCACCTGCACGCGCGCCTCTAAAGGGCTGAATCGACGCACCGAGAAAGTTATCGCTCAAACAAATGTACGTCTGCACACATACATTCGCGTCTACAAATGCATGGAATATGTAAATAGATGCGGTATAATGAATGCTTGTTTGTACACTCCGAGAGGACTTCTGGAGTCTTGCGATAAGACCACAATTTAGTGATGTATAGCCCCATCGTACACCGGATGGAAACAGCGGAGTAACGAGACACCTAGAGGTGGAGGTTGCTGCCACATGCTGCAGACACTCTCTGGCAGACTGCAGAATGGATGCGGGGAGCGAGCGGAGGCGAGAGAAATTTCACAATTAATGATCTCACCTGACTCTCATCCCTTCGCAACAAAGTCTCGTTGCTATAACGTTAATTTATTGTAGCCTGACGAGAATGATACGGAGGGTATATAAATTGCGACGCCCTGCCTGACACATTTTAATTGCTCTGAACTTTTCACTCTCTCTCTCTCTCTCTGCGCTGCTTTATGGGAGAGCGAGAAATCCGAAGCACAGGGGACATCTCTGTGATCGCAATCTCGTCAAAATTGTCCAAATTATTTAGCGGACTCACCGCAGTGGTGTTTCGTCATTGAATTTGATGGAGGAGAGAGTATTGGGATTGCTGCAAGTTTGGGGTTCTCCGGGATGAAAATAATTGAGTTCAATTTTTTGTTTGTTTTCACAGAATCATGGGAGCGCGAGTCTCGCGATTACGGAGCGACTCGAAGCCCATTTCCCGCAGATTTTCTATCCCAGCAGCCGACTGAAGTCTGCTTGCATTTGAGGATTCTCGATTTAGGATCCAGTCGCGAGTTAACCAGTCCCTTGGAATAACGAGATATCGAGGATTCTGCGGTTGCGAACAGATTGAAAGGTAACGCAGCGTTTGCGTTTGTGATATCGCTGCACAGGCGTGTGTATGCAGACGGGAGATCCATCAATTCGAATCCCTCATCGAGGACCCTGCACGCAGCACGCACGTTAATATGCAAGCAACTGGCAAAACAGTGTTTATTCGTACACACGTTGCTCTGTATAGAGACAAAGATCACATCGCGCGAGCGTATTCCAATCTAAATGATTGGCCGATTTCCTCGGTTTAACAACGATAAATAATCGCATTCCCTGGCAGGATGAATCGCAGAGCCGCCGCGGCACGAATGTTCGCATTCGAGTCAGCCTCCAACTTTTCCACTTTAGAATTAAAACGAGCTATTCACTAGCGTATTTCCGCGTGCAGTTCGCAAGCATAAAGGCCCCGAGATTTTCGACATCGAGCAATAAAACAAAAACCTGGGAACTCTAGAAACAATGATTTTGTGAAAGTCACACATTCCAAGATACAAAAACGCGATTCAAACGTCGCAACACCCATCGAATTCTCAAAGCTTCCAACAAATTCCTCAGATTTAAGCTTCCAGCTTGATTTTTTGAGCGAAGTAATGGAAGGCGACGAATGCCCAGCACGCGGTCCATTATCCTTTGACTCGAAACTGCACACACGCGCTTCGCGTTCGCTATCTTTGTACCCGGCAAATTGTCCATTCATGCGCCACACGCGTGACGCTCGTCTGCGCGAATGATCGGGCATCGATGCACCGGATGTTTATCTTGCCCGTCGTAGATCTGACGTTTGTAGGTGGACCGCACCGCACCGCACCGGGGGGCGGAACGTGAATTTATATCGTGGACAAATGCTGCATGTGCGAGTTCCTCCCGGAACGATAACATCGAGGGGGTCCCAAGGTGTCACTGTTCTACCGTCAACTAACGACGTTAATGTATTACTATCGATAACCCTATTTATACGCGCGTACATGGAGTCGAATCTCCGCATGTATGCGGTCGCGAGCGCACACGAGCGTCGTGAATTCAGAGATGTGGAGGGCGTGTTGGTTAACACGAACGTGGACGTCGCACAGTGATCCCGTTAATTACATGCAACTGGCTCCCGCGAGTATAGTGTCCCTTGCAGCAACGCCATTATTCGATAGAGTGTGTGCAACGCCGCTGTGGAGAGTTGCCGGGGAGATGATCGATGCGGCGGAATTCCATATTGATATCGACGGACTGTTTGAATTTGAATAATTTTTCAGAGCGAGCGTGTGCATTGTAAATTGATGGGGATGCGGCGATGCGGAAAGAGCAGAAGCTGATTAAGGTCATGCCCGAAGGTCGTATTTTAAGGGTGCCTAAATTGGATGGATTTTTACTCCGCATGATTAAAGATATAATCACTTTGAATTAATGTCGGAGTTATTAGTGAGAAATTGCGTAAGTACATTTTTCAACTTATCTTTTGGCGAATGAAATTACAAGCCATTAATTAATTGGGGATTGATCGTTGCGACTGAATCCGGAATTTCATTCGTCCCGGGCGAAAATACTGTAGTTTATGTCAAAAATCGCATTAGATAACGGAAATGGATCAATAAAAAAGCGTCAAAAAAAGACAGAAGGCTATTACAGGAACGGACCGAGCCAAGAAGAAACGAAGTGCCGAAGTATCAGTGAGACAATCGTCTCGAATTTTTTCCCAAACCTTCGTTATACTTCATTGTTATTGCGTACTTTTTCATAAACTTCGTAAGAACCGTTCATTCGTAATATGGAAAGATAAACAATTATTTACGCACAGTCCTGTGTATTTTTCTTCATATTTAAACACGTTTATCTCAACAACCAATAAAACGAACCCCTTAAAATTTGAAATATGTGTCAGTCGACTGCCCATTTAAGCTCTGTGAAAATTTCAAGACTGTCTTGAGAGAATCGTTTCGTGCACGAGCTGCCTTAAGTTGAGTGATGATTCGAGTGGTATTTTTGTAATGGAAATTGAGGCAATGAGGCTGAGAGTGTTTGAGGATTGTTGAACGTTGCTGAGGACTTTGCTGATTTATGGAGATTCAGTGGAGTTTTGTGTCCCGAGTCCGAAAGCTCTGAAAGGCTTTCCGCGGGGACGTGGCGAATCGCTCGGAGTGAAAAAATAGTAATTGGAGTCGAAGCTCACAGGCGAGTATGCGTAATTCCTGGATATTGCGTTAGTGGGTGTTTACCAGGGTCGTTGAGCACCGTTTCGATTGATGGGGGAGAGAGCGGGAAGGGAGGAACGGAGGCGCGGCAAACGTCAGGACGTTCAGGTACGAGTCGGTCCGTGTGTGCTTGTGGAAATTGCGTTTATTCGGGTGCGTTTTGGTGCAGCTGCACACGCGTCTATGTATATGTATTTTGCATTAGAGGAAACTCGCTCGTTCTGTGGCTTAATTCCATTAATATGGAAATTCCTCGTTGATTCGTGGACGCAGCTTGGAATCGGGTATTCGAACGAGCTCCTCCTGGCTGAGGGGAAGGCAGAACAGCCCGGCGGCATCAGTTTAATTCCGAAACGTGTGCGTACGCCTCCCCCCACTGCTCGCCCAATTCCGCATATCTTCTAACTACGAATGCCCGCTCATCGATGAGAATTCGAAACCCCGAGACGCGAGCCCTCCCCGCAGTCAATACACGTTACTCGAGACATTCGGTGAATTGCACCAAAACGTTAAGTTTTGTCGAAGATTGAATATTTGAGTCCTTTAAAAATAATAAAATTGCGTTTATCCTCGGTCAAATAATCTCCCCCCTTGGATCGCCAATCGGGAAATTTAGTAATTAAAGTGATATCAATGACGATGATCGTTCGGAAGGAATGAAGAAGAACCGAAGGCTTGGAAAAGCACGTCGCTCAATCATTGCCATCGCTCCGGACGATCGCTTCTCCCCCATGGGGAAAGAAAGCGGATGCGATGTCGGCGGAGAGACATGAGTGATCGCTCCTCTTCTCTCCCTCCCGCTCCCGGCGCTCGCCTGTAGATCTTTCGATCTTCCGTGAATGAGGAAAACCCAATTGCTCTTCTGCGAGCATCACTTTGAGAGAAAGGCTCCGGAGCCGAGGCAAGGATATTTCTGTCTATGGATCACGAGCCGTCGGAGCAGAATCTTGTAGAAATAGAGTTTCGTTGCAGGCAGGAGATTACCTACGCTGTATATATAACGCGGCTACGTGATCGCGCGGAAAAAGTCCGACGCGCGGCGGGGGAAACGACGAAAGGGCGTAAAGATCAAGACGACACAGACACGAGATTTCGTAGACGCGGTAGACTCGACTAACTTGCCTCGTAAATCACGTCTGAACCTTCCACTAAAGCCAATAATTACCCAACGTCAAAATTGATTATCGGCCTGTTCGTTAGCGGAATGAGCTCGCACCAAGCTGATGAGCTTCTGCTGCGGTTTATGCACCCGCCCACCGCCCCTGCGTACAACCAGCTCCTCCGACAGCAGCACTCACTATCTAATGGATTTCAGGTTACTTAAGCGATCGAGGGAGACAGTTTGCAGGACGCTCGTCTCCTTCCCATAACAGGAAACTTACGTCGCTTTCTCTTCTAAATCCGATGCCAGATCCTGCTCCCAATTAATCGGTACCTGCCTTCCCAGCTTAATCCAAACTTCCTACGTGCCCTCCTCACGATCCTTTGTGCTTTAGCGGAAACGGAGGTTAAGCATTCTTTCGAGCTTTCTCCGCTACACGGAGAAAACGAGGCCGAAAATTCCAGAGGAATACGTACTGGATCGCAGCACTTGTTCGAAGAGCAGGAATAAGAATTGTTCTATACGCCAAAGTAAAAAGACCAATAACCACACCTTTTAAGGAGGGCGGATAGCGACGATACAGTGTTGCGATGCTAAACCATGTTAAATACATTCAAAATTTCAAAATTTAATAAAATTTGGTGAACGTATTCTTTACTGCCAAATTTGACAATACAAATTTTTAAAGATTTTTCTTCTGTACAGTTATCGAGTAATTGATCACTGAAGTTCACGTGCTTCTGCTTTAATGCGTCATTACTCGATAACTAAGCAGAAGAAAATTTTGAAAAAAATTGTCTTCGCACTTGACGTTGAAGAACATTATCACGAAATTTGATAAATTTATTATCATTTTGACGAATGTAGCCACCCTCCTTAACAAAACGAACCATAGTTCTCACGTGCATCACTTTTTGCTGTGCACGTAAAGCTGTTTAGAATTCAGGGGACGGAAAATAGGAAAATTCAAAAAAATACTGTGCTGTTTGTAATCTGTGGCTGAATACTTTGAAAATTCTTGAAAAATAATGTATTCCACAGTATACAAAGCGAATCCGTTTTCTCCGAGTACGGTTTCTAAGCCCAATGACTGCACAACGGAAAAGGGCGGGTGGCAGAGTTACCAATGGGATAAAAACGTGCGTAATCAACTGGAGGACCGAATCGCAGCTTCGAAAAGTACATCGGTGCGGCAACTGTCCGTGGGATTGGAAGCGTCGATAAATTTTCCTTCCAAAATCGAAGTAAACATTTAACAAATGGCTTTGAGTCGCAGGCTTATTCGCGTAAGTGCATTATTGGAATATGAGCAAAAATAATCCATCAGCATAGTAATAAAACTTGATATTAAACAATACACATGAGAGCGTGCTCGCAGTCCTAGAAGTTTGTTTATATAACGAATATACAGATAAAGAAAGAGGTCGACACGAGGCCCTTTGTCGTTAGAGTCAGAGTCACTTTTTCGACCACTGCAATGCTCAGTTAATCGATAGATCTCTTAGAGTAAAGTTCATTGAATAAAATATATAATTGCTCTGCTTAAACTTTGTGCCATTTATTTCAAAACCTGCTTCCATAATCCAATAGGTTATGGGCCCAGGCACATAATAAGATACATTTAAAAGTTTTACTTGAAAATAATGAATATTGATTTACGATAAAATAATCTACATTTATTGATGGTGAAATATCGGTCGTGGTAATTGAAACTATAGTGAAGTTCAAATAGTGATCATGAGTGACGATATTGATAAAAAGACAAAAAGAAACATTACGCCGTTTAACGGTGAAAAATACAGTATATGGAAAATGCGAATGTTTGCTTTGATCGCGGAAGGAAATGCGTCATGTGTACTTAAAAGTGATCCACCAAAAAAAATGACAGAAGATTGGGAAAGTAAGGAAAGATTTGCGAAAGGTGCCATAATTGAACATTTGAGTGATTCCGCACTTGGACTCGCGAAAGACGATGATACCGCGCGTGAAATATTCAGAAAATTAGATTCTCTATATGCAAGACAGAGTTTGGCATCTCAGCTGACTATGGAGAAGAAATTGATTACTCTCAAATTTAAAGAAGATACTTCCTTGACAAAACATTTTATTCTATTTGATGAAACGATTGTCGAACTTGAAGCCGCCGGAGTAAAACTACAAGAAACAAGTAAAATTGCTAGACTCCTTCTAACTATGCCGACAAGCTACGATCCAGTGACAACAGCAATTCAAACGATGGCCGATGATAAAGTGAATCTTACGTTTGTAAAAACAAGACTCCTAGACTACGAGATAAAAATACAAAATGAGAGAAACGACACAAGTGGTAAAGTGTTGCAAACAGAAGTTCAACATCAAGATAAATCACAAAAACAAAACAGAAATGAAAAAAAATTCAACAACCGTCGACAGAATTTTAAACAAAAATCAATCAATAAATTTGCCCGGGGATCCAACTTTCAACAATATCAGCAAAACACGAAATACAAGAAAAATAATCACAACTTAAAAAATGATAATAATAAAAGGTGTGATTTCTGCGGACGAAGAAACCACGAGGAAAAAGATTGCTATTATAAGCAAAGAAAGCAAAACTCGGAGGACCGTCAACGAACAATCCAGACAGTGCAATTTCAAGATACTGAAGGTTTCGGTTTCATGACTGGAGTTCGAGTGTCATCTAATAAGCCGATTGACACAGAAGATAAGTTGACTTTTATTCTTGATTCTGGAGCAACTCATCATTTGACTAATCGAGATGATGCCTTTTCAAAGGTATGGGATTTGCCAGTACCAGTGGAGATAACAGTGGCGAAGAAGAACGAAGTTATCATGGCGACGAAGAGAGGAACCATAGAAGTGACAACAGATCAGGGAGTATCAGGAATCCTTGAGAACGTGCTATACGCTCCGGAAATTCCGTATAACTTATTATCAGTACGACAAATTCAAAACTCTGGTATGACAGTTATTTTTCATAAAAATGGCAAAACATCCATTGAAAGAGGTGACAAAATCATCGCAAATGGTAAGTCAGTTTATAATTTGATATGTGTTGACTTAATCATTCACAAGAAAATGTGTAATAATGCAAATGCAAATTCAAGCACATATAAACTTTGGCATGAGCGTTTAGGTCATATGGGCAAGTCAAAATTCCTAGAAATGAAAAGGAATAATTTGCTTTTCGATCGCAAAGAATTAGAAGCTATAAATCCCACGAATGACATTTGTGAAGCTTGTGTTTACGGAAAACAAGCACGTCTCAGTTTTTCAAAAGAAAAGGACAGATCGCATGTAACAAGACCATTATTTGTCATTCATTCAGATGTGTGTGGACCAATCACACCTCCTACAATTGACGAGAGAAGATACTTTGTAACTTTCATAGATGAATTTACTCATTACACTGTTGTTTATTTATTGAGTCATAAATCCGATGTTTTAAAACGGTTTCAAGACTATGTTGCTAAAAGTGAAGCACATTTCAATTTAAAAGTAGCTCACTTGTATTGTGATAATGGAAAAGAGTATCTCTCAAATGAATTTAAATCTTTCTGTACGGAGAAGGGAATACAATACCACTTAACAGTACCGTATACGCCTCAACAAAATTCCGTAGCAGAACGTATGAACAAGTCATTGACTGAGAAAGCACGTGCTATGATACACGGGGCAGAGTTGAGCAAAGAATTTTGGGGAGAAGCGATTTTAACCGCAGCTTATTTACTAAACTTATCCCCGACGAAAGCTCTTCCAGCAAACAAGATCCCGTACGAACTGTGGCACAATAAAAGGCCAAGCGTCAATCATTTAAAGATTTTCGGTAGTACCGTGTATGTTCATGATAAAAATCGAAAGAGTAAATTCGATAAACGTTCATTCAAAGGAATATTTATAGGCTATGAGACAAATGGCTATAAAGTACTGAACACAGAAACAAATAAATTTATCATTGCTCGCGATGTTATTTTTGATGAAATAGATTTCAAAAATTCGCGTCCTCTCGTACAAAGTAAAGGGATTGAAAAAGAAAATTCCAATATTGAAAAACAAGTCAAAGAATCCGATCTTAACGAAAATTCTAGTGCCATTAAAAGGCAAAAAACTAGAAATTGGCCAAAATTCTGAAACAAATGAAAGGGAAGAGAGTGAAATTAACAAATCTGATTATCAAACAGATAAAGTTAATAAAGCGTCATTCGAAGACGAAACTATCTCTCAAGAAAGTTCGAAAAGAAACGAACTACGACGAAGTGTACGTCTTAAAAACATGCCTATTATTTCTTATAATGAAGAGCATTGTTCCTATATAAGTGCACAGTCGACCGTCTCTGACATTCCCAAAACATTTGAAGAAATTAAAAATCGGGGTGATAGACTTGAGTGGGAGAAAGCAATGAAAGATGAAATTGCTTCCCTTATAAAAAATAAAACTTGGGATATAGTGACCCGTCCGACTAATAAAAATATTGTAGGTTGCAAATGGGTATTTGTAATAAAAAATGATATTTATGGAAACTTAACAAAATATAAAGCAAGACTTGTAGCCAAAGGTTTTAGTCAACAATATTTATCAGACTACAATGAGACGTTTGCACCTGTAGCTCGAATCACGACGTTTCGAGTTCTCTTAGCTTTTGCAAATCAAAACAATTTATTAATTCATCAGATGGATGTAAAAACAGCCTTTTTGAATGGTCTATTAAAAGAGGAAATATACATGCAAGTACCAGAAGGAATGAAAACCGATAAAAATCGTGTTTGTAAACTAAATAAAGCCATATATGGTTTGAAGCAATCAGCTCGGTGCTGGTTTCAACATTTCGATAAAATTCTCAAAGAACAAGGATTCAAGAATTCCTCAGTAGACTATTGTTTGTATTTTCTTGACAGAGGTCATATAAACAAAAACATTTATGTCATTTTGTACGTTGATGACATTT
Source organism: Venturia canescens (assembly GCF_019457755.1). NCBI lineage: Eukaryota > Metazoa > Arthropoda > Insecta > Hymenoptera > Ichneumonidae > Venturia > Venturia canescens. The sequence goes on from NC_057425.1 coordinate 4,862,674, forward strand.
TGATAATTACATTCGAAGAAAACAGAATGAAAAATTTCAAACGATATTTAATGAATCAATTCTCAATGGTAGACATGAACGAAGCAAAGTTTTTCTTGGGAATAAATATTGAAAGAAAGAACAATATAATAACTCTAGATCAAAGTGCATATCTCGAAAGAGTTCTCAAAAAATTCAACATGAATGATTGCAATGCAGTTAGTACTCCTTTACCAGTAAAGTTAGATTACACTGCATTGAATTCAGAGGTGACTTACGAAGCACCATGTAAAAATCTCATAGGATGTTTGATGTATGCAATGTTGTGTACGCGACCTGATTTAAGCTTAGCTCTCAATTTGCTATCAAGATTCCAAAACAAAAATAATCAGGAATTATGGCAATGTTTGAAAAGAGTTTTAAGATATGTTAAAGGATCGCTGAAACTGAAATTGATTTATAAAAGAAATGATTACAAAGATATGCTGACTGGGTTTGTCGATTCCGATTGGGCAGGCAATGAACTTGATCGTAAAAGTACATCTGGATTTTTATTCAAATTATTTGATCAAAATACTATATCTTGGAATACGAGAAGACAAAATTCAGTTGCTACATCCTCTACAGAAGCCGAATACATGGCTCTCTATGAAGGAGTGAAAGAAGCGTGCTGGTTAAAATTTTTATTAAATAGTATTCATTTAGATATGCCCTCTCCAATCGTCATTTACGAAGACAATAATGGGTGTATTGCAATAGCCAACAACCCCACGGATCATAAACGATCAAAGCATATCGATGTAAAATATCACTTTTCAAGAGAAAAGGTTGAACAGAAGGTAATAACTCTGAAATATATTCCAACAGGTCAACAACTAGCGGATGTATTTACGAAACCACTACCAGCAGTGCAGTTCATGAAAATCCGGAAACAAATAGGCCTGGAAGAAATCTAATCTTAGCATACATGTTATACAATAATGTTAATCATTACTGGTCTGATTGGGTTTTTATTAACGAGGGGTTTTTCCCAATCCATGCAACAAATGTTGGACCATGTCTATATATTCCCCGAAGTAAAATAAAATTGAATAAGATTAAAAGCAAAAGAGCAAAATTTGATATATATCATGATGGACTATTTTTGAGTGGGAGTATTGGAATATGAGCAAAAATAATCCATCAGCATAGTAATAAAACTTGATATTAAACAATACACATGAGAGCGTGCTCGCAGTCCTAGAAGTTTGTTTATATAACGAATATACAGATAAAGAAAGAGGTCGACACGAGGCCCTTTGTCGTTAGAGTCAGAGTCACTTTTTCGACCACTGCAATGCTCAGTTAATCGATAGATCTCTTAGAGTAAAGTTCATTGAATAAAATATATAATTGCTCTGCTTAAACTTTGTGCCATTTATTTCAAAACCTGCTTCCATAATCCAATATGCATTAAAATCATTCGGTTATGGGAGCTGAATGCGAAATCCACATCGGTGGAAAGGAAAGCGTTTGCTACGTTCTCACATTCCAGAGGGAAAGAGGCGCGAGAGAGTTTTACCGAAATAAACCCCGAGAGGTTGTTGCACCGCTTCTCACGAGAATACGCACGGATACATGGACACCACCGTCGCGGAGGATCGGCACGGGGGAATTCGAGACGTGCGACGAAAGTATATCTCGATGAAGCTCCATCGATGTGCTTATTTTTGTGAGGCAGACTTTCGCGGCCCTCGATAAGCGCAAGTTCCCGACGTTCCCCGTCGAAAAAGCCTTCGCTGAACAGCGCCACGTTTGTCCGAATAATTAGTGTCACAATCACACGTACAAAAATATGATGAGACACTTTAGTAGGTGGAAAATCGAAGGGAATGAAAAAGCAACGAATTTCAAGGGATTTCGAGTGGGCTGAGAGGAGCGTCGGGAAGCGGATTATTCCAGGGTGCGCTTGCGAACGGAACGAAATGCGATCTAAATTTAACCGAGAGAGACCGAGACGCGCGTCGATGCGGTAGACGAACAAAAAGAGGAAAACGATAGCCGAGGAATTCGGAGGTTCGGAGAAATCGTCATAACGGTGGAATCTTCACGATCTTTGCGGCATCGACAACAACGAATTCGAGAAAATCATTTCGAAGAAGGGAAAAAACTACTTGAAATCGGGCTACATTGACACACGTGTCGACAAAATCGAATTCTCTCAAGAGACGAGTCGAAAGAGTAAAATAAAAGTGCTTGATTAACCTCTTCCGCGATTCCATTGAACGAACACACTTCGGCGGACGGTTGCCTGGTCACTTTGAGCTAAAAGTACAGCGTCTCGATTGTCGGGCTTTGTAGAGAAGAAATATCAAGAAACGTTCGAGAGGAAAAAGAACGAAAAACGAAATTGGATTTCGTGATTTTCGTGGTTCCATTATCCGACTCGGTGAGAAGCCCTCGTACACAGGACCGTCTGTATGTGCTCAATAAACATATACATTTTATCATTCGTATCCATACATTTTTATGGGTACTGGAAAAAGTCCGTAGCTTCCAATAAAAAGAAGTGACGAAGGATTTTTTTATTGGGCAAAAGTAAGAAAATTCACAGCGTTCGCGATATTCTTCGGATAACATTTTCTCGGTGGATTCCCCGTTTCTTCATTTGGATCATGAAATTTAATGGCCGTCACGCTCCTTTCAAACGCGGGATAAAAAAGCCGGCAAATAAAATGTATTTAATGCACGAGACTTTTATACGCGGCAATAAATATTTTCGCGTTGCACCGCGGCTTTCTTTTTCACCTTCGTTTCCTCCGCAGCTCTCTCGTCTCGTTACTTTTCCATAAAAACTCTTCGCGGCGGCACCGCGCGGGGCCAGCAACAATGGAGAGCGATTATTGTTGCGTAAAACTATTTGTTTTTGCTCTCGTTTCGAGCTCTTTTATTTCTCGTTTTTTCGATCGAATTGATGGAAAATCACGAACAACGAGCAACTCATCGAGGTGTGCCGCTAACGCGGAAAATCGATCATTTCCAAGTGCCTCGATCCGTTTCTGCGCGAGTCCGAGCTGAAAGGTGCAAATAATCCGAAAACTTGATGTACTCGAGGACTCGAGCAGCGGCGGGCTTTTTTCGAATACTCGACGTCGAGCTGCCGCCGCTCTTGATCCATTTTCCGTAATGAAAAAAATGATACTCCATTAACGGGGGATTCGTTATAACGATTTTCCTCTAAATTGAGCTCCGGCTTGATGTATCGCGTGGTGTATTACTCCAGGTGATTGATGAATTCGGTAGGAAGTGTAAGCGGGTATTTATGAGGTGAGCCATTGAAATCGATGGGTTCGATGGTCCCTAATGGCAAAAATACTACTCGAGTTGAAATTGTATCGGTTCAGTAATGGGAAAGGATCATTCTCAAGGGTTTCCGGGTCTGTTTGAACGCGTATATACATATAAATAGTTGGTTGGATGAATGGAGGATGAGGGAGATGAGGATGGAGAGTCCTGCTGTAATTGCAAGTTCGCTGATCCTCTCGAACGTACTTTGCCACCCGCGCCATTAAACCGCGTAATAAAATAAATCGTAGTCTTCGTTGTCGTCGTTGGCGGGGTTGCAGCGCGGTATAAACTTCCCGTTTTTCCGCTCTTTCTTTCTCTTCGTTATTTCTCTCGTTGCAGCATCTTCCTACAAATTTTGTCCCCCCCCCCCCCCCCCCCTCCGGTCCGTGGAGCATATTTTTTCCTCCTTTCTCGGTCGCCCCCTGGTCGAAAGGTCGCGAATTTTTAATGGTGGCCTCAGGGTTACATAACCGCGTCGTCGGCCACGAGCTTCTTCCGTGTAAGCTCACCAAAGCCGCGTTATTTCAACGTTATACTCCCGGCTCAACTCTTACAGGGAGTCGAAGAAAGAAAAAAGCTCTTTAAGCAGCTCGTCTCCGCGTTTGCCAAGAGCGACTCTGTGCCCAAGATTTTTCCATGCTCGTTTCCTCCTCTCAACGTCATCTCCACCCTGCTCCTCCCTCCGCGCTTCGTAACGTTTTCTCTCCGTCTCCGCGCACCGACCTCGTGCAGTTCTCGCTCGTTGAAAACTTTGGACAATATAGCAGTGAAACACACGCCAGTCCCGGAAAAAAGTGTCTCGAGAACGTCTGCACAGTTTCAACGAGACTTCGTACAACGGATGAGCTTCGCACGACCCTTTTCTCCGATTCGCCGTCTCATTTTGTTAATCGTTTTTTAGCTTACCGTTCCACCGGGGGATTTAAGCTCGTCGTAGAAAAATTTGAGTTCACTCAACGTCTTCTCGCCCCAAAAGAACCACTTTTGTCGCCCCTCCTCTCCTCCCCCGGCCGCAACATCGCTCCGCGAGCTTTCCCGATTTCGCATGTCACCCCGAGATCGAACATTTTCGAAACTCTCGAATAAGCTCCGAATCTCCTGCGTCTCCCAAAGGAAATCCAACGATTCTTGATTACTTGCTTAAGAAACTTTTGTTGTCGACGCAGAAGACGCAATATAGAGATTCCCGTAGATTGTACAGAGACAGGATGATGGTCCTCTTGGCATGTCACTTCCGGTGAGTGCACTTCGCGCTCTTGTGCACGTAACTAACATAGATATAAAGTACACACCTCGCTCGAGTCTCACCATTCCCCTTTTCTAATGGCTTCTTCCTCGAGTCTCTACCGGAACAACGATCCGCGGAATACCGTTCTCGTCGACTAGACCGAGAGCTCACGAGCTTTTCGGAGTGTTGATTTTTACGAAACTTTCATCGCAAATCCAAGTGCCGATAAAGTTGCTTCATTTTTTTTTCAACGAGCATGTTTTTCCGAGACACTCTACTTTTAATGGGAAAGTGAGCGATGATTCGGTTGCGCTTTCAGTCGAGTTTCGTGTCTCCGAAGCGTTAGTTTCAACCCGCCAAATCATTTATTGTCCCCGTGCGAATTTAACGATCGGAAAAAGTAGAGCGGAAAAGGTCCGAGGGCATCGGGAGCCTTTCGAAACGAAAGACCCCGCACATTCGTGCGGCCAGCCCAAAAGTGCCTTTAAAGAGGAGCGACCGGCGTCGTTAGCGTGCCGTTTTTTTCTCGCGCTCTTATCAAAAGGTGCGCGCATACATTTCCCTGAAATGGGACGCCGAATCTTGTCGAATAAAGCGGAGATTTCTCGAGAGTTTTGCGCATCAGTGGAAACGAATCAACTGAACGTGGAACGAAAAAAATCCTTTTGAAAATGAATTTTTCGTTTTTCTTTTGTTAGTCACACAAAATAAGGACGTTTGTAGCTCCCTGGAAAACGTGACGGAATCCAAACCGTGCTTCGAAGCGAGTTTAACGAACGGGAACTCATTCAATGTTGCGAATATATTCATGCGTGTGTGTGCCGTACGAAGAGTTGCGTTTAATAAACGAGACGAAAGTGAATTTCCTCGGGGTTGTTGTCGCCCGTGTACGCGCGGTGAGGCAGCGAGAGCATTAACGCACAAAATCTCTCTTCCGCCGGAGCACGAAAATGCTCTCTTCAAGTGAGCCAGACAAATGCCATCCGAAATATTGCTCCGCAGGTACACTCGCGCGACTTACTTTCTGGGCTCTGACACTGCATCCTCGGGATTATGAGTTCTGGCGCGTGCACAACCCCAAAAGACAGTTTAACGTGCATTGTTGAGAAAGCTCTCTGCTTCTCTCTCGCGAGCGTGAAATAAGGTGGATTTGTCTGAACGCTTTTCTCGACGTTGCTCCGTTCCGGAGCCGAGAGCAATTCTCGTGGATTAGTCTAATAGCTTTCGCGCGTTTAATCTAAAAAGTGCGAATATTTTTTTCCGTTACGATGACTCAAACTCGGCCGTATAGGCGCCGAATGAAACGTCGCGAATGATAATATCTCGCAGTGAGTCATCGAGGGGCGACTGAAATATTGGATTCATTTCTAAATGCCCACGTTTCGCTCGAACTTTTATATTTTCATTAAAATAAAGTGGGGTTTTTTAAAACGAATGTATTCCGCGAGGCACTTTGCCAGCCAAGATATCCGCCGAGGGAGACAAATTTCTCGGTAGAGTTTTGTGTTTCTTGTGTCTTTGGAGTAAGGAGACTCGAGAGAAGCAGTAGCAGCACTTTTCTTAACTACGTCGCTCGCGGAATGAGCAAAGAAAATATGATACTTTCCTCCTCCTTAACAACTGTCTCACGGGCTTCTTATTTCATTCTTCAATTGCACACGATCCGATTCAAACGTATTTGTATACACGTCGAAGCTAAGGGGGACCGTGTATAGCCAGGCTCCGCTGGCACGAAAGCTCGAAAAACCGGAGCCCTTAATGGATCCAATGTTTGCATCTCGAAAAGCATCGGATTCACTGCGAAAGATCCACCTCAGCCGGGTCCATACTTCCGAGTGTTTTCTCCCCCAGTTCTCCGTTCCATCAAGCTTTTTCTTCTCAAGTGGGTCTTCAGCGTGTTCCCTCCTTGTACTATTCCCCAAAGAGGAATTCTCCGCTGGAGAACATACTTCACCTTCTACCCTCGCGAGTCACCGGCAACTTCCTTTTCTTCCCTCACAGCAGCCAGCACGTCTCTTCTGTAAGATTCTCGCATTCGCAGTGCTGCCTCGGACTCTTGACGGGAAAGTTGACGGTATAATTGCGCCTTTGTGTTTGCCGATTCGCTCGATTGCCGATCGCCCCCACCCAGAACCCGCATCAAATTTTCCTCCACCGTCCGATCAGACTCGATGCCAAACGCTCCTCTTTCTCTTACCGCCATCGAATCGCCTAGACGAAACTTTACTTGGAGAACAAAACTGACGAAAACGGTGAAAAAATTCCTTTTCCATGTGAATCTGTCGCTGCTCGAGGTTCTACAAAAATTCATTTTTCAGATCAGAAAAAATGAATCAAACGTCCCGGCGTACACTGACACTTCAATGGAGACCAACGTCTCAATTTCGAAATTTCGTACTAGAAAATCCCGAATTTGCGCCGCTGCTGCGTGGCCATCTTGTAATTTCTTTGGAGGGTCGTGATCTACGAAATTTACTGGTGAAATCGATTGCTCCAGTAGATTGCGATATATGTACGGAGACAAGGTCCTCGTCGGCCAAAATAATCCGGCGGACCGTGAAATTCCATCTGGAAATGGACGGCCGGCCGGGGGCAGGGGGAGGGAGGGTTGTTTCTACTAGCTGTACCCTCAACCAAACAACCTCAACAACTCGGGGCTGAACGCCGCATTCTCCGGACATTGGAGCACGTAATTGCATCGTTTGCAGGCAACTGCACGGAATGGCTACTGCTTGAACTGCTCCCGGAGTTTCATACACCAAATCTCTCTTTTTCCTCTTCCCCTTTCTATCTCACAGTCTCTCCCGTAGTTGAAGTGCACTTTCCAGACTTGCTGGTCAGGGCGTAGTGAACCCCTATCTTCCACGTTTTCACGGTTTTATCAAACTATATATTTCTTCTATAACCATATAAAACGTACGTGATTGCGATATGGCTCTAAACTTTTCCTATCTTTCTTTCAACGTTCTTCCTCTCAGCTTTTCTCTCTCCTTCCTTCTCCCTCTCTTCGAAATGTTTTACCGCCTGCTATGAGATCACGGACGTTTTTTATTTCACCGTGCAGCGGGATCGAGCAACCGAAAAACGTGCGCGGCTCGAAATACGCAGGGAACGGGAAGACGAATAATAAATAAACATAAAAATTGTTCAAGGATGATCGATCATTGCGGAGTCAAAAAAAGCCAAAATTATTTTACTCGCATAACGACTCTATAGTTTTCTTCTTCGTATAAGAATTATAAACATCGTCTGTTAGTTGTGACGTTGCCACATTTTTCAATACTACTTCGTCGTTCTCACAATTTTCAACCGGAAAACAATACTCTTTTGTAAGATTATTTTGTTAAAAACCTGGTGAGGTACGATTTTTCTATTTTTTACTAAATTCTTAATGATCCATTAATCCTACGATAGGTTTTTTAATGAATATCTTGGATTTTGGGCGAGAAAAACCGTGCTGATGACACTTCCGGTCGATCTTTTTCCGTAAGTGACGTGTATTCGGTGCCTCAAAATGCTCGACTTAGCAAATTAATAACGAAATAACTGGACGGCCAATCTAGCCCAAATTTTGGTAATCGTCACGTAAAATATTCATCACATCACAATAAAATTTCAGTTCAGAAGAAAAATGAACAATTTTTTAATGTCGTTTCACGATTTTTTCGTCATTTATTTTCGGATCAATTAAAGCTGTCAAATGGAGGTGTGCCTCGAATAACTTTACGGATAAAAATAAATGTCGAGCAGTTTTTTTGGTTTAATTGCAGTCTGGAAAAAAGTGTGAACACACTTTTTAGTGATCGCGATAAAATATGGTGGGGCATGGCGAGCATTTGATCTTGGATTCCGCGGGATTTTTTTTCCCGCCACAACACGCAGATTGTTTGAGTGGGAATATTTATAGCGGAGAAAGAGGGAGGAAAGCTCATTCATTTCGGGAATGGAAGAAAGAAGAAAATGGGCGAGGGAAGAGCTGAGGGAGGGGAGTGTGCGCTAACGATTGACGTAACGACGTTAACACGTGTGTAGAGTATGTTGAACTACTGCGGCATCGCCTCGACTGCGGAGGTACACGCATGCGAGCAATATTATATATCAATCAGGCTGGAAAAGCAGGGCTCGCTCACTCGACCTACATGGGGATCGCCGACGAGGGTAAAAACGCGAAGAAGGAGCGAGAAAAAACTCTGACGAACTTCCGAAAGCGTGACGTTTCGAACGGGAGAAAGAGAAAGCTGACTTATTGCATGAATTAGCCCAGAAAAGCTTGAAGATATTTCCAAAAATACGTTCGAGTTTCCTCTTTTTCACGACGTTTCTTTCCAAGTTATTTTATCGACGTATCGCGACGCTCCCATTTTTTCGGTGGACAGCGCGAATACGCGAGGCGATCGATATCGGCGGATCATTTTTGAACGTTAATTAAACGCTTTTTCGATCGATCCTGCTTCGGTTCAAAAGTTTCTGAAGGTTCCTTCAGCCAGAAATAATTGTCAGTTGATGAGTTTTCCATTGTTGATTCGTACAGCTGTACTTGAGTTGGACGGGGGTGGAATCCCTTCATTGTTTGAAGGGGGGAGACCGGTACGTGGGCGCGACACCCTGCGAAGTCGTATGAAAAGCAAATTGAACGTGGCTCATCGACGCTTCGATTCTCAGGTGAGGAGAAGCGGAAGTTCAGCTTCTCGGCCACACCCTCGAAGCTAGTGGCCGAAAAATAGATCGTTCTACGGCTGAAAGCTTTCAAATATCTTTGAAAATATTCACTATTTTGTTGAAGGGATAGCGGGCTTGAGATTTCATGAGATTTCATGGAGAAAGTGAAGTGGTAGAAACGCCCAGGTGTCCGACTGCGTCGCGTCATTTTCCTTTGAGCGTGCACTTCGCGGCGAGACCGTGCGAGTGCGACGAAAAGGAAAGTTGGAAATGGGGGCGGTTTCCCTTTGAAGTTTTGCGCGAGGCAACGTCTCTCTCCGAACTTTCGTATTTTCTTTGAATACGTTTGTTTCCGACGGGTATTCTCATCATTTGCACGCTTTTGATTCACCTTTTTATCGTCCCGCGTTCCAATACTCCCGAGCAGAATCGCTGCGCTAATTACAAAGCTTTTTTCACTTTGCTCTCGATACAAATTCAATGGAAAGAGAAAATAAAGCCGCGCGCAACAGTAGAGGACCGGGCCGGAGACACAAAGAGAAATGTCCGCAGTAACTTCACCGCGAAAATGTTTGCACTGGCAGAAAAGGGAACTCGGAAAACCTCAATAAGCCGAGAATAGATTTCCTTTGGTCCGTCTCCGATGTTGCACCTGCAGCTGCCCGCAAGGGAAATCCTCGCGCGCTATTACTGTACATCCCTCTGTGCCTTCGTGTATTATTCACGCAGGTCCTCGAAAAACTTCTGCTCCCTTCGCATATATTTCAATCTCCTGCGGTCACTTTCGACATTTTTCTGCCATTCTCACTTTCGCGAAACAGTCGCAAGATCGTTGTGAGTCGATCGGGAGAGAATTTCAACGGGGGACCGAAAACATGAGTTTCTTGATGAGAAAAAATGGAAAATGCGCGTTAAGGGATCAAAACGAATTCTCATCACCTCTTCCTCCGAATGTCGTTCCATTCATTTCGTTTGTAATTCACGAGCAGAAGCTCCTGCGTCGTAAAAAGTCCTCTTCACGCTGGAGGATCGAGGGAAACTCTGCAGAGGCTTACTGAGTGGAGAAGCTGGCGAGACGTGGCCCCCAAGGATTTGGGAAATCGGCTTGCACGTCCTCGACAAACCGGAGCATTAGTGACTGCCAGATTTACAGAAATATACAGGGAAAGATAACAGATTTATAAATTCCGCTGTTGGAACGAAACGGTTATTTTGGCACGGTTATAATTCTCGTGCTGGCTGCGGCAAACTCTCTTTCGCGACCGGCTTATCAACGATGCCGCTTAATCCTTCAGCGTCCCTGTACGAAATTCACCAAAAAAATGCATTCTTTTTCATCATTTTTGCTCTCCGTAAGCCCGCGGGCTTACGTTATAATGCGAGTACTTGACTCGTTTCGAATTACCGGCGCGGGGGACAGAGAGCTCGGCATATTCTGACGACGGGATTTCCCGTGAGCCGCAACATTTTTCAATGTAAATACATAAATTACGAGCACCGGACTTCCATACGGTTGGTCATTCGCTCAAATATGTTATTCGTCGAGGCATACGCTGTCGCGAATAATCGATAATTAATCTCTCATGAATTCGTATCAATTAAGCACGATTCGAAGCCTCAGCGAGCCATTCGGAGCTGAGGATTTTCACCGAAATACCGATTCCCTCGTCCGCAGGTAGATGCCAATAAAGTTTGTTCAATCTCCATAAAAATGCGGTCCTCCTAAACGTATGAATATCGAACTCGGTTACTCGATTCGTTTGGGAATAAGCGCGCAACGAAATATTTTATTCCGGGATCAATGAAATTTGATCAGCAACCAATAAAAATGACTCTCTCGCCTCTTTCAATTCGTTGCCCACACCTTTTTGATCGAATCCCTCAATTATTTCCGCCTTCGAATTATTCCGCCCAGGACTGCCAGTGCTGCAAACAGTAATCATTGGCTCGAGGCATTCGCTCGAAAAATGTGCGAATATACGCGATCAAAGTATGAGCACATCGTGGCCTGTAAACAGACCAAACGAACCAAGCTGCGAGATGACTTAACACGCTCGTGGCCTTAACTTGATCTTGCGAGACCTCGAACAGAGCCAAATCCACGGTCACCGCTTCGTCCGTATATTTATGTAGACGTCGCAGTGGCTGATGGTGTCACAGGCTTTATATACACGTGAATACATAAAGTTAGTATAATTCACGTATTTTTTCACATGCATGCAGAGCTCGTACAGATATGCAAGGAATGTGGTAAAGTATCCAACTCTTAATGTGCACGCTGGCAATGATATCATCACTGGATTCCATCGCGGCCACAATGATCGTGGGCATGAAAATTGGACGCAGTTTCTCCGTTCGGATTATTTCAGGATCGGTGAATTCAGCAAAAAGTTCATACTTCACTCGATATCTTGAGGTGCCCTTGAATTTGCAAGAGGCGAGCCGGTTCGGAGTAAAAAACACTCGCTCGATGTGCGTTCGAGCGGAACACCTTTTGCGGAAGTCTCGAGAGCATTTGCGAGCTAAATAATATCGGTGTTGAAAGAAAAGCCAAAAGTAGGTTTAGTAAGTGGCGTTTATAAGTTTCGTGAGCAACGAAATTCGTCTTTCGTGTGTTCGGTTTATTTTATCGAGTTCCATTCGACCGGGTTCCAATGGATTTGCTTTTTTCATAAATTTTATAGTGAATTTGGATTTTTGCATGACATTTTTTTACAGGCTTCGAGGGTTAAGATTAGCGTTTCGAAAGAGCGGAGACAATGCGAGAATACTTGATTAAATTTTATGCTGTTCTAACACGCCCGCAGCTGAAACGTGAGTCAGTCTAGCGTCATTTCTTCCTCGGGCTCGCGGCAAATAGTCGAGTCGTCATTACCGCAAGGGGGCCTTGCGAAAATGCAGGCCTCGGAAGTCTATCGGAGATAAAACGAAGAGTGACTCAAATTTTTCATTATTTTTGATAAAACGAATTCACAGAATCGTCGAATTTTCTTTCAAAAGCTTCTTTCAACATGACGAATGACGCTTAAATAGAAATTTTTTCAAACGTTACAATGCATCGTGAAAGTTACTCGCTCGTTGATGCGACGTAAGAGGCGTCAATGTTGCTTCCATTGATAAACAGCTCACGTCGAAAATACGTGACCAACGAACGACGAATCGATCCCATGAATTTATAAATCTTTCACACGTCCACCCCGCCGATATAAAGTATAATAAAAATCTAGCAAGCGATAAGTTTGTATAATATTTTTTAAGAATGCAGCAACTTGGAAAAAAAGCATGCGAAATCACGCAAAACTCGGATATTTTTCGATGCCACCAGACGAAAGTTTCAATTGTTCAATTTCAAATTCCTAACTAAAAAAATTCGTGTGCGCAATATCGAATTTTGCTAATTGGCTTCTAGTGTAATGATTTCATTAGAAATTCACAATGAAATGATTTTTTGTCTTTGAAAGTGCTTGAAAAGTACAGCTAAAAGGAGTAAAATGGTTTTTCAATATTAAAACAATCCCATATTAATTGTAATTTTCATGCTACGTATTCATTATAAAATTATTTTCAATGGTTCCCTCATACAGTCATAATCTTACATTCCATTCCAGAGCTCATTTGATGTACAAGCAGTTGGATGCTATCAATGACGTAATGTATTTAAATTGCTTTGTCAGAAACTTGATTAAAGGATAATGAAAATGAATTAGAAAGCAGCATTTATTGATTGAAATGAGATAAGCATTCTTATAAAAATCACCTGGTGTAAGTTCGGTTGAATTTTTATTTATCAACAATTTGCGGTTAAAACGCGCGCGTACAGCGCGACTGAGCTAGCGAACATAAAAGAATTAATGACGTTTCAAGAACGAGTTATTTACTGACATTTGTCAAATCTCTTGGCGAACAGAAGCGGTTGAATCGAAAGATTTTCATATTCGAAAGGCGAACGTGTCAAATTTTTTAGTATAAGTAAGTGTAAAATTTTCGATAACGAATATTCCAGCGTCATCAGAAGAACGGAAAAGGTTCGTCGATTAATAAATTTCGTACCCAAAATACGTGAGCAGCACTTTTATCTCGATTTTGATTTATCGATCAAGAATTAATATTTCCCAGTAAAAATCGAGGTCGAACAAAGTTAGCTCAAAGTTCAGACGTGCAAATACTCAATAAAAAAAAAAGCAGCGAACGAACTGATCAAAAATGTCCCTCGTCAGATGACAGATCTGCACGACGGACGTTGAAATAAACATAAAAAAAAAAAACAAACAAACAAAAAACTGCATTCGATAATGTCCCTGACGAATTTACCTCGTCTGAGATTTCCAGTCGTGTTTTTTCTCGCCGCGCTTCGGATTTTGGAGTCGTTTGTATATGCGTGTGTGTGCACTCGAAAGTTCAATCACGTATTAAACCGACAGCGATCGTATTGAGCGATTATACGAACGAGAGAAAAACCGGAGTGTCTTCGAACAGTGGAAAGAACGAGAGCGAAGCTGCAGTTGTTCAGAAATCAGATTTTTCGAACGGAATCTCAAGAGAATTAGATTGACAGAAAGTTTTGTAAAAACTGTTGGACTTCCGGTTAAACCGGAAGCAGAGAAACGAAGGGCCCCGCGATGGCGTTGGGGGAGATTTATCGCGCGGTATTTACTTTAGTGAGGTTGTTTTAATTATAGTCGCCGCAAAATGAATGAGACACGAAGAACACGCACCGTTCGGTGGGTCCGGAGCGCGTCGCGTGTGCGCATCGACTGCTAACTAACTTGAACCGTGGAGCTTCATCCACGCTTGGGCCATCCAGTCCATTCACCATCTCTCTCTCTCTCTCTCTCTTGCTCCCCCTCCCTCTATTCCTCCCATCTTCGCTCTTTTTCTGGTGCCTCTCCGTTCTTTCTTCCCTCCACATTTTCTATTGCACCCACGCCACAAGCCCGGGATTCCCGAAGCACCGCAACGAGAGTTCCAGCCTCGCCCCCACGTGCTCGCGTCCGCGCCCGCGCCACTCTTCCTCCTCTCTTTGCATATTTCTTATTTCCCTATCGTTTCTTCAGTTTTTATTTTTCTCCCAACTCCCAGCCCCCCTCCTCGTCTTCGTCGTCGCTGTTTTTCCTCGTTGACGTCGACTGACGGCACAACAAAGGACCATTTATTCTCTCTTGAACCCTTTAACTCTTTATCCTTCTCACCGTCCGCGCACCGATCCTTCTCCCCGGAAGGGTCACGCACGAAATTGCATTTGGTTCGATACAAATTGAATGCCACGCAGTTGTCAGGCGCTTATTCGTGCGTCGGGAGCTCGAAAAGTAAGAAAATTGGAAAGTTGTGGTCGCAATGTAGAGAATTAATATTGTTTCAGTGCCATTTTGCCATTAATTAAAAAGAAACGCGAATATCCGAATCAGAGAGCCGCTGCAATTCGATGAAACTCCTCGCATCTTTCCAATTGTATTTCACAGTTTCATCCTCCATTTTTCGTCTGCACCATCCTCACTCGCGGTATCATATTGTAAGGATTGAAAAAAGAAGTTTCCTATTTCTGGTATCTCTTTCCACGTTTAGCACTGGAAGAATGTACAACGGTGTGCGGCACTCGCTCGAACAATTCTTTCGGCTACACAATCGTCTTATAAACTTCTAGAGTTTCGAGAGTGCGACAACCCGAGAGTAACGAAGACGGTGCGATGGCGAGAAGTCAAAGGAGAGAAGCGGAGAGCGAAGCTCGAGAAGTCGAATTCTGTTTTCCGTTCGCTCCCTCCGCCAATCCTTTTTTCCTCCTATCGCTTTTCGTCTCGCGTCTTATTCATCACTTTTCCGAGTTTTCTTTCACCTGGATTTTTCCATAGAGTTATATTATTGCGCTCATACGTGCCGGGAGAGCGACAGCGGGAAAAAGAAGGAGGGAGTGGCAAAAAAACAAGGAAAATCCTTTCATTCCGTTATCTTTGAAGCTCCGTAGGGAATTTTCGGTGTGAGAAACTTCTCGAAACACTGTCAAATGCATGCGATCCACGTGGAACCGTAATAACAAAGTTGTAAAGTTCGTAAAGCTAAAAACGCTCGTCCCTGCAAAACAGGTTTTCCGGAGGGTCCGAAAGAAGCATATTTTTCAAGGATTATGACCTCAAATTCATCGAAACTTTTACTTTTACCGAAAATAATAAAATTCCACATTGCAGAATTGAACACGCGCATCAATCTGCAAAACGTTGCATTCGATGCTAAATCCTCGGCGAGGTTTCATCAATCTTTTCATTCGACGCCTTCTTCTCATCATTAATGCAAATGAGACGCATAAAATCCGTGCTGCTTACCCGATTCGCCGGAGCGATTGCGTTTTACGCATGAGCTTTAAGAGCACTGAAACCGCCTTCTTTATCACACGAATGAAGGTACGAACGAATCCCGGTGAGTTTCGCTCGCGGTAGAAATTAACGATGCGTCGAGCACCCTTCGCACTCGCAGAGCGTTTCGGCTCTCTACGTGCAAACGACAGTAGTTATGTGCGAGCGAAGCGTGCAATTGTACCCCGCGACCACCGGTGTTCGTCAACGCTCCCAAAATCCCAAAAGGCATGTGCGCGGTTTCATTGGCAATCGTTTCGGACGACCGCAAATCGAGCACGGGCCTAGTACGAGTTTCGTTAACGAGCGGCACCATTAAACTTTACTCTTCTATCCCGAAACTGGTGCTCGCATTCTCTCTCGCCTTATAAAAGGTGGGCCTGTGCGGAGGACTTTCGCGAGCGACTCGGGCCGGAGCCACCTAGCGAAGCGGCCTGGAAGCTCTGCTTCCCGGAGCGTCGAGTTCCTTTCCAACTTGTCAAATTTAAGCTTGTTCGATACGAAAACCTGATTTCTTACGAAAATTTTGAAAAAGATGTAGAAAAATCTAAAGAATCGATTTTTAAAAAAGTAGTTTTACCGTATAGTTTTTCAGATATTGCAAGTTAAAGTTCTATGGTTTCTCCATCTGAACGGTAATCGTCAAACGAAAAATGTGTATTGAAATAACTCGATTTAGATTTGAAAAAACACAGTATTGGAGTATCTTCCGAGTAAAAAATTAATAAAAAGCATCATCTACCGTCTAGTTTTTGAGAAAGAAATGATTGTAATAAAAATCGTATGAGAATTGGCGTGGGAGAATTTCAAGGTTCGCGACGTGGCAGCGCTGTCGCGTGAGACGAGCCACGATCGTCACTATACTTTGGGACGCTGCGCTCGTCTCAGACAGTTGGCTGTGTACGGTGTTGCCACGATTCACGCGCCTCTGAGTGTCATTTGCATGCTCGTATACGTGCAAACGGCATGAAGATGTATTCTAGCAGGGGTGTGGGCAAAAAAAAAAATGAAAATTCCAAAATCACGAAGAATTATGAAATTTAAGTGAAATATTGTAACCACAGATTTTTTTACTGATCATTAACGATAATTTGAATGAACGAATAATGTTCACACAGGAAGGGGGCTGCACCTTATTTTTTAAGGGGCACTTAGCTATCGAGCTACCTTAACGGTCGACAGAACGACTCGAGCATTAAAATCTCTTCGTTATTCGATGATCGTTGAAGTTGTGGGCGATAAATTCAATTGACGAAAAACTCGTTGAAACGACGAAGGCTTCGTATGGTCGAAAAACAGGCTTTTTTTATGGAATTCGTTCGACGAAATCGACCCCGTCAGCAGGTTTACCGGCGCCCGACTATGCTCGATGCTTCAAGTTCATTTGAGCCGAGCTGTGTGCACGATAAACGAAAAAAAAGCGATTGTCTCTCGGTTTTGAGAGATTACACCGAAGATGATAATAGTTGCGGGCCATAATCCGATTTTCTAGAGTTTCAGCCCGTGTTCACGTGAGGAAATAACGCAAAGCAAATCGAAGGGCTGTGAGGGGCCGAGGAGGAGGACGGAGAAGCCCTCGTACCTTTCGCTACGTTATTGGACGTCGAGTGTGCGAGCCACTTAGTATAATGTCGTGGTTATGAGTACGTTGGTACATGGAAGACGAGAGTTACGAGTTTAAAGTGTGTTTAGGGAGGTTTCGTAGTAGTTGCTTGCAAAATGAAAGGTGCTTGGGATATGGGGTCGGTGCGGAAGCGTAGCGGATCAGGATTATTATCTGGAGGAAGAGCGCAGTGTCGATTGTGCCTGAGGAGTTGAGAGGAGAAGTTTCATTGATTTTAATTGAGTCGCCGAAAATTGAAAATCATTCAAACTTTTCGGGCGTCTGTGAGGAGCGTTTTCGAGGCCTTTTCACTGCGAATATGAATAGTTTAATGCCGTATCCTCTCAGCGTAGTAAAAGCTTCCTGCCGAGGTAAGAAAACATTGGAAAAAATAAAGAAAAGTTTTAATCGAAAAAGTTGGAACAATGGAGCGCCCGCTCGAATTCTTTGACTCTCCGAGAAGAATGACGCGCAGGCCACGATGCTGAAGAAGGTCTTACCGGGTTTAACGATTTCGCAAAAATTCTTCCTCCCTGCGCGAGCTGTCGATGCCACTCTCGTCCTCTTTGTCGACGTTGAAACGACGGCGAAAAAAAAACACACACAAAAAAAGAAAATGCGTTTCTACTTTACTTATTTATTTCCTCGCTCCCCGGATACGCTTTCGTACCGTTTCGCTTTAATTACTAGCATTCATCAGCGAGTTTCTGGCCGAGAAAAGTTACTGTATTCGACCTGCTCTCTTTTTCCCTTTCGCTTGTTCTCCGACTTCAATGTGACTGAGACTGATAGAGTTACTAATTTTATTCGATTCCAGCTCGACGCCCGCTGACGGGGGTTTCCGGAGAATTTCATTAACACGAAATCATATTATACTCGCGCGAAGCACGTCAAGAGGGAACAATCCAATGAATAATTAGCGAAATAATACGATCAATTAAGATTCGCTTCATTCTGCAGATTTTTTTCGTGCATTTGAATTTTCACCTGGTGCACACGAGCGACCTCGCACGCGGGCAGCTATTCGTTCGATAATAATATTTTTCTTCGTTCTCCATTTTTTTCGAATATCCATTGAGCGAGCATCTACACAGGAGAGCTGATCGACCACTCGCGATAAAGGGCTTCGAGCCAGCAATTTCAGCCCCTCATTTCGCCATCTTCGCCTTTTCAACCAACGCTTTTTATCTTCGTTATCGTCTTATTCGTTCCTAAGCTCCGTTGGGATATAGCCGAATCTGAAAAATTACGCGCTATCAGATTACTCCTGGGCTTTTCCTATGCAACCTTCCGACTCGGTAATTTGCATGCAAATAAGGAAAAGGCAACCGTTTCTTACGCGGAAGCGATGAAGGGTCGTTCAGATTTTCTTCAAATCTTATCAGCTCGCTACTGCAATAGTTTTTTTTTTTTTTCACTGGAAAATCGAAGGACCATTCGTTTCGTAAGAAATAAACGATTCCTGCACATTTGTATGCCCCGAAACATGAACTCTGCTCGATACAACGATCTTTTCTGCCCACTTCCAAGAGTGGAGAAATCTCATTTCCAGCGATACCGCATCGAATAGTACGAAAACCTGCTGAGCTGTTTTTTCTTTCCTAACAACCGAGTTTTCAACTTTAGCGTGTATCGTTCGAGCTCCCCGACCTGTCGGAGGTCCGACCAATGAATCCTCCTGCCTTCCGGAACAGCGAGAGCACCGGCCGGCGAATTCCGGGAGAATGATGGCTTCCTGCATACACGGGGTTGGATACGATGCAGCAGAACAAGAGGGTGCTCGCGAAGCAAGCCAAGGAAACGAAGGAACCCGCAACGTTATCGTTCGTATAAATCGAAGTACGATTCTTGATTAATCGTCTCGAGGCTTAGACCTGAAACTATGTATAAAAGTGTGGAGTATACAGAGAAAGGTGGACGAATAGGAACAACACTCCGGACTTGGGGTTTACGGAGGTAGAAGCCCTAAAGCTTCTGGACAACAACGGAGAGGCAGAGTTTAATTCATGGCCGGTGTTCCTCGAGGTCCGTTTCGCCGGAGTTGCTTCTCGATCGATTTTGTTGGCTGGTCTCTTATATATTTACCGGGCTTATAATCCTGTGGGTGTCCGATATTCAGGGGGATGGAAACGAAGGGCTCGTTTTGTTATCGGTCCAAAAATTCCTCGTAGAAGGCACTTTTGATGAGATTTGTTTTATTAATTTTCCATTAGGATTCAAAGACCGAAGAAAAAGGATTTGTAAAATGAAATTCTTGGGAGTTTTTTGTTGTGAAAAAGTGGAGAATGGAAGAGTCGAAAATCCGGAACTCGTTTTCGAATTCAGGAGAGATAAATTCGAGTGAAAAGTTGATCAGTTCGAAGTGACGAGACGCAGACGAGGCGCCCACGAAATCTCCTCAACTTCTCGACGTGAGTGGATACTGAAGCACGCCCAGATGATGAGACGAGGGTGAAAAATGGCCGGGAAACTGGTCCACTGCGCGACGAGACTCTGCCACAGCCAGGCCTCCCCAGCCGACGTGGGGTGTGAAACGTTTCTTCTAGAGGCTTGTCTTGGAGAGCTCGAGATTACGGGTGAGCAGTCGTTAGGGTAACTCGCGAGAAAAATCACGCAAAGCACGTGGAGCCCTCTCAGATCGCGCACTGAGCTCGAGATCAGGTCCAAAAACCTCGAACGAAAAATCGTCGTCGAGAATCAATTTCATTTCAAATTTTTAGACAGTTTTTTCAATTCATTGTTTCAGTGAAAACGGCTCAATGAAATAAGCGTCGAAATCCAGTCGGGTGTCCGAGGTAAAAAACTCCACTCGAGCTTAAGGGGGTCCTGCTTCAAAAAGACCAAAAAATCGATTGCTTTCGGGCATACTTTTGGACAGACGGAAACAACTCACCGTAGCGAACTTTTCGGTATAGCTTCGAGAGTAAAAAAACACTGTTTTAATGTGAGAAATACTAATTTGTACATGGTTTATGCGCGAAGTCTGATCGTCGAAATTTCTCAGCTGTATACAATGTGGAGATCGTAATTATCGTCTGCAACGGAAATTCCAAATTTCTTTCCATTTTCACAAATTTTTCCTCCATACGAAACTATAAAACCTGAAAAAATTGCAAAGTTGTATATTTTTAGCAAGTTTGAAAAAAAAACACTTCTAAAGAAGAAACATATCGTTTCAACGCATTGTGAATATAGAATTTCGCAATATTTTCGGCTTTTTGCAGGTTCATATGGAAAGAAAATATATGAAAATGGAAAAAAATTGGAATTTTCGCGAGTTATTTCCGCCTATCCTAAAAACATTCCCGAAAGCAATCGATTTTTCGGATTTTCTAAAGCAGGAGCCCCCCTTAAAACACAGCACGCGCAAGCTCCTTTATTCAGAGCGAAGACCGCATGAAGCGCGAGCGTATATAAATGTGGCTCGTGAGTCAGAGCGAGCTTTTCTTGGGCTTGAGAATTTCCCTGATAAATAATGAGGCCCGATTGCCCGAGAGATATCTCCGTTAGCCTCGTCGACTGATTATTATCGGGCTCGAAAGGGCTCGGTTACTTGGAAAATGGGGAAAAATTCCGAGGGGTAATTCATGGTGGAGATAAGATAGTGGAATGAGATAAATGCGTCAAGCTTGTTCATTTAATGCTGTAAAAAAAAGGAAAAAAAATGTAATTAAGGAGCCCCATAACCAGGACTTTCAATCGAAATTCGGCATTTTTGTTTCCGATACGAAAATTCTTTGGTTTTTTAACGCCTAATCTGATCGATGTCGAGCATCGATTAAAAAAATGGTGCTCACGAGCGAAATCGTCACAATACAATCTTCGTGGTTCGTATAATTCAGTACTTGTATCGACTCCGGAAGGCTCCGGTCATCCGAAGCTCGATGGAGCAAATAACGAATGTGGACGTGAGTCAGCCAGGGAAAAACTATCGACTGGGTTCTCTCGCTCGCACCCGCAAATCCACGAAATACCGAATGGTGCGTCCTCGTTTCTCAATCCATTTATGCAGACCCGCCGACGTTTCGTGGGATATTTCATCGAGCGCAAAAACCATTATACGCGACGAGTTTTCCGGCCCGGAATCTCCACCCCTCTGCGTCACTTTTATACACAAAGTTATGGACTTTGGCTCACTGTGACTGAAGTACACACGTTCCTCCCTGAGCGAGTCGCCACGCGTACTCGAGATATCTTCGCAAAAAATGATGGCCCCCGAGATATCCCGGAAACGAGTTCCGAGATTTTTCTCCTCCCTTTTTCCGACGTACGTTTACTCGCTCGACAGTTTCCAATCGCAATTGAGACATTTGCCATCGAATTTATAGGCTCTGGCACTTGTTACAATTTTGCTCGGCAATTCTTGCCGAAGCTCGACTTTTCTTAGATTTTTCTTTTTCATTTCCTCTCGTCTCCGAAGAGCGGTCGAATATTTCGATGGAGGGAGTGAGGAAGCGCGCATTGGGAGGATTGAAAAGCTCCTCATTGGCCATTTCGTCGGTCAATGAAGATCGACCCGAAGATTCTCGTGGAACAAAACTGCCATCGAATCCCCGACGACTAACCAAAAGTTCCGCGAGCCTCCAGTACTCGGCTCGTTCACAAACGAACGTAAAACATACGCTCGAGTTTTCACTCGAGGTGGAATCTCCAGCGCCCCCGCACGAGGGAGCATCCGCTGAAAAAGGGTGAAAGCGTGAAGAGGGAAAGAGCTCGATGGAAAAGGCCCGGGAGAGCTTAATCAGGAGTGGCAAGTTGGAAGCGGAGACGGATTGTTCTCGAAACGCGTTTTCATCGCCAGGGCCCCAGGGCTCGTTGCCCTCTCGCTGCTTTTTCTTTTTCACAGCGCAGCAAACTTCTCCGTTGTCTGGATTTTCGTGCCCTGTGGAAAATGTGTCGCTGGTCTTCCGCTGGCGAGTTACGAGGTCCGAAGAGCTTCCCAGAGAGAATCACGAGTGCTGCCGAGGACAACAGGAAGTCGGACAATACCCAGGGCCCAGGACATCGGTGTAGTAGAACGTGGTACGCTTTCGTTCAGAACAACATGCATACGAGCCTGTTAATCTATGGTTTTAAGCACGAATTTCACGCGGAGCTTAACTCCGTGAGCTCTGCGTTTGGCCGACGTTCAAATGCCTCCGAGAACGGCGCGGATTCTGCGATTAATCGATCCAAAGGCAGCCGCAATGCTTTTCGAATGCGAGAACAATCCCGTGTGGGAGCCAGCACTGAAACTCGCTAATTTTCAGCTCTCTCTTGGAAACTGACCGACGAAAAAGGTGAAAAATCATGAGAACATTGGGAAGTAACGATGCTGAAGGATAATCGAAGGGGTTTTGAGGCACGTCCAGTCGCTGAATCTTCCATACCACCGAGAACATTAGCTTTCGACGAGGATAAACTCGAGGAAAGCGTAATTAGCACGTTCTTCCGAGCGCACCATAACTCATCAGAAGCTCGATCATATCCGCGCACAAACTCGTGCGGAAATCCCCGGGCGTTTGGTTTCCCACTCGCGCCCTCTGTGTCACTCCATCGTGCTTTGTCTCTTGTTAAATCCTCATTTCCTCCCTGGGCCGCTGCTCTCCCTATTTGCTCTTGATTCATCCACCGCTTAGGCTATCGAATGGTTTTGGCTTCCCATCCACCCTGTCCCACACGTCCCTGCTCCGGCTATTGTCGAAAACGGCTCTATAGAACGCTTCGCAAGCGACCTCTGTCCCTTGGAATCCAATTGAGGGACTTGGACTATTGGGAAGTTTGAGTGGTGCGGGCTTCGTCGAGGGGAATGTGAAATAAGCTTTCCGTGTTGAGTTTATTAAACGCAGCTTTTGGAAAATTATGAAGATTTTTGAAAATGAATAACTGGACGTTCTGCAATCTCGACGATCGTGGGACGCGAAATCGTCATAAATATTTGAGGACTCGACGAGCCTTCGCACATGCCGAGGCTGTTCACTTTTCCATAACTTCCTTCCCAAGAATATACGTCGAAACCGCTGAAAATAATTGGCCAACTGAGCGTGCCGAGTTTGGAAAGATACATGAGCAGAATAATTCGACGTAGGGAAATGAAGTCAGGAAAAGAAAGCGACACGCAGAGGAGCAAATACGAAACGCGTCCCTCCCTCCCGGCGTCTGCGGCGAAAGCTCTCGCTCGAATAGCGCCACTTGGAATATCATCAGTAGCGAGGATGCAAGGCCCTGCAGGAGGCTAGAGCCCCGGAGAATCTTCCACGTTTAATGAATATTCATGAGTTATGAAGCGAAAGAGAGAAACGAAACGAAGAGGAAATCGAGACCCTCCAATTTCGCCGTCGCCGTTCCCTCTCTCCACCCAGTTCCTCGGAGTCTCGTTCCGTTCGCGTCTTTCATCCGGAAATTCAGTTCCCGATGTACGGCCGGGGGGAGGGGCTTCTTCGGAGCGCACGTTCTAACGTCAAGAATGTTAGAAGAGAGTACGAAGCCGGAAGCGAAAAGCTGGAGCAATTGAGGGCTAATAAAAGTCTTTGAAGTCCATCAATAAACATCCGAACGGATGCCCCGAAGCAATTGTTCTTACGACCGTGATTTATTCTCGGGACGATAAAGTTCCGAGTTTTCATGAGACTCGAATATCTCTCGCGTGTCAACCGCGGATATCGAATGTCTGGAGTTTCGTGCGGGGCAAGCCACGTTCAGCGGTGCTCTGTGATCGCATCAAACTTATATTCCGATGCCCGAGCCGTGCCCGTTCCTCCGCGAGAAGCTGCCTCTCGTCTCCTCATGATCGCAAATTCACTTTGGTGGAAATTCCCGCATGAGCGAGAATCGAAGGTTCGAGCGGCGGGTGCAGCCCCTGCATCGATGGTGAACAAGGAACGAGGAATAAGGGAATCCTCTGAGGGAAGAAAAAAGGATTATGTCGGGGTAAGAAAGGGAGTCGGGGGCGGAGGGGGGACGACAAGGAATAATAAGGAGGAAAGAGAAAAAAGGAGAAGCGCCGAGGTTTCCTTCATTTATTTTTCCTCCGCCAACATCAGTCCTCGTCTCCTTCTTCCGCGTCTCTTTCTTCTCCCTTTGGACATTGGAATTTTTCGCATTTCTGCGAGCCCCTCGCGAATGCACCGTGGAGTTTCCCAGCGATATATCAACACGGGGGAAGAACGAGAAGGGGCAAAGGTTGCCAGCTGCGGGAGGAAAACTACCCGCCTCGGTATCCACGCAGTCCTGGGAGCTGAAAAGGGAGGCAAGACTGGCAGCCCTGAGCACCGGCTATCGACCTACACCCCGAGCCTTCGGCGCACATGAATGCACTTATCGAGGAATTGCACCAGCCTCGAGGCCGCAGTGACGCTGCAACCCCCAGCAAAAAATGTCTTCTTTTTACCTGTAAAAAAATTTATAGGACCGCACGCACTACGAGGGGATAAGATCGCGAAGGACGAGGGCGTGGAGGAGCGCGCGTGTGTGTGCGTGAGCCAACAGCAGCGATAAAAGGAGCCTCAGTCATGACTGCGGGGACACTGATCCTTCGGTTATTCATTCATTTATTCTTTGCATATTCATAACACTTTATTTTCCTTTTTTACTCACGCAGACTCATTTCCATTTATAGACAACGGCTTCGTCGATAAATATGGTGCTTTTTGAGTCTCTGGACGAATAAGCAATTGGCTGTTTGTTCATATTCGAGCAAGCTCTTTCAACCGGAAGTCGATCGTTCGTTATTCACGGTGATCGATCCAAATACATTGGCCTGGCAATAAAAATCACGAGTTCGGGTTAATTCTGATGAACCGGCCCGAGCAGGTGGCGAAATTATGGGGGGCTCTTCGATTGGAAGATGTTGAAGGCGCGAGTTCAGCTTCCACGAAGGCGTTTGCGATGAAGAGCGTTCAGGATCAGTTGGGATGGTAATTGAGATTTGTTTTATTCGCCATTAAAGATGAGAATCTTTGAAAATTCCGCTGAGATTTCGTTCGTCTCAGAACGAGCAGCAAAAACTATAATCGTAAGCGTTGCCCGTTGCGCCCGCACCCGGACGCATCGATCGCATTCGAATTTCTTCGATATAATCAGTTCCCAGGAACAAACAAATGAGCAGCCAAACCGACAATGAAATGTTGAATCCGGCTTTGGCGAAATGCCTATGCAGAAGCGAATGTAAACTGAATTTTTGCGAGCACGCATATCCGGTGGACCGGTGCATCGCGGGAGATAAATACGTGTCATCGGTGCGATGGATGCTGGACAGCCTGGGGCCGAGACGAACGCAGTAGCGAATTATTAGAGCGGGGGTTGAGAGCGAGTATTTAGTGTATACGAAACGGTGTAATTATTGTTGACCGGACATTGGGCCAGTATTTGGAAGTTTTGGCTGGTCCGCGGGAACTGAAAAAGAGAGATGCTGCTCGCGTAAATTATGGTGGCGTAATAACGAGGGAGCTGCAGTTAACTCGCGAAAAGAGAAAGAGAGAGAGACGCGAATGGACGGAGATATTGGCTGTAGCTGGTCCAGGGGTGTAATTACTCGTTGCTCCAGCATGTACACACTCGTACGCGTATAGGTGGACTGCATAAAGCCCTGGTGCACGTACAGAGAGAGTGTGCGAAGCCCCGGAGGCTGGAAAATTTATTTGGTAGCCCGGGGAAAACTCCGAGGTCAGTCGGATCGCTGTGGACACTGGACAGCGCGGTTTAACAACGCGATAGTACCGTTTGAAGCATCGCACCAGCGGAAACCCTTTTCAAAGTAAATAAAATAAAATCTTTGTCTCTCCCAAATATCGCACACTTTTTCTACTCGATTATTGCAGAAAGCAATCGAATAGCGAGGCTCAAGGCGACCGGTTCACATGAGTTTTGTAGAGGGTTATAGAACCTGAGTGGGGAACACGAAATTTGGGAGATTCTTGGTTGGGTGTCTGACGTTCCAAAATTTCCTGATTTTTTCTATTTTAAGCTAGCGGAGTTGGAGGACTTCGGTGTCGGGGATTTGATTTGGATTATTAAAAAATCGACATTGCGGTGCTTTTTCCTCGGAAAAGCTACATAAAAAGCGCCTTCTGGCCCTTCTGCTGGACAGAACATTAAAATCTGCAAAGCAGGAGGGAGACTTGCCAGCGAAACATAATAATGAGGTGAGAGACCGTGAAACTTTCTAATTTACACGCTTTTACTTTACACGCATGTCTGCGAAAGCAATGTTAACGATGATTCAGGGCGCAGCAGAAGAGAATCGTATGTCCGGGTGCAACGGAAACAAAAAAGCGTATTACGTAGCAACGAAAGTACGGAAGTGTCGGAGCTTTTTTACACTGAATTAGAGGCATCTTTTTGCTGGACGGTAGAAATGAAAAACCGGAAGTCCTGAGGGTGTTTGGGAAAGAACTCCAGGGAGAGAGTTCAGTCCCCCCCCCCCCCCCCCACCCTCTCTCTCTCTCTTTCTCTCGTTCTCCGCCCTCTCTCTTCCTCCGTCTCGTATCTACGTTGTATATTTCCGGAGGCTAAGAATAGACCAAACAATTTCGTAGCTAGAGGGCGCCTTTCACGCCAGAACGACGCCCCTATTGGTCGTGACAGGGCTCTCGTGGTCGTGGCCTTATTAAGTGGTGGTTTACAACGTTTCCTGAGCCTGGATCCCGGTTGTCACATCACATTTGAGCCTTTCGCAAAACATCGTTCTGTAGTCCAGTCTCAGACGAGCATATTCATGTATCCAGTGAAAATCATGACGCTTCGTTGACGATAGGATTTTTTAAAACGTTGAAAAACAACTGACTCGCTACCTTTTTTTGAGAATTTTTCATCTTTAAGGTAGATCATGCCCGAAGGATCGTATTTTATGGGTGTCTTAATTGGGTCGATTTTTACTTCCTAATTGAAGATATTATGACTTTAAATTAATGTCGGAGGTATTAATGAGAAATTGTAAATGAATTTTTTCGACTTATCTTTTGGCGAATGAAATGACAAGCCATTAATTGATCGGGGATTGATCATTGACCGAACCCGAAATTTCATTGGTCCCTGGCTAAAATACTATTGTTTCTTTATGTCAAAAATCGCATTAGAGATCGCAAAGTGTTAATAAAAAGACAGAAGGCTATGACAGGAATGGGCCAAGCCAAGAAGAAACAAAATGCCGAAATAAACTGATGTGAGGTTACACGAGTGCTCGTTAACATTTTGTTCAATCTTTAACGTAATATATCTGTAATTACCGGTAAGACTTCATTATATACTTCATTGTTATTGTGCACGTTTTTCATAAACTTCGTAAGAAGCTTTCATTCGTTATATGGAAAGATAAACGATTTTTTACGCCTAGTCACTTTGTATTTTTCTTCATATTTAAAGACGTTTAAGCTCTGAGTGAATTTCAAGATTTTATTAAGAAAATCGTTTCGTGCAATATCTGGATGGATAATATTAAATTCTTTTTCTAGGATTTGCTGAATTTTTTGTGTCTTTGATGGCTAAGCGTGCACGATGAAGATAAATTTCAAACGGATTATTTCGATGGTTTTCTTCCACAGAGAATAATTTCCAATTTTTGCTAATGTGAGCAAAAAAGCAGCGGTTCGTTTTGAAGGTAATATAACGTGGGAGTGCCAACCCGTAAAGCGATAACGAAAATTTGCATGTATAAATTCTTAAAATGTTTTTTTTCTTGCAGTTTTATGGTTCATAACGGTTTTTTCGCGCTGAAAATTGCCGAGGAATCGGCGATTCGCTGAACGGCGGGGGGGAGTAGTTCCGGGCTAATCTCGGGATTGGCGTATGTACGGGACGGAAGCTTTTTGCAAAAATCCTCGATGTTTTATCACGGAAGCAGGAGAAAGCAAATTATTCACGGTAATCCTGGATGAGAGCCCGTTAAAAATGCCCTGTGGCACGAGAAGCTCGGATTTGCTTGCCATAAACCGTCATCCATTTGAGAAAATTCGTTAGAGAAAAGCTCCAGAAATGTTGTTTTTTTTTCTATAAAACTCCAGAAGTAGTCAGCAGATTTTACAATCTTTTCAACCATCGAAACGATGCTAAAAGTATACAAATTTGGAGAAAACGATTTTCCGCGACGCACGAATTCCCACGAAATTTTCGTTGTTCCAACGCCCAAATTGTTCCCCAGTTTTTCTCATCGATTCTCCCAAAATTGGTGATCATCACGAGCGATTTTTCTCCTCCCAAATGTACGAGACCCACAGATCAAAGAGCTCAATAATCTGCCGATAATTTGACAAATTTTCACAAAAGTTTTTCACGCGTCACTCCAAGTTTTGGAGTAACGCAACGTCCCTCTGTAAAGTTGGATTGAAAAAAGTGAATTATTTTGCGTTGTAGGAATGATGAAAAGCGTGTAATAATCCTAGTAACGATTCTAATTGCAATCGGAGAGAAAACACGAAGTTATTAGGCGGAGTTGGCCATCAGGATGAGAGGCCAAGTTGTTTGAGAGAAAGGTAAATGGTGGCCGTAGGCAATACTTCTCGCTCCCCAGCGGCCCAGCAGCGAAATAACCCAGGAAAAGTCTCTTTACCTGTATCTTTCGCAATCTCTCTATTCCTCGCTCTCTCCCTCCCGCGGGAGTTTCTTCCGCATCCACTCATTTCCCTGGGCGGGATGGCTATGCCTGTATCTCTTATTATCTCTCGGTGAGCTGTTACCCGTCCAAGTGAAAGTTTAAATTAAACTTTGTCTTTTGCGCGCGCGGATTCTCTTTTCGTGTATTAGTCTTTCGTAAGCATCGTGGGGGATTATACCCAGCGGGAAACATTCGTGTTTTTCTACTTCAAAACGTTTCCCTGATATTTACAGGGCTCGCAACGACTCATGCATGGGCAACATTTGTTTCTACTCCTGACTAAAATCTCATCGTTTACCCGGGGAATACGCGAGCAATGAGAGCCAGTTAACGAATCGCGGATGGAAAAAAGGTCTCGGAGTGAGCTGCGTTTTCATCAGAGGCCAAAAAAACGGAAAAGTTGCTTCATTTCGTGTCGTGTCGTGGCAAATGACCTCAATTTCGTTAATGATTCGAGTCGCAATCAGTGGCTCGTTTATCCAGAGGGTCGACCAACGTTTTCAGACCGCCCTTGCACTCGAGTGACACCGACACTGCGGCTCAAATATTCGTCAGGCGCGAGTTTTAGCGAAATGAGAATCTTTCCGCGCTCTCCTGATGCTCTCGTGTCTCTGTCCACGTTTCGGATTCCAGTGACCGAGATGAGCGAATGGGACAGTTGTAAATGCTACTGAAAATAACTTTTGAAGTCTCGTTACATGATTTTAATCTTTCAGCAGTCCGAGATTGGGCTGCAAGGACGCTTCCAGTGTTCGTGCCTACGAGAGCTTTCCGGACAACGTTACAACGATATGACCTGTTCGTGGCTTTGCGTAGATGGAAATGGGTGCTTTGGCTTCATCATTCCGACATGGATCTGTCGTACGTTCGCGTAATATGATAGAGACAGCCTGCGAGTGTGGCAGAGCGAGTCGGACCGGGTAAGCTCCGCTCTCTGTGTCCGCAGTCACTCAGAGATTCCGAGAGTACGAAGGGTCGGTACTCCGATATTCAGAGAGCTGGGGTGTGTTGCGACGATAAAGGGTTCGTCGCCTGGGCGGTCTGCCGTTGACAGTGGCTGTCGGTCCTTCTCTTTCTCTCGTTCCCTTTGAACGTATTAACAACGAAATTGCCTCGATTATCCGTTCTCGCGTGTGGCCCGAGGGTCCAGTTGACAACGTTTCGCGAAAGCGTAGAATTCATTTCTTAATCCGAGTGGATCAAGGGGATTGAAATTATCGAGAAAGACCGCTTTGTCACTGGAGCTCCGACGCTCGTTGGCATTGAGTACGACTTTTTGACTCGGCAGACTCCGAGTCCAATATTTCCGGAGACTAAAGTCTTTGGAAATTTTTCTTTGGGATGCACCGTTGCTTAGACACGAAGGAACGAATTGCAGGCACTCGAACAGACTTTTATTTTCGGAACTTCATCATCCACAGCCTCCGAAAAGCTTGAGGGACTTTGGAGACACTGAATTTTCTGGTCTCGTTGCGCACAGTGTGTCCGGTGTTGCTAATCCAATGGGAAATTACTCGATGCACAAAGCCAGTGTAAGAGCTCAGTATTTAGCGCGTTTTGTCCAATGTCGTATACGCACAGAGGAGCATGGGATTCGGGAGAATCGAACGGGACTTTGAGTTTCCCCCTGGCGCGCGCGCTAAATAGCTTCGGTACATGCATACGTGGGCGTGGATACGCCCCCGCAAGTTAGAACGCTCACGAAGATTGAGCGAGGATTCGGGCGCCAGAATTGCTTTTTGCATCACACTCAACCCTTTCATCGCACTTGCAAAATAATGGCATGCAGACTTGAGAGTTGTAATTTTGTGTTGGAAGTGTATTTTTCGGGAAATCAATGGTTCGGGATTGCAAAAACGAAAGTTCCTTCGTTTTTTTTTTCAATCTGCGATGAGATAATTGGATCGTTGGGATGAAAATTTCTATGATCTTTCGATAACCGATGCTTCCCTCGCTTCTGTTTTTTTTTCCCGTAGCTCATTCGTCGTACTTAGCCTACATTCAACGACGGAGACCTTCGGTAGCCTCGTTCGATTACCTTTCAAGCTGCAGGTCGATGCCGACGAGGCCAAACTTCTCGCCTGATTTGTCACAGCCAGCAATAGAGGCGTAGCAGTGATCTGGAAGGTTTTCGATTTCGGCACATCCTGTTTTAGAACACTGTAGCTTTTGGCACGTCGACGAAATAACGGGGAATCGAGAAACGAATCGTCGTAATGAGGCATCTTGCAATTGTTATTTATTCCACATATTTTCGACAACTTCTCCGAGAATTTTCACTGACCTCGGCTCGTAGTTTCCAGAACAACACACTTTATAATCCAACCGAACAATTCGCTTCAGAACTTTCGATAACTTATTTTATAATTATTATTTTTTTATTGTGCGTTATTGATTCACGAGGAAGTAATGAGAAAAATTTACTTTTATATCCGTTGATCATTCAACTTCGACTCGTCAATTCCAATGTCAACAAATTTACTCTGAAATTGCACGAATCTCGATTTGTCGATAACGCGCAGCATCGACTGGCATATTTAATAAAAAAACTCACATTTTTCTAGCTACTCATCGGAAACAGAGTCGCCTTCCGCGATACTGATATTTAACGTAACATTTCTGATCCGCAAAGAGTTCTTTCGACACCGCAGGAGCCAATAAAAAATTGATAACTCGGTGGTATCGAAGGATCCGTACCATCCGTTCCGCGTCGTCCGTACCCCGCATTAGAAGACGCTCAGTTCTGTTCGCCGGTTGCGAGTGCGTGCGCAGTCCCCATCGGGAGTGTGGTAAAATGATGAATTTTTTTCTCCTCGATTCTCGTACGAAAGGAGGAAACGAAAGATGAGATTCGCGGATAGTTTGCCAGCGGTGAGAACGCACACCGAGTTACTGAGGAGAAAAAAGAGAGGGCGACTCGGGATACAATAAAATGTCGGAGGGATCGTTTACCGCACTCGGGAAAACGGAGAGAAACGAGCGGTATCGTCTAACACGTGAGCCGCGGTTATCGTGACTTGATTTTTTTATTGTAAACTTTTTTATAGTTCTTTTGAGACTGATATCGTACTATTTCAACAGACGATGATACGGGCACTTTTAATAGGCTATCGATGACTAATTATGAGCTTGAATAACTCGAGCACCGGGAAATCGACGATCGATGAGTAATTCGAAGCTTGCGATATTGGATTTAACGAATTCTGCCCGAGCAGCGGCTCAAATTGAACAGCAATCCCGATGCTTCGATGAATTTCAGTCCCTGCACTCGCGAAATTCAACGGCACATGGAGCGAAAAAAAATGTTGCCAAAGTAAACTTTGCTAAGTACCAAAAGATAAAATGCCAGTAAAATTAAATGATTGCGTACAAATATGAAGCGAGAAAATTCATATCGGTCCAGAGTGAGTTAACGGATCAAACCTGTGACTTTGAACAGGTTGGGACACCTGAAAATCCGTAAAGAAAGCCGCAGCGGTTGATGCGAGAGAAAAAACGGATGAAGAATAAGTTGATAAGTAATGAAAGCGGCGAGTCTGACAATATTTTTGGGTGGTTAAAGATTACGAAACTGCGATGACTGGAGACAGAGAGTATTGCGCTGGCTAGATTGGACGGAACCGATGACAGGGTAGCTAAATATAAAGACGAGAATAAGCGCTCGCGGCTCATGCGATACGGAACCGGTCACGAGAGAAAGAAGGAGAAAGAACGGAGGAAGAGTATCCCGAGAAGCTTGAGAAAACTATATTACGCGCTTCGCACATGCATTCATGAGTCCGGGTACGTGTGATACAGTGTAGCACGAGCCAAAGCGGGTCGAGAAAGAAGAGGGAGCGAGTAAGAACGCTTTCTCGTGAATGCAGACACGCGAGAGTCAAAAGAGCTCACGTTAAGTGAGAAAGATGCCTCAGCGGGGTGTCTATTTTCACGTAACGGATGTACCGTCACGATTCCTCGTCCCTCACTGCTTCCGTGTCTCAGTTTCTCCGCGACGAAGACCCCGAGAGCAAAAGTGCTGCGCTTTTTCCCCCGAGTCTCCGAAGACGCACACTTTCCAACTTTTAGCCATTTTTCTTCCCCTACCGAAAAGAGTCTCTCGCAGTGGATGAGAGAGGAAACAAAAAATATTGCAGAATACGAGAGAGAGAGTTGAGACGAATCGTGTTCCATTATCGAAGTAATTCGTCAGGCGAAGGCGATTAGTCGATCAAGTTCGAGACTTCGGACATCGATTCCGATGCTGAATCCTCTTTGCACCAAGGCGCGACGTCGCTCTCGTAGAATCGGAACTTTAGTCAATGTACCGATAAACACGATTAGTCGAGCGTTGCTGTGATTCGACGAACACGCGGAAATGGAACGCGCAGGAGGAATTAGCGAGTTCATCAAGCCGTAAAGTCGACGTCTCGTCGATGCCTTTGGTCCACATCAGCCGCTGATCTTCCCTCGCTTCAGCTCCCCCTGTCACTACTACACTCGATTCAAACACGTCTTATGTATTTTATATGAATGGCCTCACGAGAGCTAGTTCATGCATTAAAGTTTGCTGCATACAACCGGATATTGGAGCAGAGGCTTGTGAGAGCTAATATTCCAACTCGTCGTCGTGTGTGGCTTACTAAATATCTGTGTAGACTTGCTTTTAGCAGGGCAAACGTGTACGTGCGATATACACTAATTAGGAAAAGCCCCCCCCCCTCCCTCCCTCTTTCTCTTTCTCTCTCTTGAATATATATAAGTACAAATGATCACTGCAGTACAGCACTGTACGAGAGTGGCTCTTAACTCCTTTTCGTCTCGTCAATTTTCCCCTTGACGAGTTCATCTTCTTCGTTGGAATACACGAAAGGAGGAATGAGCTTGTGAGTTAAGATGGACGATTGAAGATTACTCAAAAGTGATTTCTAGATCCTACTACGCGATTGGGTAAGTTTGGATATTTGTTTGAGGAAAAAGCTTCAAGAAAATAGCTCTTCAAAGTTTCTTTACTCAGGTAACTCGATTGATGATGAATAGTCGTGAATTAGGAAGGTGCCGTTGAGCGTGTTTTTCGACTGATCATTTAGCTGGCTTTAAGGTAGTTCATGCACGAAACGACCTTTAAAGGGTGTGGCTTATTGGTTATTTAGATAAATGTGTTTAAATACGAAGAAAAATACACAGGGTTATAGGAACTATGGGCCAAAAATCGTTTATCTTTCCATATTACGGATGAACGCCTCTTACGAAATTTATGTGCAATAACGATGAAGTATTGTAATGAAGGTCTGGGAAAAGAATCGAGACGATTGTGTCTTACCAGTAATAAAAATATGTTACGTTAAAGATTAAACGAAATTGGTAAAATGAGCGCGCTCGTCGTAACCTCTCACATTTGCTTATTCCAGCATTTGTTTTGGCTTGGCCTGTCATTCCTGTCGTAGGCTTTTTATTTACATTTTTTTCTTGATCCATTTCCCCTTTACGCTCTCTAATGCGATTTTGGACATAAAAAACTATGGTATTTTAGCTATTTCGGGTTCGGTCAGCGGTGGATTCTTGATTAATGGCTTGTAATTTCATTCGCCAAAAGACAAGTTGAGAAAATGTATTTACAATTTCTCATTAATAACTCCGACATTAATTTAAAGTGATAATATCTTCAATTGGGAAGTAAAAATCGAACCAACTTATACATTCGTAAAATGCGATTCCACGGGCATGATCTACCTTAAATATTCGTTTGTAGGAACTCCGGAACATGGGACCAGGGATTGAGGTGGTAAGAAAGCTCTCCGGACGTAATTTGGTGGGAGTAAAGAAATGCTGAAGGTGTGGCAGGGAAGAGAGCGAAGAAGAAAACGTCAAAGTTCATACGCCGCACGAGATGCGCGATTGTTGAGCGAGAGTGTACGCAGATATAATTGTGGGAGTTCGTGGCAGCTTTAGGCACATTAGAAGATGCGAGGAGGCCCGAAGTCACGAGGCTGTGAGTTCGCGAATGTGATATTTGAATTTGCAAAATGACATTTTCTCAAGAAGCTCTCTTGCGACGAGCGATTAATAATAATCAACGTTGATGAACTTGCGACCCAGTTTCCCGGCGACTTCCTGCTGCCCCTTCGGCGCATCGAGTTGCGGTTCGTGTGTGTGTTACCCGCGCCCCTATAATCGGGCACGCTTCGCTTTCCTATTCCTCGTCACCTCAGCCAAAAGCTCTTTCCTGCAAGCTCCTCTCTCGCTCCTCAGCGTATCACCGGGCTCGTGCGGAAGCGTTACTTCGATATATTTTCGGAGTTAGCGCGAGACCTCGACGTGTAGTTACCCCACGCCACCGTCACGCGCCGCCACGTGAGACTTCGTCAAACTTTAGTCTCGCCGTCGGCCAACGTCGCGCCACCCACGACCTATATCGACATTCGTTCATTCGTATATTCGTAAAGCTCCCACCGTCACAATCCAAAACGAAATACGTCTAACGCTCAAAATACCTTTTTGAACAAAGCTTAGAGCAAAACAAGCTTTCGTCGAACATTTTCAACTAATCAAATTCAGTGTAATACGTCGAGTCAAATATTCCTTGATCCTCAATCTCAGACCAGTTTTCCCATTGAACAGAGACGAATGAACGATCGAATTCATTTTACTGTCGCCCCCAATAACGAGACGACCGATACCACTGAGCATCAATTAATCCAGCAAAACACCTGCAACCTTTCGTGGAGCTCTCGGTATCGCGTCATATCACGCCTCGCAAAGAAATAACATTTCTCGAGCCGCACGATGCGCTCAACACTTCCGTGGCTTATGCTCGTTTGCTTGCGAGACATCGATACGCGAGTATCAGCGTACGAGTGTCGCACATCGAAGAGCAGTGTACATGCTAATAAATCAGACCTTGATAGCCAATCGAGGGACACGAGGCACGACGAAGATAAAGTCGGCTCTGTGAGTCTCAGCTAAAGTTTGCAAGTTTAGATTTCAAACGATCGGCTACTCGCGGTAGCAACAATTAGGATGTGAAAACAATCCTTTTCAGCCTGATCGAGCAGGCTATCAAGGAAACTAGTTTCCATCGAATTGACTGGAACTTCGCCTGGAAGAATCTACTTTTCTTCGAATGATCGGTGCTGCTCGCGAGCGCACTGGGGAGTTGAATAGATTACGTGTTATCGCGCACGTCGAAGTATATCCGAAGCTTCCAAGCGGCGTGTAATCGATTATCCAATCAGTCTCGCGAGAGCAATGGGCGAGAATACAAACTTGTCGTTCAATTAGTCTCATTGAATGGCTGCACGATCGACGAATGTGTTTTCCGCGAGTTCGACTCTCGTCTTTCGCCACTGATATTTCCTGCATTCAGAGTTAACATTTTGTTGATTATTCATCCTAAATAATTGCTATCATCTCGATTAATCTGCTCGTCGTTTTTTGGCTTATTTCACCCGTTGAATTATCAGCTCAGCGGCTCAATGCTCCGCTGAATTAATTCCATTTTTTTTGTTAACGTTCCTCGAACGGATAAATTGAAAATTACTTTCACACTCGCTCCGCTCATTTACTCAGCCCTCGCTAACGAGGGGGGAAGATCGATTAATTTTATTTATACGAGAAATCACTAATGGTTTTAATCTCAAACCGATTTAATCACACATCGATGGATATTAAATAAATCGTCGCGGAATATTTTGCACGAATATCCCTCGCGGCTTATCGCACGATCACCAACACTCTTTTGCAGTTAACTCTCGCGGAGAAAACAACCGCAACCAGCTTGGCTGCGAATCAGAAACGTACTACTCGCGCGCTTCTCGCTTTCGTGTTAACACCAGGGACACGGGGAGATCTCCGGTGTTCGGGGGGTCGACATCACATCGGACACTAATATATCTCTGTGCACGACTTTGCTCTCGAAAGAAGATGAAACCTCGTCTATTTTCATGGATCCACGAGAGAACAGTGTCTCCCGAGGCGACTCAAGAGATTACGATGACAAACGAATCATCGAGAAATCGCCGGGAGCTCGCAAGTCGCTCGCGGATCAATTTTTCGTTTTTCCATTCATTTTTTTCTCGGTTGTAAAAGACTTTGCTCGTGGGCACGCTTGCCTGGTGCAGATGCGACTTTCGGACCGGTCGCGAATGCATCGCAGTCGTTGATTCGAAGGCGAGAAAACAAAACAAGGTTGAAAATCGAGTTCGCACCGAGTGCCAAGTTCGAAAGAATTAATCGTGTCAGTTTCCCCCCGCTCGATGGCCGGATTGGACAAGGATTTTGAGAGATATTCTCTCCGGAGGAAGAGGAAGAAAAGGAGGAGGAAAGAGAAATTTATTTGCGGATTTGTTACGAGGCTGGTCGCGTTCGTTGTCGTCGAAATGCTCCGGTGGACTCCGAGCTCGGGCAACGCGATTTAAATTTGGTTCTACGAACTCGTTCGCCTCAGTCCTTGAAATATTTCACAGATAAATTTCTCGAATGGACGTTTTCATTGAGGTTTCAAGACCCTTAGCTAATCAGCTGTCAAATACACGATTTTTGAGATTTTCATGTAACTGAGTCAGTCACTTTGACTCCCGACTGATTGTTGACTCACAAATGGCCTCGGAGATGTCGAATCGTTGGGTAATTTGACTACAAGATCGAAGCAAAGTTAGAAGACACTTTAACCAGTGAGAGCAAGTTCAATTGAGTGATTGTGGAATGAAATTTTCCATTTGACACATTGGGAAGGTGTTTTCATCTCGTTTCTACTTCGAATAGTATCTCGATCGACGGCATCTTCAAAATCTACAATTTCATCTGACAACGGACCTTCCTCCACGCGCGTGCTTAATGATAACGATTTTTTTTACTTCCCGTACGAATGGGAACGCTTCCCTGACATTTCCAATTGAAAAATGTATTCCTGTAAGAGGATCCCAAGAAACTGCATTCACCTGTCGAGCAATTCACGCATATTCCTTTTCGATCGACCCGCCCAAAGATCAGCATGTTTTATTGACATTCCGCCGGCGCAGTCGTCCTTTCCACGCTTCAAACCTGTGGCACTCTCCTTGAGAATTTCGAGACGTGGGCCGAGAATCATTGAAAAGCAGCTCGTGATCCGGGAGATACCGACTCGAGTAGCATTGGCAAAGCTGCTTATACACTTCGATGCTCCGCGGATGCTTTTGATAGGGAGCTTCCTTCCGCTGTAGAAATTCGGCGCTGACTGGCAGACGTCGCATCTTCCTCTTCATAAGCCCTCCGCATTTGCTCTTTACTGAGGCTTTTATTGGGAGCCTCGAATATCTTAACACTGGCGAAACGCTCTGCGTAACTCACCGATTCTCAAATCACAAGAAACTTTCATATCCTCCGGAGAACGTCTCTGCTGTATCGAAACAGCGATTGCTCGAATCCTTTCTACGAAGTCGATCGACTTTATTATCCGGTACGGTAGGAGATCATTTTTATCTGTCAATTGCGCTTGAATTTCTTTTGTTTTGGAGAAATACAAATGACCAGGGACGACGACCAGCACTGCGGGGAAATCATTTGCGAATTCTTATCGATCGAATGAAGTACTGAAACGATGAACTTTTGAAGGTTCGAGCATCACGTTCACTGATGACTCAGAAGTTTGGGTTCCTGGGACGTAGAAAACATTATTTTATTCAAAATTCCTGTAAATCAAGGTAGCCCATGTCCGAAGAGTCGCATTTTATGGGCGTCATAATTGGGTCGGTTTTTACTTCCTAATTAAAGATATAACCACTTTAAGTTAACGTCGTAAATAAATTTTTTCAATGTATCTTTTGGCGAATGAAATTACAAGGGATCGCGAAGGGCAAACACGAAGGGAAATGGATAAAGAAAAAAGTATTAATAAAAAGACATAAAGGCTATAACGGGAATGGGCCAAGCCAAGGAGAAATAAAATGCCGAAATAATGTGCAAGGTAGTCATAGTCGACTGCCAGTTTAAACTCTGCGTAAATCAAAACTTTCTTAAGAAAGTTGAGTTCAAAAAAAAAAATTTCATTGGCAGAGGTGAATCTGGATTTTAAATATTTTGCAGGGATTGGGCCCGCTCGGTGCGAGTGCAATCCAGCAGTTTCATCTTTGGAAAGAAGACTTCGAAGCGGAGCGCATTCAGGTCAGCACAGTGTCAACTGCGATAATTCGCCGATAGATGCGAGCAAAAGAGTTCGTTGATTTCGGCAGCCCTGAGAGGAGAGTAACGCCGAGTAAAAACGAAAGCGCTCGAGCATTGATTCGACACAAGAACTCAGTGAAAATCTCGACGCGAGTTCCGGGTAAAACTCTGCAACTTCACTAGCAACAGCACGGGCCAAAGTGACTTCAGCGTTATGTTTATTGAACGTGAAAACTCGGCCCCGCCGAATGTACATGCTCTCGGACAGCGTACGGTTTTGAGAGAAGCTACGAAAGCCGCGAGCTTTTCATCACTTTCGGGGAGAGAGTAGCAGAGCGTAACCAGCGCTCTCCCTCGCAGCAGCGACGTCAAAACAGTTGCATATTCATGAGTGAGCCAGTTGACGTTGACATACCCGCAGAGCGATGCTACTGGCTTCGTGCAAACGCTCGCAATATTTGAGAGGCGTGTGCGAGCCTCGTGCGGCTCTCGGCAGACAAAAGTATATCACAGGACGGATGTAATACCCGACCTGAGGCGGGCCGCCCCGACCCTTGTGCGAAGCTATCACACACCCCACGATTTGTAAGCTCCGATGTCTTCTCTTACGAAATCCGGTAATAACTCGCAAAGTGCATTATTCTCCGTGTTAGAGCTTGCTCCGTTGTCTCGTGAATTCTTCTCTTTTTTTCATGCAGTTGAAATACCGCGACGGAATCAACGACGACATTTCACATTTCTTCGACTTTCGGACGCTCTTTTTCGAAGCAGTTTCGTTTCGAAGTACATCCTGGCGTGAATGACGCCGAAGTTTGCCACGTCTGAGTCCAGCGAAATGAACGAGAACAAATAGCTTAACGCTCCAATTTTTTCCCTTCGGTATAATTCCCAATTCGTGGCTTCCCAACCTTCACAAATGATTCGTGAAATACAAAATTGAGGAATTACAAATATTATTTTCGTCTCATATTCATCTCTATTTTGCTCGTAGACGATTTTTTGGAGTTCGCGAAAAAGCGGAAATTCATAACGAAAGTAGCTGGCTAAGAGACCCAGGCAACGAAGATACGCACGGGAGAGTTAAGGGGGAATATCAGTGCGAAAAAAAGAGCTTGGGCGCAAAAGGGCTTCTGTATGGTCCAGCAGGGATAGCAAACCAATCGGTAAGAACTTGTTTTATATTAATATTTGAGTTACATCATTCAATTTTATCCTTTCAAAACTCTGCCAAATTTTGTCCAATCGACTTCATTCAAAAAGGATTCTCTTCAGAAAACTTATCGCCATCGTCGCATCGCAGAGTTTTTTAAAATTGTTTACTTTTCTTTTATTCAAAATTAAAGGCAAAATTTTTGAGTAAAATTCGATTTTTTTTAATGGCTGCCATTTTTTTTCTGATCAAAATTTTCTAATTTTCTACGATGCTGCGATAACTATACTATTATAATTGAAAATTCTTTTTGAATTTTTCATTTCATATGCTTGCTGTGGCACTTGTGCTGTCCGGGAGTCTTTTTTTGCGACCGTTCCTCTGCTTAAATAAAAATGTTCTTGTTAACGAATACACAAAATTTCAAGTATTTTGATCGGGCCGCGTATTTTCAAAAAAAATCCCAAAAAAATACCTCATCCTTCAGCCCGTCACACTGATATTCTCCCTTAAACAATATTTTCTCGACTGCAAGAACTTTATGACAGAGTACAAAAAGCACGGAAGGGGCGAGGAGGTCGGTCAACCGAAAATGAGCTATTTCGTAACGAGGAAACTTCGTCTACAATTGCGCGCGTGCGGTAAAAAGAGACCACGAAAAAGCCGAATGCATATGCCACAAATAGGCGAACGAGTGAGATATTCGCATGTGGGTTTTTGCACGAAAGACAATAGCGAGGTTATGTACGTGCTTTGTTTTTCTTGCGTTTCATCACTGTAGCCCGGAAATTGATGGGGACGATTGTATATGTTTGCCTACAGTTCATGGGTGAAAAGCTTCGACCTTTTGCCTGGAATGGAGCCAGGATGAATGACATTTTCTGTGCTGGGAAACTCGTTACGATTCGTGTGCATATGCGAAACTGTATGAATTCCCTTCAAATGTAACTTTATTATCTAAAAAATTCGCGGAATCACGGGAATTTCAACAAATTTATTTTTTAGACTCACGTGCTTCCATTCGTAGCTTCGCTTTTTTTAAGGAAGTTGAGGCATTAGAATGAAAATTATGTAATCGCTTTTAAACCGATTGCATCTTATAAAGTGAAGTGTCAAAAAAACCAGTTAAATTTTCAGACAGTTTAGGAGCGTCGTTGCTGAGAAAAATCAATAACAATTTGGGCCAAACAGCATGCAACCTTATGAAAGTCAAGACACATTCAGTGATATTCCGTTAAAAATGATGCTAAAAATATAAAATTTTTTGGGCAACATGAACAAGGCTTGCTGCATAATGTCAATTTTTTCAGACTTATTAGCAGATTTGCTGAGATTATATTAAAAATAATCTGTTTCCTGTGCAGTTTTTTGAGGCTAGGATCGTCACCGTCCGTGTTTCCGACTGAGCTTTCACCACTTTTTCGACTTTTTCGTCTTTGCTTTTCCCAACTCTTCTTTAAAGGATATGCAACATTGCCAAACTGTAAACTGGCCTAACTTTTGAAAGGTACAACTTGTGGGTAAAAAAAATGACTGTACCGCCTCAATTTCCTTAACGAATTGGCCATTCCTTTTTCTCGGTGGCATTACACCGACATAAACTTTCTTTCGCACAATAAAAATGTTCCCTACATTATGTGTATTCAAAGTGTCGTCGGTACCGACTCAATCATTAACTGGTCGAGCTGAAGTATAAATTTGATCTTTTACGATGTTCTTAAAGCATTAAATTACATTCTTGTGATAAAAATATTCTCAATGCAAGTGTTTATTAATTTTATTGATAACTTACTTAGACTTGGATTTAGTCAACATAAAGTAGTTGTGAACTCGACTAGTCACAGAACGCCCGAACTACTCTGAAGCTGTTTAGGTTGAAGCCGAAGCCAAGCACGCAGAAGGTAAGAACGAATCGGAAAAGCTGATCCGAAGAATCAGAAGAATCTGATAGGAGCTATGAAGTCTTTAAAGAGTAATAAATCTTGCGAGCGTTTAAATCCGTTGGCGACAGGGGACAGGGGGACAGTGACACATTGAGATTTTCATAAAATTTCAATTTCCCCACGCGGATGCTCATAATTCCGCACGGGCGGATTTGGGGTGCGGACGTTTATAAATTTTGATTGCTTTGTTTTTTTCTTCCAGCTCGTAAAGATTCCTTCGGAGCTCCGTTAAAAATTGTGACATCGCGTGAGCTTTGAACCTCGCCCATCGGTGGTACGCTGCACCGAAAAACCAGCGGAAAAATGTCTGGTTACGTGTCGGAAGATATTCATCAGCGAAGGGAGAAAAAGCTATGGAAAAGGGTGGTGCTGCTGGCAAGGGCGATTGCGGGGCTCACGGAGCTCGAGTGGCCATAAAATTATTTCAATAAATGAGAAACCTCCTGCGCGGAGTTGGGATTTTAATGAATTTTTCTTTCGGTCGATGTGCGTGTACCGCGTCGTCGGATTTTTCAACATTTCCTGTGAGAGAGGATGCACCGCGCGAAACTATTGACATTTGACTTCGGTGACGTCATTTTTTCTCCGTCTACTCAACGTTCTCCGCAGCTTCCGCATTCGTACTCCAAAGTATTTTCATTCGAGCGGTTTGCTATAGTGGCTCGAGCAGGAGGAGGAAGAGCGACGGAATTTAATGATTTCTTTTTCTCACCAGGTTGTTCGCATCTGCAAACATTCTGCTCCTCGTTATGGATTAACCGGATTTTTTCTCCCTCGACCTACTCCC
The DNA here is from genome assembly GCF_019457755.1 of Venturia canescens. NCBI lineage: Eukaryota > Metazoa > Arthropoda > Insecta > Hymenoptera > Ichneumonidae > Venturia > Venturia canescens. The sequence continues at coordinate 4,905,382 of NC_057425.1, forward strand.
GGCTCCGGGGCTGCTGCAGTCGCAGTAATTTACTTGAGTGCCTCTGTATCTCCGTTTGCACATCGCGAAGCAAAATCTGAATAGCAGCTATTTTCTTTCTCTCGAGCTCGAGCTTCTCCTCGCGTCGCTTTTTCCGGAAGAACATCAGTTCGTGCCGCTTGACGGAGATGACGAGAGAATGCACATATTTTTCCACCGTTCCGTTGCGAAGCTGCTTCTTTCGGGCGGGGTTCAATATGTCGAATAACTGAATTGTAGAACGGTCGATATTTCGAAATTCCAAAAGTTGTGATACCAGTTTCGAGAAAAATAAGTAAGTCGAAATTCTTATTCCCGATCGACTTTCAGCAGATTGGGTGTTTAATCGAAAATTCCTTCTTTGAATTCGGATCTACCCGAAAATATATATTTCAACAGTTTTCATTTCGAATGCAATTTTAAGGAGTTTCGGTACAGGCGATACAATGTTGCCATGCTAAACTATGCTAAAAACATAAAAAATTTCAAAAAGTTGAGAATTTTATAAAATTTGGTTAACATATTCTTTAGTGCCGAATTTGACAATAGAAATTTTTTAAGATTTTTCTTCTGTACAGTTATCGAGTAATTGATCACTAAAGTTCACGTGTATATTCACACGTAATTACTCAATAACTAAGTAGAAGAAAATTTTGAAAAAAATTGTGTTTTCGCACTTGATGTTGAAGAACATTATCACCAAATTTGATAAATTTATTAATATTTAGGCTTCTGTACCGAAACTCCTTAACAGACCATCCGAATGTCAAAAGTTCATATTTTCGAATTCAAAATGGAGAGTAATTGTTTTACAGACGACAGACCAGAATATGGAGTAGCAAAAAAAATCGAAAGTGAATTTTTCGAGCCTATAAAACTTAGATATGCAGAACAGCGATAGCTCGAAAAGACGACGTTGAAGTTTGCAACGTTGGAGTTCAACGAAATGAACGAAAAAAAGATTTATAATAAATTATTTTTTTATTTCACGAATTATTGATGTGGCTTAAAAAATAACGAATTGGAAATTCGGCAGGGAAGAAAATTGGGGAGTTTTTTTAGATCATTTCGTTGGACTCCAACGTTGCAAGCTTCAGCGTCGTTCGAAAAGGCGAAAGTCAAAATGGCGATGTTTAAAATTGGAGATCACCGGTCCGAGTGAGACGCGTGTATTTGGAGCAACGTTTCGCTACTTTGACTGTTCGACTTTTTGGTGTTTCAGTATTTCAACCTCAGTAATATTTGGTCTTTCGTCATTATTTTTTCAAAATTGTGAATTTCCACAGTATCGCTGACCGTAGTAATTTATGAATCGAAAGAGTGATAGTCGAATTTTCGAAAAATCGATATTTTAGCCATCGTCCAACGGGCCATCGTTACATTCTATTTCGATGTAAACGTCCTCGAACCTTGCAGTTTCCGCTTTATTTATTTTCGGCATTCAAAGCTCCAGTCGAATCTATCTGTCTCCATATATTATCATTCGAAGTTTACAAACTCGAGATTTTAGCTGTTCGAAATTTAAGTCATTCCAAAACATTTGATCCCCGCCCCCTTTTTTCTGACGCGTATTTTCTCCTTGTTCTCAGTTCTCGTTTGGCAGCGAGCCTTTTCTCCAGTGTGTCCGTGGCGCGCGTACGAGTTTCGGGCCATGATTTAATCATCCGCCAAGGAATCAACTCGAATTAGAGATAATTAGGAGCGAACGGAATCGTTGCTGGGCATCAATTGTGGTGCTGGCTCGGCACACATTCCCCCGCGCAGAGGCTCGTTACAATACTCGAGCAAATTGTTCGAACTAGGCTTCCCTCCGGCCGCGCGTGGCTCTGCTCGCTTGGACCTTTCGTGCATTTTCTACGTCCTCGCATTGTCTCGTGACGCAGAGGCAAAGAGTTATTCCGCGGCGAGGGGAAAATGGAGGACGTTGACCAGGACTTTCGATCCCTGCTCGTGGAAAATAAAACATTTTGCACAGCCGCGGGGGGAGCTCGGGGAACAACGGTCCCCGCGGGGTCTGGGGCCTCGCATACAATTGTCACGGGGCCCGAACAGCCGCCCCTTAGCAGCGCTCTTTGTTCCCTTCCCTCGAGGGGCCTCCGTAGGGTGCAAAAACCGCGGGGACACGAGGCCTTTTTCTCTACGTGCGTGAAGGGAGAACGGCTCGTTGCCAACTGCGAAAATGCCTCCGATCGAGCGTCTCGTCGCTCCATATCTGGAGCCCGCTAATGTTTATGTCGGTGTTCTCATTATTTCCCTTGTGTAAACAAACTTTGGAGTCGCACGAGTTCGAATCGAACTTGGACGCTTCGTGACGCGTTTCGGCCTCGTATCCGCGTGCCATAAAAAGAATTTTGGGCGAGTATCGCCACCGTACGAGCTCGATCTTCGTCGGAACTTTGCTATAAGCAAATATTGTTTTCCAAACTCTGTCGCAGCTCGCGTCGACTGAACTCGCGCGATGGACTCGATTCCTCGCCTGCAAACCAGCAGCCTCTAGACTCGTTCGATAAGCCTGACAATTTCGATCGTTCCGATTCCACGAAGAGCGACCGCTTCGCACGTACTTCGAGGGCGAACGAGTCACCGTGAGCCAGCACGTCCACAGCCCGGCTACGTCGCCGCGCCTCTCTCTCTCGCTCCGTCATAGAAATATCTCGATGTCCGAGAGTTATTGGGGCCTGGGAATTCAAAAAATGGGGCAACACGCCCGACGGAAAGCTTCGAGAATCGAGTTTCCAGATGACGCTGAAGTTGCAACGTTCGAGTGCTACGAAATTATGGAAGAAGCCTCAAATTATTTCAGTGATTCTCCAATTGCGTTTCCTGCCGAATTTGCAATTCGTGGTTTTTCAAGCTTCACCGATACTTCGCGAAATGAAAGATGGTGAAGTATACAAATGGTTTTTTCCTTCATTTCGTTGGGCTCGAATGTTGCGAACTTCAGCGTCGTACCGCAGGAACGTGATGATTTTCCCGGGCTCGAAAAAACTTCTCCCCGCGATTGAATTTCTTGGGGTTCGACACTCGTCGCAGCTTTGAAAAGCCGCCGCGCGTGAGCCTCGTCGAACGGCTCGTTTTGCTTCTACTTTCCCCACCCCGCGGACCGGAATCAAATTTTTCCTGTTCGCACTTAACCAGCCCCGAATCGCGGAACCGGCGGTGCTGGGACGCAGTAAAAACTCATTTCCCCTCTAGCGTTGAGCTGTTCAACAATTTTTCTTTGTTTCTCTGGCACGTGATTCGAAGTGTCATTAGAAATAAAATTTTGCCAAAAAGTTTTCAGCCGAATCGAGTGATTGAGGAAGAAATACGATTTCACTTTGTCGCTTAAAAGTCGACGAAAAATCTCGCGAGCTGTCAAAAAGAGGAAATATATTTTTCGAGTAGATGCAAAATTTTCGACCTTCTGCGCTCCTCGAATAATGAAAAAGAGTCGCGAAACGGATCGTCGAGATGATAGACATGTTGGAATTGAATTTTCCGATCTTCTCGAGGCACGAGACCACGATTCGCTGAGCATTCGAATCGAGAGCCTTAATAATGTATCCTCTATCCTCGCGTCATAATAAAACGGTTATAGAAAAAAATTTCTGGCGGAGAGACACGCTCCCGCTGGACGGTACGTTTACACGCATATGCTTTTGACGTTTCGCGTCCGGTGGCCCGCTTCGCACGACTCTATAACTACCCCAACTTGTTATATTTGTATATATGCGAAGACACAAATGAATGTGTAGATACAAGTTGACGACGTAACAGTCGTGGAATGAGCTGAGGGGTTAGACGGGTCGTTGAATAGGATTGTTAAGATAAAAACTGTCGAAAGTGAGTCGTGTGTATAGAAGATACGAAAATGTCACAGTTGTTCGGTGAAAGATTTATTTCGGTTGAAGATTTGGAATAAAATGAGCGAGTCTTTTCGTTGCTCATTCGCTCGTCATTTGCTCATTCTTTCTCTCCTCTCGCGCTGTCTCTCTCTCTCTTTCTTATTCCAGGGCTCTTCCATGTCACGGGGCGAATCCGCGGCCAATGATCTGCCACATATCCCTGCAGTTCTCGTACTGGTTGTATGGGTGATTACGCGCTTACATATCAAACACACGAGACGGCACTTACCTCCGTACTTATCCGTTTTGGGTGTCGTTGCCGCCATTGTTCCACCGCCGCCGGCTTTTGACACCGTTCACTTAAAAAAAAAAACACAGACCGCACTATCTCACCATTTTCGCGCTCGTACACCCTGTAAACTACGCACTAGACGCGCTTTAAATCTAATGTAAACCCGACGTGCGGCGCTACATTTTCGTTTGTCAACCATCTTCGGGTACATGAGCGCGCGTACAACCTGACATCTCGTGGACTTCTGTCCAACTTGTGTCAAGGACGATTATTCAATATGGCCGCTGTGTACAACAGCAGTTACGAAGTGCGCGCATCGACTCTATTATTCTCGCGCAACGTATTCTACTTTACGAAAATATTTTTTTCTTTTTGAACTCTCGTACGAATATCGTTTTGACGATTCATCGAAGTACGCACCGGCTGAGCGATATTATAATAGGGCTGTTCTTTTTTGTTTTTTATTTTTCAACAAGTTAGCACGAAATGTGGACGATGCGCAACATCGATCGTAGCGCCAAAACAACACTGTCATTCTCGTGACAGTTGTCACGATTTATTTACCTACCTCACATCTTACATTTATTAATAATCTGGCACTTTAGCGACCTTGAAAAATAATTGAATATTGTGCTTCGGTGTCATCAAAGATATTGTATCTACGTCGAAACCAAAATTTTCGCTCATAAATATTGCGATTGAATTTTGCGATACATACGTGGCATAATGCTGGACAATACGAACTTTTTATTGAATATACAAAATCGATTGAAAAACTATTTCATTATTTAGCACGCTATGTGTTAAAACAAACCGTTTTATTACGGAGTTAAAAATTTTTAATATCCGTATGAATAAAGGAAGGAGTGTAAGGAAACGACGAAGATGGGTAATTCTATGACAGCTCATTATGAAACCGCCCAGAAAACTGGTGCACTTACGCTCACTCGTGCTAAATTGAAAAAGCTTCCACCGACTATACACGAACTTGCCAAGCATTTGCGGACTCTCGATCTGTCCGAAAATCATTTCGTCAAACTGCCTGATGAAATAGGCAATTTTACGCTTCTGAAACAGCTGAACATAAGTCAGAACAAAGTGACGAGTCTGCCCGAAGTTCTTGGAGCACTTAACAAACTTGAGAGTCTCAACGCCAGCTCTAATCACATTTACTCCCTACCCGAGTCCCTCTCTCGTTTGGCACATCTCAAACAAATCAATCTCTCCGACAATCAAATTACCGAATTTCCTCTCATGTTGTGCGGCCTCAAACACCTGGATTTACTCGACATTTCCAAAAACAAATTGACTTGTGTTCCCGATGCTGTCTCTGGACTCTACGTCGTCGAACTGAACCTGAACCAAAACCAAATTTCTGCTGTTTCTGATAAGCTCGCCGATTGTCCAAGGTTGAAAACTCTGAGGCTGGAAGAAAATTGTCTACAGATCAATGCTTTGCCTGTCAGAATACTGAAAGATTCTAAAGTCGCAACGTTGGCTCTCGATGGCAATCTCTTTGAGATTAAAAAACTAGCTGATGTCGAAGGATATGACGCCTACATGGAGCGATACACTGCTGTTAAAAAAAAATTATTCTAAGCACTTTTCTTAAACTCTGTAAAAAGAACAAAGGTGTCTCGTTAATTGTGGTCAGAGCCAACGGTTTAAAGAGTCAAACTGTACGAGATTCAAAGGGAATTGTAAATACTGTTCTAGAGCATAATACATTTTCTGCTTCGAGATCAGTTTCGTGAACAAACACACTTTTTTCAATAATAATGCACAGCAAGCAATCAAGATAATCTTTGCTGACATCGTTTTTACTGATTCCTATATTATACGCGAATTTTTCCATGTCAAAAGCATCACAAGTATCACAAGCATAATGTTATCAAGCATAATGTTATCAAGCATGTTATTTATCTGTGTATTATATGTATATCCCACCAAGAAAGTCTGATGAAATGATAAAGAATATTGGAAAGTGTACCATATGTTGATTATTGTAATAAATCTGGTATTTTTATTTGAGCGTTATTCGTCGAATTATTTTAATGCAACGATCATTCAGAACATTAGTATTTGAAGAGATTTCTTTGTTACAGGATGTAAATTTTTCACACGCTTATTGACTGTGCCAATCGGTTATAGTTTTGTCTAAACTCCAATTTAACTTTTTATTACAGAAATACTTATAATTTTTTGGCTCCTCTAGCCACACGCAGTGGAAGAACTTTGAAAATTTTGAATAGCTAAAATAATCTATAACAGAGTACGAAAATAGGAAAGCGCTTGAAAAGTTTTCTAGATATTTTGTGATCTTATAAAATTTCTTTTCTTTCAACTTTGAAGGGAGCTGCTGCAGCGGTTGTTCATGAATTCCATTTTTGTTGAACGGAATTTGTATAACAAAAGCACAATACAAGATAAATCATCGAATTACATTTTGACAGCATTTTCAATAAGTTGTTAAAACAATAAAAAACATCTTCAGTTGAAAAATCTCAGAAAATTATATCGAATGAGTGGAAAAGAAAAGTAAAACAGTATCGAGAATATTATAATATTTTCTCCTTCAAGATTATAAAATTCGTCCGAAAAAATTTGAAAGGTTTACATTATTTTGTGTTTGGTATATTTTATAAAATACAAGATTATTCAACAGGTTCAGTACACTGGACCTGCGGCTGAACAGGTTTTCACATTTCGGCTCATTTTATGATACAGCATTATTATTTTCAATCGTTCTATCGATTAATTTGTACTTTTTTGAAGTCACATATCAAACTAAATCTCAAACGTTAGGATTGTTCTAATCTCGGACGAATATTCGAGAACCCTAAATCGTTCCTAGGCACGGACCGTTTTGAGGTCTTTTATGAAATAATAATAATAATAATAATAAAATTCATTGTTTTGTATCTTGACTAAGCGCTGAGCTACTGTAATTTCGGTGGCATTGGCGGTGCATGCGTGGGACGATTTCCTCGTGCAATCACGCCACTGGGTGCAGGTTTCATCGAGAATAATGAGCCAAAAAGTACATGCTGAATCACCGGAAATTTGTTGAGGACCTACATAACAAAATGAAACTTGACATTAAATCCAGGGAATCGATTCCTTCACTTTTGCATTTCGATATTCTAACCTTTTTCGATTCATACAATTTTTTATATACTTTTCAACCAATAAACTATATTTAGTCGAGTACATCAAAATTTTGAAATTTTTATTCTTTTTTGTTGATTTCAATTGAAACAAGTTTGAAAAAAAAAACACGAACGTCTGGAAGAAATTGATTCCGTTTTTTTTGTGGAGGAATGTAGATTTTTTGTCAAAAATATTGTATGTTAAAATTGAAGAACCAGCTTATCGAGCTTCCAATTGCCAGACGCTATTGAATTAATACTTACTTCGACCTTGTACATTTTGATCAATCCAGTGTTGACTTTCGACCACGAAGAGACTGCACTAACGTTCCAAAGTTGATTTGAATGTTCAGCAAATGGACCAATTTTAACTTTGCATATGAATTCTATACTGGCTAGAAACATGTATTGCTTAGCGTACATCTCAATCGTGTCGGGACTGACAAAATGACGGGGCTCTAATCGTGGATGGCCTGAAAAAACAATTCATTCAGTCTACAAGAAACTAACGAATAAGACAAATTAGTTAATGAGACTGGTTGAGTTCCAAATCCAGAAGTTTATACAAAGTTCATTAAATTTTTAACAAACACAAATATTTGTTCAGTTTATGAATTTTCAAAAAATTCTATCATTACGTTTCAAAGATAGTCAACGAATGGAGTATTTTTCAGCTCACCAATGAGTTGTGAACTCCCCCAAATGAATGGCACAAACTGATAATCATCCAAACTCCATACGCCATGGCTACCGGCTGGTTCCATTCTATAAACCAGTTGTAATCTTCTCACAAGTGTTAAGTACCTTGGGAAGAACAAGAAAAACTGGATCATTAAGCTTCGAAAAGAAATTTTTTAAATTTTTTAATAAGAAAAGTCATTTTCTAAAGTGAAACAGGAATAAATTGTGGTGGAATGAAAATAATGATTCATGGTAGCTTTACCTGTCAAATACTTTGGTACCAACTGCGACCTTATCATCCGCTTTGTAAGCACCTATTTTAAACATGCAGCACAGGAACATGATAAATGCCATTTCATGACCGGTGCCATAGTCAATGCGAGTTGCATTGCCAAAACCTTCACACCAATATTGAGAGATTTCTGGAATCGCTCTGTGCAAATCTCCTGGCAATACTTGTTTCAGTTCTTCGACTGCTGTCTGAAATGAATTTAGTTTCAATTTCTTTACTCTTCTGCAAAAAATGAAGAACTCCCAGCTTTAGGATTAAGGAGGGTGGCTAGCGACGATACAATGTTGCCATGCTAAATCATGTTAAATAGATTAAAAATTTCAAAATGATAAGAATTTAATAAAATTTAGTGAATATATTCTTTAGTGCCAAATTTGACAATACAAATTTTTTAAGATTTTTCTTCTGTACAGTTATCGAGTAATTAATCACTAAAGTTCACGTGTATAAGCATTGCATTTCCATATATATAGGTATACATTCCGGACATAAGAAATCTGCTTTAATGCGTAATTACACGATAACTAAGCAGAAGAAAATTTTGAAAAAAATTGTGTCTTCGCACTTGATGTTGAAGAACATTATCACCAAATTTGATCAATTTCTTATCATTTTGACGAACGTAGCCACCCTCCTTAAGGGACTACAGAATTAGACATATTGAGGTAAACTCTCTAAATTCAAGAACTATTGTATACAAAATCAAATAACACGAGGTGAAAGAGAAAACCGTACAGTTAAGAATTTGAGAAGATACGATTAATAGATATTCTCTACACGATAGAAAAAAGATAATGAGAATGGAAAAAGTTATTCAGTAGAGACTTGTGGAATAATTTTCACAATAATATTCACACACGATTGCTTCTCGCTTTTGAGAAATAAAATTTCAATTTTACTTTTCAAATTTAGTATGTTTAGTTCTTTATTGCTTTGAAAATGAAAAAAATTAAGAGAATGAATATACAAAAGATGAAATATCTTAATTGAACAATGGGAATTCCTAGTAGAACTGATTGAAAAAATACCTCCGTTAATTTTTCGTTCCACACACGAAAGGATTTATTACCAAAGCGCTGTGGCTGCTCAGTTGGTGGAATTTGTCTTATCCATTCGTCGAGTTTATTTAACATGGCAATGGTTTTGACCACCGCCGGAGATTGCGAACATTCCACATCCAGTGGTTTTCCTTGAACCGCATCGTTCAATGCCATAACAAATCCCAAATATTCCTGTAAAAAGTAATGTTCACTCTCAGCTCTGGGAATATAATTAAAAATTAATTTAGCAACAGAAATGGGCACATTTGTGTCTTATCAAAGACACAAAAGTATACTTCAGGATAAATGTGTAAAATAATTAGCTTTTCAAAAAATTGATCAACACTCACGAAATACGCCTCGGATTTTTGCCAAGCGACCATGTCCTCCGGAACTTTGATTGCTTTTCTAGGTACGATGAATTCATGATTCTCGGCTACGAAAATTGGAAAAATCATACATTTTTTTGGTTCAATCGCAAATAAATCTTAGAATAGTTTTCAGGTGGTTGTTTCTAATTTTTTTTTACACTTACAAATTACACCTGATGTGTTCGTGACTGAACTCGAGGAGCTCATTTTTCATAAATATAATGATGAAAGTCGGTATGACGTTTGAGGATTTTTTTGTTGTTTGTTTTACGAGTTACCGGCTCTAATGTTTCATGATATTATGACGTTTGGATTTTTAGGTGGTGGCACGGTCGTACATACAGGTCTGGAAACGACTGTAGCATTGCATAGGCAACACGTGGGCCTTTTAATGTCCAAGCTTTTTTTTCTCATTGCTACCACCGCGTGACGCTGTGATAGGGGGATGTGATGAATCATCGTATGGGAATATTTTAATTCAATCGGGGATATTTTCGATTAGGGATATTTTTGATTGAGGATATTTTCTATTGGGATATTTTTGAAAATTGAAAAAAATTTGGCCAACTTCACACGGACTTTTGTTTTTGATTTTCTTAATTAACTAATTTCCGACAAACTTCCGACTATATGCATTTAAAAAAAAGTTAAGAATCCAAATTCGCCAAATTCCAAAATCGGTCAAATCGGTCAGCCAAGTTTACGGAGGTGACAGCGACATAGATGTGCTATCTCTCTTTCACACGCGACATCCCTTACCATGCAACCCATGCAACCATGCGGCCAAACATTGAAGCTATACACAAAAACTGGACGTCAAGCGACCCATCCCCCACTACCGTCATTTTCAGGGTACGACTGGGTACGACCGTAGGTGGTGTGTGGAGAGATTGTCCGCTAACCTAACGTCGCAGGGTCTAGTCCAAATGTTGAGCACAGATGACGGCTACGGTCGATTTCTTCGATAAAAAAAATTCGATGACAGAGGTTCTCAATTTTCTTGATAATCGACGAGTACAGAATTTACATTAGTTTTGAGTTTATATTTTTCGTGCGAAAATCGATGTAAATATAAGTAAATGAAGAACATTTCAGAAATTCTTTATTTGAGTGCGTAAATGTTCGTTCTATTAGACGTTCTATTTATGAATATAAATAAATAAAATAAAAAATTTTAATTAATTAATTAAATAAATTTTCTATCATATTACCTGACTACCTGCTCACATTCGTTGGAAAAGTGAGTTATAAATATTTTTTTTTGATAAAAATGATCAACTTGGAAAATCTACTTTACCAACGGAAGTGAGGTGGTCGCGGCTGTCAGTACTGCGAGTACGTGCTTTGGTGCAGGGCTTACAGCGCTGGCAGCAGGTTCTGGAATACTATAGAGAGCAATATAGAGAGCTAGCTTGTTGCTTATCTTCTATCTTCGCTTCCGTAGGCAGTTTCTGTTCCGCTCCGGCTCCTTGGTTCGTCCAGCTGCTTTATTGGTATAGGAAAAGGTCGGTCATGTAGGACTCGCCACAGCTATGGTGTGAAAACAATGGTTTTAGGATTGCGTTTCGTCTCGGGTACAGTGGCAGACTCGGGGCTGTGCCTACTGTACCCTACCCCAGACGCTTTGTGGACGAAGGGTTCTGGGATGGACGTTACATACATTGGACGAGAGCCTGACGAAGCGTTGACGAGAAACTGTAGCCTCGTAGCGGTTGTTTCGTGAAGTACTTTGGAACGCCACAATAGTAACCATACGATAGAAAATTCATGTGGTAGAAATGTTTCCTGATAGATTTGAAAAATCATTTATTTTCACGATACAGTCGTTGCAATTAATACATTTACCAATAGCAATTTTCTGTTAAAATGCGCTTTTGGTAGATTTAAATCCATCTTTTAAAAGTCAATCGAAAGCAGTTCCAGCAGAGTTTATGCTTTCTCAAAACTTTGCTTTTTCTGTTATTTTGCGAAAAACGAGACTGTTTTCTCAAAGTTTTTCAAATTTACTCACCGTATTTTTGACACCATCGAGAGACATCGACACAGTGTTTGTCTCCTGTAGATTAGAAAAGAAAAGAGATTATTCGAGGTGAAAAACAGCAAATTTTCCGAGACTCCTCCGCCGAAGGCTTAAAAAAACCCCAGTAGACTCTTCTCTCAGTGAAAAATTTAACTCGAAAACGATTCTTAAAATGCGTATTAAAAAAAAAAAAAATATAATGAACCATCTTTATGCAACTAAAAACATTAACGATTCGTCCCCATGCAACCCTCGTGGTCCACGTGTCATCTTGACGCAAATTTAGTTTAATGAATATTTACCGTATCCTGAAAATAGTCGAACCACCCTGGTTGCTCAAAGAATTTCGATTTATCGATGGAATTATCCCACTTAATGTTAAATTAAATTCAGGAAAAACTTACCAATTTACGGTAAAGTAGGTGCAGTGCAATTCGATTTCTCGATGAGAAGTGTGCTTGAAATATGTTACTGTCCGTTCTTCATATATGGAATTAGGAATAAATTGAGCAGCTGTTGAGTCAGTGACTCATAAATTAATCAGGGTAAATACAATATGGAGCCACGCATGTGTGGGGTTGGACCAAATTTTCTATCCGTGTTTTTCTTGCTATAGCATTGTTCATCGCCTAACGTCGTAAAAAAAATTATTTTCTCAGGTGTTCCCTTTGTAAAAAACACATTTGGATAAATCGCTAATTTATTTATCATTTCAATACTTTTGCGCCAAACACCAGATGCGATAGGTGCGCAGCGTGTGTAAAAGTTGCCTCGCCTTAGTCGAAACTTTGACGGAAATAGAGTTAGATTCGAGGTGATTAAGGGGGGCCCTACTTTAGGAGATCAAATAAATCGATTGTTTTCGAGAATTTTTTTAGAAGAAAATCACCACAGCGAACTTTTCGGTATAGTTTCGAGGATATTTCAAGAGTGCAAAAACATTTTTTTAACGTGAAAAATATTAATATTTACTATTTTATGCGCAAAGCTTCGTTATTGAAGTTTCTCAATTGCGGGAAAGATTGCAAAAAAATTGTACGTTCGGTTGAAACGTAATAAAGTTGTTTGTTTTTAAAATTAAATTCTCTTCTAGTTTAACCTAAAGGATGATTTAAAATGTTTGTTTGAACAATTTTGACAGCACGTTGAAGTAATATATTTTTTCTTTAAAAGCGTTTTTCTTTCAAACTTTCGAAAAATATAGAATTTCGCAATTGTTTAGATTTTTTCAGGCGCCATTAATGAAAATTAGTCTAGTAAGAGAATTCTCTTCGGCAGGGTGTCGGTTCGTCACCGGACAGTCGGACCCCGCATTCCGAAACAAAATTCCGTTCTACCAGAGTTACTTATTAGAGTTATTTCTTCAATTACTGCGATAAAAAAATTTTGGGGACGAGTTGAATTTTTTAATGGTAATAATCGAAGTGAACGGCGCTAATAGAACGGGATTTTAGTTGGGAGTGAATTGTTCGTTTTCTTTATCCTCAAAAAGACAAGATTTGAGAAGAGCTATGCAGTTCCTTTCGAGTTTTTAAGATTCAAGACACCTTAGAGGAAGATTCTTTTTTTAAATATTTCAACAGTTCCTGCAGCCAAAAAATTTCTGTACATTGAATTCGAATTTCGGAGATAGTCTTTTTTGTAACTCATTTTTCTTGACAAAACCGGCAGCCGAATCGCTCATCCAAGCCCGCATGCTGGGGCCACAGAGTAATAGGTCTGTCCATGTATTTGTATGACGATTTGCAGCCGAAATAATGAAAAAAAATCAAGTCGCTTGAAAGAGCTCTAAAAATGATTTTAAATATTTCAATTTCGGTGTAGACACTTTACTTGTCCAGCCAATTTGACAGTCAATTATTCGACAGCCAATTATTTGAATATATTTGAAAAATTCAGTCTTCCGAAGTGGCTGACTCGATGATGTGAAATGCCTCAAATACGTATTTTGTGTGAGGACTTTCCAGAAGGAGGTATCGGAACATGCAGGCGTAGGCAATGAAAGCGAAATAAATTAGTAATACAAAAAAATATGCTCAAAGTTTTTATTTTTTCTGAAGATAACTTGGGAACAATTTTGCAAGCCAGTACACAATTGATACATTTCTCAGCAGTCACGAAAGTACGTTAAGATCTTCATTGAGAATTCAATTATGAAGTCGTTTATGCATTGGATGATACAAAACTCTGTTTCTTCGCTGTTGTACTATCAGAACACGTCGAGTGTGTAAGGCTACAACATTTGTTGCTTGTAAACTATTTAAGTGATTTTTTTTTCATTATTGAAAAGTTAATAATTTAATATAATTTTCGATTTCGCCAAGATTCAGAATTCCATAAGTCAGGCAGTCAGTTTTTCTAATGATTCATTTGGCGATCCAAAATCGACGTATTAGGTTTCTTCAAATAATCCTCTTAAGCTTGTGGTTCTGCTTGTGATTCTGCTTGTGGTTCTGCTTGTGATTCTGCTTGTGGTTCTGCTTGTGATTCTGCTTGTGGTTCTGCTTGTTGTTCTTCTGCTGGCTGTAAATCAAACGTGAATCGAAGGTGCGTTAACTTAATCATTCGTCACGAAGAGTATTTAAATGGCAAATCATTTGATTTGGTCCCATACATAAAGTTCAAAAAACAGATTTCGTGTATACTATTTAACTGAACCTGTACCTTCTGTTGGCTTTTTCCTTCTAGCATGTCAGCAAAAGTGTTGGCTCCCTGTAAATGAATAACAAATCCCTTGTAATTGTGTTTCCAATGAATTTCTTTTTCGAGCTGTCTTAGAAAATGCTTACAGTGTCAACACCGGTGCCTCCTGTCTGCAGACCAATTTGGACGCCCTGATATGGAAAAAGTCTCAGTAAGTTTTAGAGAAAACTTCAGTGAGCCTTTTGAAAAGTCTCTTAAATATACTCACCTGTCCTCCTGCGTTGACGATGTTGCCAAGAGGTTTCAATGCCTAAGTACGAAAAAAAATTGGTTAATTGCAATATTATTTCAGGTTCATTTTGTATACGATATAAATATCGTTGCACATATTTATGCATTTAAAGCATTTTATAATTACCGGATTAGCATTGTTGATTTCGGTAGCCCAATTACTGGTTGCCTATAGATGACAAAAAAAAAAACAGGTAAATTTCAAATTTATTTTGGTTCATTTTTTTGACGTGCTATCTTTCGAAATGTTTACCTTTCCAGTTTCGCTTGCGGCCGTCTTCAATCCTTCCTTAGCCATCTGCGGATCAGAAAAAAATTTGCAAGTTTTTTATTTTGTCACGCGATGATTGGGATCATTTTTCAGGTCGACGGTGAAGCGTGATATTGTTTTAATAAGCTATTTCTTATAAGAAACACGAAGGTCTAAAGTTGAATTCTTGTGGATTTATTGTATCACGTGTACTCGCATAGGTAAGATCTCAGTAAGTTTTACGAATTTTTCAGTAGAGATTTCAAGAGTTTCTTCGCATACTTACTTCTCCACCTTGTCTTAGAACGTTAGCAATTTCCTTTTTCGTCTACATAAGAAAAAAAACATGTGTTACATCGATTCCGATTCGTTCGTAATTCATGAGCTGTTTTCAAAAGTACTTACTTGATCAACCACGTTAGCTTGGGCCTGTTTACTGGCCTCTTGGAACTGTGAATTAGAAAAAAAATTCATCCTCATGAATACAGAAGTAGTTGAGACAGTTTTCTCGAAATTTTTCAAAATTTACTTACCGTGTCTGATACGCTCTTTGTTGCCTCATCAAAACCTGATTTAATCTGCAGATTAGAAAGAAAATGGGATATCATTTTAAATAATTAACCAATCCGCCGAATTGTGAATTCTCAAAATAACTGAACATTTTTACAACTCATGCTCAACCCTGGTGGGTCACGTGCTCTCTTATTGCAAATTTAGTTTAGTGAATATTTACCGAAGACGTTAAATCGCTCCACCCCCAACCTGGTTGCTGTTGACATAGAATAAGAACGTCTCGATTATTGCATTGGTTCATTAGTACGTTTATATTTCCTTATTTTTTTACTCATGGGATACAAAAAGTTCAAAACATGTTATCACGGTCCGTAGTAGTACTTAATACTTCTTTCGAAGGTTTGAATTACTTACCGGTTCGGGAACCGGGATCGCCTAAACAAAGTGAAATAGAATCATGTGATTATAAATGTGCCGAAAAATATGGAGAAACGAAACAATAATGTGGAGAACTTACTTGGACGAGTACGCAGCCGAAAAGGGCGACCAAAACAATTTTGCCAACCATTTTGACTAATTCGTGCTATGCTGAAATGGCAAAAAATAATAAATTTAAATCTTCATGCTGATGCGAAAATGTGAAAAACTTTAGTCAAAATGCTCGCAGTAAAGTATTTTTAAGCCGGGTACCCCCGGCTTAAATTTTATTCTCATTCTTTTATACTTCCTTTCGAAGATTATGTAGAAACTAGTTTTTCCAATAAAAGCATAAAATATTGTTTGAATAAAAAGTAAAAAGAAAGCTTACCAATTCGCGGAGATGCAAGTTCGATTACTCGAAGAATAGTGTGATGAGAACTAGATTACAGACGCCTTATATATGTACCAATTCCTCGCGATCGAGGAAAAAATTAATTCAATGACATATGGATACGCCACCTGTATGCTAGGGCAAACAAATGAAACAATGGACAAGTGGGGATGTTTTCCTTCTTAACATTTTTTTACCTCAAAATTGTGTCTATTTTTTGCAGCGACACGAGGCTCAAGTATTATAATGATGAAAGATCATTATAAACTCTATATAGGATCCTTAACCGGTTGATTGGTGAGCTTTTTTCCAGTTTTTGTGCCAAAACTGGTACGAGCCAATATGTTACCGAAAATCACGATAATTTATTTCTGAGGGTTTTCAAGGTTACTGATTCCATTTTCATGTGATAAAGCATGAAATTTTCGCAGTGAAAAATTAACAAATTTCACCCTGAACCCTTATTTTTCACATTTTTGGGGGTAGCGAATTTTGTTTGATTTCGATGAAAGAGTCGAGTGTAATAAAAAACTAAAAATTTTCATGTCATATAGCATGAAAATCCATTGAAAAAACGAAAAATTTCACCTTCAACCTTCGATTTTCCCCATTTCACAAGGGTAGTGAGGTGAAAATTAAGTTCAAAAATCGACTCAGCGACCCAAAAAACCATTGTATACCAATTTTTGTCCAAATCGGTTGAAAATTGAAAAAGTTATTTCAATATGTACACATATGATACAAAATCAGAATGGGCCCGACTTTTTTTTGTACATATATGATCCAATACCAGTCAACCGGTTAAACCTCTCAGACCGAGACCTATTTCGCGTTTACGGAAAATGATTCCCTTCATAATTTTATCTCAAAATACTTTCTAGTTTCCGAATCGATTGTGACATTTCAGTTTTTTTGTTGGAAAATATGAATTTTTGAATGTTCGCTGCGCGCAGCTCCAGGTCTTTGGGTAGAAAAATCAGGAAAATTTACGAATTAATCTAGCACCTAATACCTTAAATACATCATATTATTAGCTTCTCTTTGAAAGGAAATAACGTTTGGAGTACGAAAAAAATGTGTACTCACTTTTCTTTTGCGATAACTAAAGCACCTTTTCATACAACGCCAACTCAACATGAAACGCCTTGCTTGATGGAACTAGGCAGTTAGAACCCCGACCTTACTGACTGATGCAGTTTTATTGGGCTTGGAAGCGCGTGTTGCGTAGAAGGGTTGAGGGAAAAAACCCTTGTAACGACTTTAAAAAATGCCTATTTTCGACAACTATCTTTGGGCCGAATGATAGGTGATGGAGCAATAATATTCAGGGAAGTCAATGATCACATATTCAAGTTACAACAAAAACTTGTGATGAAAAGTTTTTAAAACAACGATGCCAGAGCTATTTTTGACAGGGTAGTCGATTTCAAGGCATTTTCCGGTACGCAGTTTATCTGGTGCAATTGTTAATCCGGAATATAAGAATTAAAAATAAAGACATCATCTGGTCACTCATGGGATTTCGAAAATATTCGTTTCTGTATTTTTGACGAGTTTTCCAACGGAGAGGTTCAATTTTCAACAAATATAAGGATCAGATTTTTTTTTCCAGGTATAAAGCTTTTTGCTTCATATTCTAAGGGGTTCAAGTTTCTAGCCAATTAAAAAATAGGATTTTTTGAAAATTTTTGAGTGGCTTTAGCCCTTAAAATAAATAGATTTTTCTTCGCATGCCTGCGAGTAAGTGCAAAATAGTCACTTAAAAAGAAGTTGTCAAGGGTCGTTGAAACAATTTTTAAATCTTCTTCTCCCTGTTTTGATGAAAGCATTTCTTTTACATTTTTTTCCCACAAATCTGTTGCTAGTATTCTAACTTACATTCTTTTAAAAAAAACTCTTTTTTTTTACCAACAACTATTAGTCACTAAATAGTTTCAACGTAAATAGAAACGGAGCAAAGTACATGTGCGGGTCTTGGTTTGAGCAACGCAACTCCGATGAAAGCGCTATATGACGCACGAGCGTGTTTCGGATCAAGGCCCAGCTCATTAGAATTTTTTATATATTTGATAAGACATAAATACTTGTCGAGTTTTACTTTTAGCTTTAACCTGCTACCAAATAATACATTCGCTGTAGAATTTCTTATCGATGAACCTCCTAATTTTAATTGATACGTGGTTGATTCTAAAGATCAGTATCTCAAAAATAACGTCTCGTATATAAACATCGATATAACAAATGAAATATTTTTTTTTGCGCCTGGGAAAAGACGTAAAGAAAAAGCGATGAAATTGTCAAGACGAAACCATTTTTTTCGATCCATCAGTTATTAAATATAATGTTATTAAAATATAAACAAATAGTCCAAGTGAGATTCGAATTTTGATTTCTGAAGAACTTGAAATTTTTATTTTTTTTATAAATGGGTTCCGTTATCATTTGAAATTTACATAGAATACGTAAAAAAAAGGTGCGCGATGTTTGTCACACCGTTTCTTCATATTAGAGATAAAAATATAGTTGATTTCTCACTTTTCTTGTTTTTTTCGCTATTGACCTTCATAACAGCTTCGATTAGTTGAACCGCGAATAACGTTTGTGTTGTGTTGAAAAATTTCTCGACACATTTCATTTGCGTGGCGTGACGTTTTATTCTGATATGAAAATTATTGATGAAAAAATACTTGAAAAATATTGATCGAGCATATTCGGGGAATAAATTGGTTAGGCGTTGGAATGAGTAGCATTCAACTCGATCCTTAATCATTAAATCGATCGAAAACAATTTCATAATAATAGCTTAATGGAGAGAACCGCAAGAATCCTTTCTTTGCATCGCCTAAATATAAAAAAAAAACAAATTTTTTTTGGTTATGTATGTTGAGAAGTTTTATTTTTACCACGTTTATACTTGCACTTGAAAAGCCTTTATCGTCACGTGGACGAGATTTTATGGGGTAAAGATCTTAAAGTTGTTGCTTCGTGTTGTAAAATACCATTTTGTGGGAGAAAGATCATCAAAGCACGATTTTAGCTGTTTTGAAACGGTAGCGTGGCGTTCATTTTTCTTTTCATTTGAAAATCTAATATATTGATTCGTTGTACGACGAATTTTCAATTCAAAGCGTAGTTGTTGTAACTGCTGCACTTATTTTGATAGTCACGAATTGCCAGAAACTATATATGCATGTATTCGAAAGTCAATATGTGACGGTATATTTTGCAAATAAAGATTTTGGGTCTATCACAGTGTAAAGTTCAATTTTCATTTATGAAAGCCAAAAATCACGGACAAACCTCCACTGCTTTCGCTCTCCGAACACTGCCGAACGGTCCCGAATGCATGTAAACAGAACAGCAATGTGCTGCAGAAGTTTACAAGTTTTGTATATCAGCAGAAGATCTCTCGAAACCGGTAAATAAATGATAAATCTACCTGACAACAATTTAAATGATCGTTTTTCTACTTTCGGGCTTTATAACATCTGTTTTATCATATAAACAACACGAAAAATATCCGTCGCATTTCGAATACGTAACAATATATCGGTGGATGATTTCTAGGTTATGAGTATCAATACGAACAATGCCTGGTAGAATATAAAAATACATTTATAGTAGAAATTCGAAACGTCTTGAAAGTTTATTTCACTGGTTTTATTAACCATTTAAGTGACACGAAAGAGCGTTTATAACTTCGGTACAATGGCAACATCTTTGGATAAAATTACTGATGTTGACATCGATGCGAATGGCATATTCAAGTACATACTGGTCCATGTTCACGACGACGTCAACAAGCAGTCAAAACCTATCGTTAGAGGCTATGCGAAATGCACCTGGCATGGTATGTACAAAAATATTTTATCATCTTGTTCATATGGTTTTTCCTCTCGTGTCACTAACACAATCCTCAGCAACGACTATTGATGCTGAAGTTTGCTACATTGTTTAACAAGATAAATGAGAAACCAATTTGTAATTTGCCGATTATTTATTCCAAAATTCATTTGTTTAGGTTGAAAAATCATGAATTGCAAATTTAGGAGGTCAATGAAACCGATACTGTCCCCAGGTTTTTTTGTTTTTCTGATTAGACCCCAACGTAGCAAATTTCAACATCATAATAATTAGTGAAAAGTCTGCACGTTGATCTGCACATAAAGTTCTCTCTTTCTATTTAACATAAAATGAGAGATCTCTCAATTTGGTATTTTCCGTTAAAATTTTCTACCCTAAAATGACTCTAACTTTTTTCTCTATACAAAATTGGAGTCATAGCCATTTTTCTTACAAGATTCTGAAAGGAAAATGAACACTTTTCAGCAAAAAGACTTGCAAAATTGAATGAAGTTTCTAGTATTTTGAAGGTGGCTTGACTTTTTTGATTTTTTACCAACTAATTATTTCGTGTCTATATTTCTGTATGGAAATCTCTTTGCTGAAATTGTTTAGCCGTGCCTCTAATTTTGTACAGAAAGAAGGATATAGCAGTTTTTATGAAGCAATGAAAAGTGGCAAAAGTAAAAATTCTTCAAAACTGAAAGAATAAATTGCGTTGTGCGTATGAAATTTGAATAACTCTGTTAGAACTATTTTCTCAACTATTCTTTTAAAAGTTTTAAAGGAAGAAAGTGTTTCTATCCGAAGATGATTGAACAAGTGTAGAGGCAACTGTTATCCAGAATATCATTAGTTTATATAGTTGCGTCACAAATATAGTAATTGATCATACATTTTTCAGAGAGTTTCTTTCCTTATTTCTCATTATTAGTGAAATAATTGTGCCATTTTAAACGTGTTCAAATTTTTAATACAAAATAAAAGTAATTTTATATACGTACAATATATACGTACGTAAATATATATAAAAGTAATTTTATATATATTTTTATACGTCTTCTTATTTGATACAATATTTTTTGTGTTTCCATGGAGATCAGTTAATTCCATAAAATTTTCATAGAATATTGTGTGCGCCCATGGTAATAGCATTTTTCTCTCATGAAATTGTTTTTCCCTTTTTCCCTTCAGGTTTGTTTTTGTATTTTGTTCTTCATGTGAATGCCGACAAAGGAGAGAGTGTAAATAAGAGAACATCACATTGTCTCAGGCTTTTCGGTGCCCTTTGGTCCTACACCGATTAGAAATTAAATGTCATACATTGAACGATCATTCGACAAGTTGTTTTTGACAAATACCAATTGGATGGATCGCTTCCGATGAATTTTCCAGCGATCATTGACTTTGAACTATCGTGTAAAATTGTCGTGATTATACAATTTTTGATAGTCATAACTGACAAAAGTTTTCCATTTATCTTTTCGCTGAATTTTTTTTAGTCAAACGATTGACCCTGGAATGGAAGAAACTGAAGTTCAGAATTGATATCTTAACTACTTACTTTCGAAACGTTGATCAAGCACCTTTAGGTCGGGGAATCACTGAATTTATGTCAAATACATTGAACTTATGTTTATTTTGATGAGGATACATAAGTGTAGGCTTCGATGATGAATTAACAGCATTGTCTTTTTCAGTCTCGCAAAATATAAACGTTTTAATCGTCAGGTAGATAATCGCTGTTGAAATAAAAGCCAGAGAGCACTTGACGTGCGTCTATCGTTCACGAGAGAAATGAATATTGGTTTAGGAATTTTATCCCGAGCTTTTTGATATGACAATATATAGTTTGGCCCGACAGATTTGTTTCGTGTTAAAATGAATAAAAAATTCGGACTGCGAACCTCATAATTCACGGTATTTTACACACATATACGTAGTATTTACAATCTAAAAGTTTGGCGAATAGTTTGCTCGAGTATTTGAGAAAAGAAAACATGAAAATTCGACTCGACGCTGGCAACGCCCGGACATTATGCTCCCAACGAAGTGGTACGAGAAAAAAAGCAGCCTTTTTTCGAATGGTTGGTTTTCGCGTATCGTGATACACGACGATCTGGCAGTTTGAATTTAGAAAGTAGATTAAGGCGACTTCATTCGAGTACGAAAATTTCGAAGGTTCTTTTGAAAAATAGTCGTTGGTTTGTGGATAATTCAGTTTAAAAAAAGTCCCTTTTAAGGTGTTAACTCCTCGATGGAAGAGTAGGAATTAACGGAGAGGTAGGTCATTTCATTAGTTCAATTTTCAAATTTATTCGCGTTTAAAAGAGTTTCCACGCGAATACTTTCCCGAGCGCGCATTCATCGACATTCCAATTGTTTATGAATCTCTGCATCTTTCTTTGTTTCTCGACTACTTTTTTCCATCTGTTTTTCACTCTTTTATCTTTTTTACAAAATAAATTGACATTTTTCGTCGTTTAACGATGTTTTGAGGAATACACATCGCTACTCATACAACTCCACCCACAACGCTGTTGTCTTTTTCATGATTTTTTTTGTTTTTTTTTTTTTTTTTTTCAAGAGAGAGAGAGAGAGAGGGAGAGAGAGAGAGAGAGAGATAGAAAAATGTCTCGTCTTTCTTGCAGCAATAATATTTTTTCAAAATAGATCGATACTCTCGCGTTTGTTCTGTAATAATAATACAACGAAGAACGAACTGAGTGTTTATGGTTCGATAAAAAGCGCAAATAACTCGACGATCTCTGCGCTCTTCGGAACATTCGTTTCCGACAAATTGTTTGGACAAAAAACATTCTAACTCGTCATCGTGAAAGTATATTTTTGTGTTTTCTTGTTATATGGGTTTAGCGATTTTTCACGAGGACACACGAGTAATGTTACAAGTAAATAGGATTATTAAAACAATCGTTGAAAATGGTAAACAATTTATCGACGATTTTGTAAAAAGGTTCGTTATCATAATTAAGAAAATAAAAAGACTCTGAAACGAAAGGTTTCAACAGGGTTTTCGGGAACTCACAGAAAAGACGATACGAGTCGTTGAAGATTTGACGAAATATTATCTCTCTGAAAATCTCTCATTGTTGTTGTTGTTGTTGTTGTTGTTGTTGGTGTATGAAAAATTGGATTTTTCGAGTATTCGATAGTTCCACACGAATAACGAACGTGATGAGGCGATAATACGATTAATTGGCAGCAGGAAGTGCTGCCAAAAAGAGTCCTTCACTACGAGGCTCTCCTGAAACAACAGCAGGCTCGTTGTATGCTAAACCCATCTCTGCAAGTACGGTTGCTCGAATTTTTAAGGATTTTAGTAACTCGAAGGATTTCTTGAGTGCTTTGTCGAGTAGGCGCAGGCCGGGGTACGTCCACGTGAACCCCGACCTGCTTTCAGGTGCTCCCGGGCTCGTCGCTCGGTTCTATTAAATCTACGTTGGCCATCTGTTCGAGGAGTTTCTTTTTCGCACTGATCAGTGATTTCTTATCGTCCCGATCGTCGTTCGTTGCTGCGCTCGATACTGATCCGTTTCCTTTGTCGGTAGCATTGTCCTTCGCGCTCTCCAATTTATCTCGATAGTCTTGCACCGGCGATGGGAAGCCGATTAGATCCGGCTCGGTGTTCCGGTGCATCAGGGTAAATGGAAGCTTCAACGAGACGACGCCACCCATTAGCGAGATTAGCAGCTTCACCTTAACACACAATTGTCCTCTCGTTTGTTATTTGATTCTCGTACGTTGCTGTTTTTATTTATTCTTATATTCTACACGGTTTCAGCCGCATCGAGTTACTCCATCGGAGACTCGCGCTTCCTTTTATTATTGTAAAGGAAGCACGTTCGAAGGAGTAATTTAGGATAATGCATCGCTTTACCTTGACATAGTAGGAAACGTTGATGGCAAATGGATCCCGGTCCTTTTCACTGTTCCCGGTACAAACTACCGTCGAGGCCAGGCTCGTACCCGCTTTCGTGTAATTGTCCTCCAGAGCTATCCAGTTCTTCGTCGAACCCATTATCGGTCGGAGACTGTAGTTCTTCGACAATTTCGAGCCAGGACCTATCGGACAACTTTCCCTTTCCGATTCCACAGCTACAACGTTTTTGAACTTTCCACTTGTGAACATGCACACGTCCACGTGCTGGAAGACCAATACCTGCGATCGAACACCAAATATGAAAGTTTGCTTCGAGCGCGAACCAAATGAAAATTCTTTCTAGTGCATTCCAATCTCGAAGAGCCTGGTTAAACGTTGCTTAAACTATTTCGATGATGGGGGAACCTTTGGAGAGAGAAACTTTCGACAAATAATCACTATGAAATTTTACTTGATGAAAAACTCAACCGCGCTCTTCTTTTCCTCGGTTTAAGGCTTTCAAATTCAATTTATTTTCTGTTCATTTGAGCCGGAATGTTCTTTATGCATTTTCTATACACTCATGAGCAACTTTTTAATCGTATTTTATGGGTGTTAAAATTCGATCGATTTTTTTGCCAAACCTGCATTGTTATTGTTTCATAAACTTCGTAAGAAGCGTTCATTCGTTATACGGAAAGATGAACAATTTTTTTCGCACAGACCCGGTGTATTTTTCTTCATATTTAAAGACGTTTATCTCAATAACCGATAAGACGAACCCTTTAAAATTTGATATGCGTGTCAGTCGATTACCCATTCAAACTTTGTACAAATTTCAAGACTTTATTAAGAAAATCGTTTCGTGCATGAACTACCTTAATGTCAAATGTTTCTGCAACAAATTATCCTAAATTTTTCTCGTGCGCATAGAATTTTTCAAACTGTCAAAGTGACAGTAGCGAAACAAACGCTAAAAGCCACTCGAGCATTCTGGTTGGTTTGTATTTAAGGAGGGTGGATCACTAAATCAAAATAATCAGAATTTGATCAAATTTCGGGATAACATTCTTTGGCATCAAGTACACAAATACAATTTTTTTCAAATTTTTTGACCACGTCGTTATCGCATAATTGAGCGTTAAATCGAAGTTCTTATGCGCAATGATGCTGAAGTTCGCAACGTTGAGGTTCAACGAAATTAATTTTTATTTTACGAATCATTGATGCAGACTGAAAAACTACGAATTGCAAATTAGGCAGGTAACAGAATTGAAGAATTACTGGAATTGTTGGAGAGTTTTTTCAGATCATTTCGTTGGATTCCAACGTTGGAAACTTCACTGTCATGCTTTTACACGTGAACTTTAGTGTTCAATTACTCGAGAGCTATGTTGTGGAAAAATCTAAAAAAATGTATATTGTTTTATATATTTTTAAAGAATACATTTACCAAATTTTATGAAATTCTTTATCATTTTGAAATTCTTAATATTTTTAACATGGTTTAGCATGGCAACATTATATCGTTGCGATCCACCCTCCTTAATTGGGATTCCTCGCAAAGCACCATGGATTCAATATCGTTGGGTGCTGCTGAAAAAACTTCGTTCAATTGATACGTAGAGTGTCGATGATGTTTTCCTTTCTGTGAATCACTAAACTCAAACTTTTTATCAAAAAGGGGGTTTATTCAAAACGGTACGAAAATTCATTTTTCTGTCGTATCAAAATGAATGAACACGAAGCAGGATTCTCGGTTGAGTTGAAAATTCGTGTCCCTCTGCAAGGGCTGAAGGTGAATGAATTTCTCAAGTCAGGTTCGTTCCCCTCGGGCGTGAAGTTTTGCACGTTCGTTGAAACTAAAAGCATTTTTTGGTCCGTGCCTTCACGGAATCCAGGTGAGAAAAAGTTTTCAAATTTTCTCAATTCCGGAGCTCAACCACCCTCGAAAAGGTGTTATGAATGATGAAAAATTCGTTATTTTCATTCTTTCTTCATCGAGGCCGACTATCTGCTTACTTTTCTCCCTCAAATATTGTTTAATCAAAATTCTTCAATCATGCAAAGTAGTTTGAGAAAAAGTTTGAAAAATCCCGATATTCGGAATCCACCCCTGACGACGCAGGCTCTAGCCAATCTAATTCGACGTGGTAATCTCTGACCAAAGCACTCTCCACGAATAGCAAATTCCTTCGATCCTTCTAGACCTTTATTCCCCAGTTGAAAGTATCGTGAAACGTGTGGATAGCCGGAAGAGATCAATCTTAACCCAGAAAATTCGGCGACTTGTGATCGCAGGGGTGCTTCTTTCGCCACGAAACTACTTCAGCCCCATTACCATGATATCAAGGTGGGAATCAGAAAAATTCTTCGAGACTCATTTTATGCTCGATTTCTCATTGTTGAGCGGTCTTAGCGAACACGTCCTTCATATGCTCCCGTGATATTTCATCGAGCCGCCTTCCAAATGAACGATCGAACGAGTTTATGTTCGTTTCGCCACGCGAGATGAAAAAATAAGGTCGTCGCAAAAGTGCGTAATTTTGAACAGCCTCGGGTCATGTGACGAAGTTGTTCCATCGAGGTCGAGGGAAATCGAGTTGAAATGAGAGAAGGTTACGAGAAAAATTTTCGGATCGATGTTCACGCGGCACGAGAGCCACTTGAATCTTCGTGAATACTTGAAAACGTTTCTTCTGTTTTGGGGGCTCTCTCTCTCTCTCTCTAGATACGGAAGTTTTCAACAGTCTCGGTTGAATCGACAAGGGGCTTGGGTGGAGATAGCTCTGGGGAAAATTTCGGTACGTGCTCGATCACTTTGACATTGGCTCAGTAATTTAATTCTGAGCTACTTGCCAATCGGTCCTCTTTTCCGTAGAGTTCGAACTCTGATCGAGTTGCTAATACGCATTGAATTGCAGATCTTGGGTCGATTTACGGTCAAGTTCGAATAGGTTTAAACTTTGAACGTGAGCTTTTGTCAATCAGATTGAAATCCAAGGTTTCAGAAGTTTCATTAAAAACGAAGGAGAATCGCGAGTGAAACGGTTTCGAACGACCCCAAAGTTTTATCGATTCATCCTCGCATCCGTATCATTAATTTCAATGTTTATCAATGTCTTTTCTCCGCACATACCTGCAATCTTTTGACGGATTTATGACTATCGTTCGTGACGCTGACGTGGACCGTTATCGTATCACCGTGTGCGTAAATTGCCCGGTCTAGACGTGCCTCGAGTCTGACTGATCCCCCGCTAAGTAGAAATGGCTTTTCCATTGCAGCGTTAGGTGCCACCGGCTCTGAAAGGTTTCGTATAAACTGTCGAGTTAATTCCTTCCCTCACAAATTTACATCCACGTGCTTGGATTAACGTGTTACCATTGTTGGGAACCCGAGGACAGTCTTCTTTTGAGATTACACGTTTATTCTCGTGCATATACCCGCGAGAATTCATACTCGAAGACCACCAATTTCACACCGGGATTACGTCCATCGTGTTGTTATTTGATTCAATAAAACTTAATTTAACTCTACACTGAAATCTGGAGCTGTGCTTATATAGACTTGTGATGGGCGTTAAAATCGAACATTTTTTTATCAGATATTCTTCAAGTACAATGTCTGAAGAATATCCTTACCAAATTTCATAAATATTGGAGCATTAGATTCGTAGCTAGATTCGCGATCGTCTAATACTTGAATTTGTAAACACGATTATCTCAGAATCGTTTTTTTCGAAAAATAGTATCTTTGCGGTGGGCACGATTACTAAAAAACTATTAATCCGATCCATACGAAGTTTATACCACTTATTTATTATACCAATGTCTAGGGCCTGGACGAAGGATTTTGAATTTTGTTGGAAAAAAAAAATTGTAACGAAAAAACCGAAAATTTAGCACCTCAAAAATGCATTTTTTGTTAAAACTGTTGCCAT
This sequence comes from Venturia canescens, assembly GCF_019457755.1. Lineage (NCBI taxonomy): Eukaryota > Metazoa > Arthropoda > Insecta > Hymenoptera > Ichneumonidae > Venturia > Venturia canescens. The sequence goes on from NC_057425.1 coordinate 4,933,244, forward strand.
TTTTTTAAATCAAAATTTCAACATATCTTTCGTTCAGGCCCAAGCTATTGTTATAATAAATAATTAGTATGAATTTGATATGGATAGGATTAGTAGTTTTTTAGTTATCTTGCCCACCGAAAGTGATGCTCAAAAAAAAGTGCTACTGGAATACAGCTGGAGTTGCGCCATTTTGAGAAATTTTTTGATGAAAAAGATTGTAAGAGTACATCAACATATGTACTAATGAATGTCGTTCGGAGTTTTTCAGTAAACATTTATTTTCTTGTCGAAAAAAATCAAGTAAATTTTCGCCCGCTGCAAGTGTATATAAGGCCTTAATTCAATAAAAAATTCATTTATTTCTCTAAATTTGCTAAACGAAACTTATTTCGCGTTGATTCAACAACATCCCCGGGTCTCCAGATTGTTTGGGTGATTCAATCATCGGGTTTTTTTTCCAATATAATTCAATAAACGCTTCCAGCAATCGAATGGTTTTAAACGAAAGTTTTATTTTGAGTATTTTATGAAATAGATTGCATCAAACTATTTTGTTAGTGTGCAAAGGATGTTTCTTTTAATTTGATGATTTTTGACAGTACAACGAATTGTAATGGATTGAAAATTCGAAGAATGTTCTTTTGCTCATTTTTTTGAAAGCTTCAGGTGACAAAGCACTTTTTCTTCCATCTCGTAAAACTTTTGGGAACGATCAACAATAAGAAAAATGTGTCATTGATCGAAATAATCGGAACGGTTGAATGCCGCTTTTGGAATTGCCACAAAACCGAATATTCGTGTTTTCGTGATAAGAATTAACTTACGTGGGTGTTCCTCGATCTCGTTTTCAGCATCCATTATCCGGGTGGTTTGCACGATGGTGCATTCTTGGCGATTGGAAGCTTGGGGTTGTACTGTGTACAGAGTGTTGGCTGGCGCAGGAGGAGGATTCGTTCTCTGTATCACCCTGATGCCCATTCTCACTGTCGTGTTTCTGTGCAATTTCTCGTCCACTCTTTCCGCTAGAATCGGTTGCAATAGAGATGAATTTCGGATTAGCAATCGTGTGCGGCACGAAGGAGGGAGAGGGGATGGAACAATCGGAGAGCGGATCTCATCGAACTGCGTCAGTCCATGTTTCTGTCCAATTATTTGCCTGCTCTTCCAACGGCTATAAAAAAACTAACACCGGAATCGAGCTCGAGATATTTTCATAATAATTTCCCTTTTCCCCAGCGAGGCTCAGCTCGTGACTGGAAATTGTGCAACTGCGAGGGATTCGGTATAATTAGATCATCCGCAGGGCATGGAAACATTGTGAAATTTTGGCTTCACCCTCTTCTTTTGTTTGTCACTTTTATCCCTTGGTTTCGCATTGAAAAGCTCCAATTCGATTCGACATAATTTGATGCTTTGTGAATGGATCTCGTTTCTATTAAAATCAACTGAAATGGGCGAGGTACACTTTCGTCTGATTAAATTACTCATTATTTTTTGGTGATCCGGTGTCGCTATATACGCACAACCTTCTCATCGGACCAGACCCATCGTTCTTACGCCCACTTTCGCATGTGGGTACACATCAATTATGTTATCAACGTGTCCCCCACCCTTTGGAACCCCACAAAAAATGGTGCCTCAAACTCCTCACGCGAGACGCCACTGAACCGGGTCGGAATCTTTTGTCTTCAGCACTTTGACGTGAGATATTATTGCTTTTATTTGTTGTGACATCGACGCTCGAACATTCTTTGCAAACGAGCTGATCGATGTTTTTAACACGATCCTGTCTCGTTCAGGGAAAGGAGCGAACGGAAATTTTGAATAAAAGATTGTGAAAAAACGATAAGCAGAAAATGCTCCTTTCGGGAAAGCTCTTCAAAGTATTCGACGAAAATTTATTCCCTCAAGGTCAGTAAATAATTACTGATGCGAATGAAAATGATTTTCAACCAGATTTTTTTACAGCTTCGATCGTCGTTGCAGTCAAACGCTTTCAAACGGGTTTGTTACGTAAAAAAAAGTCGACATAATTGCTGAAGTTTGAAAACAAACACTGACGAAAATGAAGGTGCTTTTCAGTTCGCTAATTGGCTATTAATGCGCTCGACTGCCAATTAAAATTTCGCGTCAAACTATTTGAAAGTATGTTGACGGAATTAGAGTTTTTCCAGCGAAAGTTCGCCGAACAATTTACTCCCTTTAAAAACCAATAAAACGCAGGAACCGAGAATAATAATGAATTTCATTTAGTACTATGTTTGCACAAAAAGTAACATCCGCGCCTTTCTGTATGTAATAACGAATATATGAGGCGATGCTATTCGAAAGATTTTAAAAAACCTACTTGACTATAAAACTCGAGTGAGCACGCGTAAGAGAAAAAGTGAATATTGAAAGCGTTGGAGCAGCGCATTGCATCGACGGAGGGAACGTACGGTCTAGACTCGGTGAAAAAAAAACTGAAAAACCATCGTGAAGCAGCAGGTTGCTTCGTAGCAGCCCTCCTGCTCCTTTTGCCCATCGAAAAAACGAATTTCCAAAGTTCCTCGTTATCCCATAATGCCTTTATGCTTTTCGTTCGCGTGTTACGAGCCAATCCCTCCAGCTGACTCTCCCATTTCGTGTAAGCTCGTTGGATAAATATCTTCTTCGTTCATCATTCTCCGCGGCCCACGTTCTTTTGAAAAATAAATAAGGTTTTCACGGAGTTGGATAAAAACTAAATCCTCTCGTTCTAAACCTATGCGCACACAAAAACTTCGAAGGCGCGCACGCCTCGCCGAAAAAATAATGGCAACGAAGCCGCCGCATTCTGCGCACTTTACCGAGCACATTTTCCCCAAATTAAAGCCTCGCGAATCGCTCAAATCTTTTTCAAACAGTAGCAAACTCTTCGAACACAAAAACGCGCGGGTTAAAATTTTCCGAGGACCCCTGATAACCCCAGCCCGCGTAGAAAGCTCCGCTAGCGTTAATGAATTTTGTGTAATTACCGCTCAAGCCGCTCGAATTACATTGCCAATCTTACCTACGTAAGCTTTGACATCGTAGCTCGTACCGATCGGTGCGCCATTGTATTCCTTAGCGGGAAGTAATCGAACCGACGGCGGTACCACGGACGAAATTTCCATCGTAAATGCATGAGCGTTCGGTCCTAATCGTCGCATCAGAGCTTGCTAATGAAAACAACAGTAAGAACAACGATCGATGAGAGTTTTCGGTACCGTTGAGTTGGCCAACTGAAAAAATTCGTTGTGAGTAGAAAAAATAAATTGTTTTGCTTCAAACACCATATTTTGATAGAATTTTCCGAGGATTCGTGCGATTATTGAAAAACTACATAAAATCAATTTTCGATATTATCGCTGTGAATACAGAGGAACGATAACAAAAATAAATCCACCAGACGCATCGATCCCTTTCTCCATTCATCGGATGCACAAAGGAAGTCGTTAGCATAACAAGTTTTCCTTCTGTTACTCCTGACGCGATGCCCCAGCATTGAATGACAGTTCCCAAAGCTGCTATTTTTATCACAACGATACACATAACGTGTGTACAAATGATAATTTTGATACGGCTTCTCTTTGTGCTTTTCTCCACTCCTTTGATACGTCCAAGTTCGATTTATTACTCTCGTATAATACACGCGTCCGTCGCTCGTTTTCAGCGAGACTAGGCGCTTTCTTTACATTCTCTATTGCCGCGCTATAGGAAATTGTTTAAAGTGGTATAACGCAGTGGAATAGAATGACTAGGAAGGCCCTTTTTTCTTCAAAGAGCTCATAAAGTTGTTGTAACTTTGAGATAAAGTTTATTTCGGACGTTAATTCTGGAAAAAATCGTACGATCCTCTCTGTAATATAAAAAGTTTTTTTTTCTTCTTCTTTTTTTTTTTTTTTCTCGAGATATACTTCAATTTAAGCTCGAATTTTCCGTATCAAATAATGCCTCCAATCTTCGTGCTTACCCTCGTGGACAAGGTTGCTTTCCCGAAGGCTCTTCGAGGTTTGATCCCCGCAGTTTAGAATTACTATCTCCCAAGACTTATCTCCCCGACATACATTTTCATCTCGCCGGCCCCGACGAACGAGCCGAGCGTTTAACCCACTTTTTCAATGCTTCGTCTCACCCCGGTAATAAATTTCAATCGATGAATTCGATCGTTGAATGGAATCTCTAATATTTTCAATCGCGAATATCGCATCAATTTATTTTTACTTTCAAATATCCATTGCATCGCTGCGGAATGCGCACTGACATTTTTTTTTCAACACTTTGGGGCTTTCGAACGCGAATATGAGCGGCGAATCGCAGGAATCTCGATAAAACAGGGGAATTATGGAGAAGAGAAGTGAATCGCGAATCAAAATTCACGTTCCGTTATCCCCCCCCCCCCCCCCCCCCCCACGAAGAGATGCGAATTTCATACACGAAGAAAACGAGGCCGAAAATTCTAGAGTAAAGTACTAGGAATATAGTAACTCAGGGACAGTACATACGTACTGGATTGCAGCATATTTATTCGAAGAGCAGTAATAAGAATTGTTCTATCCACCATAGTAAAAAAACCAACAGCCATACTTTTTATATTCAAAAGACTCAAGAGTCTTTTTCTCTGTAAGCACAGTAAAAAATCTTTTCAGTCACTTCAAATGTTTATATTGTTAATCGGGCAACTCTGAAAAAAAACTATATCCATGGTAAAATGTCAGACGTGTATTTATTATAGAATTTACTATGCTGAGAGTGAAAATTTGTGATCTACGATACATTTTCACTTATCAGTGAGTGCTGAGTGAGTGATGATGAATAAGACTCGAAAACGAAACGAAATATAGTTCTTACAAGCATCACTTTTTGCTCCCCATAAAGTTGCTGAGAGTTCGAGGGACGAGAAATAGGAAAATTCAAAAAATACTATGCTGTTTGTAATCTGTGGCTAAATACTTTGAAAATTTTCGAAAAATAATGTATTCCTCACTATATACAAAACGAAAGAGCCGCTACACGCGCTATCACGTTCGGATATAAGGGAAAATAATTGGAATTCCATGATGGTGTCACGTAAAATGATAAGCCAAGCTTCATCGACTCGAATAGCTTCAGGGACGAGCCATAAAAATAAAGAGAATTTCGCTGGAACGTATGTGCGTCCGGTGCGTACATATTTACATAGTTCGTATGTATATTTGATGCCATACGGACGAGCTATCAGTTCTCTATCTGATTCCAAATCTCAAGCCTGATCCTGATGTAAGAGGGAGACACATCGGTTTGTATTATTGCGAAGATACACGAACATGGTTAGAGGATAAAAGGGGAGAAAAAAGCTAGGAATACGTAAGCAGGGAGTTTTGGAGTAGGTATCTTCGAATCTTTGTGACGTAAGCAGCAGCTGCCATTTCAGCCGATACTTTCCCCCTTTTTCCTTCTCGTTGAAGAATGTGGCAGTTCCAGCTGATGTTTTTTTCGCGGGGTAATTCAACGAATTCGTTCTTTTCGTTGCTTCTCTGTTTTTTACATTTACACGAGCAACGATTCGTTCTGAAAAAATTATTTTCTTACTTCCACTTAATTTTTCAGTCGGTTGTCCAGATTATTTTGACCATGCGCAGATCCTCGCTCCGGAATTAACGACAGTTTTGAAGGACCGAGGAGCACGGAAACTCTTGCTTCGGACACGGTTTACAATCTCGTTAATTACCGTCCTCGCAGCCGCTTTTCATCGCAGGCACATTTCACTTTTTCTATAGAGCGCTCAATTCTCTTTATATATCCCCGCATGCGAATCCACTGGCTGATTCATTCGATGTATTAAGAGTGAAGGGACTTCGCTCCGTCGCGCGGCGAACCCCTGTTCTGACGGATACTTCGGATTTGCCGTTCGTGAGCACACATCACGCGAGATTTATCTCCGACCGAAGAGAAGAAACGGAAAGATTTTCCGCACTCTCGCTCATCCGGTTCATTCTTTTCGAGCCATTTCTCCTTCCTGGGCTGCTCCACACTCGCGAGCACATTTTTCAATAACCAAACGCGGACGTTTCTCGCGATACATTCACCGATTCGCTACTTCAATGCGGAATCTCCGAAAGGAGCGTTTAATATTTTGCTCTCGTTCACGAGTAGAAAAACTTCGTCAGTTGAATTCACTCGGAAGTGGAATGCTTCGGTCAAATCTACTGTAAGTCTGTGATCCCATGGCGTCGACTGAATGAAGCTCAGAAGTGAAGAAAAATCGCTGGATCTCGAGCACGGATACGCTTCACGTTTTGCCTTTGTCGTTTGAAAACCATCGTTTTAATACTGGCGCCGACACGCTGCCGCTGCCTTTCTCGACTGAAGAGTGAACTTGAATGGTTGAGTGGATGGTTTTCGATTTGTTCTCTGCGTGAAATAGACGTCGCTAGATATTTCGATTTTTCTCTGTCACTCGCAGCTTTCTGGAAACTTTCGATGCTTTTATACCGTTTTTCGAAACGACGCAACTTCAAATACTATTTTTTGACACTACTTTCGTTGCGCAATCGTTCTCGTGCTCACCAATGAAAGTGTTGTTAAATGAGGAATTATTACTGCTAATGACGAGCAGCCGTTTGATGAGATTCAGGTTTATGAATCTATCACTCGATCAACTTAATCGCCTGCACGCATTTGAGCTACGAGAGTCTATCGTTAAAGCGTTCAGTCGATGAATATTCATCGTGAACTAATCGATCGTCGTAGGATTTATAACGCACATGGTGAATTAACAACCGACGATTTCCGTTGAGCCGAACGTTTCACGGGACATCGAGATGGCGAAGGTGATTAATGATTTAGTACCTTTGAAAAATCGGCTTGATGAAATATCTGTGCAGCTGTCACCGAATGCTTGCGAGATCCTCTCGATCGCCGGTTTTGTTTATCTCTCGTGCACATTCGATTTTCATTGGAACTGTACGATTAACGAATTGAACGTTTTTAAGAAAAATGCAAAAGTGTTACTTCGTTGGAGATGCGATTCTCCCAGAATTTGGTAGCTTCGCGAATTCGTTTTCTGGCACGAAATCAAATTACTTTTGTTCATAGCGAGTGATCCACCGTTTCCGATCGTTTTCGACCGACTTACCCCGATTCTTGTTCTACTAAAATTCAAACTCGAGTTGAAACTCTTCGACAGCCTATCCGCGGTGATTCGTGCTCCCGTCAATCTTAATCACCGTTTTTTTACGTACGAGATATTTAAATGGAGAATCGATCAAATGGTTGCCACACCTGTAGGCGAGAGTGGGGTTATTCCGGACGCAGGATAAATATGGACACCGCAATGTCTTTATATTCCGAAACCCCCATTTTCGCGCACTTGAACTCATGCGACAGCTCTATCGATGTTTAGTGTACTCACATTTTTCGAGGCTAGGAGTGATTTATTTTCTTCGAGGTAAGACCGATCGTAATATTTCGTACATCTTCATCTAATTTTTGTCTATACACACTGTTAAAAAAAAATTCTTTTTCCAAGTAATTCAAATTATTTGAGGGAAATTCATTGGCTACTAAAATATTTTCATTTGGGTTGGATAAAAAAATTTTTTACGTCCAATAAATCATTTTTTTGGCAGTTATTGATTAGTCGTTATAATAAAGGTTCTTGAAACTAAATACCGTTATTTAAATTAAATACAGAATTGCTGCCAATAGCAAATAATACATTTTCGTGGTAAATAAATAATATTTTTGGTGGCAATATTTTATTTTGATAACATACATGGAAATTACTCATGAAAAATATGCAATATTTTCCATTGGAAACACGCAACGTACTTGAAACAAGTAATTGACTTTTATTCCAGCAATCACATTACTCTTCGGTATAAAAATAAAAAACTTTAATCGAAAAAATTTGTATTCCAGGAAGAAGAAAGAAATTACTTTCTAAATTAAGATTGTACATTTTTTTCATTTCGAACAAAACATACTTTGGCTGCAAAAATTCGAAAGCTCTGTCGAAATTTTTATTTAGTCAGCCGAATTAAATTGACGCATTGTTTGTAGTGAACGTGCAGTCTCGTCTATTAACGGTCCATTATTTTTAAGAAATTTATATTTGTTTTCATAAAAATATTAAATTTATGTCAAAAACATATTTACATGGAAACAATAATGAATTACTAGATAATATACAAGTAATTCATTTATTTGCATTAAAAAAAAGTTACTTGTTTGAAAAACATTTTTTTAACAGTGCATTAAATTGATGAAAGAACGGGATAAAGGTAATCAATGTTATTAACCTTTTAAGGACGGGGATTTTTATGGTGGAAGCGACCTTTTTTTTACGCGAAATTTGTGCATAATATCGATGAATTTTTCAAGTGGAGTGCCCGACCAAACTAGTGGTCGATATTTCGACGAGACCCGCCCTTTAAAGGTTAAAAAAATCAATTTAATATCCTTATTTCGTATAAGAATCATTAACGCAGTTCAAAATTGGGCTTACCCTGCTGTTTTTAAATTATTTATTAATTTGTGAAATTTCGCAGTTTGGGGTAATTCCGAACGGCTGTTTAGAGGAACTCCGAACTTTCTGCTCTTACCCCATCGATTGATTTTTTTAATTTCAGTAATGCCGTAAATACATATGAAATAAAACACCAACGTATGACGTTGAGTGCATAAATGCAGCAGTGCGAACGGTGTGCAAACAAAAAAGTTAGTTTCGTTTTGAAAGATATGAAAATTCACCATTCGAAGACTGGATTATGTGAATCGAGGGTGAAATGTGGACTTACGAAGTTGCACAAGTGCAAGTACGAGTTGGAAATATGTTTGCGATGTGCGTGCAGCAGTTTTTAACGCAATCTAGATTCAGCCCAAGGGCCGTCCGAAATTACCCTCGAGGTTCGAGCTAAATCTGAATTTTACGGAGTGTTTTTTTTTTGCTGAATATCTAGCAATTTATTAATTTATTTGTTAAAATTTACATCGAAAATTGTAAACAAGATATCGAGGAGTAAAATAAATCGCAAATTAATTTTGTTATTTCATCGTGTGGTTGGTTATTAATCAATTTCCCTTAGGCGGTCGGAAGTACCCCAATTTCTCTTACCGTTTGAGGAATTGATGACGTTTCCTTTGAAAAGCGATGTTCTGCGCTCTGAATAATTCCATTAATTCTACCGTATTGTCAGGTGCGACGAAAGAGCATTTTATTTTGGGGCGATGGTGGCCCATGAGTCTTTCCTTTCATTTTCAATAATAAGCTCGTAGCTTTGCACGAGAAACCTTATAAAAATACAGTAGCAGGCTCCCCGCTATTCAGATTTTAAAGTCCCTGCAAAATATCGCTTCGACCAACGTCGAGACTCAATTTCACATCGATACGAAGGAATCTTCATCTTTCAACCGGTCTTTTCACAACTCTGGACACCGATTTATTCGCAATAACGTCACGCTCGGTCGGAACAGATGACAAGCGAAAAGAAAAGCTCGCAATTTAGTCGCGTCGTTTGTTCCGAATGAGCGAGCTTCGAACCGACCAATCTTTTCGTATTAATGAGTTTCACAGCTTACAGTTTTTCGACGAATATCTGCTGCATGAATTCTATTCATCAATTATTTTTATCACTCTCCTCCGGAATGAAAGCCATTGATAATGGCGTTGCAAGAGTTCTCAAACGATTTTCCTCTTCCTGCTCGAGAGAAGCATGTGAGCAATCGTACCGTGAATATAAGTGGCACGATCCTCGACGCCACTTGTATTCCAGTACCCAGCTTTAGTAGGTGGTTTGACGTAAATTTCACACTCGTGCGAGAAAATCTACATTGCGTAGGATTCAGCTCATTACCATCACGAAATTATGGAGCAAAATTGAACATCGTTGGTTCGTAGTTACGCAATGCTAACTTGTTGGGAATCCCTCGCCGCATGGATCCTCTCAGTAAACTTTGAAATATGATTCTGCTAATTATGGGGAAGCCTTGCTCCAGCCTTGAATTCTAATTTATTTCCACCAAGAAACCGATTATTTTTCATTGAGACTTATTCCACTTTGTCGTATTCGAGGGTCTCTTAGCTTTGAAATATTATAAATGCTGGATTTTTCGTCATGACAATGGCTAGGAAAATAATTCAAACTGATTTACGGCTGGAGCAGTGATTTTATAAAATTAGAAGAATGTTGGCTGGAATGAATGGGGGAGAAACGATGACGTATAAGGTTTTCAAAAGTCTTCGAGTACACGGAGAAAGGAGAAGAGAATAATGCAGGAGCAGTTCAAATACACAATTTTCGAATGGGGAACCACATTTAAATGTGGGAGGTTAAATGACGATAAAAAAGCGAAGACTCTGAAAAAGGCATCGTTACGTGATGAAAAAATCCAAAAGGTTCAATCGACGAGAATAAAGGTCAGAGTGGTTCTGCTTTCTTCGCAGCTCTTGAACCTTTCTTGTTTTTCTTCAGAAATATCTCGAGAGATCGAAGACTCGAGGAGTTTTTTTCTCGTGAGCACGTCAACCAACAACTATTTTCATTCTGTTTGTATTCTCGTGATACTCTGTTTGTGTCTCTTCCATCGATTCATGTTTCCTCTCTTCTCATACAATCCGGTCTATTATTTCATTTTTCTTTTACTTTACTCTTCCTCCATTTTCCAAAAGAACAGAACCGCTCGCCCACGTCAAAGTGACAAAAAGATCCTCTCGAATAACGACAAGACTGGAAACGGACGGTGCAGATTGTGACTTTAATTGTTTCAACTTCGATACTTTGCTCCACCAAAATTCATCTCGAAGTCATTTCCATATCTTTCTTTCCAGATCTCAATGATTTCGATTCAACCGAGCCAAACTGTTTACGATAACAAGAATAGACTTCGCTAAAGATGTTTTCACACGAAATCGAGCAGAAGCAATAGCAAAAATATGAGTTCAATGAAATATTACGAAAAAATATTTGAAAGGCTTCGTCATCAGAAAAAAAAAAGATAAAAAATTACTGTTCGATCTCGCAGCGGTAAATCCAAATACAAATTTTTCGAAATGCAGCTTCCGCAAACATGTTTTCGGTATACGCTTTTAGGTGGACTATGAACATTTATTTCAACAAATAGAAACATTTCGCTCTACATTACATGCCGGCAAAGTTACTTCGAGGTACCGAACCACATGTAAATATATGCGTATACGCGTTAACAATGATGCTGAAGTTTCCAACGTTGGAGTCCAACGAAATTATCTAAAAAATTGTTCAATAATTCCAGCAATTCTCTAATTTATTTCCTGCCGAATTTATACTTCGTAGTTTTTCAATCTACACAATTACGATTCGTGAAACAAAAAACTGATGGATGTATCATTTTGTTTTCATTCATTTCGTTGGACTCCAACGTTGGAAACTTCAGCGTCGTCGTTAACATGGAAACTTACTCGGAATAAAATGGAATCTTTCTCACGACAGGTTGAGAAAAGTTTTTAAAACCGAGTACATTCAGAATCTGTCGTACCCATTCGATTTTTGAATAAACAATTAAATTGTCTTTTTTTTCTATGCCACTTTCAAACTGTCTTGCGAAAAGGAAGTTTTTTATTTCGCTTGTTTGTTTGTATTTTTAATCTTGGCGTATGTTCATACATAACTTTTCATCGGCTTCATCAGTCTGGATGAATCGATTTTTTCTCGTTGGACAGTAGCCGGACCATTGAGCCGGTCTCTCATTCATTTTCGAGGCATCAGTTTGATACGTTTGTTGTCTGCCCCTCGCCGTTTTTCGTTTTCGTTTGAATAGCAAACTAAAGTGAATATCGCGGACAATTCTCACTATCTTAATGTCAAACTTGCATACTGGTTAGATTTAGCACGCTCTAGAGTTGTGCAATGTTGTGCAGTTTGACGTTGGTAAATTGAAAACGAGGCGGCGATAAAAGCGGGAGAGTGAATCCTTTGTTTCCAGCAACTGAACGGAGCATTTCAAGGCAAAACGTGACTCGCGCGAACCTCAGCCCCATTGAATACCGAGGTTACGTTTCTGCGATCTTGATGTTGCTGTGTATAGACGAAAGCGGAAGGATCTGTGCCCGGGGATTAGTTGAGGCTCCGATATCCGCGCGTTCTCATCCAATTGGAAAAACATTTAATGACTAAAATTGTAATCGATCCACTCGTCAAATGGAATACAAATAATCGTATAATTTGCGCGTGTCTGTGTTTGGCTCTGCGGTGCTCTCGCCGTCCAGCGAAAGGCAAATATTCGTCGAAAACTTTTGAGTACTGCGTAAACAAATACACTCCATCAGGATTGCTGCTTCGTTCCTTATCAACGACCCAAGCTGCTCGTCCCAGTATCGAGGTCGTCCGGGAACATTCGATTTCAGGACGAACTAAGTCTTTCTAAGCAAAGTTACAACAATAGAAGGAGCCTTAATGAATTCGCCCTTAATCCGGCTGGGGTGGAGTTGCCCACGAGCGAGTTAGCCCTCGGTAGCATGTTTATATTTATGAAGCATTCAGCACGCGATAAATTCTAGATCTTCTGGACCAGGACAAATAGTCCGAGGTGTACAGTCGCGCTCACGTGTGAATTGTCTTTAATGTGTTTCACGTTGCAAGCGCCCGTGCTCCCTCAAGAGGACACAATGGCGCAAATTCGCTATCAAGCTTCGTTGTGAATTCGTGTGTGGCTTAGAAACACGAGCCTTGCGCGCAGCGTTCAGAGATCCTGCGAGGTTGAAACGACGCGCTGAGAATCTTCTGGAACATCTATTTTGATGCTCGGGGCTCGGGTCTCGAGCTCAAATTGTGTTGTTGCCTAGTTATGCCGAGGACGTTGGATAGATTCATGGATGGAACGTGCTTCGGAAGATACATTGAAGCGTTTGTGAGCGAAATGTGCAGCCTTCCGACGAGTACTGACGACATTGTACGTGGAAAGAGTCGCTCGTCTCTTTGACTCATTTTGTGCAGCATCCATAATATTGCTGTGACACCACGGAAGAGCGACATATCTTGTTTCATTTTAATTTTATTATCGAGGCAAAATGGTGCTTTCCCCTGAAACTGGGCTCCGATGTTCGAAAGCTTTCACCCATCGAGGGCTTCGCGGCGGGAGTTCAAGGCCACGAGGATCAAAGTTTACGGTCTTTCGGCCAGGGCGATAGCGGAGAAAAAAGGGGTTTGCAGCTCCTATACGCAGACCTGGCGAAAGTAGGCAAGTGTTCCACTCAAATACCAGGTGCGTCGATGGATAAAAGAGAACTGCGCGCACAAGTGCGCCAGGGGATGCGCGGTGCCCGAAGCAATCGCGGCCAAGGTCAAATCACGACCGAAGGACTCAACGACCGAAGATGTGTCGTCACTTTACACTATCTCTGTAGCGGTTTAATCCTCCGGCGAAGGCTGTCAGGATATATCTCGGGAGACGGGGTTGCTCTATCGTTGCGTACATTAATCCTGATGACTCGTACCCAAGCAAGGGAGAGATCTTGATGGGTAACAAAGCGTCATAAAAGAGGCTTCAATCTTCTATGAGCAACGGAGCGTAAATTAACTTTTATTCACTCGTTTTAAAATCATATTTCGTACTCATATATTTTCGTGTCGCAGTTTATCTTCGTCGATTCATCTTGGCAGTGATTCATTCGAGAAGTTGAGATTTTATGAAAATCCGATGAAGCATCGATACTAATTATCAAGACGAAGAAGACGATTTGCGGATGGGGGCCTCCATCTTGTAGTAATTCTCTGCAGCGCGAATGACCATTCGGTAGCGTTTAATCTTTGATGGGAATTCAATACAATGGCGCCACCCCAGCCCGGTAGGGACGTAAATCGCAGTGTATTGGCAGGTCGCAAGGGAGAAATGTACTCTGATAACACGCAATTCATTCGGGTTCGCTGTGGCTCTGTTGCAGCTCTGGGTCAAATCCGGGGTCAGGGTCAAAACGGCGTGACCAGCTGACGTCAGAGTTTTAACGTATCGACGCTCATCAAATTTATCTCCCGTCACGTCTCTTCGTCGTACAAAAGCCTTATGAATTTATACCACGTTGCCATTTAGTGTAAGGAATGAAGATGAGGTTAAAGTTTTTCTTTGGATACTGGAACCTCAGGAATTTGTACGAGAGCTGCATTGTAAGTGTTCGTTCCGAGGAGAGGCAAGTTTTCAACTTTCTTTTGAGATACGCGTGCGCCGGATTATCGCGTTCTAGAATCGTAAGCAGCTGACTTAACTACCGAATATAAAGTTTTATGGGGTTGCCGATCCGGCGATGACTTGATACGGCATTGTCAAGATAATAAGACATGCTTTACGAGCTTTCGAGAACGCGAAGTTCTACCTTGACATCAATAAATTTTTACACTCTCCCACTTCGCCTTCGTTCTTTCCTTATAAGATCAGATATGCTCTACATTTGCATATCTGCAATGTTACTCGTTCGTACTTTAATGTTGCCGGTGCACGCGGAAGATCCGCAGGGAATTAAAGCAGCGCAACGTCATTCGGACCTTGACCATTTCCTGTCCCAGTTAACGAGATTGTCCATTTCCAACTTTTATTAACAGCTGAAACAAGTAACTATCTCGAGAGCGAGCGGTCATCGCAAAAATTGACCCTCCTTCACGCGACTTTCGAGCTCTTTCCTCCTAGCATTTTCCGCCTCCGAGACGCGACACCACCTGATCCTGTCAGTTTCGACAAAACTTCGTCCTTTCCGAAAGTCACTCAAGTCCGTGTTCTCGCGATGATACACACTTCCATGGAGTTCAAACCGCAAGACACACACGCCGGTCGATCAATATTTTTGGCTGGCATCGTTCCAACTCCTCGGTACCGAGAGAACTCAGGCCGCGCCAGCAGGAGCAAAGTTCAGGGTCAGGATACCTTTACATGTGCACACATTTGCGTACGCTTGTAACGTCTGTGATGAAGTTCGTTAGTACGATGTTATTCTTGCTACGACGGGGGGTCCTCGTGTGGGCATCGATTTAGTGTCGCTTTTGACCAATCGGTGTCGGAATTGTTAACCGAGCGGAAGTCAATTAAATGAACTTGCCATATCCTACATGTGCGCTTTTTAAGCATGCACTTTGAACGTGGCCCTTTTTCCTGCTCTGTTTATCCAAGGGCGAAACCTTGGGACTTGGCCGACTTGGACTCGACGAACTTTGTACTGCTACAAAGTCCGACTTGGCCAAAGCTCTTTGTTCTTTATCTAACCGGCACAACTGTCTCCGTTAATGGCCACCGTAGCTACACTGCACACTGGACTTTCTCATGATACAGTGGCAACGTTATTTTGTGGTTCACGCAAATGTGCTGGCAACGGGGATAGTTTGGAAAAGCTAGAAACGGACTTTCCTTGCCTCACTATTATCAACACCGGTGAATTCCAAGTCGGAGAGAATGCAAGCTCGTGTGGTGCAGGGTGCAGTTCCTGTCAGTTATTCAAACTTTGCGCTCAACAGAAGCCTCCGCATGCTCACGTTTCCTGCTCGCATTTATCCTTAAGTTGGCTCTCTGTGTGCATTGACCACAGCTTATACTTGCCTGACAAATTCGAAGGCTATCATGTCATTCTTGAGTACATTGGGAGGCGAGAGGGTATAGGAAAACACTGTTAACGTTATCGATTTAACATCCATATAGCTGATCGGGGGAGACGCAGGTAGGAAAACTTTCCAAGTTCCATGTTCATACTTTGCGGATTTGATTGTTTTGGAGAAGAAGAGTGTGCTTCAGATTAATTTTTGCTCCGTTGTACTAAGGCGATTGATACGTTTCGCAAACAACGCGGAAACTTCTTTTGCGGGTTCGCTAAGAGTCAAGGAAGAATCGCGACGACGTGACCATTTTTGTTCAGTAGATCGTCCGAGTGATTCATCGTGTACGTGGAACGTCTCTCCTAACGCCTCGTCCGGTCAACCTTCTTCCGGTATTTCACTTATCTAAGTCCTTGCTCTTTTCTTAAATTTATTTATGCTTGAGGTTGGAGTCATACATTTTCATTCTTAGGACACCTCCAAAGTTACTCGTATTTCTAATTCCTACATTCATTAATGTCATTATTCTACTGACTATCAGGAGCGTGCTCTGTATTCTAGAATTTTTGCTTAAAGTAACTCTGTCGCTTCAATCTAGTCATACGACTGCTAATACTTGAGACTTGAGTAATCAATATTATTGACATATGGAAAAAAACATATTTCTAATAACTCAAATTTTCCATTTGTAATCCTTTAAATGAATGTTCGCATTGAATTACAAAAGTGAAAAAAATAGCCAGCCCAACGACTCGCGTAGTATCCCAAAGTTTACGTTTTGGCAACACCGGTTCTCTCCGTCTTTTTCGTCGATCTGTCAAATTGAGGTTAGGACTACACTCAGCTGCTGCCTCGCTGTCACGTCGCTTTGTCGTAGCGAGTCGTAGAAATCCAATGCCGGAAGTTCAAATTAAACTCAATATTCTATTAAAAATAGGCCGATAAGTGGACATTTTTTTTGGAGTATTGGATTACTGCAAGTATTGAATATATGAATTGCAATTTTTCCAGAATTTCATGGATTTCTATGCAAATATACCATTTTATAGCAAACGGAAGTTAGCTTTTTGTATGCCGTTTTGAAATTCTTTCACGAAAACCATCCAATTTTAATAATGAATTTCTCTGAAATCAGGTCGATAACCGACCTTGAAACTTCACACAGCCCTTTATTAAAGGTTGAAGTGCAGCATACAAAATTTGTTATAAATCTTATGAACCTGGCGGTAAAGCTACCCTAATGTTCCTATGCTTCACTACATCCAACATGCAGTCGGAGGATTGAGACTATTTTTTCGTTGCATCATCAAATCGTTCGACATTCTCCTCGCGTTCGCGATTTTGTCCGAGTTTCTGCGCACTCTCCGTTCCTTCGATTTGGCTTAATTCGAAAAATCAGTTGGCCACGAATGAAGTATTTTTTGTAAAAGTGTTGGAACAACCGCGGCATTAATCTGACGTTATTAGTCGAAATTCCATGGCTGTTTTCAACTCGTTAATCTTGCCGGACGTATCAAGCACTTCCGGTTATTATTCACAGCGTTGTGTTTCAAACGGGAAATGAAATTACTTGCCGCGGTCAACACTTGTATCAGAAATAATTGAGCTTTGGTTGAAAGCATTGCTGCACCAAGTGCAACAGTTTGAGCTCTATATCGCTGTAGGTATTTAATAACGTACCTGGAGAGAACTCGTGGCTTCTTGATGATCAGCACCAGGATACGGGGGATAAAGCTGCGCTCTGTAGACGATGGCCTCTGTGCAGAATTTCAAACCCATCACCTCTTCGTCCTCCCTCCCATAACGAAAGGTCAAGGTCACCTGGCCGTACACCTGTCGACCGAGATATTTCATTACTTTCAATGTTCGTCATATTTTTATGTCAGAGCCTCATCCTGGTGATTGGCTATTTCGTGCTTATTGCCCGAGACTGTGCATTTCACTGGGGAGTTCGGAAGCCTCATCGATGACGAATCAAACACTCGTGCGACTTCGTGCGAAACCACATTTTTGGGGGTTGGAAGCGAGGAGAGTTTTGTCTCGAAATGATCGCCTTGAGGGCGGGCTTTTATTACCAAGATTTTCCCCAATCCTACTGCACAAAAGTCCACCCTCCGGAAAAACGTTCCCTCGAGGCTGCAGAATCTGCACATGTAATTTTCAGCGGAAGAGACGAAACGGGCCAAGTTTCAGGAAAAGTTGTTGCCCGGCTTCTCTTGTTTTACTTTCGCTTCTCACGAGTTCGTTCTTATTAATTCAATTGTTTTGTTTTTTTTTTTTTTTAATTTATCTCTCTTACCTTCTTTTCTCGTATGAACTCAGGGTCGACCAGGAGAACGCCCTGGAGCGTGTCGATTTTTCCATCGCTCACGATCAAGTCTCTGCTCACCAAGTACAATGTGAGCTTGTTGTTCGGTAATGACTTCTTAAAGACTCTGTCGAATCAAGAAATGCTGTCATGGCACACTCAATAATACGTGAAGACTTGCGATACATCATAGAGAAAAGAGATTCCATTTTTTTAAAATTTACTTTGGCAATTTTACTAGTTTCCTGCTATCTTATAGCTTCTGCCACTTAAATTTACCTTTGATTATTGAACGCTGAATCCGATACGCTGCCGGGCGAGATCTCCGATTTTCTGCGAATCAGAAATGAAGAAACACCAAATAACTTTCTTATTCTTGGCTCTTTTTTTTTTTTTTTCAAAATATCAACTCGGTGCAAGCAACAAATTTGACGATCTTTTTTCTGTCTGATCCCGGTAATTTTTTTTTATTTTTGGTTATTGGAGTGGCTGAAAAACACCTTTTCAAGGGACGGATGAGAGTCCCTTATTTTTTCATGACAGTTTTATACGGAAACCATTACGGAATCCTCAGGGGGTCGGAGAAAATGAGGTCGAACGTTAAATAGTGAGGGGAGCAAGGTTTTGGGGTGATGTATTACCAAAAAATTCAACGCTTTGCTAGAACCATTATTTTTTAGCCCGATCCACCGGAAGTTTTGCTCACAGCCTAAAATCTCTCCTGCAACTTATATTCTTATGATTTTCACGTTGGCAGTCGACGAATAGAGAACGAAGGGATGAAACGAAGCAAAAGAAATAAGTGCCTTTGTCTTCATCCTCAATTTAAAGCGTACACTGAATCGAGTAAATATTGAGCGCGGTTATTTAAAATTCTCGTAGCGATGGGCCTATTCGAGGTTCAGTTGCTCCGATTACAGGGCTGGGTAGCACTTAGGGGAAGGTTGTTTATCGTATTGGATTTTCACCAGTCGTCGAAAATTCTTGTCACTGCGCACGCACTCGTCGCAGTGTTGCTTGTGTCATGAAAAATAGACTTTGCAAAACGCTTTTACCGGAAGACATTTTCTCGAGTGAAGAAAAGGGGCCAAGAGACTCTAAAATAAAGTGCTGCCAGGAAATTTTTCACGACGCAGGTTTGACGCAGCGGGAGGGAAAAATAGGCACTTGGCTTGATTAAAACCGTTGACAAAGGCGCCGCTGTCATGTGCTTCGGAAATGAATGAGAGTTCACAATGAGTTTTCAATAAATGGATTTTCCTCTGTTAGGGAAAGTGCGAGCAGATCGTTTCCTCGCGGCCCATTGTCGCACGTTACGTCAGATTTTTCAAAGGGACGCTGAGCATACTTCATAGTCCGCGGTTATGATGTAACGTGCCGGGGGAAGGAAAGCGTCGGGTTGAGGGCATCGACGGAACCCGGTGACAGGATCCGAGCCAATGGACCCTAATTATTCTGCATCGTCATCTGCTATTCGACTCTATTTATTTCTTAATTTCTCGTAAAATAATCACCCCGCGATTAACGAGCTCGCTCCTTCTCCGAGGGAGAAAACGTGGCAGCAAAAAAGTGGCTGGAATTAGCGCCGATTACTCCAACTGCCATCTCGTTTCGTCGGTTGATCAAAAAGACCTGGAATCAGCTTCGAAGATCTTGGAATCCGATTCCACAACGGTCTGGGTTTCTCGGGCTTTTCTGAGGGTTATTCCAAGAGAAATGGTGATGGCTTTGCACACTGACGAGGGTATGTCACCCCATTGCATTGCTTTAGCTAAAGGTTAATGGTCTACTCTCATGGACTGGTGGGCGCTTGGTCTGCGTATTCCTACCCTTCGATTTATCCCGTGAAACACGCTCGGCCCGTCTAAGGCGTCGTTTCAAACTTTTTTCTTTGATGCTTCATTATTCTACAGAATAAAGGAAACTCGCAGAACTCTAACGTCCCTTTCTTTGAATATTAATTGCTGGCTATTCTTGAGTATCGAGCAAAAATCATCATCCGTCTTCGTTCACGTGGTAATTTGCTCATTCGTCCAAATGTGAGAAAACCCTGCTTTGCGTTCCATTCCCCAGGTATTTTACCGGCTCTCAAACCTCGATATATTCCAGCTCGCTGGTTCTTCTTCCGTTGCGGGTGCCGGATGAAACCGCGAGAAGTTCTTGTAGAAATTGAGACGAGCGGCTGATGAGAGAAAATGCTCTGAATATAACTTGCTTTTTCTCTCGCGTGCATCCTACTTTCTCTCTTACTTCCGTACTTACTCCCTCTTTTAAGGTGCAATCTCAGCTTTCCGCGCTGAGAACAGCGACTCTTATCTTCTCGTGCATAAAATATGACACTGAGAGAAATAATAACGCGCTGTGATGTTCTTTCCACCTGTTTTGACGTGCGTGTCGTTTCGGTTGCACGGGTTCGCCAGTAATTAATTTCAGTGCTCGCTCGTTAACGTCCGACAAAACTTGAACGAACGCCCTTTCTTTTCAGCACTATTTTTGCCCGGATTCAGAGCAGCATTCCAGCGGGATTATCCAACCGGAAGTTGTACTTGGGCAGTAAGTTTCAGGCTTATAATACGTTCATGAGCTTCCGCTTTAGGCGGCGGATCACGTTGGAGGTTACGTCATCAGGATAAGACTCGAAGGATATTGTACAGCTTCGTATTGTGCAAAAATGTCTTCACGTCTGATTGATTCTCTTAATTAGCGTAAATGACTCGGTGGCCTGGCGGCCTCGGAAAATGACACCCTACAAACTCCGCAGTTTACTTTGATGCTTCCCCGCATCAATCGGGAGTCGTGTTTGCATCACCTCAACAATTGAACGAAGGAATATTTAATCGGGTTGAACTCCATTCATGCGAGCACGCGATCCGGAAGCTGAAAAGATCTTTCATAGCGAACGAGGAAGAAGCTTTTCGAGGGGTCGCCAATTTCAGGCGCGTGTCACATCGAATTATCTCGCTCGTTTTGTTTCGATTACTTAATATTTTTGTGGCCTCGCGCTAACGCCCAATTCAATAATATTTCTGACTAAAAGTTTCATTTTTATCATTCACGCAGGCTCGTATATTTAAAAATAAAAATGATATCGAACGTTTTGGTGAAAATATCAATGAGAATTAATCGCGCTTTCATTTGGACTGGCGACATCCATTTATTTCATCGAATAAACATTACTCTCGTCACGTTCACGTGAAATATTTCAGGCGCACATCATCAAACCGTATAATCAATCATAATACGAAGGCAATCGCGTTTCATGGCTAAAGATAACAGAGAAATGTTATTTCACCTAGAAATATCGTTTTCGAAATTGGATTTTCCAATTTGGATCGAAGCGTGGCCGATGGCGGGAAGTAGGCCAATCGCTGCCCCGGAAATGACTCTTCGCGTTTTCGATCGCCCACCCGAGCAAAAATAATCGACGTACCATGAACTGCTTGTAATAGAGACGCGTCACTCGCCGTTCAAGAAAACCAAGTTCGCCCATTAAAGTTTACTTTTTTCCTCTCCCACTCGAGATCTCCTTCTCGTGTTTCTTGCTGTTCACCGAATGAGAATAAAACACCGAGTAACGGCATTCTTGCGACTTTACCTCCCATCGGAATCCCTCGTTATTTTCCTTTCCTGATTCTTCGACAATCCGAACGAGCATTAGAATCGATAGAGAGAATCCGCTGTCCATACTCTGCGTAGAACTCAACGCATGACATTGTTTCACGTTCATTTACTTTCGCCTTTGACTGAATTCTCCGAAGGAACCGAAGCGCGTAAAACAATGTTGAACCTCTCCAATCTGCTCATATATTGCGCTTGAAACATTCGGATAAAAAAGGAAGATTGAAATATTCCAGCATTTTTCAAACGAATATCAGTAAAAGTAAAAATCGACGAATCTTCATGAACCGGTGCATCATTCACTCGTTTATTGGTTTTCGATTCGACCAAGTGAATAAAGAATTTCGAACTGTTCCAAACTGTTCAATGCCGCGGGAGCTAATAAACGAAGAGTCCTTTGTGGTCTACGGTTATTGATTCATCGGTCGGAATAGAATCTCTCGAAAAACATTTTTTATAACGTACAGACGACCCCAATGTACAGAAAAATATCGTGATTCTTCTCGATTAATTTCAACCTGACGATATGAAAATTCTCAAATTGACGTTCCCGAAAATTGCAGGAAGGCCGTTGCTAAAGCAAATCAACAAATGAAGCTCGGGAAGAATTCGAGTTTCAAAGGTTTCGATATTGAAAAATCACTTTCGCAGGACCCCAAATTTATTGAATTATTTAAAAGAGCAGCAGATCAAGGAGTCTATCTTAATTACAATTTGCAAAAAGTCGATTTTTTTGATTATCACAATTTTCGAAAATATATATATTTAGAAGTATCATTAAAATTTTATAAAGATCTGAGCAGTCCAAGTGTACTTTTGAGTGACGTTTACGCACCCTCCAGTGCGGTACCGCGTACCTGCCTTTCTTTCAACGCCTCTTTCTCAAAATTATTTTTTATTTTTATTATTTTCATTTTTATTTTTTTTTTCCGATCATCTTTCAGATTTTTATCCCGGATTCCAGAGATTTTATCAACAGCGCACACCCATTTTTTTTGGACCCCCTATTTTCCTCTACGAATACTGAGTGAAATGAAAAAAAAAATTTTTGTGTATTTTAAGAGTGTACATGTGAGACCTAACACTTTTTATATCCACATTTATAATTTATACCGGTCAAAAAAATCTCGTGAAAATAGTCTTTTTTTTTTGCTCGTCTAATTGGGGTAGATCCCTTAAAAGGAGAAAAGAGAAGGCACGACTACAAATTTTTCGAAATAAATTGAGAATTCCATTTTCACGAGCGGGGATCCCGGAGGTTGTTATTCAGCCTTTTCTCCTCACTCGGATCATTTCTGCCTGTTGCTCGAATTTCCATCCCCTGCAGAATTTATGTATGTAGAATATTCGTGAACTATCCGACGAACGGTGTAAACATATTTTCCTTTCTATCTCCACTACTAGTGAGCGCGGGATAATAATCCTCGTTGGGACATATTTGAGGGAAGATGCGAGAGGTGAGCCTGAAGACCTGTAGAGTCAGTCTTCACTCGGAGTTAAAAGTTCCGCGTTGAAAAAGCCAGATGAGAAAATTTGCGGAAATTTACTTGTCCGTTGGGAGACTCTGCGTGAGAAGAGCGAATTAATGTGAGGCAGCTAAAAAAATAAAAAACATCCCCAACTTTCGCTCCGGAAAAATGATGTTTGAAATTCATTAATTATTTCTAACTTGCTGAAGTGAAAAATTCAACGATGTTGCTTTCTCAACGGGTACGAATTTCATCAAAATATTTGCCAATATCTCTGGTCAAATTGTACGAAATACAAATTCAGGGAAAACGAGTTCCTCGAGCATGTGTTTCGATGGGACGCTACGCGCAGCAATTTTCTTGGCTCGTCTCCACTTTTATCTCATTCTCTCAATCCTCTCTGAATAAATAACTTCAATTCGATTAATTAAAGCTTATTCAACAGTTCAATTGCATTTTTCCTGAGATCCCGAGGAAAAAGTAGGCCCTGATAAAGTTGGGGTTATTTTATGCACGAAGTTGATCCTTCCAGTACGGAAAGCTCCTCCCATTTTTGTCGAATCCAAAACCACTCGCATCTTATTTTTTATTTTGTTTTTACTCGAGCACGGCTTTGCTCTTTCGACCTTATACGACGCGGCGTTTGTCGCTACCTTTCGCGTTGGAGCCATTACGAGATCATCCCCCGCATGCTCTTTTCGGGGTGCACGCGAGAGAACAGTGATGAAAGTGCACGTTCCACGTACATGAACGAGGTGGAATTTCATCCTGTTCTTTCCCCCTTAAAAGGATATTCCAACGAGCAAACGTGATTGACGAATTTTGCAGAAGTATTTACATCGATACTGGCTGCGGGAAAAAGCTTATGACGGAAAAGATCGTTCGAAAAAGGACTGCAGGCTCCAAGCGGTCGGAGAAACTGTTATAATTTTATTTCGCAAAGTCCATAAATACCGGGGCCGTGTGAACGCTGATTAAAAACCGCAGAGCTCTGCGTTCAGTAATTAATAAGAGGCCGGCGAAAAAAAACGTTTTGCTTCTTTATTATTTATGCGCATTCATAAAGCTCCGTTCACGGAGAAGAGGAATGCCTGGGAGAGCCCTCGCGGGAGATTTATGAGCGTGCATGAATCATGAGAAAAGAGCGTGAAATTTTTATTCCACATTCATCTTTTAAGTTCCGTTCGAATCAACATTTATTGGGGCGATGAGTAGAAAATGGAGTTTGTGCATGATGAGGAAGGGGAGGAACGAGAAGCAGTTTCTAATCAAACAACTCGTGGCATACGAAAAGTAGTTTTTATCATTACCGACAGCACGTTACCGCGGTTAACAAAATTCCGGCGATCCTCCGAGGTTAGCTCCGAGCGAGGGCAATACTTGGATGGGTGACCGTTTAGCCACGCACGGGTTCACGCACCAATTGAGCGCGAGGCAGTTTTTCTATGTTTCCAATCGTCTCAACCAGCTGAAACCCAATAAAAATTTTAGCCGCTCGTATCAGCCAGATTTTTCACAATTTTGCCGTCAGTGCCTTTGACAAAATTAAAAAAAAGTTAATAATGAGGCCCGACTGACGGAGTACAGACTCGTTACAATCCGACAAGTTGGCTGCAGCAACTGGAAAATAAGAGAAAACCGTTCATTACCGGACTCGGAATGAACTCGGACTACAAAACGCCATCGCAAGGCTGAGGACCGTCGCAGCCGACATGGAGATTCCCTTAGTAGTATTCTCAGCTGTGGTCAGCTCTCCATTTCCCGAGTAACGTATAACACGAAATTGTTTCATCAACGTGCACGAAGACATATGCACACGGCTTGAGAGGATCCCACGCTGGTTTGCCAACTCTGTTGCAGCACTCGCCTTCTGTGTGCTTACCTCTCGTGAAAACATTGTAGAATCGCTATTTGAGACGCTATTCCCAGTTTAAAATACGGTTTACGAGATTTTGACCTTTGCGCAGTTCCCAACCGGCAGCACACGGGAACGGAAAAGACTCCGGCGAATAACTATCGTCTCAATTAAACGTAATGGCTCCGTCCAACTCGAACGGTATATGAGGCCACTCGGAAAAAGAGGAAATTCTTTGCCAATTTAACTGCTTTTGTGGAGAATGAACTTTTCAGAAAAGCCGCACGCCTCGCCCCATTCAGACTGCACTTTATACATCGTTGACAACTCTCCGTTTCCTCCGAACGAATTTGGGAAGATTGGAGCCTTCCGAAACAGCTAAAAATCGACGCCAATAAACTTCACCCTCGTTCCAAACGCATGCTTAAATTTGCCTGATACTCTCAAATGTAGCAGCGCTGAAATACATTCAATCCAGACATTTCTCACAGACGAGGGTGCGTGGTAGAAACTTCAATGAAACGGACATTTGAGAGTGTGCAACCGGCACAAAGAACATGATAAAATAGAGTAAGAATAATCCCTGATGATATTCATGCGCGTGTATGTATGGAGCTCGCGGAATAAGCAATGAGCACTGAGATTGAATACACTCCCATATTACGATATTTCATGGCGCAATTTACGGCGACGACATGATTGTTCCTGATACTGTCGGCGACTTGACTGATTTACGTGTCTGCTGCAGAAAAATGTCGCGAATTTTGTTTCGCTACTCTCTCAGCGAAGTTGAAATTTATTTTCTCTTTTCCCTGAAAATTTTCAATCAAATTTCATCCTCGTTATCGCGAATACTTTTTGTAGTTATTTCCCGAGTTATCACAATACTTATGGCTGCTATTTCCGTCAACATTCCTGTCGTCTGAACTGTGCAGCTTTTCCTCCCGGGGAACCAGTCGAACAACGAATGCCAGGTTTTGTGATCGCTCGTTGTGTCATCCGAAAATTAATTAGGTGCAACGAGCGTTAACATTCCTCGTGTATCCGCAATTCAATCGACGACCGGGAATACAAACACCCGGTGGCGGTATTTGTTGATGGTTCGTAAATGGGGAAGGGCAAGAAAAGCCTCAAAATTTCGTTCACCTCCGAACTGTGATCAGCACTTAATATCTGATGCTCGCTCATAATGGCTCAACAAATAATCAATTGGAAAAGTTCTTCTTTTGTAGGATTTCACAGATGTGGAGTAAAGCTTTGGTTTAAGTCGATGACACTTGGAATGACAGAAGGGACTGAGCTTTAATTTACAAAATTCTAGCCGGTTTTTCTAAACAAATATACCAAATTGTTCAAAAATAAAAAATTCACCTGAACTTGCACCAGGTGATTTTGATAAGAATGCTTATTTAATCTCAATCAATAAATGCTGCTTTCTAATGTATTTTAATTATGCTTTAATGGAGTTTCTCACAAAGCAATTTAAATTAATTAAGTCGTTGATTGTATCAAACTGCTTGTACATCAAATAAGCTCTGGAATAGAATGTAAGATTATGATTGTATGAGGGAACCATCAGAAACCATTTTATACTGAATACACACCATGAAAATTACAATTCATATGTTGTTATTTTAATATTGAAAAACCATTTTATTCCTTTTAGCTGTACTTTTCAGGCACTTTGAAAGACGAAAAACTATTTCATTACGATGTCTAAATGTTGGTTTTTTCTTACGTCCCTGTCATTTCTGAATAAGCGTGTGGAATTCTTCAGGTTATCCAGGATCACACATTTTTCAAATGTTGCACCAGAAATATTGTCAGTTAGCTTCTCATGACAGTCGAAAGCTATATTCAGACGTATTAGACGCCAATCAGAATACCAATGAAACGACAACAATAAAACTCGCAAAATACGACATTTTTTTAGTTGAAAAATAAAAATAAAAAAAATCTCAAAAGTCCTTTATGAAGGCGCTGATCATTTTATTCAATGGTTTCCTTAAAGACGAGTTTTCCCCATGATTCCAATATTATGAGAGAACTAAGCGCAGCCTCCACGTTCAATCGTATTTCTCCCTTCTATTTTGCTTACATAATCTGATAAGGGCTCGGCTTTAATGGTTATGAATACCCGAAGCTCCAGATCTTGGTGAGTTAGAATACTTGTACGAAATTGCTTCCTGACGAGGTAGCATTACACCGTCACAGGATAAGCCCCAATTATGGTTTTAGTTTAGAGACAATTGTCTGATCGAAACAATGAGAAGGTCTGTGCTTTTAGGCAAATTGTGACGATTGTAACAGAGTTTGTGGTCACTAATATTGAAAAATAAAATAAAAAAATAACGTAGTTGCGTTGATACAGAATATTTTCGTAAATTTTTTTACTAAGAAAATTAACTTCCCAAGCGTCGATGTTCTAGTGTTTAATAACGTTTACTTCAAAGGCCGGACGAAGGAGGAGGTTTTCATTAAGTTAATTGCGTTACTTCGTAACACGATCCTGACCATGAAGGGAGTGTGGACACAAATTTATAGCATGAGGAGGGGCCAGCGTCAATTTCTGGTGACACAAGTTTGAGCTTATTCGTGCGATTCGTGCCTCATTTATAAAATGGTTATATATACGAGAGCGCTAATAACGACGTGGGGACGTAAATGAATTCCTTGGCTGATGAAGCATCCGTGGCACGTGTCACATTCAGCAGGGAAGGGAAGGAATGTATCTAGTGACAAACTTGTAGTCATTGGGACGTGAGCAGTCAACGTAGCTCGAGCGAGTGGTTCACTTGCAAAAAGCATCGTGTAATAAGCGCGATGGAGCCGAGCCGAACTCTTGGCGAGTTACAGCCCTGCGTCCCACGGGCTCAAGGCGTTCCTTCGTGAATTTCCCAGGGCAACCATCAGCGGACCGATATCAAGGGCATTTTCTTACACTCGCTCTTACACCCCTGGCTATCTAAGTGGCCATTTTGTTTTAAATAGATTGTCAGAGCGATCGTTTGGAAAGATAAGGTGAAAATGTGTGAGGTTCTGGAAGTGAAGAGCGCTCCTTGAAAATAAAGTCCTCGATCAAATACTCCAGCTACGCTTTACTCTCAGCTGCTCTACTCGCTTCGTTCTATTTTCAATCGTGTCCTCTCCGTTTAATACACCTACGAGAAAAATAATGGTCAACAAGGATCTTCCATTCCACCGGGACGAAGGACTGTTTGTTTCACCATAGCCAGGAACCATCTAATTAGTATCTCGTTTGCTTTACTGTTTAAAGCTTCCCACGTGTTTGCCTCATTAAGTCCAGGTGGTCGCACTCCTCAAGTATTTATCTGCAGATCGCTCGCATTACGATCTGAAAACAGTTCCAGGAAAATTCATTTCTTCACTCTTCTATTTTTATGTAGACTCTGTTCCTATCAATTGCATTTGTTGATATAACAGGCAAACGATGGCTTTTGAATGGACTTTATGCAATATCGTTGACATACAAACCAGTACATAAAATAAACGTGAAAGTTGATTAGAATCGCGTCCCCCGATGGAAATTTTCCCGCTGATTCGAATCTGTTCAATCATTCACGCAGCACCAATCAATCAATTATTTCCCGATGTATAGATGTAAACAAACACTTGGTCAATGGTACCGTGCCGCTCGCCAATTATTTCATTATCACACTACATAGAGGAGCATGTCAGACCGGATGTTTTGCAATTCATATTCGATTCTGCAAGCGTATATACACGGAGAAAATAGACTCGTTTTGTATGGTGAGGAATAAATTATTTTTTAAGAATTTTCAAAGTATTCAAACACCGATTACAAACAGTACTTTTTGAAATTTCCAATTTTTCGTCCCTTGAACTCTCAACAGCTTTATGGGGAGCAAAAAGTGATGCATGTGAGAATTATATTGCGTTTCGTTTTCGAGTCTTATTCATCATGACGGACTAGCACTCACCGATAAGTGAAAATGTATCGTAGATCACAAATTTTCACTATCAGCACAGTAAATTCTATAACAAATACACGAATATACACCGAATACGTGTCACATTTTACCATGCATATAGTTTTTTTTTCAGAGTTGCCCGAGCATACTTAACAATATAAACATTTGAAGTGACTGAAAAGAATTTTTACTGTGCTTATAGAGAAAAAGACTCTTGAGTCCTTTGAATAAATGGTGTGGGTGTTGGTCCTTTTACTATGGTGGCTAGAACAATTCTTATTACTACTCTTCGAATCAGCAGTTTTCCACATGTTAGGGGATGACGAGACGGAAACTATCGAAGGGAGCACCAGTTCGTCGATACGTTTTATATAAAATCCTAGGAATCACAGGACGCAAATGATAATATTTAAAGGCTCTTACCAATCGCACTTTGAGCGTTAAAATCCCTTCACTACACACATGTGAGTTGACGACAGAAAAGATATCTTTTTTTTTCCATCAATCTATTTTTTATTGAATTTTTTTTTCTTTTACTCAGCAGTGCTGTAATCGGATATTCAGCGATTGTGCTCGCACTCACGCAACCGATAAAATGCCCTGATATTCTGAGAACTTTTGTTCCTATTTTTTCATACTTTTTCTTTCCTTTCAACTGGTATGAAATATTTCATGTATTGAAAGGTGACGTCATGATCGATATACTCCGCATTCGATATCCCAGCCACGGCTCACAGTTGGAGGCTGGCAAATGTGGAATTCTGCATGTTCTCTTGCACGCTGGGAATCGGAAATATGATGAACCGCAGAGTAAACCTTTCAGGAAATGGCGGAAGCGTAGACACAGGAATTGTTGCATACTCCCATGGGAATTATACGTAACGATTTTGTACGGTAAATACCGGCTCGATACTACGGAATATTAGTCCGTAATCCACGAATAACTCGAACTTACTGATACCGAAGGGATTAATTTTACGAATGCTTCAAGAAATGATGTAACAGGAGGCTCGAGGATGCCTGAATCTAACAAAGCACGAGCTACTTCGAAGGCTTCTATTTCCATTCACGTTAAAGTTCACGGTTCGATCAAACCTTTGGAAATAAGATTTTCCAACAACCCCATGATTTGTTCTACGCTCCACTAGTAACGAGCGGGCGGGCGCGGGGATCTCACAAGGAAACTTTTGTAAAATGAGAACGCCTCCTGAGTTATGTAACGGGAAATTGGTGCGAGCACGTGATGCGAAATCCCGGAGCTTCGGGAGCAGGATCATGGCAACTTTCTTCTCTTTGCTTCACCGTTTTAATGTGAAAAATATGAGCGATATCGTCGTCGAGTTCGGGGTCGAACCTCACCGATCGATTATTCCTGACACATACTATTAGGGAGCGCGTTATATTTTCGCGGTTACTTCGCATCGCTTCCTGTTTGATTTATCCTCATTTCCGTTCACCAGACAACGATTTAAAAAAAGCGGATGTAATTCTATCAGGGCGTCAGCGATTCGTGTTCAGCCGATTCGTGCTGATTGCTCGTTCAACATGCATCTTGTGTGACTACCCTAGAACCGCAACGTGCCCTGTGACGGCACACTCAGTCGTTGGTACAATCAGAAAATCGATCCCTACAAATGACAAGAGCTAACGATTCATCCGTGATGAAGCGTGGGAATTCCATCAGCCACCAAATATCAGCAGAGCAGTTCGGTGGGCTCGTTCGTCCAGGTGGACCTTTGAAACACTTTCCTCATCTTATTCGCACCGATCTCAAAGCTTTTTACATGACGCTGAAGTTTGCAACGTTCGAGTCCAACGAAATGGTCTGAAAAACCTCCCAACAATTCCAGTAATTCTTCAACTTCGCTTTCTGCCGAATTGGCAATTCGTAATTTTTCAACACGCACCGACACTTCGTGAAATAAAACATTGCTCGATTACAAATGTTGTTTTCGTTCATTTCGTTGGACTCGAACGTTGCAAACTTGAGCGTCGTCTTCTTACAAAAATACTAACGGAATTATCAATGCTGACCTGTTGGCTTGTGTGTCCAGCGTAGTTGGTTGCAAGTGCGTTTGCGTCTGCAGAGATATCGGTTGTTGAGCTGGACCGCGCTGAGGTTTGTCCGACTCCTGACGATCCCTCGTAATCGTTGTTATCGTTTTGGTCACGACTGTCGTTGACGTCACCGATCCGTCCGTCGATTGCTCCCAGTTCTGGCTGGGCTTTTCTGTCTCGCTGTTTTCAGCCATTTCGGAGCTTCTCTCCCCAGTCCCCCGGGCACACAGTCCCAACATACAGTACACTAACACACACAAAACTTTTCGGTTGTTCGGTGTTTTCGTCCAACCGAATCTTGCGCTCGAGCCCCCAAGGTTATGCACCTGACGAACTTAACACTCCAATCTTCCCTGTTTATTTATTCAGATCACTCGGCGTATCAGCGCCGCGAACGTTTGATCATCAGCTCTTTGGGCGTCAAGCTCTCAAGTGTCATCGCCAGCGCTCACCGGAGTTCTTTTACCTCTGAAGCGTCAAGTTCTTCGCAGCTTGATGCAGTTTCATTCCGCGCCGTGGTCCTCGTTTCCATTGAACTCATTCCTTTCCGACTGATTTGATTTAACGGTATCACGACACTGGCATTGACTCTGAATTTAGCGCGGGAAAATAAACTCTCAAAATCGCTCGGAATATTGAAAAGTGTAAGATCAAATCTGGCGTCCTTTGATGAATTGATGCATCACTCGTCATTGGTGCTTCCTTCTATTTTCGCTGACAAGGAAGTCGCTCCAAGGCCAGGCGAAACGGAGTAAATGTCATTGTTGAATGTTGGATCGACGCGGAGTTCATCCCTGCGACAAACAAAATGAAAAAGTTCGCCGTTCAGTATACTTCTGCTGGGAAGTCTGTTCGTACGTGCTGCCCCGCGAGAGTTCGGGATAAAAACTTGCGAAAAGCCGCACCAAGGGAAGCTCTGTGTCCTGGACGCGCGGGCAGATTTTTTTCAAGAGATTCATCAGCCTCCTCTGAGGAGCTTCGTTCTCTTCGGGTCCCGTGGGATTCTCTTAAGTTTTTTGCGGAGACAGTCGATCTGATAGACGCGAGAAACTCTGAAAAAGGGCTGCCTAATTTCGCGAAATAATATCCTTCATCGGAGAGTCTTTAGTTCGGCTATTTTATCGACTTTTGTCTCACGAAACTCGCGTAAACCATTATTTTCGCATTGGTGACGTTGGATTACGCGATCAGCGAGGATAAGTTTGAAATTTTTTATTTAAAATTGACAGCTTGGGATCGGAAGGGAGCTTGGAAATATTTGGAGCAGAATCACGTCGTTCGCGAAAGACGCGTGCGATTCTACGTTACCTCAAAATGAAATTTTCCATTTTTTTAAGTTTCTTTTTCCTTCGAAATTCGCATCAAAGTTTCATTCATCAAAGTGCTTCTTCGCGCACGATCCAATGTCTACAGAAATATACGATGTTCTTAAGGGCTCGTCTCGAGGCTCGCGTCGAAAAATTCAAGGTTTCGAGTCGTTCGATAATACTGCGAATGGAGCAATCGAGCATTAAAGATTTTCAAAGATAAAATGAGCTTTTTCCACTGCTTCGAAGATAAGCGCCGGAGAAAAGTGCGTGGATCCGCTTTACGGGCACGCAAAATGTTCTCGTGCAATCAAGATTGTCGTGAATTAAAGTCTCTCAGCTCATGAAAAATTACAATATTCGGCAGAGCGTAAATCGGTATTCAAAGAAATGAGAATTATGAATGACTTTCTTCACGGGGAAGCTCAATTTTGTTCATTTTTCACACATCCGACCCTACCCAGATAGCAAATGTTTCGAGATTTATTGTCGACTTATCTTTCATCTTTCATCCTCTCCACGTACCTCGCAATTCGTTACGAAGAAATGCGGAAATTCGTATTCTGTCAACTCCTACGAAATTTATTTTTGCCGAAGCTTCATTCCCCAGGAGCCCCGAATATTTTGTGGTTTTCAAATATTCTTACGTACTTTCGCACTTCGTTGCTCAAGATCCTACGATTGCGAGTTCGCAATTTATGACTTTAGATCTCCTAATGAATTTTCGAAGCACGAAAGCAATGGTTGAGTAGCTTTTACGAGTTTCTTTTCTTCACTGATGTGCAGGTTCATTAAGGAAATTGATCGATTCGATGCACTTTCAGTTGAATGAAGCAAACTTTCCATTTTTACGTATTTCCGAAGGCGTTAATAAAAACCATGAAAAAACAAAAATTGATGAACGCGATGAAGGTAATTCGATCAGGAAACCGCCATTTGTACTTGATTGTTTTTCTGTATAAGAATAAATGAATTTCCCCAAAAGTACACATTCGATAATGCCTTTTCGCGAGCTTCAATTTTATAAGATCTTCGAGCAGAGTCTCGCTCTCATTGGAGGGAATAAAAACTTGGGCTCCAATAAAGAACAACACCGCGCCGCGGTCGCTGAGAAAACAGCGTTTTGCACTTTCCGGCTTAATTGAAAGTTACGAGGTTCGTGCGGGGCCTCGAAGGTTAATTAAAAATAATATTTTACCGGATAGAAAAAAACCACTGAATGTAATACTTTCGACCTTGATCTGAAAACTACTCCTTGGAAAGTGACACAAAAAGAATGATCGTACCGTAACATTAAATCGATTCTTCTTCGAGTCGATAACCCACAATAAACCCTGTCAATAAATACAAAGACGATGAATGACTTCCGGTCGTTTATGAAGAGAATAAAAGAGGGTGGAAAAATGGAGTGATCGAATGGGGATTGAATTCGTGATTTGAAGAAGGCGGAAGAC
Source organism: Venturia canescens (assembly GCF_019457755.1). Lineage (NCBI taxonomy): Eukaryota > Metazoa > Arthropoda > Insecta > Hymenoptera > Ichneumonidae > Venturia > Venturia canescens. The sequence continues at coordinate 4,966,778 of NC_057425.1, forward strand.
GAGGAATCCCCTGATTTATGTCTGCCCATGCGATTTTATATAGTCCGATAAATTTCGCATAACCTTCGTTTATTTTACTTACGTCAGTAAGTTTGTTCCTCGCCCGCTGTAGGATCGTCGTTAAAAGATAAACCGGCGATCGCTCCGAGCCAGCGAGAGATCTGCGCCGAAGCTCTAAGACTTGTGTTCGTAAACTTTGAGTCGAAAGATTTCGGAGCGCTTTCGTCGTATTAGAAATCGATGAAATCTCCGATGATTTCAACCCCAACGAAATTCCCACGTGGTTAAACCGAGACGAATAAAACGAGATGAATTCGTTACCGTTCGCCCGATGACCGATTGAGAGTCGACGAAAATTTTCGCACTTACATATTTCCCATGAATTACATCAACGTCCCGTACACAAGGAAAAATCTTAATCGTTGGAACTCGATGTTGAAAAGTTCATCAAAAACATCCGGATAAGCTCAGACTTTCGATGGTTTTGAAAAATTCATTTTTGCCAGCCAGATTTCATCGAACAATCATCGATATTGAGAACAGTGATAAAGCTCAACGCTCCGTCAGACCGATCCGTCGTCAGGGACGATCCATTGAGTACTAAAGGTACCGCTCGTCCGTAAGCTCGACGCAGGCGTGTCGTCATCTTCTTCATTCTCCGTCTCGCTCGCTCTCCCTCTCTCCGTGTGAATTTCGAAGGCGCGAGTTTTCGCGCTTACTCCACCGGCTATAATCGAGACATTTTCACGTTTCCCTCCAGATTTGTTTAGCTTAGAGAGTGGCTCCGGTAACTCATAGGTTCTTCTCGCTTATCAAAGCACGATATTTAACTCAAGTCGCCAAAAACTTATCCGCTTTGAGTTCTTCCCTCGAGTCTCCTTCAAGCGACCTTTCACGTCATCGGTTGAGGGTGGCTTTCAAAAAACGTCACTATTTTTATCACCGCATGTCATTTGTAAATTGTGCGCAGATGATTTCACATCGGGTGAAAAACACCGAGCAAACTCGAGGCTCTGGCCCGTGTCAACTTTCTTTTCAATCCCCTTTTTGTAAGTTTCTCCTCCGAGATGAAAACATCTCGCTATTTTCGAGGTGAAAGTCATATTCGCATGATTCGTGACACAAAGTTTCGATGAAGAGTACAAAAACACGTTAAAAATCGAAGGAAAATTGTCTCGAAACGTCGTCACTTTGCGACCTACTCGTGAGTCACCTTGAACATCAAATTTATCGTCAGTCATCCGCACTTTTTTAGATTTTTGTGCTCGACTTGAAAACGCCCGTTAGCTTAGGTCATTTACCGCTTTCCGGGTTCAAAGCTTCTCGTCTTTCGGACCAAAGCGCACTTCTCCCGAGATAAAAAAAGATTCTGCCCACGTGGCTGCTCATGTAAATAGCCGTCAAGCCTCCTAGACGTCTCTCTGCACAAACGTTTGGTCTTCGCCATTTTGCAGAACGACATTCCACAAGCCCGTACACGAGTTTACACTTTTATTTCATTTTTAAAAATAACGTTACTTTTTTCATTTGATGAATTGCAAACGATTTTTACAGCCCTGAGCATTCGTCGAAATAAATTCCAATTGAATTCAACTCTCTTTTTAAATGACGAATGATTCGATTGATTTAACAAAAACACAGTTGCATTTTCGTCCAAAAATGGTTTTTCGTCGACGATCAACATTTTTTTTAACGCATCCAACAATAGTTTTGTTCCAATGCCAAATTATTAAGTTTTTAATAAAAATACAATGGAATTGAATTTCCATAGAGCCCTGAATAGTCGAGCTTCCCTGTGGTCGCTCACAGACGCAGAAAATAAGGCAAAGGCGATTGTAGTTGGAAGTATAATATCCAACAACAAGGCAAACTGAACGATTCAGAGATTCCGAGATATTATGAGAACAAGTTGACGGATCTTTCCAATCTTCTGCGCAGTCCTCCGAATGTTGACTCTCTTGTAATTTTCATATACAGCGTATCGAGGGGATGTTTAGACTGGAACTCCGAAGGGAAAATTCCGACAGTGCAAAAGGGCGATGCGAAATTACGACGAAAAACATCCCCGTGAAACCATGCAATTCCGCTCACCGCAGTCACACAAACTCGAGAAGATTTGGAGCTTTCTTTTATTTCCGTTGTCCTGTTTTCCCTACAAAATTCAATAGTGACTTTTGGAAAATTCTTCGTTCGATGTTTCACCCCTCGGTGATGAATTTTTTAAATAATTTTCTCAACTTGTTTTCGATTTGTGTGAATGTGAACTCAATTCCAAGTGAAAATGTACCGAAGAAGCTGCGAAACTGCTCGGATCCTTGCCCGGAACTTTCGGATCTCCGATCCTCAATTTTTCGTGTGTCAAATCTCCTGTTTTTTCTTTCGCGATTATTTAGCATAAAATCTTGGCACGGATCTGAGTCTCCGGAGAGAAAATCAGTCCGCTAGTTTTTTACTTTGATACCCGAGAACATAAACACTACACTCGATCTGCTTTAGTTCGAAGGAAATGAAACGAGAGAACTCCGAGAGGGATGTGAGCGACGAGGGCGGCGGAAAGGGGCGGGGGAAAGAGGGAGCGGAGGAGATTGAAGGGCGACCGCCAAAGTTTGGCAACTCCGGGGTTACTCGATCGTAAATCAAGGCATCTCGCGCTCCCGATTTTTCCTTAGTATTTCAACGTGGCTCGGTGTATTCGAAGCTGCGATGTATTCGATTAATGTATCAAAGTCAGCAATTGGCGAATGCGTCGACGACCATACTTGTTCGCGTCATGGTTGATTTTACTTGTCTGAAAGTGAAGCGCGCTCCAATCACTTTCGATAAAACGATGAAATTTTGCATGCCGGTGAATTTCAACGCTCTGGAAATTTCGTCTGGCGAAAACAAAGGTTCTTAACCTGCGATCCCCGCCGTTGATTCTGACGCGAGGCTCCCGTAATCGGCTGTTCACCCTCGCAGCCTGCTCGGCAAACACGTTTTTTTGGGAACGAATAAATTTGAAAATTCTTACGTGTTTGTCCAGCTTATGAAACTAATTGTGTGTATAATACAATTCATATCGAAATTAAAAATCTCGGTTATGAATTTCCATCTGAATTGCACGAATATTAATTGGAGAGAAAAAGAAAATTAATGAGTTCTGCCTGGCGTATGTGCTCCACGTCTGGGGAGAATCTCTTCTGACTTGCGGTTCTCAAGGCATGACAAAGAATTGGAGCTGCAGCCAAGCCGCGATATTCTCATTTTCTTCTAAATTAGGCGATGGCCTCTCATGACCAAGGAGTTTTCAATTTCAGCCTTCTCACTCGCGAATCATTATTGACGTAGAAAATTGACCGAAAAATTATTTACGCGTCTCAATGTTTCGATTCGATAGCACAATACAATTTTCATGAAGATTAACGGATCACGGAGATTACTGAGATTACGTTTCCTCGTGAAAAAAAAAATTCATAAAACGAAGCAAATATTTGACAAATCGCCGCCAGCTCCCTTCGTGAAAACTCAATTTATCCCGATTTTCTTAAATTTAAATGCGAAAATCTCATCCTCGAATCTTATTGTTCGAGTGATATGCTCCATCGATGTGAATTCAACATAAAATTAAACGATGGAAAGACGAAGACGGTCCGGAGGCACGAGAACCGAGGCTATTTCGTCCAAACATTTTGTGCTGTTTCATTTTCGAAGAAATGAAAGGAAAACAGATTCTTTTCCGCCATCCAGTTCGAACAGCCTTGACCGAGGATTTTTCAGACTCTTCGAAAATGTCTTGTCGAAGGGAAATTTAATTCTATTCAATGGACACGAGTGAGATTGTCCGGTGAGACCGAGGGTATATTGCTTTTCGTGTAGCAAACCCTGCATGGGTTATTTCGTGGCAAATCAACTGGAGGCTTTGTGTCAGGCTTCTCTTTCGCCACCTTTCCTAGGAGCATTCCCGACGATCCGAAGGTTCGTTCCTCAATATTGAAACACTGAGAGTTCTGAGTCTCGCTTTCGAGAACTTCAACGCTGTATTTCGCTGGGACTTGGTTCGAATGAAATTCCAAGTTTACTCGACCTCTCGTCATCCCTGCATCGAAATTATCGTCTAAAACAGTTTGCAGCTTTTTTGTCCTTGGACGTTCATTCCTGAGGGCGGTAAAAGCGAAAGAAAAGTTTATTCCGTAATGGTCCGTGATCCGAACACTTTCGACGTCGCTTTTCGCTGAGTTATTGTGATTCGAGTATAGAGAATGGAGAATCGATGTCGAAGAGACTTTTTGTACGAAATTTAATGCACGACAAGATTGCTTCTGCGTAATTTCGTTTTACCGCATTAGTTGAACCCGATGATTAATTTCCCAAGAGGAGGGAGTCTGACGAAAAAAAATGCTGGATTTTTGAGCGCAAAGTTCACTCGCGAAAGCTCGGGCTTACGTTATTGATCATTCAACGCGAGACTGCCTTTGTACGTCGAAACAAAGGTTAAAAAAGCGATGTTAATCCGTATTTATTGGTCAAAGTGTTTAGCCCTCGGCAAGAAACCGAGCTCCGGATGGTAGCCGCAAAGGAAAAAATTGTACTGAATAATTTATGATGCGCATATACGAGAGTTGAGAATAGAATAATACAAAATAGGAAAAAGTTGTTCAACCATCACCGCAGACTTATTTCTTTTGCTGCGTAAAAAATAGTCTCAAACTTTCTTTCTCCCGCGGGAGGGTAAAAAAGATTCTAATAAAATCTCGAGGGTCACTGTTATCCCGAATTGTTATGGAATCTCTTTTATTCCGTTGTACAAGTCCGGAGATTGAGAGTCTCGAATTCCACGCGTAGACAAATGTACATAACAAACTGAAAACCGAGCTACAAACGGCGAGGAGCGATGTCGCTTCTTTCAGATTACGAAACAGATTTTTCTCATTCTCGTTTTTCTCCACCCGCCGCAGTATAGGAATATCATTTTGTCGAGTCACGGAGTAAATTAAACATCGATTCGCTCGTTCTGCCTCTAGAAGCTTTCTTGTGTTTAAAATAAAACGATACGCGTCACGGAAGCGTTAATGTTTCATTACTCATTCTAATTTTATTCTTCACTTCCATTTGCCAGGTTTTTTTCATCGACACAGGCAGCCGCTCTTTTGTAACTTTCCCTAATTCATTTTTCAAATCACCAACTTTGATTAGTTGCGATCTCAGAGAATATTTTCACTGAAATTCCCCTTGGAATGTTGCATTCACGAAATTTTTTTTAACAAGCCCTTTCGAAACGTTGTTCACTCTCAAACGTTTTTCCAAAAATTAAACAAAAATTCATTTTTTAATATTTCTTAGCAATTTCGATCCTTTTTTTTTACTAAATTACTAATTTCTCTCACGGCTGTATTTTTCGAATTTCGATCTCGAAAGACAGAGTCAATACAGAAGGCAGTTAACTTAGAGAAAAAAAAAACAAATGCGAGCCTCAACGTTTTCCCAGTTATGATTCTGTTCCCGGAGAAGAGCGATGTCGATGCTACTATTATTCTTTCTCATGTTTTGATGGTATTTCTGCTCGCGAAAGGGACAGAAAGCGCGTCGCGAACGACTCGAAGAGCTTTCCAGAGGCGTTACGAAAGCTCGTGAAAAGGGTTGCGACGAAAAACAATAAAACGTAGACAGAAATTATGCCACAGTCGGAAACAGGAAGTGCGATAAGAAAGGGGCCAAAAGGTCGGGAATGTTGCTGCTGTGTGACACAAAGAGCATATAGCACGGTGGTGAGATCTCTCCTTTTTCGACGACCGTGACCGTTTTAAACGCGCCAGCGCATGCGATATCGCTGTCACCCTACCGAGCTTTTCTCGTTCAAGGGCGCTATCAAAGGATGAATACACGAGCGTGGATTTTTTCCAGAATGTTTGCCGTTACTTTCGATATTTTTCTTCTCTTTTTTTTTTTCATGAAAATAAAAAAACAACGAGGCTGGTTTTTGTTGAAGAATGGACTTTGTTATAACTAGAGAAAAAAGCTTCGTATCGCTTCATCTGCATACCGGGATATTTTCAATATCACACAATACTGTCAAAGAGATATAAAATAAAAAATGCTCTTGACATGCGACTGCGCGGACTTGATTCATAAAGTCGATCTACCACATTAAAATTATACACGTGTACATACTTTTATCGAATTATGAACATGGGAATTTCAGTCGCTCTCATGTCACATTATTTGACGTCGACGATGTTCAAACAAAGCTCAAGAGGTCTGTGCGTTGAAAAATGTCGGTTCTTCATTGCAGCAGGTGCATTTTGTTGGACGACGATTGATAGATCGAACAATTTTTTTTTTAACGGCAAATGTTGAATGGAACAAATGATACAAATTTTAATAGTTATTTAAAAAAATATTTGTCGAAATGAGATTTTTTTCAGTCGTGCGGATGCACCCGAATAATAAACATTTATCGACGAAATTTTTTCCCCCTGTGTCACCAAACTAAATATTTTGGTTTGAGCAATAAATATTTTGGTTTTTCTCACTGCGCCACGTTGAATTCGGTCATATTTTTCGTCGCTGATCGATACGCGTTTACACGAATTCCTTCGTTTCGGACAGTGATAGGAAAATTTTCATGACTTTGAGTCTCGTTGAAAGTCGGCGCACGTTTTTCGAGACCCACGACGGGAATGAAAAACCATTTGGTTTCGTTAGCATGTGTTTCGCGTCGCGCTTCTACCGACTCAGATATTCTCGTGCTGCTGGGCCGGAAGTTCCTGTTTGCACTTAGCGTTGCTTCGAGCCACTTTGGTGTTGTTGTTCTCTCGAGGGAAAACACATGCTGGTGCGAGAAAAATCTGTTGTGGTGCGGATTCGATTCCGCGCTGCTGTTCGAAATCGCGTTGAGAGAAGGCTCACATCCGCTGATTCATCTATGCCCGCCCCGACACATAAAGTCAGTCCGAGTTAGTTGTAATGTTGCTTCGGAAATGACGATACCGCTTGAGCGAGAGACTGATAGATCCATTTCAAGGAAGCTTGAAGCGATAGCGAAACTCTCGGAAAGTGTGCTCTCGGAAGGAGGAACTCGCAGAGGTCCTTTGCCATGCTGCATACGAGCGAACGCGCAAAGTCGTCGAAGTAACGAGAAGCACGGGTAAATACTTGGACGTGGCCTATTTATCGGAGAAACTTATTAGTTCGAGCACCACCGAGTTGCTTGGGAGGTGAACAGTGACGAGAAGACTCTTGGTAATTCGTGTTATCGTGTAATTAGTACTTGACAAAGAAAAAAAACGAAGGCGCGTTTTCTCTCCGTTTCAAAAGTTATTGGATCAACTGCTGATGTTTCCTTGGCAGTTTATCAATGGCAAACTTCACTTTCGTATCTCGAAGGAGCAGAAAACTGTTGCTGCTCACATAAACGTTCTGTTGCAACTGCAAAGTTGCTGACTTTGAATGAATTTCGTGAAAAAGAGGAATAAATGTGGTTGGAAATGTAATGAGAAGTGGCATGAGGCACGCCGTCGATATTTCAATCGAACGTAACTCACTCGACACTTGGTTTTATGTGGAAATTTCAACACCCGAAAATTCATACGCAGATCGACATTGTTAGCTGCGAACTCTACTCGATATCCATAAATATTTATGCCATCGAACTTTATTCATCATCCACGTGGTGTTTATCACAAACACCTTGGTTCACGTAATAAATAACATTTCGTATAGACGCACGCACTAGTCCAGAATAGCATCGAACGTAAATTATGTACAGGCTTTTCTCGGAGAATTACGTTGCGAGAAGAAAATGTGTTTCGTGCTAGTCTGAGCCTTCTACGATGTTCCGACTCCCTCGTGCTCTCTCTCTCTCTCTCTCTCCATTCTTTCAAAACATGCATTAAATTGGAGGCGGAAAAACTGGCTAAGTATTTTGTCGGTGGCTGCTAAAAATATAATTCACGTTGACTAATCGCCCGTGAAATCAGCGCGACGATTCGCCTTCAATAATCGGCTATTTCGAACCACTTGAACTAAATTTATCTCCCCAGAAATTCTAACATTTTGAGCTCTTTCCATTAAGGTAACTCTATCGCTTCAGTCGAGTCATATCACTGCTAATACTTAAGACTTGTAGTAATCAATATTATTGATACATGAAAAAAAAAATATTTCTAATTACTCAAATTTTCCATTTGTAATTCTTTGAATGAATGTTCGCATTGAATTATGAAAATGAAAAAACAGTCAGTCCAACGAGTCGCGTAGTATCCCGAAGTTTACGTTTTGGCAAGTCCGGTTTTCTTCGTCTTTTTTTACTCGACCACTCGTGAGTGTTTAACCTCTTTTCCGTCGATCTGTCAAATTGAGGTTAGGGCTACACTCAGCTGCTGCCTCGCTGCAATGCCGGAAGTTCGAATTAAACTCAATATTCTATTAAAAATAGGCCGATAAGTGGACATTTTTCTGGGAGTATTGGGTTACTGCAAGTGTTGAATATATGAATTGCAATTTTTCCAGAATTTCATGGATTTCTATGCAAATATACCCTTTTATAGCAACCGGAAGTTAGGTTTTTGTATGTCGTTTTGAAATTCTTTCACGAAAACCATCCAATTTTAATAATTAATTTCCCTGAAATTTTACACAGCTCTTTATTAAAAGTGAAAATACAGCATACAAAAATTTATTTTAAATCTTATGAACGAGACTTGGCGATAGAGCTACCTCAAGTTGAATGTGGCAAAGAATAAAAATCATTTTTCCTCATTTACGAGCTTGGATTCGCGTTAGCAAGTTCTAAAGCTCTGAAAGTCTCCTTTCTTCTGGTTATTCTCTTTTCAATCCTGGACTCGATTCGGGACCGAATCTGCCTTCGAAATTCTATCACAATACAGTTTTCATGCGAATTAAATTCGCTTTGGTGGAACGGAATGAATGAACTCATTCGTGCTTTAAATTCTTTCGTGGATCGTCGTACCAGGTCGCCTGCATCCGTATTTGTATTTGTGTTGAGACGCGTGCAAGTGGAATTGCATTGGATATTATTTGTGGGAAGTTCTCGTTGCTTCTTTGATAGCAGAATTACTTTTTCTAGTCAGCAAACAGAGCTGATAATAAAAAATTTTTTTTTTTTCATTATTACGAGTGCGCGGTACATCGAATTTCAAACAAAAATCTAGTGTACTTCAATAATTGCTTTTTCATATCCACCTCGATTCATACGCTTCGACGACGATGAAGTGTGCGAAAGTTTATTCCACTCGAAGCTTTGCACCCGTGAGAACTTCCGTTGTATAAACAGCAGTAGAATTCGTTAAGGATCCTTCCGACAAGACTGGAAACGAGAGGCTCTCGATGAACGTTCTTCCAATTAATGAAGTGGATTCGTCATCTCGTTCGCGAGTGCAGCTCTCACGGGTTTCTCGGGATGATTTCAGCCCGTTTAACTTCTTTTGAAACTGAAGCAGTTCGATCGATTTCTGCCACAGGCCCTTTTAAAATGCTTTCAGTTTAGTCCGATCTCAAGTTTTCTCGGCCGGAGTGATCTTCGAGCTGAAGAACTTGCCAGTGGAACTGGCTGTCAGTCTCGGTTGCACCGAGTCAATATCGGTCCCGACCGCGCTCACGGTGTAAAGCTCCAGTTTCGCTTTTACGTTTTCGTTTTCGTGCCACAGCTGAATTCGAGACCTGAAGCTAAAGCCGTTAAATAAATACACGAAATTTTACGAAATTTCGAATTTTTAATGCCCTCGTGAAAAGGGGCTCAGGCGTCGTCTCAATGGGGCTTCACTGTTCCGCGGAATTTTTCAATATCCAAAATGAGAAAATATATCGCCGACCGGATGATATTTTGCGTCAAAAGCGTCCTGGAAATAGCGAAATTAATGCGTATTTAAAACACCGAACTCTGTGCAAACTCGCGCACTCGAATCGCGTTCGGCGATTAAAACGTAAACCTCTCACTGAGATTTCTATAGGAATGATGAAACTGGCGGAAAATAGAGAGGATTTTTTAAAAAAATTCGATCGGAGCGCGCTAATTGCTTTATGGAAATTACACAGAAAGCTTCCTGCATTACTCCGCTCGTACGGTGCGTGTCTCTTCCCAGACCACTCCATCGATCTTTGCTATTAAATATTTTACGAGAAACTCGACGAGGAGACAACGTTGGATCGCTCGTAAAGGGAATGCGCGAGTGTTGCCTGAACATCCACGCATCAAGTTTCCGTCTTTTTTTTTCGTTTGGATCATGCACATGTAAATAAAATTTCCTCGGAATATTCTCAGCTGGAAACTCACTCGCTCGGAACATATATCATCGGCATCGGGGAAAAGGTGAAGCAACGTAGTTTCTACAGTATTATTTGCAAAATTGATGTTTTTTGTCTCCTCGTCGTATATCGTATTCTAAACGCGATTACCATCTTTTCATTTTTAGTCGAACAATTTTATAGCCCAACTAAGCTGTATGCACGATATTTCTCGGTATTGGAAAAGCATCATATTGCGTAGAGATAAAATTCAGTGTTTATATTTCTCGTTCACTTTCGCCAGTAGTTCAACACAGACGTAAAGATAATTCGTCGCCAATTGGGAGCGACGGGCGAGGAAAATTCAATTTGTTCACGTAGGAATTGATCGGGTTTCACGAGAGTTTCTTCAAAGTATTGGAAATTCAGAATTTTTCTTCAATGAGACATCGAATTACTCAATAAAATCACGAGCGAATGGAATTTCGAACGAACGCGAAGAAGCTTTTCGATCGCTTCGTGAAAGCCGAGACTCGATTCGTTATCTCTACGGTCGTTTTGAACCGAGTAATTTGAACTTAGAATTTCGGTGTATTTTTTTTTTAAATTTCAAGTCAACGTTGAAAAGCGTTGATGTTTTAATCGTGTACGAAGATCCGGTGAGCGATCTAATTGGGTCCTCGAATCTGTCGACGACCCGAAAACTTAGTTGGCGAATGATAAAAGAGCTTTACAGAAAGTTGAGGATATGCGCCTCGGACCGCGTTTGCCACTTACCGGGAAACTCGAAGCTGCTTTTAGTACCCACTGGGAGCGAGATCGAAGGCATAATCGATTACGGGTAATTTCTAACGTGTGCTTCCCGCAGCCAGACCATTATAAACTGCGACGTAAATTCTCTCGACTCGAAATTGACCGGGTGATGCTGCTTCGCGTGACAACGTTTTCGAGGCTCTTCCCCAAATGAATTTGTTATTTCCTCACCCGTTCTCGTGGCTTTCTCTATGACAGCCGGTGTATTGCGGCTACGGCGGTTTCCTTTTAATCCTTGTTGACAGACGGGACATGACGGGCCAAGGTCCCGGCATTTATCAAGGGGAAGCAATCGTGATCTGTGTTCGATTAAAACTGTGTGCTCCGAGGTCGACGAGCATGAGCGAAGCGATGCTCGTGTGGCTTGTGTTCGTGACGACGAAGCCTCGGAAATCACATAAAAATGAGAGTTTAATGTAAAGCGTGTTTGCAAAAAACACATTAATAATATTTTCCTAAATCTTTTCTCTCGGGCTAAACATCAATTTGTTATTGAAAATCAGAAATCCTCGTCGAATGGATTCGATGTTGGAATATCGGAGTACCAGCAACAAGGGATTAAAGGATTAAAGCTTTTCGCTACAACCCCGTTGAATGGGAGCGAGTTCCGTACGCAAAGTCACGTTTTATGGGCCGGTCAGAACATGTGGTTCTCTTTAAAATCGTTGCACAACGAATATGCGTGTTGATCGAAATTAATCATCAGTTGCTATAACGAGGATGAACATTTATCGATTACGTCCAGTTCAAGGGAATCTGTCGATGGGTCGCAGAGAGAGAGAGAGAGAGAGAGAAAGAGAGAGCAATGCACGCAAATCGATATTATCTTCCATCGCTTCAAAAAGAATCATATTTTCCGAGATTCTATTATTATTTTACGCTCAATTACTCGTTAAATCAAATCGTTGAACGAGTGAAAGCTTTTTCCCAACGGATGACCGCCCTCGTTGCCTCCACTTCCTCTTTCCCTCCTCCGCACACACCGGCTTTGCGACAACGATTAATATATATATATTTGCGTAATAAATCGTAGTGCATTTAACTCGGTTTAATTATGCGCGAGAGACTCCTTCGACCATGTTGTATAACGTCGTTCGGTAAAATTCGCGGTTCGTCCGTTTTCGATGGCGCTTCGATAAACGTCGATCGATGCGTTGTCATTCTCATCATACTCAGCCAGGAAGCTCTTCAGATATTAATTCTCCTGTAGATTTACAAGCAAACTCGTTTTACAGCAAGAAATATTCCAATTTAGTAAAAAGACGATTCGTGCTTGTTTGTTCCATCAATCGGACTAAATTCCACTCGATTTTTTCTCCATCGGTTTTCACCTCCGGTTCAGGATTTTTTTATTCCATTTGCCTCATGAAAGCCCCCTTTTTTCTCGTTACAGCCGACATTTACGATGAAATAGCCAATGAAATAAAGCCTCTTGGGCCTGGATTGGACACCGAATGCGTCGGGGGTGGCAGAATCAATCATGATGCCACTGCTAAAAGTATCAACGTTTATGGATATTCCCAGGTATTTATTGAAGCCATCGATATTACCATCATTATACGCAAAAAAATCATGATAAATGCCAACGAATTTAACGAATAAAATATTTATAATTCACTCATTTTTTATTTCACGAAATCATTGGTGTAGATTGAAAAACTGCGAATTGCAAATTCGGTAGGCGAAACAAAATTGGAGAATTTCTGGAAATGCTGGAGAGTTTTTTTTTTTTTTATCATTTCGTCGGACTCCAACGTTGCAAATTTCAACGTCATTCGACTCTCTGCATCAAATATCATTATATTCATGAAATAATAAAATAGTAACAGAAAGGTCACAGTGGAAGAAATATTGGCAACTATCAATCGATGTTACCATGTAACTAAACTGGTGATCATTTATCCTGTATACGCGCTCAAAATTATCGCGATAAATTACACAGAATCTACTGAGTTTCATTTTTAAAAGTTTGACATTATGATACAAAGAAAAATAGAACGAGAAGAGGTATAAAAATATATCGTAAAAAGTGCACGTGGATATTTTCGCCGTACGAAATGTTGATTGCGTTGTAAATATATCCGACGTACAGACGTAACTCGTCATGTGCTCTCTCCTCCGTCTTTTCACTGTTCCATAAAACTACGTCATATCCATAGTCGTCGGGATGTTTGTCAGCAATCGGATCAATGGGAACAATTTATGATCCTGAAAGGCTTATAATACCTTTGAAATATTGATAAAAAACAGGGATAAAGCCCAATGCCAGACAGCGACTATTGATCCAATATTTGTGATTTTTTGCTTCACTATCTGAACAGAGAAACGTTTGTTTTCTTGGTGTGTAGAAAAAAATCTGGGCTCCGATGATAAAGCTACGGAATTGTGAAATAAAATTGATTCTGGCTATGCAATCAACTAGAATATTGTAAAACAATATCGCTTTTTCAGAGACAAACGAATTAGTGTCTCCACTCTGTTTGGATGGAGCTGGAAACTCAGACTTCTTTCGACTCGATGCCGAGTTTTCGACGAGATTGGTTTGCTCGTTTTCGTTGAGAATTGGAACTCGTGGGCCGTCAATTTTTTTCCTTTTCTCCCTTTGCGTGTACACACGATTTTTAGAGTTCCAATTTCCATGCTTTCGTTCGCTGATTAACCTCGATCAATAATGAGAATGCAATTAAACGCAATTCAGTTGAAACGAATGACGACGTTGACGCTCGATTACTCACGCACACTTTTCCTCTGTTTCGGTTACCAGGGATTTGGAAAAGCTGATCACCGCATCTCTGTTGATCTGCTGAAGAAAAAATATCCGGATTACGTCATCACGTGGTCCGACGAAGGCTACTGAACTCATGAATCAACGGATGATCACTATTTTTTCTCATCGATTGCTTTTCAAGTGTTCAACGAAACATTTTTTCGAACGAGCTTCAATCGCCTGCTTTTTATCCAAATATATGCAGCCACATCAGTTTGGGAAATTTGGCACAACATTGATCACTGAGAAGAGGGTTTTTATAAAATATTTCGCATGAGCTTGCACTGAGCCATTGAATGCCCTACTACGAAGTAAAATAATGTTGTCGTTTGTCTAATAAAACCGGAGTGTTCTGAAGTAATGCCCCATTATTGAGCTCGCTTTTTTCATGTGCGACTCCCCGATTCGAGTTTTGTTTGGGCTCAAATGTTTCGCTAAAATTCTGCTTCGGTCAATTACCTGTTGTTGGTAATCATCGTCGCTTTTATCATGTGTCGGTACATTAATCGGATTTTCTACTTTGCCAGCCGTCATATTCGTTATCGAGGGCAAGTAAAATCTTCGCATTCCCATTTACCACTGGAATTCCATTCCGGTACCGTGGGAATCTACTTTGTCTACAGATTTTTTGCAGTTTCCTGAGCTTTGCTGATTATCGGTGCTGATAAAATCAAATTATTCTTTACCGAAGGATTCTTGTTAGGAAAAGTGGATTTTTTTCTCGTCAACGATAATCTTACATAAACAATTGAACGAATTCGTTTTAAGTTGTAGAGAAAGTTTCGCTATTCGAGATTATTCCAAAGAAATGCACTCTTTAGCACGATTTTTCTTGTAGTTTTTAATGTTAATTGACTAATGGCAAACGAGCTTTGTTCAAATCTAAAGCAACATCGAAATGGGGAATTTCGGAAATCTTGGTCCGAAGAATTCTTGGCACGAGGCTGAGCAGCATTCAACACGCTCGAAACAATCCACGCGTTATTTTCGTTGCCAAGTGACGGTTGTTTATCTGGCAGTTTTTGGAAAATTGACGCGTCCGATGACGACGTTAAAGAAAATCTCAAGTAACGGTATATTTGATATTAAAAATTAAAAACGTCCGATCACAATGTTTTCTCGTTTCACAAAATCTGTCGTGAAGAATCTCGGTCAACGAAAGTATTACGCTGGCGACGATAGTATGAAAGTAATTAGTTCATTTATTCCGAAGCCAATTGAACGTTTAATGCCAACCGATAAAATATATTCGTGACTTGATTCAGGATCGAATGAATTCGATCGTAGAATTACTCGAAATGATTAATTTGCCCCGTTTAGACGACGCTCTTCGGAACTACGCGGCAAATAAACAAGACGGTATCGCTGTCCGTGAAAAATGCTGCGAAATTGAAAGAAGCATCGAATAACCCTTCGAGGTCACGATCCTCTCGACTGCTCGTCAGATCAGAGAAGTCGAGGTCGACGAACAGCTCAGGATCAGGCAACTCGGCGGGCTTGCGGACTGAAAAATTATCCCAAAGGCGATTCCCCATGAAAAATGGGCTGCTTTCTTACTTCCCGAATCGGGAATTGGATTTAGAAAGGGTAAATCGGTGGCGAATAGTTCAGTGGAAAACAACACAACGAAACTCGAGTCTTGGATGCTCGTCGGTGTTCTTTCATCGAAAAAACATTTTCTTCTAAGTTTTACGAGCCTCGAAGACTCGGCAGGACAATTAAAAGAGCAATTCAAATTAATTGGGTTTACAGACGTTGATTGAGTCGAGGAACAAGGAGCTCGAATACTCCCCGGGAAATGCCAACTCGAAAAACAAAACGAACGCTTCGGAGCAAAGATCGATAACGAGATTTCCACTCGCCGAAGTACGTTAATTTATCTTTCCTTCGACGTAAAGTGTTCCTAATAGAAAATTACTCCTCGCCGAGTACCGATAAACTTATACTTTAGCTTGAAAGCTAATGCATTTTTCGTCGTACCCCCGAATCACCTGCTTTCAGGCCAGAGCCACCGGTCTGATAGGGGTTCTCAGCCGAATGCCAACTACTCCAACGGACTCTATGACACTCCCAGGTCGACAGCTGGCTCAGACACAATCTGACAAATTGCCATATTCACCTTCCTTTTCACAGGTAGGCCTCTTCTAACAACATTTCCGAATCTCCAGCATGAACTAATTGGTATGTTTGTACACTTGAAATTGCGGCGAGCGATAAACCGATCAATGGGGTATTGAAGATTGAATCGTTGAAATGCATCGCGAAACGTTCGCTTTTCCAGGCATTTTTCATTGTCACGTATCCTTGAAGGGTTTGTCGATTCTGAGCTCGCTCGTTATTTCTAGGACCAGAAACACTCGAAAACAAAATCGCGGTACAAAATTGCTAGTAAATTTCCAGCTTTGCCAGAAAACAATGAAATTATTCGTGTTGGAGATTCAAGATTTAATATCTGATCGAATTCAGTCGAATTCCGCTAAAGTTTCGCGACGTTTTTTAAATGTTTGACCGAATCAGGGCCACATCGTTGGTTCCCGGTTGCTTTAATTGCTCGAATCTCAATTTCAATCCACTTTCTATCGAACATTACGGTTTTATCGATAAAACTGTCCGGCGTGCAAATGCGATTTTTCGCTGGAACGAAATGCTGAAATTCTTCCAAAAAGTCTCGACGGACGGAGGACTCTGTTATCAAGCGAATACAAGATGCCAGTTGATTCACCGGATCTCAATTTGGACGTTTCTTGTACTCAAGAGAAAGAAGAAAAAGCAAATCGGGTAGGAATCCTGCGGAGAAAAATGGATTCGTAAATGCGTGTGAAGCCGAAGTTGGAGAATGCTGCAAAGATCATCGCGACGTTAAAAAAAGGTTGACGGATTTCTGTCATCCACGATCGCCATGAAGAAGTTTGCAGTCCTCCGATTCCAGTTGATTATTTTTTCAGTGGAACTTTGAAATTGTTTTTCTTTAAATTAGCGTCCCGATTGTTAAGCTCTCGAGAATTGTCGTATTTGAAAAGAAATTTCTTACGTTTTGTTTATTCCGAGCTCGGAAGGAAATTGAAAAATGTATCGAACGCTTCCGTCGGGAATATTAGGCTGTTGCTGGCGAAGCAGCTCATTCGGAAATTCGTCTTCCGCTCGCGTGTCGAGTATTAAAATAGTTTTTGATCGAGCGTATGATTCCAGAGGGCGAATTATGCGCATGCTAAATTCATAGAAAATTTGAGCTCTTTTGTACACCCTTCGCGTGCCCTACTCGCTGAAAAAACAAGGCGAGCGAGGCTTGTACTTTGAAACGCTGAGTCGTCTGTGTCTTTCCTCAGGCGTGTGACGCGACGCGTGTCAACTGCAGCGGTGACTGCGGTACCGGTCGGCCGAACTCAGAGAGGCAAGAGAATCCTTGCAAAAAGGCAGAGAGAAAAAACCCTTGCGATAATACGGCCAAGGATCCTTGCAAAAAACACGAAACGTCAAAGGATCCTTGCGGAGGGAAGGAGCAAAGAAATCCTTGCGACAAACCGACCAAAGATTCCGGCAAAAAGAGAGAAAAAGAAAATCCTTGCCACAAAACGAGCAACGATCCCTGCCAGAATAAGACTAAATCCCAAGATAATCCTGGCAAATCGAAAAATCCATGCAAATGATAATAATCATCATTTCGCGAGAAGGCAAAAAGAAAATAATCAAGAAGCGATTACAGCGAGACGGAAACCATGCCCAATTGAGAATCCACTTGATTTCCAATCGTAGAGATTGATATTTGAAAACTTTGCACGTTGAAAGTTCTCGAACTTAAACGAAAAATCGGCTCATCGAAAGTCGGAATCCGAATCCCAAAAAAAGCATTCGTTAAATTGATCTTCGCCTCCACAGTTTATTTTAGGAATAATCGTTCGATCGACTCGGCCCATCATCGGAATAACTTTCTTAATTATTATTGTACCGATGAATAAAAATGATAGTGTACGTAGCTAAGATTAAAATTTATCCCATTTATTCTGAGAAGATTCTACGAAAACCGCTTCTTCATTTGTTGATTACAGCTACGGAGGTTAGGCACGAGGTTACCTGGAAATCCGGAGTCGAAAAATATTCCCGAAGTAAGTTCGAACGTTATTTTTCGTTAAGAAATAAGCATAGCCGAATAGAAAAATCGCTGCTCCTCCACCTCCCTTTCTCAAAGGTTTGCCGCGATGTGTGTGTGTGTGTTTTTTTTTCTTCTAATCGGTGAATCAGAGATTGAAGATTAATCAAATGACAATCGGTCACAAAATACCGCTCTCGTGCCCCCACAGGTAAGAGACAGAGCAATAAGAAAACTGGCGTCCGACACGCCCAACCGAAACCAGAACGACGATTATTATCCTCAGGGCGACGAGTACGAGGATGAGATCGGGGTTAATGACTATGTTCAATCAATTCCCGAGTCAAAAAAGTCCCCGAAAAATCGTGGCCGAGCAAAAGCCCCAGCGGCCGAGGAAGACTACGACAGTTTTTCCCCGAGCCTTCTTTTCGCACCGGAAACATTATCAAATCCCACGAACTTGTATCTCGAGTCACTGAATCTGAGAAGCATACTTTTGACGAAGAATCCAGCGGATAAAGAGACTCTCGAGAGTCTGCAAGCGTTGATCGATAAAGTGACGGAATTCAAGAAGCGGATATTCGGCTCGTCTGCTCAGAGATCAAGCGCAGAGGACCGAGGAGACACGGAATCAAAAAGCGAGCAAACGAATCGGAGAAACGAGGATTCGAAGACGGATCAGGCCAGGAATTCGCGGGAAGATCAAATGGTCACGAGCGCTTGATTCAGCATTCTTATCAAAGTAATCGTTATTGTCGAGAGGTTTGTTCAGTTTTTCATGAATCTGGCGTTGTTGAAGGGAGGTGGAGGATTCAAGCGCCAAAAGGTTCGGGCGTGTGAGACCGAAATTAAATTTAATCTCGTAAACGACAGGCAGCTGTTACCATGTGGCTCGGTGATCCCGATTGCGGCGAAGGGTTGCCGGAGCGTCCGACCAGGGGACCGTGCCATCCGCCCGATGGTCCCTGCGTGCCCTTGAAACGACCTGGCTATCCCTCCAAGCCGAAAGCGCAGAAAAAAGACTTTTGTTTCAAGTGTCCCCCGAAGAAGCCTTGCAATTTGAGGCAATGTCCGCCCGACGCCGACGGTACGTGCGGAAAAGCCATTGACCAAACAACAGTCGTTGTACTGAATTTACGTTCTGAATCGCAGGCTGTGAACGCTAGTTTTGATACTACAAGCCTCGGGACTTGGACTCCGAGGGTTCTCGGCGGATCCCTCTGGAGCAGGAACCGTCTCGAGCTGCACACCCAAAAGGGCCAACGCAAAGTACCCTGCAGATCGTTCTCGAGGAACGAAGCGCGTCTCAAGGCGACAAAAAGACCGTCAACCGTTGGAAGGAGGATCTTCGATCTCATAAAATCCCGGACGACGTCGCCGGTTAAATCGAACAACGAGGGAGCGTCCGGATGCGAAGAATCTTCGAAAGGAACGAAGCCTCGAGAAGCGCTACCAAAAATCTTGTACCGGAAATGCCCCCCGCCCCCGAAGTTGCCCAAGCTTCCAAAATATCTGGCGCAAGGTGAAATCGAAGCTCGAGACTCGCGCGTCAAGATCAGGGGACCCAAGTGCCCCCCGTTGCCCGAGTGTCCAAAGTGCCCGGCTTGCAAGTCCACGGAGCAAGCGTCTCCGGATTCGCCGTGTACGAAATCCGCGGGGGTGAAGAAAAAGGGCATTTGGCAGAGGTTGAGCGAGTGCACGAAGCGAAAAATGTCGACGTGCGTCCAGCCGGCTTTGTACCTTGAAAACAGGGCGGTTTTCTTGGTGCACCATCCAACGAGGCATTTCTCGGTTTCTAGGATCGTAGACGCGTGTTTTTCTTCGAATTCTGATTCCCCGCCACCTCTGCCACCCTGGAAATCAAATAGGTGTAAAACCATAGAAGAGGTTTGTGGCGAAAAGGTGGACAAAAAGATGGAAGCGCTCGAATGCGCGAAGGATTGTTCGAGAGATCCGAGCGGCGAGTGTTATCCGGAAAAGCCTCGTTGCGCCGAGGTCAGAAAGTCGCCCGAAGAGAGCACTGGCGGAAGTTCGACGAAAAAGTCCATCAATTGTGGGGACAAAGTCAAGGCTGGGGGATCATCGAAGTCTGGAAAATCCGCAGAGAAGATCGATTACTCGAAGACAAAGTGCGAGCCGCCGAAGCTGATGGAACTTGGGCCTTGCCCAACACCGCCGCTGAGTTTGAGTGAGAGAAAACGTCGAATAGCTGGAACGCTGGGAAGAAAAATTGCCTTGCCAAAGCCCCCCTCAGCTCCGGTGGTTCTGTGTCCTTGTTCTCCACCTCCGAAACTCCATCCAGGATCCTGTCCGTGTTACGTGGAAACCGAAACTCCTAAGACGAAACCTCGGGCCGAGCCCTGTCCAAAGAAGCCTCAATCTTGCCCGGAAATTCGCATTTACTATTGCCCGCCGGAAGTTCGCAATAAGGACGAGTGCGACGACAAGAAACCCTCGAAAAATTGAAGAGCAGACCGTTCTCATATGAAATTCACTACGGAAATGCCTGGACAAAAGTCCGAGTGAACTGGAGTCAAGGCAGTTAAGGCGTTCGTACAATTTTTTATCGAAAAATTTCAACTTCTTACGAGTCTCTTCTCATCGGCATGTCAAACGTCACGAAGCTCATGAATAAACGTTCCTCCTGCAGCAGACCTTTGTTTCGACTTGATAAATGTTTTCTAAATTTCTAACTCAACGCTCACTTTCATCGCTCGTTGAAAAACAGCATCAACATTATTTGCAGCGTTTTAAATGGAGAGGATCGTGGCTGAGGAGCGTATAGAGACGCTCGAATGGGAAAGGGGCAGGCTCGACATTGGGAGCGATTTTACGAGGGCATAGCTTCTGCCGTGCCTGCTATAGGACGGTATTGGTGGAACGTGTCACGGGGCAGTCTGGACAGGAAACCGAGGGCGGCGGTGAACGGCGATGCGTAGTCGCGAATAGGAAATCGATCTCTACGACCGGAGATCGTTCCCATCATTCGATTCGATTTCCCATTGCATCGATCCGTGTACATGTCCATGAGAGAGTATACAATCCTCCATACCCTCGCGCCTATCTTATTGCTCCGTTCCGTTCCCGATGTAATTACACGACACGCGAATTCTCCTCCTCCGTTTCCCCGGTATCCCCGGCTGCGACAACATCTAGATACATATTTGTATATCAATTTATATGAGAGTGCAGGACGATACAGAAGCGACCGAGCGATTGAGGGCCTCAAATGTTTACCTGGAGACTCGACGATGGAGACGAATTCGTGGTTTTTCTTCTCGAGGGAAAAGTCAGTGGGAATTTTCCTTCTGGAAATGAGTCATTTGGTCAATTTTTCAAGATACTTTCCTCCGGGAATTGAGCTAAAAATCATTTTCTCTTTTTTGTTCAAAATCCTCGACGAATTAGTGCGTTTTGGCAAGCTTTTTTTACGATGAAAAGTGAATTTTCGCTCGAGCGTTCCACTCACTTGACGCAGAGATAAATTTTCAGCGAAGTGTCAAATAAAAGGTGAATCAGCCTGTACGTAATTGACGGTGCTGCGTACCAATATAGCGCGGAGGTCGAGGAGAGCGCCGAGGGCGAGAGAGGAGAATGGTTGCTCATGAAATTGGCATCGAGGAGCGCTTCGTTATAATAATACAGACATTTATATACGGCACGGAATTCAGGGGTTGCTGCGAAGAGGGTGGATGACGGGGACACGAAAGAGTGGAGAAAAGCGATCGCGGAAGGCTAACAGGATACGAATAAGGGCTGTTATCATTTTATTATTGCGTCGAAGCGAGTTACCCTCCCCCGTCTCCACGCTCGCTCTCTTTACCCTCGTTTCTTTCCAACGGGGTATAACACATCTAAATACAGAAAAAGAAACGATTTCCTTGCATCTCCCAACCTTCTCGACCTCTACGTTTCACCGCTTCGGACCATGCACATAAGCCAAGTAAGGAGAGTCACGTTTTTTAACAAACTTCCACCACGATTCGGCATTGAGCGTCATTTTTGACAGCTCTAATTCGTTTCCGCAACGCTAGATTCTGATAAAAAAATCTTTGTTACCAGGAAACTTGGGTTTTTTTATGATTCAACCGACAAATACAATGCTCAATCATAAATCTCTGATTTAGTGATGAACTCACGGCACAATAGTGACGATAAATATTAATCGATTGCCACACTCGCGTACACGAATCCTCCATTCTTATTCAACGAACTCGAACCTTTTGATTGTTGATCCCACATACAGGGGGAATGAGCGCGTAAAAATCACCTTTAAGCTGACAATAACTGGGGACGAGCTTGCATGCTTGCATATTTCTACAGACCGAGGTGGACACTTTCATTAAAATCTAACGAACTCCACGTAATTGGGGAGGATTTTATTCGACTTTCGTCAAAATTGACGCTCTGCAATTGCTGAATTTTATTTTAGTTCTGATCAGTTTAGTTTAGTAGATAAAAAGCACGTGAGCGATCGGTCCGAAAATGTCGAAAAATTGTGCTATTTTTATACGTCAGGAGCATGTGTAAGTGACGTTTTGACATCTGAAAACTGAACGAGCAAATAGGAACGGAAGGGGTAGGAATCGAGCCGCAGATATGCCGAGTATTATCGGCTCGTACTATACATTATATAATACATTTTTTACATAGTTATATTCATGTATGTACGCGGAGGTGTAATCTCAAAAGAATATCTTGCTCACCCGCTCGTCTGTATAACCACTGGCAAGAGGCTTCTCTTTCCATCCACGCTCTCGCTCGATGGAAATGAGCGGGATGGATAAACTTTGAAGCGACTGTCCCATGGGCTGATGCATAATTCAAGAATCGTCACCGACGAGGATATTGCCAATTTGGCGTCGATGAAAATACGATCGTATTTGTCGCGGCAATGCGGCTGACTACACCGTTCTCTCGCTCCTCGGTCCCCCTCTCTCTTGCTTTCTTTCTCTTTGCCTCTCTTCCGTTCTCGGCCGTTTCTTCCTTCACGCTCAATCCATGGGGCACTCAAAGATTTCACGCTGACGGGGATTAAAATCAGTTGCATTTCCATTAACGAGTTTCCGTTAATGACAAAATTTTTGGTGATAACGTTCTTCAACATAAAGTGCAAAAGCACAATTTTTTTCAATATTTTCTTCTACGTAGTTATCGAAGCATTCGAGCAGAGCTTTCATACCTGGAATGTATATACTTATGTATATAAACGCTATGCCTATACACGTGATCTTTCGCGCTTGATTACTCGTTAACTGTGTAAAGAAAAATCTCAATAAAATATGTATCGTCGAGTTTGGTATTAAAGAATATGATGACCAAATTTTATAAAATTCTTAACTTTTTGAAATTTTTTGTCCTCAACGTGGTTTAGCGTGTATCGACTGTACCGGAACTCCTTAACCACTGCGTATGAATTCTCGTAAATTATATTTGCGACGATGCAGTTTTCTACTCGAAGTAGAGTTTCATGAATCCTTCGTTCATTATCGTCGTTAATAAATGGCAAAAGGTAAAACTCATCTTTCTGATCCTTTGCTTAAAAAATGGACGAAAAATGTTCCTTTTGTTGGCTCGGAATTCATAGGCATCTTCGAAAACAATGGGGAAAAAATGCCGACATGCCATCGCCCGCGTTGACTGATGTTCGATGACGTTTGGAACCCCCCGTACAAATGTTATGGGCCATATCCATTGGAACTGCGTCGATCGACTGTTCGCGAGAGCCGTGTGACCACGGGCAGTCATACGCGTATCGGTAATATCGACAGTAAATTTAACACCTTCGATCAGGTTGAGGCGATGGCAGCGATCACTCGGCTTCGCGCGCACTCAATCCCTTCACACAGTCCCTTCGTACGCACGGTGTAAATCGACGGTTAGGAGGAAAAAGGAAATATTTTGTGTGTGGCGAAAGTGTAGGGTTGAAGAAAAAATATTATGCTTGGAAGGTTCGTTCGAGTAATTTTATCGATCGCGGTCGTGATTTCATTCGACTTCGTCTTGGTCGCTCCGGCGAAGCGAGAGCAGGGTGCAAAACGTCCCGGTCGAACAATACATCGAGGCACATAGGAGCCGATAAGCTGAATATTTATCCATTATCCACGAAGTTTCCTGAAAGCCTCGTGATTTCGGCTTCTAAGCATTCCTGATTCTGATTGATGAAAGATTATCGAATCGTACAGATTTTATACGATTTTTGTCGGGCCAGGGAGAATTATGAGCAACGTAAGTTTTCACGGATTCGACGTTGGGCCAAGGATATTCGCGTATTAAGGAGGATCGAGGGTGGATGCGTATATAACGATGATCCTCTCTTCGCCGAGCGATTTTCCACGGACACGCCGCTTTCCCAGGATACGAGAGAAAGAGGAAAAGCGTATTCCGAGAGCATGAAATATTTATAACGTAAGTAGCGGCGAGCGCTGCGCCCTCGCAGCGAAACCCCTCGCTCCCTCCCCATCTTGGGGTTCGAGACTAACACAGATATACGCACTCGTATGGACAACCGATGAAAAGAATAAATTGGAATCGATTCAATTTGTCAACACGCGCGTAATTATGTTATTATTCCGGGCGGACGTTCGCCGCGGAGGATGCTCACGAATGTGCGACGAGAAAAGAAAATATTGTGGCCTCGCTGCCGGGGTGGATGTTGAAGTGACGAGAGACGCCTCGGTCATCAATAATCCATAAAAACGGACCACGACAAAGCTACCAAGCTCGGCTGCTCTCGACGTGGCGAAACGGGAACGCGCGTTAAGCAATCCTAGATACGAACGAGCGCGTCCGGACGGAGGCTTTTTCAAAATTCACTGTCCCAAAGATCGTCGAATCCTAGAGACGGAAATTCTTCGCCATTTTTACCTCCGACACCCCGAGAAAACTTTCGTTGTTCAGTGGGATAGCATTGGAAATTTTGTTTGGCTTTGTTTGGGTTCAAAAATTTCCTCTGTTGTCGCTCGTAACTGTGATTTTTTAAACGGCCTGTACATCGAAAACGCTAACTTATATGACGACCGGATTATGATTTCATGACATCGCGTAATGGCTCCGAATCGAGTGGTGATTTGTGGCTCTTTTCCATCGATATAGTTTTCATTCATAGAACTGCTCGTACATATATCACTAAATTTTTATACTCCGCAGGGAGGATGACATGCTTTTTTTGACGGAGAAAAGATCGCGCGCAGAAAGATTACTTTTATCGATGTGACAAAGAAAAAGGATTTTCTTGCTGATACTCTCGGTTACGTTGAAATATCGTTTTAAGGGTTGGAAATGTTTGAAATTAATGAATCCTCAATCGCTTCAACTCGCCACTGGTAGCGGCGACGAGAAGCTCATCGAATTTTGTTCAAGAGGTTGAACGCCGCTGGAAAAATGAAGAATTTCTCCAAGAAATTCATTTTATCTGATTTGTCTGCGCGGAATGATTCGCTCGGTACAGAAAAGCGGAGGAGAAATCAAGCAGAAACGAAGACCGTGAAAAGACGTCGCGTTTCCGGGGATTCCGAGATCGAACAGAAAATATAGCTGCGATGAAAAAAGGGAGGCATCCTCCCGCAGCATTTGCAAATTTATTCCTCGGTGAAGATCTGTGACTTGGCGACGTCTTACGGCCCGGAGAGGCGCATCTATACACGTATATTTAATATGTATACGCGCCAAAAGCTCCGCGGAGGCGTTGTCCTGGTATAGTCTCGCTCGGTCGGTGCTTCGACCAACTAGATTTATTGCACCACCGGATGCGCAAATACGGTAAAACTTCCCGGCTTCCGGTCTGGCAAAAACTGTTCTCGGGCATACAACGCTCGCGAGCTCTCATTTTTTTCACCCTCCCTTTCTCTATCACACCGGAGCATCCCCTTTGCTACAAGTTGCGATGGGGAAATTGCCAAATTTGCGTGATCATCCTGGGAGATAAAAGTTTGTCAAATCATCGAATTTCTCAATGAAGAAACTTCGATTTTTATGCTTTCACAAATAATGTCGATTCGGTTTTGCGCTGAATTACTGATTTCAATAAAACAACCGCTTCAAATACGCCCGAGAAATGGAACGCTGCGGTGTCGTGGCTCGACAACCGTGCTGCAAATAAAGCCAGCGCCCCACTCTTGTTTGCTCAAATATCACGGCAATCGTACTTATATAATACAACGGTAAGCAAACACGAAAACGAACGAGTCGAAACCAAAGAAAGGTGAACAAACAATTGTGAACGGACACATGGGAACGAACGAAAAAAAGCCTTATAATAGAGCACTATAAATCTGACTCAGCACCGATAAATTAAAACCAAACATACAAAAAGCTATTTTTTGTCATTTCGATTACTTTTTTTAATTTCCTTTTTTTTTTTTTAATTTTGATCTCCCAAATAAAGCGAAAAGAATTATTAAAAGACTTCGATTGAGAATTTGAGGATTCCGGAGGTCTCCGTATCACGGCCGCAGCGTGGGCCAATTAGATTTCCGATTTCCGGTACGCTGCAAGAAGTCTGAAGCTGGAGTAAGCGTAGGCCTGGTCTCCGGAGCTCACAAATTTTTGTCTCCGATTCGAGGGGTTGTTTTCCTTCGTTGCTACGATTATTTCCCCTTCACTGGCCAATCGATGCCCTAATAAATTTCATTTAATGGGAATACATATTTTTTTAAACTGAAAATTACGAGTTGATGGAGGTTGAGTGGCTGTGAATGGAACAATCGACTGGTTTTCACGAGAATTTAATACAAGCAGAAATAAATGTAGTTAAAATCAATTACAGATTTTCGAGTCTCGTGAAATCGAGATTCCTCATCAATTACAAAGGTAATTGCACAACTGTTAACTTTTAGTCGGATTCAACTAGGGACTTAACGATTGTGAGGAACGACGCTAAGGGACGGATTCGCAGTAGCGGAGAATTCTGCAACGTTCTCATGGAGAGTGCTTGACATTCTGTCCACCGTTGATTGAGATTGTGCAATCCATTGATCCTCGGGCAGGGTGAGAAGCGGCCAACGGCGAACGGAGCTGAGCAATCAATGGATGTGATTCTCGATGCTGCTGTTCACTTCGAGGGAACACAAACTAACCTCTGCATGATTTAACGGTCGAATGTGTGGATCGATACAGATACGTACACGTTGAAGAAAATGCGATTGTTTCGTGGATCGAAAAACAATTGCCAAGCGGTTGTAAATGTATTAAACTAGTTGTTGAAACGATTCTCGGTGCTCGAGAGCCTTCTTTCAATGGCCTCTCAATGTTAAAGCTTGCACACTCGAATCCCAAGTGGCACTTGACTCGGCGAGATCTCTCTCCAAGCCACAGACTCCACATGCACGCACAATCACACGACAGTGGATTAACGTGCGTGAGAGAGTCTCGACTATGAGACGCGCGAAGGACTTCTCGTCTGTCGAGGGTGAAATTTCAAGTGCGCCCCACATACGAGCATGCACTATGGGCGTGACCCTCGAAAACGCTCATTTCGCAGTCGTGTCTCCCCCCGCAGTCAAAGCCACCAATAAAGTGCTCAACAAGCTGATTCGAATATCGATAGTTTTTTTCGCGATCCGACTGATCTCGCGCGGTTATTTTTCGATCATCGTAGAATTCATTTCCTCTGATAAAATCAGGCAAAATCAGTGAAACGAGAGCAACAAAGAGAATCAGGGCTCAGGCAGAATTTCGATAACTCAGAAAAAATCCTTTCCAGCTTTTTGAGCTCTAAACGAAGAAAATTAATCCTCATTTCTCGATGTAAATTTCGAGTCCACGTGGCTCAATTCACCCCCAGCCACTGCCTGACCTTCCATATTTTTCCATCTAATTACTCGCCGATATAGAATAAATCATAGCAAAAAGCATAATCCGTAATTTCAGTCGAATGAGTCTGTATTCAAGTGTGCGATGACACGAAATTGTGATTATCGGCTCCAGGACGGTTCATTGCTTGCGGGGCTTCGTCTACCAATTTTTTTTGGTATTTAACCCCGTGGCACGTTGATACTAATGTCGATAATTGCTATACTTGTCAATACATAGGATTATGGAATGAAAGGTGACGCGTACCAGGGCCATTGGGAGCTGGGTACATCGAACTGGCGTAATGACGAAGCGTCCGGAGCGACAGGGGTAGGGAATAATCGAGCCCGAGTATGACTGTATGCGGATTGGGAACTGGCAAACTAAAGGGCGTAACGCGAGAGATTAAAGCCTCAATGGACGTCTGTACAAAGTTATTCATATATTTACGTTGGAATATACCTGTAAAGGCGCGCAATAAATATGTCTATGTATAAACATTGGGATGCCGGAGCTCGAGTTATCCGTAGGGGTTTCCGCGGACTGTGATTTTCTGATTAGTAGCGGGTCGACTGGCTGCGGTTAACCGTTGTTAGGTTCCACCCGATTGGTATGCATGGGCTGGGATTCGAGCCCAGGGACCAGGGGAGTGAGAGAAAAGAGGAGGGAGCCGGAGGAAGCGAGTGCGGGTTCTCGCCTCAGCAAGCTCCTTGACGCCTCCAACGGGACGACGAAGCTCTCGAAGAGAGCGTCACCGGAGATGATGGGAGCTAGGATCCGTATCCACAGATATATAAACGGATATACTTATATATATTAGGAACTAAGCATGAGCGAAATGACAAGATGACAGACTCAATTCGCGCTGCTCCTGGCCGGATCTCGGCCCGCCTTCCGCGTCGCCGATCGCCCACTTTTCAGGCTGCTTCTCCACTTCGCACTTTCACGTTTCCCATTACGCTGCTTTGATGGAGCG
Organism: Venturia canescens; assembly: GCF_019457755.1. Classification (NCBI taxonomy): domain Eukaryota; kingdom Metazoa; phylum Arthropoda; class Insecta; order Hymenoptera; family Ichneumonidae; genus Venturia; species Venturia canescens. The sequence goes on from NC_057425.1 coordinate 4,995,434, forward strand.
CAGTTTTCTTTATGCCGGCGGACACTCGATTTTCATGAGCCGTTTTTCGTACGGCACGCACGTTCCAATCCAGTGTTTCCGTACGGACCTTTCGAAATATTAAAACTCCCAAAAAGTCTCGTCCGTTGCCGAATCCCCGAGGATTTCTCGACTCGATTTAACAGTTCCGGCGACACAATGTGACGATTTCCGATACAATTTGAGCGCCGATAATTACCGAACGGTAATGCGCCCGCCGGGACAAGGGGATCGGCATTTTTCAGTGCGGTTGACTTCGCTTTGACACGGAGCACTCAACGAGACCCTTTTCCTCTGACGTAATGCGCGTGGTTTCGCTAATATGAAGTGGTGCTGCAAGCATATAGAGCCCGCGCGCGAGAGGGTAGTTACACATAATACAATGCGAGCTTGTATGCGTGCGTGTACGTACACGAGCTCGGGGATTTTGGACGCGGGGTTGCGTAATGACCCTAGCACAGATCGTGAGCGCCGGTAGCTCTCGTATGAATATATATAGACAGAGGCGAACCGAGACGTCGGATCGAGGGCCGCCGCACGCGGTCCGGAGAGGGAGGGTTACAATTTCCCTTGGATAATGGCACTTTGATTACCCCGTGACGCCGTGTGTGCGTCCTGTCAAGTGGCAAGCTAAACCGTAGTTCACGTGAAAAATAACGCCTGCGAGGGCTCCACCCCGATGAAACACGTGTCCAAATGTGTGTGTGCGTGTTCACATCGATGTGTGTGAAAGAATAGAGAATCGTTGTGGACTCTGCGCTGGTTAAGGCGGACTCGCGGTAACCAAATCGCTTACAAGTTTAAATCGAACGATCTTTTGAATTCTTGTTGCCTTTTGGACACTGCGCGGGTCTTATGGGGGCCGTCGAAGGTGCTTTTTCGTCTGTTTTTTTCGGGAGAGCGCCGGGTCGGGGGTTTTTTGGAGGGAGAAGCTTTTCGTTTGATTGCTTCGACTCGAGTGTACTTTCGGTGCTCGATTTTTATTCGCTGGTCGTCAAGCTGGATATCGAGGAGTGTGAACGGTGCGAATTCTACTCAGATTTTCACTCGAGATGCAAACTCGCCTGCTCATTTCGAGCGTGTAACTCTTTCACCATCCCCCGGGGACGCAAGCATCTGAGAAATATTCTCACGGCCGCCGCGCGAGCCGCGCTCGTTTCACTCGATCGCGACAACCAAGTTTTTTCGACGGAGAAACTTGTTAATGATTTGCCAACGGAGAATGCGGAGTGCCCTGGTTAAGGCGGTGTCGAAAAATCGTCACGCTAACGCGACTACGATCCTTGGCAAACGATTCTGCGTTCGGACCTCGCCATTGTGTTCCCCGATCCCTAAATCTCCATTCGCCATGGATGCTAAACTTTTATTCATTTATGGGCTGCGTTGCCTCGAGCGCGAGGGTCCAGCTCGAGCGGGTTTGTAACTAACGCAACGAATATTCCTGACCACAATACGAATACTTTTATCGTGTTTGACGAATTCCCGATACGCAACTACTTCGGACAGTTTATCCTACGTTTCTGTATACATACACAAAGCACTTATTGTACTCATGTGTGTACCGCGCGCGTACATCCAACTCGACCGAAACACACCCGGACACGTGTCGTCACGTGTCAACGAGTCCGATCAACCTCGGTTTAGTGTCCCGCGCCGCGACTCCCCGAGACTTTCAAATGAGCAACACTTGGAATAATAATACTCGGCTCTTACATACAGCAAGGATAATTGACACTGAATTCACTATCTGCTAACGCCATGCGCACTCGAATCTTTTATTTATTCGTTATTACACTAATTGCTACGTCGTTACAGAGGCTGTAAAAAACTTTCACGTTTTCATCTCTCTCTCTCTCTCTCTCTCTCTCTCCATCGTGCCAATTGTTTCTTCAAACTGTATTCGCTGTCTTTACTCTTAGTTTTATTTTCACTATTTTATTTCTATCTTACACCGTGCAGTGCTTCACTCGTTTTATTTCATTTTACTTTATTCTCTTTCTATTTTGTTTTTTCTATTGCATCGATCCCTCACTAGAATAGTCCAAACTGTACTCTTTATCTTTACTCTTAGTTTTGCTACTTCTTTTTTTATTATTATTATAACTTTTCCAGCGTTAAATATAAGCTGCTATCAATATAGCATTAAATAGTTGTCTTGTCTTATTACAATGTTTTGGTTTAGAGGGCATATCCATTGATTTGCACTGCACTACGTATCTTGTTTTTTTAAATATCACGCAGCTTTCATATTCACATACATTGACACATACACATCCTTACATTGACACATAGGTCTTATTTTTATGATGTTATTCACGATTTTATACATTGTTCTGGAATCTTTCTATTATGTCCAGTGTTTTGAACTTCTTCAGCCTTCTAATGATGTTTTCTCTGTTAAGGAGACTTTGCGCTAGCACATTCGGGCGATTTGCGAGTCTTTGCTCATAGCTTCATAGTTTTATTTTGATTATTATTTTTGTCTTACACTGTACAATGCTTCTGTTTATTCAGCTTCTTTGCATCTATCTGCGTATTATCCTTGCTCCTAGTTATATTTTATTTTTACTTTTATTTCACTTTACTTTATTTTCTGTCTATGTTTGTTTATGCTGCAAAAAATTCTACTGTACTATCTTTTCTTCTTGCGCCCTCTAGCGTGCTTGGGCCGAAATATACAATGAATCGATTCTCGATAGCACTGTGAAGGATCATCAAACACTCGGTCTCGGATTCAATTTCGCGTGGTTACGAAGTCACTGAAAGCAGGATGGTGGAATCGGAAAATGAGAAACGCGACGCAAAACGTCGTTTAAGTTTATCGATTCCTCGCATGTTGGATCCGATTAAAACGCCGCTTCGCGCAGATCAAATTCGTGTAATTTCTGGCCCGCTGTTTTCCAACCTTATTTCAAGAATTTCGGATTAAATGGCTGCGCGCTCGTTTAAATGCCGATGTTGTTTGCTTTAAGGCTCGTTACCTTGGCGTTTACACGCAGAGTCTGACTGATTGCTTCGCGCTTCTCAAGCCCCCTGCTTATTACCTTGCTTTTCGTGCATACGTTCGTATGCACTCCGGCTGCGGTTTCACACACATGTTCCGACTGGCTGCTTTGGATTTTCATGCATACGCTGCCTGCATGCTGCTCGTCTCGGGTTTGATTTACGGATCGTCGTAATATCCAGCATTTGAATATACACTCGCGCGGAGACTGACGCACAAGCTTCTTTGTTCTCGATGCACGAAAACGCTCGATCTATACGAGATGCGACTGTTCTATTGCCCCGCAATTCAGGCCACGGATCTTTCAAAGTCTCTTGAGAAATTTCCCGGCAAACGGAAATTCGTTTCGTCACCGTTCCTCGTACACGATTCCCCGAACATCACCACAATAATTCGAGTTAATTAAGCAAACTAACCATTAGAAAAATGGGAGAAAAAGTTGCCCACCCATTCGCCCTCGGCGCAGGCACGAACCCCACGGGAAAATGACAACTCAAAATTTCGACCAACGATTTCAAGATTCCCCAGCAACGATGCCTCGTTCCTCCAACCACAAATTTCTCTCCGCATCCGTGCCACGTTAATTCCTCAACATAAGTGTATACTTTAGTACTGTGCAAGTACACCTTCGGCTATGTGTCGCTGAATATTGCACAAGTTAATTATAATTATACGTAAATAGTCGGGATGCTGTAAGGCCGATGAACATATTATCTCTCTTCCATCACATATATGCACGGGGATCAATCCTGTACGTACGAGAATAATACAGAGCTGCGGCATCCGAGTGCCCGGTACCGGCTACATAATAGCACTCATGATGTCTTATTAGCGAGTCTATCGTATAAAGATGTTGAGTATGCGCGCTCTTGAGTCGGAGTAACGACGATCAACGATCGAGGATCGATGAGTTGCCATGATCGCCTCTGTAATTATCCGTCACTTAGGCTACATAAAGAGGCTTTTTTTCTACATTGTTTTCTCTCCCTCGCTCACTCCTCTCGTCTCGTTCTTTTGTCGTCCTCGCGGGTATATTATTGGATTATTGAGAAAAAATGAGCTGACGCACGGTTTTCTCTGAAGCAGCTCGTCGAGTTACTTTTTTATTCCTGTGCCCCGTTCGGTGCGCTTATGATGAGGAAAAGTGGAATGAAATCATCGAAGTTTCTGTTGGTCGCGAGTGCAAGTTGCTCTAGGTCCCTGGACGAGTATGTGCGATATTGTGCAAGCTTTTGAAAAATAGGGCCAGCAGTTTCGGAACATCCATTTTTATACGCCTCTAATTTGCATCGACACGCCGCTTCGTTCGCTGCAAAGGGATTCTCGTTGCGTTGGAACGGCGCCGATATATCGACGGATTGATGCGAAAACATCGATCCGATCCATCTCGATGGGCGTTTTTCTAGGGCCGCTCCCGAACATTGCGGATTGGAATTGTCTCCCGGGAAAACAATGGCGAAAGGCACGTTTTATTGGGTCACAGAGATTCGGGATTGGTCTGAAAAGCAGGGGTGTTTGGACGAATTAACCGCGACAAGAGGATGGCGCCGTGACGACGAATAAATCCGATATTATATCGCGTGTTGTACAGAGGCTGAGTATATGGGAGGAGAAAGCAGAGCGGAGTAGAAGGAGAGCTTTAATATTGTATACGATCCTCTTCGTATCGCGTTATATCCCAGCGTAGATTCGACCCCATTGTTCCCTCCTCCGACGGCGATATTCTCACAGCGCAATAACGCTCCGCAGGCTCGCTTCTTTCCTGTCGCAAGTGCGAAACTCCCTCTCTTTTCCTCTGTCCGCATCAAACGACGAATCACCCTTACTGCTTTTTTGCCCCCTGGGAGACGAGGTTATTACCGGCTGTTTTATGCTGCCACCGAGTTGACAAAACCATCGTCTAACTCCCGTGACACGAGCAACTACGAAAAGCTAAATATTTCTCCCGGACGGAGCGATCCGTTGTTTAGACTCTGTCTAATTTTCTTACTCGTAGAGTCGAAGATTGTGCATTTACAGATAAAAATTCAGTTCGGCCTCTCAATCGATCGCTCAATTCGTAATCGAGCTAAATATTGTGAGAATCATTGTTGCGATTTAACACCGCACAAAATCGTACGCAACTTGAAATTAAATTGAAGCAAAAACGCGCGTTATGCTTCGTACTTTTATGAGCACAAAAGTCACGATAGTGATACCGCGACAGAGGCAGTATCTTTTGAAAAGAGTGCAAAGGGAGCAGGATCCCTTGCACAATAATCGCAAGCATCGTATTACCAGTCGACGTCGTTCGTGGCTGTTAACGCGACGACAAAAACGTTACGGCCCTTGGCGACGTAAACACGTACGAAGAAATGTCCTCGGAGCTTTTTACCTCTTCGCTCTTTCGTTTTTTAAATGCTTCATAAAACAAACGGATATGGAGCTCCGCAGACGTCTCGAACATTAATTAAGAGCGACCAACAGAAAATGATGAAGCTTCTGTCCCCGGTTCCCGGGGACTGAAGCTTGCTCTCGAAACATCTGAGCTCGAGGATGTTTCGTTGTTGAAAAATCGTACAACTATAGAAAAATTAAGTTCCTGGAAGCGTAAGAAACTTGCCACGAAAAATCTTCAATCCCCCGCGAGAGAGACTTTTTGGTAAATCCCCCCCGAAAAAGAAAAAAAAACAGTGAAAAAATAACGGCCAGAAATTTGATTCCGATTTCTGGTCGCGCAGCAACGAATCCACGAAAACCCGAGAGATGCGAGTACCATGGAGCTTGGTCAGTCATGATATTCATGGCCTGAGACCACCTTGGGGTTGAGCGTGACCTGATATCGCGGTCTTCCAGTTATTCGATCTCGAATTTGAATATCGTAGATGAAAGAGACGAATCCTAAAAATCAAAATATATATATTTCCATGTTTATTTTATTCCGCTCTTCTGTTATCGATACGCTGTCCCAGTATCGAGCTGAACGGCTTAACACGTAGCAGAGCAGCCACGTTGACGTCCGCGTGGATTAAAGAACGTGCCATCTCCTGGTGTGGAAGCCTCTCTGCATGTTTCACGAGATCCACTATTGATCGAGGCCAAAAGGCATGTCGCACCTCAAATAATAACTTGCCAATCGTCCAGTTTTTCTTGCACAACCTCCAAGTGATGTTTCATCTGATAAAATCTGAATTTCGCTCGCAGAGATCAGAATAAGAAATTTCAAAGCACTTTCGTCCTCCTCGTCGAGGAAACAGCGAACAAATCAATTTCACTTTGAAAAGGGGGGTGCTACAAATTCGTTGGAATTAATCAAATAGTTGCCTTCTGTCATCGTTCGAAGTGCCTCCGTTTCGGTGTTTCGTTTCAATTTAGACCGAGGAAAAAAGTGGTCACGCGAATGGTGCGAGAACTTGCCCCTCCGGAGTTTAGAGGAGCGTCGAAAGCTATAAATGCCCATAAGGCGAGCGCATTATAGATTCTATTGTGGCTTTTTGTATTGAAAATCGACGGAAAGACGGGCGCGCATCCGGAGCGATACAGGCCCGAAATACTCACGGAGAATCGAGGAAAAAAAGTTTAGACGCAGTTTCGGTGGCCATGCCCAGTAAACAGGTGCTCAATGCCTCGTGGTCTCTCTCGATCCATTGACAGGGCTCTGCTCATTTGCTCATTATACGAATACATTTATATAGGAGAAGACAGTAAGAGATTTCCACACGATTCTGCGGTCGGCGTTTTGTCGAGAATTCGTTGTCAACGATTTCCAGCATATGTCAGCTCACGTCGCAAATTTCTGCGGGCTGTTCCATGTGACTGTGAGCTTTCGACGAAATTGGCTCGAAAGCTCGTCCCCCTCGATTTTTCATTTTCGATTCACCTTTCGTGTCAAATCATTTTTCAAACTTTTTCAATCTTCACAGTCGTCGAGATTGACCTACCGAATAAGATCTGAGAGCAAGCAACGTTCGGGCAGTTTCGAGTTTAATACATTTTTTGTTAAATCGGAAGGAACTCAAATCATTGGGCGAACATGAGTGCTGGATTAGCCTCGGATTCGAAGCAACGATTTTCAATGATAAATTCGAGTTAGAAAATCATTTTTCCATCCCAATAAATCGAAATGTCCCATACGCTTATGTGACCCATACATATTTGAGGGTGAACATGCTCGGAAGCAGAGCGTGCGCACGAAAAATCGTCGTATAATTCGAAAGGGCCCGGGATCGTGAGTGTGGACAAACTTCCGAAACACATGACGCCCGGGCCCGTCAGACCGCAGACCCGATTCCGGTCCCAACTGTTGCCCATACTGTTACATATATCGCTAGCGAAAGTGGGACCTTAAAGATTCGTAGCACGCGATTTCACTTGACCGCATCACCGCGCGTGTATTTGGCAGGATGATTTTTTCGCTTCCTTCCTCAACAGCTTTCCACCATATACCACCTTCGTTTTTGTATATCTGTGTACATGGCTATTGTGTAGAGTGGAATGCACCGATTGAAAAAAAAGCATACAAATAAAAATGAAAAAAAATAAAATAAAATAAAATAAAATAAAAGAATTTTTAAAAAACCGCTCGACCACTTTCCTCCGCCTTCTTGCTTCGCAGTCCTCAGTCGTACGCATTGTACAATGCACCATAAAGCTTATTGAGCATGGTGAAATCTTTTACGAATCCCGGGAGTGCTCAATCGAGATTTCTTTTTTATAACTGTGGTTTTCCTGTTTGACGAAATTCTTTCGACGAACGGAAATACGAGAGTGGATCCGACGTGTCTCGTCGCGGTGCGTGCGTGCTGTTTGAGTCTGTTGTCCTGCTCGCGCGCGACCTATCGCGATATGCGTGTTTCCGATTTGGTCGAAGCTATACGCGAGAGCCTCTCTCACGGGAATCAGTTCCGATGTTCCTGATTCACGATCCTCCGGATCAATGGGGTTTATGATAATTGTCAAGATTTTATTCGAATCCGGAGCGCGGAACGGAGGCATGGGAACGCATCGAATTTCGTCGCTATTGTGTACAGCCTCGAAAAGTCTCCGAGACATGTGGCTCGTCGCAGACACACTCACGTTCGTAAAACGCCGAGAGTTTTCTCAGGCCGAGTTTGTGCTGCGATGCGAACGTCGCTGATAGACGCAAGATTCCGGGGGATCCGGTTTGCTGCGAAATCGAAGATGGTGCTGGCTCATACGCGCCAACGCGGGAGGGTCCCGACTTTGCATGCAACGTCGAGGTCTCTTCCCGTGTGTATAGCGATAGCTACGCGCGATAGCTACGAGCCCTCGGTACCTGCAGGTGCTGTCGCACACCCACACTCGCGTCTGGACCGCCGGGATACGGTTTCAATGTACGCTGCAGGTTTGCGAAGAAGAGAGAAAGAGACGAGGCGCGGGAGAAGGAAGATGGGCAAGGAGGAAACGGGGCGAGAAAGCGAGAGGGTTGACCGTGCCGAGAAGCGGGGAAGGGGTGAGTTTATTTGAAATTCATACGACGATGCCGCTTCTCCGCAGAGTAAAACTACTCACTTCTCAAAGCGGAGCCGATGTCATCGCCATCCTCAACCCACAACCCCGAGCATCGAAAACAACCCCGTCCGCCCTCCCCCCTCTCGCCATTTTCTTCAAAGGCGTCGAACATGGAAAGCTTGTACCTCGGAAGCAAATCTTCTCTGCATAAACTAACGCTGGATGTTTACGCTTGTATTCGTACGTCCGTGTCTATAGATACGGAAATTCGAACAATTGTTTCTGTCCCTCGATTTCGTGACAATTCGAATTCGCGGCACGAACTCTCAACTCCTTTTGCCACTTACCATATCTCATAAACGTACGTATACGTTATAACGCTTTTTAAAAAGGGACGTTTGCCAGTGCCACTCGAACCTCAATTGATTCCAATGGAAATTCGCACACTTCGGTTCCACAGTTGGGCCCCGAAGCTAGCAAGTTTTCGAAATTTCAAATTTCAAGCAAGTTGCCGAAATTTCTGTTCAATCGTCTTCTCGCACGGGGAAAAGTGATTCTGCATTTTTGTTTTCGAAAATTCAGAGTGTCAAACGTTTGAAAACTTCTTCGGTGTCACTGACTTCGCTTAATAAACTCTAGTCGAGTGGCAAATGTTTGAAAAAAAAGAAAATATTTGATAAAACGTAGCGAGTTCAGTCCTCTCACCTGCAACATCGTTTCCAATCACAATTAAATTAATTCCAACGTTTTAAAGTCTTGAAGGGTTATCGGACTTTTGAAATGAAAATAAGCTGTCCAGGCGAGCTAATTTTCATCTCAAAATGCATAGTTTCTTGGCGGGAAATGATACTGCACAAACTGAGAAAAATTAATCGAAACGATTGGATGCAATCGGTTGAACGAATGATTAATTTTTTCCATTTTATTTCGCAAGAGTAATTCGTGATAACACGCAAAAGAGCTTGACTCATGTGTTTTCGTTTTTTCGTACATTCATAGCTGATACCAGGGCAGGAGTGACACAGTGTCACGCGAAATTGTGGTGGGACGAGACCTTCCTGCCTGCTGCTTTCTTCTCCAACTTAATAATGAATTTATGATTGCCTCGGTTGAGTCTGATTTTATCATTAATTTTGATGGTCCGAGCTATCGGTCGGGATGGCCACAGCGCCTCGGTTTCGTTCGGAAGTATAAATTTTCGACACGCGATATAATAACATGGGAATTAGGATCCGAAGCGAAAAAATTTGGCCATTTTATTTCGAAAACAAATCGCTGCAAATTGAGGAGCATGAAAAATTAGCAACAAAGACTGTGACGAGGAAGGACAACTCACGTCGGCCTCCGATGCAGTATGTTTTGTATGTGATTCACGAAAGTCCATGGTTTATCGATCGAACAGGGATTAGAGGTTTTCGAAGCATAATTGGAACGCTCGTACTGTCGAGAAACTTAGAGCGCAACTCGAAAGTTGCTCAGTAATGTCTGTAATTCGATCTGCAGCGTGTACCACCGCGCGTATTCGTAAGCATTTCCATCTGTTCCTCTATTAGAGGCGTTGAATTCTCAGTAAATCGTCATCGACGCCAGCAGAATAAGTTAATATTATGAGGGAACGTGGTGCTCGGATTGAAATTAGAGATAAACAGATTGAGGGATCGGTTCAAAGCTCTGACGTTTTCTAGCCATTCTGCTCTCAACTGTACGGGCAGGTGGTAGGAAATCGGGAATAAAAGTTAAGCTCGAGAGTGCCACTTACGAGTGCTCATGTGTGCGATTAGTGGACCGACGATGAGAGTCGAATTTTTCGAATTGTAATGACGCCGTGAAAAATTAATGGTCGAATATGATTTCTGAGTTAGCGCGTCGCTGGATATTTCAGTATACGGGAGTTATTGGTCAATTGAAATCTTGACTTGAATTTGTTCGATCGTTTTCATTCATGCACAGCGGTTTCGGGGAGGATGAGGGAAAAAACTGCGAGAGCCCGGGCCCCGAGGAGGGTTGAGGTGGTCAGAAAAACGGGACAAGCATACCGGGCGATGTTTCCATCGTTCATCCTCGCGCTGAAAGGCGTGTGTGTCGCGCGAGGCTCGCAACAAATTTCAGTCGATTAAAGAGCCGTAAACCGAGGGAGGCCACTTAACACGGATATCCTCTTAAAAGAGAGTCGACAAATTTTCTGTCTCGCGTGTATCCTTTTCTCAAGCTGCTGCGATCTAAATAGAGCCATGTGATTAGGTGGGCGCGCGAAGCTGAGGTGCGAGAGAAACTTTTCTCTCGGCGAGGAGAACTCTCCGTGGATCGGGCGAGAAGGAGGAAGAGAGAAAGAGGCAAATGGCCCTCAAAATTCTGTTCAGATAAGAAAACGAGTGCCTGCGTGTACTAATCGCGTCGCGCGTACGCGGCCCTCTCGCTGGAGATAGGAAGGAACCGTTTTTCTGGTTCCACCTTTCGAACAACGGCTAAAGAGAAAAGCTGGAATGAAAAAAGGTGCTCTGGGTCGAGCTGCGGGGTTCTCAAAATATATGCACGATGACAGGTACACGGAGAGGCACGAAACTTTATTCTTGATTCATCGATAAAGCCAATGGCCTCGTCATGGATTGTGTGTTCAAATGATTTTCAATGATCATCGACAATGCTGGCTCGTCCCGTATTCAGTTGGCGACGGAAGCGTCGACGCGTCATTTCATATTTATCGAACAATTAATCGTAACCGCGTCTCTTGAGCCTTTGAAATCTCAACTGGAAGGTGAAATCGTGCTTGGGAGTTTTTGCACTCGAGTTGGTCAGGGAAATTCGATATTTTATTTGACGATTAATTATTTGGGGAAATACGAATGTTTCGTTGATGATGAAACGGAAAAAGTAATCTGAAGAACTCGATCATGATCTAAAAGACTGGAATTTATGCTGCCAGGAAATAGTCGTGTCGCAAGGGACTCGAGCACCTTATAAATTGGTTATTACCTTCGTAGTAGTTTTATAGGGATAAGTACTAGGAAAGAATCGCTTCGGGGATGCTCGTTTATAAGATTTTTCCTCAGTGAATTTTTCCACAAATCGAGATACTTTTATCTCGTGATGGGATACTTATAAGGGCGAATATTTCCTGGCTCTTTTCTTCTTCAACGTTCGCTTTTTCACGCGCAGTGCGCGCGGTTCAAGTCACGGGGGCAACCGAGAGAAGACTTACGTTCAACGTTTTATACGTCGCGTTGAACCGTAGCCATAAAACCCATGAAGCCTCTCGTAACTATCCAGCAGGTTTTATCCACTGATTTATACACACCTCCCTCTTATCTTCTTATTTATCGATTCACGAGCGTTCTCTCGTTGCTCTCTCGCAGCGCGCTCCTTCGGTATTTTTATTTTCTTCACTTCTTTATTTTCTTGTGTGTATAAAGCAACTTTAGAGTCTCGGGGATCATTGCGAGCTGCGTTCCGAGCGCCATCTTTACGATTAAGTACACGCTCAATCGAGACACTTGTTGAAAGCTACGGTTTCCTCGAAAATATCGTAGGTGGTCACTTACGTAATTTCCTGGTGGGTATTGGCTACAACCAGATGTAAATGTGCCTACAAAATACCGCACATAATGGCTCTCCTACACTGGATTTCGTATCTGACCGAACTTCCAATCCCAACCCGATACAAGTTACTTAGACCTAAATGCATCGGACGCATTCTTATCGAAAAAACTTAAGCGATGGAAGAAAAGCTCATTCGATTGCTGCGTTGGGCACAAAGTTTCTTTTTGTTCGGGAAAAAAGTTTCCTTACAATTTCGAATAGAAAAGCCTCTCGTACTCTCGTGACAGATTCAAATTGAAGTTGGAAAGGCAATTAGCACAACGACTGATGTAAAACTCCGATGAAAACTCCGAGTCAAAAAATAAACTTTCATTCCGTATCCACTTCGAGCACACTGTTCGAAATAATCAGAAATTCAATTGCAAACGAGACACAATAAACTGCTGGCACGATTTTCCAATTACAAATTCCTCGAAACGGTCACATCGTAACTCGACTTTTGGAAAAATGTGCAAAGCCCTCGCCGCGGTGCCTAAAACAATGGAGAAAAAAAAACGCGGAAGGAGCGTCACACCTCGTCCGGAAAGAAGTGTTTCCGAAAGAAAATTCAGAAGGAAGATAGCGAGAGAGGCGAGAAATAATGATGACGAAGAAGTGGTCGCGCGTGAGATTCTCAAGTTTTTGTTTTCTTTCTCTTTCTCTCATTTTATTTTCCGTTAATGTCCCTCGAGGCGTTTTCGTTTTCTCACACTCGGTGTGCTCTCGCGTCGCGGTCCTAGAGTCTCAAGACGGACGTACGGATAGAGACATTTAATTTGTGAACAAGACTCTCGTATCGGGACCAAACGCTTATAAATCGGCCTACAGAGGCGTCGCTCGTAGCGAGATAAAACGTCGAGGCACGCAACGATCGAGGAGTCTGTTTCACAGCTTCTCCATCCCCGCGTATATATCTATGGAGACAACATTGTATATGTGTACAAATGTGAATACGAGTATATCGGTGGATTGGAACATATGTGGCCATATCCGAATCGGTTTTCGAGGATGGGAGGGACGAGCAGGACGTTTGAGAAATTAAGATATATCCGAAAGTACGTATTCGAGTGGTCCTTTCGGGCCGAACTCCTCGTTCGCCCGCGTTAGGCTAAATCGTCACCAGCATTTTACCGGGCGGTCGAGAAACACGACGAGAAAATAATCTACGCGCTTATCCCCCTCGCGAGACCAATTCGAAAACCTCTCGTTCACGGAATCTTTTTTACGAGTATATAAAACGTCTTATCCATGACGAGAAATACATTTTAGCGTTAATCGTCATTTATTCAGATATACGAAAATTTATAGGCGTTTCTCGAGTTATATAAAACGAATGGGACACTCGACACGTTTTGTTTAATCCGTGTAGGACTTTGGTGCGATACATCTCGAAAAAAGGTCGAACAGCTTTCGATCAAAGGAATTCGAGTCCTCACAAAAATCGCCTGAGAACATTGAAGAGTTTGTTTTCCACAGCGACATTTGCCCGCGGTGATATTCCCATGCAGGAAAATAGCATCGCAGCGTCTCCTCGGTCCAGTGCGTCTCGAGCGGAAGCTTTCAAGTTGAGACGAAAAGATGAAAAAATGAGATTGCGCCTCGTTTACTTTTCCATACCGGACTCTCGCCTCAATCGAGGGCACTCGAGATTATCCATCATGGGATCGCAACTAGAAATATACATTTTAGCGTTTATCGTTACACTTATTAAGATATTTCGAGGCGAGTATCCCCTTCAACGGTGGCTCTTCGCAATTTTTGTATCGGATGTGTGTTTAATGTCTGCAAATTGCCGGGATGACCGATTGGACGAGGGGATATTTCTGAGTTGTTGCAGATGCTGTTACCGGGCTACGAGAGCGGTGAAAGAAAACGCAGGATAATCAGCAGCCTGCTCGTGTGTGCACGTATACGAGGGCGCGCGTATATCTGTACATGCGACGACGAGCGTGAGTCTTTAATAAAAAATAATGATAATATAAGCATTTCATGTCGTGGTAATGAGACCGAGAGGGTCAGAGCTCTATCTCGGCGTGTCCATGTCTCTGATAAGGCGAGAGCATCAATCATCCCCCCGGTAACAAGTTTTATATATAAATATAAAATTCTCAAGTGAATTTCCCTCGGAGGACCTCGCAGGAGCGGGTATATAATAAAGATGAGAACGAAAACCTCGGGCGCGGGCTATCTTCGCGTTCGGTGTCGTGCGGCTCGGCTATAAATGAGCGCGCAAATACGTCTGTGTATTGAGGCAAGTCGCTGCATATTTCTATGCAGCGATTCTACGTGTGCGAGTTCCATTCTTGATACTCTCTCGTAGACATATCCGCGGATGAGTCGAGGGTGATAAGTGACACATTATAAACGCCACGGCAGCATCCTTCTCGCGGAGGCTTCGAACATTTATTTACCAATGAAAATAATACGAGTGAAGACGGAGAACATGGAGTAGCGCTCAACGGTAGCTGGTCTCTCGACACTTTGGAATTTCGGATTATTAGCGAGGAGTTATCTTTATATGCGTTTATTCGCGGTGTGTCTGTGCGCTGCGGACATTTTTAAGGGCTCGTGTAATGCGGAGTGCACATTTACTAGGATGCCAAAGTCTTTCCTCCGGGGTTTGTGTATATTCGAATATAAAATCAAAGGAAACTTTGTTTCTTCCCGCGAGTCCCGATATTAACGCTCGTTTTAACTTTCATCTGGTGAACGCACACGCGCGCGATTGTACGTTTTATTTTGACGCAATAGTTGTTTTGTTGTACGGTCACAGCGCCGCGCGCTCGCCTCGACATAATTGACTCGGCAATGCGTATAAACCGCAGGATGGCGGCTCTGGCCGGGGCGGATAATTAAATAACAATTAGGGACTCAGGTGGGACGCTCGCAGTCGGGCATTGCACACACCGCGTGTGCGCGCACGTACGCATATATACGCGCTGTAGTCATCATCCAGCCATAATAAACGAAGCGTTCGAGCACTTCGCGACTGCGAGAGCTCTCCGTTACTTTTTTATTTCTCCCACTCCATCTCGCTCTCTTTCTCTCTCTTCCTCTGTCAATTTAAAAACCCCTCGCTCCCCCCTGCCGTCGCCTCATCGCAGGGCTTCGAGACACTGCGCTATCGAGCACGCTTCGTACACATTTCCTCTGCAACGAGGGAACAACGAAGCGCCCAGTCGTTGCATTCTCAACGCCCATCCAAAGAGGCTATTCTACCGCCTGTCAAATTGGTCCTCCACAATTCTCCGATCGACATATGGCTCCCGCCCCAGTCAAAATTCACGATTCATCCCGCCGGATATCTTTCGTTTTTCGATATTTTCACTACTACTCAGTAGAAAATCGAGGCTCTCGTGGAAAATACTCAGGCGTTTCGTCGATACACAGAGTTTTCGATTATTAGGAAATCCGGATTTCATTGAATGCGAGCTGTGCCCTGCTGGGTTGTGATTGTCACAAGCGGTCGATGCTCTCATTTCATTTTCCTTGCTTATTCGAGCAAATTTAGTTCGCCAAAAAACCACGAAATTTCGAAAAGCTCTTATTTTTTTGATAAATTCATGCCCGTCGGTTCCCCGTTTCTTCTATTCTTTAGAACATTTTTTTTCGTTTTCTTAAGTCCGCGACTTTTTACGTATTTCGATTTCATCGATATCTCGAACTCTGGTTTTGATAATATTTAATATCCTTACTGTTTATTTCACCCTAAGCTCAAACGAGGCATCTCTTCCATTTTGTGTCGGTTTGTCGGTTGTCCCTCGTCGAACGAAAGAGGAACGAGAGCCGCCACTGTTCGTGATCGTTCGGCCGCGAAAGCACGGCAGAAACGCGCACACTCGATATTTCTATATATTTTCCAGTAAGCACCGGAGGAACACTCCGCGTAACCGCAACTTCCTCCGTTTCCTTTTTCATTTTATTTTGTTGTTGTTGTTGTTATTTTTTGTACCTTTTTATCTTTTCACCCCCACCGATGAACACACGCACACACCAGGGCTCCTCTTTTGTCTCCGTCGAATGACGGACAATCGGTAAATTATAATGATCGCGGCTTCGTTTGGCTGCGCTCGCGCGAGTCAACGTTGCCCCGCTGTGTGTTCTCGCTGTATATACTTGTATACAAAGCGCACCATTTATACTCTCGATCTCTATATCACTTCCTTCGCTGTTGAGGATGTGCACGAAACTGAAAAAAAAAAAGAAAAGAAAAAAGAAACAAAATAACGCTCTTCAAATCGATTTGTACAGAAACACGAAGTTTCAATAATATCGCGTCATTTCCGTGGGATTGTAAGAAAAGTAAATCGTCGAGGCTACGAGAGCCTGGAACTGCGGCCATTCGATTGCATTTCATCAACTTTATTTCCTTCATTTTTCAATATTTTTCGTCTTTTGTGCATCGTTTCAAAAGTCTCCGTGATCTCAATACACGAGACGAGAGTTTTTCGTTCGGTGAGATATAAAAGCAAAAAGATAATGGAATCTCGCGCGCAGAGACACGAATTAACGACTTGGATCTCGTGTTCGTGAAAAGCCATCTGTTGAATCGTCGCTCCGCGGTGTTCGTTCGTTTTTTTTGTATTTTTTTTCTTCGAGAAAAAGAGAAAGCTGGAATAATCACGTCCGATAGTTTGGAGCCCTCCAGGGGGTGCCGAAGACACACGGCGGGTTGCGGTTCCCGTAAATCGAGGAACTAACGATTCTCAGCTACTGAAATTGCCCCTGAGATGTCAGCCGCACGAATAAAAATATGAGGATATCATCATCCCCTGGAATTTTGGAATTTCGGGGATTTCGTTGCTTATTTAGTTTTTTATCCGAGCGCAGAAACAGATTTCGGAGCAAAGAGAGAGAGAGAGAGAGAGAGAGAGAGAGAGAACGAAATGATGCGAAGCGATGGAACAAAAAGATGAATAAAGGGGAATAAAAAAACGGGAGCCCGAGGCATCGCGCCCTGCTGAGGAACCCCGTTGTGGAATTATGAAGGAGGCTGAAGAGCGAGAGGGACAGAGAGGAAAGGAAGGACGCGAAGGAAGCATATGGAAAAAAATAATGTCTCTGAAAATAGTACGGGAGCGAGTGAAAATTCTCAGCAGCCAGGTAGTTTCAACACGTTCAATTACGACTCGAGCCGTTTTCGCCCGTTGCCTAGGCGAGTGCGAGAGAACCTTCATTCACGAAACCTCTCCTCGCGTCGTCGAACAATCACATTCGCCGTGTGTCTTTCGGGTCCCGGCGGGTCGGGGCGGCGTCGTCGGTGATGGTTTCAGCGGCCTTCCTAAAATCTCTTTTTAATGGGACACCGAGACCTTCCCTCCTACTATTTCAACGTGAAACTGACGTCGAAGAGCTCGGGATAGCGCGTACTCTCGATTCCGAATTCCGGACGAAAAGGATCCGGCATCCGGTTTAAAAACGGCTCTGTATATCTATAGATTTAAGTTTAATTTCACGTTGCACCCACGCGGTGGAAGATGAAATGCCGAAGATGAGGTTAAAGTAGTTTCTGCTCCTTTCGAACCGTTTGCGGATACGCTGCGATGAAAAACCCCGCGATCATCGCGCGCGCACTCATCTTTGTAATTGAATTATGGCTTCGGGGCGTTTCCCAAAATTTTCGGTTTAATTTACGACGTAACCTTGTTTCGGTCTCTCATTGCGGCGAGAAAAATAATTGAGGGATGGACAATGATTACACAGGAGAACTCGTGCAAGGTGCTTCCCCTCACGACTTCCGGACGAGACACAAAAAGCCTCGTGACAAATTTACTCTATACACAGCCCCTTTTCTTACGCACTTATTAATAGGACATTAAAGTATATATTGTGTTCAAATATGTGTGTATATATAGTTACGTTAGTAGGTAAAATATTACGAGAATTTAATGAGCGCGATGAGAAATGGCTCCGAGTTCCTCTCATTGTTTCACCGCAACGTTTATCTCGATCGCGAAAAATGTTTTTCTCGCATCCTGACGCAGGCGCGCGCGCGCGCGCTCGCATGTTTTCGGTGCGTGAAACGAAAGCCTGGAAACGCCGTGGCGGAGAAAACCTTCGGCGAAGGTCCCAATAAACGTGTGGCTTTTTCAAATTGTTTACCGATTCATCCCATAAAACCTGTGATTTGAAGCGATTTATTTCCCGGAGCGGTCTCTCGCTCAGGGACATTCGTCTTCGGCTTTTTCCTTCGTACAACTCGCCACGCGTGCGTCTCGTTGCCAATTTCCTCGTTCCCGAAATCGGCCACTGCGCAACCAACGAAAAGAAAACAAGACGAAAAAGGTTCCCGGTACATTTTATCAATTCCGTCGGCTTCAACCGTGAAAATCCCTCAACCGCCTGCTGCTGGCCGTACGTTTCACGCCGGCAAACCACGAATTACCTGAGCACGGAGCGGATCGACGGCGATGAATTCACACGTGCGTCTGCTCTTTCCGCGAACGGCGAAAAGATCGAGTACGCACGTGCGCTTGAGATATCCTGTTCAATCGATGAAATCATCGATTAAATAATTCCAATAATCGAGCCTCATTCCGAGCCTATTTCTCTCGATCCGGCCTTTGCTTTTTTCGCATATTCCCTGATTATATATAAAACCTAATGGCTCGTATAATCGGTTCGTGTGACCTCGAGAATCACGCGTTCTCTGCTGGCAATTACGCTCGTATTTTATATCGGGCGCTCCGGGACGTGAGTTCAAAACAATGAAAACAAAAAAAAAACAACGAAATAAAAATTGTTCGCATGATGAAGTGGTTCGTTATCCATTTTTCATGGAATTTTTTTTTTTTTAACTTTATTTTTATATTCGTAAGTCTACAATACACACATCCATGCGCGACCCGTGGGTCCTCGGTATAGCAGAGAGTAATGCGTCAAATCGAATTAACGATGAAAGGACGGTAGAGCACAATTACGGGTAACAAATCCGTGCCCGGGTGCCGGGCGTTAATGAGTGCGAGCGGAAGTACTGTCCCCCTCTTCTTCCCCTCGGTCCCTCGCCGTTTTCCCCGCCGTGCGCGCAACGCCGTTTCCGGTTAGCTTGGGGGAATTTCTCTCTCTTTTTCGCTCACTCTCTCTTCAGCTCGCTCTCTGTTTATATACTTTCTATATACGTATATTAACCCTGCGGTTTTCGTACACCGCGACTGACGTACGCGCGCGCGCGCGCGCCCCCGCGTCATCAAGAAGGGGGACAGAATGCAGAGCAGCAGCTATCGTATGTGTGTTTATCCGTGTTTGGGGTAATCCCTCCACATTCATGAATGCATACACTTATGTAGGCTTACATATAAAAGGCAGCCTCGAGCGAGTGCGATAAAATCACAGAATTGTTTCACTAAGCGTATGCGACTGACGTACGTGTACGCTCCTATTATAATAGTTCACCACCCTCTTCACCGTCGCGCACCGGCTGTGTGTTTTAATGTCCCCGCTGCTGGCTGGTGCTGCTGCTTTGCGACCGTGACTTCGGGCCTTTTACACGTTCCAAGTATTGTCCTCCTTACACCTAACAGGATATTATTATCTAGTTACAGCAAACGGGGACTTTTTTGGAGCCGAGTCTGCTGCGGAAGAAAATACGATTTTGAACGATCAATTAGCCGGGATTTATTTCGGCGCTCTTGCCGAAGCTGACGAACGTTTCGGAGCTTTTTAGAACGGAATCGATCGACGTCCGATCCCTGCGGGCGATCCTCTTTACGGAAAGCCCTCCGGGCGCAACACGGCGAGTTGCTTCGAGCCAAGAATCCGTGCGTGTCGACGCGAAGACACTTCGTGTTTCTTCCGCAGCTCTCACTTCTCTCGTGACTATTTTAGAGTCACACGCTAATTGGTTCGAATCGACAACGTTTAGTTCGAAAATGAACGGGGGGATGATGAATGGCCGCGTTAATGAATTAGGATGAGACGATCGTCGCCAGATAGAGGCGGACTAATTATAACAGAATAAATGAAACGCCAATGAACTCGTGCACAAAACTATTTCCAAAGGCTGTTTCTACTCGAGTGCTACGAGAAAGAGAGAGAGAGTGAGAGTGGATAAAAAAGGGAAAGAAGCACGAGGTTGTGTATGGCGTTGAAGCCTGAACATAATTAGAAGTTGTAGCGTCTTCGAAGCGGCGATAAGAAACGGTCATTATTTCCGTGTTTAGATAGCGCGAGCCGAGGCGTCAATGCGCAAGGAGGTGGGGGAAAGGATGCCAAAGGTTCGCGTCCGTGTGTCTGTGTGTGTGTGTGGGGGGGACCCTCACGGGAGAGCCCACGACTCTCAACGGGTTCGAGAATTGAAAGTGGTGGATTCGTTGATCGGTCACTGCTCACGCATACATTTACTCCCACCGACTCTCGAAAGCAGCTGCTCGCCCTCGGGCTGTGAGTATTTAAAACGATCATTTTCAACGGCCATCGTCGGACTCTGAATCACCCGGCGCGTGAAGAAAAAGCCGATCGAACGCAAGCACATTTCCCTCATTTTCTCTACAAATTGACCATTTCATTTTGTCTCTTCGTTCGCATTCTTTTATCCACTTGATCGTGTGATCCTGAGCTCTGAGCCTGCACACTCAACGTATTCTCAAAATGCCAATAGTTCCTGGAACGATTGAAGAGGGAGCGACGCGAAACATTTGATTTCGTGAACCGCAACTTCCTGCGCGATCGAGTAGATCCGCAAACGTGTCATGATCGCACGAGAAACATAAAAAGGAACTCGATCAATGCGAATCCGTCGCGGCCTCTATACTTAGGAGCATGAATAAGAAAAAATGAATGAGTTGAAAAATTGATTAAAAAAATTTATCCTGCTGGAATACTTTCTAGAGCAAGAGACCCAGCTCCGCAGCAACTAACCACCTTTTTATCATCCCCAATAGTGGGCTACACTTTTTATGGATGCTGAGACCCCGTGAAATCTCGTTCCCATGATCGAACCGAGGGCCGGTACATGCGAACGAGTTTGCCAGTCGGGTGGCTGCGGCGGTACGGTGATCATTATAAAAATTAAACGACGTTCATACGATTGATTATTGAAATTAGACGGGGCCCTCGGATTCAGAACCGAGCCGCAATCACATCTCGTGCCGTCGAGATGATCGTGAAAGATTACAAAGACAGTTTGTATCCGCACACATCGTGGAACGCGAGTGCAGCAGCGCGGAGAGTTGACGGTTTTGCTACAGTTTATGCTGCTCAGGTTCCCCGGCAATAACGCCTCCGAAACGGTCAATTTCACCGTGAGTTGCTTTCTTTATATACTTATTCTATATTTGTAACTACTTAACTATATAGAAGCTCGGTAAGAATGAGACTGCGTCGATTCGAATCGTCGAAAGGGTAATCTGCTCGAGCTCCATTCCCGTTCCGTTCTCCCTCGCTCGCGAGACTTAATAAGTCGTTTTTGAGATAATCCGCGCGAGTGTGTCATTTCATTTCACGTAATTTCGTGGCCCGACGGGCTGCTCTCGAGGAAGCGTTCTTTCTTCCTTTTCTCTTTTGTCCTTCGTGTGTCTTCCTCCCGTTCGTTCTCCCCCTCAGTCCCGGCCGGGCCTTTTCATCGTAGCTTTTTTCTAGTTGATCGGTCTATCGTGAGAAGCCCCAGGGCGAAAATTACACTTATTCAGGCTGTTCGAATCGGGATCTCGGCGGTGTGTATATGTTTTTTTGGTGTGCAGACGCGAGAGGAGGTTCGCAGTCTAATGAAAATCAGAAAAATCTTTTTCTTTCGTATCACCGAAGAGCTCGAACGAGGCGGTCGACAGTGGAGATGTTATTCCCGCGCGAGGAAGAACGTGGGAAGAGTGTCTATCATTCGGGCGAAAAAACTCAAATGGAAAAGGACCGGAAGAGGCCTACGAAGTGCCCGCGCCAGAGCCCAACAGCGGAGACGAGACGCTGGAGGAAAACTGGACGAGAACCGTGTCCTCCTGATGCCTCGAGATCGTCTCGATGTCGTTGCGATGTCCACCGACAACTGGCCGCTGCTCCTATCTTTCAAACCCCCCTGCAAGCACGTTCCCTCGACTTATCCCAACCTCGATCGGAGTCCTGTGCGGTTACGAGATTCGAAACCTTTTCCAGGCTGTGGCGCCATGAGACACTTTTCCCGGCTCGACAGAGAACGCGGTTAGCAAATGGACCGTTTGACTGAACGACCGAAGATTCTGGACGACGATAAACCGCCGTTCCATGTCCCGTGTTGTGTCACGAAAATGAAAACTCCTCCGATCGATGCAACATTCACCGAAGTGTCGTTTAGTTTTTTCGTAATTCAGCAAAGTGGCGATCCAAACGGCGTCAAGGAAAGCCAAGCACGAGGTGGAGGCTCGACTATAAAAGCTCGAGAGATTTGGGCATGAGAAGAACCCGAGCATGGGCAAGGATGCAAAAGATTCTCGCCGAGACACAGCTCCGAAGAGACACGATCCGACTGAAATGAAACGAAAAAAGTGATGGTGTGTAATGACAGCCGCACGAGGCTGGCCCGATGTTGGTTGTCGTTGAGCGGTATGCCACATGAGTGCGCACACCCAGATGGATACATGCACATAAGCGAACGGACTACGTGGAGGGTTTAATGCATTGAGGAGAAAATGGCAAGAGGAGGGTAACCGTATGATTACCGGCGAGCCAATAGGCCGAGCTCAGCGGCCATCATGGTCCAGCCCGAGACGTGCAATCAGGCTGGTCAAGAGCGTTAAGCCCCAAGTTCCTCATGCATCTTGGGCTCGAATGGACTCTATCCGAGAGATGAGACAACGTGCCTTTGCAAAGTGATTCTTCCCCTTTGATGTATATTACTGTATTCCGATGAATCCTCTCTGTACAAGAGAGACCAATGACCTCGAGTGTTTGGTCGAAGGTAGCGAAGAGTCTGCATGAGCCAATCATCGATTGGATCGCGAATGAGATAACGTTGAACGGACTCGAGGCTCTCGCTTCGCCACGCTTATTTTCTTAACTCATGCGAGGGAGTTTCCTTATTGTCGAGCAAATTGATGCAGCTCTTTATCCATCCCCGCTGGGTGGAGGAGAATCGAAACTCGTTTTTTCTCGTGCGACGAGTGTATTGACGTTACACGAGCAAGAGAGCTCTTGGCTCCACGAAAAGATGAAGATACGAGCAGATTACCAGCTTTTCCATTGCGACATCATTGTTCCTTCGCTCCTTCAAATATTCCATTGTTATTATTAATCCACTTGGCTCTGAGCATGCGGCAGTGTGCGACTAACCGATGTTTATTTTTCTCACTAGCATCTCACCGATTTCCTCGGAACTGCTCGTGCAGTTAATCGTCCTACGTGTATTCACCTACCTATAACGAGATCTTCAATGATATTTCGCAACGGAAAAGAGCAGAGACTTAACGTGTTCCCTGTAAGGTGTGTGTATGCGTGCGTGCACGGTTTTTCATGCTTTTGAGTTGCACATTCGTCAGTTATTTCCCGTCCGCTCGAGGATAAATAATGAAGTGCGTGCACTAATATAAATTATGTGTTGCTCCTTACACACGCTTCTTATATACCTCTGCGTAGATCGACGTTGAGAGCAAGAGGGAACTCGAGAGCGAGACGGAAGGCATGTTTAATGTGTGTTTCAAAGCCGCGCGGAGACTCGCGAACGCGCATACGACGACGACTATGTTACGCAAAAGAAAACTCTGGATAATGGCCGCTTTCACGTATTGTGGATCTCGCCTTTCTGTGGCATCGCTCGCGCTCCACCAAACGTTACATATACATTTATACAGCGGTGTTATTCTGCCGCGTGCGCACTCGCTCCTCGTACCTGCATATCTACGTGCACATATGAGCTTTCGTTTGCTCGCTTGGGGAGTCTGCTTATCCGCGAGTCATCAGAACCGGGTGAGCTCTGCTCAGAACATGCCAGGGAGAAGCACACAGAGAGACTTCATAACGCTAATTACCGGATCCAGGAGCTCGCAACTTTATTTCAAACGCGCTCTCGATCTCACTCTCCTTTTTTATCGCTCTCGCTCCCTCTTCAGTGCCGAGGTGACAATCACGTGAATATTTGAGTTCCTCTCGTGCCCGGATACGTGACGTTCTCGAAGCGAGTGTCATTGACCGGTTTTTTCTCACGCTTTTTCACTGTTACACTCGCTGGTACGTTCTTCCAACACTTTTAAATTGGCACCGCATGAATTTCAAATTTATCGCGCCGCGACAGAGATGAATTCGAAAGAGAGTGTGTGGAAAAAAGGAAGATTAACGGAAACGGGGTCCGCGATGCCGCTTCGAATTATGTGAGGCTGCGCTCCTTGATCGCGAATCAATTTTCATCCTCGGTGTCGCATGGATCGTTGCAAATTTTTCGTAAACCAAAATCCACCGCAATGTTTTCTTACGCGACGAATGAGAACCTCGAATTATTGGTGGAGGATCTTCCCGAGTTTTTTTCGCTTTAACGATAACACTTATGTCTGCGTTGTAATTGCATCCTGTCCTTAAGCTTCTCGTGCGCGCTCGAGCACCCACGCGCACACGGCACACACAAATACACATGTTCGGCCTCACGGAGCCACATATTCGTACAGAATTCATTTTTGTGCTGTACGCGAAGACGACGACGATGATGATGATGATGATGGTGATGATGATGAGCGCCCTCGCTCGCTCCTGGATTCGCGTATATAAAAGAGAATCTCACGCATCGATGTGTCTCGCGCGTTTACCTGCGCGCCGCTCTTTAGCTGCGATGGATCGTTGAAGACTTGAGTTTTACTGTGGCACACACACACACACACACACACACACACACACACACACACACACACACACACACACACACACACACACACACACACCAGCACCGAATATATCTTTGCAGGCTTTTTTTCTACATTTATCCGCAATAAAGTTTTCGCTCGTGTGAAAATCGACGCGCACAGATAATAACGAGGGAAGATCGCGTTATGGAGGGGCAAAACGTAACGTCGAAGAGATTAGCCAGCGCTTAATAACTCGTTAATTATCGTTTTAGGAAATCCGCGAACGAAGCGTCCAATTACTTTTACGTAAGGAGCCCACAGCCCATGCCTTCCTCTCTGGCTATACTTTTTGTCTGTCTATATACATTTGTATTCGCGTACATCATTTCTTGCCTCAAGTGTACGAGCGAGCAATCCGACACATACTCGAGCACACACCTCGCCTCATTCGTACCATGCGCGCGCTTCTTTCGCATTTCACCAAGTTGCCTTCGTCCTCGCGTTAATTGGTTTAATTGCCCGTACAGTACTTCGTAAAATGCACCGCGCCATCCAATCAACAGAGTAAAATCGGCCGATGAGCTATTTGGCAAAACGCAGCCCAAGAACGAGCCACGGTCGCATAATTTAACCAATTAAGACTTCATTTTTATGGTATCCTCGATTATATTGACGAGCAACATTTATTGAGAAAGACTCATTTTCGAAAGTACTATTTCCCAATGTTTTTTCTCGCGCGGTTACATCAGTAAAAACGACTTTCCGATCCAGTTTTATCAAAAATCATCATATTTTATTTCAGAAACTCAATTCACCGTTCAACGAATTCATTTTCGGAAATCAATTTCGCGTTACGAAAGTACTCAAATGATCATTCTTTTTTTTCGAATTTACGCATTTAATTGGTGAGAAAATATCAAAGTATGAAACTAACTATTGAATTTCAATGAAACCGAATTGAAATGGAGCATAGAAATCGCTTCATTCCAGTCCATTCGAATCCTCCGGAAATGAAGTTTAAACGAATGGATAAAACAATTGAATGATTCGAGGGTGCTCGTAACAGTCTCGCGAGTTCCTGTGTGCGAGTATAGCGGGCGGTATTTTAATTACGACGAAATGAAAAAAAAAAAAATTGGAGTACGTCGACGCCTGAATAAATCTCGTGACGAGCGGTAACAAAGCAACCGACTGCTCGACACGCTCCTGTACCATTGGCGAATTCAAGGTATTCGTGTTAAAATGCACTGGCAAGTATGCTCGTAAACAGTGAACGAAATAAGCCTGAATACAACGAAAGTACAGTTTTGTATGTGACTATGAGAAATGCAAAGGCAGTAGCAGTTGAAATTCTCGAGAGCAAACATTTGGCCTCGTTATGCCGATTACTAAATCATAACGAATATCATCGCGGGAATAACGCGCTTGTTCCGCGAGCATCAATCGAACAAATAAGAGACGAATAATCGTACTATTATTTCGAACGTTACACGGAGAAAATGAATTCGTTTTGTATAGCGAGGAATACATTATTTTACAAGAATTTTCAAAGTATTTAGGCATCGATTACAAACAGCATAGTCATTTTTTGAATTTTCCAGTTTTTCGTCTCTTGAATTCTAAACAGCTTTATGTGGATAGCAAAAAGTGATGCACGTGAGAACCATATTTCTTTTTTTTTCGAGTGTTATTCATCATGGCAGACCGGCACTTACCGGTAAGTGCAAATGTATCGTAGAGCACAAATTTTCACTGTCAGCATAGTAAATTCTATGACAAATACTCGAATATGCACCGAGTACGTGTGACATTTTACCACACATATAGTTTTTTTTCAGAGTTGCCCGAGCATACTTAACAATATAAACGTTTGGAGTGGCTGAAAAGATTTTTTCTGTGCTTATAGAGAACAAGACTCCTGAGTCTTTTGAATAAAAAGTATGGATATTGGTTTTTTTACTATGGTGGATAGAAGAATTCTTATTACTGCTTTTCGAATAAATGTTGCAATTCATACTGTCCCCGAGGTACTATATTCCTAGTACTTTCCTCTAAAATTTTCGGCCTCGTTTTCTCCGTGTACGATCTGAATATGGGTCGGAACTACAAATGATTCTGCACGATCTGAGGAAAGCAACACAGCAACGGGGGGTAATTAACATGGACAATATCTCGACATCGTGCAAACGTTTTGATAAAGATCTCACTCAATATTTCATAGCGAAAAATTGTTTATTCATGAAGTGGCGTTACAATAACAGCGGGAGCAGGAAGTAGATCGTGATTTTGTAAAAGCGTTCGTTTGGGGGAGTCTCGATTAAATATGAATAAAGATATGCATGCGTTCACGGGGTGAGCAAGATTGTAGAGAAAAATATATTTCGTTGATGCCCGTTGAAACGAGTGTAGTCGTGGTAAACGTCCTCCTCGTTCTTTCCGTTCGAGAGAGACCCTTTTCTTCGGAGCGTCGTATCGCGTCCTGCGTATACGACCATTATGTAGGTTTTAACGGCGTATAACGCCACTAACAAGAAGATCGCGTGTTACGCCAATTCTGGCCGGTCTCGTCGCGTACCTTCCTAGCTCGAAGGTGACGTTCAACGCGCACCGTGTGTGAGACCTTCGCGCAGTTTCGTGGTGGGTAAAAAAACAGGCAGAAAAGCGGTAATTATGTTTGAGGAAAGTTGAACTCGAGCGGCCACCCGCCTCCCTCATTGAAAGTTCAAATCAAAGCAGCAATTTAATTGGCAAAAAAATTCATAACGCGACGAATTTTGATCCTCGAATAACCGCAATTCGTGGCTGTTCACTGCCATCTAATTTGCCTCATTTCGCCTACAATTTACAAAAGCGATTGAAATTAAGGAGAAGGTCGCACCGTTCGCTTTGTGCTCGTCGCAAACTGGTATGTAAGACGAGAGCAGTGCAAAAGGTGAACAAGAAACGGAAGTAACTGTGGACGAGAAGAGAGTTGCGTGTGCTGCACGAGAGTCATTCTACCACGCCCGAAAGACAATGCCACCCCCCCGTACGACGGCGGAAGCAATCCCCGAAGGGAGTTTACTTCGCGCAACTGCTTTCAGACCCGCTTCGCGAGTGTACGTGTACGTAGGATCCTTAACACAAACGCAATTTCGCCTTGAAGTAACGTAATCACCATTCGCAGGCTGAGCCAGTTTGCCACCCTCCAACTTATGTGTATAAATACATGTAAGAAGCGAGCAACTCCGCGTTACATTGTCTTGACAACTTAGCGGTTATTTTACACGCTGTTACCTCGGTAAGCTAGTCCTCTTGAGTTTACCGCTGTTTCTAATGCTAATGAGCGTCCACGTCAAGCGCACCGACGCCAAGAAACACTGAGATGGGAGAAAAACAGAGGGGGAGAGAGGACAACTAAGAAAGGAGAATCCGGTGCAGCCACGAAAGCTCAGACCTGTCCAAGGAGAATAAGACGCATCTAGTTTCAGCGGGTCACAAGACTCGCAATATTAAATGCTGATGCTTGTTTCTAGGTGAATAAAACACTGTACAAGTGCTCGAAGGAATGTCGCGGAGGAGGAATTTTCTTGGAGAATTCCGGTGTCACGACGCGGAGAATTCTCATTGGCGAAGAAACTCGAGCGGTCATCCAACCAAGTGCTGACTTTTTCCTGAAGTTTATAAAGATCGCTGGGACGAGGAGCGCGAGTCCACGTAGCCGGCTCTGGGAATCAGATTCGTAGAATGCTCGAAAGTACAAAGGTACAATTCTGATTGCTTCGATTCCTTTGATCGGCGAAAGCACAGATGCGGTGGCGGCGGCGCACGAACACGAGTTTTGGTTTCCGGTGATCAAAGATCCATTTTTGTACGAAGGGGAGACAACGCCGAATGGAAAGTTAAATCAAAAAATAATACAAAATAAAAGAGTAATTGGAGTGCGACAAAGAGTAAGCGAGAAACTCGACGAGAGATACGACGCTTGAAAACGCGAGATTTTTCGTGTCGATAGGGAAGCCCCGCGGTTGCCCTCAACTGTGTCCACGAGCCCATGGAAAATAACGAAAATTTAGCCAGAGGGCCAGCCGCAGACCGATTAAGTCCATTATACACAGTTTTATCAGCATGAGAAAGATCTAATAGCGGGGAGGCACACACCAGTCCGCGCAGAGGACTAATTCTCACCCTTCGCAGTGGTGGGGAGTTGGCAGATATATCTCGGTGTCAGAGTGAGATCAAGAGTGAAAGAAAAGGAGGAAGAATGCGTTATGGTGAGCCCGGACAGTGAAAAGGCGAATGTCCGAGGAAGACAGAAATACCGAAAAGAGTTGGAAGGGCTGCCGCACAGTTTTGCCGACAAGCACACACTCCCCTTAAAGACCCTTTCTCGTGTTCGATGTGTCATACACGCCACTTTTTCCTATTATTATATCCTCTGTATATGCGATATATAAATAGATATATAATGAGGTAGAACTAACGAGTAAGACCCACCCCCTTGAAAAAAACCTTCGTTCCCTCACCCCGAAGTGTACACACTGGTGAAACACCTGCAGGAAATCACAACCCCGAATGCAAATATTATCTTAATTGCTGCAGAGAGAACGAGTTTGACACACACACATACACACACACACACACGTTCGTATATCTTTATTTTCCTCTGATTTTTCTCCCACACTTTTCTTACTTCCACTAACCCTGTGCACATTACTGTATGCGTACGGTCTATCTGAAAGTCTCGATCGCGTAACGAGGCAAGTACCACCGGTGGAAAATATCACTCGAGATCGTTTTTCATTTTTTTCCACTGTGTAATACCATCTACAAAGGGATACAAAAATGAATGAACGAGCGGGGGAGTGGGAATTTATACGGTTCGAGTGCCTGTATTCATACGTAATTCCGTTGACCTCCGAAATTACAGTCATTTTGTAAATTACTCAGATCCTTCGTCGTAAGTATGAAGGTATCGCGGATTTCACGTGTTTTCTTGGATAATGTAGAAATCGCGTTTGAATAGGATTTTCCTACACTTTGATAACGCATTGAAAATCGTATCGGAACTCTAAATTAAATGGGACTGTGCGCGCGCATAAACTTCAAGCTCGGAAGCCTAATGGCCTTTTTTGTTTGGCGTACGGTAAATTTTCGCGGCATCTGTATATCGGAGCCCCGGCACCCTTGTATCCGTTTCTTATTTACCTCCCTCGCGTTCTCGAAATACATTTAAATCTTAATGAGCACTTAGCATAACAAACGCGAGATCCGATCTCGCTGCAGAATGAGCGAGCAATCAGACCAACACACTCGCTCGCGAGTGGATACTCAACTGGTTGTGTGTGCGGTGTAAACGAGTGTGCAAAAACGCATACGTTATGGCTCCAAGGTGTGGGACAGCGAACACGCTTTTCTCTCCTGCGACTGCATCTATCTCTACCTGCAGGTCGTTATGTACAGGCAAAAAACACCCTTCAATACAGAGAGAGAGAGAGAGAGAGAGGATTGCGCGAAGTACATACACGAGGAACTCCGGCTCGATCTCGGCCAGGTTAATATACACGCTTTACACGGTGCGTACAGGAGGAAAGCGTACACAGATACAGGATCGCGTACAGCACGTCCTCGCAATATGCTCGCCAGTCCTGCATTCACATTTGCCATGCACTAACCCGGGGCAGAACACGAGAGCCCTCTCTCTCTCTCGTTTCGCTCTCCGTCTTTGTTTTTCTCGCAAGAAGTTCGCGTCGACGTGGCAGCCTGTCGCGTCCCCCGATGCGCATGCGAGCGCTCCCAACTTATGGAGTTTAGCCGTTAACTTAACCGGCGTTTACCTTAATCTAAGATCAGCAGAGCTCCTGCTGCCTCTCCTGTTGGCTATACGTTGCTTCTCTGCTATTTTCCTATACCTATATCCGTCCGCGCGCTCACGCCACCCTCTCCAACGATCTATATACCTCCCTCGTGCGCGGGGTTATGTATGACCGTATGAATATGCATTGGACACGGTACTAGCAAAGTCCTGCTCACATGCGCGCGGAGCTACACTTCTGTGTGTGCGACACACTCGCTGTGGACTGCTCCTGCATGTGCGCGGGTACGACGGAAGCGCGATCAGCGGAGCTCGCACCTCGTCGCCTAGAACTCGGTGCACTTTCAGGCTCTTCTCTTCACGTGGGATTTAGGGAAATTCTGACGAGCGCGACGTGCTCGTGCCACCTATTTTCGAGGCTCGTTTCTCGCAGAGAACATTTTGGCAGCGAAAGCTAGCTCGTAACTCTCGACGTTGCTCTGCGTGCTTGGAAGAAATTCAGATCGCTTCAGGGGTCTAAGAGGATCGAGGAATGTACGAAAGAAGCGATTACAGACTTCAAAGTCTTGCGGTGGCGAGGAGCCCTCCAGCCTTCGATCCGTCGACTCAGCCATCCGGAAAAAATGAGTGTCAACGTTCCGGAAGTCGATGCAATGCAGAAGGTTTGTTCCTCTATGCATGCTTCTATAATCGACGAACTTCCTCGCTCCGCCAAAGATTGGAGCTTAAGAGTGTACACGGGTTATTATACGGAGCACGATAATGCGAGCTGAAAAGTTTTCTCGTGGAGCAAATACTCTCGTCCGGTTGTGTCTCATACGTGCGGAATCCCAACCGGATACAGACGATATTCCAAATGGTATTTTCCTCCCGTCGTCACTTTTAACCCACCTCCGTCCTACAGTCTCATCGCATCCGCTTCTTCGCCTGCTTCGCAAAGTATTCCACGCTATTGCACTGGCTCCTGCCTTTCAGACACATCGGAGGAGCGATATGATTTGCCTGATTTTTATGCGAGTACAGAATGATCCCCTAAACGGAGCGCGCACATAAAACGCGTATGCAAACTCTCGTTTAACGATCGAGAAGCTTTCTTATTTTTGTCGATTTTTCACGAGCCTCGTTCACCGACGACGCTACTTTCTGACCGAAAATCTCCATTTCTCATATTGACTCTGCCGGTCTTTTCTGACTTCCCAAAACTACATTGGACTAGTCTGTTTTTACCGAGCGCGACGGGTGTGCGATCACTCGGCATCAATCTGCCGGTCGAGCTGCTTCGCGGACGAGCCAACAACTGGATGGGTGACCGTTTTCCCTTCGATGGCTTGCTCAAAGTTTCTCGTTGCCTGCGCGGTCTCCGACGACTCCAGCGATCGAAAATCCGATGAAAATATCTGCATCGATGGAGTTTTCAAATTCGTCGTGGTCGTGCTGCACGTGCGATAAAATTTGTTGTTTCAAGGAGCTTCTCAGGAACGTGGACATCAGTAAAGCGGAAATAAGAGTACAGAAGTAAAAATATTGTCGATTCGTTGAGCGTTGATTATTGTTTAATCGTTAGGATCGTGAACGCGTGTTTAAATGCCGTCTGAACTTTTCATTTTGCCACCTTTATAACGACGTGCTGGCTGGATGTACGAAGAATTTAAACACAAGTGTGTTTCTCCCTTTTTTTTAATCTCATGTATATTTCATGAAGAGGTGCGAGAGCACGAAGAAAACGCGTTTTTGCCTTGTACGTATATGTGTAATTGCGGCGTATGCGTGCTCGGCTGCTTTGACACACGAGGGCGAGTGAGAGAGAGCGAAGAGCGAAGTTACGTGGATGTAGCGACACGTGTTTTTGCCATGTATAGAGAGTGAATTTAGACATCGTTGAGGGAATCCGTACGAGTGTACAAAGAGGGTCCTGGAAGTCGGTGTGTGCAGTTGACACGGTGAGTGGTTTGCAAAAAATCTCAAGAGAAAAGTCACCGAGAAAGGGGCTTCCCTTGATAATTTAACAATCTAACGATCTTCTTCTGTCGCTTACGTTCAACTCCACGGACAGCCTGTATAACATCAAAGTATATATAAACAAAGATTACTTTCTTCCGTGTCTAAGACGCTGTTACGCCTTGACGAGCACACGTTACGAGCTCCGTTAACTTTTTTCTCTAAATATTCTCTCTCTCTCTCTCCTCCTCTCTATTCGGCTCCTGGGATTTGTGCTCTGGTACTGACCGCACAACGTTTTGTCATGCACATTGACCTTACTCCGCCCCCACCACATCCCCTGGAAACTCGTAACTATATCCTCGATTTCGGTGATATGCTCGTTTTTTCACTTCCTGGTCATTACGCATTAGCTGCTTGAAAAAAATAGCAGTATAATAGACAAATGGTTTGGGCATTCTTATCTGACCTCGGGAATATACTTATTTCGGGGATAAATATATCCCTCTCGAGCTCCTATGTAGAGCGCATCTATCTAATCGTCATCTCGTATTATCTCGTATAAATACGTATCCGGATTCAATAAAAGTACGATGAAGTTGTAACAATCGCCCAAAATAAAATGGACGTTAATTACTTGTATGATATACGAGATAATTACGAGATTATTATACTGCTTCTGCGCTAATGAATATTCCTGCCTTTTGCCCGTTAGATTTTTCACTGCTTTTTCATTTTTTTTTTTTTTTTATTTTTTTTATTCCATTGGAAATCATCTTCCTCGCAAATCTCTCGCATTTGGATGGCTACGGAATAATGAGATTTCTCCCATTAGATTTTTACGAAATATCAAATTAGGTGCGACCTGCGGCTCCCTCTGTGTCTCCCAGAAACCAAAACGCATTACGACGACCCTCTGATACCCCTAATTCTCTCTTTCTTCTCAAGTCTGTCATTGGAACACCCAGTTTGTGCTCACTGCATCTTGCCCACATTTCTAGCACCCTCGAACACGAACCGCGACGCTCATAAGCGCGCTGCGGAATTTCCTTTTTCATGAAACACTCGAAGTCTTTGGATAATCAAATTGCAGCCACAAAACTCCGGTGAATTATTAGTTTTTCTTTGTAACTTTGAATTATTGAATTTCTAGGGAACAACGCGAAAGAAACTAATGTCGTGTCGCACTCCAGATGTGCAATGAGGGCATGCCTCGATGACCCTAAACAACTCCAGCGAACGTAGCATCGCTTGAATTACCCAGAAAATTCGAATCTGTTCAATTTCCTCGGATCATCGAAATCGGATGAATTTGCAGATGACGCGTGATGCGAAGCTTGGCCTCGGACAGTTTGACATTCTTTGACAAATTGAAATCCTCGAATAAAAAACGTCGAAAATACAATTGTCACTGCGTGCGTTTACGCGTTTTTTATATTTCATAAAACATATTTCAGGTGCACGAAGTTCGAGTCGAACATCAAGTATTCGGGAAGGGCTTTCCACGAGAAAATAAGAGCCGGAGATGACGTTTCGTATTCGGAACGAGCGCAGGGGTGGCAAATGGCTAAAATAGAGGGGATGTAAAAAGGAAAATAAAGGAGTCGTCGGTTCGAAGCAATGAGAGCGCGAGCGGTGATTCGTTAATTCCACAGGGCGAAAGGCTCGCCTTCCATTATATATATAGACTCATCTAGTGCGCGCGCTTGTGTAAAACTGTGTAAATGCTATACATGTATACAATATTAGATCGAAAGCTTCCCTCGTCGCCTTCGTATTCCCCCATCGCTCTTCAACCCGTTCCACAAAGTCGTTCAGCACAATCTCGCCCGCGTTCGTTCACTCAACCCAACACTAGCAATGTACAGCTGCGGAAGGCTGTTCCAAACCAGAGCACCCACTCTTGTTACATGATTCGATGGGGGTAAATCACACCATTGGCCCAGCACCCGAGTCTCCTTCGTACATTTTTAACATTATTTTTTTTTTCCAAAAGATTTCTTTTCTATGTTTCAAAGTATTTTTCTACAATGGACAATTTTACTGGCAACGAGACTTCATTATTGGAAAAACGAAATGAAAGTTAAAATTTTTCTTCCATTTAAGATGGAAAAGAATTTTTATATCCAGGAAAAATTGAGATGGAAGAGCAACTTTCGACGAAAAATATTTTCGGGATCTTCTCACATTGACAGTTAATTTCCTGGTTAAATTATATTCGTATTGGGGATGAATTCATTTGAAAAATTCAATTACAATCCCGGAAATGAACTAATGCAATCCCACACATGTCCATTAAGGTAGATCATGCCCGAAGGATCGTATTTTATGGGTCTTTGAATTCCATCGATTTTCATTCCCTAATTAAAGACATAATCACTTTAAATTAATGTCAGAGTTATTAATTTGAAATTGTAAATAAATTTTTTCAACTTATCTCATTGCGAATGAAATTACAAGACATTAATTAATCGGAGATCCATCGCTGACTGAACCCGAAATTTCATTCGTCCCTGGCGAAAATACTATATAGTTTTTTATGTAAACGAGTATTAATAAAAAGACAGAAGGCTATCACAGGAATGGGCCAAGCCAAGAGGAAACGAAATGCCGAAATAGGCAAATGTGTGGTTATACGAGTTTTCATTACCAATTAATTTTTAATGCAATATATCTTTATTACTAGTAAGAAAATCGTCTCGAATTTTTTCCCAATCCTTCATTATATATACTTCATTGTTGTTGTGTGCATTTTTCATAAACTTGGTAAAAATCGTTCATTCGTTATATGAACTTTTATATTGTTGTATGAACTGTATGAGCGTTCGTTTCGTGCGTGAACTACCTTAAGGTAACTCCTGTACTGCATGCTAGTCAAATGTCTGCTAAATTTTCAAAACGCTTTTAAACCAAGGTCAACGTACCGATTAAACTTATTCTTAGTAGATATATGTATTCAAGCATATTTTATTAACGTGAAAAAATATTAAAAATGATAGTTTTGCAAAACTATCAACTGATAGATACAAATTTCCATGATGACACATTTTCACAGGTATTTTTCAAAGAATCGCCTGTATTTTTTAACCGATATTATTGCACCAAGTCTCATTTTGTTCCTCAACTGATCCTCTACGAATTCACCACGTAGATTTTCCTTTAAATTCATTCCTTCAGAAATTATGAATGAAAAAGTTTTTTCACTTAATGAACGATTAGCTGCAACGGTGAAACGACCAAGTTACAAAAAATAACTACACGGTGGATTCATAGATAACCAGTTGACGAACAAAATGAGACTTGTTGCAATAAAATCGATCAAAAAGCGCAGATAATTCTTTGAAAAATACCAGTGAAAATGTGTCGACGTGGAAATTTGCATCTATCAGTTGGTGGTTTTGTAAAACTAGCGTTTTTAATATTTTTACATCTTAATAAGATATGCTGTATGAAAATTTATGCACTCATTTGACTAGCATGCAGTGCAGTAGTTACCTTAATGAAGGGCAATCGTGAAATTGTATTGAAAAAATGTGTATTACAGCAACGTGTCGCGTCATCAAAATCGTTTCTACGCCCTTCGGATCCGAGTTCAACTCGCTCGATAAATCACTCGATCCGGGTTTGAAAACGTTCATTTTGGTAAGATTTTAATGGGCACTTTCCATCTCTATTTTTCTGAATGCCGCGGTTGCGTTCATCCCCACCGAATTCCAAGAAGTGGGTAATCGTCATGTTTCGCTAATACTATCTCGAGTTGGGTTCGCTCACGACTATAATGAAAGATATTAAGTACAATTTTATATGGTATTACCGCTGGAACACATTTCATATTACTGGGGCGTAACCTCGTGGAACACGTAGCTGGATACGAAGTGAGAGGGGAAAAGAGATTGGACGAGTGGTTAAGAGTGTAACACGTCGATTGGCTGTTGAGAGAATGAAGTGGGGCATTTGTGGGGCGTTCCCGAGCTCCGATATGGCCGACTCGTCATGCACCCGAAGGATCCTCCACCGCCTGACAGGCTCCCTGTTTGGCTCAGTCGAGGTTGCTCGATCCCAACGTCCGCATGTCCGTAGTCCCTTGTTCGCTGCTCACAACGATCTTTCAGAATCGTTGCAGCTCCCCACGTTTTTCAGCGACGATTCCAGCATATTTAAATCGTTTGCGAGCTGCGTAGAGAACTAATTAAAATTCGGACAAATTTCGTGAGTGAAAATATTTGAACGTGCTGCGATTTGTGTTACGCGAAAAGCGGTAAATGTGGATTGGAATTTTCTTTGATTTCGAGGCGTTCGAAGCGTTTTCCTACCGATCTTGCCGCGCGACAGTATTGTGTAATTACGGACTTTCTTCCTGCGGGTGTAACGTGGAATAAAAGTGTTTCTCGATCAGCGTTATCGCGTCGAGGTTAAATATAAACAAATTAACGAACGATCTCAACGGACTGTGAGAGCGAAAGTTGATCGAGGATCTGTGCTCAAGGGATCGTGGATTTTGTGCTCGAGCGAATCGTGATCGTGGCCCTTCCCAATCCTTTTTTTCGTGGACACCTTCTCGACGGTACGTGATTGAAGAACGAGCGAGTTAACGAGTTTCTCTCGTACGCATCATGCAACGAGATTGAAAGTAATCGGCGTCGAGTGAAGTCCTACGCGTGCGCGCTCATTTCAACCCGTTTACCTTCGTCACCTCGGTACGCGAAGAGGAGTGTGCGTGAGGAATATACATTTGCGCTTAAGAGTGATCGTTCGGTGTCGTTTGCAGTGGTGTAGGTTGGTGCGCGACCTGACAAACGAACCAACGAGACCGCATGCCTTCGTCGATCTTTGAGGAGTCGCGAGACATCACAGAAGGAACCGGCAACTTGTAGTCCCGTGGAAACTTGTGATCTGACTAGTCGGTGAGGAAAAGTCACAGGACGTGGAACGAAAGCAGTGGAGGGAATCGGCAAGAGTTGACGCTCCGTCGATGTCTCGTTTTTCGTTAAATTAAAAGTTGATTGAGAGTGTGGGAGTGTGACAGTAGGCACAACACGAGACTAGGCTCCGGTGAGTGAGTCAAGAGAACGAAAAAGAGAGAGGGAGCGAAGCAAAGGAAAGCGGAAATGGCTGGCGGGCGCGCTTCTGTGCGCGGCAATTATGTTAAGTGGCCAATTAGCAATTAACCGAGGAACTGAGCGCGGCCCCCTTAATTGCGCCGCGGGAGGAGCATCAACGAGAGTGTATCGGGAGTCGGTTGAGCGACGCGCAAGGAAGTGCAAGGTGCCAAGGATCCCTCGGCCTCGTCCATAAAGCAGGGCAAAAACTTATTGGAAAAAAAGAAGCAGCACACGTCAAGGACGTCGGAG
Organism: Venturia canescens; assembly: GCF_019457755.1. Lineage (NCBI taxonomy): Eukaryota > Metazoa > Arthropoda > Insecta > Hymenoptera > Ichneumonidae > Venturia > Venturia canescens. Next base: position 5,033,300 of record NC_057425.1, read on the forward strand.
AAAGGGAGAGAAGGTGTGGGCTCGCAATAATAATCTCTCGGTGTAGATATTCAAGTGTGCAACAGTGAATTCAGTGATTGAGCAACGTTTCGCATGTTCGGAGGAGAGAAAAGCAATCGGTTTCGTGGCACCTTCGTAAACGCGGTAACCGATGCGTCCAAATTAATTAATACGCTCCGTATTCGCGTGTGAATGAAAGGTCATTGAAGAGAATAGTAAAACTTAGATTCTGGTGATAATCCGGTGAGGTGCGACGGCTCCGTCGTGTCAAGCGTCGGCAAAATTCTGTCTCCTAGACATCGGAGTAGTCCTGGGGTTGCGACGGAGGCACCCTCCGGGGCCCACAGTCCCAAACGACCTTCAGTGATGACGGTCCATCATCAGAACCACCACACGGCTGCCCTGAGTGGCATCACCGTGCCAGAAGCCCGGAACGGCTTGAACCTGAGCAGAATGTCAGGCCCCGAGACGACTCACCGTCTCGACAATCACCATCATCATCATCAACCGCCAGCCGCTATGTCCGAAAACGAGCGTAACGGCTGGTTAGTATTTGAGCGATTGTCAAACAGCTCGAGCAATAACAACAACAACAACAACAGCGTTCACAGCCACAGTGTCGAGGAACGTGTCAGAGGTCGAGCTGACGCGGCTACCACGATGCCCCCCAGATCCCGCTTCATGATAACCGACATTCTCGCCGATGCCTCGAGCCCTGTCAGCCAAGAGCCACCCGGAAGTCCGCCATCGGGACCCCGGGATCTCAGTGTCAGACACCAATCGAGGCAGGTGCTTAAACGCAAACGCGACGATGACAGCGACGCTAGTCATCACGATGGAGCATCCGTTTCGTCCAATGGTAAGCCTAGCTTTTATCTCTCGGACCACTTGAGTGAGAGCACGCTCATTATTTTATAAGAAATTAAGTCGCGAACGAAAGCTTTTCCATCCCACATTATTGTGGAAAATCCCTGATTCTATTCACTTTTGCATTCGCAAAGACGAAGGCAAACTTATTATTGGCAAGGTGTGAAAGACCTGCTTCGAGATCGCAGCAGATTGTTGCCCCCGTGAACCGGATGTCACCGCACGTTTAAGTTGCCCCGGGTGAGGAGCGACGGAGGCAAACTCTTCGAAAAATAACCGCAGGCGAGTCCGGCTTCTCTCTACCCAAAGTTTGCCCTCGCCGCTACTGCTTTCCGTCTCCGTTTTCTTCTCCCTTCTTCCGGATGAATCAGAGATATTTTTTGAGATAAAGCAGCCGCGATTCCTCGTCCGAAAACGTTTAGGGATTTTAATGCTTCCAAATTGGAGCTCGGCGCAAACCGACGCTTTAATTATGTACCCTCATTTGTTTCATTCATGCGGCTTTACTCGACTCTCTGCGTTATACCTGCCCGTACTATATCCATATTTATTATACGCATACGAGGTATTCGCTGTGCGTGAGGTAGGCGTGCGTTAATACCTCGAGGCACCCACGCCGTCCGTCTTATATTCTTCGAGCCGTTCTCTCCCCTCTGCCCCTCCAACTTCCTTCTTCGCGTGTATTTATCTACAACCAAATCTCTGCTTCTTATATTCTTCGTGGAAGAAACAAAACGCGCTCTCCCATACGCCGGTCCTGGCGACAGCCCCGAGCCCGAGAATCCTTAGCGGAAACAACGTTTATATTATTATAAATGCGTGTTATGTATTCACCGTTGAAACCACGAGGTCCGAGGAGAAGAGCGGCTCATTTGGCTTCGCCATAATTATACAGTACGCGACGCTCAGTGATCCTCGTACATACCTTTTTAAGAATAACAGTTTATGGGGAAAAACGATTTCTGGAAGGAGCCCGCGGCTGTGACAGAGTCTATTTGGATGGAGCATATTTCATGGCGCGGAAATCCAATTACTTGAAAGGACACCGCGATTGAACGTTGCGGCATGTCACACTGCTGTAGCCAATCAGGAAAATCGTTTGGATTATTCGTCACTCGCGCGTACGTCGAACTTCAAAAAATGAGCGAATGACGAATGAAAAGGAAAGTTCATAACTCGCGGTTAATTGATAACCTACAACTGTTTAGCTCCGACATCGAGCTCTTGCTCTTATCTAATAACACGTTCCTCGAGCATTTGCGAACTCGTGCTGCGTCCGTACGGCGAGAGTTCCGTGTCGGTTTTATCGCATCTACGCTTGTAGGGGCATAAACTACCCTTTCCACGTTTTTCTACACTCCTGTGGAAAATATGAAGCAGCGAGATTGTGTTCATCAATGGACAGGAATATTCGCGGAGTTGTTGGATTCAATGTCGCTTATTCTCGCTGCGGCTGACGATACCCAAAATATTTCGAGGCACAAATTTGTCGTCGAATCTTTTCATCGATCGAAGCGCCGTTGTTGGGATAATGAAAGGGTACGAAACGCGGAAGCGTCTCCAAAAAAGTGTCAGGGAGTTTGGTGCACATTTTCACGCTGAGGAGAGCTGGAGGGAGACGATTTGGTCGGAGCGGCGAGCTACGTGACGTCAAAAGGAATGAAGAAAGCGTGAAATATCTCGATTCGTCGGGTTTGTGCGAAGGCTTCTCGATCTTTGAAGTCTCCTTTATCTCTTTCTTTCGCTCCCTCGTTCGCTCGTAAGTCCATCTTCGTCGCACACCAGTCGCGTGTATGTTTATTAAGGCATACATTTCGAATCGTTTGGTCGTTCTCGGATCTCTATACACGATAATCCGCTTACCGGTGGCTCAACGGTTATAGTATTGTCGTTGAAGGCACATGAGCAACGGAGCCCTTATTGCGAGCGAGTTTTCAAGCCTCGGGCCAAACGAGAGCACGTTGAGAAGGGCCAAAACTCACGCGTTACTTCACGCATATAAAAAAGAAAGTTACTCAGCCTGTGCTGCTTGTGCATTTGCCTTCGCTGTGCTCGCCTCCCCCTTAAAGAGAGGCGTCAACGTTGTATCGGCTCTCTGACTTCACGGCGGGACGCTTATTCCCGTGCTAACTTCTCATGCCGCTAATCCGAGAACCGGAAATGATTGGCAACCGTTTAGATCTCGGCGCGGATTAGAATTGTACTCGGCAAAACGACGTGACTGCCGTCGCGAAATTCTTTTCTTCTCACTTTTTACGATATACGGGAGCAAATGAGGCAGAGCGAGAGAGGGACGAACGAGACGAGGATGAAAAGGCTGGAAGAAATGCGAGATTCGTCGTCGCCTCGCTGTCAGAACTTTGACGACACTATTTCCAAACTCGGTGGAGCTCCGGATTAATTCTACGACGACGGTGGAATGAAAGAAACGGAAAGAGATGAAAGAATCAGAGGAGCGAGAGAGCCAGAGAAATTGAGAATAAAAAATTGCAAAGGCGCCTGGCTAAAAAGGCAGTTTTTGACTCCGCATGAGCTCCCTGTCCATCCGTCACTCTTTTTCATCCTGCCAACGATGATCCAGAAACTCCTCCTACCGCAATCACCAAAAATAATGGCAACTACCTTCTCAAATGAAAATACAAAAGTTCATAATTTTTCTTCCCCTCCCTCTTCGTTTGACGGAATGAAAAATATTCCAAAACACGTATATTCCAATCGCGGTAGGAAACAAGTCGAGAAATCAGTTGAAGAGTCACCCTCCGCAATTAGAGCTGGTGTTCTCGTGCACACGCGGATTCCCTAGACTCCGATACAGCTAATAGTACAATCGTCTGCTCTGGGAAATACATGAGTGCGCATGGAAATCTCTCATTGGTCGTTCGTCCGCAGGGGTGCGAAGGAGATTAGCTCGCTCGTAGACTTGACTGTGTACTTTAATGCCATGAAAGTACACAAGTTTATACGACATTCAGACATCGATATAAGAGCGGGCAATATGCACACTTTCTCACGAGAAGTGAGTCGGCGTGAGAGAAAAATCGAGTGAGAATGAGAGAGAGAGAGCGCGACAGGAAAGCACAAGTATACGCGCCTGGTGTCATCAGCGTTCACCACGTCGTCGTAGTCGTCAGGATTCGTTCGGTTGGTTTTCAACGCCTACGTAACAAGATTCTCTCTCTCTGGCATAAAGCCTCTTAACCTGCTTGGCCCCCTCGGGCCTCTGCCGACTCTAACGACCATACATTTTCTATCTGCTCGCTCGAGAATGCAAGCAGAACGTTAGTTTGACCCCGCACGAGCCTATAATTCCCGACTGCCCGTATTTATACTCGGGGGAAAAAAAAAGAGAGAAAAAGAAAACATCAAACAGTACCTTGATCGCAATCAAAGAGTTTATATGCGAATCAACACGAAACAAGAATCCGGAAACTCATTGAATACTCAGCAACAAAAGTACCTTCGAGCTAATATTTCCTTGCGAAATTTCCAACGTTTCGGCGATCCTTGGATCGGTCAGGACACTTCGAAGGCAGCAAATGTGCGCGAGTGTCAAGAGCTAAAGAACCGAGAATCATAGCGAACCATCGAGACTGGAAATTTTGTTGGAGTTTCGATTTTATAAAAGTGAAAAGTCAAATAAACGACGCTGCTTCGTTTCCTTGCCAATTTCCTGCGAACGTAAATTCGAAAGACCACCGCGGAGGGCCGGATTTTACTGATGGTCGCTCGTTTATGCACATTTCTCTCGATCCATTCGAGCACACACGGTGGAATAACTTGCCAGGGTTATTTGACGGTGTGTATTGCTATCATTAAATGGAGGGTGTACATGTCCAACGCGATGGCGACCGTCCGACGCCGCTCGCGTTCGTTGCCTCCCTTTCTCTCTCTAATCGTGTGCGTTTCAACTGGCTCACCCGGTACGAAGAGAGAGCCTATCTGTGTGCATAACGCTCGCACGGAGGGAGAGACGAGTGCATACACACGCGCAATTAGCACGCGACCTGACGCCACGAACCGACGCCCTCGAATCAGAGATTCTCCTCTCTTTACACGCGTTCAGGAACACTCTCGTGCACGGGATTCAGCAACCGAGGATCTGTGTCTGCAATGCCGCGTTAGAGAAACAGGCGCCAAGGAGCAATGCGCGGCTGTCAACTTCTAAAAACTGTGTACAAAATAACTACAGTTTTTCATCTCGCACTTCCGGAGATGAAAGTCCTTGAAGAAAAGACAACGACAGTGTCGAAGCCATTTTTCGTTTATCTCAGCCTACAGTATTGGAACTGTGATCAATTGATCAAAATCCCGCTATCCGTGCACGCGTTTTCGTGGCGTCGCAATCCGAATGCTTAAATCCACTGGAACTGCACTCGCCCGATATTGATAGAGGCTCTCAGTGGACGAAGTTTCATCTCCTTCTTTCGGCGTTGACACACTCGAGTCTATTCTTCGTGCCGAGTACGTAGAAATGTGGGGGGCACAGCACGTGGGCCACTTGGCGACTCGCTAACACGATTTTCGCGTGACTATGCCAAGAGCAGCGCTGCTAACTTTCGCGCTCGGTATCGAGGAGCCGTGTCTCTAGTTTCCCCTCGAGGTAACTCACGAACCGCGGGCTCTTTCATTATTTTTTTAGATCACTTTGATATTTCTTGAATTCAAAGATGGCTTGGGAGGATTTGCGGATGGAATCCGCGCGAGAATTTCGCATATGCTTGCGTGGCCCGGCGAGTGCGTGGAATGTGAGGATTTTTGATTCCGTGGCCCTTCGGAATGTCGATGTTCGAGCCTGAAATACGATCCTTTTCGCAGCCATGTTACGCCACGGCTTCCGTGTCTTGCTCGCTCAGTAAACGAAGGTAATATCGCACCTTGTGAGATATCGGAAAGCAATACCGATAATTTGATATGACGCCGGTGAGTGCCGCGCCATTGCTATCTTTTTATGAATGATTTTCAAGCTTATAGAGTTTCACGGAGCGATCGTTGCCTCGTTATTACGTGAAAAAGCGAGATAAAATAGTGCCTTAAAACAGTGAGAGTAAATTATTCTCTCGGGGAAAGATCGCTCGTGAAGTGAGGTTATGACAACTCGATGATTGCTCTCGGAACGATATAAATCCCTGGGATTTATTGTCCGGAATAATGGCGAAAACTTAGTTCGATTTAGACCGATTGATTGTTCGTAATCCCTCGTGATTTTGGCAAAGAGAGTAAGCGCCCCATAAAACTTCACTCTTTTATTTCTCTCTTCTCCGAGTCTTATATTTTTATTTTTTTATTTTCTCCTCGTCACCCCGAAAAGGCGACGAGACGCGGTAACACAATACGCAGGGGTCAGATTCTGGTCCACAGGGGCCACCGCCCTTTCGCCTATGTTTTTTCCCTTGCCCGGATGCACCCTATACCGACGAGAGATTTCGCTGAGTGGTGGGGCGGGTGCGCGCATGCAGGCTTGAATACAGCATCATTCGCACCCCTCTTGGCCACTTCTCTTCACGCTCGTTCTTTCCGCATTAGCTTTCTCATGCGCCACATAAATAAGCCAACTCGTGTAAAACACGAGACCCTTTGGCCTCGCCAAATTTCTCACTAAAATCCACAATATTTACGAGATAAAAGAGACTCTCGAGGGATTTTTATCGTTGTCTTATTGCAGTGGAAATTTTCTCATGCTGAATTCAGTGAGAATAAGAAATAAGAAACAATGCAGAAAATTGGATGATTCTTGAAGGATCAGTCGTGAATCGAAGCTACGAGGAGTCCAATTTCCGTCAGTCAATGTCCTTCAAATCAATTCTGAGATGAATACACAAGAAGAAAGTCCGAAACCGCGGAAAAATCGTGTTCGCGTTTAAAACGAGTATTTTCAGTGAAAAATAGTCGCCGCAGTTACGCATTAGCTCTCTCTTGATGTCGAGAGTGAAATAAAGCAATATGAGGAAATAAAATGGTAATGCTGGTAAGGTACAATGGAGAGCTGTGACGAGCTGGTGAAAAGCCGAGAAAATACACGCCCAGATATCCAAGTACAAACATACACATACGTTTACGTTCATTTATCTGTGTGCGAGTGTGCGTGCATGGAGCAACAGAAGCGAGAAACAGAAAAGGGATGCAGAGAGAAAACTCACCGGCCCATCTCCGCTTCTCGTAAAACCAAAGCAAGCGCTTTGGGGGAGAAAGTTTTATATTTTCCATTTTTACGATGTACGAGAGTCAGAGAAAGAGGAGAGTTTGCTGGGCGTACGATGAAAAATACTCGCTCGTCGCAGATGTCTGCGAAAACAACAGTGTGCATTTTACTTCAGCTGCTGGCATTCCACCGATTCTCTCTCTCTTTTTCTCTGTTGATAAAAACAAATATCTAGTTGCACGCTGTGTTGTAAAGTGATGAATTCTCTGACGTGTGTATGTTGTGCGGAGTTCATCCGCAGGAACGTTGGACGCAGTGATGCTGCGGTTTGCGCCACATGATTAAAGCGTCGGGGGGTTGTTTTTAACGCGACAATTTGTCCGGTTAAAAGAGAAAAAGATATGAAAATTAAACGTCGAGCTTTAGCAGCTGGCATCAACGAAGAGCATAAATTTCAATCGACTTGCCCAGCACCAGCATTTCTACAGAAAACTTCACCAGGTCGAGCACGCTCTGTCGGATATGAACGTTCTTGTTCCATTTCATCTGGCGCAACAATGTTGCAACGAAACAAAAGCCTCTGCGCTTTTGAGCGTACACAAATGTCGGCTCTTTTGTCGAGAGCATTCTCAACAACAATATGTGAACCGCGTATGAAAGGTAATTGCTAAGTCTCATAATAGCTCGATAAGCATCCTGTTAATCACACTGCTTGGATACCGGAGAGCCTTACATTGTATTTTTTCCTAGACACGCGAGATTCTCCCAAGAATATTCTACAATGTGTCTCTAAAGCAGAATTCAAGTGGAATTTGGCACTGTGAAACGACCTCGACTCGAGTTGCTCGAGATTTTGCTCCGGAACCGTTGCAGCCTCGTTATTTCCGGCTGCACTTTCCTCCCCCTTAAAACCCTACATTTTATCAGAGTTCAAGAGCAACGAGCGTTCGATACTCGCTCAAAATGGCCCACGAACGACGACGCACCGATGCCCCGATAAATGAAAATGAAACGAAGCACACCTCTCCATCGATGTGGCACGTCATGCATGTATATGCAATCTACACACATCTATAACTAAATGTCCTCCTCAATGCCAATAATGCAATGGCATCTCTGAACGCGACATCCGGTCGCGTTACGCGAGGTTGACACGATCTCCGAGTCACGCGATCATCGAAACGTCCAAACCAATTACTTCTTATCATTTTATGCAAGGGAATTACACTTTGTATTACAATTTTCAACCAAGATACGTTTCCTTCGTCGATATGGGCTAGCTGACAGAGCCATTTTTCAGTCATTCAAACTGTGACGAAGAATCTCGATTTCGAAAATTCCGAGTGAGGTTATAGTCGGCTGATCCATACTCTTAAGGTAGTTCTGTACTTTTGTTGAAATCTTAAGAATCTGCTGAAGTTTAAACATGCTGTAAAGGTAGCCTGCACGAACCGACTGTCAACATTTGAAATCGATTCACCATCTAGTTTTCGAGATATTCGTCATTAAAAATGGTTCATTTTGTACACGATGCGTCACTGGATAGCAATTTTTTTACACTTTTAATTACCGACGCTAAACGGATCTTACGACTTTAGAAAAAGCAATCGCGGATTCGGTATTATTGTGGGATTACTAGTTTTTTAAATGAGAATTTTTGACCGGATGACAGGCAACATTGCACGATGCGGCGCGCTGATAGGCGCAATGCAAAACAACATGAAAGCTTTTTTCCCAAATGTTCGACCACGTTTCTCCATTGAATTGCCACTTGAACACTTTTTAACTTCTCTCCCGACGAATAAATAAGATTTCGCAAAAATCTCGAAGTGATGGATCATTGATAGGAACAAAAGTTAGCAATTTTGACAGCGTGTAGTATACCCGTTCAGGCATATCGTTATCGTCGTCTCACCGGGAGCCTGCGGCAAAGGAAAAGTTATCCCAAGCACATATGACCACTTGCGTCCGAGGGAGGGTAGACGAAGCAGCTTGTAAGGAAAGTAGGGCTGGCGAGAGTTTGGTGAAGTGAAACGTACGGAGTTGAAGACGAAGGTAGAGAAAAGTGAGGAGGGAGCAGGAGTAACTCTTCTGGCGTATATAGACAAATATTAGAAGAGAAGAACGTTCTCGAGTTACTCCGCTGCCTCTGCCGCCGCCGGGTAGCCGGGTGAAAAACTCCCGGGTAAAAAGTTCGAGGTAACGTCTTGGAAGTGTCTCAAAAAGAGAACTCCTCCGTTCGCTCAGCGTCTTCGGAGCTGCCTCCTGCGCGCTTTCAGCTCACATATATAGTCGGAACGTCAGGCGGGACTTTGCTCTAAGTGTATCACATAGTAAATTTAGTTTCCCGACCTCGCCGTGTACGTCCGTCCACCCTCCGGTCGCAATGTCTCTCGCTCCATTTTATATACAAACACCAGTCGCGAAAAGCGTACTCGCGTACATACACGCGTACATAAAGCGGACGTTTTCGTCTACACAGAGTTTACTACGTCCGTGCTCGCCTCTCTCGAATCCTGGCTGCGAAGCATCCCTCTCGCTACCCAGCTTTCCCACTTCTTTCGTTCCTTCGCATGGATTCGTTGCCTCGCACACGTCCCTCTTTTTATCTCTTGCGGTTTATAGGATTTTCCACCACAGTTGTATACCCGATTCGTCTGACTTTCCGCGTCCACAGACTCCGTGGACCGGCACACTCGGTATATTTCTGTCAAGCGAACTCGCTAAGCGCCGTTTCACCATCGTTTTTTTCCCTTTACCCGCAGCACCAGCACCGATATTCAGGAGATCGCGCGCAATTTCTCTTATCCTCTCGTATATTGCAAATGCGGCAGAAGCATTCCCCCGACGCCGGAAATCTTGCGTCCCCGCTGCTCCCCATCCCTCTCCGTTTCTTCCATTTTCTATCTTTCTTCTCTCAAACACCGCGACAAATAATGTATATCTATACGCTCCTATTTACTTATGAAGGTCTCTGTGTACGTACGTCCTGCCTCTCCTGAGGGATCACGTCGCGAAACGCTGCTCACGGCCATTTTGTTGCAAGATGGCGGTGAGAGGGGACCAAGAGAATACTGTGCAGATATACACATAGAAACGCATGCAGCGAGGACGAGCACCGAGAGAGCTAGAGGGCCGAATCGTTCAAGCGAATCTGGCCGATCAAACGGGGGCTAAGAGCCGCGCTTTCGACCGAGTTAACTCAATCCCACGAGCTCTATTTCCTCACCCTCCCATATCCACCTACGCCTATGCCACACGCGCATTCCCCGTGCACGTATATAGCCGAGCAATCTTCCTTCGAACATCCGTACGCGATGAGTATTAGCTCGGAATAAGGACCGTTTCAGGAAAATGTCGAGTGCGAATCTACGAAGGGCGCAAACCCCTGGATTTTATCAGGATGCTGTTGGAGCTCGCGCCTTTTTATCTGAGAAACTCGGCGGGCGTCTGTCGAGCACACGCTTCTTCACTCCCGCGTCCCACCCCCGACTCGCCTCCCTCAGAACTTTCGAGAGCCGTTCCAATCGATGAGCCTGTGACAACGGCTCTTTCGGATATACTTCAAGGACGATTTTTCAGGGGTTGCACGCCCCTTGCCGCGATGCTCCCTCGGGAAAGTCGCACGTCAGCAGGCCTCTTAGGATGCCTGCAATGTCCTCGAAATTCGGCGCGCGGCATCGCGAGAGCGGGTTTTCAATGAAGCGATTTTTCTCGATTCTTTTGACGATTAAAACGTTTTGAGCGTGGACAGGCGGTTTTATCGAATCGCTGTTTGTGCGCTGCTCGAAGAAGTACGAATGGGCTCGCGGCTTCGAGGAGAATAATAACTCGAATTATGCTCGAGTACGTATCATCGGGGAACAAAGTTTGCCTTAAATAAGCAATTTCCTATCGTTGTATCGCAAAGCTCGCGTTCCTTCCGAGACATCCCACCCTCGAAGAGCAACCAGCTTTTCTTTCCACTCGAACGAACGTAGCGGAGCCGGGCCGGGGGCGAGAGAGGGATAATTTGCGGCTGCGTCTGCGTGCTGTTTCTATCGCACAGCAGCCAATCGCGTCTCGCGGGGGTGCGCGGGGGCGCGACCGAGGAACAAAAGAATCGCGAATGCGGAGAGAGTTCCGGCTGAGCATCGACGCGGGGGCACTATTTTCATTTGGCCATCTATACAGATATAAACTACCACTGAAATCCTATTTCCTCGTCGTGCTCCGGCCATCGATTCGTCGTATAACGGAACGCTTCGTTACCACGCGCTTGTGCCCATGTCGGCCTTCCAGATTCGTTTGCTATCATCGAAAATGCTTTCTCACAAATCGGAGTAGAAAGTTTAGGGCCACCGCGCTGCCTTTTTTCTTTGACTCAGCTTTACGATCGTCTTCCTTCTCGAACGCTCATCGAGCCCGGCATTTCAACTGTTTTTATTTTCTTACGCATTTTTATGCACCCACGTCATACTGATTTTTTCCGATGTTTTCTGTCCATCGAATCTCAGGTGGCAAAGAAGACGACCCCAAGGAATCGACCTCGCCGCAATGTAAGAAACAACGGAAAGCACGCACCGCCTTCACCGATCAACAGTTGCAGACCTTGGAGAAAAGCTTCGAGAGACAAAAGTACCTGAGCGTACAAGACAGAATGGAACTCGCGTCGAGCCTGTCGTTGACTGATACGCAAGTGAAAACGTGGTACCAGAATCGAAGGTACGTCGAATTTTTTCCCCCAGTTTTCAGGAATTTTGCTTTCAATTTTACGAGAGATATTCGACGTTAGAAAATGAGTGGCGAAACCAGCATTTTCTGAAAGCAGAAGAGCCTCTTTTGAAGCTAAATTTGGTTTTTGGAACACTCCAAATGACGGGGTTTTCGAGTGATTAATAATTTCGTATCTCGCGTAAAAATATGCCAGCAGAAAACGTTAGGAGCCCTTCTAAGCACGATGCAAAGTCAATTTATGAGCAGCAATTTTCAGGCCGCGATGGGAGGATCGTTCCACACGATGAATATACGACAAAAGCTCTGAAAACGTTGCACGGGATCGTGAATGAGGCGCCGGTAAGCGTGTCCGAAGCGATTTTACTTCTTTTGTTGCGCGGTTTGTCCGTGGCGAATTCGTGAATGGAAATCGCGGCGTTCGGCCAAAGGCTTCTCGTTTAAAAGGTTAAACGATGAGATCCTCCGTCAAGCGCCTTAAACATCCGATTCCCTTTTCTTACTTTCCTATATACATCGACAGACTGTAGATTCATACTAAATACCGGCCCCTCGTCTCGTCGTGCTCAACTCATTTTTTACCGAACTCTTTTCAAAAGTTTCTTTCATTTAAGCACGTCTTCGATCAACACAATTTGACTAATAATTTTTCGTCGATCGTTGTCATTCAATGAAATTAAACTGACAAAATAATGGATTGAAAAAAAAAATGTTTACGTGAAAGTAAATTTCGACCGAAAAGTTCCAAAACAATTGAGCTCAGCGAACGGGAAGTTTCCCGTATTTTGTGTGCTCCACGAAAATGCGTTTCACCGTCGATAGATTTTGGGAGTGCACCGCCGAAGGGTTTGAGGCGAACCGCGAGAAAATATTGCACAGAAAAAGCGTCTAATTCGGATTTTTCTCGGTCGCAAGAATATTATTTCTCCAACGTGAGAACAATCGAGTCAAACTGAAGCAATTGCGTTTTAACGACCGAGCTAATCGCGTGAAAGAAACGGGAGAGAGGATTTGAGGCGTTTGACGGATGCGAGAGAGAGAGCGCGAGTTTCCCTCTCGTATAAGACATGTTCGGGGGTTTTGTCGATTGAGAATAGGCATGAAAGGGAGACGGAAGAATCCTTGGCGCCACGTGGTGACTCGGTGAAAAATCTGATCGTTGGTGAGAAGCCTCCTTTTTGGGCGATGAAAGAAGCCGCTCGCCAATCGGACCACGAGGCCCGCGGGTTAACGATTTTCGAGTCGCAGCTGACTTTTTATTCTCCATCTCCAATTTGTTCCTCTTATAATGACGTTTTTTTTCAATGTTGTTATTATTCGAGGCCGATTACACGTTAATAAGATAATTGGTCTTCTGATTTTTCGTCATTGTTAGCGTCGTTGATCGGCGGCGCGACGTGTGTATTTATCGCTCTCTTAAATTACTGTAAAATCGAATCGAGTCATTTTTTATTCTCCCTCTCCTGCTCTCGTCCCTTTCATTTTCAGTCTCTAATCATAGCTACACTCGAGTTGAGAAAATCAAGAGAGTTCACACAGGCCTTAATTAGAGACTGAATTCAAGTAACGTGACTCGCGATAAAATCGTTCGGATCCGGTGCATAATCAATCGGAAGATACACTTTGTAAAAATCCTTGCGCCGTAACAAAAGTGAGAATCGTTAATAGAAACGCTTGAGCGAGGAACCGTCTCGAGTGCTTATTAATAAAATGCGGAGCATCGCCGCGCGGTGACGGACTTGGCTCGTGCCTTCTCCCTTATCGACCTGCGCGCTCTCCCTCATCCGTATAATTACCCTGTCAATGGACCCTGGATGTACGGAGCGAGCGATAATTTGCAAGCAAGCAGGGAAACGTCGCTGACGCAAGAGAAACGCGATTCGATCGATTATTCGGGCTCGCTTTCGAAGCCTGTAAGAGGCGTTTTTTCAGCTCATTAACATTCTTTCGAATCGCTCGTTTCCTCCGTCAGTGAAATCAAAGCACTCGCGATTTGTCTTCACTTTCGATCCTCCAATCGCGAAAGAGTCCAAATTCATATTGACTTTTCGTTCGAGAACATCGAACCTTGAAAGCTCAACAACACTTGCTGCCCTCTCGATATTTCGTCGCACGGATAGTGACTCGCGGATTCTCCGAGCGGCGCCACGGCTAGAATCCCAGGCGCCTTTCCTCCTCGGAAGCTCTCCGCGCTCTCCCTTTTTATTTTCGACTGCGAGGAGTGAGCAGTGATAAAAAGTCCCAACAGGACCATCAAACAAATTAAGCCCAACAATTCCCGTGCACGAGGGACCTTTTAAAAATGATATCTCTCGATAATAGCACTGAAAACAAGAATTACGATAGTTTCACGGAGCAGCGTGTGAGCGGAAGTGAGATCAGGCAAAGGAAAAAAAGGTCGATTCCACGATGATTGAGATACTTGGAGAGTCGCATGGGTTTTTGGAGCCGAGATGGGGGGGCTGCTAGGAAAAACCTACTATTTTATCCGTCCCAGGCAACAATGACAAAGTCAGTGTACATTGGACTGTGCTGAGACGAGGTAATTGAGTTTGTCACCTATCGTCGGTGAAGAGGCGGCGCGAGAGATGAGGCTGCGCGAGGAAAAGGGAAAGAAAGTTGGTGCCGCCGGTTCGAGGGGAATTAAGAGCGTGATGAGGGCTTTCAAGTTCCTCGGCGCGCATTAGAGCTGCTTATCGAGGACAGTTATAGGATAATGATTGAGGTTCCCACGAGTGCGGAAGAGAGAAGTTGAGAAAGAGCGTCGAGTGTGCCACAATCGCGAATTGACCTGTCATCGTTCATTTCCAGTAATACGTCGCTCCTCGTGACGCGTCCGCGCGCACTATTCCGACGGTAATTCTCGCCTAAATCCTCGGAGTAGCACGCCCTTTCGACCCGTCCTCCGGTCGGCACACGCACACAAACGCGCGCGCTTGAGCATTGGCACACGAAATGAGCGCGCAAAGAAGCCCTCGCTGCGGTACAACCTTAAGTGTTTTCAGAAGGTTATGAGCCGGGCAATCGTTATGAGTCGTTAAATTGCTCCCGCGGTTGCCCCTTCTGAAAAATCGTTTCTACTTATCGGCTAATCACGGACGAGTGCGCGCGCGCGACTGTACGCGGACAGCGTGTAAAGCTCCGTTAGCGTGACGCCTACTCAAGCGATTGTACACTTTCTGTGTGCCCGCGATAAAGGTACACGTGTATGTGCAAAGCTTCCCTGGTAAATACCGTCCGAGAAATCCATTAAGGGCAAAAGTTCGCGATAACGAAATACCGCGCTCGTGACCTCGCACGTTTTGGCCTCTCCACTATTTCAATTTCATTTTATGTACATTTGCCTAAGTTTGTTCGATCGTCCGCTCACGAAATCGCGGATCATCGAACGTTGAGGAATGTTTGGGAGAGGAGCGACTCGAGCGCGGTGCGTAGTACATTAGAAAGAGGCAAAAAACACAGAGTGCAATCGCACGACGAGTTCGCGGTAAACGCTCGATGATGTTTCTGCTTCTGAAAACTGGCGATCGCTCACTCCTCTCGCTATACCAGAGGCAAATTAATACACTAGAATTACGCGCGTCGCGTCCCGAGGGCAGGATCCTCTTACACGCATGGACACATCAAGCATCACGTAATGCTCGCGTTTCTTCTTCGTGCGGTTTATATGCGCGGGCACATACACACGGAGAGCCTTAAATATGCGACGAGCTTCTCGTCGCGCTCGTGCAGATCTTCGTTTCGTTCACTGGCAAATGTTCCCCTTTTGCCGTGCGCTTGCTCTCGTATTCATCAAGATATGGAAGCAGGATAAGTACGAAAAGGAAGAATCATAAAAAGAAGGAGAGGACGAATGGACGTTGAGGATCACGAGCATGAGGAGAGCACTCGAGCTGCACGCCCGATCCATCCTCGATGTATCGGCGGAATGAAACCTCTCGGCGACTCTACGACGAGCTGGAATTACCTTTTCCCTCCTCTCGCTTTTCCCGCATACCTCGAGCATTTTTTCCTCCTTGATGTTTCTTTTTCCTCGCGATGATCGCTCGCTCCCGTATCACTCGGCATACGAAACTGACGCCGCAGTCCACCGTCGTCTCCGCGGCTCTTTTTTCTGCTTTCTCTCCGCGCGTCGCGAGCCAGCGAATCGAGGGGACTTTTGAAAACCCGTGAAAACCTCTGGAGAAACTTTGAGCTCAAACCTGATTCTCTCACGTCCGAAATAGTTGGCTGATTATTTTATTTTATTCTTCCCCCCGTAAATGGGCGAGAATACCGCAAGAGCACTTCATTTCCGGTGATCGCAGATTTTATGTCGGTCGTCAACGAGCCTCGTTTTTCTCGCTGTTCTCGCTTCGTAACTCCGCCGTATATTCAACTGTATTAGAGCATATTTAAGCACGTAGTTCGAGTGGACGGATATATTCTGAGAGTGGAAGGTACCCGCGGACACCTCGCGCTCCTTCCCCGGTCCCGGGGAGAGAAGGAGATCGCGCGGGCTCGCGCGTTATGACATTGCAACCGTGAGAATAGGAGGATGCATTCGTACGGCGTTCGCCAGGCGGAAGAAGGTGTCTCGCTTCCCACGCTCGCGCTCGCGCGCGTACTTTTCTAACTGCGTTATAACGGGGATCGCCACGCGATGTGTAGCGCGTACGTACGCGCCCGCAGACATGTGAACAAGTGCGCGTCGCCCGGGCGAGTGCGCGCGCGGACGACGTCGAGGAAGTCGTGCTCGCGGAGAGACTCGTCTCGTCATTCCCGCTCGCCGCGGTCGCAAAATTGCCGTCGACACGGACGAGTCTCATCGTCCGCTAAAAAAGCATGTGCATTATCCACCGCTATAAACTATCCGTCCAATTTGAGGAACGAGCGCGTTGCGTACCACGGCGCAGCTGCCCGTCAAATCGAGCGGGGACGAATCCGCTCGGGAGCCTCGAGAAATAAGAGAAAGATTGCCCGGAAAAGTAGCAGCAGCGCGCGTCTTAATTGAATGAGACGCTAGAAGAAAATGGGAGAAATATAACAACAGAAAACACGTGTGAAAAACTTGTCAAAAGAGTGCGCGAGAGCATAGAGAGCGGCGTGGAATATTTCGTGTGCCTTAATTCCTCATTATTACGCAACATTTTCTCCATTTTTATTTCCATCGTTTTCCTTCCGTAAATAATCGTACATAGACGAGTTTATAACAAAACGAGTACGTTATACACCGCGTGGAAGAAAATGATTTATGTCTTTTGTCCCGCGCATAAATAATGCACAATTAATTCCCTTTTCTTCTTCCCCGCTTTCTCTCTCTCTCTCTCTCTCTCTCTCTCTCTCTCTCCTCATCGATAACGTGGAAAAGACTCTGTATAAACGAGGCTTCGTGCGCGTGCTCGTCCTTATTACGACATTGTATCGCCGTCCAGTTAATAGGATTCGGTGTGCGTTGCGTTTCAACAAATATATAATCGCCGGGCGTGCGCGCTCCGCGGCCGAGCATGTATGACGCGTCACGGCAGATGTTAAGATGTAGGTGCGCAGATAAGATTGGGCAAAGCTTATCTTTTATTTATTTATGAGCAATACACCACTCTCGGGCGAAACTCGCGCGCTAGCCTTCACCAAAGTCACCATCCCTATTATCCCTTCTATAATGTACAAGCAGTTACGTCGTCGTGTATTATGTGCTCGAGCAGGGTGCACACCGCACGGTAAGAACGAGCCACATGCCACGTGGTAGATTATGACATAGAGCAGTCCTAACCTCGCTCGCTCTCTCTTACTCTCTGCTCGAGCCACGCCGACTAACTCTTTTCGCGTCTGAAACTACGAACATGTGTGTGTCCCCCGCAGTCGCGGAGGCAAATAATCATTCGAAAATATGTCGCCCCTTGCTATTATTAGTGAACGACAGGCTCGACCAGCGACGATCTACGACGAGAACTTGTGACATTAGTGTGTCCTGTACAGTCGACGTTGCACGTACATTTGTATCCGCATGTCCGCACCACGATCGTGTAGGATCGGTTAACATACTTGTAGAAAGAGAGAGAGAGAGAGTTTGAGGAGAACTGGCGGACGCAGGGTGCTCGCACGCCAGAAAACCAGACCCTCGGCACTATTATAAATGCATTAAGTATACCGCCGACGCGTTACAACGTCGTGCGCCAACTCGACTCGACCGAAGCTTCGGCGGTGCGAGCCTCCAATTTTTTTCCTATTATTCCTTCACCGTATCATTGTTTTTTCATGTTTCTTTCTGTGCTTCTCCCTCATTTTTATTGTCGTTATTATTTTTTTTCCGCTTATTTGCACTTTGCTGTTTGGCCGCGCGCGCGCGCGCGCGCTTGTGCAGGCCTCGTCGCAGTGCATCAAAATGCACTGGGGATTGTCGACGTGATGGAACGCTCTTCGCACGTTTTTGGCAATATTTAACGATTCGGGGAAACGTGATTGATGGAAATGAGACTCGAACCGCACCGACGATCTCATCCTTCTTCGTTTCCGTGCTTAATAACCCTCCCTTAAAAAAACGCACTCGAGATATGCTCTTCGAACCTGCAGATTTAATCGTTACGTTCACACAACTGTTCTCGTGTCACCACGCAACAGACTCGGGGAAACTCGACGATTCTTCGAGACCGATCCTTCACTCGCGAGAGCTTTTATACAGGTTTTCTCACCTCTCGGCGTCCCCTGGACGCGCAACAGCCCCGCATAACGAAATATCCTTTTCTATTGCTTCGTCATCGAAATTACCAGCTTTGCAGTCTCGTAGAACATTCATCATTCGTGCCACCTCGCCCCTATGAACGAGAATCATTTTTTTGAACACGTGAACACTATTTGAATCATAATTGCTCGCTGAATTTACATCTCCATTGTGTTTATCTAAACGGAAATGTGTGAATCCGCACCGGATAATTGTTGCCCTTGAATGTCAGTCCGAGCATTGGAAAAATTTTCGAATAATTTGTCGACAAACTTCATGCTGGATCATGCTGGGAAAAAATTCAGCAATAAATTCTATTTTTAAGGACTGCTTTTGTTGGGAGAGTTTTTAGGGACGGTTTAGTATAATTGCGAGTACAAAAAATGTTCTCAACTAGCTTTCGCCAACGAACGATTTATAAAATAACGTGAAAATCGTTGGAATAAAAGGATACTGGAGTTTAAGTAGTGTCTGCGGGCATTTCGTACGCTTTGATATTCAAGCACTTAACACAGACTCGAAAAGGTAGTACAATATCTCAGGTTTGAAAACAACCCTCTTCCTTCGGAACAAGATCGAACCCCGTCATACAGTGGTGTATAAACCACGAAGAGTACAATCTCGAGTAATAAATCAACGATCCGCAGGCTCTCAAGACCCCAATGGGGTTACGAAAGCGTATAGGAGCGTACACAGACAAACAGGGAAGTCGAACCGGGCAATTAAGGGTGTTTTAGAGTGGCTGCTTTCGAAAAGAGTCGTGCAACCGTACCGGGATTCTATAATTCACGAGTGGTGGGGGGGGGGGGGGGGGGTATTAAAAAACATTACTCATCACATAATCGCAGCTTTAGTGTGTGGCATTCTTTTTCTTGCTCTCTCATCTCGCAAGCGATTGCAGGAGATTCTCTCTTCTTTTTCCATCCTGCCGAGGAAGAGAGCGAAAGAGAGAGAGAGAGAGAGAGAGAGAAGTGCATGCACGTCGAGCGAAAAATGAGAAATGATCGTCCGCCTCGATTCGGTAGCAAGACATGTAAGTGTATCGAGTGCATACACGAGACGAAGCGGAGCTGTTTAAAATTCATGAACGATTTTACTACTACCCCCGACGAGCACGGTCACAAAAGGGCGAGCTCGATGAGAGCACGCGGTGGGCATCGAATATGTGGCCGACATTTGTCTACCCCAAAGCCCTTCTCCTTTTTTCAATTTTTCTCTCTTTCTCTCTCTCTCTTTCTCTTACATATTTCATGTACCTTTAGTGATATAAAGCAGCTTGAAACGTTTTATTTGTGACGTGAGCAGCCATCGACGAGGCTGTAACTATGATGCGATAGATCTTCTGGTCGAAGAGCTCCGGCATAATGCTCCTGCGGATATTTATTAATTGTCGAATTTTCCAAGCGAGTCGTGACTCAAAGGGATCTTTTTACGGATAATAACCGTCGTAAACTCCTTCCTCGAGAGCTGACACGAGGATTAATTGTTCCAGGAAGACAGAGAGTCCGGAGGATAAAAAACTTGGCCCGAACGAGTATCAGCGAAGAGTTTAATCCACTGTTTTCTCAGTCATTCTCCAGAGCTCGTTTACATCCCTGATCCAAATACCTCCGAGTATAATCGCTTTTAATTTTCTTTTCAACGATTCCCATCGCTCCAACATATCGCGAATAATTAATAACGCTCTCCATACATGCCGGCTCGAACAAAATCGAACCTCCGCGATTCCCAGCTAAGAATAGAGGGGGGGAGTTTCGGAAACGCGATATCCGAGCACGCTGTCTCCCTCTCGCTCCCTCGAAGCTCGGAGAATGCGAGCGTCGTACCTCACACCTCTCGCGAGGTACTCGACTCCTGCCTTCGCCCCGGCGGCACACAACCTTCTCCGTTTTCCTATACCTCTGCCACGATAGGGTTGTAATTTTCGTCGGTATTATTCAAGAAGCGTTATACGGAGGGTTATAGAGTTAGGGCCAACGTGTAACGGCCACTCTTGTCTGATGCTCGTTTCACCCCTGTGGCACAAACCTCAGCGACTCCCGAGGCCTCTCTCTCTCTCTCTGTCTTTTTCTATCTCTCCGGCTCCTGCTCGCATTCCATCCCTCGACGTATCGCTCTCTTTTTCACCTTGCCGTATACGTGAAAAATCAAATATATGTTGGGAGCGAGAGAGAAAGATGGAGAAGTTACAATGTATTCGAGAGGGCGGTGTATCGAGGGGGTCGCGAGTGTGCGCAAGCGAATGTTTGTGGGTGTGTGTGTGTGTGTGTGTGTGGCATGATACGCGATGATTAGGCACTGAGCTCCACGGGCTATTTGTTAGTATAATAAGCCACCGCAGTGTGGCCATCGTAACCACTTGGCGGCACGCCACCCCGTTTTACCGTAATTTTCCTAGATCGGGATTTACATACGTAAAGTTAGGAGGAGCGAGAGAGGACAGGGGCTCTAAGAGGCGCACATTAATGCAACTTTATATAGACGCGCACCTGGTTGTGTATAGATCGCGTACAAGCTCGGAGGAAAGAGGGACGGAGCGCGCGAGCGGGAGGACGAAGACGAGGAAAGCAAAAGTCCGAGGCTCGATTGCTGGAAATCGTGATTCTTCAGGGCCTCGCACAGATCTATGTGATTGTTATGCTAAGACCTCCTCCACCCACTCGGAACATGGGGTTGTCTGGAACCGGGCCTCGGACTAACTTCGCCATTTCTCGAACACGACCGAACTCAATCCCACCCTCCTGGGCTACCATCTCCTCCCTCGCTCTCTCTCTCTCTCTCTCTCTCTCTCTCTCGGAAAAGAACCCTTGGAAATACAGCGACTGTATACATAACCGCCGCGTCAATTCGGATAATACACCTACCAACTTCCTGCAATCATTTTGCGTTGATGTCTCGATACGAAGTGATCACACGGAGGATTGTGGCTCGGCGAGAGGCGCTCGAAATAGCCGGAATTGCACACGTAACACATTGTATATACGAGCAAATGCTGGGTTATTATTGAACAATCTCGAACGAATAGAGTTTACAGAGGGTATTCAGGAAGGATATGAGGCCAGTGGCGGAGTTGAGAAATCACGGGGCACCGTTGCAACGAACTGTTTTCATCGGTTCCTCGGACTCGGGGATGCGACGAATCCGAAGCTCGGCTAGACTATTTCGTTTTGATATTTATTCTCGAATTTCTTTGTCATTTCAGAACAAAGTGGAAGCGCCAGACGATGGTGGGATTCGAGATTTTAGCGGAGGCCGGACATTACGTGGCGTTTCAGCGGCTGTACAACAACCCTGCAGCACCGGCTGGATCTCAGCCAGGGTACTGGTCGTACCCCGGAACACCGGCGCCCTCCCCGAACGAGCTGTTCTACAGGCAGGCAACGGCAGCGGTGACCCTCCAGAAGCCGATGCCCCAAAGATTTTACCCCCCGACGTTGATGCTCGCCGGACCCAGTGCGCCGCTCGGCAATCTCGCGGCGAGTTCGAGCCTTTCCACCCTTAGCAATTACTACAATCTCGAAAGTCCCGAAGTTTTGGACGCGAGGGAACGCGAACGGTTGGAACGCGCAATGATACAGAGGAGTCGCAGCAAGAGCCTCGAGAGAACGCCGCCCCCGCGGGAAGACACGCCGCAGAGCGTCAGGGCGGACAGCGACGACGAGAGCATAAACGACATCTAGGACTCCTCGAATGATACTCGAGAACGATTGTGTTATAAGTGTTGATCATAACCGTTGGACGTACACGCTGAGGGGAACGAGAATGAAGAGGCGTCGCGTGGCTCGCCTTCGGACCGCGCTCGCTCGCGTGAATGAACCTTCGGCACGTACGCGCCCGCGGATCGTCATCGTCTCATTTGTACGACGGGAGACGCTGAAAGAGCGTGCGGAGAGTGCGAGGGAGCAGCCTGCAGGAAAGACGATACCCGCGATCAACACTCGGGATTCCTCGCACACTCGCGGACATCCGAGATTTGCGGGAACGAATGTGCCTCTAGGCACAGGATGTGTGAGCGAGATGCGGTTAACCGAGGAGGGACAGCACGAATCGCGGAGCTCTCGCGGCGTCTCAAATGAACTTCGTCGACGAGCGCAGCTCAAATCTATAGCGATCGCGATCGTTCCTTGGACGGGAACTGTTCGGGGAAAGAAACAGACTCGCGGTCCCGATGCCAATGATTCTCCTCGACGCGGCGGCCGCTAACACGCTGGTTTGCAACGCCTCCGCAATTCGAATTTCCATCAAATTTGTAAAATATATTTCATAGTTTATAATCGTGGAAATATGACCATTATTAAGGGGGATAATGAAAGCATAATATATCGTTCCTGATAAAATATGAGAAAGAAAAAGAAAATAAAGAAAAATCGTACTTCGTTCCTCACAACGATTCGCTGCGCGTTAAGAGGCTCGTTGCGGCGTAAACTCGTTTCGTAAATTCCTTCGTCGTGTATACGTAACGCCCGCCCTTAATTGTACTTTATTTTATTCCCTTAAAAATGTCGTAGCTGTTTATGGAGGCCGATGAAAATACAAAGTGTAAATATCCTTTTATTTTTTGTGTTCTATTTTTCGGTGACACCGAGAAGAAAACCGTCGGGCTTTTGTCCCGGAGACAAAGGGACTGTGAATAACTTGAGACGATAATATTCGTGGTTTGTTTTTCAATTCTACGCTCTTACTTAAGTTCGTGTGATAAAACTCGTGGTTATACGTTTTGAATCGTTTTCCATAATTAACACGTGCATTTAAACATTTCATCGGGATCGATGCGGTTATTATTGTGCGGCTTCGGGAGACTGAACTCAATTGTTTTGTTTATCAATATTTCGTTATTATTTTTGGCTGGTATTTCGACGAAAAGCAATCGTGTTTCAAGAGGGGTTAATCGCGTATCGGTGCGATCGTCGATTTCGGGATATCGCGTGTTACACAAAAGTGTAATATCGAGGCGAAGGTGGAAGAACGAGGGAAAGAGAGGAAGCCGAATCGGTGCAGGGGGAGAGGCTCGAGAGGAAAGAGAGAAAGAGAGAGAGAGAGAGAAGGAGCGACGAGGGGTAACGACTTTAATAATAGCCAGTTCCTCGCTGGGCTCTCGGTAAAAAAGAATCGATTTCTCTATCAATCTCAAATCTTATCAATTCTTCACGCAATATGAGTTGCCATGAATTCTCTAGCATTACACGCTTTCGAGTTCACGTGCAACGAGAGCAAGGGGGCGCCGACACTTTCGTGTCAGCGACTTTCCTCGACTAAACTTAAATATTTCTCAAGCTGTGAATCGATATCGGGATACAACTCGACTCGTCCCGCGTTGTCCTCGATCAGGAGTATGCGCACTCTCACATGGGCGCGTGTATTCAAATGTGTAAGGTGAGATCAGTGTCAGGTAAAAAAGGAGCGAATCGGTGCTGCCCGCCGATTGGCTCGCTATCGTGAACGTGCAATTAATTCGACATTAGTGTTGCTCCGTGTGTATGGAAGTCGCCTGCGGGGCGACACGAATCTTGGGCTTTCTCTCTCCCTCGCTCCTTCGCTCTCTCACACCAAAATGACACGGAATTACGTGCCCGCACTCGGCCATTGCTGAAAGCCCCTCGTTCGGCAACTTCAATCTGTGATTCGAGTTAATACAACGGACAAAAAAGCTGATGAAAAAACAACACAAGTTAAACACGAAGGAGAGAAGAATATTAAAAGAAATATTAAAAAGTATACAACCTTTGCGACTCCGGATGGGGCCTTTATTCAAATAATCAGAGATCTGCTTCTCGCGAGAGCTTCGCGTCGAGCATTCAGCCTCAAAACAATATGTATATGCATACATACACGCTGAAATAGAATGTGAGTCAACTCGAAACTCGTAACTTGTTTGATCGTGTGGCTTCCAGCAGTGGAACAGAGAATATCAGCCGAATTCGACAAATAATATATACGCTCTCGAGCCATCGCTGTGTGTACCATCATTCGCGTGTGTGCGGTTTCGTTTAAACGAGCTCGATTTTGCCAAGAGCCTCTTCTCCTCGGCTAATTAATATCAAGCGTCGCGAATGAGAGTGAAAAGCTTGTTTCCATCTCTCTTTCTTCCCTCCGCGTGGCCATTCCTCAAAGTATAATTCGAGGGGACATCGCATAAATAAGTGGGACTATGCACACACGGCGCAACGCTCGATCGGCCATTATTTCAGGTTCGTGCGTACAAAAACGAGCCATTTATTTTCGTAGTCCTGCGAGAGGCTCCGTGAATCGAATAATCGAGATTCTCCGAACTCTTCGATATTTATGAACGAAATATTGTGAGCTGCGTCGAAAAGCGCGCGAGTTTTCAAACCGTTTTTCACATGGAGCGTTGAAAAAAACGTGGGAGAATCGAAACGTTTGAGTCGCGATTACCCGCGAGCTCGGCACGTCGGGCAGCCCGATGAAATTCTGTTTTACTCAAAGCCAAAGGGAAGAAAACCAGCGTATCGAGATGTGTAGATATGTGTATGGAAACTAAGAGGATTCACGTGTATACTCATCCTTTTTACAGAGCGCCATTTTGGGGCTGTCACACGAGTCTTGTAAATAGGTAAATTCCTCTTCGATGTAAGTGACGACGTGTAACTGTGCAACAGAGTGGGGGACCGAGGATCGAGATATTTAAATTTTAGAACTTAAGTCGAAGCCAATGGATCGTAAGAGCGAGATAAATACGAAAGACAAAAACCTTATTCATAATAACGGAACAATATTTAAAAAAAAAGTATTTTTCAGATTCCAAGTATACGCATAGGGAAACGCCGCTCGCATTTTTCGAAAGATCGTCAGCTTTAACGTTCGATCAAACACGAGGTACGGAAACGATAATTACGATCTTTCGACCAATGTGGCGTTGGGGTTCGATTAATAAAATACCAGTATTATTGAATGTATAAAAAAAAAAAAAAGAAGAAAAAAAACCAATTAGATTTTACGACCCAAGCTATGATTGAGTGTAGCGAACGAATAACGTAGATACGACGAAGCGTTTAAACAAACAATAAAAAAAAAATAATAAAAAAAAAACAATGCGCAATGAGTATTGAAAATTTTAATGAAACGAGAAGGATTAAGTTATAGCGAATTATCGAATCGATGCATTGAATGCAGACGATTAAATGTGTCTCCTATACACACAATGCGGTTTAAATTTTAAGGCTCGCAGCAAGTGAAAATTTATTATTATTTTATTCTTTCTATTATTATTTTATTATTATTATTATTATTATTATTAGTATACGATAGTGAATCAATGCTTTGTATAATAATGTCTGTATAGCAAAAGTTACTATATGGAAGAATATATTATACTAAATTTACATCCAACAGTTCGCTGTAATACGAATGTCGTTATTTCAGTGTTTATTTCAATTGATTTTCGCCTCATTCTCAAAACTCCCCAATTCCTTCGTTTCCTCAATCGTTAATTTTAATATTCGAAATGATAAATAGTAACACGAGAGCCTCGCATATTTCGCAGTGGAAAGCTATTAACGAGCATTTTATCGTTCCGATACAACAACAACGATAATGCAATGGCAGGCCCATACACATGGAAAACAAGTTTTACAAGCGAAGAAGAGTGTGTGAAATTCGTGGCGTTTATACATGATGAAAAGCAGCGGAGAGTAGGCGAACGCGAAGCGTGACAGACCCCGAGAGACTTAATCGCATTTGCTTATTTCCGCTGTTGCGCGACGCAGGGGGAATACGAGGAAAGGATACGAAAAAGGGGTTTTTCGCCTTCGGCATTACAGCAATTATGCGGCGAAGAGAGCAGAGCGAGTGAGCGAGAACGAGAAGGGGTTATTTTATTCCTATTAGGGTAAAACGGGTAGTCCAACGGCTTACCCCCAATTACGTGAAATTAATTTGGGGCCCATTAGCGGTCAAGCGCTATTATATACCGACATTCGTCTGTCCATGTGTGCGCGTGTGTGTGTGTCTCTCTCTCTCTCTCTCTGTGTGTGTGTAACAGTGTCAGTTTTTTGTGGTGATGCTAAAACGCACTACAGGACGATTGTCTAGTGCTGGCGAAACCACCGAACCAAAACACTCTTCTCATACATTCGTAAAGCCTGTACACATTTGGAAAATACACGCTTTCACGTAATTCCTCGTATTATGTGCTCTCGATTAAACGTTAACCATACAAAACTCGTTTTGACGTTCGGCAAATATTCACGGGTCATCAATGTATATTCCATTTGACAAAAGCCGGATAAACTTGAAATGCTGTTTCCAAATTAGAAGGCTTATTGACGAGGGAAATGAAGCTCCTTCGGGCTCTTGGGAACAAACGATCATTTCAGACCGAATAATCCTTTTTCGTCATTACACACAAACACAAGTAGATTTATAAAAGTTGCTCGAGTCCTCGACCGCCGGACTGAATCGTTGGTTACTTCGAGTCGTACGATGACTCGGGATTTTAACTCACCGCCGCGCTGATCCATTAGCCGGGTCGAGAGCCCCGAAAAATAAGGCTCCCTCGTTACCCACGATCCCAACGCCACTTGGATCATTTT
The DNA here is from genome assembly GCF_019457755.1 of Venturia canescens. Lineage (NCBI taxonomy): Eukaryota > Metazoa > Arthropoda > Insecta > Hymenoptera > Ichneumonidae > Venturia > Venturia canescens. The sequence continues at coordinate 5,060,268 of NC_057425.1, forward strand.
GCAGAGATTCGGCCATTCCGCCAGCCTGAGATGAAGTGCAAAAGGGTTTTTGCACGCTCAATATATTCGCATGCGCGAGATCTCTTTAGCACGAATACGGAAGGTGCGCGAAGACCCTGCTCGAGCACGAAAAAAGGGTCCTCGGAGGATGTGGTTGGGTCTGTGGCTAGATCGAGCTTTTGCCAGGCTTCTGGCCTGGACATCCTGAAACTCAAGGCACAACGCCACCCATGGCTCTCAAAGTTTGCACACTCGTGCGTACAGAGAGACTCCGGAAGAAGAGAGAGGCCGATACGCGACGGAGGTTCCCGAAACGCGATCGCGTTGAGCGCGGCATCCTGCTGCACGGCTTTGCTTTAATAACTCTCGTCTATCTTCGCCACCGCTTCGATTCGCAATTTGTTTCGAGGGGATGGAATCCGCAAGTGCGAGGAAAGGAAATCAGCGGTTCGTCGGGGCTCTCGTTCTCCTCGAAAACCGCGCGGCCACGTCCGTGCAACCGCTACTTTACACATCGAGTCCCGATTATTTGCGAAACTAAAGTAAATGAAAAATATTTTTTTTCAAGGTATCCAGCCAGGAAGCATCGTCCCTCGATTTTATTTCAAATCTTCACAAACGTCACATCCGAAAATCCAGCCTCCATTTACTACGAATAACGAACGAACCTAAACGCCCCGTAAACGCCGCTGCGATTTTACTCTGTGAATAGAGTCATCGGACATACTCAAAATAAAGGGATTCGAGACGCGAGGATGTTGAAAAAAAAACACGAAATGAAACGAAGTTAAATAAAAGACAAGAAACGAAGGGAAGAAGGTGTGCAGCGATTAAGAGCGTATAATGCGTCCAAAAGGCACCTGCTTTTCTCGTCTGTACAACACTGCTGTGTGTCTGAGTGCCTCTGTGCACGTACATACCTCCCTATCTCATTCTCATCGAAGTGTTTTCGTGCTTATATTTAATAGGGCATCAAGACCGCGCGAGAGACAGACAGAGGTACAGAGGGACTGTGAGTCCGAGCGATGCTATCTCACTCCCTGAGACCAGCGGACCACTTACATCGTTAATTGCTCCAACTTCCGGCATCGCAACGTGCTGCGCGCGCGGGCGAGTTTGTACCTTCGCGTGTGCGCAATGCGAACACGCATCGTGTTTTTCACCTTCTCCGGACTCGCGTACACCGCGCCAAATCCCATTGTCCTCTGCGGATTTTGTTTCTTTTTTTTTTGTCCTTTTCACTTTTAATCAAAACTCGTTCTACAATTATTTCACGTTGCATTCGATCCCGTGCGCGCAGCTCGGGACCGAAACATATGGCTCGAAACTCGGATTTATTAGTCATGAAATTCGAGTTCCTGGAAAGATTACGATCAAAATATCCACCCCGCTCGACCAGCTTGCTTTGGAAATAGGCTTTCGTGCACTTTCTGCGACTCTTTTGAACCCCGAATTTTTTAAAACTTCAGTACTTTCGAACAACTGCCTTCGATATTTTTAGAGCCTCGTAAAAGTTTTCAGTCGATTCTAGCTATTTTCTATGGTCGTTTATCTCCGGAGGATGACAAAATAAAATAAAAACCAATATAAACATCATAAAGGTTATATTTTTAAATCACTTTTCATAAAGTAAGCTCGGGACGCGTGAATTAGCTGTTCATTGTCATCGCTTTTCCACGATTCTGATTGATTCTGCTTGAAACACGACCATTGTCAAAATGACAGCTTGGAATTCAAAGCATCTTTGACATTTTGTCGACATCGTTTTGCTCGATTCGTATAAATTATAAAATTGGTCTAAATTTTTTGACAAACTCGCTAAAAATATAGAATTTCATCATTTTTTCAGGTTTTTATAGGTTCATATGGAATGAAAATATATAAAAGTATGGAAAAAAAATTAGAATTTTCGTTTCAGAGAATAATTACGATCTCCGCATCGTACACGAGAAATTTCGACAATCAGACTTTGCGCATAAACCATGTACAAGATAGTATTTCTCACATTAAAAAAATGTTTCTATACTTTTGAAATATCCTTGAATCTATACCGAAAAGTTCGCCATGTTGAGTTATTTCCATCTACCCTAAAAACATTCCCGCGAAAACAATAGATTTTTTTGACTTTCTAAAGCAGGACCCTCCCTTAAATCGTTATAAATATAAATGAAGAAAATATAAAATGAATCAAAGTTCAAGTACAAAATGTGAAATTATATAAGCATAAAATTTAGGAAAATCGATAAATACACACGCCAGTGGTCAAGAGTCACTTCGAAAGGATTGAACTCACTCGTAATTTAGGATTCACAGAGGTTATTCAAACTCGAATTAGAACCGACAGAGAATGAAAAAAATAAGGAGCATTTAGGGGAAAATTACTACCGTGTAACACGCTGTAAAACGATATGGGTGTAAGAGAGCGGTGCTCCGTGAGGATTTTGAACAGGTCGATTTTATGCCATTTGCGTAAATGTACAACACGATATCGTGCTGGTTAATTTGCATGTTGGATACATCGGTGCGGTTGTAACGAGGCGAGAAGCGCTCGGCGAGAGTGCTGATGGTTAACCCAGCACACGGTCATCGATATGTGTAATCGATGGCGATACTCGACGATTATCCATGCAACTTTACTTGTGGAATGAGCGCGATGCACACACACACACACACACACACACACACACACACACACACACACACACACACACACAGAGGCTCTTTGAGCGATTATACCGTATGCAAACGGGGTGTCCTGGATCTGAATATTCAAATGCTACAATTTTCAACATAGAACAATTGAAAAGAGATTTTATTCTGAAAATTGTTCCTTTCAAGGTCGTTTGGTGTATGGAAATACGGGCGGGTTACGGGGGAAAAAAATCGCTGAAACTTGAATTGGAGATCGAGAAAAGAGCGAAAAAGTTGGTAGAAAAATGAAAAGCCGGATTAAAAATAGTGGAGAAAGATTGAAAAAATGTTGATGCAAATTCCGAAAAGTTTGTCATAGCTCAAGACTAATGGACGGTCAAAAAGTGGATTCGCTTTTTTTTTTTTTTTTGGAGTTTCGATGAATCGTTCGATATTGTGGGGATTTCTGATTCATGCCGAAAGTCGAATTCCGAGCACCGTTTATATACATCGGAACGGGTGTCGATCGGCAATGGCTCGGGGCGAGAACAGTCGCGTTCGCGGCGGCTCGTCGGCCTCGCGATGACAAATGATTCGTTCTCTCTTTCTCTCCTTTCCTGTCATCATAGAAGATACGAAAGTTGGTTGGGTTCAGCGACTGTCAACCGGTCAATCCGCTCGAGGCGGGATATTGTAGGATGAGTGAAAAGAGAAAAAAATTGAATGACACGCAAGCGGAGGCACGCGTTTATGGAGTGTTTTGTCGACGTTTTCGAACGGCTTGGAAGGCTATTTAACGATCGTAATTAGTCGCGAAGTTAATCATTTTTACGGCGTTTGTATTGTAATCCGAGCGTAGCTCTCGTCAGCATAATTGAGTGCATGTACGCATTCATTTTTCATGGATATCGATGCTCGGAGCAATCAATATACGATAAAAACAGGCAAAGAGAATGAAGAGCGAGAGAGAGAGAGAGAGAGGGGAGCCAATTACCGATGCTAATGAATGTTTAATTAGCTCTCGTCATCGCGGTAATGCGTGCACATAACGCGTGTGTCTAATGGGCTCGGTAAAATAATTTCACATGGCAAAAACGTAAGAGCTTTTCGGTATTTCGCTTAATCGTGCTCGCTGACAAAGTGACAAGAGTTTTTGGAATCAAACACGTGTTGCGTCTTTACAAATCTCTCGTGCCATTAAAACATTAAATTCTTTAACTTCGGTCTGATTATTCATCAATTTAGCCTCGCCGCTGCTCTCGGACTTTCCATCATTCCGTTAGTTCGCGCACACGGCATGTCAGAGGAGCTGGCATGACGCGAGGGAATTCCACCCGAGCGTCTCTCGCCTTAATGAATAACCGTGATCGAGATAGCTGACGAATGTTTAGCCAACAGTTACCGGCGAGCTCGTGCTGAGCCGTACAAATGCTCCTCGCTCCGTGTCACCCTCGAATTCGCACCCTTGTTTTTTCGGACGACTCATATTTTTCTCACGCGGGAAGAGGCCGCACAACGATCCCGGCGTACTTTTCGGCCGCGCACCTCAAATTTCCTCCCGAGTCGCGATAAAGCATCGCGTTTACACGAGCTCGTGTGAAAGGCCCGGCGAGGTGTCCTCTCCATTTCGTGGCGGGAGAGCGCGCGCACATGTCGGCACAATTTAAATATTCTAATTATAAATAGACGGATCTTAATCTCTGGCTGGGGCGGCTCGCCCCGCCAGAGATGAGTCGACCAAGTTTACTCCGTTTAACGGCTCTTACGCGCGAGCGAACGAGCATATGCTCCCTTTACACGAGCATTTATGTACTCAAGCGTTATTATTCGTTGTTATAAGCCCGCCGGAGATTCGCGGTTAACGTTACTTCCACTCCGGACACGTATGCACCGCGTATTCCGTGTTAAATCGACCGGGCTCGAGCCATTCGTTACTTTTACCCTTCCAATTACGGAGCTTACGACCGAATGAGAAAGCCATTAATCGTAGACGAAATTCTCTCGGGCCAGCGATATTTCAATCGCACGAAGCGAGATTCTTATCGAAAAACAAACTTATCACGAGATCATTGCGCAGGAAGAACACTCGATTAAATTCTCCATCGTTTTTCATAAAGCGACGATCGTCGAAGCATTTTCGGCGCCTCCACCGCGAAGGCACGTCCGTAATCACGAGCTGCGAGCTGTGACAATTTAGTCTATATCCCATGTAAAGCGGAGGCTTAATGAGTTTCTCGAAAATAATGAGTTCGTTAAGTCGCTCATTATCTGCGTGTGGCTGTAAACATCCATAAATATGGAAATTAGTGGTCCGATTACCGCTAGATAATCGAAGAAACAATAAAAAAAGTGCGTCCATTATTATCGTCGAGGCAGGAGGAGACGGCCGAGCAGAGAGGCGCACGATAATATCTATTATTCCATCGCGTATCGTAATTTAATGACTCGAAAGTAAAATGAGCCGTAGAAAAGGCTGAACGAGCTGGCCGATGAGCGAGAGAGAGAGAAGAGAGAGAAACCGGTGAGCTCTATGCGCGAAGCGCAACGAAGACCGCGCACTAATGACTGACTTCTGGGAAGTCAAATGACGATCGCTGTCCTCGGCCGCCTCCTCGTCGTCGTCAAACTGCTAAAGTGCATGCACCGAGGTTGCTTTGCATGCATGTGCGCTCCGAGAGAAAACCACCAACTCCATCCCACATTACTTATACCCGCTGTGCGCGAAACCGTGCGCGCCCCAGCGATAATGCGCTCGCGGTAGGTTAAGTGTGTGCTTGTTTCCACCTCGCGGGCCCGCGACTGTCACGAACAATTGATAAAGTAGGTGACAAGTTGTTAAATTACTTCAACGGTCTTCGAGGCGTGGTCAGCATCGCTGATGTTATGGGGCGTGTTGCGATTAGGGGGGATCGAAACTTCCTTGAGCTGGGAACTATCCGTGGACCGAGACGGGAATTTCGCTCTCGTGGAAAGTCGCTTCATATTTCATGGAATCAGAACCTCGTTTCTCCATTTTTTTCGTCTCACGACACTCGCGCCGTCGCGGGTCCAACGTTGACGGCTCTCGGGGACTCTGATTCTCCGAGCCCGGGAAATTCATAGATTTATTGAGAGTCCTCGCAACAGTTTCCGCAAGCCAAAGGGCAGGGACGCTTGTTTCTAGGAACAGGAACGCAAACGCAGTTTTTTTGGATTTTCCAAAGACGAAGAAATCGAGCGCGAGTTTGTGCGAAAACTCTTATTCTAAGGTTGTTGTTTTTGTTTTTGTTTTTTTTTCTTTTTCATTGGCCGCAACAAGAGAAATGAAGAATTAATGAATCGTTGAGCACGAATGAAAAGAAATTTCTCTCGAATGAGCGGAGACTGACGCGGATTATGCGTTCGTCAAAGTCGCGCCGGTCTCCGCGGTTATCGTGGAGAGTGAGACGAAGATGACGCGACAAAAGAAGAGAGAGAAAACATTCTTTGGTAAGATGGATGGATAATCATTTAGGCAAAAGCCATATACAGTGTATAGGTCCCGCGGGGGAAGAACTATTAATTACGACAAAGGGACCGCCGGGGCGCGAGAGCACCCTTATATACTCTCGGGTGCAGCACCATCTGCACAACCGCGCTCCTCGCATTTGCGGCGAGTTTGAAAGAGCGAACGATTAGTTACTGTAACCAAATTATCTTGCGGACAAAATGAGAAGGCTTTTTCCTCGCCCTCTCTCCACTCCTCGCTGCTCTCTTTCTCTCTTCGCTTCACTCTGTAACAGGTGAAACACGATCGTCTCAACTCTGGGCTGGCTAAAATCGCAAAAGTTTTCCCACCGCGCTCCTCTCACTTTGGAGCGGTACAAATGAGGCAGATCCGGAAACTCGAAATCACGCGGGCATTCCAAACGCATTGTTTGCTCGTCGATCCTCGAACGATTCTTCCTGCTTAAAGGTCGTGAAGTTATGAATCGAACGATTCGTTTTTTGGTACTCAGAGGATAATAAATTAGTGAAATTGAATTATTAATAAAATCGATTTTGAGCGTCGATGTCATTGAAAAATGTGGAGGACACCAATCAACGGACCTTGAACCCAATTTTCGTTTTTTTCATGTCTTTGAATACGGTTATCTACGAAGAAAAAATTGATTTCGAAATTGTAGTAACACGCCGCGGCTTCATCAAGAGCCCCGCAAGTAAACACAAACGATCGACATAATGACTGAAAGGTTGGAGGTCATAGATCGAGCTCGTACAGCTTCATTTGCGCGAAGAACACCAAGTGGAAACGTTAATTAACCTGTCGCTGTTAATACTCAATTAATTCACATTGTCCGTACACCTTAATGCGGTGGTGGAAACTTTTGTTCTTTTTTTTTAATCGGTGAATGAACGGAGGGTTTTTAATAGCACTGAAACAGCCGAACGCTCCGGAAAGGAAATATTGGAAAATTTTTTGGAAATATTGGAAATATTGAAAAAAAAAAAAAAAGAAAAGAAATATCGGAGATACTTTTTGAATGTAATCGATAAGTTATTTACATGAAATCATTTAATAGCAAATTTTGGATCATCGGAATGTGAATAATCGAGATTGGCATCATGAAGAATCCTCAAAATTTGATTAATTAAAATTAAAATCATCAAAATATGAATCCTCAAAAATCAAATAATCGAAATTTGAATATCGATAATTCCATATTGAAATAAAATAAATTGAGACGAAAATTCCGGGATTTGAAATTCTACGTAACGGATGATGCTTCCAATTTGATGGGCTCCTCAGAATTTGATGACTTGTGTAATGTTATTGGGTATTCGAGACGACGATGAGGCGAGTTGATTGAGGCTTCCATATATGGGAAGAATGCGAAAGAGTAGCGGGTCGAGGTGGTCGAGAAAGCGAGAAGAAAACAGATCAAGTGCAATGACGAAGAGCAAGTGAATGAAAAACGATCGAGAAAGAAAGTGAGTAAAGAGAGAGAGAGAGAGAGACGATGCATATGAAGACCGAAGCTTTTTTCTCAGCATTGTCATGTCAGACAAGATGATCGTTGCTCATTTGTTGCGTGGCAGGCGGCATCTACGGTGTGAGGTGCAGCACAGAAAGACATTGCTGCTGTGCTTGACCCTTTTTCCTCACCTCTCGTCTCGGTGGCTGCGGTAATTTTGTACGTCAGCGCCGAATATTAATTCGAATTCTTTAGCTTATAATTCGAGAGAGAAGATAAGAAATTATATGCTCACACTTTTTCTGTATATTTTTAGAAAAACAAAACTTTGGTTTTCAAATATTTTCTTTAAAGTGTCCACTAGTCGGGTGACTCCGAACGCGATTTCCAAGTCGACGTCAGCGAACGAATCAATCACGAATTATCTGCTCAGATAATTGGCTCGTGGAAAGACTTCTGCCAAGTTTTTTTTTCGACGAATCAACCGGTTTGCTATCGGTGCAAAGTGAATTTTCCAGTCGAGTTGAGAATTGCGAAGCAGTTTTGCGCCACAGGAAATGAAGGACATTAGGGAAAGGCTGGATAAAGGGCTCGCAATGTCAGAGAAATCGGCATTTATCACTGGAACGAACGGGAATCTTTTTCGGCTCTCGGCGAAAACGTTTTTGTCCAGTAAATAAAATATCTTCGGTAGCAACACTCGCACACAGAGATGCGAATTAAATATCCGAGCGTCCGCAACCGGACGTCCCGTAGCGCGTTCGACTTCGATTTCTCGCTTTGTTCGCGGGGAGACTGTTCTGGAAGACGGGAGGATGAGCGCGGGGCAGACATATTCTTTGGGGACTCCCCGTCGCGGATAAGTGGAATCATTTCAACGATTCGTGATACGTGAATCCCCTCGACCATAGAATTTTATATATTGACTTCTTTCGCCTTCGCTCAGGCTCCTTCTGGAGTTGCGCTTTCTTCTTCCTCCCCAGCCAGCCCAAAATTGCTGTTTCTTTTCTCCCGGACGCAAACATACGCAAATCTAAATAAAACAAAAGAGCGACGAAAGATTTTCGTTGAAGAAACTCCGCAGGAGCTTCAAACGCCCCGGAATCGTTGGAAAATCTCATTGCTAAATCCTCTCCAGAAAAAATACGTGCAAAAGCAAAAAACATCGGATCGAAAGTCGCAAGAAACTTGGGTGAAAAGGCTCTGAAAAACAGCGTTAAAAAGTGTCTTGGAACCGTGAACTTTTCCCAAAGTTTTCATAAATTCCTGCCGTATTATTGCTGGACTCGTGCACGCAGGTCGACGCGAATTTCGAGTACATTTAACCGTCGATGAACGAAGCGAACCGCCGAAACCGGTCACCTCTTCGCCGGCGAATAGCAAAAGAGATGGAAGCGAAATGAGGAATCGTTGATCTCGCATCGATCGTTGCGGTAAAGCGATCTCGAGTCGCCTCTCGCGAAGGAAGGAGCGTGATGTCGTGGCCGTGTCGTTGAGAATGGAAGAGGAGAGGAGAGGGCGCGCAATAATTAAGGCGCTATGTAGTAAATAAGAGTTTCGATGTGTCGGGTTCGAAGTGTACATACGAAGGGGCTCCACACGCACGGCTCTCTGTGACGTTTATTGATGATGGTAGCACTGCCATCTTTTAACTACCGCTCCGCGCGCGCGCTTCGCGCACGATGATGCGAGTGTGAGGAAATATAAAAGAAAAAATGAGAATTTCTGATTGAAGGAGCAGTTGTATGCTTGCATCGGAATATACGAGCGAGTCGCGCACCAACCACACACGTACGGACAAACAATCCATCATGTGCTCGTGTGAGACTCGTATTAGAGTCTAATTTGGCAGCGTGCCGGTTGTTAAATTTAATTACAAAAATAATCGGACAAAAGTTTTTTGCGTTAACGCCGCCGCTGCGCCTCTGCACGGAGCGCATCCACGGTACGTAGCACCTCGAGATGGATTGATTGTTTTTCGTGCTTACAACAAGAGCGATTCCCGAGTGCGTGGAAATGAGGCATTGATGCAAATGATATTTGACTTTTTATTCACTGATTTTAGCATCTCTCGCAAAGACATACGCCGAGTCGGCGAGATTGGAAAGCCGAAAGGAAATATGTAATTTGTCAAACTTGTCAGGAAAGGACGGCTCTCGAAAGAGCCTGCGTCCCAGTCTCGTCGAATGCATGTGCATGTATCTGTAGGATTTTACATATTTTCGGAACTAACGAACCGTATTTAAATCAAAGAAAGTAACACGTTCGCGTTTTATTCACACCGTTGCACCCACAAACTCGTGGCTCAAATACATCGTGAGAAAATCCTGTTCCGACACTTTTTTTCAGCGGATCGTTTCTACTGCGGCTTTTAAGAAAATCACATTTTTATACTAAATCGTGTTGTGCCCGCGAAGAGCGTCACGAAGGGACGAGTTGTCGAGGACGAGTGTTTAAGGGAATAAGAGGATGGATCAGTCGGTATATCGCAACCGTCAGGGCGAGAGAGATAGCTGCAAATTTCGAAATCGAAATTCTTTGACACAGTTCGACAGATTAAAAAAAGGCTCTGTCAGCCTACGCAAAACAATGGCGAAAATCGGCTGACAAAGCCTTTTTTTAATCGGTCAAACTGTGCCGAAGAATTTCGATTTCGAAAATTCCAATGAGGTTATAGTCGACTGATTCATACTCTTAAGGTCAAAAGAGTTGAACTCCAACTCAATACTTTTACAACAAGTTAACAAATAGTTTATTAAAAAAGGTTACAAATCCGAGGTTTATTTGCCTCGAGACCAATCGTTCGAAATTTCGTCAAAGACTGCCGAATTTCGGTTAGTCACTTTTTTTATTGATTCGATCGACTTTTCCCCTCTTCAATGCTAATCTCGATTTATTTCTGGAAGTTTCGATGATGACATCGATGCGATATGCACTTTAGGGGCGTCGATTATTTCCTACTCATTCTAGATTTATACTGAAAACGCTTACTAATTATTGCGCTATTTGATGTGTGCAAATCTAGGGCACAACGATCTGGATAATGCGAAAAGCATGAATACGGAAACGTCAAAGATGATGGTTCAATATAAATTTCGTCATACTTTTGATGAAATTAAAAAATGGAAATAAAATTGTCAAAAATTGGCCAACAGTGCTGTGAAATAGATGAATCCAAGACATTGATCGATTCAATTATTCAGTAAAACTCTTGAAAAATACTCGAAAATTTCCTTAATTTACATTTCATATTCGATATCGTAGCGAAGGTGATAAATTACTCTTCAAAGTATGCTTGACACTTGTGTCACTTCGAGCGCCGAGTGTTCCTGGTAGAACAGAGAAAATGACGTCAGTTCGTACCAATCCCGAAATTCCGTTCGTAGATAAAACACCGCAAAAGTGTGAACTTGAATAAGTTGTCAATAGACGTTACGTTATCAAATGACGATATCGAGCCAACGGATGTCAAATAGTCAGAATATATATAAGCACAAGAATTGTGAAAATTCGTCAATTGGAATTCCATTTTGAATTCAACTACAAGTCCGAGCATGTATCAGCAGTGGGTGATTGTTTTTTGCCTGGTAATTCTGGGCCCTTTTGCCTGCTACGGAAAGGTAAAAGCATCGATTATTGATTAACCAGAAACCATCTCCTCAGAGAGCCGTTTAAAGTACCAACAGAAAGTTTCTAGATTAAAGGTTGAAGAAACGAAAGAAAATTCATCGTTTAAACGTATTTTCAGGTGCTCGCCGTTGACGATCCGATATTGAAGGCCTTCAACGTGGAGCCCGAAGCTGGTAAATAATTTTCAGTGATCTCGGAAACACGAATAAAATAAATATTTCATAAAATCTATTGGACAGTGCTGGGACATGAGCTAGTAAAAATCGATTTGATCGGACACAAGCATAAGAGATCCGCGGCCGGTAGCCAAGAACTAAGCGGCACTCGAATGAAGTTCCGAGCCTTCGACGAAAACTTCGATCTCTGGCTTCATCCTAGAGATTCACTGCTTGCCTCGGTCGAGACACCCGTTTACTTTGCTTACGATAACATCATCGCACCTGGCAGAGTCTCTTACGCTCTTCTACCAGAGGTAAGTTTTTCATATGAAACTTGGAAAGAAGAAAACGAGTAAATGGAAAAAAATACGAAAAATTTGATCCCTGTGTGTGGTGCAGGCGATGAAGAGTATCGGCCAGCTCTACGAGGACCGGAATCACAGCGCTTCCATCGTTGTGAGCTCCAACGAGCACCATGACGGTGGGCCCAAAATTGTGAGCATTATTCGGAGAAAAAAATCGGGCAATTAGGAGCATCCAAATTAAAAAAAAAAAAACATTTTTTTCTTCAGACTGGCAACATTGTGATGGGTCCAAACACTTCAGCTCTCGTAATCCGACCTCTGTCGCTGAGTGAAGCTGTTACGGATCACGTAAGCAAGTATTTTCCAAAATATGGCGCCAACTTTAAAGCTTACCCGAACATGCAATACGATCACGTGATCTACAGGATCACCCGCGTTTCCTGGAATTTCGGCGTCGGCGGGCGTAAGTAAATTTCAAAAGAATCAAAATCGCTTCTCCAGGATTGATTTTTTCGTTTGGACAATCGAGAGAATTCAAATATTGGACGGAAATTCAATGGCAATTTTTTTTGCAGCCTTCATCGATGATCCGATCAACATCGAAATGGTAGCGCCGGTTCCAACTCTTTATCCGAAACTGTTCCTCCAATTCGATCATACTTATTGGAATGCTAAGTAAATTTTGTGCTGGTATGAACGAATTAAGACTCATTGAAGCAGAAACGATAAAGCAACGTTTAAACAGCTTTTTAGACAATCAAAGCGACGAGTCCAAGATGATAAGTGTGCTGGAATACGCGTTGGTATTTTGGAACGGCGTGGATCTTTACTATCGTCGTTTTGAGAATCCGAGCATCAGGATACACATTGCCGCAATCGCCATAGCCACTGTGAGTTGAAAAACATATGTTCCATATACAGAAACGTAATTCTACACTTGAATGCTGCCAAGTTCAATGAACCTTCGTCGAACGAGTCTCTTCAAACCTGGCACGATTTTTAGACACCAGCCGCCACACCGTACATCTTGAAATCTTGGGTTCCAAGTCTCAGAGCCTATCATAGTGACGTTGCACTCGACGAGTCGTCATTATTTTATTATGATGTAAAGGATCAGATTCCATTGAGCATGTACAACATTGCCGTCACAATGACCAAGTACGCAGCACGAAATTTTCTCGTTCGATCATATGATTGTGTCAACAAATCATTACTGACTGAATTTATTTTTGAAATTTGACAGGTTCCCGTTGGTGGGGAAAGTGGATGGTAAAAATTTGCTTATTTTCTTGAATATTTGACATGCAGGTATTCTAATTTTATTAGCGATTTAAATGGAGTCCGGTTCGATGGTTTCTAGGGATAGCGATGAATGAGGCGATATGCAGCAACCCTGAGGATGACGGTAAACAAAGGGCGGTCGCTCTGATTAGCGATAATGGTGCATTTGGCAGTCTTAAAGTCGCAGCTCACGAAGTAGGCCACGTGTAAGTACACAAAAAAGGCAAAACGGAAATAAAAAGTTCAAATTTTCAGACTTCGACCATTTTGACGAACTGCCAACACGGTTTTCTATTGAATTATCGAAAATGTTACATTGTGGCTAATATTTCGTTAGCGCAAGTGCCAAAATTATTTCGCAAGCATTTACCTCAACGTTTTTCGGTTTATAGAATGGGCTTATCTCACGATGGTGACAAGAATTTTGCATGCAATAGCGGACAAGGCTTCGTTATGTCACAGGAAACCACTGTCGAGAAAAACTCGTCGTTTTTCTCAGCGTGCTCATTCATAGAATTCAACAAAATATTGCTGTATGCATCTGTTTATACAAAAATTTATAATTCATCGTCAAAATTACGTACTCGCGGTGGTTCTGTAATTTTTATTTTTCTCGTCACAGAGCACGGAAGCTGGAATGCTTGTACAACCAACCAAAAACAATGGCTGAAAATTTCCGAGTGCCTTTGCCCGGCCAAGAGCTAAGTCTGGATGAACAATGCCAAAGGCTGGGTTATAAAGAAGCCTGTAAAAACTCGAGGGTAAATATTGAACACATGAATTTTTCGGTACCGGGAACAATGGAAACGTGCCATCGAAGTTTTTAGCGATCGAAAACGTCTGACGTTTCGAAATTTCGAGTTTTGCTTATTAATTCTATTGACAAGCAGGATTTTAATAAAAGCGCTGCTTTCAATCATTTTGCATTCAAACGTTTTTCGTGTGACTCAAAGATTCACCAACTTTCAGTACGACCCTTGCGTCCGATTGGATTGCACGACCCTTAGAATCGGATCCTATGAACATTGCCGCTTAGCTTATCATTCCGCAGCACCAGGCTCCCTTTGTGGAAAGAAAAACGACACGGAACCTCGGGTAAGTACGACCAACGCTCTGTCTCAGATGCTCTTAAACGATCAACATTGCTCTCAACAATGCGCATTCTTGATTTTTTTCATAGTTTTGCTTCGAGGGCAGCTGCGTCAGCTCCGATGAGTGGTACGAAAAAAATGGAAAGAATGACTAAGAATTTTCGCTCTGCCAATGATTCTACGTGGACTCGGATTCACCGGACTTAATCATATTTCACAGACTCAGAGACAAAGTGCAATATTTTGCACTTTATATAGCTAAAAGCGTTTGTCTTGACTCAAAAAGAGAAATGATTTTTATTTAAATCGCTTGTGAATGCAAGAACTATACAGAAAAATATTTTCTCAATGTATTTTCTTCAATTTTTTTGAATTTACGAGTAACAGATAACTTATGAGATAGATAATCAAAATGTCGAGCTTATAGATTCTATGAACATCGGAACACTGAGAAGAAATGAAGAGTTTGCTTCATTAAACTGCAATGTTTTTGGAGAGAGTGAATCTGCAGTTTGATAGAAAACTATTTTATTCGTTCATCCATGCTTAACCTTCTAGTCGAGTGTGTAACGAGTTGTTTTGAATAAAAAGAAAACATTTTATTTTAGAAGAAGTTGAATGTCAGCTTGAATGACGAAAATACGTATCGATTGAAATTATCTCCTGATTCTTCAATATCCGGAAGTTAAGGATGTTCAAGCGTATCTTATGGAGAATTCATTTTCCAACTTAGCACAATAAAATTTTTTAAGATGACTCCCCGTCTCGAAATTGAGATATTTATTGTTGAAGTTCCCAATTTTTTGAAAGCTTTCGCAAGAGTTCATGAAGAATAATTCATTATTTTCTCATCGTTCACCCTCTTTTCACCTCTCTTTCGTTGTTCCAATGACTTTTTTCTCAGTAGGCGAGAAATATAATAGTTTGAGTCGATGATTATATTATAACAGTTGAGTGAAACGAAATTATAAGCGTTGGAGCAGGGCAGACGCATGGATCATTCACACCAAAGCATTCGTTCGGTCTGTTACTTCATACATAAAGTCAAACAACATAGACAAGTTCATAAATGTAAGAATAAAATTATGAGCGTATCCATGTAAAAGCGTTCAGCATGTTTTTCCAACTGGAACGAGGCGTGAGTCGAGGATAGAAAATTCTCGAGTGGTATTGTGCAACATAATTACTCGAGTTAACGAATTACATTGTGAAATGCGTATCGGTCCGTGGAGCGAGTACGCGCGGAGTATTTTGTATTATCGTTAAGCATTTTCTCCATTAAATTGTATGCAGTTTGTCTTAGTATTTACCGATCAACGGTTAACGATTGAGAGACGCAAAATTTCATTCCCAATTTCACGGCTCGAGTGCTCGTAACGCTAATCGATTTACTGGCTCACATTATACTTCGAACGAGAAAACTACTCAATTTCCCGACCAGACATACGTGAAACGTGCTTCATGATTTTTTCGACACTTTTTTTTTCCACCACCTCGCGATATCCGATCATGCGAAACGAGGAAAAATCCATTCGATTTATGTGGAAATGGAACGGTCATCGAAGTTAATGATTTGCCGATTGTACATCGAAAGGCAAAAAGGAAGAGAAAGAGAAGCGTATTAACAGCCGGATCGTACAGTGGGGGTTAAAGTCAGTAATCCTGCTGCTGTGTAGTGCTACAAACAATTCGACTTA
This sequence comes from Venturia canescens, assembly GCF_019457755.1. Taxonomy (NCBI): domain Eukaryota; kingdom Metazoa; phylum Arthropoda; class Insecta; order Hymenoptera; family Ichneumonidae; genus Venturia; species Venturia canescens. Next base: position 5,075,995 of record NC_057425.1, read on the forward strand.
AATCCAATTAAGCTAAACCGGATGGTTGCAACAGTAAAATAACACAATTCTCCCCCCCACCCTCTCTTTCTCTCTTCGTCTCCCTTTCCAAACCCATCTTCGTTGCTCGCTCTTCACAGGGTGCAATACAAGGTTCAGACAACTTGAGAGCGCGGGGGTAGCGCTCGAAAGTCCAAGCACCACGCCCTCTCGTGCTCGTAGGGTTGTCCGCGCAATGTCTTTTGTTTCGTGGTTCATTTGTCTCCCCTCTCTTTCTCTCTTGCTCTTCGCTTTCAATGGTTACTTCGAAATCTCAGTGGCTCTATTCCTCGTTCTCTCTCTCTCTTTCTCGCTTCTCTGCATGTTCGGCCACCCTCGCTCTCTCACTTTCTCCTTCCATCTCTGTTGCTCGCTATGATCGGTTGACCAGGCAAAAGAGCGAGGCTCGCAGTAGCACAGCGCACGCTGCTTTCGAGTCGGACCATAAAACGATAAATTAAGCCGGTAGTGGCGACCGTAAAGGCATCATTCTCGGCGCACCGCACATTATTACCGATCGCCGTTGCTACACTCTTGGGCTATTCGCAGCCGATCCATCTACTGCTACTCTGTTTGCAAACCAGCCCTCCTTTTATACTCCACCATCGACGCAGTCACACACCCCGATGTATTCGCTTTTTGTACAAATATATATGCATTTATGTGTATTGAAAACTCGACGTTTCCATCCACTACTTCCGAAGATGTCACCCGCGGCAGGGCAGTTATACGACACGGCTTTTTGTCTCGGTCACGAGTTATATGCCACGTCGTAAATTTAAAACCCTCATCGCCCTCAGTGCGTCCTCGGATTTACGTTAGGTAACGAGCTACACCGCAAACTCAAGCTCCACGACTCTTCAAACAACTTGAACTGGGTATTACATGAATTGTGGTTTCCTGCACATTCGATACCAAATATTTTCCTACAAAGGGACCTAAACACTGTTCGGTTCGACGGCTAAACATTCTTCGCGTCCCTTTTTTCGTTGTTATGGCTCCTTCGAGTGAATAAACAAATGGGACGTTTCCGCGGGCTTCTGCTCGCTCTGATTCTCAGCTTTGACATTTTCCAATCGTTCTTATATCACGATCTTACGGTAATTATTGGGAAACGAATCTTTCCTGTTTCAGAGTTTCTTGGCTGACGGGGACTTTGACTTTGAATCCACTAACTTCCCATGAAAAGAGTGCTTCGGTTGATCATTGCTCGGCAGTGAAAACCGAGTGGCCTAGAAATCATTAAAAAAAGTATTAAAAAATGGCAATATTCGTGTCATTTTCTCCAGATTCGGGACCACAGAATTTTGGATTGTATAAAATAATTTCATACGCGATCAGGCTCATATTTGTCAGGGTCGAAAAATAGGAGGAAACTGCAATTTCGTTGTAATTCGGCAGACACTGGTTCGTGGTTAATGCGATACAATTGACAGATCGAAAGTTGCTTAAACGCTTTTTTTTCTGTTGAAAGTAAATCTGCCGACAAACAACTGTGATTTCAACGGACTAGAGTCGGATGCTGCGCCATAGGACGTTCGTTCCGAGGACTGCTGCGAACGAGTCGCTGGCAAAACAACCTACAATAACAACGACGACGATTCCGGTCACTTTATTTCGTGCGATTTCATTTCTCCCTTTCGCGAAGGAGGAATTCGACGTTATAAATATGAGTAGCATTTTTCGTGCTCTGTTTTGGAGCCTCCTCACAAATGACGGTGATAATCCTGGCTTTTGGGTTTGTGCTGCATCGACTGATTATAGACCGCTTCGGCCGCACTACGACGAATCCCTTCGCTCTTCTGCCCTTTTTTTCTTATCGCAGCACTCCCCGTCTCGGCGTCGTTCATCCCGTGGAATTAACTCTACTCGAGGAAAGTCTTTCTTTCAGGCACTTTCCCACCGAATTCAGCGACAAAATCACTCCGGAACGATACCGCGGTTCTTTTGATTAAAATCGACGTACGCGGAAACCGTCGAATGTCAACGGAAAGATTTCGAAAATGCAATTTCTTTCCTTCCCTGCAAAAGGTCGAAATCAAGCTGCGAACCGAAAACTCGCGATGTTCCTTTCGAATGGTTTTCCGCTGCTTGTAGTCAGGTGGATAATCCCAAGAGCTGCGCCTCGATCGGCCTATAATTTGGAAGGTAAAACTCGCCGTAAATCGAACATTACGACTCGCTCGTCCGCGAGGAGTGGGGCAGCTGCTGCAAGACGAATTTGTGGGTGCCACTGACAGAAAATAACGGATCGGTCGTTGTATAGACTTACGAAAAGCTTGGCCACAAATAATTTTGTAGCTCGTTGTATTGAGCCTGGTAAATGCTCGGAGGTGAGCACGAGGTTAATTTGGAATTTCAATTTTACGTCGAATCAGGGAATCTTCGGGGCAGCTGGTCTTGTGTAGCTCCAATTTGTGTGCACGGGTGCGTTCGCTCGCGCGACGAAAGCCCAATTACCCGGGGTTGTACACGGGGAAAGCTACACCTATATAAGAACGATATAATTTTTAGTGTAGAAAGTGTTCTTCGTGCATGTGAACTCCGAGTATGTAGGAAGCTTAAAGGGAGGCGCGCCGGTAATGAATTGTGTTTCATTTCAGTTGCTTTGAAACGTGTAATTTCGGCTCTCTCGCAGTGGCTAATTAGCCGAGGACATCTGTGTGCGCAGAGGCTCTCAAATATTAAACGCATAACGAGTTACAAAACAATTTAATCGTTCCGAAGATAAATAATTGCGGTTCCTCCGAATTTTTGGAAACATTACGCGGCCACTAATCGCCCGGGACATTCAATTCCACGATGAGTTTATTCCCAAAGTTAAAGACGTAAGAAATTTTCCATTAATTCATTAGATTTTCATCGCGTTGTACATTCATATTTATAGCTCAGTTACGTGCGCGTCCCTGTTCAATGGGGCCCGCGTGTGTGTCGACGCGATACACTTTTTCTTCGCTCTCGCAATCTCACTGACAACAATCCTCGGAATCGCAATGACGCGGAACGCATTTCTTTCTCCATTTATCGACAAGAAATCTAACCGCCAAAGAATAAGGAACTCGCAACTAACTGGGCGTGTGACAGTTTAACAGTTTTCAGCTCGTGTCTCGAAAGGCGGCTTGGAAACCTTCCGGGCGGGATTTTGCACAGGAAGTTTTCCATTCCAGTAGCTCCAGGAAATGATGAGGCTCAGCGCACCTCGAATTTTTTTGGCTGCCCAACTAGCCAAGAATTTTCTCAATTTTGTCTCGACCCTTCTCATCTGGAGGCGAAGAATCCAAAAACTCGAAACCGGACGATTTTCACTCACTCTCGATCCTCGAATCAGCCGCAGTCGAACTCGGCTCATCAAGAAATGTAATTGTCACAAACAACTCGGAGCGAGCAGCGTAAAAAATGTTCGTGCTCCGGATTCTCCGTATCGAGACCCCCAAAGCGTGATTTCGTTTAAATACTTCATACTGAAACTAGAAAATTCGAAAGAACAGTAAAATCGACATTTTGCAGTGCTCGGTACTGGTAAAATGTTAGGAAGATTAAAATAATCGTGCGAGGTTGAAAAGTGAGACTGGAAAGCGTAGGCGAGGGGACGAGACAGAAGTGTAAAGGGTTTATAAGCTTCGTGACAAATTGGTGACCGTTATAGTCGGGTCCCTAGCGGTGTATACACATGCGAATGGCCGGTCGGAAAAGGAGCCGAGCGCGGGAGAGGGGAGGAGAATTAGAGAAGACATCCGAGGGCGTTTTTGAGGACACCAGAGGAGGCCTTTAGAATCTGAAATTTGCAATCCTTTATTTAGTCAACAAGGTGGGATCCACCCGTCTCTGTTGGGCCGCAGTCCCGTTCGCGTCGCTCTCTCTTCCCTTTTAGTTGTCCTCGTCAATTGCTCGCCACCTCCGCAGGCGACAATTTTCCTCCGGCTCCATTAGCGTTGCCTCTTTGCTAATGTATCCCCTCTGCTCGGGCAGAGCGAGCCCCGAGGCATCTATTAGCGTCGGCAGGGCTCATTTGCATCGTTTTCTTGGCCCGAACTCGGCGCGATGGATTCTTTGCTCCCTGGGACGAAATGCTATCGCGATTTTACGAGGCTCCGGAGACTTTTCCTGCGCGGCGCGGTCGAATTGCGATTCGCAACGGTGCTTCCGCGGCCGGGCCCGACGACGCGCGTTTCTCGACGTTCTCCACGCCAATTTGTACCGACGTTCTATACACTCGCTTGTATACATATTTCTCACGCATTAGCGACAGCAAAACCGCATAATGCACGTCGCTTTCTCGCCTTCCACCGCAAAATAATAACTAATGTAATAAACGAGTGACGATGACTCGACTCGTCGACGCTGTTGCTGCTGCACTCGCCGCAGTTTATTCCTTTCTCCGGAAAACGAGAATTGAAAAGTAACGTTTGCTCCCTCTTTCGTCCGGTGTCTTGCCGCGCCTCGCGCCTACCGCAATAAATTTTCAACGCGTACTTTACCATCCTTTCAAACGTTTATGCTCTTTCCAACTGGACATTCAAACTATTTCCCCAAATTTATATCATCGTCTCTCAATTCATTTTGCGATTGAGCATTCGTCGTTGCCAGTATAGAGATGTTACGAAGCAATTTCGAAACGTTTAATGGATTATTTAGTCACAAAAATACCCACTTTGTATCCGCTCTCCACGCGTCCTCGTTTGTTTTCACGTCCATAAATTCATGAGGAACACCATTATTTTTCAATCTATCGTAATCGAGCCATTTTTCTAACCGTTCGAATACACACTCGAAGCCCATTTTTTTGAGCCTGTTAACCGGCCTCTTATACATTATGCTAATATTCTAATCGTTCGAGACACCTCGACACTTCTCACAAACATAGCTCCGAGGCACTCTCCATAAATACAGCTATAACCGGGGAGCCCGTTGCGAACGCGAGTAGGATCATCGGCTCGCGTCTCGTCTCGTACCACGACAGCCAACGATCTCGAATCTCGATTTCATACGTATATAGGCGCGCGAGCAGCCCACTCCGCTCCGATATTCTCAGGTCTCGTGTTACACACCGGGTTAAATTATAACTTTAGCCTGTGTCTCTATGTGTCCCCGAGATCAGTCTCTTCCACTTCGTTCGAGCAGCTTTTTCGCCTGGTCGCATTCGAATTAGTCCCAACTTTGTGCACGTTCGTTCACACACACACACTTGTACGTCGCCTCGAGTTTTTATTTCTCGACACATTTTATGCAACGGATTTGAACATTCAAACATCAAAATTCATTCGAAATGAGTTTCGCGGATCGCGTGCCTCTGAAGTCAACGCGAAAAGAATGAAACTTGTCATCCGCGATTTCTCAGCTCGCATTTTACCTGCGCAGCTACATTTTTAACTCCATGCACTTTCGACGCTCGTTGATACGGTGTCGACCAGCCGGAACTGCTCGAGCGTTTTCATTGGCTCATTGAAAAATCATTGAAATACTGCTCCAAATCAAGTGTCGAAAAAAAAAATTATTGTGAGGTGAATTCTGTCGAAAAATTTGATCATCGAGTTCGTAGCTCACAAAATATTTTATTATCGTTGCATGTGCTCGGGAGAACTGGTCCTCAAAGATATCGTAAACAAAAAGATGTCGAGGGATCGGTTGGGGTAAAAAGTGGGTATTTATCGGGGCGACGAAGAAAAAGAGTGGCGAGAAAGACGGAGCGCGCGAGGAGCAGGAATGGGAGCGCAGGGGGAGGCTCTTAGCAAGTTCCAAGGGCTCATCCTCTCGGAAAAGACGCGGCAGACCTCCCACGTCGAGTAACCCGATATGCGAGACCCGGGGGTGACGATCCCGATCTCTAATTGACCATGCTTCTCCGTGTGTCAGACCGTATACCCCTCCGATCGTCTCTGCCAGCCTCCCCTGTTTTACTCTTTTAGACATGATCTTAAAATGTGACGTGTCTCTATGACGAGACTGTAATAATCGTTCCGGACGTGGGACACACTCTCGCTCCTCGATATTCTCCGCCGCGAAGCTGTGTTTCATCCCAATTCAAAAAAACACTCGTCCTCGTGCTTTTTCCATTGAAATTATTATGCAAATAACCGCGACCCCTGATTCTGCGCAAAATATTACGATGATTCGTTGGAAGAAAATGGCAGTAGAAAATTTATTTGAACTAGAATATTTTAACAGAAAAGATCTAAAAAAAAAAATAGAAAAAAGCAATTTTACGGAAACCGCAGAAATCAAAACGTCCGAAAAGACGAATTAACGAAAATTCGAAAAAAACGTAAAGAAAATATTTCGAAATTCTATTCGAAATTCACGAGGTCCATGCGAGTAATGACTGCGGACATGATTGATTGGATGATTTGAGAATGCGTGTCACAAGAGCCGTGCGAATCGCGTGATAAGAGAGCGAAACCGCAGTATATCAAAGACAAATTCACGATTCGGTTCCCACACGTCTTCGTAATATGAAGTGAGAAAAGAATGTCCCAGGAATGCGATAGAGCGTGGCGAGTTATGAATACTTTGCCGGGATATATTGGAGGGACCGCGGAGGCAATTTTATCGAGAGCCGCACACGGAGCGCGCGGAATGTTTATAATCTGAAAATGGCTTGAGCAGCTACCGGGGTTCCATGGGAGCGTTATATGTGTATTATAAATAAATATATCTCGATATGATATACGCAGCTGTACGTATTATACATATAACCATGCGCGTATCATTGGCCTGCATAATATACGGCGCCGGAACGCTCGATGCAATTTCGTCGCTGTTATTTGTTCGTTCCAACGATTGTTTCACGGCCGAGCAGCCCGGAGGAGCGAAGCGGGGTGGCAAAGCATATAAAGGGATAGAGAGAGAGAGAGAGACGTACAAGGTGGATGCACGGTAGCCAACGTATCACGCGGTTCCGATAGCCTTACACAAATTCCGCGCAATCACGGCGAATTACTCGACTGATTGGATCGTTTATGCTGATCCTTTGATCCCGTCGCTTCTCTCCTCAGCCTCGTTCCCTCTCTCTTTCTCTCTCGTCGTTTCCCATGAATGTACAAGTCTGCAATCTCCTTTTCTCGAACATTAGAGTATTGGCTGGTACTCCTTGAACCCCTACATTTATATAAATATGTTGATATACATGTATATTAAGGCCTAGTGAGAGGCTCCCGTTAGAATTTATCATCGAGCAAATAAGGTAGGAATAAAATGAGAAGAATTTCTCTCTTATGCATATATATAAGAGGTGCGCGCGGTGGTCATTCCCGCTTCGCCGATGCTCTTGCCCAGGAAACCTCTTCGCGGAGATCTCGCCGCTGCGGTCAGGGACAATCAGCGGAGGAATTACCAATATGATTGCCACTGACATATCCTCTCCTCGCCGACAAAGCTCGCGCTATCTGCGTCTCATTTTTTTCACTCGGCACGTTTATCTGTCTCTTTCTCTCGGGATTTTGCGCTCGCAGAGTTTCCAGGAGCGGATCCCACAGGAGGGAGCTACCGGGGAATTATAACTTTTTGTTATTTGCACACGCGAAATCGTAGAGCGTGATATAATCTTTGGTAGCGTCGCGATATTAATGCGCGAAAATTCGCGGCTAGGACGCGAAATAATGGGGAAACGTTGCCCTGCCCGCGTTTCGTCCTCGCTCGTCGTTGTTACAATGTTTTTTTCTTCTCCCGTACGGATCATTGTTCCGCACTGAATTTATGGCGATTCGACTCAAAGAGCGCGCACGATTTATTCGTATATTCGGTGCTGAAAGTGCGCGCGTTGCGTCAAATAGACGGTTGGCGCGATGCATTTTCTCGTGGCTAGGAAAAATGAATTGGGGATAGAAAAAAGGGGAAATTTGCGTGCGAGTAACAATGAGCGATGCTCCTCTCCGCTGTAAGTACGAGAATCGAGGCGCCTCATTGTTATTATAGCGTAACTCGCTCGATGCTCGGCGCTCCAGTCTCTCGCTCTCTCTCCTTCTCGTTAATCCTCGTATCGTTAAACGAGAGCAAAATACAACGCAGCCGCGCTCGTATACGCTTTGCACACGTATGGACATAAACCGTAGCGAGAAGCCATGCACCGCGAATTACAATGACCATAAATTCCCATACAAACGGCGGCTCGCGGTCTCCTAATCGACGTTTTCCTCTACGCACCTGCTGTGTCCAGCAAGTGCAAATGCGCGCTCCCTTCGCTTAATTATCGCCCTGCTCATCTCGGCTCGCTCGCGATGCTCAACAATTTGCCCGGCGCAACGGTTTGTTAAAGATTTAATAAAAGGCGAAGCGCTCTTGCGCGAGCACTCCGTCTTACAGATGTGCGAAAATATTTTATTTATTTCAACGTCGATTCAAACGTTTTAAATACCCCTGAGATCCTTCGACGCTCCCGAAACATCGGAGTCGATCCGACCACCGGAAATGCAGCAGCAATTCAGTCGCCAGGAGTCCGTGCTCCCCCATCGGTCGACGCGATCGCGAGTGGAAGTCCTTATCGTCGATTAAGTACGAGCAAAGTAAATTGGCAACGGAGATAAATAAAAGAGAAAGAGCCGAGGAGGGAGCTCCGCGGGAAAGTTTAACTGAGGAGGATTCCCGCTCGTCGAATTCTCTCCCGGGGGAACCCCGTGGGTCACACCACGCGGGGTTCGCTCTCTTACACACGCCACAGGATTGCTCGACATCCATGGATATTCCTACATAATACAGCGTTACGCGCATACCTGCATGGCTGCGTATTATATTACGATGCTGCTCTGGGCGCACCAGCATCAGAAGCAGCATCAGCAGGAGAGCGCGGAGAGATGGATTCGCGGCAAAGTTGGTACGGAACGACGTCAATTAATAGCTCGAACTATGGGGTGCCTGCGGAAGTTTAATAAAATAAAGGGGAAAGAATGCTAAATAAAAGGAGAGAGAGAGAGAGGGGAAAAAGGAGTTGCAATGGCACGAGACGAACTATAACCAACCAACGAGCCCGGCACAAAGCTCCGACGCACCAAGGGCTTTGGCGGCTCTTCTCGCCGAGTCATTAAGCCTGCCCATTGTACAATCCTCGTGCGTTACTGCCACGATCAGGCCGCACGAGATAGAAAAAGACGGAGAAGTCCACAGCACGAGGCAAATCTTCGCTGGGCCTGCGCGTCGGAACAGACTTAAGGGCAGGACGGACCGAGTCGCGCGGGCTAAAACTCAACGGTGTTGAGACCTTCTTCGCGTCCTCGATGCACGTCGCGAGCTATGCGCGCTGCTGTTCTCGCTTGTCCGCATACGTCTCAACGTGCATGCAAGTGCACTGCCGATCGCCAACCTTGCTGTTCGCTTCTTCTCACTCATGCTATACTACCGGTACGCTATTTATAGGGGTGAGGAGAAAAAATTATGTTCGTAGAGCATGGAACTGTTGGTCGGACTGGAGCGTGAGAAAAGCGGATTTTTAGTGGGTCAGTTAACTAAAATGCTCGACATTGGCGAGGAGAAAACTGGGTTTTCTTGTCGAACTCCTGTCGAAACTTGATTCACCCTCTACGCCCTCTGCAGCCGTCCCTCGTCGAACCACTTATCGGAAGTTTACTGGCCAGGCTTGCAGTAATTAGCACAACGAGTCGTAAATCATTCGCGCGCTCTGTTGTGCGAAGGTGTCTCGCAATCATAGCACATCTTTTCACATTGGTCACTCGCTACGTCTCTTGACAATGAAAATGATAAATGAGCTGGTGTAATAACGATCGTATAGAGGTTTTATCTCACCGAGCTACGAATTATTCAACCCTTTGGAAAATTCATAAGCAAGTCGAGAGCTTTTGTTGCGAATGAAAATGAGCATTAAAATGAAGATTCTTCGTGAATTTTTTTATTCCGACTCGACTTTCCTGGAGGTTGAGGTATTTTTTTAGTTTTTCAGCGAAAATACTACTGCGTATTTTAAAACGATTTTAGCGGAAGGCCAAAAGAGAGCAGTTTTTGTCTGCCTCGATCTGAAATGGCCCGTGCCTTAATTAAGCAGCGTTGCGACCGCGAGACCTGCAGCTGCGTTATACATTACACGAGCATCCACGTATTTTTATATACGCGGAGAGCTTCGCTCTCGCGCGGCTTCACGAGCGAAATAATAAAATTTATAATCGCCTCTGATTGCTGCATTCAACGAGTCCTGCGGTGAGCTTTCCCGCTCGTTGTGTGTCCACCGCGTGTACGCTCGTCATGCAGATTTACTGCACACTAACGGAACGACATAATCGTCGCTGGCGAGGATTCGCCCGTCTCCTTTATGCGTGTGTTGCCAGCACACATGTACGTACGAACCTTAACAAATAGCTCGTATATTATTCCAGCGAGCAAAAGCTCTCGTCACCGCCTACTTCCAGTCTAAAGAGCACTGTTTCCCCCGTTTATTTAGAATCTGCGGACATTTTTGTTTAACGACAATAGAGACGCGGGTTAGCGCTTAAACGCGCTGCGCGCGTTTATGCCTCTTTCTACCTTCTTCTTCGCCGTTTTTCATTAATCGTGGAAAAAAATTGATGCTGCGCGGTCAGTTGAATCAACGAGAACGCTGTTCCGAGAAATTTCGGTAATTCGCTTCAACGGATCATTAAAAATAAACTTGCAAAACTTTTTCTCGTCGTTCGTCAAACGGAAAATCGTCGAGGACCGAAGACTCAATGTGCCTCGGCGCAAATGACTCGAAATCGAGGAACTCCTCGTCGAGGAAAACTATTTACGATTGGTGCATCGCCCAGCTACTTGGGAAGCTCGTGAAAAATTGAGCAGCCGAAACCGCTCACCCTACTTCAGTGAGAAGCTCTGCGGGTATGTCGAAAGAATTCAGGCGAACATGAAAGATTCTTGATGAATGACAGCGCGAAGTGGCGTACGAATTAGCGATGCACGAGGCCTCGGTATATCTATGTTCTTAAGTATAATAGAGTAGATGCTGAAGCTGAGGAGAACATGTCGTGGTTAGCCGGAGGAGATCCCGGTAGCGATCGGTCAGGATCAGCTCGGCAGCCGTTCGCTTAATTACGGTAATTGAGTTTTTATGCCTCGAGGAGGCAAAAGATCCTCCCCCGCCGGTGGATCGCATATGATGGATGCTCATCACATGTGTCGGCGACCTGCTCGACCTGTGGCCACACCGCCACGCCACCAAATCGTCCACCCTTTTCTCCTTTATTCCCCATTCTTTCCACGTCTTGTTTTTTCTCCAAATTTATTCTTTCTCTCTCGCTCGCTCTCTCTCTCTCTCTCTCTCTCTCTCTCTCTCTCTCTCTCTCTCTCTCTCTCTCTCTCTCTCTCTCTCTCTCTCATTTCAACTCTACGTTTCGCTACAGTGAGGAGCGAGGAGCAGGTAGAATAAAAAGTGAGGAATAATATGAAGAAGAATGAAAAATTAGCCCTTTGCGCCCTGGGCTTGTCCCTTTTTTCGGCGATCATTTTCGCCCGAGTCGTCGGCCTCTTGCGTCCAATCGCTTCGGAGCTTTCTCCCTCTCTCGCGCCTTGCTCTTCAACTTTGGAATTTTATTTCGCCGGAAGCGAGAACTCGCAGCCTAATATTCAACGCCCTTCGCAACCGACGTTGCTCGCCGATCTCTCCGACTCGTTATTTCGTTGTGGATTGCGTACGAGAACTTTATCGGAGTTTGCATCGCTAGGATATGCAACGAATTCGATCTTTTTCCGAGTTTTTTGTGCCTCTATTGGCGGTATACACTTTTTATAAACTTGACCTTTCAGTTGCCGAAAGTGCAAAGGAACCAAGTCATCGAGTTGGAAAATTCGATGAAGATCCAACTCAACTGACCAACTGGTTTTCAGATCGATTGAACTTTTGCACAGTTTTTTCTTTTCTCAGCTTGTAAATATTGTTCGACAATCAAAAAATTTATTAACAAAACTTGAAACAAGAGACCGCGCAAAGTCTCAATTTGAATTCGTCCTAAAAATCCCCCTTCAAAACTGGATTTTCTAACGAACAAAGCGATCTTCGTTGGGCACGAAATTTGAGTCGACACATTCGTTAAGTACAGAGCTTTACCGAATTTCCACGACGAACGTAGGGACAAAAAATGAATTTAAGCTGTCAAGCACAGTGATGGGAACGGATTGAAAAACAGATAAAATTGTTGAGCAGCGAAGCAGACCACCCGGGTATGCAATTTCTTGAGAAGCTTGTTAGGAAACGTCTAAACAAACATATTAAATCACGTGACCGATGTTGGAATGATGCTTCGAAAGTTTTGAAGAATAATTTGTCTCGTAAGAATGGGACATCGCGTGCGAGTAAAAAGAATCATGGAGCTGTCTCTCTCTCTCTCTCTTATTCTCTTTCTTATGTCAACATAAATCAAGAAATTCTAGATATGACTGACAAACACACTGATCATTGCGGACTCGTCGAGTTCCCGTTTTCTGTATTACTCTCGACATAATCTCTCATTTCCTTTCCTGTCATATAATAGGAGAACAGACACACACGATATTAAATTATGAATTTATACATGTACGCGAGTCTTTGAATGTAAATACGCGCATGTGTGGCCAGTTTAAGCCATTTAAAAGTCAGAAATCCATTTGTCTTCCTGAAATTATATGACGAAGGTCGTCGGGGGGTAACTGCGATAATTGTACTCCGTCGATATTACTTTTTTATGTCTGTCCGTCTCCCTCTCTCTCTCTCTCTCTCTCTCTCTCTCTATCAAATTCCTTGATTATATCAGGATGACGATTATCGAGAATTACAGCGCTTGCGGAGTCGACTGCATATGAACACGCGAGTCTCCAACCTCCGTGTCAAACCACATGCTCCAACGTACACGTTCTTTAATCGACTTTGTAACTCAGCAATAATCAGAATTCTGAGATTCAAATGATTTAGTCACTTCGTAGGCGAGTGTCGCGTTTCGAGTATAGTTTTATTCGATAATTGGATAAATACTGGCAGATATTTATGTTCAAAAAGTTTTAGTGAATATATGAAAAGCTCGTGGGCAACGCTAAGGAGAGTGTCAGTGAGGACAATTTCTGTGGAAACTTTCCTTTCCATTTAGGCCACTCAACATTTCTGTTTTCGTTCAAGATTGTGAATTAAACATTTTTTTCTGAGTTCCCAACTCCGGTAAGTTGGGGACAAAATGTTCAGGAGTCGAGTGAAATATTTTTGGGGAAATTTTGAAAAGGATTCTGAAAATGCACACTTTTCGTGCAATTTTTCACTCTTTTCCAATGATTCTTCTATTTTTCTCCATCCTGGATGAATCTGTAGATAAGCCTGAGCTTTGAAGATCAATGCATCCAACGCAGAAGTAAATAAAACGAAAATTATCACGGAGTCGAAATAAATTAAAATGAAAAATGAAGGAGTAACGAATCAATCCTCTTGATCTCATGGACTCAGACGAGTTCTCAATTTCATATATGAATTTTCGAAAAAAAATCATTCCACCGAACCTCAGTGACGTTTTTTTGCCCCAATTACTCCGAAAATCTTCAGTAATCCGAAAAAAACATTGACTTTTCCATTTTTGTTAGGTAATTTTTAAAAAATCATGAGATAGAAAGCTCATCAGCAAAACTACACAACCCACGAAAGTTCAAAGTCCAGGAAAGAGGCGCGACGAAGACAAACGATGTTAAGGAGGTACAGCTACTCCCGGCGAATAAAAAAAGAGCTTAAATTTAAATGATCCACAACTATTCTAACTTCTGTCGAATATTCATATTATCGATTATGATTGCTTATAATGTGCCACATTCTTGATAAGTGATTTATTCAGTAGAGTTAAAGTGAACAATTCGATGTAGTAATTCGAATCGTAATGTAGTAATTAATTGAGACGGTGAAGTAGAATTTTTCGAATTTTTACAATATCTGTTATATCTCATCTACCCAAAATTCAATTTTTGGATAACCTCAGTTGCACACAAGAGTACATAAAAAACTGTGATGACTGAACTTCCGCAAACTACCATAAGGGGACGTGCTTTGTCTACTTAAGGTACTCGAGTTTGATAATTTATTGGGTACAAACGAAACGTTCAATATTGTTTAAATTTTGGGAACAGCTGCGTAAATTATTCGTTTATATCTCATCAAAATGTCAAGTCCAAAAGTTGGATTTCGAGTAATAGCCGTACCTCCTTAACGGATGTTGTTCGCTGTTACGATATTTGATAAAGATTAGCCTCATGAATCAAGATAGAAAGACATTAGGTATGCGCGCGATGAGGAATCGGATGACGAGAGGCTCTAATGTCGAGTGAGTGCGAGAGAAGAGAAAAGAAGGGGCGACCGGTTAAAAGCGGAATGCGGTCCCGTCGCAAATAGACTTTGAAACTGATCGGGCCAATCGGCGGGGCGCGCGCTGTCCGTCGTTTGCGCAATCGAACGGCATCTTAAAGTACACGTTAACGTGTTCGTATGTATGAAAGTGGTTTTTTTAAATATAAATAATATTCATACAGGTATATCCGAGTGGATGAAGCTTGCATGATCGTTCGAGATCTCTGGTCACGTCCAGTTATCCGACACCATCCTTTCTCTCGCTCTTTCCTTCGTCCTCCTTCGCATCCCTGCCCCTCTCGATCCTCCGGGTCCCGATCCAATGTTTTATAGACTGTAAAACTCAGGCATAATACTCGCCTCTCCTCGTGCTTACATGTTAGCACACAACACTCGCATTCATCCCTTTTCTCTCGTACGTTTCTCACTCTCGCCCTTCCTCATGGCCCCCTCTTTGCCTCCTACTTCTCTCATTTCGCCTCTTTTTCTCCGCGACTCGATCGCGCTCGGGCCACACGCTACGGGGGCTTCAAACCACAGAGCTAACGTTCCCATATGTATCATGTGTTGGGCGTCTCTCCTACCGCGTTTGATGCCCCTTGCTAGGACTTTGCCAAGAATAAAAAAGGAAACAAATTGTCTATCGATGAACACACGGCGGGTTGGGAGACCGAGAAAAAGTTTGATTTTGGTGCAAGGGCGAAGGGAAATCGGTTGCTGCGGAAAAGAATTTCGAACTAGCGAGACTAGCGAGGTCGATAATTATTGTAAAACTCGAAGCTGAATCTCTGTAAGTATGCTTTTGTGGAGCATACTTGAGAAAAAAAGGTACGCGGAAATGTATCGGGGATAAAAGATTTAGCCGAGGCGAATTTTAACTGCTGCGGAACACGCTGCGGTCTCAACGGCGTTATATTCGTTTACCTTGCGTTAATCATGGCGTTTTATGGTAATTCGATAGCGTCTTTCCCAACCACATCTCCCGGACCGTGATCTGTCCCCATGCGACGTCGTATTGACGAGAGCGACACGATTCCCCCTCCCCGCTCCTTCATCCCTTTACGATTTTTCTCATTTTTTTCATTTTATTCTCAAGATCGATCGCAACAGCACACACCATTCGTGCAATCGATCTCTCTGTGGATATCTCACGTATCGATACCGATTCTTGCTCTCCCCTCACTCGCCACTCTCTTTCTCTCTTTCTAGCTCCCTCAGTTTCGGTAATACGAGAGATTGCGACGATATGATCGGCGTGCTTCGTCATGTTTTTCGCTATAGATCCGTGAATATCGATCGGGAAAGACCTTCCTCACGTTCCAATCGATCTAATAGATACTTTACATAATACATGGTACTCCGTTACCTTCCCCCTGGACGAATATCACCGAATTCCTTGCACGAATCTTATTACAGCGTCGATTTCATCGAGCTAATGGAATTTCGAGTCTTTTTCTAAGGAGACCATTTTTTGTGAGTTTCCAAGCGATTCGGCAATTCAATTTCACAGTTCAATGGAAATTTTGTGATTTTCCAATGTTCCATAATTTTGGAAAATATTAGAGAAATCCACTGCTAAGGGTCGAAATCGTATCGATCTTTTTTTTAAAAAGTCAGATCGATGCTCATGGGTTGCATAACCAGAATAAAGCGAGATAAAAATTCAAAAACTACTGAAATTTTCGCTCATCATTTCGGTCGTAGATTTCCATTTAAGGTAGCTCCATCGCTTCAGTCTAGTCTTACGACTGCTAATACTTAAGACTTGTAGTAATCAATATTATTGACATATGGGAAAAAAAATATTTCTGATAACTCAAATTTTTCTTATGTAATCCTTTGAATGAATGTTCGCATTGAATTATAAAAATGAAAAAACAGTCAGTCCAACGATTCGCGTAGTTTCGGCAACACCGGTTCTCTCCGTCTTTTTCTACTCGATCATTCGTGACTGTTTAACCTCTTTGTCGTAGCGAGTCGTAGAAATCCAATGCCGGAAGTTCAAATTAAACTTAATATTCCATAAAAAATAGGCCGATAAGTGCAAATTTTTTGGGGAGTATTAGATTATTGCAAGTGTTAAGTATACGAATTGCAATTATTTCCATAATTTCATGGATTTCTATGCAAATATACCCCCTCATAGCAACCGGAAGTTGAGTTCTTGTATGCCGTTTTGAAATTCTTTAACGAAAACCATCCAATTTGAATAATTAATTTCTCTGAAATCAGGTCGATAACCGACCCTGAAATTTTACACAGCCCTTTATTAAAGGTTAAAGTGCGGCGCACAAAAATTGTTCTAAAACTTGAGAACCGAGGCCTGGCGATCGAGTTACCTCAAACATTGGAAGAATCGCGTTAAAATAATTGAATATGCATTCGAATATCCATTAATTCGTAGAGACGAACAGCTCATTTATGAACTGCGTCGTTGGCGTGTGTGTATATTTAAGATCTGGTTAAAACTCCGTCGTTGATCCCTGAGCTCTCCCAAACGAAGGGTTTCTTCGCGAACGTGTTTCATCGAGGCACATAATATCCTGGGCGGTTAGCTCCTTCCTCGCTCCATCGAACACGATCAAATTTTACAAGGAGGCCCGCGAGCAAAGAGACGGGCCACCTCTCGCGTTCGAACGCCAGATAATGAGCTTATACGTCCACGAAAGAGAGAGAATGAAAGAGAAGGGGAAGGGGACAGCCAAAAAACGGGGACTCTTGACAAGAGCGCAGAGTTTTGTCGATCACCGCGATCCGAAAAATTGCACAAGGGAGCGAGGATTTGAGC
Organism: Venturia canescens; assembly: GCF_019457755.1. Classification (NCBI taxonomy): domain Eukaryota; kingdom Metazoa; phylum Arthropoda; class Insecta; order Hymenoptera; family Ichneumonidae; genus Venturia; species Venturia canescens. The sequence continues at coordinate 5,093,064 of NC_057425.1, forward strand.
GTTAATGACAAATTTATTCGTCTCGAGTCGTTGGACAGAGAAGCTCAGAAAGGCGGAGCGAGAATTTGTGGAGAAAAATTCATTTTGTTAAGCGGCCATGGAAATGGGACGTTTGGAGACATTCGCTGGTGAAAATCCATCAAAAGTTCGGCGCAAGTTCGAGAAGCGAAACCGTCTGCGTACACTGGTTCGAGAGAAACGCGAGAAAACATTATCGAAGTGGCCAATGATATTTTTGCGGTGGCCCAAAAGTTAGGGAATGCTTCGACGCAAATAAGCGAGAAAAATGAAAGAAGAGTTCGGAGCCACAAAGAGCAAATACTCCGAGCAGCCGCAATCTTCGGCCAATTTCCATGATCGAGAGGACCGAGAGGAGCGGGAGATTCGCGAGTTATTTTGCTGAGCAAACAAAAAGGGTGCGTACGGTGGCGGGCTTTCTGGAACCGCACGGCCTTAAACCGCGAAATCCAATGGTGGGAGGATGGGGGAACGAAAGAGTGCGAGAACAGCAACAAAATACATCGCGGAAATGCGCACCGAAAAGGAAGAGAGAGGAGCGAGGAAGGGAGAGAACGACATCGGGTCGGAGGATGCTCGAAAAAGGCTGGCAAAAACAGATCGACTTCTTTGTCGGTCATATTTTCAGTCTTTTTTTCAGTAGCCACCGAACGCTGTGATTCAATTCTATACTCACGAATCGCAGCTTCATGAACACAACTTTTTGCTCTGAAATAATCTCTTCGCTGACGATTCGTCGAGAGTGGCGCGTCAGAGAATAATTTCGGTTAGTTTCACCTCTCAAAAGGTGAAAAGATTTCATCTTAAAGTTCCATTAAAACTCTGTTCTAATTTTTGTTCGAATATCGTTCTGCAATAAGTGAAAAATTTCGAGTGAGGATCATTCGGGTACAAAAGAATCTGAATCACTCGTCAAACTGTTGAAATGTAAAAGATCTTTGAATATACACCTCTTTTTGTGAAAAATATCCAATTGCATTCCACGTACGATATTCGCACCAGGCACACCATTGTAACGATCGAGAAGGCTGAAAGGCCAACAGCTTTTCATATAAAAGGATTCACGTGAGCTACGAGGTTTCCTGCCAAGTCAGAGAAGAGACCCTGCTAAATGTCAACCAGTTTTGAATATCGTTCGGAATGATTCGAAAGGATTTACGAGCGTAACACGATTGCATATTTTATTTTGAGCTTTATCTACATACCAGATACGAATAATAATTCGCCTCGATGCATTCTCGACTTTCTACAAACTAGAGAAAATAACGAAGCTACGAATAAAATGTTGGATCGAGGGAGGTCCTGCGACGAGCCAGATTGCTTGTAAATTTTTCAGCAAACTTTTTTTCCCGACTCAATTATTCCAATTTCCTCGTCATCAAGATCCAAAGAAAAGTTACAGCGTGCGGGGGGAGGATCGATTTGAACTTTCCCAGTTTGAATGCCCCCTCAAAAGTAGAGTTCCAGAGCTCTTCACGTTCGTAATACGAGTGAAGAATAATTTTGTGCACTAATTGTCATAAAGAATGAATAAAAAATGATAAAATAATGAACAAATAAAGGTTTCACAAGGGACATAAATCTCCGAGGAGCCCGCGAGTTCTGACATATTGTCCTCTGAAACGTACTCGAGGAGCTCCTCTCTCTCATCGCGGTGATCGTGTGACGAATAACAAAGAACAAAAAACATCGAAGTCTCGTATCCACGCGATTATCTCACTTTTCTCATGACTGTGCTCTTGGGCTCTACGATAATTAATCCTTTCCGCACATGGATCTAGTGAATACAGATATGTAACGGTTTTGAGTCGTAGCGGGTCTCCTATGCTCGTACAATCTACGAGTGATAAACGTCTAAATCATGGATTCACTCTAGAAGCTAAACACAGAGCATAATTCATTCGACTCGTTTTTTTTCTTCCCGGTCCGCGCGGCGTGTCCCTCTCAATTTAATTCCGCGTCTACATCGCGCGGGCCGAGGGCGCGTGAGTGATGAGAGCCGGAGGGAAGGAAGAAATTAAAAATGAAGAAAAAGGAGAGAAAAGAATTGGAAAGAAGGTGAGAAGGCGGACGATCGAGGCAAGGAGGCAACGCGGAGGAGAAAAGGAAGAGCGGGGCGGGGGTTGAGACATCGAAAGATGGTCCGAGCAACGGGATGTTGGCTTCGACGCTCCTCTCATTCTCCTTCTCCTTCGTTCTGGGCCACAGGAGGAAAACAAATGAGCTTTGGACAGGCGAGGTTCAAGCCGGCACTTTTGAAGGCCTTTGACGCCCGGCAGCCGGGGGTCAGGGCTCTTCCTTGTCCAGTAGCAACTCGCTCGCCTTCTCCTATCTTCGTTTACTTTTTTATCATTTTCTTCGTTTTTTCAAAACAATATACACGCACATTCGATACTCTGGCTGATTTTTTCGTCGTTGTGCGAGAGCACGAAACGTCTTCTTGGGATATTGTGATCCAAGCAGCCTCCCGCTCTCTTCCCCGGGGACGCGGTCCTCAAGAAAGCATATTAGTAAGGAATGAGAAAGCACAATGGATCGCGCGTCGAGGCGTGGTGGCCGCAGCAACCCCCGGCTGAAAACGGCCCTCGGACACGAGCGGAGAAGGGTTAATGACGATCCGAGCGTCTTCCGATCGATTCGTAATTATCCTTCGCGCTGCGCACATTTTTGCTGTGCCGCAGCATCGCGCGATTATGAGTAAAGCGGCAGGCGGGAGTCGAGGGAGTCCGGGAACGAGAGCGACGAACGTCACGGTGGAAACCGGAGCCGGGGAGATCCTCCGAAAAAAGGATTTTCGATAGTTCGCGCGTGAAAATTCGTCGCGAAGTTCTCGTAGCGACATTCCAGTTGGTTCAAAAATTAGCAATGAAAAGTCCAAGCCACCCAAGCTCAGCAGCCAGTGTCGGAAAATTCGCATTCAATTATCTCGCGAAATCATCCGACGCTCGGACGCTCCCATTGTTCGCAGTCTCGAATCCCGTGTCGCTGATAGAGACTCGCAATTATTGACGAATCGTACGAAGGATCGAACGACGAGGCACCTTATGAAGAGCTTTTTGTCTCCTTGTGGAAGCGACAGCAATAATTCTACGTGCCCATCATTCGCCGCGGTGAGATCTTTCGAGTCTCATCAAACAACGTTCGAAACGCTCGCGCTGCGTCGCCACCGAGACGAAGACCAGTCGAGGAAAGATAATTAAACGATGCAATTAAAAGGATAATAGCCGTGGAATGAGCAAGCCGATCGAGCTGTTTGAGCTCACCTACACTCACATTCAGTCTCGTGAAAAAAAGCATTGAAAATACTCGCACGCACACACCGAGGCGCACAGAAAAGTGTCGATTCGTATCTGTGTGAAAATCGAGGAGTTTATGGACGCGGAGGGACGCAGAAGTGGCCTCTGAGATCGCCTGTAAATTGTAACAATGCTTCGGCTCCCTGCGCGCGCTCCATTGTCGATGATAATATTGATTAATTACAAATTTGAAGACCGCTTACGCCCGAGCGCTCCTTATTCTTCACCATCATCGAGCATCTCACCCGGCCATTTGTTCGAGACGCGATTCTTCGTGATCATCAAAGCCTCCGGCTTGCGAGCCCGATGCTGGCTGTGAACGCGAGAGAGAAGTACGCCAGGAAAGGGACGAGGAAGGGAGCCTGATCAATGAGATGGGAGTGTAATCGAACGATGCTGAGAAAGCCAGAGCTCTACGTGCTAGCATATATTCTCCTTTATTATGTAGCCAAATCCCATTACGCATTCGACTTTTGTATATGCTTTATTGCGTTTCAAGAATCGTGCAAACATTTCCTCGACAAAAATGTCCAACGAATCGAGGAAAAATCTTCGATAACAAGCGGCTCGATGAATAACGGAATTTTCAACAAAAATTTTCAAATACGAAAGTTTTTTTTGAGTTTTGGTACAGTGAAGAGCTCCGACTCGATTTTGAAGATTTTTGGAGCCGAAGATTTTCAAAAACCTGAGCATTTCGATAAATTTCACTAAAATCTCGATATTCAGGAGTTTTTTTAAGCTCGCGATGTTGAAGTTTGAATATTTTTTCGAGCCCTCACTACACCAGAAGCATACTCATTTGAATGAAACGAGAATCACGTGAATTTGAACTTTGCTTCGAAAGTCGACGATCGAGGGCAGCAGCCCAAAAAACAGGAAAGGGGAGAAAATGAGCGAATCGAAGGGCTTTAAACCCCCTTCAGGATATAATAGAAAAGCTATAGTCGATGATCTTGCGCGCGCGTTTATAATGAGTAGGAATAAGGAGTGGGGATGGGCAAGGACGAGAGGAGGGTGGTATTGATAATTAATGGGCTTTTTCAGCCACCGCGTGGCGTTTCGTTGCTCTCCCGGACTCCTGCAGTGGCGTGGGTGGGTATACTTCGAAGACGGAATGGTGACTGCGCCGTGTATGAAAACAACCGATTCGTGGGCTGGCAGTTGATAAAATTGGCAACGAAAAAATGAGTTGTTCATAAAAAGTGGACACTTTTGGGTGAAAATTGATTTTGCTTCCAGAGGCCGAAAAATCGAGGCGGAAACGTCGACGAATTCGATCGTCCGCGGATCCCAATGGATGAATCGGTTCCTCATGTTCGTAGCTTTCTCACGATTTCGTGACAATCATAATGGCCAGAAATTCTCGGGCCGTATGGGAAGGTGTGCGAGCATACAGGAGCGAGGGTAATTAATTAAGTTTGGCTTACAGGGCGCGTGAATAAGAGACTCGAGGGTGGGAGGAAAGGGATTCTCGGTCGAGTCGATTAATTAATCGTACCTTGGTCTCCGCGCCGAGTCGGTATACAAAATCGTATAGGCGTTAGAGCGAGGCTTGATTTTGTCACCTCTTAAGACGCGCTCAAAGGTGCCGACTGAACTCCGGATAAATTAGGCTCGAGAAGAAGTTCGAAGTTGATTGCTGATTGGACGAGGGCTCGGACTGACTTAACGACAGGAAAAGATGGTGGCTCGAGTGCTGGTAATCGAAAGTGAAATTCTCGCTGAGGCTCTGTTTCTTCACTTCAACGAAAAGAATGTGGATAAAAAGGCTTGGAAATTCTACCAAATGAACGGTACGCCAAATCGCGATCAGAGGCTTTTTATCATTCGTGAAAAAAAGTTAAAATGGTGCGCGGAGAAGGAGGCAAGTTTGTATAAATATATGAAGAGAGCAGGCAAACGAGCAGGCTCGCATCGCGACGTGAATTCGCGAAAAGTGGCTATCCGTGGCGCGAACGAACGAACGTGCAGGCGCAGAGTACAACGCAGGGGTGCGCGGGGTCCTCTCGCGGGTTAGGTGGAATAAAAGAAAGCTGAACTCGCGGCAAAAGAGAGTAATGCCTGGTGGAAGCAGTTAAATCCGTTGCATGTGTGCCCCTGCGGCGTCAGGATTCACCTCTTCTTTCTCCTCCGCTCTTGCCCCTCGCGTCCTTCCCCATTTTTCTTTCTTTCTCAGCCCCCGTGGTAATCAGAGCTTCCATTAAGTGTGAATATTTATATATGTGTCGTAGCTGCATATAGGAAACTGTATTATATCTCCTTTTGTCTCTGCGTTAGCTAAGCTTTTGTTTCGCGGTTATACGAGCGCGGATATTCGCTCTCTTTCCTCCTCCTTCTTCCCTCATTTCTCTCTCGCTCTTTCTTTCCTTCTTTCCCCGTTTTTCTGTGTGCAGTTGCTCCACTACGAGACTTCTACTCCAATAAAACCAAAAACATCCCTTTCCATACTCCCCGCTCGGCCTTTTCGGCGTTACATGGGCCCTGCAACCACCACCAACGCACACGGGCGCTTTACAATGCCACCAAATTTACATAATTCCACGTAATCTCCGACATTTTGGATAAGCCGGAGCTCTCGTTTCTTTGCACACAGACACACGTACGAATTTTTACTCATGTTTTTTCCTCCGCCGGCTGCACTCGCTGGAGAGCAAATTAATTTCAACGTTTCTCTGCGAGATCACGAGTCTGAATGTATTCTGCGATGAAAATTCCGCGACCGTGATGAAAGAATGTGCGGTTTTAGGAAATTATCAAACTCCGAAGTCAATTTTTGACATTTCATCTGAAAACTGTCACTAAAAATGTTTCAACCGCGTTTCATGACGCGATCCACTGCTAAAAACCAATTGTAAACGTCCAGTGCCTTTCCAAAGCGTTTACACCGCGAGGAAAGAGCATGAAAATATTTGAATATTTAAGCTGACACGAATACGGAACGAACGGTGGCTTCGAACGCACACAAAAATCCATAAACGAGAAACAATAAACATAAAATATGAATATAAACTTAAATACGTCTGCGGATAAAATGTTGAGTTCAATTATGAGTCCGACACGCCATTCCCTCGTTACAGTACACATGGAAGCTCGGAGTCGATTGCCGGGCCCTGTGGAGCTCTGCTTTTGTCGTTGGACAAACTGCATTCGGAGCCAGCACGAGCCCGAGCGCACGTATATACGTTCATAATGCGGGACGAACGTACTCGCGAACGAGAGCTCGAAGTTCATTGTAAACACGTGTGAGAGAACGCTCCTTAATATTAGTAGCGTGACCAATAAGCGCGAACGCTATTAATCGAACCGCCTAACGTGCAGCACACACTCGCTCAATGTGAACGCGCAAGCTCCTTTCGTCACACGATCTCATATACACGCTCGAACCGTCCAGGTCGAAGCGAACCCTGCGCTATACTATTTTTAATAAAAACCCAATAAAAATGAGTCAATTAGTGTCCACAGACGTGCGAGATGGCTTTTATACAAAAAAAAAAAAGCAATGAAAAATCTCGAGCCACAACTCAGGGGCAAAGTTTTCGAAAAGTTGAGGAAAAAACTCTTCATCGATCTCGATCGCATTCCTACTCGCAGGGACGGTCACAAATAGCGATGAAATTGAGAAAATATTGAAAAATCGTTGCATTTGCACCTCTGTCGAAGACGGAATACGAATCCAGGATCGTTCGTTGTTTCAGTATCGAAGAAGCTTTTAATGAAAGAGAACGAGTGTCACGAGGTGCGATGATTAAGGTAGTTCATACACGAAACGGTTTTCTCGAGTCTTGAAATTTACACAGAATTTAAACGAGTACTCACACGCATATCAAATTTTAACGGGTTCGTCTCATTGGTTATTGAGATAAACGTCTTTAAATATGAAGAGAAATGCACAGGGTTGTAGGGACTGCGCGTAAAAAATCGTTTATCTTTCCATATAACGAATGAACGCTTCTTACGAAGTTTATGAAAAAGTACACAATAAAAATGAAGTACATAACGAAGGTCTGAAAAAAAAGATATGTAACGTTAAAGATTGAATGAAATTGGTAATGAGCACTCGTGTAATTTGCTTATTTCAGCATTTTGATTCTTCTTGGCTTGGCCCATTCCTGTCATAGCCTTCTGTCTTTTTATTAATACTTTTTTCTTTATCCATTTCCCATTGCGTTCTCTAATGCGATTTTTAACGTAAAAAACTACAGTATTTACGCTAGGAACGCATGAAATTTCGGGTTCAGTCAGTGACGAATCGCCGATTAATCAATGGCTTGTAGCTTCATTCACCAAAAGATAAATTTAAAAAATGTATTTACAATTTCGAATTACAAACTCTGACATTAATTTAAAGTGATTATATCTTTAATTAGCAAGTAAAAATCGATCCGATTTAGACACCCATAAAATACGATCCTTCGGGCATGATCCACCTTAAATTCGGTCTGGAAGGTCGAATTGCGTTCGAAAACGATTAATTGCTCATCCGTAAAAAGGAGTAAACTGCACGTTGTTTAAAATGGGTAAGTTAAAGCTTGGATTTATATACTCGTAGGTAGAAATATATCGGCGATCTTGATTCCACTGGCGATCATCGTTACAATAATCGTGAAGGAACGATCTCGATTATAGACGGCGAGAGGGAAGGATACTCGGTTGATTTTTCGATCTTCGAACGTTAAGGTGAACCACAAAAATGCGATATTCATGAATATAAACATCCGACCGAGGGATGCTGCAAGGAAGAAAAAGAATAAAAGCATTTTATACCGCACGCCGGCTTGTCAATGACCAATGACATCAAGTTGCTTCTGACATGCAGTGCCATGTATAATGAACGATAAAAAACAAAAAGGAACGAAATAAAAAAACAAGCGATTCGAATAAAAATTGATAGAAATCGATGCCTGGGATCGAGGCATCCCAGAGGCGGGCACGTCTCTCGGATGGAACGAAACCTTAAGGAGACACGCGGGTTGTGCCCGATCGAGTTACAAAATCGATACGCCCGGATCGAGAACGTAATGGCCGAGCGATCAAGCGCATGCACGCATACGCGTACGTTGCACTGCGTGCGCAATTCGCATCCTTCACTCGCTCTCTCCCTTCACTCTTTATATTTATTAATATAATATGAGAAGATACGTGTCATCAGAAGCAACCTCGTGTGACCGAGATACTTTGTAGGCTTTTTAAAACTGACGTCCAATGAATTGACGCGCTAACTCATCGGTGCGGTTTAAAACGCAATCGCGAGTACAGCCCTGCCTAAAAGCACAGGCTTCTGAGAATCAATCGGACGCTTTTATTCGATGATACAATTAACGATTCTCCTTCATTTTTCTCACCACTTCCAACGGATTTAAGGCCAACGGAGCGTGGACACTTTTTTCGGTGGTCACTTTCCCGCTGGCCAGTTTTGTCCATCTGTTCAAAAATGTGAACAAATTGTCAATGAATTTTCAAAAAAGTTCAATCAAATGTCACCTCTTTTAGTATCAATTTCAAGCGATTCCTCGCAACTTCCTTCGCATAATCATTCTGGAAAGATTTATTGGGAGAAGGGGCACTTTAATTTCGCACCCGATTGTACTAAATCTCTCAACTCGTTTCACGTCGTAATTTCGCTTGTCAACGCGAGCGCCTGAACGTATGCAAACCATACTTTGTACGATCTCAGATATTTTTCTATCACTCGTCGCGAGCGCAGGATGCGAAAAACACCGCAGCTTGGAAATCTCGAAGGATAGAAAGATTCAAATGAGAAGTTAACAGAAAAGATGGATATGTTTTTTATTGTGAAATGAGACGAAACAAGTTCGAGATTCCTGACGATGGAAAATGCGATTTTTTCGCTCGATGAGAACTTTGACGAAAAGTGTCGAACGCTGTGCGACTGGGGCGACGAAGAGCGAATAAATCAACGGTTTCAGGAGACAGTTCACCCGCTTAATTCGCCATCTGTCGACATATGTGGGCAATTCGGTGGCTCTGTTATTCAAAGGCGTCAAAAAAATGGAGGAGGACGAAAAAGAAAAACGTGCGGAGGAGAAAAAATAGGCGAATATCGCTGACTCATGACTCGGCGAGCCGGTCGCGTGTGAGCTTCCGAGCCGAAAACCATCGGCGAGGATAAGCAAAAGGGAAAAATCAGACGAAAAAAAACAATGAATGGGTGAGCACAAACGACCGGATAAACGCCTCGGCGGTTTCGATCTTTCCTATTTACTGTACAAATGTCTCCTGCGTGCGGGCGATACTCGAACTCCCGAAATGAGTCGCTACATTGTTGCATTGAAATATCCTCGCGTGGTCAGTCTCCAAACATATGGGTAAAAGTACACGCCGCACCAGGTGTCTTTCCAAAAACTTTCTTTTACGTAGAATCCTGGAGAAAACGATTGTTTTGGTCTCCTGACCGATTGCAAGGATTTTTCAAGACTCGCACGACGAACGTTCCGAGATTTCGGTCACGACCGACCGGAACCGGAGACCCCGAAATCGAAATAATTCACATTTTCTACGCGAAACGAGCGGAAATCCCTTCCCCATTGGCCGTTCGTTTGCGGGGATGAATTTCTCGACTTTTCCGAAGATTGTCTCGGAGATTTAATCATCACTCGACACAAAGTCACGAAGACAAAGCTCCCCGCGAGTATTTCACGGGCGGATGATCAAGCTCGAGATGATCGTCGGTTGAGCCTGCGACTCGATCGATCCTGTGTGGATAAAGTGAGAGCGAAGTGGGTGTAGTTTCGTCCAATAAAAGGAGAGACCCGGCAGTTTTAACGAGCCGAATCTCCCCAGCACATCAATTCGAAGATAATTTTCATTTTAATAGCGGCATTTAAGCTACTAAAATTCGGGAGGCTGAGTTCGTGTAACAATATAAATTTATACTGCTGGCTTTTTCAACGGGCAAATACAAAGGCGCGAACGAGAATATTGTATGGAGGTGAAGAAACATCGCGTTAAAGTCCTCCGGCGAAAAAGGCTTGGGAGAATAATACTCCAAACGAGTTTTGGCTCGGAGTTGGAACGCAAACAAACACGGGCAGATACACGCGCGTGGGAGAAACTATCAATTATTCGTTTATCGCCCTCGCCACGGTCAAGGGTCGAGCTTCAAATTGTTCCTTCCCAACTACGAGAAAATCCAGAATTTTCCTACCTCGCGAATCCGAGCGTTTTCGAAATAAAAATCTTCTGACCGGCGTTGGTACTTTGGGCCAATTTTTGCGAAGGTGTTGCAGAGAATTATTTTCATTTGGCAGCGGTTCGTATTGCCAGACAAAACTTGGCGAGCGATTCCGCGTCGAAAAAAACGCGTTGATAAACAACATGGCGAAGGAAATAAAGCCATTTGAGGAATCAAACGCGCGGAGGGGTTGAAAGTGAGAAGCTTTGGATGGGCTGGATGAAACGGAAACAGTGCGATTCGGCTCTCGCACCTTGAGCAAGTAATAAAAGTTCATGCGATAATTTGCTGCAATTTTCCACCTCCGATTACGCCTCGTATCGAAAAAGGAAGTCTTTGCGTCACGATGTTCTCCATTTATTGCACACCGTCGGTCTGGTGCGGAAGAAGAAGAGAACGAGGGAGAAAAAACCCCTCGAATCGAGCAATATCCTTTGATGAATAAAGAAAAAGGGTGGGGGGGGGGGGGGGGAGGAGATAAAAATAAGAAAAACTCTCTACTCGGGCGAGCAGAAATAACTTAACGATCTGAAACACCTTTAATCACAAAGTTTTCGCTTCGCCACTCCTGCCCTTGAGGCTCCCTGACGAGGCCAAAGTTTTTCTTATTTCTCAGAACGAAAAAACACTCCGCGATCTTGTATAAATGTACGTAGATCTATTTAAATTCGATAAAAAAGAAAAAGTAACATTGGAAGGGAGTTAAATACGTAGATAGAAAAAAAGGCAAGCGAGGGAATTAAAGTATACGACGGGGGAGGCAGCGACGTTTGTATATACGAAAGGGAAAGAAACGTATCAGAGAAACTGCTTGAAAGAGGCTCAAAGCAATGGAGGGACAAATTACCTGGAAGTTTACCAATCTGAGCGTACTTTTCCTTCTTTTTTTACATCTCTCCCTGCCCCTGCGACGTTTTTTCTCACTCCCACGTCACCGGGACTCGCGATTTCTCTTTGAATATAATGGGAGCCGCCTCCCGCGTGCGCATCACTTCAGACGTGTTTTCGTCTGTACCGCAATAAGCTAACGACGAAAGAGGGAAAGAGAGATCGAAAAAGAGAGAGAGAGAGAGAGAGAATGAGTGCGCGCGCGATCCTTTCGAATGAGGGAGAGCTGATAATCTTGGAAGGGGCTCTTTAAATTGGCTTCTTTGACGCAAACGCGAGCTGGGGATGAGTTTCATATCGGAATAATTTTCGAGCTCCCCGGCCGCCGCCCCTTCGCTCTCTTTCTCCTCGCCCCGGACCGATCGCGCCACGATTATCATGCGTTGGCTCTTTCCATGCGCGCCTTCCCTCGTCCTCGAGTCTTCACAGAAAAATAAACAAAAAAAACTGTATTTTTTCGTTTTTTTCCCACGATCTCATCCCCTTTTTTTAGGGCATCGAAAGCTCGAAGCTTCGCGGTGACGTAAAGAGTGAACCAATTTCCACATTATCCGAGTGCACTTTGATTACGAAACGTTTTTACAGCTCGATGGAAAAAATAGTCTCGCGTCAGGCAGCTCGCTTACGATTGTGCTCTCGATTGTTTCAGCTGCGAGGGGTGAGTGTCCTGACAAGCGCGAAACGGTTAATGAAAGCCGTAATAAGCGAAGCCGCGGGAATAAAGAAAGTTGTTAATCGCCATAAAAATATGTCTAAACTCACGTAATTCAACCCGACAAAAGTACGAAGTTTGTTCATACATTAATTCTCATAACGCCGCACAATTGATCGCGGCTTTTTGCAGCGGTGAGCGGGCGCGCGTGTTTGTCGTTGGCGAGAAAAGAAAGTGCGAGGATTTCTTGAGGCGCGAGGGCTGTGAAAAGCATCGTGCAAGCGCGTTCGTGAGGTCTGTAAATGGGAGTGTGCGATCGCAATAAAACTCGGTACGAGTGTGCGAGGAGCCTCTGATTGACGCGAGGAAATGAAATTGTCTCGCGGTCCCCTTTTGGGGGGACGAGAAAATCGTAAAATGGAGCAGTAATTGTTGCGATTACTGCAACCAAGTTTCGGGCCACGCGAGCCTCCTTTGTGTCTTGTGCGTCGAATAGTTACCGCATGCCCACTCGACCAATATTTTCACAGCAAAAAAAGCGAATCGCGAACTACGGCGCAAGAAACGGCACACCGCGAGCTCGGTTCACAGGGCATCCCGAAAGTCTCGCTTCCACCTTTCCCCCCCAAAACCCGAAAGCATTGCCCCGAAAACGTTGCGATCGAACTAGCACTGGCCTAACCGGTCTCTCGTGACCAAAAAAATACGAGATAAAAGGAAAAATTTGGTCGATAAACGTGCCTCGAAGAAAACAGAGAAAAGTAGGGCAAACATTTTTTTTTTACTATGAAATCGACTGGAAGTTCTCTCAAGTACGATTTCGGAGACACCCTGTGAACGAGAAGACTGTGAGGAGTTTGAGCTTTGTGAGAATCCGGGCAATTACAGCCTCTATTCAGATCCCAATCGAGTTTCTTGTTTATAACGAATTAATTTAGATGTCTTAATTGCATCGGTTAATTATCCTCGTAAAAGTATATCTATGTATGAATACAGGACTGCACGTACATCATATCTCACACCGCAAACTGGTGGATAAATAAAAACTATCGCATGTGTCTACCGTAGGTGAATTTCTGGCTTCGCGGGCATGCGTCTACCGGCTCAGTCTTGCGGCTTTTGCACAATGCTTTCACTCGCCGCCGCGCACTTCCGGATGCATTGAATAAACAGCGCAGAACAACATTCTTCCAGAGAACTCATCTCGATCGGCTCGCATATTTGTTCTTTTCGGCCTCTTCGTGTATAATCCCTCCTCGCGATTCAATTGGAAACGTTGCTCGAGTGCTTCGGACGTTTACGAGCCCCGGTTATGCTCGTTAATTCTCCGTCGATTGATCGGCTGATATTTCAGCAGAAATGCTTGAAATCCGACAAGAAAAGGGTGAACGGTGCTGACTCGCGGTGGCCGATATCCAGGGGAGCTCCGATTCTCGGTTGCAAAGCTGCAAAGGCTGAGCAGGAGGACAAACATTTTTGTCTCCCCGGTAGAAAGTCGGGTGGCAAAAAGTCTGTTGTTTCATCGGGAGCGGAGAAATTAATTGGCGTGGAAAAGGCTCAGGCCCCGTGCGCGAGGGAACGAAGCGAACGAGAATCTCGTCCCACCGAATTTCCATAGCCGCGTTTATAAATAAGTTGAGGATACGAATAAACAAATATCGTATACATCGACGCGTGTTTGCTCACGGTTGTGTGTGCACGGGCTGCTGATCTTGGCTACGAAGCTGAGCAACGAACGGAGCACACTCTCACTTTCGTCCTGGGAAAGTTTACGCACCGCAGCGTGTTAATTATAATGGTAGTTAAGTAATCGCGATATGTGAGCCATTATCGTTGTTCCGGTAGGAGAAAATCACGAAGGCTTTCGTGACAGTACAGCCAACGCCACGAATTTAGCACGTATATGCGCGAGCAACACCTCAGCACCGAGGTACATAAAACACGAATTTATTCTCGCCTAAGAGCCGAGAATTGAAATATCCTTGAGAACTTTACGGGCTCTCAAAGTAATGAAAAGCCCACGTGCGAACAGGAAGAATCGATGAGAAATCAGGAAAAGGAGTTTCCTTCCGAACAATCCGATTCTCTGTCTCGCGGCTCGCGCGCGCGCGCGCGCCTCGAAGCAACTTCCGGGACGACGATTCCGCATGGGATTCGTGCCGAAGATTTTCATCAGGAACTCGCACACTCGAATCGCTTGGGAGGCGTGAAAATCTCGCTCCTCAGCTCTCTGAAAACGTTCGTAAATTAATTGCAAAGCTTCGTGACAACAAAAAACATTAAAAACGATCAATTTCATTCGTTTCGTTAGTTCGTTCTAGAGTCTTGACAAAAATCGAATAAATATAAAGCACGAAGAATATCGAGGTACTGAGAAACCCCGAAAAATCGATTCTCATAAGAAACATTGTGGCTCGATTCCCTTTTTTACAATTTTCCCCGAACCAAACGCCATAAAATGAAAACAATACGAACAAATATCCAATATATAAATGGACCAACTGAAGTATACTTGGACGGAAAGCAAAACGCAGAAAAATCCATGAAAGTTTGTTAAGCAAAGACACTCTGTGTTCGCACACCAAGTTCGTAAAAGGGTGACGAAAAAGCGATCGATCCTCGAGGATTTTGACGAAGCTCGTGAGATTAGCACGTACCACGCGAAACCTGCCAAGTTAAGCAGTCACGTTAAGTAACCAATGGGCCAAAGGTATGGCGCACTCAGTTAAAGCGGTGCAACGGAGGTGAATAGAGAGAGAGAGCGGCAGAGAAAGAGAGAGAGCAAAGGAGCATGAGAATTGCGACGGTTGCAATATTCATGATGTATCATGCATCGAAGACACAGACACGTGAATATAGCATATGGGAAATAACGAGCGATCGTGTCGGTTTACACACCTTGAGTTGCATGTGAACACAGCAGAGGTGTACGATGACGAGGCCGCTATAGCGTAATAATACTATTCGAGTGTGTGCAAACCGAAATATATATATTGACGAAAGAGTCTGGAAGCAGGGCGTCGCTATGGCTTCTTCGCACGACATGCCAATAAAACGCTCCTACGGGATAAAGGATACACACGCCGCTGCTGCTGCGGCCTGTAAAATGCTAATTTTTCACGCGGATGCTTAACGCCTTTCCAAGCGGAATTTACTCCCGGCTGGGCGCCAAAAATCTCCGCTTTTTTCGTTAATTTGCCTGAGGGTTGTTGGAGAAATAAGTGTGGAAAGAAAAACTGGCAAAATGTGTGATTTTAGAAGGGAACATTGGGGGATTAAAAGTTGGAGAAAAATCGAAATTTTTAGTCTAAGTTTAGCAGTTTTATTTCCTCTGCTGTGATTCGTCGAGAGTCCAGAAAATGTTTCTCTCCTTCGGATTCAAACGGCTGAGAAATCCTGGAATTGAATATTACGAAAGTTCAATAATTGGATGAGAAAATGGAAATTTCGAATGTCCCCAGAAGCTCGTGCTCGAACGGTAAATTCTTCCCTCAAAATGAGCCCGTCGAATGTCCACTCAAAAAAATAATGCACGGAAGAAGAGAAAATTAAGTGTCGACGCTTCAGTGAACGCGTATCAAGCCTTAAAAAAAAGAATGAAAAATGCTCACTAATTTTGAGCGTGAAATCGATAAATATGAGAAATTTGAATCGCATCGAATGAGCTGAAGAACCATCATTCCCGATCGGATTTATAATCAGAAAAGTATTTACAAAATTCCAATATTGCCATGGCATGCTCAACGCTGATGAAATGAAATTTAAAAATCGTTTATTTCTGCTATCGCTGATCGGCCATGTTCATAAATTTCGATTGATTCAAATTTTGGACTCTTATCGTATTTTTAAGAAAATTCGAAGAATTACAGTTACTCCGAATGTCGTTACTTTTCAAGATGATTGAAGACGATTAAAAAAAACGTATTTGTTCTCGGAAGGTATAAAATCGCGCGGAAGCAATCGAGTCTCATTACGAGCGTGAAATGATAGGAAAAGAAGCGTCACCAAAGACTGACGATATAATTTCATGTACGAGAATGAGAGAATGATTATTTATTACAGCGCATACGTGACGGAGGAGTGTAACCGATTCGAAAAAATTCCTAACTGGATGGCTAAATCGGTAATAGCCGTAAATAATGGTTGGCTCTTACGAGTCCTTACGTTTTTCACACGAGGAACGAGAATAAAGCATCTTCGCTGAGATATGAAACGAAAGAAAGCTTCGACGAGTATGCTCTCGTGGTTATGTACAAGAAAGAGAGAGAGAGAGAGAGAGAGAGAGAGAGAGAGAGAGAGAGAGAGAGAGAGAGAGAGAGAGAGAGAGAGAGAGAGAGAGAGAGAGAGAGAGAGAGAGAGAGAGAGAGAGAGAGAGAGAGAGAGAGAGAGAGAGAGAGAGAGAGAGAGAGAGAGAGAGAGAGAGAGAGAGAGAGAGAGAGAGCGCGAAAAGCCTGGGACGGCCTCACTTTGTCGGGAAGCCCTTAGCTTTTTTGTTCCTCATTGTATTTTTAATTTTTAATTTTTTCTTATCCTCCACTCGGACTTGAGCGCTCTTCCTCTCTCTCTCTCTCTCTCTCTCTCTCTCTCTCTCTTTCACTCCTCGCTCTCTTTCTCTCCACGCTTCGCATTAATCGGGCTCATGCTGTGCATATCTGCCGGTAATGAGAATAATTTGATGATTTTTTTGTCAGGAATTAATCTCGCGCTCGGTGTACGCCGCTGTGAGCTCTTTTACTTTTAGTTCCGAGGAAAGTACAACCGCCGACTCTCAATGTTACAACGTACGTTTATGCTCGAACGCACCGAATCCCATTACTTTATGTGGAGACATATGGAGAACGTTAATTAGGGAACGAAAGCGAATTAGAACTGTAAAAAGAGCCCAACTTGAGGGACGGTATTATTCCATATCGATGATAACAATTTTTTTGGAACTTTCAAACTTTCAAGTTTGAACGTGTGACACGTTCGATTCCAAAGATAAATTCGATGCAAATGAATGATGAATCTCGATGTACAAAGAGGAATTTCTCTTCGATACTGTATAGCGAGGCAACAAGAAAAAAGGAGAGTGGAAAAGTGATTAATAAATCAATTCCAGCTTCAATTGTCAAATAGTACAAAAGGTCAGACAAGTTTCTCCGAGTTGATTTCCCTGATCGAAAAACGGGCGCACAAAGGCCCTGGAGCTTGGCGAAACGTCGTTCATCTCTCCGTCTCTCTTCCTCTCGCTCTTCGAACGGAGAATCGTGCGGCGTCGAAAGAAGGCATAATTAAATTAAACTAAGACTCCCCTTGATTCCCTCAGGAATCCGGACGGGTTCCTCCGCACAACGGAGCACCGAGGTATCTATAGATAAATATATGCCCGTAGAGGAATATCTGTGCGTAGTAGCGAACGGAGTCATCCTTCATTCGTAAGCAATTTGCGGCTCCTCTCGATTGAACATGAAAAAAAAAAACGAATTTGCAAAATTGTGCAGTGATATTAATCATAATTTGAGATCGGTTGCCTCAACGGCGTCATTGCTCAGTTCAATTATTTCTCTGGAGCTTCAATTGGCTCCAAAGTCGAATCGACTAAATTTATTAGCGTCGTTGAATCCAAAGAATGCGACGATTCAAACATTTTCCGAGTCTCCCGAAACTCATTTTGACCAAGTTTACCAAATTTTATGAATTTTAGATCGTTTTTTGCTTTTTTTTTTAATCTTAATCGCGTCGGATTCGCATTCATCTCCAATGAACTTCAAAAACATTGACGTACTTTTGAAGATGCAAGTGGAAAAAAAAACAGCCTGATAAAATCTGGACTGTGGTGATGTTGGAATTGAAAATGGTGAACTCGATGAATGGAAAAGGAATCGTTCAGTTTTTATCTGGAGTATTTACAAATGATTGTCCCTAAACGTATATTTTTATGGTAAAATAATTAGTTTCTGACTGCGGATAATGAACGACGAATTTGTGCAAAGTCGTCGTCTACAATCGTAGACGTCAGTCATAAAGGATAAAAAAAAACTAACGATGGGAGAAACCTAAACATAGTTTGGTTAAATCAGTATTTACACGATTATTTCAGAACAATCTGCCGAGATTTTGAGTTTTATTGTTACTTCTTGTTCGTCTTTTTGATGCTCTCGAGTCCGCTGGCGTACTCGGAAACGTTGAGCATTCTCGATTTCTTCAACAGCCCAGGTTTTTGTGAACCAGCAGCGTCGCGTTGCCTTTTCTGCGGCTGCTTGGCGGGTCTGCAAAGCAGAATGAAATTTTGTTTTTCATTTGCATGAAACGATGAAGTTACTCAGTCAAACCAAGACGGAACGGATCGAATTCTGAAAATTCTCGGAAAAATCTCGATTAAAATCAGAGAAATAATGAAAAATTATATTGTGAAGAAACTGACGAAAGGATTGACCTCGAACTTGGCAGAAATTCGTTTCCTTTTGATTTTCACAATTAAGGCAGAAATTCGGTAAATAGCAGGAAGCCAAGAAGGAGGTGGGAAGAGAGAGGGGAGGAAAGAGAGCGAGAGAGCGAAACAGAGATGAGGTTGATGTTCGTCGTCGCGGGCGCGCGGTTTCCGTAAATGCCTCGAGTTGTTCCCAAGCCGGAAGTGGCGGTCGCATCAGTCTGTTTAATAGCCGTATTGTATAATTATGAACAATGGGGGATATCTCCGAGCCGTGGAGTAGAGCGAGGAACGATATTACGGAGATAGGAACGAGCGGTGTGGAGACATATGTGGACAATCGTACGTGGTACGTTGTGTGCGGACACATTGGAGCTTATAACTCGCGTGTTAAGCTTCCAGCGAGTTGCCAATTCAGGGTTAAAGGTATGCGAGTAGTGTACGGAGGGAGGATAGCGCAGGTGAGTAAAGAGACAGCGACGAGGGAAGGGGACACACGAATAGGACGTGTCCGAGCTGGAGTTTGTCCCGTGGATGACGAATGTGCCTGGACAGAGTTGGTGGAGGGAGGGAGAAGAGCTCGAGAGATTTTGACGTTTGAGGGGTTATTACGGAGAACTCAGCAGCAGAATATCCAGCGGCGAAACGTCACAGTTACCATTGCTCGAGAATGAGAAGCTACGATCTGGCTCCCCCCTCCTCTCTCGCTGGTTCTCCTGCTCCGGTCTTTCGTCAAGCTCGTCTCCGCGTTCGTCGTCTTTTGTCAACCGCGTTCGCGTCACAATATCCCCAACAATGTTCCGGGCTGTACGCAATCTGCCGCTGCTTCTGCTGCTCTTGCTCCTCCCGCTGCCGCTGTCCGTTCGCTCTCGAAACGTTTCGAGCTCACTGATTCCCTTACAGCGCCAACCCACCCGTGTCTCCTTCATTAATACCGTGCGTTCAGCATGCGTGAGAATTCAAATACTGGCATGAACAACGGAGCGCTCTCCTATTCGCAATGGGATTAGGCAACATCTATTCGACACTCGAGTCATCCTTGGCCGATTGCTGATGCTGAAGTTGACGCTGCTTCAACACTGTGCAGCCAACATTTTCACCGGGATTTTATAATTTCAGTTTTTCCCAACTCTGCTCTCCGGTGGGATTGAATCGTTAAAAAAATTCTGTTACGCTGAGTTAAGATTTTAGAAAATGTTGACATCTCCAAGGCAGTTGGATTTTGGACATTTTCTAGTCATTCCACAGCCAACGACCTAAATTTCGTTCCAATAAAACTCTGGACAAGGAATTCGTCTTCTTTTCACAATTAACTGGAATCGATGCCCGAGCAAAAATGATCATTTTCCCAGAGCAACGTAACTGAAATTGTATAAAAAAGTATTTGGATATTAAAATTTTTGGATAAAACTGAACGAACCTTTCCCTGCTGAGTCTGTTGTTGTGTCGGGGCTTCGAGGACTCGTTGTCACGGAGTGTTTTCCCGATTCCTCCAATTTTCTGCGGGGGATCTCTCAGGGCGAAGCTCTTCGCGTAGTGGCCGAGGTGAAGGTCCTTGCGGTTGAATACTTCGCGCATATCACGAGGGTAACTCGCGTAGAAGCGGATCCAGGAAACGTAAGCTGATGAAAGCAAAAAAGAAATGTAAATTAATGAAAATTCTCCTCGATTTTACAAGAAATAAATGAATTTGCTGAAAATTTTGGACTTGAGCTTAAATTTCGCGAGCTCAATGAATTGCGCACTTTCGCGGGGGGCTGGAAAGCCACGAATTTTCAAAGGGCACCTACGGTGGTCCCTCAATAAAGAGCCATTAATAGAGCGAGCCTCAAGTCAAGTGTAACTGTTTCATTGCCGCTGTCCGGGAGCCAGTGGAGAAGGGAAAATCAAGAGAGAAAGAAGGAAAGAGAGAGAAGGACAATCCACCCTGGTTTTCTCGTGCAGTGTGTTCGAGGGTGAGAAACTCGAGGGTACAGCGATCCTGAGAGAACTGGAGCATATGCTGAGGCGATATGATCGCGCCCTCGTGTCGTTCGTTCAACGAGCAACGATTTAGAGAACGTGCGAAAATTTGATCGTTCATGACCCCGATTCGAACCCTCGATTCTCGGGCGACGATTGATTTTTAAACGTCTAAAACTGTTGACGATTCCACGATTCGAGAAGAATCTCAAGTTAGTCGAGAAGAAGATGAAAAATATTTTTTCCCTCTTGTTTTTCAACCCGGCCCCGTCGCCACCGATTCGAGCAACTAAAAAGACCTGAAAATTAATCGTTTTCCTCGAAATTCCGATAAATACAGGATGCAATAAAATTTTTTGTCTCATTCTGTTTACCGATCAACGGTCCATTAAATCACATAATTTCATTTGGAGACTCGCACAACAGTGATTCGAAATTCGAAAAATTTTCATGTTTCTTTCTGCTCGAGCTGACAATAAAGTTGTCATTTTCTTGCCAATTGAAAGGTGTGAAAACCTGTCAATCATGATTCCCTGAATTTCGTGATCGGAGCAAAAAGTTGTTTTGATTACGAGAAAAAAAAAATAAACAAGACGATCATAGAAAAGCTTAAATACAGTTCTCGCTGAAACAAGGAGCGTTATAATATTTTCTCGGTAAATCAAGGGAGTGGCGGAAATAGTAAAGCGTGCAAAGAACTCAAGTATATCGCTGAATAGCGGTGGCATGAAAGAGAAATGTTTTTCTCCATTTAACACATAAATCTCGAGTGGGTTGGCGTACGAGAAGGCGAAATGGGGTGGTCGGGGGAGGGCGGGACCGGGTGACGCAGATAGTTGGAGAAGAAAAAGCTAGAGAAAGGTAAGGGGGTGTGTGCGTTTGCGCGCGTGTGTGCGTGTGCGTGTAGAAGAGTCGAAAGAGCCGCGAGCTGGTATTGTTCCTAAGTGATGTAACTGCGTCTTATTGTATTTGTATCCTGTATCGCATTGTTAAGAGTCTCCTCACCACAAAGCGTAAGTGGTTTTGGCGGAAGCCACATTCAGTGCTACGGATTGTGTGTCGGTGCCCCGCGGTTCTCCTCGTAATCTCCTTCCCACCCTCTGCTTGTTTCTACCCCCGAGACGCGCCGTTTCTTCGGCTACACTCCATTCGGCTTTGCTCTCAGTATTCAACGAAGATAAAAAATCTATAAAAATACGAAAATGTTTGCTCGATTCGAATCCGACGAGAATGTAAGGTTTCGTCGAAGAAACAATTTCTCAAATGATTCGCTCGATCAATGGACTTTCCACCGGTAAAAAATGAAAAATTACGAAATAACGAAGAAAATGGTGCAAAATTGAACACTGAACGGTTGCCGAGGAGCACCTTTTCAGGCCGGGGAGGACAGGCCGCTTTTCGAGGCCATTGGAAATTCTTTTATTTCAAAAACTACCAAAGCTTTCGAGTGCACTTCGAGAAAAGGTGAAAAAAAACGTGACGTAATGGGTTATTTAGAGGGAAAGAAACATGAAAATGAATATTTCAACGTTATTTACTCTCCTTGGATATAATGACAGGTTCGAGCCACAGAGGGGAAAAAAATTACATCGAACGGAGTGTGGCAAGGACCATCAAGCCACAAGGAGATGTCGGTGTCGGAGGGTGGCGGTTTCCGCATGTACGTACGAAAGGGGGTTTGAGTGGATGAATCCCTTAGGTTAGTGGCGAGTGGCATACGATATAGGCTCGAGTGGGAGAGAGTTTGTACAGAACTCGAGGGGCTTTTGGCTCTGCGTGTGTTGGGTTTGTTCAGTAACTGAAGAATACAGTTGCTACACACGTTATTGAGAGCCATTCGGCTTTATCGAGGCGATAATGCTACGAATTAGCGAGATTTTCTCCTCTCCCCATTCGCTTCCCCCTTCTCGCTTCATCCCCCGGAGCTACACACGTGTACTATTTACGATCGAGTTCCACTGCTTTTTGGCTGTTTGAAAAGTTAAAGGCAGCTTGAGCTTTGCACAGCTTTGCCAAGCGATGGAATTTTTTTCTCGCGATTCGACCTAAAAATTCGTTTTCGGTTCGACCTGCTCAAGTTTCCCCAACATTACATAGAAAATTTTGCCAATTTAAGGTAACAGAAAAGTTGGAAAAATGAATTTTATACTCTGAAACCTATCGAGCAAGGTCAAAGTACATTTTCTGATATGTCAAGCTACAAATATTATGAGAAAAAATTCAAGACTGTTTTTAAAAATTCCAAATTATTTTAATCTGTGGTTCACAAGGATCACGTTCAACAATTTTCATAACAAATCAAATCAATCGAATTATATGAGGCGAAGCGAAATATATATACGAATCTACAACTAAAAAACTCAACCCCAGAAAAACGAGATTGCAGTGTTCCAACGAACTGAAAACAAAAAAGTGCAATCTCGATTACAAATGATCGTGAAAATGACGAAAACCCGAGGACCGAGGCTGGGGGGACGGAAATCTCAAGAACGTATTATCGAAGAGTGAAAAATCATTAAGAGGTTTTCCCGGTTTGCATCGGTCTTTGATGGTGCGATGAAAATGCATCCGGTTCTCGGGCTTTTGAGTTTTGGCGAGGGTACGCAGCTGCTGAAAAACGTGTACACATGCTCGCCCAGAGTGGTGGCTTGATCGACAATTAATCTATCAATCAAGGGCAACGTACGTCGCGGTATGGTCAAGTGGTTAGCCGTGTACCGTCACTCAACCTCCTCTCTCGTTCCATTTGAGCTAACAGCTCAAAAATCGTGGCTAACCTTCGTGTAAAGCAATCGAGGAAGGACCACACAATCTGAGGACGAGGAGAGGGTGTGGGAATTCGAAAAGTCTCGCTGCTCCGACGAAGATTTATAGACTTGACCTCCCGATACCTCTAATTCTGTTTCTATTTCCTCCCCGTTTCGTTATTCTCTCGTACATGCCGACAGCACACATTTTATATTCGAAAAAAGCCTGAGCCCAAAGCCTCCTTTATGAAGTTCGACAAGAAAAATCGTTCAGCGTTTTGCAATGAGAGAGGACAAAATTAGTTGAATTTATTTGGACTGTTGCGGCAGCAAAGAATTTCAAAACAATTAGAAGTTCGCTCGATTCTTGCCAGACGACAATAAATTGTGCTATTTTACTGGTCAATTGTTCGATTTTTAATAAAAATTTTAAATCGAACAAAAACTTGAAAATTCAATAAACGACTTTTCTCAGCTTCTTGTTAATCTTTATCCGTCTAGAAGCACTCGAATAAACATTCGAAGGATGAAAAACGCGTTCCATTCGACACTGGGATCCCCGTATAATTTCACATTTCGGTCTAAATTCCAAAAGCCAAAAATTCTGAAGAAAATATGTGGGAAAAAGCCGAGGGAGGAAAGAATCCGAATAGAGCAAGTGAATGAAACAAGCTCGAAATAATGGATTTATTATTGCAGCAAATAAATTTCCCCTGGCCCGATAACGAGGCTAATGGGTGTATAAGGATGGGTTGGCAAACAAGATGATCCCTCTGCTGGCTCATAGACTATGTAAATATATCCGAGTGTTTGGAGGCGAGGAAGCGAGGGAAATAAGAGAGCGACCGAGAGGGGGTAAAGAGGCACCCCTCAATGAGCGTCGTATGGGGTGAATTTAATACGCGAATTGTAGGAGGGTAGTGACAACGAAATTGGCTCATGGGTGCTAGAGTATTAATACGTTATGCGATATTACGTCGTACTCGAGGAACGAGTCAATTTGCTTTTGTCACGAGTGTAAAACGAATGAAACTTGGCTTCGTTACTTCATTATATTCAGTTCGGCGGTGCAGTAATGTACTTCCCCATGTAGGAGCGCGCTAATTCTTGTTTCGAGTTGTGCATTGGCCTGTGAAAGATTCGATGAAAATTTCGTATTCATCATCGTTTGAATTCGACTGGGGTTCAGATCTCGAAGATGGACTCGCTTTGAGAGTTTCGTGGTGGAGCTTCGACGTAATCTCGACGAAAAAATTCGAATGCAGTTGGCTACTGAGCGACTGACCTTTGCAGGCTTTGCTATGGAACTTCTTGTCCTCGATGACGAGATTTTCGAATTCATTCTGCAAAGCCGTGGCGGTAGCCTCGACGGTGTGATGTTTCGACAATGGGCCCATGAGCTTGTCGAGAATGTCGTTCATATTCTCCTGCTTGATTCTGATCCTCCGTGACTCCAGAATACGCACGAAATCGATTTCCGACGGTGTGAGAAATATGATGGAGGCACCGGAACTTCCTGCTCGCCCGGTTCGCCCGATACGATGAACGTAATCGCGAGCGGAGAGGGGGCCGGTGTACTGGACGACGGTATCGACTTTTGGCATGTCCAATCCTCTGGCGGCAACATCCTGAATAGTAACAAACAAAAAGTTCAATGATAAACAAATTTCAGACGAAAAATGAGGAAAAATCGAGTTTTAAACTACTCGAAATTCAGATTTTTTCAGACCAAGACACAAAATAATTACGAACAAGAACATTTTTCGCTCGAGAAAGCAAAAAATAAAAATACAAATATTACAGGTATCTGGTTACTCAAAATCCATGATTTTTTTCAGGCCACTATTCAAAATCGTATGAAAATGAGAGAATTCTTTCGTGGAGCACCTGCTACAAAGTGATAAAAATGAGGATAAAATAAGTAGAAAGTGAAAGGATCAGCAGTGAGCATGTTCACAGTATGGCGGGGAAGCCGCAGGAGCTCGTCGGTCAGGCACCGGCTACAAATGTCTTACAAACTGTGCGTCGATTTCTCGTTTCGCCAGCACCCTACGCCGCCAAATTTTTCGAGCACGAGCGAGATATTTGATCTCGGGATTCAAGAAATACATTGATACGTACACAAACTTGTGTTTGTCTATAGACATAGGTATGGGAATGTATAAATATGTATAAATATATGTAAGTATAACACGAAAGACGACGAGGACCCGCTGGGGACCCCAACGGCGAACGTTTGAGAGCGGTCCCGTTCGTCATGTCCTGTGGGCTACGAAATCAAGTGCACTTTGGTTCCGAGGCTCGTGTTCTCTCTATGTTTGGCTAGTAAATGATTCCGAGTCACATTGCTCGGGGGGCCCAAATGGAAATAACGTTTGATTTATTGCTGGCCAATTATTTAAGGTTTTTTTCAGTGCCCTTAACCCGAACGAGCTGTCGAGACAGTTCGATTATTTATTCGACGTAAAAAGTAGTCCCGCGTCTCACGAAATTGAGCCATTTGCTTAAATCTTGAATTTTTTTGTCTTCCTTCTCTCTCGAGCTTTTCGATAAAAATCGAGGTCACATTTTTTGGGGCAACAGGGGACAGATTTAAAATGAGTGAAATTATATACTCGAGGAAATCGAAGCTACAGAATTTCTTTCGATTTTCGACAAAGCCCTTTCAGGGTCGTTTTTGTATATTCAATTTTATTAAAATTTTGGTTAAAAATCTGCTCCTTCGTTGCTCTTTTTTTGGCTACTTTTGATCGGAGCTCCAGCACGTTCTAATTCTCGAACACAAATTTTTCAAGTCGACGGGCATAAAGACTCGAGGAGTTTTGGATCAATGGGGGGCTGACTGCAACCCCCCATGAAATTTGGACAAAAATTCCTTCACGAAATGATTATACGTCGATTCTTCTTTCGACTGTTGGTCGTTACGAGGCCTGTAATTTTGAATCCTCTTAGCCTTCCCCGTCGTTCGAATCGGCCTCTCTTTTTGTCCGTTTCCAATTATTTGATTTATTTATTTTTTGGATTCGTGTAGCTCGCACAACTCACAACTTATTTCGCGTACGAGAGAATTCATTCAGCAAGCGGCGACGACGACGAAGCGCGACGATGTGACCACGGGCTCACAGTGTGAGCCCGCGCTGCTCACAGGCGCCAGAAATATTATGAATGAGCCATTTTTTCGGGGAGATAAGTATCGTCGAACACGAAGATAATGAATCCGGAGACCTCGACCGGATACAGAGAGCGAGGATATATTTTGGCTTTTAATGGCCTACACGAAGGGACGCAAAATGAAAAAAAAAAAGGACACGAGGGTGGTTGGTTCCATCAAAAATTATTGACGCTTCTGAAACAACGATCGACCAAGACCCGGAAAACAGGACCGGACAAATCTCCGAATAATCGAAACTGCGAGTGATCGATCGAGGGGCAAATCTGTCAACGAATCTTGCGATAATCAAGGACAAAATCGATCAGAAAGTATTTCAATAAAGCGCGCATGGAATTTCGGGCAAATTTCGTGGCCCGTTTCAGTGTTGAAGCCAAAAAAATGATCAATTTACGGAGAGGATGCAATGGCAAAAGAATTTTAACGAAAATTTCAATTTTTTTCAAATTAAGAGAATTTCTGTTGGCCAGATTTGGTGGTTGCAGAAAAATTTTGTCGAATCAGCAATTGGAAGTGAAGTTTTTGCCCAGTGGGAGCAAAATTATTCGGAAAATTCTCGTCGATTCTTAATGTTTAAAGTGAGAAGCGAGTTTGAGTTCGTAAATCTCGTTATTTAATAGCCACGATGAAATAGAAAAGGTGAAGGAACATAGCCACTGAATTGGAGATATGTTTGAGGCGGTTTGCCCCCCTGAGATACGGCTGAAGTGGATTAATGATGGCGATTAAAAAGTAAGATCGTTTAGGTTAGGAGAAGCCGCGAGGGCATCGGTTTGCGGAGGACGTCGTTGATCGGAAACGGATAGCCGCTCAGAACATCTCACTCGGTCCATAGATCATGAGAAACGTTCGCTCTACTGGAGCCTGATCTCTCTCTACCATGCTGAGCTCTCGAGACTCTCCCGACGTTCGGCTCGTCTCGATGTGGAAAATTAATAACGCCCCGAATAAATTTCGTGTCTGGTATGAGAGTCCCTGGGTCGGGAGACAAAACGTGGGCGGAAATTTTTTCAACGAATAAAAATTCGATCGAAACCGCCTTTAGACTCCTTTCCAAATTCGGTCAATTATTTTGTTTTAATCACTCAGCTAATTTTGTGGGATTCGAAACACCTGAAAATTCAGAAAAATTCATCGATTTAATCAGTTGCGTCATTTTTACTCGATTTTCGGAGCTCTTTTTACAATCATTTCATCCAAATTTCCAAAAAATTCCAAGATAAATTGTAGAAAACGAAGGATTCTTAATTCAAAATAATAGTTGAAAATAAATGAACAAAACTCTTCGTTTCTTCGTCGAAATCTCAATTTTCAAGCTTTGCACGAAAAAACAACGAAGAAAATTTATTTTGAGGACTCCAGTTTCAACTTTAGTTTCTTTTTAGAAGTTTTTTGCCCAAAATCAGTTTTAACCGAAGCAAAATCATCCTTGCACTTACAATTAAACTATTAAAATGCAGTCGAGAAACAAAAAAAAATAAAATAAAATAAAAAAAAAAATAACTTGGCAATTTCTCCATTATTTTCATCATCGAGAAATCAGCATTCCGAGTAACGTAACAGGATTTTTAAATGACGTACGCGATCATGAGCACAAGCAGGAACTCGCCTGGGGTGCATCAAACGCGCGTAACTGACTCACAGTTTTTTCCTGTTTGGTATTATTTCCCACATAAAATAATATTTTTAATTGGAAAATGGAATCGCAGCCGGATCGATAAATAACGGCATTGAGGTGGCATTGAACGGTGGATCGAAGGACTGTGAGAGTAATGAATGAAAAATGCATTACGTAAATTAAACGGAAAGTGGAAAACGTCAGACGTCGTCGTTGGCGAGGAATTCGAGTGTGAAAAAACGTGCTCGTTCGATAAATTTCGATTCAAGGTGAATAAAAGTGAGAATCTCGAGGCACGTAAGTGCCTCAAGATTCCGCACGCTTTTTATCCCGTTCGTTAATATCGAGCAGAAAAGAAATCATCAACGCTATTGATGACTCGAGAATGATAATTAAACTCGTTACGAAAGCCTCGTGAGAGCTCATAATTTTCAAGCTCTTGACGCAGCGTGGGTTCAGTGGATACTACTAAATTTCACTGTGAAAGAATAAAACACACGAAGCCCGAGATTTACGAGCGTCAGCTCTGTAAGTCTGCGGGTATTTGCGAGTTTTTATCAATTTCTTTTTCACCACAGAAAGCGAATCTCGCCCCATTGTCTCGTTTTTTTTCATTCTTTCATCTTTACGCCGAATAAAAATATTTCAGAATCGACACTCTGAAACTTTTGACTAAGAACTTCAAACCAGAAGTGAGTTTTGAACACTCCCGATTTATAATGATCGACGAACTTACCGTACACAGAAGAACGCCGCTTCGAGCCTTTCGGAACGTTTTGAAAACCTCAGTTCTCTCCTTTTGTGACATGCTTCCATGAAGCTTGAAAAATTCAACGTCAACCAGAGCATCCGAATCCTCGTCATCCTCGTCCCTCGGCTTCCCAAGAACAGTCGATAATATGTCTGCGTGATAGTCAATCATGTCTTGAGTCGCCATGAAAACTAAAATTTTGTGTTCACCAGCGACCTGATAAAATAATTGAACGATCGTGTTAATTTCAGTGCGCAATAATAATGTGGACAATATCGTGAAGAAATTTATCTTTGTTCGACTTTTTTACGAATAGTTTGTTTAAAAAACAGTTTCAGCTTGAGAAGAGCGAATAAAGTAGATTGAAATAAAAAATTGGATTTAACTCATTTCCGTTGAACTATTGGAATAGATTTCGAATTAAATTTTAAAGTACCTGACATTTTCCAGCGATGTAAGCACTCAGAGTGACCATTCTCAGTTTGGCAGGTGTGACGACATAGCTCTGATTGACACCTTGCGGCACGACAAGATCTTCGTTGGTTTCGCTCAAGTTTCCGCCGACTTGATTCAAGTTGTCCTGGGCAGCATCAACAAATACCGGGTCAGTCATTGTCAGACCAGCCAACTTTTCTACCGCAGCTGTCAAAGTGGCAGAGAGCAAAACGGTTTGCCTCGAAGAAGTGCCTGCTCGATTGTTCTCATCGGTTTTGTTTAGTGGAGTTTCTTCATTCTGGGATTTTCGTTGAGGTGGAATTTTTTTCTTGGTTTTCTTTGTTCGGATAAGAAATTCTTGGTCACCCTCGTCGCTGTCTGTTCCAGAGTGATATTCCTGCTGGTTCAAAATTTCTTTGCTCTCGTCTGAAGCTTCGGTTTCTTCTTTTTTGCTGTGTTCTTCGGCTTTTTCTTCCACAGCTCCAGAAATTGCTGATTCCCTCATTTTTTCCTCTGCATCATCAACAACTTTTGTTCCTCTGCTTCTCACAAGAGCAAGCGGATCGTAAGAACATTTCTCTGACTCGGCGCCAGTTTGCTTCTTCAAAGCTTCAACTATACCAGAAATATCTTTTTCATATCCCATGTCCAGCATACGATCGGCTTCGTCGAGAACAAAACATTTAACTTCGTTCAATTTAAGAGATTCTGTGTGCTCAATGTGATCCAGGAGGCGACCAGGAGTCGCTATGAGAATCGTGCATCCTCTCCGAAGACGGGCTTTCTCAGCTTTTCTCTTTTCTCCACCCACTAGATAACCAGGGACAATCCAGGTGAATGGCTTGACCAGCTTGAGGAAACACTCGTACGTTTGGAGAGCAAGTTCTCTTGTGGGGACCACAACGAGCGCCCGGAGACCACTGTTTCTCATCAATTTTGGCCTAATACGTTGCAGAGTTTCAACAATTGGAAGAGCGTATGCCAAAGTCTTGCCGGATCCAGTCTGCGAACGAATGAGAACATTTTTCCCAGATAGTATTACCGGAATTGCTTTCTGTTGCACAGTCGTTGCCTTAGTTATTCCCATATTTTGCTCCAGGTTTGAAATACTGTAGGAATGAATGCCGAGATCCTCAAATGTTGTTTTACTGAATACCGTTTCATTTACGGGCTTCACAAGCCTTTGACCGATGTTTGGTACTTCTGGATTGTTACCAAAGAGTGAAGAAATCTTACCCGAGGGTTTTGCATACGATTTTTCTTGTCTGTCTTCGAATCGGGCATTATCTTTGGTTCGGTTTCGATTTTGATTTCTATTCTGATTCCAGTGTTCTTTGCGATTGAAACTAGATCCACCGGACTCAGATTCTATAACATTTCTGGCATGAGGAAACTTTTCAAATGTTTTCTCAGTGCTGCTGTTTGTTTTGGGAACTTCGGGCAACAGTTTTGCATTTACATCTTTCGATTCGCTGCTCTTAGAAAATAAATCGGCAAGCGATTTTTTGGGTTTATCTTCATTGCGGTTTCTAGTCTTTGCAAGAATCGTTTTGAGTTCATTCTCTTTGGTTGGCTCGGAAAATGATACCAATGGCTTGCCTTTCTGCTTTTGGAAGGGAGTTTTTTGACTCGCTGTAGTAGACAGTTGGTTTGAAACATTTCCACTTGTTTTCTTTTCCAATTTATTGATTCTTGCATTATTAGCATTCACGATCTTTGATCGTACTACGTTTTTTGCGACTATCGCTCCGAGCGATTTCTGCTTTACTCTCTGATTTTTCAAACCTATTTTTGTAGGCGAAACTGTCGATTTCGAAGATTTTTCGTCTGTTTCATTGTTGTTTTTTTTTAAGTCACGTTTTGCTTTTTTGACGAGTCTTTTGACGTGGGGCTTGAAAAACGCTGATTTACTTCGCTGAACCTACGACACGGTTGATCATATCGATGAAAATAAATGATTTCAAATTTCTTCTATCGCTGACAGACGTTACACGAATACGAGGCGATTCTAACCTAAAACTCACCTTTGTCGCCTCACCAGCTGACGTGCCGCTGGAGATATTCAGACAAATATCCATATCTTGAATAGCCATTTTTAGTCTCTATTGTTTTTTTAAACACCAACAATACCTTTTTTACTTGTTGAATCACAAAAAGTAGAGGTAAATACACTACGGAGCAAATATTTCCCGACAACCACGAGGAGTCACACGTGTTGACTGTTATACTCTCCTTTCCCGCCTGCCCCGCAGCGCGCAGTCGAAATGTGCAACGCGCAAACTCTCTTTTGCTCTTGTACTCGTATGTGCACATGCAAACGCATTATTCGATCATTCGATGGGGTGAAACACAAATTTTGTCAACTATTAATCCAACGAGTGGAGACATGTTTGAAATTCAATAAAAATACTTGAAATTGATCATTCTTGTCGATCACGATTAAAACATTTGTAATAATCAATGTAATAAATCACGATTTATTAGTACAGAGAACCCCCACTTGATTGGAGATACAATCATGTACAGTCCCTTTTCTTTTTGATAAATTAGGAATGTTATTTTGAGCCCGTAAATATTTAGCCTCTCAAATATGAGTGTTTAATTACTATAGACAAATTAGATAATTTGTAAGCACATTACGTACATGTATTATCAATAAATAAATCAAAGAGAAAGAATTGTTCCGTATTTTTCTAGTTAAATCGAAAATAGGCTCAAATATCCAAATTCCACGAATTCCTAAAGCGCTCCCAGCGCATGGTGGCAATAATAACAAAAAAAAATGACGTACGGTACTAATTGTGTGAATTTGGCTCGACAAGAACACCAGATTTAACTTGTTCTTTGACGTATTCTCTCGGTAAAATATTGACAATCTCCATTGAGCTGATACGTTTTAGTTTTGAAGCATCGAAAAACGTTTCCCCCCTTCTTTCGCGTTCCACTTACGATCTCATTAACACGAACAAAAATAAACGTTGAACAATCTGTATTGATAATTTCAATAATAACAATGACAATAATGATTCAACAGAAAGATTTCGAGATTTGAACGTTGTTGAACCAACATTTACGTTTCCATGGTTACATTTGTACGGGGCCATGTGTGTATGTTTACATTTCTTGCTAGAATCATTATCACAAGGCGACAGTGTCTTCGAGACCGCTGGCTCGAATAGTACTGTGTTTTTCATTTAACGTTTGGTGCTCCGTCGAATTATTTTATTCGTACACGCGGGAGTATAAGCAAGCAGGAGCGATCACCAATTTATTTCGTTGTCATTGATTTTTATTCGGGAGAAAGAAACATGAACAAGTTCTATTGTTTGAGTTTGACAACAGCGGCGAGAATAATTGGTGCATTCGGCCTGGTACGTTTTGTCGTTTCTCGAAATTTCCACCCCACTGAAAAAAACAATACGAGTGAGGAGCTCTCAGTTTTGTATTTATTTATCAAATATGCGGTAATTTTGACACTCTCGGACACGAGAGCACAGTTTGTAAACAGTGTTCGAGCATGACCTTCAATCTATTTACGTATTTCTCGATTCCCATTCGAGATTCCGGGAAGTGAAATGTTTTTATCTACCATTTCGACTAATTTTTCGATCACAAGGCTTTTTGTTGCGAAACGAGAATGGGAAGTTGGCCCACCCATGGAATATTTGGAAATTCGATCTGTGATCATCGGTCGAGAACTAAAGTGACATTTTTTTTCTAACTTTCAGTCGACTTCCATTTTAATGATAAACATTATAATGAGCGATTTCTTCTCGAGGAAAACAGATGAAGAATTTTTGGATTCGGTCGAAATGTGGTCATTGCTGGGCCTCAATTGGACTCAGTTTATGAAAAACATTCGAATTTCCAAGAGAGGTGAGTCAAGTTTCTCACGTACACGTCTCCGTTTACCAGTCTCTTCCGTGACTTTATGCACGGATATATACAATGATCGCGAAGAAGTAAACACACGACTACGTGTTTCTCTAACGGACAAACGTGACCTGATTGCAATATAATGTACATCATTTTATATACGTGATCAATAACACGGTAAATGTCGCATTAATACTCGACACTAAATTCTCAATTCATGGACAACTACAACAAAGAATTTCGATTATAAAACTTTCGATATAAAACGATTCCTGATTTCATCCACTGAAAAACAGAGTTTAACTTTCCTTGCAAATACCGGCGTGGAATTTATGACTCAAGAAAACGAAAATTGACAAAACGCTGTCACTGCTAATCAATTTTTTTAAAAAATGAAATTTAATAAATTAATATTCATTAAATAATTTCAATAATTCGATAAAAAAGAGTGAAATTGATATTCTATGGCTGCATTGATAGCCACATTAAATTTAAAAAAGTGGAATGATTCGAAATATTTGAATCTGCGATTGAGTTCGAGGAAAAACTTTTTAGGGAGAATTTTGGTAAATCGTCGCGTGAAAAATAAGTCCTTGTAGCGAATTAGTTGAGCAGATTGACAATTTTAGCTTTGATATCCATAGATAAAGCCAATAAAATGTGATAAGAAGTTATGAGTCCGTTATCAGTTGGTAATTAGAAATAAACTCGAAGCAACGTTTTTACGATGATTTGCTACGAGCGTTTGACGTCTGCGGGACTTCCGATCGTCATTCCGTTCCAATGAATTTGACATTCCAAATCCGCAAGTTTATACGACAAGATAAGCGGGGAATGGTGAAAAATTTGCGAGTGAAAAAAATCGAAAAAATATGAATTTCAGTTTCAGTTTCATTTATTTTATTAATTTTACTTTTTTGGACTAAAACGAATTTCTCTGATTTAATGACTGGAATGAATTTTATCTCGGTTACGATAAGAGGAAAAGACGATAATACACGATAATTTTTTTTGTGATAGCCAGCATTCTGTTTTATTGAATTTTTCATGTTTTTCCTCTCTCACACGCACAGTTGAGCTGGTCCTCGCATGCTTCCTCGGTTATTCCTTCCTCCTGCTGTTAGTCAGTGCTTTCCTGGCGCTCGGAACAGTTTGCGTAAGTCTAACGTCATCATTTTTCACTGTTTTTTTAATCTTTTGCTCACCAATCACCAATTTCCGACTATTTTTATTGCGATTTTTTGTTTATTTACACGTCTAATTTATTCGCCCTTTTTCAGAGGAAACCTCACTACGCTGTTCCCTGGCTGTATCTTCAAATGTTCAACATCATTGACCAAACGATATCTCTGTGTATTCGCTTGATCCACGAGCCTTATTACGACTCGTACGACAAATCGAATTGGTACATACCATTATCCAGCGTGTATTTGGGTGAGTGAATAACCTCAAAAATTTTTCCTCCACATGTTGTTAATCGTGTGTAAAAATCGTTCAAAAATTTCGTCATCCAGAGAACTGACGTTTAACGATATTCGAAAGGAAATTTGCATAATTATGCCGCGATTATTTTGAAGGGCTCGGAGCAGCGAGTTTGGCTCGGATTTTTCATGAAAAACAGTAAAAACCACTCAAAATATTCACACGTCGGGAATAATTTGAAATAAATTATCAAAAAAGTAGATTTCGGAGAAAAATTTTTTTGCTGCGTTCCAATGACCAAAGTTTCAATTCAGGAGTGTCAAATATTTACTGCCTCGCTTCAATATTCGATGTTCGTGCTCCTTCACGTGGGAAATTCAATATCGATTTTCTTATTTGCAAATTTTATTTAGAGTGGAATATACAAATATTTAAATTGAAGATAATTCGGTTTATTTTTCACTCAATTCGGATATTTTGATTTTGAACCTGAAAACCAGAGCATAGAAAGTGAAGAATTAGACACGAAAAAGTGTTTTAAATCTCCCACATTGAAACTGTGATATTTCCAAGTCACGAATGGCAATTATTTGTTTGAGTTTGTTGAAATTTGGTGTCAGAGAAAGTTCTTTTTTATATTAGAAACTCCAACGAGCTCTGATAATTCTAAATAGCATGAAAAATCTAGCTTAAGGGAACTACTGTACTGCATGCTAGTCAAATGAGTGCTAAATTTTCAAAACGCTTTTAGACCAAGTTTAACGTACCGATTAAATGTATTGTTAGTGGATTTGTATTACAGCATATCTCATTAAGATGTAAAAATATTAAAAACGCTAGTTTTGCAAAACCATCAACTGATAAATACAAATTTCCACGCTGACACATTTTCACTGGTATTTTTCAAAGAATTTTCATCGATTTTATTGCAACAAGTCTCACTTTGTTCGTCAACTGGTCCTCTATGAATCCACCGTGTACTTGTTTTTTTAACTTGATCGTTTCACTGTTGCAGCTAATCGTTAATTAAGTGAAAAAACTTTTTCATTCATAATTTATCTCAGGAATGAGTTTAAAGGAAAATCTACGTGGTGAATTGGTAGAGGATCGGTTGAGGAACAAAATGAGACTTGGTGCAATAAAATCGGTTATAAAATACAGATGATTATTTGAAAAATAGCTGTGAAAATGTGTCATCATGGAAATTTGCGTCCATCAGTTGATAGTTTTGCAAAACTATCATTTTAAATATTTTTTCACATTAATATGATATGCCTGAATACATATCTACTAACAATAAGTTTAATCGGTACGTTGAACTTGGTCTAAAAGCGTTTTGAAGATTTAGCACTCATTTGAGTAGCATGCAGTACAGGAGTTGTCTTAAGGTCCAGCAAGAATGTGGAATACGAAAAAAAGAGAGAAAAATTGTTGAAAAAAACGATTGAATGTTTCCAGTGGCCATGGTGTCTGTTTGGATGACGGTGTACTCGGCTCGTCTCGAATGGTACGAGTACGTTGGGCCGTTCGACAGTTACGAGATCTTCAATGCCGGTCAGAGCGCGGAAACGAGCGTAGATTTTAATGTGCCAAAGACGCCTTCGTACGTCGCCCAGAGTCGGATGGTGTTGAATTCGCCGCCACCGCACATACCGATCAAGTACGAGGTCGTCTGACATTGAGGAAACAATTGACAAAAAACGAGAAGGAGGATGAATATTCGGAGGAAAATTAGCCACAGGAGAAAACTCATAACCGGAGAAGTTCTCGAGTCACGTAGGAAATTCTTCGTATTTTAAAAAACGAGGAAACCACGAACGAGACCGGGAGGCGTGCTGAAAACAAAGTTTTTTTCAACGTTCGGCGCCCGAACGAAGAAACAAGTAATCGAAGCGTTTACACTATCGAGCGATGCGCGCCGAGTGTTTAATTTTTCTTATCACTGGATGAAACCGCTCGCGGTAAGCTCTCTCAAAGTCTGAACAATCGTTTCGATCTTAAACATACACGACGCGTAAGTTAAGTTTCAAGTGAGAATAACCTCGAATCCTTAGGCTCGAACGTATGTTAATATTTATTTTGTACTAATGGCCCTAATCTAATGTACGAAGGTAAGAAAAACTTGTGAGCACAGAATGTAAGAAACACATTGTGAAGAAAAACCCTCGAGATAAAGAGACTCGCAAAAAATAATATTTTTTCTTTCTCGCACTCCAGTTGTCCCCGCCGCGAGCGTCGACTGGGGCTCCAAATTTCTCGGAACTCATCGACGATCACGTGTCCCAAGTTCTTCAATTCCGCGCATATTTTTCGCGTGATTCGCTCACTCGCGAAATTCTTGCGTCATCGATGTCGCGAGGCCTTCGCATCTCATTCGTTCCACCGCGCGTCGTCTCCTTTGGCTTCGATTTCGCTCATTTTTCGAGCGAATCTTCCTTCGACTGTAATCCATCGCGATGCAGTTTAACGAGCGATTTTAATAGCTCGTTAAACTTTGATCTTCCCGCCAGATTTCGGCCTGGGGATCGAATGATTTTCGGAATGATTTCCCAGACGTTTTGCAACTTTGTTTTCAATCGAATTCCCACAAATTTTTGCTTCCGATCGAACAAAACACAGGACGAAATGATTTTTCAAAATTTTTCAACGAATCCAAGCGAAAAAGCAGCTTCGCGTACCTCCCCGCAATAAATCAGAGGCCCCCGCACACAGGGACGGGGGAACACGAGGCTAATAGAGTGTATCAAACGTCCGGGTGTCCGTCGATGCGTGCTACACACTCGCTCGTTTCTCTATTGATAAAAATATGAGAAATGATCGTGTTTTACGTCAAAACACTTTCAAACTAGGCGGATGTGAATGGCTGCTCGGCTAGCATATTCCTTGGAGCTTCAGAGCTTTCATATTTCGTCCACGCAAATATCCACCCATTGGAGATTCATGCGAAAAGTGTATTCCGAGTGTATGTGAATTTTTTGGTTGATCAGCACCGCGCGACCTCGAGAGGCAAAGCGTGGAACGATTTGTCGAAAAGTGCTCCTCCAACTTGCGCAATCTCGGATCCATTCGGGGATAAAGTATCATGCATAAGTAGTGCACCATAAAGTATAATGGTCCGAAGGCATTGGAAGGGGAAAATTTACGGAGCTGCGCGAGCGTGAGCCAGCGAGAAGAAATTCCTCGCGATTTATGAGGCTGATTTATCGTGGAGCTTTAATCTCGATCGACTGCAGCTTTAACAATCGTAATATTATAATCCTCAGGGATAATCCGAGCTGTGAAATGATTCAAAATGAATATTCAATCATTGGTTGACTCGATGTTGTGTCCGCGAAGACCGTCGCGAAGGGGCGAGGTATCAGGGACGAGAATTTAAGGGATTTAGGCCAAAAGAGCTGAACTCTAACTCGATACTTTTACAAGTTAACGATAAGTTTTTAAGAAGTTACAAATTCGAGGTTTTATTGCCTCGAGACCGATCGTTACAATTCTCCCTAAAGACTGTCGAATTTTGGTTAATTGGTAAATTTATAGACTCTGGGGTTTTTTCCCCTCTCGCGACAATATGGCGTGATATTTTTTCTCGAAGTTTCGGTGATGACATCGAGGGTCGATGCGCTCGTTCACGAACGTCGATATTTCGCCGTCGATGCATTTATGCTGAGATCGCTTAATTTGTATACTCTTTATTTCAGGAGTGCGATGTACGGGCACAACATCGTTCACAAATAACAGAAGCCAAACTATGTTTACAGCTCGGCGTCCGATGGGAAGCGAATCTTCGACGTCATTCGTCGTGAGCTTTCCAATGGAATAATCATCCCGGCCGTGATTGATTGGGGACGTCAACCTCCGAAGAGACCTGGAAGTGGAGAATATTCGATAAATTCAACATGACAGCATTTGTCGCAGCAAAAGAGTATGCACTTCGCTTCAAAGTCGCAGAAAAATGAAAAGGAGCGGAGAGAATGAGAAGGAGGGGGAGGGGGAGGAGAAGGAGCGAGAGCGGGTAGAAACCTCCGCGGTTGGTTGGCCGTGCTCTTAAAAAGAACTGAGCGAGTCAATTTGTAGTCTGTCGCAAACTTTTAAAACACTAGTTGACAGCCAGCCCCGTCCGTCCCTTTTGCTCTCTCTCTCTCTCTGCTGCTCTGCCGCGAGTGTCGTTGGAAAGCAGCGGCGCGCGCCCGCAGTTTCACCCGAGTTGGCCTCCTCGCCCGTTCCGCACCCCTGGCAAGTGTACACCGCGCTCATTCTTTCGCCGCACAGCAGAGAACGAAGCGATTGGAGAACTCGAGAAGTCCTTGTTCCATAGATATACGGAGGCGACTCATACCTTTCGCGAGCAAATGCACGTGGGGATCGACGCTGCGGCGGAGGTCCTTGCACAGGCTCTGGTCTGTGGGAGGTTTCCATGCACGAGCGGATCGAGCCTCTGGAATCGTAAGGGCCAGCTGGCCCGGGTCGCTCCGGAGCTCTCCGTTCCCTCGACGCCCTTTTTCACCCAAGTTCCTCGAGGCGCGAGGACCGTCGGGGGCTTCTCGGAGAAAAAGCCTCCGCGATGGCCAACCCCGGCGTCGCTCGGCGGCGGAGCCGATGGGTTGTAAAATAAAACTAACTTGGCTCTCTCCGAGCCTGGGAGCGAAGTGCCCGAGCTAAATCTCATTCCCGCGGGACTCGAGGCTCCGTCTCCCTCCTGCTCGTTTTTCCTCGGCCCCTTCTCCATTTCCTCTCCATCCGCAGCTTCCTTTATTTCGCGCGGAGGATCACCGCGCTTCTCAGATTCGTTTTGTACCGGCGAAAAAGCCGATCCTAACGTCGACCGAGCGGCCCCGCTCATCGGCGTTTCCCTGCCGATGCCCTTCCACGCTTTCGCCACATCAGCCCCGGCATTAATTGGCTGTTGAGGCCCGGAGCCTCGAGCTCCTCGGAGGCGACGTTCCCGTTCCCCGGGCGCGACTCGAGCTCCGGAGCCCTTCCAGCGACTCGTGCAATTAATCACTCCACCGCGAGCTACCAGGCCCCGCTTCAGGAGCGCTCCTCCGCTGATAATTAATCCGCTCAATCCCGTACGTTGCAACACTCGCGTGGAAAGGCGAGTACGAGGAAACAGCACAATCTACTTAAGCCCGGCAACAACCTCCGGATTTATATCGAAACAAAAAACTGGTTAATAATCCCACGTAGCTGGGCGGTGATTCGAGGCTCCCTCCCTCGCCCCGAGGAGAGCGCGATATTCATTCGCTCAAGCATCGCCCTGTGCGCGGGGAAACGTCGCTGAACTTGGCGAATTCTTACCACGGAATTTATCGCGCATGCATCCACGTTTTATACTGTTTCGCGTAGATGCAGCGCCGGCGGCCAGAGCAAATACTCGATTTGGCATTACTTTTCCAGACAGACAGATTTTATTGATCCAGCTCAACACACTGACGCGTGGCCCCATCGGGACGGAGAGACACACGCTCCTCGTGAACGAACGAGATGAGTTTTCGCCGGAACTGAACGCCCCATAAAGCTAACCAATGCTAATACTTCGGATTCACGCAGTGGCGTCGACACGAGCGACCCATTCGAAGGAGCCTCGCTACCCACGTGTCCCCAACAAACGTACCAACAGTCGCCGCTGACTTGGACCGGAATCCGCAATAAACGCGTAACCGAGCCTAATTCGTAATGTCGGCCGAGTCTCATTGTGTCCCCGCGCTGTCGAAACCGATCCCCCAACCCTCTCTTTCCCTTTTGCCCTCGCACGTCGGCGTCCGACTACCGAGATCTCCGCGAGCACACGCGCTTCGGGACTATCGAGGACGGGAAACTGACAGTAACTACGTTGCACGCGTAACAACTCGGTTTATTGATACTTTTCTAAAGCATCGAGCATACCCGAGGCCTGCGCGCATATATTTTTTCTCGCTACGACTTTTTTTCTTTTCTTTCGCGATGACGAATGAGAGCCGAAGCAATCGCTAATTTGATTTTTTCTGCGAATCCGCAAGACGTTTCACAAGGTGATTGGGAGGAGTTTGCGTCGATTTTACGAAAATCTGGAAAAGTCTTTCGTTCGGAGGAAACAGAACGGAGATGTTCGGCTTGTCGCGGGCGAATGAAGAAAAGGAAGTTTTGCAAACGCCCGATGTTCCGGGCGACCGCGAGAGCGGGAATTTCCATCCGCATATGGGCGAGTGAAATCGCATTATTTACAAATTTTCTGGGGAGACGAGGCGCACGTGCGAGCATCCTGTTTTTTCCCCGTGTACACGGACTTTTATCGGAGGCGATTCCCGCTTGCCGAGCCGCCCGGCTCTGGCTCCGGGCAAAACGGGCGTTGGAGGAAGTAAATTTGTGAAGCCGATGGACAGTGAACACAATGGGCTACATTTAATAGTACATTAAACTCGTGCGTTTGGGAAAACGGGCTTCTTCGTATGCAGGCACGGGACAACGGCCTTTGGTACACCGACTTTCCTTGCCGACCCTCGGCAGACACTTTGGGGGGAGACAAACGCGAACGGGGCATTGTCCGGCTACAGAAAAACGTGGATTCCCCGATCCCGAATTTATGCCTCGAGCTTGGCTCCGCGATTGCAGCGCATTTCCTCGAGGGAAGGAGCAACCTCGAGCCAAAATAATGTACGAAACGTTACGACTCCGGATAACTTATTTCACGTCAGCGTATTACAGCACAAAGGGAACAAACGTTTTGCATTTTTCCGGTCACCAATCCACTGCTCACTTCGCAAATTTCTTAAAATCACTTTTTATTGCACGCCGCTCCTTCGATGCGGCATCTCACTTTGCACTACAAATTCACGTGTTTCGATCAACAACGTATCGAATAATTTGAGGTTAGGATGAGTGACGGCTACGCGATCTTTGCACCAACTATATTTTTCGAAAATTTCAAA
This sequence comes from Venturia canescens, assembly GCF_019457755.1. NCBI lineage: Eukaryota > Metazoa > Arthropoda > Insecta > Hymenoptera > Ichneumonidae > Venturia > Venturia canescens. The sequence continues at coordinate 5,134,410 of NC_057425.1, forward strand.
AGACGAAACTTACTTTAAAATCATAGCTTTATTATTTTAGAAATACAGTCTGTAGAGAACCAACGTTTTTATACAATTTTATTATAAAACGCAACGTTTGAAGAGTTCATTTTGACTAGCGTGGTGCAACAGCTGCCGCTGCTGTTGATGTCACGCTTTTTCAGTTTTGTTCACAAATTTCATAGGTTATGAAGTGAGTTTACTGTGTGCAAAGTAGTATTGCAGTGGAGGAAGATGAAAAAATGTACGATAACAGAAAGTTTACCCGGATAAAAAAATGGTCGTTTTGAAAAAACTGACAAAAACGTGGCGAAGCAAACGAACAAGATATGACCAAAAGCTCGGACCGACGTCATATAAGTCGAATGCAGAGCTCTGCCAAACGTCATCAATTTGGCGTGTTATCCGAATGATTTCTTATCAGCGGATTTTCAACGGTAAGGTAAGGTTCGAAACTAAAATACGCATGTATTATTGATTATCCCCGAAATACAACGATCGATTTATCTTGCGCAATCTTGGATATCACTAATGAAAAAATTCAATAACTTTTCATAGATGTACGACTTCCACGTGTTCTGGATTGACAAGCGTCAGAAAAAAATCGATATTCAATATAATTAACCTCCAAACTTTGCAAATCTATCCAGTACGTATTTATTTTTGCCTACAAAAAATATCATCGCGTAATCTCGAATAGCGAATGTTCGCCCACCTACTTTAATATGCCGACTGGCCTATGAGATTTTTGTTGCAAAAACTTTGCCCATTTTCGTGGTATTCGTTGACACATTGAGAGTCTAAAATAAAAAACGTACGATTACGAATTTTGTTGAGCTGGGAAGTCTGCAAGCTTGAAAAAGTTGAAATTCTCGAAAATATCGTCCTGCTCCGATTAGTTCGATGGAGCAGTTCCAGCGTCAGATTCGAGGCCACACGTGGCTCGTTCCACCCCGCGGATAATTCGCAGTAGTGAAATGGTCGAAGGTGCACAGAGTGCGAGTGCGAGAGGCGCGCTTTGTCCGTCGATAGGCGGAAACGGAAAAAGGCGCACAGCGCAGATTATAGCGGCGCGCCCGCGCGCGGCAAGCTTTTAAAATGGCCGCTCCGTCTACCCCTTCTCGAGCCCTCTCTCTTTCGCTGCTGGCTGTTCCGCGTGAGAGTAGCAGCGTCTGTAGGTGTCGAAAGGTCTCGAGGCTTGAACGAGCTACAATTAGGCGGTTGTGCGGGGCTCGACGAGCATCGCGCACAGCATCGGCTCCGCAGCACTCCCTCTTTCGCCTCACTCTCTTTGCCACATTATGCAAAGTACATTTTAAATTTAGATGCGACACGACGCGCCCGTTACTCTCGCTTCACACGTACGCAACGTAAACATACAAATCGGTGTGCGGACATAATATAGAAATGCAAATATAAATATAAAATATCTGCAGAATATGTATGGGCAAAACCGCCTGAAATCGACGCTTTTTTAAGCCTTAGTGTGCATCCGGGGTCAGGTTGACCCCAACATTTTTTTCTCACATTAATAGCATTTACAGATGAGCATCTCGTAAGTAAAACCCCGAATATTAAGAAATGGTCATGCCCTCTCTAAAAGTAGGGAGCATAGCCAACTTCACACTTCAAAATAAATACACTTTTTGGAAGGGTTGCAAAGTGGACTATTTTTCCCTCAAGGACGTTCACGAGTAAATCGATTTTCTATAGATTTTCTTAAAATTTAGATGACACACTATTTATAGCTTCCTTAATGTACTTGCAAAATTTTGAAGACCATGCCCGTACCAAAGTGGAGATATTCGTTGTTGAAGTTGGGAAATTTAACATGCAAGGTATAAGCGAATCATGAGTTTGAGATACATTCTAATTAATAGCAGTCACAATTTTCCATAGTATTTGATAAAAAAATGCATCATGATGGATATTGATATTAGGAATAAAATATAAAAAAATAGAGATGCTCAGCCGTATCGTTCATACGTAGTAACGATTCAAAGCTATAAATTTGACGATTTTGCGAGCGTGATTTTGCCACGGTATGAAAGGGATGCCGCCTTTGTGTAGCGGCAACACTGCCGGGCAACGATACGTAAGGGCAAGGAGGAGGGACTTCACGCGCATGCACACTGGCAGGAATTTATTTTCATCATATTCAACGATTTATCTCATGAAGAATTGTCAATTTAAGCGTTTATGGCTACACATTTTAGCTCTCATTTTTGGAGACTTTTTGGGAATGACACTTTTTTATAAAAATAAGTTGTTCATACATATGAATGTTCAATTTAGCATTCGAGATTATAAATATTAAAATGAGATATGAAAAATTATCAACAATAACAAATAAATTAATTTATACAAAATGGAATACTACTGAAAGTACGTGGCAGGCAAGCAAGGTTGCCAGATTTCCGCATCGCTCTAAGGATATTTGTATTAGTGTATATTTAGTGCACAGAGTCTGTGCTAAAAGTTTCGAAGTAGGGAGAGGGGCGCGCGCTACACAGTGACAGTTGAAGTAAGCCGAGAGAATACGGAAATTTTGTCTTCGATTATCAGTCGTGAACGTCCTTAAAGCGTGGACCCTCGTCTGTAAAACTCTGCAAGGATTTTTTTCAAAACGCAAAATTTAATTTTTTACGACAGATTTAACCGAAAAAGTGCTTTTTACGCGCACTGTCAACTTTGAGCACGTTTTTGAACGATGAAAAAAGGTTTTCTGGGAAATCCGACTTTGCGGCATTGAAGTTGGATCAATTCACTGGAAAAAGTGACTAAACCTTTTATTCCGAAAAGCGCATAGTTACCGAGATATTCGATGTCGAAAATGGCCTGGGGTCAAAGTGACCCCACGTGCACGAAATGTCTCGCTAACGAGAAAATCGTGCTTAGACCTTCGTTCAGATCTTGGCATGAAATCTTTCACCCTCACGACCTCCAATAATCGCTGCAATCGGTGAATTTGCGATCTAGCGAGACTCCTGAAAACGCTAAATTATGTAAGTATTGATTTTTCATTGAATAAATATTGGAAAGGTTTTCCGGGGAATGGAGGAAGCGTTTTGGCTCAGGTAGGAGCTCTGGGCTTTGGCGAATGGCTTCTAATCCCGAATTTCGTCGCATTTAACTGCGAAGAGAAGCCGGCTGCTCGCGATCCTTTCGAAAGCAGCCTTTCCTCTCATCAATGATTTTCACTCGAATCATTTCGAGCTTGCAGCGAGCGAGGAGCCAGGTGATGAAAAAAGAACGAGACGCGCCCACGATTTTATAGACTCGAGGTAAAAACTTCGGCAATTCGATAAAGTTCCCCCGGCCCAATGGAGCCTTAAGAATAAAAACAATGTAAAAACTGGATGAGATTTCGTCGCAGAAGAAAAGCGAGCAGCGACAGCTCCGCGAGCGCGCAAGAGCCTCGCGATTTTTCCTGCGAAAAAGCCCATAGGCTTCTCCAATGGCGAGTCGACTAAAACGTATTAGCGAGCTTTTCCAGTGGCTCCGGAGAATCCGCGAGTTGAGTAACGAGCAAAAAGGTGCGCACACGAGAGAGCCAACGTCGGCGGGTGAACGCACCGTAAAAAACAAAAGTGCGAGCTAGCTAGAGGAGCGCGCACCCACGTATCATATTCGCGGGGGGTGGTGTAGAATCCGTCGAGGGAGAATATGCGCAGCGATAGAGATGCTGGGAGTTTTAGAGCGTGCGGGTGTTGAAGGTGCGTCGAGAGGAATGGTACGCTCGACAAATTAGCGCGTTTTAAATCCAATCCGTGCTGAAAGGGGCCTGCTTTACATTTCTCTGGCAGGAGGATCGGTGCCGGGGTCGGTACGCGGGCTATATTATGCGCTGTATTTATATAGAGAGACACATACGTCCGGGGAATACGGTGGGCTAACATTTGAGGTGTAAAATATTAAATCCCGACGCCTGTACCGCGGCGCTGCTGGGCGTCGTCAGCGAAGCGCCTCGTCGCGCTACGTACACGTGCGGACAGCTCGAGCGCCAGTGTTATCGGACAAAAGGACTGCACCCGGGCGCTCCCGAGCTCGTACAAACGCCCCGGTTACGCCCTTCCACCTGGCTCGCATTCGTATAGACGCGTTAATACACCACGTTCCAGGGCGCTCGCACGTACACACGGACCTCCGCGCGTATCTACATACACGCACTGAAAGCAGCAGCCCGAGGACTCGCTACCGCGGAGAAAGTGCGACGACGACAACGACGGAGACGAGAATCGCGCGCGCACTCTACGAGTTTACATTTAAATGTAAAAGTGGCCGGTGTACGGCGAAAGCCGCCCCGTCCCGCGGCCCCGCTCCCGCGCAAAAGCTCCTGTTTTGCATTCGAAAGCTCATGATTGCCTCTGAGCTTTGCTTTTGACGCCCCGGGCGCTCCGTCACACCGTCCCACACTCCACTCCCCCATCTACGTACGCGCACCTCTCCGACCCACCAGCTATCTTCGTTTTATCCCCCTTTTCTCCTCCCCCGTCTCGCGCCCTCGCTCCTTCTCCCTGTCTCTGTAGCACAGCAACTAAAAAGCTTTCCATCGCTTTATATCATCTCTCGCTCTGCAACACACCCATCGAGCATGCTCGCACGTTGCGAGTTTCTTCTCCGTCCGATTCACATGTTCCTCGCTTAAATAATATCTAGCGGGGAACAAAATCCAGCCGTGCTTCCGCCGAGGCGAACCTCGGCGTTCGATCCTCCTTCGCCAATCTCCCACTCCCCTGTTCCGTTCACTCGCGATCCTCGGAGAATTGTGCATTTGCCAACCGATAATTAGACGAAAAAATGACAATTCTGTCGCCTCGAGCCAATTCCGCACCTCGTCGTAGCCAAATCGCACGGAAATAACTGGCGAGCTCGTCGAAGACGTTGAACCGATTCGTCCCTATTTCTGTATCAGCGAAAAACTGCACCGCAATTTTTCAACCGGGGCAGTCAAGCGACTCGTCAGCGCGCGACGATCCGGAACTTTTCCCGTGCTGATTGAAAAATTTTGTGTGCAGAATTTTCGATAAATGCAGCAACCGCTCTTCCCTTTGCAAGGCAATCGTAAAACGGAATATTTGTCAGTTATTTAACAGAGTTCATCGATTCAATGAAGAAGCATGATTGCGCGGATGTTTTGTTGCTTCGATTAAACTCGATTTTCCACAGTCATTTCACTTAGCGAAGCACCGGCCTCTTCGGCTTCGCGATGGACTGTAACGACGGGGCTCCGGGAGGGGATTCATAAATGAATTGAGGATATTCCTCGCAGAGGCAGCGCCGCGAGTATTTACAATATACATCATGCACCAAGTATAATATACATTACCGGTAAGTTTCTTACGAGAGCTTTCGAGCTGGCGAGAATGATAAAAGGGTTCCGTGCAATTTACTATGATAGATCGAGTCGCGCGGTGTCAGACGAGTTCCATTAAGCGTTTGCGGCCTGCGTGTGTTGGTCTGTGCAGTCGCGCGAGAGAGGGAGAGCGCGAACTCCCTGAATTATTGAGCTGGCAATTTCAGCCCGGAGCATAACGCGCCAGACGGAGTGAGAAGCCTCGATTCATCGGGGCGCGAGAATTTATCCTGCATCAAACTGTCATCGGGCTCATTAAGCCTCGAAATCGCTTGTAATACTGTAGTTTAGCGATCCGGTCTTCCCCTTGACCATATTTCGGTCTCGGAACGATTTTTTTCTCGAAAATTATCTTAGGACTGTTCCCCAGGGCCCCGAATCATGGAGAAAGATGAAAAGTCCGAAAAAACTGTTCCGGGGTCTCGTTTCTCGATCCGTGCAGTCGCAACCCTTGCACCGCTCGTTTCTGAATCGATCCGGCCAAGCAAAGATCGTATTTGCATCTGAAAAAGTACAGAGAGACCGAAATAGAAATGCGGAGCGAAGATGAGTCGCCGAGATAACTGCTGCGCTCCGCATTCAGTACTCCAGAAATAATCCCTTGAAACAGGACCTGTTAGTGCTAAACTGATCCCTGTATCTGCGACGGTCGAGGTTATAACGTTACACGGTGCTCTCGTACTCGCATACGCGGACATAAAACGTGAGGAGAGCGACCAGCAGCACGCGGTAGATTACTATCTGAGATCGCCCTTCTGGTCCATATGCTGGGTTAATAAGAACCCTAATAATAACGTCGAAAGAGACTTGGACCCTTCGCGTAACAAACACACCGAACCTATATGTGCCTGTCACTAAATATTTTTCTTCTCCAACGAGCTCGTATGGAATTTCTGGCGAGATATTAAGCGCCCTCCCAGAGAGAACTTAACGAATCCGTCATAGGGGAAGACGGAAAAGCACGCCTTCAAAAAATGGGGAAAAGAGTAACAGTGCAGAATTATTCTCGCTCTCAAGTCCCGAAATGATAGATTCGACGGGTAAGATACGAAAATAAATAACTGATGGCGCTACTGTCGAGGCAACTCTTCTATCGCGAGGCTTCAGTTCATAAGATTTAGAACTATTTTTTGGATGCTGTATTTTCACTTTTAATAAAGGGCTGTGTAAAATTTCAGGGTCGATTATCGACCTGGTTTCGGAGAAATTAATTATTAAAGTTTGACCGTTTTCGTGAAAGAATTTCAAAACGGTATACAAAAACTCAACTTCCGGTTGCTATAAAAGGGTATAATTGCATAGAAATTCATGAAATTCTGGAAAAAAATTCCAATTCGTATACTCAACACTCGCAGTAATCTAATACTCACAAAAAAAAGTTGCACCTATCGGCTTATTTTTTATGGAATATTAAGTTTAATTTGAACTTCCGGCATTGGATTTCGCAGTCCTAACCTCCATTTTACAGATCGACGGAAAACAAGTTAAGGTAACTCCTGTACTGAATGCTAGTCAAATGAGTGCTAAATTTTCAAAACGCTTTTAGACCAAGTTTAACGTACCGATTAAATGTATTCATAGTGGATTTGTATTACAGCATGTCTCATTAAAATGTAAAAATATTAAAAACGCTAGTTTTGCAAAACCATCAACTGATAAATACAAATTTCCACGCTGACACATTTTCACTGGTATTTTTCAAAGAATTATCTGCCTTTTTTCATCGATTTTATTGCAACAAGTCTGATTTTGTTCGTCAACTGGTCCTCTATGAATCCACCGTGTAGTTGTTTTTTTAAATTGATCGTTTCACTGTTGCAGCTAATCGTTCATTAAGTGAAAAAACTTTTTCATTAATAATTTCTCTCAGGAATGAGTTTAAAGAAAAATCTACGTGGTGAATTCGTAGAGGATCAGTTGAGGAACAAAATGATATTTGGTGCAATGAAATCGCTTAAAAAATACAAATGATTCTTTGAAAAATACTTGTGAAAATGTGTCATCATGGAAATTTGTATCCGTCAGTTGATAGTTTTACAAAACTATAATTTTAAATATTTTTTCACGTTAATAAGATATGCTTGAATACATATCTACTAACAATAAGTTTAATCGGTACGTTGAACTTGGTTTAAAAGCGTTTTGAAAATTTAGCACTCATTTGACTAGCATGCAGTACAGGAGTAACCTTAAACAGTTACGAATGATCGAGTAGAAAAAGACGGAGAGAACCGGTGTTGGACTGTTTTTACATTTTTACAATTCAATGCAAAAATTCGTTTAAACAATTACACATAGAAAATTTGAGTTATTAGAAATATTTTTTTTCCAAACGTCAATAATATTGATTACTTAAAATCTCAAGTATTAGCAGATAGAAAAAAACTGAGAAAACCTCCTGAAAATCGGCATCTAGTTTCAGTCGGTTCCCGAGCTCTCGAGTCACTTCGATTGCACTAAAACGCTAGAGGGCGTTGCTCGGCGCTCTCGTGTCGACGCTCTCGAAATAATAAAACACAGAGAGCTGACTCGGAGGGAGGCAATTCCTGGCGATGTGTTTTCAGTCTCTTCTTCCTCGTCATCGCCAGAGCATCCTCTTTCGTATTCGTATATATTTGTTCCCCCGGATCCTCGTAGCGGAGTGTTCGAAAATTATGCAAATGGGGCGGAGAAAAGCTTTGATAAACACGGGAGTCTCTGATCGTTATGCAGATCGAGGCGGCTGGGAGGCAGCAGGCCCATGTAAAATGGCGGCAATCTCACCCTCCGCCCCCGCGACTCGTCTCGTCAAAAGTGGGCTGTGCCTTATGTCACGCGTACGTATGTAAAATACAAAACATGTACAGCGAAAAAAACATATATTTGCGACTGGCGTTATATGTTAGAAAATTGTGCATGGATACGCGTACAAAAGAGCAACGAAAGAGAAAGATAAAGTCTCGCGCGCGTCCCCTGCTTTTATCCAATGTTCAGAATATAACTTCGCACCCCCCCCCCCCCCCCCCCCCCCCCGCGCGACATCGCGCAGCATTAGAGGAAGAGAAACGTGAGAGAGAAAACGAGCGACTATTTCGTGTGTTCCTCTCACCCTCGCTCACCGAGTTACCCGCTTATATGCGGGGACGAAGCTCCGAGGCATGGCGCGAATTCGCTCCCGCGCGACATCGCGCATCCCCCACTATGTCCACATCGCCCGCGATTTTCACACCCCGAGCTTATCCTCGACGAGAAGGAATATAACGCATTATAACACCCCCACAAGCTCGCACGATCGTGCATTTCACCACCCAGAACCAGTGACATGTCGACGTCTTTTCATTTATTCATACACCCGTTACGTCCCTGCGACTGCGCCTTAAAACCCTTTGCATCAAACGGGGAGAACCCATGAAATTCATGCATAAATGGCTCCCAATAGAAATCGGGGCAGAACGAGCCTCCGGAACTAAGATTTTGGGCTCAATCTTAAAACCGTGCTTAGTGCTATTCGTTAGTGAATTGCTTGTCATTCGTTATCGATTGGAAAATCTTATCGAGGTTGGAAACACCTCGAGGTGCTTTCTTCGTGACGTGAACGTAACTAAGGCTAAAATTTCAATATTTCTACTGTACAAGTTCTGGGAAAGAGAAACGAGCGAGGAATCAGTTTTTTCGAATTATCTTCACAAAATTTTGTTCCCATTTGGCTCGGGGCAGCTTACGAGTGCTTGGAAAATGAGCAAACTGTTATAATCGGAACCACAAGTCTGCAGCCATTTTTTATGACAAACACGAAAATGGAAATCGAGAAATAACGAATGAAAACGAATTCTTCTTTTGAATGAGCTCAGTCGTTTGTCGTTTCGAAAAAAATAGTCGAATCCGCTGTGTTTTCGTTCAGATAGAGAATTTTATTCGCTGAACATTTTTTCCTCACCAAAATGACTGTTTCCTGACAAGTAACAACCGAGGAATCGTACGAGTGCAAACTTTAATAAAAAATTCCTCGAAACCGTTAAAAAGCAACGAAATCCTTCGATTTTTTATTTTTACTTGATTTATTGAGAATCCTCCCATTAAATATGATCGATCGACGTAAAATCCTGGCACTGGATACTCCGAGGAATGAATCATGAAAGCAAAGTCGATCGATCCCCGACAACCGTGGTGTTTCGCGTCTCAATCATTTCTCCGAGATACGAAGGTGATAAAAGCGATGGAAGAAGCGAGTGCAGTTACCGGCTGGAGGCCCTAGCTCCCGTTGAATAGGGGAAAGTATCGCGAGCGTCCTCTCGTTTAAGGGGGCTGCATGTAATCGATATAGGAAAGGTGGTAAAATGGGTACGGATATGTTAGCTGTGTTGCTGAGTTCGCGCTTCGAGCGATGTTTTATTCATAGATTACGCGTGAAAATAGCGAGGTGCGAGAGAAGGCGGCGAAAGCAGGTACCGAAAGAGCCCCCTGTGTTTTCTCTCTTATACCGTGCTAACTCGTTTCCATCGTGCTTTGTACACATAAAAAGAGAGAATGTAGCTTGACTCACGCACACGGAGGGAACGACGGCAGGTACGTACATGCGCGACGACAGTAGCGAGAGTATCGCGGATATTTAAATTGCAGGGCTTTTCCTCGACGAGAGCGCGAAGAGAACAGAATACTTTAACGCCTCGGCTAATTGCACGTCTACGTGGGATGAATAAAACTCCTTTGGATTAGCTGTACAACGCTCTACGAGCAAATCCACTGACGCGGTTCTCTCTCTCTCTCTCTCTCTCTCGCTCGACGTATATATTAGTATTCTGACAGTAAATAAAGCGTGGCCTACGATCGTTAAAGTACTTCCGAAATAAATTCCTTTCGGGATGATAAAAACTCGCGAGGCTTCATTATATGATTGTTCGTTTACAGGGTTCCCGGTTGCTCGGTGGAGGCCTATTTTCTCGTGAACAAAGCTGCGAGCTGAGAACTCTGCTGACTGATATTCCTGTGGACCAACGACATTGGATCGGTTCCCAAATGGCCGGCTGGAATCGATGATTTTTTGGACTCCTGCAGCTCTAGCTGCTCGCTCTTCGCTGGGAGGACGCGGCCTGGGGGAAAAAAACAAAAATTTTTATCAAGCGAATAAACTTCGACGAATTCGCTACTTCGATAAGTCGAATTTGAAAGCAATTCGAACAACTTTGGCCCGAAAAGTGATTGAAAAGCTTCTTGAACAATTGTCGAGGGGAAAGGGTCCTAAAGGAGACGCAGCGGCAGGTCGAGGCTGGAAAATTTAGCGATGCTCACAGGGACACTGGAGAATTCTCGAAGCTCATGAACCCGCTGAGGGCCGTTTTGTTGGGAGAGTAAGAGAGAGAGAGAGGGGGGAGAAAGATAAGTTTATAGTTACGTAGAGCGAAGTGGAGAGTCGTGCGGGAGTCTGGGTTCTCTCTCGCCCGATTGGCCGAGATACGAGCGAGCGCTCTTGGGCGTGGTTCTCTCCGGTGGTGCTGCTGGATGTATAAAGCCTCGAAAGAGACGACGAGCGAGCGAGCGGGTTCCCTTCTCTCGGGGTCTCGGCGTTACCAGCCAACCGTTCCCTCCATTCAATTATTATTTAATTATCCTAATTGCCTTCTGGCCGTGAGCGCGCCTCGCTCTTTCCCTCTCTCTCTCTCGACGTATGTGAATATCGCACAAGCGTTATGCGCGAAGCTCTCCTTCGATCTGCGAAATCCACCGCTCCGTAACCACCTAATCGGCCTCGATCCTAATAGTAGTAGCTCAAATATAAATATACATTCGCTACTATTCCATCTCGCAAGAAACTCTTCTCAAGTCGCCCGCCATTCCCTCTCGTCGAGATTATCAAGGAGAGAGAGAAACGCGCCTTCCCAAACGATCTAAAGTTTCAGCCCTCCCGTCATTATCCACTGGCAGCTCCGAGCCAGAGCCTCCGTATCCACCTTGCCAACGGAATAAATACTCCCTGAAAAGAAGCAACGAATCAAACTGCTGTGCACGTAGATTAAACAGAAAACTCAAGAATCGAATCAATGCTTATCAATGTTTTTCCTCTCCTCTCGCAGTAAACACCGGAATAAAATTGCTCCAATTTCCATTTATTTAATCCCAATTATTATATGCACGAGGACTCGACGAAACGAACGTGGAATTAGAAAACCAAAAGTGCCTTGCGCACAGCAACTTTCTAATGGTGTTAATTTGTCCTTTTGTCCACTTGACATATGCTTCACGATACTAGTATTATCCTAGAGAAAATGTACAATTAGTCCACCGTATAATAGACAAACCGTAGGCCAGCACATGCACGTATAGACGCAGTGGATACATTCTGTGCGGAAGCTAAATTGGACTGACAGTTAAACTGTGACAAAAGTACAATAGAATGCGTCGTTTCCTGCAACGTCCACGACATGTGCTCGATTGTTTGTTCGTTCGTTGGTTTTTTTCTCCTTTTTTTCATACGTTGCTCCGTTTCCCTCTGCGCACCTTCCGAGAGTCCCTGCGCTCGTGTCTGTCACCCTCTATTTTTTCCGTCATGCAGTCTCCTTTTGTCTTCTCACACTGTTGTATATTTATGTCGACGCGCGTGTGTGTGTGCCTTTTTTCCACGTCTCTGGGCTAGTTTAACTATGGAAAAATTGATGAGACGCTGTACATTTTTCAATTACAGAATGCCCATTTTCAAGTATGGGAACTGACGAATTATGGGAGTTCCGTTGTCTCGGCACTGTGCGAGGATCTCAAAAGAGAAACGACTCGATGCAACGGTGGTGAGTGGAGAAAATGCATCGCGGGGAATCTCGAATTAAGTGGGAGGATGAAAATCGAGTGACGTTGAAGACTCGTCGAGGGAAAAGGTGCTTCGGAATCATCGTCGCTACTTGATACGCGCGGGGCGACGGAAACTGGTGGGAACTTTTTCGAAGGCTTTTCCTTCAATGGAAACGATTATTGTGACACAGTCTACGATTCACAAATCATTGTCCATGGACGAGGAAATTTTTCATGAAACAGCGTCCTCATATCGAGTTGACTAAGCCTCGTTTGATGACGCTCATTATCGTGATGCGCTGTTTCCTGCCTGCAGTCGTTCAGTAACGTACCGCATACGCGATCTTGACTTCGAAATGAAAATCTCTGCTAAGCTCCTCGTAAATGTGCTCCACGGAATCTCCATGTTGCGGCTCGAAGTGGAACCTTTTTTGAGTGCACTCTCAACGATCTGCAATCACAAAACAATATCGTAATTGAAAAATTCGACAAAATTCCATTTCGAAAGGACGAAAAACGTCAATTTATCTCGTGAAAATAGACAACCCACAAAAATGACGGATCAGAAAGCATTTGCAGGAACGAAATCAGGCTTTAGTGTCGCAGATAAGTTACGTAATGTTTCTGCTGCGTTTGAAAAAGCAATTAGTACGAGTAAGTGTTGGTCTCGACTCATAGATTCGGATACTTTTGAATAGATTTTCCATAAATTATGGGCCGAGAGTTCTTTACGAACGGAATAGCGCGAGAGAGGTAGCGAACGATTCGCGGTGGCGTGGAGCACGAGGAGGATAATAATGTAATTCGATTGGCGGGAGGGAGGGCGGAAAATGGGAACGGGAAAACGAGAGGGCGTTGCCAATAAGGGCGACTGTTTGCGTCTTTGTCTGCTCTTCAATCGCGTTACTTCGTTAACCCGTTCTGCTCATCCCTCATTTGGATAGGCGAACATGAAGAGAGAAGACCGAGGTGATATCAGCGGAATATCAATTATAGTGATTAACTGAGACGCCCGACGACGAAGACGCGAGCCGAAACTTCGACTCCCTTGAGACACTGGAAGCGGTTCAAGGGAACGAGCTCAGTGGGAGGAGGCAGTGGAAGATGTAAAAGGACGCGGCACCGATGAGACCCGAGGGTTGAAACAACGCTCCTCGTCGAGCTGACGAAAACCCCTCGACATTGAGAACGTCCCTCGTTATTCCTCTCAACATTCTTCACCGACGAATAACATCTTTTGTCTCTCCCCCAATCGCCGATTGATATTCAAAAAATCTACGCGAGTCAAGCGAAGAATCCCAACCGCTGCCGGACTCGTTGATTCAACGATATCTCTCATTGAATGCGAATCACTTCTTCTGCTCCTTCTTCTTCTTCTTCTTCTTCTTCTTCTTCTTCTTCTTCTTCTTCTTCTTCTTCAGGACACAATGGAATCGAAGTCGTCTGCCGAATATTCACTGGCTCACCTCCATTCAGAGTCACCTGGGTTACTTCAATTAAACTTCGCTCGACTCCCCTGCAAAAGAATCAAATGATGGTACACAAACGAGTTGCTGACAAATGGGACAAAGCGTAAGAAGTAATAAAACGCGCCAATAAGAAAAAACGACTCGACGAGATCGTGGAAGATGAAATTTTCTTTTCCTTTAGTTTTAAACGAACGAACGTAGAATTTCCAGACACGATAAAAACTTTGATTCGGTCCGGCGCACAATGAGGAAAAGCACTGCAGGGAATTTCGTCCTTGAAATAATGTCAAATTTGTAAAAGTAATTTCTCAATTTTACTGTCTTTTTACCCCCATTTTCGTGACGCAGCAATAAACAATTATTTTGTTTGAGTCTAGCCGCAGATTCGAAAATAATTAAAACGATTAGTAATTGTAGAAATGAATGGATGCCCGAAAGTGCACGCGGAGCGTTTGATTTTCAATGAAAATTCAGTGAAAAATTTCAAAGACGAATAAATATGTTGATTAGATCGATCCGATTGAATCCCCTTGAGGGTTTTCCATGCACTGAATTTCTAATGTCGTGGCAGCAGGAGTGGGACATTGTAGAACGTGAAATCAGATGCCTCGGGGCTAAGTCGTACAGCTGTCCGTTCGAGGATCATCAGGGCATGTACGACTTTATCGTGCATTGTGCGTAGAATATCCGATCTAACGAAGCGTAAACGTTTGCCTGGCTACACTGCCTCTAATTGACAAATTCGATTTTTCTCGCTGCGGCTGCGTATGTAGCGAATGAGTTCGCAGTTAGATCTCGGAGCAGAGCGGCGGGGGGTTGTGTGCAGAGGAGCTTGTCCAGTGATCCAGTGATTTCCGAAAATCGAACGATTCTCGCATTTGTAGATGGGCGCGGAGGATTCGTCGCTTCGGGAAAATTCGGCACGGTGAGGCGGGGACTGGAGGCAAGTTTATCCGACGTCGAACTATCGCGCGAGGCGCGATTCTACTCCCGTAATCTTTCGACACGGTTAAGGGGATTTGATTTTATTCGAAAAATCATAAAACTTTTCATCTCATGAGCAAACTCGAAATCCCTTCGATTCTCGTTATTTCCAATGGTTTCGTCACTCGTGCGTGGAAATAACGCGATTTTGTAATAAAGGAATACAAGAAACGGGAGGAAAGTCACGACTGCCGGGAATTAGCCTCTTCGCAGTTTTTAAAATCGTTATTTAATCGAGGAGCACACACACACGCGTGCCACGGCTTAAACACGAGAGCATCGTAAGCTCTCAATCGCTCGGGCCCTTGCAAGTAGGGCGTTGAAGAGCGGATCAGAGGGTGAATTATCGTAGAATCAAAATAATTCGATGGCCCATCCGCATCTCCAGCGATCCACTAGGCCGAACCCGAGTTAAGAAAAAATGTATTTGTCCCTGCGAGCGTGTTTGTGTCCGTGAACGCGTGCGCCACCTAAAACATCGAAACTCACCCTCTTCACGGGTCTCGGCCATCTCTGTGCCGACAAACCATTGTCCCGATCGGAACGTTAGGGGAGGATTATAAGCTCATCGCTTTCCACCTTAAAACCCGTTAACCCGACGCACGCCGCTCGCCCCAACAACATTTGGACACTGTGAATACCTTTCGTTTTTACTTTTCGATCTCTTCTCTTCGAACCTTTCTATACCATGTCACGCTCTATTCGAAATCCATCAACTATTGACAGTTTCTTATTAATTATTCTGTTACCAGTAAAAAGTGTGCTTTTCCTTTGGGGTTGCCTTGGACTCGAGCTCCTCAAGTGTTGGAAAAAGGGCGGAACAAGCAAGGATGGTTTGTTATCGATTTTTCTGTGAAGAAAGATTGCCAAGGTTTTTCGTTAAGGAATTTGATGAATATCTGATGCAAAGTACTCGGTTTTCTACAACTTGATTTTTTAATATTTAGCTGGGAATTTATTCGGAGCATTGAGGGTTTGAATCAATTTAATTTTTGTTGAGCTAACGAATTTTGTTTGTTTGCCACGATTGGGGTTGATCCAAAAAGAACTTTGCTGAAGCAATTTATTTGTTTTTTCAACGAATTTCTTTCTTTTTGTGTGCTTCTATCAATGCTACGAATCGTTCAAAATTTATAGGGTCAGCAAGAGCAATCGGAAAATAATGCAAAACCCGACAAAAGGTATTTCGTGCCTCGATTATTATTACACAAGAGCGCGTCCGAGCTGCCAGTTAATTGGGCAGCCTTGGGGCAAATTAATGCCATGGCTCGGAAGACCCATGCTCGTACCATTGACACGACGCATTTGGTGGGTTTGAAAAAAAATGGCAGATGTCAAGGACCTTGGTTCTTATTGAAAAATGTGAAAAAAAAAATATTTTTCGAACATTTGAAATTTTAAGCGAATTCGATCCGTAGGCAAAATGGATCTTTGCAGGAAACATGTTCGGGAGAAAGAAAGAGTAAAAAGATGGAGAGAGAAATCACTTTACGTAACAATGACGCAACTTCAACCAGCAAGAATCCACAGCAGAATCTCCCATTAAAATTCGATCTTGATCCCCTGCGTAAAACGTGGTCCCGCGAGTAGAAGTAAGTAGTTGCACATTTGGCTTGAGTTTTGACAATAACCCTGCTGTGGAGCAGGATCCCCCTCGCATTTAATTCCACGAGCCATTGATGTTCGACTATTTTACGTAAAGCTCGCGTCAAAGTGGGCTCTCGATCTTATCGGACTTTTATCCTCACTGCTAAATATTTGAGCACAGTTTTTTCCCCCCAACTTTCAATCTCACCACAGCAGAGAATCATTTAGGCTCGAACTGTGTCAAGTATCGGCAAAGATCCATTGAATATTATCGGTGCATCGAGTTGGGGGCTCGCCACAATGCTGACGCTGTACGGAGCCCGCGAGAACTCAAATTCTGAGCCATTACGAGTAAAGCTACAGCACAAATGCTCTCGCACAAATTTTCTTTAGTTACAAATTACAAAAAAGGTTGTTTTACAACGAAAGAGAATTGGCAACGGCCTTAATGAGAGGTTACGGAACAGTTCGATGTGAATCCTCGCTTCCAGGACGTTGAGGTAGAAGTTAGTGGAAGGGAGCCAGAGGAATTAGGGTGGAGGATCGAGTCTCGAAAGCTCTGGTGATCCTATATGCTCCGGAGGTTTGAGGATCGCTAAAGCTCCTCCGTCGCCCCCCCCCCCCCTCCTCTCAACTCTCTCTCTCTCTCTTTCTCCTTCCCCCCGGTGTTTCTCTCTTCGGTAACCCACAGGTAAGGTATACACGTAAAACGTGACACGGTTGGTAAAGCCGGAGCTGGCTTTGTTAAGCTCGCGGATTCTGAGTGCCTTTGATACGTGTACTTGCACGCTAACTAACCAACCTAAGCTACATCGGAGTATATGTTGCCAACGAGGATATATAATGGAACGAGATATCTCGCCCATGTATACTTCTGCTATTATACTATATGCTTCGACGAGCTTTTCTCAGCCTCCTTCGCAAACGTCGGAAATCTACAGTCGAACCTCCTCATAAGCCTGCTCGCCACGAGCCTCTTCTGCTGGGCTATCAAGGTGGACAGTTGCTCTCGAGACTTTTCGAGCTCGATGGCCAGCTGCTTCCAACGAGACCCGAGCGAATATCGCATCCCCTGTTACGAGCCTCGTGAGCGAAACGCCGTGTTCTGTTTCATCTTCTTCGATTTATAACCTGGAAATGGTAGATCAATTAGGGCGAGAAACTTGGTGAACATTCGATAGGTGCTTGGCTGCTTGAACACCGAGGAAAAAACACTCCGACGGAATTTTCGTCGGGTTAGCGAATCGTGGCGAACCGAATGGAGTTTGTTGATCGAAACTTCAATTCCGTAGATTTAAATACTCAACTCGTTGACTCGAATCGGTCCTCGCTGCGACAGACTGACTTGGTGATCCAACGAATACATTTTGTTGAATCTGATAACTTTTCTTTCAACCTACCATCATAATCGGTCAATAATTCAATTGCACCAGCAGCAGGACCACGATTCGCGATAAAATGATTTCCCCCAGCCCCCCCCCCCCCCTAAACAGGCTCGTAGCGGGACTCGACTGTACCTGAACGAACGTAAAATGCTTGGCAGAAGAAGTGACCAAGTCGTACGACTCGATCAAAGACTTATTCGACTCTTGTACCGCATTACGAATATTCGTACGTCGTCGTTTGTGAGCACTTGCGAGTGTGCTTTGCGAGCGTGGGCGAGAAATACGGATTCCCTCCTCGATACTGTGTCCCACCTGAAAATTCGATTACCACGTTAATTTTAATGCCATTGTGGCCGATGAAACTCGCGACGAAATAGATATTCGTCCTGGAGCTTTCCTACTACCGATTTCCAAACGTTATTGCTCCGTCATCCTGAATTTAAACGAAGCGTCGCTCCATGAATCTTGATTATCCGGCCCCGAGGAAACGACACCGACGAATTATTCACCTGTGAGCTTTTTATAATGAAGTTCCTTTGCGTTTGCCTCCTCCCAGACGAGATCGCAACGCTCGTCTCGTTGCCCAGCGTTCTCCCGATCAAATTGTCCTCGTTTTATTTCCTTCGCACTCCGATTCACGGCTGACAATACTCTCGGAGCATCAACTTCCACGAGGTCCCGGATTCACCTGAAATTTTGCACAAACGTTTTATTTCGTGTCGCAAAAAAACAGCTTCGAACATTTTTTTGGCGACTCTCAATATTTTTGAGATTCTGAATTTTCAGTAATTTCTTCGTTTTTTTTTTTAGTTTGGGGACAAATTTCATCATCGAAGTGGTTCGAAATTCGAAATACGCGTTTCCAGTTTTAGAGATGATCGTGAGAGCGCTTTTTACGTGCATTTTGACAGGAAAGTGCAAAATTTAAGGAGTTTCGGTTAAACTCAAAATCGAACGATTCCGTTGATGCAAATTGATATTTTTCGACTCGTTTTTAAGCCTACGAGATCTTGTGATTCGTGATCGAACGACCTGAAACATTTTTTTCTACGGTCGGTAGTGTAACGTCAGGCAAATTCGAATGGGAAGTTTGGGAAAATCGAAGTTTTCAATATTTGGAAAAAAATCTTCGAAATAGTTACCGTGCGGGTGGGTTTTACGTGAAATTTGACAGGAAATTGTGGCCGAAGGATGAACCTTCAAAGTTGAAGGCTCGTGTTTGAGCACGATTGATTTTTTTTAGAATTTTTATAATTAGAAAAAACTTTCGATACGTGAAAAAATGATGAGATTTTTCTAAGGATTTTTTTGAATTCGTGTAGGGATTTAAAGAACGGAAAAGTTTGGAGGAGACCGTGCGTCAGGAAAAAGAAAGTTTGTACGGAAAAATTTGGCAATTTTGATAGGAAGAGACGATTTTCCGTTTGCACGCGGATCCCTGAACGTCGAGAACGTGAGTCGTGAGATATATACGCGTGTAATTTATCGTGCGGTGAATGAAAATGAGGGATGGAAAGAGGGAATTGTGGAACTTTAGTTTAGGTGTGTGGTCGCGAGATGCGGTACGCGTGGGGCGAGGCGAAAAAGCGAAAAAAGAATGGCAAAGCCTCTCGGGTACAAAGCCAAAGCGCCATAACCACTTAAGAGCTTTCGGAATGGAGAAACGAGGACGAGAAGAAGCCGATCGTCTTTTTCGCGTAAAAAGAGTAAGCCGATTTCGCTCGTAGAGTGCCCTCGGTTATATCTTTATAAATGTAACCACTCCCGGACTCTTGGAAAATTCCATAAAGCTGTACACACACTTACACACCCGTAAATATCTCTATTCATACATATATACATCGTAAATGTATTATGTACATCGGTACAAGGGTGCCATATCGCTCAACGGATTTGCAAAATTATCTCCATTGTTGTGCCCCGACGATAAACCCTATATTTTCACATAAAATATATTTTTCAAAAGAATTACATTTTTTCGAAGTGTCTCAAGCCACAAAGCAGACGATTTAATGCACCATCAAAATTACTTCGTCGAACTTTATAAATCGATTTTTAGAAAATTCACTCCCGCGCACGGTTCGCCGTCGAAAATTTGGCACTTTTTATTTCAACACACTTTCCATAACGGCTTTTTCACGTTGCCACTATGTCAGTGAATATCTTCGCTCATGCGAGTCACGACAAATGGAGGTTATAAACTCTGTTAAACTCGTTGGAAAATAATTTTTCTTCAGTCTCTCAATCGAAGCTTTTGTTGTTTTCAGTAACGGTTTTAGAATCGCATTGGCGCAAAGATTATTCACTGGGTTTTATTGTCGTTTACTTATTGAATTATAGGATTAAATGCAGTGAATTGCTTTTTTTAAGTATAAACGTTCCAAATGTGTTGAGCTGTCTTGTCACGATCGATATTTCCAAGAAAGTGGTGATCGACAATCAAATTCGAGTGTGTAAAGTTTTGTCAACTCGTTTGAAACGTATATAACCACGAAATAAATGTCCAATCGATTCCGAAGTTTCTATTCGGAATCCCGACAGTTCTTATACAGATATTTTTTAAATATTTGCACCCACTTTTTCCAAATTTAATCATCACATAGATTTTATAACAAAATAAAAAAAAGGGTGGGAAACAAGTGATTCGGTCCCTGGTTCCTTTGTGAATTGTTCTGTTCGTCAGCTGTATATTATCGTCAGATTCCTGCTAGCGGCAGCACTGTCTTGAAAGATTTCGACAACGACGAACCGACAAAAGTTCGTTGTTCATGCAATTGTTTTCTTGATTTCGGCCTAGTTTTTATTCTTGCTTCATATTGAACTGATGTTGGAATTTTTTATATGATTTAATTTGTAGCCAATTTTTCGATTGACTCTATTCAATTTTTCTGTTTCGTTCAAAACTTCGGTACACGTGCATTATTGCTGTGCTAATACACTGAAATTTAATTTCTTTTCTCGAAGTTATTGCTATAGAAAAGCTTCATGAGGGTATGAGGCTTGGTATGAGGAACGAAAATTTGAATTCTTTCATATAATGAATATTTAAATTGTCGGCAATAAAGAGTTACCACATGTTGATATGAAAAGAAATTCACGGACATATTATCTCACCCTCTTTACCTTGTCAGATTCCTATTACACCACTGCCCCGCTGATATATATTTATGATGATCGAGTGAGTTGTCAAAATAAGATAAAGCAGACGTTTGCGGAAAATGAAAAACCAAACGATAGTTATATTTTTACCTTCAAAATTCCCCCAAATAGGGAAATTCGATTTTTTTGCGTGAAATCAATTGAAGACGAATATATTTGAAAAATTTGCAAATACAAACTCAAATATTGAAGAAAAATAGTTCAGTTTTAACATCCTTTTCATGCTTCTTTTTGTATATATTGTTCACATTTCATTTTAGCAAATAAAAATGATCTCGTCGAAAGCAGCAGGTGACACATACATGTATATATCAAGTACGAACCTGTTTTATCATCTTTAAAGGTTAGGTTACTTGGCGAACGAAAAGTATAAATGTAAACAAAAGCACAGGTTTGACATAAGCGTGTCAAAAATGTTGGACAACGAGGCAAATTTATCGGAGAATCAATTGTCCAAAGAGGATTATTTGTTATTAAGAGCTAAGGAAGCTTTATCAACAGATCTCTACGCGGCTAAATCATGGCTTATTACAGCGAGAGCTTTGTTTCCTCACAGCGCTAAAGTCCAGGTTAGAATTTTTCATAACCGGCTCTATCTACCAATTAACTAAAAATGTGTAAATGAATTTACTGTGAAATTGCGAAAATTAAATCTCGTAATTACATTCTTTTTATTACAGTTCGAAGCCTATCGGATAGAAAAACTTTCCAAGAATGTGAAAGAAGCTGCAAAATGTTTTGGTGAAATGTACAATATTTCAATTGTTTTCAAATTTTTCGAATATGTAAGCAACCAAAATTCAATGTATTGACTCCTTTCTAACATACTCAACAGATTTCAAAATTTCCCTGAGGATCGTGAGATTTGGGCAGAAATTGAAGCTGTCACTGCTTGTTTACGTTCTGATCAAAGCGATCCTGACTCCGACATGTTGTGTGAAATGTTCCAACACATACCACAAGATCTGCAGCATAGACTGTTGATTATGACCGCTGACCATAGCGAGGACACTATGGAACATTGTAAATTACTACTTTTGCTGTTACGAAGATTCCCTCAAACAATTGCAACGCATGGAGTAAGGTTTTTTGTTGAAAATTATATTCTTCAGGAGCGTTCTGGTTCCTAAATGCGAACCAGAAATCACAATTAGCAAAAATGAACGATTTTTAATAAACATTTTCCCTCTTTTCATCAGTCAGTTCTCAAAAGATACTTTTTTGGAAAGTCCCTTAGCTGAGTGAATTAAGTTTGAGTGTGACATTCTATGCAATTGAAACTTCACATAATTGCTGCAAAAATGATAATATTCAATGTAAATGGTTATTTTCAGCCACGTCTTGTGGAAACTCTCTTAACTGCAGAAAAACACAGTCATCCAGGACAAACGATAAATGATTTCAGGCGATTACTAGCCTGTGATGCATTGCCTCTTCTTGGTACGGCTCCCGTTGAACTCAATCCCAGACTAGCACTGAGGTTGCTGTGCAAAGCTGTTGAATTCTATTTGGCATATATACAACATCCTCCAGACTTTCAAATTTCACAACCTTGGGAAAGGTTGTTCCAGGTAATAGAATCAGTTGGGAAGAAATTAGGATGGGAATTGAGCGTTCTATTTGCATCTCCGTGGAATCAAGATCTCTACAGCGAAAAACTCCACAAATATGCAGCTGCCCATTCTACTGCTCTCGGTGAAGAGGTCGTCGCCAGACAACTGCTCGTTTGTACCACAATTGTTCTTCTCAGAGTGCTCAATGATCACAACGCTTTGATTAACAATTCTGACGTTGGGTATTGTCTGGTCGAAGCCTTTGGTGGACTTTGTCTCACATCTGCCGGTACGCTCTTACTTTTTATTTGACTTTGAACTTTTCTAATTCAGAGAACTATTTCAAGGTAAAAAATCAATCTTATAACTTTTTTGAAAACTTTGTTATTCTGTAGAGCCAAAACTAAAAAAACGGAAAAGAGAGGAACCTTCGGGGGTAATATTAACAAGCGACAGTGAATACTGCGGCAGTGGATTGTCTCTGGCAGTTTCTCTATGGGATTTGCTTCACAGTACAGATTATTTGCAACGCGAATTTGCGAAAATGAATCAACAGATGCGTTTGGACAATTGGATGAAATCTTTTCGGACTGATGTTTCGGTGTACAAGGGTCTTCACGTCGATGCCTTGAATCGCTTCGGTCATGAGGGCGGACTTTTAGTCACGCAACTGAGAATAGCCAGTACGTTTTATGCAGTCAAAGATTACAAGGTATTCCACACTGTTGGTAGAACAAAAGTCGACGATAATGAATTGTCTTCTTTACACATGTAACTCCGAAATTAACGGTTTTCATTTTCAGAGCATGTTGGATTATATCGTTATGGTTGCTAACAATTTACCAGCAACTCGGGGCAAAGTTTCGAACAATCTTACGGTGCCTGGCGTACGGCACTTACACTATTTGCGTCTGGCCAGATTTCCTATTTTACAGTATTGCTGTCGATTGCTTTTGGAGGTCATAAAGGTAATTCGAGTGACACTTCGAATAGGATTCACATGGTGAATCGGGAAAAAATTCGACAATATTGGATTGCGTCACGGTTTTACACGTCTCGTAACAGTTTGACGTTTACTTCGGGGTTTTATAAGGCTCTATTTTGTACTATTTTGATATTTCACTTCCAAAAATGTAGAATTCTTCATGTTTCAGACAAAATTCTCACTATCTGGTGATGTTGGAGATTGGGCAGTTGGGAACGCTCTCGTTTTATTACAAATCGATTGGCCTCAAAATGCGGACATACTGAATGGAATTACCGAAAGGATCATCAACACTGAAACATTTCGGTATCCCCTTTTTCAAACATACGTAATTGCCATTGATATACTCGAAGAACTCACGTATTTGTGGACTGAACACGGAGGTGGTGTCGCTTTAGAAATTGCTCTCAGCTCCGAAGTTTTACAAAGTAAGTAATTTTTCTTTTAATCAAGTGCCTCATGAATCGCTTTTTGATTTACTTGCGAATCTCTTGAAGTTTCGATACTAAATAATCGAATATTTTCGTATAGATATTCAAATATACTTATTTTCTTCATATATTTTCATAATTTATATAATTTTTGTGAATTATTTAAGGGAGTAGCCGAATAACGACACGAGGAGCGGACAAAGGAGTTCGAGAAGAAGTTAAACAGGTGATGAGACGTCAGGTAGCCCGAGATGGTGTCGACCCGATAGACGAGCTTATACAGAGATTTATCGTTAACGAGAAAGCGGCGTTGTTGCACAGTTTGATGAGTAAATGATAAAGATTGTAAGTCTAGAATTAACAACTACGAATATGTTCGTGTTTACGTATTTTTTTATTGTTGGAGACTCCTGTCGACTCTCAAAACATCTGAATGGATGTCGAATGAGAACAATCAACAAGCATTTGTAATTATGTAAATGTAATTCGAATACATCGTATAAAACCTTTTACATAATAAATAACATAATCAAATTTGTTAAATTGATTCTTCAAGCTTCGAAATAACATCGGGGGGGTTAACAAAATTGTGGAGAAGCAGTTTTTTACGGCAATGCAGAATGATCGAGAAATATGAATTATCCAATAACCTGAATTCATGAAAAACGAATAAAAAACTCAAATAAAACTCACATCATTGATGCTTAATAGACAATTTATTTATACTTTATAAAATTACTTTGGCTTTACATACCTACACACGCCTTTATTCCCTCATCCTGATAAGCGATTGATTTTATCATTCCCAATATTCAGATCATACTTTTCGTGTTCTGAGTTTGGTTAAACAATTCTAAACTGATCGATGCTTATTATTTTTTGTCCCTAATTTCTTTTTGGTTATTTTGCAATTTAATCAAATGATGACAATCCTTTTCTGTTTTTCTATGCTCAAATAAATGTTTTAGCAACAAGAATATAAGATTCTTGGGGAAAAAAACGTTCGGCACATCAGCAATTACCCATTTCTCGTAATTCTTCTCGATAAATGTTATCCTCGTTATTCAAAGGTCAACTGCGTTCTTGTATACTTTTTCATATACATGGATATTTGATTTGTTTGTTTTCTTTATTAATCTGGAGGTCGTACTGTCACTTCGGAGAACTTCCATTTTTCGAACATCCGTTTACGTGATGTATACACTCAATTGAAGAGCACTCTGGAGCAATACCTTAACACCGGGCATGAATGATGCGATTCTACTGAAATCTGGGCCTGAAACCAACTGCGTGTGTACTCCAAGACCATTCGTATAATCACCACTCTGGACCATCTGTGCTATTTGATGTAAGCCTTGAAGAGTATTTGGCGTTAGCTGAAAAACGAGAACGAACGATTCAAGCATTTTCATCACTTGGTCGCAAAACTGGCTGATGCATTTTGTGTCACTGACATCTCAGTTTTCAGTTGTACGTTTTTTATTCTCTATTGCAAATTTACAGCAAAGAGTGCTAAAGATTGTTCCAAGAAATCGAGAAATTAAAAAAAAAAAATCAAATTGATGGAAACTTACTGAATTCTCTCTGAGACAATCGTATAATACTTCCAGCTTTCTCTGTACGTCCTCAATTTTTCGCTTTGTTTGCTGAAATAAAAAAAAAAAAATCATTTATAAAGTACGAATGATTTGCATCGTGTGTCATAATTTCTTAGGAAGAGGCATTTGTACCGGATTTTTGGCAGTCTCGTAGCACTGATGTCTCAGTTCGTCAAACACCGTTTTAAGATGAACATGTTCTTCTGGAATCGGAGCTTTCGGTTTCTCAGGCTCAGCAACTCTCGCCTGTTCGATTGGCTGTTGATGTTGCTGCTGGGGCTCGTATGGCTTATTGAATTGCATTCCCGAATGTGGAACTGTTTGATTGTATTGTTGCGGGTTGTAGGGCATTTGTGGATCACGGTAATACTGATCCTGTGGAGCAGTCTGAAAAAATATTGAGAATAATTCATTTTTAAGTGAAAATATAATTGCAAGCAATGCGAAAAAAAATCGAAATGTTCGATTTACTCAAAGTTCACTCCTTCTACAGTATTATAATTGACGTTAAAATGCGTTTTATTATGGAACTACGTGCTGAGAAATGCTAAATCATATCTCGAAAAGTAATGAACTAATTTACTTCCAACTTTGTGTGATCAGGTGAAAATTTTTCTCGAACAACTGTCGTTAGCATGTTCTACTTTTTCCAACTTATCATGATGATTCATTTTATTGTTGACACAATAGTTTCGAAAGAAATATGGCGATTGATTCTTACGTTATATTCCTGTTGTGGCATAGCTCCGTGCAAGGGATGTACAATAGGATTTTGTGACTGGAATTCCGTTTTCGCCTGGAAATAATTCAAAATGAGCATTAAAGAACGAGTTATTTTCGTAGGATCCTTTGCAATCGTTGGAAAATCACATTATATTACGTTTGATTAGTCTTGTGAAAAACGAAAGTAAAATCCGTCAATCTTTCAATCACAGTGTGCGATAGTTCTGTTGGCACATAAAAACTTGGAATAAAAAAAAATTTCTTGGGTCGAAAATGAAGACGAGAATCAATTCTCAATGAAAAGAATGGTGTGGAGATTGGACGAGATTTTTTAATAAAATTCAAAAACAAATAAAAAATGGATTTTTTAAGTGTTCTTTTCGTGGAACTTTATCTTATTCTTTCTTGTAATATTTTGGAATATTTCCAATATGCGTTCAGATCCAATGATATTATCAATGCTTACAAAAGGTTAATAGCACACAATCGAATGATTAAAACTTCGGAAAACAAAAAGTGTGCTACAAAATCCACTCGAATGATCGAAAACTCTGTCTACCTTAGAACTACCATTCTTCGAATGCTTTGCTTTCCATTTCCTTGTTCCGGCGTGTTCCGCCGACATTTCATTTTTGTTGCACAGTGCCAGAACTGGCTACATCATTCGTACATACAGGTATCAGTGTGATATTTATTGAATTCATCTAAACTTTATTATTTTACTGATTTTATTTTCACGAGGCGAGCAAATTAATCCGAAACTGTCAAATTTTCATGTTCGAATTATGAAATTTTATTTAACACGATAAAACCCTAAAATCTGCGGTTTTAAATCCATTGTTTCGTATATTGATAGGAAACTGATTCTTTAGGAGAAAAATAGCATTTTTCCTCAATCGATTAATTCACTCGCTCATTCACTTCTCCACGTTCAATTACAAATAACGCTGGTCGTCAAAATGTTTGTTACACGAATACTCCTTAATTTTTAAAAAATCTCAAAACAGATACGGCAGCAATTCCGAATTTCTTAGACCAACGTTATTCAAAATGCGTCTACGAAGTGAAAAAAATAATGACTTTACTTGAGCTCTGCTGGCTTTTCCAATAGGCGGATCGTTCCATCCAGAAGGTTGTGGTCCAGGTTGATAAACATTTTCGTTATAATTTTGTAGCTGCTGAGTAGGTTGTGCTCGATTGGGATCGTAGAGTTGGGATTGGGTCGGTGGTAATTGAGGAGCTGGAATGGCGGGGGTCATGATGTTCGATGGATTATTTTTGAAGGCATCATTCTCGAGAGGGTTGTACATAGTGTTCTGGGGTTGATTGGGATAACCAGAGGCAGAGATGGGAGCTTGGGGTTGGTAAGAATTTTGGGAAGGATAAGCGGAAACGGGAGGAACAGGATTATACATGGAAGTTTGATTCTGATAACCGGGATAAGAAGGCGTTGATTTGACCGAAGGATCGAGAATGTATTTCGATCGGGACTGAGGTCCGACACTGGGAGGCCTCGAGCCCCCGAGGCTCGTTCCCGTGGTTGGCAGCGGGGGTGGCACTTGGGCAGAAATTTGTCCGTAAGAATTCATTCCGGAATATTGATCCTGAATTGTTGGCTGTTGCTGAATCGGCGGCAAGCCAATGTTCGGAGTTTGTTGTGCATTCATTTGATTCATCATTGTACTACCACCATAAGCACTTTTCATCGGTGCTGTGTTCCAACTCTGCCCGGTCACCTGACCATAGGCGTTGTTGTCATAAGATTTTCTCGGAGCATTCTGCTCGTAATAATTTTGAGTCACTGGTGCCTTGGGCGCAACGTGCTGATTGTTCACTTGCTGTGTGTATCCCAAAGCTCTGCAAAGACGATCGCGCAGCATCGATATTCTCTCCTCTTGACTATTTCCCAAATAATTCAAAGCTGCTTCCAAATTTCCCTCGGTTGATAATATCTCTGCGTAATTCGATAGCACCGACGCTATGTTGCCGTCTATTGGTGCTTCCTTCAATCCTCTCAATTCTAATGCTTTTTGCATTATCATCACTAACTCCACCGTCTCTTGGATTCCTGACTCCGAAACTTCAATCATTTTGTTCAAATTTCCTGAACTTATATAACATATTTGAGCTTCTTTCTTCAAATTTGGATCGTCGCACGATGCTAAACGATCGCCCAGCATGTCTGCAATTTCGATTCAAAGCTTTCTTCAATCATTTCATTAGCTTAGTTATTAATAATTGTTTATTCCTATTTTATTATGAAGTTCGAACTCAAGAACCACTAATGAAACTGATAAAAAAGCAAAATATCGAGCATTACCGCACAAAAGGGAACGTTCCTCGGGCTGAGAGTGCGTGAATATTCCTACGAGTGTTTCTTTCCAGCACGTAATATCGCAATTCTTCACGATGTCACTCCAATTCTCACTAACTAGTGAATTTATTAGAGAATTTAAGGCCCCGCTGTGCTCGGCGAAGTATTTGTACTGCGTACGAGCGAGCAAATCTGGACCGCCAGCCATCGACAGAATAATCGCATCGGCGTATCTTTTCGTCGAGAAACAAAGCGATACCGCAGCTTCGATGTTTCCGACCAAAATGGCTTGTGTTATGAGTCCATCTTCGTCTGAAAAACAATGATTAACAGTGAATTTAAAAAAATAGACAAAAAAATTCATGAAAGAATCATTTTCGTTCACGTGCATCAAAATTTGCACAGTTGAAATGGCACTTTTGTTTTTAGTTAACTTCGTAAAACCCCCAAACAATATTTCCAGGAATTAATGTTTTTGTTGTTCAAAATGATAAAATAATTAGTAACAGAATTACCGTTTGATGTATTAATTTTGAAATTGCTATCTAAAACTTTAGTAGTCGCTAATCTCTTCTTATCTTGTTCCTGTTGAGCGATTGCGTCGAAAGTAGCACTGCCATCGAGAACATTTCCATTCTGAATCTGAACAAAAATTTATGAACTAATTAATTTCTAAAATACGTTGCAAAGTGAATCCATCATTCGACGAGAAGAGAGCAACATCGAAATAATTAACCTGCCCAAAAATCATTGCATTCTTATTATCAAGCAACAAATTCTTCTCACGTTATCTATTTTAGCGATGCCGTCCGCAAGAGCATCGATATCTTCCTGCGGCACGAATTGTCTAAGATTTTGATTCATAGCATCCAAGTCGTAGCCCAACAATTGTATCAATCCTTTCGTAACATCGTCGCTAAAGTAGGCTTCAACGCAATTCCAAACTTTCTTTTTGTGTTCGCTTTCCGCCACGTTCGCTTTGCCTTTACAATAGTCGATGAATTGACCGCTCTTAAGGGCTTCTTCGAGGTCATTCGAGCGTTTTATCAATTCGGGGTTCGTAATTACTTGCGAAACTATGACTTTGCGATTCGGACAGTTGTTGGAATTCGGATCGGCCGGTTCGTTCTCGAATATCGTAAGTTTTCCACCAAACTGATAATAAAAATAATAATCGCGATGAAATTTGCAACTAGATTCCTTTGATTTTTGGTAAATGAAGTGTCAAGGTTTCACTTACACCGAAAGACGCTCCGAATGGACGTTTCAGCCATTTCGGAGCTTTTTTCAACGCCACCGCTGGTTCTGATTGCACTGTCGTCGGAGGTTGCGTAAATGGATCCATCCCAGGAAACGAATCCACTATCTTGTTCGAAGTTTCGATCGTACCCTGTTGCTGACCACCCAACAACG
The DNA here is from genome assembly GCF_019457755.1 of Venturia canescens. NCBI lineage: Eukaryota > Metazoa > Arthropoda > Insecta > Hymenoptera > Ichneumonidae > Venturia > Venturia canescens. The sequence continues at coordinate 5,164,126 of NC_057425.1, forward strand.
AATAAACAACCGCGTGCCCGTCAAAACTGCTCCCAACAACCAAACCCGGATTTCGGGGGCACCACGAAACATCAAAGTTCCATTGATTCGTCTGTGCTAGTTCGCACACGATCTCACCGTTCTGTAAGCAGGTTTGAAATCGAATAAATAATCACAGTGATTTCTTTGTTCAAACTTCGTTTAAAATATCAGAATTCCAAGAAAGAAAATCTATCAAAATATGAAAAATAGGAAGACCTCAGAATGCAAAAGCAAAAATAACGAAATTGTGCCATGCAGCAATAAATTAACGGTGTTTTATGATTTTATGAAAAAAACGTTCAATTCTGTAATACTGTGAATTGGTTAAACATTTTTTCAATCAAATTCGATTCTCGTGCTTCGAAAAAGGAATCAAACAGTGAACCTACCGGCGCGTCAGAATTCGGATTCCAGCAGAGGATTCTGTTGTCCTTAGCACAACTCAACAACAAATCGGGATCATGAGGATTCCAAGCTATCGATAAAACTCCACGTTGGTGACCTTGGAGTGTCTTAAGAGCCGAAGTTGCAAATCGCAAGTCCCACAATTCGATTACTGGTGACTGATCGTCCTCGGATGCGAGGCAAAGTTGCGTCGCTACGTCCGGATGCCACTGGACTACTTTCCATCTGATCTGATCACAAGGAAAATTATTCCAAATTTTGCCATACCATATTTTGTGATTCAAATCGATTTTACATCTTAAGAAATTAATTTACCATAAAAAATGGAAAATCATTTCACTACTTTTTGATTTATTTTCATAACAAGTTTGAGTGGAACAACGTACTTTAGAATTGGCGTCGGTGAGCTTGATTATTGGCTCGTTTTTTCGTAAATCCCAAATGACACAACGTTGGGAAAATGTCGATGCAAGAATATGCTGAACTGTGGACAGTCAAAAAATCAAACGTTAATGAGTTTTTAATGATTCACTAATGTTCAACTGAATTTTCAATCACAAATGTTCTCAAATTAGCAAAGCTGCGGCAGACCTTGTTTGTTCCATTGAATATACTGCACATCTTCCGGTGGTTGACTCCTAGTTCCAGGTGTCATTGGAGTATTTGTATTTACAATATCCCAAATATATATCTCGCTCTCGCTAGCTCCGGAGGCAAGGAGATTTGATTGGAACGGATTGATATCGAGAGCTCTGACTGGACCGGTGTGTCTGTCGGGGCTACTTATCAGACAATCCGACTCTTTTGCTAGCATTTTTGCTGCTGAATATATTTTTACTGTTCCATAGTCACATCCTCCTACTAAAATACCAGCTGGACTCGTGTTATGAGCTCCCCATATTACTTTATGAAACCTGAAACATGAAAAATGGTACATTTAGTTTTTATTGTTCATAGGAACTCATTGAAATACAAATTTTTTTATATGCTAGAGAATTCTCACGTTATCTGACATTAAATTTTTGAGATGAACAAGTTCAATCGAGTTTCGGGGATCAAAAGTCAATATTGGATTTCTTGACATCCAAGATCTTTCAATGACAAAAGACATTCTTTTCACACACCCAATAAAGGTTTGATATCAAAAGTCGTTTCTGAATTTATCGACTTTCAGCATATTTGAGATTCAGAATAAATCTATAGTTATTGAAAGAATTCTCTGTTTTTTTGTGGAGAAAGAAGAATTTCTATTCAATGAAAGGAAAAGGACTCAAAACATAACAAAGTTTTGCATAAAGGTCAAGAATTTCTATGTAACAATTTGAGGTTGTCTTTGTGTACACATCTAAGACCAGTAAATGTAGCGTAAATCATCAGCATTGATATTATTTTCTTACAATGAAAAAATCCTTGTTTATTCGATTCCATAATTTGCTTCCAATTGTACAGGCACTTTTGTCCCCTCATTATACTTTTGTCAATAAAATATATTTGAAAAGAATACCTGTGATCGCTTGGTACACTGGCTTTAATTTCCATGTCATATCCAGGCTGTTGGAGGCTCAGCGAGTACAAATCCAAGCTGGCAGATGTATTGAAACTTGCATCGAGCTGTTGTGCCGCAGTGCCAGCAGCCAAAAGAATGGGGTGCTGTGCTTGTGGGGACCATGCCACGTTCACAGTCTTCACCAACTCCTTCACTTTCATTTTGGACTGTAATGATTTAATAGCACAATAGCTTAAACTTTCAAAATCGACCAAAAATCGAAACAATAATGTTTTGAACTTTGTTGTGTATTTTGAATAATTTTTAGAGTCCAGAGATAAATGAAACAGAAGTCTATTATAACGGGTTGAATCTCGATGAGTAGATTAGATTTCAACAACTTCGTGTTATATAATTTTATTCTTATATGCGGAATATAAGTGACGTGACTTGAAAATGCAGAAATATCATTTTTTCTCCCCAGTATGTTCAATCTGCCTGGGAGATCCCAAGAGATCAACGCACTCGCCGACCGACCTCGTTTCTTGTTCACTATATCACTAAATGATTTTTTCTCTTTTTTTTATTTCAATTGATCCGTTTTCGCTTAATTGAAGATTTACTCACTCGGATTTATTAAATGCTCACTTCTGACAATTAAAACTTGCGGAACAATATGAGAAATGTCACACGCAAAACACACTCCAAGTCAAGCCGTCACCACTTCCAACGTGGCGAGCCACGGACTCAACGATGTCCTGCCATCTCACGGCTTATTTTAAACCTCCGTGAACTAACATCGCTTATTTTGGATTTCTAACTTTTTCTAATCTTTATTAGGCTCTTGTATTATGATTGATTGTCGGATAGAAATCGACGCTTTTCAGAAATTGGTTGATTAGAAAAATGAGAAACCAAAATCTACGTAAGGTTAGCCTATTTAACTAAATATTAAGATATTATGAATTGAATTTTCAAACGTCTATAATATAGTTTGTCAGACTCGAACTTTTATGCAAAAAGTTCGTCGATCTACACGTCGATTAGAAAAATATGAAGAAATCTATTCGTGAAACGTCAGCCGATTTTTTCTGAATTATAAAAGTAATTATATATTTCCCGAAGCCTAATCAAAGCGTGATTGTTCATCAGTTACAAATGTTTAAAATTAAATATAAATTTTATAAAATAAAGTTAGACCAAAATGATGTCCACTTATAACGATTTCTCCCACTTAAAACAAAAATCGTAATGAATTCGCAATGAATTTTCTGGTGTGCTTACATTCGAGGAGAGCCTCTATCTGTGTAGAGTAGTGGAGTGGGGATCGAGGGTGGTGGAAATTGTCCGAAAAAAACCAAGAACCTAGCCTAACGTCAGGGTCTAGTTCCAAATGTTGAGCACAGATGTCGTTCCAATCGTTTTCGTCGAGAAAAAGAGATTCGCCAACGGAGGTTCTCAACTTTGTTGACAATCGAGTGTCTTATAAGGAAATTCATCTTACTGTGCTGGATCTTGAAAATGAATTTAGGATTTTTAGGAATTAATTTCACCTCTTGAATATGGGAGTGGGCAGTTAATTTTTTGTGACGGTTTATACTTCAATGTGATGAACTACAAAATGTCATTTTTTCGACCCAGGTTGTGGGGGTGAAGTAACCTTCCTTTTGATTGTCTCGTGAACGGCACTTTTTTTACATCTCTACTAGAAAAATTTCTATCAAAAATGCAATTCTATTATAAACATCCATACCAAAATCCATTTATACTCAACAAATCAAGTCTCATAATATTTCTACCATGACCAAATACTAAAAAGGCTCTATCGGCCGATTTTGTCATCGTCCTGCGTAGACTGACCGAGCCTTTTTTAATCGGTCAAACTGTGTCTAAGAATTTCGATTTCGAAAATTCCAAGTGAGGTTAGTCGATTGATTCATGCTCTTAATTTTCTCAGATAGTCTAAGAATACATATTTTGTTAATTTCTTATCAAAATGGTGATATACTGTCCGTGTGATATTTGTCGTGTGACTTTTTCTCTGTGTTATTTTGTCGGCGTTCTTTTGTCGTGTGATTTACAATCATTGAACCGGTGAGAGGTAGCCAATGAAGGACAAGAAAGGTTTCAATCAACAAGGCGTGTTGTTACGTCCTCGGGAGCTTATCGAATGAGTTGGAGGTACGACTTCTCTTTCGGGTCAAGAAAATTAAGGGAATTGCTGTACTGCATGCTACTCAAATGAGTGCTAAATTTTAAAAACGCTTTTAGACCAAGTTTAACGTACCGATTAAATGTATTGTTAGTGGATTTGTATTACAGCATATCTCATTAAGATGTAAAAATATTAAAAACGCTAGTTTTGCAAAACCATCAACTGATAAATGCAAATTCCCACGCTGACACATTTTCACTGGTATTTTTCAAATAATTATCTGCGTTTTTTCATCGATTTTATTGCAACAAGTCTCATTTTGTTCGTCAACTGATCCTCTATGAATCCACCGTGTACTTGTTTTTTTAACTTGATCGTTTCACTGTTGCAGCTAATCGTTCATTAAGTGAAAAAACTTTTTTATTAATAATTTCTCTCAGGAATGAGTTTAAAGGAAAATCTACGTGGTGAATTCGTAGAGGATCAGTTGAGGAACAAAATGAGACTTGGTGCAATTAAATCGGTTATAAAATACAGATGATTCTTTGAAAAATACCTGTGAAAATGTGTCATCATGGAAATTTGCATCCATCAGTTGATAGTTTTGCAAAACTATCATTTTAAATATTTTTTCACGTTAATAAGATATGCTTGAATACATATCTACTAACAATAAGTTTAATCGGTACGTTGAACTTGGTCTAAAAGCGTTTTGAAAATTTAGCACTCATTTGACTAGCATGCAGTACAGAAATTGAATATCTGCGACACGGTTTGATCAATAAAAAAAGCCCCTGTCAGTGTATTTTTGCCATCTTTCCGCGTCCGCTGACAGAGCCTTTTTTTGATTAGTCAAACGACAGCGGAGAATTTTCATTTCGAAAATTCGAGGTGAGGTTAGTCGACTGATCCAGGCTCTTAAGTCCTTTACCCAGGGACAGAAGTCTCGTCTCTTGATATGGATAGAATGTCGGGGCCGATGGTCCGAGAAGTCGTGAATGATGAGACATAACAAGGAATTTTTATAAGAAAAGGTTTTATTACTCATGTCGGTTATTTTTTCTTCTGGTTTATTATTTTCTACTAAAGTTGCACAATGTCGATTTCGAGTTCACGCACCAACGCGTATAATATTTAATACAATTTAAACTCTCTTGTATTTATTTCGGCGGATGAGGTGCAGATTCAGGTTCGGAGTTACTCGTCGTACAAAATTAGTTGAGAGAAAAGTTCACCAAAGGAGCTTGCGAGCTTCAACGAAGTTCACTATTGGACTGTGGTGACTTGGACTAAGTCTATCCGGGATGTTCGCCGTTCCGGCCGCGAAAATATTTGTAAAAAAATATTTTCAACTGACGCGGATGAGGAACATTAGGACTTTTGAACGGTAGTTATTTATTTACTGGGACGGTCGTTGTGGTGCGTCGATAAAATGAAAAAATAAAATAATATACTGAACTTTTATTAAACACTAAATAACAATAATTTATTCAGAAAAACATGTGACGTTAGAATATTTTGGAAATCAGTTGAATCACTTGTTTCCTTCGTTCACATAGACGTAGCCGAGCGATCGATCTGCCAATCACTCATTTTCCAATCCAGATTCCATATATTTCGTCCGTCCAAAAGAACCTCTTGATTTTACTTTGATGCTTTCTATAAATGAAAAATAAATCAGACGTTTATTCTCAATAATAATCATCGCGAGCACTCATATGGGCCATGTGCAAGCATTTTATTTCAATTAGTAAAAAATGGGAGATGTCATCTCCGTAAAATATTCAGAAGGGGTTAGGAAAATCTCGAAGAGACTGTTTCATTTCATCGCCGTCTATATAGGTGATGAGATATTTTCTTTTTTAATCATTGATACAAATTTATGAATTCCGTTGCATTGAATATTTACCTTATTTCCTTCTAACCCGGAAGCGATGGATTCCATTGTCTAGAAATAAAAAAAGATTTCATTGCAATAAAATTTACGCTTCATTTGTCTTAAGAGGTGTCTTACTAAAAACAAAGTTTACCTCTCCAGTCAAGGTGCTGGCCAAATTTGTTCCGAATTTCGCCTCCTGTGGATTAGAAAACAAAACTTTCTATCGTGTGTCAACTGCATTTTTATTCCTCACGTCCAGTGATGACTAAAAAGTTAACTTGGTATATTTTTTTGTTGCGAAAATGTAGAGCCCGAAACTATCTTAATAATATTCCGAACGAAGTAATTGCAGATCTATTGTCTCACAGGTTTTCGTAGAAATTCCGATAAGTGGTAAAGCCTCTAGAAATACTCACCTTTGCACCTTGCCTTACGAAGTCTCCAGCACCGATTTCCTGTGCATGAAGAAAAACACTGGTCATTGACAGTCATCGTTAATCACAAAAAAAAAACATATTTAGATATTTATTATTTTATTGAATATTTACCGAACCACCGATTGCGTCCAGCCCACTAGCAATGAGATTCGCTTTCTAGAGATAAGAAAAAATAGGTAAATAGCAAATTTGAATAATTCTTCATGGGGGTTTTCCTACTAAATATTTACCAGTGAAACCGCTCCACCAGACGCATCTAGTGCGGTCTTTGCGGCCTGTTGTCCAGAAAAAACTCATTATACTCTCGAACGTATTTTTTTATTAACTCGATAGCCATCTAGAAAAGTCTTAGAAAAATGTTGATCAAAGTTTTGAAAAATCCCTTGAAATACTCACGGCTCCAGTTACTCTTATGGCGGTAGCGAGACGTTGCTTGGTCTGTGGATGAACAAGGAACGTGTGTCACTTCGATATAAATTGACATTTTGTCTGTACCTCACGAGCTGTTATTCAAAAGTACTCACCTCTTTATCGACAGTAGCAGTTGCTTCTGATACGGAGTCTTGGATCTAGAGATGAGAAAAAGCAATCGGATCATCGTCAATCGAAAGCGCAGTTCCAGCAGACTTATGTGCTTTCTCAAAGCTTTGATTTTTTTTTGTTTTGTTTTGTGAAAAGCGAGTCTATTTTCTCAAAGTTTTTCAAATTTACTCACCTTGTTTTTTACACCATCGAGTGACTTCGAGATAGCATTTGTCAACTGTAGATTAGAAAGGAAAAGAGATTATTCGAAGTGAAAAACAGTAAATTTCTCTTATTGCAAAATTAGTTAAAAGGATACTTACCGAACTCGAAAAATCGTCCCACCCCCATCCTGGTTGCTGTTAACATAGAATAAAAAGGTCTCGATTAACCCGGATCATTGCTCGATTTCATTAGTTAATTAGTGCGTTTATATATTTTCTCATTTTTACTGATGCGATACAAAAAGTCCAAACATGCTGTCATATTCCGCAGTAGTACTTTGCTTCTTCCGAAAGGGGTTTAAATTACTTACCGGTGCGGGAGCCGGGAGCGCCTAAATAAAGTGAAATAGAATCGTATAATTATAAATAGGCTCAAAAAAATGTAGAAGATGAACGAAATAATGTGGGGAACTTACTTGGACGAGTACGCAGCCGAAAAGAGCGACCAAAACAATTTTGCCAACCATTTTGACTAATTGGTGCTATGCTGAAATGACGAAGAATAACAATTTTGAACGTTGATGCTCGTTCGAATTATTGGAATTGGGGAACATTGTTTTCATGTGTTTTCTATTAACACAGTATAACGTAGAAGCGATTAAGTGGAGTTTCGAGACGAGAAGTGAAGGAAGAAATTCGATGATAAATTATTGACAATTTGTAAAAAGTAAGGCGCGTTTTTCTAATTCCCAAAAACTAACTTCAAGCTGACTGATCGATTTTTTTTGGACGGGCATAAAATTAACAAGACCATTGGTTAATTAATTGAGAAGCACTTTTACTTTTGTTTTAGTCCAACCCCGAAAGGCCGCAGCGAAAAGTGAAGATTCACCTTTCAAACGGATGAGTTCCATGGGACAGAATTATGTTCACCGAAGTATCGCCGTAATTGACAAAATATTACTCGTCTACATGATATTATGCTTCAAAGAATCTCGATATTCTATTGGTGAAATAACCCTTCGAATGTGAAATTCAGGAAAAACTTACCGATTTGTGGAGAAGTAGATTGCAGTACAATTCAATTTCTCAATGAATAGTGTTCTGAAAATATGTTGCTCCAGTTCCTTTATATACGAAAGAGTTTTTGGAGACCAAGGAAAAAATCGGATAGTCGACGGGCCAATGGATCGGGAATTAATCAGGGTAAACACATGAAGCACATGTGCTGTTTCTATTGCCATTTTATCCTCAAAACTGTACGTCATCCTTAAGAGCTTTTACCGAATTTTCTTTCCTTTTTTCCTGGTAGCATTATACATCGCCTAACGTCGACGTAACGAACACCACCTGCACAGGTGCTTTTTTTTGAGCGAGTTCCGGGTGCATAATTAATTCATTATAATTATAATACTTTTACTTCAAACACTCAATAGCGATAGGTGTACAATGGATATATGATATTGTTAAATCCCCGAAAAAAGCTGTTTCGTGCTCATTGATGAATATTAATGAAAACAATTAGATTCGAGTGACTGAATTCGATAAGGAACGTTATGTATGATAATAATTAGTCTAGTGGGAAAATCCGCATCGGTAGGATCTTGGTTCGTCATCGAGCACTTCGACTCCTCACTCCGAAACGAAATTCCGTTTTATTAGTGCCGTTTTCTTCTATTACTGCGGATTAAAAAAATTTTGTGGATTGTTTAAACGCTGTCGGGATGAGTTTAATTTTTTAATGGCAGTAATTGAAGAAAACGGCGCTAATAGAACAAACGATTAATTCATAACTTGGAAGTGAATCTTTTGCTTTATTTTTCCTCAAACACACACAAGATTTAAGAAGAGATTTGCAGTTTCGTTCGAGTTTTCAAGCTCGAGTCATTTCAGAGAAAGATTCTTTTCTTTAATATTTCAACATTTCTTAAAGCCAACAATTTTCTAAGTGAATTCGAATTTCGAGGATCTTTTTTTGTTACTTATTTTTCTTGATAAAATCGACAGCTGAATCGCTCGCCCGAGCCCGCAAGCTGGAGTCAAAGAGTAATTAATTAATCTGCCCACGTATTTATATTATTTGTGTAATAATTTTCAGTGAAAATAATGAAAAAATATTCATGGTCTTGAAAGAGTTCTAAAAGTGATTATAAAATATTTCAATTTCAGTGTAGTTACTTTTTCATCAAGTATTACTATGCTGGTTACTCGTCGCTTTAACCCTCTTGAGGGCAGTAGTTTTTGCCGTTGTATTTTGCAATACCTTAATACTTCTAAGTTGTTTCTAGTAACTCGAAGGTTTAAGCTATAAGATGCTCATGGAAAAAAGTGCATATTTATTTATTCATAATTAGTTATACATAATTCAAACGAAAAAAACCGTTTTTTAAAAGTGTAAGTTCCGAAGTTTTTTAAAAGTGTATTTTTCTAATTCTGACGCTAAAATCGTAATCAGAGATTCCAAAAACCCTGAGAAGACCTATGATTTTGGAAATTTGTCGAATACAAAAGTATGCCCCTCAAAGGATTAAGAAAACGAAAAGTTTGATTTTTGTATCGACATTTTGTCTGCAAAACAAAACAAAATATTGTTTCTATGCGTGATTGAGTCAAAAGAGTGGTGTTTATTCAACCCTCGAGTGTTTCAACGGAGTCATCAGCAATGATTTTCTTCAATAGAAAATATTTTTGGTTCCGACACATTTATTTTTATTTTCTCATTATAATTTGACCAGAGACTCTACAGAATCTCTCGATGAAACAATCTTCCGTACATGTTACGATAGCATTTGCTAGAGCGAATAAATTTCGCAAAGTTGAACAGTGAAACCGGCGAGCCAAAAAACTCCGGTTACTGTGTGCAACATTAAAACTTTTTTGCTCAATGGAAAATGAGATTCAAGGAAAACTCGAGGGTACCACTGACGAAGAGCGACCTCGAAAACACACCAAAAGACAATTTACGAATTTTCTTAACGACGCTTCCACGCTGGATGATCTCATAGAAAAAAAAATGTTATTTGTATTTGCAGCCTGTAAGAATACAATAATCCATAAAAAGAAACGAAGACTGCTCGTAAGATTAAGCGATTGGAAAATAATTTTTAAAGTACTTAATATAAAATACTTAATAAAGTAATTTTTCAATGCATGAAAAATCAGGCTGCCGTCCGAGGAAGAAGGATAAATTAGGCTAAAATCGTTCCATAAGCGAATAGCGAGGAGAGCTCCATTTTTGGGCTCCGTAGTGGGTCTGGTGGGGAGCACTCTTGTAGCATGGCAAAGTGTACCGTATTTTGAGTTGCGAAGCGACTCGAGAACCTCGAGACTAACCTCGAGCGATTCGAGGATCCGATGAGGTGGCAACGACGGAGGCGAGGAAAGAGAGAAGAGAGAGCCGAGTCGAATCCGAGCATCGGTCGGCTAAGCAATGTTACGCGTTGTCGTTGGTCGACTGAACGAAATTTATAATGCGGAGCACGGAACAGCAGCGGAAAAATTCTATTTGACCGTCAGTAAATACTGAACGAAAAAACTAAAAAAAAATAATTAAAGACTGTTCGATTAACGAAGGAATGGATAAACGAAAATCGTGACGGCAATTATTATTATTTTTTTAACAATCTTTCGAATCTTTTAATATAATTGACATGATTCTATCACGGTTTCCGTTAATAGAAGCGAAAAGTTAAATGCTATTTCTCGAAAACGAAAATTTTCACGAAATCATTGCGAATCGGAAAAACAAATCCGATGATTTTTGTTTCTGTTTTTTCTAGTTGACTATGATTTCCGACAGGCGTCCATTTTTATTACATTACTCTTAATAGCAGCACATACTTATTTGAATTTATAAAACTTTACTTCCATTCTCCTCTAATGAATAAATACAAAATGTTTCATGAAAAAAGTAGCGAATTCTTTTTATCCAGCACTCATAAAATTCCATTACAGAAAAGTCTTGGCTGAGAAAATATTTTAATTCCGATAAATCGAAGTCTCTTGGCGAACCATTTTTTAAATAAAAATGCATCCGATCAACGATAATTGGAGCAGGAAATTCCTTGATTCTTTTATTTCGATTTTTTAGTTTTCTTAGCAATGAAAATGTTTTCAACGCTGCCAACCAATTTCTTAGTTTCTCGCCGTCGAATTATTCATATTGAAACGATTTTAAATTGATTCGTGATTCGAAAAAAAAATGATAAACAACTAAATGACGGTTCGATAAAAATTTTGTGATTTCACGATTTCATAGAATGAACAACTTGAAATTTCAGTACTTGAAATTTTTTTAAATTTCAGTGATTTCCGAAGATTCTGCTTAAAGAGGTTCTCCTGACAGTCCCTGTAGTCAGGGCCCTTAAAATACTCGAGAAGATCGGTAGGAACAGGTGCACAGGTAATAAAAGGCAAAGTATGTTGGGACCATGTAAGATTCCGAGCTGGACTGTACCTTCTCCTTCCAGCTACTCTGTTGCCTCCATTCTTCGCGAGCGCTGTATGACGTCACGCGATCGGCACAAGTGTACAGTCAGTAGCCATAGCAGTGCGTGCATCGAGCGCGGAGTGAGATCGTCGAGTGTCAAAAAAGTGCTTAAAAATCGAGTGTAATAACGGTTTTAATAGAGAGAATAAATAAATGGTCGCACGTAGATGGACAATAGAAAAAGAGACTTTTCAGGCTGCTCGTTGGTTGCCAATAATATGAGGCAACACCTCGAGGTTGTGAAACGTCGAGCGGATGTGAGCGGGATTTTGTGGTGAGAGACAACGCTGAAGAGCAATGCTCCAGCCGCGTTTGAAACCGCGATCGTTCGTACGTGAATAAGAGACAAAGGAACATTTTCGTGTTGTTTTAGCATCGAAGAAATTGGTTTACTCGAAATGTGGATAAACTAAAATGTGATAATGCCCGGAGACAGTTTAGCATTCGTTGTTTAAAAATCGTTGTTTTGATTCCTGGATTAAATCAGGACAAAAAAGATTGATCGCGATATCACCGAATTTCATCAATATAAGGCGGCATAAAACGATCGATAAATTTGAGACGAAATGAGGGTTTTTGGGTCAAGAGAATTCATCCTTCCTTGTTTACTCACTTTAATCTCCTCGTCGTCTGACAGTATTACACTAATTATGACTCAATGATGACCTGACCCGATCACCCAGACGCGAGCAGAGGCGCGAATGATAACGAGAAAGAATTTGAATCAAAACTCGTAATCGGAGACTGAAATTTTCGTCAGTTCTAACGGATTTTCGGGGAAGAAAGAGCTCTTACGAAATAACGCTCTTCGTTGCCTCCATGTCTCGGATTTATTGTGATTAATAAATTTAACACTTAATCTTCATCATTCGGATAAAATGTGGCCACGATTCGCCAAGATCTATCGATCATGGCTCGTCTATATTCTCGTTGCTACGATTCTTTGCATCCTCTTCATGTGGTCAAGAAACAAACAAAATGATAATGATTTTGGCGACGATTACGTCTCACTTAGGTACGTCAAATTTTACTTCATGATAAAAACTTCACTGATAAATACTTCATTATATTTTTCTTTTATTTTAGTTTTTTTCGTACTCGATTGAGCAAGTTTTTTTTTCACTTAATTGAAATCCAATCAAATTCATTAATTTTTCTTCAACCCTCATTTTTCAATTGATTATTTTAATCAAATTTTACTGTGTCTAATTTGATTTTTATTTTCAATTTGTCAGTCGATACATTGGTATTTTTTTTTTCCTTTTTTTTATTGATTCGCCCCCGTTTATTTGTCCCCTCAAGATCTCTTCATTGATTGATCCCTCATCGGAATCTCAGAATTTTGGGAATTCATTTTTTTAATCGTTCGACACTATCATCGCTTTTAATCCTCCGTGTCCATTGCTATTCCTCAAAAGATCGAAAATTCGTTAAATTTATTTCCATCTAACATCGTTCGAAAATTGTGGACGTTTTATTTATTCTGTTTTTTTTAGAAATATTTCAGCAACGAATGTTTTATGACTGAAAAATTTGATCGGTTTCTTAATATTCAGGCTTCTGGGAGATCAGAAAGATTACATCGATCGTCGAGGAATTCACGTTGTCGTTGGCCATTACATAGGGGACTCTGTCGATCCTCTCAAAACTCCAAATGTTACAAAAGGTTCGTACGTCCATACGATTATTTATTAATAGAATTAAAAGACGAGTAATCTCAATTCGCAATAGTTTTCATCTGTTTAAAATACTTTCCAACAACTAATTTGTCTTTATTCACAGAGTAAATTTTCGATTTTGATGTGAATTGAACGAAGCCATCAAATTCGTTTGTTGTCTTCGAAAACCCATTCCTTCAGTTTATTAAAATTTTATTTTCGTTTTTACAGATATAATTAATAAAAACATGTTCGAACCAAAACCACGCGAAGGGAGAAATGGCGAGCCAGTGATAATACCATCCAAGGATTTTCACGTGATGCAACAACTCTTTCAAATTAATAGATTCAATCTGATGGCGAGTGATCGAATTCCACTGAACAGAACATTGCCTGATGTCAGGAAGAAAAAGTGAGCTAATCATGTTTGTTTGTTTTTGTTGTTTTTTTTTTTTTTTTTTTTTTTTCAAATTCGGGAATCGGAGCTTTCCCAGTCCTTCGAAATCTCTCCTCGGGGAAGGCATTTTTGAATCGTTCGATTGGCAGACTTTTTGGTACTCAGTTTGGAGGAATAAAATACTCGATTTTATCTTTTTTTTTTCACGAAGTGAATAATTGCGAAATAGTGGAGAAATACTGAGATCGATGAAATCTTGTGGTTTGAGGAAGCTGATTGAAAAATTGTGATAAACACGTAAACGACGATTTCGACAGGTGCATCTCAAGATACTCGAAGATATCGGGACTACCGAAAACTTCGATAATCATAGTATTTCATAACGAGGCGTGGAGCACGTTACTGAGAACCGTCCAAAGCGTTATCGATCGTTCGCCTCGCGAATTATTGGTGGAAATAATTCTTGTGGATGACAACAGTGATCGAGGTGAACCTTCCGAAATTCTTACCATTTTGACATCGTAAAACGTTCGAGAAAGACCGAATGAGAGAAAAAGTTGTCGCTTAATTCGAATTTCATTAACAGAAAGCTTCTTTCATTGCAGACTTTTTGAAAAGGCCTCTGGACGAATACGTCGAAAAATTAAATGTTCCGACCCGTGTTTTGCGCTCGGACAAACGAGTCGGTTTGGTAAACGCTCGTTTAATTGGTGCCAAAGAAGCGATAGGTCAGGTTCTCACGTTTCTCGATGCTCACTGCGAATGCACGGTTGGTAGGTAAGCTCTCCGCAGCTCTCGTGTTCTCCACTCTGCACTCGTGACCAGTCAACAACAGTGTAACAACCGATGAATTTTCATCGTCAATTTCAGGCTGGCTGGTACCCCTTTTGGAAGCTATTTCGATCGATAGAACCAGAGTCGTTTCTCCTGTTATTGACATTATTAATGACGACACTTTTGGATACACGAGGTAACATTTTCTCAGGCACGAATTTTGCCTTGGGCCTTTGCAACGATTTTTTATTTTTTGGAAATAAAAATTCATTTTCGCATGGCTTTTGATGCTTATTTACATGAAAATTGAACGAGTTTCCACGATAGGAATAAAATTAATTGTTAACAATAAAAAATGAAAGAATATTTGAATAATTTGCACGAAAGTTCAATTCGAGAATGAAGTTGCATCAATGGAAACACAGTCATTGAAATTTCTTCGTTGTCGAAATGTCCAGATCGTTCGAGCTTCACTGGGGCGCGTTCAACTGGGATTTGCATTTCCGCTGGTTAACCCTGAACGGTCCATTGTTACGAGAGCGGCGTGAAAACATCGTAGATCCGTTCAAGACCCCAGCGATGGCAGGGGGCCTCTTCTCAATGGACAAGGAATACTTTTTCGAGCTTGGAAGTTACGACGATCGTATGCAGATTTGGGGAGGAGAAAATCTCGAGCTGTCTTTTCGGGTTTGGCAATGTGGCGGAAGTGTTGAAATCGCTCCTTGCTCTCACGTCGGTCATTTATTTCGCAAATCGTCGCCTTACACTTTTCCTGGTGGAGTCGGCGATATTTTGTATGGGAATTTGGCTCGCGTCGCTCTCGTCTGGATGGACGATTGGGCGGAATTTTACTTCAAATTCAATCCAGGTTAACTACGAACTTCCATTCTTACTTGATTATTCACAACAATTGGTTTTTTGACGAGCCCAAAATCATTTGATTCTCTGGACGCTTACAAAACCCAATTCACTTAAAAACTCAGCAACCGATTCGGCTTTTCATAGTAATATTCAACATTTTCAGAGGCTGCGAGACTTCGAGACAAACAACAAGTCCGTAACCGTTTGGAGCTCCGAAAAAAACTCGGTTGCAAAAGTTTTGAATGGTACCTGGACACCGTTTGGCCCGAACATTTCTTCCCGAAGGATGATCGTTTTTTTGGAAGGGTAAAATAATTATCCAATGCTAATTGATATTTATCATTTTTGTCTTATCTTCGATTTCTTTCTCACCTATCAAATGTTGGAGAAACCGAAAAGCACCAAATGATGCTCGCAATAAAAGCGAAAAAATAATTCATCGATCACGGAAAAGTGAATAAGAATTGATCGCTGAATTTTGCGTTTTCTCCTTCTTTATTGTTTTTTTCGTAAATTTTTCTTCCTCCCATTAATTTCCCTCAGTTTAAAAAGTTCGTGTGTTCCACAAAATATCGTTACGATAAAACGTTTTTTGGAAATAAATCATTTACAGACTGACATAACACATATTGAAAGACTTGATTGTACAATCTCTTAATCTAGTGGTTCAATCTCATACAGATTGTTCACGTACCGACGATGAAATGTCTGATGAAACCCTTGGCTAAGGGAATGTACGCCCAGCCTTCAGGATACGCGATTTACGAGCCGTGCGTTAAATCACCGACGCTCAGTCAAATGTTCGTAATGGGAACGAACGGTGTTGTAATGACCGACGAGAGCGTGTGTCTCGACGCACCGGAGCGTGACACGCGTCATGAGAAACCAAAAGTTAAAATAATGGCCTGCAGTGGTCTCCATCGTCAAAAATGGCGTTACGACAAAGACGTGAGTTCGAACGTTACGGGTTTCCGCATTTTGTACTTTTTTTCATTAAACGCCTTCTACAATCGCGTTCATTAAATCCGAAAGTGATTATTCGAAAGGTCACAGAAAAATTTTCGTTCAAAGTATTCCGAGGATCAGAATGAATTTAAATCGAGTTTTCATTAACCAAAATTCTTTGCAGCAGTGAGCGAAGAAAATGTTGAAATTGAATAATTTAGATTAAGTTTTTTGAACATTTAAAATTTGTGGGTATTCAAAAATTTCGTGAGTTTCTAACAGAAGATTTTTTCATGCCACGAAGCTAATGAGATTGAACTACAATTTCAATTTTTTTAATACAAAAACTCGATGATGAGGATTTTTATTGATTTATATCGAGTCGGTTTTGGGTTTTTATTTGAATTTCAATTGAATATTTCAATTTTCATGCGGTGACTGAAATAATTCCGTGTCTGTTTCTGCGACTAGACCCGAGCTTTCGTTCACGTGAGTTCAGGAATGTGTCTCCACGTGTCACCGGACTCCGACGAGGGCCCCGTAATTGCAGCCTGCAACGGAAATACCGAGCAGCAGTGGATCATGGAAAGCGTATCTTGGAAATGATGATCTCCACATTTTTTCTCACAAACTATAATAAAGTGTACATAATGATGACGATTTCTGTTCCATTGTACTTAAATCATGTTTTTTTTGTCGTATAAAAGATCATTTACATTAAACGAGATCTCAATTACCAGTGATCTTACTCGAGTAAAAAATTGATAATTTATTCCACAAATTGGAATGATTTTTGTTGACCAAACTGATCTGTTGTTTTGATAAGACTTTGGAATGGTACAGAAATCTCTTTTGAGACAGTGTTGAGACTCGTCACTTTTGACGTCGCAACAGTTTTCAAGCTCGTCTGGCTTTTTTTGCTCCAAGTAAACGTAGGTAAGGAACGACTGTGTGGTTTACCTGGATGGTGAAAGTTTGATGGCGAATGAAGTAATTTTGGAGGTTTAATGAATTTCGTAAAATGCCAATAAATTTTGCAGAACGTTGAGAATAATTAGTTAATTACTTCACTAAGTCACAAAACTTTCTACGTTCCCTCTTAGATTCTTCGAAGCGCAGGAATGTTTTTTCTCTATTTTTATTTTTATTTTTATTTTTTTTCCCAACAAATATGAATGGTCTTTGCGTTGATTTTTTCTACGAGCACTGCCAATCCAGCGAGTACTTCGAATGCTGTGCGGGGAGCACCACGAGCATTGGAATCCAATAATTGTCCACAGCCTGCCAATTAAGCTGATTCCTCCGTTCTCCCGTGAGAATTTATGGGGACAAGAGCATTGGAGAAACATCATAAAATGAAGTGCTAATCCTTCATGGAAAAAATATGAGTCGGAATGTTTGTTGATCTGAGCAGTTTGTATATCTGTACACAGGCACGAAACTGCACTCTCGGTTTTACTCGAACTCGATTCGACGAAGGGAAAACTTGAATAAAAATAAATTTCACTCGGAATGAAGTTTTCACATAAAATCCAGATATTTCTGAGGTTTATCGATTCGTAAACGTGGAAATGGACTTTTCGGTTAATTCGATTGACAAATGAACAAAATTATCGATGAGCTTGTGCCAAGAATATTTCGTTGGTTTGTAAAAATGTTCTTTAGCGCTGCTCTTGCTCATCAAACATCTTTTCCCATCCACGTAATTTACGAACAGTATATCGAGCAGATGAAATTCATCCGGACACTTAGCTTTGTAGCTTTCGCAGTTTTTTTAAACCGTCTCGTTACATCTGGGCTGGATGACACAGTTTGCGTATCTGGGTCAAAGTCGCGTCCTCCAGGAGGCCAAGAAAAGAGCACTCGAACGAGAATTATTCTGTACACTCCGCAGTTCGTCCTGTCCTGTGCATCGCTCGCTCCTCTTTCTCTCTCGCTCTCTGTCGTTATTCTCGCCTCGTTTGTGCCTACGATGATTAACCTCCGGCTACGTTTGGCCGAGACAAGCGACGTTTTTTACGACTCTTCTCACATTGACACGCAAATAGTCACAAAAACGATCGATTATGAGGAAGAAACATGCGAATCGCTGTCAGTTACCATTCTAATTACAATCGAAAGCAAAAATAAAGAAGTTATCTTTGAGTTTAATCAAAAGCAAATGCGTCAATCTCGATAAGGATCGTTGGACGAAGCTGCTGGTAAAATGATCGATCATTTTCGACCGTCGTTCCAAAACGCAGCCCAATTTAGCTCGATTATTTTTTTGCATCAAATCGAAAGCCACTTCGATTTTCGTTGGCTTCCAAAGAAAGTTTGAGCTCCCTTCGAAACGTGGAATTTCCGGTCATCCAATGAAATAGTTTTCCGAAGGCGACCTAAAGACTTTAGTTTCAAGCGAAGAGAACTGGAACAACGATGAGTTTGATGGGATGGAACCGGCGTCGATGCATCTAATGAGATCGAAAGATGCCAAGTGGTTTTGCCCTGTTGGGAAGACCTTGAAGAATAAAGAGCGAGGTCCATCGTTTCGTGGACGAGTATAGCAACGCGGGGCCGAGAAGGATGCGACTTCTTGCTGAAAACGTATGTGCGGTGATCAAATGTGTCGTCGTCGAAATGGGGGAAAAAGATAGTCCGCGTATTTACACGTGATTTGTCCACTGAGTCACGTTTCGGGTCTCGTCGCACGTTGAATCTTTGGTCCAAGAGTCCGAGTGTTCCGGTTCTCACACACCTATGACCCCTCCCCGTTGACAAACTCTCTTTCCCACATTAATCGCCCGGAGCGACTTAATTTTTCAGCAAAATCCACGCACACACATCACTTTTTATCCGCATCGTGACCTGCCCCGAGAACACCATACTCCGACGGACTCGTCCCGAAGAAATAACGAGAAACAAACTCGTCCAACGGCTTCGTATCATTTCGCGGCAGCCCATTATCCTCCTGTTGCTTTACTCCGACTTGAACCACGAGACCTTCCACTGATCTAGCACGAGCTTTACAAAAAACGTTGTAAACTAAAATTGGAACCCTTTCAAAAATCTTGCAAGAACATTGGGTAGAAAATTTTTATCGATTTTTCCAAATTTCCTTCATCATTGCTGCTTTGTTGTATAATTTTCGGAAAGTTTTTCAATTCCGAAAATAAATCGCGAGTTGAATGAACATTTTTCCATCCTGGAATCGAATCCGTTCTCGTGTCTCCCAAATGAATTTTCATGTGCATAAATATTTCCTAAAATAATAGAAATTTGACGAAAACTCTTCTCGAGTTTTTTTTTTCGAACCAAATTTTGGTTTCCGAGTGGAAAAATCATCCGATTGGGTTCAAAACCGGGAGCCCGTTTCCGGTTTATCGTGCAGTTCACTTTTCGTATCTGGATAGTTTAGGTGTTGATGTTGGAATTAAATGAAAGAGAGTACAAACGAGTAAGAATATTTTTCATGTAATAACTATCGAATGTTACATATCGACATATATACAGTCACCACTAATAAGCTACGAGACATGTGACTAATGATAAATTTACGTGAAATTAACGACAGTCGAGAGATTCCCAATTGGTGCGAGATTATTAGAAAGTGAGACGTTTTTCTGTGCTTATTTTCAATGGTGCACTCAAGTGATGGACGATCTTGTAGGAAATTGAGAATCTCTTGTCTCTCGTGAGGCTTCACCGGTGAGAAAATCGATGGGGCGTGCCAATGGGTATTTTTTCATATTTATTTAACATTCGAAAAGGACCGGTGAAGCTTAAAACTTTTGACCTTATTTCTAAGCACGAATGAAACTCGAGTTTTTCAGATCGAGTTTTTCCGCTGTGTTGTTGTTTTTTCCTCATTTCATTTTCGTTTATTTAATACAATGAATTACGTATAAATCGGTAACCTCAATGAAATCACAATCGTATTACAAAACATGTAACAATGTATCTCGCACTCCTTCGTCACTTAACAGCGAGCTAGTAGGTATTTTTATAAAAATAAAATAACGGCCAGGTGTCGGGGACGATTTGAACCAAGACGCTTTTGTCTTTAGCTGCATCAACGAAGATATATTTCTGTTTATTTTTACATTCGTTTTAGCGATGGAAACCGACGATTTCGAAAAGCTTTCAACGACTCGGTAGTTCGGATCGAAAATTCACCGAGTTCATTCCATTCGATTGCGACTAAATTTGCCTGCAAATTTTTTGGTCTTCTTGGTGAAAAAAAAAGAAAACAAACGAATAAAGAAAACGAAAAAAAAAAAATATATATGTTCTTTCGGTGGGTTACTTTCGGTGATCGATGAGCATTCGATCGAAACGAACTACGAAAAGGTGCAACTGCTTCGATCTCTTAAGGGGCCAGCACTTGTTCTTTCAATCTTTAGTTTTTCTTTTTTATTTGTTTTTTCAAACGAGCAGACTCTCGACAGTTATAAAAAAGTGAATTCAACGAATGGTCGTGATAAAGGTGATCATGAAATGTGTTGTAATCGCTTAACGCGTCATCAGATTCGTCTATAATCAATGGCAGCGATAGAAGGAACGAACACCGATCGGCCCTAGAGCTTGAAACGAGGCTTAACAAGGCGTGTGTGCGTGCTCGCTTCCACTCTGTATTCTTGTGAAATGAGCTCGGGCCAATTAACGTTGAGCAACGTCGCGGTGGAGTGTCATGCATAAAGGCATCAGTGTACCCATGCGCATACATTCGCATAATTCGACCGACGTTTGTTCACCCGAAACTCGTCATATGTGACTCGGCAAGGGTAAAAGGGATTCAAGTTTTATGTACAAGGTAGAAAAATAGCGTGAAGAAAAATGTCGCGATGAAACGCGCGATTCGGTCACTTGACAAATGCATTAGATTCGAATTATTGACTCTTTTTTCAATTCTCTTGACTGATCGCTCAGTTAACGGATTTTTCATTGATCGATTGGATGATAAATTGGGAGGATTTGATACAAAGATTGAGAAAATGTTATTTCGTGATAAATGATAATTCGTTGGCTTCGATTATAAATCACCCACGCGCAAATGTCATAATATCAATTAACTAACTAAATTGAGCCTCGATACGAAGTCTATCGTCTAGGTAAATACATTTTCTTCTACATATATATTATCTCGAATCTTTAATCTCGATTCGTCTTAACGTTAAACCGTGATATACGATGTGTCATCATTCTCTTTGAATATAATATTTGTATAGCTATATGCATACGTATGAATTCATATATTTCATTTACATAATTAATATATTACTATTAGGTTGATATCTCATGATTATGCCGTCGCATATTTACACACGATCGTGAATAAAAGTCTATAGAGAGGCCGCGGATTGATCCGCGTTTAATAATATTCATTAGGTAACGTATGTTTGCGTGTTTAGGTACGTGCAGCTTGCGATTTTATTGCTGAAGAAGTCTCGGGGACAGTGAGCAGAGGAAGATGAGAAAACGAAGTTGAGAGTGAGTTTTGAAGTCTGGAAGGTTTTCGTGCCGAATCGAAAGCTTCAATACGTTCTTGGAGCTTTGAAATTTGTTGAAAAAAGCAACGGAAAAGAGCCGCTTGCAGGAAGCGACTCGAACGCACTTCTCGGGCTGCACGCTAGAGCGGCTCAAGCTAACTTGAGTTTGAAGAAAAAGTACAAGGACTGAAAGAATTTGTACCACGTGAGCATAATCATCGTCGAGATCGATCGTTATCTCGCGCTGCTTTTCTCGAAGTGAGGTCGAGAGAGACGCCGGATGGCCTCAGCGCCGAATGACTCTCCCTCGCGACACACACGAACGTTCGTAGATTGTGTGTGTGTGTGTGCGCGTGTAGACACGCGGCTGTGTACAGATCCGAAGACGCGGACACAGAGCGCGGCTCCTTTAGTGCGTTTCACTTTCGCGAGATGAGCTCTCCGGCGGATATCGCGCGGGGCGTGGCAAAAACTGTAACGCAAGAGTCCACCGAGGCCGCGGGCCACGAATGCGCACGCGGATATGTGCAAAGCCGAAGGTATACGTCGTGGGCGAGCGAGAGGGACGGAGACATGCCGAGTCAGACGCTGCTGCGGAAGAGAGACGGAACGCGAGATGCAGGGAATGAGAGAAAGAGAGTAAATCATCAGCGTGTACGTCGGCGAGAAAAAAAACGAAAGATCGCTCGATTGCTCGGTCACACCTCGCCCAACCTCGATATATTTGTACAGGTAACTATCCTCTTAGTATCATATACGCGCGAGTTATTAGCGCTATTCCCAGGCAGGGAGAAACGATCGGGACGAATATTGGTGCTTGGGAATAATCACCGATAGCCAGCAGTTTCGGCTCCGTCTCCTTAAGAAACTTCAACGAGATCGTGCTCTAACATAAACGAAACACGAATGATTAATTAAAAAAACCATTTTTCGGGATCGATTGAACCTGCTCCGATACTCGATTCTTTTATCCCCTTTTTCGACTCCAAAAAATCTTTTTTTTCTCCAACGATCCAGACGCTCGAGCATCCCGAGGTGTCGCAATTTAGGGAATCCTGGTATTGGGATCTCGGGTCAAAGGTCAGGGACATCGCAACAGAGCAGAGACGGAAAGAAAGAGAGAGAGAAAAAGAGGGAGGAAGAGACGGCGAGAGTCCATCGGACAAGGCGTCCTGCCCTGGTACAGATATACGTTTCCCGATGAAATCGTTGCTGTGTTACGAAGGAGCGGGAGTTTGTGCGCCGGAGTCGCATTTAAGAACGCACTTATGCAGGCCGGGGAGGGGGGAGCGAGAGAGGAAATGGACGATTGCCATGTTCGTGCACACGAGTAGGTTCGGATGCTGGCTGCGTTCACCATCTCGAATTCCGTTACCATTTCTCTCCCCGCGATGTGCACGAGAGAGTATACCGTATATAAAGCATGTACGTATGGTACATAAGATGCTTATGGGGAACGTATAGCATTTTACCCTGACCCGAGATTGCGGCGCAACAGCAGCCTCCGCCTCTTCCCACGATTGCATCTCGAATCACGACAACGAAACTGCGCACGTTCTTTCTTTTCTCGACTGCCGATCTCATGAGTGTGTGTGTGTGTGTGTGTGTGTGTGTGTGTGTGTGTGTGTACATTTGTTGCTTAAGGTTTAACAAGCTTTCGGACGTACGACTGGTTTTTAGTGGCCACCGGGAGGATCGTTGCTCGGTACAAAAGTCAACGAAAGACGCGATGATTTCTAATCCCCGTGAGCGCGTCCAGTTTTTCGAGCGATCCGAGCGTCGTGAAAACTCGTCACGGACTCGCGCAGCAGCAGTTCTCGCTCGCGAATGACCGATCGCCAACGGATGAACACGCCTGTGATAAAACGGGCGCAACGACAACGCGATCGCGACGGCTGCTCCCGTTGCGGTTTGCTCTTTAAATTCACTTTCTACCTCGTAAAACCACCAGATGAGTAACACGCAGCAGCAGCAGCAGCACTCGCCCATATCTCTACCTACACTTTTCGCCGGAACGAATGGGTTCACTCTTGATTTTTCCTCGCAGCGAGTGAAAGATTATTCTTGGTAAGTGCCGTGAACGGGTTCCTGCCTGCGGTCGTCCGAGTCGTCAGGAAAAAGGGAGTCCGGGCGCGCGAGAACGATTAAACTCGTCGCGTAACAGCAGGAGGAAAAACGCGGATAATTGTAGGTTTCGATGCGCGCCTCTGGTAACGGGAAAATGAGCCTCCCTTCCCCCCCCTCCTTCCTAACCAGGCTGCTTCCTCAGACCTTCCACTTTCAGCTAATTATACATCATAAATTGAGCGAGGCTCTCGAAATTCGACACTCGATAACCGCTCGGACGAATGGCGATCAGCGGCCCAGCACACCCAAAAACCAGGAGGACAAAAAGACTCGAATTTTCTTTTCGAGTCGTCAAAACTCACTCGGATTTGCATCGACTTTGAAAAGTCATTCGTTTTCTCATGTTCGTTTATCCCCTCAATCCACGTCCTCCATTGTTTATTAACAGGGGAGACAGCTGCCGAGAAATTAACGATCCCGGCCTCACAGAGACGAACTTTCTTAACGCGTATATATCGCCATCGTAAAAGTAAATACTACCAACTATTACAGTCTAACTAGTTACTAGTCGTAGGGTTCCCGTCCTGCATCTTCTCGGCGCGAGACTCTTCAACCTTTCACAGATGAGAACCGCCTTTATGATTATATCTTCTCGTTCAACAGTCTACCCAAAATAATATGTACACGTTTGTGTGTGATAAACGCGACGAGAGATGTTAGTAACTGGTGGTAACACGCCTGCTCGTCACGGAGTTTTCTTCTGTGGCACAACTCGCTTATGCCGCATCGAGAGAGGGCCCGAGCTCTTCCCAACGTTGATCCCGTCGTCCGGTCTCGCAATAAACGATCTTCGAGGTCTATCGGTAACGCGATTTATTCGAATATAATGAGAGGAGGAGACGAGTCCGCGGGGGGACGGTAAGCGGACCAACGCGCTCGGGAGCAGCGTGTCTTTGGATTCCCGTTAATCACGAGACTCGCATCGAAGTAAAGCATATCTGGAATGTCGATGATAAAAGAGTCGGCGATGAGGATGATCAGGTGTTGTTACCGGGGGACAACGGCGGTGTATTCGCGTCTCTCTGGTCCTCGTGAACGCTCTCGGCTCTGCTGGCGCTACTGCTTGATCTCGAGCTCAAATTGTCACGATCACTAAAGTACGAGGAGTCGCCGCGTTTCTCTTCCATTTGCAGCTGTTGCTTATCGTTCCGGTACTCCTCGCCGCTGGTGCTTAATAAACCAGGGAAGTAAGGAATCCCCTGCCTTTGGGAAGTGATCTTGCCCATGAAGCTCCGGATTTCTTCGAAATAGGAATCGTCAGCTCTGGGCAATTGTCCGTGATAGCGGGAGCGGACCTCGTCGAGTATCGTGGGCCCGTCGGCGTCGTGTTTCTTCAGATGTCGATCGAGGTTCGTCTGCTGTCCGAAGCATCGCTCGCACAGCGGGCACTTGAACGGTTTTTCCTTGTTGTGAATATTCCTAACGTGTCGTTGAAGGTTGCTCGATATACTGAACGACCTTTCACAATATTTGCACTTGTACGGCTGTTCACCGGTGTGAGTCCTTAAGTGTCGAGTGAGATTGGCCGAGCGAGGGAATACCTTGCCACAGAATTTACACGAGTAACGGTCCTTGGGTTTTAGGCTGCCGGAGACTCCGATGCTCGAGGCCGAGTACGGAGGCAAATTAGCGGAACCCTGCTGCGTTTGGTGAGGCGTTTGCTGTTGATTCTGCTGCTGGCTCTGTTGGCCCTGATGCGTTTCTCTGCTGGTCACGGGGCTGGAAATTCTCTGATTTATCGGTGGCTGGGACGAGGCGGAGGACGAAGAAGACGAGGGAAATCGATTGGAGGAGGGCAGCGGCACCATTGTGGGCAGGGCTCGTACCTGGATTTTGGGTAAATCAGTGATCGCCGGTGGTTGATGATGCGATCTGTACATCGCCTCGAGAACGAGAGGATGTACAGCGTGATGCTGAGGAAACAATACCGTGTGATAGGGCAAACGTTCCAGTCCGTTTTGATTGAGTACTTCAATGTCATTCTGATTCTCGTCCCTCAAATGATCCTTCTTGTGATCGACGCGAAGGTCGAGAGGCTCGCAGTCCCCGTCGTCCTGCTGCTCGTTGTGCGACCTCGGCGGTCTCGCAGCCGGACTCATGTGAGGCTGCTGGTTCATCAACGCCGTTGGACTCGAATCAGCGCCCCGGGCATGGCCCGATGAATCTCTCCCGTGGCTAAGGTCATAAGGCAACTCTTCGACGTCGGTGATCCTCACGCTCAGGGGATAAATGCTCGCCTGCTTCGGGCTTATGTGACCAGGCATCTTTCTCGGGCTCGAATCCTTCTCTCGCATGGCTGGAGGGTACTTGGGGTCGTGTAAGAGCGATGGGGACAGGGTGCTAGTCCCGAGATATCCACTCATCACACCGCCTCTCTCGCGTCACCTCGACAGTTGCGCCCTCTCAGACTTGCTTATCCTCTTCTGCTGCTGCTGCTGCTGCTGCTGCTGCTTCTCTGTACCCGGAACAACCTGCAATCATTCAAAGTTTACGACATTTTACATTTTCTACAATTTTATCCATCTTCGAACGATTATCCTAGCGGAGGAGGCTTCCAACCTGCCTTTTCCAGCTCCCCGCTCGAAGCCTTCTCCAACGCACCCATAAATAACGGACTATCGGACCGATTAAGTTCTCTCATGGTGATTTCTACCGAGCTACCTTGACGGAAGACCAGACGAGCCCATTTTATCTTATCAATAGTGACACACGTTGCCTCGCCATATCAAGGCGAAAGAAGAACTCGAGAATACTTATTTTTACAAATATCAAGGTTGACCACAAAGTATGCAAGCTTCACGGTATCGAGGCTTGTAATCTGCTTTAATACACATCGCATGTCCAGTTGTTTCTCTCGATCTAACTCTCGGAATTCCTCTCGACTGGGGGGGAGAGCCAGCCCATTAATCACCGAGCAATAGTCAACGAGTGATGAATGTATTGTCAGACTCGTACGCGATTCGTGTAACATGTGACTGGCGAAGCTGATTTTTTGGCTGGGATGACTGATGGCGAAGAAACCGATCTCTCCGATCTTGTGCAATGACGTCACCCTCCGGGGAACTCGACTCTTGTAAATTAGCTCTGTCAAATTATTATGCGAATTAGCCGTGTCTAACACCTGTTATTCGCTCGTTTCTTTCGAGCCCTGGACTTTAGAATTATTTAGTCAAACGTCTATCATTCGAAGAAGCCCGCACTCGCGTCTGACGGGGTTCCCGGTAACGTGGACGCGTCGATTGGAAAATTACAGGGCCGGTAACTCGGACGTGTGTGCTACGATTTCAATCACTTATTCCAGTCCTTTTCGAAAAGTTTATTATAGTTTCAAGTCCCATTGAAACGGAGTCTTGGAATCG
The DNA here is from genome assembly GCF_019457755.1 of Venturia canescens. Taxonomy (NCBI): domain Eukaryota; kingdom Metazoa; phylum Arthropoda; class Insecta; order Hymenoptera; family Ichneumonidae; genus Venturia; species Venturia canescens. Next base: position 5,191,273 of record NC_057425.1, read on the forward strand.
GGTCAGTGGAACTGTTCCCGAAGTCTCAGTTTTAGCGATCGTTTCGTTTCGATCAATTGCTTAATTAATTTTCTCATAAATTTTATTAAAACAGACCCCTCGAGTGATTAAATTCCATTATTCGACGCGTCGAGAAGATTTTATTGAAATAAATTCATCCACCTCGTCGCATGGGGTTTAAGGAAGCGTCGCCCCATGGAAGGAGGCTCATTCGGGAAGGATCGTGGGCATGCATCCAACGATACATGCAGCTCGTTCGGGCATCGAATTCTCTCGCGAGCATCGCGGCTGGCCAAGAGCAGCACGCGAAGCCGCGCTCGGGCAACTCGACTTCGCTGCTGCCCAGGCGTTGATGTCTCTATGTAGAACGCCTTGCTGTATAACTCTTCGGTGCCGTGGCGCGGCGCGGCTCTCGTCCCGGCAGGTGAACGACGAGTATATTAAATAGCGCTCATCTCTGGGCGAGCGTGTGCTCCATAAAGGCTGATGGGAGCAGAGGCGGACTGCGTGTTGTGATTTCCCGGGGGAACAAAAGTGTTCCGTTACAAGAGTGAGCGCTGCGTGTGACGGATTTGGAAATTCGACGGGGCGGACTCGTGTCGACGGGGACGCTGAGAATTGATTTGTCCAAGCGGAGATTCCGGTCTCGCGCCTTTTTTTGCTTTTCGTACACGCCGATGAGCGAAGGTGGGAAAAAGCTCGTGAATTTTCAAAGCGGAGTAATAAAAGCTCGAATAATGACGAATTCGGAGGCTGGACATAATGCGCGAGAAAGGGAAAGAAAGAACGGTGAAACGGGACGCGGAGAGTCCCTTCTCACTTTACCGTTCGAAACTTCGATCCGTGCTCCAGTTAGACGCGACGCGAACGGCCGAGAGAAAAGTGCTCGATCCTTCGCTCGACAACGCAGGCGTTTCCACGCGCGTCGCACTGCTCTCGGACCTTCTCCTCGGCTTCTCCCAGAGAGGCTCGATGAAAGAGAAATTTTCTCGCGATCTCGGGCGAAGCCCCCTCGCTGAAGAAATAAACGCGGGAAAAAAGGCGCGATCGTTTATTTGCACGAGGAGCTGATGAGAATTTAACCGGCGCAGGAGCCTCGGAGGCATCGGGAAGGGAAGAAAAGCAAGGAAAAAGAGCCGAGCTGGAAACTCGGCGCGCAATCCCAGTGATAAAACTGGTAAAACAGACAAGAAGAAGCCAATAGAGTCGACACCAGTGAAAACCCTTAATTAACCGGGAATGCGAAGATGGCCGAGCGCGCTCTCGAAAGTCTTTTTCTTCGAGCGCATGGATTTACTGTGACGAGAGACGACGAGCGGATGTCGGCGAAGAGACTTTTCCCTTTCGCGTCCATTAAGCTTTTCTTTTCACGTTCCAGCCGAATGGCTCGCTTCTTCGACAGAGAGCGAGAGTAAAGTATACTATCTTCGTAATAAGAGTGTCGTGCTCTTCCGCGTAATCATATGCCAGCTTTTTTAACGTAGCCGCACATTCATACTTATTCGAATAGTCGAGTATGCACGGAAACTCACTTCCTTTCAACCCCTTAAACTTTTTTTTCTCCCGATTTTTAAACGAACATTTAAAACTCTCTTCGCTCTCGAGTTAAACCAGCCGCGCACTCGATGCAGGATTTTTCCAACGAGGGAGAAACTCCTCGACTTTTTTATCGCCCACTGAATCCCAAATCCACCTGTGTTTTCTCCCACATAAAAAATCCTTTCCTTCAAAAGCATTGGAGAGTTTCCGGTTCGAAGGAGCGATCGCGCGGGCACCGAGATTCTGCAGGCGTCAGACTACAACGACCATCGGGACTAAAAATTCGAAGAGAATTGGGTTAAGCCAAAGATTGGAGCGTCGAATAATATTTGTAAAATCAACGAGTTGAAATCTCAAACATAAATATTCATCCGGACGAATAAATCTTTCAAAATGAAAGAAGCTAGCCAAAGCGTGGTACGTCAAACTTGGAAAAAAAGAAGAAGCTGGATGGAGAGCTACTAAAGAAGAAAGAAAAAATCGAGTGACGAGCCTCGCCTCGGAGATCTCTCGCGAGCTCACGATATAAATCCCCCGTTACGCGAGGAGAGTCCGGCCTCGTATCTCTCGCGAGGCCACGTGAGACCCGCGCCCGTCTTCTCGCATCTGCTGCACTCTTTCTATATAACTACCGAAGCCAGCAGGAGAGCACCGTTCTTCGGCAGCAGCTAAGCCCGAAGGATCAAGCCGCACACACTCGCACACATGCTAGTGAGGTAAAGAAGTAGCTGGCGAGAGACGCGCGAGAGTTCGCGATCCAGTTTTCGGTTTATAGAAAGTTCCAAGATGAGCCGGGCGTGGTTGTATCACGTCCTTGCCCCCGGTATGATTTCTCTCTCCGGCATTCACCTACGTACACTTCGACGTGGATCCTCGTCCGTGTGGATATTGCACTGGCCACATGGACACGCGAGTACATCGACGCGAGAGAAGAGGAAGAGCAAAAGAGTAACTCGAAGTAACAGCATCTTGTCGAGCATGAGGCTGGGCATGTGCGGAGCTGCGCTCTCGGACTGGATCTTTGTAGTCTGCTTTAGAGCGAGCATTTATATGTGTAGTACAATGCTGCAAGCCCCGTACATGGAATATAATACAGATGAGGCTTGCAATTAGACCTGCTGCTCGTAACCCTCTCACATTTAGTGCGAGACTTTTCGTATCATATTTCAATCGGTTTATCGATTACTGCACTCTTTCAACGAGGAGTCTCCTTTGATGGGATTTATGATGGGGCTCGTGCGGCGAGAAGAAAATCTCAAAAGTGACGTTTTTTTGGGAGATTAAAAGAATTCCGAGAGGCTGCTTTCGGAAATATTTCTTTGGCGCACACACGGAAAGAAGAATGCGATTTTGAAACGCGAATTCGATTCGCTTGTACGACTCACGTGGGAGTCGTCGGATCCTGCGAATTGTTTGTGACAACTAAAAATGGACTGCATCGAAGATCTTTGGAACTGCTGTTCGAGTTGGTATGACAGGAGAATAACGTAATGGTCGTGCTGCCATAAAGTCTTCAAAAGAATTCATCTTTCCTCGCACTAATTGGATTCTCGTGGTTTCATGCGATAAATAAATATGATTGGTTATCATTTCTTATTCGTTGTGTGCGTATGCGTGAAAGGTTGAAAGATTATTTCTCATTTCAGTTAATTTATGTGTATTTCACTCATGAGAGTATACGGCACATTACGCATGTAGGATCGGCACGTGCCCACGCACACCTATCGCACTTCCGTGTCAGAAACGAAGACGAAGGAGGGAGATTTGATCTGTGACGTTCGCTGCAACAATGGCCAAGTTTTGACCGAATCTTTGGGGTAACGAGGATTCGGGAAGAAATCCCAAAAGAAACGAATATTTCGTAAAATATCTTGAAAGTTTTTCTTTCCTGGATTTTATTTACCGAGACCAAAAGAATGAAGAGAAACGATATTATAATAAAGCTCCCTCGTGACTCGTACGTGTGACGACGCTCGACGCGTTTGCATGACTCGAAACTCCATCTCATTGTCTCCGCCTAACTCGTCTTCTGTCCCCGTGCTTAATGCGTGTGTGTAAATGGGTGTTCTCGCGTTGACAATCACTCTTTTTATTTTTCTCTCTCGCTAGAATATTCCGTCATTGCCTACGCGAAAAATCTACGTACCCAAAGACGCACGTGTAAGTACGTTTATCGACTTGAAATCTCGGCGGAAACTTTGTACCAAAAATCGCGACGGTGTTGTTCGAAGATAGCTCGCTTTTGGAATGCATTTGAATACAAATGTCGAGGCTAAACCGGCGGAATGTACAAACTGCTATCGGATTTTTGCTGTCACGGGAGCGATGACAACCTTTCGGCTACGCGCAAAGGTCACGGAGTTATAAAAGTGGGAGAAATCACATTGAGGAAAGCCTCGCGGGAACGAAGCACCGGAAGGAAACCTCGCGCGGATTCTTTCTCCATCGGATCGAGATTTCGTTGAAAAAAGCCAGTTTTATCCAGTTTGTTCTAGAGTCGATTTGAGAATCGACGAGCGATTCGTTCTCGCAGCTGCTCCTTTCAGAGCTAGTTCAAACGATCTCGTTCCGTACGCTGTCGTTGGGAGGCGCGTACCGCGAGAGGTGATGACACGCGTTGCATGAATAGAATGACGTTCGAGATTCCAGCGCCGAGCTCACCAATCGATCGATTAGCGCGACAACTTCCGCCACTTTTACAGACGCTCTGACCCTAATAGGTGTGACGATCTCTCTCTCCTCGCGTCCCTCACCTCCTCTCGTTCCGTTGCACCATACACAAGGAAGAGGCGCAACTGCGACGAGCCCCGAGACAATGCACTTTTCTCGGATCCTCTCCCCGCCGCCGCATTTTCTCCATCAGCCGTGCATTGTACGCGCGTTTTTCCGACGGCGAGATAACGAGGCTCTTGTCATCTCCCTCCTCCCTCGATCGCTCCAGATCAAAATCTCGTTGCGCTGATACGTCGCGAGATTATAAAGCGAGACTTCAACGAGATGCTAAATTCTGCCTCGCTCGTCCACTTTTCCTCGGGCGTTTCGCGCATCGGAGAAACCCCCGAGAAAGACTCTCCGTAAATCTTAAACTGCGAGGATATCCGAGTTTGCGAAATTGCGAGTGTGTGCCAAGAAACGAAACGAACGATGTGAATGAGCGGAGGAACGAGATGCATCTCGACCGCTCCCTCCTCCGCTCGCACTCTCGTTGTCGCCTTCGAATGCAGCTGCACGTGGAAAGTAAAAGGAACGCTTATTCGCGGTTCTCACATGCGAAAGTACACCCGATCGTCTCTTGCTACATTGCCTCCTCGCGACTATTATCCATTTCTCGAGAGCCCCTCTCGCTCCATCTCTATTTTCCTCTCTTTCATCAACCGGATGCCTTCGGATCGAGCAATGATGTTTCCGCTATTTGTTAATCGCTGAATACCGCCGTCATCAAACTCCCCACAGGATGTTATTATTTTTTGGCCTCTTACAATCCCCTTCCATCTCATCGAGTTTATTCCGCGAGCCTATAATGAAAATATTGGTCACGTCGATTGCCGGCGTTAAGCACGCGGACGATGCAAGTCGGATCGCGCCGGACAGAAATCAGGCTGCTCCCGACTTTTTAACTTTTCACGCGGATCGCCGTTTCGTCTTTTAACTAACAATGACGAATAAATTTGAATAAATATTTTCACAGGTTTGTGCCTGCTGACGAAAGAAAATTTCCCTATTTTCATGACTTTTCGGGCCTCGAACGCCCCATTGTTCCGCACCGTGTTCTCCTCGGCTTTCCAGTGGGGAAAATACTGCGGAAAACTTTGGTTCCCACATTTACTCCACCTTTCAACGAGACAAAGGAAATGTATTTAGTCAAATTACTGTAATAGTGTGTGAATGTGATGTTGATGGACGAAGTAACTGCTGTGAGTAGCGAAGATGATTTTCGAATTGCACATAAAAATCTTTCGAATCGGCGTCGAGGTCAGGCAATTTTTTTCAGAGGGGCTGCAATCGGAAGCTCGCTATTTGCGCCACGATTATCGCCGGCTCGGTCTTCAACCACTTTATAACTCATTAGTTACGTTTTTGCGGTTTTCATCGACTCGATTATTCGGTAGTTCGCTGCGCTGCTTTTCTCAAGCTGCTCTCGCGCACTCGCTCGCCATCTTTTATGCTCCGGATGTCAGTAGATTTGCCTACTTATTGAGGAACCTCGCCTCCTTTAATCGAGGCTCGCTTTTAATCTCCTTTCTTTACGTGCACGCTCTCGCGGCTCGGTCTTATGGCCCTCCGCGCGCGGAGATGATGATTTTGTCTTTTTTGTGGAGAGCTCTCTTCGCCTCTCGATCTCCTCTCATGAAATATTCACGCGGTACTACGAAATCATTGGATTCTGTTATTCAGCTCAATAGCCAGCTATCTCACTCGCGCTTTGTCTCTCGATCAGAACTCTTCTCTTTGTCATTTCTCTTCTCCTCATTCCTCGCTCTCGCGCGCGCATTCGTTCGAGATTCTATTCCGAACTCTTCCTTTTTCCTCTCCACCTCATTTTCTTTCACATGCATACTGGAAATCTCTTGACCCATTTCTCCGGGCAATAAACTCTTTATCGGAATCTTGCTACGAATCTGGTATCAAGTTTCGTGAATTCGTTTCGTCTGTTACCGACGATGCCCATTTTGCGCACTGCACTTCAATACCAATCCTCATTTCCTAGTTCGACTCTCCTCCACAGCATTTTTATATTCCTCTTCAGCCGCGTTTACAAGATAAACACTCGTGAGGCAATCCAAAAAGTGTTTCAAGTTTTCACCATTCAATTATCTATTCCATTCTCAATATCCTTCCTCAAGATAATCGAAGAGGCAAGTAAACTACGATTCCCAGAAACAGTAAAACCTTTTCAGTATTTACGTCCAGAACCTTGATAAATTTCGAATAAATCTCGTATCGAGCCAAGTTTATTCACTCGTTGAAAATCTTCGTTTTCAAATAAAAGGAAATCCTCATCGATTGCAAAGCGCATCGGTTCGAGCGATTCTGTGTGACGAACGAAGCGTGACTAAAAAGATTTTCTTACCAGAATCATTTTTCCTCGACGATCACAAAGTCATAAATCACAAGGGTCTTCGACTCGTCGCAGATCTCCGATGGATCGAAAAATATTTCAGTGCTGTTTATATTCCGATATAAAAAGTTGAAGATCAAGAGACAGCTCTAAACGGAGTGTTAACTCCTTCGCGGGCTCGTGCAATTTTTCTCCGCATTTTGTTGTTGTTGTTGTTGTTGTTGTTGTTGTTGTTGTTGTTGTATCTTTCGTAAATCAATGAAGATCAATAAATAAAGATCCGTGCATACGTTCCCTGGTTACATAAACCGAAGTGCGTTCGCATTTTCATACCCAACATTTCGTCTCTCTCTCTCTCTTTGAAAAAGTCTCGAATAAAACGTCTTACATGTACGCGTCCGTTTCAATCGAGTTTAACGTGAATCACGCTGAATGACGTTATTACAGCTTTGATACTTACACGAATTCGCGCATTAGTGTCAATTTATCATCCCACGCGGTGCGAAACGTACGATATAGAGTTGGTTCGAACGAGCGTGTGTATAAACGTATGCACAACGCGCGTCGTCCGAGTTGACGTTCCGTGCGATTTCAGACATGCAAAATCATACACAATCATATAGAATCGGCTCATCTAATGGGATGCACGACTGGAGTACGACACAACGGGATTTTTTACAGCGAAATGTGACGCACAAGCGCGGTCTCCCCACGAGCTTTTTTTTTATTGTCGTTTAGTTTAAATGACTCGTTTTTTCACGGCTAAAGATGAGACTCGTCTGGGCAATCGCGTCGGCGCATTTTTATGGCGCAGCCGATCAAATCGTCCTCTGACTCATCGGGAGCCTTGGCAGACTCGAGATTTCGCTTAGGTCTCGGTCTCGCGTCTACAACGAAAGAAATCCGATGATTTCTCTCTCATTTTTTCGGACCAATGATTTCCCAAAGGTACTCGGGGCGGGACGAAGTTTTCACTGTTTTATTCGCTGAGCTTCGGGTGGCTTTGCACGAAGCTTCGATCTCATCAATTTCCCAATTATTTTCCGACTGTTTACACGCGAGAGGGCACTCGGGATGTAAGCTTCGTGTAACGGTACCTTCCGAATTCGGTCTTAAATATTAAACCTCATCGTGCGTGAGGCTCGAATACATTAGATTTTAGATAGGCGAAGAGAACCCACGCGTTCGCGTTGTTCTCTTCTGACTCAGGCCTCCGTAGACGCGCTTCGTATCGTAGCGCCTCGTGATCAAGGATGACTCGAGACGAGAGAGGATGAGCTCGGGCGAGGGAGAGTCGGCGAATTTATCCAATTATGAAGCGAACTAAACATTTTTTCATGCTTCAACGTTCCAAAAGATTTACTTCCAGTTCGAATTGTGCGGCAAATTGACGAGGCTCTTTACAGGCTTTCGATCTCTAACGATTGAAAAACCCTGATGCGAAGACCGCAGGATTATTTAACCGTCGAAAGTCTTTGCTTCGATTCATTAGCAGGGACGACGAATCAATCGTAAAGAAACAGAATAATTGATATTTTGTTTCGCCGCAGATGTTTGCTTCGATAGCGTTGAAAATTTCTGTTACGGTTAAGCGTCATTACTCAATCCGTCGAGCCATTGTGCTCGTAATTCTTGCATCAAGCTATTCGCTCTCTGCGCGGTAACATTTCCGTCCTTTCGGAGGGTTTTTTATTACCATTAGTGCCTCGCGCGGTAATGAAGTGGCGGGGGGAAAACGGGAAGGTGCGTAAAGAGATTGAAAAGAATGCGAGAAAAAAGGGAAGAGGGAAAGAATCTCGAGCAGATCTTGCCCGGCATTGTTCGAACATCCTCGCCTACTAGTGGCAGATACTCCTCCGATTGCCGCGGGAATCTCTCATGATTGTCCCGTTCTCGGTCTCTGTTCCCCCTGCGCTCTCGTAATAGTCCAGGCATTCGCATAATCTCTGGTGCGACCGTCGGTAAACGCGTTTACTTGCATCGTTGGCCAACATCGAACGCGTTTCGAACAAAGTGACACAAGGAAAGCAGAGCCAAAACGGGAGGACGAAAACGACACGCGTTGCGAGGCCGCGAACGTTCTCATTGTTCACGAACGAGGCTCTCGGGAAGTTCTCATGATCCGATCAATCGTTTGTTACTCTCGAGATGAGCTCATCTACGTACGTGTCATAAGGAGGATATTCGTTCCTGAATTATAACAAGTTCTCTTGTCTGAAATGAGAATCTTCGCGTCAATGCCTGGCAAAGTGAACTCTGACATCGTTTCATCGGGTTTCCTGCGCGGAAGGTTCTCTCGATCGATTCATATCGCTCCATCCCGATTCGATAAAGTCACGTGTCCTTTATTGCAGGTCTTATTCCAGCTGTACAGAGTTTCTTCATCGTAACGGTGAATCTACGAGGATTACGAGGCTCTTTCTTTTCGCAGTAGTGATAAATTAATTCACCACAAATATTAAGGGATTGAGGCAGCTCTGTGAATTATCAAAACCGAAACAATTTTTCGAACAATTGGCCGAAAATTGCATAAAATCTTCCGACCACGATTCGTGCACGCCCATCGAATCGTTGTACGAAAAAATCGGGATTCGCTTCCCCCATAGAACTTGAAACCCCTCGATGGTTGAGTGCATTCGGAATACGTTTGAACCGCGTCGCACAAGAATGGCAAAGGGATTGTTCGGCAAGGCGAGGAGGTAAATAAAAATGAGATACGCTTTGAATTTATGTACGAGGAAACGTCGTGGTTGTCTCGTGATCAGTATGGTGTCTGTGGCAGGGTATCACCGCGGCGAAACAGCTTTTGCCCCACGGTGAATCCGCACACTCAAATACACCGAGCTCTTTCCCGCGTGGACACGGAACTCTCACAGAGAGAATAGCGTACACGGGGAGAGACAGAACACGCGCTCCGCCGGGTGATATAAGGATGAGCGTGGGTGGAGTTGATTTTTCGAACGCGTGTATCGCCATAATGCGTGAAGGAACGGAGCTTGGGAAAGGACGACAGCGGAGAGGAGGACGACGACAACGGAGGATTAGGCGACGGGAATCACCAATACAGAAAAGCGTCTCACTCCGTATCTATGAGTTAGAGGTTTGCCATCGTGTTCCTGTGCCTGCTATATGCGCCGAGGCTGAATAAAAGCCGCGATCGTGTATATCGCTCGTTCGGTAACTGTGCAACGAACGATCGAATGATTAATAGAATTCGTGTATGTGAGAAAATCGAGGATTAATGTAACCGCATGCACTAACGTACAGCTATCTATATTGACGTTTCGCGTGGGCGTGGGTTACGATAATACGAGAGAACGAAAGTAAAGTCGCAATTCAAACTGCGTATATAAATCGCCACACTCGCAGCAACGCGGCAAAGTAATGAATAACTTTGATACTGGAACGATCGAGAATATGGTGAAAGAATAGAGATTTCAGTTACTAAATTACTTTGGATGCTGATTCGCGGGGACTCAGAGCAGAGGATTAATCGGTGCTCAATTTTTCGGGAAGCCAATTTGGCGCGGTTCGGAGGATCGTAAATTTAGCGAATTAACATACGCGTTCGCGGATGAGAGCCAGCCCTGACATTAAACGCATAACGCATCGTCAGGATTCATAAATATTCAGAACTCAACAGTGGAATACCAGAAGCTCGGTTATTTATTTACCACTCCACTACAGCTGTCGCGTATATTTGCACGATAAAATGTCGAGCGCGATCGCCCGATTGAAAAGCTCGATACCGCTGAGCTCTTCGCCCCCCCCCCCCCCCCTTCGAGATACTTAATTTCCAATGTGAATTTTACCTTCTTTGTCATTCCATAAGTTTAACTTGGTTGGAGCCTGAGAATGCCTGCACTCGAGGTACACGTTACCAGATTAAATGTGAAAACGAGATAACAAAACAAAAAACTTAGTGAAAACTGTCGTTGCGTCCGGTCACAAGGAAACACTTTTATTCACTCATTTCACTGAGTTATCACCGTTTAGTCATTCGTGAAAAACGATCCGGACTTTTCAGTAGCGAGTTATCGCGGAGCCTGCGGATCGGCGAGGACGAAGGTAAAAGCCCTTCGGAATCCTGAGCGGCTGCACGCGGGCGGCGGTAGTAGTAGCAGCGGTAACGCGTGTAGCGACTTCCCGAGGGAGAGAGAAAGAGCGGCTCACACGCGCGTTCTCACAGAGAGCTGTCAGTAGTAACGGTCGGTGTTCTAGCCAGCCTCGTGGGGCGGACTGGCCACGTGTTCTTGTCTCATGGGCGATCGCAACACTGCAATTAAGCGTCTTAACACAGTTTATGAAAACAGGCTGCGGTGGGCACTGTTTTTTAAATCCGAGCCAGACGTCGATGGATGAACTCACTTAGTCTCACGTCGAATCACACAGTCAAGAGAAAAGGAGAAAAAAAACGGAAATTTATCCGAATCCGGATGAAGGTGAGAGTCGTTTGATTAACTCGGAGGGCTTTTAAACTTCCGAAGTAGAATCGAAGGTTGTTTAGTTCGATGGAGGAAACGCTTGGGAAACACGATCGTAGCAAAACAAACACGGTCTCGCCCGCAGAGACCGGCGAGACTCGCACGTCGCAGCAACTCCGTTAGTCCGTTAAGTGAGCGGGAATCTTCGGTATTCCGTAGCCGCGCGAAGGTATGTCTTCGACAGGACAGCTGGGTCCTGACTGGCGATCGGCTTGAATTGGAAGAGGGCGGTGTGCTGGTCCTCGCGGCGTTTGTCCGTTCGCGAGGTGACACGCCGCATTAGTGTGTGACTCTCTCTGTCGGTCTCCGTTTGTTGTGAGAATCTCGAGCTCGTAGTCGTCGGAGGATCTCGCGTAGGGCAGTAAGTAGTGGAAGCGGCGATGATGGAGGTGGAAATTGGCAGCAGTGGCGTTAGTTCGAAGAAAACTTGCTTTGAGGAAAAATAAGGCGATGGTGGTGGTGGTGGTGGTGGTAGTGGTGGTGAAGAGCGAAGTGAGCGCGGTGAGATGACAACTGCGATGATGACGAGGTTCGAGTAAGCCGGCACACGCGGACCGGGCGAGTCCACAAGATCGAGTAAGGAGGCAAGAGTGTATGAAGCGTGGCGTTACCGGTGAAGCACAGAGCAAAGTAAGAGTAAGAGAAGAGTGAGGAGGAACAAGCACAGCACTTCGGGGCACGGTGTGGTGCGGCAGTGCGAGGATTCGACTGGGCGGGGAGACTGAACCCGTAGGTTGGTTGGGGTATAGAGGTAGGTAGGGTACGCTTCGTAAAGTAGGTAGGTAGGTAGGTAGGTAGAGGTGAGTTGGTGTATGCTATAACCGCGAACGAGGCGCGGTGAGTCGCTCCGAGTAGCGTGGCCGTGGATGAGAGCGGGCGCCCGAGTTAGCAGAAGCACACGGCACAGCATCGGAGCAGATCGCGGGCGCGCGAGAGACGGAACATCGTGGCGGAGAGAGAGGGCCCTGGCTCACTCTTTCTCCGTCTGTGCGGGGCTTACGGTCCACTGCTTAGTGGAATAACCGTGAGAGAGATACGTTGGTAAGGTATAAGTACAGCGCGCCTCACCTCGCCGAACCTCTTACGGGAGTAGCACCACGCGGCGGCACGCGACCTGCCCTCCCTCTGCTCTGGTCCGCTTCCTCTCGGAGCTCCTACTCCGCTTTCCTTCTCGCTCTGCGCGCCCGTTCGCGCTTTGTCTCTCGCGCTCCCGAGCCCTCTGGCTTTCTCTTTCTCTCTTATTCTCTCGCAATCTCTGCTTTTAGACTCGGTACCTTTGGTCCCGAGCTTTGGAGCGGATGGACCCGCCGCTCGGTGCACGACTTGGAGAATGCGGCATCAACGAGATCGCGCCGCAGCGCGTCCAACGCTCGGGAGATTGTATGCGTCCCGAGCAATACGTCCACTTCCACATTGCCATTATGCTACCTGTGGCTGTGTCGAATTAAGCTGAACCGAGAGACGGAGATACTCGCGCATACACACACACACACACACACACACACAAACGCCTCCGTACACTCCTACCACTCCTCGGCGCGTACTCCGTCCACGGAGCGAACTACTAGAACAGCCTCTCTACCTCTCCACGCAGCGGAGCATGCACACCGGAATGAAATACTCCCACCACGAGAATATTAGCTCGAGCGTAGCCTGGGCCACTCTCATTCCCTCCGCGCGTAACCTCCCAGGCACTAATTCACCTTTGCAACTGTACTGACACACCCCACCACCCTACCGTACACAACGTCTCATGCCTCCTCCTTCCTCTGCGTACCACCTTCACCGCGCGCTCTGCCATATCGAGAGCTCCAGCTGCTCTAACCACCGCTGCCGCGCCGCGATCGAGAGCCTTCGGGACCACCGTGGGCACTGTCATTGTGTCCGAAACACACGGTTCTTGCGTCCTTCCACAACATCATCGCGAAATGAGCAACAATCGTAAAGAATTCTGCGCGCCTATGGTTGGAGCTCTTTTTATATTCCGCTGTGCCGCTGCCTCATTCCACACGACGATCTTCCACTTGGCCTAGGGCTTAGGCCGCGAATAGCTTTCATTTTCTTACTGCAATGTTACTTCGTTGTCATTATACTTTCATAAAGTATCGTGCTTACCGGAAGTCGAGATTGGTCGGTCGTCGTAAATTTAGTCCGGTCGCCTGCCTCGCGCTCCATCCTCTCGCCCGCTCCTGGTTTCATAGCTTCATTTTCTCATTATGGTTCTTGCTGCTTTTGTCCAATCAAGGAGACTCGTTACTACGTTGCTGTCAAGTGCTACAATATGGGCAGCTTCGCTGCCTTATTGCAGATCTTCCTCCATTAGTTCGTCACAGAAATCGAGGAAACTCGAATCTTTTAAGCATTTCCACTCCGAGGTGGTCCTCCGCAGGCATCCACAACGGAGCCAGGCTTCCGGCTCGGTTCTATTGCGGCATAAACCTCGATGAAAACGTAGCCCCCGCAGGGTGTCCTAATGCAGTCCGTTGAAGCCCTCCGCGATATTCTAGACCAGTCTGAGCAATCGAGATTGTAAATTGAGGAGAGCTAAGTATACGATACGGCAAGAAGGTGATCTTAGAATCGGATCATCGTGGATCCCGCGCTCTGTGTTATTCTACTTTTATCTCTTTCGCTTCTGGGAGCCTGGAGGCAGCAGCAGCAGCAGCAGCAGCAGCAGCAGCAGCGCGGGAGCACAAGCAAGTTGCGCAATCCTGTAGACTGGCACGTCGAGATATCCAGAACGTCTTGACACAGTTATCCGTGATCTCGTCACAGGGCGTTCCTAAAGAGCAGATCGATCTCGGTTATGAAGCGAAAAAAGTGGCTGAAAGCCCCTGCAAGAGCGGCTCCATACTTTTAGGCGGCTCGCGTAGATGGTTTTTCTCGTGACTTTTTTCCCGAGCTCTTCCGGACCGAGAAGAGACGTGACTCGGTTGAAAAAAAGACGATTGAAAGTCCCATTGTTCCGGAGGATTGATTTCTACACTTGGGACGAGCTCTGAAGAGCCGAGGCGTAAATTTCTTCTTCGGTTAAAGTTAATCGAAAGAATTTCCTCGCTGCGCGATCACAGAAAAATGGTCGCGTGCTCGTCCAACGTGATATTTCAAGCCCCGAGTCTCTCCTCGTTGAGAGGGCGAGTGCCTGGAATTTGCATTGTCGTCGTGGTGGCACGAGCGCGTGAAAGACGACGACAACAACGACAACAAAAGAACAACCAACGACTTTCTTCGGAGTGACAGGCGAGACACTCTTCGGACATGTGTACGTACACTCCGCGTGCATCTCTCCGCGCGAAGCAACCGCGCGAACCCATCATTAGTCGCCCACGCTCAGGCGTCACAGCTCAACTGCAAGTAGCTTACGTGCGACTTTGTAAGCAATGTGCATCAGTAGATTTTAAGCTAAAGATATATTACTGAAACATGCGCGCGAAGAGCCGGCAGGGAAGCGAGCGAGGGTCGTTATCGCTCCGACGTGTGTTAGCCCACAGAAGCATCCACGCGGAGGACAGAAGTCGCGAGAAAGAATGTTTAGTATGATAAGATGGATGATGAAAGACGACAAAAGAGGTGTGCGCTAAACACCGGAAGACCTATCATTATCTCATAACTCGTGTTCAATCTTAAGCGTCATTCCGTCGCGCCAGGATTAGACACCGAGGAATCCCTACGTGTGTATACGATTATTTGCAAATTAGTACACCAACTTTATTATCATTACACCTCCAACGGTTATTTTGAAAAGAAAAAAAGTCGCATGGAATATAAATATTGTTTCACAGCCGAGGATTACGTCGTGAGTTTTAGGATTTAGTTTTTGCCGTCGTCGCAAAGCCCGATACCGGAAGTAGCCGCTCCGCGCGACTCCTGCGTACAATGAGAACGAATCTGCGACTGTCGCCTGCGCTCAGACTCAATGGAACGAATGTACACACAGGCGGATAGTATTTAAATGGAGATCACGTGAAACGGGGTCATCAAGGGTCCTGGATGGCGCGCCATTCGAGCCTCCGCAAGGATTATTCCACGTCTCGCGCGGTCTATCTCTACCAGGAGGTGTTATAAGGACTGCGGGTCTCTCTTGGGCAAGAGGAGGATTGAGTTGCGCGCGGAGCCCCTGGCGAGTGTTCCTTCGTGGTGTCGAGACTTTGTTAATACTAGGAGCCACTTTAAATAGCAGTACACGAGTTTATACTGCGCGCGCTACGCTTTTCACCCACTACCTTAACTACTGTTCTTATATCTTGTGTGTATGCATACTCGAGCGGCGATATAATAGAAAACAGAAAACAGAGAACCGCGCGCGTCGTGCTCAGGGCACAAGAGAATTTTAATGGAGATCGCATTGCCGAGGTAACTGGGTCGTCGTAGTGGCTTTATACCTTTGAGCGAATTTTATTCACTCCGAGTAAAAACGAACTCGGTTGTATGGGGGATCAAGGAGCTACGTTGGAGAACAGGATTTTTTAAATGAATCCTTCGGTCGCGTTGAATTTTTAGTCGAATCGGAAGATTCGTGATGGGAATCATGCAACAGTTTTTCTGATGATTGATATCACTCGCTGTTTTAATTCCAACGAAATTGGGGCCAGAACAATAAACAGTTTTACGGGGGCATCGGGTTTATGCCTATTTTCATGGCGACTAAACAGCCGGACCGAACTCGTTTCGCTCCGTCTTTTTCTCCCATCTCTCTCTCTCTGCCCCCTGCCCGATCAAGTCCTTCTGAAGCGATGGCTTCGCGAAAGGGTATTTTTATTCGGCTGTCCTGTGAGAGCCTCAAACAACTGGAACAGCATCGCCCCAGCCCGCTAGAACGTTTCAAATATTCTCCCGAGCGCCTTCAGGGCCGCCTTAAATCTTTGTTTCAACGGGGTCGGAATGCTTCGACCTATCGAGCGCTGCTGCTTGGTCGCTCTGCCGCGCGCGGTTCTCCCAGAGACGCCGGGAGGTGACGGGACCTTTTATGGAATTGCACAATTTCGGGGTTTATCGTTCCTCTTCCTATCTCCTGGCGCGCCGCGCGAATGGCTGACAAACCGGATACCTTGAGCGGATTTCGCTCGTCCCATTATCAGCGTGCCCTAGAAACACCGTGATGCAGCATCGAAGTCTCCGCTCACACGAAATCGGACGAGATCCTCGAGGTTGAGATCCAAAGAAGATTAATAGATTGTAAGACACACAGGAAAAATCAACGTCGGCATGACGTCAAGCCGGGTCTTCTGGACGCGAGGAGCAGGGAAGGGGCCACAAAGATGGATGATGGACTCCGCAGCATTGATTCGCAAACCGTAACCGTTTGTTCCAGTGGGAGGAGCGCTCTCTCGCGTTATTCTTTGTACACGCGTACCTCGACGCCACACACGTACACCGAAACGCTTATATGTAGCATGTCCACATGACATATTGCATCGCAAGTAAAATACATGCCTACGTAACCGACAGAGATGCACTCCGCCGTCATCCGCATCCTATAAAGTCATGATATAACACGTATAACTAGTGAGAGAGAAGAAGAACGCCCATTACGCTCGCGCGCACTCTCGCATATATGCGGACCAACATCGAACGCAGACGCGTAGGACACATTGACTCGCCTTCGCTATACAGGTATAAACTTATCGCACGTACCAACATAAAAAGCTAATTCAACCGACGCAGACGATGGGAAGGACGTTTGTCGTTGGAGCACACGCGAGAACGTACGCGGACCGAAGGGTTTGGCACGCTCGCGAGAGACTCGCTTGCTACAGAAATACCACACTCTGCAATACAATATCGCATGGCATTAAGGTGACGAGAGAACGAATAGAAGGATGTCACTTATCTTCGCTGTTGCACAAGACACCCCGGCGTCCCGCGAGCTTGACGTTTACCGCTGACAGAAGAATCGACGCCTATGTCGAACTATCAATGGTGCCCACGTTGTCTCTCCACTGTCTCCTGCTCTCTCTCACTCCTACACTGAGAGAAAAAAATTTGGTTTAAGCACTTGAGAAGTTATTATTTTAACTAATATTTTTAGTACTTTTTTAGCACGACAAAATAGATGGCGATTTGGATTCACGAAATTGTTATATGGGACGATATTTGGCTTACTCTGACGTCATATTTTCTTGCTACGAGAAATATTAGTTAGTGCATCCGAACAATAAAAATACGTACAAAAAAAGTTTTTCGTAGCAACTATTGAAATAAAGAAAATCAACTGTTTGATCAGGCAGAAATTCAGCTGGCTAGTTAAGAAATAAACAAATCCGTTTAACCAAATTATACATAAAATATATTGAACTTTCTTTCGAGGTAGACATTTGTAATTGATTTGGCTCGTCATCGTTAAGGTTTAGTTAAGCTGCGTGAAGTAAAAATCCGACTGTCAAAATTATTTGTTATTTTTCAGACATTATGTTGGCTCACATAATAATATATTTCAACAAATTTTGGGTTATATTGAACTGACCAGTATGATTCGATTTACAAAATATTTGTTATTCTCAACAAAACAGTTTAGATACTTCAGTACTTAATATTCAAATAAATACGTCATAAAAGTGTATGTGAATTAAGTAGAAATAAACAAATGTTTCGAGTTCTTCGAACAAAAGATTTGGTTTCACTCGTTTAGTTAATTCACATAAACAAAAATTGACTGATTCGGATAAATTAAATTTCTATTTATATTTGTTTGCAAGCATTCGGAGATGGAGCTCTGCTTCAACGACTTGGTTGGCCATTTTTAGAACGTTTTCGTATGGAGACAAAATTTTAGGTTCGAAAAGTAAGCGTTGATAAGGTTCAAAGGGTTTTCCCAATAGAGTTTGCCCTGGACGCTGCACACTCTGGTTGCGGTAACTTAGTCACCGTGAGATATTGTTTCGTATCGTTTCTAAAGTATATAATTATATCGCGTTCCAAGAATTCTTGAAAGTGTGAGCGTAGCCCAATGATTTTATGCACGAATCCGTGCAGTCTCGGTGCAGCGTCTTGTGCCACGTTCCAACGCATTCCGGCTCGCGTGCCTTCTTGATTTATGCACAATAGTTGATGACACCAGGATCCCGGTACTCGATACACTCGCTCGGCTGCATATGCTGCGCAAACTTTCCAGTCTTCGGGACACTCGTGGAATAGTTTTCGTAGTTTGTAGAAAAAATTTTGAAAATTACGTCGATTCGTTGACGGTCGATCGTCCTTGAGGACTTTCAATCCTCGCTGTATTGTCCGCTGATTCGAGCATTCAGGCGAATGCTTGATTAACCGGGAAGTGCGATTCTTCCATCAGGTTTCTTCAGAACTCTTAAACTCTTCGATATTTCATTTCTGATCACCTATTTCGTCGATTGCGTACATTGCGACTCGCGATATCAATCAATCTCGCGCTCTCTTAGCAGCCAGGTGTTCACATGTCACTGCGCTGAGCGAGTTTTAGCTCGACTTTGAACTTTGCATTGAAATGAGGAATGGCAATGATGCAGCCGTGTGACGTTCGCGCGGGAGTCCTGCTCGCGACCACGGATAAATCAACGAGGCTTAATCATCGTCGATCGATTATCGTCGATCGTAGTCCACGTGGACAAATCCCATGACGAGAAACGTGCAAGCTAAAAGTTCATTCTGCTGTTGGTGATTCGCGCTTCACCTGGTCGTTGTGACGACGCTCGAGGAGTCACGGATTTATCGTACAAATACTCTCCACGTTGCGGTTACGTACGTGATTTAGGGAAACGAATGACGAGACCAGGAAAGATTGGCGAACCAAGTGATTCCTGCGAGTGATTGATTGCTGTACCACCGATCAATATTAATTTGCCAATATTGTGGCAGAATGAGAAACTCTTCAACGAAGATGACAGGTCCACTTATTATCGCGCTCGAGTCTCTTTAGTCTCGACTCATCACGAAGTAGATCAATCAACTCGGATCGATTGCGTTGACACAGAGATACAGAGCAACCACCAAAACGCCTGGTTCAACGAAATCACATTTCATGATTTGCTCATTCCCCAGGAATATTATTTTTCATTTTTTTCCACCAATTTAGAAAGGCCTGAAGAACATCAATGTTAAAAAATCCTTTGAAAAGCCATTTCGTTGAAGATCGTCGAGTTTGGTATTCCCTACAGTCGTCAAATATCCAGCATCAAGGCGTACCCACATTCCTCAGTTTTTCTTACTTACGATGGATGCGGAGGTGTCAGAGATTGCCAGGATTGGAGAGGATCAGAACGAATCGGTTCGATGAGATTTTGTAGATAAGCGATGACGGTGGCGAAGTCGCAGGCGCGGAAGAGGAGCTGGTCAGTGGCCAGTGCCGAGGTCAGAACGAGGAAACGAGCTCTCGCTTGTTCCGGAAGAGATGAAGAAGTTTTCTTTCGCTGGCGGAATGACTTAGGAGAGCCGGTGATGCTGGGTGCGAGCGTACGGTAATGCGTAACGCCCATGGCCCTGGAAAAGTAATCTTGAGAATCTCGTTTGGGGTACAGCGACGAGAGCGAGAGATACGACGCTTTCTTATTAACCAGGACAAATGGTCGCTCGCGCGTAAGTTCATTTGAAGGAGAGGGAGAGAACGTAGCCTCATCGATAATATATCTTTGGCTCGGATCTCTCTGTCGGCGATAGCGGTAGGCCGGGTCCAGCAGCGGCAGTAACAACAACAGCAGCATCCTGAGTCAGTGCCTTGAAACATTCTTCCTCTTTCTCTCTATTGCCTCCCTCTCCACCTCTCTCGCTTGCTTCCCAAAGAGGGAGGGCCTTGAAATAACACGATCGCCAAAGCTTTGGTGTAAGAAGCCAACAATGGCGCAACCGTTTTGGACATTGCCAGCAGCTACGGCGATGACTCTCATCATCTCTTCCATGTAGTTACACTCCGATCTTTCTTGCCACCCACCGTCTCGAGAGAAATCCCAATGAGGATACCCGCCACTCGGTCTCTCTTATTCCTCGAATAATCATACCAACGGCACACGAAATTAAAGGAAAGAGAGAGTGAGCAAGAGGAAGGAGGAAAAAGTTTCATGCCCCCACATCGCCTAATCCGGGCTGATCAGTCTTCTTTCGGTAATTGTATCGGCCAACTATAAACTGGGCCACTTCGCTCGGATTTCACCTTCTACTCTCCTCTTTTTGTCTCCTTTTCATATTCCTCTTCCTTGCCCATGCCCGCCTCGCCGGCCAGCCCGGCGTTCATTAGTCAGTTTATGCGCTTGCCTCGAGGGTAACGTTGAGTCCTCTGGCCTGGGAGCTGTTCGTGCCGGATGCCCGTGCTATAATTGCTGTGCTTGCTAGATTACCGTATCATTCCGATCGAAAGAATGCTCCGGAGAGTGATGAGATCTCGCTAAGTTCAACAAAACTAGGACTAGTTAAGCTGAAATGCTGGGCATCCTCTCGATGAAAATCATCTCGAAGGATCTTTGGATCCATCGTATTCATGAGAGATTAAAAAAAGTCTGGTAGAGTCGTCGACATGCAAAAAAATTGTCAAGACGAAATCCGAGCCCATTTTTTTCATCTGCACTCGTAATCGGTCGTAAACGAAGATTAATGGTCCTCGATTTTCCCACGAGAAAAGTCGAGTCTGGATTACCGATTGGGTGAAAATGATCTAAAAACATATTCCAAATTGAAGATTTAACATAACATTTGTTCCGGACTGGGAAGTCATTTCTCAAAGATTGAAATATAACGATATTCATTTGCATATTGTGTCACAAATACCTGCGTGCACGTACGTAAAGATCTCAAGTACTCAACGACACTGAACGAAAAACTCACATCGGCGGTTCCTGCTTTCAACGAAATACGAATCTTTCGATACAGAGAGTCTCGTGGCTGTATTCATAAATAAAATCATCAGAGATTAAACCCTGCAGGGATGGAATGATCGGAAGGAATGTACAAACCACCGCAAGTTCCTGTAAAATGTGTAACACAGCCTTAAGGAAGGACCTCGAAAGCCTATTAGGTCTCCTGCTAACTGTTATTTCCCGAGGTTTTGTTACAGTGCATTTTACACTCGTTTACGTTCCAGCTCCATGAAAACGTGGTAATAAAACATATAAAGTGCTTACGTATTCGTGTGATAATAACGTGGCACATATTTAAATGGTGGACGAAGAAAAACTTTGAAATCTACATTTTCATGTTACGTTCAGTATTTTATATACACGTTCGTACGATGTACTTCACCGTCTATACAGACATACATCACGAGTTCTTACGTACTTTGGGTGTGTGAAATCCCAGGCTGCCTCATTCCATTCGCGATATTCCACATTCTTCCCACACACGCTCTCAACTCACTGAGCGCATTGAGCTAGTGCACATTAGTATCCGCATAGAATCTGTACGTATATAGACTACATAAAACATATACAAGTTGCAATGTGTAATTGTATGAGAGGATGGATCAACGTTATTGCCATGGGGTACGCGAGGGCTACAAACATCGCGGCGAGAGAGGAAAGAAGCTCCCCGTTCCTCTCAACTCGGAGCGGAGATGCCTCCTTCTGATACGCTCGTTCACTACGACACTGAGACTAGCTTGCTGCTGCTGCTGCTGCTGTTTGTGCGGGCTGCTGGGCATTCCATTTATGGAGGATGGAGCATCCAAACCGTTTACGGGATAGCCCCATTACAGGAAAGCGTAAGCCACTGTCATCTTCTCTGTCGTCGTCGCTTCCACGCGCTCTCAACTCTGCTTCACTTTTTCTGTCTTTCTTTCGTGTGCTCAGCCATGGCGGTGTCGGACCAACTTAACAAGCGTAAAAATAGCTCACGTCCCAGGGTTTCAGGAAGAGTTGATGAAGCGATTAGAAAAAACTGGCGATTGCCGGGCGTTAAGAATGAAACATTGAAAAGGTGCGTGAAAATCACTTGAGTCGAGGTTATTTTATCATTTTTTCCGATGCTTGTATAGTTTTTGTTGCAGGTGTACGGGAAAGAAGTGACCTGTTTTTACACCTGCAGCAGCAGCAGCAGCAGCGATGATTCCTCAATTGAAGAGTTCCATCCTCGTATCGCGAAAACGTCCCGCGCAGATTGCACGAAAAGATATAACCAGCGGTGCGCGAAAAGACTCATCGTTTTTCCTTAACCGACCAACTCTGCAGGAACGCACTCGATAACTGATGAGTGTACGAATTCTCGTTGGACTCTGCTTCCTTCTTGTTCGCGCGAGCTGAGACACAAGCTTTTCGTTCTTGGCCAGTTTACAAGGCTTTGCTCCGCTGATTGACAAAAGACGTTCGACTCCGTCTCGATGTGTGCGTCATATCTGGGAGCGCGACAGAGTAATCGGAGCTGGACTCAAAGATTTCGACGATCCGACCAAGTGACAAGATTTTCAAAGCCACTTTTTCGAAAAATACTTCGCTTTCAATCCTAATTGAATGGAAGGGAAATTCCAGTTGCTCGAGAGCTGCGCTAAAAAATGAAATGCGCGTCGAAGGGAGACGTTTCCGAGGAAACCAAAAGAAAGGTCGTTCCACTTTTACTCGAGTATCGTCAAAAAATCTGGACTCTCTCCCTGGTGAATCTTGGCTGGAAGGAAATGACGGCGATGAAAAAGGCAAAATTTGATAGAGGATTAGGAAAATGTGAAATAGAAGGTACAGCTGCATAGCTAATGCGCTGTTCGGATCTAGATTTAGTTAAGCAGCAGGCGGCTTGCACTTTCCACACACGTGTGCCAGGCGAGTGTGTGCTCCAGGTTGGCAAGAAGCTCTCCAAGTGTACACGTAGCCTAACTAACGTCGAACTAGCACGAGGTTCAGCAGGGTGGGGTTCTCTCTTCGCGCCTCGCCTGTTCTGGTGTCTAAGTCTTCGGTTTTACTTTCTAAGAATCCCTCTCTCGCCCTCCTCCTCTCTCGTGGACTAGGACTCTCTCGAGAACGATGTACGTGTATATTTCTATACACACCATGGGACCAAACAGGACTCGATCGAATCGCTTATTATACCTCGCCAACGGCGGAGAGGCTGCTGCGCGGTGATCTCTGGGCTGTAGAGCGACGGACACGCTTCGCTGGGACGCCTGGAAGAGACCAGTGGTTTGGTCAACTCGGCGCGATCGAAGGAACGCGCGCGCGGGGCTTGAAGCGAAACGACGATAAAAATTGTCATCGCGTGCAATCTATCTCTGCGCAGTCGCCCCTTCTTTTTGCCTTGCCTAGCACACTGTTCGCACTCTAATCTCTTATGCACACGGTGCACACCAACCGTTGCGAGCCAGTTGAGCTCTCGTTGCTATAACATTCCGCAAAAAAGCTTAGCAAAAATCGTCATTTGCGCGTCCAAGCATTTTTTCCGACTGCGGTGCCTCCGAGACAGTTTGTTTTTTATTGAGAATGAACTTTCTTCGTTTCGAGAGGATTAACGACGGGTCGAAATTCGAGGCTCGTGGATTTTCGATCGATGCTGAATATTGTTGTGCCTCAATCGCATCGTTGCTTGGATTTATTAATCTTGCGAAGCATTACTTCAGATCGTGTGCACACGCGGAGAGAACTCTCGAGCTCTTGCTCGTTTCTCCGTGTGCGAGTGTGCGTGTGTGCACTCGCGACGATTTTTTTCTTCCTTCTCTCCCCGTGCTCTCCTCTCACGTGTATACATACTCAAGTTCTCTCTTGGTATATACTACATGAGGATATACGGAGGCTCGGTATAACAGAGAACGGTGACCACGCCAGGGTGGGGTCGACGAGCGGCACTCTCGCATCCGACTTGCCGACGTCGCTCTCCGGGTTTTCAGTTTCACTTTCTAAGTCTCTCCCTCATTGCGGCCTCATAGCTTGTCCTGCAACTTCGCCGACACTCTCCATCCGAGACGAGCAGACCGCGCGCGCGCCCGGTTCACGGAGACGATGCATTTGTCGTTATATGTGCCAGACGAATCGAGAGATCGCCCCTCACAACCGATTATTATTTTTAATTAGCTTCGTCATCAGAAAGGAGCGTGTTAATTTTCTTCCATCGTTGATTACTCGTTTATGTAATAAAATTACCTTTTTACCTTTTCCTATGTCAAGTCAAATGTTATCTGGCCATTATTCCAGACATTTTTTCATCACGGCTCAGTCCCCACGTTTGCGAGAGGGATCGTGTGAGAATTACGTAATTTACACGTGCTCGAAATTACTCTTAGGACGATAAAGCCAAAAATTCCTGCGTCAAGACAAATTTCATTAATTTTTTAAATTATTCATTCAATTTATCCAGAATTTGTTCAATTTTTAAGAAACGTATTACGATAATGATAAGGATTATAGTCGAGGATTCATTGGAGACAATTTTTATTCGCTGTTTGCTCACAGAAGGTAAGAAGATTGGTGAAAAGAAAATTGGGAGCAGAAATCGAAGATGAATTCGCGAGTTACCCAGCTTTGTTCGGGATCCGAAACGAGGCGTATCCATTTGAAATATAATAAATCAGATCGTCTCGAGAAACGGAGGCAAAAGTACAGTTTTTTATAGGGAAAATACGGAATAATCTGGGGGATCAGCTGGCGGGCCGGTTCTGGAAGATTTATTTCGGAATGGTTGTGGTACGTTAATTGGATCGGTGTTTGCGCGCGTGGTGAAGAGAAGACTGGTGAGCCGGTCAAGGGATTTTCGTTGGCAAAGAGCCCGCGCGTCCTCGAACAAGGTGACAATTGAAATTCGATCGTTGTCCGAGGAGCGAGGATTTATTTCGATTGTCAATGAACTACCGCGGGCGAAGGCTAAGAAATTGTGGAGCATCGGGACGCTGCAAAAGGAGCAACGAATAGGACGAACTTGGGCTTAATTAATTAATTAATTAGGTTTTTCAATGGCCCGAATTTCCGAGTGGGCTAAAAATGTTCCTCGGCGTTTTGCTTGCGCACGCAGATACGAGTCTGACGTAAATCACGATTGACCGAGTTGTCACGCATCAGGAGACGTCTTTGAGAGCACAAGTTTTTTTTTTTTTGCGGTGGAGGGCAGACGATGGCCTCGCACTAAACCAGAAGGCGAGAACGCTTCTTCGAGCGGTTTCTAATTTCGATACGACGCGGATCACTCGATCAGCCGGATGGAGATCAACACAGGGACGCCGCGCGAGGTGACTAGATCAAAGGACTTTCAATGAGGAAAAAGCCCGACGAGCGATCTCGTAGAATGAATTCGCGTAGGTTTTTGTGGGGGCTGCTGCGTCAGGCTCTCGCCACCATCGCCTTTTTCACTTCGATTCGACTCTTGAATTTTTTATTCTTCCGTATCACTCCGTTGTTCAGAATCGTCCTCTCAACCACCATTTCGAGTGCTCCACACAACCCACGCACGAGAATAAACCACTTTTCAGGTTCACCAGCAGCTACACAAACGCGCGTTTCTGAAGTGCATCTCTCAAATACACCTCACCAAACACGACACAATTTTTCCGAGTTTAAATCCGTAGATATTTGAAATGTTTGTTCATTTTTTTCCATTCAGCTTGGAAAATTCGTTTTTTTTATTATGAAAAGGGCAGCAAGTGTCGTAGATTTCAATTGTTGGTAGGATGATCGGTTGCGAGTACCTTCTCGAGCTTGCAATCCTCGACATGATCGAATGATTGGATTTCGCGATGATTACAAACACGAAAGAGCAATCTCGTGTTCGCATTAACTCCTTAAAGATTGAATGGAGATTTTCTAATTTCCGGTAAGCTTGTACTACATTCCACACAAGAAAACACGTGAGTTCCGGGTGTGAACTAAATCCTGGAATTGATACGCACGAAGAATTCATCAAGTTTGCCATCACCTTGACATATTTTTATTTCCTTTTTCATACATCAAGCAAATTGAATTTATTATCGACCCTCAAAATTTCTTCAAAAAGTTCTTATACATGAATATTTCACTAAAAATCATCTCTGTTTAATCGATTCGAAAACTCTCGTTTTTCAAATTTACGATCCACTTTCGAAAGACAGAAATTCAAGTAGCTTTCGATCCAAAGGGAAATGATCATTGTGACGGAGAAAAGTTTCGTATAAACAAGCGTCACGAACGAAAGTAAGTGTTACAACTGCTGCACGTTCGACGTTATACAATTATAATAGTTATAGTAAAGCTGATAATAACAATAACCAGGAATAAGTAATAATCATACACTCTGCAAGGCGGATAAACAATCACGAATAAGTCAGATCTCCCTCGCTCGAGCAGGTCCTGTTAATTAAACGTATTGTTCAGTGACCTGTGTAATTTATTCGGCTCGAGGCGAGAGGACTTTTCTAACAGCCTTAATTCCACCAGCTCTCGCGAATCTCAACGTTAACGTATAAACATTGTGCCGCAAGGTGCGACCCTTCGTTCAAACTTGTGCGCAAACCCATAATTTTTCACTCCCGCGTGTCGACCACTGTTAAATTTCATTCTGAATATTTCTTGCGTCGATTCAACCCGAGTAGCTTCGATTATTCCACGAAATCGCTGCATCATCAATCCTGACAATCAACTCGAGACTGGTGTCGGTTTCGAACGCTTCGATTCCGTTGTCGTCGCGTCGTCTCTCCGCATCTATGATCTTCGGTATCATCCTCACAGTCATGCTCGATCTCTCACTTCACACTCTACACAGATTTCGTACGATGATACACAGTGAAATGCGTGAATTCATCGCGTTAGCGGTAAATCGAATATATTTCCTGTTGGAATATCGAAGCGAGTTCGAAGGCAGGCCAATTTTTACTTCCTTATTCGAGTAAAAGCCGTCGCTTGGAAGATTTTATTATTTCGGGTTACGATCCATTGCGGTTCTCGAGGGAATTTGCTTTCCGATTACAAATTTCTATGAATTTCGAGAAGAAAAAAAAAAATGATTCCGAAAACGGCACATTTGAATTTTTCTAAAAAACACAAAAGATGTACGAGTAGCACAACCATAGTCGACGTCAACCCGAAGCCTATTTCGGCTCGATTTTCCTTCCAATACGAAAAAGCCAATAAAACCGAATAAAAATCTTCGATCCTGTTTTACGAGTGCTCATGAGTACGATTCTCTGATGAAATTCGATGACGTTCCATGTGTATAAAAAAAAAAAAATTCATTCATCCTGAAATCGAGAACCTCAATGGCCCCAAGAACCATGAATTTATAGTCAACCAGACTCTTTGTATTTTATTATACGATAACATATTCACAGGTGGGGTTGGCAAGCAACTGGGACTGCTGAGATGACTGGGAACCTCTTTAAAACTTGATCGCAGAGATAAAACGAACGCGTCTGGCTCGAGTCCCTCGAGTTATTCGTACACGCAAGATCACATTGAAATCGAGATATATATTTTAAATACGAATGGCAAGTGACATGACACACGACTTTACGAGACTCGAGCCAAGGTGGCCAGAGCGCCTTAGAGCCTTCTGACACCTGGACCGATGATGCATAGGTCCGTACAGGGCATTTCCTGCATTAGTATATCATTTACATCCTCGTATATCTCTCATTATCTGCCTACATGGGCGACACAAGTTTAAAACGAGCATCCGAGGCTCTCCGCTTCGTACCTTGTAAACCCATGCGCACCCAACGTCCATTCCTCTTTATTATGACGCGTGTAGAGCAAAGAAGACTCATTTTGTTTGCCCGTGTACGTGCGTATTTACGCCGAGGATATTGCCCATCCGGCTGTACCGCCGCAGAATCCTTAATTCCCATTGATGGAAGTGCTACGAGCATTAAGGCTCGGCGATGGGCACACGTGCCGGCCTTTCTAACGGCTGAGATGAGCGACGCGTTCTTCGCCATTTCTAGTCCAACAGGCAACACTATCGCATGGGAAAAGATCCTCGAGAACGCGTGACGAGACGAGAAAACCCTGAGGAACTGCGGATTTGAATTGGGCAGCGAAGCACTGCCGATTCGAGGTGAAATTTAATGTTGAGTTTCTTTTTGTGCCTTTCCCAGTTTAAATACTTTCCATTATTCGCAGACTTGGTTACTGTGAATCGATGAATTGTGACAACGATGATAATTTAGAGTTTCGTGGGCTCTTCTTCACCTCGTCACTGTCTTTCCTGATATTAATCGATCGTGAAAAATCGTCCGTCTCGAGTTTGCGAGGCTTTAACAACCCCGAGTCAATGGCACAGTTAACAGCGAAGATTCGAATGACTTCTGCCAACGAGATTGTGAGCGCAGGTATTTTTTGTGGACGCAAAGACCTTTGTGCCTTAATCGCAGTCGAGCGATATTCCGAGACTTCTCCATTCTTGGGAGAGAGTTAATGAGCGTGACTAAGAGGAGACTTGATCCGCGTTGCAATGTTTCACGTTGAGCTCGCCGGAAGTTGTCATCGTGGACAAATCGAAACGAGGCCGTTCTTCGCGGAGGAGTACGAATCATTATCTTCAGTTTCGATGAAAAAAGTTTGATTTTTTCAGGCAGATATACAAACAAAATAATAACATTCGAAAGTGGCTGCAGACTTTAAAACAATCCGACAATTTCCCGCATTCGTTTAAGTCGAAAAACGAAACCCAACGAAAGTGTCGAATTTTGAGAAAACTCTGCGGGAGATTTCCGAACGAAAAAACTTTCGAACTCGTTTTTCCTGACAGCTTCTTATCCCGGCGGCACAGTCGTCCAGGAACCGAGGACTTTTGAACTCTGGCACTGCTCACCTGCGCATAATGACGACAAGTTTTCTCGAGTCTGTAATGATGCGAGTCCAAAGAAACTCCAGCGTAAGGCACGTACCGGTTTCTTGACACGAGTTGCAGCGCCTTCGACGCGCTTGCTTTGTTTCACACCTGTGATTCTGCGCTCGCTTGAGACTCTCTCAATCAAAAGACCAAAAAAGTCATGATTGCCGAGTCAAATGAAACGCCACAAGCAGATAAACATTGTTCGAAGGCGTCGAGAGCAGCAGCAGACTATCTCACAGTGAACCGACTCCGCGAAAGATCAAATTGGTAAATTAGCGCTTTGTAAGTTTAGTCAATGTGGAAATTCACTGCAAATGCAAATACATAAATTCTCATTATCGCGGGCGAGGGTGAAAAGCGTTGTAGACTGGATCGCCTCATGTACACGTATACATATTTTCTGGCGCGCTGCCACAGTTAAAACGTTCAGTTACAGTCGTACTTTGTACACATAGAAATTTATCGTACGTACACTTACCTGCGGAGCTACAAAGACGGCGCTCCTTTTTCTATCTCTCCGTATCGTACGTCTTATCGAGCCTATCAGACGCTTATACGGAAACGTAAAAGTAACGCGAAATAGCGCGTTCGAATTACGCAATGCTCACACATTCTACTGGCTAAATTGAAAAACTTCATCGAAAGAATATCGCACGAAGGATTTTTCTGTAACAACTGATTCAGAAATAACTTGCAGGCTTTATACCAGTGTGTATTTCGAGCAGTATTTATGAACAGTTAAATAATTACTACCAGCTTTTACAATTATTCGAACACGTCAGAAAAGTCCTTTTATAACTGCTCCCACTTGCCAGCTCCACTAATCAGTGTGCGCACCGTGCAAAATGAATTGTTTCCTTATTCTATCCATCGGAGATAAAATAAGAATAAGGAAACAAAGGAAGGGGCTGGGGATCGAAGTCGAGCAGCGAAAGAGAAAGCTTGCGCGAGCTCTGCCACGTTTTTGCACTCGAAAATAACAGTTTTTGGGGGGTTTTCTGGACTTTTTTAACGCTTTCCAGATAAACGAGAAAATATTGGAAGAGAAACGTTTCCACACAGCATACAATTTGAGCCGACAGGCAGCCTGGCGCAGGGGGCGAAGCTCCCGGTGAGGAAAGAGTCCACGACACACAGACTCAAATACACTCGTGCGATCGCACACAGACACCATCTAAAAATGTGGACACAAAAATTCGGGCACACAGTCAAACAGGCACGGGGGAAAAAATTGTGGGTTGAACAAAATGCATTTTTTTTGGGTAAAAATTTGGTGGATTCAGCGATTTTTTTACTTTGTAAATTTAAAAAATCACTGAAATCGAACGCGATTTACTAAATATTTGTTTGAATTTCAACAATCGAGTTGATTCAAGGGACATCGCTAGCATGATTGAATGAACGAAACGCCAAGTTCGACCATTAACTTTTGTATCAGAATTAACAAATTATTTTGTCACGGCTCAAGAATATTTTGTCGCTTGTATCGAATTTAATATTTTTGTTTTAGAGGGTTTATTTCGATAAAAACCAAACTTTTTGTCAGTGGAGACAGATGCAGATTCGCACACGACCACGCAGGCACCTGGACACGGATACGGACGCACCCACGCGCACAATCACACGACCCCGAGATTGTGGTAGGAAACACTCGAAAAACTTGAAAATCTTTGGTAGAGTTTGCGGTCAGCAATGTATTGCTATGTCGAAAAATTTGTTTTCGATAATTCGTTTAAATTTTGAGTTGAACTTTTGGACTCTTGAGAAACACTCGATTCCGCACTCGCTCTCTGCTCGATGGTTACGACTGCTCCATGACGAACGCCAAGTTGGAATGAAAAAATATTACAATATGATGACCGAGCCTCGTGAAATAACGAATCAAGCAAAAAGTTGAATTTTATTACTTTGAATGACTTGCGCACCGTATGCGGATCGATTCCGATTGAAGTTACGTATCGTCAGCCAATATCAATCGGAATACTGGAAACGCGAGGTAAAACTTTGGTGCGCCAAAGGAATTTTTAATTAAGAAAAACTACACGATTCGTCCAACACCAGATAGAACTTTTTTCCTGAAGGAATATTTAATCAGTAAGAATCACGCGACGTACGGGGTTTGTGCGACGTCAAACGACGCTGGCCCTCTCCTGCGGTACGTTGAAACACTTTGTTTTCACCTCAGGCACCTTTTCATATTCATTGAAAAGTTCAAACGAATGTCTCATTTGTCGTTAGAATAGTTGCCAGTCATTAGGGCTCATGGAAATCCGCGAGAAAGGTTCGTTTTCTTTGACATTTTTGATCACTTTACTTGCGCTTAGCGTCGTCATTCTTCCAAGTCATCGTAGTCGATGACCTGGTTTAGCTACTGACGGGCCTCGTATGGAGGTCAGCTTCGATCGAATGACTCTTCATTTTGATTCGTTAAGTCAATATTTGCTCGAGTTTCAATTCAGAGGGGCACGAGAATTCCAAAAGTGGACCAGGCAGAGAACTAACTTCGCTCTCGGAGAGACTCCATCGAGTGGGGACGAGGAGAGGTGTTCCGTCGAGCGATTAACTTACGCAGTATCAGTTTTGATGGTACATCCACAAACGAAATTGCTTGATTAAATAATAATTCATGTTATTGGAAGAGTACTGACGATGGAGCTGAACGTTTTTGTATGGAAATTTTCGACGCTGAAACCTGATCCTCGTTTCCATTATTCCTCGCTGGGAAAAAAGTGCGATTTCATTACTCACAACTTTGCAGAAATTTTATCTTCAGGGCAGGAGTAAGAATGAAGTGAACAGTGAAAAGGCTCCTTCTGGAGATCCCAAAAAGTTACAATTTTGAGTTTCGTATGCAATTTAATGGCTACATTCGTGAGAAAACTGTCGAAAATTGGTGTTCACTGACCCATGTCTTTGTCAAATCGTTGTTTCATAAAAAAAATAAATAAAAAGCGGTAAAACATCGTCCACGATCCTTCGTTTAAAGTGTACGATAGCTAAAGGTCGCGTAACTTACTCACAGATCATGGTAAGCTTTTTCGATCACCCGTTCTACAAATGGAATAAAATCGCCATGTCAGTCATCGGCACTTGGCCGGAACAACATATTTTTGCGAGGTGTCTAATACCGACTTTCATATGTGCCAATGTGCTGAGCATGGTCATACCCGAGGTAAGTTGAGCGACGTTTGTACTAATAAAATTATTGTCTGATTTTAGTAAGTGTATGAAAATCGATTACACGTCGTCACGGTAATCAAATGAGCACTTTTTTCTGGAAAAAAGCTTTCGGAAGGGCTTTTTTTATTCAATGACTGCCGAGTGCGATTGGGAGGCGTTTTAGTAGACATTTTTTTCGCGAGTGAAAAATACTCGAGAATTACTTGTTCAGAATTTAATCTCGGGGTCATATTAATCGAAATTATGAATGGGAAGGGCCTCTACCTGAAGATTACATGGCCAAACATCGACGCATTTTTGGAGTGGGTACCGCCGCTCTGCATTTGGGTACAAGTCACTGTACAGTTATTGAACGTCAGTTTTCAACGGGGAAAGGTTAGAAAACGATGAAAATCCTGACGAATTAAGCACTCGTCTCTGATCTGAATCGCAATCTGAAAGAAAATGCGGGGGGGGATTCCAGTTCAGTGTAATACTCGACCACATATCGTCGGATTGGGATCGTTTTGGAAATTCTCACGAAGCGGAAGCGCTTCGCAAATGCGCTGCTCACGGATTTTGGATCACGAAAACATACTACCGTGAGAATAAACGTTGACGTGTCCAATGTTTGCTTTAAATTAAAATTTTTTCTCTTTTTCCCACGAGTTTTGAGAAATTTCAAATTTTTCAAACACTTTTCAATTCGCTTACAGGCTGGATGTACTCGGCGACCCTCAGCTACCTTTTCATGCCTGTTCTCATGCCAAAGATCGTAGAAGTTTTCGTCCCCTCCAACGGCTCAGAAGAAAACGTTTATCTCTTCAACACCTACTACGGCGTGAACTCTGACGATTATTACTGGTTTTTATTCGCCCATGGATGTTGGGAATCCTTTTTGGCAATTGTGGTAATGGTCACGAACGACGCAATGTTCTTTGTGATCGCGGAGCATTCCTGTGCTCTCTTCAAAGTCGTCGAGTTCGTAAAAAAGTGTTTAAATTTCTGTTTTCCCGAGACTGAAAGATCCTTGTTATCGATTTATGACAAAACATTATTTTTTATTCAACATAACAATGAACTTATTTGTTAGAATCAATCTAGAAAGAATCTGCTTCCTCGATGGCAACTCGAAGGACTCTGCACAAGGCAGACACTACAACACCATTTGTCATTGCATCAATCTCCATGGAGAAGCAATAACGTATGGTGACGTTATCAACGAAAGCAGAGCAGCATCGAATACTTTTAAATTAATCAATTTTCACTTTTGATTCTCACAGATTTACTACCCTCATCGATTCTGCTTATAATGGATGCATGCTAGTGATATTAGGAGCATCCTTGTTGGAGTTGAGCGTCACTCAACTGCAGGTAAGCAGTTCTCAGGATTGCACAGTGGCTGCGAAGAAAGTTTATTCAAAACAATGCGCTCCATTGATTTATTCTGAATGGATATTCTCAGAAAATGAGAAAAATCGTTGATTTTTTCGATTCTATTTATCGATTTTTAGATTTTGATGCACCTCGACGAGCCTGGAGAACTCATAAGATTCATAAGTTTCGCATCGGCCCAAGTATTTCGTTTGTATTTGTTCAGTGTCCCCGGCCAAAAAATATTGGACCACAGTTCGTCGATTTGCAATAGTGCGTGAGTAAAAATTGAAAGGCTCCGATACTCAATTTCCTTTGGACGTCGCGATGCGAAGTGCTCGGTATTCGGAAAAGTAAAAGTCCTCTTGCAGATATTCGGTCGACTGGCATAACTTGAAACCGAGAGTTCAAAAGTTATTCATCTTGATCATGATCAGAAGTCAAAGGCCGTGCGTCATCTCCGCAGGCTCGGTTTACACCATCACGATGGAGAACTTCAGCTCGGTACGACGAAGAAATCACTCAATTTTTTGCCTCCGATGATCGTCGAACGTTAAACTCGCTCGTATTCTTTTTCAAGATTCTCCAGACGGCCATGTCGTTCTTCACCGTCCTCTCGTCGATGCGTTGATGCTTTACGCAGGTCCAAACAAATTTTAACTCGTGTAGTGAGCAATCGAACATGCGAATGTGAAATAAATAGATGAGACTTTTGAAACAAAAGTGGAAAAAAGGAGAGCAAGTTTTTGCGAAATCAAATTTCAACACGTTCGAGCTCCGCAATAATGCACTCGACGATCAATTTTAATTTCACAAAATTCTTTCCTTCCCACTTGAGTTTCATTGATTTTTAAATCTTCCGCATTTTTTTTCCTTTTTCAAAGCATTTTCTCATCATTTTTTCATCGAATACGTTCGTCCGCAGCTGAGCGACGTGAAATATGGATGAAAAGGCTGCTGCAAGCCGACTGCGTCCGTGTTTCGCTAGATTGCAAAAGTTTCTCGGGACGCACATCTATTAATGCTGATATATACAACACTCGAGGTTCTTATCTATGGTGGTGTGGGTGTTATCAGAGCAGGGCGTGTCGCGGCCCGGCGCTCGCTCGTTTTCCAAAGCGGCGAAGCAGGAGAAGGAGAGATCCATAGAACGGAGATATTGCAGAGGAAGAGAAAGAACGGCGAAGCCCCGTTTGCACCGCGGTGCAACGTGCTCTACTCGCGCGCTCCTGTTCGGCTGCTGCACACGCAGCCGCCGAGATCAGCGCACTTGCATGCACACGTACTCAACGTGACTCTCTTTGAGTCTCCGCGCCCGAGCAATCCGGATACGTTCCGTTTCGCTCGTTTCTTATCCCTCCATGCATATGCATATTTTATAATTATTATTTCACCATTTGTTTATGCAATATTAGGAACTTGGAGCTCCTTGATTGTGGAGTTCGAACGATTGCGACTCGGCTGCCTTGAAATTTCATCCAATCTTCAGTATTTCCTCTGAAGGCATCGGTCGTTTGAAAATCTTGCGGACGACGTTCTTGGTTCAAAATTTGAGGAAGGAAAGAATTTTTAGTCAGGCGAATGACAAATTTTGACGTTGGTTTCGCCTCTTTTTAAAAATGTTCATATTTCATTGCGAGTAAAAGCAAGAAAAATTCAACGAACTCTCCACACAGAGTTGGAACTTTCGAGATTCAATATTGTCTAAAAAAACACATTTTTGCGCGGTTTTGTTTTCACGTTTTGTTGTAGCTGAACGTTATTTTCGGAGGTAAAAAGTGTGCTTGCCATTTTTTTCGAAATTTGATTATTTACCCCCGTTTATGAAAGTTCTTGAATAGACAGAGTTTTTTTGAACTTCCATAGAAAGTGCGATTTCGTTGAATCTTTAGTCAGTGAATCGACGATACGAACGAAATATTTTTCTTAGCCATTGAGAAATTTAACACCGCGCCAGTTTTTTCGATTGGGCGGCAGTAAAAGGTGGGAATTTTTGATTCGCCAACAACTATCGGTTACTTAAGGTGATCGCGCGGCCAATTTCACCAACACAAATGCTCCGAAAGTATCTCGCGCTCGTTCGAAAGGTGTATCGGGTTTTATCGCGTTCTCTAAGTACAGTCCGTGCGCAGTCTGAATGTGTGGGTGTTATCAGAGCAGGGCGTATCGCCGCTCTAGCAGAAAGTGGCTCTCGACCCGGTGCATAGATCCGCTAAAGCGAGACACATGTCCCCTGACAGGAGCGTAACGTGACTTGAGCTTCGGTGCAGTCGACTCTCTCGAGGATTCGGCCTGTTCCCGGTTCGATCCATCGTCCTCTGGAGTTTCATTTGATTATTCGAGTCCGGATACATATACGGTGTCCCGAAAGTTCAAAACGACAGAATTAGACAAATTTCGTTCGAATCTGGGGAGAAAAAATCAATAAACACGAAGATGCTTGGTTCGGTTTACACTTTCGGGGCCCAGACTTCGAAAACGACTCAAAAACCAACGAGAAAGGCTGCGCTTTTTAAGCACCAGAAAATGGAGTCGAAAAAATTTCGAAAATCTGCATAAAGTTAATGAAAATTATTGAAACCTACAATTCTTATTATCTTTTTCGAAATTCTCCGATTCAATTCGTCGACGCTCGTGAAATGGAGACGCGAAGATGAGCCGAAGAATCAGGCTCGGTATAAAATCGACAAAATCGTAGACGACTCGTGAGGATTCGAATTCGAAATGTTCCTGGATCGCGACTCCGCTACCCTGTATAAGCATATCCTCGTGGATGCTGCGATCGTCGTCGAACCTCTCGACTCACCGTGGACTTATCTACACACAAGGGAGAAGTACAGAGGACAAAACCGTAACCCAGCAGGGTTATCAGGATAACCCTCGTGGACCGTTGGTTATTCGCGCTTGGATTTGCCTCTCCGTCGATTCTCGACTGCGGCTGCAGCAATAAAAAACGGTGCATCGGTTCCTAGGCGCCACGGTGATATTTGTCTTTTCTTCTTTTTATCGCGAGCGAACTGGCACGAACTCACGTGGATTCTGTTCCATGTGCACATACTCCGGAGTATTTTGTAAATCCTCCGTAGCAATAAAAGTGGGTAATTCAACAGGAGATAGATCGGAGTACATTCATGCGTTATATAATAACAGAGAGGGTTGAATATAATTATGCAAATATCTCTCCGCACGCCGCTAACATTTACCTTTAGCCCGGGATCGCGTACGTATTGATACCAAACAATCCACACACACGCGCGCACGCACACATGTGGGATTCATTTCACATGAGGCCACGGAGCGAAATAATCATACAAAAGTCCAACGTGTAGGAAAAGGGGGGACATCGGTGCACACGTGAATGTATGCAGCGTTCCATGTTTAATTAATATCATTAAACAAATTGCAGAGACCAACATCAATTGAAAGGTTCCACGAGAAAAAAAGAGCCGACTGCAGTTCGGATGATAAACCATCCCATTGAGGAGTCTTTTTCTCGAGTTTTGATTGATGAAAAATTCGTGTTTTTGCACGAAATATTTAAACACTCGATCAAATCGATTCTTTGCGTCACAAGAAATTTTACTTATCCATCACTTACTACGCAATTAAATTTGTTTGAATAAATGTCAACAATTTTTTTCATTTTTCGAAAATTGATGTTTCTTTGAAGGGAATTGGTTTTCTGTTAAGGCAGATCATGCTCGTAGGATCGTATTTTATGTCTAAATTGGGTCGCGATTTTTATACTTCCTAATTAAAGATATTAGCACTTTAAATTAATGTCAGAGTTATTAACACAAAATCGTGAATCAATTTTTTCAACTTATCTTTTGGCGAATGAGATAACAAGCCATCGATTAATCGGAGATCCATCACTGACTAAACCCCAAATTTCATTCGTCCCTGGCTGAAATACTCTAGTTTTTTATGTTAAAAATCGCATTAGAGAGGACAAAGGGTAAACGCGAAGAAAAATGAATTAAGAAAAAGGTGTTAATAAAAAGACAGAAGGCTATGACAGGAATGGGCCAAGCCAAGAAGAAACAAAATGCCGGAATTCGTAAATGTGAATACGAGTGCTCATCACCAATTTCGTTCAATCTTTAACGTAATATATCATTATTACTAGTGAGACGATCGTCTCGAATTTTTTCCCAGACCTTCATTATATACTTTATTGTTATTGTGTACGTTTTTATAAACTTCGTAAAAAGCGTTCGTTCGTAACATGGAAAGATAAACGATTTTTTACGCACAGTCCCTACAACCCTGCGTGTATTTTTCTTCATATTTAAACACGTTTGTCCAAATAACCAATAAGAAGAACCCTTGAAAATTTGATATGCCTGTCAGTCGCCTAGCCATGGAAACTCCTCGTAAATTTCAAGACTTTTCTATAAGAAAATCGTTTCGTGCATGAACTTAAACTGAAAATCTCTCAGAATTTTCAACACCAAGAGAAACGCTGTGCGAGGCACAAATGCACATCGGTGTCCAACATTTTCGATCGTCCTGCCTCATTTGCTCTGTATTTGTGGTATGTGCCTTCATCCGTTACGTAGTAGGGCTCCCAACATTTTTTTATGGAGAATTATCCACTGAGAATAATGTATGCGTGCATCTACTCTCGAATGCAAACACGCACACAATAGGTATGTTTATCGTTCACGAGCGAGTATTTGAGAATATACATTTCATCGAGAAGCCAGAGTGCAAACTCCGAGATTCGCACACGTACACAGCCAGGATACAACGTCTTGATGGCCTGCGTACATAGAAAGTCCGCCCACTTCGTGACACGCAGTTCTCTATCACTAGTTGCAGTTTTACTCCTTCGATCTCCATGCAATTTCACCTTTTTTTCAACCTCAATATTTTTCAAACTTTCTGTTATCAATTGATTACTTTCGAATATCTTTCGTTCGTCTTTTATTTTGGTTTTGATGAAAATATAATAAATTCACTGAAAATGAAATATTGTTGGAACCTTTAAATATTTTTCAGTACGTTCAACTAAAGGAACTTTGTTGCAGTATTTGAAAAAATGTTACTGAAATGAATAAAAAAAAAAATGGGCACGAGTAACAAAATCTTTGAATATTTTAACAAAATGTTGTTTTCAGTGTTTGTTGGCTTCTGTACATTTTGCAATGACGTTCGAGCCTTCATTTCTACATTATTGTTTTCAATGAACTTTCGATTTTTAATTTTTCAATAATCGTTACGAATCACTCCTGAATTTGATTGATTCGATAACGCACGCTTTGTTTTATTTATACAAATGAACTTCGCGATCACTATCGCTCGTAGGGCTGCCTCGATTGATGCTTTATTCAAAATAATGATTGAATTTTCCACCACACAATTGTGGTTCCCTGAATAAAAGTCTCACTACGCCCGTGCATTGGGTTGTGTAAGTATTCATGGCACAAAGCAGCGGGTGCGAAAGTGTTGCAATCGCGGACTCCGCCCCAGTTGTACCCACACGAGCATGCACGGACTCGACTTAGGTGAGATAAAGATCCCCCGGACTTCTGCTGTTATTATTTTGCCGAGAACCGCATTCGAGAGCCGATAAACGAATCAGCTCGATAACTTGCACGAGATTTTGCTCGTGCATTACAATGGCTCGGCCAACTGTTGGCAAGGTCGTCGGTTCATTATTAATCGATTTTTTCTCTCCTCCACTATTTCTCGTCCTTTCTATTCTTATCCGTTTAATCATTATCTGCCGGATCTTCACTCATTTTTGTGCACTTTGATCTTATTTTTCTCGTGTAACCTTATCAAAGGGAGAAAAAATCTAAATAATTCTAATTGGGCGAGCATTTTTTTCCCGTTTGCAATCTATTTAATCACAGTGAATCGAGAGCTTGGAACGGGGAACAAAAAATGCTCGAAAATTAGCCTCGATTGTTAAATTCCACACAATACTCTCCCAACGAGTCTCCGTAGCTGGAAGAGAATTCGAAACCGCGACGTGGACTACATTCTCGTTCGGTTCAATAATTGATTGCACCTCACAAAACTTCGATTTGTGAAGGCGGAAGTATAAAGATCGAGCAATATTTCACCAATCCTGGTAAAGACAGATTCGAGGAACGAATGCTCGGTCTGTACACGCTTCGAGTCTATGCTTCATAGCGAAAAGACGGATTCATTTTTTGCCGACCAATCCTTCGGATCCTCGCCGAAGGGTATACACGATTTTGCGAACAAGTTGCATAAGTAGTTTTACTCGGAACTTTTTTTGCGAGAAAGAAGGGTTCGAAAGGTCGCTATGTATACCGGCTGCTCAGAACATGGCGATATCAGATGCTCAATAAAGCATTAACGACCGAAAAATATTTGGCCACTTTCGGAACGAACCTGCAAACTTCACCGTTTATAATTCCATATCAGGATCGAGTATCCAAAAAAAATTCAGTGCTGAGTGGCTCTGGGCCTTTTTGCGATTGAGATTCGAAATAAATCGAACCGAGGAATCGAGAAAATGATGCATAAATATTTGCCATGTCTGGCAATCTTCTTACGCGATTGATTCAGCTCAATTTTTTTAAATTAAGAATTTTTACGAAAACTCATTCAACATCTTGCAGGAGATTTTTTTGAAACGATTTTTATTGCTTGTTTCTTCATTCTTCGATCTTCATCGATCTGAAAAGTCCGCCAATTTTTTGTTTTCTATTCGAGCTTCCTGCTGACGGAACGCTTCCATTGAACTTTCATTCATAAAACGGTAGCTACGGTAGTGACTCGTTATGCCAGGCAGTAACGAAACGTTGATGTGCGTCGGAGCAGAAGATCTACTGTGTTTGCGGATACATTTGTACCGAAGCCCATTAAGCACCGTCTTTGTGTCAGAGCTGAAGAGAAGAGAGCCGAGATGCATATACGCGAACTCGCGATCCGACCACGCAAAGAAAGGCGCACACAATATTCGTTTTGCCTCCTCGCGCGATATAGACCGAGCGGAAGGACCTTTTCGTGCAACACGTTGGGGGAGAGCAATGGATCTGAAGGTTTGAATTCATTCTCGCTGCACTCTGCCTACGGCGCCTCTTTCCCCGGAACGCGCTACGAACATTCGAGCACGATTTGTTGTATTTTCTCCGTTGTGTCTCTTTGTTTTTGCTTTCATAGACTGTAATCTCGATTCATTCGAAAATTCATAGGGTCCGCATTCGCTGAAACCTCTCACGAGAAATCGATTTATTGATGTTGATTTATCCAAAGTTATTACCTCAGGAACATACTCAGCTATCGAAACACATCGATCGTTTCGATACTTTTCAACCGATTGCACAATTCATCGAAATTTTTTGAGCTCCCACCCAAAAGTACAGCAATCCGCAAGCCAAGCTTAAGGAAGATCGTCCGTTACTCATGATTCAAAAAAGCCACTTAATTTTTTGCTCTTTTGATGATCAAGGAAACGAATTAAATTTATTCTCCCAATTAATAAAATGATCTGTAACTTATTTGTTGAGATTAATACATTGTTAACGTAATGATAGCGATTAAAATACTTTCGTAGTAAAATCGTCAAGCAAAATATGACAGGAACCATTTTCTATTTATATGCGTATGCATATCTATATTTTAAACCAACTGGCTCATGGCGTTGTCGAAAATTCCACTGTTTATGTCGTTATTACTCGTTAACCTGAAATAAGTGTTTTTCTTTTTCCATTCCCAAGTGATTTTCACGGGTAACAAGGGTTTCTCGAAACATCATTGATATCTAAAAACATTGTATTTTCTTATTCTCGTTTAGACTCTTTAAAGTTGGGAGGATCCTGTTTCATTGAATCCAAATGATCGCACAGGAAGTGTGCTTGCCATAAGAGCCTTTGTATAACCCTTAAGAAACTGTGATTTTCGTTAATTGTTTTCTCGACAACTAGACGGTAGATCCTACAATAATTCCGGGAATAAATGCACGTTGTATATTTCTAACATATTTCCAAATGTCAACTCTCAAAACTGGAATTTTCAATTTCCATTAGATTCCCATGAACTTCCTTAACAGCTCCAACAAACCTTTCAGCAGGAAGTTGAAGCATGAAAATCGAAAGAGAAAGTCGAATGAAAAATACTTGGAAGGACGAATTTATTTCACGCGGAGGAAGTTGAATCCGAAGACAGCGCAGGATCGAAAATTCCCGGACGAGCCATATGCCACGATTCCGTCGACATCAGCCTCGCCCTCCAACTGTTCAGTCCCATTTGGCTCTAAAAATCTATAAAAAGTCAATAAAAATAGAATTTCATTGACATTCGGAGCTAAATTGTCGAGAATGGCAGCTCCGTGCAGAAATAATTTAGAGAAAAAATAATCATAGCCGAAGTGGAATATTTTTACAGCGAGATCAAAGTACCAATGATGGTTCAGAGTTCCGGCTGATATTGGAGCGCAAAAAGTTTATTGTGAAACGTTGTACTCGTACCTGCAAACATTTCCGGCTCATTGCTGCTGTAGTTGATGCTATTGCCTTTCGTACGAGTGCAAAGTGTGCGTGGGCGATTTACTAGACTCTTCCTCCCTTTTTCTCTCCGCATGTATCCCTCACGATTTTCTCCCTCCCTTTTCCTCTTTCTCTCTCTCTCTCTCCGTCTCCTCGACTTCGCTGCTTCGCTCTCTCTCCATCTGAAGAACTCTCGTTGTACGAGGCTCGTGGAAAACCATATATTTTCGTGGTCATCATTCGACACGCAGACCGCGATGCATCCGCGGCCATTTGAGACGTTAGAGAAAATATTTGGCCGCAGGTTAATGTTGCAATACACATCTCGAGGAGTGTGTGTGCACGAGAGAAACGCAGGAGAAGAAACTCGTCAGGGGAAGTTTTACAACGTGGAAAACAGTCAAAACTGAGCCGACGGCGTCGAGAAGGCGTTGTTGAGCTCGCGTGAGTATGTCCGAGCTACGTATGCCACTTATTATCAATGTAAGCTACAGCATAATAGTAATAGGGGAAGAACGGGACGCGCACCAAACGCGCCGGGGGCAGTGTGTTCCACTTGACTGAGCTTCGACGCCCCCGTTCTTAAAAACTGCAATTATGTAATTGTGAGATCTCTTCTGTCTGACTCTAGTGAATGGTGCTGGCTAAGCTTAATTACCATTCGGCATCCTCTTTTTTTCATAATTCAACTTTCCTGTGTAGGTTTGTACTCGAAGGTAAACATTCAGCTGGAGAAAATGTTGCTTTTGGAATACGAAAAGTCCCTTAAAATCCGTGGAAATCAGGCCGCTCTTCCCGGCCCGGTCGTCATTTTCATTTTTACAGTT
This sequence comes from Venturia canescens, assembly GCF_019457755.1. Taxonomy (NCBI): domain Eukaryota; kingdom Metazoa; phylum Arthropoda; class Insecta; order Hymenoptera; family Ichneumonidae; genus Venturia; species Venturia canescens. Next base: position 5,233,850 of record NC_057425.1, read on the forward strand.
TTTATCTCAACTCTGCATTTTTTCGTCACGAAGCCATGCTCCACGGGTGTAAAATAGTCTCTCGAAATGATCGCGAATGAAATTTTCGTCAAGCCTCTGGCAAATACTTGATTTTCGATGGTTTTCGACCGATTTTCTCACAATCAGGGTTCACACGGGGCTCCATAAAAATGTAATTTTTTGTACGAGTAACCACAAATGCTTACAACACCCCGAAGCCGACTAAGTTTAGTCCGCAACCGCGCATCAACTTGATCAACTTACTCAGCGCTAATGTCGCCGGTTAAATTCTGACCATTAGACCACCAGCTCGAGAGATCTAACTCGAAAGATAATCCCATGAGTCATTGCACCGAGAGCGTACCTCGGATTATTTATAACGTACTCTCGGCGAGAATATAAAGAATATGAAGGGATATGCGCGTGGCGTTGCTCGGCGACAACGCGACGGGGCGAGGGAGATCAACTATATCGCCTTTCTCTCCTCCTCGTGTGCAATCACTCTTCGCTCGTCTTATGCACCGGTGTTCACGGATATGGAGGTACGAATGTGCGTGAGCCGAGGAAAAGACGATTTTTTCTCTGGCCAATGTGGATTCATGAATAATTCAAACTCACCAGACTTTTTGTCCGGAACTAAACTCCGAGGGGTTTCGCGCGGAGACATGAGTTTCGCTCACAATGTCAGGAATTACGTAATTGAGTTGGTTAATAGAACGTAAGAATTTCGAAGAGGATAATTCGCGGTGAAATACCCGAAAAAAATGTAACGCACGCGTAATTATATACAGTCGGATAAGTCGGAATAAGAAATTCGAGAGTTAAACGTTCGGTTAGCAAAATGCAAAGACGATTATTTGAGCGGTCCTTCGCGGGAAGATTCCTCAAGAACTCTCGATTTAATTGCAGGATTACTCCCATTACCGTAATTATACGACTGAAAATATGGCGCGAGCCCGGACCGAAGTTCCCCAACAGCATGTGTTCGGGCCGCGTGTGATTGCAGCCGAGTTTTAAGCAGACGGAACAGACTCAGACGCACAAAAAGTGCGGCAGAGATCGCGCGTTAAGGACGAGACCGCGCCTCGCGAATGGGAGACGGTGCGAGTAATGATCGATGTTTTGCACGGTGTGCACGCTCGCTCGCCTCGCGAGAACGTTTGCTCTCCGCGAGTATGCGAAATACACGTCGCGCGGCTTCATTCGGCGGGAAAAAGATCGGTACGTGCGTACATATGGGTGGCTCTCGCGAGCGCATCGCCTTGAAGAGGTCTCGCTTCGCGGACCCTGCGAGCAGATCGATCCTTCTCTGACGTATCACCGATCGCCTCGGCTCCCTTCCTCTCACTCGCTCCGACGCTCTCGCCATCGGGAACTCTGAGACCTTCGCGACGCATACGGCAAAACAGAATATACGGAACGGGAAACATTGTAACGCGCTGCTGAGGTATAAAATAACTGAGTAAATGAGAACGTCCTCGAGAGCCCCGCGCTTCACGATCCTTTGCCCATTCATCCACTAAACTTATCGCAGTATTTGTGGAACGAATTTCCCTCGCTCCGAATATAAACAGGACGGAACGAGCCACCGGTAATTAGATCGATCTTTCAATGAGGATTTTATTCTACCGAGGAAAAAATCAGACGACAAAAAGGTCAAGGCGAAGTCGCCTCCCATTACCCTTTTGTCCACCTTTTTCATCGTTCTTTCCTCACTCGCTTTTTCTCTCAGAAACAAACTCTTTTCTCACGATGCTTTACCAGCAGCAATTCAAGTTTTAGGGGTGTCGACGAATCGCTCGAATTCCATGTCCAAAGTGGCTCATCGGAAGAAGTCGTTTATGAACGTCCAACGAAAACGATCCCGAGACGAAAATCTCAAAATTCATTTCACTCGCTTCTCTAATCGTTCACCAGCCCCCTGCTGTGCGGTTGCAAAATTCCGCGAAACATCCCGAAGAAAGTCAGACACTTTCTTGACGCGGGGCAAAAATATTTTCACTGAAAATCAAAGAAAAAAAATTATTTTCCAACTGACGAGTGATTTTTTCTTTTCGAAATGATTTCTTGATAAATCCCGAAACGAAGTAAGCCTCAAGCTGCACATTGGCAATTAAACGAAGTGTGTATATGAGCTGCTTGACGAACACCAATAACTAGTGAAAATTATCCATGTATAACTGTGCGTACTCAACTGGGCGATCGGTATTAGTCGATTATCCATGGGGTGCATGATGAGCGATGCAAAACTCAATGGAACAACCGGTCACGGGTGCCAGTGCGTCATACCGCATGTATTCACCTATAGAAACATTCGCATAAGTTTATATATGTACACGAATAAATATTAGTTACAAGAACGTAGAAGAACGTCTAGTAGTGCCATAACGTATGTGCGAGCCAAGAGCGCACCGTTACTCCTTCGTGCGGAAATCTTTCCTCGAGGACAAACAAAGTTAATAAGCAATCCATATAATGCTACGTGATAAGAGCCTCGTGCGTGTATCAAGTCGCTCGGAGAGATGAGTCGTTTTTCCACATGGGTATTTCTGCATCGAACGAGAGAGACCACATTTTTGACTACTTTTTTTTTATGTCATAATTGTGATAATTTGATACGAATGAAAACGGTAGGATGATGATTTTCAACAAAATTTTTAGTTCGATCTTCCTGCAGATTTGAGTCTCTGATTCTGGATCTGCTTATTCGTGCTTTGATCTCGAAATAATTTCGGATCAAAGGCACGGTACATGGATCTTTTAAATCTCAAATTTAAAATGAAAATTTAATGAAATGAAATGAAATTATTTATTAATTATAAATAATTTTACCAAGTAAATATTAATATAATAAATAAATAAAAACAGGATTTATTAAAATTTTGAAAAAAGTCATTTTTCGAAATGTTTTTTCGATTTTAAGATTTGGTGGATCGATTCTTTCCCATCGATTTGTGAGCGAATTGATCTTCGTATTGGTCTAGAAATGACATGTTTCGAACGAGTGTGATAGAAAAAGAAGTTGAAATAATTTTGGGGTTTTTTTGTTATGAAGACAATTAGCGACATCAAATTATGAAAAATCGACACAAAAAGTCCTCTGTATTTAAAGCCTTATACACTTGTGATGGGCGAAAAAATTAAAAATTATTTTATTGGATATTCTTCAAGTACAATGTATAAAGAATATTCTCACAAAATTTCGTAAAGATCGGGGCATTAGATTTGTAGCTATTCGTATTTCAACCGACCGTCCGCGGTGCGCGTGGTCGTCTAATACTCGAATCTTCAAACGCGATTAACTCAGAATCGTTTTTTTTAAACACCTTTGCATGGACGAAGGATTTCGTATTTCGTTGAAAAAAAAAATTCTAAAAAAACCGGAAATTTAGCCCCTCAAAAATGAATTTTTTGTTAAAACTGTCGCCATTTTGTTTTAAATCAAAACTTTTACAAATCCTTCGTCCAGGCCCAAGCTATTGTTGTCATAAATTGGTGGTATAAATTTGTTACGGATCGGATTAATAATTTTTTAGTTATCATGTCCACCGCAACTGATGCTCAAAAAAAGGTGCTACTGGAATCCAACTGGAGTTGCGCCATTTTGAGAAATTTTTTGATGAAAAAAATTGCACGCGTACATGAGCATGTGTACTAACCAACGTCGTTCACAGTTTTTCAATAAACATTTATTTTCTTGTCGAAAAAAAATCAAATAAATCATGTTTTTTCGCACACTGCAAGTGTATACATAAGACCTTAAGACTCTTCACGTACACGCACATATCTATAGACATATTTGTGTGTCAGTTGGTTTATCGTGTTGAATATAAATCACACGTTTAATTAATTGTGTGATTCTTGATTACGTTGTGCACGTCAGCAGTAGGCTGGTGCAGGTAATTTATGAGGCTTCATTCGACGTATTTAATTGGACCCGAATTTAAATATAATTGGAACGTCGTATAATTCGGATGCGTTCCACGACGGGCCGGCGACACGCTCGCGGTCGAAATAAACCGCAGTAGCGAATCGCTCAGATTGAATGAGATCGGAAAGAACAAGAATGATCACAGTGAGCTGAGAAAAAAGCCAGTTCGAGAGAGTGAACCAACGTGAGATCGGAGGTATGACCACAGTCGCCGTGGACCGGGCGAAAAAAATTACGTACCATCCTCGTACGTGAAGTTTATACTTTCAAATATACAACTGGACCTCATTCGCTCATGAATACGTGTAGAGGATTTCAGCTGAAATCAAAACAAATGTTATTGATCACTCTCATATTCAGCCTGATTCGCTTCGACGCTGTTTTTCGAGGCACGAAAATGGAGCAACATTTATTTTGAGTGATTCAAATCTCGCAATTTCCGTTCAATCTTTATAAACACTCGACTCTCCCAAAACAGTTGGCTATAAAAAATTAAATTTCTTTACCTCCTGAAAAAGCAGATTCGTTTAAAAAATCTACGATTGCAGCACGTAAGTATCGTTTTTTCGATTTGAAAGCTGCTCCTCTGTAAAGTTTCATCAATGCGAAATCCAATAAATATGGTAAAAAAGAGGCACATTAACACTGATACTAAGAGATTCTCATTGTCCGCCGTGCAATAGTTGTTTCCCAACGAAAAGTGAACCTGCCACTCCGAATCCTACAAACTGATTTCAAAACGCCGAAAATTTTCTGGAAAATCTCATCAGCCCCGGCGATAAAATTATTCACAAAAGAAGAATAAACCATTGCGAATGAAAGGCTGATTAAAAACGAAGACAAAAGTGAAAGAAAAGAATAGTCAGGGTCAAGACTTCCTCGGTTTAGCCTGAAATGCATCGCATTTGTGTAGACGTGAATACATAAAAGTAGCGAGTGGGTATAGGAGAGTAGTCCAGCAGCCGCAACAGCGATATATCCGCGAGTCGAGAGAGGAACGATGCGGATGGCAGGAGTGAAAGGCCCACGCCCGTGCCTCAGGCTTCTCGGCAAGGGCGACTGGCCCCTCCGCGCAGTCCGCGCGCACACGTTCTCCCGAGAGCAGAACACTCTCTTGCGGTGAACCTCTCGCGAGTGTGCGCGGGCTGACCAACACATCCGTAACTACTGCGAGATCTGCGCCGCCCGAGACGATCCGACGCAGTCGGACTCTCTCGCTTTATTTACACGCAGAAACGTTCACCGCTCCAGATGCACGTTGGGCATATCGATATACGAAAAGCTTAGAACACATTGGTACGTGTTTCAGAGCGTTCGAAGCAGACCGATATGAAGCAAAATGGACCGAAAGTATAAAGCAGCTTCGGCATTAATTCCGCGTTATAAAACGCAATACTGCATTCGTTTCCTTCGCACTTTGTTTTATTTTATAAATTCATTGTCGTTCTTTCGAGATATTCGCAGCCAGAGATTCGTGTGTTTGGATCTTTGGCTCGCCACGTGAAACCGAGAATGCGGAATTTCTATTTTTTGTCGATAGTTTTAACGTTTCTGTGATCTTGGAACGATCCAAATTTCAGTGGTCTCAACGAATCTGATTCCTGGACGAAGGGGAACGGTTTTTCTTAATTTCCTTTTTCTAGCGAACTTGTTGCTCCATTTGACGTGCAAATCCATAAAATGGGCCACGCAACCCTGCGGATCTGACCGAGAGGACTCTCTGAAGGGAGAATATACTTTCGTTCGATTCACTTGACTGATGCATCGAGAATCTTTGCCCAAGCGATGCGCACATCTACGTTGGCTCAGTTTCGCAGATGGACGTGTGCGGAAAGAGAAGAATTGCAACAGGAAGAACTCGCCCGCTACCGGGTGGTAGTGGAAAGGTAAGAAGAGACGGATAAGTAATGGTGCGTTAGCGATTCGCTCGATGGATTTATTTAAAATCGAGAAAGAGAGGGAGAGAGAGAGAGAGAAAGATGTGGAGAAACGAGCAAACTCTTGGCTCGATTCGTCGTAACGAATTCAGGAGATCGCATGCCCGTTCAATGTATACATGTATATGTGGGATGAACGAGATCCGAGAAAGATTCAAAGTCAGCCTGAGGGACGTGGCTCGTTTCTCTCGATCATGATCCACGGATCGCGACCGTGACGAGAGCCCGCGTTGCGCTTCTTCACCGTTCCCTTTTCCTACTGTATAAGCTTCAGTGCCGAGAGAGAGAGGACATCTCGTTTTCAAGGCAGTATTTCCATCGCAGTATCCTATATACAGGGTGTCGTTAATCACGCGCTTCCAAATTATGTCAACTCGGAAAAAACACTTTTGTTCAGCGATGCGGACGGGAGCGATGGAGGGCTGAAAAGATCGTTCATTTTCATCGGGAGGATTTCGTTGGTACCGTTGGTCCTGCAATGCGAATCTCGTGCCAAAAGGTTATGCCACTTTGGAAAAAAATCGGAACATTTTTGAGGCGGTTTGAATTCAGGCTTATTTTACGAAATAAAGTTGATGTTTGATCGCCTTGCAACGGAGTTCTGTCTTCGTTGTATTTGCCAGGATTCTCGAGGAATTTCAATCGTTCCTCTCCCAAATTCAGGCACCGAGTTGGTAGAACGTTGGGCCGATTGATGGGCACGGATAATTCTAACTTTTCGTCCGGTGGCTGTTAGTGGATTGAGGTCAAAATTTGATCATCGGAATAAACAATTAATAGCCTCGAGGTACGTAATAGTGTCGATCGGAAAAATGTATCAAGCTTGCGTAATTTTGACACGCCCATAGGAATGTCATTGGAGAAAAGAGACGAGAACGAAGGTTATTTCGAGTGGTTTTATTAACCGTCGAAACTCGATCATCGAATCTGCTCGTGCAAAAAAGAATCTCAAAAAGATTCACGCGTAGTTATGCTTTCGATGTCGTACAACGAAAAATGAGAAAATTCTGCTCGCAGAAGATTATTTATTAAAAGTCGGAATTGCTGCCAGTTCGTCGGAGCGCAGTGCGGCGATGGCGAGAGCGACTTCGCCCCACGGGCGAAGCATTAGTTCGAGCGGCGATCTGACACGCTTCTCTCGACGTCGTCGACGTCCTCGTCGTTTTGGTCGAGCACCCGGTGCGAAGAGGAGAGGAGCCGTCACGAGATTATCGGATTATCTTACAGCCCCGGTGCGCTCGCTGGGGCGCTCGCGCTTTCTAAAACGTTATGCCTAACCGGTGTCTATACGCGCACACGCCCGCGACTCTCTCGTTAGGTTTCGTTGTTGTTCGACGACTCGTATTTTCTGTTTTCTTCGTATATACATCAACGGACTTATACCTACGTACGAGTAAACAAAAAAAAGGTGCTCGCCGGATAAATCGATTCATTTATATCTATGTACGAAACGAATGCTTCTCGCTGTGTATAAGCTGCGGTACGGGGCGGATCAACGCTGCATATCTATACCGAAAGTGTAGTACACACGTGCTCTCACTCTTGGCAATGCGCGAAAGATCGCGAGCGACCTACGCGCGCACACAACGGTGTCGTTCGGGTTCTCTCTTTTGCTCAAGCGGAAAGAGTCTCCGGCGCACGCGCGGGGGGACATGCACACACGTGAGATTAAATCCATGGATAAAACGGCATAAAGGTGGGCGAGCTTTATTTGTTCCGCGATATGAGCCCGCGAGAACAAATATAGAGAACGTTATCGCGCAATTTGCACATCCGATAGGCTGCACCATATTTTTATCGTGAATGAGCAACAGGAAAAACGTAACTTTACACAAATTTATTTTCCTTCCGCATGTACAAAAGGATTTTCCCACTGGACGGTGCCTCGTCGTATATTTTCTACGGGGCTCAAAAGAATCCTTAGTTTCGGGACGAATTTTGGTGAGGCGAAGATCGATCTTCGGCTGGGAGTGCATCTCAGCTCGGTAGAAATCGATAATTATACATCTTCGATAATCGTGATCGAATATTCATTAGAAAATGGCCCGAAGAGGCTTAATTACTGCAGTGAAAGCCCTCGATACACGCGCGCCGATGGAAACCTCCGAAAGTCAGAGAGCCGTGAATACATTTGGGAAAAGTACTGAGCACGTTGGTCGGAGATAAGGGGAACCGTCGATTGCTTTTCGTATCGTCGAGATCAGGGAGCGCAGGCGTCAGCGGGATGACAGCTTGGCTTCACGTGCGCTCGAGCTTTCTGAGAGCCCAGCAAAGTAACGAGATCACGTAGATTATTCGTGATAGCTGTCTTTCGGCGACTCTATCTCGTGCAGCACCCGAAGTCGGTATATAATAATAGGGAGATTGAGAGATCAACGTGATCCGGAGAGTTCGCCACCCGCGGAGTTGGTTACACTGTTCGCGAAGGAGGGCAGGCCGCGAGGGGCTTCGATGTTTGTAACCTCAGGACGCTTGGATATTCTCAGATACAACTTTACCGAGTGAAAATATTGAAAAACAAAAATGAGGAGCGTCGTACCGAGCCACTGGAATCGAAAGTCCATTCCAGAGGCATCCGGTCGCGGGTTCGATCCGGGCGATGTCCAGGCGCGGCTGCCGCTCTCCAGAGTGAAATTCTTCTCTCCGCGGCTCGGTTTCTACAGAATATAACATAAATGAAATGACAAAAGGGAAAGAGAGAAGGCAACGCGCATAGACTCCGGTCGCCCATGGACGATACGAAGAATCGTTTACACGTACATTCGTATATGAAGGTAGTGCAAACGCGGATCACGGATGAGTGGGTGGAGCCCATATTGCTCCGAGTTGCTCAACGAGATGTCCTCGAGTTATCGCGATAAGAAAGGCCATCCTGAGGACACGCCTAGGCTCCGGGAGGCCCGCGATAACCATCGACATCGCGAGGAACGCGAGCGAGCCATACCAAGACTTACACCGCGTAACTGTGCTCCGCACACTCGCAGCTCGCCACGTTTACGTGCGAGCGATGAAAAAAGGCCAGCCACAGGATCGATGGGAATAGATTTAGTGCCTTTCTGACATCCAGCCGTCGATTTATACAGTCCATCTTCGCCAGATCGACTAGCAGTGTCCAGCCTGGAAAAATTCTCTCGCTACTGCCTTGATAAATGCTCGGGTGGACGCCTAACCCAACAGCGGACTTACGCCTCTCTGCATACTTGGTATACACTCGCCCAAGTGCAAAAGGACTCACTAGAACGTACGACGGTATACGATCTATTTTCCGAATACCACGTGGCCACAGGAGCAGCGCACGTCTCTTATCTCGCAGCTCTTCTTTAGCTCGTGCTAGAGATCCTCAGCAAAACAGCGCCCAACACACTCTGGACTGGAATAATCGAGGATCGAGCCTGTTCCTACCGACGAAGAGTTACGATCCCGTCGACCATCGCGTTCCGTTACACTTCTCCATAGTATCGCATTCTCCTCGTGCGCTCTTACGTGTGCGTATTTATGCGCTAGTTCCACCGCACCATCGTCCATCCAACGAATATTCTTGGCTCAAGCTTCATACTGTTTCCGGTACGATGTTACCTGGGATACTGCTCCGGAATGATCGTATCTTCGTTGCACGAGCTTTTCGTACTGTTTTATCGTGCTCCTCGCGTCTGTGATCTCTGAACAGTTAATCGTTTCGAATCGCATATTGGTCTCTTCTGGAGAAGGTCATTATTGATTCGCTCGTTAATTTACTCGATTGAGATTGACTGCTCCGAGGTTTGCAGCCTTCTCAGAGGCTCGGGATTATTTTTATGCCGGGCAAATGGATCCTAATGCGGGCTCACCGAATCGAACAGTATTTTCAATCGAAAGTACATTTTCACGCGGTTCAAAGTCGCGATCGAATCATGCAGATTGCATGTAAAACTACTCGAAAGAGAGTCTGTGATTGAAATTGTGCAATGAGTCTTTTTTCCAATGAAACCAAACGCCTCGAATGCTCTAACCCAATTTTCGATTCTATGGCGACTGACAAACCGATCGAAAAATGTCTTTGCGTTACAAAACACAGATGCAACCGTGAGATAACGCAAGATAAATTGATCGGTTGCTGTGGAATTCCGACTGTAAACCCGCAATATTCGCTCTGATCAAGCAGCCTCGAGACCGCGCCATCGATCGAAGTGTACTTGAGTTATTTAGCGTGCTCCGATCGACCTGTGCTCGGTCAAACAGACCTTGGAATGCTTACAATCATTCCGGGAGCAGTGCTCGAAATAGTTGAGAGGTTTTTTGTTAAATGCTCACTCGACTTCTAAACAAATGACTGATTCCAAACTAAATAATGAGTTCGAGCTTCAGACCTTCATCGGTTTTAATCAACAGAGCCATCGGAGATGAAATTTTCCCAACGAAATTCATTGGCCAATGGAAGTTCCCTAAAGTCCTCAATTTCACATGACAGCGTCAAACGGTTTAAAAAATTCGTTTCCATCAATTCATACGCAACGAACTATCTCCAGGGATCGACAAAGAAAATATTTATTTCCTCGAAGCCTCGAACATTTGAAAGTCCGAAGAAGTTCAAAGCCTTTAAAATTCCATGTTTACAATCGCAAACATAAGTCGAATCACGCTCTGGGCAGAGGACTGGACACCATAAATTTTCGCAACAAGCCTGCGCATTTTACGATCGATTCTCCTTTTTTTATATGCTTATAAAATTTCGAAAAAATGAGTATTGCGGTCACCCCTTGGAATCAGTGCGGGGATGCAGGATGTTTTCTCAATGGCCGTAGCCGCACACGGACATTTTACGATCATCCACGAGGCAGAAAGATGGACACAAGAAAGTGAAAGAGAGAAGGAGAGTCTTCGGGACACGTCCTTCGGCCGATATTTCAGAGTTTCCTTAGCAGAAGATGGTTTTATGTAATCTAAATATTCCGTGAAAAAGAATCGTCTCTCGGGGATAAATGTGTGGCGAGCGTGTTCTCGTAAAATCAAGGATGAGTCGCGTACTTGTTGCGGAGCTCCGTGGACGAAAGAGCGAATGTTTCTAGTCGTAAAAGCAGAGCGCTCTGGCCTTCTGTGGCTAAAGGCGTGTTAATAACGGATAAAGAAAAAAAAAAATAAAAGGAAGAAAAGAAGAGAAAAAAAAGGAAGGAATCGATACTTGACGCGATCTCGCTACGCCGAGTTTGAGAGGACAAACCTCGTAAGATTTCTATAACTGGACCGCTCTCGAGATCCTCCGAGGAGAAGATCAACTTTTTATCTGATGAACGTTGAGGAATATCGAAACTCTTTCTCCCTTTTTTCTCTCGCCCGTGGCGATCGTGCCATAGACACTTTATTGGCTCGCCGAGGAGAGAGAGAATTCAATTTGTTCGATTTATCCTTGAGCTGCTCGCGACGTTTATCGCGACATCGGATCCCCTTTTGGGAACGAAGCAACAACGAATAGATCGGTACTACACTCATACGCGACGCTGTTCACTGGCGGCACGAGGAAAAAGGACTTTTTGACCGACACGAAAAATTCACAGGGATCCACTCGCTTCCGGCCCTTTGAGAAGTTGGACCGTTGAGCTCGGAGCAAGGGCACCGCCCCGGCTCGTTTCCATCACTCGTTAATCGATCAATGCTTCAAAGCACTCGATCAATAATACACCGAGACACATTCGAATTTGAAATCTTCCGCAGTTGGAGAATACTTGCAAGTTATTAAGCGAATCGCTGTATATTTCAATGATAAATGAATAACACGAATAAAAATTGTTCTTCAGCTGCGATAAAAGCCAGAAATAGTTCATCGGTGTTCGGCTCACATAAAAACAAAAGTCGAGCAAGCATAAAACCGATAGGGAAATGAGTTTTTTCCACAGTCTCCTCTCTAATAAATATTCATCGAAATATCTCATTGGCGCGTGATCATCTCGCGGAATATACAGCACGTACGGACGATCGTGAATAATGAGGGACAACAACTAACGTGTAAGATCGGAGATCGTGATGATTCGCCAAGAGCGATACTTAATTGTCACGCGTGGTGCTCGCGTCCACAACGAGAAATCTCTTGATATAATACGCGGACGCGCGGGACAAGAGAATTATTCGATCCCGACGACCTTGTTATATCGATCGCAGAGATCATGCTCTTCTTGGTCGCACCCACGAGTCGTGTGAATGATTATACGAGTACTGCGTCGCAAATATAAGCGAATTATTTTGCTCGGTAACGACGCTTCGCATTCTCCGATCGCGACGTTCCTGGACACTCGGCCAAGATCGCGTTCGCAAATTAAGGTATTCCCTTTCGCGAAGCCGAATATTTTACAAATAACTGACTTTAAATAGCAGAGCATGCGAATAGATTGGCCAAATTTCAGTTTATCGAACATTCAATGAAGAATTAAAACTTCAAACACCGTAAAATTTATACCGTACAATTTGCGCCACCAGAAAATACGCTCATGCGAAAGGAATACTTTAATTGTTGAAACGAAGCTCAATACACGTCGTTCAAATGAAGTTGTCACTGCGTTGATTTCGGTGGACGAAAAAAAATAGAGAAATCAGTAATTGAGTCATCGAGCAATTGCCTGTTAAAATATGGAAGGTCATTGCCTCATTTTTATTTCAACGAATCCTCGAGGATGGTCACTTGTCTGTCCCGATAGTGAGAATCTCGAAAAAATGAAGTGTGCCATTCGAAAAGTTATTGGCCTCGTGATAGGGAGAACGACGAAGGAACGACCGCGCAGTAATTCGAGTTTTGTCATCGGAGCAAGAATTATTTGAAAGCGGTTCGCGTATACATAAATTCAGGAGTCGGAAGATCGCTCAAAGAATTTCATTTAGTATTTCGCATTTCGACACTGCATTATGTGTCGACACGATGAGCGTGGAGCCTCGGGACTCGTAACATTCATCATGCGAAGTGAGTTGCGAATAAGTGGGTGAAACAGCAGTTAGTCGATCATCTGCATCCTTTCGATAATTACAAGCGAGCAGTTTCGCAACGAGTCTTTTATCTCTGAGTGAGTTTACATCCGACCATAAATATTAACGGGCCCAAACAGAGAGCGAAGTGTGCAATGCGCGACGCGTCCAAGTCGGTCAAGTTGTTTTATTTTCGAGGAAATTTGCGACGCCAAACCCCTGGATTAGTTGGACGCGTCACCGGCCCAGAGGCGTTTGCCGCTCTTCGAATCAATGCGCTCGCTCCCCGTGTGCCGCCCCGCTCAATTCCGACTTTCAACCTCTGCCCGACGACTCCACATCTTCAAAGTGGATTACGATTGATGGAGCCGAGGAAAGTGCCGTATGAAAGATGATCTACAATAAAAAGGGAGAGAAACGATCGAGCGATACGTACGTAGAAAAGGAGAGGAGCAGCAAGAAGAACGAGCTCGTTTGCTCAATAGCTTATGAGCCTGCCCGTCGATACATAGCTATACGTCGAGCTTATCGAAACACGTCTTCGCCTGCTCCCTCAGGCGTAATTCTACTTCTTACAGGCCCCGTACAAACGACCCTCTTCGCTTCGCCTCGACGAAGTACGGACTCGGAAAATCGTCCAGTGCCGCCGGCGCACTCCGCGGTGCACGAATCCTCCAATGAGCAGAGAATTTCATAGATCGTGGCAGAGGGCGCGAAAGACCGCGCTCCAGGGACTTCGAGATCGAACGCCGGCCGTTGCGCAACATCTTAGAAAACCGTAAACTCAACGTTTGGGACTAATATCGCGCTATTTTCTTCCTTCTAGTAGACGAATTCACTGTCTTAGGTCGCCATATTTTCACCTCTTCAAGCCACTTTTCACTCGCTGAATCCAGCTGGAATAGCAACTGGACTTTTTTTAGTAAAAAAGACTCGAAGTAGAACGCGTCGATCGAAATATTCGAAGGAAATCTCTGCAAAAAGTGACCAAAATAGTTGAAAAGCCTCGATTATCGCGATGAGCTATACCAACGTCGGGGAATACGCGATGGAGCGTGACGAGGAATTTTCTCTCGCTCTTTCCCGGCCACGGAGAGAAGTAACACTGGCTCAGGCACATTTGGAAAGTCATGAAAAAGGTACGCGGTGATGTCACGAAGACTTGAAACAGCGTATCGGCCGAGCCGAATCGAGAAGTCGATTTATTTGTGAATAAAAATTCTGCTGCGGATCTTTGTACCGAGAGAGAATGGCAAATTGCTCGAAGGCTCCGGAGCCAAAATCGATCAATAACGATTCAATAAACCGCGCGCGCGCGCAGATTAAATGAAAAAGGATTCAGTTCGTACCTAATTATTAAAATTGCGGTTGTATCCTTTACATTCCCGCGGCCATTTCTACTCCACGTTTGTTCCGACGCGGTGATCGTGACGAAGAAAGGAAAGAAAATTGCTCGCCGAAGCGATCGATAATTATTTTCATCAGAGGGGCATCAGCGGGGAGGGATTATCGTCTATAAAAATGATGCAAATATAGAGAAACTAAATATAAAAGATGACCGAGAACATACGAAGACGGCGAATTGCGATGATGAGGTCGTGATGCCGGGTCACTTTTCATTAGTTCCAATCGTGTATAACCCTCCGTCACAACATAACAGATCATCGTTATTATTATTAGTATCATTAATTCAACTCGAAGAAATCCAACCAACCTGCTGCTGGCTTCGTGACCACATTGGTGACTCTCTCTCTCTCTCTCTCTCGCAGCAATTGCTCTTTTTGAAATCTTCAGTGACCACGATCCGAGTTGAGCCACATTCTGATCCCTTTGGATATAAGCATGGACACGTGGATTTTTTTTATTGCATCTTCACATTCGTTTTTTCATCCCGTTTGCAATTCACGATTTCACTGTCTTGAGTCTATGCTCGGTAAACGGTCGATGCGAAGCGGCGTTCAACCAGAATTTTAGTGAAAACATTTGAGAGCTTTTCACTACGCTGGATGAAGATTTGTTGCGGCATGAAAAATCATGTTTTACTGACATTCGGAGTTTGCTGTGAATTTTCAAGTATCAAGATATCAGCGACCAGAACTCACAGCTGATCAGATACGTAAAAACGAAAAGATTGTCAAAGCTCGATTCGAGGGGGGTTTCTTCTTGAATTTCCACCTCGAAGTTATCGTCCTCGTCACCATTCGTTCAACGAAGAGTCGGGAACGTGAGAAAATCTTCTGAAATCTGCGATCCCATGCTATTCAACATCGTGGCGACATATTCAGCTCGAATCCCAGCCCACTATTTTCGGTATTTAAAAGCTTCACGGACCAGCAGTTTCGAAAAAAATGATTTCGCAATCGAAGAAGAAAAAGTGATAAAATCATCGAGAAATGGGGCTCGGCCGAGCCATGAAATTTCGGAAGTTGATTTTTTGAGTTTAGGCTCTCTCGTGTGGGATGACGAGTAGAAAAGATTAAATGGAAAGACGCGGACACACGGTAAGAGTCGTGATTGATGAATATTCGCGTCGTTAAATTTCTTCGAATAATCATCTCCCTCACGATGATTGTTACGATCGTTATTATTTTTGAAAATAAAGTCGGTTCTGCAACAATATTGTGACAGGATGGAGGCATCTTTTCTTCGTGTATCGTTGGAGAGCGCGCGGTGCGCGGTTTATAGACCGTAGAAGAGTAAATAGTTGAAAGAGGCGACTCGGAGGTCAACGATAATTGGATCAGCGTTATATTTATCCTGGCAATCTTCCTCGCAGTATCATCTCGTTTCTCTCGTATGAAAAAAATGTTTGTATGCCGCGATAAATATGCCGAGAGCCCCGAGATTGTGAGAAACGGTTTCTCGTCATGCAAATTCAACATATCGCGCTTAGATTTTTATGTTACATTTACTTACGAGTCGACCGCATCCTCGAGTGAGATCAGACTCGGTTAGACTAGTTGAATCAATTAATATTTATAGATATATGATCTATGTCTCGTATTTACATCCAGAGATATAGACATACGCGTACGAAATGGCGGAGACGACGTGTTCGCCTGAGAAGGAAGAGGAGGATCTTTTGAATCGTCGTCACGATGCTGTCTCGAGATCGCGATCGTCGAAGGCACTCAAGATCACTGATATTCAGCTGTACGGGTGTATAAAAATATGAGCAGATCGGCAACATCTTGAATCTCTTTGCTCCCGATGATAATCGTCGTGTGATATTTGATCAATTCCTGCCCCATCAGAGTCGCGTGTTTCTTCGATATCTTCGAACTGGACCTAAGTTACGGCTCGAGATTATACGAACTTTCCTAATTTAATGACGCACGATATTCGCGATTCGAGAACTCGAAATTATCGAGGATTTCAAGTAATTAATTGCTTCTTGGGAATGAATATTAATGGTTTTCTCAAAATTATTATTTATCCGTGCTCCCATTAGGCTGGCATCGAACGTGAATGATTTTCTATCATTCGTTTGCTGATTTTAGAGCGGAGCGACCGTTTCGAAGGTTCGTGAATTTCGGAAGACCCGAAATGGCTCGTCTCGCGGATGCCCCTGGGCTGAGAAAGGCGTGGTGGTCGATACACCTCGCATAATCGACGTGCTACACCAGCGACGAGGAGTGACCGTGATGCTGGCACCGGAGAGGCCTGTCGTCATTGGCACGTCGTTGTCCCATGATTTGTCTCATCGTAGGAGGAGCTCTTAAGATGATTTGAAAAGTATCAACTCGTTGGGTTAACATTGAGCATTTTTCGAGCGTCGGAATATCATGCGTAAACATCGCGTACAAAGACAACTCTGACATCGCAACTCTTTTGGTTGAACGAGCCTGAATAATCGAGTGTGTTACCCAGAAATGTTTGCATGTCATGTTCGAAGCACGTTCCCATCGATTTTCATATAATTTGCAACGAAACGCCGAAGAAGCTTCGAGAGTGTCAGTTTGCCTGCTACTTTCTCAATTACAAACAACGTCGAATTATATTCGAGGATACATGCGAACTTCCATCGAATAAAACAGCACATAAACATTTTGTTTAGCTACCTGTTACCATTAATTCAGGAGTCATGTAATAGCCCAAACTCGCTCTGACTCGCGCTCTCGAAATTAATGCCCGTGCACAATCGCGCGTATTACATTCAACTTATAATTAATGATACATCTGGGAAGAGTATAAAATCAAAAGAAAATCTGGTTGGTGCCCACTTACTTGCAAACAGCGGTTCAGGGAGTACTTAGATTACGAGTCTGTCGTATCGCACTGCGAGTTCGTTATCTCAGTAATTTCGTTGATCTCAGAGATAGGATAGGATTCATATTTTCATATGCACACAGAGCGTCGGAAGATTACGTTCAAAAGCTGTTGGACGAGTCCAACGCCCTCCACGATCGATCGGGAACCCGTTTAACGGTGCAGCATCCTTTTTTCTATTATTGTAGACTCGATAAAAGTTCCGGAGGCAAATGAATCGCGGTCGGCTCGATCGAAACGGGGCGAGGAGTTTTCAGATTTCGTTTTGTAATTCCAATTTCTTTGCTTTTCCATTCATTTTTCCGATTTTCTCTCGTATTTTTATAATCAACGATTAAGTTTTATTGAAAATGGTATAAAAGTAGAAATCGGACGTTTCTATGGGCCTGGATCGAAGTTAATGATGGTCCATGAAACATTTTATCCATTCGGAATAAAATGAACTTGAATTTGGCACAGCGGAGCTCCCGCAATATTTTCATCGATTAGAAGAAAGCCATTTATTAAACCGCAATCTTTATGATTCATAATTTCTAATGCCACTCAATACATTGCTCGTTGATTCTTCATCTTTACAAGGGTTACGGCCAGACGATGGAGGAACATCGTACAAGGAAGAAGAGAGAGACGAGATTTATGGCCTCGATGAAAAGCTCATCGTGGTTTGATTCTTCCGGAGATTTGATCGCCCCGTCTTCATCTAGCTCGCACCTGGTCGATCAATTTTCCTCGTCGTATAAATACATCGAAAGTGAACGTTCAGAGGAAAAGAATTTGCAGCAGAGGTACGAACCTTGCTGATTTTCATTTACGAAAAGCATGAATTTAATGCTAATTGTAAGATGGAATTTGAGGAATTTGCTCTTATCTCTACAAACTTAATTGAACTGTTAACGTTCCGATTTTTAAGAACCCTAAATCAAGGGCTGATGATCGAGCAGCAATGAACGTTGGATCTGAGAGCCCCATAAACTCGATATCTGGTACGAAAGGAGAGCGAATAATCTTTAGCACGATTAATTAATTAGCGGGAAGCTTCTCTAGAAGCGATAATCTCCGGGGACTTGAGTCGGTAAAGTATGCGCGCGTTGGTGCTTTTATCAACTGTCAGAGAGTTCACGGTGTCTCCGTTCAAGCGCGACTTCGCTCTCGCATATATACGCTGCATAAAGAGCACCAATAGAGGGCATTAAATAAATATATATAAATACGTATAAAAAGGATTCCTGAAGAATCTCCTGGGAAAGGAATTCGATGCTGGGAGAATCTCTCTCCTTGGATAGAAAAGTTGCAATGGTCGCTTCCTTGCAGGGAGGGCTCGCGGGGCTCGCAGTTTCTGGTGTGAACTTTTGCCGATCCCCCCGCGCCCGCAGAGCCGCCAGACTTTGATTCTTTATTGGCGAGCTACCTCGCTCTTATCGATAGACGAAATGGAGGCGCGGACCACAAGCCAATATTATCCAAGGGAATAAGGATTTTTCCTATTTTTACAGACACCCAGACATCGCCCCGTGCGCGCACGTACACACATAACGCCGTTTACGAAAGACTGCCCTACGGCTCATCACGTAACAGGAGAGGCGAACGAACCAAACACTCATCCGGCGCTTATACACACGTACACATCGCTGTACTCATTTCTCTCTGTGTGTACGTTGAAAGCACAAGAATAAGAGTGGGATAGATCGTCTAGTATGCTGGGGATGCTGTTGCCGATACCCGGTGACGACTCTCGTGATTGCCCCAAGAAGGGAAAGGTGTGGCACGCCGCCGCAGCCACAACCGCCACACCGCGCAGTCATGTTGCTGATTTATAAGGCTAAATTCCTTTGCTCCTTTGCCCGCGTGCGCGCTCTACCTTTATATACATACTTGCCAACATGTCATGAATTTACAGGAGAATTTACATTATTCTGTTATTAATACACATTTCGATCGGAATATGAAAGTTTTAAATCGAACATTTTTCATTCTTTTCCAGACAAACTTTCTGCTGCTCTGTCTTAAGGTGATTGGATTGAGTCGATGCTACCGAGAGGACCGAACGATTGGAAGGAAATTGGAAGCTTCTACTGACCATCGAGAAAACAAATGGATGGAAAAGTAACGATAAAATGTTCAATAGTTTCAATCGATTCCTGATAAGAAGCGAACGATCGAACGGAGCCACATTTTCGGGCGAAAGTGACTGCTGACGTTTCGTCGGGTGTAGGTTTTGCTTTGGAAAAATACAAATTTACACGAGCCCTGCGGTACTCTATTCTCGTAGAGGCTCGTGTCAATGGTTTTGCACTTATTTATCGAGAGTCTGCCAACTAAAGTGACCAACCTCCCGAGAGAGCCTTCACGCCTTCTTTATTGCTCCTGTTAACGACCACACATTGTTCGTATCCGGCTTTCGCCCTCTCTCTCTTCATTGTCCCGTGGCGACTCCCAAGATGATGTCTCCATAATTCCGTGCCGACGTGGCGAATGAGGCAGTGACGTATTCTGATGGAAACGAGCACTTAAAACGCTTCGTCGATAGTAAGCACTCGTGTTCACTAATTTCCCAACGAAACAAAATAAAATGTAAGAAAAACGTGTGCGTGTTCGGTAAGTCCAAACTGAAGAGCAAAAAAGCTGGTGAATTATCTCGAACAAGTAATTTGCATCAACATACGAAATCGTCTGAAAACTGAAAATTGAATTCCAAACCAGACAGATGCGAACTTAACCCTCGATAAAATGGTCCATCCTCAAAATAAATGACGCAGTTGCGAGTGGCGAACTTCGGTAATTTAAGTTGAGTACTAAATCACGTCGAATGTAAGATTGAAGCGAAGTGCCCATGGAAAGGTGTCTGGTTAAGGAGGCTGGTAAGTCGTGCGATTCGTAAATGCATCGATCCGTTCGGAGTGTGAGGTAGTTGAGCGCATATATTGTCGTGTGTGGACGAGGAGCAGGGCAAGGCGTGGCACGTACGTTTGCAATGGGGAAGCACCGCGGTTCGAGAATCCGTGATACGGTCGGAACGATACGGGCTTAGTATAGAGAGAGAGTTAGTGCTTCGGAGTTGGTCGTCGTCGTCTCGAGCTCGCTTGCATACACAGTCGAACGAGGGCTCTCATTTTTTCTTCTTCTTCTTCTCCATTTCTCTACGACTTCTATTCTGTACGGTACATAAGAGGTGTTTAATACACGTATAAATATACATTGTATTTTTTATTCTCATTCGAAGGAAGTGTATCGCAGAGACTCGATATTCACTCGCACGCTTCGCTCCTCATATCTCTCTGTTCCATATAACTGTGTAGCTGAAATATACTGCCACCGATAGTGCGACCTCGCGGTGTGTTTATGCAGATTTTCAGCTTGTATGTTCTCACCGAAGCAGCAGCAGCAGCAGCAGCAGCCGCGTCAATTCCTGGATGCGCGGAATATAATGTTAAACTAGTCCTCTTCCGCCGGCGCGCCCTGATGTCGATAATGCTCGGGCTATTATTAAATCGCGTCTACGTATGTTGCAATGGGGAATAACAGTTTTGTGGGAATCGGGCGCAAATGAGAGATTCCATTGCTGTTTTTGTTAGGATCTGCCTTTTCTTATGGTGGGTCATGCCTGAAGGATCGTATTTTATGGGTGTCTAAATTCGATCGATTTTTACTTCATAATTAAAGATATTATCACTTTAAATTAATGTCAGAATTGTTTATTCGAAATTTTAAATATATTTTTTTAACTTGTCTTTTGGCGAATGAAATTACAAGCCATCGATTAATCGGAGATCCATCGCTGACCGAACCCCAAATTTCATTCGTCCCTGGCTGAAATACTCTAGTTTTTTATGGTAAAAATCGCATTAGAGAGGACAAAGGGTAAACACGAAGAAAAATTAATCAAGAAAAAGCGGTTAATAAAAAGACAGAAGGCTGTGAGAAAAATGGGCGAAGCCAAGAAGTAACAGAATGTCGAAAAAGCAAATGTGAGGTTATACGAGTGCTCATTACCAATTTCCTTCAAATATCTTTAACGTAATATATCTTTAAGAGGATCGTCTCGAATTTTTTCCCAGACCTTCATTATATACTTTATTGTTATTGTGTATTTTTTGAAAACTTCGTAAGAAGCGTTCATTCGTAATGTGGAAAGATAAACGATTTTTAACGCATGGTCACTACAACCCTGTGTATTTTTCTTCATATTTAAAAGCGTTTATCTCAATAACCAATAAGACGAACCCTTCAAAATGACCATTCAAACTCCGTACATTTAAAGACTTTCTTAAGAAAATGGTTTCGTGCATGAACTACCTTAAGATCGCTGATAGGTAGAAGTGAATCTCTTCGCGGAGATAAATGATCCTCGTGGATTATGCGAGATGAGGAGTTATGATCGAGATAAAGTCGATCTGCTTCCGCGTGTATCTATCGAACCGGGCCCCTCGAGCTCCTTGGGACCTTAATGAGCATAATTAGAGCCTGGTAGAATCACACGCTTTTTTCCTGTTTACAAGCATAAGAGATAACATGAAGAAAAATACGCATCGATGGGGAGTTAAGCAATACATCGCAAATGGCCCGGAGCTCCCATATCAATAATCCGCGCCCCATATCTTCAACCTCCTCGCTTGATGCATGGCACACTGAGATATATCTAATAAGATCGTAATACATGTACACACATGGGTTCACGTGTATAAGCGATTGAGCCTCGGTGAGCGAGCGTTACCGGTGAAGAAGCGATTGGCTCGTCTGGGTACGGGCGTCTCGAGCGCGGGCCCAGCCTGGTGCACGTCTTCTCGCCACGCTCTTCTCGACGATGCATGAACCCGTATACAGGACGTCCTAGAAATTGCGTTGGATTTTTTAAGGGCCGATCGATCCGAAGGTTTCAGAAAAAAAACACTTTTTCAGACCCTTTTCCACGGAGCGTTGGATTCTGATTCAACGCCCCATGAAACCACGTACCACGTCAACGTTTAATAAACCTGCTCATCGCTTCGGCCAGATTTCTGCTCAATCGATAACCCAGCAACGGTGAATCTCCTCGAAAAAAAGAGCAGATTGACACTTTTCAAATCGATCTTCGCTACCGGTTGTGGCTAAACGCAATTAGACTTCTGAGACACCCGGTTAACATACACACGAGAGATACTTGGGATTCAGCTGCAACTGCATTAGGGGCCGGGAGAGTCTATCTCTCGTCGTCCCGCCGCATCGTCCCGATTCTCACGTACGCCTTGAACTCGTATACTCTCTATACAACATACTTATTATAAGAGAGAGAAAGAGAGGAGAAGCGAAGCGGAGGAGGGCGCGAGGCGGAGAAGCAAAGGGAGGGAGAGAGCGCGAGCTACAGCGGCGGGAGGGAAATTCTATCACCAAAGTTTATCTAAGAGAGGAAGGAGTGTGTGTGCATCGCGCGTTATTCCACCGGGTGCACTCCTCTAATGCACTATGGGAGGATGACTTCTATCCACGTAACTGACTCATGCGCGCGCGGCGCCTCGTGTTCAAACCCGCGATCCAGTCGCCGCCGTCACCCTCTTCGCGTACGGGGTTTTACATGCGGCAGAAATTCCTCGTGGCTCGTCAATGGAAAATTTGATTAATCGCCACCGCGCGCAAGTCGTTTTCTAATCGAGGCGGAAGACGCGCTAACTATTCGCGGAATCTTTAGCCTCTCGTGGTCGATCCACGCCTCGCCCTGTGCTGAGTGTATTAAACGTACATCAGCTCGCTTCTATCTCAATACGACTTTGCCAATCCGCATATCGATTTCGTACTCTTTCGGTATTACCCACCTCCCCTCTCGCCTTCCAACAGATCGCCCGATATCTCCAGTCACACGCGATGATGTAACTCCCTCCGCGCCAGGGATGCTCGCTCCTCGCAGCCGCGCTCTCACCCCGTTTTGCACTCCCACATGCTACGTGTTCCCGCGCACTTATGAACATGCAGTCACGACTGTTACGCATTCCCTCGTACCAATGTCGATTACTCAGCGACGCTGCGAAAGCAGCATCGTGTCTCTCCATCCAGCCTCCCCCCTCGGCCTCTCGAATTATTTTGTCGGAGCCCGGAAAACTTTTTAGATTCAATCTCGCTTCACGATCGTTCATTAAGCGAGGAAGTAGAGAGACTGGAAATATCTTTGCACTACCTTGGGAACCGAGAGATTGAGGCAATGATGGAACATTCTTGTCGTTGAAGTTCGTGCGAATCTTTAATTGTTCTGGACGTTAGTTTTAAGGTTTCCTGCGAAGAGCAGGTCGCGAAATCTCACGAATTTTCATGCATCTTAATAATTGGTGATGAAAATTCCTCATTGGAGTTTCAACTGCGTGATTCGGCTCACTAATCAGGGAAATGGAGTAGTTAAAATACTTGAATTTCTGGAGATAAGCAAAGTGTGCAGTGGGCCCCTTCCTCGTCGATCGATGCGCGATCGAAGCGGCGCGGTCTCATAGTGCGCTCCGTTCTCGAATTCGCGACTCCGTCTACACGAACAAACAGCGATAAATTGCGAAAGTTTTCTGGCTCTTTATCACGAAACTATTGAAAGAATAAACCGTTGCGCGAACGTTCAAAGAGTTTCTCCACGCGGTTTGTGTAAACGTTCGCTGTGCGAGCGTGCAAACGCGAGCGAGTGAGAAAGGGCGAGGCTGGGTGGAAGCACCTTGGAATATTTCTCAATGAACGCAGCGCGCGATATCGAGCCAGAGCAAGAACAAATCCTTCTTAACGTGCCCAGCTTTCCCGAGCACATTTATTATTAGTCTTGCGCACGTTACTTTTGTACCTAATACTCGAGGAATATTATTTACGATTTGGAGAACGTGCTTTACGACAGTCGGTTACGCGCAATTACGCAAGCAAGGTTCTTCCTTGAACGAGGCGGGGGAGGTTTTGCCATAGGAAGGAACAAAGTCCGAGCGAGAAAGGGCCGGAGAGCGAGAGAGTAACGAGAATTAATCAAAAAAGATTATCGTCACGAAAGAACAGAATGTTTTCCGAAGTAATGGCGCTGTCATAAACGCATAAATCGTTGTTTCCTTCTTGACCTCCTTGCACTGCCATCGCGAAGGATCCCTTTTAGTCCCGAGGTAAATATATGCCTAGAAACGGAGCCGGAATATGGGGAATAGTTGAGCACGAGAGAACGAGAAGGAACAGCGCGGTCCGGTGGACGTCGTCGTGCATCCTCTTCTGCGCGCCTTGCCCACCTCTCTTATCGATAACAGTCACGCGACGTGCTCCGGAGCTTCGGGAGCGAGGCAGAGATACACAAGAGCTCGCAAAGAACGTATCACTCGCGGAGGATTTCTCTTTTCACCTTCTCTTATCACCGTTACTGCTGGACCAGTCTGGACCTCGACGACTGTATGCCACGTGCACGTGCTAACATATGTACGAAGGAGTGTGATTTAAGGGGGATCTACGAGCACACATGTATACGGAGCGAAGTTAAACAAGCGGAAATATCGCTGGGAGGGAGAGAGGCTCGTTCCCGGGGCTCGGGGATCATCGGGAACCTGAAACCGAGCCCTTTTGGCATTGAGGGCCGGCGAAAAAGTTGGACTTTTCCTCCTGGAGCCCCGCATGTGTACACGCTCTTCCGTGAGAGATCGCGCGCAGCCTCTTCCTTCGCTGCCCGCATCCTATATCTTGTGACTCGGAGCTCTTCAGAGAGTTAGTACGCGAGAGTAATATTCGTTTTTGTTTGTTACGAAGTGCGAGAAACGTCTGGCCGCGGGTGTGTGTCTTATGGGCTTAACCCTGAGCAGACTCGCCAACGTGGCGATTTTATTCCTCCAACCGGCGGACGCGGATGAAACTATTTTCAATTTCACCTCGTACCTGCGCCACGCCCTTTTGCTCTTATCGCGAATGTTTACTCACTCGAGGATCCCAGGGTTATGGATTATTTTACGGTCTCGCACTGGGCGGAGATCAGAACACCGTTAAACCCCGAGAAACATGATTTCGTGGAGATTCTTGCGGCTCTTATCGAACCGGTGAATAAAACTAGAAGGTTTTTCACGCCGGAGGCTTTGAGCGAGTTAGTAAATGGCCGAATAAATGGATAATCGTCGCGGTCGTGATAACAGTCGAAAAATAGTGGCTACCGTTGCCGAACTAAAATCGTCGCGCATCTCGTCCCCCTCCAGCTCTAAAGTATCTCGAGATACTCGCAAATGGGATTTTTATCAGTGTCGTAACGATCGTTGACGCCAACCTAACGATCCTGTAAATCGATCGGAGTCCGGGATCTCCCCAGGAGGCTATCCGACCAAGGAATTTAAGGAGCTTTGACGCCACCGAGCCTCATCACGCCGCGCAAACCTTGCGTCGCCTCTCTCCCGAGATGATCGAGCCTCGTTACTATCCTTGATCATGCATAGTCCCTCATACATGGACAGACTTTTATCCAGCCGTACGAATGTGTGGATAATGCCGGAGATGAGTATTAGTAAAATAACGACGAAGAAGCGACGAACGAGGCAGTGGCGGCGAAGTTGAGCCAAAGCCGTTTGGATGCTGCGGGGAGAAGTCCACGACTTGACATCTCTGACCCCACGGGCGTTTCGCGATACATGAAAGGGTCAACCATGACTCGAGTACCGCTGGCGCGCGAGCCTCCACCGCTACTTATGAAGCCCCACGGGTTGCTGCGGGCTGCCGCTGATCTTTTCTATCTCCGTTCCTCTCTACGTCGCTCTGTTCTTATCGCACTCTCTTCATCTTCGCTCAGGATAGTCCGAGTCCTACGGTCACTCTACGGGACGGTTTAATCCCGTGGAAAGTGTGAATTATACGCGCTGCCTACACAATCGACCGTGCCCTCGCAACTGCTCAGTCATTCGCTCATTTTCGTGACTTCAACTTTTCAACTATTTCAAATAATCCGATGATCAATACATCACGCAATTCTGCTCGTTGAAACACGACTCGAATTCACTTTCCAAACATACTTTAACCCCGAATCGATGACACCGTTTTTTCAGAATATCTCCTCAATGTTTTTCGTGACAATCTTCCGAGTAAGCAAATCTTTCGGGTTCGATACTCCAGAAAAGCAATCAGTCGCAGAAACTGGGCATTCGGAGTGGATTGGAAAACGATTCGAACGCTTATTTTGACAAACGCATCGAGAATTTCAACGGTTAATCAACGACTTGGAAAGACATTGCGCAAAAAAAGTGCAAGTCTCATTGTGCCGCCTGAATATGCTTCAAGGGAATGTCGAATAGCAAACTCGGCGAGAGACTAATAAAACGTTGATTTCATTCATGAAATAACGGAGGTTTTCACAAACTTATGTCACCGCCTTCGTTGCATTGCACTAGAACATTTTTTGGAAGCATTCCTAAGTTTTCTTTGTGATCGCGTTGGTGGTGTGTTGAATGTAAGAGGCGAGAGAGAGAATGATCACATCGAAGTTGCGGGCGTGCGGATTCGAGATAGAAAGGACGAGGAGAATTGTGACGACGTCACGACGTCCGTTCCGGCTTGGTTGGTTCAGTGCTGTCGCTGATCTCGCACTTTCGTTTTCCGCTAATAGAGCGTAGAGAACAGCGGGTATATAAGTTTTTTTGGTCAAACTCTTCGGACTTGTATACATATATATTAAATCTGTACATAAATAATGTATATAGAGTATAGAGAGACGAAAAATGGAATAAAGTGAGTAGCGGATTGCTGCGGAGTCCTGGAGCCAGCAACAGCACAGCAGACTTCAAAGAGGACGTAGCCAGGCCTCGGTATGGCTCTAAGTTTAACATGGCAAACGCGTTGGCCCTGACAGCGTCGAGTAAACGCGACTCCACCCACATAGAAAGGGGAACTCTTGCCGATTGCTCTACAGCCTTTGCTCTCTTTCTCTCTCTCCATCTCTCTTTGTCGAGAAGGGGAGAGAGAGCGAGATCTGTCATGCTGCTGACCAGATCGCAAACTCGTTCAGTGGCTCGTGTTCCACACGGGATCGAATCCTAGACAACATCCACCGCTGTTATACCTTCTCTTTGGAAGAGCCTTTTCTAAAAATGTTTCGTTATGAAATAGCGATTTTTAAGTTTCCATATGAACCGTGGCGCGCCTCGTTGCTCTCAACGTCGATCGTCCGGTTTGAGTCGTTCCTAGTTTCGCCTTCCTTCGCGCGGCAGCTTCCCTCAATCGGTTATTCAGGATAGTCCGAGATTTCGTGTAAAATGGAGTTCGAAATTCTCCGTTTTGCTACGTCAGGCTTTTTTTCGTGCAGAAAGATCGCCGGACTCGCGCGCTCATTGATCATCGTCGTCATCGCTCGAGGATTTAGTCACTGTCACGAGGACGAGGTACACCCGAGTATCACAAAGTGTGATGTACAGCGTCACAGAGATTCCTGCATAAGATTGAGCCACGTGATATAATATTGAGAAAGGCGACATGAGCACCGCGCACGTACACGCAGGCATCGGTGCCTGTACCCGAGAGAGAAATATGATAACTGTCGATCGTGGAACATCGATGCCCCGGAGCAATGGTCACTCCATCGCTCATAAATAATCCGTGGATCGAATAACTCGCACGTTCCATCATTAGATTTTATTTCACATCTGTACATATTTATACACGTCATTCACGGTCTACGCCGAGTCGAAACGAGCTCTCATTTTTTCTGTACACTCGTCAAAGCGATCCACCCTGAATTCGAATCAGGAGTAATCAATTAAATTTCATATGTAAATCGCGAAATATGGTTGTAGCGAAATCCGAGATTTCGGGACGAACCCCTTTCCAGTGAAGCGAGAAGTACCTTCTGTTGGGGTTCGATCGTAAAATTATTTATTGAAAAACAATCGAACGTTATGAGCCATCGAGATTATTGCAAACTCCGTGATCGCGGTCGACGTTTTGATCGAGCTCCACCTTTTAACGGAATTCTTGCAAATTATGGAAGAATTTGTTGTTGCTGCACGAAGAACGTTTAACAATCGATGGAACTACAGCATTGCAATCAAGAATTACAGTTACGCGATATTATCGACGTTCCAAGGTCTCATGATATTGACCTTACAGGTTCTTATCAGTACGAGGTCAGATCGACTGTAGATTCGAGACTGCACATACAGCGAAATCGATTACTCGACGAAAAGCCCCTTTTCCTCGACGGAAACTGCCCTCTTCATCTTCATTTTTTCGAGGAGAAATGAGAAACACGAAAAACGAGGACAGAAAGGGGCTCTTGACCGTACGTCGGTGGACTCGAGTCGTGCAATTATCGACTATCATCGCATTCTTTCTAGCGAATCCACACAGCTTCTCTTCCTCTCGCTTCTACTTTTATCTTCGGTGCAAAGAAGCCACGCCGATGCTCACCGCGGACCACCCAGGCATCGAGGAGCGTCTTAATTCTACCATCTTCGTAGCTTCTCGCATCTAACTTTATACTACCGTGCACCAAGCACTTGCACTGTCTCGCATCAAGTACGTACGATCCATATATCCAGCTAAATGGCCAACTTCTATGGGCACCGTAAGTTTTAAGTGTGATACGAGCCGGAATCTCCGCATCGCGCCTCCTGCTTGGAAAGACGTTCCAACAATTTCGTAATTAAAAATTATATTGTTCTTGAAATAAGAACATTAATAGCGATAATTGCTGAGAACGTTATCGCTCGGCATTGTGTTTTAGCTCGGTTTCTGTAATTATTTAGCGCTTCTTTTAACGGACTGTTATTAGTAGGGCGTTCGTTTCCGAGGGGAAAATTAGCTTGGTGGATGGATGAGTGAAAATGCGCATGAATAAACCAATCGTTAACGGGGGTCTTGCTTTAGAAAGCCAAAAAAATCGGTCGTTTTCGGGAATAGTTTGGATAAACGGAAATAACTCACCATTTTCATCACATATTCCATTTTCCATTTTCCATTTTTATATATTTTCCTTCCATATGAACTTACAAAAACCCGAAAAAATTGCGAAATTCTATACTGTCTAGCGAGTTTGAAAAAAACGCTTCTAAAGAAGAAGAATATGACTTCAACGTTCTGTCATTATAGAATTTCGCAATTTTTTCAGATTTTTATAGGTTCATATGGAAGGAAAATATGTGGGAATCAGCACAATTTTGAGGCCTGCTAAAAATCGATTTCAAATATAAAATTGTTACAGAAATTAGAAACTCTATAAAAATTAGAAACTGGATCGAATCGCTGCTTTTTTTTCTCTGTCTCTCGATACAGATCGATAGGCATATTTTTGCCTCCCGTAATAAAGCGAGTATTAATCAAACGATGAAAATAAAAAAGGTTCGCGTCGAGAGATTTGGGATGTTATTAAAAGTTCTCGTGACATTTAGGTCATGCGGAAGATATTCAAAACGAAATTGGCGAAAAAGGTGGCCGGCGGCGGCAGCTCTATCGGATCTGTTGGCTATCCAGTCGGAAATAATGGTTTGGTGTATTATATAAATATCCATAGAAATATATGCCCAGATTGAAAGTTCGGAAGCGAAACGGCCGGGAGCTGGCTAATTCGCGTTTCAATATCACAGTCGAGTGCGCCTTTGTGCTTCCAAGAACTCATCGGTGTATGGTGGATACAGAAGTGTGATTTTTTACGAGGTATTCGGTCGAGTTTCTTCGACAATTACCGGCCGGTCTCCCGGCTCATTTCGCAGTCGTTAAGACATAAACTCTCGTGCAGCGGAAAATCGGGAATACGTGAATATAAATATTTTTTCAGGCTTCCAGAGAGAGACCCCGTTCCAAGCGTTTTTCTCGCTCCAGTCTCCGCGATAAACCGGCGAAGCGACGAAAATGCAGCTTCCATCTCGAGGGTGTTTAGTGCGGTTTCCAGGCGTGTTGCAAGTCCTCGCGATTTGAATATTAAGAGTCGAGCGACCAGGAGGGATCCTTGCGCGAACGTGCTTTGCGCTTGGCGCTGACAGGACGACATTACGTCACCGCACTTATTCCCCATTCATTTTTCGTGCTCCCGCGACTCACCGAAGAGTTGCGCAAAATTTGGAACCGTAGATAAATACGTGGATGCATAAAAAATATTTTACCTGTCCGAGTATCCTTGGGCGTCCGTTTAAAATAGTAAAAAACACTCATTATTTTTACCATAAATTGCAGCTCTCAGCATCGCAGTTGGGACTTTCAGCGTATTACTCTGTTTATAGCCCAGGGGATAATGTTTCCGTATGCTTTTGCTGCTCTATCTACGATACTCATGTGATTTTTTTTTCTATCATTTTTCTAATAACCACATGTTACCTTCGTAACAATAGGCCCCGAGAATGGGGGCCACTCTCACTGCAATTCATTCAAGTGACTACTGCCAATTGTAAAAGGCATAATAGCACTGGCAAACACGCCTGCTAATCGCTGAAACAAAAGGCGTGTCTGTACTTAATACTTCATTTCGTAAATTGTGCTTTTAGATGGAATTATTAACACGATTTCATGAATCGAGGATTCGAGATGTTAAGGCGATAAATTTATGAGCTTTTGATGGTGCAACGAGGTGACGAAAATGTCGGAAAATTCTCTCGAATAATGGAGAGTTGCTAGAAAATTTATTAGGATTGTGACGAATGACGAGTGAGAGCTTCACAAACTTTTGGGCAACACTGACCGTTGGAATAAGGAGAAAGAACGTTAGGAGAGACGCTGAAAAATGAACGAGGCAGTGGGATCGATTTGTACACTCATTAATCGCAATTTGAGGATTCGAGCATGGAAGCGTTTCCTCTGGCATTTCAGGCCATCAATAAGGGACAGAAAAAAGAAATCAAAAGGATGCAGTCGCACGATCAATCTTTCCGGGTTACGTTTCGTCTCTCGAATCCTCCACAGCTCAGCATTATTTTTTTTCCTCTTGTTCGAAGAGCGATACTAAAAATTTCTCCTGGACTCGAACTCGTTTTCGTTCTTTTTGCCTCAGCCTCGCACGAATGCAATTTTTTCATTTTCACCAGAAATCAAAAAATCACGAAAAAATAAAAAATAAAAAAAATAAGAAAGCTACTACGGAAATTCGCCAATCTTTTTAGTGACATTCAGCAAAAATGTCATTTTCAGGCTAGAAACAAATGACGCATTGATCGACGAACTTCCACAATTTTTCTCGTAACATTCCTCCAAAGCGTATATAACGGAGAAAAATTCATTATTTTGCAGTTCACGAGGGAGCACCGGAAAAGTTTCGCGATTCCCACTCGATAGTCTGCGCGCGTAATGTCTTTGAGAAATTATGTCATAGGCACGATCAAAGGTCGGTATTACGTACGATGATTAGCCTTTTGTAATGAGCATCGCCTCAGTTTACGCATTTCTCGAGTGATTGCATGCTCGGTATCGAGCGAGATGATTAAACACATTCGACTGCGAGTGTGCTGCGCATGGGTGAACCTCGCGTGGAGGATCATCAGAGAATTAATACGGAACATTGACAGGACGCAGGCATTAAATGTCACTATGAAATAACCGTTTAATTAATTATTTGGCAGGGTCGTCGCTAAACAATCCGAGTGATTGAAACCACTCATTAATTCATGTGTGGCCACCACCGAGTAACCTATTTGCAACACTTCGACGAGGTGAGAAAAAATCGATTGGAGATTATCGAGACGCGTAATTCTCCATGAACGTTTACACGTGACTTTGCTCGGGTGTGTGAGCACACACGAGCGTCGAAGTAGAAGATACTTCGACGCATTCGAACGAGCTTGAAATACGAAAGGTTTGAAATATATGCACTGATGCTAATTGCCAGCAAACTAACGGGATTCGTTCGAATGTTCGTGGAGCCTCGACTGAGGATGAAGAAAAAATTGTTCGGATGAGTCATTAATTTTAATCCTGATGCTCTAATGGTCTCGGAAAATATGAGCTGCTTCGAAGATGCTCCGCATTTTCGTCTCTAACGATTTTTTTATTGCTCGTTTTATCTCGGCTTAGAGAGCCGGTGAAGGAGTTTGCAGACGAGGTTTGTATCGTGAAAGATTCTAACTTAATGTTCGCGCTGTTATTGGAGTGCAGAATTTCTCAGACGAAGTTCGAGCCCGAATTGAAAACTCATTTTTTCAAAATTGACGAGTCTTCTTTACACAACAGATGGAAAAATGGTTTAGTTCTCATTGGGCTGAGTCGGTTTTTAACCATAGCGATGGATCCCCAGTTGGAGTTATTCCGAGGTCCTGTTCGTGGTAACAGGCTAAAACTCGGTGAGATGCAGCCACTTGCATCGTCCGGAAAATGCTGTAACTCTTGGGGGGTCTTGCAGGAACGTGGAAGAGAGTAAAATTGCGTTAAAGTTGTGCGATGAGTCCGCAAAAGCTTGAAAGATAAAACCAGGAAAATGGGAAAAAAATCAAAATCGAATGAAACGATGCTTTTCGTTAAAGACTTAAAAAAGGGCACTCAATTGTTTTTTCAAGCATTCGTCGGTTTTTATTCGAGGGGTAAATTACCTCTTAAGTGTTCAAACTTACCACATAATCGATGAGACTGCGAATTGGATCGACTGCGGTGAATTCTCGATCTCGTCGGTTCCCCCCATCGTTTCCGATATGCATCGATCTTTCTCTTTTCCTCGAGGTCTTCAAACTTTTTGATCGTTCATTTTTCACCAGACTGGCTGGCACCATGAGGCCACAGGAGCGACATCTTCCAAGGCTGCTGGCTCCGATATGCCTCGTCGCGAGGTCACTCAAATATCTCGGTTTCGCGATTAGGAAAAAAAAGGAGGAATAAAAATAAAACATCGTGTCGCTCCTGACCACTTAACTGCTACGGCCTGGCTCCATTGTATAACCAAAACGTTTCGTTATGACGTACGATTATTAATGACTTTGCGATACGCTCGCACATGGTAGCGGACCAAATATTATTTTACAAACTTTGATTTCATTAGACTCGCCGTTATCCCTCGATCCCATTATAATTTCGATCGAACTTCCTCTCGCCCGTCTCTATACTTTGTGTTACGTAATAGGAGAGGAAAAAAGGCAGCACATAACATTGGATTAATAACAGCCGTGTCGGGCAGGCTAATCTTTGACGAAACTTTCGATCGATACCCGTGCTCGATCCTCGTACTTTTTTCTCTTCATCGATGCTGTACGTACAGACATACTGAGCGTAGAAAAGATGGAATATAATGAAGCTCCGACGTTGGATAATTACGAAACAGACAATTGCTTCATCGATCGAACGATTGTCAGCCCCACGCGCCTCGATTTCATATAAAATCAATCAATTAGTTTAATCATGCAGATATTAGTTTATTAGCATCGTCGACTGTCTGCCTCGATGCGGTGGAAAACACTCTGACGAACTTCCGGAATTGGGCGAACCCGCTTCCAAAATCATTGGCACAACAATTGCGCATAGTTTCTGGACTTTCGATCCCAGGGGTCCAAAGAGATGGTGCGCGGATTATTGGAATTATTCGAAAAATCGAAAATTAAGTGCAGTGCGAAATACGAAATTGAAATATTTTCAATTCCCAACGATTTCACTCAGTTTTCATTTCGAGAGACGCGTAATGAGAAACCCTTGGAATTTTAATTGAGGCGCTCCATCGCAGCAATTAAATTAACTATTTTTTAATAGGACTGAAATGAAGGGCAAGCGATCAGCAATTATTTGTACATTATTCCGATAATCCTTGTTGTGACACGCCCAAACTGCGTTATTGAACCGAGCGTCCGAAAGTTTTGAAATAATAAAGAGAATAGACGTACGCGCTGCTCGCGCCCAGAGATACGCCGTTCACCAGAGTGTAGATAGCACGTGGCGAAGGTGTTGCACATACGTCGAGCAACGTGCGTTCTTTGGCTGATTGGATCCGCGGCGTTTAAACCGCCGCGTTCGCGCCAAGGTCGATCACGATCTGCAACCGTGAAATATTATTCCATTGTATCGCTATTTTTTACAATTTATTATTTTTATTCCATTTCTTACTGAGCTATTCTACTTTGATTCCCAGCCGAGTTACCAACCGCCACAGTAAATCGCTTTTCCTCTTTACACCTCCGAACCTTTCGATGCTAAATTATTTAATTACGCAATTTATGCAAAACCTGCCGAGTGCCAGTCTTTCTTTTGCACTGCCTCGCAGTTTCTGCACGGGCTGACAACTAACGACGCACCACTTTTCGACTTGGCTTGGAATTATCAGTTTCTGGTTATTGCAATTCTGCTTTTTGGTTCCAGCTCTGTGTCAAGTCTTCGTTCACCGAACTCGGACGCATCGCGATTAAAAACCACGAAAAAATACTATTTTGACTAGGCTGAAAAAGTGTCAGGATTTTTCAAAAACGTAAATAAAACTTTGACCAACTTTCTGACTAGAAATTCAAAGAATATACGAATTTTACAATTACATTTTGGATGAAATTTAAAAAAATGTTCACCAACTTCGTGACTGGTAATTCAATGAATCTCCGAAAATGATTCTCACTAGATTTTTCATAAAAAATTTCATCGATCCAATCGAAGAAAATTGAAATCCGAATACACGCGTTTCTCAGTTTTTCTACAGCGAGGGTGAGAGAAAACGTGCGTTTCGATTGCACTCCCAAGCTGGCAGAACTCCGTTGAAAATGTATCGTTCGACTGCTCGTAGAGGTGAGGCAAGCTGGATAAATGGATTCTGTAATTGATGAATATATTTTATTGATCGATAATTGTAGAGCGAGGTGTTTGAGGAATAACATGTGTTCGAATAGAGCGATACGATGGAAGAAAAAGGGGTGTACTCGGATCTGTGGGGCCGCTTCGATGTACGCGTAGTATACGCGGGCTCGCGTGGTTTGACATCCGCTATACATTCACTATTGCACAAGCGAGCACGGATACCATTTACAGATTCCGAGTTCGCTCTGCCTTCGCGATAGTGTGTATGCGCCCTGGCTAGCGCGAATTCTTCCATGTGGTGAACACACCTTGGTACACACCCTCGCGATTCTCTGCCACTCGGAAATCTCGTCTATCTTGCCGGCGAACGTTCCGTTTTCATTCCTCGTCTTTCCACTCGTTGTTGTTGTTTTCAGTTTGTTTTTTTTTTTCACCGTTCGAGATGATTTATCGACTTGTGATGAATTCTGTGAGGCTTGAAGCGATCGTGGTGATAAGATTTTACATTTGTTAATTAAAAACGGCGAGCTGGAAAAGTTTGCAGCGAGCATATTTGGGCTACGGTGAATTTTGCATCGGAAACTTTCCCTGCGATTGCTTGGTGCGCAGAGACAACTCACAAAGTTCCTCTTTGCGAGGGTTTTCGAATTTTGTTGAGTGCTGAAAGGAAAAGTGAACGCGTTGATAAAGCGGAGTGATGACGAAGAGGAAAATGGAGGCTTTTGTGATGTCGGAACGAAATAATCAACGTGAAGCTCGGCTGATATTTTTCCGGGATTGCTAATGAGGCCGTGGGGGGCGCGGCGATTAATAATGGAAATCTGGCGCGTCGGTGCGTCTCGACATTGATCAATGGCGTTCGATTCATTTTTTCTCCGTATCAAGATCACAAGCGCACACGAATGTACGGATGCGCCGAATAGTTTCTAACGTCGATGGTATACACCGGTGTGTACGTTTTCAAGGCGTTTTCTCGGCGATCGTCATCGCAGGGATCGTGTTTAGGAGCGCTGCGCGCCGAATTCACTGGAGGTAAAAGGCACGAGATCGGGGGGAGAGGAGCTCTCGATACGCGTAGATCGGAAGAAGGACAGCGATGAAAAATAATCGAGATCGTGATCGATCCGGTGATGAAACGAGTCCGAGAACACGAATCCACGCAAACTTCTCCGGAGCTCTTAAATTCGGTTTCGAAGCGCTCCGCGCGCAAGCGGCTCAGCATCGCGCACGTTTTCCGTTTATTTCCAATTGAATTTCTTTCGTATTAATGTCACGGCTGATCGAACGACTCGTATAACATTAAAACACGTGTTGCCTCCGCCTCTCATCGAGCCAGAAATAATAAAAGAATATTACGAGAGCGCGGAGTCTCGTGACAAAAAAAGAAGCGCCGATTCGCTGCAAAACAGGCTGCTGGCTCCACTCGATTTTTGTACTCGACCATTTCATTTTTGTCGCTCGAATATCTCTCTCTCTCTCTCCGGGCGACACCGCGAAACAACATCACTTACGAATCGACGATTCGATTAACCCACTTGTAAGCGAAATTTGATCCAGCCTCATTCGGACGCTACCAAAAATGGCCGCGGTCCCTGAGGAGGGGAGGACGACGCCGCCTCGAGGTACGAAGAAGGTGTGAAGATCCCGTGCCACAGCTCATCTAAGAAACCTAAAAGAGCACCGGGCCGAACGAGTATCCTCGTGCTGAGCGCTCTTTTTTGTTGATTCGGACAAATCAGTCACTATTCATACCGAGACAGCCTTTTGAAAGAAAGCACATGCTTAGCAACGTGTTAGAATCTCTTGATTTATCGTCCCCTTTTGTGCTCACATTCTTCTCCTTTTTATTCCGCTCTGCAACGCGTTGTGTGATTTGCTGTTAATTACGAGTTTGTACGTATACACCCAGCAAATTATTCAGAACATACTCGGAGCGCTTTGAAGTGCCCCCCAATAAAACGGTGTTAATCATTTTATTGACAATCTGGTTAGAACGCTTTTACGCTCTTATTATTAACGAATTGAGTTACCAATTGGTCCAGAAAGACCTTCCATGGTGCGGGGCACGCGTGTGCTGGTGCGCAATTACGTGGTTAATTGTACGCGCTATTTTAAACGTGTGAATATACATCAATATTTTAAGCACGGGAAATAGCGTTTAAAATTATCATCGAATTATGCTCTCGGATCGCTTTCAAGATAAAATACTTTGGCACCGTGCCACGATAATTTTTGGTTTTGTCTGGTCTGTCAAAAAGTTAGATTTTGACCTGAAGAAAATCGGAAACCTCCATCAAACGCTCCGACCTTCCGTTCCGTGTTTTCTCCTCTCTGCTTCCAGGCCAATCGATTCATCGATATTTTTGCTTTCGTAATCGATGCATTATCCAATTACTCGCGTATTTACTATCGTTAGGCGTAGGGAAAGAGGCGATCAATTCAGGAGTCTCGACCCGGTCCGATGAACTGGCTGGGCTCCGGGGCTCGGTCCTCGAGGAGCCCTTAATTGAAAACTTTTCGACATTGATGGACATTCTAATCGACAGTTATGACCTCTCTCGTTTCCTCGTACCGAAAAGCGCTCTCGGAGCGGGAGGAAATCGCATCTGGTTGTTGAGATAAGGTCTCTTCGAGCTTCAAACAACTCGCACGTATATCTATACACAGTGGTATGATAATAATACTACTCGTTAGAGACGCGTGCGCTGCTTACACGCAGCCACGTGTCGTGTATTAGAAAGTATCCATCGTCCTACGTCTCCGAGTCCGAGCGCACACACACACACGTTTACTTTTCTCGTGTGTTATTATTTTTCTTAAGTCCATTTGCCCCGATGTATGAGGTACGTGCACACCGCGTGAAAAAGCTAAACGAAGCAGAGCTCTGAATCCCCCGAGAAGGCATTCATAATCCTCGCGGAGACATGCGAAACTCATCAGTAAGTAATTACCGGCGTTGAGGAGACGTTTACGATGAAAAAGCCGATGATTCGTTGTCCTTTTTTACGCGGAGGATCAGTTACGTTTGTTTAATCTTTGCCAGGCACAATTATCAACTCCGTGGAGGACTTCTGAGGGCGTCCTACCATTTTTCTTCGAGAGTTAACCTATAATTCTGCCCTCAACGGACGAACGTGCCCCTATCTTATCCCAGTCTCCTCGCCGTATTTCCTCGCGGTAAATTAACTCGAATTGAGAATGAGAGAGCCCAATATCGTCGCGCTCTTCCCTCATTCCCCTGCGATAAAATAATCGATCGAAGAGACTCCATTAAATCCGCACGCGAGTCACTCGCGCGAGATATCTCGCGCTCGAAAGCACAGACTCCTCATGTTGCCGGTGAACCATATCGAAAAGTAGAGATTTGTCATCCCACGTACTCCGGACCGGACAAACGGGATAAATCTCCCGATTTTTTCCCCCTTTTTAGAGCGCACCTCCCAAGATTTGCGAACTGCTACGCACGCTCACGTACACTTTCACCCGACTTTTCATCCTCGCGATAAACCCTTTTTTTAACATCGTTCTTCCAATAATCGCACTTCACAGGGTTCAAAAACTCTCCAAACAATTTACTAACGTTGAACCAAGCAAAAGTCTGCTAACGATTAAGTTTTATATTTTCATTTGCTTGGCAAATTTCTAATTGCTTTCGGGCCACGTTTCATTGGAATTATGAGAATTCTAAATTTCGATGTCTCCGTTCGAACGAAACTTTGTTTTTTTTTAAGCTTACTGAAACGAACTTTCTTTCAGTCAAACTGTCGAATGACAACCGAAATGGTAATTCTAAGCTCGAGTCGATTTCAAGATTTAAATTAGGAGACCGTGCTGAGCATCGAATTTCGTACAACAGGATTGAGAGTTGCGAGAAAAAAATGACGAAATGGGAAGAAATCATCTTGTTTCGAATGGCAAAACCCGAGTGACTACGGGCACAGAATTTGCAGAGATTGTAGGAGTGGTTGCATCCAACCTTGTAAGCGGATTGATGGATGGACGGCTGGACACAACCTCTCGAAGATTGATTTTGCCTTACAGCGATGATTTAATTAAGATCACCAAAATACTCATTTATCGTCGATCGATGGGCGCATGCGCATGAGTTTATATTTGTCCAAGTGAATACGAAAGGACGGGCGTGTCTGAGTGGGTGTAGCGTCGATGAAGTTTCGCTGAGGTCTATTTTCACTAGTAAAAATTAATTTCCACACACTCGAGGCGTGCACTTACGTATACACAGTAAACTTGTGACGTACGTGTAGGGAGCGGATAACGGCTCCAAGGACGCTCAACTCTCCCAGGAAACTGCTAACCGACATCCGCGAGGACACTGTATCGGTGAAGCATTTCTCGTCTCTTGCCGCGCGCGGTTGTTAGCACACAAAAACCTGTTGTAGACGGGTCTGCATTAAATACAGGAAAAAAAGAAGGACGCGGCCATAGGGAAAGAGAAATAAAAAGCAAAATGTGGAGGTGCAACTGCACGCTCGCCTGTCGCAGAAAAACTAAAGAGCATCGTACCAAGGCGCGAGTCTTGGCAGCGATCTCAGAGGAGGGTGAAAAACTTCGTATTTTCAAAAAATTTAAAATTCGGATCCACATTCGTGCAACGGGCAAAGTAACGTTTGGAGTCGAATCTTTCGAAATTTTTCTTCAGCTGCCTAACTTTGCACTTGGGAGTGAACATCAAAATTTCTGGTGTCTCGAATTAATCTCCAAAGTCACTGACCATGCTAGCTGCTCCCAACGTTTTTTGTCTCGCTCGTTGCTTGTTGCCGCGTGTTTCCGGTCCGGATTGAGAATAACTTTGGCTAAATTCTTGCACAGATGTCGGGATCGCAAGCGATAAGGAGAAATAGAAACACGCCGATGGTGAGATAATGGAGAAAGATTCGTCTCGGTTTGAGTAAGGACAAAAAGAGGCTTTAAATCGTTGATAGTCGGCTGCATGTAGATCCCGAGGTAAAGCATAATAGGACAAGATTTAAGAGGGTGTTCGTTTTAATCGCAAGTCCATCTGTCTTGCGTATGAATGCCGAGAGCACACAATATATAAGATAATAAAGTGCTCCTGTCGTTGGATCACAATAAAGAAGTCACTGGAATATATACGAATATCTCGTTTTGTTAACATCCACTTTTACCCTTCGACTTTGTTCGGTTCGTACGCGTAAATCATCCGGAAAAAGAGTGTTACACAAGAGACATTCCGCGCCAACGCGCGGCATGGTGGCATTCGGAATTTTCGTTGCTACAGTAGAAAGCTTCGTAACTATAATTGTGAGCTCGATTCGAGAAAGAGATGCTCGTAAGGCATTTTTCAAGGGAAGTATTCGGGCGGCGAATCTTGACGTGATGTCAGCTCATTATCGAGGGAACAAAAACGGGAAGAAGGTGTGCATGAGAATCGCGAGAAAAAGGGGCAGAAACGAGGCTCCGGTCACTCGCGAAGGCGATCCACTCTTCCTTCTTCTCGCGTCGAGGATACATTTTCTTCTTTTAATTTCTTTCTTCATCTCTCTCTCTCTCTCTCTCTCTGTGTGTATGCTCGTTGAAAGAAAAACAGCACGCTCGTTAACGCGATCGTTTCGTTCTGCTCCAATGGATTTTAAGCTGCATCGGGATAGTCGATCGTGTCTGGTGCACTCTCGCTGAAGAGAAGACAGGCAACTTCGTCTTTCCGGTATAAAACCAGTGTATTAGAATGTGTCGGGATTGCGGGCCTCGAAAGATTCCCCGCTTTCATATCCACCGTTTCCGGGTTTCTTGCATTGTTCGAACGGAAAATCCAGCGGCGATTTTAACCAAGGGAAATCGTTGCATTCGAACGAGGAAAATTTGTGTGAATTAATAATAATTAGCTCGTTAAACGATCGAGAAAAACAGTCGCACAGAAAGCGATCGCCTGCGCGATGCTGCACCATCGGTTCGTAAATGAGAAAAATCGAAAGAAATGCAAAAACGCAAAATTAACTCTAATTGATAAAAAATAATGATTTTTCGCTCTCTTTGTTACGGAAATTCAAACATAAATCCAAAAGTGACTTTCATCCCATGAAGAAAGTATTTTTAGACGTATTTTGACCGACAACATTTGCCGTCAATCCCGCAAAACTTTCTGCTGCTTCGAGCACTCTAATTATTGCGTTACGAGACATTATTCGTACCGAGAAATAGCGAAGCGAGGCTGCATCACGAAATAACTGAATATCACGAGCAAAGCCCTCTTACTTTCATTAATATTTTGGCCATTACTTTTCTGCGCACGCAACATTGAAACACAAAATTACTGCGGTTCCCGTGATTTAAGGCAGCTCGACATGTCCGGTCTTTACACAGCTGCATGAGACTGTCCCCAAAACGTTGACCTTTGGAACGACCGGAATCGTTTTCTCCAAAGTTTCCTCTCGTCTCCGGTCCTCCGACATATCCTGCGTCTGCATACGAAACTAATTGCACTCGTTTCTAGTAGTTTTTGCACCTAAAAATTTGATATTCCTCAAAGAAATCATCTCCCAACAACTTCGATATTCGTAGGTCGATAGTAAATCCAATTTTTCAGATTTTCGCGCATCAAAAGTACAATAAGTCAAACCGCAAGGTCGTAGCCTGCTCCAAAGCGGTTAATTCGTCATTTTTTCTCACGTTTTTCTTGAAAATGTTCTCGGACTTCATTCCCCTTTGATCATCACTGAAGCCGGATCGTGGAGCTTCGAAGTTCCAATGTTTCAACGCAATGGTAAAAAATACTTTAGCAGCATATCGAAGACGGACGCTGAAACATAAATACGCGAAGAATGATGAGCGGTTCTCGTGCTTCTTCCTGCTTCATTCGAAGTGGTTTACAGTGCGGATAAAGGAACGTATATTGACGTCGATATGGAGGATCGTCGGGATATATCGTTATAAATCGATACCCATGGATGGGTGGTACACGAGCGGTACGTGTACGTAGGGCAAACGACATGAGCGGTGTGCCACGCGGCTTATTATAAGGTTGAGGGACCGTGATCGTATGCACTGCACATTCACAAACGTTTATGCCAATCCTATACATATAAACTCAGCTTTTCAAAGCTCCTCGCGCGGCTTCGACTTATAGGCTCGATTCATGGGTGGTCTGCAATGCTAATAATGCTCTGATAATGTATATTTATATATTTATGTATTTATAGATGTGTTTCAAGTATTTCGTAACATGTGGAAGTACATTCTCGATCTTTGTGCGAAGAAATATGAATTCTCGAAGAAAAACTAAAAAATCGCTATTCATTTCGGTGTCTGCCTTCTGATCGATTTTTTCTCTGGATTCTCGTGTCAAAGTCTGCATTTTTGAGGCACTTTGTCCTCGGGAATGATCGAGAAGAATTTCGTTTAAGAAATTCTTCTCGACACATTGTTTCATGAAAAAGAAATAGTGGCGTTCGACGTTTCACCAAAATATTTCGTTAACATCGTTGTTGGAGGGAAAAAATTGAGCGAGATTTCGGTGTAACAGGAAAGTCGTTCGAGCGCAACTTCTTTCTCTCTCTTTCTCTCTCTCTCTCTCCACAACTGTCCTTTTCTACGTTTATATCTTTTCGAGACGCCGTAAAAGTGGCGCACAAACTTCGTGATTGCGATACAGCGCCGCTAGAATCTAGCCTATGAAAAAAAATTGAATACACACTAAAATTCACGAGACCAAGTCCGTTGTTACGAGAGGCTAAGAGGATTACTGAAGATATAAGAAAAAGCATCGCATGTGCCAATGTATACATCTAGAGATTTATATTTGTGTATAAAAATATAAAATATGCACAGGGTGTCTCCGAACCCAAGATTTCAGGTGCAGATTCACATCTTGGAGGAGGATTTTGATCGAGAGGCTTTTAAACCCCTAAACATTAAGGGAAAAAAGGATTCCTGGTTCCCCTCGGTAGACCAATTATCGGGGACTTTCGTCTTACGAATAACCTCGAATTTATATTGCTACGTTCTGCCGAAGGCTTTGGGACACCTGATATAAAATCGTTGGAGCGCGAACAAGGCATAAGCACTCGTGAAATAGCCGTACAAATTGCTCCTATTGCGAGCGAAACCCAAGCACGGCTCCTTCCGGTACTTTTCGCTACAGTTTTGCGGGACTAAAAATCGGCGCGAAAAGAAACGCAATTGGACGAGACGAGCGAGGATTTCTCCGAATAATTTGAAGCGGATAGCGAGGCGTCGGAGGCAGGGGGACTGGGGGAACGAAACGAGTGCGGAAAAATGGAATGAGCGATTTATCGGAGGATTAAAAAGTTGAAAATAGCTGAGAAAAATCGGTTTGATAACGTTACGTCGTACGGAAAATGAGTGACGCGTTAAATGTAAATGGCGACGTTCTAAAAGCGAGAGAGACGATAAAAGCTGCGAGCGATATTATACTCGAGAGGAGAGTACGCAGCACGTAGTCCGGTTGATCGGTCGCACGACCGGGCAAACCGCTTCCTTCTATAACTCGATTAGAGGCTCGCAGACGCGGCGGGATCGCGGTAAAACGGCGATGCAAAAGGAGCAGCGAACAGAGCACTCGAGATCGCAATATCGTGTCTAACGGCCTTCCGATCGTCGCGGTACCACCCAATATCTCCGCGCCGGGGTCTTTGAGCCGTGACGATCGGCAAACGTTCCGCGTCTCTAGCCCCGCGCAACCGATTCGCTCCTGGACCGGACGCAGCAGCGCAACCCGTTCGCGATCACGATGCTGCTCCTGCCTTCGCGCTCCAAAGCCCGGCGATCGTTCGTTTCTCTCGATCTCTAATACCGGTGACGACATTTCATTATCGAGAGAGAACGCGAGCATGAAACTTTGTTTAATTGCAAAATAGCGATTGCGATGTGCAACGAGGACGCCAATGAAATGAAGATCGCCGCGCGGTCGCACTCACGCTTCGTAAAGAGATCATGAACTTTCGGTGCCCTCGCGCGATTAATCAACGAGAACGATCCCCGATGCACCATTTCTGGGATCATTTCTGCTAATCGGGAAAATTCACAACGTGTCTGCTGGAGCAGCAGAACGCCAAAAATTCATCGTCAATCTCATCGGTTCGCTTCCCTCTTTTCCCAAACTCCCACGAGATCCAAAGAACGATTGCGCACTCGATCGCCGATCCGAAAATCCCTCAGAAAATACACTCGACGAATGCCACAATTTTCGAAGTTTCTTCGCCTAAATAATGAGACTCCGGGACGCGAAGAATTCCCAAATGCGTTTGGAAACTCAGACGATCTCCGCAAGAACCGAGCGCGACTGTATTTTCCATAAGAAAAAGTAGTTACGACGCTCCCAGACTCGATGTAAAAGGTGTTAAATCGTCATTTTTTGATAGCCTATCCAGGCTCCACAGGCGCGAATACCGAAGAGAAACGAAAGTCTAAATCTGCTGACCATATAATCCTACATTCTCCGAGAGCAAGATCGGCGAGTGACAATCGCGTCGAGAGCAGCGCAACGTGCCGCATAAATGATGGGTCTTTGCTCGACTTCTCTCCCCGGGTGGACGACCAGTCTCGTGCGAGTTTCGCAACTCGAGAGAGCCAAGCTGAGACAGCGTCGTATAGCAAAGATATCTACGCTCGCGATACCGGCACTATCCTCGTCTTTCTCGATTAAGCCCACGTTCCTTTTTTTATCTTCTCCGGATATTATAGGCGCGATCCCCGTACGTGCTATTCCTACCTACACGTGCACATCGTACTCTGGTTACGCCCTGGTATGTGTGTTACAGTTCTAACGACACTCTGCCAGAGTCTTCGTTCCCTTTCTCGCTCTTTTTCTCTCCTTCCTCTCGCTCGCTCTCAAACGTTGATTCTCTCTGTCTCGTCTCCTCCTCTACGTCGTGGACATTTTTATATCTGCTTAGAAGCGTCAGGAGTGCACGCGCGAATGTGCGTGTTGAGCTCACCAATACGAGTGTTGGTGGAGTGGAGGGCGCGTGGCCGCGGTCGACGGCAACAGCGTTTACTTTCACTCGTAGCCAGCAGAGCCGCATCGTCTCTGTAATGCCCTCATACTCGTGTATTTATGTATGGCTTTTCTCTGTAAGCTCCGATATGAATGTTTCCATGGAATTTCAATCGAATATTGTGATTTTCACTATTGTGGTTCCGCGGTACGAACGCTGGCTTCGAAGCTTTATTTATGAGTCTTAAAAATGTTGCGGAGACCAAAATGATCGTTGGAGCGGAATCGCATGATTTAGCGAA
Source organism: Venturia canescens (assembly GCF_019457755.1). Taxonomy (NCBI): domain Eukaryota; kingdom Metazoa; phylum Arthropoda; class Insecta; order Hymenoptera; family Ichneumonidae; genus Venturia; species Venturia canescens. Next base: position 5,278,763 of record NC_057425.1, read on the forward strand.
ACTGGGATTAAGGTCCGAGTGCGTAGAAACTGGCACCGAAATTGGGACTTTGGTCGGGTTTGCACTGTGCTCGCTAGTCGAATCAGGGACAGTACATTTTGTCTTAAATTTCGAATTGAAATTGCTCCGAGGAGGTTTGTGTTATTATTCGAATTGCAAAGGATCGATTACTGTGCGTTAGAAACCGTCGATCGTCGTCATTCGAATTTCAGGGTGACGAAGCGCGGTGTGAACGCCGCGAAAGACGAGAGGTTCCCTTCTCTCCGGTGTGGTTCGCGCGGACATCGCTCCAGCATCGCTTCACTGTCCAGAGAAAAAAGAGGCAGAGATAGAGAGAGCTTCTGGACCGCCGTGTCTCCGCCTTGGCGTGGTCGGACGATTGCGGCTCTCGGTGGCGGTGGCCTGAAAGTGCTCTAGTTTTGGTCATCGAGAGTTATATATCCCGGGGGGGCGGAGGGGTCGGGCCGGGGGACACATCTTGTCACGGTGCGGAGAGTGCGCGACCGGCCTTCGCGTCTCTCCGTGCGTGCGTTCGATCTCCAGAGCTCTCGTTTTCCTCTTGTATTACGCTTTTGCTCCGAGATACTCTCGAGACACCGGACGATTTCACCTTCTTCGGCATTTTTAGAGACGCTCGCACTCTCCATATTTATTCAGATTTCTAGCTAAAAAAGCTGGCACGTTCGAATACGCCATTTTCCTACTTTCAATTTCCTTCGCGTCGGAGGATGATTTTCTTGACTATTTTAATAACTTCACTTCCCGAAGTCCCCATAAGTGAGAAAAAACTAAACAGAGCCGTCCCCAGCTTGTGGAAATCCGCGGAAAATCTTGATCGTTCCACAATTCCCTCGCGAAGAATTTCATCGCGCATGCGTTTCCACATCCAAAAAGTCGGCATCATCATATAAAGTAATGGTTTTCGAAAGTCGAGCAGGTTGAAAAACATTTGAAAATATCGCGATCCTTCGGCAACTAGGGAGGCGTAAAAAACCGATAAAAATGTAATCGTCAGGAAAAGATAAAAGTTATCCACACAGAGAATCGACACTCCATTCATTTTTGCGTGCAGCTCTCGAAAGGAAGCGACGGGATTTTCGATGTTGCAACGCGGTGTAAGCGTTGCTCCGCTGTCCGAGTCCCATGTAACGTTGACGTTGATCACTTAATTCATTGGAACGCGTGTTTGGACTTTCCATCGTTCAAGCTGCTCGTACTACGTACAATGAAAACAATAATGACGCGGACGATGTTGCTTCTCTTAATGACTTCTATTGATAGCCGTTCTCGAGATGCTCCCGTTTCAAAAATCATTAATTTTTAATCCCTTTTTCTCAAGGGACTTGAACCCATCCTCGAATCTTTGTCCTCCCTCCTGCCCACTGTAAATATAGTTGTGCTCGCACTGTTACGAATTGAGAAAGAGAATCGATCTCTTCGTGTCGATACTCTCACACACACACACAGCGTATACACTTATATGTAATTGGGTGTCCGATACAGCAGCCTGAGCGTTCGAAGAGATCGATTACATCGTTAGCGCGTTCGAGGTGGAAAATGAATTTCGTATACCATACATGAAGCCCCACAGGCCACAAGAATAGTTATGTACTCTCCAAACGAGATACTTCAAGCGGAGACCCGCGCGGCTGCCTCTATGGAAAATATATTTGGCTTTTGAACCAGCGAGCTCTGCGGTGCTCGGGCTGTCGGTGGTTATTCCGCGAGTGCGTGTATACATCATGGGATTATTGTGAGCCCAAATGATACGAGTTTCGCTATATAAAGTCATGTGGAACAAGGCTTTCAGCGACAAGAATCGAAACGCTACCGGTGTGGCCTCACTCTCATGAATTTTCTGACGAGACCATTTTTTCTCCTCCTCTTTTTATTTCTTCTGCTCTTGTCAATATTCCACGCAAGTCACTTCGCGAAGCGAAGTTTAGACGGCGCAGGAAACCACGGGGAAAAAGGGGAAGCGTGAGAGGATTTTTCGTCGGAGTGGTTCGCGACCCAAATTTTCACGATTAGCTCAATCACTGATTCACTTTTCCGTTGACATTAATTTAGTAACTCAACTATAGTTTTCGATTTAATTATACTTTCAACTGGTCATTGAGAAATATCGTGGCGCAATTCGGAGTCTCGCCCACTCTGCTAACGCTCAGGCCAATGTTGTGGCATTAGAATTTCCCGGATCAAAGGATTACTGACAGGCCACTTAAACGGCGATGACATTACCCTCGAAAATTAAATCTCATTCAATCGTTACGTTGCTCCTTTCTCCTCCAGACATTCGTCGGTCGCAAGCCTCCTCGGTTCCTCTACGAATAACGACATTCCGCGCTCAATCGCGGAATAAACGAAGCAGCCTAAATTCGTTGGACTCGAACTCCCCACATTCCGAACACAACGGATCGAATTCTCGCAGCAGGTGATCCGGACGCTCGTTACCCGAAGTTCGTTATCCCCTCGAAGATATGAACATTCCGTTCATTACGAAAAATCAATTATATTCGCTTTCGAAGTTAACGAAAGTGAGCATTTGCATTCGTTTTATAAACTCCAATCAGCCACATATTCATTTCGAACATTCCCCGGGCCCTACACTGTCCTAGAGGTAACGAACGAGCTCATAAATTAGTGCCGTAATCTCGTTCCTTCGTCTCGCGTTATCGATCCGATCTCACCGATCTCAAGACGTTACAATCGAGTCGATCGCGTCGAAAATCGGATTTCTCGGTCCCTCGCCACGTCGGGCAGAACAATGATAGCGAACGAGTGCGAAGACTAAAAGCGTATCAGTAAAAAGATTGTTTATCAGGCACAGCTGGATGAAAAATCCGCAGCGTATCGGCTGGAGTCGTGCGGCGCTCCTCGAGTCGTCTAGCGCTGGGCATCCGGAGGGCGGAGAAAGCTTCGAGGCTCGCCACCGTCGGTGTCCTGCACGTACGTAAGCGCAGCTCTCCCACACACACGAATATCCGTCGTTTAACTTGTGTATCTCGAGGGATCGAGCCTGTATAGAGATACGGAGATAGAGAAGTATCGGATCTCCCGCGAGAGCGAATACACGCTTTGCTTCGTTTTGCCCTGAACACACATTCGCCTCATGCCACTGCGAGGCGTGTGCCGTTTTTTCCTAACGTGCACCAGGACTCGGGAGTGCGCTGCTCGAGCCTCTCGCACACTATTCCGCTCGTGCACATAACGCGCCATGGGTTTATACTCGTTTTTTGCCTCCGCGGATGAAAGCAGGCATGCGAGATGTATGTGTTCCTTCGAGCCGGGCTCCGCCAATAAAAAGTTCGATCCTATATCCTCCAGGACATACATCTGTGTGTGTGTGTGTGTGTGTGTGTGTGTGTGTGTGTGTGTGTGTATGCCTTCGTACGGATACTCGTACGAAACAAACGCTCTGTCGCACTCGCCACGCCGCCTTCGATAACGACGCAACCGTACGCTCTATCTTTACTGGCTTAAATGTCATTATAGATATAGATATACGCGACGCCCTGTGTGGTATTTATATTGCTCGATATATAGGCGAGCATACGTGTGCCTAATAGCGCTCATTCCCGATGTCGAATGTAACGAAATGTTTTGATTTGATAACCCGATGCATTGCGGTATATTGGAAAATCGTTCAGGGAATCGATCGCTACACCTTTTTCAGAGGTATCGGGCCGTCTTGGGGTGGCAAATTGCGCAATTTTTCGATTGGCACCGTCTGGTTTGAGGTGAGGTTCTCGAGCCTTGGAGATTCGAAGCTTCTTATCCGGGGGGGGGGGGGGGGAGGGATGAACTGGGAACTTCGACGAAAAGTGTGGCTCGGCAATAATATTGTGTAAAGTTGTATTAAAATGTTGCTTAATCGTCGATCGACGAGGGTCGTTTTCTCCCCAGTTCTCATGACGATCGTGGGTTGGTCGGGGTTGAAAATTGATCGTGGGAGAGAAAAGAGTTTTTCGGAAACTTCGAGTTTCTGGTTTGAGTGGAGTCCTCAAAACATTTTTCGTGGAAAGTAACCTTCTGGGTTTCAAATAACTCGAAAAAATATCGATTTCAAAGAGTCGTTGCAGAACACGCTAAAAATGAGGTCCGCGAGATTGCCTCGATTCTCGATCAAGAAACTCTAGAAAGCAATTTAATCAAATGTACACGAATCTAATTCGCGCATGATGCATAACACTCCGAACTGGATATTCTCGCAAACGAACGCGTACGATTCTGCTCTCTTTTGACACGGTGTTGAGCGTGCAAATAATATAGCCAGCGAATTCGTTATCTCGTATGAATGAACTTTTCGCCCTTTTTCGTCCGCGGGACTGATAAGGCCTCGGGACTAGATAGTGTGCACCAGTCTTGGTGAAAGTTGCGACGACAGAAGCAGGATTTGCACGGGATTATATGATCTCTTTCGTCAGCCAGGTTTCGCCCGGCCGCTTGATTAATATCGTGATAACAAGCAGAGGCGGCGACGGGGGAAGGGCGGGCAGTTTAACGAGTTGCAGGTATTCATCTCTTTATCGCGGACGACTTGCAAATTTCGTTCGTGCTCTGAAAAAGTCTCCTCACCTAATATATTTCCTCTGCAGCACATTTGTCTGACGATATGCGAATAAAATAAAGGTCCCATGAGAATACAAAAAATGCGGAGAGCTCTCGCCGTTGCAGCGTCGCTGCGCTTGTCGGAGCACTCTCTCGTTGCGGTTGTCACGTGCGGAGTCAGATCTGGTTCAAAGATGCTGCGCTATCTTTCGCAGGGAGAGATGAAAGCGAAGACCCGAGAGAGAGAGAGAGAGAGAGAGAGAGAGAGAGACTCTTTTCCTGCGTCCGGCAATGGAAGCTGGTACCGCGATGAGGAATTAAAAGTCAGAATAAAAAACGAACGAGCGGGCTCGCGAGCAGCTACGTGAATAGGCGCGGATACATCGACCTCGAAAGTATCGAGAGTGAAGTACGCGAGATTAATACCCTCGCGCTTCGACGTAGGCGCATAAAACGTTTGTATATATATGTGTATATGCTAAGTAATAGAAAGAGCTCCGATGCCTGCGGAGCGAGGCATTGACGTGTCCTCTCTTCGTCTCGTTTCTTTCTCTCTCTTTTTTCCTGATATTCGCATGCGCTCCGCTAAACGAAATATCGATAATGATCGGTAATTATAATCCTGGGGATTCCCGCATCACGGAAGCGACAACGAATGTGCATCGGCAAAAACACATCACAGTTATTGGAAGCGGCCTCAAGACCACACACTCACATGCGAGCGCTGATCTAAGTACGTGGTGAGCGCGCGTTCGCGTGGCGGGCGGGCGGGCGGCAGTCCGCGACCCACATCCCGGACTCCGGAGATAAAGTGCTCCCAGCATCACGCCGAGAGTCCGCTCCCTGCTCTCGGCGATCGCGCCCCAGCGGTTCTCAACGTAACTCCACCTTCGAATCACTCACCATGCTAATTTATCGCTCGCTCCTCATTTTCGAATCGAGCACAGGCCAAGAATCGTCAATATTCAACAGCAATATTATCGACCGATACATTTAGGAATGTGGGCGCGAACGTTCTAATGCTTGAGTGAAGAATTTTTATTTTCATTTGCTAACAAGAATAACCGAACCGAAAAAATCCACTTGATGATTTCATAATCTTGCCTCGAAGCCTTTTATTTTTTTATCAGTTCCAAGTCAAAAGCCTTCTCAGATCGAGGAGTTTCAATGAATACGAATGCAAATTTTTATCTTCACTTTGGAACTCACTTGCGGTCAAATCACTTGAGATATTCCATAAAAATATTTTAATTTCATTGAAACTTTTATCAAGCGAATCCCTTTTCTCAACTTCAAATCTAGCATCATTTTCAGTGATGCTAGAAAATGCTTTTTCGAAATAATTCGAAAGATTTGACGCCCCACCCCCTCATAGTGGTCAGGATTCACAGTGAATTTTTATTTCTCCTCGCACGATCGACATAAAATATCGATCGAAATCGAAAGTGACTCCGGATACGAGGCGATGTGTCCGCCCGCGATGAGTCGAAGGCCCGAAGTCGTACCTACAGCTGCCAGTTAGATGAGGAATCAAGAGGCAATTCACAACGAAAATAAGTGCTATAATCCAACTCGACATAATTTCTTCATAAAGATCGCATCGGCCGTAAGATTTTGCCAATGAAAATACGAATACATAATCAAAAGATGCTGATTACATACGGGAGTATCGAGACGAATGCGGGGATAGAGATAGAAACAGCGAGAAAGTTAACTGCAAGATGTCCGATATAGAAATTGCGACCCTCTGAAAATGTGTGTACACACACACTCACACACACACAGATCCTACGGGTTTCGCTCGAACTCGCTCGTTTGCTCTAAACTACGGTCCACTTCCTCGCTGATTTTTGTGCGTCTCTGTTCCAGTCGTCGTCGTACTGCTCTCCGGTGCATTCTCTCCTCCCTGCGCGTACACACGAACGCGTTTTCAAGCGTGTTGGGTGTACAGAAACGTCGGGAACCGCGCCGCGACTCCATCCGAGATTTCCACTCCTCTTTACTATCTTTACTGTCCTCCCGTATGCGTGAATAAACTGCGCCAGTTCCAGACTCGTAAACTCAGGTTTATACTGACTGGGATGGGGGAAGCGGCTGTCGCGACTATCTCGTCGCATCTACGCCTCGGATTACGCCTCCGATGTCGGGGCGGCGAGGACGAGCGATTTCTCGATACTTTGCTCCATATGCGTCGGGAAACTTCATGTTTTTCTCCTTTTTCTGATCGTTATTTCTCCGACTTTCGAGATTTTTCACTCGAGATCTAAGCTGCGTTTACTGCTTTCGGAGCGACCAAAATCCGGACGGGACTCGAGCTTTTGTTTGCTTGAAATTTGAGGCTGATTTGCGAAAGTGACAAATGAGAATTTGCAGAAAAAAACGGAACTTCTTTTTGACAATTTGGTGATCGCAGCCGAGGAAAATCGACGAGAAAACTCGTCTCCGCGGTATCGAACCAACGCGTTCGCTCTCCGCGCTCGCCAGGAAGCGTTGTATCGTGTTTACACGCGTGATCCTCGGCTTACTCGGAACGCCAACTCTTGGAAGTCGCTCGCTCCATGGCCCGCAACAGAACACTTCGCCTCTTGCCTCTCCGGTTCGACGCTCCGCCGGAGCGCGCAGCAAAGTACGAGCGATCCAGTTCAGAATCCGCTTCTAGAGCTCCGAGAAAAGCTGCTCGACACGAACATCAAGAATAGAGCCGCGGAGAGACAACGCAGCAGCTTAGCGCTCCGCATCAGAGAGATCGCTACCTTCCGGGGCTGCTGTATACTCTTAGACCGAACGCGGAACCCGCGGAAGTTGGGTGCGACGCACGATCGCCTCGTCTCGCAGGACCCACCGGGAATACAATTTTCTCCTCGCCGCTTCTTTCCACCTGACGCTCTGCATTTTATTCCAGTATCTCTGACGTATCTTTTCCGCGTAAATGCGCCTCTCTCGATCACGAATCTTCCTGATCGAGGTTTTTTCCGCTGCGCCGAAGTCGCGCTCATTCGCAATTTCATTAAACGTCACTCAGTTGGGAGATGAAAAAGTGCTGGGAGGGATTTTCCGTACTTTTGAAACGTCACGAGCTCTCGTCGAGGGTCGATTGATCGTAACTTTGGGTGTTTCCATTTCGTAATTGATGCTCCGAAGCACTGAAAGATCGACGGCCGAAGAAGGTGGAACTTGGTAAAATGTTTATGCTAATTTCATTAAAAATGGGCGTATTTATTTACCTACGCACTTACGTTTAGGAAAACGTTGCTCAAGCTCATGCGAGATTTCCCGTACAAAGTTGGTCCGCGGAGCGAGCGCTACTCTCTCGTGATCCAAATAGAGGATTGAGACGTGGATGTGTACAGGAGCCCGATTTCCAAGAGCATTATTTATCGTAGGCGTTTTAATTGGTTCACGACTGGAGAGTTACACAGGCACGAATCTTTTACGCCTCTTTTCCTCGTGTTTTCTTAGCTCTGACAGTATATTAATATTTATCGGACGTTCGGGCACTCTCGTCTCGTATCGAAAGTGGCCGCCGCGCGCACGTCGTCTTTCAAATACGTTAAATCAACGTGCTCTCCATTTCCTTTGGCTCGTTTCGCTTTCAGCGCTCGGCTTCAGCGACGTACGGAAGGAAGTGAAAGATACGTGCGGAAACGTCAGACTCCGGGGATCGAGTCGGGGGTCTCAGCCGCGCGAGAGTCTATTGCCAATCTTATTCTGGTACGTTTTATTCCTTTGACAGCATCGAAAATAGAGCATTTAGAACGGCTGGAGGCATCGAGCTGCAGAAATCCCGGGGGAAAAATGTTCTGATTGGAGCGAAAGGTGGCGAGTTGAAAAAAAAGGATCGCGGACATTAGCGGCTGGTAGTTAACGCATGAAAATCTGCGGCACAATCAGTCCGAGGCTCGAACGAGATTCTTCGTCGCTGTAACAAGCGTTAACACTCGCGGAGCGAATCAAGAGAACGACATTGAGAACGTAGCTCGAAGGGTCGTCAACTTCATTGCGGCGTTGTTTCTCGCGCGATACGCGCCGAGGGCAAAATCCATCAATTTTGGAAAGTGGAAAGAAAAATAGTCCATGCATCTTCGCAAAGGAGTGTGCACTCCGCAGGGGAAACCCGGCCGACAGGAAAGAAACAACGAAACGTTCGTGTGTATGCACACTCGGCACTGTTTATTAATCCGCTCGGAGCCTCCGCATGTGCCGGGCTCGAGGATCAAGAGATCGCTCGAAAATAAATGGAAATTTACGATTATATTCGTCGAAAGTAATATTACACTCCGGACAGAGAGGAAAAGAGGAGGGCGACGCCGAGCAGAGAGAGCGAGAGAGAAAAACGTGCCAGTAAAGAGGGTTTGTGTTCCTTCGGGCTTATTCGCTCCGGACCGCCGGGTATATACCGCATAATTTAGAAGCCAGTGATACTCGAGCAAAACCAATTGAAGTATTACTCCGTAGCACGCGTTCATTTGCACTCTCATTTATTCGAAAGAGCCGCGGGAGGATCGCAGCTCCGCGACACGTGCCCGTTCACCGGAGTTCGTTTCCTCGCATCTTACACCGCGAGAAACAACCGCTCTTCTCGCCCGTCCAGTCTCCACATACGTGCGCGCACCAGTAAAAGTATCAGAGTCATACAGTCTACCATAGTGGAGCAAATCTGGTGGCCAGCTCCGCGCTCCCAAAGCTTCCGGGGCTGTGGCACATACATTGGCGCTTCTACCTGCAATCCGTCCGCTTCGGTTTAAATGATGTTTCAATAGCTCATTAAAACGCTTCGTTAAATCGAATGTTCTGCTCCGATTAGCGGATGAGGAACGATCAGAATAATCGAATAATCCATAACCCGAAATGCTGTGATTGAATTCACTGTGCAATATGCTATTTTCATCTTTCATCTAGTCCCAAAATAGGGCTTTTCGCACGTCAAGTGATATGGAAACTTTACGAAAGTGCGAATTTGCACTAACGAAACTTAAATTGCAGAAGAACAATGAAAATCACTTTTGAGTGAATTTTCCTCGTCAGATTCTCATCGATGATGAATTTCATTAGCAGCAGCATGTAATTCAGCAGAAAATTTAACCCGTCGACACGACACTGGTGCAAATCTGCACGGACGAAAATTTCAAGTGTCCGAAACTTCGCAATTGCTTTCTTCAATTTGGCCATTTTTCTATAACAAAACTTCATTTTTCAATTTTTTAAATTATTGTAATCGATTACTAGGGAATTTTTACACCTAAAAGTCTCGTTGTAAGGTTAATTCTGTTCGTTCATCGATGAAATAAAAAGTTTTGAAAATTCCAAGTGCAAATTTGCTAGTGTGGTAAGTGTGTGACCTCAAAGGGAGCGTGCCGTCTACGGGTTAACACCAAAATCGTCTGCTAATGTCTGCATTTTGGATTGTATTTTCACCTCGAAAACGTGAATTCGAATCAAGAAATTTCGATTCGCACCCGTGTAAGATTCAAAGGTGTTTAAAAAACTCATGAGAATATTAAAATATTTTCTACATTATTAAAAATCGCGTCACGATCCAATAAAAGTAAATCCAAGTGCTTAAAAAATTGTCAAACTGCTTGGGCCATTCTCGCGATTCGAGTAGATTGCGAGCGAGCGATTTCAATCAACGACTTTCATAGCGGAAGGAACGTGAAAAAGCCCATGCATCGGTGCACTGAATTTGTTGTTTTTCGAGTTGCAATCGCGGCGTGTATGCACACGCAGATAGTGTGCGTGCATGCCCGGAAGTAGTACAAATCGTGTGTTGAACGGACTTCGGTTCCAGAACCATCCATCTTCGATGTCGAGCGTCTCGCACGCGCACCGCTCGCACTTTATAGCGTTCGTGAATGTGCAGGAGTATCGGTACACGGTGCGGAAAGCGCGTGTATGCACGGAGGAATATTCATACACGAGAGAAACTATAACTCCGAGATATTACGCTCGTAGCGACAACCCCTTCGAATATCTCGAGCACGCATCTGCAGCGCGGATATAGCTCGAAAAAAAGGAAGGCAAATTAGAAACTCGCCCATTGCTTCCTCATCGTTTTGTCTCGATCCGAAGCTCTCTCTTTTCGCCATCTGTTTTTCCATTCCAACTTCGTTTAATCAGGATTTTATAAATTTTATAAAATCTCCATCGAAAATACCCGCTTTCTAAGTAGCACTGTAAACGAGTCTCGTTTCGAAGGTTCTTCGATTGTAAAATCTGATAAAACTAGTGGATTCGATCGAGTCCACTCGCTTCATGGGACTCGCAGTTATTTCTTGCACTTCCTCCCAGCATTCCTCGCCTCCTCACCGAAGTTTTTCAACTTCGCAGTTATCCAATTTCGTGGAAAATCGTGGTGTCTCGGAGTGGGAAAGTTTATTCGAGCTTTGAAAATCTGCTTGCTCGAGTTTCTCTCGAAAATTTGAATTGCTTTTTACTAATCGTCAAGTTTTAACCGTTTGCGTGAGATTTCGTTTTGCGATTGCGATATATGTGACGTTGCAGTGCATGAAGAAGTATCGAATTCACGATTCGCGAGAGCTCTCGTTAGATGACCACTTTCTAAGTTTAAAGCCCGTGTGAGCCGCCCAAGAACACACCGCGGGTGAGGCTGCTCTCGCCCGATTACACACGCGCATTTCACGTCTCTCCGACGGGGGACTCTTCCTGGAATATCGGGTGACCAACAACACGATCTCAGAGACTATACATGTGGATCACTAACGATCTCGAATCTTGGTGCAACCCTCCTAAACAGGCAGAAGAGGCGTTCCCATAAGAAGAATAAATGAGTGTACTCACGTACGAATCCATACACATGTATACCAACTTTACGTGTTCTCCTCACGTTCCGACCATTAAGTAATTGGCGACGGAGTTTCAAGTGTCTTCGAGTATGCGCAATTTTAGCGAAACTCTGGAGCGAAACGTCTGAGCTGAAAAAATCAACGCTGACGATCATTCTGAGAAATATTAATGCAATTCTCGATCTTCAAACGCTTTCTTGTTGGATTCGACATATTTGGAGGGGAAAAAGAAAATGCATGAGGGAACGTTGATCTGAGCGATGTGAGAGTCATTGGACGAATTAAATTTTGATTTTGTTGAAGATTCTTGATGGATTTTGAAGTGCGAAAAAATGAGGGGGAAACTCTAATTTACTTTTTGGGTCATCTGACGGGAGGTGGGCGACCAAAAATCGATAAAATTTGATTGCAATTCAAAAAAAAAAAACAATAAAAAATCCCGGGACGCTGGTGTATTTCTTGTGTGAAGAAAAATACGTACGATGCGCATGAATCGAAAGGGGTCAGGGTTTTGTAAGGTAAAAGAGACGCGAAGTGCATCACATGCACTTGGGATAAAGATCCACGAGGGAGAACGGTTGAAGAGCCACTGCAGACTCCACGCCCTAATTTTTCATTTGTTTTTTTCTCTTCTTCTTCTTCTTTTTTTTATTATTCTTTATCTCGAGTTTTATTCTCTCGCTAAAATCTTTACGAGCCGTCTGACCTTTCCGCGGCTTTAACGTTCGCCAATTTTGGCATCGTGTTTTATTCGCACTGTACACAAGCACCGATTTCTTTTCATTTTATCGCTGCACACTGGGATGCGCACTCATGGGAAATGTTGACGTATATAAAGAAAGGAATGAGCGCTACTGGCACGGGATTGCGAGAGATCGCTGGCATGAGCGTCTTGAAGATAATACCCACGAGATGCGCACACGAGAAAATCTCGTTGAAATGTTTTCTGCCAATTTACGCCTACGAATCGCCTCGTACTTGCTACATTTTTATCCTCAACCATCAGATTTTCATTCCCTCCCGATTTCTCATTCCGTGACCTTCTTCAGCTCAAAGATACGATGACCATCTTTGGCGTCTCGTTTGTCGGCGAATTCTTTTGTTCCGCATTTCCTACGTCATCGAGGCTCTTGGATATTTGATATATTTCAAGCGGCGTCGAACAATATTTTCTGGACGAACGCTTCCCGAGTGCGGACCTCATCGAAATACCTGGACTCGAAGATCGCGCTCGTTGCGCCAGAGAAACCAACTTTTCGATAGCTGCAGCACCGATCACTTCCAAGCTTTTTTCAACACGAAATCGATCTTGGTACCGAAATATTTTTTAGAAACCGACAGCCCTTCGCACGTGCTCCATAACGAGGACAATGTGAAAATTATGTGAATCGAGATCATTTTCAGCTGAATTTATTCATATGGAGTTGAAAAGCCACGAAAAAACTTGTCGATTGTTCTGCAGCTCTGAAAGTACCGACACTTGTGAACAATGGAGCGAACGGTCATATAAAAATTCATAAGGTATAATATTGATTGGAAACCCGGCAGTTCAGGAGCTCGCTAAGATGCCAGCAGCTGAATACACGAGTGAAAACATGACACAAAGAGGGAGAGAGAGAGAGAGAGAGAGAGAGAGTATGAAATAAGAGAGTCACGATCCCTGACTCATTATATTCATCTCACATAATGGGAGCGCACGCTAATTAATCGCTGTTTACATTGATCGAGGAGTCCCGTATGTAAGCGGCAAGTTTCTTTTGTCGGTGAGTAAGTTCGTTAAATAAGACAGTGAATTCGATCAGCTGGCGATACCAACAAACTTTCAAGCATCATTTATCGATTCGTATTTTTTGCTAACTTTCCATCATCTTTTGATCAAACATGAAAATTCCAAGCCGAAATCCCCAAAGCCAACTTCTTCATTTCCATCGATTTTCCACACCCCCGTGTCATCAATAAGTAGACCACAATTTCACAAACCTCTTAAGGGCTTACATAGGTCCAGAATTTTCAAAAAATCCATTTTTTTTGTAGGTTATTATTCTCTATAGTTTTAGGCGTATTTCTGTGAAAGTCGATTGTAAAAGTTCCCGATAGAGCGAAAGTTATTATGGAAAACGTGACTGCCCAAAGGGAAGGCCCGATGCGCGGACTTGAAACTGCAAATGCGTTTTTCTCAAAGCCACTTTTTCTCGCACGGTCAGTACTCACAGTTTTTGATTTTTTTTAATAATTTTTTTCAAATATTCGAAATTGTTTTCTCTATTGCCTGTCGATTCGGATTGTTGATATTGTGTGATTAAAAATTTTTATAAACATAATTAAAGTGTGACGTTCCACAACTTTATTACACAAGAATTTTTTTACGTTTTGCAGATCTATCAACATTTCAAGAAGACATTATGCAGACCTGCTTCGAGAAACGTGATTTTTTATGTTGTAATTTCAAAAAAATGAAAATAAATTTTTTACCGAGTTTAAATACTAATAAACATTGTGTAAAAATGATTTTTATTAATCTCCGTTACTATCCCTTCTAAAAACAGTTTTTCCTTCAGCGCCTTTTGGGCACTACCGGACCCATGTAAGGCGTTAAAATCTCTTTGAAAATTTCTTCGCCAAAAGTGTCCGAGGAGGACACGAGATAACAGATAATTATTGAGTATCGGCCAAGTCCTTTTATCTCAACGCGATCCTTACATGGATAAATGCATTTAAATATGCTTCTTATACTGACACATATACAACCGTCTACCGTCCTGCTTCGCGAAAGAGATTGCGCGCTTGTTTCCCGCCCGTGGCTCCTTATCGCTCTTCCTAGCTCGATTATTATAACAGCAGGCCGCGCCGCTGTTGAAGCACAACCCGCGAGAGTATCCTCTTGTATGAGTGCGGTCCACAGGAATCCACACATTGCAGGCCCATTTGTATCTATGGGATGAATAAATAGGGCGTAGTAGGTTGGTGGCTGGGAGCTGCTTCATTGTGGGATTGCATCGTCCTCTATAAATATAATACGATCACTGCAATCATAACGGTACAGAATCAGCTCTCCTTACAGAGGTGCAAGTATTATCGGTAGTAGCGTGTGTTATACTGGCTGATTATTGAGAACCGCGCAGTCGTCCGCAATAACGATTGTTAGACCTTCCCATCATCGTACCATCACCGCTGAGCATTACCACCGAAGCAGTAGCATTTAAACAGCACGAAAGAACGAAAACCTCGGGATATGTGCCCATTTGTGTATAAATGAGCCTGTAGAACTTCAAAATTTCTTTAGCCTGTGTATAACTTGAAAATTTCTTTCTTCAATTTGGCCACATTTCTATAACAAAACTTAATTTTTTTTCATTTTTCAAATAATTGTAATCGATTACTAGGGAATTTTTACCCCTAAAAGTCTCGTTGTAAGATTAATTCTATACACTCATCGATGACATAAAACGTTTTGAAAAGTCCAAGTGCAAATTTGCTTGTGTGGTGAGTGTATGACCTCAAAGGGATCGTGGTGTCTACCGGTTAATCCACTAAAAATAACAGAGAGACAGTTTAATATCTCGCAAGGAGTGTTCAAGAAGAAAGTCACTTCATTCAGATTCCTTGTTCCATCAAAAGCTCGTGAAAAGGTCACTAAAAATGGGACCGTATCGCGATGAAACGATCGCCGGAGATCATGGATCGAATTCAATTATCGGGATATCGATTCCGACTATATATTTTGCAATTATAATACTATCGAAGCGGCGGACTCATGTGGTGGGTTTGGGCTGTGGGTCGTGCAGACCCTCTGTGGGATACAATACCCTGCATTTCGTGTCGTTACATATCGTTGTCAGATATTTTTATATTTCATTTCCCGTACACCCGCTATGAGAAGCCTCAGTCGGCTACTCGGTCGATCGATGCCTCTCTCTCTCGTCATTAGAGAATCGAGATTGCGATCGATATGTGGGGAGGAGAGGCGCTTACTTCTTGCTGGGATCCGAGGCACGTACAGGGTGTCCGGAAACGATTTGTGGATGCGCGGAATATTGGGGAGTTCGGAATCGCGGGGAGGAAAACTCTCGTCAGTTTTGAGTTGATTTAAGGAGTTTCGGTACAGAAGTCAAAATATTAAGATATTGATGAAATTTGGTGATAATATTCTTCAACATCAAGTGCGAAAACACAATTTTTTTCAAAATTTTCTTCTACTTTTGGTTATCGAATAATTACGCATTAAGGCAGATTTCTTATGCCCGGAATGTGTATACCTATGTGGAAACGCTGTGCTTGTACACGTGAACTTTAGTGATCAATTACTCGACAACTGTGTAGAAGAAAGATCTTAAAAAATTTGTATTGTCAAATTTGGCACGAAAGAATATGTTCACGAAATTTTATAAAATTCTGAACTTTTTGAGTTTTTTTTATGTTTTTAGCATAGTTTAGCATGGCAACACTGTATCGCCTGTAGCGAAACTCCTTAATGCTGTGGTGAGTGTGAAACGGGAATTAGGCTCAAAACTTTTAGCTGTTTTTAGTCGGTTGATAATCGCTCGAAGATGATCGCATCGGGTGCTGCTTATCGCAGTTCTCGCCTGGAAAGCGAGCGTCTTTTTCCTCTTTTCTTCGGCGTACGAAGAAAATCTTCCGACCCACGATTCCGAGGCGCACACGCGCCCAATCAACAAGGCATTCTCGTAAACGAAACTGGTTTTCGGGGGGCCTCAGGCGAACCGCGAAGCTGATAATAATTTATCGGAGTTCTGGGTGGACCATAAAGTACTTGACTTAGCTGCTTTCAGCGCGCGATTCAACTTTGGTCAATTTAATTAGCTTGCGCGGCGGGAAGAGCCCGCCGATCCAAATGACGCATCAAACTTTCGACTGTGCTGCGCGCGGCGTGGCCGCGCGAAAGTGCAAGCTGATTTCCGAGCCCCGTCTTGTGTGTGTGTGTGTGTGTGTGTGTGTGTGTGTGTGTGTGTGTGTGTGTGTGTGTGTGTGTGTGTGTGTGTGTGTGTGTGTGTGTGTGTGTGTGTGTGTGTGTGTGTGTGTGTGTGTGTGTGTGTGTGTGTGTGTGTGTGTGTGTGTGTGTGTGTGTGTGTGTGTGTGTGTGTGTGTGTGTGTGTGTGTGTGTGTGTGTGTGTGTGTGTGTGTGTGTGTGTGTGTGTGTGTGTGTGTGTGTGTGTGTGTGTGTGTGTGTGTGTGTGTGTGTGTGTGTGTGTGTGTGTGTGTGTGTGTGTGTGTGTGTGTGTGTGTGTGTGTGTGTGTGTGTGTGTGTGTGTGTGTGTGTGTGTGTGTGTGTGTGTGTGTGTGTGTGTGTGTGTGTGTGTGTGTGTGTGTGTGTGTGTGTGTGTGTGTGTGTGTGTGTGTGTGTGTGTGTGTGTGTGTGTGTGTGTGTGTGTGTGTGTGTGTGTGTGTGTGTGTGTGTGTGTGTGTGTGTGTGTGTGTGTGTGTGTGTGTGTGTGTGTGTGTGTGTGTGTGTGTGTGTGTGTGTGTGTGTGTGTGTGTGTGTGTGTGTGTGTGTGTGTGTGTGTGTGTGTGTTGGGGAAGGCCACGGCTGCGCTGCCAGTCCAATATTTATGTAGCCGGTTTTTAACGGATTATAGATATACAGCTTGTGTCTAGAAAAAATGTACACAACATCGAGGAAGAAAATGACGTCGTTAGTGAATCGGGAATTTGAAAGTCTTTCTTTACCATCCCCTTTCGGTCGCTCGAAAATCAGCCTCCAAACAATTGGTTAAGCACTAAAAACATTTGTTAATCGAATGCGTAAATGACACATGCAAAAGTCTAAATGATTAAAAATCTTTCCAGAAAACCTTCTGATTGTTGAGGCACAATATCAACAGGTTTCGTAGCAAAAGATGAAAGACTCTCACCAATGGCAATACCGCAGCCACTTCAGTGAATCTGCTACTCAAGAAGCTGTTCTTTGTCCCCCACACCTGTGAAGCACTGCTTCCGAATTTATCACTGGAAAGAGCAACAAATTGAAGAGTGTCAAAATCGTTGACGACGGACACACGAATCGGCTCTGGATCGACTGACTTCTTGAACGAAGTTTCTCAATTGACAGAACTTGCAAGTTCTGGACAATCGATGCAGCGTCCAGGATCATCGGACCACTTTTATGATTGAATTTTTGTCTGCACTAATTCGTGAAATTAGTGAACATTTTCGAATAGCTAAGCAAAATGAGAATTTGTAAGATTCAATAAAATCGTCGTTTTTTAATGAGCTGTTGAGAGAATCGAACGACAGAACTTAATTTCTATTTGAGGGATGCTCCATTAAAAAGCGTGTTAGCCATCAGATAAGTGTGGCGGAGTGACAACAAAATTGAATGATTTTCGAGGTGGTGTAAAGCCATTTGCAGAAGTCTCTGTACATCGCCTGTGGAGAAGCTTCGCTTCAGGCCGGTCTGTCGTCGTTCGTACCCCGAGACATTTTTTTCCGGCAATCTGGTAATGCGATCAACAAGAGCCGAGCCCGGAGCGAATCTTTTCTCGTCGTTTACCTTTCGGCCAGGCGGAGGGATCGTTTATATTTGCAGTTGGTGCACATTGCACCAAACGATCGTGTACTTTCCGCAGCGTTCTTGATTTACGTAATAAAAAATGATTTCTCATTGTGCACAGTTTTGTTCATACAAATAAAAAGCCTCAAAAGTCCGGACGAGAGTCCTGGGCATCGTCGACATCATCACCGCGTGTGCCTCCCCGTCGTTGCAATCAACCTGAAAACTCACTTGCAGAACTCTGCAGCTCACACGGAATAAAAGTCACGCAAAAACGGATCCGAACGTTAAAAATCTTCATTGCGATGCTGGAGTTTCGGATCTGAACGGGAAATCTCGATAATTGTTAACGCCCAATTGAAACCGCAGTAAATTCGTTACCGTAATATGCATTAAGCCCATACAGACACAAATCGCAAGCGAACCCGAGGGAAATTGGAGATGTATGCGTGATCGTTATCCTAGTCACCTTCCCCTACTTGTTGCTTCTCTTCTTTCCTCAGCCTCCGCGATTCAGTACCTCAAGTGTATATAAACACGTGAAACTGTGTGTTCCCCGTGCATGCATTCGCGCTCGAATGTTTGTGTGCACATAAGTACCGCTCGCCTTTCTCGCTCCGATCTCCATCTCGCTCGGTACGAAGCGCTTCAATCCTCTCTGTGGAGCGCGCGCGATCCCCATACATATGCACAGATGTATCTCGGCTGTATGTATATTTACATGTATCTCCGGTACACTCGGCGGTTGCTGCTGACCGAGCGTGTTGTCAGTGCGCTCGGTGAAAGTGAGCGCATTCCATGGCCACCGGGACCACGCCCGACCAACACACGAATGCGCACACACATTTGTGCACGAATATTGTGTGCACCGGAGGATAGCATATCGCGGGAGAGCGGAGGCGCACATCAGCGAGTAAAAGCAAGAGAGAAAGAGTCGCAGGAATAGAGAAGCTGGCTCATTGCATCTAGGCAAACTCATCGACTTGTCTCTCTCTCTCTCTTTTCTGCTCCCGGGGCGCATTTTTTCCGCAGCCTCTTCCAGCTCATTCTTCATGTCACAAGGATATTCTCATTTCGGATTTTTTCCGAGGTAAAGAGCGTTCTTATGGTTTGTCGAGATTGAACGTTCGGCGTTGAAGTATTAGGGGCGTAGATCGCGATCGAAAATTGTACCGAGCGGTAGTTTTGAAGCAGCCAGCATCGAGTCCTTAATGGCTTGATTATCAGCGCGATGACATTATCGCACGCGCTTCTTTATCAACTTCAGGGACTTCGGATGTGGACGAAAGTCTGTAAATCTCTGATTACTCATGTTTTTTATGAATCTCAAGACAAACGAGACTTGTGAAATAAAAGGCCTCGTGCCTCCAGGTATTCGATGTCTTGCGACGTTAGGAAACGCGATTTTATCATCAGATTCGTGTTTGAAGCTGATGAAGCACACGATGAGAATAATTCCAAGGGGTTCTCGCTCGACCAGAAAAAGCCTCGCACTTTCCAGAGGTTTCTGCTGAT
This sequence comes from Venturia canescens, assembly GCF_019457755.1. Classification (NCBI taxonomy): domain Eukaryota; kingdom Metazoa; phylum Arthropoda; class Insecta; order Hymenoptera; family Ichneumonidae; genus Venturia; species Venturia canescens. The sequence continues at coordinate 5,298,140 of NC_057425.1, forward strand.
TCTCACTCCCCATTTTTCCTTTGATTTTTGTTGCTCTTCGTCAAAGAGAGATTTGGTCATAACACAGCGGAGAAGTGGATCGGGGTAATTGAGGCACCGCGCCCGTCTGGCGGATCCACGATTTTATGTGCGAGCAGTGTGTGCTCGAGCGAGCAGACATCTCGCAGGGTGCTCCGGTTGCGCAATTGCACCGCGAAAAGGTGCACTTAACGTCCGCGTCTTCGGAGCCATGGCTCTTCGTCGGCGCGCGAGTGCAGGCGAGGAGTCTACGTCGTGGTAATCCTTTGGCCAAGGGCAGTCGCTTTTGCTTTCGGAAGACTTTTGCGATTAAAAAGAAGAGGATATTGAATATACATTGAAGGGGGTACGCGGGCATGTGTGTGTTTATATACGTTTATTTCGAGGGCACATTAAGGTCTCTCGTTCTCTTGTTTTTCCTCTTTATTTTTTAAAACTGGACGCGCTGCTCTCTCGGGCGGGCCGGTTTTATTTAAAATAAAAGAACGTTGCCGAGATATGCGTGACGGGAGAAAGGAAGATTTAACAGCCACACAGTCACGTACTCGCGGCAATACGTGTATCCACGTAGACACCTCATTGTCTACGTGTTTGTGCGTGCTCGCTTGCACAATTCGCGAGCTTCAACGTTTTGGCAGATGAATCTTTTCGCACGCCTCTTAACCTCGATATACCCTCCCGGTTGAAGCGCGTCTACCAGTCTCGTGAGATCTTCGCGATTAATCGCACTCGCTCGCTCTCCCGTGCCCAACAATTGACATACTCGCGGGCTTCAGTCCCATTTTAATGACGGGAAGGTGCTATTAACTCACCGCAAAAAGCAGAAACGTCCTTCTCATACGAGGAAGAGCCTCGCGCGGCATGGGATTAAACGAGGAAAATGCCGCATGGCGAATGGATATTATTATTGCGGTAAATAAGACTACGAGGCTTCAGGACAGGCGAATATTATCATTGTGGGCTACCGACGTTATTCAATTTTTATTATTCCATCATTTTAATTGCTCCCTGGATAGTTAAAGCTCGAAACGTCACTTATGGGCGGATAAACGCGTTTAGACTATGAATTTGCTGTGGGTAACAAGGATTTTCCTCGTTGGAACGGTGTTTCTTAGATTTTCATGAAGATACGCACTGAACCGACGTTTGGGAAGGCGAAATTGATCGGAACGACGACATGCGACGATTGTGAGATAAATCTCCGGAACCTTTCCACACAAACTGAACGAACGTGTGCTTTTCGTACACACTCGTCTCTCTCGAACTCGACATCTTTACGCCTATCACACGTCGACGTCGTTCGTAATTGCAATTTAAATGCAGATCACCCGCGGCAGAGTTGATCATTATTTTTACAAATTACAACGCTCGCGGACATGAAAAAATGTATTTTCTGTACATGGACTGGAATCTCGAGCGATTTCTTGCGCTCCGGCTACCATATCGAGGCTCGTGTCCAGCTTGTTCTGAAGTTTCCGGGCATTGGCTAGTTTTCGAAACGGAAATAACCACTCTTCGCGCCCTTTTTTCAAGTTTTTTCGAGACTCGTCTCTATTCGAGTTCCTCAGACTTTTCTGCTCGCATTGAAAATGCGAATTTCCGCAGAAAATCGTTTGCTCGAAGAGTTTTAACTGTCGAATGTTTGGAAATGCTCGAGATTCTTCCGAGCCGAGAATCCATCGTTTCCCGATAAGTCTCTGGAATGGTTTTTGTCCACAGCGATATAACGAGCCGTCAGCAAGAATTCTGCCGACAAAAGGGTGAAAATTATTCAGATTCGCATTACACAACTTTCACGTGCTCGCGCGGATGAGAAACAACGGGCTCGAAGACAACGCTTAACAGAGTCATTATAATCCATATACGAGTACTTTTAAGTATCACCAACTTCCATATATAAAGTATGCGGTTCGAGTCCGAAGAATTATTATCGCCTTATTGATCATCGATCGAGATCTATATACGAATGCTGGTTCTCATTACCACCAAATTCATTGTGAAATATTTTTTTTCGCAGGCTCGTTGCGATTTCCGTAATCTATTCTGCGTCGGCCCGCACACCCAAACGTGCAACACCATATCGAATGTGCGCTCGATCCGCATCGAGACACAAACGTGCGATTCTCGAGCGAATTACATCGAGCCCGTCGCTCTCTGCTGGGCGATTACGTCAACGCGCGTTAAAATTTAATCGCCGAATCTACTTTCGTATTTTACAGTTGCTTATGCGCTTCACAGCTCTCTTTACTCACCCAAATCCCGACATTCACGCAGCTTCATTCGGCTATAAATCATCTTAATAACGATACGTGAATAAACATCAGTATCTTTTTTTTTCGTTTATTTTTCCTCGTAGTGAGAAGTCCTTGCACGCACCCCAATCACCGCATCATAATTCATACTCCGCGTTACTAACCGAGTGTTTTAAGAGTCGCGGCAAAACTGCGCGCCGGATTCTCAAGCGCCCGATGAGGCGGCGAACCTTTTCGATGGAAAATTCAAATTTAAGCAGACAAATTTCGAATTTTGGACAACTCCGTGTCATTTTTTCCTGGAAAATCAGCTCCTTTTTCCTCTCCAAGATCGTTGAGAATCAAAGAAAAAAATATGTCGAAGCAAAACCCTCTCTGAAGCCACTATTCGAGGTCCACTGGGATATTCCGAGCTCCAAAGTTCCAGAGTCTCCGGAAATTTCGTCACGCGAGCTAAAACACGGTACGAACGTGAGATTCATAGATCGAAACACACCCTCGGTATATCCTGTACGAGAATAATCCAGGAATAGCTCAACTGGTTGCGCAACAGGGATATGCGATCACGTGATTTTTGTCCGGGGCCGCGTTCGAGTCTTGTTTTATTTGAGAACGAGGAGCGCTTCCTGATCCATTCCCGAGCGCACGCGGACAAGTACGATGTCGTCGTCGTGCAGGGACACCCACGCGTCGAGCTCTCGCGGAACGAGGCGCTCGTCGTACTCTCGAATAGGACGTGGCTATCGAATCTTTGCGGGAGCCGTAGGTCGAGGAAGAACTTGGACGTACACATGTGTGTATTCGGCGTATATAGAGAGCTATGTTAATATAAAAAGATCGAGTGCACTCACGATCACACGTATCCTGCTCGGGACGCCGGTATATCCTGAGCTCTCCGCAGTGGATTCTAGCTCTAGGGAACTACGCTGATTCTGTATTGCACCAAGTGCCACAACATTTCTCGTCTCTTTTTTCTCCCTCTCGCTCTTTCTCTCTTTCTGACGATCCGCCGCACACACACACACACACGCACACATACACATTTTCAGTGATTCGAACGGTCTCTCTGGAGCCTCACATATTTACTAGTACAAGGATAGAAATGATCTAGAGAAGGCATGAGCACAGAGCAGAAGTGCCCATGGACAGAATAATATCGCACACGTACACCGACTGATAAATGTGTGGATAGAAATGTATAAATGTGTGTACGTGAACGTGCACGTTACGGACGGATGGCCGAGAGCCAGGGCGTGGTCGGGTTTATATAAGAACAGCACACGTTTTTTCGTCACTCTTGCTCCGGAGGAGAAACAGCAGCCGTTTGCTCGGGCGTCTCCTCTCTTCTCCATTGCACAAAGTATTGACTGTTGGATAAAATATCGATGCATTATCGTGTATAAATCTTTGGATACATATTTGGAGAACCGTCGTCGTCGTCATCGAGTTTGTTATCCGGGAGAGCGAGTATGTCGATGGGGAGCAAAGACTCCCGTGCTTTCATGGTCTCGCTAAGCTCACCGAGGCTGATCGACCGGGCAATCCCTTGACATTTGCCTACTCGTTACTCTTACTTTAAGGAATACGAGCCTGGACCTCGCACGTTCGATAAATCGACGTTCTCCGCCCTGCTGTCTCGTCCTTCGTGCCCCAAGCGAGAGCCTCTGGACCGATTGATGCTTGCAAAAGGCTATGAAAGTACTCGGTTTCATGGGCTCGTCGTCACTGGCCGTTCCAGCCTCCGGTCATGACATTTCGGCGTATCAATCACCGGGGAAACTGTCACCTCCTGGCACTGAGTACAGTTTTCACGGAACGAAAAGCCAGCGTAGGTTTTGGGTCGAAAAATGTAAATTTGTGAAGCTGGAACTCATCCCCCGAATCACTGTCACTGTCAACAGTGGAAACCCAGAAAATTCGTTCACTTTGTTTTGCTTGATTTGAGCCAGTTCGGCTTGAAGCTTTAGTTCGAGGCCTCAATTGACACGTGCGATAAGCTAAAGCTGTGACTCCAGGATGAAATATCGTGGGAATGATCGACAAAAGCTCTCGCTCGAAAAAAAAGAATGTTGTTGATGGCACGTGGCTCGTGGCATTGTATTTTACACACGTAAGGCTCGATCGATCTCGAACGATTGATATGTAGCTGGAGGTGCGTTTAACGTCAGTAAGATCCACCAGCTACACCGTATCTTGAGTCGATTGTACGAATAAAAAAACGACTCCTTGCGTAAATCGTTTCTTCTTCTGCATACAATAATCATTATCTCGCGGAATCGCTTGTCCAATCATGCACAACAGAATGTGATCGCGATAATATACATCATGGAGGTTAAGTCGTCCGTGCGCAAACGTTTTTGTTTTTGCCTGACCAATAACGAGGACGCCGCCATTAGTTTTAACTGCGCGCCACAATTGATGGTAAATTACGAAACGGTCGCCTGTAAAAAACATATCGCGAGGTGATTGCGGCTACGAAATACGTAGCAGGATGTGCGAATGAAAGGTTTTTCGTCGCTGCGTATAGCTTTTTATACCAGCTAATAAAGAGATTTTTACAAATTTCTCGATCTACCGCGATTGGCCAATGTTAAATCTTGCTCACATCTCAACCGACGTTTTTCCTTCTCTCGCGCCATATCGCAAACGTACTATTAACCATTATTGGAGCTACGCTGATTTTTATTCTTTGCTCCCGGTACGTACGCTGCGAATATTACATGCGAACACAATGCAATTGCCAGAGGAGTAGCACATGTGCAAGCGCAAAGATAGTAACGGATTAGAGAGATTAGTGGGTGTGTTGCAGCGCTCGGTCTGTCTGTGCTTCTGTCTCCCTCCCTCTCAATCTTTCCTCCGATGCCTCGTCTCCCTCGTTCCCAGAGCAAAGATACGGGTGCGCTGCCATGCGTTGTAAATGAAAGGAGACGCAGCTCTGTTTAAAAAATCTCAAATGAGACGCGAGAGCTAGGAACAGGACGCGAACCGCCGAGCAGTTCGAGACACCGCACGACAAACCTTACGAGTTTCGCTGCCGCGAATTACGAACGTGTTCTATCCGTAAAAGAGAGCTCGCTGACAAATTTATACATCGCACTAGGAATCACGAGGAACTTTAATCTCTTCTGATCCAGAATTTATGCTGCTTCGATTCTCCATCATCGTGCCTCATCTGGTAGCCGGTAAATCCGGTCCAACCATCCGATTTCCTGGTCTATCGTACGGTGAAGGAACGCGAAGATATCCGGAGCAGAAATCACCGATGCGGTTCGTTAATGATGCTTTTTCCCCTTATTCAGCACCAGGAATCAGCGAACTCCGATTTCCTCGGGAATCCATCTCGGTGCGATTGTCACGAACTGAAAATTTCGAAGGATTCAGCATTTTCTGTTTTTCCGCAGAGTCGATTCCTCGCGCTGAAAAAGTTCCGTGGCTTCCCGCGGTTTCGTCGCTCATCGTCAAAACGGGAGCTCATTTTTTCCACTTTCTAAGTTCATTGGACGATTGATTCGACGGAGTCCGATGTTGGCGAGCAGTTTCTTGATTTACTGCTCTGCCAACCAGGCGTTTCGTCTCCTGTTTTTGTCCCTCGTGACGTCTTCACTTTTCCACGAACGGGACAGAGTTCGAGGGGCTTTGAGGTTGGCGAAATTGGCCGATGGCGCGTTGAGAGATTGCCTCATAATTCAATAAATTCGTTCCGAGTTATCAGCCCGGTAGGAACGATCGCGAGTCAAGATCGAGGGGGAGATCGCGAGTCGTCAATGGTCTTGAGATAACCATTGAAATCTCGTCGATTATTGGACGTCGGAGGGAGGCAAGAAAAAATGCTTCCTCGGTTGCGACAGGTCTCCGCGGCATTCCTCTTTTCCTTCGTATTCGTTTTTTTCCTAACAATTTCGTTTGTCCGAGCGAGAAAGTGTGTTTTATCGTCATTGCGGTATCGATTGCTCGACGTGCCGTTGAAGCGGGGATAGTCCGTGGCGGAGTCTCGAGCGTAGATTTCGGCAAGATTGAGAGAACGCTCGTGTAACGCTTTGAGTACTATCAAGAGGCTGTCCAGCGAGACATTATCTTCGCTGGCGCACCGCGCCCCTCTTTCGCTTCTTCACCGAACCACGCCGCGGCCTGGTCAAACGTAACGGTGACTCAGTTTCGGAGAATCCATTACAGCTGTTTAGAAAGCGGCGCAAGAAGAAGAGGAAAGAGAAGAAAAAAAGCCAAGTCCATTGTGGCAGCAAAAGCGGGAACGGGAGGTTGCCCGAGCCGCTGGATTGCTGGTCCGCAGATGTACTTTTGATTTCGTAAGACGAGGCATCGAAACATCCCGCGATATCTCTCCGTCGTGCAGTGTTATCTACCGGCGGAGCCTGGAACGTCTCGGAGCCTCAACGTTCGTCCGCGAACTGGTAACTTTGTTCGGAATCGAATCGAAACTGCTTTTACCGATGCTGGTCAAGATATCCGCAGCTGGTAATCGACCAATTCAAAATTTTCGTCGCGCATTACCGATTTGAAGGAGCTGCCTCGATCGCAGCTTCCGCGACGAGCTCAGCTTCCCCCAGGAAAGAGGGTAAAGACCAGAAAAGCAAAGATTCATCATTTTGGATTTTCGAACTTACATTTATTTAAACAAATCAACATCGACCTCATATTACGGGCTGTATATTGTATAGTTGCACAGGCAATGCATCGCTCTACGTACAGGCTTAATAATCCTGTAACACACGCCGTCACTCTGTTTCAGGATCAGATCACGAGCAAATAATTCGGGGTATCGGTTAGAGGGCGCGGCGAGGGTGAGGATTCGGGGAAGGGCTGGTTTCCTACTCGTCGAAAGTGGCATCCAAACGAAAGTAATGAACCGAACGACTAGAAATTACAATCAGACTAGGAGCGTCATACGATCTTTCTCGTACGATTAATATGAAAATTCGTAAGAAGCAACGTAACGAATAAATAAATAACAAATGAATCACGATCGAGGTATACATGGCTAGTTAATCCGCAGATCTCTTTCACTCGATATTCATTTTATCGCTCTCATTATTCTCTTTCCCTTTTATTTTCTTATACGTTGTTGCTGCTCTTGTTCTTCTTTTTCTTTCATCTTTTAATAATCTAGGTTTATAATACGTAGTAACGTCGAATGTGTGACTTGGCCCGATCTCGCAATCGTTCGATTATACGGATGAAATTGCTAAATTTAACACGAGAAGTTCTAAACAAGTCTCAGACTGCAAACGAATTACATGATTCAAATGTATGGGTATATATATTTATGTATATATAATATTTATTTAATAAATATATACGTTCGGGTATAGGAGTTTTTCATTAACTATTTTGGCTTCAGCTGTCTTTGTTTTACGCTAATGGCAGCACGGATATACTGTACTACACCATTGGGATTCTTTCGCTTGTTCACGCCTTCTTTTTTGTCTATATCATCGATTTTCTTAAATCTTCTCTCTCTCTCTCTTTTTCTCTCTGACTTACAAATAGTTTTTATCGAGTTCCACATCGAATCTACATATTCTCAGACTCTCGGAGAATCGTTGAGCGCTTGTTTCATCATTTCTCTTCACAATTATATCGCATTCGTATCTCAATTTTCCTCAATGTACAATTTATATATAATGCAAAAGCGCTCCGAGGAAGAGACGAGAGTTTATTCGACGTACCGAACTCCGCAGCACCGTGTACCACGCTTGTATCACGACGTATATACAACGCGAACATCGATGATGCGGATTTACATATTTAAATCAATCACAGCACGCGACTTAACGTCTCTGGGAGAGGAATGTTTCGACCGGATAACCAGAACTCATTAATGCGGTACTCCGGATTAAAATGCTCCATAGAACTCTCGGTTTTGGCTCTTTTTATATCGTCGTTACCGTTTGCAGAATTGCACGATTAAAATGCTCATTTTACAGCCCTCAATATCTCGAACTCGAATGGCTAAATAAATGATTGAAGAAAATGTTGAAAGTGCGCGAAAAGCACCAACGTTTAACGCCACGAGAAATCTGGGACGACGTTTTTTTTTTCAATTTTTCTCAAGTTCTGCTGCTTCCGGTGGAAAACAGAGGTAGAAAAATATTAGCGGGTCTGAATTTGCTCTCAGAAGCGACGGGAAACGTTGGAGCAGCAACAAACAAAGTATTTCTAACGGTCAAAGAACCAGTTTTTTCGGGCGACGGCAATATAAAAATCGTCAATCGAGAGTCTCGGATCTTTTTTAGGGCTGTTTGGTCAGCGGATCGCGGAAAATTTGAACGCAGATGCAGAGTAGATTTCGAAAATACGCATCACTACTGGATTAATCGCTGTTCGCGTTTATCTCAGTTACTATTTTTCCATCCCTCGTCCCAAAACGCATCGTTGATTCTCCCTTAATTAATCGATACGAGGAATCGAACAAAAACCAATTCCCGAGCGACCAGTTCGTGGCGTTGAATCAACGGAATTCATCATTCAAAGTAATTATCGCAACGAGCACGTTACCAAATAAATTTCGAGTGCCGATTAATTTCGTTTCGAGAATCAAGCATTGTGAAAACGTTTTAAAAAACTGCTGTCGTTGGTGCGCCAGGGAATTTCGATTTTGTTCAATACCGATCGAGCAGCTGTACATTAGCGGGAGACTTAATTACAATAAATGTAATATGTTTTCGTATATATTTAACATATGAGACTTTGACAGGGGGATGAGAATAAAGAGGAAACAAGAGAGAAATGGCAGAAAAAAATGAAAAATCAAAATCTTATATTGTGATTGCGAATGCCGCGAGTTTTAACTTACGCTAAATGATATCGGATATTTCCTTAACGAAATAGCGAAGTACACTTTCGTGTTGATCGTTAAACGCCCGACGAGATTAAATCACTTTAAACCGACTTCTTACGAATGCTCACTCCCAAGCGAACATTCTTGTTACAAGTACGAATACTTTTGCTAAAAATCATGTATACAGATGTATACATATTATGTAAGTATGTATATATACATCGATGGCGATAATATCAATAAACTTACGTATCCGTAAGAACGAGATGGTGACCCTCCGTTTAACGTTTCTCCCAAATTTCAATCGCACTAAATCGCAATCAACTTTCTTTATGCGCGTAAGATCGTTGATTCGAAATAACGTAATCGAATCGAACAAAAATGAAGTTGCCAAAAAAGTGTATGCAAATTCTCGTGTTTGAAGATAACGAGAACGCGCTTCGTTCGCTCTTTCTCTCTCGCGTCGTTGATTTCAGCTCCCCAATTTTTCATTGTTTTTCTCATTTTTTTCACCAGGAAAATGGTGACGAGAATCGTGATACAATTTTCGTAAACCTGCTGAAATATTCTATCGTGAAATCGTACACGGAAGAGAGAAGAACGCATTCATCACAGACACCGTACACCAGATAGTGACAATAATGATACTAATAATGATGATGACAATAATAAGGATAATCGTTGAAAAACAACGCCCGACGAGGAGGTCGTGCGCCGAAGTAATGAAACGTAAAAACATATGAAATCAATACTGCACAACGAATATAATCACTGATCGCTAACCGTATTGATAAGTGCAGTTTATGTAAACGCAGAATACATGGCTTACCCTTTGATACCTCACTTACGTTACTAAATCGAGTTACCTTAACTAATTGTTTTCCTTTTGTTAATAAGTCTATTTGAATATTGCACGCCCCGGCAGGGGTTTTCCTCGGGTCGCGAAGACCCGAGGTTCGATCACCCACCGAATTTAATGACGGATGAGATTCCGGAAAGAAGTAGAAGGAAAAACAAAATCATCATTTCTTACGACTACGTGCGATCTCACGGGCGATTATAATCCACGATTTCGTTATGAACGGCGATGCTCCGAGTGGATCGGTACCGTTCATAGAAATTCGCTCGCGAAACCTTCGGCACCTCGATCTCCTTTCTTTTTCCACATTTATCGTCGTCGTTCCCTCAATATTTTCTGCAAAAGTTCAATAACACAGTTTATGCTAATAATTTATAATTATGGCGCGTATGACGAATTACTATATGAGTCGAGCGAGTGAAAACCAAGCGCCCCGAAGGACCGATCTCTGCAACGAGATCAGCGCCGTCCACACCCACGCCCGATGCGCGACTGGATTCTTTTAGCGTGTTCGCCACTCACTCTCTGTCCGCTGATTTTTTTTTTTTTTTTAATATCTGAATGCGTGTGTTTATCCTCACCATTAACTCTCCTCTTCGAATACAAGGTTTCTCGATATCTGAGCAGCGTCTTATACCCATGTATATATACCTATATATGTATTTTTACATATATACACATATATAAATAGATATAAATACAATATAAATTACGATTCTGTCTGGACCCGTTACGGCCTCGTCGCTACTTACACTCTAAACGTTTAATTATTATCGTTATTCAAATTCTTTAGCTCTACAGTCAATTTAATCCGATATCTCGTAAACGCCCCTGATCGTCGTCACCGTCGTATCTTTCACGAGTGAATGCATTTTCTCCCCTTTTGGGCTTGATTCTCGTTCATTTTAACGGGAACGAGAAAGTTCCGATGACGCAATCTCACGCACTCACAATGTCTTTTTTTCAATCTGTGTTTCCAGAGGATTACGAGTCACGAGTTTTCGTGCCTCGTCAGAAACTTTGAACCCTCAGCTTGCGATGCACTTTGCCCGTTGTCCCTTCGATATTCCACCGCGAGTCGCTCTTCTCTTGCACAATTCTCCAATCTTTTCGCCCCTTTTTAGTCATAACAAACTTACAAATATATAATATCAATAATTCAATCGTCCCGCACGAGCTCCGAGCCAACCGAGTTCCCAATCCCGTCTCCGTACCGCCTGAATCCTCTTCGCACTATCGAGCCTGGAATCTGATTTTTTTTTTATCACACTCGCATTGTCGCGCGCGCGCGCCCCCCCCCCCCCCCCCTTCTCCTTTTCTCGCGCGATCCTTCGAGTGTCACATTTCAATCGTTTCTTGCTAATCTCTTTCCGCGTAGGCCGACAAACGTCAACGTCCTTTCAATGGTTTTTTTCTTCTTCTTGTATTACGATTTTTCATTAACTTTTATTGTTTTGTTGTTGTTTCTATTTACTAGACCGGCCTTTGTTATAAAAGGATCGAGGATTCGCGATCTAGGCTCGGTTCAAGAGATTTTTTATTCGCCTGATTCATTCTCTTAGTTTTATCTGAAATTTTTAGTTACACCTTGATACTCGCTGCCATTTATCGCATCTCACGTAGGAATTCCTCGTTTACTGCGCAAACACCATGAGAAAATGGGCGTCGGAAAGTCACCGAAAGACAAAGAAGAATTGTCGACTGGATTCTCTCGAAGGAGAATGATTGAGGAGAAAATGTTGGCATAAAAAATGACGCAACTTCGAAACGTATGAAGAGTCGTTTTAAGTTTTGAAACGAAATTGGAACAGAAGGGGATCAAGTCTTTTGCTCGTTTCTCATGGCTTGAGGCGATCAGTTCCTAGGCTGGGATGTAACGTTTAGAAAAATTTCATATCCGAGCACTCGATTTCTATAAAAAATGTTAGCCAAATATAATATGTTCCTGCCTGTAAAAGATAATATTTGTTTAAGAAGAGGCAAGAACCTTCAGATATACACACATGCGCGCTTCCGGATCACACATACACCGGTAAATATCAGACTTTAGTAAATCGGGCGAGAAAAAAATGTTCCTAAAAGCTCGATGGAAATTCAAACAGTCGTGACGTACTGTCGGACCTCGGGAGACTCGGAGTCGATGCTGGACCAAGGATCGCCGAATCTGGAGGCTTCTTCGCTCTTGGCTCTGCTCGGACCGCGCCAGCCCTCGGAAGAACGATAACGCGGCACTTCCTCGCTCTGGGAGCGCTTGGTCGCGCTGATTGCGCCGCTTTTGGGCACTTCGAGGAGAGCCTTCGATCGCAGCAATTGCGGTCTCATACGTGACTTTGGCTCTTCGCTGGAGGCACGTACGAGGGTGGTCGTTGGCAGCTGAAGTTTATCCGAGGCCGGATGGTGTTTGCTCTCGGAGCGACCGCGGATGCCACGCTTTTTAGAAGCTCCGTGGCTCTTGCTCGGGGCCTTTTTGGGCGACGGTGGCTTCGGGCGTTTGACAGGAGTGGCTGGTTCCTGCGGCGACCAAACAGGCGGCGAAAGATCTTCGGGCGACGAGTATCTCTTCGGTGGTGTTTTCTCCGGCGATTCGTCCTTCCAGGCTCCCTGGTACAGAGGAAACGGTGATATGACATTGAGAAATCGCCAGCGTTCTTTCTCTTCGTCGTCAACGACGCGGTCGGGCGAAGCAAGCGGCGGCGGAAAACACGGCGTTGGATGCTGGAACGGGGAGCGATTCGGATCTTCCGGCGGTGGAAGATTCCCGTAACTCTCGTCCGAGGGTGAATTATCGTAGGGCGTCCATTTAATGTCGCTTATGTGCTTCGGCTCTCGCTTCTTTATACCAATCGTTGGTAGCGGCGAATAACCCTCGTACGGCGCCCACTTCGCATCGGTTATTGTGATTTCCGGGGATATCAGTCTCTTGACAACGCGATTGTTGAGCCTGAGCAAACCTCTTGGATCGGGTTCCGGCGAAATGCTTCTCCGCACGCTGTACTTCGGTCTCTCTTTCAGGCTCTTGCTCTTGGCTCCCTCGGCAAAGGAGTCCTGCCCTTTGCGCCATTTGGTGTCCCTCCGCTCAACCGGCAACGAGAAATGTGGCATGCCGGCCCACCTCGAACGCTGAGCTTTGGTGCGCGCTTCGTCTTCCGGACTTACCAAAGCCGTCGGACGTTCCTTGACGTCCCACTTTTTCGACGTTCCAGTGCTTATGACGACAGCTTTTTGCTGCACGAGCTTACCGCGTTCCTTCGTTCGTCCACCTGCTTTAGCACCTGGGCGAGGATCTTCGCTCGCGTGTTTCTTCAACTCTGGCCGGTTCTCGCTCGCCGCTGTACTCGTTCTCGGCTCTTCGCTCGTCAAAGATTTAGCGTAGAGGCTTCTGTTCTCGGGATCCTGAAACCTTGCCTTTTTGTCGTCGAGGGGCGACGGCGAAATGGTCGTCGGCTTGGGGCATGTGCATCGGGGCTTTGGGTTCGGCATGACTTCTGGAACCTGGAGAGTCCAGCCGGGAACTTCGCCACGGGCTGCCATCCTCGAGTCATCGCTCAAATGCTTTCGCAAGTCGTGGGGGGTCGCTAGCAAGTGATCGGGAGGAATCGACCACTTGTCGGTCTCGGCACTGTGATGCTTCCTAAGATCACCGCGCTCGTGGGGCTTCTTCTCCTCGGGCGTGAGATTGTGACAGCTGCACTTGACCTTCCGCGTCAGATCAACGTCCGTTTTCGAGGTGTGGAGTTCCCAGCGATACTCGTTACCGTCGATCGAGTGTTTCGGTGGCAAATCCTCGGCTAAAGCGTCCTCGGGCGCGAGGAAACTGGCGTTCGCCCATCTCGGCTCGACGCTTCGAAACTTTCGAAGATCGGGCCGCTGATGTTGCTCCTCGACACTGCTGGGACCGGCCCCGTCGCCCATGTACAACGAACTTATCGCCTCGCAGCTGCAGGCTCTCGGTGGCAGTTTACTCTCTAAGGGGGTCGCGTCGATCGTGTCCAAATCTTCAATCGTATACGAAATAACAAGCTTACGGAGTTTACCACAATCGACGCAACGGCCCGGTTCACCGGCATCTTGATGACTAGCCCGCGCCTGCTGATCTTGCTGCTGCTGCTGCTGCTGCTGTTGTTGTTGCTGAGGGAGCTGCTCCTGGTGGGTGCTCGAGGTAGACGGCGCCGTTGTGTCATGCTGCGATGGCCGTTTTTCCTGAAGCCTCGATTCGTCAGAGGGTCGTGACGTCGCATCCGTGCTTGGCGATGCGCACGAACAGATGTGTGTAGCTCCGTCAAGCCGCCTTGGTGGGAACCGCGACTCCGGAGACAACGAGGCTTCGTTCGAGGCCGCTTCCAGTAAGAGTTCCGCGTTCTCCGGCCCCGCAACCCTAAAGTCCACAGTCGCAGGGTTAAATTTCATTCGCCACGAGAGCAGAGCACATTATTAACGTAGAAAACATCGAGGGATGAGAAAATAACGACAGGCAAACCATTAGTCATTTACGAATTTGCAAGATGCGCGCGTTGTTACGTACAGACCCTTCGAATTTTATAGGATGTCGTTCGCCCACGGCCGACTCCACGGGGTCTCATATACCTTGAGCTCGGTGAAGATTTCCGTGAAGAATCCGGGCTCGCTGTTGATTCGCAACATCTTGGAGCTCAGGCGATTGACGATCAGGAGGCAGCGGTCCCAGAATTTGTCCTTGCTGTCCTCAACGAGGAACGGCTTCAGCGGGTAGCTAATCTCGTTGCCCATGTAGCTGTAGCTCAGGTAGAGGCACGTCAGAACGGTGGCTTGGAGTTCTCGCTCGGAGGCCTCCTCCCCGTCGACCAATTCTCTCACTAACATGTACACGAACACAACGTTGGCCGGATTTATGAAAGGAACATCCTGAAATAGAAATGAATCCAGTTCGTTACTCCCTTTCTGATTACAAATCATCCGACTATTTCTCCTCTGCGAGAGTTCGCAGAGTCAATCGATTTATCATCGCGACAGAGCCCTGTCATTTGATCCTCTCCGCGCGTCTGTTGCCTCACGTCTGCCAAGACCCTCCTTAATTGTTTTAACAACTTTTCTACCGAGAGCGAGCTCCGCGAGCTACGTATTTCAAGCCCCCTATTACACGGATGATTCATATCACGTACGTATTAACTTTCGATACAGGCGGAAGAGCAGCCTTCGCAAATTAGATCCGAGACGATCGTGGGCGCTACCATGGAGAGTCGCTCCCGACGCCACTTATCGATCTCACCGCAACGAAATTTCCTACCTAACAACCGCGCGTCTCGAACGTTCGTGCACAATCTATTCATAATCCGGTCGATATTATGGAGATTGTACGAATTACGTAAGAGAGATCTTTGGACTCCGATGTTGTGTCACGAAATCCGCTTTTTTTTCAACGTCAAAAAACGTAAATCAAGTTAAACATCGTACATCGAATAAGTATTCGATTAAACTCCACTAACCAGTCGCCACTCAAAGCCGAAGCGTCTCCAATTCATCTACTGAGTAAAAGAAGCCCCAAAAAATAGTCCCCTCACAAATATCAGAGCGAAAACAGCCTCCAACGAATGCCTCCAACTATTTTAAGCTACCCTTCGTCATTCGCATTTGCCCTGGATGAAAAAAAGACGAGAAATTCTTCGAAGATGGCGCGGCACGTTCTGTAAAAAGGCCAGTTATTATTTACACCCCCATTCACCGATCGGAGCTTGCATACTTTCGTCGGGAAGAACGCGTTGGGAAAGTTCACGTCCTCGCAGCGCCATCACCATCATCATCATCATCGTTAGATAATCCGAGCGAATTCTCCGAGTAATTAGCGAATTGGAACGTGGTGTGGCTCACGACCCGATTTAATTATAGTGCAAGTGGCGCATGTGGATACGAGGCGAGTGTACAAGAGAGCAGGCCGAGCAGCAGGGCATAGATTGGTCGAGTCCGATCGCGGCGTACACCGCCAACGAGGAATATCGTGCGAAAAAGTGGTCGATGATGTGTGTGCACGTGGAACAACAATACGGTGAGGCCACACTGTGATCCGGGAGGATCGATGCCCTCGATACAAGTGTGTTCTCCCAATCTATATATACATATATATCAGCTTCGGTAAACTGAATCCACCTGCTATTACTGGTTCGCTGGTAAAGCGAGCGAATGCGCTCGCGCTTCGTACACGCTGTTGCTACACACCGTCATCAGTGGGAAAGCGGCGTTGCAACTCCGGCGTTCTCCCGACTGCGAGCAGCATCGCAGCAGCATTCGTCCACGCCCCATGGCTCCCCAAGGCTTGTGCATACGCCACGTTTAACCCTTGCAGTAGGGCGTTTTATCAGAGCACAAACTTGTCTCTCTCGCTCTCTTTCTCATCTGGCTTTCTCGGGCTTTCTGCTTTTCGAGAAAATGAAGCTTTTCGCGGCAATATAAACAGCTCACGCTTCGAAGGACTCGGGGCCTCTCGCAGGGAAAAGCACATCTCGTTCGGCAGAGCGTACCAGCTTCGAATGAAGAACGTGCAGCACACGCGGTGTGTGGACTCGTTCTCTGACACAGCGCCACGGGAACTCACCCTCTCGAGAAAATACCTTCGCTCCATCGTAGCTTTCGTTTATTATTGAATTACCGAACCATACGCTGCTCGAGCGGTAAGTGCTTTGACCGTTCTCCGCTGGTCAACGTCGCCCGTCTTTGCTTCTCGGCGTTTAAATTCGCCCTGTGCATTGCTCGAGCTGTCTCGTGCTCGCTAATTTCATTATTTTCACTAAGGACTTCTCGTTACAAGGTTAAAGGGACTGAGAGGCGCGGTCGATCTAATGCGGCGGCAAAGCAAAGCAGCGAGGACACTTTGACGTGGAAATTGTTTCATTACAGTCGCAAATATTCTGCACCTCGTCGAACTGCTTCGCTGCAGAATATTCTTATTGCTTGCGCGGGTGCAGTTCGGAGCTCAACAATTGAAGAATCTTCTAATGACCGTCATCATGCGAAAAAGCAGTAAAAATACTTAAAACATTCACACATCGGTCAGCTCTGATTACAAATTCGTCACGCTTTTCTCGAGCTCCGTGGATCGTCAATCGCCGATGCAGTCCCGAGGTTAATGCTGTGATAAAAGGGATTTAAAAATACAAAAACGTGCTTCGAGCGAATACGTAAACGAGGAGAACGCCATGAGAGTGCAACGTAGCTAACATTGTGTGTACACGAGATGGCCGCGGCGACGACGGGGCCGCCGTCGGTGTCGATGCGGGGTTGCTCCGGTTCGGTCGATATTCGCAGGGGTGAGCGCCCTGTTCTGCCCCGACTTTTTTACTACGACCAGCATTTCTTTTTCGTCAAGTGATTTCCTCAAATCGTGAATATTGTTTAACCTTGTTTCACAACGGTGCTTAAGAATCGTCTGGAAAATCGGAACGATTGGCGTTGTCGGGGGTCGGGAGCGATGAAGAATATTTCAGAAATGTCGATTCGCTGCGAAACCAATGACAAAAACATTTTTTCGAAGCTTTCCATGCGGCAGCGGATCTTCAGAATAACATGAATTCGACTTTTCATTTTTAGGATTGTTCTTCTTGGGGCTATTAATTCACGAAATGGTGAAACGTTCTAATAAAACTCGCCAGCAATCGTCATAAAAGCTTGAAAAAGAATCCTCACTGACAATTTCACTCCTATAATTACGTTGGTGGAAAAAATCTCCATAGAAAATGATGAACGCCGTGAAATAAATGAACGCTCGTCATCCACTGAGCCGACATTCCTGTCTGATTTAATTACAGAATTCCTCTTCCAGCAGTGGCATCGTTGAGAATTGTGACGTATAATGCGTCGTCGTCCACCGAGAAAGTGCTGTTTTATTTACGAGTAAACTGTGAAATTAACTGGGAAGAAAGTAGAGAGAGAGAGACATACGCAGGAAGGAAAAAACGTGTAACCAAGACTGCTTGTAACACGTGAACGTGGACCGAACACGTGATAAATGTCGGGAAACGTACACGGTGACTTTTAACGGGATTACTGAGGTCTCCCAATGACGCATAAACGTCCAGCCAGCTCGTTACTTTGCACTCGAATGGCACGGTAAATTTGCGTTCTGTATAAATACATGCTTCTTGTATTTGAAGCGCAGAAGTAAATTTTTATTAGTTTTATAAACGAAAGTAACGTGAATGATGTGAGAAAAATAAACTAAAAAAAAAATTTCAACTACCAATAGAGGAGATAAAACTCGAGGACTAATTTTTACGTTGAATACCAACGACAGCTCATTTTTTTCGCGTGAATACTCCGAGGGGGTAGTTTTCCAACGTTGTCACGTTTTTTCTGTGGCCTCGTAATAATTCTCTCTCTTTATTTTCATCTCTCTTTCTCTCTCTATATTCTCGATGCCGTAAAGAGGAGGGCAGTCTCTGCACCACGTGCTCACTCGCACCATCCCCTTGGGTCATCTGCCCCGTTATGGAATTGCAGGATACTCGCAAACGTATAAGCATCCATGCACAAAAATCTCTCTCGTACATCGTACGATCATCCCCTACGTCGAAGCAACCTTCCCCGGGCTTTCCACGAGATTCTCTCGGAATGCATGAAACGTATGG
The DNA here is from genome assembly GCF_019457755.1 of Venturia canescens. Taxonomy (NCBI): domain Eukaryota; kingdom Metazoa; phylum Arthropoda; class Insecta; order Hymenoptera; family Ichneumonidae; genus Venturia; species Venturia canescens. Next base: position 5,316,659 of record NC_057425.1, read on the forward strand.
GAGTTGCGTCACAGAGAAAATAATCGTATATCGCGCCCTTGGTCGATGCGAAGCATCTGTGGAGCGCGGGGGAAAAGCTTTTTTCGCATTCTTTAAAACTCAACGATTTTTTAAATTACATTATTCGCTCGTTTGATCTTCGGTGCTTTTTCGTGCAGCTCAGCGACGTTACGTGTGGCATCGAGAAACATTTTCCCCTGCCTCAACACACGACGGTGCCCTCAAATCCTTCTGGAATTTGGGCAACCGAACCCTGTTACTTATAACATTCCATTTTTTAATCCCGTTGATCCCGAAGAAATATTTTCCCGCTTAGGAAAGGAGTGAAACCCAATTTCTACGGTGGAATCGAGCTCGAGTATTCTGAAGCAGCAATGATTCACGCATGCGTACGTTCCCGACCCCTCAGACGTTTTCGTGTCAACGAGTGTGCGTGTCTACGCGTCAGCGGACTCACGCAGAACCCGAAAATTCGTGGTCGATGACCGCCAACGCGCGGCAAAGTTTGACTGGACCCTTGCACGCGTTTCGCACCCCCGCCCCTCTCCCACGGGAGCCGAATCAGCGTAAGGGTCCTTCTCGGACTTGATGAACTTTCGAACATCGTCAAGGGGACTCTGAATTTTTCAAAACTTCCTGGAGTTCCCTCTGTTCCTTGTTTCCCCCTTCACTTCGAGAGTATCCAATAATAAGAGCTTAAGGGGTCTACGATAATTAGAATTTTCGAAAAATCGATTTTTTTATTCCATTTTTCAAAAGTGTGCATATTTTAAATTATCATACTAAAATTTTGTAAAGATCTGAGCAGCCTAAGTGTACTTTTGAGCGAAGTTTACTCGGCTATCTGAGCCCTCGTTGATAAAATCTCCGAAATTATTCAACCGATCCTTGCCAAAACTGTACCACACGTTCTTCATGACTATAGCTATAACGCGTATTATACGAATTTTGAAATGTTGAGCGAAACTATTTTTTTTTTGCAAAAAACGACGAAAGAAACGTGCTTTTTCGTAGTTTTTGATAAAATAGCCGCCATTTTGTGATTTTCGAAATAATCAAAAATCGTATGATATGCGCTACAGCCTGCTATTGAATCTAAAACCATATTTATTTTTTTTCTCCAATCATCCATTCACAGAGATTTTATCAAGAGCGCACACCCATCTTTTTTCTGGACCTGTCTTCTCCCCCATTTTTCTGTACAAAAACTGAGTAAAATAAAAATAAACAAATTTTTTTTGTGTATTTCAAGAGTGTATTCTTTAGGCCTGACAATTTTTATATCCATATTTATACTTCATACCTGTCAAGAAAAATCGTGAAAACATTCTTTTGGTTGCCCGTCTAATTAGAGCAGTAGACCCCTTAAGGCTTTGGAAGAGCGAAAGAAAAAATCGAATAAACTCTTTCGCCGAAACTCTTTCAACGTTTCGATAACGAGAGTCGTTGTCTTTACTAATATCAGTGACAACTCGTTATTCGAAGATTGATTGTTAAAGTTTTCTACTGTTGTGTGTACAATGAGTAGACTCACCTGCCAGCCTTGAAGCAGCAAACTCCTATCAACAGTTCTGAGCCACATGACAGCGTCACCAGCTTGAAAATCCCGCAGTCTCGTGCACTTTTCGTGCAAATAAACGCCGAGGCACTTGAGCAATTCCGAGGTTGATGCTTGAATCACAGTTTTCCTAGGTCCCGGTGGAAGGTACTTTTGCACGAGTTTTTCGCACGTTGGATTGTGCGTCGTATGATTGTTGTTCGAGAGCGGCGCTTTGGTCTGCATCAAACGTCAATAATTAAGCCACTTTTAAACAATATCAGCAGCAACAACGCGGCCGCTTTAGCGACAAATACTAGCTAATTACGATGCTTGGCAACGATCCATGCCAACGAATAAACGAAACCATGGCAACGAATAGAGGCTTCACGTTTCGATATATCGAAAAGTCTTTTTTGAGAATAAGAAAGAGGAGAAAAAAAATTCACTAAAAGTAACGTCTGTTACTCGCGACTGTGACGTCCACCTTTTCGAAATATCGAACTAGCGCTCGGTGGCCTCTTCGTAAACGTAAAAAACTCTTAACCAGTTCGAACGCTTCATCTTAACAAAGTAATACTCGACTAGAACTATCGATAAAACGACGATAACGTGCTTTGTGGTCGAGAGACCCGGAGCCTCGCTATCACGCAAATAATAACAAAAGACGAAGTCGAGTGTGTTTCAGATTCATTTTTGTGCGCATGTATTTATCTGCCTGCATATACATGGAATTGTTGCTCGCCGCAATGCTGCTTGCCCGTTACTGTCAAGGCCTCAACTATAGTGTCACAAACTTTATTTCGCTTTTTTTTAAACTCGTGTTCATACGAACTTGAATCGATAACGAGTGTAAATCAGCTCGGATCATATGACGTATTTATTAATAACGCGTGGTTATACGTACACGTAATTTGTGTGTATGTGCGTTATGACGAAGTCTCATTTATCAGAAAGATGGGTAAATTTTTCGAGAGAAATATAATCACTCCACAAGCCTTTTTTGTCGTTTAACAACGGCCCGATGCCGAATAATTGACAAAGTAATCAATTTTTCAAAGTCTCGCTGATTCGTGAAAAACAAATCTGTTCATTTTGCTGGTAATGGAATTGAAATGCTTTCGAAATTGAACATTTTTTTTTCGACTCAGTATTACGAATTTTCGTACACGGATGTCCGTGAATTTTGAACAAATTTGGATAATCGCGAGCCCGAGAAATAATGAGACATTTTTAAAATATGCTGGTGATGAAGTTAATAAGAAGCCACACTCGGGCAACAGAGTACGTACGTGAGCGGATTGAAATGTGATAGCAATTGTATCTAGCGTGGAATGGATATGTGGGAAATGATAGACCATCGCGAAGCGGAGTAAAGGTCACAAAATAGGTTGCTTCGTCACAGTATCGGAAAAACTCGAGCACGTGGAGAATCGTACGCATTCGCAAAGAGGTTTGCACGCTTCATTGCGTGGGCACGAGTCAGAAGTGGTTTGACGTAAAAAAATAACTGAGGCGTTGAGAATGGAAACGATGAAAATTTCGATCGAGCGTAAAGTTGAAGGACCGCGAGGCAGGCACGAAGGCATCGACGACGTTTAAGTTTAAATAGTAAACGGTCCCGTCATTATCGTTGTTAGAAACACAGCAAAATTAAGTGACACATTTTATACCACCGCATTTGACTGACGAGCCCCCACGATTTGAATGCTTAAATAATGCCTGATTCGCACGGTATTTCGATGTACACAAACAAGCAATTACGTCGAGTCATAAATGCCAATTAATTGTTGAAAAACAAACATTTCGGAGTGTATACGAGCGAGCAATTTGTTCGGCACACAAAGGCTCCTCATCGCGTTAGTTATTCATGAGAATCGTTTCGCGGTATAGCGGAGACTAAACTCGAATGGTATTTGAACATGAGACAAACGACTGTTTATTACGACTGATTTCCTGGTTGAGCTGCGGAATAGTCATATGGATATATCGACGTTCTACGTTAACGATGTGAAAAGCGAGAGTGCGTCGTGCGAGCTCTCGAGAACGCTCGGGATAACTGATGTTATTCGTCATTCGGAGCGACAAGTTTGATTGGGCTTTGAGAGAAAAAGATAATTCTGTGTTTTCGAAGAAATTTAATCGTGATCAGCTCGTGTGGATAATAGCAGTGAATAAATATTGACTGAACGAAAAATACAACGAAGAGGGAACTCACCTGAGGCGTTTGTATGTTCTTATTCTTGTCGACGATGGGAATATTGTCGAGTGGCTGACGGAACGTGATGTTCTTATTTTTGTTATCGAGTTTCTTTTTGTTGTTGTTTGCAGTACTAAATCGTTTCCACGAAAGTGCGTTGATGAATAGGGAATGTTTCTTGAGGTTTTTCTCGAGGGCATTTTTTTCGGAAATGATGCGTTCATTGTCATTGTTATTGAGATTGATATTGTTGTTTTGTAACGAATTGTTGTTCGTGGGTGGATGATTGTTCTGAGTCGTCGGGGCAGGCGCAACAGCCGCGACGCTTTTGTTTTCGCGATTTTTCGCGTTGTTTAATTGCTCGTAATTGAAATTATTGAGGGTGAAGTCAGTTGTTTGCGGATGGTGGCCGGTGGTCGGGTAAGCCGAAGCGCGCCGATCACGTGGACTGAAGGACAAGACTGTGCCCATGTTTACCGACTGATTGTTACCGGGCTCGCTGACCTGATGTTGCAATTGGTGTTGGCTCGCTTGCAACGAGTGTATTTGACTCTGGCTGTGGCTTTTGGTCAACTGCGGTTGTTGATCACGCTGCGTTTGGGGCTGCAAGTGATGTTGGCCTTGCTGCTGTTGCTGCTGTTGCTGCTGAGACTGATTTTGATTTTGTTGCTGATTTTGCGGCGGCAGGGGCGGCGGCGGAGGCCGAGGTGGACTCGGCGTCGTGATCCTCGGAGGTGGCGGAGGTGCCCAAGGTATCGAGACCTCCCTCGAGGGTCCCGTCAGCGGGGTCGCATCCCCCGGCTCGATGGCCTCCTCCACGACGGGACCCACAACTTCGCTCAACCGTCCTCCCAGCCTGCTGCCTTATTCCCTCAGGGCAATAGGATACCGCTCTCCGCCTCCCGGACGCTCTGCACTCCCGACTTCCTTAAATTACCCCCCGCACCTTGTTCCTCCCGCGCACACAATTCTTATGCTTTGAACGACGACACTTTTAAAATGGTCGATAAAATATTCACCTCCGCACAACGCGTCTTATCCGTCTCGTTCGTTCGTACTGAACTGCTACGAAATAGGTGCTTCTTCGGCACGGCACTCACGCACCCTCTCACGGCCGAGGGAACACCGTAACGCGGGAGTATGGCGCTCGATCAATAACACACCGCTAAACGTCAACGCGCCAATTCGAAAGGCTCGCGTTTCTTTTTTCTTCTTCTTCTTTTCACTCACCTCTTCCCTCGGCGGCCTCTACGTTGTTTTCCTTTTTTTTTTACTTTCAATCCCCCCGCAATCGAGCCTCCACGAAGAACGGAGGGTCGCGCTTCTGCCGAGGGACGAACGCGTCGCAAGAGCTTCTCCTTCTGTATATATACCCGTACTTCGCCCTGTCCCAGCTACAGCTCCATCCGTCTCTCGCGCTCGTGGATCTTAAGGGTGCACGAGACGATTCTGTAGGGAATCCACCACCCTGCAATCCTGCGCGCACGCCCCCACTCGCCAATGATGGAAGTCGGCGCGATGCTATTCCGCGCGCGGGATGTCGGCCAACCAGCAAAATGGCGAACACGATCGATCTCTTCACTCCCTTGCACCTATGTGTACGGAATCGTATGAAACTTTGTGCTGGACCGCGCTTCAGGAAACTAAACACTTTCGTACTAATTTTGTATACTGGTCGCAGGGGACTCTGGAGAGACGCAAAAAAACGAGCCGGTTTATCGCGAGCTAACGAAATGGGGACGTGGCTCAATTTTCAATGAAATCTCGTCTGAGCAGGCGAGTGAACGAATCCAAATGACTTTCCGTTCCCGTCGAGCGATCTTCGCTACTGATTTCTTACCGCGGTTTGTTTGTTGTTGAGAGCGAAATTCCCCAACTCGGTCTACGGGTTAGCACGTTTTTCTACTAATTTTTCGATACAATTTTGCCTACATCCGACGCACTCCCACGCTACAGTGTTATTTATTTATGCTACTTTCAACTCGAAAGCCTTCCGAAACTGTTAGTCAAATCGTCTGCCCCGACGAAACACCCTGAGGATATTCCTGGGGGGATTTGGTTCTCCTTCCTCCGACAAAGCACATTCGCACTTTTCTGCCAAACGTAGGAAGAAGAAAAACTGCTGAACTGACGCGATTCGTGAATACGCGAAACCCCGTTAGCTCGCACACTTTTCACTATCCCTCGTCGCACACCTTCCGCACTTTACGACCCTCCGCTGGTCGTGCGCGTTGATATTCTTTCTCGTTGAGCCAGCAGGCGAGCAGGAGAGCTGCCAACTCTCGTCGCAACCTCGCTGCCAGTGTGCTCGCCCTCACGGCAGACCAGCCAAGATCCGATGCGCGTATATATCTATGGATTTTTTCGTACTTGTATTCGACCAGTGTATCTGTAGCCACGGAGTTTCGTCCGCCCTGTAGAATTCCGTGCGCGCGCAATCGTTCGATAAACGCAAACGGCGAACGTCGATTGTCGGGGGTGGTGACGAGATGGCGGTCGTCGTGGTGGTGGTGACGCGACGTAGCGCTCCTGAGAGGGGTGCCCCGACCGAGAGCAATAAGGGAGCCGCGGGGGTGAGTGTGACCGAAAGCGATATGCGATCGGGAGAGTGAGCAAGAAAATGAATATCCACGAGCGTTTGTATATGTGCGCGAAGGAGACGCCGATGAGGGAAGGAAAGACGAGAAGATCGAGGCTCCGAGAGCGAACGAGGGTGAGAATACCATGCGAAAAATAGTTCTTCTTGGACTGAGAGAGAAGCCAGCGACGTGGAAGATAACATTTCGATACTCGATACGCAATAATAAACAGAAATGATCGACCAAATGATACTGATTCTCCGATGTGGAGACTGAAAAATGGGAGACAAATGAAAATGTAACGGAGAGTGCATGGCAGATATTTAGTAGGGAGAGAATCTGTCCGCATCTGCACTGCAATTGGATAAAGTCGAAAAACGATTTTAAAGATTGCCTCAGCTAATCCCTTTTTCGGGTCGATTTTCCGGAGACTTCTCTGCTGACGTCACTACGATGGCGACGTAAATTTTGTCCCATTTTTCAAGTCTGACGAAATGCTTTCGACAATTTCCTTTCTGATGAGCTTCGAGATTGCTTTCTTTGGGAAAAGAATGCAATCGAAAGATTGGTTTGGACACCAACTTAGTCTTCGTGTTTTTTTTTTCATGATGATTTCACTTTCATTTTGCGAGTATTTTTCATCGAAAACACGTCAACGGATGGACATTTCTGTCCAATTATAAGCTCTGTACAAACAGGGTAGACGATCGATTTATAATTTCGAGGGTGAAGAATAAAGTACTGCGTCAATTTCACCAGAATGGTCAAGCCTCGTTGCTTGTTTCGAACCTTTGCGAGGAGAAGAGTCCCTCGATCTGCGTGCTCCGATTAAAAAGCTCGTTGAATTTCAAATGTTTATTAAATTTACGACTTCGAATGTTGGTGGACAGAATTTTTTGCAAAATTTGAAAAACAAGAAAAACAAAAATTCCGTTGGAAGCAATTTTGCTGAAGTACGAGTTTGGCATCAATTCAAATTCTCTTCTCGTATCATCATTCAGCTCAACGAAATTCAATCCCATCAGACATTCGGGAAGACAAACGAAGGACTGTGTGAGAGCTCAATTTCGGAAATATCGAGTGCTTCCAAGTTTGATCAGTTGAACTGGGTTTCTTTATTCTTCGTATGCTCACAGACATCGTAATTTCATCTGATATTCCTTGTCGTGTGAAATTTTTGATAAACCTGTTGTTGAAGATAGTCGTGTATTTGCTGAAGATGCGCGCACATGGGCGAATCGCGATGCGTGAAATGAGCTCGTATACGTATATTCCCGGTGTCAAGTTGTCCGACCTAAATCAACTGCGCAGCAGCCTTCTGCATAAAATTGTGCTTCTTCACGTCAATTTCAAGTGAATTTGAAATTTTTGCAAAAGCTTCAGTGCAAATTGTCCATCACAAAACTCCTCAATTTCGATTATTCTTTTTATTCCTTTTCATAAAAACCCCTAATTTCGATTTCATCGATTATTTTTTCGTTGCTTTATCGTGCTCGAGGTGAAATTACACATTTTAATGCAATTGTGTGCTGATTCGTCATCGCAGTCGTAGGAATTCCGTCCATGCTTGGGGGACTAACAAAGAGCGCCACGGTACTTGATCTTGGCCTATTTGATCGCCGTCTACTTTCGCGTGAACGTCACAGAAGAGGAAGTTGTGAGAGAGAATCTTGAAAACCGAAATAATCGAACTTCAGGTTGGAAATTTTCAAATTTTCATTGACAATCCTTCGTATTTTTTCTCTCAAATTAATTACTTCTTCGAGGTATAAAATCTTAACAAAAAAATATTGCCACTCAACAGAATTCGAAAACTTCATTGCTTAGCTGGACTGCCTGAAATGGGATTATCTAATTAGCGAGTTTAACGAATTTTCTCTCGGAAGTTTGATAGAGCAAAGTCGAGATATCGAGCACCGTGACCCAGGACGCAGAAGGGCCAGCAGCAGAAACGTTGTTTCTCGCCTGGCACGTTAGAGATGTAGGTTTAGACGTAATTTCCGTAGACATAGTTGCGAGAGTCCAGTAGATAGGGACGTCAAATGACAGCGTTGTGGTCAAACATTCTCTGGCACGTTCGTTAGTAGATTCAGCGAGCGAGCCAGCGGCCTATGCGACGAGCGAGCAAACAAGTAACAAGTGTCACCAGTAGATAGGCTTCTCAGTGGCCGGACTCGGCGATCTTCTAGAATAACAAATCTGCGAGGGGAAAAAATGTTATTATTAAATAAATTTCATGCGGATCGAATATCGATGATATATTCTTGGGCAAGTTCTGCAAATTTTATTGAAATTCCAACGGAAACACTGGGCAGAGGGCTGACCGCGTGACTCTTGAGACGATCGATTTCAATTTTTTTTAAGCTCCTTACTCGTGGGAGAGTCCAAACCTGAATGCTAGACGTGCTCGATTCGTTCGTGACGACGGTCTCCCAATTTAAACGCTCACTGGTGAGGCCAGCATATCGTTGGGTGACTGCTCAGTCGTAGACCGAATCGATTGCTGAACAGGAGACAGACTTTTTGAATTTCTGGTGTTTATGAACGGACTCTGAGTAAAAACACGATTGCCTGAGACAAGCTCGTTAAAAAACACGAAAATTCACACCCAAAAACAGAAAAACAACGAATAAAGTTACAAATTGTGAATTTTCGTACTTTCATCGTGAAAAACACTTTTCAACACTTCGAACGTAGAGCAATTTTCATTTTTTCGTTTATTCAGTCTCACGAGGAGCTACACAGTAATCCGTAAAGTTAACTCATTTTCATTCCACCCGAGAAAATCTTATCCACTGACCTCATTGGACCGATAATTCGTAAAACAATGTCGCCGGATCGTTAAAAGTGACACAGCCAATTACAGTTGTGTTAGAATTCAGTATTTCGAGCATAATTCCGTATTTCGAACTTGCATAATCAGCAACTAACGAAATAAGTCGATCACCCCCGTTTTGGATTTCGAAAAATTTGATTTGCACCACAAAATCGTATTTCCGGCGTCCAAAAAACTGGAATCGTAGGGAGCAAAGCCTGGTGGAAGGAATTTATGAAATCCATGTAATATTGACTTATATGCATCGTTGTCGTCGAGGACATAAAAGTGTTGATCCCTTGGCAAAGTTATTTATAGTTCAACTCATTTAATACTGAATTTCTCAAACGTATAACAGAGCCTCCGTATACGTAGGCGCATATTTACGAGTGAAAACGTGTGTGCGTTACAAACACGTTGACGATTGGATCGCCGGAGCTGAAAAAAATGAGCACAGAAGGTGTTTTATCGATGTGACGATGAAAAGTATCGACGCTAAAAATACAAAGAGGTATCTGTACCCGGCTCTCATCTCGATGGCGTGAAACCCCCAGCCACCCCTTTTCTCTCCGTCCCTCTCCCATTCTCTCTCTCTCTCTCTCTTCTCTCTTCCGTTCTCTTGAGTGAAACGCAATATCGATGTGACCTCGATACAACAAAGCTCGAGCGGCATAGACCAAGATGTGGCAATGTATCGTGTTTGACGATTTTGTAACACGCGATGATTTTGCGACGCGAGAAAGGTCCCTTTGCAACCGCGCTGCCTGCGGCCTCGAACTCCCTGGACGGTTTACTGGGCGGCAGCGTGTCGATCTACGATCGGTTTGTTGCTCATTTTTTCGCCCCCGCTGACGCCGAAGCGATCGGGACGTTCTGACTCGCCGGAAAAATCACGATTTGGATTTTCTGCCATTTTTATTTGCCTCGCACCAAGGTTTCGTCGGAGACGCATAGTCAAAGTTTAGGATTCCGTTGCGCCTGTCTATCTTCTCGGAACATAACTTTTCATGCATCGAGGATCGATTTTCACCACGTTTTCCCACCCGTCGAAAAAATTGCGTCGTTTTATGGGCGATGAGACGCGATCCGTCACAAAAGAATGTCTGTATGGAGCTGTGATTTGAAGACTGCGACCAGAAATCGTCGCAAAAAGGAACCCGAACGACACTCGCAAGGGAGCAACGCGTCACCCCCCCGGAAATTATACTTTCAATCCTTTTCACAATAAGAGATGCACCACGCGCGTTGAAAGTCAAAGCGTCTATGCGTGAAACGTCTCTCGAGGGGGAGACAGAGATTAAACGATTTATAGTTTCGTCCAATGGAGCGCCACGAATATTACAAAGAACGAAGAGATTTTTCTCTGCTTCGCTCCTAATCGAGATCCCGGAGGGTTGTTATTTCCTACTTGTCCTTCGAAGTGGAGTTGAATCTCAGGAGCTAAAGTAAAGGGCGAGGGCCCACCCCCCCTTGTTGATCGGATCGTAATCAACTTCGCGATTCTTCATTATTTTTTCATCACTCAAAATTGAATGATTCAGCGAGAGATTTATTGGCTGACGCAATTCTCGGTTTTCTCAGTTATTATCTTCTCTGGTTTGCTACTTAAAACACACAAATTTCAAAACTTTTGCAAACGCGGCTCCCCTCCCGAGTGCCAGATGTCGAAAGTTTGTTCATTCGCGTTTGAAGAATCCAGCCGAGAAATATCGAAATTCTCAAACTCTTTTCTCCATGTTATTAGCGGAGATATAAAGATATTTTACGAGGAGAGCATCATCCCCTTTAGGGAGGCTTCAGACTGCCGAGCCCCTCCATTTGGCGGACGTTACCCTGCACTGTCGGCTGTACGCGGTATCGCCATAGCAACCCCTCTCTACTGAAACTTGCAGTCGGGATCAGAGCGAAGTAATTTCAGCCTACCCCAATATAAAAAAGAAACCCCGTCGGCTCACTCCCTCGCAATCCACCCTGTCTCGTTTCTACAGCAAACATATGTATCCTCGAAATCTCATAAACATTGTTATCGCGAGTTTACAGGATGCATTTTTTATGGACGTATCCCAGCACCGAGCTTCCCCACATTTTCATCTTAAACTCTCGTGACACAGTTGCATTTGCATTGTTCTAGAATAATATGTTGAAAATTACATTCCCAGAGGGTTTAAGTTCGGGGAGCAAAACGAAAAAATAATAAATTTCGTGTGAGGTGATGTGAAAAATCTCATTTCTCGCTCTGGCAACTTTGTTCGAAGCATTTTTGACACGACTCGATCGTGATGACTGTCCTAGAAATTTGGACAGCGATCTGACGTTTTTGATGTGTAATTTTCATTCTTTCGATCCTCAGAGTTTTGGGAAATCTTGGAGAACCGCTGCAGGAGGATTTTCTAGATGTTGCAACGCTTACGAATAACGGGAGGGAAGAACTGTGTGGAGGAAATTGAAGAAAGATTCAGCTATTTTCGAGCTAAATTACCGGGACACGGATATGAGGATCGAGATCTACTCAGCGAATCGGAAGATTGTACTTTCCATGAATTATATCCGGTAAATGGTGAAGCTGAATTGCTCGCTCTGTTCGTCAGGCGCGTCGGGTATATTTTTCGTAGAAATGAAAATATTAGTATTTCTGGTGGGATCAAAACATCGCGGCGTTACTGTAAAAAATATCAGTCTGAGTTCGAGCTTCCCCAAGTCGAGTGGGAACGAGAAAAAAAGCAGCAGCATGGCCGTTGCCTCATTCGCCACTTTCATTGTAATCGTCGCGAAACTAAACTTGTTTTTAACCCTCTCAAACGCTTACGAATCCAATAGTGTGACATTTCCAACGATCCAAGAAAATCGAACGGTTCGAAACGAACCACAGTTACAATTGGGGCTGAAAAACAAAAGGACCGATTGGTGGCCTCCGATTCCTTTGGCCCCGCTTGATCGGGAAGCTGCGCAGTCGAACTTCTTTCAATACTCACCGTGGGCGCAGCTTCCGGTGCCTGCAAACTACTATTTTTCTGGTAAAAAAAATCTCTCAAACTTTCTTTTGTTTCCAATTGTTCGTTGAAATTAATTCCAACTTTTTTCTTCTTTGAAAAACGAAATTATTCACTTTCGTTGTAAATTCAAGCTCGAATATTTTTCGATCATTTTTTTTTCAATCGAAACGAACCAGCAGGACTGACCCCACCGCTGGAACAAGTACGAAGCGAACACTACGCGTATCTCCCGGAATACGATTACCCTCATTCGTCGCCAATGGTTTCCCAAGGACCGGCGACGAGTTCTCTTGGCATTGGTACAAAACATCTCGCAATCGTTAGCTTCATCGGGCTTCTATTACTCTTCGCCATTATACAAAATTCTCTGATGTCTGCGAAGCGTAAAGATGCATTAGTGGATGCACTTACCGGTCGTAAAAAGAGAGACCTCTTCGTCACTCAGGGACTCGTGCCGATGGTACTTTTATCAAGCTTTTTATTCTTTCATGAACGAACCGACTGTCCTAGTTGAGCCAAAGTGTCGATTGAAGTGAAAATCTACTTTTACTTACATTTTTTAAAATCATTGAAAATCACGTGAAAAATATCCATTTTGAGAGATAAAATTCTCATTTTTTCTGTATTTACCAAAAGAACTTTGAAACTGCAGCGTTTTTCCTTATGTCGCACAATTTTGGATGAAGCTTTTCGTCCTCTAAAAGTCGAAAAATGTATAAAAAAATCTTTTACTAAGATCGATGGAATGATTAGAAAGTTCAGTAATTTGGTCGGTTTTTGCGTTGATTTTTAATTTCTAATTGTTAGCCAATCGAAGAAGTTTTGAAAAATGGCAACGAAAAAAATTTTTTGTCTACCTCAGACTCCGGAGCAAGTGGAAATATTGAACGATGACGCGCGACTGCGTTGCATCCAGAGGACGGTTTGCCTAGAGAATCACAGAATAGTCGAAAACTTTGGTGTCGTTGGTCGAAAGCTCGCGAAGTATTTGACGTAAGTAAGAAATCGGTCAAGATATTTGTGCTACCGAACAAAAACTCCAACGAATATTGACACTTTTCCAAAATTTCAATCCATCGCGAAGGAACGGTGTGAAGAAATCGGTGCAAACGGCCTCAGGCTGGGCGCGTCTCATTGAAGACGCTGGTCAAGCTGGACTCAGGGGTGACAACTGCAACGTGCTTTATCGGGACTGCACCACCATCTCGAAAATCGGAGATGAAAAAACTCAGAATAAATAACATTTTATCGGATTAAGACCGCGGAGACACGAATTATATATACGACGTGACGTTCACCAATATAGCAGCCTACATACATAGACATACTCACGCTAATATATTTACGTTTGAACTCCTGACCCAAATCTACCTGTGGCTGCATACGAGTGAAATGGGGCCACGTAACGAAAAATTCTCGAGTCCTAGAGCCCTGCAATCCAAGGAGAACCGAGCACGGAATCATGTGCTTAACTAAAGCCGAAAATGAGCGAGGTATAAAAGCTAATTTGACAGCAGCAGGTAACCGATTATTTGTATATTTTATTCAATAATTCGATATCCGATTAAACCGAATCGATTTTCGATGAAAATAAATTGAGTGAGCTCAAAATTGATTCTCTGGACGAGTTTTGGTTCTTGGTTGCTGAAAAATAAATTATTCCCCTCCCAAAATACAATTGGATCGAAGTTCCTTCAGAGTTCGAGATCGTCGGATAGAGAATTGAGAAATGCCTGAAAACTTGAACATCGGAATCGACAGGTGTTTCGGATGATTTTCTCGTCCCGAATAAGATTGTATAGAATTGGTGGGAAGATGGATGAGTCGAAAAAAGATGACTCGTAAGACCTCCGGAGGGTTGAATGAAGGCGAAATTTTCGAGTGCTGTAAGGAAGAAGGCGATTACTGGTTCGCTCGGCTGACGAGGTTTGGGGAACCCTCAAATAATTCAGGTCGATATTTCGCTTTCGTCGAGGGTGGAAGGCTCCTGACACGGGGACAAAGAAATGTGTGATAAAATGAGAAATAAAAAGCTTATCGATCGAATGAAAACTCCGAGGTATTAATATGCTTTTGAATGTTTTAATTATAATACGCTCTGTTGGTGAATTTGTTTCCGCTACAAACATCGACATCCAGCCTGAACTATTTTAGACAGCATTTTTGCTCTATACATTACCGAGTAAGGTCGTTCCTCGTTTTCCTCGAGTCAACGACCCTCGGTTATTGATGTATATAAAAAAATATCAAATCACGAACATAACATGAAATAATGGAGACAACCATAATCGTCGCGTTGCTTTTTTTCATCTTCTCCTGCTCTCCTCTCTCTTTCTCACTTTCCTGTTTCTTTTCATTAACTATCACAACGCTATCATTATTATCGTAAACATTAAGGCATTACATATTTATAAAGTCTTCGTCACTCGCTACTATACAGCAATACCACGCTAACTCATAAATTTATTGTATAATAGACGTGAGATCGCTCGTTGCGATAGTCCTCAACGCAATTTCTGTCCCTTAAAGTCCTGTCATTTTTTCCTACTCATTTTTCTTATTTTCTTCCCTTTCACTTGCTTTTTTCTCGTGCTCTTTTGACACAGACACAGACACACACATGGCAGACTGGACAAGGCATGGAGGGTTCCTGTGAGACATTTCTTGCCTTCTTCCTCTCGCTCCCTCGAGCTCTATTTTCACAATCGCACACACACGCACACGCACGCTTATGGGTATCGATTATACAGACATGAGAGTGTGTTTTTTCCATTTTTCTTTTAGCGGATAAAAAAATATCGGGAAACTGAATTGCGACGCGCGAAAAAGGAAACGCTGGTCCGAGTGTCACTTCCGTCGCGTTCGAATTTCGCAGAAACTTGAAAAACTCGCTAAATTCCAAATTTTCTTGTTGTTTTGCTTGCGAATCTGACAAATTTGGAGGAAAGTACGTACTTTTGTGGGCTTGCGTACACAGTCGAGTGGATTCGGGCGCGTAAATTTGTCTCCTTCAACGTTTCGATTGGATGAATTAGAAAGACTCGTTGTGGCAATGTATTTCGATGCGGACAGGCGAGCAGGCAGTTTCACGGCATTTTATTTACGGTTTTCTTCTTTTTCAACGTTCTCTTGACTCTGGAACGGTCGTTCGGAAGCAGACGAGGCTCAACGTCATTATTGTAACGGTTTTTTAATACGCGAGGAAAAAGTCGCGATCGTCGAGTACGTTTTGAACACATTTTCTTATTTTGACGTCACGTCGATCGGAAAAAGTCCCGGACACGAATGGGCGACAAAAAATTGGCGAAGAATCTCCCCAGTGGAAACAGCGTCGCGGTTGCTACGCGGGCCTGCACGTTTTCATTCGTTAAATATTTCATCCAGAGGGTTTTTCCGTTTCTTTCCCATTTTTCTACAAATTTGACTTCGTCGCTGAAAATAAAAAAGATAAAATCATCGGACTTTCCTCATAATTTTTCTATTTGACGAAGAAAAACCAAAGCCTCTCTACTCTGCATTTCTCTGCGACTCAACTGTGTGAGAATTTCTGAGGCTATACGAAAAAACATCCCCAAGAGAAATGAATTTCGAAGTTTGTGAAAATGCCGCATCGTTTCGCTCAGTCAAATATTTCGTCGACGAAAGACGATGGAAATAAAAAGGTCCAAAATATTTGTAGAAAACTTAAAAACAAGCGAGAGATCGGTGTCAGGCTTGAAATTTTGTGGTCGAACTTCGGGACCGCAAAGAGAGCGAGAGAGAGAATGAGAAAGAGCACGAGGCAGAGAGCCCTTAACGAAGAGGCAAAAAAACGAAAGTAGGGAGGAAAATCGATAGGAAGAGAGCTCGGAAAAGTTGTCCTTCGCTCGATCTCCGATCGGTAAGAAAACTTGGTAATTTCGAGAGACAATGGCGCGTGTTTTTGAATTTTCATCTTATTTATTGGATGTAGCATCATTCATTTTATTCATCGAGGCAATGTTTTCTTTTTTTGTCAATTTTTTTATTATTTTTAATATTAATATAGGAAGGGGGCACACGGCGAGCTGACAACATATTTAGCAGGGCGCCCCCCTGCGCGGTATATCGCGAATCACTTTTTATTCTATCAATCGTTCGCTCTCTCAATCTCGCTTTTATTATCCTCCGAAAGCTTCGAAGGGATTCACAAAGAAAAAAAAAAATCACGAGCTCATGTTTCTTCGTCGTTCATCATTCATCGTTTTTTCTCGCTCAATAATCGTTTGTTGTTGTTGTTGTTGCTTTTATTATTTGCAGAGTTTTTTTATTCATTAAAAATCGCTATGCAGCGAAATATCGGGCTGCTTGAGAGATCGAGAGAAAAAAAAATAAAACACCAAATCGTTTTATCGACACGGATCAATCGAATCCCAGCATCGTATAAAATGAATCCACATTATGCCGACTAACACGATTATCGTCTTAATCCTTTTTAAACTCTATCAACTGATATAATAATAGTTATTAATATTATTAATAATAATAATATGTACAACATTCCTATAGTATCTATAATGTCGTCTATATCGTCTCGGTGAAACGGAAACGGTCGACACGCGCTCAGATTATTATAAAATATTATTCGTTAAAACGCCTCACTTTTACTTCGCTCAGTTACACAATTTCCTCGTTTCTTTCCTTCATTTCTGTACTTTTTTGTTTGTTTTGTTTTTTGTTTTATCCCTGCCGTAACGAGTTTTCAATATTAATCGAGACCTCAAGTCGATCGTGAATTTCATAAGTTCGTATTTTCATTGAAGAATCTTGTATTGCATTGGAATTCAAATATGGAATTGACGAAGTCGAATTAATCCTGATCTGTAAGTAACCGAACTTCCAAATTTCAGTTGAACTCTTATGGAAGGCAACCCAGACTCCGGAATTGACGTTAAACGCCATTTAATCTGTACGATTTGACTCGAAATCAAGTTCACCGACGAAATCGGAAGTGATCGACAAGAATCTCGTCACTGGAGATTGGACGTTGACTCCGAAAACTCGAATTTTGGGCGAATGAATTTTTTGTCGTTTCCAATCGAGATTTTCAACTTCTCGTACGAACTTACGAACTTACGAACTTACGAATGAGTTCAAACAAAAAGCCAAACTCATAATCATCATAATTGTTATGAAAATGAGGTTTTTTTCAGCCAAGTAAATGCTCAATATTTCTCGAAGGTTGGTGTTCACGGTTGGAGCTTTAAGGCCTCGAATTTGTGTGTCGATACCTGTCATTTTGTTTAGTCCTTCTCGTACGTATATATTTGTACATTTTATAATCTCGCGAGGACTACTTTCGTCCCGCTCGTCGTCGATACAATAATGCGGGTGGCTTTTCTTCGTGTTACACAAAGTGTAAATGTTAATTCTGTTTCTTTGTTTAATTAAGTTTGTTTGTTTGTTTCATTTATTTATTAGAATTCTATTGTGTGCTTTGCTGTTGCAATTTATATCGTAACTTATCTGTCACTTTTATTTTTATTTAGGCTTGCGGTAACATCTTATCGACGAGACGCACGTGTGAACGAGAAAGTTTGAAAAAACCGAAGGTTTTTTTGGATCGAGCTCGAAGATATAAAAAAAAAGTGGAAAGGCTCCTTTCGCTTAATTTTCGAATTTCTATGAAATACGACAAGTTATGAGTGGTCGAAATATTGGATTGCACCATCAAACGAAATCTCGTTTCTGTGTGTACATTTTTAAAGATACAAAAACTCACAATTTTTTGAGCCATTGATACAGAGAAGCAAAAAAAAATAGAAATGATTACGAGTTTTCGAGTGTTCAACAATATTTGGAAGACGACGAAACGATTTTCGCTCTAATTTTTCGCCATTTCTTATTTCCCAACATTGTATATGGAAGAAAAAATGATAAAATCGACCAAAAAGAAATAGTTACGGGGAGACTTTTTGAAAATGTGCGTTTCACCATAAAAGTAGGCCAGGCCCTTTGTACGATCGATCAAGGTCGATGATGAAGAAGCGATCGAAATAATAATAAAAAAAAGGGTAAAATTGAACTTTCGTTTTTCAAAAGTTTCGGAACAAGCGGATTTTCATTTTCATTTTTTTTCAATTCTTGTTCACCCGGAATGAAAAAAACTAAAACGACGAATAAACAAAAACGTGTGACGCGTTCAACACGGAACTCAAATGACAAAGAACAAGAAAACTGAGCAATATCCGATTGAACACGATAAAAAAATTAATAGGAATTGTCGACAGTTTATTGAGATCTTTCTCGCAGATGGCTGAACATACATACATTTTATCTTTTTCGCTCCATTTATAAATTCACACTAATTTTCAATACAAATAAACGAACAAAAAAAGATCCGTTCATAGCTTACGTTCCGTGCATCGGTTGAATTGCCAGGCTGTTAATTATCGTCACCTTTGGACATTACAGAAATTTAGAACTATGTACATGTCGCTGGTACTTCTTGTTTTTTCTTTTCATTCGTTTTTGTCTCTCCATTTATCGTTATTTAAAATCTCTTTCTTTTCTACCTTCGCTTCTCGCCTTATTTCCTTCCACTTTCCTCGTTCCTCGAAGCGAGGATGAAAAGTAAAAATAATAATCACTAGGGACCAGTCATAAGTTGTCATGCTTAATAGTACAATAGTTACACGCGCAATATCTAATCATCATCAGCGAATGATCAATCGTCATCGTTAATTCATTAATTACAATATTCAACGTACAAATGTAATTTCGTAATCGGGATTACAGGTGACAGTTTTTATTCTTGTTTTGGAATTCTGCCAATGCCCGTGTTCATTCTTTTGTTTTTCTTCATTCAGTTTTTTTTTTTGCGTCCACATTCGCCATTCCCACAATCGTCAAGTATTTTAAATCATCTAGTGTCCTTTTACTCATCCCTTTCCTCTCGAATTTCTATTTTTTCTTCTCACAGTGTAATCAAAACTCTACCTGGCCGAAAGATTATTTAATTTTGTTTTTGTGTTTTATCATTTTTATTTTTTTTTAATTTTTTTTCTTTATTCTCACATTACTCAAAGTTCGATCTCTCGCAGGCGATTCGAGACTTTCATCATCGTCACACGAGTGGATCATATTCTTCTACGTTTTCATCATTTTCAACACAAAATTTTTCCGCACATTAATTTCTTAAATCCAGCCTCGAGAAATTCTATCAATTCTTTTTCATCGTCCCTTCTTCTCTGTCGCTCTTCACACACGTAACTCACAAATATTTGCGCGATCGCGTAGAACCCCGTTAGTTCACGAGCGTCGTGACACGAACGAGGACATATTTATACGTTTATACGAGGCGTTTTTTTATCCAACTTGACGCAGCTTTGGCTCTGGCCCTCTCAAATTTCATTCGACATAGTATCAAAAAGATTCCTCAAACTTGGATGCAAGAACGAAGAAAATAAAATTCTTCCTTCGGTAACAGTTTTCTTCTATTTCACTTACGTCGGTGAAAATCACATGGAAAAAATAAACGAGAAAATCATTCACGCGATCTGTTAAAAACCGAATTTTCATTCAAAATTCTTTTATTATCAACAACAAAATCGAACGAACGACAGTGTTACAAACGAAAGTAAAAAAAAAAAAGAAAAAGAAAACAAAACAAAACAGCGAACAAAATTCTAGAGGACGCGTGTCAAAGTGAGGCCATTTTGGCGAGGAACCTCATACATAGATACGAATTATATATATATACATATATTTATATATATATATATATATTTTCGACATAATCTCCAGTTTTTCAATCATCTCGAGCGAATGCATTTTCAGTCTCGTGATTAAATTTTTCGTCGAGGAAGAAGTGTGTTATGTTTTTCATATCTTTTCGGTTGTTGTTGTTGGATTTTTATCGTTTTTTATTATACACCGCTATGAACCTCGATTAGACCTAAGCATGCTTAGAAAATATTTGAAAAAACGAGTCTATTGGAAGGTGGCTTTTTTCGTTCAATTAGCGCTCTCTCTTTCTCTCTCGCTCTCGCACTTTCGCACATTTTTATTTACTCGTCGCTGTACACACACACGGTTTTGTTTATACTTCATTTAATTTTTTTCTTCCTTCAATCGCAATAATAATAATAATATTAATAATAAAAATAATAATAATATTAATAATAGTAATCATTGAAAAACATTGTTTTTTATCATCATATCATTTACTCCGCACGTTATTCAATTGTTGCTACGATCTTGGGGTCCTGTTATTATTATTATTTTTTTAATTTGAATTTTTGTTGTTTCAACCTCGATTCCGTCGTCGTAATCGTCGTAGTTATCGTCATCATCGTTGCTCACCACCCGCATTGGATCCTCGACTTTTCTCGTTTTTAGCACGTTCTTCAGCTTTCACGAACTCCTTAATCCTTGCCTGTTTTTCTTTCTCTTCATAATAATAATGTTGTTGTTGTTGTTGTTCATTTTTTTATTCTTGTCACAAATACGCAGAGCAGGACTAGAGCGTGAGCTCGTATTCGGCGTTGTAAAAATTAGCGCGCCTTTATCATCTCACGCTTTAATAACTTGTCCGTTTTCTCATATCATTTCGTTCTCTCGTTTTATCTTTCTCTTTCGCTTTTTCTCTCAGCCCCTCGCGCTCAATGTGGAATAAAACGAGCGAGTCATCCGATTGACACTGACACATGTAACTTCGGGATTAAAAATCTAAACTTATTTTGTTTTTTGCGGTCTTTTTCGTTTCTTATTTCTTTTTACTGGCCAACCGTGAAGCTCTCGACGTACGTGTGTCACGGGTTAATTCGAGCCGCGTATCCGTTAGGAATCTCTCAGTAACGGCGAAATTCTATTTGAAAATGAAAATAATAAAAGGAAAATCAAAAAAAAAAAAAGAAAAAACAGAAATAGAATTTTTCGTTCTCCGACGTCGACATCACCGCCTCGTCCCCGAAGCTTCGGCACATTGTTCTTCTACAAATTTAGCTACGAAATGAAAAAGCTCCGAACAAAAGGGAGAAATAAGCTTCCATTATTTTCCGCTTTCTCTCAATCTCTCCGCTCGTCTCGTCAATCATTCAAATCCACTTGATCTCACAAAATTGCTCCCAGAAAACACACGCGAAATAAAAACACAAAAAAGTGACAAAAAAATTCAGAATCCAATGAAACAACGCGCAGGAGCGTCGACGAGACGATTCATTACGTTATCGCGTGCTTCATCGATTCTTTTGTTTTCTCTACTTGTTTTTTTTTTTTTTTAATCATAACAATTAATAAAGGCTCTACGATTGGAAAAATCGTATGGACAACATAAAACAACAATATTACCTAATAATTTACTAGCGCTCGCCCTTACGGATCCCCGCATTCCCGAACTCAATCGTAATATTCTTCTTCTCCTTTTTATCCTTTTTTCGGGTTATTTTTAATATTCTCGTCTTGTACCTCGTTTCTACAATTTTTTTAATCATTTTCACAGGTACGAGATCGATTCGTCAATGAACAAACTTAATATCTTTCTCTCAAATTCTCACACGAAAAGGAGAAAATTTGTTGATTTCACGTCGAGTTTAACGAACTCCATTTCTTTTTATCACGTTCGCTCTCGGGGAGCCGCGATTTGAAAACATCGGAAAATAAAATTCTCGTGTATTTCGAGACGCAAAGGCAAATGGTAAAACAAAAAATGTCAAATGAAATAATGTAAAAAAAAATTAAGAATTCGAAGAATCGTGCTTGAAAATAAGCTACTCGAGAACGAGAACGGTGACTTTTGCGGTTGATTTGTTTTTTCCTTCATCGATTTTACAACAACCCTCAATTCGCTTAAACTCTCAAATCTTAATAGATTCTCGAGCATCTTTTCGTTCGTCTTTCGTTCGAAACGTATTTCATTAGAAGGAACGGAGTTAGGGACACGCGGCCTCACGTGGACTGTGCTCGGTGGCGAGATGCGAGAATTTCCAGTTTCGGTTCTCAATGTGCGTTCTCGTGTTTACGATTATTATTGCGCTCTCAAATATCTTCTCCTCTTTCTTCTTTCTCTCATCTCGTCTCAGTCGCGATCGTAGTAAACGTTGTTTTGTTTTCTTCCCGTTTTGCCAAACGGTTGTTACCTCCTGTCACGATAAAGGAGATAAGTCTTCATCGCCCGTGGCAAATTCAACACGGTTATCTTCTCCTCTAGTCGATGTTTACCGATCCGTTGTCGTATCACTCTTCGACAGAGATCCATCAGAGGCAAAGGTTCGGCTGTTTTGATTGGAAAAAAATAAACAACATTCGATTAACGATGTTTTCTCATATTGTGAGTACGATTGATTAATGAATAATAAGTGATTCAATTGACGGTACTTCAAAGAGGAGAAAAATCATTTTGTTTTGAGAAACTTTTGTGTTTGCGTGTTAAGGAACAAAAAATATTGCTTCGCTTACAAAATTACCAGCGTTTACTCCAAAATGAAAACTCTATTTCAAGACTGAATTCCAAGTCGGAATGTCATGATGTTTTTTGATCGAGTTTTATTCTCATGAAAGCGTATGCGTGCTTCTATCGCGTATTGTGGTAAAACGCCTGGAGATTAAAGCTTAAGATCATAAAACCAATCTCATAGAACATTAAATTTCCTACGAAAAAGCCCCTGACGACGTTCCTCTGTATCTTGTAAGAGCGGTTTGAAAAAATTCCTCAAAGTTTCTTTAGCGAGAATGTCTTTGATCTGCTTCTAAATTTAGACTACTCTAGATTGAAAAACCTTGTTAGACGTTATTTATTCTTATAGAAAATTTCATGCTTCACGGAATTGATTCTCTGGTTGTTCGCTCAATCATCGAGTGTTTCTTTTAACCATTCATAATTTATCACGAAACCGTTCGATCTGAAAACTTTGGTAGACCTTTCAACCGAGATTTCTGTCTTGAAATACAAAGTGTTTACTTCGTAATGATTGAATTCGAAATAGAATGAAAAATTTGTTTGAGGTTAAAAAAAAAAAAACTATAAAAACAGATGAAAAATTATTTGCTTACGATCAAGGCCACCGATGTACTTCATGGTGATCTCGCAGTGTCCCCACACTGCTGAGACAATAGGATGCAATTTTCTTCCTTTAAGACCTCTAAAAGCTACGCCGAGGTACTGACCGTCAACGACAAATGCTAACGTGCCCTCGTCCATGTCGAGTACAACTGTAAACAAATATGAACGTTAAAAAACCATAGTTCGATAATTTTCATCAAAAAATCACAAGAAAATAAATTGTTCTCTCCAAAAATGATGTACAAAATCTGTGAAGAGTAAAAAAAAATAGCTCAACGTACTCGTTGTGTTTTTAATATCATTTTAATTTTTACTCCAACTCAAAATCTATTGTTTAAAAATTCTCGTTAAGATAAACTCATTTTTAACTCAACAATAAACTGTAGAAACAACGCAATCGAAATAATTGGCAATGACGTAACATGTTTTTTGTATGATTCATCTTTAGTGGAATTTCTCCAACGATTAAATAAATTGTGTAAGAACAGTTGGCATGGAATTCATGCGTTTAAGGCTCAAGTATAAAAAAACTGTGTGGGAATGACGTAAAAAAGGTGCCAAACAAACAAAATTGTTCTACGTCTCTTGAGAAAAATGGAATGTTTTGAGATCGTGGATTGAAGTAAACGATAAAATGAGTATGAACAGCATCCAGAATAAATGGGAGTCAAAATCAATCTTTTTTGTTCAACCTACCCAAAAATTTGTCGGGAACTATGAAGGTTTCATCGGGCTTTAATAGCGCTGGGTACGTCACACCATTGTTGTTCTTCGAGTCGTGATAAAGTTTATTTCTACCAAGATCCCAGCCCCAGCTGAGCTCGTTGTTACCGACTAGGCTTTGATAGCCGACGCTGTGGAGTGGCGCTTCGGACGTCGCGACGCCTACGACCGCGTGTGTACCACGCTGTCTCGTGCTCCAATGGAGCTCCCACACGTGCATGCCCTTTGTGTAACCGACCTTCCCTCGTATGCAATCCGTACTTTGAGCTACGGGGTGACGATGAAACGTTAACTTGTCGTCCTCCTGAAA
Source organism: Venturia canescens (assembly GCF_019457755.1). NCBI lineage: Eukaryota > Metazoa > Arthropoda > Insecta > Hymenoptera > Ichneumonidae > Venturia > Venturia canescens. The sequence continues at coordinate 5,340,836 of NC_057425.1, forward strand.
TTTAACGACAACAAATTAATGAACGTTTTTGGAATAGCTGAGCCCAACTTTGGTGCTGCGAACTCGAGAATTTGCAGTGAACATTTTTCGTGTAGTCTTCGAAGAGAGTTTTTAATCTGTCAACTTTGGATTTGGTGTGATTCGTGTTTTATTTTGAAAAATGTCAATTTTGTAACTATTGCTTAACGATTTTTAATCACTCGAGTTCGTTTGAGATTCTTTTGTTAAATTGTTTTTGATGTTAAACATTTTACGAAAAATCGAATAGACAGATTCGAGGAAAGATGAATGAGTGAGTGGACGATTTTTGAGGGGAGTTGCTTTTGGCATTGAGAGTATTTTTGAAGAACAAATTACAATGCAGATTTCATGAGGCGAGATTTAGGGTCTGAAAACTGCAGAATAGGCGTTTCGGGTCCTCTTAATGAAATGTTCTTTCGAAAGGATTTGTCGCAATACTTTTCCTCATAAGCTACATACCTGGCAAAAATAGCTACCTGAAATATTCGAGATCGTAGAATTTGTAATCCTTTACTATTGTTCATGTCTCATACCGAAAATATTTTGGATTTATCTAATCTTTCATTTTCGTACAACGAGAATAAAAAAAACGTGACGATCGACTCGAAATTCGTGATTACTTGTTGCAAGGTCATTTGGATTGTCAATTTCAAGAAGGCTCTTGATCAATAGCTTCTTTCGAATGACAGTTTTAAGACGATTTGGTGCAGAGGTATTGGAAGAATTTTATGATTTTGTGGAAGTTTCTAAGTGACAAATTTCTGGAGTTTTCCTTCTTTTTTTTTCGTCTCGCATTCAAAGATGAGTTCAGAGATATTTTTCAGTTTCAATATTTCCCTTCGAACGAGTTTTCGTGTCAAAAATAATAACGAAAAAAGTTCTGTACGCCGAGCATTCGGAAATCAATTTTATTCTCAATTGTTTTTATTTCTCGCGAAGGAAATAACGAAATTCCATATTTCATGTTAATTTTCGAACGCAAAATCCCGAGAGTTTTAACGACGCGATATTTTGGGCCACTGGTCAGTGCAGCGTTCTTGAACTTTCGTGAGTGCGAGGAGGATCCTTTCAAAAAGATTGAAAAACTGTTGGACGATTTTTTCAAAGTGTTCATTGAATCTAACCTTTGAATGTGCGACCAAAAGAGTCGTTAATTTGAGAGCTCACGCGTGACATTTCACTCCAAACTTCAACCGCCAATCACGTGCCAAATGTCGATGACGTTCAACAGAGAGTTTGGCGATTCGTTAGCGGCTATAAATAGCTCGAAGATAATTTGAGTCTCGATGACAAAAAACTGGGAAAAAGTCCCAAAAATAAACCGAAACTAAAACAATCGCGCCCACTAAAAACGTTTTTTTTGTATTCCGCAGGCAAAAATCGTGGAATAATTAAGCGCTCGCGCTTGTTACACAAACATGTTGACTGAAAGTTGTTCGATAAATTTGCTCGATTCGCGGACAGACGCGAAAAAAATACGTTCGACCACACGAAAAATCATCAACTCATGAGAAATTGTCGAATATTTTTCAACCCAAAATATAACATGAAAATAAATAATTATCTGTTCACCTTGACGAATATGTTGAGACTCCGGTCCTCGGCATTCCAGCCGTGATGTACCTGAGTCTCGCGTGACGCGGGTGGCATGTCGAGTAGTACATCGAGACGAGCTGGCCTCGAGAAGTCCTGGGCCAGTGCTCGGGGCACTACCGGTTTGTACGCCACGGCACCGCCACCACCGACGCCAACGCCGCCGCCTGTTCCTGCACCGCTTTCGCGAGTCAGGCTCTTCAAGCCACCTGAAACGAATTTCAAAAAACGAAAAAAATTAGTGAGAATTCACGGGAAGCAAAGACGAAAAAGGAACGAAAGAAATGAAACAAAAACTGAGGACAAGAAAAAAGTCGAACGAGCTCACACGATTCGTGATAAAAGATGAAAAAAGAATTTTTTCATGCAAAAGTTTTAATAATTTTACTCCAAATACTTAATTATTTCGTAAAATAAAAATTCTTCTTTTCATGGAAAAAAAAACAAGTTGAATTCCGTTTGCTGTGAGTCGCTACTGGTCAACAATGAGTCACAAATGTAAATAATGATCGACGTGCTTCTTATTGACGAATGTAGGATTTCTACGAGAAAATGGTCGCCGGATATGAATCGTACGCGTAGAGCTACTGATCGAGTCAAAAGCCCACGTTAAATGGAGGATCAAGAAGCAAAAAATGTTTTGCATTTGATAAAATAAAGAATGATTGAATTACAATTATTGCGTTTCCTTCGTTTGTACAACGAAAATTTGCTGGTGATTTTTTTCGTGAACATTACAGACCGAAACGACTGTTATACCGACTCGAGACCGGAGGTGAACTGAAAGTTCCGTTCTAACGTTCGAACCGCGTTGAATTCATGAGGGACACTGCGGGGCCAAAAGTTCGGACGAAGTGTCAGAAATTTTTGGGGTTCCGTGACGACGGAGATTCGGTCACGTCGGTATTGTGGAGAGCCGAAAATGGGGTTGGTGGAGGGGAGCGCAGGGGCGAGAAAAAACGTAGGCCATGAAAGCGAAAGAAAGAGAGGCACAGAAAGGGAGAGGAGATTTCAATGGCGTAGAGTTCTTAGACGATCCTTGACCGCTTAGTTTATTTGCTCTCGCAGCTGTTCCTGAGCTTCGAGGGTTCGACGAAGAAGGCTCAGGAGCCCCGAAAAACCACCGCTCTTTTCCACCGTCCCTAGTTAGTTATATTCCTACAGGGTCGTCCAAAATTCATGGGTCGATCCTAAATCGGTCCTCTGCGTACTTAGAGCCTTAAAATCTATTCCTTAATCTGGACGGTTCACTTGTGTCAAATGTTTAAACAAGAAAAATATTTCTAGCTGCGCATACGAATTTTTCTAAACGTTGTGCTCAAACCAGCAGTTTGTATCCATTCGCGAAATGGTGTAAAACGTTTCGAGACCTTTTGTCAACAAAAGATGAGAAAAAACATAGATTTTTTAAAAAAACATTTGCCCGAAAACAAACTAAAAACGATAAAAAAAAAAACGCAGTAAAATCAAACCCAGACGAATTAGAGGAAAAAATGGCACATTTTTTCAAACCAAGTTTTAGAATTTTTCAAGTTTTAATTCTTTCCCAAAACCCACTCGTCGCGACCCTCTAACGTCCCACGTTATTTCTTCAACGGGCCGTCAAATTTCTTCATCAATAAAGCACTGCGCGGCACACGGATACTTTCCGAACGATGCTATGACGTCAGAACACTCGTGCAGTCCTTGAGATCACTCATCTCGTGGTTAACCGAGTTTTTCCTCCCGAGCAAGCTCAACCTAACATCGCCAACGGTGGATTATTATACTTTCTAAATTTTTATCTCATCCCACTCCCATGACGTAACTTCATTGTAAATTCAATCGAAGAATCACGCTGCTGGAAAACGGAGCTTTTCCTTCGCCGTTGCGAATCAAATATAACTCCAAAGCATTGAGGAAGAGTTTACTGATCGTGCATCCAAATTCGCGGGGATTCATCGCTCGATTTTTATTTCTCATTCAATAAAAGAAAATAAAATGTTCGAAATTTTCGATGATAATAAAAAATTATCGATTTTTTTTATTATTGCCAAGCCCCGAGGACAAAAAATGTTGAAAAGTTCGCAAACGATTTTATTTAGACGTGGCAACTCCCGTGGATTGCAAAATGAAGATAAATTTGGCGACCTCCTCAAAAATGATTTCAACGTTGTTGTTATATCGTTGGTGAATCGCATTAAGGCGTTTTTCTCCAAAATTTGGTTGAACGAGAAGCGGAGGGATAGGTTTCTCGATCGTAAATAAGTGTTGGAGTAGCAGCTGAAACTCGCGAACCGTGCAGAGCGCACGAGACAGATTAATGAACCGGCCGTAAATCGATTTTTATCGGGAATGACAAAGACGTTACACGCTGGCTGAGCGTGTATAAGCGTTTCGTTGAAGCGAGGCTGAGAGTGTGCGTGTGAACAGTCCGGTCGTTGAACGGGCCAACGGCCTCGAATCGACGAATTTTCCTCCCGAGAATAGCTAAATAACCATTCATCAAAAATGTTTTCAGTCAATTGAAATAACGAGCATGTGGAATATCTCGTGATGATTCAGATGCGAAGAAACATTTTAAGGTGTCACGAGAGCCCGATTTTCGTCAATTGCAAAGATATTATTGAAAAAATAATCGAACACGAAGCGAGATGAATTTTTCTGATGCGCAGTATCAAGTTCGATGCAGCTCCGATGTGAATTTTTCTCTTTTTTCGTCCTCGTTTGTGTGAGGATGAAAATAGGCACGTTCACGACGATGAGTAACGTGGTTGGAACGATGTTAGGAGAGAGAAAGAGGGACGGGGAGGGGCGTAAAGCGAAGGGTCCCGTCGAGAAGGTGAAGGTGGGTGAAGCTCTCAGGAAAAATAAAAATCTTCAAATTCCAAACTCTTCAGGTATACATCGGGAGGTAAGAAAGGCAAAGAAAAGAGAAAAAGAGAAACTTTGGTACAGCGTCGGTTCGTGATGCTTTTCGTCTTCTTTGCTTTCACGACTCCTCGTGGAAGAGGATGAATATGTGTGTAGAGGAGCGGTAGGAGGTGTATACCTGGAGAGCAGGTAAGGCGACCCGCCCTCACCTCTCACGCCCGCAGCAGCAGCAGCAGCAGCCCTCGCGCCGCTGCTCCGCTGGTGTTTTATAGGACGCCACTAAATCGAGGGTCCTGCGATCAGGAGACGTCGAGAGGCCTTGACCCCGGAATAGTCGCCGCGGGTCGTCACCAAACGCTCGCGCACACAAGTTTCTTCCCTCTTCATATTTCTTGCGAACTTTGCGTTTTGCATTATCCATAAGGGAAGTCGATCGAAAATAGTGTCAAATTTATTCTAATCACTTGCGGCTTCCAAAAACACCGAATTCGATGGAGGATATTTGATCATAAATTTCGCGTCCCACGGCTCGACTCCAAGCGCACGGTGATTTTTGTCGCAAATTTATTCGACAGCGAGTCGCACGGGGCTTTCGGAATTTTTATAAATCGATGCAAATTTTCGATGGTTCGCCTAGCACAGCCGAGTTCCAAACTTTCTAACTTTGAAGTTAAATCCTCATTCGAGCATTTGGTCGAGAAATTTCGGGGCATTCGAATCGGTCCGGCCACCCTCGCACGAAACAATCCAAGTGAAAAGTCGTTGTGCCGTGACCAGTGCATTGGATTGTGTGAAAAAACAGAATTTCCTAGACTCCTTGCGCGTTTATTATCGCCCCGGAGACAATCGATTCGACGACAATCACTCGGCACCGTTTCCCCGATCGGTGGATCCAATTTTCCCGAACTTTTAAGTCCTTTTCGATGTTTCACCGTTTGTAAGAAAGAGCCCTGCAGATCACTTACCGGAATGTCGGCCCACTGCCAAGTTCCACATCGCGAAATATTGATTTTGCGAACTCGGCTCGCACTCAGAAGCGTCGACCGGTCCAAATAATGAGTTTTATTGCGTCCGGAGCTTCTTTTCTACTCATAATTTCCACCCCCCCCCCCCTGATCCGCGGGTATTAACGTCAAATTAATCGATCGCAGTCGCTTTAACCGGCCATTTTCAAACGAGTCAATTCAAACGAGTGGGGACAAAATGTTAGAATTACTAAAATTTCGAACAGACAAAATCTCGGGTTTGTAAACTTCGAATATGACTAGAAAATAAATAAAGTCGAAAATAAATAAAGTAAAAATGTTTATATCGAAAATATCGAAAATTTCAAAAATATAATGACGAAAGACTAAATGTTACTGTGAAATACTAAAACAGCAAAAAATCGCACGGTCAAAATGGCGAAACGTTAGAAAGTCGATCGATCGCCATTTTGGCTTTCGCCTCTCCGAGGCATCCTTATTCCGCATATCTAAGTTTTATAGGCTCGAAAAATTCACTTTCGATTTTTTGCTGCTATACATTCTGGCCCATCTATAAATCACCTGCTCACCATCATATTGAATACGAAAATGTGAACTTTTGACATTCGTATCGTCTGTTAAAATTGCATTCGAAATGAAAACTATCGAAATATTCGAGTAAATACGAATTCAAAGAAGGAATATTCGGTTATAGACACGACGTATAATCTGTTAAGCAATCGATCGGAAATAAGGCTTCCGAATTACTTATTTTTCTCCAATCCCATATGACAACAAATTTTGAAATATCGATCGTTCTACAATTTGTAGTCGTTTGACATATCGAACCCTGCCCAATCGAACTCGCATCGCAGTTCAGACGAATTTTGTCAGCATAATTTTACCAAAGCCTTGACACGAATTCAACGATGAGACAAGCGAAAATGTACAACGAAGAGAATGACAATTCACCTGATATCTTTTGGCCCATGTTCATGCCCCGATGATGGGAGCGATGGTGTGGGTGATGCCGGTGATGATGGGGGTGACGTAATTCGGGGCACCCCCCCGGCAGTTTGTGCCTGTGGTGTCTTGTGCCGGTTGTGGTGTGATGATGGTGATGATGGTGGTGGTGGTGGCCGGTGTTCGGTGGTGGTGCTCCACCCTCCTGTCCTCCTCCACCTCCTCCACCGCCGCCTCCTCTTCTGGGGCTTCCACCACCGCCGCCCCCGGCCCCGCCGTAACCGCCGCCGCGGCCGACGCTGACGCTCTCGTTGCCCAAACCTCCGCTGCCGCCGGTTGTACCGACGTTTGCACCGTTGCTACGACTACCGCCCCCGCTCACGCAACGATTCGCTTTATACCTGAAACCATCCGAACATGCAAATCCTCTGTTACAAATATTTTCTCATTATTTTCAATTATTTTGTATTCTTTGGGTTTGGGCTGGTGAACGCTCGTAACGGAATGTGTGAGGAAATATTTTATTTTCTGAGCATCAATTTCCATCGGAGACTCGAGAAAGTGTACGAAAATAAGGAGAATCGATGGGATTGAGACTCAAATTGGAAGCGCGTATAATCAGTGGTTGGAATCCGTAAAAAAATGGCTTTTCCGGATCCATTGTGATCGAGGATGATTGAGCATTGAATCGAGGAGAGTGTGAGCATGATTTATGCATTGTTTTCAATCGCGAGGTGTCAGAATATTGACACATGTTTTATAACGACGCTGTAATTGTCAACAATGAGATAAACCGTGACTAATGATCGGTAATAATCGTTGGTTGTTTGGTGATTCGAACGCGAGGAAAACCTGGCAACGAATGTTATGAAAATATGAAAATCTCTTGGCAAAGAAGCGCGATATTAATTATTGAATATTTATAAATCGTAAACGAGCGTCTCGTGACATTTCGCAGTAGACGGTACGGAGGATATTTTTTGTCTGAAACTCAATGGATTTTAACCGGTCGGATGCGCTCTCTCGGGGACATCATTTATTCCGGGTTGAGCGGCGAGTTCCCATGAATATTCGGCCGGTAATGAAAAGGCTTTCGGAAACGTTTGCGGTTTTAATGAAATCGATGGATGCCTCTTTATACGATATTTCCTATGGTGTTGCTCGGCATTGCGTGAGGACGCGGTGAAAAAGCGATTGAGCAATGTATCGAGAGAGAGAGTGAGGCGGAAAGAGCCACCACAGCGTGGGGTCATTTTACCCTGCCGAGTTAATATACCGGGCGAGAGTGCTCTCAAATAATTTCCGGTATCATCGTTCAAACGCCACACGAGTGTCCGAAAATTCGCACGTTTTCTCCGACCCCGTTTCCTCGTTGATCAATTCGAGTGGGAGTTTTATTTTCATTAAAAAAATGAAAATGAAAGGAAAAAAATGCCACAAGTTGACGAAGAGAAAAAACTCTTGGGCAAATCTGTGAGGAGCAATGACGAGGGTGATTTCGAGTGTTCGATCTATCGCGACCGGAAATCATTTGCAATCGTATATTTCACCGCGTTCATATCTGAACTGGCGAACGAGAGAACGTCGTTCTCGATATTTTTCGATCGAGTTATGCAACGAGGCCATCATCCTTCGTCAGCGCACTCCCTACGACTTTTTTCCCCCTTCACGATGAGCTCGTACTTTTTCGTTCTTGTATCTTCTCGCGAGCGTGTCTGTGATCTGCGCTCTCTCTTTCTCTCTCTCTCGCGCAGCGTTCTCTCATTCCAAATCGTACGAGTATTGAATTTATTTATCTGTTTTATTTCCTCCTTCGTTTTTATTATGTAACGAGAAATATATGCGTCGGGAACGTAGCTCGTTTTTTATTCGCTACAATATATCGTACAAGTTAATTCTCGCTGCGTCGCGCGCGGAAAAGGTCAAGGTCTGATAAACGAGAGAGGAATTAGATCGCGCGCGCGCGCGAAGCTTCCTCGAGGAACATGTAAACGCGACGGACTCGACGACAATCCGCGATTGATACTCTTATCTCCCTCGCTGATAGTACGCTTCGGGCAAGATTGTCGCGAATTCGTGCGTCGTGTTTGAAAGTTGAGAAGAGCCTTCGAACGAACAGAAATATCATTTGATCCCCGCCGCTTTTATTTGTCTCGGAATTCTTGTAATTCAGAAAAAAAAACACTTTTTCGAAGGTCCGAAGTGACGATAAAACGCCATTTCGTCGCTTTTGTTATCGCGCCCCTTTTCACGCTTTTTCGAATAATATTGTCCGGAGAATAATACCGAACAAGGGAAAAAGCAGCGTCGAGAATTGAGACTCGATTCCTCAATACGATGTATTCGATAGCACATGAGGCCAAAAAATACAGAACAAGTGACAATGATCGATCGACCTTTCGCGGGCCAACCTCGGGTCGGATCTCCAATCTTTGATGACGCAAGGCCTTGTCGAAGGCAAGTCATTCAGGAAGGGAACGATGCGTGCATTTTTTTCGTGGCAAATGGAATCGACGTTCGATTCGTTCCTGCAACGTGGCCTTGGCTACGTGCACTTGATATTTCAGTCTTTTGTTTTGTCGTTGGTATAAAATTGTCTGGTTTTCACGAGCATTTACGCGCAGAATTGAACTTTCGAAGTGTTGGGAGCGCCAGAAAAAAGAGAGAACTCGGGGCGCTCGCTTAATTTCGATGCTCCGATTCAGCTGCTCGAAAAATCATTCGTCACCAAAAGATTACTGTCGATTGGTAAAAGTGTTTCGGGCTGTGGCGAGAGCAGCGTGACTGACGAAATCGACGGAGCGAATTTGGGCAAGTAATTTAAAGCCGTTTGTGACTGTGTATTCAACGAAATTTTATCCTGTTAATTCTGCAAGCTGATAAAGTAACGGGGAAAAATTGTTTTTGTTGAAAATCGTGACGAGAAACGTTCGACGGAATGGTTTTAATTCGTGAAAATAAAAAGGCTCCGGCAGAGCGTTACGATGATGGGAATCGAGTTGAAAACGAGGCGAAAAATTGATCGGCGATTAGGATTTCGTCGGGTTTTTCATACCTCGGGGCTCCGAGGCAACACCAAACAACAATTTTCATGTGAAATATTAATGTACGTTGTAGAGCGACTAAACACGATCGACAGTGCACACGAGAAAGCGGAAGCATCGAACGCTGAGGGTAGACCGAAGGCGCGACTAGCTGCGGTATTGATCCGTGGGTTTCTCCCAACAAGAGAGCCGCCCCCGTCCATCTTTCTCTCTTGCTCTCTCTCTCTCTCTCTCTCGTCGCCGCGCTCTCTCCAAAGCGTTGAATCGACGCTGCCAGCACAGAGAGCGTGTATACGCAAACCCAAATGCTACCCTTGCGTCACTGGCGACGTAACACACAGCCACCCTCGTCCCAAAACTCATGGGGATGGAGTTTCGCCCCTCTCGCGGCGATGTGCAAGTGGACCGGCAAAAATGTCCCGGGGAAAAATCTGCCGGCGTGTACGCACTGGGCTGGAGGAGCGGCGGCGACAGGTTCGTTCGATTAGTTTTTATTTTCAGTCTGTTCAAAGCCTCGGCGACTGGATGCGAGGAGGTGGATTAAAAGAGGCGAGATCAAAGCACACGTCGGAGAGTCGAAATATTAAATTACTTTTTCATGGAATAATAACCAGGCGAATTATCGAACGGAATTCGCTGGAGTTTTCTCGACGCGGATAAATGCTATCGTCGATTCTTCCGGCTGATTTAACAGCCTGAAAACTGGGCCCCGCGCCCTTCCGATTCGTAACATTCGCGCATTAAACTCTCGAAGTATGTGAAACAGGAAAACGAAGTTATAACAAAGTGTTATCGAGCCAACTTCGACAAGCGTTGTTTCGCGTACTCGTATACAAGAATTAAGCACACATTTCCGTACACATGTTGCCGGCAACTCGGCGAATAAGACAGAGCAAGTTTCCCGTAAATGTTTCACCGTTCCAACGATTCTCGGGCTCCTTCCCTCCGCGAGCCGTTGACACTTCGAGCCCGACAGAGATAGCGAGAATCGAACCCCGCGCGCGGCTATATCGAATGAATTGTTGAGACGCTCGTCGTCGCCCGACGTAATGGGGACGAGAGGTTTGCAGATCGATCAAACGGCAAATGTCACGTTGGAAGGCCTAACGCGAATCCGCGGACTCATTTCTCCTCGCCTCTTTTTCTCCTCATGCTTTTCTTTCTCGTCCACGCCTCGAGCAGATGCTTTCCAGTCTAGCATTGGAGCGCAACGAAAAAACGGTTTTCCGGATTCTCGGAGGATTCAGCCAGGGAGAACTCTGCTCGGCCCTGCCGATCCGAGAGCCCCCGATCGCGGCCCGGTTCTGCGCCTCCCTCGTTTCTCCGGGGAGAGAGTTTTCCTCTATTTTGGCAAACGAGGCAACAATAACCTCATCCTTCCGCAGATCCACTGTACAAATACGCGTCTTACGGGCAGCGAGAGCTCGTACGCGTACGGATTGGTAAGGAGGAAACGTCGGGGACCCGGAGAACCGGTGGTAGCTTACTTTTAACAGCTGAGACGAAACAGAAAGCGAGCACGTTTGCGCGGGCAAGAGAGAGAAAAGAGTTTTCCTCTCTCCCCACACCTGTTCACCAGCTGCCACGACAAAAGGCCATTTTAACCTAGACGGAGGGCTGCCAAAGAAGGACGCAGGGGAAGCGGGACCAGGAGCTTTGTATACAGCGCAGTGAATCGTCGGTGCTAGTTCGGCTTGCACGTACATCGAGCCTTTTGAGACTCTCGTCATATCGTCATTGTACTATTCGCTGATTGTACCATATATTCGCCGCTCTCAATGAACATACCGATTTCACTTCACTTAACAGCCACACCCTGTTGCGCATGATACCCCGCTGCGACGACGTCAAATTTAACGAAACAATAAACACAATGCAAACCTACGGATTAAAGTCAAATTTCGCTTAATGAATTCACTCTCCTCGAAGCCTTTCTCGCATTTATCGCTTCTAAGCGACGCCCTTGTGTGCCTCCCGAGAGCTTAGGTAGACGTAAGTAGGCAAATTAGGTTTGCCGAGTCGCTGTTTCGGGAAGAAAAACGCTCCCGGTTCTCGAGCCTTTGCGCTGATTCCAGGGAACTCGGACGGTTCACTTCTTGGCTGGATATTTTTTATTGTGAGGTGAGAATAAAACTCGTTCGGCAGCGCCTTTCGCGCGGCTGGAAAGAATTCATCGTTTCGACGCTTTATCACGATCGTTGCCCTCAAAATAATCGGGAGTCGCGTAACGGCTCCCCGTCACGGAGTCGGACAGGAAATCGGTATAAATTCGAATATTCAGGCGTTAACGAGCGGCTTGGGATTAATTTGCAATAGATAAGCGAGGGGTCGAGGCGAGTCGCGAGGAAAAAGAGAAAGGAGAAGAGAAATGGAAAGGACCTTGTCGCGTGGTCGGGGCTCTCCCGACTCTCTTGTTTTCCGCGTGTATATGCCGGCGAGAGCAGTCTCGGAGTTTCGAGATCGCGGAGAAAGTAATCGGCAAACGCTGGTGCGGATCACCAGCAGCAGGAGAGATCGTTATTTCTCATCGGCGTCGCGGTTATCGCCGGCGTCGTCATCGTCCTACCCGAGGAGAAGGTTTCCTCTCTAGTTTGCCTGTCTCCTCGGCTTCTCGAGAGAGACCCGAACTAAAAGTTGCTAGCCATGAATTAGAGAATGTTTGCTCGAACCGTAACTCTCGCGCCTCGTCCGCTTTTACCGCTGACCACGACCTTTCGCAATCCCCGCGACGAGAATCCACGCGCTAACAATTCCAAAATGGACGAAGCAAAAAAGGCCTTTTGGCGCGAGCCTTATGCGCCGCCTCAAATATCCCCTTCGATGTTCTCGCGAGCCGATTACTATGCGAAAATTCTCGACTCGTTATGAGGCCGGAGCCTGTGTGAGCCGGAGAAGGGAGCCACTAAAAAGGTCGCCACGAAGCGAGATTAACAGGAAAGAATATAAAGACACACCGACGCAGTTTAACTTGCTGGCCCGTTCGTCACTTTTTCTTGGCTATCGCGTCACCAGACAAAATTCAACGACAGAAGAGCTCCTTCATTTGTTCCTGCGACCCAATGAAGTTCAACTAACGAACCTTTTTCAGGAAGTTTCGTATTTTGTGGAGCTTCGTAATTGAATATTGAAAAGAATTCCAATGTTGGCTTCGCCGCGACGTTCGATGCCACACGACGATCCTTTTGTAGTGAATTTTCCAAAAATTAGCAGCTCATTCACGCTGCGTGGAAGCCTCAAGCACACACGCAGACGCTCTTCTCGTTGACTTTTTACTGCAACGGACTAAACTGTTGCGGCGAACCCTGAAATGTCGAGAGAACGGATCGCCTTTCGAGAATCTTTCGAGGATCCCGGGAGATCCATTAAAAGATCATTGAAATATCATCGACGAACGGGCGCGAGGAGCCAAGAGAGTGAGGTGCCTGCAATCAACCTCGATCAATTGAAACCCTTCGAAATCTGGGCGTGCCATTTGAAATTATGAAGATCGTGTTCACCGCATGAACATTCCCAGGAGCGAAATGAGGCTGGGGAAAAAAACTCGTGAACTTGGCACTATCGAAGTGACTTGGAAACGTCGTTGAATCGCGAATCCGAATTCAGAAAAGATGCGACAACGAGCGTGAGAACGGAGTCGATAATCCATGACGAAAGCCGCTCCTGCCCCGAATCCGCGATTTATCCACTCCACAGGTAGAATAATCGGAGACGCTAAAGACGTGTGAGACAGCGAGAGTATAAAATTAGAATCTCGGACTGCCAAGTCCCGGTGAGGCCGCGATATTGTGGCACAAGCGTCGAGTTTCTCGCGCGTCTTGTCTCTCAACGGCGACAAGCCGAAAAATAAAAATCGCTTAATGGACGCGAAGGATCGATCAGAGACGTCGAGACAGAAGAAGTAAAGAACGAGAAAGAGCGAGAGAGAGGGAGACGTTTATTGGGGAGGTTGTTGGCGGTTCGGTGACTTTGATGCGTTGATGAGGCGATTGCTAATGGTATGAGAAACTCTGCAAGTGAGCCAGCAGCTTCTACAACGAAAGGTCACGACGATATATATATTCATCCTGGTTACGAATGGAGAGTACATTTTTTCAGAGGCTTTAATCGTCCCTCGAGAATCTCGAGGGACAATAATGTCGTTTTTCATTTTGGGATTTCTTTTTATGAAATCTTTTATTCTTCCATGGGAGTGTATTACAAAAGCAAAATGTATATGATGTTTCGAAAACTCGAGAGGGCAAAAGAACGAGACGGTTGATTCAGTGAGAAAGATAATATTTGGGACGAACTTGTTTAAAAAACGAGACACGAGGCAAAGTTATTCAAGCGATAAAGAAAGAAAATGAAGCTTCAGCGATCTCCAAGTCGACTAATTCGTTTGAAAACATTATTTGTCGTATCCCGAGGCAATCTCACGCTCGTAAACAGAACGAATTCATTAAATAATAGTGCTCTCCGTGCGCGGAGTTTAAGGAACGAAATCGTATAATTCACAATGTCAGATAGCGATCGAGTGTATTGTGATTCGTTTCGTTTATTCATTCAAAAGCGAATACGCGACTAGGCAAGCAGCGCGAGTTTGTGTATACATTGGCAATCTTCCTGCGATGGATGAGACGATCTTTTGGTTTGGAAGGATCTATGAATCGTCTAATGGCAAGTGTGTTTCAGTCCCATTGGTTATAGGTCCGAGGAGACTTGCGTCGCGAATTAGAGATCGTTTCGCAGGCAGAGCCGAGCGTGTGTGTTCCAGCGTGTTCACGCAGACGCGAGTTTCGCAATCGTTGCGTCGAAGTTAGTGCTTCGAGAGAGGAAAAAAATATAAGTAAAAAGATAGTCAGCGTTTCTCGTCTCGTCAGCGGGGACGTTTGGTCGTCGCAAATCGACCGAGCGCGCGTACCCTTCGAAAAAGAATTTGACACGAATCCTGGAGTGGCGGCGCAGTGTCGAGCAATTTTCTCAGTAGAGTTTGCGCTACGATTCAGTAATTTTTCGATCGATTTTAATCGTTGGACTTGGCGGGTTTGAGCCTCTCGAATTTCCTTCGCTCCCCGGGAGACATTTATTAGGAAACTTTCGAGGAAATTGCGTGAAAGTTTCCATCGGCAGCTTTTAAACGTCGATTGTACGCTCAAAAGTGATTCGACGCTCCCGGGAGGGAGGCCGAGGTGCGGAAACCGTTTAATTCATCGCAGCGATTTTTCTCGTTTGCGCACCACCGTCATTGCGGCGCTGTGAAAAAAATGGCACTTCGCACAGAGAGCGAGCTATTCCGGCAACGTTCTCTTCCGGCTTCCCACGCGGCGCCCGCTCCCGGTTTGTAAAAGGCGAGTTACACGGGGCCGATCGGTTTCTGCGACTCGTTGCACGGAGCGCACTTCGATCGCACGGAACGAACGGCTTCGATTTAATCTGCTCTCCATGGACAGAAGTACATGGCACAACTTCAAATAAACACACCACCGATACACTCTCGGGTATCTCAGTCGCGAATTATCGCCCAGAATCGTAGGTGTGCGCCAGCAACGGATCCTCGAACCGAGTCTTTCGACTCCCTTCTCCTCCTCGTCCCTGCCCCGCGTCATTAAGTCGCGTACCTGTCGTTAATTGTGAATTCAATTGATATCGTAATAAACAAGTCGGAGGTAACGCTGACAGGATAATGTAGCGGGCGTCAAGCACATTAGTCGTTTAACTCAGTTCGACTAACAAATTACACGTATTTATTAAAAGCCAGACACTTTATCAGTGTTCGTGCCACGAGGGAACTTGCCATGCGCTGTTGGCGATGAAGAATCGAAAATCTTGCATAGTGAAGTTTAAACGAAGAAAATGGGTTGAATATTGGACAAAACTATGTTTACACACGAGAAAATTCTACTCGAATCGAGAGTCGCATCAAGCATAAAAAGCTCATTCGCGTGCTGAATTAATTCACATCTGGGACTTAAATGTCGCTGCAGTGCAGTCCTCCGGCGAGTGAAACACACTGCTGTATTCACGAATAAATATATATTGTAGAAAGAGATTCAGAGGGAGGGGGAGAGCGCAAATAGGACAGAAAATAATCGAGATGATTGTCGAGAGTCTCTGCAGTGGCGATCTCAATGATGAAATTGTGAATCGAGAAGCAAGAAAATTTTCCTCAAGGATCCTAATGCCTTGGATGGAAAAACGAAAGGCGTGTATAATGCACAACGCGTTACGTACAACGCCGATACAAACCCACACAAACACGAAAACATTGGAGTTTCTGACACGCGCTGCTGCTGCTGCTGCTGCTGCTGCTGCTGCTGCTGCTGCGAACCGACACGTTTCTTGTGCATACAGTTTTACTATGTATAGTATTATATACGCCCCACTATATTCCACTCACGCACGTGTCTCGTGTCTATTTCTAGTATTCCCAGCACCGTTTATACGCAACGAGGTGCACTTCACTCTCCCTCTTTCTTTCGCGAGGCTTGGAAGCGAGGAGAGGCTCGTTCAATCAAAAACCGAATGAGTACCTTCGTGTTTCTGGAAATCTTTAAAATGCTGATATCTCGAGAGACGAAGCACTGGGAACGTACGTCTTGCAGTTGCTCAGCATTTCAAAGGGGCGACGATAAAAAATGTGCTGCTGAAAAGCGGCGATCTGAATTCCATGCAATTTGTTTGCGTGTCAAATTTCCTGAAGACGATAAAAATTGCTGTTTTTTTTTTCAACTTGTATTTTCGAGTTGAGAAAAAATACTGGAGACCGGATCGGGCGGACTGTGAAACTCGAATTTGCTCGTGAATCTCTGGAAACGTTTGCGGTGAGCTAAGATTTCCCTGAGAAAGTACGATGGATCGGTTAAAAGAAATGGAAAATAATTTTCCAAAGACGTTGCGAGTGTGACACTCCGACTCGGTTGGATGTCAGAGAAACATTTTGATTAACTATTTTTAATTTGCCTTTCACGAGTTCGAGCCCGGTTTCCTCTCGAATAAAGAGCCCGTCGCACAAGTGAAACACTTTAAAGCAGATGAAGGATTCGAGAATAGAATTGAACATTATCGAATCAAGTGGCAGATTGAAGTAAAGAACGAGAGCGATGCTGCGAACGAGATCGAAAGAAAGAAAGAAAAATAAAAAGTTCCCTGTATAACTATATACTCATGGAGCATCGAGGGAACGAGTGCGAGAGAAAAGAAAATAAAACGTCAAGAAGGCGTCGTAAAAAAAGCACTGGCACCAAATGGGAGGCTTTATCTTGAAAAGGGGCTCGAGAGGAAGAGAGGGAGACACAGTTAAGGACCATAGAAAAGAGGAGACTCTCCCTGGGCTTATGGCATCGTTATCTTTCGTTATTGCTATACACAATATATCCATACACATATTTATAGAGGCCAACCTACCACCACGAGCAACGAATACTCGAAATACGTGCATCCCTCTATCATCTCAGACTTTATTTATTCTCCATATACTCGTAAGCTGGTGTGTGCGTACGTATGAACGAAATTTACGTCTGTTGTGCGAGATATAGTTATCGCGGTGCACTTTGAGAGAAATCTAAGGTTCAACGACCCGAGCACGCAGGCGCGCGAGCGCGTTAATGTGCGAGGTGCGCGAGTTATTATTTGGCGTATGTTTCAAGTTCGCCCAAGTCGTGTGGGGCGTTAAAGAAGATTGGCACTTGAATAAAGCTGGGGAGGCAAAAACTGTCGATGAAGGTAGCTTCGTTTTGAAAGGTTATCAGACAATCGTGGATCTCGAATTACGCGAGCGGAAATGAGGAGGAAGTCAACCGTCTCAAAATCGATCGTGAGTTCCCGAATTATACGAAAAATCGAATCGGCCTCGTTCGGAGGCACGTTTCCGCGGATCCCGTTGAGTTTTTTTCTACTATTTTCACTCCGTCGTGCGGTCCCAGAGGGTTCCAGTCTCGCGAGGCTCCTCCCGATACATTTTTTCGTACACTCAAACTCGCGTCGAAGCGTCAATTTGGGTCAACGCCGATGCGCCCGATCCCATCGCAGAGTAAATATAACAAATGCCCATGCACGAGCCAGGAGCGCGCAGCCCGAGGAGAAAGAAAAAACAAAAATATATTCGAGGATGCTCGAAAAGCGAAGAAATCAGTGAACACGAATCGGGAGGTCTTCGGAAGGGGCCGAGTGAGCGGCAGCACTCGCGCAGAAGAGGATGCACGCACACCGGAGTAAACGGAGGGGGTGAGCGAGAAAATAAAACCGAGTGGTGGTGGGGCTACAATGAACAATCGTACATTGTTACGAGTTATGGCATTGTTACTCCACTGCTCTCGCGGTGCGCTCCAACTTCTCCCCCTCTCCCCTGTCGCCATTCCCCTCACTCCGCACCTTCTCTTTTCTTTATTCCCTATAATACCTCGACCCTTACCGTGTTCACATAATTAGGCTGTAAACGTTTCGAGACAATCACCATTGTTTTGCCATGCCCCCCCTCCAGGCTTCTTCGTAAGTCTCTGTACACAGAGCTCGTCGCGTCCTGCCCTGGATCAAGGAGGCGCCTCTCGACGCACACATGCACTCGAGCTTTGATCAGACATTGGGCGCGAGGAGGTAAAAAAATGGCGGCAATGCTCGATTTCAATTGTAGTATCATTTAGTAGTTTGGAAGTTTTTTTGTTGAAACAGAGCCACGGACGGACACGAGGCGACGGGGATAAGCCTGACGATTGAATGAAATCGTTTGACTCTCGGTTTCGCTCAATCGAATAATTTCTACTGATTTGCACTTCAGTCCGTTAGGACTGGTGGGCTTGCTATGAAACATTGGCGCAACGGAGCGTGGCGCGATTTATGCTCGAAATGCGAGAGACCAACTCGCTGGGCGGTTGAATATGTTTATTGGAGTGGGTGACATATTTGCTAGATTATTCGCACGTTTCGAAGTGAGAAAATCGAGTTGGTTTCTTGGAGGTGGATCGAGCTTGGAATTTGGGGAAGTAAATGGTGTGGAAATGACGGGGAAAAGTGCTCGGTGCATCGGAGCTGTGGAAATTATAAACACACGCGTACATGCTTTTTTATGCGGACACTATAATGGCGCGGAAGATGCTCGGAATGAATAATACGAACTCGAGCGTTGCTGCAATTTCGAGACTTTCGTCGGGAACAGCCCGAGTGTTTTTATCGCTGGAACTCTCGTTCTCGTAAAGGTGAGCCACTTCATACCGGAGAACAAACGACGTGAGAAGGAGGGCGAGGAGGAAGGCTCGCGGGAGAAGCCCGTAGCGATAAAAGCCGCAAAGGCCCCGGAAGAACAGGCCAGGGGTGAGTATTATTATTACCTTTGCCGAATCTAGTGGCTCGTATAAATATACAAAGGCGAAACCGCGCGCGCGGTATCACGTTTGTTTCGTCTATCTTAAGGGGTATCCCCCGCCCGGTTTGTTCGTGCTTTCGTGGCTCAACAATCACGCCGTGCGCTATATATTTTATTACGACTGTTCTCTCCCGTCCTGGAGGCTAAGGGTTAACGGTTGCGACGTGAAAATTCGTTTGACCAATTTATACGACGTGCCTCTTTAGCTGTGAGGCGGCCGGGGGGAGAACGACGGGGAATGTACTGTTTACCTTCTCGTAAAAAAACGCTCCTCGCTCCCCCGGCCTCTTGATAAAAAGGGAAGAAGGTGCGAGGGAACGCTCGGTGATAAGCGGAATGAGAATTGAGAAACCGGCGCGAACGCTTATGGAGGAAAATATTTCTTTGGAAAAATTCTCCCACGCATCAGCCAATGTTTAGCTTCATAAATTGCTTCGAATGCATTTATATATTTCCGGGAAAATAGATGAAACGGTGAAAAGTAGCGTATTTAAAAAGAGAGCCCCGAGATAGGAAAAGATTAGTCCGTGAATTTTGTTTACAGCCGATTGTCCGGCTTGGCAAACGTCCTCCCTCGGGTTATCGGGCCAGACACTCTTATCCAGACACTTCCAGAGAATTATTACTCGACGAATTACTCCGCGTAACTTCACATTGAAATAAACGGGTAATTGCTTCACCGTATTTGATACTTAATTCGATATCATTTCGCCTAAAATTAAACCAGTTTTCCTTGCCGCAGCTTCGAGTTTCGCGCCACCTTAATATTGCGTGCGTTCTGCTACCGCCGAAATAATCGCTTTTTCAATCGCAAACGCGGACACGAGGAGTACGTGAAAATGTGCTCGTTTGAGAAAGGAATCATTATTATTTCTACGAATGAAAGCAAATATAATAGCGAAGAACGAAAGCAAAGAAACGGGCGGGGGAGACGGCGCACGAAAACTTGGCATCGAGTTTGCCCGAAAGTTTTGACGTTCAAACGAAACGTGACGGTCCATGAGTTTGCCGAAACTCGGAGTGTTTTCGCGCGTAAAAAACCGCTGTTCCAAACGCGGCTGATTGCATCGCGAATTGCAGTGACAAAGCGAGATATCGAGGAAGCTGCGAAGCACCAAAGAAGCCCGGCGCACGAGCGAGAAGGACGTTTTTTATCGTTATTTTAAAAGGCACAAAGCTCCAAGACTTTTCGCGAAAGGAGTATTTTCAAAATGGCCGACAGACGTCGAAAGGCCCGAGATATGGTAGCGCGCAATGGCCGGCGGATGCCCGGGGTGTGCACAGAGCGTCGGCCGCGAGAGAGCGTCACAGCCGTGACCTTGTCTGGGCCTCGATCCCACCACTCCGCGCGCTCGCTCAGTCTCACAAGGCATTCATACATCCTTAGCACAAAGCCCCACCACTCTTTGACCGCCGTATGCGTCCTTCTCGCACTTTCCTCCAGGACGAGTCAGATGCGAGAAGGACAGCAGACGGGCGAGGGGAAAAAACTTGCGGCGTTTTTAAACGCAGGAAGGGACCGCGCGCGCGAGCGAAAGGAGAAGCTTCCAGTGATCGTCAGACGCAGCCAACTCGATCGCTATCAATTATCGGGGCGATAAAACGACCGTTTCTACCAGCGATCATGGACCGTCGTCATTCTATTCGCCCGACCTCGAATCAGGAGGGCATTTTCGAATGAAAGTCCTGGATAAAAAACACTCGCGAAAATGATCGATTCTCGTCGAGCCCCAAAAAGTACAAACGCGAATATCAAGATGAAATAAAAATAGCTGTAATCACGTTTTGGATTCGTCGGTTCACGTAATTTTGTAAAGAGTTTCGTTTCCGGAAATGAGACAACAGAATTGTCTCGTTTACTGACTCAATTATTGACAGCTCGGAAGAATCGATTGGTGCGATCGTAAGTGCTCGATCCGACAAACGTCGGGAACACGAATAGGTGGAAAAAACAAATGTTGGAATATCCGAGCGCATTGGATCGTTACCTAATTTAACGAGTAATTGAAAAACTACGTAAAACTCAGTGCTGTCGCGTTTTTATCGTTATTCTCAGTGTTCTTTTTTTTCTTCTCTTTTATTTAACAACCGCGTACGTAAAGCACGTGGTGCGTGTGTGTGTGTGTGTTGTGAGAATATCCTGAAGCTCGTTAGTACGTCCACGAGCGTAAAATCACAATGGTGGATTTCGCGGGCTGAGCGAAACGCAGAAGGCGCGTGTGTTAACGAGGGAAAGGTGGACGAGTCACTCTCAATGGTACAAATGCGCGATATAAGCAATGATATATTAGGCGATTCCGTAAGAACAGACGGAGCAGCAGCTATCCAGCAAGCAGAATTTACAACTTCACGCGTCGAAGATCCTCGGCTGCAATGTCTTCAAATTGGACTCAGCCATTTTGAGGATATCCTCATGACGTAAATATTCAAATGAAACGATTGACCCGAACTGTCTCTTTATCGCGGGGCCCCAATTAAGCTCATTTACA
This sequence comes from Venturia canescens, assembly GCF_019457755.1. NCBI lineage: Eukaryota > Metazoa > Arthropoda > Insecta > Hymenoptera > Ichneumonidae > Venturia > Venturia canescens. Next base: position 5,362,101 of record NC_057425.1, read on the forward strand.
AATCAAATTTGCGGGTCAATTGAAAAAAGCATTAAAATGAGTAAGAAATTTATTTAAAAACATAAAAAGCAGCAAATCGTTCGAGGGACTCGATCGATTTCTCGAAAAGCCTGCTTCGTGCGAGCACAGATAAAAAATACATTGCAATTGCACGCATTAAACGAATATCCACACTCGAAGCAGAGGCTCGATAAACGTCCGAGTACGTCGAAGTAAAAAAACGCCGATCGAATGAGGAAAGGGAGCGCATGTAACACGAGGAGGTGCACGCATTGACATGGAAAGGTTTATCTCTCGTGCGGAGCGGTGAGGACTTACTTCCGGCGGATGTCGCGAGACGTGCCCGTCTTTCAAGAGCAGACACGGGAGAGCGTGTGTGTCAATCCTTTTCTTTCACTCTTTTCCCAGTTTCCCTGTCTCCTTTCCGAGGACAATAAACCAGAAGGCAGAAGCGGGGGGGGGGGGGGGGGGGCGAGACTTTTCTTCGGAACAGTTGCACGAGTTTTCCGCATCGATGAAAAAAATAGAAGAAAATGAGAGTCTTCCCCACAATCGATCGCCTCGAAATTTCGCGCGCAACGAACAACGTGATTCGTCGAGATTCGAAGCTGTCGAAGCTTCCACCGAGACTCCGAGGCCTCGAAAAGGTTTAACGAAAATAATAAATTGGGAGAATGCAGGTCAAGATTAAATCGATTTTCCACGAGTGCGCAGCAGACCTTGCCGATGCTACGAACCCCCTTAACTCAAGCCACCGACCTTTTTACAGACTGTCCCGGAATAAAAACTTTAGACAATGACTCGACATTTCTATGTGCATACGCGCAGAGACGTTCGAGCACAGATACATTGGAGCGCGCGAGGAAAGGACGCGAAGGTGCATTTATATTGTACCTTTATACAGTCGTATCCTCGCGGAGATAAGAGAAACTGGTTGAAACTCCCCGGGCACAGGGACACGTTCGCAATAAGAAGAGAAAGAGGAAAAGGAAAAACGGCCCTTTAGCATCCCGATGTGGGAGCGTGGAGAGAGCACCGTGTAACAAAAGTCTCGAAAGTCCATAAAGTCGTGACTCCGCACCGAGGAGAGTCGCACAGCTACGAGTGTTCTTTGCGAAATAAATATGAGTTTTAAGGTATACATATATATAATGGGTCTATTAGCACCGTTGTAAAGTTGTGATTCGGCCGTGAAACTCTCCGGTGAAAGTAATCCGTGGGGCCCGCGCGAGAGGCACGAATATATAAGCGCGTGTGTAAATGTTGACAGTTTGCAGGACAGTAGCGTGGACGCACGCAGCGCTCGAAAAGGCGTTCCATTATGCATGCGCGTACTTAATTTTCATTCATTTCGCTCGGATAAATGTCTCTTGATAAATTTTCATGCAGATTTATAGCGGAGTGTGCAACGAGAGTGGGTCTGATCGGAGTGCGTTAAGTGCGATACGCGAGAGTCCAATTCTCGGTTCATTTATTGAAGGTTTATCGCGCTCTCGCGCCGCGAGAAGCTTCTTCGAGATGCAGAACTCGAGGAGAAGCTTCCACGCGATTGGTGCTCGCCGGGGCTCGCAGAACCGACGACGGAGAAACGGACAGACACGCATGCCACGGGAGAATGCCCGGCATCCTGCCAGAGGCCTCAAACTTGATCGTGAAAGAGCGAGACGCGCACGAGCTGGAGGAGAACAGACGAAGACGAGGGGCGCGCCAGGCTGAGGGGATCCGAGCATTGTAGTGCGGCCGAGTTTCCTGCGTTAGTTCCAAACGTTTCAGAACGTTTTATCGCCATTTTCCACCGCTCTTCGCGCAACTTCGGCTCCCAGGAGCGCGCGGCGCTCGGTTTTAATTGACGCGTTTCGTGAAGCAAGGGCTCCGGATAATATTGACTCATTTAATAAAAATTTGAACGTCGCTCCGAGCAGAAGCTCGGAGATTCCCTCTGGCGACTGATCGAGCGGTTCAAAGACTCCAACGATTCTCATATTTTCTAAAGCCCGCAATAACTCTCACGTTTGTAAGTCGCGCCCGGGTGCGAGCGTTCAATGGTCACGCGATGACTCAGTCGAGGGACAAGTGTCGAAGGAAATGCTGGCGATTGAGAAGAAGTGGTTACGTCACCGTTGCTTCGCGCGACGACAATGATGACTGACAATCGACCAATTCAAACGGATCTCTTTCGTGACACCCGGCGTCGGTGCCCCTTCCCGTCATTCGTATTCACGTTCGCAGTAAACGGCTTCGGTAACGACTTTCGACATTTTTTTTCTCACGTTCCTCGCGCGACTATTTTATCTCGGAAAAAATGATTTTTCAACGACTACGGAGGGAATCACGCTGCCGAGAATTTGATTTTTTTCCCCTTTTTCGACGACGAGCAGTTGTATTTGTCGAGTATTTTCCTCTCGAATCATCGAACGCTAATTAATGAGAAAATATTTGATAAGCAATGTTTGCTTCAGTCTGTTTGACCAAGCAAAAAGAATACCGTGCGGTTTTGTGTGCCGACTCGTCGCGACGAAGAGCCTCCGCATCATTTCCGAAGATCGCGAAGCAAACGACGAATCGAGAATGTTATGAAAGCCGCGCGCGGCGCTGTTTGCGTCCCCGTTTTTCTCCGCGCGCGCCCCAGCTTGCGGATGCACTCGTGTGCATCTCCCGCGGTTTACGGTGCGCGCGATTTTCCGTGAAATCTTTGAGCTCTCAGGACGAGAGTCGCGAAACAGGCACGAGGCTACGGGCAAACAACTTTCACCGTGGGAGCGTCGATACCCAAATTTTCATCGTCCCCGAGTGACTGAAATCACAGAAAAATTGAATTTCGAAGCAGCAGCTCGATTCAGGGGACGAGCGAAAAAATGCGTTCCTTTCTGAACGCGTCATTCGGGGCTGCGAATGATTGCGCAACGCGATCGAGTGTCAGCAGGCATCCCAGCTGCGCGTAATGAGCAAAGGTGCTTGCGTGAAAGCGCACGATAATCAATTTTCGTGGAGTAACTCCGCAGCGGGCACGTACGCGCAGGATAATTCTTATTTACGAGGTTGCACCGAGCGAGAGCGCGTTTCGAATAAAATAGCGGAACGAATAAATCGCGCGAAAAGTCGTGTATTTTTCGTATTCTCGGTGGTAAGAATTGCTTTTCGCTTGGGGAACAGGCCCGAGAGAAACGTCGTCGTTTCGGGCGGCTTTCATCGCTATATATATTTGCGGGTGGCGTCCGACGTGACGTCGCGTCGTCCGGGGGGACGCCCACGAGCCGCTGCTTCCCAAGGCCGTGCAAATAAAATTTCGCGAGATATTCATCGGCGAATATCTGCTCGCTCATTCAGGCCTTAGCAGGAGACCGCGCGAGCAGGCGAGTTTCTTAATCCCCAACTTTTTCGATTTATTATTCCAGAGCCAGCGCAACTAGCTTCAATTCCAAATCCACCGAAGAGCGTGGAACCCCCATTTTCCTCTTTTTCTCTCTGGCAATATTGATATAAAAATTCTAACCGTTTAGAACCGACGGACTCTGGTGCGCGAGTAGACGCTGGAGGAGGATCACGTATGTGCCATTGGCCCAGAGCGAGCGAAGCGGAGAGAAATGGTGAAGGGCGGCGCGAAGAAAGAGAAGATTAAGTGACGAGTGCGGCGCCCGCATACCAAGTGTGCGGGACCATTGTGAAACTTACAAATCTACGAACTAAGTTTCAACGTTAAATCCTTAAGAGTCGTTGCGGGCGAAGAAAATTTTCGGGTAAGTAGCCACAAGCATAAAAAGGAGCGCTAACTTTGAGCTCGTTTTCAAAGAAACGTTCCACCATTTCGCAGATTCGAGCTCCTCTCATGTTCTTTTAACATTCCAGAACAACTCTCGCATCGTACCCTGGCCAGGGACGAAAAAAGAGACGAAATAGAGCCTCTTTCTACGAAACCGCACCGTCGACAACGCCGCGCGAAACTTCGCTGCCTCCACCTTCCGGATCTTTTACGCACCAACGAAATTTCGCAGGCAACGCAGAACGGAGCGGGCCCCCCCGAGGGATACGACGAGAGACGGATTCGTTGAGGGACACTGGCCTCTGGTCACGCATTGACAGCCGACTTGGGTCGACGTTCGCCTCGTCATCGTCGCGACGTTCAAACACACACGGACACGAATACAGCCTCGCATATACTCGGAGAGGTTGGTTAGGTCCGCTAAGTGCCTTCCACCCACCGAGGCATCTTCTCTCTTTTAACGCCTCGCGCACACACGCGTGTGCGAGGATCGAGGAGCACACTTCGCCCCGGCCATTTTTTCCTTCTGAAACTGGGTGTGCGGCTTGGAGGGACACGAAGCTCTTCCAGATGGACTACGTGCTCGCATCCGCACCATCGCGTCCAGGGGTCGACCGAGGCTCTCGCCTTTCCACCGAAGGACCTTTCCGGACCCTCGTCTTTCTGGAATCCTCGTCCGCGTTCTACTTCATCCGGAGCTCCCCCGCTGACTCCTCTTGCGCCATTTACGTGCAAACGCGCGATGAGCCGCTCCCCGGCTCTTCGTCTGCAAATGTGTCGTCGTGTATGCGACGCAAAAGTTGCGCGAATCCCAAGACTTTCGAGATGAGCGCCGATGTATGTGGTGCTCCGCTCGACGCGAGTTTCCCAACACGAACCAGTCTCTGTCAAAAACTTTTATGTCCTGGCAAACGATCTACAGACGGCAGCCTCCCTCCTTCCTCTCACTCGACACTTTTATCCTCCTTCTACGATATCTTATACACGCACGAATCCTTGGATATGATGTTTGTGAATGGAGGGAACGGAGTTTCCGAGTTCTCTTTCTAGCGTGACGACAGAAAATTACTGCGCCGCTAGTTTCACAGCTGCTAATTCTCGTACGGGCAACCAAGCTCGGAAAAACTGTTGCGAGATAAAATAAGTTTTTATTGAATTAGCGGTTTTTCGCTGTAGAGAATCTCGCGGTAGGTTCAACTCCCGAAAACTCTGGGGCTGTCATGATATTCTTTATTGACTCCGAACAAAAAAGAGGAGTTGATTAACTTCTCGTGAATCGAGCCCTTTGGGGGAAACGCTTAGAAAATCTTAATGGAAAGCTACTTTTTCTAACAAACCACACGTTTTAAAACAGCCTCATTGTCTGCTCACATTGTTCTCGTCGAAAAAGCCTGCCTCGGTGGTTGAGAAAGGAGGCCTGAACCAGGAGCCCACTGGGTCCCGGACAAAGGGCCCGCTCCTTTCTGATTTCACACTGAGGGCACAAAGAGAGAGATCCCTTGGTCGGCGGTTCGGGATCACGCAGGCGAGAAATGAGTTTTCTACGGGCCTGAGAGTGACGCTGTGCTAAGCAGCGACGCAGCCTTCTTCAGTTTTTGCTTTAACCCCTCCCAGTTTCTACGCTTTTTTTTTGCATCGCTTGCGTAGTTCCTTTCGAAGCACCGAAACGTCGATCGAGCAAACAAACAAAAAACCAGACAGTCGAGATGCGAGGACGATGCGCCCTGAAACGAATGGAATGAAAAAGAACTGCGGAGGGGTGAGCACAAAAAATTAACCTTGCAAGATAAAAATGGAGTATTCGCTCCCAGTGCGCAGCCGGCTACGACTTTCGGCATGTTTTTTCTTTTCACGCTTTTAGTTCCCTCTCTTTATACTTTCTGAGCTAATCTAGTCGCTTTGTACTTGGCCTTAAAATTTGAGTCAGTTCCGATGACGTATGGGCCGGTAGGACGGGAAATAATGGAAACTCGTGACTCAGAAAAATGACGGAGGCTGCCCGGTCTCCGGCTCGATCGAACGAACATTTTTTCGACGTTTCAGAAAGCTCTGGGCGATGGGCGATCATAAAAAATAATCTCATCGAAGGTGAAAGAGTTGTGACAAAAAATAACCGAAAGTCGAAGTAAAAAAATATGTAAATTCAACGTGTTATGAAATCGAATACAGCTGCGAACTTGCGAACAAACAAGTGCGGTGTGTCTTTTTCTTTATCGCTTTCTCGTATCGTGTATCCGATAAAAAGCACACACTCGCGAGGCCCAAACATGTCTGTACACTATTCGAGTGTAAGTTCCAGTGGCATATGGAACTGGCAACGTCAAGCGAGGGGGCTCTGACCGATACCGGCGCTACGCTTCGAGACGACGTCGACGTTACGAATTGCCCCCTTCCTAAAACTCGTGTTTCCACCAGCACGATTATTGCATCGCCAAAAGCGCTTGGGTACGACATTTTTTCGTCTCCCGCCCCGAGCTTTTCGTCGTAGAGAAAAAAAATCGTCGCTCTCGACGCAGGAAAAGCCACCAAAGTCGCTACCGATTCGCGTTCTTACGCTCGGAACGAGCGCGGATTTCTGGAAGAAAAAGAAAATGGTGAAAAATCTCTTCGGAGTAAGCCTGACGAAGGGGGAAGCAGCGGTTCCCAAGAAACTCATAAAACCATTGGAATTTTATCGGCACGAATACGCTGCGCGTCGAGCCACCACTTGCCCGAGAATAAACAGTTTCCTTAATATCATTTCTCGGGGAATCTTCGGGAGTCGATTCCCGGAGCATCTTCGAAAGAGTGGCGAGGACCCGGATCGTTTTGACGTTGAAGAGCTTCGATGGGAAGGAGAAGAGTCTATTTGCCGTTGAGAAAGAGGCTCGCAGTTTCCTTGAGAGCGAAGCAACCAGCGCGAATCTTCGAGAAGGATGCTCTGCTGAGCTGGCTTCGCTAGACGGTATTACGCAAAATTTACGATTGTTCGAGTATGAAAGAGCAGGATTCGAAGAATGAGGGAATTAAGGGGGAAGAGTGAACGCGGCCCTTTTCCCTCTTAATACGGATCCGCACAAGTGCACAGGGGTTTTCGTACCTGCTACGGCAACATTTCCGTCCAGACGGTGACATTCGGAGCTCTCGAACATCCAAAAGTATCTCAAAAAACATGGAACCTTCCTGGGGAACGAAGAAGTGGAAAATTATCACGAGAATTTACCGACGAAACTGCTCTCGATTCAAACTAAAAACACGCTCGTCAGATCACAGAAAAAATCGGCTCCTCCAATCAGAATGGCCCATACATCAATCTCTCTCTCTCTCTCTCTCTCTCTCTCTCTCTCTCTCTCTCTCTCTCTCTCTAAAATGTATATATCTTCAGCGTCTTTATGTATAGCCGCTGAGGGTCGCGAGGGCGTTTCCCTCTTCTCTTTCGCGTCTCGGAGAAAAGACCGAGACGACGACGAAGCCTGCGGTAAAATTCCGTCTGTGGTATTGAGCTCGGTTCTGCTCTCTCGACGAGGCGAGGAGCGCGCACACCTATATATCGACGGACAGATACGTGTGCACGTGCGTGTGTTTCTGTGCGCGTACACGGTGCACACCGAAACGCGAGTCTTTCGGATGAGTTTGCCATCGGGAAGATCGACTCCGGGGGCGCTGCGTGAGCTTCCAAAGGCCTCTTCTCCTCTTCCAAAGAATCCTCCAATTCCGCACACACGCAGTGTGAACAGCGCAAACTTTTTGATCGTTAAAGCCAGTAGCGCCCCTCCGTTCTACGGCACACCGAGAAATATAAAGGACGTTGTAACGACCGTTTTACAGCGTCGGGGCTCCATGTTCGGACGAAAAACGTTTCACGAGCCGAGAGGAATCGAGAAAAAGTGCTGTTTATATTCGAGCTCCGGGTCAGAAGGACGTAAACACAGATTTTCAGCTGGAAACTACGCTTGGAAAAATCATCGCTTCGATCTTTAACAACTGATGCAAGTGCGCGCGCGCGCGCGTACTCGTGATCAATGTTTTTTCAAGTTTTCCCTTCGAATAAGAGCTGAGGAAAGATTTGAGTGTTGGGTTAAGTATTTCTGATGGATTTTGCGGAGCTGAAAAGTTGGCTGAATAGCTGAGCTTAAAACCGTTGAATAACACTCTGCGAAGTGTCCAAGTACGAATATCAATGGGAGAAAGAGGGCAAAATAAGTCTCAAAGTCGTTGAATTTTATTGGAGCTGTTTTATCGCGCGAGTAGGAGTTTTCCCAGCACTGCTGTCGCCTCTTTTTTTTTCTCGAGCTAACTTTTTATTCGGATTCTCGTACAGTCGGGGTAACCTTAAGTCTCACAGTGTTTTTTTCGCCGCTCGCGTCGGGATTTCGAGGATGAAATACAAAGAAAGTTCGCAGTCGAAGTCAACGAAGCGCGTTCTCGCCTCTCGCCCGCCGCCCCTCGACGTTAAACAAACGCTCAAGATTCGCGCACAGGAAGAGCACAAACGCGTCTGTGAGGTTTGCCAGATACTCTTTACCTGCTGCTTTTCCTCGCGCACGAGACACCTCCTTGAGATTTAACGTCGAAAAGGTCAGAGAACTGAAAGTGAGAGGCGTCTTATTATCGTGTCCCTAAACTACCGGAAATCCGGTGGATCAAAGTTCCGGCGAAAAGTCCGGCGCAACATGGAAAACGAATCGTTGATGCTTCCCTAATTTGTGAGTCAAAGTGCATTCGGTAAGGAGTTTCAAAACTTTTCATAGAATCACCCAAAAAGCCTGAAGTTCCCGTGAAAACTGAGCACAATTCCAACTCATTTTTCCTCCATTATAAAAATCATTCTTTTGAACGAACCTTCCCAACAGATTTCCCAGCATCGCATTTAATCTCTCTCTGCCTCAATATTAAAATTGCATCTCCAAAGTAAAATCGCTCGGAAAGTATGACGAGGTGAAAGAACAACGGCGGAGGAGCAGACTGCGCCCTATCTCAGCGTGCAATCGTACGTCCACTCGTATCCGAGGACGGATAGCAGTTGAATGAGAGACAAAAAGAAACGATAACAAAGAAGAAAAGAATAAGGAGGAGGAAAGAAGATTAAAGGGGTCAGCGATATAATACGAAGAGAGCAGAGAGAGAGAGAGAGAGAGAGAAGAAAAAAAGCGTCCTCACGATCTCATTGAGGACCAGGTTGTTCGTGCCGAATTAATTGTGCATTTTTTATCTCCGTGCGTTTATTTATTATTTGATTTTTCACAGCGTCAAGCTGTCGTCACGGGGAGAAAAAATTGAGCTCATAAATCGAGCGAACGAACGAGCCGTGATTCTCTCGTTGACGTGCTCGTTTTTTCGATAGTTGCCCGCACTGAAGTAAGCTCGAAAACGTGAGTCGATCGGATTTTTCGGATCGGAGGGAGCGGCGGAGGCGCAGAGGCGGCGGCGGGGGGGAAGGGGGAGGGAGGGCCTTATATCGCAAGGTGTGGGGAAAGGGGATCCCAAGAGCGGCGTAATTCGTAAAATGTTGTAACCCAGAGAGTCGTCGAGCTGCTGATGTAGAGGCGGCCGTGTATGTGGCAACGTGAGTCGCGAAGTTTCACAAATGGGTCAACATATAGCGGCAATTGCAAATGGCGGCAGGGCGCGCGCGCGTTAGCGGTATAGCGCAAAAGCGCGCTTGAAATCAACTCGAGCAAGAGAGACGGAACGAAAAATCCTCAGTGAGTTTGGACACGTTTGTTTGCACGTTAAATCAACGTTTTCGAGACGCAAGGGCGTACCGAACGTCGCTTAAATCATGTGGGTCAATCCGTTTTGTATGAAAAGTATGACCGCGTGCACGGGCAAGTATTGTATATTTATCCTCGGCATCGTCATCTGTCGCTTACGAAAAGCATTTTTTTTCTCTCCTTTTGCTTTTCGTCATTTTATTTAGTTTTTTCACCCGCGCGTACGTGCATATTATACATATTTATGTCAAGACGGATCGAGTTTTATTCGGTAGTCGTACGCACGTGGCTTATGATCGTGCGTGAGACTTTTTAAAAGTTATTAAGCACCGCAGACGAGGCTCTCACCGAGCGGCAAAGCTCATTTTTCTCTCCCTCTCTCTCTCTCTCTCTCGTACTCGAAGCAAGGCTGAACGCGACCGAGAGATGTGTGGATGCATCGAAATTTGAAATGAATGAGTCGCACAAATGGGTCACGTATTCGCCTGCAATTGGGCCTCGTCCCAGTTCTTTGAATCGGAATAAATTTACGAATTTGCTCAACTTATCGACAAGCAGTTTTTGCCAAGCGATGAAAATAAGGCAGGAAATTGTTTTCACTTTTTGTTTTCTTTTTCAATGCTCAAACGTCGAAAAACGTCATTTTTTCACTCGTTTCAAGATTCACCGTTCAACGATATGACGAAAAATGGTAACACTGTGGAGACCGCACTTTTATCAATTTGGGTCGCGATTTCCTACACAATTATTATAACTCGCTCCAACCATTTTCTTATCTATGGGAAAACCAGAATAAATAAAGCTTTTATACAGACGATAATTTTATAAACACGTGTTGTGTGAAGCTCGTTTTTAAGGAGCGATTAACAGAGAAACGTTTTCGAACCCTCATAATAGCTGACTTGTCACGAGTCTAACGATGATGGAGCTGCGGAAGAAGAACCGCTTGATAAAACGCTCATAAGATGTGACCGTTTGAGAGAGCTCGGCGCGGAGCAGGCTCTCCGCGATTATGAAATTATACAGGCTTCGAAGGATTCAATTAGAACTTGTTAGCAAACGTGCCTCGAATATTCTCAATTTTTGCCTTAGCAACGCGCGAGTACGAAACCGAGAAGCGTACGAGTGTGCGAATGATTTTTTAGCGATGCTCAAAAAAACGGTATTTCGGGGGGGTCCAACGCTTCGAAACAGAGGGAAACGATTATTATTGATTATTCTGTATGTCGGAGATAATTCAGACCGAGGAACGAATCGTCCAAAGTTTTGTCTGGTTTGTAATCGTAGCTCGAGAGTTCAGCAATCGTCTGAATGGTCGCTGCTTAATTCGAGCCTTTTTTGTCGAGATTCTTTTTTCGCTTGGCTCGAGTTGAAGGAATTTTGTTTCGGATTGTCTCGGGTGCGACGATCAAGTGTGTTTCCTGCGCTGATTGGTCAAGCGGTTGATTGAATTTTTTACTCCAAAACTCGAGGATTCACCGCTTCGATTGTTGATCCAATCGATTACTGGAAGCTTATTGCGCAGAAAATCGGGAGGAAAAGGATGCTGGAAAAAACGTTCGCATCCGAGCTCGAGTCGATTCGAAGCTTTGGCTCCGACAAGCAACGAAAGATAGAGCTTCTCTTCATATTTTCAAATCATTATGAATCCTTGCGCCGAATTCTGCGCTCAAAGCTTCATTCGAATTTCCTCCCAGTGAATGAACCGTCAATGAAGAATGTAAAAACGACCTCAACTGCGCGTGCGCTCGTATAAAAGCGGATGAAATTGCGTCGATCGAGTGAAAGAAATTCGACAAAGTTTTCGGGCCGAGGCTGAATGAAAGTGCAAAGTGCCGCGGAGTTATTCGCATGCGCGACATGAGCGCGTAACAGTAATTTTTCCATTCTTTGTCCGCGAGCCGATGTGATGCGCGCACGAATTTACGAATTCATTGTGTGGGACCTTTTTCGAGGAATGTTGCAAGAGTCACGAGAGCTGAACAGTGGAAGAGAGGAATGGAGAGGAGGACTCGGGAGCAATTAAGCGTGTGCGCCGGCCGGCAAAGGAAGTCGCGTTAACTAAGAAAGTCTGCTGAATGAAAACAGCTGCTGTCGGGTGTGGATCTCGTTCATATAGTTGGTCTCTCTACATGCTCGGGACAGTGACGCGACGAGAAACCGAGTCAGGAGTCTAAGCGCCTGCGTCTCGACTCCACCCACGTATCTCGCGGATGAGTAGCCAAGTGGGGAAGAAAGAAGAGTGGGAGGAGGGGGGGGGGCGGAGGGATCGTTGGTCCATTTCTTCAGCAGCCGGAGCAACGTGCACGCATATAAATTCACACGAGAAGCAGCCATCGAGTTATTTTCATTTTCAAATAAACCGTCCTCCACCCACGTGCCTGTGCACGCGTCCTCGCACCTATGCGTAGTAGAACGGCCGATTCTCGCGGCGAGAATTCCGCTGTGAGCGTGAAAAATATCTCCGGTTCATAGCAGAGAGACTAGAGAAGAATCCGAGTTTTACGAAGGTTAACCAATAACCTTGGCTGTCGCTGCCAAGGTTTTTTCGACCTGAATTTTCCTGCTCAATTAATGGATTACGTGCGACAATATTTACGAGCATTCTCGGTTTAGTACTGCGTAAGCGAATGGCTCTTTTTCGCCTGTGGACACGAATCGTTTGAGGAAAGGAGGCAAGTTCATCAGAGCTTTGTGCGAAGGAAAGCTTTGGGGCTGAAAGCCCCTGCGAAAAAGCGAGCGAAATTTTCCTCCCTGGACCGTCCACACTTATCCACGAGTATACGCGCCCTTGGAAACGCTTTTTCAAAGTTTATGGAGAAGAAAGTGAAGCAAGAGATTGTGAGAGGAGGAGAAAGAAAATCAGACCTCGCGGGGATCTATGTACCTCGTGTCTTCATTTTTGCTCGGTACGAAACAGCCCAGTCTGAAATAAGAAAAAATAGTGCGAGAGTCAGTACTCGATGAAAGGTCTGAAAACTCCGTAGAAAAATGTAGCTAAACAAAAGAGTAGCCTGACGAAAGAAATTTCGTGTTCTTTTTTATCTCGCTATAAAAAAATTGCTTCCTTTCGGAGCTTCAATCACAACTGTTAAATAAAAAATCGAGCCGCCGCGTTGACCTGCGTAAAACCGGTTTCGTGACCTCGGATAACGAAAATTTCTGCTTCGAAAATATTATTCAAAAGCCTGAACATTATTCGATCAAAAAGATTCTGGTTTCGTGTGACGTGACGAGAAATCTGTCAGGTTCGGCCGAAGCGACAGCAAACCGAGGAGAAAAACCTCTCGAGACTTTCGATCTCTTACGAAAGGATGCGAAGAATTCTGAAATTTAGCAGGTTGGAGTAAAGTAGTTGAACAAACGAAGTGGCGGGGTCCGAGGTCGTGACGAATGGCGGCTGCACAGCGCACAATTTTGCGAGATGGCCGAAAATTACGAGGGAGCTGTGCAGCACGAGCGGTGTTGATAGAGTATTTTTTGATCCTCCAATGAGGAAGCGATTGGTAGGTTTTGCGATGGATAGGAGAAGAGCGACGGCGAAAGGTCGTCGATCGGGGGGAGGGAGGAGGGCTCCGAATTGATGGCTCGCGGAATCGTTATGCGAGGGAGCGATCGGCGCATGTTCATTTCCCTCGACTCGATAATTTGGTGAATTAGCCTCTGTACTCTCGTGGAAAAGGGAAAGCGCAGGGAATCACGAAGCTCGGAGATCGTCCGGAGGGTGAACGGACTCGCGGGACGACGTTCGACGACGATAAAGTCGTAGAAATCGGGCGAGAGGGCCGACGGAGCTCAATTCTTATTCCATTTTATCATATCTTTTGTCACACTCGCCCCGCCAATCCAACAACGCCGAATACGGCGGTGTTGGATTACAGAAAAGGGAGAGGCGGCGCCGCTACACGTGTCTCCTCGCTTCTCCGCTGCTTCTCCGCACTCTCTGCTGTATGCTAAAACGTGAGGCTGCTGGTGTGTAACGCGCGGCGTGTATTTCGAGATGTAGACGCGGCCACAAGGGAAACATGCCTCCGCGCGCTCTTCCGAGCTGCGGTGCGTGCACCACACGCACATTTTCTTCGGTACACGTGTCACGCATGCAAGAACTAACTTCTCGCTGTACGTGTTTTCCTATAGTTATATCTCTGCGTGTATAATGAATCGTACGTTGCCCCTTTAATAGAGGAAACGTCGGGTGGGGAAGGGGGAGGGGGGACGCCGCGGAGCCACTGCGGAAAAGGGATGGGCATTGCGGACTCGGAGGCAGACATGGTCGGACGAATTGAATTTTTTTTCTTCACCTTTCCCTCAAAATGTGTCGTTCCGCACTAGATTAATGAGACTCGTCGACGGTCCGAGTGTTGAATAATTTTAAGAAACTCAGAAGAATGAGCGTGTACGAGAAACACGGGGAGGGGAAAAAATCTTTGATTTCACGAACGTCGATTCAACTCGAGATATCGAACTTCGTACGACGCTGAAGTTCGCAACGTTGGAGTCCAACGAAACGGAGGAGAAAACACTTATTTTATATATTTCGGGAAGCATCGGTGCAGCGTGAAAAACTACGAATCGCAAATTCGAGGGGAAGCGAAATTAGAGAATTATATACTGGAATTATTGGAGGCTTTTTTTACATCATCTCGTTGGAGCCCAACGTCGCTAAATTCGGCGCCATGAACTTCGCACGGAGACACCACTCTTCGTGGACATGAAAGAGGAGAAAGAAAACGAAGCGTACGCGGGGCACGCGGGTAAAAAAATCTGTAAAACTGCGTCGTACGATATATCGAGCGAGAAAAACTGGGAATGTTAAATAAAAGGCCTTGAGGAGTGATAATCGCGTTTGATTCAGGGTGAAAAGAAATTGATGGAGTGTAGGTGCACACGTTGTGAACTAAATATAGAGCAAATAGCTTCGAGCTATCGTTCATAATTGTATAAAATATGTGCGGTGAGCTTGTCCGGAGTCGAATAATTATGTAAATTATTTAGTGCACTCTCGACACGTTTGAAATAGTGATTACGTTTTTATTTATTCTCTCTCTCTCTCTCTCTCTCTCTCTCTCTCGGTTTCTCAGGCTCGAAGCCACGTTTGAAAGCGCCCATTGCTCCTTTTATTCGCCTCGCGCTATCGCGCGGTGTCCACACGTGTGTTATTTGTTTTCGTCGTATCGATATCGCGTACTGCGCAACGCGCGCGAGTCCCCTAACGCGTTCTTTCGCCCGATTTGCATGCGCATTTATTCTCGAGTTTTCAACTCTCCAATCAATGAAAAATAGACACACGTGTACCGCGCGCGTGTGTGTTTTCTATGGGAAATATAACGCAATACGTTTCGCGGGGCACGTATCCTACGCGCGAAAGTACTCCGATGAAGACGGCGACGCGGTAACGCGATACAACGATTGTAAGCACCGCTCGGTCTTTCTCTCTCTGCCCCGCATCCCACATCCCTACCTCGTTCCCCACCGAGCATCCTGCGGGCTGATGACAAAAATTGTTATCGTCACACACACGCACACGCACGCGCGCGCGTGCACACAGGCGGAGACCCTCACTCAAAAGTGCGCGCTCGTCGCCTCGAGGTTTTCAATTTCGTATCGCCGTTCCGTTGTTTCCGATATACTGATTCCTGTCCTCGTTCCTCTTCGCGGCCTGACCGAGCCTCCTCCTCCTTCGTCCTCCCCCCTTTATCGTCATTCGCGCGGACACTTCCGCTCGCACTTTTCTTGCATCAGCAACATTTTCGAAACACTACTTTTAGTTCGCCGCTTCGTTACTGGGCTGGGGTTGGCTCATGTTTTTCATCGTGTAAGACGAGTCCGGAGGCTTCTCTTGTTTTTGTAGTTGCCTCAATTTTGTCATTGTTTCTCTCCCTAGTTTTGGTGAAAGATTTTATTGACTCGATTAAATTGATTCCGGTGGGGCGCTGTATCGCGCAACTCTCGAGTTGCTTAATCTTAGCCTCGGTTCTCGTCATTTTGTGTATTTTCTTAAGCCACGTGCTTCGTAAACTTCCGTGATTTGACAATGAGCCAAGAGCTTGTTTGCCACGTTTTTCGTTTATCCTGTTTCGAAAAAACGACACGAATTTCTACCGATTCCTGTTTGAATTTCATTTCCATTTGGTCACTCAACCCGATTCTTGTGCCGGCACGTGCGGCAGGGTAAACTGATTCGAAAATTTGGACAAGTTCATTATGAAATAAGCTATCGATGCGCGCCACTTTTTAACGAGAGCAGCAATCAAAAATACTATCGTTTTTATGTCATTCTCTAAAAGTAATTTTGTGGGGAGTATTGATCCAGGAGTTGAAGGTCGTTAGACCCAGTAACGCTGTCACTCTCCTATCGATCGTATTTTTTCTCCATTCCATTTTTGTCTATATACTTTTTGAATTTCGCTCCATGCTGCTGACGTCGAGGTTCGCCAGTCTCTTTTTCCATTTATTTCTTCCCCTCGAGGCGATCTTTCGAGCTTTCGTGAACGTTCCTCTGACTTATAGTATTATTTTTCTGGGTACGAAGCTCTTCGCCACAGCTTCGATCTCCTCGTCCCTCTCTTTCGGTGTTTTTTGTCCTGCTTTTTTTTTCAATTCTTTTTTTATTCCTGCGCAGCATCTTTTTCCATTCCCTCGTTTCGCGTCACTCTTCTTTTTATTGTTTTATTCTTTGACTCTTTTCATTTTCTTGCCGATCTGCTGGTAAGATGGCACAGAGAAAAAGAGATCGAGACGACAGAAAGACGGAGATAAAAACAAAAGGAAGGAAAAGTCTGCTGCAAGTTCGCCGCTCACTGCTCGAATTTATCGTGTCGCGACGCCTGGCATGCTCCATGTTGTTTTTTTTTCACTTTTTCATCCCTAAGCACCTTTTTACGCTCGCTATTTCTCCAAGCTTTTCGATCTCGACGTAAACTCTTTGGCTAAAAGTTTTTAATTGTCATGATCAATTTAGATCGATTCGAATAAACTCGTGTAAAAATATTGCAATTCTAACAAAAATCTATGAAATTTTGATCGAAATGATTTCACTCAATCTGCCGCAGTGCACACGCCCATTCGTACTCGCTTATTAGCTTCGGTACACGGGAAAATCCGTCGACTTTTAAAGCGGATTGCACTCTGTCGCGAGGCAAAGTTTGGTCAAAGTTCATTGGGTCAAATTCAATTGGATGTAAAAGTTTCTCGTGGCTCGTGAGTTTTCCCGAGAGGAAATAACCGGAGGAAAGCGACAGGAGGTTTCCGGTGTTACAAGCAGATCTCGAGGGTCTGCGTCGTCGTCGTCGTATCGTTCCGACAAATTCAATGAAACATTTTTCAACAACTTTTCAATCAATTCTTCCTCGAGACCTCTGCCGCATAAATGATTCCTCGACAACGTGGAATTTGAAAAAACTCACAACATCGCATATTCGTGTAGCTTTTGTTCTGGGTTGAAACTTTGACGACTGTGATGGAAAGAGAAAAACAGTTCGAATTATGACGGACTAATCGTCCCGAGTCCGCGCTCCGGTTTTCTTCGTCAGAAATGTGCAACGTGAGTGCAAAGTCGTACGAGGAACCGCCAGGTTTTTACATCACGTTCGCACGTTCAACGAAACTAGAGACCCATAAATGCGATCTTCCGACTCGTCTGTCATATTATTAATAGAATATCGTGCACATAACACGTATTTTTTTCCACGAACACCTCAGAATTATAACGAAACGATAAATTCTGTTTACGAAGTTATCAAATTGGTTATAAGTTTTCGTATTTTAAATCCACAAGTTTTATTGAGCGCTGAAAACGAGATTTCGAATCATTCGTGTTTCGCACTGCAATATGCAGAGAACGTTACAAAGGAATTTGACGAAACGGAGTGACAATAATGGAAGAAGCTCGAACAGTGAGGACGCACTGTCAAGATGATTCAACTTTGTAAATCGTCAACGGCTTTCGTCTCGCAGCAGATTACTATTCGCAGTCTGAGTGAACAGTAGAATGACGGAAAAATAATAACGGAGCAGACCGAAGTTGAGCGAACGCAAACAGGAGATTGTTGAACGATTTTCCGAGCATCAGCGAAGTTAGTCATCGGGAAATTTGACTCGTCAGCTGATCGCTGGAGGGGAGTCAGAATATGGGAAGTGGAGGGGGTATGAATACATCATGAAAAGTTTACGACAGTTGCGCGATCGCGTATGCCACCGCGTCGAGCGAAATAATAATGATATCAATGAAGCCAACAATATCAACGGTGTTCAGTGGCGGTTTAATGAATCATCGCACACGTGGGATCTCTTCAAGTTGCTTCGCGCTTATTCACCGTTTTCAAATCACAAAATACAGCGAAACCCAGAGCGATCGCCGGGAGCGTTTAATCACGTACGACTTGGTTTTTGACAAAGTTGCACACGAAGCTACGCGGAGACTCGACAGAAATGGAGCTCCCGGGCTCGGACGCTTTGGAGAATTGTGCGATGCCGAGGTCCCACGGACGAGACGACTCTCTTCCGTTTTTCAGAGCTTTTCCAGATATTTTTGTCCTGGAAAGGGAGCGAAAGTTCGCCAAGAAAATAGTGCCAGAAACTTGAACGATGAATCATCGAAAGTTTTTTCTAGAGGGACTGAGCTTCCTGCAGCGAAGAATTTGTCATCGATCAATTTCCGACCGAGCGCAGAGACCAGATCCCCCGAATCACGAAAAACTTTATTTCCAATCGAACAGCCACGGATTTGGGGCGATCGACTGAAAATGTTTTCTTCGGCTCGCGGAACCGAGTATAATCGAACGATCGCCGAAGCGGGAAGAAGAAACCAGCAAACAATTGAGTAATTTGTGTAGTAAACAAACATTTCTCAAAATCAACGAAACGTTAAACTCGCGATGAGACAAAAAGTCTCGAGTACACTTTCGAGTAGAATCTTCACGAAGCCGCCGAGCGTCTGGCAGCTGTCAGCGAATCTGAATATTCGTGTGCCGCAAAAGAGAAGCGACTCTCGCCAATACTGGTGGGCTTCGATTCCCAAAGCGTAGGAAATTTCGAAAGGAGCCTTAGACGAGCGATTTCTTCCGATGTTGCAAACGAGCGCTCAGTTTATTGTCATTTTTTTCCCCTCGACAAACGCCTCTCGACTTGGAATGGTGTTCGCGAAACGGGTCAGCCAATAACCTTACGCTCGGGTCGAGTATAAATAAAGTGTGTCTATTCCGAAGCATTTCGAGAATGGTCGCGGCCTTCGAGAAATTTTCATCGAATGGGAATATCCGAGAGAACATCGAAGGCACGAGTTGCTCTCTCGCTCCGAAAATTCGTTGGCTCCGAAAGAAGCCTTTCGAAAAGGGGGACTCTGCCGAGCGACGGTGTAGAGTGTGTGCGCGCGCGCGTGTGTGTGTGTGTGTGTGTACGTTAGTGTGGCGATTGAATAAATGTTTTTTCAAACTTACGTTCGTCGCGCCTTTACCGCCCAATCCATATCTCGTGAGGTACGACGTATCCAACAGTGAACTCACACAATTCTTTCAAATAAATGCAATAAAATATATCGAGCTGGTTCGCCGTCGTAGCGCGAATATATTTGTATTTTCAGTCGCGTATATCGGCACGGATCGAGTGTGGACGTAGAAAACAAAGATAAATAATGATTCGTTGAGAATTGCACTCGCGCACAGAAGTAAAAAAGGGCATAAATTCAGAGGTTTTATGGTCGATGAGGAGAGCGAGTGTGGAGGAGACTCTTCGAGATTATTCACGTGAGGGGGAATAAAAACGAGAGGGAAAAATAGAAAATTGAGTAAACACTTGGCGTAGGGAGCTTATTCTTTGCACTTTTGCACCAGAATCGAGTTAACTAATAAACAAGTAAACAAACAAAAATTTAAAAAACCGGGTGCCCGTTACACGGTCCGTTGTGGGCAACCCGTGCTCATGTACATTCGCTTCTCCCGAGACATTAATTCGATATTTGATTCCACAGGCTTCGGTGAGCCGTCGAGACGACAAAACCAGAGGGAGAGTGCTCCGGTAAGGCAAAAAAGTGAGATCGTCGAGTAGTTCAGAGTCGCAGCTTCCTTCGTATCTTGGCTCGCGCACAAGGATCTCGGGCACTCGGAAAAATTTGAACACACGAAACACCCACACACGTGCGCGCGCGCAAAGAAAATTCCGTGTTTCTGGCTCCGTCGCGTGACAGCTCCGCTATCGTTGGCTTCCAATGAAAATGCGTATTCGGCTCGGTTTATCCCGCGAGAGAGGCGTCGTGCGATCGCGATTAGCTTCTCGGTTCCTTACGTTTCTTCGTGTTTTTATGTTTATTCGGTGAGATACACGCAACGGCGATAAACGCTCGTTCGAGGCTCGGCTCCTCTCTCGTTCGCAGGTTTTCGTCCGTGTTAATACTCGCTCAGACGGCGCACGCGTGTCTCACTGTGTTACCGTGCGGGCACGAGCGCGCGCGCGTGTTCTCCCGTGCACAAAGCCGCGATTTAGAGGAGCAGATTCGCGAGGGCCCCGCTCTGCTCTCCGTGTGCTCGTGTATCTTCGCGTCTCTTTCCGTTTCTGCGTTCACGACCGAAAGGAAGGGGAAACTGCGACAGAGAAAGAAGAGAGCTTGTCGAGAGGCCACGCCAACTTTGCGAGACATGGATCGTCGAGCCGCGAAGCTGCCTCGGCAGTGGCCCAGCGAAGACTGAAAACGAAATCCGACAGAGGCGCGACCGTGCCGCGACGCGCATGGTGGAATCGCCCGTCGACCTCGACAAAGAACCGGGGAGGGGGCCACGAGAGGCGGGAGAGGAGCTTAAGGGGGAAAGGGAGAGGTACAGTCCCCTTCAGATTCAAACTGCTCCGACTCTTTTCCATCCGCTGATATTCGCCGCTATCGCACCATATTTTCTAACCTCGCTAACTCAACTTCGACCGAATTATCCAAGGCCGATCGCGACCTTTTTCCGGAATCTCTGATTCTTCCCTCCGACCATTTCGTTCTCCGATTTTTTGCGTCGCTCACCCAGTCGGAGACGAAAATTCCAATTTTTCTTTATTTTATGGATTTTTCGTTTTAAAACTGTTCTCCGGTGAGTAGTTAAGGAACTGGGGTGACGCAACGACGCGTGCTTTTCGCCCGTCGAACGCTCGCCCGGGACACCGGTGCTGACTTCTCTGAGTGTACATCAAGAATTCTTGGGACGATTAAAAAAATGACCTGCGAGCAGGCTCTCCGACCAATGGCTCCGATCTCAACGCGCGAGGTCACATTCATCCAGGGTTGGCGCGGACTTTCAACTGGAACCCTTAAGAACCCGCGTGCACTGTCGTTCTGCGGCTCTGAATTCGTGAGTCAGCTGAACCGAGAACTCCACGAGAATTTTCGTTTGCGAAGGGAAGCATTGACGAAACGTTTTTTCCCAGAGAGCCTGGCTAAAAAGTTCAAAAAACACTGCTTCTTCTCTCAACAGTCCAACGGTCACTTAACCACGATTTTCAGGCACGGAAACCACTCGATTTTATCTCCCACGAATGAGAATCCATGAAAAACCGTTTTCGCTACCGCACAAGTCGACTAATTTCACTTCCAAGGACTCTAAACAACGAAAACCGGGAATTCTAGCGTCGTTCTGATCGAACGAAAAAATAATGCAAACGGAAAAGGTAAGGGAAGTTATTCCTCTGAGATTCAAGACAAATGAAATTACTTTCGAGATTAAAAAACCGACGAAACTCGTTCCCGCATGCGGTTTTAAATCGACGGAAGAAATTTTTGTTGACGGCTGTACAGGCCGATAAAGAGCGAGCGAGATACGCAGACAGAGAGCAGGACAGTCAGCTTTGGAGGTTAGAGGGGATTAAAAAGGGAGAACCCTTGTGGACTGGGGTTTCGCGTAGCCCTCCGCACCCTCCGACGTCACCATTGCCGGTGTCGATGGCGTGGCTTACCACTCGATACAGTCGTTCGTCGTAGGGACGTTGAATTAACTCTGTAAAAATTTACGTTCTTGTGGAGCAACATGCCACGATGGTACTCTGCAGACTAACCAGTTGCGTTAACACTCGAAACTATTCGCGAAGTCGCGGTGCTCGATTTATTAACCCGTGAACACCACACCGGGTCTCACGGACCATATAAAGTCATGGCTCTTTTTTAATGACGTTGAAGTTCGCACCGTTGAAATGCAGCGGTTTCCATTTTTTCTCTTGTTTACTCTACTTTTTAACAGAACTTTGATTCGATGCGGTTTTAACTTGGAACATTTTTTATCCTCCGTCGTGGGAGGAGAACGAAGTAATTTTTTCGCTCACTTTCCCTACTCTTTGGACTCTCGTGGAAAAGGATATTCGATTAAAACTGACGATGAAGCTTCTGCGAATGGAAAAATCGATCGAGCGATGCGTTTCGGTGCACTATGCAACGATGTAAAGTTCACTGTCGATGGATAAACGAACCAACGCGATTACGTTTGGGTGCATCGCGATGAAGGAGAAAATCTTGCCATGCGAAATTTGAGGTGAAAGATTAAAAACTATCGAATTGCTGCATATTTTGTTTTGAAGCTTCGACGAATGGATTTTTGCCCACGACAAATCGGTTTGGAACCGTTTTTATAGAATAATCGGAGTTTGCTGGCGTTTGTTACGCGAATGAAAAATTATTGGCTTCTAAAAGCATCGGGGACACGGACTCGCTCGAGCGCGGTTTCTCGCATGAATTTTCCTGTCGCGGGATCGAGCGAGAGGGCGATGTTGGAACTATCGAGGAAGGAGCACGGCACTAGAATTTCATCAAAGTTAATTCATTCGTGAGCTGCTCGGGCGGGAGCGGGACCGCGCGATTTGTCGGAAAGGCTTTATCCGCGTCGGCCGGAAGCGACGTAATAATGCGTCATCGGGTCTACCACGCGCATTTCTCTTCTCGATCTCTCCGCCGCGTGCGGAGCTGATCGAACGTTGGCTTAGAGTTGCTCGTGTGCAATCGGAGCAGCGAGAGCTAACGAAATCGATCCGTTCGGAGCTCAGATTTTCGGGAATTTTTCAGTGACCACCAAACGCATGATATTCGACGACGCGAGAATCCGAGGCTCCACAATTGGCACCGAGTAAAAGCGTCATCATTCTCGCGGTCATTTAAAAAGGATCGTTGAATCAAAGCACCGTTAATTGATGCAATGCCAAATTATTCTGAAGCCAAAATTCTGGTCTCGACCTTGCAACAATTTTCGGTTCAAAACAAAAAATAATTCAATCCATTAAAATTTGAGACGAACGTTCTCGTTTGCATCTGCAATGCAGAGAACGCGCAGCGACACTTTTGCAACTTCACACAGAGCGCATAGAATTCGACTTCCCGCTACGAGGATTCGACTCCATTTTTGAGAGCTCTGAAAATCAAGAACACGAATTCTTCACTCACCAAAACTAAGACCATTTGATCGTTGATATCGACCCGGTATAAAAGATCGTCGAAAAAAGGAGGCTCCTCGTCCCCTCCGAAAATAGTGCTCCTGAGATATTCGAAGGGTTGTTATATTATCGGTGAGTCTCTCTGGTTCGAGTCTTGAGAAGTCTGAAGGAGCCAGAGCAGAGAGAGAAAATCAAGTAACCGAGTGCGCGCGGATCGGATCTGCATATTTACATGTATATAGCACCTTTCAAGTGCGCTCAAGGCCGCGGGCTTTCGGGCTGTGTGCGGTGCGATTACACGCCGAGATGGAACGGTCCTTTCGGGAGGAGACGGGGCTCGGTCTCGCAGGAACCTTCGGGTAAAAGGAGGTCGAGGGAAGGTATTGGGGGGAGGGGGGAGGCTGCCGAATATACTGGAAATTGACAAATGTTCGTACGGTTTCGCTCCGCGGGGATATACTGGGAGACGAAGGGAAAGGTGAAAGGATGAGGGGGACTCGCGGCGACTTTTACTCGCATTTGTTCATGCTCGCGATTTTGTACGTTACTACTTTCATGAGGGCGCCGGGGCAAAAGGATCGCAGCGATTACGAACGAAACCTCAGAGGCGCGTCGAGAGAGCGCGGTGCGTGTGTCCAGAATAATTCAACACAGTTTTGCTATTAAACTCGAACGCGGAGCTACTGGGAACGAGTTTGATGCGCTTGAGCAGGATCCACTTACGCGAAATGCGCAGCGCTTTTGGCGAGCTCCGGCTCGAGGTGCCTGAACCCCGTCAGAATGA
Source organism: Venturia canescens (assembly GCF_019457755.1). NCBI lineage: Eukaryota > Metazoa > Arthropoda > Insecta > Hymenoptera > Ichneumonidae > Venturia > Venturia canescens. The sequence continues at coordinate 5,385,724 of NC_057425.1, forward strand.
AACGTTTTTCTTTCATTTCGACAGTGCATCTTTGCCCTCGGGAATAAAAACGGAGAAACGGAAAGCGATGGGAAGCTGAGGTGCTAACCTGCATCGGAGTCCGCCAACTGCAGCCTTGGAAAGCTCAATATTGCGCTCGCTTCCCATTTGAAGAAAAGGGAGAAGGGGATTGGGCGCGGCGGTCGGAATGTTCCTGCTGCGAAGTTACATTACACGTAATTCGAAAATTGGCCGGAAAGGGCCTTTTTCTGTTGGGATGCCGACGCGACGTGACAGGGAAAACGAAATTACACGTCCGCCGGGAGACTCGCCCGATCGGTACGTTTTTTCCACCGTTCGTGCGTCACATTCACGAAATTTGCTCGACTTTCGTCATGCGGAAACTAGCCGAGGGTATATTTCCGAAAGAATTGTGCAAAACGACGAGATTCCCTCAAGTTCCGGCTCGGAGAATTCTAACGCCGCGTGTCGGAGCTCCCGATATGCTAAACAATGAAGATTCTCCTAAATAATTGAGTCAGCGGAAATTCGATTAAAGTTCTGATCGAAAAGTTACCGAAAAGAGGATCCGCGAACGTATAGAAATGTTTGAATGCCGAGAGGAGAGATTCCAGACAGCAGGTAATCAGTCGAAGTATGCTTCTCGAGAGTTGAATTCGAGGGAACGTGCGAGCAAAGTCCGCAGGGGCTCGGGGCCACGTATGCAGACCCACACACGTATCAATTTCTAGCGAGGCATAGGAAACCGCTCGACCTAACTTGGCGAGTTGGCTCGATACGGTTACGCCCTTTTGTGCCAGCGGAGAGAGCCGGCATGTCCGTGTGTTCCGAAGGTTTCGAGGGATCTCGAAACTCACGTAGTTTGCTGCTCGAAGCCGAACACACATCGTACGTGGAGAATCCTTCACAATATGCGAGATGGTAGCAGCCCCGAGCACCTGAATCCTCGTGACCTGGGATTCAAAATGGTGCCTGATGGTCCGGGAGATAGAGGCAAGGAGCGAAGCAAAAGAGGGAGTGAGAGAGACGTCGACGGACAGACGGAGAAGAGCGAGATCTGACCGAGCACTCCAACATTCTCCGGGGCCGTTGGCGTCGCCACACCGTCGCACCGTGTCTGCCGCTGGATATAATGAAGGTCAGGAATTCTGATAGGGAAGCCTGTGGAGGAGGACACCCTCGCTGCACCGTGAGCGCGACTCCGAACTCGCACACTCCAATTCTCAAGAATAATTCGTAACTTTTGCTCTCGTATTAAAATTCGTCGTTTCTCGTGTGCCCTGAATCAATCGTCTCGAGTCACTAGGCCAAATCGAGTTTCTGAACGTCTCGACTAAAGATCCAACGAAAAGTTGTGAGGATGGCAGCATTCATTCGAACTGTTGTATCCAACATAGTAAAAAGACAAATAGCCATACCTTTTATTCAAAAGTCTTTTTCGCTTTAAGCACAGTCAACAATCTTTTCACCCACTTCAAATGTTTATGAAGTATGCTCGAGCAACCCTGAAAAAAAAACTTATCATGGAATTTACTGATAGTGAAAAATTGCGATTTACAATACATTTCGACTCATCGGTAAGTGCTAGTCTGACACGATGAATGAAACTCGAAAATAAAACGAAATATAGTTGTGACGTGCATCACTTTTTCCTATCCACGTAAAGCTGTTTAGAATTCGAGGGACGAAAGATACGAAAATTCAAAAAATACTATGCTGTTCGTAATCGGTGCTTAAATGCTTTGAAAATTCTTGAAAAATAATATATTTCTCACTACATAAAACGAATCCGTTTTCTCCGTGCAGTCGATATATACTATCGAAATTTGAGCTGATCCTAAAAAAGTCAATTCCGTCGATGATATTGATGTAAAAAAAGTCTTCGAAAGTGCATTTTTGACGAAAGTTTCAATAGATTTAAACGATCATATCGGGCAGTTATTTCTGCTCGTGCATTCGAGTCTCGCATTACTCGAAACTCAACTCTCGTCTCGATCCAGAAATACGGAGGTTTGCGAGACGTTTTATAGCGTCCACAGGAAACGTTGACTTTTTCCATTGTCTGGTATATTTATGTTTGCTTATCGATCGTTTGCTCGATGAATAATTGCGGCCACGGATGCCGGGCACTATTGAAAAAACGTCGGAAAATCTGCGCTTTTCGTGCGGAATTTTCAGTGACAGTCGACGAATAAATTTGGAGCACTATCGATGAAAGAATAAACTCGAAATAGCCAAGGGAAAATGAGAATCTCGCGATGAATATACGGAGCCGAAAAAGAGACGAGAGTCAACGTTCGTCTCTTCACCTCCACAAAAAAATCTTCAGATACTTACGCAAGTAAAAGTAGAGTTGAGGGAGGGCCAGTGGTCCGGCGGAGTTATTCGGGCTGCGTGCACACAGGTAGTAAGACACGATAGGTGAGCGCATTGTATGCAAATGGGGAGCCCCTCGACGACAGTAATTACAAATAGTCGAGGACCCACCGAGATGCCTTCTCTCCAATATGTAAACTACCTGAGCGTGTAAACACGCGGAGTGCCCGAAACTGACTGGCGAAGCAATCGAGTAATTATTGGAACGCGATTCTCGAGGACGCGGAGCTTTATTGAATGGAAGACAGTGCGTTTAATCGGTAACGAAGCTGGGTTTGTTACGATTCTTCAAAATCTGCGTGACGTCAACCGACTCTGATATTTCAAGAACTTTCGTCAATAGTTTATCCAAATTAATACGGAGCTGAAGTTTGCAACGTTGCAGTCCAACGAAATGAACGAAAAAAAAAAAAAAAAAAAAACATTTTCAATTCGCCAATTTTTTATTTCACGAAGTACCGGGTGCGGGTTGAAAAACTACGAATTGCGAATTCGGCAGGGAACGAAATTGTAGAATTACTGGAATTGTTGGAGGGTTATTTAGATCATTTCGTTCGACTCCAACGTTGCAAACTTCAGCGTCACAAATAAAGCGAAAATTTCGCGTTTAATTATTGAGATAAATCTCATGTAAATAGCGGAACGTTAATTGAATTTGTGAACAACATTGAAATTGGAAAAATGGACGAATCTGGAGAAGAGAGTGAGAATCTTGTCTGTATGCGTATGGAGTCAGAGTCACTGGTCTTTGTGCGCCCTGGGATGCTGGCCTGCTCTCCCGGTCTGCATCTGCTTCACGGGAGTGAACGAGAGCAACGAAAAGCTCGATCTGTTTCAACCTAAAGGAGCGTTATTTATATATAGAAAGGAAGAATGAGAAAGAGAGACACACAGACACGCGTGTGTATATATAACTTCTGCGTGAAGTGAATGTCAGCCCGAAGGTCGGCTTTTGTCAAGTCTCAAGAGTATCTTTGCCCCTCTGGTCAATTCCTCGCGGAGTTCTCTCACTCGCTCAGTTTATATTTCGTCTGGTCAAATATGTTTCATCGGGAATGTATAGACGCGTCTATACGTGTCGTGGTCGAGGATGCAATTATGATTAAGCGACAGATTGGTACGAAGAAACGATAGAAAGTCCCGCTGAATGCTCAATTGAAAAAAACAGTTGCATAACTTTTAGCAACAAAAATAGTAGAATTGAAAAATAAGCGAGGTTGGCTCGTACAACTGTTCCTGGGACGCGGCTACGTACCCCGCGCGAATCGATAATATCTGAATTTCAAATCCGGGAAATCGCTTTTTCAGGAGAGTTTCGACACACGAGGCGATCGCGACTGGAAATATCGTTTCTACTGGTTCGTCCCTGCTCCACGTTTTCGTATCTTTTCGGTCACGTTGTTTCGAGAAAAAACACCGTTTTTAAAATTCAATAAAGCCGCTGAAAGGGATGCGCGCATGTGTGCCTTTCTCTTTAAATATTCTCATTCTGTGTGTGAGTGAGTGTGTGTGTGTGTGTGTTTGTGTGATACGTGCGTTTGGGGAAGGAAGGCTGTTGATTATAGATAGTGGGGTCCGTGAGGAATACTTGAGAGCTCTGTGCTGTGAGCAATGGCTCGAGTCTCGCTGATGGAAAGGTGGGGCAATGACCAGCGTCCATCGAGAACAGTGTGCTCACCAACACCGACGTAGCCCACACAAGCGCGTGCATTCCTACTCCGTGTGAGTACGAATGGCGACTGCAGTCGGGCCAGAGGCACGAGGAACTTTGTGTGTGCCTGCCAAGCCCAGCAGAGAGAATAACACACATTTGTAAATGTACTTATACGTGGCTGTGTGTATGTGTGTGCGGACGGAAGGAGCCCAGCAGTAGACACGTCATTGACCGTACACGCCCGGGCAAACCAAGGCCCCCCTCGAGGTCTCCGAAGTACCTTATGCGTGCATTAGCGGTCACCGCTGTGGGAATCGTCAGGACATTTATATACATTTGCACATACGCAAGCGAAATTAGCCTCGAGGTAAAGTCATCGCGGATCGAGTGGCCGCGAGGGCCTCGACGATCATTTCCTCTCGCTCTGTTTCGGAGCTCGATCGAGCTTTTTTCTGCACGTGGCATGCAGTGAGGAAAAGTGTTGGGAAAATGGTCGGATTTTCGAAACATTGGGAAACTCGCTGCCTTTGCCGAGGCCTTGGTACAACTCTTCTCCCGTCTTCGGAAATCTCCGCCGGGAAAGGAAAAAACGGCGCGAAGGGTTGGAGCACAAAGAGAGCGAGAACACGTGGTGAAAATCGACGCGGGAAAAAAGGCTCCGCGAGAGTGTGACACACGCGTTCACCTTTATAGTCGCAAACACCCCATAAGAACTGAGACCAGGCTCACGGAAGTTGGAGTACGTACACGGAGGGAGAAAGTACCGCGAAGTATCGCAATACACGCTTGAGGTAAGAGAATGCGAACGCTATTTCTATAAGAACGGGATCCACGAGGGAGGGGGATGGATCGCTTACCTGCACGGTTCGAGTGTTTCAGAGAAGGCGATGGAGCCTCTAATTTTAATAATTGGATATAGCTTTACATTCCCTCTCGCCTTTGTCCATTATTCGTGCACTGTAACACACACACGCACACACAGACATTGCTTCCCCTTGGCCTGTTACGTTTACCGTCGATTTCTATGCATGCTATTAAAAACTGAGCGATTTGGTGCTCGCAGTAATTACACTTGGAATTCCGACGGATTGATCAACTTCGCCTTCGGTCACTCGAGATATCCGAGGCGGCAGAATTCTTCAGGAATTTCAGCGAATTCCGGTTCCAACTTGTGGAAGCCTCCGCACGCTTTAACCCCGTTTCGAGCCTCTTCTCGTCTCGTTAACAACTCGGGAGGGCGTCGAATTCATATTCGAATTATCGCTGGGTTTCGTTCACGAACGAGTGTTGGGAGGGGAGAAAACAATGTTCGTTCAAACGAATTGAATTTGGGAATGAATCTCGATGAAGTATCGAAAAAATGCTGGCTTTTTAACCTGAGTTTTCGAGCACCGTGTACACGCTACAGGCACACGAGTTTTTCCATTCCGTAGGGCCCGTTATGTATCGCGCACCTTGGAGTAGGTCCGCATTAGTACGGAGTCGCACCTGCCTTTCGTTTAGTTTTTTCCCCCCCGTTTTTGTGCCGTTCTCGCACTCCGTTGTCTCTCCTCAAATTCGTTTTTTTGTCGTTTTCTGTCTTCCTCGCTCTCGCTACTGTTCGTCTCGCGTTCTTTCCATTTGCCCCCGTCTCTTCCTCTCTCGCCCAGTCCATTTTCGTGCCGCTTAAACACCGCTGAAATCTCTCAAACCGCCCCTCGAAGTGCGTCCGCATATCGGTGTCGCTCTATTCTCGTGTTTGTGTTCGTTTCGGACCTCGACCACGAATGGAATTGATGCGTAAGCGTATTTATCGTACACCCAAAAGCCACAAACATTATCACGGACATACCGAGCTCGGTAACCACCAAAATCTTGCAAGCGCTCGCGCCGAGATCCACTTTTCGTTGGACTCACCACCGTAACGTGCCACAGCTGTTCCTCCCATTCATACTGGGTCACGCCTCATATTGGATTAAGAAAAACTGCTATTTAAACGTTATTTATCGCTGTTCGCCTTTGTTCCGGCGCCGTTAGCTACCGCGAATGCGGCCCGGGATCGGCGACTCCGGATTACCCAATTGAGTTTCCGCACACGTTACCTCCTTCGAGAAAAACCGTATTTTACCATCGTAACTCAAACTCCCAGGACAATTGCCGACTGCAATGCACACTCGTTTCGGTGCTGCGAATTTTCGGTCTGTGAGGAATAAAATCACGGATCCACGATCCATGACACAATAAATTCATTCAAGTTTCGATCCACTGACATTTTCGATTCGATCGAATACCCCGGTTCACGATCCGCCGCGGCTCTTCTTGAACCGAAGCATCTACGAAACGTGAAAAGTGAATATTTGAAGCTTATTCCACGTCCGTTCGCCTCGTATATGTTTAGAGGCGAGTAACATATAATCGAGTAATGGCGACGATCAGCGGGGACAGCTGATTTCAGTGGAAACCGTTGACCCAAGTGTTTTCCCGTCAGCTGTAGCGGAAGCGATATTAAAATTGATCGTTTGGAAACTTGGGCTGTTTGAAACACGCGTGACTGCGAGGCAGATACGTCGGCGTAAAAATAGAGAGTACAGAAATATGATGAAATTTCATTAAATCGGGAGAGAGAACGCGATTGCAGATTCTTTGAAACGCTGTTTAATGTCACGGTCACATATTCAGCTCTTGTGCGACTGCGATTTTCCAACTCGTTAAGCGAAATACACGAAGTTTATGGCGAACTAAAAGTTCATTATTCGCCGGGTCGCATCCACGAAGCTACTTTAGTCGCATTAAAAAGTAAATACGAGCTTTTTCCCCGAGGATTTTTCAACGTTGCATGTACGAACATACCGGAGTTAATTTTTGAGGCTCTTTCTCTCTAAATGCTCTTCATAAATAATCACGAATGATTAAATATTCATAAGATATTTTCATCAATTCCTGCCTCGAGCCCAAATGCCAGCGCGTATTATTTACAGGCGGACCTCGTTTCGATGGATATACGCGATTGTAATTGCGGGTACGATAAATCCAGTGCGTGTATCCTCGAGCGAGCTCAATTTCGCGGATTTGTTGAACGGCGATCAGGGAAAATGGAATATTTGGTCGAATTATTCGTGAAACACGCCTAGGAGCTTCGTAATTCGAGAGAGTTTCGAGGAAAACCGACTCGAACATGAGATCGCGATTTAACGGGCTCCTTGCTGCCAGGATTGACTCCCAAAATCTGAAACTGGCTCAAGCATTGATGAAATCTACTTTTAATCCTGCAGCTGTGCACCGCGAGGGGAAGGGAATGACAAAAATAATTTGGCAAGGTTAATCGACGATGATTTTGAGTGGAGAAATGCGAGAGAATTGGAATCGTTGAAGCAATGAAATCCACTCGGAGCTATTTTTCAAATGCTTTTTTCGTAACAAGATTCAACGTCTCCGAGAGTTGGAGAGAGAGAGAATGGTGCTGTAAAAAAGGAAACTTTGTCAGGAGCAGCACGAGAAGATAGAAGAGATCCAGGATGACTCGTCGTCAACAGGAAGCGCAGCTGGTTTATACCAGAAAGACAGACAGAGATGGGAGCAGGGGCAATGGAGATGGAAAAGAGCGAGAGGAGAGAGGGATTGGCCAGCTGTTGATGGAAGGTTTTAGTTTAGGTATGTCGACCGCTCGGAGAACCGACGTTCTTGGGCCGTGAGAAAAGGACGAGACTGCGCTGCAGTGTGTGCTCTTATAGTGAGTTGAACGAGAAGCCGAGGTCGAGCTGAGCACATATAGAGAGAAGAGGACCTCGAGCGAGGAACGAATTCCCTCTCAACTGTTTGGGCTTCTCGTCTGTCTCACTCTGTCTCTGAATCTTCTCTCCCGTTCCACCCATTGAAAAAAGCAAGGAGAGACGACGGATGCTTCACTTTTCCCGGCATCCTTATCCTCCTTCGCTTCGGATCAATCTTTCTGTCGTATTTCATCTAAGAAAACTGTCCTCGTTACACCATTTGATGTATATTTCCATTTTATCCCATACAAACATCCGCACAATAACGTATCGATACGAGCAGGGGGAAGACGAAAGAAAAAAAGTCAGCGACCGATTCGCCATCGTTGCCTGTGCGACGAAACACGTTGCAGCTATTTCCGAGGCTCGCGAACACACCGAACAGCGAAATCCCAATGATTTAAAGGGAGTTCTAATTCGACGACCTTTGGCCTCTCCCAGTGGAAAAAAGTTTCGACTATTTTTCGATCAACGCGTCCAACGTTGGATCTAAAATCATTGCGATTGGTTAAGTTGCTGACGTAAAAGTACGAAGTTTGTTTCGTTGACGGGCTGTTCGAGTCTCACGCTTCTGCGAACGAGTCGTGCCACTTTGTCAGACACCTGTTAACTTCTCGTCACTTTGATTTCAAAGATTTGCCTCCGTAAGTCACATATTTTCACAGGATTTCTCTGGCCGATCTCTTCGCTCGGCTCCTACTCGATGACTTTCGAAAAACTAATACAACTTTGCGCATTTACCTCGCGCACGCTCTCCCTGCAAATTATGCAAAACGAGGTACTCGCTAAGTTGCTACTCTTAAAGTGCAACTTCAGCATATATTTGTGTTTATATTCAGAAGGATTAATCTGTGTGTATGCTCCGAGAGCTGGCAGGTCCTGTGATATTCTTTTCTGTACGTATGTTATATCGCGTACGTTGTTTCCTGAGCCCCAAGGAGTGGCCGAATGAAAGTGACAGCTATTACGAGAGTGCAAGGCGAGGAAAGGGCACGCGCACAAGAAAGGTGTGTGTGAGTGTGTCACAATGTGCTGTAAACCCGGAGCCAAAGATTGAGGTGGAGAACTGGACAGGTGAAATTAAAAATACGTCTGAAGTCGTTGGCGCAGAATCATTGATTTTTTTTTGGATTAACGTTGAAACCTCTCGTGCAATCTCGAAAACGTTTTCCTATTCGTTTAACTCAGAGTTTTTTCTTTATTCAATCGAGGGTGCAAAGGCTTTTATTGTAACAGGAAGAAAATTGCGCGAATTTCATCGTCGTAGCTCAGTCTCTGAAAAAATTTGTTCAGCTTCTAAAATTTATTGTTGCAAATATGGAGTAATCATAGATTAATGTTTTCATTTTAATAAAAAAAATGTTACTTTCGTACTATTTTACATATCCTCGTACATTCCGATTTAATATTTATTCAAACTTTAGTGTTTGACCGGATTTTCTACTGAAATTGATCCAAGGAGAGTGCTCAAATCTCAGTTTTTATGAGGCAACATTCTGCTCGTCGACGAAGAATGAATTTACTTCCAGGATTCTTGCCAGTGCGGCAAAAGAACCGAACTTTTTCACTCCCCCTGATTCGAATTGAGAAAAAATAACGAAATGTTTATCCATCGTATGAATTTCTGGGGTACGAAACTCAACTTGATACATGAAAAAATGCAAATGTTGAGGTTCGAGAAAAATCATAAATCGAGCGTTTTTTCATACTTCACTCCGAAGTTTGCGTGCTCTATCATTTTCCCCTTCGAGCGTATATCTCTCCGCAGGTAACCGCGTGTACCACAGTGGTCCACTGTTACAATACACTCTTCTCAAGCATAAAGTTTTATCTGTTATCCGCGATGGTGTGCTCGTAACCGATTACAAGTAGCGACCTCAGGCGATATCCATAAATCTCAACTACAATGTGAAGGCGTTACGCTATTACTCTGCTCGTTATATATAGTCGCTACTTATTTTCTCTGTGCATGTGCCCGTGTACAGAAATAGTAGGAAAAGCATGGTTTTATCGTTGTGATAGTGTGCTATCCTGACACGCTCGAGTTATCTTATCTCGTGCTAATCTTGCCTCTCGAGCTATTAGCCACACACGAGTGAAACGCACATGCGACTCCTCCGGCTACGACACCTTCAATCTTTCTGGCATTCTTGTGTTTTTTCCTAAATGAGAATGCATTTCGTTCGCGCTCGTTCGAAAGAGCCTTTGAGCCAATTCTTTTAGTTCCACCGGAAGGAAAATCCGCTCAAGACTGAAGTTGCGGTTGAGATTTTCCTTTGGAAATCATTTCAACGACTGGAGACTTTTGTGTTTCGAAAAAATCCAACGACTTTTGTGGACGTTCTGCCAAAGGGGGGTTTCAAGGTTTGCTATTTTCTTATCATTTTGGCTCGATTTTTTTAATCTCGATTTGCACTAATCGAAGGCTCCGTCGAAAAATAACGTTCGAACGCGCAAAGAAAAATGGAGCTTCGCGTGAAGAGGGTCGAAAAAATTAGGCGCAATACACATTTAAAAGACGGAGGTTACGAGAGACGAGAGGAAAACGTCTGAAGATGGGTGTTGCGCTCGCACTGAAAAGGCACAGAGAACTCTTTGTTGCTTCTCTTTTTGGGATATACGTTGCTTTCTGAAGGAACTATTCTCGCTGGAGCACACACGCGCTCGCAGACTGAAGCGATGAAGAACGAGAGATCCATTCATCGTTGGTTGAATATACTTTTCATCGGCAAAAAGCGAACAAGAGGATCATGGTCGCGACTCCGATATAAGAATCTTCCCGGAGACAGGCAGCTGTCGGCTTTTTCGAGGCGGGAATATACACTGAGAGTTTTGACCCGCGCTCTCTTGAAATTTGGACTCCTCGTTGTAAAACTCTTCGCATAAAAAGGAGAATCGAGTATTCGAATACTTGCTTTTATTTTCTCGTTAAACGGAAAATGCCCGATTAAAAAAACGTTGCTGAAGATATTTCAGACGATTAACACTAATTGAATCTCCGAGTGGAAAAGTTTTTCGAAGCGGACGTTTTAATCGGTCTCATAAAATCCCTCCGGGGCTCTTACTTCACTGCAATAACTTTGATTTTTCGTTTTTCATTAGACGTACAACAAGTTTTCACCTGCCAGCACAAATTCGAATTTGTGACTGTGGATTTCGGAGAAAAAAATCCCAGAAGGTCGCGAGGCACTGTCGCGAATTCGACGATCGAATATTGATCAGAGAATCTCGAGTTTATTAACCAATTCCAAGGATCTCCGAGCTTCGACGTCATCAACAAATGAGCGTTTCTTTTCCCCGTGTTACTTCACACACTTCAACACAGCCGCATCGTAACCGTAGAAAAGTGCGTCGGTAGCGTGGGAGGATAAAAAAAGGTGGAAGGTGCAAGACACCCACGCCACGGAGCTGTTGTGATGATTATTTTTTTTCTATTCTGAATGACAGACGCGAGGAGAACTGAAGGATGCTTTTGGGAGCCTGCACGCTGCGTAACACCTGAAGAGAATGCCCGCAGGATTGAAGCAATCGGAGATATAAGTAAAACGGGGAACAGCAGACTGCGGCGTTCCACAGAGCTATACCTGGGACTTTTGTGCAGCTGCATAGCTCGCTCCAGAGCCAAAGACCTTTGGCCACTTTTACCCATTTTCTTTGGCCCCGGAGCGGAGTCTACCTTCGAATAAGTTTCGAGCGATACGCAACGTGGGAAAAGTTTTCGGTGGAAATAATTTTGTAATGGAGCAAATACGTTCGCCTGGCACAATAAGAAGGAGCGAGCTGCAGCAGGGTTTTACTCAAGTTTTGAAATCGTTTTTCATCGGTCCAGGAAGTTTGGGGGCTTGGAGAATTTCGTATTTTCTTAGCGTATAACGAGCACGGGGAATCGTTCGAGGAATGAGAGCTTTATAAAAGCGGTGGCAAAGTATTCGTTTCGAATTTTCATGAATTTCAAGTTCACGGTTCTGGATTTTTCTCCATGAAATCGACGAATTTCCTTTTTTGTACTGAATTTTTCGAGCAGAGCAAATTCTTCGTATAATAAAGGTAGTTTGAGGGGGAGATTTTCGTCCGAGTGCACCACGGGAAATTGTACCGAAAACGTCTGTTTTTTTGCCAAAGTTAATCGAGAGTTTAGCAAGGTCTGATGGAATCGCGACTGGATTTTTTGTACCTTCATTCCTTATCGAAAGGTCAGTATCGTTCGGCGTATTGGGAAAGTTTTATGCAGTTGCGGCGCGAACGATTCCGAGGCCTAACGGACACGCTCGTCAATTTAGTGGACAGTTATATATTTAACGCACAAAAAGCCTGTTTAATTGCCTTATTTGTGTTTACGGAGTCAATACATCGGAGAAAAAGCATTCGTTGATTGGCTCTTTTATTGTGGCCAGAATAAAACGCGCACTGCTGCAATAAAATTGAATGTGTGGTTTGGCCAAGCGGGGAAAAGACAAGAGAAAGGAAGAAACGAGTGGTCTTCTGGAAAACCGCGAACGAAACGTAAATCAAGGAGAGCTAATGAATCGAGACGTTATCTCGGTCTTTTGTGGCTGCGCGCGAAAGCACCGCTTCGTTTACGACTCTTTAATCACCTTTCGATTAATTAACACTCGAGAGGGAACGCACGAAAAATGAAGAAACATGGGAGAACTGTGAGGGATGCTAATTTTGACCTCTCAACTGAAAAATTACGCGGCAAATAATTCTAACTCTATGCGGCATTTCGACTGCAATCCTCGATTCTCTGCTTGCAATAAAAATAATTTTTTTTTTCCGTAAACGAGCGTTCTGACTTCCGGTTTCATGTCGGAAAAAGAACTCTGGAAAAAACACTTGATTCGGAAGACAACGAAGAGTTTCTGCGCAATTACGATCGATTTCTGATTGAATTTAATCCCGGAGACGATCGAAGATTTCGCGTAATCTAATCTAATTCGCTTGTCGACTTATCCCAGTCTTTCCAGCTGTCGATAAACACTTCCGGCGTTTATAATTCGGTGAAAAAGGCGCGAGATTTCTCGCACGTCGTCATTGAATTACTAAAAACTGTATACAAATCATAAATATCATAAAAGTTGGTCGCGAGGCCGCTGATATTGTAAAATATTCTTAACGATATGGAGATTCAAATATTCCCGTGCGAGAGTGAATGTCCCCGACTCGTGTCTTTCGCAAGTCCGTCGCGATCCGAGATAAAGCGTGTGGAGTAGGCGCAAGCGTTCTCTCGCGCTCGCGAGCACACGTTACTTCCGCGTTGGTGGGAGCGTTATTAAAGCGTATGGGAGCAGCGTCGCTGTCGCTATATTTTCGACACATTCGATTCGACGACTTTGCAGACCGAGAGATCTGCTCGAACAGCTGACGGAAGTTGAAGAGCGCGAGCGACATTTGTCCCGACATATACTCGCTCGAGGAAAATCTCCGTTGACAATGCCCGAGCTGCGCCGGACGGGGGAGGTTCCTTCGACCAATATTTCAGACACAATTTCGTCCTCCAATATTTTTCGATCACGCGAGACTCCGCTGTAAAAACTGGCGGAAGAGTTCGCAGGTTTCGAGGGTCAATTCTACCCGACGATGACGAAGCCTGACGAACTGCCCTCGTAAACTAAAAACCCAAAGGGAATGCTGCTCCGGGGCACACTTTACAACGATAAATAACGTTCACAATAACCTACAGATATACAGCGGAGCCTCGCGCGCGATAGCTTTCACTCCCGTCTTTGTAACAGCAACGCGAATGAGCGCGCAGTTGTCCGCGCGCAAAAGGGGGTTAAAAAAATGTCATCTCGGGTGAAACTGGAACGACCGCATAATCGATCGACCGAAGGAATTGCAATATCTCCTTGAAATCAACCTTGCTTTCATTCAACGCATTCCCTCTTATGGATTAACCTGGCCATTGTATAGAAATAAACGCGTACGTACGTATAGAAAAATAAAATGTAAATTCCAGCTCTTTCCTGCACTCTCTCGTGGACGTGATCGACGTAAGACCAGGCCAGTAAATCAAAAGCTTTTCAAAAATTTCGAACAAGAAGTAAAAACTCGAAGAAGCGAAGTTTTCGTCAAATTTCGAGGGAATTCCAAAAAAATTCACTCCCCAAATCCTTGCTTTAGAGATTTGAAAAAAATCTGACATTCGCGCGGCACTTCGAAGCGTCGAATTAGCTCGCCGGATCTAGCAGTTCACAAAGCAAAATTGGAGGCTCATGAATATCGAAGAGTTCACTCCACCGTTAAAAATATGGGTTCGGGTACTCGAAACACAAGAAATGAATTCGTTAGAAGTATCGGGGGGCCTCGAGTGCTTAATAATTTTTCCCTCCAGACTTGAAAATTCATTATTTTTATGTAGTTTCGATAGAGGAAACACGTTCGAAAAGGATACGTTGGACCGCACACGCTGAACAATCGAGTCGCTAATTCAGCAAAGCCACACACTTTGCACAAAGTGTACGGCGGGGGGGTCTATGGATTAATAGAGGGACACGCACGCGTTGAAACGTAAAGTGAGTTATGTGGATCTGAAAACGCGCTGGCATGGACTTTATACACTAACTATCTGGTGCGCTAGGTTTGTAAAAGCCCGACAAAAGGGATGTGTGCTCGTGCCTCCGGCTGCTTTTCCGAGCTAACCCACTCTGCACTGTGCGCCGTTGATTAATTCGATGATCAAGTGAACCGCGAATTGCTGTACGAAGCGTAAATTAACTTTTGTTTTTTCCTTCTCCCAAACGTTTTTTTATTATCTCGTTCGTTCGACGCATTTAAAAACGCGCTCGCCCCGGTTTAATAGCTTTTGTGTCGAATCGTGGAGGCTTCAATTGCACGAGAATTTGAGTTAACGTTTTCAAAGAACGTTTGTGTCCGCTCGTTTGTAGCCGCGTCTTATCGAACTTTGTATTTCGAACGTTTGGTTTCCTCTCTCCCCCCTCCCGGCCCGCCCGTTCGGATCCGAGTCGCCGCTTCGATTTTTTTGCACTCCGCAGTTATATATTAAGCTAGTTCTCCACCGAACTGGGGAGTAACGTACCACGTGAATCATATTATTAATAATGCAGCAAGGATACACGCGCCCCTGGGCACGTACGAAACGGATGCGTTAACACACTCTCGCCACACCAACGAAAAGAAATGGGACGCTCGAGAGTTGACTCGAGACTCCGGGAAAACCATTTTCGAGAGCGGATCCTCGCGGCTCTTAATCAATCCATCATCGGAGCGATAATAAACGACCCAATTTTGCCGGATTTTCGTCCAACAGTGGCAACCATTTATTCCATTTTTTCGCTCGCTTTTTTCTGTATTTTTACGAAAGATGTCAACGAAACGAAAAATCATGCTAAGAATAATGAATAAAAAGTCGGAATCGCGAGCTCGCAGACTTCACCATCATCGTTTGTGTGATTCTTTTTTCTCCTTTATTTTTTTTTTTCGCTCGCACGTAGACACGACACGGTAGGATACGTTGCGTATCGCCGGGTGCAGACTCGCTCACACGCACGTGTTTCACGCTCACGCGCTTCCCCGCCATGTGTGTGTGGGTGAACTCGCCAGAGTTCGACACGCGGTGTGTTCTCGTATCGAGCTGCCCCGCTCTCCTCGGTGCAGTCCAGCCATTCATGACTGCAGTGGACTGCATATTCGCGCGCCGGGTTCCATATGCCTCTTACATAGCGGCCAGTTTTCCCCACGGAATACGTACGTCCGTGTGCGCGCTGACTCGTTCGGGTGTATACAAAAATGTATGGCACGAGATTCTTACCTCGTTTCCCGCGGTTCTCAATTTTATATTACTTGACCTTTTTCGGGGATAAGAACGTTCATTTTGCTCGTCACGTTTCTCTGGAGCGGATTTCAACGAGGATATTCATTGAGAGATACGATTCGTTAGGATTTTCAGGAACGAACGAACAGATCGAGCGTTTTTTATCGGAGATAATCGGCTCGGTGCGAAGATGAACGCAGGAAGGCGAGGAGCGTTTCGAAATTTTTTATTAAACAAATCGAATAATTCGCGTGCTCATCGAGTTTCTCACAGCGCAAAAAGCGTTTCGAGAGTTTCAATCATATTTTCAGCAGTTTTTGTTTGCACTCGAGGCACTTTCGTCGTGCGCGCGAAATTCGCTTGAATTTCGTTTTCTTGTCACATCAGCTTGAAAAAACAAAAGAGAAAGAGAAAGACAAAGAGAAATGGAGTGGCGCGGAGGGAGAGCTTGCCAGCAGGGTGCACACGTGCGCACCACCTTCACTTCGCAGGTTTCTTCTTTTGTGCGAGTCTCTCTGTGCGCCAGATCGACCCTTCCGAAACGAGCCGCCCCCCGAGCTTCCCCCGCCGCCCTCGGATTCATTTTCAACCGCTCTTTTCTTCTGTTTACTTTATTTTTCAACTCTCTTGGAAGCTCCCTCGTTTTTCTGCTGGTTTTGTCACTGCTACAACGTCGGGAAAGTGCTACTTCGCCCGAGGTCATTTTCGGAAACATACGTGATGAGAGGAACGATCCGCCGTAAGCAACGGACGGCTTCGAGGCACGAAACTGTGTTACAAATGTGTTTTTCTCATTTTGCTGAATGCGGACTCGCCGCTAAAGAAGACAAAAAAGGTTTTTCGTCTCATCGTGAACCGTTGCGGAAAGGACGATTTTTCCGAGCATCTTTCACCAAAAGGACACATTTTTTCCACTATTTTGCAATATCGATTTAGAGAAGCAAGGATAACTCGAGAAAAAAGCTATTCTGGGCTCCCTCACCACTCTCCTCGCCTTCGCTAACGTACATCGTGTCTTTTTCAGCAAAATAGATTGCTTCTTCTTTGTATAAAATACCTGGAATATCCATAAAATTTTCAGCGAAGAGACAGCGCCTGAAGAATTGTTCAATCGGCAGTAAAGACACATCTCTCGTGCGAAAGGGTTGTAGCGGTAAAAAGACGAGGCTCTCCTATGACAAAACCAAGTCTCCGGGGCTTACCTGAAACATAAATAAGACAGAGGTTTGTGAGTTGTGGGAAATGGGCGGAAATATTGACTCGCTTGTTTTTCACTACAAAAAACACCACATTTTGGTGCTCGCGGTGCTTGTACAAGAAGCAACAAAAGTAAAGACTCGACACCGGCACACGTTTTCTCAAGAAGATAAAAATCCTCGAACTCCTCTCTGTTACCAAGACACGCGTCGTTGGATCGTATCTCGTTTTTTTCTACTGCCTGACCCACAGTAGTATTGATCTTCGATGAGTTTTTCTTACAAATTCCCATAAAACTGTAGCTGAAAAGTACGAGAAAAGCATCGAAAAAGGTTCTTCGGTGAGGGCTCCAAAATTTTCGATTCCGCTGAGCTCGAACGCAGGCTTTGGAACACTCGATATAAGCTCGAAGGTACAACTGGAGAGAACTTTGGCGAATATGTAGTCGAGCTAGTGTCGATCGCGCATCGCACACGCACACGGAGCAATACACGGCGGGAATGTGCAAGCGTTAGTATAAGAAAGGTGTATACAAAACGAATATCCGGTTACTAACAAGAAAAGACTTCCCGAGAGACATACACAGCCGATCCCCGTTCGAAAGACGAGAGAAAATAAGAAAAAAATAAAAAAAATAAAAAATATGAATCATATAAATATAGAGCATATGCGAGACAGTGAAAAATAAATCGCGCGACGAAAAAAGTTATTCGTTCAACGAGAAATTGGAAAATAAAATGTCCCATGCGGTATTCGTTTCCGGCCAGAAAACGGAAAAATATTGAACCACGAATTCACTTATCGGAGTCGATTTTTCGTATGTTCTAGGCTTCCCTATCATTTTCACGCTCAATTAGTGTCGAGGAGCCAGTCGCACGTGGACGAATCTTCGTCAATTCGGAACGAGGAATCTCAAAGGATTCGCGGGCCATTCGTCAATGCTCCGAAACCCGAAAAATATTGATCGACAGATTCGACAGAACGCGAAGACGCAGAGAGACGTTACATCGACGAATTAGTCTTCGCATATTATAATGCTGCTGCGTACATGCTCAGCGGGCCCTCGCTCAATGTGATTGATCCAGCTTTGCTCTGCAGTTTCCAAGCAACCGCGCGTATCGCCGGGATGAACACGACGAGACACACACGACGAATGTCAGCCATTCGAACAGCCCCTCGACCGCGCGCTAGGCGCTTAATCAAATCGAATGTAAAAAAGACCTTAAAACGTGCTTTATAGCGGTTGGAGAGAAGAGTTGAAGAAAGGACGTACGTCACGATCACGCTCGCCTGGGCAACACAACGATCTTACGCTGTCAACGAAACTTGCGAAATCGAAAGTTTTTCCATTGAATTTTCACGATTTCCGTAATTTTTTTTCCCCCCCCCAAGTTCGTATCACTCAACATTTTTTGCAATGTCAAAATCAATTTTTCGGCACATTTTTAGACGTGTAATTCACTTTTGCGAAGGAGCATCTTGAAATGGGATCAAAACGAGCTCAATTATCTCTCTTTAGCGTGAAGATCCATCCTCGCGTATGGGATCGTAGATTCGTTTATGCGCCAGCCTCTCCTTTAACTTGATCGGAGATACTTGAACGAAAATAATGGCGCACGACGAATGCGTGTTCTGGGAACAGTGATGAAAAATAGGGAAAATTGAGGATATTATTTCGAATGAATGTGAATGAAAAAGTTTTTTGGAACGAAAAGGTAGAAAAATTGATAAATTTGATGCTGTGTCGGTGCCAGAAGCGTTTCTCATTAGTTTCACGAAACGAGTGAAAATTTTTCACGTTTCGCAACTCTGTTCACACAAACAATGGAATTTCCAATGGCTAAATTTGGAGAATTGTATAATGATGAAGCACGTTAAAGAAAAATAAATGCGCGTCGCATCGGACGATCAATAAATAAACGCAAATGAAATAATTGGCCAGGAAGGAGAATTAACATCGCGTTCGTAGCGAAAATCAATGGGCGTGCGGGCGGGCACATAAATTGGCTCGCTCGAAAGAATAATCGGGATCGGCAAACGATTTTATTTTGCAATTTTAACGAGGCCTGCGGGGCCCCCGACAAAGTACAGTTCGCAAAATGTTTTTAGTCGAGTCATAAAATTGTGCATTATCATTTGTGGTGCGTTACGTTAAATATTTCAGATTTTCTGTATGCGGTAATAACATTTTGCGAGCGAATATGATCATACGAAAGCGAGTTTATGTCGCAGATATGGAGATTGAACTCGCAGGGCAATGGTATTTTAAATAAATGTGAGCATTTACAGCAATTCGCATATTTTTTCCACCTAAAGAATCCGGTTAATCAACAGACTACGTGGGCGATCCGAACGCCACCTAATTAAGCGCTTTTTCCCCATTTTTTGCCTCACCAACTCAATTTGAAATTTGATACAATTTTTGTCTCTCGAAGCTTCGAACGAACGTAATCTCCAATTTAGTTGCAACTCTTGCATGCTGCAACGACGCTGCTGAAGAAACTCTCGGGATAAATGGTTAGAGTTCTCAGATTGCCGGGGCGTAATCTGTCCCGTGTGTATGTATACCGAGAACATAATCGCTCAGGAATACGTCACACGCACCTATCAAACGAGTCTCGCTCTTTCTTCATCCTTTTTTCGTCTCATCCCTCTCTCGTCTCGTCTTCCATCGCGAAGTAATGACACTCATACTGTTTATTATTCAGCGATAGAGAGACACGTGTAAACGCCAGATAATTTGTTTTCTCAAGCACGCAGCATTCTTTTTACAGTTTAATATTCAATATCAAAATTTATGTAGGAGCAGCTGAAAAGCTGGCATTCACTAGACACGATCGAGAATTTTAATCTCAAAAACTTTCGGGCTCGCAGCTTCTCGCACGGGAAATTCCCTTTCCATCTGTTCCGCAGTCTTCGTGACATTTTTCTCGATAGACTTTTCGACCCGGGCTACACAAAATATTCGTTACGGTTGAACGGCGCTTCGAGTTTTCGAGAAAATTCGCTCAGGAGTGTCTCCTGCTTCGAGTACTTTCAAACTTGTGAGGCTGCTTTCTAAGATTCGTGCAAAGTCCTTAGTTCATCGGATCAATTCGTTACGAAATCCCGCAGGTGGTTTGACCTCCGTTTCCGTGCATTTTCGTCTAAATTTTTGTAGCAGCTCGACGCAAAGGACGATTCGAGCGACCGGATTCGTGGTCGTTGTTAAAAAAAGTTAATTTCGAGGGCCGAGATTCTCTATCGATCGTTCTCATTCTCGCTGTAATTGTCACGTTCGTATATAATTACCGTGACGAAATGAGAATGAATATGATGAGAAAAAAGGTGAGATAAAATGAAAAGAATATTGAAGTTGAACGGAGAAGATTGAATAGCGTTTCGGCAGGTGCGAATTGTTCTTAAGCCGCTCCGAGTTCGCATTAAACTATTCCGCATCACGAAAGCAATTACAACATTATTTCATGTAGTTCCGCACGCGTCGAGTCGCGCGGCAATCTCGGAGAGTTACAATTGGAGGGCTGAGAATCCGCCTATCCCTGCATTCGTCAGAATAACTTATCGCGCTTGAAGGTTTTCCTACGATAGTTCGTACGTTTTTTTCCTTTCATCATGATCTCGCTCCCTTGCGAAATTTTTGCATCACAACGACTCGCGAGATGACGAGAGAACGAAGCTCAAGAGAAGCGAGAGGAGGCGAGATTGGTCTCGAATTGTGACATTATGCTAAACGTCGTATTCTTTCACTTTTTCTCTCCGCGTCTGTTTGTGTTTTCTGCGTGCCCTTCTTTAATAAATACGCACACGCGCGGGCGCGTATTAATACGCGTCTGTGCGCGATCGTACGATTAGACGTAGAATTTTCATATACACACGCGTCATCGTTTGCTTCAATGTGATTTAAATTCATGAGCGGATCTAATGTATTCCTAATAATAAGGTGAAGGATACAATTAGCTTTAATGATTCTTTCGTGGAACTCGACAGACCGTTTGATACATAGCTGATAAAAATAAACGAACGAAACAACGTTTCGATATTTCGATCACAAAACTAAAGTGCATGATAAAACAATTTGAAAGACAAAAATGAAGATAAAAAAATTAAAAATGTGACAATCTCGAAAAACATGAGAAGCCCGCACATTCGCGACTGAATTATCTAATTCCATTTACTTTTCCGATTCGATTGGCCCGCATATTTGCTGCTGAATTTTGTCAGGATCGGATGAAACGAGTCGAAGTATTGATCACGAATTGAGCGAAGAGGTGACAGCGAGTCGCGAACGGTGCGCGAATAACGAGAAGGCAGGCCTTTATAAAACGCAAGAGCAGAAAACTTGGTCGCACTGAAACTATGATTTCACGGGTCAATATCACACCGCGGAAAAATAAAGAGTCGAGATGAAACAAGGCCGATCGATGATGGAATAACAAGGAGCTCTCGGCGGCTCATTCGTTTGGGGTCTCAATTCTGGCTGTCTTGTTCACAACACTGGCACGATGACGACAACGAGTGATCAAACGATCGCTAACGCTATCGATAGATCACTCGATGCCTATCAATCGATAAATTTTCTTGTCTGCGCGCGGAGCGAGCCATCGCACAAAAGCGGAGCGAGAAGAAGCCTTCGAACGTTCTGATCGGCGCGCGCGCGCGCGTTCTACAGAAAGGCAATGTGGAGTGCGCCAATGCACACGAACCGAATGTACGAATGGACGTTTTTACATCTGTGCATCGCCGACAGCATCGAAGAGGAGGTGGAGCAGGAGGAGAAGAGAGATCGATAATGCACAGTTAACGTCAGGATTTCAGACGCACGGTGGTCTCGTTTCGTTCCATTTCGACACGAAAAATAACACGAACGCAGACTCTCCCCACATATTCTTATATATATTTGTCGTGATTCCGATATATGAAATGTATGGAGGCGAAAAGATTGAACGAGAGAGAGCGAGAGATGCCAAGGCCATGGATCGACAAACAAGTTGGTCAGTGCAAAAGCATGCTCGTCTGCAGGAGGGACTCGAGTTCCTACGTAAATGCATTGGGCACGCTTGCCCGTGTGTGTATCTCTAAATAAATCAATTTCCACTGGCACACGCTCCTTGGTAAACGACTCTGTGTCCCGGGGACGCACGCGTGTGTTAGTATTTTGTGGCTATTTTGTGTGGCTCCTGTATTTGTTTCCTCAGGAGAGAAAGAGCGAGAGGAAGGGGGAGCTAGAGACCGTGCCGAAGTTATTTTACACTCGAGACTCTAAAACTCTGGTGAATGTGTCGCGCGGTCAGCCAGAAAGAGAGACGCGACCGGAGAGATAGAGAGTTTCTGCGACTTTCTGTACGGTAAAGGTTAAGGTCTGAGTTGGAGTTCGATAGCCAATAGAAGCGCTTGCCTGGGAGGGGTCGATCACAAAACCGTTTGATCGGTCATCCGATACATTAATTTGCTCCTTCCGATGAAAACGACTCGCGCACATATACGACGCTGCTTAGGTATTTGAACTTATTCAAATATTCAAATTGGAATAGCGGAAATTTGTTTTTTTTTCTCCTTTTTTTCAGTTCTGGTGGGAGTGGTTGAAGTGGAAGAGTTTGTGAAGCGAACCAGCTGCGGTGGCTTTGCGGCGATGCGACCAAAAAAGAAATGGATGACTCCTTTTCCTTTTCCTCCTCGCACGCACTGGAGGCCTAAATTCGGCTGCCGTATCAATTGCCTGCTTCGATTCTTTTCGGCGCTCCGCTGAGTATGCCAATGATTTTCTCTATGACGATTTGAGGCGACCGGAATTTTGGGATCGATCACGAAACCGATGGATAAATAGGTTTTGCTCGGTTGTCGGTGAAAATAACGGGAGTCTACGCCGCAAATGGAAGACCGCGGGGACCGAAGATCGATCTGTCAACGCGGCGCGGCGCGGACGTCGAAAACGCCGGAAAAAGAAAGGGAACGGTTTGTTTGTTTGCGCGCGTTGAGACCGCACGGAATAATCGCAACACGCGATTGCCACCCGACGGTGTCCTTGCATGGAGATACCTCGATGCATCATTGGCACTTGTAACACTGCAATTACACGCTCACGCCAGATATGACATTGCACTTTACTGGCTAAAGACGAGGCGGGAGGCTTAGAGCTTTCTCTGCTGCTGCGACGTGCAGAACTAAATCTACTGTTTCGACTGGATTTCAGGCACATTTTTCCAAAACGTGCCACAGTCGCTGTTCCGTTGGATTATTTTTCACGCCAATGCTACGTTGAGACATCATTGAAACGAAAATATCAAGATTCTTGGTCTAAAAATCAAACAGCAAAAACATGAGAAGCTCTTCAACAGGAGTAAAAAGACTTTAAAAAAGTTCGTTTCTAAGATCCCTCGTACCTATGACGCTGAACTTCGCTACGTTCGAGTCCAACACGAAATGAATGAAAAAAAAAAAAAAAAACATTTGTAATCCTCCGATATTTCACAAATGATTTATGTAGATTGGAAAACTACAAATAGCGAATTGGAGAGGCAAGAAAATATGAGAATTACAAATCTTTTTTTCCTTTATTTCGTTGGACTCGAACGTTGCTAACTTCAGGGTCACCGCGTACCTAAGAATGCAAAATTGCGATCGATCAAAACTCTAAAAGTCCATTCCCATTGATTTTTCATCTCCGTCGCCACGCCAATTTTTTCAAACCCACGAAAACTTTTCACTAATTTTCTAGCCCTTCGAAAAGATAGGTTCTGTAAAGTACCGATAACAAATGATCGACGAGGTCCCAGAACCAGCAAACTCCAGAGACGTCGAGGAGCCATTTCACACTCAGATTTTCCGTCCCGTAACAACAAACCGCACAAAACTCGTGCAGGAGAAAAGACAAATATTTTAATGAACTTATCTCTCAGTTTATCATCTAATGCGACTGTAAATATGTTGAAGCTAGTCTCTGAAACACCTCTCACTCGACGTCACTTGTTTAATCGAAGGGGCACGACGGGGTGAGGAATCAGAGATTGTACGCGATATTCAGGCCGCGTCCCAATTTCAGTCGATGATAAGAGACCGAGGCAGGAGCGCGAGGGTGGTGGAAGGTGGAAAGGAAACCTCAACTGGCAACTCGACTGAGCGTTGAGGCTGTGCACGTGCATATAACTATGCACATGTATACTCGACAGTGTATAATATATAATAGTTTATATAATAGATTACAAACGCTTCTGTGAGAGCTAATCGCTACACGCTGCAGATAAATTACCACCCGCGAGATCTATCAACGTTTTATCACCTTGATTAATTAATACGCTCGCGAGCAATGCACTATTAGAGCACGGTATAGACAGCAGCAGGATTCGTGTGTATCAAGATCGGTATAATTTCATGGGCGATGCGCTCCACTGGCATAAATCGTCTAATGATCTCGCGGTGCATGTGTGTGCGCAACGTACTTTGCGAAAGCTGAGCAGCCGAGGTTCCGATGACTCGTTCTCTCGCTCGCTCTCTTTCCTCGAGTTCGTCCTCGCGCCTTCAAATTTAATTGTACGTCAGGCTCGAGTATTCGTACCAATTGATCATCAAAGTTTCGAGATAATGCGACCCTTTCTCACCTTCTGTTGGTATCTTCGCAGTAATTTAGACCGACGTTTTTTTTGAAACTTGATATTTAAATTCCCATAAAAGACACACTTTTCGTGTTTTTTGCTGAGTCGTGAAGTTGCAGCATCGAGTTTGACGTTGGGAGAGGGCTGAATATTGACGAAAGATTTTTTATCACGAATTTGAGGTCTTTCCGAAGTTTTTTCAGCCACGGTTTGCTGGAGTTTGTTTGGAAGATCGTTCGGTTAATGTTACGTGAAAAAGTGCATTCGAATTTGGTGAAAAACTGTTGCAGCCTCACGCAATCCATCCATATGGGGTGGTATCTGCAGCAACGTGCGTCGTGATTCACCCCATGAACGTTGAAGCTGGTAAGGGGATTGGACGATGACGTGGCCGAATTTACCCCCGAATAATGCTACCCCCGAGAGGCTCCCTGACGACGATCCATGGGGCGGTGAGAACAAGAACCTCTGGAATCGGAGTGCAGTCAGAGGCTTGGACAATTTTTCGGCCTGAAGTTTCTAGAAATAAACATGAAGTTCTGGCTCATTCAGTAACTTCGAATGATTTGTGTTGACAATTGGAAATTTCAGTTTCTCAAGGACCGAGACTCGACAGGCGATTCGACGTTGCGTTTCCTTTTTATTTCGACGTTTCCTCGATGCGGGCTTCTCCAAATGAAGGAGCGCAGGTTCCAAGCTATTTCATCTCGCAAGAATTTCCATTGGATAAAACGTGGGCTAGGAAGCGACGAGCACTTTGAATATATGAAGGAACGATGACGAGGATTTTCTCCGGTGATTTAAAGCCTTCGTTGGATGCACATGCCATTAACAAGCGACGCATGATAGAGTAGGAACGCCGAATGCTCAATTCCTTTTTCAGAGCTCCGAAAGGTCTTGGAAAGGTTGGACGAGGCCGAAGAGGGAGCCCTGAGGAGCGTTCGTCCGGATCCGGCGTCATAGAATTCGGCGGAGTCAAAAGACTCTTAACGAAATTTCGGAGGGTTCGAAAGCAAGCGTCGATAACCCAAAGGAGCCTCGAGAATCCGAAGCGAGGGGCAAAGCCGATGCAGGATATTCACGCGCGGGGAGGCGAGATATCAGAGAGGCGAGTGTCGCAAGGACAGTCTGCGCAATTGGATTCGATCGATGTGCCCTGCTGCCGGCGTCTCGTAACGTTCATTAACTGTAATTCGTAGCGACACCGAGAGGAATTTTCCTCCTTTTCCTCAAGGGTCTTTTCACGGAGACTCAAGGGGCGGATAAACGGACGCGAGGGGAGTACACAGCGTTGCATTATTTTTTCTCCCGCTCCCTCTTTTTCATCTCCGACTCTGGATTTCTCAAGATTCCGCGGAGAAGTATCGCCCACGGGGCCGCGGCGACGCACGTGACATCGAGCACTATGTGCGACACAGTGAACAGCGATTGCGTTCGTTTTTTATTTTATCGAATGCAATCCCAACGCGTGTGCACATTTACGTAAACGTAAAAGACTGTGTGTCGACGTACATTCATGCGCTTTATACAGGTGCACGTATCCGAGCCCAAGCCCAAGATTGAGCACGCCAAGTGACATGGTTGGCGGTTTGGTATTTAGGAAAGGCCAACGTCGACCAATGTCACAACCTGTTTGAAAGGCGCTAGAGCCTCCACGCGGCAGAGCCGCCAGACTCCAGCCATAACTCGAGTGTTCTTGCCGCTACTGTCGCTCCCATACGCGAGGAGACGTTGCCGCAGTATCTGCGAAACGATCTCGCATCAATTTGATCGCTTTCCTTCGCATCGTTATTCGCATCGCCTAAGAATTATATAGTCCGAGACTCCGTTTCGCGGATGTCCTCTTTACTTCATCTGGCTGTTCGAACGCGCAGTTGAAAAGTCGATCTCGGTTGAGGGAGACTCGAGACTGTGCCATAACGTCGTTATGAGCCGCGGGATCTAGAGCAGGCAGAAGCAGCGAGCGCATATTCCCGAATGTCTTCTAATTTCTCGCGCTATCTTCGACGTCGAATTCTCCAAGTTTTGAGGTTAACTCGACTGTATTTCATCCGAATGGGAGGAAGAACACCGAGCGAAGTTCCGGGGCGCAAGGGAGCAGCTTGATAAAGGAAGAAAACTTCTTTAGTATCCGCGGCTGATTTATCCGTTGATATTCAACGACAAAACGCGCGGTTGAGAAAGGATGAGTAAATTGGGATTGTGCAGTGTATTATTGTGGAACGGTATGGGGAAGGAAATACTTGGTGGAGGGTCCTCGGCGAGCAAGGGTCGTTCGTAGAGAGGCACGAGTATCCGCGTTACAAGACGGTGAAGATTCTCTATCTGGCAAGTTCTCATTGTCCCCGAAGACCTGGTTGTAGGTACACCGTGGCTGCGCGTTCGTATCACAGGTAGAGCTCGGTAAGCGGAGACAGTTGAGCGCGTTTTCCCATGGCCGTGAAATCTCACAACCCTTTTTGACGAGGAGGCCGAATCCTTTAGCTTTCGGTTGTAGAAGGAGACGATCCGATGCGCGATTCCGAGGCAAATGGAACGACGAAAAACGGGTAATTTTTGGGCAAACCAGTTTAACCGGTTGCCTCCGTCTATCATCACGATCGTATAACCATTGAAAACGCGTTTCTTTCTTCGTCTCTAGTGAAAATATAAATAGCAGCCCTCGGCGGGCTAACCCTAAACGCGAATAACTTTTGTCTTTACCGCGTCACAGGTCAACTTTCTCAGGAACACGCAACGCTTTTATTTCGTAGCTGTCGAACGAACGTGGTTGGAAACTCAGCTCGTTCTGGAACTGTTCGTTGCTTCATCGAGGCAAAACAACGGTTTTCGTCATTCGATAATACCGAGGTCTTTCCGGGACCGAATAATCGATTGGACGCAGCACGTTTTCGCTCAATGTCACATTCGTCGCAACTTGAAACTTTCCATTGGAGCAATAAACACCATTTTCTATTACAAATGTATAAATTATCCCTTGAAAGACACAAATCACTTTTTATTCCTATCGTCGCGCCACGTCATCCCGCCAACAATTACGGTATCTCCGCACCGTATAACGCGATATCGGAGTTCAAGCACATTGCGAAAATTTATATATTATTCGAGTAAAACTAGAACGAGAACGTGGGTATAGTGTAACGAGAGATCTCGCGGGAGCGAGAGAAGGTTTACATAGTCCACTTGTTTTTCACTCATTTGCCACGTGCTGGCGACCCCGTGCATGTAATATCCTTGCTACTATTCGCTGCTACTCTCTGTGATTGCAGGAATAGCGTTGACGTTTGCTCGGTGACTGGAGGCTAGTAAACGTGTACATTCGTGCTTCTGTACGTAGTTTCTCTCTCTTTCTCTCTCGGCTGGTATTATCCGTGCGCCTTCATTCGGGTGATATAATCAGCCGTTGCAATGAGAGGCCCGGGAAAATTGCATCGGAGCTAAAAATAAGATTTGCAACGTTTGTGTTTCTCCGCTTGAAATTTCCGTCTTTGTCGCGCGTTCGAAAGGCCTCGAGAGCGAAATATCTCATTGTGCTTCCGTCCTTAACGCACTCAAAGGGTTTTACTTTATTCAGACGTTGAAACATCCAGCAGCAGCGAGGTGACCGGGGAGAGGGAAGCTTATTGACAAAGCTTCAGCAAAGCGAGTAAACTCTGGGGTTACTTGAGCAACGCTGAGCTGGCGTGACCCCGAGCACATGCTCAATGTTTCGTACGTGGATTCAGGCTCGTTAGACTTTTGTAACGAAGCAAGAGCTTCGCCAGAGAGTCGCTCATCGTCGAGTCCCCGGAAGGGTAAACGCGAAAAAGGGCGCAGGGACGAGGGAGTCCCTTCAAGGAATGGTTTGACCAGCCAGCTGAATACTGCTGAAAGGATCGCAGCCAACGTCCCAATGAACCTCGCAATCATCGCCCCAGCGATGGCCAATGCATGCTCAATGATGAAGCAGCCCCCCCTCCTCATTTGGCTATACGTCGAAACAGAATCTTGTATCACGTGGTTGAGCTCAATAAGTGAGAATACTAAAACATTTTAAAGCGACGATCGAGCGTTAGAACTTTCGCAAACTCCTACGATAAACTGTGCATTCTCGGAAAGAGATTTTCTCGATATTGGATCCCAACTCCTCCCAAAGGTTCGACCTAAAGCTGATAACATGAGCATACAACGTTCCACAAAACTTTGAAACTTTTTCGCATTGATTCGGGATCACGCTTATCGGTATTCCGTGCTTCGCAAGACTCGCTTGTATCGCAAGAAAGTCATTCTGATCAGGAGCCGATGAGCAAATTCAACTTGCGGCTACCAACAAACTCCTCCATCGCCGGAGAGGATGTTGAGGAATATTTTCAAACCGATCATAATAAAATCCTTGCCATCTTGGAGCGCTGCCTAATGATCGCGTTGCTCAGTGTAACCGATTCTGAGATCGCAACGACAATGAGCACCCACGTATGATTTGGACGAAAAATTGCACCGGTCCAAAGCAATTTCGTCGAACCTCGGAGCAGATTCGAACCTTCTGAAGGAGAGAAGAGCTCATAAGTTTTCATCCGGATCGTCCTTCCCTCTGGACTCCTCTGAATCGACTTGACCAGCACTATTGTGCTGCATTGGTGAATGAATCGTTAGAATAGGTGCAATCCTCCGTTCAACTTGACGAGGACACTGGACACGGACGAGACCCTCGATCCGGGGGAACGTCTCGAGATAGCTGGGTCGCCGACTTAATAAGTAGGTCGGAGTCCAGACGCTTGCTTTTCTCGCGAGTTGGATGCACAAACGCACAAACACTAATGAGGAGGCTTTGCAAACTGTGGCGTCCAAAAGACACGAATACAGCAGCGTTAGAAATCACGAAATCATTGCAACGCTCACGCTCTTGGGCAATAAACGTAGAGACCGGGTCGCCGGTAGTTGGCATAGCGGCTAGGAGGAAGGTTGGTGTCGAACGAAAACGCAAACCTTGGTATTTCGCTACGAAGGTGTATTACGTGAGAAACGAAGCAGAGAACATGAAAGGCGAAGAACCGTTGAAACGCCCATTCAACGTCATGCTCTACGATGCTCGGACGCTTGATTTTCGAAGGCAAACTCAACAGAGCGCCGATGAGGAGCCTCGGTTTTTCAGTATTCAAATCTCGCGTATTACGAATGTTCCTCTGGATCAATTACCGATTAGAATGGATGAGAAGAATAGGAAAGTGTTTGTCGACAGAAAGCGTGGTTTCGAATCGATGTTGAGTCGAATTACAGCAAAATAGCTCAACTAGAATGAAGGATTTCGTATTCAAAATATAATTTGCAAACTCGAGTATCATCGATAGTGTTGCCACTAATGGAATGACACAACTCCAAGGTAAGCTTTCGATAAATACACGCCGTGATAGTTTGCCACTTAACGATTCTCCAACATCCAGTTGAGCATAAACGAACGTTAAGTTACTTAGTAAATCAGGTTATGGGAACGGTTAAAAAAAGATGTTGCATAACGTTGGAGTAACTTGGTACAAAGCGCGCAACGCTCTTCGCAATTTCGACATTATTCTAGCGGGAGAATCGACACTTTTTGGGCAACCTTTCCCCAACGTCTCGAAGCGCGTGGCCCAGCAGCGTTTTCTGTTGGCACTGTGTGTTTGAGACACTAAACTCACGCTCTCGGAACTTCCATCGGCTTGGCACCAAGGCTACGAAATATGTCGTCGTCGTTGCGTGGCGTAACAGTAGCGAACAGACGGTAAGTTACACATTTACGTGAAACCAAAGAGTCGATGTAATCCACACTCCGTAATAGGGCAGAGTCTGACCTTCGGTAGTGTGTCCGAGTTGATACGACAAGGGATCGGAGTTCGGAATATCGAGAAAGACGATTCCCTCATAATTACTCAGATTATCCGGCGCCTTGAAGTTCCCAAGAAACTTGTAAAAAATTCTGTCCGAGGTAAGATCGGTGGGAAGAAACTTGGAGAATTGCGCCTGAGATTCAAGTTCGTATAGCATCGTTCTCGCAAGTGATGCAAATCCACAGACGTTTGATTAATCAGGGAATTCCCAATCGTCGTTGATCAGCCTAACATCACCGAACGATCTCCGGTGCCTTTCTCAACGTATTTCTTTGTTGCTCGTTATCTCTCCCCGTTGCGGCAAAGATTGCTCGCGCGTACGTGCTTTCAACGAGAACTCGGCGGCGGCAGGTTTCGCGTCGAAACCTTGTGAAAGTTACATCACCAAGGCTACTCGCAATCATTATACGCATTAGACGTCTCTCGGTCGTGTATTATTCTTAGGAACTACGCTCGTTGGCTTGCCGAGAGCTTCTAACCGAGGGCCTGCCACGGTTTACCAGTAAAATCACACACGCCGACGACGACGAGGGCGGACATTGTGCGCGCTTTGGACACGGACGCGCGACGCTTTGCTCGTGTGTGCGTTTCAAATTTCAAGTGTGCGCCATCGCGCTCGGAGACAAATGAACTTATTCCCTTCCGCTTATGGCAAAAGTCATAGTGGCTCTGCGCGTTTGCTCTGACAGATAATAATCCGAAGTTCATAAATGCACCGGAGGCTTACGTTCGTGGCAATCGACTCGTTCGGAGTTGCCTCTTGTCGTCGTTCTCGTTTAATGCGACTTTTAACACTCGCGACAAAACTTGATGCGACGTACTCGTGCGACATTAATAGTACTGTTATTGTTATCACGTCCCCTGCAATTTGCATCGAAATCCACACGAGGTTGCGTGCGCGCCGAGCATTTTTTATCATCTCGCTAAATATTTCTGCGTTAACTTAATTAAGGCAGTTGTTTCTCCTGGAACGTAGTAAAGCGGTCATTGAATCCGCACAAGCGCGCGCGCGCAATCCTAGAATAGTTAAAAGGCGCGCGCGTATCGAGTTTATACCTGCAGTTGTTGCCACTGCTGTTCAGTGCTACGTTTACAGTCGCAATTACATCTCGCATTGCTAAGAGAACAGGGGAGTAGAAAACGGGCTGCTACGATCGCGCCACTGCTCCCGAGTCGCCGCGAGAACGACTAACCCCGTTTTTACGGGGCACCTAAGTGAGACGTACACTTAAAGCCTCGAGGATGTTGCAGTTACGGAGGCATAACTCGCCGGGAGAGGCTCGAACTCGTGCTCGTTTTCGGATGCTAACACGAAGACGATACGAGCACGGCTCGCGTAATCGAGAAGGCGGAGGACTTTGGATGCGGAAGTTAAAACGTCGACGAGCAACGACCATTTCGAATCAACGGAACACCAATTCGTACAACCATTTCAGACTGTTATTCGAATGAATCGCTGATGACTTCCTCCATTTTTCAAGCTCCGTTCTACAAGGCCACTCTGGCTGAGTGGCTTTGAAGTTATTCGTTTTGTTTAAAACGCCGCTATACAAAAAAAAAATACGTTCAAGGTCGAAACTCGCGGGCATAGATAAAGAGCTCGTTCCGTCGGTAAACGATTGTGTCATTTTAATACACTTGCTACACACCGTGCTCGTTCAAGGACCTAATAATAAGACGATAAACTGCGGATCGCGAACAGTCGATATTCAGAGATAATATCGAGGCTAACTTTTGCTGGAAGATTCGTCCGTCCAGCATCTCCACTTTTCACGTTCACCCTCCCCTGGGGACTTCGGGGCTTGGCTACGAACACGGGGATTCGCAAGCGGAAAAAATCAAAAAAGCAAGAAGCTCCTTGGCGTTGAGCTGTACCATAAAAATGGAGATGTACGTGCGAGTACAGCTATAGAAATAGAGAGAAAGAATCCGTAAGCTATTCGTGTCGATCCAAGCGTCGATAGCTGGTCTGAGAGCAGAGCCGCTGGTCACGGACCGGAAACTCTTCGCTCCAAGATCTTGGCACTTTGCTGCCGGAGAGCAATACACGTTCGCCTATCTACGTATATATTCTCACAACTCTTGCCACATTAACGCGCCTCTCACCCGCGAGAGATCGATCTATCGATCTTTCTGCTTCGACTCTGTGTGTGTAGAAGCTGGTGCCCGTGCCCACGATCAAGCTCAAGGACGCAACTCGAGCTCTTGCGGAATCCCACGTTGACCTCGATATATCTTCATAGGCGCGAGTAGCTCTCTGCGGCTCTCGCTTTATTCTCGTCATTCGGTCTTTCGTTACTCTTTCATCGTTTCTTGGCTCTCTCTCTCTCTCTCTCTCTCTCTCTCTCTCGCTGCTCAGAATCGAAGTTTCCTCGCTTACAGAATCTTCTATCGATGCTTTCATCGATCAAACATCTTCGTTGCGTCGATTGTTTCTCTTGAAGAAACGAACGTTCGATACCCGAAGGGATCCTGCGCGCTGAAAAGTCCGGTAGAGCAAGAGTGAAAATTTCGCTTGGATGAAAGATTAATAGCGACGGCAAGATCGTCGGATGCTGGACCCGCTTGGAAAGTTTTCCGCTCGACCCCCGCATAGAATTGGGAAGCGCCATCGTCAGGAATTCCACGAATACTTGGGTCAATCTGCGTCCACGCGGTTGATCGAGGCCGCGCCTCTTTTAGATCGGGAAAACAAAGAGCGCTGAAAGGATTTCTGCGTCTTAACTCGCTCAGAATAATTAATCAAATTCGTTGAAAGGCTCTATCGGCTGTGAAAGAGATTTTTTTCATTTTATAGCCAGTCAAGCGTGTAGGTTCCACAGCAATCAAGAATCGAATGTTATCGTGACAATTTTACGACTCGTGCGCGTCCCTTTCAATATTCGAGTTTCCATGGAAGAAATTTCCGCTCAAAGCCTGTTACCGGTGACAGATTTTCTTGGTGTAAATTACGAAAAAACGTGTCAATGACACCGGAGCATTCGGCTGCAAGCCAATTATTCTGAATCGGCGTTCGGGGCTCGGGGATTGAACGGGGTGTGGAGCAAACGCGTGAAAGGATCTAACAGCGCGCTGTGCTCGGCTACAAAAAATTTAGGCGAGTCGTATCACTTGCAACCGTTTCATTACGAGAGACAGAGAAGCTCCTCGAACTTCTGGCGAGGCGTGTGCGAGGTGTCGTAAAATACGACGAAGAATAGAGGGAGAGAATAAGACGGAAAGCGCGGCGGGTTAGGGATAACAAAACGGTGGCGGTTGCGGGTGGTGGAGGCGCGCGATGCACAGTGGAGGGGAGCACACTCGAACCCACTGGTTTATGTATTATTCATACCCGAGGCAGCTTCCTTCGCATTTTCGTGTTTAAATATTTAAATACCTCCTCCCCGTGCTGCTACTTCTCTTCGGCTTCGTTTTTACCTCAGTGTTTCCAGTTCCGAGTGCGATACACCGTAAGTGCGGAATTGAGGTGTGCGCGATGCTCGCCGGGTCACGAAAATATTCCATCGTTATTTTTCGGCTCGCTTCGCTCGGGATCCGAATTTCGAGACGAATGTGCAACTCATCTGCTGGCTCCGGCTCCCCCCGCGCGAGACGAGTGGGACGAGCGAGTTTGCGTTTCGCAGTTTCCCCTGCTCGACTTATATATATCTAGTCCCGCGAGGCTCCGAAGAGTGGTAGCCAAGTCGACGAACACAACGTACGTACAGCTCCGTCGAGCACGACCCGAGGGCTTTCAACGAGATCCGTCTCTCCTTATCTCTCTCTCTCTTTCTCCTCTCTCTCTCTCTCGACTGCGAGCTGCCATATCTATAGGGTAGGAAAAGGGGCACAAAAAAGGAGGGAGACTCTGGAATATGTACGGAGAGAGCTCTCCGCCGAGGGGATGAGATCAGAAGCTATTTCGTTGAGGGTCCACTAATGGAAGGGCCGGCCGACTCGGATCAGCACACCAAGAACGAACTAAGAGAGCCTAACTACAGTATTACTTTCGTTATATTCACGTCCGACTCTCTAACGAATTGCGTTCAAGTTTCCGCTCTATACTCTCGAGCTCATGACACTGTTTCCCTGGTTCGTCGACCCATTACTTTATCGTGATACTCACGAACATCCTCGCTGAATCGTCGCGCGCACGCTTCTGAATGCAATTTCATTCCGCTTCCGAATAAAGCTTGGAAAAAGTATTTTATTCTGGGCAACTCATCGTCCTGGATTCCGCGAGATTATCAGCCGTTTCGCTATCACATCCTTGGAGAGATTCGATCGAAATATGCGGATGGGTTTTGCGAAAAAATCGGCCAGCCCACGCCAAGGCGGTCGCGGGATTCAGTTTCTCTCCTCGAGTTCCCTCTGCTCCCACTTGATTGAGCGCATTATTATTAAATCTGCGTCACAGCGTTACACATAAGTCTTGAGAGCCTCCTGGTGGGGATAGCCGAGTAACGAAAGTAATTTCTCACTCGGATAACGAGCGTTGGGTACGTGACGGTTACCCAGGACCGCCTGGGACACCGATGAATGGCACTTTTTGAATTTTAATGGCCTCTTTGTTTCAAGAATCAAATTTTGCCAAAGTTTCCTCCGCTGAAATCGCGTTCACGTTGAACTTTGTGAAATAGGCTTGAGCAATGTCGGAGCAGAATTTCTGTAGTCGTCTCCCCCCTCCTCAGGCGGTCCCGCTCCGAAAAACCGAAAAATTAAAATCGCCGTGACTTCGCAGAGCGCTGCAAGCGACGAGGATTCGGAAGGAGCTTCCCGAAATCCGTTTCACCAGAGTCATAAAGTAACGCTCAGCTCGTTTTACCCAGCCAATTATTTGGGGCTGGAAATCCTCAGAAAATTCGTTGAAAAAGGCACGGGAGGGCACGCACTAGGAAATTTTAAAGAGAACGTAAATCCCGCCAGACTATTGCCAACGCTCCGAGCAACGTTTTCGACGTACCAGTCCCAAGACTCCACCGAATCTGTCGACATCCGCTCGCGCGGAACACGTCGGACCCAAAAAATTCACTTATAAATTCTCCAAATGAAAAAAAATTGAACCAAACGTGAGAAAAAAGCCGAAAAAGCATTCGCCCAATTGTGAGAGCAGGGAACGAAAAGTCAGTTGAAAAGTGAAAGTTTTCGAAAACATCCAAAGTACAGCGAAAAGTGTCGACTCCAATGATGAGTCTTCGACAGTGAATTATGCGAAAAGTTATATTCGAAAGTCGCGTATGCCCATCACTGAAATTTTCCGTGGTTACGATATCTGCATAAAAGATCGTGATCTACGTACGGCAGAGAAACGTGTACGTATATAGATAAGCTCGTAGAGATCAAGTAGTACAGAGACGCCGCAAGAAGGCCACGGATCGGGCAGCACTACAGGAGAGCTAAAGAGTGCGCTGGTCGGAACTCTCAAGAGATAACCTGCCGCTTTCAATTAGCGCAACTACGAACGCTCCGCTAATTTATGCCGATAAATTTACTCGTGCCCCCGCGCGCGCGCGCGAACCAACGAGCAAACGACCAGCGCGTTGTGTATCTCGGTACTGCAGCTGTAGCCGGGATACTCGCTCTTGGCTCGTTAACGATTTACTACTACTGCTATTACCAACTCTACGATATGTTGCTGTTGCCGCTGCCGCTGCTGTTGCACTACGTGTTGCTGCACACAAAGACCTCGAATAAAGTAGCTTTTGCTCATACTAGACTTTAGCTAAGAGAAGGAGAGCGAGAGAGACACGGGGAGAGGAGCGATATATATCACGAGAGATATAATCATTACGCTCGTGTGTACAGCCATTCTTCCTCATTTGGAAGCTGTTTGTACTTGACACGGGCGTATTTACATTAGGAAATAACGATTTTAACGAGTTTTTACAATGAAGACATGCCCAATTCGTTTTCAAATGATTAAAGGAGTTTGTACAGCTTTTATATTCGGGCTTTTAAACATTCGTGGATTGTATGAAAAAGTTTACTGAGGGTCACAAATCCATTTTTATTGTTATTGTACCGAAGGATTATATATTTTTTATGAGTGAATGGTGAAAATTACTGATGAAGATTGGGAAAAATTAAACTTGCTGAGGGTGAGGTTTGCGAGGTTGGAGTCCAACGCAATGGTCTAAATAACTGTCCAATAATTCCAATGACTCTTCAATTTTTTGTGATCAGTTCAACTTACACGAATGATTGGCGAAGTTAAAAATTATGGTGAATGTCAAATTCCTTTTTTTCGTTTATTTCGTTGGACTCGAAGATTGCAAGCTTTAGGGTCGTTATTGTGGTTCGAATTAGAGAATAGAGTCGACAGCGTCACAGAAACGTTTGATGGAAGCGAAAAGATTCGTTCGGCGTGGAGGACCGTCTCGAAGGGATCCAGTTCCAGGTGTTTGCCCGGAAAAATTGAGGAGGCTATTGTCGTTAAATAACTGAAGAAAGAGCCGTGTTTGGGAAAATTCGCGAACAAAAGATCGGCCGAAGCGTGTGTGGGAGGCTGAGAAGAAAAGCCGAAAACGTGGCTGTCGGTTGTTCGGAGTTTCGGTCCGCCGGGGGAGTCAGGAGTTGGACAAAAGCGCAAAGTGGGCGGAGGATGTGAAAGACGAAGGACTTTGGTGGTTCGATATTCACCGTCGTGCTCCAATCTCGCTTCGCTTCCTTCTCCAGTTTTCGTTATCCGCAACATTTTTCGCAGCTGCTATCGCGGCGTTTCGCTGCGCATTTCCTCGTGCATTCCTGAGGCGCGGATCGAGGTACGGCACAAGAGAATAACACAAAAAGTAACGCCGTGGATCGAGCCACTCTGGGCGTAGATACCGAGGCAGGGGAAGCAGATTGCGAGGCATCCTCCGCTCTGAACTATGCACAGCGTACACATTTGAGGTTGCACGCGAGTGAGCTCGCGTTGTGAATCGTTAGTAAGACAAAGACGAAAACGAGGGTGGATGGAGCGAACGGAGTTTTCCTGAATGAGGCTGAATAAGTGAATGCAGCTCTCGTGTTCGCCCTGTTGAAAAGGAAGTTCGAGTTAAATGAGCTTTAAAAAGATACAAAAAATCGGGATGAAAGGGAGAGGAAATAAAACAACGCGGTAACCAACGCGAAGCTGTAACGAACGGACCTCGAGTCTGTTGAAACGAGAGACGAGTTGTCGAAAAAAAACGAAAATTTATTTGAATATCCAAGGGGAAAAGAGAGCCTCGCGATAACCGAGGTGAAAATAATGATCGACTGTACGTACGAGATGATAGCGGAAGCCGCGTGAGCGACCATGCGGCGGTGGAGCTCCAAAAATATTTGGAGGAATAAAGTGGCGCAGCGTTATCTATATATTCTCATGGAAATATGTGGATTATAGTGGCAGTGTGAACCGTCCGTTCGGTTTCGTACACCACTCGCGTCGATGTGTGTCGCGAGTTCCCGGGGATACGCGTACCTCCCAGGGTATAATAGCCCCCATCACGTAGACTCGAAAGTATCGCACGCAATATTCGAGGATTCACGAGTGGGTATATAGAAATTCGTTATAGATATACGCCCAAAGAAATTCAGCACTTCGTAATGCCATATTTGATACGCTCGAAAATGTCCTCCCCTGCGCTCTCTCGCCCGCCGCGTCATTGCCACGTGAGAGCACACGCATATGCGAGAGAATATGTAGTCCGTTGGACTCGGTCATTTTTGACTTTTGCACATTTTTTGTATTGATCGGCTTGACGATGGATTACTATGCATGGAGTGAACAAGCTCATCGGTTTTTATCTCCCACGCTGCTCTCTCTCCCTCTCGTATTTCGATGGAACAATGGACAGCAGGCCACGATATCGACGTCAATCTGGCTATCATTGATGGAAAAGTTCGACGGGAGATTCCCGCAGGAAGGGAATCGGGGGGAGGAGTTTTTTCCAGGAAAATCGCGTCCGCTGATTCGAAGTTGTTGAAACTAATAATTGATGAAACGCGAGTTGAGCGACGCCTTTTCCCGAGAAGCTCCACGCTCGCTATTCCCAAGTTGGAGAGCCTCACGCTCAGAGAAAAGTAATTGGAGTTGTTTTAGACCAAACTGGAGATTCATTTTCTCCGAAAACACGTTGCCCTGCTTGGTCGAAGAAAACTCTTCCAATAACATGAAAATTTCAATTGAATCAATAATTTTATTCCCCAGTGGCAAAATGAGCAAGTTCTCAACTCGTGCACCCTCGTCGCCGATCTCTTTGTGTCTCCACCGACGTAACAAGACGAAACGACGAGACGAAAACTACTCGAATGACGGAAATTTGTAGGCGCACGTATGAAGAATGGTGGAAGCGATCGCATGCATGGACGATGAACAAAACATCGAGCATACGTCCTATGGGCACGCTCGACATACTCCAGTTGGGAAAAATCAATGAATGACTCCATTGTGAAAGCTGGCTGTATGCAGCAGGGGTGCGATGAGAGCCACCCAAAGGTCATCGACACCGTGGGGATGAGGATGGAGAAAAGAGAGCATCAACACATGCGACTACGATCCCCTCCGTTCCTCCGCGCCTCGCGGCAGGCCTTCCTCACATCCTGTACTTTCACTGACCGCCGGGGTTCAACATACGGGGTCTTGTTTCATGGAGAATGACACCGAGTTCCAGCTCTCGATTTCTCTCTGCGCCTCTTCTTTTCCGTATTTCTATATACACGTACGAATATATGTATATGCACGGGTCACTATGGAATCGTACATGCAGGGGATGCGTCAGTGGTGCACGCCTTTTCCCTTTCATCGGCTCGTTCTGTTTGCCGTCATGACCGTCGACAATGTGGCACTACTGAGCTAAATTTTGCAACAACAAAAACAACAACAAAAACAAAACAAAGTTTTTTAAGCAAACAAAGTTTACGTGGATTACAAAAGTGGCGCTGTCCGCTGCGTGGAAGGAAAACAGTTTTTCTTAATGTTCGTGTAATGAGGGTCTCTAGCTGCTACTCTAGCTTCTCGTGAAAAGACGATGATATATAAAAGTAGCTGAGGCTCTTTTTCCTTTCGTCCGATTGACCCCGATGTGGCTGCTCCCCGGGGAGGCTTTTTTTCAACAATTTCTTCATATTGGCAAACAGAAGTATACATCGGCTTGGTGAAGCCATTACCGAAGTGGTAGTCTAGAGAGGAGTAGAGAGAAAATGGAGCTTCGTCGATATCGTACGACCAAGTTCTCGTCGTCGGAATACGCAAATATCATGGTCGTGTCTCCGTGTGGTGTGCGTGCATAACAAGGAGGATCGGTGGGTCGAGAAATAGGAAAGAATGAGGCGTAAAGAGAAAGAAAGGATGAGAAAGAAAGATCTTTTGGCGTGGGGAGTAGTGCGGAAAAATTTGTGAGAGAGGTTAAGTTCATCGTCGTCATGCTGTCTCGACGAGTCCCTCCGGAGCAAGAGAGAGAGAGAGAGAGAGGCGGGGGATGTTAAGTTAGACCGTGAGTAAAACTGTGACTCCGATAACCCAAGGGACACATAGCCTGGAAGGAACTTTTTCTGCTTCTTTCGTGATGAGAGGCCGTGGTGATTCTGGCTTTTCGTACATGGATATTTCCACGGTGGCGTCACCTATAAAGCATAGAGTAATAAAGATAGATAGAGAGGGAGCGTGGGCGAGATAAAGAGATAAAAAGAGACGATAATAGATGGTTTCTCTT
The DNA here is from genome assembly GCF_019457755.1 of Venturia canescens. Lineage (NCBI taxonomy): Eukaryota > Metazoa > Arthropoda > Insecta > Hymenoptera > Ichneumonidae > Venturia > Venturia canescens. The sequence continues at coordinate 5,425,562 of NC_057425.1, forward strand.
TAGGTTTGCCGAGGGTTAGGTTAGGCCAGATCAGGATGGTTCCAGGGTTCTGTGCCAGTCACTAGGGGACGTGCCCCTCTCGCTCTCCTCCCCGTGTACAGCAGCAGTCGAACTCAGACTCTCGCTATTCCCTTTGCATAGCTCGAAGCCTGCGAGTAGCCTCCGCCTCTATGTGTGCATCCTCTAGTTCTGCAATTCCATCTCACTCATCCACAATGTCCCTTGATATTGCGTTCGCCAGGCCCGATCTCTTGCTCTCTCGCTCCCCGGATTCCACGCTCGGTACATCTCGCCTTCTCTTTCAGCGCGCCCCGGTATATATCCTCTGCTTTTACTGCTAGAAAGCTCCGCACCCCCATGAGGGATCAATACCAACCAGCGGTTATCGTACCGATACTGTGCAGCACACCACTCGTCGCTTCCTCTTGGATGTTCTCTCTCCTTCGCCAGCCGGTCTCTCTCTCTCTCTCTCTCTCTCCCTTCCCCTCTTTCCTCTTACTTTCTGGTTCGGTTAGTATAAGCTCTGACAGAGAGAATCCAGGATCCATGCGTACGTATAACGAATAACAATAATGCTACAGGGCCCTGGCCGCTTTCGATAGAGGAAGAAGAATCGAACGAGACGCGGATGTAGCGGAGTCGAGGGAGGGGGATGAAGAAGAAAAAAGGACGAGCGAAAGGTAGAGAGGAGACGAGTGGGGAAAAGCGATGGAGAATCTTCCTCGTGATGCCGTGGAATAACGAGGAGAACGAAAAAGTATATCTCGAATGGCAATTAGGTACGAGCTTTCTCCTCTCTTTTTTACGCTCATTCGTTTCACCGTTCACTCGCCTCCTCTATCATTCACCATCACTTTTTCTCTCCCTCTCTCTCTCTCTCTCTCCCCCCGATTCGATGGCTCTCCGCATAGGCGCGGATGTAGGGTTGGGCTCTCCCGCGTTCGGCTTTACCAACGCCAACAAGGATAGAGACCAAAAGTATACCCGTACGTAATACCTACGTACACTGCCATCAATACACGTACAGCGTGTGGTTATAACACGCTACAGAGAGACGAGGGTGAAACGCGACGACCGAGCTCTCCTCCCCCACTCTCTCTCTCTCTCTCTCTCTCTCTCTCTCTCTCTCTCCCTCGCCGTTGCACATCCGAATGGATATTGTGCACAAGAGGGATGTATATGCGTCGAACCGGCCGAGAGTGCTTCGAAATCTGTCAAATCAATGGCAGTTTCGCCCTCTCCAACCACCGTCTATATGTATCAGGGTGTACACGCGCATACCTATTTCGATTGGACGTCCTCGTCTGGCGAGTCTCTCTGCTCGCCGACCGCGACGCGGACTGCTCTCACGTGCATCCTCCCCCGCGATCACCGACGCGCCGACGTATACGTGTAAATATACTTGTGCGAGGGTATCGAGCACCTCTTTTGGCGAGTTTCAACAAGGATTATTTTCGGAATGAAAAATTAATCGAGACTACGCTCTGCACCGAGGGTACAGGCATGTATACAGCGAGCATAACTCCTCCTCACCCCCGTCACATCGTGCGCTGGTCGCACTACCAAAATCTCGCTAAAGAACGTACGCGTAGCCTTTGTGACTCTGTAAAATGGTGCTATCGATGTGCGGAGGTTTTAGAACGTATGGGGATATGAGTTTTGGAGTAGAAACTAAAGTTTCCCTTTTTCCGTTCGGAATATTCAATGGGGATTTTATTTTTGTTCTCGCGTGCGATTGCCAGGCCGATGTTGCATCATGGGAACAAGGCCATAAAGAATTTTTGTGTCGAAAAAGATGCTCGTGCATTGGAACTAAAGCTGTTAGCGGCGATAACGACTTGCTCCTGTCGACCCCGGTGGAAAAGGCTGCGCCTCGAGCCTCGGAGCAAACTCACGAACATGCTTAAGTACACGGAGAGAGGCCGGCGATCCCGGTTCGTAAAATCCTACAGCGGGCCCCTCCCCGTCCTTTTTTCCCTTCGGAACGGCCAACAATGCGAGTGCCAAAAGTTTGCTCGAAATTCGCTATTTGCAGGAGCGATCGCTGCTCTTTCTGCTCGAGCCCTCTCGAGCCCCGGAGTTTCAAGATCGTTTTCGACTCGGGAGCGCACCGCACAGGCCTCCATGGGAGCGTGAACGGGCTCGTTTGTCAGACGGAAGCGGAATAATCCAACGGACAACTGCGCGAAAAGCGCGGAGATCGGGGTCAAATCAATACGAAAATGTGAGAAAATTCGAACGAGAAGAGCCTGACGCCGAATCCACAAAATAATACCGAGTCGAAGCTCGACTCCTGCCCTCGACGGAACGCAGCTCGACCCCCGCCTCCGTTAAAAAGTTAGCTAATTCACTCGGAACTTGATTCCCTTAACAAGTCGCATACGTACATCTGTAAAAACGTGCCAGTCCAGAGGATCGATCAACGAAGCATCGCCGGATGCTTCACGAGTCAGTCAGCAGCGAAGCCAGGCCAGTGTGTGCTCGACGTCGAGCAATCGCATGCGGAATTCAGCGAGGCGGAGGGAACGCCACTCTGGACACAACACAACCGTACATATTGCTGCGCATCGAACACAATGTTCGATCGAATGCGAGGGTGAAGTAAAGCTCTCGTCGCTCGGCGCTATCCGACACAGCACCGCAGCAGCACCAGCTCTGCTCCGTGTTGACGAGAGAACACACGCGCACCGACCGAATATCCATGACGATCCATCAATAGTCTGGTAACTAACAGCTCCAATCTACACACTTATGCACATGCATGTGCAAGCGAGTAAGAACGAAAACGCGCACGACTGGCGAGCGTGGCTCGGTCCGGCTAACGAGACACCATTCTCGATGCGGAGGCTTCCTGCAGTGCTTGCGAAGTGGCTTTCCGTATGCATCCTCTCCGCGGAGCATTTTCGCCGTCTCCGCCCCCCGCTTCGTCGCTCTCTAACGCTCTTTCAGTGGAAACATCCCGCGGACTGGCCAACACGACTTTCGATGGCTATGGCATGTCAAACTTGCACGAATCGATATGCTCCGGTCAACGCGATGTCGGATTTGCCAAAGCAGAAGGTGGGATTGATTCGGAAATTTCGCACACGCGATGGGCAACATCGAACCGTCGAAATTCCTTCGATCGGAATCCCCAAATCCGGGAACTCTTCAATGATTCTTCGAAAATTCAGGCGCAAATCGAGTGCAAGCTTGTCAGTGAAATAAAAATTCTTCGTCACGAAACGTTCCACACCCGCAGCTCTCGGTGTTCGCACGTAAAACGCAGTACATCACTGCTTAATCACGCGACAGTTCGCGTATCCTCCAGCGCACATATAGCATCATTATACCCACGCGTGAAAGGAGCTTTGGTCCATCCATTTTCATCCATTATCATACAGGGATTCCTAGAGTACAACTGGGATATCTGACGCACGCATATACACACGTGTTACGGGATTTCAGCGGTGTGTCATCAGTTTCCAATTGGGGTTAATATCCCACGGTGCACACGCGTGCACAGGGCAACGCACACTTTCGCTGTTAGAGATGGAAAATGAGTGATGATGATAGCGCAAAGCGAGAGGAGACACGTGCACTGTCTGCGTGCAAATGAGAACAAACGCGATGAGTTTAATCCAAGAGTCAGTGATGGAGGATACGCGGAATCAAAAGCACTTTACTTTGAAGCAAATACACCATTGTCACTTTGATTATTCAAATGTTCTCGGAACCGACGTTGGTTTAGGGTCGCGATATATTATTCGTCGGGAGGTATAAATTTAGTGGAATCGTTTGGATCAAAAAGGTGTGAATGGAGTTAAACGCAGCATTGTCGCATCTTGATGATTCGAAAGTTTGCAGTTTTCTGAGAATAAAAAACAAAATCGTGGTTCGTTGTTGAGTGATAAAACTTGGAGTCGGTGATGAGAAACCACACGATCGAATCGCTAGTTTCCAACGGATAAATCAGCTCTAGGCTGCGATGATGGGAACACATTTTCAGTGGAAAACACGCACGATAAATATTCGAAACGATGCCCCCCATCAGCGAACGATCTGATTGATGATAATGCAGATTATTGGCAATCTGGAAAATGGCTAAAAGTGAAATTGCAGGACGACTCGTTTAGGAGGCAAATCTATTTTCACTCGTTTTTCAAATATTCAGATACCCTCAACCGTACGCCTCGCCACTGAGCTTGCACTCGGGGATTAAATTTCGAACTCGTTTACCCAAAACTATTTATAAAAACGGATCGTGACGCGTTGGAAGGAGGCTTTTTTCAGTAGTTGGCTTCTTTCAATATTTCATCAATGCATACATTTACACAGGGTTTTCAAAGAATCATTCATACCAACTGTTTCCAAACGAATGCGTCAACGAACCAAAGAATATTTACTGAACGAATCGCTCTCATGAAATCAAAACGTTAGAAAAAAGTCCAAATGACGAAGAAAATTATTAAAAATACGAATAAATTCTTGGAAAATCTCAAAGAAAATGTGCCATCATTGGATAATTTCACAATTTCGTCCAAATATATTGGCATACAAGTTTTTTTCAGATTCGAAAATAACGACGTTCCAGTTGGTTCCTCGTTATTTCAATAATAACCATTAATATCCGTAATTTGGAGAACGAATCTCGAATCCCCGCTCGTCGTGAGCAACGAATTCGATTTTCAAGGGAAAGCAGCACGAATAGGTCGGTCCTCGTGACAACGAGCCCATATGGGCAGGAGCCCGGTCCATTCGCGGCGAGGGAACAACGGAGCGAGAAATTCAGGGAATAGAACATCATCCTCTTCTGGGTGTACAATGTTCCTGCTCGAATTTTCGTCGACGGGGGAACAATATCGCGAAATGGCACGAGAGGTGTAGTGGAATAAAGGTGGAGAGGGTGTTATATCGCCATCGCCAATAAAACACTCTATAAGCCGTAACGACGACGCGCCAAATATGGCGGAGGAGAGCTTGATGATGACATTCCAGGGCGATACGATTCACCAGAGGTTCAACGACCACATTAAACCTTTGTACGGTATCCGGGCAATTTCTGAAAATGTTATAATCCAGCGGAACGAGAGATGTGAAGAGAAATATTTATGCGCTTTTCCAAAATTGTTTAACAGCCTTCATTTTATTGATGCTTCCGTTGATCCCTTTACGATGCTCCTTCCTCAGAGCCAGCGTGGACAAGTACGATCTGCAAAGAGTAATTAATCCCAAAAGCGGAGTGAAAAGTGGCACGACATTGTGGGTGGCCCTGGCTCGCCTGGCCTCATTGCAACGCGGCAGGTTGACTCGTGTCTTCATATATTTTCCCAAATCGGCATCAAACAAAAGCAAAGACACTCCGATGAATCGAACGAATGGCCAATAAATAATGAACGGAAATTGAGTTATTGGATGTTCGTTGGATTCTCGATGCACCGGAACGAGCTTGATCGTACGAAAGGCGATCGCGCCTGTTGTTATTCGCCGAACAAAAATCCCGTAAGCATTACTCACGCGGATGTTCCTGGGGCTTGTTTTTTTTGAAAAGGCAAGCGCGCGATCCGTTAGCGTTGAAATATAAGGGGACATAAATCAGAGAAATATCCATCGACGTTGATGACGGTAGGAAAGGAAGCCTCGTTTCCTTCGAGGCCTTAATAGCCGCATGCGGAAAAACGCCAATTAGCACATGCCTTTTTTAACGAGCTTCGGGAAAGCGAGTACGAAAATTGCGCGCGGTCTCAAAATCCATCGCGATTTCACGTCCGACGAGGAATCCGCTCCGATGCGAAGGCAAATGAGCTCTCTGGAAATTCGTGTGTAAAGTAAAATTTTGCACACGAGCGCACTGGCCACGAGGCTGAGCCAATCAACCAACAATAGGCTTTCGCGCCCCGGAGGCAGTAAACCGAAAAGGTTTACGCGCGCAAAGTGTGCGATGCGTTCCCCACACGAGGACAAGCGAGGCGGTGTGCCCGCGTTCGAATTTACCGGTGCGGTCCTCGTCCATAATTTACGCGGTATGGAGGTGAGCGCAGATGTCAGAAACAGCTGGCCGATCGTGTGCTTACCCGGCTCTCAAGCTTAGGAAATACGTAACACGCGAGCGAGCGAGCGCGCGCGCGCGTACCCGTGACGTCACAAGACCGAAAGAAAGAGAGAGGGAGAGGGAGCGATGCAATGTGACGCGTAGTTTGCACACCTCGCCCCTCAGATGCATAGATTATACGCGTTTTTTCACTCCGTTCCTCGTGTTCGCTTTTTATTCCTCCCTCTTGCTCTCTCCTAACAACACCACGGACGAGGTCAGTGAACCTTTTCTCTCCTCGTCGCTCCTCGTCGACGAGGATCGCGGCTCCGTTCGGTGGCGAGCGTCGTATTAGCTGAATCCGAGCCGAAACTACATCGACTGTTATACGATTTTCCTCGGTTGCTTTCCCGCTTATAATTTAACCCACGAACCCCGCGTCCGGGGAGCAGCGTGTTGTTTTCTTGGACTGAAATTTATTTTACTTTTTTCTTTCGAATCTGCGTTACTTACTCGGATTCTATGGAAGTTCGTAGCCAAAGCGATGTGCGAGGACTTTTTTCATCGAATGGGGGTGCTTACCTGCAACGGGAACAAGAAAACAGAAAAATTTAAAGACGCATTCACAAATCGACGATTGCTCACGCATACAAACATCACGAATCGGGCTTGAAAAAGTGTCAGATAAATATCTAACGCGAGCCCCGAATTATCAACAGCTTCGCAGGAGAGACGAAGATAAGCAGGAAATTCTTCCGTCCGGAGTTGCCTTCTGCTCTAACCATCTTCGTTTCGGAGGGTGCTAACAAAAGCGTAGATGAAATATGTGCGGAAACGGATTGTCCCGGACCCTCGAGCTTTAAACTAACCCTTGTTCGATGGAGCTTAACGTTTTTTTCTAAAAGTATCAGAGACTTTTATTCTCCCCCGAATAAGACGATGGGCCAGATGCAGAAAAACATTGGTTCGATGACACCGCGCGCTCGTCATTTCATGCAGCGACGCCAAAACCCCACTGCGAGGTGAAAAAAAGCCTCAATCTTTGGTAAAAAAAGTAACAAGAAATTCTTTTAATTTTTAATTTCTCGTCCGACAAAAATATTTTTTGTTTAAACGACTTCGTTCTTCGAAGTTCGTCAACAAAACTGTCGCTTCTCTCGACATTTTTCTTCACTTTCAATGATTATTTTAAAAAATGTTGCTCTTTTTATCACTGCTTTTTGCAATGGTGACGTATCAAATTTCGAGTTCGTCGTCTCTTTCGCGTTCCGTTGCCACAAAAATGACTAAAGTATCGTTCGATTGGAAAGAAAAAATGCAAGGCGATCGCCGGATGTGAAGCACGCACGTGCAAGGAGGATGAGAGTACTGCGAAGCAGTCGCGGTGGAAGGGAGACAGAAATAAGAGAAGTTAGCCACGCGCGAGCGTGGACAGCAGAAAGAGGAACTTTGCCAATCGAAGTCTCGTTGGTGGAGAATTCTGCAGGGAAAGTACGATCGGACACCCGACCGGGTTTGTAATTCGAGACGTTTCCCCCGCGGTGGATCTTTCTCGCGCGTGCAATCGGAATTTTCAGAGTTCCGAAGGGAAACGAGCGTCCACGGGGTTCGAGGGGCCGGATATCGAAAGTACGTTATTTCGACACGCGGGATTCGACGCGACAAGCACACCCTCGTGGCGCGTTTATGCATCCGCGTGTGTGGACACTCGTAGACGGGAATTTTAAACGAACATATGCGACGTTTGCTGGCATGGTAACATGTGCTGTGCCATTATCGTTCGCACTCGCGGATTGCGTTGATAGATACGCGCGCCATATACCGCGAGCGAGTTGAGCGTGCATATTGTTCACACGCGTGTATAGCAAGTACGTTGAAAAAAGGGAAGGGGGATTGGAAAAGCGGAGGGTCGGGGATGGGCGATAAGCCGTTTTGCGAGTGAAGCTCCGGGGCCGAGTGTCAGTTGAAATGGGAATATTTCAAAACTGACAATTATATGGATAATGTGTGTTTAAAGCTGGCAAACGAAAGGGCACGATTGGCGAGATTCAGCACTCGCGACAGCGCCGATCGAAGGCTTTTCATTAGCAAATCATTGGATGCGGATAGGAATTTGCCGACGCGTAAATAGCCGCCGCGTCGTTTATTTCTCTCGTACATATACTCGAATTTGTACATGTGCAGCGACGCAGCATTCGGGCCACTGGACTGGTTTTACGCGATCCAATTAACTCCTTTCGCTCGCACGTGTGCGTACGCGAGCCCACACACTTGCAAAGCCACCAGACACGGATGACGAGAGGCCGGGCTCGTGAGGACAGACGCGAAAGTGGAGAGCCAACGAAAAAAGAGGAAAACAAAATTGTCAATTCTGTGGAAACCTCACTCGAGAGGGAGTGAGAGACGAAAAAAAGGAAGGAAAATAAAATAAATAACTCTCGTGATTTGACAGAGTGCTGGACAGCAACGAGACAGTCAATCAGTCGTTCAGTCAAGGAAAAGATTCGGTAATCAAGTGTTACGGTATAATGCAGGTGTCACGGTATGGATGAACAGTAATTCTTTATTTTTTCCTTCGCCTTTCCAAACCCGCGTGGGTGTTTTTCGTCTATTTATCCCCATTTCCGAAGCGGCCGTAACGAACTATTGTCGGAGGTCTCGATCTCCCTTCAACGAATTCAGCGTCTTGATCCGTTCGGATTTTCCTTCCTCCATTTTACTCTCATTCCTTCGACCACTGTTTTATTCATTTTTCCCCGGATTCCAACCTTCCCATCACCCTTTTTTGTTCGCTTATTTTTTTTCCCGAGGGAATCTTGAATTGCGAAATATAAGAGCGTTACACAATGAAAATAATGAGGAGAAGCACACGAATTCCACTGCGGAGAGCTGCTCCGCTGTATTATCACGAGACAATCACCATCTCATCGTGATGGAAAATGTTTTTCCTCCCATTTCCGAAGCTCGCAAGCCAATTTAACTCTCGAGTACATCATCGAATCTCCACCATGTATATTCCTTCATTTTCTATGACTCGTTTTCTTTTTCTTTCTTTTCTTTTTTTTTTTTTTTTATAATTTCCAGGTAATTATGCGCAAAATAAACTCAGACACGAGATTCGCTACTTCTCCGGAGCGCGTCGCGAGAGCGTTCGCTCTTTCGCTATGGAGCAGCGTCATTATCAAAGCTCTCGCTCGCGTCTCATTAGAATCGTCTATTGTTTGACACGTATCCATCATCGTCATAAATGCCAAGGTGAGTGTACCCGGCGGAGCGCGCACACAGGCGCGTCTTGCGATATCGCATGTTGGCATGAAAATGCTGTTGATTTGTCGATCGTCAATAATACACGAGCAAGCTTTCTATAGCTATAGAAACCAAACGTATTAATAGTCCTCGAGCGTTTGCGATTTTGCGATTAATTAATTAGGTATTAACGGAAAGGTAAATGGCAGCTCATTATGTGCATTTACGTTGGAGGCATACAATCTGTGATTACGAATTTTCGTATTTAATAAATTATGCGAATCATCAAATCCGATTAACGGTTTGATGACAAAACAATAAAATTCTTTGCTCATGTGATACGATCGGTAAATGCAACATGTAAGCATCTTAACGATTAATTCACGATACTTTATTGATAATGCTCCTCGATTATGAGGTGTACGTGGATGAAATATTGATTATGTAACGAGCGAGCAACAGCACCGTAGAGAGGCTAACAATAAAATTTTATTCGCCATCCTTCGCAGCAACGATCTTTGAGAGATCATTTAAATAAATAATCTCAAGCGCATCAGCAACGTTTGCTCTCACACGCCCCCCCTCGCCCGGTCCCCATCGACATTTTTCCATTGTCATTTAGTTTTTTTCTCCAAATATTTGATAAATTAATATACGCGCGCAGCTGGACATAGAAGTATGCATGAAATATAGCGGCGCATAACAGTTGGTCGGGGCGCGACGCCATGGAGCCGTCCAAGCTGTCCGAAATCCCGTGCACACGTTCCGACGTCGTTGAACGCGCGTGTGCATGTGCGCCTGCATATACGCGTCGAGGGCGATAGACCGTACGTGAAATATCCGTGCGCGGAGTCCCCCGGTGGGGAATCTAGCAATTTGTAGAACCAACATTGTCGAGACATCCGGTTGATATGGATAGTTCTACACGTACGCAATATTTCTGTGTTACGAATACGTGTAAACGCTCGACACTCGTACGTACGAATTAATACGCGAGGCTGTGTGCGCGCGCGAGGCGGAAGAGGAGGAAAGAGAAAGGGAAATATTTGATGTACAACAACGAATCGAATAGCTCCGGCAGCCTGGCCACTGGCGAATCTCCACCGAAACGAGACGATGAGTTACATAACGAGAGCCCTTCGAACTCGCACAGCCCTCGTCACTCTCTCTCTCTCTCTCTCTCTCGGTGCCTATGCAAAAGTGATGAAATACAGCGGCTCCTTTCTCCACGAAAGGGACGCGGGGGGACCCAAGAGAAATGGGAGGTGAGAGAACCAACTGCAATTCAATGATCCCTGGGTCAGGGGGTACACGAACTAACTCTGCACCAGATGAAAATGGAAAAAAGTAAGCAACTCCGCGATCCTGGACACTGCAAAGCTTTTTCCTGGTGTATTTTCAACTTCTGTGATCAGGACTCTGGTCTGTGCGATTTTTTCGAGCTAAAAGTGTGACTCATGGGAAACGACTTTCTCGAATTATCGCAGTGCTTCGATCGCAGTTAGATTTGTGGGCCTTAAAATGGGAAGATCGTCAGAAAAGTTTGGTCGAAAGGGGCTGATGGAGTGGAGTGAAAATTTGAAGTAAATTGTGTTTTCTAATGATTCATTCAATGCCCAGGTCGCTCGCCGACTCATTTTCCCCCTTGAAAGCCTCTAAAATTTGGCCCACCGTCGTTTCGTACGGTTGAGATGCTCGGTTATGTTTAATAGTAAAGGGAACACGATACGGTGGATCGCGTCGGAGATATTGAAGCTAAGACTGGGCAAGAGGGAGGTTGGTAGACGGGCAGTCGGAGTAGCGCGAAACCGAAAGAGACGAAACGAGCGTTGCGCTCGCACGCCGGGCGAGAGAAGCGTTGAGTGCAACGACGTCGCTGCACTAGCTCTCTCGCGGTCGCCGCATCCCCGGCGAGCAATACATCGCCTACTTCTCTCTCTCTCTCTCTCTCGCTCTCTTTCTTTCGCATCGAGGGCGTCTGTTGGTGTAAAAGCAATTAGCCTGCTCCTCGGGCAAAGTCTATAGTTAGGAAACGTTTAGTTCTCGCGAATGTGACGTCGTTTAAACGAGCCTTTTGCGACGCGGAGGTGAGCTCTCTGCTCGATGGCCATTAAAACGGTGATGGTCTTGGTCACCTTAATTCCCTGTGAAGCTAATTATCGACTGAGAAAATGTAGCGTTACTTAAAACAATAATTACAAGCTCTTTTGCCATTTTCGTTTTTTTTTTCTTTTTTCTTTTTTTTTTCAACGATAGATCAAAATGAATGATGCGAGAATGAAATGAGAAAATAAAATAGTTTAAAGAACGTGTGAGAAGTTTGGTACACGGTAATTCCAGTGAGTAATCATTGAAAAGAGGAACGCGAGCGAGGCGCTCCTGAAAGATACACATTGACGAAGATGCACTAGGCATCTCTCGGGGGAGATCGAGTGAGAAATAGAGGTCGCTACTTCTCATCGTTCCAAGCCCACTTCTGTCGAGGATTCGAGTCCTCGGGGCTAGGAATCTTCCACGGAGTGTTTTATCAAGCAATTACAGTAGCACCGGAGGGCGAGGCGAGGAGCGAGGGAAACCGAAGGAGAGAGAACGCGCGGATACGCTTCGGGGAAAAAATGTGCGAGAGCAAAGGAGAGGAAAGATAAGAGCAGAAGAAAAAGTGAAGCAAATGGAGGGTAAAAAAGGAGGAAGGCTCCGGGAAGGCGAAAGGGACGAAGGTAAAAGGGACAACAAAGGTGGGTTGCACCTAGTCTCTTCTTCGGTGGCAACTGCCGGGCTCTGGAATGGTGAAACAGCTGTGGGGCTCTCGCGTAGTCTCGGTGAACGACGGGGAAGAGTCGGGCGTCGTCGTCATCGTGGATGCGCCGAAGCGAGAGCAGAGACCAGCCGAGAGAAAAGAGAGAACGAGCGGAGAAAGAGTGCGCGAGCAAGGGATGAAGAGAAAGCTGAGCAATGGAGCGAGATGGAGTTTAAGCACGAGGAAAGGAGGGACGAGTGGGGAAGAAAACGAAGCTGCGAGAGCGAGAGCAACGGAAAGAACAAGAGAGAAAAAAACAAGTTGAGAAAGGGGTTGAGAGAAAAGGGAGTAACGCAGATGAAAGAGTGACAGAGCCGAAGAGAGACGGAAGGAGACCCAGAGAGAGCGAGAGAGAGCACGAAAGGGGGTGATAAAGGCACAGCAAAGGACCCGGCAACACTGCTCGGTCGATAGAAGAGTGGGACCTGCCGAGTGTGGCAACATGGCGTTGCGTCTGCTTTAATACAGTGCTTCTCATTCAGCGGCTCACAAACCCCTTTTTATTTTCTCCATTACATAGATTCGGGATTAAAGCTCTGAATCACTGCTCGCATTTAATCTGTACGGTTACATTACGACATGTTAGCATTATCTGTGTACTAAATTTTACCATTCGGATCGTCTCATACGTACCGTCTCAAACGAACGCTTCGTACATGAAGAATTCCCATTTCGAACGTTCGACATTCATTCAGCCTTTTCTACTTTTTTTTCGAGGACTCTGAGTGAAATTTATTCTCAAATCGTCAGGGAATAGAGAAAAATGATGTTCGCGAGGAAGCTCCGGGCTCTGCTTTTACTACAAATCATACTAACTACGGAAATCCTCTACTTATATTCATATTTTTTCGTTCTTTTTATCGAATCGGACCCACTCATGGACCGGCTCCAAAAAATCAAAGAATTCTAGTGCGTATGCGAATGAAAGTTTTTCAATTCTACCGGATTTGCCAGAAAAAATCGACATGACGATCGGTGAAGCCATTGATACAACGATTCTCTAACTTTGCCAATAAATTATTGGGGCTACATCAATAAAAATGTGGAAAAATATCTCAAAGACGGGAGATATATTCGGGAGATATTCAACTGCGAAGTCATTAGATTATGAGTTCGTGAAAAAAAGAGATTCAAAAAATGGAGCACGTTAATTAAGGGTGTACCCTTAATTATACGTACACTTTGTGGTACAATAAAGAAACTGATTCGGTTCGTCGTCAACATTGCTGAAGAGCAGGGCGGGAAAAGCGGAAGAGAAAAAGAAGGGCAGGAATTGAAAACAAAGTTTCCATCGAATAGTTTAGAAACACGTAAGCGAATATACGCCAAAGAAAATAAATCGTTTATGAAACGTGGAGGAGGATCGAAAGTTTGGCGTGACTGTGAAGGTGGACCAGTTGCCATTTGTATTCCAAAAGAAACAGGATTTCTATCATCCTGAAATAAATTCAATTTGTCCAACTTCGGGTGTTGAAACTCGAGAGAAAAATTGAATATGGCGTGGATAGCGGGGCGAAACCTTTGAAATAAAAGACGAGAAAGGATGAGAGTAGGAAGAAATTTTGGTTTTCACACGTCGAGAAGAATTTTCTCGAGTGTACACACAGAGACGCGGGCGAGAGGTGAAAAACCGCGAGTCCGAAGTGGCTCTCGATGTCCCGGCTGATTTTACAGTCTGCCTCGTCAAATGCTTTTTCTCTCCCCTTCTTATTTCTATTCCTTGTTTTGTTATTGCCATTATCATTATTATTATTTCTTTTCTTTCATCGACTCTGGGCTTTCGAGCTTTTTTCAACTATTTCTTCCTCCAACGCAGCCAAGAGGTTGGATGAGAGCAGTCTCGAGGGAAGTTTTGCGAAGCCCCGGGAAAGTGTATGCCTGGGATATAAAGTCGATGGGGAGAGGAAGCAAAAGAGAAAGAGAGAGAGAGAGGGGAGCGAGTAAGAGCACAACATCGCGGCTTTTCATCAGCGCTCAGTCCTATAGCTTCGAAGGAACCGAGTGAAAGAGAGACCCCTTGAATCTCGAGATATCGAGACTAGGAAACGCCATGTTTTTTGCACTCTTTCGTCATCATCGATCCTCTCTCTCTTCCCTTCCCTTCTGGATCCTTTACCAACCAACTTTTCGAATCTTTCTTCCCCTTGACTTTTCCCCAACTTGCTACATCTTCCAGTGCAGTCCAATTGGCTCGATTCCACCCTGCTCGCATTTTCATATGCTCTCACTCTCATTCTGTGTGTCGCTCTTTCAGCCCTTTCAATCGCATTTCTTTCCGTCATTCTTTTTTTTTTTTTTTTTTTCTTTCAAGAACAGCAAATCATCTAATTACTCGAATTCAAGGTAATTGTGAAGTTTCATTTCTCACTGTGGAGAAATTGCTGAGAATTCACGAAGAAATCGAGTATCTGGAAATGATTATGAGAGAATCATTCCTATCGAGGAATTAAAAAATGTTTAGTGCGAGATACTGATTTCATTGCACTCTAACACCGGAGCATCAACCTGAAGTAATTGAGAGACCTGCCTCGAAATGAGAGAATTAAAACCAATTTGAATACGCCAGGAATTGATTCAGGGTCCCGTTCAAGCTCGAGAAGCCCTCGATTTATCGCTACCTTCTTGACAGAGGTTCAAGACATATTTCCTATGGTGGAACGGCGACGATCTTCCCTTCGCATTATTCGTGAAAACGTCAACACAATAATGTTATGCAATATCCGATCTGACGGTACGGTACCGAGGAAGTTGAGCGACGTGCGATTGCAAGTTTTAAAAGTTTTCGAGAAGCGATTGTTGTAAACCTGTGGAGCCAGAGAACTGGAGACGTGTACAGAAAATCGATAAACGGTCCAAGTTTGATCGATAGACAGCACACACGGCTCGTTCTCCTTCTGGCGTGTTGATATCTTCATTAGACTTTTTTCTTTCTTATTTCTTCTTCTCACGAAAGCTTGCCTAGTTTCTCTTTTCACGATATTTCGCTTTCCACGTCTCATAAATGTCTAATAAAAATGTGAAAATCCTTCGAAAGTTCTGGGCTAGTCCCGCTGCAGTTTACTCTTCGATACAGAGACGAAAAAAAAAATAAATAAATAATAAAGTTTTAATATCTAATCTCATTTTCTCGCCTTCGGAACGAGACTCAATTCACAGCAGACTCGCGAGGAAAAACTCGCCAGGAGATGATTTTTCGTTTCAACGTGCACACCCCGGATTCGACAGACATGCCTCCCGCAACGTTTTGAGAAACCTCGAGAGAACTTTATGTCGAGGTTCTTTCGAGATTCCTTCATTAATATGTGGAACGAGCACGGCCGTGGGAGGTCTGGAGCAAAATGAAGGCAACGAGTATCGCAGCAAAGAGCGCGAGGGTTCGGGCGTGCCAGGGGATACAGTTAAGCTCATGGCAAACGGAGAAGACGCTCTTGGGTTTGTCAATGTTTTTTTATCCCTTTTTTCGCGTCTCTCGTCGCTTTCTTGACGAGCGTTCTGCTCTCCGGGAAAGAGACGCGTATATGTTCCCTTTCTCACTCTCCTGGCGAGACGGAAACTCTCCGAGTTCTCGACATCTCGCGAGCCGAGACTCGAAAAACGACCGCGACAGAGACCGAGATTCTCACATTATATTAATAGCGAAAGATCAACGCCGACCTCCGGGAATAGGAGCTTCTCACTGACGCCCGGTCTCCTCGCTTCTTATAGTCATCGACGAGACTTTCGTTAAGTAGGTGATAATTCTCCACCGATATGAATACACGTCGTGCATCGGGCTCCCCTTTTTTTCTAGAATATCGCACCGATTTTTACTCTTGATTATGAAAAAAATGGTCAAATATTAAATTCGAGGACAACGAAGAGGTTTTTCAAATAAAAATAGAACGTTCGATCGTCATTAGAATTCCACAAAACAATAGAGCTTTCGTGGAAAGTTATTTCAAAGATTTTGTACCTGGCGGCACAGCAGTTTTGTAAAGCAAAATCCAAGTCTGCAAAGCTCGTGGAAAAGAAAATCGCGTTAGCGAGCTTTGGAAACAAAATCTTCATTGAAAGGAGCAACATCGAATTATGTAGACATCACGTAAACTATCTGCAAACGAGAATGGATTGAGGCCACCTGTTGGCTGACGTTGAAAGTTTTACATCTTAACTTGCCTTCTTGGTCGGCAGGTGGTGGCATGTGCCTACATTCCCGTCCGCGAATGGTCTGTGCGATTGGTACATAAGCACTCACGTTGTTTCGTCAATTCCAAATTTCGTTCTTCGTGAAAAGAGTTAAATTTACTTAGAATTGCTCATTTATGCAGGACTCGTTAAAATCATTGGAAACCAAAGTGTTTCTTGAGACGCGAAGAAGCATTTTGAGGCGAGTCTCGGAAGCAGTCACCAAGACTCTCGGCAAAATTGAGAAAATTTCAAAAACGTGTCACGCGGCTTTCGAAAAGTTTCGGAAAACTTTTTCCGAGTGACAGATCGACACTGAAGATTGATCACAAGCGAACGAGGCGTCAGAATGAAAAATGATGAAGATTCATTTCAATTTTTAAGGAGGCCCCGGACCGAAGCAATTAGACGAACAAAAAACCTGGTCATAACCGATAATCATCTCGAAAATAATCTCCAATTTTCTCATTTAACATGTAAAATAATTCAACTTCAAAGCTCTCTTCGAAAAAAAAAAAAAAAAAAAAAAAAAAAACAGTTTCAACTCGATCGGAAGCAAAGGCGTTTCTCATAGCGGCGAGAGTGCACCAAATGCCTTCGGTGCAGCTTTACTACGCCGGTATTCGAAATCGATATCTTCTGAGGCGTGTCATTTCGTTATTGGATTTCCATCAGGCACGGTAAATGTCGCATAAATGGGAATTGAGAAACTGTTTTATCTCCTGCATGAAAATTTCTCAATTATGATAAACTACAACAACAAAATTAAACTACAATAAAGTAAAATGGAGGGCGCGTTGGAAGTAATGGAAAGAGAACCGAACAATTCGCACGCGTCGAGCCAATATTTAATTTCCATTAATTGTTAATGCCCTCCCCAAGCGACGTCGCCTATTTGTATATTCGATGCATTTGAACGGAGAGTGATCAAGTTAGCTAATTAGCCAGGTAGATGCGATGTGAGAGGCGTTGATAATTTGATTCTTACTTAGCACTATCAAGGCTCATTTATCCGGACAGGAGAGTTTCTCGCGCTTCGTCGAGAGAGAGATCGATCGTCGACGAAGGTCAGGACAGGATGTGTTAAAGAAACGAGAGAGAGTGCTGTGCTCGTGTGGCCCTGGGGAGGGTCATTTTGCGAGCTGAGAGAGGAGCGGCTGAGAGAACTGCGTAGAGTATGTTGCACGCGTCGACGAGAGCACACCTGTGGGAGCTAATTCTCTCGCGAAAGCCGATACAATTATTCAGTTCATTTGTCGCTTTGAAAACATTTCAAGTAAATGGCTACTAAAGAGAGTCTAACGGAGCAAGGAAAACTTTGGAGTTTCGTTGACATCTAAACGGACGTCCGCAAGCTCTGTAAGCAGTCGCGGAGATAAAGGGCGCATACGATACAGAGACACGAGTTTTCAGGCCCCTAGAAACCGTAAAAAGAGAGCGAGACCATATGGCGGACTTGGCTTATCCTCATTTCCCACTGTCTTCTTCTTCTTCTTCTTCTTCTTCTTCTTCTTCTTCTTCTTCTTCTTCTTCTTCTTCTTCTTCTTCTTCTTCTTCTTCTTCTTCTTCTTCTACTTACATCGGATGAATCCCTTCCGAGAAAGCCTTTCACATCTCGTCTCCAAAGACTAAGGAGCAAGGTAGCCAAGCTCTAATAAGTTGAGAGTTAGGAACTAGCCACTTTCATTCCATTCAGAAGTTTCTTTACTTCGCCAATTGTTTGTATCCCCTTGGTCGTCTCCCCGGCATGAATTTACTTGGAGCGCGCATGCGCCGAAGGCCGCAGTGCAATGTCCTAACTCGAGCTTACATGCTTTGCAGTTCGTAAAGCTAGAAAGACATTTAAAAGTCCATGAAAGTTTAACTTTTCACTCGAGCGACGGATCCGAATTAAACCGAGTTAACTTCGAGCGAGTACTCGCGGCTAAAGAGACTCCAATTCTGGCTCTTCAAGCGGCAGACTCTGGGTACGAGAGCTCCGCGATCGTAGTGTGTGTTAAAACACAATATCCAGAGGTAACGTGGATAAAAAACGATGCGCTACGAGTTGCCGAGCTACCACAATGTTTCGACGCATCCGCACAACTTTTATCGATAGAAAGGTGGCTTCGTAGCCGTCGTTGCGTCGAGTCCTTAAGCGCAAGGGTATTGTTACCCACCGATAGACAATCACTCCTCGGATCGATGCCTCGTAGCCATGATGCGTGACTCGAGTTTTATCCTACTCCGCGAAACGAAAGAAAAACTAAAAGAAAAAGTAAAACATCGGAGAGGAAAATGGAGAGTGTCATTGACACCCATTGCTATCTGATTTAAATGAACCGCATCAAGGATTTCCAACGGGCGTTTATTAAAACGCGTTGAAACTGCCGCGCGAGCAGTTGGTAGAGTTTATCTCGTGGACAAAAATTCAAAAATGTTTGCCAAGCGTTTTCCATCTGTCGAATATTGTCTCGAAAAGAACAAATTAGTCAGAGAAATTGCTGGCTTTTGTCGAGAAAAAATTGCCTCTACCTTCGCAGGGTGAATAGAGCTTTTCAATTCGGAGCCACGTGGTCCCGGATTTGCTGAAAGCACGCCCCGAAAAGTGTCCCATGAAAAAAAAAAAAAAAAAAAAAAAAAAAAAAAATCGTTGGGAACGCGCTTGTAAGTGTTGAAAACCGAGTGAAAATACTTGCGCAAATGCTCAGACAACTTCTCACCTTGTTTCCATGCCACGCCGAGGAGGAATGCCAAAGCTGCGTCCAGCGAAGCCGGGCTGATGGATCCTCTGAGGGTTTGTTGTGAAGAGTGAACAACGCGGATTGATTCGGCGACAGTGACGAGCGTGGTAAGTTGCCGAAGAAAGTCTTCGATTGTGGCTAAAGAAACGATGATTGTGGTGGGAGTGGTGGAACTGACTACGGAAATGATCCGAGGACTGTTGCTCTCGAAATGGGTGAGCGGTGCCTTCCGCAGGCCACCAAAAAACATACGGTACAACGTTGGGTGTACCAACCGTCAGGAAAGTTGGTTTCACTTGTACCGCGGGTACGAAACGATACGTGGATCCAGTGCTGCAAACTGGCTGATTAGGGTATGAAAATGACAGTGATAATTGCTGGTGATGATAGACGTTCGAATTGACAGTAACTAAAGGTTCACTTTGAATGAGGTTCTGTGCCTCCTCGTTTAAGAGGTTCCAGTCACGCCAGTGATGGCCACGAGGTAACATGTCACGGCAACATAGCCGCTGTCAGCCGCACACACTTTTGTTCTTTTAACCTGCGAGTATCTCCCCGACGAAGTTCCTCGTCGCGCACAGAAAAACAATCAGGCGAAGCGACGAACGCCGGAAGACAACATTGTCAAGAGACTCGGCTGGGGATCCTTTATCCAGTGTCAACTCCCTTATCCGTTTCAACGAAACTCTCCCACTTATGAATTACGAAACAACGGTATCAAGGTGTGCAAGTGCCGCAAAGCAAAGTTAGCGAAGTTGGTCAAACACGAGCTCAAGCTTCAGCCCTCGCGGCTCGACTCATCCCGCCGTAATTGGAGAATTCTCTTGATTGGATGCATGGAGATGAAGTCGCGTGAGTGAACTTCTTGAACGGAAGGGATGAGCGAGAAGACAACGACGCTTCCATCTGTCCCAGGATCGGCGGTTCCCCGGAGCTCGACATCACGTACTTCAAACACGACACTTTTGTAACTTTAATCTCATTATCATCGAGTCATACGATAGCGAAGAAGTTATACAAACACTCTTTCGAAGCACTAAAAAAATAAGAGGAAAAAACAAGAAAATATAAGCTACCGCACAACGGAGAGCTCGTCGACGAGGAAGCCCTACGCGTTGTCCTTCCTCTGGAGAGAAAGGACTCGTTGAGGTGCTCGTTTTTCCTCACAGACTCGTGGGATTGCCGCCGACGCCTAGCCTCTTTCACTCCTTCAAAACGACGCACCACCGCGATAGCTTACGTCGACTACTTCCACCCCTGACGTCGCTGTGCGCTACCGAATGAGAGAGAGAGCTCATGAACGAGAACGAACTCTACGAACACACCGAGAGAACGAACCGCGCGCGGCGCGCCACAAATTTCAAACTCGGGGGTGCGCAGTCAGACCTCTCGCCCTCATGCGTTCCTCAGCAGTGCCGTCCTCCTCGTTCACAGGACCCCATTGTTCGAGAAGTTATGCAAAAAAATTGGCGTACAGATTGAAGCTTTCATGGCAGCCACGTTCCAGTGAGTCTTTCTACAGGATTTTACAAAATTTTACTTGGATGCGTACGTTTGTGCAAAATCATGACGGCGAAGTCTGCAACGTTGGAGTCCAACAAAATGATCTAAAAAAAAGCCTCCAATAATTCCAGTAATTCTACAATTTTCTTCCTTGCCGAATTCGCAATTCTTGGTTTTTCAACCTGAATCGATACTTTGCGAAATAACAAATTGGTGAATCGGAAATGTTTTTTTCCTTCATTTCGTTCGACTCCAACGTTGCAAACTTCGGTCTCGTGCAAAATCAACGTTTCCCCGTGACAACGCACGCGATTTGTTGAGCTAGAACCATCATTTGATCACAATCTCGAGAGCATCATCAACAGACTTCACGAGTTTCCAGTTTCCTCATTCCGGTCGGATTTCTCCTGAATCATCAACTTAGCATTCTTTCTAGATTCATTTATTCCATGGGTTATTCCATGGAATATTCCTGAATATCGTAACGCTTGCGCCTCAGTTACAAATCTCAATACAAACGTGACGTTGGAAAGAAGAGTGAATGTGTAGCTGGGGAGGTAACGATAAACTTTCTCTCCGGGTCCTGTGCATTGATGGATCAACGGCTGTCCTTGAACCCGGGACAATCGGTGCGTTGATCGGTAGTCGGAGACCGAGCGAGAGATGAAGGACGATCATTGGCTGTGAATATTTCGCAATGCCGGATTTCACGATCGAATCAATTAACCGAGCACGAGACTTTGTAGCCGGTAATTCGAGCCTTCGATCGGCAGAAACACGACGAAGGATCATCTGGACCACCCAGAAATTCTTCGTCGCTTCGGAATACCAAAAAATCATGTATAACGAAGTTAAGGATTCTCCAACCTCGAAACTAGCAACGAGGAACCACGCAGGCCGTTCCAGAACTCGAGAAATTCAAACAAATCAGCATCCAGATGTTCCGAATACTTTTTCCCAGCTGATCGGAGTGCGAGAGGCGAAGAACCCAAACAGAAGACACTAAACGAAGTGTGTCAATTTATCCAACAAACCATTTGCAATGCACCACAACCGGAGGCTGGAAAGATCAATGACACGACGTGAGGCGCGACGGAGCTCATTTACATGGAGCCTGGGCTAAGAAGAGCCGAAATGTAAATACGTCACGACGACGTCTGACGACATTCAACAATATTTTTCGCACAATTATTCCAATTAAATCGTGCATTTACAGGAAAATTCATCAGCAGGTTATTTTATAAAGAAAATTCCATTGGAACGACAATTCATCAAGGAGGCTTCAGAGATATGACAAAAATGGAATTCGCATGCCTCCGGAACGAGAGTTTTGGTGAAAACCGTCTCGGGGTTTGCGAAATCTGGAGCCGGCCCTGAGCCTCGTATCTCCCCTCCGTGCGGAGTATCGCCACGAGAGTCAGGGCGTCGAGACGCCTCCTCGGCAGACCATTGGACAGAGGATTCGCATGCGCGAGTTTCGACCTACCCCTATTGATCCGCGCAGCACGCTTTGCACCCCCTGAGGACACTTGCACGCAAGATCCCCAAAGATATGAGACCTTTACATCAGCTCTTGCCGTCATTGCTTGTGGTGGTAGTTTAGCTCGTGTTCTGTTCCTGCTACCGGCGTTTCTACTGTGAGTAGCGGCAGCAACTACGACGCCATTTCTATCATATACGAGCAACGAGCGAGCTGGGTGTGCTTAGTTGCTTGGAAACGGGCAACTATTCACTTTTCGAAACTATGCACCTTACTTTTCCATAAACTTGGGGCAGATCTTTGGCCAGAGCTTGTTGAAAGTTCAAAGAATTTATCAAAGTTGTATTTTATAATTGAGAAAGCCCCGCATCATTTACATAATCGTAAGCCAGTAATGGATTTGCGGTTCGGTTGGCACACGTCAAGTCAAAGTAATGTATATCGATCGAATCAATATTGGCAACGTCATACCCCATGCCTCGTGATGAATATTAAGAGAGATGATTAATCAAGAAAGCTATTAAGAGGCTATCTATGCTCAGCGATAATGGATCATGGAGATTCAGAGTCTACACCGGTGAGACGGCGAATACGGATGTGCCCAAAATCTCAAAGCCACAATAGCAGGAATAAAGCAAGTATTCGTTGATCCAATCATTTCTCGAGCTCCAGTTCAAATCTTTCCTCGAGCCATCAATCCAGTGACCCAGTATTTCGATCTAATAATAATGGCAAGAATCAAATTTGAAGAGGAAACTATTCTTTATTGGAAAGAAAGCATTTTAGACCTTTGCTAATGGCGAATGGAATCACAAGCCATAATTATCGTGCTTTGAAACACAAAATTTGAATTTTCACAAATTTTTCAAAACCCTAAAATCCTTGAATTTTTAATATCTCTGTTTGACCATAAAGTTGAAATAGCAAGAAATAAACCCTTCGAATATCAGAAATCCGTGTTTTATCCTCTCGATCAAGACGAGAGAATCCTCGAATTTATTCCCATATTTAATGATAACAGTGGAAAGGATCGCTACGAATTATCTGTCAGATCTGCTGTTCAAAAACTGTAACCATTTCTTGACAGTTCTGTGTGCGTTTGCACGGTATTCGATGCTGATCATCATGGAGCGCCCATTCAATTTAGCCAATGCGATGAAAAAACTTTTCATAATTAATTTTCCTCCTCTCGCTTTGACCTTCTTTTAGCGAGCGGATTTGTCGTCGGCAAGAAGAGAATCCCTGCTTGCCCGCCAGCAAAAAGAAGTGTGAAAATCGTTGGCTCGAGCAATCAATCATCCCGATTTTTAATATCCAGAATAGCAGAGTTCATTATAACTCCGGTGATAACTCATGACTATTGTCTAGACGAAGCGAATACAGTTTACGGTGCACGTAGCCGCAGTTACGATTGACCCGAAACGTGACGCGAGTGTTCTCGCGAGGCTCTCATAGCCGTCCTCGGCCCCTCAGCGCGTACGAATTGCGAGAAGTGACAAAGCGCGTATGCCCAAAAGATTTTTAATCGATATTCTCCAATTTTTCTGCGACTTTGAGGCAGGTGCTCGCCTCGCAAAGTGGCTGCGCTACAGGCACTGGGAAATAGGAAGAACCGGAAGAAACCTAGACAAAAAGAGTTTCCTGAAAGCTTCCAGAAGCGGAAAGCCCACCGCGAGGAGTCCAGTTCAACAACTCCGCAGGTCGGCAGGGCGAATCGTCGGAGTGTTTTGCGAGAGGGCCCAAGGCCAGGGGATCGCTTGCGACTAGCCGGTGGCAGGTGAAGATTAAGGAGGGACAACTCACGCATTCCTGTCATTTTATCGCGCGCTGCCTCCGTCTCTTTGTGCGCGCGTTCGCAACGGACTGAATGAAAGACTCGTGCGCGCAGTATGTGATGTGAAGTAGAATCGAAGACGTTCGAGAAGTCGCCGGTTTTCTGCGTTAAGGCCGAGTGCGATCGACGGTGAATCATCGAAGCGCAATTTGGCTCGTGTGCGAAGATCATGCATCGCGTCCCGACTCTTCGTTAGCGTGTCGCCGCGCGCAAATTCGCTATCACTTGTACTCGCACGCGTGTAATAGCGATAGCGAAATAAAGTCTCTTTCCAATTGCGTCAATCAGACACTTTCGAGTTGCAAAATACAATGAGACCTTTAAAAAGCAACCGTCGGAATATTGACGCGGGACGAGTTACCGCGCTACATTCGATCGCCACCAACGATGCAGGCTTCACAATTCACATCGATTATCACTCGGACTCGTGGCAACTGTCTTGCCTCCGATGCGCGAGCCTCCGATGTATAAATTTACGTGTGTGAACGCGCGTGTGTTACTGCTCGATCCTCACAACGACTGACACGAACCCCACCGCTTTCGCAATTTCAATTGAACCGACATTTATTTAACAGCACAATAATACGAGACACGAGCTGTTAGTCGCCTTGGCGTAGACGCGTATCACTATTCCCGTAATCTCCGGCGCATGAATCATGCGTTTTAAAATCATCCTGAGACACGCACACCTTTGGACGACCATAATTAATAATACGTTTCACAATTTCTACCCGAAACTCTTTAAGAGTTGCCGAGTCGATTGAAACTTTTCGGAGTGGCTCGTGAAAGGGGAGGGACGTTCGAATAATGAAAAAAAAAGAAACTCGCGGTGGGAGAACGTGAGAACAAGTACGATGTTGAAACAAGCCGGCGGTCGGACATTTGGAAACGAGAATCGGGAGAGGGATTTCGATCCTAACGTTGGTCCGCGGGGCTGAAGTTTATTCCTTCGATTCTTTTTATTCCGAGTGCGGTTTATAGTGGGAGGACGAAAGTTTGACGCCTTCGTTGGCTCGCAAATCGAATTACCATCGCACACTTTTCCCTGTGACAATTTTTCTGCCTTTTTTGTCTCTCGATTATTAATTCGTGGTGAAGCACGCGGGGTTCGTCGTTCAATTAAGGCCGCGAGTCGATCGGAGTATTCGTCGAAGGGGAGGGGAACTGTATTTTTCGTAACTTATTTGGTATTTATTTAGCACGTAAAGCGAGAGCTGAATATGAATAAAAATGTCGCTTGTTCAACGATGATTTTTCTCGCTCTGCACCCCGCCATTGCTCTCTAGGAAAATCTGCAAAACGTGACGAATATTAGACAGAGTCGAGAGCAACTTCTTCCTTTTCCTCATGCAAATTTCCGCAAGCGAAGACCAAAGAGTGCCTGCAGACCGTGAACCTCTTCCTCGTTCTCTCCTCTCTCTCTCTCGCTTCTTTCGATGAAAGATTTATGAAGCCACGAACGAATAAAGCGTGGAGTACGGGAAAGGGTCACGAGAGAAGTACACCGGAGAGTTTTGTGAGTAGGTTCGTATAATGCTCCGTGTGCAATTGAGAGACGGCGCACAATGTCTCCGCCACTTTCCGAGATTCAGCCACTAGTCTCAATATTCCAAACGTTTTATTTTTCCACGTATATATGTAGTAGGCCAAGGTTGTAAAATTCTCAGAGTTCTGACACTTGCGAAAACCTCGGAGATCGCTTGGTTCGAACTGGTGAGAAATTCTCTATTTATTTGACGACCCTTTCGAAGAAATTTACTTAAAAGTGAAATATTTCATCTCTGAATTAATTAATAGAAAAGCTGAGTTCGTCCGGAAGTTCGTTGAGGTTCGACAGCTGGAAATCGAGTCGTGATCAGATCGTCCAACGAGCGCGCAGCTCGGTATTGCCGGAGCACCGAACGTGTGTGCCTAACCCCAAAAGTTCTGGCTACGTGCTCCCGAATTGATTTGAGAGCGCCCGAGGGCTGGCTATCGAGTATTTATCGGCTGAATTCGATAACGAGAGTGTATTTATAGTGTCGACGATGAGAGAAGGAATAATTTCGAGTGTACTGCACGTTCTCGAAGAATTATTGAGCCTCATGGATTTTAGGGGTAGATAATTTTTCCAAGAAGAAACTTGACAATCGAAAATTTCGGTTAACAATCCAGTGCAATCGGATCCTCGTTTGTTCGATGGCAATCCAATGAGGATAAGGAGAGTCCGGGCAGCCTGAACAGGGCATTGTAACGAGAGTCGTGGAACTCGGTGACAGCGAGCTGTCAGCTCCACTGTAAGCTGCCTCACGCAGCAAGAGGCATCCCGCCAGCGCTCTGCAAAGGTTAATTCCTATTATAATTTCTATGCGAGAACGCGGATGGATCTTTGGTAACGCAGTTATGAGCCGTCACGTACGCGCTGCTCCCGAAGCGTCTCTCGCCTCGTTTTGATGCAGCGTCGAAAATCTATGTGCGCGCATGATGTGGCCCCGAAAGCGCGGCAATTTCGTTCATTAATACGTCGATGGAGGATCAGCAAGGGGCGGGAAAAGCGAGAGGGAGGCTGTGCAGTGGGCGCTCGCACACGCGAGCTGCCAGACGTGTGCGAAACACTGTAAACCACCCTTTCTCTGCGACACTGTCACTCATGCATTCAGGGGGGATCATACGTGCTGCACAACTGGATGCATTACACGGCGACTGTCGCGCCGCGCTGGCCCTCGTATGCGTGCACACCGCCGCTGCTCTCTCGCTCCCTCTCTAATCCCATCCGATCCACGTTCCCTTGTCCCTCACCCTTGTTAGCTCGCGCACGTTGTGTTTTAAGCATCGATTGTGTATCTTGTGTGTGACGCGTGCGTAGATAATGCACGTATCGCACCGGCGTGACGGCGACCAATACGCGACACTCCTACGGCGCGATTCCGGACGCCCAAATCGGCTAATCGGGCCCGTGAACGCAGAAACAATTCCAAAGTCAATTTTACGCGTTAATTTATTGTCAAAACTTCCCTCGTCCACTCCAATGCGCACGAACGGAACGAGGGTAATAAATTTTTTTATTACGAAAGATGAAATTTTATTAATGCCAACGAGAAAAATTCGCTGGCGGAATTTAATGAGGGAGACACTTTCCCTAAAACGGATTCGGGCCGCCCAAAATTCAAGTTGGTTATCAAATTTTTACTGGCAATCCGATCGAACGAAGGGGGGGCCAACTCTTGTGCACCACTCAAAAATTTATCGGGGGTTTTTTACTTACGGTTTCTCCTTTCCATATTGAGCCCGGTCAACGATTCCATAAACGTCAAATTTCCGTTCAGATTCCACCTCATTGAGGTATTCCTTTCGCATGAGCGTATTTTTTGGTGGCACAAATCGGGGCACTCGAGATTTCGACTGATTTCCAACTTCTGTTGTTAATATCTCTTTTAAGCGTTCGGTCACCCTTTACTTTTATCGTCGCTAAAGATTCCTTACGTTTTTTCGATCTTTTTTTCTGTCTTATAGATTTTACGATTTTCCAAGTTTCAATTCTTTATTAAATGTTCGATAACCCGACCTGAAATTTCGTCAATCCGTTCGCACGCACTTTGACTTTGCTGTTATTTGAAATGAGTTATTTGTAGAATATTCGGGCCCGTGAAAGGAACGCCTTAATGGAATGGAATTTGGAGAAGAGCCTGGCGCTCGATCGTTCATGTGATTTGCACCGATTCCGAAAACTACGATATTCATTCTAATTTTCAATTTCATGAAAGTGCAGGCTCGTAAAATGATGAATCACGCGAAAGGAGAATGAGAAAGTGGGTTTTCACTTATCGAATGATAAAAGTACGGCAGTCCCCGTTACCCCAATCCAAACAAACGAGCATATCTGCCAGAGATTTCTCATATCTCCAGGCCCGTGCCAGCACAGCTGCTTAAATCAGTCCCTGCGTCCATCCTCCGTGGAGTAAATAAAAATAAATATTTGACGGTCCTGGACAAAACACGTGGTCCTCATTCGACCCCACGTAACCCTCGTGGCCGCGTTCACTTCGGTGTTTTTTGCTCCGTTTTTTTCATTCTGCCGCTCACATATGAATTCTTTTTGATATTTGTAACCCTCGCGGAGCGATTCGGACACGGCGTGGCGAGTTAGCGCGACGAGCACACCGAATTCGTTATGCCACGCCGATACATTGGAAGTGCAAGCTCCGGGGGGGGCACGCTTCTCGGCGATGGGGCATCGGCCGTCGCAATCATTCCCGTCGGAAAAGAAGTTTCGATAAAAGAGTCAGCACATCGTACACGCGCTCTTCCGAAGAATTTGTGAGGGGTTAAAAACGTGCTTGTAGATTTAGTAAAATCAGACAAAAGGCTCCATTTTTTCCGCTCGCTCGCTAATTTTTGTTATTTTCGACGCGGAGCTCCAATGACTCCGGTTCGGAGAGCCAAAGATCGTGGAAGGCTTTGAACCAGAATTACGAAAGGCGCGAGAAAATACGCTGACGAACGTTGCATGCGCGAAGTTGAAAAGTGTGCTCGAAAATCGTCAGAAGCGTTAAGCCATTCGAGTCGCAAAGTGCACGTAACAGATTTCACCTTAAAAATTGAGGGGAAATATATCTCCTGGACTTTGAGGAGAAAAAAGAAGTCTCGTTTCTTAATTGTCTCTATATATTTATCGGTGCTCTCGAAACGAGAGGGTCCGCGAGTTATAATGGCACCGGTGTGCTGCACCGTATACGCGCCCAGGAAAATAAAGTTTTTCGAGAGTTTTCCTCGGCCCCCGAGGCTAAAGAATGAAAATACGCTTCGCGAGAAGCTAATCCGGTGTAATGAGGTAGGAATAAAACAGAGGAGACAGAAAAACGAAGGAAAAAAAGAGAGAGAAGTTGACAGAAAGTATAAAGCGAGGGAAGGAGAGAGAGAGAGAGAGAGAGAGAGAGAGGGAAAAACGAGTGACACGAAAAGATTTTCCATCTCCCGTGGGAAACCGGGAAGAACTTTTCGCGATGCTTTCTTATCAAAATGCAAATCCGACGACCGACATCGTTCCACCTTCCAACGCCTTCGCTCTGTTTTCGTTTGCGTTCCCACGTTACGTATATATCGATGTTAAAATTTCTCAGTGTCTTTTTTTTCGTTCCCTGTCGTTAACAGGTCTCGTTCCTCCTGCTGTTACGTTTTCGTCTCTGCGAGAAACCTGAATTTAAAAGGGCAATAAATGGAGTTGACTCTCGCTTTGTATTGGGATAAGAGAAATATTTCTGTTTACCGAGAAAGAGAGAGAGAGCGAGGGAGTACTTCGTCGCTTTTTGTAATACGATCGAAAAAATGATTTTTTATTGTGGTATGGGACTCCTGAACTGCGTTTTTACCGGGGGGGTAAAACCGTAGGAAAGCTCGACTGCAGCGCGCGCTGCGGCGCATAGAACATAGAAAAAGCGTTTGCACAGATCGATCTGCATGAACGGATATGCGAGCCGATTCATATAGATCGGTCGCATGTATATGTAAACGTACGTTTGATGCACGCAGATATTTGCAATTTCGAAATTTACATCGAGCGATTTACAATTTAGATGGTTTAGTTTATTGTCTCCCCGCAGAGCCCTTTTTCCTCGCAGACAAGCACCCACGAGCGCACTCTTCGCGTCTCGTTGCGTTATGAAAAAAGCTTCGGTCCTTCTGCAGCAGCCCCTTCGAGCCATCGATACCAACGTTTTCACCCTTTCTCCGGAGCTTTCTTTTTTGTTTGAATGCCTCAGCGCTGCGAGGATCGTGGCTAAAAACCACCCCTTTTTCTCCAATAGCACACCCACAGCCTTCCCGTCAGCTGGAAGACTTTCATTTCGCACATTTAGCTCGTCTATATAACCCTTGTCTGAGCTTCCGCCTGCTCAGCCCTCTGTTCACGTAGCTCTCTCTCTCTCTCTCTCTCTCTCTCCCATTTTTTCTCTTTCCGTTCTCGGTCTCCCGGTACCTTCCTGCCCCTCTTCCATTCCTTTCTCCCTCGCGTCCTCCCCGGCAGGCCTAGTTTCACGCTGGCTATACAATTCCGCTTGACATAGAGAGGAAAAACCGACGACGAGTTTTAGAAAAGAGATAAAACAAAGGGGAGAAAGGAAGAATAGAATTGCGTTGTGATATCACACGCCAGTAACGGAGGCTTATGTACCAGTAGCGGAAAGAAGACGTCCGAAAAAACGCGGTCCACTAAAATGCATGTCGCCTCCTTGTCGAAGAAAAACTTCGGTTTCCATCGTCCCCTCGCAGTAGCTCCAAATCCACGAAACTTTGTATCCAGAAAGAGATTTTCAGATACCGAAATAACTTCGACGGCTCGAATATGCGTGAAAATGGGCCCGAGACTTCGTCATCGTCGACGATAAGAATTCACTGGAGCACGAAAAACATTGCGTCCGACCCAATCTCGATCGGTCGAAAGTCCTGTGGATTATTTTGCATTGTAATTATCGATGAAAGTCTGTGCTTCGAACACGACTTGAGGGGCATGACGTATGTGTAAACGCAGTGTCTACACAACCCTGAGGCTTGGCACTGAGCTACAAGGGGGGGGTTCGAGGGTTCGTCGCGTGTGTACCCTATCCATCCACCACCCTCGCGTTCTCGTCTTCTCATCGTCGTAGTTGCCGTGTTTCCAACCCTCGACAATTCCTAGCCACGAACTCCCGGGGGCACAGCATATCTGGTGCTGCCAGAGCACAACGTCATCGCGTCGTGTATTATAGCCTCGGTACCTTCGGTACAGCGACATTACGAATGTACATGAATCTACGACTGTATTTGTGCGCGCGGTGTGCTGCCTCCATAGAAATATACGTGCAGCCCTCTCGCCGCTATTTTTTCAAGCTTTAGGCAACGCACGTGTTGTCCTTTTCCCTCGTGATTACATCGAACTCTACAATTTGCGAGCGGCTCTCGGCCCTTCCTACTATTTGTACCGAAAAGGCTTTCTTCTGCTCTGGGGGCTTTGTGGGTGCATGAAAAAGAGGGGGCATAGGAACAATTATGGGAAAATTCATCAGAATTTTATTCCAGGCAGGCTACGTAGGTTGAAACTTTGGCTGTCATGGTGCATTTGAACGAAGGAATTTTCTCGCGAATTATTCATGGATATAGTGGAAGTAACGACGCGAAAGTTTCGAGTTCAATTGGAGTATCGGGGTCGGAAATATTTTCAGGCTATTGTCTTGCGATCGCACTGAGCGCACGAAACGCACTTGAAAAAGTCGAAGAAAATGCTAAAAATGTGAGTAATTAAATTCATTTACTGTGGGGATCGTTATTATTTGGGGGAAATTCGCCTCGATTCTGACCACCGAATAAAATCGGAATTTTCGATAAAAATAGAATAATGCGCGTCGTGAGTGCGGGGGCATCGACGATTTTAAGGCAACAGGAACGCGAATTGTATCGAATTCGGATACCGCGGTGTGTCTTACGGTTGAACAACGTTATTTCTACCATTTCCCACGTATCATATTTCTCTGTAATGAGGTTTGCGAGCTCTCTGGCTGTGAAACTCGCGCCTACGCTCCGAGGAAACTCAAATCACACACGTGCACAGAAACACACTCGAAAGAATTGTTAGTCACTGCGCTGCTTTTATTGCGACAGTGAGCGCGAGATCATATAAAAATCTCATTGCTCTCTCGCGCGCGCGCGCGCGCGCGAAAGTCCCTCTCATGACTGGCGCATTAAGTTATTTGTATGCTTAGTCAATTCTCTATGAAACTGGCAAAGCCATTTTTTACACTTGAATAAAAAGGTGAATGAATGAACTAGCGAATAATTCAATAAAGTAGAAAAATAATGTATAAAGCGTGGTCACGTATATTCGTCGCATCCTGAATAACCTCGCAAAAAAAATCACGCTCAAAATAACCTGGTAAAGTAACCAACGAACGAAGCAACTCTAATATCCCAAAACAAACAATCAAACAAAATCACAGACACAAAAAGCTAACTAAAGAAACAAACGAAAACACTAACACTCGAGACATCTCGAGATGTCAAACACTTTAAAAACAATAAACAATAAATTCATAATCAAGCATTTTGAATCTAGTAATGAAAATCCTGCATAGGGTTTCATATTTATCCGTAATCAATATTTCAAATGGATATTTCAATTATTTTCTATACACTCCAGTCGAAGCTAACTTAAAGCTCGTTTTAATGACGATTATTATTCTCGTGGCTGAGGAAAACAATTGTCAAAGGGTTTTTTTCCAAGTGCATTGAAAAAAATTCAATAAAATTGTATTTCCATACGATCGACAGATCTTCCGAGCAAAATATGCAAGTTATTTCAAACGTTTCGTGCAATGACTTCACAATGTAATGTGGCTCTTCGAAGCAAAAACGAAGCAAGCATTCAACAAGAATCTCTTGTGCAGGAGGCTTCGTTATTACGATACGTCGCAGGAAGCATTTTTTTCATGTTAAAAGTAAAACAAAAAATAAAATATCAAATTATGTGACAATTTCAAATTACGTATGTAGCATCTTGTAAGAATCTACAAATAACGAAAAAGTTATTTCGTGAAAACCGATTTGAAACTTCTGCAAGACAATTTTACACGAAGATGTGAATGAATATTCAAGAGTGAAACTTCTTTTAATCTTCCCCATTCGCCTCGTACATCGCGTTCCTTCTTTTTCACAAATTTCAATTCTCTGAGTCTCGTCGCTCGAGTTGTACGAACTCTAGTATTTTCCAACCGGTTGGCATGTCTTTTGCTCTACGATGTAGTTGAGCCTAGTATCCAATTGTTATTCCAAGTAGTCGCGTAGAGTTCGTAAGATACTTTGAGCCTTCAGGATTAATGTAAATATCGCTACACATGAGAATTTTTCAATGAAATTTCTTTCCGTATTCACGAAAGTATAAAGGATCGTAAAGAATGAAAAATTGGATCGTTATGCAACTTTCGACTCCCGAAAGTAAGAAAAACCTGAGGATCGTGATTGGGTGAAAGTTTTTTTATTTTTGTTTTCTTGAAAACGTGACAAAAATTGCGTAGACGACGATAATAATTTACACGACTGTTGTAAATCGTGACAAGTTAGTGAATCGTGTTGTGCACGATGCGAGAAAACCATCTCACATAATGAGGTCTCGAGTGGTTATAACGGCATGAAAAGCGAGGCTGATGCGCAGTCGACGAAGTTTCTGCGGCATCGTGCAATGTACTCTCGGTACGCATGAATCGTTTGTGATTAATAATTCATAGAATCCACGCGTATGTATTAGCTCATTGAGCGCAGTAATCGGAGCCCGTGTCTGAGATAATATTCGATCGTATTTCGCGTCTTTCCAATTCCATTCAAGAACACACGTGCATTAAATTAATCAATGAATTCGGTAATCCTGAAAACTTGGACGTTATTAATGACGCTGAAGTTTGCCACGTTCGAGTCCAACGAAATGATGGAAAAAAGCCTCCAATAATTCCAGCAATTCTCCAATCTCGTTTCCTGCTGAATTTGCAATTCGTAGGTTTTCAATCCGCACCGATACTTGGTGAAATAAAAAATTGGTGAACCACAAATGTTTTTTTTTGTTTTTCGTTCATTTCGTTGGACTCGAACCTTGCAAACTTCGGCGTCGTCGTCATTAATAGGATTCCATCTGCTCGTTATTGGAATATCTTGCACAAATCGATCAGTAACTCGACGAGATTGAAAACATTTTCTCACTCAACTCAACATCTGTGGGTCAAAAGTGCTCACTCCGTACACGTGTCGAGCCAATTAACGAGTTGGTTCATAATACACGATCTTTCTGTCGCGGGACGAGGATACAATTAATGCACATGCGCTCTTACCCTGTTTTCTATTTTATATTTGAATTTTTTATTTTTAAAGTTGAGCCTTTTATCGCGTGTCACAGACATTTCTCGATGGGCTTCACGAGCGCTCTCGCGCAGGGTAGTTTCGCACGCTTGGCTAATACTCGCGTGTAAGTCGTACTTACTCATACACGCGTACCCGTGCATCCGTGTTGAGAAAGTTTAAAGGTTCGTTCGCGTGCGAGGGCGATGCCGGGATTCGTCTGGGGTTGACAGGCAGCGTGTGTGCATGTTCCCGGGGGCTCCGTTCGCTCTCTTTCTCTCTTACTCTCTTCATCCCACCGCCGTTCTATCTGTGGTCTCGTGTTTATATTGCACAGCGCAGAGAATGAAGCTCACTACGAGAGATGGGGCGGGGATAAGGGACAGTACGGCTCTCGGGTTGCACGGATGAGGGTGAACATGTGACAACTATTGAAGTGAATGCGAGAGAGAAAAAGTGGAAGCGAGAGGGTGCGGAGGGCGGAGGGAGGAGATAGAAAAAGAGCTTAAAAAATGAGGACGACGGAACGGGAGTGAGGACGGAAAATTCCGGCATAAATGTGCAGGCTAAAAACACTTTTAATCAAACTTTTGAAGATCGCCACGCGAGAGAGGCGATGGATTAAAATCGTCGGCTGCTGAGGCGCTGGGGCTCAGATACTTCGATAAATTTTTCACTAACAACCGAAATACTACCGCGTAGCCAATCATTCATTCCCACCGCAATTATCCTTCGTGCAAGTACCCGGTCGATTAGGAAATTGAGGAGCGAATTGTTGAAGAGAACAAATTGGAGCGGCACAATTGTGCTGGTAACCGGAATTACAGTGCTCGCACCCGCTGGGCTTCGCGCATATGAGAAAAGTCTCGACGCTCTGCTCAACGTGGAAGGCGAGTCGGGAAACCCGGAGGAGAGAACGTAAAGGAACTTGCTCGAAATATTTTTAAATATTTTTATAGCGGAATTTATCCGTCGGAAATATCAAGGAAGGTTTCGGGTCATCGCGAGAAAACGGAAAAATTCGTGGCCGCAAGAAAGGATTTTTCGTTACGCTTGAGAGCAGCGTCTTCGATGAGCAGTGAAATTTGGCATGTTCCATGGGAAATATATGAGCAATTGAGCGTGCCACTAGATCGGGAAGGATGAAGAGTTCAACGTCATAAAAATTCGAACATAAATCCGGGAATACTGAAAACACTGAAGCTGATGCCCCCTCGCCGATATTCGATAAAGCGATTCATCGCGCGGTGCTTGAAAAAAACGGGGGCGGGTTATCACAACGAGGTGAAACGAAATTACGGATTCAGACTACTCATGGACTCGCGAGGGGGGCGGCAAAACACATAGTCGGGCCGTACGATCGAGGGGCACCGAGGCAGGGGTTGAAATATACAAACTCGAGAGCAGGGAGCGCGCACACGAGCGTTTTGGCATATCTACAAGCCGCCTGCAGAAATTACGATGGGCGGCAATGGCGGCGTTCGCAATGGTGGTGCTTTTCATCGGCGGATCGATCGAGTCCGGTAATTTATTCGTGGCTTCGAGCGGCCTCCGTCTCTCTTTCTCTTTCCTTCTTTTCCACGCTAAACGAATCAGTGTTCGCGTCTGTATATATATAAACAGGTATCTACGGAGTGTCGCACGACCGATTCCCAAGATTTTCAGCTTTGAGGAGTCGCGCCGAAATTTTGACAGTTGGAAAGAATCGAATGATTCGGCGAGAGTCGTAAAAGTCGTTCGAAGCACTGCGGGGAAAAAAAATACTTTGCACGATGGGCTGAAAGAAACATTTTCTTTCGTTGCAACAAGAAATTTTTGGCTCGCGATTGCACGAAGAAGAATTCGATTGAGGAAAACGGAGATTTGTTTATTCGTTTCATGATATTCACGCGTGAGTCGAGGCCAATTTTCAAAGTGTTTTTCACTTCACGAGACTTTTTTTCGTTGACGAATAAATCCAGCGAATTGCACTGGCTCCGTTGAGATTCGAAGAGTGATTTTAGTCTCGAATGAGCGCACATTTCATGCGAAAGAATATTCTATTGAAATTCAAATTCAAATAGAGAAATAACGTTGTTCGGTATCGCCGGAGGGGATTGCGTTGTTGAATTGAATCGCGTGTAACGCTGTAATAATCATATATTTCGTTGATGTCGAGCAGTCGCACGTTCCATTGGATGAATTACGGTGTGTTTTTTGTTTTTTGTTTTTTTTTTGTTTCCCTGTATTCCAGTGAATCGTGTTCGCGGTGCGCAGTCGGTAGAGGAAAAGTATGAAATTAATGAAGTCAACGCGCTTCGGGCTCCTGCTGGATGGACAATTTTGTGTCTCCCGAACGACGCACGTTCGGGGGACAGCAGCGCCTTTTGTTTCGGGGATTTAGTGAGCTACGAAACTACACTGTCGATGTGAGTCACGACTCGAGGGACAGCCTATATATGCATATTCATGAATCGTTGCAAAAAGGAGGCAAAAAAGACGCCGAGAGAGAGGTCGTCGATCAGCCACTAACCGAGTGCAGGAACAAGCGTTATTTTTTAATTGCGATGAAGAATAGAATCGATAACTCGTTAACAGCCTACTCCCAGCCTGCTTCTCATTCGGCTACAGTTTTTTCGCTCCACTCTTTCCGCATGTATACACTTGTTTTTTCCATCGTTTCCAATAATTTTCTCTGTCAGTTACGATGTGGGGAGGGGGACGAGGCTGTTTTAAAAACAAGGGATAATCCACGACGTTTGTTACACGATATGAGAGGAAAGAGCCTGGTTCGGGGGGAGAGTAGAAGAAAATCTAGCGAGGATCGTGCGTTTTGTCGTGACGAGATTTTCATGCTTGAAAAATGGTAAATGTACGAGGAAATTTCAAAGTCGAAGGCAAAGAGAATTGCGCGCAATGAGTTGTTGAGAAGACGTTAAAGAATTGTTGAAAACGTTGAAGAAAGTAAAGGGCGTGGGAGCTGCTCGTGCGCGGTGTTATTCGCCGATCTGCAAGAGAGCCTTGACTGAAGTTGCAAAACGTTTTCACCTCGGGACGAGAGACACAGAAACAACAGAGGGCGAGGATGACGAAGACGACGGCGGGGACGACGACGCCGACGACGACGACGACGACGAAGGTACGAGAGAGTTGGGACGTTTGTGCCCAAGTACGTGAGAGGGCACAACGAAAGGATATTCAGCCTTGGAGCGAAAAAACGTAACGGTCATTCGCCCGCAAGGTGAAGAAAAGTTGGCCTGTACAAGCCCAGGCACTGACCGGAGCCAAGGAGACGACGCTTCGAGCGATCGGCGATTCCTGTCCGGTCCGACGAACCGGTCCCACTCTTTCTCTTTTCTTGCCTTTTTTTCTTTCTTTTTTCCATCTCTTTCCTCCCGTTCTCTTTCTCACTCGATGGCAGCTCCGAGTCTCGCTCACTCTTTCTCTTTGATGTGTTCTCTTCCATTCCTACTCATTGGGCCTCCTTTCTTCGCTCGCTCTTTCCTCCTCTCCCTCTCTCTCCGTCGTTTTTTCTTATTCCCTCTCTTTCCACCTTCCCCGCCCTTCCATCTTCGCACCAACATCCTTCGGGCCTTTCGAACCCGATCGCCGAGAGAAGACCGGTCCCGGAAAATTACTCTCCGCGAGCAACCGTGCTCTCTGGCCATGCGGGGCTCAACAGAAACCCGCAAACTCAACGCACACCTCGTTCCCGCAGAGATAGATATAACCAGCGACACAATACTCGTGCCGAAGCAGCGCCATTTATCAATGACAAATACATTTATTTACTATAAATCTGTGCAGCGTTAGGAGGCGAAAAATTTCGAAGAGCTGAGCACGAAAACTGTGAATTCGCGAGTTTAATTCTCGCTGGTTTTATCAGCGCCGAAAAAGCCTGCTGGATTGCGTATACGATCGATGAATTTTAATCCAATTAACTTGCTCTCTTTACTCCAATATTTATTCAGTCAATAAATCACGGAACTCAATTTTATTCTGTTTACCTTGCTGAATACATAACAATTAAATCGAGTCTTGCGCGTACTTTACGGAAAAACTATTTTTACTTTTAAATCTCAAGAGATTACCCAATATGGAGGCTCGCCGATGCTGAGAGGAGAGGAAAAAACGAAGGCGAATAACCGCCTCAACCTTTCCAACGAGATTATTCGAGAGATCTATAACACACGAGCGCACGGGCTCAATGCTCGTGCACATGCTTACACACACACTCGCATTCCTTCGTCTCTTCATTTGCTTGATGGAGATTGTCTCACCCTCAAGGGCACAATTTTGTAATTCTCTCATTGTGCTCTCTCCGTTGTTTCATCGAAGTTCGCGAAGACTCTCGGACACGAGCACGCGGAAACGTTTCTTGAATTGATGTACGAGTGAAAATAAAAGTTCCGATTCGAAGCAAATTATCGTCTGAACTTATGAAAATCTGACGAAAAAAAAGAGATTCCTGGCACACACAGCAACTTTATTTTCTCCCATTATTTTCCAATTCGCATGCCCGAGACATGCACGATTCAGCCTCAGCGCAATAAAGGTAAAGGGAAAATAATTAAGTTACACGCTCGCGACGAGATTTTAGAAAAAGCTCCGGGTTTCTGGGAGCGCGGAAAAAAAAGCTCCAATTAAGTTGCAGTTGCATGACGCGAGAAACCACTCGCTCACCGCCAGACTGTGAATTTTACGACGTGTTCTAATCCTTTCCCTCATTACCATTTCACCGTTTCTCGTCGCTCGCGCGCTCGCTGACACCGTAGACTGGTACGTGCACATGAATCCAAGTATATGGAGTATTTCATATCAAATGAAAATTCCTTTTCGCAGGTTGTTACATCTCTAAGAAACATCAACGAAGTCGACAAATTAATTAAGAATTTTATGAGCTCGTAAGGAGGCTCGGAGGGCTTCCAAAGTTGCACGATGTCGAAGTTCGCGTTATTAAATCGCACCGAGTTTTCCCTCCCATAATTCACGCTTCATCGAAACTATAAATGTGAGGATTCTCGGTCGATCCTTAATTTCGAACAATTTTACGGATAAACGTGTTAAAACTTCCGAGAAAAGCGAGTTGATGAAAAAACATCAGTAACTTGGCGGCACGAGAACAGAAACTTTGGTGCACCGCAATGGAATCGATCGAAAAGTTTCGTCACATCGTTGCCCACGAGCTTTGAGTTGCAGGAAAAATACTGAGGACCCTTCGTTCCCTAATTTGCACAGCTCTCAGCTGGAGCCCAAGGCACAACTTTTGGAACATCTTATACACGCTACGATTCTCGACGGAAGATTTCTCGTGAGTGCGTATAAGCTGAGGAAACGAACGTGTGGGTGCCATGTGGGCCGAGGGGACTTTTGTACCACAACGTATATCGCATATGGCACGTGAAGGCTATTTTTATTACCAAACGCGACGAGCCTTCGCGTGTGTGTGTGTGTGTGTATACACGTACAGGGGTGTGCAGAATGAAGAAAACGAGAGAAGCCCTTCCACAAAGCGTGTATAAATCTCGAGAAACCATCGGTTATTCTCTCTGGGAATTTTTCATTCGCAAGAATTGATGTACAAATCGAAAGTAAGACACATACGAGCTGCAGCGGATACGTCGTCGAGTTGGCAAATAAATTTTTCAACTACTGTGTGTGCGTGTGTGTTTGTGTGCAGAAGTCTGCGTCACCTTGAAAAATACGAACGTTTCCCAGCAACACAGATATAATTACTGTACAGCAGCCTCCCTGGGTATGCGATGCAGTTGTTATTATTTCATTATGATATAATCGTATGAGCCGTAGAGGTAAATAAAAAAGGATGCATGAAGAATATTCAATACGTCGAAGCCAATTATTTTCTTTCTGCACCGATTCTCAATAATTTCGAGTCGTGGATGATTTGGTCTCGAAAAAAATGAGATCCGACAAGATTTTTGGCTGGAGCGACGAGTCGTGCGGTGAACGAAACGAAATTTGTTGATCGCAGTCGATGCGTGTAGTGAGGAAAATTCGTTTGAGCCAGTGTTTGGAGCAGCGAAACTTTAGTTGACCAAACAAATTTCATTTGCTTCGTCACGATCTCTTGATCTAATAGAAATTAAGTTGAATCAACGAATGCTCTTTCTGGAATTGATGCTCGTCAAATGTGTAAATAAGTTTGACATTTTTTCGAGTTGGCATTAATCATTTCGCGAGTTTAATATAAGGAGGTATAGGTATGCGGGACGAAGCTTGGATTGCGAGATGTTGCAGAACGAAATCACGTAACTTTGGGTGAATACGTCGAGAGTGCCCGAAGTGAAACGGAGAAAGAGAGAGAGAGAGAGAGAGAGAGAGATTGTCCAGAGAGAAGTGAAACAATAGGTACAATGGGCACATTGAATTTTGCGTTTCTCTCCCGTGCAGTGGTGGACGCGACGATGTGAAGAACGAGAAGCGTCCACAAGGGCGGCGGAAAGGCTGATGAGGGCGAGGGGGGGGGGGGGGGGGGGGAGAGGGAGGAGAGAGAGAGCGAGGGTTGAGACGAGAGTTTCGCGATTCTCGTCCCTCACGGCTCGTTGGATCCAGGACGATTGTTCGTTTGTCTTTCCTCCACTGCTCGAGCTCGTCCATCTCTTTCTTTTTTCTTTCCTTCGTTGTTTTTTTCTGTCTTTTTCCATTCTCTCTTTTATTTTGCGCTTGCCTCCCCCGCATTCCCATTTGCGCTGATCTATCCTTTTTCTATTATCCTTGTCGTTTTCTCAAACTCTTTTATCTCGTCTTTCGTTTATTTATCGTTTTTTTTGTCCTCCTCCTCCTCCTCCTCCTCCTTTCGCCATTCTGGGCACATTAACTCGAACGAAAATCCTGTAAGAGGAAGGAACTTCTAACGTTCTTTTACTCGCGATAAATTCTTCTCAAATTCCGCACTTCTTCTCAAACCCACCCACAAAACTTCACGGCTGCGCGACAAAGAAACATTTCCATGGTGCTAATGCGCGGAATATCTCGAGAAACAATAGATGCCAACCCGTTCGGGTAATCCGGACTGAAAAGGACCTTGGGAGCTTCGATATTTCGTGAGAAAAGACATAGTTTTGTATTAGGAGCTGAAAACTGCACTTTCGTTGCAACAAACTCGACGTTTCTCTGGAAATGAATTCGTAAAGATGCTTGGAAAGTGAAAAAAGACGTTTTAAAAAATCAATGAACGCGATAATTTCGGGAAAATTCATTGCTCGGACCCACAAGCTCGAATCTTTATTTCTGAAATAAATTTGTAAAGTACGAATGTCTCATGAACGATCGTGGCTTTTGGAAATTTTCATCAATTAAATAAAAAATGAATATAATTAAAGTGCCTCATTTTCAACGTTCCCGTTCGAAACGATTTTCTAACGATGCTTTTTTTCGTCATTTTATCCTTTTGAAAGGCGGTATGACACAGATGCCGAGATGACTAAGAGGAGAGAAAAGCTTTAGGGGCCACGGAGGGTTGGCCAGATCTGTGGGGCACAGCGCTTAGATGCGCTTCGCTCGTCCCCCAGGGGGAAAGCCCCACAGCGAGAGGAAGAAGCTGGAGGAGAGATGGAAAAAGCGAGAGAGACTGGGAGAGGAATATCGAAGTTAGTGCTGGAAGCGCGTGTGATGCACGCACTCGTAGAACCCTCGCTTTTGTGCGATGCACGCAGTGGGGCCTGCTTCGAGTCTTTTTTCTGCCACCCCCTTAATCCGTCTCCCTCAGCCTCCCATAAACCCGGCGGGGTTATATTAATAATTGAATGCAGACGGGGCTGGCTTTTTTGTATCGAACATTTTTACGTAATCGAACATCGAAGC
Organism: Venturia canescens; assembly: GCF_019457755.1. Taxonomy (NCBI): domain Eukaryota; kingdom Metazoa; phylum Arthropoda; class Insecta; order Hymenoptera; family Ichneumonidae; genus Venturia; species Venturia canescens. The sequence goes on from NC_057425.1 coordinate 5,466,953, forward strand.
GTTGTAAAATTGACAATCGTACGAATTGGATTATCGCGATGAAGGACCGGTGAGTATAATTAATTAAGTTTAAATTGGGCAAAAAGTTTAATTAAATTGGGACCCGAGAGAGAGAGAGAGAGAGAGAGAGAGAGAGAGAGAGAGAGAGAGAGAGAGAGAGAGGGAGAGACGGGAAAAGGACGAAAAATGCGTCGCGTTAAATCTTTTCTTTCCTACTGATTTTAAAAGTATTTTTTTCCCTCTTTTACGACGCTTTTTTATCTCTATCTTGCGTACTCTTTTTCTTCCCATCTTTATTACGATTCGGACGGATTTTACGACGCTTGCGGATGGTCCCTTTTGTGCCGCCAAGTTATTACCCAGGACGCATTTATATACATATGTATACATAGAAATATATACACACACGTAATAAAACTACGTATCGTAATACAAAATGCAGATGACGTTTGCGAACAATGCAATTTCGCAAGTGCAGTTGCGTGTGACACGAAGTTCACGTCTCTGTACATCTATACGTATATATTTGTCTAAATACGTTATATAAATACAACGCGCCAGCACTTGAATACGAGAAATCTTTCGTTGGGGTTAAATGGACCACGAAAGAGGCGAAGCTTGTTTAGATTTGTTTGTACTTCAACATTGTAACCTCGAGATTAAGATCGATGTACATTTACTAATCCAATTTTCTTGAAATGGCTATTTTTATTTTTTTCAAATAAATCCTCGCTGTTTTAAGGTTGATTTTAGTATGCAACTGTAATGGAGATGCCTCAAGTTCTTATATTCAACTGAAATTGTTCTGTTCAGCATTGATCGAAGCGATAAAAGTAAAGTTCAAACAGTTCAATGGCCCATTTTTTCATGGACATTCATTCACTCGAGTCGAAGCTCGAATTCTGTGACACTTGAAAATCTTTTTTTATATTCGTATTATTCGAATTACCGTTAATTCAAGAGCTCATGACGTTCCGAGGCGGCTTTTGTAATGTTGACTTAACCTTCGAAGGATCTGAAATGATGCGAGAGTTTCGAGAAAAGTGTGAGTAAAGCGATGAAATTTTTTTTTTTTCTCAAATCGTTGCAAAAGTTCGTAAAAAAGTTCGTAAAAAATGTTTGCTGATGTCATAAAAGTGGTGACGAAACGTTGCCTAAAAAGTTGCACCGCCTGTAATTGCTTGCCAAACAAACCTAATAAAGCACGATAACCAAAAGTACAGTCAACAACGAACAAAAATGAAAGGGAAAAAATGAGAGGGAAAAAAGTGTGCGGATCGCTGAAAAGGGTCGTTGGCAAAGTAGCTGGTGAGCGTGGAGCTCTGCAGCTGTCCGGGGCTCTACTATCATGGAAGGTCGATAACACCTCGCTCAGCGTTGGCGACCAGTGGGATCCCCACGTGGGCTGGCGCCATCGAGCAGGTACGCGACGAATTTCGTTCTCCTCGATCTCCGTCATCTTCTCACCCAGCAGTCGGTAATGAATCATCCTCGAGATAGTTTCGTCGTGGGAAAAGACTCGAAAATGCTTCGCAGAAATGGGAAAAAATGTGTTCGAATAAAGCGAAACGTTATCGAGCGACTGCACTCACATAACTTTGTGCTCACGAAAGCAATTATTTTCTCAAAGTCACCGATCAGAACAAAGGCCTTTCACCCATTTTGTGGGATTCCTCAACAAAGTTATGCCGCGTTGAAAATAACACGAGAATCAAGCAAGCGAATGAACAACTTACAATTCCGAGGGATCAATTAACGTTACCTTTATCGTGCGCGGGCGAGGGAGGAAAGAGAGAGGCGCCACCGTCGCCATTAGTCGGAGCAACGTGCCCCATAGGTATTAATTTCTTGCTGGCTTTTAACCCTTACCTGCAACAAGAGAAAACTGTAATTAGCTCGCACACCCGCGGCACATGCGGGGGGCCATAAACGGAGGAGGATCGTACCGTTGTTACGTGGTTAATTGATCAAGAGGCTGAGAGGATACGAGCCAGCGCGATGTATGCTCGGCCTCGAGAGGGAAGTCTCGAGATCCTTCAATTCTCACGTTCGGAGAAAGTTGCGGGTGTGCAGAGCCGGCAAAGCAGAGCTCTCCGGAACGAGTTACGTGACGATACGTGCTCGCAGCTATTTTACCAACTCCGAAATTGATTTTTAGCGGATGAAAAAAAGGACAAGAATAAAACAACAACGCACACCTTCCCAACGGTCATTCACCTTACCAACGGAACAAGCTTCCAGTCGTCGTGCTTTTATCGACCGCTGTTGATCCACTAAAATCTTCAGTTACGATTGTCAAGCTAAAATTAGGTTGTCGAATTGAATCCGTGATTGGTAAACGTGCTTTCTGATGACGTTTAGCCAAATTTCGAGGTGATCGAAATCCAGCAACTTTCGGGGCTTTCAAATTATCGCCAACTCTACCAAATCGATGTTTTATTCACTGTAATCGTTCCTCAGCCAGCAATATCTTGTGTGCAAGATAATTAACGTACCCCAGACGAGACACTGAGCGAAGTGACATCGCCGCGACTTTATTTCGATGCCGGGGTTCAACGGGTTGGAGTATGGGAGCTAACGCTAAGCGAAAAAGCCCCGGAAGGCGAGTGACATTTAGATAAAATGAGCTGCTCTCGTACAGAGCAGTACGTGAGGTAGGAAATTATGGTTGGAGGTTCAACACGTCACTGCAATATTCAAAAGTCTCATGATTGCCTGACATTTCCACGAGGCTTCTGAATTCGTGGCAGCATCGCCTTATGAAGTCAGCTGAATTTTACGAGTCTGATCTTCACACTCGATGTTTACAGAACATATTCCAGAATCGTGCCATTTGATTTTCTACGCTCGAACAAATACGTGGACGTAAATTCTGGAAAAAAAAGTTATGAAAAGAATTGGGAAGATTCCTATTAATTCCATGACAAAAGGTCAAAATTCCAGAATCTCCATCGCCCATACAGCTCACTGGAGCTGCTTGTAAAGGAGACATAAAAACAGCTACTTTCGGCGACGATCCTAATTCGTATGCAGGGATTTTCGAGTGGAATTCTCACTCCCAACATTCAACGGAGACGCATCCAAAGATTTTCTCGTTAAACGTCCGCCGAGATTGAGAGCTTATCGTAAGAGTGTAATCCATGCGCGATTTAGCTCGAGTTATATCGAGCTACGGGCGCTGCTTCTATTCGCTTAATAGGTCGCTCTGAATAAAATAACGGCTCCTGGGCGCAACAACGCGAGCGAGCATCAAACGTCCTTCATTCGTCTTCTTTCAACGCAGAAATATTCCATGCCTTTAAAAAGTTCGGAAAATCTCACGGGGAGTACCGTCGGTCGGTAACGCAGGGTTTGCCGCCCCGCCGAGTTGACAAAGGCCAGTGAATCGTTGCCGAAAAGGATGTGCGGGCTCATTTTCGCAGGCACTTTAAGCGAGCTTAAGAGAGGTTAGGTGTGCTCGCGAGTGTGGAATAAAACGAATTGGGAAAGGGGAGAGACAAAGAGTGTTGGGAATACAAAAGAAAAAGGAAAAATAAAATAACAAATGCCAGGCAAACAGGATGTGGCGACAACGTGAGCCAACTTACGATGAATTCGTACGTCGCGCTAGCCTCTCCGCTGTGGATATAACTACGCTGTTACGATGTCGTTTTATAATAGTGCTCGCCTTTGTAGCTACAGTAAAATACGTGTGAGAGGGTCATTCTTCTAGGTTTGCCAATGGATAAAATAGGAGGAGTTTGAGGAAGAAGTTTGCCGGAGTAACTTAAAGCCGCACGGGTCATTAATCCCACGAGTATCCTTCCTCGAGGTCGCGTCCCGGGCGTGTATATTAATTAAGCCTGCAAAGAGGATAGCCAGGCGAGGAGCGAGTTCATTTTCACTGCGTGATTCGTAAACGGGACGTAAATCCTCAAAAGTTTACGTTTCCACCGGTAGTTGAGGGCAAGTGTTGGAAGTTTCTTCGCGTGTGACTGAAAGGACAGTTTTACTGATAGGAGACGAATCGAAGTTGGACGCAACGGGGAAGCGAGCTGAGAAGTCTGATAAGGAAATTAATTAGAAGAAAAACTCGTGAAGAAGCTTTGGTAACGTCGAGGAAAGTCCTGCAATGCCAATACGATTGCGAAACGAACGATAAGAAATAAAAATAGCGAGAAAGAATTGTCAGGAGGCCACACAGCGATACGAGCACTGGCGCTACAGTGAAAACAACAAGGCGCGAAACCTCGCTGCGTTTCACGTATCTCACCCCTTTGCATTCTTATCTTGATAACCACCTGGCACTTTTCCAGCCTCTCGGCGAGGCTGCGCTCTTCTTTACTCTACCAGGAGAAGGCGAACAAGTTGAGAAGAACAAGAGCGAGGAGAAGAGAAGATGAGAAGGAGGAAGAGAAGCAGCAGACGCTGCTGTCTCGAGTGTCTTGCCCCCGGCGGAATACAAGTTTTTCGTCTGGCTATCGCGCTTAGAAAGAGCCTTGCCGCGCGATATTCCCTCGTTGTATCACCAGACAGTTCGCATCGATGTCTCCAATTGATCAGACTAAGGACTCGCGTTAAAGTAGTTCGCCGGTTCGATAAAGTACGGTGAAGATCCACTTTTTGTGGCGGTAAATGATAGTTTAAGGTCCCCTGATAACGATAAGCACGGTTCCGGGGCCTCTTACGGGCCAAAATTTTCAATTATTCCATTCACAATTTTGAGTTTTCAACACGGTGCCAATAATATCAATTGTGAAAAAATTTTAGAGTGTTGGCGGCTTCGGAAAAGTTTATATCGTCAAGAAAGTTCTTCAGATTTCGTTCCTTTAAAAAAACATTATTTTACGGGACTTTTGAGAAAGAAAAGTTGAAAAAACTTTAATTTTTGACGCGTCGAAAGCGGATGTCAGTCGTTACGTTGCACTGCTGGTAACAGTTGAATGAAATTCGGGCTATTTTTCGGGAATCGCGAGAATTCCATCGAATTTATTTTTCAGACCGACTCACGTGCTTTCATCCAGCTTTGCTTTTTTTTCATGAATCAACCATTCCACAAATGGTCCGGGTTATGTGTATTTCAATTGTCACCGGTATCGACTCAATCATTAACTAGTCAAGTTGAATTAAAATAAATATTATCTTTTATGACATTGTTAAAGCGTTTTATTTAAAGCGAATGTTTTCTTATTTCAGGTCTCTTTTTCGAGACAAAAACCGCAAAAGTTTGTCAGCCAGCAGCTCAAACTGAGCGAAAATCCAGTGATGATTCGGGTCCGGAAACACCGTCGCGGAGATGTTCGGAGCATCACAATTGTCGTTCTTAGGATCTCTAATCTTGAAAACTAGATGTCGTCAGTAGGAATAAGTAAGAAAAAAATGGTGAATTCGTCCAAGTCGTAGGAGGTGGAGGAAATGTACGGATAGCGCGATTTCAAGGGGAGCCGTTGTCACGAATTGCGTCATTACCTCGCGCGCACGTTCATCTCGCCAACGTGAAATATGAGAGAAAGAGAAAAAAGCGATAAGCCCTGCTACTGAGGGACGGTAACCGCCCGCGGAATAACTCCGCGTGTGTCAGTAATTCATACGGAAACTCGTACACATGGCTGAAGCGTCTAGGTAGCGATAAATGTGACGGAGTAGGCCCTCGACAACGTCCGCGCGGTCGTTTGTCAATGGGAATCAAGTGCGGGACTCGACAGTTTCCTGACACTTTTTTCGTCTGTTTTCTCAAATTGATGTACTGCCAAACGTTATAGCAAGAGCCAATTCTCGCGAAATGAAAGAAACAGCTAGTGAAACAATCACGAAACGTCGAGGGAGTCGTTTTGTCTCTAATGTCTGGAGTAAATGGACAGAGCAAATTCAAAGGGCATCAAACCCTCCGTCCAGTATTTAGCGGATCAAAGCAATTCGTTTCCGTATCGGCGAAACTGTCTCCTGTCGACACTCTTCGAGGCTGCGTTCTCCTGCTCAGCAAACTTTGCAATCAGAAATTGGAGGAGCGATGAGTCGATTTAAAAAAAAAACAATTTTCAATCGTCGCCAGTCCCCAAGTGCACGCATACCGTTGGGTGACTCGAAAGACTCTTAAAAACAACGACGGATATGTAGTCGCTGAAAATATTCACGATGACAGTTTTAAAATGCAAATGCGCGCTTTAAATTGGGGTTATATTTTAACGCACGTACGACGCGCGCGTGCGTTTATAGAGAGTCAAGACAGGACGTATGAACGTACGTGTCCATCTCAAGGGAGAAACTTGCGCAATTATGAAAGCAAGGTTGACTCTCGGGAACGAGTGACTCAATGAAGCGCCTAATACTTCATCAATGACTATCCGCACCGAGGCAATGCATAAGCTCTCTTCTCCCCCGTGTGATCCTATTCGATATTTTCAAATGTCAGTAAGCGGACGGCTAAAGTAAGTAAGTGTAATAATGGCAAGAATCATTAAATGATAACGTGCATGTACATCGATGGAAGGAGTGTGAGATGGACAATACACGCCGACACCTTTCGTACGTTGGTAGCGAGACGGACTCGCTTAAGGAGAGCGAAAAGGTCCTTCACTCATTCTCGGAATCTCTATTCATCGCGCGGGGCGCACGTACATTTGCATTCAGTTTTTAACGCTATTTATCTACGCGTGTGATTATTTTCCCTCGCGTATCTCGGGCCGCGATACCGCGACGGGTGTTGGGAACGAGAAAAGAGATTTGAGAAATCGATATAATCGAGGAGAGTGGACGTCAAGATGCGTTTGATTATCGCCTTGTATAGGCGCAACGAGGTTATCGATTATTTATCGCTCTCCTGCTTTCCCCCCGACTTTTTCATATTATTTTCCAACTTTCCGAACGCTGCAGGCCACGAAAGAGAGGCTTTATTCTGTGATTTTGTCCTCCGAGAAAGCACTTCCAGCTTTTCACGAATTTACGCAAAAATATTTTTGCAGTCGATCTTCTTTTTGGGAACAGCCTCAATTTAATTAGTTTCAGGATTTCGGAACAACTGGCCTATATAAAAAATTCACGAATCCAGCGTCGTATCGAACTAGAGAGATCTTCGTACGTTCGCAAATACGCATTCAGATGGACGCCGGGATCAGGAAGAAACGGCTCCGTTTGTGTCGGTGGGATAACGCGATTATGGAGGATTGAGCGCGAATAATTAATGCGAGCTACGGTGTGTCGATCGTTACGATCCCGGGTTTGCTGCCGAACGTAAATGCGAAGTCCGCGGGAGAGAATGAGAGAGAAGGGAGTACGCAGAGAGAGAGAGAGAGGTGCGTATATAATTGCGTAGTGACATAATCGTTCGGACTGCCGCATGGGAACGGTAATTATTCGAGGCCATCACAGCCACGAGAGCTGAATTACATGGCTGGAGTTGAGAATCTGCTGCACGAGCGTTTAACATGAGCAGAGTCAATTCGCGCTCAATATGCACATGTTTCTATAAATTATTTTATAGTCTGTATACGATAAGGGTGATGGTGGGTCGCGGAGGTGCGGGAGAAGTCCTTGAAGCTTGTGAGATCATATTTGGAAAGTTATCGATATTGGCAACAGCGATAAAACGAGAAAATGCCGAAGGAACGTTGTCCTTCGCAGTGTGTGAAGTGCAGCAAGCTCATTTTATCCGAGGGAGAAAAAATCCTCATTTTCATCTGCGACTCGTGAGACAACGAGCCCTTTCATAGCCTCAGCGTCGATTCCTCCTGGCAGATGAGAGAAAACACGAAAACTTTACCGCATCGATTCACTCGGTCTTTCCATCAAGTTCTTCTCTTCGCAGGAGCGCACCTACGAGTTTCGCCGGCTCTCCAACGAGGTGGGAAACATAAAGGAATAAAGGGAAAGAAGAATAATGACGCTCGAAAAAGAAAAACGCTCGCGGTGCAGTGAGATTAAGTAGATTTGCATTATTCATCCGATGAAAAATCTTCTTCAACTAGACCGCACCGTGATAATTATGCGTGTATATATAGTGCGCCTCAATAGTTGCTGCGTCCAAGGCTATGCAATTTTTATACCACGAACTCCTCGAGTGAGAAATCATTGTGTCCTCCGAGCCCTGAGGCCCGAAAAATCGAGTATTCACTGATTCAGGAGCAATAAAATACTTGGAAAAGCAACTGAACAGGATGCTCGTCGATTGCTGCCAACGAGAGCAGTAGACGAGATATAAATCACCGCAGAAACGGTCGATCCCAGCATTGAAAATTCAAGGAGAACTTTTCTGCTCAAGATTTCGAACTTTCGAGCTGCTGGATTCAAATCCCCGAGAACCCTCTCTGTGTGCACACGAACATATGAAGAAAAACGGGAGAAAAAAACACGAGCAACATCTAAGACCACGCGAATTACGTTTTTTTTTCGTTGCTCGCGAATAAGTGCATGTCAGAGGTCGCGTTTCTTTGACCAAAGCAGAGAGCACTTCCTAGCGAATGCCTCTTTACTCTCGTTTATTTCAATCTTGGGTCAAAAGGTGAGGTCGCGAACGTCTGAAAGAGAAATGAACGAATGGGGGGGCTTGACCCCCCCCCCTTCTCTGCCCCTCTCTCTCTCTCTCTCTTCTCCTCCCTATCGTTCGTCTCTCTTCAAACGGACGGTGAGGAGGGAAACTCATCGAACGAGTTCTAACCACGCGAATTCATTTTTTATTCGAACTCGAGATTTTGTCTCTGCAGTCTCCTCATCTCGCTATAGAGAGCTCATATTTCCGTTATTCTGCTTCAGCGGGCCAAGAACTTCATTAATTGAGAGACAACTCCTCGAATATTAGGTTTTTTTATTTATTCATGCCAGTAATCACTGTGGAATTGACTGATCGATTCTAAAATTGATTTGCTACAGGGAGAGACTTTTATAGCAAAATTTACTATGTTTTTATAGTAACGTCGGACCACATCGATATTATAATAATAATCGATACAGAATGTGTCAAATAATGCAAAAGTTTGGGGAACCATTACCACCGTTCATAGTAAATAACGCGCTGTACTATATAAAAAATGAACACCGAGCGAATTTTCATCAAAAAACATAGTAAATAACGAAATGATTTGATGAAAATTTAGGAGATAACGTAGCAGTAGTTTCTCTGTGCTATACGAAAAATTGCATAGTTTTGTATTTTCTCTTTTACCGCATTGAATTTTGCTCAATAACATAGTAAAATTCATGCGCCCACCAATTATAGGAGGCGTTGCGAGTATAAACGAGAAAATTAACCAGTGGCACATAGTAAAATTTCACGAAGCTGAAGTTTCCAACGTTGGAGTCCAACGAAATGAACGAAAAAAACGTTTGAAATTCACCAATTTTTTATTTCACGAATCGTTGGGTGCAGCTTGAAAAACAACGAATCGCAAATTTGGCAGGGAACAAAATAGGAGAATTACTGGAATTATTGGAGAATTTTTTTCGATCATTTCGTTGGACTCCAACGTCGGAAACTTCAGCGTCATAAAATTTCGAGCAATTTGTCCACTCCAATTCACCAATAATTTTTAACATATTTCGCCAAAGACACGAGTGACATTCGGATATCGATACATCGTTCGATGTGAGAATGTCGCAGACCTAAATTTCGCATGTCGTAAATAGTAAAATCTGTGAGAACTGCTTTCGGCATCAAAATTACTATGCACTTTGGTGAAATGTAATAGAATGGCGATATAGAACAGCGCTGTTACAAAACATAGCAAATTTTTCAAGCAAATTCATTGGAAATATATTCGTACAAAAGTCTCTCCGTGTAATGTTTGGCTTTATAAAATTCAATAAAAATTGATGAAAAAATGTTTCTAGCATTTCAAGGATTCGTCGTACTCAACAAAACGATCAGATTTTTGAATAATCTTTATTTTCAGCGAACATTTATTTGTTGAAGACGCAGAGACTGTCACTGATGCTTAGGCCTCTCAGCACTTGGCCTGTGGGAAAAAATTCGTCTTGGGAGAATTTCCTCGCGTTATCCAACTGCCACGATATCGATGTGAACGAGCGAACGATATTTACAAAAGTGTAACTCATCAACTCAGAACTTTGGTCGAATGAAATAAAGTTAATACTTGACTGAATATTCACGACTTCAATCAAAGCAATCACGTAAATGCACTTATTATTCAATCGACGAATGCCGTATTACAGAAGCCATAATGACGCCGGTGCGGCGGGGGCACGTAAACACGTGCATATTTATACAGGCTCAACGAATTTTACCGAATAATCTCATACGCAGAGGCGGTTGTATTCGCGGCACACGATGTTGGGATCGGGCAAGATAATTGCAAATTCATCAGGAGCGTTAATCAAACGATCGCTCTGCTGCGTACGCAGCATCGCAGAGTGAGCTTTTAACCGTCCAATTTCCACACGCGTGTAAATGTGATCCATGCATGAATGAACAAAAGCTAGAAATATATTGGAATCCCTGCACCTATGTCACGTACATATTCGGCTCGCGTAATAGCTTCGTCGAGAGTACTAAAAACTCTCTCGGCCTCTTGTGTGTCAATAATTCCATGTGTGCGCGTGCGTTCAACGATGTATTAAAACTTTCGAGCCTCGCGCCGAGCGGAGGCCGAGGATAAGTAAACGAGTCCGAGGATTGCGGGCAGGGAGAAAAAAAAACTTGGAGGGACACCGAACATGGCTTGGGGAGGCAGTTGCAGCAGCCCAATAGAAGAATTTCCAAAAAATTCATTTCCGAAGGCGCTGTTACGAAATCGCCGCTCTCGACGTGTCAGGTGCATCGCCTCCGTTCGATTCTTGAGTATAGAAAACAAAAAGATATTTGGATGTCGCACATGCGTCTGTGGAATTAGCTTATTGTAAGAAGCAACTCTTAGATGGGCGGCAGTTTTTTTTAAACAGGAAAAAAACGTCCGCCAACCCAAATTGCCAGACTACCTGAAATACATTCTTTCTGCTCGGCGCACCGTGGAGTGGGGAGAAGCTTCTTCCAAGTTGAAGTCGCCGCGAGTCAAAAATGACTCTTTCACCTTTCTAGGAAGAGGCCAATCAGCCGTTCCATTTAGCGCGGTATGGCACAACCGTTGAAAGACAGGAGAGTAAAAAAACGCAGTGGAAGGTTCGTCGATTACGTCAAAGTGAAACCAGTAGCGAAAAACTGTATAGTTAAGCTTATGTCATCGCGTTACGATCGTGACGTGATCGTGGTAGTGTACCCTGCGTCCGAAGATGTTTCGTTAGCTCATTCAGATTTGATAAACTGCTGTAATTTAATGTTTCAATAACGAGTAACTCAATTCGTTTATGTATTAAAAGTCATTCCGTTTCATTCCGGAAAGTTACAAATTTTTTCCCACGTAACTGACTGCCAAGTGACTTGGACATTGAGAGTCAATGGAAAGAGTGATAAAGAGTCAACAGCACGCAAAACACGTGCTCTCTTGGGCTTTCACTATCCTTGGCAATTGCTATTGCCGTAACAGCAGCGCAGTAGCGCGAGGGAGCCTTGATAAACCATCGGGGAAACCTTGAATACGAATTTAGAGTGCGCCTCGAGCGAGCCGTATTCTCGCGTGATCCGAGGCTGCGACTTCCGATTAGGAAATATTCTTATCACAAAAATATATTCTCTCACCCCGGAGACACGTCATTTTTATACCGCTTTTATCAACATTCGTTTCTTTTTGAGCATGCAAAGCGTTGCTTTCCCATCGATCGATATGGGAATAAGCTCTCGACGATAATAACCCGACAACGGCCTTAAATACCGAAGAGTTCTCTCGACGCGCTTGCAAGAATTTCACGCGAGGCGTTGCCGCTTCGTTTTATAAGCCTCGTTCGAGGGCGCTGCTTTGTTAATATACGAGTGTGCATAAGAAAAATTCTATCAACAAAGATCCCCTCGAAAAACTCGTTTTGTCCCGACTTCATGCTCCTCTTTCGCGTCAGAATGTAAAAGAAAGAAAACAAATATAAAAAAAAAATAAATAAATAAATAAATAAATAACAAGTAATCGCGAAAGTTTCCTGCGGAATCTTCCTGCATCTAGCGCATAATAAGCAATCCACTCCGGGCAATTTTCGAGTCAGAATGCTTCGCAGCTTGTACGAGCAACGGTGCGAAAGGAGTCAACGACTCTCAAACTTTTCCTCCTTGCCATTCAGTGAGAAACGGACGGACATGCACGCTCGGGCTATCTCAACGACGAAAAGGGATAACAAAAACTTGCACGAATATACCAAGTGAAAATACACCGAGGACAAGAACGCTCCTCTCTCGAGGTCAAAGGACGAGAACGGATAAAAAACAAGTTCACTCGTTTCGTGAGCAAATACTGGAACGCAATATTTCCCTGAGTTTCATACGCGCCACGATTCATGAGACAATAAAACTGACAAATTAATCGCATAAACTTGCATTCAACCGATGCGAAACTCTTTCATCGCCCATAATTTGTTATCTCGTGATTTTTATCACTTTGCTCGCCAACAAAATTGAATTTGTACGATTCTTAAGAAGGAGTGTCTCGATTTTAGCGACGCGGGGATGACGCGTCATCGCGAGGACAGCCCCGCCGCTTCTACGAAGCGGGCGAGCAGAATCCTCTGGAGTTGTTGAAAGGATCGTGACTGTGCTGAGAGTTGTAACGCTTCGAGGGACCCCGTAAAGAGACTTTTCTACGCGGAGAACTGGGAGCAGCGGAGGAGCGAGAGTGAGAGAAATGCTGTGCAATAGACGTTCGTATTTCGTGGAAGGCCCTGCGCGATCATTTTCATAGGCCGACGATCCTCGTGCACGAAATAAGTACACGCGCGAGAGAATCACGTCTGTTTGAGGTTGGCTCACAAATCTTGGCGGCGCAGTAGGTTGCGAAGCACATGCAAAAGCTCAGAGAAAAAGATGCGAGGAGGGGGAGGCGAGCTTGGGACACAAGGAGGAAGTCCCCGGAGCTTAAAAACGGCGGGAGACGTGCATAAACAACGCCGTCTTAAAGGCATCACGGGAGGTCGCGCGCACAGAAAACGTACTTCCAACGAAGGGAAACTTCTCAAAGACCTTATTCTGACCCTTTCACCGTTACATCGAGTGACGCGAACCTTTTAGAAAATTTTATCCTTCTTCTTACCGTACAAAGAGGAAAATAAATAACTCGCTGGAGTTTACCGTGCATGGCAAATCACGCTCGGGCTCAAGAGAGCACGTGTAATCCATGAAACAGATCTGAATGTCGAGGAGAAATGTCGTCAAGCCTCTATCCACCTTAGTCAACCCAAAAGTGCATCAAATCCTCGTCGACTGCGCAACAAAGAACAGATCGAAGAATTGTGAGAGTCTGGACTTTTGTCAGACTCCTTTGGAACCGTTTTCACTGCAGCTCCAATCGATTTATCAACCGTGATTGGGAGAAAAATCCGGTGGACATTTTGTTACCAAGACTACACGAAAAATGAGGTTCGAGATTGTAAGACTGACTAAATCTCGCCTCGAATGTGAATTTTGAAAGATTTTCAGAGAATTTTCAAAATCTACCAACTTCAGCCCTATTTTTCCAGCAGGTCCCCAATTTTTCTAGGGTTTCCTCCGCGCGTCCGGGTACTGCACAAAGACAAATGCCACTCAATATTGGATCTCGAAGAGAATTGACGTCGATCCCGAATTACAGGGGCTGGAAACTTGGTAGGTAATCTCCATAACTCTGCAGAACACTCAGTGTCTCATTGGCCATGCCAGTCTGTATTTATCATTGAGGAAGTTCGACGTCGCGATTACAACCGTGGCCGTGGCGAGTGGCGAAGCGCTCGAGAGTTTCCCATACCAAAGAAGAAACTCCGTTCTTGCTTGCTTCAAAAGAGAATTTAGATCAATAGAAATTTTACCGTTGGCACATAATAGCAACGATAATTGAATGAGCATAATTCGCTGAGAATACGCGCTAGAATGTTACGGGTGAAAAAGCGAGAGCATGCGGTTGTTAAAAAAGAGAAGTTCAGTTTAATGCATTTCGAAGTATAAAATCCGCTCGCGAAGTCATTTCGTTCGCACGAGAGACTGTGACTCGAGCATCAAAAAGACTCGGAGCTGCGCTCGCTCGTACGAGACGTGTTTACGCGAGGAAAGCGCAATAAACGCAACGTATGCTCGAAGGGGTGTTACCCGGAAAAGAGACCCGGGAGAGAAGCCCGTGCGCCACACTTATCCGGCAAGTGCCCCCTCGCAGTATCGGCACCAGAAAGGAGATTGCACCGCGCAAGCCTCATGAAAATAACGATTCGCATAACTGTCTAATTCAAGAGGAATAAGCCCGAAGACCAAGAGAGGGAAGCATTTAACGAGTGTTTCCCCGTTAGCGGTAAGACGCGCGCAGTTAACGCCGGTCCAGTCTCGGAGCTCGGCGGCCGGTAACTTGCCTCGGAGATATCACAGTCGAGTTTCTCACGTTGATTGTAGTCCCCCTAAGTGTCCGATTCCATGCGAAGCTTTCATTAATGTATCGCCAGTTACTGAGAAAACGATTCTCATCAACATACAAAAAACGCTTTTTTTCTGATAAGCACTAATCGACGACGCTGAAGTTTCCAACGTTGGAGTCCAACGAAATGAATGAAAACAAAATGATACATCCGTCAGTTTTTTATTTCACGAATCGTAATTGTGTAGATTGAAAAAATACAAAGTACAAATTCGACTGGAGATAAATTGGAGAATTACTGAAATTATTGGACAGTTTTTTAGATCATTTCGTTGGACTCCAACGTTGGAAACTTCAGCATCGTACTAATCGCCTCTCGCGGAAACCACTTGCGGGATGGGAACCTGGCCTTACAATGGCTAATGTTACTCAAGCTACCGAAATCCCGAGCCAATGAGGCCTCGGATCGAGAATCGATTGCAGGCGACGTCAAGAGGATTCTATACGGAGTCTACGAAGTTTCTACTACACGCAAAATCGTCGAGCGATTCTGCATCGACTATCGAGCGAGATCGATCGAATGACAAGCTTTTCCGTCCGGAAGGCATTATCGGTTTTTTGGACTTTGGGACAGGCAGGAAAATGAGGGAGGTTGTTGAGAGGGATTTGCACATGCGGAGAGGCAGCCTCGCATTCTTTTTTCCATCGGCGATATCCTCGTTCATACTTGCTTGGGCGCGAATACACTGAGAAACACGTATTCAGATTTGTAGATACGGCGGGGAGGCTGGAAATCAAGTGTACATCTTGGAGATACATAAAAGAGAAAAATTGCTAGTGCGATGTACACAGCATGCGCGTACGATATGTGGACTTTGGTGTTCACGGAGTCGACGAGCAAGGGTTGCATTTGAGGGAGAAGGTTCAAGCGGGTTTCCAGGGATTTGGGACGAACCTACTGCTGCGTCAGATTTTCTGGCTCGGAGGAGAGCGCGCGAGGCCGAGGGAGCAGCGGGAGGTAAACCGGAGGTGATCTCCAAGTCAGCCGAAGCCCCGGAAGAGCTTCCAGGGTCGATGAAAATTTTCGGCTACAGGGATAGCAGCTCTCGCCAAAAGGGGCTGCTGTTGCCGGTAGAAAAGGACGAGAAGATCCTCCGATGCAATATCCCGCGCAGAGACGAAAAGCCCGAGTGAGATGGACCCCGGCCTCCGAGAGGATGTGGAATTCACTGCAGAGAGGATCTTCTTATACGACCCGGAAACGTACTTCGACCTACATGAGAGATATCTCGTATAGGCAAACACATAATTTCATGTGTGCTTCGAATTCTAAACGAAAGAGTGGATTCTCCTTAAAGTATGTGAATTAAACGAAAAACCGCTGTTCGACGAGATACTTGGAACTGCACAACACGTTATTTCTTTTTGTTTGTCCACTAAATTTATCAATGGCATAGTCACACTCGTCAAATGGCCGAAGGGCAACTTCTTATTTTCAGTCATTTCGTCTTTTTTTTATCGTCTTGAAATTCACAGTTTGGTTGGAATCCGAGGATCCGAGAATCCGAAGAAACACACGTTGTTGTATCATCTTTTCTGTTCGAATGTTGATTAAAGGTAAAAGATGTATTAAATATGATTTCGTCGTGTCCAATTTTTATCCTGACATATTCCTGCATGTAGAACAACCTTAAGCGACATCAGAGAATTGACTTTTCTGATGGATTTAATAAATCGAGATTCCTCGATTCGATGTTTTTGGAAAAATATTTGAGGGGCAACAAATTTACTGGCCCAGAGGGTTTGTTTCTATTCTGCTATGTTGCGAAGCTACTTTTCCCACAGTTTTCACCACATTTATATAAAATTTGAAAGAATCAACACATTTTTTTGCTTCGAAAATTTGACTATTGGTTGAAGGCCTCGTCATCCAAAATGAAAACTCAAAGCGTGGAAAATTGGTGCAAAATATTCTGCCAACAAATTGATCGTCACGATTTGTTGGTAGTCCATGAACGAGAAAATTTTTGATGAGGTTGTCTGTCGATTCAATAACTTTGTAGCTCCAAGGAGACCAAGAACGTAAATCCAAATGTTGAGAAAGCTTCTGCCATGAAAAATTCCATTCGGCAGATTTGTTTTCCCGAGCGATCCCCGTCCGTGCACCGAGCGTTTTCTGAGGACGCGAGAGTAAGATTGGCACCCAAGTAGGTTTACAACGAGGCCGCGGGCGATTTGGTACGTGCGACTTAACGAAAGCATTGTGAATACCAAGAGAGTTGGATGATACGAAATAGCAGTCGGATTGAGCAAAAGTGTGCCCGCGCCGTTTGTAGCGCAGTGTATAAAGTTTTAGATAGAACGGAAAAAAAAGAGAACGCGGTTGCGAGAGAGATAAAACGCGGCGGGTACAGAGAAATGAAGGGTAAAGAAGATGAAGAGAGGATAGAGAGCATGAATATATTCCAAGCGGGAATCGCAAAGAAACGCGAAAGGGAAAGATACATCGCGTATCATTTTAAAATGTGGCACACGCTCCACTCTGTCTCGTGTTCATAAAACTGGAGGAAAAAACAGAGCAGGATAAATCAAAAGAATCATTCTTAGCTACATTCTGAAGTTTGTAGCTTCCCACACATATTTCGTAACCAAATATATTCACTTTAACTTTTAAGAAGAATATCTCAAATTACTCAATCATTTGTCTCAACAATAACGATCGAATGCAGAACGAATAAAGTGAGGGTTTGCTCAACAAATCAATTTTGTGGGGAGCAGCCCAATATTCGATTGCAAAGCTAACAATAAAATGCGAGGGTTCAATTTCTATTGAAACTAAATCCACTTGAGAGTTCCATACTTTTTGCAGTGTCCAATGAAACTTTTGGACCCTCCAACAACTTTGTTCTGACAGAGCAAAAGTACGATGACAACTGAGGCAGAACTGAGGCAAAGGGGCCGAAGCAATAGCCGTTCCTTTGATAAACCAAATATCCATACATCGACACAGTTTCAAGAACACTCCAGCTTCACATTCTTGTGATGGAGATCGTGAATGAACGAACCGCAATAACGAATTCCTTTGTTTTGAAATTTGTTTCCTAAAGGCCTACTGCGAGGCCCGGTTGATGTTTCCGACACCAAATTTTGCATTAGCTCTCTTGTCTTTCATATTTTTTGAAAAGCTGAACCGTTGTTTGGTACAATCCAAAGTTTATGTAACTTGGAAGGCATTTGTAAAGAAGTTCATGGGGCCTGTTATTAGGCTCGTATAATCCTCAGCGAAGTGCCATAACGTTAATCGATTTTCTACTTGCAAGTTGACGTTCTCTCACCATCGCATTCGTTGGGCGGCAAAAGCTCCGACATCGCGTATGCATATATTCGTGAATAGCTGTGTATATACGTCTGTAACCACCTGGAGGGGTGGAATGAGAGAAGCAGCACAGAAGAGAGACCGTGTCGCTAATGGAACGCTTCGAAGCTTGTCGATAACTGAATTATTCCAAAGTGGATGGGAACGCATCAGACCGCCAAGGCAAACGATCGCTACCGTTGCCCTGGCTGGTGAAGACCAGTCTGGTAACGACCGTGAATTACCGCTCCTATAACTTTTATTATTCAATGTGTTCCAACGTGGAAAAGTCGATCAGAGAGACGCGGGAAAAAAGCCAATAAATCGGGGGAACAAGAGGCCAATATCCGGAACGTGACAGCACAATTTTCATCTGAGCTCCAAAATTATGACGGCTCAACCAAAAGCTTCGGAAATTCATTAGCCCCTGAATTTAATCGGTGCCATTCGAGGGTGCTTTGCACGCTCGTCGTTACAATGAAATTTGCAACTTTTTCGTTTTCACCTTCCTCGCATACCAAATAGAGCGGGAGCGCATCGGGTACATTATCAACATTGCGAAATGCGAAACCAACATTCCGCGCCCAGTTCGCAATAAATTCATACTCCACGCTGCTGCTCACAAACGTCCATGCTCAACGTGGAGTTCACTAATCTGAAGAGCCTTCGGTGTACAGTAAACGACAAATAACGCAATTACATACCCACGTACATAGCAGTGACCACGTTATAATTTAATCACGAAAGGTAGAAGCTCTGCATTCGTGCCAGTGAGAGAACCTCCCAGTACAATACTCGAATAATCGAAAAAGGCAACCAGCATTAAATGGATAATGCTGAAAGTAACGTTTCATCGTACTAATTCGCAGCAAATTAAATAGTTACTTTCCAGTTGGAACGAACGAGCAGAGCTTTACTGGATTCTGTCAATTTAATGTGCAATCGTTTTTGCTCGATACAAAAATCCTTAGTCCTGACCAACA
This sequence comes from Venturia canescens, assembly GCF_019457755.1. NCBI lineage: Eukaryota > Metazoa > Arthropoda > Insecta > Hymenoptera > Ichneumonidae > Venturia > Venturia canescens. The sequence continues at coordinate 5,485,669 of NC_057425.1, forward strand.
TGAAATTCGAATGCTTCTGAGCACACAATTCAATGAATCAACGATCATAAATTCCAGGTGAAAGCCTCGCGTGAAACTTTGCCAAATTCACGAGTCGACGGAGCCCAAAATCGTCGCAAAAAGTGGAGAGTTCGTTCGTATTGGAGCGAGTCCCCTGCAGAAGATTGCCAGGGCAACCTTATTATTAATCGGGGCCTTACAGGGCCTGGATGTGCATGCGAATTACCATAGCATTGCCGCATTAGGACCCGAATGGCGGCCTAAGGCATTTAGATATGATACTTTCAAGGTTTAGTTGGATTTTTCAGGAACCCAGAATTGCCCTGACCAAGTAACTAAATTCCTATTGATATTGAAAAAGAAAAAATTTGCATTAACGTTTGAATGAAAATGGTACATACATTAGAAACTTGAGCGTTTTTTCTTCATACTGATATCTTCCAGTAATTATTCTTCAATGAACCATAATAATTATTCACTCATAATATATTGAAGCATAACTTCAAAGAAATATCAGTATGAAGGATAAAAACGTTAAAATTTCTAGTGTGTCTACCAATTTATAGAAATGTCCGTACATTATTATTATTATTATCAGTATTATTAACCCTACACCTCATGTGCCTTTTTTCATACCCTCAACCTCATGACCGGGGTTTGAACGCACCCCACTATTCTTTTGTTTATAAATCCGGTCCTACGATGCTAAACTGACTTTATCCTACACCATTTTCTTCGTTTTTTCATAACGAAAAGAATGATGTACGATAAAACTAATTTCAATTGAATTTATATATCAAAAAATCCGTCGATAATCAGTCCATAATGTGACTTGTTAGGACGGGAGCGTAGTTTGAAGTTCGCGTCCTACGGTCCTAAATCCGGTCCTACGATGCTAAACTGACTTTATCCTACACCATTTTCTTCGTTTTTTCATAACGAAAAGAATGATGTACGATAAAACTAATTTCAATTGAATTTATATATCAAAAAATCCGTCGATAATCAGTCGATAATGTGACTTGTTAGGACGGGAGCGTAGTTTGAAGTTCGCGTGGGGTGTGCTCACACCCCAGTCATGCGTTCTAGGGTTAATATACTTTATTTTATAAAGGAATTTCTTTTTTTATGTACATGTTGTTCAATTTTTGTAACTTAATTCACCGTACAGGGATTACGATTTACTTGTATATGGAGACTCTAAAATGCTGAGTATATTGCTATTCTTGTAAAATTATTTAAATACAACGATAGCCTATAGTGGTAGTGTGCTCATGCAGGTAAGAAGATGAGAAGTTCGAATCCCGGTGAGGATCGAATTTTTCTGCATAAATTAATATTAGGAAGATCGGAAATCAATTTTTAATAAATAATTCAATATTTTTTAAATTATTGAAATCTTGACATGGCTCCAACGGGGCTACCCGAGGAGGCCCTGACTTATTTGTCCCACGAGGCCCTGGTAAAAAACAGTGTGACGTCCCTTTCGGAGGCCCGATCGGGGTCCAGAATAAGGCCCTAACCGTGTTAAAGAAAACTAATCAGGGCCTCATCGCAACTTCAATAAAATTTCCATACGAGCGTGTCGATAACAAGAAAAACGACGTTTGTCGTGTACATTTTTGAGTGTAAGGGAAATATTGAGACTCGATATCGAGGACAGTGACATGTAATTCGTCCAGACGTTGAAAGGAATTTTGGAGCGAGGATTTTGCGAAGAAAAGGGAAAATTATGAGCTCGAGTGAGGGATGCTGGAGACATTTTCTCCACTGCGATGGCAAGGGCCTAAAGAAACACTCTTCGATATAACTTCCGCTCGAGTTTAACGTCGAATACCGAAGTCTTACACTTGGAAATATAACGAAAGCAACCCCCTCTTCGCCATTCTATGCCCTCCCTCTTGCCCCCATTCTCACTTCGTCTATACTTATATCATAACACTTGAATTTCCGCTCTTATGACAGGATAGAAAAGACCCTCTCTCGCCTCACTGCCATTATACACAACCTGTACCACTTCGCAAACATCGCCAAGGCTATAACATATTTACAGTTCTCTTAAACTTTATTACCCTCGCTATTTTATCATAACGTTTTATCAAGAAAATTCAACAACACCAGCAACAAGAGTGACGACGTTCGTAGTTCCCGTGGAAATAAATTTCTCGTGAATTCAAAATGTTTCAATTTTTCGATTGAATTTCGGTTAAGGGAGAATATCAGCGTGCGGGACTGAAAAATAAGGTTTTTTTGGGAATTTCTTTTTTGAAAAAACGGCTCGAAAAAATTATCAGAAATGTTGTGTATGAAAAATTCAAAAACATTATTAAATTGCAATAGTGCAGCTATCACAGCATCGTAAGAAATTTGATTAGAAAAAAAATTGCGGCTATTTGAAGAAAAAAATCTAATTTTATACAAAAATTTTGCAGTAAATTGTTAATAAAAAAAAAGTAAACAATTTTTAAAGAAACTCAACGATGCGACGATAGCCAAAATTGACAGAGTCATGCGCCAAATTTGTCAGAGTTATGCTGCCGATGTAACTTAAATATTAATGTAAAACAAGTTCTTACCGATTAGCCTGCTATCTCTGGACCATAAAGAAGCTCTTTTTCGCCCAAGCTCTTTTTGCACACTGATATTCCCCCTTAATGCGTATCTTACTTTTCCAAATATATTTTTTTATATTTATTGCTTAAGAGGGTGCTTTTTGCAGGCGCTTTTGAATGCAACTCCGACCAGTGAAGCCTCAAAGTTTGTATGGCTTTTTCCACGAACGCACGTAAAACTTTTGGAGCCGTACGTCGACTCCCGTTGTGCTTCTACGGTGCATTATCCTGCGTAACGGAAAATTTGTCGAGAAAATATAAATTTCGGAGGAATTGAATCCTCCGGAGTCTTGCGGAGGCAGGCAAAGAGCATTGCAATGTGCACAAAGTTCTGTCAAGGAAAAGTCCCTTGGGAGTCGCGAGGAAGAAGCAATGTTTTCTGGATATTCTCATGGAAATGGACGCGACCGCGAAGAACAAAGAAGATTTGCGAAGTGAGACGTTGGCAGAAGAGAAATATCAGTGGCCGGATCAGTCGAACGGGATCATGATAAAATCCGCAGTAGAAAAATGAGTAACGAGTCGAGTGATTTTCAGGAATCTTCGAAAATGTCGAATCTTGAAATTTACGTAAAAAAAGAAACTTTCGAAAATCCTGGTATATCCATGCCAGCATGCGATTCTCAGTTGAAGGATAAAAAACAAAAACATTTGGCCAATTATGTTTGGAATGATGAGTTATTACGACCGCCTCGCAGGCCCATTATTTCTAATGACTCAATAATTATGTCCAATTGACTCGTCGCTAAATAACATTCGATTTATCTTTATCGTGCGTATTTTCCGTGACGGAAAAATTGTATTTCCACTGCGTTTAAAACCGTTCGAATGCGCTCTGAAGATGGAAAAATCGCTTTTCTGACGCCGCATTCATACCGCGCAAAAGAGCTCACGAATAACTCATTTTTCTGCCACTAATACAGGCGCGTGCCGCGCATTTACACGCGGAAGTTAACAGCACGACTCTCGCTTTATCTTTGCCTCGAGGGGATCTCTTTTAAAGCTTTACCAAATTGAGAGATAAAAGCACGACGGAGGAAAAGAAGCTGGAGAACTTCTTTGATCCAGCAATATCCCGCTCCTCGCGAACACGCAAATTAAGTATTCTCTCGCAGGCAATGAGAAGAAGCAGGAACAATGGCCATTGTCATTAAGTCAAACTTATACATGGAGTCTCAAAAGGTCTTATAATATACGAATGTAGCATGACCCATTTCGAAAAGCGTCGTGATCGTGCTGTGTCAAACATTCGAGTTTTCTCGATTAACCAGATAAACTCACGACGCTGAAGTTTCCAACGTTGGAGTCCAACGAAATGAATGAAGACAAAATGATACATCCATCAGTTTTTTATTTCACGAATCGTAATTGTGTAGATTGAAAAACTACGAAGTATTAATTCGGCAGGAAATAAATTAGAGAATTGCTGGAATTATTGAACAATTTTTTAGATAATTTCGTTGGACTCCAACGTTGGAAACTTCAGCATCATATAAACTCCATCAAAGTTATCCACGTTCATTGGCAAATCTTTTTGGTTTCTCAACCGAGACTTTTTTCAAGGCGTTTTCATTCGATTTGAATGATGCTGAAGCAGTTCGCAACGTTGGGGTCCGACGAAATTAAGGAAAATAATATTTGTAATTGAGCAATTTTTTATTTAACGAATCATTGATGCAGACTGAAAAACTACGAATTGCAAATTAGGCAGGTTACAGGATTGAAGAATTACTGGAATTGTTGGAGAGTTTTTTCAGATCATTTCGTTGGACCCCAACGTTGGAAACTTCACTGTCATTCGACTCGAAGGCATCATTCGATCACGTTCACTGACCAATAAACTGGAACTTGATACAAACTAAATTACTCATGTTTCGAATCTCGAACTCCGGGCACGTAACTTTCCGGGGAGAATCTCATTCGCAATCGTTCGAATCTCAGCTTAATTGGTGAAAATTCAAATTTCGTCGGGGTATCCAGGAACTCAATCGGAAGCGAAAGCCAGTGACTCGAAGTTTTTCGCGCTTCACGAATTGGCAGAGCCTCCGAAGGTGTTTGAAATTTAATTAAAATTACTTACCCTCGCAGCCAGATTTCCCGGAGCATTAAAAAATCCGAAAATGCACAGCAAGGATTTTGCGGCGCGCGCGCGCACCGTTCACTGAGCAGCAATTCAATTCGAATTGAGCCCCAAGCACCAAGTGTCGATTTTTCTGTGGGCAACGAGCTTCCAAGTTATGAACTTAAGGAACCGGTTGAGCGCACGTGCTCGTCGGTGAAGTTGTTGCTCACGCACGAACAAGAATCGCGATTGAAGCGGAGCGTTCCGCGATGTATGGACATTTTAACACGTGCACGAACGTACATAAATATTTGGAAGAAGCGAGCAGAAAAGAAAGATAAAAAGAGTGGACGAAAGCGATGTCAGAGTTGAGAACGAGCTAGACGAACTGAATTCTTGCGGAGGCTCGAAGAGCCGGGAGTTGTATCAACCCGCAAAATTCTGAGGCAAACCGTGCGCGTGGCATGGTACGCGTCTCTACAGGGCGTGCCAAATTGAATCTACAGTTTGAGGCACAAATTGGAAAGCGAATTCAACGAAAAAGGCGATTCCGATGGAATTTCGCTTCAATCCACTCCTACGAAATATTCAAAACCTTTAAATAGCTCATTTCGAGTGTTCTATACAAAGCGAGATCAATATATCGAGAAAACTCCTTCAATGACCCAGAACCCTCCAACATTTCAGTACGCCGAGGCAGCGAACAAAATGAAAAATTTCTCCCAGTTCTCCAACCTAAATGACCCCGCGGCTTCGCAACATTTTTAATTCCAGCCCCGAGGACACCAAAAACGAATGTTAATCCTGAAAATACCTTTTCAATTCGGTTAATCGATGTACATTTATCAATAATACTCCATTCGAAGTCAAACTCAGCAGCGATTGAAACACTGCTGGGAAATATTGCTCTGGGTGATGGTGCAACAGCTGTGCAACCGAGCACTCGATGCTACGCGCTTACACATAAATCTATGGGGTTCGTTAACCGCTAACAATGTACTCATTCATATGCCCATCGGACTTGACCAGGGAGGAGAGGCGAAACAGTCCCGGAGGATCGTCATTAATGATTTGATATTTAAATTAATGTACCGAATTCTATGCATAAGTAAATACAACTGTAATTGTTGGCTGTTGAGTATTCAGTTGTAACCTATAAAGTGGAACAATTCAAGATTTTTTAATAGACGGAGACGTGGGAGGAGGTCCGCTGGGGCCGGAAGCGAAAACTCGTAATTATTTTATTCGAATTTAATCTGAATGGAAATCACATTTGCTCTGCGCTTATGGAAATTCTTATAGAAACATTCTCGATTGTTGGAATATTATTTATAGCTCCTTCGATATCAGCAAATCCGAAGCAAATCGAGATGAAGGTTTTCCAGTGGGTGACGAGGGATTTGATAGGGAAACTTGGTCGATTGGAATACCGAAAAAAATGACGCTGAAGTTTGACCGGAAGTGGCACGAAGTGTGACGAAAAGGAAAGGTGAAGAAACCTCTAGAAAAGTCAAGTTTTTTGGGTACTCTCGAATTCTCGGTTCGAATTAGTCGTTAGCAGACTCGTAACAAAATTCCAAAGATGGAAATTTGGGCTCTAATCACTGAAGCAAACGATACAGCGAACGTGGATTTCATACTTTACGAACCTGAAGTAGTTTTAGGTCCGCAGGGACTGGAAAATTGAGTTGAAAAAATATTTATGAGATTTGGGGAATGCACGAGTTCGACGAACGTACGGAAAAGAGAATTATATAAAAATGATGATCAACTGCAGCTGAGAGTAGTAGCAGGAACAATGCACTCCGGATATTAACGTCCTTCACGTCCGAGCCAGGCCCTCGCAAACTATTCTGTTTTACTCCTATCTCCCTCTTATCTCTGATTTTCCATCGGTCATCTAGCTCTGCTTTTGGCACTGCGACTAAACTGATGGTCTGTTACATCGAGTTGGAAACTTGCTGTTTAAATTATCGACAATGTGACACGATATTTGACGTGTGAGGAAATCAAAAGTCTCGTGCAATGCGATTGTGGGAAAATTATGAAAAAATCAGTACTTAGAATAGCTCTAAATGAAATTTATGAGCGTTGAAAATTCAGCGATGGAAGAATGAAAATTTATTTTCAAATTTTTTTCATTTTCAATGAAAATTTATTTTCATTATTGACTCGAAATTCTTAGTAATTCTCGCTAAAAAAATCCCGTTTTTTTAACGATTTTGAGCAACTGATTCGAATCAATTGATTTTCATACGAAAAATATATGGATCAGGAAACATTTGTGGAGATTTTAGTGTTTGTGAACAATTCTGTTAGTATTTTAATGAAATCGGGAAATTAGTATCTGCAAACAAATCCGTGAATGATCTCGTCGGAACTCTTCTCATCCATTTGGAAACATTTTTCTACGTTTTTGTCGTTTATGATACTGCGATGATAACTTTTTTTTCAAGTTTCAAAGTTCGCTCTGACAAAAATACTTGCAGAACAGAGTTTTCGAGTTGGAAGCATCATAAAAATGAATGGGTACAGGAAAGATTTTCGGAAAAAACAGAAGGTCAAAAGACCTCATTATTTCTCTCGAGAATACATGAAATCACGAGTTCATAAAAGAACTTTTAAAAACAACGAAGCGAGTGAGAAAAGTCATCGAGAAAGGGAGTGATAGCTTAAGAAAAAGGGAAATAAACCTGTAAGAAGTTTTCGTACTTCGCAAGGAACGGGGACGCGCTCAAGGAAACCGGTTCACGCGAGCTTTATCGGATTATTCTTATTTTCATTGGATAAACCTGTTGAACGAACGGTAGATTTCACCAACTTTTGCAAATCTCGTTTGTCAAGCTTCCAAGCCCTAATTTCAACGAGGCCACGGCGTATTTGTCCGTTGGACGATTCGCTAGGTGAAATAAACGTTCGAACCTCGCGCGGTATGCCAAAAGATTCGAGCACTGCTAGGAAAAAATTTCCTCCCGAAAAATATCGAGCTACCAACGTACTTTTTTCCCCGCAAATTTACACGTCCGTTTAGCCAGCCCTTTAAAGAGAGCAAAGATCGATTCAACCACTCGAATCACTTAATTTGTAACCCGGAGGAAGCAAATATAAAATAATAGGAAGCGTGTCAGCAAAGGCAGTAAAAGGAGAGTGAGCAGGAGCGAGGGAATAGCGATGAACTCGAAGGTGTGGTCGATTGGATTTACAGAGCAGATTCCCAGTTTTCGTAAATCAAATCGAAACTCGACTGAGCTACGCAAATGCGATTTCCATCGTCGTCGCGCGGCACGGCCGCCTCCGATAGGACGAAAGTTATATCACCAGTTTCTAGGTCGCCTTCCGTGCGCTCCGCGGTGATAGAAAAAAGTATCGATACAATATAGTCACGAACTGACGTTAGTTCCAATTTCCTGTCCCGCACTACATCGCGCGCGCGCGCGCGCGCTCGATACCTAAAAAACACGGACTTTCATCTCTCGACTGGCCACACAAGCAAATGTCGAAACTTTCCTGGAGTTAAACTCTGATTTTGACCACGTTTTTCGAGCGGAATGGCCGCAGTAAAGATACAAAATTGCAGATCACGATGTGCAAACTATTTTCTGTTTCTACTTGACGTGCTTCCCATAAAAACAGCAAGATTTTGAGCTCGTTACTCGTGGACTGAGAGACGGAAAACTCGATAGAATCTCGATAGAAAACTCGATAGAAAACTTCAATAGAATCGAAGATCCACGACGCTGAAGTTTCCAAAGTTGGAGTCCAACGAAATGAAGGAAACAAACAATTGTGATTCGTCATTTTTTTATTTCACGAATCGTTGATGTGGGTTGAAAAATGTGCAAATTCGGCAGGGAACAAGTCACGACGCTGAAGTTTCCAACGTTGGGGTTCAACGAAATGAATGAAAACAAAATGATACATCCATCAGTTTATTATTTCACGAATCATAATTGTGTAGATTGAAAAACTACGAAGTATAAATTCGGCAGGAAATAAATTAGATAATTGCTGGAATTATTGAACAATTTTTTAGATCATTTCGTTGGACTCCAACGTTGGAAACTTCAGCATCATAACAAGTCGTAGTTTTCTTAGATCATTTTGTTGAACTCCAACGAGAGTCCAAGTGTGGAAGCGAAATTTAGTGCCTGAGAAAATTTTGAGTAGGCGCCACTGGAGCGTGTCCCCAATTTTCATTTATTTTTCATCTCGTCCCGATTCCCATATACGCAAGAATGTTTGTGCCATTGAGTTTTTCGCGAGATTCTTAAGCACGAGAGGCCTGGAATGAAAGAATCAAGGATGCGAGGAGTTCGAGGCTTTTCGTTGACGTCAAAATACGTGGGGAATTTGTATAAATTAATAGTTGATGTTATAACGAGGACTGCTGTGCGGAAGGTCACGTGACGAAATTGATACCGGCTTGTGGCTCTCGTTTCGAAATTCTTTCGCTGTATTAAATGTCTCCCAAGAGAATGTGCATTTTACCCTCCAGCGGAATGAATAAATGCGCGGAAAGCTCGTCGAATAATTCCCGAAGTAGGTTCAAGTATTCGAGCAAATATTTGTTACGAATCAACGAGTCCCTCGGTCGTTTTCATTCATTCAAAATCTTACGAATCAGTCTGCAAATAATCCTCGAAACTTAGCAGACCGCCAACGAGCTTGCAACAATGTGAATTCCTCAATAACCTGGCAGGTTGGATAAAACTATTATACGAAATAAAACAACCATCAAAAACGATTCGATCGAACAGTTGACGCTCGAGGTTCTGCACTCAGGTATGGCGAACAATTTCAATTTGTTTACGAGCCCTCTGTTTTTCATCTTCCGCCGCATTTGATAGCCAGCAAACTTGGAATAATCGTGGCAACTTTTACGTAAACTTAACCCAAACTCGCGTAACCTTTAGACCGAAGTTGGCGAAGTTTATTCTCCGCAGTGTTTACCGTGGATAACGATTTGTTCGTCGGTTGCGCAGTTTAACTCGGAAACGAGCGAGCACGAAACCCAATCTTGAGATTTATGATGTTAGAATGGGACTGAAATTGAGATAATCTGAAAGTTTGAAGAGAGAAAATGGGTGAAGCGGCAGCATTAAAAAGCGAAAGATTGTATATTTATAGATGTCGAGGAGGCTCGTACGAATGAAATCATTTGTATTTGGACGTGCAGCTGGAGACTGCGATCGGCTGCCTCTCAGATTGCAATATTAGCATTGCTCTGTCGCATGTCACGTCTGTACGGACTAAAAATGCTGCACGTAGTATCGCTTGCGTAAGTATATGTTGGTCAAGGCAATTGGGTTACGAGCAAGCAAATCTTACAACAAGAGCGGAGAACCCGGAGCCCGATCCTCGGTGGAAGCGAGCGAAGCTCTTTTTTTCTTCTCCTTTTCGGATGTGTTTCGTGTGTGCACGCAAACGTGTCGATCCCACGATGTTTTTCTGAGCTCTCTCGCTTTTAATTCCAATTTCACCGAAGAAGTTTTTCCAATCGTCGTTATCGGAGCGACGATCGATGCCCGATGAACGTGGAACGGGTGCGCGGGGAGGGAAAGAAGAAAAACAAAGAGACGAGACACACTCGGCAGCAACTAAAGTCGCATTCAAATATATAACTTTTTATCGAGCGAACGTGTTTCCAGGCGTAAAAACAAGCCTGCATTATTCGAAGCATATAAAAGTTCTGATTAGTCCGCTAATCGGAGTGCAGCCTTGGATCAATCTTAACAGCAGGTGTTTTGCAAAACAATCTCTGTCCGAGAGCGGCGAGTGTGATTTTGTTCGGAGAGTGCCCGACGACAATGAAATTTGTAAATAATAAAATTTGATCGAATCGGCCTTCGATTTCGCTCTTAAAACGAAACGGTCATCAGGGCTGCGAATCTCGCTGCATAAATTTTATTCGCGAGCATGCGGATCGATCGAAATTCAACGAATGGAGGAAAAGAGAGAAAAGGGGGGGAGGGGGGGTCAGGATTTTTCTTAGCAAGAGGCGATATAAACACGTGTTATCAGCAACGACGGAGAGAAACTACGAGAAAAGCTATGGAAACTGGGAGTCGAGTCGGAGACTCGTCGTAAAGCGAGAGATCCATTCTCCCAGCATCCACAGAACGGATCCAGAACGTACGAGCGAAGGAAGATACGAATGGATTGATAGGAAGTTGGTCGAGGTTGGCTCGGGACGAAGGATAGCGAGGGGCGAAAATACTATCCTGTCCGGTAAGCTTTATCGCTAAACGCTCCTATTCAAATTCCAGAAGAGGCGTTAAATCTTCTAGTTCTTGCGGTGGAGAGAATGGTCATCGAATTTCTCTTGCTACTTTTATCTCCTGCGAGGAAATCGATCAAGGAAACTCGGCTCCGCGGTGAACGCGAATTGATGCGAACGAAAACGTGAGAACGCAGCTGCGAAAAAGATGGGAAATACTGCAGGGATAAAAGATCGATGGGGATTGAAAAGAAAATGAATCGAAGGAGGAAGGAACGAGGGATTTCTAAAGACTTCGAATTCGTTCGTCGGGCCACGGACGATCCTGCATCCTCGGCGAACACAGCGAAGACGGTTTTGAATTTCCTTCATTTCCAGCTTCGAAAAAGTTGGTCCAACGATCGTGACTAAACGCCGGGGACTGGGTTCGCGAATCAATCGTTTTCCGGTAAGCCCTGAAGGAGAATCGGAAAGAAAATTCCGAACGATCTCACCAGGAAAAATATTGACCAGGGAATTGGAAAATCAGGAAATAAGAGACAAATTCGGAAAATTGCACGAAGCATCCATCACGAGAGAAGAAAACGTGGGAGGGGCGATGACGAGCGAAATATCTCATCACGAGACAAGTGTCTAAGCCACTGACCCGGGCTACCCCGCTGCACGGTCAACTATTCTCAGGATCGTGCATGACGACCCTCGCACACGTGTAGCGATGCCAGTCTTATGTTAATGGATTTCTATAATGCGTTAAATTTGAAGCAACGCCAAGACGCGAGGCCACAACTGTTTGACCCGAATCCCAAGCCATTGTCGCTTTTTCCCACCCAATTAATGCCAAGAATATTGGCAATGAATGGCTTTTTACGTGTAAACAATCTTCATTAGTTCGAAGCACGAATAAAATGGGGCGAATTAGTTTTTAAATCGGTCGATCCCGCTGTGATAACCGTTTGCTCAATGAATTGGATTTCGATCGTTTTTTGATCGTTCATTTAATCCATAATCGGGCATTTCTTTCAGGCTTCGATGAAACAAAGAAAAAATATGATGCGGTTCATAGAAATGAGATCGTCGGTTCTCAGAATGGAGTTAAATACGAGAGAGGATTGTGAAAACCGAGAATACGTCGGGAGGAAAAAGGACGCTCGTAAATTTCACACCTTAAGGAGAACTCCGACGGTCTGAGAAGCGCCGTGACGCAATTAGCGTGAAAACGAACGTAAAACCAAAAAATGACTAGTGACTTGAGGCGAAACAGTAACTTCGTATTCGTGACAAAATGGCCTTTCCTCACGCGGGTGCGAAACGCACGCTCGCGAGGCCGTTAATATTTGTTGACGGTGCACCTAAGTGCTGCACACATGAAAGGCAACACACCTGGCGATGTATTACAAATTGTGAGACCGACTGCGCCGCGCAAGAACCGCTCAACCGCACGACGTTATTTGACGTCATGTGCCTTCGTTGCAATCACTTGAAAGATTTTACACTCCGAAAACGCTCGAGCTCTGCTGCGGTTTTCTTGTTGTCATTTATTCAAGTTTTTATACCATGAAAATTTTCCACATTGACTTCAGAGCGAGCTATTTTTTTCTGTTATTTTCAGTCGATTCTCTCAGGATTGGATGTCATTGAAAAACAATCTTTTTCAATGTTTTACCTCCATCAGGGAAAATGATCGTGTCGAATTGACTTTGACGTTTTACAAATCGCTGAACGATCACCCAACCAAGTATTGGTTCCTCTCGGGTCTGCTTAACTCCGGAGAACCCCGACCGGCAGCCAGTCACTGATCACTGCCGTTATGTAAATTCCAGAATCATTTCGGTTGCAGCAAAAAAACTTCATTCGATGTCAGAAAAATTGATGAGAACGGACGAAAATTTTTTCTAGAATATTTCGATGGTTTGAGTGACTTGAAAAATTAAAAATTCCCGTTTTATCGCAATTTTAATTTGGCTTTAAGGTAATTCATACACGACACAATATTCTTAAGAAAGTCTTAAAATTTGTAGAGTTTAATTGCGTAGTCAACTCACACGCATATCAAATTTTAAAGGGTTCGTCTCGTTGGGTATTGAGTCAAACGTGTTTGAATATGAAGAAAAATACACATGGTTATAGGAACTATGCGTAAAATATCGTTTCTCTTTCCATACAACGAATGAACGCTGTTTACGAAGTTTATGAAAAAGTACACAATCAATGAGGTATAACGACGTTGAAGTTTGCAACGTTGGAGTTCAACGAAATGAACGAAAAAAAAGATTTATAATAAATTATTTTTTTATTTCACGAATTATTGATGTGGCTTAAAAAATAACGAATTGGAAATTCGGCAGGGAAGAAAATTTTGGAGATTTATTGGAATTATTGGAGAGTTTTTTTAGAATGACGCTGAAGTTTCCAACGTTGGAGTCCAACGAAATAATCGAAAAAAACTCTCCAATAATTCCAGTAATTCTCCTATTTTGTTCCCTGCCAAATTTGCGATTCGTAGTTTTTCAAGCTGCACCAACGATTCGTGAAATAAAAAATTGGTGAATTAATAACGTTTTTTTCGTTCATTTCGTTGGAGTCCAACGTTGGAAACTTCAGCGTCGTTTTTTAGATCATTTCGTTGGACTCCAACGTTGCAAACTTCAGCGTCGTGAAGCATATAATGAAGGTTTGGGAAAAACTTCGAGACGATTGTCTTACTAGTAACAAAGACATGATACGTTAAAGATTGAACTTTTTGATTGAATCAGTATTGATTTCTTTTTGCCTTGGCTCATTCCTCTCTTAGCCTTCTGTCTTTTTATCAATACTTTTTTCTTTATCCATTTCTCGTTGTGCTTTCCCTTTGCGCTCTCTAATGCGATTTTTAACATAAAAAACTGTAGTATTTTCGCTCGGGGCGAATGAAATTTCGGGTTCGGTCATTGATGGACCCCCGATTAGTTGATGGCTTGTAATTTTATTGGCCAAAAGATGAGTTGAAAAAATTCATTTACAATTTCGAATTAATAACTCTGACGTTAATTTAAAATGATTATATCTTCAATTAGGGAGTTAAAATAGATTCAATTTAGACATCGATAAAATACGATCCTTCGGGCCTTAAGCAGAATTTCCCTGGAGAAATATTGATTTATTGACGACAGAATATTAATGACTGACCATTAAAAAATGTCGTTTCAATCGAAATTTTCAAAATAATAATAAACAACGCTGTTTTGTCATAAATATCGTTCGAGGTAATCGAACATCAAGTAATAAACGAATTTCCTACCATAAATCATTTAACTTCGGGTAAAATACAGTCGAGTTATTACACGAAACTATGGAGGGCCCCATAAAGATTGAGCCGAATAATGAATGGAATAGAAACGTGAATATGTGGCTCCTGGGAGCAGCAAGAACGACCGAAACAGGAGGCGCAGCGAGTTCTTGAACAATGCGCTTAATTGAGAAATACTTCCGGTCGTGGTTGAGTCGCTTGGTCATATATTGTGGTGGCACGATCGCCGGGACTTTCGTTCCTCTGTTTTAACGTAAAAACACACAAATATCTACGAGCTTAAAAGAAAAATGAAAAAGAGCACAAAAATATTAACAGGGCAATGGTTCGATAAAATCTGCAATTTAAAAAATTCGATATTTCAATAAATCCCCCAAAATCCATTTTACAGGAGGTTTTATATCGCCGGAAGAAAAGTCTGTAGAATTTTGAGCAAATCGAAGGTAACAGCTTTCCGGAAATTTCGCTCTCAATTGCGCAATTTTTTTTTTTCAATTGTCTGCATTTAGTGGTCTCAAGTTTTCTGACGAAATTTCACGATGTAAAAGTTCTTCGCCATTTCTTTTTGCACGACCTTAAAATACGGGTAGAAAACGGTTCAATTTCAGGCCCGAAACTTTCAGGAAAATCTTAATTTTACCGAAATTTGGTTTTTTGTACTCTACAAAAACGATTATTTATTCAACAACAGTCCATTTAATAAATAAATGCCAATCTAACAATGCGAATATCAGTATTGTTCGTTGAGCCACAAAAATTCTTCCGATTTATTAAAAAATGCGGAAAACATTAATTTTTCTGAGCAAATGATTCCGAAGCTTTCTCTTACGTTGACGGTATTGAGCATCGAACCTGAAAATCTCGAGTGTGTCAAGATCTTTATCTTTCACCGAGTAATTTGATAAATGGCGAAGGCTGGTTCGAGTAGTGCGAAAAAAGATTGCGCCAGCAAACGGTAAATAGTGAATAGAGCGAGTGTGTGCGGAGCTCACACACGTGCGTATTACGTACGAAACTGTACAGACACCGTGGGGCCTTTTAAATTTATCCAACGTTCCGCTCTCGTCTCACCCACGCGGGTGAATACGTCTACGTTGCATAAAAAACACCGCGAGAGGCCGAGTGGGAGAAGATTAAATAAAGACCGAGCGAGGAAGTTGGAAGAGAGGGAGGAAGTGCATTTTCATTACGAGGCGGATTGAACGAGTGCGTGGAAGATGCGTTTTGTAAGGCTCTGTGCACGTGTGTCGATCGCTCACTCGACACGTTTTCCATCAAAATTACTTGTCCGCCGAAGTACGACAAACATTCGGTGAAGAAATCAAATAGTCATTGATTCGTTCCAAAAAGACTCGTTGAGATAAGCGCGATAATAGTTTTGTCAAAAATTCAGAGGATTTGGTTATCGGTCAATGAATTTTTCGGATTCATCGTTTTCTTACTTTGTCCTCAATATTTGTGGATAGTAAAAAAAAATGAACATTCGACGGTTTTTCAGGACTCGAAAGAATTTTGAGTCTCTTAAAATAATCCGTGGGGAGAGCGTCGGAGAATGCAGTTGAAAAGGAAAAAAAAAATTGTTAATTTGATATGAAAACTATGAAAAAATTGGCCCCATCGGAATGATGGAAACGTCAACAGTGCCATTTATCGTGGACAGTTATTCGAGGCAGTTGAGTATTAGCGAGAGATGAACTCATGCAGAATCAGCTGATTCGTGACAAGACGGGTCCGAGCCTGTCGAGAAAGATTCTTGTGGCATTGCGAATGTACGGTATTCGACAGAAGATTAATGAATTTCGTTGGAAGAAACGGGATGGATTGATACCAGTTCGACGAGCTTCCGTCTTTGCCGTTTACATTTACATTTACAAAAAATAATACAATGTCGAAGTTCTCTTCGCCGAACGCGTCGAATGTTTTCGTTGGACGAAAAAATTCTTGGATTTTCGCAGTGACGCAAACAGCTCGTTCGAACTCAAAATAATAATTGGAAATACTCTTGGATATTCTTCGGCGTTATAAATGATTTTGAAGAGAAAGGAATCGACGAATGAAGAAAAAACTTTACAACGTTGCAACGATTCGCGCACAATGGAATGGAAAAAATGAATAGAATTGTAATAAAAATAGAACAACACGCGATGTTGAATAGAGTGCGAAAATGTGAAGGTATCCGATAAAAAGCTGCATCAGTTATTGCATTGCGCAGCATACGTGCGAAGGCGAGTATCGACGTGCGAAGGGGAGAAAAAAAAGGACAGAAATAAGGAAGAGAATAAAAATGTTTCTAACCTTGTTCGGCGGTCCAGTTTCAAACGTGAGGTCCCGCGTCGTGCGAATTTTCCGGCAGGCACGATTCACGTTGTCCCAAGTCTTGTTTGACACTCGAACTCTCGTAGCAACGCGTTGTCTCGATACGAGCGATAGTCTCTCGCGGTAAACCCGATAAAAAGATGAAAACAATAACACTCGCGAGTCCGAGGAGTTGACGAATTTGCGAAATAAAACTTCTGCTTCGAATCTCCCCCAGCAGCAGCACCAACACAAACACGCTCGAATCACGCCTCGGTTCAACACGCACATACACACACAAAGAAGAAAACACGATTGTATAAAAAGAACTAAATAACAGCGCGCACACACGGTCACATGGGAGACGTACGAGAAGCTGGCACACTGGAAAATGGCAGCCGCAATGCACTTCGGGCCGCCAACGGTTGCCAACCCGCGCGCACTCGCTCGCAGTCTTTTTTTTCTCACTCACTCGGCTCTATCTCTCCCTTTTTTCCGTTGTCACTCGGAGCACTGAGACATTTTACTAACAGCTTAGAAAACTCAAGTTTCCTTATTCTCTTTATTTCCTCCTGTTTTAATTAAATATCTTTGATAAAAATTTATTTATTTTTTGTCCCCCACCCTCCGCCCGCACACCGCACGTAGATAGTTTCGTTATCGTCTTCAATGTCAAACGAAAAAAAAAATCCTTTGCAGTCATTTATACACGAGTGTCGATGAACATTGCTCTTAAAAATATCTCAAAATCCTTTTCATTCGGCCTGTTATATTTCTTTTTTTCGCGTATGCCAAACGTTCACTCCTCTGTCTATATGGGCTTTTCTAATTCCTTTTTGACGTCTTGTCACCGTTCAGAAACAGAAAAAGGGAAAGATAGAGAGGGAAGAATTAAAATAAACGACGATCCACGATTCTGTCCCCACGACTAAAATACACAAATTGTCGAACGACCAGGCACGATCGGGTTCGACTGACACACCGAGTGTGTTTACACGAAGCGGCCGCGATTAGCTGTTGCCCGGGCTGGTATCACTCTCGATGTGTTGTTGGCACCACTGCCGCTCTTCTGCGCTCTGACGTACACCAACACAACTATAGCATGTTTACATTCGCGCCACCTCTCCGCTACTAACCAAACCCCCGGAAATGATATTTTTTGTTGTTGTTCGTCGCCAAAGTAGAGAACACACCGTAACGTTAGAGATCGAAAATAATTCATCGTTTTTCAACAGTGGGTTGAACCAATAGCAATTTATCTCACGCCGAATTGATTCTGTAAAAAAGCCGATTGCAGGGTACTTTTTTTTTTAGAAATTTCTCAAACTTCTGATGATTGGAATAAAATTATTTCCCTTTTCGCTTTCGATTTATTTTCGATTTTCGTTCGTTGAATTCTTTATCAAGAGACGCGGTAGCGGCTCGACGCCAAGTATTAAAAAAAAAACGAAAGTGTAAAAGAAAAGTCAGCGCGAGCCCTGCCGCACTCTTATATACGCGAATATGTCGATTTTCTTATACGTACTCGGTAATGAAAAATGACATCAGAAAATTTTTTAATTTTTTCGTTTTACCTTTTTTCCTACCAGTTAATTGATAACTTTTCTCCCATTTTGTACCAATCGGGCGTCATGAAAAATCCGTTTCCCGAGATGCTTTTTTTTACTGACGGTCGGTAAGTAAGATTTTTCATTGCATTAGTTGATCAGAATGTCCGACCGATGATAACTCCATTGAAAATAAAGTAGAAAAATTCGGATGCCACGAATGGTAAGCCGTTGCAAGTCGCTCGCAGTCGTACGACGTCGTTTATCGACTCTGAATAAAGTTTATAAATTCGCGTCATAATTTCCAGTACTTAACCTCCAAAAGTGACTTTTCCAACAAAAAGAAAGTAAAAATCCAGCAAAAATTTTTCATCCGATTTAAATTTGAAAACTTTTCAAAAAAGAAGCACTTAAATTGTTTTTATTCATTGATTCCAAGGTTTTTAGTAATCGCGCATCCGAGCCACCGTTTTACTCAAAATACGAAAAATGTTGCCCATCATTTTCAATGATACTCGAATTCAAAGAATTTTGGCACTCGAGTCCAGAATTTTTTTCAAATATTTTTCTGTAAAAAAAATGTTTTTTTTCTCCACCAAAATTGCACAAATATTTACCAAAATGAACAAAACTACGATTCAAAGATTCGTCCCGTCACGAAAAGCAGTGTAATCGATCCCTCCCCACCGCGATATTGAGCAGCAAACAACCAACTGTAAACGAGAGACGATCGTGTCGCGTTAGCGTTATTTTATTCTTCTCGCACTCTCCCTAAATGCAATTCAATAGTTATTTTCGTTGTCTCGACACATCAAAATTCTGCCGAGGAGCGCGTGACCGAATTGGCTTCTGTGTATTATATCTACTGCACGTGAGTATATGCGAGAAGGATTTCTCGCGCTTGTTTATGCGATTTGATGCAAAATCGAACCGGAGAACCTCCGCGGAGCCCTTCACAGACAAAACAATATTCAGTTCGCTCGAGCGAGAGTCTCGAGACGTTGGCGCCCTCTCCAACAATTTTTCCCCATTTTCGCACTTTATTCTCCTTTTTTGACTTTGACGATCTCTCAAGATTTTTCTAATCACGGATTCCTCTAATTTTCTCAGACAATTTCGACAAGAAATTGAGCTCAGAAGTTCATTCGAGTTACGAATCTCGTGAGAATTAAATAATGAAGCTGAAGTAACTCGTGAAAATTAATTTGAACATGGGTCGTGACGATCGCTGGCAACATAAAACGAGAGGAGCCTGATACGACAATAAAGTTTCAACGCGCCGTTCCTATCGTCCTGACATTTCAGTGGTGTCGAATTTCTCACGAGGAAGCACGACGGTTAATTTCGGCCGGTCAATTATTTCGTTGTAATTTTTGTTTTATCGTCGAGGCGAGGAGTGTCGGGAGGCTTGTGTTTTCTCAGTAAGCAAACGCAGTACAATTACGTCATGTGTTTTCGAACGGGCGCGACGAAACGTCGGCGAGCGTATCAGCATTCAGCATCTCTGGCAATCATTATTTTGCGAGTCTGGAGCATTCGATCGGTTCGAATCGATCGGGGGGGTTCGTTTGTCCAAGAAACTGTTTTCGTGACAAAGCTTCGTCGAGGTTCAGCCGATCGTCCCTGCGAAATGAAACCCCCGGAGACGAGGCGATCGAAAAAATGGATTTTTTCAACGCTTTTCCCATTTTCATGGCCGATTTCAATATATTTTTAAAGGCATCTGATTCCGTAGCTACGAAACTCCGAATTAGGTCGAAATAAGATGTCCGGAGAGCAGCTCGCACACGAATCACTGCGTAGTCGCTTCGCAGCTCGGTCTGCGGTGCACACCGACACGCATCGGTGCACGAGCTCCGTATAAACTCGATACAAACTGCATCACAGCTTGATATCAATTGCGGGCAGGGAACTGATGTTGTTTAACCAAGTATCGCGTGCCAAGTGGCCAGAGTTCAAGGGGAGAAATTTCCTAATGGTCTGAAAAGCACGACATCTGAAATCCACTCGAGTTCCTTATTTTTTAAGCGCAGGGAATACAGTCGTGGGGCTTTGTCAGTCGTTGGATGTGGTTCCAGCAGGAAGTGTGAGCAGAATGAGCAGAAATGGCTAAAAGTTTGCAAAAATTGATGCTTATTGCGTCTGAACGTTTGGGAGGAAGGAAAAGAAACGTTGAAACTGCCCCGAGATTTTGTCAGATTAGAAACTTTAGTGGATTCATCGAGGAGTGGGAGGGTGCGATGATTATTGAACGAAATACTGTCGCGTTGCCGAGTCCGTCGTGTTATTTCGTTCTGTGTTTTTTGCTCCGAACATAGCAGAACCGTAAGTACAATAAATTCGTTTATCTTTTCATCTAAGGTGGCGTGGCGCTCCGTGGAAGATATGAAGTCGAGGCTATTGCGAAGTCCGTGTCCGAGGTTGAACGGGAAGCGGTGGGGTGAGAAAGAAAAGGGCTGGATTACGAAGCGGCGTGTGTCGGTGCGGTAAAACCGTGCGTTGCAGGGGCGGAGGGGATTGTCGATGGTCATTTGTGGGACCGAGTGACTCCTGGGGGACGAAATGTCTCCCGCGATCCCTGGACGAGATACCGGACACGCTACTCGTTCCAAGCCCCATTTCGTCCTCTTCCGCTCCTCCGTCTTCTTCTTCTCTTTAGAAGGAGAAAGCTCGCTTTTTCTTTATTCGTTTTTCTTCTCTGTTTTCTCTCTTTCACGCTGGCACTTCGAGTGATGTGCCTCGCAACATAAACGCGACACGCCAACATGACAAAACTCCCCCGCGAACGAATAAGCCACGTGATTGTCTTAGAGGGTCGTACAAATCCGAGCAGCGTTATTTTTTTTCGATCCCACGCTTCCACTCTCTCTCTCTCTCTCCTCCGCTTTCTTTCCGCCGAGCTTTGCACCCTCGAGCTCTGTTAACCGTAGAGAAAAATCACGTGCGCACGAACTCGAGCCACGAGCGGTGAAAGGCGCAGGGAAAGCCGGAGAACCGAGTCGCCCAGTATGCGCTTTTCTCGCTCTCCATCATTCATCATTTCACCCGTCATTAATTACTCCGAAGACTAGAATATCTTCATTTTTATCAGCCGAGGAAACGCGCCTCTCCATTCCAGTTGCCTCTCAGCTCGCGTGTGCGTGCTCGGTCTCTGACGGCACGCCAAGAAGCGTGAACGTTCGAATTTCTGTCGCTCGTTCCACTCGCCAATGGCAAATCTCCTCGACCCCAACTTTTTCATTTCTTAACAACAATTTGTCACGATTGTGGCCTGCCGAGCTTGACGTTCCGAGGATGCTGCGTTCCCTTTGACACAGAAAAACTCATTTTTATGAAAAACACGATCTCGAGGATCGACGCTTTTAGGCTAAATAAATTTTCCCCTCGACCAATTAATTTCGATAAAATCTCCTGTCCAATTAATTCCGTAACTCGAGACGCCTCGAGTCTTCTCAAAACAGTGTACGATCAAAGGCAACTCTCAACCCGATGATAACCCCGAATCCGTTTTATCCGCGGGATCTTCTGAACCGAGGGAAGACGCGAGGTTAATCGGCTCGTTGGTTCGCTCGCTCGTAGAGGGCGTGCCAGAGATCGAGAGCTTCGCGCGTAACTGCGATCTTTCACGAAGCTTGAAGTGCCTTCGTAGTGTTCGTCATATCGCGGGGCTCCTCGACTTTCAAGGGTTGTGTATCGCTGTGGGCATATTATACCTTTGCTACATCGTCGTATAGAAAACGCTCGCGCGTATAGATATGAGCCCGTACACCATTATTCGAAGCTACGAAATCAGAGCTCCGTCTACAGGCTGCCGCAAAAACTTTAAACGCGACTCCCTCAGCGTGCTGGGAATTATTTCGACAGGGAAAGCAGCTTCGCCTCGCTCCATCTGAAATCGTCAATAAGCCTGTTTGCTGGATCGTCACTGACCACGAAAAGTTTTCTCCTCGAAGCTCGTCGTTCTCTTCGTCTGATCGAGGCACCAGAGATCGACTTCCACCCATTTCTTAACTTTCCTCGAAGAAGTTATCAGAATTCAAAGTACTCGACGAGTCCTCTGCTCCGAAATGATGTTACGAATTCTAGTTCGTATAAGGCTCTGGACTCTCGACTGTTGGAACCCCCTGTAGACACATGTACATCGGGAATGATCGCATAAAGAGCAGGAAGACCATACACAGCTTCGAGGGGTGCAGTCGAGGCAACTATATGATAAGCTCCGGGCGCATACTTGACGTGCGAGTATACTTTGAGTGAGCAGAATCGTATGCATGTATATAAGAATGGCAAGTAACGGCTTGCGAACTCCGGCTTTACTTTATATAACGTGCTCTGCGGTATCACACGAGACACGACACAGCGAGCAGCAACGCAGCAAGCAGCCAGCGAACGACAACAGTGGACATGCCACCAGATCCTCAACGAGATATCCCACCGGCCCATATTTATGACCGTCGAGATTTCGCATTATTAGAGCCATTTACCGTTTTCGCCCTATAATATCATGCCCCCCGTCCTTCCCCTCGGCCTATCCTCTTCCTGCTCTCTTTCGTTTACACTCTACTTTACCCTCACCTTTTTTCCCCTCCCTCGCTCTTCTTATCCGGCTGACATTTTTGCTTTTCTCCTCAATCGAGGAATAACGATCCCCTCCGGTGAGCAACTCCGAGCCTTTTTTTGCCGCACCGATTCTACCTTTATCATTCGATGAGCACTGGGCTCGATGTCGCCGTCAGCGAGAAGCTTTGGGACTACACATTCCGACTGATTTCGACCAATAATATCTCCGGGGGCGGTATATACGTGCTGGATTGCAGCATTAATTCGAAGAGCAGTAATAAGAATTGTTTTAACCACCATGAAGAAAAGAATATCTTTTATTCAAAAGACTCGAGAGTCTTTTTCTCAATAAGCATCGTCAAAAATCTTTTCAGTCACTTCAAATGTTTATATTGTAAATAATGCTTCGGGCGGCAACCCTGAAAAAAACTGTAATTATGGCAAAATGTCACACGAATTCGGTTTATATTTACAATGCACTTCGACTCATCGGTAAATGCTAGTCTGACGCGACGAATAAGACTCGAAAACATAACGAAATATAGTTCTGACCTGCATCACTTTTTGCTATCCACATAAAGTTGTTTAGAATTCAAAGGACGATAAATAATAAAATTCAAAAAATACTATGCAGTTTGTAATCGGTGCCTAAACGCTTTGAAAATTCTTGAAAAATAATATATTCCTGACAATACACAAAACTAATCCGTTTTCTCCGTTCACCGTGCCCTCTGTGTCAACTTCTGATTTGGAGTAGCGAAGTTTATTCGTTGGAACGATGATTACATCGTTTTGTACTCGACGGGGTTGTTTTTAGGTTCCTCTTCCAAGTTGAGGCTCTTCATGGCCGGTTCAACGCGAAGCTGAGAATATCGAATCGTCTGGTGATGGACATTTAATCATAGGACCTTCGATCCTGCTTAAAATAACGTGTCAATACAGCCTTTGGAGACACGCGTCGGGAGGAAGACCGGAAAACAAAATAAAAGCCACGAACGATTGAGTTTCCGGTGCTTAGGGATGAGACTCGAAGAAGAAACGTATCATTAGAGGTTCGTCCACTCGTCCCAGGATCAACAGTCGTATATTAACGAGGCCAAACAGCAGTGGGCGTTCCTCGTTGTGGACTAGGTTCACTTGTACCATCTCTTGAGTATTATCACGAATGACTCACGACCAAGAGCTCCGTCGTAATTGTTGATTAGCACTTGAAAAAATGGAGGCAAACAGTTTTCCTAAAAGTTTCGAAATTGCCTGTTTTTGGAGGATTACTTCGAGAACGTAATGATACATTCTGAATTTGAATTTTTAACGTGCCTTCAGGGCCACTCTTCGGAACAATGTCAAGAAAATTCTTCCTGCTCTGAAAGCTGAATTGATTTTCCAAATGGTCTCGCAGTCGAAAAGAGGCTTTCGTTAAAAACTTGACGGGAAAGGATTCTGGATCGATTGTACACAGAATCGAGCATTTTTTTAACCTGACAGCCACCTCAGGCCTCTGTAGATAAGAGAATCCTTCCAAGGATCAATATATTCGCAGAGTTTTACAGGAGACCTCTCGAACCAAGTCCGTAAGAGCGGTTAACATTCGTCTTTCGTTGTCTCTCTCTCGCTCCTTCTCCACCGCATTGTCCGAGTATCCCAGTCAGAGCAAGTTCCTCATCCGTCTCCCATTCACAAAGTGGAGAACGACATTTCCGAGTCTTCGAAGCCGGCTCTATTGTTCAACCCTGTTGCGGCGTTGTCGTCAGCCTGCTCTCTCTCTCTCCCTCGTTCGTTCCTTCTCCTCCACCCTTTTCGGGAGGAGGCGAAGAATACTCCCGAGAGAGGCTGACGTCCTCGCTCGCCGCCTCGGTCCCCTCGCGTCGTCGACCGATTCCCGTGAAGTTCAACTCCCTGAAGGCTTTTTTCGGCCCGTTTCTATCCCCGTTGACTGGCTTACCGCTTCTGCTCACTTTTACTCGTAGTCGATGAAGCGCACTCACCTTCCAGAGTATTATTGTCAACTGCAACGTTACACGGAGTACGTGGGAAATAAATAATTCGAATTCGATCGGTGGGTGGAAGGACCCGGGTGCGAATAGTCAGCTAAAATGTCCATCGGGCTGTGAAAACCTCTGGAGAAAGTGATTTTCGAGCTACGCCACGACCATTCCGATCCAGTGCTCTCAACACTCGTTCCTCAATCGCCAAAGCGTTGTTTCAATCACCGTCTCAACTTTTCGAATCGATTAGGTTTTTTGTCCGGTGAATTGAAGCGTCAGGGACTTGGAAAATTGAGGACAACATTTCCGCCGACGAAGCCTGAAACAAAAAATGATTCCGAAGCGACAAACAGTCCGATGGAGCTGGGGCGCGTGCACAAGGCAGACATGCGTCTTATCAAATTTAATAAACGGTGGGCGCACCTCTCGTAAAGCGATTAATGAAAGTTCCACGAAGATTTGTCGGTTGCTGAGCCTCGCGAAGAAGGGGAAGCATGGCCACTCAGAGCTTCTGCGTGTCGTCGCACGAGTGACGATCGAATCCGTGCTGGCTTTCGCCAATCGAACTTAGGTCTCTCGATTTTCGAGGGAAAGAGCGAGGCGAGGAAGCAAAAGAGGAAAATAAGAGGGAGGGAGAGGAGTGCAAGATTGTGTAGCGTCACGTATCGAAATGGCCGAAAACCCACAAAGCGCAATAACCCGACAATAAATCCATCGTCGCGAGGAAAGAGAGGAGGGAGCAGGGAGCTGATCAGCGGACTCTCGGAATCCCATGCACGTACACACTTTTCTTACTGGTAAGAGTGAAGCGTCGAAGATCGAGTTTTTCGCCTCTCGCTCCTTCCTTGGTCCCCGGAGTCGACGGTGGAATCGCGGGGTGACCCGAGGACTCTCTCCTAGCATTTCGTAAGGGTCGCGGGGAGATTCTTTATTGTTTCAATAAGCACAGCACGGTCCGGTCTTATTAGCGAAATAAACCTCTTTAACGGTCTCTGCGTGTGAACATTTTCCTCGTCCGTTGTGCTCGCTCGAGTTTCTCGTGCGCGCGAGACTCTCGCACAGGGATGGTGAACGATCTTGGAGGTTCTTTTTCTTCGATGTGTTTCCCGCCGCGATCGAAGACAAGGAACAAAGTTCGTTGGAAAAATGGCCTGCTTGGGTGGCTCGAACTTTGTAGAGGAGTCGCTGCTTATCACTGAACAAGTAAACGAGCTAGAAATCTAAGTAAACAACAAAGTAGTGAATGCTTCTCGCAATCTCTTCGACAGAGGCCTGCTGCACCACGCGAACCGTACATATCGATGGAAGAATGAGGACCAAGGATAAAAAGGGCTTGCCGAGTGTTACGAGACTCCCGAACGAGTTCTCTCACTCGCTCTGTCCCTCTCCCATTTTCAGCTCACAGCTCCAAGTAAACGGGCCAATCTTTAAGAAGAGGAAAGAAAGAAAATGCCAGGGGCCAAAGGGAGAATCGATAGGTTTTTCCCCGAGGGTTACCATGGTGACCGCGAAGCGAATCGGACTACAAGCGAGATAAGTGACAGCGTTATATATGTATTTGTATATATGTATATGCACGCTCTCATATACACGTATGTATAATGCTCGACGGGCTGGGTAAGAGCATCGCGGAATCGACGAATGCCTCTTGCCAGTACGACACTCGCTATTTTTTCTTACTCTACTTTTGCCTCATCTCACCTGCTCATTCAAAACGTTGGGATTTTATCATTCGCCACGTTTGCTCAGCCCAACGGATGGGCCTTGAGGCCATGGAGCGATTCCACTGTTCAATAATTTCCTCGTTGTTCGAGGCTCTCTTGAAAATATCAGGAAACTATGGTCGATTTATTTGTTGAATTGATTTTCGCGTTTCTGTTGACTCACGTAATTTGGCGTCGTGCGGAAGGACTCCACTTTTTTCGTTATAAAGGTTTGTTAAACTGTGAGAAACTTGTGGGGAAAAATACTCAAAGTAAACGATGAGAAAAAGCATTTATGATGGTTTTTCCAGTGAAAATCACTGCTTTGGAAATATCCTGCACAATCATGGCTAAACATTACTTCGTCGAGGTTTCTCTTCAAGCTTGAAGTGATAAAAACTCATTAGCTTTGTGACAAAGTTTAAAGTAGTGTACAAAGGCGGAGTCTGATATTTCTGGTGAATTTCGTTGAGGTCAGAACTTTAGTGTGTGTTACTTGAGAAGTGCCAGCACCACAGAGCAGCCGGGTTCGGGGCTCAAAATGTTTTCATCGTGGCTTCGAGCGGGAAATGATCGATAAAATTTTTTCATATTCCACGAGACGCCAGCTTTGCGGTTTTATATTGGAGAGTAGCAGATCTATAACGCAGGATTGGGGAAGTGATCGCGGAACTGGGTTACTAATCTGGAAATCACAAGTCGATGCAATACTCCAGTTTCACAGCTGCAGCTCGAAAGTCTTCGAAATAGTGCAGGAGTCCCTCAGCCGTCGTACTGCACCAGACGGAACTTGGAGTTCTCTTCAAAATGGAGGCTTCCAGGTGGAATGGCAAGAATTTTTGTTTCTTGATATTTGTGTGTATGAAAAATAGAAACTTCCGAATTGTGTCGATTCTCTTAAAGGCGTTTTTGACCCTCGAGTAGCTCCAGTCAAAACAGAATAAAAAATTGATTTAAAACACCAGCGAATCTTGATTTCTTCAATCGAATTTTTACATTTGGAATTGGGCATTGGGCATGCAAATAATATTTGAAGAAAACGTGACATTTCTATGGCACAAATTTTGGTTCTTCTGAGCTTACGCCCTTGAGTTGCTGGACAGAAAATGGTTCTTCTCGAGGACTCGTCGTTGTGGGAGATCCAATGGGAGGAGTGGCTGAGAGAACGAAATGAGAAAAAAAGGGAGAAAAACAGTATCGAAAGCAAAAGAACCGGGAAGAAGAAAGACGAGAGGAGCCTGAGTGGCCCACGTATACCTGGACGTCCCTCCCACTCTATCCTGGCTGGTCAGTCAAAACTGTCTGCTCTTACACCGCCCGTATCTACTCGGTGGCTTTGTTTCGTCGACTCCTTCCTCCGTGCATCGATCTCCATTGTAACTTTTTGTTCCCTTCTCCTCTCGAGTGCGTTGTTCCTTCTCGAAATGTTTTCGTCTCTCTTTAAAATCGTTAAAATAACGAAGAATGGCGCCTCGACTTCTGCAGAAGTCTCGACCTAAAAAACACTTTTCTTTTGAGCTCTAAGGTTGTTTGAAAAGATTGTAATTGCTTTGTCTTTTAACCTCTGCATGGACTGACGTTTCAAAATGTAAAATATATCATTTATCGATTTGATGATTCGAAAATCAAGTGACCTGGATCGTTCCGATTCATCTGAATGTCCGCGAGCCCGATAAATCGATCGGCAATCGTAATTCATTTTAGAAGTGAATGTGATTTATCAAAAGGCAATCTAAAGTCGAACGTCTTTTAAATCTTAATTCCCATTGGATTCGCCACTCAAAATGATGGGCGATTGCGAGCGGTCTTTCGTGCACAAACGCGGCTTGTAAGCAGCGTAGCATCGATGCCTTCGAAGCGCTCCGGTCGACTCAATGATGCAGACGAGTGGGAGAGCAATGTTTTATCACACTGCTAGCACGAAACATATTCACTGTGGAGTGCTTCAACAAGTTTTATGTGAAAAAGTAAGCGGCTTTCATAAGCACTCAACCGAAATATTGTTCCTTGCAATTCGTCATATTGAAAGATTGCCGCGAGCGGATTGGATGCTGCGAGTTCAAGCCGCGAATTCGAACGTTCATCTTGCTGCAGAGTCGTTTCCATGATAGATATTTTACGAGCAGGCGGACTTGACTCTCGGAGGATTAACTTTGAGTTTAACCACAAGCGTGTCCGAGAGGAAGGTTCGCTCTTCCCGTCCCGGTCTCCGCGTCTCTCTCTCTCTCTCCACCTTCGAGAAAAGCATGGTTCGAGTTTCAAGTTTCTAATGCCCCCTCTCACTTTTGTCCGGTCTCCCGGTCCCGGGGTTTTCGCTCGTGTCCAACAATTTAATGTCGCACGTTTATTTTCGGAAGCCTTAATTTAATTCTCGTCGTTGCGGTGCGGTGCAGGAGCGTTGTCGCTGGAGGGACGAGCGAACAAGACGGACGGACGGGCGGGCGGATGGTCTGGTAACTATGCACAGGGAAAAGAAACACGGAGCGATAAAGAGGGCAGCGAAGTGGACGGGAGGAGAGCAGTCGGGAGGAAGAACGTGAGCTGAGAAGAGAGAAGAAAAATGAACGAGAAAAGCGAGTGACGGGGCAAGTTAAAGCGTTCGAAATCTTTTGTTTTGTCGAGCCGACACTCGCTCTGCGGCGACGTTCACATATGCGTGGCCCTCTCTCTCTCTCTCCCGCTCCGTGCCCGTTGCCTCTGTCTCCCTCCGCACGGGCAGCCTCGCGATGCTCTTTTTCCGTCACGAACTCGCTACTCTCGTCGTCCTCGCGATGAGGAACGCCGTATGTAGAGAGTGCGATAGATTTTTAATAATATTATACGAGTCCAGGTGCATGCGGCCTGCATGAACATATTAAACCATGATACACCGCGAGGTCCATTATAGTCTCAACAATAATCAGTCTAGCAGCCTTTCACAAGCGGCTATCGGCTCTCTCACGCGTTCAACAACCACCCAACGAGCACTCTCCGAGACTTATCTTATCACGGGTTAAAAATCCGAAGAGAGAGAGAGAGAGAGAGAGGCCGAGAGAGAGGAGGAGAAACTTGAGGTATGTACGAGTACGAGAACTCAAGATTACACTCGATCAAATGCTCGATTCTTACTCTTCTTACGTTCCTGCGAGACGTCACCTGCGTGCACGATAATTGCTTCTGCTGTTATTGTTCCTTCGCCCATTGTTATTATCAGAAACCTTGAACGCTCGATACGTTGGATTTGCTCGAAGGAATTTCTCATTTTCTTCTTCGAATCGTCTTAAACTTAACGTCAACGAGCTCATTTCTTCGTTGGCCGAGTGAATTTCAGGAGCTGGAAGAACCAGCGAGCGGATTTCCTCATTTCCAATGTTAAGATGAAACGCGAGTTCAGGAAAAACATTGGACGTAAGAAGAGTCTTTCTGGATCATCCCGAAGCGAGATTCGCAAGGGTTTGGAGGCATCCTAGATGACTCGATTGCAGTGTAAAAATGCTTGTACCAAAGGCGGAAAGAGTTGCACGCGCAGCTCAGGTCGCTTTCCATGTGCTTAATGGCATGCACGTAGGCTCGTGTTTCAAGGTGCAACTCTCGCACTGACTTTTTCCCTCTGTGCGCTTTTAGTTTTCTTGTTTTCTTTGGGCAATGTACACACAAGCGCACATGCAGCAGAGGGATTGCGAGGGTCTACAGTTTCTTCAGAGCTCTCTCCGAGGAGCACATACGTACAGAATATAATATGGGAGAGGCTGACAGCACACGGAGTTGCAGTTGGTAGAGAGCGAGAGCAAAAAGACTGCGCGATGTTCGGAGCGTGGTGAGGGCTCTGGTAGCGAGTATATATCCAGGAGTCAGTGACACCTCTCGCATCGTCGGCGTCGACGTCGGTCCAAAGCTTCGTGCTGGAGAGCAGAGAGGCTGCCTGCGGTTTCTCGTAACCATGGTAACCACGTTTCTGTCCGTCTCGCTCTCTCTCTCTCTCCTTCTTTCCCTCTTTTTCTCTCCCTCTCGCCTCTTCCTCGGTTTGCTCTCCGTCGCCATCTCCGCGCCTGCCACCCCTTTGCCCACTACAAGCATCCCGAGACCTCCACCTCCACACCGCCTACACAAGCGCTTCTACCCGCCGGCAGCACCTTCTCTCCTCCTTCCGCCTTCAATTATCATACCATCTCGCTCGAGCTCACCCACCCCTCTCGCTCCTCGAGGCAACTTTGCCGGTGGGCTGTGTGGTAGCTCTCTGCTGCTGGCTCTTGCTCCGGTGAACACTGCTCTGCACGAGGAACCCAGTCATCCAGAGAGAACCGTCAGTTAGAGACCAGCGAAGAGAGAAAAAGACAGAGGCCAGAGCAGAGATGAAGCTGGGGGAAAGAGTCCGCGGAGACGGGAAAGCAATGGGGAGCAGAGAGAGAGAGAGAGAGAGAGAGAGAAAGGGAAAGAAAAAAAAGAGGAAGAGAGACTATAAAGAGTCGAGAAGAGGCCACTGTTGCCAAGCTCAGAGTCTTGCAACTTCGCTCCTTCGCCATTTCGCCCTTTTATTTATTTATCCCCATAAATTCAATTCATTTCGTTAGTTTTTTTGCTCTTCCTCCAGCCCCCTGATGGGAGGCAAATCGATGGCAAGAGGGATCGACGCCGTTCGTTCGAAAGCGAATTATTTGTCGCGGCATTTCGGTGGGGGGGGGTCGGTTTTTATCTCTGGAAATGAACGAGCAAGGATTACAAAGCTCGTGGTCTGCAGGGGAACGCGATTTTTCCGGCTCTATTTTGTCTCCCTGCGCGTCCATTCCTCCTGCTCCGTTTTATTCGCTTGCTCCCTCTCCCGTTTGCTCTCCTGGCGCGGTCAAGCGTCGATTTTCTCATCTCAAGCGGCGTTCTCTCTCCTCCATCTGTCCTCCGCGGGGCAGCTTGAGGACCTCGTACGTGTACGAGCGAAGCCTCGGGTTACACTTTCTCGTTTCGCGTTATTCTCCGCTTCTTCATCGCAGCGACGTACGAGCACGTACTCCGCGGCTTTCACCGTCGCTCGCGCATTGTATTTTTCGTTCTCTCCCACTCGCCTTCGCCTTCGCCTTCGTCCGATCGCGCGTACGCGCGAGCCCCGAGACTATACATGAAATTTGTGAGGTACGCGTATATCTCGGAGCGCACAACAGAGTCGCCCCTCGTTCTTCAACTCTTTCCTCTCCTCTCTACGTGTCTCTGCTATAATGGAGTTTCTTGCGTGGCGTCGTAACCAGGAGTCCGCTTATAGCACGCGATGTACGACAGGATGTATGACTAACAGCGGTTCACGCTATTCTCGGAGACACAGACCGAGGAGAGGAACAAAAAGCGAGAGAGGGAGAGAAAAAAATGCAAACGGAGCAAAGAGCAAAGAGAGAGAGAGAGAGAGAATCACAAAAGTTATGCACGTCCGAGAGGATGTCGATGTTGCATTTTACTCTGGACGTTATACGAGAGCGCGATTCCGTAAACGCCAACACTCACCGGCCGATTTAATGCTCCGAAATATGACTTATTTTTGGCCCCTCGCACAAACGACTCTCCCTCATTGCCTCTGTCACTTTCCGCTCGTCAAGATGGAAGAAAATGTTCTAGCGAGCCTTCGAGCTCTTAAGAAATTGCAGGAAAGTACAGAGCCGGGTCTTTCGTCTTTTTCCCATTGGTTTTGATCACGCGGGACGGTCCGGCTCCGCATCATCGAGCTTCTGCACCCGCAGCTCCGAGCCCATGGCCCCTGCGCTGCATCGCCATTTTGGAGGACGCTTACAGCGAGCCGAAAGAGACTCTGTCGTTGAAATCATCGTTTGGTAAAAGCGCAGACGCCGTTCGCGAGGGGGGACGAGGAGGGATGAGCAGAGAGATTGTCGGCAGGTTGTTCAGCCAACGGGATCGCGATGATGCTCCCCCTCGGACCAATCACGAGTCGGGGATGCCACTCGACACGCACACCAGCCGAGAGGATCGCGCGCGGCGAGCTCCGTTCGAATAGAAACGAAGGGAGAGATACGGGCCACGCATTGGCAAGGATACACACGATTTTATGGCTGTGTAGGCATGCTCCACGCATGCATGAACCGTAGCGCTGTGTGCTACACGCGAGAGAGATCGTGCGACGGTTTCGATGCGGGATCCCAGGAGGGAGAAAGACGAGCCGATTTGCCTGGTGAGAAGATGATTCGACCAATGAAACGATCCCGTTCTCTGGCGGATGAGTGACAGGAGCGGTCAACTGGCGGGCGCGGAGGCCAGAACGAGAGATTCCGTGAGCGGAACGCTCAATTCTCGCTAAGATCCCAAGAGTAAATACTGAATTCATAATAATCGATCGAAGGAAATCACGAAGCTAAAGCAGCCCACCGATGCGAGCAGTTTAACTACCGAACACAATCGGTCGTTATTGAAGCCATAAAGTGCCGGCCGATGCTTGAATAAGAAAAAGAAAAAGGTGCTCGTAATTGATAACGCACTGAGATTGATATACGAGGCGAAACAGGCGGTGCTGGATTCGTTGCCTCCAAATGACACATACGCTGCGCGCCTGTATCGCTGCCAGAAAAACGACGCACAATTCTTCGTCATTCCGAGATCTTTTTCCGAGCCTGCTCGACGTAAGTAAATAAGTAATATTCGAACGGACCTGAGCAATTTTTCCATTGCATCGGCAGGTGGATTGTCGGCTGAGAAAACATTTGGCAGTCCAAAAGTCCTGTGACGATCTGCAGCTTTTGCTCCTTCATTTTCCGTATCCTGGAACAGCGGAGACTCGGTATCTAAAGCGGTTTCGAGAACGATGAGATTCTGAGGAAGAAGGTTCGGAGGAGGAGAAGGTGAGCTGCGTAATAGAGAACGTCGACGGCGTGGAATATGCTGGGAAAGAGTGTGGTTCAGCCAGGCGAAAGCTTTCGCATATACTCGCTGTTGGATGCTGCTGCGGGGAGGGAAAAGTACGTGTATATATACGGAGCTACGCAGACATTGAGTACAGTCATAGAACGGCGGTGAGAGAAGGAGACGAGGAGTGCGAGAGCCAAAAGTCGGAGATGGAGTCTCTCGTTCTCTTTGTCCCACTTGAAAGCTTCCCCCAACTTGCTCCTCATCGCGGAGCCATCCAGGGCCAAAGAAGAGAGGCAGAGAGAGCAAGCAAATGTTGGGTATGAGGATGAGGATATGGCAGTGATGGTGGATGCTGTGGACGCGCGGGATGGAAGACGGGCTGCGCGCGGCTCCTCCGGAGGAGAGGATCAATAGAGACACGGAGACGAGACCTCTTTCCCTCTCTTCCTCGCCTCTCGCTCTCTTTCTCTGTGCACCCTCCACCTCGTCTCATCTCGACGTTGGTAGCGTTTACTGCTTCGAGCCAGCCTCTCTTTTTATCTCTCTCTCTCTCTCTCTCTCCCTCTGCCTCTTCCTCTCTTCTCGTCTCCCTCACCCCCCGGGGGGATCGCTGGGAGGGCGAAGCTTCCACCCCCGCCAAGAGTTTCACTCGAGAACGGAGGTAACAGCAGCGCGAATCAACCCGCAGCAGCACCATCACAGACCCTCGACAGCAACCCTCCACTCTTCCTCCTACTCCTCATTCCAAACATCCCTTTTGCTTGCTCTCTTACTCTCTGCGGGCATCCCGACTCTCGCATCATCACTTGCCTGCCGCCACACGGATCCTCCTTCGACTTTTCCCTCCTCTCTTCACTCGCTCGCGCTCGCTCTCTCTCTCTCTCTCTCTCTCTGTAGGAGAAAGCACAATAATGGTTACGCTGCACAATGCAGCGCAGTATTGCAGCCCGTTTGAAATACTCCAGCAACGGCAACGATGCTGGAGAGAAATCGTTACAAAACTTCTTTGCAGTCATCTCGGCCCGCTTCGTTTGGGGAAGATTCCGAGGAGACGGAATTCATTACGGAGTAGTTTGTTGGCAGCTTCCAAGGCAATGGAACGCCCCGCTTGCGAGCTTCGAATTCCAAACTCTCGCCATATTCCTCTCCCGCTTTCTTTACACACGTAACGAACCTCCAGCATCCTGGTCCACTGTCAATGGAATTTTTATGGAGAACTCCCACTTTCAGTCCCTCCTTATATACAAAGCCCCGTGCTTACGAGTCACCAGAACTCCGCATGATGGAATATCCTCCAACGAGAATAAGGAGAGGAAAACATTCACCGAGTAGGCTTAATGTTGCGTGCAGCGGTGCGGAGCTGCGGAGACCATCATACCAGAAGATCCTAGAAAAAGGGGTGTGCTCCGGTGCCTGGGGTAGCTGACTGCTGGCCCTCGCCAGGCTCCGAGAGAATTTGCGGCTGGAAATATAGATGTTTACGCTTTCTTGTTCGAGATTCGTTCGAGGCTGTGGTCTCGCAAAACCACGAGCATTGGCGGCTTCGCCTTTTTTGTTGTGAGCTAAGAAGAAAAGAGAGAAAATGAGAGCGCGCGAGAGCAGCGCTGCTGGGGTAATGTTCCATGATGAGACGCCTCGCAGATTCGTGGAGGAGAGACGAATAGCGCTGGGTCGTCTGATGGCAAGAGGCCATCGCCGAAAGAACCACAGGGAGAGAAGCAGAAGTTTAAAGCTTTTGGAAGATCGAGAAAGAAAGGGGCGAACGAAAAAAATGGCTGAAGTTAAACGTTTGAGGAGGACGAAAATCAAGTTCTTCTTCTCGCGTTGCTCTAATTCTGAAGAGCACTTTTGCCGATTCCCTTACTTTTCTCCTTCTTTCCCTTCTACTTATTCGACTTTCGTCATTTCTGCCCACAAACCCACTGTGTCTCCACACTTTTTGCCAGTGGAACAAAGCTCTTCTCTCAACGAAAGTATTTTCGCTTGCCTCCGTCTCCCCAAAGCCCGACTCCGGCCGACGAGGGCGATGAAAAACGCATTTCATTTGGTTCCTCAGGGAGAATTTGCTCGAGCCTCGCATCCACACTTACTCGCAATCGCTGCGAATGAAACAAAGACTTCCTCCAATTTTCATACCCCGAAATATCGGTGGCAATAAACTGTCAAGTCCCACAGATTTTCTCAAAACGTTGCGAGCATAAACGCAGTTTCGTGTACTACGGAATGAAGATCGAACGAACCCCGAGTGACGATGAAACCTCCCAATTTTCCAACCCTCAATAAACCGCTCCGGAAAATCTTTCGTGTCAAAGAATTTTCAATTTTGTTCACTAAGCAGACCCAGAATACTGACTGTCAAAATGAATCACTAAAATTGAAAATAATATTTTCACACCTCAATGAACTCACCTTCGACTTTCAATGATCAAATAGAGCAATGGAGTCTACGCAATTTAGAGCAGTTTCCGTCTCTCTCCTTTATCTCGCCCCACGAAGTCAGCGAAGCCGATCCATCTGACGACACGATCCCTCGACGTCTCCTACGTGTAGCTGTGATTAATTTGATTCAGTGAATAGACCTTCGGAGGTTATACTGGCTGCGAATCTCTCAATCCACACAAACTTGTATTCCTCGAGTTCGCTCGCTTGCTTATTTCATTCTCACTCTGATTTTCCGTCCGCCATTGTGCACGTCCTTGCGTCACTCACCGGGTATTCACGTGAGATGTTGATATACGAACAGGATGTCGAGGGTTCGAAATATTCGGTGTTCGAGCTCATCTTCGCTTGAGATTTTCCAGGCCAAGTGCTCGCCGCGACGTTCCGTCAATCCGATCATCTGCGTATGCCCTGTGCACATAAAAATCCTCTGAAAAAAAAAGTCTCCGCATTTCTGTAAGAAAAATTTGCTTAAAAGCAAATGATCATCCCACATAAAGATGGAATCAAAGCTTCAATATAGAATCAACAATGCCAAGGTCAACGAGTCTGTGCGACGAAACGAAAGTGCCTCCCCCGCATCTGCACTTAATATAGTATAATAGAGCATGATTCTCGTGGTAAAGAAAAGGAGGGTTTTGCTACCACGACGATTACCGTGGAACCGGAAGGGGAGCAAAGTTGTGGGGTGTGCGAGGGACCCCATCTTAAATCACTTGGTTCTATCTACAACCCCCGCATCAAGTTCGCCCTCGCGCAGCTCTGCCGTCGTATGTGCGACTGCATCGCACTGCCTCCTGGCGAGAACGGAAACGAAGAAAATTTCTTCTCGACGTTTCAGTGTAGCGCACAAACACGATTGTGTGACTGACACAAATCGAACGCTAAGAATTTATGTGGACGCGATAAATTATCGGGAATAACGAGAAGTCACTTGTGTGTATTAATGCACAAAATATGTTCGATTTCTCGACGGGGGATGCGAATGAAAGGAAGTCGCGTGACAAGGGACCGCCACAATTAGTAGGAGAGAAAAAATGTTTAAAAAATTCGGTCCCGAGTCCAAGTTTTCTGGCATTTCTCAAAAACTAGTTTGCTCTCTCGAAGTGGTGGCGTGATAAGTCGACGGTTGAGCGAAGATTCTGGAGCGCGGTCAGATCATTCGAAGGGAGCGAGCTTTTACGATGCCTCGTTCAGCTTCGCCGTCGACGATCTTCGGGTCCATCGAATAACGAAACCGTCTCGACTCATAGTCGTTAAGTTCAGAAAACTCTTTTAGTTTTTAAGGCATAAGATTTCAGTGAAATGTGAGATTTTATGGTGAAACACATTCACATTTTTTTATTCGACTTTCCACTCCCCCCCGTGACGGAATAAAGCATCGAATAAATGAATTCGGTTGACACGGAGAGAGTTGTCGAGCGTCAATGAGCAGCAATAAAAATGTAAAATTTTGTTTTAAGCGCGTGAATATATATCCAGCAGGAAACGCGTCCCGCAGGATATTCATTGAGGCGAAATACCGCAACCGAGATTCGAGCAGAAAACGGAAAATTGGAAAGCAAAAACCGTGGAAAGCTTCGAAATTGCAGGCGCGTCGACGAGCGAAAATTGTTGATGAGTAATAAACCTGCAATTTGCTACTCCCACGCGTTGTCACACTTTCCATCGATTTGTCAAATGCCACCGAAAATGAGTGAATTCATCCCCGAGTTAAAATGCCGCACGTAAAGCGGATTACGCCCTTCCGCTTATGAGGTGACGTCAGGCACAAAAAGGAGGGCTGCGACGGGGGGGTGCGGGAGGGCGTAAAGTAGAGCGCGGGTGGCGAAGCGTGCGAGGAAACGAAACTTGCAATTTCGAATTCCCTCAGTCTCCTCGCTTCGCAAAATGTTCATTTTATTTACTCACTTTTCCTTCCTTTTTTAATCCCCATAATGAGAACCGAACGAGAAGAGTTTCTCGCGCTCTCTTTCCCCCTCGGCAGGGCAGCATCCAGGGTTCACTTGAAAATAGCAAAAAAGCGAGATTTGCAACGTGCTTAAAAATGACGAATTTCAGCGGCTGGAATGAAATAGTCCCAAGCGATATTCGTCCCTGTGTGATGTTTACACGAACCGTGGCCAGGGGTGGGCGGCTCGGTCGGGGGATGGCTCAGAATGCGGTCGCATATCGCGCGGATTGCTCTCTCTGTTGCTCTCCCGCGCCGGGAATTAGTGCGAGGTGAATGAGAGCCGAGTTTATCCCCCCGCCCCTTGCCTTCTTCCCTTTAGAGGCCATCCAATTACTCGCGTTTAGTTGCGTTTTTCCACCCGAATGCCCGCTGTATGATACACTCGCTCGGCGCACTCGAGCCGCGCGGGAGATTGCGGCTTTTAGTTACCCGCCAAACCCACTTAAAGGCGTACAATCGCATACGGCGATAACTGACATTCGGAGAGGCGCGATATCCCCGCTCTTTCACATGCAAAACTGTCCCGTCGGAGGCTTTTTCACACTGAGGCTTTGACACGTGAACACACACGGCGATATCGCTCGTCCGTGTGCACGCGTGTGCGAGCACCTGTGACCCAAACCCGCTCCCCACACTCGCGAACCTTCGTCCTCGTGTGCTTCAACTTGTTCGCGTATTTCCTCCACATATGAGCAGCATCATGAAACTCAACCGCTTCCGATGCCAAAAGAGAGAAAGAGAAGGAACGAGCGAGCGAGACAAAATTCAGAAGTGTACACTCCGCGGTGGCAAAGGGGTAGCGCGATTGACGGGGTGCCATGCCAAGGATTGCCAATCAAATTCTACCTTCAAAGCTCATTTCACTTACCACCTACATTCAACGCCCGACGACCCCGCACCCCCTCGCAAGTTAAACTCTCTTGATTAATGCGATTTACACCGATTACATCGATATCGTGCAGCTCACACGTCCCCAGGCGAAAGCTTTCCTAAAGTTTTCACTCAATCGACAGCAACCCGATGACAAATTCATTTTACCGCGTGAAGGATGGTCAGAGCACAAAGCCGAGAGTTCGAATGAGTTTTCTCAAGTACCAGGGTGTTTGTGTACGAAAGGTAGCTGAGCCTGTGGCTTCACTTTGAGCAGACTCGAAAATTTGATACTCTCGCGTCGTTCTAATCTTTTGACTCCCGAGTAGGCGAGGGCGCGGTTCAACGTTTTTTTCAAAATACATTTTCCATGAGATTCGACTACTTTTTGAGCTTCGAATAAATAATTGTGTACCAAGCTCCACAGGGTGGGGGATTTTTCAAATTTCGTTCGCCGTCACGCAAAGATATGCGACTTCCGTCGCGCAGGACTCTCGCGGGGCCTGCTGCACGTGGCGTTTCTTCCTGGTGACAGATGCGGGGTGAATCTCTGTAAAATCGATGTCTCGCTGACATACGTCGACTTTTTTGGATTCACGGGACTTTCCTCTCGCTGGAAAGGCGAGAGGATTTTTTGAGGGGGAGGTAAGAATTTTTCCGAACTAATATGAGCTCGACGGAGCATCGTATTTTGTGCATATTCATTTGCGACCCAGCGAGATTCTAGAATCTGGTGTGCCAGCTCGGTTAGAACGAACGTGCGTCTCAGCAGGGATAAAAAAAATTATACCACTTGTATTACTGTCGTAATAAGAAAATATATCGTTCTGACCTGAAACATTCGA
Organism: Venturia canescens; assembly: GCF_019457755.1. Classification (NCBI taxonomy): domain Eukaryota; kingdom Metazoa; phylum Arthropoda; class Insecta; order Hymenoptera; family Ichneumonidae; genus Venturia; species Venturia canescens. The sequence goes on from NC_057425.1 coordinate 5,524,860, forward strand.
GTCACGCTAAGCGAGACTTTCTGTCCCTTCAACTCTCACGAGACATGCATATCTTGTGGGAAGAAAAACGTATGAAATCCTCACACAAGTACGAGACTCTCTACCACGAACGATTGCAATTACTGGAGCATTTAAATATCAATTGGGGAGTGCGAAAAACTGATCGCGGACTTCACTCGCCTGCAGCCAATTGTTACTTTCTTAATTAGTAGTAATTGTTGTCGTTAATTGTATGCACGTTTTCTGTAAACGAGCAAACTCACATTTGTGCGAGGATTGAGAAATCGGTGTGCAAATTTTCATGTCGCCGATTACACGTTTTTAGTGCGACATTTGAATTTATTTTTATTATTATTTCGTCGTTTTCATGTTATTTTGGGTCTTCGTGCTTCAACGAATACAATAAAATTTGTATGAAATATTTGAAAGCTTTGATCGATGAGGCTTTCAATTATACGAACTCAAATTAATCGAATGACGAAAAAGTGACGAATTTTTCAAAAAAACACTCGAAAAAAGACTTTTTCTTTGGAACTACACAAAAAGCACACAGAAAATCTCTAATTTGTGAGAAATGCTCGTCAAACGCTCGTTCCTCAAGCCTCATCAGTGCGGAGTTTCGTTTCAGTAAAATATAAAAAAACAAACAGAAAGTAAAACCTTCGAAAAACGAAGAAAAGATTTTTATTGGCTCCCGAGTTCGAGGTCCGATCAATCCGAAATCATCCTCCGGTGGTTCGTGATCCAGGGAGAGAGAAAATATGAGGAGGGAGAAATGGAGTGCGAAAGAGAAAAATAAAGAGAGGGATGGAGGAGCAGGCCTCTTGGGCGATAATACTTGCGGTTGTAGTAGCTACTTGGTTCTCGCATGTTTCGACGAGGCGGTCTCCGTGGTCGCACATCAGTCTCAGCATGCGAGCCCGTGATGCTAAATCCCGCGAATGTACACACGCGGCTTTCTCGCATAACACACATGGACGGAGACTCGAGCCCAGGCACATAAAGAGGTTAATATAACAGGCACATTTATATCTGTACGTGCGGGTGGACGTGTGCGTTAATACAGAGAAAGTTGGCGTTGACTATCGGGGCAGAATAATACAGGCGGGGACATACCTATATCCATCGAGGACGATGATTGCTGATATGACATGCGACCGTCTTGAGCGATATAGAGCTGCACGACATACCCGCCTTATCATTTTCCTCTATGCCTGTATGTGGCCATTTCTGTAGTCGTCCTCGTGCGAGCAGCTCCTTCTTTTCCACGACAAACCATTTTCCTACACGTTGAGGAAAAAAAAAGGGAGCAAAAGAAAAAAATACGAGCGTTAACATCGTGCGAATGTCCATTTTGCCGCTTCGTATTTCTCGGCGCACAGACGCTGGGTTTTTTTCAACATGATTTTTACCTCGAGAAATAATGTAAGGAGACCCGTAAAATAAATAATGAGTTATTGAGCCACTGGGGCGAGTACGCTCGCTGTAATTGCGGGAATAATTCGCTTGTCTAATTACGCTCTGTGCCTCGCACCTGATCCTCGTACTCTCGTACTTTTCCAAGCGAATGTGCGTATTCGAGGGGGAAGAAAAAGCCTTGGCCAGCAGGTTGAGAAGACTTGAGAAAACTTAGTCACTCCACGGAGGTCTCGAGAAACGATTACTGCCGCCCTCGATGATCATTGGGGATTTGAGAACTTTGGAAATTTTAAAATAGCAGGGACAGCGAACCGCGAATGTGCGAAATGAGAGTTATCCAGAAAAACGAGGAGAACGAAACGAGGCTGTTCTCGTGGACTATCTCCATTATGCGAAAAGGTGAAGTCACGAGTGCTCTTTGCACTCCAGGAAACTCTTATCATTCGATCTCTAGTCATGGAGAAATAGTACGAGCAAAGACGAAGGAAAAGTCGTAACGAACTTCGTGTCTGAGAGATCGAACGTTCGCACGTACACGAGCATAGGTGAGCGCATGAAAAAGAAGCAGTCGGAGCGATGAGCAGTCGGTAATCACAGTGGCATGTGCCCCGCGAGCAGCCTCGTCGATTTGACGTTTCCTCGAAGTCGTTCAAGGCCGGAAAACCGAGGGATGTAGGGGGGACGAAAAATCATAAAAAAGAAAAACAGAGAGAGAGGCGATTGTAAAAGCATAGGCCGAGTAAAAAGCGAGCTGGGCAAGCTGTACTTAGAATTCAGTATGCATATGAGCTTAAAACGTTACATTCAGTTTCAGTCTTAACAGTTTACGAGAAAACCTCCTGAGCATTGCTACGTTTTTTTTCCAACATTTTTTTTTCGGTCTACATTTTTTAAGCTCTTTCTTCTCTCTCTCTCTCTTTCTCACATGCTTTGCTTTGACTCCCAAGATGATTGTCAGATCCATGTATGCAGTATCGTAATCGTTATCTGATGCTGACCACGCGCTTTTTCTCCACCATATTCCGAGGTCGTGCTCACAAGTGTAACAGCTAATTAATCACGACGCTGCCACGTAATGCACTCTTTTCTCCCTCGTATTAGCAACAAGACTTGGACCTTGAATTGTAACTCGCTGGAAATTTGCTTCGTGGGACTCGCGATACGACAGACGTTTTAATAACGATGCCGTCTTCGTACACGTCTACGAACTTTACACTTTTGCACTTTTTTTACACTTTCGCTAATTTTTGGTTACCTTTTAAGATTTTTTCGATGATTCAGAAGCTTTTGGTGCAAATTTTCAGGCTTCGAGTTCAATGAGCTCGTGTTTGTTACGTTTTCGGATAAGCTGTTGAATCTCGTTTGACACCCTCGTTCGGAGGTTTCGGGATCGATTGAAAAAATCGAGAAAATTTTTCCTCCAGGAATGATTTTCGCCAGAAAATAATTCGAGCAGATATCACGACGTTTGTCGGACTCGCGAGCAATAAAAAGGGGCTGTGAGATCGGAGTTCTTTGATTGTGCGATTTTCTTGCGGTGGTCGAAGCAAATGAAAATTCTTTTTTACCTCGGCCCAGCCTACTGCTCTCGCCGCAAGAAATATTTGAAATCCGTACGATCGCATCTGCGCACATGCAATCGTCTCGCTCTTTCTTTAAAAATTGCGAGCTTTCGTGCACTTTCAGTCCTTTATTCCAATTTGTAACATATTCCGAGGGCTTGTGTTTAGCTAAAAAAATTCATAGAAAAGCCCAAGTCCCTTGATCAAGATCCTTTCCTTCCGGATACTGCAAAATTGTACGATTAATTGCGTGCAGCTCGTCCGAGCCTTAATTAAGTAAAAAGCTCGAGCAGAAAAAACGCAAATTAGATTAAAAAGATAAAACATCGACAGAAATTTACTGCTCTGAGAATTTCATCAAATTTTTGCCCCCTTTTAAGCAAATTTTCCAAAAACAAAAATAGAACTCAAATTTCGATTTCATCAATCCACTCGCATTATCGAGTTTCAAAACTCAGTGAAGAAAGCGCTTTTTGCAGGCCAGGCTCAAAAAAATTGGATGAGACTATAATCGAGGCGAGAAATGTGTGAGTTTCGCTTGAGATAACGCGCAAGAATAATTGAACTGATTGTGGCACGTGATGGGAGGATAATATTCGCAGGGCGCTGCTCGGGCTGGAAAAAAGCTGATGAAATGTGGGCTCAAAGAAACGATCGTAATTAAAGGGGTTAAAAGTGAAAAAGCGAGAAAAGTTGTTTGAACGAAAGATGGGAACGACTGGCTTGGATTAGGTCAACCTCATGCATGCCTATATACGTAGAATTTGGCTCGATATAGACTCGCGACAAAATGCAATTGTATAACTATACGAAGCGAAGGAGAGTAAAAAAGTAACCGTTTCCATTTCACTCGTTTCCTGCCTCACTGGACGTGCTTCTTTTTTTCGGGATCGATATGACGGAGGGGCAGGGGGGCTTAAGGAGTGGGGACGATTGGCCTTTTGGCTAAGGGTCGAGGAGGAAAGCGAGTGGTTTTTATAGGCAGTAAAGGGACCGGGAGGGTCTCTCGTTCGGAGCCGCCTGCCCAACGCTATCGTCATTTCTAAGGTACCCTACTCGACCGGAGTATCCCTAATATACGTCATCGGTTAACGGAGCCCTCTCTCCCTCCTTTTTCTACACGATCGCACTCTTCCACGTAACCTTCTATCCCGAACCCGACAACTCTAAATTCTTCTGTCCCTTTCACCCACACTCTCGTACGTTTTCGAACTTTCGTTGATTCATCAGCATATATACAGACAGAGGAGCAGGAAGAGGAGGGGGAATGCGGGCCACCTCGATGGCAAGAATGAAAATAAATGTATCAACTTCAATTAAATCCAGCAAACAACCTGAAATTTGGTGCTCCAACATTTTTGTCGTTTCAACAATTCTTGGGGAGAACAAAATTAAATTGATGGAGCACAAAAATGTTGTGTTTCCAACATTCGATTTGTGGGCTGAAATGAATTTTTCTGACTGCGACAAAAACGTTGTTTGTACGACGAAACATTTTGTTAAGTTTCGAAATTTGTAAGTATTCGTTGAAATGATCGATTTCTCGGATTTGAATGTTTCACATTCTTCGTTGAAAAAAAAAACCAAGAATTATCAGTTGTCGATAAAATATGAATCGGATCGAAGGATGTTATTTCAGTTGTTCAACTCGTCGTTGTAACCGCAGGGAGATTGTTGATGGCAATAATAATGAAACGAGACTCGGAAAATAAGCTGTTTCGCAATTGAATCGGCAGAGCTCGATTTCGAGTTAGAAAACGATGAAATTTTGATGTACGATTTGGTAACGCGATCCCCGGGATTCTGACACGATATAATTTTCTCTCCGTTTATTTTCCATCGTAGTAATCGCAACGCATTGCGGAGAATGGACAAAATAATATTCGCGTGTTGGTCGGGCGGCGGGTGGCCGAGCGCGATCCGTCGCGAATCATTGATCGAAGATCTAAGACGAGAACAGTGAGTCCTCGAGAGAGACGAGGTGCAATAAATATCATTGGTTTCGCTCCTTGCTTTGGCACGCGGCTACAAAAGAGAGAGAGAGAGAGAGAGAAAAGGGAGAAGAGAACGACAATTCTCTGCTCATTCGCCTCGTTCGAGTGTCTCCAGGCCTTTTTTCAGATCGCAAATTCGAACGGTTTTCCAACATTTTTTCCGCGTTGAATATATCTTTGCGTACGATTTCTGTCAGAGTCGAAAATGATAAAGATTCGAAGACGATGAGCGAAAAACCTTCGGAGATCGTGGAAGCGTCACGGTTCGAAAATCCACGGACCGGGCGCCCCTCCCCGCGCCTTTTTCAACGCGCACAAACGAATGCGAATTTACGATTAACCTTACAGATGAAAATAAACGCGTGGCTGTTTGGGCCGCGAGTCAAGAACGAAGTCTCAAGTACAATTGCAATATTTCCGTGTGGTTACTCGCTCTCGTTTTGGCGCACACATAATCATCAACACATTCGCAGATTATATGGATTCCACGCGAGTGGAACGAGTGTATACCTGTAATACGCTCGCGTCGATGTGTGCAACGAGCTCTCGTTAAAATAACGGCTACTTAAGATTTGAGAGGCTCGTACACTCGTGAATGTGTATATCCTAATTATGGTCCCTGTAACGATAAAGCGAACTCGATCCACACTCATTTTACGGATTTCGGGCCTCTCGAAATAATTAACAAGCAAATCTTCGCGCCGCGTCCCTTTCGTTCGCGTCGAATCCTCTCGGATTGAAGATTGTTTTGGAAAACGGGCCATTTCGAGGGTGACACACTCACGGTTTGAATGGTGAAAAATTTACGAGCGTTATGGGCTCGGGAGCCCCGTGAATCGCGTGCTTAATTTCGTATTTATGAGGTTTTTGTAATTGCTGCGTTTCAGTGATTCGGCGTAGCCGTTTTTTGTTGAGCATTAAAAAAAGGCTTCTGAAAATACACTTTCGAAGAGCCACTGATTCGAAGGTAAATGGTTGCAATGTTTTTTCGCAAAAATTGATATATATTTTAAGTTTTCTCGTCCCATCCGGAACTGAAATAATGGCAGACGGGATGGGCGAGAATACTACTTGAGCGAATAACGACGAGTAGGCGGACTTTCCTCTCGTCTTTATTCTTCTCCCTCGTTCTCGGTTCGCCTTTGCCCAGGGTAAAGGATAAAAATAGCGAAACGTAGTCTCGTTGTCGCGGTGCTCGTAGCCGTATGCCGGTGCAAGCAGCACCTGCACCTCTGGCTGCGTCGCAGCATAACGCGATATTATTCTGGAGCTTTGGCCTCGCAATGCTGCCCTCCAGTCCCTTTCGAGGAGCGACTCGAGGGCGGGCTCGAGGGACGCTTGCGAAAAAATAATCAAAGAGAACATTTAACCTACCGTTAATGTTTACCGCGCTTGCATGATTCTTCGCTCATTTGAATTCGCAACAGCATGAAATGCGCGACTGCGCGCGCGCGCGCTGGCATCGCTAAAAGCATCGCGCGCCATTCTCAAACGGTCGTTTCATCGTATGACTTTTCGTTTGAAATTCATTTTCTTTCAACAATTTATTCGATTTTACAGCTTTTCGTTACGTTCTCTGATCACAGAGGGATCGAAATTGAAATGGGAGAGGAAAAAATCTTTCCATTATTGCTGCCTTCGTCGCCAACTTTGATCACGATTTTTTATAAATTCCTTTGCTCAACGATTCTTCCGGAAAAAGGGAATTTTATTCCACAAATATCTGCTCCAATTCACCATTGTCTGGAAAAAATTGCAGGTGAGCAGAGTGCACCCCGAGTCTCACTCCGAACGAAGAAAATGTCAAGCCATCCGAATTAATTGGACACTCGAGCGGAGGAATTGCTTCAATTTAAATACAATTGAAAGAGGCAGAGGGAAAAGCAATTGAGAAGTCGTCCGGATTTTCGGTATCCCTGAAAATGAAGAAACGCGCGGGAATGGGGGACGGAAACCGCAGGGGGGTTGGAGAGAAGCAGACAAGAGTCAGAAGAGCAGGGCGGAGCTGGAGCTGCGCTCGAAAGGGTGCGCGATTATGTACCGGGGAGAGAGAACAGCGTGAGCCGGGAAACGAGAGCGTGGTAGCCGATCGTGTGTACCTACGTCGTCCTCCCAGCACAGCTCGTTCTCGTTGTCGTCGAGGAAATCCAACGAGTTCAGGGGCCTCGATCAGGTGTGCTACGAACGAGGCTTTAAATACGAGGCTGCTCAGACGGTTGAATAAATTATGTTTTTAGATAACGAAACTCCCATTCCTACTACAAATTCGTTTCGTTGTGTCGATCCAACGACGTTTGTGAGCCAGAAGATAAATTTTCATCGACACATCGCATCGTTCCATGCATTTTGTCCGTTGAATTACTGTATTTTGTGACAGAAATTAAACGACTCTTGCACCTTCTTTCGATGGAGTTTCGAAAAAAATGTATTTTGCAACTAAACCTTGTCAAATTCTATGAATTTTTATCCCACGATTAATCATATCCGAGCAGTTCATTTTTATGAGGACGACGAATTCGTGGAAGAAATACCTCAAGCGCAGTTTCTTATGGAAAAACTCACGGGCGAGCGATCATTCGATTATTATAGAATGTAAAAATTTTAACGAAATTTTGGGAATTATAAAAATGCAGAAACTGTTATCGTGGAAATAATCACGTGATAAAAACCGTAGCTCGCAGTCGTAAAAGTAACGAACGAAAGTAAGCTGCTTGAGGGGAATTGCTTGAGAAAAATGTGAAAGGGATGAAGCACACGTGGGCTGCCGGACTGATTATATAGAGAATGGGCACGAGGAAAACACACTCAGTTTTCCGGTATTAAGAGTGGGGGAGTCTCGAGGTCGTGACCACCAAGTCAGGTAACGAAACCGAAGGAGGGTTGCTACGACGACGACCTACAATATCGCGAGAACTACGCAACTCACCTATATATCTATATGTGGACCAAACTCGCTTGAAAAGTGTATTAGGCCTTCGGGTAATCCATTCATGAGGCGTCGATTCGTACAACGATGCCAACGACTCTGTTTTGGAATCTCCAGAAACATTTAAGTCTGCACACTGCATTCGATTTATGCGCCCAATCGATTAAATCCTCCTGCAAGGAGGTGTGAGCAGCTCGAAAGTCTGGTCCGACCATGAAAATTGTAATCGAGGGTTCCCCTCTCGAGGACGAAGAAAAAGGAGTCGTAGCGAGAAAAGCTTCCCGAGGCGGCTCCATGGAGAAGAGTCGGAAAAAAGAGAGTTGCAGTGGGAAAAATTTCGAAAATGAGAAAAACCAGAAGGCGAGGACGAGCAGGAAGATTGCGCTCCGGAAATGGGGCAAGTAGATGAACAGAACTGGAGGAAAAGTGGAATAAGAACCCGGAGAAAAGAGGAGAACAACGAAGCAGCTCGAGAAGAATGAAGAATCTGCTAAAAAGGAGGAAAGCAAAGGGAGGAGGGAGAGAAGAGCGGAAGAGGGCGAAGACGAAGTACGCACGTAAAAAAGCGGCGTTGAATTGACGCGGAGAGGGGCGGGCGAGGAGGAGGCGAACGAGAGGAACGAAGAAGAGGTGGCGGTGGAAACACGTAGATTCGTACTATATAGAATGACAAGTGTGGAAGGGGCGGAAGGGGAGGTTAAGCAAAGCCGGCAGTGGTGGTGGTCGCTGATGGCGCTGGTGGTGGTGGAGGAGACGAGCGCGGCTACCACCGACGCCGTGCGTCGTTCCCGCGTCGTCGTCGTCGAGGCGAGACGACTCAGAACCTACAGAGTACATAACAGCAACTGACACACACTCGCACGCACACACACACACACACACTCGCTCACTCACACTCACGCCAGGTCAGCACTCACCGGGGTACACATGGGCAGGAGAGAAAAGTGAGATAGAGGGAGTTGCGAGTGTCGCGGCAGGCTCCCCGAGGGTGGCTAAGAATCGCCGCGAGAGCGAACGCAGCGCAAGAGAGAAAGAGAGAAAGAGGAGGGAACCGCGAGAAGGTGGAGAACGCGACGACGAGGTGGAGAAGAAGGTTATCTGGCTCTTGGCTGCTCCGACTCCGTCGACATTGTGACACAGGGTGGTGAAACAATTAACCGATGGAGCAGCGTCATCGCTCTTATCCTATTCGCCGACACCGCCAGGATTAATATCGACTAATCGCGGCCCCTTAAAATCGCATCGTACGCGTCGAAACGAAAATTTTCATCCCTCAAATATCCGGACAGTGACAGTGCGAGGTTTTGAGACGTCGGCTCAACTTTGCGGATTAGAATTACGAATTGGCGCGAAATCGATCGCTCGAGCTTCGAGCTCAATCGTACGAGGGAAAATGTGCTGAGGAAGATCCAAACTGACTGATTCTCCTGCACCGGAACACACGATTCTCGACGTGATCGTTTCTCGTGATTAACATTCGGCGACGATTACGTGCCTTCGATCACAGCTGTTTGACGTGCTCCTCATTTGTGTGATCCCAGTGTGCGACCGGCTCGGGTGACGTACCTTTAAAGAGACGAGCTAGAACGATTTTTCTCGGTAACAAGTTCCTTGCCAACGCCGCGCGTCCAACCTAAAGTCGACGAATTATCTTGGAAATATCTACTTGAAATTAACATAAATCAAATCATCTACGATTCAGTGCAGATGCAGAGATAAATCGGCGGTCGCATGGCTCCAAGTTTCCCCACTCGGATTGTTAGTGTTGCACTGTCAACGAACCGATCGGCCAGCGGCGTGCAGCGATGAGATCGAAACCGGTTGCGAGGAGATTGGCACAGGGTGAGTGGGCTTTTTTTCCAACATTCTTTTGTCCTTCCCCAAAATCTCTTTGCTTCCGTTTATAAGAATCTTTAAAAATTCCTCAATTGTCCGTTCAATCTTTCGATTCGAACACTTTTCTCAACGCCCCCGCTCGTTTTATGTGGCGCGACGGATATTTTCGCGAATCCATGTCGCTCAAAATGAGCCGATAAAATCGATTAACGACTCGGGTTAGACGCGATAATTAATCGATATAAATTAATGACCTTCCTTGGAGAAAAAATAAAAATGATGCTCGACCCGGGGGCACGACATACGTGCAATATCGATCCGTCGAAACGAATGAAGAAACTAAAATTGATCTGTGCTCGTACGCGCCCGTGTGTCCCCGTGTGCGTGGCTCTCAACTCCGCTCTGTATCGCCTCCTACACGCTCGATAAAACGATCTGTGACACACGAGAGTTTTATAACGATATGAAAACGGGGTGCGCGCGCGTATAAGATTTTTGATGGGGCGACAAATGGATTATGCCAAACGCTCGCCGCCCGAGACTCGACGCCTTCTCGATCTTTATATTCTTATCTATTTCAATTTCATTGTTTCGACGTTTCGCTTCTCTTTGAAGACTAAGACTTATTGCTCTAACGTACTCCTCGATACGATACGACACTCTTTGTAATTGATCATTACGAGTCGGTGCGAACCCCTCTTGCCCGTTATCCGAGCACATTTTTCTTTGCTCCGATACCACTTCGGGCTCGTTTCTTCATTTATTTTTTCGTTTCCTATCAGCCTCGGTGCTTTCGCGACGTTTGATTCGCGAGCGATTAGAAAAACACGATCACTTTCGTTTTTGAGTCGGTTTCGTTAGGCTTCGATGCGCCGAAGGTTCTTTTGTACTGGAACATCTGATCGAATCATTTCCGAACTTTGCTGATTGGGAGGGTCGAGGTCAAACGTTGTCAAATAAGGTAAGAAAACGGAATCTCTAATCCGGGATACGCCATTTGTATTTTCAATTTCATTTTATTTTTTCAATTTCGAAAAAAATATCACATAAACGAATGATTGCACGAGTGACAAATTGTGGAAGCAAGAACTAGTAAACGGCGGAGATAACGTTTCGCGTTAGCGAATAATGAGAAAAGATACGAATTCTGAGCGTCAATATTCAACGTTTTCTATTGTTTATAACAAAGGTAAAAAGGATATTTTAGAAGACAATACAATCCTGCGGGGTGATGAAAAGATCGCACGTGTCAGTTCGCCGGGAAGTCTCGCAAAGATGATAGAAAACAAAGTATGGACGCTCACGGTCCCGAGTGATCAGCACGTTTTCCAGAAGGTCGTTCAGCAGGTTTTTATCATTCTCGGAGCTTCTCTCGTGTGATAAGCGGCTATAAATAATAGATGACTAGCTTCACCTGTCGCTGAGTTAAAAAAACCATGTAGAAATACAAAATTACATTTACAGTCGGAACGAAGACTGTTGAAAATTGAACAATGCGCTCTGGGAATTCTCGTCGCTCCGTGTTCGAATTAATCGTGAATAAATGAAAGTCATTATTCAATCATTTCTCGACGTTCCCCCGCACAGAATTTCGTTCGCATTTCATTTTCAGTGAAATCAAAAAGATTACAAAATACAAAATCTTCGTGAATAATTAAGTGGTACATTGTCCATAAATAAAAATCCGTTGAAAATGCGAAATTTTTAAACGCGCTCATCGAAGCCCTTAATAAATTGACGGCCTTCCAATTCCATTTTCCGTCGATGAATTCCGCACAGAATTTTAAGTCTTCCTCGCCCATGTGAACGTGCACGCGTCCCGGGGGCACGAGATAATTTGATCGAGGCGACAAAAAGTAGGCGGAGCATCGCAACGCGCACATATCCGATGAGCCACGCATCCGCATACGTTCGTACGTAGATATCCACAAATGTACGTCTTGTCTAGTCATTCGAGTGCGCATCCGTCGCGGTTTGTATCGTTTTACGAGGCCAAGTCCCGCCTCCGCGCATGGAATCCGCGGATAGCACGAAGCAGCGTGGGTTATCACGCAAAGAGGATCGTGAAAAGTGGGATATGACAGAGACTCGGAACCCCCACCTCGGGGGGGGGGGGGGGGGGATGATTCAAAGCTATTTTTCTAGCGTCCATTGTCGCGCCATCCTGGGTAATAAAAGCCTTAATTAAAAAACGAAAGGAAGTTTCGTGAGGGGAATGGGGATCGGATTTTCGCTGCATTTCGATTTTAAGATTAGCGTCAATTTATTTATCGCTTATCGTAAGCTGAATCGAGGCGAGACTGCGCGTGAGAAAGGAGTAAGAAACTTAAACACACGTGCGCGTGCGAATGGAGAAACAACGAGAATCTCGTTCAATGCACTCCGTTGGCTGGGTTCTCGCAATACTACAAAATTTCAATGGCAACAAAAAGCTCGGAAGACTGTTGAGCGCAGGTTTTGTGGCTCACTCTTCTTCTGACAAAACCCTCGAGACTCGAGTCGACAACCCTCGCTCGCTCGTATATATGCGTCTCGGTAACAACGGGCCTCGTAACACACGTAAGACAAAATCCGTTAATGCTTGACTCTCTATCGCTCGGCTCGCGAAATACAATAAAATTCTTACGCATTGAGTACGCATGTTAAGTAGAGCGATATATCCGCATGGCGATCTCATCGCTCTCTCTCTCTCCTCGAGCACGTCTGAAAGGGTCTCGTCGAAGCCGAAAGAGTTAACTGGAAAGAGCGAACCATCGGGGCAGGGCGAGGGCGCGTGTGAGTTGGACAAAACGAGTGACAGACTCGAGGCTGACGATTCGTACTCAAAGTTATTCCGAGTAATAAACTAATAACTCTGTTCAAGTTCGAGATCAGGCGAAACTCGAACTCGTTGTTTCCTAGGACAGATAGAGCAGGAAGCAGAATCGACGGAGGGCGAAGCGCATCATTTGGGAAGAACCGCGAGAAACAATAGTTCGAAAAGATGCTTCGTGTGTGTGTGTGTGTGAAGACAGAAAAATTGGAGCCTCTTCCGAAGCTCGTAGCGATCAAGCGCAGAAACATAATCGCCTCCTAAACACACGTTTTTGTATATCAATTTGAACACAAGAAAAAATTTCACATGGATCTCTGTGTGTGTATATAATTCTTGAGGTTATCCGCTCCGTTGCTTTCAATGGGGCATATCATCCCATTGAGATCGCACGGACGTCTAGCTCGGTACCGGAAGTCGGATCTGTCGAGAGGAGACAAAAGCCAGTGAAACAACGCACGAGTACATGCTCGTATGCGTATAAATACATGGATTTTTTTACGTCCAGGACTAAACGAGGGGAACGAAGCGGGGGAGGTCCTGTTTCATCGTGGCTTTTGTCTCGCATCCTGAGGGACGCATATATCTCTGTATAATGGACCAACTGAGGAGAGCCAGCAACGTGAATAGATCTCGGATGATCCTTCGCAAAGGTGTAGCTCGCGGAGAGCACTCCTCGCACGCGTTTTATTCCTCGTACGTTTTCGTATTTTACTCGCTATTTATCGAGAATCACGCCACTGAGAAACCCAACGAACATCTTCGATCGCAGCTTCCTTGACATTCACCAAAGTTTCTTTACCGATTCGTCTGGTTTCTTGTGCTTCGGCCAACAGCATCCGTTTATTCAATTTATCATTTTTGAACGAGAATCTCGCGAATTCGACGATTTTTTTCTTTTGAAATGAATCATTCGGTATTGCAAAAAAATGCACTTGAATTCGTCACATTCTTGTCTAATTAAACGAGATTTTGTTGGTTGATCAAAATCTTTTTTTTATTGCGGATTCTGGGACGTTGAAATGCAATAAATTTGCTTTCATTCTTTTCTTAATTTGATACTTTAAATTGCTGATTTTTTTATGTCACAATTCTTCGTTTTAGCCAAAATAAAATTAGACTCTGCGAGTAAAAATAAATTTTCCTCCGTTGTCCGATTCGATATTCAAAACAGTTTTAAAGTGAGTTTTATTTTTCGTGTGGAGAACTGGAATTCGGTATGGAAAATTTGTCTATTCGAGCTGTGTCTTTAAGATCGTAAACGAAGCTCGATTTGGTGACGATGAAAAATAACAAAACAGATAAATAATGGGTTTGTAATAGAAATTGGAAGAAAAAAGGGAATGGAATTTTCGGAACGTGCGAATACTTAATGAGGAGATAGTTCGTGGGGTTGGAATCGATCGGCCATCGATGAATTGGTAGTGTCGTTGAATGCGAGCGGAAGGCGAGGTAGACTTGATCGATTTGAGCTCGGTGCGGTGAATTAATAAATAAAAGCGTACCGACAATTGCACAATACATTTTGCCGAATAGCTGCAAGCCCGGCCATGCAAATTCACTAACAAAACAGCGAAACAATCGTTCGTGCTTCTCTTTCTGTGAGGGGTCGGGCATTTTATTGTCTGGCTCTTCATTTGAAGGTTTTGTACGTCAGTGCAGCCAAAAACACAGGAAAACGCGATAGTACGCGACCATCTCAAACCCCCTCGTTTACCTTTTCGCTCTTTGTACAATTTTGGAATAATAATTCCGCGTTATTCTTCTCTTCCACGTTCCTCCCTTAACTATACTCTTTTCTCATTCCTTCAGACCTCTGGGAAGGGAGAATAAGAAACGACGCTCGAAAAGTTGGAGCTGGCCATGATTCTTTTTCACCCCGATTATCATTTGTTTGCTCGTAAATCGGCTCTCGCGAGAGAGAGCAAAAAATCGTTCCTTTTCGTAGCCGAATTCAGCGGCGTTCCTCGCTCCTCTGTCCGCGTTTACAAACATTTTTAGCGGTTCAGCCATATCGGCGCTTGTTCGAAGCCACACGAGCCCTTTATTTCTTCACAATCTTTAGCAAAACGATTGAAACGATCGAGGCTCCAAAACTCTACGAAAAATCCTGTTTTCTGGCATATTCGCTAATGACAGAAATAAAATCTTCGACAAAAAAACCGAAAACGATGAATCAAAAATAACTTGGTTCGCATTTTTTTCAAAAAATATTTCCAAACTCTCGAACTGGGTCCCACATAGACCAAAGTCTTTTCGGTCCCATGATCCTCAGCAAAAGCCACGAGTATTTTTTGTTGCACGGATCGAACAGCCGTGAAACACAAGAGAAAATGTTTCCATTGAGGTTTAGGAGTGGTGCACGAGACGAGTTTTGTTTCGGTTTGAGCGCAAGGCGTAATCGATAAGCCTAAAAACTCCATCGTTCGCTGTTACCTCCGGCGAGAGTCTCTAATCAATTACACAATTAATCATCTAATTAAGGCTCTTGGTTCGATCGTTTTGTTCTCGTCTCTTTCGCCTGCACACTCTGTACGATCGGTGCGCACGCGGCGCAGCATCGCATTCGATAACTCAAGGCCCACTAGCAACGATTTATTTACCAAATAATCTCGCGAGTGCTCTGATTTCTCGAGATCGAGATTCCAGTACCAGGCTCGATCGAACCTTCCAACATCGCCCGCCACGAACTTTGCTTTTCAAATCTATTGTATCAGAGAGGCAAAAGCATTTGAAAAAGCCATGCTGTTGTTCATCGATAACGAGAGAGAGAGAGAGAGAGAGTTGACTAGAAGTGCTAATTCAGGGACTATAATCGTTCAGCACAACACACTTGAGTCTCGCTGTGTGATCGTAATCTTTGTGTCTTTTATACAAAGAGTGGAGCACAGACATTTTCCTTTTCTCCCCGATAAATACATTAACTGATTTTTCAATGAGGTTAATGAATAGATTAGCCTTAGTAATTGCCTTTTCGCATGAATGTGTGTATGTACACGCTCGTATTATAGTAATTCCTCGAGCAATTTATCACTGTAATCTGCGCGGATTTTTATGCTAAACGTTGCCGGGACTCGCAGCAGGAAACACCATTTTTATCGACTTCAAAGTAGCTTGAATTTTCAACAAATTCAATTATAACGACAAAACTGAAAACATGTTTCCATGTTGAGGGTGCTCATCGTACGAGAGTCTTTAAACTTATCGATCGTAAATAAATCGACGTGCAGTAAGTAAAAGTGGGTCGTTGTTGAACAATTTTTACACACTTTTTCTACCGTTCATGAGTCAGGAAGGAGGAAATTTCCAAATTGACAGTGAATCGATGAAAAGACATTGTGAGAGAGTTTTGCGAATATTTCTGACACATTCGGAGCTTCTTCGAGGCTTCCATTAGACGTGTACACCCATCACGGAGGTCTGTCAGGAATGCAGTATGGAGAGAGAAAGGGACATAGATGCATGTGCACAGAGAGACGTACATCCTAAAGTCGTCAGGATTATGACAGCCACGTGCGTTGAGCAAGTACAGAGAATTGGTGTTTCTCGTGCATAAGTATCGTCGGCGACGGTGGTCGCTAAAGTTATAGCCGTGGCTTATTAAATCTTGGAATCCCTCTTTATCTCCGTGGTGTCGAGGTTTCTCGGTATGCGGCAGCGCGAAAAGGGCTCATTGCAGGTCTGTTGCAACGACAGGTCGCCGGCTGAGCGCGTTGAACGTCGAGCGTCTGCTCGTCGTCTGCAGGGGGAGAACGGAGATGGTAAATCGAGAGGAAGAGGAAGGGAGGGACGGGAGAGGGAGGTGAAAAGATGCTGCGAAGACGATTGAGACTCCGTGGAGAAAGAGCACCGAAGAATCTGCGTGACGGATGAGTACGCGTGTCCATGCATGATTCCACCTTTTAAGTACTCTCTCCTCGCATTTTTTTCTCCCATCCCTCTGTGCGGAGTGTGCGAAGAATCTTTTTGTAAGGGATGTTGGATCGGATGCTTCGTATCGGCGGTGCCGCACGAAGGGACTTGGACGCAAAATCTTGGCAGTCGACGAAAGCTTGTTCCCTCGAGAAATAGAGAAATTGTGATATTCAAATGTTCAGTTTGCATAATTCATGGTACTAATGTGACGAGAAATCGATGTAATTGGTAGCACTAACGACGATTCATTCTCGATGATAAATCATGCCAAGTTTTTATTCCGATATGCAAATTCAATCGGCATGATTGTGCGAAGATGACACGTCAAATCCAACGATGACGGGTGCGCGTGCACGTGCCGAGAAAGTGTGCTGCACTCGCTGCGTCTCGTATGCGGTGTGCTGCTGCTGCTTTTGGAAAGGAGTGGAAAGGAGAGAGAAAGAGTTTGTCTCCGGCAAGGAAAACCCTTGACACGGCTCGAGCCAAGAACACACCGAAAGACACGTTCGCGCAGGGAAACACGACGAGGAATCGGAGCGTTGTGCACGTGTGTGTGTGTGCCGCCTGCTCTTTCTAAGCCGCCTCACAGTCGTGTACGAAATTCTAGCTCGAGCTTGCGTGCCCGGCATTGTGCTTTACGATTCTCATTTCCCGCAACGTCATTCCGCGAGGCAGCGACGTCCCACTGCTTTCCTCATGCGCTCTTTGCCACTCGGGCTTTCTATCTTTCTTTCTTTCCTGTGTCGTGTCCTCTCGACGTTCAACCCCTTTAGTCCTTTCCCGCTCCCCGCCGCTCGGCCGGGCTGGAGTCAAACTCTGCGGAAATTTCAAAGTGCCCTTCTTTCTCCTCCTCCTGCAATATTCCAATCGAAGTGCAACAGTCCGCGGCTCCGAGGCCGAACAAACTCGACGCGAGCTCTTTCCTGCTCGCTCTTCCTCCCCCGGAATCAACGTATTGGGACAGATTTAAAAAACTCACGAAGCTCCATCCTCTAAAGTAAAAACGACGAATGAGCATCGAAATCGAAATTCTTATCAAGATCGGTGCGACGCGAAGCGACCGATGAAAATCCAACGAACGTGTTCGAGGATGAAAAACATTTGAATATCATTTCATGCAATCGTTGCTGCGAGAATTTTTTCCACTGATTCTCCATCCGACTTTATCGCTGCGGGGAGAAAATATCAATGCGGCCATAAAAAAATGTATTGTTTCCTCCTCACGTGAGGAGCAATTATCATGCAGGACGAATATACCAGCGAAAAAAGACCGAGTCGAAAGGAAACAGAAGAAAAAGAAGAAGAAGAAGGAGAGAGAGCGAAGCAGAGAAAGTGGCTACTCGAGGGGCTCGAGCCAGCTCGTCGCAGAGAAGTGCCCTGTAGATGTAGGAATGACACGAGTGGTTATCTCAGTGGCCACGCGATATTGTCATCAGAGAGGCGAGAGACGTGAGGCGAGGAGGTCGTATACACACTTATTGTTAAGCAGTGAACGTTACGTTGGGGGATCTTACGAGAGAGGGAGAAAGCCAGCAGAGGGACAGGGCGGCTTCGTATATAGGGAATAACCTGGTCCCAGATAAGATCTCCTTGGACGCTCGAGGACGTGTTTCCACAGTGCGCGGGAGCTTTCGCATGCTCGAGAGAAGCGACGAAGCAAAACGGGACAGAGAAGCAGCGCAAGTCCGACAGAGTGTGGCCTTTCCCTGCCTGATATCACCTGCCCGCGGTCGACCTCTCGCCACGACTGCTTCAACCCCCTGCTTGTCCACCGCGTGACTCGACGTTGCTGCGCACCCTGCGACCATTTCCAGTGATAAACACACCCCCGCCGTACAGAAGCCTTGCCGGTCTTCCTCCCGCCCCCGCGCGAGCCGAGGAGGGTTAGCACCGTCGCCCGTTATCTCGCACGCGAATTAGTTCTACAGATTTTTCTTCTCTCTTTTCCTTTTCTTTGACGCTGTTCTTATTATTATGGGCTCGCTGTGATTATTTTCGTGTGACGTTCTCGGATCTTTTTTTCCTATTGCTTCGATTTTGGCTGCGAAGTCGCAGGATCGAGGCGTTTGGAAGTCGCTCGGGATCTTTCGCTGATCCGAGCCTTTTGGGCGATTTTCAGCCATTTCGCTACTCATCCGAACGCTTATTGGACCACTAAACGAGCGAATCCTACGAACTAGCGTCGGCGTTGACGTGAAATTGTTTTTTTTTTTGGAACCGCAACGATTGCACGCTCACCGGACGTCGATCGGTTGGGATGTTAGAAATTTTTGAACGAACGAACCCAAGAACGGGAACTACTCTCGGAAAGTGCGGGTGATGCAACTGCTCGTTGTGTTATTAGAATGGAGATTGGTGTTTGGACAGGACGTCGGAAGATTTATCGATACGATGGCGAACTGCTGCAACTGGCCGTCTCCGCTACTTTACGATCGGTTATTCCCTCCCCCTTCGTCGCTACTCTCTCTCTCTCACTCCCCCTCCCTTTTGCACTCTTTCTCTCATTCTTGTTCTCCCTGTAATGCAGTCACTGGCAGACGTGACAGCGCTCGAACCGGGCAACTTGAAATGATTATTCTCGCACGATATTTCCAATCTTCTCATCGTACGGGCGGCAGAATCAAGCTCGATATCTTGCTCCGTTGTGCAATGCTCGGCGAAGAAAATTTATACGGAGTTGAAAATATGGAGGAGAATCGAGCACGGCGAACGGAGACCTCGCGAGAAATTATGTTTTCGTCTTGAGGCACGTACATTCTACGCTGTTGCGTCTATGTTTTGTCCAACTGCGAGCGGGGAAGAAGAACGCGAAGGTTTGAGTGGACAAGGGACGAGGGCCGAGCCTTAAAAGTCGTTCAAAAAGGTCGTTAACATCCGACATTACGTCACTGAAAGAATCCTTAAAATCTCAAAATATTTTAACTCCCGATACTTTTCTACCGTGGTGATTCAACTTTTTACGTTATTTTCAAATTTGCGGCTCGATTTTCTGTGTCCGAAGACGCTCTCCTGGCACGGAATCACGAGAGAGCAATCAAAATAGTCTCGAACTTATGCACACATGAACATACACACGCGAGAAATAACTATCGTCGCACGTGCTAGTTCTGCTTCTTGCCGGCCATAAAGATACTCGATATGCTGTCTCGGTTTTATAGTTCAGGGCCCCACCAACCTCTCAATACTTAAACGCCATTCAATTGTCTCGATTCATAAAACAAATGACTCCAACGCGAGTGCACCTGTTTCATCTCGCTCTCTCCTTTTTCCCTTTTGTTTTCTGTGGAATATCGTGGACTGGAAATTATGGCAGGACCGACGCTGCGGATTAGTGACGAACTCAATCGGTACGATCGAAGGTTCAATCCAATAAATATCTCAGGAGCTTGTCCCAGATTCCCAAGACTGCGAGGCCCCTTAATAGAATTTTTCGATCGACCAATCAGCGATTTCGAGGGTTGACAGCTCCATTGAATCTTAACACTATAATGAGGATCAATGCCGATTTCGAGTTGCTTCTTCAAGACACTAATTTTCATTCTTATTTGATGAAAATTTCATGAGAATCGTCCAACATGGATTTATCTCCAACAGCAAAAATTGCTTAATTTCCTCGAGAAAGTTTCGTTTCGACCACGACGTGGGTCAATGGGTCCTTATGGCGTAGTGACGAAAAAGAAGAGAAAAGATAATCTTTTGGCGAATTGGTCGTTGGCTAATTCGCGTCTCGGATGTCTTTTGCTTTGAGTGAATCGAGGTCCGGGCCTTCTCTCGATTCGAGCCTGTACGTTTTGCGTTTTTTCTCATTCCCAGTGCACGGCTTCTTTCCCGGTTTGGTTCCCAGCCACGCTGCTGTTCTGGGTTGGTGTAAGTGTACACTGAGGAACCGCCACCGCGAGACACTCGGGGCACAATGGCTTATCTGCTCGAGAGATTCGCGGCGCACACATTCAGGCTCCTCGTCCTCGCCTGGGAAACGTTCGGCTGCGCTCCCTCTACACGTCTGAACAAACGATATAGATGTGCGCGTAAAAAACAAAGGTAGTGGGGGTGGTGGCCGCGGATTCGTGCGGACAGTTCTCGCACAATATTCGTTTCCTTTGCGTCCCTCTTCTCTTCTTTTATCTCTATCCGTAGCTCGCCCCCCGTTTGTTCTTGGCTTGGGAACGAGAGACGAGACAAAAAGCCAAGGGAGGACATACGAGGCTAAATAAGGAATGAAAGAAAGAAGGAAAAAGAAATATAAAATAAGACGAAAACGGGAAGAAAGATGTAGAAGAATTAAAGGCCTGGACGATGAGCATATGGGGATGCTGCGTGTATGTGCGTGACGCGAATTGGGTTTAGGACTGTGTCAAATGACAGTGAAGAGCGGGGGGAGGGGCGAGGGGGAAAGCGAAGAGAACTCTCGACTCGACTCTCGAAGCTTCTCTTCTTCTTATTTTTCTTGTTCTGCCTCTTTTAGTGTTTTATCCTTCTTGACGAGCGTTGAAAACCGCTCCTCTCGAGTCTTCGGCTCTCACATCACTAAATAGATAAATATATTTATATATATTTGAAAGCTAGTTGGTGTCGTGAAAGGATAAAGCGAAGGAGGTCGTAGGTCGCTCGTGAGAACATCTCTCCTCCCCCCCTTCGTAGGAGCAGGCTGAAAGAGGATCCTGAACCCGAAGGAAGAAGATACGCTTAAGCATGTCATCATCAACGTCATTTTTCGATGAGCTCGACATTTTTACATTCTTCTTATTTTTACGACTCTCCCTTCCACGAGCTCCAATGTGGAGGAGCGAATGAACGTGAAATTCGTGAGTTACGACCAGAATACTCGCTACAAAAATCTCGTAAAATCTCCGACGAGAAACAAACCTCGCCGAGCCAACTTTTTGGAAATAGCCATCAATCCTATTTTTCCTTCTCACTCAATCAACGAAAATCAGCCGAATGAAAGAGGAAATATCGTGGCCCAGGGCCAGATTCACTTCGTCACTCTTGTAATATTCGCCGCATGATTTCCCCAGCATTCGTTGAATCATCCCAGCAATACTTTTCTCTTTTTTGGCCCAATATTGACTCTCTTGACTTTTCATAAACGCTGGAATAATTCTTCAGCCTCACTAAAAACTTAGGCGTCCAAATCAGCGGTACGAAACAATTGAAAATAATTTTTTTTTTTACAAGAAACAATGTTTTCAGCTTTTGCTTACAAAATCGTCGACTCCGCGTCTATTCAAACGAATATTAAAATGCTTACGTTTTAGTTACGTGACGAATATTTGAAAGGGAACAGCAACGTACCTCCCACATTGTTCTCGGAAAAGAATTCGACAAAGTTTGCACGCCTTTGCTCCACTGTCTTTATAATGCATCTGCGACATAAAAACTCGCATGCTAACTATACATGCTCGAGGATGGGAGTAGGGTAACTCTCGGAGCGAGCGTGTTGGTCGCAGGGGGGTTGAAAACCGCTCGGACCAAGGACATGTGCGCGTTCATCTTTTCTCGCGGCTTCTCTCTCTCTCTCGAAGTATTTCGTCCGTGACACATGCGGAACATTGCGTAATTGTAAACCTCGAAGGATGTGGGCGGGTTCTCGAGCCAGGAGAGCAGCGAAAGTACAGAAACTTTGGTATACGCGTATGTAAGCACAGCGGAGGAGCACCCTCGACCGAAATCGACTAATCGAGCGGTACGCGTACGAGCAGATGTTATCTCGAAGCTTGACAAACGAAAGGGCGTAATTTCACGTCGCTAAGGAACTCGGAAGACTCGAAGTCTGACCTTTTGTTTTCCCGAGATACGCATCGCTCCGGCTCGCTCGCTCTTCTCCCTCCTTTTGCGAAGACCCGGACTCGTCGGTTTTTCAGATCCCCGCTTCGCGCTCCAGTTTCTCTTCTTTTCGCTCTCTTTATGTCCGCGCGTTATCTCGCAGCTACAGATCGTTACTAGCTTCCGGAAAAAAAATTGTCTCCACGCCCTCTCGTAAAAAGACACCTTTCCTTCGGAACAAACGTTTGTGTCTGAAAATCGAAACGCTCAGTTGTACTTCGAAGTCAATATTTTTCTACGATCTGGAAAAAAGTTGTTTTCTCCCACGTCGTTGAAGCGCACATCAAAATACGTGAATAAAAACAACAATTAAATAAACAAACTTTTGCTAAACTTCTAAGAATATGACGAAAGTTTTCGTGGCTACGAAATTAGTTTTTACGAAAATTTGCAATTTTTACTCCAATAAAAACTATGCACGCGCAGCGTCATCGCGAGCCTTTGAAAAAGTCTACTAAACTCTGTCATTTTTCATGAAACATCGATCCTCCGAAACAAAAATCCCCTGCGAACAGAAGAAATCGTGCGATGTCAGAATCGATAAAACGTGAACGAGTTTCGAGTGAACCAGTTAAGTAGTTTACTAGTCACAGATCAGAATTTGGGCCTAACGGGTTTAAGGCCTCTGTAATAGTCCCTCGAGCGATCCCCCACCCCCCAGCTCTAAAATCTCCAGTCCGGAGATAATCTGTTCGGTATCGTGCGTACCTGAAATCCCTGTATTCTGCTCGAATGAATAGAGAAAAATGGTGGATGTAAAAAGTTATGATGAATTTGAGACCGTGCTGTCACAGTTTCGTGTGTCAATGCACGTGGCAACTAAGGCGCACACCAGAGATCCCGCGTTATAACCGAGTTCGTGTAAATATGTCGATGCGGTGTATGTGTTTCGTGACGGTGAAGTGGGAATGGGTGAATGGGCCGAGAAGCGTGAGGACATGTGTGAAATTAGCTTAATCTTACGGGCTCGGATGACAATGGGTGATACAACGGTAGTTCGTGTACGACACGCATCGCATGTAGGTTCGTTCCCGGGCGTGTATGTACACTAATATAACACGAGTGACAAATCTCACCCCGAGTAATATGTGCAGCGGACGCGCCACCTCCCCCAGCCGAGCACCCTCCCTAGAGCGCGTCTCTCGCTGTCTCCCGACCCCCTCGTGTAAATACATTAGAGGATGATCTCTCCATTGGCCCGGGAAACAAACCTGGACTGACGGGATTCATCATATTCCACAAGGCACGACGATAGATTCATATGCCACCCTTCGAAAATCCCCCGCCGGGTATTAACAACAACAATAATCTCGTGCCTTAACCTCTCGTCGAGTAGGAACACGATCGAGGAGACGCACGAGGCTTCTGAAAAATCACGCGGAAAAGTTATTGCTGTTGCTTGGGAGGGGGCGACGGGTTGAATCGCCTCAGGGGCCCTGGCTGGGGTTATCGGTGCTGTGGAGCAGCGATGGGTTGGACATCGCGCAGGGAAGATTCGTCGAGTTTTCGAGCAACGAGGTCAATTGGACCTGAGGAATCTACGGAATCACCGTCGGCCTTAAAATATTCGCGAATTCTCTCAAGACGATGGGAGAGCAAAGGAAAGAGATGTCGGTTGTGGAGTTATTTAACAATGAGCCAGCTGGCGCGTGCTGCGATCAGGGAAGCAACCCTCGACGTAGATTTACACAGGGAGATAAACTCACGTACGCAGGCAGCAACGCAAAGGTTTCCTTATTTTCAAGCAAGGAAAGTTTCAATTATTCTAGTCATGTCTAGGGCTAATATTCAGGCTTTTTTGTTTGTTAGAAAAATCGTGAATTGGCTCGAGGCATGAGGAACGTTCGTGGAGGTTTTTGGCTTCTTTTTACGACTTTTTATCTTGGACGCGTCCGTGAATAATTGTAGTTTGAAAAAACACGCAAACATGCACCACTTACAAGCTGATTTGTCCTAAACTTCGTGAACGCGTCGGCTACGAAACGTGCATCATATGCACAGCCTCGTGGCTCCCTAAAATGTTCATTTACCCCTGGATGTAGTAGCCAAAAACGTAACCCCCCTGTCAACAATAAACGGGGATGCCTCAGCCCTTTTGTTACGGTGGTTCTCGCGTCAATGCGCCCGGAATCTCTTCCGTGCCTACTATTTTTTCCCTGCGCCATTGACGCACACAATTTTATGCGCGCAGACGTCTCTCCCTGTGCGCTTTCAAACAACCCTCACGGATCCTCGCAGTGTCTCTCCATTTTCAGCGACGCGTATACAGAGCTAACTAACCGCACCATCCGGACGATTCACACCCTCGATCCCCCATTCATCTTCCCTCGGGTCCATCCGATCGGCTAATTGAGTCACTGCCGCTTTACGCGCGGCAACTTTACACGTGATTTTTAACACTTTGACTCTTGATGCACGAAAAAAAGCAAGGAAACTGAATCTATCTAGCGATCCGTTAATTACGAAGGCTCCACAAATGAAAACGTCTCAAGAGCAGGCAGAACTTCCGAGAGCTTCGCTGAACTTCCGGTTTAGTGTTATCGACATTTTTTTCCAACTGCGCTCGTCGACCGAGGTTTTCGTCTGCACTTTCGATCACCTTCCTTCCTAACTCGTCGCAATCTCACACACCAGAACCGATCCGTCGTTCGATTCACGTGCAAGATCATCGCTTATGAATAATTTGAATCTCCCGAGTAAATAAATTACGTTGAAGGCTATTCGGACAGAGGGACGCCCATTTTGGGACAGTCGCAAAGTTATTTCGTCTGTATTCGCTCCTGGTCCCATATGTGCAGTTGATATCTATACGCATTGGTACACGTGTAGTGAGCGAGGGTGCGGTTATGATTAAGTAATAAAACATTTAGGTCCCAGCAGGAGCCCCAATGAAAAAAATCTTGTCCCTCGAGCAGCGAGCGCTCTTTTCGTCCGTGTTAAAAAAGCTCGAATGTGCTTGTGTTCGCGCCTGCGTTTGTCTGCGGATCTCACTCGTATGTGACTTTGACTCGGCGCGCACGGACTTCAAACTCGTGCCCACTGTCGCTGTATTTCTGTGTGTGACGTACCGCTCGTATTTATGTGTGTATTCCGACACAAAAGGGCGTGAGGACAGATGCAACGTATCTACCCTCACAGTCGATCGATCCTGGGCGTTTCGGAAAGATTTCACTGATTTTTTTCCTCCCTGTTATTTCCGATCGGAGATAGAGCGAGCCTCAAGCGCCTATTCGTTTACGGTTTCTCGACGCTCGTATAATAGTGCCAAAGCTTTGTTCATGCCACACAAATAGCGTATCCACGTATCGATCGCTTTACGCGATTTATTATACGGCTACTTCGCTTCTGTCGTACACAACGCGCCATCGAATCCACCCTTCGAAATATCTAACAGCGAAATTAAAACTTTGTTTTCTCGTAATTACACGTTCCATTGTTCCTTGAGAGCAATCGTGTCTGTTTCCCCTTTCCTCGGTTTTCTGAACGTTCTCCTCGGGCTTGATGCGAACGTTCGATTGCAGTGAGGCGCACAAAAACGAATGGAGTTCGATGGAATTTTTGCGTCCTCGGTGAAGATGTCTTCACCAAGGAAAATCGAGTTAATTGACTGGAAATTTATTGGAAAACGATAGCTCATAAATGGGGTTGAGCAAATTTGAAATTTTTCTGGTACGTCTCTTACTGTAATTCTGCTTTCTTTGGGAAGGAAAACATTTATTGAAGTATGTTATTTAGCCTCGAAAGCTCTCGTATGCAAGTATAACGTGCAGGTTAAATGGATCGTACGAACGCGAGACTCGCGTGACAATTTCGCTATACCGAAGCCCGATTGTTTTGATATTTTTTTTCTCTCTTCCTCTTTTTTCCCTCGAGCTGTTCAATTAGAAGGGACAATTTAATCTTGTCTCGGAGCCCGATCTCTTGGCTCTCGACAAGAAAAGTTCGGAGTTGCGTGCATCGGAGTCGGTGGCCAAGAAAAGTAACACACACGGCGGTGGAAATGTTCCTGGCACATCAATCGACCACGACACCATCCTCACGGAGGCTCACGTGTGCTTTCTTTCGAGGCTTTGATTTATCGTCTTTCGTTTCGAAGCTCGCGGATTGTTCCTAATTCTAGTTATTTCGTGATCGTTAATGCCATCGCCACAGTCTTCGTGCCCAACGATCCTGTCTTTTATCCAAGATATGTAAGAATCGCCTGATATTAGGAAAAAGCTCCTCGATGACAAGCTTTTTTCTGCAACAACTCAATCACTTTCGTATCGACGTTCTCGTAAAGAAAGAATTCCGGCGTTGCTAACTCGACTAATATTTTTGTCAGCGTTTTTCTGAACGTTGTTCCCAGTCCAAGTGACCAAGTGAAGTTTCATAAAAGTGCTAGAAACGAGGTCGAGATCTGATGAACTTCGAAGTAAGCTGATGAAGGAACTTTCGTGTCGTTACAAATTTCCCTGCTCCTCGAACCTCCGGTTCGTTTTGTATTTGAATTAATGGATCGATACGCCGTTGTAAATAAAATAAATTGCCATCGTGAATGCATAATCGTTAACCAGGGGAAAAGGGAAAAGGACAGAAGAAACGGAAGGGAGAGAAGAGGCGAGCGTATGTTTTGGCATACAGTCGTCCAACGTCTGACACGTGCCAGCTATAGACATACGCGATCATAGACAAACCCGCAGGACTCCCCTCGATGGGAAAAATGTAATGAGAAGTTTTCGGTGCACAGAATCTAACACGCTCGTAGCGCAGTGGAAAAGATTTTCCTATTAAAATGCCATCACCGAAAACTGCACTTTGCTCTAACGAGCATTTCGTGAAAAAAATTCGTGCATTCAAACGTTATTAAAAAAACATCACGAAACGTTACCGAATTCTCAACATTTTTCGATCTCCCAAAACCGGAATTATTCCAATCAACGCGGCAATAAGAAACTCGGAGAGCTTCGACAAAAACAGACGAAAAAATCGATCAGGTTGCAGGTACGAAAAAATCGTATTTTCTCCATCGCGATCCCTCGTCACTGGAATTCCTCGTTCTTAATTCATCCCCTGCCATAAAATCGAGTCTCGAAAATGTGAAAAATAAATAATTGACAAAACGATTGAAAAAGCAGGTGACTCCGTGAACGACTTCAAGAAAGTCGTCGAGCTTCTGTCGCATCGTTCTTGAAGTTGTAACGGAGCAGGGAGCGAGTGAAATCGTTTAGAATACAGACTTTCTTTGAACGAGAGTACCGCAGTGGGTAGCAGTTCAATCTGATTTTAAGAGATGATCTTTCGGGGGCGTATCCTCAGACTCGCACCCCCGATATTTCTTACCGTTACGCGTTTCAGCCCCCGTACAGTTACAATACGTCTTTCAATGTGTGTGTGTGTGTATAAAGTTGATATAATGCGCTGTAAGTACAACGGATGGCTACGCGAAGCACAATGGAGTACGGTTACCGTGGCATCTGACCTCGTCTAGAATGTCGCATTATAATACGAATGCACGAACGCGCGATGCTGCACTTCGTTATACTCTCTCATATTATTAACTGTGGGTGTATGCATAGGAAACGTGATATGTGGCACGCGACGAAAGTGCAGCGCTTATAAATGCAACCAGTGAAAAGTCGATTCCCGATTTCTTAATCCATTTAAAGAACAACTGGAAATAATCGCTCGACTTGAAATCTTCGAGTCATTTTTCGTTCGTCCGTGTACTCGCCCCGTTCGCTAAAATTATGCAAATTATTGGATCGCTGATAGGTCGATTCTTCAGAGGAATTCGATGAAAATCGACGAGTGGGTTCTCGTGATCGTTGAACGAATCCTTGGGGTCGATAACTATTTCGGCTTCGAGTAAGCAATATTTGGGAAAACATTTGAGCTTTTTGGAATCTTGCTTTTCCGGTGGTTCTTTGCTTTCTGGTTCTTCTGCTCCTTTCCTCTTTTCTTTCATCCGCCTTCTGCTGGCCCTATGAAGTGTGCGAGGGGTACGAGGATCACGCGAGCTTCCGCAGAGGGCGACCAAACACGCGTAATTGCCAAGCCATAGGGTCGTTGCTGCCAAC
Source organism: Venturia canescens (assembly GCF_019457755.1). NCBI lineage: Eukaryota > Metazoa > Arthropoda > Insecta > Hymenoptera > Ichneumonidae > Venturia > Venturia canescens. Next base: position 5,553,209 of record NC_057425.1, read on the forward strand.
GTTTTTCCCTGCGAATGGACTAGTTGCTAATTTTTTTCTCACGATTGTGCGTTTTATTAAGGCTTTTTATTTATTTATTTTTTTAACTACTGTGGGGAGAAAATTCGGAATCCGAATAACCGAAAAGTTCCATTCGCATTTGAATTATTGTCAAGAAAAAAAATTAATTTTCGTTCAAATTCCGAATCTCCATTTAAAAATACAACCAAAAAAGTTGACTTAAATATTAAGATTCGAATCTGGGAAGCGATGAAGCATTTTTTCACTTCCAGTTCGTTAGCACAAACATTGAATGAAATTGATTTTCAATTACTTCTGACGTGCCTCGTTTCGAGTTCGAATTCAGCTAATTGGGGGGGAGGGGTGAAGAAGGTTTGAGGATCACGACATATTGGTGAAACAAGAGCAGTGCAGTCGTCAAATTCACAAATTGGTACTACTCGCGACCAGTGTATTTATAGATACTTACAAAAGAGATAATGGCGTGATCAGACGAGTAGAGGCGCCATGGCTCGTCATTTCCGGCACGGAGATAGGCTGACGCATAATTTCCGGTTGTACGAAATAAGGAGAGGATCTCCGCATCGATCAAACACTCTCTTGTCTTAGCCGAAGAGGCTCCAAAACAGACAGATAGAAAGCGTGCCCCGAGGTACTTTTCAGCTCGAGTTCGTGCCATTTAAAAAGCACTCGAGACCAAAAGAAAGACTGTCAATAATTTGCATCCTTCGCCAAACCTGTGTGGAAGCCGGTGGTAATCGTTGGGTCGTAAAAAAAGATGTTCCTTCAGCCTCGAATTCCTCGTCCTGTGAATCATCAGTATGAGGAAAAATTACGCAATCACGAAATTGTAAAAATCGATCATGGACGAGCCCAAAAAATTCGTTTTTAAGCGAACCACAAACAAAAATCAAGACTCAAAACGAAACGGTGATATATTAAAATTTAAAATATTTTGTTGCGTTTTTAGAAAGGATTTTCATTCAGTCGAAAAATGTCAAATATTACAAGAAAGTTTTTTGTACAAAACAACAATTTTTTCAATGGATCACCCATGAGAAAAGCGATTGTTTTAAAACTTTTCGACGCCGTTTACAGCAACTCACCCTCCGAAGTGCGGTATTTATTGGGAACCCTTTGATGGCCGTCCTTCGAAAGTGGACGTTCGTCTTACCAGGATCGTGTTGCCCCATAAAGAATCGTCGGGGAAGACGCTCGTATATACACGTATAGAAAGCTGCGGTGCAGGGGACTCGAGGCCGAGCAATTTCACGCCTCTGCCAGAGCTCCACACAATCATACATCAAAAATTTATGAGATTCCCTTGCATCTTTGGACAACCGCAGTTCCGACCTAGTTTGAGACCGATCGCTCCTCGCAGTCTAAATCACAAACGAGATGCAAACCGAGGCTCTGAAAAGCTCAAAACACCTAGGAAAACGGAAAATTGAAATTCTACTTTGAAAATATCATTTCGTCGAAGAGCGAAAATTTCAAAAATTTCCATAACTATTTGGCACAGTTGAACACAATTTTGGTAAAACGATCGAAATTTCGTTACATTTTTCTTCAAAATATTCAGCAAAATGTACATTTTACTAATAAATTCAACGATAATTAACTTCCAAACAATCTCGAATGAGAGGCTTCCTGAAAAATACACACTTTTTCACGTGAAACTTTGAAAAACACGATCAGCCTGGTGTTTATAATTAGCTTCTGAGCAGGAGATTTTGACAGCGTGAGAAAGTAATGATTGTGCCGACTGTTTACATGTTTTATCACAATATCCGAAGCCTAATTAGCGTCTTTCTATCGCTGCCCGCAAAACATATTCAAACCTCATCCACAACTGGCAAAGATAAAAAGTGTTCTCTCCATCTCCGTCCCTTTCTGTCGTTCTTTCCATCTCTTTTTCGCTCGAGGGACTCGGGATTCCCACTCGAAATTATATTCTCATCAAATTCGGCTCCGTTTATCGGACTGAGCATCGCGTATTTATTTGTCTTCGCGTCCTGTCTCGTGTGTACAGTGTGAAACTACGAACTAAGTATCTTGCGAGTATCACTGATAGCTGCTCTGCCCAAAATTCCGATAACCTGACTCGGCGAATCTCACCGGATATTGATTTCGTTCGAAAGCTCAAGAGCTCTCATTACACAATACAAAGTATATACGATGACACATGATTTACAAGAAGGCTCATCATTTTCGGTGCTGTGACGAGAGCTGATAGCGCGGAGTTCGCTGGCTCGCATCGACTTGACTGAGTCAATCATATTTCGTTGGAAAGTTTACAGCGACTCGGTTCTCGATGACTTTTTATCTGAGCTGTAAAAATTACTAAAATTCGTTTGTAAAAATGTTTTTAAATCTGTAAAAGTTTTGTTGCGGAGCGAACTTTGGTGTGTGAGAAAAATGTGAGTGTGCAGAGCCCTTCGTTGAGTTTCGCTCTACAAACAACTTTTCTGCTCGCGTGGTTCATCCCATTAAATCACTAATTCGAGGGCCTCTTGGACACCGCATTTCCGAAACAGTGGCAGCGCTTTGCCGCGGCTCCCAAGAAAAATGAAAATGAAGAAGCAGCCGAGAAGTAAGTACGCACGCTCCAAAGACGTGGCGTGTTTAGCCCGCGTTTATCTAACAAGTGCTCCGAATTTTGATAAGCCACAGGGAAAAAGCTCGTCGTAAAATCCCAACATTGCCAGCTCTCATCGCTGCTCATAATTTCTCACAGTAATCGGTGACGAACAGTACAAAAAAAAAAACATTCAAAGTACATTGTCATGAGAAGAGAAAACGCCTTTTAATGACTAAAAATAGAGTGCGCTCTTTACCACTTTATCGATGAGTTGATTCAACTCTAATGCTAAATTTCAATTAGTTTCTCTAACCTCCAATCAAAGTTTTAACATCCCAGAAAATAAATGCACCGCGTTATTTCATTTTATAATCGAAACAATCCGAGTTGAAAAATCCTGTTTTTTATTATTTCTAAAAGCCTCAAACTTTTGTAACTGTTTTCACAATCGTGGATGAGAGTGCAAAATTTCGTCGACTGATTAGGAAGACGTACAAATTGGAAATAAGCTTGAAAATTGGAGTAGGGAAAACAGGGGATCCCCGAAATAACGCGATCGCCAATCGCTGAGGTCTTCCCCAGTTATCTAGTGCCACGACTCGTCGTTGATACGATTCTTTGATCATTGGTGATTAAACGAGTGAGTCTGGAGTGAGAGGGGGCGCGGGAGAGCGAATGGAAGACAACGACACGGAAATGAATAGGCTCGAAATGCCTGAAGTTCGATAGGGGCGTATCTCTCGAAGCTGCCAACGGTGAAGAGGCTTTTTTCATTCCGAAGACAAAATACGTAACACGTCGTTGGTTTATTTCGTTATCTCTATCGATCCCGGTGATCGCGACACATCCGACAGGAGAGTCATTAAGATACGGTCCGCACACGTACACACTTTTCGGACGAAAGTCGCGTCAAAGATAAGAAATTTGATGCCACCATATACACAAACTGCTTACTCGATCTGTCACTGAGACAAGCGGAAGTGTATTATCTCACATAAATTGATTACAATGTAATGCTGATTTCGAAAACAAGCGATTGCGCGTATTTATCGAAAATTCAAGACACGGAGCATCACCACTGTTGGACTCAAAATCACAGACTCTCAAAAAAGTGACAGAAAAGAGTAAAATCGTTTTCTATTCCTTATAAAAACAGAATTTTCCTGAGGGGTGACAATTCAATTTCAATAACAAATTTTCCATCAGAATTCGAACTTGAACGAACGAGAAATTGGACACAAAAAATAGAACATTTTCTCTTTTTTAATATTATAATTGAATACTAAAAAAAATACCCCAAATACACTTTTTCTGAGTGACGACAATTTTCATATCATCAATTTCCTCATCCGGACATAGACTCGATAGAATGAAAAATTGGGGACCGTGGCTATGTTTCTCGAATCTCAAAACATTCGTTCGCACCCTGATCGTGTATTCTGCATGCCAATACGAACATTTGTCCCATCCGAGTGATTTGCTGTCGATTATTATAAAATATGTTTTTTTTCCACCGAGTTTCTTGTGCACGGCTCCCAAGGATTCCTGTTTTTTAGGACGTTGCTTCGACGTGTAGGCTCGCATATACATGCACGGGCGCGAAAGATGTGGAGGCACATTGGGGTGTCGGTCGCGGGATGTCAGAGGGAGAAAAATGAGTGAAATCCATTAGGGGGATGCAGTAGCCGCCACACTTCTCGATGCTGCTTTGACCTGCGTCGATCTACGATTTTCTGTATGGGCTTTTCCAGTCTGACGCGTCCCTGGTAGCGAACGGACTGCTCGTAATTTTGAAGCAACGTTAATGATCAGCGAATTGGAAACGGGATACGAGAGCTCCAAAGTCTCTGTAATCAGAGACGAAAAAGAACGAAAGTTTTCAGTAAACAACCAAGAAAATCATATTTTTTGAAAATTTGTTGCTTTCGCATTGAAAGTTGCCGACGCTGAGGCTCTCGGCGAGTTTCGTGCACCCCGCCAGGCCTCGAGGAGGGCAAGAGCACTCGCGTCCTCGACTACACACGTGCTGCACTCGCGATACGACACTTTATCCACACGAACCAGCGGATATTAATGTGAAATGCACAAGTGAATGAGAGTAATAACAAACTTGGAAAAGCATGGGGCGATGTGTTTTCGGACTTCAGTCATCGACTGCGAGTTTCATCGTTAAAATTCTAAATGAAATAAACCATCGTTGAGCCTGGAACGTGATTATCCTTCGGGTTTGTGGCAAGGGGAAAGCCGTCTGTCTCCAGGGACGTAAACACTGAAGAACAACTTTTCAAACTAAACAATTAAAGAAGCGAATGAAGCGTGAGCCGGCCACGCGTCAATGAGCTAGATCTCTTCGCATTATTTGAAGACTCACACGCAACTATGAGTGTTCGAATGAAGCAGAGACCGACTATTCAGACTCCTAGGAAAGCTCGTAAAAGCGAGGAACAAAGAGACTGTCTGTTCGCTCCTCGAACCCTCAGTCGATGAGTTTACGGAGTAGAATTCCGAAGGAGTATTCGTGGCCCTCTTTGCTCGCGAGACATCGGCCCCGTCGCGTTCAACGCCCAAGCATTTGCGCCCTTTTGTGCGGTGACTCTCAAAAATAGTAAGAACGTGACGAATCGCTCGAGCTGTAACGCTGCGCTCACGAAAGCTCCGCGGTCGCGTGAAAAAAGTACTTTTACTTTTTTCGAGTTGTCGCATCCCAGGATTGCTCGAAACCGTCTAATTACTGGGCGCTTCGATGTTCCGATGGACTCAAAGGCCTCCACAAGCGCTGCCAAGAGGGAGGATGTTTCTGGGACAATGTAAAACAATTTTACAATTACAAATAATCCGGAAGGACCGAAAGGACTGTTCGCTGGGAACGCGGGCTGGAAGTAACCCCCCGAGCGTACACACGCATGCATAAAAATACCCTCGATCGTTGGTCACGGTGCCTCGATCGAAGCTTCATAGAAAAAAAAAAAAAATACACGAATTCAGCCCAACATATGCGTTTCTAGCGTGCGCCGTGGACACTGAAACAATCGGTTGCGATTACGCGCTCGCTCCGCAAAGACAATTGGCTCTCAATTTTTATTCCGGGAGAGGTTCCTAGCCTCGCTTTTTTCGTGCCCCTCTCGCGAGCCTGATTTTGTTTTATTTGACGCTCGGAATGGGTCAGCTATTAAATCGAGATTTACTTGCAACAATCGTTCACATTCATAGCGCGTTTCTCCGCTTGTATACAATCACAATCGTCCGATTGTTTCGAGCCTTGCTCTCTCTCACTCGGTTCAAACGATCCTGGTGGTTCACGCGCTCGTTGTGAAGGGAAGAATGCGCCAAGGATCGGTACGAAATCGCTGGTGTTTGGACATGTGGCCACGCTCGTACATACATGAATATTTCGACGTATAGATATACGAATAAACGCACATAAACCGCAATTCTCGAGTGTCGATTGTCGATTCGTTTGTTCTCGTTAATGCGACGATTGCGTGGCTCGAGTCTCGAAACAAAAACTCGCTCTCGCTTCACGAGGCCATCTGCTCTCACTCTCAATGCACTCCTCCGCGTACGTATGTCCTCGCGGGCACATTATATGTCCGAGGGTCTCTGTAACCTGCACAAAGTTGTAGCAGCGCGCTCTCTCCGGATGAGAGGATAAAAAAGAGAGAGAGAGTGAGAGAGTGAGAGAGAGTGAAACGGGGAGAATGAAAAAGAGCATCCGCGGTACGAAAATGAAAAAAGGGGATGATTTTTTCCAGTGGCTGGGTCATTTAACCCCTTCAACGCGCCCTCCGACCCACCTCAACTTACTTATACATACGCAAAGGGTGCGTTTCGTACGAGGGTAGATGAGCTATCGCAACGGGGGTGGCCTTACGAGATTCCGCTACGATTCACTTTTTCACCCCGTTAACACCGATTCTCTTATTGAAATAAAGCTTTTAGGAGCATTAGGAACTTTTAAGACCGAACAGGAGAGAGCGAGTCATTGATTTTTTCAGAGTCGAGTCAGTTTCGAAGGAGATTTTCGAGCGAGCGCCCATCTATTTTGGTTCACTACGGGCCCTTGATCGTTAAAAACTATAACAAAGTAGCGTCGAAACGCTTTTTTTTTTGAAAATCAATTTTTACACTCGCGACGAAGCAATCCTCCGATTTCAGTCCTTTTGTTTCGACGTTCGGCCTCGTCCCCCTCCACGCATTCTCCGACTGGCAAAATAATGCGTAAACCATGAAGCAGCCTGTATCGGTAAATTTGCCTCATATATGTATGCTCATGATGCCCGCACGCACCCTGAATAACACACGCGTTTGTGGTACAGTACAGCAGGCTCGTTCGCAGAGATCCTAGCAATTACACACCCTCAAGTGCCCTCTTTTAGGGGCGGAGAGAGAGAAGGAGAGTGAGCGAGAGCGAGAGCGAGCGCACGAGACGAGTCCCCATTAGGATGAGAGCTCCGAGGGATCTTTCGGCTTCGTAATGGTGAATGAAGAGGGTAGTTTGATTTTCGGAATTGCGGTCTTTGTCTTTATCGTATTACAGCACACGAGGATACACGTAAACGTGAGCGAGGAAACGGGCCTTTGTGTGCTGTCATTCCCCCGTGAAATCATCACCGAGGACAGGACGTGGGCCTGACCTTCCAGTCCGCGATCACCGCGCACTCTTTTTACGAAGTAAACAAAAACGTAGCTATGGATGAGCGTCGCTGCATTTCTCGAATATTTTTATCGCAAATCTTGCCCTGGCTTCTCCCCGCCGAAACTATTAATCCACTTCGCGAAAACGTCACCTCCACTCCTCCTCGAGTCTGCTCGAGACAAACGATTTCTCGGGAGATGAGAAAAAGATGAAACTCCCCGCAGTCGAGCCATTCGTACGGAAGTATCGAATCCGGGCACGAACGACGCGATCTGACGTCACTTCTTTCTGCGGAGATACAAAAAATTGTTTATTTTTCACAAACTTGTGAGCTGCAACTCATCTCGAGTGCTTCTATCCATGAACGTTGATAGAGTCGAGTTATGACTCCGCTCCAGGCCAGAGTATACGTCCAGCATAAGATGCGTTTATGTTTCGAGATAAAAGACTCAAAAAATAGCTCACGTGTCACGTAATCGTTCCGAACACTCGCTTCAAACGTCTCTCACTGCGCAGCAAGCGGTAAACTGGACTCTCGCTCGGTGGTCTGCACTATCTTGCTCGCTGCGGACTCGAACTACGAAGTTCCAAGACGCTCGGGCATTCTGTTGACCTCCAATTTTAGCACGGCGAGATCTCATTCGACACAGACTGGTTCATGAGAGCTGAAAAACTCGGGTTTCGAACTCTCTTTCGGCAGCAACGAATTTTGGCGACTTTGCTGATCATTGTTGACGCCTCATGCCCGCGAAGGTTCGTGTGCGGAAAGAATAAAGTGAGTTTGAGCAGGCCAAAATACAGTGTTTAGGACATTTGTACCGCGAAGTAGAAGCAAAAAAATACTCGCTGGGCTTTGAGGTCTCTGAGCAATAGCAAACGCCTGGTTGACAGAATCTATTCAATGTTAACACGACTATTTAGTCCTGATATTAACCAAAAACGTGATTTGCATTCGTGCACGGATTCGAGGATCGAAACGCGATCAAACTAGCCTGCGCAGGATGTCACAGAGGTTCAGAGTCGCTCTTCCGACGTTAACCCCCCGCACGAACCACACTGCCATCACCAAACACCCCCGATGCATGAATCGTTCGCTCCTGGTGCGACAAGAGTCATCTGAATGACATAACTTGATCAAAGGCCCTCGACGACCGTTTGATGTCTGATGCATGCGGTAAACGCTTGCACGTTTCCCGCCAAAGTCAGAGAATTCAATCCACACATGTTCCAATCCCGTGCGCAGGATTCAAGGCTTCCATCGGATCGTCAATTGCGAGTTCGATTCTCTAATTCTCCGCTTTCGAATAACCATTCTTTTCACTCTAAATTCGTTGAGAGCGAGTTTGTACTTTAGTTGCTGAGTTCAGGGCTCAATTTCAGCATATGAGATTCTCCAAAAATCAATAATTTTCTCGCAATCACATTTTTTTGGAGATAATAACGATTTGTGACAAACGAGCGCTTCCAGACGTTCGATGGATTCGCAGACTGCGATTTTTCAAACTTACAAACGTCCTGAATAAATTTCGTCTCATTATTTGCTCGTCGGGCGAAAAATGTCTGTCGCGGGACCGTCCCTCGACGTGCTGGCATCGTCATTTTTTTATTTACATTTCCCCTCGAAGTAGCTGGCATTTTTAGCTCGGAGGTGCCGAAATTATTGTTCGTCTTTTTGCGACCCTCTTTCGTCTCGTGCTGCTCCAAGAATCCACATTTGATACGCACTCGTATTGAATCGTCGTCGATATTGAAATGCCGTGTTGTTTCGCGTTCGATGAAACGAAATTGTGACCTTCGTTTTTCCTACTTTATTCAAGGCCTGAGAATGATTCATTTGTAGAATCCCAAAAAAAACTTTCAACGCCTCTGATTCATGCAAATATTTTCTAGAATCGAATGAAAAAAATATCAATTTGAGCAGCCCCGGGCTGTTAAAAAATTGGCAATTTTTGAAGAGCTGAAAAAGTGCGTGAATTTCTCCGGATATTTATTCGAGCCAATTGAGTTTCCATCAGTTATTTATGGCTTTCATTATTCTTCTAGCAATATGCTGTCGCGAGTGTCTCTGCCGAGGGTTGTTCTTCTTCCTGGCGATATCGGGGAGCGTGTCAGGCTTATCAAAGGCGAATTATAAGAGGAGCAACAGAGAGCAGGGTCGTAATATCGAAAGCAGGAATAAAAAAAACTCGACAAACTCGCAGCCAGTTTTGAAGCGACTTTCTCCTTTCTACCCTCGCTTCTTAACTTTTCGCCTTGTCGTAGTTCTCATCATTCTTTTCTCGCGTACGACCCTTGCAATTACGATAGTGAATTATAGATCCTCGGGGTTATTGACGATTCGCCATCCTCGTATCCATTCTTCTTGAGAAAGCTGCTGCGAGGACGTGCGAGTGTTGTTCGTTCGATCGTTTTGTTCCTCTTTCATAGGTGCGGCGTGTCTGTTTTACCAGGATTTCTCACGCCTCTAGAATCCAACATCGAAGCATAATTCGACGATTGTCCCTTAATTTTGGATGGTCGAGGGAAAGAAAGCGGCGACGGGTTAACCGCAGACAATGGCTCGCTTTTTCTCGTTCCATCGCTCGCTCTCTTTCTCCGCACGCTTAAATTCCCCGGGCGAACCCTTGCCGGGTAACACGTCGTCGGGAGTCAGACCAGACCAGGGCGGATGACCTTCTCAATCCGTCGAGCAATCGAATAGAAACTACCCTTCTCACCTCTTCTTACCGTCTAGTTATTCCTCCCTTAGGTAGCCCGTTTTTTTCCCATTTTTTCGTTCATCCGAAAATAGAAAAGGGTGCGATTTTTATTTCCTCTTGTACTCGTACATCGGAGAGCTCGCCCCAGCGAAATCGCTGTCTTCCGAGCACGCTCCTCCGCAGCCTGTTTTCACAAGAGTGATGATACATTCGCTCGCTTTATTTTCATTTTTCCTCCACTTTCGTTATTTTCTTTCATCAATCGAAAAGTCTCTCGATCACGCGCGTATCGGTTGACTTCTCCGATCTCGGAATCGAGAACGTCTCCATCGAAAACTCATCGAGACACCCTTTCGCACCCTTCCCAAACCTTCCTCTCTCTTTCTTCTCTGCACGCTTTTATCCAAAGCCGTCTAACGTCCGTCGTGCCCGCGTGTAACAGCTCGAAGATCACAACTTCAAAGGGTGCACAAATTCCGGTTAGTTTTCGATCCAACCTTCCTTTCGACGTCCCCTTCGCTCCACTGTCCATCAATTACACCGAACGATTCCACTATTTCGGATGTATGAGGCGACTCCGCACATTCCAATCAACGAATCAATCTTTGATCCAACTCTCATGCACAGGCCGAAAAGCGTTCATTCTCTCATTGCGATCTTCGAAAATACTTTGCTCCCAAGTATCGTTCTCGTCGAATCGATTTCCGAGTTAAAATAACGCGAGTCGTTCGTGTTAACAAACCGAGTTCATGAAAAATCGATATTTTTGTCTTCTCGAAAAAAAAACAGCGAAAAAAGCTCCTCGGAAACCTCTAAAACCACGCAAATAATTTCACGAAAGCATCCAATGACGAAACTGCGTTAAAATCATTCGAGTTTTGTGAAGTGCGAGAATTGAAATTGTCATCGACGAGGATCTCGGAATACAATAAAATTTATAAACTCCCGTGACTTTCTTACCCCACACAGTTCTTCCATTAACTCTGAACAGGCATGTGCGATAGATCGAAGATCTTATTTTTCATTTTCCAGATGCCACGATTTACGTCGTGATCGTTGTGCCGACTGTTTTTTTTCCTCTTTCCCAAGGCAGCAGCGCTGTACGTTCGCGTCACGAATTCACCCCCTCTCACGAGTCCATGCAGAGAATGCCTACCCCTGTGCTCACTGATTCTTTCTGTGACTCGCCAATGCCCAAATTCGCGTCTCTAGTTCATATACACACACGTGTTTTGCTTTTCTGAATAGAATCACGAGGTCTATTCTTCGGGGAGTATATTCTCTCCCTCGAATCACTCGAGGACGCGTCTCTAGACTCGCGTCCATATAACTGGATATGCGCGTCTCCGCACACGCAAGTGTTGTGTTTGGAGTTCGGATATCGGAGTTCTTATCTCGAGGCTTCGACTCTCGATCGCATCGGACGATTATTGTCGATTGTCCGAATGAGGGACGTTCGCGACGATTCACACTCTCCCTGTCACAGCTTTTCTTTCCCTGTCCTCGCTGCGATTGAAAAGAAATGGAAATTTCTACTGTTTGGTCATTTCCCTCGACGGAATCGCCTCGGAGATTCTCGTGTGAGCATTCGAATGATTCATTGCGTCCGGGAGACATTGCGGATCGTCACTGCTGACGAAAATCTCCTTATTTCCACAACGAAAATGTGCTGCTCCCTGAAATTGCAAGAAGATTCTTGGGATATGGTTTCGTTTGGGCGAAGATTTACAACGTTTGGATTTCCAGCTGAAGTAGCTTTCGAAAGCGAATGTTCTATCGACTTGTTTTTTATAAATCTCCTCCTTTTTTACCATAAAAATCCTTCTGAGTTTCGATTCTTCGTTCGCCCCCTCGCCCCCCCCCCCCCCCCCCCCGCTGGGGGAGAAGAGGAAACGGGCAGATCGTATCGCGTCGTTGAGAGAACCATCTATAGCGGAAAAGTACAGTGGTCGCCCCGAAAAAAAGGAAGAAAAAAACGAGAAACATTGCCTCGAATAAGAGAGCGAGAGAGGGAGCAACCCCTTTTGGCCTCGATTTAAACTTTAAATTCTCTTTATCTCGCGGTGAAAGCTTCGATCCTGAGAAGTAGCCCGAAGGGATAACCCCGGAGAGAAGGTTAGCCCCGAGTAAGGTTAGAGAGGTGCCCTCCGCAGGACGGTCAGTCCTGCTAGTCAACCCTCTTTTGTTGCCACTTGTTTACGAGCCAAGCGTGAGATTCGAGAACTTTGATTTCATTCTTTCTTCTCCCGCGCGCGTATATAAACTCTCGCAGATAAACTTGGCACATTTATATAAATGCACGCCGGGACCCACCCTTTTATTCATGGATATCTATCGACGCGGGAGAATCCATCTGGATGATCGCTCCGATTAAGGAGCCTGTGTGAATCGAATACGTAAGGAGGTTCGCGCAAGCCGGGTTCGCGGTAGCTCGGAATCTTACTCCCAATAATAAACGATCGTAAAATGATATTAAAACGTTTGTAAAACGCCTAGAAAATACGTTTTTCGATGATCGACCACTGCGCGAGAAAGTGGATGAAAATCCAATCTGGTGCTGCTGACTCCGGGAAATTTTCTCTTCGTATCTCCATCGTATGAACGTCGTTCCATATCCGGAGACGGTTCTTCGCCCCTCGATCGTTCTCACACGTTTCTAATACCGTTGACTCGAATCCGCGAGCAAGAAGCCGGAAGCTCGGGCCTGAAAGACACGTGAAACTCTCGATTAATAATCCAAGTACTTGCAACCAGGGATCTTTCAGTTGCAGGCAATAAAACGATGAAAAAGTAGATTCGATGACAAATTGATGTAGCGACGAGGAGAGTTCACGAGAGATCGGAGAATCTCGCGATCGCTCCGCGGCCAAAGGGGTGCCTTTCGACGTGTACATTTATACATGGAAGTATATACACCCACCACTGCGAGGGAGTAAGCTCAGAGAAGTTCCATTTTTTCTTAATTACGATGTTACGGAACATAGATTACGATGTTGGCTGTTCGCGCGTTCAAAAACATCTGTTCCCCTTCTTTCCTCCGATGAGTTTCTCGCGCCGTGCCGCCTCACTTTTGCGATCTCACTTTCGCTCCCGCGCGCGATCCGGAGCAGAGTATACGCTGCTCCCGCATCGAGGTGACGGCGCATCGAGGGGTGTGAGCTCCGCATGGGGTTTTGCACCCTCTTATACCCTCGTTCCTATACAGATATATACGCACGAATGTACACATGCGAATGACTTTCGCATAGGCGCGTATTCTCCGCACGGTAACGCGAGGATCCATACATAGCTCATGTAACCCGGCGGCTGGAGCTCGTCCGCCGAGAGATCGAGAGGGTGGTGAATGAGAAGCTCTCTTTACTCTTCGATACAAACAGCCTCGGGGACTGGCGTAATGAAAATCAAATTTGACTGTGTATGTTCTCCTGTACATAAGTGACGACGCGCCCAACGATCCCGCGTTGTCTGCCGTCCCTTGACCTTTTTTCAGGCCCGTGCCTCAGGAAAACCCCTCGCTTCCGAGTCTTTACAGACCGCGGTTGTGCTCGGGTTTGAGCAAAATTAGGAAACGCTGCGGTGAATCTCGGCTGGACTAAAAAATAACAAAAAAAAAAAAAAAATGTATTTATTCAACAGCAATTGATGTTGTTCGGAGAGTTTTCTTCGTTCGACTGCAATATTTTCGGAGATAATGAATCTGCGGTTTTATCTAAAACTATTTCATTCGTTCAATCATGTTTAACCTTGAGATCGATGATATCCGGTGAATGCCACATTCCGTTGTTCCAATGTTTTTTTTCCCATTGCGCGATTCGAACTCCGCAAGACCTGCGAACACAACTCGCGCGAAGATTTGTGACGTAGGAGTCACGATCCCGTTTACAGCACGAAAGTTGGCAGAAAACAATTCAATTTGGTGCTTCGTGCAGCATCAACGAGAGCGCATTTCCCAAAAGTTTTTTCCCAACGCAGTCGCAACGGATCGAAAAAAGTAATACGACTCTCCTGGCTGCATTTAACGATCGCTTCTCCGAGCGATACGCTACGGAAAGCGAGCTCGGAGTGGCCGTGGCCAGTGGATCGTGAATATTCGAGCAGTTTCCTCGCGACTGTGGAGCAGGCAGCTTGCTGAGGAAAAGGGTGTAACCGAGAAGATTTAGACCGTTAATCAACATTGGTTACATAGTTTTGTAGGCTCATAGGGCCTCCACATTTATGTATACGTTTTGCGGTCCGGAGGGCGGCCGCACGGAGAGCGTAAGCAGCAGCATGGCGGCCGGCGCCGTGAGATATTCAAAATTAATGGGAGCACGAGATAAAATTAATTTAACGGCGAGTGCGCGCCCGGGGCCCGGAGGGCTGTGTACCAAAGCCCCAAATCACAATGGCGCTCTCCGACTCTCTCTCTCTCTCTCTCTATCATTCGTTTCCCCGGCTCTCTTGTACTCGCGGTTCTCCCTCCCTCTCGGCTGGCCCTTCTGTGATTTCCGCGTGCCCTTCTACCTACATTTGTACACATGGATATATGTATCTCGATGTACATGACTATAGAGATATTGGTGTTTAGGGAAGCCACGCGCGTATACGTAACAAAACATAATTAGCCTCAATTGTTAATGCACCAATATTTGTACGCTGTCCTACCAACCAGGAGCTCGCTGCACACGTACAATCGGCGGAGTTCGTCCGATCCCACTCGTTCGTTCGCCTCAGCCCCCCGCACAATTTCCAATAACGGCGCGGGACGCACTTTGTTCTCCAAACGATAGCCGCAGCGCTGCAACTTGGATTTCTCTATCCTCGCGCAGCACGTTGTTGATTTTCGAGCGAGATTTTAGCATCGCTCTCTCGTTATTATTTTCCGCGTGTTTTTTTCTCTCAACTTCCGTATACTCTCGACTTCGTAAACACGCATGTGCGATGCGTTGCCATTTCGCCGACCTGAATGTTGAATGATTACACAGCTATCAAAATCAAACGGGGCAATGCTCTGTTCGGAGGCGGCGGCTCTGCCGAGCGTCATTGTAACGGTTTTTATGAAAAGCGCTCGCGCGCGAAACATCGGAATGAAACCAGCCCCGTTTCATTCTCTCGACTCTATTTTCTTAGTGGATTCAGCTCGAGGTTAAATCCTGGACGAATTTTTCGTTTCGTGGATTTTTTCTGATGAAAATATTTTCGAATTTTGAGGTCTCGATGCGCTCGATCGTGCAACGTCGAGTCGGAATCCTCGACGGTATTCGTGACTGAGCTTTGCGATCGCGGACGCGTCAGCGAGGACCGAAGGTGGAGTGTCGCCAGGGGAGCAGACACCCCCGGCGACCTAAATAGAGATAGGGTGAGAGAGAGGAGAGAAAAATGGAAATGGAGAGTTGTTGAACACGCGACATCCAGCCGCCTGGAAGCAGGATCGGCTCGAGGAACGAGACACCGCGCGTGGAGGATCGTTATAAAAGTCGGGAGTAGAAAACGAAAGGCAAAAAATCGTACACTCGGAGCGCGTACGCGGAGCCGCATAAAACACGGACGCGAGGATTAATAGAGGAATTTTCGTATGTGTGAGGATGGAAACGGAGCGAAAGACAAGCTGCTGGGTACCGCTGCCGTTGTCTCGGTGAGTCTTCTGACATGAGGGCGTGTTTCAATCGAGCACAGAGAGGTGTACAAGGCCCCCAGGCTCCTCCGTTAGTTCATCGTCTTCCGGTGACTTCCGGTGGGCACGACGCTGGAATCCGGCACAATGCCAACAACTCTCTCTCTCTCTCTCTCTCGCTCGCTGTCACTCTCGCTCTCTTTCTCTTCATCCCGACGAGAGAAGAACGCACGCGGTGCGCACAACAATCGCGTCTCAAGTTCCTCTAGGCGGGGTGCGCGAAACGTCGTCGGTTCCTCTCACTCTATTAAACGCAGGCATGCTGCGTGATGTGCGCGCGCGCATGAAATCTCATTCGTCCTCCATACATCCCTGTCCTGCAATCTCTTCTTATCCCCTTTTGTGGTACACGTATTTCTCACCCCCTCCTGCCCGCCGCGCGCAGATATACATGCGTGCGAGCGCACCTATGTGTGCGTTACGTGACTGAATGAATGCGCGATACGTGCGTACCGCATTAGCGAAGCACTTTCGAATCACTGCGGTATGAAGTGTGTATGCGCGTAGAATGATGAAAATGCCCTTATTTTCGTCCCTCTCCCTCTCCCCCTCTTTTTACTATCTCCCTCTCTCTCCCCCTTTCTTCGTGGCTCGAAGTGACTGGTGAACAAATTATAGACTCCGCTCAGCCGTTAACGGCAGTCATCTGCTTACAAATGAGAGCAGCAGTCTCGAGGGATGAGAAAAAACGAAGCTGTGAGAAGGTGGGCTGTGCACGAGCAAGAGAAAAAGGAGGAGGAAGAGAGAACGAAGAATAAGGAGCACACGTCAACGTGTGTGTGTGTGTGTGTGTGTGTGTGTGTGTGTGTGTGTGTGTTTTCACGGACCAAGAATTGTTCGTTAAGGGCAATACGAGCTATTGAAAAGTACATTGAATTTTTAATGTCTCGTGAATCTGCGCGCACGTATACCGGGCCCTGCAGCCAAGGCTGAAAGTACTTTCCATACTCTCCTTCAGCTTCGGTCCATCTGACACTCGACTTCTTCGCCTTCGTGCCTCGGATATGCACAAAAGGCAATATATCGTAATCGCTCGAAACCGAGGGGACGGCGCTCTTAAGCCCTTCTTACTATTAGCCGCTAGACGCCGCAAACGTGTATTACTCGGGAAGGCACACACTCATCCGCCAATCGCTTAGGGCAGATCAAGGAGTCGGGGGCACTCGACACCGAGAGCAC
Organism: Venturia canescens; assembly: GCF_019457755.1. Lineage (NCBI taxonomy): Eukaryota > Metazoa > Arthropoda > Insecta > Hymenoptera > Ichneumonidae > Venturia > Venturia canescens. The sequence continues at coordinate 5,569,957 of NC_057425.1, forward strand.
GGAGATTTGTTTAGTGCCTTCGAGTGATATTGTTTTCTCTTTTTTCTCGTCTTTTATTGTTCAACGAAAGAGAAAAGAGAGAGAAGCAACGATTATTTTGTACTTATTTTGTGTCTTGGTCCTCGCTCTTTTTCTCCCTTTCTCTCTCGTTCGCGCACCCTCGTAAGCGATGTTCTGAATAAACCGGTGAGAGAGTGAGAGCGAGCGAGAGACCGGGGAATATAAGGATTCGATCGAACGAACGAGAAGAGGTTAACGGTCGAACGAATTGTCAGGCCTGCACTAGAAAAAAAACATTCGATGAACGCATACACACCCTCGAAGCTTCTGCTCTACGAGAGCACCCAAATTTTCAGCGGAATCTCGATACCGATCGTTGTTTTTTCATTTCTTTTATATCCTCGTTGTACACGGCAGAGTTGAGCTAGCTCGAGAACAAAATTTGCCTGTATCGCGATACTCGACAAACTCTCCAGACGAGATTTTTGTTCGCGCTGTGATTATACACCGATTGGGCCATTCAGGACTTCAGATACAATCTTGATTTTATGTTTTATGATGTTTCACGAGAGTTTTTCAACTGTAAGTGTCCCGGATCCTAATTTCAGGTGATTTGCCTAAAATTTATTTCTTTCGACGCATTTTCATCAGCCAATGAATTCACTATTTTTTCATAATTTGGTACGAATGTTTGAAATTTTGTCGAATATTTGACAATTCTTCGGAAACCTTCGACTGGCCATTTTTCAAGCTCGAAAATTCTGCCCGCCGGAGATGCTTTCACGTCGTTTATATCCTCCGACCACGACGGTCGGGAGCACGCCTTTGAAATTGCTTCGCATTCCCGCACATGGGGAGATCCACACGAAGCGAGACTTTCCTAGCTTGGAAAAAAATCTCCAAAGTACGAGTATTTTTCATGATTCTGATCACAGCGTGCCATCGAAATCGGCCCGAGCGAATGAAGAATCAAATCCAAACAAAAAATGTTTACTCCAACATTTTCAGTGGAGTCGAATAACTCCGGAATAAAATCGATCCTATATCCGGTCTGATAAATTTTCATTGACAATCAGAAATGCGACGTAAAACAGTGCAACCTTCGCCCCGAAGGTTCCTCAGCGTCTCAGAACTTTGGTTCGACTCCACGTGGCATATATTTTCAACCCAATCTTCACAGAATGATGAGCCCCGCAGAGATATTTACTTCACAACAGATGAGTCGATGCAGAGAGCTGCACGTTGGGATCGCGAGAGAGCGCGCGGGAGACAATTTGGGGTGTGAAAAATATATTAATAACGGTGTTGGCAGTAAGGGAAAGCAAAGGGGCTGCTGAACGGGTGGCGGAGGAAGAGCGTTCGGGGGGAGTCCCGGTGTTAAGGGACGGCGATGAGAAGCGCTCGAAACGGCGTTTGCGAAAAGTGGAGAACGCTCGAATGGGACGCTTGGCCTCGATGGAGGGGCGGCAGGATTGCGGGGGTGGCAAGTGTTTCTGTCAGTTTAATAGCTTCGCGCGAGCTCACCCCCTCAGCCCACTCTTTCCTTTCTCTCTTCCTTCCTCTCCCTCCCGCCTCTCTTCTCTCTTCTCTCTTATCGTTCGTTCCTTCCACCTTCGCAACAGTAGTACTTCTCACCCTCTGACGTTACGACATCGTCACTTTACGTGTCAGAAGTTGAAGCCAGCTTTTATCCTCGTATATCTATATCCACAGCACGTTGGAATCACTCGAGGGTGGACCTCGAACGCGCGACCCCCGCCGCAACAATCTCCTCGTCCTTCCTTGCTTACGTGTGATAACCCTTTGATATTTCCATGGGTCATTGTTGATCACGTGCTGCACAAACACATTCATATTTCAGCTTCAAACCATACATGTACGTGAATCCTGACCAAGCTGCGCGAGCTCTTCCGGCCTTTCGAACTTTCTCCTTCGTCCGTGCAGGGAGTTTCCAAATTCTCTTGACACCGATCGATTCCTTTCGGAGATTTGACGTTCGCATCGAATTCTTCGAATCAAGTTTGGCCGCTCGTGAGACGACAGTCGAACGAATCCGTCTCCGAAACGATCATTATTTATTGGGAGATCGAACATTCGTCGGCTGAGAATCATTCCCGGGTCATCGGTGCCGTTTCCAGTGGCCGGAAGTAAGATTCAGTTCCAAATCGACGTTGACGAAGCGTATGAAAACGGGGCAGAAATTTCGATCCCCCTTGTTACGACTCCGAAAAATGTACCGCCATCGAAACAATGTTTTCTGCAAATAATTCTCCTGCGACAAACCGCGTCTGGGAATGTCGAGTAAAGAAAACCGTGAAGAGTGCTCCAAGGGGTGGCCGAAGGCCGAAAAATCTCGTGCTCGTGCTCAAAATTGACATATTTATGTCCGTAGTTAAAAGCCCTGCGCGTCGTCCATAAACTTAATAAATATTTCCCTTATTGAAAAAAAAAACGCGTGTGAATTGTGCGAGCAATATAATAGACGTCGTAATGTGATATGAGAGACACCAGGGCCAGACTCCACCTTCCGAAACGGTCACCCTTTTTACGAGTCCGTTGTAAATCAAATAAAAAAAAAACAAGCTCCGAAAAAATATCATCGTGTGTATACACAAGAATCAGAGACGAATCCAATGTTATAACGGAGAAAAACGAGAAAGAGGATTACACACACGCGCGTCTCTCGCTTGGGTTTGACTCGTCATAAAAAGTGATATAAGTGTTCACACCGCGACACATGTCTTCGGCGTGTAAAATACACCCTCGCACAACCACCAACCCTCTTCCCCAACCAGCACGAGCCCTTTCTTCTTTCCTTTTTCTTACTTCCATTAAATATGTGCGATATGAAGATTTGTACGAATAAGCCGCCATGCATATGAAATGCTGGTATCGCTCGTATGAGAAATATCCTGAAGCCTTTAAGGGATTCGTGGAGAAAAACACCTCGCGTCACCGCGCCACCCTTATTTATTCCGGATGACGAAGATAAATCTTTAAACTGTTGGAATTCAAATGGAAACAAGTACAATATCGCTGTTCGTTTTTAGCATTCGCTCCGAACGATCAGTGCCGATGTTGCTTGCTGACTGTTTTTACAATATTCTGAAAAAGTTAAATTGTTCAAATTCTCCAAAGTGTGAACGTGAATCGGATGAGAGTGTGACTCGAAACGTGTGCAGACAAGCGAAGGATCGTTCTGAGATTATTCTCGATGAATTTTCCGCTCGACGAACGAGCTTGGAATGCTCGAGAATATTTCGACTCCTACAAATTGGAGAATCGATCGTGAAAAACCGAATTTCAATATTTCCTTTGGGTTTTAGTTGCACGAGAAACTTTTGTGGAACCGCATTTGACCGCGTTTCCATTAAATTATGAAATTTCGTAGTTTCCGTCACAGAGTGTGTTGTCTGCAAAAATGTAGGTTTTGTGGTTACGTTTGAAATACTTTTCGCGGGATAAAATAAAATCTCAAGGTGCGAGCAAGCGGCGTTATGATCGCTGCTAACACTCGCTTTTACTTATGACTTCCGAGCGTTTGCGCATATCGCGAAGCAGCGAGGACAAGGGAAGTGTTCAGAGGTCCGCTCGTTGTCGCTGATTCTGAAATATAACATAGTGGCGTGAGCGTTCTCTTGCGCTCTTTTCCGCTCTCCTTCTCCCTCGTTCTTTTCATTTTTTCTTTTCTCACACAACTCGCACGATTGAAAGCACAATGCACGCGTGAGAGGTCGAGACGTCGCTGCACAGGACAACGGGCATTTCGTGTGATAAAAACGCTCCGTTTTTCTTCGACTCTTCGGTCGCACTCGACGGCACATCAACATCAGCGAATCATTGTACCAACATTCGTATATACTCGTTGATGCCAGAGTGACGTTGATTTTGGGAAGGATGCTTGACGGATCACGCGGAAATTCGATGCCGAGCGAGGCGAAATTGCGGCTATTTTTATTCAATTTTTCTGGACATGCTCGTCAAGTCGCCCGCGAACAAAAAAGTCTCGATACTCCGGCGGCGGTGCTCTTGACATGGATTTCAAAGAAGTTGAGCTAAAAAAGAAGAAGAAGAAGAAAAAAAAACAAAGTAGGAGCGAGGCTTTTTTTGGCTACTCGTCCAATAAAGTTAGCCGAGAGTGCAAAAGTCCCGGGTTCGCCATATCGACTGACCGAGAGAGTCTCCTCAGCCTCCCTTCTCGACGTGGGGTCCCTCAGCACGTTTTCAACTTCCAAATCTCGTTGAAAAGCCACTTTTCCCTCGAGGGGTCGACACACAATCGTATAGCTTTCTTCGAGCCACGATGGCGAATGAGCGAGATCCCGCGATGAAGATGGAAAAAAACGTGTCTGTGTGCGAGCGTGTATTTCGGTTACCGCTGATTTCTGACCGCAGCACGTCCGCATTGACTCGTCGAGCGAGCGATACTTTTTTTCATCAGCCAAGAGATTTTTTTTCACTCCGCACAACGGCTGGCCTGCAACGTTGAGAGAATTTGATGCAGCATTTTTAAAAAACTAGTCCCCCGAGAGTCGACGACAGTTTCGAGAATCACCAAAGAATCGCGCCGCCTTTGCATCTCTCATTTGTAATGATCGCTTCACCGCAACACTCTCACTTCCTCCTCCCTCTGTTTACTGCTCCGATCCATTCAAACTCTTTCTCTTTCTGTCCATTAAAACTCTCTGCGCGATCCATCATTCGAACCTGACTTCCCTACAATGAAACGCGTTTCTCCCGAGACAACAAGTGTGCCAGCGCCGTAACGTTCTCCCCGCGTATGCAAGTGCGTCTCCGAGGCTTGAATGAGCTGTGAAAACGTCGATGCAAAACGCCGCAACCCCACGGCATACCTGGGGGATTATTACGGCGGCCGAAAGCCTCCCTTTTTCGTCTCTCGATCTATATTCCCGGCACGATTATCGTAAATTGATCTCATCGCGAGTTGGTCACTGCGAGCACGAAAGGCTGCGTCGTGAAAAGTCAATTTTGATTGGCGGCAACTGTTGAATTTTGTCGGAAAATCGATCGTGATCGCAGGACTTTTTGATCATTGCGGCGCCGACGCGAGCCTGATAAAAAGTCTAAAAAAGCAAAGAAACGGGACGGGGCTGGAGGAAAACAGCGGAAAAGTAAAAGAGCGAGGAAAATTATTGCAATTTCCTCGGACTCTTGCTCCGAGCGCGATTTTCCCTTTTCCGGGGAACGCGACCGGGAGCGCTGTGACGTCGAAGGGTCGTCGGAGGATGCTGTGTGCGAGATGTCAGAGATCTCGGTGTGCGTGAGATAGCGCGAGAGGAGAGAGGAGCAGGCGAGAAAGGGAGAAGAGGGGGCTCAGTCCGGCTGTTGCGATAGGGGTTGCTCCGCCTGCGAGCCAACCAGCGTCAGGGAACAAACGCTCTCGCCACACCCCGGCTATAGAGCGTGTACCACGGGGGTTTCCCATCCGCGTTGTAACCACCGCATGTCCCGCATCCTCTTCTCCGAAGATTTCGAGCGATCCTCTAGTCCGCCAAGAGCCAGCTGACACGGCGCAGCTCTTGCCAAACCGGCGCATATGCATAGATGGGTACAGTAACACATACGGGCGGCGATAATTACGCGGGCGTTTGAGGAAAAGAAAAGAAAAAGGGAAGGCCTCGACGTCGGCGCGAGTGGGTGATAATTACTAAAAATCAAGGTGTCGTGACTCCCGCAAATTATCGCGAGCCTCCCGCCTCCTGCACTCGCCCTTTCGCGCCCTCTTTTCCGCCTTATGTTTGTTTTGAGTGTAAAGAAATAAAAAACGAACTCGGAGTCCAACGGGAAAACCGGTCGCGTGCCGTTTTTTCCTGGGTTTTCTCGAACGAGGAAAATCTCGAATCTTTTCCAGTTCAGTTAAACCCTTCGCGTAACCGTTCGATCGTTTCGATGAGGGCTGGCTCTTCCTCCTGTCATCGGGTTTTCTCGCTCCCCCAAGGAGCCTCGCCTCGGACAAGTTGCTTCGGAACTGTGATAATGTGTGCTTGAACGTGTTGGTTTTCCTCGTCGACGATTTAAGTGCGATTCTCTTGCGTCCTCGCATTATCTTCATTTCTCATTTATGAGTCCCGTCGTTCCAGCCGAGTTTCAACAATGGACTGCCTTGATCTGACGAAAGCGAACGTCGACTACGAAAGTAGTGGTGAGTCTATCAACGAAAACGACCAATTATTTCGAGCACTCGCTATTGAGACTTGAAAAAGCGGGGAAGACGACGATTCATCGATCAACCGGGTCGTCGAAAACGTTGCATGTTAAAGCAGGGAGCGTGAGAAACATCGTGACGAACAATTACGAATGAAAATTTGTTTACAACTATCGCGAAAGCCGAGCTCGATCGAAGGATGCCATTGCGATAAGATTATTGTCGCAGAATTTGAATACGATTCATGCGCGAATGGTAGTGACATTTTTATTTTTAACGCATGGTACAGAGCCGTCAAATTGCTTCCTTGCACAGGATCTCTCAACCGCACATTTATCTTTTTGCAAGAACCAGCAATTAAGGCATCCAGGATGACGCGGTCAGACTAAAGACGCCGAGCTTTATCGATATAAATAACAATGCAACGTGCCAGATACACGAAGCTGATATTTCGAGGCGATCGTTATTTTAAGGAACTCGCAGTGATGCATCCTGGTCCGATAAAAATGCGGGAAAAAACGCTAAACCCTCGGGGAACTCAAGCTTCATTTCTTCTCTGGATGCTTTAAAAACGAATGAAAATATTTACGATTACTTATTGAGCGCGTTCAATAATTTCTTGAATTTATTTTGTTTTCGAAATTCTACAAATTTGTCTCCGCTCGTGCTCAAAGTATCGCTTCTTCTGATTTCGTAGGACAGTTTTTCCATGCAAACGCGACAAATTACAGGAATGTCAATACTGCAATAATCGTGGTCTTACTAAATTACTGAGAAAGTTTGATCACGAGGTCATATCTGTAGGAACATTTAATAGAAACTCGGTATCGTCCAGGACGTCCTGTGTGCGGTCAGCAGAGTGCGGTCTCGTTTTTGGCATGCGAGCGCACACAGAGACGTGATCATTAACGTGGAAAGACCCTTGCAATCATCGCAGTCTCCCGACAGTTTCGTCCTTCGCTGATTTCTCCATTTTGTCTCCATTTTTTTCTCCCCTTTTCTCTCTCTCTCCCTCGATTTTTTTATTGGACAGATAATCAGCGAATAACGAAGCATTTTTCTTGTTAACTTTTGTTTACTAAAATAATACCTCGAAAGCGAGTGAGAGCGACGACTCGGAACGATTTCCCATTCACACGAAAAGCACGCGGTGACGCATGCTCCACATACTATAACGCGCTCCATATTTTTTTGTCTCTATTAATCTTTCAAGCAGACGCGACGAGCAGAGAGATAAAGCCCGGAGAATATCGTGTTTCAGATACTTTCGAGTGTTGTTATGTGCCATGGAGCTATTTGTGTGTATATCTGTACACATCCCCTTAAAGGCATCCTTTTCAACTCGTCCGCGTGAAATCGTTTGTTTTATATACACCGAAACTTATCGAGAAAAATTTCACTCGTACGTTTACGCATGAACATTAGTCAGAGTTTGTTTCAATTAACGGAAGGGATTTTACGATCCTACGTCGACGCGATGGAGAATCGTTTTTTGTCTTTAGCCCAATCAATAAGCTCGATTCTTCGTCGCCATTTTCTTACACTTTCAATCATTTTTTACATTTTTACGACTAGCGAAAAATATCTCAAAGTCCAATGACACTTTGATGTACTTGCGGACATGGAAACGTGATTTTGGACGTTCCGCGGCTTTCATAATTTGTATAATAAGTTTTTATTTATATTTCAATGCATTATTGAGCACTAAAGTTCGAGTAGTTTCAGCACCGAGGTTCTGTGCCGAATACGAATACAAATGCGAAGCTTCCCACGCACGAAAAAAGAACATAGTTCTCACACACGGGCAGCAACTCTTTCAGAGCCACTTCAAGGTATCTAATCATGAACCGAATCATTTTGGAGGCTCTCGACTGCCTCGCATCGCCTCGCATTTATGAACACGTGTGAAAAGATGCTCTCCTAATTTTTCTAACGACACTCATCGAATTTCCCCGATTACATCATCGCGGTATTTTGTCTTCGGGGACCAATGACACTCGACTCGTTTAAAGAGAAAGGAGCTCAGCAACGTTCTACATATCGCGTGCCTTAAAATTTTCTTCTTTTTCTTGCCAAGTTCTGCGACTTATTAGCAAGAAAAATGTGTATCGTTACTGTAAATATTGGTGCTCGAGTTCATGTCCAATGACACGATCGCGCGGATCAGCTCCTCTTCTTTACGATCATCCCTTAATACTGCCGGGACCCCATCTCCGCGAGGAAGGGATCCGAGCGCAGATTTATTTGTTTAATCGATTAACGATCGACTCTTCACGAGCGATGGGTTCGAGGGTTTGGAGTGGTGAAAAAAAAACTACTCTTTCAGCACAAGTAACCTCGAGGCTCCTGAGCGGAAGTTCGTTTGCGCGATTCGAGAACAGAGATCCCGAAAATCCAGGTTTGATGCTTCCCAAGCCCCGCATCGACCGTGGAAGATTTGTCTTCGAAATTGTGTTTGACGGAAAGTGGAATCTCACGAAAGCTCGACAGCGTTGGCGCACGATTTTTTCAAGGTGCGTACAAACTAGGAAAACAGACGGAGAAAGGAAGACATTTGTACATAGATTTATTTTGATATCTATAAATACGGATGCATGAGGAGGTAAAAAACCGACAAACGTGTCCAATAAAAGTCGGTCGCGCGAGCGCTCTCTTATCGCTCTAAACATTCTTCCCCGGTGCTCAACGGGACTAACTCTCGTCGTCGTTTTTATATTGCCGGCGTGACGAGAGGGCTCGAGAGAGGCTCTCGTGATGCACCGACAACCGGAGGAGAGCCCTGCGCAACACCGTAAGCACGTGAGAAAACTTCATAGAAAATTTCGTGATAGCGGCGCAGCAACGATTTCCTTCCTTCTTCTCGATCTTCTTTGGATTGCACTCCGTGTGTACCTAGGATCTTGCCTCGAGTCGTAAAGGCGCGGAGAGCCGGCGAAACCCAAACACAAACCCGGTGCCCCGAGATAAAGGGACTATCCGCGATTTTCTTGCTTTTTCAGACCTTTCCGCTAACGAAATCTTTATCACGAAATCTTTCATCGAGCGGTGTCCCTTTCGGGGGGTCGCAATCGTGACAGCACGATTACAGTCGAAATGATAAAGTCGTGGAAACGCTGTTTCGCGCATTTGAAACTCTGCCGAAGCGTTGCGGGCCGGATAATTGTGAGAAAATTTTGAATTTCAATGAGGAAACTCGTCCCGTGCAGAATCGACGATTTAAGGAAGTTGAGGCTGTACAGTCACTTTTTTTACCCAAAAGTGATGACCTGTACCTTTCAAAAGTTAGGCCAGTTTACAGTTTGGCAATGTTGCATACACTTTAAAGAAAAGTTGGGGAAAAAAAGACGAAAAACTGATGAAAGCTCAGTCGAAAACACGAACGGTGACGATCCTAGCCTCAAAAAACTGCACGGAAAACAGATTATTATTAATATAATCTCAGCAAATCTCCTAATAAATCTGAAAAAAATTGACATTATTCGGCAAGCCTTGCTCATGTTGCCCAAAAAATTTCATATTTTTAGCATCATTTTTAACGGAGATATCACCGAATGTGTCTTGACTTCCACAAGATTACATGTTATTTGGCCCAAATTGTTATTGATTTTTCTCAGCAACGACGCTCCTAAACTGTCTGAAAATTCAACTGATTTTTTTTTACCCTTCACTTTATAAGATGCAATCGGTTTAAAAGCGGTGACATCATTTTCATTCTAATGCCTCAACTTCCTTAACGAAAATATATTTGCCGATGAAACGTCTCGAATTCTCGTTTTTATCGAACTTGGAACGAACGTGTGCTTTCCCTGCTGTTCATTATAATTTCCAAAGCTCCATTTCTTACTGACACGAACGAGGGGGAATGACAACGTCTTAAAAAAATGATATTTCACCGTTCATACTCGCTCCGCGCCCGTTACAATTATTCGCCGAAGCATTTTGTAACGAACAGTTTGAACATTGGATCTCGCTGTTTCAGGAAGTAGCGACGAAGCTGAAGCGACAAGCGTTATGGGAGGTGGGGAAGAAACGGGAGAAGGAGGCAGCAACGTCGGCGGAGGCACGGCTGAGAATGACAGCGCCTCTGGCGGTGGCGTCTTGAACGAAAGTGCGGAAATGGAGGACAATTCAAGCCGTTCGTTCAGCACAAATAATGCGACTTATAGAGACGTCAATCCACTCTTACATGGTGGCTCGCTCCACGAGGCGAGCTTACAACGCCAAGAATTTCAACGTAGAACCAATGAACCCGGTGTTTTTCTCGATCTTACACCATCCACCGAACGACAAGCCAGTCACGAGACTGTCAGACTTACTCCTTCTGGCTCGGTCGTCAGTCACACCAGAGAACGAGACGATGAAAAAAGAGCGTGGGACTTTAGCGAAAATCAAATATGCACACCCTCGTACAGAATCGATTATCGTAAGTTTTTCCATTTCAGTGACAAGTTCTCTATTTTTTCGTGGGATTATCGAAAAAAAAATTTTCAGGAATGGCGGTCAGAAACGGTGGAAAATTTGGTTGTCAATTTTTCAGACATTTTTCTCCAAAATTGTATTCGACGAGTCAAAAATGAATTTCGCATTCCATTGGTTCTCTGACCACGTTCCGAAACACCCTGAAATGCCAGTTGAAAGTTCCGCACCCCCTCGGTGCGAAATTGGCAAAAATGTTGAAACCCCTCGTCAATAATTGTGTTCGCGATGCGCATAATTGATTGCAGAAGAATCGTTGAAACCGAGGGAAACGAAAGAGCATTCGAGCCGCGAGTGGATATCGCCCGTGCCGGAAGTCGAGGTCGGTGATTTATCGCCAGGAGGCCCTCAGGTTCGAGCCAGGAAGGACATACCGCGAGGTGCTAGGCTGGGATCTTTCGTCGGCAAATGGGCGAGCGAGCCGTTCAACCCTCGATATGCGTGGGAGGTAAGTGCAGCTCGGACGATGAAAATTGTCTGGTTTTATTCCCTCGTTACTTCTAATTACCGTTCGACGAGTTGATCGATTTTCCCCGACCGATTGCCATTGAACGCTCGTGAGATCGAAGCCAAACGGAAACTCGTCGCGCATGCGCAGAGGCACTCACTTTTTTGGGAGTCTACTCGGTGGATTCACACGCGAATCTTATCCGATATCATCTCCGTGTGCGCGCGGTTACTTGTCGAACCGTTTGAAAAATGATCGATCTGTTTATAACGAGGGAGATGCCAGGAAGGGCGCAGGTTAATACTTCGGAAATCCTCGGTCCGTATCGTTTTTTCATGCTGCCTCTTCCTCTCTCGATTCCGTTTCTCCCGATCTCTTGGTCGATGGAAAAGCGTACGTATCTCGTGTCCTGCATTGTCGCTCTGCCATCCCGGCGGTAGCTTTTAATCCTGCGGTATTATCCGGCAGATGCCAACCTCGGCGACGACAGACTCGTCTCGCAGCCTCCGATTCGACATCATGCCAATATTGCAGACAGCCAAACAGAAAGATTCACAGAATGATGAGGACACGAGGAGAGAAATAAAGAGAGAGAGCAAAATCAGCGAGCACCTGGCCACGAGTTTCGGCCCGGCGAGGTGTCATCCGCACTGACAGATCCGTCATTTCGCTCTCTCCTCACTTTTTCGCCTCTCGGACAATTTTCCTCACCCGTCCATTCGCCCGTACCTAAACGTAACAAAAAAATACTTTCTCTACAAAAACTACCGACGCTCGCACCACCGTATCTCACGCGTCAGCGATCCGGATGAGTTTCGAATAAACCCGAACATTTTTCGACTCTTCCGCTTTCGGCTTTGTACTTCTCCACACACTCACGTGCCGCTGGTCTCATTTTCCAAGGTGTCCAAAGCATCCCCCGATACGTGACTCCACTCGGCACTCGGAACTTTTTCGTTGTTTTATTTAATCAGCTTTTCTTTCTACGGTAGTTTCAACCATTTTATTTCTCCGATTTCCTCGGAAATTCACATTCCGCACCAAAGCGTCATCCACGTTCCATAAAAATAGCGAGACGAAACTGAGGCAAACGAAGAAATTTCTAGAACAGAAAGAAAATGAAATTTTCATTATTTCAAATTATTTCGGGTGCGCCGTACAAAGCAGAAAAAACACATCGCAATGCCACTGTACCATGAAAACTTGGAGGTAAAAAAACTGAATTCCACACTAAATTTCATCAATTTTTGTCAATCCAATAATTGACTAATCAAATTAAAAAAACAATTTAATCAAAAAAAAATCAAAGTTCTTCATCAACTTTTCTTGATCCGCGAGAATTTTGATTTTTACCTTTTTTACCTCGATCTCGTTCTCTCAAATTAAGAGCAAAATAAACTTAAAATTTTCAATAATAAATTAGATCATTAGGCAAATAACCCCAATTTGGGACATGGGCCTGTTAGAAGCCCGAAAATGATTGTGCCCCGGCGACTTTTACGGAACGACGCGTGAGCGTATAAAAGAGAGAAAATTGGAAGCGAGTGGATAAATATTCGCGAAGATTGGAGCGCGCGCGCGGTACGGAAAGAGAAGGAAAGTTCTGGGTTCGGTCAGCGCGCGGGGCTTGATAGATATGATAGCGCGGGTGAGCGAAGTAGCTCCGCACGTGGGCGCATGTCGCACTGACAAAATGTAAATGGCACCATCCATCTAAGCCCGGACAAAAAGGCCCGTCGGACCAACTGTCGACCGGCGATTACAGGATCGATTAAAGCAAACTACCCCCTTCGTTTCGTCGACCGATCTATCAAAGCTTGTATAGTAGCCGAGTGGACGAACGAGAAACGAGTTCGAACGTTGCCCACCGGCTCGAGCCGAGCAGAGAAAGAGAGAAAGAGAAAGGAAAACGCTAACACAATTCGCGTCATGATTTCCGCTCCTGTCGGAACGCTCACGCGAGATACAAAGCGTGGGATAGAGATGTTCAGTGTGCTGGAATTCTCTTAATCGCTGGTAAATCGGCGCAACAAAATCGCATCGTTTCGAATCCCATAAAACTATTTTTATAAACTATTCTCAATATTTCGTTCATTTTTTCACAAAAAAGCACAGAAAACGGTGGGAAGGGAAAAAAGAAAGAATTACTCAACATTTTTACTGCGTTTGAAGCGATTTTTCTTTCCTTCTGATCCTCGAATGCGGAACATATTCATCTGAGAACTGAATAAACACTTTGAAAGTTTTCAACTCGTTCGATTGTGTTTCCTCTTTTATTGTTCACTCTCATTATTTATTGTTGAGCTATTCGAATGCAGCTTAAACTTTACTCGTCGATTGACGTTTTTCAAGGAACGAAGGATCGAGAATTCGATAAAAAATGCTCCTTACAATCACTCGTTTGGAGGTGATACTCGATTATTCAATCGGATAGTTGAAAAAAAAAAATAGAAAAACACAATTTCTTGTGAAATTCCAGGTATAAAAATGTTCACAAGAGAGTTATCTGAAGATGCCGGATTTCTATTGGACTCGATTCATTTCTCACGACGCCGTTAATTTAGGGTGATTGAAAAAAAAACGCCCGATTTCGAGTATCAAGATATCTCGGAAAGGGCAGAGGCCCAAATTGGCTGGTATTGAATCGAAGGGGTGAAGGATTCGGGGTTCGTTCGCGGTGGATCTTGGCAGTTTAATCCTTTTCTCGAATTTCATGGAAAAAAAAATTTCCCCAAACAGGAAAGAAGCGACCCGGTAACGGGGCATAAAAAATGATCGAACCCTTGGATCCAGCAAGAATTCCATCACCCTTTGCTCCTTCTAATCCTTTTCTCGCATTGCGAAAAAAATGTCGAGCCTCCCGGTTAGTTATGGAAAAAAAACGTCTCGCTTCGTCCGCCAGCATCCCTCGCCCCGGAATCGCATCGTTGTTTATTCATAGATCGTACGATCGTGGCAAAAAAAGAGTGAAAATGAAGGGCAGAAAGTTGGGGAAATGTCGAGAACCGAAATCGGGGGAAAATGATGATTTTCCCTTGGAATGAAGATCGCGAACTCGTCTAGCCGCCCGTGTATCGATGTTACACCCCACCTGCCGTGATTCTAACTCTCATTTTTTGGATACTATCTCGTGGGGTTAGCGATGAGAGACATAAATGCTCGAGGAAGGGAGAGCTTTATGTTATGCGAGAGGGACGATGAGAAGGGTCTGAAGGACGTGCGGGCATGTTTTTCCGGATATCGCTCGTATATACATTTATACGGACGTATAAATCCACATAAATATATCTATAGACCTATAAACGTCGATCTTTTGATGGTGCAGTCTCTGCGGCTCGGTGACGCGTAATGGAACTATGTGGCGTGCCTTCGTGGCAACTAAACCAATCTTTGGCTTAGCCAGCTCGTCCGTAAATTTGCTGTTCCCTTCACCGTAACCGGCCTGTTTTCTCTCTCTCTCTCTCTCTCTCTCTCTCTCTCTCTCTCTCTCTCGCCCATTTCTTTTCCTCCAGCCCTCGAATCGTCATTTCTCTGATGTTTTGCTCGCGAGCATTTAACGCCAATTTTTGGCTGCCTAATTGACCGAATAATTTAAATACGGTGTAATAAAAAAATGATCAAAAGGGAGCGTGGCTTTTCTAACCCTGGAAATTGCTAGCAATTTTCTTACCCTCATCGAGAAACACTTGGAATTGGATCTCCCTAAGAACGGCACGATATTAATTTCGATTAATTTGACACGAAGTTATTCAGATTTGAAAGAATCGACAAAATATGATTGAAACACGATATGCTCGATAAAAATGTGTCGAAGCTGAAACTTTGGTTGACGAGTACAATTTTCCTTCGAAAACGATGTGCTCACCCGAAAATCGTCTTTCGTCATCGTTCTATTTAGGGCACTAAAGAAGACACGAAGCTTCAGAGATTTTGACCTGCTCCGGATGGTTTTTATGGTCCCCGTGTATTCCCATGCACCCCCGCATAATTTGGCCAAGTCGTGGGGCTTTGTTCATTTTTTTTCCAACTGACATATTGGAAACCGCCGTTTTTTCCAATCGAATTGCCGCTCGCCCCCCCTCCCTACCTTGACCAACGTTACATGTAAAAGTGATCCGCGCACGTTTGAAGGAGAAAAAAAACGAATGAAAGAACCGCTTCACCGCGTGTGCCCACTCATGTTTGCTGCCTTTTTTCTACTGCTCGAAAAGAAAGTAGTAAAAAGAAGAGAGAGAGAAAAAAATAAGCGGGAGGATGCTTGTTTTTCATCTCTGAAACCGACGATCGCACGCGCGTCGGTAGTACTTTTTTGTCAAATCGTGTGGAAAACCGCGGAGGGTATTATTGGCGGCGCGCATGCCACTGACAAATTATATTAATGGCGAAATCTGACAAAGCGTTATACGAAACTCCACATATGTGGCGGTGCCGACCCAACTTATGTTGGATTATGTAACTATGACGAAATTCATGCTCAACCACCGCATACTACTTTCCAGTATTTCTTTTCACCCCCGAAAAGGAGCACGGACCTTATACGTTGCATCCTGATTTTTCCGGTTGACAGATCGCGCGATGTCTCGGTCGAAAATTCTTGCTCGTTATCCTCGAAAGAAAATCCATCAACAATCGGATTGTTTTCAATTCTTCAATCCTCACAAACGAAATTTTGAATGAAAGTTACGACAGTTATCCAGAGTTTGTTTCCTGGACGAAAGCAACGTCGATCTGAATGAATCAAGATTTTTTCCTGAATTTTTTTGAAAAATTAACTGAAATTCCGGAGTTCCTCTATCGAATCGTAGGAGCTCCGATGTCTGACTTGAGCTTGTATTGCGAGGGGACGTTGCGTCGTGGTTCGGTCGAAACGTGTCGCCTCACTGACGTTACGTATCCGGGGATTTTCTTGGAAAAATAGCCAAACTGAAAGTTCCTGACAGCGAGATTGCTGAGAGATGATTTTGCTAACGGGATCGTCGTTTCTGGGGAGAAAATATTGAAGGAGGAGTTTTTGGGCGATCGAGCTCCGGAAGCGATTGTACAATGCCGCAAGGTAATCGTAGCTGAGGCTGGTGGTTGTGAAAAGTGAAAAAATTCCGGGCGAATTGGAGCCTCGCGGTTTGTCAATGAATTGGTCATTCTCATCGACACATCGGAGGCCAGAAGCCGGAGGTTCTCAAGGAGTAGGGTTACGAACGGCCTCGACGACCTTCCGGCGATTCGGCCCATAACAATACTGCAAAAGGAGGCACCACGAGGATGGAAGAGGTTGGCGAGAATTAAGGCAGGAAACAAGTGACAATCAGAGTCGTGGCGAGTGGGAATAGTGGCACGTTATTGTCGACTCGTCATACGTCGACGAGAGCACCATTTTGCATTGAGGATTGAAGGGCTTGTCAAAGAGGAAGCCTGTTGAACGGTATGTTGAAGAATCAACCGGTCAAGACTGACCTGTCGGTGTGTGACGGGGGGAATAAAGCGGCGTTGGGAGAGAAAAAGCTCTCTGGGTACTTCCAACGATGCAGCTCATATTTCTCTTCGCCTCGCTGGAAAAATAATTCTCCAAGCGAAATTTACAAGTTGAGATATTCGTTGGAACGTTTTTTTCCGATCGACAGCGGAGCCTCGGCTCGCGAGTATCCTCGGAAGAGACAAAGATGAAAAACTCGTCCTTCGGCATTGTCAGTACGGGGCGAACGGAAGTTCTATCGAAAGACCTGCATACAAGATCGTGTTTTCAATTCATTAGTAAGCCAAAAATTCATAGGTACATAATAATGCTCATAAATATCTTTGTGCCTCGAAGAGGATCCGAATATCGACCTGGCTCTCACCTTAATACAATAACACATGTTTCGAGCGTGCAGGCGAGTGTGTTCGCGACAAAACGTTACATGCACCGGCACGCATATCATTTGATCCGAGGAGCTCGCAGGCCTCCGGTTGAACGCAAAGGAAACGAGAATCGATACGCGACCGGCCCGACCTCCCTAACTAACCCTTTCTTGGGATCAAGTTTTTTCGCACTTTCTCTCGCTCTGTATGATTGACAGTTATTCGGGACACTCCGTATCTATGTCTCATGAACTCCTCGCTCTCCTCGCTTTATGCTAATAATTACATGATACGACTTTTGTGCAATACCGAGCGGAGATCTATTTTGACATTTAAATTTATCTCTGTCTCCATTCCAGTTCTGGGTGTCGAAGAATCACTCGGGGCAACCCTTTCTCCGTCGGGAAGTCGCGCGAGAATATGACGAACCGACAGACAACCCCTCAAATCTTCGCTCGCGATGAATAATAAATCGCTTTTGGATTCGATAATAACAGAGTATCCCTCGATCCGTTTTCATCGTCTCTCGATTCTCAGCTGTCACTCTCCGAATTGCTCCCATTATATTCCCAATCGAATTTGCATCAGCAATAAATTGGAGATTCATCGATGTACTGGATCTCTTGTGAGAGGCCAAATGGAGTTCGATTTCTGTACGAAAATGCTATAAATTTCGAGATTCAGATCCGTTAACGCGCCGCGTCTAATTAGCGAATGTTTAAAGCCCTTAACGCTCGGCCAGGCGGTGAAGAAGATTCGACGATAACGATTCACTATTTAAGGGCTCAAAGAAATTTGTACAAAGTGGCAATTCTTTGATAACCAAGAGGGCGATAAATCTTACGGATTCTCTCATTATTTTGCCCTTTCTGACGACCCAGTCGTAATAGACACGTGTTACACAATCTGTGCAGGGGTCGTATGGCTTCGCTGGTTATGTTCACGTGGGTCGTCCCCGAAGCTCTGCGTTTGAGGCTGTCTTCATCCTCATTGTCATCGCCATAGTTCTCTTGATCGGTCAGCTGTGGATCCTCGTTTTCAAATCCACCCTTATGCTGGCCTCTGCTTGCACATAGATTTATCCTCAGTCCTGACTCTCGTGTTCGTTTTCCTTTGCATGTGCTCTTCTGCGCTTTCCCCATTCGGATCCGAGCTCGTCTGATCCGAGGACCTGGGTCTTTTCTATTTCTTTCACATCGTCATTCACGAGGCCCCTGACGATTTTATGCCACGATACTTCGATTGGAGCTGCAAAAGTAAGTTTGGAAGCAAATTGAGTTTTTTTTTATGGTTTTTGACTGGTTCAAAGTCAATTTAAATGCAAATTGAGTTTTTTTCTTACTTTTTTTAAATAAAAATTTCGTTAAATGTGGCCCTAAAAGTTGGTTGAGGTTCAGCTCACTCGCAGTTATGAACAAACCCTGGAACATCCTCAGAAATCCAATGAATCTCGATCGAGAAACGCGTGCCTGGTGCTTTCGTTGGAGAATTTCATAATCCACGGAGTTTCTGAGAGTTCTGCGTTGATTGTTGGACAGCTTGTGCAATGAATGGGGACATCACCTGGACGTATTCGCACGGACTCAACATTAGTGAGATATATTGAAAACATATAAAGGGGGGAGCGTGTGGAGGAAGCCGTTTGTGGCTGGGAGTGAAACGTTTGTGTGACGGGCGCGGGTTTTCTCGCTTTGGCGCTGGCCCTTCGTAGACTTAATTGAACTTTGTTGGCAACTCATAACGAGAAGTCGAGTAAGTGCCGAGGCGTCTTTTCCCTCCGATTTCTCTTTATGCGCTCTCCCGGTCATAATTTATAGAAAACAATGGTAGCCTTTGATGTTGCGGAACGATTGTCTGACGATTGAACGACGTTGCTGGGCGACCGTTTTCACTTGTCGCAGCAGAGTCTTTTTCCCGGAGTTTCATCCCCGTGACGAAAGATCGACAAGATTCTACCAGCCTCGGAGCTCAGCAACGTGGAATGTGATGGAACGTCAAATCCCTCGGAGTTTCCCATTGGAGAATCTGGCCAATTGTCTTGTCAACACTGTGTGTACGTGCGCATGTGTGCGCGTCGAGAATTTACTCAGGATCGTATGCACAATCGTATATGGCTTATGACCGAGGGAGCGAGAGAAAGGGACAATGGCCGAACTAATCTTGTTGTGTTGTACAGTTAACGGGCAAGTTCAATATAGGAGAGGAATACACGCGCAGCCCGAGGCGGGCTGCCCGGACGCTGGTGTACATTTGAGAACGTTCTAGCCTCGCTCCATATCTGTGTGTACACGCTTTCGAGTATTGCTTTGCATTAATCAGAGAGCGAGTTTGGAGCGAGAGGAGAGTACCTGCGATTGGGCTTCCTTCTCTATATATACAGATACATTATGAATATGAACCAAGTTAATCGTCGTCGTCGTCGTGGAGTTCCTGGGAGATTTCAGGCCCTTTGGGGCTGACGCGCAACGATTCGGCTCATTTAAAATGGTGCTGGATTAACACAACATCTTGAATGATTTAAATCCGTCATTACATATTGCTGCCTATGCTCGAGAGCCAGTTGCCAATCTTTTGCGGAGAGACTCTTGCGCTCTATTCCACAAAGGGTACAAACCGGTGGAGTCGAACAATCGAATATTTCTGGTAAATAGGCCTCTAATGATGGATCATATCACATCGTAGGAAGTTGGCCTTGCGTATGACGCCCCCGTTTCGTCGAATATAATTTATACCGTCGAAGATAGGATCTCGAGGGTGCCTCCCCCCACTAGTCTCTCCATGCTCGGGACTAATACGTTGTACAGTAGAAAAATATAGTTAGTAGCGTGAATACGAGTCGGGAATAGGCGTCAGAAGCGAAAAGTTTTCCGGACAAGCGTCATTCCAGCCAAAAGCGGAGGGAGCCGGGCAGAGGGCAGGCGTAGCATCTGCTACGCGTTAGACACGGGTCGAAGGGCATCACGCCGTTATGATTCTTCGTCATATTTTTCCATGCCAGAGTCAAGTGCGGGTCAAGAGTGGCTCGCGCGCGCGCGCGCGCGCGTATCAACGTCGTTTGGGGTAAGCTCAGGGGCTGCGCTTACGCGAACGGTTTTCCCGATGGGACTAGACACTCGATAACTCTTAACGATTCATCATCCTCTCTCGAGGACGATCTCTCACAGGCTCAGGAAACTCGTCGACTCCTTCACGGAGCAGGGGCCCGGGCAACGGCTCGAGAATCGTAATTGAATGCGGGGACGTCGATGAATTTAATATTCCACTCGCACTGAGTAAACGATCTTCTAAACTCCATTTAATAAAGGAGAAACAGGAGGAATCACATAAATTTAGTAAATCGACGTACGTGCTCGCTGCCACATTCTCATGGCTGCACGTTAAGTGCTCATAAACACGGTCACACACACTCCGATGTAGAGAGTGTATAAAGCATCACAACCGCCGGGTGCGAATCACCATCGTCATCCCTCGCTGCCTGCCTGCTGCGGCAACTATGATTTCGCTGGGATTAATTAAGCATCAATTAAGACGGTTCGCGAGAATGAAAGCATCCCTCGCGCCAACATCGTCTCTCGTGCTTAGACCAACACCCAAGAGAAGGGGCGCGATAGAAACTCGAGAATTAAGCAAAGATGTCGCCAGTCCCGATGCAGCCGCGACTACAATCGCGAATATACGTATATACACGTAAGAAAACGTTACGAGAAAGTACACGACGACGACCCCTCGTCTTGCAGTGCCACACTGCCATGCCTCGCTGATCATCCAGTTTGCAATGGCTCCCGCCGATTGGAGCCTGTCCCGTAATCGAAGTTGGCGAATGAACGAGTAGTGCCAGCGACTCGAGAGGGCATCGTAAACTCCCCGCGTTATTTAGGGGATGATAATTGACGTCCCTTCTCTCTGCTTGTGTAATTTCAATTCGTTTCTTGTTCTCGCCTCGC
The DNA here is from genome assembly GCF_019457755.1 of Venturia canescens. Taxonomy (NCBI): domain Eukaryota; kingdom Metazoa; phylum Arthropoda; class Insecta; order Hymenoptera; family Ichneumonidae; genus Venturia; species Venturia canescens. The sequence goes on from NC_057425.1 coordinate 5,590,826, forward strand.
CTCGTTCGATCTCTCACTCTTTATTTGGGTCTTGCGGTTTGTGCGTGAAAAAATTCTGATGCGTTGTTAAGGTGCGGGGTCAAGCGACTAACTGCAATGGCCAATGGGAGACGAGCTTCAATTTTTTTCCTCGAATGAAAGATCGAAGGTGATTTTTTAGTTTGAATTCACGAGAGTTTTACAAGAACCTCAAAGATCCTACGGGCAAACTTCTCATCGGGAGGGCAGCTCGTCGCCTGCGCGATCGGCGCGATCACAGTCCCCGGAAGCTCAATCGAATCCGTTCTTTTTCAATAAAATAAAAATGTAACTTATTCGATGCTCAGGGTGTGGCTGGAGGAAAAGCAACGTCCCGGGTCTCCACGAGTTCGCAAAGAATCGCGAAGCAGACACGAAATCGCTTGGCAATCTGGGCGAGAAGGAAAAAATGGAAAATTCGAGCAAGAGGGATCGAATAAAAAATGGGAGATGAAAAAATACGACGAATGGGATGACTGGAAATTTTGCGGCGAAGAGAAACCAGAGACGAGCCATTTCCGAGGGCGTGGGTCCCCCTCGAACTCTATCACTGTACATTTGTCCGTACACGACTTGGATGCACGTATGCTTTCCAGCACGGGGACACGCTGGGCTGGCTAAAAGCATTTTTGCGTCGAGCATCAGCCCAGCTATCATTCCCCATCGATCGTTTTTATTCATAACTTCCTCTCCCGGTCTCGCTCCCATGAGCCAACCTCCCGTTTCGTATTTTCGGTGCGCCGAGTCCAGCGCGCCCACCCCGATTTATACGAGATTCGGCCGACGCCAAGCCTGTGTATCCAAAAACATTAATACGCACACTGGTGAACGAAAACACTTGAAAATACTAAAAAAGGACTGAACATTTTTGGCTTTCGTTCTCTCGTTTTCTCTCGTCGCGGATCGCCCGACGCCGGCTTTTTCTTGTCACGCAACGACTGGGGAGCTTTGCGATTTCGGATCAACGCGAAGTGGCCAGATTTTTTTTTTTTAAGGACTTGGAAAATCGTGACCGAAATTCGAAGCTCTTCAGGCCTCTATTAACGGCCGGAGCGTCTCCGGCTCGTAGAGATGCATTTTTTTATATTTCCGTTGGAAGAATCGCCGGTGACGAGGACACGTCCAATGCTGCAGCATTAGACAATGTTATTCCGTGACTAGACAAGACGATCGCAGGATTTTCATCGTTATGAGAAACACGCTTTGTCGGAGTTTCGGTAAATCGATGCTTTTTAAGGAGCATTTACCAGTGCGAAATACTCCCTCCGGGGAGGGGGGCAGATGAGAAACGTTTCGAAGAGATGAATGAAGAAGTTGTGAAGCAGCAGCATTATTCATGCTCGTGTTAGATCGAGAGCATTTTTGTAAATTCCTCAGCTCGTTCCACGCATTGGACAATGCTGATGCGCCGTGAAACGTTTTGACGATTATGAGGGACCATTCCGGTCTCTCTCTCTCTCTCTCTCTCTCTCGTTCGTGCCCCTGCCTCTCGGCTTTTTCCGAAGAAGTGCAACTCTGAGCCCCCGGCTCGGACACGGAAAACCTTTCGAAGATCATCTCGGATCACTACGGGCTTTGTTGGAGGTGTGAGGTTACAAAGGAAGCGATCATGTGTTTTGTCCTCTGGCTTTGGATAAAGCTACTGCTGCAGCTCCTCCCCAAACTCGCACGCGTTTCGATCTCCCTTCTCCGTCTCTCTCTCTCTCTCTCTGCCGTTCTTCTTCGCCAAGACGTCATGCCGGGACGACCAGAATCGCTCAACCGCATGTCCTCGTTTCTCTGATGGCCATCTCAAAATCTTTCCTCCTCCCTAAAAATCAACGATTTCCGAACTCCATTTTTCTCCCATCTTGTCTCTCTGGTTATCCACAGATTTCAACATTTTTTCGCTTCCTGATCATTCCCTAACGGAGTTAAGTTCATTGGAACAAATTTGCGATCCCAAAGTCCTTTTTTTTGGAGGGTTAAATATTTTCCGACTACTTTTAACTGCCAAGTGCGTTAAAACTGAGTCACAATTTAGTAACCCACTTTTTTTGAGGTTCGCAACATTATTTGACATAATTTTACGATTTTCCATAGTTTTTCCCAAGTTCTCACTTCATCGGACTCGTTTGTCAGTGTTCGAAGCAACAATTCTGCTTTCTCGTTGATCGATGATCTATTTTCTTACGACTTAGAATCAAGATCGTCGCCTGTGCATCTGAATCTGTGGAGGGATGTTTTTGAAAGCATTTTTCCTGTTGTCCAGCAAAGCTTCGAGTCCCATTGTCCATTGCACTGTTGCTACTCAAAACGGGCCGTAGATCGTAAGAACATCTCGGGGGCTCAGCTCCGAAAAATGGTCGAGAATGAGCGATTTTTCATTGGTGAAGTACTCCGTGTATTTGCCAACAATAGAGGCGTTAGGGTGCAGATAACACGCTTTATTTCTCGGTCTCCTCGCTCCTCGGAGATTCTTCGAGGCTTTTCTTCGTTGCTGCGGAAGCCCCCGGACGGGATATTTCGTAAGATTTTTGCCCGCACGAAGGAAATTTTTCTCGTAAGCGCGTCAATCGGCTGGGAGCTCGATTGGAACATCGATTTGCATAAACATCGACGCGCAGCTCGGATGAGAACGGGGGAAGGAAAAACTTTACAGTTTACTTTGGAGTGCGCGCGAACGTAATTAAAGTTGTCGCAGTTTATGGCAATTTTAGCAATTCCGCACTCACCTCTCGCCCTCGGAATCCAGTAGCGGAAATAGTTGTTTTTTAAATATAATTTAGTTTTACGGGACGCCTGAAGGCAACGAAGTAATTATAATTTATCCAACCGTGAAAGCTTAGCCTCGTTTCCACTCCCGTTTCAATTAGTCTCCATTTTTTTCCCGTATCACCACGATTTTTTGCGACCTCTTCGTACTCGCGTAATTTGTCTTTCGACATTTTTTTTCACCCATGTTTTCCCCCGGAGCAACCAGACAGCTTTGTTCTCTCGAAAGCCCGTGTCCTTTATAATCATTGAAAACCGTCGATTTCTTCGTTGTGTCGTTCATTCTTTCGTGAGAAAAACTCGAGGAGCGTCCTCTGAAATGATTTATTGGGCGGTGCCGACGACCGCGAGAAAATGGGAAGAAATGATTTCTTCAGTTTCGTAGTTTCGCTCATCAAGACACGTGCTTCTCAGTGAATCCCTCGCCCCGCAGGTTCCTTTTCCTCTTCTGTGTTAAAGCTCGCGCCCTATAATCGTGCGCATGTATGACACCAGTCGTTTTGGTCGTTTTGAGGCATAGAAAAATATGAGGAAGAATAGTGGGCGCGCGTTTATAGGAAGACGAGAGTGAGAGATCATGCCCGTAGACAAATCTGTCCCACGAATTGTCCGCACATGCCCGCGCGCTCCCTTTTTGCCGACAAAGCGGAAAAAAGGGAGAAAAGAAATGTCCCGCTGCGTTCTCGAGACCTTCTTCTTCTACTTTTTCGTCCTCTTCGCACCGATGCTCCGATATTTGTGTCCTTTCGACGCGAAAGTCCTCGAGAAAATCGTGCAGAGTTTCCCGAGCGAGATGCCCGATCGGAAGATTTGGGACACGAAAAATTCTTCGTGGCTTCGAAGTTATGCCGAGCCAATGAGCCCCGAGTTAACGCATCATTGTCGAAAGGTGTGACAGACCTGCGGATCCTAATCTCCCGCTCAACATTCGTTGAGCTCTCACTTACTCGTGCTCTCTTTCTCTCTCATCCTCTTCCCGCGCGTCCCATTGTCCAGTGCCTGGAGGCTCAATTCGTGACCATTTTTTCAAAAGACTCCTCAAATCCTGCATTCTCCGTTATTGTACACGACGAACATCCAATTTCAGTGTTTTACGACTCCTGCGAACAATCAATTTCGAAATGTCAATCGATACCAAATAAATTGTCGTGGAACATTCATCGATAGGAATCTCGATCGAATAGTATCGTTACAAACATTTATTTGCAACAATTATTATTCTAAAAATTCAGTTCGTTGTAAACATTATTGGAATGGGGAAAAAATTGCAATTTGGATGGATTTCAATTTTTCAATCATTTCACTCAATCTTTCAATAAAAATTGAGTCAGCATTGAGATCAATTTACATTCCAACTCCTTTCGAAGTTGGCGAAAATTGCGTATTTATTAACATTACAGCTGCTTTCTCAGTGAACACTTTTCGAACAAACAAAGCGGAAAAACCTATTGGGGACGAAGTGTCGAAGCGTTGTTAAGCAGGAAAGGCTCATCCGATGATTTTACCAAGTTTACACACTTTTGGTCTACCACTGGTTTCAAAACGCTTGGATTATCCTGAGCTTCTGCTTTTGGTCACAGCCGCGAGTGGGATTGAGTAAAAAAGGATGCGGAAAAATGGTTTTTTCGAAAGGTTTCGAAAATGTAAAAACTGGCAAAAAAATTATGATTTTCAACCAGGTTTTGTTCGCTTCATTAATTTCCTGTTTTTCGTAACGATTGCAAATCGTCTGAATTTTTGGTTCTCGGAAATAGTTCATAAACTCCTCGTCAGGTAAACGAAAATATTACTTTACCCGCTGCCTAAAACGAGTGAGTTACTTAGCCACTTGCCCGGCAGTTTTATTGATTTTTGTACCGGCTCGTTCTGTTGCGCGCCATGTCCGACAGGTGGGGCTTCCGGAAAACCACAAATTTAAATGCACCAACGAACATTGAAGTATCCCAAAAAGTAAGCGTATGTTGGAACTTAAATTTCGTTACAATTGCTCCCTGACCTGAGAGGTTTTCTTCTATTTTTATACTCGCCTGAAAGTATCATTTTAAATTGCTAAAAACACTTAAAAATAGCATTTTTATACTCGTATAAAAACAGCACCTTAACAATGATCGATAAACTTCTCAAAATTGTCCTAATTAGTGTCTAAAAATCGTGTTTTTTTAAACGTTTCATCCAGTTTTTGAATGCATTGAAAATCAATTTTAAATAGTTTAGTTATGCTTGTATTAACGAATTAAAAAATTGGCAGAATCAACTCGTCTTCGAGTCGTTTCAATGATGAACCAGGAAGGAAATTTCGATTCAAATAATGACAAAACGAAAGCGTACTTGGAGAGCAATCCTCTAAGACTGCGCCACGTTTCTAATGATCATCGTCTTCTTCGTTGGTTCATCGTAAAAGTTGAATGACGTGAATGAAGCTTTTGCTCAACGGTAACATCTCTCAAGGGGGTCGAAGTCGAGGGTAATTTTCATGACGCAACATCGAATGGTCCGGCGAAGAAAAATAGGAAGGGATTTTCTCACGCAAAGTGTCGTACGCAATAGCGTGTTTTTCGGGGGCTCCAGCACATGACTGTGAAAATCGTGGATACGGTAATGTGAGCGGGGAAGAAATGAGGGAACGACAAGTGCGCGGGAAAACGCGTAATCTATAGATGAGGTGCGTGGCTGACGATAAAATTTCGACGATGTCGAACTTCAGAGCTCTCGGAGTATCCGGGGATGTTGGCCGTGCGCCTTCGTACCCTCTCCGTGTCGCCTCTCTTCGGGGTGAGACGCTTGGCCAGCCAAGCGCGAAGCGTGCGAGAGCCCACGAGGACCGCAACGGGAGACAATTGAAAAAGAAAAAAAATCACTTGTCTCGCCCTAAAAGCACTGTGACGTCTCGAGAGGGTGGAAGCTGCGACTTTCGCGGCACGGAAACGCAGCTTTATGGGGCCATCAAAACAGAGCGAAGATCGAGCGCCACTTTGCCCATGCGAGTGCTGAATTTATAGAAAAATTGAAATCATTTGCAAGCAACCAATTCCAATGCTTTTGCTGTTCCAGGTCCGCATAGCCGGAAGTGGCGTCAGAGGATGGCTGGACGCTTCGCACGAGGCCGGCAATTGGCTGAAGTTCATCAGGAGCACGGCGAATCCACATGCCATCAATATTCGCCACGTGCTCATCAATGGACAGGTAATTTATGCGCTGAATTATCGAAATTCGGAAACGGCGTTTCGGCAGACTGGCAATCATCGAGCAACTGGCTTCTCGCTCCGTGTTGCCTTTTTTTTATCGTTTTTCGGGAAAGTCACGATGCATCCTGTAATGAGAACAACTGACAGCAAAAGTCGAAGCTGTCCACGAGCAGCTCCATTTTTTCATGCTCCTTCTATGAACCATCGAACAGCTGTCAATTTTCTAATAACTCAATGAGCAGGCACGTGCTCGTGGTGCGAATAAAAACCCAATTTTTTTATTATTTGTCGCTTAGCAACAAACACTCGGGTACAAACTGACTCCACCACATATGGCTCGACACGAGCATCGAGGAACAATTATCTGCTGCTTGTAACCGGCGATGACCGTGAATTATCGACTCTCGAAAACTCACGAGCCAATCTGAACTCGAACGGATTGAAGTCCTGACATTTTTTTAATCGATTAAAGTATTTTTTGCTTTCGAATCTTCCATTGGAATTTATTCTTTCTCACTCAAAACGCTTTCGCGTCGAAGGGAGATTCACTTGTGTTGTCTCTCATGAGATTCCCTGACAATGGCTCTTGGGATCGTGATTGATGATCAACCAATGAAACGGACTCGAATAAACGTGTTTGGAAAGAAAGAAACGACCATTAAATTCACCAAATTTGCAGTAATCGTGTGAAGAATCAAGTGTTCATAAGCAACGTCAAAAAGGGGGTTTTCAGGATGTTCAATAGAGTGCATCATTCTTGCGAAGGTCGGGGGTGAAGCTAGGGGTTGACTGGAGAAACGACCTCGAGCATATCAAACGTGACAAAAGGAATACGCGAGAAAGAAGAATGGAAAAGAGAGAGAGAAAGAGAAACGGAAAGATCAACGATGGGAATTTAGTGTGAATCAGGCCATACGCTCTATATATGTCGAGCTGGGAGACGTACACATCAAATTCGAAGCGTGTTATTCGTGGGGGCGAGTGGCTCAGGGTAGGGGGTGACTCCCTAAGCTTTAGCTAACGTGTATACAGGCTGTTTAGTTATTAAGTCACCCCGGGGGTCTCCAGGGGTTGTTGCGAAGCTCGCTCTCTCTCCCTCTCTCTCTCTCGCTTTCTGTTCCTGCCCGGATTTCCTTTTGCACCCCATGCCACAAAGTCTGCCGACAAACATTACATCAGAGGTCCAAAAATATGCAATTATATAGACCGTTTGTGCACGCCTTACTAACTTTCATCATTGACATCGTGTGATCGAGACAATGGTTTTGCACCTCGTTTTTCGATTCAACAAACTTTCTGAATTTTTTTCTCAAAAGAGGAATTATCGTAACTCGCGATATCGTATGTAAAAAATCATTTTTATTGAAGAACGTTGAAGGTTTTTGCGACCTGGTTCCACTCTGTAAATAAACTTTTCAAGTTTCACTTGAGCCCTTAAAAACTGCCCACAAAAGTTCTTTCCCGATGCACAATCGTAGCGGTAAATTGAAACGTGGTGGATTCAGTATTGTTTGAAAAAGTATTTTCGTTGAGTTAAAAACTCGAACCGTGATTCCAGTGAAAAAGAACCATAAATCCTAACACATTGAGATCCCGAGATGCCGCTCGGCAACATCAGAACTCAGAGGGCATAAAAACAATAAAAAATCAAAAGAATTTCGTACTGAAAGAAAAAAAACGTTGCAGGTCGTGTACGAGTCGATCAGAGACATAGCCGTGGGTGAAGAATTGCTTCTGGGCCTCCGGGAGCCTCTCCAGCTCCAAGACATGTTAGGAGAGAACACGACCGAGGACAGGAGTGATCGAGAGACCGGTAAGTGTTTGAAACAGCTTGAAGAAAAGGCTTGGCCGGGTGCTCGCGCGGTAGCGTTGGAAGGACACACGAGTGGAAATACATTAGCACGTGCGGGGCCCGGCAACCCTTGTACCGCTACCCTCCTCTTCATCATCTTTCTCCCTCTTTCCCTTTTGCCATCGCGTATGTGACTTACCTCAGGATGCGATACGCATCGAATCCGTACGTTCGAGTGTGTGCGTCGTGCGGTGGCTCGTGTGCATACGATTAGCAATTGGGGTGAAACGGGCAGGTGACTCTCGGCGTTGCCCCTTCTCCGCACGGCTCCGATCTATAAATACACAAATATATGAATATACGTATACGTAAAGCATGCATAGATGAGATGGGGAACAGCGATGAACGTGGTCGTCGGAGGGTTAATCGTAGGAATCGTGAAAGTTGAATTATCCACCCCGTGGCCACGCTGCTACGGGCTTCTCTATATCTATGTACACGGACTTTACGCATTACCGAGTGCAAGCAGAGCTCACGGACTCGTGATTCCGGCGTGATTCACCTGGCCCCGTCCGTTGACTATTTTTTTTCACCCCACGACGTTAACTCCCAGCGGGTGGAACGCGTGCTCGCACTGATTATCTATCGAAGTTAACGTACGAGACTGCGGACTAGATCCGTGCGCTCTGGACGCCTTCCGACTCGAAGACTCGCATCGACTCGAGGCTACGCGTCATTCAAAATGGCCGTGTGCCCGTTGTTCCATCGAAGCTTCTCGCGACACCAGTCATCAACGCGTCGAGGATTATCTTCCGGTCACCCCACATTATTAGCCGAACTCGAAACGTATTTTAAAATGCTCCGCAACCCGGAACCATCAGATATGCGGGGCTATTAATGCCGACGAGGAAACCCGGCTCACAACGATCCGAGGGCCGCTTCCAGATTGCTTTCGAATCGGTCGGGAAATCGCTTGGCCTCTCTTGCACAGACAATCGAACTCTTGACCTCGGCTTGGGGTCGCGTTTACTCGGGAATCGCCGATCGCAAGTCGCGTGGATCGCGACGCCACGAACTCTGCAGATGAATACGTGCGGTTTTTCGCTCAACTCGCCATTTTATTGGGAGAGAAAAACTTTTCGACCTGCGAATCGGTTGAAAACGTGAATAAAAATTATTGTCAAAAAGGAAACATAAAATTCGAATAATTACAATGAATTTATTCGATCAATTTGGATTCAATTGCGTTTGATTTGCGATTTTTGTAGAAAAGAAATTAAAGTCGGTGGGAAAAATGTCGGAGATATGCGAACTGAAAGATGTTTTACGACGCTTTTTCACCGAGTCAACTTGCCTTGACAGTTGTCTCGCAATTCCCGAATATCTGTATCCATGTAAGGTGTACTTTAGTTGAAGAAACTTTGCGAATTGTCCGCGACGTTAAATAGAATAGGTTTGAGTGGAGGGGGGCGTTGTATAAACGCGACGGCCAGATGACGCGGTAATTAAAACGGAGATTATCGTCGAAGTTGCGAATCTCGCCTCGAGCCAGTTTCGTCCTTCTCGGCGTCATCGTTTCGAGCCTCTTTCGGCACGAGCAGCGTGTCCGATTGGGATTTTTAATCTGTTCCTCTCTCAACGTTATTACAACGTTCGAGTACCAATCTCGACAAACTGCTGCGATCCGTTTTTTTTCTACGCCTCTGAAAAAGGGCCTGAGCGAAGCGAGTCGTTGCAAAAGGAAGTAAAATCTTCCTGGTTTTTCCATCCGGTTCATTTGATTTCAAAGCGATCGACCAACGTCATTCCTCCGCACCGCACCGTTTCGTTCTGCAAATAAAAAGAATTTTGAGGAGATTCATCGAAAAATTGTCTTTTCGAGTTTGATGGCATCGAGAATTTGTGAAAAAAGGACGGAAAACAATCGCAGCGTTTCTCCGACTGCCACAAAAATTTATAATCGTCCTTGTTCCCTTATTCAGTGAAGTTCGATGTTCAAATACGCAGCACATGCGCGACACTCGTAGCAGCCATGGAAGGAAACCATCGAAACTATCTGGCGAACGGTGTCCCCGCACATATATAGTTCGTATCGTATGTTCGAGTCAACTTATACGCGCGACGTTCCAGTCACGTGAGAGAGAAAACGAGAGGGAGTCAAGCTGTTCCGGAAATGCTGTGCCCGAGCAGTTCCGGTTAAATGTTTACGCGTAATTATACGTCGAAGGCCCTTCTGATGGTCCCCGCGTACACATACTCTGGATTTTATTCACTCGAAAATTCTCAAACTTCGACTCTTCTGTCTGAGCAAACGAATATTTAATCGAACATCAAAAGAAAAACGGAAACTTGAAATTTTTTTAATTGCTGTTCCAACGAACGGTGATCGAAGTCTTTGATGCACTCGCTGCATCGTTTTTCAAAGTCGTTTGAATATTTGAAAAAAAAACGAACGTAATTTGCTTCCAAAATCTCAAATTTCGCTCTTTCGAACACAATATAATGGAAAAAAACTTTGAAAATTCGTTTTTTTTTTTGTTTAATAAATGAAACTTTAAAATGAAAACTCAATTGAATATTTCATTGAACGGTCTTCCGCTGGTGGGTTTCGCGGAAGTTGAGTTTTTCAATATTTTCTTGAATTATTTGATAAAGGGCTGAAAAAAACGCCCTGGAGGATTCTTCAGTAAATCCGCGACGACGACGACGAGGCTGGAAGCCCTTTCGACCTCGATTATAAGGGCTGAGCACACGGATATAGTGGGAGACTCGTGCTCGGCATACTTTCTCGTCGTCGGGTCGAGAGAAGCCTGAGAGTTCGTGATTCTCACAGGGCAACGGGGCCAAAATGAAGTAGCACTTTTATGGGGCACTTTTAGTGGCGAAACTTACCGTAGCAATTAAGTCGGTCCTATACTATTTATTATGTATACGCTATGACCGAGGGTAATGTTAATTTCTCAAAATTAATTAAGAGAGCAAGTTCCCGGTGAAAATCGCGTTGCGGCTATATTCACGAATGGCAAAGAGGAAAGAGGCTTTTCGACCTGGCGTTATACGATGGAGCAGTGGAGTTGAGCTACTGAAAGACCGCTCCGCGTTTGAAATTTTAAGCGTTTCATATTTTTCATTTATTTTATTATATCAAGTCCATTGAAAACTGATACTTTATCCTTGCTTCTGCCTTTGTGTGCCTTCTCATTCACCTTTTCAGAGGTTTTAAGTCCTTCATGAGCGTCTTGTAAACAATTATTCTGTTTTTGTCTTCATACATGAATATCAATTTTGTATTGAACTAGGAAATCAATCTCTGCCGCATGAACCATGGAGACTGAGGGGAAAGGATTCGAAGGATAAATTTTTAGTCATTAGAAACGGGAACTCCCTTTGTTGGACACATTTTTAGGTAATCTGCAGGAAATCACCGAAAGTCGTAAAATTTGAATGTAATTGAAGACAAAAAGGAACGTTCAGCTGTTAGAAATTTCCCATCGATATCCCACGAATTTTAATCTTTAAAAACTTTAAGCTTCGCCAAGATTTTTCGAGAACCTTTCGAACGTTGATTGCAAATCAAAGTTTTTTAAAGTAACAGCAAATTGGATCGAAGTAGATGCGAGACACGTTTCCGACTTCCATTGGATTGTTATATGAATTTTGACGAGGTGAAACGTTTTTAGAAATTTTAACAAAGATCGACGGAAAGGAGATTGGACCGGAGAGGGTGCGAGGCAGACTCGATTTAAAATTCTTCATATTTGCATTATTTGGACGTGACATATGAAGATGTCAAAGCAGAACGCAAAGCGAGAGCGAGCGGGATGCTGAAAGAATCATATCACGCCTGTGGATTTTTTCTAACCCTTTGCAATGCAGGGGCGGCGCATCTGCGCCTCTCCCGTCGTTCGTCCGATCATTTTTTTAACCGGACGCCCGTTGCAGTGCGAAGCGAGGGAGAGGAGAGAAAGATGTACTTAATAAAGTACACGCCTACGTGGGGTGTACGAAAAACGCGGTCGGCTCCGCACCAGCGACATTAAAATGCTGTGACACAGCTATTTCAATCGTACATAAATGCACGTTGTATCGCGAATAATACATTCGAACAATGCTGTCGAAGATTCGAACGAACGATTGCGATACAAAAGAAATAATTCACATCAATCCTCTCGACCAGCCAATCCGATGCAGCTCGAGCCTGAAAACCGAGAAAAATTTTGAATAGAAAACCAAAAATTTATCAGATTACGAATTCAAAATGAAAATATTTCAAAGGATTACGATTCGCTCGTCAAAAAGTCGTGGGAATTTCAAACAATTCGTGAAAATCGATATTCCAAGTGAACGCTTCGAAGGCAATAAAAATTTTGCATTCGCTGCGTCAATTTTCTTCAATCGAGCTTTCATGTCCGACAAAAAGCGTCAACTCATAAATAAAGCGAATACGAGTGGATGCAAATGAAAACCAAACTTTCGGAGCGTCTCGATCCCGTGCTTCGCCACCGCGAAACTGCTGCGATTCCCGATATTGTCAATTTTTCGAAACGTCGTCGAACACTGGGTCAGAAAAACTGAGATAAATTGGGATCCCAGTGCGGTGAATATCGGGCAAACCGCACGCGACAATTGTTGTAAAAAAGGAAGGGCGTACGTGCAACTGGCAGGAGGGTAGTTAGTGTGAATTATGACCGTGATTTTCCGCAGTGTCACATTTTTTTCGACTTTTCTTTTAACTCCTTTTTTTATCTATTCGAGCCCTTTCCCCGCCGACACATCTCTATTAGGGTTTCGATAATTTATGGCTCGCATTGTCGATTAACACGCGCGTAACACGGGCTCAAATTGAGGGAAAAGAAAACTTATGTATATGCGTACAGGACGAAAAGGGGTACAGCACAAAAGGGCACGCGACACTTTTTCTGGGGGGAGGAGCACCGCTCGCTCGTGCTTACGTACGCGTTTTACTAGCTCGGTGTATTAGTCCGATCGGACGACCCTAGACCTTCGACTATACTCATGTATATGCGAGCACAACCCTATCTGATTTATCGCGTATCTCGAGCTAATGATCCGTTCGTGTATATGCGCGCTTTGGGTAGGATCGCAAACGCGATCCTCCAGCGTCAGGCCTCGGGTTCTATTAATATTGCCATAAATATATCTATTTATACAGTCTGCGCTCGGAGACCGAGAAGAACGCTTCTACTTGTGGGAGTGTCGGGAACGAGGCCTTGGAACGATGATGCAGCATGGGAACTAAAATCGAATAAAAATCGTTTTGCAAAGAAAAAAAAATCATTTGAATGGAACTTTTGTGAATTTTGTTTCGTTCGATTATTTGAATTTATGGAAAAGTGATGAAGCTGCTGTTGCTGAAATGTGAATGAAAAGTATCTGAAAAAAGGGTCGATATAAAGAAAATGAAACGAAAAATTTGAGCAATTTAGCAGGATTCAAATCGATGGGGGGAAAAATCTTTTCTTTATTTTTTGTCATTGATGATTTTTCTCTCGAATTTGTGTTTGCCATTTATTTCGATTAGTGAAACAGCGTTCGATAATTTGATTTTTTTTATGGGTTTTTGGTGGTTTTTCAGTGGGAGCAAACGAATTTTGAAAGTAAAATGATCAAAGTATTTGAAAATCGAGTTTTGGGGATAAAAAATCGACACTTTGGAATTCGATTCACGAAAAGTTCAACCGTAAAAATGTTTCAAGTGAAATAAAACGAGCGGCGATACTTCTCAGACGCAAAGCTTAACACACGTCACGGAAACATTGATTTCCGTTACTTTTTCCCATGCCAACCGCCAACTGACTTGGCAGGGGGTGTCGAGAGTCGACGGTGTGGATCCCACCTGTTGACTTTCCGCAACGTGACTCCGCGGCGGACGTATGTGTGTGCGTCAAAAGAAGGGGGGATCTCACTTTTGGACCTCTTATTAGGAGCTCGATTAGCATAATACCACCAGCAGACTTTCTACGACTGTTATAAATGCATTCTCCTTCGGAGAAACCTATTCATCGCATTTACATCCAACAACATTCAGTTCTCCGTCATATTTATTCATAACTTGAATGTTTACTTTCGGTTTGTTCTCATGAACGCTTTTCACTCGACGAATGGCCTGACTAACGAATATCCGGTATAAAAGTAACGGAATTTCAACAATTTTTCAGTAAAATCGTCGAAAATTTAAACTTTGAACTAATAAATTTGTCTCATCGAAGATTACAAATTCATTGGAATACGAAAAAACGTTTTTTTTTCTTCAAAATCGGCCGAAATTTGTTTAGAAAAAGAAAAAAAATGTTTGTATTAATCGATAAAATCACAATTTCAAGGCGTTCGCAGCCGTAAAATGATCATTTCGAACCAACCGTTAAAAAATAGGCATTTTTCAACGAGTGAGAAATTTCGACGAATATAATCATTGATGGGAAAACGAATCGAATGAATTCAGTGGTTCAAAGTCTTGTAAAAATGTTTAACGTATTTTCACACGCTCCTGGAGGAGGGATGGAAGAGTTTGATGAATCGCGGAAGTAGTTGGAACAGAATGTGGAGGTATGCGAGCCAAGAGCGAAGAACTCGACCGCATCCTTATTGTCTAAATGTCAGACGTACGGTCACGAATTAGTCGTGGAGCAACCCTTAACGGATGCATAGCTGCTACGCAGGGGGTTACGAAGAGAGTCAAAGAGTGAACGGAGCGACGAGGTTACGGAGAGGGGGCGTCGCTGGTGGTAGCGCGGAGCGTCCGAGGGAGTACTTCGTGCCCGGTTCCCATGAAGCTTCGTTGGGGGTGCACATCGTACGGGACCAAGCCATATGGCTCCGACAAGTGTACAGCACACACAAGATTTAAATAACCGTTGAAAGATCTACCCCGTTTTAAATGCTCCGTTCAAATCCCCTCCACAAGCCCTCAGCTTGCTGCCTGGAAATTTATAGAAATTTTTATAAACAACGAACTCGCAATTTTGCTGCGATTCTACCAAAACTCATAACGAAATTCATAATTTCCCATTAATTTGATCAAAGGACTGAACGCCTTACAATCAGCTCAAATCAATTTCTCTGTGCAATGAAAATTTGTAAATAGAATCGATAAAAATCCGAATTTTGAGCCTTTTGCTATTTGCTACCACGAATTTTTATCAATAAACGAGTGACTGATGGAAAAAAATGTTTGAACCAAAGATAATATTCAATCCATTCTAAAAATGTTATTCAACATGACACTGAATTTCGGATACAGATTCAAGACTCACTCAAACCTGCTTTCTTTGCTCTCCTTTGATGAATTCGCATCCAAAGTTAACCGAGGCCCTGTGATCGAAGTAGTGATTCAATGGAGTCACGATACTTTGTAACTTTTGTTGCATTTCTCCCGAATAAACTCGAAAAAGTATGCGCATCTGATTTCGAGAATGCGATCATCCTCGGTATTGCTCAGACTGGCTTACAGTTATTCCGTTATCTGAAAAACAAATTCGTGAACGACGGTGATTATGAAAACGGTCGCGAATTCACTGGTACTAAGGGGAGGATCGCTGCGAAAATCATCAGACAGAATTGAGAATAAATAAAGTGTTATTCTGGTGTTATTAACCCATTTGGCAAAATATCGGGCACTCGGGCGTGAACTCGTAAATATTCGTGACAAACTTGAGAAACACACAGTTGGTATAAACGTTTGCAAGGCGTCAAGGCTAAATGATGTATAGTTAGCGAAGTGAGTGCGATAGGCTGGTAAAACGGCGAGTGCTGTCATCGTTTCGGCCTGGATATGAAGAGGGTTGAAGTGGGAGGAGAGGGTGGTTCGGGATGCATGTACAATAAATCGCGTTTTGCTGCTTCAAGCCCCTTCGTCCTGGCCCCCTCCCCGTTCCCCGTTCGTAGTATCTCCGAGGGTAGGGGTTTCCCGCTGATTTTACCTGCAACAACGCGGTCTCTCGTGACATTTCGGATGACTATCCCTCTGCGGGGGTGAATCGGTAAGCCGAGAAGGGGCTCGCTCGCTCACCCGCCATTGGCCGAGTCAACATCGCGCTTTTACCAATAGCAAGCACTTCCGGTCACTCGCTACGTTTCTCTGATGCACTCTTTGTCCCGTTAAACAACTAACTGGATCATCACTTTCGTTACCATTGTTCCACCGGATCTCTTCTCTGTCGGGTCGTCCTCTTTCTAGTGATAAACATTACGAAACTCGGCTCGATTCGATTCTAGTGGTGCTTCGTATCGTGATCGCTCAGTGTCATCAAGTTCACGCCCTCGATTGACGGTCGTTCAGGTACTTCAATCCCGATCATATTTTTTTATACTCCCGATCATTCGTTTTTACCAAAATTCCTTCAATTTTGGAGGCGAATGGCAATTTAGCTGTGAAAACAAAATAAAGGGTGCGGGTCATAAATAAAGATCATCAACGGCGAGTCGATTATCCTCTGGCCAGGGATGTCGAATAGAAACAACATTTTTTCACGGCGGTTAACTAGAGAAGGGTTGAAAATGTGCAAAACTTTTTTTCAACGGCATTGTCTTACCTGAAAATAAGACAGCAAAATCATTGCTTAGATTTGGTCAAACTTCACGTACAATAAATCAGAAGTTGATGACTCAGCTCGTTGTACGTTCGATCGAATTCCAAGTTTTGTCCCCCATTTGTGACGTTTTCGGTTCCTTTTTGTTGCAGCTTCCCAACACAGCGGTACAGTCGAAGAAGAAGAAACCGAGACAGAAATCCGATGCACCGTCTGCGACAGGCCCTTCAAGGACATTGAATTGTGAGTACACATTTTGAAATGAACTTTTCAACCACCCAAAAAGCAATCAAAAGCAGATTTCAGTAAATATTCGACCACTCGACGAAATCTGCAAAAAAAAAATGTTGACAATTGAATTAAACTGGAACGTTCTCAAAATAAAATTAAACGAATAAATAAAAACTCGACAACGATTCGCATTCATCGCTCGTTCTCGTAAGGCTATAAATGATTCATGCAGGCGTACTGTCCATGCATTTTGCAATCTGATAGTTGAACGATTACGTGCACTCGAGTGGAGTTGATTGCGCTTTAGCTCGATGCAACATTTCCCCCTTTCGGACTTGATACGGCGTTGACGAGTCATAATTTTTTTCCTCCTTCCCTATACACATATAAGCATCAACATGTATAATCCAGGAGGCGTATTATGGGGCAAGATGAGGAAGATATTAGGGCTCGCGATTCTCCGAGCTCGATTATTATTAATTCACTCGCTTTTGAATCCATCAAAGCAATATCGTTTTGCCTGCACCGTGCGCATATTTGTGAATATAAAATCTTTCCGCATATTCCACACATTCGTGCACCAGTTTCATTCTCAAACGGATCGAACTCGATTTTCTGATCGCTTCCTAACGATTGCCAGAGCATTCCCTTGAAACTGGAACACTCGCCAGTGACATTGTTCCGGGGTTTCGTGACTTTGGTAAATCCCGCGGACGAACGGAGACCAAGAATTTTTTGGAACTCCGTGCGATTAATCGGATGAATTCGCGCATCGATCGAGCCTCCGGAGCCTAAAAATAGCGTCTAATTCGACGGTAGAGACAAAGGAAAAAGTTGGTTTTAGCGCCGAGGGCAGTTCGAGTGAGCGCGTATGTATTCGTTGATAGGTAAACGAGACTCGAGCCACTTGAAAACAGTGAATGGTAGGCGAAACGGACGACGGGGGTGCGACGAGGACTCGGGCGCGCGCGAGCCCAGCGCGTCGATCACGCAATCTCTTTAGCCAGTTGCTTATTTTTTGCTCCTTTCCACCCAAGTCGAGTACGTTGCGTGGCACGTGTTTCGGCTCGATTTTGAGTGGTCACGTGCAATTTGTTCGAATTGGAGTGCGCAAGAGATTGATTTGAACGATGCTCACTCTTGGCGCGGTAAGTGAAAGCAGATTCGCCGCGCAGATGATTGGAGCCTTCTCCGCGCGAGCTCTTTTCCGGCCCCCACTATTTTTGTGTATCTTGGCTGTCGCACGAAATCGAGCGTAATAACTCGAATTATTGAATGGAGAGCTGCTATTAAGCGTCGAAACGCTCGGATGAAACGTGATCATCGAACCGTTGACGATTCCGCTGGTGCTTTCAACTCTTCCGAGAATAATAGATTCGCTTCGAAAAAGCTTTCCGGTGCAGCGAGCCAGATCGTTTTTGGCACCGGTCCGCGCCTCCGAAATACCGATCTTCCGAGAAACTCACTCAGCGATTATTTGCTCCGGAATCCTATTATTTTTCAACAAATAACACAAAGTCACAGTGTCGTTCGAAGCTTCAAGCATCGATGGGATTGAGGGCAAAAGAATTGAGCGGTCCCCCGAAGCGCGCGAGGTCACTTCGCTCCATATAATTCTTCCCCTAATCAATTTTCCTGGGAGATTCTGAAAAAAGCGACAAAACTCGTGAGCTCAAAGAAATCGGTAAATGGTCGATCGCCAATAATTGCAATTTAGTCGAATCACCTGTTGTCGTCAAGGGTGAGGATAGGACAGAGGACTAATGCCGAAAAAGTGTAGGGAAGCGGCGAGGTTTTCGCACACGAGCCATTAAGGCTGCCTCTCCCTTTACATGACAGAGGAAGTCGCGTGCTCGAAGCTCATCTGGCGCGAAAACCCGTCACAGCGGCGGCAGTATATCAGCTCGAATAGCGGCTTTCACGCGACACGTTAAAGGGATGCAAAATCAATGCTGGCCACACCGTATCATATCCTGTAGGCATATTAGCCGTGGCTGGGAGCCACAAAATAGCAGCCCTTGGAGAGAGCGCGACTGAAACCTGTTCCTTTGGTGTTCCCTTCGAGGGGCAATAGGCTGAGGAATAACCCGCATCGTCCCGAGGCGTTTCAAGCAATTTTCCGTACTTTTTTCAGGCTGGACAATCACCTGGTAACGAGTCATCGTTATCCATCGAATCAGCATCGCTGTGAGACTTGTCCGAGCGGTTATTCTTGGCGTCCATTATTAGTCCGTCATCGGGCAGTGAAGCACGGGGACCTGCGAAAATATTCGTGTGAGAATTGTCCAAAGGTAAGAACACAATCGATTTGTTCGGGTGATCCGGGGGGGGAAAAAATATCATTTCAAAAAACAATGACCATTTCGAAGTATCGCTAATAGTCGGACCCTCCGCAGGTCTTTACGGACCCGTCGAATCTCCAGCGTCACATAAGAGACCGTCACGTCGGTGCTCGCAGTCACGCCTGCACCGAATGCGGTAAAACATTTGGCACGAGCTCCGGGCTGAAGCAGCACACGCACATCCACAGCAGCGTGAAGCCATTCCAGTGCGAGGTTTGCTTCAAGTCGTACACCCAATTTTCAAACTTGTGTCGTCACAAGCGCATGCATTCGGACTGTCGTATGCAAATAAAGTGCGTAAAATGTAGCCAATTGTTTAGCACCGTAACATCGTTGACGAAGCACAAAAGATTCTGCGACTCTTCGAGCGGTGCGCGACCCTCGGCCGGAGCGATGCCGCAGCTACCAGCTTCGGGGCCGAGCCCCTTCCTCGTGTTCCAGCGACCGCCGGTCTCCTTGCCCGGTTGCTTGCCCTTCTACCCACCTTACCCTGGCATCTTTCCCAACGGTCCGAGTTTCCTCAACGCCCCTTTGCTCTTCCCTCCCAAAGTCCAGCACCACCAGCCGCAGCAGCAATCCCAACAGACGAAGCAGCAGTCCCAGCACCAGCATTCCGAGCATCCGGAGAAGAGGAGCGAAAGTCCCAAGAAGGAGCGATTCACGCCCCCGAGGTCGCTCTCTCAGCACAACAAAGTGTCGCCCTCGACCGGGGAGGAGGCAACCTCGACCTTCCGACCGTCGCCAGCGAGGCCGGCGATCCCAACGCTCGTGGAAACGGAGGACGAATCGTCGAGGCGACGGGACCAGCAGCCGCCCCGGGACGCCAAGAGGAAGCGAATCTCCTCGACGGAGTGCGCGACCTCCTCGTCGAACGAGGAGACCGAGCAGCCCCTCGATCTCCGAGTTGAGACCAAGAGATTCAAGCAGGATTCGGAGGTCCTCGAGCCCAGGAACCCGGAGCCCAGTCCAAGCAACTCGCCGGCGACTCCCCTCATGGAAGAATCGACGGTAGAGACTTCGAAGCACTCGGAGGAGGAGGACAACGGGATGCGGCTCAGCGAGGCCAAAGAGATCTCGAGTCCCCACCTCCGGACCGCGTCACAGGAGCAAAACCCCCCGGGGACGCCCCCGTACATGGCCTACCCGAGGCCCATTCATCCCCAAACGCCGGCGATGTTTCTCGAAGCCATGTACCGCAACAGCAGTCCGGGGTTTCCAGGTTTCCCCGGTGGGCCGACGCCGCCCGGTTGTTCCCCGGAGTCCCGACTGCTCCCTCCTCTGCCGCCCTTCGGACCGCCCCGCGGGCTCCCTTTTTTAGGCAACATCATGAACGGCCTCAGCGGCGCCAGGCCCGGTGGTAGCTTCGACCTTCTCACGAGACCTCCGATGAGCTCGTTTCCTGGTGTCAAGCCCTTCCAGGACGCCGTAATGTCCCACCACCATCACCATCAGCACCACCATCACCCTGGAAAAATGAAAGATCGTTACACCTGCAAATATTGCGGCAAAATATTTCCCCGCTCGGCAAACCTGACTCGGCATCTTCGTACGCACACCGGCGAGCAGCCCTACAAATGCAAATACTGCGATCGCTCCTTCAGCATATCCAGCAACCTCCAGCGACACGTCAGAAACATCCACGACAAGCAAAGGCCCTTCAAGTGTCCACTTTGCGAGCGCTGCTTCGGCCAGCAAACCAACCTCGACCGACACCTTAAGAAACACGAGGCCGACGACGGCAGCGGCGTCGTCGCCGTCGCCGACTCGCCCGGCAGCAGCAACGAGAACGAACGCGAAGACGCTTATTTCGATGAAATCAGATCTTTCATGGGCAAAGTCACCTACACCGGGGACCCCGTCTACGCTCTCGACCGCCACACTCGACCCACCTACTGCACCATCCCCGAGCGCCTCAGAATCGGCGAAGAATCCGACGTCAGCGAGGAGGACATTTCCCCTCTCGAAGAAACCGACCCGATGTCTCCTCTCGGGACCAAAGAATCCCCGCCACCCTCTCAGTACGAACTCGAATTCAGGGACAAACCCGAGTTACTCAACAACAATACCGCCTCACCGGTCATCGAGATCTCAACATAGTCCCCGCGACTCAAAACACTTTTCGACGATTATTCACTCCCCTTCGAGCCGCCTCAATTTTGTTCGTCGATTAGCTCGAAACATTTTCTTTCGATAATCCAAAAGGAATGACCGTCGGAATTACTACAAGCATGTCAACGGTACTGAGAAAAAAAAACGACTTTTCGTCGAGTAGTTTTCTTTGTTTGGGGTCGCGGGCAACTTTTGCCATTACACGAAAAAAATGTGTGTTCGGTTATCGGGAATCCGAAACAAAATTCGTCGTTCCTCATTGCAGTTTTTTCGAGTTTTTCTTTAAAAAAGAAAAAAGTCCAATGCTACATTTGAAAATTGCATGTTTCGGGTGTTCTTTTTGGGGTAATCAAATTTTCCGTGTAACGAGACAAAGTTGCAACGATCGAAAATGCCTGGCACATTGATATAGTTTTCTGAAGTTCCATTTGAAGGGATAACAGTTCTGTAAAGTAAAAAAAAAAAACACATTCGAAAGGTCCGATCGTACGTTTATTAAAAGGGAGCTCGAAACTTTGCTGGACACGACGGCGATCCGAGGCGAATCTCTGTTCGTTAGTTTTCGTTAAGTTAATAATAAATCGAAGCGTGATAAACGGTAAAACCGAAAAAAAATATGAAAACAAAAAAAACGAAGAAAAAAAGCCAACAGAAGTCGAGAACGATAGAATCGAACATTCTGAAAAAAAAGTCGTGAGTTTTCAGGCTCATGACAATAACGTAAGGAAAAAAAAATATCTCGAGGCACGTCGAAGTGTGGACACGAGCGATTGAACCCCCCCTCCACGTAAGAAAGACTCTTTTATGCTATAGCTAGTTCCTAAATACAACGTTGAGACACTCGTGCACGTAAACAAAAAGAAATTCCCCCCCCCCCCCCCCCCCCGACCGTCGCGTCTTTCCAGGAAGCTTCGCGTGGCCTCGAAATAAAGTAAACACACAAAAAATCGTGATCGTTTCGTGCTGCGTCGATGACAAGTGCGTGCGACAGCATTATTTATTGTATCTTTGGTATTTTCATTGTTATATGGTTGTTACGAAACGGTGAGAATTTGAGAGGATGAAAAAAAAAGATATAAAAACCAAAAAAAAAAGTAGCCTCGGTCAGTGAGAGGAATAAATCGAATGTTATCGCACATGCTGTACAGCGAAGCCCGGCATCGTTCGATAATACAAAAATTATATATATATATATATATATATAAATTAAATCAATTGAAAAACGAAGAATGAGGAAAAAATGGGAAGAAGTAGAAAAAAAATGAGAGTGTATGTGTTTGCACAACGAAGAAAGTAAAGTTTTTTTTTCGGAATAAATGGCACTTGGAAGCGTCAAAATTTCTATAGTCGAGAAGCCAAAGCGTGCGGATGATAAACGATATAAAAGTGTAAAACGTAACGAGTCGATGAAACGATCTTAATTATTAAGATAAACAAATTATATCAAGCTGTGTACAAATTTTCACTAGCTCATAGTGTTTGTAAAAAAGAAGAAAAAAAAAGTACGACGAAAAACATAAGGCGAAGATAAAACGACGAAAGCAGGAGACAATGGTATAGAAGGTAGAGAAAAAAAAACAATTGCGATAGAGTGAAAAAGAGGAGTAAGACCCCGAAAATATCAGCCATTTTTATCGATATGCCAGCAAGCAAACGAAAAAGTGGATGGAACATCAAATAATTCAAAAATAAAGCCACACCCTGTAGAAAATTATCGTAGCACATGAGACGCTATTCGCATCTTATTACATGGGATATTATA
This sequence comes from Venturia canescens, assembly GCF_019457755.1. Lineage (NCBI taxonomy): Eukaryota > Metazoa > Arthropoda > Insecta > Hymenoptera > Ichneumonidae > Venturia > Venturia canescens. The sequence goes on from NC_057425.1 coordinate 5,613,568, forward strand.
ATCATTATTTACGGTCTCACTGTACTCGATAGAGAATTATAACGAATTAACGAAGTATATATACATCGATATATACACAGTTATAATTGTATATATACACATACCATGTCACAACACCGATATAAAGTTGGGGGCTTCACTTCTTTTTTCATATAAAAACGATATAAATGTTCTACATATCTGTAACTATCTCTCCCTCTCTCTTTCTCTTTCTCTTCGCAACTACTGCTCCGTAGGCGATAATAACATTATGAATTGATTTAGCATAAGTATATTGATCAAATATTAAGGAAAATTGAAAAAAAATCACTATATTACGACCATGTCTATCTATACATACTGTATAAAAGCATCTGTACTTCATTATTATTACTATTAAAATATTACACTTCAATTCGTTATACATACGTATTCGCTCAATTCCCTTCGAAATTCGAGTGGATTTTTTTTCAACAATAAAACACTTCTATATATGTTGCTGGAAATGCTTCAGAGTGCGACAGCCGTGTATACAGAGTATCGGACACAAAAATCGAGTAAAAATTCGGATTGTCAACTTGAACTGATGTTAGAAAAAAGCGAAAGTGTGTTAAATTACAAATTTTTATTTCAATTTTTCACCGATAATACTTCATAAGAGATTCGAGATCAGTTATCTGGTTATCTTATGCAGCCGTTGAGGAATTACAAATTATTCGTAAAAAACGTGCGCCATCTACTTTGGAATTTAGTGCATGGAAATATCAAACTCTGTCGGTAAGAGAACCACACAATCGTTATTTTTCTTATCGATTGTTGGTAACGTTCTGTTACAGATTTCGTCTACAGTAGCTAGGTTATTATTTTTCATTCAATTTCACTCGTTACTCGGGCAAAGGTTCCGAGCTTCGAGTTCCGATCCCACTCACAGCAGAACGATTGGAAATAGTCGACAGCCTTGGCATATGATTCCCTCCATTTTCTATAAAGGCGAATGGCGAAATTGGCACCTAATACGTAATGTTGTTACAAAGGAAAAAGGACAAAAAATATCGAACGCTCTCTCTATACAAGGGCAGGTAGGAAGAAGTTTCGTCGCCTGCCTGGCCTGGCAGGACAACCCCGTGGTCGGAAGGAGCGAGGTTAGCTTTAGCTCCACTCTGCCACAATTTTCCATCGTCGAAGAGGTTCCACGCGTTAAATTTTTTCTCGTGTTCGAATGCAGCAAATAAAGTGATTTTGTCCAAACCTTCATCGTGGTTGCTGTTGATTTTACGACTTACGAATAATGGTCCTTTGAATTCGCGAATATTAAACGTATTTTTGTTATAATTCGAGAAGTGAAAATTTCGGTGAAACTATTATTGATGATACTTGCGGGATCATTGTGGTTATTAGTGCGAGTTTCATGAGTGATCTCCAGGTATGAGGGAGACTGACAATAAACAGGCCGAAATCGATATAAAACTTAGTTATTCTTTAATTCAGCGAAAAGGTCGCAGTCCAGAGAACAAATTTTTTCCATTCATATTTTCTCGTCATGAAAACAATGAACATTCGAAGAAATACATTTTTTTAATGTTTCACATCAGCAACAGTTTCTCCTGTTTCCTTATTGCGGTTAATAACTAAGAGCATTGTGGGAGTATCAGCTATATAACCGTTGCCCAGGAAGCCTGGGTAGATGGGGTTGGTCTCCCGTTCGGCATACCCTCCATAAAATTCTACATGCAAAAAAAAAAATACAAAAATTAAAAATTTACTCATTCTGATGCGGTGAGTGGCATTTTTTGACAGTGACAATTTGCTGAGATCGAATAAATTTCTGTAATTTATTCATAACGTTTTCTACCTGGGCATTCGGCAATGAGGTACTTGCGACCGCAGTACTTGTGACGTAGGTCAAATCCTGTACCCGGAGCACAGTCTCTTATCCATACACGTCCAGAGACACCGTCACATTCTATGAACTTAGTGCAATCCCTAGGAAACGCCACTAGTCCGGTATACCCGGGAGGACATTGGGAATGGAACCCTGCCTCGCGTGATGGTAGAGACATCTAGTGACAAAGGGAAATAAAAAATTGTGCTTTTTTCGACCGATTATGTTCGGTGTTAGTGACTCGTTCGCGTATCATTTCAACTGGAATCTAATGCAACGATTACATCGAAATAACGTCGCTAAGTATGAAAATTTATTCGTTTAATAAAAAGAGACTCAAAAATGGTGTTTGTCAAAAGCCATTCGCTGTTGGAATACATTTTTTCAGGGTGTTTGTCATTTTTAGAGAAAAGAATAAAAAAATCGACCAAACTTACCGCATTAGCAACCGCAACGAATAAAAGGCACGCGAAGATGCACAATGGAACTTTGCTTCCGGTGGAGAGTTTCATTTTTGATACTCGGTATAATTGGTTTTCGACAACCACGCTTCAAGTCAATTCGATGAATGTACTGTAGATCCGAGAGCAAAGAGCTTGCATATTTATAGTCCAAAGAAACGCGTTATTCCCGGCCCAAAAAGTGTGTGCGTAAGCAATTTTTTTATCACTGTTTTATCTCAAATTCAGTAGCAGAATCCAAAAAAGAGATGCTCAATTATCGCATTGAATTGAGGTCTGAGATGAGAAACTGAAATTTCTTTATCGTTCAGCTGATCTCCAAACTGTATTTTTATTTTGAAAAATTTAAGGAGTTTCGGTACAGGCGATACAATGTTGCCATGCTAAACCATGCTAAAAACATAAAAAATTTCAAAAAGTTTAGAGTTTTATAAAATTTGGTGAACATATTCTTTAGTGCCAAATTTGACAATACAAATTTTTCTTCTACACAGTTATCGAGTAATTGATCACTAAAGTTTACGTGTATAAGCATAGCGTTTCCATATATATAGGTATACATTCCGGGCATAAGAAATCTGCTTTAATGCGTAATTACTCGATAACTAAGTAGAAGAAAATTTTGAAAAAATTTGTGTTTTCGCACTTGACGTTGAAGAACATTATCACCAAATTTGATCAATTTCTTAATATTTTGACTTCTGTACCGAAACTCCTTAATTTACCATGCTAACCCTCGGAATGAATTTGCGATTTATTACAATACACGTTCTCACTTTTAAGATTGAGTCAACAAATCCGTTTTTCTAGCTTTTACCGTTTAAGCAGAATCCGTTCGATGTGTCCGTCAAAGATTTATTTAAGAATTTGAATACTTTGGAATAGAGGCGTTTTGGAATAATTTGGATTACTGTTATTCTGTCAAGCCTTGGATGTTTATCCCGCGTGTGTGTATAACGAAACATTCAAAAGTCGAAAAAATGTATTTTTTTCTGATTTTTCGTTTATTCCGCGATTTTTAATAACATTTCAAATAGTAACCTCCAAGCGACAATAGTAATCACGCTTCAGTGCAACAATGTAAATTTTGACACTTTAGATCAAAACAAAGTCCATTCTTTTCGTTCCTGCAAAATTGTAGAAATTGTTGACGTTTTTAGGACATTTCTTTTTCATCCATTATCGCAGTAAATTCGCGGCATTCATGAATAGATGGCAAAAATTGTAATGAAATTTCAAGGAATCGCTAAACGGAGCTTTAACAAGAACGCTGATGAACATATCTGTTTTATGTGAATCTTCGAATTTTTCCTCCAGATCAATAAATGGAATATTTTTTGAGGTAATAAAAGACAACAAACTTTTTGCTCGCATCTACGTCACTTATCATTATCATATATTATCATAATCATGGAATTCCCGAATTCCGAATAATTAATGAGTTGATCACTTATATAATTCGTAATCACTTGAGTGTCAAAATTTGAGCGATAGCGAAAGTGGGACATTCCGCCAGTTATGGGGTGAAACAGAGTTCATAAGTAGGGTTATATCGCCTAACAATCCCGAAGACAGTGATGGGTACGCTGTCTGCGTTGTCTCTGCCATTGCGAATCATTTTTCAAATTTTTGAGGTTAAGACACTAACGTGTTTTTCCATATTCGGTATGTGACGGATCGCAATTTTATGTTATTAAAAGTTTTATCACGGAGCAAATGATGAAACAGATTTATCTAAATAATAAAGTTTTATCATAGTTTTCGGCGTTTTATGGATGAAGCGCCTCTTCCGGGAGATTAAGGATATATTGTACAGGCGATACAATGTTGCCATGCTAAACCATGCTAAAAACATAAAAAAATTCAAAATGATCAGAATTTTATAAAATTTGGTGAACATATTCTTTAGTGCCAAATTTGACAATACAAATTTTTTAAGATTTTTCTTCTGTACAGTTATCGAGTAATTGATCACTAAAGTTCACGTGTATAAGCATATAGCGTTTCCATATATATATAGGTATACATTCCGGGCATAAGAAATCTGCTTTAATGCGTAATTACTCGATAACTAAACAGAAGAAAATTTTGAAAAAATTTGTGTTTTTGCACTTGATGTTGAAGAACATTATCACCAAATTTGATCAATTTCTAATTATTTCGACTTTTGTATCATTCACCCTTAAACTATCATGGTTGTTTCGACTGCTCTAATATAAACATGAAAATGTTTGAATATTATTTCATACGCAAATGTTTTACACAATATTCTGACTATCTTTTATTTCGAATAATTTAACGCTGCTTTATAGTGAATTGTCATTTGACTGATAATGCAACGACTGTAAGAATCTGCAATAGTCGGTTGCATGTGATGGACTAATTAATTTGTAACGAAAAATATTTATGTTGCGATTTGCGATACCGTATTCTCTTTGAGAACAGATCGATTTGTAGGATTTTTTGCATTGGCATAGAAATTTTTCTTCCCGATCCCCAAAATTATTTGAGAGCTTTCCAAATGAGCTAACACTGCGACTACGCGGTAGATTTCTTCTTTTATATATAACAGTATCCGACTCGGCAGAGTTTCAGTAGGATATCTGGCGATTCTCCATCGTGTCATTTGCCCCTAATATATAAATATACCGTTGACGACTAAACAACGGCGGGTATATCTATATTTTAGGGGCAAATGACATGATGGAGAATCGTCGGTTCCTACTGAAACCCTGCCGCTATCCGCTGTTCTGAATGCGTTGAGTTTGAAAAGTCGAGTTTTTTAAGATGGCGACATCCAGTGTAAAGTATGGGAGAAGCACATTGTTTCGTGAATAATTTTGCTTTTGAAGACAAGCTTCGACAATGAAGCATTTCATTCCAACATAAATGAGAAATCGCTCACGGAGGTTATCATTATTTCAGATTAGAAGAATGCGAGGTGTGTGCGGCACAAAAAGCCAAATATACTTGTCCAAAATGTGAGGTTAGAACGTGCAGTCTCACATGTGTAAACATACATAAAAAAGAACTTAAGTGCGATGGGATCAGGGACAAGACGAAATTTATACCTCTCAATAATTTCTCTGACCTCGACCTCCTCAGTGGTGAGTACTAATTAACAATTGTTTATTGCTAATAACAACAGTCCACTAGATCTTAGAAATCATAGAATCAGAGATTCACGTAGAATTTTTTTTACCAAAAGTTGCAAAATCGTGGCTAAAATAAAGTCATCTATGTTCTCACTATTTATATTCTATAAAACTATTATAGTAAAAATGAACTTGAGAGTATTGAGTGGATATTCATTCCAACATTCATTGATTATGATTATGAACAAATGAAAATAATTGTTCCTTATAGATTACAGGTTACTGGAAGAAGTTGGTCGATCCGTTGACCAACTTCAAAGGGATCCTTCCAAAAAATGCACTCGAACGAACAATCTCTCAGTGGTATGAATATAAAAATTGCTAATTGTATCGCAATATGAACATATTTGTCACAGTACTGTTAACATTTCAATGAGTCTATGCGACTTTAGTTTACGGGTGTTTCCTCCTGAAAACATTAACAATTGTTTTTCGAGGCATTCAAAAACTTTTATTTCCTTCAAGCCCTTACAAAAGTTAAGAGGAGCTGCACATCGAAGTGGAGTCAGATTAGAGTTTATGCCACAAAACTTCAGCAGACACAAAGACAACACAACGTTTTTCAACTGGAAGACAAATGAATTATTTTGGAGAATAGAATGGATATTTCCACAAGCAGAAAATGCAAAATGGATCACCAAAAGGTACTGAGCAATTCTTACTGTGATTTCGACCAAATGAAACTTTTATCTTAATCATTTATTTGCTGTTTTTTCAGAGTTCACGAATCAACCAGACTCTCCGACGTCATTCAGACTATCTTAGATCCTGTTAATTCAGACCATGAGAGTTTTAAAGACGAAGATCTAAACACTCGAGAAATCCTCCAAAACCGACTGCAATTTTATCGCGCTGCCGAATTAACGGGTATAAAAGTTTTGATGAAAGCTGAAAAAGTTAAAAAATCTGGTTCGAGATTCTACGAGCTCGACTTGACGCTTTCTCTGAAAGAAAATTTCGCAAAGAAAACAATAATCGAATTTCCTGTTATTCACGTTATCCTGAAGGATCATTTTGACATGTACGAAATTATCGATTCTGGTAAGTTTCTTTTCATTTTAATTCAAAGATATTCATCAAAATTGAATTTGAGTATTCAATTTGAAATGGACGTAGATCATGGACGTTGATAAATCAATTTGGAAACTGTATTAACAGATGAAGAAGAGACAATGCCTGAGGAACGGTTCAGAAACGGTGACAGAAGAAAACGCAGAGAGAATCATATGAATCGAAGAGAAAAACAAAGTGTCAAGAAAGAGCCTCTGAATTATTTCTTCAATGGCGAATGTACCGATTCAGAAGACGAAGAGAGCAAAGACAGAAAACTAGTTAAATCAAAATTTCCGGAAACCGGAATACCTCAGTATGACGAACTCGTGAGAATGGAACTTTAAACGAATGCTGTTTTTTACAAACGTGTACATAAATCTTTGGTTATCGAAGATAAGTGAAAAATCTAGTAAACAATTGAAAATTGTTATATATTTCTAGGTTTGAAATTGTACTTTTTATCATCGACGTACAGTTATTTATATACGACGAAAAGTGAACTATTCTTTCGATCTTTTTACACAAAATTGATTATCCCATTCAATGAGCGCAATAAATATACTAATATTCTTTTATCTCCATCCAAAATTACGCGTCACCATCTCTGACGATTTCCCATTTTTCTGAAAATGCAACTCGCGAGTAAAAAACCATGATCAGTGGAAAAACATTACAGACTCAACCTTTTTTTTTCACTATCTTTGAAGGTCCACAGTTACATTTTAGTGTTGAAACTCGGGGGAAAAAACTGCTCACTTGACAATAAATACATATTTATTTTGTCTTTAAAACTGTTTACAAAGAGCAGATTGGCACAGCAGTTCGGATCCGGAAAAACTTTGGTCACAAGCTCCGTCGCTCCACCTCGTATCACCTTCCATTTTTATAAAGATGGCCGGCATAATAGTTTTGAGCTTGAGCTCCTGGACCTTTCTGTGACGCACGGATCTAAAATTTCGGCACCCACGCAATGTTGATATAGAGGAGCGGGAAAACGACGAACGCTCTACAAGACCCGGGAGCAAGAAGTATCGTAGCCTGCCAGGGCAACCTCGTGGTCGTGTCGAGAGAAATTAGCTAATCAGTTCCACTCTCTTTACAAACTTTGTTGAAAAAGTTGCACTTAATTTTTTCTCGTTTTCCAATGTTGCGAATAGAGTAATTTTCTTCAAGTTTTCATCGTGGTTGCTGTTGGTCTTAATTCTTACAAATAGTGAATTCTCCAAATTCACGAATATTGAAGAATAAACGTAATATTGTTCTGATTCAAGAAATTTGGTGAAACAAATTTGTTACTAGTATTTGAGAAATGAAGATTGAAGAGTCCTTGCAATCATCCGTAGAAGCAAAATTTACTGTTCTATATTTATTCCTTCTCTGGATAACGCGAGTGTGTGCGAGGTTTACAACTCGGTGAATAACTCGAAAAAATGTCATTTTATTTCAGCGAAAGATTCGCAGGCCAGAATACAACGTTTTTTAATCTCTAGTATGAAAAAAATATTGATTATTACATATTATTCATAATCAAAGTCATGCAAATTTTGAGATGAATATTTTTTTAGTGCTTTTCAGCAGCAGAGCTCGGTGCATTGGTTTCGCTATTGTGCCCACTGCGAGTGTAAATATCCACGCTAATCGGGCCATGGGAATGGTGCTCGTGTTCGTGTCCAAAGTGGTGATGATGACTGTGCTGTTGTCCGCCGACAATCATCATATTTATACCATTCCATATTAGACGCATTCCTCCGTCAACAAGATGTACTCCGCCGCTTGAACCACCAGTCAATCGGGCGATCATGTCTGCACCCAAAGAATACAAAAGTCGTGCATTTACTCGTTGGAATATCGTGAGCGGGATTACTTGACAATTTGAGTTTTCTGACAACGCGTACGTACCTTGGCATCCAGGAATGAGGTGCAGGAAACCACACGCGTTTATTCTCGAATCCCAACCGGTTCCAGGACCACAGTCTCTTACCCATAAGCGTCCATGGTCACATTGGACGTACTTTCTGCAATCCAAATAATACGGCCCCAATCCGGTATGACCAGCAGGACATCGGGGCATGTAAGTTTCCGGATGATACCACATTGTCGCCATTGGTATAGTGATCGTCTAGTAACAGAAGCAGGAAATGAAAATAGTTTTTTCTCCCAGGTATTAGTCGCTGCTCGATGCTTACTCCTTCGCATTTCGTTGTGACTAAAATCTAAGAGAATCGTCACACATCGAAATACATTGTGGAGTACATGAACATTCATTCGTTCTATTCCATTTGATAAAGAGACACAAAAAGAGTTTATTGCAAACGGGAATTTTTCAGTACCCGAGGCTTCTTGACATTAAAAAATTGAGTAACCCCACCCCTATTTGGAGCATTAAGTGTCAGTATGACTCTCAACGTTTATAAGTTCTTAACAAAACCGTCAAAGAATAAATTAAGTATGAAAAAAAAATTTTTTTCTCAAGTTTCGTTTCAATGTATAAAAAGAAAGAAAATAAAATAGAAAATCGAGGCAACTTACCGCGTCAGTAACCGCGACGAATAAGAGGCATGCGAAGATGCATAGTGGAAGTCTGCTTCCGTCGGAAATTTTCATTTTTAATGCTCGGTGTACGAGGGAACAGGAAAAACGAAAGCAAATTGAAGCTTTGAAAAATTGTACTCGTCGATCAACTTCAGTAGCTTTCGGACAATCTCTTTACAGCTCGATGCTGGATGTACTGCAGATCCGACATTGAGCTCGCGTATTTATAGTCCGGAGGAGCGTTGTTTTCGATCGTAGGCAAATTTTATCAGCATTTTATCTCCAATTCGATTCCGTCTCCGTGTACCAAAGATGGATTTAAGAATGAAAAGAGGGGGGACCGGAGCAAAACGGAATATCTGAAAAATTCGTGATATTTTTTTCAACCTGTATATTCATCCGAAAATGAACGGAAAAACATATTTTTTCCAAACCTCGTGTTTTCTTTTTAATTTTGGATAAAAAATAAATATATTCGTTTTTTCAATATTTTTTTTTTTCAAAAATTCTCTTTTTTATGTCATTTTCAAAGTGAAAAATTATTTGTACCGAAATTTATGTATTTTCATTACTGTCACTGAAAGTTAAATATTTGCTTCCGTTTTGCCCCGGCCTCCCCTAATTTAGTCAATATATGAAACAATCATTTTTTCCCGTATTTCTAACTATTCTTCGGTTTTTATTAACAATAGACTAATACTTTTGCCGGAGCTGGAATTTTTCTGATTTTTTGAATAAAAGCATTGAAAAAATCTGAAAACTGGACTGGTCTCCAAAAGGACGAGAGTTCACAGTCTGTGTAATTCGGTAAACTCATTTCCCCACAATACATCGATGTAAATTTGAGCATTTTTTATTCCTTCAAAATTTCTTGAGATATTGTTGACGTGATTTTAGTTTTTTTGTCATCCATTATACATCACAAAGAAATTCGTCATCTTGTCAACTCTGTCGTCCATGATTTCACGTAAAAATTGCGATGAAATTTCAAGAAATGGGCTAAACGGAGCTTCAGCAAAGAATATTTTATGAGAAAATAAAAAATCACGGAACTCTTTGCTCGCACGTAATTTCGAAGTTGCGTAATCATGGTATTCTCGAATTCCGCATAATTCATGTGTTGATAATTCAATTCGTAATCATTTTTGTGCCATAATTTGAGAGATAGCGAAAAAGAAGAACGTTCCGCCAACTGGGGTGAAACAATGTTCACAAGTAAGGTTATCGCCTAATAATATCGGGGATAATGAAGGGTTTTTTGTCTATGTTGACTTCGCCATTTCGAAGCGTTTTCAAATATTTGGGGTCAAGAAACTGCTAGGTCTCTAGATATTCGGTTTGTAGCTGAGCGCAATTTTTAATCGTCATCAGCGTTATCAAAACTTGTATAATAGCGCCAGATAAAACGGATTTTTAATGTGCTTTTATTTCAAGTTTTCGTCACAATCCACGGTATGGGTGAAGTGCCTCTTCCGGGAGATTAAATTTTAGTACCCTCGCTTGAGCCAGTGTTGCCAAAAAATGTTTAACACTAGAAAAAAAATTGCGCTGATGAGCGCTGTTTCCGCGCTAGCGATTCTTTTCATTCGTTCGTCAGAGTTCTGCCGTTACTTACGTTACAGCATTTGAGATGCGGAGGAACTATTCTCAGGTTGTATTTTGCACCCCTTTTTCGCCATCAAATTGTAACTATTCGAGGTCAGTTACGACAGTCGTAAGGAGTTTTTCAACTCTAATACACATGAAAATTTTTGAGCATTTCACACGTGAACGTAAAATGTTTTACGCCACACTCTGACTATCTTTTGTTTATTTCGAATGATTCAATAACTGCTTTAGCGAATTGTCAATTATCTGATAAAATATATGCAACGATTGTAAGACTGCAATATAGTTGTTGAATCTTGCCCAACCAGCTTTTCTCCTGATCAAATCCCTATTATTATATATTATATAGTTATAACATGTTCACGTTTAGCTACAACTATACGCTACATATGTAGCGTATTAATTAATTTGTAACGAAAATATTTATGTTGCGATCGATATCTATTGTTTTTGCGAAGCAGTCGCGCTCTATATTTTTTTATATTGATATAGAAACTTTTCTTGCCGACCTCCGAATTACTGAGCCTTTAATTCTAAGGGCGGGTTGTTCCAACGTCTTAGGTAAAAGCCTACAAGTCAATGCTTTTACCCGCCTGATAAGCTACCTAGAAGTTGGAACAACCTGCCCTAAATTAGCTATAATATAATAACACAGTGATTACGCGGACGGCAATGCACCGACTCAGGGCTCAGACGGTTATTCTCAATGTTTGCGTTTAAAAACTTCAAGTTTGAATATGGCGACGTCCAGTGTCAAGTTTGAGAGAAGCTCATTCTTTCGTGATTAGTTTTGCTTTTGAAGACAAGTTTCAGAAATTAAGCATTTCACTCCAACATAAATGAGAAATCACTCACAGAGGTTATCATTATTTCAGGTTAGAAGAATGTGAGGTGTGTGCGGCACAAAAAGCCAAATATGCTTGTCCAAAATGTGAGGTTAGAACGTGCATAGTCTCACGTGTGTAAACATAGATGAAAAAGAACTTGAGTGCGATGGGATTAGTGACAAGGCAAGACGAAATTTACGTAGCATTTTTTTACCAAAAGTAGCAAAATCAATGACTCAAATACAGCCAACTATATCTTCACTATATTCCAAGAATAACGAATGATTGTAAACTACTGTAGAAATAATGAACTTGAGAACAGATAATATTAATGGAAAATTGGATGAATATTCAATTTAATATGAACTGAGGATTGTAATTCGGAAATTATTGTTTCTCTCAGATTACATTGTTGAAAGATTGTTGAAAGAAGTTGGTCGATTCGTTGACTGATTTCAAAGGGATCTTTCCAAAAAATGCACTAGAATGAACAATCTCTCAGTGGTATGAATAAAACAAATTGAATATGAACATATTTGTCACAGTACTGTTAATATTTCAATGAGTCTATGCGACTTTGGTTTACGAGTGTTTCCTCCTGAAAACATTAACAATTGTTTTTCGAGGCATACAAAAACTTTTATTTCCTTCGAGCCCTACAAAAGTTAAGAGGAGCTGCACATCGAAGTGGAGTCAGATTAGAGTTTATGCCACAAAACTTCAGCAGACACAAAGACAACACAACGTTTTTCAACTGGAAGACAAATGAATTATTTTGGAAAATAGAATGGATATTTCCACAAGCAGAAAATGCAAAATGGATCACAAAAAGGTACTGAGCAATTCTTACTGTGATTCGACCAAATGAAACTTTTATCTTAATCATTTATTTACTGTTTTTTTAGAGTTCACGAATCAACCAGACTCTTCGACGTCATTCAGACTATCTTAGATCCTGTTAATTCAGACCATGAGAGTTTTAAAGACGAAGATCTAAACACTCGAGAAATCCTCCAAGACCGACTGCAATTTTATCATACCGCCGAATTAACGGGTATAAAAGTTAATGATGAAATCTGGAAAAGTTAAATAATCCAGTTTGAGATTTTGTGCTTGGTGTAGGATATACTAAACCTTAATTGATTTTTCACGATCTTTGAAGATTCATAGCGACATTGTAGTATTGAAACTCGGGCGGGGAGGGGGGGGGGGGGGAATAACTGTTCCTTTGACAATAAATATATATTTATTTTGTCCTTAAAACTGTTTACAAAGAGCAGACTGGAACGAACGGTCGTTCGGATCCGGAAAAAACTTCGGTTACAAACTCCGCTGTTCCACCTCGTATCGCCTTAGACCCATAGTTCTCGAAATCAGACGAACAAAATCTCGGAACATTGAAAGAGGTAACAAAAAAAAACAAAACAAAACGAAACAAAAAAGTGTACACGACAAAAAGAAATTTGCCAGTGAAAAATATCTTTCGTAGGTAATATTATCTCAGGAATGGACGAAGGAAGTGTCCCACGAAAACTTTCGCATTATTATCATGCAACCTTGCATTTTTATAAACTTGATCTACCTTTCACCATGTTTATTTTGTCGACGCGACATAAAAGTCCCATTTTCACATAATTCTATTCAAATTTACATCGTTGAAATTCCACGAATTAACTCGATCCCCATTGTGTTACTAATTTTACTCCGAGTAACATAAATTCTGCTCGAGAATTCTGAGAGATATTCCGGAAGCGACATTCCTTGAATTCCACCGACGCAACCTCCCAAATTCATCCCATATATCATTTCTGGAATCTAAATAACGACAATTCTTCCTTATCACGTGCTTATTGAATTTTTCTCCCTCGCCAAAAGGATCTGATACTCGCAAGTAACTTTGCAAAGAACGGGTGGGGAAAAAGTGAATGATGTACGAAGCTCGATCGAAATGACACAATATATACGCTGCGCGAATAAAACACACGCAATTATTGCCCTTTTATCGGCCTGTGGTGAAGTTCTTCGTGAGACTAGAGGATGAAGAAATAAAGGAGGAAGACGAGAAACGCGACGAGACCGGCGACTGCTTTGACGTACATCGATTTGCTGTTCAAATGACTCGCATCTTTGCGATATTTCTGTGATAACATCGACAAATTTTGCGTTTTCGTGTCGAGCTCTGAAAGTACCGTTCCTCTTTGAAGTACGTCATCAATATTCTGGACCATTATTCTTTGGACATCTTGCAATTGATTGTTTAGAGCATTCATGTTTCTTCTCGATCGTCCATCCGAAAAGGCTTTCTTTGCTTTCTGAATGTATGTGTCTAGAAAGAAAAGTTTATTCACTTGAATTCGTTAGGTTTTTAATCCATTTATTCACTTCAAGTTCTCATATTTTTCATTGTTTATACAGTCACTGTATTTCTTGCCAATTTAATAATTGGAACTTAAATATTATGGCATTTTGAAAATGTATTGTTAGCTGTTTATTCTTAGTTTGGTTATTTCAATCTAAAAACATTTTTTGTTTAAAGAAATTAGATGACTCACCGAATTCGATAAAAGTGTATGGTCTTGTGACTGTGTTGACGCGTCTTCCATATTGTGCATGAAATTCCTGTGCTATGTCCTCCAGATAACTATAGGCAAGTCGTTTGCTCCAGTTCCTTTCACAAAGTACTAGGTAGCAGACTTCATTTTCGATCAAATAACTGAACAAAAAGTATTTGCGATATAAGTAAAATGATGAGTTGTACAAGAAATCATATGATCACATATTTATGGAATATGTATGAATTTTTTTCTTAAAAGCTTAACTTACTGAAAGAGAAATGGACCAGTTTCTATGGTACACCTTGCAGGAGACTCTGGTCTGAGCTTTTTGAATAACATCTTGGCTTGATTCTGATACTCAAGAATATTTTTACCAGTCTGTGTGAATAAGAAAAACAAATGAGCATAAAACATCGGAGTAATAAACGATCCTTGTGATATTGCATCATCGATCGTTGTTATCCGTTAGAATAAGAAAAAATATTGAAATATCAAAGTTCGGAGGTCCAAACTGTCAATTATATGAGAGGAAAATTTCGAATCTGTCAATTAGGATCCAACTGTCATTTCTTCTGATAGATTCGAACGTGTCGTTAGAAAACCTGATTTACCGCATTTTTAACGGTATAGAACCAATTGTTCTATATCGTGTGTCAAAATCATGAAATGTGGAAATGAAGTTCACGGCGACGTTTAGTATAAAAAGACGAAAAATTAACCTGCTCATCTTCCTGCATTGTGGCCGCGAGTGGCAACCCATCAGGGATCCTCGCGATCATCGTGAACAATACCATTGTCACAAATTATTTTGTTGGGAACAGTAAAAACACAACGATCGATGTATATTTGTGGAAAGAATAAAGAAATTTTGAGGATTTCGCTAGACGAAGCTCGTGTTGAGCTTATACACTTAATTTCACCAAAATTTCATTTATGCACTGACAAAAAGTTCAGGTGATTCGCGGTCAATCGCCACTGTGGGCTAACCACGTCAGTCAATTTGAGACACTCTTGTTATTCCTTTGCGAGCTTCCAACTCATCGCAATGGGGCGCGCGGCTTATGGTTGCGTGCGCATCCGAGCGCGCCTGGGGCGCTGCAGCCCCAGTTTTGTAACGTATGTGTAATTCATTGGACTTATACACTTTTTGATATTACACCAATTACACTGATTAATAAATCAAGAAAAATCGATGCATGCAGATTTTCCTGTTCGAAGCGTTCGAGTTTCAAAATTTTTTTTAAATTACTTAGTCAATAAGGACAGTTTCTTCTATCCTGACCTCCGAGCGTCCCATTTCTTTGATACCGGACGTCGATAAAAACTCAAATTTTCTCTGTATTGCACTTTTTTTTAAATCGTAGTGGCGTACAAGTGGAATTCCAATACTGTCAGTACCGCGTTTCAGACACCGACGTATACACGAGTAAAAAAACGTCTCCGGAGGAAAATTCGTGACGTGCTTATAACCCACATCTACCTCCTTTCTCTCTTCTCTCTCTTTCTTCTCAATCTCTCCCTCTCTTCGTCGCAAATATGTCCGCGTTCTTGTGAAAATCTTTCGTTCGACAGGCCAGTTCGTCGCGATTTCCTCACTAAATTAATCTTTTTGTGAAATTCAAAGCGGTGAAAAGTTTCGACCGGGAAGTAACCTTTTCGGATTGTGAGTTCAACGGCGTGATTTTTTTTTCACGCAGAACATTATTGAGTAGTGCCCTGAGAATATAATGCGATATCGCGCGTATGGACGCGTACACCGGACACGATAGCTGGGTGAGTGGAAAGTCATTTCGATCGCGTAGACAAGTGCGTACATGTGTGGGTGAGGGAGCGAGAAAGAAAAGAGGTAAAAGGTCTGGTTATTGCCAGACGAAGTATACGTCTCGATAGAACGTCTTTGCCAGCTGGTACAAAAAAACCGAGACATTTTTCAGTCGTGCGACAAGTCCGGCCTCGTTAACTCACTTTTACGACAATCTATCAGTGTTTTTCTTGAAAATTGCTTTATCACCTTTTTTCATCAGTTATATAACATTTAAATGTGGTTTTCCACGGATTTTATCACAAAAACCAAATGCTAATTTCCACGTAGCACCGTAAGCATGTGTGTTACTGCCTATAGACGTTTTATCGTGTTATTTAGTTTGGTGCATATATCTATGTATTTTCTTGCTACTCTTCACCCCTCGTCATCATTTACCGTGACTTTTTAATGAGTTTTTCGGAACTCTAAACTACGATAAGCAATTTGGCACACTCGATTTTTCATGTCCATCAATCGTCAAGATTTTATAATCAAATCTGTATCATTGCAATAAATCAATGTGACTTGCAAATTTTCTGTTATTCCATGTTCAACATATTCTTTTCTTCATTGATTTTTCACTGACATATGTTATTGTTTGTGGATCTTGTGGTTCATCAATTTCAGTATTCTCATAGTTCAATAGGTTGTATTTTACTATTGAATTATTTTTTGATAATGTAAACAATTTTTTGTTTTATCATGAATTTCACTCACCGCAATATTTCCCAAAAATATTGCTTAAAGAATTCACTACTTTGGATTCAAAATATTTCCTATCGAATAATCCACAGTTTCATCCAACCGTCTTGGAAGAAGTGTTTGGAAACTTAGTACAGTTTGCATTAGTGTTAAAATTCTGTTCCAGAATTTCCATTCCCACATCCTTAATCATGAAGAATGAATAATATGTCACAAAATGTGGCAAAAAGAAACTGAGATTTCAACTATACAAGTTGAGTCTCAAAGATGCAGTTATACAAAGTAGAAAATCAGAAAAAAACTATTGGACGTATCTGTAGCGAAACAAATAGGTCAAACTATTGAACTATTATAAATAAACAAGAATTACTTGGGAATGATGTTTATTATCCTTTTTTTATGAATTATTTCAGGTTGAAGATACACACTAGTACAAGCGAATAAGTTCAGCTGCTGTTTTAGTATGAATGTGAGTTTACCATTCATGAGTTTGGATTCTTTATAAGGTATGCAAATATCAAGAATTAGAAATAAATTTCAATGATTGTGCCTGTTTGTAGAATCCGTACAGAGCACGTCCAAGCAGATCAAGACCAGATCCGGCCGCAGTACTGAATTATGGAGTACAGAATCAAAATTCATGGGGTTCAGTGCCGGTCACAGGGCCACAATCGATCCCAGCGCAGGGTGGTTTTCAAGGACAGCATCAGATAGGGAATCAGCCAAAGCAAAGCGCAGGCGATCCTTGGGACTGGGGGACAGATAATGCGGACAATGGAAACGATTCGTGGAATTGGAGCGTCGATCAGCAGGCTGAGACACAGCAGCAGTTACCGCAGCAACAACAATTGCCGCAACAACAGCAACTGTCCCAACAACAACCATTGCAGCAACATTCGCAGCAGTTTGTGCCTTCCTATTCCAGCAACATGCAAACTCCACCAAAACCTACGCAAGATAATTATTATCAGAATTTAAATGGGAATAACAGGCAAATGCCTATGAGTCAAACTCACCAAATTGATGGAAACATTGCACAAAATATTCCCAGTCGAGAGCCAACACCCCAACAGCAACAGCAGCCTAAACAGCCAGATAATTATTCGATTTATTCGAATTACAGTGCGAATCAGCAACAACCGATTCCAGGACGTCTCGGTGCAACCAAAGTGAGCAATCCTCCGAGCGGAAATGAGCATTCCCAATGGTTAACAACTCAACAGCCTCAAAACCAGGTCACCGATAATTCCGACCGTCAAATTCCGCCTTTCAATCCCTACTTCCAAACAAACCCACCGAATTTCGATTCGAAACAGCTGGCAACCTCTGTTCCACCGCAACAGCCAATTCCCAACAATTACAACTGGAATCCTGAGCCCACCCGCACTCCTCAACCATCGACCAATTGGCAAAATCATACTGAAGTCCCTAACACCGGATACTGGAACGAGAATCCGAGCAACGAACCGGACAATCGTTTTAAAAGTCCACCAGACACGCAGTGGCAGCCTCGTAACTCGCAAAATTCACAACCCTATGCTCCTAACCCACCGACTAATCAATGGCCACAGCAGAACGTGAACCACGACCCCGAACCGATTAACCAGAGACAACTGTCCAGAGATGTAAGTCACGACATAAAAGTTGGAGTTATAACATAATTGGTGATACGATGATAGAATGATTCAGTGCAGTGTTTTATCGTTTGACTTTATTTTATAATAGAAAGATTGAATTCTTTTCTCATTTAAAAAAATAGTTGACAATTTTTTTAATTGGTTGCAGTCATCGATAAATAACACGCCTCCTGGACCAAACATGTGGAATCAAGCCAAAGGTTTGACGAGCTCACAATCTTGGCAGCAAATGCCTGTTCAGTCGGAGGTTTCGTCAGGACAATGGTCGCAGCAGCACAGCGTTGATTCAACCGGGAATACGACGGACGCAGTATCGGAGGAGGACATGATACCCGGTCGAATGTCTTCGAAAGAATGGTCGCAGGTGAAGCCGCCGCTTGCGCATTTTGCATCGTCGACAGCGTCGACGACTTCCGGTTCGATACCGAATTTGTCAAGCAGCGCCGATCCGACGGACGAGCGAAAAAAATCTTTAGCCACTTCGGTGGCGAGTTCGACCTCGTTGAACGACTCGCCGACCGAGGGCAAAGCACCGATTTCTTATCAGTCACCGAGTACCAATTGGATCAGGGCCTCTGAGACTAATTCGACGTCTGACAACTCTGAGAACGTGCTTTCTCGAAACAAGAATCATCATGAGAACGTGGATTGGAACACGGATTCCGATTGGGGAAATTCAAGACCAATTACCGATTTGTCTGCGAGCGTCAGCCAATTGAGTCTCGGAAGTGATAAATCTTCTCAGCAACAACATGAAATTCTTCATCCAGATACCACCCCGAGTCAATCCTTGGCCCCAGAAGAAATGGGACCGAGTGCTCAAGCAATGGGAAGGACTGGTCAAGATAATGTGCCAGCTCAAACACCTTTCGAAACAACGCCGTCAGAGATCCCGGCACATCCGCCCTATCCAAGCAACCCTAGTGCTAGTATGCCGGAAAGTGCAATTCCGCAGACAAGTTACGATCAATGGTACAATCAAAATGCATCGCAGTCTCAGCAACAAATGGGGAGCAGTTGGTACGTCAACGATCGTTCCCGGCTACCGGTACAAGCTCAACCCCAACAACAATGGAATCCTGATCAGAACGTCGAGAACTACGAAAACATTCAACAATCCACGGAGTTTGTTAATCTCGAAGTCGTAACGCCGGTTACGCAAGAGCGTGATATTTACGGTTCGAGGGATTCGATAAATCGGGAAACCCTAGAAAACGATCAGAAACCCGTGGTGAATATGCCGAAAGACAATTCGACGAGCTTACGCGACACACGACAGGAAGCTAACAACGTTGAAATTCCACTGATTATTCAACAGAGCGAACAGCAGCCACCGGAAAATTATGAATTCGCCTCCAACGATAGAAACACTTTTCTCGAGACCGGCGAACTCACCGATTCCCATAAGGAACACGAGTCAACTCCGCCGAGTCAGGACGACGAGAACGATGAAGTGCCCAGTGATATACCATTCTTACGGGAAGTTCCTGGCCAATCGAGCTCCGGAGATGCTCGTAGAAATCGCGACGATCCCACTGGACAGGAACAGCAAATTCAATCCAGTCCGCGAGTCGCTCCCGATCCAAGAAGGAATGATCCCACCGGACAAGCCCAAATCTTGCCCCCGAGAAATATCCCCGAACGCACCGAACGCCGCGACGTTCCACCTGGGCAGGAAAGAAACTCCAGCGGTCTGCCTAGATCCGACAACGACACCCTCGAACGTCGCAACGATCCTTCTGGCCGCGAACGATCTTTGCCTCCTTCCCAATCTCGCAACGATCCCTCCGGCGAAGAACGCGTCCAATCGACACAATCCGTCGCACTCGAAACTAGCGAACTCCGAGAAGTCCCAGGAAGCGGTACCGCCCCCGAAGAATCATCCATTCCTATCGATAGCACCGTCAGACAAATTCCTGGTGGCGCATCCCCTAATGATACTACCCAAATCTCCGACGAAAGAAACAACGCCCGAGTCGTCACTGGCTCCACCGAAGTTGGGTTGCCCGTTCGTGAGTATTCTTTCTCAAATCGCTGAGTCATTTTCGATCATTTGAAATTTATAATCATGAAATTTTCATTTTCAATTAACATTTTTCCAATTTTGTGAGAATGTTGTGTTTTTTGTGCACCAGTTTCGACGAGCCATCAAGAGCAATCTACCGAGTCGAGAAGCAAACGCGAGGAGGCTGTGGGTGCCTCGGTTGGGGAAACTCCGGTTGGGCAACCGAATCGTCGCGATTCTTATGAGGATGGCGATGACGAGGGCTCGGGAAACAGTAGAGACGGAAGTCGAGAACGACGACGCGACGCTAGCCCGACCGAGCGACGACGTTACGATTATGATAGGAAAGGACCTTAGTGAGTTATCGCAAAAATAAATAACCATGGAAAAAAATTGTATCGATTCCAATTGTAATGAAAATTTTATCGAATGTTTTACAGTTACGATCGAGATCGTGAATACGACGATGATTACTACTACGATCGTCGTCGTGGTGCGGATTACGATCGTGCGTACAATTCCCGTGAAGATTTAGATCGCCGGGATGCTTCGTACAGGGAAGGCGATCGTAGACAAAACAGTAGAGACGATCTTGATCGTCACGCACGAGACGAGCCTGAGAGACGTGGCAGGTCGAAGGAAGATTTGGACGAAAGTGACGGAAGGCGAAGAGCCGATGATCGAAGACGAGGCGATCGACTAGACGATCCACGGAGGCGGGATCGCGAACCTCGTGATTTTGATTCCCGCTACTCGAGAATGGATCCACGCGATCGCGAGTACTCCGAGCGTAGGAGAGATGAACGTCGACCGCGACGATACGACGATTATGATCCGCGAGACCCTCCATCGCGAAGAGATTATTACGAAGATCCTTACGCACGAAGGTAAGTTTGCTTGAAAAAAGCTCATCTTGTCAGTCTAATATTTA
Organism: Venturia canescens; assembly: GCF_019457755.1. NCBI lineage: Eukaryota > Metazoa > Arthropoda > Insecta > Hymenoptera > Ichneumonidae > Venturia > Venturia canescens. The sequence goes on from NC_057425.1 coordinate 5,634,699, forward strand.
TCTTAAGGTCCAGAATTTTAATGATTACTCCTCATTTTGTTAGTTCCAGACCTTCGAGTAGATCGTCTTACAACGATCGAGATCGAGATTATTATATGCGAGCACGAGATCCTTATTACGGTTATCCTGGTTAGTACAAGGAAATTAAATTTAATTTAAAATTGAGGGATACATGAACGGTTATTTCTTATAAAGAAAATTGGCTTCTCAATGTCAAATTCTCGAAAGAGGAAAGTAAATTTTTTTTATTACATTAAAATATTTGTCTGCTTTTGGATTAAATGCTACAAGAACGTAAGTGGAGACTGGAAGTTAATTTCGGTGTTAACTCATTGATTTTCATTTTTAATATCCAGCAGGATACAATGGATACGATTACGGAGCGAATTACAACGCAAATTACTTTTCGTACCTCGAAAATTTACGACGCACCAATCCCGCGGCGTATTCGGAATGGTATCACAAGTACTATGCAAATCAACACCAGCCACCGGTTGCCAGAACAGTTGGATCGACATATCAGGAAGACCGTGCGAGTGTCCATTCGGGACGGAGTTCCTGCGAAGATAGGTGAGCAGTCCCTCGGCCATCGATACGAAATATTCGCTTCTTTCTTTATTTTCTTCAACAAAATGTACTTTCTCTTCTCTAACAGAATTCACTTTCTCTCTTTGTATTTTTTCTAACTTCAATTGCACTTCAAATCATCTTGTCAATTGCATGACCAGATTGTTCGCGAATCCAAGCTTTTGCTTCCACACACCGAACAAGTCACTGTACGTCTCGTATTTCGGATATCCCGGATACCTCGGGAGTCCCCTGCGTCGAAGACGCTCGAGTTGTCGATGCTTGGATAGGTGAGAGCCCGAGATATGCTTGTAGCTCGGCTCGACCAATAAATATTTTAAAATGTGACGTCAAACATATGAATTTTAATTGGTAGACGAGAATTAGTTTTTACTCACTTTTGATATGTCAAACCGCTTCGAAATTTTGACCAAAAATATTTTTTTTATTATCCATTTGTAAAACTAAATATTCTGACTTGAGATCTGAGCGCTTGTAAGCGCAACGACGATAAATCCTCGAATAAATTGAAACTTTTGACTTTTGAAATGTGGAAGTACTCGAGGTTACTGCTTTGGGGTCGCGAATATTCCTCGAAAATATTTAATGAAACGTTCGATGAAACGTCACAAGCACAGCTTTTAAGTAAAATCAAAATTGGCTCTTGCTTCAATATAGTGTCATTTTTCCTAATGGGTAGCGTGTAGCATATGTTCGTAGATTGAAAACACTACCTTGCTAAAAGCTCCAGAGTGGTAAGCATAGATCCAAAAAAACAGTAGCGTAGATATGAGCGATTTACTCTTTCGTCTTGAATCAATAGAATGGTATTGATCACTTCGCTGAATTTCTTATATTCTGGGATTTTTATTTTCGTTACTGGAAATCACCAACCCCTAATGAAAATTTATCTGCTTTATGAATGTTCGCTATCGTATATTGCATTGAAGTATAAAGGAATATTTTGAATTTGATTGATCCAGGACAACGACAAGCGAGAAAAGGACTCTTGGCGATTTGTCCATCCTGGAAGACTCGAGAATCGCGTCTCGGCTGACGCCTACGAAGTTCTCGACCTCTCACGTTATAGGTGAGAAAAAATCCATGTTTTTCAAGAATCAATCTTAAAAAAGATCATATTTCTAAAAAATGTTCAACGAAGCAGAAAAAACATGAAAATTCTGGTTCAAACGAAAGTTTCAAAATCAATGAAAAATAATAAATCTTTCGTGCAGGTTCTCTTTCGATTGGATCGTTGCTTCACGTACATGCCTGCTATCCGGCTGACGGGGACCGGGCCAAAGTGGACGTTCTGCGATTGGATTACCATCTCATGCACGATCCGATCGCACGCGAGCTTCGAGCGTACCCAGGACCTCTTATCAAGCAAGTGTAATTGAGAGAACACTGATTTTAAGCATGGTAGTTCGAAATATCTAGACTTTGGATTAGAATTTCTCAGAAGTATTCTGATCGAGTGAAATTACGTACAAATATTAAAAATCATATTGTTTTATTTATTTATCGATTTCATTCTAATGTTGATAGATAATTTTTGCTGTAGTAGTTTAGTCCGTAATCATCCTGTTGTAAGATAAAAGAGATTTTAGGTGAAATGAATCGATCGTTTTAAAAAGTGACACAAAAAATGTCCACACGATACTATTGAAAAATAGGTTAAAGGGAAACATCTCACATTTTTTTATTTGAACTCTTTGAACCATGCCATACTAGTAGAAATCTTAGATAAATACGAATACAGATAATTTCACAATTCAATAACATAACAAATTTTCACTTCACAGGGGTGTTACTCACAAGAAAACAATCATCGATTATTGCGAATCGAAGATCAAGAAAGCAGCCATTAGTGACGAGCCCTTCGACAAAGCATCGTACATTCTTCTCTATGAGCTCATGATCATGTTGATTCAACAAAATGGGGTATTGAACAAGTTTTTTTAACAAACTCTTATTTTTTTCTAAACACGAATTTTGTTTTGAAAAAAAAATTTGAAATCTCAAATCATGAACAAGTTACAATTTTTTGTGCAGAACGTCGTCGGAGTCGATATCGCTGAGCTTTTGCTCCAAAACAAAAAGGAATATCCGTATAGCGTAACCAAGGAATCAGTGCGACGAGAGTCGACTATATCGCAAAGGTCAGGAGGCACTGGTGGTGATGAAGGATCGCCGGGACAGGAAATCGTGGAAACTGTTAAACAACGAAAAACAGTTGAGCAAACAACTGAAGAATTTAGAGATACGCTTTTGTATGGATTGGTTCAAGAAGCTTTGGGTACGTATTTCGATGCACCTTTTTTCGTTAACACTATTACCATCAATTTTGATGGTAGTCTAAAATAGATAGAAACAATTTGAAAATCAATTTTTTTTCACCTGCCTATTTTGAATCTCAATAAAAATATCGAAAATTGAATAAGAATCGAAATATGTTATGGAATAGTTTGTGGTAGTTCAACATTTCACTATTTTTTCATCATTTGTTTTGTTCTCGTTTACTCATACAAACGGTCTCTTATCCACAGAATACGCAATGGCCGAAGGTCTCTGGGGTCACGCATTGTTCCTCGCGAGTAAATTGGACAAACGTACTCACGCTTTGGTAATGACACGTTTTGCAAATAGTCTTCCAGCTCAAGATCCTCTGCAAACGCTTTACCAGCTCCATTCGGGTCGTGTACCGGCCAGTGTTACAGTAAGTTGAGCTACATTCACCTCATCAGTGAGGTGTTCAATATTTACTCATTTTCATTGCTCATTAAAAATGGCTCGGTGCCAGAGTTTTTGTTCTTGTGAGTAAAAAGTCTTCAAATTGCCTCATACAAATACGACGCAAAACTTATTAGTTGCGAATTGAACAAAACAGTTGCGTGTTGAAAATAGAAAAAAATTCTGCAAAGTTGAATTATACAAAAACCAAATTTAATAGCGCAATCCCCTTTTCACAGTAAAATTCAAGTAAACCATAGCAAAACAAATAAATAATTTCTTTTGCTATTATAAGTCACAACTAAATGAAAATTCTCTAAAATTTCAGTGCGTTTCCGATCCAAAGTGGGACGATTGGCGGCCACATTTGGCAATGATAATATCAAACACATCAGTGAATCCGGAAATAAATCGTCGTTCGATAACGACTTTGGGTGACACACTTGCGGCTCGTGGCGACATTCATGCTGCCCACTTTTGTTACATATTAGCACAATTAGATTTTGGTCCTTACGGTTCACCAGGTGTGAAGCTGGTATTGATAGGTTCGAATCACCAACGACCGTACGAGGAATTTGTAACGCCTGAAGCGATAATGTTGACAGAGATTTACGAGTACGCGCGTAATTTGAGCGAGGCAGGATTCACCATTGTGGATCTCCAGACGTTCAAATTCGAATCAGCCCGAAAGATGGTCGACTATGGTTTAATGGAAAAAGCGTTGTTGTATCTCGAGCAAATAGCTGTTAACATCGTCAACGATCCTTCCAAATACAAAGCGTCGTTCATAAGCGACGTTTACACGCTCGGAGACCGAATCAAATATCACGATCCCGTGTTCAAAGATTCTCTCGACGATGCTGCCAATCTCGTGTGGTTGAACAATCTCGCTGAAGTTTTGGATCGTTACCAAACCGGAGAGATTGTTCAGCAGGATTACAAAAATCTTCGCGTTCCCGATACTCTTGAAAATTATTCTTCTGTCGAGCAAGAATTCCGCGAAACTGTTGCACAGCCACGGGGTATCGGACGCATCGATACCAACAATTACAACGAAGGACCAACGTCTTTGATGGAAGTGCCGAATTCTGAGGATCAACAAGCCATTTGGCAGCCTCTTTCCTTACCCTCAAACGTTCAAGACCAGTACACTACGGTTGACCAAACATCTAATTATCCTCTCAGCAACGTTGACACTCGCTACAATCAACCCCAACAGTCAGATTATTGGAATCAACAAAATTATGGGCATCAGGATTATCAAGCCCAGGATTACAACACCGATTGGCAACAACAACCCACCAATCAGTCGCAATTTCAGAACGAACAAACGGACATTGACTCGTCTCAACAACAACAACCAACTTGGAATTACGAGGTGAGATAACGACGATATTTTATTCACTTACTAATACTACAGTCAAATGTTAATCCTCATTTCAGCTTTTTTGGGCAGAGTCCAAATTCGACAGTTTCCAAATACCTGGTGTCTACCCACTGTGCACAAATATTCTGCGCCATCGTACGATGGCAAATGAAATCTCGAAGTATTGGTGGACAGTTGAGAGACCCTGGGCATATGGCTGGTGTCGAATCAGGACCCTGCATTTTTTGTGTTTTTATCTTCATTCCCCAAAAATGTATGTGATTCTGTTGGTTCATTTTTGACTGTTTCTCACTTATATTTTTCCTGTTTCTAATTTTGTGCCATCAACCCCACGTTTTTTCATCGAAATTGACAACTAATCATTTCCATATCCTTTTGACAGTTTTTATAAACCGCAGTTTATATTTTCGTTCAGCATGATCCTGTAGGTTTTACCTTCAAAGGCAATAAAATTCTACAGCTTAGGTTCATCCAACTTTTCCTTACGCTTCAGCTCTTGATTAAAATTTATCTGAGGTCAAACTTTTTGTGGGCATTCGTTAGAGACTGAATATACATTTTTAAAGGAATGAATAACAATTTTAATACCTGTAACATTGGATATTGAAAATAAAAAAAATTCATTGCATTCCAGCGATTTCGCGATGTTGAAATTTTACACGCGCGCATCACAAACAGGCTTTTTATTGCACGTTGAGTATACACCGCGATTTTATTTTTTATGTAAAACTTTTCCGTCGAAATTACGGTCAAGGAAGATTCGGTCTCACAGGCACGGGAATTGAGCGTTGCATTTTAATTTGAAATACCTTTTGAATGAAAAAGTTGAATAGAAATTTAATTGTTGAGATTAAAATGAAAGCATGTGAGAGTTGGAGGGAGGAAAGACTCAATTACCGTGACCCGAATTTTCTCGAGGAAGAGACGACGTTTTAGGGTCTTTCTGAAATAAAATTAACGACTTTCGCTTATTTATTCATGCTCGCAAATCCGTGGCAGTCGGAAAAGGAGGAAAGCCCGACAACGCCCGAAGTAAGTAATCCAAAAGGCGAAACGATGGTTGAGAAAGAGCCGGTGTTGAGCGAGGATGAGAGGGGCGTAGGGACATTGCGTCGTCGAAAGCTTCGTCAATGCCAGGAAAATTTGGAGCACACGAAAGCGATTTCGACGAGTACAAATTCGAATTGTCCGAGCACGGAATCCTCGGTCTCGGAGACGTCGAGATTGTTGGAAAAATCAGAACAGTCGTCGAAAGCAATGAGATACCCAAAAATCGCAGGAGCTTATCCAAAAATCGTAGCTCGTACGAAAGACAAATCACCGACGATTCCGAGATCGAGGAAAATCGATGCCAAGTTTACGAAACCACCATCATCCAAACCGCCGATTTTCCTAAAGTGTAAACCAAAGTCCAAGCGCAGTTCGAGCGACGATACCGACGAGGAAATCGCACAAATCCCAAAAAATCTTGAAAACCCAACCACCGATTTGGACATTCAATTCAGAAACATGAGTTTCGATTCAATCGCTTCATCCTCAATCTCCACTTTCGTTAATCCTCACAAAGATCCTAAAACAATTAACGATACGAGAGATAGCAAGAGTTTCAAACAATATTGCAATTTTGATGAAAAAAAAGTTGTCAGAGTCGCACCGCACATGCGACGGAAGGACGTCATTTGTGATACCGTTGATGCTTGGTCCTCCGTCAACGACGCAAAATCGAATTCTGAAACCTCTTATTACAAGCCTCTCATTTTTGGAGGAACTTTTCCCATTGACGCTCCTTATGGCTCCAAAGCAGCGATTAAATCGATTACGATGCATCAAAACCACACGATTAAAAAGCACATATCCAAAACCTTCGACATCGATTGTCCCATCGACAACGAGTAAAAGACTATCGATCTTGGTTGAATTTTAAATTCCTCTCGATCCTTCCGCTTGTTATTCAAATGATTAATGAAATTAATCGAGTTTATCTTCGATATACGATCAGAAGAGATTCCATTTTTATTATCAAATCCGAAAACGTTGAAGAATTATACAATATTGAAGCGCAGTTTTAAAGTTATTACCGTTTTACATGTTAAATCGTGTTTTTTACCAAACCCTTGAACAGAGTCATTTCTTAATTCCCACCGATGGGATTCAGTCAAAAGAAATGCAATCCTGCAATAAACCTGTGAATAGTCGGTCTCGAAAATAGAGAAAATTACGAATGCTCATTAATCTAGCAATATTATTACAATACGAATGATTAAAAGCTTTTATTTTGTATAGAACCCGAACTGAAATCAACATCATCGTGTTTTCTCTTAATTTCTACTGTTGTTATTGAAACTACTTTAATTTGTGTTGTGATTTTATTGATCAAATCGTCGATAATGTACATAATATGTTACTTATCACAAGTTCAAATGAAAACGTTTGAAATAAACCATGAAAGTGTTCCACAGCGAGTTTACAATGTTTGAAATAGAAATGTTAATGCTGCGATAAAGCATCGTTGTAAAATGTTTGCTCCCATGCTTTGTGTGGGAACAGTATTTCAATATTTGGGTGAATAAAAATCATTTATTCGTACATAAAAAATGAGGGCTCAAAACAAACTTCATTTTTTTATTGCTTTCCATCACTCATTCGAAACTGCTAAAGACGGTGCACATCTATGGATTGCATAATTTCGATCATTTTATTTGTATGATGAATTTACTCAATATTTTATTTTCTTTAAACGTTAGTAACAAGGAAAGAGCAAAGTTTGTCATTGCTCACTGTAATTGATTGTGAAATAAACGCGAAGTACGAATGCGTAAAATAAAGACTCGTCAGTACGTTACAGTGGTCATTGACGAACTTTGCCTGAACAAATTTGCGATGATGAATTGTATTTTTAATTTTAGCCAGCTCCGACTATCTCGATGATTCCGTCGTCCGGAAAGCAGTACGATCCTTTGAAGGAGCTTGAGGCATTGGACGGGCCGATAGAACCGGCGAAAACTAGTTCGGACAACAATCAAACTGTGAACAAATCGAGTGAGAAGAAAAATACGAACGCTGGTGGTTCGTGGTTTGGTGGACTCTTCAGCAAGCTCACGCCTAAACCAAAAAATCAAATGATCTTGCCGGACGACAACAATCCAACGGTAAGCCCGTTTGTACGGACCCAATGATGAATATCGCGATTTTGGAAATATTGATTGGGAAAATTGATTTCTTACATCCCTCGCGAAAGCTGTTTTTGTTATCGATGAAAATACTACTAAGATTTTTCGGAAATTCATTTTTTATGTCACTAAGGCAACGTCGTGGTTCTCTTGGTAATTGCGATCGACTATGTTCTTTAAGAAGCAGCGAATCGGCAGGCCAGTATTTTTCCTAATTTTTCGTTTCGAATCCGATCAGTAACGAACTCCGGCTTACGTTTACTAACTACGATTTCATTCTTCTCCATTTTCTCATACGAGGAAGCATCAGCGGTTCTTCCGAGGTTTCAAAAAAATCTACACACTGTTTCTCCAATTCATAGTTACCAATGAAATTTCAAAATTCAATTGCCCAAATATTCTCAACTGAATCCCTTTCTGAAGATTCCAAAAAGCCCATTAAGACTTGAATATCCGTTACTGTGTGCTCACAAAAAATAAATTTTACTTTTTCTTCTTTATTCTTTCATTAGTTCTCAAGACATCCTGATAACCGAACTCACTGAAAATTCCCTCTGTCCTGGCAGCATCGCTGAAGCCTCCTTAATGAACGGTCGACCGCTTTTTTATTTCGAATTTTAATTAGCGAGTCCATTGGAAAAAGTGTTTTGGTGTTGCATATTTTGGGCGAATTTTTCAAAATCATTGAATTTTCCTTAGTACCATTAGCACGAAGACACGTAGTTTTTTCAAACTGTTCTTAATAATTTCTGTCCAAAATGCAGATCGTTTGGGATCCGGTAGCCAAAAAATGGACGAACAAGAATGAGAATGGTAACGACGCCGGCTCGACGAGTCTCGCACCGCCACCCAAAGCGACCGACATGGGTTTTAGACCATCACAGCCCGAGGCCCAAATTGCACCACCGCAACAACAGCCACAGGAGCAACAGCAAATGCCACATCTCAATACCACCCTCGATCAGACAACTCCGAATACCACGAAAATGGTAACTGGAAGTAACATGTTCAAACTACCGAAAGGGCGAAACATGCGAGCTAATTATATCGACGTAATGAACCCTGGGGGTACGAAACCAACCGTGACGAACGCCAGTATGCCTACGCCTGCTACTTCCCCGATTGTACCTATGGCCACTTCATCACCGCAACTATTTATTCCAGCTCCAGGTAAATCCTACTACGATTATTTTATTGAAATGAAATACTTTATTTAATCGAAACCGATGTCGAGCCGAATGTCGAAATTCATTACTCGAATCACCGAATCATGACATGGTAAAAACGTTTTTTAAAATTCGTTATTCTCTTCTGCTCCACAGTTAACGATCCGGCTGCACCAGTGGATTTCCTGACGCCAGCCCCAGTCCCTGGAGTTCCTGGAAACCAGGGCGAAAACAACTCTCAAGGGGTGAGTTGATCGTCACTCTTTCAAAAACACACAATCCGATTGTAAATTTACAAGGAAACAAAAGAAAAAAGACACAACAGACACAATATTATACTGCAGTTGTAAAAATATGTTTTATAGATTGTTATATTTATGAGCAATCTTTCAACTATTATTCACAATATTTTTATAGTTTCTTTCAAATGGCCGTTCTTCTCACTTTGATTATCTTGGCTCTGTAGCTGAAGAATGTTATCTAGAGCTTCATTTATTTTCAATTCTCGTTCCCCTTTCCTCGTCTACTACTTTGTAAATCTGGAAGGTCGTTACTGAATTTCCTACTTCCAATTCTGTGTCTAAAATTACGTTCTCGTTCCGTCTCGCGACTTCCTGAATCTCTTTGTCATTAACAATCCATTCTCATGCAAATTAACTGAAAATATCGTAACCGCCAATATTCCATGTTTGATTGATTTGGGTCTGATTTACACCATCCCAGGACTTTCTGTATTCGAAATGAATTCTTAAGCAGGGAACTTCAAGCGAAACGCTCCAAAAGTGTAACTTTTTTCAATTTTTTCTGGTTTGTCATTTTTCATGTTCAAATATATCGGAATATGAAAATTCTCAGATTAGTAATTCAGAGCCAATTTGTGTTTAGATATGTGTCGTAAAAATAATCATTTTTTTTTTCATATTCACGATATTCCTCATTAACTCAAAGTTTTATTCATTTTTCTCTGTTTCCTTTTTTCCTGCAAGCAGTCGGAGATGCAGAATGACGTAGCCAAATAACAATTGTTGCCGATAGTAAGAAGATTTATTTATTCACTCTATTACGTGTTTGAATATAATTTTATTTTGTTTTATTATGCACAATATGCACTTTCTTTGCGTACATGCGAAATCGTCAATTTCGCTTCGTTTTAGCTTTTTTGTATTTTTTTTTCTCATTCGGTCATGTTTGATGCTTAGGCAATATTTAGCCTTCTGGTGTAGGGAATTCGGTCGCTCTGTTTAGTAGCCTTACGGCGACGTCCCTTTAGGAATTGTACAGCCATAAAATTACACCAACGGGGCACATCCGTGGGCGTCTGTTTACTTTTGATATTAATTTTTCATCTCACAATGCTTAACGACGCTGTTTATTTCGTTTTATATTTAGGCTTGTTTCCTCTGGATCGTAGTGGTTTGTACGATTTTTTTAATTCCTGAAGGCTATAAAATAATTCCTCCAACTCCATCCTCAATTTTTTTTATTCAACTTTCCATTCATTGTGCAGTGAAATTCATGAAGGAAAAATTCAATGAATTTATAATTTTATGTTATTTCTTATCCGCTACTTCTGTAGATTTATGAGATTTGTATTACAATATGTAAATGAAAAATCAGGCGGGGTCATATATTTTTTGTATGTCATTAACGAGTAATATTGTGGTGGCAATTTGGTTCGCGTTTGGTGATAAGAGAAATGCTGTTTCATTTACAAGCTTTGAAAAATGGTTTTGTGCATGAAAAACTGTTGCGCAAGGTTGTTGCTTTTTTCTTTTGTAGCTTGTATTTTTCGATTTCTTTATTCCTCTACGCTGTATGGCATCAATACAAATTTTACACGCTTCATTATCGAACAGTCTTAATTTAGAACCTTTTCTTTTCATTATGAAATTTATCCCGAGCTTCGCAATACTGATTTTATCGTCACCTCGGAGAAAATGCCCACGAAGTGGATTTTTTTTCTTACCAAAAGACTCTCGAGTCAAGAAAATTGAGCGAAATCAAATTTTTCTCAATTTTCTTTATAATGCTAAAAATGTCCTACATTATGAAGCGGTTTTGCGAAGTTCGAGCTTAGCTTCGGTCCTTGTATCAGTCTTTGAGACCACAATATTGTGTTATATATGCGGTTTAGCTCTCTCGTTGGAGCTCGACCAGCTCACTTTCGCGAGAGGTACAAAGTTACACAATGAGGGATCCGCGACTCCTCCAACGTACGAAGGTAACGAAATTTCCAGTCTCTCCTATGTATACTATTCTCGTATAAAGCAAAAATTATAACGTTCGAAATCGTAACTCGTTCAACTCTTCAAATGGTAAAATAACGAATAATATAATTTTATAACTTTCAGTGTTTGCGAAGACTAAAAAAGACTAAATGTCAATAGAAAACGAATTATGAATTTGTCACAAAAATTCTTAATCGCTATTTTCATGAGGAATACACAAACAAGTTTTTTTTAGTGAAAATTGAAGGTTCCATTAAGCCATTACAATCTCTGCAAGCCGCCTTTTCATAAAAGTTTCATTACAATCCATTTCATTCATAGCTTACACAACTGCGATGGCTGAAATAGTGATTTAAGATTTGAATTATGAAAAAAAAAATCAAGTTCGATGAAGCTCCCATCGCACACTTCGATTTTATTCATATTTAATTGAAAAAGAATTAAATTGATTTGCAGTTATAAGAACACCTGTAAGGGCTTGAAAAATTAATCTCGTTTATATAACTTAATTGGAAAAAGAAATATCTGCTAAAATGTACTTTTTATTGTTGCTAATTCGTTATTCGTCGAATTTTTTTATGATCAAATAATGCTTAAAGTTCAATGTCTATTAATACGACAAATTATCGTCATTTTTGCTTTGAACAACTATCAATGCAAAAATTGTATAAAATGAAGTTGATTTGTCATGACTTTTGGAATTATTCCATAAACTGATAAAATCCAGAATCAGCTCGTGATTGGATCATTTGTATTTCATAATTCGCCAGTGTAAATCTAATTTTCGACTGTGATGCAACGACGTCAATGATTCAACGATACGAATCTACGAATGAGCTTTTTTCACCACAGCAACGCGTCTTTGGTTATGGGCTTTTGTTTGCTTTTATATCATTTTATACTTTGCTTCTATAAATACTGATTAGGTCCATCTCGTAATTTTTATATTTCCAAAGAAGTTCCTGTACAACATAGCAATTGACTGAACTATGAAAAAAGAACTTTGCTACCGATCGTTCTCGCTCGACTCGACTGATGACTTAATCGTGTGTTTTTTTTTCCAATTTCTTCAGGGACCAATGATGTACAACCCGACGGATGTCAAGGATGGATCATTGAAAAACGCTGCTAGGAGTAGATACCCACCACGATAATCGATGATCTAAACGCGCTCTTTAAGTTCTCGATCTTAAAAAGAAAAAAAAAAGGAGGAAAAACCGCTTCTCAGCGGCTTACGTAATAGTGTGGATATTCATTCTTATCCGCGAATGATATTTCTGGAATAATCAATCGTGCAATTTCGGTGCGCTTTTGTGATGTGGAATGGAGGATATCGAAAGGAAAAACGACTTTCTATGTTTGAACCGATTTCTCTTGATCTTCGAGAAATTTTTTTCTCCAAGTGTTAAGCAAGTCGAGAAACGATAGAAAAATGCTGCTCGTTAAATTGAGCAGATCTTTAAAACTTTCGTACGAAAATTGTCGAGGCCCTATCGAGACGAGTCTATAGTCATAGATAAAAATTTCTAAATACATAAGGGTTCGTAAGTAGTTGCATACGACGAAAAGCCCCTTTTGGGGGTAGCTTACTCGTGTCATTATTTATACGGATGGAAAAAGAGGGAAAAAATGTGTGTCGACAATGTGGCCTCGCGATTATACGTTCAAGAACTGAAAAAGTCTGATTTTATAAAGTGACCGAACTACCGTTTACGATAAACCCTTGGGCCGGTGCGATAAAAATGTGGAATATTCCCGTTTTACTATGCGGTGACGGTACGTTTCGGTTGAATTCAAGTTCTCTTTTCTTTTTCGCTAGTTATTTATCAGTGATAATATGAAGTAGTGAAAAATGAGCGAAGAGAAATGGGAATGAATAACGTTTTGTACAGCGACGAATAAGGTCGCTCGCGTTGCCTACGTTTTTTTTACAATTCCAAATCGAATCTGTTAAATCAACGTTTTCAGTCTTTACGAGGGAGGAATGGATTTCCAAATATCAAAATATCACAAATGGAAAACATTGCTCAGTTTGTTTTTCGTTTCGTTTTCCGTCTACCGAAACGATGCATCGACAAAAATGTTTTAAACGCGAAGAATAAGAATATGCGGACACACCCGACTTGTGTCGTGCGAGATAGGGTGCTGCAAGGGATCGCAATAATTTTCGAACGAATGATAATTATCGTGAGGCAAAATAGAACGGACTACGTGCGTATGCCAAAGGGCGAGCATTACGATTTCGAGTCGTTCGCAAAAGCTTTGCTGAAAAAAAACGTTACATTCCGTTAGAGATATTGGGAAAATAAAATCGACCATTCTGTTTCGTCTTTTTTTTTTATTGTTATCAATCCGTGAACGACAATGCCCAAACGATTTATAATTTGTAAATAAATATAAAGCCTCATCATTTTCCTGAATTTCAGACAAATCTGTGGTGATAACCGTTTGAGAGGAATATTTAGCGTCAACTTTTTTGTCCAGTCTATATCAGTCTTGTGCAGTCCACTTATTTCTATTATTACTTGTATTAAATTATCACTGGTGAATCGGAAATTGTTACTTTGACTCTTTCTGTCTTTATGTCTTGAAAATCTTCCCTTTTTTCTTTACAATTACGAATCTGTTAATTCACATGGTACACCGAACGTGATATAACGAAACAACCGAAAGATGACAAGTGTCATAGGACAGCAATGAAATATGTATGAGCAATCATCGTCCGTTTATACATACATCTATATTTATGACTACATCAATGAGGCACTCCACGGTGATCGAATTGATTTCTTGAAACCGATCACAATTTTCTCCATTATTTTGACCCAAAATTTTCGCTCCATCCTGTGAAAAATGAAATTTTATGCCGAATCTTTCCTGTGCAACCTTTGAAATTGACCGTTTATCGAACGTTTCCAAAATTTCGTGGAAATTTCCGAATCGTTTTTGAAAGGATTTGAATCCGTAACGTGAAACTCGTTTCCGTTGCGTACACATGTACCAATAGCTGTTATTTACCAACGAAAATTTCGGTCTTTTCATGATTTGATGAAATAAATGTTGCAGTACCCTCGGGTGATTGATAATCGAAAAATTCCAAAAGTCCTTCGATTTATTTGTTGTGTGGCAATAGCTTCAGGTAAAGGTTAAATCGAACCTTTTCGGGAATTTATCGATCGCTTCGCCCGTTATTTCAATTACTTCCTTCCTGGAAATGCTTTCGGTTTCAATTTACTTTCCAGATTCATCGACACTGTTGTAATTTCAAAAAATTAATCAGAAACGGTTAAATGAAACAATACGAGAACAATTCCTATTGTAGATGCTAAAATGACATAAAAATCACGAAAAAATTCGAAAAACGCGGTCTCGTCCAATCCCGGTTGACCGGGAGTGCCTCACACATGTATATAACGAAATAAATGTATATTCAAGTGCGATGAAAAGCAATGGAAAAAGCGTGAAGCGTGCTGAACGTTTGAAGAGCGTAACAAGAGTCGGGCTAGTGTTAAAGTTGAACAGAAGTATTAATTGAGCTGTATGTTATGTATGTATAGAATGGTTTATATGAACGATGTGATTGAGCTTGAAGACGATGTAAAAATATTATAAACAAGCGAACAACTAAATGAAGGTAAAAATTGAAATATTCACGCAATTTCACGTTTTGGAGTTGATGTACGCGCGTTAAATGGGAATCATGGATAACGAATATATCGAGTAATGTATATTATTACTATTACGATACGATTGCTACACTAATAAAGGAACAATTGAATAAAGAAAAATAAAATATATGTTGATGAACTGATATAATTATTCGTTTTTCTCTACGGTTTTTATTTCCGTAAGATTTGTACCCAACAAAGTTTCGACGAGTTCCATTTTTTGAGTGGTTCGTTCAAGAGTTAATAGGAAATTTGTGAGCTGTTTTGAAATCCAATTTTGGAAATTTCATTGGTGCGAGTTCACAACATTTCCTATGAATGCTTTGCGGTTTCGCATGAGTTTCTTACGGAGAGGACACGAAACTTTTTTGCATCTCATCATAGATTTGAAACTTGGGAACAAATTTTTTTTTTTCACACACTTCCCAATCGTGAAACTCGATCCTGGAAAACGGTGGAAAGAAACTGACCAAACTTTCTTCGTAAATCGAAATAACGATATTTCCCATTTTTTTATCCTTGCTCTTCAACGGTTTCGACTCAGAGCATTGAAATTCTCATTTACATGAAACTTTTTTTCTAGTTGAAAGCGAATAAGTGGAAAAAAATGTGGATATAAAATGAAGTTTTAAGCTGAGGGATCGAACGGTAGCTGTTGGCGACGAAGGTTCGTGCTGAATTGACAGGCAAGATTAATCACTCGTCGGAGCCAAAGTGCTCAAGTTTCTATGATAAATTTACGATGGATGGTAAAAGACGATCTTGAGGAAATTGCATCGGCCTGGGCCGAGTCAAAGATTGCTATAGATGTATATTAAATCTCGACTTTTCGAGGAACAGTGGAATCTTCCTTTGCTGTGAAATTTCTTACGGATATTGGCGCTCTGACGATAAGTTACTCTCGTTCGAGAGCACGCCACGAGCCAAACGATAAATTAGATTGTGATGAATCGAGGAAAACTATAAAACCTTGAACATTCAGAAAGAAACTTGACAAAATGTTGCAACTGTTTCCGGAAAACCCACCGGTTTCTGGAGTACCGGATGACAAAAATTATTCGAAATTAACGACTTTCCTGAGAGTTAACAGAGAAATAAAAATTGGCTGCAACTGAATCAGAGAAATCGATGTTTTTTGAAAAACTCAAGTGACAAATTTACTGTTGAACGATACAGAACCAGGCTCAGTGTGTCTCTTGATCCTTCGAAGCGATGAAAATTCTTTTTCTTTCGTTAGCAAGACCAGCGAGTCGATATTATAAAATCCGCCTGAAGCTCCGTTCACAGAAAAAAGTATAAAAAATCTATGATCGGATTGCCAAACGTCTTTTCATTCCGGTATCAATGAATCTTCAATAAAAGAATGTACAAACGCAGCAATCTTGTTTTTTTTGACAATTTAGTTTTGTTTGGTTGGGGGAAAAACATCGGCATGACAGTTGGCCGACGATCGTCGAAGATTGAAGTCCACCGGGCAGGTCGTAGGTCCCCATGGTGGAAGATTGTTCTCGGTCCGCATTGATCGGTGTGAAACTTGTTCGAGAGCTTAACTATTTGCAAAGTTTCGAAACGAGGAGAATTAATCTTTCGTGTTTGAATAAGGTTCGTTGGCCAAACTCGTGCAATCGTCCACCGTGAACCTGCACCTTTTGTCCACTTCTTCACTTCCGGTTTGATTGATCAACGATTTATTAGTCGTGGATGATTCCTGGTTACTAGGATTCTCGTTCGGTGGCGATCGAGCTAAATTTTCGTCGAGATTCACGCGGATTTCTGGCCCGAATGCAAAATTGGTCTCGTACCGTTTGGACCAATGGGCATCTGTTCTGGCCACTTTGTTCGGCGGCTCGTCGTCATCCTCTAAATTGTCTTCATACACACTGGAAGAGACTCTCGATCGTTTGGACCTTCCGGAAATGGGGTCGCTCGTTTCCTCTTGCCTGCTGCGCCCTTCCAGCTCTTCGCAGATTTGTATGGCGGTCAAGATCTTCAGTCTCAACTCTCCATCGTCCCGAGCTCCTGCCTCGTCGCCCCGAGCCTCTTCCTCGTCCTCCGATTCCAAAGGACCCTCAACATTCGCATCTCCCAAGAGCAGCCCGGACTCCCGACACTCTTTTCCACTCGGTCCAGCCTCCCCTGGCAAATTTTCTGCCTTTTTTTTCTGCAGACTCACGCCCTCGCCTAAATCGTCTCCCGGGGCTAAATTTCCCTCGAATTGATCAAATTTCTCGACAGCTTTCGGAATCACCTCGCTCCGCAAATCCGAACTCGCCAAGTTCACTCCCCGCAAACAACGATCCATGAGAATTTTTCTCTTTTCAGGATTTTCGTAAATTTTTCTCCCCGACGAATTCGCGGTTTCTGGATACTCGCACGAGTCCGTCGTCGCTCCCGCGCCGACCGTTTCGATGCCGAGTGCATCGTTCGGAACCCCGGGGATCTTGTTCGCGCCAGGAAATCCCGAAAACTGTACGATCCTCGAGTTGGTAAACTGATTTTTGCCCCGAGGTTCTGGAGTTTTCCTCGTTCTCGTAGAGAGTTGATCGTCGGAGGGTGCTTCATCGGGACGAGCATTCCTGACCATCTCCGCATCGCGTTTCTTCCCATCTCGAGCTTTCTTGCTTTCCTCAATTGGAGTTTCATCGGAGTCGTCGCTGAGCTCAACCGTTTCTCGACAACTTTTACGAAGATTGTATCCGTGCTCGTTGTTATTAAAATTCGGGAGAGTCGATTGCTCGTTTCCCCGGTGATCGGGCGTGTCGCACAGCCCATCGTCGAATGTGACGTACTCGCGGAAGCTCATGCCGGTCTCGCAGCTGTCCCATTCGGGGCATTGAATCTTCAGGAAAGATTGGTCCTCGCGAAACTTGGTTCGCTGGAAGCTCGCGACGATGAGATTTTCGGAGACTTCTTGCCACGCTTGAAATACGCTCTGGACGATCTCCTTGGTGCTCCAGTCTTTCGTCAGCGGTTCTCGACGGCGCATCGATTCAACGTAACGACGACGGTACGTCATTTTAACGGAGTGAAATACGTCCCCGCGGAGGGGGCGCAGTTGCGCGGGAAAATCTTTCGGAAGGAAGAGCAATTTGACGTTGCTCAAGCTCTGGAAATTGTGCAGGGAACGAATTCTCTCGCGGCTGAGCAGCAGGAGAACATTCCGTTGTGAATTTGACATTTGCGTGTTCAACTTGTCGAGCCAAGCGGCGAAATTATTGTCGCTGATGCCGGAAACGTGGCGACGCTTCTGACGCGCTCCGTCCGCCCCTTTTTTCAATATGTAAGGATTGCTTATGAGCGGCTCGAGCTTTTCCGTGCCGGAGGAATTGCAGCACAATAGAATCGCGATTCTTTTCGACTCCGACGAGGTGTGAAACCTCTCGTGGTTCTCTAGAACATTCTCATCATCCTTCTGTAATGGTACATTCATTCCTTTTCTCGATGGCAAGTAATTCGAGTACATTATCAACTCGTCCACGTTGAAAAGGTCCTTGTACCTGTACTGGGTTATCAACGATCTCAAAAGATCTATCCACGTTCTGTAGTCGGTGAACGTCGGCCCATTGCAGTTTGTCAGAGTCGGTGAAAAACCGTATTTCTTCAAAAACACCGTGAGAAAGGCCCCCGGACATTTGTAGCCTTGGAGACGAAAGGAAAATTCGATGTTCGGTTTCATTAGTATTTCGAATGAAAAAAAATGGAAAAATTAAGCTAATTTATACCTCGTCGAGCTGGGAAATGACATTAACACTTTCGGTACTAACCAATGAGGCCGAAAGAATCCGCAATTTCCATAGCTTTTTCCCGAAGAAGTTTTCTGTCGAGTGGTCCGTTAGTCGCGTGTCTCTCACAAATCCATTTGAGCAGTTCAGTCTTGAGTTCCAACTTGGACGTCCTGCTCGTTTTAGTCCCGAGTGCTTTCGTTGAAACTTTTTTCACAGACATTGTTATCCTTTCTCTCGCATCGAGCTTAATTTTGAGACTTCTAAGAGCTGCTTGATTATCGAGTTACGAATTTCGCGAGTTTTGACGTTTCCTCATTCCTCTCCCGATAGCATTTGTCACTAGAAAACAAAACAAAAAGACTGAAGAGATTTCGCTGAGCAGAAATCAGAAATGGAACGAGTGAGGAAGTCGATCGATTTTTCCACCTTCTCCCGACGAGTCCATCAACTAATTTTGCAGTCCAATAAGTTCCCTGACACATTTTCATCCTTCAAATCCTCGATTACGTTTTTGTCCTATTCGAAATATTCTCTGACGGAAGTAACTCGCGAGGAAAACGTGGGCGTAGTTCTCCAAAGTTCGTTCAACCTTCCGTAGGAGTTTGGAGTTAAATATTCCAAAGAATTCGCGTATTGTTGGCCCGAGGAAAAGAGGGCAGTTCGAAGACACGTGGACGGTTATCTCCAAAGTGATTTAGTCATTCCTCGGATTGGCGTCAAAGACCTGCTTCGAGTCAGAAGCCCGATGTCTGCCCTCGAAGTCTCGTCACGTAAAAGTTATATTAAAAAATACCAGAACGCTAAATGGTCCATAAGCACACAAACTTATAGCTTCATATTTGCGTTAAATGAAGAGGAAATAAGTAAACCGTCTGAAAGTCCCATTTTCGAGTCCTCCATTTATTCATTTACTCGCATTCGCTGTTCATTCATTTTCTCGAAAATGTATTCTTTCGCTTCAGTTTGCTTTTTTATGAAAAATGTGAAAATACATCATTCACGGTGTTCGCATGCGTTGAGCGAAACCGCTTCGAATTTCCACTTCATGGATTTTTAAGGACACGTACGTACGTTTATTTACTCCATTTTTTCCATCGAGTATTTACAAGCGTTTCCAAACATTGAAAAATCGCTTAATCGAGAAATACATTTTTCAAAACCGTTTACAAAGAGAGAATTAAACGGCAATATTTAACGCGAAATTCACTGTTGAATTCACCGGATATATTTGACTGCGGGGACAAGCACGGTAAAATTTCAAAGATTTTGCCGAATTTTCAGTTTTGTAACAGTAAATATTGCGGATAGGACGTCAAAATTGACTAAATATTTCGGTAAAAGTTCCTACTTGGAACAATAAATATTATTTAATTTATAGGAAAATTCAATTTTTCTCCCATAATGATATCACGAACTGCAGCTCGTCATGACACTATCGTTACTCACCGTAATTTTTTAAACTTATTTCTCTCGATGTGCTATCTCTGTAAATAAAAGAAAGGTTTTGTCAGTACACAACAGTTTTATTGTTGCAATAGAGCTATGAAAGCTCCTCTTTCCTGACATATTTCCCAAACGGGGCGGAGTTATGCGTATTTTTCCGTGTCACAGCCCCAACACCCTGCTAGTGACGCTAACCATCCCACAGTTCCAATATGCATGTCCTCATTTAGCTTGCACTGCCTTCATGCATATATATCGAAGCATTGCTGGGAACATCCACGGCTCTGGTAAACTGCCTGGATTTTTATATCGATTTGAAATTTTTAAGTTGAAGATAAAACGTCGATAACAGCGGTGAGTTCATTCGACGTATAAACCCGATTCTAGAAAAAAAAATTTCTCGTTTGTTCTAAAATAAATTTAATTTATTCATGCAAAGTTTGCTTTTGTGATAGTTATAATAATAATACTCATTATCATGGTTTCATAAGAATTTTAATAAACTTTAATACATTCAAAAATACCCCGGGACAAAAGTGGGGTTCTTACATTCACACAGCGTCTCAAGATGGCACTCGAGTGATGAACAACGATCAGGCGTTTTGTACAAACAGAGAACATAGATTTACATGGAACAACAGGTCCGAGGTCATTTTTGAATGATTTTCTACTTTTTTGTGAGCTAGTTCGATAGTTAAAATAAATCAAAATAATATGCATTTATATTTGTATGGTTTTATTCGATGCTGATGTTTGCAACGTTGGAGTCCAACGAAATTAACGAAAATAACATTCGTAATTAACCAGTTTTTTTATTTCACGAATCATTGAATTGCAAATTAGGCAGGTACAACAGAATTGGACAATTACTGTAATTGGAGAGTTTTTTCAGATCATTTCGTTGGACTCTGCCACGAAATCACTGATTTTCAAAAATATCGTAAACCTTCGCCTGGATACAAGAGCAAACTGTTTCATGCCATGTCATTTTTTTCGTTCAAATATCATCCAATCTACCAAAACTTCATACTCGAATGTCAATGTCAAATTTTGTGTTGATCCGCGTAATTCAGCGGGTCTTAAAATGCAGATTCGAATCAGCCTTCAAATGTTTCCTCGAATTTTCACAATCACCAATGTTCGCCGGAGCTGACAATATTTTTCTTCGTAACTCCAAAATTTACCTCCAACGTTTTCCACCCATTTCACGTCCCGATGCCGCAATTTCTCTTCATTTCTCCCCTGGAATAACGAGAGAAGAATCAACAAAGACAAAGTTAAAAAAATGTTGTCATTTTCGTCAAACGCGACGCGTTCTGCTGGAAATTACACAAATACTGGCGAGTTTCCGTCCGCGTCCAAACATATTCGTAATTTCAAGAGTTCCACTTAATCCCAGCGTTCCCTTCTTGGAACGCTCGACACATATTTATGCAAAGAGAGAAATGTGTACTCGCGTATTTATCCACGTTCCGCTTAATATTGGACAAAACTACCCTTCGGATAATGCGCAGTTGATATTCATACCTGCTGGAGGGATGAGCGAATAACCGGTTTTTGCAGCGTCACAGAAACCTTCGATCGATTTGTAAGCTGTTGGGACTTGCACGCAACGATCGTCATCGGAACTCGATCGTTCCTCGTATGCAGAAGGATAATAGACGAAAGCAGCGCCGCAGGCTGCTATTATCTTAGTGAGAATGGCTTGATACACGTGTTGATGCAACTACGTAATAAGTTTACTGCGTGTAAATACAGCAATGTTGATTTTGCACCCTGCTCTCGAAACTCACGATTGCACGAATTATCGAAAGCTAGAATTTCCCGGAATTGAGAGCTTTTCGAATGGAAACTTGATGTATTGGAAGAAAAATGATTGATGAGTGTTCGCAATCTGTTTTGAGATTTCTACGAAACGTAGAAATCCTCAAAAAATATATTTTCAAAATGTGCGTTCTCTGACTCAAACCACAATCTTGAAATACAGTTTGGATTAAAACTTTTGGGGCAAACTCTAGCCTGTGATCGTGTCGAAGAATTTGATCCAGCATTTACTTTGAACTTGAAAAAAATATAATCTTCGAATCAACACTCAAAAACTTAGTGGCTTTGTTTCGATTCTGAATAAACTAGCAAGTGAGACGAAAATAGATTCTTGTTTCGTTAAATCTTTTGAGGAAGGAAATAAAACCGTTTTGAGGGATTCAGCGACTTTTTTCGTTCTTTCTGAAACTGCCCAAATTTTTTCTCATCTTTGCCGACTCCGTAGGTCAAAAAAACGTTATAAATCACTGCGTTTTTCTGCTTAAATAAAGTTTCGAATCAACAATAACAAGCCATAATAGACTGCGCAAACAGTGAATCAGTTGCTCGTTGATTTTTCCCCTTTTATCAGTCCAACCCCTGCGTTTCCGTACGCCTCGCATCAAAGGCTTCGTGATACGTTATCAAGCGTTCGTACGAGCATAACAACACTCCGTATGTAAAACGTTGCCTCCCTCCGTGCAGCTCAATCGTGTTTACATCAGTGTATTTTGCTTGTCGCTTTGAAGCAGCAACATCGCGGCAGTAGTGACGCTCTGTTTATGGACGGGCCCATCAAAGAATGTTCGCATTTTCCACTTTGCGGTGTTCGCCTCGTTCCATAATTCACTGCTTTGCTAACATGGAATAATATTTAGTGAGAGGTTTTCCGCGTGGATCGAGGGAGTGAAAGGAGTGGAGAAGCATCCGAGGGAAAGTAACACACAGCTCAGGTTTGCCTCGCTTTTTTTATCTCGCTCGATCTTTCCTTAAAATTTTATCTACGCGCGAAGACGTTCATGCGGTGCTCCACGGAAATAAGTGTTGCGAGGAGATCTGTAAGCGAGAGAGAGGATAAAGAAACCCAGGAAAAAAGGATGAAAGCGAAAGAGAACTCCGCAGGAAAGTTACACGAGGAAAAGAACTTGCGACAAAAAGTCTTGGGTACGCTGCTGCTCCATCCACTTACGTTTTTCCTCCTTTTGTGATCAGGAATAAAGATACTGACGCTTTCTTCTTGAGGCACTACGAGTGTATCGACTGGAATACTTTCCGCATCGCAGGCTGTAAACGAGAAAAAGTTTTCGCGTCTGGAAGAACGAGCAGGTGAGTCTTGTTCAGCTCATAGTCCTAATCCGTTCCTCTCACTTTTCTGTTTGTCATTACAATTTGTTCGATGTAATTCGTCGGTTCGTTCGCAGTCTACTTTGCCATTTTTCTTCTACAAATTCGTCCTCGGTCTTCACTCCCGACGCTTTTCGAGCGCCGTCGATTTGCGGGCTCATTTATTCCCGAAAAAAGCTCAGTAACAGCGACGCACCACAATCGCACGAAAACCTCTCATTTTATCCATTAAAATCCACTCAATGGTCCTGTTTCGAGGGAAACAAGAGTCCATCCTTCAACGAGGCGATTCGACAATTATCACGTCACTTTTCATACTTTTTGCTGAATCAAGGGGAGAAAGCCTGCGGCATCGTGCTGGCGAGATGACTAACGACCCTTCGAGAACGGCCCTCGGCACTCGCTCTGCTCCCTCGGACGTGGGGGAACGGGGCGAGTCGCCTCACTCCATTTCCCTCGAGCGATTCAAACGCATCCCCTGCAACTCATCGTACGACGAGTACAATCGCCGCGGAGTTCCTTTATCTTTTTCGCTGTGGTAGCCGGCAGCACGTACGGGTCATTTCGCGCCGCAGTCGCCTGACAATTTTCCTTCGTTTATCGTCAAGCTCTTCGGACGCTCGGCGAAACGATGCGACGACAAAATCTTACGCGAACGTTTTGAAAGTCCGTGGCGCACATTTCAGCTACGAAAATCGCGCTTGAAACAAGAAAAAAACCTTCGAAACTTCCAAACGCGAATCTCCCCTCGATGAAACCAATTCGTGCTCACATCGAACGTCACGTGCACCGATGTTACGAGAGGTTTTTAAATTACCCGAGCTCCTCTCGGTTAGACTCCGCATCTTCAGAGAACGACCCCGCTCCGTTACTCCTCAGAGATACCGTGGAAACGATTCATCTTCGACTTCTTTATCCGCGTGTATATGCAGCTATATAATGCTGTTGAAACTCCTGAAAAGGCGGGACGACGCTTTCGCGATAAATTCATACAAAAGCATAGTGAATGCATTTTTATCTAGTGGACAGCGTACAATAGACAGTTGCGGTATTGAAAAATCGTTTGCACACACCGCGCATACAACTTCGAATGAAATCGAGTGGTTTTAGTGTGGAAGTCACTTAAAAAATAAGAAATCTATGGATTTTAGCTTGAGGCTTTATATACACTTGGAGCAAACGGTAAAACGTGATTTTCTTGATTTTTTTTCTACAAGAACATGAATGTTTATTGAAAAACTGTGAACGGTGTTCGTTAGTACTTATGTTCATGTACTTGTATAATTTTTTTTATCAAAAAATTTCTCGAAATGGCGCAACTCCAGCTGTATTTTTTTGAGCATCAGTTGCGGTGGGCGTGATAACTAAAAAACTATTAATCCGATGCATGCCAAATTTATACCACTTATTTATTGTATTGATAGCTTGAGCCTGGAGGAGGGGTTTGTAAAAATTTGGATTTAAAAACAATAGTGACAGTTTTAACAAAAAAATCGTTTTTTGAGGTGCTACATTTTCGGTTTTTTTGTTACAATTTTTTCCAACAAAATGTGAAATCCTTCGTCCAGGCCCTAGCTACTATTACAACAAATAAATTTTGGTATAAATTTGGTATGGATCGGTTTAATAGTTTTTCAGTCCACCATAAAGGTATATTTTTCATAAAAGACGATTCTGAGATGATCGCGTTCAAATACCCATAGCTACGAATCTAATGCTCCGATCTTTATCAAATTTCGTGAGAATATTCTTCAGACACTGACTTAAAGAATATTTAAAAAAAAATTTCGATTTTTCCGCCCACAACAAGTGTATATAAGGTCTCCGCAGTTTCAGCGTACTCGATTGAACCGTATCCGATTGTAAAAAGCATTTTTTGTGAGTCATCTCTTCCCTTTGGAAGAATTGAGAGAAAAAATCGTCGATTTACTTCGAAAAATCCAAAAACCATTTCCGATTCCTTGATCCCAGTTCTTTAGTAGAAAATCATCGTACTTTCGACTTTTTTCCCCCTCCCTGACGCTATACGTGAAGTTTGATGGCAAAAGTGACTTCATCCAAACACAGTTCATTGGAATATCATGCTCTCGTTCTGATTATCGTTGTTTTTCAAGGTCAGATCACAATGGACATTGAATTGAGTCGCCTCCGAGTTTATCCGAGAGGATCGGAGGAGCTTCCTGTCGGAAGGAAAGTGATAGATACGAAAAAAGTGAAGGGGCCTGATTCGCAGCTGTACACGTCGATATGCCCGATGGTTTATGCGATAAGAGTGTTCGGTCTCGCGCCTTACGAGTTCCACAACGATATGCTTGTACCGTCGAACATAAATTGCATTTTTTCCTACGTGTGTGCTTGCATCTACACGTACATAATATATACGATCCTGGCGCGTTTCACAGGGATAACGCGAGAGCAGCCGCTTCTCGATTACACCGAAACTGGAAAGGTTTGTTGACAAAATAGGGCGTAAAAGTTTATACAAGCAGCGACAAGCGAGTCTGTAACGTTGACGAAACTTTGCAGACGATCTGCAACTACTGCATGGCAATGTGCAACATCATCGTGACGTTATTCTCGAGAGAAAAATTCGCAAAGGTCTGGAACACGATCCAGGACTACGACGAGACCGTGAAAAACTTTGGCTACACAAGGAACGAGAACAGAGCATTTTTATGGTCGTGGATCATACTGATCGGCAGTGTTATCTTATGGAGCACCATAAGCCTGTCTGGTATCGATGCATTCGCACAGCCTTGGACTGAAAACGTCGCTTACATGAGCATTTACGCTGGTACTTCACTCTCGGTAATAAAGTTCTCCGGGATCACGATGCTGCTCGGTCAACGCTTCAAGCATCTCAATGAAATCGCTAAAAAAAGCAACCCTGCTGGAACTCGACGGTGGCTGGGTAATCCCGTGGTTGCTACGAAGGTAAACGACGGTTCAGAAAACTCTTGGCAAAGCGTGTGTCCACATATCTTTTCGTAATCGTAATCTAAAGTGGAAAATTCTTGAAAGGACGTCGAGCAACTTCACAACACTCTGATGAACGCGAGCGAATCCTTAAACACCCTGTACTCGGGCTCGCTCCTACTCTGGCTGGGAACCCTCACTTACTACGTCATCAGCGCAATTTTCTTCCTGCTTCAACGAGCGCTGTACTTCAAATGGGAGCATTTCACTTGGGAACACGCGGAAAGGAAAATATTGACTTGTCTGATATTGTGGACGTTGGCCTACCTCGCTCAGATAATTTTCCTCCTCTACGCCTGCCATTTCACATCTGATGAGGCAAGTTTATAGTTTTTGGATTCACTGGTGTAAACACTCGTCACGAGCACCCTTTCCGTCAAGTCATTGCGTTTATTAACTGAGAAAAGAAATTTTCTGGTTGAACAAACTTCCTCGGTGGCTCAACGAAACTGTTGTTCATTCAACGATGTTTTAGTCGCGGTAAAAGAGCAATCATTTGAGCCAAACATTGACAAGTTTCGTTTCCTTCCCAACGGTTTGCTGATCCATCTTGCTTGGATTGGAAACCTTCTTTGCTCAATTGTATCGATTCAGATAGAAACAAGGACAAAAAATCCATCTCCGAAGCGTCAAACGAGGGCGCTGAAAGAATTGAAAAATTGAAGAATTTCAAGGGTCCGATGTGTCGATGGATCTTTGCTAAAAAGAAACATCGCGGATGGCCAAAACTTTTATTTCGTTTCTATAACAAAGCAATGTTCCCTCATCGAGTAATTTACCTTCCCTCCCCCCACGAGTCTGCATTCGTACATTATTTTTGTGCCGACGCGTATATTCGTACGTTTTATTTCCATCGGGGTGCCATCAGAGCATTCCGCATCTTTTGTCCCTTTATATACGGTCTTAATGATTGCGTCGAGTGTTTCTCTCGCCCGAATATCGCACGATTCAGAGGCCCCTGAAATCTTTTCACAGTGAAAAGAAAGAGGAATAAGTGGGCGAGAGAAAAACTGAAAACCCACTTCTTCAATCCAGCCGCGAGTTAATGTCAGCCTTGGATGGATCGAGCCCGACCCAGATTTTAACTCGTTTGCAAACAGAGACAGTTCACCTTTTATTCAAATTTTCCATCACCTCGTGCCGCGCTTCTTACCCCATGGGGGTGCACATTTTTCTCTCGAAAAAGTGCTGTATTCTGCTCCAGGCTTTTTCCGACCTAAGTAAATCGATTAACCTGCAGAGAAAGGAGGAGGAAAAACAGAAAAAATTATCGTCCCTCGCAGCTTCGGGAACGAAATTTCGAACCGCGCTCTTGCTCGATAAACAATCATCCTTTTATTTTTTTAAATTTTTTACACAGGCAAATAGCACCGCTTATATTTTGATGGCCTGGAAACGGTGGTTCAACACTTCAGGGTTCTCACGAGGTCGATACGAGGCGAGTTGTAATGTTGAATTTACTTTTTTTTTGCTCGCTCGTTTTCTTCGCAACGAAGTCAAAATTTCGTTGCAAGAATCGATTTTGTATCGGTGATTCGGTGCTCGTTGAATATAATTATTGCAAAAATTCATTTCATTTAATTCTCAAGCGTGTGGAAACGTCGATGCACCTGATGAATCGAAGACTAAACTTCGCTGCCGGAGGCTGTTTCTACGTGAATTTACCGCTGTTGAGATCGGTGAGGATAAAATAGGTTAAGGTTTGAAAAATCTCCTGTGTCGAATCTACCTTCAGAAAATCCACCTCAAAATTAGTTGTGGAAACAAATTAGCTGCACTATACGTTTCACGATCGTCTACTGGGAAAAACTCATTTTTCTTGCCATTTTTTAATTTCAGATCACAACTCTGCTGGCAACGTATTTGGTGATACTCCTCCAATTCCCAGATTGAGCCACGAGCCCGATAAAAGAGAGTTTGAAATAAATATTTGTACACAAAATTTTCAGGTCACTCAATAAATCGTGAAAAATTGACGAATGAAACGGAGGAACGTTGATAAATATTTCACTGCTATTTTTTCATAATTATTTCGCTTTCACAATATTTTTCAAAAAAAAAAACAAAATTTCGTTGTATTCAATTAAAATCTTGCAAATTCGCTTTGTCCTTGAGGAAGTAAATTATCGGATCGCGATGATGGAACTTTTGCGCTATCAAAGGGAACACGAGTTTCTTCAGTATCCAAATGAGTGATTATGATAAACACGTAAATATATATGCCCTGTAGCGTTCCCTCATGATCCCACGTAATTCCTTCCTGATTGGTATTGCGCTCTGCATGGTCTCCAGGTTTAACGGCAAGGTAATATAGTTCGGAGTGAAAGGGAGTGAGGGCTGCGCGTGCACGAGACGTCTAGGATCAAGACTGGATTTACGATCTTTGTGGAGATGAAGGAGAAAAAGCTGCAACGACCCAGAGAGATACGGAGAATTTCGCTTCAACTCGTGGCGGCTCTACGCGTTTTCAAATTAATCTGAAAAATACACGTGCATAATCACTGTTCTTACGATATGCTATCGAATAAACTAGGAAAACGGAACGAAGGAAAGTTGCGTGAAACCCTCATTTGGGATAAAATCTCATCAATCTTTTTTCGTAGCTTTGCTCACATCGATTTGAGATCGTTTTAAGTCGGAATCAGAATTTTCGTCAAAAAATTGCTTCTCCGCACTCGTGGATCGAAATTTATAAAAGAACGATGAAAAACGGTTGTTAAAAATCGAATATTCGTTGAGAAACGAAGAAGTAAATAATTTTGTATCAATTCGACGGTTACTAACGGTGTTTGAAGCCAGATTTTTGCATGTGGGAAATATTCTGACGTGGAAAACGGCAAGGGAGTTGGAATTGCATATAAATCTTTTCGCTCCAACGTCTTTTTTTCTCTATCTTTTTCGAGGGTCAATTTTTTTGATCTCATATTTATTTCTCATCGTCACATATGTATACTATATCGTAGAAATCTTGGTGCTCTGACGCAGCGAGGCTGGGAGAAGGAATTTTTATTTGAAGATAGAGAGACGAAGAGAGTACAAGTAGTACGAAAGAAAAATAACTGAAATTTAAGTCTCATGGGAAATTATTGATATTGCTGGCTCGGTCTGAAGCTCTGCAGTGTAAAAAAAAATCTCAGCAGGTTCGTTTCACTCGAGTGCGTCTTTTGATATTGGAAAAGTGTTGTTTTCAGGGGCTTCGCATCCGGTGAAGATGACTCGTAATCATTCGATGATTTTCAAAAGCAAAATTAAGGCATTTCTATCGCTCCAGTGTAATCATACTACTGCTTGAGACTCGTAGTGATCAATATTATTGACATATGTCAATAATATTGTCACTGTTTAACCTCTTTTCCGTCGATCTGTCAAATTGAGGTTAGGACTACACTCAGCGTAGTCCTAGGGTCGTAGGAAATTCAATGCCGGAAGTTCAAATTAAGCTTGATATTCCATAAAAATTAGACCGATAAGTGCAACTTTTTTTGGGAGTATTAGATTTTTTGGGATTATTACTGCAAGTGTTGAGTTATGAATTGCAGATTTTTTCTAGGATTTCATGGATTTCTATGCAACCCCTTTTACAGCAACCGGAAGTTGGGTTTTTGTATGCCGTTTTGAAGTTCCTTCACGAAAACCACCCAGTTTTAATAATTAATTTCTCTGAAATCAGGTCGATAACCGACCCTGAAATTTTACACAGCCCTTTATTAAAACAGTCGAAGTACAGCATGCAAAATTTTTGTTCAAATCGATAGAATTACCTCAATGCTGCATGAGCTCGAAACGTTGGAGAAAATACGAAAAGTTTCATGGGCAGAGAATGGACGTACAAAAAAGCAGAAATTCGACGTTGAACAAGGTGAAAATAACGCCCATTTACTCACGAAAAGGACGAGCAACCATCAACCCAAAGCAACCGTTCGAAAGAGCTTTCCTCGGAAAGTCCGAATTTTGGTAGACTTGCTTTATGGAAGTGGTTTCGGAGGACCTCAGGTCTTGTAAAATTGTCACGCGAGGTAGGCTCGTTTCCTGGCACAATGATCAAGGACATTCGTTTGGTCGAAGCCATTTCCTAGTTGAATTGTTCTCCGGAGAGCTGCTTCCGAGAGAGTTGTAAATGTGCCTCACATTTAACAGAGAGCTCAAGTCCTGTAGCTCGCATCTGAAAAGACAAACAGCCCCATTCGACGACGTGGTTTGTACTGGAAACCGCAGCAAAGTAAAGAGCCAGTGTCTGTGTGCACCGAGTGTCCCCCCCGCTCGAAAGATAAATAGGGTGAAATTAATTTGAGAATAACATTAAATGCCGAAGAGGATGTCAAAGATTTCCTTTGCCAGGGAGGATCTTTGATGAACTTTCAAACATTCGAGTACAAAATTGCTCCTGCAAGTCGAGTGAATTCGATGTTAATTGAGGCAAAGCGCTTCAGTTCTGCATTATTCTAAACAATTTGGATTTCGTGTTTGCGCAGACGCAGTCTTCGAAATAAAAAAAAACGATGCCAACACTCGGCAAAGCGAAGATCGTGCGAATCGCTGTGAAATGAAGATAGAAAAAGTGAGGGAGAGTGAAGAAAAAGAATAAAGCGAAACGAAAGAGACGACGAAATCGTCGACGTCGTCGCCGTCGTTTTGCGGCCACGGCCGATGGACCAACCACATCAATTTTCTACGCCATCGCCCTGGAAAATTGCCTTCTCTCGTGGAAAACACTCCTTTTTTCTACCAACTAACATCATCTCGAGTTGCATACGAATCCGTCCCTGAACCCAGCCTCTCAACGACGAGCCACGAAACCATAAGTTCCACCTGAGAGCGAAAAAAGTTTCTCAGGTACTCGAAACCATCCAATCTACACGAGCTATTCCATTTCCATTCACCGACATTATCATTTTCAACGTTCCTGTTTCCTTCCATTTCAGATAATCTCAAATGCTCTAACTGCTGATGATTTAAACAAATCTTTATCCGTTTATCGTGAAAAAATTTTTCCCTCCTGCATCGTAACTTGTCATCAAAAGTAAGGAAAGTGCCTGTCGAATTTTGTCGAACCATCCTAAAAAACTGAAGCCTCAAAAAAAGAATTTCTCATCGTGATTGACTGACGTAGAAAAAAAAACATTTTTTGTTACAAAATAAACAAAAACTTGCTATTCACTTCATCTTCGAAATGTCTCCCCCGAATCGCAAACAAACTAAGTGCTTAAATGAGCATCCGTTTCAAGTACGTAGGTTACGACGCAAGAGGGCAATTCAAATTCTCCTCCTCGCTTCATATCAAGCAGTTTTTAACGCGTTATCTCTGATCTCCCCCCGGCGTCACGAGCCTCGATTGAACGCCGATTTTATCGATTTCTTCCTCCCTTATTTCGCATTTCTTTTTGAAAGTTTTTTGGCGAGATGCATCACTGTCAACAACACCGGATCGGTCGCAGGAGCTTCTTTGGAGTTCCACTTTCATTCGGTTTGAATGAACGACGAACGTACATCGACGGAACAAAATCCGTTGTTGTTGCTTGAGCGAATCGCTGAGCGACCCTTCACAGCACTTTCAAATTTGCCTTTTATTGGGTCACCGGCTCGCGATGAATATATACAGCAAGGAGACTCCACTATTAACTGATATTAACGACTGCGGGAACCGTTATAATCTCATAAACGAGGATATTGAAGTTTATTGCGACTCAAGTACGACGCAAGATATTCGAAAGTCAATTTGAATCTCGAGGGGCGATCGTCGCCGCGTATACGTAGGCCAATCTTACCTTTTGTTCACAGCCAAAATGCTGATTCGGATCAAATACTGGGGATGGAAAAACGGACCGAATAATTTAAGGGGAAAATCAACAGGATTTATAAAAAAAGGGGCGATTTATTATTAATTTTTCTTCTTTTTACAACGTTACATAAGTATTATAAATTCTAGTCAATATCACATGCTGTAAAAAAAACTACTGCGCACTTTTCCCACACACATGCCATCACGACTAACGATCGAATAGATAAATCGATTGTACGACTTTATTTACAATCCGGAACACATCGCATTATCATAAATTTTCTATCTTTTCCTTGTGCTTTATTTAACCGAGTAAATTTTTAAGGCGCAACGAATATCTCGTTGTATCGTTTCTTTTGTAATAACAAAAGTTTGCAGCTTCGGCTTAAGGCACCGTTCGGACTTTGAACCAGCCTGGAAATCTAGAGACATGTAAATATATGGCGAATGTAATCGTGCTTGAATCATTTAAATCACACGATTAACGAACTTTCCAGGAGAAGTCACACTGGTTTGCCAACATCTTCGATTATTTTCGAAATGAACTTACTCAATTCGGTATTTCTCAACTTATTGATCACAATCTTTTTCTTGATTCGGTCATCAATAAAATGTGTGCCTCGTGTGCGATACGAATTAATTTCATTTGCGTTTTTCGTCGACTGCAAACTTGCATCCGCATATATGTACATGCTGAAGATTCGAGGCAGATTGTGAGTCGCGCACGGTTCTTAGTTTTTTCTTCTCAAAGATATCAAGCTTATTCTCCTTTGAACAATTCATTTTTCATCTCTGATTCCCTGAACACACGTCTCGTGCTCAATATTTCTTCACGAAACATACGAGAGTTTTCTTGCATCCTGCTTCAACGCATTTTCCAAATAACCCATTTTCTCGATCTTTTTTCCCCCTCTTCAAGAAAATCCTCGTTCGAGCTCTTGCTGAAACATTTCTCAGGGAAATATGCAGAAGACTCCCGGACAATTTACTCGAAGCGCTTCGTTTATTTTGAACCTCCCAGCAAAATGGCACTCTTCGTCTCAAATATTTCTTCACGAAATATACGAAAGTCTCTTATTTGCATCTTCTTTCCTCACACTGCCCAAATGACTCGTAAATTCGTCCCCTCGAGCTCTCGTTATCACATTTCTCACTGAAATGGAAGAGACTCTTTCGGACAGTGCGAACGTTCCCCTGCCAATCGATCTCATAAAATAGTCTTCGAAAGATTTCGAGTGTACAATCAACCTTAAATGACTTGGCTAGAGCGCGATCTATTTTTAAACTTACAAGAAACATTTTCGCGAAGCCGAGCGCGGTTTCTGAGCGCCCAGGCGAGATCTCGGTCGAACGATGTTTCCGGAGAAACACACGAGACTCCGGCGC
Organism: Venturia canescens; assembly: GCF_019457755.1. Taxonomy (NCBI): domain Eukaryota; kingdom Metazoa; phylum Arthropoda; class Insecta; order Hymenoptera; family Ichneumonidae; genus Venturia; species Venturia canescens. Next base: position 5,668,074 of record NC_057425.1, read on the forward strand.
GCGTTGTGACGACTCTCCAATAAAATAATCAAGCACCTGTCGTACGCCCGACAAGCCCGATATTCATGAAAGCAGAAAGTCGTGATTAATTCCTCTCGATTAACAATACAAATGGATTTTTGTGAATCTTGAAGATTTGCTGTGACTCGGCCTGAGAACTCGATAATTCTTCGAAGCTCTATTTATCATAAAAATAAGTAATATTAGTTTTGATTTAAAAAAGTGACTAGTTATACCAGAAACTCGATCGTGGCAAGCTTTTTTCCGATTCTGATGCAGCCAGCCGTCCGAAGATGATGCCAAAATCAGTATTTTTGTGCTAATTACATACATTTACGTAAAATTCATTTGTTTTCGTAGTCGTTACGTATACGTATAAAATTCGACGATATAACCAATCACTCGAATCAAACTTATTCGGATAAATGATATTGGATTAGACGATGATTCCATTTCTGGGAGAATCACCGTAATAATTAGCATAGAGAGGATTATTGCAGTTGAGGTCGCCGATGGACCTGAGAAATTGTCGGCCCTGAATCATTCTCATGTTCCTGGGTTTGATGGTGGCGTAATGGGGTTCCTGGGTGGTGGGAAACCCGTAAAATTCGCTGGACAAAGGGGGCCGGTGACTCGTGAAATTGTCGTTGCGTCTTTTCAGCGAGAGAGCATCATCGTAAATACTGGATCTCGGTCTCCTCGGGATTTTTGGTTTAGGCACGTCGTAGACGATCTCGCTCGGCAGTTTTCCGATGTTTCGTAGTTTATCAAGGCTCAGGAGGCCGGGCTCTGACTTGGAGAGGTATCTTCTCGGTGTATCGTAGTGGCAATCTTCCCCGGGGAATGTCCAAGTTTGAAGTTTTTTCCGGAGTTCGACGTTGTCGAAATCTGAGAAGCTCATGTCGATTTGACTCCCGATTTTGTCCGATGAGCCGTTCGATCCACCGTCGCAATCGTCGACGGGCATTTTTCTCGCGGAAATGAAAGGATGCTTGGGCAAAGGTGGGGCGATGGGTTCGATCTCGTCCAGGAAAGTCCAATTATTTTTCGCGTTTTTGGGATTCGCTTTGCGACCCAAGGAGCAAACTACTTTGGCTCCGGGGGCGCAGGGAAACGCTGGGCCGAGTGAGAGCCTCAGTTCGGATCGCGAGACTTCCTCGAGTAGGATTCTCTTCGAGGAAATGCTCGAGGTGTCCGAGGCTTCGTCGCTCGTCGAGGAGAAATCATCGTCCGGGAAATTGTCGTCGTTCTCGTTGATGCTGACGTGCTCGAGGTTGGATGCCGGAGGCTTCTGGAACGTGGTCATGTTGTACGCTCTCCGGTCGTCCTCGAGGGGTGCGGGCTGTCCAAACTTCTGTTGGAGCATGAGATCGCCGATGGAAACGAGCGAGACGAGGGACGACGAAGAGCCCGATTTCTCGTCGTAGCCCGAATCTTGGAGCAATTCTTTCGTCGTTTCCTCCTGAAGATTTATCTCGGAGCAATACAATTTGGAGGTTTTGACCGATGATTTTTTACCGGTCAGCATCGACAGCAGTTTCTTGAAGGACCTTTTTCGAGGTAGCTTTTGATCTCTTATCGGGATCCAGTCGATCGACGTGTCTTCGACCTCAACCGGCTCCTTCAAATAAGCACCCACGATTTTTGGCTGCCTTTCTCGTCTCAGCGACGAATCTCTTCTGACGAGATTCCTCGACGATTGCATCGCTTCATCCTTGGCCATTGGTCTCATCAATATCGTATCGGATTTCGGACGCGACATTACCTTTTTTTGTGACATATTTTTCTTCGGGAAATGCAATTCCTCGTCCATCGTGAGACAACTTTTGCCGAGATCGAGACTCCCTTCGCTCTCGCTCGGTGATTCTTCTTCGCGGAATGATGATGACGCGATGTACGAGTTCAGGTACCGAGAGAGACGACTCTCCAGACTCTCGATCACGTACGTGTCGCTCAATATTGCCATACTCTCCTCCATCATGTCCACAATTGTTGCCTCATCTCTGAACGAACCGTCGTCGCTCGATTCGGATTCCCTTGAGATTTGCTTCGCCTCCGTCTGGGCAAAAAAAATCAAAGAAAATACATGAAACGAGGAATATTCGAGAACCACGATGTCAAATTTGAATTACAAGAAAAAGTTGAAACGTGCAAATTTCGTTAAGGCAGTCGATAGTCCGATCGATAAAACAGATCGCTGAACAAACTTCATTTCCAGTGATCGATCGCTAAAGGAAAATTGAGCGGATAAAATCAGTGAATCGATTCAGCAGACAAATTCAATACAGATCGAGGAATCGAATAAAACAAATCGGTGAAGTTCAGATCACGACAAATCTGTAAGATTAAAACTAAAAAAATGACTTCGCGAATTATTTGATTAAAAAAAGGGTTTTTTCAAAAATTTGAAAACGCTTTATCAACTGTGCTTCGACGATGTAAAACTATTTTACAATACGAAAATATTGACTTTATGTTCGTGATAAATTTGAATATTGAAATGTTAGTGATGCTCGTTTAAAATGAGAAAACAAAGCTTTTATTTTCATTGTTGACTTTCGATTGAAATAAATTTACGTGGCAAAATGAATTGAGCTATTTTATGCCAGCACGCAAAAGAGGAAAAAATGGTTCTCCGTAGTCGAAAATTCAAGTTTCTTTACAAATTTTCGACCATTTTTCATTAGCTCTCGAAGAATATTTATTGAAGAAAAATTCGAATACGAATGCACGAGTAAAAACGTCGATATTGGCTCCACGTGAAAATTGTTTAATCCTTTTAAAATGATACTCACTTTGACTTCATTGAATGTTTTGTTGTATTTTTCTTCGAAAGCTGCAACGAGTTTTTTGACGAAACGTCCCGACCTCGTGGCAACTTCCTTGTTTTCCCGTTTCGTCGGTGACAAGAATCCCATTTCGAATTCGCGCCTGATTTTCTCAATTTTTGGGATGTCTTCAGTGTCGCTTGTATTTTCCGGCGTCCTCAGGCCGGGCATGCTATTCCTTTGATAATTTTTCTGATATCCTTCGGTTCTCAAAGTGATTGGCCTCGAAGGGCTTCTCGGAATGGGCGGCGAGTTAGTCTCGTTGAGTGAGCACGTACTCCGATTTCTTACCCGATTCGGCGTCTCGCAGTGTGGAAAATTTTCGACCTTGAGACTCGTACGGCCGAGAATTAATTTTTCACCATCCAACTATAGATAATAGTGATCAAACGGTCATTTATTTTCGCGACACAAAAACGTGCGTTAAACATTTTCAAAATATCAAATTAATGGGAAATCGTTGTGAGCTCGTAATTTTTTTTTCAATATTTTGTCTGCCGTACATCGCTGTATAGCAACAAAAATGAGGCGATTTTATTACGACTTTTCGTAAAAATGATTTTCGACTCTAACAAGCGTTTCTCTTTCGTTCGCCTTCCAAATATATTCCCGATATTTTATATAAGAGAGAATCGATCACAACTTCAAATTTCCCGACTCTTTGCATGGACTTCGAAATACTGGCTGTTCAACGGCAATCCAAATTTCATACCGTTACGGCGACACGTACTGAGACAAAAGAGGGGAAAATCGCTAAGGAAAAAAGGGTAAACACTTTGGTCTCGGACTCTTGAATACCTCGCTGCTGGCATATAATTCTAAATGACCAGGATTATGTTTTCAAATACGATTCTAAGAATATTGACCCTCTTTCCTTCGGTGTGCGAGTCGCTACACACGTAGTATGAGAAAAAGCGTGCTCTCGGTACGTGAAAACTCCAAATTTTCATATCTCAATTTGCCAAGCTTGATGCACTAAATTTACGCACAACTTTTGCAATATTTTTTTTAAGCGAGTGAACAAATTTGGGTTTTTCGAGTTTTCGGAAAACGCAACGCTTTAAAAAACATTGATTTTTTCGAGTCGGTTAAAAATGATTAATTGAATATTCAAAATTAATGATATTCATTTATAAAATTGAATTAATCAACGAAAATAGAAAAATCAACGATTAATAACAATTGAATAGTGCAACCATGAATCATCATCGTTTGAATTATAAAATTCATTGAAAAATGCAATAAACTTTTCAATATTTGATGAATAAAGTAAATGAAGAAACATTGAAAGTGGAAGAGCAACGTTAATTTTGTATGTTTGCGAGTGAAGTGAATCGTGCGTTGAGTAAATAAAAAATATAAAATTGTTAACTAAAAGTATAAAAAATCATGAGAATCGTACATTCAATTCACTCGTACATACTTCGAGATGAACAAAATGTGTGAAAAACTCAGCGAGCACCGAATGATGAAAAAAAAAACGTTGGCACTCACCTCGTCTTCGCTCTTTTTGAGCATTCGTTGTAAAAAATTGTTCATTTTCATAGAACCGTTCATCACGTAAACTTGTGAAAAAGAACAGATAAAAACTAAAAACTGATGCTTCTAGCCGGCATGGGGGTTGCTCGAGATACTGAAAAATCACTTTGCCATCGATGTGGCCACTCCGGTAAAGTTTGATCGATGCTCACCGTTCGATATTCAAAATCGCACTAATGAGAAAGAGACGAACGCGAGGTGAATCCGCAGAAAATTAGTGGCGAAATGCATCGGCCAATCAGAGCGATTTGCTTGGCGTGGGGTGAGTGGTGCGGTGCTCGAGGCCCTGGACAATCGAGAGAGTTGCAGGTCAGGGAATTAGCACGAAATCGGCTTCAATTGGTTTTTGACCTGGACCTTCGATCGTCCCTTTGTGTAGCAACGATTTACCGTTTTATTTAATCCTCCAGGTTTTCCTTGAAACAGCAAAATGAAGAGACATCGTTAAATCGCACCCAAGCTTCACCAAAACCATTCAATTTTAGCTGCCAAACGAAATGAACTCGCTCCGATGAATTCCCCCATTAAAAATTCGAATATTTACGCCCTTTTGCTGCGGAGAATCTTCATTTTATTGGTAACTACGAAATTTCAGTACATTGTCAATTGCTCTGGCTAACACGCATTGCCGAAATTACTAGAGACCGTAATAAAACGATTTTAGAGCCTCTGACCATTGTTCGGCCGCTCATCGCCGTCAGACTTATCCCTCGCAGCCGCAGGTGTGGAAGACGCGCGGGATGCAAATTTTCCAAACTTTTTTAACCTCCTTCAAATATAAATTTGCAGTGTTGCACGGAGAGAATTAAACGGTAATATTTAGCGTGAAATTCACTGTTAAATTTGCCGGATATATTTGACTGCGAGGACGAGTTAACGAAAATTATTCATTCCTGTATAACGCACGTCAAAATTAATTAAATACTTCGATAAAAGTTCCTACTTGCAACAATAAATATCATTTAATTCATAGGAAAATTCAATTTTTCTCTCATAATAATATCATGAACTGTTGCTCGTGATCGCACTATCGTTACTCACCGGAATTTTTGAAAATGAATTCTCTGCTTGTGGAGCGAGGTATATTAACGAAGACCGGAACAAATCGCAGCGTATTAAAGTCGAATTAAAATCGATCAATGACATTCGAGTCAAGTACCAAAAAAAGTTGAAACCACTGCTTTTCCCTTTTATTGCAAATTGCGTACACTTTTTTCTCCACAATCCCCTGGATTTCAATATTTTCGTTCCATATAAACGATCCATTTCGACGAGGATCGTCCGCTTGCTTTTCTCATCAGCCCACGTGTACACAGTAGAGAGAATAAGGCGGATTTGAGTGAATTAATTGAATGGCAATGCTCCGGTACTTCGCCCTTTCCCGGATTCGGTGTTTCTATGCGCACAAATTGAGTTTCGAATTAACGTTTCGCCTGGCGAAATTCTTTTCAAATTCGATTAAAAGTATAAGAGAAACGAAATTTTGTTGTCATTCTATCCCCAGAAAACTCCGAGATTGTTTCCAATTCATCTGAAGAGAGTTAACTTCAGAAAACTTCGAATCTTTCGCAAACTAAATTTCAATTACTCACAATTTCCTTACTGGCTCATCGCAGCGTTGCCAATCATCCTGAATAATATAATTATTTCATGCACTGCACAAAAACATGAAAATTTCACAAACACGCAACTAATTTTAGTGAAAATGTTGTTCGTTGATAAAAACCCCATTTAGTTGGACCACAATATGGCAGATTGCACTACATTTTCGTTGAATCGTCACACAATTCACTTCATACAAAAAAAACAGTCGAATTCACCAAATTTTCGTCCAATTCGATGAGATTTCGATCGACGAACAAAATCTCCGTTTCAGTGCCTAGCGAAATTCTCAAATGAATTGATTTTGAATGAATCGAAAAATGTGAAGATTTTGTAGTGAATTTGAACACACCGATGGACATTTATTGCCTCGCATCGTTCGAAAACGTCTAATAAATTCGTTTTCACCGGATTAATAAATTCGTTATTTATCGAATGCTGTAATGAAGAAATAACGAAAATCCACTGTGGCATGCTTTTCATATAATAATAATGAAAAATAATTCAAACCGTAATATTCGAAAGTCGGGAAAAAAGAGTGCGAATATTTATAGCACGAATGAACGGAAGAGTGCAGTTAAACAAAAGTTTCGAGGCGGCTCGGAGCTGCCGGAGCCAATATGGGGGTGTCGTGTTTCTGTTGAATTAGGGAAACGTGTGTATAGCTAGGCAGGGGCGACGGCTTCGGCAGACGATTTGTGTGCCGAAGCCACAATACAGGCGAGTCAGGGAAGCGAGCGCTGGAAGTGATACGTGTCGCCGGTTGGGTCAGACAGCAACAGGCTTCGGAGGGGTGTATACTAAGCAGTGAAATTTATGATTCGACGATCGAGCTGGACAGGGGCTGTTTATTCGCTCCGCTTTGCCACCGATCGAACCGCCAAAATTTTGTTATTTATTCAACGATCTCCGTTTCGTGTAACTCACTCTCTTCTTCGAAATAAAACATTCAATTAAACGGTTCAAAAGCGTCGATGCTGTCGATTCGATCAATTTCCTCGCCATGCAATTAGCTACAATCGAAGTATTTCTATGAAAATGTAATTGATTCGAAGCTCTGTTGAGCGTTCTAGGAAAATCGTCGACGCGACGATTGTTCAAAAATTACGAACGGCTAATTGACATTCCCCGTAGCTCGTGACCTTTTCATCGTAATTCACGATCGTTCGATTATTTTCTCATCGTTCTCATTGAGATGAAAGTCCGGAAAAAATCAAACGGAATTGAATAAAAATGAAGAAAATACATCAAACGGAAATGAGAATGTGTTTTTTAGCACCGGGATAAATTACGCTCAATAATACATGTTTTATAGTGTCAAGCTGATCCGCATCCAAGGTAGTGTGAAGTTTGCACGTACGAGGCTAAATTTAATTATCCCTTCTACAGTCTCGGAAATCCAGATGCGAGATTGAAATTTCGTGAATTCTCGAGCTCACACTTCGGAAATGGTGGGCCATTAAATCTCCCACCGAAATTGCTTTCTCTCTCCCTCTTTGATTCTCCTCCTCCTGCTTTTTCTCTATCAATTAGAATAATGTGCAAAGCTTCAGTCAGGGTCCGATTCAAACAGCGGTATTTCTTGTCAAGTTCAATTATCTCGAGTGCACGACAATCCTCGTACAGATTTTGGGCGATTTTTTGTTGGACTGACCTGAATTATCTTGTAATTACTAAAAATTCGAAGTGCTAACTCCATCGTTTAATCAACACACGAATTTTGCAAAAATTCGTTAATTTCGATTTTTGGAGGCTTTTAAATCGATAGTTTGACTCCGACGATTTGACAGTCACCAATTGTTGATTGTAGTGACAACGAAAATGGGCAATCAAAAACTCATTTACCAAAACCAGAAAAATTTCATAACGGATAAAACGACAATGTCTCAATTAATGAATGAAATGAACACGATTTCTTTCCTCCCATGAAACTGGTGAATGAAAAAAGTATTTGATCGACATAAAATTTTTTTTAAATAAGTTCGTTAGTTTCGAGGCTCGAGCTACAAGTTGGAGAAAGCCTTATTAAAAAAGTTTTGATGAGACTGCATTCCGGAATTTGATTAATAGGAAGCACAAGCGGTTGGAAGACAGGAAAAAACGTTGACAAAGCCAGTGAGCGTCGTTCATTAAGTGGACAGTTTTCTTTCAGCTTTTATTTTTCCTCTTTCTCTCCCACAGGAATAAACGATAAATTAGCATCCCAACCGCTAGGTGTGGCACGAGGTTGAGAGTGAAGTTCAATCACGTTTTATGCACTTGCTGCAGACTGTTCTACAAAAGCGATAAAAAATCATCCGTACGAGATAGCCGGAACTGCATGCGTGCTTGCCAGAGAACTCGATCATTAGAGATTCCCGATATAAATGAAACACACACGTGTACGAGACTTTCAACGATGAATTCATCAAGCCATTTGTCACTTTTTGAAATCCAAGAGAATATTGACGAGTTCGAATTCCTTCACCTACATTCGGTTAATCCAAATAGAATTTGAATAAAGTTTGTTTCTATTCCTGTCAGAATTACATTCTTCTTTCAATCGCACTCGAGTCTCGCCAATTGTATTATTTTCTCGCACGGGATTGAGGCTTTCTAAAAACTTTCAAGTTTTTAAAAAATCCTTCGAGTTTCCATTTTGTCAGTTTTTGTTCGATTTTTTTTCTCATCCGAGCCAGGTTTATCGAGAAATGTATCGCTGGGATCGGACTCAGGATGATGGGACGAGAAAAATAACGAGCTACATCTGAAGCTCCGAGTGGACGTGGTAGGTTTCATATAAATAGTTTATAAGCTCACTCGAAGGTACATTCGTTCGCTGCTCGCTGTTCGTGACAGAGTTCTCTCAGGCTTCCGCCGATGTATACATATATCGATTACTCATATCGTTTGCGAGATGCGACGACGACGGAAACGGCGTGGGGTAGGTCAGCCAACGTATATGTGGGTTTGGAAAGTCGTGCGTATACAGAGCGATGCAGATCTCATTCATATTCAGCCTTTCGCGTTTAATTTATGCAGGGAAATAACTTTCGTCCCACATTCGTCTCCGATTAGATCGAGAATAACGATTTTCTTTAAACGGTACGAATTTCGTGATTTTGTCGTTGAATCGTGAATAAAAAATCGTAAAACTGTTGACTTTCGTATTCGAAGTAATTGTTTTTCGAATTTAATGCTTTTTTTTTGTTATTCTCGAATCAGAGTAAGTTCGAGTCCGCGTTTATTAGATTTTTAATAAAGTTGAGAAAAAAAATTGAAGTCGTTTCACTTCTGAATCGACGACTATGGACGGTATAGACTTTTAAAATGACACGCTCGTCCTTGTATGAATATTTATACGTGTCTGTGTATCAGTGAATTACGCATCGGCCAGTGCACACGTATTCGACTTTGACACGCTTATTGGTGTTTGGTATGACATAATTATGGCTTTTGAAACGCGATACTTCACGTATGTCGCGGGGACTCTCGCTATCAGAACCGTTGTTTCAACTATAAAATTTAATCGCACATTACTTCGTGCTTAAAAGCAGTATGTTTTCTCAACCCTTGAACGATGCATTGTCACGAAATTGCAATTTGCAGTTGTTTATGTTGTAAGAAAGTGTGGCGAGGCAAGGAGGACACGCAGGTTAGCAAATATTGCCTTCGTCGTTGTGGATTTCATTCAAACATTCACCAGGGATCGATCAGCGAGTTGAATGATAACAGAAAAATGGAGATCGATTAGCTTGTTTTATCCAATCATGCGATTCGACTAATCAAATATTATTCGTTTTTATTTAACGAGGAATCCGGAAATGAAGCTTTTGAGGGAATCGGAATATTGCAGAGTTGGAATAATTATTCCAACTCGCTATCAATCTAATTGATATTTTTTCAGTGTATTTACAGATCCATCTGATTCCTGTTTTGAAAAAAGCAAAAAAATGCGTTCTCGAGGCACTCGAGAACGCATTTTTATTTGAATTCTTGACCGTAGTGAATTTTATCGTATAAATAATTGTTGGTTTAGTTTATATGAAATAATAAATGTGTTTACGGAACTAAAATTAGAGTCGTTTCATCATTGAGGAACAGTCATCGAAGCTGTGGATTTCGTGTTTCGTTTCCTTTTCGTGACTATCGTAATTTTTAATTTCATTTTGGACATAATAACAGAGCCGCAGGGGAGTTTCTTCTGTCGTAGATATCTTACCACAAGACATGCAGGTGTGATTTTCGGTCTGCCCGAGTCACGATAATGCTACACGAATTCTTCAAACGTTACTTCCGCGTGTTGAGAGATGCCACCTGCAAAATACTGAGCCTTCGCTTCACTCAACGGCCAGTTTATTGGCGTTGTTTTCATTCGTTATAATCTTCGGACACAATGGGGACCCGGTTTTCGGGTGAGTGCGTGCGTTTCTCGGCTCGAATGAATGCCAGCCCGGCGTGAAATTCTCTACCGATTGTTCGTCCGAACAAAATTTTCTCGGCAAAATAAACTTTATTCGCGCGTATGCAATTTACTCGTCGCTCACATCGTGTTCAATGTAAATCATTAAAAAACAAGGAAGATTCAAAGTTCCGAGGCAATTGTGCGCCTGAAAAAATACCAATTTTCAGCTTTTTCTAAATTCATTCTCCATTTACCTTTCATCACTTTATCAACGCTGAGCGAGCAGGAAATGTTGGCAGTTCATCGAAATGAAATTTCATCATCGAGCCAAATCCACCAACGCACGTACCATTTCTTCGTTATTTATTTTGAACATTTGAAATCATTGCGCGCCATGCAAACTTTCCAGTAATCGTTGGTCTCTGGTTCGTTTATTTTCCTGCGAAAACATCGAAACTCAAATTCTATATTTAAGGTAGATCATGCCCGAAGAATCGTATTTTATGGGTGACTAAATTCGACCGATTTTTACATCCTTATTAAAGATATTATCGCTTTAAATTCATGTCAGAGTTATCATTTAAAATTTTGAATAATTTTTTTTAACTTATCTTTTGGCGAATGAAATTACAAGCCATTACTTAATCGGGGATCCTTCACTGACCGAACCCCAAATTTCATTCGTCCCTGGCTAAAATACTATAGTCTTTTATGTATAAAAAATCGCTTTAGAGAGCGCAAAGGGAAATGGATGAAGAAAAAAAGTGTTAATAAAAAGACAGAAGGCTATGACAGGAATGGCCCAAAAGTCAAGAATAAACAAAATGCTGAAATAAGCAAATGTGAGGTTATACGAGTGCTCATTACCAATTTCGTTCAATCATTTTTACTTACATACTTCATTTTGTTATCATGTATTTTTTCATAAACATCGTGACCCTGTGTATTTTTCTTCATGTTTAAGCATGTTTATCTCAATAGCCGATAAGACGAACCCTTAAAAATTTGAAATGCGTGTGAGTCGACTGCCCATTTAAACTCTGTGTAAATTTCAAGACTTTCTTAAGAAAATCTTTTCGTGCATAAACTACCTTAACTGCCCCGGATGAAAATATTTGAACTCGTAAATACAGAAAACTACGGAAACAAATGAAATGGAATTTGGACGAGTATTCTGCAAAAGAATTCGAAAAATATTTATGTGTTTTGGTGATTTGAGGGCAAAAATAGAAGCCGCACGCAGGAGTTTTCATCGACGAAGAATGTGGGCGACAACTGCTTGTCGCTGTAGAATTCCCCAACGCAGTCAACCATTTCTGTAATTACTTTTCATCTCAATTAAAATTCGCTTCCATTCATCTGGGCCTGAAGCCATATACCTAGGAATTTCGAAACTTTTTGGCCAACGTATCGAAACTCATGGTCCAGTTGACCCACATGCCTTTTTTTTCTTTGGCGTACACATTTTATTAACTGAACCGTAGATCAGGAATGGCATAGTTGCAGGATCCAAGCCACCTATATATTTCTGTCCTCGAGCATGAATATTGGGCAGATAGAGAAGGAGATAAGCGGAAAATAAGCGAAAAGGAGAAAGCGAGAGAAATGTTTCCTCGCCGAGGAAGCCAGTCCTCCTGGCGCCTGCTCTCATCGATTGACCAGAATTCCCAAGGACCTTCGCACCGATCCCAACACTCTCAAGGGCTCACATTTGTTTTGCATACATGCTCAACGATACAACAGCACACTTGATTCCGCTTTGAAAAATTCATTAATTTTTACATTTATCGAGGTTTTTGAACCGAGTGACGACGATTCGTGGATTTTTAATATCATTTTCTCCACGTCCAATCGCGTTTTGCCAAACGTCTGTCGAATTCTCATCAGCCAATCGAACGGCGACGAATGATTGTATTTTCGTAGCAATGAAATGCTACGAAAAAATTATATTTCGTCAGCATCGAGCTCGCGCATATTCTCCCACTTTGAAGTGCGCTGCGATTTCGACTTAAGCCCCAGCTATTGGACCAGTCACTGCGCTCTGATTCGCCATGCGGCTTGAGCCGAAGTCATCGTGGCCAATCGTTTATGCTCTATGCCCAAAATGAAGGATATCTATTAACGATATTGAATGGGGTATTGTACGAAAATGAAAAGTAGATAATGGTAGCGGATTTGACTCGATATTTTCGCAGTCGGAACTCCGCATTGTTGATGCGACACACTGGAATTATGCGTTGGTCGCATGGGATCGTTAGAGTTAGGACAAAAGTTTTATGACCCCTCGTCATGGCTGAAAGGAAAATAAAATCCTTTAATAATGCGGAATATTTAACAAAATTCGAGCCTGGGAGGTTCTCCCTCTCGAAACGAAATCCCTCAAAAGTCGGAGATTTTGTTGTAGCTGATCCAGAATTGCAAAGTGTCTCCACCGAGAAGCATTGATCCGGATTGTGACGAGGCTCATCGCTAAGACTTTTGACTTCAGGAAAGTGTTTTTCGTTCATCGGTGTCCAGTGAAAAGTGTTTTGTTTTTGCTGCTCTTCAGAAGTGTCGAAAAATCAAGTTTTTGCATAATGAATCGCGAGAAACTTTCAAACTGGCTCGGCAAAGTGAAGCCTCGTCGGAAAGGCGCGTACGATATTTCAAAAAACCGAACTTTTTCGTCGTTCGGAGCGTGCAACGAGCGATTCCGCAAGTTCTCCAAATCGGAGTCCTCTCTCCCGGGCTTCATTGAAATAAATTTATTCGAAGACTCTCAATCGAACGACGCAGCTGAATGGAAGGTGAACATTTCGCAGTCGAGGGAAAAGATTTTCCAAAAACTCGGGAAAAAGATCAAGAACAAATTAGACTCGGTGCAGGCGATCGAAAAAACCCGAATTTTCGCGTTGAGCATGAAAAATACTCCGACGAAGAATCGCGAAGGTAGTCCAAGGAAAATGGATTTTTCGACCTACAAACGAGCACTGAAAAAGTTGATTTCATCGCCCTCGAGGAAACGCGGTGCATTCAATTTGTCAAGTAGCATAGAAATGAATTTCTGCAGACAGAAGAAAGTGAGTGACAATAAAATTTGTAAATCGCCCATGTTTTTCGACAGCGGCGACAAGAAATTGTCATCAATGACCGGTTTGTCGGCGTCATTGGCCAGCATACCGAACGATTGCCACGATTTTTCGACGTCCACGCCCACGCACAATCGAGTGAACGAAGAAATTCCAATTTCGGCCTTAAAAAGTTCAATCGACAATAGCCCTATTCTGCGAGAGCACGATCCGGGGGTTTCGAGTCAACGAGCAATAATAAGAAGGGCCTTAAATTTCGCCAATCAAGAAAACGAGACTTCGGGAGAGGTTTTCGAGAGCTTCTGCTCAATGGGGCAGAGCAACAAATATCCACAAAAAAATTCGGACTCTGACATGTTCGTTGACCCAGGATTGAACGAGCAAAGTTTAATCAAAAAGGATTATCCGAAAAACAACATCGACGTTGACAGTGCGGTGGATTTACGATTAAAAAGGCTCGACTTGCTCGCTGATTTCGGGGCTGATCGAAATATCGATGAGGTCGATAAGCGAAGCTGCAATTTTCAGTGTACGAACGTCGAAATGGAAGCAAACCCGAATCCGATTAAGAGATATTCCGCAGGAAGATCCCTCGTGCGTGGAACCTGCATTTTCAAATCGATGGGAGCGTCCAAATTGAATGGTGAATCCAATCGGCATCCAACATCGGAAACAATTTACGCGAGTGAGAAAACGTCAATTAGAGCCTGGAACAAAGCGTCGTCCGATCATAGCGGATCTGACGTTCCGACCAGCTGGGTTTTCATCGAGCCCGTGAAAAGCGACCACCAGCGCAACAATCCTCCCCATTTCGGTGAATTTGTTAAGGGCAGTGTTTGGGACGGCGTCGATTTTCATTGCCCCGAATGCAACAAATTAAATCCCGTTTCTAATCTTGCCCCACAACCGAACGACCATCAATGGAGCAGCGAATTCCATTCCCGCTCTTACGAGCAGCGTCACTGGAGTCTCGAAAATCTACGATGCGAGGCTTGGGATTACGATAGAATCGAAGAGCCACAAAACAGCGAGATTCTACCGGTTGAAAAACGTGCGGAAGACAACGATCCATTTTCCCGCAGCTACTCCTGCCTCGAGAACGATTTCACCTTCGATTCAACCAATTCTTCATACGTGATTACAATGTACATTTAATCGAACACTCTCTTCTACGAATCTAATTCATTTACAGAATCAATATTTTTCATACATTAAATTTTCGCGATGAATTATTACGGAGCAAGAAGAAAATCGTTTTGTGCAATCTTCGACCGTTTTCCTCACTCGTCGAGACTCTTGTCGTAAAATCGAAACTGTGATCATTGTGATTGAACGAAAACGAGATGAAAAATGTCGCGTCGCTCGTATCGACGAGCCTTATTTTTGTACCTTCCAAAGCATGAACGCAACCTATTTTTTTTCTTTCAAATTTCAAATCGTACTTTAATATAAATAACAAAACTGTACTAAGGGCCGTTCAGAAACAATGTAAAGTCCGAATTACCAGTTATAACTGCAATTGAATAAAGTCAAGATTTTATTATCAAAATAAGTGTTTCAACCACATTTTATTCACTCTAACCACCGAGATGTTCCATAAAAATTTGTTTTATTACGAAACTGCAGCTTCCAGCTTCCACGATCAAAGTTGTATCTCGAAATGAAAATTCGAACAAAATACCTTGATAATGAAGAGTTTATCGAGTGGAGAGCCACCGAGGCTTTATAAATTCAGCAAGCCAAGTCCTATATCGTGTGCTGCAAGGAGCTGTCACTCCTCTCGAGTTTGCAGCACGTACAGACGTTTACTTCTATTTGTAACTGTCCACCTCGCCCGGAGGACCTGTCGGCCTCGTCCTTTATACCATCACCTCACTCGAGTAGAACGAGAGTATTCCACGAGCTCGAGGATCTCTTCAGCTTCCGTTATGTAGCCAGAACATTCCGCCTTGTGACCTCTCATTATCTACTCTAATTTTTCAACGCGACACCAAGAGAGAAAGGGAGAAGGAAGAGAGTTGAGGGTTGGCGAGGTGAGGGAAGCAGGGTGAGGGGTGGGTGGGGGTGGGGGGGGGGGGGGGGGGGGGTGATCGGCGTAAGCAACTCGCCCTCGTACCACAGCCAGAAGTCAAGTGAGATATATCTTTCAGAGGGTAGAAAGTTACACTAGAAGGACATGGAAAATGAAGCTAAAAGAGGAGAAAAAATTCAAGAGTCGACAAATTCGGTTTGAAAAAATGTGTATTCGGCTGTTCGTGGGTATTTATTTCGTGAAAATATCTAATACTGAAGCAAAACTGTGAAACGTCATTCAAGTTTCAACATCAATTTGACATTTAGTAGGAAAAAAAAAATTCTGGAAAAATGCATTCTCACTTCGTTGAAGTAAGTTCTATTCAGAACTGGATTCACTCCATTGTTCGCAGCCTCTTCATTTAATTCAATACAGAACAGTGCGTGACCTCTCGAGCTGGATTCGCGAGTGTGTGCGTACACGAGTACACACACATGCGCGAGATTTCCATCATATAATCCCCTGGGATTCCTGAACAGTTGCATTATACCATCGGTACAGCTTTGGGGCTTGAGGAAAGCCCCAGCACGACTCATCCTTGGATTAAGCCCTGCACGAAGTTCGAGACGTTTAACACACAAGACCGAGCTGATTCCGCTGCTTGGTGCCCTTTGTTAGTTCCTAGTGTGCGCATTCATTAATGTTTAAATGAAAAAATGTTCATAGCCTGGTTGTAGTTACATGGAAAATATTTTACGAAATCTATCATCGAAATTTCTCGAAAAAAATCTTATTCAATGTCCAGAATATCTTTGCTGTAGTCCACGATTCAAAAATTGTCGAGCTTTTTTTATGACACCTCTCTATGGAGATGGATCATGCTGCGGAACAAATTGCAAGCTTCCAGTGACAGAGGTAAGTTGAGAAATTTATTCAAAGCGGAAACACACTTTGCTACATTTCATTGAAAACACAAGCCAATGGTGAGTTAATGGGAGCACAGTTTAACTTGTTTTACGTTTTCTTGAAAAATTTCGAAAAGAATTCAAACTTTTTATCAAAAACTGTTTTCTATTCAATCTATTCTGAATTAAAATGATTTTCGTTCAACGGATTGCTTGTTCAAATCGAAGCAATTTTTCCAATGTCAGTTGCCTTTGGATATTCACTCATGATTAAAAAACCAAGAAAAAGTATCAATTTCAGGTAGTCATTGAGCGAGTTTGGGTTTGCTTGATTCCATCGATATTATTTTACGATAATTCGAGTTCGTTTCAAGCGAAAATGATTAACGAAGTTCCTCTCAATATTCTAATGGGAAATCATGCAATATCGACGTGAAAAGGGGAAAAAATATGGGGGAGGCCAAAATGGTAAACGTCATACGTATGAAGAAACCGAGAAAATGATTAAACACTAAAGCGAGCTATCGCTTAACCGATTTCGCATATCGAGAGAGAATCAGATTGACTCTGTATGCCGAGGAGGAGCAATGTCGAGGTAATGACAAGGGGGCGAGGGTTGGTGGTAAAAGTAAACACACTCTGTGGAGACCAGACCGAGTCTCTTGCCTTATCATCCATTTTCTGTCAGGGGAATGAGAAAACCGATGGCAAGTACAATTTTTTTTCTCCATTTCTATAGCGACGCTTTAGCGCACTCCTTTATTCGAGCTTGTCGATAACACTTTTGCTATGATAGATTGGGAACTCTCCTTAAATCTACTGCCTCCGGTTATTATTCCTGAACATGTTCAAATGATATTAAAATCTTATCTACAGCTCGACGTTCAGAGAAAATTAATCGAAAAATTCATACTTTTTTTACTGTTAAAGTGAGGTAAAATCCGATGGTAATTCATCCGGTGAGAGCCTTTCAATGCCAAGATTAGTGCCTACTTGGGAAATATGGAATTTTCGAATGCTCGTGATTAAATATTTTTAATTTGTGTAGATTTTTAATTTAAGGTAGATCATGCTCGAAGGATCGTATTTTATGGGTATCTAAATTACATCGATTTTTACTTCTTGATTGAAGATATAATCACTTTGAATTATAACGTTTGAGTTATTAATACGAAATTGTAAATAAATTTTTTCAACTTATCTTTTGGCGAATGAAATTACAAGCCGTTAATTAATCGGGGATCCATCACTGACCGAACCCCAAATTTCATTCGTCCCTGGCTAAAATACTATAGTCTTTCATGTTAAAAATCGCTTTAGAGAGCGGAAAGAGAAATGGATCAAGAAAAAAAGTGTTAATAAAAAGGCAGAAGGCTATGACAGAAATGGCCCAAGTCAAGAAGAAACAAAATGCCGAAATAAGTAAATGTGACGTTATACGAGTGCTCACTACCAATTTCGTTCGATCTTCAACGTAATATGTATCTCTATCACTAGTAAGACAATCGTCTCTAATTTTTTTTCAAACCTTCGTTATATACTTCATTGTTATTATGTACGTTTTTAATAAACCTCGTAAGAAAGCGTTTTTCGTTATATGGAAAGATAAACGATTTTTTACGCATAGATAACCCTGTGTATTTTTCTTCGCATTTAAACACGTTTATCTCAATAACCAATAAGACGAATCCTTCAAAATTTAATTGTCGTGCGTATTTGATAATCTATCTTAACTTAATTCGCTTCTTGTTATTTCTATTTTTTTTTTTTATTTTATTTTAATTTATGTAGAATTTATATTTAATATTTGTATTTGCATAAATAATACATTGTAAATAATAATAACTTAATCGAGGCATTGACGAAACATTTTCAAGTTTTCGAAGATAGTGGCATACTGCACGGAAAATAATCTCCTTTGAATATAAGCTGCCGGCTCTCTCTTTTGCGCCACGAGCAACGAGGCGGGAGAAGTAAAAGTTTAAATTCGACAATAAATCTCGTTTCGCGTCAATCAATCATGAAGATAGTCACCGGAATGGTATATTAAGCAACATCGTTTGAAGAAGGAATAGAGGCGAAAAACTTTTGTTTATCTCGTGGACTAGCCAAGGGCAGATGTGGAAGTTGAGGAGAAAAAAAACATGAATACATATGAGATTCTCAGCCCTTGATTCAACGTTCTTTATATATCTCGGGCATTAATCTCTCGCTTGCAAACCTCGATTTTCGACAATGGTCCTTCAGGGAAACTACAACTTTTTTTCCCTCCATCTCTCTGCGAAATACGATAATACACTTTAGTGAAGCACACGAGGTTACAGGATCGGGACTCAACCCAGGATGGGACTCTCGTCTCATTTTTTTATGCGATGCTCACCAACGTTTCGAAAATCTGTTCAATACACTGAGAATCTTCGAATGGACTTGGACTTTGTGTCATTTTAAACGGAAACGACGAAATCATTCGTCAAATCATCAAAATACGTTTAAAAATCCCGATATTTATTCCATTCGAATGTCAAATTAATTCATGCACATACTGATCGATAAATAAAAAGAAGTTGCTCGAGATAAAAATATTACCCGGAAACAATCAAAGCAATTTATTCTGATAGCCCATCCTAAGAGGGAAAAGCTTTATCACAAAAGCCATAAATTTCTACAATGTATGTCCGGGTAATTCGGCAGAGTCGTGAGAGGCTAAGAGCGAGAGAGGAAAAGGGAGGAAGCAGAAAAAGGAAATTTCATAAGTATAAAATTGGATTGGGGCAGGTTGTCCGCGAAAGTGAGAGTGGGAACCGCGGATGCGCGTATCTCTCGGGGCGTTAAACTGCAGATTGGGGATTCTACGGGTTACCGTTCAATTTCGTTTGCCCTTTCCCCCCGCCATTCTAGCCAGAGTACCTTCCTTCTTTTTATGCGATATTCGTTTCTTTCATTCCCTCATCTCCTCGTTACAGTTTAACCTTCGAAACTTGCTCTTTTCGACTTTATCTCACTCTCTCAATTCCTCTTTGCTGCTTACATTCGATTTCCTCAAATTTTCGATTATTTCGGAGAATAGCGTGTACTTTTTACAACGACGAAATTAATCTGTAAAGGGGAAATCCAGGGAGTGAAAAAATATGGCAGATTTCAAGATTTCTTTCGCAAACTCGCATCACGCTTTGCGAAAGCTGCTGCGATTATTTTCCTGGGATCGTCGCAGAAACGCTCCGGAATTGCGGAACCGCACATATTCATCCGCGTAATTGCTCTTTCCGTCCCGTGAAATTAGACGCGCGAGCGTACGGAGAGACGTTAAAGTCCGATTTCCTCGGGGATGCTACGAGGAGAAAAGCAGAGCGCGATGAGAAACCAGTCGCGAAAAACTGGAGAAAAGATATCTCGAGGAGAAAGAAGCGTGAGAGACACAATTGAAAAGAAAAGCTCGTCTCCGCACTCGAGTTGGAGAAAAAGGCGAAAAAGTCTGGCCGAGCAGGGGGTGCGAAAAAGATGGGGCATATGGGAAGCGTTTTCTCTGCACTTGGGCTCCGTGCACTGCTCAAGTTAATTACACCTTTAGATGTTTTCTTATTGAATGCAATCCCCGATTGTTCGGTCCGAAATTCTTCGATTTTCAGCCGAGTTTCACGTACGAAACGAATGGGAGTTTCGCGACTGGGACTCAAAATTACCTTTTAAAGCGGATACGTTTTCTTTCCATTTTCTCGTATCCCTTCGAGAATTTTCCCAAGCATGAGAAACAATCTTGATCGAGGGAATTCGAAGAAAGAAAATCCCATCGGATATTAAAAGCTTTTTATATTCTTGCGACCAAAATAGCTGAGGATAAAAAAAGCGTTTTGATTCCATACGCTGATGTGATGAAAGATGGATCAATCCGGAGATATTTTCCGTCGCTAAGTTTATCGCTGGAGATAAATATATTACTCACTTCTCGTAAAGCGCCTTCTCTTCTCTTATTTATCTTCGTCCTTCTCGCTCTCTTTCTCTCTGTGTTCTCAAATTCCTTTTTATTTTGTACGCCACTAACTCTTCCATTCTCGAGGGGGCACTCGCGATTTTCTTCGCTCCGGTTCATTACGTCCATGTACTTTTTCCCCGCACGTACGTACATAGGTGTGTGTGTGTGTGGGGGGAGCGAAAATTTATCGGTATCAGAGAGTAAGCATCGTTGAATAGCGTTGCCCGAGGGCTTTCGAGTGGATAAATTATTGATTTTCGTTATGAAAGCACGTACAATCTTATCTCGGCTTCAGGTGGTCGATCATCCGAGCTTTTGTTCTTTATTTGCCGTCGTTTCATTGGGCAAACGTATAAAAAATAGTAAATGAACTCATTGAGCTGATGTGCAAACGTTTTCATCCGTTTCGCGAGGGCTTTTTGTTGAAATGATTCGGGGCTTTTCGTTCGCGGCAGCTATGGATTTTCAGGTTCTTTCGTTTCCTCTCGTTAGTCGATAATTGATATGGCGCGAGGGTAGGCTCGTTACACTCTCAAATTGAGGCTAAAAATCGAGGCTTTGCAAGAACGATTTTTTTCATAGTTTTACTGCTACTTTATAACGCAGATTCGATTCTGCGTTATCACAAATCTTCGATAAAAACTTCTTTTGTAGAACCTAAATTCTGCTGCCTCACCATTGTCGCCCGTCTCGTGACAGGCGCGTTGACTCCATAAACAGGACTTTCGACATATTCGCAGTCGACGAATAAGGGACCCTCATGAATCAGGATTCGAAGAAATCAGTCAACGTGTTTATGGATTTTTTTTTCGCGAGGCTCCAGAAAAAGATTGGCTTTGAAATGGAAGCCGACTTTCATTGATGGCTCCTTTGCACTTTTTCAAATAGTTGCCGGACCAATTCAACTTTAACAGCGGACAAGGAAGGATTTTTCTCCTCCATTTTGCGGGAGTAAAAATTCAACGAATGAGCGCGAAGATTTTCTTTGTAAGAAAGTACGCTCCATTTTTGCTTTATTATGAACAAGGGCACGTTCAGATTTTCAAAGGCAGGTCGCATCCACATCGAATCTTGAGTTATTTCCTTTTGCTGTTTCCGGAGTAACGTCAAAGCGAATGCACCAAGAAATCGTGAGGATGGAAACGATTTTTATTGTCCTTATTTGCTCGCAGATTGAAAGTATCGTGCTCGTAGATATTTCGAGCCCTTTTTCTCCAAGCGTAGAACGTTTTATTATTGGTTCGCAGTTGCATCGAACTCGTTACTCCGATCTCCCAGGAGTCGTAAATCGGCAGAGAGAAGTTGCACTGTCCGTATTTTCTGCGTCAGTGAATATATTATGCATGGAAATAGACTTCTGTCAGCCATATTTGAGGGGCAATTTTCGCCAAGATCCTCGGGAATGGCCGATTTTATGAAGTTTCAATTTTTCTTCCTCCCTCCGTGAAAATTTCGTCGGGAAAAAACCCATCCAGCTGGAAGGATGCATAAAATCTATAAATTTTTATGATTACCAGTAGAAGAAGTAAAAATATTTTTTTATTAATTTATGACGCAAATTTATTCCATCAAAATCCTCGGAATTCTTCCATCCTAAGCTTTTACCAACTATGCGTGCACTCACCGAAATTTGACACTTTTTCATTACGTGCGAGAAGAACGAAAAAACCTCACGGAGCTGCGCACATATGAAGTATTTTTTTGCTGTCTCATAACTAAAGCATTCTGTCCACGTCGATCGTGTCACCTCACTGAACAATACACGTTTTTTCTCCCCTGGTCAATACTCAATTCCAATTCATTTGACCCTATGGCGACCGTGTGTTCGCTCGCAGGGCGTATTGAAGCTTTTTTTCATGAGAGGCGCGAAGAATGAACTTTGGATATCCTTTTGAATTGGGAAAATACGAGTGCTTTTCAATCCGACGATTTGAAGTTATTTTTTCTGTACTTTCTGTCATATTCTGATCAGAAAAGTTCAATTTTATGGGGGGGGGGGGGGGGGGGGGAAGAATATTTGCTTAAAATAAGTCAAAACAGTTGGAAATAAAGATTGTGTTCCTGAATAATTTAGTTTATAATAAATGTGGAAGCCTCCCACACCGTCGTCACATCTCATCGTTCCATTTCGATACCATTTCATTCGACGCTCGATCCAACTTCTCGGAAATACGACAGTGGAAAAAAGGACGTAAAAAAACTGAGAATAACCCAGAAACGTCAAAATAGGATCGCCGAGGAAAGCACCTGGAAGACGCGAGTCCACCGTGAGCAAACAAAGGGGTTCGATCGAGCTTTTCCCTCGTGGGATTAGGAACAACGGTCAAGGCTTGACTTTCGTCACGAAACCGTCAATTTGAGGCACTCTGAAACCGATTAATACGACCGTTCGATTTCACGCAATTTTTCTAATGTATCCTCACGGAAAAATAAAACAAAAATAAAGCTTTTAGAGCTCGGGAATAATGGAGCTGCAAAAACACAGTAAATATTCTGGATTGTGGGGGGGAGATCATTAGCATTCACTTTGCATCTTACCCCCGTACAGAAAATCTTTTTATCCCATTGCATACTCGATTTTTATTAGCCGATTGCTCGACTGGAAGTCTAGATTTTTCATAAACTTAGTATGTCTATATTTACGCGTTTTTCTCCACTGTTTATCCGTGTATTTGTTGTACAGATGTGTGGGGCCCTTGTATATATAAATATACGAGAAAAGAGATAAACGTGGCCTAGATTCTGGGCAGATATTGTCCCGGTACAAATGGGTTCGTGGAAAGTTTGCAGGATACCGATTCTCCTCTCTCTTTCTCTCGCTTTTTCTCTTATTATCGTCTCCCAGCTACCTCATTCGCCTTCATTTCTATACAGACGCGAGAAAGACATTTTGGTCCTGCGTCTTCTCTCTTCTCTTTCTGTCCATTTCTCCTTCGTCCTCTTTTATATTAACTCCAGTCTGCGAAATATTCCATTCCTTCAGACATATTTTTATCAACGAGTCTGAAAAAGGACGCAGCCTATAGAAAAGTTGAAGTGTTATGGGCCGTGCTTCGCGTCCTTTTATTCGCTAACAGTTGATACATTTAAATAAAGCTCCGGGACGATAGTTTTCCTTTTATCGTTCGTTGTGGCCGAGCTCTCGCGCTCTTTTCTTTTATCGCGTCCAAAGACAAAAGTTCTTGCTACATTTGGCTCTTTCCTCCTCATTTGTATACATTCAAACGGTATTCATTTTAGCGAAAAAACAATGCGAAGATTCAAATGGGCAGGGTTTTACTCCGCGAAATCTCGCGGCTCCTCGCTGTCGCGATTATCAAAAAAATTACTCGCGAGAGCCCAGCCCCGAATCCCTCAAACTCAGAAACGGATTGTTTGCTCGCGACGCTTGCATCGACCCACATTTTTTCAGAGCCTCCTGAGCCCTTAAATACGGATTTACCTCCGAGCGCCCTAATCCCAACGAGACAGTTGCAACAAACAATTTCTCAAAATGAATTATTCACGTATTCCGGAGAATTTCAACGCCCAAAATGTTGGAGCGACGAGAACTTTTTATTATGCATGCTTAAAGTGATCGCGCCCAGATCAGATTCGCTTCGCAGAGACTTTGCCGGCGTCTGCAGCCCCGTCTCGAAGTTCCGCGACGCTCTCGTCGGCCGCCATTCATTAATAAATTCATCATCAATGGAATGTCAACAGACGGTGCAACTCGAGGAAACCGAGAATGTCGGAGGACTCTTAATAGACGAAAAAATCGTCGCCGACTCTTGTTCTAAGTGGCTCCACTAGTCGATTATAAAAACATTAGCGTCTAGGCGTCCGTAAGAATTGAGTCATAAAATCAAGAGTATTTTTATGATTAGCATCCCAGAAAATCGGGAACGACGAGGGCACAGCAGGAGTCATTAGTCTTCCGTGCGAATAAAATAATGAAAGAAGAATAAAGTTAATGGACAAAGGATTTTTTAAGGGAGAAATTAATCCATAAACGAGCATTGGAATGGCTCAAGTTTCAGAAAACGGCACTTCGTCGAGAACAGGCACGGACGGCCGGATATCAGAGCTTAACAGGCGGGTCAGACCAATTGACCTGTTTGTCTGAAAACTCGTCGGTTGTCTGCAAACAGAATCTCTTCCTCTTTTCGCTTGCTCAATGAGGGACTCGGAGCCCAATAATACGATATTTTTCCGTCCGTTGCCCTTTTTTCTCGACTGTTTATTTCCCTCTTTCATTTCTGGCTCAATATTCATCGCGTTTTTTTATAGATATCGCATTACCAGAATTTAGCTCATTTTTTCCCATCATTTATCGCGAGGGGAAGCAAATATTTGATTCAAACGATCACGTTTATTGATAATCGAAGCCAGAAATCGGAAGCAGTCGCTGTACGCTATCAGAGGCAACGGACAGCGAAGGATTTTCCTCAAAATGTTAAATTCCGCTACTGGAGTCCGGCCCAAAAACACCACGGAATCTCTCACCCTCCAATGGATTCGCAAAGATTTTTTTATCGCCCGGTTCTAGTAAAATACCAGCACGAAAAGTTGTGCGGAAAGATTAATGATGAAAGGGCGAACGAGCCCTCGACAGATTTAGGACGTCTCATCGGTTTGACACTCCAATGCTGATCCATGAACATCAAGCAGTCTCAATGGAAGAGATGAATGTTCCAGAATCCGTAAATCGCTCGTCCAAAACTCGTCTCTCCTTGTTTTTATAAATAAACCTATTTGTCCCATCAGGCTGCTTTCTCTATTGATTAACGATCAAAACAGGTCCGCAGCGAACGACTGGAAAGTACGTTGCGTCGATGGCTTCCTCACTCATGTTTGTTCAGAGGGCTTGAACCTCGTAAATAACTTGGAGCAAAATATTTTTTCTCATAGAATATCGCACGCGTTTCTTAGCTCCGAACGACCGGGGGTGTTACATCTTGACCACTGACCTTCGACATAGTCCATTAAAACGCAAGAGAAAAAATAGCAAACCCAAAAGTAAGGCTCTTACGAAAGTGATAAAGCATTGGAAATGGATTTATAAAAACTCTGTGCAGTAAACGATTTCGACGCAATTTACGATTAAGGAGTTTCGGTACAAAAGTCAAAATATTAAGAAATTGATCAAATTTGGTGATAATGTTCTTCAACATCAAGTGCGAAAACACAAATTTTTTCAAAATTTTCTTCTACTTATTTATCGAGTAATTACGCATTAAAGCAGATTTCTTATGCCCGGAATGTATACCTATATATATGGAAACGCTATGCTTATACACGTAAACTTTAGTGATCAATTACTCGATAACTGTGTAGAAGAAAAATCTTAAAAAATTTGTATTGTCAAATTTGGCACTAAAGAATATATTCACCAAATTTTATAAAATTCTAAACTTTTTGAAATTTTTTATGTTTTTAGCATGGTTTAGCATGGCAACATTGTATCGCCTGTACCGAAACTCCTTAAAAAAACAGCAGAATAATAACCGTCGACTTTACGACTATACTCAAAAACAACGCTGCTCCAAAGCAGCCGTACTCTCGAGTTTTCAAAATCAATACAATGCAATATGTCTGCTCTTTTGTCATTAATAATCTGTGTTATCCGCCTGGACATGTTATTATCGAGTAAATTTATAAGAGTCGAGTTCTGTTGCAGCAAATCAACAATTTTACTCTCAGTAAATGTATTCGACAACAGTTCTCTTCTTTTAATTTGAGGAGCGGAGTTTTGTTATCGAGTAGAGCTGTGACGAATGCAAAGCTGTTATTTGACAGCTCTATCGATGCCAACGAGCTGCACGAATATTTCGATTCGCATTTTGTCGTTGGACCGAAGCGTGGGATCTCCAAAATTATGCAAATTAACTTTCGAGTATGCACGCGAGGGAAACGAGGAAAGCGGAGAGCTGCGTGTACCAAATTTCAAATTGTTCTTTCCGGTTCTGGTGTTCTGCGGGATGAGTTTTGAAACAAAATGGTCAATCTCGCCTCGCCCGCATTGTCCGTATTTATAAATTTACAGAAAATTTTTCCTCAACTCCCTCGTTGTCGAGTTTACAACGCTTCAGCAACTGCAGAGTTTGACTGCGACGGAACTGTGCGGCGAGACCTCGAGCTCACAAGAGGCCGAGGGACACACGGACGTGGGACGCGTCCGACTTTTCCAGGACAACGTAAAGGCCCCTCAACTAACCCACCGTGTCGCGTGCAAACTGCAAAAAATAACGATAAAGAACTGAGTCTCGGAATGAAAGCCTACGAGGAGCAGCGAGCTCGAGACGATTTTGAGAAAGCGAGAGTTCCATTCTTAACTCACCATTAAAATTTGTTCATCTTAAAAAAAAAAATGACTCGAGCTTTCACTGTACATTTGAGCTCGAAACTCTGCTTCGTCTTCAGCCGCCCTTTTTCGAGCTTTTACTCACGACTATGGGATTATACTTACATCTGCCATTCCCAAGCTTCTTCGCTCTTACCTCCGTATAATCTCACTCGAGTAAATAGCTACACTTTACTTCACTGAGATCGAAAAGCTCGCGCATATCCAGCGGGTGGGAGGGTCTCACGATGCGAGGAGCTTTCGTTGTTTACCAGCGACCAGAAATACCAGCTTTGAATTTACTTTCTCCAAGATTCTTACTTTTCCTTCGAGCTTTTTTTACCGGGATATCGAACGTGAGATTTTCCGCGTAAAATCTCGGGAACTCCAGACCGCGCTGATAGAATTCACAAAAAACAAAGACGCTTCGAGATAAAATTGAACAGCGCAGAGACAATAAGAAATATGAGAAAATCGTACGGAGCTTATCACCGCGGAGCACTAAAGCTTGCAAATAAAAAAACTCGACTTATCCTACGTATACGCACCGGCATGACGCAGCCGAAAAAACGGTTATAAAAACTGCCGCGTGTTATGCGATACCGTAATGAGGATTAATGGACAATCCGTTCATCTCGGTATCGGGATTGCTTGCTCGGATCCTCTTACTCCATTGGATCCAAAAAGCAAAGAACCTCAAAAAAGTGCTCGTTCTTACTTGGGGGAACGAACGCGTCCATAAATTATGAGCGAGCAAAAAAATCTTCAGCTATTTCGTAAAGCTTCGAGGAATTAGTTAGGAGTTGATTAGAGTAAAATGTGTTAAATCGATAGCGAAAGAAACGATTGAATGAGACACTTTACAAATATAAATAATTCGCAGTGGAGAAGACTGGAAATAAATTTCATTTCTATTAACCCTAAGAAGAATAAAAAAGTATTATCTTCCTAAAATTCCTTCGTTTCCTCCGGTTCGTAATTTAAATTTAATGAAATTAGGAATAAATTCATTGGCGGTCGAGGGTTGAGACTGTGGAAAAAATCAGGAGACATGAAAAATGATTATTGCCTCGGTCCATCATTTGTCTGAGTGGCAGATTGTTCGGAGCGCGGAGAAAAACATCGGTGGAAAATAAAGTTGAGATATTAATTTGGAAGCTGTGTCTGAGAGATGAGGAGAAATTCTGGTTTTTCTTTCCCGCGGATTGCGTCGCCGTATCGCACAGAGCGAGACTGAGTGTAGTTGCGCCCCCGAGTGTAGACAGCGAGGAGCCAGAAATGCCGCAGCATACGCGGAAGATATTTCTGCCCCTCACTTCCTCCGGGGAACTTTGAGCCGCGTACAGCCAAAACTTGGTGTATGGAAACGTCGTGAGAAGTTCAAGTGTATGAATTCACATTAGTTGCTGGCTTGAAGAAAGAACGGCGGAGAGGCGCAGCCGCGTGGGTTCGTCCTTAAGGCACCGTCCTCTCCTTTCTCCCTTTCCACACCCTCCTGCCCCTTAATTCGAGCCCCTTTTCCCGAGGGCTCTGCGCACCAAGATTCTATTTCCTCGTTAGTTATATCCACCCCTAAATACTGCCTTAAGCGGTAACGTTCTCACGTCTTAGCTCGCGCGAGTACATTCGAATTGATTTCATTATAAATTACAACCGAGCGAGGTTCGCTTTCATTTTCCTTCCCCCTTCTTTTTCATTTGTTTCTGTTTATTGTGAGAAAATTTGACTTGTCGCGCGTGACGTCCCGTCCAATTCCGTCGCAAATACTTTTTCTGCTTAGAAATTCCTCGCGAGTCATTGACATTGTCACACGAACAACTTGCGTCATCAGAGTTCCCAAGATCACCGCATTCGCTCGAAATTATTGCGCGATGTTCGAGTCACGCGAAGCCCCTCCGAGCACAGCTAATCAAATACACAACATCTGGATCACAACACGTGAAATACACGAAATTTCGGGTCTCTCGCGCTCGTAGATACTGGAAATACCAGAGGGCAATGGAAAATTAAAGCGAACTTGGTTACAATTAAACTCGAGGCTAGAAATTCGAAAGCAGCGTTTCAGTAGGATCCAAGAATGTTACGAAGAAAATTGACAAGCATCAGGAATGTGGGAGACGAAAAATACGAGCATTAAAATGCTGCGCTCTAGTGTGCGCTTTCATCGATCGAGTTTCGGGGAACATAGAACTACGAAATGTTTATCAGCATATTTTTATATATTGTTGAATTAGCAAATAAGACATAATTTTTTATAAGAATAATATAAACAGAAATAAATATCAAATCGTAACGAGCTTTGTCGACAGATACCAGCGAACCTTGGTGGAGCTAACCTTGATGGATTTTGGCCAAGTTAAGTTTATCGTGTCACTAGGTCGAATGTTCCCTCAACCGGATCGACGAGCACTGAGCTCAAATGATGGGAAGAAACATTGATCGTACGAGACAGGAAGAAAAACATTAGGATGACTTTTCTTTTCATTCTTCTGCCCACTGAGAAGTGGCTTTGCAAATTATTCATAATAATAATGAAAATAAAAATTATTATTATTATCATTGGTACAAAAAAAGAAAATCTTAATTTTCTTCTTCTCAATTCTCAAAAAAAGAAAATTTTCAGAAAAAAATCTTCATATTCTTTTTTTTATTTTCAGTATTTGAAGAATTATTTATGAGAGTCGCTTCACTTTTTTCTTGTCCATGAATCCTCGATCCAGCAAATTTTTTTTTTATTTCGACAATTTTTCTCGCATTATTTTTTACCTTGTCAAACATATTCATGTGTGAGCTCGTAAATGTGATTTTTCAAATCGCAAATAGAGATCGGTGATTTATTAGACGGTCTGTAAAAAATGGACGCATTACTCTTCTGTTATCGATTGACAATGATCGTAATAAATTAGACAATAAATGATGCATGACTGTGAAAAGCATTAAATTATGGCCCCCACTCTAGCAGAAATAGAGTTCCTTTTGCACAAACACAATATATAAAAAGTCACGAAATTTGAATTCACAACATAGTTTCTGACAAACATTGGTGAGTTACCAAAATCTAACGAGACTTTTATTTTTTCAGTTAAAAACAGAATCATAACGAGCACATTTTCCCGAAGGCTTCTTCATTCCCTAAGTCGATATTATCTTATTTGTTTGGGTTTGTTTCTTCTTTTCCAAAAGCTGAAATAACAGGATAGAAAAGTCCAATTTTAATTTAAAAATGATTGATAAAACTTTACAATCGACTCGTTTCCTTTCCTCACAGTAAATTCAGCACGACATGTCTCGCTGCATCCTCGTTGTTTGTGCACTGGTTTTGATGGTGGCAGCTTCCTCGTATTGTGCGAATGTAAGAAAAGCACGATTTTCCTAAGTAAATTCTCGAATTTTCCTCATTTTAAGTGCAATCTATCGTAATACTTGATTATGTTTATGCACTATGACAGATCGGAGAGTCATTGCTGCCAGGTCCAGTTTCTCCTATGCAACAATGTCGTGACCGCGAGCCTGGTAATTACGTTGGAGTTTGCGAAGTAAGTAATCACAAGCATATGTCAGAATGATTGCAGCCAAACATTTTTTTTTTTTTTGAGGCAATTCGAAAATACTTTTTTTCAATTTGAACTCAATTTTCAAGTTCGTTAAAATCTCGAATTCCTGCTGTTTAAATATGTTGAGAAAACACGAAAAGTCTCCTGTTATGGATCTCTTTAAAGTCCAATTCACTCTCTCAGCCCGAAAGTCCAGCGGACATGTGCAGCGACCTAAAGTGTGCTCCGAACCGAGGAGATATTCCATTCGGCGTAGGGACAGGACCGGCTCTCGATGGCACATGGTGTGGACCAAAGAAGGTAACTTTGTTGCTGCTTAATCTCCTAAAAATGCAAAGCATCTCAATAACTCAAGGGATTCGTCTGTAAATTAACATTTCAGATGTGCTCCATGGGATCTTGCGTCGACGATCCAGAAGAGCGACGAAATCCCTTCGACGCAGAGAAAGCTCGTTACTGCCAGCAGTAGCGTTCGCGAAAGAGCAGCGTCCAATCGGTTGATGCAATTCAAAATTTTTGCTCAAGCTTTTATCACGATTGTTGCTAGTTTTTGCAACGCTGGTCTCAATAAATTTGAACTTATCGCTACGTAATTCGACGACGCTGTAGCCGAGTTGTGAGTTTCATTTTCTAATCGACTGTTCCACAAAAAAACGTCCCTTTCGTTTCTGCGCGTGTTGCGGTTTGCCTCGACTCAATTATTCCAGCAGACTCATCTCATGATAAACGAGCTTCAGAGTGTGACGTGAGGCGTGCGTGAAGCTAGAGAAGCTCGAGTAAATGATTTTTGCGCGATCGCGCGTACACGTGCGTTTTATTACAAGGTTCGTTCAACCCTCCAACACCCCGAAATGAAGCGTGTTCTTGATGATTGAAAAAAACTGTAGATTTTCGAGAGACCGAAACACGTGTGAAAAACGGCACGAGAAATCCATCGTTCGATCATGGCGCCAGAACACGCACTCGGAGTGTGTGTAAACTCCGCAACGCGAGCTTGCTTTTCAGCGAAATTAATTGCGCAGGTGAAGAAGCGGAGGACACGACGTGTCGACAGTTACGATTCGAGAGATAAGCGCTCTTCGTCATTTTCGAGTAACCGATAATAATCGGAATGATCAAAGCGACGAGAGGATTCTTCGTTCGATTTCGCGCATAGCCTTGCCAAAGATCCCTCGTCTCCTAAATGTCATTATTGAAACGGTAAACAAATATCGGTAATTCGTCACGCCTGACTGTTTATGAGAAAGGCCATCATCGCTCTGTCTTATGATTCGTTAATAATATGCAAATAAACAGGGAAAATACGACTTGAAAACGGCTCAGATCGAAGCCCCCTCCTGCTGGCAGGCTTTAATACCTCGAATCAGGAGGTATTAAAGGCGACGAATGCTCGATTTGTCGTACAGTTACAATCAAACTTTCATGGATTACTGAAACTTTGAGAGATTTTTTTGCCTCTAAAATAGTGACGAAGAATTTTTTCTACAAGTCATTTTCTTTTTTCTGTAAGTTTATCGTCAAATGACTTTCGAAGGTTTTACGAAACCGTGCGTTCCTGCGTCTGGTTGAAAATTATATTGAGCTTGTATTGATTTTTCAAAAATTCATCGTAATAGAAGGTCAATTAATTAAATGACTATTAACTTCAGAACTGATTCGCTTCGATTTCTTACAGCACACTCAACGCAAACATGTCACGCTGCATCTTCGTAATCAGTGCACTGGTTTTGATGGCGGCAACTTCCTCGTATTGCATGAATGTAAGGAAAGAACTACTTTTCCAAATCAATTCTCAAATCCCCCTCATTTTTTATTCAAAATATTGTAATACTCAATTATGTTTGTGCTCAACGACAGGTTCTGAAAGTTTTGCCAGAAAATCGAGTATCTCCCATGCAACAATGTCGTGATCGCAAGCTTGGATATTTCGTTGGAGTTTGCCAGGTACGAAATCGCGAGCAGTGTAGGCATATTTTGAAAAAATTCAAGCCAAATTGCCCATATTTTACTCAGCATCTCAAAAAATCTCCTCTTCAACTTCAACCCAATTTTCAAGTTCATTTGAATCTTGATTTCATTCCGTCTCAATGTATTTAGAAAACACGAAAGTTCTTTTTTCCACTGTAATGTTGAAATCTGATCCGCTCTCTTAGCCCGAGAATCCAGCAGATATGTGCGAGAGCCTGAAGTGTGGTTCGAACCGAGGAGATATTCCGGATGCAGAAGACATTGGAAAGGCGTTCGCTGGTACCTGGTGCGGACCGAAAAAGGTACAGAAAGTCAATCATACTTTACTTCAACAACCAGCCAACAAAAAATCGATTTACTCAAATGGTTTGTTTGTTAACGAACATTTCAGATGTGCTTCATGGGATCTTGCATTGAAGATACAAAAGAGCGAGAAAACCCTTTCGACAAGGAGGAAGGTCTGGCATGCATGGAGTGACGTTTACGATAAAACGCGCCACTTCGAAATTTTATTATTTATTTAGCGAACTTAGTCGTCGATACACGGAGAAAACGGATTCGTTTTGTATAGTGAGGAATATATTATTTTTCAAGAATTTTAAAAGTATTTAGGCACCGATTACAAACAGCATAGTATTTTTTGAATTTTCATATTTCTCATCCCTTCAATTCTAAACAGCTTTACGTGCATAGCAAAAAGTGATGCACGTGCGAGAACTATATTTCGTTTTGTTTTCGAGTGTTATTCATCACGTCAAACTGTATTGTAAATCACAAATTTTTATTGTCAGCATAGTAAATTCTATGATAAATACACGAATATAAATCGAATACGTGCATATAATTTTTTGTTTTCGGGGTTGCCCGAGCATACTTTACAATATAAACATTTGAAGTGACTGAAAAGATTTTTTACTATGCTTATAGAAAAAAAGCACTCTTAAGTCTTTTGAATATGAGGAATGAGTATTGGTCTTTTTATTATGATGGATAATTGTACTAAAAAAGGTGTGTGATGCCAATGAAACGAACAACTGCGAGAAGTTGTTCACGATGACAACGATGAGTTATTTCTAAAGCTGTTGAAATAGGTGTCTCGAATGATCTCCATCGTGATAAAGAAAATAAAGGAATGACTGATAATGAAAACAGGTAAATTGACTTTTATTCTCCATTTCCCAGGTATTCCTCCACGTACGTAGCCTTCACGTATAGGCTCTTCAAAATCCCTCGGGCCATCTAATAATCTCCGAAAATTTACGTCGAACCAGAAAATGTTTGTAATACAGATTTCATGGTTTTCAAAGACGAGCTTAATGCCAGTACGTTATGCGGGGAAAAGAAGCAACTTTGGAATTCCAATTGCGTGCCCGTAGCCTTTGTTCCATATTTTACGGTGACGTCAGCTTGAAAACAAAAAACTTTTGTTACAAACTCAAGCAAATGAAAAAGCCCTCCGGTGCTTGGATCCTCAATTACCTCATTCGTGAAAAAGTTACAAGCCGCATCTTCAAACTTTTATGGCCGAAAAGCCACGATTCATCATGGGAAACTGAAATATGCAAAAAAAGATTCTCACGTCAAATTGTCGTGTTTGATCTCTTCTTCTCGAGAGCAGTCGACGGATGGAGCTAAATTTTCTGCCTTTTGATGAATTTTTCGAAACCGTAAAACTCGAAGCTCTTTTTGATCACTCTGCACGGCGTCAGAGTGATGGAAAAAATCGAAATTTTTGGGCTCCGGAGTGGCTTGAAGGTCGATGAAAAAGTACTTTTCCCAAAACTTCAATTTTATTCTACAATTCAATGAAAATTTCGAAAAAAATATTTCCAGCGTTTCAGAAAAATCACTCGACCAACAAAAAGTTTTTGGAAAACATCAATTTTCTTTGCACCGCCGTAAACGTTCATACGGCAAAGTGTATGTATACGGATGCGATGCTGGGAGGAGCATGCGGAAAGGAGAAAGAAAGGAAGCAGAGGCGAAGAAATATATTTTTATGTTTACGAGCCAGACGCGACCGGGTTATTTATTCGTGATATTCTTCAGGAGCGATTTTTATCGATGCCTTCAGTGTTCTGGGACTTTTTTTTCTACAGCCTCTTTATCGGTCTCGTCGTCGCAGAGAGATCACACGTTTCGCTGTGCAATACTTTACTACGCCGATTGCCAATTTCTTTTCCCTTCTGCCGTATTTCCTTGTTCCCACGCGGTCTTATGGAGCCCGCACTTTCTTCCGTCGTTCGCCACGAATGAATAAGCCTCGCGAGCCGCAGTTTTGGCCTCTCGCAAGTAATTTTTTTTTCCGTATTTTAACACGACCACTATTTTTTCCATGAAACTACTTTTCCCCGGGTGCCAAAAAGCTTCATTCCAATAAACGGTTTGGCTGCGCTCTCGCCGTCGCAGCGAAAGCATAGAAGAGAAATGTGATATTACATTTGGGTCGCGAGCATAAAGTTAACAACAGAAATTCGATTTCCTCGTGTATTTTATGTACAAATGGCACGGCTAATACAGTACGGAGCTCTATCGATAAACGCGTTTTACTGGAAAGAGAAAAGCGAGCATCAACGCTAAGTTACGTCGGGTTATTCCCGTTTTGTACGTACTACGTGTCCATATGTACGCGAATGAAAATGCGCGCGGTATCGAGTGGAAAGAGAGCGACCGAGGTTGAGCCGATGTGCGGGGAGAACGAACTTCGCTACTCCGACCGCATTTCGACATGTCTTTAGAAAAACATCGATGTATAGAAATAATTGAATAAAAAAATATTCATTCGAACGTGAATATATGAAGAGCATTTATCGAAGTATCGCGTGATCGTGATTATTCAGCCAGAATGATTCACACTCGTAGGCTATTTGTCAAAGTATCACAGGAAAAAAAACGCCACAGGAAAAGTTTTACTTTATTTCGTCATTGTTTGAATAGAGCAAACTTGTACGAGCGATAAATTTTCTTTATTTACTCAATACAGAGGCGAGCAGCGCGATGCGACAGCACGAGGAAAATTCTCCTCGCGGTGGAAGTATTTGCGTAAACACATCCGACGAGAGAAGTTCTGATAAGAGAATTTCGAGCGAGCGAAGCTCCAACAGCGATTTTTACCGGATTTTACTTGTACGACAAAATCGGATACATCGACTCGAATTTCAGGAGCTCGTTGTACGCGCGGTGTGCCAGAGAGCTGCTGGATTCCCGAGTGGAGAGTGGTCAACAACAGCGTCGAGTACGCTCCTCCGGGTCGGAAGCTCCGGCTCGTTTATCATCTCCACTCTCGCGCCACGGCCTCATCCTCTTGCTCTCTTGAAGGGAACGCCATGTTCAGAGGTAGCCAAACCTTGTTCCGGCATTCTGCTACAACAACTCAAACAAAAGCCTCTAAATATCGACCCGGCACGACTCCATGCGGCAACTGTTCGCTGGCAAAGAGGAATCGCCGAGTTGCAGTTTCCAGTTAACGATCCGAATCGGCACGACTATTGGAATCGTCGGGTTATAAAGCACAGAAGTTATTTCGCTTTGAAGAGCTTTTTGATATTTCAGACCGCGTTGTTTTGGACAACGCTTTATATTCGATCACCGATTCAATGAAAATATTTGAAAACCGAAGAGAAGAAAAATTTTGGGGAAAATTTTACAAAAATCAGGCAACTGGAGTTCTGGATCATTCATAAATCGAGTAAAAACTCTCGATGCGAAGACAGCTCGAGGAGCCACCACTCCTCGGGGCCGTAACAAAAAATGTTCCCACTCAATTCCAGCATCAGGAAACGACTGCTAAATAATTTTCATAAAATTTACGCCCAACGAGTGAATTTATTTCGAAACACTGCGCATCCACTCGACCACTTTGAAAAACAGCAGCCCAGCGAGCCCCCAAGCTTCAGGGCCAGCGACGAGCACATACACGCGTAGCCGTAGTTCAAACAAGAGTACACAAAAGTTCGCATAGATAATAACCGCACTCGTAGTGTGAGAAGGGTCCGCTGTTCGAGCTAATTTCATCTGCATGCGAATGAATTGGCCAAGGACCATCGCCTCTTTGGGTATTCCCTGATACGCCTGCAAACTTTATACAGTCTCCGCACCAAACTCAAACTCTCGACCCTTCTGTTTGCGGAAATTTAACACATAGAACACGAACTTCCTCTGTGCGTGGCCCAGGGTCTGTACGTGGTCCGCCGAAGCTCGATAGAAAATATAAGAACTCGCGTTCCGTTCCATTTGCACTGGGAGGAGCAAGCGATATCCAAAGGGTGGCTTCCACTTTGCAGACGATTTTCAACGAGCAAATATAACCCCGGACTCGCTCGTTTTCCTTCTTGATGCTCCGCTCCAATTCGATGACAACCAATTGAGGTCACTTCTCCAAGTAAAAAAAGTTGCTTTTTTAATCTTCTTCTCGAAGAGCATTTTTAACACACTCGGTATAAGGAAGCAACTTTGCCTGGGCACGTGTGACAGAGGAATGAAAGGCCCGCGTGTACTCCGCCTCGTGAGAGTGTTATGGCTGTTTTCCGGCCCGCTGCATATACTTGCAGCGAGCAAGGGACCGCTTGCTCACATACGAAATAATTCGAGAACTTGCTCTCCTGTTGAACGGTATCATTCCGTGCGTGCATAACGAGAACGAGAAACATTTTCCACGTTGTTTCGTGTCCCGAAGCACGTATTATTATAATTATCACACAGGAAATTCAGGAGAGAAGATAGCCTGCGTGTTAACTCACGATTTATGTAACGTGTACGGATCATTCCAATCGAGGAACGTTGCGACTGCAGTAATGAAGGATTTTAAGGAAATTAATTGTGACTGATTTTGAGAAAAACGAAAAAATTGGGGGACGAGGAGAAATGAAATTCGATGACTTAACAAAATATTCGAATGGATGTGGCGAACGCAACGTTTCTGATGCAGTGAGCAGAATTTATTCGAAGCAGAATGCACACTGCCAAGAATTTGTCGACGATCAATCCTTTCCGGATTGAGGGGTCTACCCTAATCAGAATTTTCAAAAAATCGATTTTTTTTATTGCATTTTTTAAAATGATTTTTCTCAAAATTACGCTTACCAAAATTACCAAAATTTTGTCGCATGTTCTTTGTGACTGTAGCCTGTAGCTGTAGCGAACTATTTTTTATCTGTAATGGAAAAAGACGTGCTTTTTCGTCATTTTTTGGAAAAATGCTCGCCGTTTTGTCATTTTTGTAAAAATCTAAAATCCTATGATATGCGCTCTAGCCATTTACCTATTTAATCTAAAACCATTTTTATTTTTTTTCTCCGATCATCCATTCCAGAGATTTTATCAACAGCGCACACCCATCTTTTTTTTCGACCTGTCTTCTCCTCCATTTTTCTGTACGAAAACTGAGTAAAATAAGTATAAAGAAATTTTTTTGTGTATTTTAAGAGTGTATTCTTCATGCCTAACACTTTTTGTATCCACATTTATAATTTATACCGACCAAAAAAAATCGTGAAAATAGTCTTTCATTTGCGCGTCCAATTACGGTAGACACCTTAATATAAATCACTAGAGAACGAATCCAGAAATTGTTGTCAGAGATGCCAATCAACGCTTCACCAATCATACTCGCACTGATTCGATGTACAAACAAAATTCATGAAATCAGAAGGCCAAAATAAGTCGCAGAAGGACTCTGATGCAGAGGGGATGTCCTGAGTCGAGATAAAGCTTTCCTTGGAACCAAGGGCAATGGGACTGGACTGCTGACTGTTTGGAGATTAGTGGTAAAGGATATTAGGTTAAGCGAAAAGGAAGATTGAGTTTTGCCGGGACGTTGCGAATGTACTGTTTTGTTGATGGTGCAAATACAATGTGGAACTGCGTCGTGTCAAGATAGATGGCGAGCTTTATTTAAAAAAAGCTCTGACAACAGTTGCGGTTGACGGGTCAATTGCTGAATAATCGCACATTGAACAAACGATTTCGAGCACGAGTCGAATCCTCGGATTACGCTTATTGAAGTAAGAGAAAAAAAACGTGTCCATGTTGAAAGGGATCGAATAATACACCTTTCATAAAAGAAGAGTTGTTGTCACGAAATCTCGAAGTGCGAGTTATTTTTGAAGCTGCTATTGGGAACTCACAAGTGTCACTCTGACCTCTGGTGGTCAAATATTCAACTGCTGAAAACCAGTCGCTGCCTGGGTGTTTCTATAACTACGTATATCAAAAATGGACGCTCATTTCTCAGTCAATTTGCTAAACCACGCCCCCATGATGTCTCTCAATAGACGTACTTTGATTGGTTGTCGATGCTGTGCTCGGACTTCGTTCATGATTTCAGATCGTAGAAAAAAGGAGGAAACAATTGCAACACATTCGATCGCGATCGTGTCAGATAAATTTATTTAGCGACATAGGAGTGAAGTGATGGAGTTATTTTAGTAAAAGTGATCTTGCGCAATTACTATTCGACCATAGGTACCGTGATTTTTGCAACGAACTATTCGAAACAATAGTCCTGAGTTATATTTTTATTTAAAAAATGTTAAAACAATTAAAGACAAGTGCGGGCTTGTGCATTAAAAAGCTCGAATATCAAAACCATAATATTTTGAATTTTAACCAACTTCTGTACGAGGGTGCGAAGCGTTTGGGAGGATAAAAAGCGAAGAGAGATTCTTTTTCTAAATGTCAAGATGTCGAGAGGGGTTGTGCCAGGCTGGTACACTCCCTGCTGAGAGTGAGCCTGTCTTAAAGTTCTCCGATTTTGAGGGATCGCTATTTTATCATTATGGAAATTTATTAGAAAAGCTCAACGTATTAACATATTGAAATAAATAAGCCGAGTCTATAGAAACTGGGAATAATGCGCAGCTGCGCAAGTTCGTTGTAGAAAAAGAGACGCAATCCATCACTGAGAGAAGTAGCACGTACTTGTTTCTGAAAAGTTGTGAGAGAAAAAATGTATTAATC
Organism: Venturia canescens; assembly: GCF_019457755.1. NCBI lineage: Eukaryota > Metazoa > Arthropoda > Insecta > Hymenoptera > Ichneumonidae > Venturia > Venturia canescens. Next base: position 5,707,185 of record NC_057425.1, read on the forward strand.
AATTTGAGCGAAAGAGCGGAGGTTCAAAACGAGTCGTATGGAAAAGAGAAAAACTGTGGAAAAAAAGAACGCGGTAAACGTGATTAATTTACGGAAGCTCTGGCACTCAGTTCTTTTTGTATTATTCTCGCTCGATGAAAGTCCAGTTCCTCCGTGCTCGTGCTCCTATAATTAATGTTTATCGCTCCCACTCAGAATGTTGCATGTTCCCAAGATTTAATAGTTCAATTCGAGCCAAGTACAAATGGAAAAACATCATCGCTGGGAAGTGAATTAAACGGAAAGGAAGCTAACTTTAACGAAAGTTATTCCCATCGACCCACACCAGCGACACACCGGAACAGTGAAATCCTCCATGACCATTTTCTGCGTCCAGAATTTCGAAATTGCTGAGAAAATCGTCAAAGTGCTGAGCAGCCGAAGCAACGATAAGAAAAATGGTATTTTTGACTTCGGCGACATCGAGTGGATCGCTTGCAATCATCAAATTTTAATCTCGTCGCTGCCAACAAAGGCTCGGGCAACATAAAAGGACAAATAGATTATTCTGTACGAGTTCTCCCTCTAATAATGGCGTTAGTGATCCACACAAGGATTCTGTATACACAGAACTACCTTAAATGCGCTAAGAGCAGCCACTTACAGTGAGAAAATACAATGTCCGTTGGCTGTACATGAAACTCAATAGAGACGGAGCAGAGCAGCCAGTAAGAAAAAGCCTTAGAACTTTTCATTGTCTAGGATCTCCCCGGTTAGAGGAAAAACGAAAGCTCGAGAAAGAGAGGAAGAAAGATGGATGAATGGAGATATAGAGAAAGCGAGCGAGGTCAGCCCTGCTGTCGCCCTTCTCGCCTCCTCGCCAAACTTAAAGCCGATGGGAAACGAGCTTTTTGCTTTTGCGATGTTCTTCCAGTCACACGGCGATAACGAAAGTATCATTATTGTTTTCTCGTGGATTTGGATTAAGACAGAATTTCCAACGTTGTTCCATCCACTTTTGAGGCTAATGTAACCCAAACATTTCACCAATTTACAGAGAATTTATTTTAACCAAGTTTTAGGCAAACTGGCGAAATTCTTATTACAACTTTGCCCTTAAGGACATCTAATTACTTGTTTATTTTATCATTCTGTTCACTTACCGTGAAAACCATTTGAGAATAAACTTTGATTCATCATTTGTTTTTCGATTCATTCATATTTTCAGCGAGTTTGAAAAAAACGCTTCTCAAGAAGAAGAACATCACTTCAACGTGCTGTAAATATAGAATTTCGCAATTTTCTCGGGGTTCTATAGGTTCGTATGGAAGGAAAATGTATGAAAGTGGAAAAAAAATGTTGAATTTTTGTTCCAGTCAATAATCACGAACTCCACATTGTACGCAGCTGAGAACCTTCGGCAATCAGACTTGACGCCATAAACCATGTACAAATTAGTATTTCTCACATTAAATAAAATGTTTTTGTACTTTTTAAATGTCCGTGAAACTCTATCGAATAGTTCGCTATGGTGAGTTATTTCCGTCGATCCTAAAAACGTTCCCGAAAACAATCGATTTTTTTGACTTTCTGAAGCAGGACCCCCACTTAACGGGAGACTTTCTCCGTAGATCAATCGTTCCAAGTACAATCGTCACTCTCGTTTCAGTTGGGAATCACTCGAAGTGTAAATTGCTTTTTCATACGGTCGGTATTACAGGAGGCGAGATAAAAACGACCGCATGGAACATCAATATTCATGGCGCGTAACATTCCACCCTTTTTTCGTCATTCAATTTTGCGGGTAAACAACATTTCTTTCTCACCCTTGAGGCTGTACATGGAAAACGACAGCGGAGCAATTGAAACCCACGACAATATCTCGCTCGTTCTGACCTTTCGACTCTTCCAGGACACTCTGGAATCCAGACGTTCGCTTTTTTCGTCACTGGCGATCGTCCTCCATCCCCTCGTTCTTCCATCTTTTCAGGCACCCCGCTCTTTGACCTTGTTTTCGAAATATCTATTCATTCATATTCGTCGTGCCGGAGTTACGTGCGCTTTCAAACTTTTCGAAAATTTTATAAACATTTTTATTCGTAAAATATTATGAAATGCTCAAAACGAGCGAAGCATTAGTGATTTTCACTGGGAGAATCAGGCGACGAAAATGGTTCGTGTAAATTCAACGTTTCGTTTTTAGGAGGTAAAAGTCTTTCGAAGCTTTTTGTGTCGTAGCAAAAAGCGTCTGCTCTGACACTCGTGGCAGCTCTTGAATTCTACATGTGTTGAAGAAACGACGCGGAAAATTAAATAAAATTCAAAATCCACGCCTGATTTTCTATGTTAACTGCTCGACGCAGAATCTACTCCAGCGGAAAATCGATCGTTGTATCACGTAAGATTGACGTTCGGATTTGCAGCGATACCGTTGCGAGTTCTCGGCGATCATTCGTTCCCAGCGAACGCAGAAAGTCAGAAATGGGTTGTCCCGGTAAGCTACTCAAAGCTCGACGGTGAAAAATCACAACAAATTCTAGAGAATAAAATTGCACCAGACGGCACATACGTTTCAACATCGCATTTCATTGGTTTACTCTGAAAGAGTGTACGGGACTATTCGTGACGTTGAGATCAGTCGAAAGGGAAAAAAACGAGGATGAAAACGCTAACGAACTTTTGAAAGAAAATTCGAAACGACGAAGCAATTACGAAAAACGTCGCGAGCACTTTTCGCAGAAATGCCTCGATACCAGAATCTATACCAAAACAAGAAATTGTGAGCTGCAAAGCATTTCCAATAAAAGTGTCATGAATATTTTTCACAGAAATAAACGACCCAGAAATCCAAAGCTGGAAACGAAATTTCGATGTTTTTGAAAGCGCTGGCTTCAATAGGACTTTGTACCAAATTTTTGTATACTCCAAACGATCCCTCTTGAAGCCCCACTAGCGAGATTCTCATTCGAGGGAGACGCTGCTCGTGAGCCAACGATGCAGCTCCTCCCCGATGAATTAAAGGCTTTTAGGCTCCGTTGTGACGTCAACCGATAGCGTCGTAGCGTCGTGGAAGATAGCGATCTCATTGGTAGGAAAAACTACCCCGGGAAGGATATTTTTCTCAGCAATCTAGCGATCTCTCTTCAGCTGTATTTCGATCGATTAGATTCTTATTACTTCATGGAATCCCGCTCCTGCAGACATTGAGGAACAGTTTTAATCTGCAATGCACTGATCATCATCGATCCCGCATTTTCGCAGGTTTCGAATCTCCACCTCGTTATGCTGGTGAGATTTGCACACTCGACAATTACAATACACCCAAAAGTCACCGATCGAAAGATCCGAAGCTACGACTGCTCGATGGAATCACACGATAAGTTGCAAATCTCTCTCTCCCCCTTTAGATTAGTCCCTGATCTCGAGTTTTTTGGAATTGCTTTTTCCGAGAAGCATCAACGTTCTCGAAATTTATCGCATTTTGTATCCGCATTTCGCTTCGTTTTTTGTTGTTAGAAATTCGAGGATTTTTCCCTTGCAATGCTGACGTTTCTTTTAAATCAAGGACGAGGATTTCAATTCAATTTTCCGTTGCTTCATTTCATTGTGTTTGAAGTTAGAATAGGCACATTCGATCTCTTTTTTCCGTCCATTATTTCAGCGCAAACATTTCTTCCATCCCACGTCCTTTGCAAACAAGTTTAAATTAAACAGAAAACTCCATTTGTCCTCATGTATTTTTAATTAATAGAACTAACTTGTGGCTTTGTGATAAAAATCTGCAGTTATACTTGTTTCCAGAGAGCTGGGTATCCGACATGGTGTGTTGGAAAAGAGAAAAGATGAAACTGCGAAGTTTTCAGTGGCTTTCAACGACCAGACCAGAGGGAACGGGCTTTCCTAGAACTCTCTTCCGATACAACGAGAATTCGTTCTCCCTCTCGAAGTATTCCAGGGAATTCCGACATCTCTTTTCTATCTACGTATAATCTCTGGTTTTGCTCGTAAAACAAAGCTCGTATACGATAATTACTGATTTTTCGAGAACAAAGCAAGAGTCCAGAGGGAAATCATTTATATCCGCCCTTTGATCCCATCTCTGATGCATTCTTACAATGAAAATACGTGGAAATGGATACTACAATAATGAATTATTCTCAATGATGGCTATCCCGATTAATTTTTCCTTCAATACTAACAACTTTCCCTCTCGACGCATCACTGAAATATCAAATATTGAATTTCGTCAAAACAAAAGATTCTAGAGATTATTTTTGTGAATTCGTCGATCAACTGTATTTTTTTACGTCTACGAATGAATGGGTAAATGACAAATAAGATTCTGTGATCTTCGATCGAGGCTTTTGTTCTGTCGAGGCTCGATGCCAATTTCTCTATCTCATTACCGATGATGGCACCAACGGGATCAGCCGAAAGAGATTTTCGGTAGGAAGAAATGTCTCTTACGTCGTGAATGTGCGAGGAGGAAGCGGGTCCCGAGCACTGCGAGAAAAACTTTTATCTTCTTTTTCGTACGAGGAAAATGAAAGTTTTTTTGACTTGTATCTTTCTAATTTGATCAATGACTCGTCATTTGCTTCGAGCCCGGCTGTGTGACGAATCAGGTTGAGTGGCCGTTCTTCGTTATCAACTCCTTTTTTCGTCGAGACGTACAACGAATGAGGAGACATTGCTTCAACAGCGGAATTTCTCGGTGGTCTGATAAACAATTGAAACGACGAATGCCCAACAAAATTTACCCTGACGAAGATATGTTGACATAAAAATGAGACGCTCGCATCGTGATGAGTTCACATAAAAAATCCCATGCGCACAAATCTCGGTGTTCCGTCCTTGGGGTCTCTGCGGAAGTGATCAATCGAGCGATGGCCGCTGCGACTCGATTCCGGATTCATTTACTCGGTGATTTCGAAAGCGTAAAAGATGTTATTCGGTGTAAAAGGATCAGTGATTTTGGGGGAGGGATCCGGGCTTTTTCACACCAGACGAAATCAATTTGGTACGACGTGCTCGAACACAGCTTTTTTGCTTTCAATGCGAGGCTTGCCCCCTTTGGGATTGGCAACAAAGAGGAGCCGGGATATCTGTGCGGTAAATAGTTTTCGGGTGGACCATTTGGACGGGTCTTTCGCGCGCAGCACTCCCCGCGATATCTCTCTTCCTTTCTCGACCCTCCTTAACATTTTTTTGCCCTTTATTTTGTCTGGACCGCTGGACTTATCCTCGAGACTCTAAACCGATTATATTTTTGTAGTTCGGCTTGCCATGGCCCGTGAAACGTTTATGGAGATAGTAAAAAAATATTTGAAAGGGCTTAACGCCGTCCAAAAGCTGGAAGCTTCTTGCGAATAATCCCAAGAACTTCCGAGCCATTGGGCCGATGCGTTGTGAGCGATTGAAATTTTCATGAAAGACTATTAAATTATGCATGAAATTCCCTCCGCATGCGAAATCCTCGTTCAATGTAGTCACGAAAAATGAACCATTCCAGTTTCGAACGAGAGTCTGAGCTCGAGTAAGTCTTAAGAAAGTTAAAAAAACATCCGCGAGAATATGTAGGATACGAAGGGAAAAAAGAGAGTAAGAAAATACGTACAAACCCGTATAGTTGGCGCAAATCCCTCTTGTATTCACGAGGGAAAATGTTCTCGCTGCGAGTTCTAGATTTCGTTCACTCGCCCCACGGACACAGCGAAGGGGCTCCCGTTCGTCTGACTCCTGCTGACTCGAACTACTCGATGAGGGCGAATATGAGGCGTTCTATGAAAAGTGACCCAGGAACAAGGACGTCAATAATATCGAAAATGGAGCATTTCTCAAAAGATGAAATTACAGAATCTCGGAATCACTGCCGATTAAATTTCACCTTCGAGCCCAACATTTCTGTCGTTTTCTTCATTTCGGTACACCAAAAACGTAGCTCGGATTAGAGAATCCTAGTGAAATACCGAAAATGAAAAACCCGATTTACTCGGTTGTTTCGTAAATCAAGCCAAAATGAAAAATTCATCGGGAATCCTGGGATCTGGTGGTCCATCGTAAACGAAAATTCTTATACGCGTGAACTTGATTCATGCTCGAGGAAAAAGGGGAGCGGGGATCCAAGCAGCGAACTAGAAGTTGTGTCTGGCGAACCTAGACACCCACTTGGTTCTTTCGGAATTTTATGTGCTGTTTCTTATTCCCCTTTTCCGTTGTTGCTTCCTCTTTTTCGTCTGTGCTTTGTAGAATATCGGTTCGTTGACGCTGTGCATAAGACGTACGTTCGACGATTCTTGAGCACATAACTCTTGTCGAGAAAATCTGTATTTCTTCACCCAGTTATCCTGCGCGTTCCTTCGCAAAGGGATGTCGTCTCAAAAAATAGTAGAACCATTGCGCCTGGTTAAATGCCAGGCTCCTACGATCGTTAATGGGATTACCTGACATAATAACGCGAAGATGGATGAACGTAGACTCATTAATAAGGCGCCACCTTAATTTATAGTCACCCCCATAATCCCTGGTCTCATTGTTCGTCGGGTTTGCGCAACGAGAGGAATCAATGAATGTTGCTGCGAAATAGAATAACGACTTTGAAAAAAAATTACAAAATCAAATGAACGAATGATCATTTCAAAAGAAAATGAAAGCCGCGCAAGGAGGTTCATCTCGAACCTGATATCGAGCGAAGACGGTGTTATCCGGCGGGGTTTACGACTCACCGTCAACATCAACGATGACGACGTACCATTGAGAATCGCTCTTTTCGAGTGTAAGTGCAGAGAGCTGCACCGAAGAACATATTCGTTTGTTTATGTGTCCTCTCGACTACGGTGAAGGTTCGTTCATCACTCGTCTCGTTAAAGTATAACGCTCGGCATACCTGAGACACTTGGAGGCGCTCAGGGAAGTTGGCGATCGTTAATTCCTCCATTTTAACGATTGAAATGGAATTAAGACCGATGCTCGTGCGACTGAATGTTTTGTGTGTTCAGAGTTGACTCGCAAAAACTTGAGACACGAGACAAAAAACTAAACTACGAAAAAGGTCAAATGTTAAAAGATTTTGGAGCTTGCTCGCAGCTCTGGCGAGAGCATCTGACACTGACAATGAAAAGTTGAGACTCCAAAACAAAAATGCGTCAGTGGGAAATAAAAGGTACCCGTAGCAGAGTGCTTTGGCTCTTGTTTTCATGAATATGCAAATGGAACGTGTAATATACCGATCCCTCAGGGCAGACAGCGTGAACTGGTTGACATAAGGACATCAGCGACGCGTTACACGAGAGCAGGCTCTGTGGATCGAAGCTCGCGGCGCCAGAAGGGAATTAAGCATAACATGAAGGTACATGACGTAATATCACACGTATTCGTAGACGCACACAGGAGCTCGTACGAAATGCCGAGTTACTATAATTTTGGGGGAAGAATCTTCAAGACCTTTTTACTCTCTCGATCGTATAAATTCGACTCTGAAGGAGATTACGGTCGTGCAGAGTCGAGATTCGCCAATAAAAATGCGAATGTCTTTGCTCTCATTTCGTTGAGACCGCAAATGGCAACCGTGAACTTGGTTCACGGCAGGATTCAATGATCAAGGAAACCGATAGAAAGTCAAAGTTTCGATGACCCGTCAAGGTCCCCACACGCGTTTTTCAACTCGTGGAAAAACTTTGGCTGTTCCCCCTTTATTAAGGGTTTTGAGCGCCATTACTCTCCGCTTGGCTGATCCTGCACAGCTGAACAGTGCCCTCTGGCGAGCAAACTCGAACGTCAAACGCCCCATTAACCTAACGAGCCTCGGTTGTATCGACAATATTTTCTGCAGTTTCCTTCTGTTTCCAGCAAATGGAATCCCTACAGGGAAAGTAGCGAAAAGAAAAAATTGGAGGATTCGAGGGAAGTCAAAGGCTGGAGTCATGCTTTGTGATTATTGTAATAAGAATAATTCAATAATATGAAACGGAGGCCTTCCGTTTTTTATTATTTTATAAACGTTTTTATCTCCTCCATAAAGTAGATCTGACGAGGCATCAACGTCTCGAAGCCCAGTATTATAAAGAAAGAATGGTTTTTAAAGAGCAACGTCAAGAATTGTACGAATATTAATCTCCGTAGACAAGAGAATATAACAGAAGCCTTCTATACGATGATCTTCGACGGTTTGTAGAGACCGAGAGACCATTAAGTTCATGTCAATCCGGACAATTATGTCCACAGTGGCAGAAGATGTCTGGCAGTCCTACCGCCCACAGTCTCAGTGGTGCTATGGCTACGAATACGTGTCACTTTCAAGGACGCCTATTGTGTGAGACTCTCATTGGTATTATTATGTAGATTGTCCAACAAAGCAACCAAAAGCCATTTTCGTAATGTTGTGTGAGTGCTTATACGTCAGCGAAGAGATCTCCTTCGTGTCTCCGTCGACTGGAGGATATTATGGCCTCGGTAAGGGCGGCAGCATTTATGTGGCTTGAACATGAGAAGCCCAGCTTATTTCTGCGTATAACGAGAGAAGATCATGGACGTTTTGATGTGAAATTTGATGACTCATCGATATTATAATTACATTTGGATATCGCTTTCTCTCTCTTCTTCTCTTCCTTCCTATCCGAGGGCTCCTCTACTGCCATAATTTCATAAAATCGATATAATTTTTAACGACGGTCAATAATGAGCTGCGCCACGTTGGCGTGGCTTCAATCACAAGCTTCTATTCCTGCCTGAAGGCAACGTCCAGATCGTCCAAGTTTTAAAGGCTCGTCGATGCTCACTGCGTGCTAAGGGGAACGTCGAGCAAAGGCGCCTTTCACTCTGTCACGAGAGGTGGTGGAAGCTTGGAACAAGCTTCACGGAAATATTTACGATTCGCTCTCGAACCCACAGAGCAAAAAATAAGGAGAGTCACGCTTCGGGAACTCGTTTCAGGAATGAGACTTTTAACGTTATTGAAAATCGACCTCGCGTTCTTGGACCGTAACTTGGGGATTGCTTCCGATGACGACGTAACCTGGAGTTGTTTTTTTTTAATTTATTTCCTGTAAATATGGCAATTGAAAGCTTGTTCAACGCTCAAAATAAATAGCGGATCTCTCGAAAGCGCTCGAAACTCGCTTCTCGAAATTTCAAGAGAAAATCGCTCCAATTGGCGTAATTTTGACTTTGGGCGATGGTGCACTGGGGCTTTTCGACATCGATTCACACGGTCTCGTATTTCACCGTAAATAATCGCATTGCTACGAATATGCTCGTGCATTTGCGAAGCTCACGGATCAGCTGGTATTACATACTTACTAATACTGGTAATAGTATCTGATCGGATGGATTTCATCCCCTCAGTCAAAGCCGAATTCGCTCGCAATTCAGGGAACAGTCCCTCTCACGTTGATGCAGGAAAACGAAGTTCGATCAAGCTCTCAAACAAATTTCGATCCTACGATAATCAAGAGACGAGGTAGCGGCTCGACGCCGAGTATTAAAAAGAAAAAAACGAGAGTGTAAAAGAAAAGCCAACGCGAGCCCTGCTTATGTACGCAAATACGCCGATGACGTCACAGCGTTTTTCAAATCGCTGTCACGGATAAACTGTTGTAGTTAAAAATCTGAAAATGATGCATTTTTTTCGATTTTTCTCTTTCAATTAATCTTTGTTGCAAATAAATCCGTTCACTCAGTCCCGAGATATGATATGGGCGATTCGAGTGTTTCGGGACGTTTAAATTCACTTGAACGGAAGAACCATTTTGTTAGGAATTTAATCTCCACTCGCTCACTGCAGTCGAAGCAACAGTTTCACTTTTTTCTTTGCCTCGCACGCAATCTCGCTTTTCAACGAGCTTGGAAAACTGTGCTTCAAATACGAAGTCCCTCGGGAGGGTCGAGCGCTAATTCAGTGTTCAGACGGGACCGATTCTCGGCGTGTTCTACTCACGGAATCCCTCGTCTCCGTGTCAACCGCCGTTTAACACGTGACATAATTGTCTCTGTCGCAGGCTAACGCCAAATTTCACAGTTTCGTGACCCTCGCGAAGTTCTGACGTATAAAACCAAAATTATTGGACTGAGCGCGAAGACTGGGAGTGTTTTGACTTATTCGGGCACGTCCAAACGTCTGTCATCAGAAATTTCGTGCTCGTACTTCATGAAATCGATGGATTTAAACGATTTTGTTTAGTTGCCTCTGAGCTTCCAGGCTCTGCAACCAACCAACTTCTGCTATTGAATTTCACATGTGGACAATTCGTAGAAGGAAGAACAAGGGCTCGAGATAATTCTGGGAAATTTAATCTACGAAAGCCCGCAGGGCATTCGATGAAACTCGATTGAGGGTAACAGATGCTTAATCCAAGAAGCGAAGCTTGCTTCTCTGATATTGAGACATTGCAGAAAGCTGCAATTTATGAGAATATAAACGAGTTATAAAACTTTTCATTGAAATCGAATCAGGCTACGGGCAAATTTGAAGCTATCCAACAAAAAGTTGCAACCAAAAGTAAGCCTGGCTCCGGTAGCATCGATCGATTCGCACGTTTCAATCGACCTCGGAGTTTGACAGTTCGTATTCCGTGCAGCGTTTACTGTTTCCGGAAGCCATGCGTCAATTAACCTGGTTCTCGAGACTCGATCCAGGAATTCATCGTAGTTTTAAAAACTTGATTTTATTCAAATCCGAAGCTTTTGAAGTTTCAACTGACGAATCTCTCATTGCATACCTGCCTAAAGAGTTTCCACATAATATTGTAAGCGCAAATATTCATTATATCATGTGGAAGTAACCGTGTTTCGTTAGTTCCGTAACTTTTCCGAGGAATGAGCTTAAAATGATTTTCTGCGAATTTATCATTCGTGGGATTATGAATAATGATATTTAATCCGGCGAGTTTTTTGCGAAAGTCGCTACAGTCAATCATTACTGGAATAATAACAATCCTCGACTCAAAACTCGCTCGTCGTCGATGGGAACTGCCGTTGCGCATTGGATATGGAAATTCGATGGGTATCGTCAAACGAATTTCGTCTGTCCAGGCTGTATACGTCCAATCGTAATTTAATGCAGTTCAATAAATTCCGCACTTTCGAAACGTCACACGATATCCTTGGCTGTGATTCCGCGTTCTCCAGTACAGCCAATAAAGTTCGAGCTAAACAACGGAGCACGACGGAAGCTCACGCAACCCTAGCTCTAAACGCAGTGCGGGGATCGGAGCCATTTTAATTTGAACATACGAGAAGGTCGAACACGATGACCGCAGCGAGCGAGGAAGCGAGCATCCTTGATTTCTCACCCGAATCAAGTAAATGTACCAATTCAAACGGTTCCGTGTTGCTCGTCCGTGTTTATAGAGCACTCGGTGCTCTCAAACGTGCATTATCAGCTCGACCGGACGCAGCCAGCTGCGCACGTGTGCCACAGAGACTCACGAGCAATCAAAAACAGATAGAATCTAATCATAAGTGCAACACTGTTTCCTCAAACTCTATCGCGTGACCTTGCCGCGTCTGACGTATTCAAGGGCCCCGGTCAATGTGAAATGGCCGGGCCATCCCTCGGGCAATAATTGCAATCGCCTCGCGTGTCTCTCTAATCGATTCACCGGGCTCCGCTCCGCTCATTTTCTTCTATCGAACTAATTCCGATAATCAATCATCGGTTCGGTGCACAAGATTGAATGAATAATTTACGAAAGGAAGGTACTAGAGAATGGGATTTACAGTGAATTGAAGACCCCGGAAGAAGTTTATTGGCATCGCATCGTAGGACTCGATCGAGAGCAGGGCGAGGATAAAAAGAAATAATTTATTAATTAAATTTCGATCTCATCGAACGTTTCCTCTTCACTCGATTATCCAGTGGTCGGAAACCCCATTTATTTACAATGAAACAAAACCGAATGAAATTCCAGTGAAAAGCCAACAAAAATAGTCGGCTTGCATTTCGAATATCGGGCGGAAATCAAATGTATGAGTTCGTACGAGTGGATGAAAATGCTGGGAATGGAACGGAATAAAATCAGATATGATGATCGGCCTCGCACGCCAAGCTATTTTTAGCTGACGTACAATGAGCGTTGAAAATCGCTGCAGCCTGATAACGGTTCGATCGAAGCGATCTTGATTGGTTATTATAAATTTAGCAGATCCTCAGGATTCTATGAAAAAGCCTGTACAGTTCGGTCACCATTTGAAAGAATATTTGTATCGTGAAAATGTATTTTTAGTCAGTATAAGAGGAATTATAGAGAAGCGATGAGATTACCAGACAACTGTAACTGACCGTGACACCAAAGTCGTGGAGAAAAAACAAATATACATCGGACGGATTCCGGTCGCTATAACTGCAAGAACAAGTGAGTTTGATTACGAATCAATGTAGCGACTCTATTGATACGCGAATCGTGTTATAGTTCAATTCAACCACAAGGTCAATTACTGTCACGCGGCTGAAACACTCGTTCCGATGGAATTGTGGTCTCGACCACAATTTAGTGGTCAAGCCCGAAACGGCTAATCGTCGATCCATGATTTGAAACAACTCTCGAGATTAGAAGGTGCGTACAAACAATTACCGATCGAAATTCCGCATTCGTTGCTCGACGATTCGTCACTTCATCGTGCCGGAACCATCTTTTCCAGAGATAAAAAACGTTTCTCCCAGTGAGGAAACGTCAAGAGAAAATGGAACATAAAAATCCATAAAAAATGAAGAAATCGAATGAAAAGTGTCTGTAAAACCGATCGAAAATGTGCGTATCAAGCTTGAGCACATCGCAACAATTTACTCGAACGAAAAACTCCCCAAAAATTGCCGGCAAACAGTCCCAGCGATTGTCCGGATCGAGGGACTGAATAAACAAAACGGAATGTCACTGGTGCAAATTTGCACCCACGAAAATTTCGAGTGTCTGAAACTTCAAAATTCCTTTCTTCAATTTGGCCATTTTTCTACAATAAAACTTTATTTTCCCATTTTTTTGATAATTGTAATCGATCACTGAGGCATTGTTACCCCTAAAATTCATAAATGAAACAAAAAGTTCGAAAAGTTCAAGTGCAAATTTGCACCAGTCTGGTGAGTGTGTGACCTCAAAGGGAGTGGTTTAAATTTCTTCTGAGCTGGAGTTTTCTACAATCTTGAAACGAGTTTCATTAGTGCGGAAGGGGAACGAAGCTGATGACACCGCTATAATAAAAGGCAGTACGCGTGCGCAGTCTGATTAACGAGCCTCCGTGAATGTTCTGTGTCCGAGAGAGCGAATGAGCTTGTTCTGAAAGAGCCTCAGAGTCGTTCACGATGCTGCAGATGCTTTGAAAGAGAGAAGAAGTGATCTTAAAGCGGAATATTCTCAGTGCGAAGAGCGCGCGCACTTGGCGTATTTATATTTTGCTTTAACGTATAAATTTTCATTGCCTTCTCATGGCGCATATTTCATAACTGATTGTTCCACATAATACGATTCCAAGAACGGGGTTTTTGAGTTTACACTGCGCGCACGTATGTTCCCTGCGCTGAAATACACGTAAACTGCGTCCTATTACCAGTGTGCATATGCGAGCATGAATATTCATACGCTTGTAGTATAAATTACGCAGATATTTTTGCTGCCAGGGCTGTGAGAATAGGGTCTATAAGGGCTGTCCTGGAAACTGCATTAAACCGTTGGGAGGATCGCGAAATCGTGACGTTTCGAGGAGAAGAGTTTTCAAAGTTTCCTTCTTCGAGGGAGTTTCGAATCGCTGTTGGCGAGTTTGAGGCACCGGAGGGGCTGAACGACGCTCGTCAACGGGCCCTCGTTCTGGCTTTTAATTCATGGGACACCGGACCAGTCGCCCCCCGATTCGTCGATCATCGATGTCCGCCCGGAAAATTGATAGCAAAATATTTTCTCCCAGGGATTGTAGGATTCCCCAACGACTCTTCAGCTCGATTTTCAGGACACTCAGTGTGTTTGTATCTATTCCACTTTCGGTATGGGCGAAGCCATGGAATTGCGATACAGAGGCCGATAATTGAGCTTGCAACGTCCCCCCTGGCAACTTGTTACGCCCGGCAGAGAGAGCAGGCTCCAGGATCCGAGCACCGGACACAATAATCCTCGATATTAAACGCCATATTTCAATTCAGTATGCAGCCAGTTTAATTCTTGTGTATAGACCTGCAGGCCGGAGGGTAGGAAAATTGCTCGAAAAAAGGGCGAGGAACCGACGAGTTGTGAGCCAGTGAGGAAAGTGTTGCGACGCAATGTCACTCGAAACGTTGACTTTCGATTAAACGCCGTCAAGAATCAAAGCTCCGCAGGAAGAGGGAGGAAGCTCCAACAAACTTGAGGCACCGTCTCATCAGTCGCCTCCAAACGACTTGTATACACACCGAAATATCGCGACTTATTGCGTCAACTCGATTACTGAATGAAATCAGTTGACACAGCTACGTCGCGGAATTCGAGTCTCGAATCTTCGTCTTCCGAGACATCGCTGCACTGGAGTGTGTACGCTTGAGAGCAAGACAAACAGGGCTTCTGAGACGAGGGTCACGTTAGTTTTAACGAGACCGTGCACCGGCCTCGTCACTGGTCGAAGCGGCGATCGTCTGACTACCCAAATCACGTCATCCTGTTACCAAAGTTCGGCTTTAACGAGGGGAATGAAAAAACGAAAAATTTCGAAGGGCTTGCGACGATCTCAGAATACCTACGGTTAACACGCGATTTTTAAATCCACTGACACAAATTTTTTTATTGGACACGATCGAAATCGACTGAAGAGATATTCGGACACTCGCAGGAGCGAAATTAACTTTGTTTTTATGGTCAAAGTTAGATTCAGTTGGATGATAAAAAAGTGAGTTTTTGTTACTGCTCGTTCGCGCTGATTTTTATATAATTTTCCTTGTGCACCGCTCTCCGAGTTTACACGTTAAAATAATGTTGTTTGAGCAGGTGAAACCGCGATAATCCAATCGTCCGGCTTCTCTGAATACTTCAAACTCTCGTTCACCGAGAATATTTCATTGGAACTTTAGAACATCTTATTTATAAGGCTGTCAACTTTGACCCAACTTTGGAACGAGTTATTTGCTCTAGGATATTTGCTCTTTATTATACGGGGGGGACGAAGAGAACGAAGAATTCCGGGACTTTGTATCAGTCTCGAAACTTTGGGTCGCTGGGAAATTGAGTAGCTTTTCTTGAGGATAAAATCCCTTGTCGACGTTACTTTCCAACTATTTTTCACCGCTACCGCAGCACGAGTCCGCGTTCTCTCGATCGACGATATTAAAGTGATTTCGAGAAACGATGAATTCTAACTCGAGCGTGAGCATCAACGCGCAATGATTCATCCCCGATCATCACTTTAAAGAGTTTTTTCTACCAGCCCATTTTTCACCAAGACTCTGTTCTCCCATAAGAGCAAAAAAGGTGCAAACTGTTCTGGGGAAAGAACGTTCTAATTCTGGTGCACGCGAGAATGCATTGCCTGTCGAGTACCCGAGCACACTCGACAAATATTTTGCGAAAATCCTTCTGGTTCTTCCGCACGGGATAGCTTAAAAGCGAAAGCGAGTGCGGGCTCGAGTAACAATTTTTCCAGACGTCAAAAACGCTGTAGCACGAGCCCGAGAAGGAGCTACGTGTCATACATTTTGAGAATCTTCTCACGCGAGAACTTTGGAGTGTTTCGCCTGCTCTTATCTCGTGATCTCCTTCATAAACCTTATTTGACCAAATGCCATCAGCATTTTCGGCCGGAAATTGCTCTCGTGTATGCTGGATATACGTCGAGGATTATTCTAGGGGATACCGCAGGAGAGACGGATCATCATTAGACTTGGCAAATATACACACGCACGCGTAAGCGACCCTTCAATTGTGATTCCCGCTCAATGGCTGGCGGGGGAGGAGGGAGTAAAATTTTGTTCATTTTTGGCGTTTTGACGTTATGGCTGGAAGCTTCGCGGGCATCGATGATTCTGTGTAAGTGAGAAAAGCACTCGATCATTGATGTTTCGTTTCCGATTTTCTAAGGTAAACATATTTTTGAAAACTTGAATTTTTTTAAGGCTTTGAAAACTTTGAATTTTTCGATGTAAACGCAGAATTACGTGAACCAATTTCTTCAATTTCTTTACCGTTAAAAACGAGTTTATTTAATCTGATTTTGTTTTACGGAGGCAAACAAATTGGTGCTCACAACGAATGGAAATGAAAATGCGGGCATCAAGTAATCCGATTTCGAGCTTGATGCATTTATTTTAATCAAAATAAATATTCATCCTTTCGAAACGTTCGTTCTTAACAACTACGCAATATGCAAATAATCGACTCCCTTTCATCGAGTCATTTTTTACCGCGGATAACTGCGAATATTGAGGGATAAAAAAGTATTGGAAATCGCTTCGTTCGATCAGTTCACAGATCATCGGTGCTCGCATCGACGCTTCGAAAGGTCCTTGCGGATATTAGATCACGGATATATGGATATTTGATTAGAACCGTACAGATTTCACTCTCACTTACGGCATGCCACGAGACTGAATTAGATTTATCCTTCGTATATGGAAATTGGTATCCACTTTTTCAATTTTCCATTCTACTCTCTTCCTGCATCCTTCCCTCTCGCTGTAATTGCCTCAGCAAACAAAAAACCCTCATATTTGGTTCGATTCGCTCGTCCCTTCGCTGTTTTGCTATATCAAAAGTGATAAAAGGATTGAATGAAGTGTTTTTCAAAAATGTGTTCCATCACCGAGACCCGAGCTTCCAGAACATCGAAAAAACAAAAAAATGTTACATAAATTCCTAGAGTACTTTCGAATCGAGGAAAACGTTAAACGTCCGCAAATTTCGGAGCATTTGACCGAGTTGAGCACCGGCTTGAACGGGGAATGGAAAAATCGTCCCCCTTTTTGCTCAAGCTTCATCATCGATTGTCGATTTTCACAAGAACGACGAAGTTTCAATCGCTACAGTATCGTTTAAATCAACGTTCAACTTTTTTTTTAGTTTAGACTTCAGCGCAGCGGAAATAGGAAAATATAAATAAATAAAAGCAGCCAGCACAATGTTTTCGAGCGACCAAACAGCCTCGCCATGTTGGAAGCTCGGTCTGACAACTTTTTACCGACCTGGCGAGACAGCGTGTTTATGTGCTGGCTAGCGAAAGATCCGGGGCTAAAAGAATCGCTGAAACAAAAGTTATTTCGCAGGACTCGGCTTCGTTGTATGAAACGTTACGTATACAGTTATACCCGGGAACAAAGGACATATTGGCTGGCAAACGTCGGCCGAAAAGTCAAGCAACACATGTGAGAGCTCTCGAGAGGTTTCCCGTCGTCGCCGCGTGTGTCTTCCGCGAGACGCAAATAGGAAAACCTCCGCATGTCGTGAGCTCTCCAGTTTTTCCACTCCTCTCTTTCTCTCATTCTGCGTCATTCTTAACTGTGAGAAGGGCTTTTTAAATTGATGGAAAAAATGCATTTGAGAATAATGAAAATAGCTCAAAACACTATTCGAGGGAATAAAAATATGGAAAAATCGTCGGAAAGTTTATTCGAATGCGCAGCGCTTTTGTCACTTTCTACATATCTCCAGCGAAAGATTTCCTCCCTTTCTTGACTCCATCACACGAATAAATACATCGCGCACAATGGCAAAACGATAAATTTAGTAAAAATACGTTCAAGGTAAGATTCTGTTGCGATCTCGCTAAGGGCAATCAGCCGGATATGAAAAGTGAGTCTCTCCGGTACACGCGAAAGTTCCGCGTAACGCCATTTATCATTCGGCCAGAATATCGTGAGTTTTATGATCCTAGGTTTACACGAAAATGACGAAATTTCAATCCATCACATTTCTTTTTTCGTCTGCTCTCTTTCGCCATTTCCTTGGTTTCACTGTGAGATGCATAGCTCGTGATGCTTGATAAATCCCTCGTGAAAATCTGTCTTTCGCTAGTCCATCGGTTCCAGTCGCGAAGTGCTTCAGCATCGAAAATAATTGGCTCTCCCCTTAGCCTGGAAAATCCGTATTCAGGTTCCTAACGAAATAGCAGCATGTCAGGAATTTCACGAGTGAGTTAATACCGAAATATATGAAATTTAACTGAGGAAAAAGGGAGTTGAATGGGAGTCGGAAAGTGCTGAGACATCGCGAGGATATTACTTGGTTCCAGGAAGCAAAACTTCGTCATGTTTTTCTCGTAAGTTCGTATATCGTATTAAAATTACATCGCGTCGCCGGAGACTGTGCTCCCTCCAACATATGTGCTCCGCACGCGCACGATTAATACGCTCGAACGCCAATTCGCATTTCTTTTGGCTTCAATTGAGGCTCAAATAAACATCGTGAAGCTCGATCGAATTAGGCCCGGTGAAAGTCGAAGAATTTGGTTTCATGTTTATTTGAGTTTGCGACGTGGAAATTGCGAGGAAAAAAATTATTCAGGGCCACGGCTTTTCAGCGGTGTTCAAAGTGCGACGAAAGAGGGGGCTTTTGTCATTCTATTTGCCTTCCGAATCGCGAACAGATGGCCGCCTTTCCATTCAGATATTGAAAACGTCGCGTCTACAGCAGCCCTCCGTAAATTCACACTTTTATTAATTCCATTCGCTTCTCAATCCACACCCTTCCGATACTTCGCCCGTTCAGAGAGGATGGAACGAAATAAAACGCGGAATTGAGTCGAACGATTGAGAATAAAAGCCTCGATCGCACCGCACTCGCGTAATGAAGAAACTAGTGGCGTATCGAAACGCGATGATCAAACGAACCGAAATGTTGTAACGGCCTCGGGGATTTCGACTGTATCTCTGCGCGTGCAGGAGAACGACTTCTACGTGAAATCGATAAGGAATCCTAACGCGACTCCTGGGGATCTATAAATCGCAATTTATGGCTCCTCGAATTGAAAGGGTCGAATCTTCGGTATAGTAAAACGATCGATTTATGTAAGCCCCGTGGATTTTTGAACCTTGAGCCACCGCGCACCGTCTGCAAAAACTCGCGAAACTTCATGAAGAAAAAACGTTTAATTGATTTTCGGAAGAAACAAAATTGCATAAACCACCTTAAAGGATTGGGGGAATCACTTTAGCCTGACCTCGTCGTCGGAACGAACGTGGCTCAGGATATTTTTAATTGCGGATTTGTTCCTCGACGGCTAAAAGCCAGTTGGACTTTCTTACGAACTCTCAACTTTCATTTCCCTCGACACTTATCTTCCGGCAGAACACGAATCCCCGAGAACAGAATGCGAAATGTGTGACGTCACAGGTAAGCACGAAGGAGGATCGAACGTTTACATAGAAATGGCAAAGAACGAGATAAGAGGAAAGATCAAGCGCACGGTAATCGAGCGTCTGAACCGAGAAAAAGAAAGAGGGCGCTGAGGTAAATACGTTTTCATGATCATCGTTAAGGGCGAATAAGGAAAAAAATATCGATCTGCGTTCATCCAGTCTTATGGTTTCGGAAATCGTTCTTGTATTGGGATTTATCATCATTTTGATTGAATCGAGTATAAACAACGAGGAAATTATTCAATTAGAGATTGAGCAATCGATTTCCGGGAAACCTTTTGAATTATGTTTCGAAACCTTCTTCATTTTTGTTCTGAAAAATAATCAAATTTCGTTCGACCTCGGAAGGAGAAAACGATTGAAAAACTCGTAATTGTAACGCAAAAATCTGTTTTGTGGAACAAAATTTGAGAAAATGCTTAAGTAAAAAACTTTTTGGGTCACGAAAAAAAAATTCTCGATCTTTCCCATCGAATAGGAAACAACATTTGGCGAAGGATCGAGAAAAACGTCCCTGCCATTTTCAGCTTTCGAGTTTATTTCAACGAAAGATTAAACTAAAACTTTTCGCTAAAGATTAAAAAAAGATGAAACTAAAACACTTTCGCTAAAGACTTTCAATTTCCTCCAATTTATTTCGACAAATCCATCGCAATTTTATTGGCAAATGGAAAATAAAAGCCTAAAAAAAGTCGCTGATTTTAAGAGGCATCGGAAAAAATCGCTGGCACTCCGCAGCGCGATGACACTGATGCAATCGACTGTAATCGCGGATCGAAAAAAGAATATTTCGAGTGTAGATTTTTCGGCAGTGTTCTCCGATGACTCGTGGACGAGACTTTAAAGAGTGCACAAGCATATTCACGTACACGAAAGACGACGAGGAAAAGGGAGAGGAGATTCGCATGTTTCGAAACGCAGAAAGCAGCGCGCAGGCGGCGATCACTGCCAGGGTCATTCCCAACACCCTCACTATCGTCCCGTCGACTCAGCCGCGAGACCGAGAACACTATATTCGTATCGTCGGCGCTCTCAGTGCTCCTCGCGCGCGAGAAGAGCGCTTTCGATCTATCCGGAGATAATCTCGCGCGTATTTTCAAAAGAATATCGCGGCGGTGCTATCGGAGCAGGTGTTAAGACGACTGAAATGAAAACACACGAAACTGGTGCGATGATTGTGGATTTTACTGGTACTTCAATAGTGGAAATTTGAAGGATTTAAATGAGAAGAACGGTGGAGCTGGCGATTATAAATTTGATTAAAAAGCTACGAAAGTTCGTGCGCACTCGATACACAACATTGAAATAAAAAATTTGTCGGTTTCGTGCTCGTTGCACCATTTAAGTCCAAAGTAAATCAAGTGCGGAAACGTAACGAAAAAAAATGTTATTGTTCGTTAAAGTTTGAGTTTTCAATCGCACGACGATGACTCATCCGTGGATTACACTTTCATCTTCGTCCTTTATACACAAAACAGTCGTGATGGGAGTTGCAAGTTTTTATGGACCAACGCAGTGTGTGTATTTGCTGGTAGATAATTCATTATAAAAGTGTTTGTGATATAGGTAAGTGGTGCGAGACTTTTCCGGTGTTTTTTCTTGCGAATTGAGAAGTTTAAGGGGAAGCTAAGTATTTTTGTGAATAGAAGAATTTCTTGCTTAAAAGTTTGTTAAACTCCTTGGTGGGTCGATGATTTAATCTCACGGCATCCGCGCCCAAGTTTGATCGAATTTTCGGGACTTGCGACGGTCAAAGACTCCCCCGCCCCCTGGCAGGATCGCGCCTCGCCACAGTTTAGAGGAGGAAAAAACGCGGACGAGTGGGGAAAATTACATAAAGTTTGTTAACAAAAATAAACGGCCCGCGGCGCATTCGGCTTCCCTCCTCTCGATACTTTCGCGCTTGCAATATCGCGCCGGATTTCGGCTCCCGCACTCTTCGGAAACAATGAAAAGTTCGGGGGGGAAGACATTTTTCATGTCGTAATATCAGCCTCGAGGTGGCCAACGATTCATCGTGTTTTTGCCCATTCGTTATGATCCTACGAGGAAAACGAGTTTTTCGCTAACCGGATTTACGATTATAATTAATCGGATTAACAAATTTCATTGCTCGACTAATCCACCATTTTTGAAAAAATTTTCCCACCTCCGAAACTCCCCTGCCCTTCGATTCGACCAACTTTTAATCAGCGAATATAATTTCACGTTTTTGTTCCTTCCAATTGTTTTCATTCTCGTGAATTATTCTCTCGAGCTGTGAAACACGAAGCCATTCATTTTTTCGCTCTGCCAATGGAATTTATGAAAAAAAACCAAAAAAAAAACAATTGTGCGGTTCCCCAAACGCCCCACGGAGTGGCACGACGTCACCTTTTGTCCGAAATTACACAAACGCACCCGCATCGTCGCACCCGACGAATGCGAGCAAATAAGATTTCGAAAATCATGGTCGACTCCATTTCTCAACCTGTAAACTTTGACACTTCGTCGCGAATAAATCAACTTCTTACAAATCTCATTTCGCTCCTTTTCTAATGAATTTTTTGCCTCGCCCAATGAAACACCAATTTTTTATCACTCTTTTTTTTCCTTACACCTTATTTCGATGCTTTTTATCCAAGAGACTATGCAAATTGAGCAAATGCCTCTTCTCCTCGACCCAATTTAACGAGCCACTCGAGAAATCTTTGACGCGTGTCTGCATCCTGTATAGACCGAGAGCTCGGGATTTCACTTTCTAATGAGAAATCAACTTTTTTCTATTCATTGTGCTCCATCGACTTGAACGATAATTAATCGTGTTACAACCTTAATTAATCATCTCTCAATCACTATTCACTTGGACGTATCAAACTCAACTATTTCTGAAGACTTTTTTCCACGGGAAACATATTGGAAATTTTCCTGGAGCAATGTCCCTGGGCCTCGGAAATAACGAGACTCAAACCAATTTTGCAATAATTTTCGAATTCACGAAAATCAAAAGGAAAGTTCGATTTTTGAGTTTGCTTTCCATAAAATAGCACTCCAGTGAATAGCATGGAATATCCGTGTTCGTCTAACAGTAACGAAGGACTCGAAGCCCGGGCGGAGAATTAACGCCCTTAAACGACGTCCTCGTCCTGTATCCTAATTAAGCCAATTTGAATTCATCTCTGTCTGCCGTCCGGGCGGCTCGGAGAGGAGTACTTTCTTGGATTTTTCCGAGTCTCGTACCACTCTGGAGCTCAGATCCCTATCTTTACCGTAACAAATCACAGTCTTGGAACGGAGATAATGAAATTCATGACACCGTAGTGCTTTTGCGCTCGAGACTTCTCGTCAACGGAAAAATCATTCCTCGGAGATTATATTCAGCGGCGTGCCAAGTGCACTCTGACGGGTTTCACGGATGAGTTAGCGCCTTCGGAAAATCCTCCAGGAGCTGTAAATAACCGCGAGGACTGATGGTGTTTATTCGAGATCAGCGAATGAGCGAGTAAAAGGATGGGGGGGAGTGAAAATTTCCTTATGAGCAGCAAAGAGGGCGACGGCTACTGAATTAGTTCGCAATTACTTTTCGAGTACTTTCGTCGACAGCCCTTTGGCAGCGTCACTCGAAATTGGTGAGGTTTTAAAAAAATACGTAAAATACGTAACGTTTGGCAGAAAATCGATGAATGGAAAAAGCTCAGATCGCGTTCGGCATCGATACACCGTAACCGCGAGCAAGCGAGCCTGTTGGAGTCAGTTTTCACAATTTATTTCAAGACTGAAAAGTTGATCGAAAAAAGACAGAGACTCGAGAGGGAGGAGAAGGCGGAATGGGGGAAGAGCGAGCTGACTGCTGATTCGATGGCTCCGTCGCGACGCACACACGCCGAGGAATCGATGTCTCTTGCTCGCCTCGCAGCCCGACCGCGTTTTATCACTGTCTTCGAATCTTAGCTGGTTTATCCCTCGGACCGTTGTCTTTTCCTGTGCGCCTAACTCTCTCGTTGTATTTTTTCGAGGCGGTTACAAGCAGAGGCGAAAGAAGTAGACAGCAAAGGTAAAAGACCCACGAGTGATGGGGGCAAAAAAGTTTTATGCTTGGCCATTATCATATATCTGAAGGAATCCAGTCCGACTCGCGGGCTTCGGAAAGCCTCCCTCGCCATTTCCATGTGTCGATAAAAACTTTGAGAAATTGTGGGTGTTTTACAACCGCTAGGAATGTAACTGTACAACTTTATTTAAATCCTACATACTCTGTCAACAGAGAGAGAGAGAGAGAGAGAGTGGATGGAAAAATTCGAGTTTATATTCGCCAAGAAATATGAAGAAGTGGAGTCTCGATTGTTTGAGAATGTCGTCGAGCCGCTCTGCGAGCTCGCAATCCAACTCGAGGCTCGCTGCAGCTTCGATACGGCACTCGAAATGTTCATTCGCGCAGTCACTTTTTGCCAGCGTACGCGCGAGCCTACAAAACAGATCTTCGATCCACGCGAGAGAAAGCGCTCTCGAACTTTGGAGCAGTTTTTTCTCGCTGCACAGTCGCTCGCGTGTCAAGAGTACAGCGGATGAGAATCGAGAGCAAATGTGCAGAGTGGAGGACCGACGGGACGCCGGTAAGAGCTGTCCGCAGTCGTGGAAATGGTAGATTCGCCGGTCAGACTCCTTAACCGTTCTCTCGACGCCCTCCAGCCTCTCTTTTCCTCCCGTGAATTATGGAACGAGTTAGTCTGATATCTGTCCCCGGGAAACTACGCGTTCTCGACGGTTTACCTCCGCGAGCCCTTCCCCGTCCTCGCACTTCATTCAACTCTGGCTCAGCATCGGTTTATTTATTCACTTGCTTATTCACACCGACCTGGTATAAAGTTACGTCAAGTCATCGTCATTTCATTCTCAAAACATTTCGCTCCGATAAATCCCGCGATTTATGCTCTTGTTTGCGCGGATTTAGCTCCGTAAACAGGCTTATCCGCGGGAATGAAAAATAAAATCGTTTTCTCGACTCTGTCGTTCTTGCTGTCGATACTTTTGTTTATGTCACTTGGAAAAAAATCGACGCTCATTGTTTAAAAGGCTCGAATCCTGTGCAGAGTTGCTTCCCTCACTTTTTTAGCGAACTAGCTTCAGTTACCCCCCTTGTTAGTGTTTGAAAGGAACATTTTTATATTAATGTCAGTAAATACTAATTAGTTCGTGGACCACGCGTCTTCGTCTCTTAAAAGTTCATCTTTCGTCGTCGTCGCCGTCGTCGTTCGTCCACGTTAAATTATCACGAATCGTGTAACAGTAGAATCGAGAGCGAAAGCGAAGAATTTTCGAGTTATCGAAGGCATTGTTCGAGAAACTAGGCAATTAGTGAGCAAAGTTGTAAATAAAAGTGGCAGAGTTCAGGAGCGGAAGATTGGAGCGCGTGAGTCAATCGTTTATCCGACGTGCCGAGTCTTTGTCGAGAATTCGCTTATTCGAAGGAGCGATCGAGCTATTTTTATTCCTAAGAAATTCATGCCAATCTGCGCGGGTACGCGAGTGTAGACCGCAAGAGTGAGTCGCGCTCGTTCGAAGAATGCTCGCGATTTACAAAAATCAGAGAATTGCCAACGACCTCGCGGTTCGCGGTTCAACGAGCTCTCGACGTTCGGAGATTGATGGGTCCAATGAAACGAGCGTTAATAGGCGTACGAACGCGTGGGAATGAATTAAAGGATTAAAGCCGAGGGCGGATTGGCTAGCGGAAAGAAATATTTGTTCGCACGATATTCTGCGACGAAAATTGAGAGCGGATTCGGGTGAACGAGTATGAGCTGCGAATAGACGGGACGAAAATTGAGCCACTTGAGATCGTTGAGGGGAGCTAATCCAGCGGCACGCATCAGAAGCGTGATTGATCAGGGCTCGAAATGGATAATATTTACAAGCCAATTAAACGCGGAATCGTCCGCATCGAATTCTCTTAATCGCAAACAAAAAGCCCGAGAAAAGAGTGCAAAAAAGGAGACGAAATGGGCGAGAGTTGCTCCAACGATTCAGAAAACTGTCGAGAGTCTGAGCCGGACAATCGACCGTGTAGGCGTTGAACAATGGGCGCGGAACGAGCGCAAGATTCGGTCAAAGAAGAGGCAGGAAACAATCATCGTTTCATTTTAAACAATTCGTCATTATCCAATAAAATATGGATACACAAGAGTCCAATGGGAGAAATGAAATTGGAGGCTCGCTCGTATTATGGTGAGACAAACGTCTGGGCTGTCACGATGCTCGACGATACGCGGAGCACTTGGAATTATTCGTTGAGTTATTACTCCGCATAATTACATCTATCATCGATTGTCAAACGTCCATGATCCTCCTGGAACGAGAGTGTACAAAGCACGAATGTAAATCACACGATTATTCCCCCGCCGCGCGTATCCACACTCAATCCCTTGCATAAACGAGCGTTCTCAATTAATCCATAATTACTCGAGGCTCCCAAGCAATTACCTCACTCTCATTTATTTCATAAGCCCGACATAATCAATGTACACGCGGAGCACTGCCGCTTGTACGAATGTTTTATGCATGTCGCTCTGTGTCTGTGTGTGTGTGTGCTGAGTCCATTCAGAGTCTACCTTTCAGGAAAGAGTGGGAAGCGAGGGTAGACTATTATAATGTAAATGAGGTTGCTTGCAACGTCGAAAGAAGACAGCGAACCGAGCCTCTTCCACGAACCGTTAGTTTTTATTCCTCCTGTCAAAAAACGTATCCTTTAAACCGGTGCCATTACATTTTTTTTCTGTCGCTTATGTCGAGCTGAATAATTCGATGAATAAATTATGCCCTTCTAAAGCGTGCATCGACGCTCCTGCCGACGTTATTCCTCGAGTGTATCACGCCGGCAACCTAATTTCCAGAGTTTTTATTCCAGCCACGGAATATTCCGATTAGAGATTACGCCGAAGCTTTTTACAGATAAACTTCTCGGTTTTTTCCTCCCAGACCAATTATCGCGTCGAGATTAAAGTTTTCGGACAAACCATCAGAATATTTCGAGCCTTTGCAAAATTCTTTATGCGCGATCGTTCAACTTGCTTTTCTTCATTTTTCTCAATCCCCTTGCTCCAATCCACCACCCATTTTAGTGCTGTGCCTGGAAATCTCCTAGTGACGTCCGCAGTGATGTGTACGACAACGAAAAATTGCGCATAACGTTGCATTAGCGAGGAAAAAAATACACGAGAGCTCGCCTCCGAAAGAAACTGGCTTTCAAAAGAGAGGGAACAACGCTCGGTTTTTATTGTGGGAACTTAACCACACTTAGCAATGAAACTCATCAGAACTGGCGTTCAACCGAACGAAACTGGGATTTTGCGTATTTCAGCTTTTTTCTTACCCACTCTCGTTCTCCATGCTCGCACAATTTCCAGTCGACGTGGCTTTTCAACCGTCCTCATTGTCATGCTCTCCATGATTGTTCAGCCGATATCAAAGGCTCGAATGTTTCTCGATTCAAAAAATTCGAATGTATTTTTCAAAGCTCGGACAAAGCGTTGAAACGCGGATCTTTGCTATATTGTAATATTTGTAACTGGATTCTGCATCGTAATGTCAGGAATTTTAGGGCCACGAGAGGTTCTACCTGAAAATATCGTCGAAATTACGCTACACCAGCGCACTGCAATGTGACAAGGGTCATAATTTTTTATTCAATTCTGTCTCGCTCTCTTTCACTTCGCAACAAATTTGATAGCCATTCTGACGCGTGTAAACTTTGCGGTTTATTTCTCCGAATCCTCCACTTTGATTAATAGCTTTCCTCTCAACACTTTACAGCCGTTTTCCCTTTTTTGTTAGCACTGACTCCGAAGGTAATTTTTTCTCTTCATTCTTCAATAAAAAACTGAAATGAACGGGAAGCAGGAGCTGCGTGACGGATGCAAATTTGCTCTTTCCCTTCGAACACGATCGCTGTGAACGTTTCCTTCCGTCGGTTACACTCTTTCATGGTTTATAAAACGAAATTTACACAGCTCTGTCGACAGAGAACCGGGAATTTGCTGAATGAATTCATTCAAAAATTCCATCGTCTATAATCGTTACACACGGAGAGACTTTCATAGCAAAAATTATAATAATATTATAATAATAATCGCTACAGAGTCTGTCAAATAATGCAAAAGTTTGGGGAAGCATTATCACAGTTCATAGTAAATAACGCGCTGTACTATATAAAAAATGAAGACCGAGCGAATTTTCATCAAAAACATAGCAAATAATGCAATGATTTGATGAAAATTTAGGGGATAACATAGCAGTGTCGTTTCTCTGTGCTATACGAAAAATTGCATAGTTTCGTATTTTCCCTTTTACCGGACCGAATTTTGCTCAATAACATAGCAAAATTCATGCGCCCACCAATTATAGGAGGCGTTGCTCCGTATAAACATGAAAATTAACCAGTGGCACATAGTTAAATTTCAAGCAATTTGTCCAGTCCAATTCACCAATTTTTAACCCTAGAACGCATGACTGGGGTGTGAGCACACCCCACGCGAACTTCAAACTACGCTCCCGTCCTAACAAGCGACATTATCGACTGATTATCGACGGATTTTTTTATAAATAAATTCAATTGAAATTAGTTTTATCGTACATCATTCTTTTCGTTATAAAAAAACGAAGAAAATGGTGTAGGATAAAGTCAGTTTAGCATCGTAGGACCGGATTTATAAGCAGAAAAAGAGTGGGGTGCGTTCAAACCCCGGTCATGAGGTTGAGGGTATGAAAAAAGGCACATGAGGTGTAGGGTTAACATTTCGCCAAAGACACGAGTGACATTCGGATATCGATACATCGTTCGATGTAAGAATGTCGTACATAGTAAAATTTGAGAGAACTGCTTTCAGCATCAAAATTACTATGCACTTTGGTGAAATGTAATAGAATGGGGATATGGAACAGCGCTGCTACAAAGCATAGCAAGTTTTTCTAGCAAATTCATCGGAAATATTCGTATAAAAGCCTTATTCGACCAATGCCAATATTCCAGTGGAATAAAAAACTTTTCAGCGTGGAACGTCAGTCACGCTACGCTGGTGATAGAAACCAAAAAAACTCGAATTTTTGACGAACCTTCGAAACTTCATAAACTCGAGAGTCTGTCTCTGCACGTGATTTTTCGCCCTCTTGGCCGCCCCGGAACAGGTTGCTTAGAATAACTCCCGCTTAAAAGAAGTGCCAGTTTCGCAAAAGCCTCGTTAACATTGATCGGATTTTTATACACGTGGTATCTTATGGAAACATCTCACGCAATCTGTCCACGAAGTGTTTTTTCGTTCACGTCGTCCAGAAATAGAGAATCCTCCTCCTTCTCCGGCCCGGCTCTCTAGCACTCTGCGTCTCGAAAAAATGGGCAAGAAAAGTGGATTGCGGAGTGATCCCGTCACGGGAAATCCTCGAGCTTCCTGAAAATTTATACGCTCACTTTATATCTGAAATAACTGAAGTACGTACGTGCTGGAGGGGTGGAAAGAACGAATCGTGCCTCGTTCTCCCCCGATAAAGGAGGTTCGGGGGGGGTTCGAAGCTTTTGGAAACGCGGTTCATCACTCGTGAGAGAACATCGAGTGTCGCGTATCTTGAGAATCATTCACTTTCGAGGCGTTCATTAATACGAATAGAATTTCTACGAATTCTACCCGGGGTCTTGAAAAGTACCGAAGTTTCTGAGCCGCCTAAAATTGGCAATCGAAGTTACTCAATTCGATTTTGCTGCCCCCTTCCCACTAACAACCGGAGACATAATGTTTTCGTTTTTTAAACGATTGCCCCAATCACATCGTTCAATAACTTTTAATAATTCGAACCGCGTCGAATGGAAAGTCGAAGGCTGGCTCACTAAATTTTCTAGCCAAGTTACGAACTAGGTTGAATCTGGCCGCCCGATCTCTCGCCCTTACAAACCGTATTTCATCTTTTATTTTCTACCTCATCCCGCGACTTATTTTTCCAAAGCCCCGGGGGCAAGCCTCAAAGTCGTATACCGAGTTTCAATTCAAAACGTTCTACATTCCGCGTAAGATCCTTGTCGACGTGTACGAGTGCAATTACTTTTACGAATAAGTTGCGTCGACATCGTAGCTGTCGAGAAGTTCGTAACCACCGACTCGCGAGACACGGATAAGAGTCTCGATAGTGAAGTCACCCCGTTGCTGGAGTGAGACGAAGGTGAAAGCTCGGTATCTGAGGAGGCCCTTCATTTTAATAAATTTGTAGAATCTTTAACGTTAAAGTTTGGAGCTCCGTGGGAAAGAATCAGGGAGAGAGCGAGAGGGGGAGAAGCACTAGAGAAAATGTTGGAGCGAAGCGTTGGCGGTGAATTTGCTAATCATAATTTTATCCTTATCTCGATGAGAAAAGCTCTCTCGCGCGTCTCCTTGTAATATTATTTCTCAATCTCGACTCCCTTCTTCTTTTCTTTCACCACAAATGAAGCTAAAGCACGATGAGAATCTGCACATTTTGTGTATTTGTTTTGCGAGATAAATTATTTGGAATTCGAGGTACCCGAGTGTACGAAATAACCAGAGAACTTAAAAATTCTGAACTCGTTTATCCCCCCGAGAAATCACCTCGACTAATGGCAGAGAGACACTGCGAATAACGCGAACGTTTCGATTGTATCAGCAAGATAAAACCGTCTTTATTGCTGTCGCTATAAAAGGTCAGTGAGAGTGAGCTGGGAGCTGGAAACAAGGATGCTTCGAACGTAAAAAATTTCACAATTTCGACTCCTCCGATTGAGATCATGCTTTTGGTATCCGAAATTCGATCCCCCAGACTTCCTTAAATTTCTATTAAAAATCTTTCAAAAGCCTGCTTCAATTACGAGCCAGAAGATAAAACGAAAGTGCTTTTATGAGCGTGATCGTCAAGGATGTTCGTCGCAAGGATGTTCGCAGCTAAACTTTGTTGGAACGAAATACAAACTTTCGCGGTTTTCGAACCAAAGTTTTCGAGCTCCAAAACACTCTGGCTGAATATTTTTGTTTCCGCGCAAATGAGATCGTTAAAGAATCGGAGGGAAAATCGATCTCGAGAAAGTGCTTTTCGCTTCGGAAACTTCTTTGATCATTATTTCATTCGGAGTTCGAATACAACAGTTTGAGGCTTATCGGGAGATAAGGGCGATGTAATTAACCGGAAACGATGGATTTCGCATGGAATCGCTCGTACGAATTTGCACGCAAAAGTGCATCGAAACTGGGAAAATATTATTTTTCATGTACGTGATCTCGAACGGTAGTAGTAACGGTACGATAATGGTCGGACCGAGCTCACGGTTTTGTGTTATCGGGCACACACTTCTTTCGTACGATCCGGCTCTTTATCCGTTTCCCCATTCGCTCTCCTTCCTTCCCCCTCGTGTTTTCGAGCGTACAAGAGCGTCGGGGAGGAGAGAGAAAGAGCGAGAGACGAGGCGAAGCGTGCACGAAAAATTGGACAAGCCGTGCGCACCGAGGACGCTGCATGGGCCGAGGCAATTTGAAAAGACGTTTTTTCTTTTCACCTCATAAAGTGAAACCGGTTTGCATACGCCAGCTTTGCACCGACGTCCACTTTTTCCTTTATCATATTGTTCCTGCGAGCGTGACCAGGAGTACAGCTTTCGCCACTACCCGCTTAAAATCCTCTATTGCTTTTTTTCCTCTAGTAGAATGTAGAGCAAATGAGAGCAATCGAAATTTCAGGCGCACTCTGTGGATTTCCATTGGTCGTTGCTCCAGCTATTTTTGCTCTGCTTCTATTTCGACGAATCGCCAAAGACAAAAGTACGCGTGGATCGAAAATTCGGGCTGGTCCGTCTGACGTTCAACTCGCGATGGAATCTGGAATAAAAATGTAAATTATTTCACAAGAAACTTTCCTTCCTGCGTCTCGTTGTCGGCTTAAAAAAAAATTGCAAGAGTGATATATTGATTTTGTTTTGAGAAACTTCGATGCGGCGAAAGGGGCGAAAGAATCTCCTCGGCGAGCCCCAATCCTATTTTTCCTTATTCATATCTTTCTTACTTTCCTCACTCGCGCCACAATTTACCCCCACACCTCAGACGTGTGACATAAAAATGGATCACGTAAGTTCGTGGGAGTAAGAACCGCTGCTCCCGAGACGTAAAAACTCGTCCCTCGATTCCTTCGTCCCTTTTACTTTTTAGTGCCCATTGCTTCACTGGTGAGCTCACAAACAGAAAGAATTTCTACGTATACGTTATTTATCTTACGAATATTTAGAGAGCGGACTAGAAATTGAAAGCGAAAAATTCCTCGGCGAGCTTTAAAGTTAATGGAAAATTCATCTCGCTACAACAAATATCCAGTAAATTTCATTTCCGATTCGAAAGTTGAGAAAAAATTTCTGAAAGTGGCAAAAACTGTGGAGTCCATGGAAATGAAGGGATTCGAATATTTTTTGTATCGCAGTTCTAGTCATTCGCAGCTGTCGC
The DNA here is from genome assembly GCF_019457755.1 of Venturia canescens. NCBI lineage: Eukaryota > Metazoa > Arthropoda > Insecta > Hymenoptera > Ichneumonidae > Venturia > Venturia canescens. The sequence continues at coordinate 5,738,919 of NC_057425.1, forward strand.
ACTCGCACGCTCGCACGCGGGGGACCAACACATTCGGGTTTTTATTGTATCGAGCGTTCCCAATGCTGTGGGAACCGTGAACTAACGAAACTTGTAGATTTTCTTCTGTGAAACACATTCGGGAAGAATAAATAACCGGAGAAAAATGAACGCGTCGGTTTGGGCGACGACACTTTTTGTTAGCACGAAATAGGATTGTATGTGTGTTGTGCAAAGAAAACTTTATACGAACGGCCCGAGGAGAAAGGATACAAATGCTTTCTATCGAGATTGCCGAAGCCTTCGCCCACAACAATTTATTCCATCCCTTCTTCGCTTATTCATTCGATTCTTCTGATTCGTTCTGACGTGACAATTAAGATGAGCCTGCACCATTTTCGAGGCAATTTACCACGGTAATAAATCTCGATCAAACTTTTTTTCAATGGTAATTCAAGTGCTGCTTCTCGGTATTGATTTTACAAAATTTTCCAGAAATTCTTAACCCACAGTTTTTCAAAATATCGAACAATTTTTTGAACAATGTTTCGTGGGTTTATTTTAAAAACAAGAAAAACGATGCGCAGCTCGGCTCTTCCCTTGGCATTATTTTCATCCCGAAAAAGAAGTTAATTTGAGAGCCTGTGACGATTTGTTAAGCAGCGAGATGAGCGACGAAAAAGCCTTTCCGAGCGATGAGTCTCGGTAGATTTTTTTGCGATCATCACGCCCTTGAGTCCACTCGCCATTAAATTCATAATTCTCTCTCCCGCGGCGGCAAGAATCAGCAAGCACGAGCGAAAGAAAAACGAAACCAAGAGAAAAATAAAGAAAAAGGAGGGAGTGAAAGAGACAGACTTTTACCTATGGACGTGTTCGCTCTGGCGAGAAACGCGATCGCTTCCGCTCGAGATCCTCCCGTTCCCTCATCCTCTTAGGGGATATAAAATCGCGAGAATATATAAAAAAAAAACACACAAAAAAAACGAGAAGAACTGAGCGTAATTCATCGGGTATCGTTTTGCGACGAAACGGTTGCAAGGGAAAAGAAATTCAGCAAAAAGTATTTATGAAAGAATAAAATGTGATAGGGTGTTCCTTGAAACAAAAAAAAAAGAGACGAAAAACCGCCGAGGTTTCCTGCGCCCTGGGAGGTTTTCACGGCCTCAAAGTCACGGGAGTTCTTCGCTTTCTACTCCGGCGCAGTTTCGTCAACCGTAAAGGACGATCTTTCTTTGCGGTTCCAATGTTTTTCTCTCGTTGACGTATCACGCGCATATGTTGCGCGTCCTGTCTTCTGCTCTGATTAATGAAAGAATTCTCGGCTTGTTGGCGACGAAAGTCCAAGAAGAAAACTGCTTTTGGGGTGCAAGAAAAATGCTTTTCCACCGATGGACTCTCCGCACAGTTGCCCTCTCGTCGAACCAGACTCCCACGTGCCTTCAACTGGCTATTAATCTTCCCAATTAGCGCATCGTAGATTGGGGCCGGAGGAGTTCCTCGCCGAGAATAAAATCAATCAAATTTTCATCCGCGGGAAGCCACTAATATTGAAATTTGTCGCCATTCATCTGCAGCTCTTCGCTCCAATGACTCGGAATTCCTCGCACGTCGCTCCACTTCCAAAACCCATAAAAATTCTCCATCCAATGTCGTACGGTTCCTGAAAAATTTCGAGACGATCATCAGAGAGGAAAAGGAATAAAGACACTCGACAAATTCGACCGAGACTCTGCCTCGGTCCACGACTGAACTTTCGCCTACACAAGTGATAAATCTGTCCTCGAAAATCAGCAATTCAAATGATCGGAGAATCGTCGCGAGCACGCTACTTCTTTTTCTCGTAAAAAAAACGCCTTGACTCCATGAACGGGAAGAGCGAGCACAAAGTAGAGCCGGGAAACCGGAAGCAACGAGTGCTCCGCACAGAAAAGATAAATCGAGGGAGATTAAGAGGATGAATCGCTCGAGTTTGCACGAAAAGATCATCCCAACGATAATTGGATTTGTTCGATTTGAATGAGCTTTGCGTCGTTGACCTTGGTAAGGAAAAACTGAACGTGCCTGCGTCCGAACGACCAAGTTCATTGGAACAAGTTTTCGTTGCAAAATCGACGCACGTTAACAACCTCAACGGGATCAAATATCGGGGGGAATTACAGCGGATTATTGTCACAAATGGGAACGACTGCACACGAAAATATTTAGAGATTGGCTCTGTCTATCGTTACAGGGATTAAGCATGCCCGTGAAATTCTTATACAAGAGCTCGATGTGCTTTTCGCGGTCTCCGAGCATCTATAAGTTACGTTTGAGCCTAATATTAGAACGCTCGCGCTCGAACTCGCAGTTAAGTGTCTCGAGAGTCGGCATACGCATTCGTAACAAGTGCGGAGACCTTGGATGTTTAACGAAACACACGAGAATGAGAGACGAATTAAATAAATGAGCGGTTCGAAGCGTTGGGGAATTCGATACTGTAAACTTGATCGTTTTTATGATTCGGCCAACAGTTTCAATGGATTTTCAGGCTATTTCGACTTGGGGCATTATTTTTTATGAAACTTCAAATTAAGCTGAGCTACTTGTTTCAACTTTGTGTTCCTTTCGATGGAACTTTTTATGTGGAGTAAAATTCATTTGATTTTCTAGCCAGTTGGGAAGAAGTAAGAAAATGAAAAAGTTTAAGAGCGCGATAAAAAGGATGGAGCACGAGCTTCAGCCGCAAGTCAGACACGCAAACGAAAGTTTTTTTAATCCAGAACGACGCAGCCTCGTTTGTCGAAACTATGGAGGAACATTTTCTTGACATTTCCGAGCAGGAAAGTTCGGTTTTTATTGCTTCATTCGCTTCCATTGGGACTATAAACTCATAATGAAAATATTATATGATTAATCAAGTCACGAGCCCACTGCACCAGTTTGAACAGCAATTTTTCTTTCATTTAATGGGACTGAAGGATGAAAACGTGATTCCCGATAAACCGAGGCTCTTGGGAGGGCCGCGGTCGAAACACTCGCTCATTTACACACAAAATGAACGTCAAAACGGAGCAATCGAGGGTATGTGCACGAGGAAGAGGAAATGTTGAGATTTTGACGATGCACGTACGGGTACTTATAATTTACGAGGCCAAAGTGCCTGTTGTTATCGGCACCCCGCTCGTTACAGCATTGAGGCAAGTGCACGGTGTCGGAAGACGTGCTGACGTCACGATCGTAAGCCCTCGTCGGTTTTACGATCGCAGGGCAACGCTCGAAAGGAGATAAAAAGGGGCTTTGCGTGTTTTCGATCCATTCGTTGCGCTTACCGAGGCGAGCAACCACCGAAAATGCAAATTTCTTCACTTTTCTCGGACTTGGAATAAAAAATGTTGAGGAAAAAACATTTCGGGTTCATTGTACAGGATTTTTGAAGTTCCAGCATCCCAGTCGAGCATGCCTTCATCCGCGTGAGCAAAAATAAAGTACTGAGAATAAGTGTACGAGGTGAGAAACAAAAAGATCGACGAAAAAGTTGATTTTTCGCTCGAAGCCTCGTCACGGAGACTCTTTATTTAGAATTTATCGCCAGTGGCTTTGTTACGGTTTCCTCGTAACGTGCCGGAGGAACTGCATTTGTCAGTCGAAGTGCTTTCGCGAGGTCTCATTTTGCCAGGCTAAGATTCTTGGATGTCTGGACGTAGGAATTTCCATTTGACTACGAAGAATTTCCATTCTCTTTGGTGACGTGCTCGATCGTTTCGGACGAACGGAGTTGGACGTTGTCGTGACAGAGCCGCGGAGACGAAAAACGAAATGCGTTTGAACCAACAGCCGCAAGTTAGGGAGCGTAAAGGAAAATTTGTTTTTATGAAAATGATGAGAATCGAAGCTCGAAAGAACGAGGCAACCGGGTGACCCATTTTTCGGAACACTATTCGAAACAATTTGATGCGAGATTCGAGTCTCGTCGGAGAACAATTTGTGTCTGAATCACTTGTTTTCTATATTTCATTCATTCAAGTCCGTGGAGACAAAAAGGTGTAGGATTCGTCTGACAACGAATGCGAGCGAACGACGCGCGACGATGATACTCTGCACAGCGAGCGCAAGTACCGAAATAATCTTTCGGCCTCTTCTCGACTTTTTGGCACAGAAATCCAACCGCCGAGAAGAACAGTGCAAAGAGATTTAAGGCTGGATGAAAAAGCAGCGAGCAGTTTACTCGACGGGCCCTCGTTTAATACAAATTACTAAATTTAGGTTTTCGAAGAAAGAACGTTTCGGAGCAGCGTGACAAATCAAAGAAAATAGTCGAACGAAAGGGCCTCCGCGCGATCCCCCGACACGAAATACACGATCGTCTTATTTACGGGCTTGTTGAAACGATCATTTCGACACCGTTTTTCCACGTTTTTTCCGACTGATGCGCGAGCCATTGAAGAGAAAAAGAGAATTCTCAACTTGCGTTTTTCACTCGATCTCCGCGCAACTTTATTGCCAGTTTCCGGAGTGTTGATTTCAAAAACGATCCCGAGGAAGCTCCAGTGCAGAATGGGAGGATCGTTCGTACAGTTCAATTTCACGTGGCGCGAAACCAACCACCAGTTCCCATGGAGTGAGGGGCTACATTACGGTCACGCGAAAGCCTCTGACGAATCGAAAGCCACGTGAAGACTGCACGAAGCGAACAAAAGTTTCAGGCAGTCACGTCAGTTTCGAACTGACTTATTGGCTCAGAAAAAGAATTTTTTTCCCCAAAAATTTCAATCTCCATTCCTCCGATGACAGAAATTGACGAATCGTCATTTTCACGATGCGACGCAGCTGTGCTGTATCCCAGAACGTTTAAGACCGGAGTCTAAAGTATTCTATGAAAATAGCGGACGTTCCGCTCGTCTTGACAAGCCTGAAAGAACGAGGAATTATTTATAAAGTGTCGAGATGTTACTCATTGGTAAAAATACAACCGAGAAACTTGCGTACGATGCGGATTCTGAGCCCTCGGTGCATTGAACGCTGCTCATCTTGACACAAGCGTTTGGATATTTTTGCTATTCGGATAGCTTGCTCGTCTGACTCGAGACTTACTGGGATCACTCGCGACGTCTCGTCGCTGGCAGGGACAAAGTTCAGAGTCGAAATTCAGAGTATTGCAATCGGAGGCTGCTAAAATTTTTTGCGACTTTTAGAGCGAAGGAACCGGGGAAAGAAAAATCAATTTCTTATTGAATCTGAGCATCGCTGTGTCGAGTGATCGATAATAAAACAAAGCGCATGAAAGCTTGTCACCTTTACATTGGCATTGCAGTATCGTTCGATAAAAAGTGTTGTATTGAATTTGCCTCAATCGTAAGCAAGGAAGCTTACGATTTACAGCGTTCGAGACCCGCCTCAACTGCCAAGAAACTCTCGAAAATTGTCTTTCTGTTAAACGCCCATGAATCCGAAGCGACTGACCCATTTAGTTGATAACCCAAATTGCTAAACTTGTTCGTCGTTGTTTTCTCTCGTTTCCAATCAAACGAGCTTTCGCTCCCGGAGTTTCTCGCTTCGAGAGGCTCCACACATTAATCTTGTAAAATCCGTTTCACGAGGGATAAAAATATCTTTAAACGCAGAGTGGATGCACCGAACGTTAGGCCTGACGAGATCCCCCTGGCAGCCCGGAGATTCAATTGTGACAAAGAGACTCGTTCAAATCTCTCCCCGCACACCTGTACGCGATCCCTTCGCCTGAGGAACATTTAATTAAGTAGACAAAGATGAGCCCTCGAAGGACGGAGCACGCAGAAAAACTTCACGCTCGCATAAATAATAAATACAGACGTAAATTAAATCTGCACTCCCTTCGAGACAATATTTTCATTCGCTCCGCTTTCTCACCGGGCATTTTCCGCTCCAGGAATCTCCAGAAGGCTTTCGAATCGCGGCCCTCCAAACAGTTCATTTTCAAATCAAAATATTCGCCTCATTTCTGCTCTGTGCCTCAAATACCAACGTAGTATTGCGCACTCCAGCTGCGAGCAAACGAATGCATTAATTAAGAATTGCAGTAAAATTAATTAAGAGATAATTGAAAGGAAGAAAGTACCATCACAGCAATGGCAACCAGCAATAAGCTTTGAGAGTGAAGAAACGTTTGCACTGGGAAGCATGAATTTTCGTGAAAATTCAATAAAACTTCCTTACACAAAATATTTTAATTTACCTTAATGAAAAAGTGCTTTTCACGCTGTGACAATTTTCCAAAGCCATCCTTTAATCTTCTTCCACATTTTCCCGGAAATTAGGACCCTTAGCCAATGAACTAAAACGCAAAGACGCTTTAGTCCAATGAGTGAATTCCTTCGCTTTAAGAGCATGGATCCCTCGGTACATCGCGGAAGCGCGAGTGCGAGAGAGCTGCAAATTTTGAAAGTTAAATTTTTCCTCCCAGTTCGCCCGATCGGAAAGATCAAAATATCAGCCCATTTTCGCCATCGCCCCGCGTGGGCTGACAGAGCTTTTTTTCCAATCGATCAAACCGTCTCAAAGTACTTCGATTTCGAAAATTCTCATCTACGACGTTGCTAACTGATCCATATACTCTTAAGGAGGGTGGCTAGGGACGATACAATGTTGCCATGCTAAACCATGTAAAATACATTAAAAATTTCAAAATGATAAGAATTTAATAAAATTTGGTGAACATATTCTTTAGAGTTAAATTTGAAAATACAATTTTTTTCAGATTTTTCTTCTGTACAGTTATCGAGTAATTGATCACTAAAGTTCACGTGTATAAGCATAGCGTTTCCATATATATAGGTATACATTCCGGGCATAAGAAATCTGCTTTAATGCGTAATTACTCGATAACTAAGCAGAAGAAAATTTTGAAAAAAATTGTGTCTTCGCATTTGATGTTAAAGAACATTATCACCAAATTTGATCAATTTCTTATCAATTCGACGAACGTAGCCACCCTCCTTAAGACGCGCTGTAGCTGACGTCGAAGATTGTAAGCTGCGTAAATGTGTGTCACTGGAGTAAAATGCATAGGGTGCAAAGTGCGTCACGCTGAAATTACCCGAATAGGAAATGGGAGGGGCGGGGGGGGGGGGGGGGGGGCAGTGGCAAAGTGTTCCCTGTGTGACTCTCATAGTCACACAGGGAACAATGTGTTATAACGTCGAGCATAGGAACGGGGAATAAGCCTGACGTCATGGAGTTGTAAATCAGTGAGAAGAGCATGCAGTTCGAGAGAGAAGGGAGGGAGAGGAAGAAAGAGCGAGAAAGCAGCCGGCGCCTGTGGCTCAGCATTCGAGCTCACCCACGCTCTTCTTTCTCGTTTATCCCATACGTAGCCTCATCCATATCCAGCTCGGTTCTCTACCGCACTCGAGAATCTTCTCACTATAACGTTTTTCCGGGATTTTCGTCTCGCACACCATCTACTAACCGCGTATACCATCCGCTGTGCTCTCCATAAATATTCTTTTGTCCGGTTGACCCTTTCCTGGTCCCCCAACGTCGATAACCTTCGCGACCTGGCCAAAAACGATCTTTCTACATCGAATTCTTCCGGCGCACACGCATGTGGATTGATGTGCTGCGCGATGGGGCGGGATGCTGCGAGGAACTTGGAAATACAAAGCTTTCTTTATCACCCTCGGAGAACTAATGGTCGAAAGACTCCCTTTGGGACAAACGGTTGATTCGTGTTCAGAGATACAACGGATTAATAAGCTTTGGGACTTTGATAATTGGGTCGATCTTCGCTGAGGATTTTGCCCGGAAATTAGCGCACATTGCCGTTTATTTTTGCTGGCTCAATTCCTCATGATAACATTTTTCCCACACTTTTTTATCTCGAGCCCCATTTTTCACGGCCAGACCGCTCGTACTTTTCGCGGTGAGTTTGCCTAATCAGTGGATAATGAAGACTCGGGATAATTTGGGGTTCCCTCGTCGTGAACGCCTTCGACGGGCTGCTATTAACTTCTGGTGGCTCGAAGGAGCCTCGTTTCTTGCTACTGCTTAATCACTCGAATCCTAAGTGCGCCTTCGATCATTTCGGTTGTTAGTGCTCTCGTTCGTAGCCCTTCACCCACTTTCGTTACGAAACGGTGTTGCGTCTCCGGCACAGGCGAACGCGAACTTTTTTGGAGCCGTTTTTGCTCGGATGGAAAATGGGCTTTCGGAGAAAAGGGGAGTATTCGCGATCGAATTGCTCCTCGCTTTTCACCGGGGCCTGCAACGCACTCTAAAAACTTTTCAAGTTCAGACCGTGAAAAAGTTTCCAGACTCAATTGACCCGGATAACTTTAATTAAAGAGGGAAAATTGCACACTTTGCCGGAACGTGTGTTTGCGCACTCGTAACCTTTGGAAGATTCGAGTTTGCGAGCGCAGATGTTTCGTATTTTCAGCTACAAACATCGAGAGTTTCGAGCACGAGCTTTTTCCAAGGATATCGCATTACGGAAAACTGGCTGCACGTCTCGAAATGCTTTCGTTGCGTTACTAGTTTCTAGTAACTTTTTATTTTCCATTATGCAATATGAGCGGAAACATGGTCGCGTAAAGATTTTTTTTCTTTGAAAGCTCGCTTTCCTTGGCTGACAATTTTCCGCACATTTTCCCGCGCGTCAAGGGAACTTTGGAGCTGTTAATTGGACAAAATACCTTTCAAGCTCGAGTAACTCAAACCTCGGAAAAAAAACAACGATCGAAGATTCATTTCGGAAAGGAAAAAATAATAGTCGCGCGACCTCCAGCGGCTTTGACGCTCACGATCGCCTGCAGGAAAAAATCTATATTAGAAATTGTGTAGCCTCCATCCCCAGGCGCTCAATCTTCTTCAACTTCGCAAAAAGCCATGGAGCAAAGACACGCCCTTGTCAAAGTTGAGGCCGAATTATGAGCAAGCCTCGCCGGACCTTTTCGCTCGTCGAACCTTCTTTTTTCTTTCATTCTTGCGCGTAATTTCAAATGATTGATCTGGCCAACAGTCGCACGTGGCCGCTCATCGAAAGTCGATTTCACACAACCGATCCTACAAAATCAACCAGTTTTTTTGTACCTCCGCTCCTCCACAGATTCGCAGACTCAACTGTTTTCAAGTCTCCTGAACTCACGCTATTTCTCATTCGAACGATCCTCATTTTGACAGGCAACAAAACCCTGAAATATTTCGAGAACGAAGTTGAGAAAATTCCGTCCAAAATGAAACATTCCAACTGCGGAATAATAGTCAACGAGTACGAAGATTTTATGGCGTTGATTATGAATTTTTTCCCAAAAATCCCCACAAATAATGTGAGGCGACGACGAAGAAAAGAAAATGCGTTCAAAGCTCAAAATCAAAATCGTTTTTTGGGAAAGAAGAATTCTCGAAACTTTCGAAACTTGCTTACAATCAAGTTTTGAATTTTATCAAAACTGAGTGTGAAAAATCATTTGTTTTTCTTCGACGTCGTTTGTGAGTGACCTGAAAAGAAAAATCCGTTTGATGCCCGAGCAGGACTCCGCGAAAGCCTTCGGATGTGAGAGCTTCCAGCCTGAAGAGATACGAGTCGTTTTAGCTGGAAGGCTAAAACTGTATTGGAGGTGGAACGAGGTCACTATAAGGGTGAAAATGAACGATGGGAAACTCGCCGAAATAAAGCGTTTCCTTTGACTGATGACGCTTGCGATTTTATGGTTGCCGATGTCACCGCGGGGCTGCGAAGCTTTGTCGCAGTTTGCTTATTCATTGCTTTGACGATCCCGGACCAATCTACGCTTAGCCACGAGATAATATTGTCTGACGAACGAATTCACGCAGAGCGTACGCGATTCCACACATTGTTGTACCTCGTTTCTGTATAATTCACGATATTCACGTGTGTTCGTAGTAGTTGAAGGTAAACGATGCCGCGGTGCCGTGAACGAACCTCGTCAGTGGACGATCCTCCGATATCAAGCTCGCTCTGAAATAATTACGATGCATGAGGAAATTCAAGCATAATCGAGATGCGTTGAGCTTCGCCACATTCTGCAGGGCGCAAATCCCCTTTTTCGTTTTATTTTGATCACACCGGTATGAGATTTTTCTAAATCGAATATAAAGGTGATTTGATTTTTCAAAGCTTCGCGACAAAATGTCACCTCGTTTGCTTCGCAGCGAATTGCAAGCGAATCTCGATTCTCATTGAATCGAGTACTGAATAAAAATGGCACTCGAGACGAGAGCAAATTTATTTCCTCGTCTCGAGCCTCAACTACGAGAAAATTCTCGTCGATTGAACAGCGTTCGAGTGGCGAATTATTCCCGTGTCAATGGCTTCAATCGAATGGTTTCCAGGCAACTGAAACGTTTTTTTTACATTCTACATTGCAACGAGATCAAAAGTTCTCGCAATTGAGCTCCGGTGAATGCGAAATGGTTTTCCCACTGCGTTCAACCGATGACGGAAGACGAGAGCAAAAACAATTGGAGCGTAGCTGTTAAAATTAAGAAATACGAAAATCCTCAATGATTTTTCATTCGTTTTAATTGCAGATTTTCCGGACTGGATGATGAGGCAGCTGGACAATAAAAGCCGCCGTTTGTGGACGTTTTCTCTGGCGAGGAATCCCGGAGTGCAAGTGAAAATTGGAGAGAGTTTTCGAGGCCGTTTCCACCGGAGAAGTGAGAACTCTCGTTGGTGTCTCTGAGGTTTTTCACCGAGTAAACGGGAGCTCGAAACAATCGTGACAATTGTATCGAGGCTGGCTAATCCGAAGAAAAACAGACGCAGAAAAGTGGATTCGGATCTGTCACGAGTGACGATCGCAGAGAATCATGGTGACGTGATTCGAACGCGGTCTCGGATCAAAGGCGGACTCGACGGGGACGAAACGGACGACGAGGACGAGGAGGAAAATATTTTGCGGAGATAAATGTTCGAGCGACCAGAAGCAACGGAAGAGTGAAAAAAAAACGCACACACAAAACGAAAGAAATCGCAGCATCAAAAAACCAAGGAAACGACAAACTTTGAACATTTCCCGAAACGATGGAAGTTAGTTCGTTTGGAAATCTCACCGAGCCAGCGACCAACAGCAGTCTCGTTATCGCGAGCAACAAGACGAACGCAAATTTGACTCTCGAATGCAAAGCCGAGCTTACCGAAGGTGCGCTCTTCGAGTTCATCACCAATGGCATTCTCCTCAATCTCGTTGGGCTCTTCGGACTCTTTGGAAATATCATCTCCATGATCATTCTCTCCAGACCCCAAATGAAATCTTCGATCAATTATCTATTGATCGGACTCGCGAGATGCGACACCGTACTCATCATAACCGCGGTGAGCGCTTTTTATCAAACTAACATTTCCTCATTTTTATGATTATCGTCCAGGAGCCGCTGAGTCAAGAAATTTGTTGAATCAACAAAACTTTCTTCGTCCGGGATCAGTATCCCCGATCAAATTCGGTGATCGAGTCACTCAATTTTTCGTTGAATTCACTAATTTCATTATCCTCGTCCTCAGAGGCGATTTCAGAGGTTTATTCTCGTAAAGGGGGCATAAGTGAGCGATCGAAAAACCTTTCAAAATGGCCTTCCTCCCGCGGGGGTTCAACACGAAGCATTTTTCAATGCGCGCGGTAAAGCAGCGCAAAAAACCGCGAGGCTCGATCGTGATTTACGGCAAGAAAGATCAGCCCGGTTTTCAAATTTTTCGGGATTATCGATAAATCATTTTGCCCGAGAAGGAGGAGAGGAGAGAAACTGAATAATCTATCAGAACGCTGTCAATTTCGGGAGTTTATACACGGGCACGTATCCCAGCAGAGCCAGCCGTACGACCCTTCGCGGATATAGCCTGACGAGACGAATCCCGACTCGGAGTTCGAGGCTCATCAATCGCTGGGTTAAGCCCATGCAAATCGTAATCTACGAATACACACGCGCTTCCTCTTGCAAGGCGATTCGGAGAGTCAGCGTGAGAATGAGAAAGCGCTACATCCGTACTTCCGCCGCACGTAGCTGTTCGCCCCTCGCCCCCAAATCGGTTCCTCGTGCCCCAAGACCGCGATAAATCAAGGAATTACGAGATTAATCCCGCTCGTGTAAATGCTTCTTCGTTTTTGTTGGAAAACGGATTAAGAATATACAGACACGCGTAGGGGACATTCCGTGGCGGCGGACCCCCTTAATTGCTATAATTCTGCTTATTACGCGTGTCCGGCGACGCACAGACTCATCAGCGAGTAGAAAATTATCCACAATTTCATTGCGAGGTTGCTCCTCCGAGAAAAAATTTTTTTTTGCGCCCTCGGGAAACAGTACGACAAAGTGGCGGGCAAAAGATCGCGGAATGTCGCGCACACGCGAAGCTCTTTCGTCGCAACAACTCGTCTCGCATCTATTAATGAACCCATTGACGTGCTTCGATATTTAAATGTGCGCACGTCCGTGTGCCGAAAAATCGCAGATTCGTTATATATTTTCATTTCCTGTTGGCAGGTGCTGCTCCACGGGCTGCCAGCCATCTACGGCTACACCGGGCTCCTCTTCGACTACAAATTCGTCGTGTTCCCCAGAATCGTTAAGTACTTGTACCCTCTCTCGTGCATGGCGCAAATGGTCACAGTTTATCTGACTCTGACAGTCACGATGGAACGTTACGTTGCCGTTTGCCATCCCCTCAGAGCCAGATCATTCTGCACTTATGGACGGGCACGCCTCGCAGTTTTGTGCATCGTCATCGTTTCTATTCTCTACAATCTACCCAAGTAAGAGTCTACAGATTTGAATTTTTGTGATAACGAGAATTCGCTACTTTTCGCCTGGGTGCGGAGAGAATTAAACGGTAATATTCGGCGTCGAATTCACTGTGAAATTAACCGTGCACATTCGACCGCTAACGCACTCTTAAATTTTCAATATTTTGCGGAATTTTCAATTCTATAATAGCAAACATTGCAGATTGTGAAATTTACTATGCGTGTACTAAAACTTACAAAACGTTTAGTGAATTTTACGGTCCGTTGCGGCTAAATGTCTTTGCCCTAACGTACTACGGTAAAAGTTCCTACTGTGGACAATGAAGATTATTTTTTTATAGGAAACTTCAGTTTCTTTCCCACAAAAACATCATGAATCGCAGCTCGTCACCGCGCTGTCGTTGCAGGACGATAATTTTTCAAATTTAATTCTCTTCCTGTGCGAAAATGAAACTTGTTTTGAGCTCCATCCATAAAAATGTCATCTCATTTGTCGCTCTGAATTTATCCTGTGTTTCTAGATTTTGGGAAGTCGATCTCGAGACCGAAATACACTGGAAATACAACGTTACCGTCTACTGCGTTATACCGGCGAATCTTCGATCCAGTGACATTTACATTACCGTGTACGTCAACTGGATGTACTTCTTCGTCTACTACGCATTCCCATTCGTCGCTCTAGTGGTTTTCAATGTTGCTATATATCAGAGGGTAAGCTTGGATTGAGCTTTCTATTTGTCTCCTTTATATCCGGGAGTTTATCCTCTTTTTCCGTGAGACAGTTTTTCCAGTGCGCGGTTTCTACGTTGACGAGTGCGCGTTTCGAGGTGGCAAATGTTTCCGGGGATTGAGCACTCAGTGGATTCGATCCGCGTGGAAGTTTTTCTGCGGAAGCGTTGGCAATGGGGAATAAAAATTTTGCGTTGATCGAAGGCGTTCGATTTCCAGGTTTGGTAACGAGGGGATCGAATTTTCGGTACTTTTACGAGAGAAGCACAAAACTCGAAGTCACGGACTCGATAATTGTACCGAGAGAATAAGAAACTCGATGGAGGGGGTTGACTCGGAACGAAAGAGAAATGAGATTGGCCAATGAATGATAAAAGAGGCGCTTTGAAAGGCTCGAAAAGCTCTCGACCGGTCGTGAAACTCTCGCACTCGAGGATCTCAAAGATCGTACAGTCGCAAGAAAGTAGTACGAAGAGTAGACCGTCGGGAGGGAAGAAGACTCTTTTGCGTCTCTTCTACTTGTCCCCGCCTCGACTTTTTTCCCCGTGACTCCCTGCTCCGTATAATCAACCAGCACGCCGGAAAAGAAACGGAGGAATTCTCCAGAGGGAAGGACAAACCACCTCACGAGCTCTCAGGGATTCTTCTTCCCCTTTCGCACACTTTTCGAGCCCTCGTCGAGGAGCATATGCGAACAGCGACCTGAATATCTGCCCCTACTGGAATCGGGGGAAAAGAGAAGTATGCGAAACAAGTGCAAGATCGGAATGAGGCTTTGGGCACCACGCACAAGGGAGAGCTCCGCATTTAACCCAGTTTCCCCGCATCCTCACTCTTTTTACCCACCTCCCCTTTCCTATCATCAGAGCATCTTGTTCAACCCTTTTTCCCATCGGAAAGAAACTCGCCCTAATACATTTTACGATCCAACTATTTTTTTTAGTACCCCTTTCGCCCCAATGACCTTCCTTTCATAAAATCAACTTCTTACACGCGGAAAACGAGGCCGAAAATTCTACAGGAAAGTACGATTGTATCTCGAGGACAGTACATACGTACTCGATTGCAGCATCTATTCCAGGAGCAGCAATAACAATTGTTCTATCCACCATAGTGAAAGGATCAGTACTCATATCTTTTATTCAAGACTCAAGAGTCTTTTTCTTCGTAGTTAAAAATCTTTTCAGTCACTCCAAATGTTTATGTTGCAAAGTGTTTCTATATGGTAAAATGGGACACGTATTCGGTGTTTATCGTAGAATGATTTACAATACATTTCCACTTATCGGTGAGTGCTAGTCTGCCACGATGAATAAGACTCGAAAACAAAACGAAACGTAGTTCTCACGTGCATCACTTTCGACATATATAAAGCTGTTTAGAATTGAAGGGACGAAAAATAGGAAAATTGAAAAAATACTGTGCTCTTTGTAATCGGTGCCTAAATAGTTTGAAAATTCTTGAAAAATAATATATTCCTCACCATCCAAAACGAATCCGTTTTCCTAATATTTTCACGAATGAGAAAAATGGTCGAAAATGCTCAAACTTCGTCTCCGCCAAGGGCGTGTATCGTTCGTTTTGACGATTGAAGGAGAAAATTCGAAGTTTTCTGACAGCAGATCGACGGAAATGTTTTCTCCTGATATTCTTGTGCCAGAATCATAGCTGAGAAATTCCAGAGAGCGGGGAGCTGTGAAACGAGTGTGAAAAGGGAATAATGAAGACGCGTTTTTGGTCACTTTCCTTTTCCAGTGGTGTGAGAACGTCGGAGAAGAACGGTTCGGGGAGGTAAGATCTTACGAAAACTTATCGCCGGACGAGTTCGCTGGGAAAAACTATCGTTTTCTCTGTGCGAGAGATCGAAGGTAGCAAGGAATAAGCCGGATGGAACTCGCTCCAATTCCACGAGTGGATTTTTACCAGGTGAAAATATGAAAGTTCTGCCGCCAGAGTTCTGCGCCTTCCACATCGAATTTTCTGATATTGTCCATGCTTGCCACGGGAAAGCAATCGCGGGACGAACTAGCGAATAAACGCCGAAGATACATTTTCTCAGGGAACTGACAGCGAGTTACAAAGGGCGAGGTCGAACGAGCGTTTTCCAGTCGCCAAAAGCAGAACGATCGGGCAGCGTGCACCGAAGAAGAAAAATATTCTGAAAACAATGGGAGAATCGACAACGACGTTGAATCAACAAAAATTTCGTTTTTTTCATCCCCCCACGATTCCTTGAGCCAATGAAAACTCCATTGAAACAAAAAATTCCTCATCTCAGTGCTGATACTAAAGTTGAACGAATCCATTAATATGTGCATGAAAACTGAGAACATTTTAATGAGAGTGTAACGAAGAAGCGAGAGGAAGTGGCAGAAGTTCGTTAATCCGAGAAAGAGTTGTTGCTCGAGCGTCAGTCACTCGGAAAACCTTTTCTTTCCCCAGTTCCTAAGTAAAAGCTTCGATAAACATAGTCTTTTATCCACGCCCCACCCGGGACCACTTTTTCTTCTCTATTTTTCTTCCCTCCTATAATCTGACGCCTGAAGCTCTCTTGCCCCTCGTTCGGAACTCGCCCGCGGAGAGACCCTTCTCGACTGTTCGCCCCGGGACTCCTTTTGGCTAACGTTATACCGCAACATGTTTATGTGAATGAACCAGAATGAGAGAGAGAGAGGGAGCAAAGGAGGGAAGGAAAAGTGTGTTACCTCGAAAAAAAAACTACGAGATGAGCTAGGAAATGAAAGCTCTGCATTCGACGTGGTTTGAGCGCATAAAAAAATCACTTTATATGCGCATTTATAATAGACACATAAATTTAAAGCTCCTTTAATATGAGCTGGATACTAACCGAGGGCATACAACGCTGCGCGATCACTTACTTCGACCATAAACCCGACGAATTACAATTAGCCCTTTTTTCATGGCATTTTTCATCTTGTCAGGATATCTGACCTTTTCGACTCTTTCTGTCTCCGAGCTGTGGAGCGACTTTTATTTATGCGGTCCAGCCTCTGACCAAGTTTCGTGCAATTTTCTCTGCCCTTCGAAAGTTATGAGTCTCGCAACTTTTTGCATTTATTCCACAGATTTTCAACGCTCGATAATCAACTTCGTTTCTATGCGAGATTCCCCATATTTTTTATTTAAAAAGTAGCTCGATCCTGACATTTGCAATTTGAGTTGAGCGGACGAAACTTTTGTCGTCAGATTTCCCAGTCTGCTTGGAACTTACTCGAGCGATTACAAACGTTGTTCGCGTATCAATGTTTTTTGTTTATTATTTTATAGAGTAAAATTGGTTCGATGGATTACATGGAAGCTCGTACACATTTTTTACTCAGGAGCACTGGAAAATTTATTATTTAGTGTTTCATGTTTTTTGTATTTTCAGGATGACGTAGCCATTTTTTGATAACTTTTTTTCTTCTTTTATAAACAATTTTCTATGCTGAGAAATCCACAAAAATTGTGACTTTTTTCTTCGAATGGTCGCCAATTTTTTCTAAACACTATTTTGAAAATGCGCGTCCTGCCACAGCTAACAACAGTAAAGAATCTTCTCAGCTTTCGTCCTGAGATGATCCAGCATCTTTGAGACTTGCTGCCAACGCCGATTCAAGGGGCGCCATTTTCAACACACCATTGTACAATAAATAGCATGAAAAGAATTTTGAAAAATAATTTTTCCAGTACTCCCGAGCATGTAAAAGACGCGTACGAGCTTTTATTATAAAATAAACGAAAAGCACCCGAAACTCCAACTTTTACTTAATATCTGATCGGAATTTCCGTACTTCGTGATGCAATGAAAATCTGAAAAAATTCAGCAACATTTGGAAAGCTACGAACAACAATAAATCAATAATAATATTGCCCAAAAGTTAATAACAAATTGTTTAAACGATTAATTATTCAATAATTTTGCGGCGACCTATTGTTTTTTTTTTTACGAATCAAATGTGCGCATTTTTCTGAATGCACATGAATTTTTTCCAAATTTTCGTGGATTTTTGAAATTTCTTAAAAAAATGTTGAAAAAAATTTTTTTTAAATTTGAATTTTGGATATGTTTTAGAAGACATATTTGTACCATCAGTTTTGAAAAGTCTCAAGGTTACTGGATCAAAAATGCACAAATAGAGCCACTTGAAAAATTGAAAAGAGGGAATTTCAAAAATCCACGAAAATTGTGAAAAAACATCATGAGGATTAAGAAAAATGCGCACATTCGTTTCGTAAAAAAGTAAAAAAAAGTTTACTGTAAAATTGTGAAAAAATTATTTATTTAAACAATTTATTAATAACTTTTGGGGAATATTATTGTTGATAATTGTAGCTCATAGCTTTCCAAACGTTGCTGAATTTTTTCAGATTTTTATTGCATCACGAAGTACGGTAATTCCGATCAGATACGATTTATCGGCGGGCTTTCCATCCGGTAATACCTTAATTTGAAAACGTCTTCAAATCGTCTTTTTCCGCACGTCGAAAGAGACGAAAATATTTGTAAAAAATCAAAATTCACGTCAATGGGACGAGGGAAATTGCATGAAACCGTGAATTTAACAGCTTTGAGAGATTTTAAGGGGTCAGGGCGACCCACCCCCGCCAGGGATGCTCGTCCCCCAGTCTCGAGTTACGAGTGCGTGCCTAAAAATATCTTTACCCCGAAATTGACGGATCGAACCGACTTTTGTGTTGCAGGTGAGGAAGGCGAACCGAGATCTGCAGCATTTGTCCCGTTCCCAGCGGCGAGAGATCGGGCTCGCGACGATGTTGATGTGCGTCGTCATAGTATTCATAGTGTGCAACGTTCTGCCATTGGTGTCGAACGTTTACGAAAAGTTTCAAGTTTTACCGCCGGTTTGGTTAGTGCAATCGGGGAATTTGCTCGTGACGATAAACAGCAGCGTAAATTTCATAGTCTACGTTATATTCGGGCGAAAATTCAAGAGGATATTCCTCCGGTTGTTCTGCAGCTCCAAGTTTTTCGGGCCGGGTCGAGACAGCCCGGAGTTCCAGACGAACGACGAGTCCGTGGTGACGAACATGACGAACATCGAGTTGAGAAACTCGATAAGAAGGTGCTACGGGAACAGGTCGAACACGATCGTCGGTAGGAACAACAACGTTCTTCTGACGAACGGGAGCACGCGGCAGAGCCTGAAAAACGTGGGGAGGTCCGCGAGCCCCGGGCCGTGCGTCTACTACCCGGCTCGGAGCCCGAGCCAGGTGTCGAGGAGTTCGAGCACCCAAAACGGTTGGGGCAAGAAAGAAATTGCGGAAACCGCGCTGCAGTAGGAGCCCGATTCCTTTTTGGGGGGGGGGGGGGGGGGGTTGAGAGTTCGAGGAACGGAACGCCTCGTCGTACACGTCGCACTTGGGGATGAAAACTGAAACTGCGGAAATGCCTCGCTTCGAAGTTCGCCGAGCAATTGTTTCGGCGTGCGAGTTTCTACTCGAGAAAAGCCTCGAGTTTCTCTCAATCAAAAATCTCTCCGGGGGGTCAATAAAGAAGTTTGAAACGCCGGTCAACCGGCCCGGAGCCTCGTGCGAAAGGATCGTGGGAAGGTGCCTCCTGGAGGGGTGAAAAGTTGGCCGGAAGTTCGGGGCTCTTGGTGGACTGAGGCAAAAACTCGGACGGAGAGCGCTGGACGAAGATAAGTTAATAAAAGTCCACGCGGGCCTTAAAGATTGGAAAGAATTAGGCTAAAGCGGGGGAAAGTTGGGCTCAGAGCGCGACGCTTTACGGGGCTGACGTCACACGGAGAAACTCGAGCGCCGGGAACACCCACGCCGAGTCAAATTACGCGCGGCGCAACGTACGAGAGAAAAAATCGTACTTAATGGAGCCTCGCAGTGTGGGAATCGGAGGCACGATAAATCGCGACAAATCCAGGAATATTGAGAGCAGCAAAAAACACGACAAACGAGAACCTTGCGTTGGATGTGACGCGTGCTTTATGTCACTCTTGGGAAGCTCCGAACGACGACGCTCGACACACACGCTCTCTCCCCCTCCCTCTGCTTCGCTGTCGCTTCATTTTTACCAGGAAATTACGCACGCTTCACCTCCGCAAACACCGCCGCTGGGACGAGAGTGACTGAGTCACCGGTGTGTACACACTGACCGAAAAAACACTTTCCTGATTAATAACGTTCATTGTGCGTGTCGTGAAAGTCGAAAGTATAGGAAGCAGAAAGAAGAAAAGTCGCTACGAGTCCCCCGCAGGGACTAAATAAGTGGGTCACGTACCTCCGCAGCAGGAAATTCTCGAGTGTTTTATGGACGAATTGGATGGTGAAGGAAACTGTGAGAACGCACTTAATGGACGAGTTTGAACGCAGAGCTGCTGTTCAAACTCGTCCATTGAGACAGGAGTCGTGCCGAGGAAGCACCAACTCAGATCGAATTCAAAGTTATTTCGTGTGCAATGAATTTCGGTATGCACCGTGTCTGTAGTTACGTCGAATTCTCTGTGTATATCGTCGTCATCTTATTAAATTGTAATGTTTCGATTCATCGAGAAAGTATACGGCTCAATCGCATGAGAAATGCAAGAAAATATGATGAGCGAATGAACGTCATTTTCATGCTGTAAATAATTCACACGAAACGTCATTTTGTCACTGTAAACTTAAAAATACTTCATAAATCACTACGATATTTTTTTTTACTATACGCTCGACGAGTGGATGCAAGAAGTTGCCTGGTGAAACGCTGAACGAGAAAATTCAATTATCTTTCTGTCATCACTTTCTGTTACTTCGCAAACGAGTCCAAACATTTTGCCGATGGGCGATGCGATCAGATTTTCCATGGAGCTCGATGGAATGTTTTTTCGAACAGTGAAATTCGTTGGAATATTTTTATTTCAATTTCGCATCCGAAGTTTGATCGGTTTTCAACGATTATTCCTCGATACAAGGCGAGCGAAAGAATCGAATCCGAAGTTACGTTGTGTTCGTTTTTTTAGGTTATTTAACGGAACAGAGAGAAAAGATTTTCAATTGGCTGAAAATTTTTCGATTTTTATTGCTTTACGAATCGAGCCCGGAAATTGTGATAATAAAACGTAATAATGGAAGAAATTATGCGGATACATGGAACGATTAAAGATGAGAAATTTTACGAAACTATTTGATGTCTATTCGACACGAAAATTACGAATTTACTGGGAGAAAATGTGGTAGGAAAAATCGAAGGAACTAAACACCGGAGTGTTGCGTACAGATTGAGGGTATATGTGAAAAAAAGGGTTGAATTCAATTTTACGTAAACAATTCGGATGAATATAATGAAAAACGGAATCGTTATTGAAAAATTTATGCATGAGAAAAGATGCATGAAATATTCATAAATTTATTTATCATCTTGACTAAATGTATATTTTTGAAAAGCGTTCCTTCAATTTTCCCCATATTCACGTGGGTTATGCAATTATTCATGATTTGCACAGTGAATAAACGCAAAGGTACTCAATTTCCGTTTTTCACTTTGCTATATCACCCCTCAATATCGAGTCGGAAATGAGAAATAATAAATCGCGGGAAAATAATAAATCGCGATCTGCGAAACATAACCTCCGAAGCATAAAATTCGAAAACAATGTCTACCGAGCCAAAGATAATTATTTATCGTGTTGAAGAAGATGTAAACGCGAGCCTGCATATAATCATTTCATTCTTCATACAATTCAAGACTCACCTCTGCGAATTTTCGATAATGCGAACCACTTTTTATTACGTGTTAAAATAATAAATAAATGATACGAAATGTTGCGTGTGTTCAAACGCACCAAATTGTCAACGTATATATTTATTAAGAGGGGAAGAAAAACGCTCTCATGGCTGTACGACAAAGTTTTACGGAATCCTAGTCATGAAAATTTCTATCAGACTACGTTAATCAAAAAGTAAAAAGTTTATCTATTAAGAGTATAATAAGCGATCACTTTGAGGCATTAAAATACGAATAAAAATCCTTTCAATTATAAACATAATTACATAACCCCCTAACAAAATGATAACTCTTCGTGATCGTCAACGACGTTCATAATAAATAAGCTTCGAAAAATGAAATTCTTGTGTATCGGATTTAAGCTTTACGCATTCACATAAATATATAAAAAAAGAGAGTAATGAATATCAAAATAATAAAAATGATAAAATATGTAAGATGATAACGAGACTCATAATTATGAATTACATAATGAAAAGCGAATCGTTCACTTCTCGTTAAATGCTGAAATAAAACGCAACGGGACTTCGTAAAGGCTTTTCACAAAATCAGTGGAAATTTTAACGACTGTTAGTTATAGCGTGTTTTGAAGATTTTTTTTTACTGGAACACTAGGAATTTATTGGTCATTAATTTGTTGAGAATATTTCAAACGATTCGTTCAAACCCACTCAATTTTTTGACTGATTCTTCCAAGTCGAAGGCTTCTCCTTCGCAATAATAATGAAACACAAATGACCATTTTTAATGCATATACGATTCAGTGTTTTTGTGCCAGTAAACGTGACTGCTTCATCATTTTACTATATTGTAAATATACAAAAATATGACTATACAATATTTATGTACATATATGAAGAAATATACGTGTATAAGAATCCTTCGTACATCACTTTTGTTGAATTATTATTCTCTGTAGGTATGTATTTTGTCCCACATTCCGATACTCCCCCTAAAAACCTTTGTTCAATGAATTTCAGAAAACTGCATCGAAACAAGTGTTGAAAACAGAAATTTATAATGAAACTGCTTCTTTGCTTCCAGTTTTTTTTGTGCTTTTTTTCAAAACGTCCTCCATGTTAATATGCTATTCAAGATTCCACACGGAAAATTCACTTTTCAACATCAATCGAATATTTGAATCTCGCAATCAACAGATATTTGTAATTGAGCTTACGGTTTTAAAACAACAGAACATTCTACGCATTTCAGCAGTATCGAATCATGGTAGACGGCATGTGTTTTCAAACATTATCAGAGACTTTTGATACACTAACTAGACTGTAAAAATTAATCTGGTACACATTACAATGATCTTTGAAAAGTACTAATTGATCTAAAAGTGTGCCAACTTGTTTACTCTTGGAAAAAATGAAAATGAAAAAAAAAATGCACTTACCTGAATCAAATTGCTAATGTGTAAGAAACTTCCGAAAGAGGATTGTGAGAAGAAATAAAAGAGATTGAAGTAATGAAAGTGCTTGGCTAAACTTGTATTAGATTGAGCACACAAGTCATATTACAAGTTTTTCTTTTGACCAACATAATTGTTATGTAAGCACTCTTGGAGTTCTACAGTCCGTCGGAGAACAAAAAAAGATGATACTCTAAAATTTGACATATTACTGCTTCTTTTTTGGCTTAAGGGCGAAGTAGAGACCGATCAGACCCATCACAGCGTACGTCGCTTTCGCAACCTGTAATTAATAATAGAAAATAAAAAGGTACAGGCAAAACGTCTAAACAAGAAGAGGTTAGAAAACGTTTTTTCCCGACTTGAGTTATAAGTTGTACTCACATTAGCTCGTCCGTGGAATGTCGAATTATTGAAATATTTTGAAAGGCCAGTTAATTTCACCTCTTCAGACATTTTGATATAGTGTCACAGAAATTGGTTTCTTTAAATGACGCAGAGCACGACGTGACCACGTAGTGTTTCTCGTTTTCTTCTGCTAATGCGCCATTTTTAACATTTCGTGCGGAGCAGCACCCCGAACGTCATCGAGCGCATGCACGACCGCATGATCGATACCGCAGTCGACTTGTGTATGACCGGGAAAATAACTTGTTTTTTGAATTTCAAAACGTCTGAATTGATATGAAACATTTCTGAGTTAACGAATTAATTTGGTCTTGAGAAAACTTGAAATTATTCAACTATGTTAGGATCTTGCTTTCTTCATTTTCCAGTACAAAAAATATAGAAGGACACCAGCATAAGTTGCCTTCGCTACCTGCAATTTTTATAGACCGATCAATTATACTCACGCCTTGAATATTCATTCTGTAGATAACTCATCATTGGTTATTTGTTATAATCGTAATTTTCGTTAATGTAAAAATGATCGTCAATTTACAATAAATGAACTGAAAAGCATTTTGGTTTCTTGTAAGTGTACCCACATTTGCTCTTCCATACATAGTCTCAGAATTGAAATGTTTGCTGAAATTAAACGTAGGCAATTTTTGCCTGAAACGTGCCACCGGTAACAGAACCTTTTTGGCTGCTTCCCCAGCATCTTTGGTGTTTGACGCACCGGATCCCATTTTTTTAAACATTTTGTTAAGCATCGATGGCATTTTTTGTAATTCTGCACTTGTTGGTATATTTTTCGTAAATTTTTCCTTGTCTATGACAGTTTGACTGAGATTTCCCGCTATTTCCTGCAGGAATGTTTGAACAAACACGACAAAATAAACAAGTTTTCGGTTCTTCACTGTTTCGCGTTCTCAAAAATAATCCTACGAATTTCGCCACTCTTTCCAACTGTTTTCGAATTTTTCAGGTCCAGGAAAATCAGCAAAGCGAATTACCTTGAGAGCTTTGTACAAATCAAGCATGGCAGTAGTCATTTTCTTTCCGTAATCGGCCATGACGTCATGAAGATCTTTGACAAAAGTATTCGCAGCCTCGTTCTTCCTCAGTGTGTTTGTCATATTTTCCGTCAGTTTTTTAATCGTGGCTATTCGGTCGTCCATATACTTGACGAAATTTTTTGCTTCTTCGCTCGTAATTATTCTCGTTTGCAGTTTGTCCTTCATTTCACCGATGTACTTGATTTTCTCTTGTGATAATTTTTCCAACTGATTTTTATACTCGTGGAGAGAAGCTTGTAATTTGCTCAATTCATCTTTCGAAAGATTCTTCAATTGTTGGAGATCGGTAGCCACGAAATTCGAGACTTTTTTGGAGACCGTGTCGTAGAGATCTTTTATGGTTTTCTCAGCAACGGACAGCAGCGACGCTATGTTGCTCATCGAGGACGACGAGATGTTTGAAGATTTCGATGATTTAGTAGCGTCGATGTTTTTCACAGGATTCGACATTTTCTTCGTTTCGTCACTGGACTTTGATTCCGGATCGCAAGAACTCTTATTTTTCAAATTACGCTTCTCAATTTCATTAGAATTCTCATCTTGTTTGTCTCCCATTTGAATTATTGCATTGAAATCTCGTGTCATCGAAATGTCACGATAATTTTGAGTTTATAGGTTTTGATTTCTGCGTATCGATATTGCGATTATCTCCTAATATCATCCAACTGCACGGGTATGTATCGGAAAACAAACAAAAAAGCAGCGCAGTTGTCAGAAATCGTTTCTACTTGCAATGCTCGATGAACCAGAATCCGAATCACGTTTCAATCGAGATAATCCTGCCGCCCAATTTTTTCGATATAACGAAATGTAAGAGTACAAAAAAATGAAAGAACAAATATTGAATCGCTGGATGTATAAAAAATGAATAGAATACTTGAAGATACGAGAACATTTTTTAATTGGATTGCAAAACAACGCTTCTCTCAGAAAAAAACTGTTTACAATTTGCAACTTATTCTCGTAACACTTTTAGTTACCAACTAAATGTGCACTACGATCCAGTGCAACTAAGGAACTAATTTTCCCTTATTATTCTCTAATGAAAGTACGTTCTTGGGAAAAAACATTACACGTTAAGCTCATAAGTTATATCAGCAATTAATTAGTAATAAAATCATAAATAAAACATTATTTCGTTGATAAACTAAAGATAAAAACAAATTCCTAGGACCGTCAGAGGAATACAAAATAATCTGCGACGTAATACTTTTCTCGCTGAGAAGGTCCATTTGGAATTGAAAAAAAAAAAAAAAAACAAACAAAACAAAACTCCAAAATAATGTATCTAAAAAAATTCATCTACTTGCGTTTGCTCAATGATTTTCAAATTTTAATGACGTCCAAAATCCATTGGACTACGGTGTCGTAATAACGAATTGAGGTCAATATTTTTAAATATCATCAATATTACCACTTATTCATACCTGATAACGATACTACCGGACCCGGAGTAACGCCAATCGTATGATAATAGTAATGACAATTTTTTTGTGCTATCTCAAACGCTAATTACGATCTTGGACACTCTTGCTGGTACTGGCCCCAAGCATTTATCACCGTTCGAATGTCATAGAGCACCGTAGATGACGCAGGATAAATCTGATCCTTAGCTGCTAGAGTGACTTGTTTCGGCTTGATCATGTTCAGCTTATGGAGAATTTTAAGGGCGCTTTTCAGCGGTACCAGGGTTAGGAACTGGTCGATTTTGTTGAATTGATCCCTCGGTACGTTTACTGAAGTGCTGAAATAAAGTTAAAAAAATCTCTGTATTCAGTTGCATTACAATGTTTCAAACGCGCGTTTTAATCAAGCTAACGTTTTTTCAAGCCGAATCTCTTGTTATAAATTAGCAAAGATGTGATCGATGCAATTGTTAGTAACGTTGAATTATCATTGATGCATTTGTTAGTAACGTTGAATTATTGGTGATGCAATTATTAGTGTCCATTCGATCAAACAATTTTGCACATTCAATAATTTTTTTAACACGGTGCCTCGTTATCGTTTACATATAAATGCAGGATATAGGAGATTGGAGTGGAATGACAAATATTGATTGCATTAAATCAAGAAATTTTCATGGCCCACAAAAAAAGCAATTTACACTGATATTGGCTCTCCGAATCTTCTGACATACCAAGCAGTACGAACGGGTATTCGTCTACTCATCACTATTCTTGTTGTTCTATTATTTTTTTTTTTTTTTTTATGTACAAAGAACAAAGAATCATGACAGTACGAAGGTGGCGCACTAATTCAACGGAAAGACATTGACAAAGGTAAAATAATGCAGGAAACGAAAGAACAAAAAATTGGTATTTTACAGAAAGACGAAGCTCATTGAATTATTCGTTACGAAGTGTCGTTGGGTAAAGCACAAAAATGTAATCAAAATACGAAAGGGACGAAATAAATCCAAGTTTGATCGAAAATTCGATAAACACTTGTCCGCGTAGGTTTCATTTCAATTATTTGAAATAGTGACTTTTACGAAGTAATGAAATGATAGTATGAACTGTTCGAAATATTACCCATCGAGTTCGTTGAACAACGAGGAGTTATTGGTTCGACCTATTTTCAAAAAAGGAATCTCAACTCTTTGAATAGAGAGGATCTTTAACATCGCGTCTGATGACATGTTCGTGAATGCAGCCGCAAATTCTTCGACGGCTATCCATCCCTCGTTTCGATAGATTATCAGAAAGACGTAGCGAGTACTTATCTCTGGAGAAAAAAGTCAACGGATAATAAGTGAATATAAAAAAATCAAAATGAATTTCAATGGGTGCAGGGAATATAGACAGTTCCTATGACAGCATTATGAAAAAATGCTTTTCGACTCATCGTCCAAAGAAATATTCTTGAATATTGCCAAAACAGGTAATTTTAAATCTATTTTTCAGAATTTGAGACGTTTGAGAGAAGGAATCGTGCACATGAAACATTGTACGCCACTCCTACATTCAAAAGACAATTCAATAAGGACTTTAACACGGGAGTTTTCAAGCGGGCTTTTGACCCAGATAATGCACGAACTTGAAAGATTTATCAGAAACGAAAAACATATTGCAATAGCAAAGCATGCTGCAGTTTTTACCCTTGCACAATCATGTACAAACTGTTTTTATTTTTACAAGCAATTTTTCAAAATTGTCAGTGTACTCACGAACTTTCCTAACGCTCCAAATCATTTGTCCCGTTGCGTCTTGGGCGTATGCTATTTCGGTTCTTATCCGTCTTTCACTGACCGAGTGATCTTGATTTTGGGAAGTTATGTTTTTCGGCGCCACTGCGTTTGATTCTGCGAGCTGCTCAGCATCGGGAATTTCTCGCATTGTCTCAAATCGGCTTTTGTTCGAGTCAGATGGTGATTTTATTCTCTTCTGGAATGCGATCGCGCTGTCGATCGAGTCGAGCCAATCCGATGGAGAGCGCGACGAATTGTTGTTTGAAAATCGAGTACCGTTGCAAACAACTCGTTCGATGGGTGTTTCGTTAAAATCAGGCAAAGTTTGCGCGGGAGGACCTGTGGACGGCGTTGATGCAACGGAGTAATTATTGTTCGCGTGGAAGCCACTTTCGATCCACGATTCAACGTTGACCCTTTTCAATTCGATTATTTTTTGTCGTTCCTTCATAATTTCCTTCGTTTTCTCCATGTAATTAGAATAGTTTTTATTCTCGTTGTTGTACATAACTGGTCCAGATTCGTAAATGACTCGAGGCTGCGGTTCGAACTCTGGTCTCTTCGTGTGTGAACTGCTCGCCCTACGAGGCCTTTTCAGTTGAGATTTTTCTGGCAGAGATTGCGAATTCATTTCCGACAAAACATCGAGTCTAAAGGGATTCGTATCTTTGAATTGGAAATGTCCAGGCTCAGAAGGCTGTTTCGAAGCAAAAGTACGCTCCGAAAAATTATGAACGGATAGCCTCAATGAATCCTGGAATTTTTGGCGCATGGATGTGACCCAGTCGTTTGACAAAGTCGGCGCAGACTCGGTAACAACTCGGGTGCGTTCAGGAAAATAGCTCTCAAACTGATCGACCGGTGCATCAGAGACGACGTTAGGACTCGAATCGTGGTCCGATTGATGCTCCGCAAAACCGTTGAACTTCACTGTTGTAGTAGGATCCATAGGGGTCGTTAGTTCGACGAAAACATCGGCCGGAGGATTCGCACTTTCATCGGCGACTTCCGGCTCGAGTCTCGAGGAAAAAGTATTTTCATGGTTTTTCACGTTTGACTGAACAGTTGACGTTTCTGTCGGACCGTTAGATTGCTGGGGTGTAACTGGAGTTGGTGATGTTCCATTTCCTGAACTCACCGGGTCGTTCGATGAACAAGTTGGTCGTAAAAGTTCACAGAGTTCTTCAAAAATTTTAATCACGTCGGGCTCTGCAGAAATGCCATTCTTCAAGAATATTTCAACATCGAATTTAAATCGCGCCGCTGATACTCTTATGCACTCGTTCATATGTTGGTGAATATCGAAACCCATCGCAATGCTTTTCGCGAGCGTGAAATCCGTTATGTTCGGTTCTTCCTTTTCCGAAATAGAGCTCAAACCGTTCTGTCCTTGACCCGTTCCGTATGACCTCGATTCTGATGATTGGTTGTAAGGCCTTTCGTTCATATCAACCGTTTCGCCCTGCAGAAGCACGTAAGTTAACAAATTTGACATATTGCATTGGGGATACATTTTAAAAATATATCAGATATTGAAGTCCCCTTCAAGTCTCTGATCTGATTAATGGGCAATGACATTGCTAAGCTGTGGGTATCATCGAGTTTGTTAAAACACGAAAGTACGAATTTCTAT
Organism: Venturia canescens; assembly: GCF_019457755.1. Taxonomy (NCBI): domain Eukaryota; kingdom Metazoa; phylum Arthropoda; class Insecta; order Hymenoptera; family Ichneumonidae; genus Venturia; species Venturia canescens. Next base: position 5,767,787 of record NC_057425.1, read on the forward strand.
CGAAATATCGTGAAGGGTTTTCTCAAAATTTCCAAATTATTCAAGCGAAACAACTGAATTTAATTAAATCTTCCCTCATATTTTTCACGTTTGTGCAATATTGTTATAAAGTGGAATAAAATTGTTTTTTGGGTCACCATTAGTGTTTGTTCGATAATATAATAAAACTCAAACTCAAACTAAAATCTCTTGCAACAACAAAATGTACAAATGTTTTTTCTTTCAAAGTTATGACTAGGGGGATGGTCGTCAAAAATTGATAGCCGGAAGCTGGCATTATTCGTCACTGGGTATTCTCGTGCCCTCAACCATTCCCTTTAAGTAGGATAGCTCGAAATAATAAAATAATGAAAAATCTCTCCGGTTTTGTTTAACGAAAGTATACTTTATTTATAATGTTTCAGAGAATGTACAAAACCTATAAGAATTAAATATTCAAAAATGGTACAAAAAAAGGACTGATTTTTCCCTCGTGAAAATATTGAATAGCAGAATAATGCTATAGTCGAAGATGGAACACAAAGTTGTTTTTCTGTTGGCCTGTACGTTTTTTGATAAAGTTGAAGAATATAAAATTCAGAAAATCTTTGAATAATATCGAAAAAGGATTCGATTTATGCGTATCATACTGTCTATGATTAAGTGAAAAAATGAAATTAAAATTATTATATTCGTCGTGCGGGATTGATATCATTTGTCAAAATTTAACGTACACACTGCGTAGGTTAACTGAATATGAAAAATATAATAGAAAAATAGCAAAAACTTCAAAAATAACGTTTTAGAGCTTTGATGAGGGAAATTTTGTAACTAGTGTCCGATTTTTCCCCGGATGAGCTATCGTCAAGAGCCGCAAAAGTGTTGGGCTTATTGAGCATCGGCGATTTCTGAATTTCACTCAAAATCGAATAACGTTTGTAACCGGATAACGAAGATTGTTCGGGAGTAGCGTTTTGCGTTAGAGATTCGTCGTTCGAAGAAGAATTTGGATCGATGAGAGGTTTTTTGTCATTTCGAAAATCGCAGGATCGGGAGGGCGTGCGAGATTCGTCGTCATCGAGAGGCAATTCCGATTTGTTGAACATGGAATCTTCGGTGAGATTTAATTTCGCATAAGCAAACGAATCGTCGTCAATCGTAATAGATTTACAGTCCTTCGCCGGCGGGTCGGTGTCAGTTTCCTGTCTCGAGGAACCGTGCGACCTCGTATCGATGTCAATGTCTTCGGACATTTCGATACTGCTCTCGTCGCTCGGGTCGATCTGCTCCGAATTCACTTCTTCAATAACGACCGATTGACTTCCAGAAGGTTCTGGACAATTGTTCACTGTTTCACAAGTTTCGGGAACCTCAGGAAGACGCCATCCGGGAGAGTAATCCCACTCGTCATCGTTAGACTCGAGATTCAAATCGTCGAAGACTGGAACCTCTTCAGAGGCACGAGGTTTTGACGAGACAGTCATTAGTTCGTTTTCTTTTTTGTGGTCGTTATTCTCCATCTTTTTCTGCAGATCACAGAGTTCCTCGTTCACCAGCGTTAGCGAAGCGTTGGCTCCATTTTTCAAACTTCGTTCTTCAATTAGAGAATTATTAATGGAAATAAGAGGCGAATCTACTGCAACAAATGTCTTATCTTTCCCGATCTTGGTTTCCTCGAACGATAAATCGTCGGAATCGAGAGTGGAGTTGAAGGTACTATTCGCGTGCGAGTGAATCAAGTTTTGCAGTGGCGTCTTCGATTTAAGACAAACATTTTGGAGCCAAGCATTCGTGTCTTGTGGTGAATCTGAAACGGACCCCTTTTCACCAGGTTCTTCAGTATTGCAGCTTGATCCCTTGATATTCGAGAGCAAATCCGGTTTGTTCGTACTCGATTCACCGATGTCCGCGATTAAATTTATTTCCAATGCAGAAGATTTCTGAATCGGTTGCCCAGTCGATATTTCACTCGAGGAATCCTTCGAGTCCGAAAACTCAATTAAATTTACTGACTTTGTTGATTGTACAGCAGAATCCGAACTCTCATCCCTCTCGCTCAACGACTCCGACAAAGTTTTCGACTCTTTGCTCTGTGACGAGCTCGAATCGACAGCCTGATCATCGTCCGAACTGTCCTTCAACACCTCGCTTCGTATAATATTCATTATTCTGTCCGGTATAAATAGTTTTACACGCTCTTGGCGCTGCTCTTTCAGTCTGTTCTTCATCATTTTCAACCGAGGTTTTATGTCCTTTATCGGTTTAATATTTCCTCTGAGTAGTGCAGGTGCTGATTCAACCTTCGCACAATCTGAGAGTATAACTTCATCGACAATTCGTACGAAACATTTATCAGCTTTTGGGAGGTTCGAAGGCTCTTCGTTTCTTAGTAATTTATGATTTTTCTTTGTGATCGATACCTTTTTTTTAGTCTCTGAATTTTTGATCAATTTTTTTATATCCTCCAGTGGAACAGCCTTCCAATGACCTTTATCACCATCCGCACCATTATTTATCGTCGTCGGAACCTTCATTTCCTCGATGTGAAAAAAAATTGGCGTTTTTTTTTTTACTGAGTCGACATTTGCCTCTCCTTCACGGCCTTTCATCTCCTTTTCGCATTCTGTTTCGCCAGAGCCAGAAGAACTTTGGTCTCTCTTTTTCTTCACGAGATCCCATAAGGCTCTTCTAGCCACTGGAAGTTTCTTCGGCCCATCCCAATTTGAATTATCAGTGTTTTCTTTCCCAGTAACGTCCGAGCGAGATTCAAGCTCCTTAAGGGATTTATTACTCTCGTGATTACGCCGTTCCTGCACCTTTGATTCATGCTTAGTAACATCCTTACTTATTTTTTCTCCGATTTCAGTCGGACGACTAGGAATATTCGTTGCTTTTTTGTCAATTTTATCAGGTTTCGAAGCCATTGACCAATCAATGAATTCCATACGACCGTTGCCGCCGAATCTGCTATGCAATGTTCCAAATTCAGGTAAACTTTCGATTGGGCCAGAATTTCGGAGATGTAAGGGAACGACTTCGTTCGGCGGATTGACAGCTCGATCCTCATCGGTCATGCTGCTGTCGTCAGTGGGAATTTCCGTGATGCATTGTTTCCTCATACTTGACTGGGGATTTTCAACATTAGAATGCTGGTTTTTACGAACGTCACTATTCAAAAAGTGCCCGGATAGAGAGAGGTTCGTAGGACCCCGATCTCCACGGTACGGTGAATCACTCTCGGTAGTTCTATCGGCTTCCGATAGTTTGCGACTCTGATGTGATTCACACAGATCTTTGAGCAGTTTTTTATTGATTTTTTGATCGCGTGTACCGGAATCCAATTTCGCTTGGCTCGTTTTATTCTCGTCCTTGACAACGCTCTCTTCACAGTTTCCTGACGAAAAACGACGATTCTCGCATTCCTCTCCCGTGCTGTCGTCAACTAACAATGGTGACGCTGAAATTTTACCGAGCCTTGATACACGATGTAATTTTAACAAACTATCGTAAAAATCGCGCTTTTCCATTAAATCGTTCTCGATCCGTGCGTTATTCGCTTTTGAGTAAATCTCACTTGTATCGCTCGACAAGAGCTCTTTACCACTTTGTGGGGAAATGCGAGACTTGCATTCCAAGAAACGTCGGAATGGATAGTTCCGTGGCCTGATACGAACCATAGATCCATAAACCGCGAAACCGCTTTGAACCATCCAATCGTTTATGTGGAAATCCTCGGGTCCGTCGGTGTTTGTCAACGCCACCATCATCGAATTCGTCTGACGAGATACGAGAAAACCAGTTAAGACATTAAAAAATATTGTGTTAATGCAGATTCAATGCAGAACTTACATCTGTGTCTATCGAAGCTATCGTAGCAACGAGTGGCACGTTCGTTGTTCTATTAACAAATTCACATGCAACGTTCCACGGCCATTGAGTTCCTGACACAGGTTTCACGTTGTACAAGCCACAAGGTATCGCCTGCGCTGGTATATTCGAAAACTTGCGATGCAAAAAGTGTATGGATTCCGCTGGATAACTCTTGATGGTTCCATAATCGTAGAACAAAACCTGTAAACGCACCATCCAGAATCTTTGAGTCTTCGTTTCCATCACTGATTCGTTGAGCTTATCCGAATTCATTATAATTTTGTATTACAAATCCACAAGCCCAAATTCATTCTCAAGTGACCATGCAAAAGAGATTTTGTAAAGAAAAACGAGAGAAAGTGCTCTCAATCATAAATTCCTTTTCAAGTAAAATATTATTACTTTTCTTTATCTTTTTTTCCCTGCAGATGATATGCCACAATGAATATTTGCGGTTGAAGAGATAACGTTAAAAAAAACTTACAGTAACGTAATTGTCTGGCCTGACAGTCTTGATAATGGCTCTGTGCCATTTACCATCATATGTACAAGCACAATTCATCCCTTTCTCCATCACAGCCAACGGTAGCACGTATTTTTTAGCCTCACGTTCGTAAAAAGCGCTAAAATAAATAAAAATCCATTCAAAATGTGCTTTCAAAAAGCCCGGTTAGTAATTCTTTAGAAAGAAGTTTGGAACCTACTGAAGTTCGTTCATGAAGCTTTGGAATTTGGGGATTCGCCGAAACAATTGTATCCAAAAGAATGTCGGTGTATAAACGTCGCAAACTATCACGTTGATGTATTCGTTAATACCACGATTCAACTCCGTGACACAAATTTGCGCCACCGTCTCGTTCGCTGTCATCACTCCGTCGGGGATAAGTTTATCCATTGTTAATTTTGACTAATGAAAAAAAATAAAAAAACGTTGTTCAGCAGAAAGTCGATACTTTTCCAATCAAAATTGGACTCGATCGAGACTAGCAATTATGAAAGTTAAAAAAATTCTCATTTGACGTGAGCCATTTCCGAAAGTTACTAATGAAGACATGGAATCAAAGTAAGATTATTAATAAAGTTTATCGTACCAAAACAGACGGGATTGCTTCAGTTGGTTCGACATACTGTTCATAGATGTTGTGAAGAGTAGCGAGAGTGGCAACTTTAGGTCTTTCACGAGGCTTGGCGTCTGGAATGCCAGTTTTAGCATTATACAGTTTGAAATCCCCTTTGTCTTGTGGTCTCGTTGATTGAAAGATCCCTGGCAGATGAGACACAAACTCGATAACGCTGACGAAGCCAAGTTCTTCGTAGTTGAGAGGAATCGTATATTCGTTTCGGTATAATTGAGGCAAATCAGCGCACCAGATACCATCAGGATGTTTTTCGATGAGTTTCTGCAAGCGGATTCGCGTTCGTTCGTTAATGAGATGGCTTATCGCTTCGTTATCGGTTGCGTCGTCGTTGGTGGAGGTTGTTTCTTGCAGCTCATGGAAACCCGGTGGACACTTAACGGTCTCATTTTTGTCAGAAGTGGACGTGGGATAAACGGGTGTTTTTTCATTTGATGGATGGTTTTCTTTTGGTTTATTGTCCTCCTTTTGCACGATCTTTTCATTCGCTTCGGCATAGAAATCTTTGCTACAGTCATCGTCTTCGCTGTGGGAAAATCCAGCTGGCCTGCAGGTGGCTTTTCTTTCATTAAATTGCGAAGGCTGGCTGTTGGCTCGAGATTCTTCACTTGTGGAGGCATCTCGAGGTTGCGGCTGTTTATATTCCTGATGACGGTACGGTGAAACCGCCGGATACAACCAGTCACCTGCAACTTCTACCTCATGAGCAATGTCTGCCAACTGCCGCTTCAAATCCATCCAGTTGATGTGAGCATCCAAGTTTTTTTTCACGAAATCAAGAACTCGACTGTGATGGATACCGTTTACATTATTCTTCACGAGTTTTGCTATCTCTGTCAACTGCTTACTGCTTAATCTCATTGGCGGCAATTGAACTTTTGGATAATAGGCGCTTGGCTTGTGCAATCTCCTTGTCGGACGAGCCATTTTTCTGCGATTCTGACCAGCAACCAGATTACTCACATGTTGCGTTTTCTCCGACACTACCGGATAAGCATAATGCATTCCGTTGGAAGGTCTTATGCTCAATCCATCAGGTAGACTCCGTAGAAAATCCACCAGACATCCATGACCAAATTCTCTGAATGGTATGCGTATACCAGTTTCTTCTTTGAAGTCGTAGTCCAATTTAACTATTGGCACACCTGTTGTAAGCGCCTCTTTCCTTGCTATCAACAGGGAAGACAAGAGGTTCTTAACTTCCTCTCTGGACAGTGAGGTCGGCATTTTCAAAATGGCTGTAGCACAATTATCTGAAATAAAATCAAAAAATTTCATTTCTCCATCAATAATCTTAACAACACGCCTCTCAATTACAGGAAAATAGCTCGGAGGATTTTCCTTCGTGTACTTAATGGTTTTTAGAACAAAATAAAAACATTTATAAAACAATCAATCTTACAGACGCAAATCCTTGGTTCAAGCAGATTGAAGCTACATTGTCACTGGTATAAAGAAGTTTGGAGAAATGAACTGCCAACTTTGTTTAGTCCATGGACTTTCTGAAATCTTGAAAAAATTCAATTTTGGAGATAATGATCTTCCAATTTTTATTCACTTTTATAAAACATGCAGCAATTCAATAAAAAAAAATGTTCATTTTTATATGTATTTTTCTTCCACAAATCTGTTTTTCAATTAATGGTTGAAAAAAACTATGGTAATGAACCACACTGTTCATTTTAAATATCAACATTTAATTGTAAAAATATAGTAATAGAGCCAATAATTCATTGAAACATTGAATTGTATTTTTTACATTGTGATACATTTATTATCTAAAAATCCCAGTAGAAATTTCAACCTAAATGTCTCAAAGAACGTTTTTTTAACATACAATGGTATCACAATGAGAGAATTAAATATATTTATTTCAATTGAGAGAAAAAATCTGTACCATGTCATGAAAAAAATGTCAAAATCAATCATTGATTCCTGTTCACATCGATTGCTCTTTATCTGATCATCGGCGGTTAGGGCCATATTCGTTTATCGTTCGTACAACGCTATTTCGATTATGTAGAAAAAAAAACCGTACATTATTTTGTTCATACGCTTTACGTATATCTATGACAAATTTTTCCGTACGACACGATGAATGAAACAGATTTTCACAATTTCATTGGTCGAACCATTTTTTTTTAGCAAATATCAAAGTGTAGAAACGTAAGTAATAATATAATAAGAATTTAGACACAAAGAAATGAAACTTACCTCATCAGTTGCACGTGGCTTCCAACACCGGCCAAAAGAAAAAAAATAATGCGCCGATTAATTATCGCTGATTACCAACAGGCGTATAAGTTGAAACAAAAAAAACTAATGATTTGAAATATTTTATATTGACACTACAAACACAATGGTTAGTGTAAAGAAGACACGAAAATTCGGGAGGGATTAGAATTTCCTAGTTCATAGCACCAAAAGCGAAAGACCTCTGCTGCCCTTCGGAAGGACAAAGAACAATTACTGTAAACAAGCACTCGCAACGTAAGAAGAAGACAAGCTCATATTGCGGATAAAACCGCCAAGCGAGCGCAGAGGAAACCATTGGCTCATACTCTGGGCCAATCACGCCTTGAGTAAGAAGGGAAAGAAGGCATATAATTGGAGAATAGCGTGTCGGTGAAATATTTTGCATGCCGCGTTTTTTTGCTGAGAAATTCACAAAATATCATTATATATCATTTCTGTCATCACTCATCGATGAAATATCCCAAAAAAAAAACACAATTCCTTACTGAATATATAAAAATTATTCGGTTTTGGTCGTTTCTATAATTGTGTTAATATTTTCTGAATACTGCGTGCTTGTGGGGTTTTCATCAACATTTTTTCTGGTCTGTACATATCTCTCGCAGTGTAATCTGTGATTCCCTTTTCTTTCGTTATGTACTGCCACGGCTTTGAAAGATTATTATCTCATATGTGACTCAGCAAGATTCAAGTGTTCTAATTCTTCTAAATGGTAAATATAATGAAACTGTTGCTCTGCTAACGGGTAGAAGTAAAACGGAAAAAACCCCTCGGTGTTGAAAGATTTTTCCGTCGCGGTAATTGAAATTCAATTGTAACGCTTCTTCCTCTATCCGCAATTATTTTTTTATCATAACGAAAACCATAGCAATATACCTAAAATATACAACTAGCAAAAAAACAATGAAATAGCTTCTTTCCTTGTCCACGCACTTTGAAGCTTTTGCTTAGGTATGCACGCGTTTCCTTTTTTTTGACCTGCTCTTGGATTTGGGGCAGTCTTTTCTTGTATCACATACAGCACATGCTGCTAAACACCTTTCTGGGGAAAGTTGAAAGGGAAGGGATGAGGAGAAAATTCAATGGGGGGAAACACTTGCGAATGCACAAAAACTCATTCATAAATGAATGACCTCGGGAATAACCCATTAAGGAAGTTGAGGCTGTACAGTCATTTTTTTTACCCAAAAGTTATGACCTGTACCTTTCAAAAGTTAGGCCAGTTTACAGCCGTGGTTTACAAAGAAAAAAGTTGGGAAAAAAAGACGAAAAACGGGTGAAAGTTCATTCGAAAACACGAACGGTCACGATCCTAGCCTCAAAAAACTGCACGCGAAATAGATTATTGTTAATATAATCTCAGTAAATCTCCTATAATAAATCTGAAAAAATGACATTATTCAGCAAGCCTTGCTCATGTTGTCGAAAAAATTTCATATTTTTAGCATCATTTTTAACGGAGATATCACTGAATGTGTCTTGACTTTTCATAAAATTACATGTTATTTGGTCCAAATTGTTATTGATTTTTCTCAGCAACGACGCTTCTAAACTGTCCTCTATAAGATGCAGTCGGTAAAAGCGATGACACCATGCCTCAACTTCCTTATAACGACACTAACGGCTGTTTTCTCCGACGCGTTTAAACTCCGATTAACGTTGGAGAAAACGGGCATAAATGATCCTTGAGAAATATGATAATAATAATGATGATTTTTTTAAATCGGTTAGTTTAGCATGAAATGTTTTTTATTAATATTTTTCAATGAATCACGCATCACGCTCATTGGTTATATTCTTTTTCATATTTTTCAAATGGACGAATACCCCGACAAACTTTTACCCAAGTCGGAGATTTAACCAAACGGACAAGTTCACGGAGATTCGTTACGTTTCAACAGAGGTTTCAAGTTTCAATTTGTTTTGAAATACACTCGAGCCATAACCCGAATTGCCGTTGCTAATACATTGCCAACAGGTTATGTGCCGACTCATAATTTTTTATATAAATGAATAAATATTTTTTAAGTTAGCATCGAAAGTGGCTAAAACTCGTAAAAAAACAATAATTCTTTAATAATGTTGAACGATGATGATGAGTTGCCAGACGATGAAGAAGAAATTCTTGTTTATGTGGAGTTTGACGGATCCGTTGCGAGCAATACATTGAGTAATGAAAAATTACAGTTCGATATGATCGGATTGGATAAGGAACATCCTATCATGCAAGTCAACGGGAAGGTAAAATATATTAATAAAAATCAAAAAAATTTACTACTAATTTTAACATGTTAAGATAATTTGTTCTGTGCAATCGTTAAAAAAACCGTTGAATAAAATATTCTTTAAATTTTAACCATCAAAAGTAATTTAAAAAAATAGTTATCAAAAAGTAATTTCAATACAGAAATTGCAACATAATTATTTCCATTAATAATTGACAGTAATAATTGTAATTAAAGCATTGAACTAAAATTTTCAGTTTTATGAAGGAACGTATCGCAATGCAGTAGGAACATACATGTTCTTTGAAAGTGACAAACATCCGCACGTGGATGATCCAGTTTTCGATGTAACCCCAAGCTTGAAATACTTGGCCAAAACTCGGAAAGTCCTCAGAATGAACAGAATCTTTGTGGAACCAAAAACAGAGTTACTTGGTGATTCAAAAGATCCCGAGTGCTTGCCAACCATGGAAGCAGTAAAAAAGGCTGGAGTACCACCGCGTTATCAAGAAGAAACTTTAGAATCATGGAGAAGAATTCGTGAGGATAGAATGAAAGCATTGAACGATTATCTAGAAAAACAGCGTGTCAGGGAAGAAAAAAAATCACAAGGAATCGAGCCAGATTCTGCCTCTGACGATGATAACCCCTTTGCTGTTTACAAACCTCCAACCAAACACAAAAAAAACAAGCATCTGGAGAATCGAGAGAGTTCTAAGGCTGAAGAACATCGTAAGACTCCATCGATAGAAAAAATTCATAATGAACCTGCACAAAGCAATGAAAAAACTGCCAAAGATTGTTTCCAAGTTTCTGTTGGTGCAAGTCCTCCGGGAATATCCTGCAGTATGATGGACGATCCCGGACCTTCGACTTCCAAAAACAGCAAACCATGGACCAGTCCGTCAAGCGATAAACACGGTGAGACTTTCTCCAACTCTGATTCTGAGGATGTTAATCGCATGAATATTCCAAATATCAAAAGCTTGCACAGAGCAACGGTGCAAGTTGGAACGCGGATGAAAATTCGAAAGTATGGAAAAGTTGGTAAAAAGAAATTGAAAAAAACGGACTCGTCTGGTGCAGTGAAAACCAAGGAGGTGCGCTCGAAAACCAAGGGGAAAAAGGATTTTCATAAAAACGATACGGATACCCGACCAAACGAGGTATCGGAAATGGATGAAAATGAAAAAAAAAAGGACGAAGAGCCAGTGAAGACGCTGGAAAGTATGGCGTCTTTGTCCATTAATAATTCGACTGAACAATCTGAAAAAAACGTGGACTGTGAGGTGCTCGAATGTCCTGAGAAAACGGAATCTTTGATCGATCAGAAAAAATTGGAGAAGCAACGTAAACGCGACGAGAAAATGCTGCTCTTGGCAAATAAATTGAAACAAGCTGCCGAAGAACAAAGACTCAAAAATCAGAGTTCCGAGGGGACTCCTTGATTAGAAAATTCGTCGATGGAAAGTTAAACGCGAGTTTCTTCGTAGGTGAGCCAAAAAATATTAAGGATTAAGAATCGAGGATTTTCAGGAACTCAACGTTCATAAACGCTGTTCGGGACCATATCAAATAAATAATCTGCCAATTTTTTCAAATTTTGTTTTTATAACAAAAATATTAATTTGTACATATCTCCCTCGTCGGTTAAACCAATAACCAAGTACAAACGACCTATGGATATTTGCAGCTGAAAATAAAGAAAATAGCAAGAATAAAACGTTCTCAAATTCACATTTCGCAGTGTCATTTCGAGGGGATGATTAAATTCTACACTAAACTCGTTACAAAAGATACGAAACAAAGCTAAACTAATTTCACCAAGCTGCTCAGCTGTGTAAATCAAAAAGAAACATTTCAACCGATTTTTCAACAGACAGAAAATCAATTTTTATCACTATACAAAAATAATAAATGGACACCCTCATTTCCAGAGGGAATAATGACGTACGCAATTAAGGATGGCAATTCACGTGGCTATATTTTCAAAACCATTGTAAATACTGAATCCATCTGATCGATAATCAATTCACCGGTGAATCAATTTAACGAAAACGTCATGATGGATTCATCATCAATATAGTAGAAAAATTCGAATAAATCCTGCACATTTTTTCACTTTTTTCTTTACTGTTCCAGGACTTTATTTCACCAGTCGAGATCGCCTGGTAATTCGTCAGGATATTCGCCGGTGAGGCACGCCGTGCAGTGGCCTATGTAACTACTCTCCCGGTTGTCCATTCCATATCTTACAGCCTCGACGAGACCCTCCACCGAGAGATAAGTCAAACTGTCTGCACCGACGTGTTTCGCCAACTTAACGCTGTCCAAACGGTTCGCTATCAATTCTTCTCTCGTTGGTATATTTATGCCCATGTAACATGGATATTTGAGTGGCGGAGATGCTATCCTTATGTGTACCTGCAAAAATGCACAAACATTTATGATTCATTTCGCATGAAAACCCGATCAATTCATTGGTGAGCGTAAAATGTCAAAGGAATAGGAGAACTTCGTTGTTTTTTTTTTTTTTCTTTAATATAATCAATCACGATAGCTCTGTAATAAAAAATGTAAATTTTTAACGAATACTATTGATCATGATGATTCTTCGAGCTAAATTTTCACGTCGAAATGAACAACGAAAAATCGTACGAAATTTTGTGTCATGATATTCAGACTATTTTGAGCGTTTCCTTTCTCTTTGCAACTCAACAAAAAAAAACTATTTAAAATCTTTGCCGAAGAAAGTGATTCTGGAATCCTACATTGTCATTCTCGATAGACTAGCCAATGAATCGAATGCATGGGAAAGGTAACAAAGTTTTATTACCTGACGGATCAAGTCCTGCAGTAAAAATAACATCGTAAAGTCCATAGAAATGTGTTCGAACTCTAAAGGGTCAAATACTACTGCATTTCTTGATCAACTTCCATGAATACAAAATGAAATTTTGGTCTTGATGTGAGTAATTATTGTGATCTCGTAGAAAAGCACAATGAAACGTTAATCTTCTTCGGTTTGAATGTCGAGTTTAAATCTCTTTTAAAATTTGGAAATATCAGTTTTATTGGGGGGCACATTGCTCGTCGGACAATAAAACTGTAAATAAAAATGCTCAGCATTTACCTGCTTAGCACCAGCATCACGGAGCAGCTTGATAATGGGACCAATCGTATTACCCCTGACGATTGAATCATCAATGAGAATGATTTTTCTACCTCTGACGTTTTCCGAGAGAGCGCCGAATTTTTTGGCTACCCCAAGTTGTCGTAACCTCGTGCTCGGTTGAATGAACGTTCTTCCTACGTATCTGTTTTTGCAAAGGACCTCGGCGAATGGGATTTTCGACTGAAAAATCATTTTTTATGTTAAAAATAAGATTCCTTCTGGTTTATTACTAATGAATATTATTTTATATCAAGGATGAAAAGCATGAAATAAAAATGAATGGAATTTGATTTCGACCGTTTTATCAACTTGATATTGAGGTTTGAGATTTCAGATTGGATTTAAAAATGTTTTATTGATAATATACCTGTCTGGCGTAACCATGAGCAGCCGCAGTTCCAGATTCCGGTACAGAGCTCACGATATCGGCTTCGATGGGAGATTCAATCGCAAGAACCCTTCCGCACTGCATGCGAACCGAATAAACCATTTGGCCTGAAAAAATGGTTTCAGTTACTCAACAATTCACGATCGTCCGAGTTGCTTTATTCACGACTTGAAAAATACGATATTTACCTTCGAAAATACTGTCGCTCCTCGCAAAATAGACGTACTCGAAGATGCAGAAAGCCTGAGGTTTCTTGTCGGGTCTCTCGACGATGTCGATGGTTTTGATACCCTCACGAGTGAGTTCGACTATTTCACCGGGAAATACTTCTCGGACGTAGCGAGCACCGATGCTGAGAAAGCCGCAGGATTCGGAGGATATCACCCAACCCTCGGCGTCGTCGTCGTCGTCGGATTCACTTCCTGCTACGAATGAAAATTACAGATTTATGTATTTTTTTTGTTGTATATTCTTTTTTTATTTTATCGTGAAAAATGCTGTGTATTTGGCTCTTCGAAACTGATCGATATTTCGTTACTCACCGAGTTTACCTATTGGCACTATTTTTCCCAGGCACAGAGGTCGATTACCGTAAGGATCCCGGACTCCATAGATTTTGTCTCTCTGCATTATCACCAGAGAATATGAGAGAGGAGCCAATTGCATCAAATGTTTTATACGCGCTGGCCAATCCGGACCGTTCACCTCACCCTCTGGAGGATTCAAGCACAAGGCTTGCGTTATAAGCTCTGAATCCGAGTGCGTCGATAGTCCAACTCCACGACCGAGTACCTTTCACGTCAGATGTACGCGTTACTTAATCTTTATGTCTCGAATGTTTCAATTTTCCGGAGACTCGATCTCCCATTAAACATTGAAATATGACTTTGGAATTGGGACTATTTCTTCATGGGACAAATCATTGCCATAATTAATTTTCTACACGATTTCTATGTTGACAAATTTCTGTTCTAATTGCTTAAAATTACCATTTTTCTCAGGGATTCCGTGTTGACGAGCTCGCCGTTGTGTGCAACAGCGAGAGCGCCGTGAGCGGTATGAACGACGAAGGGTTGACAGTTGACTTCTTCACTGGCCGCACTGGTGCTGTACCTCGTGTGACCAATGCCCAGGTTACCCCGCAATTTCTTCATGTTTTCATCGTTGAAAATGTTGTTTATCATGCCCATGCCTTTGTGAACGTGGAAAGATTTGGCACAGACACCTTCGCTCGTGACAATACCAGCGCTCTCTTGTCCTCTGTGCTGCAGAGCGACGAGTCCTAAAAATTCATTGACGAATGAGTATGGAGTCAAGCAATCGCGAGGAACGATATATTTTGATGAAAAATTGATGAAAAAAACTCACCGAGGCAAACAACTTGACCGACGTCAATTTGCGAAGGCCAATCGCCAGCGGCGATGCAACCAAACACACCGCACTCATGTGTCAAACCGGAAGTCCTTTGGCCACGAGTTTCACCTTTGCTGCGTGGTTTTCTCGCGAGCGTTTTGTGATCGATCGACAAACGGGCCATCGAGGCCGTTTCCAAGTCGTCAACTGTGTCGCAAGACATTTCTTCCTTGCGATAATCTGTCGAGAAAGAAATTAACGAACCCGATAAATCGACCCGCCAACTCAAATGCTTCGCGATCTGCTTCGTTACACCACCGAGACACGAGACTAAATAGCACCAACGTTTAGCTAATCTGCCAATATATGACGAAATGAGAACCAGAGGAGAGGTCAAAGAACATCCAAGCGGTCTTCGCTGTACGTTATTCCAAAAACATCATTTTATATACAGGGTGTTCCATTTCTATCAAAGCTTTCAATCATCTCGAAAAAAACATTCTTTACAAATCATTTTTTGCCAAGAGTTTTCAAGGGCAAAATTGAATAGAAATTATACATTTTTTATCATGCTTCTAGAAAATTTTGTCACAACTTCCAAGCACTATGAACAGAAATTCCTTGGCTCTAAAAACTCCAGAAATAAAGCACTTTAAGGGTGGCTTTAAACTGCTGCTTTTTTAAAAGTCATAAATCCTAGAGGAGTGGCGCGATATCATTTTCAAGCTTTTTTTTAATAAACTGAATGAGTGTTAATCAAGAAAATATATTGACTCGGGGTTTGACGTTTGATTTAGTTCTGCAGTATTTCGCCTATTTCAAGTTGATTGAACGAGAAAAATAGTCTTTTTGCTTCAAAAACCCACGTGCACTCTTAAAGTTTTTGAACTCACTTGAAAGCAATGTTTCCGAAGGAATCATTATTTAATGTTTTCACAATTTTGACAGTGACCCAAATTTCAAGCCGCTCCGATTGTTTTCAATGAGATCTTCAATGCATCAATGCCAATTTTCATTATCAAAATGTGTATGCGTAGCGAAATGTGATGAAAATTTTATCAAACTACCGCTGTATTGCGTTATAAAATTTCGAAATTTCGGCCTCAAATAACACATGATAAATAATAATTAATTTCGATACATTATCGCTAGTAAGAAACTGCATGGGCTGTTTTAAAAAAAAGGTTTTATTGGTAATCCCGCCCAAAATGATTCAATCTCGATACGCATTGAAAGCTCCCAAATACTTTTCAATGATATTTGTAAGATTTCGCATAAATTTCACAAGATTAGTTATTCGTCGACATAAGCAAAGTAGGCCCGACCCCGAAGGAAGTTTTACGCGTACGTTTCCACTCAAATATTTCATTCAAACGTATTTTCGACCCTCAGTTATGTAACAAATGTTTGGAAAACTTCGACTATCGCTAAACGGAATTCTTCCAGTGCTCATTGAACGATTTCCAATCAGTTTTTTCAACGTGACGAACACGAGAGTTTTTTTTTGCCATTATTCGAATTCGTTACGTTATCGAAATTGGATAAAAATTTTTTAGTTGCGTCCGTCTGTGCAGAACACGCAAAACATGAAAACATCGTTTGTCAGCATGCGCCAAGTTTATCTAGTTTCTCGTGTACGTTTCCGACCAAAACAGAAACATATGATTGATGCACAATAGCTGTGGGGGTTTGAAGGAACGTTCAAACTTGAGAAATCGAAGATATCGTCCTATCTGTGACAAAGACCCCACAGGGATCTTTCCAGTTTTTCCTTATCTTCACTGCTCTTATAAACTATTGACCCCCCGCAATGCAACTCGCATGTTTTTCGCTCCTTCTCGGTCAATCGCGAGTATAAATGATTTATTTCGCAATGCGATTTCATCATCGTTCTCTACGCGTTGCAAATCGACAATATTGTATCTCGTGCGCTCTCGTGTCTTTGAAAATATTTGCGATTAATGCTTATTTACTTTTGCAAGGTTTTTCCCTTCACGTCTTTACTCTATTGAGTTTAAATAAGTGTGCGTTCAGCTGATTAAACGTTAATTACACAGATTTCATAGCATAGCAGAAACACATTTCTCAACACTTTTTCAACACGTTGATTACGAATTCAAACGATTGTTACCTCCAAACGAGGATAATTTTTGTATGCTTTTTGGATAACTTTAAAAAAGTGACGTTTCGTTTGTTTTTAGCATTATAAATTTCATTGGGAACCAATTGAGAAAGGAAAGCTCGAGTTTCTCCTTAATAACGTAGGTTGATGAATGAAAACTGAAAAGAAGATGGCACACCAATTGTCTAAACGTCAAAACTTTTCAGTTTTTTCGCCATACTAAAGTTCGATTAAATTTTACGTTCTGTTAATTGCTGCTAACTGAAGAATTCACACTCCATTTTAGCCAAAGAATCTTGAACGCGGAACTTACTAGGAAAAAACTCCAAAATGTTACGCTTTATTGGACGGTGTATCGACTCTGACTCTCGCTCTTTTGAGGTCGTGAACGACCTAGTACGTTTGCTGACACACGTTAAAATAGATCGCTAGAGAAAAAGTCGCATACAGAGCGAGAATTCGTTCAAGGCCATATGATCTTTCTCGTTCCTCCCTGACACGTTGTTCCAACGGGCTCGAGATAGTCGCAGCCATTCGTTTTTAGGACCATTCTAGAGCGATATTTAAATGCGATAATTGATACGAGAGTCTGTCGATTATCAGAGTTAAATCCGAAATTTATATAAAATGAATTTCCACGTGTTTTGTGAATGATTGATAGAAAATTGTGGTTTCGGATCAAGGGAAAGAAGCACCGAGTTTCAAGTGAGACTGGAAAAAAATTGATTTTCTATGGACGTTGGTAAAATCTGCCAATTCTATCAGTAGGTCACACAATTTTTGACAGTAGCTGTACAGCCACTTGTTGGACGGAGAATTCCCGCGTGTCTGAGCCCGAAACTCCATGGGCCCAGGTAAAATTTCAAATCGGTTTAAAAAGAAACGTAGAACTTTGCTCCAAAGATTGACTTACCTTCGATAAATTTTCCGGGCAGCAAAAGTGCAGTTTAGAGCAGAGTTTGGAGGCCGATGCTCGCCCCACGTGCGTCTCAAATTTGTGTCTACTTCGTAACGACGTCGGCGAAGCGCTTCGTGAGCGAAAAAATAACGTGTGTCGCGTCCCGCTCACTGACACACGAATGAGCGCTCGTAGCCAATTGCGAAAGGGCCTTTTGAAACTCGTGAGTTTTCACCGCCTCCCCCTTACACATTTATCGTTCTTTATTTCGGCTCTTCTTTCGGCCCCTCGTCAGAATCGACAGCACACTGAAATTTCCTGCCACGTGCTTTTCTCCTTCAGCGAGTCTCAACTTTTTAGGAACTCTTCGACGGTTCTTCTCACAGACAAAGTAGACGAATTTATCTCGTTTTGAAATATCATGAGAATCGTAAACAAATATTTCGTTCGACTTATATTTTCGATAAATTCTATTTACCAAAATTCAACAGTCGTTGAGAACGTTTGTTTTCGCATAGCCGTGAAGCGCCTGCCTGCTTTGGAAATAATATTCAGCCCGCGAATAGGGGGATAAGAGTTGACGACGAGTGGGAGACGATTTTCGACATTGGCTCGATCGAACCCTCCGGGGCGAACGAGATAAAGCCAATAAGAAAAACAACGAGTTTTTCGAACCAATCCCTCGAGCGTGGAATGTAGTGGGGAGCAAAGAGAACGAAGAAAATCCGCGTGGCCGGCCCGTTGAGCCGGGCATTAGCAGGCAAGCGTCAGAACTGCGATCATGGCTGGTAAGTTTTTTTTTTCGATATCGTTATACTGAAGAAATGAAAAATGTGTAATCGCAACGTTCAATCTGAAACGGAGAAAACGAATTGCCACATTTTTGCTTGTGATTAACTGGAAGAATTCGAGATTTCTAGAAAATACTTGTTACGAATTTCAATTTTTGGCTGTGGGAATAAAATTTTTGTTGGACTGTACCCATGAATATATGTCGGCCAGATAAAATTTCTGGACGTCGCGCGTGCTCTGCGGTGCCGGCAAACCTCGTCCCGAGGCATTAATTTTTTTCGATTTTTTCTTCATTTTTTATTTTAGCTAACCCATTGTATGAAGCATAATTAAAAAAAAAAAAACATCGTTGTGCATATCATAGGGTTTGTAAGCTCGTTAGAAAATCTTTTTTGTTAATTTATCGGAAAAATAGTAATTTATGCAACGAGAGCGAGAAACGAAGAGTAACGTTGCGCGAGATTTCGTAAAATTGCACGCTCGGAACAGCAATAACGAAAATTCGATTCGTCAAGCATTGAACGAGTTGACAATGGAGGAAAATAAATTTCGATTTATGTTGCAGGATTGAAAACCGGTAAACTCATTATCGAGGGTAAAACGAAGCAAGTTTTCGAGCTTGTGGACGATCCGACGTTGTGCCTTCTCCAGAGCAAAGATCGTATAACAGCTGGAGATGGTGTCAAATCTCACGCGCTCGAGGGCAAAGCCGCAATCAGTACGGCCACCACGGCTAAAGTATTCCAACTTTTGAATCAAGCTGGACTTAACACTGCTTTTGTCAAAGTTGTCAGTGAAACAGCTTTTGTCGCTAAAAAATGCGAAATGGTGCCGATCGAGTGGGTCACTCGAAGATTAGCTACCGGAAGCTTTTTGAAAAGACATCCAGGTGATTTCATTGTTGCAACAATAAATTTTTTCAAGAATTTACTCAAACTTAGCAATATTCCCAAAACATTACAAAAGTAAATTATATTTTTATGTTATTTTTTATATCGTCCCGTATTCACTTGAATATCGTTTCGTTAGTCATTCATTTTGCAGTATTTATTTGTGTGGAGAAGAAAAATTATGTTATTGGCCATTCGTCTGCAAAATGATATTGACAAATTTTAATTTCGTCGTTACAATTATTTACTTTTATTTACAATAATTTTAACCCTACACCTCATGTGCCTTTTTTCATACCCTCAACCTCATGACCGGGGTTTGAACGCACCCCACTCTTTTTCTGCTTATAAATCCGGTCCTACGATGCTAAACTGACTTTATCCTACACCATTTTCTTCGTTTTTTTATAACGAAAATAATGATGTACGATAAAACTAATTTCAATTGAATTTATATATTAAAAAATCCGTCGATAATCAGTCGATAATGTCGCTTGTTAGGACGGGAGCGTAGTTTGAAGTTCGCGTGGGGTGTGCTCACACCCCAGTCATGCGTTCTAGGGTTAATTACGATTTTCCATTAATTTGGGGCTCTCGAAATAATATTTATTCAATACGATTTATTTTCAGGCGTTCCTGAAGGATATCGTTTCAACCCTCCCCTGCAGGAGACCTTTTTCAAAGACGACGCGAATCACGACCCGCAATGGTCGGAGCAGCAGATAATATCGGCGGCTTTTAAGCTGAATGGAGTTGTAATTGGGAAGGATGAGGTTGACGTAATGAGAAGAACAACGCTGACAGTGTTCGAGGTACTCGAGAGAGCCTGGTCGACGAGAGACTGTGCTTTGATCGACATGAAGATCGAATTCGGAGTAGATTCGAACGGAGAAATAATGGTCGCCGATATAATCGACAGTGATTCTTGGCGCCTGTGGCCCTCGGGTGATAAGAGGCTGATGAAGGACAAGCAAGTTTACAGAAATTTGGCAACCGTAACTGACGCTGATCTCAGTACGGTGAAACGCAATTTCGAATGGGTCGCCGAACAGCTCGATTATTTGGTCCCACCTCCTAGTTCCCTAGTCGTTATTCTTATGGGCTCGCCTTCCGACGAAGAGCATTGCAAGAAAATAGCGCATCACGCCAAGTCACTCGGTCTCAACGCGCAACTTCGAGTCAGCAGCGCGCACAAAGCCACGGAAGAAACTTTGCGGATTCTTGCTGAATACGAAGGCAGTTCTGAAAAGGTATAGAAATTGAATCTTTTAAATGAGAATCTTCCAGAAGTGTGGTGCAGTCTGATTTTTGGACGAGTTTAGCTTTTTCCGAATTTCTAGAATTATTGGATTTAGTAAGTGAAGAAAAACTGTACGATTTGTCGAATCAGTTGGCAATCTTTCCTTCAAAAAATTCAATAGTTCTCTTCCAAGGCACACTATTGAGTTCTTCAAATATGTTTCTCTCACGATTTTCTCTTAATTCGCCGATTTCGGTGCAATCTTAACGAAGCTCTTCAAAATTTTCGTCTCGCTGTGTAAACAAAAATAAAAATGAATTATCTAATTACGATGACGCTCCCGAAGCTTTGATTGGTAGCGTACACTTGAATGACCCGTCATCGACTCGTAGCGATAGTATAATCGGGCAGTTAACTGTTCGATAAGACAAAAATAGTTACGACAATTAAGAATTATTCGTTGCCCTCTCTATCGACACAGATTCCTTCTCTTTTAACCTTTTCTTTCATATTTTTTTATTATTCTGTCGATCGTAGGTGGTGTTGGTCGCTGTCGCCGGCAGAAGCAACGGTTTGGGTCCAGTTCTCTCCGGCAACACACCGTTCCCGGTCATCAATTGCCCTCCAGTCAAGCCGGATAACGTGGCACAGGACGTTTGGTCTTCTCTCAATGTTCCATCGGGTCAGTTTTCAAAATATTCGTACCGATATTTGTAGCTGGATTTCCTACTCAACTTCCACGAAACATGATTGTGAAAAAATGTTGAAAAAACATTTCTCAACTTTGATTTGTCGGAATGAATTTTAATGTAAAACCTTGAATTTCTCTTATCAGGTCTCGGTTGCACAACTGTACTTTATCCTGAGAGCGCGGCCCTCGCAGCTGCCCAAATTCACGCTCTTCATGATCATATTGTATGGTCGCGTCTGCGGGTCAAGCAACTGACGAATTTCATCAGCCTCAAGAAAGCTGACGTCAAATTGCGCAATTTATCAATTTAATTGAGACTTATTCGCAACGAATAATCAAGCGGAAAAAGAAACTTTTATACAACTATTTTTATACTGTTACATTCGTTTTAACTGACATTCGGAAATCCAATTTGTTCATCAATACAAATGTTTATGATAGCGTTAGTTGTCTACACCATGCTCTTATTGTTGCTCGTAGTTTTGTACTGGGTACAAATTTACAATATTCGTTTGTTCCCGACAAGGCAAGTTTTCGAATAAAATTTGTCCGGTTCGGCGCATCCACGGATATAATAAACTTTACTACTCTCCAAGATTAATCTCATTTGTACAGAGTTTTTTTTATTATTTCAAATATTTACATAAAACGATGATAATGTCATTTTATTAAAATGTCATTTGCCCAATGTGTTTGTCGACAGTTTATTTACAAGACATATCACGATTGATTTTTCTTTGCGAGTTCCTCTATGTCGGAAATCTCCTTTGGACAACTCGCGGTCAGTACGACTGGTCCGTTTTCTTGAATTAAAACATCGTCTTCGATTCGGATACCTAAACCATGGAATTCTGGTGGTGCCATTTGATTTCGCGGGCTCACGTAGATGCCTGAGAATGAAATGGAACAAGTATTATCAAGCATCGACAGTCTTTTTAATAGAGAAGTTCTACTTTTTTTAAAAAGTGTCAATGACTGAAACAAAAATTTCTCTTGCACGAATGTTTATTTTTCAAAGTTTTTGTATAGAATCCTTGTCCTCATTATTTTTACCTGGTTCCATCGTAACAACCATTCCTGGTTTGATGCTTGTTGCCCTCGAGATCATTCCGGTGTCATGAACATCCATACCAAGATAATGACTGACATGGTGAGGGCAGTAAGTGTAAGCGGCAGCACGTAATTTTTCGCCACTTAAATTGGACGGTATGAGCCCGATTTCCTGGAGTCGTTGTCCCAAAAGTACACACATGTCGTGAAACACTTGATCAAGATTAGGGAATTCTGTGAGCTGCGGGATCAGAGTCTTTTGGACGTCCAAAACAATTTCGTAGAGAACGCGTTGTTGGGGAGTGAAAGTTCCATTTACGGGCCAAGTTCTCGTTATATCTGATGTGTATCCGTGGTATTCACAGCCTACGAAATCATGAAGGAGAAAAATATATTGACTGTACATTTTCATTTCGGACAGTGTTTGAAAAATAGAAAACTGATTGGATTTTAATGGACGTGGACTTGCGTATGAGGAATTGTTACTAACCAGCATCCATAAGGATCATTTCGCCATTTTGAACAATTTGATTATTTTTAATGTAGTGTATAACATTGGCGTTAGCACCACCAGCAACGACCGGAGGATAGCCCAATAATTCAGCTCCGTTCATTCGGCACTCGTAATCAACAGTTGCGAATAATTGATGTTCGCTCATACCAGGTTTAGAAACTTCTATAGTTTTAGCTATGGCAGCTGATGCCACTTCGCAGCTCTTCCGCATCAAATCAATTTCTGCTTTGGATTTAATCAGACGAATTTCATGAAACGCTCGCTTGGGCGATACGAAAGTTTGACTGTTCGTTAGTTGAAGGACGTTCATTAATTTTTTATGCAATTCCAGTTGTAATATGCTTGTGTTGTCGTACCAGATGGAACTTTTCTTATTTTCCATCAAATATGACACGAGATATTTCTCAAAATCTCCCACAGGCAATCCTTCATCCACATCGAACATTTGAACAACAGCGTCGACTCCGGTTCTTGGACCATCCCACAGTTCGGAATACTGGTCTTTTCTTCTCACAAAAAGACGCGAGGAACAGTCCTGACGATGAAGGAACAAGACCAGAATAGATTCAGGTTCTTGGCATCCCGTGAAATACAAGAAGTCTGTGTTTTGTCGAAAAATATAGGGGATCTTATCAGACATGTAGACTATGTTCGATGACGGTATTATAACAATGTGTGAATTTTCAGGGTTCTTTGTCACATACTCGTCTGCCAATATTCGTGCTGCCAACTTTTCTCTACGTTCACGAAATTCTTCGAGTTTCAAGCCTGGTAGTAATTCACCTGGTTTCACTAAGTGCGGGTGAGTCGCATTTGTTGGTTGACCATAAGATACTGAGGAATGACGCGCTTGACTTGTACATTGCGCTGTGTTTTGGGTAGCAAAGCTCGAGTAGCAGGCCCCAATACCTGTCAATCATAAACAATTGATGGGCATGAGTCAATTCCAATAAATTTATGTAATTTGAACAGTTTTCAACAAATGAAAGAAAATAAAAAGAAATTTTTAGTAAAAAATTTCACATATTTCTACTGCTATATTTAAAGAAAACTGAGAGAAAATACTTTTCTGCAGTTGACTATGACCCCAGAGAGGTCGAATATTAAGAATACCATTGAGGGTTTTAAATGCCTTTAATGTAAAAACTGTATAAAAATCAATAATTGTTCGTGATAAAACCTTTAAATATTACTTTTCATTCACAAAAATCTTCAAAAACTAATAAAAAGTGAATTGGTGTGGCAAAATTGACGAAAATTATCATAACCTAAATCGAGCAATTCTTCTAAGAGAAAAGTTTCTTTTTTGAATCAAACTGCTCATAGTTTACCTCGATTGTCTATTCTAAACCCATTCAGATGTTTCAAGGAACACAATAATCTAAAGCCGAGCATATTTCTAGACAATTTTGAGTAATAATATTAGCAGTAGCAACTGAGTACTGACTTATTTTTTATTTGGCGGGCCGGAAAACTGAGGCTCATCGGTGCGTGTTGAAAGGCCGTTGATTGGTTGAGATAAAACCGGAAGCAGCAGTGGCGCCGAAGAAATCTCGACTTTCATTGGTGAACATGAAAATACTGTGTCTGTTCGTACGATATATATATGCTCTCCGTAAATATTTACGTTTCGCAATCAATACGCCAAAGGATATATCGTGTACCCCGTTTAATTGTTACACCCGTAACAAAGTAGATCTTAATTTACAATTAGCCAATAATAATACCGCAACGTTAGAGAATAACCGTGTTTACACAATTGTGTAAAACGAGAATCAAACAAACAAACCAACACAATTTCTCGATTGTCTGACAATCTCGCGAACGAAAGATACATAAAAACCGTTTGTATTTACTTTTTATATAGAAACGACCTCTCGTAGAAACACGATAATAGTCCTGTCAATTTCCATCAACTGTCAGCGTGTTATAAAAGTAATGCAAATAGTGCAAATGAAATGTGTTTAGCGATGGCAGCTTCGAAAATTACGAGGGAGACAAGCTCAGCCAAATAAAATAATGATGATTGTCTAGGTATACACAGTTTTTCTATTATAATACTCACGTTCTAAGTGATCGAGTTTAACCTCAGGTTACCAGAACAATTTTTTTTTCCCATTTCTCTACATTCAATTGAACAATCTTGTGATTCGTAGGATTTTCATCCTTCATAAGGATTAGAAAATGAGTGGCCAGTTGAATATTATTGTAAGACCTCAAACATGTATCGACGAAAAGTGGCTGAAAACCGATCTGCAAAAGTTTCTCACTCGAGACGGCCTGGCGGAATTATGGAACGGTATGGTACGCGATGGAGAAATCGTTAGAACTTTCACTGATGGTCTTATCAATTCCGCCGGTGTAGTGGCTAGAAAAGGTGATACTTTTTGTATGTTTTTACAATTCTGCAGTAGCCTTCATTTACTTGGTAAATTTACTGCATGTCCACAATATCTAACCCTCTATCTGCATCTTATCGAGTAATCATTTTTGTTGGTTCACAAAATTTACAGACGTTACAAAGACCCTAGCATTCTGTTTGACAGAGCAGTCTCATTTGGTTTTGATTCTTCTTGTTTTGATTTTCAGTTATAACATATGACTTTATTCAAACTAACTCTAAATTTTTTTGTCCAAGCAAAAAATCAATATTTCAATAGCTTATAGCTCTGATCCTGTTACGCACCCATATTTTCTCATGAGCTTAATAAAAATCAGTACCCGCTTAATCCCAAATGCTTAACAAATCATAATCTATTTGAATTATTTTAACAAATAATTTGTAGAATTTTAGTTGAAAATAATCTCTTGCAGGTTCAAGCGGCCATTACTACTGCAACTCCCGAGTTTTGTCTTGTTTATGTTGTGATGGTATCTGCGGGCCTCAAAGCGGCTGCAACTGCGGCCCTTGTCAAAAATTGGATGAGGAAGAGGCAGCAAAGGCAGCTGCACTCGTGGACAAACCGCTTCCTGCTCAGTGTATGATAGATTCTTGGCTCTGGGGGTCTCAGCCTTGTAAGGATTTTTCTTTGTAACCGTTTGTCGGATACTGGCCTGCGAGCAATGTTCAGTTACATTTGACTAACTTCTCAATATTTGTAGCCACGAGCGATTGGACAGCCTGCATAGAATCTTCTATCAGAGAGCAGAGAGTTTTGTGTCATGAAGTTGCGAATAGTACATTGTCGGCAACTCGCTTGCGACAACGCTTAATCGTCGCTCGAAGATATTTCACCGCTCTCTCGCGATACAAACCCCACGAAAACAAGGAAATCACTGCAACATTGATGAAAACATCACCAAAGACACATAAAATGTATGTTTGGAAAATTCTTTTTAAAAATCCAAAGATTCAAGTTACAAATAAACTTAGAACGTTTTCAAAATTTGCAAAACCGATTCATGATAAAAAAAAATTCTGGTGCGCTCCAATGATGATAGCGTTCAAATACGTCAGAAACTTTGAATTTTAGTATGAAATAACGATTCGTAATAATTTCAGAGTGAAATCAAACGAGAAAGCGGCGGTTGGTTTAGCACGAGTGGGTACGCGAGCAGCACTAAATTTTTCATTCGCGTATTTGCGGCGTGCGTGGCGTTCGGGTGAGGACGTAGATTTTTGTCGTGAGATATTGACCGAGTCGTTGGAAACATTGCAAGCGTTACCGGAGGCGACACTGTTCGAGGAGAACAATGTGTCGCAAGTGTGGTTGGACGTGGTGGATAAATCGGCGAAGTTTCTCCGTCAAGTTGTGACGGGTGACGTGGTGAACGGGAGGTCATGGTGTCCGGTTCCGGTAGCGGATCAGCACACGGCATTGTGTTTGCTGCTGGAGTTAGTGGCGCAGCGGGGAACTTTATCGAGTCTTCTGGATTCGGTGTTGTTGCTTCTTCACCTGAGTGGAAAATCAAAAAATCAGGATAATCGAGTAATGGCGCCCGGCATATCGGCGCCTCTGGTGCCGCTCCTGCGCCGTTTGAACTCGATCACGGCGCCGAAGAGTCGCCGTACAGACGAGAACGTATGTCCGGGACCCTGCGAGGTTCTTCTAAAATATCTCGTATTGCCAGAGGACGATGGAATTGCGGTGGATCTTCGTAAGGCAGCGGTTGTGATAATGTGCAATTTGAGTCGTTTGGCAATGCCTTTTTTGCCGCTACTGACGAATGCCGAAACTTTCACGAAGACCGAAACGCAAACGTATCAAGAAGTGATGGCTTGGGGAGCGTTGAAATTCGGCCCAGGCTCAGCGCCCTTTTATTGCGATACCATCGCGGAACTTGGAGTGAAACAATTGTGTTGTACAGACGGAGCGCTCGTTATATTGACGCAGAATGGTAAAGTCTACATGATGCACTACGATTCCGAGAGCCAATATCCTCAGAGGATTTTTGGCTTCTCCAACAAAAGCGTCAAGATGATCGCCTCGCATCCGGACGGAAAACATTATTTGGCTCTGACGCAAGAGGGTGTTCCGTACTCTTGGGGCGTCGGAGCCGGTGGTCGACTCGGTCACGGTGACGGCACTTCCTACGACGAGCCCAAAATGATCGAAGAGTTAGCTGACGAGGAGGTTGTTTTTATCGCCTGCGGGAGCACGTATTCAGCGGCGATAACGAGCGCCGGTATTTTGTACACTTGGGGCCAAGGAAATTGGGGAAGACTCGGGCTGGGGAACTTTTGCGACATGTTCGTTCCGACCCCAGTGACTTCTCTCAATGGCCAAACGATCGTGCACGTTGCATGCGGTACGGGAGATTCCCAAACGCTTTGTTGCACGGAAACCGGTGTCGTGTACTCCTGGGGCGACGGTGATTACGGTAAATTAGGTCGAGGCGGTTGCGAATCATCTCAAACTCCAAAAATGATTCGGGACAAGCTTCTCGATGTGAAATTCGTAAAGGTTTATTGCGGTGGACAATTTTCCGTCGCTCTGACCGCCGAGGGAAAAGTTTACACGTGGGGCAAAGGGAACACCTATTGCCTCGGGCATGGCAACGAGAATCACGTCAGATTTCCCAAACTAGTCGAAGCTCTCAAGCACAAAAGGGTCAAGGATTTGTCAGTCGGTGGTGTCATGGTACTCGCTCTCATGGACGATCACCAGGTCTACGGCTGGGGCAGAAACGTTTACGGACAAATCGATCCGGCTCTCGAAAGTACAGTAACCGAACCAACGCTCTGTCCCACCCTTTCCAACAAAGGGATCGTCGGCTTGGTTTGCGGCTCTACTCAGAGCTTCGCTTGGTCCCTGTCCACCAGAACCGTTGCGAGTAGAGTCGCCTTCGTCGTTGAAATATGCGAGGAAACATTCAAGTTGCTCGATATGTTATTAGCGAAATCGTGCGAAGGGCTACCAGGCACGAGGCCCCCGACACAGGACCGCGAGTGTCTCGCAGTCTCGACCTTGAACCTTCTGAGACTTCAATTACACGCGATGATAACGCACAACATAGACGGTAAAACGGTCGGTCTCGGTTCAACACAGCTGCTGAACTCTTTGAAACACCGTTGCGTCAGCCTCGCCAGCGGGCCCGGAATTTTGGCCACGATTCAAGAAGCTGCCCAAGCCGTTCTCCAGACCGGCTGGAGCATCCTCTTGCCAACAGCGAACGAAAGGGCGAAAACTTTGTCCGGATTCCTGCCGAACTCGAACAGTCTCGAACAACCGAACACCAACAAAGGGCAACAATTCATGGCGGATCTTCTGGTCTCGAGTCTGATGGCCGATGGAGGCTTGGAACAAGCTCTCAAAGCCGCTATTAAAGCCGAAATCGTTGATGTCCCGGACGAGAAAGAAACGCCCTCGAATTCGAGAATAACCAGCGAAACGAAACAGGCGAAGGAGTTGAATTCGGAAAAACAGCAAAATATGACGATCTCGCTGTTGCAGCTCGTCAAACAATTGATCCGTAACGGATCGTGCATCACCCAATCCCGGCTCCAATCGCTACAGCAACAGTCCGCACGAAGCGAAGAACGAAAATTGGACAATTCACCGAGTTTGAATCTCCTGCTTCGCTGTCAAAGATTGCTCATTGCCCAGATGTATCAGTGCTCGAAAAGCACCGAAGATCCTCAGGACGCAGAGATCATCGGCGCGGAATCGTTGCTGAAAAAATACATCATTCAAATCTGCAATCACGTTACGGAGATTCTGCCAATCGCGAGCGAGCTCGCGTCGACTAGTAGCAAAAATTTAGTTCTCGTTACGAAAATTCTCAAAGGAGACATCATAAATATTCTGCTCCCGGAGCTCGTTATTTGCATGATATTGCTTCAAGTTGATAATGCGATGTTACTCAACGGTATGAATTGGCTCGAAGTTTTAGGTCCCGTTCTCGACGCCCTGGATCAGTTTAACCGGCTCGCACCTTCCACGGAAAAAGAGGACGCGGACGATTTGTCCTGGCCGGGGATAATCGCGCCTCAGCAGAGCACCAAAGTTCCTTTGAGCGAAGAGCCGACTCTGATTCGCTGGGCGGACTTGGAGAATCATAATCGCGACGGCGGCCTTTGGATCGTCGTAAATGGGAACGTTTACGACGTGCAGGATGTTTGCCAAGAAGGAACTTGCACCCTCGAGATGTTCCATCGGTACGCGGGTCGCGATCCCGCGACGGTGACCGCCTTGCCGAACGTCGCTCAGCAATTGCCAGCTCAGCTGACACGTTCCATGATGGACTCTTGCTTCGTTGGCTACTATTGTCAACCCGAACCCGACACCACTCAATTTACGATCGAAGTGATGGACGTTTGTTCCTCTCTTCTCGATATGGAGAGAGCTCTCGGCTTCCTTCTCGGTCTCCACGCTCACCGGATGCGTCAGAGTCTCGCCCTGCTTCCCGCCGAGGAAGAAGCGAGCGTATGGCTAAACGCGAATTTCCTAAGGGGCGGTCTCCAAGTACTTCAACCTGCGAACCCCTACGAGGAGGAGAAGGGCGAAGCTCGAAGCAACAACTCCACACCGGCGAGCTCACCGACCGAGCCCACCCTCCCAGGGCCCCGCAGCAAAGACGAACAACAACGAAACTCGGACGATCGTGTCGCTTCCTTCATTCACGCCCTCGCTGAAAACCACAAAACCGACACAAACGTTCACACTTTTCTCGCCATGATCGACAAGTACAACAAGTCCAATTTCTTACTCTCACACGTTGATTTTTGCAGCGACCATCCCGTCGAAGAAATTGGACGTCTCCTCATGGCCGTCACCATAAAACATCTCGCCCTGGGTTATCAGACCCTGGAAATGGTCGAACAGGAACTCGCCACCGGGGACGGTAAGCTGTCGAAGGCTTTGATCGACATGGTCCGAACCATTCATCAGACTAAGTGGAATCTCATAAGAACGCGACAGCAACAGAATCGCAGCTACAAAGAAGTCTGCGCTCCTGCCCAGGAGAAGTGTCGTTTCCTGCTCTACGAAGTGAGGCCCTCGACGAGCTACGAGGTCAAAGCTTATCAGGAGCTCAAAATTTTGCACACCCTTCCGAGATTCCGACGCGCCGTTAACACCGTCATGGCTGATATTAAAAGGAACAAGGAGTCACCGAGTAAGATGGAGGATATCGTCAACGCCTCGATACAAAACGCCAAATCTCGAGGTAAAACCGAAGAGGGCTCTTTACCGACGACCAAAGATTCAACTCCAACCGGAGGAATCCCCGCGTCCCAGAAGCTCGAGGATGTTCTCAGTACTACCAACGTTATAATGCAGTTGCACGAGAGAGTTAAAACGAAGCCGTTGATCATCGACCCGCAGGAGCTCATGACGAACTTGATCAATTTCGTCGTCTCCGAGGACGGCGGGGACGTGGAAACTCTTCGGAGAGCCATGTACTGTCAGATTCAACGCGTAAAACTCCGCGAGCGTGGCATTTTCATGATAAAAGAATTACTGAAAAAAGATTTTCTCATAACGTCAATAAAATACTCGCTGCTCAACGGCTGGTTGGGTTTGACCCACGAGAATGCGAACGACCTCGCATCGGGAATAACTCATCCGTTGAGCAACATTCAGATGGTGACGCCTTACCAGAAGGTAAAGATTCAATTGGCCGAAGCGGAGATCGCTTCCTGGGCGATCAGGGCTTTGAGAGCCTACGTTATCCAAGCAGAGCTCCCGAGTAAGGCGAAGGTCAGCGGGAAGAGCAGTTTGAATCAGGGAACGTACACGTGGTTGAGAAAATTGCCCAGGGCGAGATTCCTCCTGACGATATTGGGGATGCTGACGAA
This sequence comes from Venturia canescens, assembly GCF_019457755.1. Classification (NCBI taxonomy): domain Eukaryota; kingdom Metazoa; phylum Arthropoda; class Insecta; order Hymenoptera; family Ichneumonidae; genus Venturia; species Venturia canescens. Next base: position 5,798,605 of record NC_057425.1, read on the forward strand.
CCACCATCACGCGAACGAAATCGGGCTGATCGTCAACTCAGGATTGCTCTCGAGCATATTGACTCTTCTGCGACAAATCGGGCCCTCGATAAAGGGAGAAAGCCCGAGGCAGAAAGACGCAACGGCGATTTACGAGGACGCCATTCAGAAGAGCAAGTCACCAGCGGTCCAGTTGACCGGATTGGAACTCGCGTCGCTCATGAAAACCGGGACCAGAGTCGTGCGCGGAGTCGACTGGAAGTGGGGCGACCAGGACGGTCCACCTCCCGGGGAAGGACGCGTCATCGGGGAACTCGGCGAGGATGGTTGGATCAGAGTTCAGTGGGACAACGGCACGACGAATTCCTATCGCATGGGCAAGGAGGGAAAGTACGATTTGAAGCTGGCCGAGCTACCGGCCCCTCAGGAAAGCGATTCCGACGAGGATTCCCCGGTCGATACGAACAAAACGGTCGTCGATCCTTCCCGGGAAATTCATCCGACGACCTACCTCAAGAAAGCTTCGACTTCCTTGCTGCGAATAATTTTATTATCCTGCGGCTCGAACGCCGACAACATTGAACCCTCGGCGATAACGATAATCGCCTCGGTTCTGCGTGGAATCATGTCCGCCGTCAACAAAACCGACACGAGCATGTCGAGCCAACTGGCTCGCGAGCACCACGAGACTTGGGCGACTCTCGGATTCCTCAAGTCAATCGCAACCTCTCAGTCCCTGTGTCGGGCCCTCAGCACCCAAGCCTGGGTCGATTTCCTCCTGAGTTTGATAGCCGAAGAAAACGATCCTAATCTGTGCAAACAAATAATGGCTGTGAGGTTGCTCTCGGCCGTTCTCTCCTCCTGGACCTCCGACAATCCGGATATGACCCCCTTCCTGGAAAAAGCTTTTCAGCTTCTCGGTCAAATTGCACTGATGTGCGAAGCCGGTGGAAACTCGGAACTTCACGCCAACAAATGCAGAGTGTCTTTGACCGCTTCCCACAGCTCGACCCTGGCGGAGGAGTTGATCGCGCTTATAAGATCGTTGCATTTACTGCCCGGATGGAATGGGACGATAAACTCGTTTCTCACCGGCAAACTGTCCTTGGCTTCGGATCTGCTGAGCGACGGGCCGCTCTTCCACATACAAATGAACGAAAACGGTGGAGAGCACAGTCTCCTGATCCAACAGACAGCCATGGCCGCTCTCATCGTCATCGGAGGCTTGGACGATCGTCCTCGGATCGGAGGATTGGTAGAGATCGACAACGAGATCGGTACCATTTGTAGATTCACTCCACACTCGAAATTGATCGTTCAGATGCACGGGGAAAGTGGTGCCCGGAAGAAAGTACCTTTCACAGCGATCAAAACGATCAATGAGAAGTTCCATCTCGATCGAATGACGATGAGCGACGCGCTCCTGTCCGCTTGGGCTAATTTGTTGCTCGGACATTGCAGGCTCGATCGGCGACCCGGTGGCATGCCAGTCATCGCCGGGGTCGTGAATTCTTCGGTTTTGCGTACCCAGCAGGAACAGCTGGCAGCGTTGAACGCCGGCAAAGCCCTCCTCGGCCACCAGAACAAACTCCGGCAAGTGCTCAAGTGTCCAACGACCTCGGAAGCTGACGAGGAGCATTGCAGCACCCTCTTGCAGGAGATGTTGATGAGAGCTACGAAGCCGCAACCCCTGAAGCCGATATTCAAGAGGAAAGAACTCGAGGAGGCGGCCCTCGCGGTGTCGCAGTACCTGGCTTCGGAGTTGAGGCACACGCCGATTCACCGGGCAGGAGTGGCCTCGGAGGGAGCCTCGCCAACGTCAGACTGTTCTCTGGTGTCTCTGACCTCGAGTCAAAAGCGGCACTGCAAGAGCAGCTCCAGCAGAAAAACTGCAGCAAGCTCGCCGGCCAGTCCCCTCGTGACTCTCCTAACGGAAATGGGCTTCCGTCGAAAAATCGTTGAACTCGCGATCCGGAGTTTGAGCGTCGCCGAGAGTAACATCACAGCCGAGAACGTAGTTGCTTGGCTGCTCGAGAAAGCGAACACGGGAGTTTACGGGTTGGAAAGTGACATCCTCTCCAGTTCCGACAGCGTCTCGGACTCGGATGACTCGAGCAGCGAGGACGTCGACGACAGTCCTTCGACCCACGAAGCCAGCGCCGTAGCTCAACCGACGTACATGAAAAGATCGGATTTTCTCTTCCCCGACGAGTACGCGATTTACGTACGGGACAACGTGGTCGCCGGGATGCTGGTGCGCTGCTGCAAGAGCTACGAGGAAGTCGAGTACGGTGACATAGGCCAGGTGGTGAGGATCGACCTGGAAGGCCTGCACGATTTGAACGTCCACGTCGCCTGGCAGCACAAGGACGGAACTTATTGGGTGCGATTCATCCACATCGAGCTGCTCGGTCATCCCCCCGCACTTCCGGGCCCGCCGGCCCTCAAGGTCGGGGACAAAGTTCGAGTCAAGTCGTCGGTCGCTATTCCCAAGTACAAGTGGGGCTCGGTGAATCACACGAGCGTCGGTGTCGTCACGGGCATAATAAACAACGGTAAAGACGTTTCGGTTGATTTTCCTCAACAGAGCAGCTGGACCGGCTGCGCAGCCGAAATGGAACGCGTTCCTTCTTGTCATCACGCAGTTTCCTGCAACTCTTGCCACCTCTCGCCCATCTCCGGGCCGAGATTCAAATGCAAACCTTGCGAAAATTATAATTTGTGTGAAAATTGTTTTTACACTAAACGGTCGCACAGGCACGGCTTCAACCGCATCGCCGAGCCCGGATCCGCTGCCGTGTACGCCGGCAAACCCGGCAGGTATCATCGACAGGATCTCACGGAGTCATCGCTCATCGACGATTGGTCCAAGTGCATAAGGACGCTGAGCGTATCCTCCAGGGAAAACTGGGCCACGAGGCTCGTCGATGGCTCGGGTAAGTACTGGCAGAGCTGCGGCTACCAGGGCAAGCACTGGATTCGTCTGGAAATGTTGCCCAGCATCCTGGTCCATTCGCTCAAGATCGTCGTCAACCCCCAGGACAGCAGTTACATGCCGTCCCTGGTCGCGGTCAGCGCCGGCGATTCCTTCAGCAGCCTCCTCGAGTTGTCGACGATCACGGTGAGGAATACCGACGAAACGGTAACGTTGCTTCAAGACATCAAGGAGTATTATCCCTGCATCGAAATCGCGATAAAGCAGTGCAGAAACGGGGGCATCGATTGTAAAATTCACGCGTTGCAGATCGTCGGAAGAAAAAAATTGTTCGAGAATCAACTAGCCACGTCGGTCTCGTTCCTCGCTTCGGACTGGGAAGTCGTTCAGGAACAAATGACGACCCAGAGAGCGGGAGACGCTCATCAGAGCTCCGCGATTTACGTGTGGGGCCTGAACGACAAGGACCAGCTGGGAGGCCTCAAGGGCTCCAAGATCAAGCTGCCCGTTTACAGCGAAGTGCTTTCCAAGCTGAAGCCTGTTCACATTGCCGGGGGCAGTAAAACTCTGTTCATCGTGACGCAGGAAGGCAAATTGTACGCTTGCGGCGAGGGGACCAATGGCAGATTGGGTCTCGGGGACAACAACAACGTCTACGAGCCAAAACCGATTCCCTTCCTCAGTCAATACGTCATAAAAAAAGTAGCCGTGCATTCCGGCGGTACCCACGCTCTGGCCTTGACTCAAGACAGCAAGGTCTTCTCGTGGGGCGAGGGTGAAGATGGGAAACTGGGTCACGGGAATTCTCTGTCCCTGGACAAACCTCGCCTCATAGAAGCCTTGAAGTCGAAAAGGATTCGCGACATTGCCTGCGGCTCGGGGCACTCCGCGGCGATCGCGAGCAACGGGGAACTTTACACCTGGGGATTGGGGGAGTACGGTCGTCTCGGACACGGCGATACGGTTACGCAGATGAAACCAAAGTTGGTGAAAGCTCTCGTCGGACAAAGAGTCGTTCAGGTCGCCTGCGGCAGCAAGGACGCTCAGACTCTCGCCCTCACCGAAGAAGGCTACGTCTACTCCTGGGGCGATGGTGACTTCGGCAAGTTGGGACGAGGCGGGAGCGGCGGATGTTACACTCCCCTGCTCATAGATCGCCTCCTGGGCCTGGGCGTCGTCCAGGTCGAATGCGGAGCTCAGTTCTCGCTGGCTCTGACCAAATACGGGGAAGTTTGGACCTGGGGAAAGGGGGACTATTTCCGGTTGGGTCATGGGAACGATCAGCACGTGAGAAAGCCGACTTTGGTCGAAGCGCTTCGAGGAAAAAAAATCATTCACGTCGCGGTCGGTGCCCTTCACTGTTTGGCGGTCACGGACACCGGCCAGGTCTACGCCTGGGGGGACAACGACCACGGACAACAGGGAAACGGCACCACGATCGTCAACCGCAAACCTTCCCTGGTTCACGGATTAGAAGACGCCAAAGTGAACCGCGTCGCTTGCGGCTCCAGTCACAGCGTCGCCTGGGTCCTCACCGATCATCAAACAGCCAGCAATCAAGAACCAGTCGCTTTTGCAACCGCCAAAGATCCCCTGGGTCAAGCTCTGCTCGTGACGACTGCGACGCAGGAAAACAACGTGGTAAGTTCGACGAAAAACGCCAGGCCTTCCCTGTCGAACATCATCCTGTCGCTGGAGAGCAACGTCGCCAAACAACAAGCTCTCCAGCACGTTCTCAACGCCCTGCACATAATGCAGGCACGAAGCGCGGTCGTTACCGCCCTCCGTAGCCACACCGACGTCGTTACCAGCACCGAGAAATCCTGCCCCCCGGATACACCGTCCGAGGCGACGACGAGCGTCGTCAGCGTCGGTCTTGCCGTCTACCAAAACGTCGGAGAAATCGCACAAGGCGGTGGCGAGGCTCCTGCCAACGTCACCGAAGTTTCCAATCTCCAATCGAGCCCCCGGGCTACTCCGGCCCCCGAGGATTATTCCAACAATATTTTCCCATCGATGTCAAGCTCCGCGAGCCTGTCCTCGAGAGCTTCCAAAATGTCGACGAGCGCGATGAGCGTCATCGCCGCTACTCTCACCTCCAATGCTCAAGTCGTCGGCGAAGCCGGCTCCACCGAGCCAGGTCTGGACGAATTCACGTCCAGCCTCAGCGAGGACGACGCTCGCATGCTCGTCGATCTTCTAAAACTCGCTGTTGCCAACAGAGTCTGTCATTCGGCAAAAGAAATCATTTCCAGCGTACTCATAGCTCTCGGTAAAACAAAATCGTCCATTAGGAACATGCTGCTGGAACTTTGCGTCACAGAACTGGAGGACACTGCCGTTAATTCGAATTGTTTGAACAACGCGCCACAACCCGTTGTCCAGGAGAGCCCGCATCCTTACATCGACGATACGACGTTGACGGGACACGTGAAAATTCCGGGCGCCGAAGCCCTCAGGGTCGAGTTCGACCGGCAATGCTCAACGGAGAAAAAACACGATCCCTTGACGATCATGGACGGAGCTGGACACGTGGTTTCCATAAGATCTGGAATGGAATGGAGCGAGTGGGCGGTCGAAATTAGGATCCAAGGGGACGAATTGCGTTGGAGGTTCTCTTCGGACGGCTCGGTCAACGGATGGGGATGGCGTTTCACCGTCCATCCGATCCTGGCGATTCTGGCGCCCCACGAGCTCGGCTCGGATCGCGCTGTTCTCTCTCAGCCTGCGATCGCCCTTGCCGAGTGCCTCCTGGACAACAGTCTCATCAGTTCGGAGCGCAGTATCGTTGGCAGACTCGCAGCTGCTCTGGCGCAATGCAGTCAATTGAGCATCCTTTCGGCACAGCAGAGAATGTGGGCGTTGAAGAAATTGCAAATGGTCTACGTCAACGGCCCCGGTATCCGACCGGACGCCGCGCCGTTAACTTCCCTCCTGGGCTCTCTGCCGCAAGCTCTTTTGCGACAATACGAGTACGAGGATCCCGCGGTTCGCGGTGGAAAGCAATTGATGCACAGCGACTTCTTCAAGGTGCTCGTTGCTCTCGCCTGTGACCTCGAACTCGACAGCATGCCATGCTGCATGGAAATCCACAAATGGTCCTGGTTCCGAAGATACTGCCTCGCTGCGCGCGTCGCCAAATCACTCGTCAATCGCACACCCCTGCCCAAAAACTTCTGCCTCGATGTGACCAAACGAATCAACGAAATGATCACCGAGGACGACGGCGGCACCAGGGATCACGAGAATCATGAACTCTTCAAAAAAGAACACGACGAACAACTACTGTTGTGGCTCAACAGGAGACCCGAGGATTGGACACTCTCCTGGGACAGCTCCGGCGCTATTTATGGATGGGGACATAATCATCGAGGACAACTCGGAGGCCTCGAAGGAGCCAAAGTGAAATTACCCTCTCCTTGCGAAAGTCTTTCCGCCTTGAGACCCGTTCAACTTGCTGGTGGTGAACAAACACTTTTTGCCGTCACTGCTGACGGCAAAGTCTACTCGACTGGTCAGTTTACTCATGTGCTGAAACACTTTTTTCCAGATTCAACATTTTCCCAATGTTCCAATCTCAACTTTCATTCTTGTGTGTACTTCAGGGTACGGAGCCGTGGGCAGACTCGGCATTGGAGGCACGGACTCTGTTCTCGTGCCCACTCTTCTCGAATCCATCCAGCACGTCTTCATTAAAAAAATAGCAGTCAATTCCGGTGGAAAACATTGTCTTGCCCTCAGCTCTGAAGGACACGTTTATTCGTGGGGCGAAGGTGACGATGGAAAACTCGGTCACGGTAACAAATTGTCTTTCGACCGGCCGAAACTCATCGAAGCTCTCCTCGGCACGGAAATCATCGACATTGCTTGCGGTGGTCATCACAGTGCAGCTATCAACAGTGCTGGATTGTTGTACACTTGGGGAAAAGGTGAACTAATTTTCACTTTAAATGTCTAATCGTCTATGTAAAAAACAAACTAAGGGATTCAAATACTTCTATCATTTTATTTGCATGACGAAAAAAATCTTTATGGACGAATATTACTTAAAATTATTATATTAATTAAAATATTATTAATCAACGTTGTGAATGATTCAGGACGATACGGTCGTCTAGGACACGGAGACAGCGAGGACCAATTAAAGCCGAAAGTCGTTGGTGCCCTTCAGGGTTACAAAGCCGTAGACGTAGCATGCGGAAGCGGCGATGCACAGACACTGTGCGTGACCGATGATGACAACGTTTGGAGTTGGGGCGACGGTGATTACGGTAAACTCGGCCGAGGAGGAAGTGACGGTTGCAAATGTCCTATGAAAATCGAATCTCTCGCTGGATTAGGCGTCGTCAAGGTCGAATGTGGAAGTCAATTTTCAGTCGCGCTCACAAGATCCGGAGCTGTTTATACTTGGCAAGTATTTTCATACCACTGGCACCGTAACATTCGTTTTTATTGAATGTCCATCAATCATTCATTCTGATTGAAACAAGACTAGTCTCATAAAATGTAAATAACTTGAAATTACGTACAAGGAAAAGCGTGCATTCAGATACTATTCGTAACCTCGGTTGCACAAGAATTTTGTAAAAATATTAATTTCGATGATTTATTTAAAATTTGTCTGCGATACGAATGAATGCCATTCATTCGTCTCGTTACTGCGTACGAGTCACTCGTACTATAAGGAAGCTTCTCGAAAAAATATCGAGTTTCGTATGAATCATGAGCCGTTTATTTACGCAAGTGTAACACTCGCGTCACACTCGTTACCGGTGAAATTGTTTATTTTTTATCACTACTGATCGCACTTTTGTCAGACGAATTTCTAAAACGATTGGTGATTACAGGGGAAAAGGAGATTATCATCGACTGGGCCACGGAACGGACGATCACGTGCGAAGACCCCGAAAAGTGGCAGCTCTTCAGGGAAAGAAAATAATTTCAATAGCGACGGGTTCTCTGCACTGCGTTGCGTGTTCGGACAAGGGCGAAGTTTTTACCTGGGGAGATAACGACGAGGGTCAGTTGGGGGATGGGACAACGGGGGCTCTTCAACGTCCACGGCTCGTTCACGCGCTCCAAGGGAAAAAAATAACTCGTGTCGCATGCGGAAGTGCTCATACTTTGGCTTGGAGTACGACAAAGGCGACACAGAGCAGATTGCCGGCGACTACGCCCATGGAATACGATCTCGTTAAAGACCTGCCATTCGCTGCCCTGCACAACCGTCTTGTTTTGCTTCATCATTTCGCCGAACTTCTATGCCCCTCTCTCGTCATGTTTCCTACCTCAGGACCCATGGGCCTTAACAAATTAGCCCCCATGCTCGTCTACAGCATAAAAGAAGCCACTTTCCGAAAAGTCGTTCAAGCCACCATGGTTCGCGACAGACAGCATGGCCCCGTCATCGAACTTAATAGGATACAAGTCAAAAGAGCACGGAGCAAAGGGGGCCTCGCCGGACCCGATGGCATCAAATCCGTGTTCGGACAAATGGTCGCCAAAATGTGTCTACTAACCCAAGACGTTTTATTCCTGCCACATCGAGTCTGGAAAGTCAAATTTGTTGGTAAGCCTGCGTTCTGCGACATCCTCTATTCATTTATTTGGCAAAACGTGTGGAATAAAAACTCCTGAAATTATATTCACACGCAAATTCTTCTTCAGGTGAGAGCGTGGACGATTGCGGCGGTGGTTACAGCGAGAGCATAGCGGAAATGTGCGACGAATTACAAAATGGTTCACTCCCATTATTCATACCAACGCCAAACGGTCGTGACGACAATGGAACGAACCGAGATTGTTTTCTTCTCAATCCAATGGCTAATTCCGATCTTCACACGACCATGTTTCAATTTCTCGGTATATTGATGGGTATCGCAATAAGAACTGGAAGTCCTCTGAGTTTGAATCTCGCTGAGCCCGTGTGGAAACAATTGGCCGGAATAGCACTAACGCCTGCCGATCTTACCGAAGTCGATCGCAATTACGTGCCCGGTTTGCTCTGCATCCGCGACATGAATCCGGACGAAAAAGTTTTTCAAACACTCGAAATGCCCTTTTCAACGCCTTCGGCAGTCGGACACGATGTTCCTTTGTCCAATAGGTCAGTCCGTGACTCGTTTAAGTTTCATTGCAATTTTTTCATTTTTTTCCATTTTTTTGCTACCAATTAAGGGAGCTGCCATCTTAATTCGGCAAGTGAGGAATTTGGTTTGATTGCAGGTACCGAAAAATCACCCCAGAGAATAGACACGAATACGTGCGTTTAGCACTGAATTATCGTCTCCACGAATTTGACTCGCAAATAGAAGCAGTTCGGGAAGGATTGTCGAGGGTCGTGCCAGTACCGCTTCTCGCTTTGTTCAGCGGTGCTGAGCTCGAGACAATGGTATGCGGAAGTCCAAATATTTCGCTAGTTTTGCTTAAAGGCGTCGCGACTTACAAGGGCATAGAAGTGACAGCTCCACTCGTCCAATGGTTCTGGGAAGTCATGGAGGAATTTTCCAATCAAGAAAGATCGCTATTTTTACGATTTGTTTGGGGAAGAACTCGATTGCCGCGAACAATTGCTGATTTTCGAGGCAGAGATTTCGTGCTGCAGGTTCGTTCGGTTGAGAAAATGCAAAAAAAACTTTATCAGACGAGAATTTTACCTTGAAGACATGGTTTTACTCAAATTTTCCTTGTTTTTGTCGTTTCAGGTGATGGATAAATACAACCCACCTGATGACTTTTTACCAGAAAGCTACACGTGCTTCTTCCTCTTGAAAATGCCGAGATACTCGTGCAAATCAGTGCTTAGACAAAAGTTGAAATACGCTATACACTTTTGCAAGAGCATCGACACGGACGAATACGCCAGAGTGCAAGCAGCGACCAATTCTGACACCGACGACTCGGACAGCCTGGCCAGTGAAGAGCACACCTCGCTATAGCTCCGTGAAAGAGAAGAATAAGAAAAAAACACGAAGAAAATATACTGGATAAACACGAAAAAATATGAGAAGACAAAAAAACAACAAACAAATAACCGAGGCCACAAGCACCGCTTCAATTGTAATTGCCGGCCGACGTTTACTTTGCAAAGAAATTATTTTTCCTAATCAGTATTTCAGATATTATTCGCACGTGATAATTTTAAGAAACAGGCTTTAAGCTAAAACAAAATGAGAGAATGGAAGGAAACGAAAATCAGAGAGAAAACCGAGGGACTCGAATCGCGTCCCCATGGAGAAACGAGACTGTCAGGCTTCGAAATAATCAATGACTTTAAGAGGATTGCAAAGAAAAAAGTGAAATGTCGATCAATTCGAATTTTAATGTTAACGAAACAAAGAGAAATTGAAGGAGTGAAAAAGCTTGAGAAGATCGCAATAACATAATCGTCTACTCTATTCTAGTGGTATATGACGCCTCGTTTTAATAATCATTATGAATTATCGTATAATCAAAGCTCGGTAAAATTTACTTCATTTTTCTTTAAATTATTTATGTTTATTATTTTTCTCCCCGAACACCGAGTGCGAGTGATGATGTCACGAGAAATAGTCAATGGGTCAAAGAAGATCCGATTTCGAGTGAAACAATGTATGGATGCGAATCGACGACGAAAGAGAGGGAAAAGAGAGCGAGGGGTATGAAAATCCTACAATTTGAAAGTATGAGTTTTTACGTATGGCTGATATATTTAAAAAAAATAATAATAAAAATCAATACTAATTTGTTATTATTATATTTGAAAAGTAATCGGTTAAAGGCACTCGTTTGAGTGTTAGTTAGACATCGTTGAATTGAATTGTCGCTCATTGTAAAGTTCATGATGTTTTATCCATTTTCATTATTATTTACGAATCATTGAATTTTCTAAATAGCCTTATATGATTCCAGTGATTCAGTGATAGTAAAAAGATGACACGAACAAACTCACACACACACAGACACACGAGAAAAAAAGAAACGAAAATAAATCTATATTATACCATTCGTAACGTTTGTTTATTCATTGATTGTCGATTAAAATTGCTTCAAATTTTACAGGCCAACTGAGACACGGCACCTAAACGAATATACGTTAACGCGCCACTGTATTATTACCAAACTGACATAAAAAGCTGACGAATATTACTCCAATTTCAAGAAAATACGAGAAATCCAAAAATTTCTCCACTCCCCGTGCATTCGTTTCTCCAAGGTCAACCTGTTTCTCCGGTAACGAGTTTTTGTCATGGTTTTTGAAAAGAAAGAAAAAATACGAGAATATTATACGATATTCCCGGCACTTCACGGTCGAAGAATTTTTGTTTCTCCATTTTTTTTGCAAAACCTTGTTTTCTTTTTGTTTTTGTTTTTCCAACTCTTTTATTTTCATTCTGATTCCTTTTCTCTCCTGTTTCATCGCAACTTGTTATTTGTCTCTCATAGGACTTCAACGGTGGCCAGTCTCGCCGCCTATCGATATATAACGCTGGACAGGAATAAATATACGTGACTGAAGAATCGCACACACGTCGAACAACTTGAGAGAAAGACACGAGAATGCAAGTGCAACGTTTGAGAATTATACTTCGCGAGGGACGGTCCATCTCCGCTCTCGTCCATCCGTCTGTCCATGAACACTCGTAAAAAATGGAAACAGCTACGCGGAGGGACTCTGCGAGAGTATACGTTTGCCACTTGTCAGTAACGAACCACGTGCAGACCGAGATACAATTATTCCACTCGCTCACTCACTCAGTCAAACCTCCCGTTCAAACTCGCATCTCGAATGCGCCGCTTGTACGAACCACGCTATCACATTTCAAATATCACTCTTGGAAGAAATCGAGATCTGCGCAATATCGTCGATTCCTCAAATTTTTCTTATCTCCGATCAACGTCACGGAATTTACATAAAACAAGTGTCCAACTCGTTTTTGAAGTTCGGGCCAATTGATGCCCTGTCGTTCTACGAGATATTGTCGCAGCGAACGAACCAGGAGAACTGAAATTTGAAAACTTATTTTTAATTGTGGATTTTTTAAGTTAACACTAAACTCGCACAGTTTTTCGCGTGGACGTTTCAACAGTTTTTTTTCTTCAATCCTCCAAGTTTTCATTGAATATATTCGAAAAAAAATCGATTGAAAACTCTCCGGTAAATTGCACTTCCAAATTGTATTTCGACGCAAGTAAAATTTCAAAATTATTGGGAAACGGACTTCCGGATCTGGATATTCGTCCCCATGACTGTGTAAACATCTCGACAGATATCTTCGCATTAATTATAATGTTTTCTGGACGCTTGATCGAAGCTGTAATCATAAATCGTTACGATTTCTCTTATCGTTGAATTGAAATTTCCGGCAATGTCAGACTCGCGGTTGCACATCGAAGAATAATCTGAAGACGAAGCATTTATTTCAGTCTTTTTTCGAAGCAAAACAATAACGAAAGTATCATCGATCGTGAAAAAAAAAACGTTTGTGTACTGAATTACATTAGTCATTAGTGAAAGAGAATTGTGAAACGATGCCGACTTTTCGTTGAACCCCAACGTTCGAATTAAAAACACGATATTGCAAACGAGTGACTTATCGTTGCGTGGAAAGTGTTTATCGAGTTGCTAAATAATTGCGGCGTAAATATATTTGATAACAAAAAAAGTGAGGAAAAAACAGAGAGAAGAACAGTGATGATGAAAAACAAGAATAAGAAAGAGCCTCTGCTCGTTCTTCACCCTCGAAACCCGACGTGATTTTATTCGAATATATAATCACAACAAAATATACTGTCCGTCAATAATTTTATTATCAACGTGAATTACAAAAGTCCGATACACATGCACCCTCCAAGCAAAAGTTCAAGAATCTTCATATACTTGTGACAGACTCGCGATCATTATTCCAATTAAAAATAAAATACATGCATGTATACGGGATTATATACAAACGTATGCTATGGCGAGAATCAAAGCAATTTACGAATCAGTGGCTGCTCAGTATCGCGGTAGCTTCAAGACCGTCATTGACAGGACGGGCACAATGTTGCGAACCGCAAAAACAAAAGTATTTATTTTTTTATTTCACTCTTTCTTCCATCAAACTAGTTCATAAAAGCTTCATCTCTTAGGATGCAAAGCACCAAGCTCATGTTTTTCGATCCTTCAACTGCTGAATTTAAATCGATTTAAATGGAATCAGGTCAAATTCTTTTGAATGCAGTTGATCTGCAACATTTTTTTTTGGAGTAGAACGTCAATAAGTGTTTGTGAATCTCAAATCATCGAGTCAAGTAAAGCTTTTAAAGAATTTCCTAATGATTGCAACGAAATATTACTAAATATTCAATCTCAATGTTTCGACTGCACTTTTCTCAAATAATGATTCAAATGGGATGAGTCATTGTAAGGAAAACTATTTCGTCGAGAGTTCAGTCATGTTGAAAGAAAAAATCTTTGAAATCCCATGCTCAAAACGTTGACCTCACTTAAAATGTAAATACGAATGCTCTTCACATTTTGAAAATGACTTTTCTTGTTTCTCAAACAAACTCATTCGACAGAGAACTCTGAATTAAAAATTGATTAGGATTTGGGTTTTTTAAAAGAAAATCCAGCGAACTTGTTTTTTCTTTAACTTTCTGTTTCTAATTGTTTACTCTGCAGCTACTCGTGAAAAATAGTGTAAGCGGACGTAGAAATGTGCTTACCAAGGCGAAAGAAGAAACGAGGAGCGCGGTTACTGTGCCGGAATTCGCAGATGTTGTGATAATAGGTAAATTTAATTTTCATCAATAATTGAATAAGTTTCATTCGTCCATTGGTGTCAGATTCGTCAATTCAATGATGATAATCATGCATTTTTATTTTTAAAGATTGCTTTTTTGGAGTGTCCATACGACAATCTAGTATTTATGGTTTTTCCTAAAACCAAAAATTCGATTGTTGTATTAATCCATTTGAATGAAGAGCGATGTGATTGACATTTCGAAAAACTTGGGCACAGGTGGTGGAAGCGCAGGCTGCAGCGCTCTGTATCACTTAGCGAAACAAGGAACAAACGCGATACTTTTGGAACGTTCGAAATTAACATCAGGAACGACGTGGCACACCGGCGGTTTGTTTTGGCGACTTCGACCGAACGACGTGGACATACAATTGCTTGATTCCACGAGAAGGTTGCTTCTGAATCTGGAGGAAGAAACTGGTATCAATCCTGGCTGGATACAAAACGGTGGACTCTTCATAGCTCACTCCGATGTAAGTGAACAATCGAGAGTGTCGTTAGCTGGATCCAAAATCCTGGTGTCGTTGAGTCCAAAGTGGGACGTTGAAAATCTTCACCTTTACTCTTGGTCGACCTTTCGATAATTTTTTATTTTCAAGAAAATTCATTGTTGATTTAATTCAGCACTTGCTTTGAAAAAATTCGACACTTCCGTTTTCTTTACTCAAACTTCCGGTTTCATGGGCTTTTGGAAACAGAATTTCAGAAGAAGACAGTCTTGCGGCATTGCCATTTTTGAATAAAAACATTTCAGCTCCGGATGAAAGAGTACAAGAGACTTTCGACGGCCGGAAAAGCTTTTGGTATCGATTCTGAAATATTGTCGCCAAAGGAAGCGCATAAACTGTTCCCTCTTCTCGATGAGAACAGTTTTACAGGAGCCTTATATTCACCCGGCGACGGAACCATCGATCCAGCAATGTTTATCGCTGCTCTGACGAAATCTGCAAAAAGTCACGGAGCGCGGGTAATTCAGAACATTTTATATCGAATTTTCCATCAAGTGTCATTTGAAGCCTTGAGTTTCTCCTAATTTGGGGTGGAAGAGAAAAAACAATCGAACGTGTTCAATCAAATAATATTAACTCAGTCGCTGGAACTGGACAATAAAAAAACTTCAGTTATCGAAAATAAGAGCTTTGTTACCCCCCCAATTACTAAATTCCAAAAATTCACTTTCATCAACAGGTTATTGAAGATTGTCCAGTAAGTAGAATATTCACAGAAAAAGACGATTACGGATGGAAAAAAGTAACGGGAGTCGAGACTCCGTACGGAAGAATACGAACGAGTTGTATTTTGAATGCTTCCGGTGCTTGGTCCGGAAGTGTGGCTCAACTCATTGGTTTGAATATTCCTCTGGTCCCGATGAAACACGCTTACGTCGTCAGTGAATCCGTCCCTGGTGTTCACGGCTGTCCGAACATCAGAGATCACGATGCAAATTTGTACATCAAAGTGCACGGTTCGGCCATGTCGATCGGTGGTTATGAGCCGAATCCGATTATCCTCAAATCTGTAAGCAATCCAATTTTTTCGTATTTCAATAAGTTTCCTCAGCTTTGCGGTCGATTCTCTACTTAAAATATTCTTTTGCCACAGATGGTCAATAGAAAGAGGAAAAATTTTTATTTTTAGCATCGAGAAATCTGATTTTTTTTTATTCAAATGTCTGGGTCAATTGTTACAAATTAATGATCGAGCTTGTAAATAATTCTCAGTTTCTCTGTTTTCATGATCCATGTTTTCCAGTTGGCGAAGGACTTTTCCTTTGGATTGTACGAACTGGACTGGAACGTGTTCAACAAACACTCCGACGAGATGGTCAAATTGGTACCAAAACTTGCAACCACAGGAATCAAGTCAACGGTTTGTGGTCCCGAAAGTTTCACACCGGATCACAAACCTCTAATGGGTATGCAGCAATGAAAACAAGTGAAAAAGTTCAAACGAAGAAAATTAGCAATTGTTGACGTTATCTTTGAAGATCTTTAGATTAAAATTCATTCTACTGACTGTTAAGCAACAATTTACGATATTCGATGACTGTTTTGCAGGGGAGGATCCCCGATGTTCGGGTTTTTATTATTCGTGTGGGTACAACAGTGCAGGAATGATGTACGGCGGTGGTTGTGGCAAACAAATAGCTTCCTGGATAATCAACGGTCGCCCGGACCAGCACATGTACAATTACGACATTCGAAGGTGACGTTAAACTCAAAACCATTTTCCAAGCTCTCATTTTTCACCTCTGAGTACACTTCTGGATCTGAGAGACTCGAAAAATCGTAAACCACAAAAGTTTAATGCTTCAAACGTTTTTGACTAGAGCCAATACACTATCGATTGAAAAAACTTCCATTGTCTCACTTTGATGGGGTAATATTGGTAAAAAATATGGTAGAACGTTGATTGATTAATTTTGAACAATTTGATAAATGAATAATCATTTTTATGTTATCCTGACTGTAGATTTTCATTCGATCAAATGAGAGATTCGGTATGGGCGAACGAGAAGTCTCACGAGGCGTACGCAACGAATTACGATATCGTGTTCCCCCATCAAGTCTTCCTCGCGGGGAGGAATTTCAAAAAGGACAAATTTCACGACGTCAGAACAATTTTCACAAAGAAAAATTTATGACAATAGAAAGAAAAAAAAACAATAAGGGACAGCCGGAGATAAAAAAATTCTTAACGATTTACAGTTGTTTATCGAAAACGGCGCTGTGATGCAAGATTCCGTTGGTTGGGAGAGACCCGGATGGTTCGAACCTGGCAAAAAAATCGAAGTGCTCCCTTACGATTATCTGGGGAGTTATGGTAGCAAAAAGAATACCAATGATCGATACGCTGCCTGCGTCCATAAAGATTTTACGTTCGACTTTCCTGAACACCATGAAAAAGTAAATATTTTAAAAAAAACATTGTTCATTTTCATTTTTTCGATCACGCAAAAAAATCACAATTTCATTTAATCGCCATTCGCGTTCTCTTAGAGTCTCTATTTTTTTATGACGCCAGCGAAATCATTATTTTTGCAGATAGGTCAAGAAGCTCTGGCATGTAGAAACAATGCCGCATTGTTCAATCTTTCGTATTTCGGAAAGTTTTATCTCTGCGGTGCAGAAGCACAAAACGCTGTTGATTATTTGTTTACGGCAGATATGCAATGTGAAGTGAACCGGACAATTCGTACGTGTATGTTGAACAAGCAAGGGGGTGTCGAAGCAGATTGCACTGTGACTCGAATTGAGCCGGGATCTGGCGGTGTAACGGATCCCATTTTTCAGAGGAAAGCATTTTACATCGGTGAGAAAAATAATTTCCCACTTAATTCCAAAATTTTCATCATAATTTTCCGTTGAGTCTCCTTCATCGGCCTGTACACGTATGACGTTGGAAAAATATTGTCCACAGTTTGCGAAGGAGTAGCAGCGACTCACGTGTGGGCTCACATGAACAAAATAGTCCGGGAAAAGGGGTTTGAAGCGACGTTACACGATGCAACTGAAAATATGGGAGTCCTCTCGATTCAGGGTCCGAATAGGTAAGCAGAAAGTAGCTCTATCAAATGAAATTATGATAAGCGAGAGAGGAATTATGGAGCCATTTGAAATTTAAAAAAATATGAAGAAATAACTTGATCGAGAACAATGGCGAATGATTTCAGCCGGAATATTGTACAAGAACTCATCGAGGACGATCTTTCGGACAAAAATTTTCCTCATTCGACGTCTCTGGTAACGAATATCGATGGCTGCTTGGTGCGAGCCTTCCGTCTGAGTACCGTGGGCGAACTTGGATACGAATTACACATACCAAATCAATCTTGCGTCAAAGTTTTTCAAGCTATTACCAAAACTGGAGAACATTATAAAATGAAACTCGCTGGGTGTCGAGCCTGGTACAGCCTTAGTTGCGAAAAAGGTACCAGAACAGTTGTTCATATCTCAACTGTAAAATCCTTGGACGAAATTCATAAGAACCCCATTTTTCCAGTCATTTGTTTTGCATTTTTGCGCAAGTTTTTTTTCGCACATAGTTGTCAACGTGAGCGATTCACCAAATGGGACTGTATCATTCACCATTTAATTAATCCGTTGTCGAAAAATGAAGACGGTGGCTCATGAAACAGAAAACAATCGAAAAATGATAGAAAATTATGATTTCTCAAAATGTATGTCTTTGTCACAAGCCTTTTTTCAGTCGTTTCAACCGCCTCTTGAAAAAAATGGAACGAATGTTTTGAAATTCACATCAAATTTTTAACTTGTGAATAATAATTCTGCAGGAAATCCATTGTGGCATCACGATCTTACATCTGTGGACAATCCTGTCGAAGCTGGTCTCAGACGTTTGTGTAGAGACGAAGGGGAATATTTAGGAAAAAAAAGAGTTATGAAAATGAAATCGAACGGGGTTAAAAAAAAATTGGTACAATTTCACTTGAAAGAGTAAGTTTCAATTGTGATTGAATACCTTTCGATGAAAATGGTGTTTATAAAATATATACATTATTCATTTTAACTAATAATAATAAATTAATTTTAATTAATATCAAATATACCATGGTTTCTTTGCAGTTGTGTACCGTTGTGGGGGCTGGAGGCAGTTTATAGAAACTCTGTACTTGTTGGATATCTCAGGAGAGCTGAGTTTGGCTATAGTTTGAACTGCAGTATTGGACGAGCGTACGAAAAAAAAACACTTCTCCAACTTTATTCTCAAAATATGAAGAAAAAAATTCTCTCATTTCATTTTATATTTACAGGTTCATAACTCATCCGGAAGGTGAAAATGTAACAAACTCGTTCATAGAATCAGGGAATTACGAGATTGAAATAATGGGAAAGAAGTACCCAGCCCAAGTCTTTCTGAACAGTCCTTTTGACCCGGAGGACAATCGTATACAGGGTCAATACTTCAAACGATGAAAAATGATAATCCTAAAGATGGAAATGCTTAATTGTAAGAAATAAGAAACCGAAGAATTATTTTATGTTCACTACGAGTCGGTATATAAGTTTTGTACTTTTTGTTACTTTAAATAGACGTTTAAAAACCTACTTCTATAAGAAATCACCCTGCCAAAGGGTTGGCATGGATTGTTACACTGTTTATTCTCGTCTCTGTGAGTGGTTTGTAATTTTTAGGATTCACAGGTAACTTCTCTAGCTGCTCTAGCGTGTCCAGACCATCGATCACTCTGAAATTGTAAAGTTACTTTTATAATTGTTGCGTTAAAGATTCGGCCAGTACTTTTGTTCTTTTTGATTTTTGAATCCAAGTTAAAATAAAACGTTTAGAATCAGCATACTTTCCAAACAAGGTATATTTCAAATCCAAATGAGCTTGCGGTCCATAAGTGATGAAAAATTGACTTCCATTTGTATTCGGTCCATTATTTGCCATAGAAACGAGTCCTCTGGTCGTATGTTTCAATTCCTCTTTAAATTCATCTTCGAACTTGCGATTCCAAATGGAATTGCCCCCTTTTCCCGTCTGAGTTGGATCACCAGTTTGTACAATGAAGCCTTTGATATTTCGATGAAATAAACAACCATTGTAATAATCACTAGCGCAGAGTGCAAGAAAATTCTGGAAACCAAATTGAAATATAGGTTAGAATATTTTGGAATTCCTGTAGTTGTTGAAAAAAATAAAAATATCTATCGAATAACTAAAAAATCGATAGTTTTATTATTTTTTTTAATTACCTCGCAAGTTTTAGGGCACAATTCGCAAAAACATTCGATTTTTATGTCTCCAACGTCGGTATGTAACGTTACACTCTAAAAAAAAAAAAGAAGTATCAGAGAAAAAAAGTATTGTAAATTCAAGGTGAATAGTTGAAAGAACACTCAACGCACCATTGTGGAAATTCTTGAAATGTTATTGCACTTGACAGAAGAGGAAAAAAAAAGAAACGTCGCTATGGAGTTTTTTTACGTTTTTATTCACAAGGCAAATTTCCGCGGGGCGGCCATTTTGAATTAAGTGACGGAACCACCAGGATCAAAGCACAACGGAATCTCCGACAATTTTTTGAATAACGATAAAGATGTAGGTTATTATAGACGATATGCTCAATGAAATTTTTACGATGAGATAAAAATTTTATTAATTATGTATTTTTTCCAATTATTGGATAAATAAGGAAAAAGATAAATGATAATTTAAAGTTTAGTACGACAGCAGTGGTACGAATGCGAGGAGTGTTTGTCAAGTCAGTCACGGGCGGCGTTGCCTGTTGTCACGCGAGAGTTCCACTCGCCACGTTTATGCGAGAGTCTCGGAACTTCGAGTGGTGTTAGATTTATTTCGAAATAAATATATAAAATCAAAGAACGTAACAAGAAGGAGAACAAACAAATCGCAAAACCCTCGTGTTAAAGTAAAAAGAAAGAGTTAAACACGCTCGGGTGTTTAACAAAGAATTTATTTTATCCGGCTAAACACGCAATCGGCCGGGTTTATTAACAACGACACCGAACGCAATTTTTTCTCCCTGAAGAGAAAAAAAACGTGTGACAGCGAGAGGCGCTAGTTGTGTGTGCAGAGAGATCTCTCGGTCAGCCAGTCACTTTGGAACGCATGACGTAATTGTATTGATCCGAGCAAGAGAGAACAGTGAAAGAGGGAGCGCGAAAGAGAGAGAGATAAATTGAGAAAGAGACAGAGCGAGAGGGCCCGAAAAGTCGCGCATTCGCCATCTTGGGACGAATTGTGGAAAAGAAAGGAGAAGAGAGTTTTGTGTGCTAGCCCCGCAGGCGCGATACGTTTACTCTCCGGTAACCCTGGGTGTTAATAATCCGCGGCGATCCGTGCATTAAGTAGTTTTATCGGGAATTAAACCCGTTTGTGAACTGGCAACCCATTTGGACGGACCAAGGTGAGTCGCTATTTCCTTCGTTCGTTAACTTCTTGTCACAATCCTTCATTCCCTCTGAAGCTTAATAGTTTCCACCTCCTCACCCCGCTTTCCTCTTTGCCCCTTGCTGTTTCCCCGCCTCGTTGCTTCCAGAGAAAAGTTTTCGTCCTGGCGGCTCCGGGTAACGCTCCGAGGCGCCGATACCGTTATTTCTTTCCCTCTCTCTCCATTCCCTATTAAACGCATCTTGCATTTCCTATTTTTTTACCCTGACGATGTTCCTAATGTTATTTCGCGTTATTTCTACGTCGTTGGCGAATTCTTTTTTTTTCCACCTCTATCTCCGTTTCCCCCTCTGACACCTAAACCCGCCAAAAGTCTCGTTGGCGTCCGGCATTTTTCATTGTTTTGGCCACGATCAACGAATTCGATGTCGCTCAACTGCACAGAGTTGGGCTTTCCCCCAAAATTTTCTTACTTTTGATATTCTTCAACTCTCACCACCTTAAAATTATTAATTTTGGGCGAATTTTTTTTTCTACTTCTCTCTTTTTCTCTCTCAGTTTGGCGTCTCCCAATGCCAATCATGCTCACGAGAGGGAACACGCGTTTGCACTTATGTATGTTCGAGTTTCCCTTTTCTTATCGTTCCTTCCACGAGCCTATTTTGAGTAGTTTTTTAGTCTGAAACTTTGTTGTTCTAGCCTTCATTCTTTCACGTATGCGTTTTTACGTCGTACGAATCAATCTCGGAGCGTAAAGCGGAATTCTCTTCCTACTCGCTCTCTCCTCTCTCTTTCTCTATCCGTCTCGCTCTGGCTCGGGCATTTTGACGACAAAGCTTCTTCTCAAGAGCCCCCAAACCTTGCCAATTGCGTGCTACGAAGTGTGAACGATTTTCGTCTTTCATCTATTTAGATTATTGTTACAACTGAAAATTCATTTTTTTTCTTTCCCCCACTTTCCTGCCACCCCCGTCGCCCCCACCCTTTTTACAATGAAAATTGTGTTGCTCTCGTGGGTTTTCCTCACAAGGGACACATACAACGACCTCACCATTTTTTGTCTCTCTCCCTCTTTCCCCCCTCTCCTTATATCTTCCGTGTACATTCACACGCAACGTCATTTTCTTCATTCATTTTTTTTCTCATATTTCTTATTCGTCGGCAAGATTTTACCGCCTCGAAGTTTTGCGAGTATCTCACGTCTCTGATTTTATTCTTTTTTACCCTCTATTCATAAGAGTTTCGGGAGTTTGCGATACGACGCTCGTTGAGTCACATGCCCCGAACGATTTCTATCCGTAATTTCGTCACTTCTTTCTTTCCATCGTCTTTGTTGTACGATTAGTATACTTTTTTTTTTTTTTTAATAGTATATAACACAGCTTATACATTTCAGATTAAAAATGATTTGTAGCAGATTATGAGTTCTGTGACATTGTTGTGACTAATGGGTTGGTTATTTTTCAAAAATATCGTTAAGCCCAATTTTTTAAATTAGTTTTACATTTAGTTTACTCTTTTAAGCTGATAATCGTTCCCACCCATCAACTATATCTTATTACAGCTTTTGCATTATATGTAATTCACTAGCGATGTAGATCTATAAAATATACAATTTGCCCATATTTGCTGACAACTCTACCAATATTCGATCCTTGGGCTCAAAAATTGATTACCAGTAACGGCTACTGACTGAATTGGAAAATTATTACATCAATTATAATAGAATTTTTCATGAGTGGAGGGATAACCATTGGGGGTATAGAATTTGCTTTTCAGAATTAGTTTATCAAATGACAACTTTAAAAACATTAAATTAATACTGAGCGAATAGTAATCAATAGGATAAATCTACACTAAAATCCATTTTCTGTAACAATAAGATATGTTGTAGGTATTTCACGATAGATGATACAAGTTCAAAAATCCATGTTCAAGGTTATAGGTTCAAGGCCATCCAGTACTTGCATTATTTGTTAGTGAAGAAGTTGAGCAGCAGATTCCTTTTTCTTTTAGACCCATTAGATATTTTGAGAAAAATAAAGGTAGCATCGATTTTGATGGAATAATTAACGAATGTGAATTTTTTTTCTCATCAGTTCTATGGAAGAATGGTGCTGCTTTAAAATATTTACAATCTCAAATCTGGATTTAGTTTTTTCTAAAGATGAATTAATATTAATCGATGTTGATAAAAATAAATGTTCTGAAAAATTGCAGACAAAGGGTTCGTTCGTTGGGTCTGAGTGGTACTAAATGGTTGCCTGCAGACAGCATGTCTACTCTGTCAGGGATTGTGTCGAAGGGGGAGAAAGGAAAATCAAAGTTTCAATCGCTAGATATCAATAGCTTGTACCGGGTGAGCAGGGTAAGTTTTCTGAAACTGAATCTTCGCATCTGTACAGTGATTACAAATCTCTTTGAAAATATTGATAAATCAATCGAAAATAACCTCGGAAATGGTTATGCTGCAGGGAGAATCTTTGGAACAACATCAGCAAAAAAGTACATTACCGCGTAAACATGGAATGCAGAGTTTGGGAAAGGTGCCTTCGGCACGGCGTCCACCCGCTAATTTGCCTAGTTTGAAGAGCGAACACAGCAACAGTGATCCAGCTGTAAGTCTTGTACCTAGCGGAGGAAGCGGTTGGGCAACTACTAAGGATCCATCGCCGTCGCCTACTTCAACCACACCAAACACTACACCTGCCCCAACTTCAGACACATCAGTAGTAAGTCCTTTCGACAGACCTTTCTTTATCTGTTTGAATTAAAAACCCATTACAACTGTAATGGACAATAAGATTGGTACAAGTATCAGAATTTGACCTTCGGAGCATCTGAACTGACACAAATTGCGAATTAATGCATCAACGATTGAAAATAACTTGAGTATAATTTGCAAAAAATGATCTAATAAGACACCAAAATTTCGTTGATCGATGGAAGAAACAATATTATTAATAAACGTGAAAAATTGAAAAATTTCCATATAATTTGGTGTCTGAATTTAGGGTTTAACAATGAATTGCTTCTGTTTCCGAGTGTTCATAAACGAATATTTGTTATTTAATCAGACCAACTCATCACCGGCGCCATGTGTGCCGACACCATCTGTGCCAACGGTACAGCCGCAACTCCCATCATTGCCAGGTCCACAGCAACAGCAACAGCAAATACAGCAACAACCACAACAACAAAATACTTCCCAGTCTCCCCATCCTTCCGAAGCGGGCAGCAACAAATCATCATGGAGCGCGATAATGAGCAGGCCAGGAGATGTCGGTACGTTTTTTCGCGTCACTCCCATTTTCATTATTTTTGCCAAGAGCAAATGTAAAAAGTAAGAAAGAAAGCGTCACAGAGCCAGCAGACACAATGACATCGACGAGGCAGCAAAAATTTGTAGGAAAATTTCGAATTTAAGAATAACGAGCATTACGAAAAGAGGTACGGGCCGCTATTTTGGGGTCCGAAAAAAAATGTAGGGTCGATTGGTGGCAGTTGAAAATAACGTCCCAGAATTGGACATTGAGGAAGTTTGCGATTGGAAAAAGGGAAGATTATTATCCGAAATAAAATCCAGACACACGAAAATTTTGAAAAATCATAAAAACAAAGTTGAGCTCGATAAGAAATCGGTGATGATGGCTTGCTTGCGTTGAGAACACGATTGAGGCACAATTTTTTTTCCACGAGACTCAAATTCCAACGAGAAATGCATGGCTAATTAAATATTCCCCGCTTTCTTTAACGCCTGCGTGATTAAGCTAAGCGCCAGCTACCTTCGAAAGATCCAGTTCTGGTTAACGTTGTTAGATTTTGGGGGGAATCCTTTTTTTTCGACTTTTTGTTTCCATTCGAGGGGAGGTAATAGCTTTTTTGTGGCGGTGTGTCGATTGGATTGGCCGAATTAATATCGATAGGTACGCCTGTCGTGGCAGCAGCGGTCGTTGGTTACGCTGGACTCGTTACCGGGGTCGGGAGAACATCTCGAGGCGCCCTCGGACTGAGTTTCCTCGCCCATCAGTCCCCGCAATTCCAGCACGAGTTTCCCAGCCTCAGCGGACAGACATCCGCCTCCGTCTCCAATCAGAGCCAGACTCAACAGTCCACAACACCGTCGTCAAATGCTGCTGCGATTTCGGTCAATGTACAGCATCAATCGTTGCTACCGCAACAATCGTATTCCCTCAACCACTCAGGTGGGGTTCCCCGCTTGCAACGTAGAATCAGAACAAAATTGCAACGTAGAATCAAAACAAAAAGGAGTCTTGCTAGTTCTCAAATTTATATTTATTTTCTATCCTCACCAGTAGTTAGTTTTTCGCACAAACCTTTCACTACACCACTTCATCCTCCTCTTTCCTCTGCTTCTTAAGCCCTCTCGTTATTGGTCGTCTGTTTGACAAAAAGCTGTGCATTTCTGCAAAGTTTATTTTGCAACGATTATATATATTTTTTCATTTTTTATTTTCGTTTGTTTTTAAGCCTCAATTCTCCTACGTAAGCTGCTTTCATGGTTTTCTGGTTTTTCTGACTTTTTTTTTCAACAGCTTAAGCAAATCGTAGAAATGCAACAAATTCAACGCGAATCATTTGTACACTCAATAGGATTTTGTTTTGTTGTGCAAAATATATTGTTTTTCGTGTGAAACAACAAACTCTCTTTCGAAAAAATGATGACCTACGTACCATTATATGCAACTTACTTGGTAACTGTTTCTGTCTGTGGTTGCTGACTACGTACTTTAATTAAAAGTGCCGCAAATATTTTAAAAAATCTGGCGTCTCGATTTCATCTGTAATTCTTCGGAAACACTTTTGACATTTTTGTATCAAGTTCTCTTTTTATGGTGGATTGCTGTTTTTTTTATTTATTTTTAAGCCAAAATTAGAGTAAGTTGAAAGATAAAAATAATCTGCCTGCAAAATTGAAAACCAGCACGTACCATTGTTATTCGTCATCTATAATATCTAGACAAGATTGTAATTATATTGATTTTTTTTTTCATTCTTTTTCGTTCTCTGTTGGCAGAGTATAAAGAGCTGTGATTTTTTTCTGTAATCGTCGAAATTATTCACACTATTAAATTTATTGGTGTTTCCGATAATTTCCTGTTTTTACACATTGCGAAATGTTTAATCTTCACGAATTTGACCTGGCACTGTTCGTTTTAACATTAATACGTTTATTCGTGTAGTATATTATCAATGTTTGAACGTCGTTCGAATTGTCTCGAGCGTTTCTTCTTTTTTTTTCTGTGAAAAAATTCACACTGATGAAAATAAAATAATTTTTAATGCTTTTGAATTGTGTATGGATAGGCGGTGTGCCAGCTGGTCCACAACAGCAACAATCGCAACAAACTCGAGAGCAGAACGCACAGTATGGGCCTGGTCCAAGTCTGCGTCCGCAAAGTAATTAAATAATAACATTGCGTCAATAACTGATATTCGATAGTAGTTTTATTCAAATTTCGTTAGTAGTTAAAAAAATAGTTCAATTTTCATATGAAATACATTCGTTACTTTGCATCCAGGGGGTTTCCAACGACTTTTAATGTTTCATACTTTTTAATAAATAATAGCAGAGGGAAGCTGGATTCAAGGTGGAAGTCGTGCGTCCGGAGGAGCCGTGGCAGTTGGTACCGGAAATGGGAATACTCCGGTGGTCCAGGGCCCCCCGATAGGAATTGGAGGGCCTCCAGGACACTCAGAGGGACCCGTTGGAGGGCGTCCGAGCTCGGTCCAATCGCCGGGCACGGGATCGGTCCCGGCAGGCCAACACAACCCACAAACCAATCAGAGTCCGTCTGTCGTTCCGACCCATCAACCCGTTCCAAGCGTTCATCATTACCGCGGGCTTATTCCCCCATTCGTGAGTATATTGATTTCATCTCATTATTCCCGCGATGTCTCAGTTAATTAAAGGGAAAATAAGTGTCAAAATAGCAAGATAGAAAAGATTTCGGTGCAGCTGCAGTTGAGAGTCGAGAACAGGCATCCGATCATCAACGATAATCATGTAAACATGCATTTCACGGACATAGTGTGTATTTTTATCTCTTTTTTCCCCATTAATCCAATACTAATCTCATAAATTCAACGAACTCCGAAAAAAGAGTTCAACTCTTTCCGAAAGTAGCAATTGATTAAAAGTTATAATGCAATTATTTCAATTTCCAATCCGAATGATGAATTTGTTTGATCCCATTTTCAAAGTTCAGGAACGATGGTATACATTGGAGGGAAATTTTTGTTGTTTGTTCAAATACAGATGTACAGAGGAAACTTCCCGCCGGGCGGTTTTCCCTCCCAATTTCCGGCAAACGTGAGTTCCGGTGGTGGTGGTGGAGGAGCCGCAGGAGGAGGAGGAGGCAGCAACGGACCACGTCCTAGATTCAATTATTCCGCGGAACGTTTTCCGCCACCACCACGACAACAGCAGCAGCAGCAACAGGAACGTGAACGAGCAGTTGCCCCGGTCGAGGAAGATGTTGTTATTCCACGTCCGATAATAAGAGAGGAGGATCTTACTAGAATGGACGATATATCGCACGATGCAGGTTGGGCGGCTCATGATGATATCGACTATAATCAGAAATTGGCATTCAGCGATGACGAGAATGAGCCCGAGCCGGCACGACGGGAAGAGAAAAAAGATAGCCCGCCGCCGAGAGATGACAAGATAATAAATGAATCAACGATTGAGGAAAGAGAAAGGCCTAGGGAAATTATACGCGAAAGAGATGGTATGAAGGATTCTCGCGATCTTATGTCTCAGCAACAACATCGTTCCTGGTATCAGGATCGTATGGGACCTGGACAACGAGATTTTCGCAGTTCCAACGGACCTCCGATTAGAGATAATTATCCACCCCAACAGCGACATCAACCACCGCAACAGCAGCAACAACAGCAACAACCACCACAGCTCCAACAACAACCACCGCAGTCTATTCGTATCAATCATCCACTCAAAGGTAAATGATCCCGTAAATTTTCAATTTTATAAACTTTTTCTATAACTTTGAATCTTGGCCATTTAAGTTTATCGTTCATCCAATGTCTATTCCTTTTCATTTTACAAACATTATGAGATTTTAAGATCTAACAAAAATTCTGTTAAATGTTTTTGGAAACGGCACGCTTAGTATGAGAGTTACCACTAAAAATATGAATTCGCTCATACGAAAATTAACCAGGTGTCGAAGACGAAGAAATATGGACGCAGAGACGCAGAGAAACAGGAGAAAATCTTGCTACCGTTACGGAGCGTGCACGCCTACGGAAGGAGGAGGAAGAAAGGCGTTACCAAGAATCGAAGCAAGCAGCAGCGAAAAAGTTGCAGAATCTTGAGGAGAAACTGAAGCAGGCTAAGCAAAAGGAAGAGAAGTCAAGTACTGTATCGGAGCCTAAAGGTTTGATAAGTGTTCCTCCAGTGCCTATACCCGTGCCCGAATGGGAGCGTGAGAAAGAAAACCGTGAGAGGGAAAATCGCGATCGTGGTGATCGTGGCGGAGACCGTGAGCGTGATCGTGAACGTTCGCGTACATCCTCCGAAGGCAAGGACGAAAAATCAATCATCATAAGCACCCGCGATAACCGACAGAACCGTGAAATCATACGTGACGCACGTGATGTTCGCGATGTTCGCGACGTGCGTGATTCTCGTGACGTACGCGATGTTCGTGACGTACGCGAGCCGCCGGTCGATTTCGGGCCGGTTAATCAACGTTCCGGTGGTTTCATGAGACAGCAGTCCCAACAAGACTCATCGAGAATGGATCGCGATCGTGAACGGGATCGCGAACCCAGAGATATCCGAGAACGCGATCAAACTGGATTCTATCGTCACTTCAGTTTACCACCAAGATTCCAAAAACAACAGGCTGAAAGAAGCGTCAGCACCGGGAATAATCGTGTATCACCGAATCCCGAGAGAAACAACTTCCAGCAACCTTTCATGCAACAATATTCCGATCAGGGTGGTAATAACAGCAGTGCTGGTATTAATCGATGGAGTCACAATAATCATCCCAATCAAGGACAGCAACATATACACACAACTTGTAAGAATCTTCTTAAACTTTACCAATTTCACTCTCATGTTGTCTCTAATTTGTAAATCCTATTTTTCTCTCATTTTATCAATTCAAATCGTAGTGTTTGCGGTACTCATTTTTTTCAAAGCTTCAAAACTGTGCTAGTTTAAAAAAAAAAAGCAACTGGTAAATAAGAGCATTTATTTGTTCCTTTTTTCTATCTATTTGCAAGAAACAAAAATAAATACAATTTTTTGGCATATCTTTGTTGCGCAGTATCCAGCGGCATGAAAGATTCACACCCGATGCCAATGATTCAGCGTCGTAGTAAGGGCGATTCGGAGCAGTCGGTTTCGAGCCCGATGGATGATGAGCCGCAGCCTCAACGCCCATCGTCACGTGATCATGGCGGTCCACGGTCCAGAGATGAAAGCGGTTTTGTACAATCACGTGACAATCGCGATACCCGTATCTTCGATACTCGACGTTCCAGCGGCCACTACAACGATTATAATCGTAGCTACAAAGATTACGAGCACGAGGATCGACACAGAAATGATAGACGCGACTCGGAGAGACACTATGAAGAAAAAGATGTGAGAGAATGTCGGGATTCGCGCGATTCACGTGATTCACGGGATTCTCGTGATTCACGCGATTCACGTGATTCACGCGATTCACGCGATTCTCGTGATTCACGCGATTTGAGAGAACCCAAGGAGAACAAACCTGAATATGACAATTATCGCAAGGTACGTATTTTCTTATGCATTTGGATCTTGAAATACTTTGCAATAGAAGTTGAAGACGGAAATTGTAAAAATATTCGAATATTTCTCTTCTGTGCAGCAATCACCGCCGCAGCAGGATTTAGCGGACGATCGTCCAATGCAGAGAGAGCGTCCAGAAAGCGGTGAATGGCGCGACACGCGTAGAGAGGATCATTGCCAAATAGAGCGTCAAACGGAGAATCGTCGCGAGGCATTGCAGCGGGAAGATCGTATCGAAAGAATTGAGCGTAACGAGCGTCCTCAAAGACCGGATTCACGAGACAGCCGAACATCTCGCGAATCGAGAACTTCGTTGCGGGACGACGAGACGCATAAGCTTCGCGAGATTGGTTCGTGGTCACAAGACATTGATTACGAGGAGAAGAAACGTGATTCGTATAGAGAGGATCACCGCGAACGTGAAAGAGAAGGTCGATGGCAAGTGCCAGGACCTGTGACGAGAGAAAAAATAGTAGCGGATGAGCTCAAGAGCGAAAAACGTGGTATGACGCCATTGAAACGAGGTGGAAGTGGAGTGAGCATCGGGGAAACGCAACAGCAGCAGCAACAACAGCCACAGCAACAGCAACAACAACAACCAGTTCAGGAGAAGAAAGATTCACCTACGGAAATGAAAAAAGAGGCTGATGCGTGGAACCGCAAACTCGAACGTACACCAGAGAATGCGAGACCGTTGGAAAGAAGCGAAAATTCACCAAAAGCATGGTCGGAATCGGTATCACCGTCTTTCGAAAAAGAGGACGAAAAACTGCTCGAACCGATCAAGGACGAGAAAGATATCGTCGAAATAAAGGAAAGCATGAACAAATTGTGCGTCGAGGAAAGAGACGAACCATCACAGCATAGTGAAGAAATCAAGGACGATCCTAAGGACGACAAGCGAGAGAAGAATGTTCGTAATCGGGCCAATAGCGGAAGTTCAAGAACTCGCGAGACCCGAGGAAGTAGCAGTCGCGGTGAAGGCGGAACAGTAAGTGGCGGTAGCCGCACGTGGATGCCGTACAACGTCTACGGAAGAAACTGGAGAGGCCCGGAGCCACGTGGACGAAGAACTGCAACTGGCCCAAGGTCGGTCGGTCGACCCGGATCCACAAAAGGTGGATATGGACACTCGGAGATGGAATTGAGCGGCGACGAAATTCCCGCCTCTACGGAATCTGGCAAAGACGAGAGAAGATCTACCGTCTCGCCTAAACCTTCCGCCCAAAAGATCGACAAAGAAGATCGTAATCGTGAAGTTTCACGACGCGAAGACAAACGTAATAGCGATTATTCCCAAGGACGTAACGAGAAACGTGGCTACGATAGCAAACCAAGTCGCGAAGGTTTCGCACCGTCCGGGGAACCCTCGAGACGCGGACGCGGGGGGTTTCGCACACGTGGAGCAACTACCGGGTACGGACCTCCACCGAGCAAGAGCCCTTTCTCCACAGAACGTTCCAGCGACGACAAACAACAAAATACTTCTCAACAAAATCCATCGACACCAACTCCATCGGACAACGATATCAGCGTAGCTTCTTCGGCGATAATCGATACGGCCGACGACAAGATGACCGCGAAACAGCAAGCCCTTACCGCTGGTATAACCGGTAGACGCAACAAATCTCCCAATTTACAGTCCCAACACCAAACCAACAACAAGCAGGAAAGTACCGGCAATCATGGAAATCTTCCGTCTCAAAACGTTCCGTCTCAGAGAAATCAACCGAAGAAAGAAGACTCAAGATCCAAGAGAAACCGCAGCGGTAATCGACGGGTTAGTATTAGAACACGGTTCTTTCCTTAGCTACGTTTCTCAAATTGCCGTCATGCACCGCAACGGAATAGCTCAAATATTGTAAGAGAAATTAATCGTTTTTTGGCTTTTTGTTTGCATTTTTAGGGCAGGGATGGTCGCGAACCTCGTCTCCGGGGCATGGGCAGCGTAATAAAGCAGAATTCAACGGACGTAGGTAACGAGGACTGGGAAACAACGTCAGAGAACAGCGAGGAGCACGTTGAGGAACACAAAGAATCGCAAAACAGTCACGGCAAGCAATTTGTGGGTACTCGAGGAGATCAATCCTCGAACATGTCGAGCATAAATTCCCAGTCTCGCAGAAACGAGCAAATGCGTAACAACCGTGAGCAGCGTGAAAAAACTGGCAAATCAGCGGGAGCGAGTTCGCGAGCACCCGGAGCCGAGAAGAGAAATGCTCAGAATTCGGCGCTGAACAATCAGCGCAATCATTCTGGTGGAAACATGGGTCAGAGTATGCAAAATACGCAAACTCAAAACGGACGTCCTCGGAGTCAAGGCTCAGCGAACAGTGGACCTGTATCGAACAAGCCGATGAGCAAAGACACAACGGTAAATCGTATGGATGAGATCAAATTGAACGATCCAAACCTAGTGGATCAAGCGCTGAACGATATAAACAAAAAATCATTGGGTAAAGAAAAGAAAGTGATCGACGTTGACGGCGATGCGAACAATTATGCGGCGAGCGGTGACGACCTCGAGCTCGCAAGTGACAAAATGGATAACGACGGTTTCCAGGAGGTCCGGTCCAAGAAAAACGTGAAAGAAGCTCGTCACGTCCAAAAGGACGAGCCGAAGCCAGCCCGTCGTGAAAAAGATAAAGAACGCGAGCGCGATCGCTCCAAGTCAAAATCTAACGGTCCACAACAACCGAACCCCCAACAAGTTCAAAATATTCCGCCTCTTCTCGGTCAACCGATACCACAACCAGCCAACATGCCACCAAAACCCTTCGACCGCAATGTCAATCGCCAACAATTGGCGCCACGATTCCAAAAGCAAAAAATGGCTAAACAACAAATATTCCATATGGGAGCGGGTAACGAAGGCAACGGCGAATCAACCTCGGGGAAGGTGAACAACTCGAGTGGAAACTACATGAAAGATTCAGCAGGTGGACCGGCACCACCACCTTCGGTTAACGCCTGGGACAAACCTTTCACGAGTCAAATGAGATCGAACTCGCCTTCCTCGGTTCCAGCCGATATCCAACTGATATCAGGCCTCGCCGGACAAAATGATCATTCACACGATTCGAGTGAGCAATCCCAACAGCAGGCCAATTCGGGCGGCAGTAGTCAAAGAAATTCGCCAAACTGCGACAACAAATCGGTCAAGGGCATGGTTAAAGAGCAAATGTTGGACAAAAACGTGAGCGACGCTTCCTCGCCTCCCGTGCAGACTCTCATTTTCGAGAATACCAATTACTCAAAGAAATCAGCTCCATCGGACATGGCGATGAAAGTTAAATTCTCTGGTCACATGAAAAATCAATCGAGCAGAGGCGAAAAACGCAGTGACATCGATGACGAAAGCTCCGGACAAATGCAACATCAAGCCCAAACACTTTCGGCCGCTTTCTCCAACAAATCGAACGATATTATGAAAGATAAATCTCAAGAAGCCATCCAAATGCCATTATCGTTCAACAAAAGCGAAGACAATGCCGACATGAAACTCGATTTTACTTTCGACTCCGATCTCACTCAACTCACCGACGACAAGAACAAGAGCCTTGGTATGACGAGATCCATGAATATGGCTGGTGGTCAGAACACCATTTCACCTTTAACCGCTGATCTCAATCTAAAAATAGCCTCAGTCAAAAAAGTTTGGGAAACTGCACCTCCTATGCCGACCGTCGTCGAGCACGAAGATGGTAACTCCGTCGCCAATGCCAACAGCTTCCCTCAGAGCTTCGAAAGTTCCGACGTCGATGACAGTTACAGCCCTCATCAACAGTACAATCAGAACAACATGAAAAACGAGATTGCCACATCCACAAATGTATGCAAGGTGAGAATTCATTTAAAAAGAGAAGAAAATAGATCAAATAACTGAACAGTCCTCGATTTCTACTTGAAGATTTTTCAAGTTTTCTCATGCATGCTTTTCGATCGATTGAACGTTATTTTACATCACTAGAAATTCACCCGATCATGCCTCCGACTTTCAATTTGTTTTATGTAGACATCCCCTCCGTCGACTCCGTTCTTTATCTTCGTCATAACAATTGTATTAGTACCCATGTCATTACAATTCATACCGTACTAAATAACTATTTTTCAAAAAACCATTTCGTACATAGATAAAGGAATATTTGGATTTATTTAAATTAATTCTGATTTATTCATACGAAGCAGCTTGAAACATTTATTGGAGCACTCGATACCAGCAAGCTTTTACCATAATCGATTCTCGAACAAATTTTTACAGATTTTATTGATTAGATTGATAAAAAAAATACAATGAATTAATCTATCTTCATCGAGATTTATTCAGCAAAAATTAACACTCGAGTTAAAATGATCATTATGCTCCATAGATGAAGGTGAGTGATGCTTCCGAGTTGTAGAATCCACAACGGAATGAAAATTGAATTTCATTACGAGGACTTGCACGAAGGAATATTGACGAGGCCAAAATATTTATGTATTTTTTCTAATCGCGCAGTCAAATACGGGCCTGTATTTTTAGTGATGTAAAAAGACGGAAAAAATAATATAACGAAATACCATGTCCCCTGTGGGAAGATGCTGACTCTTTGCCTGATGCGCAGCTGGTTCCCCCGCAGGTGAAGCCGCAGCAACAGTCCTCAGGGAATGGTGGTGCGCAACCTGGTTCCACTGTACCCGATCCCAGTCCCATAGGCCTCGTTCAGAGTCCCATTAGGCATCCGCCGGCCGGTCTTCAAGGCCAGATGAGTCCACCCCCCTTCAATTCTGCCGGTCAACCTTCCCACATTAATTACCAAGTAAGAGAAAACACGTATTTTCATTACTACCAAAATAAACAGCAGTCATAAAGAAATGCGACACTCTAAATTCTATCGATAATAGAAAACTGAAATTTGTGTCTTTTGAATGCAAACTAATTTTTCTGTAGTGGCAATGGTTAATCCTAATCACTCACTTGGGGTCTAAACGACCCCATTTGTTGTGTGATTCTAAAGAAGTGTGAGTGATTAGGGTTGAGATTGATAAATAAAAAATGAGACGTTTTCCATTACTATTCAAATAGATTACAGCCCCAAGTTCGAATTAGACACCTAAAAATTTACAATTATTGAAAATCTAGGAGTGGTGAAGCATCTACTTCTAGTTCGTCAAGAATTTTTTGACAATTCATTTCTCACTTCACATTTCGATTTTTGTTTATTTTCGAATAATGTCCATTTCAGAATGTGCTTTTTGGAAAACATAAAATGAAATAAACGGAGTTTTCTGCTTAAAATACTAGTTATTTGTAAGTCATTCTAGAGATAAATATGTGCGATAATTTTGTCATTTTTTTCTCCCCGTCGTTGTTCTATCAGGAGTTGCAGCAATATCCTGGCTCTCAGGCGGCCCAATACGGAAGTATGCCGGCAATTCCGTCGCCTCCGACCGTTCTGTTCAATACAGGTTCGGGACAGTTGCCGGCTCAGGCAGGTGGTCTTTACGGTGCATTCCAATTGGATCAGAGTCGTTCCCCCTTCACGCAATATCCGCCCTATGGGCCGTCTCTTCAGAGCTCCTTCAACCAACAAAACGTTTATCTTCAACAACCACCACCACCCCCGGCACCTCATGCCCCGAACGCCCCGACTCCGGACATGTATCAGAGTCATTTGTCACAGTACCGAATCGTAAGTCGACTATTTTATTTACTTTCATATAATCTTTTATCAAATATGATTTAGACGATATTTTTCTTGTATTTCCCAAATTTTCAATAACAATTCAAAGAATTGTTTCTTCTTTTTGCATTTTGTTTATTTAATTTCATTGATAAAATATTGGTATTCATTCTGATCAAACAGAATACAGGAGCCGCACCACCTTTTGGACAGAATCAGCAGTTGAGCAATAACCCGAACACTGTGCTGATAAGTTCGTCATCGAATTCGCTTATGTCAACGAGCGTTAAGCCATCCTCGCAAGGAATCGGAGCAATCGGAACGAAGGCACCACATTTCCAAGCTCCTTCAGCTCCTCAACCGAATCCAGTACGTATCGAACAATTTTTCCACCCATCATCCCTTCGTGTGATTGAGACATATGATTAAAAAATAAAACGAACTCGACGATGACGTCACTAATTGACAGAACTATTATCTTTTATCAACGACGTTTATCTGACAGTCTTTCCGAATTTTTAAAAATACATGTTGAATAGGACAATTTTTTATCAAATTTTTATCTTGTTGAAATGATATTTATCCAAAAAAACTTTGATTCAAATGTAGATTGATTTTTTTTAAATGAAACGTAATTTTTTTTGTAGCTGGCCTTCATACCATACGATCCCAATCAAGTGTTGGGTGTAAGCGGAAATTACATGGGTAATTCGCAGCTCGTACAGCGGCCTGGACCAAGCGTTCAACCGTCGGCGAATAGCTATTATAGCCCGACTTCCGCCGGTAAACCAAACATACTTCTGTGTAAGCTTGACTGGCCTTGTCCTTACTTATAGCATAAACTTTACTTCGACCTACGTAACCAAGGAGTTTTTCCCAACCTTGTAATACTTGACATTGCTTTTTTGTGTGTTGTTATCGCTATTACACGTGTTGTGTTTGTACTTAACAACATAGAGTTGAATGTTACTGATGACCTGAAATTTGAATTTGATGTATTCATCGTGCATATTTTCAACAAAAGTCAACGAAATCGTTTTTCTTTTTTTACTTTGCTGTGTCGTAGAAAATAAAATTGCTGTGAATTGCTTTTGCTTATATGTTTGCTATTTCCGTGTGAGTTTGATTTTGTTTTTTCTGACTTGAAGAATATTTCACAGACGTATTTCCGGGTTCGCAAACGGGTTTTTATCAGCCTGGCGGACCCGCCCAACAGACTGGAACGCCCTACGGTCTTCAGGGGTTTGGTCAACACAGCCAGAGTCTAGCAACCGGCAGCGCTACTCAGGTTGGTGTCCAGAATTATAGCTCGCAATTCCTTTCCGGTTCGGGTCTCCAAATTGCTGCTGCCGCGGCCGCTCAACAATTTCGCAACCCGACCGGAGGTTTGCCGGGTCCCACCCCGGGCCCGTTTCTGAGCAAGTTTCAACAGCAGGAACAACCAAGACAACTGAAAAGCCCTTCAGGAAATCAACAAGACGTGCTTGCTTCGGTATTTAGTTCGAGTAAGTTTCTAAACTTTCTAACGATCGATGAAAATATTTCTTTTTTGCATTTGGATTGTAGAAAATTTAATGTCACGTTTTGTTCAAAGCTTCACAAATGCCGTCACCAAAATCTCGCAATTGCAAACAACAAACGCAATCTCAACAGCCACAGCCGAGTCCAACTCAACATCACAAATACCAACAACATCAGGGCGTTAGTCAGTCTGCTCTGGTAAGCGGCTACAGTAACTATGTATGTATCACTCATTGAATTAATTTATCATTTGAATTTTTCTGCATTATCCTCAAGTTACACGACTCTTTCATGTCTCACTCACTCACTCACTCACTCACTCACTCACTCACTATAAACCGTGTGGTACGTTGGATAGCTGACTAGGCGATAATTCTAACTAAATAAACCACGATGGATCGTGTCACTGCGAGTTCTTGTCTCTGCGTCATAGCGTGAGACTTGGGTGGTGCCTTTTATTTAAGAAAAAAAACCTAACAATACTATATAATACTATTATGATATAATTATGTATCATTATGAATAAGAATCCGTAAAATTGGATAAATTGAACGTTAAATTGATAAATTCGTTATGTTTGCATGCCGATTAATATAGGTTCTACAACAAAACGTACGAGGTATGGGAATGCCACCTCGTGCCGGTATACAACCGTCGCAACAGCGTTATCCGCCCCCGATTCAAAGGCCCGTAGTGCCTTTTCCACAAGGACCGAATAATTCAAGCCAGCAACCAAACTGTATGCCGAATCAACAATCCCAGCAGCAGCAACAACAACAGCAACAACAGGCGCAGATGAATCGCCACAGGTCGAATCTTCATCAGCAACAACAGCAACAACCACAGCGTAACATGAAGATTCAGCAACAATATTATTCTGGGCAAGGTGGGTCTATCGATCAATACACACAGTAGAGCAGAGTCGTCGAGGCTGCACTTCCAAACCAAAAAAAAATCTCACACACACACAAACAAAAAAGACGAGGGGAATTTGCATTAGAAAATCGTTGTTTCAGGTAATGTGAAAATGGATGCTAACGATAAAGCCGAGTCACATAGTGAAAAAATCGCTGACGGCACTGCCGCTAACCAGGGGGGAGGTAACAAGTCCAATGTAAGTCAGCAAGATGTCGATAATAAGGAGGAAGTAAATCAGCAAAACGAGTAAAAGAAATGAGATATGAAAACAGAAAGTTGGAAAAAGAGCAAGAGAGAGAGAGAGGGAGAGAAAGCGAGCGCAAGAGAAGCAAGAGAAAAAGGGGCGTATTGATAAGGTGCATCCTCATGGCTCGAGTACGAGGACACCCTTGCGAGCTTCTCTCGCGATATCCGGATATTACACACCGTATTTAAAATGATATTACGATTCAAGACATACTGATATCTCTATACTATAAACGTTTTTTGTTTCCTTTCGAGAGATCTCGGAGAAAAACTGCCTCTGCCCGACGTTCTAGGGTTCGAAGAAAATGGATCGACGCCTCATCCGAACAGAGATTGAGCGTCATTCCATTTCGCCCTTCTCAACAAAAAAATGTCAAACGAAAATATCCACGGACCCGCGCCCCTTCGCGTTAAACGCACTGAATAAACGTTCCGCGATGTTCTATGAACCGAAAACGGAAAAAAACGGAGCGTCATCAACAATTGTATATTCGTGAAGAGATTTTTCGTGTCTAAAAGTGTCTGTTGAAACGAGTTTATCACATTTGTGTGACGCGAGAATTATTGTCGAATTCTTTGTACCGTTTAATGGATTCGCTCAACTATTTCGAGTTGTTTATCCGCACACCCACACTCGCAAGTTAACCCACATAAATCGCACCAGCGGTCAATCCACAAATAACAACATACGAGACATGCGTAAACCACGTTCATCATAGACGATGAATAAACGGAATAAAAGCGTAAGTTTCGCGCTTCCGGAGATGTTAAACGAAATAACAAAAAAAAGTCGAAAGTAAAAAATTGGTCAACTGAGTTAACTGATCGAGATAAAATCGTTGATTAGCGCGCGTATTATATTCAGTTCCTCAATTCAAGAGATATTGCGACTGATTATTTAACGCGAATTTTAATTGATACGTTCTTCATCAACTGGTTGAATGAAGGAATAATTATTTAAAAAAAAGGAGAATAACATAAATAAATGTCGAAGAAAAAAAATACAAACCAGAACAAACAAAAATCACATAGAGCTTACGTAACGTAAGGTGTCGCTTGTGCAGTGTGAGAAGGAGAACCCCCCGCGAATTAACGAAATAAAATAACCGACAAACGAAAATGATAAATGGAAAAAAAAAAAACAAAAAATATTATAAGAGTGAAGTGACTTTGTCCAAGCGTTCGTGGGACAAATGAAAAAAGGTGGCTCACCGGAAATCGACCGATCGTCGTTATTCCGCACCTTTTCGCAAGTTACAAAGTCACCAAATAATTGTATATTATTCTGCTTTAAAATTGCAGTTCGAGCATTATAATGGTAAAAAAGAAGAAAAAAAATCATACACTCATACAATGAAGTTATTCAGAGGATGACATGATTCAAACAAAAGTAATAATAACATTAATAAACGCTAGTATTTACTGAAAGATCACACAGCGTCGTTGCTAGTTGTATTTTTTATTGTTTATTTTCATTTCTTTTGTGTTTCTCTCTCATTGGAAAACGACGATAGCGTACTAGTATGTAATCGTGACGGTGTATGGAAACGCGCTCGGTTCCTGAAGAGAATCTAAATAAATATCGAATAAATATGAAGAAAAACAAATACGAAGGAAATGAGAAAAGGATTGAACGAAGAAAAAAAAAAGGGAATCACATGTGCGGCGTGTGGCTATGGTAAAACTAAAGATTATTAGAATTTCACCCACGTAAGAGAAAACATGATCGTCAAACATAATTCACTTAAAGTACTGCCAGTCGCGTTTGTCGACATAACTTGAACATTTTTTTCACGTCGTTCACTAAATCGTCGCGTGGGAGGGAACGAAACGGAGACGGACAGAGGGAGATTGGATGGTAGTTGAAGGGGTGGATTTTGCACCGGGAATTCAACAGAATTCTGTACCGGAGGGTTAAAAAAAAAAAGGAAAAAAAACCACGATTTTCCGAAGCCAAAAGGGAGAATACACCAAAAATAATGTTGCAAAGTTTCGTTTACCCTATTCGATAAATATCAAAGCTCGCCTAAAGACACTAATTGTGCCCTAGTGCAAAAATGCTATTATTACCGATATTGTGCAATTCCTTCGGACGGGAAATGAAACGAAATTGAACGAGATCAGCATCGAATAAGTATCGAAAGAGAAAGTTTAACAAGCAACATAACGAGATACCAGCAAACGAAATAATAAAAATATCGTTTTTGTGCTCGCGACTCGCGAAGTCGAAGGGGGGAAGGGCGGGAAATTAAAAAAAAAAAAAAAACCCCAGCAAAAGTGACAAAACGCGCGTCAAATATCCCAGATTATAAAGTTATCGTATTACGAATGTTGAAATAATATCAGCTTATCGTGGCCGAATTATTATCATGGGCAATGACTTGGATACGCGTACGTGCTGCAAGAATGTAACGTGTAAAAAGATATTTAAAGTTGCGAAACCGAAAGGAATGAAGGTATTTTTAGTGCCTTCGACGCGCTGCCGCACAAAAACATATATTGAAAAAAAAAAAAAAACGAAAACAAAAGTAATACCAAGTACACGACATTTACATGCCGGCGTGTTTATTGTATCACTAAATGTGACAACCGAACGAAAATTATATTTTAGGAGTGATTACGTGGCGTTTCAATGCTAGTGAAAGAACGAGTAAAACAATCCTTTTTCACACTACTATTAACTATTATCATTACTATATTATTATTATTATTATTATTATTATTATTATTATTATTTTATGATTTTTCTTAATTTTATTACGTATTAATCGCACGTGTACACTCAGCGGATATTGTTAGGAGAGGATGATTAGCGTGATTAGCAAATACGAATGTGAGCGAATCATAAAAATAGAGGAACGTCGAGATTCGAAAAACAATGATAAAAAAAAAAATAATAAATAATAAATTAATTAAAATCGTGTACGAAATGTAGCATGTGTAAAAACGATTATTGCGAGTATAATTGAGGCCGAAAGAAGATAATGAAGGAAACAAAAGGAAATTCTGTCTAATCACGTTTAATCGTTTATATGTGAAGCAAAACTTATTTGACATTGTATCAGGACGCATTGGTGGTGAAAAACGAAGATAAAAAAAACAATGGCACCGAGGGTCTGTCGTGTTTGTGATGTAAAAAATGACGGTACGACAGACGTGACAAATGGCCCGCGATTTGAGACGGAAACGAAAGTAAGAAAAGCAAGTGTTTCTGTTCGATTTCAATTGATCGAATCGGGGAGTTAGTGTTTTTATAACTCTTGATGATAATTGGTCGCTCCATCGAATACTGGCAGAGCGAGTATTAAAAATAATGACAGGAAATATATGAACTCTTGTGTTTCTCAACACTCTCAGAGCTCATAAAAAATCGAACGAAAAGAAAAAATATATAAAGCGTTGATCGAAATATTATGATTGAAGAGAAAATAATGGAATAGAGGAAAACAATAGGCAGAAAGGAAATTGTGAGACAGCGGGTCGTCGAGTCAAATGAAACGCGATCATTATAATCGCGACTGACAATACGTGACCTGTAGATATCATTATTTTTTTTTTTTTTTTTTTTTTTATAATACCTTTTTTATTTCGAAGACTGAATTTTTGCGTGTACGTCCCTTGGTTTAACGTTGCGAATAAACTCGACGAAGGAAACGTTTGAAAAATCCTTGAAAAAAAGGGTGAAAAATGAGCAATCCTTCGCTTGAATAAACTCGTGATAATTATTGTTTGCTGTGTGAGTGCGAGCGAGAGCGAGAGAGAGGATGAAAAAGCGAAACGATAATCGATCAACTGTTAAAGAAAGATAAAAAGCTTTGCCAAATCCGATTGAGCGAAAGATTCGATAACTGAGAGAATTGAAAATGAAAACAAAGCGGGCGGACCCTTCGACCTCGAAAGCCCTTCCCCCCCTCCAAGGCACCTGTAATTTTACCTATCTGTAGTTAGTGACAAGAACGACAGTAACTTATACATTTACCTGCTAAACGATAATAAAAAAAAATGAAAATGAAAAAAAAAACATTAATAATTAAAGGCAAGAAAAAATATGAAAACTAAACGGAACTGATGTGCTCTTTTTGTCGTTATAATTTGTAAACGACGATTATCCCTCCCCGTGATAAACACGAAAAAAAATGTATGCGATAAATCGGCGACTATTATGTTATAATTTAAGAATCTACTATTCTTTTCTCTTACGTTTTGTGTTCTCATAAATGAAAACTTTCACCTTCGTATTAATGGACACGAAAGCCGGAGCAGGCTGCTTCTATACCGTCGTAAAACTCGAATAACGATTACCGATCCGTTGGTTTTCCTTTAACGAGGAAAAATAAATTTTTTTACACTATTGACACTCGAACATATTGAAAAGAACGACGAATAAAAAGAAACAATAAAATATAATGCAATTAGACAATTAAAGAATCTGACTATAACCGCACGTCGTGTTTAGTATCTCGAAAATTTTGGTACGTTGCGATTTCGGTTGTTGTCTTCATTAAAACGCTTAAAAAAGCCTCTATTGATAAAAATCGTAATAAAAATAAATAAATAATGATAATAATAGGACTCGAATAATTGATCCCTTGTTACAATTGGACTATAAACGAATATTAACATCGTCCTCATTATTGTTATCATTATTATTATTGCCCATTCGTCATTGAATTGCCATTCGATCATTTTGTACAGAAATTAATATTCCAAGTGCCCCTGATGAGAAAAACGCTCAAAAACTCTTTTATCGAAAGAAA
This sequence comes from Venturia canescens, assembly GCF_019457755.1. Classification (NCBI taxonomy): domain Eukaryota; kingdom Metazoa; phylum Arthropoda; class Insecta; order Hymenoptera; family Ichneumonidae; genus Venturia; species Venturia canescens. The sequence continues at coordinate 5,841,087 of NC_057425.1, forward strand.
CACAGTGTGCGAGACACAAATACCTATTTCACATATTCTTGTCATTGGTCATCCGCGCTTTGTAACATAGCCAAGAATAAAATCGTTATGATTCTATGCATAACAGGGTTCACGACTACCGATCGATGCAGGAAAGAACGAGTATAACAAAAATGCACGCAATCAAATCGGTATATATATTCGTCACCTCGTTTGAAAATGAGGTGCACTTTTCGGCGCGTTGAATTAATAATAATAATGATGATGACGATAGTAATAACAACGAAAAAACGAATCTAGAAAAAATTGAGTCCAGTTGACCACAATTGTGAGAAAAAATAATCATTATTATTATTGTTGTTGAAAGCGTGACGGCCGAATCGTAATCGCAACGTGCTACCTCAATCCTCGAAATATTCGTTATTAACCTCAAAAGTATGCACTTCGCAGTGAGATAAAAGCTACGCGATGTCAGACTATCCCACTCAAAAATGATCGATACTGAAACGCGACAAAAGTGTATATCGCTTGTGGCATTGCAAATATTTCTTGAACAGGCAGAATAGTTTTCCTGTCGAAAAAAGTGTCAACACGTCGAATTTGCGAAATTGCGTCTGGAGTCTAGTACACCGGAAGTATACTTTGAGAGTTACAAAACCATGCGACTGATTTTGCAATGCTACACAAAACGAGCGTTTTCGTAAAGAACGAGAAAATGAATAAATAAAAGTGAATTTTTTGTGACACTCGTAGAGCCATAATGAACAAAAAAAAACGATGCTGCTATTGTACACGAATCTTTATTATGTTTGTATCAATGAGATCGTGGTTGGAATTAGAGAATATGCGTTTGATCGCACGATACAGAGAAAGAGGGCTAAAAAGGCATGAAAAACTGTCTTTAAGTACAGAAATACATATATATATCGGAAATGACGGAAAAAGAGATATAAAAAATATTGAAAGAAAAAAACGTGAGAACGATTATGATTAAAAAAAAAAACCAATTTCTCTACTGAAAGGAAAAAAACTTTTTCATTCGTTATTTACACACTCTAATGTAATTTCCAAAGATAAACGCGATATCACGTAAAAGCATTTAAGGATTCATGGATCTCGGCATTAGTCCATACCCTTGCCACGAAATATGGAAAAATGAAAAAATTTTGGTAATTTTACTGTTATATGCATAGACATCTTCTCGTCGATATATAATAAGAACTGACCGCACCTGGAAAACTCATCGGAGAAATTATCGTGATCATAGGTATAATGTACTATATTGTCCTTAGCTGCAATTATATTACATAATGAGAACTGGAACTGGAGTATATTGAAGTCTCTTCGAAAAATATTGGATTTATTTTATTATCGAACTTAACCTTAGGCGCTCAAATAGTTTGGGGAATTTTTTTACGGTGGCATCGACTCGCTTATTCTATTACTAGGTTTTTGGAGTTAAGCTTTCACTACGTTGAAAATAGGATCATCGGGTTTTGCAGTGGATGATGAAAAACACGACAAGGAAGGAAGGCGCGGCGGCTTCCAAATTGGCGACGAACCAGAGCGGACCGTCAGGAAAGTTGAATGTTTGTAGACTAAACTACTTGCAACAGGCAAAAATCATTAGGCGCGTTCAAGAAGCCACTATTTTCACTAAAATTGCAAAACAAGATACCATCAAATAATAGTTTTAGCAGCATCTTTGTGTACCGCCAATATCGACGTATAAAACACGATAGCAACGATAGTGAAGAGGCGGAAGATTCAATTTTTTCGTTATCGTGTTTGTCCTGAAAAAAATTGAAAAAATGCTGCTCCCGACGTATCTAGAGTCGCGGCAGCGACTCGGAGATAAGTACATTTATGTTATGACGAGTTTCTGCCAGACTCTTTACCGGAGCGATAGCGTTTCCAATTGTTTTCGAATTATAAATGGACTATGGAAGAAACGTGTCAACTGATTGAACTGACAACGAAATAATATCAGCACTCCTATCGGTCGCAAATGGAAGTTTCCAACAAGCAGACGATTGAGAACAGGTGTTTCGAAAGCGAACTGTCACAAAGTGTTAATCATAAAAACAATCTACTCGGTGAATTTGGTTCCGTGATTAATTGATTAACCTTTATGATAAATTATTTTTTTATTTCCAAATTAAAAGACGAAGTATTACGGAAATTGATGGGTAATGAAAAAAGTGCCCTGAGCGGGCTTGAGATCGAGGAGAAGGCTATCGAAATAACAGACTTTTGGTTACAACACAGTGCCAGTTTAAATCGTACCAATAATCCTCAAAGCATTTCAGTTTTTATCAGCGAACCTTCGCTTCACACATCTGCCAGTTTTGGAAAACCATCCCCGCTCGAACGAGCTGCCAAGGTAAGTTTTTTATTTAATTTGTGCCCTTCGTTCGAACATACATAACCTCGAATTTTATTCGTGGGAAAAAATAATTCTTCTGTTTATTCCATTATTCGCACATTTTCAAACATCATTTTCAACCATGACCATGATTACTTTTTAAAATTCTGTTTTAACGTTATTTCATATCGATGATTTGTCCACTGAAAATTGAACAAGTTTTTTTCGAACACCTCTGAAACCTCACTGGTTTATAACGTTCATTGCCATTAAAAACTATGATTGAGTCAATTTCTAATTGTTGCTCTTATCACCATGAACAGTAATTAAAGATAGGTTAATTTCTATTATCCCAGAATATTTGCAAATCCGTTGTTTCCTATATGTCAAACTGAATTTCATACTCAGTATTTCTTTTTAACATTAATAAATGTTTTCCCAACTACTCACAAACTAAATTAAACCCAAATGCATTAAATGATGGAATAAATGTTAATTTGATACAAACTGTGAAAACTCAATAAAGAAGCATCACTGTGTAAAACAGAAAGAAAAGAACTGATAAGAATGAATGGGTGCTCTTTCTAATAAAATTTAACGATTTCAGAATTTGATGCTTCATCGCCATCCATGTATATTAAAGTACATATCTTCCTGGAGGAAAGGCAGTACATTTTATCTTGCAACTGAAGATGCCAAACCACTTGCTCAAGTTATTGCTTCTCAAACGACACTACAAATCTGTATTGGGCTTCATAGTATCCTGCGAGCTCTTATTTTTCTCCATGAAAAAGCACTAGCCTCCCACAATAATGTTTGCAGCAGTTCAGTCTACGTCACACCCGAGGGCAGCTGGAAACTCGGTGGACTCGAATATCTCTGTAGATTTTCTGATTTTAATCAAACGTATTTGCAAAAGATTAAAAAATACAGATATGAAAAAGCTGTCGCTCCGGAAGAAGAAAGTACCTCCGACAGCCCTGCTAATCCTGTTGCCATTGATCAGTACGCTTTTGGAGTCGTCACAGAAGAAGTCTTAAGACTTAAAAACGCTGGTGTGTGAGCACTTTGAGAAATGCATATGAACCTGAACGAATATGTTGAAAGTCTATCATAGATTTTTCGTTCTTAAGACATTGGTGATTGATAGCTATGTCGAAAAATTAATTTTTTTTTCAGACGACGTTCCTGCACTTGCTGACTTTCGTGAGATGTGTCGAAAACATCTGAGGCATTCTGATCCTCTGAGCAGGACTAAGCTCTCAGTTATTCTGCAGCATCCATTTTTCACACATGATTTTATAAATATACATGCGTTCTTAATGGAGTTGCCACTAAAGACTGAAAGCGAGAAGGAGAATTTTTTCTCGTGAGTATGATTTAATCGAAATATAAAATGTTTAATACAATTTGTAATTTGTAATATACAAGTGTAATTATTGTATTGGCAAAAAGAACTCTAGTGCAACAACTCAAAGCTTTTCCGGAGAAAATAGTTGCGGAACAGCTCGGGAGACTGCTCCTTTCAAGAATGGTCTTACTGGACTGCACTGCTCAACAAAAACTGCTGCCATACGTTTTGAAGCCAAAGAGTAATGTTTTATATAAATTTATGAACTTTGAAACTGGAGATAAATTTATGACGTTGGAATAATATATTAATTTGTCTTCTCAGGTGAAGATAGCAAGGATTCTTCAGAGTCATCAGGTCTTTTTACTATCTCAACGTTTAAATGCTGCCTCGTACCAAAACTGTTGCAAATGTTTTGTGTACGCGACGTTTCAATACGCTTATTACTGTTGTCACACTTGAATGCATTTATTTATGCGTTTCAAATGGACGAATTGAAGTCACACATACTTCCAGAACTTTTGGTTGGTATTAAAGATCATGACGATCAACTAGTGAGTACTACGCTGAGAGCTTTGGCTGATTTGGTGCCAATCCTTGGTGCTGCGGCTGTAATTGGTGGTAATAGAGGCAAATTATTTACCGATGGTCGTCCTAATCATAATCCAAATCGTATCGAATCGAGTACACCAAGAACTGTAAGAAAGGTTTCGATCGATCAGCACAAAGTTGACAACGGAACAGAAAATAATACCGTCACACCCATATTGGAACTGCCCGAAAGACTTTCTCCAGACGGTGGTGAAGACAGAGTTGAAACTGTTCTAACATATACGGAAGAAGAGAGCACTTGGTCGGACTGGGAAACACAAGAACTTAGTTTACCCAATGGAACCGTTGACACAATTGCTCAGGACAACTTTGAAACAAGCCTGAATATTTCGTCCTTCGAACTTCCCACTTCTCCTGTCATCGAACAGTCTAATTCTCAATCAACCCTCATGAAAGATCCCATCAATTACAAGAAAAATATTATAATATCGGACATCTCGGAACTCGATATAAAACATTCGAAATCCATGCAAACTACGAGGGAGGAAATTGACTTCTTCACCGACATGGAACCAATCATTGAGAAGCCTCGAGTCCTCCACATCGAACAGGTGCCGAATAAAACTAAAAGCGTTTTCGACGTCGAAAATGTTACAGGTCAAGTGGAAAATGATCAAGACGACGATGGCTGGATCGAAGATCTCAATGACTGGGGCTCCGACAATATGCAGGATATAAAAATTTAACGAAATCCTCCGAAATTCAGTCGTTTCTCGAAGTCCGTGACTTTCAAATGGACTGATAATGTACATATTGATTATATAAAATAGGATCGATTACTTTTTTTCGTCCGTTACGCGCCGGTCACCTACGAAAATATGAATATATTTTTTTTGTAAAATATAATTAAGAATCGTTAATGTTAAATCTAATATCGCTGAAAGGTGTTATGAGAAAATGGAAAAGTTTCGTTCGGATAGAAAATCATGAAAGAAAAACTGTTCCATCACGAAAACATTATGGATTTTTGGTATAAATTTTCTGAACAAATAAAATAGAAGATTTCTAATAATTTCGTCTATAAATATTGAGAAAGATTTTTGTTCGTACAGCGTCTTCGTCTTGAAATATTTCTCGCAATGCATTTTTAATTATATGGAACGGTGCAATACTATGTAAATTTTACCTTATTAGAAATTCAATCCATCCAGTGAGCTGCGTACGTTAATTTGTGTACAATAAGAATTTTCAATAAATAAACGTGAACGTTGTGTAAAAAGTGATAATAAAATTATTTCGAGAGAAATATAACGAGACCTTTTTATTGAAAATCGTTATTGGATTCAGCAATGGCGGGGTAAGAGTTCTTTGGAAATTGTAATAATTTTTTTCTCAGTGACAAAAATGGTCTAATATCAGAATTTCACGAAAATAATGCGGCGAATCAAAATCTTATGAAATTAATATTTTTGTGAAAAAAATACATTTGAATTTGAGAAGAACATCCGTGAAGATGGCGCTCGATTCTCTGCACTCTCCTAGCTGAAAATCTGAACAGAGCGCGTGCGCGAAAACGTAGCAAACCGGAAGTCAGATTTTTCAAGGGACTCGCGAGTGTGGGGGGGTAGAGAACATTTCTCTTTTCCTACGGAAGCCGCTTGTCGAGAAGGTGTCCCATCGCGGCGTCTTCTCGTTTATTCAAGAAAATGGTGAGTTCAGTGTCAATGAAAAAAATACACGATTGATCATATTCCTCGAAGCGTTGTGTGCAATTGTGTTTAAAAATTTGGCGAATATTATTGAAGATGCTTAATTGTGAGAAAGATTCCGAAAGACTCGGTAACATGGCGCAGTGCATATGCGAGCACACGAGCTGAACTCGTGTTACTCGTGAACAAGAAAACGTGTTCCACTTGCAAATAATAATAATCACGTCGCTTCAATTTACACGTAATTAGTGAAAAAAATTATAAATTCTTTCGAATAGAAGAAAATAGCTCTGAAAAACTGTGTTCAGTGCAACGAAACTCACCAATATGATGAACCACTCAGCTCGCTTTGATACCTATATGAAGAAACATTATTGTTCCCTAATATATATATATATTAATCTGAATGGTGAAGTTTTAAAAACCTCTAAGAACCATGACTTTTTCTAGATTTCCATCTGATCTTTTCTAATCTACGAATATTGTCGTCTTTTTTCACAGGGTTTCGTCAAGGTTGTCAAGAACAAACAGTACTTCAAGCGTTACCAGGTTAAGTTCAAGAGGCGTCGTGAGGGAAAAACCGATTATTATGCTCGCAAGCGTCTTACCATTCAAGACAAAAATAAATACAACACGCCCAAGTACAGGCTAATTGTCCGTCTGTCCAACAAAGACATAACGTGCCAGGTAATTGTCATTCTATTTTTCCATTGTTTCTAATCTCTTTTCAAACTCTTCTCAACTGCTTTATCTGCCTTCCATTACAAATTCTACGATAATTTACTTGAAGTTAAAATAAAAGAGACAATCCTGTTGTTTTTGAACTGTTTTTTTGATTAGCCAGAATCTGGACATTCAATAACTCCCTTGAAATTCCTAAGTCTTTTAGATTGTACATTTCAACACGCTTCACTTGTTGAATTGTTTGATTTTTTGAGGTTTTTACTGCAGCATTTAGAATAATGTTCAAAGTTTTTGTCTAACTAATCCGAGTCAATGTTGAAAGATATTGAAAAAAGAACAATTTCAATGGATTACTTTCTAATAGGAATTCTATCTTGAAATATTATCTTTGATATAGATATTTTCAAACATTATTAAAGGTGGCGTATTCCCGCATAGAGGGAGACAGAATTGTGTGCGCTGCATACAGTCATGAGCTACCTAAATACGGTGTCAAAGTTGGACTTACCAATTATGCCTCTGCCTACTGTACGGGACTTCTCCTTGCTAGAAGGGTAAATATCTTTGTTCAGTATATCACTGTATTTCCAGATCAAAAATATAGAACCACCTCTCATTCAATACAAAACCACACAATAAAATTATTAACAATTTACATTGAGAGATTGTTTTGCTGTGTTTTTAAAATGAAAAATTCATAAGCTTGACCAAAATGATGATCCACTCAGCTCGCTTTGATACCTATGTGAAGAAACTTCAATGTTCCCTAATACATATTAAAATCTGACTGGTCAAAAAGCTTCAAAATGTAAAAACAACATAAACGAACCATGTTAGCATTTTTCATGTGTTTGAAGAAGACTATTCGCTCGTCTTTTTGTGTGTGTAGCTCCTGAAGAAATTAGGATTGGACACCTTGTACACAGGTTTGACAGAGGTAACCGGTGACGAGTACAATGTCGAGGAACTTGACGATGGACCCGGAGCTTTCAGATGTTACCTGGATACAGGACTCATGCGCACGACCACGGGCGCTAGAGTTTTCGGGGCGATGAAGGGCGCCGTTGACGGTGGCCTCAATATTCCCCACAGGTAAAAAATGATTATGAACAAATGCTCGAAAACTAATGAACCATTTACAAGTTGTATGATGAAAAACTGACACATGCGCGTCATCTGAGCCGTCGTCGAGGGTCCTCTCGTTTCAGTGTTTTATTGTAGCGAGACAAACTCGACATAGGCATTTAAGGATTATAACTTTATCTGAAACTTCTCGATATCAACTGTTATGAGTTGAATTTTGTGAAAAAAAAAAACTAAAAAATCTCTTTTTCTGTAATTTAGCACCAAGAGATTCCCCGGCTACGACAGCGAGTCAAAAAGCTTCAATGCCGACGTGCACAGGCAGCATATCTTCGCCCAACACGTCGCCAACTACATGAAGACCTTGGAAGAAGATGACGACGAGGCTTTCAAGCGTCAGTTCTCTCAATACATCAAACTCGGAATCGCTGCCGACAGTGTAAGCGAAAAATTCATATTTTAGTAGGCATTAACGAATTTTGAAAGAGTCGTCTCGGTTCTCCAGCTCGAAAATTTTCATCCATCAAATATGTAACGTCATAAATATTATTATTTTTATTATCATCAATGGGCATTGTAACGTCCAGCTTAAAATTGTTACGAGAGTCTCGATTTCTCGGCAGCGTCGCAGTTGGACAATAGAAATGACAGAGGTTAAACGAAATGATAAAATTAAACATTTATCACATTGATCTCTGTGACAAACAAAATTAAAGTCCATCAATTCCTTTGTCAATTTTCATCAGCAACTTTAATCAATTAACTATTTCCACAGATCGAGGGAATCTACAAGAAAGCCCACGAAGCGATCCGAGCCAACCCCGAACATAGTAAGAAGGTGAGGACGAAGGAACCGGTTAAGAAACGCTGGAACCGTGCGAAACTCACTCTTTCGGAAAGGAAGAATCGGGTTGCACAGAAGAAAGCATCTTTCCTCAAAAAACTCGAGGAATCTGAAGTATAATTATATTTTTCGAAATGGAGATGATTCGTACGGGAACGATCAAACCGTCGTTTACATAATTACTATGGAAATTTGTGCCTGTATGGAACATGGACGGTGGTACGAAGAAAATCCAATAAAATTCGATTTATATAACGCTGAATATTTCGAGGATTTATACATTATATATAATTTTAAACGAATCAAGTATTAGGGCCTTAAGAATTAGGTTATGTCGATATTTTTTTGTTTTTTTTTTTCTTTTTTTTCAAATATTGGTGATGTCGCGCTGACGGAGCTCGCCATGCGACACTTCGCTGATTCTTCGTCACCATGACTGTAATTACGGCAATTGTTGATTAAATATTATCAATATCGAGAAGCCTTTTTCGTATCTTCTAATCTTTAATTATTCTTCTCGCGGGCCAAGACGACGTATCAGAAAAACAGAAAAAATTTGCTGCACGTGCGAGCTTTCACGACAATCTCGACTAAAAATATCGCACCGTCACAAATTCGTAGACCAACGATCTTTCGTCCACGTCAAAAAAATGGAAGTAATGACTCCGTCGGTTTTGTCAGTCGTGGATTAACTTTTCAACCTCGTAAAGAACTGTCGCGAAATATTGGAGAAGAAACTGACTCGGATTGTGTCAAAGCTGTGCCATTGAATTTTGGTAATTTAAACTAATATTTTTACGTTTCTGGGAAAGAAACTTTCTCACGTTATCACCTACCAATTACACGTTTGACAGTCAGCATCTCCAAGCCTTCGAAAGCGATTGAAAGACTGATGAACAAACGAAATAATAATCACGAAAATGCTCGAGAAGATATGAGAAATGATTTGTCAGAAATATACAAGAAATGCGAGAACGAGCTACGAGACCGGAGCGAACAGATGAAAATTGATATTGACCGGATCAAGAATAGAGTCGAAGAGCATCAAAAAAAAATTCGAGAAACTGATGTAATTCGAAGCCCCCTAAACATATAACTCGTTCCATGACTCGTTGAAGCAACTCATACCTTGTTTTTGATCACAGCTTTCGACTCTGAGTGGCAAAAAATACCAATTAATCTGGGATTCGATTACTTCACTATTGAATGAAGAAAAAAATGTTATTGATAGATTTTACAATACGCTTTGTAATATAGAAAAAATACGTCAATCCCGCGTAAGGGAAGTGATGAAAAAATATTACGAAATTTTTCATCGGATTGCGCACATCTCGCCGTTCGAGATTCAAATTTTCTTAGAGAATGAAATTCAAGTTACGTTCCTTCTTACGAATATTACTAGATTTTCCATTTCCTGTTGTTGCCTTATCGTTGCAGGACTACAATGAAACAATTTTGCAAAACTTCAAAGTCTACGAAGACTTACGTCTGCGTTTGCTTACGAGTTTTGATTCTCGGTGCAAGGAGTTGCAATACTGGTTGGAGGATATCAACGACAAGAGACGAGATGAAATTTGCCTCGAAAATATCAGACGTCTGATGTGAGAGTTTGCATCTGTGCTGCATTTATTTTTACTTTATTTGTTTGTACATTGAATTTTAGTCGCAAGAAAGAGACTCTTTCGAAACCGGAAGAAATGTTTCTCTATAATCCCGATGGACAAACTGCTCGATTCGAGCTGACCTCTAAATTGGAACTCTTTGAAGAAACAATCAAAAAATGGCAAAACAAAGTCGTTATTTTTGAGGAATCCTCTGTGAACGAATGCGCGAAGGAACTCTCCGAATTCGTAACGGAATTGAAAAACTCTTCGGGCAAACTCGTCGTTTCGTACAAATTAGGATTACAAAAATTGTTGGAAAAATACGAAAACGATGTGGTGAAAGTCAAACAGGATAAAAACTGCGTTCTTGACAATGATGTCAAACTTCTAGACGAGGCGGTTGAAGGCTTGAAGGATTGTTACAAAATCGTCGCGAATAATTTTCAGGTTTTACTGCTCCACCAAAAATAACTGACCGGAATTCAAATAATTGTTCAGCTCATTTTTCAGGAATTGTGCAATCATCGAATGAGATCTGTCGAAACTACAGTCGATGAGTTCTCTCACTTTCTCTATGATTTTAATGCCGTTTGGAAAAAGCAGGCTTCCCGTTTGCTCGATTTACAAGATAATGTTGGTCGCCAGGTCAATGATTTGACAGCAAAAAGTCAAAAAAGTATTGGCGAATTGGAAAAAAAATTGAATAATTACAATCAGCAAATCAGACAAGCAACTTTCGAAGAAAAAATGAAACAGCAAATTCCCCTCGTTTATAAAACGTTGGATCTCATTTCCGAAAAGTAATATCAGTGATTTGTATTCAGCAGCATAATTTCAAAAAATGAAACCTCATGATCATCGGTTTTTTGTGCAGACACAAGTCCACGTATGAAGATGAATGCAAAGCAGTGAAAAAATATATCGAAACAGTTTTCAACGAAGTTCCCAAAATTTTAAAAGAATTTACAGACATTTTAGAACTTCATGGTTACCAAAATAATGATAGTGCCGAAGAACAAGATCGAAATACTGGTTTTTCTGAGGAACAACCCAATTTCATGAGTCAACAATTAAGACTTTGTGAAAGTATTTCGACGACAATTTTACACTGGAAATGGAGGTGAATTGTAATATTTCAGTCGACTTTATTCCATCGTTTTGTCCAATCTCATGCATGTGTTTGGTTTTTCAGTTTGATGGATGAAATTGTAGAGTTTCGAGAAAATTTTCCAAAAATTATTGAAGATACTGCGCAGCCTTGGCAAGAGATTATTTTGTCCGAGCGCTCAGCTGTTCTTCAATCCAAATTGGATGAAAATATCGAGCGTCGAGAACAAGTTTTGAGTCATGTTTATGGTGTCAGAGTTCATGAAATTGAGCAGCATAAGCAGAGACTAGAAAATCATGAGACTGTGAGTTTCAGAGACAAAAACATCTCTTCCAATTTAAAATGATTCGACCTTGTAGGAAGTGAACCAGATTCTTGAATCCACTTCGAACCGCGTTGAAGATTTTTTACGGGATCATAAACAGTTCATGCAAACTTGTGACGAGGATATCGTCGCTGCGAGCGAACAACTCGCTGCAGTAAAAAGTATGGCCGAATTGAATCGGTTACAAAAAGAGGTGTGTAGGGAAAATTAATTCCCATAGTTCAGGAGCTTCGAATAATTTTCTTTTCCATACAACCCAAGGTTCAGACGACACGAAAAAATTACAGAGACGAAATCTCGAAGAAAGTTCAAGCTCACAGGGAAGAACTACGTAACACTTTCGAATTGTTGGTGAACAAAAATGAAAAATTTTTGCAAGAAATCCAGTACGTCTAATTGAAAGAACAAAAGATCGTTTATATTTCCTGCTTAAAATTGTAGACAATTTTTTATTGTCCCCTCATTTCTCTCAGATCATTCAAAGACGGTGGAAACTTCAGTGTCGACGAAGTGAAATCCTACAAAAAAACCTTGACGAGCCTCGGCAAAACAATATTAAATTTGCAGAGCGCAAATTTGGAGAGACTGAACAGGGTGATCGGAGAGTTGGACGCAGCTTTGGAAACGCTCGTTAAGAGCGCTCTAGAAAAGTTAGTGAGCCAAATTTTTGTGTTGCCCTCATCGTTCCTGCTTGTACTAAAAACTCAAAAATTCTCAACAGCTTCAATACGAAATTGAAAGAACTCACTTTCGTTGAGAACCTTAAAAAAGAAATGACAAAATGTGCCGTAATAATAGAGCGACAAGTCGATCGTCTCCTGGAAGACGATACAATTTTTATCGACGCGGTCCTGAACAGTGTCGAAAAATCTCCAACCTCATTGTGCGAAACATCAACAGTGCAAATGACTGAAATCCTGGATTTAATGGAATCGCGAACGGATCATTTGCTGCTTCCTTTTCCCATGCCAAAAAATATTGTGTCGCAGGAGCCCGTTAAGTGGAGTCGTAAACGATCTGTTGCGAATAAAAAAAGAAAAGAAAAAATATTGAGCAAAGCAACGAATTATGTGAGCCTGTTTATCGGATCCGAGGACAGTACAGCACGTGGAAGTGGTTTTTCTGTTACGACGATGAATACCATGGTGAAAACGCTTGAAAAAATTCAAGCAGATGCGACGGTAGATTGTCATTCGTTACTTATTCGAGGAACTACGTGTGTCCGAAATGAAAAAAAAAAAAAACGTTTTTTGAAGTTCATAAAGAAATGCAAATAAATTTCAGTTTAATTTTAATTTCTTTGCTCTTTAAGCCCGAAAATAAACAATAATCGAAATAGAAATATACATTTTTTCGTAAATTCGGACATTTGTAGCCCTTATAAAAATTTCGTTACGAATAAATGACTAATTTTGAGGAATTTCAATGTAATGCCCGAAAGAAATATTTTTCTGGATCTCCAAAACGTAACGAAACAGAAACAACTTATCACGATCATATGAAGAAGATATTGGAGAAAATGAACGGTTTTCGAGTGCAATTGGAAAATCTTTGGCGTCAGGAAGTTCGAGGCAATGAATTATTGATCATTATTACGATTGATTCGTCTAGCAAAGTGTTTGAGAAAAAATGTAAATTTCATCAGATTTGGTAGCTGCTTCAGCAATTCTCGATCATTCGATACACGGATGTATCCGAAAAAAGCTCGATGATTTTTACGATAAACAAATGAAAGAGATAAAAGTAACGATTAAAAAAAAGATCGGCACGCTCGACGAGGCGATGAGAATTTGGTTGACGCGTCGTGACGATACTCTAGCCACCTTTACGGTCAGCCATGGACATCCCGCAACCAGAGAATCGTTGAATAAACTGAGAGATGAAATACTGGAAAAAGAACAACAAATGCAGGATACGATTATTGAAAAATTCACTGAATTCAAGGTGGGTATGATTAAGAACCAAATTCTCTGAAATTCTTCTCATTTGACACGAAATGTGTAATTATTCACAGAGTGACTTAGAAGAACATGCAAATAACTACGAAATTTCATTGCTCGAAATGGCTGCGCCCTTGAAAAAAATTCTTAACAAAGTAGAAGATCGTACAAAAAGACAAAGACTAAACGATCTTTTGGATGAACGCAAAACCAGCAAGCTACCGCTGGTCTTTACAGATTCTTCTGATCGACTGGACATACCGAAAAACTCACGAAGAAGTTCTCTTAAAATGAAACGAAGGTGGACTAAAGTAGCGAGTGGTATTGATATGGAAAGTGTGCTGAATGATCTTGTGGAGGTAAAAGTGTAACTTATGAACTAACAAAAAACGGCTTGACATCTTTAAAATTCGATTTTAAATGAAACCCACAAAAGAAAAATTGCTGTTCCGAGTTACGCGCTCAAACGTGACATTTTTTAAATCTCAGTCCACTTTATTTTCAACAGAAAGCTAAACGCAGATTCAACTCCGCCCTCGCTGAAGCAGAAACGAGTGTCAAGAGTTTCGTAAAAGCCGGAGAAGAATTTGAAAAAAGTTGGAAAGCGAACATGGAAATTGTGGCTGAAATTTACGAAATACCTCAATAGAAACATTTCGTTTAAATGATTCACAGTTCATACTTTATTATCTCTGATTTTGTTCTTTCTATATAAATATACTTAAGCGGTTTCGTTGTTCCAAGTAGGAACATGGTCGAACTAAATTTGAAGGTATGAAAAATGGTTCGATCGAGAATCAGCGATTGGAGTCATTCACAAATTTTCGAGACCGTTTTCGAGCGGAAAAAAATGATTGTTTTAATGCTCATTTTTTACGACTAGGCGAATCGAGTTATAACCCATTTTGAAAATTATTTTGTGCCATTTTTCACAATGGTTGATCGATCCGCTATCCGATCCGAGTGTGAGTAAATGGATTTAAAAAACTTCTCGATCTCTGCATCACCGAGACGTTGCTTTAAATTGTTAACGAAAAAGCGAGAGTCGACTTCTCGCGCCCGGCATGCGTCCTTGACTGTCCAACAACCCTGCCTGGATGTCCGCCAACGTTGGAACGTTTCGAACATCTCCACGAGCTGCCACACTCGGCGGAGATTTCAACAAACGTCGAGCTACCCTGGTCACGTCGTCTTTCGTTATTTTGTCTGCAAGAAGAATGAACCTTTAGACCACAAACCACAGAATCGTTTTTCGAATAAAATGGAGTGAAACAAAAATTACCGATTTCTTGTATAAAGTATTCGGGCCTTTTCCGCGAACCGGTGGCCAATACCTGACGTCCAATGTCCTCAAAAACAACTGGCCGTTGCTCCAGATTCATTAGCAGCATGGATTGCAGCTGTTTCTTGGCTCTCTGAAAATAAAAAATCCAACATTTTTACTCAAGCTCACTTAATCTTCAAAAAGTTTATCAATATCAATTCATCGCAAGGATAACTCACCGATAGTTCGTTTTCTGAAATATTTCCAGCCATAGTGACCAATTCGCGAACTACAACCTCGACCATTTCTTTAATGTGAGCCGGGGTCGAGGATGCGTGAATACAGAAAAGTCCAGTGTCAGCATAGGCATGATTGTATGCAGTTGCACTGTACATCCAGTGATACCTGAAGTCATGTCATCGATCCAATCATTTATTCCTTTCTCACATTCGATGTGCGAGTATTTTCGTAGGTGGCTAGCAAAGGCAGAGCTTTTACCTATTCAAAACGTTCGTATAAAGTCGCGTATACATTCCTTTTCCAGGACCACCAGCACTAAAGCTTCCACCTCCACCCATCATCATGTTCAGGACGCACATGGCGATAAAATCTGAATCTTGATGCGAACAACCTTCCAAACCAACTACCACGTGAGACAATTCTGGAAGACCACTCGGACCAGCGTAAACTGGGACACTACACTCATCCTATGATCGACGAATTGAGAAAAAAAATTGACAATATCGTTTCGTTGAAATCGAATATTCGTTAAAGTGAATTTTGATATCTCAGGACATAGAAACCTTCGCCTTTATCTTGGAAGAGATATCAAAAACAAAGAATTTTCGTAAATGAAATTTAAGTTACCATAATGTAGCCGCCAGTATATTGAGCGATCGATTCGTCGACACGATAGACCGACTTGTCATCTAGAATGAGACTACTTTCTTCCTCCCAAATTGGTTTTTCGTTCATAAAATATCTAAAAACAGCGAAAAATTTTGGCTGTCATTAAATTAGTTACGGTTGGACGTGATCGTCGGTTTAGATATGATTGGTCACCCGTCAGAATTACTTTTCAACCGCATTGACTAAATCCTTGTGATCGATGCCGACACCAGCCACAACCATTCTTTTTGGTGTGTAGTGATTTTTCAAATATGTTAACAATATTTTACGATCGATCATTTGAATATTTCCTGCTGGGCATATTTTTGGCAGTCCTAGAGTATTTTCTCTGTATGCAGCCTATAAACAAATCATTCGAGGTATCGATAATAAAAATAGGTGAACGAATAGAAGATCTGTTTCCTGATTTAGTTTCATTTTCTACTGACACTGTTTAATAACTGAAAAGCAACTGAATTTTGAAATCTTACAGCATGAATCATATCGATCAGCAATGGCTCTTGTTCAGGTCTCGTCAACAAAGAGTCTAATTCGAATTCCACAGTTTGCCTTGCTACATCGAGCTACAAATTAAATTGAAAAAATTACGATAGTCTCTTCGGTGTACGGATATCAGCTTTGGCACAGATATACATACCTCCTCGTCTGTAATTTGTGGCCTCAAAACAATATCAGCCAAAATACGTGTTACTGTCTCCAAACCATTTCTTTCTGCTGAAGCTGCATACACAAACGTGTCTCTCGATGCCTGACAATCGCATATTCCTCCATGTTTTTCTAGGGTCAGCATTATGTCATCCTTACTCGAATAATTCTTTGTAGACTAGAAAAATATGTTGCGGTACAATGGGACAAAAAACCTTTCTTGTTCTAAATCTGAGTTGAAATGATCCAAATCTTTTTAAATTGTTAAACAATTTTCTATTAAAACTTCATTATTTCTGATAATGACTTGAGAACAATTTCAAAGCACTACCTCAAGTGAAAGTTTTAATTTCGTTAGAATATTATTTTATGCAAAGTGAAACAAAATACCTTACATATGATATAAAATGGTATCAGTATTTGATGATAATGAATTAATCCTCTATAAATACTCACATTGAAGGCTAATTTTTCGAGAAAGTGAGATATTCCACTGGGATAAGCAACTTCAAACCTGGGACCAGAATCAATCAACACTGAAAACAAATAATGGTTGGAGTCAATAATTTAAAGGGGTCATTGGTTGTTCTGTGTTTTTATACATACCACCGACTGTACAAAACTGTCCAAAACGATTTTCAGAAGCGACTTTCAAACCATTGGGCAAAACAGTAATTTGGGTGACTTGATTTTCTCCATTGGCAGAGGAATAAATAGGAGTGGGTAAATTTTCTACCGGTTGGGAAAGCGGAGGGAACGGTGTGACAATTGGTTTAGGTGGAATTTCGGATTTATTTTGTGATGAAAACCTATATTTTTGCCATACATTGAAATACTTGATTGGAGTAGAACTGAAATTGAGAAAAAAACATACACAAAAGTTAGGTTAAAACCGGAAACACTCGTGTTGGTATAAACGGAACATGGAGAAATGTAAAAACCTGTTTTTGAATGCCGTAGCCAGCGGCGTTTGAGGTAATCTCACCAACATTTTCAATACTTGTGAACACTTAAATCATGGAAATTTAAACATTTGTTTCAAACTTTTTTCTTTCGTATGAGGTTTTGTGTCCACAACATGCGAACTTTCAGTTTCGGAACGGGCCACTTGGTGTCGCAAATCTTTCAAGGTTTTTTTTTCATGTGTGTGTCATGTATGTCAAATAAAGCTAAATTTCTTCATGCGAAGGAAACCGCGGACGGGTATATATTATAAATAATAAAGTTTTTCCCAACCTCACATTCTCTGTGAAATTTTTCGTTATGGTTCGTTAATGATTGATATGTGAGTTATTGAAATGATATTTATAATTCATATCTTAAAATAGGTGTATAAGGCATTAATTCTTCCTAGAAATGCTTTGCTGAAATATAAAAAAATACTAATGAATTTCTTCATCACTACATATTTTTCATTATATAGAAGATTTTACTGTAGTTAGCGGTACCAATTCCGATATTAATATAACAGTTTTAATTCCACAAATTGCTTCTAAGCATTTTGAAATCTTTCCACTCATAGAAAGTCAACTATTGGATCGGGGCCCACCAATTGCGTGACCTACCCGGCGCACCTATGCGTGATCCAGGGAAAACGCGGACAAAGAGCGTGATTGGATTTAAAAAAGTAGTGGGGATCCAATGACAGTGCGGAAATACATGAGCAGTCTGATTGGTTGGTTTGTAAAAAAGGTTGTTTGAGTCTGCGCAAGAGACTTACGAACTACTACAAAGCTAGTTGTGATGAAAGAGCGAAGAACAAAAGCAGTTACGAGTACGAAATAAAACTAAGAACTTCAGAACTTCGTCGACTCTTCAGAAAGAAACTGGTGTTCCAAAAAAGGAAGGATTTTAAGTTCGAACAATGGTAAAGACTCGATCTAAATCTCAAAGTCTACACCGAAAAATTATTACATAGTTTCTGAGACGGAATTTAGAACTTGCAACCCAAACGACTGCAACCTGCGACGCATAAAGGACAAATTGAATAATAGTGAATTTACCCGCTTAGAAAGTGACAAGTTTTTTGTAAAAATGTAGCAGCAATCCTAAATAGTGTGAAAAGTTATGTATAAAATATCCGTATTTCCTCTGTGGTCGTCAAAATAACTTATCCTTCAGGCAGATGCGGTTAACTTCGGGCACGATCATCTTGTTCAACTAACATTTTACGGATGAGTTGTTACCTATCAAATAAACGCGCCCGGCGGATATAAATGTACTCTATGTAGATAATTTTTTTTGACCGTTTTTTTTTTTAGATTGTTAATATTTAAATAATTTATAAATTACAACGGATCCTCGAAATGCATCTTCTTCGGTAGTATAGTGGTCAGTATCCCCGCCTGTCACGCGGGAGACCGGGGTTCGATTCCCCGCCGGAGAGTCATTATTTTTGAATTTTGCAAATGATTTAATAAAAAACACTTAATATCTGAAGGAATAATAAACAATAGTAGTCAACATGACCAAATGTGCGTTGTTCTTCATTTGAAGAATGTCACGATCGTTTATTATCGACCCGTTGATCCCTTCAAAACAAGCATAGGATTTCTTTTGTATTGTACGAAAACAAGGGGATAATTTATAATTTCCGATAAAAATGCCTGGTGACTGTTTACATCTTCTATTTTGTTTATGTCGGAGCCTCGAAGGGGCGATCTTACGGCCTTTGTTTCCCGTCTCGTACGAACCAACCAGCGCATTGTTTACATTATGTCATCAAAACATTCTTCTGCGAGCGCCGTAACTCTGTAACAACGAACAGAGACACAGAGGACAAATAAAGTTGTCACCGTGCAAGTCGTGCAACTCACCATTCTATAGTCTATGTGATATACGCAAACAATGGACATAATTTTATTGGAAACAACGAACGTTTGCAATTGATTTTTGAATTTTCAATAAAGGTTTTGATTTTGTTTTTCAATAAAAAAATAAAATATTTTTTTATAATATATTGAAATAAATGTGGAAAAAAGTTTGGCAGACTTTTTTTTATAATAATTTCTATGAAAGTGGAATTGATAATCATTTGGAAAACTAGTCATTAATTTAAATGTTTGGTAGTTCCATTTTGGTTACGATATTTTTTTTCCAAGAAAATATTTTTAATGACAAATCGAAAAAGGACAAACTTGATTAATTGAAATTAAAGGACGTGAGATATAAGGGCGTCGACGTTGTCCTGTTTGACTCTGTTAACAAAACAGCTTTTAGTAGAAAGTAAGCTCGCACGTTGCGCCAGCTGTCATCGGAAGCTTTGTCCGAATGTGTGTGTGCTTTCATAGTGTCATGAAGTATAAACGTCTGCTCATAAAAAATTCATGCGGCGTGTCCTATACTTCGTTTAACTTACATCCGATCTTCCTCGAGATCTTACAAATGTAACGATCAAACATTTTTTCTAACTCATTTTGGAAACATAATTCGTGAGGAATGCTGATTATGAAAAATTCTATCGGGAATGAATGGTGTGAAATAAAGTATTTCCGAAATTCTTCGAGTCTGGTTAATTGACGCTCGGGATAAAAGGCTCTGTTGCCCGAGAGAAAAAAATAGTGTCCGGCGCACCCGGTGTAGCAAAAGGGCGGTTCGTTTTTTTCCGCGACTCCAAGGCGTTGTCTCATTCTTGAATCGTTCCCAGTATTCCACGTTGCCTACCATTTAAGGAACAATAAAAATTCGGATTCTTGCCAATAAAAACGATATAAAGAGTGGCCGGGATAATAACCGAGTGAGTGGGAGTGGGAGAAAGTTCGATTGTAAGCTGAGAAACGCGAAAGGGCACGAAAATTGTGCTCACTAATTTATCTAACTATAATCTTCTTCTTGTTGGAAGAAAGTTTACTGAGGAGTGAACAAACTTTCTAAAAAAAATCCGAACAAAGTTAAAACAAGGATTGTGCGACATAAACTATGAAGAATTACGAAAATACGCGTGAAAAATTATTTGTACTCATTGTCATACGTGATAGAGTTTCGATCAGCTGATCATCAATCGAACTACGACATGTGAGCGTTTTTCGTTGAACAAACGTGCGTGCACAGGCCCTCCGGGGCGTCGAATATTTTATCTTTTTTTTTACGCGTTTATAAGTTTTATAACTATTCCTTGCTCGAGGCGCAAGGATAAAAGGGTCGAGAATAATTACGCACGAGGCCGATCGTCGCAGAGGCTTATATAAACAAATTTTTACAATATCCGCGCGTTTTTCAAGTTCCATTTCAAATAATATTTACTTATAAACATAAATTAATAGATAATCTCGTTGACAAAAATGGGAAACCGTAACAGTTGTTGTGGTTACTCCAGTCCTCAAGCAGGCAGGAAAGAACTTACTGGTGAAAATACAACAAGAGGACTTGAGGAACATCTTCCTGAGGGTGAATTCAGCGTATCAAATTTGCAACATATTAGTGAAAGAGAACCCGAAGACTGGGATTCTGATCCTTCTTTGCATCCTTGCACCGGCACTATTTTTATGGAACGTTCTAAGCAGGCCATTGAGAGTAAGATGTTCAGGTTTTAGAAGATTTTGACATATTCCACAAATAATACAAGCTTGCCTGTATCAAGAAGACAAACTATTTTTAATCATAACTGTCAGAAGATAAATATTTTTGAACAAAAATATTAAAAAATTGTCATTTTTATAATAATTTTAGATGGGATGGTGCGAAAGAAGAGTCAATACCAAATAGCCGACACAAGACCCCTTAAAAAAAGCAGTAGTTGTAGTACAATATATTTGGATGACAGCACAGTATCGCAACCAAATTTAAAGAACACAGTGAAATGTGTTGCGCTTGCTGTTTATTATCACATTAAGAATAGAACGTCGCAGCGTCAAATTGATATATTTGATGAAAAAATCCATCCACTGACCGTGAGTGTTAATTTTTTCAACTCTGTTGACACGCATAATAGCGTGTTTATTGATTTTTACTTTTGCGCGTACAGAGAGACTCCATCGCTGATGATTATGATAAGCACAATCCTGAGCATAAGGAGATTTACAAATTTGTACGAACGCTTTTCAACGCTGCTCAGCTTACTGCCGAATGTGCCATCATAACTTTGGTCTATCTCGAACGTTTATTGACCTATGCAGAAATCGATATAACCCCGGCAAACTGGAAGCGAATAGTTTTAGCAGCAATTTTACTGGCCTCTAAAGTATGGGATGATCAGGCGGTATGGAACGTCGATTATTGCCAAATATTAAAAGATATCACAGTTGAGAATATGTAAGTATTTCTTTGAATTTTATTGTAAAAAAACATTCCCAAAAGCGATTTAGTTCCATTGAAAAATCTTGTTTTTTTTCCAATTAATACCTACCCGTTATAGATGGACTAAATAAAAGATTTTTTTTCAGGAACGAATTGGAGAGACAGTTTTTAGAAATGCTTCAATTCAACATAAACGTACCGTCGAGTGTGTACGCAAAGTATTACTTCGATTTACGTACGCTGGCCGAAGCGAACGATTTGACATTCCCGAGTGAACCACTGAGTAAAGAAAAAGCCCAAAAACTCGAGGCGATGTCGCGAGTTTACGAGGACAAAGTTACAGCTGAAGCGCTTCGCAACGGTATTAAAAAATGGTCTAGTTTGGACAATGTGTGCGTGGGTGGACCACGCCGTAGTATCGCAATTCTTTCTTAATAATTTCATACAAAGCAACTTTTTTTACATCATCGACGTTGGTCACTCGCCTATGACTCTCGACTCTTAAAGCTCTTTGCATCGCTCGTTCTCCCTGTTCAACTCTCAAACCTCGACGTCTTTATTTCCTGGCGTTTAAAACATCAGGATTTAAAATCAAGAGTTTTTTTACACTAGAATTAAACAGATTAAGGGGGAAGTGAGTCGACGAAGAATGAAAGTAAAAGAAAAGTAATTGAAGCAAAAACACATTCCGTAGTGAAGAATCAACGAGCGGTGTTGTGTCAAAATAGAAAGAAGAAACTTGAAGATAATTGCTCGATAACTCAGGGTTAAAGAGTTCCATTCGACGTCATCAACTTTTCGGAGTTTTTAATATTTATACATAGAGATATATATAAATATATACGTTATATATTATATATATCATCATTTTGCCTCGAAAAGTTTCGATAGTGAGATCATTGAGACTCAATAAAACGCTGCATTTTCTCTGAGAGCATCCTGTAGGTAAGAGACTATAGAACATCATGAATCTTTGCAGGCATTGAAAAGTATGTAAATCCTGAGGATTATTCGATCCTGAACGATTTCACGAGGTTTCAGTCCTACCACCAGGAAAATCGTGTACCAAGTTTCAAAGAATTCATTGCATTAGTTTTCGATGATAAAGTGATATTGATAACGGTGGAAACCGAAGAAAGTCTACTTGATTGTAAAACAAAAAAAATCGATAACGGTCAATGATAATTGTTCATTCTTTTTCTACAATTATCTCCATTGAATATTAACGTTTCTCGTGCAATTTTACAAAAATCGTTTAATACAAAAGATCGTTGCATTTTCCAAGGGTTCCAACTGTTGTTCTTTCTACGAAAACTCCGTATTTAAATGAATTACGTATTTTTAAGTTATCGTTAAATCAAAAGTTGAGCTGTCATTGATAAATCATGTCTATCTTCATAAATGTGTAGCGGTGAATTCGTAGTTCATATGTGAATACAAAAACGATTATAGGAGGAAGCTCATTGAGATCAGACGAATATTACAAATTTGTATGTGCGAACGATAAAACTGCTCCACATCACGTTTTCGCGGATTATTGAATTTGATTGTATGCTTAATCGTCTTTTCTTTTATAAATTAAATATTCGTCCACTCGGAATCAGCTAGCTTTATTTTCTTTCTCTCTGGTTATTTTTACGACTCTGTGTTTTATCGCTTGCTATTTGATTCACGTGACTCTAGAACTTGTCGAAAGCTCGATGATTATGTTCTTTGCTACGGTTTCATTCGAAGAAATTAACGGAAATGGTGTATTTACCTAGAGGGACTCTAATATATATTTTTATAAAATAAAAAAGAAAGAAAAAAAAAACGGAACGAAGAAGATTGAAATAAATTCCACTTGCACTGGAGATCGCAGTGACAATCCAGAGTCTTCTTAGGATATGTATACGAATTAGCCGTCGCCGTCGCCGCCGCTGCTGCAGCCGTTTATATATACACTAAGTATATATAGTAAACAGTGCCGAATCAAACGATTGAAGGTACGAATACCGAGCCGAACCTGCAATTATATAATTTAACATGAAAAAGAACAAAAATCATGAAACAAATTTTATCTCATTTCTTTTTGCAATTGCATTTTTACTACGCTCATGCAAAATGTTCACTGTACGTGAGATGAGTATGATACATTTTTTGTATTACGCCGTTTACGATTTGTAATATAAATGTACTGATTTGTCGCCCTCTTATCGATATAGGAGTTTTTATGTTTATTTAGACACGTCGAAGCGTCAATAAATAAATATTTGTACTTAAATCTTCTAGAGCGTTTGATTTATCAATTTTTCAATCCAGAGCTCCAATTATTTCAATCAATAGTACATTATAACACTAGGACGAAAAAGTTTTTCGTACGCGTGTTATACGAAATTATACATCAAGTATTAGAACATCAAATGTCATGTCATTTTATTACAGATACTAAAATGCCTTAAATTGATCGCTAGTTGAGTGTTGAGAAAAAATAATTGAAAAATGTGGAAAAATTTTTGCTGCGTTCGTCCAGTACCGAATATTCTTTGTATTCAACGCCGGAATTCCTGATCGCGAAACGACAATTTGTAATGGGCTCCCAAAGGAATTTCTGAGATCGTCCAGCAGATGGCGAATTGTTACAGTCGTTTCCCGTACTTTTTTCTCGCTTTCTCGGCACGCTTTTCAGTCACTCTCATACTTGAAGAAATTTCTTGCCATTGTGTACGTGTTGTGTGTGTGTGTGTGTGAGAACGTGAGACATGTTCTCTAGTAAGACGGGTGAGACACGACGGGACGACGGATTCGATCTCCAGTGCCGAAGCAACGAATTGCAGATTGCAGAAGTCAGTCACCCAGGTTACCCAAATAGTTGTGAAGTGACGTTTTTTTTTAAAATGGGAATTCTATGAGCACAATCACAGCGTATACTGGGGCTTCTTTAGTAACTTGCTAAGTGAGAATCGTCCGCTGAGTGGGAAGGTCCGATAAATAATCAAAATGATGCACCACAAACTTTGCTCTAAATTATGCAGACTGTGTGGCAAGGAAAAACAAAGAGGAACCGATGTTTTCAAAGATAAAGTTAAAGGAGCTGTGTTGTGCTCGATTATTAACAAATACTTTTCGAAAGAGGTAATTTATATTGACACGAGAATAATAATTGCTTTGAGTGGAAAATATCGTCGATTTTTTTTTTTTTTACTCCAGGTCATCAATATAGGAATTGGTGATACTTTTACAAAGTATGTATGCATGGATTGCGAACAAAAAATTTGTACGTTTGACGAATTTTGTCTCATGGTCGCAAATGTTCAGAAACAATTGGCTGCACCGTCGTTGGAAATTGATTTTGCTGAGGTACATGCCCTTTATGAAATGAAAAAATTAGAACAGAGAAAACAGAATGTCAGTTTGACAGAAATAAAACTACTCTTACTCACAGCGGATGTTGTAAATTATTATTCTAGGACATGCTTTGCCACTTGAAAGAAAACGAAATCTCAGACAGAAGTGTTGGAGGTCTGAATTCGCGATCAAAGAAGCAGCACACTTGTGAACTGTGCGCAAAACGTTTTAGATGCCAAGCGCATCTGGAACGTCATAAACGCGTTCATACGGGACAGCGTCCTTTTACTTGTAACGTAAGTGAGAGGAATGCAAAAATTTCTATGGAAATTTTCTATGGAAAAACAAGTTACGGAAACTCAATTTTTGAAGTTCGAGTGAAAACCAATGTATTTTTTGCAGTGATTTACTACCCTGAATAATACGATTGTTCAATTACTTTTTCGTCTTGCTTCCAGATTTGTACAATGTCATTCAACCAACAAGAAGTTTTGGACAAGCACAAAGGAAGTCACCAAGGAAGAAAGGAATTTCGTTGTGCGAACTGCCATCAATCATTTCGTTTCAAAGTCTCTTTGAAGTCTCATATGATAAATTTTCACATGGATTTAGAAAATTCGACGTTGAACGATATCGATCGATCTCTAAGTTGTAACGAATGTGGTAAATTTTTTGCCACGAGATACAAACTTCAGAGGCACTCGAGATGTCACACCGGTGAGAGACCGTATATTTGCAATTACTGCAACCGCTCGTTCTCCCAAACTGGAAATCTCAAGCTGCACGAGGCCAAGTGTCAGCAGAGTCTCGTGATGTCTTGTCAAATGCAAAGGGTCGAAGACACTTCGTGCGGTCAAACGAATATCCAGACTGATCGGTCAACCTCACAACTCAATAATCCAAATCTCGATTATTCGGAAACCGAAGACGCCTTGAATTCCGCTCCGTCTTGCTCCGTTGTTCCATCCGCTTCCGTCGTTCTAGAAACACAGTCAAATCCACTAATACATTTTCAACCGATGTACATTACTGAAAGCGAGATACAAAAAACTATCAACGAAACGATCAACTCCACAAACGTCGATAACGCCTCCAATTCTTATCTCATTAAATCTTACGAAAATCCAATTTACATTGACAACGAGATTGAAAATATTCTTGAGCGCGATCTCACCAATCTCGAGACCAGCAAATTCACTTCAAGCAACGTCCAAGACAAATTGTCTCTGTGTCTTAAACAACCGGAAACTCCAGAATTGTTACACAGTCTCCTTTATGACGATTGAATTTTCATGAATTTCGTCGTAATCAATGAAAAGTGACTTTTTTCTATTTATTTCTATTTCTGCTCTAGTTCCAAAGGCGACGTTAGAAATTTTTCATTATAACAAGTAAACGTGACCTTTAGCATACTATGTAATTGTATTTACGATAGCTGTGATCACTAGAAAGTATTAAATCTCAATATTTATAACGTTGTTGTATGAGTAATTTCGTTTTAACTTCATTCCTCCAATTTCACCCTCAACGTGAGTTTTTTAAACCAATTCAACACGTTGAAATCGATAGAATGATGTTCCCATAAACATTTACAAATTATCATCAAAAACTTATGATGCTGAATTTAGGAAGGAATTTTGAGAATAAAAATAATGTGGAATGCAGAAATCGTCGTTCGTGAGCCTTTTCAACTTTATTACTTAATTCTAATATCGATATATTTTTCATTTTTTTTTTTTTTTGAAGATCCCAGAAACATTGACTGTGGTTTTTGAAATCACTTGACATTTACCAGACAATGATTTACAGCTTATCACGATGGCATGCAATTTTTAAATATGTTTGTAATACGAATTTCTTAAATTTCATAAAAGTATTTATAGTGAACTCATGATCAACATAATAATCAACACTGAATTAACGAGAAAAAAAATGAGAGGCAAAAAAAGACAAGAAATCATACTTTTGTGTTTCTCGAAAATGATTTCTCTTCTTATGTTCTCATCTTTTTCCTGTCCGTTATAATTTCGATGGCTCTTGATGCATTAAGAAACCATAATTGTCGGCATTTTAGCCATTCTACAATATAAAAATACCAATATGGCCTCTTGGCCTTAAAAAAAACTTTGAATCAGCGTTTACAGCATTTTTCGAGTGAGTTTAAACTCATCAAACGAAGCAAAGCATCATGACCGTTCGAAAATTTACTGGTAAATGAAAAATAGTGGAAGGAAAACATGAAAAATCTTATTTCGTTCTATATCATATTCGCCAGGAATAATCGCAATTTTCTTGCCGATTTCCCGTTTCCACAAAACATTATTGAAATTTTAAAACGACGAACAACGATCATTTGTATCGAACGATTGGTGTACAGCGAAGTTGTAAGATGACAAGTAAAAAAGCTTCGTTAATTCATAAACAAAAAGCAGTTACAATGAAACAGAAAAAAGACGTAATAATAAATAATTTCTGTTCGATAATGTTCATGAAACCTTTACGTTCGATCGCGACACCTGTTATTATCCAGCTCGATTTTAGCTGAAATCTACATCGATATACATTAATATTGATCGAACGCTATATTTGAATTAGAGGACTTTCACGTTTCCTTGGTATGTATTGTAAGCGCTGCTGATCACAGCGACCTTTGAATACATGACAAATAGTAAAAATAAAATAAAGCTTATGATTGAGAAATTTGAAAATAATATTTGCACAGATGTAGTGACGATACGGTGACTCGTTGAGGTTGATCAATGCAGAATATTGAGTTGACCATTACTCGTCGCATATACCATTCCTTGGCCAGGCTGAGGTGCCCATCGGATGCAATTTAGACTGACGTTCCGAGCAGTCTCTCGATTGTTTTGTACCAATGCGCGCAAAAGTATCATACTTCCTTTGTCATCGTCCGGGTCAGATTCAAGGCGAGGATTACGAGTTCTCCACGAAGAATTGTCGGTGCGCTCTTGCTCTCCGTACTGATTCTCGTAATTTTCTTGTTGTTCTTCCTCATCCTCTTCTTCTTCCTCTTCTTCCGCTTCCTCATTATTTACGCGTCTTTCTGTTATCTGCGTAGTCAAAATATCCATTCTCAAACGTCTTAACGTAAGTTGTTTGCAAAGGTCAGCAAAAGACGTGAATTCAGGACGAATCAAAAGCTTTTCCTCCATCATCGGTTGAACCAACTTGTAAATAAAGGCCATCGGAAGCGATCGGGCCGGAGTGTGAACTCGTCGCGATGCCAAACCAACCAACAAATGCTCTCTCGTTGGTGATAATGATAACGAAACTACTGTCTTGTCAACTTTTACCGAGTATAATTTCTCCCCCAGAGACTCCCATTGTAAACTGTACACTCCTGAAATCATTTTCATTTTTTTTTTTCATTATTGTCAATTAACTTTCAAGTGCAAATTCAAGTTTGTGCTGAAGAGAAATAATTGAAATTTCCCAGTTCGTTCCGTTTTTCAAATTTTTTTTTTTACTTATCAGATTCTTTTAATGAATTGTACTTACCTAAAGATGTAGACTCGCCTACGTCTTTAGGTGGTAGAAGTGTAACCAACAATTTTCCGTCTGACGATATATCGATACTAGCATCATTATGAATCCTACATTCTCTCACGACGACGTTTCCTCCAGCTGCAAAAGTTGATATTCACATATTAAATTTCGTGATTGGAATAGAAAAATACTTTGAAAAGTTAAGTGATCATTTGATCGTATGATTTTTCTTACTATTTGTCAGATCGGGTATTTCGGCATCTGAAAAATCCCAGACTTGAACCCTGTAGCTCTGAATGTCTGCACCGTTGTAGGGCATGTTCGTTGGTATGTGATCTGTTATTAGTGAAAATGGTAAAAGTTATAACAGGCGATTCAGGTGTTTTCCAATTATCAGTTTTTCAAAAATTCTAAACCTAACTAAGAAGCGCTCTGTCAGATACGTAAGAGCAAAGACAGTCAAAAACGCACTTTCAGGTTGCACGAGATTTTGAAATTCTCTATGGAAAGGAGAATAAAGTTCTGTTCATGAGTAATTACTTCTCAGTTCCATTTCGTCACTGTCGTTACCAGGATCTTGGCCTCCGCCTCCGCCTCCGCCTCCGCCTCCGCCTCCGCCTCCACCTCCAGCTCCAGTAGCTAACCTGTAGGCGCCGTAACCGTGTGCATCTGGGGGATGAAGGAGTCCACGGAAAGCCATTGGCATCCAATGTCCTCCCTCCAAAAATCGTTGTCGCCGAGTCTGAATAACCGAAATTCAAGCGTTATTTAATTGTATGAAAAATTGTAATGAATAGTGAGCAATTTGCACGATTAGAATGCAATGAAATTTCTTCTGTGGACAGGGCCCAACATTTATAGGTCTACCATGATGCAGTAGAAAAAAAATGTAAAAAGTGCAAACTTTAATAAGTAAATGATAAAGAAGTTCATGTTCAACCTCCGGTGGAATTATATGGCGACGTATAGGATCGGTGAGTCGTCTCCAGCGTTGATTCACGACGTGATTATTGTGGGAAGCAGGAGCAGATGCTTCTTCATGACGTTCTCGAACGCTTCGAAACATGAAGTTCGAAGCACTGTTCCAATTAACGGGTACATTGTTGACTTGTACGATTGGCACATTAAATCCGATTCTTTCACGATTATGAGTCAACACGTCAGTGATGGGAGGAACAAGTTCAGGCGACCGAACCAGTCGTCTACGCGGGGATCCCGGATAGAGAAAAGATTCCAGAAAACTCGGTTGCGATCGCCTACGAGGCGGAGGGTTGCTGTTTATCCCTTGTCGAAGATTTAATCTCTCCCTCCATCCTGATGAGCTACCAAGAACCGAATCCAGAAAACCCGCAAACGACGATCGGCTTTCCTCGCGACTATGAGTCGTCGGGTTATTGATAGCCGGGCCACGTTCGGGCGAACGAACTGGTCGCCTATGCGGTGATTCCGAAGAGTCACGAAGAGATTCCAGAAAATCGGGTGGCAATCGGATACGAGGTGGAGGATCGTTGACAGTTCCTCGTCGAGAATTTGCTCTCTCCCTGTTCGAAATGTCTTCCCAACTCTGATACCTCAAACTCGAAAATACCGAGGGTGGATTTCTGCCACCTGAAGTGGAGGTGATCGAAGACGAGCTTCGACGTGGTGAAAAGCCTCTGGACTCGCTCTCGTTTTCGGTTCGAGCACGTGATGTCGGCTGACAAGATTCCTGTTCTATTTCTCTGGTCCACTGACTCACCAGTAACTCCATCAATTCTTCCGCCAATTTCAGTAAAATAAATGATTCTGTAATATTTTATTTAAATTCAATTTTACAGCCTTTTTTCTCAATGTATGAATAAATTTTTGACATTTTATTCACAATACTCGTTTTATTCGTGTCTTTTTCCATTTTGTTTTTTTTTTCACTAAAATTATAATTGCAAAATAAAAATGACGCTGTGAACTCACGGTGAAATTGCTCAACGATATTGCTGTTGAAATTACTCCGAGATTTTTCTTTCTCAAAGAATTCAGTCAAGCGTCGAATAATCCTATATACCTCCGCTCTGTCAACAAAATAAATTCGATTACTCCATGCTCTCAACCCATCCTTGGTCTAAAAGAAAAGCCGCCTTGAGTAGTACTCACGTTGCATTACGTCGTTGCATAGAATCTCTCCATCCGTCTTTCAAATATCTCGCCCATGGGTATCCATCGTCAGTAGATTCCGTTGGGAATGTTCGGTTCTGCGCGATTAATGTCTTTAACGTTGAAATCATCGTAGCAAAGTAACAAGACGTTATTAATCCCGATCTATTGTTTGAATTAGTCACTGTTGATTGGCTGGTCGAAGCCTCATTTGTATCGCTATGGAATAAACAAAAAAATGATGATTAATTCGTTTTCCGAATCAAAGTCAGACGATAAATTGAATTTAGTATCAAGCAGTGTGTGCAGCAAAATCGCTTTTTATTTCCGGTTTTTTTGTCACCACTGGTACCTCAACAATGATATACAAATTAATTTCAGTATATCTTAAATCGGAATGAAGTCTGTACTAGGAGAATTTCAATTGCACTTTATACAATGAGGGAAAAAAAGTTTAACGCACGATTGAGCACGACGTTTAGTCTCGGCTCGATGTCTGAGTGGATTTTTTGTATGAAGATTTTCCGCCCAACTACGTTGACAGCTGGACGTCGCAGGATGCCGAGTGGAAGTATCCTGGTGAGAGCAGCCGGCCGCATCTTCTTCCGGACGCGATAATGTCGGGACTTTTGACGAACCAGCAACATCTTCAGGGGAAGAAGAATTTACACCGTCGTTGGTTAACGTTTCGGAAGTGCTTGGACCCGGTGAACTCGTAGCAGGAACATTATCTTCTTGAGTTCTGGACAACTTGGAAATCAAATGGGCCATGAACGGTAACTGAACGTTGGTCTCTCTGCTGGTAGAAGGACGCTCTGCGGTATTCGAATACGTGTGATGGATGCTCGTTAGTATGTGTTCACACTTTTGCAACTGCAATTTAATGGAATATTTCCAGTTTTTATTATTCAAGCTTTCTTCAGTTTGAGCCTCTTTTCTGGCATTCTCGTTCGTCTCCATTTTCATTCGCTTGGTCGGAATATCACTCGCATTATCACGCTCGCTCGAGTTCTCGGAATTCGTTGCACCCATCGGAGATTCACCGTCAATCTGACTGTTCTCTCTTTTATAATTGGCCAAAAGTACTTTTTTATAATTTGTCACAGGTTTTTGAGCGCATTCTTGATTATTGGAGCTAGTAGAAGTGCTCGAAGTCGAAGGTTGATCAATGTTGAGCGTAGGAACGTTACTTCGTTCACTGTTCAATGATTTATAGAGAAGATGCCAGTTCCAATAACGTCTAAACCAACGTGCGACCCCCGGAGAAAACCCAGACAATAATTTTTCTATATCCCCAGACAATAATTGTTCTAAATGAGAGCTCGTTCCTGCGGAGGTGGAAGGAACATCATTTGCGGAATTGCTGGACGTCGCGGCGGTACTCGTACTTGGTTGATTTTCCTCGAGAGACCGATACCTTTCGAATATATTTCTCAAGATACGGATTTCATCGTGTACATCAGGCCGCATACCTCGAGTCTTTGTATTTGAAGTTGTTCCGGAGACTCCACCATTTGCGTTATCAATATTTTGCGTAGTTGTGTTCGAGGATGGCATTTGAGTCCCTGTCTCGCTGTTTAATTCTGCAGAAGCTGCGCTTGTGCCCGGATTATTTTCCTCATTCACATCGCATGCAACGATTAACGCGCATATTTGAGTAAAAAGATTTGACCACATCATTCTGATGTGACAGAGACGGAATATTTCGGTTCGTGCGATACCACTGCCGCAAAATGGTCCGGGCCTTCGCGGTGTCCAGCCTCGAAAGCCTGTATCTTCGGACCTCATATTACTCCTGCCCGTTTCACGAGCTCCAGTTTCTTCGGGCTCGTACGATTGACCGGATGCCATTCGATTGATCGATATGCCAATTCGTCTTAACAAACGAACCTGAGCCCTTATGCACATTCTACAAGCACACTTGATAAAACTTTTGCCAGCTGATGAATTCACGTGAGACGCTCGATGAATTCCAGTGTGCGATGAAGTTGAGGCTCTGCTTGAGGAAGGTTGCGAAAGTCTGCAGTCCTCGCGACCGTCATTCCTTTGATTTTTTTCCCTAGAAGTCGAAGGCATGCCTGAAGAAGATGACGACGTAGTAGCTCTCGCTCCAGGCGAACGAGATTCTTCTCCATTCTCAGCCGTCGCTGTTCTTCTTCGGTTTTCTTCTTCGCGCTTTTTCAGTTGATTTTCTCGTAGGCTCGAGAAAGGGAATAACGGGGGTTGTTCATAACGCGTTGAATTCACGATTACGGGTGACAGTCGATTGAGATCTGGAAGAGAATCTCTCTCGGACAAATTTTCTTGACGATTTTCTCCTCTTTCCCGATCGGTGTTCCTCGCTGGGTTATCGTTCCTTGACTGACCACTCGGCACATCAGACACTAAAGGTATCCAACGACTTGTCCAGTTTCTCGAATTTGTACCTGTACTCGTGCCAGGCTCGGCGTTTGCGATTTCCTCGATTGAATCAGAATTACTGTTCTCTTCCAGCAGCCAATAGCCCGATTGCTCACCACTCTCTTCGTCACCGACGTTGTTAGTGTTGTTGCTGTTGCTATTATTGTGGCTATTACTGTTGTTGTTGCCATTGTTATTATTGTTGCTGTTGTGATTATTATGTCTCATAATAATTGGGTTAACTCGATTACTGGTGCTCCTACCACTGGCGTTATTGTTTTCGTTCTCAATGTTGTCAAGTATCGATTCCCTTAACATATCTAATCGTCGTGAAAGCGATCGAATACTTCGATGTACATCACTTCCTGGCTCAAGAGTTTCAGCCAACTCTTCGAGCGCTACTTCCACTTCTTCGAATGGTCCGTCAGCTCTCGGAGAGCTCGATGAAGTTCCCACATTCCCAGAATTCTGTTCATCAACTTCTTCGTCGTCTTCGTCGTCTATTACCCCGCCGTTAGTAGTTGTTTCCTCATTTCCCGGAACTTGAGCTGACGCAGCTGGTGACGTTGCAGAATTTTCAGCGTTTTGGCTCGATGATCCAGCTCTCTGTGAAAGCTCCTCCGAAGTGACTTTCGCAAAATCTAGCCATCTTTTATTCACGTTATTCGGATTTGGGAATAAAGAATCTACCGAGGGATAGGAACCTTGAAAATTCCGATTAACCGCGTCTGTTGAACCACGTGCCCAAGGATCAAAAGGACGCGGTTGACTCGGTTGAAAAGCCGATCGATACGACACCGTGAAACCTGAAGTACTTGGCAGACGCTGGGATACTGAACTTTCTGGCTGCGAATGGATCTGTTGCTCGGATGGAGATTCAGCTTCGTCACTCGACGATGAAGTTTCAACTGCTGAGTGAAACACGAATTTTCATCATTTATTTCATTGACGGTGCAATCAAAAACTTGTGAAAAGTTAAAAAAAAAACGTCTCTTTTTAGACGGTTTTTTATCATGAAAAGTAGTTCATGATATTCAACGAGTGATAGCGGATTGAAAAATCAAAATCTTTCATTCCAGTTATCTGATCGATATAAATCACTGACCAATAACCCGTCATCGAAAAATAAAAAAAATTATAATTGTAAAATGTCACTTTGAATAGAAAATTTGATGCAATAGTTACATAAAGTGAGCCCTGATCAGTGTCAAAATTGATTTTCAAGTACAATAATACTAAAAGAGAGACAGCGTACCGGGAAGAATACGATTGCACCATGGTTCGTCGAACAGAGGATGTCTGCTCGATTGTCCCCACGATGGACCAGTCTTTTCCGCCGTATTTTCATTAGCATTAGTTGATCCCAAAGACGGTCTGTTTGCAGAAGTGGAATCATTGCTGCTAGATGTGCTCGTGGTTTCAGGAGTTGGGGTAGTCGATGGTGTTCCTTGTGTTTCGACATTTCTATGAATCGGTGAATCACGTTGTTGTTCCATACGAGATTGGGCACCAGAGTCGGATTTTAATCGGGCTCCGAGATTGAAGAGTGTGGTGGTGTTGGGCGTCGCTGTTTCCAGAGTGTTGCTGTTCTCTCGCGATCGTTGATTCGATTTGTCAATTCTCGCTTGACCCACTTCACTGTTGATAGTTCGCAGAGCATTGTGAAGTCCTTTAAGGTAGCGTTTTCGCTTGGAGAGTTCACCCTCGTGAGACGAAGTCGAGGCCTCATTTGACGTCGAGGTCGTTGACGGCATCGCGGAAGTGCTCGAAATGGAAGCTGTCGGTTGCGAGAGTGAGCTGGAAGAGGGCGAAGGAAAAGGCGGCGGAAGAGGGATCGGTGGACCGTGAACGGCAACTGGAGGAGGACGGGAAGGAGGAGGTTCGTTGCATCTGTGTCTAAATCTAACAGCGTCTACAGTATTGGCTCGTGTTGACCAAGGATGAAATTCCATGGGATCTTTCAATGATCCCTCAACGTTCGCTGAAGTTTGTGCTTCGATGCGGGACGATACAGTATTCGACTGCGAAGGCGTCGGGGGCGTATCCTCTTCGTTCGATGATTCCATTTCTATTGGCGATGTGGGGACATTATTACGACTTTCTTCTCCTCTTCTGACCTCACTTCCACGTTCGCTTTCGTACGAAGCCGAGTGCGTGTTCCGGCGTACTTGAATCGTTACGCTCTCGTTTTGTGGAATCGCCGATTGTACAGTACTTGCCGGTCGCTCGTTATCGACGTTTCTATAATACATCACCACATTTTTAACAATTTTATACAATAATTTTTATCTTAAATATCATTATATTTTATTACCTCAAGAGGATACGTCGAGTAACTTCTTCAAATCTATCATACATTGCATTGTGGCGAAACTCATTGTAATACCAGCGTAGGATGCGTAAGCTCATTTGTGGCGAAATGTCTTCGAAAAGACAATAAGAATCGCTATTGCGATTATTCGCGTCATTCTCTTCCTCGTTGACGTTCTGCCCAACACGTCGACGATTCGTTATATTTCTCCGATGTTCTTGGGCACGTGCTCTGAGGAATGCACGATTTGCCCGCAAACGGTGCAAATGCATGCTGTTTTCAGGCCTGTGACGACGAAAGCTAGTGACGCTCGAGAACATTGATACTTCTGTAGGATGCGTCTTAGACCAATTTCTTACTCACGGTATTAATGAA
Organism: Venturia canescens; assembly: GCF_019457755.1. Classification (NCBI taxonomy): domain Eukaryota; kingdom Metazoa; phylum Arthropoda; class Insecta; order Hymenoptera; family Ichneumonidae; genus Venturia; species Venturia canescens. The sequence continues at coordinate 5,876,737 of NC_057425.1, forward strand.
AATGCATGCGACTCGCGAGGCCCACGATCCCACTGCGATTGCGGACGTTTCGGCATATTTCCAATCCCTGTTATCAACTTCTTCCCCGATTTGTCAAAAGCCACGTATCTACAAATAAATATCATTTTCACCGATGATCAATATCAGGCTTAAAACTCGTTGTGTTGTTTGTTTTTTTCACTCCGAGTCTATGCACTAACCTCACTTTTTCCTTCTCGTTACTCGTTGTTGCAACGGCAAACGGCTCTGGTTCACTCCAGTCCCAAAAATGTATATCATTGTAAGTTGCAATGACGAGCAAACGTTCGGATGGATGAAACGCGAGTGAAGCTATGACAGTCTCACTCTCAGCATTCCATACTTCACTTCCACCCTGTGAAAACGTAAAATCGGTTGAGTTATAAATTATATTCTGGTCTCAAAGAATTCGAAGAAAACCATGAAAACTAGTCAACTTTGTCAACCAACAGAGCTCAATTATTTTGTTATACTAACACTGAGATCCCAAACTCGGACTTGTCCACCCAAACAACCAGAAGCAAGGATGTCGTTGGACCATGGATGAAAAGCAATGCACCAAGGTGTTCGAGGATGTCCCGAAAGAGTTTTGATGTTTTTACCCGTTGTCAAATCCGTCACGTAAATAAAATGATTCCCATGGGTTGAGGCAACTTTTGTACTGCATGAACCATACGACAGAAAATATTTTTTTCCATTCAACATTTTCTATTTCCTTTGGGAGTAACATTGATTGATCGTTTTCTATTGATGAATATTGATGAATTAAATAATATTTACAAAATGTATTTTTTGACTGAAATTATGAGCAATTTGATTTTTAAAATCACTCCTACAAAGTATTGTATTGTTTTTATCAAAATATTATATGATATTTTACATACGCTTCTAGCAAGCAATATTCAACAAATGTTATTTTTCCTAATCTTCACCCACAGCCTTATATCAATGAACTGTTCAACTCTGTATACTAACCCATCGGGACTGAAAACCATCAGAAATGTGGCTCTGGGTACCCCAGGCAAGCTGCATTTCTGGAAAATAGATCATTGAATATTTACATTATATGATCCTCAGAAAAAATATTTGTATTTCTTTACGGAAACAATAGTAAATTTCACGTATTTTGGGGAAACTTTTTTCTGATAAACTCTACGCATGGCTTTTAAATGTAAAAAACCTCAATCACAGAATAACATACAGCAAGGTTAGTTGGAAAAAACCAGGATATTATTTGTTGAGCTTTGTAGATGTTGTAAGAGAAAGTAAAGATAATTATTTGAGGTTAATGAAGCTCTGTTGTTGTTGAAACCTCGAAATTTGTGCAAGCCCTGCTGCAATTTAACATACTCAATTATTTTGAATGTACCGTAATTCATCCAAAAATTCATCCAATGACTAGAATTTGAAATTTTCATCATAACTCTAGAAAAACGATTATTATATTATTACAATCTCAATTTCCTATAGAAGTGCAAAAAACATTTTTCATTGAACCTACCAATTCTTTGTGATCTTTGAGTACAAGATTAGTTTCAGCGACTGGTTCCAAATCTCTGGTACTGGCTTTGCTTGTAGTACCAATACCAAAGTCCCTGTGCATCAAGGTGTGAATAACATTTTTTGATTTAGTGACTGGGGCGTTGATACTCTGTTTCTTTTTATTTTTTGACCAGTCTGCAAATTGGTCTTTCCCATTTTCCTGGATACAAAAATGAAATAACAATCATTATCCATTTCCCATGAAAGAATTGATTTTTTATTTGTAAAAATATTTTCACATATGTTATGGGAGTGGTATTAGCATGAGTTTTACAAGTACACTTTACAATTTTGGAATTTTTTGGGAAATGCAATAAAAAAATGAAGTATTTTGTACTCTCATGGATTTTGTGCACACAAACAACAATTCCTGAAATAGTGATCAGAGAAAAAATAAAAATACGTGAGCATTGGACTGAATGAGTATGAGAATGCTTGGTGTTGACGAAACGAGACAAAATAGGGGTTGATATAGAATTTTTTATTCGAACCGAAGATAGAGGGGAGGAAAGGGTGAACAAGACAAGAGGGAGGAGGACAAGTTGGAGTAAAACGATCGATTGCATGAAAATGTCGCGAATGGAAGAATGCGTCATGCATTTCAGTACAACAATTGTCGAAAAAATCGTATTATTATAATGGACTCGTCGCAATGGAATGGAGAATGACAAAAAAGTAGGGAAACAAATAGACAATCACTCACCTCCATTTCGAGCGAACGTTAAAGATCGCAAATTTCTCGTCACACATTGAAACTTTAACGACACTCAATCCCGTGTTTAAACGAGAATTAATGAATGTATTTCACAGCTCCGCGGACACACAACATTGTACAAATTTGATTGGGATTGATTGGGATTCACTTCGTTAGTCTATGACGTAGGTGCGCTACATCGGGACACGAAAAAAAAACGTTCATTTTTCCTTCATCTTTCTCCATGCACTTTGTTCTGTTTCCCGGATTCCCGGTTCTTATATATTTCGGAACGATGATATAGGGACTGTGCGTGAGCTATAGAGAGCAGCACTACCACCGACGTGCGCGCTCTCTCGTGTCTGAATGAGCAATATGTCCGGGTGCAATTTTCGCTGTAAAAGTATTGATGAAAATTTTTGTAAACAAAACCGATCAACAATGATCGCATGCATTCGAGGCCAAATGATGTGACAAGAAAATTCAACTGTTGAATCAGTTTACTTTTTAAATGTTGTCGAAGCAGAAAACTCAGTGGATGAAGTGACAGCAGTGACAACGGGGAAAGTCAACCGCATAAATAATTAATTTATCCTCTTCGTCACTGTTCCATATATGGAGCATAGACTAGTCTAGAAAAACAATGAAATTATACTGAGAGTTGTCCCAACGTCGAAATTATGCATTAGAACACCCTCGGATGATACGACAGCTTCTCGATCGAGACATGACAAAAAATGATTCAATTCTGTTAAATAAAATGCGAAAATAACGACGTAAGTGTCTGCTATAATTGGGCCTGGGAAATTTCGAAATTAGCGGCGTGGTGGCATTGTAGATACTGCGCATGGTCACTTTGTTCGTTCCACTGCTCTGCTGATGTTGCGGGCATTAAACGACGTAAGAATTTCAAAAGTTGCCGTTAAGGTAACTTCATCGCTTCAGTAATCGTTGAGACTTGTAGTAATCAATATTATTGACATATGGAAAAAATTATTTCTAATAAGTAAAATTTTCCATATTTCCTTTAAATGAATGTTCGAACTGAATTATAAAAATGAAAAAAAAAGTCAGTCTAACGATTCGCGTAGTATCCCTAGGTTTACGTTTGGCAACACCGGTTCTTTTCGTCTTCTTCCACTCGACCACTCGTCTCACTCGTGTCTCGTGTCTCGTGTCGTGAGGAGTCTGAGGAGTGTTAAAACTCGTTAAACCGAACACATTCCGGAAAGGACTCCAATCTCTGGATCTAAAATCTTCGAATTTTTCAATTGGAAAGTGGAAATCAAGTGATATAAACGAGTGTCTGTTGATTAATAAATTTTCCGGTGCGACAAAAAGTTGTAGAAGTTCGATGATCGAATACCACGAACACCACACACACCACGAATATTCGAGCAAAATCAACAGGTTGGTCGCCATTTTTCACGAGGAAACGATAGATATTACATTATGAAACCTCAAATTTTCATTCATAAGCTACTACTTTATTTTCGAAGGCGCGTTTAGCGAGTCGTTATTTGCGCTACAAACGTTAAAACTGCAATTGAATATCCTGCGCATTTTTAGAGCAAATAGCGACTCTCCGAATGCGCTTTGAAACGAGAGCACGTGGCTCTTATATTTTTCGGTAATTGCGAGTTTGCGTTGGAGTGGATCCAGTGCTCTGATCCACTCTGTGCTTACATCGGATATTCGAGACTAACACGTTTCATCAATTTTTTTATGTTTTATTTATCAATGTTTTTATCTTTTACCCGATTTTTTACCAAACTTTCAACGCGATTATTTTCTGTGTTATCGGCGTTGAAAAATGTTGTTTTCAGATGTATCGACGTAGAATTTTTAGCTCTTTCAGAACACTAGCTTAAAATTCCGATTAGACGTAAAGAAAAAAAAAATATGGCCGATTCAAACATGAAAAACGTGAACATTTTTGCAAAAAAAACTTTTTTTGTATTTTTTTTGCAATGTTACCGCAAAGAATTCGTACTGTAATTATGATCAGGGGTGATCACGATAGTTATAGTTGAACAGGAATTTTTTATGTAATTATTGAATCACTCCTGTTTACAATATGACGGCAAGAACGTAAATATGCTACAAAATTAAACTAATTTTTTTCTCGGAATAAAGTTGAAGCATAAGAAAAAAAATGATGTCATCGCTTTTAAACCGATTGCATCTGATAAAGTGAAGTGTAAAAAAAAATGATTTAAATTTTCAAACCGTTTAGAAGCGTCGAAGCTGAGAAAAATCAATAACAATTTGGGCCAAATAACGTGTAACCTTATGGAAATCAAGACACATTCAGCAATATCTTTGTTAAAAATGATGCTAAAAATATCAAATTTTTCAGGCAACATGAGCAAGGCTTGCTAAATGTCAATTTTTTTCAAATTTATTAGGAGATTTACTGAGATTATATTGATAATAATCTGTTTTTCGTGCAGTTTTTTGAGGCTAGGATCGTCACCGTCCGTGTTTTTGATTGAGCTTTCATTAGTTTTTCGCTTTTTTCCCAACTCTTCTTTAAAGTGTATGCAACATTGCCAAACTGTAAACTGGCCTAACTTTTGAAAGGTACAGGTCATAACTTTTGGGTAAAAAAAATGTCTCAACTTCCTTAAATTATCTAGGAATAAGAATATCTTATAGAATTGGTCAAAGAATACCCTCAAATTTTTTAAGGAAAAAAAATGCTGCAAATTAAAATTTGCAAATTGCTTCCTTAAGATGGTTAAGATGCACGATACTCAAGATGCACAATGCTCAAAGCTTACTCTATGAGGTGCTATATTTTTCATTTTGGCTTCCTCATAGAGGAAGCTTTGAGCATCTCGTGCATCTTGAGCACCGTGCATCTTGACCATCTTGAGGAAGCAATTTACAAATTTTAATTTGCAGCATTTTTTCTGTATACAAGGAAATAATATATTTTCTCTACCTTCTTTTACGAACTTTAATTTATCTCTTTGTTTAAATTCATTAAAAAAAACTAAATGACGAGCCATCAGAAAAAACAGTTTGCAACTTTCAATTTTTATCGTTTTTCTATTTACATTGAAATTAAATAATTCCGACAACTTTGCTGGAAAGTGTAGAGAAAGTACAGACTTATACACAATATCTTACAAAATTTCCAAAAATTGAAGCGGTTAGACTATTTTTTGAAAAACTCATATTTTCGTAAAATTCAAAAAATCATAAAATTTAAACCGCTCAACCGATATTCCCCAAATTCAATACCAACCTTCCTATTATGATAGTCAATTAATAAAAAAAAAAATTTATTAATAAATCTTAAAATTTTCGAAAGTTAGAGCGTCGACACCCTTTTTATGAAAATTTCAAAACGTGGTAGGATTCGTAATTTTTTACAAATTCTGACAAAATTATCAGATAATAAAGAGCTTGTATAGATTGACATCTGTGCAAAATGGTAGCCCTGTATCTCAAACCGTTTCCGAGTTTATAAGCGTCTTAATTTTGCAGTGCCATAACATACAAACCCATACACACACACATCCGGACATTTTTTCTAGATATGATTTTTCGATGTTTTGGGGCATTGTGAACACATGACATTGAACACTGGAAAAGAAAAATTTCATCATCCCATAGTTTCCTCTATGAGGAAGCAAAATTTGACAATTTAAAATTTTTTGAAATTTTAGAAAACCAAAAATCATTTCAAAAAATTAAAAAAAAATTGAGGGTATTCTTTGAACAATTCTAAGATATTTTTGTACTTACATAATCTGAACTAAGCTCCCTGTTAAACTTTAACTATTGCGATCACCCCTGATCATGATTACAGTATGAATTGTTTGCGGTAACATTGCAAAAAAAATACAAAAAAAGTTTTTTTCAAATATGTTGACGTTTGAATCGGCCATATTTTTTTTTTTTATGTCTAATCGGAATTTTGAGCCAATATTCTGAAAGAGTATAAAATTCTATGTCGATATATATGAAAACAAAATTTTTTCAACGCCGATAACAAAAAATAATCGCGTTGAAAGTTTGGTAAAAATGGGGACGTTTGAGCATTAATGGGTTAATTGAATATTTACAAAAATCGGATTATTTTGTTATTTACAATATAAATAAGTGTTGTGATTTCTTAAAAGATATTTCCATTGGTATTTTCATTCTTCATTTTGTGAAAAAAAAATTATCAAGCACGTTTATCTATAATATTGATTTTTCACGATCGCTCTGAATTGATACCACTTTTGCTCAAAATATTGCAGGCTACAATTTTACCGTACTTGCTTCCGGAGAGGCCGGAAACGGTAAGACTTTCAGTATGGGAACGAATTATAAGGGCGAAGGATTCAAGAGCATTATTACTCGTGCTGTGAATGACATTTGAAAAAATAAATTCACAAAATTATTGCGCACCCAAAATGATGGTGTTGTTCATCAAGAACAGCTCTACGATTTACTAGCAGACAAATCGAGAAATGAACGAATCGTCGATATCAGAGAGGACGACAAAAAAGAAATAAAAATCGTTGGATTGATTGAGAGACCAGTCGCAAATGCGAACAAAGCCTTCGAGGCTCTGAATCAAGGCTCCAACGAGCAAGCGACTGGGGCTACTGCTACGAACACCCAAAGCAGTAGGAGTCATTCCATTTTTACGATTGTCGTTTTTCAGTCAAAAAAAACGACGATCCGAATACCGCAACGATTTCCAAATTTTATTTGGTCGATTTGGCTGGATTAGGACGAAGTAAAAAAAACTCAAGCCACGGGAGAACGTTTCAAAGAAGGTGTCAACATAAACAGGAACCTAACACGACTTCTACAAGATTCTCTTGGAAGACACTCGATAACGCTGATGATTACCTGCATCAGTCCAGCGAATTCCAACCTGAGCGAGACACTGAGAACCTTGAGGTATGCCGATCGCGCAAGAAAAATAAAGAACAAACCGATAATTAACAAAGATCCTAAAGCAGCTGAAATAAATCGGCCGAGCGAAGCGATTCAAGAATTTCGCTTAGCTCACCTCGACCATGGAACAGCCATTGGTGGTTGTCCTCCGGAGCATGGTTTTCTGCAGAAAAAACTTCAAGAAATGACCGAACAGCTTAATATCAATTTAATTGGAATGGTGAACATTTGCGAACGAGCAGAAAGGGTTGAACAAGCGAGGGAAATAACAACCTCCGCGATGTATAAAATAATCGATGAATTCGAGAAGGTCTTCGAAAAAATAGATGGTGCCTCTCCCGAACGTGCGCTGCTCAATCCGCTCTACGAAAAACTGCTGGATTTTAGGAAAGACCAAGAAAAAACGGTTGAGAAAATTCACCAACACGAAATGTCAACGATGTGTTCCTTGAATAAATCGGTCGGTGACAGTAATTCGACTAACGTTATCGATCAATGACTCGGATCCTCAAGCCGAGGATGTTCGTGTTGATCTTGAAAAAATACACGCCGAGCATTTTTTACGTCGAGCTCAAATGAATCAGCAAGTCAATGACATCACTCGCTCAATCGCCGTAAAGGAGCAACTCATTTCGACAATGATGACAGAATCATCAATTACGATTAAACATCAGAAAACATTTCAGCAATTGGAAAATGAGCTGGAATGTTTAAAAAATGAGAAGGAAGAGCTCCAAATGCAATGTAACAACGGCAGTGCTCGACAGATGACTTTGAGACAGAGGCGAATATTAGAAATTGATAAATTAATCGGCGAGTTATCGCTTAAATATAATGAACAAATCAGACATTTTAAAAAGAAAAAAGAATATGATGAAAAATTAAAAAATCTTTCCATCGAACTGGAATCACTGGAACAAGCAAAACTTAAACTCATCCGCGAAATGCGCAAAAAAATCCGAAGCCTCCAGCAAATTCAAGTGGACGGTGGAAGAAGCTATCGCTGCCAACAAAAGATTCAAGGTGAGAAATTGCACGTTGCTAAGATGTAACTTGTTAATTTTATTTCGTATACGCTTACATCGTTGTAATCTTCCAACAATAAAATTCAGGACGCTCTGGAACTGCAACACGAAGCCCACAGCAAAAACAAGAAGTCGGGAAGCCCTACATCATTAAATCAAATAACTCAACTCAAAGAGTTTCTCGATCTGCTCAACACTCAAATTGCAGATCTCCAACGAGAAATCATGGAATCGCACCAAGGTAAAAAAAAACAATCGAAGAATTGAATAATTTTTTTTTTTCATAATTCGTTATTCACTGAATCTTAAATTATATATATTCGTTGTTAATGCTACTCACGTAAATTGAATAAGAACTGAATTTATTTGAGAATCTTGAATTATCGAGATCATTGTTTTCAATTATTTCAGACAATCGTAGCACAACTTGTCTTAATCATACCCAGTCGATGGGTATGCAAAAACTATTGTTAAATCGTTGTTTGAAACGATTGTTCCCAATCACAGAATAAATAAATTCAACCAAAAGTCAGGAATTAGAAAACAAATATGTCGAATCGATGGTAAAAATAATATATTCAAGTTACTAAGAAAATGGGTCGATTGCAATATTCCTAAATTTTTGCAAATTGCAGGAAAAAATATTACCCAGTTATATTAAAAAATCGCCAGTACGAACTCTGCCAGCAGCCTGAAGGAAGACTCAAAAATCTGAAAGCATTAGAATTGTACAAAAAAAAAGTGCGAAAATTGCGAAGATAAGGTAAGAAAGACCATCGACCGAAAGAAAATCTCAACTTCCAACCATCGAAATAAATATAGCAATTTTTTTTTTGGTGTTCTAGCTCTTGATGAGTGTTATTTCACCGTTCCCGAAAAATCGCGTTAAGAAGACCAATGCCGTACAGAAAAGAAGACTCATATCATACCACAGCATATGTTGGATTCACAAGATTTTGACAGTTCGTCTTTCCATTTTACCGATAACAGATTCAACGATCCCGAGTGGAAGAAAGGTAGACATTATAAATGCAAAAAAAAATTAAAGGAAATAATTTATAACTTCTAGTCGATATTTGGGCATAAAAATAATGAAGTTATGCCTTTGAAATTTTCAGCGATCTTCGAAAAATAGAGGTATCGAGTCGCTAACAAAAGAGAAGAAAAGGTCATTGGACGGAACAATCAAGTTCTCCTGTAGAAGTTTATGTTCGACACGTTTATGTTCGTGTCGAAAAAATCAAAAAGTTGTATCGATTATCACTGCAATCCTGAAATCTGTAAAAATCAAAATGAAACAGTTGTAAGTATTTCAAATTGATCAAAGCAATGGTGGAAGCAGAGCATGGGGTACAGATTATAACGGCGAAGGACCCAAGAGCATTATTACTCGTGCTGTGAATAACATATTTGAAAAAATAAATTCACAAAATGATTGCGTACAAAAGATGACGGTGTCGTTCATAAGAACAGCTCTAGGTTTTATTGGCAGACAAATTCAAAAATGAACGCATAATCAATATCAGAGAAGACGATAAAAAGGGAATAAAAATTGTTGGACTGATTGAGAAACTAGTGGCAAATGCGACCAATTCACGCAATTTTCACGATTATCATTTCTCAGTTGAAAAACGACGACAGGGGGCTATTGCTCGATCGTTGGAGCCGAATTAGCAAAAACTTAGGAACAATGCAATCGATTTTTGACTTGTTTCATCTGCCACTTGAATTTGCTGGAGGCTTCGGATTTTTTGCGCATTTCGCGGATGAGTTTAAGTTTTGCTTGTTCCAGTGATTCCAGTTCGATGGAAAGATTTTTTAATTTTTCATCATATTCTTTTTTCTTTTTAAAATGTCTGATTTGTTCATTATATTTAAGCGATAACTCGCCGATTAATTTATCAATCTCTAATATTCGCCTCTGTCTCAAAGTCATCTGTCGAGCACTGCCGTTGTTACATTGCATTTGGAGCTCTTCCTTGTCATTTTTTAAACATTCCAGCTCATTTTCCAATTGCTGAAATGTTTTCTGATGTTTAATCGTAATTGATGATTCTGTCATCATTGTCGAAATGAGTTGCTCCTTTACGGCGATTGAGCGAGTGATGTCGTTGACTTGCTGATTCATTTGAGCTCGACGTAAAAAATGCTCGGCGTGTATTTTTTCAAGATCAACACGAACATCCTCGGCTTGAGGATCCGAGTCGTTGATCGATAACGTTAGTCGAATTACTGTCACCGACCGATTTATTCAAGGAACACATCGTTGACATTTCGTGTTGGTGAATTTTCTCAACCGTTTTTTCTTGGTCTTTCCTAAAATCCAGCAGTTTTTCGTAGAGCGGATTGAGCAGCGCACGTTCGGGAGAGGCACCATCTATTTTTTCGAAGACCTTCTCGAATTCATCGATTATTTTATACATCGCGGAGGTTGTTATTTCCCTCGCTTGTTCAACCCTTTCTGCTCGTTCGCAAATGTTCACCATTCAAATTAAATTGATATTAAGCTGTTCGGTCATTTCTTGAAGTTTTTTCTGCAGAAAACCATGCTCCGGAGGACAACCACCAATGGCCGTTCCATGGTCGAGGTGAGCTAAGCGAAATTCTTGAATCGCTTCGCTCGGCCGATTTATTTCAGCTGCTTTAGGATCTTTGTTAATTATCGGTTTGTTCTTTATTTTTCTTGCGCGATCGGCATACCTCAAGGTTCTCAGTGTCTCGCTCAGGTTGGAATTCACTAGACTGATACAGGCAATCATCAGCGTTATCGAGTGTCTTCCAAGAGAATCTTGTAGAAGTCGTGTTAGGTTCCTGTTGATGTTGACACCTTCTTTGAAACGTTCTCCCGTGGCTTGTTTTTTTTTTACTTCGTCCTAATCCAGCCAAATCGACCAAATAAAATTTGGAAATCGTTGCGGTATTCGGATCGTCGTTTTTTTGACTCCTACTGCTTTGGGTGTTCATAGCAGTAGCCCCAGTCGCTCGCTCGTTGGAGCCTTGATTCAGAGCCTCGAAGGCTTTGTTCGCATTTGCGACTGGTCTCTCAGTCAATCCAACGATTTTTATTTCTTTTTTGTCGTCCTCTCTGTCTGCTAGTAAATCGTAGAGCTGTTCTTGATATAACTTTATGAACGACACCATCATCTTGTGTGCACAATAATTTTGTGAATTCATTTTTTCAAATATATCATTCACAGCACGAGTAATAATGCTCTTGGGTCCTTCACCCTTATAATTTGTTCCCATACTGAGTCTTGCCGCTTCCGGTCTCTCCGGAAGCAAGTATCAGAGCGATCGTGAAAAATTTGTATAATGGATAAAAGTTCTTGATAATTTATTTTTTTGACAAAATTGTGAATGAAAAAATCAGTGAAATAAAGGTTGAACAACACTGCATTGCTGTCATCTCTTTTCTCCCTTGACAGGCTCAACTCACACAAAGTTGTGCGAGATCCGATCCGAAAAAACTCAAATATTCTGTTTTACTGACTGATAATCCACCAGTTTGAGCTTCATAGTGTATGTAGTGGCGTAGCAGCGAGATGGAGCGGGGGGTATGTTTTGAGGGACGCGTTACGAGCGTACATCGTAAAACATCGAGTGGTGCGTGATGCACCATCGCGAATGCTGCGTCAAAAATGGCGGCAGCCATTTTTGATGCAGGAGACAGCAGTATTAAAAACAAGTTTTCAGTCGTTCTTTTACAATAATCAATGGAGTTTAAGGGTATAGAAACAGTGATGAAAAAAAGTCCGTCCCATGTTTCTGGAAAAAATGTTCGCAGCTCATTTTTGGTGAAACTCCTCAACAAAAGGGGCGATTAGATTAAAATCTGCAGAGTATGCTAAGGTAGATTGGAGAAAAAGGCGACAGAAAAAAATGGCGGACAAGATACAACGAGATTAAGGATAAGCGAACAAGAGAAAGTCTTTCGGTATTTATCGCTATTGAAAATTAAAAGGAATAGTTAGGGTTTGTGAAGCAGCATAACTTGGAAGTACCTTTTGCAAAACAAGGCTTATATGCAGCAGAGCTATCGCGAAGTAGGCTCATCGTGAAGCATCGAGATGAGCGCAGCAGGGTCACTGGCGAACAGAGGAATCAAACCCCTTTGTTTTCCATCCCTCGGGAAAGGGAACGCGCAAAGGGTAGGCGGGGAGGATGAAGGAGAAGCAGTATCACCCACGGGGGCGCATGCAAACGCTCTTTTGTTCTTTCGAGCACGACGAACCTGGTACTTGGTGTGAAGCCTGAAACCATTCAAGAGAAAGAAGAAAAGCATGACGAGAACCGGCGTCTTTTTAATAATTTTGCGATGATCAAAGAGACTCTGGTTCTTCAGGCACAAGATACACACTTGTAAATTGTGAATGTTTATAAAATATATATGTAACGAGGATTTTGTACGATGACGATACAAAGTTTAACCCAAGAGGTCAAAGTGATGCAGTTTCAGCCCCAATCACTTTTATCTACGATCTCATTATACCTTCGTTTTTTATATTTTTATTTTGTACGTGAAGTGACACGCGGAAGTGCTTTTTTTTTTATTTCGATATGAAAATTCTCTCGCGTTCGATTTCCCGTCGATTTTTGAAATTATTTTTTCTGACAGTTAAAATTAGAACATTATTGAGATTGCCACAGACCTTTTAATCTCTCTCGTCGCATTTTTTGCGGATTTGGAAACAATTCTTGGAGTAGTCCTCAAAATACCATGTCCACCGACCTTGAAATCATAGTTTCGAGGAAAACGTCACTTTTTGATGTTTTTCTGTACCTTTTAATAGCCGAGAGGAAATGAAACTTTGAGGAAGGTTTTGAGGAATATTTTGAAAAAATTCGTTTCCGCAGTGATATAATCTCAATTGCTTCGGAAGTGAGTATATAGATTGTAGATTTTTATCAAGCAAAAATACACGCAGCTGCGGCGGGATTCGGTTCGCAGGAAGAGGAAACAAATAACGATGCGACATTTCCGCGACTGCGCTCAGCTCTGTTTTCGCGGGTATACGCAAACCCTTGTTCGTTCACGACCTCTACTCGACTTGTTCCTTCTTTCTTTTTCTTTTAATCCTCCGTTTATGTTGAACGTCCACGTGCCTCGTAGCGCTATGATTATTACTAAAAATTTTGTTACCCAATGTCAGATTGCGGATGTAAAATCAGTGCAAATTCCAAATTTATAATTTGAACTATTTATTTAATGAGAATACATTGGATTGTGAAAACTATTTGCTCCCAAAAATTCATCTCACGCATTAACGAATTTTGACACAATGCGGATTAGCTGGTGACCACTTCTTCGCTTTTAAAATAAAAAATTACCGATACAACTTCAAAGGTGAAGATTGTTGCAACGATGAGAATAAGTGAAAAACTTGTTTGCTTATTTATCCCTAAGCTGTAAAAATAGGGCATTTGTTCTAATTTACTAAAAGTTAAACTTTAGGTAATCCTAGAAGTAAAGTACAAATGTATTTTTAATTTTTAATCTTTAATCGTTATCGTAAGCTTAAGCTCAAATGATACGAAATATGTAAAACGATTGAAAAATGTTTTAGAACCTCATAGTGTTAAACTGAGCCATATAATTTGGCAAATTGTAAAAACGCCTCAATGCACATAAACTCATTTAATTTAAACTATTTATTTGATGGAAAAAACGTTTTTCACATAATTTGAAATAAAATATTTGACGCTCTGCGTCGTTTCTGTTGAGTCCGTTTCCATTGAATGATTCTTTCGGTTTTTCGATTCAGTAAAAACATTTCACTTTTTATTCAACCGAAGGAAATTATGGTACAACTTTTAAGGAGTCGTAAGAAAAAATGCGGTGACTGAACAAACGTAAAATAGTTAATCGTTGAATGAAATCGAAAGCTTTGAAAATTTTTGTGCTTTTCGCTCCCTACTTCCTTGAAAACGATTTATTAGCCTCAAATACTAATAAATCTGGGAATAATTGATCTCACGAAGCCTCGGAGCGCCCTCGTCTCCCCTTTTCATTTCCCTGTCGTGATAATATTGGCTGAAGTTGATTCGTTTTGCGTAGATGGCTCAAGTGTCGTTCTCTCGTCGTTTCCTCCTCAGCCGTTCTGTTGAGGAGCAGTGGCCCGCTCACCATCATAATAACCGCTCCTAAAGGCGCGAGAAAAATGATGGAGACGACCGATATTCTCATGACGTCCAGAGCGATTTCTACTTTCACGGGATCGTTTTCCAACTTGGCGTTTTCGTAGGTCATCGGAGCCAACGCCGCCTGCAAAATTTTGTTTTTAATTTCAGTAAAAAATGATCGTTTCTAGGCAATTCTACTTGACCGACATCACTATGCTTTTTTTCATTTTCTCAGTCACATAGCGAAGCAACATTTTTTTTCGATATTCGCGTATGAAGCATGAAGAAAACGTTACTTGTAATGTTCCCTTCGACAACCAAGCGAGAGCCACGAAAACTCGCTCTTTCGTGTTGAAATTCGTCCGGTAAGTTGACATAATGCAGACTGCACTTCGCGCCTGATATTCGTTCGAGAAAAATGACGGTTCAACGTCACGAATGACGAGCATTCTTGACGAGAAACAATTTCAGGGAAGTACCGAACAAGTAAAATGGTTACCAGTAAGCCAACGAGTATGCAAACAACGTAAAGACCGAATTTATTCCAAGACCAGTTGGCGAAATTGATGTCAGCACCGATGACTCCGACGAGGACAGGTTGCATGAAGTGCCACGCGAAAAATATGACTCTCCTCATGGACGTTACCTGCGCATGATAAATTAGAGGAAATGAGGGAGGAGAGCCCGAGGCTGTAAAATTTGGAAAAGAATTTTTCAGTTTTCGAGACTAACGTCAAAGTTCACGTCGATCACGCGCCAGCCAGTTGTCGCAATAAATGCCATCACGATGGTCGCCAGGTAACCGCCTCCTGTGATCGCAATTGTTGATGCTGCTGTGGTGCACATGAGGGCTCCGAGAATCAAACTCGCCAGACGGTACAACGAAACGTATTTCTGTAAAACAAGTTGACCAATGAAAAGCCAATTTTGTTGCAGTTCGATTTTCTCCAATAAAATTGTCTCGACTCAACGAAAGTTTCCGTGCTTCAACAAATCTTTGATAGACCGAGACTGAATTTACTCAAACCCTGAAAAATCTTGGTCAAAATCCTTGTTTTGGATACGAAAATATTCGACTGCTTGAATTTAAGGCTTCGAAACTCTTGGCCCTTTTTTTAAATTTCTCATACGAAAAAAACGATCGACCTCCGCGACCAAAGGAAAAAGATGTTAGAAGAAATTGATCAAAATTGATTTTTCAGGGATTCGATCGTCGCACGATTGAACGATAATTTAATTTGAAATTACCGCAGCACGATGAGGAAAGAAAACGAAAAGGAGGCCGAGCAAAGTTCCAGTGACGACGCCGAGGAGAAGGTCGCGAAGTCCGCCGGGTATGTAAGTCCACCACGCGGTGCTCTTGGAGTCTGCGAAATCAATAGACGTAAAATGAAATTAGTTCGTCCAAGGGGAGTAGGAGAATCCTCCTCGTTTAGTCAGTTCGGACGAAATGAAATCGGCCGAAAAAGGGATCAATCATCGGCCAAAGCCTCCGTGACAGTTTTCCCAGTTTTAATCCGGAAAAATCGTTGTCCACTGGAGCGTAAACGGTTAAATACTTGACAGCGTATAATGATGCATCGTTACCAACGCTGAACACGACCGAGAAGCAAATCGAGTAGAGCGAGACGATGTGGACGTCGTCTATTGATGACGCTGTGCACAGAAGAGTCGCCATACCCTTGTCCTCGCCGTATCCTCTGTCGGCCAAGGCCAGCATGCAGTTGACCGTGACGACTGGCGACATGCATGCGATGATGCTCCTGCACAAAAGAAAAAAAAACATTAAGTTCGATGTTAATTCGACGGGAAATTTGGAGTGAGAAATTTTCATGAATTTTTCATGATATTCGATGCTTCAATAGCGAAAGTTAAAACGAGTTTTTTTCTCAAATTGCGAAACTTTTATTATCGCGAGTTTTTTTCTCGATTTCGTCATCTTCCCTCGTATGGATTGACGACTTTCATCGTCGTGGCTCCCTCTTCGCTTTACCCTCGCGTTATTCCAGCTCCTGAGAGACTTTTCTCTCTCCAGAGGGTTTCACCCACAGCCTCGTTAATTTACAACGCCTCTGCGTGCTCTCCCATTCGCAGGACCCTTTCAGCGAGGCGAATGTGACGAAAATCTGCGTCGATACTGACCGCCACATTTGACTGAGTTCCGCTCGGTTTTGCAGTATCGGAAACTCGGTAAAGCTGCTTCCCGTTTCGCTCACCGATCGATATGGAAGCTCCGCCGCGTGCCCTCAACGGTTTTCTATCCAAAAATATATACTGGCCCGCTCCGGGATCCTCCATTTCGGCTACCAACAAAGCCCCACGCGCCCACCACTCGTTCGTTTGTTCCCGCGATCGCCTCGTTATTGTTGCATACTGATTCGTTCGAATAGTTAAGCGCCTCAACGCGTTTTTTAAATCCGGGCAATCGACGCTTGGTTAACCTCAAATTTCGTTTGTCGACGAACACACCAAATATTTCGAGGTATAATTTCGTTTTACCCGGGAATGCAGCATCCGGAAAACGAAATTTTATCGTCGACCAAAATATCCCATTTGCTTGAACAAAAATACGCTGCATTTCACTATTCTTATCAAATTGTCAAATAGTTTTGTTTATTCAACGAAAAACATTCGAATTCACCACATTTTCGTTCAACTAAACGCGCTTCGTTCGATAAACTTTTTTCCATGTCCAGCTTTCCGCGATTGGCAAGTCACACACCGCGATTGCTGAGCAACATTTTATAAAAATGCCCGAAATATGAAGGTTTAAAAAAATTCAAGAATTCCGACCTCAATTTTGACAGGTTAGTTAACATTTACGTTGAACGAATTTCACAAAAGTTCACATGTTTCCACGCTCGCGTATGATGCAATAATATTCGCCACAATGAGGTTATGTAGCAAGTTGTTTCCGAGTTTTCCAATTCCGAAGGCGGAGTTAACTTTTGATCGTGACTGTTGACTGTGGCGAGAGTTAATGAACTGAGGGAAAAGGGATCGAGTGGACCCGTGAAACTCCGAGGAATTGTAAGAGAAAATGTGTTCTTGTTTGAACGAACGTTTTCTGCAAGAAAACGATTGAGCACTCGTCGAAAAGAATGAAAATTTCCGTACTGTATTATCCACAAAAGAGCCCGCAATTATAATTCCTTGTTATACGATTGATAGATGCACTGCGAACTAATCTGCGTTTCTTTTAACCTTTTACCGAGAGTGGGGAGTCTGTTCGTATTTTTCTCGAATAAAAGATCTACGAACGGTTATTCCGCAAGGAGAAAGCTAAAAAATAAAAGTTAATGGAGAATTGGCTTACCCGGTAAGAAAAGCCCAGTCCCAAGGGTAATTGAGAATGTAATGGGAACAAAGAGCGACAGTGAGCATCTCAAGGGTACACGGAAGCACAGCCAGAATCAGTATGAAGAAAGGGTATCGTATAAGGGGGGTCGTGGTCAATTGGAGGCCGGCCCGCAGGGTCACGAAGGTCAAACAAAAAGTCCGTATCTTCGCGATCGGCAAATGACCAATTTTTTCTTGTACGTCGTATATCCCAGTATTTCGCAGAATCATACCGGCCAATAACATTCCGAAGACCGGTGGTAATTGTAGGTACGGTATGTAAGCGAGACTCCAGCCTGAACACGAAAAACGGTGAATCGATGAAAAAATCGTTTCGTCGATGATTCTCCGAGATTGTTGTGAAATTTTCGTAATTACAAAGACGCTGCTGCGTTAAGCTCAAAAACGGCGTTCGACGGAATTGGGACTGAATTTTTTCATCTTTTCCTCACACGATACTTACCAACGAGATTTTACAGATGCAGCGTTAATAATTGTGTTCTCTTTACCTAAAATGTAAGACGCTAATACGATGAGAAATAGTCCGCAGCCGGCACCGCCGGCGAGCATCTCTTCACCAATGAGAAAATAAAGAGTAGCCCAAGCGATTGTGACGAGCACGAGACACGTTACGAGCCGAAAGATCGTAGACCACGTGACAGTTCCGCTGATACAGGCGGAGACTGGCTCGTTTACTGATATATCACGTAACTTGGCATTGCAACAGGTCGTTCTGCCGCAACAACCCGTTTCTTCCTTTTCCTCTTCCTCATCCTCCGCATCGATCTCGACAGAGTTCGCATTCACGTCGTTCGAATCCTCGTCATTTATTGCCTCCTGTCTCGCTTCACTGTCCTCGTGCGATCTAATTGTCGACCAATTATTTTTCGTCTTATTCTTTCGTCTCACCGCTCTCACTCGCTCCTCCTCCTCGTTCGCAACATAACCTCAATCGTATCGCCATCGGACGTTTCGAATTATTTGTTATTCACACTTTCATATTCTTATTCTAAATGATTTTTTTTTCGAGATTTATAATTTGGTACGAACACGAACGCTCCTCACTTTCCGGGCTGCCCGAAAATTTTTGGTATGTTAAACATTCTTACAGCTTTCTTCGATCTGTTTCACCTTGACGGCAGCAGTAGAACACGAGCTGTTGAACAAAGGAACGAATCGATTCGCAATCAACTTCAGACAACACCAATGATTTGGGATTTCTTTCGAACGACTACAAAACAACGATTTTATTATTCGTGTGTTGGGATAATTCGGAATAAAAATATACTGTTATCTCCAAGACTCTTCGTTGAATCGAGTATTTGGCGACAGAGTTTCAAAAATTGAAGGTTCTGCGCAAATGTGTCGAAAGTGAAATAAATTCATGGGCTGCTAGCGCAGCATTACGGCCGCTACAATTCCTCATGGTAAAGTATGTCATTGTTGTTCACATCCGTAAAGACTTGAGAAATATTTTCATCTTTTCACGACGGTGACGACGGGTTTCATCGTTAGGAGGCGTCGGTTGCGTCACCGTGTCTTTGACACCGCACCGAGGTATGGAGACAAACAAGAAAAAAGCAGTGCGTGATGGAAGAGTGCAGTGTTGCAGCACACGTTGCTGTTTGTGTGGAGAAGAAAAGCCGCGAAAGGGCGAAAAATATCGATTTCGAGGTTATATATTTGGCGAAACGAGCACGACGACGGCGAGGGTCTAGCAGTGGGTTGCTTTGCGGCAGAAGCACAGCGGCGAGAATTCCGCTATTCTTTTCCCTTTTTTTCGTAAGCCAAGAAGAGACTGTTTAGATACATCGCATATCGCGTTTTCCGTCATTTGCTTTCTCCCTCGTATTCCTTCGATACACATCTTTCGTCCGTCGTCGTCGACGCTTCGCTCTTTCATTTTCATTCCCTTTTTCTCTCTCTGGCAATCTTTTGGCGCTCGCGCGCGCGCGCCCGAACGCTCACCCCATCTATCGTCCTATCGTGCATCCCCCGCGCGACGCGAGAGATGATTGGGGGACGGGGGACAAGGCAGTTGGCGCATGGCGTTCGTCGACGCCACCAGGCGCCACCACGCTACGATTTATCCTCGACATAGCCTTTTTTCCTATCCTCTACAACCTAAAACATTTCAGTCTTCGAGCGTTACTCTCCGCGAGTGTGTGTCTCGTATCATTCCAAGATAAAAGCAAGAGTTGCCAAAAGCGATCGCTGTCGTTGTCGTAACGAATCATTTATCCTCTCGTCAAATTAGCAAGATAAATTAGTGTCACGGCTGTTCGTGTTGCGTGACAGATTATCGTTCTAATTGATAAATCCATTCAAAGCGATGTGTTATTCGCGGTTGATCCGCGGATACTCTACCGGCGTTTATGACGTTTTTCTGGAATAACATTTATAAATAATAGAATAACGAGGCTATGCCAGGAACGAGGGGACGTAGATCGGTCGAAGGAACACTGGAGCGTGTTCGCATCGAGAACTGCTGCACAAGGTAACGAGACATAAGCCCGTTTTTCAATATCGACACCCACGTCAAAGACTACCATGCTTTTTCATTCGTGTTTCTCGAGTTCAGGACTCTTTGAGCAAACATTTGTACACCAATTTTTTGGCTCCGTGTCCCGAGCATTTTTGACTATTTTCCCGAAACAAATCCCGGATAAATGCACCAGTCTACGAATCCGCTTATTCTCAATTATCGTATCAGAATTTCTAAGTTATTCGATCAAAAGTCCTGTCACTCGCCATTTATTTTCGATCCGCGAGCGAAAACTTCACGTCTCCGATAAGCGTTGCTACAGAAAATTACTGTTTCTCCAGCAATGTTGCTCGATTATTCTGCGCTAAAGTTTCGCTTCGTTTTCCCAGCGATTTTCATTTATAAATGCAGCACTTTCAGTACCGTCTGTCACGTATATGTTGCATGTTACAACAACAATCGATCGAGGTGTAGAAAAGTGGCCATTTTGGTTGATTGTATACCTGTACGTATATATGTCCGTCTACACAACTCACGCGGCAGACAGACGTGCGGAATAATTCATTTGGTGAACATGCGTCTGTCGACGTAGAACGCTGCGTTTGTTTTGTCTCGTTTTTTTTTTCATTCTCGTTTCCGCACGCACTTGTTAACCCTCGTTATTATTTTTATTTTCCTAAATAAATTGAAATAATAATGCATAATGCGAGCAACGCCGTCGTATTTTGGCTCGTTAATAGCGTTGAATTACTCGGCGAGTCCAATTTGTTGCTATTGAACGAGTGAACTCTTCGGAACACTTGGCTTTTCCAGTAAATTGTAATTTTCAGTATTTCGCACGTAAATCATTTTCGTTGTGTTTTTACTTCGATTATTCGCTCTCTTGACGTCCAGAAGTGATCGAATACGTCGAAAAATCGATCTCAACGACACAGTTTCAAATATTCCGAAATGACAGCTCGCGTAACGCTTACGAAGACATCGCTCTGCGAAGAGGTAAGCAAAAACTCGGCGAAGAGGCTTGAATAATCCCCCGATTTTTTCGACTCATTTTCAGCAAATCATTTCCGATCACACGCCATATCGCGGCCTCGGCGAAAGCGAACGCCGTGCTCGCCAGGCGATTTTTACGATAAAATATTACGGACACGAGCTTCGGGAGGAAATATTTTCATCGGAGGATATTAAAGATCGTGCTAATAATCGAAGCAGAACTTGTGCGCGGGGGGAGCCCCGTCCTCGCTCTCTTTGTGCGCTTGATGCATACACTTTTATCGCGGATTGGATGAACCCTCGGAGATTCGCAAACGGAAGTTCTCGCGCCGTCAGACCGTTTTATGAAATTTCTATAGGCAAATTCGTCCCTCGGTATACCGGGTGCGCTCGCAGGACCGTACGAGTGTGTTTTCGCTTCGGTTTTCGAATAGATCAGCACCTCGGAAGTGCGGCGAATTTTTTTTATTCTCAGAAAAATTCGGGTCTCGACACGGAGCTTACCAAAATCGTCAATTTTCACGAAAATCGACGACAAATTTTCACATTCTACGAACTTTGACGTCACTGTGAAATCGAACAAAAGCAAGCGGCGAAATTATCGTGCTTCCGAGAATCTATCGAATCGTCTCGGGAACTCGGCGGCTCCTTCGTTTCGTTCGCCCTCGAACTTCTCAAGCTCCCCGGGACACCCGCTAGATTTCATATTTATATAGACGCCGGAGGTTTTAAGTGAAAGAGGAAAAGCAAAAAGAGGGTTGCGGGAGTCCGAGGCGAAGAGGGTTGCTTATATGCGCGTTTTCGAGGCTCCAGGAAGCCGGGTGAGCGGGGGGAGGGGCGGGGGGGGGGAAGAGAGCTGGGCTTTGGGTTTGGCGGTTAACCGGGAGAAATAATCTTGCTGGACTTTCGCCTGATTTTATTTCCAATATTATTTATTCTCCGAGTCAACCACTCACTGCGCTCGAATCATTTTCATTCTATTTCTCAAGAGCCCCCCGCCGAGATAAAAAGTGCTCGAATTTTTTCTTTGAAAATTTGTACATTTTTTCGAAATTCTTTTTCCTGACGATGGAAAAGGTTTGATCGGGTCGCCCCGCGAGGTCACGAGATCTCGAGGCTTTTTTTTACTTTACGAAAGTCTTTTGAGTGCCACGAGAAAATCGGGTTCGACGATTTTTATGATTTTCTTTCGGAATATTTGAGTTCCTTTGAGACCTGGCGAATGAGCGTCACTCGAGAATCCAATCACCTCGAAGTTCATATCCAGAGCTCGCTTAGCCGAGATAATGCGGCATTAGATCAATCGCAAAGCTGCTCGAAATCAAATTTTCGGTCACCCGGAAGGTTAAATCAGTTGAACGCTTAATTATTCAATTCTAGAGTTTCGAAGTACGTTTCGGAGATGTGAAAAAAGCGGCGGGAATCGAAGCGCCAAACCTTCGAAGAGTGCAGTCGAGCGGTGCCGAGAATCCGTTGACGATGGAAAAAAAAATCGGTTTTCCGCACACCGCGAAAAAGAAAAATATTTGGAAAAAAATCTCGCCGAGTCCCACGAAAATGCGGCGAATTCGAGAATTTTTTCGAACATTTGTCATTCACCAATTTTTTATTTCACGAAGTATCGGTGCAGCTTGAAAAACTACGAATTGCGAATTCGACAGGGAACGAAATTGGATAATTTCTGGAATTATTGGAGGCTTTTTGTACATGAATTCGTTGAACTCCAACAGGCTGCAAATTTCGGCGTCATAATCGACCAAATCCACCACATTTCCATCCCATCGAGTAATTATTCTCAGTGCGGAAGTTAAAACTGACCCACTGCGAAGAGACTCGACACGAATCCTGGAAAGTTCGTTGATATTACAAAATCTCGAACTCCGGACGTCAAACATTGCACTGAGAAAAAAGCGTGGCATTACGCAGTGCCAATGCTGCAATATTTCACGAATTATTGACGTGGCTTAAAAAATACCGAATCGGAAATTCGGCAGGGAAGAAAATTGGAGGTTTACTGGATTTATTTGAGAGTTTTTTTAGATCATTTCGTCGGACTCCGACGTTGGAAACTTCAGCGTCATTGCAATGTACGATCATCACAAAAAACATGATTAACGAATAAAGTAGTTTTGGATCAAACTGCAGGCGCATTTTCCCCGAAAACATTGCAGTTAAGGTAACTCCTGTACTGCATGCTAGTCAAATGAGTGCTAAATTTTCAAAACGCTTTTAGACCAATGTTAAAATATTAAAAACGCTAGTTTTACAAAAGCATCAACTGATAAATGCAAATTTCCACGCTGACACATTTTCCCTGGTTTTTTTCAAAGAATTATCTGCGTTTTTTCATCGACTTTATTGCAACAAGTCTCATTTTGTTCGTCAACTGGTCCTCTACGAATCCACCGTGTAGTTGTTCTTTTAACTTGATCGTTTCACTGTTGCAGCTAATTGTAAATTAAGTGAAAAAACTTTTTCATTCATAATTTCTGAAGGAATGAGTTCAAAGGAAAATCTGCGTGGTGAATTCGCAGAGGATCGGTTGAGGAACAAAATGAGACTCGGTGCAATAAAATCGGTTGAAAAATACAGATGATTCTTTGAAAAACAGCTGTGAAAATGTGTCATCATGGAAATTAGCATCTGTCAGTTGATAGTTTTGCAAAACTATCATTTTAAATATTTTTTCACGTTAATAAAATACGCTTGAATACATATCTACGAACAATAAGTTTAGTCGGTACGTTGAACTTGGTCCAAAAGCGTTTTGAAAATTTAGCATTCATTTGACTAGCACGCAGTACAGGAGTTACCTTAAACGAAGAAAACTCTTCCAATAACATCAATAGGGTATTACACATTTTTTGAAAACTGTTTCAAAGTAATCCTGAGATCGTAATAAACCAGTAGAATTCTTATTTCAATTTTATAAGACCGAAAAGTGTCTTAAAAACTATTTTTATTTATGTATAATTTTGAATTTTACGGCGGAAACGCTAGACGCCGTGTTGTTTCCTTTAGTAAACAATACGATTGAGAAAGAGCAAGTAACAAGATTTGAGAAAATAATGAGTTATAATGGTACATCATTGGTGCCTCGTGCCTGGATGCAATAATACGAGTGTAAAAATGCCACAAAGATTGTGGATTCATCGCCACACCATCGATGTATTTATGATCGGCAGATTCGTACTTTCTGCTTTCACAAAAGCGTCTTCCATATCATGCGATTTTAATAAATTTAATGATAAAGGTCCACAAACGTGCATAATAACTTGAAATAATTTAAAATTTCAAAATAAAACAGGGCGCACGATAAGAATCTAGATTGTTTGCTATCGGAGTGACGTCGCGTTGGAATCCAATGTGGCGGATGGCGTTTTAGACATTTGAAAAAGAGATGAGAAAAGCCGATTTTCCAAATTTAATGATAAAATTTACATTTTTACGAATAAATATTGACGTTTCTCCTTTACTTTTTACGAATATCATAAACGTGAATTTTTATATATTTTCTTACATGCTGGTATAAAGTGCCCTATTGCGATTGGATAATCAATTATTTTCCCCAATGTGGATCCTCCACGAGAATAGCGTGAGTTTCCGGACGCATGCACCGGAACTGAAATTCGTTCATCGCCATCAAATTTCTGCCCAAGTCGAACATAAACGTTGTTAAGAATTTTTTAGTCGAACGATCCAATTTGGATTTGGATCCCGAAAAAACGAAGAATTCGAACGGACTTTATGCTCGCGTTAAACCGAATGGGATTTGGCTCGATGATAAAGTTTCTGTGTCAGTGCAAACCTCGTCCGTATGCAGAGGCGCAACATCCCCATAGAAAGGCATATTAATAAGTAAGTATGCAGGAAGAACTCGTACGAGTTCGAATCTACGTCTATTTTAGTTTGCGAAAGGCGGTGCGCGCATTCACAGTCGGTGCATATACGTCGAGTGGATTTAAGGTTATTGAACTTACTCATTGATCGTCTGCTGACTGTAGCCGTAACTACTTGCCACTATAGCATATTGAGCCAAAGCGTTTTGTGCTCGGTGAAAATGCTCTCGCGGATGCTGTGCTCCGGGCATCGATCTCTTGCCGCTCTCGTTTGTTTCTCTCCCTCGTTCTCCGCTCTCTGTACGCACGATTCCACATTTAAATTTAACAATTAAAAAGTATCAACTGATCGGGTTCGGGCAAAGCCCGAGCGAAGAGGAGCTTCGGCTTCAAAGAAAAAGCTTCAACTTCATCGTGCGCGCCGTTTCAAACGATAAAGATTATTTTAATCAGCCCTCTTTGATCGTAAGATATACTCCGGCGTTGCAAAGCTTCTGGATAATTCCCATTCAGATGCATTTTCCAGTGTGAAAAGTCTTTTGCATCGAGTGCAGCTTCCGGGGAGCTCAAAATCCCTGGGACAACACTCGTTGTATTCGAGGAAATTCCATAATTGAAGTTGGGCCCTCCTCGCTGTTTATTTGGAAAAAAAAGAAACATTTGAATCACCGAAGATTCTTTCCCTCGGGCCACGAAGCGAATGCTTTCGGACCAAGATTACTTCGGTTCTGGACAAGCTCGAATTGCCTTGAAGAAAAAAGCGCGTGAAAATCATAACACAAATTGGGGCTTCGAGCCGGGGATCAGAGCGAGAACAGCGAAATTTGAAAGCGCGATTTGAGCAGGTTGTTTGAGCCCTTGGAACAACAAAGTCGTCGCGAATCCTCGTGCAAAGCTGCTGAGCTCACGAGTCCGTAAACGGAGCGTGACGAGCATTATTGAGCGGGGCGGGGGCGCCCGCGATGGAGTAATTGTCACAAGATAAAACCGGTGACGAGGAGCAAAGAGCAGAATTGGATTGGCAGAGTGGACTAAAAAGTGTGTCTATTCTCGCCTTTTCCCAGCTAAACAAGGGGAGAGCGGGAGCGCGACGGAGAGCGTGAGAAAAGAGAGAAGCCGAGTGACAGCCTCGCGTCGAAGAGAGTACCAGAATATGTGACGTATACTCGATATTCTCGAGTGGTCTCGTCGGTAGTCGAGAGCCTCGAAGCATCGGCGTCGACGACTTCGACAACGTCAGGAAGTAGAGAGAGAGAGAGAGAGAGAGGAATCGGAGGAAGATGCCAAAGAAGGAGGGGAAGAGAGGGAGCGCAGAAAGTGCGATGTAAGAGCCTCATCCCAGTCTCTCTTTTAACCTTACGTGTGCCCTTTTGCTCGAGAAGCAGCGTACCAAATGCACACACAATATCGATCAGGTCATAGACAAACCGAGAGAGCTGAGCAGCTGCTTCGCAAAAAAGCGCCTTTTGCAACAATACTCGGGGCTGTGTCTGTAGGTGTGTGCCATTCGTGGAGCGGTGTACACGCGAAAGTTGGCTCTTTTCATCATTCTTCAGCGGCCCCTGCGCGTCGCTTCGTCTCCATTCGCTCGCAGTTTGACTCGGTGCTTTTCTTTCAGACATTCTTTTGTCTTCCTCCCGCGCGCCCGTACTTAAACTCGGCACAGGCTTTTTTCCCTGGGCGTTTTCGTGGTAGGTGTTGCTCATATGTTCATTTATTTGCACGCGCCCCGCCTCCCTCCGGAGCTCGAGGGGGAAAGTGGAGTAAATTCGTTTGTCTTTTATCGCGGAATGTTACGAGAAATCTGACGTGTATTGTCGGGCTCGCTCCCAAACTCTACGTTTCCGCTGACTCACTTCGGACTGCTCCGGTGAAAGTACAAGTAAAAGTCGCGTTACGCTGCTCCGAGGTTCCCCGCGTGCGGTCGCTCCGCGTTCCTCGTCGCTCGCGCTCCCTCTCGGGACTCGGAATACGCCTCGGATCTCGCATCGGGGGAGCGCCGCGGAGCGTGGAGTCTTTGAAGAATCCGCGCCGCGGAGAGTTGCGGAATCGAAGAAATCGGAGCGCAGCGGCTTCTGGGCTGGGAAACGAATCGAAAAGTACGAAAAACAACTCGGCGTTTCAACCTCGCCGCCGGAGTTTCCGAGGAAATTTCGGAATCCCTCAATTTCTCCTGCCATTACTCCGGCTTCGGTTTATTGGAAATGTTCGAAGGTACCGAGCGAGGAGAAGGTTTTGACGCGAGATTCTTGAAGCTTCAAGAATCCTCCCGAAATGTAACAGCGTATTCATACACGAGATTTTCCTCCGCGCCCGAGCTCTTCACCTTCCTCGCGCTTGATGCAACATCCCCTCGCGAAGGATGTCTATACATCGCGCGGGCATTAGGTTGAACCGCATTGGCGATTTTCCAGCTACAAGAGGCACGTAGCGGCTGCTCCTCTCGAGGGGAAAAGCCAGAGAGCATCGGCTCCTCCAGGGCGGGAGCGAGTCTTCGCTCGGTCGCAGGCAGCACGTCGAACGCTGAGATATTCGACGCTGCACCGGTGCGCTCCGTACGTCGCGAACGCGGGGAGAGAGAACGATCACGGAGGAAAGGAGCCGGGGGTCTTTCCTCCTCCCGGTCTCTGAGGGATTCCCTCGAGATTTTAACTCGAGATTTCGCCCCTCTTGCATGCATCCATTTCTCACTCCGAATCTCTATAAATATATTTTTTCTGTACGTGTGTATGTGCACGGCAGATTGTCGTATAATGGATATATCGAGGCGAGCGCGGGGCTCTGCTCCGAATCGAATTGATATCCATCCGACATCTAGTGGAAAATTTCGAATCATGCCCTCTGGGGAAAAAAGTATTTTCCAGCAGGTTGCCGGGAATTTGGAGAACCTTGGAGAAATTCATCTCGCGCAGCGACGTTTTCATTTCGCGCGGAGTTTCCGTTAATACGGATTCTCCCCGTTTGTCCAGCGCGGGGCAAATGTCGCGAAGGATTTTTTAATCTCCATTAAGCGTCGAAACGAGAATCACTCCAAGTGAGTCGGAGTCTCGTTTTCACGAGATTTTTTAACCGACTCTTTCAACTCTCGCGTCCCGAATCTCCCCGTTTTTTCCGGGCGCCCGCATCGAACCGAAGCACTCCCGGACTGACGAGCCTCGCGATTTTCGCGGACGCGCGTCCGTCCGACGGACTTCCACGCGGCCGAGCCCCTCCGAACGGACACTATTCAATCCCCGTTCATCGCGTCGCGTTCGTAGAAAAAAGGAGGCTCAAAACTGTATAAATGAAAGAGGAACGGAGTCTAAAAATAGGTTAAAATCGTCCGAGAATTTCGGACGAACGACCAGCGAGAATATGCACGGGGAGAACGGGGCCGGGAGAAAAACCGAAAGAGAATTATACAGAGAGAGAGAGAGAGAGAGGGAAAAAAAATAGAAAGAGCTGCGAGGGAGTCTGCTCGAGATGAGTGAACGTTGAATATCGAACAGCGAGTTCGAACCTCGATAGGAGGGCACGAGTGTGCTGACCACTCTGCGCGGGGATGGTCAGTGACGATAGAGCCTCGAGAATATTCGAGGAAGAGAGCAGAGGGAGAGTAACAGGGTGAGAATAACGCAAACGGACGACATTCCAGTTCCTATAGATACGAGGCGATCTCGTCAACGGATTCTCGCACCTTCCCTCCCCGCGTCCCTCGAGCCTTTGTGATCGGCCGGTGTACACGAAAACTGAATCGACCAACGCATCCATCGCTCCGTTCCCCGTGACCTACTTCGATGTCTCGATTATTCTATGCACATGCATCCCCGCCTATCCGTATGCACGCCCCCCTTGACTATAGATATTTCGAAGCTGTTTATTGGACGTGGTCTCTGTGTCGCGCTCCGATAAACGCACACAAGCTCTCGCCTCTCCCCGTCGCTGCTTTCGGCTCGAAAGATGCAGGTCGACGTCCCATCTGTATACGCGACGTACGCGACACTTGTATCCATGCGTATATACACGGGGGCAACTCGGGCCACAAAGGATATGCATTCACGTGCATTTGCATACAAGTTGGATCCCGGTCATCGACACACTGGCGGCTCACGGAGCCGCAAAAGGGCCGGGGAGTAAGTGAATTTTATGCACTTTTCTAGTTCGTTATTCGCAACGGATTTCGTCGCACGCTTTTTTACTGGATCAAGCCCCCCGGGATCCGAAATGCCTGTTGTCGTGCGCATGCGGTAGCGGATTTGTGCGAAACAAATGAGGGCCTCCGAATTGGCTCACCGGAAGCTTTTGCGAGCGTGAAATTTTCGTTCGTTGTAACGAGCTTCGAGATTCTTCTGTAATCTAGCTAACGAGATGAAAAATTGGGGAAAATATCGAAACGAAAAGTTATTCTCGTGAGGAATTATTCGTGCGCTCGAGCTCCGGACGACGACGATGTAGCAGGGACGAAAGATATTTCATTTCATATCCAATATTCGAGGGAACCCGACGTAACTACTTTTTTCATAGAGCTCCCCGAAACAGCGTATCCAGGCGTTTGTTAACACGTAAAATATCATGGATTATAAACGCCCACGAGGCTCTTATCTTCCTCTCGTAGACACTGCCATGAACTTACACGATTCCAGCGTGTTGGGATGGGGCCGGAGAGAGAGGCCAAGACGAGTGTTGCTGCATAAAGCTCGTAAAATATACATGCACACTCATCCACGCTCCCTTTCACGTACTTGTAAAATTGTACTAGGCCGTTTCTCTCGTGTTGCTTGAGCTAAGGGATGTCTGCTAATGACCCTTCGCGTACAGGCTCATCCATGTTAAATAATCAAAACACACGCTATATTTTTCTACTTAAAATCCTTTTGTCTCACGCTCCACTCGTTCGCGCTCGATCCTTCAAAAGCATTCGTTCTCGCGACGCTGAACTTTGCGACGTTCGGCTCCAACGAAACGGCCGAGATAACATCTCCGATTCACCAATTTTTATTCCACGTATCGCTGGTGTAGGTTGAAAAACTACGAATTGCAAAAATTCGGCAGGCAACAAAATCGAAGATTGCTCGAACTATTCGAGTTTTTTGACATCATTTCGTCGGAGTCGAACGTTGCAAGCTTCAGCGTCATTCATCCCTCCTGCTCTCCGCGCACAAAAGACGAATTCGTGCTCGATCTTTCGAGCAACTTTTCCGCACCGTTAATAACAATAGTCTGGGGGAGTCTTCGAGAGCGATTGATCGCGAAAAAATCTTGAAAGATCGATCGAATTTTGACGAAAATAACGAATCCGCAGCATCGAAATTCACCAAGTTTTCTGAGATTTTAAAAAAAACATCTTTTACCCTCAAATCCTGGACGCGAATTCCAACGATTGAAAATACAATCGGAAAGAGAGTCGAGCGAGGGTGTATATAAAAAAGCGTTTATTCGCCTCGACTCACCTGCACAATAATTGCATACTCGAACCCTGAATAAAGTCTTTGAGTATTGGGAGCTTTGTGCAACCGAAACGACACTCGCACACACGCGCGCTCACGCATACACACGAATAATTTTATTTCGGACGCAGCGAGCTGTCTCCGTATATTTCTATATCCGCCATAACTATTATTCGTGCTGCGAGCCCAGCGAAGAAAAGGGTGAAAGAGAGACGGAGAGAAAGCCGAGAGTCGTCTCGGTGCAATCTCCTCTCTCTTGCTCCCGGACAAGGGAGAGGGATAAGGTCGAGCCGGGCGCGAGAGTCTCGCGCTCGCGGTCGATACCGCCCCCTCGCCCCGCGGCCGCCCCTCCGGCCGTCCGTGCTCTCCCAGTCCGCGAGAATCTACGAACGTTTTCTCCAACCTCTGACGAAGCGGCACACAACTTAATGCCGTGCATAGCGCACGCTCGTGCACTTGTATACACTCTTTTTTTCAGTACTTAGAAAAAAACATCGTATATACAGATATTAAGAATTGTGCATAAAGTGCCACGAGATTCTGTGACGAGAAATTTTTCGTGGACCGTCGTCGTCGTGTGGGCTCGCGAAAAGTATAAAAAACGAGCTTGCAAAGCAGCTTTAAAGATGCAATCTTAAGGACGGAAAGAAACCATCGAGAATAGTCGCGAGCTCTCGTTTTACGTTTGTTCACCGCAGTTGAAAAAACGTTCTGGGAATTATGCGTCGACAAATATTCGTACGAATACACTCGAGGTCCCTTTTCATTACGCGATTTAACGCACTAGAGTACGAGTCGGTGAATCGTCGATGTTAAATACGAAAGGGAAATATTCTCGAGTTTAATCAGTCCCTTTTACGGCCCCGTTGACAATGCCAAACAGACCGGGACGCGCGAGCCCCCCCCCCCCCCCAGTGGATCCACATCGATCCGGAAACCTTCGCTTCGGTCTTCCAGAGTTTTTGGATCGAGCTCCTCTACACGCTCGCGATCAGCTGATCGAGCGCAGCTC
The DNA here is from genome assembly GCF_019457755.1 of Venturia canescens. Classification (NCBI taxonomy): domain Eukaryota; kingdom Metazoa; phylum Arthropoda; class Insecta; order Hymenoptera; family Ichneumonidae; genus Venturia; species Venturia canescens. The sequence goes on from NC_057425.1 coordinate 5,908,135, forward strand.
GCGCACCCGGCGAGGGAACTTCACGCTGGAATTTCACGCGTCAAATTTTAGCGTCATTAGACCGTGGATTTTTGATTTTCAGGTTTGAAAGCCCCTCAGACCCTTCGAATCTCGTATCGATCGATCAAAACTCCCGCAACTGTGAATTTCATCGATTTCGTTGAAGAAAGTCATCGCGAGGCCCAATTCCGTCTTCCAGTTTTTCCATTTCCAAGTATCGACTGCGAGAACACATACACGGAGAGACTTTTGTAGCAAAAATCACTATGTTTTTACAGCAACGTCGGACCACATCGACATTGTAATAATAATCGCTACGGAGTGTGTCAAATAATGCAAAAGTTTGGGGAACCATTGCCACAGTTCGTAGTAAATAACGCGCTGTATACCATATCAAAAGTGAACACCGAGCGAATTTTGATGAAAAACATAGTAAATAATGAAATGATTTGATCAACATTTAGGAGATAACGTAGCAGTCGTTTCTCTGTGCTATACGAAAAATTGACGACGCTGAAGTTTGCAACGTTGCAGTCCGACGAAATGAACGAAAAATTAATTCATTAATCACCAATTTTTTATTTCACGAATCACTGGTATATGTAGGTTGAAAAATTAAAAATTGCGAATTCGGTAGGGAACCAAACTCGAGATTACTGGAATTATTCGAGAGTTTTTTCGAACATTTCGTTGGACTGCAACGTTGCAAACTTCAGCGACATAAAATTAAAAAATCAAATTAAAATATTCAAGCAATTTGTCCACTCGAATTCACCAATTTTTAACATTTTTCCAAAGTCTCGCGAGTGACATTCGCATATCGATAGATCGTTCGATGTATGATGTTTTGCCCGTGTAGTGATGCACTATGGTGAAACGTAATAGAATGGCGATATAGAACAGCGCTGCTACAAAAGATAGCAAATTTTTCTGGCACATTCATCCGAAATATTCGTATAAAAGTTTCTCCGTGTACCAAAGTGTAAACTTTCCTCGCAAGAAGCAGGCATTAAGGCGGTGCTGCTATAATTTTCAGGTGAGTTACCGCACGGCAATGCCATTTGTATATGCAGCGGCTGCGTTTTTGCCCGTCTGTGGGTACGAGGCCAATTCAGTGTTGTAAACGCCTAATCTTCGTGTACGCGTTATAACGTTCACGAACAAGTAGAATCTTCCTGGATGAGTGCTTTTCTCTCTCCCTCTCATTTTCGCTCGGCCAGTAATCGCACGTACGTATAAAGTACTGATACACGGCGGACGTGCTTTTCGTGTTGCATTTATTACGAAGGCGTAGCAGCCTGAAACATAAATGTGAAAAGAAGGCTACGAATAGCTCGCGTTTTTTCGACGTCTGCGTGCGGTTTTTTCTGCCCTTTTTCAACCGAAACTCCGCTTTTTTCTGCTGTCTTCTCGGGCCTATTTCGTCCGCTTCCCTACTTCGATTCCATTTTGATCGTATGTAATATCGCTCTGGTAGACACATGACCCGGGATTCGGCGACGTTGCAAGCCACGTTGACAGCAGAAATCGTCCGGCACAACTGCGACGCTTTTTACGCAGCACGAATAAAACAGACGCGGACGAGAGTCCGGCGGAACGTGGGCAACCGGAAGAATAAACGCCGAAACTCAAACTGCTTTTTCCCCGTGCTAGAAGCGTCGGGAATCGGAAAACAAAGTCGAAAAAATCTCCTGCTTTTGACAGCAAAACCTCGATTTCCTGGGGATGTAAAACGTCACGCTTTAAATTTTTAAAACGCTACTGCAAGTGAGGGACTTGGGAATATTCGTGGTCGGAAAAACTCTCGGGGTTCAAGAATCTTCGAATTTTCCGGAGAGTAAATTCGACACTCGACCCTTTATACAAGCTTTCTTCGTCCCCATTTTTCCATCCGCAGCGCTCTCGCTTCTCCCAAAAGTCGATCACCTTTTCCTGCGCTGGAATCGCCGCACCCCGAAGACCTCGAAGCGCTTCTGCGATTGTCAGTGTTAAAATCATAAGCGGAACTTAAGAGCATGGATCAGTCGACTAATCTCACCTCGAATTTTCGAAATGAAAATTCTCCGCTGTCGTTTGACTAATCAAAAAAAGGCTCTGTCGGCGGACGCGGAAAGATGGCAAAAATACGCTGACAGGGGCTTTTTTTTATTGATCCAACCGTGTCGAACATATTCAATTTCGAAAATTGCAGCTATCTCTCTCGCACTCACGGTGGCGAGATAGCGATTGCTCCATCACCTTAAACCGTATTGAAAAAACTATATAACGAATTCATAAAAATCGCAACAGAGTTTGTAACAAAAGTTTATTAATGAATTTGTAGTACACAAATCCAGTAATGAAATACAAGATGAGAGATAACATAATCTTGGGTTATGTGAATAGATATGGTCCATGATTTAACAAGATCAACATGATGAATCGACATTTGATTGATTTCCAACTTGATTGTAATCGTGCTTAACTCTAAGATGAGTCGAATGAATGACGAAAATCAAGAATAGAAGTATAACTCTCATTAAGTTAAGGATAAAACTTACTCGTTGATTTCAGAGGTTTCCTCAATAACACGAATCAATAGCAAAATGATTTTTCCTTATTAACCCTCTCAGACCAAGACCTATTTCGCGTTGACGGAAAATGATTCCCTTCATAATTTTATCTCAAAATACTTTCTAGTTACCGAGTCCATTGTGACATTTCAGTTTTTTTGTTGGGAAATATGAATTTTTGAATGTTCGCTGCGCGCAGAACCAGGTCCTTGAGGAGCAAAATCAGTAAAATTTAGTAATTAATCTAGCACCGAATACCTTAACTACATCATATTAGCTTCCCTTTGAAAGAAAATAACGTTTGGAGTTCGAAAAAAATGTGTACTAACTTTTCCTTTGCGATAACTAAAGCACCTTTTCACACAACGCCAACTCAACATGAAACGCCGACTTCATATTGATATTTCGATGGGTTAAAGCAGTTTGTCTCTTGGTTTAGGAGTATCCATGGTGCAATCTAACCTTGCTTGACGGAAATAGGCAGTTAGAACCCCGACTTTACTGACCGATGCAGTTTTATTGGGCCTGGAAGCGCGTGTTGCGTAAAAGCAACATACGGTCCGAGAGGGTTAATCATTTATTGAGGATTTGAATAATGATTATATTTTCGACTACATATCCATGTCAATATTTCTGTATATCGATTATAGCATCTTCATGATTTTTTAGTAATTTTATTGATTTTGTGATCTTTCGGAATACATTACGTGGAACGAACTCGATCCCTCAAACATAAACAAAACTTCGTCACAACATATATCATATATCTTTTACACGATCATTGCCAACTAAACATATTTCACTTATGTAAATTCCCTTTCCGATCATTTTTAACAGTCAGAATCCCTCAAAAACGTTTATCCATCGAAAATATCAAAAGCTCCAAGGGTTTTGAATAGGCACGAAAAAATCTGATAATCCGCCTCGATTATTCTCATCCCGAAATATCAAAATCGAGCAAGCTCTCCTAAAATTGAACAGTCCCGCTCTACATTGTGTACCCTCGCAACAGGATTGACGTAAAAGAACGCCGAAGCTCGTTGAAACCTGCTGAAAAAGTGAGCTTCCCCGCGGGGTCCGTATCACCCCGATCTCTCGGCTCGTTCGCCGGCATAATAGCTACAGTGCATATGCAAAAAGGATGAAAAAGGTTATTGTACAGGCTGCCGGTTCGTCGACGCGTGACCTACGTGACTCTGATTTTGATGTAGAAATGGCACGTGTCGTATTATTCGTCGTCGTCGTCGTCAACGTTGAGTACGGAGAGAAGCTTCTCCTTATGTTCCTGGCGAATAGTCGTGTGCTATATTTGCTGATTCTCCGGTTCGAAGGGACGAGACAAGACGAGGGTGTTTCGCGCAGAGTCCTCTGCGTGTTTCTCCCTCTCAGCTTCCGCCTCGCTTCCCCACTCGCTCTTTCTGCCTCTCTGTCCGCGTCTCTCCACGCGCGAATAAGAAGGAGCAACTTCAGGACACGAAACGAGGGTTCGGAGAGTTTAGGTTGCGTCGCAGGGCTGCGGCGGGGCTCCCTCGATCGCACACCGTTGATGAGAATTCTGACAGCAGTTGTGGCCAAGGTGCGCATCCTCTCTTCGAAATTACACTGCCATCGCAAAGTTTCAAAATGCTCGCGATCATTTACTCTCAACGAAAATTCTCTCCACGGGAGGAATATATTTGCATTAAAAGATGAGAATTCACAGCGCGGATGTTGATCCGCGGTGAAATCCGCCGAGGTGCGCGCAGTTCCATTCACTAAGCGAGCTCTTCGCTCCGATTTCGCGCAATTATTCAATCGTTTTCCGCTCAAATTCACCGGAAATCAATTACGTTTGATCGACGCGATACGCCGAAGAAATGAATAATTAGCGCGGTTCCCCCGGCATTTTTCTCCAGACGCCTCTGCCCCCTCGTTGAAAAATACTTTTTTATCGCTCTGTTTCGTAGACGAGAAAACAATTATTGGCAAATTTTTCACCCGACAAGTTTCCTCGGAACGATTATCAATCATTCGTCGTTCGAGTGGGAGAGAAAACTCGATCATTAATACTCCGTGAGACGATCACTCACCGTGCCTTTTTCTTATTATTCAACGCTGTCCCACTTCTGCCCATTCAGAATCGTTTATTCCTCGGGATCTTAAAGAAACAATAAAACTGTACAGAAATCGGTTTTCCCTTAAAGACTCCCGTTGAGAGTTACGGCAACAACGGAGAGCGACAACGAAGACAATAAATCTCAACGGCTCCTCTCTTACGTATTCGGAGTTAAACTCGGCCTGAAGAGGCATTCGCCGAGCCAAGATTTGACGAAAAACCAAGCAGAAGTTTTTCATTAATCTTCTCGTCGGATCCTCATCGCTGCGTGTGACACTGCTTCGAGTCGATACTAAAAAATGTCTGTTTCGAGCCAACCGCGACGGAGGACAAAAGTTCGCGTCAAGAATCTTCGACGAAGTATGACCTATCGAAGGGCCAAATTCAACCACGTTCCCGACGAGATGTCAGAACGCAGAGCCTCTTTTTCTCAGTGTATTAAATTATGGAAAGAAAACTCTGAGAACTTCAACCTGCTCGACGTCTTCGACGTCTGCTACCCACGTCTCAGTAGTTCTCTTCCCAATTACTGAGCTTCCCGAATAAAAATTGAAAGCTTCCACAAAAGTGAGCAACTCCAATCGGACTGTAGGGATGTCGGATTGTTAAAGAAAGATCGATTCGTCGAATTTAGTCGAATTGAGGCGCGCAGCAAATCAACTCCATAATAAATTGAGTACCCAGAGATCGATCCGGTGAGAATCGATTCTGTGAATTTCACAATGAAAAATCGTAAACAATGACAGTGATTTAAAAAAAAGCAGAGAAAAACGAGTCACCTCTTTTACACAGAGGTGGGGAAGTAAAAACCACCATTTCAATGTAACTTAAATTCTCCTCATTCTTCCATTTGGCCAGATACTTCGATTCACTTTACGACCGTGTGGATGTGGATTGTAAAATTTTTCCGAATCATTTATTTACAGAACAATGTTGAAAAAATCGATTGTACAATTGAAAGATTGATTCGGATGATGAATCAGTGGGAGAGAATCGATCCTTGGATCGGCATCCAAATCTGCCCTCGTTTTCCGGAGTTTTTACCACAAAGCATCAACGAAATCGCACCCGTTTTCGGGGTTATCGAAAAACGAAGAATCCGCGACAAGCCTCGTTGCCGCGCACGAGGCACATATTTTAAAGAGAAAATAATCGGTAAACTAGAACGGGGATTGAAAAATGGATAAAAAATAGAGCTGCTCGCGAGGTTGAAAAATCTGAGCCAATAAGAGGTGATGGATCGCGAGGGATTCGCTCGTTGCAGCCCAGCTCGCGTTATTACCGTTTATTAACCGTTCTCCAGCGGAGCGATCGTGACTCACGGACGTTTGAGAAAGGCTTGCGCAACCGGATGACATCACACACCGGTAGTGAAGAACGAGTGCGCGAGTGTGTGTTGAGCGTGCATTAAAAAGGTTGTGAGCGTTCGCCGTGGCGCGGCTGGTCGAGGTTTTCGTAATGAAGCAAATTCGACTGGATGTCTGACCGATATTTCATCCGATCAGATCGGAGCCTGACCGGGTTTGGCCTCAGCGCGGAGTCTGATAAATCGTACAGCACGAAACTCGCGATCCTTCGCGCGCTTATCACAACAGTGCATTCACCCTTCACTTGAGGAATTATTAATCCAGATGTACGTGGAACGGCGCCGACGATTCGACAGGAAAAAAAGGGCGTAATTCATCGAAGCGTTCGCGGTAGGTCGAGCCAGGCGAGCCGAGAGTCGCGCGTCGACTCTCGGACGAACGAAGGCGCGCGAGCCTCTACATCGGGTGTGAATGGCCTATAATAACGTAGAGAAATGGCACACAGCCATGCTCGCTTTCGAACTGAGATCAGGTGACTCGATCTCATTCGCTATTCCAGAGAACGCTCCTCGACGCTTCCCACCATCGACACGATTACTCTGAATATTAGAAAACTTAATAGAAATCGGAGCTGCGCTCGCATCCGTGCTCCTTCCAATTTCAGGCTTCCATGAAATTTTAAACGCTGCCAATCACTCTGGCTCGTCATCGACCGTGCGGTGTCACGACACTTTTCTCACTCGGTTATACCGAAAACGTCCAAATTTCCTTGGCTAATCGATCCTCTGAAACGAATCCTCCCAGACGAAGTTATTCACGCGTTGGTGAGCATCTTTGCATGACCGTATTTTTTGGTAGCGCAAATATCCGGGACACTCGAAATTTGGACCGATTCCCACGAGGTTGAAGTTCGCAAGGTTGAGTTGAACGAAATTAACGAAAAAAAAAAAAAAAAACATTTGCAATTGAACAATTTTTTATTTCACGTAATTATTGGCGTGGGTTGAAAAACTACGAATTGTGAATTAAGCCAGTAACAGAATTGAAGAACTATTGAAATTGTTGGAGACTTTTTTAGATCATTTCGTTGGACTCGAACGTTGCAAACTTCGATGTCATTGATTCCCAAACACTGAGCATGGGAAACGCTTCTGCTTCTGCCATTTTTCCAATTTCTATCGTTAACATCTTTTTTAAAGTAGTTCGGCCGTTCTATGACTAGCCAAGTTTGCAACTGCTTTGCGTTGATTAATTTTAAGTCTAAATTATTAATAAATTTTTTTCCATCTCTGAGACAGTTTGTACCAGAAATTACAATTATTTAGTACATTAATTATTTAATAGAAATTTGGTGGATGATGGTGATGAGCCCATAAGCTCCCGTATAAATTTGACGATTTTTCAAGTGTCAATTCTCTATCGAACGTTCGATAACCTCACCTGAAATTTGGCCAATCTATTCGCACGCACTTTTACTTAACTGTTATTTAAAATCAGTTGTTCGTAGAATATTCGGGTTCGCAAAAGCAATACCTTAAGGAAGTTGAGGCATTAGAATGAAAATGATGTCATCGCTTTTAAACCGAGTGCATCTTATAAAGTGAAGTGTAAAAAAAAATCAGTTAAATTTTCAGACAGTTTAGGAGCGTCGTTGCTGAGAAAAATCAATAACAATTTGAGCCAAGTAACATGTAATCTTGTGGAAGTCAAGACACATTCGGTGATATCTCCGTTAAAAATGATGCTAAAAATATGAAATTTTTTGGGCAACATGAACGAGGCTTGCCGAATAATGTCATTTTTTTCAGATTTATTAGGAGATTTGCTGAGATTATATTAATAATAATCTATTTCCCGTGCAGTTTTTTGAGGCTAGGATCGTCACCGTTCGTCTTTTCGACTGAGCTTTCACCAGTTTTTCGTCTTTTTTTCCCCAACTTTTCTTTAAAGTGTATGCAACATTGCCAAACTGTAAACTGGCCTAACTTTTGAAAGGTACAGGTCATAACTTTTGGATAAAAAAAATGACTGTACAGCCTCAACTTCCTTAACGCGTCGAGCGAGTTCCGTCCGCGGTACACCTCCCGCCATGGAACGCCGCGTGTATTTACGTTTCCAGAGTGGAAAACCGACAGGAAGATCTGCAGTCTCGAGCGTTGCAACGCCCGTCAGAATCGATCCCTGGAGATCTTTGTCGCACGCGAAAAGAAAACAAATATATATAGGCACGGATGTATGTACGAAGAGAGAGAGAGAGAGAAGCGTGGGGAAGCTTCGTAGGAAGAGACTGGGTTCTGAGAGGGCGAGAGGGAGAGTAAAAGAGACGATTGTGATGGAGAGTCGTGTCTCCGGGCAGAATATATTGATGTATTTATATGAGCGAGGTTTGAGTATTCCGTGGGTTAACGTACGTCAGCGTGATTCTCGATCGTGGGTAGGTTAATCTCCATTTGTCTATATCCGAGGAGAGCGAAGATCGAGTTTGGGTGGAATCGAAATTTCGGATCTTTGAAACGGCGCGTATGTATGGATGACGGGAAGCGAGAGAAAAGCTCTTGGAATTTGCGTAACTTGGATTGCGAATAATACAGCGATGGAAGAGGCGTCTTGGGCTGTACGGGAGAATCGCGCGCGCGTATATATTTCAAGTTGGCTGCGATTGGTGATTGAGGCGCTCCCTTCCGAGCGAGCGATTAATTTAAAAATCGATCCCCGCGCCCAGCTAAGCTCCGAGAAGCTTTTCTCCCCGAGCCTTTGACGACTCTGCCATTTTTTTATTTTTCCTCCTTTTCACTCTTTCTCTTTTCCATGCTTTCGATCTTTTTCATTGCCTCGCTTCAGCTCTTCCTTCTGTTTATTTTTTACCGCTCTCCTCCTTCCTGCACTCGCTTTCTCGCTCTTTCTCTCGTTGTTATCGGCTCAACGAAGCGCGTAGTCTGTCTCGAGAACTCGCGGCAATGTTACGGAAGGCGAAATGAACTTTGGAGGACTCGCCTCTTCTTCTCCTTCTTCTTCACCGTTGGATTGCGATTCCAACAAATCGCTTCTCGTTAAATTTGTGGAGCCACCGATCTGTCGAGTAGATACCATTTACGCGAGCGACCGTTTTCGTCTCTGCTCCTTCAAAGTCTTGTGCTTCTATTAAGATTCATCAATATTTGTGTACACAAATATCCTTTTTCATTGCACCGATCCTCCGAGATGCTTTAACGTCTTATTTAACGCTTATTAATTCTCCAGTTAAAAGTTTACAGAGCCCCTCTTAATGCGAGTATTCTCAGACGACTGTCTCGGTCTCCGGCTCAGCATTCGTTCGATAAAACAGCCAAAAGAATATTCTACGTTTCTAATTAGTTAGCCATATCATTGAAAATTGTTGTAAATTATTTTCCACGCGAAACCAGACTCGCTCTCACGTTTGTCAACATTTTTTTGAAAAAGTGTTCGAGCTTCCATTCTCACGACATTTTGAGCAAACAAAAATGACGAAAATTTGATAAATTCGATTTTTACGAAATAAGGGAAACCCCGAGCCCTCCTCGTCCCTTGTTATTTATCAGTAAAGAGATAAAAAACTGAGAAAACATTGCGCACCAATTGGAACAGCAAAGAACGGCGAGCGAGTCGAAAAAATAAACTTTCGAGTCAAAAACTGTAGTTCTTTAAATGTTTCTATTCCAGTTGCTCCCGGCAAGCAATAAAGAACGTCGTGGATAAAAGTGCTTAGGAATAGTGGTAGGAAGGTTATCTGCGGCTGTGATTAAATCCAATCGAAATGCCCCATCTGATCCGGCGTAACCCCTCCGCGGATTACGATACCTTTGGATCGTGTATACGCACAGATATGTAGGTTAATCCGAGAGATAAGTGAAGCATTTTGCTTTACGAGAGTGCGGAGTGTAGTAAAAGTAGCGTACTATCTCCGCGCAGCGACGAAGATGCGGGCAGCTGCTCTCCCATCGTTCTTATTCCATTATACGGCTCGGCATACATTTACATTACGGAACACTTTATCTCCGTTTCTTTGTTCATTATTCCGACAGCGGGAGTATTTTCACTAAAAAATCATTCCCGAAGAATAAGAGCTTCCGGATGATGTTTTCGGTTATAAAAATCGAATGATTCCGGAGTGTTTACAGATTTTTACGAACCCATTGACGGAAAATAGTGAGCCCAATTTGACGGGGGAGGAAGAAAATGGACGAATTTGCCTGTGCGCGCAGTGAGCAAAAGATTTCTTGGTCCGTCAAAATGTCGTCGCGTTCGAAAGAAATGTGTTGAATTCCGCGATTTTTTGTTCCTCGCGGAAACTGTAAAATGTTCGGGCTCCCCGACGAACTGGCCCAAGCGAAAATTTGGTTTCCCATCGCCTCGAAACGTCAAATGATTTCGTTATTTGAAAGTCCACTGAGAACCACTGATTCTGCGCTCCCGTCGCGACTCCACAGTCTATATATACACCGCCCTCTTGCTCCCCCAGGCACACGAATGCACACACAGCGAAACACACACGTTTAATTTCTCGGCTATCACGGTCGCGGAGCACCGACGGCAGCGTCCTCTTCACACAGCGCGATGACTCGCTTGCCCTCAGCAGCCTCAGCAACTCTCCCACAAATACACAGACCAACACGTATTCACGTGCGAGCGTACGAATCGCGCCACCTCGTGCCGGAGTAGCTGCCGCACCACACGGCGAGGCTTTCACACGATACGAAAGAGCTCTCGTTCTCTGTGCACTCCCCCCCGCCCCGCCAGCGCCCCCGCGCCCGTCGAACTATGCTACAACAAATCGGTATTATGGCTTCGTTCGAAAATCTCTTTCTCTTTCTCCTTTTCCCTTTTTCATCCTTACCCTTCCTTCCTTCGGTACCTTCGAGGCCGATGAACCAACAACAAACAATCGTAAAGCAGCGCCATTCACGAGCCTCCTTTTATCGTACAAACACACGGGCAGTTTTACCGTTCAATCAATTATGAGATTAACAATATCTGACGCTCGTCATTATCTTTCGATTTAATGCATGCCAGCGCGATTGCTTCTCGTCCGCAATTTCGTTAAAATGTGCTGAGCGCTCGATTCGAAAATGTCAATTTTTCAAATTGACATTTGAAAAATACTAGTTTTAGAAATACAATTAATAGTTTTAAAAGTTTTAGAAATAAAATTAATATATTAAAACTAGTGTTTTAATATATTAATTTTAAAATACTAGTATTAGAAACCCAAATGTCAATTTTTCAAATTGACATTTGGGTTTCGAAATGACTCGCAATTTTGCTGTTTTTAGAGCCGGATTTCGCCTTTGGGAAGGTGCGAAAAAGCGACTCGAAACGTGAGCGGGATTCCGGATTTTTGTTCCGATCGATTCTGCGAGAATTTCGCGTGACAAATTTTCTGAGGGTTTCTGCTGTCAATCGGTTCAACAATCTCGAGAGGCTTTGCGTGACCGTTTGAATATTTCGAGACTCCCTGAAATGAAGATTTTGGCGAAATCAAAATCTTCATTTATGCTCACGGCAAAACAAGAATGAATCATTCGATGGAGCGACGAGATTCGTTCCGTTTTCGACGACCAGAATTCTCCCTCGCACTTCTCGTATTTCTCTATTGCGTTCCGAAGTATTAGAAAAAAAAAAACAAGGATCGCCCAGTCTTGATTATGTCGTAACGAATACAGCGGCGCTGCTTCAAAATGAATTGTGCCAATTGGCCTCGCTGATACACGGACGAACGACGCAAGCGCGCGCCCAAAAGCAGTGTATGCAAAAAAATATTTTTTATTTTCATTTTGCATGAATTGCATATTTTGGACGATGAAAATTGACCGCTTTATAACGAAAAGTTTCGTCTCGTTTGAGCGAATAGTCTGAGACTCTTCCGGGGTACGAATTCAGAGAATTTTTCTACGTTTCGTGAAGGGTTCACCGATCCTGGAAGGCCCCGTATGCGTGTATCGGCGTCGAGTCGCAACCGCGTCTCTCTCGATGGCTCTACATGTATAGTAGCGCTCGTATTGGTAGTACGGAGAGTCGACGCGCGCGTCATCGAAGCGCGAAAAGCGTGCGCGTGGTCACGGTCTTCAGTAAGCCACGATACGTCGAGTCGAGCGGTACGGTTGCGTCACACACAACTCGCGATAGTCGCACATTTCGTTAATAAGCGCGTACAATACATCGGGAATAAAGTTTTGTCTTTGAGATAAAAAGGATGATTCACTTTGTCGAGGCTTGCAGTATGGAAAATTCGAGTGTTTTTAGTGTCTCGAGTGTCTGCTTTTGGTGGCGGTAGTGTTTATGTTTTGTTTTCGAGGCTGATCCATTTTTATCTCTCGCTTACCTGTCAATGTTGTACGAGACACACGCAGCACGGCGGTTCCACTCGCGCAAAGTGTTTTTGTGTTCTCTCTCCATGAAATATGAGTTCGATGACGTCATTCTGACGGCTCTTTTGCGTCTCGCGATATTTTCTGTTGATTTCTCATTATTGTTTTGACATGTGCCCCGTGCCGTAGAAAAGTTACGTTGGATTATTACATCCGGATTTACGATTTACGACGAAGAGGAGTGTTTCTCTGCGAGCGTGACGTCAGTCTCCACGAATTCACGGACCCGCCGGTATGTGAGGTTATGTTCGAATGTTGTTGTTTTTCAGTCGCCCTTTATTCTCACGGCGCGGCACCCAAACGGTTTCGAATTCGCATGAAACGCTACGTAATTCCCGGAACGCTGCACAACAGCTTTGGACTCTTCCAAAAAATCGGAGAATATTTCCCTACAATCGAACGATCTTGACTTCGGTATCGTTAAATTCGCTCGAACCACTCACGATCACGCTCATGTCTGCGGGGATCTTTTCAACTGTCATGGCCGTGGGGAATTATTTCGAATTTTATTATCTCATTGAACATTTCTGCTTGCCATATTTCTAGATTTTTTTTTATTTTTATTGATTTTTATTGGTAGCAAAACGATTTTTCGCCACGTGAATACTTTTTTGGGACCACGTGAACGTGTTCGTATGACGTTTCCACTTGACTTTACTTCACGATGAATTTTTTACTCATAAACCTTTGAAAAAATTATTATTTTCACTTGACATAAAAAACGATCGATTGTAGTCTTCGCATAGGCGTAAAAAGTGAGAAAACTCGACTCAACAAAAGATTTGCACGACCCTGAGTGAGTGTCGAACGTTTTCATGGTGATTTCTTCATTTAGTATGAAAATTAATGACTTTTTTGTACCAATAACGATAATTAATAAAGTCGAATAACTAGATTCGACGTCATGAATAAATGTTGATTGTACTTTCGTTTTCTTTCTTCCTTCTTTTTATCTCCGTTCCTACTGATTTTTCTATCTTCCTTTATTATGTATTCCAGTCACGTTTTCCTGGCAAAGCGCCCTCTCCCGGCTATTTATTGACCATTGATTATCTCCGATGCGCCAACCCTGCTTCACGCTATCCCGTTTTTGTTTTTTCCTTCTCCCTCTTCTTTATAATTTTATAAAAAGGGATTCTATTCGTGGTTAACGAATCGCCCTTCGACGCAACTTTTACGAATTAATTAACTCGTGAAAGACCTCTCGAGGCTCGTAATAACGATCGTTTTTCATCGATGCAACAGTGATGGAGTTTAGAGGGCGTTTTCGACCTTTAAAAGTCAAGCGGTGCGTTCGTCACTTCGCCAGCTAATTAAGGGGTCTACCCTAGTTAGAATTTTCAGAAAATCAATTTTTATTGGCTTTTTTCGAAAGTATACATATTTAAAAGTGTCATATTTACATTTTATAAATATCTGAGCAGTCCAATTATACTTTTGGGCGACGTTTACTTGACTGAGCGCTCTAACACGCACCGCCCAGTGCGGTACCGCGTACCTACCTCTCTTTAAACGCGTTTTTCTCAAAATTACGTTTTTTGACGGCTCCTTGATAAAATCTCCGAAACCATTCAACCGATCCTTACCAAAATTTAGCCACGTGCTCTTTGTGACTGTAACTCCAGCGGATATCATACGAATTTTGAAATTTTGAGCGGAACTATATTTTTTTTTGCAAAAAACGACCAAAAAAGCGTGCTTTTTCGTCGTTTTTGGAAAAATCGCCGCCGTTTTGTCATTTTTGACATACTAATTATGCATTTTAACATACTGATTTGTGCGACGCAATATTTTTTAAACTTGTCAAGAATTTCAATACCTAATTCGCGCTTTTAACAACTCGGCCATGATTTTACTTGGCACTTTTTCATTACCACGTGAATAAATTCCACGTGAATTTATTTCCGATAAGAACTTTGAAGATTTCTCAGTGTGGAAGCCACGCGCCGTTTGAAACAGCACGAATTCTATCCACTTGAATATTCTGCTCGAAAATATCTTAAAAGTACTTTTCGTTCGCAACAAAACGGATTCATAGAACAAAAGTTATTCGACTGGCTCCGGGGGTCGCAGCGAACCGTAGCAACAATTATTCCAGAGTCGAAGAAAACATTTCATTCGGAATTATCACCCCAAAAAAATGAAGGGGAATAAGTGAAAAGTCGACGAGAAAATGGTGATTTTTGTTCTCGTCCAAATTCAACTTAATTGAGGATTAAAAAAACGTTCGAAACTCGACAGGAAATTCGGGTTCTTCAGGATTTTAATAAAAAAAATAAAATGAAAATATTCGGGAATGATCGCGCCCGTAATAGAACGAAAATATCAAGTATTTCGAGTTAATTCAAAGCTGAAAGTTGCTCTGGGAAAAAAGGTTACTCAACCAACATCGGCCAACTGTGATCCCGCGCGTATTGTGTGCGAGTGTATGAGTATTTTCTCCTGAAACCGTAGCAATTCACGTTTTACTGTTCTCCAGAGACGTGAGAAATCTACATTTCGACGTCAACCGCAGAGAGGCACGGCCGTCTGCCAGCTGCGAGTTCCATTTTTTTTTCTTTCGTTTTTTCTTTTCTATTCGGGAACACGGACACGTGAGAGTCGCTCCACTTACTCACACGCTTGATAATTGTTCGCCGTTAGAGCCGTTACGACAGCTTTGTTAGTCTGCGACGATTATCGTTTACATTATATCACGCACCGATTTTTTCATTTTTGTCCCCTTTTTTGACTCTCGATGTCCTTGAAACGACCCAGACTTGATTTGGATCGAAAAGACTCGAAGCCACGAAGAATTATTCACATTTCGCGAGCCTGAAATCGAAGCAGTTTAAACGCTTCGGAAACATCTGTTTCCCAAAATGTTTTTGACAGTTCGAGGCCTTTTTTCCAACACGTTTTCGGGGTCCCTGTGAATGATCGTTGAAACTGAAAAATCGAAGTATTTCAGGGAACGTTCGCAGAGAAATTTGGCGAGGTTTCAATTCTCAGGTGTGCCATTGGAAAGTTTCCTTTCATTTGAGAACACCGTCACGGGTTTTTCGATCTCAAAATCAATGCATTTTCAATCAGCTTCGAACCCGATTACAAAATGACTGGAATTTTTCGTCGAATGGGGCAGAAATAAACGGAAAATTTACACGATTCGCTCAAACTTTCTCATTAAATATCGAATGAAAAAGGAAACCCGAATGTTCTTGACAGAGCCTGGAAAATCTCTGAAGGTATAACTGCACTCGTACAGAGTGAGAAATCAAAGAATTCTGAGAAACTCAAGTGGGATATACACGAACTTGTGAAAGACGTAAAATTGTTCATTTAAGCACGAGTACAAAGAACTTCACTAAGAATGATGGAAGAAAAAGGAGAGAGCGAGAGAGAGAGGCTTCGAACGTGTCCTGTACCGGACGCAACGAGCCCGAAGCTCTCGTTTGCTCTCTTCAAGGGGTCATTTACCTCATCCTTTCTCGTTTGTTTCGAGCACGAAAGCGTCTTGTCTTATTATCGTATTATTCTTCCTCGTCCGTAGATAAAGAAACGCGTTGTGCTCACAGAATTTTCGAGTGCCTAAAAAATGTGAAAAACGAATCTCTTTCAGTGATTCAATTTTTCCGGCCTAAACAGCAAATTGCAAGCGTTCGAGCGAGCATTTTCCACCTTCGAATGGAGCAGTCGACGGTCAGCCGATTTATTGTATTGGCCCTTGGAAACCTCGAGACCGAGTCCGGGAATCAATTTCGTCACGATTCCACTCCGGTATGGTTTCAAATCGAAAAACCTGCTTGGCCCGATTCCCCATGCGGTTGAAATAGCCGCGTCCGCGTGTTGAAGGAGAAGTGACCGACGGCCACGAGGCCCGTGTTTCAATTGTATTTTTCTCAGTAAATACGCTCCGTCGTACAAAACCTTTTCCCGAATAATTTCAATCCCGCGTTATTATACTTCGTAAAATAGTGAATGAAATTTGAAAAAATGATTTTACTCACGTACAGTGAGTAGAAAAATTCGAGCGTGTTCCCTCGAGCTCTGAATTTCAACTCGTTTTTTGTTTCGCGCCCCTCCAGCCTGGACGACAATTGGATGATAAAAAAATGTTGAAAAATTGAGCAACTAAAGCTGCGAGCGGAGTTGAACGATTCGGGGATTAATATCGGTCAAAAAGTGAACGCGAAAACGAGAGCTGAGCGAACTTCGTGTTTTCGTAAACTGTGCCATGCACAAATGCCCGTAATAATATTAACACACATTGAATTCCCCGACGACGGGGAGGCGAGCGGGCGCGCGAGACACGAAAAACAAAAGTTCACGCTCCGCCGCGCTCGATCGATCCGGCCGCACTTTGGCATCGTTCCTTTCGCCCCTTGGCCACGGCTTATTTTCTCCCTCGTATTTACACACCTACAAGAATATCCACGTCTTATTCTCAACAGCTTTCATCCGCTCGATAACATGCACGTTTGAAAAAACTACTCTTTCCAAACGACATTTCGCTAGCCGGCTTCGCTCTTTTTTCATACTTAATCACTGCGCCACAGTGCGTATGCAAATGTTTAATCTTGAAGTATTTCTTTCACGAACCCGAGTATTCTACGAATACCTGATTTTAATAGCAGTAAAGTAAAAGCGCATGCGAATATTTCGAAGAATCGAAACTCTCGAAAAATCGTGACGCTGAAGTTAGCAACGTTGGAATCCAACGAGAAATGATCTGAAAAAGCCTCCGTTAATTCCAGTTATTCTCCAATTTCGTTTCCTGCCGAATTTGCAATTCGCAGTTTTTCAACCTTCACCGATGATTCGTGAAATAAAAAATTGGTGAATTACCAATGTTTTTTTCCTTCATTTCGTTGGACTTCAACGTCGCAAGCTTCGTGAAAAATCGTCAAATTTATCGGGAGCTTATGGAGATTCCATCGATAGAAAAAAATGTAAGGAATCCATAGCGACGATAAAAACAAAGGGTTGCCGAGTCTTTAAAAGAGGTATTAACGATAGAAGTTGGAAAAATGGGAGAATCAGTTGAAATTTCGAGTGCCCTAGTTTGCGACGCGAAAAAACACGTTGATGCAAAGGAATTCTTTGACCCCTTAACAATCTCGCAAATGAAATGACACTCGTGAAAACTTTTCGGTCCATTTACAACGCACGAATCGAATTTCGACGATTTCTCGGAGCGCGTTTCTTCGGCTGCGATGATTACGATTTTTCCGGTGACTTTTGATGCTCCGGCGTTAATTTTGGTCGCGTGGAGCTCTCGCCAGCCGTGATTTCACTCGCCCGAATTCCCACGTCGCGACAAACGTCCAGTTTCGCATGTTCGGACGTTTGTATCGAGGAGGAGCAAGCGAGTGGGAAGAAAAACGGAAAATAATGATGAGCAAATGTCATCGATATTTGAGGACGAGAGGCGAGTGCATCCGAGCGCAAAACTTGCCTCGCTCTTCTTGCACATCGAGGGGGGCACAAATTACGTGGGAACGAAACGGCCTACAGTTTTCCGTCGAGTTTACTATTCCCGCTCGCACATATTCATCATTAACAGTTTCAGAAAACATGCAACCACTGCAACTTTCGTTGTGGCAATGAGGTGAAAAAAATAACGCTTTTATTTATTCAACTTCCTTATCACGCACGTGATTAGAATTCTTTCGACTCGTTTGCTTATCGTTATTAACCGACCGAGCCAAGTCTATTGAAGCTTTCGATAATAATAATAATAATAATGCGTCAACGAGAATAATGAAGCTGAGAAAAAAAATGTCCTCGACCAAAATCCCATTCGATCGAGGGGCTTCGGAAAGTCAAAAAAATCTATTGTTTCGGGAATGTTTTTGGGATGGACGGAAATAATTCATGCAACGAAAATTCCAAATTTTTTTTCCATTTTCACACACTTTCCTTCCATAAGAATCTATGAGAACCCGAAAAAGTTACGAAGTTCTATATTTTTAGCGACTTTTAAAAAACCACTTGTAAAAAAAAGAATATCACTCGAACCTGCTGTAAATATAGAACTTTGCAATTTTTTCGGGTTTTTATAGGTTCTCATATGGAAGGAAAATATATGAAAATGAAAAAAAAATGTGGAATTTTTGTTACACGATCTCCACATTGTACGCAGAGCTGAGAAACTTCGAAGATCAGACTGCGCATGAACCATGTACAAATTAGTATTCCTCGCATTAAAAAAACGTTTTTGTACTGTTGAAATATCCTTGAAATTATACCGAAAAGTTTGCTACGTTGAGTTATTTCCGTTTGTCCTAAAAACATTTGCGCAAACAATCGATTTTTTCGGGCATTTCGGAGAAATCGAATCCCCGAAATTTTCTTTCGAGCTGCCTTCTTCGTCCGATCAAAATATTCCCAGCGGAGTATTTTTCCTGGGAAGGCAGTAGCGCTCGGAAGTTTGCAAACAGAAAAATGGATCATCAATTATTGACACGCGATGAACTTTCGAGCGAGTTCCTCGCTGGTCACTCTCCGGTCAGAAAAAAGAAGAAAAAAGCAACAAGAGTCATAATAAAGTGCGAGGAAACACGAGGAATAATAGTGCGTAGAAGAACCTTGAAAGAGTCGCGAGTAAAGTCGAGCGCGGCGTCGGCATGTTTCTATCACGTTCTCAAGCCGTGACCTTTCATCGCGAGTGGCTTTGAAACGAGAATGAGAAGAGGGCAAGAGCTTCGAGAAAAACCGCTCGGACGAATCGTTCGTAAAAAATCGTTTGGCTCGAAAAGCTGGGCGTAAAGTCGGAGGAAAGTGCATCGAGGAATCGATCCCTTCCGGTCTAAAACGAGCAGCGTCACCGGAGTGTTCCACCTTCTGACACGCTTCGACGTTGTCGTCGTTGGCCGTAAATTTGTGTGGATTTAAGACACACGCGCACAAGGATAAAGCGAATGCGACGATGATGAGCGAACCGCTGTTGAAACGGCGCGTTCTTTTCTCGCTCCGCCTTGGCTCTGTCACTCGCCCCGCGATCTTCGTGTGTCTCGTTTCATTCTCGACTCACGTGCACCGCGGGAGCCGCACGTATGGGATTTTCATTCACGGCTGTGTGCGTCTTGCGAGCAGCGAACGAGGGCCAAAGACAATGCGCGCGTTGCCCCTTCGACCACGCGCGCGCGTGCCCCGCGCCCCTGTACCTGTACGCGTCGCACGCGCGCGAGGCCACGCGCCAACGAGAGAAGGAAAACGCTCGAGACGCAACGGCAATAACAACGACGAAGGCGGCGGCGACTCGAGCGAAGAAACGAACGAGAGGAAGGAGAAAAACGACGGGAAATGGACGCACGCGGGCTACCCCGCGGGAACGTAAGGTCGAGAGAAACCGAGAAACAAGACGGGAGAGACGAAACCGAATACGAGGCTGCGGGGATAAATTAAGGAGTTTCGGTACAGTCGGTACAATGCTGTCACGCTAAGCCATGTTAAGTACACAAAAAAATTCAAAAAGTTCAGAATTTTATAAAATTCGATGTCGCTGAAGTTTGCAACGTTGGAGTCCAACGAAATGTTCTAAAAAACTCTCGAATAATTCCAGCAATCTCGAATTCGGTTCCCTACCGGATTCGCAATTTTTAATTTTTCAACCTACATTCCAATGATTCGTGAAATAAAAAATTGGTGAATAATGAATTAATTTTTCGTTCATTTCGTTGGACTCCAACGTTGCAAACTTCAGCGTCGTAAAATTCGACAATACTGTTTTTTCTAAGATTTTTCTTCTACACCGTTATCGCGAGTAATTGAACTCGAAGGATCACGCGTACGAGCATAGCGTTTCAATATATGTATATAAGTATACATTCCGGGCATAAGAACTTTGCTTCAAGGAGGGTGGCTACACTCGTCAAAATAATAAGAAATTGATGAAATTTGGTGACAATGTTCTTCAACATCGAGTGCGAAGACACAATTTCTTTCAAAATTTTCTTCTGCTTCGTTATCGAGTAATTACGCATTAAAGCTGATTTCTTATGCCCGGAATGACGAGAACTTTAGTGATCAATTATTCGATAACTGCACAGAAGAAAAATCTTAAAAAATTTCTGTTGTCAAATTTGGCACTAAAGAATATGTTCAAAAAATTTTATTAAATTCTACGACGCTGAAGTTTCCTGGAGTCCAACGAAATGAACGAAAAAAACGTTTGTAATACACCAATTTTTTATTTCACGAATCGTTGGTGCAGCTTGCAAAACTACGAATCGTTACGAATCGCAAAAATTTGGCAGAGAACAAAATAGGAGAATTACTGGAATTATTGGAGAGTTTTTTTCGATCGTTTCGTTGGACTCCAACGTTGGAAACTTCAGCGTCACTAAATTCTTATCATTTTGAAATTTTTTATGTATTTAACATGGTTTGGCATGGCAACATTGTATCGTCGCTATCCACCCTCCTTAATGCTTTATTACTCGATAACTATGTAGAAGAAAATTTCGAAAAAATTGAGCCTTTGCCGACGTTATGTTGAAGAAGATTATCACCAAGTTTTATCAATTTCTCAACATTTGTTGACAGGTATCGAGACCTGAGCTTGATAGAAAATTTATTCCCGGTGTTCGAAAATTGCGCTGAAATAAATACAAAGTTTGGCAACGTTCCGTAACGTCCTCGTACTCAGCTGTTGGGTTGGAGGTTGTTATGTCAACGACTGCTTGTCAAGGAACTGCTCCCGCTGGTGTCGCAGTTGCTTGCAACGTTGCCGCATTTATGCGCCGCAGTCTCCGTTAACTATGATCGCGGTGGCATATTTTCGGTGATTTCTCGTCATTCAAGAAGCTAAACTAACCGCTCTGTTCAGTTGAATCATTCAGTACATCGTCCTGGTTCGAACTGCCGTTTTTCAAATGAATTTCTTCATTAATAAGAGCGACGAGCAAGAAGTGTGGAGGCAACGACTTGCGATTTTCGACATTGAATTTCTCTAAAATGATTTTGGCAGCCTCAGGTTTCCTTGAAACGGCACGACGCTGAAGTTTCCAACGTTGGAGTCCAACGAAATGAATGAAAACAAAATGATACATCCATCAGTTTTTTATTTCACGAATCATAATCGTGTAGATTGAAAAACTACGAAGTATAAATTCGGCAGGAAATAAATTAGAGAATTGCTGGAATTATTGAACAATTTTTTAGATAATTTCGTTGGACTCCAACGTTGGAAACTTCAGCATCATTGAAACGGCGCATTCACGATCAACGAATAGGAACTTTTTATAGACGTCCGTTCACCTCAAAAATTTTATACAATTTGGACACACAAGATCGCATGCCCTCGGTTTCGTTATTTACTAAAAATGGTCGCTCCTGTCCATTTCTTTTCTTCCCTTTTCTCTCTCGGTCTCCCTCGCCCCAGAATCTCGGAGTTAAACTCTCTCGCGCGCGCGCGCGCCCCCCCCCCCCCGTTCGTCTTTATCTCCTTCATCTCGTCTCCGAAACATAAACGACCTATACATATTAAAGATACTTTTATGTAGGTACGTTCCATCGCATATATGCTCGCACGCGTATAAATTTATAGCTGCATATATGTATAATGACACGTACACGGGTATTTCATACTTTCGGCGTCTCTTTCGCTCGTTGAAAGTTGAGCGAGTGGAGAAACAGAGAGAGAGAGAGAGAGAGAGAGCAGCAGCGGCCGGAGCTCGTTTCACTTTGCGCCAATCTGAACGCGGCGCCGCCGCTGCCGAGAGACCTCGCTCGATCCGCACGCCAGCGAAACGCGCAGTGCGAGGAAGAAAGACCGAGAGAAGAGGCTTCGCGAAGACGACTCGACAACGGAGCGATAGATAGACCATCGGGAGAATGAGAAAAGAGAAAGGAGACTGAGAGAAAGAGAAACAGAGAGAGAGAGAGAGAGCGAGATGAACGCGCAGACGGATTCGAAGGAGGGAGAAAGAAGGTTTTTTGGTGCTACGAGAATCGAGCGTGGGTGCCCGACTGGCTGGTTTTCCCTGCTCCCTCCCTCCCCGAGCATAAACGTACGCTCCGACTCGACTCCGACCCCCCTCCGCCCCTTCTCGATCGCCTCGTGTAACGTAACACGCGAGGAAAACTCTCGTACGGTTTCGCTCGGTTGCACCCAGCCAACCTGATACTCCGATACCAACGCACACTCCTCGGCGTTCATATTTACGACGGTGTACGTGCGCTTATGAAGTATTAAAAAAGCAGGGAACGCTGCGTGCGTGTTACGTTGTGGGAAATGAGCGATATACGACGTCGCATGCGCTCGGAGCAACTTTACCAATCCGCGTAATACAAATATTCGTACGCGTATATTCGCGATTTTATGTCCGAAATTTTCAATCACGCGTCGTCCATCTCGC
Source organism: Venturia canescens (assembly GCF_019457755.1). Taxonomy (NCBI): domain Eukaryota; kingdom Metazoa; phylum Arthropoda; class Insecta; order Hymenoptera; family Ichneumonidae; genus Venturia; species Venturia canescens. The sequence continues at coordinate 5,930,815 of NC_057425.1, forward strand.
TCCCGATGGCTGAATCATGAATTTCCGCGGAGTCCGATGTACCGACATTGTTCTTTATGCCTTTTTTACGATTGCGGCGCCCGATCTCGATCTTTTTGCGGAATTACTTTCGGAGGCGTCGCCGATGTGAAGAAGTTTTACGCTCACGCGGGGGCAGCTGAAACCGCCGTTTCCCGGGTGCGGTTTACGTCCATTTTTTAAGGCTCTTTCCGCACTTGAAATAATCCTCGACAATTGGGCATGCACTTTTCTGTCGTTATTCCAGCCCGCGATATCGAGCTGAAATTCTCCGAATGTGGAGCACTCTGTAGCCAGAATTCTCGATGAAAATAACGATGATAAGCCCATTTTTCGCCGGGGGGTAAACACGCCGGAGTTTAAAGTCGTCAACTACGTTACGGAAAACTCCATGAAAACTTTTTCACCCTCGTCGTCCAGCCGTACACGAGCGGAGCCGCGGGACGGCTGGCTTTTTTATACACGCACTCGCTGCTCCAAATTTCGAGAGGAAAACTTTGAAAACGTGGACGGAATCGCGAGAGAAGCTGCGAGAAATCTTCAGAGGCTGCTCCACTCCCGGCGAGATTCTCTTCCTCGAATATCGCGTTGCGAGTATTTTACGATTCTTTCATACTTCATCCTCGTTTTTGTGGCGTCCCTCTTATCCATTAATTACATTTATATCCGATACGTTCCTGTCCGTCGTGAGAGAGCTCCAGGAATAAATATTCCACGAATCAAGTGCTCTGAAAGTCGAGTCATTTCTCATTTATAAATAAACTTCGTATCTCACCTTTGCCTTGCTTCATTCAATCATAATCTCAAACACTTTCCCCCTCAAAGTACACTTCCCTTGGGACCGAATTCATAATCGAACAATTTTTCAACGCGCTTCCGCGCGCGTGGACACCCGAAAATCCGAACTAAGGTGGAACGATAGCATATATAAAAAAAGAGGGATTTTTCCGCAAATTGGTAGATATACGTTCGAAAATGAGGCTGAAGTTTCCAACGTTGGAGCCCAACGAAATGATCTAAAAAATTGTTCAATAATTCCAGCAATTATCTAATTTATTTCCTGCCGAATTTATACTTCGTAGTTTTTCAATCTACACAATTATGATTCGTGAAATAATAAGCTGATGGATGTATCATTTTGTTTTCATTCATTTCGTTGGACCCCAACGTTGGAAACTTCAGCGTCGTGTTCGAAAGTATGTCAACTATTCGCTCGCGCGAAATTTCAACGGGTTCAACCGTACCGTTTCTGAGGAAACTGAATCAGTTTTTTACCTTCGATCTTACGGAAAAGCGTGTAAATGTGTAAAAGAAAATGAATAAACGAAATTTGTCTCTCTGCTGGCTGACACAACGCGGCAACGTCGCATCGATCAACGCGCTCTCGTACAGCTACGTATGAACAGTGCGACCTGCAGCTCGCCCTCGAGCTTGAGCAGGGCAGCCAACAGTGAAAAACTGAAGCCCTGCATTGCTGCTGTCAAAGCGAATGTTTGATATTTTGAAATAAAAAACAAGAAGCTTTTTTCCCCCAAAATTAGAAACATTATCGTTGAAATAATTGTTTTTTCATCGAAAAGTACACAATTATGATTTTTTCGTGTTAATTGAAAAGCGGAAACTAAATTCACGCGCCTTTCTCAACACCTGTGCCCCGTAGAAGAGGAACCGTTCTACCTTAAGATGATTATACGATATTCGAGATTCGAGGGAATTGAAAATGCGGAATGATTCTCGATCCCCCGACGCAGAAATCAGTCAGCTTGCCTCTCTCTTCTTCTCTCTTCTCTTTGTCTTTCTTCGGTTGCTCGAATTCTCCCTATTTGGCCTCGCGAAAATCAATTTCCTGCAGGAGTAGCAGCAGCAGTAGCAGCAGCAGGGGAAAAGGCCCGGAATCCCCGAACGCACAGATCTGTATAAATGAACATGTACATTTGTATGTCTATACCTTCGTAATATGGACTAGAAGATATCCCGTCGAGGGGTGAAAAGCCTATCAAGCGCAGGGGTTGCAGTATTTTTGTTAAAGTTGTATTAGTCGAGCAAACGTTACGAGGGGTTCGAATGTACCGGGCGTCCTGACCGTATCGATCGTAATTCCGATCATTCGCTTTAACGTTATGCTCGCGTAATCGCACAGAATGACGAGTTCTGACCCCTGGTTTTTTTCGACAACTTTGGAATAACGTCGAAGTCGCTTCGATGCGTCACTGCGTTGTCAATGAATTTTCGCAATTCCCAAACTAACGAAGAAAGTTCAGTGAATTTCGTGATCGAACGAGAACATTCGCTGAAAAATCCAAAGTTATTTCAATCTCTTGCTTCTCTGACGATATTTTTTCACGATTTTTAGAATCTTTCCTCGACTGATTTTAAAAAATCAGCACTCCGCGTCCCTCGGAAATTGCAATTCGTTTGTTTTTGGCGCATAATTCGATCGGCTGGACTACGGAATGAGTAGAAACAGATAAATCGAAATTGCTGCGCTCCAATGATCTTCGTTCGTCCTGAATTTTCGGGGATGGAATCGACGCGAGAGTTTATCGAGGATCGTTCGGAGCGAGTACGCGCGGACACCCGGTACACTCGGTTTCGTTTCCGCCTTACTCACAGCAGCTCGCACTCTCCTTGACGAGATTCTCCGGCTTCGAAACAGAGGATTCTTTCAGCACCTAACTGACTCCGTGTTCCGGCCCGCGAACAAAGTTTTCGCTCCCCTCCAGGCCGGCGAAATCGCCAGGGGGAGAAAAGATGAATTAGATATGAGGCCATTCGGGCTGCACACACGTGCGGCCACAGTCACGGTACTAAAGCGTCGACGACAAGGAGCAGGAATTTTTGGGTAGCACGAGGGAGCAGCTCCCAGATTCCCCCTCGTAATTATTCTAATCCAGTGCCTTAATCGCAGTGACAAAAAAACCTCCGTTTGTACGGCTCGAGCGAGCTCATTCTTTTCACCGGTTCCCACGACGCACTTTTCTCCTTTTATTCCATCTGAAACGAACTTGAACTTTCGGTTCAACTTTGAACGAAGGGAAGAGACGAGCTGCGTTCCCACTGCGCGATGAAACATTTTTCAGAATCACTTTCTAATCGCGGTGACAAGATTTTCCCGAAAATAGAATTCCTTCGAGAATAATCGTGGCCAAAACGAGTAGTTTTTCGCTCCAAAATCGAAGAAAATGTTCACCAAACTCGTCGTTGAATCCTCGACAATTTTATCGCAGTAGCCTCAACAAATGCGTCCTTTACCTCCCTCTGGATTCAATCGGAGTCTCAACGCTAGTTTTAACGGACTCGAAAAACCCCGAAAACATTGCAAAACTTAATTAACCAAAAGCTTGTAGACGAGGATGCCATAATTCTGGAAAAAGGTATACCAGCACGGGGTCAAAGGTAACTGATGATGATCACAGTGTCGTGGGTATTAGAGGCGCCCGCTGTTTGCGCCCTCCCATTCACGGGGAGCCTTATTTTGCGATCCCGAATTGGCTTTCTCCCTCGTTTCACTTCACCAAGTACCGAGAGAGCGAGAGCCCGCTCGTATATCCTGGAGGCCAGACTGACGATATATTCTGGGTCTTAACTATCGCAACGTTGCGGAAGTAGTTACCAGACTATATAGAGGCGAGAGCACAGGGACGAGGACACGGCCGAATCGGCGTGTATACGAACGTGCATCGTTCTCTGTTTTTCCTTCATTTCCTCTCCGCGCATTTCCCTTTTTCCGTTCTCCTTCGTCCTCCCTCGCGTGGTGATCTCTGTGTGTATAGTTGGAGGGAGACGGGAGAATTGCGTACGAGGGACTCGCTTCGTTTCGTTCGGTGATGTAAAAAGAAAGAAAAAGCGAGGGCGCCGGGGAGGAAAAAAACGAGGAACGAAAGAAAGGTCTCTCGTCCTCGGGTGCTTTTCTCCTTTTCTCTTCTTAGCCCCGATGAAACGTGGACGCGATCGATACCTCCGACTGGTCCTTATCTTTCTCGTTCTCCACTCTCTTTTTTTGGCTTCCGTTCGCCCCGCGTTTCTCGCTCTCTTACGTTTTTCCCTCCTATCGCTCACACAACGTCATCGAGTCTTGTTCCTCGCCGCTAAAATGGATATTTGATCCGTTGCTACACGATTTTATCGAGTTACAATTAGGACAAATGTGATTGAGGGATTTGCTGGTATCGCGAGGGAAGCTTTTTCCTCGATTCATTCTCTCGTCGCTCGTGAGAAGCGCTTCCTCGTTCGCGTTACACGTGGTTTCGTGTGCGCATCATTCTTTTCCTACGTTATTTCCTCCTGCGCAAATATTTTGGCTCGTCGATTCATCGCGAAGACGATTCGTGACGGCGGACTTGCAGCGCCGAATACTAATCCGGTGCCACAATTCACTGACTTTCTTCCTTTCATTCTCGCGCACCAATGTCCTGACCAATCGACGCGACTGGGACAAAAATTCCACGCGGAATTCAATTGGCGACGAGCGGAGACGCAAAAAAAGAAACCGGGAATCGCAGCTCGCAGTTTTCTCATATTTTTTCATCTCGCCTCCTAAAAGATTAAATTCTTTAAGCGAGGCGCGACGATGCTGTGAAATAATGAGTGCGTGCGACAGAAAGAGAAGGAGAGAATACGAGAGAGTCTAGTGACTGACGCGTCTTCGTGAACTCAGTTAAAAGTCGCTGAAAGGTTTCTCTACTATTGCATCGGGAATGGGAGCCGTATAAATGCGCTCGGGACTCGCACTTGCTCTCGTGTCTACGACATTCCTCATTTACACTTTGTGTCATTATTCTCGTTCGCGTATTCGAGCCTGCTCGTCTCCCTCTTTATCTCTCTCGCTGCAGCGATCGTCGCGTCTACAGAGGCAGATATTTCGACAATCAATTTGGCATTCCAACAACAGCGAGAATGGGTATGAGCGCGTGATCGAGTGCGTCGAATTAGTAAAAATATTTACGAGGAAATGGAATACGAATGCGAATCTGCGAAATTTTTATCTCCAATTCCGAGACAAAACAAATATAAATCGGTCTCGCCATCGAAGAATCGTTGTCAACGAATGGGGACGAGCGAATTTGGATGAGGAAAGAGAAACTCGTCAGTCAATTTCGTTATAAATTCATTTTGAAAATGTAACCAATATTTGTATTCAAACGAATCATCGATGCAGACCGAAAAACCACGAATTGCAAATTCGGCACGTAACAGAATTGGAGAATTACAGGAATTATTGGAGAGTTTCTTCGGATCGTTTCACTCTCATAAAATTTCTTAAATTCCCATGACTAAACAACGCCGAGCTCACTTTTTTCGCTTCCACTGATTTTCTTCGATCCATTCACGTTCACACGAGCTTTCGGTCCACTAGGAGACGAAACATCCGATTTTTCTCGCTCCCATCCGAGTCGCTCCTGGGCAGAAAATCTGGTCTCGTTCCTTCGCCGCAACTCCACTCTTCTTACTTTACCGAAATTGGTGACTGGGGATGATTTTTCAGTGGTGGATTGCACGCTTTCGCATACGTCCATATCCGTACGAAGTGAAATTTCACTGCAGTCAGTCACCCCTCTCGTCTGCATGTAAAAGTGTTTGTATAATACTGAATCGTATGCATGTAGATAATATTCATATCGTAAACGTGAGCTCTGGTGTGGTCTTGTAAAATATTCAAGCTGCAATCACGTCCGGTGAATGAGGCCGAAGTTGGCGAACCGCGGGGAGCGTGGATGGCGCGCCCTGGCGGTGGAGCGGGGCACGAAGAGAGTGGCTGGTGACGATTATGCAGGGGTAGGTTTAAGGACTCTTTTTGTATGGATGTATACGTATAGAATGGGAGAGGGAGAAGGCGCACAAGACACTGGGAACGAGGATTTTAAGGACCCCCCCGAGAGGCCGTGAGTACGGTCGTAGAGAGAGGAGCCAGAAAACGAGACTCTCGCGCGGAGTGCAGGAGCGGGACAGAGTCGAGGGAAATTGGTGCGGTGGATTACGCTTTAAAAAGAGGCGAGTGGAAAAAAGATGTCGGAAAATGGAGGATGTACACACACAGGGCTGTCGGGAAGAAGGAGGCAGAAAAACGTCGAAAAGAATCGAGAAAGGGAGAGAGCGAAGCTCGGGCTCGCCGAGCGACGAAGCGGGAGTGGGAACGAAGAGAAAATAAGATGCTGGGACGTAAAAAGTGTGTGCGAGAACGAAGAGAGAGCGAATATACTGGAACGGAGGACAGTAGGAATAAAATGTTACCTGGGAAAGAGCGCGCGAGGGGCTGAGAGCGAGGGCAGAAGGAAAGGAGACGAAAAGAGATGAGGCGATTGAGAAAGAACGAAAGGGAGTGAGAGCCGGAGAGGAAGGAAGAAGTTGTGGACGAACGCGCGGACGTCGCGAATTTTCCGTTTTTCTGAGTCGACAGAAAATTTTTACAACTGGTCGATTCGCAAGCCTCTCGCCCCTTCGTCGTCAACTCTGTCATCTTCCCGAAGCGACGGGACGAGGCGTTTCAATTTTTTGGCCCCCCCGCGCTCCTTTTTTACCGAGGTTTTCTTTCACTCTCCGCTTCTACGTAGGAAGCACCGCGGTCGTCTCGTCTCTTGCAGATTTTTATAGCGTATAAAATAAAATGGCAATATAGGACCCTCTCCGCGTGAGAAGGGGCGTACACAATGGGGCATGAGCTCCAAATTTAGACATCTTCTCGGGGATGGAACCTGCTCGCCCGATGCCGAGACGTGCAGAATCGACACATTTTTTTTAATGTATGGATTTTTCCCCCATGGAAAGCCGCCCCCTCTTTTCACAGGTTTTATTAACAGCTTTATACTCCTCGGCTTCTTCGATGGGGAATTATTCTCATAATGGATGCTCCCGGAGCCCATTTTCATGCTCGGGGACGAGAGACATTTTTATCGGATCTGAGGACCCGAAATTTGTGGTTTTTACCCCTCGCGTCATGTCCGCGGACCTCCAAGGGGCCGAAATTCTTGCTAATTACCTAAAAAAAACCAAAAAGCTCGTTTCTTTCCATCGTCAAATTAGTCCGCGACTAGCGAGCCTTGAATCGAGCGAATGCGTTTCAACTCAAGACGCACACGAGCGCGGAGAACGAGGTTGGATACATTCGAATTGTTATTTCGGACAAAGGACAAAATTTGTTTTATTCATAAAATTGAAAGACGCCCGAGCGACCACGAGACACGAAGTTACTGCGAATTTCATTTCCACAGAGCAACTCGAGCGACTCTCTTTCTTCGTGAAATTTCATTTTTATACATTCACAAGGGTGTTTGCCTACGTTTTTTACGACGTTGACAAAAGACGTTTGATGTTTTTTCTCTCATCCAATCCGACCAGTCAGCCTCTGCACCGATTTTCACATGCTCCCCCGACCCAATAAAAGTGCACCGCACACACCTGACGATTTGTCATCTTGCACGTTCCTCTCTCTTTCTCTCTGCACACAGGAAACGCATAAATAGAGGTCTGAGAGCCAGCCAAATCGACGGGCTTTGGCTGTCGCCCGAAAATTTTCAAAAGCCAATTACGAGATTAATTGGGCCTTGGGGAAACAGAAGGTTTCCTCCGTCCCTCTCTCTCTCTCGCCTCTTGCTCTCGCTCTCGCCCTTCCGGACGTGCGGTCGTTCGCTCCTGCATACGATTCTCTTTCAACCCCCCCTCCTTTTTCTCTCTGCATTCTGTCAATCAAGAGTCGAGATTTGCAGACAGAAATCTAGCGGACAAACGCAAACATACGCCCAAACCGTGCACAAACAGGCTGCCGCGTGCGATATCGATGTGTTACGAATTTCATGCGAAATGCAATTTTAAGTACTTTTGTCCACAATCAATTATTTCGCGAGGATGTAATTGAATCGAGCGTCGCTACTCGACGCGACAATCAAGGTTTACAGAAAACTTGGAAAATATTAACGGGAGTCAAAAGCCAACGAAAAAATACTCGATTTTTATTTTCCTCGTAATTCTGACAAAAGATCAATCTTTCTCGTAATTTATCGCTAATTTGAGCGAAAATCTGTTGAAAGCTCCCTCGTTAACATTGAACCGGATCTCCCGCGAGCACATCGTAAGCGGCCCGGAGCTTTGTGCGAGGCGAAAAAAGTGCTCGGGAGCGAAGAATAAAACGGGAGACACGTAAAAATAAGATTACTCGATCGATGTCCAGCACTGGCAACAGGACGAAAAGCCTGAATTTCATTTCCTCGTGTTTTCGTTCCAGGTCGCAGGTTCGTTGATGCTTGATGGCGCGCGCTGGTACGCAGCGTTGGAGGAATCCTGCTCCAGAGTAAGTCGATTATTCATTACCATTTATTATCGTGACTGCTGATCGTGATGATTCGCGAGCGAAGAGAAGGTTTGGGCGGGGCCAGGAATTCTCGACTCATTCTACAGAGAAAAAAACTCATTTCCTGCAATCGTACATTGACCGCGCGCGCTGCCAGCATCTGCGAGATCAATCGTGTACATAAATAAATAGCAGTGTGGCTTACCTACGTTTTGTGTGTTTGTAGACATTTTTCAATGATAAAAATGCACACACGCAATATTTGAAGTATTACTTGTCGCTCCGTCAGCATGCGACTCTTTCCTCTCTGATATTACTCGCTGTACACTTTTTTCTCCCAACTATTATCATCATTATTTTGCCTTTTTTAATCCACGAACGTATCCGTGCTGCAGCGAGCGAGAAACAGCTGCGGGCTGTGTGGCACGAACGGGTAATTCGACGCTCCCGTTTTCTCTCCCACAATCTTTGACGGAAAAAATGTAAGAGAAAGGGCCCTCGAGAGAGAGAGAGAGAGAGAAAAAGAGAGAGCGAGAGTCACGAAAAAAACAGACGGGGAGAGAGAAAATAGAAGATCGTTGTTACTTGTGGCTGGATTGAGTTTTGTGTTTCTCGGTGATCGAATTAATCACACGATTATTCTCTTTCGTCTTCATGTTTCCTTGATCGATCGGTTTCTCGAGCCTTATTATTGATGTTTGCTCAGTCACGTGGACCATTTATGTCAACTCGCTTAAGGTAGATCATGCCCGTACGATCGCGTTTTATGGGTGACTAAATTGGCTCGATTTTTCATTCCTAATTAAAGATATTATCACTCTAAATTAATGTCAGAGTTATCAATTCGAAATTGTAAATACGTTTTTTCAACTTATTTTTTTGGGCGAATGAAATTACAAGCCATTTATTAATCGGGGATCCATCAGTGACTGAACCCAAAATTTCATTCGTCTCTGGCTAAAATATTATAGTTTTTATGCTAAAATTCGCTTTAGAGGGCGCAAAAGGAAAACACAAAGGGAAATGGATCAAGAAAAAAGAGTTAATTAAAAGACGGAAGGCTGTGACAGGAATGGGCCGAGTCAAGAAGAAACAAAATACCGAAATAAGCAAATGTGTCTCATTAACAATTTCGTTCAATCTTTATTACTAGTATGACAATGGTCTCGAATTTTTTCTTAGACCTTAATTTTATCGGTTTATTCGTTATATACAGAAAGATTTAAGATTTTTTACGCATTGTCCCTATGCCCTATATTTAAAATTTAAACTCTGCGAAAATTTCAAGACTTTCTTAAGAAAATCGTTTCGTGCATGCACTAGCTTAAATTGAAAGAAAAATAGTTTATTCGATTGAGGAGAAAGGGGCTAAAAATATTCGTCCTGCTTATTTGTGATAAAAAAGAAAATTTTGACTGGAGCGCTTTTTTCCGATGATTTATTCGTCGAATGGTAATGGAGCAAGGCTCGTGGATCGCGACGTAAGAAACGGTGGAATAATTAATAATTCGTTGCCCAACTGTAATATTTATTCAATAAAAAATAATGAGAATTGTATTTTTTCTTTTTTCTCTCCTTTTCTGCATATTTTTGTCCCTTTCTTTCCCTCATTTGTGAATCACGGTCCACGTACGTTTCCCTCTTTTCTTCTAACTCGCCAGTTTCGTACGTCTATGTAAGGCTCCCGCTAGTTTCAAAAACACATCGAAAGAGCAGAGTACGAAACGTTAGAGAAATGGTGGCGCACGAGAGAAAGAGAGAAATGGGGGCTCGGTGAATCGTCGCTTTTTTTCCTCCGGCAATTACCTCGGACGACGAGCCACGGACGTACAATCAGAATCATAGGAAACGCTCGTTGTGACAGTAGTAACGACCGAATCGCTACTGGATGGAAGGATTCAATGGGGAACAAAAAAGAGAGAAAAAAAAGAAGAACAAGAGAATTAGAGAGATCGAGAGAGAGAGAGAGAGAGCAAGGGGGGGGGGGGGAGGAATAGAGCGAATCGTCCTGGTGTGTTACATCCGAAGGTCTTTTTCCTCTTCCTTGAACCTTCCCTCTATTCACTCCTTTCTATCACTCAGCCTCGCTGCTTCCTTCTTCGTACCTGCTTGCCAGAACATTCAATTTTTCTTTTGCCGCAGCTCTGTTTTTTCCATCTTCGAGTCACGTTTATGCTCTAGAACATCTCACTATTTTCTTTTATTTTCGGTCCCCATAGTTAGACCGCATGTTTATCGATTCGAATATTTCGGCTCAGCACATTTATCGACGAATCGATGAAACACCTCGGGACGGTCTCCGTCGCAGTAACGAGCGACGAAATTCAATAATTTCACAAAATAAATGCATCTTCGACTCTTCGTATTATCACTGACGTTTATCGAATGTTGTAAATGTTTTCGCGTCTAATTCGCGGTGAAAGTTTCTTCAAAAGTGTCTCCGTCGCCAGCGGAATTGCCACTCTTACGATTGCTCCGAGACTATCTTTCATTTCTCCAGGCACAATGATTCATTGCTATTTGTTTCATTAAAATTTTCGTTTTTTCGCTCCTTCGTTTCTCCGTTATCTACGCGTAAATTCACACGAACTTGCGCACCAGGGCGACATTAAATATACAAAACTTGGTTGATTTATAGCTCAAGGGTCCTCGGGGTGTCTCCCGCCCTTACCTGCCGCCTTTTGCTCTCTTTTTCTCCATTTTCTCCCTTTCTTTCCGCCTTTACCGTACTTTTTTCCGTCGCTCCCGTCCTCTTCGTATCTTTATTTGATTTTTTATCCGTTCCTCATTTTAGCACTCCCGCATCCTCTCCTCCCATTTATTTCTGTTTCTAGCCGAATATTCCGTCTCTCGAGACTTTTGTTGGCAGCACGATAAAAAAAATCAACCGAACAATATGCGATTCTGCATATTTTCGCGTTTATCCACTACTTTCACCCTCGTAATTCTTCCACTCTCCGAGTCTATTTCCCTCTGTTCTCAAGTTTTTTACTTGAGACGCTTATTTCATTTTACTTTTATCTACTTTCGTGCAAATTACCAGATTTTTCGAGCCAAAGGTCTTGAGATATTGACAATTTCGCGAGTGAAAGTTTGAGAAAACACACGAAAGACAACAAAACGCGGCTTTCTGGCGTGTCGTGATTTTTTTTCGACGTTTCGCGGTCGATTATTTGCAGCTCGAACGCTCCATTCGAAATCTCGAAAGTGAAAAGTTCTACAAATTCACCGCACGAGTCGTCATCGATGAGAAAAATTATTTTTTTAACAAAGCGAAGCTCGAGCTTCGTTTGTTTCAAAAAGTTTCGGAAAAACCTCAAGTCCTTGCGTATCTTTTGTGACTTTTTAGGATAGAAAAACAAATGAATTTTTCCGGCCGAAAAAAATGAAAAGTGGCGGGGCGCTCGCGAGTCCGCGTTGCTTCATAAAATTTCGAGTTTATTTTACGTTTCGAATTCGAATGAATTCTCGCATCCTGACTTTATCTCGCTTGGGCTCTTCCGGTTTCTTCCTCCCCCGTTAATAATTTCTCGCGCTCTCTCTCTCTGGTTTTCCGGTAAGCACGAGGGGGTTGATGGCGTTTAGCGACTCGCGGCAAATCTCCTTCCAGTATAACGAGACTAATTGCTCGGGCACGACGTTTCTCGTATATAACCGGAACGATGGAGCCCCCTGTCGTTGCCCGAGGCTAGCCGAGCTCAGCAGCCGCAGGCCGCGAGAAATTCTCCAGAAAGGAGAGAAGTGCGCGAGCGGCGAGAGAGCGAGTGAGCGAGCGATGGAAGCAGACGATTAACGGGCGTAATGGCAATCTGTTGAAAACGGACGGGGCGGTGACGGGGTCCTGAACGCGTCCGGGGTGCAGCTATAGCTCGCAGGTAACTTCCGCAGTAGATGCATACGGGTCTCCTCGGTCCGAATCAGCCTTCGTCTTCCTATTCGTCATTCGCTCGAATTTTATGAAAAAAAAAGTGTATTTGGAGTCATTCGACCAAATCGGAGCTTCGTCCTGCGTTGACTGCGCGAAAAAGTGGCCGCGAGAAGTCGCAAAATCCCGCGATCCTTGCGGCCGGTTATATGATTGTTTCTTGCCCGGGATTTTTACAGCGGTTTCTCCGAGCCACAAAACCAACTGGGGGGGGGGGGGAGGGCCAGGCTGCCACGAACTTCTGGTTTTATAAGCACGCGTAACCGAGAATTTGCTGCTCGGTGTACCTCGATCGTGTCTCGTTTCGTTCGCTCTCTCTCTCTCTCTCTCTCTCTCTCTCTCTCTCTCTCTCTCTCTCTCTCTCTCTCTCTCTCTCTCTCTCTCTCTCTTTACCCTGGAGAACTCGGTGGACGAGTCGAGCCTCGTGGTCTTTCTGATCGCTCCTTTTCACTGCGTACATCACTCCCCTTTCGTGTCTCTCTCTCTCTCTCTCTTCCGGGAGCGCACACTCTGCGGTAGAACGCCTTACCCTCGGCACACGGACGCGCACTCTCGCTGTGGAACCGGCGCGATCGAACATCGCTTCAACTCCAGGGTGTACTTGTTACCCATGTAGGATCATGGTCCTAAGTATGTGCACATAGATCCAGGGATGACGGGACCAAAGTGAAACAATCCCTCGGCAGCTACGCCGCCGCGCTGGAAACCGAACTTTTCCATGTCGCTTTAAAACTTAAATATGTTGATCCGATTAACCAACCCACGCTCTCAGGATTATTCGCTGTCCATTAAAACTTGCTTTTCGCCTCTCAGTCAACTTTGTACCGAGCAAAAAAGTCACTTTTTACAAATTATTCATTCCACTCTGAAACCTCGCGTCGTCGTCGTCGAGCCTCGTTTCTTCAGAGTTTCCAAAAATCCCTCAACTATTGCCAGCTCCGATCCGAATCCACCGCACCTTCGACCTCCAACCGTCGAATCCAAGCTTCTCCGTCGTGCACGGGATTCGATTTCGGGCTTGAGTCCTTTATTTCAATCAAAACATAGATACACGCGCGTTACCTCTGCTTCGAATACAACTGCGCGCTCTCGCTCTCTTCCTCGGCCAGCCTCTTTCTCCTTATAATTATAACGTGTGGCGCGCACCCTTTGAGCTTCGCACGACATTACCAAGGCGCAAACGCTCGAGTCCTCCATTGTGTGGAAACTTCTCGATTCGTGTGCGAAACACGAAATAATAACGAGGAAACTATAATTCCCGTTGAAATCTTACTCAATCTTGCTCGTACTCGAAGTTCGTGCGGTCGCGGATTTCGAGGTTTTTGGAATACGACAACGCTCAAGTTTGCAACATCGGAGCCAACGGAGGGAACGAAAAAAACATTTGGAATTCACCAATTTTTTATTTCCCGAAGTATCGGATTGAAAAACCACGAATTGCAAATTCGGCAGGGAACGAAATTGGAGAATTGAGGAATTATTGGAGAGTTTTTTTCATCATTTCGTTGGACTCCGACGTTGCAAACTTGAGGGTCGTACAACGCTCGCGAAGATTCGATTTCCTCGGTTTCCGTTCGAGTGTTGAAATCGCAGCCAAGTTCCAACTATTTCTCGGAGTCTGAGACCGAAACTTTGGAATTTGACGAGAATTCGCCATTTTTAATTCGAGTTACCAACTAAATTTGAGTCGCGACTCTTGAGAAAGAGGACGCAAGCCTGCCTGCGCGCTTGAAACGAGGGTGAAAAAGTCATCGAAACTTGACACCCGATCGAAGTGATTGCTCCACTGGAGCATTCACGTTGGGAGCTGGTAAAAAATGAGGGCAAATTTGTGTGCATAACTCAGACGCTTAGGCCATCGTTGGCGAGAAAATACGGAGCGATGAATCACTGTTTTTCTTGCTCCTCTTGCCAGCTCTTCTTCTCTAACGAACTTTATACCTCGTAGGTAAATCACCGAGTGCAATAACGTTGTAGGTCGAGAGCCTCCCTCGTCTTCTTGTCAACTCTCATTACTCTCATTAGAGCGTGGGAAGCCAGGAATACATTTATCTACCGTAATAATACGGCGATATAATTTTAACGGTGCATCGGTCGGATCTCTCCTCGCTTCTACGTACCACGGAGCAGCAGCAGCGCGATGCGAAAGTACGAATGAATTCCTTCCTTTTTCATTTTTCATTTCATACGGTGCATTAGTGCCAAGCCCGGTCAAGCTCAGCTACGACTTACGGCTCATCGAATACACTGCCAATGGGAACGCTCGAAAATTAGTGTTTCAATATTAATCATCGGATGCTCTCGCTAATCGCGTTAAATTCTTATTCAATTTAGCAGTTATACGAGCGCAAGAATTTCCAATTAAGCATCCCCATGGGACGATATTTTTCTCGTATTTTTATCTCCCTCCGTATATCCTCGTTAAATTGAGGCTGAAATTTATGAGAAATCAGGGAAAAGATGATTACTTTTTCACGGTACGTCAACATCAGCGACCCGTCCAGATGAGGGTGGAAAAAGCCTTGACGCCCGAACCTTGTCAATGTTGATCGAAGACAGGGAAAAATCTTCAAAAAAATGGAGTTACTTTTCCCTCGTCGAGAGCAGGCACGAGCAGAACAATTGGAAGCGAGTATTCCTCGTCGGGGGCGGAAGCGGCCTTGAGAAAACTAGCCAAATCCCGTATAATAAGAAGCTCGGTAAATTGTTACGATGAATTTGCTAAAAGTCTGTCTTGCACCGTCAAAATTTAAGTCGGCGAGTCCGAGTCCGCTTTTTCACGAGTTTTATCTCGGAAAGATAAAAAAAAGTGGTTAAAAGAGATCGAGGAGTTCTTTTCAGCCGGGCGAATTTTTATTTCAGCGTCTCTCTCGTGAGCGAGGAAAGCGTCTGTGGAGGCGTCTGGTGGAACGGGAGGACGTAAAACTCCAAGTTTTCTCACCCGGCCCCGGGCAGGGAAAGAGGAAAAAGCTGAAAAAGAGACTTGAAATAGTGGGTTCGTGCGTGTGCGTGTCCGTTGGGCGTTTGTGCGTGTGTGCTGCGCGAGATCGATAGACGTCCCGAGGCCGTCACGCTGTGTGAGCCCACGGAAAATGTTCTGGCCTATATAGGTTCGTGCGGGAGGCCCAGGAACGCCGAGCTCTCCGACGTCGAATTCGCGATGGGCACCTAGAAACAGAAACCCTGGGAGAGCGCTCTCTCTCCCCTCGACGTCTCTGTCGCTCTCGTGCGTAAACATGGCACAAATTGCGCGGCAATCCTCGCATCACCGGAGTCTCCTGTCGGTGGACGCGCGAGTAATTGGGTCATCCTCGGCCATTCCAATCCTCCCTGTCCTCCTGTAACTCCTCTCGAGCCCTCGTGTCCCCAGGACTGTGATAGTCGTGTCGTTAAATCCTCCCTCGCTGCTGCCTTTTTCCTCTGGATTTATGCGGCTCTCTTCGCTCCTTCGTCTCTCTCTCTCGCTGTTTTTTCATTTTTGCTTTTAAACTCTTTCCGGTACGGCGTGTTATTTTAATCTGCTCCTGCTTTCTCTCTTTATTGTCTTTCCCATTTTCACTGGCCAACTTTCTTCTCTCGCATTCGTCCAACAGTCCCGGACAGTTTCGTGCGTGATCGCTGCTTTCCACTTCCTGATTTTTTTCGGATTATCATTTGGATTGCCTCCCTCTTCCGCGCCTTCGTGTTTCCTCGCCGTTTTTCATCTGGACTCGGATTCATTTAGCTGTCTCCACCCCTTAAACTCCCCCCATCTTTTCGTCCTCTGTGTACATTAAGCCTTCTTTGTTCCTCGGAGCTCTTCGCCTCATCTCGTTTCCTTTTCTCTCGACATTTATATCCGAGTGGATCTTCTTCTGCGCTCCGTCCCCTCGAGACCCGAGTGTGCATACAGAAAGTCCCATTTTCGTATTTGACGTTCCAATGATCCCCCGAGTCTTGCCCGATTTTCGTGGATTGACAATCTGTAACGACGCCATTTCGAGCGCGCCCCACCGAGACAGGGATCAATTCGCGGTTCTCGCGAAGTCTGAGAATTCTCAAAAGAACGAGGATAACTCGCGAGCCTTTTCAGCGCACTGGGAAAAAAACAGATTTTCTTTTGCCAGCCTGAAACGACTTCGAAACGAGAGGAAACCGAACGACTCCCAGGGACGCCGGATCGAATCACGCGAATAGAAACACGATGAAAAAACCTTGAGAAAGATGAGCAAACGCACGAAAAGGGACGAGAGAAAGGGCCAGAGAAACTTGAAGAGAATGCACCGACTGCTCTCGAGAGTCGGACGTCGCGACGGTGTAACGCATACCTCGTGTCTCTTCCACGTACGCGCAGCCAGCCACCCACACACGTGTGTGTAAACGAAGGATCTATACATAGATTCGCATTGTATAAAGAGCCATGTAATGGGCGAGTGCACCCGAGGAACAAAGTAAATACGCGAACGCAGCAGTTGCAATCCTGTACATAGAAATACGTCCAAGTTACTCCACTCGCTCTCGCTCTCTCTCTCTCTCTCTCTCTTTCGCTTCCATGCGAGGATATAACTGCGTTTGTACCTTGACGATCCGCAGCACATAGCCTATTGCCGACTGGTTGCAACGGTTCAGGGCGCGTGCACCACCCTCTCATTCTTGTCTGGATTTCTCTCTCTCTCTCTCTCTCTCTCTCTCTCTCTCTCTCTCGGTCCTTCTCTCCGCTTTCCGTTTCCGCACGCTCGATACGCTCTCGCCACGTGTGTATGCACACGCACGCAGCACCGCGATGCGCGCTCGCTCTCCGCTGGTGTATCGCCCGTGTAAAACGCGTGGCTTTGCATCCACCAGACCACCAGTCTAGCAAAATACTTCTAAAGGAAAAGAGCCGAGGGGAGGGGGATCAAAAAGTGCGAGAAAGAGAGAGAAACTGCCTCGAATATCCACCGACTCTTTCATACCCCGTGGCACGAGACTTTGAAACCTCTCTGCTCGGATATATATTCCACCTTCGTGCATATGCGGTCAATATACAGCTGTGGATTCGTGTTTATTCGTACTTTTACGCGCATCGGCCAATCCGAGGATCTCGAAACGATTTTAACTCGATCTCACTTTTTCATCGTGCTCTAAACTCCCCCTCGACGAGATCTCGATGCTTCGAAATACTTTTTTAAGCTTTTGGCGATGCTTGTGCATATCTGCGGGAACTCGGGGGTTCGTGTCGAGCAGACATTTTCGCAGGCTTTTCGAAACGAGCGTCTAGGGATTTCGGAGTGTTGAAAAAACATTGATTCATTGAGTTTAATCGAATTTTCAAGTACAACAAATCAATTTCATTATAAATTGAGGGCCCAGAGATCGATTCCGTGAATTTCGATGGAAAATAATCAATAATGACAATGATTTTTTTTAAAAAAAGCAGAAAAATTGATAAATTAGTCTAGTTCTTCTACACAGATGGGGAAGTAAAAACCACCGTTTCGAGGTAACTTAAATTCTTCTTATTCTTCCATTTGGCTAGATAATTCAATTCACTTCGCGACTCGCACGCGGCTCACGCGACGCGAGAATACGAAATTCATGAAAAGGCGGTGTGGATTGTATTTGATAAAAAAAAATTGTCCGAATCTATTTGTAGAACAGTATTGAAAAATCGATCCGACAATTGAAAGATTGATTCGGATAATAAATTAGTACGACGCCGAAATTTGCAACGTCGGAGTCCAACGAAATGAACGAAAAAAACATTCGTAATTAACCAATTTTTTAATGATGCTGAAGTTTGCAACGTTGGAGCCCACCGAAATGATCTAAAAAAACTCTCCAATAATTCGAGTAATTCTCCAATTTCGTTCCCCGTCGAATTTGCAATTCGTAGTTTTTCAACCTGCGCCAATACTTACTCGTGAGACGTAAAAAATTGGTCAATTACAAATGTTTTTTTCGTTCATTTCGTTGGACTCGAACGTCGCAAACTTCAGCGTCGTATTTTTTATCCCACGAAGTATCGGTGCAGGTTGAAAAACTACGAATTGCAAATTCTGCAGTGAACGAAATTGGAGAATTACAGGAATTATTGGAGGGTTTTTGACACCATTTCGTAGCAAACTTCAGCGTCATTAATTAGTAGGAGAGAATCGATCCTTACTCAGATTGGCATCCCTGCAAGCGTCCCATCTTCGAACAACAGCATCGAATAATTTAGATCAATTGTCATTTTTCGCTTCTTCCCGTCAATTAGAAAAACACAAAAACCATGAAAACTTTTTTCCACCTTCCAAATTTTGCCAAATCATTGTACCTGGCAATTGAATCACTGCAATAACGCAAACGAAAAAGGAACCCCACATTTCCTGTATAGAACCAACGAACGACGATCGTTTTATTTACATTTCCTTCGATTCGATAATTTCACATGTAAAACCTCGTGTACGACTTTCTTTCATCCTAGAGTGCACTCCTTCACGAGATACGTTTTCTCTCCCTCCCTCTCGCTTGGTTTTATTTTGCAACGAATGTCCACGGCGGCGCGCGGGAGGGAGGGAAAGACTCACAGTGTTTTCCATGCTGTTTCTATGACTCGACGCTCCACGTTTATACGAGTCAGTGAACACCGGTGAAAAACCCCCGTGGGTTTTCATCGGCATTATTTCTCCTCTTTTTCCCCTGCTATTTTATTTTTCTTTTCCTCTCTTTTCCTTCCCCCAGCTATTTCTCTACACCGGGGCAGCTTCGCCTCGTTCCTGGAGAATTTTCCCTGCCGCTGATTCGAACGAGAGACGAACGGTCGTTTCTCGGCGGTGCGAGGGCCAACGGGAGCTCGCATTGCGCAGCGCATTTCCGCATCTCGCGAAGCCGCTCCGCATTCAAAATTCAACGGATCCGTTCGCAATGTTCGCAATGATCTCACCATCCGTGTACTCTCGTTATTATGTTAATACGAAAAACAATGGACACGGCGCTCCCGTTGGGAGAAAAAACGTTCCTTCGAACTCGGCAGCAATTTTTCTTCCCTCGTATTTATATTTTCATGAAAAATTTCATCCCGTTGACCCACTCGGAGAGCAAATCTTTCCAGACGCAGAAAATCCGAGGCTGCATAAACCCGGGAAAATGAGCGTCGAATATCGACGACTTTCCTCGGCTGGCCCCATTCACACGCGCGTTTATAAAAAACGATTCGATGAAAAGTCATCGCTCACATCGAACTCTCGTCACATCGCTACGATTTTTACTGCAATTTCGCTAATGAGAAGCCGCTCGAGTATCAAGGGAGGAAACCGCATCACATTTTCGCTCCTCCTGCTCTCCGCAGACGCAGCAAGAAATTCAGCGCACGGCTGCCTCTATGGTAACAAGTTTTTACACGTTTTTATACACGATGCTGCAACTTGGATGATGGAATCAGTCCGAAAGAAGAGCGATAGACTAGGTGCGACGTTGGAATCGCTGACGCGAACGAGATTAACTCGTTTCGAGTTCGCTCGCGGAGAGTGGAACGACGACTCGGATGCGGATGGAGCGTCACCGCACATTTTTCGTGGCACAGCAACGGGGAAACGTTGATCGTCGCCGAAACGAGCAGAAAACTTGAGCGATTCTCGCGCCCTCCTTTTTTTATTATATCGCTGTTTCGAGATTCGCGAATCGGAATTTGATCCAGTCGCGTGGCAATCGGGGAACGTTCGCGAAAAATCGAGACGAGGATAAACATTTTTTTATTTTCTCGTCATTTATTGCGGAGTTGATATTCATCGAGATTTCACGACACTGGCCGACGCGGCTCAGTGCGGGAGGGATTGATGAAATTTATAATGGGAAAGGAACCTCATTCGGCTCCGATTTCATGGGTTCGGGGCAATCGTCCCTGCGGGAATAAAACTCCTCGATTTTCGTCGAAAAATAAAATGCGTTTTGCGAACGCTTTAAACTATCAAAAAGTCCATTAACTTGACGATCGGAATAACCGAATTTTCCCTCCTTGCTTTCATTGCTCTGGCAAAAGCACTTTTCAACTCAACCGCCGAGAGATTTATACAAAAACATATTCGAATAGGCGTCGTGGACGTTTACAACTATAAATAGAAAATTCTGGGAACCGGAGGAAGGAAACGCACCGAAAAAGAACTTTGCGAATCGCTTCTGCGCGTACACATTTCAGCTATTAAAATATTGGTTCGTTCGTCGATATAAAATACTCGTTTTTCCCAACTTTTGCGTGAAAATGAGGCAAGCACCGCCGAATATTGGCCCCCGTTTTGTATCGATTCTCAATATTTTCATCGCGCAGCTTCCGGGGAAAAAAGAGAATATAAAAGTGAATAAATGGCTGGAATAGCTCATCGGACGTTGTGATCCGATTTTTCATTTGTTTTTGCCCTCCCCCCCGCCCACGGAGTATGCCGGAAGAATAGTAACGGAAAGGCTTGGTCGATGAAACAGCTGCTTGGAATTGGAGTTGGAGTGAGTCGCGAGAGATAGAAACGAGCTAATAGAGCGCGAGTGCAGGGGGTGCGAGGGGGCGCGCGCAACAACGAAAATAAAAATCGAGCAAGATAACGACTGAATGAACGCGAACGCTCTCGTCGAAAAGCCACGAGGAGATGAACTCACTGGCCGACAATAAATAATGGAACGTTCCATCCACCACCGTCGCACCGCACCACCCTTTGCATCCCTCCCGCCCATTCAAGCGCTTTCATTCTCTCTTACTACTAAATAACCCAAAGTAAATCCACACGAAACATCGGCCGCGATCGAACTCTCGAGGCCCAGATTCTAATCACGATGCCCAGCACTCCCAATCGTTTAAAAGGAAGCTGAAATTCCCTCGGAACTTGGTCGAGGAAGAAACATTTTACGGCGTTAACGACTGCGAGGTGGTGCATTCAACCTTGAAAATCTCCCAGCAGCATAATCGTCGATCGGCTCAATCGCCGAAGCCGGTTTTATCAGGACTCACAGCTGAGTCGCCCTGCCGATGATAAATTACGGGGGATCGCATGTACGAGCAGTCCCGATGACGATGAAAGGCTCATTTGCCTGCGCCTGTTCAGCCCTCGGTTCAACCAATCAAATCCGTTTGCTGTGATTCGCCTAAAATAAGATGAATAAAGTGGGCAACGAAGCAAACGAAAATAATTGGGAAAAACTCGAAGAGTCACTCGCGACCGGAATGATAGCAATCGCTACAAATGTCACTCGTAACGAGCCTTAACTGGGCTTATCGACGAAGCGACATTGAGCAGGGATTGAAATAAAAAGGTCGACGCGGGATCGCTCTTCGATTGAACTTTTCGAGATGCTTTTGGATCACTGGACGTCTTACCGAAGCTCGCGTCTTCGGGACACCGCACAAAAAACATTTCTTTGCTCGTCATTTTATCCAATTATCAAAGTTTTTCTGTCCACAGCTATTCAACTTCGTCCTCGAACTTCGAGGCTCGTCCTCGATGACCATAAAAACCAGAACTGAATCGACAACGCGGATTCAGTCTTAATTTTGATTAAAACGAGAATACTGTCGACTTCTTGGCCAAAAGCCCGGCTGGAAATAACCGGGATTTGAGCTCCGGTCTCCGTTCAATCTCAATCGAGTCGTCGGAAAAGCGAAAACGGTCCGAAGCCAACGTCAGGGCGACTCAACTCCGAAAAAATCGTTCCCAATCCTCGAAATTTCTCCCGCGTCGAATGTTCCAGTTTTTCAAAATTTCGATCGATTTTATCGAAAAAAGTAAAGAGCCAAATTCCGACGGATTCGAGCCCCCATCGATCCGCTTGGCCACGATTCCGCGATCGACAAATTCAGGCGGTTTTCGCCCCCGTTGTCCACCGCGTCCGAGCCCATTCCCTGAGAAGGCGCGCCGTGGACTTTTGTGCGAGCCTGTTTGCACCTACGAAGAAACGTGTCTCCGTTGATTCAGAGCTCTGTTGACCGAGGGGCCGAACGCTCCGCGCCAAAATTAGCTCGAGGGCTCATGCAGAATGTAGCAAACGGGAAGAAAAAGGGCTTGTAAACGTCCCGGTCTAACGAGAGTCAGGTTTAACGAGTATTCGACGAGGAGACAACGCGTTACACAGCTCCGGGGCAATCGTCACACAAGCCCAATTAGAATGGGACGCACACACGGGACGCGAGTCCCGTGTGCCAAAAGTGTGTGGAAAATCGAGTAGACATTCCGGATTATTTGCTCTCCCGTCTCTGTACATAAACTTTCATATAAATTCGGCATGTGTACGAAGATGTTTGTACATAAAGTATGTACACGAAGGTCGCATATGCTTTCGATAACAGTGTATGTAGCTCGTACATAGGAGCAGGAAAAACTGCCCGAGGGCACGAGCGGGAAAGGGCGAAGGGAGAAGTTCTGTGCGGTACGACGATTGTATCAACTTTTGTGCGTTCCACGTGAGCTCTCGTCGGTGGAAGTTTGCGGAGAGCGGTGTCGAGAACAGGGGCCCGGCATATTCCTCGTTCCTGCTCCAGTACTTTTTATGTTTCATCTTTTGAGTCGCTTCTTGTTCTTCTCGCTCCTCTTTTGCCTCCTGCCTCTTCCTCCTCCACTTCCTTTTCTCTCTTTGCTCTTGAAATATTTGACACAAAGCTCTCGGGCAGGCTGTGGGAGTCCGGAGGTTTTTCAGCGCCGCTCCGCGCCGCAGCTTTGTCGGTAATGAGGGAATACGCTCGAAAAAAAGCTTCAAACGGGAAGAGAAACTTGGCGGAGAGCGAAAAGGAAGGAGCGGCGTCGCAGGAATAAGAAAGCGAGGCGAAGCGAAGAAAACGCTGCTTTTAAATATTTCGGATGAAAAAGTATCGTCCCGAGTAGCGCTCCCGAAAGCATAATCATTCGAGGGAAACCTTCAATTTTCCCGGGCTTTTACTCCTTCGCAGCGAGAAATAGAAATTTCGTCGTCTCTCCCGCCTCGCCTCGCAGCTCCGGGGATTCGGAGGCTGACATCGCTCTGAAATTATCGGCATCGCACCAAGTGCGAGTTCCAGACGCAGATCTTCCGAACTGCCTCGAATGCGACTTGGAAAATCTTCGTTATATTTATTAAACCCTCGCTCCGGACAGCCCGGATTTCCAGCTCTAAGTCTTCCCAAATTAATTCCATTCGACGCTCCTACGAGGCGCGCTTTTCAATCTTTTCCTCGCGACCTGAGCTTTTCGTAAGATTTCACAAAAGTTATCGCGCGCGCTTACCCAAGGCGGCCTCGCGCGATGACGAGCTCCTCTCCGAGCAGCTTTCACTTTTCAGGCTAATTAGAAACCAATTAGCCGAACTTCTCTCGCTGCGGAAGCAGAGATGAAAATTCGCCTGCCCGCGGTGTGTTTCTCCGCGAGGAAAAATCACGGGAAAAATTATTCGCTGTCAGCGCTTTCGCCGGTCTAACTGTTGCATGCGCAAAACTCGGACTTATCTTCGAACCTTTTTCCTGCCTGAGAAACAATTTGTGCGAAAAAACGGGCGAATCACAGCCGATGAAAATCGGGCAGTTTATGAACGCGCGAAAAGAATTTTTCACGGGGTTTAAACGATACGGGTTTCGGTATTGTAAAGGCAAGCGGAAAAAATAGCGATTCGATGTAAATATATCGAGAGGAAACGAAGAGAAATCATCGGGGGAGTAACAGGAAATTGAAGAAAAAAAAAAACAAAATCGATACGCGCTCTTTTTACGGCGATGCATCCGGAAAAATACACAAAGCGAGATATCGAGATTTTCAAGGGTTTCCGCGCTCACGAACAAATGCCGGGCGCACTCTTCTCTTTTTTCTCCACCTTGGAATATTTCCAAGCAAGAAAATCTCGTCGAACCCACTCAATAACGAGGCAGCAATTTTCATTTTTCTCGTCTTTGCGTAATCGTGCCTTTTTCATGCGCTTCCGAAAATTCAAAATATTCTCGATATTCTCGAGAGCAATTACGAAGCCTTTCGACGTTTGTAACACGTTCCTTGAATTCGAGTGGCACGAAAAAGCCGCGAGGCCTGCGAGACCCTCAAAAGCGTCAATAACAAATACGAAATTGATTGCGATCGAGAAAACTGTGCTGCACCTCCAAAAGTCATAAAAGAAGTCACTAGAAAACAACGATCAGAAAGCCCGTCAAAATGCGAGCGGAGTCGTGGGAAGCTCGTCGCTCCGGGCCGAGACGAGCAGAAAGAGAAAAGCAGACGAAAAGGAAAAAAGCACGAAAAAAATGGTCTGAGAATGATAAAAGTGTTTGGACCAACTGGAATCGAGGAGCGAGAGACTGAGAAAAGCTGCGCGACATTTCTTTCTCCACTCTGTTTCTCGCTAATGACATTTTTTTCTCGTCTCCCATACAAGTCGATGATGTAACGTATTGTGGAGACGAGAAAGAAACAAAAAGCGAAGAAGGAAAGAAGGGTTGAAGAAAGAGAAAGAGAGCGAGAGGAGTCAGCACCAGGGAGCATTGTCTCGATAGCTTTTCTCGTTGCTCGAGCTTCGTGTCGAATGCACACGTCTGCGTGGGTTCGTGCGCGCCTTCGTCATTTACGTGCATGTTTCATAAGGCACAGTACTAATAGGATAAGCGCCGGGGCCGCCGTAATACGGCCAGTTTTCAGCATGTTGTCCGCAATTAAATATACATGCGCGGGGGGAGCTTCCTCTCTGCGAGGTGAGCGAGTTTTTGACCTGCCTCAACAGTCATTGGCCGGAATCCGCGCGGAGACGAATCCCTTTGCCTGCGTGACATTTTTCCTTCGTTTTTTTCCTCTCTGTCGGAGCTTTTTCAGTGGGATTCGCAAAGACGACGGGAGCAAAAGCTCTCGCGCTGCGCGTTCGTCTTCGTTCGCTCGTTTCGTCTCGATTGTTATTCCATGAGAGAATTTAAAATTGCGATTCAGGCGACATTTCCAGGACTCTGGCGGCTCTTTCTCTCGGTTTTTCAATTTAACGGGCGAACGGATTCGATCATAGGTTGTTACAGAACGCTGCGCGCTTCGCGAGTTCCACTTACAATGAGCCGTAATTGCCCGCGGCAACAATGTCCCTCTTGTGTGTCACTCGAAATCGCTAATAACTTCGCTCTCATTATCGCGGTACGAAGAAAGCTTCCACCGCTCGTTTTGCATCACCGTTCGAATCAATGACAACGCGGATGAGCGTATACGCAGCGCGAGAGCAGTCGAGGCTACCCGCACCAGCAAGACGACAATGCGACGCTCGCCACTCGAGCGCGCGCGGCCCTTCCGAGACTCCATTTTCAAGGCACAATTCAATGCGGCAAATCTGTCGGTGAAATATTTAAAAAACCGATCGAAATCGCTCCGCTGTAGCAGAATACAAAATCGCCACGAAGCACCGTGAAATTTGGACCAACGCAATCGTAAACTCATTTTCAATCACGATCACAGCAATCTTTTTTGACTTGCACGTACAATGAATTTTTATCCAACTCGTTTCCTCGCTCTCCCCACGCGACGAGAAACATCCGTTTCCGGCGGTAGAAAAATGAGCTTTTTCAGCCTCCGACGATCGCTCGTCCCGAAACGCAACGTCGCTCGTGTAATCTCCTTCGACATTGATTGTTATCGTAATCCTACTCGTTCCCATTATTAGGAAGATACACTCACTCGCGCGCATACGGTGAAAACACGCACGAGCAACGAGGATTTCGGTTTCTCTCGGTAGGCTGATTCTCTCGGTGCTCTCGGGCGCGTTCAACAGCAAATTATCTCGAAGCACGGGCAACGAGGCGTACGTAACTCATTCTCGTGCATCAATGGTCTTGCTCCGGCTTCGCCTATGATATCGCGAGAACATACGGTGCATATTCTCTCTTCGGTGCGCTTATACCAACGAATATATCCTCCTTACACGAGAGAGGCTTCGAGTCGCTCTTCCCTCTGTGTATTAGGCCCGATGAAAAAACCGTCCGCGTGCGTGTGCGCGTGAACACACTCTTGTGCTCCGCTCTTTCTCCGGGCACACAGCGCTCTGCTGTTCTCTCGGAGCACAGGGCGCATGTAACCTCCGAGGAATACAAGCAACTCGTAATGCGACCGCGAACCAAATGAGAACTTACGAGCATTAAATTATACCAGCAGCCCGGGAATCGTTCTTCGAGTATAAATATTTTGCTGCGAAAATCAAATTCTGCCGAATTTTCTAACGTTTTTTTTTGTAGGATGGGAGTAAAAAATTGATCAGATTTGGCGTTTTCGTCTGCGAAATTTTGGTGGAAAAAAATGTTTGGTGAATGCTTTCATTCGATCGTCCAAACCCTGAAAATTCATGATGATCGAGCAAATCAACGGAACTGAATGATTCTGGTCGAAATGCTGGTATTATTTATTTGCTTACGCATACAAAATGTGATCGCTTCGACAAATATTTGCTCGAATCTCAATCGACGACGAATCGAGTGAACGAATATCGTCAGGCTGAGCCAATGGTTGGCTCAATTCGGTGGTATTTTGTCGCCTCGACGCTAATTTGTTCAGTTGCACTCGCGAGCCTCGTTCGACCAACTCGCTTCGAGATCGATTTTTTTGTATCGTCTCAGGAATGCGTTTCGAATGTTTCTGTTGGGGGAAACGTAATTTGACCACGAGAATTTCGTGTCTCTGGTTACCGTGCGAGTTTTATTTCGCGAAGAGAGTAGTTTTAGTGAAGAGAGCCAATTCGAGTTTTGGCTTTGTTTTACGGAATTTTCTAGTATCCACTCGAGGCCAGATGTCGATTGGAGGAAGAAACGAGGCTACGAGCCGCGAGCAGGGGCGAATGTTTTTGTTAGAAAATAGACGTCGAGCGAGCACACGTGATCGGAACGTCGTGAGCCGCAGAGGAGCGCGCACCGAGTGCTGTTTCGAGAGCAGCTCAGACCCTCCATCAAAATGAGATTCAATTAAGTTGGATTAATCGAGGAAATATTCATGCCGCGATGGGTACGAAATCACGATGGCAAATGGCGACAAATCATCGCTCACGTTTCGGAGTTTCCGCGCGCGCGCGCATCGCGCTCGCGTCTCCCCCTGTTCGTTGAACCGGCAAAGATTCGATCACTGGCGAACGCAGCCAAAAACCCGAGGCTTCGTCACACTTCAATTCCCTTATGAAAAATTTGCCGAATTTACGCGTGACGAAAAAAATCGTGTGGAAGGTTCTTCTCCGTGTAAAAACGTAACACATTCAGGAATTTTCTCGCTGCTAACCTCGACGAAAACTCTCCATATATGAAACGCACACCGAGGATCGTTACTTCCGCAACTAGGCGAAAAGTAACGAACCGGCAAATACCGTTTTCAACCAGACTCCTCGAATTAAACAATTTTTTCGTTACAAGCGGCCATTCGCAACATTTTCAAACCTGTGTGTTTTCCTCTTGATTTTTGCACCCTCGTCCTCGTCGAATCGAAACTCCCGTTAACGAACGTCACATACGAGCGTTTGCACACACATTCGAGAAGCCCCGTATACCCGCCGCTTATGTACAAGTACGAGCGGTAATATACGGAGCACCGAGATCGCGCGCGCTCTTCGACGAGCGAACGCGGGAGTGGTTTGAGCGCGATATCAGCTAGCAGTCTGATAGGATAAAAGATAGGATACGAGAGCGAGAGAGGAGCCTACGAAGCCTGGCGTAACGCGAGAGCAAATGTATGTTTGCCCGGTAATTAACAATTATCGCGATTAGCCTTGCTGCCTAGACACTCTCCTGTACTCGAATCAGTACGGACGTTTATAGACGCCCTGCCCATTTATATGTGCTAGAAAATGTATGTGCAACGTTCGAGTAAACAGGAAGCGCTCTATATTTCGAGGCTGAGTCAAAGGGGCGTGAGTCCAGTGATTTTGAGGCTCTCTTGGCCTCGTCGCGTCGTTCAATCGTCATTCTGTTGCGCACTGCGACATTGTTGCTTCGAAATATGATAATATTTGCTTTTATAATATAAAATAAAATATTTTAATTGGAAGATAATAAAAAGAGCGCGAGCATCGTCTCCGTCGTCCGCGTCGCGGGGATCCCCGTTCACCATGCACAAAAGCCTTTTTATCCCTCGCCCTCTTCGTTTCGTCAAGCTTACCTGTCAATTTCCTCGCTCATGATCGCCCACGATTTTACACACACCGACACCACCGGCGCCTCCGGTAATTAAATGGCTTGTTTATTGGCGTTGTCCGGTGCTATTTCGTCCCGGAACATCCTGTCGATGTGCATTTTCGCCTTGATCTATATCCGCGTACGAGCTTCCAAGGGCTGCCCGGGGATTCCCTCGGCTCTGCTGAAACGCCTCTGGCGAGCGACCACACAACTGCATGTGTGATCCACGCAAGCCCCACTCTAAAGCTCCTGCTATCGCAACTGCAAACCTGTGCATTTTGTACCCGCACTCCCTAAATTACCTTCTGCGTGATTAAATAGTTTCATACGCTTGTGCTTCGTGTACTCTTTCGAATGTGGACACACGCTCGTAGGATAATGGGAATTTCGCATTTTTAGATATTTTCCTGCTGACGATAATCGCTCTTTCGATACCGCACTGTCAACGTTCATATTTCATCGATTAATTCGAAAATTTCGTTTGGGTTTTTTAACGTCGATTTATATTCATTGATCATTGAAACGTTCCGGGGTCTCGTCTCTTGTTTTTTTTTATTTTTTAAGGCCTCATGTGCACTTGCGATGCTCAGAAAAACGGGACATTTTTTTATTGGATATTCTTCGAGGACAATGAAGAAAATTATGTCACGAAATTTCATAAAGATCGGAGCATTAGATTCGTAGCTTTGAACGCGATTATCTCAGAATCGTATTTTTTTTCAAAAATACCTTTGCGGTGGTTACACGATTACAAAAAACCATTAATTCGATTCATACGAAATTTATACCACTCATTTATCATAATAATAGCTAGGACCTGGACGAAGGATTTCGTATTTCGTTTGAAAAAACAATCGTAGCGAAAAAACCGAAAATTTAGCACCTCGAAAAACGAATTTTTTGTTAAAACTGTCGCCATTTTTTTAAAACAAAATTTTTACGAATCCTGCGCCCCAGCTCAAGCTATTATTATGATGAATAAGTGGTATAAATTCGGTATGGATCGGATTAACGGTTTGTAGTTATCACGTCCACCGCAACTGACGCTTAAAATAAGGTGCTACTGGAGTTCTGCCATTTTGAGAAATCTTTTGATTTAAAAAATTGTGCAAGTACATGAATATGTGTACTAATTAATGTCGTTCACAGTTTTTCAATAAACATTTATTTTCTTGTCGAAAAAAAATCGAGAATATGACAATTTTTCGCCCGCTGCATACATAAGACCTTAAAACGAATTCTCACATGTCCGGATTGAAAACCACTTCGAGTCGGCCGACATTCGATTGATGAACATTATCAATGTAATTTCGTTGGAATAAAAACATTTTCTTTCTTCGTCTCTCGGTTTTATTTTGTGCAATTTGTTTTTTCTCATTTATCAACTTTATTTGTACAAATTTATAAGTTTGAGTAAAACACCGAATTGTTTGCTCAAATAAACCTGAAATTTCGCCTTCCGTCGGTTTCTTTTATGCGGCGTGCTTTCATTCGGTGCTCTATTGACGGCTCATCGCTTCGGAAATGAAATCTCTGTAAGACCAGACTCGAGTGTACACATCAGGATATCCGATTCCACAGGACACTCCGAAGGAAACAACGCCAACGATCTCGTCGTTGTAGACTAGTGGACCTCCGCTGTCACCCTGAAAAAAAAAAACGCAAGCGAGCATGCCGACGATTGAATAAAGAAAAAGAATTTTACGAGCAGAAGTCGTCTAAAGAGGTGGTCATCAAAAATGTCCATTTTTCTTGTTTTTTCTTCGAATTAAAAAAAAGGGTCAAAAAACGAACAAAGCAAAGTGGAAATTGGTGTGGCTTGTGCTCAAGATTTTTGTTGCTCGATACGTTTTGCTGGTTTTCGAAGTGCTTCGAGAGAGGCAAAAGCTTTTACCGAGCAGTCCCAAATGTTAATCGTAAAGATTATAAAAGCGTCGATCTCAAATTTCCAAGTTTTTAAACTCACGTGGCAAAATCCGGTATCCTTTCCATCGAGTCCGCAGATTTGCGTGTCAAGAACAGGATTCCGTGAATTGCAGTCGGTCCTCGTGAGGATGGAGACCGACCTTTTTTGAAGAACGTTCGGATAGCCGGCATCCCATTTTCGCCCCAACTGACCCCAGCCGCTCACGATCCCGGTCACGTTGGTACTTACGTCACTCGAGGGCAGAGACACGGGTGCTTGAGCTGCGTTTTTCACCGCTGGGGTGACGAGCTTCAAATTTTTTTTCGATCTCCATTATTCTCGGGGAAGGCGATTTAGGGTAAAAGTTGGAGCATTCAGCCAGCAGGGAATTCGTTGGGACGTTTGCACGCGTTACGTTTCGAATTTAATGTCAGAAATTCAGTTTTATGCTTAAAATTTTGAAATCCTACGAAAAGCTCACGTTTTCCCATAGAAAAATTGCTGCAATTATTCCCGCGGAAAAATGTCGTTCGCCAGCTTCGTGAGCTCGTTAAAAGCGAAAAAACTTTTGATGAAGTTTCCTTTACATTCGATGGAATGAAATGGCGGATTTTTTCTGAACCTTGGACAAGTTTCCACAGCTTTAGGGCCGAGGACATTCGTTAAGGCCTGAGCCGCGTAATTAGAGTGTAATGATCTCACCGTAATAACAGCAATATCGTGACGCCAGCGATTAAGGCTGTTGCCCTGAACGTATTCGGGATGAACCGTAACATATTTCGCGTAATGATGTTCACCACCGGAAATTAGGTTGGTTGCACCAGTCACGACCACCAATCCCTTGGTGTAAGGAGCCTCCTCGCGACCCACGAAGCAATGAGCCGCCGTGAGCACGTGTCTCTCGCTTATTAGAGCGCCCCCGCATTGATGATAATTTCGGTATTGGAGGGAAACCGTGTATTTTAATTCGCCCGGCGCCGCGTCCGTGCTGCTCAATAATTTTTGCGGCCTTGTTGCATCTGTTTGAATAATCGCACGTCAAAATCCCTGCGCACGTCGGCGACGAAACTTTACTACTTTTTCGACAATTTTCCCTGCTCGGAAAGCTTCGCGTGGCTCGTCGAAAATCCACTTTTTATCAGCTTTTTTTCTATCGAACGTATGCAATGGGAATCGAGTTTTTTCGTCGTCCTGCGCTTCTCGAATTCGGATTTTAACGGACAAAGCTTAACGAGCGAAAATTCTATTTGTGGATTATTGGGAAAACTCGCTATGAAAATTGCCAAGTTTTTCGCATCGTCCGCTCTCGTTTTGAACTATGCCAACTTTTGATCAATTATTTCCAACGTACCCGCGGAAGCCACACATGAAAATATGCAAGAGCTTCGCTTTCATTGGCTCTTGTGATCCGCTCATTCAGTGCTTACCACTGAACAATTTAGTACTTCCAATAATTAACACGAAAACTGTTAAAATTTCCTCAATTTTTCCACCGCCCACGAGCTCTCCGATTTCTGATGATTCTCACTCATTTTTCAAAGCAAATACTCACGTAATTCCGGTACTCCCGCGAAATTAATATTGCCGAATTGCATCGAAACGTCCAATTTCGTCCTAAATTTTCAGAAACGAGCGAATATTTCCCGAGGAAACATCAACAACGTAGGTTCTCAATGGTTTCATTAATTTACCGCGTCGAATATCAATTATTGAAACTCAATATTTAGGAGTCGAAATTCTCGTTCGCTCGCCACATGAAAGCTTATTGAAAATGAATTTCAAACGTGACCTCCGATCAGTGCTTCATTATTGTAACGAACGTTGCTTTTAACGAGATTTTCCGAGGTGCGATCGCGAGTATCAATCGCTG
Source organism: Venturia canescens (assembly GCF_019457755.1). Classification (NCBI taxonomy): domain Eukaryota; kingdom Metazoa; phylum Arthropoda; class Insecta; order Hymenoptera; family Ichneumonidae; genus Venturia; species Venturia canescens. The sequence continues at coordinate 5,962,872 of NC_057425.1, forward strand.
AACGAATCTCCGCGGCCATAAACTAATTTTCCAGTAACTTACCTGCGAAAAAAGCGGAGCTTGCCAGCAGCAGAATAAAATAAACGCGACTATTGCAAAAGCTCATTATTTCGTTTGTTTCTCGCTCGGAAAAGCTACGAAATACTGCACTCGAATGACGAATCGCTTCTTTTTATATTAAAACCATGACAAATTGGAGCGCGTGCACATTGACGCACGATTACAACGAACTTTGCTCTTATCTTTCCGCTCGAACAGCTGCCGCGGCGTCGGTATCACTCGCCGCGTTTCCCTGCGTCTCCCTTCGTCATACTTCGTTTCTTCATAATCGTCCGAACATTATTCCCTGGGAACGAGACGCGTTTCTTTCCGCTTCTTCGAATTTCCGGTAATCCGCGGAAATGCTCCGGTTTTTCATGATTCAGTTCCACACTGCGATAACTTTGTTGAATTTTCCGAACATTTCAACAAGTCCGTTCACAAAAACACGCGTGGAATCACACGCAACATAATTTTCCCGGGCCTGACCTTGAAAAAGGAGAAAAATGTGTTTCCCGACAGCGCGCACCCGAAAAATTGGATCTTCGAGCCACTTGGAGGGCTCCGCGAGTGCTCGAACAAAAACCGGGAGCGAATAAATACGCGACGAATTCTCGTATAATCGTTGGTAGCATCAACCTCACGTAAACGATGAGTTATTGTTTAATTACGGGATGATTAATACGAGTCGACGTGTCATGGGCACAGGTGAATAAACTGTGTTCAATGTGCCGAGCAGGCAGACTCGAGCTACATAATTTATCGAGCGGAATGAAGCGACGTCACGCGCCGCGGTATAGTGCATCGATTTTCCTAATTACCGCACCGACCCAAACGTCGTTTGATTAAAAAACATCTCGACGAAATTCCATCCCGAGATATGCGAATATCGCGCGGGCAGAGCGCGTCTTTTTAAGCCCGAATCGTCGAAACCGTATCGAGCAATGGCTTTCGACAGCATTCCTTAATCCCCGAGCGATCCCGTATGCAATTTTTAATTCAATTTCCACTTATCCCGGCTCCCCACGGGACCGTTCGGCTCCGATCGTCACAAGAAGATTAAAAAAATAGTGAGAGAGTAAAAAAGAATGAAGTTATCGAGAAAGAGTTGAGAGAGAAAAAATGACGAAACTGGAAGCCCGAGCGAAAGATAAAAACAAGGTCAAGAGATGAATGGAGAAAGAGCCCGATAAAAGGGGACGAGGAAAGTGGAGATGATCGGAAAACAGGGAAGGATAATTGATTTAGCATGTGCCAAGTGATGTTCGCGTCACGTGCCGGTTTTGCTTCTCTTCGGAGGGCTTTCTCCCGTCTATATTCGCCTCGGTGTCTCTCGCAGTAGTGTAGGTAAATGCACGGGCAGACGCGGACCGCTCTCCCGGACAAATTCCGTACGATATCGGCGGCCAAGTTTGCGCCTGTCTATAGAAATATTAATGTACACTTTAGAGACGCTCTATTGCTTGTATGTAGACGTCACGGCTTCAAATTTTCGCTCACATCTCTGCTCTCCTCCCACACAGACGTATCGAGCTGGGAGAAGGAGACGCGGGGACGGAGAGAAAAGATGGTACGAGGATGAAATAACGGCTCGTCCCGTTAACGAAGTTTGCCTAGCCGAGTAACCAGAGTAACCCGACTAACCCAATTAACCTGGGCGTAGACCTGGAGCTCGATATCTCTCGTGTTACGGTGCATATACGCGCGTGGAGCGTCACTGCGACGAGCCTCCGTATATCAATACTCCAAGAACAAGAATTTGCCTCTGGTACATACGTAGACGGAAAGCCGATTATCGAGAATATTCACCGTGTACGTATATATTTACTTTTAGCTTTTCGTGCATTCTCCTCTGTGTGCACCTCAAATTTTCTAGATCGCGCGGCAAGAGCTGCCCGGAACGATGTTATCGGAGTTTCATCACCGCGGGACACGCGACGTGCCACTAAATCGGCTCCGGCGGGGTTATTCGCGTTTATACGGTGAATTTGTCTTCGGAACAGCCGCGATCACGATTTTTCCGCGGAAGCGGACGGCTCCGAAGTTGGCTTCTCTCGGGGTCGACTCGGCGCGTCGATTCTTCATGTTTCTTCGTTTGGCCTGTTCGATTATTTGACTTATCGGACTTTGTGAACTCGAAGGAAGCGATGACTTCGAGGGAGTTTTTTCCGTGTAAACGCGCGAACGACGCTGCAGTTCGCAACGCTTTGCCAACGAATTTTCTTCTTCGTTGAATTTCAAATTCACCAATGTCCAACCCACATTAATGACTCGTGAAGTAAAAAAACGATGAATTACAAATGTTCTTTTCCTTCGTCTCGTTCTTCGGCTCGAACGTTGCAAACTTCAGCGTCCTCGCACGAAGAGATTTCCGGTGAACGTTGAACTTACGAGAACCTCGCACGACGAAAATTTCGATCGACTTTTCACCGCTTTTCATAACGAGAGACGTTGACTTTCGACAAGAATTGTACGCGACTGCATTACGCCACGCCGTCACCGAACGTGCACTCTTTTATAGACGCAAACACGTTTTTTCTATGTGTGCATATTTACGGAGGACGCGAATGACCTAGAAAGCTCGGTGCATGGTCGATATTACACGTACATAGAACCCCGCGCGCCTATGTACGCGAGCGTATAATAAATAAACGCGATGCTGTACACGTGAATAGTACGGTGTAAATAAATGGGCGCTTACGTCGTACGCTCTCGTTGTCCGCCCCGCAGAGTGGATGCCACAGGCGACAATGTATATGTAAACAGGCGGGGGATTCCCCGATCCGATTACCCGATCGCCTCGCAGCCCGAGAGCGACAGCATCAGTTAGTTTCGGAGGGAAACTCCTGGCCATTTTCCTCCGCGCTTCCTCGCGAAGGGAGGATTTTTTCTCTGCTTTTTCGTGATAACTTAATCTCCTCGGGAATTTCAAAAGATTCGTGCGGCTTGATTCGATCAATTTCCTCTTCTCATCCCTCGCCCTCTTATTCTGCTCTTTTGCTTCTCGATCCCCAGATTTCTCTCCCCAGTCCCCCTTAATAATTGTCCGATACGGTGCACCAACGTAATCCCCTCTGGCATCTCTCGACCACTGCACAATCTCGGGAAGCTCGCTCACGACGATACGAACTCGGGAGAACGAAATTAAAAGAACAACACTGAATGTTGCACTCGCGCGCGCGCGCGCGGTTTTCTCGCAAACGTCGCCGCGCCCCCCGCTCGATCCACTGAAACTACAGCTTCGTTTGTAGACCCCGCGGAAAACTCTTCAGGATCCGAGCATGGGAGAATTTCGTTTATGACGGATACGAGGAGCGAGCGAGGCGGTGTTGAGGCACCTTCTTGGGGCTATTAAATCTGTTGGGCTCGTCGAATATTTCGTCGAACCGCACCGGCTCGTTTTGAAGACTCATTCGTGGGGATGCGATAACATTTTTTTTGCTCAAAAAGACTTAAAGTTTGACGGCATTTTTATGTTTGCTCATCTCAAATGATTCGAGGGGAAATGGCGACTATTTTTTTTTTGCCAAATTCAAATATTCGATGTTAGCGAAATTCGATAATCTTCGGAATTCTGCTTTCGAACAAAGCTTTCATAAACTCAAGAAAAAAGTGAATTTACAACTTTTAACGAACGCGGAGAGAATTCAATTCGAAAAATTACCGACCAGCAACGATGGCGCGGTGACGAGCTGCAATTCATGATATTATTATGTGAAAGAAATTGAATTTTCCTATATAAAAAAATAATATTCATTGTTCGCGCAGTAAGAACTTTTACCGGAGTATTTAATAAATTTTGACGTCACGCTTTTTTATTAATTTTATCGCGCTGCACTGTCAAAATTTCCGTACGAATGTTTGTGCCAGGACGCGAAACACTTCAGCAAAGGCCCTTTGTTGAAGTGTGCAAATGACAGTTTCAGTGTGCTACGAATTTCGCGGAAACGAGTGATCCACTTCTGCGTTAGGGCAAAGACATTTAACCGTGATGCACCGTTAAATACACTAAACCTTTTGTAAATTTTAGTACACGTATCGTAAATATCACTGCCCGCAATATTTACTATTATAAAACTAAAAATTCTTAATTCTTCAAAGCTTAATTCTCTCCGCGAAGCTTCCAAGTGGAAAAGAAACTTTCGATTTTTTTGCTCGATCAATATTTCCATAAAAAATTGTTCATCAGCCCCTCACCGTGCTCTCAATCCGCTCGATCGATCGGTGGATTTAAGCTTGACAAAAACGTTTCTTAGAACTCGTAGACGTCAGGCGGGGGGGAGAGCTGAAGAATTAATTAGTCGAAAAAGTGATTAGTCGACGTCAGTCTGAAGATAGTGTATTTAAACAGCCCACTTTCAGGCAAACGCAAACGTCTCGTTATGCTATTCCACCCTAAATCCTCTTCCTCTTTGTCTCGTCGTGGTCCTTTGTCCATGCTACGTAAATACTTCTACGAACTGTTCTCAAACGAACCAATGGATTCCCTTTGTTCCTGATCGCAGACACCTTTGATATTCAATCTCGCGCACACAGACGCGGACTACAAGCCATTTCGTGGCACTCTTACACGCCGAAAGCGCCTCGAATTTTCGTTCGGCACGGTCTATTTCCTTTTTTGCATTTTCTCGCTATCTCTCCTTTGAACGAAATGAGCAGACACCTATTTCGGGATCTTTCCATTCGATCACTTTCCCCTTTTACTGCTAATCGAATTTTCACTTTACCTCTCAACATAAATTACCGACGACTCATCAACCCGAAAAGCCCCAACATCGGGCTAATCAGCTACCCCAACGAGAAATGTCACATCTCGTTCTCGAGCCACTTTTTCCAAACGTTCTTTCGCATTACACCGCGTTCTCAACGTCCACGACTCGCCAAACGGCGCCTCATCATGGACCATTCTCTTCGTTATGAAAAAACCAGGAAAATCCTGAACAATTAAACTTTATTGTCGCGTACGAGTTACACTTTTTGCTGGAAAACAGATTGACCTAATTATTTATTAAAATTTTCTCTTCGGCACTACAACTCTGGTAACGATCCATAAAACTTTGTCCCCAACCCCGTTTTGAAACATTTTCGTACATCAAAAATGTTGTTTCTCTCGACGCGGGAGGAACGAAAAATTTGTGCAATTAAACATGCTCGTGTTCGTGCATCGAAATATCGCCGAAATGAACCATTTGATGTAGTTTTCAACGATTTTCGTTCAGTCAATTCGACGGTTGCGGTTCGCACCAATTTTAATTGAAATAACTAAAAATTTGAAAAACAGTACTAGAATTTTTGCTGAATAAGCTTCGTAGATACGACGCTGAAGTTTCCAACGTTGGAGTCCAACGAAATGAATGAAAACAAAATGATACATTCATCAGTTTTTTATTTCACGAATCATAATTGTGTAGATTGAAAAACTACGAAGTATAAATTCGGCAGAAAATAAATTAGAGAATTGCTGGAATTATTGAACAATTTTTTAGATAATTTCGTTGGACTCCAACGTTGGAAACTTCAGCATCATTTCGTAGATGTGTAAATACGAATATATATATGCATACGTGAATGTGTCGATATTCGAACGTAATCTCTATAGAATCGAACGAAACCGTTTGTTCCAGAGGTGACGATGTTCAACGATCGATCGAACTGCTGGACAAGGTGCTCTCAGAGTACGACGAGCACGAGTCAGCAGACAACGATTTTGGGTCCTTGGTCGTCGGTAGTGGAGGAGGAGACGACGGGAGCGGCGGTGGCGGCGGCGGGCTCGGGGGAGGAGGATCCGGAGCCGGAGGAAACAACGTTAGCAATAACGGGGTCGACGGAATTTCACGAAGCCTCGTCGAAGCCCGCTCCGACGTCCTCGTTGAAGCGACTGACGCAGGCGAGGATTGCGGGAGCAGTACCGAGCCTAGTATCGGTCTTACGCCAGACGACGAAAGCCCTTCCTTAGGTACTTATCATCCGCATCGATACACGTCGCTGTTTGTATACCCTCGAGTCTGCCCCTAGATCCTTCTTATCACGCGCTTACATCCGAGTCTCGAAGCCCAAGTCGAAGCCGAGCTCTTTCGCTGCTGCTGAGAAGGGCCATTTTTCATTTGGATAACGACGGCTAAGTGCGTCACGGCTAATGCAGGCTTTGGGCTGACACGCGGCTGGAAATAATCTTTGCTTCTGTCCCTTCGGACCTACGGCTTGAGACTGCTGCGAATTACTTTTTTCCTGTCACTTTTTTGCCCCGGAGATAAAAAGTAGTTTGTTGGAAACGCATAAACTCGTATCGGTCTTTGCCTCGATCGGAGAATCCTTCGCTTCCCTTAATAACGGTGTCGAAGAGAATTTTGACGGATTTTGAAACTCCCACTGACCACCAACGACCACCGGTGACTATTCAATTTTACTGGGTATGGAATTTAATTATAAAGGTGAAGGGACGAACGAAAGTGGCTGAAGCACATGAAGCTGCTGACCTTCGAACTTCAGGGGTAAAGGAAAGTTACAGTGGTTTTTGAACGGTGGCCAAATCACCCAAGTTTTCGGCTCCTCGCTCCACATTTTTCTCGTTTTATTCCATTCCTGGGGGAACCTTCCGATCGAATCTTTTTCAAATTTTTTTTCCACTACTACTTTTTGAAAAATGTTCCCGAAAGGGGGAAAATCTTGTGAGATTCTCGAGGAAATACGGATTTTCGATTGACTGTTAAAGTCCTTGGGAGTTGATGAAATTTTGGCCCTTTGCCGAAAACACCCCGGCCGTGATTGTGCCGAAAAAGCTGAACTTTTAACGCTGTCGCAAGCTTCCCGGCGACGACGTACCTCGAGACCACAAACACTAAAAAAACATCTCCGGGGCCGCGATCTCCCACTGCTGAAATTTGACTCCGTCTCAAGATCAGTATGCAAGAGCATTCTCTTCATCCCTCGCTCACTCCTTCAATTTTCCGTCTCCCGACGTCGAGGAGACTCTCGAGAACGCGATTATTTAAGCCGATAGATTCCTCTCCAACGACGAATGAAAACATTCGAAACTGGATTATTCATCGTTACGTGACAGAACGGAGATGTCGCGGTATAATCCAGCCATTTTCAGGCTTTCAAGGGACTCGGCGAGGCTTTTGTTTCGTCCGAAGATGCACCGATTCAAGAATTTTTCTCAGTCGTTAAACTACAATAATTCACCCACAAATCCCTTCGAGTCCAATTGAAGCTTATTTCCAGGATTTATTATCCTGGAGAATGCTTTGCAATCGTGCTGAGATTCCAGACTCTGAATTTCAAAGCCATAAAAAAACGTCATCGACACTAAAATGATTAGTTTGCCCAAACGTCATTAACGATTTTAGAAAAAAAAAAAAAAATAATAAAGTCACCGAAAAGATGAAAAATTTCTATAATTTTAATTTTAATTCCAATTAACTTGACTCGTAATATTCACGAGAATGAGAAAGAAACGGAATTGCTTGCGGGCTGTTGAAACGAAATGAAGGGAGATGGAGACGAAAGCTGAAGAACTGTAACAAGTTGGCTAATGAAATAATTGCTTTGTTTCACAGGTACCGGTGGGCATCAATCCGAGGACGACGGTTACATGAGTATGAATGGGCGCAAAGCGAAAATGGCATTGGTAGCATTGCGTCCGGTACCCGATTGTCCTGAGCCACTTCAAGAAACGACGTCAGGTCCGGTCGTCTCGTCGAGTCTTTTGCCAGTCACGACGCAAGAATTTCCTCCACCCCCGGAGGAGGCTGAGCGTATAATTTCCACGCTTTTGCCCATGTGAGTGTCTTCAGACTTTCGTTCTCTCTCTCTCTCTCCCACACACGCGCGCTCTTTACCGCCAAGAGTGCCCCGCTTAACCCACGTTGCTGCATTTTCATCTTTCGTTATGAAGCTCGGCGCTATAGCAGCGTAGACGCTTCGAAACAACGACGGTAGAGAGCGGGCTTCATGGTGCGGTGCGCACGACTACCCTTTATTCGCCCTCCTTCAAAATTGAGAGAGCAAAAGAGAGAGAGAGAGAGAGAGAATCGTGAGGCCCCCCTCAGGATCGATCGGTCGTGCTCGCTGAAGAGAGAGAGAGAGAGAGAGAGAGAGAGAGCCGCCTCGTCGGCGGCGTTTCCGCAGCCGACGATTTTCGCATTCCCTTTCTTCCGCTGACACGCTCTCTCTCACTCTCTCTCTCCTTCTTGTTAAACCCCGGTCCCGGACCCTCCAGTAGTATTTTCCTTCTCATCCTCCGACTCCCTTAATCCCTCGCAGCCTACTGAATTTATCGTTTTCTCGTTTGCTATACCAGCAAATCCGTAGATAAGTCCTCCCTGTGTTGGATATGTAATATGTACACTCGTGTATATACCCCCATTCATAAGTACATTTCTGTGCTACCAATCCACGTACACAAACCTCGTTCCGATTGCCCAGAAAATTTTACCCGATATTGCCCATATATTTGGCTCCCCTCGAGGAAATGAAAATTCTCATGTGGCAAAAAGTCGTTTCAACTAATTTGTTCTATCAACGCCTGGAAAAACTTGACTACATTTCTCGAATATTAAGAAATTTAGAGACATGCCTCACAAGACAGCATTCAATTTTGAGAGTTTCTAGCCAGAGTTCTAACCAAAGTGAAATTTTTAGCTGTTTCAATATTAAAAATGCTTTTGGCATTGAAGAATTTAGGAACTCTTGATTTTTATGAACTCGAGACAACGAATGATCGATGCTATTAAGTGACGTTGATGCTTTTCATGTACATGAGATTTGAATAGTCTTGAACGATTTACAGGCTGCAAAAAACTTGATTATCTCGTGAAAATGATGGTAAAATTGCGTGGGTGATGTTTCAAGGAAGCCAGGAAGTATTGCACTCGAGGGAAATCAATGTCAGGGGTGTGAATAATGAATTTTCTGTCGTCTCATCTCACTCAGCGCTATTTATGACGTGTATTTCCCTGAAATATTGTACTGGAGTGCGCGAGAATTTGAAAAGTAATTCATCGACATTTAGGGGTGGGGGGGGTGGGGAGGGTGTAAGAACGTGAAAAATGACTCGTCAGATAAAATTGGAAATGTGATTAAAAGGGAATCTTTTTCGTTTTCAACTCAATTGAGCTTTGAGCCAACGCCAAAGTTTCTGTCCCATTGCTTAATATTTATTCTCAAAGTGATAAATTTCAGGCAATTTCGTGCTGTGTCTACACAAATGTAATAAGAGCTGAAGTTGGATCGCTGATAAAATCCCTTGCCAAAATATAAGCAAAAGAATTGTCAGGGAAAAGTTGTACCATCAATCTAACGTGTATATATCATTGCACAACGTCAACTCAATGAAATTCATCCCCCCCCCCCCCCCCCAGCGGCCCTTCCGTCCTCCCGCTTCCCCAACTCATTAGCCCTTTCGAAATTTGCTTCTCTTACGAGTTTGGATCTTCAATCAATTATATTATCCGACAGGGTATCGCCGAACAACTCGTCCAAAAGGACGAGCGTCAAGAGTTCATCCCTGAGACAGAGTGGAAGAAGAGATCAGACTGGAGGATCACGCTCGAATGCGAATTCCGTTCGAGACTCGGAGAACTCAGTCTCGTCTTCGTTGCAACATCAGCGAGGAATACACGATCCGGCAACGAGCCAAACTACCCTCGTGAGTATATAAACAGTATCACGCTTTTACCGATTCTCCCTTTTTCCCCTCTCTCAGCTTTATATTTACCTAGTATAGCTACGAGGAGATCTGGAAATGCGCGAAAGTTTGTTGCGTATGTATAGATATATTATTGAAGAAGAGTTTTTTGTTGTCGAGAAGGTTGAGGGGGCTGGGAGGCAGCGAGGGCGTCGTTATATCAACGATAAAAGTAAAACGCACGATCTTGATCCAAATCTCATCGATCCGCCGGCTTATATTACACTCATTCTTGTCATTTTTATCTTTTTTTATTCAGCCAAAGACCAGACATCGTCGACCGTACGGATGGTGGGAGAGAAGAGGAGAGAGCGTCGAAAGAAGCAGCGGTGGAAGCCAAACTGGCAGAAATTCAATCGAGAAATTTTCCAGTCTCCCATACGACGCCAGGGTCGTTTCCTACGATTGGATACCCGGTATCGTCGCTAATTCCGGACGCACAAATACAACCAGAAGCGCCCCCATCAATAATCACCGTTATCTTCAACACAATTCGTCCCAACAGCCACAACAACAGCAACAACAAAATCAGAGGCTTTACAATCACTCTCAACATCACCATCATCACCACAACAATCATCATAGTCATTATCATCAGCAATCGGAGAAACGTCGAGAAGCAAACTCCTCCAGACGACGACGGCGACGCTCTACCGAAGACATCGATCTCAAGTCGAGAAATCATAATCGTATCAACGACAGTCCCGAGACCGATGATAAACTCTCCTCGAAAGATAACGACCTTAATCCTGATGACGAGCTCGACGACGACAGAGCCAGGATTCCTAATGAAATGAGCAAATCTAGCTCCGCCGAAGAATGCGGCAGAATGATCGCGACCAGGGCCATCGAATCGCGCTCCGACCGCGTCAATGGCGCAGAGTCCGATTCCTCCGAGGCCAGATTCTCCGAGAGAAGAAGAAATTCCGTTTCCGGCAGATCTTCCATACCACGCTCAAGCTCCGTCAGCGTCGAACGATTTTCCATGAGGGCCAACTACGGCGGTGGTGATTCATCCGACTTCTCTCGCGCCAATTCAACGTCCAACGAACGATTCAATTCCGACTTTTCCCTCGCCGTCGCTAGCGCCAGCTCCAATGATCGCGTCTCCGTACCATCCTCCGATCCTTTCTCACTCAGAAATCTCGACTTTGTCTCCTTGTCCTTACTCGGCCAACGCGCCGACTCTAGCGAAAGATTCTCCGATGTTTATTCCACGAGAAATTCTGATTTCTCGACTAGAAACTCAACCGATTTCAGAACTCAGTCCGAAGAGGAAGAACGGTTCTCGGATGACTCGCTCGAGGAATTGCTGCCCGCACCCGGACCACCTATCGCCAAAAGACACTCCATCGCTTGGGAAGTTTCCCTCGAGGAAGATCCACTCTACGCACCCGGTAGCACCAAAGTTGTCGGCAGAAGGCGACGAAGGAGCAGCGATGTTTCCAGTGAGCATTTTTTCATATTCTATTTTGATTAAATTCATGCCAACTACAATTAAATTTGTATTACGAAATATTCGACAGCACGATATTTTTTTTTTCCTGATCGTTTCCGACCTGCTCGGTACTGATGGAGAAAATCTAATTCGTTGAATCATATCCGTATACGAAAAGAGATAAAAACAGTGAAACTTTTATTTGGCAGGTGCTGGTTCGATATCGAAACTTCGTGACTTCGACGATTGGCAAGATCCCCGGCAATCAACGACCGACGATGATCTCGTATCGCCGTACTCGGATTCATCTACGAACGATCTCGACCGTATAAATCCACGAGATTTATCGAAAAGTGGTACTTACGTGATACGAAGGGGTAGAAAACGCGAGAGAAAGCCCCTCGTGCCAAAAATCGTTTCACCCACGGAAACAAAAAGTCTGAGCTCGTTCGGTAGTCGGGAGCTTGATCGTCGACTCACCGACGCATGTGGCAAACGTTTCTCGACGACATTCGACGATATAAAAAGTCTTTTGCGGGAAGGAAGATTGGAAGGTCTCGACGAGCCACCGCCAGACTTCGTGCCCCCAGCGCCACCGAATCTCGTTCGAGTTGTGCCACGTTCAGCCGTTGATGATGACGATGACGAGGACGAGGAGGGAGACGAGGAAGCTGACGCCGATGCGGAAGCCGATAACGACGAGGACGACATCGACCACGTCGATTCGGGAAATAGTCGACGACGCGTGAGTCAAAAGTCGGAACGTCGCGATAAAGCGGATGATAATGTTCTTCCACGACTGCCGCCTTCTCCCCTGGACGAACGTGAAGAAGAGGACGAAGAGGAAGAACACGAGGACGAGGAAGAATCTGCCAAGATTCGAGCATTGGAAAAATCCAGCGGACCTTGCAACGGTGCTCCTCCTGTAAAAGGAAGAAATTCTGTAACGACCTCCAAAAGTCTCGACATCAGTACTAATTTCTCACGAGATCGAGAAATCGGTTTAATCGGTGGAAATGTCACGTCTGCTATCTACACCGGTTCGCGTAGATCATCCAGAAAATCCGTAGCAGCTGACAGAACCGAAGGCAAAATTCCCGTCAACATTTTAATCGAGGATCAAATCGTGAAGAAGGCGCTCAATGAAAATCGCCGTCAACTCGAAAGAGTCAGCGATGAGATCAAAGAAATTGAAAGCGTTAAGAAAAATAGCGAGGCTTACAACGCCGACGATATAAACAAACGAACGAGAAAAACAAACGTCGACTCTCGAACAACTAACGACTTACTCATCGCCTCAAAACGCAACAGTTACGAGGCTCCTGACACTTCCAACGAAAATTCACGAAAGAGAATCAACGAACGCATTTCTCAAAATCAACCGCTTTTACCGTCAACGTCCGTCATCAATTCCTCGTCGTTAAATTCACGAGATGCGGACATTCGTGGTAACAATATGCAAAACTCGCTCGACTCGGAAACATCGAAAACTAGCAGCAGCGGATCCGAATCCGCCGATTTTGATAGACCACCTCGACGATCCACTACCAATGGCTGTAAATCCTCGAAAACGGATATTTTTTATTCCTCTGATCGTAAAATATCAAAACATCAACTTCAGAATGGCCAAATATTGGAAAATCGTAAAATCGATCACAAGGAAATTGAAAATGTCATTGATGCTATTCTCGAAGACTCGAAAAATCCTGACTTTCAAGTAAGTCCGCAGTAACTTTTCGCAATTTTCAGTCTGAGAATATCAATAAAACTTGTTGCCTCACCAAACCCAGGAACATTGTCACCTTTCGAAAACTTTTATAAACCCGAAAACATGGACTTTGGTCTCCTCTATTTTGTCAGATTTTTCGAAAATAGAATCTCGAAATCGAGAACATTAATCTTACAACTTTTTTCAACAGGTGAGCGTGGAAGTTCTCGAATTTCCGCCACTCCCGCCGTCGCCAGTAGAGGAAGCCGACGAGGAAAGCTCAGACGTTGGGAATGGTCCGGTATCGACACAAACTACGTCAACGAAGATAAAGCCTAGACAAACGACGAGAACCATGGATGGTTACAGACCTCGTGTGCCGCCTCATCGAGGCGGTTTGTCGATAATCGACGGCAAAGATCACAGTCAGTCGTCCCTTGATACAAGATCCATGGACGCTGGTTTCCCAAGAGGACGTAGAACTACTAACATCGGTAGCAGCTCGAGAAGAGAGGTGCGGAACCGAATTTTCTACCAAAACAGAATTATTTTCGCCTCGATTTTGCTGAATTTCTGCTTTTATTTTCGAAAAATCTCTCTCCATCGATTTCGCGTAATCGAACAAAAAATCGTTTGGAAATCAGCGTGAGAGTAGTTGCCCTTTCGCTCCTATTCACCAAAGCAGGAAATATTTCCCAAAAAGTTTTATTCGAAAAAAACGGAACAGAGTTTTTAAAGTAAACTTCAACGTGCTTAATGTAACACAAATGCAGCCCTAGAAATATTCGATCAAGGCAAGTAGAATGAAAAATTCGAAGTCGTATAATAATTAGAATCAATTCACGTTTGCCATTTTACTCAAAAGCAGGCTCTTTTCATGGAATTTCATAAAATGTAAATACACGTAATGGTAGTGGATCTACACGAGACAGCGAATATCAGCGAACGTATGAAAACCGATTCGAGGCAATTTCGATGGACCATCGGTCCTCGAGACTGGGCAAATCGTTTTCAACGCATCGATCAAAAATCACGAAATTAAAGCTATCTCTTTGCTGCGGCCACTCGAGCTAGCGTGAGCGAGGGCACGAGGGAAAGAGAAAATCGAGAGCTTCTCATTCTGAGTCCTTGACGATTCGGTGGATACGCGATGAATGCATATCTCTAGTTTTTATCTGATCTATATATTGCATATAAAAGAAGAAAATGCGATGGGCACTTTGGCCAACACACACGAATCGCTCGGTTATAAAGAGAATTTGAAATTTCTACACTGCAATCTGCAACGTTGAATTCATTCAAACACAATTCACGATAGACGTTTTAATCTTTTTCCGTTTTTTTTTCTTCAGATACCCGTAGAACGACGAACGTTACCAACCGATTTGCCTGGACCATCGAGACGACGAGCAATGACAACGAAACGACAATCGCCGTCGACTGACGGTACAGTCGATTGTGGAACCGGCGGCTCTGCAACCGGAAGCGTTGCACCCGGTGGCAGTACCCTCGGCACTACTGTACTCGGCGTTGGATGCCCCGGCTCTGGCATGCAAACGTCCTGCTCGCTTCCAGAAACTCCTGTTTTTGCCAGGGGCAGTGACGTTCCGAGAACTCCACAGCACGCCGGTAATCCCACACAACCACGTCGACAACCTGGATGGTATGCGCCGACCACCGCTACCACAGGGTAAATTTCAATCTAATCAATGGAAATCGACATCACAAATTAGAACGTCGATAATGCAGAGAATATTCGAGATTCGTATCAGAATTCGATCGACAGAGTGAAGCTGCAAATTAAAAATTTCGTAGAATAATAAGAAAAACGTGTGAAAAAAATACCTCAAATTCGAACTGTAAACTTATTGATTTGTAGAAATCCAATGGAAGAAACTGCAATGTTCATTCTAAAAGAATGTGCAAGTTTGAGATTTATTTCGAAGTGTGTGATTTATATAAAAAAAAAAGATTCTTTTATAATGGTATATTACTTAAAAAGACATCATTTTCTTGATTGCATGCTAATTCAATCTGTCGCTAAGGCACAATTTTCACGAATAACGTTAGAGAAAATTCTATGAAATCCAGCGTGGATGAAAATCTCAAGTGACATTTCATAATTATACATCAACGAAAAAATTCTCCAACTTTTTCAATAACGCGGTTTGCTTTTTCAAATTTTCAGTTACAGAAGAAACAATCCGTGCATGGAGCAGGCGATAATAGGGACGGAACTTTTGCGTTTGGCTGGAGGTCCAAACCGTGGATGGTACCCAACGCGCAAGGGTGCGAATCAACCGAGACCGGCGTCGATCGAACATCTAGAACGTTTGAACAGCGCTTACGAGTCGAGATTGCCAGGTTCTTCAGGAGATCAAAGAAAACCACTGACACTGCCGACCAACATAACGCCCAACAAATACTTCGGCCAAAGTAAGCACAGCTCTGCATCCAGCACTCGCGAGGCGCTTCGGAGGGTCACTAGCTTGCTCATCAAGAAAGGTAAGCGACGGAATTTTGAGTTTATGTTTTTGTTCGTTTATTTTTATTTTATATTCCAATTTTTCGTTGTCCCTTAAACCAATAATTTCTAAACTCTTACGAATTCCTTGAAAACTGGAAATTTTTTGCGAGCAGCTGGAAAACGTCACTCGTTCTCGTCGCAGTCGTCATTTCCGTCGTCTCGAGCAGCCTGTTCGAGACCAGAAAAAAAAAATGATTGAACCATTCGGCGTACGCGCACTTAATGATTTTCGTGTTTCTTTGACTCCCATTTACTTTGGTTTCCTTCACTTTTCAAACCTTTTCTTTCATTCTGTTTTTTTGTCCAACACTTTTTGCACACTCGCATTCCGAAAGTCATAGTTCGAACCCCAGGTAGTTTGTGCAATCTCTCGACGGATTATGCTCGATTCTCGGTACGTATGCCGCAGAATACTCCTTCAGCTTAATTGCATATTGTATTTAATCATTTACTATCAATCTTGTCATCATTTTTTCATAAGTCTTGCTTTGTCTAGAAACTCAATATTATTTTTGTCTTTTTTAGATACATGTTGAACGTGGAAAACGTGTGTTGTGGAAAGTTTTCGGCCGAGGAAGCGTGACAAACGTACAGCAGTTGCGAGACATTTTTTTTTATTGCAATATTGGAAACAATTTTTTCTTATGAAAATTCCTCAAGAAGTCTCGGCCGAAATTCTCTCCAACGTCGTATTCTCGCGTCGGAATCATGAAATATCGAATTTTTAAATAACCACGGAAAAACATTTTCCTGCAATTGAAAAATTGGACCGGATTCTGTTTCCCTCTTGATATTTTCATTAATCTTTCAATGTGCAATTAGACTAGCCATGTTCGTTAATGCTGTAGGTTTCAATGATACCTTCTTAGATACAGAAGTACTGAAAACATTGAAATTTTCGTTGTTATAGCTGCATGCGATAGGTCATAATTTGCAATTCAAGTTCTCACCTTCGAGGCGTTTTCGTCTCATGCAAATGAGATTGTTACGGATATTTTCCGGTTTCAACCCCCGCAATGTCTCGATTAAATTCCATCCGTATATTTATTCCTGTCCATATGTATATGTGTATATATATAATGTGTATAATTCTAGAGCTGTAGAAGAAACGGAGGAAAAGGGTACGCAAGTTCGTGGCTCCATCTATTCCAGTGGTCGTATCGAGGCCGCGAGGCTCACTCGCTGTCTGGCTGAATGTTGGCGACCTTGAATGCGTGACTTCGGGGGACAAGGCCTCTCCGAGTCCACGTTACACGTTGTTATTCCATAAATGTGTGTTCGTGCCTCCATTTATTGCTGCACACAAGCAGAGAGACAGAGAGAGAGACACACACATACGAATGAAGGGAAAAAAAGCAATTGGATGAGTTTTTCTTGGCAAAGAGTTGCAGATACGAGGACGATTCGTCTCGATACCATCTGTAGATCTTCGGCGAATCCTCCGGCACAAACTTCGCCGTTCCACTTTATAAAAGGAGCGATCGAGATTGTCCCTTTTTTCGCTATCTTTTCCTCGTCTCTCTCTTTCCCACCGAAACTCTTATCTTTTTATTTATCTCTTCGGCTCTTTCTCTCACACGGACGATCGCTGTTCATGCGATACTACAAAAAATCGCATCGTGTATACTGTGCCACAGTTCTCTGTCTCCTCCCGTCTTCGATCTCTCCCTCGCTCTCTTCTCTCCCTCCCTTCGTCTCACCCCGTTGACCAGGAGGCCTCTCGCTCGTACAGCCGGCCGGCTGGGCCTCGACCGATCGACCGACCGACCGAAAGACCGAAAGACCGTTTGATTCATCTCTCTTTCGCTCTCCCTGATTCTTTCCTCTTGCTCTTCATCTCTCACTGCCATAATCGAACGAGCTGACCATAAATCCTCCGCTCGCTACTTTGTAGCTGTAAATTTTGTCTCGTCTATTCGTTCTCCAAGTTTTCCATCCTCTAATTCGATGTTTGTATCTTCCATTCGCGTCCTTATACGTCACGATGGGAATATTGACGGGAAGTACGAACGGATAATTTCGAGTGCAAATTCAACGAAGAAATCTCAGTTTTCTATACTTTCGTGATCGATTCTTCTTCATCGTTCTCTTCTTCTCCGCTGGCATGAAAAACTCGCTCTGAATTTTCGACCTGCAAAAATACCGTTATTTTTTCAGAATCCAATTTTCATTCGGACGAAATTATTTTTTATTCCCAACTCCCAACAGAATTCGACACTTTTCACATTTAAAAATAACTCTTGTCGAGGCTGCGTGGTCCGTACGAGATTATCATCCACCCACGCAACAACGCTTTATAAAGCGAGAGCTATTTTCAAAAATCGTAAATCATAGTAAGCACAAAGTGAAAATGTGAGGAGTCGCTTTACGAAAAACTCACTTCACACTCCAGAATTCAAGGTTTCAAGTTTCGTTTTGAAGAGCATGTTTTTATGTCGCGGTTTATTTCAAATTGCAAATTTTGGGTCAAGGCTCGAGAAATTCCGACAGCTTTTCGAGGCTAATGGCAGAGTCAAATATTTTGTTATTTTTTCCTCTACCCCGATGTGCCAGTTCTGGCTCGAGCCTCAAAAATTCACTTTCGTATTAAATTTGATAGTTGCCTCCACCATTGATTGATCATCAATTGTCAAATGAGATCGAGAAAATCTGTAAATTTGAAAGAAAACATGAAAAAAGGGAAAAACTCATTCCAGGTCGAAGACTCTGCCAAGTTTACTGTCAGAAGAGCATTTGGGAATTGGAATTGAGGAAATATCATCGAAACTCGTGACGATAAGATATCAGCAGACTTCGACGTAGCTTCACAATCAATTAAATTCATCTCGTTCCCGAGAAAACGGCTTTTCCATTGGAACGTGCAGCAGCCTCGGAGATCTGAATACCTCGAGGAGTGAATTGTCGAAAAGACGGCCAAGGACCAGGAGGACGATCGTTATCGAGTTCTAATAGAACTCCGCCAGTGAGAGAAAGAAATCAAGATAGAAAGAGAGCTTTATACCGGGTTGGCAAGCCTCGATGAAGTTGGCGAGAAATGAACAAACGATTTGCTGCACCGAAACCTCTCACGAGGGTCTTTTTCGAGCACTCTCCTTATCGGCCGTTTATTTATAGAAAGCGAGTCGAACTTGTTACCGATACGTTCCGAACGGTTGAACCCCATGTATAAACGGCGTAATGTCATGACGTTTCGTATCGTATCGCGGGTGCTGCTCTTCTCTATATTCAACCAAACGATAAGTCAAATTATTGAACGTTTTCGCGAAACAAATAGCCGATAAAGACGATGCAGTGTGTCTCGGAATTTCGAATGTACAATTTCATTTTCTGAATTTCCCCTTAATTCATACAATTTTTTCATTATTTCTCACCATCCGTTATTATTTGATTTGCTTATAAAAATTCCAATTTCACATAATTCCTTAGTCTTGTCTGAATATTTAAAACGAAAGCCTTGAAATGTCGAAAACTCGTCGATTTTCTTCTGTACAAAAATCGATTGTTCGCCAAAACCCGTAATTTACCGTCACCCGCCCAAAAAATGATTCCTAACCTCAAAAAAAGTTCTGGAAACCGAATTTTCGTTGGTCCCTTAGTTTCGTCGCGATAATCAGCAGAAAGACTGTTGCCCAGGAATAATAACGGCTGTGTGCGCTCGTACGAGAGGGTTATGGGACAAATGTATTTCGAAAACTCAGTAATAATGGTTAAGGGTGAAAGTGGGTGGCCGGCGTTCCCGGCAATAGGACAAAGTACGTCTCTTTCTCTTTGTCTCTGTCCCCACTTTTATTTCTGTCTCTCTTTTTCTTTTGGAGGGAGTCCACAGGGCGACACAAGCTGTTCTCTCGTGACGAGGGGGCTCGCTCTGTTGCTGCTGCTCACTATGTAACCGCTGACGGTTTTCAGGCAGGCAGCAGGAAAGAGTGCACTGACAGATACCGAGATACAGCGCGCGCACTACGGTTCTGTCTCCTTCTCTCTCACTCCCGCTCCCCCCGCTCTTCCTCGCTCTCCCAACTCCTCGGACTACCTATGCAATCGTTACTGCTGTCTGCTAGCTCGTCTACCATCGAGCTACTAGTCCAACAACCCCATAGATACATGCCATCGTTCACTAGCTTGCTTGCAAGAGCTCCGATGTATATTCCAACCTCCTTCGTGCGAAATACCAGCGACTGAAAGACCGTGGGCTCACGCGATTTAACCCTCGATGTTCTTGAGTGTCATTTCATGGTCCAGAGGGCTGATAGGCAACCGAGTTGTATTCCAAAAAGGTTCCTCACTCTCGTGGAAAAAATGGTGAATTTTGTGAACGCCTTTAGAAAATATGATGTAAAATTGAAGGAGAGTGTGCTTGGAAGTACTTGAAAGGTCACAAGAAACGTTCGGTAATGAAAGAAAAATCATTTTTCAATTTGAGGTTAACCGGTCTCAGTCCGCTTTTGTACGATTTTGCACATTTTCACGTAATTCATAAAAAGCTCGGCTGCTATTAGGCTTTGGATTTACACATTCGAAATAAAATCGATCATGGGGTGGTAACCTGCGGACTCTGCTGTCCTCTCACTTGCTCATAGTACAGCCCGCCAGGAGAAATTATTGATTTGTTCGGAGGGCGTACGCGTTTTGAGCGCGTAGCGGCACCCGAAGCTCCGAGCCCTTGCGATTCTCACTCTCTGGCAAAATTCACTTCCCTTCCCATGAAAATATCAGCCCCATCGACTTGGCTCACACCCACGAACGAGGGGCCGGGGCTAAACGAGAGATAGACTTCAACTTGTGCGTCCGAGACAACGAACCCTCGAGTGCAAGGATCGATGTCGCGAACGCATACTTTCCTTCCAAATAGCCACTCAACGGTTAGCCAAATCTCTGTAGTACGCGGAGCCTCGGTGACCCTGACCGTAACACGAGGGTCGTGCCAAAAATCCTTTCGAAACATGCTCGCCTTGTGTGGTGGGAGCTCAAGAAAAAATTACTTTGTTCAGGAGACAAAAATTACAAGAACACGGGACAAATTTAATCTCTTTATTCATTGAATTTTATGTACAAATTTATGGATTTTCGAATTAAAATTTTTTCGTCAATTCTATCAGCACGAATTACTTGATATTCAACCCATTTCGTCACGTATAATCTTCGTCGTTACTCACTCTTACTTTCTCACGACCCACGTCAATTGGCATGTGAATTTTTTAGGTTATGTTTATAGGTTATACACGTACGGTAAAGGGACTCGGCTCCCGTCACCTGTTAAATATAAATGTGCACGAGTGCATGAAATATTCCAGTCGAGGGTTACGCAACATTTTTAAAAAGCGAGAGAAGTACACTACCTTTATCGTGTTTCTCTCTTCATTTATCTTTGTGACACAAACTATTTTTACTACGTTTACACGATATACGACGAAATTTCGTGCTCGTGTCATTGGATATTTATTCATGTGTAAATGTAGATTCGAGCTCGCTGTATATGGATGAGCTAATAAGAAATATCTGTTTTCCTTTGTTGTTTCAGGAGGCGGAAGCAAAGAGTCTACGGGCAAGTCTGGCAAGGATAACGTCTCGCCATCGGGACCTTATCCCGGTAAGTGTTCCCTTCCCATGTGAGATTCGTCTCCATTTTTGGACGCGAGAAAATCTCTTGAGAGATCATTTTAAAAAATGAAAGACGAGAGGATCGAAGACGATATTTTTTTGTGCGTTTTTTGAACCCTCGCGACCTCGACGTGTGGCATTATCGTAAAAGCTACCAACGATTTTCCCAAAAGTGCATCGAAACCAGAAGCAGGAGAAAAAAGTCTCGACGAAGTACGGAGACTGCTCTATTTTTCATATTCTTCCACTGGTGGCTCCACACGCGTTTTCCCTACTCACGAACGAGTTTAAAAACTATTTAATACAATCTTGAATCACGGTTTTTGAAAGTGCTCGAAAGTTCACAATTTTATGCATTTTCAACAGATGGCGATGTCACATTTTTCTTGAATGTGAAACGCAATGGCAAAGTTTGTTTGCAAATCGTTAAAAAATTCATTGCTCATCCGATCCTAAATATGTTAAGAGGTTACACTAACGAGGCAATTACACTCAAAATGTAGAGCACGCTTGGACGTCCGCGTGAAAGCGTCTCCTTTCTTATAAAACTCAGAATTTCGTACTTCCTACAATTGAGAAATTGCATTTTACCTAATCGTGAAAAACCCATATCGATTGCGAAGATATCTAATTGTATTTTTCCAGTTTAAAAACATATTTTCGAAGATGCTCCGTTCGATTCGAGCAAATAACCTAAAAATGAAGTCCCTTGGTATAAATATATGGCGGAGAACAAGAAAATTGATATATCGCAAGAACGTCGTGAACGGAGACTGGAGGAGGAACGACCACGTACCGAAAATCTCGAAATAAACTCTTCCCCCCTCTCTCACTCGATACGATTCGTCGTCTCTTTCTCACTGCCCCCACGCTGACGACTCGAGACAACGGAGAAGCGAATTCTAAGCTCCCGCATTTTCCAATCTGTCGCTCGAATAATTTTGCACGCCGAGTAGGAAAGTATAAGCAGTAAGCAATCACGATTAGTGTTTTTAACCCGAGAATCGTGGTACGATGCAATTCTACAATGTACGGAAGTTTTTTTTCGTAAGATTCCGTTGGCCATTAACGCTTTCGTTTCTCTCATCACTCGAAGTTGCAGCTGTGCTCTTGTAGCCACTGGAAAACGTTCCGAGGGTGGCAAACGATCGTCTTTTTTCATTTTTTTTTTTTTTTTTTTTTTTTTTTTTCTTTAGAATCCAAGAACAGAGCAACCCCGGCTGTCTATGGCTACAAAAACATGAGCGTCGAGATATCTCAGCGTGTGGACTTTGAAAATATACTCCCAGCAGCAGCATCTATATGTTCACTCGCGTTCTCTCATCTCTCGTTATACGTCGGGTCCGACCTCGGTGCTTCGTTATTTTTGGAAAAGACCCCTGGATTCGTCATTTCTCTTGGCTTCACGACTCTTCGCTCTCCCTCCTTTTATCACGTACTTCGTGAAAATGTTCGTTCTTAAATTTTCGTTCAAATCCGCGCTTTTCTCAATTGGGTACACTCGCATCGACGATCGCATAAAAAATGAGAGTGGTAATGCCAGAATTGGACGATTGGACGATGTCGAAAAACTCACGAAAGTCCAAAAAGTTTCGTTCTCATACGAATAACCTAACTTTTTACAGGCGAGATTGGCAGAATGGAAAATTTAGTTTCTTTCGAGGGGAGGATGCGTTCAGAAAATAACCGTTTCATACTAGAGTGGAGGGGAGAAAGAGAAGAATCGACTGTTCGAATTTGATGAGTTTCCGTAGTACGCGAACGCGCATTGATCGTCGTACTACGAAGACTCGAAAAATCAAATGATCCGTGAAGCATTGCCAGACACGGGGATATATGTAAAAACAGGAATGCTAGTCGAAAGGAGTGCGAGAGAGTGAATAATGGAATGGAATTGAGAAGGAGAAACAAACGCATATCGTTCTCGTTTTGTTTTCGAATCGCACGTGGAACGAGACGTCGCGCGTTGACGTGTTTCTAGCCGGCAGCTTCGAGTGACGCCGGGGGTGTCACTTATTGCGGTTAAAACGAAAAGCACGACGGGAGAACAGCGAGCGAACGGATCGGAGAATGTGAGAAAGAAGAAATAATGAGAAAATCGTGGAATTGTATCGCGTTAGGCTATGCATTTCTTTTTTCTTTCAAATACGTTTTTTTTTCGAGCGTACTTCACCTCGTAGGTTCGTTTCCAGGGGGATGATGATGCTGGATAGATCGGACACACCCGAGACACGTAGCCTGGCTCTCTCGGTTATATACGCGCCCGCGCGCTTCCGACCTATACAGACAGTACAGAATCTCTCTTCTCCCAACAGCCACTGGAGAGAGAAATAGAGAGACGAGAAACGTTGATATAGCTGTAGGTATGCTCTATTCACTATTGCGGGTATTGATCCGTGTAGGCCTCTCGGTCGACGACGACGTCGTCTACTACATGCCCGAAGGACCAGCCAAGATCCAGTACGCATGTTTTTTCCAACCTAACCTTACAATCTGCTATTTTTTCTTCGCTCCATTGTTCGCGAATTATGAACGAAAGCCGGTGGACAAGTACTTTTGTAGAAAAGAAAAACTTTGCAATTTCACGTCACTTTTGATAGAATTTGAGAAAATAAGTAGAAAAAGACGATTTTTCGTAAGTCCAAAGCCCCCAGTTTTCCTTTGTTCCGGTTTTGAACGATTGTTCCAACGGACGGTTATGTTGAGAAACAAAATGGAGATATTCGTTCTGGAAAGTACGATCGAATTTTGGCACACCGATTGACGTATTTTTTCGAGTTTTTTCCTACCGTACTGCTTAAGAAAGACAGGAAGGCTCTCGTACGATTCTTTGTTGAACAATCTCTGCTAAGTGTATTGCGCGTAATATACGATTGAGCCGGAAGTAAAACTACTTGAGATGCGAGGTACGATATACTGGAGGTACTTAAAACGACAGGGGAAGAGTGAGAGCGAGAGGAGAGACGGACGCGCGGATTGGTAATGCGCGATGGTTTATGCTTCGAGAGGATTCGAGAGCTGATGCCCGCAAAATCGTGACTGGAATGTTGACAGACATCGTTATATTTTCGTATATTTTTTCACAAAGACAAAATTGCAGGAAACTCGAATGGAAATCTTCGATGAATCATATTTTTCTTTCAGATAATCAAAAATAAAAATAACCCTCGACACGAACAGAGAAAACAAGTATCACGAAAAAAAAAAAAATGGCGGAGCGACGGTGTCGAACGATGACGAATATTTTTGAACAAAAAATCCAGATTTCCTTTTTCCCAATTAGCATTAACCGTGCGTTCCGCTTTTATCTTGTTTTTTTCGCAGGTGTCAGCGAGCCGAACGACGCACCAAAGAAAAAAGGTTTCTTCAAGAGCTTTTGGAAACGGTCGCGTCACTATTCACTGGAGAATCAATAGCCCAGGTGCGTTCTGGTGAGCAGCCGGCAATCTCATAATGCTGCAGAGATCACTGGGCAACAGGATGAACAATCGCTCGGAAATAATCGGCATGATTATCAACGTAACGAACCGGGAGGAGGAGACGGCGGCGTAGAGGGAGGAGGAAAACGAAGACGCCAGATAACGACGACGAGCAACCACCTCGTAGTGAACAATCCTTGTTGCTGCATCGTACAGTGATCTCTTTCTCTCTAGCTCTCTCCGTTTAATTCGTCAGCCTTTCAAATAATAAGTTTATCGAATGCAAGTTGTATACATAAATAATTTGGTAGGCGTGTCGCGTCCAGCGAACGACCATCATTTCGATATCTCGTACGATTATTTATTATCGTATTTTCACGAGATCGATTAATTCCCAAAAATCTCCATCCCCCGAATTCGGAAGGTTCGATTCGTCATTTTTCGCCTTTAATTCCACGAGGCCTCGATAAAAACCCAAACAAAACGAAACAACAGAGCAAAGGAAAGAAGCAGCCCAAATTATTGAATACGAGTGCCCAACGAATGCGAGTGTCGAACTGTGTAAGAGGCCAATAACGAAGTGGAGCTTGCGCGGGCATCGATTTTTTGGAAGCGCGATATTAGGAGTGCTGGGTGAATAGGCCTCGAGGAAGCCATTGTGGATCGAGTGTAGCGGCATTGCGAGGAGAGAGAAAAGTGCAGTAATTAGTTCGTAGCAAGGGAGAACGAGAGAGAGAGAGAGAGCGCGAGAGTGAGAGAAAGGGAAAAGCGTGCGTGTGTGCGTGTGTGTGTAGCACAGGTTGAAGGTGGCGTGGCCGTTCGCTCGGTCAAGCACGAGTATTAACCCAAAGAATTAGTAGTGCGACGCGTTACGTTTCGCCGACAGGAGGCCAGAGAGAATAAAACAAAAGGATGAAAAAACGCGACGAGTTAAGGGGCGCGCGAACCAATCGTAAATACATCTCGAGTTTATCACGAATTTACGAGGTTACGACGATCCTTTTCATTGCGATTAAGAAAGGATTTACGAAAGAGAAAAACAAATATGCAACACGTCTGTTTCCCCCCCCTCGCCCCTCGTATTATTTATAAATTATAACGATCTATGATAATAGTGATTCTTCGAATGAATTTAATATATGCAATTTAACGAGAAATAAACAAAATATATAATAATAATCATCATTAATAATAATAATATTAATAAACAATAATAATTATATTGAATAACAATAATATTAAGTACAGTAATGATAATAATGATGATGAAATAATAAATATTAATAAATGCTATAACGATAAATAAAGTGAAATAACAAATTCGTAAACGAATATTGCCCACAGAATTATTTATATTTTTTCATCGAACACTGTTGTTTCTTATTTTCGACTCTGTGCTTTTTTTTTTCTTCTTCAATCGCCTTCGACTTCTCGAACGTGCTACGGTCTTGGTCATATACAAACAAACCGGAATAAATATAATCTCGTTGTTCGCGAAATACGCTGATTCCCATAATCGCGAGCACACTCGCAACGTGGCAATGAAGCTCGATATTATCGATTTTTTTTCGTTGTTCTATTTAGTCAGCATCACGATTTAATGTGCACTGTCAGCGGGGATCGAGTTTGAAAAATTCACCGTGCGTTATTTAACCACCATTTTGTTCGAGGTTAACCTCACTTTTATTGACTCCCCCCGCCCCAAATCCGAAAAGTTTCGCGTTGGGAATTAAATTGATGCTTGGCGTCGTAAGAAATGCACAAAAGTTTCGCGACACATGCGTTCCTCGAGACAAATTGTTGCTGAATTTAGTGCCGGCTGACGCAACCCTGACGAAACGATACGAATGTGTCGAAAAACCGTTGCTCTTGGCACACACACACACTCGAGGGTTAAAGGTGACGTTTCTCGTGAACGTTTTTTCCATCAGGATTTTCGTATCGAAAACTTGGAATCCAATGCGTAATATTTAGGTAAATGGAATTTTCGATCCCACGTTTTTTACGAAGATAAAAAGAAACTTTTTTCACACGTTTCGTACGTACCTTTGAGAAGAAATAGTTTATCGAATAATTTTACAAAATTGTGAATCTTCTTAGACTTTCTCAACTGATCAGGGTCGCCTGACACGCCTCCAACGTTTTGAGACGTTTATCCGATCTACTTTTTGTACCTAGCATTGTTTGCCTACGAAAAAGCTCCCGATGCGTTTTATTCGTAAAAATGATTCTTCTACATAGCCGCGGCCCGACGCCTACAGCACACAAAATCGTATTCGTTTATTCTGTATAGATTATAGAGAAAAGGAGGATAAAAGCTGATTCGAAGCCCAATAAAGAAAACTGTCCTTTTAAAATATAGACGTTAATAAACGAAGGTCTACAACACCGAAAACTAATTAAAAAACAATTTTCCCTCCTCCCAAAAGTCGTAATCACCACTCAACGTCGTCGTACACACTCCATTTTTCTCAATCCCAAATATTATTTTTACGAAAACAAAACGAAGCAAAACTACCGTTGCACCGTCACGAGCTTGGAGTGCACCTGCGAAACGGAGCGCGCGAGCGATAATTAATTCCGTGCAAACGTGTACGCGAGGACCCTCGTCGTATCGTGACGCACTTTCGACATAAGTGGACAAAACTGATTTCATTCCGTCACTTGGCTCCATAATCGTAAAATCACGAAAGGAATAACGAGCTAAAATAAAAACAAAGAGCCGCGGGACTGTGTTTAATTAACTGATTTTTCAAGCAATCAATTGAATCTCGATAACAGCGAACTTGGGAATTCCGTGCAAAAATAACTGAGAAGAAAAATCCTGATTATTTTCGCGCTCGACACCAAGAGCGTTCCTGTTACTAAAACAATGAAAAAAATCCTGCACACTAACTTCCAGGCTCGGGAAACGTAGTAATAGCAGCTAAGCACCGAACCACATGCCTTAATGATACAAGAGTACACTTATACCATACACATGTGTGTATATCCCCTTATATATTTATGTATATCGTTATACATAGTATAGTTACGTATATAAATATGGAAAAACAACAATATGCATATATATATACATGTATTATAAATACAGAACAATATACGCAGTAGATAGGCGTATATGAAGACGAGAATCCATGCAGTAAGAGGACAAATATACATGTGACATTTCTGGCAAAGTTACGAAACTCTCCATCTTTAACCTCTAATTTCGAAGGATTCCAAAGCGAAAAAAAACACGCTACAAGTTCAGTTCGATGTTTCGTTGAATAAATTCATTGCGAAAATTGATGCTGCGGTCACATCCGACAGCTTATTTATTGTTAATATATTCGTTTGTTACTCACTGATCAATTTCTAACTATACTCGCGAATAACGAATAAGAAATTTAACTGCTGATTTGACTAGAAATGCCTCATATATGTAAATATATGTTCATCCCGAACGTCGGTGCGTTTTCAGCGTCAAATAATATCTCAAGATCGTAATCATTTTTGACTAAGTATATTATTATGTACAATATAAACGTGCTCATTAAAAAAACGAACACATCGCCTAAAACGTACTTACGGTTTTTTTCCATGTGAAAATGATCATTTTCGCAGGTGTCGTGAGAATCGAGTATTGAGGTTATTTTCCGCTGTGCTGAGATTTTGGAGAATCGTTTTTTTCACTTTTTCTCGTTTCAATTCCAACGTATCTATACAACTGCTGAACCTTGCGCCACAAAGGACCGCTCGAGCTCGAGCGCGCAATTACGCAGAAAATCTCCAAGGTCAAGTGAAAACTCATGGAATATTAAAGCCCGGTGGTGGAAATAAAAGGAAAAAGCCAAGTGACAACTTCTCGCTGCAACCTTGGAAATCGATAACGGTCGATCTCGGTGTTGAAAAACCGTGCGATGTACGAAATTTGAAGGATCGTGGCCGTTTCAAGGTCAACCGAAACGGCTGAGTATGCAGTGAGCACAGTGTCGCGAATATTCCAACGCGCAGTTTTTGTAATCGGAACGACGAAATTCAACATTCTTCCTAATCGCCCGAGAAACCACCTTTCGAGCGGCAAGTGTACGCGAGGGGAAAAAACTCAGTCGTTTTCTACTCTCAATCTCGAGAAGCGCGTGACCACGCCATAATCTGTGATCGATTCGGCCCAAGTTCCTTTTCATATCTTGGTTTACTCACCAGCTTTTTGAGGGATGAAAGTCGAATGACGTGGCGAAATGAGAAATCATGCCAAATACGTGGGTTGGGGGGTAAGAAGTAGGTCGTTCTTATCGGTTTTTTCTCCGCTCGCTCTCGTCAGGAATTCCGAGATGTCAGAGACCGGAAATGGAGAGCTGCGGTGACGGGGTCGACCGTTTCCGTTTTTTCACAGCGACGTTATTGCAGTAAGTCCGTATCTGTATTCACATATTCGCCATTTTCCAACCACATCGAATCGCAGTCAAATCGACGAAATTAATGAAAATAAAACACGTCCGTTTTTTACACCACTTTATACAAATTTATTACTCTCTTAACACAATCTTACTTTTGATGTATGCAAAAAAAAAATCTTAAGAGGAAATATCGTTTTACAAAGCTACACCTCATATCCGTTGCTCTCTTTATCGTTTCTCTTGCGCAATCTCTCCCTCTCTCGCGTCCTCTTGTTCCGCTTCTTCCGTGGCATTCGTCGCTCGTTAAACTCCGACCTCTCTTTCTCCACCGTTCTTCTCTCTCCTTATCTCGGGGACACGCGCACGCGCTTTTTGCCTTTTCTTTTATTCTTCTTCCTTTCGTCAATTATTTGAACGGGCAAAGATACTTTTATAACTATTCGTGCAAATGACATAGACCGCGACATCTTCGAAGGGACTTGAAAAGAAACCAATAAAATGACGATTTTTGGCGAGACGACACACTTTTTGTTACACAATTGTTACTTCAATTTTTATTCTTTCCAGTGTTGTTTTTTTTTTGTTTTTTTGTTTTTTTTTTTTTTTTTTTCGGTTTATCGATAAAAATCGTTACACAGTAGTTCGCCCTGGCGCGCTTGGCACATCGAATAATCACACGAATACTTTTTATGCCTCTTTCATCATTAGTCAGCTCGAATGTTCATTTTTTATATTTTCCATGCAACAAGCGCCCAGTTTTTCATAGTATGTAAGTAATAGGTAAGGTGGTAGTAATAGTTAAGGTGGTAGTTAGTTAGGTAGTTGTTATTTTTTTTGTCCTTTTCGTTTTTTTCCTTCCTTCATTTTCTTTGTAGTAGTTAGCGATAGCGGTAGTAGTACAAGAAGTTATAATAGTTCTGTAGCGAAAAGGCGAGACGCGCGAGCGTCGGAGAGCGAAATTTCTACGGAGCCATTTGTTTATTCGAATGTTGTTGTATTTTGTGTGGTAAAGCCGTTTCGAGGATGGAAATTTCGACAGGGAGTTAGCGCCACTCATCTCCATTTTTGTTTCATCAAAGCATTGTGTTTTCTTTTTTTTTTTTTCATTTTTTTTTTGTAAAATTGCAACGCTCCCACGGAATTTTGAAGCCATCGGCAATAAAACCCCCCCAGTGCAACTTGAGATTTTTCTGTGTCATTTTCCCAACGGTAGTTTCCTTCCCCTCTCCTCTTTCTCTCTTTGATACAGTGGCTCTAATCTTCCCGGTGCTCGCTCTCAGACACACGCGTGCTCTCCCTTGTTTCTCTCTCTCTCTTCCTTGCTTTCTTCCTAGCAAACGCACATACACACGCAGGCACGCTCTCATTCTCTCTTTCACTCGCTTGATACAAGAATTTTCTCGCTCTCGCTCTGCCATGTACGATTCTTTCGCTCGCTCGCATCTTTGTATGTATATATTGATTGTGTAAAAATGTCGGATGGTGTGCACGTGTTGCGGCGCGGCTCGTTCTCCTCTTTCGCCCCGTATCTATTTTTTCCTCTTTGTTTCGTTCTTCTCTCTCGGTCGCCCCCTCGCGCTTTTTATCTTTTTTCCTCTACTATGCTTCGCTCTCGTTCTTTCTTTTCATTACTCTCATCTCGCGCCCTCATCATCGATAAAAAATCTCAGCAATATGACACATCGTTCGCCTATCTTATACAGTAGCAATAATAAAACAGTTAAATAGCTAAAACAACCGCGTTTCGTTCCGTCATGCCGGATGCTGCAGCCAAGTTGAATTCTTATTTCTTCAGTTCGTTCTTTTTTGTGTGAGTGTGTGTGTTTTTTGTTTTGTTTTCTCTCTCTCTCTTCCTTTCACTCTCTCATTCTGCCAGAATTTTCACCGTCCCGTACTTGCATAATACGATTTTCTTCTCTTTTGTTTGTTCTCCTCGAGCCATTGTCCCTCGCGTCCTCGACTCTTCCACTTGTTCATCCGCGCACACACCCGTCCGAGCTAGCTTTTGTCTCGATCCCACGCGCAGCAACATTCGAGTCTCCAAAAACACACTCGCACTCGCTTTTACTCTCTCTCTCTCTCTCTCTATATTTCTCTTCCCCTTTCGTACATTTGTAAAAAAAAGGCCGTAACTTTATATTACGATACGAGTTTAATTATCATTGTCGACTTTAACGGTATAATATTGTTACATGCTTATCGATCTTTGCGCTTTTTCACTGCTTCGCTCATGCTCCGCGAGATGTTCAGGGCATCTTTCTTTCCTTCTTCTTCTATTTATTTTTTTGCTTCTTTACTGCCAGAGATCTTTGGAAAGCGGTCGCGTTACAGCCGACAAACATACAACTCGCGTACTCACGCTTGCATACGCGCGCACACACACACACACACGCAGGCATACACAGAGGCACACACGAACAGCAGCCTCGGTCGTATCGTCTTTTCTCGCTGTATGACTCGCGCGCATCTCAAACGTAGTGGGAGACTTCTCCCGCCCTCCTTCTCTTTCCCGTTCTCCGTGTCCCTGTGTCCGAGTGCATGAGCGTGTGTGTGCGTGCGCGTGCGTTTACTCCGTCATATGCGCGTCGTCGTGGTAAAATGAACGCCGAGGGTAAAGCGAGGAGAAAATGTGAGAGGATCGAAACGAAATAAAACGCGGTGAAAACACCCTGGACTTTCGGAGGAGGTATTCACCTCCCCCCACTCTTTCGTTTATTCTCCTTTTTTTTCGTTGGGTGAAAATATATTTTCGGCGTTTCTCTTTCGAGCACAAGCTTGTTTGTTTTTTGTTGTTCGCGCCGTATGTGTTTGCGTGCGTGTGTGTGTGTGTGTGTGTGTGTGTGCGCGTGTGTGTGTTTTCCCGATGAAATTCGTACACGCGTGACATTTTTGTGGTTTTTTCATGTTCTTTGTTACGCGCGGGCAAAACTTTAGAGTTTTATTGTTCTTCATATTTTTCAGTCCTTTTTTCTTTCATTATTCATTTTGTTCGTTGTTGTTGTTGTTGTTGTTGTTGGTGTCAGCGCAGAGGAGAGGACGATGACGATGACGATGACTTTGAGTACAACAAAACACGTTGCAAGTTGTTGACATCGGGACGCAGAGGGGGTGCGCGGCCAACTTGTATACGGTACAAATTAGACTGCTGCAAATATTCTGCGACGACGATGACGACGAAGACGAAGACAACTACGACGACGACGACGACGGCTCAGTCCGGCGTTCTTCTCGATCTCTACCTCTTTCTTTTCTTTTATTTTTCCTTCTATCTTACTCTCTCTCTCTCTTTCTCCCTCCCTTTCGATGCGCTGCATGGGGCGCATTTAATATTCCGTTCGCTGTCATTAAAATAATCGATCGTATCATTATCATTAATTATTAGATATTTTGTGTTGGGTCCCAGAGGTTACTGCAACAGAAATAAACGCAACGAAATTCACGCTGTTAGACGGCTTTGCTTCGATTTTTTCAAACCCGCTTTTAGCTCCCATGCCATACGATTCTTAGGTTCTAACGCTTCAACGAGATTCCAAATGTGCATTTTCCGGGGAGGGGGGCCCGAGGCTTGGGAAAAGCAGTGGACGAAATTAGACAGAAAAATGTGACAGATTTTTGAGTTTATTCATAGAAAAACGATGGATTAAGGGTTAGTCATCGGAGTGAGAATACCAGTTGGCAGCAATTCATAAATCCAACGGCAGGGAAACGCGTGAGTCATCGTAACGCCGTTTGGCGATCGTCGATGCCTCCGTGTACCCGCCATTTGAATATAGCAAATTCACTAATTCTCCTGCGTACTTTAAACTCAAACTTAAACCTTGAAATTGACCGTTCAATTAGAACTTTTTTGCAGTTTTCAATCAAAAACAAAATGTATGAAATTGGCGCTGCACTCCAACGACGTTGGCTTCAACGGTATCGAGAATTCGTTTACAAACCTAATAGCCGCAGGACAAGAGGTAGTCGCCCAATTTTTCGACGACCGATGCAGCCTGCTGTGGTTGAATTGGATCTTCGTAGAGGGACACGACGACCGCCTGCGACGTTTTCATGCAGTGTACACCGATCTTGCCCAGTTTTGCCCTAATCACGCGATCTGTACCTGACAGATAGATGTACCTGTTGCCGGCCAATGTGACGCCCGACGACGTCAATATGTTCTGTTCGTTGAAGCCCTGTAGGAGCTTCGTCAGTTCCTCTTTACTGATCTTTAAATAAACAAAAAACAACAACAAATTATTATTATTCTCCGGACGAGAAGACAGCGGTAAATAAAAAATACGAAAAGAGGGCAGAAAATAAAGAAAGTGAAAGGATAAGCGGGGCTAACGGAACGGAGAAAACTCGATTTGTAGCCGAAACGATTTCATTGAAGCATCAAAATTGGCCAATAGCCAAGACCGCCCGTGCCTCGTTTGTTTTTCAATTTATTCGTGACTCCGTCGGTGCATTTAACACGAATAATACGAAAATAACGCAACGTTTTAAGGAGCGAGTCGACTTCGCTCGTTACTTGCCGCTGCCTTTTACTCCAACGCCGGACGTCTGCGTCGAGTATTTTCATCGCGATTAAAAGACGAGCCAACTCGAAAACTCGATCTTCATCAAGCGCTTTATGAGCACGATTATTAACGCCGTTCCAATTAACCGTTTTCGAATACGCGAAAAATAATTCAATCTTCTCGCTAGAACCTTCTTGAAATACCGCTTTCTAAAATTAACCTCTCAATCCGAGCTTTCATTTTCTACCAATCAATTATTATTCTTGCTCATTATTCGAGCAAACTCGAGACGAGGATAATTTATTAACGCATCCAACAGTTGCGTGTCCAAGTGACACGCTTAATGCCGATTTCATTTTTCACCTACGGATACGGAGCACCGACTACACGACCTTGAAACATCCCCCGAGCCGTTCATCCGTCGCATGCACTTTTCCAATAATTATAGAGCAATTACTATCCACTCGCTCCTCTCAAACGTACCGTGAACTTGTTCAATATTTCCTAACCATCGAGCCTTCCCATAATGGATCTTGAAAAGGTCATTTCCATGTTTGACAGGCTCCACACAACGGCATCAACGGCTCAGGATTATTCCGACGTTTGTTTACAGCCGAGAGAGACGAGTCTCGAATCGGATTCGAGGGGAACTCGAGCACAGCGGAAACGATGATAATCCAAATGGGAATCGAGTGAGCATGCTGCTTGAAAGCAGCGACAGTCGTCAGCTGCTAAATGCGTTTGGCGAAGAGACAAAAATACGATGAAAAGGTCGCAATTAGCGAGAGAAGAGCGCTCGGAGGGTTCACCGGGTTGGCTCTCCAATGCGGAGATGAAACGTCAGTGATCGAGCCCCGGGGATGAAAGGGCTCAAAGCGCGCGCGCCCGGCGACGTGAGAAAGAGAGAAACAAAGGGAGACGGCGATTGACGAAGCCTCGCGAAGATAACGCTCGAGCAATCCAACGGGGTTGACCTCCTTTCGAAGTAACCGACGTCACGGTCACCGGCAAAACCTGCACGCGAAAAGACAGGCCTCCGCCAACAGTTTCTCTCTCTTCCACGTGCGAGAGAAGATTCGCTTGCGCGCTCTCGCGTACGAAATGCGAGAAAAAATGAGAAAATATACTGACGAACGCGCGCACCTTCGAGCGTATGTGCTCGCACGCGTCAATGCGCGAGAGCGCACTCGGCTAACATTGTTTTCCCATAGATAAGCGGAGCGTTTAATCGACGCAGGTGCACGACCAATTGCAAATGAACTGCGGTCCCGGCTTCTCCGTACACAGCTGTGCTTTTTTATCTTTCTTTTTTATCAACATTCGACGTTGGATCGGAATCGTCAATAAAACAGATTCGTACTGGGATTCGATCGAGCGAACACGCGATCATGATTTAACTCGCGACTTGCTTTGTCGTTGAATCTTTGGGGAATAAGTGAAAACGCGATTTTTACTCCCCACGAAACGCGTCGACGAAATTTCGTACCCAGGTTTCCCGATTGACGGTTGATTTACAAGGGAGACAAGAGCACTTAAATTTCTTGCTATTTTGTCAAAAGAACGACGCTGAAGTTTGCAACGTTGGAGTCCAACGAAATGATCTAAAAAAACTCTCCAATAATTCGAGTAAATCTCCAATTTTCTTCCCTGCCGAATTTCCAATTCGTTATTTTTACGACGCTGAAGTTTCCAACGTTGGAGTCCAACGAAATGAATGAAAACAAAATGATACATCCATCAGTTTTTTATTTCACGAATCATAATTGTGTAGATTGAAAAACTACGAAGTATAAATTCGGCAGGAAATAAATTAGAGAATTGCTGGAATTATTGAACAATTTTTTAGATAATTTCGTTGGACTCCAACGTTGGAAACTTCAGCATCATATTTTTTAAGCCATATCAATAATTCGTGAAATGAAAAAATAATTAATTCTACATCTTTTTTTCGTTCATTTCGTTGAACTGGAACGTTGCAAACTTCAACGTCGTGTCAAAAGACGTGTAAAGATTTAACAAGATTTTAGGGCTTGCAGGCTTTGGAGGGAAAAAGTACTTTCGAGTTGAGGGATTGTCGAGTTTATTGCATTTTCCGAGAGCAGGTTTCACTTGCTTCTTTTCCGGCGTTATCTTTGCTTCGATAATCAACACGTGTGCGCCGTAATCCGTGCTCGTTGCGTTCGTAATCGGTTAAGCTTCAAATTGGCACTTCACTCTTCGGTCTGGAAAGCCTCGAGTGTTTGTGAATATCGTTCGATCCGGCGATATCGATTTTCGTGTTTTCTGCCTCTTCGTTTCCGTCCTGTGCTTCAAAACGATAACGAGAACGTGGGAAAGTGTATTTCCTCCTGAAGCAGCGCTAATTTTACACGAAATGAGAATCGATCGGGGATAAAATGTTTCCGAGTGCCTTAAAAGCTGAAATCATGATCGTTGACAGCGACGAAATGTTACCGAGAAGTTTGACTGTTCGAAAAAAGTAATTCATCGACGCGCACGAGCGTCACTCCGCTAAGTTGGCATTCAAAAATAACGTGCAATTCGACGAATTTGTGTTTTGAAAAATTTTCCAGCTTTTCGAAGACGCGGAGATCGATTATTCATGCGAACATTAAAGTCCGATGAGCAAAAACGTCACAGCAGAAAAAGGAAAAAGCGATTAAAAAATTATCGTGAGTCACGGGGTGCATCGAATTATGAGCACGTCACTGAGCCAGCGATGAATCACACGACCGTCGGGTCCGGATTCTACCTCCCTTCCCTCTCGCTCGCTCTCTCTCCGCTTCGCTCAACTTTTCTCTTTCTCTTCGCCACTCGCGCGCCATCCTAACGGTGAAAATGGCGAATCCTCCGGAGTTCTCGAACTCCACTCGCTGTCGCCATGCGGCGAGCGAAAGAACCATCGTCAGCGACGACCGAACCGGCTACCGCTTCTTCGTATTATGATAATTCCTGTCACTCGTTCCTCCCCCCGTATCCTTTTGTTCTTTCATTGCCACCGTTATCTTCCAGGGATGTTATCAGCTCGGCTATTATCTCTCGGCGAGGTGAGAGGGTGGTAATTATTCGAGCGATATGACATATCAATAAATCAGCGAGTGCACTAATCTTCGCGAGTAGCTGGGGACACGACCGTCGTATTTTTTTCCAGAGTGGCTGTTTTCGGTCTCCAAGAGCGTTTCGCCAAGCGTTGAGTTGTCGAAAAAGCGCTGGGGTCGGGGAGGAATAAAATTAGTGGAAAAAAGAAGATTAAAAAAGCGGCAAGAATCGCTCGAACTTTCGTTGCTACGGCCCTGACAAGGTTGCTGCCCAGTCGGCTGTCGCCATTTTGGCAGTCGCAGCCGGAAGGTGTGTGCGCGCGCGTGTGTGTGTGTGTACACACACCTAGTCACTACTCGTAGCCACGGTTCGAGAAACAGATGCCCAAACTTTTCGGGATCATCGAATTTGAAGTTTCTCTTGAGAAAATCCACGGCTTGTAAAGCGAAAGGGAAAACGAACGAGTGACGAGGAGGAATTATCAATTTATCGCGAAAGACCGGCGCGAAATGTTAAACACAATTTTAAGCGCCCGTTGCGTCGACACGTGTTCGTGTCGTTTCACAATGTTGTGGATAAAAACCGTAATAAAAATTCGAAAGGAGAAAAAAAGAGGATAAAAAAGCGAAATGAACTTTCCACGAAAAATCCTTCGTTTTTTCGTAGACACTGTAAAAAAAAAGGTGCATATCTTCTCTCCGGGGTGAAGAGAATCGAGTGACTGATAAATTCGGAACGCATCGTCTGCTATCTCGACGTTCTTTTTGCTCAAAATCCACGTCACAGAATATATATGCAACGTAGAGCAAAGAGAAAGGGAAGAGCGAAATGAGAGATTATATTTGACAAGTAACTCTCTCGTACTAAGAATGCACAGGAATGGTTTCTGGAGACTTCGTTGGGCGGTTACAAACGAGATTATCCTCGGAAGAGCGGTAGAGCAAAAAAAGGAAAGAAAATGGAGGGGGAAAGTTGAGGAAGAGAACCGGTGAGAGATGGGATGAACAATGCCATCTCGGGTCTAGAAAATTTTCCTCAATCTCCCGATGTTCCTACCACTTATTACGGCAAGTTATTTCATTCCAGAAACATCGATCCCATTTGAGAATGCTTTTATTAACACGGCGAAAAAAATAAAATAAAATAAATGAGATCGATACGAGAGAAAGGAGAATGTGAGGAAACGTCAAGGTAGCGAAGACTTGGAATACGTTTGGATTTTCGGGTGCTAAATTTGCCACACCCTATTTGTAGCGCGGAAAGTTGGGAGGCAACGGCGTGCGGTTAAACGTGCGTTTAAGCTTCATACGTATGCGTGCTACGGAGGCTCGCTCTTTCAAAAATATCTCTTAAAGGCTACCACCGCGGGCGCGATAGGATAAAGTACACCATCGACCTTTTCTCACTATCCTCTTTTGTCTCTCTTTTATTCTCTCATCTCTCCCGCCCCACCGGCCGCGGAGAGTCAGTGAGAAATCTTCAATCGTATTTCGCACGTTGAGCCGGCCATACAGTCACATTAACCCGATCGATATTCCCGGTATATCTATGTACATGTGTATAGCTATATGTTTATGAATGTGGGTATACGCGTGTGCGTATATCTGTAGGTACGCGTTCACAGCGCCCTCGCGATCGAGGAAATGGCTAAACGTTGAATGATTGGATAATACGAAGGGAAACCGACCATTCGGATTTATAATTCGCAACCCCATTCTCTGCACTCGTGTGAACCAGTAAAGCAGGAGATTTTTTATTTTCGTCAGAGGCTCTCGCAAATGACGGTTACTACGTGGCACAGAGAGGATTCTCTCTCTCTCTCTCTCCCCCATAGTTCTTCCCGCTCGCCTTGGCTTTTTTGCCTCGCTGGCTCTCTCCCTCGGCTCGGTCGGTCGAGCGGAGTAGCGCGCCCGCGCGTTCGATGCCCCTACCCCACTTCCTCTCTTGCTCGGCTCGCAGTCAACATTTTTCGGGGTTAGGAAAATTGTCGAGAGCAAGCCGGCTTTATGACCAACCCTCCCGTAACTCCCACTTTCTTAAACGCTCAACTTATTTTTTCTTCGGAACATTCGATTTCAAGGATTCGCAGGAGTTTAAGGACCCGAATGGAAAAAAAAAATCGCGCATGGCTTCGCGAGAAGCCGGTTCTCGGACGGAGCCGGCAACCATTACTTCTTTTCCGAAATGCTACAGAACGTTCGAGCCTCGCGGACGATTTTCAATCAACGCTCGAAATATTGTCAAATTACTCGGCAAAATTCGTTGCTTGAAATCCTTTTGGCCAGGGGGATTCTATTAATACGAATTCTTTTTCGTATGCTAGGTTATTGACTTTTGCTTCACAGAGTCGCGCGAGTTTTTATCCTGCTTTTTTTTTCAAGGGGCTTTTCGACATTTTTTTTACTCACTTCGAAGCCGTCCGACTTAGCCCATAGATTTCCATCATGTCCAGCGATCGCTGCCTTTGTGACGCACCTCGACGCAAGCAGCTGCTTGTCAACGTAATCCTGCCAGCTCATATTTTCAACACTTCGGTGGGGGGAGGGAAGGGGGCGTACTTAACTTTTTTCGCTACGACACTAGAGACCACAACCCGTCACCGTCTTTCTCGACTCACGTCTCGCGACTAAACCTTTCGTCGTTTCTGCACACGCTATACCCGGCGCTCTACTCTCACATCCCTTCGCCCTTCACCGCAACGACTTTGTTCCTCCTGACACTCGTGTCGCCACCACCGACGATTCAACCGCGCATGCCCAACCGTCCCTCTACTCCGAGATATCAGGGCTGTAGCTCTTAGGCTTCCGATACCTTTTTACGAATTGATGAAATTTATTGAAATTAATGACTTTTCTTTACTATTAAAAAAATATCTTGATTCTATCATATACCGTGCATTCATGTTTTGAATATGTATTATTATGACAGGAAATCGTTTAAAAATGACAAATTTAAATGCACAGTTGGCCAAACTGAAGCTGACTCACTGCGAGCTGTACACATGCGCGTTTCAATAATCGCGCGCGCACGAACAATACGCCCCTCCTCTTTATTTTGTGGCCTATTGTGTCTATGCTGAATTTTCGTCCTATTTGTCCTATCTTCATGCGACATTGTACTGTTCATGTCATGCATTTTAGAGTGTAATCGCAAAGAAAACATACCGCTCTATTAGATATTTCTTTTAGTTGTTAAATAAAAAAGAGATGACAATACTTTTTCAACAGTTAATTCACATCCAGAGATCCAGATGCAGCAAAGATCATATTCATCATTTTTCATTGATTCGTATCATTTTCGTATATTTGTGTTTATTTCAGGATTTATGATAAAGTATGACTCGGTCGATAAAAAAAAAATACCGATTTCCTTCTCGAATTCCTGGGATCTAGCATGGAGGCGTGGTCAAGAAAAAATAAGACACAATGATAAATGTACGTCTGTACGTGTCACAGCTCCATCACTCTGTGTCACACTCGCGTAACACTTTTGAGTGAAATGTGAGTGCGTCGTGTTCAGCATATTTTTAGTTCAAGGTTTCACACCAGATGGCATATCAACTTTGTTAGATATCGTTACGAATTTTATCATCATTTATTCAATCTACACCTTCGAGTTTGTCTATTTCCGATAATACTCAGGCGTGTACATAGAAAAAGAAAGACCTCACGCAATATAATTACGCATTGTTGTACGTATTTGCGAATTCCCATTGACTTTCGATTCGATGAATTTCGCAATAAAAGTACACAATATCATTGAAATAGGGCCAAACGAGGAGGGGGGGGGGGGGGGGGGCGTAGTCTAATCCACAAATTTCTATAAGGGACCGTGCGCAGCGTCTACTACAGTGTCACTACGCGGCCGATTCCAAAACTTCCTAGGTGCAATTTAAAGCAGGCGCATATGGGAATTATTACTTTTCGCATTATTTAACAGAATAAAATTATTATTTTTTATCATGTCTCGATCGAGAAAATATTGTTGCATTGGAGAGTTCGACGTTGAGACGTTGAAGTATCAGTAAAATTTTATTATTTCCCAGAGGGCACAGTCCATTCTCCAT
This sequence comes from Venturia canescens, assembly GCF_019457755.1. NCBI lineage: Eukaryota > Metazoa > Arthropoda > Insecta > Hymenoptera > Ichneumonidae > Venturia > Venturia canescens. Next base: position 6,003,278 of record NC_057425.1, read on the forward strand.
GGAAAAGTGAGAAACGTACCAAATGGATCAAAAGGTTAAACACTGTCAATTTATCCACTAAACTTTCTGTTTTAACGACATTTAAAACGTCATTCGATTCAAACAGTTTTTTTCTTTTACGTCATTTTGATTTTGAATGCGATCATTGCATGTTGATCGGACAAAAACCGTATTGAAAATATCATCAGAAAAATTGCCCATTCAGACACGAGAGAGCGCGCTCATCGACTGCAGTGCTGCTCTCTATAGCTCACGCATGGTCCCTTAGCCCCTTAGTTTACAATGGTTTACAAACTCGATAAGATCTACAGTCCCAATGTGGGGATCCGAACTATCAAATGGCACCTATTCTGACATCGCTCCCTTTGTGAATGATAAACAACAGTATCACTGTTCAAAATAGTATTGTTTGGTCTAATTTTAGAAGATCACTTTTCACCGTTTACTAAAGATGTAATTTTTTTCTGCAAAAAGTCTTTAAAAGAATGTTTCAATGACATCAAAAACCTAACCTCAAAAGGCGACTTTAAAAACTGATTCGACTTCGGTATGTTGCAGTGTAAAGAGCAAAAGGAGTACGATGGCAAGACACTTGACTTGGTGTTTCAAACGCACATTGCACTTGACGAATTTTTTGAACGTGCATAGACGATGTATGCTAATTCAAACGGTTAAACGCAACTTTTCTGCAAAGTCACTGGGGACAATAGGAAATACTATAATTATCCCAAAATTATCCGAAATCACGGAAGACAATATCGATAATGGAGAAGCAGAGGGTTACAAAGACTTCTTGAAGGGCACTCATTTTGGCGAGAACACAGCCATCAAAACGCTTGCAGAACTTTTGTCTTTGACAATTGATGATGCAACAAAAATCGTCAAAGAATATCCAGTTCTTGCACATGTGCCAGAAAAATCGATTGCCAAATTGACTGAAATTCTCTGCAATGCTGGATTTCGCATTGAAACAATAGCCCAAAATCCGTTTCTTCTTACGGAAATCAATGGTAGTTTGACATACAAGATAAAAATCTTGGAAAAAGTCGACGTCGATATCAATGACGCTGTACATCTTTTCCACCTGAATCTGCTATTACTCACACAGTTTAGTGAGGCCAATGCTGTAGATGCTACTTACTTACCTCAACGTAACAGAATAAGATACTTTGCTGAAAGATTCAATGTAAGACATTTTTTCTATCTTCTTGGAATTATCTTAGTTCAAACTGTTGAAATTTCTCATATTGTTGCCGAATATTCTTAAATTATTAACAGGGTCAGTCAAAAAGTCAACAGAAAATTGATACAATACGGACTTGTGTGTTTTTGGAAATTGAGTAATCTCAATAGAAATTGTTAATCATGAATCAATCTCCAATTTGTGTTCTTTCTATAGCGTGATATCAATGTGATTTGTCATTGGTTAAGCTACAATCATCACATCCTGATATGGCCCATTGACAGGATTAAGGCTACTACAGAAATTTTTCTGGGTACGTACCTATTTATTCATAATCGTTGAAAAGTTAAAAATAAACATAGAATATGCTATTTATATATAAATATATAAAACTTAAGGTGGAATCTAACAAATAAAAAAAATCGTTTGTCTTTTAGATGCTGGGATTTCGTCGCATGATATAATGAATGATACTATTGCTTATAAATACCGCCTTGATACAATACAGGAAAGAATGAAGAAAGTCAAAGCGATGAATTTACAGCCAATCAAACTCTGGATGCTCCGACGTAACGAATCGGACTGGGCGAAGTACACTCATTACCCCTTTTACTTTTATTGCTTTTTTTAGAGTTCTTTCTAATTTTTGGATTCTCTGATTTACAGTTTGAAAGTAAAGTTGGATAAACGACGTTATAGCAGTCAAAATGCCGATACTATTCTCAGTGAGTTATTTCACTGTGACGAAAAGGCAATTAAATCTCTGAAAGACAAGCTGCCATACATTAGAAGCATCAGTCCCGATAAGTTACTGAGGAACGCAAAGATTTTGTGTGCAGCAGGCTACAGCATTGAAGATATCCAGAAATCACCGCGAGTTTTGCTTCGCAAAGGTGATACTCTGATCGAGTATGTGGAAGTATGCAAAAAAAATGGTGTTGAAAAGAGACATCTTTGGACTTTCTGTCTTACTAGAAAAAAATTTATAAAATCTCTGATGGAAAACAAATATTTGTTATAAGGAAATGCTCAATGGTCATCCTCACATGGTTTTGTATCAGAATTATTTCCAATTCAGCACGTCGGTTCTTCTTCCTCGAAACGATTTTTCTTTCTCACAATTTTTCAATTCTGTCGATACTTGACAGCAGCAATAAAGGAGAAATACCAGCATCCCAATACTCAAGAACGAATCTGAAAAGGGAAAGAGTTTTCCATATTTTACCCACAGGGTATGTTCCACTTAAGAATTCTCAGTCCTAGAGAAGTTTGATCGATCAGAATTACGACACCCGGCAAATCAACAAGAAACGAAAAAAGTTTAACCAAAAACGTTATTAACGAATTGAACTTTTATAAAATTTCTTAAAAAATTATCACAAAATCAAAAATTCCGTTGGAAATAACGTTTGAAAAATCAACGGTTACCATTCACGTAAGCAATTCATAGAGCAGAAATCTGATCGAACAAAATTATTGTACTATCACGTTTGAAGTAACCAAAAGAGCTGTTACTTACCATGGAACAATCGATACATGAAAATGTGACCAATTTCTTCTCCTGCAAAAAAATAAAAATTGGAGGTTGCAGAGAAAACCAACAAAGGTGCAGCCAATGCACATCTGAATCTGCGACTATTCCGAGGGCTGAGATACTGTGCTTCGAGCCTGAGATACGTTGAAGAATTTCCAACTGAGCGAGCAAATCCTTCAACGGTTAGTCCAATGAAGTTTAAAAGGCACCATATGAAAATAAACATTTGTATTCCGTGCCAGAGGAAGACAAAACTGAAACTTAGGAACGAAGCGAAAACTCGGGCTGTTGGAATGTTTTTTCTTGATACCGGCACATAGATATATCTGTAAAGACAAATAAAACTCTTATTTTGTCATGAAATGAAAGAATCGCAGTGAAATCAATGGTTTTTTACCTTATGAGAAAATTGTACAGTCCCCGATCAAAGTGTTTCCACATATCGGAGTAAAGATGAATTCGTCCGATGCATTTTGGATGAGGAGGTGCGTTAATGTCGTCAGCTCTGCTGAATTCGCCCCAAATTCCATAAACTACTACATACTTGTTGAGAAAATATTGACCCATGCAGTATCCGAACCCATAAAAAGCCCAACAGTCCATCTCTTCTACGAGCTAAACGATCAGAGGTTCAAACACAATTTCAGAACATCAAATATTCGATTTGAAACGGGTATTTGGAGGATATTTGAAAAAATTTACCTTGGGATGATACTGCAAAACATTGAAGTGAAGAAAATGCATGGAAAATTCAGTGAATCGAAGCCAAAATAAATAACGAAGTAAATTCAGCAAAAATTTCATCGAACGCTTCGAGTCCCATTTGCTTGGTGCTTTTTGAATCTGTGAATTGAAAATTTCATTTTTGATAGCTCTTCGTGTCCATTGAAATTCATTTAGCGAATAACTTTTATTCTTACACCATCGATGAATTCTCCATACAAGATCAGTGGTCCCAGAAACAACGTTGGCAAGTACAAACAGTAAGCAAGACTGTGCAAAAGATCCTGCATAAACGAGCTCAAATTTTCGTGTTTATAGCTATCAATTCTATCGATACTGCAACTTATACATCTCAACTGCATCCAACATATGCCAATTATAAACATCTGATACTTCACGTCTCCCAGACCCAACCAATTTTGCATTACAACGTGCATCGTTTTTGCCATTTGTAATCCACCCAGTGACAAGAGGTGGACGATACAAGATATTTTTTTACTCTTTATCGAGACAAGTAGACAAGCTATGCACGGTTGTATCAACATGCACAGCATCCCTAGAACTCCCAAGTATCTCCAGAGGAATACCAAAGATATGCCCAAATTCCATAAAGATAGTTTCTGTAAGGAATCAATGACATTTTGACGTTGTTAAGGCAATAGAATTCTCTTAAATATTTTCTCAGATTTATAATATTTCTTATTTCAATTCTAAGCAAACTACCATTCGATTTTTAGTCATTTTTTGATAAAATATTAGAAATCGCCTTAGTTCAAAACTAGATTGAACGAAGGTTCGTTTTTTTTTTTTTTTTTTTTTTTTTTTTCAAATATTATTACGTTATTTGACAGGATTGAAAAGAAATGATTGAAAAACTCACGATTGTACTGTTATGATAAGATTTAAGAATTTGGCTAACAACAAGCTGCACGACAGTCCAAGGAAAAATATCGAACATGAATGGAATCCACAGAGCCCATTCGATATCTGAGGTATCACGTTTACCTCCGATCCATGACCATCCTGGGCTGAAGTCGTCGTAAGCTGCATTGTAATCAGCAAAATCTATAATCAGAATACAAGTCTCATGAAAATTTAATGTCTCGTAGTATACGCTGCTTTTTCACGTATTCAAAAATCTCACAATAACTGATCAGATGAACTTTATAAATAGAGTAAAAAACGCCGATTATCCAGGCTCCGAAGTAGAAGATAGTTTCGTATTTTCCTAGCGAAATGATTGCGAGTTTCATCGTTCGTTTTTGAAAAGCGCGCCAACAGCGGCGTGCCGGCCGGCTGCCGTTGTCAACATCAAAACAAAACAGTTTGAGAGTTCACTTGTGGTTCCACGAGACTGTTCTCACGTGCTTCTCGTCGAGTAAGCGACAAGAAAAAATAAATTTGTTTTTTGCATCCGTGAAAATAATTTTTCAACTCTCTACTTTCGTATGCAGCGTACTGAGTTTAAATTTATCGCAATCGAGGTTATTGGGCAAAATATTTATCGGAGCCCTTGATCGGAGCGGTCACACACCACACAACGGTCTCGCTCAACCTCAGAATTGCCATTTCGGTATTTCTGCCCCACCACTTTTCACAGGTTCGTAACGTCCAATCACAAATCTCGCGAATTCTTGCCCAAACCGTTTTTTTAGTACTGGATTCATACCACCGTATCGTATATATACATTTTTTCGAAAAAAATATACGTGTAAATATTGAAATTTTTCTCAATATATTTATTACATTTATGTACAAATTATATGTTGAAAAAAATTCTTAATTGTAAATTACATCGAATGAAAAATACGAAATGTTTTTTAAACGTCTTGCGTTTGGGCATTCGGAAGGGAGAACTGAAGCAAGAAAAACTTGGATGGAAGAAAACAATTAGAATTTTCGCGGAATGTCTTTTTTATCGAAAGCCAAATTCATCATTTCAGTTTTTCAATCTCGATTTGTTATCGATAAACATGATTTTTACACTCGAGAACGAGCGATTGGTAATTTTTTATAGAACCCTAGAAACTCTTACATTCTCGCCACCTGTTTAACTCTTCGGGTCTGTCGATTGGCAAATTTTATGATTTTAGCAAATCTGCATTTACTCACAATTCATTTTCAACAAATTCCGAGTGCAAAGATCGGGGCTCCAAAGTACAGGCAGCATTTTTCTACAATATAATTTTTCTCCCAAAATCATTTAGTGGAAAAGGACTTTTAACCGAGAAGAAAATCAAAAGTTTTACAATTTTTTGGGTCTTTGAAACCCAACGAAGAATCTCCATGCCATATTCAAAGATTAAACAAAAAAAAAGAAAAGTTTTGAGGACTATTTACTCGTATTCGAATGAAAAAGCGTTTTTACCAAATGACAATCCATGTAAACGCTAAATAGAAAATTGTACTTTACAATCAAAAAAATTCCCGATTACTTGATTGTGTTTTTTTTTTCTTCAATACGATAATTCAAATCACCCATAATTCTTATTCACGAATAGAAAACAAAACTTTCAACTGTACAATGATGCAAAAATAGTTTTCTTGTTGATTCGATATTTCGGATTTCACTAAAAACAAAAAATTCAAACACCACAAAATTTGAGTTCTTTTGTACACGATCTGCGATGTGATTCGTTGAGTTCATTGAGTTTTGTTCTCTATCGATCATTCATAATCCCATAAGTACGGTGCTGGCTGAAACGGGTGTTTGAGTGGGTGCACTGGCCTGGCGAACGCTCATTTCCCATGTGTCTAAAAGCTGCGAGACTGAAAAACGTTTCGGTAATTTGGTGATTCTCGCATTGAGAGCTTTTTGTACGGCGGATAGAAAAGTCGTTGCGTATTCATGGGGCGCCATGACGCATCGGGGTGGTGTCAAAGGATAATCCGAAGGCACAGTCACCGAAACTGGAGGCACGCACGGCAAATGCCGGTCGTCGAGCCAACATATCAACTGTATGCATTTTGAACCATTTTGCTGCGCCGGATCGAGGCTCACCTGGGTAAAAGAGAATGGGAAACGGTGAAGATTTTGATGCTGAATGTTTTGGCTGCATAAGGGTGGACACTCTACCTTAAAACGTTGGTCCAATCGTGCTATTTCACCCTGAAGAACATCCGGTATATCGCTCACAGGTTCTTCTACTTTTTGCTTCTTAAGGGGAGGTGGAAGATTTCTAGAAAAAAGGGAAAAACGTTGTTAGACAAATGAATATCGTGAATTGCAATAACTCAGGTGCACGAATATTGTTTTATCTCGTTTTATTACTTGATTTCTGGGCCAAACAGGGCTTCGAGAGAGGGCCCAAACGTGCGTTGCAGCGTATGATTAACCACCGTGCTCTGGAGATGCGCTCCAACCGCGTCGAGTAGAGGACTGAAGAAATAGTGTTCCCTGCCCTCGCGTCCTTTCAAGTCGAGCTTTTCGAGCACAACCTCGCATTTTATGATTGTTTCGAGGGGAACTCTTTTCAATGGGTTCGAAAGGATTTCCAAAAGTTTTTTCATCTTGCTCATTTTGTCGACATCTGCACAAAACGAAAAATCATTTCATTCGTTACCAGAGAAATTGAAGAAAACGTTGTTTTTAGTGTGAAATTGCGTACTCGCTTCGCTGCCCATTTTCGTAATCATTCGTCTGAGTGGTTCGATGTATCGATTCAATTGACGAATTTTCTCCCTGTAAGCTTGATCCTCCTGCGGACTCGGCGTAGCTCCGACTCCTCCAGGCGTGTTCAAAGAACTACTCGGCGATGGTGCCATTCCCACCGAACGTTGGGGACCGGCCATCATCGAGTGCTGAGGACTCGGCGATGGCACGAGAGCCGGAGACGGAACCATTTGATTACTGAAATTAATTATTTATTATTTATTATGCCATACAATCTTTGCTCCACGAAATCTATAATTACAATAAAAATAAATCTTCAATATTATAGAAATAAGAATTTCTCGTGCAGCTCAAGCTCTACGAGATTAGTGCTTCGAAAAATCTTGAATGATTGAATTTTTACTGAAGTAGTCGGATATTTCATATAGCTACGAATTATTCATGTTGGAGACTACTCGAATCGTTGAATTGTGAAACGATTTGTATCTATTTACGTCTCTTTTTCCTTAGAATATTAATCCAGGTTGGGAATATTTACAAATTATGTGTCAGATCGATTTTTTCGATTTGTATAAAACTGAAGATTCTCACCTGACTTTTCCCAACATAGCAACAATTACAAAAGTAAGGACGCAAGTTAGTTATTCAGTAATGTTCTGACACTTGTTTTACAATCTGTTTCTATTTCTCGATGCCACGTCTTCGAATTCTTATTTCCAACTGAGATTGTACATGATCTGATGTTGCGGTATGCATGCAGTCACTCACTCGCATGTATTCACACACTCTTGGCACACGCTATTGTTCGATAATGCCGTCGTAAAACAGCCGGCATCTTTATAGATCCTTGCCTAGTTTTATCTCATTTTCTCAGATGTCCGTTTAGAAAAATTAACGGTTGTTTTGTGTCCAAACGTTTTCTCTTAACTGGAGTTAATGGTTTTTCTACCGACGAACCAACGTGAGCTGACCTCGTTCGAGTTGTTAACACCGAGAAATTTTTTTTCGGACTTTGTTCGTGAATTTTCAGAGAAAACGAGAGGAAAACATTTTGCTTGTTTACAAAAATGAAGAAGATAAATAAGAAATTTATTCTTTTATACTTCAATTACGCGACGGATTTCAAGCTTATTTTTTCCACATAAAAATGTTCCAAGTATTTCCATTTCAAATGTCATTGTAAAACCTTATAAATGAAGTTTCAATGAATCACTTGAATATTATAGAGTATCGTTGGAATATCTAAAGACCTTTGTACAATTTTTTAATGACGTTCGTCCTGCATCCATTTAGAGCCAGCGTTTATCTATGGATATTTCTATCACATAAAAAGATGAATGCAATGATTATTCAAAGGTTTAAGATTATTATTGAAATATTTACCTGGACGGTGCACCTAAACTTGCTGGGCTCGGAGCAGACGGGGAAGGACTTTGTCTGAGAAATTGATTGGGCGTGACGTTTCTTGGGCCCGGAAAACCGGCGTTTATCATCTCATTGGGCTGTGATTGCAAACAAATCGGTAAAAGCATTTTTGCAAGAACAACCTTGAAAAATGTTTAAAATTTGTCAAATGCATCAAAAATTGTTTTCGTCACACCTTTCGTTGCATGTGATTCATTTGCTGTGGCATTTGACCAGGCCCCATTTGACCTTGACCCATTTGATTCAATTGTTGTTGCATTCCAGTTTGTACACCCATCGGACCACCAATTTGATTAGGTATTTGACCCGGTATTTGCCCTGGTATCTGACTCTGGATCTGATTCTGAGCAATGAGCGAAGAAATTTTATTTTACCAAATTTTGATAAATCGAACGTGAGTTCACAATAACTTGAATTTCAACAGGAAATGCTCAATGTTTCAGAGTTTTATTTGTACCTGCATATTCTGCTGCATCTGTCCTGGTGGAATTGGTCCCGGACCCATTGGACCCATCGGACCAGGACCCATCTGGTTCATCTGTTGCGGCATATTTCCCTGATTCATTTGATTCATCTGTTGCATCATCGGAGCACCTTGCATCGGACCCATGTGACCCATCGGCCCAGCAGCTTGTCCAGGCATCATACCAATCCCAGATATTTTGTTTTGCATTCCTTGCATATTCATATTTGAATTGGGACGTTGATTCAGGCTTTGCAGTACTGAATAAATACGAAAATAAAAATATTTTGTTATTACGAAATTATTCGCAACTCCACTTGCTTATCGGTGTTGACTTTTTATCACTTGTAAGCATGAAAACACTATTTTCCTGAAGGCTTTCAATCGCTGACTCTGAATCCAGTGCGGAACATTGCATTATCGGATCGACTACATTGGATATGTTCGATTGACAGGATTGCAGTTTGGAGTGGAATTTTGGTGAACCTCGCGATCGTTTTGTTATTACGAAAAAGTCTTCATTTTTCCCTAATTGGGAAAATGCTCAGTACCAGCAAGGCTCGATTAAGAACGTTGTTCGAGGATATTTGTTAAACAAAAGCAGTTTTGGTTGTCACCGTATAATCGGAAGATTCCTGAAAAATGGAGTCTCCGAGAGACTACTTTTGAACTTGGTACACTGAAACAAAACCTGATTCGTAGAAATAATATTAATGAACGAAAAATATGTTAGCGTTGAAATAAAAATTTTACTGATTTTTTTTCTTCCCCCTTTAAATTGCTCTTCTATCTGGAGTCGGACTTCGACTTCCTAGACTGTCAACCGATACATTAGAGTGACGAGATCGTTTTCGACTTGAAGTTGAAATTGTTTCAAGGCTTCCAGCTGATAAACTTGACCGCAAAGTTGATTCAGAAGATAGTTTCCTTTTTCGAATCTTGGGTCTTCTGAGTTCTTCTTCGGATGATAATTCTTGAGAAGTTCTATCGGAATTCGATTGATGAAATTGTGCACATTCCGATTCGTTCATGAATTTCTCAAAGGCCTCGAAGAACGGTAAAGATGTGAAAACGAGTAAACGTTCTTTCAAACTTTGTCTAAGAAGTCGTTGCTCGGTTAGCGATAGTTCAGCCTTGTGATTGTAACTGTAATGAACGTTTCCCTCGTCCGCGTAAAATTCATTGTTCAGTTGAATTTTAATGCACAGAGAATCGTGTTCACTCGTCTTCGGGTGTCCCGGAACCCAACATCCATTTTTGACTCCGAACGTGATTGTGACTTGTTCGAATTTTCGATCGAAATTTATTTTTATCTTTTCATAATTTTTCTGCATTTTTTCTTCAAAAGCGTTACAGTAATAGCGTTTGAGGACCCAAATGTCGATGATTTTGCGAGTTTTTTGGAGAAACTTGATGGTCTCCTCTGAAGTAGGATTCCAAGTACCTTTTTCTGCGAAGCTCGGTATAGCAAGAAACTCGGGAATGAAAGATGATCCATACCGAAAATGCCATTTCCGCGAGAGAGCAACGTACTCGAATCGAATCTTATAGGAGAGTTCTTTGACGCCGTTGCCGTTAATTCTCGGTTTATAAAAATACGTAACTTTTGTCTCCTTTATTTTTACGTTCCAGCCGCTCGAATTCACCAATTTTTTCGCGAAACTTTCATTCCCCAATTTCGTTTTCTTCCATTTCTCGTACTTCAACTCCTCGGCGGTTCTCAGCGCTACGTACTGGCACCATTCTTGTTGAGATGGTGAATTTGCGATCGCATACTTAGCCATCTCACTGTCCGAATCCCACATCAACGACCCATCCAGCGGCGAACTTTGAGCGTAGTAAAAATTCGTATTTCTTCGCTTTGAATGATGCTTATTCGCGTCCATATTCACCGGCTACTCACTCGACAATGAACGACTAGCACGAGTCCGATCGTGCTCAAAATAATAAGAAATCGAGATGATTGGGAGTAAGCGAAAAGAGAAAAACAAAACAAAAGATAGAGCAAAAAGTAAATAAACAAACGTACGGAACCGCAGTGAGTGAAGCACTTGACCTCTAGCCACAAGCTTGACACTAAATATCTTGTAGTGCTAAACATGCTCTGAAGAACAGGCTACCACAAATTGAATGAAGAAACGAAAATTCTTACGATTGGTTGCTGTGTTGGAGGGAGGTTGTGGCACCATGCCCTGTGGATTGGGCCCTGGTCCTGACATTCCCATCATTTGATTATTTCCTGTCCCTTGACGAGCTAAAGTCTGAAGGGCTCCTATGGGATCCGGCATTCCTTGATTCCCTCCTTGGCCAGTCCCCGCAGCTATTCCTGGTGGGTTCTTTTTTGCATCTAATTGAATGAAAAAATAGATTTATAAAAAATGGGTCGAGTGAGATTTTAAAGTTTTGGTTAATGGGATTTTGGAAGGGATTATAAATTTTGTATTTTTGTACGTTTGAATGGAATCTATTCCACAGATTTGGTGGATTCTTGAGAAGGAACGTTGTGGAATTTGTTTAAGATTTTAGCTTATGGGAAATTTGACTTACTCAATTCTCTGACATGAAGAATCAAGCGAGCAACAAAGCCAAGATACTCTTCCTGTTGATAAAAGAAATTGAATTATTGTGCTGCAGAATGAGAAGGAGTAAATAAATAAATAAAAAAACGATAAAGTTGTATTAATATTAACTTTTGTTTTTGCTTTTAGGAAAACATGACTTTCCATCTCGATACTGTTTTTCGTTGTTGGCATTCCAGACTTTTGAATTGCTTCATCGCTGTAAAAACAAAATTTAGTTTTTTTCAAATTGTAACATTGATGTTAAGTGTTTCATTTTTTCATGTTCAATAATTTTGTTCAATATCAATGTACTACTCAGCAATGAGACCCAAATCCAATTATTAAAATGCAAGTTTTATTGAAATAGTATACTTACCAGATGACAATTATCTATTTCAGGTTAGTTTTCAGTAGAATGAATGAAATATTTTGAAAAAAGCAATATTTTTCAATCCCTACGGTTCGTGTATCTTGATTTAATAACACTGAAACAACACGGGCTCCAAATTGTTCCAGTATTTCAATATTAATCAGTTTTGGAAATTTTGAAATATGGATCATCGATTCTAAGCATTTTTCTGAAGCATCATCTTGTTGAAATTACTTTGAATATTCATTATTTCGGATTTACAATATTTTTATTATAAATTTGTACCCTTTGGAAGTTTTTTCAATAAGGATTAGTCCAATACTTTGTATTTACTGTAGTAAGTTTGAAAATAGTTTATTATCATTTGAAAGTTCTTTGACACATGGCAACAAATAACAAAGCTTGGTATTTTCATTTATTAATCTTTACATGTCATGTGAAACATTTTTTTCAGTCATACAAAAAATTTCTAAGTCTATGACTGATCGGAGTAAACTTCTCAATGTATTACAAGTGAATACTGTAACTCTTAAAAAATTTGTGTATTATTTTCAATTGTCATGAGACAGAACAGATTTTTATAACAGAATATAAATAAATAATTTGTAATAAAATTAATTTTTATAAAATAAAATATGTAAATTTGAGCAGAAACTTTTTCTGGGATATTTTTTACCTATGACCCTACGAAAATGATATCAAATGGAATTGTAGATGTTACGCCTTAAATTCTTACAATTACCCATTATTTTTACATGAAAAATACTTTCTCTACATCCAATTATACAACGTTATATATGAAATCGTGAATCTAATGAGACTTCTTATACGTAGTATACAAGAATAACGAATGTCAAAATTAACATAAGCACTAAATAGAATTAAGAGTCAGTAGAACAATATTAAAAACAAAGTTCAACAGTTGTGAAACAATATCACTATTGTTGAAAAGTTTTTTTTTTATATTTCATATACATACATTTTTGCCACAACACTTTGACGAAAGTTTGCGGTTCGCCACGAATTTTCTTCAGAAGCCATTTTTTCGGTTTTATGTCAGTCTTTAATAAAGGGGTTTTGGGTGATAAGGAATTGAATAAATTAATTAACTATGGACGAATTTTACAAGACTCCACTAGACGGAAATATAATATATAATTACAAGCATTCAATATAAATATAACATTTCACAGACTGTCACGATTTTTGGATTATTGCACTGAGGGGAAATGAAGCGAAATACAGTCACAGTAGCGGCAGAATGCATTAGAAAAGCTAATATATTTTTTTTGAGCATCGCAGCACGAAGAGATTGTCCAGATAAACCTAGGACTTAAGAACCTAGCCACCTAGCCTAACGTCAGGGCTTAGTCCAAATGTTGAGCATAGATGACACCACAATCGTTTTCTTCGATAAAAAATGATTTGACGACAGCCGTTCTCAACTTTGTTGACAAACGAATACAACGTGTTTATTATATTTTCAGTGCGAAAACCGATGTAAATTTAAATAATGAAAATTTCAGAAATCCTCGTTAATTTTTTCGGTGACAGTTTTCTTTCATTCGTATTCTTTTTCCTTTTCCTCAAACACTGTTCCCACTTTATCTTTTTTTTCTTTATTGCGTACATGGATGTTCGTTTTATTAGACAACCTTCTGTTATATTCAATTAAATAAAATTAAATCGATAAGTCTCGTACTTGATTGTCAACAAAATTGAGAACCCCTGTCATTGAATCTTTTTAATTGAAGAAAACGATAGTGGCGTCATCTGTACTTAATATTTGTAACTAAATCCTGACGTTAGGCTAGGTTCTTGAGTCACACAGAATGTGCACAGAACAGTGGAAAAAGTTATAGGTTAGGGTGGAAGAATTTCTGGGTTGATTTGTTTAGAAAAGTTGCACGTGTGAAACACGAAATTTTATATCAACAATGGGAAAGGCGAAAAAAATCAAGGTTTCGAAGGAGTCGAGACCAGTGAAGATTGGTCTCGCCGAGCAGATCGAAGGGGGTAGATTAGCCAAATCGAAAGATCGGAAAAAAATAAGATTACGAAATGATGACGACGAAGAGGTTAGAAAAACTTGACCATGATTTTTAAATTGATTGTATCAACGTAAATGTTATTCAATTTGCAAAGTTCAGAAGAATAAATGATACCAATAATCTTGTTTGTTGACATTGTTAGTTCGTCGATGCGAATCTATCGCAAAAAATCCTTTCTCAAGCGAGAAAGCAGCAGTTAGAAATTGAAGAAGAGAATGGGATCGAGGGATCTTTTAAGAAGAAACCGGTGACGAAATTGGGTCCGGATTTGAGTGATGGGGAAGAATCTCCGAGCGACGAAGAGGACGTAGCAGGAAACGAGAATTATGAAAATATAGAAATTGATGAAGAGGATGAGAGAGCCCTACAAATGTTCATGGACAGAGATAGAGCACCGATGAGAACACTTGCAGACATAATAATGGAAAAACTGGAGGAGAAGAAAACGGAAATTCAAACCCAATTCTCAGATGCTGGTACAACACAAATGCAAGATTTAGATCCAAGAGTAAAAGCCATGTACGAAGGAGTACGTGATGTTTTGGCCAAATATAGAAGCGGCAAACTTCCGAAAGCTTTCAAAATTGTACCAAGTTTGAAAAATTGGGAACAAATTTTATACATAACAGATCCACCGAAGTGGTCTGCAGCAGCGATGTATCAGGCAACCAGAATTTTTGCTTCTAATCTAAAAGAGAAAATGGCTCAAAGATTTTACAATCTTGTACTTTTGCCAAGAATACGCGACGATCTTGCAGAATACAAACGACTCAATTTTCATCTTTATCAAGCTCTGAGGAAATCATTGTTCAAACCAGGTGGTTTCATGAAAGGAATTCTACTCCCCCTCCTAGAATCTGGCACTTGCACCCTCCGTGAGGCTGTCATTGTCGGCTCGGTTGTTGCCAAAAATTCTATACCCATCTTACACTCCTCTGCAGCTATTCTCAAAATCGCTGAGATGGATTATACCGGAGCAAATAGCATTTTTCTCAGAATATTTTTTGACAAAAAATATGCTCTCCCTTACAGAGTCGTCGATGGTGTCGTCTTCCATTATCTTAAGTAAGAATTTGAAATTAATTATTTATCCCAAAATTTATCTCATTTATTTGAAGTATCAATCTCTAAAAAATAGTACTTCCCAAATTTGTCTGCTATCTTTCCATTTTAACATCTGCAAAAACCATTGTAATTGTAATATTTCGATTAATTATTTCAGAGTAGAAAAAAAATTCTCTAAAATTATTCAAACCTTAATCTTGCAAGTTCTGCAATTTTTTATAGAACTCATTTCCAGAAATATATTCAAACTCTGCAAGTAACGAAGAATGTTTCAAAATTATGTGGATTAAATACTTTTCTCACATTTGCAAGGTTCTAAAACAGTTTAGAATGCTAATAGAGATTCTGCAATAAGATTTCGTTTTTAATACAAAGTTTTATTTATGTGCATGATTAATTTGCAGATTCGAGAGAGAAAAGAGGCAGCTGCCAGTTTTATGGCATCAGTCTCTTCTGACGTTCGTTCAACGTTACAAGAGCGACATAAGCTCCGAGCAGAGAGAAGCTCTTCTAGAATTATTGAAGAAGCAACCTCATCCGACAATCACTCCGGAAATACGAAGAGAACTGCAGCACGCGAAGTGCCGAGACGCCGAAATTAGTGAGGTCATTCAAGAAGAACCCATGATGTTGTAATTTTTTTTTGTTTACGTTGTATGTATATATTTTACATTAAAATCTATGATAACGAGGCGATTGTCCAAAGACGATGATCCTCAAGGGTTACATTCGACGGATAAATTTGATAAATAATCGGAACGTCTCTTAATTATGACGATTAAGTACGCGAAGAATCGTATTTCTTTTCGCATTTTCAACCACATTAACGCTAAATTGTTTTTCAATTATTTACATGAAAGCTGACAATTATTCGATCCTATCGCGTTTCTCATAAATTTTTATTCCTCCATGTTTTTGGACAGCATCAAGCGCAGAGGAAAAAAAAACCAAACAGTTCCTTTTTTTCCTAATATTCGATTCTAAAGTTTAATGTAAAAAAAGATAAAACAAGGCTCATTCTTCTCTCAACTCGCTATAAATATTTTTGAGCAATAATAAAACATCGCGACTTTTCAAAATGTTGTCTGTTTGAAGGTGATCTATAGTTGCGACAGTGGAGGGTTGGTAACTGAATAGTAAATACACGTTTTTCTGCTGAAACGAGAACAGCGTGTAACTAATCGTTTTCTCAAAATATCAAGCGTGTCCGAGAAAAACGTGTGTCTATCTTTCAGGTGCCAACGCCTGCTCCTGCGTTTCGTAGTTCACCTTAAAGTTAAAAATTTAAAACATCCATAGGAACGTAAAAATTCCGGTTTTCCTTCCTTTTTCCCCATTGCGATTCGTTCACTTTTTTTTGAAAAAACTCGTTATACTTTTCGATCCAGCTGCAGCTTTTTGCCTTGCTATGTCTTTCTTCGTTATGGGCGGTGGCTTTTGAGGCTGAAATAGATGAAACAAAAAAAGTTTAAAAACAATATTCTTGCGTCCTGCATCCAGATGTGAATCAGCGTTTTATAAATTAATCAAAGACGCACCTTTTCTGGTTTTGTCAAATCCAGAGCTCGATTTCTTGGTAAATTATCTCCGTCGAGGGATTCTTTTTTTGGTCTCTTCTCATCGACAGTGCTTTCCTTTGGACTGGTTAACTTTCTTTTTTTACTCTCTGTCTCATCAGACAAATTCAAATACTGGGCAAGCTTTTTTGAGAGATCATCGGCCAGGTATTCCGAGACAATTCCGTGAGCATATCTCAAATATTCTAAAATATTCTTTCATCTCAGTTTCTATCATAGGAAATAACGTAAAAGTAATGAGTCAATGGCATGGCGGAAGTACTAACCATTCTCAGTGGCACTTTCATATCTGGTACTTTTGACATAAGTTGCACTAATCGCGCCTTGAGACACGTGGACGCCTTTCTGTCTAAGAATTTCGGCAACTCTTTCAACTTTTTTTTGTAACCAGCTGAGCGTTTTTTCCTCGTTGAATTTGTAAGCCTGAAGCGCTTCATCTCCTTTACGATCAGCGATCAGTGTCAATTTCAGATTCTGACAACGTGCTAACCGTCCAGTTTCAGGATAATCCTCATCCCTGAGAATTTGGTCCAGAGGAGAAATTTGCACAGCCTGTTTACAGCAAATAAGACGTTTGAAGTGATTTCACTGACTCTTCTCTGTTCCCCTCCTTAAATTTTTTTCCAAGCCATGTAGCAAATTAATACCTTTCTTAAGTACGGAAGCACCAAAAAAATTGGGTCAATCGGAGTTGAGAGGTGCATCTTTCCATCTGATTTTACATTGTCATCGATGAACCAAGACCTCTTGTTCTCGTCGAATGTTAAAACTTCCTGAACAGTAAGATCTCCTGGACTGAAGACGAACATCGCTGGTTGATTCGATGCTGGATGTCTCAGTTTTACAATATCTGGGGGATTACTTTCCGCGCTGTCAATACCATCCCCTAAAATAGATAAATTCATTCAGTAAATTTCTCTTCATCTGTAAATGACTAATAATTAGAATGCTTTATTTATTCATATTTGCTTTTGTTTATTGATCATCAATCAAATGCTCTCTCGTCTGCCTCTAAATAAACTGAAAGATTATGAATCAATGAGTTCATAATCATACAAATTTGGAGAACCAAAAAAATATTAGTCTATTTCAGTATATCATAAAACCCAATCAAAAGTAACCATTTTGAATGTGATGGTAAAAGGTGAAATAAAAATTAGCATTGGCTAACTTGACCATTCTGTCAGAAGCCACTGTGATAACTAGGAAATCAATAAATTCTGCATGATATTCCAAAGTTATTTTTCTTTATAATTCGATAAATTTTTATGAAAAGTATATTTTTAATTTAATTACCAAGTTAATGACACGAAATAAAACAATTTTTTACAATAATAATATTCCGTCATTCAATGAAAAGGCTCGAGAAAATAGAATTTTTTGAAAATGGGACGAAATTCAGTTGGTATAATTTAAAATGACATTTTTGGAGCTCCAAGTCCAAATTTCATGCTCGATAGATTTTTACTGCTTTATTGGTATAAATTTTCACCGATGATTCGAAATAAAAAGGCGGAAAACAGAAGAAAAAATATATTCTCAAAGTTGATTACCCGAAAAAAAGAAGAAATTGAATTTCGAACATGCGAATGCATGCACTGGATGGGAAGGCGCGAATTTTGTCGTGTAAGATTATATAGCATATATATATTCTGAGCAATGTTTACCTTTCATGAGGAAAACCCAAGTGTTTGCAGCGGGATGAGAATTCCCTGTCTTGACGCATTTTTTTGGAGATGCTTTGACCCGGGGCATTTTTCTGGCGTTAGTCTTTTATTCCCACACAAATTTTATTCTTATACTCCAACACGAACGATTTATCGAGCCACGAAATATTTATGTTGCAAGTGTTTTATAAACCCGCGCATATATGTATATTTATGTACACACAAACAACGCGCTTATATATATTCACATGTACAGATATATACGAATGTTTGGAAAAGCAAAAAGCATAAATCACACGTCAGCCATTTTACGAGAGCAACTTAGCCGGTCCGCACCGGGCGATGCGTCCTCGCTTGTTGACAAATTACTTGAGGCTTTTTATGAATTAAAATTTCGACGATTTTGAGCGAACTCCGGAGCAACATCATCACGATTAAGCGTAGCAACCGAAAATTCCAACGATACTGCTCACGACACTTTGAATTATTTCTATTCTCTCTTTTTTTCGTGCACCATAATCTCTATTTTTCGTCTTCTTTTCCTTATCCTCCTTTTCTCTGTCTTTCTCTTTTAACGTGTTCGATACGAGCGTCGCGGACTCGCCCATTCGCGATTTGGTCGTAGATTCCTATTGAACGACATTCGAATTTTCATCCGGAGAAGGGGGAAGGAGAGGCTATTTCTTGGCTCAACTCGTCTTTTTCCCCCGTTCTCTCCTTTCTTTCTTTTTGGCGCTCACTAGCTTTCATGCACCTTTCATGTCGCGGGAGAAAGAGAGTGAATCTCGCGCGTCCAGTCACTCTGGCGAGTGCAAGTTTAACTATGCTGAAAGGCGCAACTTTTTTTTCACCCTCCATCATATTCTATCTTACTTTTGAGCGGATTTTACTTCTTTATTTAATACTTTTTGGAGCCGCTGCCACCGCGTCGCAGAACATACACGCAGAAGCAGCGTACAATTTTCTCTTTTTTCTACTCTCTTTTCATTCTCCTCTTCTCGCGAAAGACCTACCGAATCTATTTCTCTTTCTCCTGCTCTTATCGGAAATGGGACGGAAGGAAGACTCAATAAAATACCAAAGTTCCCTGTGTCGTTTGCTGGGGTTGGAGTGTCGAACGATCGAAAGATGGCGCTACCCGCTGGTGCCAGCTAGTAGCGTCATCTAGTGTCGTTTCTCCGTAACCCCAACCACTCTAAAATTGTAACTGCGAGCTATAGACCTGATTGTTTTTGGCGGCATCGGAATAAACTGTAATCCAACATTTTAATCTTCTGCTTCATTTATTTATTACGGGCGTACATTAGTTGACGAAAAATGAATTCAAGGTTACATCAGAACAATGAAGAGTGCTTGAAATGACTGTCGATTTATTTGGTAAATACGATTAAAGGTGTACAAAATATATGCATATATTTTCATATTTGTGATTCTCTCACGGCGCTG
This sequence comes from Venturia canescens, assembly GCF_019457755.1. Taxonomy (NCBI): domain Eukaryota; kingdom Metazoa; phylum Arthropoda; class Insecta; order Hymenoptera; family Ichneumonidae; genus Venturia; species Venturia canescens. The sequence continues at coordinate 6,022,956 of NC_057425.1, forward strand.
GCTTGACTCGGCATTATTCTTATGACTAATATTCGTAATAGTCCGTCTCCGAGTATAGAGTCGTCATACACACATTCATCAAAAAAATTATTCCATATGAACAGCAAATAAGCTCTTTTCCACACAAATATATTTAGTCCATCTCTATTTTTATACTAAACATGCATACAATCACAGTGTATATATATCTCAGAAATAAAACGAATGTCGTTCGTTTCGTGTGTCACCGATGACCTTTCCTACCCTCTGTCAAGCTTCAAACTTCAAACTCATCGTCGTTTTGTTGTTCATCGTGTGTCAATTGAGATCGAGACTGATTTAAGCGCTTTTTTTCCCCCTAGTAATGCCTCACTCTTCTTATCATCGGAAAACCGTAAACGAGATGAAAAAACGAATTCGTTATGTGTCCAATTGCTCGGAGCCATGCGTTCACTTTGTATTCCAATTCCTTGACGATCGCTGGCAGCAGAGCTTTATACTTTTTCTCCGTTGATTTTGAGCTGTAGATTTTTTTGATTTTTATCAATTTCCTCGAAATTTCGAGTACTGGGAAATGTGCATATAACTATAGAAAATTCCACATTTAAATTTCAGATTAAAAAAAAAAGACTTCGGAAATTTTATTTCGAAAGAACGAGAAAAAATCCTCGAAAATTTCAACCAAAAATTCTGTTCTTTTCTTCAACCACGAAGCGATCTTTCGGAGTTTCAAAAAAATATGAAAGTTTTTTCAGACTACTCGATCGACACGAAATCGTCTTCTTGGAACTTGCAAAACAATTTTTCCTTATTCTTCAGCGAAACAGTCAACCAAAAATGTTGAAACATCGATTTTTAATTTTTTCACAAATATTTCAGGTCAGAATCGGACTAAAGTGCGACAATCTTCGAATACGGATTGAGCATAAAATCGAACGTGAACGAAACATCGGAAAATTACACTTACCTGCCACCGATGTCAGTTTCCTGTCGAGTTTCATTGGTGTAAGTGTACATGTAGCAGGACGGATAAGCGCTCGTGGTTTCGATGGAATGGAATTTGCCAGTTTTGACGGACACCGAATCGCCCTTGGCGACGGCCCTTTTGTCCTTCCACCCTTCTTCCTCGTAAGTGACGCTTCCTTCGAGGACAGTGACCGACACGTTTGAGAAATCGTTGCTGATGTAATTCTCCAGCTGCATCCCAGGATAATCGGCGACGAAAAACACGTCCGTGTAATTCGACCACGTGTAAACGTGACTTTGGATCTCGTCGAGTTTGTGCCTGTAGGAACTGAAGCCCGTCATAAGGGGCATCAAATAAGATATTGGCTTGAACGGGTGCCAATCTACGGCCAGCATATCGACCTTCGGATTGAATATTCGCTGCTGAAATCGCCCGTTCAACGAACACCAAACGTCGATGTAGATACTCAGATTGGAAGAAAGCCGCGTCCACTTTTCAATGTCCTTCGTCTTTTGGGGCGCCCTTAAAGCTCTTTCTTTCTGACGCATCAAATTCTTCTGCAATTCGTAATCGAAATTTTGGCTGGTGGTCGAAAATTATGGACTGTTGATGGCGTAGAAATTTTTGTAGGTTTTAATGGTTTTTAAGTCGAGATCAAACATAATTTTCCAGTTTTTCTACCAATCAAAGTCTCAGAAGAATTTTCGATTTTCAAATGATTATATTGAAATTTTTGCAACTTTATTTCAATCGAAAATTGAGTTTGTTTTTATCGTTTTCGAATGGTCTTCGAAGTAGTAATTCGTTCATTTCATTTATCGACATTTTCTTGTGAAAATGAACAAAAATTTGGGGGTTTTTACTTTTTTTACACTTTAGAAAAAAAATTGCGTTTCCAAATTTCGTAGTACTTCGAATGCAATCCGAATCATGATCTTTGAACTCGAGAAAAAATGATTGATTGGAAAGCAGCCAAAGTCTTTTCATGCGAAAAGAAGAACAGGAAATGAGCCGACCTTGAGACACTGAGCGTGCTGGTGGACCATGTCACCGTGTTTTGCCCATCTATCGTTGGGAACCCAGGCCTGAGGATTCATGAACAAATCCTCGTTATTCGTATTGTCGTGGACTTTTATAACGATGAGTATGATGTCCCAGGCATGGACCATCATGTCCCAGGAGTATCCGTACAGTCCTGGTACCCAGTTATTGTACCCCTGTAAAGATCGAAGGAGCTGCAGATTCGTTTGAAGCAATTTACGTTCGACTTCGATGGACTTTTTTTGTATGTCGCTGAAGTTTCCAACGTTGGACTTCAACGAAATTGAAAAAAAAAATGTTCGATTCACCTCTTTTTTTATTTCACGAATCGCTTCGTGAGGTCAAAAAAAGAAGACGTGCCAAATTTGGTCGAACTATTCGTTCCGGATAGCCCCGTCATAAGGGTACAATTGTCGACAAAGCCGTCCCGAAGCCAAATTTTGGGACAAATGATCATTCTTATTTTTTTTTTATTCACGATTTGCTTCTCGAGGCAGAAACAGAGGGACTTGCCACGATTGATCGGAAAATTCGCTTTAGAACATTGTGTTACGTGGACGTTTTTTAACCCATTAACGCCCGAGCGTTCCGTTTTATTAGCAAACTTTCAACGCGATTATTTTTTGTGTTATAGCCGTTGAAAATATTTTGTTTTCAGGTATATCGACGTAGAATTTTATGCTCTGACGGAATATTAGCTCAAAATTCCGATTAAACATTAAGAAAAAAAATATGGCCGATTCAAACGTGGAAAACGTGGTCACTACAATTTTGTCTCATTCGACTCAGAATCGTGTGAAACACGTTTCAAACCCATCGTGGGAGGTCTTTTTTTCATTTTGGAAATTTCCGAAAACTCAAAATTTTCGAACCTTGGAATTTTTTCATAGTCTATTGCCTTCGAAAATTTTTTTTTTTTCGGTCATTACAACTTTGTCTCATTCGACTCAGAATCGCGTGAAACACGTTTCGAACCCATCGTGGGAGGTCATTTTTTGATTTTGAAAATTTCTGAAAACTCAAAATTTTCGAACTTTGGAATTTTTTCATAGTCTATTGCCTTCGAAAATTTTTTTTTTTCGATCATTACAACTTTGTCTCATTCGACTCAGAATCGCGTGAAACACGCTTCAAACCCATCGTTGGAGGTCATTTTTTGATTTTGAAAATTTCTGAAAACTCAAAATTTTCGAACCTTGGAATTTTTTCATAGTCTATTGCCTTCAAAAATTTTTTTTTTTCGATCATTACAACTTTGTCTCATTCGACTCAGAATCGTGTGGAACACGTTTCAAACCCATCGTGGGAGGTCATTTTTTGATTTTGGAAATTTCTGAAAACTCAAAATTTTCGAACCTTGGAATTTTTTCATAGTCTATTGCCTTCAAAAATTTTTTTTTTTCGATCATTACAACTTTGTCTCATTCGACTCAGAATCGTGTGAAACACGTTTCAAACCCATCGTGGGAGGTCATTTTTTGATTTTGGAAATTTCCGAAAATTTTCGAACCTTGGAATTTTTTCATAGTCTATTGCCTTCAAAAATTTTTTTTTTTCGTCATTACAACTTTGTCTCATTCGACTCAGAATCGTGTGAAACACGTTTCAAACCCATCGTGGGAGGTCATTTTTTGATTTTGAAAATTTCCGAAAATTTTCGAACCTTGGAATTTTTTCATAGTCTATTGCCTTCGAAATTTTTTTTTTTTCGGTCATTACAACTTTGTCTCATTCGACTCAGAATCGCGTGAAACACGTTTCAAACCTATCGTTGGAGGTCATTTTTTGATTTTGGAAATTTCCGAAAATTTTCGAACCTTGGAATTTTTTCATAGTCTATTGCCTTCGAAAAAATTTTTTTTTCGGTCATTACAACTTTGTCTCATTCGACTCAGAATCGCGTGAAACACGTTTCAAACCCATCGTGGGAGGTCATTTTTTCATTTTGGAAATTTCCGAAAATTTTCGAACCTTGGAATTTTTTCATAGTCTATTGCCTTCGAAAATTTTTTTTTTTTTCGGTCATTACAACTTTGTCTCATTCGACTCAGAATTGCGTGAAACACGCTTCAAACCCATCGTGGGAGGTCATTTTTTGGTTTTGGAAATTTCCGAAAATTTACAAAATTTTCGAACCTTGGAATTTTTCCATAGTCTATTGCCTTCGAATTTTTTTTTTTTTCGATTTCGTTGAAGTTCAACGTTGGAAACTTCAGCGACATTTTTTTTGTACCTTAGTAACGAAGTGCGAATAAGGCAAGAATAATTGCAATGCAACGTGGACCAGGAGAAGTGCGACGACGAATTTCTGCCTTTTTGTGACGCGAGACGATTTTCTCTTGGCGTTTATCTTGTCACGCCAAGCTTTGACTTTTTTCCCATCGTCATCCGACCAGCTCTCTTGACCCTCGTCGCTTCCGCTCTTTCCCTCATCGGACGACGTCGCTTTCGAAGGGATTTCCTCCGAGGACGACGTCCTCGCGTCACCTTTTTCGCCCCCGAGATGTTCCTCGCTTTCAACGAGTTTAGAATCCTCGACTTGAGAATTCTCAGTGCTTGACTCGCTGCTCTCGGGAACGCAAGTGGAACCTCCGTTCAAACAGGCTTTCAGTTTTCGCGGCCAGTCGGGGCTGCAAAACAGTGGCATCGTCGCTAGGCACACGTAGGGAAACATTCCTGGCGATAACAACAAATGGAAATTACGTCGATTCTGATTATCAATTTCTTTGACTTTCAATCGTTTTATTTGTGTCAAAGAATCAACAACGATTCAATTATCATACTGAAAAAGAGCAACAAAATCTCGTTTGGTTGGACGAAATTAAGGTGGATCCAAGCTGTTTTTTTTTTTGAATGACCTAAATCAGTTGCCTTAAAAAAAGGGTTGAAACCACTTTATTTTTTGGTTCAACATAATGCATTTTGTTTCGACCAAAGCTGTATTCTCAGAGTTATAATTTTGGAGAATTTCAATAATTGCATTCGTATAATTGAATCACATTTTTTCAGATGTTCGATAATTTTTGGAAACTTACCAATGCTGAAGAGTCTGGAGTTCATCAGATGGAAGGCCGTGCAAAAAACCATCGCCGGGATTCTCGTTCTGGGAAAAAGCATGAAAAATCCAACGGTCAGATCGAAAATGAATCCGAACCAGTGAACGATGAGGAAATCGGTTTGTTGGGTCGTCAGAACGCTCCTGGAAGAAAGAAGCTCGTCAATGAAACGTGAACTTAATCAAAATTCTCGACTGATTTTTAGTCTTTAGACCATAAATGTTTTTCCTCGTACTTGAAGGGGTCGAAGACCCAGTGCCTCGAGAGATTAGTCATAGCGTAGCCCTCGAGCCATTCTCTGCTCGATTTTTTCAGTCCAGCAATGAAATAAAGTGTGAAAAATTGGAATTTCAGAATGAAGTAATTCCAAAGTGGGACACTCGTGGACTTTTCTTTCGAAAATCTTGCATCAAGAGCGCTGAGGAATGAAAAAGCTGATGAAGGAAGGAGAAAACTTGGGACGGAGAGTTCAATTTGAATAATTTGCATCGAAGACACTCACAAATATCGATTGGCCCCAGTGCCCCAGAACAGTACAGTCACGAGGCCGTAGAGGTACGTGTGATTGTTCCAGAAACTCTTGTCGAGTATAAAAATATACCAGTAGGGAATGGCGAAGCAGGCGCAAGCGATTTTGAACCAGAAGCCCAGCATTATGCCGAAAGCTCCGAGCCACATTATCGCGTAAATTAGAATCATAATCGGCAGCGGTGGACGTTCCATTCCATGGATGAGGGGAAAGTGGCAGCCGTTAGGATCTCCCCATTTGAGATCGATGTCGGCCAATCCTCGTTCTTCGACGACATCGAGGACCATGCAGAAGCCTATGAAATCAAAATTCATTTCGTTGGCTCCCTTCAAACGACATGCATTCCAACTTAATCGACGAAATTCACGATTACCAAGGAAGGGATGTCCGGAAACGAGGACTTTGGAAAAAAATTGCTTGCGCATTATCGATCTTTTGTTCAACGAGCCAATTCACCGAATCGATAAAAAAACTATTCTCTCTCCTCGCATTACTCCGTCTGTTCGCCTCATCTGACTTTGCCAATTGGACTCGCAATCAGTTAGAATCAAGTACGATCGCGCGGTGCTTCGTTCTCTGCAATGGGAGCGAGAGAGAGGGAAAGAGCGTTTGCCGACTGTGATTTAAACTGCTTCCTAATCGGCAAAACCGCTTGGAACTCTCGTCCCTTTGGGAGCAGGGGCGGGACGAGGGAGCTCGGACGCCTACTCGGCTGCGTCAACTGCAAGAGGTTTGGACCTCGCCGTTTCAAACTCTTCAATGAACGCAATGAATCATATTTCACTCTGTCGACGTATGTTTTTATGAAAATTTATTCCGAGCTGAAAAACCTACTGATGCGTTGGAAATGATTGGAATTAAGGAAGAAATTAAAACTCACCAAAAAGCGCTCTCGCTACTCCAAGGCTCGCCGGGTCCGTCGGTCTGTACAACAGTCCGACAAATTTCTCGTAGCTCGTGAGATCCGACAGTTGGAATCCCTGACATTTTTCAAAACTATCCCGCATTCTCGACCACGTGGATCCCACACTCCGTGACCAGCATTTCCATCTGTTTACGGGGCGCTCATTTTCGTCGTTTTTTGCCTCCGCATTCGAGCGACTGAAATTTGATGCCTCCGAGTCTTTTCTCTTCCGAGGCATCCTTAGGCACTTCAATATTCTGGAATCGTTGAGACGATCAATGCACGGGCCTAAATTACCGTCGGAGCGGTGTCGTCTCGCTTCAGTCACAAATTTATCGATCACTCTCACAAAATCAATGAAATTAACGTGCTTGGAAAAATTCCTCATTCAATGCGCTGGAAATCATGCTAAAAAAACGTCCGAAGATGAGATTTCAGTGGAAAAAAATCACGACCATCATCGCGAGGCCGCTGAACCATGCGCTCCGGAGCTAGATGCACTCTCAGGAGCCACGCAGCTTCGAGTCGCCAACATTCATCTCAATATTTCTATTTATATGTATGCATATAGTTGTGTACACGCACTCAGCTTTGTACGGCACAGACGAATTCTGCTGTGTGGGGATGCGAGAGGAAAAGATGAGGTCTTTATTGAAATGGTCGTTGGAAATAGTTTCACGTCAATCATTGAGCAGACTTGCATGCTGTCTGTGAGACTCGATACGTGTTTATATACAAAATGAAAAAAAAAACATGAATAAATGATTGAAGGAATTTTGTTTTGTTGAAAAAATAAGAATTTCGTTGAGCAATCGAGCGATTAAGGAAACAAATTATTTGAAAATGTTTTTCGAACGTTCTCCTGAGATAATGTCAGAAAAAAAAACTTTTTTTTGTTTACCAATGATTGTTTACCTGCTAATGATTGGAGGTTGCTTGGCTGAACTTTGACGTTGATTAATACTCGTTAATAAAAAACAAATGTTGACTTTGTTTCAGGTATTTTGAAAGCACGCTACGCTGACGAGTGTTTCCAGTGATGTTGTACCGAAGACGGTCGACGTGCTTCTGAGTTTTGGATTCCTCACGCGCGTCTCACGGAGACGGAAAGAGAGAGCTGAGAGAGAGAGAGAGAAGAATAACTTGCGCACACGGAGAGTAAAAGGCTCTCGTCACCCGGGCAACGTGGGCCTGACTATTGACCCGCGCCCGCGCAATTATATCTTATCATCACAGATCCTTCGTATCAACCGCGAGAGCGCTTCGCGCTAAAACTTAGCCGAGGGGCGAATCCGATTTCGCGCATTCGCGTGATTCTCTGCTGGCTAAATCTCAATCGATCAATTCGAGTATAAGTCACGGAAAACTCGAACATTGAAAAGTGAAAAATCGTCGCTTGACATTCATGCAAATTTGCTTTCAGTCCATCCGAATGATTTTTTCAAAATTTTCGAAATGCGATTCCCGTGTTTGCACTTTTCGTCATTCAACTTTTTTTTATCTCATCATTGAAATGCAGGTTGAACGAAAACTGGGCAAGCAACGAGGTTCAGCAGCTTGTCACTTTCAGTGGATGTGGAGACCAATTTCTTTGATTAAAAAAACTCAAAATACCTCGCGTCGTATTCATTTCTTTTGGTAAATGAATTTTTGAAATTTATGATCGAAGGAAATGTAAATTCGAGTGAAAAGGACAAATTTTTCCAGTAAAATCGTCTAAACTTGTACTTTGTTTATGAAAAATCAATAATTTTCCACTTCATTCCCTTCGTGTACGTTTTCGTTTTGCAGAGTTTTCTCAGTCAAGTTATAAATTTACCGATTATAAATACCGCGTTAAGGCATTATTTTGCGGGAAGCTCTACAGAGTTCCCCGCAAAAGCCGTGGCTTTTGCACGTTTTTTTCTGTCTTACGTTTCTCCGAGCACCCCTGCGTGTCACCACATTTGCTGACACCTTGTTTCTTCTCCGGGTTCAAGAAAATTCATCCGTATTAAATGCGCCTGATTACATAGCGTGTCCGTTTCTTCCGCAGAAGCCCGAAAGTGCGTCAGCACCATCGATGCGGAATATCCATTTTCTTGCAACGCCAAACATTCACGGACGTTCCGTTGCTGCCTTATTTTCCAACGTGGATAACCGATCGTGAGCAGAAATTTGGGACCAAACGAACTGGAAGAATTTTGATTGGAGGATCGCGATCTGAGGAAAATGAGTGTCAAGAGCCCATCGCTGGATGAATATTTTCCTCGAGAAACAATTCGATTGTACATTCGCTTGGACACGAGAGCAGACGCGAATAAACTTTTTCTCGAACGTATCGTCTGCGATTACATGCGGAATGTCGAAGGGCAGAGATTCGCGAGCGACTGGTCGATTATTGCGAATACGAAAGATACTTGGAACGAGAACACAGTGACCGTTGAATATAGCGCAGTTTCCAACGTCTGTGTGAGTATGATTATTTACAATGAAGCGAGGAGCTCACAAGTGGTATTGAAATAACATTGCATACGGACCAAGTGCGTAACAATCCGTCCGCGTGTAAATCATTGGACGGCTCGAGTATCGAATTGCATTGAATCTAATACGAGTGGTGTTAAGAAACGAAAGCACTGAACAATGGATCTGAAATCTCGTCGAAAAGTTTGAAATTTTCAACGGTTCATTTATAATTTTCAAAAAAAATCGTACGATTAGAAACGTTGGCTGAACGATCGAACTTTTCGTCGCAGATCCACTGGCACATCGTAGGAAGCGATTTGCAATTTATTTCTGCAGTCTGTTTTGAGTCGTTAATTTTTAGTCACGTAATATTGATCGTTCATTTATGTAGATTAACTCGCTGCCAGCCGGGGGATTGACACTCGAGCAAGGAAATCGTCGCAAATCCTTCAGGGATATGGCACCACCCTGCGGATGTTTTGCTGACGCGTCTCCAAAGACATTAATTCGAATCATTTCCATCGTAACGCACCGCTTAACTCATCGTCACGCGACGACCAGACGTCCCGGTGATTAAACGCCTTTAGAGACGAAGGTGGGTACGAGCGCTCGAACAAAACTCCGATTTTCCATTAGCAACGCGATTATGTGTCACTCCAAATTCAAAAGTAATGAGAATTTAAAGCAACCGTATCGGTTTCACGTTCCTTTATGATCTGTTTCAAAAAATAATGAATTTTACACCATTTTCTCGATCGATTTTTAACGTTTTTTCTTCAAATCGAAATAAATTTTGTTATTTCTGTTCGCTTCAGAAACGATTGTCTCCCCCGATTTACGTTGCCTCCATAGGAACATTTTTTTCCATCGTAGTCGATTGCAAAAACGAAGTTGATTCGACGTAAAAAGAATTTTTATTGATGAAATGCCATTGGTGGCACGTGAGGCTGACTAAACTCGTCTTTTTTGCAGGCTGCATGCAGCTGGGCTGAGCCGAGTCCAGATATTGTGTTCAATAATGAATGGACGTCACTTTCGCCTTTCGTTCTCGCGAAAGCTCCCCAACGGCTGCTTTGAAGTTGGCATACGAGCGTAATAGGCAGCACCAAAAACAATGGGAGCTGATTCGCCGAGGAACGCCCCTCGATTCGTCCCCGAGGACCAACTTTTGCCGGTGCTTGCGTTCTCGATTTCTTCATCGTCCCGATCACTAACTTTCGTTCGAAAATTATTCGAAGTTGAAAAAATCTGAGAAGAGCGACTAAAACGAAGCTGAAGCTGACAAATTTTCGTCGCCCAAGGAATCATCGCAGCAAACTCGTTGAGTTTCCTCAAAGCCTACCCATCAATAACAGTCCAAAAACCATTTGACAGTTTCATTCGGTCCGGTTATTTGCACAAGCGTCGGGATTCAATGACGCAATTTTCAGAGAGCCTGTTATTACGTTACGAGTAGAGAAAAGGAAGCTGAAAAGCACCCTTTAGCTGTGCTATTTGTCTAGAGAGCGAGAGAGCTCGCGTGCTCGTATTTGTATACGCGTATGCATATAAAGCCTGGAGTATTACGATGTGCGTGCACCTGGAGAGAGAAACGGTGTGTTATTATAATGGAGCATACACACATTGGATCGGCGTTGAGGTACGCGGATGCCGAGCGAGTAGAAGGCAGGCGGGGGGGGGGGGGGGTGGGCTAGTCACATCTCTTATTTCTATTTGCTCTGGCTATTTATCACGGTTTATTATTTTTCATTGTCGAGAAGAGGCACGAGTCAGCAGTGTGCTTAATGCACTGGCCAAGTGTGCATAGAGCATCGATGTGTAAACCTATTTATGCACACAACGCGGGCCGTTGTACGAGCACAACGAATTTTTCAAACCATATCCGATCGTATTTGCATAAAAAAAGTTTGCTCGACGGAGAGTCGGGTTGGAGTCGCTGACAGACTTTGCCGCATCGCAACCCTTACGCGGAGTCTCTAATTTCTCGGACCCCATTAATTGCGGTTTCGTACGGTTCCTCCGGAAAAGGCCCTGGAGCGTCCACCAGCACTCGATCGAATTACCGATTCCGTCGCCTCGCATTTGCATTCCTTTTCATACGCCGATGAACTCACCCTCGAAGGATCCTTCTCGGGTTTCTGATGTTCGGGTGCGCTGCTCTCGAACGAGAAGACTCAGAAAATGGGGCCACGCGGGAGTGCACAAGTAGGAAATTCCGAGGCGCCCCCCGGTCGGAGTGATTTTCCTCCACTTCCGTCGCCTCTGCGCTCATTTTCCTCGCCAAAACCGGACGACGAGCGTCAACTTTTTTTACACCGCGCCGGCACACCGACACGTGAAAATTTCATACGAAAACCCATAAAATAACACTCTCTAGCACATACGACGGTAGCCGCTCGTATATCGCTGCTCCCGTCGGCAATATATCACAAATCAGGGTGGAGACCCCCCCCCCCCCTGTCCTGGCCTGGCCTGGAACGGGGGAGAGTGAGAGGGTCGTTGGACGGGCCCGTAGGGGTGCCTGCACAACAATGGAACCCTTTACCGTGCCCCCAGCACCCGTACCCAACATCCATACATCATCATTCATATGTGTACACACACGCGTGTATGCGTACGAGCGCATAGTAAAAAAGAGCCAGGGGCACCTAGCTTGACGTGTCTTCAAACGACCGGCGAGGGGGGTTTCCCATTTTACGAGCACCTAGGTCGGCTCCCCTCGGCCCTTCGGCTCGAAAAGTTGCCAAAGAATCGCATCGCCGAGCTCAAAGTGAAACGAGATTTTTATGAAAACTCTAAATTTTCTTTCCAGTTATGGAACATCGAGAATCCGGCGGAATGGGAGACTCTCTTCCCTCCTCTCTTTTCATTCGGAGTTGGCAGAGAATCATCAGAGTTTGGAGTCGAGAGTTGGACGAAGATTGGAAAAATCCTTCCTGGATTCTGGGACATCGAGGATTCTTTCATTGGATTTCGAAAGTCTGCTCAGCGCGTGCGTTTACTTTTGAAATCATTTTTCAACGCCAGCATGCTCTGGCAGTTTATTTTGAGGGCTCGAAACGCTCAAATATTTGCGGATGTTTGTTCAGGAGCTGGAACTCTAAAGACCATTGAAAGCGTGCTTACGTCATGAGACCTGTTTCCAGTGACTCGTTCACGAGGAAATCAGCGAGGCACGGAAGCGACTGGGATTTCGGAGCGTCGATACCTCGCCGGGCAGGGTCGAGCTTCGTGTAAACAATGACAAGTAAAATCGTTGAGATTGCGTCGTTGATGAGGTCGAAAGCTGCATGTAACCGCGAGAGGCCAGCAAAAGGGGTTGAGCTTGACTACGCTCGATAGTCTCGTCGATTCATCGATCAAAAAATGTCAATTACTACACGAGAAGTTTTTACAAGAGGACGCTACCCGGAGAATTTTATCCTCGCTCCTCTACACGAGCGAAGGGATGAAATTCTAATCCGCTTTTTTTAAAGGAGAGAAAATACAACCCCTCGAACGTGTCACAGCACGGATGAGTGATTGTAAAACCATGGAGTAAGCCACAAAGGGTTGCACAGCTATAAAATGTATAAAGCACCAAACGTTTTTCCTCCCCGAGTCGCGACGAGAAAAAACTGGATCCGGACCCGGGCAGAGATCAGCGAGCGACTACTGCGACTGAGTTTAAAATTAATCCTCGTAATCGACGTGTAATCTCCTGAAATCTGTGACAGCCAGGACTTGCATCCAAAAGAGCGAGAGAGAGGGAAAGGATCCTTCGTGCAGTTTCTCTTGCGAGGGTTATTTTTAGCGCTCGGTGCGGTCATTATCGTTTGACTGCTTTTTCTCGCTTTACCTCGCCATGGCCACTTGAATTTTTTACGGCGCGCGGTTATTGGATGGGGAGAGTTTGAACTTAGAGTCCTCATCCTTCGCGCTCGCTACCCGGAATTCATATTTTTAGAAAAAAAATTATTATTAAAGTAGTTCGGTCGTTCTATGACTAGTCAAGTCTGCAACCACTTCATGTCGATTAATTTTAAGTCTAAATTATTAATCGAATTAATAAATACTTACGCTGAGAATATTTTTATCATAAAAATGTAATAAAATGCTTTAAAAATATCATAAAAGATAAAATTTATACTCCAACTTGACTAGTTAGTGATCGAGTTCCCGCGATTCCCGAATTTGCTTGAAGTTCAATCAGCTCTTACCAGCAGTCCAACGTAATGACCGGCATCCGGTTCCGGCACGTCAAAAACTCAAGTTTTTTCATCTTTTCTTTTTTAAAAGCCCCGTAAGGTAATATTTGTTTAAAATAAGAAATGGAATCCGCGATAAATTTGATTCACGATAGAAACTTTTCCGAAGCTCGGACACCGTACAATTTTTTCACAATTAATGTTATTGTGAGTTCTCCCATAGGGCAGCATGGTAAAAACTCAAAATTATAAATGAAATAATTCAAAATTTTGCCTCGTAAGAGGTCCCGGAACTGTGCTCATCGTTATCAGGAGACCTTAAACTATCATTTACCGCAAAAAAAGTACTTTATCAAACGGCCGAACTATTTTAAACGGGGGAGGATAAAAATACTTTTTCAGGGTTTAAATAAAATTGGGGCAAAGACCCGTTGGATCCACAGAGTTTCTTGCTTCGGCTCCGGCTCCATCGCGTACAATTTGGTCGAAGGATTTAATTATAAATTTTGTTCGATGACGAGGACGCGTACAATTCGGTCGAAGGATTTAATTATAAATTTTGTTCGATGACGAGGAAGAGGCGCGTCGACAATCTCGTCCTGTAAACACCTTATCAATATTCAATTCGATTAGCATAACTCAGGCGCAATGTTCCAGAAATTTGATTTTGCGAAGGCTTTTCTCCCGCGGAGAAGCCCTGTCACCATTCAATTTTATTCATGCTCGACTCGTCGCCGCAGCTGCCGGAAAGCACGCTAAATAGAGAAAGAGCCTCGCACTTTTTTCCACTTTTTTTCCTAACGCACTCGCTATCTTTTCACTCATTCTTTTTCTCTTAATACCACCAGCCATTTTCACACCCGCTTCATTCTTCGGGCTCCGGGTCCCGTCCACGAGATCGATCGACCGGAAGCTTCGGTCTGTTCACCCAGCAACCGCCTTTCATACGCGAGTTTGCAAAATGGAATAAAAAAACTCGAACAAACGTTCTCCTCCCTAAAATCCTAAAAGTTTCCCCAAAATCGACTCAAAGTGGAATTTTTCAAGTTCAAAAGCATCCGAGTAAACAGCCCAGCTTGCCAAAATATCAAGTCTCTCGACTCATCAATCCCAGCAGCTTTTCTGTCAACCAGACGTCAGTGTCATGTCCTCGATGTACGAAAATCCTGAAGAAATTGAGTCACGTGAGTCAGTCTGAAAAATAAATTTGATGAAATTCCCGCGATTCTCGACTTTGCCCGAAGTTCAATCAGCTGTTACCAGCAGTCCAACGTAATGACTGACATTCGTTTTCGACGCGTCAAAAACTTGAGTTTTTTCATGATTTCTTCCTTAAAAACCCCGTAATGTAATGTTTTTTTTTAAAGAAACGAAATCTGTAATAAATTTTCTTCACGATATAAACTTTTCCGGAATCCAACACCGTACAACTTCTTCGCAATAGTCAAATAAGTGCTAAATTTTCAAAACGTTTTAAGACCCAGTTCAACGTATCGATTAAACTTATTGCTAGCATATTTTATTAACGTGAAAAAATATTAAAAATGATAGTTTTGCAAAACTATCAACTGACAGATGCTAATTTCCATGATGACACATTTTCACAGCTATTTTTCAAAGAATCATCTGTATTTTTTAACCGATTTTATTGCACCAAGTCTCATTTTGTTCCTCAACCAATCCTCTGCGAATTCACCACGTAGATTTTCCTTTAAACTCACTCCTTCAGAAATTATGAGTGAAAAAGTTTTTTCACTCAATGAACAATTAGCTGCAACAGTGAAACGATCGAGTTAAAAAAACAACTACACGGTGGATTCGTAGAGGACCAGTTGACGAACGAAATGAGACTTGTTGCAATAAGATCGATGAAAAAACGCAGATAATTCTTTGAAAAATACCAGTGAAAATGTGTCAGCGTGGAAATTTGCATTTATCAGTTGATGCTTTTGCAAAACTAGCGTTTTTAATATTTTTACATCTTAATGAGATATGCTGAAATACAAATCCACTAACAATACATTTAATCGGTACGTTAAACTTGGTCCAAAAGCGTTTTGAAAATCTAGCACTCATTTGACTAGCATGCAGTACAGGAGTTACCTTAATTAACATTATCGTGAGTTCTCCCGTAAGGTACCGCGTTAAAGACTCGAAATCGTGAATGCAATAATTCCAACTTCGTCCCGTAAAAGGTTCCGAAACTGTGCCCATCGTAATCAGGGGACCTTAAACTCTATCGTTTGCCACAAAAAAGTGGAGCTTCACCGGACTTTATGGAACGGCCGAACTACTTTGATCGTATTACGATCTCGTTAGCGCACGGATGAAAGAGAGGAAAGCGTGCCCCATGCCAGTGGGTTGGTCCACGAGGCTCCGCGTTCAATCCGCGCGCACGTTTGTGTTCCTAATCCAAAGAGTGGGGGCGGGGGGGGGGGGGGGGGGGGGGTTAATACAGCGACCGAATGTCTTTCTTGCTCTCGTCGAATGATTCTCCCTTTTCGAAAGCGGTCTATATACGCAGATATGTTAAAATCCATTGAGAGCTCGTAGTCTCGTCTTTCCATTATGCGTACGCGTTCGTCCGTGAAGACGTTCATGCGCGGGGGCTGCGAAATTGGGGCAGGTACCGGAGCGACGTCAGGCCGACGGACAAAGACGACGGGAAAAAGGAACTTTGTCACTCGGCGGAGCGACGGGGATGATGCGATCGCGACCGGAGCGATCGGGGGGCGCGCGAGCGAGGGAGACCGCCGATATTTCTACGGGTGCATCCCCCTCGCTACCTTTGACCCCCTCGATACGTGAAAACACGTTGACTTGTTTTTATGGGGTACCTTATTATTATTTCTTTTATTTTTATTCTCCAGGGACTCGGCACAGAAGGGCTTGCAAATTCGGTGGAAAGAGAGACGCACCGAGCGGGCTCAAAAACAGAAACGTTAAAATGCGGAAGCCCGAATTTTATGAGCGGGAGGAAAAAAAAATTGTTGAGACAATCGATCAATAAACGAACTGTCAAAATTGACGGATTTTCGGTATCCGAAATCCAGACCCCAGTCGCACCCGTATTCGATCAAATAATCGACTTTTATTTCTACACAGTTTTTCTCAGTGAGCAAACTGACTAACCCTGGTATTGGGACGGTCGTAGAATATTTTGTAAAAGGCACTGTTTCCAATGGAAATTATCGCGTCACTGGGACACTCGAGTTCAAATATGCTTGAGGATCTCCAAATCTTTGGATATTTCGTTCCGCAAAGCCAATCTGGCAGAAGATATTCGGTCTCGGGGTAAATGGACCGGACACTGATGCTGGAGGCGAGGAAAAAGGCAAAACTGGCAAAAACTTCAAGTTTTTAATATTTTTTTTGAAATTTTTATTAATTTTTGAAGTGTTGATTCGTATTTTTGAATTTATTTAGTTCTGATGGAAAATTGGGATTTTTAGTCGGTACCCCTTCCAAGGGGGCCGATTGGGAGAGGATCCGTGAGTTTTTGAAAGACAAAAGAATTCACGAAGTGATTCGGTCGCCCGTAAATCGGCGGTACTTTTCCTTCCCTTGCAGAGTCCGTTGTTACCGTATTTTTTTGGTTACACAAGAGCACGGAAGTAGTTCACCGGAGCATGCTCGTACTCGAGATAGTGAATGGAAAGAGCCAACGACGCGTGCGGGTTTTAGTATTTATTGTTAAAGCGAGGCTATTATTTTAGTTGGCAGGGCCCTCTTGATGTGCAACTGTTTGAGTATCGCGCGATAAAAGATGGAAAGAAACGAATATGCGCAAGCCTCGGGACGGGGGAGCTTCAGGTCGCTCCACTTGATACTCTAGTGCTCAGAAAACGGTGCAGCTCTTGTCCACCGTCCTGACTACGCACATCTGCAACTTTTCTCTGTAAATAGTACGATGAAACGCGGCCGCGTTGCCGGCCCGACTCTGCGCGGGTAAACTTCGCTACGCTGAAACGCACTCGCTCGTTGCGCCAAGTTTGTCCGGCGGAGCGTGAAGAACGAGCTTTTGCAGCGGACCTTGGTCGAATAGCTGCTTCTGCGGCTGCAAAAATCCACGATCCGATTTTTCTAGCGCGATAAAAAATTTCTCGACGGATTCTCGTCGAAATTTAGGATTTTGTGAAACAACGTTTTTCGCTCGTTCTACAATGACTGGATTAAAAACTTGCAAGTCTGCTTTGACACGAAGCCACAAAATCCGCAGCTCGACCAAAGAGTCCCTATCGATTTCGATTTCGTTGTTCGACCATTTGAAACCCCGACAAATCGAACGTTGATTCATCCCCTCGTCTTTCGTCCCTTCCGATAAAATCGAAATCATCGTCGAGGCATTTATTGGCAGGCCCTTTGGCGCGCTTCCCCGCTATCCATTTTCCCTCCCCCGCCCCGCGAGACTCTCCGCGCAGGACTCTCTCCAAATCCTTGAATCCCTGCGGCCCGGTTAATAGGAAAGTCCTGCAGAAGCGGCTCGAGACTCGAAAACTTCAATATTCGCCCTCATCGCTATCCTAAAGAGATAATGATCGTTTTTACGAGGGTACAGATCGACGTGGAATCTTCTATGTACAGCAGAGAACACGAGGAACATGATACGAGACCCGGTTCCCTTGGGATGGAGCGGTGACGAGAGAGCTTCTCTGTCCAATAATCTCCCTCAATCTCAGGAACAAAGAGATTTTTTCTTGCCTTTTTATTACTTTTCCTCACGCTCATCCGACGGAGAAACCATTTTTCTTGCCTCTATTTACTCTTTTAACAATTATGCTCGGGCGATCAGGGTCATCGATATTTTCGGACTGGTGCCACTGTCGAGGGTCCAACGATTTTGTATTTTATTTTTTCTCCCTCTTGCAGTTTAAGTTTGAAAATATTTGAGGCAGATCTTCGAGACAAAAGGCTTTTTAATGCATTTTCTTTAAATTTTCATTCGGTTTTACATTTCTTTGATTTTATGTTGGAAAAAGGATCGAGAACTCGAAATCATTTTGCCTCGTAACTCGTTTTTCATTTCGCAACGTTTTTCATCGACACTTTGACTAGACTGTGAGAATAAACTGAAAAATGGGACAGTTTTTGAGCCTCCGCACCCCTTTTTAAACTTTGGTCCCGATTGAATTGAGATTCGATGGAAAAAACATTCTCGACCCACCGACGGGTCATTTCGAGACATTTTGTTTTGTGGTCGTGCGCGGTCACGAGGAAACATTTGTATGAAAATCACAATGGAGCAGTGCATCGAATGATGAAGGATCGCGACGATCGGAGTGAAAGATAAAAAATGAGTGGCTCGCCTGCTGGTCTGCCGGGGCGCAGTGACTCGCTTTCCACGCGGCCTCATAAATGAGAAACAATCGTGCGCTCGCACAGACACTGAGCCCCGCATTTCATACATTTTTAATGCATGAATGCAGGGACGACGAGGATAAAGAGCGGATATAATGGTAATGGGAGTATCCTCGGCTAAACCGGGACGTAATGCATCAGATTAGAATCTTTTCGGTCATTGTACAAGCCCCACGGACACACGCGATCTTCAGTTTGGACTGCAAATCAACTTCGATACAATCACAGTTAACATTCGTGCTTTTGTCAGCTTTATTTTTTCGTGATAAAAGAGAAGTTACGAGCGTCGAATAATCGCACCTGCTATTTGAGTTTTTATTTACTTTTTGTTTTCGTTGAGAAACTTTTCGATGTAAAACGCCATTCGTGAATTCATTTCGAATCCAAAAGCATGACGCTCTTGTGATCGTCGTCAAAATTTTGACAGGATCGTCCGCTCTGTTTGTCAAGAAGATTATTTTATTGTACGATCCTGAAAATTCTTGATACTTTCGAATTTTTCCGTTCGTTCGCGTCAATGTGGAGCCTGAAATTCCGAAAGTGCTTAATTCTTTGTGGATTTGTATATCTTTACTGCTTTTTTCATCTCCTGTCATTCGTACTTGAAATCCTGATCTACCGATGGCCAAATCCAATATTTGAGGAGCGTACGACGCGTGTGTGTTCAGTGGCGAGGTAATTTCATCGAGAACGTGGCACAATTTTAGTCCAGTGGGGGTGGACCGAGCCGTTGGGAGGATCGACGGATATGGCCCGGGGCGTATCACGTGGTGGCAAACATTCGCCCTGATCCGTCAGCTCGTCGGACGAACTGCGGCCTCAAATATCCCGGGGCTGGAGCAGCCTTTCGATGGCCTTCACAAAAGAGATTCGCGCGCGGACCAGAGAAAATTAATTTCTTTGTGGATAAAGTTTGCGGAGGAAAAGTAAAACTTTGAATTTGATTATCTTTTGTCCAGCGTGCACCTGCGCGGGCATTTCGATTTCTCGCTTGCGCAAAC
Source organism: Venturia canescens (assembly GCF_019457755.1). NCBI lineage: Eukaryota > Metazoa > Arthropoda > Insecta > Hymenoptera > Ichneumonidae > Venturia > Venturia canescens. The sequence continues at coordinate 6,042,423 of NC_057425.1, forward strand.
CGGGACTCAAGCGCGCCCCGCGACTCGGTTTACTTTCTCTCGTCACGAGCATTGAAAATACCATTTTTATGAGCGTTCCACTCAATTTTATCGCTTCTAGGCTCCGTGCGAACGATCGAGGAGCAAAAAACCCACGCGAAATGCAACGCAAACGAAAAATTCTCCAAAAATGTACTCGCAGACGGTGCAAATTCAACGGAATTCAGTTAACGAGGAAAACCACGACCGTTGCGAAGCAGCTCAATCGAATTAACAAGCGATTTCGACGCCCAATGATATCTCAATTACCACCGAATCGTATCAAATAGAATCTCGCTGGTGTGAAGATCGCCGAACACGAGTTTGGTCGCGTGCAGCGAACAGATCGATTTCCCTGCTAGGGCGATACCGCCGCACGTGCCGAATCATTGCCAACACCATTATCGTGCACCAGACTCGCTCTTTCCCATACGACGATGATACCGGACCTCGGATCTCCGCGCACGTGTTTGCGGGTGTGATTCGTTAATTCGGTGCACGCGTTGCCTCGACGCCGCACTATAAAAAGCCAATGGAAAAACCATCCGAGCGAGTTGACCCAATGCACGATCCTCGGGCGTGAAATCCTCGAGCAAATCGCTTTATCTGATAACTCGGACACAATTTCATGGGAAATGGATACAAATTGAGCAGATAATGACAGTGGAAGTGACGTTTCAGGCTTTACATATGCCAGAATTTTCAAAAAATCGATTTTTTTACAGATTATTGTTCTCTATAGTTTTAGGGGTATTTTTGTGAAAGTCGATTGTAAAAGTTGCCTATAGATCGAAAGTTATTATAGAAAACGCGACTGCCCAAGGATGGGCACTTGAAACTTCAAATGCGTTTTCTCAAAACTACTTTTTCTGACACGGCCTGCGTGATAAGTCGTAAAATTTTTAATATTTTTGATGCTTTTTTTTAGTATTCGAAATTGTTTTTTCTGTAGTCTGCCGAATGGATTTTTCAAATTGCGATTAAAAAATGTTATGAACATAATTAAAGTGTGACGTTCACGACACAAAATGCACGCTTTTTCAAACTGCCGTAAATTCCTAGATTTGACGAATTTCAAAAATCCGGCTCGACAGACTATGACTACAACTTTATTTAACGAGAATTTTTTTACGTTTTGCTGATCTATCGACACTTCAAGAAGAAATTATGCAGACCGTGGAGCAACTTTTTTTTCATAGTGCTTCGGAAACGGCGATTTGTTATGTTGTAATGAAAAAAAATGAATTTTTTTTACAAAGTTTAAATACTAATAAACAATGAATATATGAAATATATTTGAATAGCTTTGAAATAGTTTTCGGTTCTCTAAATTTTGTTCAACGATCGACGCAGTAATCCAGAGAGCAATTTGAGGATTCTGGAAAACTCGAAATGCTCTTAAATGATCCGGTGGAAAAAATGTTCGTTTTTATCGTACTTTTGGTGGGAATTATTTCTGTTTTTCTTCGCTGGGAAAACTTCGATGGGAAAACGTACCGCACAAAACTCGGAGCCGTTTGACGTAATTGGAAACGTGAAACTAAACACGTTCCTCTCGCTCCCACGTGTGGTCGAAAAAATAGCGGGTGTTGGCTGAAGCGACAGCATTTACGTAGCTCAAGAGTATCTTTTTAGAGAGACAAAGTGATGAAAAAATTTCTTATCCTTGCGGCATTGTCGACGGATTTATTCGCAGCTCCGCATTCTCGAGATGGCACGCGACCAGGAAAAACCTTTTTTCTTATCGCGCCTATAATTGGATTATATTATTTTATGATATTTTTACTGTGCGGAAGAGCGAGTTAAAAGGGTTCTGAAAAAATGGAGGGTGGCAGAGCATTAAAGCTGTTATCGTTTCGTGGGTGAGTGCGATCCCGAGGACGGTGTTGCTCCCCCCGTTGAACCCCAAGCTATCGAATTTTGTTGACGCGTCTTGCTCCAGAAGATAAAAAATTCTCTGCGAACACACGACACGAAGCAACGAAAGTAAAAGAGGCTCGGAAATTCACACGATCTTTACGCGAACTCAACGACATCGACGCCCCTTCGATTGTCCGGAAAAAAGATACCAAGCCCCGTGCCAAAGTTACGCAAACTCGCGTGTCCCGCCACGTGGCCGACACGTGGCTCCGCAGCCGCCGAAGCATCATCGGGCGTATCGCGACGCCTGTCCACCACCGCATCTCGATTCACCGCTGCTCCATCCTCTCACTTTACTAACACTCAAATACAAGCAATTGGCGGTAAACGAGGATCATACGAAACTCCTCGAAGCGTGTAACCGCTACTTACATCTCCATCGACCAGGACTCGACGTCATCGATGATACCGCACGAATCCGACGATCCATCAAAATATAAATAAATATTCTTACGCGCCCTCGTTGAATGAATCGTCTGCTGGGAAAATAAATTTTTTGGTTCGAGTCATTTTCCAGTTGGATCAAATCCTGGGGAATTAAATGAAATTCTTTCGTATTAACATTTTTGGAAAACTCACGTTTTTCAACAGATTTCTTGTTTTGGAAAATTTACGTTTGAGGTAACAACGATGCTGCTACTTCAACGAGGTTTTTCCTCGGGATCCTATGGAATTTCGTTCAAATTTACTCTATTTAATCAATGAACAATATTCAATTGATGTGCTCACGGAGAAGCACCATGTCAATGTAACATAACGTCAAAGTAACGTCGGTAAAAAAACAAGTGTCAAGACAACACAAGAAAAAATGACACAGCACCAATATAACATATCAAAAATGATATGATGTCAAAATAACATTCATTTTATCACCATTATTGATATCATCGTAATCAATATTATAGCTCCATTTTCCTGTTCAACAATCGATGAAAATGAAATCGATACACACACTCGATCGCCCGTGTGTTTGCAACACTTTCGATGTATGTGCGCGGAATCGTTCGGAATTTGGAACACTATCGGATATTTTGCTCCGGTCTCCCCCATAAACGTGTTGTTATTGCTCCTTGTTAATTTTGTTCTAAAAAAATGTAGTTCTTCCCAAAAATGATTTTGTTCCCTCAAATAAACATTTCTCACTCCATCGAGAGGATCGATGGACCGAAAAATTTGAGTTGAATAAAGAAATTTCGCTTGTTCCCCATGATTTTTGAATCGAACCAAGAATTTCGGGGGCCCGGTAAATTTTTTTTCTCGGCTTAAATCAAACGATACAAGTTTCGGAACATTCTCGATGCAAGATTGCTTCGGTTTTGATAACAACGAACGTTCCTCGGCCATGCTCGTTGTCTTGGATAATCGATAAATACACAAATACAATGATAATCGTACGCGTAGCACGCGGGACATTTTTTTTCGTATTTCAGTGATTTATCACTTTTCGGTAGTCCGAAAATTGCTCCCATTATATGCAGATACGAACGTTGAATTCTCGTTGGACGGCTCACCGTCGCCCAACACGAACGGGGCGAGAATGAGTTCCCGGACGAAGAATGGGGGAAGCGCGTTTTTCCGGCTACAATTAGGCGAACATAATATTCCGTTAAATGGCTTAAGTAGCTTGAAATTGGAGAATCCGTGTGTGGTATTGCGGGAAAGCGGGACATCGAAGTAGCGAGAAAGGTGGAGGGTGCGAAGATCGAGGCCGACGAGTCCGATCGATTCGTCGCGCTGCTTCGGCGGCGGTGCTGCGAGTACACTTTTATCCCAGGGTGCCGAATCTAGTCAAACAGTTGGAGAGTCCTAGGAAAAAATTCTCACCCCTCGGCGTAATTTCTCGTGCACACAACGATCCTATCAATCTCACATAAGTGAGAACCGACTAATCGTCTGCGATAGGAAAAAATGGAAGATTCCAGGAGGCCGTCGCAAGCTGAGGGTTCTCGCTCCGAGCGATCGATGCGCCTTCGTTCCTTATCGACATCCGGATCCGGTGGAACGAAACTTTCGAGAGGGAAGCGAACTTCTCGGGGAGTTTCTCGGTGCTTTGTATCGACGGTACGCGCACGCGGTTCCCTCCGCGAGTCTCGCTCCTGCGTCGACACAATGTTATACTTTTTTCCATGAAATATTAACCTGGAACGAGGAAACGCGAGAGTTTCGAAAATTGGGGATTCGACAGCGGCGATTCACGGATGGGGAAAAACGTTGGGAGAATCTCAAAAGTCCGTGAATCCTTCGTTCAATAAAAATATCGAATCTTGGAACGAAGGCAAGAAAAAATCGCCCCGGAAACGAGCCCTCGAGCCTCCGCATCGGAAAGTTTCATCGGTGCACTTACAAAGATCGTTGCTCGAGAGTTCAAGAGCGCGAAAATCCTTGCCTCGAGTTCTCTCCTCCGATGCGGACGGACCACAAGCGGCCCGCAAGTGGCGAGTGGGACTCAAAGAAGCCGCGCTCGGAGGCGGCCCGCCCCCGCGCTCGCGATCCTCCCCCTCGCCCGTATCTCCCAGAGTCTTTTCCAGAGGCCCACCCGCCGCTTCTTCTTTTCCCCCTCCCCGTTAAAATACGAGTGTCAAACTAAGAGAGCGCGCAGTAAATCAAACGCAAGCACGTTCTCGGGGCTCGCGAAGCAGAATCTTCGTAGATTTTCCACGAGGGTGGTCCGCGGACAAATTCGGCGTGAAAATGTCCGAAAATTATAACCGCGCGCGTTCGCTCGCACTTTGTTCTCGAGAACTCGAAATCCGAGACTCGTGTGAAGTCTCCGAAGGGGATCGAAGAAACTTCGTTGATAAGCGAACATCTCAGACCCAAAAAACCGATCGAAATCCCATGAAATTTGCAACGGAAACGAGGCCGCTCTCGCGCGTCCTGCAAAAGTCCTGGGAGCTCGTAGACACGCGCGAGAGAGAGAATTGACAGGCATTCTCGGCGTATAAATGCACTGGCGAGTATATAATACACTGAGCATGTAGCATCGGCTGGTGTAAGCGGGTAAAACGAAACACGAAACACACACAGCATGAACAGATGGCAGGGGCTCGTGCCCCGATCCCCCGTCCGAGTCTATTCGCGCGACCACCGCGCTCCTGACAAACGTACGAAAATACACGGACGAGCGTCGTCGATTTGAGAAGCAGAAGGGCGGCGTTCCAGGATCTCGGGCCGAAAGGTCGCTCTTTTAAGGGCCTTTTCGGAGCTCGATTTTCACTCGAGTGCGAAATGTGTGTTCCGCGGCATAATAAGTGTGCCGCGGACTCGATCGTTTCCGAGCGACGAAGAGGCGCGACCGAAGCGACCCCAATCGCTCACGTTACGCCCTTCCGTCGCTCAGCTCCCATTTCTAGGACACGAACACACACTCACGAGTATTCGGCAGAGAAACGAGACAAAAAGCTGAAGGTACCAGCTCCCCCTTGTCCGTGTACGCACACACACGAGCTCAGAGTTCGAGCTCGCGAACGAGTCGACGTCGCTAAACAATAGTTAAATCAGGGTGTGTGGGTCGTTCGAGGGGTGCCGTGGGTGTTTAATGAGCTGCCTGTGCGCCACTGTGACTGAGGGAGCGCCCCCGATGATTTTTCCTTCGTGAAAGGCTCCCTGACATGCAGCTCCTGAGCAAGCCTCACGAGGCTTTGTGTACTCGCGGAGAGTATTGCTGACGAGCATAAAGGCGCGTGTCTCGCTCCCCGGACCGACGAACCGGCTCGTTCTTCGAGCCCGTGGGCCCTTTTCGGACTTCGCAGATGCCATCGCGCGCTGTGTGTGCGTAGGGAACAGCGAATTTGAAATAGCAGGGCACGCCATCAACGTCGCACCCACTTGACTGTTTGTCCAAGAACGTTCGTGCAGCGTGTAAAGTGTTGGAATAACACATTGCATATTCAGTGGTTAACGCTCTCTCGGCGACCGGGGCTTTCACATGGGCAAACGAAACTGATACCTGCTCGTTACTTCCTGACGCGGGATCGAACCAACTTTATTTCTTTCGATTCTTCACTTGTTTTCGTAATTTGAATATCTTCGGGTCGTCGAGACCCTCGGGGAGCACTTTGAGCTGAGGCGTTGTTTTTCCACGCGCCACTTTTGTTGGGACTCTCACGAATACGAGCTCGTACGCAAGACATTGAATCGTTCACGAAAGTAACGGGCCCGTGAAATGTCGAGACCGAACAATGCGCAGATAGTGCCGGATTCCCGTCGACCGTTATGCGCGCTCACTTGCATCCACGAATATATTGGGTTACAAGGAGGCCAATGAGGATTCGTCTTTTATTAAAATTCAGTTTTCTCCACTCACCTGCTTCCGTCAGTGGGGATCAAGCTCGGAGATAAATCGTTGCAAATCGAAGTGCACAACTCCCTGGGAAATCCGATCGTGCTCGTTGCTTCGTCCAATTTTACAATTGACTATATTGAAAATCGATATTTCTCTAAAACTGTTATTTTACGAAGCGAAATATCGATTTACCGTGTCTCGTTCCGTGCAACTCGAACGAACTTGTGAATCGAAAGTTTTTCTCCATGGAATTTCGAGATGTAGGACCGCACGAGCGAATCATCATTGCCCTAATGCCGTTTTACTTTGTTAGCTAAAATAACGTGGCCTCTGCAGTCCCGTTGTAGAATCGCGAGGGATCGCAATTCCGGGTCAAATCCACTCGTCCTACCCTAATCCCGGCTTAAGTTCTCGCCCCGACGCCCCACCAGCGCGCCGCTCTGCTGCGCCGATGAGAAAAAGCGCCCTGAAATACGAGCCGAATCAACGATTTGTACTTCGAGTCTTTTACTTCGCTATTCTCCACGTTTAATCCCAGTTTTACATGCGATTGTGACGTGTCGAGTCTTTAAATGCTCGGCGCGTTATTGCCAGCTGCTTATCGTTCGAACTTTCGAACGAGGTGGATCCACTTGCGATCTTGATCAGTTATTGTCCGGAAAAAAATTCGTTTTCATCCTATTGATCAGTGGCTCGTGTAGCGCTGGAACGAAAACTGCATAAAAAGCACCTTTTTCAATGAAAAATTTATTTTACCGATTAAAATTGTGCTGTTTTCCCAGCTGCGCAGAAGCGAACCCCTTAAGTTGGCCGAGGATTCGGATTAATGGCTCTTGACACTCAATTATTTTCTGTCTCTTCCTCGCAATTAGTTTTTCACCCACAATAATTAAATGTCAGAGCATCGAACGGTGGAAATTTGATACCGAGATGAAAATCTGAGTGCGCGGAGTGAGCTCCGATCCAATTGGGAGGCTGAACGTTTTGTAAGGAATTTCTGCATGAAGGAATCGAGGACGGAGTGCACTAAATGCACTTTAATAATGGAGGATCGCTCGGATTTCTGCGCGGATCGTTTCCGATCTGGAAGGCACGTCATTCCGGGTCGGCCCGATGAATGCACGAGGAGAGCATTCGGTCGGCAGAGCGCGCGGGGTTTCACCCCGCGCGCGGGCATTCTTCAAGTAAATTATAGTCTTGAATGGCGAACGCGACGGGGGGTTGGTGGCACGCTTATATACGAGGCTACACACACGCACCTGCCCCCCGTAGACATCTGTCCCAGCACCGAAGTCTCCGATCCTCGTCCTCGTTCTCCTCTTCGTCCTCGCATCCTCGGCAGGCTCATCGTCCGGGAGAAAGAGAGAGAGAGAAGGGACGGAAGCATCCTCGTGGTGATAGAGTCAAACCGGAGTGTTCCAAACAGCTCGGGAGAGACGCTGTCTGCACAAAGCCTCCAGGAAAAAAGAGCACCGGGGGATGATTTTCAATTGTTTCCCTACTTTTTCTCGTCCTCGCAGAAAAAATATGCTCATCGTTATTATTTTCGAATCGAATTCGAAAGCCTCGTATCGAAGGCTCAATATTTCGAAGGGATAAATGAGGTTTCAATCGTTTTTTTATTGTTCTCTCGCATTCGGATGCACGCGAATTGATTTTTTGCTCCGGATCTCCCGAAACCACTAAAAATCGCTTGATCGATTGGAGTCCTCGGGAAATTTGATTTTTACTATGAAAAAAGATGGTTTCCCATACAGGATTATTTGATAATCGATATTCGGGTAACGAGTCCCTTCCAAGGCAAACAACGAGGTTGATCCCTATTTGGTATTGCAATCGGACCGATCTTCGGGGTAAACAAGCTTTCCATATCGGAGCGAAGGGCCTGCTTTGAGGGCAAATACGAATTTGCGGAAGATCCACCGGTCGCGTTCGGGGGCGCAGGGAATGAAAATTCGTCTCGTTTATACACGCAGAAATGTACACCCCACGCGTAGCTTCTCCTAACAAGCCGAGTGTCTCTATTTATCCGACAGTTCGCATTGGCACATACGATCTTACAGTCTTGCCCGAAGCTTTTGTTCGCGGTTTACCACAAAGGCCTGCAAATGCCAACTTACAATGAGGAGCCGTCGAGCACCCCTGGCACATGGAGCGTAAAAGATATTTTGGGGACCTTCCGTGCGGCCAGCGCGTCGCTTACTCTTTTCCACTCTCGTTCTCTCTGCTTAAAGCAGATGCTGAAATACGAGGAAAAAGATGTTTGTAAGTTTCTCCTTCAGCTTTTCTCCTGCCAAACACGTTCTTTGGTTTCACAGACACTTGTTCCTCCCGCTTTTTATCCACTGGCTCAAATACGCTTTTCTTCCTGTCACCGTCTCCCTCGTTAGCCTTTTTACGAATCTTGACGCAAACAGACCCAGCGGGATCCCAACAATTTCTCCACTTCTCAGTTAAGATTTTATCTCCCTACATAACACACGATTTTACGCGAACCATCGATCGATCCCTCCGCGGACGTGAAATCCAACCTTCGATTTTCTGTTCGTCGTCACTCCTCAATTCCCAATCCACGAACGAGAAACAAAACGCAAAAACTATAGCGCTGCACCGATAGAAACTGGACAATCTTCGATGCACGGAGAAAACGAGAATTCTACAGTAATAAGAAACGTTCTATCTGTTCATAGTAAAAAGACCAATACTCATACCTTTTATTCAAAAGACTCAAGCCTGTTTTTCTCTGTAAGCATAGTCAAAAATCTTTTCGCAGTCACTTCGAATATTTATAGGGCAAAGTATGCTCGAACAACCCCGAAAAAAAACTATTTATATGGTAAAATGTCACACGTATTCGGTGCATATTCGTGTATTTATCATAGAATTTATTACTACGTTTTGACAGTGAAAATTTGTGATTTACGATAAATTTCCACTTATCAGCAAGTGTTAGTCTGACACGATGAATAAGACTCGAAAACAAAACGAAATATAGTTCTCGCGTGCATCACTTTTTGCCATGGACATAAAGCTGTTTAGAATTGAAGTAACGAAAAAATAGGAAAATTCAAAAAATACTGTGCCCTTTGTAATCGGTGCCTAATGAAAATTCTTGAAAAATCCTTACGAAAGTGTGACAAAACGTTTAATGAAAATTTAAAAAATTATAAAACGAAGCATTTTACTTTAGTTTTACAAAAATGTACGCTCTTCACTGTAAAAATTTTGAAGCTCGCGTACCAGATTTCACGCAACTGACATGAATTTCGTTTTTCCAATTTCCCTCCCCTCAAAAATCTATATTTGACAATCGCATGTAGCGAATATCGCAGCAGTGCTTACACAGAATTTAGAACCTCCGTTCCAAGGGCGAGGCAGCACGCCGATATATTTCGTATCGTCAAAAGTTTCGTACGAGCGTAATAGTCATTAATCATCGATTAAGTTCTCGACAATTGGTCACGGGTGATTTTCCGAATTTTCCTGAATTAGGGAAACTTTGAAAGAGTCGTACAGAGGCCCTTGCACACACACACACACACAGGGACACGCGCACGTACGTTTAGGGCACGCGGGAGCCCCTCGAGTACGATCCGAAGCCACCCTCTCCGTCGCAGAGCCCCGGAGAAAAAAGAGGGTGAATGCACCTATGTTTGTACGAATCGACGCTGCGTATGAGTCTCTCGCACTCGCTCCGCTTGTACGAGCACTGCCGAGCCACCAGTTTGTCACCGTTCAGACCAGCGCCCCAGCACAATGACAGAAAAACCGAGCGAGAGAGAGAGAGAGAGAGGGGCACGATGAAATTACGTTCGTCTGCAGTGTGTGCGCTATAAAATCGATATGTGCACTCGACGGAAACGAGTCGAACCGAGCGTCAGCGCGGGCAGACTTGAATCAAAGTTACCGCATTGTTGAATTCGTGTACTGAAATTTATGTGCCATTTTGAAAAATATTTCGATCTTTTGGCTAAAAGTTTCGTCCCGGATTACGAGCTCGAACGGTTAGAACAAGTTTTTACGTTTCGTTTTTCACGAGGGACATGGAACGAGTGAAAAAACTGTAGGGAAATTCGATTTTCGTTGGACTTTTCAAAAGGAGGGTCGACTTTTTTTCAGACTCGCGATTGGAATCCGATAGAGCGAAGAAAAAGTTTGTAGCGGTGATGCGGAAAGAAATTTTTTGTTTTATGGATACTTCCCTGTGAATAAATGATTTAAGGGAGCTTCCAGCCCCGAGAAAAACTGTCGAAAGACCCCAAAATCCAACACCTCCGTGCTCGATTGGGGTCCCCCCCGGCCATCTCATTGTGTACACGGTGATATAATGTACAGCTCGCCGGTACAATGCTTTCGGCGAGGCATTAACGTCATTGCCGAGATTTTGAGGAAAAAAATAGCGACGAGAGCCGTGCTAACGGATTCGTTGCAGCTTGCCATCGTTGTTTGCAAATAGGCTTCGTAGTATGCATTCGTGATCGGTGATTCGTGGGCTAAATCGACGTGGCGAATCGCTCCTGATCGATCTATCGGAAAATTAGTCGAAGCACATTGCCATTTTGGAAAAAAATATTTCCCTTATTTACCGAACTCCAGCAATTTATTTCACCGAATTTCAGCGAAGTTCGATAACGGAATCGCTGACGTCGATTCTCACAAAAATCATTAAAATTCTCGACGAATGGCCGCGCCACTTTTATCGCGTAGCTGACGTTGCAAGGGGACAAAAATATTTTCCACTCCCGAGTCGAGTTTCCCGATAATATTTGGATAGATCGAGTGGTTTTTCTCCGGGGGAGGAGCTCGTCGCTGAAACGCCGGATTGTTTATTGTTGCAGGCACTCACCGGCACAGGCCGCAGAGCGTTTTGTCACCGCGGAAAGAAAAAGGACGAGCGCAACCCCACAGAGAGCAGGGATGATCCTCGTTATGGAAATTCTCTTTTCCGCATTGAGCTCGCGCTGCTCAATTCATCGCTGCGATTCTTCACCTCGTAAATATTAAATGTAATATTGCTTTTCCCTTTTTTATGGTGAATCGGAGAGGAAATTGAAAAGAATGAAACACCGCCGATGTAAGCCGACGGATTAGGTCGAAACGATTTGTGATACATCTGTTCCGTTCGATGTACGAGAGACTGAGGCGCCTGCTTTTTCCACAATGGACACGTGCCGTGGGGCGCGTGCCTCGTACCTTTTCACCGAGCGATTCTCATTCCTGTAAAGTGGATCGAGCTCTCCGATTCCATGGACGAAAGCATCGACGCCGGGACCGAGCCACGTCGAGGAGGTTTTGGGGGTCGGCGCGATCTTTGGAAAAGAAAATAAATACGCTCGATTTCTTGCTCGTGTGTTTTTATAAAATATATTTTATTGGTTAATCTAGCATAAGTTCTGTACAATAATATTCACCGCTTGAACCTACGCGGCTTCGCAGGTCGAAGAGTTTCATTTGTTATTTATAAACAAAATCGTGGGAATACACAAAACATATGGGATTGCGGAATAAACTTAATCGTCCTCGTCGGGACGCTACGAAGTGAGATCGTTTCGTCGACCCTCCGGATCGACGCGCAGGCTAAATAAAAATTAATGAATCTCGTTGACTAGAATCGCGAGGAACACTGTCGTTGTCGAAAAGCAAATGAAAAACTCGCCAAATTACCTTCGAACATTGCTGCTGAGCTACATTATTATTGGTCTTCTACGATCGTCTCTCCAATCGCTTTCGCATTCGAATAAAACATTCTCTTACAAAGTAGATAACGATAAATTGCCGATTTTTTTTACAGGCGGTAGCCTTGACAGGCGAGAGTTACGCGCGGGGTCTCCCTGACCCGGACACCCTGGACCGGGGGTAAAGGCTTAATTTTAAGTCGATCGAAGCTTTAGATTTTGGATGATTTCTCGTTGCACTCCGTTTTAACGGCCCCGGAATTCCTCTCTTTCGAAATACTCGCCGAACGCTATTTTTGACGTCTCATGTTTATATTGCGTTTAATCAGAAAATATTGATTCTTCCAACAAGTGGCACGAACTCGATGAACTCGGGACACGAAATCGAGTTGAGGGGATCGAGTTTTTGGAACCTGGGTAAACATGCTTTTGGATTTTTCGACTTTGGTAACGAAGGTCGTCGCACCGACTCGCGGCCCGAAATCGCCTCGAGCAAAAGCGTCGATTCACGGTTCCGGAATTTTCACTCGAACACCAAAATGCGACACTCGATCCGGCGATCTCGGATCGAGATCGTGGCGTGGAAAAAAAATATCGAAAAACATTGAATTCACACCGGAAGAAATTCGTCGACGTTTTCGTCGTGGAATCCCGAGCCGTTGGATTATTCCCAGACGAAGAAAATTCGCGGTCTGATTGAAATCAGAGTTCAAGATCGAAAGAGTCAGAGACGAAGGACTCGCGCGATCGGTTCTCGAGATAATCACTGGAGGCACTGGTACATGTTGTTGTGATGTCCGAGAAGATGAGCCGGAGATGCGATCGGATGCTGGGACAAGGGATGCTGATGATGGTGATGATTGTGGTGGTGGTTCGCGTACATTCTTTGGTCGTAGCAGCTGATGGGGGAGGGAGTTTGATATTGTTGATGAATGGGTGGGCTGACGCTCTGGTCGCTGTAGCAATCGTACTCTTGCCATTCGGGCATGAATCGTTCCTGAGGATAAGGAAACGCGGAGTGAGCAGGCCCGAGTCTCTTTTGAGCTGCGACCGCGCAGCTTCCGGTCGACGACGTTATCATGTTTCCACTGTCGCTTATGCTGACGGTTACGTTACCAACGTTCACCGTTATTTCGCCACTTTCCTTGTTCCCAAGGGTTTGTGAAAGGGCCCAAATGTAGTTGTGGGCGAAACGGAGAGTCTCGATTTTCGTGAGTTTCGTGTCCTCCGGAAAGGTCGGCAGGGCCATCCGCAGCCGCTCGAGGGCGTCGTTCAGCGTGTGCATTCTGTGACGCTCACGATCGTTCGCTTTTATTCGTCGATTCCTTTTTATTTTCAGTACCTGAAACGCGATGTTTTTTTTTTTTTTTTATTTCGTCACGTTACACAAAAGACTGAGGAAATCGACGCCCCGATCGCTCGGGCTTTCAACCTTTTTTTACTACAACCAACAAATTCTCACCTGCGTCGGACTCTTGCATCGCGTGCTCCTCGATTTTTTACGCTTCTCTTCCTTCCCAACGGCGAAGAGCGTGTCCCCGCTCAAATCGTGCTTCGGCGACTCGAAACTCACGTCGAATCCCGAGTCCGACGAACTTGAGAGCTCGTCGAAACCGCCCTCGCTGCAGAACGAATACTCCGAGGACATTTCCGATTTCATCAGTGCCAAATTCCCTGCTGGAAACGATCTGAAGAAAGAGAAAACGGTTTGCTTCGTGCTGCTTCAAAACCACTCGAGTTAATCGACCTTCCGCAGACTTTGATAGCCAACGTTAAACCGGAATACAATAAATTCTCGACTCCGGTTCACGACCGACCGGAAACTCACCTCTTTCGAATTTACACGAAAATAAAATCCAACTAATGCACACAAAATTCAATCGCTTCGAAACGCTTCTCGCCACTCCACTGACTTTTCAATCCGAAATACAAATTTTCTACCAACTTTCTCCTTCCATTTTGGACTTGTGAATTTTCTTATTTTTTCGAATCGATCCCTCAAAATTCTACCGTTCAATTCGGGGTACGATTTCGTACTGTGCATACGAGAAGGGGCTCCCTGGGCATATATACCATCCTCGGGGTATTTTTCGAACCACCTCCTCCCCACTCCTCTCGCGTTTTTACACATATGACGAGTACTTGTGCACCAGACGGGGCACCCTCCAGAACTCACCCCGCAATCGGCAGCGTGCCGAGGGGTACGCGGAGGCCCCGCCTCCTACTATTTGATTTCTCTCTCTTTTGGCCTCTCTTTCTCTGGCCCTTCCCGGCTCCCTTTGCAGTCCGAAAGCACGTTGCCCTTCTGGAGGATCAACGACGACGCGTGCCGCCCGAGAGAATCTACTTTTGATGCCTCGTTTTCGGATTAGAGGTTTCTGGCACCATTGCACACGTTTCCGCGCAACGAGCGCGCCAATGTTTACGGAAATATTCCGCTCTCCGGATCCCGCAAATTGTATCGGAATTTTTTCTTCGCAATGAGAAAAGAAAATTTTTATCGAACACGATTCGTCCATCCGACAAAATATCTCTGTCATTTTTATCGTCAAATCAACGAATCGTGGCAACTTTGAGAGTAAAAGAACGCTCGATTAAACGAAACTTTTGTTAATGCAACGATGCAAACTCGAATTACGCTCGCGATTTGTTTGTTTTTCCTGACGAAAGTGTCGCCCAAACAACGATTTTCTATTCGAGCCTTCGCGAAAATTCAACAAATGCAAATAGCGATCGAATTTTCCCCTTTGCAAAATGATTTGAGGCATTCGGCAGAGTTTTCTACCATCAGAACCAAGAATATTTCGATATTGCCTAATCCCCGGTGTTCACAATCTCTAAAAATAGGACCGGAAAGTCCATGCAAGAGCTGAGAGTGCCCGCACTCTCCAGCAGCCCCTACGGGGAGCAGTTCGGCCCGGAAGAGGGACAGGACGCGTCGCTCGAGAGACGCAACCCTCGTGTGAGTTTTTTTACCATTCGTTGCTGCCTCGATCCTTCGGTGTAACGATTGCACGAGAGGAAACAGAAATTAGCGTTGCTTCTCGCGGCAAACGATTCGTCGTACCCTGAGGTGAGACTAATGAGCCAGCGACGTTATTAGAGGGCTCTGTGCACGCGTAAAACGGAGACAAAAAACGACCTTCTACGTCAACTTTCAAGAGGCACCGTCCCTCGATCGGATTTACATTCGCTTTGCGAGAATTTCAAAGAATCCACGCACCTTTTGTATTTTCTTTTCCAACCGTGTGAAGCTGCAACGATTGAAAAAATGCGCTCGAATTTAGTAAGAAAAAGAAAAACGTTATTTGACGCGATCACCGAGCAAAATATCAACGAAACTTATTCTCCCGCGCCTGTCGACACCGAAATGAGCCGCAATCGCGTCACCGCGACCAAATGAAAGCGGAATAAAATCCATAATCTAATAAAGCAAACGGTGGCCATATGTCACTCTTGCTAATCAACTGATAATACCACGAAATCTCTATAGAAACCGATCAATTCAACACCGCGCGTTGTGCAACAGAGAAGCGTCAAGAAAATTAGAAAAAACGTAGCCACGGCTCAAAATGCGCGCATGTCGATGACACCTGAAAAGATTTCGTAGCTGAAATGCACCGTAATCGAGGGGAACTGAAAATATCAGGGGCACGTGGCCGCTGTTTGCTCACCGATTCGTTATCGTCTTCGCTCGCGCACCTGCATTGTCAATAGTTTCTTCCTCAGAATCAAGAAAAATAAGCGCGCGCCATGGACTCTCAGTTACGTTCAAAAGTGTTTCAATTTTTTACTCACCTTTCCTCCGAAATCAATTACGGAGAAAAGATTTCTTTTTTTCGTAGTTTTACAAAGTTTTGAAAGTTTACAAAGAATTAGAAAAATCGACCCGCGAGTGAATTATTGTCAGATAAAACGTCGATGCTGCCCGGCACAATAGTTACGGAATCGAGACTTTTCCAACTCCCTCGCTCTCTTACTCTCGGTTGCGTTTCGTCTCGCGCTCCCTGACACACTTAGCAACGAAGCCCCGTTTCGAGGAGATCATCGCGGCATCGACGTGGCATACATCTTCGGTGTGGCGTCATTAGCATAACGGTATCTGCGATAGGATGAGAGAGGGAGAGGCGGCGACGCGTTTGCACTACGATTTGCTCTGCCTTCGGATCTGTGTAGGCTAATGGACCGCACGGTGGCCTCATAAATATCAAAACGCTCGCTGCTCTCGAGGACTAGAGACATGTGTACGGAGCGGTGTAAACAGAGCTTCGGTGCAAAAGTCTCCGTGACGAATTGGCTCGAGCTGATGAGCCGGAAAATAAAAAATGGTTTTATACGCGGCTCCGTGGAGGTGTTGCGACTTTTTGACGTGATTACGTCGAACGTGTGGTCCCACGGGGGGTTTGTGAGCTGTCACGCCCACTTATGACCTCGCGAGTCGCGCACGGTAAGCCGGGAAATTTAGCAATACTGGTAAAATCCTTTTGTTGCGTAATTGTTAACGCGCGGACAAGAATTTCGCGCGGTTGAGCTCGCGACTTTCTCTAGTTGAGGAAAAAAGGAACGGAAAAGTTGCGGGAGCCCGAATGCGGGCGCGCTTCGCCGCTGTGGTTCGGAACGCCGATTCGAATTTGCATGAAGGATTTTCGGGGCGAAAGCATCGGGATGAATCGCAACGGAGCTACGAGGATCGCGGACTGCCTCGAGGAATGGGACGGAAAGGGGGACCAACGCCGCGCGTCGCCAGGTTCCACCCTTCCGAACCCTTTTTTCACGCGAATTCGTGAAAAAGCAAGCGATAAATAAAACGGTCCGGCACATCCGTGAAATCGACGATGTTAACACATGTTCGAAGGACAACGAGCCCGTAGAACGGGCTCGAAAGAAAATATATATTGGAAATTACACGAAAGATTGGCTCCCGGGGCGTGAAAAATTGAAAATCAAATAGGAAAAAAGGGTGCTGTTTTGCGGGCTCGAAATGTGATTTTTTTCTATCGACAGCTCACGGGAATAGCTCCACGCTTCAAAGGGGTTCCCTCTCCAGCTCTTTCTCATTTTTTCATTCCTCCAACGATTCGCTCCGATCCGATAATGTATTGATAGCTTTTTGCACTGTGGCGATATCGGTTAATTGATTGGTAACACGGACAAATGTGTCGCGCAGATGCTCCTCCTAATTTTTACGCTGCCAAACATCAGACCAGGAAACGGGGCTCTAAAATGATCGAATCAGAAAACTTACATAATTTTTTACTCGAATTTCCCATTTTTCTTTCTCTTTTCAACAAAATAGTAAAAAAAAACGCATTTTCTTCGGATTTTTACAAGTTTTCTCCCTTAATTATTGACCGATCGACTCGTTTCGGCGCTCATTCTCACCGCATTTTCATTCTCTACATTTTATTCCTGAGACTAATTTCCATATCTCCATTACTTCCCGTTTTATAAGCAAAAAACCAAAAAAATGCGTTTTTTTCACTAATACGTATAAGTAAAAGTCAAGAAAATGCGAAACTCGAGTGAAAAACTGTACACCCGACGACAAAATTGCCATACGATTCCGCTAAAATCCGACTGAATTTCGTCTCGAGAAGTAACACTGCTCGGCGAAATGAACTGTAGTTTGTTAGTGTACTTTTCAGTTGGTATCTTTAGCTGAGAAAAAGAAAGGAATTCGAAGTTGTAAAAATGTGTATTATATCATGAAATTACGAGCGAAATAGCACATTACGCGATACAATGGACGCTTTTTAAATGATAGATCGAGGGAAAAGGCTCCTCGATGAAAAGAGAGTCGTACACATCGTGAGAAGTGGGTTACACATCGTTTATTACAGGTGCAGTGGAGTACAGTTCGTCCGGGCTGTTTTCTCGCTTACGTTAATGTTAGCATGTGCGCTGCATACGTGCGTGTGTTATTTACGGTTCTGCGAGGAGAGTTCTAGGCGAGAGCGCGCCTCTATTCTGGCTTATTTTATTTTTTTCTCAGACTCGCGGCGCGTTACGCCGGGGTGAACTTAAAGTCCGATGAGCTCCGCGAGCTCTTTCACGTGCGGATGGAAAAACTTGGAGTTTCGTCTCGAAAGCTGCTCGCGCTGGGATCTCTTCGGCTGTTTCAACCGCGCATGAATATTACACAATCCTTAAAACCGCACCGTCGATATTTAGGAAGTCTTCACGCGGAAGCGAGGGGAGAAAAATTCATCAAGTGTGAGCCCCAAAAATCGATGTCTTCGATCAACGAAAAAAAAGCCAAAAAACGCGCAAACATTTTGTTGCAAAGTTTTTTGAGTGACAGAATCGAGTGAATTCCCTCAAAACCTAATCGTCACCGTCCCCAATTAGGAGTACGATTTTCTCGCGAGCCCACAAGTTGCCTTCATAAATTCTCCGACTTGTGGCACTTCTGAGAAAAGTTCAAACTCGAACGGTCTTGCGCAGCACTATCGTTCGCCAACGTCGGTGGATTCGCGATGCAGCGGGGAACGCCGCGACCTTTATAGCGCGCCTGTGAGTGCACGTGTTAACGCCTCTCATTGGGTCAACAATCAAACGGGATTGTGCCAATGAAAGCCGCTTGTTTACCTTTTCATAGCTCAAACAGCTGTCATCGATCGATCGATTATTCCAACGTTTTTTAACGCGAATGATACAAAATTTTGTTTTTCGTGAAAGAATAAGGATTTTCCATTCTCAGTGCGGAATCCACGAAAGTGAGAATATAAAATAGTGAAAATAATTTTTCAACTTGCGCGTTTTATTCAGCAAACTTCTTTTCGCAGTTATGAAAAAACTCCGGAGTAAAATAGCTCCGTAAATTCTTACGCTTTGCATTCGTCGCTCTCGCTATGTATCATTTCATCTCGTAAGTGTTATTAAGGCGGAGAGCGCGTCTGGGGGCTCCGAAAGAGCCCATTGAGCCGGAGTTAGCGTGAATGTACCTTTCGAGTCGCTCCTTGCAGGAACAGTCGTCTCCTTCTCCTCTCTCTCTCTCTCTCTCTTTCTCTCCGTTCCTTCCAATCTCCGTGAGCGGAGGCCGCATACCTTCTTAGCGCGATGCAGTGTTCGTCTGGCCATTGCCTCGCCGACAGCATCGCTTTACTTTTCTAAGCTGCGTCAGGCTTCTTGAGTTATTCAACGACACGTCCTGGTGGCTCGAGTTAAATAAAAACTAGAAAAAAGAGAATTCATCGGACGGGGGGCGGCGCGGTGCTCGGGAGATTCTGTCCCGTGTGATGCTGGACCGAGTGAGGAGAAAACTTGCCATTTTTTAGTGCCAATAATGAGGTGATTTTTCTGCCTTCTTCGCATGTGTGTGTGTGCGCGCGCGCGTGTGCGTTGGTGCTCGAAAACTTAAAGGATTAAGGATTGACCTATGAGTTGGTGAGTCACCGAGATCAGACTTTTCACGTTTTTCTCGCCTCGAGCAACGAGTTTGTTTTAACAAAAACCCCTCGACGAACGTTGCTGTCAATAAAGTTGAGGGTCGAACGTAATTATGGAATTGCGATCAACAAATTTGAATCGTAGAAATGTGTCTTTTTCAATAGAGACTCGAAGACGGCAAGAGGGAAAGAAGGGAAACGAAAAAACGCTCGAAAAGGGGGCCATTCACCGTTGTCGGAGCGCGTATAGGAAATTCCATGCGCGTAACGTAACGCACGTAGAACTCGTGGCTGTAACGGTTTTTTTCTCATTTTTATTCCGTCGCGCGGCCGCGAGAGCCTTGTCCAATCGAACAGGGAGCCGAGATTGTTGTTGCTCGGATCGAGGATTTTTCTCGCCACGGATTTCTCCAGGTCGACTCTCTAGCCCCGGGCGACGACAGCCGTCATCGAGCAAACGATTGCAAATAAAATTTCTCGTCGTCCTCGCTATTTATTTTGTTATCGATCGCCGAAGAAAGAGCCCGCTTGTCTTCCTCCGGGGATCATACTCGGCGAGATGTTTTTGCGACGGGCAATAAACGCCGTGGCTCCGTCTACCTTTCTTATACCCCTCCGCGATCTGGCCGAAAAATCCCCGAGGAAAGCGAGACGCACTGAGAAACGAGAGAGACGCGCGCGGACTCGCTCTCGCGCACGAGCTCGGCGATTTCAATGCCCGACCGAGAAACGAGGAGGCTTCCGAGGGCCAACGTACGCTCGAACGCCCTCGCGATCCCTTGCTCACTTACCTACGACACTTCCTTATCGTCCGTTGCAATAATTCTCGCTTTTCCTGTACACCAATTTGGAGAATCGATCGAACCGGAAATTCATTTCGTCACGTTCGTTTTCATTTACACGAAAAGTGAAAATTACAACATTTCTTGCCCAAAAGTATCATTTCTTTACGAATTTTCAATCCTCCGAGTTTATATTCTCTGTGCGATTCGAAAGAGCGTAGCTGCAATGAAAGCACGAGCCTCCTCGCGTGAGCGAGTCCAACGGATGTCCCATTCAGCCGATCAAACATTTGAGAATCGTCGTCACGTATTAATCACAGGAAATTATGTGGAAATACGTGTGCGGCTTAGAGGACTCGATAAAAAACAAAAATTTCGAGAACTCTTGTCCCATTTGAAAACGTTTTTTTCAGTGCTGCTACTCAGAAACGTTTCGTTACTGATCTCCTTGCCCATTAATTTTCTACACGAGCATTGTATTCCAGCAGTTTTCGTCTTTGTTGCACGCCACTGAGGCTTTCAACTACCATTGAAACTGCAGTCGCCTCGTATATACTGAAATGCACACGCTCGATAACGAGAGAGCAAAATGTAGAAAGAGCCACCTCGTTTGGTCTTGAATTCTCAGTACCAGTTCTTCGAGCCAGAAAACAGGATGCAAATGCTGGTAGGGCACACACTCGAACTAGTGTACGGTCTTTACACTCGCATTCCGGCGTTCGACTCACGAGAGTCCGGTTGAACGTGACTCGAATTCCCTCTTTAAGAGTATCTATGAATAGGTGGAGAAAAGAATTTCGTGTGTGGAAGACGAGAGAAAAATGAAACTGAACTTTGACGGTTCAGTGACTCGAATCTCAATAAAGCACATAAATGGGCATTTTTAGTTATTGAAATTGGAGTATCGAAGTCGATTTTAGTGCTTTCCTCGATATATCTCGATGGAGCCAAATATTTGGAGGGAAACGATTCATTTTACGATCCTTAGCAGTTATCGAATGGAAAAATCCAACTTTCGTTGCTCTTCGCGATTCGTCACTATACTTGATTTAATTTTCGGCGATTGAATTTTTTCGAAATATCTAAAATTCGATTTCCAGCATCAAAACCTTTGAAATTCAGTTTTTTTCGGTATTTCGAAAACGCAATTTTATTCGAAACACCTGAAATCGTACGTCTTTGAAAACCTTTCGAAATCGATTCCTCCTTTAAAGTTCAATATTTTCAAACTTCCTATAATTCGATTCTTTCGAACTCCTTCAAATCCAAGTTTTTATCAGAAACTCCAAGATTTAATATTTTGGAGAAAATTTTCAATTCCTGTCATTCCATCCTTGTTCATTTTCACGGGTCCATTAAAATGACCAAATGCCTTGACCGATCACGCGTTTATCCAATTTTCTAAAAATCATCTCAAAGCAAACGAAGACGACTTGGGTTTCGGAATGCGGAAGTCCAGCTGATTGTAAAGCCTGAGCTTATGTACGTGCCGCCGTAATGTGTGGTTGCACGCACGAGAGATTTGTTAAAATGTTGGTACGTTAGCCCGCCCGACGATAGGCGATATTCTGCGGCCTCGTTAATTCGCGCTTAATCCCGATAGCGTTTATTCAAGAGCCGCCAGAGCGTGGCACTGTGTACAGAAAAAATGTGTGCAAATTAGTCGGTTTCGTATACCACGCTGCTCGCGCCGCTCTCGTTTCCTCGTCGCGCATATTCGTCCCATTTTGTTTCACTGATTCATTTCGTTGCGAATTTTGTACGCAATTTGCCAGCAAAAATCAAAAGCGTGTGGGAAAACGCGTGAGGAAACCCTCGACTAGGAACGGGACGAGAAATTTTTGCAAAAGCGTGAAAAAAATGTACGAAATTGAACGAAAACGATTTTCCGACGCGTACGAAAGTGCTGCTTCGAGTCAACCAATCGCGTGGTCGTCCGACGTATTCGCGAAGAGCGGGGTGGAGAGAACGAGATGAAGAAAATGAGGAGAATGTATTTTAGTTTACGAAAGTGCTGAGCGTCTTTTCCATTCTTACGAGCTTACACCGCCAACAGCGGGACAATTGAGTTACGCAATGCGGCGAGAGAGCTCGGCGTCGAGCGAGAAACCCCGGCCTGAGACTCGCTGTTCCCTTTTCGGTATTTCAGAGCCCGGCACAATGCGGTAGCGCCTTTTTATCTCTCGCCGAGAGCTCTGAATGTAGAAAGTCCTGCGCGCTTTTTATAGTATTCTTATACAAGAATCTCACTTCTGTTGTACGATAATCGACCAGTTTTGTTGTCGCCAGCGCTTTGGAGCTCTTAAATCCTCGCACGAGCATCGTGACGCTCAAGTTTGCAACGCTCGAGTCCAACGAAAGGATTTTAAAAACCCCTGCAATGATTCCAGTAATTCTCCAATTTCGTTTCCCGCTGCCACATTTGCGCTGTTTCCCTCCAACCCCAAGCTGTGATCGGCCAAATGAAGAGTGTTTGAAATTCGGAAGAAAATATGAAGGCGACGAGGCAGAGGAGGGAAAGCCTCTCGAGAGGTTCGTCACTGGGTCAGTAGACAATTCCGACTTGCCATCGACTCTTGCTCTCGACCGCGGCGTCATATTTCGCGGAGTTCAAAGTTCCCTGCTCGCTCGGAAACGAGCAGCAAGCGGAGGGAACAAAGATGTCCGAGGAGGCGCGCACCGTGAAAGAGCGAACGGTCAGCATCCTCTTCACCTTTCGCGTTCGTCCTCCCCCCGCGCCCCTTCGCCGCGATCCAGAAATGGAATCTGATTTCTAACGGCTTTTCACTGCGACCGTAAGGCTACCGTGTCATTAAAGACACACACATGCGGCCACGGATACCGGTAGCTCCGCACTCAACGCGCGCTCTCGCACTTCTTTTCCCCTCTTTTTACCTCGGCGATAAATCCGACCGCAGGATACCTCGGAGTGGCTCGAAGTACAACCGGCTATTATTGTCGTTATCGCGGTGTATCTTAAATTACCGGTTTCTATATATAAAACGTGAAGCAAGATCGTAAAATGCTGCCACCCGGAAGAGGAGCGACGTTAACCGTTTTTTATCTTCTCGCGCTCTCCTCGCTCAGGAGAAATTGCTACATTGTTATTGAATGAATGATCCGCGGCGCAAACGCAGCCGATCGTCGTTGTTTTTAATTATTGAAAGGGGAAATTCGATCCTGAGGAAAGTCAATGGCACACGGAAAAAACGAGCTCGAAACGATAGGTTTTGAAGAAAAATCGTAAAACGGAGCTCATTAAGGGTTTTCAAGTCCTCAAAATATTTGTAAATGCGCAGATGAAGATGCGGCTCGTGTTGCTGTTCCTGGTGACCACCTGCGCCCTGTCCCGGGCCCAGGTGATCAACAGAGCGCCGCATTTCATCCAGAACGGAGACATGGCGAGGCTGGCCGTCCCGGAGAGCACTCCGCCGGGTTCGCCGGTTTACACGCTCCGGGGGGAGGACCCCGAGGGTTCCCGGCTGCACTACTCGATCAGCGGTGAATATTTCACCGTTAACCGGGACACCGGATTAGTAGTTTTGCGGCGGCCGCTCGACCGAGAAACGCAGGATCTGATCGAGGTCATTATCAGTATAACCGGTAAGTTTGTTCATTTATATCGGTGGAAACGCAAGAATTCTGGTAGCCAGGAACGGCGGAGTGGAAAGAAAAGCGAGGGGATTAAAATTGAAAAATCTTTTGATGACAGACGAAGGAATCGCCGGTTCCGAGCCCAACACCGTTTCCCTGAGGAGAGAAATCGCTGTCCTCGACGAGAACGACAATCCTCCGGTTTATCACGGTCGTCCGTACGCCACCAGAGTCCCGGAAAGCGCCAAGATCGGAGGCCTCCTCTTGCCCGAGGGGACGATCGTCGTGACCGATCTCGATGGCGGCGTGAACGCCGACATCGACGTCAAATGCGTTTCCACCTCGCAGGACGACGACACTTGCTCGACTTTCGATGTTGCCACCGAACAGGTCAGTTGCCAGCGTCGTAAACGCGCTGCCACTTTCTTCCGCAGGCAGTAAATGAAGCGGTACGATTTATTGGGTTTTCTCGACAGATCGCCGAAGGAAAATACGACGTGAGAATCAGCATTGCTCAGCCTCTCAATTACGAGAGGAGAAACTCTTACTTGATCAGCCTGTTGGCCGTCGATGGAGCGATCGATCCGGGCAAGAGACTTCAGGCCCGGGCGACCGTCGCCGTCGACGTTCTCGACGTCCAGGTATTCGATTCGGAGCCCCCTTTTCGGCGAGCAAATTCGTTTGCTCCTTGGATTTTTGTCGATCAAAAAGGATGATTTTTTCAGGACCAGCCACCGAGTTTTTTGAACGCTCCGTACAGCGCGGCGATAGCAGAAAATACGCCGAAGGGTCACACGGTCCTGACGGTGAGAGCGCGCGACGGGGACACCGGTGAGTCGAGACCCCTGCTGTTGAGTCTCGAGGACGAGGATCTCGGGCATTTCGAGCTCGTCACGTCCCGCGACGGCGACATTGCGATCGGCACCCTGGTAACGAGCGACGTCCCGCTGGACCGCGAAAATTCTCGGATTCTTCGGGACGGTGGAATTTACAGTTTCCGGGTGCGGGCGACGGAGCTAATAAACGAGGAAATCCCAGCGGACACGGAAACTTCGATCGTGACGATCGTCATCACCGACGTCGACGACTTGTCCCCGAGGTTCAACGAGAAGTACTTCAACATCAAAGTCTTCGAGGACATCGGCGTCGACACTCCCCTCCCGGGACTCAACATGGTCGTCAGCGACGAGGACGTCGGCGAGAACGCCAGATTCGTTCTCGCCCTCAGAGACTCTCCAAACTACCCAGGAATCAGCGGAGCCTTCACCGTCAGCCCGGAAAACGGTCAAGGTCGCGTGCCCGTTGTCATCAGGGCCAAGGACACGAGCGTGTTGGATTACGACGTCGAGGACCCTGCCAAGAGGGAGCTGGAGTTCGACGTCGTGGCTCTCGTCGGTGGGAGAGAAGTGAGTAAACGTTTTTTTCGAAAGTACTTGAAAAAATTTGTAGCGGAAGGTAATTTTTTCTTTGTCAATCCACGCCAATAATTGTTTTCTCCAGGCTGCTTCCTCGAGAGTCCACGTCAAGTTGATGGACGCGAACGACCACGCCCCGGAGTTTTCACAAGCGGTTTACAAGCTGTCGATCCCCGAGGACGCGGAGCCGGGTACGAACTTCGGGAACATCGTCGCCGAGGACTCGGACAGCGGAGCCTTCGGTCGGCTGACGTACACGCTCCGAGGTTTCGGAGCCGACAAGTTCCGCACGGACGCGAAAAACGGGGGAATATCGTTGGCGAAGCGACTCGATTACGAGACCCAGAAATCCTACTCGCTGACGATGGAGGCGAAGGACGGCGGCGGCAGAGTTTCCACGGTCAACATCCTCATCGAGCTCGAGGACGTCAACGACAACGTGCCGATATTCGAGCAGCAAGAGTACTCGCGGACGGTGCGCGAAGGCAGCACGAGCTTCGACCCCCAAATGTTCGTGCGAGCCACCGACATTGACGGCCCGAGTCACGCAAACGGGAAAGTCACTTATTCGATCATTCGGCAAAACGGCCTGACCGACGACGTCTTCAAGGTCAATCCCGACAGCGGCGAAGTGACGATGCTCCGACCCGCGAGGTCCGGCGACACCGAACGGGGCCTCTACGAGCTCGAAATCCGCGCCACCGACGCTGGAGTACCGGCTCTCTACTCGGACGCCAAACTCATCATCCGCGTCGGCGTGCCCGGCAACCAGAAACCCGTTTTCAGGGGCAACTACAAAGCGACTTCACCCGGTCCGAACGCGTACCGAGCAAGACTCCTGGAAAACGCTACTCCCGGCACGGAGGTCATCAAGGTCGTCGCCAACGATCCCGACGGAAGGGACAGCCTCTTGCAGTACTACATCGCATCCGGCGCCAAGGACAACTTCGTCATCGACTCGAGGTCCGATTCCCCACGAAATCCCACGAATTTCATTCTATTTCACTGAAAATTCGAATCTCCGCTCTTGACGAACGATGAAAAAACATTTTTTTCAGTTCGGGAATCATGACCGTTTCCCCGGACGCCCGCCTCGACCTGGAGACCGGAGGCGACAAGTACGAGGTCATAGTTTACGCGGTCGACTCCGGGAGCCCCGTCAGAGAAACTGCGACGACCACGGTCACCGTCAGCATTCTCGACGTCAACAACAAACCGCCGGTCTTCAAGAAACCAACGTACCTCGTTTACGTTTCCGAAAGAGCAGCGATCGGTAAGCAGGCTTTCGAGTATTATTCACGCGAGCCAACGAGTCGAAGGGTGTGCGAGCCTAACGATTTTTCCTCAGGTGAATCCGTGCTGAAGGTCGCCGCAACGGATCCGGACTCGGATTCGAAAATCGAGTATTCCCTGATCGAGCCCATCAAAGCGGTCGACAAGACGGGCGTGGCCCTCAAGAGCACGACGCCGTACGACTACAAAACGGCCTTCCGGATCAACTCGACGACGGGAGCGATAACGGTGAACCGAGTGCTCGATTATCAGATCGCGGCGGTCGTCATACTGACGGTGCGAGCCAGGGACCTTAACGGGTTCGTCGAGGAGGAAAAGCAGTTTGCCGACGTCGAGGTAACGATTTACATCCAGGCGTACAGCGACGACAACCCGAGTTTCACGAATCCCGGTTGGTCGCCGAACAATCCAACGATCCGGGTGGTCGTGCCGGAGGAACAACCGCTCGGGACGACTCTGATAATGCTCGCCGCGAAAGAGCCCGTCACCGGGTGGCCCGTCCAACGATTCGAGCTCGTTCGGAGCCTCGAGGACGACGGGGACGGGGACGAGAGCTACGTCAACGTTGGAGTTCAGAGTGGCAACGTCGTGCTCAGCAAGAGACTCGATTACGAGACCTTGAACGAGAAGGTGAGCAAATTTTTTCCGCGTTCCAAAGTCCTCGAAGCGCTCGCGCGAGCCTTCAAAGTTTTTCCAATATTTCCCGCGAGTCCATTGACCGATTAACGAAAGACGACTCGACGATTGCAGTCCATCCGCTTCAAAGTCCGCGCCCTGGCGCGCGACTACGACATCACGCGAAAAATGTCCGAAGCGATTGTGATCGTCGAGGTTCAAGACGCGAACGACAACAGCCCGATCTTCGCTCATCCCGACTACAAAATATCGGTCCTCGAGTCATCGAAGCCTTCGAAAATAGTTTTGAACGTAAGAGCCACGGACGCTGACAGTTCGAACACGGAACATGAAATGAAGCGAGGCTACGGCATAGTGAGGTACTCGCTGACCGGTGAAAACGCGAATCTCTTCGAGATCGATCCGGTAAGCGGGAATATAGAGATCGGCGAGAACGTCACTCTCGATCGAGAGAGACAATCCGTGCTGAGGTTCTATGTCGTCGCTTCGGACATGCCGCAAGGCGGTGCCGAGCAGAGGACCACGAGGGCCCTCGTCACCGTCGACGTCCTCGACGTCAACGACAACGCGCCCAGCTTCCCACAGGATTCCTACACCGCCGTAATCCCGGAGAACGCGCCGAAAGGCGTGAGCGTGGTGAACATCACGGCTACCGATCCGGACGAGGGCAAAGGCGGGATCGTTCATTTCGACATAATCGACGAGGGCGAGGCCAACGGTAGAGCAAGCTCGCCATTTCTCGTCGTTCAAATTCACCCGGTAAACTTTTACAATTACAAAAGATTTTTTATCCTCAGGACTGTTCACGATAAACCACGAAACCGGGGAGATATCCTCGGCGAAGAAGCTCACCGGAAAGGGTCGCACGGAACCTTACAACATGAGGGTGAGAGCTCAGGATTCCGGGAGCCCGAGTCTCTACGAGGACGTGCTGCTGAGCCTGTACATCGGCGACGTGGTCAGCAACGACGGGGTGCCACTCTTCATCCGTCCGACGCTCGAGGAGATCGCTCACGTGTCGGAGAACTCGACGATCGGCAGCCCCGTCTTCCAGGTCGTTGCGTCCGACCCGGACGACCCGAACTTGCCCAACGGTCGTATCACCTTCAAGTTCCTTGAGGACGGTAACTTCGGAAACGACGCGAGCGCCTTTAGAATCAACGGGGAGACGGGTTTGATAACGACGAGGAAGCTGCTCGATCGCGAGGTCAAGGACAGCTACACGCTCGTCCTCGTGGCCCAAGACCTGGGCGAGCCGGCGCAGCAGGCGACCCGAGTCCTCCAGGTTATCGTCAACGACATCGACGACCACAAACCCCACTTCAAACGCAACTTGGACAGCGCTCCGATCGAGCTCAGCGTCCTCGAGGAAGTGCCGCTCGGCACCAAGGTCGGCGTCATCGAAGCCGTCGACGAGGACATCAACGAAAACGGGATGATCGATTACGCCATCATTTACGGCAGCGAGCCCGGCCTCTTCGCCATCGAACGCCTCGACAACAACTCAGCGATCGTCAGGACCGCCGGACGCTTGGATCGGGAAAGCAGCGATCGCCACTTGCTCACGGTCAAGTGCTTCAAGTATCCGATGAGCAAATCCGAAGTCGTACCGAAACCCTACAATCGGCAGGACCCTTCGGAGCGACAAGTCCTCGTGAGGGTCCTCGACATCGACGACAATAAGCCAAAGTTCCGCAAGGCCAACATCACCCTCGGCGTCAGGCTGAACGTCCCCATCGACACGAGCCTCATCACCCTCGAGGCTTACGACGAGGACGCCGATTCCCTGCCGATAAACTACCTCATGGGCAACGTCTCCTTCACCTCGCTCGGAGAGCCTTCGATGTCGAAACGAGAAATTCGATCTTATTTAGCCCTCAATCCCGAGACCGGAGAGCTCCGGACGACCGGATCGTTGGCCGCGTACGCCGACGGCTTCATGAAAATACCGATAACAGCCAACAATTCCAAAGACCCTGAGCGAAGGACGAACCTGACCCTCAGAATTTTCCTCCTCCGCGACAGGGACATGCTTAAATTTGTTTTCTCCAAACCCCCCGTCGAAGTTCGTAAAATTCTCGAGGACTTCGAGATCGCCCTCCAACAAGCTCTCTCCTTGCCCATTTCCGTCAACGTCTACGACACGCAATTCTACTCGAAGGACGACAACTCCCTCGACTTCTCATCCACGAGCTCCTGCTTCCAGATGGTCGGACGCGAAGCCTACGATCTCGAAGAAATGAAAGCTCTTTTGCGGGACCCGAAGAACGAGGAACTCAAAAAAGTCTATGACAAGTATCACGTCGAAAAGGTTCAACATTGCGCCGCCGTCGTCGCACGCGCCGATGCATCCGTCACCCAAATGTGGGTCCTCGCGATCGCTGCTCTCGTCGGCGTCGCCACGCTCGTCTCCAGTTGTGCATTGTGCTGCATGCACTCCAAGTTAAGATCTCTCCAAACTTTCGTCTCTCTCTCCCAGCCTCGTTTCACCTCCGTAAACTTTATTTTCACGATTCGTTTTCCAGGTACAAGAAACAAGTGAAGCACGCTCGTCTCCGAGAGCAAACGAGGCCCCCGCTGAGCTTCGTGTCTTCTGGCCCAGGCATGGTCAACGCCCAATCGCACACGACGCTCGGATCCCTCGGGCCTGGAACCATGGTGACCTTGGGACCTCACGAAGGCCCCTACGAATGGGGAGCCGACACGACGCTCTACCATCCGAGCACCCTGTCGAGAGGGTAAACCCGGAACAACCGGGCAATGATGCCCGGTTGTTCCGAGTGTCGAATGGCTGGAAGTGATTCTCCAAGAAAATCATTTCCAGTGATTTTTTCCCCGGGGCTCATAAGAGTAATAATTAGATTCCTAAAACTGGAATTCTTGGTGCTGAGTGTTGAAAGTTTTGTGTTATTCACGAACAGTGATTCCGGATCGAGTGAATTGCGCAATCGATATTCTTCTCTGGACGTTTCTCGATGTCAACGAGATCGTCATTGAACGCGGCTGCTCTTTCGAAACGGATAGTGAGCGAGCACACGATTCGATGGAACGAGGCTGGAGAGGGAGTGCTTTTGTATCATAAATTGTATTTAAGTATCGTGGAATAAAGACGCATGTACATTTTACAAGTGTTCGTATATTTAGAATAAAAGCAGCAAAAAAAAATCAGTCCACGAATGGAGGGGGAAGGACGAGGTTTCCCAAGATAAAAATTTTCGGTGAATTATTCATAGGACGATTCAATTTTATGCAATCGAAGAATCGTCGTCGAATCGCCACATTTTCAAATGTCAAGGCCACGCTCCTCCGAATTTCATATCTTTGGAATTCTCGGTTTTTCGAGCTCGACGCGGACGAGCCTGGCTGGGACTCGCGAGGGCGATAAAGAGGGGAAAGATTGAACGCATGCGCTCGTGGGACCATGAACCAGCTTTTGTGCTCATCGCTCGCGAGGCAATTACGATAATTGGAGGAGAGAAATTCTCATCGGGGATACTTTCACTTTTTTTAAATCAGTTGATTATTGATATGAGGAGAAAAAATACGAAAAAATCTCCGCACTTGCTTACGGTCGGCGCTTTCGACTCGTTGCAACATCGAAGTAATATTTTCTCTGTGATTTTAATTAATCGCTGGACAACAGCCCATCGGCGAAGGCCTGAAAACCCTCGGGCGTGTCGATCTCTGGACTCAAACTCGACCACTTTTTATTATTCTTCGTCTTTGGTGAGCTGCCACAATTCTTACATTCTGATTCATTCGGAAAATCAGTGTTGATGCTCGGAGTTGTTTCCTTCTCGGTGGTACTCAGTTCGGGGGAATTCTCCGGTTCTTCCTGGTGCCAAACGTCCGGAGTACTGGCCTCAGGACTCTTCTCGCTCCCGGTGCTCGACTGCAGTCTCTCGCTCTTCTCACTGCCGACTTCAGTCCAATCGGGAACGTTCTCGGTGATCGGGGGATCACTCGTTTCCGGGAGCTCGGATTCCTCGTACTTGGATTCCTCGATCGCCGAATGGTCGGTCAGGTGCTTCGCTATCGCGTCGAAGGGTGACATGACGCTGTGCATGAATTTTTCGTGATCCTCCGGCCTCATCGATTCTGATCTCTGAATTATGTCGTGTCTGAAAATATAATTTTACGATAAAATCCCAAAGTTGAATTTTAAAAAAAAGTAGAATTTTGAAGAAGCTCAAACGTTTCGTTAAAAACGACCGGATTATTTGGAATTCGGAAGATTTTTTTTACACGGATTCAACAAAAGTTTTGGTTCGAGCGACTGAATTTCTAGTATTTTAACGAAGCTTCTAGACTGGAAGAAAACTTCCCTGAGACTTCCAAAAACTTCGTTCCAGTGAAAAAAATCTTTATTCCTCAATTTTTCTCTCTAAAAATCTCAGTCGCTGTACCTTATTTAAAATTCAACGAACCTGCTGTGTTTATTTTTCTTCCTGGGATACAAATTGAGATGAAAAATCATCTGCTGTCTTTCTTCCTCCTCGGAGAGACCGGGCTGTCCGGCTGGGATAGCGACGAGCG
The DNA here is from genome assembly GCF_019457755.1 of Venturia canescens. Classification (NCBI taxonomy): domain Eukaryota; kingdom Metazoa; phylum Arthropoda; class Insecta; order Hymenoptera; family Ichneumonidae; genus Venturia; species Venturia canescens. The sequence goes on from NC_057425.1 coordinate 6,073,965, forward strand.
GAATGGCGGGTCCCTTGTTGGCCGGTGGGAAGCGTTGTCCGCGTGTGTAAACGAGGGGTCTTCTGGGGTCGTATTCGTCGATCGATACCGGAGGGAGCCTCGGTCTGGAGACCTTGTTGGTTGGCTGATCGTTGAGATCGGTGATCGGATAGATATCGAGCATGACGCTGAACGGTTTTGGTTTTTTCTTTTTTCCATAATTTCCGCTCGAGTAGGCAGCCGCGGTGTCAACGTATTGCGGAGCTTCCGGCATCGGTTTTACGTAAGTCAACGGCGGTCTTTGGAAAAATGGATCGTGATAGGGATTGTACCGGTGGGTTCCCGATGGAGAAAATCTGCTCGTGGATCAAATCGTTAGTTGCCGAAGCGAATGTTATCCTTTAAGATAGTTCATGCACGAAACGATTTTATTAAAATAGACTGACACGCATATCAAATTTTAAAGGGTTCCTCTCATCGGTTATCGAGATAAACGTGCTTAAATATGAAGATAAACACACGGGGGTATAGGGACTCTGCGTAAAAAATCGTTTATCTTTCCATGCAACAACGAATGAACGCTTCTTAACGAAAAAGTACACAATAACGATTAAGCATATAATGAAGGTCTGGGAAAAAATTCGAGACGATTGTCTTACTAGTAAGAAAAGATCTATCGCGTTAAAGATTGAGCGAAACTGGTGATGAGCACTCGTATAACTTCACATTTGCTTACTTCCGAATTTTGCTTCTTCTTGGCTTGACCCATTTCTGTCCTTTGCTCTGCCTAGTGCGATTTTTTGCATAAAAAACTACAGCATTTTTGCCAGGGACGAATGAAATTTCGGGTTCATTTTTTCCGATTAATTAATGGCTTGTCATTATTAAATTCGCCAAAAGATGAGTTGAATAAATGTATATTTACAATTTCGAGTTAATAACTTTGACATTAATTCAAAGAGATGATACCTTCAATTAGGGAGTGAAATAGAGACCCATAAAATACGATCCTTCGGGCATGATCTACCTTGACTAGAACATTTGGCTCGAATAATCGCGGGGATAAAAAACTGACCTGACGTTCGACGGGGCGAGGAGATTGACGTCCGTCGGATGTTTTGGTTTGTAGAGGAAAAACGGATCTCCGTTGCTGCCAACGGTGGCGTATCTCGAGCTCTCCGAGAAATCGTCGTTCTCCGTGTCCTCGTACTCCTCTTCGTCCTGAGCTCCCCCGTCCGCCTGGTACTCGTTTCGATCGCTGTTCGCCACGAGCTCTCCAGCTTCCGGAAAAACGTCGTATTTCTTCGGGTTTACGTACACGCCCGTGAACTTGATCCCGCGATTTGGAAGGTTCGGATCGTTCGTCAGATATTTTATGATGTCTTGGATGTTTCGAGACGCGTGAGGATATCGGTACTGGCTGAGCTGAGGGAACTTCAAACGTTGCTTGTTGAACGAGGCCGGCTGGGGACCTTTGAACTCGAAGTGAAACGGCGCCGGACGCGATTCTTCCTCGTTCACTTCGTCCTCGGGATCCGGATATTGGAATCTAAACATTTTGTCGCACCGTTAACGAAATCCATTTCAATATTTTCGCTTTTCCTCATCAATCCCGCCCCGAGAATTGATTTTCGATTAAATCATTTTAAGGAATCGGGATCGTTACCTTTGCCTCACTCGATACACGACCGCGTGGTTGTTCAACAGTTGTTTTCCCTCGAGCCCTGGAATCTCATCGTTTTTGTCGACAGCCTCGACGAGCTTTTTCCGGTGCTTAAAATTCTCCAAGCTCTGACTCCTCGTCTCCGGCCTCCCGTCGACCGTTCTCGGGCTCCTCGGTTCCTTATTTATCTCAGAAACTTGGCCATTGGCGAGCACGTAAGCGAGCTCTCGGGGATCGGCGTCGTCCGAACGATCCTGTGCCGAGCCGCTTTTGTTCGCGTAGAACTCGGGCCCGAGCGTTGTACTCGTTGGTTGCCTTTTCGACACGCCACTCGTCGGCTTCTTCAATGAATTCTGCAGAATGTATATGCGCTTTGTCTCTTGACTTACTTTGCTCGTCGCCGAGGCACCCGAGGCGAAGTCGTAGATGAATATCGCCGCCTACAAACATTTCGAGGCTCATTCAGGCTTCGAACTACCTTAAAATCCGAAGACGTCAACTTTTCACGCGAATTTTCTTCAGTCCCGCAAACGTGACTCGCACTAATACCATGAAACTATCAATAATAAGACGAGAGCAGAGAGCCCAGAGGATAAATGAAAAACTAATTATCCCATAATAAACTTCGGAGCTTTGCTGCGCACTTGTCCATTGTTCCAGCGGATATACAAAAGCGCCGAGAAACGTTGAACCCTGTCACAGCAATTTGGCGAAGGTGACAATTACTCGAATCTCAGAGGCGTGAATAGCCGAGTTTTCTCATGCACGCCTCGATCAATTTCGACGCTGCAATTAGGCCTCTCTTTATGGCCTTTCTGCATAAAGGAGAGTAGAGTAGCTTAATCCGTGTCAAAGCACTGTTAACGCCCTATATGTGAAGACATGCAGAAATCTCTTTTACTCTCCCGCGAGTGCACGCGCGGGCGTGCGTGTCGTCACGCTTCCTCAATTTACGAACCTATATGCACGAGCGTATACGAATCCGATCGCACACACATGCCTCTCCGTTGTACGTGTCGGCTAACTCGACGACGGCTACATGCTCTGATGAATTTCTCGAGGAGAAAATAAATGCATAATTAACAATATTATTTGTATCTTTCTACTCGTCTCGCACCGAATAACTCGTGTTCTTCGTCCCTGCCAGCATCATTACAGTTGCTCAGATATCAACCGAGTGCCAAAAACGAGAGTGCTAATTGCGGAAAATCTGACAACTGGGAATAAAAGCGTTTGAGATTCTGGTCCGGATTTGAGGGGGCAAGATGCTCACAAAAATTGCAGAATATCTACGTGTGATTTTCGACGAAAGTTGCTCGACAATTGGGAGAAAGAAATGGCAGATATTTTGCTGCTTTAAAAATCGCTGGTTTTTCGGGAACTAGGACAATGTGATTTGCCGGAGTTCTCAATGCCTCGTCGCAAGAGCTGCAATGACAGAACTCATCTTTCGTAGGCCGATTCGATTGGAAGCGAGAACCGAGAACGCTTCGCTGCTAATTTTTCTACTTAATTAGCGTGACGAGATAGGCACGATGATTAATTTAAGATGCGCAAGAGTTTCGCGTATTTTTCTCCCATTCTCGTCGCAGTGAATGGCCATTGATGCGTTTGTTTTATTTTTATTCTAATTAGCCGAGCCGATCCATTGAGAAAGGCCGTTACGAAAGCGCGAGCCTACCAAGTCACGTGGCTGAAGAAAAATGATTTCATCGATTTTTTCGATGACTCTCGTTACTGAAAGAATCGCGGGCGATGATACTCACTAAAATGACTGCAACGACGGCCATCACGACGATTACGAACTTCCGGACGATCGGCCCGTACTTGCTTCGATTGTAACGATCCCCCCGATCAGAGTAAAGTCCGAGCTCCGAAGTGCTGATTGCGGATCTTCGACCGGTTTCAAACATTTCTCGCACCGAGTGCCCGAATTAAGATGCAGATTCGTCGCACGAGCACTCACAGTCTATCGCGTTTGGAGGAACGCATTCGAGGCCGATTATCCGTTGAATCTCGGTCCCCGTTCTTCCATGTTAGACTAAACCGGGACGCCGCTCACAGGTGCTTGAGTAAAGATCGAGCAAAAACTACACGCATTGAGGCAACAATGCGAGTTGAGTATTTTCGATCCTCTTCTCACGACGACTTCGCGCAGACTAGAAAAGCCCCGACGACATTCGCCACTTTTCACAAACAATCGCTCCGTTATACTCGTGCGCGGTGTAAAATGAAAAATTTCTTTCTCCTCGCTGAGAAGGGGCGCCTGCGAGAACTCCTACTCGCTGCTTTCTGGTAGAAACGAACGTTTTACGGGCTACTTACTTTCCGAGGCGGGAGGGACGGACCCTCGCACGAAACGCGAGCACGAAATCATCGACTGTTGAATCTCCGTGAATCTATGAATTGCAAATGTTACGTGCGAGGGAGAAAAGTCGCAACGGAGCCATCAGCATCGATTCCGATTCCAGTGAATATTTGTGAGGACGGCAAGGATTTATGGAAAAACCGTTTTTTTTATTATCAGTTTCTCATGCTAATTACATTGCATCTCCATTCGGTAAGTAGAAAAACGAAATGAAATAAAAAAGAAGAACTGTGTTGAAAATCAGTGGAGAACGAGAGCGAAGAGAAGAGTTGAAAATGCGAAAGCGAATTGGGTGAGAAAAAGTATTTTTGTCGTTTCAAAACGCCTGTGATTCATGACTGTACAAATGAAAGGCTTTTTTCTCAACTTTTATCTTCCCCGTCAACAACCTCCGATTCGTTTCCCGATGACGATGAAATCGGTATTTTTCGTAGCGCTTATTGGTTCTAAGTAAAAAAATGGAGGAACGAGACACACGCGGCCGGATCGTTCCAAATGCCACGTCGCATCGTTATATGCGTAGTACACAAAGTACTGCGGCAGGACTCGGACGAATGAGTCGATAAGTGTGTATCGCACTAAGAAAACGAGGTGTGTCCGATTCGGAGAGTTTAAGAGAGCAGACGTATGGGGGCGCCGATGAAAGAAAACGTGAAAAATCAACTGCGTAGTGCTCGTGACGCAAGCTTCGGGGATCAGCGCTTGCGGGTTTCGAATGAAATATCGGGAATTGGATAGTGGTAGCCTACGGGGACGTGGGTCGTCGTAGACGGAAGAGTCGGCACGGGCCCGGGTCTTCCGGTTGGCGGTGACCAAGTATAAGTGGATACAGTCGGGTCGTATTTTATCGTTGGATAAGGCGGTGGGGTAACCGTTACGTAAGTCGGTCTCTTGGTCGTCGGAGGAAGATAAGTGGGTGGATAAGTGGGTGGCAAATAAGTGCTTCCGAGAGTGGTTGTAGGTGTGGTGAGGCGTACCAGTTGAGTCGTTGTTCTTTGAGTTGTCGTCGTAGTTCGCGGGGGACGCGTGCTCGTTTCTGGGGGAATATAGGTAACCGGTGGTTTAGTTGGTCGTGGGGTTGTCGTTGTTCTTCGAGTTGTCGTCGTAGTTCGCGGGGGACGCGTGCTCGTTTCTGGGGGAATGTAGGTAACCGGTGGTTTAGTTGGTCGTGGGGTTGTCGTTGTTCTTCGAGTTGTCGTTGTAGTTTGCGGGGTACGCGTGTCTGGTGGAAGATACGTCGATGGTGGTCGAGTTGGCCGGTGCGTTGTTGTTGTTGTTGTTGTTGTCGTTGGTCTTCGTGTGGTTGTTGTCGTCGGTGGTGGAACGTACTTCGGTGCGGTTGGTTGCGGTGTTGTTCTGCGAGTTGTCGTTGTGTACGGTGTCGTTCTGCGAGTTGTCGTTGTGTACGGTGTTGTTCTGCGAGTTGTCGTTGTTGAGGGGGGTAATGTCGAGGAACGCGGTTCCGATGGTTGATCCGTGAGTGGTGGAAGGTACGTCGGCGGCGTTGCCCGTGTCGTTGTGTACGGTGTCGTTCTCCTAGTTGTCGGAGGCTCGTATCTTGTAGTGGGTTTGCTCGTTACTGGAGGAAGGTAACCCGTGCTCGGTCGCCTGGTGGTCGTTGTTGTTGGACGTGGATAATCGTAGCCTGTGCTCGGCGGAGTGTACGGTCTGAAAACAAATGGTGAAATAGAGTTGGTGGAGTAAAGATTTCTTCGTTCGGGGATGACGGTCGACTTTTTTTTACGACGGATATTATTAATAAATCTTACCGTCGAGTCACCGTTTGGGGAATGGTGTCCTGGGGTGTCCGCGGTGGAGGAGGCCTGGTTGGTGGCGGTGGAGGCCTGGTTGGCGGCGGCGGCGGTGGCGGTGGACGCCTGGTTGGCGGGGGCGGCGGTGGGGGTGGACGCCTGGTTGGCGGGGGCGGCGGTGGCGGTGGACGCCTGGTTGGCGGGGGCGGCGGCGGCGGTGGACGCCTGGTTGGCGGGGGCGGTGGTGGCGGTGGAGGCCTGGTTGGCGGGGGCGGTGGTGGCGGCGGACGCCTGGTTGGCGGTGGTGGCGGCCTGGTTGGTGGTGGCGGTGGAGGTGGGGGAGGAACCCTTCTTGGCGTTGGTAGCGTAAAAGGTGTGTTTGGAGTTGGGTAGTTGTAACCTTGGACCCCTGTAGTTGGGGGTCTTTAACCGACATTTCGAATTAGAATCAAGTTCTCGTTACATCGATTCCGTTTATCTACTATGATCAAAATAGAGTTTTACACGTACCGTATTGTCGTTGGTACATTCTTAGTATCTATGGGTGTATGCGGCGGCGGAGTCGGACGCGGCGGCGTCGGGCGCGGTGTCGTTGGACGCGGTGGAGTCTGACGCGGCGGCGTCGGGCGCGGTGTCGTTGGACGCGGTGGCGTCTGACGCGGCGGCGTCGGGCGCGGTGTCGTTGGACGCGGTGGAGTCTGACGCGGCGGCGTCGGGCGCGGTGTCGTTGGACGCGGTGGAGTCTGACGCGGCGGCGTCGTCGTCGTCGGGCTGTTTGGCAACAAAGTTAAGATTACACGATCGATTAAATTCGCCTGATACTTCATCGGGCAATCGGCCCATTATTCCTATTTTACGAGCCATCATTCTGTTTCAAAGGAAACTGACTTACCCTGGCGGGAAAGTCAACCGCGATACCGGAGGCGGATAATCGTAACCCTGGGTTTTTCTCGGCGGCGGAGGTGGTCTCGTCGTAGGCGGGGGAGGTGGTCTCGTTGTGGGCGGGGGAGGGGATCCCCTTGTCGCAGGCGGAGGGGTCGGTCTCCTTGTCGTGGCCGGTGGCACCGCAGTCCTGCAATTGAAAAGTTCAGTTCATATTTTTGCAAGGGGAAGCGCGTGGCATCCTGCAGGCAAGCCTAAAAACATCCGCATTGTCAGAACGTTTTCTGAATCGAGGATCATTGCGAGCGTTAAGGGTTCATACGGAGCTGGATGGAACGGAGTTGGAGAAATGCGGGCTCCTCTGGTTGGAGGGATGCAATAAAACCTTCTAAAATCGTTCATCTCAATTTTGAGCTCTCTAATGAAGTCTCCTTACGTGACTGGCCTATCTTCGAAAGGAATACGGGGCTTGTCGTAACGGTAGCCTTCGAATTGCTCCTGGCGTTGAGCATAATTGTCTATCGCCCTTTTGCTCTTAGCGTGGACATCGCTGGTGCAGATCACCGCCAACAGGGTGGCGGCCCATAAGAGCTTCAACTGAAATCACACCAAACGAATTTCATCATCAGCATATCAAGCTTTCAAATCAATAAATACTCGAAGGAAACAATCGTCGTAACGCGATGGTCAAGCGACATTGCACTGCACAGAATAAAACACTATCACACCACGATATAAAAGCTTTTACTTTCCGTGGGATATTCTCACGCCTCGCCCACAACCGAACGGGCGGCTGCGCTTCTCCTCTTATGTAAACTCGCACGGCGATTTATACTGTGATACACCGCACGGTGATCGTGAAAGGTTCCCGCTTTACCTCTGGCTCTCCCTCGCTCTCGGGCATTCTGCTATATCGAAGCAAATATCAGCGACGTCACTCTTCTCTTCATTCATCCCGAATCGCTCGCTAATCGTGGAGATAATTTAGCCTCGTTCTTAAAAATATATATGATCGATCATCTTCCAACGGAATTTTTCTGTTTTGTTCCACGACCTTTCTTCCCCGGCCCCTCTCGAGCCTCGTGCTCTTGAGTCCAAATTCATTTTGTTTTTATTGCTTTCAGGATCCACCGCGATCGATCCGAGTGGCCCCGACGCTTCTATCGCGAAGAAAACGTCCAGTGACCTTTAACTGGGCATTATTTATCTGGAAGATGTTCCCGTCTTTCCTCGACTCGGTGCACTACGGAGGAAAATATATCGTCTCATCCCCGCAGGTCGCTTTGCCCATGGACGCTTCTCTCTCTCTCTCTCTCTCGTTCTCTCCGGAGCACGTGAAAGGTTCGCTGTTTTTATAACGCGGAGCATATCCTATCTGCAAAATGTGCTTTACCACTTGGATGCAACCGCGCGAGCGCGGAGCCGAGGGTTCAACTTGGCTGCGACTCGACTCTCGAGGCTTGGGATTAAGGAGGTTCGTCGTTGCTGGTAAATCAGAGTTTTTGCGGGGCTGCGATGAACGAGATCTTTCTGTGAATAAAACTCTTAGAGTTGGACGGATCGCCAACAAACTCAAACATCGCGAGCCTCCTACGAAGAAAACTTTCATCGGTAATAACGTTCGATGTGTAACACGTCGCTGGAGATAACGAAAAGTCACGCGACCCTAGACAATTATGAGTCGCTCGAGTGTTGAAAGATATTCGAGCAGAACGAACATTTTCGATGGCCGTTGACATCCGCGACTCTTCCAACCTCGTTCGAAGTTGCCGAGTGTGTACGAGCGAGTCGTCCGGACCGAGAGGTCGGATCTCCCACGTAGCTCAGGATTCGTTTTACGCCTTTCTCGCTTCAATCCCGCCAAGACATTTAAGTCTTCGGCGCTCGTAGGCCCCGGCCGTCTCTCAACTCATCCTCTGATATATAAATCAGTAGGTTATTTCATAACATCGTGCATCATTCGGCCGCTCAACGTCGCTTCTCGACGTCGAAGGCCTCGGAGAGCGCTGAGGGGAAGAAAAATAATAAAAATTATTGCCAGCCGCGCGCGCCCGCACACACTCGAGACCGCTATTACCGCGAGTGAATTTTCTCAACGCGCCTTCCTCTCCCCGCTAAATTTCCCGGTTAATTGCAGTCCTGTCGAGTCCTCCGGACGCTCCCCTTCGGTTAATAAATACAAATATTTTTTTAATTCAGCCAACCTCCCCGAGAATAAGGCGGGGAAAACGGACTCGTTTTGTATAACGAAAAATACGTTATTTTTCAAGAATTTTCAAAGTATTTAGACACCGATTGCAAAGAGCACAGTATTTTTTTAATTGTCCTATTTCTCGACCCTTGAATTCTACACAGCAAAAAGTGATGCTCGTGAGAACTATATTTCGTTTTGTTTTCGAGTCTTATTCCTCGTGTCAGACCAGCATTTACTGATAAGTGAAAATGTAGCGTAAATTACAAATTTTCACTGTCGCAGCATAGTAAATTCCGCGATAAATACGCGAATATGCACCGAATACGTGTGACATTTTACCATAAATATAGTTTTTTTTAACAGTTGCCCGAGCGTACTTTGCAATATAAGCATTCGAAGTGAGTGAAAAGATTTTTTACCATGCTTGCAGAGAAAAACAGTCTTGAGTCTTTTGAATAAAAGCCATGGGCATTGGTCTTTTTACCATGGTGGATAGAACAATTCTTATTGCTGCTCTTCGAATTAATGCTGCAATCGGCGAGATACTAATAATCCCTACACTGAGAAAAAAAGTTATTGGAACAACGAAATGTGGCATTGCGGGGTGCCAATGAAATCATCAGAAGGTTAAACATAATTGAACGAATAAAATAGTTTGAGACGAAACTGCAGGTTCATTCTCTCCGAAAACAGTGCAGTTAAATGAATGAAACTCTTGCAATAACATCGATTGCTATATTGAATCAAAAGTTCTTTGTTCTCAGTGTAGTACTTTTCTCTAAAATGTTCGGCCTCGTTTTCTCCGTGTACGTGTTAAGGGTGCTGCTGTTGAACTGCAAGTTTTTCATCTCATCACCATTTTGATCGATCCGCAGTTTCGTTCCTCCTCTACGCTCGCTGCTTTGCGCTTGTCCGTGTTCTTCAACTCGAAGAAAATCGACGCGGTTATACAGATTATTAAATAATAATATTTATTGATCAATGATTCTCGACAGTCTCTTCCGAAATCTCCGTTAGATAACCGAATGTCAACAGCGCCGCCGTTCCAACGAGCTCGTTGGAAGACCGAGACGCTAAAATAGTGAGTTTTCGAGCGACAATTTTCCCGGAGTTTTCATCTCGGCCCCCGAGCCACTGGTCGCGCGTCGAGCGTCCGGCAATGCAATAATCGACGCTAGTGAAACGGCACTCATCAGCGTTACGTGAAAAATGGGACGAGAGTCGAGCTCGAGGGGAAGGGAAAAGGGAAGAGGAAAATGGAAAGAAAAGAGAAGAAGCTGCGGCGGGCCTCGTCGGTGGCATCTTCATCGCGGAGAAAGCGCGACGAAGTTGCGTGTGTCTGTGACCGGGCGCGCGATGAGAGAAGGGAGACGACGAGCGCGATGATTCTTGACGATAGTGGGCAAACGATACCTCTCTCGATGGCCTTTATAAAATCGCGCGCTTTGCCTGAGATTACACACGAGCCGGTGGCTGCTTCTGCTTTCGCAGATTGCGATTATGCCCGCTTGGACCGAGTTCGATCGTATAAGGCGAGATCGACACTTTGCGATCCTCGAAATTGCGTCATTTCACAGCGCGCCTCAGACCCTCGTCCCATCTTTCCTCCCACTTTCATACGTAACGATCATAAAGTCTGTTTAGATTTTGAAATAACGATCCGTCATCGGCAGCATCCCAATTCCATTTTAACGAGGATTTTTTTCCAGACTCCGCATCACGAGAGCTCTTGGAATTGTCTTTTTCTGACCGGCGTCCCGGATCGCTGGATCCAAAGTTCTCCGGAGAGAACTTCAACCAAGTGGGAAAATAATGTTCTTTCGACGGGAGCCGCGCACTTCTGACGACGCTTTCAGGGGTCAGGAGCCATCGAACGAGAATGAAACGGCACAGGGAACAGCGAATGAGGCTAAATTCGAGTCGACTTAACGACTCCGGAGAAAGTAGATCGCGAGTGTCGTTTAGCGAGCCACATGTTGCGCGACGATGAATTATTTCGCCGAGACTCGCTGCCTCGGCCGCACAAAGGGGTTCGATTCGCGCTTGCCTCGTCGTTTTTCGCTCCTTTTCATTCGATAACTCGAAGCGAATTGAGGAAAACGGCTTTGTAGCGAGGGTTCTTTGAAGTCGAGTCTGAAAAGCTCGGACCGTTGCGTTCTTGCGTAAGGAAAATGGATTCCTGCTGCTCTTTCGTCGCAAGGACTAAGGTTTTCGCTCAGAGTGCGAACGTCAATAAAAGCGAAACTTCCGAGGCGTCGCGCGACGCTTTTTCTAGTTTTATACTCGCGCCGGACACGCGACGAAGAGATGAGAGGCGCGCCGAAATCTCGAGTCCGAACGTCGCGACGAAAACTAATAAAGTTTGCTGCCACGAGGGAGCGAGAAGATACGAAAAAACGAAACGGAAGAAAATCGTTTTTCGATGGCGGAGGTTTACGACCCGGAGCACGGGATGGCTCCAGGCCACCGGGGGAAGTGGAACACACCGCGCGCCATACGAGACAATATTTGAGACGCGAGCATTTATCATTCGCGGTTGCGAAATACCCGATGGCCCTCGCGACCGGTCCTCCCGAATGGATCCACCGATTCAGCCGCCCGCCGGTGCTCCTGCTCACTACGAAATTATGCAATCGTTGAATAATCCGAGTTCTGTTGATCTTTTCGTGTACGTCTACCAAAAGGCTTGGATCTCTCGATACGCGGTTGCGACTTAATCCCGAAGGCGAAGATACCAAAACTCATCCTCGGCCTAGAATCTTCTCTGAATATATCAAACCGAGTTCCTCGTTTTTTTTTCTCCATTTTTCCTTCAGTCTACCCACGCGTGCGTGAGTACTCGAGTAAAGGCTGTCCGCGAATGGTTTCACGCGGCAAGAAACACGAGATGATCGATCGTGGGATTTCGTTCGATCGCGACGACACCTCGGGACGATAATCGACGTCGATAACGAGTGACAAATTTGTTCGTGAACCCTCGAGCTTGCTCACGAACCGTTGGATCTTATCGGAACGTTCCCCCCCGACTCCGTCCTCTAGCAACACGGTAGCATGCACCAAAAAGAGGGATTTTTATGCAAATTGGGAGATACGTTCGAATATGTGTAAAATATTTGCTCGCGAAATTTCAACGGATTCGACCATAGCGTTTCTGAGAAAATTGAATTACTTTTTTACCTTGGATCTTATGGAAAAGCGTAAAAGAGGGGGAAAAATATTGAAAAAATACTGCTGCGAAAGGCTCTTTTTGATGAAACGAACTCTAGCATATGAACCAACTGTCAAAATAATTCTCGCGAAATTTTCGCTGATTTTACCTTACCGTTTATCTGCAATGTGCAAAAGAAAATTAATAAACGAAGTTTGTCTCTCTTCCGAGTTCTCTCGAGCTTGAGCAGGGCAGCCAACAGTGAAAAACTGAAGCGGTCAGAGCAAATGTTCGATATTTTGAAATATAAAGCAAGAAGCTTTTTTCGCCAAGATTGGGAACATTGTGGTTGAAATAGTTATTTTTTCATCTAAAAGTAAACAATTATGATTTTTTCATGTTAATTGAAGAGCAGAAACTAAATTCACGTGCAGTTGGTAAGCCTCGTCACGAGACTTTCGTCTTTGCTGTTCACCGCTTCTTCGGACTCGGCAGTATTCAGATTCAACGATTTTTTGTGCTCCGTAGCAGCTCGTGGGTTCTCCATAAAAATTTGGAATTGTGAAATAATCGGATGATGGGCCAAACGACCTTGATCCTGCGTAGGGAAGCCGCGATTGGGCGCTCGTGGGACGAGAGCCAGCTGCGCGTCTCATCGCGACGTTAAATTTAATTTTGTTCGATTGACCTTTACCTTTTCGCATAAATTCACCGAGCTGCTGAATTAACATCGAAGAAGTATTTCCCCGGGACGATGGGAGCGAAAAAGGCGGTGGAATTTAGCGTTGCCGCATTAGAGAAAAAGACCAGACAAGTTTTGATTTATTCCTGTGGATGACGTCAGTAGTTTTGGCAATAAATTCCGTGTCCCGAAAACCTGTTGTTTTATAATACGCGCCTCGACGAACCGAAGAATTCGAAAACTGAAATAAAAAAACGAGTCGCAAGTTGCGCTCGGAGCTACGACATTCCGGGGGAAAACACACGCGCCGGGTCGGCCCTCGTGCCCGACTCCGCGAAGAGCCCGAGACAGCGGTGGCTGCAGCGAAAAGAGACTGCAAGCGACGTTCGATCCTCTTGCGCAATCGAGAGAGGTCAAAAAGCGAAAAGTAAACTGCGAGCCTCGAATCAACCGAACGAGGAACAGTGCTAAACTTTTGCCTTCTTCCCGGATTGTGCAACTTAATTCAATCACGTCGCGTTAGCGGGGTCTTTGTTAGCGTAGCGCAACTGCGAACCGGCGCTAATCACTGTCAATGGACCCTCGAGGGTAGGCTTTTGTAATCGAGCTCCGGTGCTCGCGGAGCGCCGAACATTGCGATCGCACTTACGCCTGTTTTCTCCACTGTGCAATTATCGAAAAACCGATATGAACTTTCCCCACCCTCCCCCCGTTCGCGAATATCATTATTATGCATTCCGATCGAAGTAACTCTCGAGATATTTGCACCTGTCGACGGACGATTCTCCTCGCCTCGATCGATCGACGCCTGATTATCACTCGTTCTTGTAACTTTCGTGAAAGTCACTAGAAAAGGGATCGAGTCGGAGATGGTCGATGGGAAAAAAAACATGAGATTTTCGTCAGTTTTACAAACATTTCGATTCGCGGCTTGCTTTGACTACTTTTTTAACGAAGTTGTCGCAAGCCGCGTACCAATCGGTGAGCGCCGGGGGCGCGGAATTTCGAGGAAAACGAGAAAATCGAGAGTCGCGTTGCCAGAGAAGGCGATTCTTCGGGTAGCGATTATTCATGCGGTTTTTATTTCTTCAACGATTCATACAAAGTCATTCCTGCGTGGTCGCCTCTAATGAATCGTCGATGGGAGACCGTTTCATTAACTCTCTTTCAGGCTCATCGGTAAAACGCCACGTTTCGCTGTCGATACGCGCACGTGGATGGTAAAAGTGTTGCGTTGCGTTCATTTACGCGAGAAATGCCGAGCGTAACGAGAAGGTTTTATTCGCGGCCTCCTCGCGATCCCGCCTCCTCCCCGCCGGCATGCCGCACGTCCACAAACGTCTCGGTTTTTTTTCCGCCGAGACTAACAACGAATGAGTATTCTCCCGGTCGGCCAGAGCCTACGGTAAATGTTAATGACAATTTTTCTCGAAGTTGCCGATCGTGCGAGAAGCGCAAAGTTTATGCAGCCATCGATTGAATTCCACGGCGGATACGCACTCCTCACAATCCCAGTGGAAGTTGAGCGCTCGGGGTTCGCAAATTTTGAAAAACCCGTTACAAAAAGCCGCAGAAATTCTCGAATTTGAGCCACCGAGGGCAGATTTTCATCGAAAAAACGCGGGAGACTCCCGAAAGTTCGACGACCGCGTTTAAAATTCAGCAACGAAACAAATTTTTCTTCATTATTCGTGATTTTAAAACGGGACGATCGTGAGCGTGAACGTTATTGGACGAAGGAGCATTCCATTGGCGTTACACCTGCACGCGGCACACGAGATTGAGCGGCTGTCGCGACTGCCAGGATTTTCCATCGTTCCCCACGATCTTTTTTATACAACCATAAAGCATTTATCGACCCCGTGACCGTCGCGATCCCCGAAAGCAAGCAGGAGGAAAGAGCCGATTCCACTTTTCCCAGAAGGGCTTTGTCCGCGGCTACCGGTGAAGCTTATCACAACGGAGTGCGCTCACAATCGTGATTGACGCGTCGTATACTTGAGGCGATTCGGGGATCGCGACACCCTCGCGGAGAAAACGAAAATCCCAGTGCTTTCGTCTGTCGCGCTGTACGCCGATTGTCCTCAGTCACTGGTCACACGTGGATCGACGATGAATGTTCTCAATTGAGGTTAAACGAAAGAGGAGAAAAAAAAACAAATACAAAATCACCGAGTGCACTCTCTACTTACCATTTTGGTATAAAAACGCGCTCAAGCGAGCGCTTCCCGATAAAATGAGTGGACGATATGGAATGGCAAATGCGTGTGTGTGTGTGTGTGTCCAACCGATCGGAGAATTCACTCAAACTCGACACATGTCTCAAGGGAGCCGGTGTCCCGAGAGTAAACTTCTTCCAGATGAAGTTACGTTGGCCATTTATAGAGGATTCACCGGTTGTTCCCAGTGGAAGGGGGAGCATCGGGTGCCACCGCCCCCGATATTTTCCCTCCTCGAGCCTCCGGTCCAGCACTCGATATTCTCGCAAACGACTGTTGCTCTCCCCAGTGGATGCTGCTCGATTCGTCGCTCTCTCTCGCTCCGTTTCCCTCGCTTTTTCTCCCGTTTGTCCTCATCTTCGGATGTCACAGAGTGGGAGAGCCTCGGTTATTACAGACCGAGCGAGCAGGCGAGGGGAGAGGAAAGACCGAGAGCGAGAGTGAAGGTGAGAGTGGTCCATGGTCTCGGGATGAAGAGAGAGGGAGAGAGAAGAATGCGAGATGAGTTTAAACGTGTGCCGAGGTTTGTCCACGAGTAAGACGAGCTGTAACGTCCGTTAATGACGTCGATGGTGGTTGGAGAGGGCCGTGGCGCTCGAGGTCTCAAAATATTCAAAAATATTCGATTATTTTAGTGAAATGTATCGCGCGACACTGTTCGCGACTTCGAAGAAACGAATGGAGTTTAAAAAATTGTATATTTTTGTGGAAAGTAGTTCCAGTCGTCCCTGGACGACTCAGCGACCTGCTCGGGAGCCAACAGCGAGGCGCACCGAAATGAGGAAATCGAAAAAAGATTGTCACTCCGGTGTTTCGTGACTCGAGCGTGCACACGAGACTTTCCCGCTCCTCGACGACGCCCAGCCCTTCGTTTCTTTCCTGCAACGAAATCCTCCGCCAGACGAAATCACACTTTTCTTTGACGCTCCTCCGCGGATTGAGACCCACGAGGACTCGAGCTACCGGGTCATGCTCTGCGGCACGACACGTCTCGTGCCACAGCTCCGCCACCGCGAGGTCTGTAGATCGCTAAATAAATAACGCGAGCCCGCGAGATGCTGCAGCCAGGGATCAGCATACGGTAGGAGCTACGCTAACACGCTCTCCGTGTACGTTGCCTGCGCTTAATGACGTCATTATTCCCACGGAAATCGAAATCTCTGTTATTATCAGCAGCGTTTATGCACCTTCGAGCTTCAACACTGTCGTTATAGTGTCACTATTAATGTTTTCCTCATTTTTCTATCAGCGACAGCGTTCTAATGGCGCTTTTAATGCAATTTTTATTTTAGTGCACGGAGAAAATGGATTTTCAAAGTTCAATGCTCTTCAAGAATTTTCAAAGTATTTAGACACCGATTACAAAAAGAGTACAGTATCTTTTGAATTTTCCTATTTTTCGACCCTCGAATTCTACACTTTATTTTCTACTTCTTATTATGATGGATAAAACAATTCTTATTACTGCTCTTCGAATTAAGGTAGATCATGCCCGCGAAGGATCGTATTTTATGGGTGTTAAAGTTATTAATTCGAAATTATAAATACATTTATTCAACTTATCTCTTGACGAATGAAATTGCAAGCCATTAATTAATCGGGAAAACTGAACCCGAAATTTCATTCGTCCCTGGCTAAAATACCACAGTTTTTATGCAAAAAATCGCTTTAGAGAGCGCAGAGGGAAAACACAAGGGAAAATGGATCAAGAAAAAGTATATTAATAAAAAGACAGAAGGCTATGATAGAAATTACCTAAGCCAAGAGGAAAGAAAATTCCGAAATAAGCAAATGCGAGGTTATACGAGTGCTCGTTACCAATTTCGTTCAATCTTTAATGTAATTCGTCTTTATTACTAGCAAGACAATCGTCTCGAATTGCACGAAGTGCACGTTTTTCACAAACTTCGTAAGAAGCGTTCATTCGTTATATGGAAAGATGAACGATTTTTTATCTGTATTTTTCTTCATATTTAATCACGTTTATCTCAATAACTGATAAAACGAACCCTTTAAAATTGAATATACGTGTCAATCGACCAGCCATTTAAACTCTGTGTAAATTTCAAAACTTTCTTAGAAATCCGCTAGAATTTTTGGCCTCGTTTATCTCCGAGTAGAAAAACGTAATTTTACAGAATTTCTAAAGGGCTCCTCTCGTCGGGAGGTTCATCGTCGTGCGATCGTTTCTACAACAGCATCGTCGATGCGTCAAGATTATTTACAATTTCGCACAATCTTTGTGCTCCCCCTTGCCAAAGAGCATTTGACGTTTGAATATATATTCAATTAAAGGCTAATTAATAAATATTATTCTTGCTCTTTTGCGATAAGGAGAGAGAGAGAGGCGAGCATCGTATCGAAGATCGTTGAAGTCGATGCGGTGAGCAGGCGGTTTCAGTCCCATGGAAAACATGGGTTGGGCGAGCATCGTCGACACTTGATTCTCCATAATCCGACGAGGGTATCTCGAGACGAGTGACCATGACTCGTTCGCTACACCAATCGTGTGTCGCTTCAATCGGCTCCATTATAAATTCATGGCGGAATGAATGCGGCGATCGTTAAAATGATGCGCGAAAAAATCACGTTTGAGAGTCTCGAGCGTTCGATATATTTCAGCGACTCCGCGAAGATCCGCTCGAGATCGAAAGTCTTCGGATCTCAGGATTCCGTTGGTTGGCCGAGAGGAACGAGGAAGGCGATCGGCAACGGTAAGAAAGAAGCTTCGAAGACGTGGGAAAATGCATCGGTCGTGTGCGATCGCAATGTCAATAGCATTCTGCCTCGATTTGCGAGGTGCGCGCGTCCTTGGAGCGTTTCCAGGTCGTTGGCAGCGGAGGTGCTCGCTCCGGGATTCCCAGGATATTTTTCATTGTGAAGTAATATTCGAATCGGTTAATTTATGCGAAAAGGTTGGAACGCCGGTAAAGGACGAGGGAGCGACCGCGCCACGTGGCCTCCTCATCTCGCCCGAGCAGAATGTTCCGTCAAAACGCGGATGTCACCGATGGAAAACAACATTTAACATTTCTCTCAATCATTCTCCTTCATAACGAAATTAATCGTCAAGATCGTCGGCCCATAAACGTGTCATTTGCCCTCGGTTTTTTGCTGTTTCTAACGACGTGGCCGGGCGATCCGGAGTCGAGGCTCGTAACGATCGCTTCTATAGTGAAAGCGGATCTCTTCGCGAAGACGAACACTGAGACGATATTTTCATAATTTCAAGGTGAGCCCCGAACAGAGGCCGACACATTAAAGCGGTCGAGTTTTTCTTCAGTATTTTAACAAACCTCCAGGTAGAATATCTCCAGGTACAAATTTTCATCGGTATTTATCTCTCGGAGAATTTCTTCGAGGATTTTTGCGGTTGAAGAGCTTCCAGAATCATCCTCCGTTAGATTCCAACCCTTTCTACGTTCTCTTCCGAATTCGGCATTGACATTTTGGCAAAGTTACGAAATCGAGAAGATCCGTGGAGCGAGCTGAAAAAAAGCCCCTCATTTCAGCCGCTCCGTTTGTCGCTTCTAACGCAACTTTGATCACAGCGAGATCTCAGGTCAAAAGATCCCCGAGGCGTTAAACTGCCGAGCAGATTCTCCTCTCGATCGCCCTCCGTTGCTTTCTCGCGCGCGCGCGCCTCTTCGTCGCGGCTCGATTCTGCTCCCGTCGACGACGCGATTATTCGACCAAGCGTTTCCGGCTCTGGACGCCTGTGAGCTCAAACTGCGTCCGAGGCGCCGCTCCAGGGCGCAATTTTTGGAGCAATTTTTCTCGGAGCAACGAGATCCGCTGACAACTGACGCTTCTCTCGACTCGAGCTCTTCGCCCATTCGGCGATTCACGCGAGTCGCTTCTCCCCCTTTTTTATCGCTCCCTCGGTATTTTTCTTTGAGTAACACACTTGTACCCGTGGAGGAAGCGAAGGTCGATGCGCGTCCCAGCCTTTTATCGTTTCACCGTTCACTCGACGTTTTACAAACACAGGCGCGCGCGCGCTCGCACACATACGTTCGAGCACTTTACTTGCTGGCTGCGTGTACGAACGAGCCTTTATCCTTTCATAAAAAAATAATCAATACAGTTATGACGATACAGGCGTTGTGACGGAGGATAAAGGTCGCGAGCAGATTTAATTTGGCTCGCAAATCTTTCGAGTTGCCGTGAAAAAAATGGCCGATTGCGGAGAGCGAAGCTTGTTATCTTGACCGGCGATTTATTTGACTAGGAATCAAGAAATTTGATCGGGCCCCGAGATAAGGGATTCGAATTGCGTCGAAAAGTGCGTGGATTTGTATTCAGGTGCTGCGCATTTGTGTCATCGGATTCCAGTTTTTTCGCATTAAAATCTCGCGACGAATAAATTTATCGATACTTTTCGGAGCCGTAGTTTCATTCGCCAGTCATTTCGTCATAGTTTTTACCATCAGACAGCGTCAGGTGTCATTCGAATTAGAAATCCTACGGGAATCCTCGGAGCTGAGTGCGTGTTTCAAAATTCGAGCCTCTCGTTCCTGCCGATTCCCGAGAACCGTTCGAATCGACTCGAATGTGACTCAATCTGTCAACAGCTCTTTTCTTCTCGCCAATTAATACCTCGTTCAATTAACGGATTATAAAAGTAAACAAACATCGCTCGACTCTTCGGAGTCGATCAGGAATCAATTTAACGAACTTCGACGCTCTTCTTTACGATCGAACGAGTCGCCGGCATTGAGACCGCGCCGTTTCGAACCTCCTTCAATCCTATCCGAACGCTCACTCGCACGTACGAAAACGCCCAAGGCGCTCTGGTGTAACATCTCTCCCATGGAATTTCGATCATCGTCCTCAAACGGTGCGCTTGGCTCAACGCTCGTGCCAGCAGGCTGCGAGGCCTGTTGAGTGCTCTTGTCTCAGCAGCAAGCTATTTTTATTCCCTCGCTGGCGTGTTTCACGTTCGACAAAGTAACATTTTGGGCTCCACAATTCGATGATTTTCGGAAAGAAAATTATCAGTTTCGTCGGGTCCAAAATTTATGAATACGAGCAATAAAAGTCCGAAGAAATTCGACTGCCTTTCGGCAGGCCCGGAACATATCGAACATCGAAATAATTCGAGTACAACGACCTCAGATGTGGGCTAATGCAGAGAGAACGTTTTGTTCTCGAGTCGACGTATTCGTTTCATTCAACTTAGCAGAGGAAAAGGGACCTTGATCTGACAGGAAATGGGGCAAGAAGTGATAAAAAAAAAAACAGAAAAACAGAGCGGGAGAGATTTTTTTAAATGTTGCGAATCAATCGATCTTTCTATCGCGTTTTATCCTACGATAAATGACGTATTTTGGAAAAGAATTTTTGTCACCCACCGACCAAGTAGCAATCCGGCAGCAGAGAGTATGGAGAAGCAATAAAAATGAAATCGCTCATGGGAGGAAAAAGTCAGAGTGTCCCGAGCACACCGTGTCCTTGGCTGTCGCACGAAAGGAAATACGAATAAAGTTTAAAGAGCAATAAAGGTTGCGAGCAGGTGTTTTGACGAATGGCGTACACGAATATTTCGGATGAATACATAGAAAAATTTGCTATCTTTTGTAGCAGCGCTGTCCTATGTCGCCACTCTGTTACATTTCACCAAAGTGCGTTGTAATTTTGATGCCGAAAGCAGCAGTTCTCTCAAATTTTTCTATGTACGACAGGCAATATTGAGGTCTGTAAAATTCTTACAACGAATTCTTTCGTTCTTACGAACGATCAATCGATATCCGAATGGCACTCGTGTCTTGGGGTGAAATATTAAAAATTGGTGAATTGGACTGGACAAATTGGCGAAATGTCGAAAATATTTGTATCGTCGAGTCGCACCGTCCGAAAAGAAGTAAATTTTCTTTTCGACAAAGATTCACTTGACAAAGTCCGCTTGTGAACGAAGCGATTGCTTGAAATTTTGATTTTCATGTTTATACTCGCAACGCCTCATGTATTTGGTGGGCGCATGAATTTGCTACGTTATTGAGCGAAATTTTACATTATTTGACACACTTTGTAGCGATTATTATTACAATATCGATACAAAGTGGTCCGACGTTACCATAAAAACATAGTAATTTTTGCTATAAAGTCTCTCCGTGTGCGTCATTATGGAAATTATGGAATCGGAGCCCGCAAGGTCAGAGGAGTTGAATTTTGATTTTTTCAGCACGAAAAAAGGGGCTCCGCCGAGTCGTCGGTGTCCCAGGATCGACGCTGGCAAGATTAATGTCGTTAAAATAGTGAATATCGAGTAGCCAGTCTCGATCTCGTTAATCTGAGATGGCCGCGTTGAAAAAATTTGCTTAATCACGGCAAGATAAGCGATGAAAAAAGATTTTTTGTGCCCCGCTGCGTCGAGACTCGGAAAAAAGAGTTCTCCGCTCTCCGAAGATTCTCTCTTCGTTATCCCGTAAAAAAAAGTATTATTTCATAATTTGGGAGTACGAGACGAGGGGGGAGAAAAAACCGCGTGCGCGAAAGTGACCGGCGTGGTCTGCGCCGGGACGACCTTGGATCCGGAGTTTCTATACACGAGCAAGGCCGGCGAGGATCTTCTCCGCGTGATGCAAATGTGTCGAAAACAGTGTGAAACTGCGCGCAGGAGGGAGAGATCGAGCTCTTCCCGAGGCGGTCGCGAAAAGGTTTCATCGATTCGGGTCCTCCGCGCGTGAAAAAACCACTTCGAGTCTTGGCTCCTTGCGAGTCTTTTTTTTATTGAGCTCTCCGATCGTGTGTGACATAAGATTCAACTAAAATCGTATAAAACTAGGAATGAAAATTAAAAAAAAAAAAAAGAAAAAAGAAAAAAAAAAGCAAAAGCAAAAACACACAAACACAACGGTCCGGTCGAGAAGCTGGGATAGAATGGAGAAATGCACTGCCGTCAACGCGTCTCCGTCCGTCTCACGTCACGAGATTCCCTCTCACTCCGTGTCCTGCTCTTCCTCTCCGATGAATCCTCGAGTCGCTTCGCCTCCGTTCATATTAAAGGTAGTGACCGTAGCCGAAACCGAAGCCGTGGCCGAAGTAGGGGTAACCTGTGTTTGCGATGCGGAATCAGGTCTTTGCGATAGAAATGAAATTCACATACGTTAACCGTATGCAAAGGGCGGATCTACGAGGACGAGGAAGCGAATGCGGAGTCTCACCGTAGTGGCCGTAGCCGCCGTAGCCGCCGTAGAGCCCGTAACCGCCGTAGCCGCCGTAGAGGCCGTAGCCGCCGTAGTAGGGATAGCCGTAACCGTACAGACCGTGGTGACCGTAGCCGTAGCCGAGTCCGTATCCGCCCAGGTATCCGGGACGGGCGAGGGCGGTGCCGATCATCGCGAAGAGGAGGACGAGAAACTGGGGAAAAAAAGCGCACGGCACCGGGGGTTTGAGCGACAAGGGAGGCGAAACATCCGGAAGGTGGGAATCGCAAACTTTTGCTCGAGTCTCTTAATCCGGGGGATATTTTTGAATTCTACTACTCCGGTATGTGCTTAAAGCGATGAAACTCACGATCTTTGAACTGGCCATACTGTCGATGGTTCGGATTCGGAAATGTTATCGCGTGCGCTGTCAACTCAGCTTACTCCTCAAAGACAGCTCTTCTTGTAATGTCGAGGTTGCTCCTGCGCGGAGCTTCTTTTATAATAAAATGCTTCCGGTGGAGCCTGCCCCACCCGCCATTATTTTGTATTCCTATCATCTTCGCCGTTCCTTTCGTCCACCCCTCCCCCCTCGTCAGTGTGTCTTCTTCTCTATTTTTATTTCATTCTTCATTTCTATTGCACATTCGTCATTCGGCGTCTCCTTGAGCTCTGGTTAAACGCGGCGACAACAAACCACACTTGCATACACGCGATAATAACAGTCTTCATTGTCCCGTGGCTCCCTGCCTCCCCCCCGTCCCGTGGGAGACCCGCTCGTGCCTGCCTCGCGCACGCTAACGTACTCTAATACGCAATAATCCGATCGCTCGTGCAACGCTTTTCCGTCGCGCGTGTTGACCGACAGGAAACTCGAGGTAAATATGCTCGCGCGCCGCAGTTCGATGCCTTGACATCGCCAAGACGAATCGTAAAAACAAAACTCTCTTCCCACAGAGCCCGAGATAACGGGGATTACAGGTGGAAATTAAATCGATTAGCCGTGCAAAAAATTGTATATTTCCCCCCCGCACCTCGCCGCGACTCTTCCTTTATTCTTATTTCAGGTCGTTATTAAAATGTAGTTAATTAGACACCGATCTCGATGGACAATGCTGCGTACCGAGTAACAACGATTCGTTACGTTGGGAACCTCGCAAAGGAAGAAAATAAGCAGGAAAAGTGTCCTCAATGGCTTGATTACGATACTTTGAAAAGAACGTTTTTGACTCTCCGCTTTTCGATGGAAATCCGGGGCCTTGGAATCCTCCAACACTCTTCGTGGGCTTCGCAAAATCTCTCGCGATTACAGTGATTCGACGATTGATTTGACGACGGAAGGAGCACCGAGAGAGAGAGAGAGAGAGAGAGGCGCGCATCGATTTAGCTTCGAACGTTCGCTGCGCAGAGTTCAACGACGCTCGTGATAAAGTGACATAACAATGGCGCGGGAATTACGAGTCGAGAATAAAGTTATCGAGGAACTCTGACGGCGTTATTCCACGGCGCATCCGCGCGACCTCTTACCTCGAGGCCACGAAATTTATTAGAATTTTAGCAGCGACATGCCGCGCCTCGCACACGACGTCGCCGTTCCCTCTGCTCGCGGTATTGCGCGGCGGCAATGGCTTCACTCATCTCGAATGTCGACGCGTGGAACGAATATTTCGAGGCGAGGATTCGGAGACCAACTCGGAGCGTGACCCGATGGATTTTCTCGAAAATCAAAGCCGATTTGAGATTCTGTCGAGAATCCGAGAAACGTTTTTTCCCAAGTTTTATAAATCTGGAAGAATATTCGCGAGCTTCCAACGAATGGATTTCTCGTTGCTGGGGAAACACGAAAAATCATTCTAGCGCGATGAAAGACGAAATTCGGGCGCCCTCAGCGGCGACTCGAGTTTATCTCTCCCCGGAGAATTGAAGGCTCGCATCTTCCTTTGAATTTCGGCCACATTTTCACGTCAGTCGTCGCGAAACGGAGGATCGAACCGTCGAGCGGATAGAAACGCGTTCAGGAAAGGGTGCTGGGAAACTCGGATATTTGAGGCTCGGAAGCATCGCTCGGTATCGTGTCGAAGAAAAAAGCTTTATTCAGCGTACAAAACGACAATATCTTACATGAATAAAAGTCTCGTTAGTTGTTAAGTAAGAATATTTGGTTATCGAGATTGTTAAAAAACGGGTATTGAACGGCGAGGCCTCAAGATCGAGCTAAACGTCGTTGGCGGTCGACTGGCCGGTGGTGCTCGGAGTGTCAGTATTGTTTTTGTCCTCAGCCGAGAACAAATACTCCCTGAAATCGTCAGGGCGGAATCTCAAGTCGTCGTAGTCGTCGAGGCTCGGTAAAAGCAGTCGGCCGAAGCGTACGCGGCCCTGGACGCTGAGAATTTCGGGCGGCTTCGAGGTCACGGGGGCAGCGGTGGAGTTGACGACGGTGGCGTCCTTGAGGAGGTCGGCTTTGGGGCTGATGCGGCTGGTCGAAGCTTCCCCTCGGCTTTTGGCCGGGCGGTCGGTGCTCGGGACCGAGGGAACCAAGTTTTCGGAGTCTCCGACCTCCGCGAGGAAGGGGGCGGCGGGATGGAAGAGGGGAAAGTTCGGGCCGCGCTGCAGGCTCCTCGGGAAGCCGTCGAAGGGGCTCTGGAAGCGCTGGCCGGAGAAGTCGAAGTTGTTCGAGCGGAATCCCTGCTGGCGGGGCCCGAACGAATCCCCGGAGGGCTGGAACCCGTTCCGGGGGTAGTTCCCGGCGACGAGGTTTTGGTAGCTCGGATTGTTGGCGAAGTTCGGGTTGGCTCGGAGGCTCGGAGCGAACCCGTCGGCCAGCGGCTGCCCGAAGCGGCCCTCTTGACGCTGCGACGAGAACGAAGGGCCCGGGAAATTAGGGAAGCCGCCCAAGTACTGACTGCCGAAAGGAAAACGGTCGAAGCTCCGGAAGCGCTCGGGGCTCGCCGACGGCTCGAGGGAGTCGGGCGAGCGCCCTGGCTGCCCGTCGCCGATCGTCTCCACCGGAGAAACCCCTCCGACGCTTTCACCCCGCTGCGAATTCCCCGGCTCCGGGGACGTTTGTCCTGGAAAGCCTCGATAAAAATCAGGATTGAAGTAGCCTGGGCCGCCGGGGCTCCCGGCGAACGGCCCCGAAGGGTACGCCTCCGGGCGAGCGGCCAGCCCTTGCCCGTTCAGCCCCGGATAGTTGTAGCGGTAATTGCTCTCCTCGAAATTGAACGGAAAGTTGCCGTTCCCCGGGCGGACCTCCGACTGGGTCTGCGCACTCCTGACCGTGTCGGCCTCGAGGCTCGACGACTTGGTCGGCTCCGTCGTCGCCTCCGACTCCTCCGCGGACTCCGTCCTCGTCGAAACGGGGAAAGCTATCGTCGCGTTCACCGCCGTGCGGTTCGGACGTCCGTCGTGGAGCTCGCCGACGAGGGTCGGCGACAGTACCGTTGCCACGTTCTTAGCCAGCACCGACAAGAATTCGCCTGCTAAAACATACGCGACGAAACGACATACCTTTAGCCAAATCATTCGAAACTCTCTCGATTTTAAAAGCACTCCTCCCGACCCGGCCGGGCTGCTCCGAGCAGCGAATCGTGGGGAACGAAACCGAGACTCCCGCGGGGAGCCCCGGCGAGCCGAGGGCCCGAGCGAAGCGAATTTTCGCTTCCTCCGCGTCCGCCGAAAAAATCGAGCTCGCTCGACCCCCGGTTCGCTGGGCCGAGAGAGTCGCGCCGAGCCTTCGTGACCTCCCCCGAAACGCTCCCGTCGACGAGCCTCCCTCGGGTCGACGAATCCTCCGGGCTGTGGGATTACTCACTGGCGATGGAGGGCTTGTTCTCGGCGCTCGTTGTCCCGAGGACTGCCAGCCCGGTGAGCAGAATCATCCGGAAAGTCTGTGAATGAGAAGAGAGTCGTGAGGAAACGAGAAAAAAAATTTTCCAGTCGAGCCGAGCGTGCGCCGCGAATATTTCGTCGGGCCAAAGTTCACCGGCGTGTCATTACGAGGGAGAGAGAAAAAAATAGAGAATACGCGGCGTCGAGTGTCTCGGGGGGTAGCGTGACTGACGCACTCTCGGGCGAGGCGTGTACGTCGATGCTTCTGTCATTGCTCAACGCGCACTGGCGCAATGCGCGATGCTGCCGGTGCATAATTATCCGCAAGTGCGTAATATCCGAGCGCGTGCGTACGCGGCGAATCGCGGGAGATCGTCGAACCCGTGGACGCGAGTGCGTCGCGTCACGTTGGAGCTTTGATTTTTTTTCGTCTCAATAATCCGGGGCATCGTCGTCGGCGCGATATCTGCGAGCGTTTGAACATTCGAGCGCGGAGACGCGGGGGAATGAGCTTGCTCGACGATCTCGAGAACTCTTGGCCGATAAATCCATCATATTTTACCCGAATCGCATTTTTAAGAGGTTTTATCCTGCGCGCTATTAAGGAGTTTCGGTACAAAGTCTAAATGTTAAGAAATTGATCAAATTTGGTGATAATGTTCTTCAACATCAAGTGCAAAAACACAAATTTTTTCAAAATTTTCTTCTACTTAGTTATCGAGTAATTACGCATTAAAGCAGATTTCTTATGCCCGGAATGTATACCTATATATATGGAAACGCTATGCTTACACACGTGAACTTTAGTGATCAATTACTCGATAACTGTGTAGAAGAAAAATGTTAAAAAATTTGTATAGTCAAATTTGGCACTAAAGAATATGTTCACCAAATTTTATAAAATTCTGAACTTTTTGAATTTTTAAATTTTTTTAGCATGGATTAGCATGGCAAGATTGTATCGCCTGTACCGAAACTCCTTAAGGAGGGTGGCTACGTTCGTCAAATTGATAATAAATTGATCAAATTTGGTGATAATGTTCTTCAACATCAAGCGCGAAGACACAATTTTTTTTCAAAATTTTCTTCTGCTTAGTTATCGAGTAATTACGGATTAAAGCAGATTTCTTATGCCCGGAATGTATACCTATATATATGGAAACGCTATGCTTATACACTTGAACTTTAGTGATCAATTACTCGATAACTGTACAGAAGAAAAATCTTAAAAAATGTGTACTGTCAAATTTGGCCCTAAAGAATATGTTAACCAAATTTTATTAAATTCTTATCATTTTGAAATTTTTAATGTATTTAACATGGTTTAGCATGGCAACATTGTATCGTCGGTAGCCACCCTCCTTAATACGAGGGATTATTCTCAATGAAAAGGTCCTACGGGAGGTGACGCGTCGATTTTTCACTCGCTACTACCGCACGGAAGCTTTTTACACGGAGAAACCCCGCGCGAAGCTCGTAGGAGTGACGCGAATCGCGGAATCCGTTGAATAAATTCACCAACCGGGGACGCATACTCACGTGCGTGGAGCGCTGCATCGTGCGTGTCTACCAGTGCCGACTAAAGGGTCCCACTCGACCACCTCGTCATATATACTTTCCCTGATCCTTACAAATGTGCACTCACTCCCGACTACATTTTGTCTAACGCCACGCAAGCCGCGTCGCCTTTTCTCCGGCTTTGGCCAACCCCCGACCGGACGTCAAGTTCCCATTGTTTCATATATCCGCGCCGCTGCGCACCCATCAATCGGAAAATCGAGCCTCTTGCGCGGCGAATAATCGATGATTTGCTGCGCGGGGAACACCTCATTATACAGGAGTCGACGATCATCGGCGTCTCAACATTCCCGATTATGTTGCTGGGGCCCGAAAACTTTTCGAGTCTGCCGAATATTCGCCGGGTCGTCGACCACTCAACTCCACTCGCGATCCAAAGATTTGAGCTGCTTCAAACGGCTTCGGGAACGCAGCTAAATGCGGGAGCGAATAATCGCTTTTTGTCTGACCGCAATTCGTTCGATTGCGACCGAACCGTATCGTGTTCGTTTTGCTCGACAGTATCTTCTTAGGGCCTCTTGCAATTGGCGAAATCGTGGAAAAAAGAATTTTTCTGTCAAAGATCTTGCAAAGAAAAAATCTTCTGGAAAGACCATTTTTACTATTTATTTTCGGCGAATGTTTTTTTTAAACTCGCTCTGAATTGATATTGTTTTTATAACAATTGTTGAATGTGTGAACAGTTTTTTGGATTGAAAAGAAAAAGAATCGTGCGCGTTGAAAAGTGAGGTTATGAGCTGTCATCGAGCAGATTCTGCTTTTTATTTCTGTGGCATTCTTAGGTCGTTCAATATGCTGAGAAATCGAGGAGTGTCGATGATTATTATTTGAGAAATCATTATAACTCTACGTTATTTTCCAGCTTCGAATAATCCTCGAAGAGTCAGATTTATGAAAATAAATGTCATGGACAAAAAATCAATTGGCGATGGGGACGGAAGAGGTTAGGAAAAAAAATGGATTCGAAGTCAAGAAATGCGAGGGCAAAGAGAAATTTGGGTAAAAAACGGCGTTGCGCGAATTATTCCCCGCTGAGTTTTATTAGACAACTTCACACTGCTTAATTCGGTTCTGTGTGGTTCTCGTGCCACCTGCAGATTTTATTCGATATTCAACTGGAAGTTTTGGACATCGAATATCGATAAATACGCTGTTTCCGCAATCTCAAAAACTCGTTTATTAATATTATTCGCAAAACCGGGCTCGGCCTCATATGGCGACCTCGATGCACAGAAAAATCCTTCAATCAAAAAACATTTTGGTTTGAGAGGCAAAAAAACGTCGTTGGATTGTACTCTTGAATCGGTATTTATCACGCACGAACGATGGAACGAATCCCACGCTCATTCGTCCGCGATCCCATGACGCCGCTGTACACTTGCCTCAAACATGCTATATACAAGCTAATTAATGAATTTATCAAGTTGAGTGTAGGTCGACAGGGAATACACAATAACGATATAAGAAAACGCTCGTCGCGTCGTATCCCGACGGACGTTTTCAGCCTGTCCGAAGAGCTATTTGCTCTTTGGATACATCGTAAATATACTTTACGATGATTCTTCTCCAATCGACGCGCTAGCGAAATTAAAATGGCTGTCGACTTACCCTTATAACAGATCTTACTATACCGAGGAGCAGATAAAAATGAAGAAACTTCAGAAACGACCACGGTTTATTAATAAACGAATCACATTTGCCACATTTCTACCATCTCGGAAGAATTATCATCATAAAATCACAAGAAAATGCCATAAAAGCGCCGCAGAATAACGTTGATAATCCAATACATAACCTCTAAACAAGAAAATGTCACAAAAGCGCTGCTGAAATACGTCGTGTCAAAAAACCTCTAAGTATGGCACGGGCGTTCGTCGCTATTGTCAAACAAAAATAGTCTCTGAATTATGATGATGAGTTTTTAGTTGGACTTTTACTCGTTTACAGCGCGCGAGAGCGTATTGGCTCAGCGTGTTTTCGAGAAAAAATTTGCCGTTTAAAAAAACATGCGTGTATATAATACATTTTGGGTTTAAGCGTAAATCATGAGTATTTTGAAATTGAGAAGACTTTACGTTGATAAATTAGCCAAAATTTCATTTCTTGTGTTATAGCATCGAAGTTATGTGCGTCACTCGATGCGACGGTGGTATTACGGCATAGCGTTTTTTTTCTTTCCTTTTTTTCTACATCTTCCATACATATTAATAGCCGATCTGACTGAATCGTCCAACAATCCCAGGTGCTACGACTCCGGGAAGATTATAAATTTGAACCGGACCTTGCTGGCGCTCGACTATCCCAGCTGCTCTCAGATTCGGCGTCACTATCACCCGCGAAGTTGCGTAGGAGGGACCCGCTTGAGGCTGCACTCCTCTGTAATATTGTTGAGGGCCTAAAGCCCCCTGATTCACACTTCTGGCCAACATTCCTGTCACACTGCCGTACGGAATTCCGCCTGAAAATGTTCGTCTCGTATTTAATAATTTATAAAAAATTTCACGCTCTATTAAAAACGTAATGGAGGTTAGGTAACGTTTGTTTCGTGATTCAATCGCTCTCTCAATATATTCACGGATTCGACCACGACACGCAAAACGAGAAATGATATGGAGAGCCTTTTCGTCATTACTTAATAGCTGTTACAGCGCTAATCAAATTACGACTGCACGATACAAAATTTAGAAAATTTTCGTACGACGACAGTTGTAATCGACCGATTATGTCATTACTGATTTCGTAATATTTGTTTACTAGTCGCGTTGCTTCATCCCATCTCATAATACATTAAAAATAAATAAAATGGTAAACGATCCCGTGTCCTAGTCCCCAGAGTGTTAGACTCGCCGAGGTTTCATTCGGGTCTGAAGTATCCGATCTGACCAATGCGAAAAAGTGAAAGGTACAACGTATTTTTATGTGGCTAAGAGCTTATAAAATCATTTTGCGAGAAGGAGGAAGTTGGTGGTGCTGCGATCTCTCGGAAAGGACTTGGAGTTTGACGGAAAAAATGTCGCTGCTCCTCATCCTATTTAACCGACGATCGATCTTTTTTTAACAGTTCGATACATACAGCGTTGAGATTTTTTTTCACAGTAGTTTTCTCCATTTTTTGAAAGCACATTCGCGCACTGTACATGAAATATCAAAGTCTAAAATCCGTCGTAAAAAAGCCACCGTCATTTGAAAAAAAATTGCGATTTTCAATGCTCACCGTACGCAAGTCCGTTAACCATCTCAACAATGCCAGCACTGTCGGGCGTCGCAGTTGACAGGTTCAAAAGAGCCGCCACACCGACAAGGGTTGCGATCTGGTCGTTGAAAGGAAAAGAATCTTCACGATCGTCGAAAAAATTTAAGATCGAGCAGCACGATTTTTCAATTTTATATCAGTTCCCATTACCAATAAAACCGTTGAAATTATTTATTTAATTCGTCAATTGATTCAACGTATAATTAGCCAAACTCACCTTCGCTGCGATCATGTCTCTTGAGGGAACGATGTTTCGCGACTATTAAGTCAATCGGAGGCCAGATCGCGAATGATCGAATTATATATCTGTATAGAACCCGTAGCCCGGCGTTAGGATTGTCCAATGAAAATCGAGTATTCCCTTTCGAGATCAACTATCCTGCTGCTGCGACTAGATATATTCTCACCTATGAGAAATCGATAATACATGCGAGCTAACA
The DNA here is from genome assembly GCF_019457755.1 of Venturia canescens. Classification (NCBI taxonomy): domain Eukaryota; kingdom Metazoa; phylum Arthropoda; class Insecta; order Hymenoptera; family Ichneumonidae; genus Venturia; species Venturia canescens. The sequence continues at coordinate 6,105,098 of NC_057425.1, forward strand.
ATCGCGTACGTGTCTAACGTATTACTCGAGATACCTTAACCTTGGGAGTGCACAATACCTTCACACAGCGTTGTGGTGTTTTTAGTGCGTAGTGTTTGTTTATGTCGCTGCCCGACCACCTCTCACGTACCCACATGACGTATGCTTTGTTCAATAACGACCAAGGATTTTATTCGTTCGTTTTTCTTCGCGATTTATCGTTCGTTTAGTTATTCTAAATTGAGTACAAATGTGATCTCTGTTATTGTAAACAAAGGACTTATTCGATCGAGTTGCGTTAACAAAGTTTGAGACGTCGCGATTCGTCGAGTCTTCTTAGGTGACAACATTTTTATTCCAGTGACAATTCTGCAAAGATCTAATCGAACTCGTACGCAGCTGGGAGAAACTTTCAATTTTTTACCTAATAAATATCATCTCAGTCCCACCGCAGTTTTCGAGTTGCGTAACAAAATTTATCAGATCGCGTGGGCTCATTTTTCGGTCGTTGCCACTTTTATGAAACTCGATCTGCATCTACGCTCGCGCGTACGAATAGCTCGACTCTATATCCTACGTAACGAGATACCTCGCTCAATATCCTCAATACTTTTTTTTGGTGTTGTCAAGCGATTCGACTGCCTGCGCCAGAGGCTGTGGGGGAGTGAGAGAGCAAGAGAAAGGAGGAGCAGTTGAGATATTCATGTGGGCTTCGTTGCACTTTTGTAAAAACTTGTAGGATTTGTTTTTCGAACAGTAATGAGGAGTCGTTTAACATTCGTTGACGATAATTCATCGATCTCCCGAACCTCGTCAACTCGTTAACGTCAGTGACCGCACAATGAAATTTTTTCCACACTTTTTTTACGAAGATTGTGCAAAAATTCATTCCACTGTATGAATAGAATTGAAATATTCACAAAAAGTGCCAAAAATATCCGTGACTGATTCTCTAAAAAATTCCGCGTGGAAGGAATCAATGTCAATTATCGAGTATACACAAATTCGTAATTATAATTATGAACATTATTATTGTGAAAAAAAAAAAATTTACAAAGATCGATCTAACTGTAAATCCTACGTAACGAAATACGTCTCGGAATATTCTCATGTTTGTTTTTTATCGAATGATCCAACTGCCGGAGACAGAGGTTATGGGGGAGTGAGGGTGAGAGCGAGAACGCCAAAGAGGGAAAAAACTTCACGATGGATTGTGTTTTGATTTTTCGAATACGAATAGGGAGGCTGCTTTGCCAATCGTGCTCATAAAAATAGGTCGAGGATGTCTGGTTTAGCAGATTATTGAATCTGCACAATTGTTTCCAGTTCAAGGGCAGCTTCGTCACTCTAGACACTTTTACTTTACGAGTTTAATAAGCTTTTTTGTTTTATTCATTTCAAGTAACTTGATCTTGAATAATAGCGATCTTGGAATAAGCATGGGAAGCATAAATCATGCACCATTTACAATGCTGAAAAAAGTGCTCAATTATCGTATTTAGCTCTTTATTAAGGAGGAAAAGTTCTTTACAGTGGTACTCTTGTTTCGAGTCGCAGGTGCCAATAATAAAATGAATAGACAAAGGTCGCTGGAAAAGTACCAGGTCAAGAATTTACACAGCAATTGTAACTGGTGAAACCTCAAAAATCTTTCTAAAAATCGTAAAAACAACGTTCCTATAACAGTTCCAGTTTGTAGTTCATAAAGGAACAAATTCCAGCAATAATTTTATGTCCCGGCCGGATATACCGAATCGAGTCCGATGACAGCGACGTCTCTCGACAACACCCATAACCTGCACCAATAATATAGAACTTTTCCTACTTCCCCGCCGCCGCCACTTACGCTGTTATTTTTCAGTTGGATGAATCAACCCAAATCGAGATTCACTCATTCGCACTAGTCAAAAAGTTATTTATTGTCAGTAGCGTTTAATCATAATTAAGATGCCGGCAACAGCAACGCATAAATTCATCACGTTTCTCGGATTCATATCAATATTACACGCGGCATATTCCGCAGCTCAACGTGAGTTCACAAAATAATGATATATACTTTGAAGTACTCGAAGTGACACTGGAAAATTATTTACTTGTCGTTAACGCATTCTTTTATTGACTGCAGTTTCGAAAAAACATGCGAATGAAATTTAAATACTTGCCCGATTCATAGTTCTCTGAATTCCATTTTTCGCACACTTGGTTTGTAAAATTCAAGAAACTTGATTTTCAAACATTGCTATACTACATAACCTTATCCTTTGATTAATTTGTTTATCCGAATACTTACTATAAATAAAATGCTCATACTTATGCGTATATGTAATAAATCCAAATTATTTGATAACAAACTCGATATTTGTTCACTCTGAGGACCAAGAATTCTTAATGAAAGATTTATTTTCAGATCGAGCATATCTTCGAATCACTGAGCAGGAGTTCACGACTCTCCCCATCGATGTGAGTGATTTTCTTCTACTTTTCTCATTTTCCTAAACAGTGTCGAGCTGTTTATTATATTTTATTGAAATTCAAAAAATTGCTTCAATTTCTTTGAAATTTTCTATTAAAGTTAAAAATAAATATATTTGAAAAGCTTTGTTTGAAGGTGCTTTCTCGAATGTTACCAATATTGGAAGTTTTGGACTAGTAAAATGAATTAGAAATATTTTGTTCCCAAGAATTCTTGAAATGATGAACATGGTTCAAAATATTTTAGTCTCATTTATTGTTTTTCAGATAATGATCCAAGGAGTCGTCAGTCTGTTCATCGTAATGTATGGAGCAATTTACATTGCTGGTGATTTCAAAGAAATCCGAGCAGTCGTTGACTTAGAAAATAAATCGTGGGAGACATTACGCAATTTGCCATCTTTCCAAATCTTCAACCATCGAGGACGATCTTTATCACCTGAATACTATCCTTCGCTTGAGATCAATGAATAATTTTTTCATAAGTTCACAGTTATGGATAAATGTCTTATACAATTAAATACACATGGATTTTATTTAATTCAGAAAAATCGTTATTCCCTCATTTTATACATAATAGTAGGTAAATGTTAATTTCGAATAAAAATTCAACCACAACACTGAATAAAAAATTGATTGGAAGATTTGCTAAAAAAAATGAGATTCTCAAAGGTTTTCAAATGTTGCATAAAAATCGAGAAAAAATATTGAAATCTGACATCTGTGGAGTATAAACTGAACACGATAGAAAAGGAAAAAATTATTCTGCAAATCAAAATCATTAGTGAATGAGCTTTCATAAATTTCAAATAATTTATTGAAACAGTTTATTAATCAGCAAAAAAACATTGTAGAATTAATATCTCTTGATCATCATTCACCAGTGATCTTGTTGTACCGCAGTGAACCTATTCTTAGGACGCAAAACACCTGTATTTTCATTATAATCGTTCGTTTATTTGATGCGAAACATTAAAAAAAGTCCTTTTTATCGCTAGATCACTTCTTTTGTTTCTTCTTCTCCGCCTCGACTTCCTTCTCCTTTTCAATTTCTGTTACGTATTCACCTATCGTGTCCGTATCGAGCATCTGAAAAAGGTCATTTGAAAATAAAATTACTGCTTATTATTTTGTCGCGTTGTTATCAAATATATGATCATCAATTATGCATTGGGTTTTGAGTCATGATTTGGCTGAAATAGTGAAACGAGCTTTTCGTTTGAATTCTCCTTCATCGCATGATCAAAGTGGACAGAGAACAATAAATCTGACAACCTGCACTACAAAAACGAGATTGGGTTTTCACCTGCAGTGGCTGACCACGACGCATCACTGCTATTTCTAAATTTTTCTGACCGGATTGCACCACTTCTAGTAACGCTCTTATAGCCAATTTGATAGAGCCTCGTTCTGTTGCCACTTCTTCCGGTGTGTAGTACTTTTCTAAAAACTCCCGAACTGTTTTGGCGCTGCGGCCTGTTGCGTTTGCCTATGGGAATGATATAAAAAGTCATTAAATTATTATTGGATTTTCGAAAAAATTGTAGTACCAAAAAAGGTGGATAATCGTTTTATAAATTCTACGAGAAGTTTGGAAAAATAATATTTTTGGAAAGCAAATGGAGTTGCTTTTTTCAGTAACTTACTTTCCACTCGTAATAAATGCCCGAAGGTTCAGTCTGATAAAGATGAGGTACCCCATCATAATCGAATCCAGCTAAAAGACAAGATATTCCGAAGGGTCTTCTGCCATTGCTTTGGGTGTATTTTTGCTTCAACCCTGATAATAAAATTATCCATGAAATCAAACTTATTTCACTAAAATTGAATAATGATGGAACTACAAAGCCTTCGATTACCTGCTATGTAGCGAGTTATGTACTCCAATGTAACTGGATCTTCAACGGTCAGTTTGTGACTTTGACATTCAATCTGAGCACGATTAATCAGAACTCTGGCATCAGCAGTCAATCCTGAAAAGAATTACCCAAAGTTACTAAAGTTCATTATAGAAATTATAGGAAATTATAGGAAATAATTTTGTAACTGTCGGATGAACAGTAGATACAAATTTGTAACACGGTGCAAGCAGAAAATGGTGGTTTAATTACCTGCAAATGCCATGACTACGTGATCGTCGAGAAGACAAATTTTTCGCACTGTACGCTCTTCTTGAAGTTTTGCAACAGATTTTTTTTCGACGCCAAGTACGACAACGTCATTGCCGCGAACGCCGACCTAAAAGGTTCAAAAATATACATGACTATATCGAGGAGGAAAAATAAAGTTTTCCGGAAGTCATGAAACGTTCGAAAAATGTGAAAATTCGATTGTGTTTAATAGAGCAACAAAATCTTGGAACTGTTGTGAATTATAGGTTAGAAAAATAGTGTGTTAAAAACGTACCGCTGTGGATCCTTTACGCACAGCTTCCTGGGCATATTCAACTTGGAGCAAGTGTCCGTCTGGTGAAAATACAGTGATCGCACGATCGTAACGGGCTGCCATTGTATATGTTTTTTAATGAAACAACGAAGAATGATGTACCGGAGTAAAGTAGCTAAATGACTTGACCGTTTCCCGGCGCGACGTCGATAACTTCACGTTAAACTGTGATGTCTACCAGCCATGTTAGCAAACTCCTCGTGATAAAACAACATTGCACGGTAATGACATTTCATTTTTATCAAGTTTACCAACCTGTTTGAATTTCGCTCAGTGGCTCAGTTCAGTTTTTTCTTTGAATCTCTGTACGTGCTCTGTACTATCCGTAGTGGAATGCAGGAGCTATTTTTCACCGTAAATACATTCGATCATTTACTACACAATTTCCTTATATGATATATGCGATTATTCATCATTCTTTTTCCTACTGTTGCTTTACAGAAAATGAGTAGAAATAGTCAAGGCTAAACGCGGTAATAAAGAATCGACGATTTCAATAGAAAAATAATGATATGTGATCAACGTTCGAACAACATTTATAATAATTGTGATTTCAAAAATGCCAGCGTACAAGACTTGGATATCGTTCTCTCTATCCTTGAGATGACTACAGGAGCTACCAGAAAATCGAAATTTTCTAAAGTTTAATTTCTTGAAGATTTATATTATATATATAGTTAGAAATATACATTTTTGGAATTGTATGTTTCTAACCACAGAAATCCTTCATCAAATTGTTCCATCATTTTTGAAGACTAAAGTGAATGTGTGTAGTCCTCTCTTATAACGATTATTCATAGGACTTTGAATTTCGCAAGAAAAAACTAGTTTTAGGCAAAATGTATACGTTCAAAAAAAAATAAATAGTCCTGACTAATAAAAAATAGTCGCATTTGTTCAATGGCTAACTTCGGATCCCTCGAAGATCCTTTTCCTCGAGTGGTGTGATGATGACAGTGCGACTCGCCTTATTTTGGCAAATGAAGAAACAATGAGAAGAAGAAGAAGACGACGGAGGATCGTGCTCCTACGAGCACGCATACGAGAGGAAGGATTTTTTGAAACTGTGAGAATACGGTATATAGTAACGAATTAAGAATGGCACGGTGCACACGAATGTTCGCACGTTTACACTTGCACATGTATACACAATCATCTGCTTATATAAGCGTGAACACAGTGATTCAGAAGCGAAATCTAATCGCCGTGAGGTTTACAAATTAATGGAAACAAATTTTTCTGTCTGAGCCACACGAGAGATTCAGACTGATAAAAAAAAAATCTTTCCGGATTAAAACACGCAACTCCATGAGCACTCAGGATTGAGATATCATACTTTGTATCAAATGGTTCAAACCACACACCATTATCTCTTATCAAGACCAACCAATTCATAGGATCAAACGAGGATGATGGTTACACGTGATACACGAATGAACATTTTTATAACGCTTTCGATCTTTATGTCACTTACTTAAACAACAATTTTCCAATTACACACGGAAATTAAAAGACTGTCAATCCTTTATCAGAAGGGATTTTAACGATGTGGGAAAATGACTGACAATCTGCTTTTTGTACGTGCGCGTATAGCGTGTCAAATTGTAGGTTACAAAAAGTTGAATTTGATATAATTTATTATCCGATTAGCAAACAAGTATAATTTTTACAACAGATTAACAAAAGATAAACATCAAAATCATCCGTAAGTACTGAAATAGGCAGAGCGCCCATTCTTGTTTTCGTGTTTTCGAGTTTTTTCGATCCCATCACACTTTCTTGTTCTATAGTCTCCCGTTCAACATATCGCTTACGCGAGCAGATATAGCTAATGCGGTCACCCATCCGAGTATCATCACTCAACCATTTGAAATGAATAACCGACTATTTTAAACAAAATAATTGATTGAACGCGGTCCAATACCGCGTCGATCATTTAGAATACTTTCGAATGAAAATTCGAAAGAAAAAATAGAATTTTCTTTGTACACGTGGAAGAATATGGAAAAACACCTTATAGACACGATGATCGATTCTTCCAAAACCGATAACTCGTCTACGACCAACGATATTTTCTAATGACCCAAACAACTGTGTTGTCACTGCCGCGATCGACGTTCCAACGACGAAGTAATATGCCGCAGAAGTTCTAACGACGATGAAATGAAAATTATAGGTTATTAGGAAGAGAACCCTCGATTTGAATAATGAGAAAAGTCTTCTCTTCAGACACTGAGAAAAATAAAACAAAATTGCACACGCCTCTTAGATTTCGAGAAAAAAAATGGTGTGTTGCTAAACGAGAGATATAAACATCGTCAAACCGTACGACGAAGGCTAGAAGCAGTGGTCAACGAGGAGGCGAGAAGGACACTCCTGATTGAACGGAGATATACTGTAAATTTGACGATTCTTCGAGAGAGCGAAAGAGCGAGATGGGCGGATAGAGGTGATTGGAGGGGGGTCCCGAGTATGGGAGATATATCATTTCAGCGAGAGTGTAGTCTCTGCAGTAACGTTACCAAAGTCAACCGATTGATTGTTGTGAAATGCTCAGTCGTGCGTAGACAGCAGCAGAGCACGAGTAAAGCCTGCCCGATAAATTCCTGTTGTTTACCGGTATTCTACTCTTGCAAAATGCTCACTTGGTATGTAATACAAACGCCATCGATGCCCTGCGTGCTCGTTTTCCTTCGTGAGCTTGAACATATCACTGGCATTATTACATTTTAATATATAGCCGATCGTTATCGTGTACTGTTCAACACCGACTATGTTAAAGCCTATTACTCTGGCACTAAAAACAAGACATTTTTATTCTCAATGGATCATAAAAATATTTTTTCGCGTTAACAAATCGACGCTGTAAATGAACGCGGACATTTATTTCCCAGTTAGTGTTAAAATCGACAAGTATTTTTCGTCGTTCGCGAAGTGAATTGGAAAGTAAGAAAAACATTTTTGCATCAACAAATTTTGTTGCTGGCTCGAACAAATACTGCTCGCTATTTTTTCTAGAGATTTTTCGCTAGAAACTTGACTCGAAATATTATTGTAACGTTCGAGTCTAAATTTTTGATCGCGGTGAATTCGATCAGGGAAAAATTGGACGAGAATGTGCTGTGAAAAAGTGCTAAAAATAAGCACGAAACTATTTTTGAAGGCTTATTTATTTAGGCATGAGGATAGGATTAGAAAATGAAAAATGGTGCGATGCGAGTGTGCAATTCGTGTTTTACGTAACGCCATTTCAAAAATACAAAACGTCCAAACGGTATCCTTCATATTTTCGGAAATTATTTCGTCCTCCGATAAGATCCGCGTAGGATTTCCGGTGGTTCAAAAAATGTTCTGCGGACGTTGTGATTGTTTCACTTAATTGTAAGTGCACCGACTAAAACGATGCTTCATTTACGTGAAATTGCGCGTGAAACGATGTGATTCGGCGCTTGATCCGCGTTATCATTAATTTCAACGTTGCGAAAGAGTGTCAAATTGTGCAAACATTGCTCAAGTTGTACCAATTGCAGGATGAGTCGTAGATATTTTTGATCATTCTCATGTTGACATTGAACGAATGTCAAGTTTGATAGAAAAATATTGACGATTTTATAAAACTGCTGGTCCTGACATTCCGGTATCTCCACCATTTTTTCGCTCGCCAATAAAGCACTTACTTCGATCCAGACGAAAATGAGCTCACTTTTCGAATTTATTTATTCCTTCGAAATAACGACCTGTGAAGAAAATCAAGAGCATTCGCTGTTCTCTCGTAGAATTATTAACGAACAACGCTTCAATCTCACCGGCCAATTTTATTTCTCCTTTACTCGAGACTCTGGCTCTCAGAGCTTGATAAATTTTAACGAGCCAGCACATCTCGTAGCGTGAGAATAAGAGGTGAGCATCATTTTTCGAAGCGTTTACGCAGCAATAAATTGTTAGCTAATCTCTCCCGTACACACTTCTCATGTTTCATGAAAGATCACACTTCAGATATTTTATTGAATTTTTTACGTCCTTGTTGGCTGTATTTTATTTTTTAATTCTATCGTGAAATCGCAGAGACTCGAGAGGTTTTTTTCAACAGTAGAAAATTTAGAGCGCTGGACCGTTCGACGATCTGGAGCTGCAATTCCAACGATTTTTCGCATCGATTTGCAACGACACTTGATTTTCGACTAGGCCGTCATAATTCGTGGAAAAAACTACGAATCGTATTGAAAAAATGAATTGTCGAATGGTATGAAATATCGAAAAGATCGTCGAAATAGATAAAGAAATGAATATTCACCTAACCTCTTTTGAATTTCGTAACATCTTCGTATCTTATTCAATTCCAAAACGATGAAAAGTAAAAAAAATCAGTTCGGTTTTTTTGAGTACGATAAAAGCTATATACTTCGAAGTTTCTAAACAAAACGTGCAATTGACACGAGGATTTAAGTCTCGCGAGGAGAATTACAATTTCTCTTTCGTTGACCTTCATTAAATAAGTGTGACAATAACAATAGTCATAATAATGGCGCGATTGAACAGCGGTCGGTGTGCTTTTGATCGCTCGCGAAGCCAGTTAACCCGTGAAAAAGGGTGCATCTAAATAACGCGGGAATACTAAAAAATAATTCTACAACAGATACGATCGCAATTACGATCGTAAGTGAGAACGGAACAATGACTTCTTGGAATGTTTTTTTTCTCTTCTAGTGTCCACAGGAAAAAAATTCTAATAGGAGGAGGAGTGACGGTGATATTATTGGCGATACTAATCACCGTCCTCGTTCTGACGATTCGACGAATCAGCGATCTCGACGTGACGGAATCGTGGGGCCCAAAATTCACGAGTCAGTCCCAATTAGGCGTTTACGAAAAGGTTTGTGAAACACTCAACTAATGTCGGTCCGAAAAAATATTCTTTTCGAATCCGAATATTAAAAAATTATTTTTCATCCCAGGCTGCTGTATCCTCGAACGGTGGACCATGCTCAAAAATAGGAGTAGACATGTTGAGGGACGGTGGATCTGCTGTCGATGCTGCGATCGCGGCGCTACTGTGCGAGGGCGTCGCATCGTTGCACAGGTTCGTCTTTTTTTTGCCATTTTTGCTGAGCACCAGTGTAGTGAAATGAAACATTTTTTTACAGAACATTTATTGTTATTGATAGAATTTTTTTGTCTAGAAATTTATTGATCCTCGAGCACATTTTTCATTTTTATTAAAAACTAGCAAATTTATATTCTCGCATTTTAAGTTCAGTGCAATTGAATCTGTCAGTAAACTGAATTCATCAACTTGAATGTCCAGCTTTTTTAGTTTCGTTCATTCGTCAACTTTCATTCATTTTAGTCAAACAAAATATCGTTCTTTATTTAATTTTATGGGTTTTTTACGATTTTTTTTTACTCGACTTTTTTAAAATAATTCAGCTGAAGAAACAACGTTGCTTGATTTGCGTGAAAAAAAAAAACTCAATCATCTTTCATGCAACGAAGTTGATCCAGACCCGGTTGAACTCGATATGAAATACTATTTTAATATTTTTTCGAACTTTCGTCAGTGCTGGACTCGGGGGAGGATTTCTAATGACTATATGGGATCCGAGTAACGGAGGTGAAGCAACGTTCCTCGATGCAAGGGAATCGGCGCCCTCGAAAGCTCACAGAGACATGTTCAATGGGGACGGAAGCGCAGCCATGTACGGTCAGTCTTTGGAACAAATTTCGAAATTGTCAATTTCCAATTATTTTCCATGCGGAGATATTGAAATGAAAAATTGATGAAAAAAACGTCAATAAATTAAAATTCGTGAGTTTAAAAAAATTTCATAGCAAACTGGATTCTGAAAACTGTTTATTCAACTGTCATTAAAATCGTTTCATGATTTCTCAAATCTTTTATTTTTATATTAAACACAAGGCAAAACATTTGCAGGTGGTAAAGCGATCGCCGTGCCTGGAGAGTTGTTGGGTTATTGGAAAGCTCACAAAAGGTACGGAAAACTGGAGTGGTCCAAGCTGTTCAAACCGACCATAAAACTGTGTAAAGAAGGAGTCGTGGTGAACGATTATTTGGCTGAATCACTCCTGAAGAAAGTGTCACTCATACGGAACGAGCCGAGCTTAGCAGAAATTCTCATTAATCCGATAACGAATTCAACTTGGGCTGTGGGTATTTTGACTTCAGCTCAATGTTTTTTTCCCCTTTTCTCTTGCGCGAATAAACACACGGAAAATGTTGGGTTTATTTGCTCCTGACATACTGACGAGGAATTTTTCACCCACAGGCTGGTGAAAAAATATTCAGGCCCGTCTTGGCACAGACTCTGCACGATCTCTCAGTCGCTACTGATCCGGTACGACTATTCTACAATGGCACGATGGGCGAAAAAATCATCGAGGAAATTCAAGGATTTGGAGGAATCATGGTCGTCGAAGATCTGCAGAAATACGAGTACACAGTCGCTCTTTCGTTTTTATTCTTTTCCTGGATCTGTGAACTCGTTATCAGCAGGAAATGTCGTGAATCTTTCATCAAGATAAATCAGTCCTTCAGACAGATAAATAAAGTAGAAATCTCCTCTTTCTTCGCCTTTGCATATTTTCTGACGTTTTCTCAAGGATTACGGGCTTTCGAGCCAATTTTATGCATTTTTCGTCAAAATTTTGATGAAATAACTGAAATTTACTTCACCTTTATGCAGTTGTTTTGGAATGTGGCGAAAATTACTATATTGTTTTTATTTTTCAGGGTCCATTGGCGAAAACCGATAGTGAGTAAGCGAAACAAGTTAACGATGTACACCGCACCTCCGCCGGGTTCAGGAGTCATTCTCAGTTTCATCATGAATCTTCTTCGCGAGCTTGTACCTACGACGAACGAGACGATATTCTGGCAGCGAATAACCGAAAGTTTCAAATGGGCATATGCCAGACGAACGGAACTCGGTGACCCGGATTTTGAAAATATAGGTCAGTGCTGAAGCTGACGTTGTCCAAGTTTCAGTTCAAGTGTCACGACCATTTTTGGAGTTTACTCTCACGATGTACTATCCTGAACGTGAATCTTACGACGCGGTCGGGAACGAGCTCAAACTTCTCTTCAGCCTAAAGTGTTCCTCGTGGATCGAAGTGACGTTAAATTATACAGCAGCTTCGTCGCTTCCTCCAAACGAAGAAAATGGTGGATAGAGAATTACGCACGATGAAGTTCCATTTAGTGAACTCTCGATGAAAGAAATCTCACAAAACCACGAAAGACCGAGAAATTGCGAAAAATTCCAAGTCCACGGACAACGATTATAAATTCGATTCGTATTTTTCGAAAACACGAGGAATTTTCAGATCTAATAGATTTTCGTTTCAGTGTGCGAACTTTAGATACCGATGATGCTATCAGTATAATCACTTTAAAATTAATCTGATTTTACTCTTCAGACAGTCTGTTGGCTAATCTAACATCGCCATCGTACGCCGATGAGATAAAGAAAATGATTGATGACAATTGGACGAGCGATGATCCAAAACACTACGGAGTAACGAGTGCCACTCCGACAGACTCAGGCACAGCGCACGTTTCTGTACTGGCTCCTGATGGCTCTGCAGTTTCCGTCACGTCTACTATCAATCAAGTGTAAGTGGCCAGAGATTATAATCGCAGATTCAAGCGGAGTAAATGATTAAATTTCAGAACGTCACGGCGATAAGAGATCAAAATTCACACGTCCGATTTCATTCCTAATTGTCATTTACAAATTTCCATCATTTTTTATCCGATTATTTGAATTTTAAGAAAAAAATCATTTCGTAAAATGAAAATTTCAGTTTTTCTTTTTAATTTATTTATGGAAAAAACCTTTTTTCATGCTTCGTTATTCATGCAGTTTAGGTTCAATGAGACGCTCGAGAAGTACAGGCATAATATTCAACGATGAGATGGACGACTTCAGTTCACCTAACATTACAAACGGTTTCGAGTTGCCACCGTCACCTTCGAACTTTATTAAACCTGGAAAACGACCACTGAGTTCAATGACCCCAACAATAATCGTAAGTAACTTCAGTCATTTTGTTTGTCCGTCTATAACTTTTGACAATCGTTGTCACCTAATCGATGTTCTTTGTCAAAAGGTTGATGAAAACAACAAAGTTCGTTTAGTAATTGGGGCGGCTGGTGGAACTAAAATAACCACGGCCATTGCTACGACAATGATTTTAAATTTGTGGTCAGGCTACAACATCAAACAAGCTGTGGACGCGCGAAGGCTTCACCATCAGGTAATTCACTGCAATTTTTTGACATTCGACATCGTTATGAACAAGATTTGTACTAACTTTTTTTTTTATTAAACTCGATCGTGCAAGATGAATCGGTGCCCCACCAAATAATGAAACGACGATTTTTGTGTTAGGATGAAAGAAATTTTTTAATCGTAGATACTAATAAACCACGTTCTTCCACAGTTGGTACCGATGACGATTCACTACGAGCCTCATTTCAATGAAACAATTCTGTCCAATTTGAGATCGATGGGACACGTAGCATCGCCTTATTCAGGAATCGGAAGTGCAATGACTGCCATAGAACAAAATAATGGAAAAGTATTAGCGAATTCGGATTATCGTCGGCAAGGAACCGTCGATGGTTTTTAATTGAAATGCTGGAGACAAAGATCGGTGAAGGATGCTTCACCATATTTTTCTACCCTCAGTATTGTATTTAGTATGCATTCGAACGAGAAAATGAAGAGTGTATGGGAATTGAAATTCCACTTCGTAGTTCGCCGAATAATTATGTTGTTTTGAGTGTTGTGCCCTCTGGGCTTTATGTTACATTTTTATATAAAGATTACTAAATAAAAACTTGCGCATTTTACGAGTTTACACAGCCAATTAAAAAGTTCTATATTTTGAGCACTTCATCCTTTCGGCATTTACGTGGCCTACAAACGTTCGTACTCCATATTTTCATTATCCAAAAGAATTTTTTCTACTCACACTTTTATTGTATAAAAATATACTAAAGTTCAGAAAAGAATGATTCAATCTACGAATCACCCGAAATCTTCAAAAGCTCAAACATCAACATGATAATTCGCTATTACAAATCTAAATTACAAATTTTTATACTTCTCACTGGACTCGAGTCAATTTTTCGATTAATCACCGACCTGCTATACATTATTGGATAACTAATCCAATTAAGGAATTAATAGAAAATTTTTTTCGCTACGACTGAGAATGACTAAAGGAATTTACGAGCTGTCACTACTCTCGGAGAGGTTCGCTTCTTTCGTAACAACCGTCGTCGATCGTCTCTGTTTTTTCGTTCGGCCTGATGTTTTCTTCGATTTTTTGAAAACCTCGATAGCACGAAGTTTTTTCTTCTGCGCAATAGCTCGATCCTTCTCACGCTGAGGAATAAATTCATCGACGTTTGCGCCGTTGGGTATCCTCGTGATTTTCGTTTTATCTTTAGCCTCGTTGACATTCTGCGTAACTTCGTCGTTGGCCGAAGCAGCTGTGGAATTTTTCGAATCATCAGCATCTTCGCTCTTTTTCGCACGTTTGCGTCGTGGTTTTTTTTCTTTAGTTCTTGTGGATGTTTCTGGCTCTTGAAAATCTTCTTCTACTTCATCCACGTTAGCCAGTCTTCGAACGGCTTTCTGAACCCTCTTGCTCATCGTCGTTTCGATCGATTTAGGCACCGTGTCTACTTTGAAGTACGATCCTATTCCGAGTTGACTTTTTACCTCGGTCAATTTTTTTACCACTGGACCAATCGTCTCCTCGAACTTGAGCTTCGTCCAGCCGAATTTTTGTCTCGTGTAATCTGCGAGAAGCGTCAAATTCGGCTTACTCCAAGTGAATTTTTCCTTCGACTCGTCCACAGTTGGGAATAGATAAGCCTGGACGACAGCTTGGCTTGGAAATCCTGAAAACCCAGGAAACAATACAATTAACATTTTCAGTGATCACCAAATTTTTATGATTTTGCACGAGCATAATCCACGAACCTTTTTCAATCTCTACATTGCGGAGTTTGTTACGCAGAGTAGCTCGGCGGGGGCCAACCGATCTTCCGGTTTTCAGCCACGTGCAAAAGTTCGCCAAACCCCGAAGTAAATCATCACCTTCGGTGGGAAAAGCGGCGAGTATTTCGAGGGCGGTTACCGGACCAATACCCGGAACTCCAACAGTATAATCGCTGCCGACCAAAAGAGCTAATTGAATCATTTGCTGCCTTGACAATTCTGTTGAAAATGAAAAAAAAACCGTCATTTGATATCCATTCTGAACTAGCAAAATAATAATTGAAAAGAAACCGTGTTTAGACCCTCTTACTGAAATGATGTTCTATGTCGCTCGATTTATATTGCATAACGCGTTTGTTGTTATTGAAAAAATTCTTGTAAACGCATCTCCCGCCAAACAGCCAAATATCAGAATCGTCCGTAACCGTGCCGTCTGTCAAATCTATACTTTCCAAGTAAGCACACTGTGCCTCAGCCTCCATGGGGGCAACTACATATGGGATTCCAAACAAACGTAAAAGATCCTAGAAGTAAAAGTAAAATTGAGTATTACAGTAATTTTAATATCTTATAATGAGCTCTTGGTGACTTTTAAAATGAAAATGCGAACCTGAGCTTCCATACGCATTTGATCGGTTACGGCTGTAGCTTGTCTCTCCAATTTTCCAATATTTCCTGCAAGGTCATTGTGTTCGCTCTCCAATTCGACCTGAACGAATGAAAATTTATCGAATTATCAAATTGGAATTTCTTCGTGTAATATAATTTTGTCCAAGTTTCTAACAGTGGCAAGTACCTGCATCGAGACAAGTTTATCATGATTAGCTTGTAACAGTTCAGGCTTAAATTTGGCGATTTGATCGGTCGACTCTTGAGTTCCCGAGGTTGAAGGAATCGATTGAACGTCCATTGATTCGGCCACCGGAGGATCAATCACTGGTTTACTGACTCCAGTTTCATCAATCTTGGATTCATCAACATCAGATTTATCAGGTTTCGCCTCAATGAACTTTTCTTCCGAGCTATTAGGTTCCGCTGACTTCACTAGTGGCGTCGTAACTTTCGTTTCTTGTGTCGAGATTTCTTCGATAATTTTCGAATCATTAAGAATGGAAACTTCCTCGTGAGAATTGCTCGCAACTTTCGTTTCTTGTGTCGAGATTTTTTCGATAATTTTCGAATCATTAAGAATGGAAACTTCCTCGTGAGTATTGCTCGTATCGTGTGAACTGACTTCGGAGACTTCCTGCGAATTGCTGTTGAATACATCTGCAAACAAATCATCATTGGGAATCTCATCGGATTTGACTAAAATTTCTAAACTGTTTCCTTTCTCTGGTATCGGAACATCAGGAATTTCAACGAGATCGGAATCCGTATCGGAATCGGATATCAGAGTTTTCGAAGTTCCAGCTACTTCCAGTGGCGAATTCTTCATTTTTTCTACGTCTGACGTCAAATCAACGGTTTTAATATCACAAATTTCTGGAATTCCGATAATGGCCTTATCAATGTCAGATTCGGAGGTTTTGACTTTCGTTTCCTCCGTTTCCTTGGGTTTCTTTTCCGGGTTATGAAAAACAGCTGATTTTTTAGCGGGAGTTTTGTTTTCTTCCTTTAACTCCTTTTCCACTTTAACAGAGAACTTTTTTTGGTCCTCGATAAGAGCGAAAATTTGTTCTTGCGGGAGTCCTACATGTTCGAGCATGTAAGCAAGAGCAGGATTTATGCTCCGTTTGCCAAAATACTTTTTCGGTAAATTCGGGGACGGTTGCACAACCTTCTTGGAAATCCAAGACTCGTCATCGGATTCCCAATCGCTATCGAGATCATACTCGTTGATATCAGCAATAAAAGATTCTTTCATTTCCTCATTCTCTACAACATTGTTTTCTGAATTAACTGAGAACTTGGGGTCGTTGGATTCACTCATTTGGCTCGAACTTCCTTCAACGGTTTCCTCGCTTTCAGAATTTTTTTTCATCTTCGCAGGATCGTTTATGTAAATCAATCGTGTTCTACTGTCCGCGGCGATTCGAAATGTTTTATCCTCTCGACCAGTTTCTATGCCCTGCTCGGACATAATACGTTCCAATTCTTCAAGAGTCAGCGTCTTTCCACCCATTTCTTTTTCTGCCGATTCCAACGACTCCTGAACTCGTCGCCTCTTCAATAAACGTTGCATCTGAAAACTGGAGAATTCGTGAGAAACTTCAGGCATTTCGTGTAAACGTCCCCAGGAATTCTGTTTTCTCGTTTCTTTGAGATCCGTAAGAACATCGTAACGCACGTCAGCCGGCAGAGCCTTGAAATCGTCGCTCGTTACATCCACATTGTGAATATTTCCTTTCCATCTAGATTGTTTTCGCGGACTCAATTCCACCGATGTCTCAGAGTCGTAATCTTCGTTATCATCCAGTTGATCGTCCGAAAAACTTTCATTTTGACTTGGAATACTCGGCAGTTTGAACATATCTGGAGCAGAATCCGAGCTTTTAGAAATTGAAGACCCTTGCGAGGAATTTGTTTGCTTATCTCCGTTTCCAAGAGCCAATACTCCTTTCACTGCTGCATGCTTTATCAGATTTTGGATCAAGTCGTGCTTCATCTGTTCGGCTTTTGTAGCTGCAATTGCTTTCTGTTTCTTGCGAGATGCCTATGAACAAAATTTGATTTGTTCAGTTGTAACAGATTGTAAATTCCCTCAACCTTGTCAATTTGAGCAATTAAAGTTCAATTCTCACATATCAAATATGAGTCGGAACAACTTAGAGATTATTTGGAATTTTGGGACTAGAAACACTAGAAAAAACAATTGCTTCACTTAGAAAAGATAAAAATGAATAAGCATTACAATGGTATTTTTCTTGAGCATGGGAACACCGCCATCAAAAACAAAAATGGGTTTTATTTTGAAGTACAGCAGTTTGCAGATCCTGTGGAAAAGACCAAGCAAATGAGCGTTTGGTATCGCACTTCCTTTGCGGTCTTGATAACCTTGCAACACCTGATGAATCCATATTGATACATCTATTATTATGTCTCAGGAAATCGATAGGTAAAAGTACAACATCAATAATAACTTTAGTTTAGACAGGGGACAACTGTGTAATGGAAAAACTCTTTATTGGATGCAGTTATTTTAGTAGCAGTAAAACCTCATTGTCAACGTGTGGAACAAACTAATATTATCAAATGGAAAAAATAAAAAATTCTGATCATTGTATTTCTGTGATTATAGTATTTTTTTATGTAGATGCAGCCCCGCGGTTTTTATAGGTTAAAAAAGGATACCGATAGCCAGAACTTTGCCTTCGAGAGTTTCCAGTGGCACTGGTTTGCCAGAAGCATCCAGCAATCTCCACAATCCATGCACTCCCATGGTTAAACGGGTATTCAATTGTTTTCAAATTTTTCCAGTGTTTGTTTATTGACGTTTACTTAACCTCAACTAATCGCCTTGGTGGACTGACAGCGGAAATCATATTGAATTTTCGACTGGCACGCATGCATAATATTACCAAAATATCTAAATATTGAAAATTTATTATCGGTATAATATTGTTTCACTAATTACAGAATTGTTATTAACCCAAATAGGAACTATTCAACAATAACAAAAAAAATGAAAGAGAACTGGAAGTTCGAAATTTGACGCAAGCGCAGGCGTGAATCAAAAGTTGACTCGCACGCCGTCTGTTGGTGGGAAGAAAAGCTTTGAGCGCGGAAACAACTCAAATTACAGTGTGTATACATAAATCATTATTTCATCTACCCGTTTGGGTTGGTTCCTCTTGAAAAAAAAAACTAAAAACTGTGAGACGAAAATTCTTATATCGAATGGCATTTATCAGTGAGTAAATTGAATTGTCATTATTTATAGATCTAATTTGCTCGGTATTCGGTTGAAATCGATCGAGATTCAAATAAAATACTACCATTTTTCCTTCCTTACATTCAAATAAACTAAAAGATCAATCGCACCCGTTGCGCGATTGAAGACGTTCCATATATGCGTGTTATTTTTATCAATTAACATCCACTAAGAAGGTTATAGGAGTTGAATAAGGTATTTCCTGAACAAAACACAACGTTGATTTCAATTCACTTATTTTCTTATAATTTTCAATAGGATTTTCTGAGCAGTAGGGGTGTGTACATCCATGTCGAATTGCGACGCGCGAGCGGAAAGGGGCACAATGATGAATTGATGAGAAGGCGAGGAATGACAAAAGGAAGTACATAGCCTAATAAAAGCTTGTACATAAAAAAATAGGCCCACGGCGATACGGTGTGTACATACACGAAGATATATACGTATAGGAAGCATCGTAGCATCGACGTAATTTCCCGTAAATAATCGATATAAAATAGAAAAAAATATGCTGGAATTTTGTTATTAATCGAAAACACTTTACGACTCTAACAATAAATAAATAAATGAAAGGGTAAACAGCACACAAAAAAAACTCAGTTGCCGTCCTTTTTAGCGTGGAGTCACTAATATTATGAACACGCATTCAGTAAGTGTGTAAAATGTTAGAAATAACGTAGAAAAAATATAGAGGGTATCACTGTCCTCTATTTTGCCCTGTGTGAACGCTGTGGGACTTCATGATAGTTGTATTGCGTGGCTAGCAGCAGTATACATAATATGATATGTATGACTGGGAATGGGGATATATTGCGTACACATGTACAGTCCCAACCTCGTACGTATTGTAGTAAGTTTGGACGCACACATATGCGAATGTATGCTTTATTAAATACAGACAGTAATAGTGTAGAGATTATTCAGTATGCATATATAATATATATATATATATATATGCATATAATACGCGAGCAGTATACATGTACGTCGTGATGATCGCGCGCGCAGAAGTGGAGTGAGGTAGAGGCCACCCACTCTTTCCCACAGCAGGTTTTTCCCACGCCCCCCATGGTAACCCCAACATCCTTTTGCGGCAGCAATTCCACGCGTCGCGAGGAAGAGAGAGGGAAGTCAAAGTGTACTGCTGTGGCCGTCGGCGTCGTGTGTACGAGAGGCAACGCTCGCGGTTCACAGTGAAGCAGGGCAATCTGCCGAGTACTCGGAGTCCCGAAGCGGGCTAGAGAAAAAAAGAGACAGAAAAAGAGATAGATGTAGAAGAACGAGAGGTTACGAGAGGGAGAAGGAGATTGAAACAGTGAGAAAACGCGGCGAGAGGGTGGAGGCGCTAGGGTCGAATCGCGGGGACCATTGTACAGCAGTAAAACAATAGAAACTGCAGCCACTTAACCGGCAGTAATAACTCCGACGTTGAGAGCGGTACATGCGGGAACATCGACGAACGACTTTTATTCCGTCAGGGAATCCGTGGAAGAAGCGTACTTTCGCATCGCTCATCTGTCAAGAAAAAAACGTGTTTCAACTCGATCTATTTCGATATAATTTGTGTTGGAAAGTTAAAAAACTCCGACGGTAACTTGTTGGTAGGAGAACATCGATGTCGTGAACGCGAAATTGTATCAAGTATTCACGTGTTTTATTCGAATCGAACATGATTAAACGATTAAACGGTGACGAAAAATGAACTGAAAGTTGCGCCGTTTTGCACGTTCGAATTTTCGCGGGCTATCAGATATCCTGAGTTTTGGGGTGCATATTTAAGTTGGCAAGATTGTTCGGAAAATTAGGAAAGTGAACAGGTGTTTTTTGAATGGTTTAGCGTGTCTATGTAGACGAAGGTTTTCTGATACGAAAGTTCTATGAGACTTCGGTATATCTTGTAGTTTTTGTTTTGTTTTGTTTTTTTTTGTTTTACGTTCAGAGCGTAATGCGGTGATCGCGGTGCGGCTGCTGCTGCTACTCAATTATCACGAAAAAGTATCGTGCGCGTGTTTGTTTTTCTTGTTGCTCTTCATCATGAGGACCGTGGGAAAATTTGACGCTCGAGCAGTGTGGTGAGTGCGCGTTATTTCATCACGACGCTTTTTTTTTAAATTGGGATGTATATTTTTCTACTGCTCACTTAACCCGTTTGAGCATCTCATATTGCATGTAAATATAAACACTTTTTATAAATTCGTTTTTCTTTAATTCAGAAATGACGTAAATATAATGATACTCCTGAAAACTCTCCCAGTCCAAAAATTTGTTCACCTCAAATGTTTCAAATCCTCACTTCGAACATCTATATTTGTCTCTTTGTATACACTCAAAAAAAACAAATTCCTAACCAACTCCGTTCTAATAACAAGGTTACTCGTATATTTCGCGAAATTGACAGCCCAGACGTTTTTAACTCGATACTCGTGTTTACGAACCACATTTCTGCAACGAGGTTAATTTTCATTCAGAAACTTGAGGTTGAATGTTATTGGAAAGATGCTCCATAACCTTCCACATAGATGGAGTGAAAATATTTTCATGACTCGTTATGTACGAGAACTTTTGAACTTTTGTAACTGAAACGCTTTGCTGTTAATTCAAGCTGCGGATTAAATTTTTTTGTTGCATAATAGTGATCATAAAAGTACACGGACGTGGAAAGAGTCAACTGTGTCACAGTAAAGTTAGAAGAACTATCTGCGACTAGCAATTAATTTATTAACATGAATATGCATTGGCTTTGACGTAGTTCGAAGCCTCCCGATGAACTTTGACATACCGGGTAATGCAATTGATACTCTCTGATTATTCTTGGTAAACTTTTAATTTCAACGCCAAAAGTATTTAATAATTAAAAAAAAACATGTTTTATGCTTCCTGTGACGAATAAGCCAATCTCTGAAGAATTTTCAAGATTTAACACAATTCTTTACAGTTGAAAGGAAAGACCTTAGCTCCATTCCCATAGCTCGGCATTTCCTCTTCCCTGAAATACAGTACAAACCATTCCCAGCCTGATGCAAGATTTCATGCATTAATTATCATTTGTGGAAGAAAAAAATTCCCACGGATTTGGAGCCTGATAGAACAAGCTTTTCAACATATAATTATACAAGATTATTAATTCCAGTATGTTTGAGGATCTTGAACGTGTGCATCTTGTTGTTGTCAAACTCATTCAATGTATAGCAACATTTATTTATTTGCAGAATTAATTTTGAACCCTTTTCAATGAAATTTGAAGAATTAATTCTACAATTGGAACACCAACTGAATCCCCACCTTAAACAAAACTTTTTCATTGATCTGTTCCTATTTTTTCTCAATATTAATAAATAATAGAAATAGAGAATAAAAACGATACTTTTATCCCTCTGAACTCATATAGTATTGTTGCACAAATTTCAGATGATAATGCGAGGGGCCTCGGAATAACTTGGAAGACCGGTGTTATGAAGCGGTGACACATAAAAATCGTTGCCGCTGGAAGTGATAGAAAAGAACAGAAGCCGAAAAGCAAGGAGTACGAGATAAAGAAGTACGGAGAGATTTTGAAAAACTGGAAAAATGCCTCATCAGTTTGGATTGCCAGCGATGGCGCATGGCATGCAATCGCCACCCTCACCGACCGGTGGTGTGATGTCGACTTATCCCAGATTCGCGACTGGAGTTTATCGATCGGATCATCAGGATCAACGATTAACGAGAGAAGCAATGGAGCGTTATTTACGAGACCGAAGTGACATGGTGATCGTAATATTGCACGCGAAAGTGGCGCAGAAATCTTATGGTAATGAGAAGCGTTTTTTCTGTCCTCCGCCATGTATATATCTCTTCGGAGATGGCTGGAGGATGCGACAGGAGCAAATGTTGCGCGAGGGTGAGTCGGAGCAATCGGCTCAACTGTGCGCTTTCATTGGTATCGGAAATTCGGATCAGGATATGCAACAATTGGATCTGAACAACGGTAAACAATATTGTGCGGCAAAAACGCTTTACATATCCGATTCGGACAAGAGAAAACACTTTATGCTCTCGGTTAAAATGTTTTACGGGAGTGGCCACGACATCGGGGTATTCCACAGTAAAAGAATAAAAGTTATCTCGAAGCCATCGAAGAAAAAGCAATCGTTGAAAAACGCCGATCTCTGTATAGCGAGCGGAACTAAAGTCGCCCTTTTCAATCGTTTGCGTTCCCAGACTGTGAGCACGCGTTATCTGCACGTTGAAAACGGCAATTTTCATGCAAGTTCGACACAGTGGGGAGCATTTACGATACATTTGTTGGACGACAACGAAAGCGAATCGGAAGAATTTCAAGTTCGAGACGGCTACGTTCACTACGGTAGCACCGTGAAGCTCGTGTGTTCGGTAACGGGTATGGCTTTGCCGAGATTGGTTATTCGAAAGGTTGACAAGCAAATGGCGAGCCTCGAGGCCGATGATCCTGTATCCCAATTGCATAAATGTGCATTTTACATGAAAGACACTGATCATATGTATTTGTGTTTGTCCCAGGAAAGAATAATACAGTTTCAAGCAACGCCTTGTCCCAAAGAGGCTAACAAAGAAATGATCAACGACGGTGCATGTTGGACGATAATAAGCACTGACAAAGCGGAGTATCAGTTCTTCGAAGGCATGGGACCCGTCAGGTCGCCCGTAACGCCTGTACCTTTGGTGCACAGTTTGCATCTAAACGGCGGTGGTGACGTTGCCATGCTCGAGCTCAAAGGCGACAATTTCACTCCCAATCTACAAGTCTGGTTCGGCGATGTCGAAGCTGAAACGATGTATCGATGTCAGGAAATAATGTTGTGCGTTGTTCCTGACATTTCACTATTCAGGGGCGAATGGCTTTGGGTACGACAACCGACTCAAGTGCCCGTTTCGCTGGTACGCAACGACGGTATTATTTACGCCACTGGTTTGACCTTCACTTACACACCCGAGCCAGGACCAAGACCTCATTGTCCTCCCGCTGACGAAGTCATGAGAGCTCCAAGATCCATACACAATCAAGCGAGTATGCCACCTTCGATAGCTGATGTACCATGGAACACGCATCAGCCGCCTCAATCAGGTCTATGATATTTCGCTGATCATCAGAATCCCAACCAAAGCTTCCGTGCTAACTTCCCACAACAGCAACATCAACAAGAGATCGTAGCCACCTCGAGCGTCTTACTATACGAGAGAAACAACGACAGCGGCTCCTACTTCGCCGATGACGAAAGGGCCTCCAACTGTCATCACGAAAACAGCTCGATCATTGATTCCGATTATTCCGATTCTTAACGTTAACGATCCAAACTCAACGCATACTCATTGTTGTACGTACCCGGTTCGTCCTACGTCAATTCCATTTTGTTGAATGGAATAATTCCAGTTATTTATCCCATGATAAATCAATATCATTTTCTTTCGAGGCTGTGTGAAATACCGGATCCAATAACGAAAGTCGACGCTACATTCGAAGTACGGATTTGGTGGTTATTAGATATCAAGATTTTCAAAATCATGTTCAACATTTTCAATATTTAAATCATTTTTTTTATCAGTATTTCCCGTAATTGCAACGACATAATATCTCCGATTGAGGTATGAAAAATCCGAGCAAAGTTAAGACAAGAAGAAAAATGAAACAACACAATTTTTTCGTTATTGTCAACGGTATTTCATGTTACCTACGCGTAGCTGAAGATAAAGCTGATCAAATGATTTTAAAATAATGAAAAAAAAAAAATTATTTTACTCACTGTTACACAAGTGGAAACCACAATACGATTCGAACAGCAGCTTTTTCCGTTTAGACAGCACCATTTGAGACGAATTCCTAGAGAAATGTCGAGGTCAAGAACACGCTGCAGTTCGGGCAGATTTTTATCCATCAATTGATAAAACATGAGAAAAACAATTTTGAAGATTGAGCAGTCGTTTAACTACCGTGGGACATTTGTGTAGCTATACAAATTACCATCTTGATCGTACTTCGAATGTTTGTGAGTCGTTATAAGAAGAAAAGAATAAGAGGAAGGAAAGAAAGAACACTAAAAACTTTATCTATATTATATTAATTTATGGCGGTGTGAAAAACGGTACCGTTGTTCCTCAACGATTATCGACATAATGTGCAACGACTAAATACGAGAAGCAAAAACAGAATTCTCATAACGAAAAGAACTATTGGAAGTGTGTATTTATCGCGTCATTTCCATTTTCATCCCCGCGATGTGGAAGAGAAGATATTTTATAAAAAAATATAAAGAAAAAACGAAAGAAAGAAAAAAGGGAGGGAATGGATAGTCTGTAAGATCACTGAATGATTTTATCGGCAACCTTCCTGGTGCCAGTGATTCGTATGTGTGTGCATGTTTATGTCGCGTGTGTGCGTTTGTTGAATGAGCGTGTGATTTAAAGGTAAATTTTAATGAAGAAAAATCTGCTATTACGAGAGACGAAACAATGGACTAAAATTGCACTATAAGAAATAATATTCATTGGCATAATTATATAGCGAGGGAAGATCATGATCCTCTTCCCTCATGATTGTTCTCAATTCTTATATATATTTTTTTTTCTCTAAAGAATGAGCTCAAACATTGACACGGAAAGTCCTGTGAAAAATGGAGTGTAAATAGCGTGGTAAATAGGTTTGATCAAGATTTTATGTCAATAGCTCTCGTATCGCGTGTAAGCTTTCAATTTAACGAACAAACAAATAATAAACAACAAAACAAAACCAGAATTATCAATTACGACGACTATAAATAGCGTAAAAGATCGCGTATTTGATCTTAATGAGCATAAGGGAATTTATATTTTCAAACAGAATTGTACATATATATAAAAAGAAAAAGAAAAAAAAAACAAGATTCAAACAGCGCAAGCCACGTGCAGTGAAAACGTATGGAAAAAAAAAAACGAAATAAAAATAATATTCCGAGTAACTTATCTTTTTTCAACAATTGCGTGTAAAATTGTGGAAAATAGTTTTTTTTGTACTCCGAGGTAAATAGTAAAAAACCCACGTACAAAGATGATAATAGAAAAAAAAGATGACTAATTGACTATAAAAGGAACGAAGGTACGAGCTTACCTTAAAATACGAATAATAAACGAAGACACAAACGAAAACTCTGTATATTCTCGCATAATTTCTAGTAGTAGATGAAAAGGTGAAAATATTCATAATAATCCTTCATCGAAGAAGGTATATCAATTCACGAGGGTCATAGAAATGTAACGCAGAATTTATTATCTCGAGATTAATCGAATATTCAACGATAATGAAAGGAACGTTTGTAACGAGCTTGGAAAAACGGATAAACGAAGAAAATTGACAGAATATCAGAGAAATAAAAGAATAGCGAATTTTTTGTTAAAATCATTCTGTTTTCATTCATTTAGTTGATTATTATTTGGAGTGCGAATAATAATTCGCATCGAGTGTTTCAATGACATCTGAAAAAGTGCAATTAAATCGAGCAACGCGAAAGAGCATCACAAGAGTTAATGAAAATATGTAAAATAATATATCAGAAACCGTTTGAAAATTGTAATTGGAAAATAAGATTTAGCCCATTTAAGGTGCGAGTTCTTCCAGGATGTCTGTGTGTCGCTAAATCTCGAGCACAACACCTTCATCCTCTGGAACCTCGGGGATGGGGGGAACATAAAAAAATCTCCGAGGCTCGGAAACATTCGTCCCAAGACGATGAGAGTCCGGGTACGTGATTGAAGAAAAAAAATATAGCACACACGCGTCTCAAGAGGAAACGAGATTACCATCGGCTCGTCGTTGAGTACCTCACTTCCCTAAGGAGGGGTAATATCTCCTTATTGTTACGATGGAATTCTTTCGAGTCGAGTGAAGAAGGAGGGGGCAAAGGGGAAAATGTTTCGTGGGAATTTACCCACAATTAACATTTCGTATTGTGTCGATGGTGACCATGGTTATCTTTATAATTCTCAACAGTAAAACAGTACCTCTAATAATAATTACATTCTTACGAAGAATTGGACGGATACAATGTTTGGACAATGGAAGATTTACCCACGGACTTGCTACTTGCATACAGAGACGTCTGTATATGATTCTCGCTCTTATTTATCTTGTTTTTTTCGTTCTCTATTTTTCAAATCTCGTCCATGCGTTTTGACAAGAACCCGCAGAGTTTTGAGATTCGACGATTGAAATTTAAGCAGCTTTAACATCGTAGATATATTATTTTACAGATTTTTTGTAGCAAAAAATATATAATCCTAATCGTTGAATTCATGTACAAGTTTTTGGGATTTACTAATCTCTCTCTCTCTCTCTCGCTCTCTTTCTCTCTTTTTTTACGTACGCATACGTGAATTATTACAAAAAAATCGCACATTTTAACGACGTATCATATTCACCAATTTCCAGACTGTTTATATATGTAGCAATTACATAACAATATGAGCAACTTTAACAAAAGCTTAGACTTGCCTCGAGTTTGATAAAAAAAAATTTTTTTCGCTGCAAAACTTGTTTTCTTCACAGCATAATAATAATAATAATGTTCTAATGCCTACGTTGTTTCGTTTCGCGCCTTCCAATTTCACTAAGCATCGTTTTTCTTATTTTATCCTTATCGTACGTTGTTTATTTAGATTCGTTAGCATCAACGATATGTATGACGTCAGTAGATCGTCCATTTTATAACCAAGAGAAGTTTCGCACAGGAGCTTCGAGCCACGCACCAGATTTCCTATCATCATATGAAAATACGTGTTGCCCGATGACCAATTTGAGATTCGAGTGAAGGGATGTGTCACCAATATATCCTGCAAATTATCATGAACAAAATTGTTTTAAATAATTTGGTTGAATCTCAAATACAAAAATTACTTCAAATTTTTTCATTATTCTCTTTTGATAATTGTCAAATTTCATTGCAATTAAAAACGCCGTACGATTTGAAATATTTATGTATGCATTACCGTGTATAGAATGTCAAAGAATATTTTATCGAAGAGAAATATATATTGAGAGAAAAAAAATATTATTTCCCTTAATGCTTGTTACGTGATAACAATTACAGTGTGAATTAAATTAGCGCACCGCTTCCTTATAATTGACGGAAGATCGACCGAGGTGATAACTCAATTTACACGCTTCTCACCTTGCTTTGGGGATGTATGAGGCTCACACCGTGTTTGTTAATGGCAATGAGTAACAATTCGGGATAATTCGGTTCAGTCGATTGTTTTATCTCAAAGAAAGCTGAACCGAAAGTTGGCCAGCGATAGACGATTTTGAGGAAAGTTATCTTAGCGTCTTCGGGACTCATTCCTGGAAACAATTGGAATGTATGGTTAAACAAAAAAGTAAAAAAAAGTAGGAATGAACGCGATAAAAAGAAGTAGAACAGTGAGGATTTTGTAGTCGAATAAAATTACCAGCGTCTTGATTATAGGCAGCGATAATGGATCTCTTCCAGTCATTAGCACTTTGTATCTTCATTAAATCACTGGGTATGAGTTCTCGGAGCATTTGCCTAGTAATGGTAAAAAAATACACATTTTTTGTACGAATATCGTGCACCGAGTAACAAACAAACGCGAAAAATTTGAATACTAACGGAATTGCTTGGAGTTCTTGTTTGCTTTCACCAAAACGAACTCGGTAAACAAGGGCGGCTAGTCTCGATGCTTCTTCTTTCGTGCATTTGTGATACCCTACGAAAAGAAACATATTTCTAAAAACTGTATGTTTTAAATAACCTTATCTGGCCGCAACAACGTAGTTTTTGAAAACCGAAGCGATCGAACTCACATTAAATCTATTAAATTTTCTCTCCCCGTTCGTAAACTCACCTCTTAAAAGTTTCGGTAGTTCCTGGTGGAAATGGAATATAAGATCGGCGTTTCTATCTTTTCCTGGTACGGTATTCGTCCACAATTTCTTCATGAAGAAAACCTGGTAAGTGAACTGCGGAGGTACACCTGTGCACAAAAAAACGTTCGTTATGGCACAAAGAAATTCCATACTTTTTATACAGAAGTTGCGCGTTTCAACGCAATCAGCTGACTCTAGAGAAGACCTGCAGGTGTAATTAAATGGATAATTGGCGTCATAACACGAATGGGGTTGATTATATTCAACTTGCCATCTCTGGATGGTCGAGCTTTTCGTATCCAATCAGTCAAATGCCTGACGAAATCGAAAAAGAAATCTCCCTCAGGAACGGATATAACTTTATCAGCAATTTTGACGAACAAACTGAATCCTTCGGCCGAACGTAAGTTCAATCTTTGAGCGATATTTTGACAGAAATCCTTCGCTCTCGTGGATGAATCGACTTCGAAGGCCTGTGCAACATTGAAATCACGACATTAATGAATGGACATTTGAGACTAATGATAGCGAGTTACGTCTACAAGAAGAGCAATCGATACTTCATTTTAAATAAATTTATGATAAACTTGAATTCTCACTAATGAAAAGAATGTTGTTTTCCCACCAATTAAAAGAATTGTGAATGAAATATTTTAATTTGTTTAATTCCATATTCGCAAGCGTTCTATTGCCACATACCTCGTCAGTGTCATCAGGGAAATAGACTTTGTGAAATATTTGTGTAGTTTTGTGCTGTATAGCTTCAACCTCGACTTGATGAGGTGGATACTTTCGTTGACCGTTGCGTAACGTTTTTTGTAGCCTCTGAAGCGAGTCTTGGGAAATCGGATGTCGGCGTGTGCGGAGAAAAAGCGTCAACTCCTACGAAATCACAAAAGAATTACCGGATAATCAAATTCTCGCGAGTGCAACAGAACGGGGTTAAAAATGATGGTAATGCAAAAAACATCGTGTGTGTGTACCTTGAGCAGACTTTGGCTGCAGGTGAACAGACCAGTCGCGAGCCACATGAGTTCCCAGCCGCGTTCTTCACTGAGTCGATTACGATTATCAGTGAGTTGTTTCATTATCTGACAGTAAATTTCATCCCGTAAGATTTCGTTTTTGAGCGGTCCGTCGAATATGAGATCCGTGTATTCATTGCCTGTACGTGGTCGTTTCGTCGGTAAGTCGCCCATGTACTTAAGGATTGCGTTGAAGGCGAAACAAGCTTCCTCGGCGAGTTCTTCTTTAGAGACGAGCTTTTTCAGCAAAGGTTGCTTTATGGGATCACGAGAATGACGCCATAATTCGTCGCTGTGACCCCTGCGAGCGGTCGTCAGGGTCAGGGCCTTCGACATTGTTCTTTTGGGCGGTGTGCGGAAATGATCGATGGCATATTCGAGAAGAGTATGAGGTTTGTCACGAGGCTCGACACCGTTCATTTGCTGGGGATACAATCTGCGACCATTTTCCGTTCCCTCGATGCTAAATAGTGCCAAAATATCGTTTGGCGGTTTCGACAGAGAGGGCAAAACGTAAACAGTCTCAGCCGGAAAATCTCCCTTGTCGTTAGTTCTCTCGCAAGTTCCAACACACCAGCCCGAATTTAATACAGTCTCGCCAGTACTCTCGTCCTCCAGTACGATCAGATCTCCCTTTTGAAAGTTTAAAAAAGACGAGCCTTCGCCCGGGGCCTTGTAATCTTGCAAGGCAATTACGAATTTACTTCTCTTCTTCAAACCCTCCAAAAAATAAACCACCAAATCTCTGATGTCCTCGGCGTTCGGGCTCTGAAACGTAAACTCTTCTCCACGCACCGTCGACAAACTGAACGTTTGCGTAAACATTTTGTTTGTTTTTTGACTAGACACGGTGGTTATCTCGGGGAAAGATAGTTCCAGTAGTACTTGTTCCTGATCGTCAACGACGTAAACCCCGGTCCAATTGACGGCTATGATAACATCGTTTTTGGGTAAATTCGGCCCGGAATTACGATAGGCCTCGTAAAAACGTGAAAACAGAAGAGGCCATTTAAACTTGGCGTATCCTACGATATCTTCTTTGACGCGTAGGGCTGGTACTTTTTCCTTGAGATAATAACTCTTTTTGTAAGCCTGAAGAACAAGATGTCCCCAACGATCTATAGCTTTGTCGATACCGGAGAAACAATAATCCGGTATATAATTTGGCAAAAGAGCGAAAAGTCTGTCGACGTTCATGTCGGTATGATACTCGATGTAATATTGCTGAGCGGCGATCATCGCCAAATCTTCTTCCTTGTCGCACCGATATTCACCGAATTTGACTCCCCGTACGACTTGTTGATAGATCAGATTAGTCGCAACTTGATCTTCGGTGGGTTCGTGCCATGGCGCGAATATTTCTTTTCTGAAGAACAAACGCCAAGGGGCGTTTCGTTCCTGAGCACCTTGTTCTTTCGCGTACTGTTCGCATTGCGAAATTGCGTCCATAACGTGATCTCCGCCACTTCCGAGAGATGAAACTTTGTCGAAGAGAGCGATGTAGAGGGAAAAACCGAATTGATCGCGGAGCGATATTTTGTCGGACAATTGATTGCACAATTCCCGGGCCGTCGTTGCTGAATCAGCTAGCAAAGTTTTCGTATTGCCGTCCATAAATGTAATCGGAAGCATTATCGGCTTTTTTGATTTTGTTGCTTGGAGCTCCAACCAACTGGGTGGTTGATTTCTCGTGCCGTTGTTGAACGTTCGCTTCAGACGATCCTCGCAGTATGGCGCGTATCCTGGCGGTCCTTCGCGGATAAAAGCACGAAGGTAATTGACGAATTTCTCCGATGGAGCGAAACAGCCGACGCACAGTGATAACAAAATCCAGCCACGTGCGTGCGACGATTTCGATGGATTGTTCGTCAACTGTTTGCAAATTTGACAATATATTTCGTCGCGCAATTCAGCTCGCAATATTCCATGACCGATTATAAAGTGCAATTTTTCCAGATTCGACGTTGGTCGCGCTTCCAGCCACGATTGATAACTGTCCGCCGTATATTCGTCCTCCTGGAGCTTTCTTCTGACATCTTCGCCCAATTTGTTCTTTCGCTTCAGAGTTAGCGAGACTAATTTGTGTCTTATCGAACGTGCCGGCTTAGGCTGCTTCAAAAATGTATCCTACAGTTCAAAAAATACACAGACGATCAAATATACGTGAAAGAATGTTTGAAAAATATGAATTTTTAGAGTCGCGATTACTTCTATCGTACGTACGGGATCCATTCCCATCAATTGGGCCTCTTGAAACTCTTTGCTACGAATGAAATTCCGACCCAGAGTCGCTGTCACTTTCGACATTACCGATGTCGTGTCTCTGTCCATCGTGTGATAACGCGGCTCCGGCAAATCACCGGTGAATCGAAGTATCGTTATCCAGAGCGCTTGAGCCGCCTGGAAATAGAATTTTCAAATTACGAACGGTGCTAGAAAAGCAATATATTTGATAGAACTTTCCCAAACAGAAGAATCGTAAAGTAGAACGAATCGCTAGCAAAGGAAAAATTCTACTTACCAATTGATCGCCTTGAGTGTGAAGAGGCAAAAGAGGATGTTTCAAGGGCTTCCTTGAATACTGATGTGTAATATTGCCCTGGAAATAAGTAGCAGCGAATTTTTGAAACTTGAATTCCGACAGATCTTCCTCGTCTTCCGATGCTGTCTGCATAGGACTTATGATTTCTTGTTGATCTGTTTTCGGTGCTGGTAAATCCTGAAATCATTATATAAACATGAATCATGAATCATTTTTTGAAAATGATCTCAACTTTAAATCCTTCAAAATTCAATATGAGCGCTATCATATTTACGTTGAAAACGGATGTTTCTCTCGCGGGAGTTGGAGCTTCGCTGCTAGAGTCTGGGAGAAAGTCGAACATCGCTTCAACGAGTTTGCTGTCATCGACCGGCTCGTCTTGCTTTTTAGCGGCATCGTTTATCAGATTCTTCTTTATTTCCATTCTGCGTCTATCCTCGATTTCCATTTCCATTTCTTTCCTTTCCAATTCTTGCATCCGTTCCTGTGTAAAGAAAAAAATTGTTTCAAACGAGTTAATCACCGCATGCAATTGAACAGAAATAACATGCAAATTTGATTTAAACGAAAAATCAATTACAAATTTGATAAACAACTATCATTATCTCGGAGCACAAATTTAGACGTACGATAAAGTGATGAAAAAAAATGAAATAGAAATATACTATTGAAGATAAAGCGGAAAGATTATTGGGCAATTACTCTGTAGTTTTGTTCAGCAATTTCCTTTGCACGCTTGTTGCCTTGATCTTTGAGTTCGCGTTCTTCTTTTTTTCGCAAGCGTAACGCCTCGACATGGAGCCTGTACTCGTATTGTATTTTTTTGTAACGCCTCTGAGCAATCAAACGTCTAACGTGAGCTTGAATTTTGACAATGGCCCACATTTTCTTTCGATACATTCGTCGAACGAGATGGCCGCGTGCTCGAGCTTGCAGGGCAACGATGTGACCTCGCAAATGTCTGAATCGATGTGACAAAACTCTCGATCGTATAAGAGCCTGAAGCCTCATGTAACCGATTCTCATGCTCTTGTACCGCTTTCGTTGAGCGTAACCACGCCAATTTTTCTGCATTATTATGGCCGCCGCTCGCATTCTCAAAAATCGTCGACGATAAACCCAACCGCGTATGTTACGTTGAAGTATGAGAATTTTCCGAGTCAAAACTCTGTCGCGTTCTTGCTCCAGAAACAGATCGTGTGCGTCCTTGAGAAAAACTTTTGTGTGACCCAACTGATAATCTGATCTGCCAAGTACGACGTGACAAATTCTTGCTGTAGCAGCTCTGCAATCAGTCTGGAAAAAAATCATCCCGTTTATTTACACAAGAGCTTCTCGAGGAACGAATTTTCAACAATTGAAATTTCACTGAAGCATGAGAATCTTTCTCTTTTTTCATAAAATCAAATTTACCTTGTGTGATGGCGGTATTCCCGAGATGAGGAAACGGTATCTTTCAACGAATTCGGGAAAGGAATGTCGAATCGGGTATCCTGCTCTACGAATCCTAATGGTCTCCATCATTCCCGAATATCTTAATTGGCGGCAACAAAGACCTCGATCGAACATCTGTATTGTCAGAAGTAAAATCAATTAGTGACTTGTCATTTGGTGATTCAAAGGGCATTGAAAAAATAAGTACCATCGGTTTTTTGTACTCGTTGGGCTTAATACACCTGATGAAAAAAGGTTGACAAGTGCTGAGTGTCCTCATCAAGCAATCTAACGATTTTTTAAATTGCGTCGATAGGGTCGGAGCTCTTTTCCGGGTTTCCGATCCCATACCAATATCCTCGGCGAAACATGTCTGAAGAAATTTGTTGGACGATATGTGAATCAGTTGTAGAAGATCAGCACTGAACGTATCTCGATTCTTTTCCAGGAAAGTCCTCGTATCGTAAAACACAACCCCCGCAAAATGATTCAGGCCGAACGATGTATTTATATCGGATTTCGGCTTCAAATAATTCCTGTGGGTTCCGTGAGTCTTGTGAATCTTGGCAAGCATGGTTTGGTCAGTACCCTGTTGAAACAAAAAGTTGCAATCAAATAAAAAGTTCAGTTTTCACAGGAATATGGGCTTTGAGTCGTGTGAATGAACAGACCTTTGGAAATTTGGATTCTTCGTCGATGAGAGCCATAATGTTAAGTTGCTTTATGGCGATGAGATCGAGAGCATCCTGATTATCGACAAACTCGATGTGTTGCCAATTTATACCCTCGTGATTATATTCCTCCTGTTCGAGTTTGAAAATATGTCGTACGAAAAACTGTTGAAGATTTTCATTGGCGTAATTGATGCAAAATTGTTCGAAACTATTGTGATTGAAATTTTCAAAGCCAAAAATGTCGAGAACACCGATGGCGCTTCGAGACACGTGTTTCGGTCGAAAAATCGCTTCGTTTATTTTTTTGACTATGTGAACGAACAATCGCCCGTAAATTCCCTTGACGAAGGCGTCTCTTATGTCGACCGATTGATCGCGGGAAAGGGTTGAAACGACTGTTTCTCCATGCGCGAAAATAGTTCTTCTCGTCAAAGCATCGATGAGCGATTGCACCGGGACTCCCAATAATTGTGCGACTCTTTTGACGTTCGTTTGCTCCGGAATTTCAGTCGCGTCTAAATTGTCGACTACAGTAGCTCTGTACTTGATATTTCCCATGTGCAAAAGAGCCGCTAGTAACCTGAGGATTTCCCAAATTTCTGGATCCGTAAACAACAAAACTTTCATCGCTGACCGAATGTCCGCGAATTCTGCAGCATCGTCACGACCCTCGCACGTTATACTGCCACCCTGGAAATCAAAATATTTTCTAATGAACTTGACTCTTGAACCGAAAAAAATCGAAGCACTCGATAAACCTTTGTATCAACATTTTTTCTGTTGTAACTGCTCTGGATGTGATTGACTTTTTAAACATATTTACCCCAGTAAGATATTTGTACGACGAGGCGTCCTCCAATTCCAATTTTTTCTTTTCCTCGCTCGATAAGCCAGCGAGCATACAATAGAAAACGTGATAATTTCTCTCGTCCAAATTCTGCGAAACTATACGAGATTTCTCCAAAAGATATTGTTCTATTTTCGCACCCTCGATGACTCCTTGATCGTTGAAATGGATATCGATGTATTTACCAAATCTCGAAGAATTGTCATTCCTCACAGTCTTTGCGTTTCCGAATGCTAGAAAAATGTAAATTTTTCTTTACATTTGAAGCATTTGATTATATCAAATATTTTAGAAAACAAAAATTACCTTCTAGAATTGGATTTGCTTCAAGAATTTGCTGTTCTATCCACGAGTGTTTACCACTGATGGCAGCGAGATACTGAAGTATTAATTTCGTGCTTTCGGTTTTACCAGCTCCACTTTCACCACTGAAAAAAAAAAAACCCAACATTGTCCACGTAAATCAGCAGCTTCAACCTTCTCATCGTGGATTGATCAATTTAATAGAAAAGCTTCAATTTTTTCTATTCCAGTCTAAATCATCATTGATGCTCTTCGTTTTCAAATTGTCTCCAGATTACTCAACATTCCATTGTATTTAACGACGTTATTTTTAATTTCCGGTGAATTTTTAAACTTCCTCGTAAAGAAACGATATTCAAAGTACGTTTTGTTTTTTTTTTCGTACAACTCGATAGGCTCACAGATTCGCATAGCAGGTTTTCCAAGCCTATTTCGAGAAAAATATATTTTTCAGCCCTCCGGGCGGAAAGTGGCAACTTTCGGCCCGCTGCGCGGGCCGAAGTTGCCGCATTCCGCCTGCGTCGGACAGAAAAATCGTATACACTCCACGGGAGTGAAATTAGACCACCTCAAACCGCGTGCTTATCACCCTCGCCTTCGGCTCGGGTGACAATTCTGCCCGCGGTTTGAAGTAGTCTATTTTCCCTCCCTAGGTGTGTAATATACTATTCTGATGTGAAATCTTATGAACCGACGTAACCGGAAATCTCGCTAGGAGTAATCTGTGGACTTTGAGTTGCACGCGATTCATTTCCAACAAATGATGAATTATTTTAAAAAATGATTTTTCATTGAATTACGTAACTGACCTTATAACAATACACTGATCCTGACCGTATCGATTCATGTGAGCATAGCTGTTGTCACCAATGGCGAAAATGTGGGGTGGCAATTCGCCGATTTTCCGATCCTTGTAAAGTTTTATTTGCTCGGCCGTGTAGATCGGTAAGATTTGATAAGGATTTACGGCGACGAGGATGGAGCCGGTGTACGTCTGTTGATCATTCATCGAGTCGATATCTCAGCACTTTTTTTTTCATTATATTTTCAAAATATTTTTTCCTCCATAAAAACAGGAATTGAGAGCGAGCATGAGTACTCACGTAGATGAGATTCTCGTTGTATCTTATTAGCAAATTCCGTAGGATGCCAGCCTCGTGGAGGTCGCCGAGGCTTATCATGTCTTCGACGCCCTGGACGGAGGTCGCGTGCATAGCTTTTATCCTTCTCTCGGGAGTCAGCCATTGTTCCTGCTCGAAAATCACCAAAAACGTCAGACCAAAAAAATAGAATCAATACAAAAGAGGAAAAAATTTTTAAAATCGAGGATCAAAGAAATCGTTAAAAAACCACGAAAACCAAAGTGAAAAATTCCAAACTAAAAAATTTATAAGCGACCCAACGAATTTATAGAATTCGAAGCAACAAAATTTCCAGGTTAATAAAAGAAAATCTTTCAACCAACCCCGTGTCCGATAAATTCCAAAAATACTCCAAAAAATGATTATCCATTTTTCAAATATCGAAAGAAAATCGTTACGGAACAGCGTTCTTAAAAATTACCTTGTTATCGTCGTCCTTAACTTGAATTCTTCTGCCCTCCGCCGAAATCACCCGTGCTCCGATAGCGACGTCGAATTCCCTCCCCGATATAGGTTCGATCCATATGTAATCGCCCTGAAAAAAAGAAACGTTTTAATGAGAATTAATCGAAGCGACATTTGTACTGCTCTACGTCAGAGGGAGGGGGGGGGGGGGGGGCGAAGATGAAAATCGATCGACTTCGTAGATCGTTTACCCACCGAATGTCTACTGTACATACAGACATAAGTGCTGCTGTAAGCCCAACTATAAAACATTGATATGAAAAGTGGTTAGAAGCACTTGGATATATATTTCGAGGGATTTTCGGTTGTTCGTATTCGAAGGCTCTGGATGAAGAATAGCCTTGGATAGGCGAGCAGGCGACGAAAAATAATGATGATGTTGGAGCACATAAGCTCGGGAGTTAACTGACGTGTTATTACTGCAAGGAGTGACCGTTTGCGGGTTCAAAGTAGCGAGAAAGAGGAAAAATTGAACGGGGCTGCTCGCTCTCGCGTACGGTCAAGTGCAAGCTTCCGCGCGCGCGGCAAGGAGCATCGTAGCTGTATATTTTTCAGGATCCGAGCTCTTTCTCTAGCTGCTTCGATGTATCAGTCCATAAAATGCGTTTTTATACGTATATACGCGCGTACGTGCACGCCGGTCTGTCTAAGCATTTGAAAATGTGTATAGAGACGAATAAAATCGCTTGCACACACGAGACAAAGAGAAAGATCGAAGTTAGGAGGGGGCGGGGGGCGCGACGCGAGGGGCATCTCTCAGGCGGTTTGCTCAACACGCAGACTCGACTGGCGCGCGGATATTTGTACGTCCTAATTGTTCACTTACCGGAACATATCGGGAGAGCTCTTCCGCTCTTTCCAACGCCGCAGCGAATCGCGGGAGGGCGCTCCTCCACTGTTTCCTACTATTTTAACCGCTCCCTCGTGCACGTATTACAAGAGTTATCGCGGCCTCATAACATTCCCGATAATCGTTTTCTTCGTTTTTTTTCTATCATCCGTTACGTCACCGATCGCTAGTGTTTTTAACGCTTCATCCATTGAAGGAACTATCCCCGGTGCTTCGCTGTTTTCGCTTCCGACTTCGCGATCCGGAACTTCGTTATTTGAGGTTATGAAAGCTCATGAAAATCGCTCGAATCGCAGTAGAAATTCGAATCTTATTTACACAAATTTTTTATTCTTGGACAATAAACACTCAGTTTTTGTTTAAACGTTTTCGTTACTCATCGCTCCTTCCTTCCTCAACTTTCTCGTTTTATATCGTAACATTATTTATTATGCGCAATTGACTCAAATACAAATTTAACCCTGTTCCATTGTTATTCTCCCTCGCATCGTACCACTCGACGACCACTTTATTCCACAAAACTCCATATAATCTCTCGCTTCCGCTCCCAGCGACGTATCCTAACCTATAAAAATGAAGGGTCTTTACAGGCTCGACCGGCAACCGTTTTGAAAAATTTGAAGTGCACGCCTCTCGATCGGTGACCCGTTTTTTCTCGAATGTGCGATGAATATTTCGAAGGTACTTTTTTCTAATTCAGACTAAAATGGCCACAATTTGCTTTCACTCGAAAATATAAAATTCAAGTAAAAATTGTTAATTTCCCGAAAAAATGACTTTTCAAGGGCATTTTTATCATTTTTTTTTCTTTTTCATTTTCACGTACGTGAACATATTCCGCTCGTTCGAAATTTCGGCCCATTCGAGTTCGTCGCATCGGACCAAAGTCCTTAAAAAAAAGAGTTTTTATCATTGGTGCAGCCGAAAGGAGCGGTTGCCGTTGGGAAAAAATGTTTTGCTTGAAAGGTAAAAGAAAAAAGTTTGAGAAATCTGAGTGAAGTATTACGAAAATTGGTGCCGATTTTTCTTCTGGATTTTGACACTTTCGAGCGGAGATTATTTCGAAGGGCAAAAGCTTCGGGCTCGTTTCGCTTTGTTTTCGCAT
Source organism: Venturia canescens (assembly GCF_019457755.1). NCBI lineage: Eukaryota > Metazoa > Arthropoda > Insecta > Hymenoptera > Ichneumonidae > Venturia > Venturia canescens. Next base: position 6,144,157 of record NC_057425.1, read on the forward strand.
TGGGACATCGCTCGTGCCATTTTTTCGAGGGTTTTTATGACGTACAAATACTCATTAGACTCGACGGGACTCCTCGCAAACGAATAACGAGACTCATCGTCTCCGAGCATTTTGTAGACATTTTCACTCCGTGTCACAGATTCCTACTGACCGAGTAAATTCGGGAAAGCGTCGAGCGCGGATCGAGACCGCTGAAGTATCGATACGAGCTGACGCCAGATGTCGTACAATTTCGTTCGCATCGACGTCGTTGAATCGCGAGAAAACCTCGTTCCACGCTTCCAAATATCCGAAATAACACGTTTATTGTGGGAAAAGAGTAAAAAAAAGCTGCGAAAAAAATCGATGAAATTCAACGCTTTTCGATAAAAACAAACGTAATTTCTCTTCCTTCCAATACCCACGTTATTCGAAGTGCTGACTCGTCACAAAAAAAAGGGTAAACATCGTTTCGAAATCGACGATAAAACTTACGAGAAAAGTTTTAAAAAATATTCTGTTCTCTGGCCAAATGTATTTGATTACAATGATGGAGGAATAGAAATTCGTTGCGTTTTACCAAACGTCAAATCGGTTCTATAAAGTGAAAGAAACCATTGGAAAAATATATCGACGAATAAAAATACTCACTCGGGTAACGATGACCATCTCTCAAAGCGCGGTCGCTGGCCCGCCACCTGTAAAAAACCAAGAAAACGATAAATTTTAAGTTCGCGTCACCGTGAACGTAGTTTTGTGCTCAGTCGCCTCAGATTTCAACAATTATCAAGAAAAAAAACTAAAAAACAAAATATTCCCATTTTGGAGAGTTTCGGAGACGTAAGTGTTAAGAAAACGAAAAAATCCGCTGATTATGAGTCCATTTTTATAAATCTCGAAGTCGAGATGAACCGAGAGCAATTCTGCAATGTTTGAGCCCAGATAAACGAGGTTTTCACAGGAATAAAATTGACTCGTGCGAATGGTAGCGTCCCTTAAAAATACGAGATTATTGCTGGTGTGAAAATTCGTAATAAATCGCGTTGTTTGGTAATTAATCATTTAATTACATTGAAATAAATCATTTCCGGTGGTGGGTGAGTATGAAACGTTGCGCACTTTCGAATAGCTGTTCCATTGTAGGCAGAGTGCGAGTTCTATTTATGTATGGAAATATGCGATAAACACACGTACGGGTATCGCACACGCCAGCTTCATTCCCAAGCGCCATTTTGCATATTTGCACACGCAGTTGAAAAGAATCGACGTCTGGAGAGCACGATCTATGGAACCTTCGTACGTAAATATATCCAATTAATTGACTGAGATAAACGATAACAAAGGCAGTTCACGGATAAGAGATTCGGGTAGATAAATTCGATGGAAGCAGGAATTCCGTTTGGGAAAATATTCGATTTAGCATCACAAATGTATACACATAGATATGAATATTTGTTTGAATAACGTGTATTGGTATGATGCAGGCCCCAATCACCGTTAGCGAGTAGAGAAGCTACAGCCCGTAAACCTGTTCGCAAAGTGGGTTAGCGACCACAGCATCAGAAGCAGCAACGAGGCAACCGAGACTCGTGGCAGAAGACTTCAACCTCCGGCCTCGTTCGGATATCTCATCGTCGATGATCATTCTCTCTGCCCATTTCTTTCTTCTCACACTTTTATTTCAAGACGATTTAAGGATTTTTTCGATTAAAATTCCGTTATTGTTTTTATTTATTTGCTTAATTTCACTTCTGAAGGCTTCACCGTTCGATGTTTCGTAATTATATTCTGCGAGGGTTATGAAGATTTTCGAAATTGAAAATCGAGTGTGAATTCTCGGGGTGGAATCAACCGATACACTTGTATCATGTTTTCTCGCCATTTTTCTGTTCGAAAATATGTTGGAAGTATCCACTTCAGTAGCGAACGTAGCCGAGACTCGGGAGCATGTACCGGAAAAAAACAAGCGCACGATACACGCGCCACATCTCGGATTCTCAGCGAAGACTCGGGGGGAAAAAAAGCACAAGAGACACAAAAATAGGCGGAAAGGAATCGACCGTTACGCAACACTCAACTTCGTCAATTATCCAATTATCGCAGTCGCGTTTTCGAAGCTAACACAAAGGGGACCTATGAGGAAAAAAAACTGTTTACGATTTTCACCTCGAGGCGTCGTTCACACTACGATATTGCAAAACGGTAACACAATTCTCCGTCCAATTATTCTTCATTTTTTTGAAAATTTATTCCTTTTGAGAACACGATAACGCGCTAATTTTTCTCGTCTTTTGGGACAATCACTTCGATAAAACTGCTCAAGTATACGAAAAATTTGACTAATTCGGTGCTCGAAAGGTTGTTACTGAGAAAAGTCGCCGCTCGATGGCGCTGCGGCATCGCATGATTTGAATTTGTTGTTCGCACTTCGTCCGCTCGGCCAACGAAGCGGGTTTCTCAGTTTCTACGAGTGTCAGCCACGGCCAACCGCCAAAAATTCCGTTAAATCTCGCAAAGAAGAGAGCAGTCAGTGCTTTTTTTCAAACGGAAAGTAAACAAAGTTTCAATTTCTTTTCACGCTTGGAAAAACTGAATAAAAACAAATGTCGAGGCAATTGTCAAAAATCCGAGGTCCAACCGCGTCTACGATGTTTTTTTGGATTTAATAATATTCACCTTTATAAATAATAATAACAGTGAAGTTCCTGGAAAATTGCTGAAAAACTGTGCTCGCGCATGAGCGTAGCGCGATTGCTCTCGAGAGACTTCAATGCATGGAACGTTTGTATAACTGACGAGCGGATGTTCGTGTGGGTGTAAATACGTGTGTGCATCTCGTTCATGAAATGGGGGACCTTGACGGTCGCGTAGTGTCCCTCTGGGTAAACACGAGAAATTCCGTTCCGATCTTAATCGAGCGTGGCCCCCTTAACGTTATTCTCCAAAAACAACACAGCGGATATACCGCTGTGTTCAGGCCCCTTTTTCGATTCAAAAGAATGTTGCTTTGAAGTTTCCGTTAGAATTTTATACGCACCATAAAAAATAGGCTTTTCGATACTCTATGAAAATGCACTAACGAATTCGAAAATATTGCACGATGAAATATTGTCACTTCCCCAAAAGTACTCATTTGAATCGAAAATTAATGAAATTAGTGACGAATCAAAATTCCGTTGTCCTTTCATTCATTTTATTTGAGCATAAATACCAGAAATCAATTTTTTCGGACTCTCTTCCAGTCAAACGAACAATTATCCAGAGTCAGCTGTTCGGATGACGCAGTAAAAGATCCTCGCGACATGAACAAAATTGGAGAGATTTAACGCTGCAGAATGTTCATAAATCACAAGACTTCGCACGATCTTCGGTAGGCAGGATATTCTTGCCTACAAATTCCTGTCCTTATGTTTTATTCAGAAATCCAGCCGGTGTACTAACGATCGATGCAAATGCGAGATTATTGGCTATGGAAATTCCTCATCGTTAATTATCCCACAAAATTACACGCGAACGTGGACGTACGACCTTAACTCAATATGGTAAAGGTCGAGGATGTTCAAGCTCGCATGGGAGAGAGCAGGCTTCGCGCTTGCAGATGTGTTTGTCCACAGATGCAAATAGCGAGGAATTCGAAAGACTCTTATACAAAACCGTTACATGTATGCAAGAGCTCGTAGTATTGGGCTGGTGTAACACAACATTTTTATTTCCTTTCCGTCATGCACGTGCTGGTCTCCTCTTACAGTACGAACACTGATTCCCGATCATTGACGGGCTGGGGGGAAACAATACTCGCTACGCGCTCGAAGAAAAACGTTTTTTTGAGGTTAGGGAATCGATTCGTGCTTTCCACTGTGTACGAGGATCAAAATTCTTTTCTATTTTGATGATCCTGAAGATACGCGACGTCGAGTGATTGTTCAGAGGCTCGTGAAGCGGGATAAGAAGTATATCGGAACCGTGGATAAGGTGTAGGGAAATAAAATGGTGGTGGTGAAACGTATGTGTCAACGGCGAAATCGAAAATATAGAAAAATTTGGTAATTTTTTTTCGACTTCGCACCGTCTGTGACTCGAACATCATCTGTATTGAAAGTTAACGAAAAGAAATTTTCTTCACCGCGAAGAAGACTCGGACGAAAAATCTAACGTGAAAAGTCTACGTAGGCGCCCCCTCTTGCGTCAGAGAGCAAGCCGCTGGAACAACGTCGCTCATCTGTAGATCCGCACCTGATACTTATCGCTCGAGTATATACACGAGTGCGCATATATACGTGTCCATACGGAGAAAATAGAAGGGAAAAAGACGTTCCTAAAGGGCTTCTTCCACTGGCAAATGGCTCGCGATGTCGTCCGCACGATAAACCGTTTCGTGTCAAAATGCCAACGTAATTGAAGAAAATCGGATTACGCGAGAACTCGCTCCGTCTCGCTCACTCATCCGGCAGAAGACGAGACTCGAGAGTTCTGGGAATATAACGCGCCTAACGTTTTGTATTTCAAATGTATGTTTATGTATATACGTTTGTGTACAGACACGAAAGAGGCAGAGAGAAAAAGAGAGAGAGAGAGAGAGAGAGAGAGAGAGAGCAACGGTGCTCGCGAGTTCGAAACGCGCCCCCGAGCGAACTTCGAAGATCTAACCGTGATATTTATGCATTGGGACCGAGAAGTGGGAGAAATTGAGGCGCGACGAACCCAGTGGCGAATCTCGGTACTACGAGTCGCCGTGAAAGCAAACGAGACAAAAAAACACTTCGCGACCTGTCGTCTGCTAACAAACTATAAATCTAAACTAATAAATTGGCAAATTCGCGATATAATCCTCAAGTCTGCACACCTCGATGGGTATAACGTGAGTGAAAAATCGCTGCATTTCACGATTAGCCTTGACTTTTGCCGATTCGAATACCGGTTTGTCGCCATTTTTTTTTCTAATGACATTATTATTAATTAGAACAATTATTTCACGCACACCGTAATTTCAATATTTTTGTGAACATTTTTTATTATTAGAATTACTTGAGGGTAAGTAAAATGCGTCATTAAGATTATGCTTGGAAAAATAGTAATCTGGTTTTGGTAAACAAGGAGTCAATGTGTTTTTCGAAATCATTTCCATCGCAAGATTTGTCTCAGGCTTTAAAATTTTCGATATCATTATCACGGAGAGATAAACTGTTGGATGTGATCGATTAGGAAAATTTGATCGAAAGATTGTATCGTTAGAAACCACTGCGGAGGAAAATATTCGTGGTAAATGCTAGGATTTGGAAATAGCAAGTAAAATTACGATAAAATCTCGAAATTTACCGGACGATTATTTTATTCTAAGACCCAACCGAGCGATAGTCATCACTCGTAATTTATTGTAATTGAAAGTTTAAAAAAATTATTCAACTCGAAATAAATGGATGCGAGAATGGAATTTTGACTCGATGTTCTCGTCGTTTTTGAAGATACTCTCGCTTGTCATTACGAGCGCGGAACGCTAACAGCCTTCATCAGAACAAACATTTTTCAGGTGCTAACTGGATAGCGAAGCACGCTTCGAGATGTGGAAAAGCGCTTATTCAGTAATTTTAAAAATTCCAATTCCACGTGTAATAATTCCAAAGACTCACACAAACGAAAAAAAAAGGGAAGGAAAAAAGTTCATGAACGAAAGCTGACAGAGCAGCGTTAATGTATCGACAGGTGGCTGGACGCTTTATTTTTCGTTTCTAACGTCAACTCACGTGTGTCATCATATTTCATAAATTTTTTGTCCTTTATTACTAATAACAAAGAATTTGGATAAGACATAATGAGAATAAAGAACTTGCCTTGTGCGAGTGAGGAGAAACAGGACTGCGAGGTTGTGAACTTTTGACACGTCGTCGCTATATTTATCTATATACACAGAAATTCCTATATATGTGTAACACTTTGATCCTTGTAGCACTGACACGCGCGTGTATACATACGAAGTAAAAAAAATGCACTTTAGAATTTAGTCGTTTGTATCGCCATTGATCGTTATTTATTTATCCTCGGACAGGACAAAAAACTCTTGGAGGCGACGTCAAAAACAGTGCGAGGACGCGACGACGTATCTCATAACGTAACTACACGTTTGATACACAATCGTATCTATATGTATAAATATACATATGTATATATCGATGTGTTATCGGGATGATTGGAAGTTGAGAAGTTGTCTTGATCGTCTCGCACGAATCAAGAGCGAAAAAGCTTGATGTGATTCGAATAAATATATTTCACGTGTTTAAAAAAACTGGAGGCGTTTGATTGGATTTGGAAGAAAGATAAAAAAGTTTCGGAGGGTAATCGTGAGGCTGTTGGTGAGCCGAGGCATGCCACGGTGACCGGCACATTAACACGTCCTCGCTCGGAAAGATTCGGCTCGGCTCGGGCGTGCCAGGTGTAAGAGGTGGAAAATACCGAGCGTTTGTCCGAAACCGCACGATATATAAGTTTGCACTATATCTTTCACGTTAGAAAAATACACATGGAGGAAGGAAAAATTGTCGACGAATAAATGTTTTAGCGGAACACTCGTTGGTTGTTTTCCATACGATTATTCTTTTTATGTCCCTCGAACGAATGCGGGTTTTTACACAAACCCGCGCGACCGATTCCTACGTGTTACACCGTTCTGATAAAGCGATGTCAGGCGACTGACCGAACGCGAAGAAGGAGTTTCCCGCGGCTGTCGTCGTGTCGCTGCGCACCTTGCTCGTACGCATACCTATATACACATGTATGTGTATATTTTTTTACGGTACTTTGTACTTATAACATTTTTTATGGCTTTGAAAAAAATTTGATGGTATTTACTTTTCGAAGAACAATGTTTCATTCCGAACCTGGGACATCGCATGAAGTATATATATTTGGTATTTTCGTTTAATGTGAATATAACAAAATGCATGCATTCGCGAGAATCTCTCTGATGTTTATCATTCAATAAAGAATTTTAACCCTTGATTTATTTTCCACGTTCCAAACCGCTGCATACGATAACCGACAGAAAACGAATGAACTCGGAACGTGAGCAGCGTTTTGAAAACTACATGCTGGGGAAAGCTATAATTTGAAAAGAAAAAAAACGTTACATCCTCGCGTAATTGGGAGCGCTACAATCGTCCTTAGAGTTCGCTTGGAAAGGTTTACTTCTCGAGGGTCGGAAAAAACAAGTGTACCTGTCAAGGTTGAATATCGGAATGCAGCTTGTGTATATAATATGTGACACATAGCAACTGTCATTAAAACGACCTTGAACCGCGGTTCACGAGTTGAAATCTGAAAATGTATAGATCCAAGTTTGTTGAAATGTCACAATAAATAACACTTCGTAAAATCGTTGCATAACCAAAAAACAAAGAATTTTTTCAACATTCTTTAATAAAATTTAGGTATAAATATTTTTGTAAATTCTGATGGTTGATTAGAATAAATTATTTAGTGAAATTTGTAATTTATTTATGGTCCCTTTTTTAAGGTGAAGAGATTTGAACAAAATCTTACTTTTCGTTCCTCGTGGATCGATTTTTGAAGAGTTTCATTTTGTTGTCTCTAACAAACCTGTTTTGGCGTTTCTCGTTCTCTATACGAATGTTCTTGTCCATCGACAATTGCATCGTCTGCTTCATTTCCGCCACGGTAAGAAATTCCACTGAGAGGTTTTTCTGCTCGCGTTCGATCGTCACGGTAAACTGGATCGGTAGATTTGTGTCAATTACTCAGTTGATCTGTAGACACAACCAACGACACGACACTGACCGTCCTGTAGTTGACCCAAAAAGGTCACGTATTTTTCTTCTCCACGCGGGCTACACGAAAGTCATCGATCTCTCGTGCTCAAAAATACACCACTTTCTGTAGACATATTTACCTACATATTTCACACACGTACAAGTGTTTCTGTGCCGAATCGACGAAATTTATATTTTATTCCTGATTTTATTGTTCATTCAACATGGTGCTATAACCGAAAAATTCTCAATTCTCATAAATTTGGGCTGTAAGAACCGGAAATTCAATTTTTTCCAACGAACTTTGACTCTGTGAGTGAAAATAAAAAAAAATCGACATTTTTTATCAAAAATATGTTCAGCCTTACAACTTTCCACCGGAAAACATGGATTGAGGTTAGGTCAACGAAAAATCTACGGAGGACTAATAAATTTTCTTGTTCCAACGAAATTTCATTATTAAATTAAACGAAAATTTGAATAAACCAAGAATAAAGGATAACATTTTGAATGATGCATGGTGAGAGTGTAACGCATGAAAACAACGTTGTAAGTGATAACGTGCTGTATATATATTTTGATCAGTTTTTATACATGACTGACTGCTTAGTTTACGATTAACGAGTACAGAGCTCGTTGTCCAGACTTCGTACACGATAATAAACAAATACATTAATGCTTATTCGGCAAATTTATCATTTCGTCGTACAATGAGTGAATGAATAAATCGGATGAAAACCGAATGATTAATTAAGCGTTGCGAAAGTTCATTATTATACTATTGTAATAAACATCGCAATAAAATAAACACTCGCGTTCATTCACTCTCGTATAATATTTTGTTACAGTGAAGCTTTGTTAATTTTTATATTCATGTTTTTGTATATTTAAAATTTTTTTTTCATATTCTCGTACTTACGGAAATATTTATTTCTATATGGAAGCGCGCGTTGTCACTATCAATTACGAAAAATGTGTTGACCAATTGAATAAAGAATAATCGTTCAACGAATCATGGTTTGATCATAATCCACATTTTTCGATTTTTATTCGTCAATTCATCGATTCTGAGAGCACCCCATTTTTTAATATTTGTTGACATTCAGCCAGCATTCCGCAAACGGTATAATGTAATTATTTTACTTTCGAATCTCACTCGCGAGCCACGTTTTGTTATTTTTCATTTTTTCCACACGTTTTTGACATACAACGATGAAAACCCAATAGATTTCGGCCTCGGAATCACGCACCAATTGATGATTTCTCCAAATCTAAGCGACGACTTGACGTTCTTATGTTTTTGAATTTATTTTTTAAGAAATTACGAACATTCGACAAAGTGACAGCGCCTAAAAGTGAGAAAAGCTTTTTTAGTTTTCTTTTTTTTAATGTTAGCAAGATAAATGATGAAATTTTGGTTTGCAGATCTTTGGAATGACTGACATAAAGAATGAATAACTTGCATCAATCGGTGCACGAATGAATTACGATTAATGGATTTTCGTGTAATTTAGTAAAAATTGCAATTTTCCAATGATATTTCTGTTATTTCGTTCAAGTTTGGGGAGAGTCAAAAATGTTTTTTGTCGACACGACACCACTATTGTTATCGAAAAGAATTATCGTTATTTCTCAAAACAATGAAAACAACTCGTGACGTCATGAAACTTCGGACACGAGCAGTCTTCAGGGCGAAAAATTATTTGAACGATGAAAAAATTTCGAAATAACTAGCCATTGAATCGCGACGGAAAACCGCAGTGGTAATAACAATTTTAATATCGAGTACACGTACGGGAATAAGATCCTTTGGAATTACGATGAAAAATGGACTCAAGAAGAATCGCTTCGATTCTAATTCGTTCGGTATCTAAATACAAAAACCGAAGAATTTTCAAATTTTCGCGTCTTTTTTTGTTGTTTCTTCAAGCAGTACAAACTTTGGAGTAATCCATCGAGGATTACGCTATGTATATACAGTGGAGATACATAATTACTTTAGCAAAGTAGGAATCGTTGGTAATTGTTGTTCGGCAGTCAGAGCCTGATTTGACAACGAAATAAAATATCTTCCATCGACTGTTTTCTTATTCGTTCATGTTGTTCTGACCCAGTTTTCACGTTCAAGTTTTGTCGTTTCAAAGTCTAAAAAAATACTCCAATCACACGAATGTTGTTTGAAAAACGAGGGAGCTGCGCTTTTTTCTATTTTTTTTTTTTTTTTAATCCGGGTACGAAGAAAATATGTGTAGAGTTCATATATCCCTTGACGATAACACCATTTACAAATATACACTTATGGCATAATACCCAATGAATGAGGAACAGTCTGTAGAGAATTCGATTCTGCGATAAACTACCTGAATTTTGCTAGCTACTACAATCGTACTTTTGCAATTTTCGTTTATCGCTTCGTCGCTTTATATCAGCGAATACTTTCTCACAGAATGTAGTTTTAGGATGTTACCAAGCGAATAATTAGCCTGCGATCCGATTTATTCGCGATCGCACGCGCATAGGCTCAAAGCCAGATGTGGCTTGTTTAAGTTACTCTCGATTTTTACGTAATTTTTATATCTTCGTTTTGTATCTTCCCATTTAGCGTTGTATTTGATTTGTCGTTGGTTCTGGTTCGTACTCGTTTCCTTCAACTCGGTTCTTACAATTTTGTGTATTCTCCATCACAAAATATAGCGATTTATATTCTTATTTATTGGAGAAGAGCTGTAATGTCCCAAATCTTAATGACTCTGTCCTGGCCCACTGTCAATAATTTTCGTTGCGATACGTCCAGATCCATCGCACTTACACTGTGCTTTGCATCGTGGAATGATGCCAGCGGTGCTTGTCTGTTGAGAAAACGAGAAAAGCATGAAATTCTTTGTTTTTTTTATAGCCTGCAATAAACTTACGTAATTCTATTGTAAATGCGTGTTTTTAAGCCTCAAAATTCAATGCTTTAAGTCGCATGTGTGTTAAAATATCTAGAACGATTCGTTGGTAGAAAAATATTGAAATTCCAAATAAAATACGAATTGCTGGATAAATAAGATTCAATGGAAACTCACTCGCTGGCTTTAAGTTGAATGTGACACTGATCGCAAACACGAACTTCAAATTCGAAGCCCATTGATGGTATAGGTAACCGCTGCGTCGTGCAACGACCACATAAAGCTCGGCCGCAATGACGACAGTGATGTTGCCTAAGTCCCATTTGACGCTGATCCATCATGGCTCTCATGTTCCAGAAAAATGGTCGTCCACAAGTCTAGAAAATACGACAAAATCCATATTGTTAATGAAATTGATCTTGTATCAATCCCTTAATCATCTCTAGCTTTTTAAAAGCTTTTTATTTGCTGTATCAATGAATGTTCGGTCGACTTCGAAAGGCGAGTTAAATTGTACGAAATTTCTAGAGTAGTAAGAAAAAAGTCATCACATTTGACTAATTTGTTAGCAGTTGACTAGTTTTTTTTACTAGCGTAAATAAGTTGTCTCACTTGACAAGTATCGGAATCATCCCAGACCGCAGCTTCTCGCCTAGGAGCGGCCATGTTCCAGCAGACTATGACCCCGTCCTCGCCACCGGACAGCAGAACTCGTTCGGCACTCGCGTAACAAAGTGCTGTCACTTTATTCCTGCAATTTTGAGAGTTTTTTTTAATGATTCTTAATCACAGAATGAACCAGGACTATTATGACAACTGTTGAAGATTTTTTTCGAATTCGATAATTTTACGTGAAAAAAAAACAAATTTCCAAGTTTTCAGATGCTACTAAATTCATCGTAGAAAGAAAATTCGCGGATATACAACGTCGATTCGCTGCTCCGATAGTCAACAATTGTTCATTGTTACTCTTGTAACTATTATGTTTAAGGTTTCCGTACTTGTTCACCACTTTTTGTATTGTTTGGAGAAAAAAAGCTCACCGGTGTCCATGAAGCTCATAAGCAACACCTTCGCGACCACCGATGTCCCAAACTCGAATGTTTTGATCAAAGCTTCCTGAAAACAAGAGTTGTTTCTCTGTGTCCCAGGCCAAAGTCCTTATGCTTCCGGTGTGAGCTGAGAGTAACGTGACTAAAGCGATCTTCGCAGCTTCGACTTTGAGCATCGTTATTTCCCCGCCGAAATCACCGATGAAAGCGTGTTTTGATTGCTCGTCAAATCTTTGAAAGTCAAGTTCGTTTATAGCGTATTATTTTCGAAACAAATGAAATTTAATGGAATTATAACTTGAAGAAAAAGGATACTGCAGAGCCGTGTACCAAACGCTGTCCAAATAGCCATAACGATTGCTCGCTTTACCGTAAGAACCGAGTTTGCGACCTGTCTCTGTACAATGGAGCTGAAATTGTTGATCACGACCAATGCTAAGAACCCATTCGTAACAGGGAGCGTATATTACACCCGACACACGTGCCTGATGAGCCGGATATTCTCGCATCGCTGTCATACGATTGTAATCTTGTTCCAGTAGAAATTCCTGTCAAACCAAAGTTAATTAGAATTCATTAACCAAAGATTAATCATCCTTGTGAACTTCATAAACGATAAACTACGAAGAATGAACAATTGATAAGAGCTGCATAAACATCATTTTCAAGCGGCATACAGAACAAATCTTTCTCATTCAATGGCTGTTTTTGTCAATATTCGGGGACTTTTGTAAGCCTTAAATTCTATGATGGATTTACCATACCTTATCATACTGAAAAAGCATTGTTTGTTCATGATTCATTGCAACAATCACATTAATTTATCGTCTTAATTGTCCTATCGACAAAGAAATTATACACGATTGCACAATTGACTAAAGAATGAAAATTATACACGGCTCACTGTATAAAGTCATTTCTTTTCTACGAATCTATAATTTCACATGGTTCATCCCGAATTTATAAACTAAAAAATAAACTCAAATGGGTAAGAGAAAATTCTATTCAGGACGAAAGAACAGATTGTTTCTGAAAATCGATCAAAATCTTATTACAAATTTGTAGTAATACGAATCAACGAAGTAGGTATATGGAAAATCTTACATTTATGCTCCCATTTTCAAGTCCGACAAATAGCTGCCTTGATTCGACATAATAATGCATTGCTGTGGCACCTGCCGGCATATATTGGCAGATGCTGGGCCAATATTGGCCGGATTCTCTTTTCAGCCATACTCTGACAGTTCTGTAAAAGAGAGAACGAAAAATGCGAAATTCCATTGTTCAGAGCAAAACCAGAAATGTTGATCCAACAATTCATCATTATCCATGACGTCGTATTATTAAACGTCATTGAAGTTATAAAACACGAAATATCGAGGGAAAAGCTTCACAATAACAATAGTTTTGTTTTGAAAAGTAATTCCATGAAACTAATGTGCTTTGTAATGGGAGTGGCTTTTTAATATATTGCGATTGAAATAAAAAAAGGGGAAAATTGAACTTACCTGTCATCGCAGACACTTATAACTCCGTCTTCCCGTGGGATTATTATCGCCGCGTTGACATCGTCGTGGCAGCCCTCAAATTTCGACAAAAGTATCGGCTTACGGCTTGTACTGAATTTGTCATTATTTACACCCGGTGCAGGTTTTATTTCCGCTGCCATTACAACGTTTCAGGCTCAACGATCCTTTCTTCGTAATTGTGTTCTCTATTGTCATTTGACAGTTGTCGGACTTCGATGTGTTCGTTCTGTTTCCTCCGGTTCTGGAGAACAAGTTAATTTTATATAGCTCCGATACATACTGATTATTTTTTGGCGGAGGTGAAAAGCGCCAACGGGAAAAGTTGGAACTAACGACAGAAATTGGCACACCTGTTTCTTTTAAATTACTACAATATTTATTTGGTGTCATGTTACACATCATGTTAAACTTCTGTTGCTCAAATATTTATTTCAATAAAATAATTTTCATGCTCAACTTGTAATTGAAAGTAAAATGTATATTCGGTATGTGTTCAAATACGTTGCTGTTTGCGTCTTTGCCTCTTTGCGCAGCAGTTCCATCAATACCACCTTAAAAAAAATATCAAGAAGAAATACTCCGTCGGTCAGTTTAGCAATTTCATAACTCAAATCACATCTGACTGATTGTTCTGTTTATACATTATACGCGCGTATATATTTTGTTGTTGTATAGCAGGGCGTAATAGTTCACACCGTTCACACACTCAAATTGTTCCCACTTCATATTTCAGTGATTCGATCAGTGATCGGCCCCATACAGAGCGACAGTGACATAGTGTTTGTACACCATTCGCGTGTGTGTTGTTATTTCGGGAGTGGTACGATACAAAAACACGGTAGTCCAGAACTGTCATCGGGAAAATTGCAGCTGTCGGAGTATATTAAAGAATCAACTTGCGCATTGTGCCCTGAAAAAACTCTACTAGTCAATAAATGTCAATGACATGTCTTCCAGAGGCACGACTTCAACTTCCAAGGTATAAACATTGAATAAATATACATGTCAAAGAAGTAAGAAGGCGATTTACATTTGATTTTAATTCGGAATCAAATAAGATAAGATAATCTGATAAGAACTGTTGGGATTTTACGAAGACCGTATCTTTTCATCAAGGTCGAAACTGACTTAGCTGAGGATGGCCTCAAAAGACAGGGCTCTTTTAGAAAACTTTTACCTGCGAGCTCGAACGGCGATTCTCAATTAAGTATGTCAATTAAAATGATCGACAGGCCAAACGTGCCACAGAACACCAAAGAATATATCGTTTTTCTACAAGAGTATAATATACTGTCTGAATAGTAAGTAAAATAAATACAAAAATCAAAACAACAATATTGTTTTATTATTTTGTCTCTGTAATTATTTTATTTTATTCAATTGTTCCCAATTATTTCAGCAATATATTGAGAACTCGTGACCTAAAAGGCATTTATGTTATTCCTTCGGCTCAAAATTCTTCTTGTAAGTCCGGTGTTGGCAGTCATTCAAGTCTTAATATTAAATTCTTTTTGCCACCAATTTGATTGGTGGCTTTTTGACGCCAATTTGATTTCCAGTATGGTTCGGAGTGCAATTCATTCGTCAGGGAATTTACCAAGGCGGAGTCTTCAGATTTACCATAACGTTGCCTCAGAATTTCCCAGATGGGGGATGTCCGGTAATTCGATATTAAATGTTAAATAGTTTCAACTATTTTCATCGAGCTGGGCAGCACTGAAGAGGAAAGTATAAAATTGTTGCAATTTTCAGAAAGTTGTGTTCCAAAGTAACGTATTCCATCCCCTGATTCATCCGGAAACTGGAGAATTGTTGAGCACTTGGGGTTTTCCGGAATGGAAAAAAACCAATAGAATTTGGCAACTTATACAATATATAACAAAAGTATTAACAAAAATTGATCCAAAAATGCCAGGAATCAACGAAGAAGCTTCCACGCTGTGAGTACACCAATGATTAAAAAGAGATTTTCAAATGAACCATTAATTTATTCATTTTGTTACAAATGGAGATTGAAATATATTAGAAAACCATTTGATTAAGCGGACTGAGTTTTAAATTCAGCAAAATAGATTATTATTTTCCCCTGCTTAATGACATTTTTGTAAGTAGATAATTAAAAATTTTAGATACGAAAATAATATGGATGGATTTCGAGAAAGAGCTAAAAAGTGTGTGAAAGAAAGTTTAAGCCAGGTTTACAATCCACCTCTAACAGAAGATCCACATTACATAACTTTTAGTCCATACAACAGTGAGATTCACGAGCCAGTCCGACAAAAAATTTATGAGCCTGAGGTAAAGGATGAAAAAATATTTATTGAGATCACAAAACATGGATAATTCAAAGTAAAAAACTAATTTGAACACATTTTCACAGACTTCGGAAGAGAAGAAAAAGGCAGGATTCTCATGGGTTCAACCAGGATCCCTTCAGCCTTTTTCCAAACCAGAAGCCAGATAACGTTTGGTCACTCGGAGCCTAAGAACAAAATCTTGCACTTGGCTGTAATTCGCATTCGAATAATAGCGTTTTTACTTTCGAGTGTCGACTGTTTTCCACACTGTTGCGCAGTCACATCGAACGAAACAAACACAAATATTTTTATATAGTAAAAAATGAGTCGAAAAGAAAACAAAATGTCGAACAAAAATCATAGTAATAATCATGGTAGTTTTTGCCACTGAAAATCGTTGAGATTGAACCATTAATGGTTGTCGTAAGTGTATATTCGAACGTATCAAAGTTCCAATAAACCATTTTTTGGACTTTTTTTTACAATGCAGTTTCTTGTGTAGTGAGCTGCTCTTATTATTTTAATCTTATCGATCTTTAATTTGTTACCTTTTAAATAATTTGATATTTGTCATACGCGCACAGTTCCTTTTTATATTGACGAGTGTTCCGATTGTATCATCGTCGATTTTCATTTTCTTTGCGGCATTTTTAGTTTACTTTTTGAAAAGCCTATGTCACATTGAAGCATTCTCAATTACCTAAAAACACTTCAAGAGGAAACCGAGTCCCCGGTCTCGGACCGCAAATTACGCGTTGTTTCCGTTTATTATTCCGTTGTTTCCGTTACATTCAAAGGGGGGCTATTCTACCCAGCCTCGACCGATACTTTGTCGACAATTTTATACTCGCATGCACTCGTATGGTAACCGATCTATTTGCGGTCGGAAATGAAGATATTTATAGCGTCAAGAGATTTAAAAGTCTGCAATACCGACTCTCACGAGTGCCAATCTCTGTGTCAGTTGATTAAAAATTTTCAAGCAGTACCTGTCTAACACAAATGATACTCGAGATGTCGCTGGAGTGTGAAATAAAATCCTTTTGTAGCTGACGAAAAAAACAGGTATTTCTATTGTAATTGTGTGATAATTATAATTCCGCTGGGAATGGGATACAGAGCATCGTAGTCAATTTTAAGAATTTGTACATGAGCAGTCGCTGCGACGTCGAGAAAACACTATTATTATAATTTTCGTGTAACTACGAAAAATTGGAAACAAACGTGCACACGTTCCGATCGCAATTTTTCAGGTTTAAGATAATTTTTGTACTGCTTTTCGTCGACTAAATTCCCCGTAAATCATAACCTTATCGATTTTATCACGATGAAAAGTACTTGAAAGGGAGGCAAAGGAGTAGAGCGAAAAAGAAGTGAAATAAAATCGTATATCTCCCGAGAAATTTGGATCTCAGTGTGGTGCTTTCCTTTCTATACGTATAGCTCGTAATTATGAGGTTGCAGCGTGTAAACGTTAGTTACAACTAATAAATAATAATTGCGATCCTTCGGATAGATCCGACAGATTGAAGTTTGCCGCGATCTATTGGGCCGATGGGTTATTAAGGGTAATTATAAAATACGAAATACGTATACACAGTACATATACGTTTGATTTTCGTGTGGAAAGGAGAGGATCGTATTAATTCCCGGAAAGAAAGGAGCTCCCACGAGGGGTTGCACTAAACACCATTGGCTCAATACTATTGTCAAGATCGATATCGTAATCGAATACGTGCGGTCGAGCAATAATTTTACCCGTGGACAGTTTCGTAAAACTTAGTAAGTACATGTATACAAATAATTGTATAAATTGAATTGCCAATGCTGTTAAAGCTGTGTTTTATTTTAATTGCTAAAATTTCGTACGAAAGATACAGAAATATCTTTTATCTTTTGAACCACGTTCGTTCTCATTGCCCTCGAACGACGGTGAAAAGAAAACAAACTTCGTGCTTCAGGCCGAAGCGCGGCGCAGCTGTGTACGAAGGTGACCGCGTAATGGAAGGGGCGAACGGTAGAAAACAACAGAAATAAAAGTTTTAAACGATAACGTACAGAAAAACCAAATAAGGCTTACAAGTCTCGCACCAACACGGAGAATAATTATTGGAATACAATTATAATAATTACGTCAATAACAATTGATAATGTTGTAATTTGTTAATAGAAAGAATAATAATAAAAATCGACATCTTGACATGACTTTTTCCAATTTTATTCGACTGACTTCATTAGCTTTGGTATCACACTTTGAAAGATTTACCATATATTATGAACATTTCTATCTTTATTCGACCGAGTCACTTAGTTCTTGAGAAAGTGTAATGATAATTTTAAAATTGACGGAAAAGATAAATGGAAGATTAATTGCACATATTTACCTGAACTACTGCACAGACAAGCAGTGCTCCAAACATCATTTTGAGGATCATCACGATACCGTCAAATAAACTCGACGATGCTGAAAAGTGGAGTGTTCAGGTTCAGAACACGAGTTACGAGAGACGTATCTTTGCCTACAGCGGATATCACATTTCGATCTATCTACGTATATTTTATCTAAAGTCACGTTTGCATTCCAAGACACGTATATCCGCATAAAAAAATAATATCGAAAAAATATCAGCGATATACTTTTATATAAAATTTCCCAAGAGCTTTGAAGTTCCCACGCTTTTTCTTCGTATATACTTTGATGATTGAGGTTCGAATGCATCACCTAAGTTCCAAAACGGGGCCACCGAGGACGATCGACAGACTCGACGCGTCTCTCAACAGCCTCGGTTTATATGACAATTGATAAAGAATTTAGAGAATGTATTTTGTATAAATCGTTCAAACTAATTTATTATCAATAAAATTATTTCGATCCGAACTTATCTTCGAGCCACTCGAAATGAATCTGCACAACGTTACTGACGAGAAATAATCGAATCATATAGCAGCTTTTATAGACCAACAAACGTCGCAGTTGGCGTCGAATATACTAAGGTGATACGCTATCGAATTCATATTTGTGCAAACATTTTTTAGCGGTTCAAACCACTTGTTCGTTAGAAATGCGTCTTGCCTGTTTACCACACGAATTTAAATTTTTGCTGGGAGAAACACTCTTTGAAACGAAGTAAGAACTTCTTGATCGACGTTATCTTTGCCTTGTTGACACAAATGTCTTACCTGTATTTTAGGCGATCTTCGATATCTTGTCGCGTAGTAAAGCTCGACATTCGATGGCACATTTTCTAGAATGTTGAAGAGCCATAGAGGAAAAAAGAAGAACAAAGCTGGATAAATTAAGAACTAATTATTTCGAAAATTTGAGAAAAATTGAAGAAACCATTTCGGTAATTTGACATTCGGTAACTTCGGTACATTGACAGCCCTGTCGTCTACTGGCCCGAGGCTCGCCGAGACTATGGTATCCGAGACGTTTTATTCAATTACCAAGCTCAGGAGATATTTTTCAACCTTACAAAACCGTACGTAATAATATCAGCGATTTCGTCGAAAATAAATAAGTATTATACCAAACACACGCACTAATATGGACAACTAATCATCCTAATTCGAATAACAATGTTTTGCAAAATTGGCTAATTGTGTTTGTGATGATGAATTTCCACTCTACATTTTTTCGTACTCTCGTTTTATATTTTTTCACAGTTTTACTACATTTGAATTATTATTCTTTAAGGAAGTTGAGGCTGTACAGTCATTTTTTTTTACCCAAACGTTATGACCTGTACCTTTCAAAAGTTAGGCCAGTTTACAGTTAGTCAATGTTGCATACACTTTAAAGAAGAGTTGGGGAAAAGAAGACGAAAAACTGGTGAAAGCTCAGTCGAAAACACGAACGGTGACGATCCTAGCCTCAAAAAACTGCACGGGAAACAGATTATTATTAATATAATCTCAGCAAATCTCCTAATAAATCTGAAAAAAATTGACATTATTCAGCAGGCCTTGCTCATGTTGCCCAAAAAATTTCATATTTTTAGCATCATTTTTAACGGAGATATCACCGAATGTGTTTTGACTTCCACAAGATTACAACATGTTATTTGGGCCGAATTGTTATCGATTTTTCTCAGCAACGACGCTCCTAAAGTGTCTGAAAATAACTGATTTTTTTCTACACTTCACTTTATAAGAAGATTTACAAACAGAAGTGCTCGACTGCTCCATGGTATTGTGTCATTAACGCCATTTTTCTTCGCTTTCGAACGTAACTCTCCGTTTAATCTGAACATAAGGAAAAAGAAGCTCAAGTATTAAAAGGTCGCGAACTTATCTCTAACGATATTTCTACTCGAAATAGTTGATATCATTTTTAAATAAAAATTACATTCATGCATAATTTTCAATTATTTCGTTTCGTTAAAAAATAAAAAAACCTCAACGAGGTTCGGGTGACGTTTTCTTCGAAAATTCATAATTAGCGTTTGTTCTTCTTAGAGTGTCGCATTAAATATTTATATCCATGGGATT
Organism: Venturia canescens; assembly: GCF_019457755.1. Classification (NCBI taxonomy): domain Eukaryota; kingdom Metazoa; phylum Arthropoda; class Insecta; order Hymenoptera; family Ichneumonidae; genus Venturia; species Venturia canescens. The sequence goes on from NC_057425.1 coordinate 6,164,156, forward strand.
TCCGTTGGCACAATAGACACCAAGGGCATTTGGAGATCGTGAGTAGAGAGATTCACGCGAGTCGATACAGAACGTGATTGATTATTGGTTTGTTGTGACACGTCACTTCGGGGAGACCTAAAACTATATAAAACTACTTTCTCGTCTAACGTCGAGCGCGTTACACGTGTCTCTTCCTTTTTTCTTGTTTTTTTTTTTTTTCTTTCCACCAGCCTTCTTGTCGTATCGAGAGTCGTTTTGCGTTTGCCATTCGTTGACTTTGTGCTTCGATATTTCTCGCGATATATTTTATTTTTGAAAGATTATCATTCATTTTTGATAATACGTTGTTTTTTTTGACTTATTCGAATAAATATTTTATTGAATCGATCCCCGATCGCGAGTGACATTTTAACCTATAACGACATGCCGAGTGACAAAGGAAACGGCTCGACCAAACATTGGACGCCGGCGGTTCCTGTGAAACATGCCGACAACATTATTTCCTCCGATTATGCTCGAACGAAACATATTTTTATTCCCTCGTACGAAAGGTACGCTCGAATGATTATTTTAAAATGTAACGCTTTGCTTCTCGCGGGGCTTTCACATTGTAAATAAAAATCTGTAACTTGAAAAAATGCAAATTTACAAATGTGTAATGTGAAAAATTTTACCGTAACTCGCGTAAAGGCTCTGCGATTAATTCTCAATCGGGTTAGCCTTCGATCGCACGATTTTTCGAAGCAAATCTTTTCTGTGGCATTAAATGCTCCTCGCGCACGCTAACAAGCTTTAATTGTATATCATTTTCTTCGTTTTTTCGTAACGAAGAGAAGGGTGAATGCTAAATAGCGTTTCGTGGGTTCACGAGGCTCGAGTAAAAAGTAATGCTTGAGGAAAATTGGTTCGAGAAAGACAATTGACATTTTCGTCGAGCATCGCGGAATGCTGAAATAATTTTTGCAACGAGATTAAATTCGTTAAATTCATTCGAATAATTTGGACTCGAACGAGCTGCTCAGACGCAATGATGAACTTGGCGTTTGACCAGGGAGTGCAGACCGTGCATGAACCAATTGATAGCGAACGAATACCAACGAATCTGGTTGGAGGAGAGAGACGCATGGGCGAAAAGTCATCCGGAGAAGAGCGCGACTAAAAAATCTCGCCGTAAATCGGAGAGGCACGGGCGAAAAGTTGGTTCATTTGTTGTTTAATATTTTACATAAAATTATTGAAAACAAATCGAGATATGAAGTGTCGTAAAAAGTTGCTCGTCGCCGCGGCATTTTTCTTTCGTTTTACCTCCATTTTGCAGAACACCGCAGAAAGGTCTGCAAAGTCTGGTGGGAAGAAAGAAAAGGGGAAAAAAGTCAAAGAAGTCTCGACGAAAGGAGAGAAAGATTCTGAGCCTGAGAAGAAGGTCAAGGCTTGAGATTGTTATCGATCTTTTTCTGCTTTTCAACATCCCAAAAAATGTTTTGTACCACAATAACTATTTTTTAACGGTTCTGCCTGTAAGGAAGTCATTACAGGTGCGTGATAAAAAATAAACAAAACTCGAGCAGCCACGCCTCGGTTTCGATACGCGGTAGAACGGCTCGCGATTAATCCAACAACTCGGAGCTGTCTCGTTCGCTGGAAGAGCCGAGAAGTTTACGAGACCATTTTCGCCGTTACGATGCCTGCGCGCGCGGGCACATTTTTTCTCAACCCTCGCATAATACGAAATGAAATGTACACGCGTCTATAAATATATGGAACGATGACAATGACTTCGATTAGCATAACGAAATCGAAACTGTCATTTAAATATTAAATTTCGGCTCGCACTCGAATGTGCATCGGCCCAGATCCGTATCGAAATTCGGGCGATCTTGATGGAGCCTAAAAAATTCACTTTTGTCTCTGACACTCGAGAGCGAGAAAGTCAAACGTCGAAGGATTTTAAAATCATTTAAATGCTAAACATTTCACGGAGCCAATTTATCAAAAATTTTGTACAGACGAGGAGGAAAAATGAGCTCTGTTAAGCTGCTCATTCTCATGTTTGCGTCGATGCTTTTTCGAGTTTTTTTTTTTTTTTTTTTTTGACAACGCGAAGGTCAGTCGAGGCTACAGGAAGTTTCGTAAGCATTTGCAGCGTCGAATGATTCCGCATCGACTTGGCTCTTCAGTCTGAAAATTCTGGTCAATTTTTTTCTATAAAATCGGAAAAATTGTCGAAAAAAATTCTTTTTTTTCTTCAGTTGAGCCTGCAACATCGAAATTGATCGACGTCGCTGCCCAGTGCTTCCTGAGACTTTTTGAATCGTTTCAAAGAGCGAAGGTTTTTCGTCGCTCTCTTATTCGAGTTTGAGTGGGCAAATCGAGATCGACGTCATTCTTCATAACCGAAATCGGCGTGGGCGTGAGGATTTCGCGAGCGTTGACAACGCTCGCAACTCCTGCGACGGGTTTCTGCGCGTCCGGAATTGGGATTGGGCGGGTTCGCGGCTCCTCTCAGCGCCCGAACTGATCTGACCGTTTTTACTCGGTGGTCACGTTTCTCTTCGAAATCGCGGAAAAAACGGTACTCGCGAGCGACAAAAAAACGATAATGTTTATCCGACAGCCGCGCAGCTCACGCACGTCGGCTGACCGAGCCTCATCGGACTCCGCCGGTTCTTCATTTCGCCAATAATCGTTAGAAAACGTGAGCTTTTTTTGCAGAAAAACTTGTGCATCCTAACAAAACTGTACGTCGGAAGAATGGAATAATTTTTTTCTCAAATTTCCTGAAATCCCTGAGAAACCGAACAAATTTGCGATCCCCAGAGTCTCTGACCTCAAAATCTCCGGTTCTTGCTGGGTCAACATTTAACGAATATTGTAACAATCGAAAAGCTTCCGAATACACGCTGAGAAAAAAGATTCAACAGCGTTAGATGCTAGCGGACACAATTTCATTGACGTAAACGCAGCTTTTCCACTCAGGACGCATCGGTGCAGGAAAACGTTAATATTTTTAATACCTTTCGATCTAAGAAGCGTCTTCCTGACTCGCAATCGAAGAAAACTTGAAACTTGCAAGTCTGAATAAAATTCGAGAACGCTGTCGCGTTTAAATTGAAAATAAAGAGTTGAAAAACCGGTGAAATCGGGAGCAGAATAAAACGCTTTGGAAATACGTTTCTGCTGAGCACATTTGTCCTACGAACAGAAAACTCGTGACGAGTCACCTTCCAAAATGTACAGTTGGTGTGAAATGAGCCCCGGGTGAATTTACGTGCTAATGGGGCTCGGTGATAACTGTATCCTCGGTGAGGTCGCGGTGGGAAACGAATTTCGTGCGTTTTGCGGCGTCCGCCACGCATGGAGAAGAGGCGAGTGTGCGAAGAGGTGACAAAAATGCAAATAAGAAAAGCTACTTGTTTAGAAAATAAAGAAAATGAGCCCGAAGAGAGAGAGAGCAAGAAAAAGGGAGAAGGAGCGCGGCTCAATGGCCACGTAATGGCCGTACGTGAAGTGAGTGAACAAGGAGAACGCCCGAAAGGAGAACGATTATGAATACTCGTCGCATTTAGGCGGAGTCCGAGGCGCGTGTGCGCTTATTAAAAACGAAGCTTTTAAACCTCGATGAATAAAATGAGCATCTTTTTCTTCGAGGCGGAGAACTGATGCGCGTTTGTGTACTCGTCGCTCAACACTTTACTCACCTCGTAATGTACTCGATACTGACTACCGTGTAATTTGCGTGCTCACAAACTCACGGGTGGTAAAATTCATCTCACGAAAGTGACAAATTTTGCTGTTCGTCTTAAAGCTCATTTCATGATTTTCCGGTTAATTATGCACAAAAACGAAGAAAAAAGTTTGCTTTGTATTTTCATGTTTTCATAAGAAATTTAATTCATTTTTGTACATTCAAAAATAACCCGGGATAAAAGTGGGGTTCTTGCATTGACACTGGTCTCCAGATGGCACTCGAGTGGTAAATAACAATCAGGTGTTTTGTATAAAGCAGAGAACACGGACAGGGTCGCAAGTTTGCGAGCTAATTTGACAGTTGAAATTAATAAAAATAGCATGCATTTATATTTGTGTGGTTTTGTACGATGCTGAAGTTTGCAACGTTGAAGTTGCAACGAATAATTGACGAAAATAATATTTGCAATTCACCTATTTTTTATTTCACGAATCGTTGATGAAGAATGGAAAACTACGAATTGCGAATTGGTCAGGTAACAGAATTAGATAATTACTGGAATTGTTGAGGAGTTCTTTCAGATCGTTTCGTTGGACAGGGACGTTGCAAACTTCGGTGTCATGGTTTTATTATAAAATAAACATTGAAGTGATTTTAAAAAATGTCGTTCAAACGTTCTCCTGAATACAAAAGCAAAAGTTTTTTATGCCAGGTCATTTATTTTCGTTCAAATATCATGCGATCTACCAAAATTTCATACTTAAATGTCAATGTCAAATTTCGTGTGGACCCGTAGGGTCGGCATTTTTCCTTCGTTTTATGCTTTTACCGAATGAGCGAAAAAAGCCGATTTGTATAAAAATGAGCGGATCTCAGTTCCCTCTGACTCTCCAGAAATCCTGTCAGTTTTCGATCAATCCCAAACGATTTTCGAACCGTTTCGTCAGTTTCAACTTCGCACTCGCAGCGAGCCAGAAGAAAGGAAAATTCCAGGGCAAGCATGGGAGATCGGCCGAGAGGGATTTTGACTCGCGCACAGTTACTCGCTTCCCGGGCAAAAGGTCCTGGTGCGGGAAGCAGGCTGCCGCTAAACTGTGACAGCAGAGCGATCCTATTGAAATGCCTCAAACCACAGGATCGTTCGAACAGGTTTTCGCGACGAGTGTTCGCGGATAAACAAACGAACGCGCAGACTGGAAGTGACCGCAGCACTCGGATTCGATTACATCGCAATTACGTTCGTGTCACATTCCCTGGGCCGTCGATTGATCGACGGCTCATAATTTATCGGACAAAAGAGGAAGCCTCGCCCGGGCAAGTAATTGGAAACATTGTCAGAGGCTGGATTGAGTTTTCCTCCGAGATCGTCGCGTCGAGGGTGCTCCAGAGGCGTCATCGCCTCGAAGATTCTTCGAGACGTTCGAATTGCATTAACGCGAGTTAACGTCGCCGGGAACTCCCGTTCGAATGTTGACTCTGCGACGATCGGCGTGGTCCTGACGGAGAGAGAAGAATCGAGTTGATACGAAATATGAGAGCCGGAGGAGGGCGGAAGAGAAAAACGGGAGGAAGCGGGCCGAAGGGTTACGTGTGCGTCTTCGGCGAGTGTGTATCGGCTCTGCGCTCCTCGACGCGGCACCGCCAGACAGCGAGAAGCGAGAGAGCCAGAGAGGGAGGGAGGCATTGAGAAAAGGAGACGGAGAACGGAGAGGAGCTATGCAAGGTGGCACAGCAGCCTTGCGGAGCACAGCGGAGAGGTTTGCTCTGATGAGGGAAGGTGTTCAGGTGGCAGTCGACCTGCGAGAGTCGTATACGGTCGAGCGGACGCAACCGGTCAGATCGTCGAGAGTTAAACGCCCGCGAGCACGATTGGGATCCAAATATTCTCGATCCCAACGGTACGAAACAAACGAAGACAAAATCATCGAGGTTAAAATTGCTCGAAAAACTCGAGCGCGCGGTGTGGAAAAACAAAACTTATTTCAACACATCGCGTTTTGCCGAATTCGCAATTCAGTGATTCACCTCAACCGCGAGCCTCGATCGAAAAGGTCCCCGCACGAACGCTGATAAAACTACTAAAAATTATTGATTCGCCGATCCGGAGAAATGTCGTAGCCAACAGAGATCGAGATGGGACCACGTGCATCCAGTGTACACGAGAATCGTCGCTCCTCGGACCCCCTCTCTGTTGACTCCGGGCTCAGTTAACCTGACGAAGAACATGCTAACTTGTAGACGCATACCGAGATCCGAATCGGTGTCGATAGATCGCGAATAATCGCGTGGCCAACCGCTCGTAGCATGCAGTGCTCCTCCAACGTCTATGTATATTTATGAATTGCATACATTATTTATGCGCGAGTGTCTCCATGTTCCTACGTATATATGCATATCCCAGTTTAATGATCGTGCAGTTAGCATGATGGGCGAAGTGATAAGAGTATCGGGACGAGCTCCGGATGTCGGTGACCTTCTCAGAGAGGCCATGCTCTCCCAGAGATTCGCAGACGTAGCTCTATGCTGCTCTGGCGGACAGAGGTTTTTGGCTCATCGACTCGTTCTCTCAGCCGCCAGTCCTTATTTACAGGTAAACTTATAAAGATCCTTTCCATTTGGTCGATTAAGGCGACGGGTTTTGTGCGACGGGGGCCTCCGGGGAACTCCATTTTTTCAGCGCTCGTTCCTCCGTTGGGATTTCTTGTTTAGAGGAAATGTTAAGAGGAGCAACTTTTGGGAGGGAAAATATGAACGTTTTGGTTAGAAACGGTGCAGGCCTTCGGGACTGGGGTCTCGGCATGGTTCGTTTGACGAAAATAAATATTAACGAAGTTCGATGAATCTCTGTGGGAAAGAAACATTAAAATGATGCTGGGAACGACTCGGCAACTTTTTTCTAAGCTTCTTCGTTCGGGTTTGAGCGACTGAAATTGGACGAACTTTTGGGAGGGGAAAAATACAAAGTTCACTGAGAGGCTTTGAGAGGTTTTTGGTAGAAATTAGGCCAAAGTATGGATTTTCGTCTGATGGAATTCCGCGTCTTCGACCGCTTCTAATTCAACGCAGTCAAAAAATGGCTCCGGAGCGAGACCCTCGACGGCTACTCGGGCCGTGTTTTCGCAGCTCCACGCAACGTGAGCCATAAAATAACTAACTCTTTTACTGCTACGGACTACACGACAAATGGAAATGCTTGAACGCGCGCCCCGATTCAGGATTTTCGGGAGCAGAGATCAAGACACGCCAAAATCGAAGGTTTTCTATTCGCGTTTCGAACCTACGATCGAATCTCCGTTCAGACGAACTGAATTCCTCGTTCGAGTCGTGAGAGATTTTCCCATCGACGGTTACTGCAGCGGACGAACTGCTCGGAAGCTCATGGGAACGCGCCCACGACATTAGCTGCAACGAATCAAAGTACTTGCGAGCTCTTACGCGAGTCTACGAGAATATGTACGCAAGAAAAACGAAGATTCAGCGAATGGAGAGAGCCGAGGGAAACCGATTTTATGAGATTCGTGAGGAAGTCGATGATCCGTGAGACGAGAAGAGATTCGATCGATCGGGAATCGTTTGTGGAGATTCGTGTCGTTTCGCGAAGAGCCATCGAGCTCGGGCAGCTTTTCAGTTGAAGGCGGTAACGGATGTGATAATGATAACGGTTTAGGAGAGCTCTGCAGATGCTATTATCGCAATGGGATTTCGCTACGAGCGTTCATCGGAATAAAAGCATCGTGCGATCGCACGAAGAATCATTCGGCTGCGTGTACGCTTCTAATTTGATATCGAACGAAATAATAATTGGAGAAAATCGTCCCTGGGGCGATGCGAAGTTAGTAGATTCAGCGGAGTTTTCCAGTCGGGAATTGTGAGCGTGGAATCGGGGGCGAGGCTCTCGTCGAAGCGCCTCTGAACCGATACTTTGCACATCTTCCAATACGATGACGAGTTGGTATTCGAGTATAACGTGCAAACGGAAAAAATGGGGATAAACAATCGTGCGCGGTGCCGCGGAGCTTGAACGTAAATTCTGCTTTCGATATCGCGTGTGCAGGCGTTTGAATCTCGCTCCAAACGCAGGCATGTACCCTCGCAGGAAACGCGTCCCCGCGGCTCCGAATCGAACGAGGAGCGAATGTAGCGTAGACACGCGATGAAAAAGCCTCTCAATCTCTCCCACTCACTCTCTCTCTCTCTTTCTCACGTTTCCACAGAAAAAAATACTCCGCAGGGCCAGAAAATGGGAGGAAACGGAATGAAGAAACTTTTGAGCTTTTACCAGGGCGATTAAGAAAGCCACTCCTTGACTAGTCATAAAAATATTAGACCATCGTTCATGTGTGTTCAAAAACAGATCTTATGTCACTGACAGTTCGTCAGCTGCGTGGAATACAATCTCAAGAAAAAGACTTTGCGTTTATACGAAAATGTGGATGGAAATAAAAGAGTGCTTCTCAATTTGTGTTTTAATTTATTAAGTCATTCTCACTCGTATCCTTTTATCAAAAAATGTTTTCGAACGCGTTTGCCAGTATACATAAATTCAAATTTCAAACTAGTGTTATGCCTTACTTTAGTAATTATTCCTGTCACGAGGGAACTTCGATAAGTTTGAAGGTATTCCTTCCGCACGAGCGTGTTTTTTGGTGGCCCGAACTAGGGCACTCGAGCTTTGGACTGACTCCAAACCTCTGACAAGTCGCAAAGCTTCTGCTTCTGCCGTTTTTCCAACTTTTATCGTACATTTTTTTCTATCAGTGAGACAGTTTGTGGCAGGTATTTAGAATTATTCAGTATATGAATTATTGAACAGAAATGTGGTGATGATGGAATTTCCATAAGCTCCCGTATAAATATCACGATTTTTGGAGTTTCAATTCCCCATCGAGTGTTCGATAACCTGAACTGAAATTTCGCCAATCTATTCGCGCGCACTTTTACTTTATTGTAACTTAAAATCAGTTGTTTGTAGAACGCTCGGTTTCGTGAGAGGAATACCTTGACGGATCAATAACGGAGATGCGGGGAAAAATGCACAGCAACTCCGTAATTTTTCACAAGAGACGACGTTAACGCGCGGCTTTTGTCGAAGCAGAAAACATTACAGATATTTCGCGTTACAACCCACGACGGAGCTTGAAAATTTGTACGTGCGACTTTTACATGAAATTTAAGATTCTGCAAAGTTTCATATTTTTCTGTCCATTAATACTAGTTCCTGCTCAACTTGCTTAAACGAAGAGCGACCGACTGGCAGCGAAGGGTCGCGAAGTTCCGAGACAAAACGTTCCGTTGCTCGCGACTCTGCGCCGCTTTCGTCGAGCGCGTACCTTGTTCGCGATCTCGTCGAGTTTTTCATTCGTTGTGCGCTGCGCGAACGAGATTTTGCTCTCGTTAGCATTGACGTTAGTGCGGGATGCTCGTTTTTCACCCTCGCCATCGCCGTTTCGTGTATCCTCCAACGTAATCGCATTAACGAGCGCTAATTTCCGCCTGGTTTTATGCTGCGAGCGGACTTTCTTGACACCGACAGCGATCGCGCTTCTTACATTCGGTAATTAACTTCTTGAGGAGCGCGAACTTTTTCCGGGCAAAATTCCTCTGATGTACGATCTTATCTTGCAGAAGAGGGTTTCGGGGTCGCGGTCAGCATCCGAACAAGAACTCGGGGGAGAAAATCCTCTCGCGGAAAAAGCGCTCGTAGCTTCACGCTGATATTTATTCGATCGCTGAATCGTGGCGAACGAAGTTCGTTTGTTCAGAAAAGCTTTTAGAATCGAATCGTGATGCAAAAACCGAAGCGAACGCGAATCATTTTGTTACCGCAGTATATTGAAGCTGCAGCGGAAAGCTCGAAGGATAATTATGGAATTCGGAGAGTGCTGAAAGGAGGCTGGAACTTGGGACACAAACATTAATAAACGTGCTGGCGAAAGATCGTGACTGAGAATCGACTGGGCGTGAAGAACGAAAGCTTCAAGCTCTTTTCTTTATCGCGGCAATTGATATGCAGAAAAAAATGTCCGAAGGGAGGTGCGCGGGAGAGGGAAAGAAACATGTTTGGCTTTTATGTTCGCCACACTTCATTTTGCACCTCGTCATTTTCATTGTTGGCGCGTACGACGCGATAATAGCTCGACCACGAAGTCTCTTAACTCGGCTCACGGCTGTTCTGTGTGCCTCGCGACGTCGGTGTATACACGCTGCTCGTGATTGTATGTGCAGCACTGGACGGAGTCACGAGTGGAGCGGAGTCGGGAGAAAAAAGAAAGAGCAATAACTGTGGCTTGTAGGACGACATTATACGGGCGGGATTGCGCGTTTAACGTTGGCAGAAAAAGAAAAAAAAACAATAACATCGAGGCTCAGTCCTCGGGAGGCAATAATTCGCGAAATGGAGCTCGAAGCACTGCTTCTTACCTGCTCCTTTTTCCTTTATTTTCGGACTTTCAATAGAGAATCGCTCGCGCCCGCAAATATTCACGATTTATAAATCCCGCTGGACTTTTAAACACGGAAGTTGTTTGCGAAGTGATTCATTAACACGATCGCGTGTGTTTCGCGCTCTCTTGAGATTGCTCTCCCGGAGAATCCGCAGCGCTCGAGCCCCGCAGCTGGCGAGCGAGTTTATAGAGTCGTTTTTGCGAGATTTATGATTCCTCAGCGCTCGTGTTCCCTAATTGATCGTCCGGTTTATTCGACCGTACGAATACTCCCGTTTTTTCAATTGCCCATCATTGAATGCGCGGGCTGCGCAAGTGTCACGCCTGATTAACGTTCCCCCCTTGCCGTCTTTTGTCGAGCGGGCCTCCGCGCGACGTTCTCGTTTCCCGGCGTTTTTCCACTTTTTCCCCTCGACAAACCTACTCGAGGTCAAGTTCAACTGGCCTTTTACGCGGCTCGCGTCGTCGCCTAAAGAGAATGCAATAAGTGCGCACGCATGTGCTGCGTATCGGCAACTTTTCATCATTCGCTCGTGTGTGCCACGAGCCCGAAGGTCAAGAGCGATAAATTACCTTCCATTGCTTCGGCGTCTCGTGGGCTCGTTCGTCTCCGAAGAAAATACTTTCGAGCCGCCACCACCGCGATCCGGACCTTCCTCGCACCGGCTTTCCCGACCACGAGCCAGAGAAAAGTCACTCTTCAAAGCTCACGGGAACGAGAAAAAATTCAAAGCAACAATTTGCCAACGGCGAACCGGTCCCCGCCACCGCCGCGCGAATCCCAATTAGACTAATGTCCCGACGTTCGCCGAGAGCCCGTCGAGTTCTCGCTGATCTATGGGACCATCCTTCACGCATATCCATTGCCCATTTCCCCATCGCGATTCATCTTATTAATTCAATAAGCTAAGCAGTTACGCCTCCGCCTGATAACGGTTATGATCACCTGTGCATGTGCACCTCGAATCCACGTTCCTTTCGATCTTGAGACCGATCGATCCTGCATTTTCGATTTAAATGATTTATCATCTCGAGAATGGTTGATTCGTGCCGCGATATCCACCGCGCGATCATTCGTCTCACGGGCAGTGAACGAGAATAACAAAACGGGGATCGCTCAATCGTTTCGTCGTGGCATCCGTCAACGGCTCGACCATAATCCAAAATGGATCGAAACTCTTCTGTCAAATAGCGGAGATTCCGAGTAAACGGAGCCACGAGCCAGCCACCACAGAGGAGTGAAAAAAATTGGGAAATTTGATTATTTCACTCGGCACGTCTGCTTGAGACTCATTGCGAAATAAAATCTCCAAATTTGGACACTCAGCGAAGCGTGAGCGTTAGGGAAGTGATATTTAGTGTGGATATTGTGTATTTTTAAGGGGAAAATAAAATAGTGTATTTTCTCGTTGAAAAGATGAAAAATTTGACCACGCATTTGGGGCGTGATTTAATTTTCATTAAATTTGCATTAAAGTTGTATTGACGGAGAAAAAAACAATTCAATTTCGAAGAAAATTGTTTGGTGCATCGAATACCGCGAGTGCCGAACGCGCACGTTCTCAGTCGATTGACAAAATTTGCAAATTTTCGGCGGAAAAAACGCAATAAATTTTCGCAAGGTTGTTGCGCTCCGCGCAGGTGCGTTCCGCTTTCCCCGCGATTCTCCCCCGACGAAATAATAAAAGAGAAAAAAGGTTCTCATGGTGCACAAGAATGCCGAGAACCGTTGAACCATCCGCGCGAATGTCAAAACTGCGGAGTTTGCGTTGGGAGAAAAGGAAGAATGAAAATAAACGGTGATTCTGGGATTTGTGTAGAAGCGTGAGCCGAAACGGCTCTGGAAAACATGAGCTTGAGCTTCTCCGACTAACGATCTATCGTTCGAGATAAACGAAACGAGATAAACACCGCGCGCGCTTGTCTTTATCGACTCGATGTGAAAGCAAATAGGTTTATCGAGCATTTGCAAGTTAATTGTATATTTTCGCACTGATTGAGGCTTGGACTCTAATGTCACGAGACAGTTGTTGGAAGGCGCAGATTAGATTTTCCCTCAGCTGGGATACCAGCAGCTCCCAGCAACATCTCTGTTTACTTCTCACACTTTTTACTATGCTCATCCATAAAACTCGGTCTATTCAAATATTACTCCGATGCGGGATCGAGCATCGGTGATCGTACGAGTCGATCGACTCATTGAAAATCTTCACGGTAAATAGTGCACTAAAATCTCGCGAATTAACCTCATTTGCATCTCATTCTCGTATCTCCGGGAGGCCAATTTATCGCTCCATCAAAAATACGTTAAAATTATCGCGCATATTATTTATGTGCGAAAAACTTGAGTGCTTTCGAAGGACTCCGATGTTCTTTTTTCATTTCGTAGTTGACGAGCTTCTCGTGGAAACTTTGCAACAGAGATTATTCGATCGATCACCGAGAACATAATGCTTTCAAAGCAAGTTATTCATAAAAGTGTTGCACCCACTCTGGCCTGGTCCAACGGAACACCATTTTTTTCTGCCAACAACATTTTATTCCCGATCGTTGCGTGAGCTTCGCTCAATTTTTTATGTTTCGGGGAATTTGGGGTAACCGACAATTTTACGGATTCGGGGGTTTTGTCTACTCTTTATTTTATGAGGACGAAATTAGATGAAAATGTACGAAATTTTATGATCGACTTTACTTCGGAGAAAATAAATTCACGTCTCGAACAATGCGAGTACACTAAACGTCGATATTGCGTCCGGAATTAGTCCACTCTCTCCTAGTGGGAGGAATTTTTATGCCGAATGAGAATGGAAATTGTTCGTTGGACCAGTAAGACTGGGCTGGAGCTCCAAAAAGTATGGTACCATCCTCGCAGAGCGTTGAGCAAAGTGTATTGGCTGTTTCAGGACGTTCTGTTGGCCCACGGAAAAGCAGCGGGTTGCGGCGAGCCGATAACGATTATTCTGGCGGAGGTTGAGGGTCCGGAGTTATCGGCGATCCTGGGCTTCGTGTACACGGGAAGTGCGACGATCCCGAAGTCTCGTTTGGAGGCGTTTACGCGTGCTGCCGAAACGCTGCACGTGAGGATACCGAGTTTCGGACCGTCGTTGAGGTTGGACGTGGGTGGCTACGAAGTTTTGTCGTCGTCGTGCGACCTCGAGGACGACTGCAAGTTCGAGGGTGTCAAAGTGGAGGAAACTACGAGACTGAAGGACGGAAGGTATCTTCGCTGTGAGCAGTATCCGTCCTGGGGAGGCTGGTTGAGTTCCTCGGATTGGGATCGTCCCAGGGGGTGTCCGAAGCGTGACTTCCGGGCTGAGGATTGGCTCCTGGGGAGGCGAGACGATGGAGGGCCCCGGAGACTGCGAGTCGGGGGCGAAGCATCTTTCCCCGAGAATTCCGAGGCGACGAGGAGGAAGGATTCGCCCGGAGGAAGCTTCGAGAAGTTTTGTTGCGCGGAGAGAACGTGCGAGAAGAATCTGCAGGACCTTGAGACTCCGAGGGGCGATCGTTGCCTCGCGAGACAAAAGTCCCCGTGGATCGAGCGCCATCGCTCGATCCCTCATCCCCTCCTCGATTCCTCGGCCATACCGGAAGCTCGTAAAGACTCCGAAAATTATGAGTTTCCCCCTCATCCTCACTCGCCGCTCGAAAACTTGGCCGCCTCGCAATCTAAGCCCCTCGATCTTTTCTGCACCACTGATAACTCCGGCTCGAGGACGAGCCTCGAATCCGCTTGCCGAGTCTACGAGCCGAGAATCGAGAAAATTCCCCGCGACACCGAAGATTTCCACCCTCGATCGCACCCCACCTTCCTCAAGTACGATTACGAAAACTCTGCGCAATTCTCACCGAGGATCCCAACCGCCCAGTCGCCCAGTTTCCACCTCGGGACGAGAACGCTCTCCGAAACTACCGTTTCGTCGAGCCTCGCCAACCCGACGATTCCATTGAAAAACTCGAACTTGTGCAGCAGCGACTACTGCTGCACGTGGAGAACACCCAAGAAACACGTGGCCAATCGCGTTCCGGCTTCACCTTGGTGCCAACTCGCTCGACCGGCTCATCATTCCCCGAAAACACGGGCCATCCTCCCACGCCATCCGGTAAATATTTCTTTCAACTACACATTACGAGCCATTGCAGATTAAGTAACGGAGCAACTTTTCTCGTTTCGCATGAAATTTTATTCCCTTCGACACTCCTTTTTTCCCTCGCCTTCGTCGATCTATTCTCATTCTAATTCGCCCCCCTCACAAGTAGCATTTTTCCCCTCGACATTTATTTTTGATTCCCCCCCCCCCCCTCCCCCCCGATTTTTTGCTCGCATGTTCCTGAAATTTGCTGACGCACACCGAGACCACGAGTGCGGGTTTTTTTCCAAGCTCCCGATTTTCTCTCGTGCCTTCCCCGCACTCTCCCATCATCTTTTCCATCATTTTTTAAAACTCGTCACATCAACACAAAAGGCAGAACAATGAGAATAAATCGCAGGGAGAATAAAGTTTAGGAAAGAATTCATTCGAATGCTTGTTCCTCGATAATCCAAGTGCATTCCTCGGATGCAAACGCTCATCCAAATCCCGTAAATCACATCGCATAATATTATCGTACGTCCTGTAGCTGCTTCGAGCTCGAGTACAATACCAGAAGTATTTACAGTCTCGGAGGCAGGTACATAATGGCGCACTCGTATCGAGCCACTACCTCGTCTGTTAATGCTCTTCGGTACACGGCTACGAGGATCGCTGAAAAGTGCGTGCACACAAATCAGATGAGCCAAGAGCGTGCGAAAGAATTAGCCAAAGTGACTCTCGAGCGTCCGAGCTATTGGACAAAGCTCTTCATGCTATTATTCATGAGCACTCAACACTAGCGATACTTCACACTAATTTTCCTATTTTATTATTTTCATTGATAAACACACTTGAAAAGAGAAACTTTGAGTTTGGAGGATTCGCTCGCGGCGAAGGAATGACGAGAACGTCGAATTTCGAAGCTTGAAGACTTTATGAAACAGTTTGACGCACCGATGGACAAGAATTTTTATAATTCTGCTCTAATCTCACGTTTTCAGATCTTTCCTCGTTCGAATCATCTTTACAGCGGTTTCAGCCTCAATCAGATTTAAGCTTCTCAATATCCCGCTCCCAAATGATTTTTCGCTTGACTTTCCATCTTCTCGAGGTTCGTTTGAATGGGTCATTTTTTTAAAAGTAGCAGAAATAAGAGAACGAAGCTCGGGACTTGAAGCTTCGTACTCGAACGGAGGCTTTTTCGTGAGAGTGTCAAAGCACACTTATCGAGACCTGATTTTTCCGATTGGATCGAATCGCTCAGGCGCTCGAGGCAGACTAATGGACGGTAAACAAGTTTTACGATGGGCTGGGCGGCAGATGGGTGAAAATCGAACACAGTAAATTGCAATCGAATTGGCATTTCGGGGAAATGAAGCGAGATGATGGTTCTCCGGATGCCGTAATCCGGAGAGTTTCCTCCGTTCGCAAATGGAGAGTGCGAGACGAAGGGAAAGTTTTTATCGGATGTTTCGACTGCAGCGGTAAATCGAGGGCTCGGAAGTGCCGCGACGAGTCGCAAATCATTCTGAATTTACGAGTGTTTGATGCACGATTTGTGATAATCGATTTTCAATTACTCGATTGACGGGAACTCAATCGAGCTCCGAGGTATTTCGCGATAAATGTTTGCATTCACTTTGAGGGGGGAAACCGCATCAGGAGGCTGTTTGAAACCGATTTTTTGGGATTTTTTTCAGGTGGGAAGAATTAATTAGAATCTAATCAAATTTTGACATCATTTCATTCATATTTCCAACGCAGTTTTTGTCCATTTTTTTTTAATAATTCCAGCCAAAAATAACAAAGTTGCGCTGTGATGTTCGCTGAAGGCTGCGAGTATAGTTCTCCGATCGCGTGCAGCATAGCCATTCCGATTTTCATCTGAAATCAAAAAGATTTTGATTTTACATTAATGACTTATTTTTTAAGAATACGAACCTCAATGCAGGTGAAAATAATGAAAATTATACATTTTTTCAAAGATTTTCACGATTTCTTTCTCTAATTGTGCAAAGAAAAATAGCCGCAAAATCATGACAATCATCTCGAAAGTTAGTTCATATAATTCGTAATTTTATAAAGAATCGTATCATCAATTTTCATAATCATCGGTTCCATAATTTTTCAGTTGACTACCCACGCAAATGTGAAAAAAGTCATTTCGAGATAAACGCGTTTGAAAAATAAATTATCGGAAACTAGAAATTTAAGGAAGTTAAAAATAACGTAAAATGCTTCTTCTTCCTGCGTACTCGATCTGCGTACTCGATGTGCCCTAGGTTCTGTGTTCAAAAATCAAAACGAATGCGAGTTTCACTCTGAAACTTTGACAGCGTTTTCGGCCAGTTAAGCCAACGATTTTCTGCATTTTAAAAAATCTCACTTTTTGAACCTCCTAACGTGCTTGCCTCATAAAATAAACTTAGTTTCACTCCCATTTCTTTAAGGGTTGACGCATTAGTAACGTTTCAGAAATGAATCCAGATGCCTGGGTAGGGTAGGAAGAAAAATTGGAAAATCGAGTAGAAATTGGTGTTTTCGAATCGCATCGATTAGCCTCGAATCGAGTAAAATTCAGTCGCCTTTCTCATTTTCATTCTAATCTCCGTCCTCCAAGTACTCGGACTCCGAGTCTAACAAGCTCGAGGAAAAGTTTGTTCCTCGCTTGATTGTTCAACTCAGTTACCGAGTCTCGAGTCGTCCCTTCACCAATTTACAGAGAGACACAGAATCGGAAGAGGAATAATCATTGTGCGATAAAATAAGGTGGAAAGCAAGTTTTTTCGGTGTCAGAGTCCGAACCGAGGCACGTAAAGTACGAATTTAAGGATTCGGAAAAACCGTGAATTGGGTCCCCGCTGATATTTTGCTGGGAGAGCAAGCAGCACCGTTCGAGCGCAACGCGAATCGTGCTGCGCGAAGGTACCAGAGTTATGGGACGTCAAGCTGCTGTGAGGCCTCACACGAGTATTTTCATTCTCGGTACTCGTTAAAAAAATTCGAATATTATGAAAAAAGGCCGACGAGCGGTGCGAGGCGTTAAAAAATATTTGGACTAAATGAATCCTTGTCATGCCGTGTGCGTTGATTTGTCATCGAGTTGTTTACGAAGAAGAAGGCTCGTTGACATTTTTCAGGGTATCCGGGCAACTGCATATTCGGCCTGTCAGCCAGCGGGGCAGGTTTCATTGAGCTTATAACTATGCAAAATATATGCGACGATGATCCCGGTTACGAGAGGAAAAGAGAGAGGGAGCTGGAAGGCGAGGAGCCCTCGCTCCGTTATTTCCACATTTTCGTTACTCCGGAGTTGCCCGCACGCTCGGGAAGGTCGAGAGAAAGAGAGTGGATGAGATTTCGGGCTCGAGATTTTAATCAGTTTATACGAACAAGTTGCCCGCACGCGGGAGACGGACGCGTTAATTTATTTTTACCGTTTCTCCATTATTCCAATCTCTTTTTCATTGGGAATTATTGGCACTCTTTCGTTCAATATGAGAGGGGAAAAAATCTCCGTTAAGAGTAGCAATTGAAGCTCTGTAGGTGGCGAGATCGCGCGCCTGCTTGCATTATTAATTCGCCACTTTTAGTGCCCGAGCGTCCGTTCGTGCGTCGAGGATATTTTTCAACATTGTTATCGAAACGAGCGAAGAACGGCCGGCTGAGAATAAACGGCGTCGATATGGAACTACGAATGTTCCTTAAAGTAGTTCGGCCGTTCAATAAAGTACGGCGAAGCTCCACTTTTCGTTGCGCCAAATGATAGTTTAAGGTCCACTGATAACGAAAGCACAGTTCCGGGGCCTCTTGCGGGCCAAAATTTCGAATTATGTCATTCACAATTCTGAGTTTTTAACACGGTACCTTATGGGAGAACTCACAATAATATTAATTGTGAAAAAATTGCACGGTGTTGGAGCTCCGGAAAAGTTTATGCCGCGAAGGAAATTTATCACAGATTCCGTTCCTTTGAAAAAAAAAAAAACATTACCTCACGGGACTTTTAAGAAAGAAAACATGAAAAAACTTGAGTTTTCGACGTGTCGAAAGCGGATGTCAGTCGTTACGTTGGACTGCCGGTAACAGCTGTTCGAACTTCGGTCAAATTCGTGAATCGTGGGAATTTCATCAAATTTATTTTTGAACCTGACTCACGTGCTTCGTCTACTAGCTTCGCTTTATTCGATGAACTGACCATTCCTTTTTCTCGGTGGCATTACACCGACATAAACTTTCTTTCGCACAATAAAAATGTTGCCTACGTTATGTGTATTTCAAGTGTCACCGCGCGGTATCGACTCAATCATCACCTGGTCAAGTTGGAGTATAAATTTGATCGTAAATGATATTTTAAAAGTATTTTATTACATTCTTGTGAAAAAAATATTCTCAATGCAAGTGTTTATCAATTTTATAAATAATTGAGACTTGAAACGAAT
This sequence comes from Venturia canescens, assembly GCF_019457755.1. Classification (NCBI taxonomy): domain Eukaryota; kingdom Metazoa; phylum Arthropoda; class Insecta; order Hymenoptera; family Ichneumonidae; genus Venturia; species Venturia canescens. The sequence continues at coordinate 6,182,784 of NC_057425.1, forward strand.
AAACGGAAAGTCGTTGCGAACTCGACTAGCCATAGAACGGCCGAACTACTTTAATCACTCGCCCTTCAAACACTCCGAATGAATAATCAATCAAGAGATAATAAAAGTTGACTGCGAAAGAAAACAGTAGACACATTGATATAATGCCAGAGTTTATGCACACTCGCGCGCAGCCGTACCGTTGCAACAAAATGATAAAAGACCCGAGATTGCTTTCATTAAGAAGGGTACAATTATGGCTCCGGGGTTAGATATGTTATTCGTGCTCGGGAACGCGCGAGCAGAGAAAATCATACGAAGAGTAGACGAAGATGATTTACAAGAGAGCGAGAGAATGAAACCACGGAATAAGAGAAAAGGAAGGATACGGAGAGTTAGAGGATCTGATGCTGGTAACGGTGGCAGAGTGCAGCCCATAAATAAGCTACAGAGAGTCTCAAAAACCGTGCCCCTCGAGTGCGCATCGTTGGCGGAGCAGGACTCCAATCCTCTCGAGGAGAAATGCTTCCTCCTGCTACGATTTAGCGAGAAGCATTGTACGGTGAAAGCTGCTGATATGGAATCGCAGTGCGCAAAGTGCCTGACGAAATGGAACAAAAGTCCGTGGACGATGGAGCCGCCGGGGAGCATTTTCCTTCTTATCATTCGGGCATGTGATCGATAACGACTCATTTACCTCTGGCAAGTGCTTGAAGACTATTATCTTTGGAGGCACGCTATCCATTCGAGACTATTTGTGGCCGGGGTGACTCGCAGAATCGACGATCCAACGCTGATCTATGAATCAGCTAGTTTTTATCTTTCCGGATTTTCTCAGCGGCATGCTCCGCAATGAACTCTTGAACTTTAACTCGAAATTCGAGAAAGTTTGTGCGAATTTAAGAAAAAATTTCACATTCGAGGCTCTGAAAATAGAGAAAATTGAACGGTTCCTTTATCATTGGAATTATTTTACGATATACGAAACATTTTTCTACATTTCCAAATTCGAAGCCTCAAAATTGACATTTTGACTCAACTCCTTTCGCACCAAACGATTTTCTTAAGAAAGTCTTGAAATTTACAGAGTTCAAATGTCTAGTCGACTCACACGCATATCTAATTTTAAAGGGTTCGTCTTCCCGCTTATTGAGACAAACGTGTTTGAAGACGAAGAAAAATGCACAGGCTTACAGGGACTGTGCGTGAAAAATCGTTCATCTTTTCATTTAACGAAAACTTCTTGCGAAGTTTATGAAAAGTACACAATGACAATGAAGTGTGTAACGAAGGTTTGGGCAAAAATTCAAGGAGATTGTCTTACTAGTAATAAAAATATATGACGTTAAAGATTGAACGAAATTGGTAACGAGCACTCGTGTGACCTCACATTTGCTTACTTCATCATTTCGTTTCTTCTTGGCTTGGCCCATTTCTGTCATAGCCTTCTGTCTTTTTATCAATACTTTTTTCTTTATCCATTTCCCTTTGTATTTACCCTTTGCCCTCCCTAATGCGATTTTTCCATAAAAAACTATAGTATTTTCGCCAGGAACGAATGAAATTTCGGATTAAATAATGGCTTGTAATTTCATTGGCCATGCATGAGACAAGTTGAATAAATGTATTCACAATTTCAAATTAATAACTCTGACATGAATGTAAAGTGATTACATCTTTAATTAGGGAGTAAAAATCGATCCAATTTAGACCCCCATAAAATACAATTCCTCGGACACGATCTTTACCATTTTCCTACTATTTTGCACACTGGATTTCGATCGTCGTTGACCAACTTCCATTTTACGCGTCCAAGGAGCAACTCGAAGACTTTTGCCTTCGAAAGTGCCAGATCGACGCTGATTTTTAAATATTCGTAAAAATTCCAAGACTTTTGCGTCGGCCTGTAGCCTAAAATTCATAGAATAACATAACCGTTGTTATACGAGAATTTATAGTAGTGTATAACTTAAAGGGGGATCTCGGCGAGGAGAGCGGTATTTCATTTCGTAGAAGACGGGAACCGTTGAAGCGAGAGAGAGAGAGAGAGAGAGAGAGAGAGAGAGAGAGAGAGAGAGAGAGAGAGAGAGAGAGAGGGAGAGTGCAGCGAGAGGATCCACCTGCTCCGACGAGCTTCCATCCTGCTCGCAGACAATGTACAATACTTTTGATCTGTATGAATATTTGAGTATATATTCTCGAGAGGCCAGCGGGAATTACCACACGGAATCGCTCCCCGGGAAAAGGCTCTTGGAATCTCCGTTCTATATTCCCCATTCCTCTTTCTGTTGAGCTCGCTTCTCGCCATGTATATTTGTCTAATTGCCGCTCTTCGAGATTCTTTCATTAGAAAAAGGAATTGAAAGCGGCTTAGTACACCGGGACGCTGTTTCGAGGCTGGTAATCGCTACCGCCGACAATTTATTGCTGCGTTGAACATCGTCATCTTTCACTAAAGACGCGCGAGCGGCTCGCGCTCGTTTCACGATAAATTCGGTAGTTCGAAGCGTTTTCGCGAGGATTTTCCCTCGCGAAATGTGCGATTTTTCAGACTTTTTTCTGCGGCGGTCCGAGGATCTTTATTTTCGCGGGGATGGAAAAATGCTCCGTTATCGAGGGCACGATGCGGAAAATGCTCGAAGAATCGCGGAAGAATCAGAAACCGAATTCCGACGTGATGCGCTACGCGACCCAAGAGACACGGAGCGGAGAAAATGATCGCCGCGCGGTTTCGAAAGAAGCGTCGACTCCCTTTGTTCGGAGAGTGTCCGCTCGTAAAGTTTATATTCCGTATCATTATCTATAATTCGTTGTGAAGAGTTGAGTATTTATGCATCGAGCAATCACAGTATTTGCCCTCCAGCGGCATCTGCCCGAGTCCACGAAGTTTCCAGCTTTCGTTTGCGACGTCGAAAACTGGATCGCGCTCGCTCCAAGTTTTTTCTCCCGTTTCTCCTCTCTTTCTAAACCCTTTTTCTCTCTCTCAAAACTACACTCACGACGGCTCGGAAAGAGCCACAAAACCGTTATCTTCGCTCTGCTCCATTGTGTATCTTCGCGCCCGAGCGAAATACGACGATAGAACGAAAGAGTTTCCTCGAACGATCCTATTTCCAAAGAATGGTACATGCGCGGGCGCGCCGGATAAAACAACCGGCACTTTTGCACCGGAGAAACTTCGCCCGCGATCGCACAACAGAGGCGAATATTCGAGGTTCGAATTTGCGCGCGCACGCGTCGCCAAAAGTTTGCTTTTGCTTTGCACCCGCGTCGGGAAATCACGAGACTCGAAATAAAACCGATTAATTGGCATGCTCAATTTCATCGCTCGAAAGTAAATCAGCAAAAGCACTTTGGACGCTCGTGTTTCATCAAATTTCAAATAAACGAAAGAGAATTCCACCTCGTGGCGCAATATGTCAAAATAAATAATCCAACTCCAGAGTCACGTGTAGGCTAAATGACTCTCGGAGCTCCGAATTAGTAGCATCGCGGCTCGGTAATAATACCTCGACATTTGGCTCAATGGTTTCTCGTCACGCGACGAGAGGGCCCTCTGACCGGAGCGTCTAATAAACAACCACCTGCTGTCAATGCAGCCAGGAATTTCGATCACAGCCTCCGAGCAATTTCCGTTAGGAACGCCTCGCACTTTCCTCTTTTCATCTCTTCTCTAGCGGGCGCGAAATGTCGTGCTGAAAAAATGGTCCAACAAATAGAGATCGTACGGTGCTCGAGCACTTCTCAAACTCGGTTCGAAGGATAATTTTATTTTGCAGGGAATAGGGAGGGACCGCATCGCGAGATCCGAGCATCGAGCTGATGCTACCGTTACTTTCCACAGAGCTCATTAGCACCGAATATTTCGACACGAACAAGTGCTGCTCTCTGTCCATTTTGCCTCTGATAAGCCAACGCTGATTCTAACGTTAATAAAGCCCCAAATATTTAGAGAGCCTTAAAATTAGTGCTGGAAATCACGAATCCGATTCGGTTTCAGGCCGGTTTGCAGCTCGGGGGCAGGTTTTTCGTCGAATGAAATTTCGTCGTGACAAAAGTCAATTGTAGCGAGAACGTTGGAGGATATTTCATATGAAAACTTTTGACGTTCGTCTTGTTTCAGAACGAGAGGATCGAGCCTCCGCCTCGTCCAGAATGGGGCGACGCGATCCCGCCGAACGAAAGGCACTCTGGAACGTTTTCGCCGACGAGGCTAACTTACGCGGAGGACCGGCTCGAAGGTGGATCTTCGCATGGTCGTTCGGAGGGGCACGCAGGGGCGGATTGTGCAGGGGGAATTTATGGTTTTCAAGTTCCTAAAATAGCGCAAGTCTTTAGCTCGAGTCCCGACGAAAGTATCAACTGCTCGAAGCGAGGGCGCAGTCCGAGTTTCTACGATGAAAAGTCCTCGAGAAATTCGTCGATGGTTTCTCCAGCGACGAACTTCTCCGTGGAATCATTGACGTCGAGAGCGATTCCGAGCGAGGCTCCGCGACCGATCGAAAAGTCCCCGAGTACGCTCGTCGATATTCTTCAGGATCAAGCGCCTCCCCGTCCGAACAAGGAGGCTTCGAACGTCACCGGGAATCACGAACGCGTCGGAACAGCCCAGCACGCGATCTCACCCAAGGCTGCGAATCCTAGCAAGCAAATAATCAACGATCCTCCAACGCGCAATCTTCAAACGTCGAAGAGGATCGAGCTCTCTCACCCGATAAGTCGCCTCTGCGATTCCATCCGCAACGTCGACGATTCCATCCCCCGGGAAGCATTTTTCGCCGATAAAAACACTCCGGAATCTCCCTCACTGGGGCTCCGGGAAATCGAACCGAAACTCGAGCGCAAAACGATCTTCCCCGTTTCCTACCCAACGGCGCAAAGCGACGACAACAACAACGAGCCCGGAATCAATGACTCGCTCGCCGATAATCCAACGAACGTGGATCTTCGTCTCGGCAGAGACGGGACTGAAAGAAATTCCTTGGACGATGCGACCGGAGGCGGCGAGGACCACAAGTGCGATCAATGCGGAAAAACTTTTGTCACTCGAGCTTCCCTCAAGGTACACTTTCATCATTTGTTTTTACAACCCCCCCGAAATTGATGACGCGCAAAGTTACTTTTGCTCTTATTCGACAATAATTTCGACGAAATTTTATCCCCGGAATTATTTCAAACTCGCGGCTGCTGAGCTGATAATTGAATTCGCATTAAAAATTCGATTTTAATTCTCATTTACTACTCGCAGTTGCGAATGAAATTGCAAGTTTTTTCGTTATTTCCTTGAACTATTATCGGAGACGTTCCAAACTGCTTCGTCGAAATAAATAAAAAATGCGGATACCGGTAGAAAGTCGAGAGTACTCACGGAATGACAAAAGTAGTGAATCAACGATTTTTTGTAATTCAATGATTCGCTACCAGCATTCATCGAAGCTGCGACGATGCGGCGAGGAAAAAGATACAATTTCGTATTCCCAACCGCGTATGCACCTTAATAATAGTCGAAATGTGTTCGAACGCCAAACAGGTTTCGTGTAAAAGGTTTGAAAACACGAAAATTCCACAGGTCGAGCGTCCCATATTCAACGCTGGAGTTTACACGTCCAAAATGTTTAGAGCCAAAATACTGTACTTTTTCCATTCGCCGAGGGCAATGACGTCTCGAGGGTCACGCGTCGTACATTACGATCGCGTCGCGGCGTGCTCCGAGTTTTCAAACACTCCAGACTCTCCGGGAATTTAAAAAGACTCAAGATTCGACGATCCGCGCGCAGTAGAATCTCACATTTTATCTTCAAACGCGTACGATTCTTTTCCATTTTCAAGCCAATTTTCCGAGTTATCGAAGTACTCGAAGAACGAATTCGTAGCGAGCAAAAAAATCGGTTTCGTGCCCCCAGCGAGCCTCCGGCTCCCCCCACAATAATTACCGCGCGAATAAGGATATAATTTGTGTGTTTATTTGTTATGATCGAAAGGTCCACGGTCGTACACATTCGGGTGAGAAGCCATTTCGTTGTACGGACTGCGGGAAGGAATTTTCGCAGCTGCGGAATTACAAGTACCATCGGAGCGTGCACGAGGGGACGAGAGAATTTGCGGCAACATGTCCCGAATGCGGCAAGTACTTCAACGACCGTGGTTATTTGAGTTCTCACATGAAGATTCATCGTAATCGTAAAGAGTACGGGTGTTCGGAATGCGGCAAGAGTTTCAATCAGCGAGTCGCTTATAACATGCACGTGCGTATTCACACCGGTGTTAAGCCCCACCAGTGTGACCAGTGCGGCAAGGCATTTTCGCGGAAGATGTTATTGAAGCAGCATTTGCGGACGCACTCGGGTGAGCGTCCGTACCAATGTCAAATCTGTCACAAGGCGTTTGCCGACCGATCGAACATGACGCTGCACACGCGGCTGCATTCGGGTTTGAAGCCTTATCAGTGCACTTTGTGTTCCAAGGCGTTTACGAAGAAGCATCACTTGAAAACGCATTTGAATTACCACACTGGCACCAAACCGTATTCCTGTCCGAACTGTTCATTGAGGTTTTCCCAGAGCAGTAACATGAGAACGCATTACAAAAAGTGTTGCTCGGTCGCCGGTATCGAAGCGTTTGATCGGCAAGAGGCGACGACCGGGGCGAACGCCGAAAAGAGGAGACCCCCGGCGCTCCCGTCGACGGACGGTCCGCCGCTCGTCGCATCCGGACTCGAAGCGCCCTCTGTGCCTGGCCGAACGAGCGCTTTGACGCCACCGAATTCCGACCAGGAATTCACCAGTCAAACACCCACGAAAACCAACGAACCGGTTACTCTCCGCTCGAATTCTCGTCCCAAGAACATTAGCGTCGATTCCCTCATCGATACATGACCCATCCGTCCTCTAGACACACTTCCCCATGTGCTTTTACAGCTTTACCCTACTCCGTGGCTTCACGATTTCGGGACTGATCCTCGATACGAAGAAAAGCTCGACTCTCTTCGCAGTTACTACTATCATTTAATATATTCATGTCAGATTTTTTATCTCACAATAAAATTTATTACCGATACAAATCATGTGATTTTTCTTCCCTGTTAGATCCCTCCATTTTTACAAACTTTCCCTCCCGATCTAGCCTCCGAAAGAAACTGAGCTATCGACGATTTATGCTTCAACATCAAACGCCGTAACGAGCCATATTTTATCTGACCATGTTCTACTTATTCATTAGTCGAAACTAGATCTTCTCAGGATCTTTTTAAATCTCCTCCTTCATCCGCAAACATCGCGGGGCGAGCATCAGGGTCATTGAGATTTTTCATTTTTCACGTCCGGTTCAGCTGGAACGGCAGCACATTTAAAAAACGAGGGATTTTTACGCAAATTGGCTGATACGTTCGAATGTTTATAAATCGAATTACTTTTTTACCTTGGATCTTACGGAAAGGCGTAAAAAAAGGGAAAAATCGCGAAATTTTCACTCATTTCACCGTACCGTTTATCTGCAATGTGCAAAAGAAAATGAATAAACAAAGTTTGTCTCTCTCTCTTCCGAGTTCTCTCGAGCTCGAGCAGGGCAGCCAGCAGTGAAAAACCGAAGCCCTGCATCGCTGCGGTCGAAGCAAATGTTTGATATTTTGAAATATAAAGAAAGAAGCTTTTTTTCGCCAAAATTAGGAAGATTATCGTTGAAATAATGATTTTTCCATCTAAAAGTAAGCAATTATCATTTTATATGTAAATCGAAAATGAGAAACTCAATTCGCGTGCAATTAAGACGAGAGAGGCTTCCCATGTTGAAGCGAAGGAGTGCCCCCCTCTCATCGCCTCAATCCCGATTCACTTGATTTTCTGACTTCCTCGTTCAATCGATGACAAAAAGGCATTCCGAACGCTCTTATTTGCAGGCTTTTCTCGTGTCAGCGATTTTGGACCAAACCAAAAGCTCCAACTCCTCGTACAAACGTCAACTTTCACTAGCGTGATAAAAAAACGAGTTAAAGGATGATGTCGAGACGTTTTTGGCGCGTTCCCATTTCCCCATCGTTTGTACAATCGCCTAACGGCTGTTAACTTGCTATTATCAACGGCGTTTCGAAACGCTCGCTAAAATATTTCGTACGAGAAAGATCGAAGGGAAAGAAGAGCAGCGAGAAAGGCTCGCGTAGATTCCACTTTTTCATCTCTTTTTCCGTGCACAAGATTGTATATGAACTCGCCTGTGGTTATCTATACGTTGTTCAACAGATCTCGCGCGCGATGTACAATCTTTGATAATCGAGTGCGCTCTCTCTCTCTCTCTCTCTCGTAACGTCAGATTATATTGGTACTAGCGAGAGATCACCAGAGGGCAGCGTGTTTGTTATATACATTTATGTACCTACGCCGTATGCATTTGCTCTGTATAAAGCTCTCTCTTTGTCCGTGTACAACTCCGCCCATTTCTCATGGCTCAATATCGAATTACGGAAATGTTTCGTGAACGATGAGACGCTCGACTTTACACTGCTGTATTCCTCGGCTTCGAGAATCGCGTTGCAGCATCCGAACGAATATGTAGTTCGATTATTACGTAGGAAGGAGTAGAGAAATGGACAGGTACGCGGAGCTAGCTCCTTTCATTCATTCTTTTTATCGATTCCAACGAGATTGTACGATGCCGGGATTGAGGTACGACGGCGATCCTCCGAGTTCCCTCCATTCAGACTTTTCTGTAATTTTGCTATTTTTGCCATTGCTCTTCCGCAGTCCTTCGATAACGAACATTGTCGAATGTAATTACAATTTTTTATAATAAGTAGAAAACTTTCGACAAATTTTCGTAATCTGACGTCGGAGTCGCCGATCGAATCTGCTTCCGGAATCGAAACTTCCGCCTACCGTCGAATCTCGATCTGGCAGATTTGCATGTCATTCGAAAAGGCTCGAATTGAGCGAATTCAACTCCAGCAGCATCTGTAGTCAGGACGTTCTTCGGTGGTCCTGTTTTCACGAATTTTTTTGACCGGTATAAATTATAAATATGGATATTAAAAAGTGTTAGGCCTTAAAAATACACTCGTAAAATACAATTTTTTTTTAATACTTCTTTTACTCAACTTTGATCGGAGAAAAAATATAAAAATGGTTTTAGATTCAATAGGTAAATGGCTATAGGGCGTGTCATACGATTTTTGATTTTCTCAAAAACGACAAAATCCCGGCAATTTTTTAAAAAACCACGAAAAAGCACGCTTTTTTTCATCGTTAGTTAGCAAACGTCGCTCAAAAGTGCACTTGGACTGCTCAGATCTTTACAAACCTCTCAAAATGCAATAAAAAAATCGATATTTTGAAAATTCTAATGAGAGCTGGACCCCTTAATCCAGTCCATTGCAAAACGAGATAAACGAGCATTCCCTGAATCTGCAAGAATTTTCTTCTCCGTAAATTTTCACCCGCTTCATCGTACTCAAGAAATAAAAACCTTGATGATCGGGGCTGAAAATGCAAGAAATGTTTGGCTACTTCGAACGAACATAAACGGGGGAAAAGCTTCCTCGAAATGTTCCAGGTGACGACCCCTGGGGCTCTCCGGATCGCGACGAAATCCCTCCGCGAATAGACTGGAGAAAACGATCAGTGAGAATCTGCCCCGTGTGCTCCGCAGGTTCTCCTCAAACGCCGGGGGAAACCGCGCGCAATTACAGCGGCAGGATCCCGCGCGCGGTTCGCGTTGCTTTTGTACCAGAAAGAGCGGAACTGCGCGAGCTAATCAGTCGTATCTCACTCGAGTATCGTAATGTTCGTTGTTACGATTGACGCACGTACGTACGCTCGGTGTTTTTTGCAGGGATCCTTCAGCCACTTACAAAACCTCGCGGCACATTACAGAGAGATCGAGAGAGCGAATTACAGGCGCACCTCTCACTCGCGGCGAGAGTAATATAAGACGGCAATATAATATCGGAGACCCTTATCTCCGTAATGAACATTCGCGCGCTAATTGTCGGTCCCGATTGGCAATCGAGTGCGGCGACGTCTATCAGGATCGATTAACTGCACACGATGTTATACGACGTTCTAAGCACACATGTACGTCGACATCGGGAGCGATTTAACGTTCGCGATTCCACACTTTTGATTCATAACGTTCGCCAACCAGGCGAACGTTTCTCATGATTTATCCCATAAATCGAGGCGCGTGCACGCTTTATCGTGCGAATTGCTCCGGCCGATTATGAATTCTTTGGCTGACCGACGCCTCGTCCCCGCACTGTGGGATCGAATTCGTACTGGCTGGGATCGCGACGCAGGAACGTTGAATTAAATCATTAGCGTCAATCGTCAACGAGAATTGTTACTTTTTCAGATTGGAATTAAACGCGTCTGACGGAAAAGGCTGTCGAGGCGTTGCTTTCACGGTGGAAGATCGTTTTTTCGGATTCGCTTTGTTGCCTCGTTCCTCGGGATGCTAAGGTGGAAGTTAATTCGAGACTCTGCAGCTCCGAAATTGGTCGCCGAATGGAATCGATTGTTTATCGGGAACGAGAGGAAGCTGCGGAGCAGCCGCGCGACTTTCTATGTGTGCCAAAATTCTCGGTTAAGGAGAGGAAGTTGTTCGTGGAAAGTAGCCGAGGAAGGAGCAGCGACGGGTTGAATTCTCGGGTTCCTGCGAGCGCCGTTTCCATTCCCGGAGGTCAGGTGTCCCGCGCGGTCTCTCGGGACGCATTTACGCAAGTTCCCCCGAGCATTCGCGTTCTCTGTGACCCGAATTCGACGTGGATGTTGTTTCGTTCGGAGTCTCGCGGGGAATCTAATTCGCGTATCGCGCAGTAGGATCTTCCGAGCGTGCAGCGTGCCTCGGTATCTTCCGTTGCGACAGCCGCTCGCTCAACGCATTTTACGCGCAGTCCAATGAGAAGGGACTCTTTGCCCCCGAGCTCACCGGTAAACGCACGCGAGCTCAATGAACCTCTGCGACTTCTCGCAGCGACTCGAGCCCCTTGGAGCATCTCGATATCCGGTCCCGCGAGATCGCAAAGACGCTTGCCAACTTATCCGGGTCATGGCGATCTATGCGAAGTCACAGAAGGACGAGTGTTAATTAACGAGGACGAACGTCGAGTCTGCGGCAATGACTGGACGAAAGTCTTCTACTGGAACAACAGATAGTGTAACGGAAGACCAACTCGGGGTCAACATGTCCGGTGATTTCGCAAACGGTGATTTTCTTAGGAATCTCTCGAAATTTAGAGAGTTTAAGGAAGCTGAGGCTGTACAGTCATTTTTTTCCAAAAGTTATGATCTGTACCTTTCAAAAGTTGGGCCAGTTTACAGTTTGGCAATGTTGCATACACTTTAAAGAAAAGTTGGGGAAAAAAAGAGGAAAAACTGGTGAAAGCTCAGTCGAAAACACGAACGGTGACGATCCTAGCCTCAAAAAACTGCACGGGAAACAGATTATTATTAATATAAACTCAGCAAATCTCCTAATAAATCTGAAAAAAATTGACATTATTCGGCAAGCCTCGTTCATGTTGTCCAAAAAATTTCATATTTTCAGCATCATTTATAACGGAGATATCACCGAATGTGTCTTGACTTCCATAAGATTACATGTTATTTGGCTCAAATTGTTATTGATTTTTCTCAGCAACGACGCTCCTAAAGTGTCTGAAAATTTGACTGATTTTTTTTTACACTTCACTTTATAAGATGCACTCGGTTTAAAAGCGATGACATCATTTTCATTCTAATGCCTCAACTTCCTTAAATGCGTAGTCGACTGCTCACACGCATATCAAATTTTAAAGAACTCGTCTTGTTATTAAGACAAATGTGTTTGAAGATGAAGAAAAATACACAGGGTTATAGGGACTGTGCGTAAAAAATCGTTTATCTTTTCATTTAACGAATACTTCTTACAAAGTTTATGAAAAGTACACAATTACAATGAAGTATGTAACGAGAAGGTTTGGGAAAAAATTCTAGGAGATTGTCTTACTAGTAATAAAAATATATGACGTTAAAGATTGAACGAAATTGGTAATGAGCACTCGTATGACCGCACATTTGCTTATTTCGGCATTTTCTTTCCTCTTGGCTTGGCCCATCCCTGTCATGGCCTTCTGTCTTTTAATTAATACTTTTTTCTTCATCCTTTTCCCTTTGTATTTACTCTTTGCGCTCTCTTAATTAATTAATGGCTTGTAATTTCATTCGTCATGAGACGAGCTGAAAAAATGTATTTACAATTTGAAGTGATTGCATCGTTAAGGAAGTTGAGGCTGTACAGTCATTTTTTTTACCCAAAAGTTGTGACCTGTACCTTTCAAAAGTTAGGCCATTTTACAGTTTGGCAATGTTGCATACACTTTAAAGAAAAGTTGGGGAAAAAAGACGAAAAACATAGCCTCAAAAAACAGCACGGGAAACAGATTATTATTAATATAAGCTCAGCAAATCTATCAATAAATCTGAAAAAATTGACATTAGTCAGCAAGCCTTGCTCGTGTTGCCCAAAAAATTTCATATTTTTATCACCATTTTTAACGGAGATATCACCGAATGTGTCTTGACTTCCATAAGATTACATGTTATTTGGCCCAAATTGCTATTGATTTTTCTCAGCAACGACGCTCCTAAACTGTCTGAAAATTTAACTGATTTTTTTTTTACACTTCACTTTATAAGATGCAATCGGTTTAAAAGCGATGACATATAATTTTCATTCTAATGCCTCAACTTCCTTAATCATGGAGTAAAAATCGATCCAATTTAGACACCTGTAAAATACGATCCTTCGGGCATGCGATCTGCCTTGAGTGAGGTTTGAACGAGACTGCGAATCGAAGAGGCCTCAAACTTTCAGTCCTGAATTTCGCATTTTCAGTATTCAATATAAGATAAAACTTGGCACGAGAGAAAATAAATAAAATTGTTCTAGTTTCGGTCCGTTAGAAAGTCCCAAACGCCGGAACGGCTCGGTAACTCGCGCTACAAAAATTCAGCATTCGGTAAGTTCGATCGGGACTAGAATTGGCAGATCTGGAGCGCAGCTTGATGCCGAAGTTTCGTTATTTTCTCAACGTTCTAACCCCTTCCAGCTTAAGTGGTTTTAGGCCAAAGAAAATCGTCACATATTTTATTTGCCACATGAATTTCGTTACAGCGACGAATTGCGTTGCATTCGAGCAATAAATTGTTCATCCTTTCTCCACGAAATAAAGATCGTCAAAAGCGAGTACACGAATGAGAAAAGCTTTCGTGATCCTGACAGCGAGGCTCGTCCCAGTGTCCATCGATATCGAATATTCATTCCAAGAAATTCCACTCCCTCATTCAGCATGATAATTTAATTTTTATTGTTGACATTGCACAGAAGAAGCTGACTGCATTCGCGTTAAAATATTAGTTTTGCTACGAGACAACTCCCGGAGAAAAGTTGATCGTAAACTCCCATAAATATTGTCCCAAGCATTATTGTTGCAGTTGACATTAGGAGACGCGCATAAATAAGCATCTTACGGTATTTTCTCGACGCGGCGTTCGCAATCAGCGACATCGATCTTGAAAGTTTAGTATCGCGAGGTGTCCGATCTCGCGATGCTTATTAATAACCTTTCTCACGTTTGGATCGCATCTTTGGTGTAAAACACGGATCGATAATGAAGTGAGTAAAGGCGTGGACGTGAGGTTGACAGATAGCACGTGCACCTGTGTACAGACGCTGGGACAGAGAGCCCACCTGACGTTTATAGCAGCTTAGAGGCGAGTCTCTTTCCTTTTTCTTTGGGAATAATTTTTTTTTCTCCTGGGTGATCTCCCCCGTCGTGCTCTTTCTCATTTTTCCTCTCTTTCCCCCTCGCCTCATGAACGTTTCGTCTCCTTCGTCCTCCCCCCTTTTTCGAGATCCTTCCAAGAGCGAGGAGAGATTTATAAGCGGTTTGCGTTGCACACGGCGCGGAGATCCTGCCCGACCAGTATTTCCGGTTCGATGACAAGACGTACGAGCCAGATAAATTAGATTTCAATTACATTCCAGTGAAAAAGTAACTCGTCAACGATATTACGAAAAAACATGCGCGACGGCAAACTGAGCTCGGTACTTGGACAGATTATTCCATAGCTCCGAGAATATCATCGGTTTTACATGCTTGTTAAACCTTTTTTTCTCCCTCCGCGGAATCGTCGCTCAAATAATCGTCCGAACCGAATTTCGCGACTTTGTTACGATCCCGTTGGTTTGACAGGAGCGAGGGAATCCCTTGGAAATCCTTTCTCGACGAATCGTGCCCCGTTCCCATCCCAGGCAATGGCAGGGTCGCTTCGCAGCAAAAAAACGAGAATCGAATCGAAGAAAGACGCATCGCGAACCCAGCAAAAGTGTCTCCGTTGAATTCGGGTACGGAAGTGCGTGCTCGGATGTGCATGAATTTGGAGTTTTGTCGCCGGTCGAACGGCCCTGGACACCTCGTTAGCTCAATTCCTCGGCAGGGTACGCGAGCAGGTAGAGCGAGTGCTCGAATCGGGCGGTTGCTGGAACGTGTGCGAAAAAGGCAGGCTCGAAGCACCTGGGAATCTCGCTGGAGCACTTAATCTGAATTCTGGAGCGAGTGCGTCGAGGGGAGCCGAGTGTGCGAAAGTATTGTCAGCGATTGGCATTTTCTCGTGGACATAAATGTTATTTCCCATGGGAGGAAGATTGCGTTAACCTCCAGGAATCGAGTCCCAGCGCCCCCACGGAGTATTTTTCCAACGAGCGCGGATGCTGCGCTCCACCTCGCTCGATCGCGCGGCTGCTCCTTCGTGAGAAACGGGGCGAGGGGGGAGGCCAATTAATGAGAGCAATTATTACATTATTTCTGAGAAATAGCTCGGCTCTATACGGTCAAGTGTATGCGGCATTTGGATAGTAATACGAGGCACTCTCGATTTGGCATTGAGCGAGGAGAAAGAGCGAGAAGGAGAGAGTGTCGGAGTGGCTTATTTCTGGTGCTCGCGGGAGATCTCGACATCGCGCGGTAAAGAGAGTAAAACGAGCGAGAGGGGACTCGAGAGTTCTTCGCGCAAAAGTTACTGCCTCCTCGCGGCGTCGCTTGTTCCCCCGAGCGTCACGTGAGCATTTTTTTCACCGCGGCTGACATATTTGCAGCGGGTTTGGTCTCGAATTGTCCTTAACACTCGCGTGTCGCGACTGCTGCCTCGGAGAGAGCGAGAGGACCGAACGACGGTGAGGTTTAATTGGCATGCGAGTGCCCCGCAATTGTCCTTTTTTGCTCTCAATTCCAACGACGTAACTAATGAGACTGTACGAGGAACGAGCAGTTTTTAAAGAAACTTGTGCGCTTTTGGAGGCGAACCGCTTCGCCGGAAGGCGGCCGACTCCTCGGCCCGAGCTACTCTTTTCCTGGGCGAATCATCTCCACGAAAATCAGTCGAACGAGCCCCTGCACGCTGTCGCAAACGCCTCGCCCACGCGCCGCGGCTCTGACAGTTCTGACACACGTGGCAAACGTCGCGCAAACGTCGCGTGGCGCTCTGATCTCTGTCTGCTGCGACGAGCTGCAACTTTCGAAGGGTATTCACGAGGAAACTCGTGTCTTGCAGGCAAAAAATCGATTTTCGACTGATTTTCCGTACCTTCGACCCAGTCTTTCATCAATTTCGCCAACAAAATCTCAATTATGTTTGAGATCACGTTGAAATATCGAGAAAGTAGTGTAACGGAAGAGCCTTAACCCCTGGCACGATTTCTGCTTTCACAGAAGTCTGTCGGAGGGCTACGGATGAAGCGGTCTCGCCTCAGCGGCCTCACTAACAAATAATTTAAACTCATTATATTAATAATTCCGAGAATAAATTTTCATCGTTTCTTTGATCGTGAAAAAAAACGTTCAACTGCCTTTTCGAATGACAAGAATCGCACGATTTTCCTTAATTCGCGACGTGCGAATTAAGACGTTCGACTGTCTCGTGATTTCCTGAGAAAAGCCCGGAGTTTGATAGCAAAAGAGCGGATTTCGCGGCCATAAAGAGTATCGTAAAGCGTTTAACGTTGCCATAAGCGACTGCTCGGTGCGATTTGGCCGCGGAGACGCGCGAGATCGTTATTTCGTGAGCACACACACATGCACACACACAGTGGCGAATGCGTACTAACGAATAACACGAGGAATTGTGTGCACTGTTAAACGGTTATGAGCGTTGGTCATTAGCGAGAGCTTAATTAGAGGGAGCCTGAGGCTCGCTCGAGGTGCGTAGAAACGGTGGGACGCGCGCGTGTATCAAGCGCAAGAGAAATCATTTTCCGGACGGTTTGGTGACGCACGGATCAGAGGAGATTCTCCCATATGTTGGTAGCCCGAGACCCCGGGACGGGGTCGTCCAACCTCGCTCTCGCTCGCGAGATAAATGATCTCGGGAATGAGGCGGCTGCGAGCAAACTCCGACTAGGTGTGCGATATTTTTTCGACTCTTTTTATTCCCCTTCGCCGAGGACGTTTGCGCCTCGCCAAAAGTAACGCTCGTCCCGGGCTCAATTAAAACTCCGAGTTTATTTCATACTCGGGATAAGCGCGGATGCGGAGCGCGCCAACATCTGTTCCTCTTACACGAGAGCTACGCTCATTCCGCCACGGTAAACAACGAGCCACGAACGCGACTCGCAACCCTTTCCCATGATCCTTGGCTACATTTCTTCAAGTCCCATCTTATCTTACGACCAACACTTTTATCCGATTTCGCCTCTTTTTTATCCTCAATTAAACACGAACTCAATCCTCCGTCGGGTCCTTCCTCGCTTCACCTTTTCGACAAAATCTCTTTCGTAGCATCACATTTTTTTCTCAGTGTGCGACCTCGAACCTCTTCGATTATCTTTTTCGTTTTATGATCCGAGATTGGATATAATAAATTATCTGTTTTCAAATTCTAAACGATGAATAACAATATTTTTTTAAACTACTTCGTCCTTCGAAGTTCGCGAACAAAAACTGTCACTTCTCTTCATACTTTCTTCACTTTCGATCCACTCCGAATACGTCTTCTCATTCGTATTTCGTTCCCACAGAAGCAAACTCCATTTATTTCGTTCCAATACCAAACGATCTAGCTCGTAGCGAAACAAATTTTCGAATCCACGCAATCTCTCGTTCGATCGTGAACAAAAATTTCTTCAACGAACATTTATCTCAGTGCTGCAGAACGCGAAACGCTTGCAAAGCGATGGAATTCCGCAGTTTTCGAAGCTCTCCACAAGAAGGCGCTTCGATAAAAAAACTCATTTTTTTCGTCTCAGCCAAAGATCTTTAAAACTCCCTCAGCGAAGCAGCATCACAACGAAAGCTTGACATTTGTCCAAAGAGATTTGAGTCCCGTCTGGAGAATGCGAGAAAAGTTCAAATCAGATAATTTCTTTTGTTCGGGTGTGCATACAAAAGAGAGAGAGAGAGAGAGTGAGTGCACAAAAGTGGGGAATCGGCCACACGTATCGTCCATTATTTTCAATGGAATCCGCGTGGGTACCGGATTTCTAGTACCGGGGGCTTCGATACTAAAAAAAAGTCTTTTCCTCTCTCACTCTCCGCGGTTCTGCCACCTGGGGGCTCCTCCGTTTCTCCGGCATGCTCGCAATGCCGAGAAATAATAATTATTAATGCGTGCGCGAGTGCGCACGATATCGCCCATGTGTATATGCACCGACTCTGCAAATGATGGGCATAAAGGAGCCGAGGCGATGCTCTCGCAGTTTTGTTGCGTCTCCTTTCACTCGTGCACCGCGCGCGCGCGAGAGGGAGAGATGCCTTGACATTTCGCGATCGCACCAGACTCCAATATGCACAAACATTGTGTGTGCGCGTGCTTACACTGTACTTATAAATTCATACTTGTATGTGTTATTACTCATATATATTATGTTACGATAATACGATCCGTGGGTTATGTATTTATATACTCGGTGTCCGAGGAATGCGAGCCCGGAGGAAGGAGCTTCTGGAGTTCCAGAGAGAAAAGTTCTCGGTGGAACGTTCCATCGAATTTTTCTTCGAACTGTCAAAAGCGCGACGGAATACTCGAGCTGTGGAGTTTGGAAGGTTTTTCTTCGGGAGTGAAGACTCGAGCTTTCAGTATTTGGAGTAACAAAGTTTGATTCCGAGTTCGAAAAATTTGGGTATGGAAACACACCGAGGGATGGAGTTTCGGAGATTGGCGAGGATTCAGCTTGAGTTCGGATATGAATTTTTCCTGCTCGAAACTCCACTTCGATAAGGAAACCAATGAAAGAGGATGAGGAGGTTGGAAAAGATCGAGGAAAAGGATTGGAGGACGGGAAGGCCGAAGGATCAATGGAAATTGCTGGACACCGTGTATGCACGAGTCTCGCTTCGCGTGTGCCGATCATTTCGAAGGAAAGAGAGCGAGAGGGAATATAGTGGCACGCACGCAATCGTATTACTCTCGTAATAAAAGTCGACTTAACGTTAGGGAAACTGAGCTGAAAAGAGATAGTAAAGTTACCCGAGACGTGGAACAATGCATCGTGATCTCTTCTACGATGATGAGTCGTGTGCCCACGGGCTAAAACCATTTTATGAGTTTGCTCTTTTGTTGGTGTTTTTTTTATTTAATTAATCGTATTATAACTAATCGCACAACTAATAACGTCTGCATAGGTCACTCGTAATTGACACTCATTACACACGGTGGTCCTAACTCTGCCCCGAAGCTCCTGCGAATCTCATACGTAAAAATACATTATTAAACCTTTGTAACAACGAGACGCAAAGTAATCAAGTCTTCTGTCATGACCTTTTCTACGCTTTCGAACATTATTTAATGCCAGGTCGTTGCAACTCTTTCATCTTATTTTCAGTCCCGTTTCGTACACGTTTTTTTCACTTCGTTTCTGTAACGCAGCTTTGCCCGGTTGGCACGCGGGCCCGGGGAAGCTGCAAAAGTGTCCTCGGTTGCTCGTTCCGTAAGTTTTGTCGGAGAACTTAATTCTGTAATAGGAATAACGAAGATTGTCGGGTTTTTCGAGAGCAGCGATTATTCGATGAGAAAATGAGGATTCCCTGCTCGAAGTGGATCATTTGAATGAGAAAGTTCGACTTTTTAATTCGCTCCGAGTCCATCGTCGGCCGACCGAACCGGGGTTGCCTGCATTTTAACCGCCGGGAATCGCGATCTCGATTGAACGGCCGGTATCACCAGCAAAGCCGCGTTTCATCCCCGAGATGCGATTCCTTGCAACAGCTTCGGACGCTATTCCAGAGCTGGGTCTATGACTCGTGTTATTGCGAGTGTCGAGAAAGCCTGCTCGCGGAGCTATCGCGAGGAATCGCCTTCGCCGCTGACAATATCGCGATGCGGAGTATAATGATCGAGGCGCGACGCGATGATCGTGACATTCCTCGGGAAAGGCGATACGCCGGGGCGCGAGAGCTCCTCGCCGTAACTATACGAACGTCGAATTTTTATTGTGCTGAGAAAGAGAACGAGAGGCGAGAGAGAAACGCGGGATAACGATCGCTATCGCGAGCCTAATTTCTCGAGACGGTATCGCAACGATCGGACAATGTTACGCGACGGAATTCGCTCTCAGGGACTGACACAGGCTCGGGGTGATACACGGATGAGAATAGCCGCTCTTCCGTATCAGGGATCGCTGCGAATTAATAAGAGCCGAGGCACAGTCGACGGGTCAACGGAGCCCGATCATCTGACAACTTTTCAAATCCTCGGCTCTTCTCCGCGGCACGCGGTTCAACTCTTCTCAACGAATACGCCGCTCAACTTTCGGCCCAATATCTCGTCCGAGAGCAGCTCGAGAAGCCTCGCGACGAGGAGCCGGCGCGGCGGAGGTAAACGGGCATTAAAAAATGCTGGGAACTGAAATTCCCAAATTGCTTCCTCAAAGCTTACTCTACGAGGTGCTAGATTTTTCATTTTGGCTTCCTCAGAGAGGAAGCTTTGAGCATCGTGCATCTTGACCGTCTTGAGGGAGCAATTTGCAAATTTCAATTTGCAGCATTTTTTTTATACTAGGAAATAATGTATTTTCTCTACCTTCTTTTACGAACTTTAATTTATCTCTTTGTTCAAATCCATAATACAAAACTGAATGACGAGCCATCAGAAAAAACAGTTTTCAACTTTCAATTTTCATCAACTTTCTATTTACACTGAAATTGAATAATTCTGACAACTTTGCTGGAAAGTATAGAGGAAGTACAGACTTGTACACAGTATCTTAGAAAATTTCTAAAAATTAAAACGGTTAGACGATTTTTTCAAAAACTCATATTTTCGTAAAATTCAAAAAATCGTAAAACTTGAACCGCTCGATCGCGATATTCCCCAAATTCAATACCAACCTTCCTATTATGATAGTCTAATTATAAAAAAAAATGACTAATAAATCTTAAAATTTTCGAAAGTTAGAGCGTCGACATACTTTTTATTCAAAGGTTTTTTATTTCAAAAGGTCGTAGGATTCGTAATTTTTTACAAATTCTTACAAAATTGTCAGAGAATGAGGAGCTTGTATAGATTAAAATCTGTGCAAAACGGTAGCCCTGTATCTCAAACCGTTTCCGAGTTATAAGCGTTTTAATTTTGCAGTGCCATAACGCACACACACACACACACACACACACACACACACACACACACACACACACATCCATTTTTTCTAGATATGATTTTTCGATGTTTTGGGACATTTTGAGGACATTGACATTGAAAATTCGCTCCCTCGAAATCCGGTGAGCCGTTCACTTTATCTCGTACCCAAAATAGTTCCGTTTGGCTATTCCTGCGGATCCCGAATAAAAATATTTCGTCGCACGGAATCATCCGGATTTCAAAGCTTCGGGATTTCTCAAACCGAGAAATCTCCGAACTTCGCAATCCGTAGAAACGCGGGAGCGGCTCGATTTTTCCGAGTGCCCGACTCCCGCCACCAGAAAATACCCCGTGCCAAAGGAATGGCTCAATATTTCAGCCGAACAGTCGACAAAGCGTCTTGAGGTCTCACAGAAATAAATAAACCTCGAGCTCATGAGTCATCAAAAAATTGAACTCTAAGAACAGCCCTCGCGGCTGCGCATCCTCAAAAAAAAACTCATATAAAAATTCCACATACGAACGCGAGCCACAAGCAGTCCAAGTTAGAAACTCCAAAGAGAAGACTCGAAACAGCGCGTTTATGAACGAAGGAGTCTTATTATGTTGCGATTTCTTACGCACGCGACGATGCGAAGTTGTCCGTGAATTGATATATCGCGAGAAAATACAGCGCGACTGTAAAAAGCCTACTTTCCGAGAGGAGTTCATTTACGACGGGATTATTATTCACTTGGCCATATAAACATAGGGATACAGCGATCCGCGGAGCGCGCACGGTAACGTATGTATTTTCGTAATTTCCTTTGCCTCGGGGGACATCTGTATGCATATAAAATGCACGTGCCCCGTCGCAGGATATTTTCTTTCGTTCGTTCGGTTATTCATAGTTTTGTCGTTGGCCTTGTCCACTTCTCGTCATGAGTAATTCCATAACGGGGTTTTGCGGCGTCTAAGGTCGCGAGCGGAGTCGTTGCGAGTCTCGTTTAGCGAATTACTGGGGATCCTTGTCGTTTAGTCGTTGAAGTTTGTCAAATTGGGAGGTCAGTTATGATTTTTCTTGAGGGAATTCGTCGTGCCGAATTCGAGCGGAGTTGCGAGTGCAAAATCGCTATGAAATATTTATCTCGAACGAAAAGAAACGGGGGCATCGGATTGTTGGTCGAAAAACGTGACGGGACGGAAATTCTCCGCAGAGGGAACGAGGGAAAATGCGAGAATGGGAAGTGACTGGAGAGCTGAAAAAGCCTGAAAAAAGGAACGAAATGCGCGCGAGGCGAACGCATATAGACGCGTACATTATTAAAATCCGAACGTGTGTGCTCACCTCTTTAGCGATCCTCGAGATGGGCATTTTCTCTCGGAGCGTCGCGCATATTTCGTACCGAAACGGCCGGGGGGTCGGACGAAACGTTTGCTCAACGGTGCTGCCGGAGGCTCGTGTGTCTTATTAAACGCAGTAATAAGGAGCCCACTTTAAAGTCGTTCCTTCGAGGTCATCGCCGTCGAACGTTTGGTTCGTTAGGTTTGGCCTCTCATCAATTTTCGTCGTTGGAAAAAAGAACGAAGAGTCCGGGCGTTTGTGCTCGCATTTTGTGCGATCAGATCGAGCGTGACGAGAGTCACGACGAAAAAGCGTCGAGGCAAACTTCAGGGAGGCTCGGAACAGAAGTTTTTCCTCATTTTCCGCAACTCCGGAAGAACAAAAACGTTTCCACCTCGCAGAGTTCCCTTATCTCACGGGAGCCGGAGAATCGAGCTCACAGAATACGTAACACGGTCGAGGCATCTTTGATAAAGGGACTAGAGGTTATCTGAGCTAACAAATGACTGGAGTGATGGAAGCCTCCGCGAGAGGGCTGCGTGGATCTCTACAAGCCTCGCGGAACGTACGGAGGCGCATGCGCACACCTGGAGGTTATGTCTCGCGAGCCTCGCGCGCGATTGACGCATAGATATACAATTTCGCGTAAAGGACAAGCACTACAAGCAGTCTCTCTGCCTCCGTGTGCATCACGCGAGATTGAAACGAGCTACGGAAGTTTTCTCGTACAGAAGATAAAAAGGAGAAAATAGAGAAAGAGCAGAAGCAAAATAAAAGACGCGAGAGACGAGAGCGCGCGGCGAGCCGAGCTGTATCTCCAATCGGCACTCTATTATCTGCGCGCGCACCAGCTGCAGCAAAACTCTCCATCGATAAGTACAAAGTACAAAGCTACATAGTAAGCTTGATGGCTGCGAGTGAGGATGGACAGGCTCGTGTACAAACACGGGGACAAAACACCGGGATAATAGAGCTTCGATGTTCGTTAGTCGGTTGTCATTACAATCGAGATTATTTGTAGTGCCTTCTCATCGTTTTATCGGGGAAAGTCCTCGTTGACTTTGACAGGTTGATTCTCGAGGTAAAATCAAAGTGGCTGGGAGAACATTGTTTGAGAAGTCGGTGTACTTCCCGGTCGTATGCGGGAAAACACGGGACTACTTTATCGGCGAGAAAAATTCGCGGGGCTCATAAGCATCGCGGGACTCGAGCAGGAGAGCCAAGTCGGGCTCGAATAATCTCGTGAGAACGAGAGAAAAGCTTCTTCGATGTTCCTCCGCGCACGTGTGTCTCGTACGTGTGGATTTTAATATGGAATATTACTCGGGCCAACATCTTCGTTTTACTTGCTCGTGATAAATTCGCAGGCTGCTGCTCCGACTCGCGAGCCCTCCGGCGAGCCTGAGACCCCGTCGCTTCGTGCGCGGATTCGTTTTTGTCGAGTGTATATGTTACAATTTTTTGAAAAAATCCTCGGAACAGCGAAGTTCCATTCACCGCGCTCTATGCATCGAGTCCGCCGCGTGCTGGCCGCAGACGTCCAAAGATTAACTCCGCAGCGCTCTCTCGCTGCCTCTTTCTGCACTGTGTTCGCCTCATCGATTCTCGCGCCTCGCGGCGCGCTTCATTGTAGGTGACCGTGCCACTCTTCTGACGTCACTTCGCTTCAATTCGTTCTCATCGCAAACTCTCCGGTCGTACGACGCACGATCCCGCACCAGCCCGCACGCCTGATGACTGCCCGCTCGAGACTCATTTTCTCGTCATTCGAAGAGCTCTCTCTTATTTCTGTTTACCGTCATCATTAGATCTCATTATTTCCACAATATTACTTCTCTTTGAGCCAACACTTATGAGAGTTTGAGCGTCGTGCGAGTGACACGCAGGCTGAGATTGCGAAAGCGAATCTACTTTCCGGGGCTCGGTCAAACAAAATTCTTCAACGCTCAGCCATTTTTTCGAAGACTGCGAAAAACGTTGCGGTCGAAGCGACAAAAGTTGGCTCGAATCCCGCCGAAATTTTTTTCCCAAGTGCATTATTCTAGTGAGTTTCGACAGTGTTTCGACAAAACGTGCAAACTGCCAAGAAAAGTGACTTTTCATGATGCCCTCGCACCGCTCCTCCGTGCAAGTCTTCCGAATCCCGAGATTCGCAGGAAAACCGCGCTGAGCTCGAACACGAGGACGAGCCTCCCGAACCGTTGCTCCTCTTTCGGTCCGCGATTCGACAGCAGCCGAAGAGAAGAGCGAAACGCGATCGGTTCGAATCCTCGTTTTTTTTCACCGTTCGCCGGGTCCGCGGTGCACACCGCGGAGAGGAGATTGCCCTGACGGGGCATTACGTAACCGTGATGAGAGCTCCGCGAGAGCCCGGGCGCGATCGGACGTGAGTATTAGACACGGTAGAGTTCCAAACGATGCTCGCATACCGCGATATGCAACGGCCGAAGGCAGCAGGATTATTTAATAGTAGAGTATTCGCGCGAATAGACACGGGCGCATACACCTTCGTTGAAAAGCCTCAACGAGTGTGTGTTTGTGCACGCGTCTGTGTTTAGCGTCGATGCGCTCGACGTTTTAACAACCCCTCTGGCATGCCAGATACTCGGTTTCTGCGCTCCAGCATATTTTAACCGATGTACTAACACGGTATCGCATCGCCGAGACTCGCAGCGTTGTACATACTCATTGAAAATATGAATTGGTGGCTAATCGCATGAATAGTTGCGCCGGCTATTGGCAAATCGTTGGAGAAAATGGACGCTCGACTTAAACTTCGATGTTTTATCGTTCATTTTATTGCTGCTCTTCAAAAACGCTCGTTTTAATGTTCAAATGATAATTAAAATAATTAGGTTTCCGAGGAAAGGGAGGAGAAGAGCGAGCTTGAATAGTCGTTGTTCGAATCGCTCCTCGCTTTTTATTAATTCCAGTGGCTGCTGAGCCTCTCGAAGCTTTTCGGAGACAAAAATTTATTTTCCAACTCGCTGACTCGAGTTTTTACATTGTTGTCGATTTCACCGGGAATTATGACTGCGAGCTCGAGTCATCGGTGGTTTATCGAGTTGCGAGTTATTTTAATGGGTTCGCCCCCTCAAAGCGAGGCACCGAGTGCACGAAGGATTCGAATCCGCGGAGAGCGAGATTGCGTGCGCTTAATCACGACAGCGTACCAACTCCAGGCTTGTTTTCATGCCTTTTCCGCAGCTCTGCGGCGAGCCATAGGAAATTCGTCGAACGGGTGAACCCCGGGAGTCGCTACGCCGCTGACACGTCACATAGAGTTGTGGAATTCTTGAACGCTCGTAAATGTCGAGGTCGAGGGGCTACCGACAATAATATCGACCAAATTATCGTATTTTCGCAACTCTCGATGCCGCGTGCGCGCCTTTTCACGCAACGAGTAGAGCGGGAGTTCGCTTTTCGTAATTTTTCGAGTGCTGTTCGGAGTGAGCTCTGCCCCCGGGCTTCTGATTCGAGTTTTCGGGCTTTCCGAAGACGGGCTCAAAGCTCGAAGGGAACTGAGATCATTTTTCGGGATAGCTCGAAGCATCGAATCTTTTTAAGGTACATCACGCCCGAAGGATCGTATTTTACACGGAGAGAAAAAAAAATAGTAAGAATTTACTATGCTGCCTTCTTTATTTGGGCTTCTATATCGCCCATTTTCGAGGTTTTTACCAAAAACATTTTCTAATTTCTAAGTAAATTCTGAATGAAAATTTTTAAATTGCGCATTTTGCTGTGACAAAGATTTAAACTGTGCTATTTTTTCCTAACATTGTTCACCAAGGAAACGTTGTAAAATTAATGTTGACTCGATGATGAACTGTCAAGTAGAATTATTATGCCGTTTTGCTATACTTGGTACTGTTTTCACAATTGAAATTTACCGTTGAACATGGTAAAATTTGAGGAGCTCGAACACAAGCATCGATCATACGCCAAACTGTTTAGAAATTTACTACGGTAAATAAGAGAATTTCATTCGCGATTGTACGATAATATACCGATATACAACGACGCTGAAGTTTCCAACGTTGGAGTCCAACGAAATGAAGGAAAAAAACGTTTGTAATTCACCAATTTTTTATTTCACGAATCGTTGGTGCAGCTTGAAAAACTACGAATCGCAAATTTGGCAGGGAACAAAATCGGAGAATTACTGGAATTATTGGAGAGTTTTTTTCGATCATTTCGTTGGACTCCAACGTTGGGAACTTCAGCGTCATGATATACAAACGTACCGATGTATTTGTTTTCACATCACTCATCAATATCCATCGAGTCGCTTCGCAAACCCTACTGCTATGCCACCATAGTAGTTTTTAGTGAAATTTTCTCTCCGCGTGTAGGGTGTCTAAATTGGATCGATTTTAACTCCTTAATTAAAGATGTAATCACTTCAAATTAATGTCAGAGTTATTTATTCGAAATTGTAAGCAAATTTTTCCAACTTGTCTCATGGCGAATGAAATTACGAGCCATTAAGGAGGAACATCAGCTTGAGATAAATGGTGACAGCTTGATGAAACTTTTAGAATACATTTTTCGATTTATTTTTTATATCCTCTCTAGTTTTTAATCCATTTGATTAAGCCATTTTTTAGTAAATCATTTCGAAACTTGGAATATTCAACATCCACGCATAGGAAATAACTCAACAGGTCCCATCTCGTTCCGTACTCAAAAACAAACAAAAAATGGTGATAGGTTAGAAAAAAAAGTACTATTCCACAGTTTAAACTCTAAGAAACCTGTGTGCAAAATTGGAGGTCGTTTCATTCTACCATTTTATAATATTTCACATAAATTCCACCCAAAAATGACGTATTTTTGGGGTTTAATCCCTTACAAACAAAGCAAACAGTGTTTACCAAATCCGTATTTACATAACCTCACTTTACGCGAAGCTGATGTTCCTCCTTAATTGATCGGGGATCCATCACTGTGCGAACCCCAAATTTCATTCGTCCCTGCCGAAAGTACTATAGTTTTTTATGGAAAAAATCGCATTGGATGAAGAAAAATGAAAGCCATTTATTTAAGGAGGGTGGCTAGGGACGATACAATGTGTTACCATGCTAAACCATGTAAATTACATAAAAAATTTCAAAATTATAAGAATTTAATAAAATTTGGTGAACATATTCTTTAGAGTTAAATTTGAAAATACAAATTTTTAAAGATTTTTCTTCTGTACAGTTATCGAGTAATTGATCACTAAAGTTGACGTGTATAAGCATAACGTTTCCATGTATATTCCGGGCATAAGAAATCTGCTTTAATGCGTAATTACTCAATAACTAAGCAGAAGAAAATTTTGAAAAAAATTGTGTCTCCGCACTTGATGTTGAAGAACATTATCACCAAATTTGATCAAATTCTTATCAATTTGACGAACGTAGCCACACCCTCCTTAAATAACCATTGAGACGAAGCCTTGAAAATTGGATAAGCGCGTGAGTCGACTAGCGATTTAAACTTTGAGTTTATTTCAAGACTTTCTTAAGAAAATCGTTCCGTGCATAGTAAACTAGCTTAAATAGAAAGAAACCTCGAAAGTAATTCAGCAGCAAAATAAAAATTCGAAGCTCCTCGGAACGATCGTTCACTCCAAGTCGTCGACGAATTCATTTTTTCACGCGATCACTAAACATTTTTAAAAAGTAGGCTTCGAGCGGTTGATCGATGAATTTTATGGACTTGGATTCCGAGCTATAACTCAGCCCAAGAGCATAAAATTCGAAGCTTAAATAGTATAAATAATGCAGAAAAAGGGCACGAAAGTGACGGCGAGCCTTTCGGTCATAAGCGCTCATTATTATGAATATTTTTCATCACCGCGCAAAAAGGTCGGACCCCGGCTCGTCCGGTGGCGAGAGACTACTAATTAGCCTCCGGACATAAAGTCAACGACGCAGGGAACGAAGAGCACGCGCGCAGAGCTTCGGGAACGCCCAGATACCCAATGAAATGTTTAGCCGTAAAAAACGGATGAAAAATCCGTCATAAACGCGGTGTTACAAAGCACCGTTTTGTTGACAAGTTAATACTGAAGTTGAGAATTGACATTAGGAGAATAAAAAGCCACGAAGCCTCGTTGAACCGTTAGACTCTCCTCGCCTTTGTTTTTCCCAGCGAAATAAGTGCGAGACGTTTTTATATGAGCGTGCGCCATAACAAGGAATAAAAAAGGACAACGCGTGCTCGACCCCGGGCGTTAGAAGCGCCAAATTTGCTTCGCGATTCTCAAACGAATCGTCGGACCCTCGACGAGCGAAGAGCAGCGAAACGAGCTCAGGAATCGGTCCAGGAAGTGCGGAGAGAAGGAGCGAAAGGGACGAAGCGCGTTGGCCAACTCCGGAGAAGTCTCCGGCGAAAGTAACTCGGAGATCAGAGCCATCTCGGTCCCCCGAGCTGAGCAGTCGATCGACTCGTAATCTCGCACTCGTCGCTGTCCCAACGCAGCCGCGTTTCGACACGGCGAAGCTCGAGCTCCGCTCCGCTGGCAGGGAATGAAGACGCTCACCTCGCGCTCGCGGGGATCGAACGAAAGTGTAGCAACGACAACGGATGCGTAGCTCGGGTAACGAGCGTCGATATTATTCGCGGCGATGTCCACTTCGCGCTTCTCTCTCTCTCTTTCTCAATATCGAAACCGCCGGGATAGCTGAATGAGAAGAGCGCGCTCTCTCGCGCATCCGCAATCGGATTCCTCGCTCGTAAAACTGTCGCTCGGGTCAATCGCGAGGGAGACGAGGGAAAAGGCACGGCGAGAAACGACCTCGAGCAGAGGCGCAACGCGAGTCTTTCGAAGTCGAAAGTGAGAGATGAGTCGAGTCTGCGGTACACGGTGCTCCAAAAGTCGCGCCCGATTCACCGGAAGAACCTCGGACGCTAAAACTCCCACGAAAGCTTCCCTCCGATCCGGAGCTCTCGGGCTCCTCGATCTTTCCGAATTCCCAGTTCTCCACTCGAAATAAACTCATCGTTTTTCCCCCGAATCAACACTCGCTCCATTCCATTATCGAGGTGTTCACCGAGGCGAGTGAAGAGTCATCGAACACCGTCAAAACTCCGTTAGCGTTTCTCGTCGAAAGAAAAAAGCAGGAAATTTGTGCTCGACGCAGTCGTACGATGGGAGATCCCCGAGGGGAGCCAGTTTTTAAATAAACGACGCTCGAGTTTCCAACGTTGGAGTCCAACGAAATTAATGAAAATAAAATGATTTATCCATCAGTTTTTTAATTCACGAATCATAATTGTGTAGATTGAAAAACTACAAAGTACAAATTCGACAGGAAATAAATTGGAGAATTACTGGGGAATTATTGGACAGTTTTTTAGATCATTTCGTTGGACTCCAACGTTGGAAGCTTCGGCATCGTTTAAATAATCTGTAGGCTCGAACGAGTGGGAGTCTTCTGGACTCGCTCGTCTGTGCAAAATGTGTGCTCGTGCAATCTCGTTCCTTTCTAAACTGGATCGCATCGACGTAACTCGGATCCTCCGCAGCGCCATCTCATTATGATACGTGCCCGATGCCTGTGGACTGTGCTCGTGAGTTGTTGCCCCAACTGCGTGATGCGCTCAAACGATTTCGCTATCGCACGGCTGGTGAAACCGTCTCCGAGAGGATTCGCTCGTTCTCCTGTCTTTTCCTTTTCCCTTTTTTTCCACGGTACTCCGTCGCCTCGAGAACGGAACAGGTATTACGCCAGTGGAGCAGCGAAGCGCTCGGATCCACTCACAATTTCGTTCGATCATTCCCCATGATAAACCGCACATTTTCCATATTTTCGCGCAGTTCCCCTTCGCGCCGAATACTAATTATTTATCCGTTATGAAAGTCCTCGCGATTGCGCAATCGGCGCGAGAGATTATGACAGCCGATCCGGGATGCTCGCATCCGTTTCTCCTCGAATTTTCATAAACTCACGATCCACTTTGTGATTTCTCAATCGGCTGTCCTCGGACGAGGATTTTCAAAAGGGAGGCGTGAGCAAACGTGACAAGCTGAAAAAAAAACACACAAGTTCAATATTCCGTTTCGTTCGATTAGCGTAACATTTTATCGAAATCAGGCGAGAGACTCTGAGCACGAGTTACCTGCACGGAGAAAACGAGGCCGAAAATTCTAGAGAAAATTACTAAGAATATAGTATCTCGGGGACAGTATAGAACTGGATTCCAGCATTACTTCAAAGAGCAGTAATTAGAACTGTTCTATCCACCATAATAAAAAGACCAATACTCATCCCTTTTATTCAAAAGACTTAAGAGTGTTTTTCTCTATGAGCATAGTAAAAAATCTTTTCAGTCACTTCAAATGTTTATATTGTAAAGTATGCTCGGGCAAGCCTGAAAAAAAAAACGATATGTATGGTAAAATGTCACACGTATTCGATTTATATTCGTGTATTTATCATATAATTTACTATGCTGACAGTGAAAATTTGTGATTTACAATACATTTCCACTTATCGGTAAGTGCTAGTCTGACGTGATGAATAACACTCGAAAACAAAACGAAATATATAATTATCGCGCGTGCATCACTTTTTGCTATTCACATAAAGCTGTTTAGAATTGAAGGGATGAAAAATTGTAAAATTCAAAAAGTACTATGCTGTTTGTAACCGATGCCTAAATACTTTTAAAATTCTTTAAAAACCATGTATTCCTCACTATAGAAAACGAATTCGTTTTCTCCGTGTGGCGATGCTACCCTGCAATGCGCCATCCGCGCCACGTTTTTCCTCAACGTCGATCAAACTTGGTTCATCTTTTTCCATGTAGTTTCGACACGGACTCGCGAGTGAGCTCGAATCGGCCCGCAGGCACTCGGAGGAAGCCTGAACGTCGGTGACCTTAAAAACAGAATAGTGTTGAAGGATTATTCAATAATTTGGACGAATTTGTCATGGTCAATTGATCTTTGGTTATGAATTCAGTCGCAGCTGAATGCTCGGCGAACACACTCGGGCAGGTCGAACGGATTTTTCTGTCATTTATTTGATTTTTTTTCCTTCTTTATTTCTTTCTCTCTCTCTCTCTCTCTCGAGTTTCTTCACTCGAATCTCGCACCAAAGATCGTGTACTCGGTATTTACAATCGTAATAAGTTATAAGCTGGGGAGAGTGCGAGAAAATACGGGAATGATCTATGTTCCGATGGCGTGGTGAAACAGCCGTTGAATTATTATTATTATTATTATTATTATTATTATTATTATTATTATTATTAGAGGGATCGTTATTACAAGCGCAGCGCAAGCTTCGCCGCGATGTATTTAGCATCGATCCCATTTATTTACGAGCCATTTCAATCGCATCTTTCTGCCTACCGCGCGCCATCTTATTCGTAAGAAACTGGACCACGTTCCTCCGAAGGCGTGGCTCCGCGGTTACTTTTATTACTGCACGAAAACGAGCCCATGCAACGATGATCTAATCTCGCCACCGCTTTTCGCCTCCAGTTTATCGGAGTTCACTCCCAGCTCGACTAATAGGCTCGCATTTCGCTGCTTGTATCCTCCTGAAATCTCAATTTTTTTTATCATTTCTCACTCGCTCGAATACTCTCCGTGGAGCGCGAACGAAAAAACGGTACGCTCGGTTCGTCGAAATTGACTCGCGGCACTTGAATTTTCGCGAGGCCGCAAGGGAGGAAATAAACTTGGCTCCGAGACAGGAGAATTTTGCAGGAAATGATTTTTGAACGTTTCCGAAGTGCCTCCAACGAAAATTGGCTTATAAAAAAAAAGGAAATCAAATAATTCAATCGCCGCAGGTAAAAAGCGTGTTCGAATTATTGCGTACTGAAATGGAAATATTCTGGAAGCGGATAGCGGATGCAATGTGGAACGAAAGCATAAAGTTGGAAATTCGTTAAGATCGGAATAAAATGTAGGTCGAGTAGGCGTAAAACACATCGAGTTTACGAAGAGAAAAAAATTAAATAAACAACCGGTAAAATGCACTGAACAGTGCATTTGCATACGTGCACGTCTTATCCAGAGCATTATCTAGAAATCCGATTAGCCGCGATGCCACATATTAAATGGTGAGTGCGCAGTCGCACGGAGGACAAGAGAATCCAGCATTTCTTCTGCGAGCGCGTAACGTAAGTATATTCTACACAAGACTAATATTCGTAACGCTGCTGCTATAATTCACAGTCCTTTCCGCACCGTGATCTACGGCCTCTAGTCTCGAGCTCCGCACTGTAAGCTATTTTTGTAACAAAACTTCACTTCTTTCGTCTACCGATGCACTCACTTTAGCGGCGATTCGCGCAGTCATAATTCGGAATTTGTTCCGAAAACACTCGCGAGATTTTCATCAACTTTGTTTCACACGATAAATTTTACCGTAGGGATTTAAATAAGGGAAACATTTGCCGCGAGCTTCGAGCACCTGTCACTTTTTTTTATCGTTCATTGAAAAATATTATTATTTCCATGAATCCATCCAATTTGAACGAAAATAATGCATTTGTATATCTGTATGAAAGGCTATTAAAACGAAAACACGGAAAAAAATTTATACGAGTATTTTAATTACCATGTGAAATTACACCTGAACATGTTACTCTTCTCTTCTCGTCCTCAGTAAGATGTAATTTAACGTACATTTTATGTGACCGCAGCAACTATCTTATCACGGTTTGAAAAAGTTAATTAATAAGTTACGATAGGAATTTCAATGTACGCTCTTTGCTCTCGTCTCGCGTAGGTCAGGAAACTTCTAATTTACTGGGTATTAATAATAACGGAACATTTGCACTTATTAATAATCCGGTGAATAAATGCTGATGCGAAATGGCGATGAGGTTAGGAAACATAATCATTCTTCATTTTCATGCTTTTTTCTTTAGTTAAACAAACGAGTTTGCACGATAATGGCGCAGCTGCGCGTTTATTTGAGGTTATATTCACTTTTGTTTTCTCTTCGTGTTATTGTTCGATTTCTACTGTTCGATGGAACAACGTTTATTTTCCATCACTTTCGAATGTGGTAGGGGAAGAAGTCGCGAGAGAGGTCTGTATTCAATTTTGTGTTTACATTCGCGTAAGAAGAGTGGAGAAAGAGCGTGGGGAGAAAAAATATCTCATTTCTCATTTATTTGTTCGAACGGTTTCGTTCAGCAGCAGCAGCAGTCGACCTTCGTTTCTATCGTGGTATCTCACTCACCGTAAATGGATTCACAGTCAGGAAATTAGCATAATCTCCCATGAATACGGGCGAATCTGTCTCGAGGAATATTGTCCGGAACGAAACTGGGCCGAGAGCCGTCGAGGGATACAGTATCAAAATCGAGATTCTTTCGCGCGTTTACAATTCTTTTCGGACGCCCAAATGTCTTGTTCGTATTACGGGATCAAGCGTTCCGAAAAGCCGAGTTTCTTTATTTTTTTAACGTTGCTTTTAATTCCTTCAAGTTTTATCATGTTTATATCACGAGAAATTTACAACTTGATGAATGAGTGTTTTCGATCTTTTTCTAGTCAAAATTTTCCGTTTACATTCTTAACCTCAAAAAAATCTTGAATAGATATTTTTTTACAACCTGCTGCTTTATTCCATTAGACTATGGCGTTTTTTTTAATTGGCGAAAAAGTTGGAAAGTCCTGTAGTAAAAACGTAAAGCCGAGATCCGATATTGCGAGCTCGGAGAGTTGCTAAAACCGAGCAATTAAAAATTCGACCCCGAATCGCGTGCTCTCGAATCTGACAAGCCCGCAAACGATCAAAATCGAGAGTAATCGCCCCCTTGAAATATTTTTACGGAGGGAGTGAGCAAAAAAAAATAAACAGGAGTGGCGTTATTCTCACTTATGCAAATTTATTCGCTTGTCGATCGACCTGCGATACTCGAATTTCTCGACTGAACGCCATGGAAAGACATCGCGGAACAACAGTACGAAAATCGAACGCCGTTTTTACTAGCTCGCATTTTAAATGACGAATTGTGTGTCGCGCCGTTCAAAAATAGAACATAAAATAAATTTTTAACCTTCCATGCGAAAATCCCGGAGCGATTTAATCGATAGTGCGTGACAATACATACTACGAAACAGTTTTCATCCCGAGTTACATTTAGACATCTCTAAAAAAAAACCCATTCGAAACTCAAAGGAAAAGTATAGACACAATTATTTCGTCATCGATTCTAGACTGCCGGGAATTCAATATTACACGGTAGTGCGTCTAGTCTCGCTTCGCGATTATACTAATTTCCGATCGGCATGACGTGTGACATTTGATATTTTACAGCGTCCCCGCGTGTACGTAACATCCACGAACGTGTGTAGGACGAGAAATTGACGAGGGGACGGTGAATTCCGTTCGTATAATTAGATAAACAGTCGGTTAAATACAGACAATAAATTTCGATAAACCGAATTTCGAACTGGACTTTTGAGTTGTAAAAACCGTTACGAATCCACGCGGCATACAGGAATTAACCAAAAACACAATTCCAGCATCGAAAACTTGAAAAGTTTCAACGCCACGAGCATCAACTGCTGAAAAGAGTGGTTAAGTAATCCGATCTCTTTTGATGTATTTCAGGTGCGCGTTATTAGTGGTCCGACAAGCTCTCACACAAAATTCGTCCGATCATAAGTGAGCGAAATAGATCCTACGGACGAGAGATTTTAATCGAGATTCAATGTGGAACTTTCATTTTCGTGTAGCATTATTAAATGTCTAACAGAATATTAAACACATCGCAGAAACATGATGCGAGCAGAGCTTGTAACGTTCTAATGTAAAACCATTTAGAAGATAGAAAATACCTCATTGGATCCGCAACGGACGTTCGTAACTGCGAAACTGGGGAACTAAGTGAGACAGAAGAGAGGGCGAGAGGGCAAAAGGGAGAAGAGTGAGATAAAAAATTATTCTATCTACCAAACAACTTCATACGATATCCCTAGGATATGGAGATATAACGTTACGTATTAATGCTCCTGTATATCACTCGTTTCTATCTCACTTTGATTCGCGATTCGCGGAGAATATTCCATTTCTTTGATTCCAAGTTACAAAACTACGTACGGTGTTCCCTTACATGTGTAATGCTAGGCAGTGCGACGTGTTACGCCTGTTATTATCCGAAAGACAATATTTCGTTGAAGAATCGTCAGGTCTATTGGAAAATTTATGATTGTTTTTAAGAGAGCAATTTTACGTTGTTTTAAAGTTAGATATTTATCACGAGGGTCTAATAAAAATATTGAATCGGAATTCTCAAAAGTTATTAGCTCATCGAGATGCAAGCTTCGATTTTTCACGAGCGCCACTGTTGGTGTTTTGTTTTTCAACGTTTGTTTATACTTTAACGTCAGCGTCATGGCGTACAGCGTGAAAACTATCCGCGAAAATCTTCGAAAGAAAACTTCAAGCAAAGAAGTCAAAGGATGTTTTCGCGATTACAAGTTGGAGGATACAGTTGAGGCGTTAAAAAATTACTATGGCTTACGCGACCGCTTCGATCTGGTGGAAGAGAATCGTAGGTTACAACGCGAAAGGAAAAAAGTGGACACGAGTGGAGTGAGATTGATGAGTTGAAAGAAAAAAAACAGGCACAAAATGAATAATGTCGAATTACCAAGATTCCTCGTAACTTTGTTGCAAAGGTCAAGGAATGCTTGCGTCCACCAGTGCCATCAACTTTTCAAACTGTCATACACGATCTGAGGGACACTGTTAGAAGTGCTTACTGGAACAAGGAAATCGGCAAAACTATTTATCTGCCACCTCATCTCCCGGCTGGCTGCGATCCGGTCGAAACAACTTTCGGAAAAGTTCTCACTCGCGACGGTTTGTTTAATTATTCATTTTCGTTAGAATTTATTTTTGCAATGAAAATAAGTATTTTAATATGAAATATTGAAAAATTATTCATTTTTCGAAGGTAAGAGGTGTTTGTAGGATTGGCAATAAAATATTATTCTTGTTCTTGTTATCAACCACGATAAAATTCATCCAATCGTTTTATTATCCACCTGTATAAGGGAACGAATATTTTGCTATTCTTGTCATGAATATTATTATCTTTGTTTGTAGCATTTTCATCTAGTGCATGTATTTGAGGTTTGAGAATTCAGAGATTTTTGTAGAGTGTGGAGTTTCCGAGTTAATAAATCCAAAAGATGCAGTCAGCGAACATGATCCTGAAGTTCATAAATTGTACCGAAAGACTCACAATGATTATTATCCTTGCGAACAACTTGAAAGGAAGTATGCATAAAATATTAAAAAGTGACAAAATAACAATAAGATAGAGAATATGAATTAATTCAATGAAATGATAAATTGATTTTAATTAGTTAATTGGGATTGATCGATCCCCATCTTTTCAATTGTAAAAATTCTTTGTTATAATTTGAAAATTTGTACACATTTAGCTATGATCCACCTTTTTGCAAATATTCCTCATTTGGAGAGGCACAAAAGAGGTGTGATTCATCAGGGAAAAAAGTAGCAAATTGTTTGCAATGGTGTACTCAAAACCACATGACTGTGGTGGACTCAAGGCTCGCAGATTTTCTTCATCGTATTCAATCTCCAGTGGGAGAAATGAAAAATCGTGACGAGTCGCTCGTTCATCTAACGTTTGGGAAAAATGTTCATGGATCCTCGGAGAGCGTTGCAGATGTTTTGATCGAATCTGCCCTTTCACCCGATCATGCATACTGCTCCGATTATGCTGAAAATTATTCCAAGTCCTGTGTCTCGTCGGATGGTATTTTTTGGAAAAATGAGACAAACGCTGTAAATTGCTTTGTTTTCTGAAACAATTTTCGTTTAACAGCGGTTGTTAAACGCACGGCCGGAATTCCGAGTGAAAGAAAGGATTTGCCTTGGCCCGTTATACCCAAAAATGGTGCAAAAGCGGATAGAGAACATTTGGGTGACGAAACTTCTGTACCGGCGCTCGTATCTCCCAGCGTTTTTACGCAACTCGGGCTCAGTCATTATGATTTCTTTAAGGTACTCTTCCAATACACGATACTTTGAAAAAAAATTTCAACTCGTTCCGAAGGTTCGTTTTTCTTCTCCTATTTTCAATCTTTTGAAATTTTTGTGAATTTTTCATCCTAGATTCGCGAATACAACGAAATGCGATCTATATTTGAAAACATAGGAGTCGTGTTCCCGAACAATAGTTTCGATGTCATTTGGAACGAAGGCTTGAAAAAAGATGGCACTGGTGGTGTGTGCGTTGAAACGTTTCGAAATCTTCTCGCAAGACTCGCCTTTGAAAATTTCAACAACAAATTATTATAAAAACAATTCATTTCTGGTTCTTAGAAAGGCAGAGAAAACAGAACTTGAGCAATTTTATAGCGTAACTCGGTCGATAAAGTCGGAATTGTCTTATTTCGTTTACCAATTTTTTTTTTTCCAAATTTTCAAAATAAACAGACGAAACTTAGTTGACAGTCAAAATCGCTCGTGCAATTTTTTCGTGTTTGTGTGAAATGACAAATATTCACGAACATTTATAGAATTTATTTCGAAAAATGTGAATTCGAACGTCCGGCAGGAAACACAGATAATTCTTGTATTTGAGGGACGTGGAAAACTCTCGGAGCGAGATTCGTACACCGATTTGAAAATCCCATGGTCTTCCGATGGCACAAGTCGTTGGTCCTTTCAAATTTTTTCATTTGTCCTTCTATCACAGCGAAGTTTCGCAGATAGTTTTATTTGCTTTCTCCCATCTTTAGTATTCCATTAATCAATAACACTTGTGCTTTGGCGGTTAATCTATTTTTCTGGATCCTCTAGCTTTCCAGGCTACAAGGAGTTTCCAAGAGAATAGTAGCGAGAAAAAGTGGACCTGGAAAGCTAGCAGAATGAACCCGTACCACAAAAGACCGTATGGCATATTCTGTAAAAATGCAAAGTTTCAATTAAACCGAATACCTAGAATTCTTATAAAACTCCAATATCATACGGAAACAAAAAAAATATTCTCACCTGCCACATGTGGATGTCCTCCGTTACACCCACGCTCAAGTAAGTCCATACGTCACTCGCATAATAGATGGTAGAGTAAAACAGCGGCCCAAATCCCAAAACAACGATGCCGATCATGTATCGTTGCAAAGTCTTTATTTTGTTTTTTTTAATAGCTGATAAACCCAGAAAAGACAACAGCAAACTCACACACCATATGTATTCCCACCATAGTGGCTAAAATCATTCAAATAATTGATCTCATCAAAATCAAACATGCTTGATCAGTTGCATATTGCTATTCTTCAAATTGTTCAAATTAAAGTCATTGTTACCTGAGGTATCTGTAGTTCTTCAATTTCCAAAATAAATATATCCAAACGGTCCAATATATCCGCTGATAATTTTGCTAGCATTACGAAAAACAGTACGTAGTGAAAAAATATACAGCAATTCAGTCTTGACTTGTTCATTGCGCTGAAACAAAAGTAATGTTTTTTTAATGATTCTGCGATTTTCTAAAAAAGTGTAAAAAAGAAAATCTCAAAATTGTCACCCGATAAAACTAGATGACTGAAAAAAATCAGATTTTTGTTAATCAGAAAAATAAAATTTTAAAAACAAAGGTCTGTGAATAATGGCAAATTCTTTATTGATGAAAAAACAGATGCACGTAAAGTGTTAAACAACATTTGACAAGATAAGTAAACATCATTGCATTCCGATGCAGATTTCAACATTCTAAGGAATATGTAAGGTTTGTGTTATAAAACCGAGGTAGAAATCATTGAATCAGAGATAATTTGACAATGCGGTAATAACGTGAGAGGGGCAGACAAGAAGGGAAGATTGTCAAAAAAAACATATTGTAGAGTGAGACAAATAAAAAGGCTCATTCATCGTTTTGGCGCTGTTAGTTGGCAGCGTTGGCCAGTGTGACACACGTATAGTTATGATGGTCGAAAAAAGGATTGATTCGTGATGATTGATCAGTATGAACTACAAAGTGTAATTTTTTATTTGCTCACCTAATTTGATATTGCGTTGCGATTTTTTGTCTGTGATTATAATCGCTACCATCTGTACCTAAGGCTTGTGCCAAAGTCACTCTCGAAGCCATATTTTCCTCGTTTACTCGATTTTCTAATATTTTTACAGACACGAAAGTAAAAAAAAAGAAAAAAATTGGAAATAAATAAGTAAATCGTTTTGTTGACCACCCGCGTAACGGGCTAAATCGTCGAGGTTGTGCGGGTGCTGAAAACTCACTTATACGGAGACTACACAGACTACACTGAGAGAGCACGACACTCCAACGCACACAGCTCAATATGGGTTATCCACCTATTTT
This sequence comes from Venturia canescens, assembly GCF_019457755.1. Lineage (NCBI taxonomy): Eukaryota > Metazoa > Arthropoda > Insecta > Hymenoptera > Ichneumonidae > Venturia > Venturia canescens. The sequence continues at coordinate 6,222,012 of NC_057425.1, forward strand.
TAAACACGAGCTCTTTCGTTTGTGTGAAAGTCTCTCCTTTATATCTCGTTTTTTTCACATGTAGTATTCTTCATTTTTCAAACGACCCGATCAGATTTTAAGGATTATGATCATGACAGTATATATATTGAGTTTTACACACGACGAATGACAATGATTACTGATAATATCAAGAAATTCAAGTCCAATCGTTAGCCGGGGATTGTTTGGCATAGCAGAGACCTGTGGCGCTTCTTGTTTTCTTTTTTCATTTTTTTCTTGCACTTCGAGAGAAAGCCTCGTTCATTGGTCAATTTCTCATCTCCCTTTTTTTTACCTCGTCTCCACATCCATCAACCTATTGGCCACGATCGCTCGAAATTTCGAGCCACGTGGAGTTGATCGATGCCACGTGATTTTACTCAATTAACAAAAAGTTAGGTTAGGACCAATTGGAAAACTGTACGTTTTGAAAATTGTCTCTTTTCGATGAGACAAACAATGCATACATGGCATACATAAAAAATGTTGCAGATTGATTGTTTACGATGTAGAAATACCAATTAAAATTTCCCTGATTGATACAAATGTACGAAAATTCTTTTATAAGAATAAGGCTAAATGTTGGAATAGTAATAATAATGAACAATACAACATTTGATCTCTCCGCATCAACGTACTTCGAAATTTGATATTTAACAATTTTTTTATGTTAAAAGTGGAAGAAATGATCAAAATTAAAGAATACAAAACATCCGGGAGGAAATAAAATTCAATTTATTGAGACTATTATCATGGATCACTGATTTTAAAAAAATTTTCCTTGTAATACTGTAATTCCTTAATACTCTCTCTGATATCATCGATTGCCCGATGTTTGAAACTCTTTTTCGGAGCATTTTTGTAGACTTGATAATTCCATCGCCTGGAAAAAAGTAAAGGTTTGAATGAAGAAATTTGTCATTGTCAAAATTTGTGAATGAAGTTTGGAAGTCGAAAAAATTAGTAGGCTTTTTTTACCTGTTTAGTTCCTTTATACTTGAAATATCGATGATCCTATAATGTAAATATTGATCAACCGTGGGCATGTATTTGGCTAGAAACATCCGATCCATATAAACTGAATTTCCAGCTAGCGGACATTTTTTCTCCGGTACATAAGTTTTAACAAATTTGAGCAAATCTGTTTCTGCACTCTTGAGTGATATTTTGCTTTTTCTAGAAGCTTCGGTTAATCCAGCCTGTCACAAAAAAATGATACTTCATTTACATTGAAAGGAAAAAAGCAAGTCTTTTTTCTTTTTATAAAAAATCGACTGACGAAAAAAGGAACTTTTTTTACTTTGAACATTTTGTAATGAATTTGTGTTCCAGATGAATATTGGACTGTTAATTTACATAGGAACTAGAATGAGGCGTTAATGTTCTTGCTTTTAGATTCATTTGCCATTAAATAAATATCAAGAAATCTTTTTGGGTTTGAATAGTAATTAAGAAAATTGTATGGACTTATGATGATTTCGAGTAAAGTATATGTACTCAGATTTTGGTATACTTTTTCATGTTGTTCCCTGCACCATTTTCCCATACAGGCTAGCACATCGTCTGGTTGATGAATCACCGTGCTAAACTCATCGCTAATAACATTTAGCTTTGAGTCGGTAACCAAACAAGCGACTTCCAGAATATGACACGTGTCCAACTCTAATCCGGTCATCTGTTTGATACAAGGACAAGAGAATTATGAGTAAAAATTCCTATTGCAAAAAAAGTGTGTTGCATTAATGATTACTACATGAATTTGTACCTTGGAACACCACTTTCAATGAGGAATCTTATCTCGCTTAACAGTCACTGTTGTTTCAGCCCAATTTCAATCATCACATGCATTGTGAGTGTCATTATATTTGGAAATGTTTTTCAGTAAATTGTTTTGGGAATTCATGAAATTGGAAATTCATCTAAAGCTTAAGATGTAGAACAAGCTAGTGGAATATTCTAAATATGTTAATCGAAAGGGTAAACCGGAAAAATCAACCTTGAGATCCCATTGGGAAAGCCACAGTCAAGTGTGACATATTTGAGAAAACTGTGTCAGGATTCATGTAACGGTGAAGTGTGAATGTACGTTAGTCAATGTTTGTTTCAGTTGGCATAAATTTTTTCTGAAAAATAAGAAAAAACTTACTTCCATATCCATCCAAACAATTTTATCGTCAAAATGATCAGACATATTGTTAGCGACCGTTCCTGTAATCAGAGCAGAATCTTCTAGATCAACATTGCGAAAATTCTCGCATTTTAAAAATTCCACGTGATATCAAGAAGGCGTGGGAAAATTGAGCTTGATCGATCTTTCGATGGATTAATAAATCGTAAAATTCACCATAATTTAGAGGCTTTTTCCAACAAGGATTGAAAATCTTCTTAAATATCTTGGCACTCCGATGGATCATAGCCATCGCTTATTTTCATCACCCTATTATGTGCACGAAATTATATTGCAAACCTGTGATTTAGCAGACGAAACTTCAAAAAACATAACAACAATGAATACCTGATAACGTGGTCGTAAGAAGATGAGTGTTACAAGACTAAAACTCACATTTACAGATGATCACCCCAATGCCCAATGATTCGTCCGCACTTTTTTAGCTTGCTGTATGATACGTTTACGAATACAAACAATGTTTTCTATTGGTTCATTATTATCTCGAGTTCAATAAGCTATCTGAAGATTCATAAGATGTATCGAGCTCTAAAAATCAGGCAATTTGATTTGCTGAGAGGGCTGAGAGAATATTTTTCACGGGATCTGTTGATGAGGAAAAAAAATTGACCTGAATAATAATGAGTCCCTCAGTTTTCAATCTCAATGTGAAAAGGTCCCAGGTAAAAAATATTTAGAAACTAAGAACCTCCGGATACACAGTTCTTGCGAATCCTAACCTCACTTATCGTTGTTCGATTTCCTTAAATTCGACAAAAAATCAATAAATTCATAAAGAATGAGAAATATTGACAAAACTTTTTTCAATTTTTGACTCGGTTGTACCAAATTTTTTATAAAAAATATTTATAATCATTTCGTTTCGATTAATGCCATATTTCTGAACCGCCAAATTTCAAACGCGTTGTCCAGACATAGCCAGTAGCCAAGCGCCGTGAGGTTATATTCTCTGAGAAATTGCAACAACTCTTCCGTTAGTCGAAATTTATAAGTGAGCGTTTTGGATTGGTCGAAAATTCTCGAAATCTCAGAGATACGGAAGGACCAATGAGAACGTTGGGTAGGGAAGGAGACTGCGTCGTAGCATGGAAACTGGAGCCGTTGATATTTTTGCTTCACAAGTGTCCGCTGGTGAGCGGCGGAGCCTGTTGCCAGTTATTGATCTGGCACGATTAAACAACACTGCATTGCTGTCATCTCTACCAAAACAGGCTGTGCCAGAGCGGCGGAGTGAGCTTCGTATGTGCGGGAGAACTGAGTCGTGATTATTTGTCTCGTTACGGATTGGCGGGGGGCGCGAGGAGAGACGTTATAAAATATATTCTAATGTCACGTTCGCATGGCCATACGTTTTGTAACTGCGAGCTGACGTAAACACTTCGATAACAAGCAAAATGTAGACGGACGTTTATTATTTTTTTTGTTCGTCGATCGCCCGAGCGTGTTATTCTCGTTCTCTCTCTTCCTTCTACTTTGGCGCTTCATAATCATAAATAATACAGAAAAAAAAAATAGAGAGAAAAAGAGAGAGAGGAAGAAAAAAGTGACGTTTGTCACGATCGCGTGGGGCGCGGGGGGGTGGGGGGGCGGGCGGGGGAGGGGGAAGAAGAAATGTGCGAACATGTCAGCGGGAAATTTTTTCTGTGCGTGACAAACGCGTTTTTTCGTCGTACATCATCGTAAAACCAATACCGTACGTGTTACCGAACCGAATATATTACCTATAACAACACAAAAGAAAAAAACGTGTGCCCCACAAAAAGTATAGTCAGGTTCGGCGCGTACATTCGCTAGTCAAAAATTCTAGTTGAAAAAAACCTTTTTCGTGCGACACACACATCGCCTCGTTTGATTTGACTTGGCAGCAGAAGAAAAATAAATCGAATAATAGATAAAACAAAGGAATAAATAACTACTCGCAGGCGCGTATGCGGGAAAAAAGAAGCGCGCGCAGCGAGAAATAATATACTTAAAAAAATATTGTACGTTATATGTGAATTTTTCGAATAAAGTGCGATCAAATCGAGACATAAAGCGAGATGAAGAAGTTCACGATCAAGGGTGTTCTCGACGGTTTTCGATCCTCGGTCGCTCAACAGGTTAAACCCGACCAAGAGATCGTTGAGACACTGAGATCAGAAAATTTTCAAGTTAAAAAGGTCAGTATTTCGAAAAATTACGTTATCCCCCCTCCTTCATAGACACATACGTTTTCGCATCGTACTACAGTAATCTACGCTTAAATCGCGACCTAAAACGCAATGCCCTACTGAAAAAACTATGCTCGTGCCTCGATTAGCGATAACGAAAGGAAAATCGTTCTCTTTTCCCTTTGACAGTCGATGATTAATGTGCGTTTGTTTACCGCGTGTCGTCGAAAAGCGGCGAGAGTGAGGAAATACGAAAAATCAGATAAACGAATGCAGCAAGCGTGAAACGGATTTACTAGCTTCGCTCGTACGAACGCGGAACTCACATGCGCGCCGTAAACCGCATGAGAATATACTAATCGCGGCTAAATCACCCGCGTCAAAAGATCATCCCGAGAAAAAAATGAGCGCCTTTATTGATCTCATCCCCTTAACTCGAGCCAAATTATAGCTCCGAAGAAAAAAATCGACTCTGAATATTCGTCCGTACAAAACACTGAAATCTCGTCTTTTTCCATGTCCCTTTCGACCCAAATGTGTGCACTCGGACTACTAGCAAATGTTTTTGTGCCTCGATCCCAAAATAAATATAGTTCCATTTCACCAACTTTTATCCCGACACACGAACGCGTTTTGAAAGATTTTTTTTCACAATAAAAACTGAACTCGATCAAAAAAAAACATCGAAACTCGATCCATCGACGTTTCTACGAATTTTGAAGTCAATAGAAAAATACGAATAACCCAAGTAGCAAATTTCCTCAGATTTTTAACCGCTGATTCGACAACGGCCCCCCATTTTCGTGACGCTCGTCACAGAGCTCTTATTGCTCTAATGACGAATCATCGAAATTATTTAATCCGTCAAAAACAAAGCGGACGGGAATAATTGGAAAGGCCAATTTGTGAAACGTCCAAACGATGAAATATTGCATCGCAGAAAATGTCGTTTTACGAAGTGAACGCACACGGCCTCAAATTTTATATCTCGAGCGTGAATATAACAACCAACGAAATAAATGTCGCGCTCGCATACGCCGCTAACAATCACTGGTTACTATTAAATATAGCTTTGCAACTTTCCAATACGAGAAAGTAATTAAATATCTCGCGGAAATACTCGAATTAATTAAACTCCGTAACAAGCACACCAGTTTGTGACTCGCAGTTGTAGTACAATATTACGCACGAAAATAATAACAAGGAATACCGGAAACATACTCGTTCCAACGCTCGCTACCATTATCAATCATCCACAAAAGGAAGTCATCGATATTATTATCGCGAATAATATTTTCAATGTTAAATTAAACTTAAACTAAAGTTAAATCATTAAACGCCCTCGAACATGCCAGTTTTCATGGATTCTCATAACAATTGAATTTTTCTTCTATTTCTCGTGTTGCAGACATTTAGACATGGATTTCCACATCAACCCACCGCACTGGCTTTTGATCCGATTCAAAAACTCCTCGCTATCGGCACTAAGTCGGGGTCTCTCAGAATGTATCCTTTTAATCGACGAAAAATGTCATTTTCTTCCTTTTTTTTTACAGTTTTCTTGTTTTCCGTTATTTTTGGTGAATCTGTCATTCTCGCGATCGAGATTTTAAGGGGGTTTCTCGAGTTCTCGTAACTTCGTCGTTTGGGTTCGCAGAAATTCGGATTTTTTGGCAAATTCCTCAACTTTTTTCCTCCCAATTCGAAATTTATTATAAAATCGTTATTCTTTATAGAAATTTCGAGTTTCTCGTAAACCGATGACTCATCTTTGTCGAAGCGTGCAGTTTTTCGCAAGCCTATGTTATTTTTCTTGACGGTGAATTCGAATGAAAAAGTTTGGGAAGACCGGGCGTAGACGTGAACATAAAACACGACGGCGGCGCGGCTGTCATACAATTGCAATTTCTCATAAACGAGGGAGGATTGTTGTCAGCGACAGCGGACGATACTCTCCATCTCTGGAACTTTAGACAAAAAATACCGCAGGTTGTGCAGAGCCTCAAATTCCAACGCGAAAGGTTTGTAAATTTGGTCAAACGTTTGTTCGCGAGGCTCGAAAAAAGTGGAAATGTCCCGCTTCCAAAAACTTCATTTCCTGCCTCGTCGTTCGGGGTCCCGAGATTTTTCAGCCCCCCGAATTCCCATTTTTCGTTGCACCACTTTTACTTCTGGTCACGTTCGCGCGCACGATGAGTTGCCGAGAATGTTTTTCCCTCCCCAAATCCTGTAGCTCTCCGGTATTTTCGTTTCTCGATAATTCGTATCACAGGTCGTACATATCCCCGGAAGAACGGTAACGAATAAACCTCGAGAAAGCCAATATTACGAGCGGGGCTTGGCGATTTTTGTCTCCTGAGATTACACGGCTCGTTCCGCCTCGCAGACACGTTCCCCGCGGCGACATATTTTTCTCGTTCGATCAGCCAATTTCTGTATCAACACCGATCAGTGGAGACCGCGGCTTCGGAGGAAGCGTAGAAACTTTTTTGGTCCAACTTTTCTCGTGGTTCGCGAAAAATTCTTCATTTTTCCACCGGAGAGCGAGATTCCTGGGAGAAGATTCTCGGAGGGTTTCGACGACGAAAATCATTCGCGGAGCGACATTCCCATCGATTTGCGAGGCTGCACGCGAATCCTCGAAACATGCGAGAGGGAACGTTTTTCTTTGGAAATCCATGGGGAAGCTGATTCGGGAGCAATTGACTGAAAAATGTGAGAGCCGAGGCACGTGTTTGGCAAGCGAAGGTAGAAAAAAATGTGTCAAAACGCATAGCATCGAGGCGGTAAGCACAAAGTGAGAAGATGTCGAGTTCGTTGAAAATATTCGATGGGGAACGAAGCCAGAAGAATGTTAAAGCCGCGTCAGAATACACGACCCCGGGACGAATGCGAAATGAGAGAAAACGCGGAAACTTCGTCGTCAAAGTGCGCGATTCGGGATCGAGGAGAAGCACGATTACCGGGGAGGAAAATCCTCCGTGAAAATGGTGAAAAATCCGGGAAAAGGGGCTGCGGAACCCGGCAGGAGTGAAGCGTGCTCCCGAGCTCTGGAAAAGCCCGTGGGCACATAAATTCATTCGGTTTTAGGAGGTTACGGAAATGGGCAGCTCGCCGATACGTGCGGTTGCAGCGAAGTCTGAGCAATATCGGTTTTATCCACTGGCTGCGACAAGGGCCCGTGTGTACGAGCAGCGTCGACCGTAACTCCTGGCTGGTTGGCCCGCGGAGTGTCCTCCGCAGGCCCGTGCCCACTTCTCTCTGTCGCTGTCTCTCGCTTTCTCGTTCTCTCTGTACCGTTGACCCAGACCGCGAAACTGTCGTGGAATTCTCTCGGTCCACGTGTTACGTGTACTGCTCTTTGAGGCGCACACGCCCACGTGAACTAATGCACGAACACGAACGACCGTAATAGCTCATGGACGAAAGATATTTCGCGATGGTAAATGTGGTAAAAGCAAATTCCACGGGATTCTCGTGTTCGCTGCAAAGTCCGATGAACATTTCTTGAGAAATTAAATTCCTTTATTCTTGTAACATTGGTTTGAGGGGGACGATTTTTTGGAGGAAGCTGACGCGAATCTAGTGGGGAAATTGATAATCGCAAGTTTGGGAGTTTCAGTTTGAAAATATGCTGAATTGAGTATTACACATTTATTTGAAAACTCTTTTAAAATCATCCTGAGATCGTAATAAACCAGTAGAATTTTTATTTCTATTTTACAAGACCGATAAGTGTCTGGAAAACTGTTTTTTATTTATAATAATTTTGAATTTTCACGCGGAAAGGCTAGCCGCCGTGTTGTTTCGGTTTGTCAAGTCACTCCGTTAGTAAACAATTCGATTGCGAAATAGGGAGTGACGAGATTTGTGAAAATAATTAGTTGTGATGGTATGTCATTGGTGTCTCGTGTCTGTATGCAATAATACGAGTGTAAAAATGCCACTAAAATTGTGGATCCATCGGCACCATCGACGTATTTATCATTGGTAGATTTGTACTTTCTGCTTTCACAGAAGCCTCTTCGCGGTGATGCGATTTTAATAAAGTTAATGATAAAAGTCCACAAACGTGCATAATAACGTGTAAAATTTCAAAATAACGCAGAGCGCGCGATAAGAATCTAGATTGTTTACTATCGGAGTGACGTCGCGTTGGAATCCAGTATGGCCGATGGCGTTTTAGACATTTGAAAGGCAGATGAAAAAGGGCGATTTTTCAAATTGAATTGTAAAATTTACATCGCATTTTTATGAACGAATATTGACGTTTCTCGTTTACTTTTTACACGACGTTGAAGTTTGCAACGTTCGAGTTCAACGAAATGAACGAAAAAAAGATGTATAATTAATTATTTTTTTATTTCACGAATTATTGATGTGGCTTAAAAAATAACGAATTGGAAATTCGGCAGGGAAGAAAATTGGAGATTTACTGGAATTATTGGAGAGTTTTTTTAGATCATTTCGTTGGACTCCAACGTTGCAAACTTCAGCGTCGTCTTTTTACGAAATCTATCATAAACATGCATTTTTATATGTTTTTTTACATGCTGTAAAATACCCTATAAAATCACATTTTTTGAAGGGTTATACACCGGCTCTTGGGGCAGGCACACTCCCTGTGCGATGATTTGGATTTAATGAAAAATAGGGCCCTTCCAACTTTGGGGTCTACCCCAACTAGGCTGGCAAAAAAAATATTTTCACGAATTTTTTTGACCGGTATAAATCCTAAATATGGATACAAAAAGTGTTGAGCCTAAAAAATCGACTCTTGAAGTACACAAAAATTTTTTTTCTATATTCATTGTACTCGGTTTTCGTACAGAAAAATGGAGGAGAAGACAAGTCCTAAAAAAAGATGGGTGTGCGCTGTTGGTAAAATCTCCGGAATGGATGATCGGAGAAAAAAAACGTTGGTTTTAGATTCAATAAAATGGCATGTGATACGATTATTGATTTTTTCAAAAATGACAAAATGACGGCCATTTTTAAAAAAACTATGAAAAAGCACGTTTTTTTCATCGTTTTTTGCAACAAAAAAATAGTTCCGCCCAAAATTTCAAAACACACGTAGTAAAATTTTGGTAAGGTTGAATAGTTTTGAAGATTTTTATAAAATTTTACTGTTATGTATACTTTCGAAAAATACAATAAACAAAAGAATCGATTTTTTGAAATTTCTAATTAGGGCAGCCCCTTTGGAGAGTCAAAAAGGAGAATAAGAAAATAGAATGCTTTTTGACATCGATGATGGCTTGAGAAACCCCCTTCTCCCTCGTGAAAATCACCTGGGAATGGAAAAAGAAAAACACTTGTTTTAACGAGTAACAACGACGTAAACGGTGGAAGGTTTGACAACACCACGAGCCAGCTGGTTTAAAATGTAGATATGCATACGCATATAAATGGAAAATGGCTGTTGTCACATTTTGCTCGACGATTTTACTACACGGAGATAAAATTTCACTAAAAACTACTATGCTGCCATAGAAGTAGGGTTCTGTATCGTAATATCTATTAATTCTTACGAACATATTATTATCGTACAATCGCGAATGAAATTCTGTTATTCACCATAGTAAATTTCTAAACAGTTTGGCGTATGATCGATGCTTGTGTTCGAGCTCCTCAAATTTGACCATGTTCAACTGTAAATTTCAATTGTGAAAACAGTACCAAGCACAGCAAAACGGTATAATAATTCTACTTGACGCAATTCTAGTTGACGAGTCAACATAAATTTTACAACGTTTCCTTGGTCAACTATGTAGGAAATAAAAATAGCACAGTTTAAACCTTCGTCACAGAAAAATGCGCAATTTAAAAATTTTCGTTCACAATTTACTTGGAAATTAGAATGTTTTTGGTAAAAATCTCCAAAATGGGGGCGATATAGAAGCCCAAATAAAGAAGGCGGCATGGTAATTCTTACTATTTATTTCTCTCCGTGTACGAAAGTATTTCAACCGTTATCAAGACATTAAAAATAGATCAATCTCAACAAATGAGTTACACATCATTTTAATAATTGCGAGAATACATTTCCGTCCTTTCTTTCATCACGAGCAAAAAAGTTGACTTGCTTTTTCGAATCAGCACGACCTTTCTTAACCCCCTCGGAGCGGATGTTGCTCCTACGCAACACGCGCTTCCAAGCCCCACAAAACTGCACCGGTCAGTAAAGTCGGGGTTCTAGCCGCCTAGTTCCATCAAGCAAGGTTAGATTGCACCATAGGTACTCCTAAACCAGGAGACAAACTGCTTCAACCCATCGAAATATCAATACGAAGCCGGCGTTTCCTGTTGAGTTGGTACTGCTTTAGTTGTCGCAAAAAAAAAGTGAACAAGCCCTCGTTTTTCGTGCTCCAAACATTACATTATTTCAAAGAGAAGTTGGTACGATGTATTCGAGGTGTCGGGTGCTAGATTCGTTGAAAAATTTTCCTGATTTCACGCCCCAAAGTAGCCGAGCACAGTCAACATTAAAAAATTCTTATTTCCCAGTAAAAAACTAAAATGTCACAATAAAATCGTGAACAAGAAGTAGTTATTTTGTGACGAAATTACGAAGACAATAATTTCAAATATTTCGGAGCATCAATCGTCGCAGTTCGTTTGTCTCGTTCGTCGTCGATTTGTTCCCCGTTAGTCGTCTTTTTCATCGGATTTTAGAAGCTCGCTACGGTGTTTTTGATTATCGCTAAAAAAAGTAGCAGCAACGGAGTTTCATGCGTTCGAATTGAACAGCGAGCGCGCGATAAACGAGTCGTAAACCGAGAGAGCTTGATTATTGCGTAGAACGTTTACGATTGATCGGAGCTTTCAGCGGTTCGTGTAACCGTTTATACCGAATTCGAGCATAAAATTCGCGGACGTTTGCAACCCATCGTCGCTCGCGCATTTGCGTAGTTGGGGCGAATCAGTTAAGGTCAATGTTGCAGTTTAACCGTGATAGTATTCGATGTAGGCTTCGAGCCATTAATCCTCGCGGTTTTTGGCACAAGAGCTCGGCCCTCGAATGGGGAGTGAAAGAGGAATTGAGCGGTTGCGGGAAAGCTCGTTGGAAAAAATCGGCAAGGACTGCTGCATGCACGAGGCGAGGGTGGCGGGAAGCGGAGAGGGATGGGGGGAGGCGGGGGCGTGCGGAGGAAAAGTAACGAAGGGAGTTGGCCGAGTTGGAATAGTGCCGAAAATCACGAGAGGTTATAATCCAACGGGCAAACACACATCCGCGCACTCGGAGATATGCACACTTCTCAAATTCCCTTAGCAAACAAGCCAACCTCTCGGGACCGTAAAAAGCCCAAAATTTTCTACCCGGACCCGGAAATATCGGTCCCGCTAATTGGCGAAGCTTCGAGAGACCGGGACGAGGTTTAAGGAGGGACGAAATGACAATGGGTTCCAGCGTTTAACGGCGCGGAGCTTGATAGAATCAGGAGAGAGAGAGAGAGAGAGAGAGGAACAAGGAAAAGATAAGAAAGGGGGAAGCGGGGCCGAGGGGAGGAAGGTCCGGAGTTTACACAGTCGGGGCCGAGGGTGCTCGCCGGGCGATGCGATAATATCGGGTTCCATCGTCTGGCCAGTGCTCGACTCGGCCCCTCGCCTCCTCCGCAGTGTGTTTTCCTCCTCCTCCTCCCCCCCCCCCCCCCCCCCCTCGCTGCTTTTCATCCGCGCAAGCAACTTTGCTGCGTAAAAGTGAGACGTTAAATTCTCGGAGAAAACCGATGGACCGGGCTGGCGGGACCGGGGGGGGGGGGGGGGGGGAGGCGAACGGAAAAAAATGAAAGAGAGAGAAAGGAGAATTGACAGGGAAGGTGCACCGTGAGAAACGGCGATTGGACGAAACCGTCGAGGCGGCGGTCGAAGGGGCAGGAAGAAAATGTAGAGAGCGCGAGGACTGCAGGGGTGGGTGGGGCGAGGGAGCGTTACCACCGACGGTTGCTACAGAGCAAGGTTTCTCGTGGATGGACCAGTCCACATCTGCATTGATTGCAGCTACGCTCTCATCGGCAAGCAACTAGTAGTTGATACTGAAACGAATTTCGTTTCTGTTTGCCCCTCCCCCCCCCCGCCCCTCCCCCCTTGGACTCTTTTTTTTTACTCTTTCAGCCTCGCTTCAAGACTCTCTCCTCGGTCTCGCACTCGAAAAACCTCGGTGTCTATATTAAACCACAAGAAGAGCACTTTTCCTCTTCCGAGACACTTTTACCTCGCATTTTTCCATTTTTTTATTTCCCTCTACTTTTTCGGGACAGACGTTTTCAGGGACACAAAGCTCTCCGGATTTTTGTGAGGCGGTGTGAATATTTATCGTGGTGTAATTTCTTGCTTTTAGCCCATTTCCCACTTTCTCGCTTCCTCCTCTCTTTTATTTTTGTCTCTCGCCTTCCACCACCCTCGTACTCAGCTCCACTATAGTTATTTACTTTTCTTTATTTTTACAGGATAACGTGCATGCATCTACCTCTTCAAAGCAAATGGCTTTACGTTGGCACGGAGAGAGGTAACATCCACGTGCTTCACGTCGAGACCTTCGTCTTATCTGGCTACATAATCAACTGGAACAAAGCGATAGAAGTGTGAGTTTATAAACGTACGAATACACGGAGAGGGGGCGCTGCATCCACGTATATAACTTTATACGTACGATTATATGTAAATGTCTCTCTATATACGTCAACGTATGCATCAATAGCCCATTTCCGACAAGTACATACGCCGTTATATGTATATGCGAATATAAATCTAATATAACTATAGCTGAGTAGCCGTAGCTTCCGCCCGCGCGTGAACTAATCGTAAGTAGGACACGTTCGGAGCGGCGGCGGCGACGGCGACGGCGAGAGCTTCTTGATATTCGCAACTGGCAAATTTTCCGCTCGCCGCGATTAAATCGTGGGAAGAAAAATATCGTTCTCGTTTCTCCTTTATTTTTTCTCTTTCGACGAGCCGCCCTTCCCCGCAAGGAGTTCGAGCCTCCTCGCGAGGGAGCTTCGGCGGCGCGGAGGGTCGGCGGGGAGTAATGAATAAGAACTCTCGAAGCAGCGAGAAGCATTTTAATCGAGGAGATAAGCTCGAGGGAGGAATATTTAAATCGGAGGGAAGGGCGTGGAGACGGGGGCGACGACGGGATCGTCGCGCGGGCGAGGGACGCGCGAATATGCTCCTCTCGATCCGCTCCCCCAGCGTCGCGGGGCAAAATATTTTTTTGCCCCACTCGCTCTTCTCTCCTGCTTCGCTTTCTTTTTTCACGTTTCTCTGTTGTAGCGCTTTATCGAAGGCCGTGCCGTTTCGTGCGTGCGTCTCTGTGTGTCTGTGTGCTCGTGTGCACATTTAACTCGGAGATGAAGCGGCCAGGGGGACTCGTCGATGACCTCTCGGTCCCTCTCGACGGTCCATACGGATCTACAATGGGCTTTTCAACGCTATAAAATTCTGCGCAGGCTTTTTATGCCTCTATCGAGCCGATTTCGACGAACGAGCTTTCCTTCTGCCCCCATTTTTTTCCTATTTTTCTTTATTCTTATTTTTCCATCGTCTTCACGAGTTTTGCCACTTTCAATTGCAGATGCAGCATCTCCTCAGGGCCTCTTTCGCTTTGCCACTCAACTCCGCAGTTTCATTTTTGACACGAATACAAAGGAGTCTATATGTTTATATATTTATATGAATGGGGGAGCGAGAGTGGAACTAAATGAGAAACGCTTGTCGATCCTTTCTCGCACTCTCCGGTTACCGCTGCTGCTGCTGCTGCTGCAACATCCTTTGATGATTCACAGTTGATATCCGTGATGGAATTTGGTATCGCGCGCGTGGCTCTCGTGCGCCGAATGACAAGCAGCAACCTCGCTCTATTCAACCAGCGGGCTCATCTCCCTCGGCCTTGTACCTAACAAAGCACCAAAAGCAACAGAGACGAAGAGAGACAACGGAGGACCGCGGGGACGGAGACCGAGAGGGGGAGGATAGTTGTATGTCAACGGAGCGGTTATTTTCGTGCTTCAAGGGACATCCACTCATGGGCCACTGATCTCAAACAATCCTTTGCTGATTTGACGTGACTGCACTTTGGTAGCGGTGCCCTCGGCTTCCTCCTTCTCTTTCTCTCTCCACCACCCAGTTTTCCTCTCTGGCCAACTCGACAGCTCGCTTTTTCCTCGCACAACGAGAAAAATACAACAAAGAACGTCACGAATGATCTTTATCAAGGACTCCGAATAATGAAAAACTGGCTCTCGTGTTACGGACGTGTACGTGTATATTGCTTTTCACATGGAGGCGAACGGCAGTTTCATACAGGGGAGGAAAATGTGGGGAGCTGCGAGAGGAGAAATTTAAAAAATGATGCTCGCGCCCGCCTCGACTCACCGAGATAATAAACATCGCTGCGAGCTCCTGCTTCTGCTGCTACTACGCGAGGACGAAACGTCATAACAATTATTGAAACTGAACTCGCTCGGGCGAAAAGAGAAGAAAAATTGATGGAGACGGCCCCTCGCCCGAGAATAAATTCAATGAAAATTCCATCCGCTCGGTCAAACACCAAAAATTATCGGAAGAATTTCATCTACGGCAATTAACTCGAATTCCAAAGTCCTTGGCTAACGAGACGAACTAAATTAATGAGCAGGGGGAGAATATATAAAATAACGGAATTGGAAGTCCGTTCTTTGCTGGGAATTTCCATGGTATTCGTTCAAATACGAAGAATTTTACTGACGCATATTTTCGTCTCAATTTCAGGAGAAAAAAACACCTTCCAACAAAATAACCAATATTCATTATCGAATAACCACGGTTCGATACCTCGGCACGAGACAACTTTGGGCAGGAACTTCATTGTAAATACTCCATAAAGAGAAACAGAGAGAGAGAGAGAGGGATACGCGTCGCGGGAAATGGAGCACCGAAAAAGTACCAGCCTCGGTGAATCATCATTTGCAAACGCATAAATAACACTTTTCCCCGGAATAAATCACAAGAACAAAGCTCATAGTTACAGACTGGAAAAAGTTTGTAAAAGGGGGCGCATCCGCTTCATCGGAGTTACGGAGATAGTGAAAACAACGTTCGGGTACAAACACGCAAATAAATCATCGATGAAATCGATCCTGGCTAAAGGAGTAAAAAATTGTGGCGCGATCGGGAGCAGCCACGAATCCGCTACTTCGGAGCCGCCACAAATCTCGGCAAAAGTTTTCCAGGAATTCGAGCGTCCCGGATGAGAGAGCTGGCAACCTGCTTATCACAGAGAGCGATATATAAACTCAACAAATCGTGTATCGCACCGAGTTTCCACGACTGCGTCTGCTATAAGTTGAGCAAAGTATAGACCGTTTTTCCGTTCAACGATATCGCTCCAGTTTCTCTCTCTCTCTCTCTCTCTTCCTTTCTTCACTTCTCTCCTTCTTTCCACACCTTTCTCCTGCTCTATCGCTCCTTCCGTTGTTCTCCCTACGAGGCAGCAGCTATTTTCACCTCCTGGTGGTCTCGACACTTTTCGCGATTGCTTTACTTTTCGTTGGCGCGCTCGGCTATTCAATTTATTATCAATACGGGAAAGCGTTCCCACGCGCGGCTTCCAACCGCTCCCCTGGCTCTGCCTTCCCTTGCAGACGGCCCCCGAGTTCCGCACCCGGCTTTGTTCCCACACCTGATCTAGTTTACAACTCGGTTAGTTTCCTGCAAAGCGTCTCGCTCGCTTCCTTTCCACCTTTCCACCTTTTCTCTATTTATCTTGCCCCAAAGATTTCAACATTTTTGTGTGTACATCGTCGTCGTACGCGTGACGAGACACTTATTTCGGGCATGAAAAAATTCTCTAGATTTTATTCTCAACGAGTTCCCAGTTGGGGATAAAGCTTTTGTGTTTTCGTATCGAGAAAACAGCGTGGCAGCACCAACGGCGGAGCATAATCAGCAACCCTCTTGTCTCTTTACATAATAATGCTCGGATGAGAATTCCATTTTCCACCCAGCAGCCAATGAGACTCGTCGATAACCTTTTCATAAGAAAATAACACGCGTTTCCACCCCCCCCCCCCCCCCCCACGTTTGCCCGTTTGTTACACACTCGCCAGGCATCGAGACCATAATTCTTTTCGTTCCTCGTTGCACTTCCTCATTTTCTCTTATTTTCGTACCCCTTCGGATCTCTCGCCCTCGGGTTTCGATATTGGAAAGGGAATCGTTGATTGTGCTCCAGCTACGTTTCCACCCTAATGCATAGCCATCTAACTAGAAACCCAACCCTCGTTTTTCCTCCCCTCGTCACTCTCCTCTGCGCTCGCTCTTCCTCCGTGTCTTTCTTTATTGGGAGTTCTCGTTAGGTTTCGAGGTCACGAAAAAGCCCGAGCGTGCGGGGTCCTCCTGTTTCAAAGCGTTCGACCGGCAGCACACACACCGCAGCGAATTTTCCTCAACCACACGCGATACCGACACAATGAGTGGAGCAGCACGAAAAAAGGAGGCGCAAAAACGTCGTGCTCTTTGAAGCTCTCGGCTTGAATTTCCTCGCTCCCTCCTCGCACCCCCGAGGCTCGACCTTCTAATCATTGTTTCGGAAAAAAAGGCTCTATCAAAGCTTTCGATCGATGTGTAATTAATGATTAATAAATGAGACCGGAAAAGGATGAGGAGACAAAACTTACTGATGGAAGAGTATCGGAGATATTTCTCTTTTATTTAACCAGAAAATCTCGTCCTCCGCACAGGCGAGTCGCTGAAATTTTAGCCTTCCCCGCAGCTCTTCCACTCGTGATGAAAGAACTCTCGCCAAATGATCCATGTAAATAATATACCTCTGCGCAGTACACCACGAGAATATCTTACCTCGCGTATCCGTTCTTCTCTCTTTCTGTTTCTGCTCGGAACGGCGTGCTGCAATTTTACAGATTGCGCACCGTACCCAGCGGCGTATAACGCATACGATTCTCTCTCATTCACATTCTCTTGCTCTCTCTCTCTCTCTCTCCGTTGCTTTTTGTTTCGGACCCTTTTGTCCCAGAGTTGCACTTTCAGGTTGCATTATCGGTAACGGGTATACACACGTGCCTTTGAGAATATATAAAACGCGTGTGCGGACGCCCGCCGGGGTCATGCTCACCGTAATATCACCAACCTCCCGCCGCCCTTCTTCACCCCCGGATCAATAAACACTGGATATAGCGTGTACCGTAAGCTCGGAATATTTTGGCGGGGCTCATCATGCGTTAAACGTTAACCGATATTTCACACAGCGATTACAAAACTTTTGGGAAATTCTCCTCCCATCTTTTTCCCGATTCCCTAGCCCCTCGGACCTCGGAGAATCGACATTCTGCTGACTCTGATTAAGCCAACCGTAAGCTCGAGCACGTTGCAAATTTAGAGCTACTTTTATCAAATTACGTGGAATACGCTCTTTCGGGCACACTCAAATTTAATGTACTCCACGCTCCGTACGAGTTTTGTTCTCGGTATTCGATCCTCGGCGTTCAAATGTCAAACTCGATGGAATTTACGAAGAATCGGGCGCTTCGATTTTCATGGTTTTGGCCCACTCGACGTGATTTCGCTCCCAGTTTCCATGGTTCTCTCATTTTCAAAAAAATTCTTTTACATCCCCACATTTTTGTGTTTTCCATGGTCAAACATCGAGGGCTTTGGGCAAAAAACGTTGTTGGGAAAGTTGGAAGCAGGAGGATGACCGGACTTTGGAAGAGAATTTTTCGAATTTGTTTGTTCACGAAGTGAAAAATTTGTAAAAATCTTTGCGAACAATTGGGGTTTCACTGATTTTTATCAAGTTACCAAGAACGATAATTGATAAACAATAATCGAATGTTTCAGATCGAGGAAAACTCATCCCGGAGCAGTGATACATCTCAGCGACAACCCCTTAGATTTGAGCAAGGTGAGTGTCGAGAGCCGAACCAAAGCGTGGCGATACGCTCCAGTGACGAGAATTATGATAAAAAAAGTCAATCACAGACTTATACATACCCGCGGGAAATCAACGCGTTTAAATTCGTCGCTGAAACGCGCGGCGTTGCGGCTTGATTGCAATTCGTGCAGATACAATGACTCACTGTCTTTTATGTCGCCTCAAGTAATCTATTAATTTCCCCCGAGTAAACGAGAGAACACACCAAGAACCAAAGTTTATTCGACTCGCTTTGATCCACCGTCGAGTATTTTTTTCAATATATAAATGTCGATTCGACTCTTTTAATAGATTTTCAATTTTCTCTTAGATAAATCAATTTTCCTTATTCATCAATGTTGGGAAGCATTTTATAATTTATAAAAAAAAAAAGAAAATCATTTCGATGTGTGAGTGAAAAATGAACGAATTTAGGTCTGTGGAATCAACATCATTTATTTTTCACTCCGCAGTACCAATACGATGAAATTTCTTAAAATTTTTAAAAGTTTAATGTTGGGAAAGGTATAATGAAAAAAAAAGAATATTGAAATGTTCTAACATGTGATGTTTCCCTTTGAAAAATGATTGTTACAGATTCTGATTGGATACGAGTCCGGGCAGGTAGTTTTGTGGGATTTGAAATTGAAATGTGCCGAGTGGAGATGTCAGACCGACGAGCCATTACGCTCGATATCTTGGCATCACGAGGGCAAACAATTTATGTGCAGTCACACCGATGGATCACTCTCGACTTGGGTATTACGTACGGTCAAACCTCTTAACGTGAATCACCCGCATGGTAAGAAGTAGCTTTTTTTCAGCGAGTTTGAAATATCGTTTACCATCCATAAGACCGCGTTTGGGGGACATTCCCCGTAATTAATGCGAGCGACATAAATCCTTTCTCCCTCGTCCTGTGTATTCTTTTTACTATTCTTCATCAAGATAAAAAAGTTTTCCAGTCTATCTTGTGGCTCTAAGACACCTTGTGATTCATTGAACATGGGGCGGGGGGATCGTTTGAACGTTGCAGCTAAAACCACCAAGGATGGCGAACCTGAGCCTTGCAAACCCATCCAGAAAGTCGAGTGGAAGTTATCGAGGAACGGGTAAGTTTCATTCGGGATCGTTTCAACTCGAGTGGAACGTTTTTTCCCTCCTCCGGTCAGCGAATTTCCTCATTTTCGGCGAGTAAATAAAGCGTGAAAATTTTAGAGCTTCGACGGATTAAATTTATTGGTCAAAATTTAGGTCACGCTCCATTTTTTACTTCATTTTTCTCCATCATTAAACTCCGATGAACCATTGGATCCGAGTCGAAGGTTGCATCCATCACGAAAAATTTCACTGGATACGTTGATTCAGGAAATGATGCTTCGACGCTTCTTAACCCTGGAAATAAAAATTGTTCGTTCGAACAAAACCAGCGTCAACGCTCCAATATTTTTCTCATACGATTTCGAATAGTCAAGTTTTTTCTCACTCGCCCGACCAAATAAAATAATAGATTGGCGCCGAGAATCCTCGATGAAGCTCTTCCTATGGAGGATTTTAATATGAATAAAATATTGAATCCCCGGGCGCGTGGACTATCGGACAAAAAAAATCGTGCATAACTTTTTAATTGCTTCAACAGTTTGGAAGCCACTGGGGATTTCAATGAAATATCCATTTCCAATGAATTTGCTAGTCCATACTTTTTCCATTTCACTCATCGATATGTGAATAATTCTCATTATTTCTTTGGTAGAGTAAAGGTAAGGCACGAATTTCAATGAAATCACGAAGAATGAGATTCCTCAATTAGTGGTCACGGAATACGAGAAAAAAAGCATTTTTTTCGTTGCAGATAAAAGAAAGTGAAAAAAATCGTTCCACTCGACGTTCGATGCAGCGTACAACATTTTTTTTCACGTACAACTCGAGGGTGAGAAGAAAATGATAAAAAATGTGTGTTTGTTTGTTGGTGGCAGAGAGGCATACGTCATATTTTCCGGAGGTTTGGCTTACGACACCACAGGACGAACGCCAAGTATCACGGTTATTCAAGGAAAAACGACAACGGTCCTGGAAATGGAACACAACGTTGTTGACTTTATAACTCTGTGCGAGAGCCCGTGGACCAGCGGTACGTCGAAACACACGAGAAGAGAAAAACGAACGAGCGCGGTCTGCTGCCCTTTCCACGATTGATTTTTCCCACGATAGATTCCATTGGGAAATTGAATGTTTTGCTCCCTCGATCACCAGCAGCTTTGTTTTTCAATGGGCCACTTTTTTTCGCGCGGATTATTTATGCCAAAGTGCAAAACCTAGTCGTAAAATCCCATCGGAACTAAAATCCTTGAACGGCCGTTTCTATATTTGATGAGGCGTTATTTCGGGAACGATCTGTTTTCGTAACAAATAAAGCGAAAAAGAAATAGCAAACAGCATCTCTGAGATTCCGTTCAATCTCTGTTTTCGAGCTGAAGTACACGATAAAAGTGGGAATTCGAAATGTTGGTAAAGAACGACCTAGAAATGTTTCATCATTGAAATACATTCTCTAAACTCACGTTTTCATTTTGCAGTTTTATGAGTAATCGAGGGTTTTAAAAATGGGAATAAACAGTTTGAAATAATAGGCACGAGGAAATTGTTTTTCTAACGCGCTTTTTTCGAATTTTTCAGACTTTCAGGATCCTTACGCAGTCGTAGTTTTGCTACAGAATGATCTAGTGGTGATAGATTTATTAACAGCTGGTTTTCCATGCTTCGAGAATCCATACCCGATGGATTTGCACGAATCGGCGGTAACCTGCTGCGCGTATTTTGCCGACTGTCCGTCGGACCTCGTACCTGCGTTCTACTCGGTTGGCTCAAAATCCCAAAAGAAAACGGGCTTCAGTGAAAAAGAGTGGCCAATATCGGGCGGCGAGTGGAGTCCGAATTCGAGCAGTTACAATGAAATTATTCTTACTGGGTTCGTAGTGACTTTTTAAAGCTTTAAAAATCATTTGTTTCGTACGAAACTTTAAGGGTACGGAATTTGTCACAATTGGAAAGTGTAATTTACGTAGGCCAGTCGAACGGACCGTTTAATTGCTTATTTTCCAAAGTGACAAGAACTTTCAATTTTATTTGTCGGTTTATGGAGGAGCCTCAACAAAGTTGGATTAATTTGTACTACACTTTGGAAAATTCAAACAGCGTAAACGATGAAATTTCGCAGTTTAAACTTTGAAGCATCAAGCCTCATGTTTTCACAGACACGCCGACGGCAGTATTAAATTTTGGGACGCATCGGCTGGTTCACTCCAAGTTCTTTATAAATTAAAGACAGCAAAGTTGTTCGAGAAAAGCAGAACTCGTAGCATAGACACGGAAGAGGATCCTCTCGCCATACAGCTAATGTTCCTCTGCCCGGAAAGTCGGAAGTTAGCGATTGCCGGTGCTGGTCGACATGTTGTTTTATTCAAATTCAAGAAGGTCGAGAGCACATCGGAAGTTGTGGTGAGTCTCGCCAGAATCCGCTGCGCAGAGTACAAAATCCATCAGCTTTTCAAATCCTCTTTCTGTCCCTTTCTACTGCACTCTTCCCTCATTATTTATTCGGAATGGATATGAATCTGCGATTAAGCTGGCTATTCGAATATGGACTGCTCGATTGAGCGATAGTATTCCTGGCATTCAAATACATAAATAAGTGGCTTTGAAAAAAGCCAGGATTGAGTCGAGCGCCAACCATTGGTTTTCCATTCCAACGATTTCTCCATTTCTTTTTGCATCAATATTGGTTCAGTGAGCAAGAAAAAAATATTTCATTTTTTTCCGGACAACAGAAAAATTTGAATGACGACTGAGAGCTTTCCGCATCAATATTTTTGTCCGAAATTCTGCAATTCAATACGATACTTCGTTGAACAAGGAAAAACATTGTTTCGACACAATGGAAAAAATTCGAGGACGACAAACGGTAGTAAAAATGTAGAAAAATTCAAACTAGTAAACTCAATTTTTGCTTTCGTCCGTGGAGAAAAATGAGTTTCTCTAAAGAAAAAAACAAAAAAAGAAAAAAAACATCTTTCGCTGGCTGATTTCAACGTAAAAACGAAAGAGGAAAAGAAAGGAGTAAAAAACGATGCTCGTATATAAGAATAAAAGTGGTTGAACATGAATTTTTTCAGACTCTGGACATATCGATAACTTCAGACGGTGGAAAGGAGACCGATGCTTCACCCGATCGTGATTCTCAGCCATGTATTCCGGGTACGGAGGAATCGAAGAATCACCCAAACGAGAGTAACCATCCGTTGAAGGTCCGTGGGGGTTTGCAAAAGAGAGCGGCGGGCTTCCAAGCGACATTAATTTGTTTGACGTCAGGGGCGAACGGTGAACAGTGTGAGAATATAACGGCGCTCAGCTTAAATTCATCCTATGGCCTGTGAGTTTTATATTCCGTCGTACTCGTTGATGAAAAATATGAAGAATTTTGATGAGAATACCAGCGATTCGTTTCGTCATACTCGATGAGCAACCCTTTATTTTTATCTCTCTTCAGATTAGCTTATGGAAATGAATCCGGTCTAGTTATTGTGGATATTGTACAAAAAGTAACGCTGCTCGTAATGAGCTCCGGAGATCTCGGAGGCTCGGCCGATCCGTATCAACGTGCTCTGAGAAGTCCCAAAAAGCAGGAGGATTCCAAACGAGAGAACGACGACAAGGCGAGAAGTCCGAGCATAGATCAGGTAAATTTTTCATCATTCGACTCTGAGGGCTTTCACATATGTTAAATCCTATCTCTGTATTATCCCTTTTTGCTAGTCCGTGTTTGACCTTTCAATATTGATATATCGATATATACGTATACGTATATACATATTCCTCAAAGAAATATATGTATATATCAACCTACCTTGGATCAGTCGCTAATATTATTATTTTTTTTATTTTTTTATAGACATCTCGAAATATTTGTTATTATAGCATTGACCGTCGAGCTTTTCTCCTCACGATGTCAATAGGTTATTTAGGATTAACGTTCCGAATCCACAGAAATTCGGATGCGATATCACCACTTAGATCGATTGATTTCTAGAAGAGTTCCTTAGCTACGTTTTTTGTTTTTTTTTTTTTTTTATTTATTTATGATGATCCAAATGAACAAATAGCGTTTCTACACTTATCTAGGGACATTGTTGTCTCGTTAGATCGAATGTCAACGTGTCTGTAGATTCCACAGTCTGCATACTTCGGAGCTGTTATTACAAAATAATCAACAGACTAAACAAATGACAGAATACAAATATGAAAACTAAGCAGAATTACGGAAAAATGGTGAATGTCGTTGAACGTTTAAGGGGAATATGCTTTTCGAATATTGTACGAATATGTACGAAATATCGTAGGCACTCTCGTCGGTCCTATTTATATGCTGCATGAGAAAGTAATCGACAACAATTGGTTACACTTGTCATTTTCCATGTTCAAAGGGACTGCGGTTTTTCGATTGATTTATCTAATTTTTGCACTTTTCCCTGCGATATTCTCGATTGTTTTTTTAACGTCGCGCGCACTCGCTGTCGCTTTGGGATTCAAGGAATACTTGTGAATGAGGACGTGAGGTTATTGGGTATTATTCAAATTTGTTTTGGTTGTATTTTTTTTTTATTTTTTTTTTTTTTTATCAACGCATATAACTCCAGTTAATGAAACTGGCTTTGCATAACGATTCATGGTTTTGAGTGGAGGAAACTAATTGCGGAATTTGTCTGTGCTCACTTTGCTGCTTGAATTATGTGGTCACAGCTTTTTGTGTGCATGTCGCGGTGGGAATCTCGAATGAAGATCTCCGCCAATTTGCTTTGACTTGATAATCTGTTTTTTTTTTTTTCGCGGGGCCGTTCTGTATGATGCTCCGTTCTTAAAGTGTGTCAGAAACATTAATTTCTCTCTGTCAAATGGACTTTTTCATGACTCTTTTTTCTAACTTTAGAATAATCGAAATAACAACAGCTTCGTAGCTGAAAAATAAGTGAATCTCAAGATTTTCTAGGACTTTGGAAATCGTACTCGGAAGCCTCTGGAACGCAGGGAAAATAACCTGCTCCTTCGGTTTTCCACATTGGCGGAAAATATTGAAATTCGAACAAATCTCTCTCCGTTACTTTTCTCTTCCGATTAACTTTTCATGGTATAAAAACGTAATGATCTGCCGAGGCCGGACGAACGCGAACGACAAAATTTCCAGCGCTGTAATTTTTTGGGATTTTCGCTGCGGTTTGCTCGGAAAGTTTACTATTGTTTGGTACTGTGATACGAAATTTAGGGCGGTCACAAAAATTTTTTGTAAAATCAAACAATCAAGCGCTGTTTTTGAAATTTCATAAGAATTTATAAATCGGGCGATAAGGGAAGCTAATTAAAGCTGAAAAATTCTCTCCCCTGTGGTAATTGGAGCTTAAAAAAGCTCATTCTCTCCCGGAGTAAAAAGAGCTCGGGAAGAATTTTTTTTCATCGTATTCGAATTCTCGTTGAGCGAGCGTTTTCTCGTGTGTCCATTAATTTTTATCGATATTCTTCGGAGCTATGTAAAGTGTCCCAGAATATTTGCAGACTTGGTGTTCCCAATCCCAAAGACGTTGATTCAGTTAAGCAGAATGATAGCGATAGAGGAAAGCGTTTCCCCGTTCGGAATAGAACGGTAGTGCACCAAACGACAAAAGATGCGGGGACGTTTTTTTTTTTTTTTAGAAAAAGTAGAAGCAGCATCGTGTGTCAGAAGCAATGTTTCGCACAACAATAGAGATAAAACACATTCACGAGCTTGACTCAAATACAAAAAAGTAGAGGAAAAAAAAGAGTTTCGAAACCTCATGAAAATACCGCTTTACGAAAAAATATCTCGAGATATTGTCTCCACTCATGAGAACCGTATATTTTGTATGCCTTCCCATTTGCAACCTCGATGTATATCGATGAGCCACACCGAAACGTAATGTCTCGGAAATTTGCAAATAAGAAAAAATACACTTGTTCAGTCGTTCGAAAAGCTTTGTACGTTGCACTCGCATTGTTATTATTATTTTTATTACAAAGAGTACACGTATTTGAACACGTGCATGGCCGACATTCGAAAAATCTCGTTGAAAAACTTTTCATCAGGGGCTAAAGAAAGAAAAAAGAAAACGAGCTGCATTTATGAGATATTAAACTCACCGGCGGGAAATGCGGACTCGAGATGAGAACGGACCGATAACACCTTCGTTATATTCGCGAATACGAAAAAAAAAAAAAACACTCCCGACTGAAAACAAAATCCTCGATCTTACGAATGACGCGATTCTGTGTGGCATTTTTTCATCCCTTTAAACTTCAAAAAGAATGCTCTCTTTTAACGAGCATTCTCTTGTTTCTCCGCGCTACTCGTACGACTCAAATGGAAAAAAATACAAATAAATATAAAAACGTCATAACGAAGAAAACAAACTGTTTAACGGAAAATCCATTTTCTACGTTAGATAAATAAATTTACAGCGAGAACATCGACGATGGTAAAAGGTGACGACAACAGGCATTTTTTTAGCATCACTGCATGATCGTGGCTAAATATTATTTCCATTGCTCTTTATACATGTTCGTTGCTGCTTTCGATCGTCCATGAGAATTCATTGAATTTTCATTCTCCTCGTAAACCCACACACACACACACACACACACACAATCGAAAATTCATGCTTTCGTTCGGAAATTCGATTCGATTTTTAACCTTTTTTTGTTCCCCCAATATAATTTCTCAATCTACTCCACGTTGTAAGTCGTTTTTTCCGATAAAATTGACTACTGAAATGGGATGAGAGAAGCCCCCAAAATAAATGGGAACTCATTGAAGTACTTTTCGTCGATTCATCACAAAATTTTTCACGCCGGCTCGAATTGTAAAATAAATCAAAATCTTTGACAGCGAAGAAAGAAGCATGCATTTTCGAAAGGAGAATTTGACAAGTCGATGAATAATGGAAGTGCGTATCTCGAGTGCTCGATAAGTGTGTTAGAGCATGAATAATCTTAGTAAATGATTCGCTGTGTCCTGTTGATGTTGGTAGAAAATATTCGAGTGCGTGTATTATTTGGAGAAAGAAAGCTGAGCGCGTTGATAAAAGGGGAGCGAAGACCTCACGGGAAAGAGGAGCCGAATGGAGAGCTGGGGAGAAGTGTTTGATGCTTACCAAAGAAAATATATGAATATATAGCGTGGGAAAATTAGAGTCAGGTACGAAGTAGACACCCTCAAAAAATGCGTAGGTCGAAGAAGGTACAGACGAGTGAAACAATAAGATGAATTCGATAGCTTTATTTGTTTGTGTATTTTTATCGAAATGAATTTCCATAGAGTCTCGAAGAATCTTTATATTACCATGAACAAGAATTTCTATGAGCATCTTAGGTCAGTGAATTTCAATGGCTCTGGCACGCAAGAAAGAAGGAACGAAAAGATATGAACGTTTGTCATGACTCTGTTTACGACGAGTTGTCTGCACTCTTCTTGGAGCAATGTCGAGAGGGAAAAAGGAGGAAGAGGAGGAAAGAATGATATAGCGATTTTAAAGGTGAAATAATAATCGAGCAAAGACGTTTGGGAAGTGACAAGTGACCATGTGATTTCGATATTTCTCATAACAAGAGTAGTCGCGTAACGAAGAAATCTCAAGGGTGCGAATGCTTGAGGCTTCGTAGACGAAGGGATAGAAGCGTTTGTTGGCGAGAGAGAGAGAGAGAGAGAGAGAGAGAGAGAGAGAGAGAGAGCGAAAGAGAGAGAGAGAGCGAGACGATAAAGAAACGTAGTCGAACGAGAATAAATTAGGCAATTGACGAATCTATATTACTGACCTATGTCTTAGCCCCACTTTGAACTGATTGACTGTGCACACGTGTGTGTACTGTACATGCTAGATCAACCAGACCCAACGAGATACGACGTCAGAAAGCGAGTCTGTGTTAACGACGTTAGGGGATAAGCCAACGTCCAATCAGCAGAATCAGCAAGTTTGGTTAAATCAGCAAACAGCTTTAAACGAAGAGAGTCTATTTGGCACGAGCGATAATCGTGATAGCAACGAAGATTCTACCAGGGAAAATCGTAAAAGTCCTTATCAAATTACGAATAACGAAGAAACTGAGATAACACGTAAGACTTCACCGTGGAAGAGACAATTCAAGAGACAACTTAGCAGAGTCGATTTGAAAATCAAGCACACCTTCACACCTTCCGCATCCGCCGCCGCCGCAGCCGCAGCCGCAGCCGCAACGTCTTCGGCCAACAATGGGGTACTTGTATGATTTTATGTCAACAGCTTAAAAAAAAAAAACAAAACAAAACAAATAACAATAATCAAACAAATCCAGCACTACCAGCCTTACGATTTTATGTGTCGAGAGCTTATACCAAATCATTTGTCAATATTTCGGATTTCAATTTATCGAGACGATCACAGACGAACGAGCTTACGACGCGTTTCGCCTGTACTGACCACCACTTGACTCATCTCTTATTTGCGCGATACCATCGCTGCTGCTGTTGCTGCTGCTACAACGATAATAATGTCAAGCAAATACTAACACACACTGAGGGTGCACAAGAAAGTTTTTTTTTTTTTTTTTTTTTTTTTATTATTTTTTCCAGCATGAATCGGAAGCCGAGCTACGAATGCGTGCTTATAACTTCATTTACTTTTCATTCATTTACCTGCGAGGTTGTCCCAGCACACTGGTCGCGAGGGGGCTTTCATTTTTAAACGGTCTCTCGATTGATTTTCTTCAAGCTTTGTTAATGGAATTGCAGTAGAATTCATTCAAATGACAAATCCTCTGCAGCATTTTAACCCGAGAATTAACACTTGGATTTCGTTTTACATTGCAGCATGTCAGGCTAAAGACTATAATTATTCCACCCCTGCCAAGTTATTTCTTCAAATATTCCAGTGGAGGCATTCGTTTTCATTTATTTCCAATCACCAAATCTTCAATTATTTTCCTCCTCAATTACATCCCATTTCAATGAAACGAGTCTCTTTTCATCATTCTTATGACGCTGTTTCAAAATAACTCTTCAGAATACACGAAAGCCATTCGAGTCTTATGATCTTCGCAGCCCTTGAATATTCAGCCGATTGCTTTTATCTTTCAAATTATCATGTTAATTTCATATCTTCTAATTAGACTTTTTTTTTAAGGGTTAAATATGCATAAACGCTTTAGTGCTTCTTCCATTAGGGAGTTAATGTTCCGGTAGTTACTGACATACGGTATAGTAGACCTTTGAAGATGGCTTTGGAGATTCTCTCTGGAAGGGCTGTAGGAAAAATGTTTTTTTTTTCGTTGAGGTGCATGCGGAGTAAAGTTTAGTGAGAAGAGATAACCGAGGCAACTTGTCACGAAATTGTTCGGCTTTTGCAATGGTTATTTGATAGGAGAAAAAAATTTTCTCGACTTACCTTTTGTTTGTTCATCATATACTTTTCGTAGTTCAAACTTAGTGATTACGTTATAATTATAGTTTTCCATTGAAACACAAAAACCCGTAAATTCCACTCCAATAAATTGCTCAATTCTTCAGATATCGCGTATGAAAATGTTTATAAAAAAACGCGTATGATCAGCTATGTAAAAATAGACGAACGTCAGCCTCGGCTCTGTACTCGTTCGAACGAAGATTCATCAGCGTCAGGGACTCGTAGGAAAAGGGAGCGAAGTTTGAAGGAAAGATTGAAGGGTTTTGAAAATTTAGCCCTTAAACCTTAAACTCGGGAGCCGGAAAAGTATTTTTCTATAATTTTATCGAATTTTGATGTAAAACATAAAAATGTTAAAAAAAAAAATTAAAAACGTTGCACAAGTAAGTTGAAAAACGCCCCTTTTTTCGAGCCCCATTTTTAAGGTTTAATCGACGACTACGCGGTGCTGTAACGATCTCAATGAACTCGACGACAACCGCGAAAAGCTTTTGAGGATGTAATCGGGGCAGCGAGTGGCGAGGAAATGACGTATCACGGGGAGAGAGAAAAAAAGGGGGTTGAGGAAAAGGAGGAGGAGGAGGAGGAGGAGAAGGGCGGAGGGCAGAGGGAGAAAAGAAAGAAAAAAGTGGCACGAATGTGGGATGCTAGGGTAAACGTGAATTTAATTGAGATAAATAAGTAAGAATATACATAACGGGATTGCACAAAAAACAGGCGAGCAACAATCCCCAGCAGAAGCAAGCATCGTCGACGTTTTACTGCAACACATCGGAAGTACCGGAAACGTCGAGAGCGAACGAAGGAAGAGCGGAAACGGATACGTGCTCGTCGGCGGGACAGGCTTTTTCAGCGCAGCCGGAAAAAACGAGTCCCGAGAAGACTGGAACGGGAGCGACAGGGGGAGTCTCGTTGGTGGGATCGAGCGCAAACAGTAGTGGCGATAACGATAAGAGGAGAGCAGGAGGAGCAGGAGAAACGGAGGCTGTTTCGAGCCGATCGAACAGTAGCAATTACGACGTATCGGCAGTGCGACCGATCGATTTACCGTTGTTCGATGACGCCGACAAAATCACGGAAATGAAGAAAGTCGCTAAAGCCAAAGGCACCAAGACGCGTTTGTTGTCAGTGCCGAATATTAAGTATCAAAAGAACGAGGGACCTTTAAGTACGACGAGAAACGAGGATAACGCGGGGGTCGAGTCTTTTGCCGGAAATCTAATGAGGCGAATCAGTAAGTTTTTTCAAATCCAATGTAGCCAATTAGCAGAGTGTATTCAAACAAATGTACTTTTTCTTTTTCCATTTTTTTTTTACATGTTCTTTTTTCTTTACTTTTTCGTTTTTCGTTTTCGTTTTTTTTTTTTTTTTTTTTTTCAATTAGTAATATGCATAAATTACGTGTCATGTTAATCTTCCGTTGTTCTACTATTCTGCGCTCTTTTGTTCGTTCTGTTTTATCTGGATTAACATGCGAAAGTTTTAATGGAATAGAGCTCGTGTCTCTCGGAACTAAATAGACGTGGGATGTGTGCGAGTGAATATATACTAGTGCGTTATCGTTCTTATTAACAATGATGATGTTTTCGTTACTTTTCTTCTTCCTCTTCTTACTTCTGTCTGTCATAAGCATACGTGTATATGTACGTGTGGTATGTGAAATATTTAGTCTGATGTTTGCTCATTAAACTGACTCATTGATCGACCGGTAACGGTTTTTCGGGAGGGAAAGATCGAAGCTGCTACTCGCTGGTGTGTGTACCAGCGCGCGAGTATTTTCGAGCTCATTTTTTCTTTTTACCTTTCGTTTTAGTTTGCCTCAGGGGGGTGGGAGGGGTGGGAGGGGGCGAAAAATGTTGAGAAGAAAACTGTTGCGATGAGAGGGGAGGAAAAAATGACATTTACATTGCACAGCATCTCATCACTTGTTTGTCGTCGACAGAGCATGCGGCTGTGAAAATGTGTGTCTTTTTATTTAATCATCGTCACACTCGGCCCTTGGCCTCCCCCCGCCCACGTGGGAAGTACCTTAAACGCTCTCAGAAAATTCCGCTCCTCGGGGGGAAAGAACGGGGAGGGGGGGATTCGGAAGGGCGACTCGGATTGACAGCGGCCTCGGCTCGATATCCGACGAAAAAAGGGCCTAGGATGCTCGTAGATATTTTTCTTCGTGGAAAAATAAAAGCTCGAGATCCGGAGCGACGATTGGATGGCGAAAGAGAGGCGAAACGTGGAGAAGGAAAAATGTTGTGCGAGACGAGTGTGTAGAGTCTTAAATGAATAGTCAGTCAATCAGTTCGCTCGCCGGGAGTTCAACTGAAACGTGGGCCTCTCGAGTACTCGAACAAAAAGTATTTACGGGCCGGATTAAATCGATTTTAGTTCGAATCGTAAGATTAAGTTGCGAGTTAAATAACCGTGTTTGCCTGAGTTCCGAGCCGGCGAGGGCAGCCCGATTCTTGCTGCAGCTTCACTTTTTTTCTTCTCCGCTGGCGCAGCGAATAAGAGCAGCTCACAAATAATAGCGAAGCTGGACGAAGGCAAAGGTAAAACCGTATCGATTCGCCCGAGAGGCTTGGCCAAATCCTGTAATAACGAGGTCCGCCGAAGGAACGAAATTCTGATAAAGAGATGAAAGAGCGAGAGAGAGAGAGATAGAGAGAGAGAGAGAGAGAGAGAGAGAAACTGGGGGAGAGAAAGAAGCGCAGACGAGATGAAAGTCGATCGTGATTCTACAAATATCTTCTTTTTTACAGATATATGAAAAAATGGTCCGATTGTCTAGGAGAATCACGTTATGTTTGCAAAACTGGTACACGTTTATAAAGGTAAATTCGTAAAGAAGAATTACATTGAAAAGAGAAAAAAGCAGCAGGAAAAAAAAGCGCTAAAAACATAATAATAATTGAGCTCGTTACCAATTGATAATGCATCAGATTGCAGTGGTCGAAATTATCATGATAAACTATATGATTAATGAGCTAGGAGCTTTTACAAGTCTGCGTTTAGTTTAGCGTACCCTGTCCTGCCCCCTTAAAAAGCCTTTGATACACACGAACCCCACAGAGCCCCCTCACAATTTTCTGTGTTTTGCCAGGTTTGATGATGATGACCTTTTTGTTTGTTTTTTTTTTTTTTTTTTTTTTTTTTTCCTTAGGAGATGAACACACGATCTCGTTCATTTGATTGAATGTAACGCGAGTGGTCAATGATAGAGAAGAGTGCAGACATAATATGTGCGATCATGCGATTCAATATTATTCAATCTCGATTACGTACATATTTGTGTGACCGTTTTTTTGTTTTGTTTTTTTTTGTTTTTGTTTTTTTTTTTTAATTTATATTTTTTTCTCGATAGATCATGACCAAGATCAGAAGGCAAGAGTAGTGGATAGGCGATAATGCTAATAAGTGTGTAGAGGGTGCCTACTAACGTAGAAAAGTAGAAATTTGCTATGCAGCGTACGTAGTTTTTACATACTGATACATATACACCGTTACGACAAAGCTTTTGCTCCCCAAATATATCGACTGGATATATTCATTATTAACAATGAAATTATGAATCGCGATCTCCATTGTTTCTGTGAGGACGATACACTGAAAAAAAGGATTATATCTCGATAAGAATAACGAGAAATGAATCTGTCAAGTATCGCTTCTTTTCGACGAGATCATATAAATAAACATTCTGCATGCATTTACATACGTGAGTAGTTTTTTTATAATTCATTATTTTAGAGGTTTCATTTTTAATTATGCTCAAGTATTATCCACTTTTTCACATTATGACGTTCCAGTACACGTAGATTTATACTTTCATTGCTTTTGCAGCCTTCTCTCTTCTTTCATATCGTGTAAAGCCTTATCTCAGACTTTTATCGTTTTTTTACTTGAAAAATATAACTATTTTATATCTACGTAACATTGATAATATGCTGTGATTTTAATAACATTTATGATGGATAACGTTACACAGAGAACAGATTGTTTCAATATACCGACGGACAAAACTGTGTGATCTTCGTTTTTCTTGTGACCCCGCATCTTACATGATTGTTTTTCATTTTTTTTTTTTTTTGGAATTTTTCCTCTTTTTTTCTCCAACCACCAAATACAAGACCGTGAGGATATTGTACTAAAACACTTTTTCAGGTTCAAATCAATTTCGCGGTCTTCCCTGACAGCAAGTTTGATTCAGGTAAAATTAAGGTTTCACGAATTTTTCCGTTCACCGCCGAGAGAGAGAGAGAGAGAGAGAGAGAGAGAGAGAGCGAGTGTGTGAGAAAGAAATGAAGAGAGAGAATTTTTGGATAATTATACGTGGCAATGAGCGCTCTTTTCTGTTGATAAATTTAATTTTTTTCATTATTATTATTATTATTACTATTATTATTGGTATTATTCAATATTGAATAGGCCCGTGGAGCAAAAAACAAAAAAGCATCAGTGACGATACGAAAAATAATGGTGTGCTCGAGATTCCCCAGGTTTATCGAACTCCCAAATATTCGAAAGCATCACTGAGGCTTTTTGTATATTCCTGTCGCTGAATTGCATCAAGTTTCGATATACACATCGAACCAGTTACACAGCGCAATACCACGTTGCTTGTAGGATAATTTAGCTTAGAAATTTTGCTTACTCGATCTATTTTGTAATCCAGTTATATACTACCATCATGTTTATCGAAAAATTTATCACATTTTTATATTTCTTCGCCTTATTTTTTATATTTACATATATTCATTCGTACGTGTACTCCTGCATACCGAATAATCGTTGTGCTATTATGAAAAGCACTGTTGCACAGCAACGTTTTATTCGTTTTATCCAATGATCTATTAATTTCGTAAAACTTTTTATACATTTATCGTTATATTACTGTGTTTACAATACTGTTGGGTCTATGAAATTTCGAACTTTGGATACACGACACTCACACACATGGACACACTCTTATCGAGAGCTTGCTTCGGTATTAATTTATTAACGTTTGCCTCCTATGTATACACATATATGTACGAATGTAAATATACTAAATAATGCGTAGCTGGCAGTAAATGTTATCCATGGAATATGAAAATAAGCCAACACTCGTTACTCGTATTCGGTGTAGCATCATTGATGCGGCATACATATACGATGTGTATGTTAATGCATTTTACGTACATGTCCCAAGTTTATGGTGGGTAAAAGGTTGCCCTTCAAAGCTTTTTCGAATCGTTCCAAGTTGCTTGCACGTTATGACAATGCTAATGATAATAACAATAACAATAATGATAATAATAATAATAATAGTTGGAAGATTGTAATAGAGTTTCAAAGAAAATTGAGCAATCGGGTGGAATCGTTGATTTTTTT
Source organism: Venturia canescens (assembly GCF_019457755.1). Classification (NCBI taxonomy): domain Eukaryota; kingdom Metazoa; phylum Arthropoda; class Insecta; order Hymenoptera; family Ichneumonidae; genus Venturia; species Venturia canescens. The sequence goes on from NC_057425.1 coordinate 6,256,146, forward strand.
TTTCGAAGAGTCCATTCGCTTTTGTTTGTTTGTTTGTTTGTTTTTTTATCTCACGATCGATCACACACTTCAGTTACGAATGAAGATACTTTATTTTTCTACGTTGAAATTCGTCCCTTTCGCACCTCGGTATTGACTGACTGATATTCAAGACTCTGCAGCTCCATTATTTAGCGTAACTTTGGTGCAGGCAACGAAGATAATCGGTGAAAATCTCAAACTTTTCACCAAATGTACGAAGCCATTGTTATTACTGCTATCGGCCACTCGGACGTCGTGTAATTTACCCCTCGAAAGCACCTTTGGTTTAATAAGTTATTGCTATGACCCAGAACGAGATCGTGCGCCGCACGAGATCGATTATTCACGAGGCCCACTTTGCCTCTGTGCTTCGACCCTCAATTGTGTAATGAGATATTCGTCTCGTCGCTCTGCCATACAATTTATTAAATTCCGCTATATTTACTCGAATTTATCGTCGGGCCATCGATCAGGACGCGTATTTATTTCATGGAATTTTTCCTCCCTTTTAGGCAGCAATCCCGGCTCACTGCGGCACCACTTTTTACTCTTCGACCCCTTTTTACAGTCGTCTGGAGCAGTGAGGTTTTTACTTTTTACGATTCTCTCCGCTTCCGGGTTAATGGCTAAGCGATGCGCGAACTGCAGTCCTTGATCGTTACTCGGAAAAAAGGGAACAGCACTCTTGTTCGCTCCATTTTATATCGTGATCGTGCGATTCCTCGTTTACAGTTGTCTACCATTTTATTCGACTCCCTCTTACCGTGAATTCGCACAGTCGTATTTTTCTAAACGAGACAAATACTTTTCAGTCCATACGATCTATTCGTACCGCTTTCCAGGTGACTCTCCGTCTGAAACCCCAACGTGAAATAATCATTTAACAGATAAAAATAGCATCATGCAAAAAGACGTCCCGTGAAAGGAAATTTTCAACTCATCGACTCGTGAAAATAATATTGAAAAAAATCGCATTATCGGATCTTTGAAGTAGCAAAATTTCTCGTTTGAGATAAAAGTCCAAACGAAAAAAAAAAAAAACCAAACCAAAAACGTCAATTTCGATTCGAGAGAAAAATGACAACGAAAATAAAAATTCAAGAAAATTTGGTATTTTTTCATATTAAAAGATGTTCGATTTGAGGTTAAACGTGAAAAAAAAAAAAAACCCCGAAATGTGTAGAGAAAAGCGATGCTATATTTGACATTTGAAATGATTTGTAGATGAACGGGATGTGCGTATCGCCAACGGCCGGAAGGAGTGTGATGAGCGTTAGTGGTGGTGGTGGTATAGTTGGTGGTGGTGTTGGTGGTGAAAAAAGTGATGACGGGGATAGTAATGACGGGAATATAGTCGGGTCACGTGGGAGTGGCGACGGTGGTCTTTGCGGCGATGGTAGTGGTGGTGGTGGAGGAAACGTAATGCTGCGGCATGTGTCAAGAAATGCGAGTAACAATCAGAGCGATAACCATTACGTTGGGAATACATCGGGGAGCAATTACGATGATGGGATGACAGTTGGTGGTAGCGTATCTTACCGCAAGGCTGCCACGGATTCTGGACTGCGTCACTCGCGGCCTCACGGTATTCGAAAATTACAAAAATGCCTGAGCACCACAATCAGCAACTACGAAGGAGAAGGTTCGAGCTCTGGCAGCTTTTCGGCAAGCCACGTATTCCATCCCCAAAGCAGTCTCGATATTCGCAACCTCACTACGACCACTCCCCAGGCTTCTTTGACCTCCCAGTCGATCCTCACCAGCGTCAGACAGTATAGCAGCTTTGGTAGTACAACATGCCAAAATTACTTTCAAAAAGAACCACTCAATCTGCAACGAGGTCAAATTAACTTGAAAAAAAAAAAAAAAAAAAATCAAGAATTATACAAAAAAAAAATATTCTTCTGTGTGCTATCTCTACTTTCTCTATGAATCGTAGAAACTCTCTTCACCGGATGCGTCTTAGCTTTTTTTGCTCTCTTCAATCACCATCTTCTCCTCTCTTATCTATCGCCTTCCACTCTTTGACAGAGCAAATTCTCTATCACGAATAATAATACTGTTAAAACGTGTGTGTTCTCGAGTCAGCGAATCATCGTCGTCGTTTTTCTCTTCGTTTACATTATTTCGTAATTTTTTATTACTCGTCGCGACGACCTCATTTTTAACACTCTTTTCAGCAAATCTCTCCGCCGGGCAATGAGAAAAGACATCGATATTGCAATCTCAACTCGATTTTTTATCGGCTCGTTTTTTCATACAGTTTGGGACTACCGATCGAACGTGCATCTCATTTGACATCAATTTTTCGAAAACTTGCCTCCCGAACGCATTTTTTTGTGGTCACAACGAATTTTGAAGTTGCAGCAAACCAACGAGAATTATGACCTTTCAGTCACACTATTTTCGAGTTAAATTTTGAAAAAGAGAAAATTTGTTGTCATTGTGCCGGAATATATTTCAACTCGAAAGAATTTTTCAGTTTTGAAAAACTTCGAGTATCATTCGAATCTAATGTCGTTTTTTTTTTTTTTTTAAATCAAGTTTTCCACTGAAATGGAAATCAGTGTGAGATTTTCGTTTGAACATTTCGAGTTAAATCACACACGCAGCAGCACCACGAAATTACAAAAAATATGAGAAATCCGATGATGAATAGTAAAAAAACACGACAGTTCGCACTCGTTTATCTACATTGTTGACATTGTTCCTCTTTGTCTGTCTCTATCCTTCTCTCTCTTCTGTGACTTATTGCGTGGAAACTGGCACAATTTGAGGCTCGAAGTTCTAGTTGTAATATCAAAGCACAGCATTTGAGGTGATGATTTCTCGATATGTCTTCGTTTCTCTTCTCTATCTCTCTCTCTCTCTCTCTCACACACACCCATTTTCTTTCTCTCTCTCTCTCTATTTCTATCTTTGCTCTGCCTGTCTAATAGCAGCATATATTTCGCTCTCGCTATGAATCTCGATCGGATCCACAGCCACACTTTCACAATAGAACGAAATACAAAGCAGCAAACGCTCGCGTTAAAAACGAGTCCGACGCGAAATAGCGCGTGCCAGGAGCAATCCGTCGCAATGTCAACGAGCTTTTGTCCAAACAAAGAAAAAATACAACATGGTTAGGTTAACCCGCGTTTTTGTTCTCATTAAGATCTCCAACCTTCACAATTCTAGCTGCGCGACGTTGTACTTCTACAAATAACAAAAAAAAAGAAACTCGTCATACTCACGAACGAAAAAAACGACAAAACACGAACTCGAGAACAAATAAAAAATTGAGCATGTGCATGCACCAGTGTTCTAGAGTGACAACAATCGCCCTGACATATCACTGCGCATATATTTTTTAGTTCACCAAATACCCACCAAGCCACACTCGTTACAAGGGACGCTGCAAACATGGCTACGAGTCAACGTATATATTTTGTTCTCTCTTCGCGCATATATACAGCATTCAAGAAACAAAGCATCAGCATTGTTTGGAAAACAACACGATTAAACGTTTTAGGCCCTGACGGAGCGTCGAAGGACGAATAACAAAGATGCTTTACACCGTTCAAAGACGAATCAAAATTATATTCACCGCCACTGACAAACAAAAGAAAATACTTTCATATGTCAACCGTTTTTCACTATTCAAAGCACACACATCAAAGAATTCCAAAGACTTTTATATCTGATCGAGTGAATGCGAATGTTACGAAACGAAATAATTTTAAACAAGATAAAATCATAACACATTATTATTATTATTGTTGTTGTCGTTGTTGTTGTTATTTGTGTTTTTGATGTTCTTCTTTCTCCTCGTTCTTGTTGTGACTGTGCTATTTACTATACTAACTGTAATCGTACTGAAATTCTTGTCAAGCAATAATGATCTCTCTCTCTCCAAAAAAGTTTTGAAAAAAAGAAAAACGAAACAAAGAAAAAAAAAAAAACAACGGAATCATAATAAACTGTTGAGAGATGCATCTGAAATTGTCTCACGCATGCTTCGTAGACGAATACACTTTGGCGATGAATCGCACCACGATATTTAATCTTTTTTTATTACTTTCCAAAATGCTGGCCGGATAGACAAACTCGAGAGCTCGTTTCAACGATCTCGGAGCTCGAGTATGTCCTCACTCGAAAATATTGCCACTGAAACCATCAGCTGCCTTACATTTGCCGATTCCTACACGAAGAAAAGTGGTACTTTATTGTTTACGAATTTCACTCTATCATTCGAAATATTCGGAAATATCGTCAAATAATAATAATAATAATAATAATAATAATAATAATAACATCGCCTCTTCTTTCAGACGCCAACACTTTACCAACTCTGTGGATTGGCGGGTCTGTGGGTTCGATAAAAACTATCGTGTTTAACCCCCCTGCGCCTGAGGAACGTACCGTTCAGCCTGTGATTATTTCTACATGTAGTGAGTACTGAATTTATCGAAATTGTTTAATCCTCCACTCGAAAGGCTCGTTGGGATAATTGGCAAAAAAAATCGTTTTCACAGATGGATCATCGTTTAAGTTGAAAGGAAGCATTTTGACCATGTCTTTCTTGGATTGTAACGGAGCCCTCGTCCCATATTCTTACGAATCCTGGAAGGACGAGAATTCTGATAGTAAAGACCGTAGCCGTACGTTGGATTTTAAAACTTGTTATTACGATTGTTGACAATTGACAAACGCACGTCGATCGAAAGACGAGCTTTATCAAATTTCGAAATCTCAACGTTATTTTTATTGGAATTTCTTTTTCGGATTAACTGCGAACGAATTTGCTTCTTTTCACAATATCAATCGAGATGAAAAAAAAAACGTGAATTAATACAAGCACAGAAATAATATTTTTGACAAAACTTAATCATTTTCGCACGAAGCGTGTTTTTAACTGACGCTTAATGTGTGTCTGGTCGAAGGGAGCCAAGGAAAGATTGGAAACAGCAGAATGTCTCCGCTGCTGAACGCTCAGGTTTCAAGTGGCGATGGTTTTGAGGATCGCCAATTTGTTGTACTGACATCGGAAAAGCAGGCCAGAGTTGTCGCTCTACCTTCACAAAACTGTGTCTACAGGCAACAGCTGGCCGAGACACATATCGTGATTAAAGCTGAAATCACATCACTCAAAGGTAGCGCAGAAAAGGACGTCAATTTATCGACTCTCCGAACAACAGATGAGCCATCGAAAAAGTCGTTCGTTCGACCGACATTTTCATTTTCACACTCTCTGAGGGATTTCTTATTTCGTTTTAATTTCATTTCATTTTCTTCATCACTGTTAAAAGACACGAGAAAAAACGAGGATTGAACAGTTCGTTCAATTGGTCATTTTTTATATTTCAGATAGCGTTTGTCTCGTGTGCTATATTTCGAACGGTCATATAGCGATATACAGTCTACCTAGTCTCAGGCCATTGATAGACGTTGATTTTCTACCACTGTTAGATCTAAGGTAAGCAAAAGCTTCGTTCTCTCGATTCGTTACTTTTTATCTCTCGTTCAATAAACTTTAGCCTTATGTGTACATAAACATAACGAACTTCCATAGAGAAAAATAAATCTTTTAAGCGATTAAAACGTTATTCGCACTATATTGGTACGGAGTATATTGCACTTTGAAAATTTACGATTCATAGAACGCTTCGAATAAAATGAACATTATGTTTCTATTTATATAAATATATACATATATAAATAATACCAAGGTTAAACCATACATGAACAAATCATTTGTAAAATACATAAAACATTTGGCATAAGGCCTCGATACAATTAGTTATCTTTTTCTAATATTGCTGGCTTGTTATTATCGATTTTCAGCCAAAGCGATTTTAAGGGCATGTGAAACTTTATATTCTCTTCTCTACTACACATAATGCACACTACTCGTTAACCCTTAATACGCTCGCCAGGCATGCCGATCATGTAGAATATTTATTACTACTCGAGCACCGTTTATGTCGCACAGAATATTTTTCTGCGCTACTTTCATTCGTCTCTCATCAGAGATTAAAGTAATGAAAAATTGAATATTACTTTCATCGATTACCGTTCACGGTCGTTCTCAATTCTTACGCAAAACATTAACAATACTAAAAAACATGAACAAACATGGCTTCGCCTTCGGTTTAGCTTCGTTTCATAATTAATAACATTCTTTCTTGAATTGCGGTAGTTCCAACTTTACGTAATACTTGAATAAATCTATTTTTATTTTGAAGTTTTTTATCTTTGTGCAGTTAAATTGAGTCTTGTGTGAAAAAATTTTGACAATTTTCATCGTAGGGCGATAATAAAATGTAGTTGGCAGTTTAGAAAATTGTTGGTACGGAAATATACAAGGTAAAATGACAATTTTTCCATTTCGAATATATTTCTTCAACAAATCTTTCGTGTTTTTCTGGAAAAATGATTTTCTACTTTTCTGTTTATTGGAAAAAGTACGTTATATTAAAAACGACTTTAATTCGTATTACTTCGTTGATGATACAGTGCGAAATGACAATGCTGCTTCCACCGTGATGACTAAAGGGTCTTAAGGGTTAACACGAAGCTTAAATAATAGTGAAAAAAAAGAAAATTGAAAAATACTATCCAGTCTAAACCTTGCGAACGGGTAAATACGCTTCTTTCTACTTTTTCTGTGATTTCTAACAGTTTTCAGACTACAAAACACGGCATTGTAGACCCCATGTTGTCCATATGGGGTCATCAACTCTTTGTAAATGGCGATACCGATCAGTAAGTCATATGAATAAAAGCTCACTCGTTGTTCCTAAGCAACTCCTAATAATCACGATTTTACTCATTTTTTTATCATTTTTTTATCATCTTTTCGTCGCCGCAGCTTCAATCAAAACTGCTATTTACTGAGTGTCTTCTTTCCAACTGTTACAACTCTTTTTTCCTTTTTTTTCTCTCCACATACCTCGCTTTCATCTGTTTTTCTTCAATAAGATTTTTCTATCTCTTTTCTTCTTCTTCTTCTTCTGCTTCTAAATCTTCTAAATCTTTATTCTTATTCTTCTCAGTCTTATTTATCCAAAACCGATGCATTCGTTGACTCGAAATGGGAAAGACACTAACACCCAATTGACGAATAAATCATTGATAATTGATTGTAAATAAATGTTTTATTTGAAAATAATGTTGAAACGATCGAAAGGTGGATGTGACCGGAAGGTGAGTGTGTCCGCAAGAATAAAAGGTTTTATTCGCTCTCTTACATCGGGCAATCAACGACGTATAAAACGCTTCGAATTCGTGGAAATGAAAAAATAATACATTTATAGGGATTATCTTAGACGCACAACTTTTTAGGCAATAACTGAAGTTTTGCTCGGCACTGCAACCTGGACGAATGCATGGAAACGAAAAATTAAATCACCCACATCACAGCTCTCGTGACTCAATGATTGCACTCTGAAAAAAATTCGAATTTTTTATCCTTCCAATCTCGCAATTATCTCGTTACAGAGCTCAGCTGATTATGCTTAACTTTCTGCGTTTCTCAGCAAATTTAACACTGTACAAATAAAATCCACTTTTAACTTGAATCCACTCGACAACTGTACTCAGCGCGTTAATTCACATTTTTTTGATGTGCGCTGAGGAAGCAGTGAACCGAAGAATGGGTGTCAGGTCTATCCCGTTCTCGTGTACCGATTGTTTTGACGAATTTCGTTGATTAAATTAGCAAGCTAAAAATGTCTGCACAGGTATGAAACGGAGAATAATTGTTCTGGGAATAAATGAAAATATTTTTTTTTACAGAATCGCGAAGACGATTTGCTTGAGCAATCGAGGTCACGCTTTGTATCTCTCTTCGCCTACGGAGATCCAAAAATTCACGGTCTCCACAGAATTTTGGTGAGTGCTGCTGCTTCCCTGCAATTTTCCTCTTCGCGTTCCTCCCATTTTCCAGTGGCTTTTACTCCGGAAAGGAAAATGAAATTTTCACTCGATCTCTCACATTTCTATCGGATATTTCATTTCGTTATTATTTTAGCTCCGAACTGACGGAAATGATGGGAGATTTGTTCGTTGCTCATGACATGCCAGAACCCCCCAAAGAGAGTTTCTTCAAAGGGCTCTTTGGCGGTGGAGCTCGAAGTTTGGACAGAGAAGAATTGTGTAAGTACACGTCGAGTTTCATCGTCAACGGGAAATTCCGCTTTGGGAGCCCCGACTTCTATACAGTTGTTCTCGTGAATTCGTTTCAACCTAGCGATTTGCAACGAGCCTGTAAGAAATTTGCTCAACTTTCGAGTTTCCCGACTGTGCAACGTTAAAATAATACTAATCAAAAGTCAGTAGACTCAATTGTCAGAAATAATCGTGCGACGGATCGTCGGACGTCAACTTCCAGTGGTACGAAATAAATTCGTTTTGTCTTCAGAATTTTTTCAATTACAATGAATTTCATTATTTTATTTATCATTAAATTTCCAACTCGTTAGAGGCAAAATAGGAAGAAGAAAAACTGTTGATTCAATCAGTTATAACGAAGAGAATAATTATTTGCCAGCTTGTTGACCAATCGCAAATTCTAACATTGTGGAACAGGAAAATTAGTTCGATCGACTGAAATGTTTGTTCGCGGTTTCCATTACGATTCGCTGCTTTCGCGTGTCTCGTGTTTCGCCATTAGACTCTCAAATGGCGGCAACTAGGAAGGTGAATCAATAGCGCTATTAATCATTGACTAACAAATTGATGTAAATGAATGATGATGTTTCGCAGTCGGTGAATCGAGCGGTCGAGCTTCGCGTACGGTAGCGAAGCACATACCAGGACCGGATGCCCAAACGCAAGCGTTGCGTGAGCGAGTTTCAACGGCTACGGGTGACGTAGCGATGGCGCATCAGATGGTGATGGAAAGGGGTGACAAATTATCCCAGCTGGAGGAGAGAACGGCTCGTATGATGTCGGAAGCAGAGAATTTTTCGGGTTCTGCACACGGGCTCATGCTCAAATATAAGGATAAAAAGTGGTACCAGCTATGAGGATGTCATCCGTGCGATTATTATCAGTGGAATGATAATAGAATGAGAATTATTGTAACTTAGCATATTCGCGACGAACCCACACATACACACGCAATTACACATACACACATACACACACACACACACACACACACAAAACACAAACTCGTGAATAATATCGTATAAATTACAAATAGTTACGAAACCTCGAGGTTTCAACACGAACGTGCATTTTACCCGCGCAGACCCCAAGACTCTATAACTCTATACAACACTATACGCACATGAATTTAACGAAACGAAAAGCAAAAAAATTAACAAAACGAAAGAAACGATGGAAAAACGAAAAAAAAAAAACCCAAAAAAAGAAAAAAAAACAAATAAGCAAAAACAAAAAAAAATAATAAAAATGAAACAAAATTGCATCAGAGTAGAGTAAAACGAGATGAAAAACAAACAAAAATGTTGTATACTTCGATGAGAAACTCGGCGCGGGTGCTATCGTGGTTGTTATTAGTTATTGTCACTATTACAATGATGAAAGAATGCCGATGATGACTACTATTATTATTATTATCAATACTATCATTATCATTATTATAACTATGTTTACCGATTAATTATCATTGCTATGAAGATTCTATGATTATCATTGAATAATCTTACCAATATATATTATATATACATATGTATGTATATGAGTACATACATATTGTATATACACATATGTATATATGTATATAGTCGCACGCACACAGCTACGCAAAATGAAAGATGAAGATTAATTAGCGAACGAGAGAGAGAGAGAGAGAGTAAAAGGTGGAAAGAGCGAGGAGGGGAGGGGGGCAAGGAAACATACAAAACACACGATACACACGCGTAACCACGTTTGATTTGACGGTTTAACGAGCATACTATTACATATATACACGAGGTTAAGAAAAGGAAAAGAATTGGGTATGAAAAGATTTTTGAGGAGCGGGATAATGTAATTTCAATGTACGAGATGTAAAAGTCAATATAAGACGAGTTTGATGACTTTTTTTTCTTTCATCATTTCTAATGACGCTCGTCGTTGATTAATTCGGACGTCCTGTGACTCAAACACTAACTAATAGTATTAAAAGATGAGGAAGAAAAAATGAGGGAAGATAAATGAAGAAGAAAAAAAATTATTATTCGTCTTGCGGGTCTCAGCCGATTAGCGGCGTCGTGAGAAGGCGCGAAAAGATGAAGCGAAAAAGATAAAAAACAGAACAAAAAAAATTTTACAAAAAGGGAACTTTTATTCATTGTTATCTCAACTGGATTGAGATCAGAGTTTAATTGATTAACTTGGTTTTCCAATGACCAACTTAAATGATGAGAAAGAAAAACACAAAGCTGAAGAAGAGAAAGAGGGTGGAAACAAAGTTTTTAAATATAAACGAGAACGTAGGGGAAAAAACTGAGAGCACCTCTTCGTTTACTCGCAAATGGGGAAATAAATAAATAAATAAATTTAACAACAGAGAAGGGTGGAAACAAACAGGAAGCACAACAACCGCAAAGACGCTGTTCCGAATGCATTGACAATAAAAAATGTAGTCTTCGTAGTCGATGAAACACAAAATAATTGGCAATGATATACCAACTCTACATTTTAACAGCTCGTTTTGAAAAAAAAAAACTTGAAAATTTAACAAACTAAACAAACAAAAGCCGACGGCGCGTCAATGCAACAATACAGAAACAATTTTATGCGAATTGAGGGAGAGCAAACGGAGTATCGAAGAGAGTTGTAGTCTATAAGAAACGTAGTAATCGCTAGACGTGTTATGTATATAACAATGTCAAAATGGTAGTAAACAAAAAAAACTGTACGTTATGGGAAAAAGAAAGAAAAATATGAAAACGAGAACAAAAAAAACAAAAAAAAACCAAAAAAACCTTGAAAACAGCAACAGAACGTTAATTTGAGATGTCTTGTGAGCTAAACGCTAATCCTGGTATAAGTGACGAATTTAACTGAATTTATAGTGCACGCAATATAAAGGGCAAACTATTGTACTTGTACTATATGCATAAAATAGATTACGTAATGACAATATATAATAAATTCGATTGAATTAAATCGAGGCTCTGAATCATGGTACTTCTTCCATAGCAATAAATGTATAGTCGATGTTGATGATATAAAGAAGAAAAAAACAAGAGATTTACGCACCAACACACATACACATGAAAACACTGACACACGCAGAGACACGAAAAAACGTACCAAAACAGCACTCGTTGTAAACACGTGATCGAAATGGCAAAACATGCTTTTCCGAGCTGCAGTGGAAAAAGAAAAAAATTCAGATGGAAAAAAGCGTTTTCAAAGTTACTTAAAAAGATAGCATACATTTTTCTTGGACAATATTCAATTATTCAATATACTTAGTGTGTCAATTGTGTATAGTAGAGGATTTTTCAGTTCCAATAATAGTACAAACTTACAGCGTTAAAAAGAATAAAACAAAATTAATATTGAATCGTTGTAACGAGAAAAGGGGTATCGTGAAAAACAACATAAAAAAAACACTGAGCTTCATTCGTTAGTTTTTGTACGAGACAATGAAAAAAAGAATAATTGGCCAGCGCGATAACACAGAAAGCAAATGATAATTCTATGTTTTTTCGATTATTTGTTCGTCACGAGGATGTATACCTCATGGATAAGTGGAAAAAAAAGCAACATAATGATTAACTCAATATCAATTTATCTACGAATTAGCAGACATCGCTATAGTTATCGGTAGATGATAATGAAAAATAAAATGAAAACAATAAATGCTTCCTCAAAGTGCATTCGTAACGCTTTTTTTTCTTTACTTATTTCAATAATTTGATGGCGCCCAAATTCCTAAGGATTGAGAAAAAAGGAACGCTAGTACACGGAATTCATGAAAATATGATTTTTATGTCGAAACCCCTCGGGCGTTTATAAAAATACATAACTTATGAGCTACACGTAATCGGTGGTAAAAAATCGTTTTTTTTTTAATTTAAAATTCTTGACGATGTCAATCTGAACTACCGCGGTGTGTAACGCCTGACGCAATTTCCACAACAAAAGTACATATCGAAGTGTGTATATGACGAGTTTAGTGAAGAGGTAACAGCTGCTGCCACTTGGTGAACATTCATTTCCATCAATCGTCGTACGTATGATTCAAAACAGGCCTTTCCACACGGACAGAATTTTGCACCATCCAAATATTCTACCAGAGTCAAAGGAACGGTGCTACTGTCATAACTGATTCTGCACAGAAAATTTTTTTTATTTTTCACCAATATGCATGTTGAAATTCATGTGTTACGCAATTTCACCTCAGATTTACTACTGAACGCGCTGCAATTTCAGTCAATTTAGGAACACCCTCGATATGATTTTCGTTCAGCCGCGGTTGCCAACCAAAAGGGTTCGATGATAGGTTGAAGTCTTCCACATGTAAATTCAACATGCTCCCAGGCAAACAGTCCAACAAGTTCCTCTTGACATTCAAGAACTTCAAGGACATCAAATTTCCCATGCTTTGCGGTAAGGTTCTCAATAAATTATCAGTCATTTTTAGGGTCACCAGCGAACGCAATCGTCCTATTTGACTCGGCAGGTGAGATATCTATTGAAAATTCCAAAGAAATATAATATAGATTTTTTTCTAGGAACAATAGCACATTGTAGCTTGGTCATTTTATCATATTAAAAATTAAGATTCCTCTAGTCATCTTGCAACATTTTTTTTCCTTGGAATATTTTAGTTAATGTAAACTTGAACATTTCAACTCATGCAATCCAACTGATTTGAGAAGTAATAAAAGCTTGTTGGTCTGTTCATCAAAAGGTTTCTCCAATCTTTCGTTCATGTCATTGTACTGGCATCCCATAACTTCGAGTTGCGGAATGGCTTAAAATGGAAATTTTTTTTTAAACTGAACTTGATTTAATCCAAATTTGTATTTTTTTTCCAAAGGGTTCTGGTTTGCAAAATGATGAAAGACAATGAGTATGTCTTTAGAGAAAAAAACCATAGGATTGGATAGCTTACCTCGTTAGAACTGATGTCCAACAATTTTAAGTTTTTACGAATGTTTGTCCCATCCAGCCAAGTGGATTTGGATGACAAATCAAATTTCAAACGGTTAGAAGCAAGATGCAATTCTGTCAAGTTTGGTAGAGTGCCAAGTTCATTGGGTAGACTAGATAATTGATTTTCACTAAGATCCAATATCTTTAAGCTTTGTAACCTAAGAATTTGTCGGTCAAATGATTTTCTTTCCAATTTAGCCAAATGCAGAATTTCAGTTGTTCTAGGAAACCCTTCTAAAACAGGATAGTCTGCTTTTTTGGTTATTACTACTTTAGTCTTTTGGGTGGTAAAAGTTTTTGGATTCATGTTGGAGACGGAGAGAACAGCAGGATCAAGTTTTTTCAGTAAGCCAAGTTTGAGTACATGAAGAAAGCTTTTCAATTGTACAACGTCACTCTGAATAATTAAATCATGAGGCGGTTCTTTTAATCTGATTGTTGCTTTCCCATCATTGACGAATTTCGTAAAAATTTTTTCGATGTTGTCGTCGATCTGAAAGTTTAGCACTGCAATAAATACAAAATGTTTTCTTTGTATTTAAATAATCATTATTGGACCTTAATTTGTTTTTACCTTGTACTTTGTTCCTAATTTATTTGTCATTGTCTGCAAGAACAAAACAAGCTCATTGTTTTTTACAGTGGGTCTCGCAATTGTTAAACACCCACGTTGACCTTTTTTCCTCGAACGAATATTAATCGTAGTGAGCAGTCGACAATGAACCTCGACATTACACATAAGTTTCATTTTGAATTAGAAACTCTACACAATTACTGTAGAACACCATTAAATGTTTGAACAATTTTTACGTCTGTTTACATTTATTCACGAATCACCGAATACTGAAATGTTTGGTTTTGGACAACGAACATGGATCCTCATAGAAGTGTACTTCTTACGGACTGCTTGGCCCCACTTTTTTAGTGGCTAGCGCGGCCGAGTAATGTCGCTACTATCGACCGGTTTTAAGGGCGGGTTGTTCCAACTTCTAGGTAAGCCTATTTGACAGTTAAAGGTTTACAAGTCAATGCTTTTACCCGCCAGATAAACTACCTAGAAGTTGGAACAACCCGCCCTTAAATGATAAACCACGAGACAGGTAATACTTGCTAATTATATTTATTCTGTCGTTATTAATAGTTCTTAATTGCCAGAAGGTAAGAGACAAAAGAAAAGGTGGCTGGTGCGCGCCAAAACCGCACGCTAATTCCTTGCCACTGCTACAACTGTATAGCGGCTAAGAAAGGCGAGAAATTCTTCGTGGCGAAATGTCTTAGTTCTCCGCACTGCCGTGGCGGCGTGAGCGAGGCTACCGCCTCGCGCGCAAGCTGGGTGGTCTGGGTACATTCGACTTGGATGCTGACAGCGTTAGGCCTGCTACACACGGGGCGGGTTGTTCCAACTTCTAGGTAAGCCTATCTGACAGTTAAAGGTCTACAAGTCAATGCTTTTACTCGCCAGATAAGCTACCTAGAAGTTGGAACAACCCGCCCTTACGGTCAATAATATTGCGCAATATAGGTGATTGCACACTATTATTGAATGTGTAGATGTAGTATGGAAACATTGCGCAATCATTGAACAGAAGTTTGAGAATATTATTAACCGTGTGTAGCGGGCCTTAAAGCTCTAGGAGCGCAGATCCGAGCCAACCACAAACAGAAAAGAAGTTGAATTTCCTTGTCACATCATTTGGCCTCGAATGCGATCATTGTTGATCGGTTTTTGTATACAAAATGTTCATTGTTTTCGGTAGTTAAATTTTTTCACTACGTACGAAAAGCGTGTGTATGATGTAAAAAACGTTAAAGTAAAATTTTAATGCGTATAAAAGTTTGCCAAACAATTGAAACACCTGACGTGATATGAAGAATAAAAAAAATATATAAACAAAAATTAAAGACATGTGTGTTGTGTAAATAGTCACACGATGTCAGGTTCGTAATCGTTTGAAATAAAAATATATTCATTTCAAAATAATTATTCGTTGACTATGCAAAGTCAACGAACGAGGTTGGCTTTATAGAAGGAAAACTCATTGAAACTTATTTACTAAAATTCCAGGTATAAATTATTCAAAAGATCAAATAGAGCAAAAAAGGTTATTGGCCTTGCAGCGTAAAGCTGAGAAAGATGCAAAGAAGACTGCAACAAACAACTCATTCAACCAGTACAATTCAACCCCTGGTAAATCGGGTCTCAATTTAAATTCTCCTGAACATAATAAAGCACTGAGTTTAATTCAGTATGCATACAAAAAAGATTCATGCGGCGCTATGAGATCACCAAAAAGTTATAACAACAGACCAACTCCTATTGATGCTAAAAAATTTTTTGCTCCTGTCACTGTCCTAATGGGCACTTGTACTATGATTACCGAAAACCGCTTCATGGTTGATGTTGAATATCATCAAAAACTTATTGATGTGTTCAAAACAATTCCTAGCAAATTATATGGTAAGCAAAGTTTAAAAGAAATATGTGTTTTCTTAATCGATCAGATTTCCTGCAAATTTCATCCAAAATTTCATGCAGATACCATGGAGCATTTCTTTGCATATATTTTTTAAATCTATTAAGATAGCAAATTTAGTACCAAAGTTAATTGAAAAGTACTAAGCTTGGTCAAAAAAATCAATTATTTTATTTATTCAATTGTTATTACAGTAATTTTTCAGGTTGAAACTAAGGTTTTTTAGGACAACTTTGACAATGTTACGCAAAATGGAACTGCAACAATTTATGGAATGATAAAATTATTGACTCGAAAATTGTAATGGGAATTGAATTTGAATTTTAGATCAAAAAACTCGTCGTTGGAGTTTCCACATCTCGGACTATGAGAAATTGACTTCAAAGTGTAACGCACTAAGGCCAGAAGTGGTTTTAGCAGGAATCCCGAGTTATGTGATGAAAGTAAGACTTGATTCTTTTCAATTCTTGGTAAAGTATGAGAATATCTTTTATCTCCAATTTGTTTTTTTTTTTTTTTTCAGGTATTCAAGAAGAGCCTAACCAAACAGACTGAAGTAGAATTAATAGATCTGTCGCCGATTGACAGTAAACTAACCGAGAGCCTAATGCCTTTTCAACAAGAAGGAATTAGGTAACTGTTTGAAAAGATTATTTTACTTGCTGTTTTCAATACCGAAACTATATTATTTCTTTTATTCTTGCAGATATGGAATATCAAAAAGAGGTCGATGTTTTATAGCCGATGATATGGGACTTGGAAAAACCATACAAGCTCTAGGTTTGGCACATTATTATCGAGAAAATTGGCCTCTTTTGATAGTCACTCCTTCTTCAGTGAGGTAATAATTTCAGTGAAAAAAATGATACGAAAATTGGGTTTGATACTATCATAAACAATTGAAACTTTCTAATTTTTCATTGCGTTGTGTTTATTCCGGTGGAAATACGTAATTGAAAATCTAAAGGTCATTCGAATGCACAGTCTCGAGCTTTGACTTTAAAAAATCGATAACTCCAGTTAAAATTCGTTTTTCAACTTCTTCCAATCTATGCTATTTCAAATTTATAGGTACCAATGGTCTGAAGCAATTTTCACTTTCCTTCCGAGTGTGCCAGTTCAGAGCGTCCACCATTTTACCAGTGGTAAAGATTACATTGGAAATAGTCAAATAACGATAGTCTCGTACGATTTGCTGGTCAGATCGATCGAAGTGTTTAAACGCCGGACTTATGGATTCGTGATACTTGTAAGTAATCAAGATTCACGAGTTGAAATTGTAGAATGAAAAATCATGTTGTATTCATAATTTTATTCAGTATCATTACAATTCATTTTGCAAAATCATTCGCATTGTTATTCAAAATTTAGTTTTTTTTTCGTTTTAAAAACCTATTGTTTTTTATCCTGAAACTTACAAACGTAAGAAAAAAAAAATATCACTCATCACAATCATTGATGCAAACTTTAATATTGCTGAATGCACAAAGTTCCAAATAAATTTTACACGAAAAGTTATTCCTGTTACAATTTTAGGACGAATCTCATACGGTGAAAAGTGGAAAAACCGCGAGGTCGAAAGCGGTACAAGTAATAACAACGAACGCTTTTCACGTTGTGCTTCTTAGCGGAACACCAGCGTTGTCACGACCAGTGGAGCTTTACTCACAAATCAGTCTTATCATGGGGCACTCTTTTATGGGGTAAATTATTAGAAATTGAAATAATATACAAATATATTACTGGTTCAGAAGAGCATAGCCTTGTGCGAGTTTTCTTTTTTAATTTCATAATTTCTGTTAAGAATTCTTTCTGAATCTTCAAGCATATATAAAATCAATTTTGATCTCCACATCGGAACCGGAAAATGGATTATTCCCTCACATCAAAAATTTTTTGTATAAACAAAAACTGACAAAACATTGTAATTATGTATTGAATTTTCAGATTTCACGATTACGGAATTCGTTATTGCGCAGGGGAGAAGAAATCTTTTGGTTGGGATTATTCGGGCTCTTCGAACATGCAAGAGTTACAGTTGTTGTTGAGAGCATGTTGTTTAATCAGACGGTTGAAATCTGACGTACTGAAGCAATTACCCGATAAAATCAGGTAAATTTCATCTACTTACAATAAAATTGGAATACAAGTAAAATATTTGCACAAAGCATCATCATGGATAACACTATGATTGAATTTCAGGCAAGTTGTTATACTAGATCCGACACTGATTAAAAAAGCATCAGAAGAAGCAAAAAAGATCGCTGCAAAACTGGGAAGCTCGGGATTGGGACATCGAGACAGGGAAAACGCTATATTAGAATATTATCACGAATCGAGTGATCAGCGAGTCTTGGCCGTATGGTTAGTCTCATTTTTTTATATGTATATATTTTTGGAGTATATTAATGACCATAAATTACGTAATTACGTTTTTTTCAGCAATTACGTTGCCGATCTTCTCGAACGTGGACAAAAGTTCCTCATTTACGCTCATCATCAACTTGTTCTTGACTCAATCTGTCAGCTTTTACATTCCAAAGACGTCCAGTACGTTATTGAAACATTCAAATAATTGAATTAAAGTTTGCTTTGCTAGAATTCGACAAAATGTTGGCGGGCTCTTTTTTTTTCCGTAGAATGAAACATATTGTGACTTTCCTTGTTTTAAACTTTCAGATTTATACGAATCGACGGTAAAACTCTTCCGGATCAGAGAAAAGCCTCAGTTGATTTGTTTCAAGAGTCAGATTCATGTTTGGTTGCAGTTTTATCGATAACTGCAGCTAATGCCGGTATCACCTTGACCGCCGCTCAGCTTGTGGTGTTCGCTGAACTTTTCTGGAACCCTGGGGTAGGTGGACGAGCTCCTTGCTTTGACTCTCATTTTTTTCACTCTGCAGTTCTTGGGCGTAAAATTGCTGGCATGCAGATTGAATTAACAACTCTTCTGTGTTTCAAAAACGATTGAATTGCAGTTTAAGAAAAATTCCTATGAACGAGGAAACAGAAAACCGTCGAATACCTTTATTTTTGAAAAAATAGTTATGGCTTCAGACCTGAACAAATCTTTCATATTATGATGATGCATGTTTTAAGTTTTAACTATATGTGAACTTGAGAATAGTTTGAAATTTGAGAAATATTCTGTTATTTCATTCCACTCGAAATTATTCAATATTGTTTGATGAGAGAATTTCAATTTCTTTGTAACTTCAAGTTCACAAGATAGGAAAAATAGACCAATTTCGAGTAATGATATGCTGCACATCTTCCCCAGCCTCTTGAAACTTTATTTTTAACACTTGGCGTCAAGACGTCGCCATGTCTCTAGATATTGGAAACTTATACGATAAATCAAAATGTTATTTATCCAATTCCAGATTTTGTGTCAAGCTGAGGACAGAGTTCATAGAATCGGTCAGAGCGGGAGTGTGACAATTCAATATCTCGTAGGAAAGAACACAGTGGACGATTATCTGTGGCCTCTGATTCAACACAAAATTAGTGTTCTGACGAAGGTTGGCTTGGATCAGAACTTTTGCTTGAAAAATGCGGAGGTTTCGGAACAAAAGATGAACGAAGAAAACTCACTGTCGAAGTCTCCAATTGAAAAGCAGACTTCGATGGACTCGTTTGTAAGTAAATGCTCGCCGAACACGAGTCAAGAAAGTGGTCTCAGTATGAATAAAGAAAAAAGTACCGACGAGGCTTGTGAGAATTTCGGAAACTTATTAGATCTTGATGAAGCTGACTTTGCCGACATCGATTTCGACGATGTTTCGTGATAATTAAAAAAAATAAGAGAGACAATGGACAAAAGATTGTACAGTTGTGTCGAAGGAGTTGTTACCTCGAATTTCCACGTTAAAGATAGGAATTATTTTTATGTATTCAATATATTTTCGTCGCCATTATTTTGTGATACGAACGATCAATTTTGAGGCAATTAAAGGTCATTCTATATGCAATATCTTGTTTTACCTTAATACCTTGAGAAACCTCAAAAATTCCCCTAGGGAAAAAAAACTCGAAGAAAATTTCTCAAATTATGGAAAAACATATAAAAAACGTTCTGGTTGTATATATGTGTGCACGGTCGTATCAGTAGCAGCCGCTCTAGCCTCACGGATAAAAGTGAGTTTAGCCCAAAAATATGAAGAAGAAGAAGACAATTAGGTTGTCGTCGTCGCCACAGCAGCAGCAATAGCAGCGGCGCCGCCGGCCTTTTGGAGACAAGCAGCCTAGTTAAAAAAAAAATAATAAATAACATCTGTGGATTTGCGGCCTGTGCAGGGCCTGTTTTTTTCTTTGGTTATGTGTTTCTAATCGTTTCGTCGTAAAAAAAAAACAAATTGTGTGACAGTTAAACAAAGTTTTGAAATCGTTTCAACGAAAATGCGCGTACGTATAGTAATACGAAAAAAATAATAAATAAAACTCAAAGTTGAGAACGCGGCCGAATTAATTTTTTCTACGAATTACAGGTGTGAGCATATAAAAGATGGGTATCAGCCGCGTGCACGAGCAGAGTCTTCTGCTGGTCCATTGTCTATTCACTTGTGTTTATTTCCCTGGAATTCTGATACTCCTGAAATATAATGAGAGCCTTTACACCGTGGGATCTTTCAAATTTCTACCAATTTTGACAATTCTTATGTTTGCCGAAGTGGTGAAATTGGTATTTTCAACGACGCAGAAACAACAGCAGTTTTTCTTAGGGAGAGCAGACGTAAAGCCAAATGCTCGTTCAAAAAAATCATGGTTAAAAGCAATTAAAGATTTGTTTAAATTTTCTATAGTCATGTTAATATTGTTTGCAGTTTATTATATTATGGTAGTGTTGTTCGGTGCTGCTTTGTTCAGTCATTTAGAAGAGACGAGTGTGCTTAGTCTCACACTGGCAACCTTGACTTTTGTTCCAGGGGCTATACATTTAGGCATAGATATGGCACTTCTTGTTTTAACAAGCCCTAACACTTATGATATTGGTCCAATCGGACAAGCCATTAGCTTTCATATAAAAACTACTGTACTGGGAGCTTGGTTGGGGGCAATAGCGATCCCTCTAGATTGGGACAGACCCTGGCAGGTTTGGCCAATTCCCTGCGTCCTCGGTGCCCTTGTTGGATACATGCTTGGACACTTGTACACACTAATTAAAACCTTGACTTTTCTGCGGAGTAACCGAAAAGCTCAGAGATGATGCCTGCCTTCAAAAGATAGGTTTGACTCGGATAGTCAAATACTGCGAGTATTGGAATAAATTTTTACACTGTTTCTTTTTTGTACATTTTTTATCTAAAACTGTAATTTTGCATTAATTCAACGCGTTTTCCAAATGAACTATTATACACTTCGACTATGAAGGTTCCAGTATTTGAATTAAGAATAGATTCGTCAGCAATTGATTTTATGTACAAGCAACCCAAAGGCATAGCGACTGTACGGAGGAACAAATGATAATTGAAAAATGTTTTCCTTTTAAACACAAAATGTAAGTTTTGTTACACTAGAAGGACATTTTGAAATTATTTTAATTAAAAGAAAGTAGGACCTTATTTCAATCAATTTCTTACTTTTAATAGGAATCGAATTGAATAATTCAAATTGAATAATAGGAATAATTAGGTTTAATATGGAAAAGTAGAGGAAAATGTACGAAAAAACACGTTTTTTATGAAAATAAAAAGATCATCAAATAAACTGTTATTAAAAAAAATCTATGAAGACCATTCAATAAAACAAATTTGTTATATTTATTTTTCCAAAATTTGACTGAGATACCCAACAGAATTGATAATTTTCGGATATTGTCGCAAGTTGAAGCTAGAAATTTTCATGTCATTCAAAAATGTGCCTCTAATGACTTTTTGTTGCATTCTTTTCAATTCATGTTACCATATGCAAATTTTCAAAGTTTGCACATAGCTGACAAGATTCAACCGGAAAAAAAAAAGTATAAAGCTTGTCAAAATCAACAGACTTGTTTTTCAATGCATACTACATTGCATCCTGAAACCAGAAATTCTGATGCCATCAAAAAATGAGCCACCAACGACTTTTTGTAGCATTTTCTGAAATCCATATTACCATGATACCATGATAGGTAGTGTCTCGTATGGGTGCCATCGTTTTACGTATGCCGAGCTCATTTTTCTGAGTCCTTGAAAACCCATGATCGAACCTGCATGGCTTCAGAAAAAAAACAGGTTAGTCTGAGGGGTTGAAAAAAATAAAACTTTTGGCTGTGTCCTGAACACGAACGACACGGATGGCTGAGTCGGGCCGGTCTCGTCGTCACGACAACGCGAACCTAACACACGCCTTTTAATGGTACAAAAGAAATGTCGACCCTCGATGTTTTTACGTGCCCAGTAGTTTACAAATACAAAACAAGATTATTTTCTTGTAGTGTTTTTCTCGTA
Source organism: Venturia canescens (assembly GCF_019457755.1). NCBI lineage: Eukaryota > Metazoa > Arthropoda > Insecta > Hymenoptera > Ichneumonidae > Venturia > Venturia canescens. The sequence goes on from NC_057425.1 coordinate 6,278,176, forward strand.
ATTATTCTAATCATTGCTACAATAATTTGCCCGTTAATTATCGTTTATCAGACAGGAGGTAAAAAAAATTGATTTGCCTCAATTTTATGTTTTTTGGATACGTGATTCGTATTTTTTTTTCAAACAGGTTTTTGGCTTCGAAATCGAATTCACGTCGAAACTCCTCTAGTCAATTTTGCACACAAATATTTTCTTGTTGGTGACAAAGATTTTCGTGCCAATCCCATTGTTTGCTCGACTTTTTTGAATTATAAAGAAAATCCTATAAACGATGACTGTACAATCGTTAAAGTGAGTATTATGATGTTCATTTAACAAATATCACATAGATTGTGGAGTTTGAGTATTTATTTTTTTACAGGTGCATGAAATTGATGCTAACAAGGATAGGAGGACCGATGTTCTCAAGTTTGAGGCACAATTCTATAGTGAACAACCATTGAGAACTCTAAGGCTTCTATTATTCTTCCATATCGAATTACAGGTTTGTACTTTTTTCAAATATTGAAGTGAAAAATCAACTTAGAAAAATTTTTTTTACAGAATATCGATGCTCGCTAAAATTGATTAGAATTTTCCTTTAGCATGATGACAAAAACAAATGAATATAGTAGGTACTATAAATTTCATTTCTCAGATGTAATTTTTAATACGACATGTGAAAAAATGTTTCAGGAATTAATAGAGGCGTTAATTGGAACAATAGCAGTCTTTGATTACACTCTGGACGATAATGTACAGAAGGTCCATTTTATCAGTGATTTGAGATTACATCAGAAAAGTCTTTTGCGGATCGACAGTTTTCCTGAAGTCTATAATTCTAGTATTGATTTCGAAGACAAAACACTGGTTGATGTATTGTCAGAAAATGCAAGAAAAAAATGTGAGTAGAAAAAATCTATCGATTATTCTTAAAAACATTTTTTGATAATTTAATGCAATTAGAAAACATCTTTTTCAGTATCCGCGCAACTCATGAATACTCGAGTGACACAAGAAACAGGATTCTCTAGCGATGAGCCAATTATTGTTTCGGGAGAAATCCTTTATTCTGAAGAATTGATACATTATCAGCCCGGGTTGTGGGAAGAACTGAAATGGGCATGGATTCAATATTTGTCTATTTTTCTTATCTTTGCATATCTCAGCACAAAATTGTTGCAATTTTTGTTTAGTAATAGACATCTCAAGAGCTACATCATTGTACCTTGGAAAATTGAATAAAGTACTTTTCAAAAAATGGTGTTTTTATTTGATCAAAATAAAAGATAGAAGTTTAGGAAAACTTTCCGAGTGTTACTTCAGGAAACAAAAATCTTTTTATCGTTTTGTCTATGTATTCTATTTAAAGTGTTCTACTCTTTTTACAGAACAGTTTTTGATCAAAGAAACCCCTCACTATTAAAATAGAATGAACCCATACTCAATTTATAAATTCATTGATAAAGTAAAATAGTGAATCTTGTTCGAAAATATAGAAAAATGGTAGAATTATCCTCGATTCTTTACTCCGATTTGGGCTCGATGAATTATAGTGAGGTTATGTAACACGTTACTTCAATTTGAGGATCGATTAGAAAATTATTATATTTGCATGCAGTTAATATACAATCTTTTACTTTTTATAAACAGTGAAACAAGTTTGTACAGTCAATAGTGACGTTTTTTTAGTTTTTCGGTACTATTTATTTGAGGACCGGGGCCTGCGGACTCGTAACTCGATTTGTTCTAAGCCGACCGCGGCGCTGCGGATAAACTCGTCGTTACGATTCGTATCGCTGCGCTGACATTCCAGGAAATCACGTTCTCGGTCCTTATTACTCCAGTCTCCATGGTTTTGACATTAGTGTAAGATGGCGGTATGTTTCAGTGGACGTGCGTGAACGGGTTATCGCGATATTTCGTTGACTTTTGTTTTTTTCGTGAACATTTTTGTAAATAACGTGAGTGTTAAAAGGATAAATAATGGAGGCTGGTGCAAGTGCCGGTGCTCGCACCTCGCGTTTCATGATGGAGGGGGTCGGTGCTCGTGTTATTCGTGGGCCCGAATGGAAATGGGGCAAACAGGTTAGGAACATACACACAACATTGAGCAATGTCAAAATTTCACCGTGTTTTTTGTAACGAAAACATTTACTTTAACATTATACAAAAATTACAGCTTGCATATTACTAAACAGTATTAATTTTCGCAATGACAATGGCTTATAGAAAGAATGTTGACATTCCTTCAATCTCTGGGAAAAAATTGACATTTGTTTTTTTTTTTTCGAACGTCTATTAATTTTTTAGTACTGTCATTTTTTATTTCTTGACGATTTGACTAGTCGTCAATCTAGCAGCAAATTGATTCATAATTTCCTATTTCCAAAAATTTATGCAGCTTTTTGAAATCAAACGTTTGCATGATAGACGAATTATTAATAGCAGATGGTATCACTTAATATTTCTCTAGATAAACAATGAGAAAACTAGATTCAGATAGTTTAACATTCTTAGCATGTAATATTCAATTGTTAGGAACAATGAATCAGAATAAAAAGTTCAGTGAAGAGGCTGTAACAAAGACTCAGTATAAAATAAACATCATTGTATATACATAGATCATAGTGAAATTTGATACTCTTACAAGGGGTTCTCTTATTTAGAAGTCAATAGAAAAAAAATAATGACAGTTATGGAATAGAAATGATCATGAAAATTAGAATGAAACAAAATATAAAATAAAATATACAATCAATTCATTTATTATTTCCATTATAACTGCATGATAAAAATTATAAAAATATGATATACTTACTATTGTTTCCAAAAAACCATGAAAGATTATAAATTTTTAGAAAAAGAATATTAAAATTTTCTAGCCAGCCATTACATGAAATTTTTGTGCTTTGCCCAAGGGAATAGAAGCTTTGCTTTGTATACTAATGATATAAATATTAACGTGGTAAATATTATAGGCCACAAGTATCATTTGGTTCATGAAATATTCAAAAGTAGTATAGATATCGAGCCAGTGATTTATTTGAATCAGAATAGAATTAACATCATGTATCAACATTCATCCATCAACAAATATTAATAGTAATGATGAATTTTGTATAATAATTTGAACGTTCCCAACAGGATGGCGGAGAAGGACACGTTGGAACTGTGCGAAATTTTGAATCCCCTGAGGAAGTAGTTGTAGTGTGGGACAATGGAACCGCAGCTAATTATCGATGCTCTGGAGCATTCGACCTTCGTATCCTCGATTCAGCAACCACAGGTGTTAAACACGATGGCACAATGTGTGACACTTGCAGACAGCAGCCGATATTTGGTATTCGTTGGAAATGTGCAGAATGCAGCAATTATGATCTCTGTTCTATCTGTTATCATGGTGATAAACATCATTTGAGACATAGATTTTATCGTATTGCGACTCCTGGCAGTGAGCGGGTCATGCTGGAACCTAGAAGGAAAAGCAAAAAGGTATGCATACAAAGAATACATGGGAACAAGGTTCACATTACTGGGAGGCATGAGACGTCTTTTCTTTTTTAGCCCATGAATTTTCAATATTTTCTAAGAAAGTTTTATCTATGGGACTCTCATGTAATTAGTAGATAAATTTGGCTTTTCTAAAAAATTGTGATAATCAATTACTCCTATTCACAGATCGCGATCAGAGGCATTTTCCCTGGTGCCAGAGTCGTTCGTGGTGTTGATTGGCAGTGGGAAGATCAAGACGGAGGTAATGGTCGAAGAGGAAAAGTGAATGAGATACAGGATTGGTCAGCTGCTAGTCCGCGTTCTGCAGCTTATGTTATTTGGGACAATGGCTCAAAAAATTTGTATCGAGTCGGATTTGAGGGAATGGTAAGAGTTGTCGAAAGTTCATTTTATTTTTCAGTCGTTCAAAAACGTTGCACACTTACATTGTAAGTCTAGTCATGAAGTCTTAACGTTGTACTTATTCGCTACACCTGGGACAAAACATGATTTTTTTTTTCAAGTCAGTAACTATTTATATTTGGCTCAAAAGGGGATTTTAAATCGACGTTTTGGTGTGAAAAGTTTTTGAGAATTTTAGAATGAAAAATAACCAGGCTGTAAAATTAATAAATTTTTTTTTTCACAGGCTGATTTAAAAGTAGTGAGCGATGCAAAGGGGCAAACGGTTTATCGTGATCATTTGCCTCTGTTGGGTGAACAAGGCCCCGGGCGCACAGGGCCTCACGGTCTCCAGATCGGTGATCAAGTAAACGTTGATCTCGAGCTTGAAATAGTTCAGTCTCTTCAGCACGGTCATGGTAGCTGGACGGACGGAATGTTTGAATGCCTTGGAACGACCGGAATCGTCGTCAGCATCGACGAGGATCACGACATTGTAGTTTCGTATCCAAGTGGCAATCGTTGGACTTTCAATCCTGCTGTACTTTCCAAAGTTCAAGTTCCAGTCACGGTGACGAACTCGAGTTCTGACAATCAAAGATTCGCTGTTGGCGATTTAGTTCAGATATGCAATGATTTGGAGAAAATAAAATTGCTTCAGAGGGGCCATGGCGAGTGGGCCGAAGCTATGGCACCGGTACATTTTATGATTTTTAGATAATTCATTTGAGAATAGCTATCGATTAGTGGTTTTTCAATTGCAAAGAAAAATCGCAATGCAGTTTCCGATTTTGTGTTTCGATCCTATAAACTGATTAATTAAGAATTGGATGTGACAATCGATTGATTTATTCTCTTGACAAAATGGTTTTTCCCCATTTTTAAATCTGCTTAGCATGCTCATCAATGTACTTTTAGCACAAAATTTAGGATAGAATTTTTCTTTTGAGAAGACTTGTTAGATTAAGGTCTTCTTGGCTAGTAAATGGAATTATTCAAACTCAGAAATATTGTTGAAGCTCAAACTGATGCACATGCAAATATTGATTCAATGATATTGAATCTCTATATTCAAGTAACAAAGTATAAAGTAAACATCATTGCAACAAGAAGGATATTCAAGTGCAGGCCGGTAAATCCTTCATTTGCTTGTTTCCAGACTCTGGGAAAAATTGGTCGTGTTCAACAAATTTATCACGACGGTGACCTCAAGGTCGAAGTTTGTAGCACTTCTTGGACTTATAATCCTCAGGCTGTTATAAAAGTTGCGAGTAGCGATGGCAGTACTCCAGGCATTAGCAGCGGTGGTAAGATTCGTTCTTATTCTTAGTTCGATTACTACGATTAACATCGTCTCTATTGCGAACGATCTTAGCTTAAGGTTGTATTTAAAAAATATCGCGGCAATATTTTATAATCGGTTTCTTTTAGACTCTTTCTATTTTTTATAATTGGTTATTATACATTTTGATTCTGAATCCATCACTCTATGCATGCGAACATAAACTCTACAATGGATTCGTAAACTAGGCTGATCTTTTTATTATAAAATTTGACATCGTTTTCATTTCATTGCAGGCGTCTAGTATTAATTTCGGCAATGCTACATAAATTTGACAATGAATTGTCGAATTCATTATTCAAGGAAAAATTATTCATTTTATTTTCAGAACGATTGTCAGCAATGTTGAAAAAGTTATTTGAAACTCACGTGTCGAGTGACATAAACGAAGAACTTGTGAAAAATTCTGCCACCGGCGATGCTGCGAAGTGCGAGGAATGTCTGAAACGACCGGACGCCGATGTCAACGGCTCGTTTGCCGGTCACACAGCGCTACAAGCTGCCAGTCACAAGGGCCATCTTGAAGTGATCAAAATTTTATTGCGCTTTAAAGCAGATGTTGAAATTGAGGTATGAGAAATTTGAAAATCTTTTCGTAAATGACACCTCGTTGACGAATCTTTAGTGACCACTTAAAAACCGGCATAAATCTCTTTGTAAAACTGCGTAAAATGATTTGAAAATTAGATGATATTTTTATTCCGGCATTCTTTTCATTGAGACTCGATTTTCTAATCAGATTTTTCGCTCTGGTTGCATAGTTCATTTTTTAGATTCTACAAAAAATAACCAAAATTGAATAAATTCAAATAAAATCAATGGACAGTTGATAGTTATTATTCGACTTCAAGATTTGTCAAATATCGTCATCGCGATTATCATATTGAGTTTCGAAGTTCGAAGTTCCTTCATTTTAGTCCGTCAATATTCACACAGCTTAGTTTTTTTCTTACAAATATTTGACAAAAAATCGTTCATTTTTGCAGAGTTAAAAGAATTTATTGCATTCCAACGATGACGTAATTCTCATAATCGTGTTTGAACGACAAATATAAATTCGAAAACCATTCTGTTAGAAACGCGATCGATCTTTGACCGAAATCTTGAAACGATATTAAATGGCTGATATGTTCAACAGGATGAGGATGGCGATCGCGCTGTACATCATGCAGCATTTGGTGACGAGCCTGGAGTGATGGCGCTTGTCGCAGGTGCTGGAGCTGATTTGAACGCTCGCAATAAAAGACGTCAGACAGCTCTGCACATTGCGGTCAACAAAGGTCATGCTGGCGTGGTTCGTACTCTCCTCGAATTAGGCTGTCATCCGAGTCTGCAGGTAAGATCTTATTACATATTCCTGTTGCAAAATAATGGTCGTGTGGGAATCGAACGAAATTCCGTGTCTGAAATTCTCGCTCAGGAAATGAAGAAAATAAAAAATAATTGAAGTACATTTGACCATGGTACGAAATACATTCGTAGGAATTTGGGAATATTAAATAAGTGTCGATTCGTTGGTCGAAATGATAAAAAATATTGCTTTTGAGTTGCAATTCTTGTAAGTTGGATTTGAGAATTTCGGTAAAATTTACGTGTCAAATAACTTTTGAACATTTGAACAAGTAAAATTCTGAGTTTCAGTGAATATGATAATGCAAAGTTGGCACCCTGCAAGATTTTCTCGTGAATTTTTCGCGCAACGATGAGTCTTGCGTGAGAGTGACTTTCCCACGTTTCTTTTGCGTTCACGTATCCCAAAGAAGATTCGGATTCATGGATGCGAAGCGTGAGCTTCTTAAACCTTGTGAAATATAGCTTTCGTGTTGCGGTTAGATGAACGCCGGCTTGTCGAGGGGCAGCGAAATTTCGAATACGTATATTTATACGAATATTCGTTCATAATGTATCTGAGCTTGGAGAGAAATTCAAGGATGTTGGTTGCCTCGTTTATTTCATCCTCAATGCGTCCAGCTATGATCTACAACTTTGTGCCTTTGGAGCGTGATTTATTCAACGGAAATAAGGAAACTGACAATTTATTTCTATCATTCGTGCTTCGATTCGTCCTGGAAAATGATGAGATTTAAAAAATTTTCATTTTCTTTTCTTCTTAAACAAAATGAGATTCGTCCCGGAAGGAAAGTAGATAATTTTAGGGGTAAAACAGGGAAATTAATGAAGTTGCAAATACTCGAGAACGAGAAAACCCGAAATAACAGGGTTAATTTGATTTTCTCAGGAGGTCTCGTGCGCGGATAGCGATATCTCCTCATTTGCAGGAGTCTCAATTAATCCACTTATATGGACGAGGAAACCTCGAATTCCAGACTTGGCAACTCTCGAGAATTTCCTCGTTGCGGAGGCCTCCGGTGATTGTGTTGCGCGAATACGTGTCATGCATAATCGCCCATGCCGTCGAGCGAAATCCACGTATTTTCGTGTATATGAATTTAGACCCAAATTCGGTCAAATTTTCCCTCCAAAGTAACACGTGTGAATTCCATTTTCGTAAACGCCAACGATTCGTTCGCTGGTCTCAGCGCTCGTTTATTCATTTGTGGTAATTCAATCGCGGTTATAAATTTCCTTCCTCTGAAATTCAGTTCTCCGGAACTAGGACTCTGAAACCGTGCTCTCTTCAAATCCTTGTGTTTTCTGGAGCTTCCAATATCGTATGTGAGCTTAAAAACGTTGCCATTTTTACGAAAAGGAAAACTATCGGCCAAATTTTCCAAAAGAAATGAAGAATTATAGATGCAATCTCAACATCAATAGAAAAAAGTCCTAACTTATATGGCTTTAAGAATTCCTTTCGAAATATCGTTAAATCGATGCAATTTTTTTTCCTCGATTGAAACAAATTTCCTTTCTCTCAAACACAATATTTAGTCTGATAGGACAACTAAATATTTCTCGGCAAAAAAAAATTATTAAACGATTACCGTTTAGTTCATTTGACGATAAGAAGTCGGGTATTTGATTTCGCAGTTCGATAGTATAAAATTTGAAGTAAAAGCTTCGTGAATTTATATTATTGACTCACGGATACACGGATTGTTCAACCGAAATTTATTAGCATACATAAAATAAGCAGTGAACACCCGAGAAACGTCTACCTCCCTTAAAACCAACATTGATATATGTTTACTGTTAATTTATACAATTTTCACGGTTATTATGAAAATTCGAAGAACCACCCTCTTCCTTATGCCGTTGCTGGTATAGCCAACTTCCTTAATGACTTTTCCGTTGCATCCGAGAGCCCCCGATTCTTTCTTCTACTTTCTCGAACTCCCGGCTGACTCTCAAACTACTACCCTCGTAATTCCAATAATAATTCATAAGAATTGCTCCTTTTCCTTTACTTTCAATGGAATTTCTCGTTTCGAAACCGCGCTTTCATAGATCGAGAATGAAAAAAAGTCTCATCGCGTCGTCGGCACTTGAGCGTTATACGTTCGATAAGGAAATTCTACGAGAATGTTGACTAAACTTTCTTAAAATGAGTAGAGCATGATATCCAGCTTTTTGCTCCACCATCGATTTTAAAAGTTCACTACAAACTTTGGCTCAAAATAATGGCAAAAGAGATTTAAGACAGTCGACAAAGTGAGGGAGGGTAATTCTCAATGTTCCAAACACTTTTATTATTCCATTTCTAAAAGCTTCGACAAAGATACAACTACGCAGTAGTGCATTTCATCTTTTACAACCCACATTTTGGTTAGTTTCATCTTTCAAAAAATCCTCCGGAAATACAGTTTACGGTAAAATGCTTTAATCTTATTTTTTTCAGGTCGAATGAGAATAAAGCGATTAACACTCGAAAGAGGTTTTTCTAGTTTCACGCGTCGTCGAACCCTTCCGTCGTCGCTGACGTCGTGTTTTCTACAGAAAGCTGTGCAACACCCTTTCGCGAATATAGGTTTATTCTTCGAGGGGAGTCCCAGGCTATTTTTATCTCGGCCCTCAATTGTGGTTGCCCATCGTTCTGCAGTACTTAAACTTAGCTTAGCAAAACGGTGCTCCAGATCTTATTTATCATGTTTATCATCCATTTCGATCTTTTTCGTTCACTCGAAGCTTTCGTCGTTTCCGAGACGCTTGGAGTCCACAAACTCATTTCTTGTCATAGAGGTTTCAGTGACATCTAACACACTTGGAAGATACAAGTGACGAAACTGATTGAAGCAATTCGAACGGCTCTCGGATAAGGAATTTGAACGAATAAAACAATTCCACGAGCTTCTGAAATACTTTGAATAATTGTAGCTTGCCATTTTGAAGATGATTCAATGCTGACATTATTATTGAGAATAGAGGAGAAAAATTGCTGATCTTATTGGTTGACACTGAAAAATGTAGCCTCATCCATAAAATCTAAAAAGTTATCAGTTCGTAAAATTTGCGTTCGTTTTAGTATACGTGTAACCCTTGAAAAAGTTATCTCGCTGCTTGCTTGGATTGGCTGAAACGACGAGTATTCGAAGATCGCCGGTATAACAGGCACATTGGAAGTCTTTGTGAGCAAGGCATCACGCTCCTATAAAACATATTTGCTGACAGGGACAATATTCCCCTCGTTGGTTGTCGCGTTTGGCCTTTTCTTTCTCTCTCTCTCTCTCATCTGCAGACTCGACAAAAGAAACCTCCAACTTACCCTATCTTTTGCAAGAGTTTTTGGACCAAGGGATTGATGATATGTAAACTGATTTGGCGTACAATTTTTTCAAACATATATTACGTAAGAAGGTCGAAAGCTAGAAAAAATCCCATCATTCAGTAAAGTCAGTTTTTTTTTTCATATGATTTATTTAACAAAAAATTTCCACGATTTTGGACGAGTGGACGAATTTAAAAAAAAATACACCAATGCAATTACGATACTTAGAATAAATATTGAAATCGGAATCAAATAATCGTTTCCATTCACTCAGTTAACTTTTACGAGTTGTTATTTTAAGGAGTTTCACCGGGGCTACGAAACTTTTTGATCGTATGATGATAAATTCAAAAATTTTCAAGTAATACTGAAATTGTGAGCACCCGAAAAAATAGTGAGCATCGTGCACGAGAAGTTGGATAAATTTGTGTTCTATTTATAGTTTGACGAGTGTTCACGTCGAACGATGATTAAAAATCTTGCAACGAAAGGAACTTTGATCAAGGCGATGATTCGTTACGATTCTTTTTTATTCGGATTTTCGGATTTGTTTTTGCACATCAATATTTCGTTCACGGATAGGATTTTCTGCTGTCAATGTCTTTGGAAAATGTAATTTAGAAAGCAAATTTAAGCATAGAAAGCAAATTTAACAAAAAAATATTTATCCACGAAGGTTTTACTTTTACTTTTACAACATCGATGATCGACGATTAATCTATGAATATGAACGAGAAGTTCGCGACCAATCGTTTGACACAAGCGTCACAAGCTTCCTGTGAAACTTCCAAATTTTCGAATGGAACTTCGTATTGCAATAATCGATAAAGTATTTTCGATTTTCACCAAAGTGTGTTTAATGCTGGAGCACGGTTTGAGAGCCACAGTTTAGGCTACTGATAGATTTTCCTTCGAGCGCATCTAAGCTCTCGTTCAAAGTTAGGATTGAGTTGGAATTCTCGTCGTTGGAACTTCCGAGGTATTGCTTTGATACGTTTTTGACCTCGGATTTCGATCTCCACGAGCTCACTCACCTGGATCGAATGATTTGAACTTTGAGGACCCACGTTTTGTCAACTTTCGAACTTCCGATGCTTCTCTCGATACTGTTGCTCCTTTTCTCTCGCTTCCCTCCGCATTTTGGCCCCGGAGATTCGTGCGGAGTGAGTTAACTCAAGCGGATCGAACTTGAAGCCTCCACTCGCTGCTCTCGCTGTACGGCTGATCACTTATCGTGAGCGATCGATATTTGTGGCTACCGAGTTGCCATTTCGAGCATTCACCGATCGGATTCGTAACGTGTGCGTTTACGGTGTCCAATCTGAGAATCTTCATCCAGATAACATTTGCTCTCTGGTAGAAACGTCGGAAAAGCGCAACTCTCCGACTGTCGAAAATCAGAGCTGAACTTTACAACCGCATCTCGATGTCTCTGTGCGAAGCGAGCAAAGTCCTGCGCCGTTTGGAGCAAGCTTCATTCCGCGTTATCGCAAATGGGATCGTTCACTAAATTTCTTATCGAATCCGAGCAATCGAACGGAATTGAATCGAGAGTAGAAGAGCTTACTAAGTTTTGGCATTTTTAAATGCCAGCAGCTCTCTTCGGAACTCTCATTTATTCATATTTCACGAGAAAATGATGTAACCGAAATTGTTAAGAAAGAGAAACCTCCCTGTGGCCGGGAGAAACAAAAATATGTAATAACCGCAGTACCTCTCGTTGGATCCGAGCGTCGGTGGAGTAAATCTTTCAACGGAGCTTGAACGTACGTTTCGGAGTAATAAGCGGCTCGAAGTTATATCCGGGCTCCGGATTCGAGGCGCAATTCGTCCTATCTTTATCGCTCGTTTTCACAAGATTGTAAAACTTGATGCATAACTGGATGAACCCAAAGGGAGGAATAAACAAGTGGGTAAGTGGGGGGGATCGTATAACCGGAGACTAAAGCGAGAGAGAGAGAGCTTCGTTCGAGGATGGAGAAGTGCGAAGGAAAAAGGGGCAAACTTATCAGATGTGTACTCGCTGCTTTGTTCTCTCGATCGTTTTCGCTGTAAAGACTGGTAAAAAGTGTGTATTCGTTGAGTTCGTGTGTGGCTCGATGCAGGAGTACAAAGATGGGGGATCGTTTGGGAGAAGTATCTGTTCGGAATGTTCCAGAGGTTGCTGGTACCACAGTAAAGTGTTGTAATCTTCTATACGCCGTCGTATTTACCGAGGATCTCTTTGCGAGTACAGAAATGGGATGTAAGGGCACGTGAAGAGGGAATATCGTAAACCGGCGATGATATTACGTCGCTGCTAGTTGGAGCAGCGGCAAAGCAGCAGGTTCGCAGTATAATTTCAGGTTTAACAAACCCGACGAGGCCGGGGAGGGAAGAACACACGTTGATTATTTTTACAGTTACGATCCCGTTTGCTTTCCACGTATATACGACTGCCAGACAATGGGACGACGATCCATTCGTAAAGAAGCTTTAGTGCAGCTTCGGCTCCGCGAGATCAGACTCGCCTTTCGACGTTTTCGCAGAAACTCGCTCTCCCTCTTGGACTCGTACTTCGGGGAGTCGAAAAAGGGACTGCTTTCTGACCAGTTAAAAGCTTAAGAAGCTATTTTCCTTCGGTTGCAACTTTCCACCCTCTTTTCAGCGATGCGCGTCGCTCATGACTCGAATACATTATCCCTCGGCGTAGAAATACACTCGAGTGCGCTCTTATAAATAAAAAAGGATTCTCAATATCAACGCGGAATCTCGCGAGACAAGTTTTATGATTTTTACTCTATTGCTCCGTGGGCTTGAGCCGTGCGCTCAAGCCCACGAAATATGGGGGCTGGCTGCTGCGCTCGTACGTGTTTCTCAGAATATTTCAGCGTTTGGTTCGCCAATGAAAACGCCCGGACCGTCGATATCGGCCAGGAAAATACTCGCTTTTTATTCCACGTTATTTCTCAACGCGAGGTATCAAAGCTGTTTGGGCTTTTAAATTCGTGGCCATTAATTTTCTACTCCGGACGAATCCCTCCTCAGATTCCAATGAGCAGCATCGTCGCGCCGTCTCATCTTTTCTAATCGGTAGTGACGTGAATTGCGTCATTGAGATCCGCCCTGCTCGCCCTCCGCTACATGTCCTCAGGGTACTTCGTTGCAGAGCGACGTCCATGTGACCGTTATCGCGCGAGAGCACGTATCACTGGCTCACGTTTCGACACGTGCGCGTGACCAATATTCCAGCCGAATATTTCTTGTGGCAGCCTCGCGTGTGCCTTCCTTCCCACTCGATAACGATCCCTTTGCCCTTTGGCTTGGAAGCTCTCGGCAAATTGTATCGGTTCGATGGTTTTTGAAGGAGAGGTTTTGCAGTTCGGGCAAGTAATCGATTCGAGGCTCATCCTCTTCGGGAATGAGAATGGATTCAACAGAGCTACCGAAATCGGATGCCGGTTCCCGGTGTAAAAAGGGCGAAATCTGCTGACACTTAATTTTCGATTAGGGCGCTCGACGAGGTTTTTTGCTAGTGTTGCAAGTGCACGGCTGCAAGCACATCGCGTGGCCAACGTTTGCCAGACTCCGCCAGACTCTCAAACTTTTTGTTGCCCTCGCGTACAAGAACGAGCGCGAGGAACTTTCTCGAGTCTCAAGTCCCCGCGACGAAGGAACAATTAACGAGAAAAAGAATATGAAAAAGCTTGTCGCAGTTGGGGCTGTAACTAATATTGTCTGGGATGAGAAAACGAGCCTGGAATGTTGGCTGAAACGAGAGTAAACAAGAGCGGCTTTGCTCTCAAGTTAGAGCGGGATGAAACGCCGAGTTTAAAAGGGGAGGAGCACAGCGAAATGGAATTGCTGAAGAGGTTACCGTCTGGAAGTCACACCCGCGATTATGAGACGCCCGCGAACCATTCTCCGAGTGTAACTAAGTTTAGTTACGCAGGCAAACGAAGCTTTGCACGGTTACGGAAGTGGCGGGTGTGCGAAGTAAGAAAGAGCAACAAACTCGAGCGGACGTTTCTCGCCCGCGAGAATGTGAACTCCTCGCGCTCAACTACTTCCCAGCAGGCAGGATAAGAAATCGGCGCTTCAACGTTGTTCTTTCTTCCCGGGAACGCGATGGTATTCCCCGCTAGAATTAGGGATTCCGAGGCTTCCAACGATCTCTTCGCTTCGAAGGATCTCGTTCAAAAAGCATTCGATTGAACGAGGAGGTCACCGAGGTTGGCTAGCGACGAAGATTTGAAGGATCCTCGCTAATTTCCCGTTAAGAATACCAAGTTTTGGGAGAATCCATGACTCCGACCTCCTTCCCGCGACGCAGTTTGTGACTAGAATTATTACAAGTGCTTCCGCGGTAGAGAATAATTTATCGCATTATATATGGCCCCATGAACTGCCAAGAGTTGAGCGGCGAGGCCGGCGACCGCGAGTCTCATGGTCCCGGTGATTCGGTTCCCAGCTTCCGGCTTCTCGGGCAATTGAGATATTCTCTCTCGTTATTATTCGGATAATCAATATAAGAGAATGGGCGATGAAGAAGGAGACAACGAAGACGAACAAAGCTCGGCGTGCTCGTAGAGCTCGTTGGCGCGAAGCGAGTCGAAAGCTCGATCTTCTTCGCAAAGTGAGAACTTTTCGAGCTGTACGCCAAGGACGAAAGTTTCGTTGATGATGCTTCCGAGCTCTCGGCCTCTCGCAGGAATCAATGTTCGATATTCCGATAGTCGTAAATTCAACGTCAGCCCAATATACCCGCTATTTCCAAGTCCCAGCTCGAACTACCCGCAGTTCCCTCGAATCCTGTTACGCACACAAATGCTCTCTTACACGTAGACATTGAGTCCGGGTGTTCTGCCGATTATCCGCCCTCGTTTTAGGTGCGGCTGTGCTAGCGTGATTGTAACGTTGCTGATACTGCTGCTGCTGCTGCTGCTGCTGCTACTGCTTGACGCTAACTCAATGGTAGACGCGCAATAGTTGAACCAGGAGGCTGATAGAGACCGAGACAGAAGGGGGAGAGAGAAAGAGGAAACTTGGCCCGTAAATTCGCACCGCGCACTCCACCATGAAATTTATACACGGGATATTAGAAGCTAACACGATCGGGACACGTACCAGGGATTACGCTTATCTCTCTCCTTCTCCTCGGCCTTTTCTTAGAGCTATAATCGTCTTGGACTTCTTAGTTTTACCCAGAGCCAGTTAGCAGTTGCGTTCCAATTGGAAATTCATTCGGGCACGTAGAAAAGTTGTGGGTGATACTTGGCCATTTGGAATCGCAGCATCCTCCTTCTTTCTTTTGGATCAAAATAGAGTGATGAAAAAATGCTTTGCTCACTTTGATTCACTGTGAGATGTCAAAAAAAATATTGCCATCGAAGTCAAACTGATGATTCTACGTCACACCGTGCTTTTTTATATTTTGTATAGATATTGGTAATAATTACATATTTTTTTCATGTTCTCGTTATTACAAAGTTGATTTATATCATGCCCGTTCCATCAGGCTAGCCAATGAACTGTCCAGCGGTTAATGTTTCTACTTTATACTTAAAGCCGAACATTCCTCTGAAAGTAACGCTCTTACGATGTAGGAACTGTTGCCCCTGCGCTTCACTAAAGTCCCAAATGAACGAACGAACAAGAACCTGTGTAATTACTCTCAACCGGCGATTTAACGCATCAGCTTCTCCAGCCAGATCGCCATTCCTACGTGCATGGGACTTTCCACGCTAACGCATCGGATCAATAGACTCGAACACGTCGGTTGTGCTAAATGATTTTTAGAATATAGGCCACAATAAATGACGCTTTTTTTTATGGATTTCTTCGTCGTTTGCGATTTTTTTTTCAGCCGACAATGAAATATTTCATGCTGCACAGAACACGTTTTTATGTACGAATAATTATTAGAAACGTCATTTTTAGTCCCGAGAACGTTCGTTTGTTTTATCCAATCGTTTGCTGTCGATACTCATTTCGAAAGTGTGGAGGCTTTACAGAGAGTTTGATCCAGTGAAATAGTATAGAAAACATGGTAAAATAGTGAAATAAAACGAACAGAGTGGTTAGGAAACGTGTACATGGAATTGCCCGTGTAGACTGCTACGGTATTGCAGCATCATTTGTATCAGCATCGTCCGTATTCGATTTCGCGTTTTTCCTCGTTCTCGGAGTTTTTGCACGTATAGCAAGGTTGCACCTCCGGTTGATCGATGCTTCAACAAATTTGCGTAGATTCCTCACACTCGGGGCTCGCGGAGACACAGAGAGTAACTTTCGAATTTCCCTTGGGCTTTAGTCGCACTATGTGTGTTCACTGATGCAGTTTACTTTCCTCGTTTACTCCCTTCCGCTCTCTCGACTTTCCTGATCCTCGGACGGGCAAACGCGAATTTTTTTCTCATACTTCTTTTTCCATCATCGTCGTATCCCATCAAAGTATTGTTCTTTAGATGTTTACTTTTATCTTCCTCGTTCATTGTGCTTTCTTCTTTTTTACCGAAACTAATAAAATCTTGATTGTATAAACGGAAAAAAAAGAACAAATTTTGTAGATGAGTTCATTCCATTTCAATGCATCCAATGATTTTCTAACATTTATTAAGAAGGGTATGCTTATGCACGCTGGTCCAAGCTTATTACCAACTGCTGAGACCTCGATAAACATATTTTAATTCATTTGTATATGACTTGTGGAAACGCGGCAACGTCGAAATTCATTTTCTAATGTTGCTAGCACTGTTTTTATCAGCTGTGTGTCCTCCACATCTTAAGTATAGTACGCGACGAATTGAGAGATTTTTATCCAATTCAGATCCCGCGCGGCGTTGTCACATTTCTTACGACATGAAAATGCAGGCATCAAGTTTTGCATTTTATCGATAGTTTTATTTCCCAATAACTATGAGCTGGGGGAAGATAAATCGAGCATCAAATCATTTTTAAAAGTACATTCCTTCCTATGCTAAATTTTGAACGAACATCTTTTATTGTTTTTTTATTCCATTCTTCTGAAATATGAGCGATCGTGTTGCGGTTGCCATAAGAGCTAACACTTGATTGCGAAATTTCTACAATTTGTTACTGAAAAACTGCGAGGTCTAAAACGTCCGAAAATTTGCACAAGTCTTTTGCTATTATTCGTGAAGATATTTTTTTCAGCCCATTCTTATTATTTTTACCTCCGTTGCAACTTTCGGAGTTGAGCAATGGATTTTCAATTGTTTTTGAAAAAACGCACGTCAGGAAAAAACAATGTATAATTAAATATTTAAAATAACCATTAAAATATGAGCGATCGTCAATAAAATTTCGACACATTCATTATTTTTGTGTTTTTTAAAGGTGATTCAAAAAATAGTTAACGAAGTTCTACGTACGATTATTATTTTGCACGGACTGTAAGAAAACGAGCGAATTTGAGTGAAGATGTTTATACTATATTTAAATTTCCGGTCTCGATAAGCTATCTTTTCAGAACTGCATCAATTATCCAAACAAAAAAACGTAACAAATGTGTATTATGAGAATTGATCAACGCCTCGCATCACTATTACGTTCTACCTCGCGATTTAAATGTGTGCTCGAGAATGTTTGGAGGTAAAATTAGCTAGTGTCGAAATGGTATTCTGGAAAACAGGTGGTTAGAAGCAACGTCAATTATTTATAGAAAAACCCATACTGGGCGGTATTAAACACCCTGAATTGTACGAATACCGAAGGTATAGCGTTATCGAGAGAGCTCTTCGGAGCGGTGCTCGCGTCTCGCACAAATCGTAATCGAGGGTCGGTATAATGACTCTCCAATAGGAATTTGTACGATAATCCCGTTCTGGGAAACTCGTACACTCGCATACGGCATGAAAATAAAAGATTGGATGATGGAATTCGTTGTTGGAATATAATATGTTGCTATGAGGGATGAAGCCGGACCGTGTTTTCGAGAATTCTGTAGAGGAGGCTTACATCTGCAGTGGTTTACACGCTTGTGCGGATACATTATACGCACTTGATAAATGCAAACCGTAATGGGGATTCCTTCAGATTTCGAACTTTCTTCTCAAGCTTTCCTCATTGCTATATGGAAATATGCGAATGTAGGGGAACATTGATGCGTCTCTGCGAAGACGGGACTGCAGCGCGCGAGAAGGAAGGCTTGGAAAATCCAAATTTCACCGCTGAAAATTCAACGCTTCACGCTCGAGCTATTCTCGCGTTCTCGATTCTGGACCACTTCCCTCAGAATATACAGTTTGCAAATACCATTCGTTGGGATTTTCACTCCTCTCCCTCTCGCTCGCTCTTGCTCCCGCTCTCTTTCTTTCTTCCTCCCTTGTAGAGTACCGCTCTCGAATACCACACGAGAGCCAACGGCATTGCTATCAGGCTCTCAGTACGCGACATTTTTCCAACGATTTAAAACCGGATGTTCCGATCGATCGGATCTCGCCACCCTCTCCCTCCGCTTCCTCTCTCACGTTCGCCGATTTCATCGCCCGAGATATATGCTGTATTAATCATTCTGGCTTTTCTCCGATGCCTACACGCTCCGCTTGCGATATAAATACTCAACGGTACAATTTATTCGATGCTAGTCGCACCGTGTCCTTTTCTCCCTTCTCCACTTCTCTTTCCCTCCTTCTCTCTTTATATTTCGCTTCTGTTATCCGATTTCGTACTGTTTTTCCCCTTTTTTTCGCTGCGATCGTAATGTCGGACGGGCAATTTACATTTACGATGAAAATTCTCGGACTGAAATATTATCAGAAAGGTTGATGACGTTGTTGTTCAATACCGCAAAATAAAAACG
Organism: Venturia canescens; assembly: GCF_019457755.1. Classification (NCBI taxonomy): domain Eukaryota; kingdom Metazoa; phylum Arthropoda; class Insecta; order Hymenoptera; family Ichneumonidae; genus Venturia; species Venturia canescens. Next base: position 6,296,860 of record NC_057425.1, read on the forward strand.
ACGTTTAAAATAACGAGCAATTTCACGGCGATACCAGCAAATGTGACGCGACGCAAATCTTTCTTTTTGCCACTTTCATTCACATACTCTGGTGAATGTTCCAAGTAAAACATCGATTTTTAATAATCGGTCTTTCCATTTTGGAGACCAAATACACGGGACGAGTGTGCAAATGAATACTCGCTGAATTGTTAAACTATGCACGTCGTAATCAATTGGGCGATATTCAGGGAATTTTACGATTCTAATTGTAATAATAATGGCGAAGTACGATTTATCCCCGCAATCGTGTTTTTGAATTCGAAATTCAGGTAGAAAATTCACCCTCGAACGGCGAATGGAACTTGAACATTATTTCAAATTTATTTACATTTGAATAAACCGATTTTCTTGCTCGTTATTATTTTCGACAAATTTCCATTTTCATTTTCTATGTGTACCAGAAAAGCTCGCTGTGCATGCTCGTTGTGCGGTTCTGTGTGCGAGTAAACCTTGAAAGATATCATGACAAAAGTGAAAAAGGAATAATGGATGATATAATTGTCGTCCGGGACAAAAGTACGTGAGTAGAAAGGGCGCCGGGGTAGAAGTGTTGGCGCAAGGGTTACCCCCTTTCAAATCTTTACAATACCATTCATATTATTACGTTTTCAAGAGCCTCGCTTGGCCAACCAATCTACAGCCCTTTTCCTTATTCTTCTCTCTATTGTGAGAAAACCGCAAAGGTTCGTGACAGACTGTCAGAGGCCGCGGCAGCTCTGGCTGACGCGAAGAGAAAATCTCGCTCGACGCTTCGAAGTGATGAAGTCGCGCCTCGACGTCATTTCCTCGTCGCGAAGATACTTCTTTTCGAATGTAAAAAGGATCATTTCAATGGCCTCTTCTCTAGTGCCAAACGGATTTTGGATCTTCGACAAATTAATATTGTGAGGCTTCACGAGGGAATTTCGTTGAAAGATTTTCTGAAAAATCTTATCTCCATAAATCTCGATTTTTCCCGATCCCAAAATCTACACACCGTCAACAATGAAACCTCGTTTCACTTCATTCATTTAATCCCCGAACCGCTGTTGACCGAGATTTTCTTCATTCCGGAGCGAATGTATAAGCAGCAAATTCCTATACCACAGAGTACAAGCGAGAAAAACAGAGATTTTTCGCCCGAAGTTAATTGCCGCGCGCCGTATTATTTTTCCTGTTTTGCAAAGCCGGCAGCGTTATCGGTCGGAGCTTTATCGCTAAACTTCGGTAAATTTAACGCGAATAGTGCCATAACTCTCGGAGCGCTCGACGTCGATGGAAAAAGCTCGGGGAGCGCAAAAATCGAGAAAAACTTTACCGCCCACGTCTCCTTCAAAGTATATACAGTCTCAGTTCTGTTTTGTCTCGGAGTTTGTCCCTTCTCTCCGCTATCTACGTACTCGATTTTTTTGCAGTGCGAGAACTAGCGAGACAAACCGCAAGACGCTTTTTCTTGTACGGCAAGTGTCGTCTCCCCAAGAGGCGTCGCAGCCGGGGAAGGGGAATTTTTAAATTACCTGGCTTCTCCGCTGGGAGTTGATACTGCATATTAAGAATCGACTGGGGAAAGAAAATGCCATTTTACATGTATATATATCTCTATCACTGTACTTTTCACTACACCTTTACTTTCTTATCCTCCTTGTTGAACCACCTATCGAAACTTCCATATTTTTCCTCAAGATGCTTCCCTGTTCCAACTACGATAAGTATGAGCCGATCCTGGACCAGAGTAACATCGACTTTACCAACTTTTTCCTCCCCGTCAACGAAGTTGAAAGATTATGAGACTTTGAGGATACTTCGTTATTTGTAGAGCTCCGTATATGACGTACACGTACGTGACAGCTACTCTGTACATATCCCAAAGTCCTCCGGAAAGATCGTCTCCAAGGGGAATATAGAAAAAAACGATCGGCAAGATTTTTATTACTTTGAGGATCGACGATTATCGTTCTGGTACAAAATTTGTCTGCTTCGAATCGATTCCCGCACGATTCTCGTCCAGTTTCTCGAACATTTGTTAGGAGGTTAATACTAGAAAAGTTACGAAAATCTTTCCTGGAGTATCTCGTTATTGAATGGGGACAGGTTTCTTTATATCGTGGGATACCGATGCGTCGAATAGTGGAATGAAGAATACTCGCGATGATGGAAAACTCTCGAAACTAGTTTTGCAGACATTAAAAAGAACTCGCGGGGGTAGCATTTAGTATAAAATAGTGGAAAAGTGACGTATGAATTTAGGAGCGAGTTGTATACAGTTCTTTTGAAACTAGATACAGAACAATGCAGCAGCGTGGTACTTTGGAAAGTGGCAGATCGGTGTGTAAAAAAAGGTCCATTCACGAATATGCATCGGGAAGAGAATAGGATGAAGAAAGACAATCGATATTCGAAAATGTACGAGTCACTAGAGCGACTGCACACGTCATATGGATATTTGAAATTTCAGGGGACGATTCACCAGGAAATGCTCATCGCAATATTTATAGCCCGACACATGCACGCGCAGTCTCGTGCAAAGGCACGCACACTCCCCGCCGGAGTACACACAAATATATTGCATTCTCTTTTCGCTTGGGTTATACTTCTGTCTCTGACGTTTCCTCCCTCTGTCCTAAATTCTGATATAAACTGCGCCAAAATCGTAGAACAAAAATTCGACTTTGCTGTATAGAATTGTGCATGTGTGTACACCACCATCGTGTCTGGCAACATACCATGTACACGAAAAATACTCGCCGATGTTACGAAAGGGAGAGGGCGAGAGGAAGTGAAATTTACGGTCAATCGCGGTGACGTTTTTGTCCTTCGCCGATCGTTTTGAAATATGCATTTTTCAAGCATCGACTGTACACCACCGGGTGCGAATAAAGCACAGTAGTCACTTTGCCGCGCGCACCTCCGACTTCCTGATCAATGATAATTCACTACTTTTTCCTTTCTCTCTTCCTCTTCTTTTTTTTCGTTCACCCGTTTATTTGAGACGGCTCAATATTTATGGGACAAAATACAGTGAGCGAAGTCAGGCTTAATAAATCACTGGGAATTTATGCGTTTTCGACGATATCGTTATGTCGATTGGGATAGAAAAATTGCTTGTGCTGTTCGTCAAAAAATAGGGTGACGTAATTAGTTTGGATTTCAATCGGCGAATCCGGGGAGAGCAATTTTAGAAAACGCCCTTCTTGCTTGGAAAAATCGTGGCTTCCAGAATATCCGAAAAAAAGCATTTTTTGTCTACGAACACAATTGAATTCGCTAACTGGACAAAGATTCACTCGATTGAAATACTCGATTTGTTCACTCGCATGAATATTTCTCACTGCGACAAGAACGTTGTTCGATCGACAAAGCTTCGTTGAATCAACAAAGTCATGACGTTCGCCATAATTTATTGATCCGATAAAAGGTTTGGAATGATTTAAAAATTTCTTTATTTCTCAGTGCACTTTGTCTAATTCCTTCGCGAATATTTGGCAGAGTTTTACCATAGAAAACACCGTAGCGCAGCCGTTCTTTTTTGAGCATTCTCCTCTCTCGCGAGTGTGAACAAAATAAATTTTATATCCGCACATAAGCAGAGTTCTTTTCAGCTACGAACGAGCTAACCGTGCCAGATTTGATGTCCGTATACGTATATGAATAGCCCGTTGTGTAGCGCTGAAAACTTAGTGCCATCGGAAAGAAGATAACGTTGAGGAGAGAACGTAAAACTGAGACAGTCGGAGATCTCACTGTCGAGTTGTTTAAATCCGTTTAAACACCCAGTCGAGGAAGAATTCTTCCTCTTTCGCATTTTACGAATGCAAAAATCTTCTTCGGAAACATAACAAAATAGTGAAAGAGTGGCACAAGAACAAATCAATTGACGCCCGTCATTTATCACCGATCACACTGAAAGGATAAAGCTCGTTAAATAAAACGTATTGAGCAGAAGACTTATTTGGAAGGAGAGTGGGCGCAGCTACTCATAACCATTCGGAATAGTGATGGAGAAGGAGTTTGCTGGAAGCAGGAGTATCTCAAAACTCCGGAGCTCCAGGGCTTGCCATTTAATCTGTTTCGTCCCAATTCTCTAACGTCTTTTGCTCGGTGGTTTCACAGGCATAATTTCCGAGCAATGCTTCTAGTCACACGTTGGAACTTGATGTTTTGCTGCGGTAATTGCATTTGTCCCAAACTCCTTACGGATGAGACAATCGTGAGACAAACGAGAGAGACAAGAAGTGACGAATCGGAGGACAAACGTATAAAGTTGCAGGAAGAAAGGGAGAAGCATTTAGATGTATATATATGGAGTAATTTTCAAGTCCACGAGCGGTTTCTCCTCAGGAGTGCAAGAAATATGGTCCACCCATTTGTCTACATGATGTATCCACCTGCGAACCCAAAGTCACCATCCTCTTCCACGAGTAATGTCTACCTTAGGGAAGCCTCTGGCCAGCTATCCTTTTTACCCGCACTCCTCTCGAAATCAGGACCCGACAAAAACTCATATACCTGAGCATTGGTAGTTATGTAAGGGTTGGAGGATACAAAAAGCTGAATCATGGGGGCCAAGCCTCGCGGGCCGAAATCCAACGGTTTTTTTCGTCTTCTGTTAGGAAAGAATGGTAGATGTGCACGCGTATGGGGAAAGAAGTGATATCACGATAGTTTCCCTTCTCTCGTGCTGTTTCAGTTAGGCACTTAGGAAAGTGAGTGCACGAATGGTAGTTGCATCGATTCGTCATGATTTTGGCTTCAATAAAATTTGGCATGACAATTCAATTTAAATGATAATTCTTATGCTGCCGCGTCGACATTTTGGACATCTTTTTGAGACGTTGGAAGTTTCGAATCGTGGCAGTGAGTGCAGAAATAATCTTCGAGTTCGTTACATCGATGAGCCTTGACCGAAGGGCTCGATGTAAAAGCTCCGGTCCGGGACGTCACGTTGGAGAATGAAGATATAGAGGATAAGTAGGAAACCAATAGTCCGCTGTTTGCCTACTCTCCTTCCCGCATTAAAACGTCGACAAATCTTGTTTATCTCTTGTTTCGACTGTGTTTATGCTGCGGGGAAGAAGCGAAGTGCCTAATGTTGTTTTACGCCCTGAATTCTGGAGTTACGAAAGAGAGAATGCGGAATGACGTTGAAACAGTGTCTCTTAACGTTGTTCCCGAGCGATGTATAGAGCACTTTACGAGACTTTGATGGCTGTAGCGTTTTAGGGTCCATTGACAAATGGTCGTAAGTGTAAGTAGGAGAATCTTTAACGAATTGCAGTTCCGTCCTAAATTTCGTGCCCTTTTTTGGCTGCCACGAGAGTCCTAACTTGACGATTTAGTATCATCAAAAGCATCGTCGTACCGCAAACGTTCCGATTTGAGCGTCTGGAAAATCCGAATCTTCGTCGCTCCACAGAATAGAGTCTTTCGTGCCAGGGCACTCGAAAATACGGTGCTGTTATGTTTGTACACGAAACCGTTTTCCGATCTGTGCTTGACACTTTTCCGTTGGCCAGGTGATGGTGCGGAAATGTCACAGCGTTCCTTCCCGTTTCTTCCTTCTCTCCTGCACCTTCTTTCTCGTATCTTCTGTGGAGGGTTACGTTCTACCTCGGATCGTTAGTTGCCAAGCGCACAGAAATATGGGAGTGCAAAATTTCTCGACTGCGAATTTCCGGATGCTCTACGAATTTTATTCGCGTGTCATGAACATGCGTCGAGTGGATTTTAAGGCGAGAGATCCGGAGCTCTGCGCGTATATTCAGAAGCCTCAGATCTGTTTTATACTCTCCCTTTTTATCTACACTAAGCACCGTCAATTCGCCAAGATTACGATATCTTCCGGGCTTCGATTTGACGCTTGATTCCGAATATTCAGAATCGTAATTATACTGAATTTCTCGCTATTTCAAACCTCTAACCAGATGCATTGAAACGTACTCATGATTTTTTGTAATCCACAATTGTGTCAATTGAACTTTTGGTTTTTGTCTTTCATTCCCGAATAAAAATGTCAATGTCATTTGAGGAGAAAAGCGAATAACAATATGCAAGAAATGCTCGAATTTTATTCAAGTGCGTTCCACTAAATTGGTTTCTCTATTAAAATTTTACGAAGACTGTTATAAACTTCTTGAAGAAATTCCTCGAATCGGTTTAGTGAGCCTCATCAGTTCACTCCAGAAATAAATGTAGTGCAATTTGCGTGCAATAACTCGATTTTCGTCTTTACCATGCAAAAGAGCTTCCTGTCAAAATCAATGATGAATTACGAATGATTGTGATTGAATCAGCATGTAAATAACTCACGTCTAATTTTGGCTAGGTTCGAGTTGTAGAATGAACTTATTTGTCTTTGTATTTTTTATTTCCGATTGGAATTGTCTCGATCGCGATATAATGTATGCAGTATTATACGAGTAAGGCATCCTCAATATTATTTAGTACACGAGCCAAGTGCTTCCCCGAAGCGGTACGAGATATTTGACTGTAGTTTATTGAAAATGTCTGCAACGTCGCGTTAATATTTCATTCGCTAATGGGAATCACCGGTCTCTCGTGGATACGGTTTCACGCCACTCTCTTCTCGTGCCAGGCTTCTACCAACACTGCGATGCTTTTCCCATCCACTTTCATTCCCACGAGCCCTCAAGCGGAAGCATTGAAGTTGATGGCTGGGTGACCCTTTCCGCATATTTCAGGGTTCGCTCCTCGCAGATTTTTCCATTCGTTGTGTCGTTATTTACTCAATATTTCCACCTATTACAGATTTTGAAACGGACCAAAGGTAACCATCAAAAGATTGTGCTCTCTCGGAGCGTACGTTGCTTCTACGCAGCACGCGCTTCCAGACCCCATAAAACTGCATCGGTCAGTAAAGTCGGGGTTCTAACTGCCTGGTTCCATCCAGCAAAGTTAGATTCCACGCTGGATGCTCCTAAACCAAGAGATAAACTGCTGCAACTCATCGAAATATCAATAAGAAGCCGGCGTTTCGCGTTGAGTCGGTGCTGTGTGAAAACATGCTTTAGTTATCGCAAGAGAAAAGTACACCCTTGTTTCTCGTACTCTAAACGTTATATCCTTTCGAATGGAAGCTGATATATGATGTATTTAAGGCGTTGGGTGCTAGATTCATTCGTAAATTTATCTCGTTTTACCCCCAAGTACCTGGTGCTGCACCCAACATTAAAAAATTCGTATTTCCCAAAAAATGAACTGAAATATCACAATGGAATCGTAAACTAGAAAGTATTTTGAGATGAAATAATGAAGGGCCCGATTTTCCTTGAACGTGAAATAGACCTCGGTCTGAGAGGCTTAATCGAAAGGTCAGAAGCGTAATTTCCAGTCAGAACAAAACTGAGTCCAGCTTTGAAAGTCCAGGTGCGAATAATAAAGGATTTTCCTAGGAAACGAGTTGAAAAATGTGTTTTTGTCCAATGATCATCAACAATGCGTGCTAATGTTGACGGATGTTTCGTTCAAGCGCGGGGTCTTTGTCGGGAGCGCGAAAGGATGTAACGCGCAAGTTAGCAGTTGGAAACTAGAGAACATTAAAAGTATATACGTAGGCAATATCTACAGGCATATCGTGAGCCGCAGACAATCATTTAACCGTGACTTAAGGTGGATTAATGCGTCTCTTATGGGAGTCGTAGCACGACGGCGTAAACGATTCCCTCGCGGCCTCTTATTCGCCAGGATTCGTAGTTACTCGTCTTTCCTTTCCTCCTGCGTGTTCGCTCTCCCTTGCACATTCCCTCTCGCCCTTCCTTACTTCCTTCCTCGTTTTCGGACTCGACTTCGTCTCGGGGGCGCCTCTCACGCGAACACACGCGTCGCACGGTGTAAATTTCGTAACTTTGTCCCAGTTGAGATTTACAGCACTGTTGGGACGCGTGTCCAGCAGCGTCGTATCCAACACACAGATAAAAAGAGATCTACCGATTTTTCGAGCAGTTACCAGAGTCGGACGTGTCGTTTACGAGCAAAGGGACGGGATCGGTATCCTTCCGAGCGTCAAATGGCATCACTTACGACCTTTCATTCCACCGGAATTCGATAAATTTGTATCGAGTGTATTGCGCTGGAAATTGAGGCTCTTTGCGAGAGCAAGAAGGGGAGCGGGGAAGGGAAAATGGACCCAGATACGCGAATATATATGCGATGTCATAGCTATATATTCGAAGTGCTCAAGGTTTCGGATGGTTCGATGTTTTTCGTCGAGCGAAGTTTTCTGTTCTCTTTCGTGGTTGTGTACTCTTAGCTCGTGTGCGAGACTTCCTTCTTGGATCTCGTTCGGGCGGAACTGATGCGAGTTTCATTTGGTGGACCATCCGAATGGTCACTCATACTGTTCTTTTTTGTCATCTCTTTCCATTGGTTTCTTCCTTCTTCTTTCCTTTGCCGTACCTCGTATCTTTCTATCTCTCGCAAGAATTTCTTCTTGTTCCTCTTCGGTATTTCACTCGGTTCATATCATTGTCTCGATGTCCATTGTCGGCTATTCGAAGCTTACAGCGCACTGCTCTCTGTAAAATACCAACCAACATTCTCATTGGCTCAACTCGAAATTGTCTCTGGTTAGTATTATTCTCCGACTTTCTTGTTTGCCTGGCCCGGCTTGTTTACTCTCCTCGTTTTTCCCCAAAAATAATAGATCGATCGAAATTTCGGGCACGTTCTACGTTTCCCCATTGAATAATGGGCTTAGCTTCTCCGTTCGATACTGAAGAATTAATCTTTTTCCTTCTTATCCCGGAAGCTTACCGGATGATCAATCATCTTCGAAAGTATAGATTTTCAGGAATTTGTTTTTGTAACAAAATGTACGAATCGTTTCGTCCAGTCGGTCGACGATCAAGTGGAATAAATGTTCAGCTTGAAAAGAGTCGAATTTCTGGTTCACGTGCTGCATTTCGGCTTCTGGCAAGAACGAGGAAACATTCTTGATTAGCCTATATCTAATGGTAATGATCGTAGTCATCATTTTGAAAAACATTCCAAGCGTGTATGCGCTCTTGCTTCCGAGGGCAACTCATTCGTAGCATTGTTCCCGGAAATAACACGAATTTTCGAGTCTAGTCGAGGGAATTTAAGCGCAATGTAATTAGCGCGGGAGTATGTGCCTGAAATCGAGAGAAAGCGATGATCAATGGGAAACAAGCATTGGGCTTGCGAAAGGAACTTACTGGGACAAATTCAAACCTCAAATTGAACGTGAATTTAATCGGTAATGGCTTAATCGTGCTGTGGCGATTACAAGCGAATCGGAAAAGCATTTTTTCAAAAAACGAGCTTGTAATCTTCTCGATCGATGCAGTACGAAAATAAAATCCCTAAATACGCTTTAAAACCAGATTTCGATTCAATTATATTATTATTCATGCTTGAATTTTATTTCTATTTTAATAATACGCACAACTATTTTATTTACATTGTTTATTTACCGTTAATGTAACGTTTTTTTCGACAAATGTAAATTCTGCCAAACTTTTGTTGTAACCCATGAAATTGCACAAGCTCGATCATATAATCGACGCGACACTGTAATAAAACCAACGCTGAATCACACTTTTCGAACGACCCTCTTCATACTCTCATTTGTAAACGAATTGTGTATGGAGAGACCACAGCGTTATATAATGGAAGAGTGGACAATGTACTGGAGTGGGTGCTTCGCTGACGTACTATTTTTATGACTTTTCACACTATCGAGAGAGAAATAAAAAACATCGGGGAAGTTCAGCTTTATGTTTTACGCTGTTTCGGGAGATCGTAAAATACATTTTTTTCCGATATAAACGGGCTTTAATACGGTTGCGCGTCAAACATATTCTAGTACAGTTTCGATCGAGATATTTATGCAGTTAAAATCTTGCAAGTGTTTCATCGTTGTTCCAATAATTACAATTTCGGGAAAAGATTTTTTTCACTCAAATTTTTCAAGTATTGTATTTTTTCAATAATCAAATTCCACGAGCTCAACTGCATCGGTCTTCCTCTTTTGTCTCCTGGTAGCCGTACATGTTAATATTTATTTCGGACGAGGGATTGTCAACGAAATAGAGAAGAAAATCCTAAGCTCTTGCCGATGCACCGTTCCATGAATCTCAACTTTTATTGCTTCTCTTTCTCTCCCTTCCTTCCCCCCCCATTTCGCAATCTTGATATCAAGTGTCCTGGGAAAATCGCCAGGGTCACGTCTGTCCATTGGAAATAGAAGAACATCATTTGCGGAGCGGTCTCAGATCCATTGGATATTTTCAACCGAGCTCATACCTCTGGCGATCAGCGAGTAACAAAGAGAAGACCATCGATGGTCTTCTCTTCCCTTCCTTTTGCCACTGCACTAATTCCCTCTGTAACTGCTTCTCTCATCTGATAAATAAAAGTAGATACAATGAGGAAAAGAGACTGAGAGCTCTGACAATCTTGATCTCAAACAATTGATCCCCTCGAGCGAGATTTTTTCTCGTGAAAAATACAGTTACACGTAACAAGAGAAATAAGGGATATCCATTGGAACCCACCGCTCATTCTTACGCTCGTAACGCATTGTTTTTTTACGATGGCTGTTTCGGATGTGACTATGAATATCAGAAAATTATACTTGCTCTTGCTTTTAAAAAAAGTTGGGTTATAATTGGCGCTTTTATAATTGGCTTGACACATAAAAAGTTAATGATTTTTCGGTCATCGTCCTGACGGTAACATGAATGGATATATTCGAAATAGAATATGCTCTTAAAGCACCTGAATCTAAAATAAATATCTATTTTTCCAATATGTCTTCCTTATTCTCGCATCCACCTTCAGGACAATTGCCCTAGACAGTATACATGTGTGCATTAAGAAAATGATTTTTCTCTCGAGACAAGATTATTTCTCGTTGTTATTGGGATAATGGAACAATACACATTTTTAGTACGATCTATTTTCTCCGGGAAACGACCTATTTTGTTGGCGAACGTACACACGTTCTTTTACGATCTCACGCGGAAGAGTGCAACCGGTATATAGACGAGGAGGAAGATAGCCCTCGTAATAACATCGAGAATATAATACACTCGTGTGGGCAAGTTGGAATTTTTGCTGACATCACTCTGTACCAAGGAATAATATGATGGCAGATGATACGACGGTGGATATTGTATGTATAAATTTGTCTTCGTATACAGTGAGGATTTTACAGGAAGCAGCCCTTGGCTCTCCAAAGCGAAGGTCCTTCGAGTCCTTTCCTGATTATGCGGTTCCTTCTTTCTTTTTCGCCTCTTTATTGAGCCCTCACTTTCGAGATGTACCGAAATAATTTGCTGTCTTTAATGATGTGGGTTTCATGCAATTTGGCAAAGGATACTGTTGGCAAGTAACTGTAGAAAAGCGTCAAGTTACTCTTGCGTTATATTGATTCTCATTTTATTTTTATTGTCAAAGTATTTATACTGAAAGCCTCACTTTTTTTGGAATTTAAAAAAGACGTGGGAAAATGTAGCTTGCTCTCGAATCCTTTTGTATTAAAATTATAAAAATGCATGGAGAATATGAAAGGGACAATGGAGGATCGTGGTCCTCTTGTAATAAGCGTGATAGTGTTCTACTGATAATACAGCGAGGACTTGTCATGCATATAGCGTATAAAATGTAAATGTATACATATATTTAATAACCCGTGCTGGACCAATCCTCTTCCGTTCTTCTACCACTGCTAAGCTCTCTCTCCCGTTTTTATATCCGAGAGAGGTTTATGCCGCCACTTATAATTCCACAAAAATTGAAATACTTTCGAATGCTAAGCCGCTCTCCCTACTGGTCTCTCTTCCTCTTGCGTGGCGAGGTGCTTTATTTCCATTTTTCGCTTATTATTATCTCATCTTCATGGAATTACGATAATACGTGCCGGGAGAGCTTGTTTTTTTTTGTTTACATTTATTTTTCCTTTTTTCTTCGAGATGTTAGCAATTTTTATGAAACATTTTCATTTCTTCGTGGGTTATATTTCTTGTTGCAATGATATACACCGTGCGTTTACTTTTAATCCCATGGTTCCTTTTCATTCTGTAGAATTTTTTTCGTCAACTTTGAATCTGTTCTAACGCGTATTGAACTTTTGTTTTCGTTTATTGTCGCCGTTTATAGCCGAGGAGATAAACTCACTGGGTGCACACTTGAACGTTTCCATCCCTCGACGGATTTCGTGAAGAAATATGTTCCTCGGGAATTAAACATAAGAAGTAAGAATACGTCGTAGAAGATTTTTATTCCGTCCGTTGTTTATCCACCCTTTTATAAGGGATACACCGTTTTTACAGTGAGGACAGAAAAATTATCTTCTACATTTTCTTGCATTTCTCCGATCATTCATTTTCTTCCTGCTTTGTTAACTTTAGCATTCACCTAGGCTTTCAACACTTCAGAAAATATTTTACTCTTATTTCTTCTTCCGTACACGTATTTACACTCGTCATTTTCTGTTTAATTTTATTTAGCTATCCCAGAGGAATAAGTATATGAAAAAATTACCATTCTTCCTTCATTGCATTTTATCTTTTCATTATTTCGTGAACTATTTTGCTAAATATGTCAAACGCGTTCAACTTTTTCAACGATCAGGTTAGTGTTTTTTGTAGTTTTATCGTGTCCCTTTTTCGAATGATATTACATCATTCCAAGTTTGAGAGTAAAGAAGTCCTCAGAAGCCGGTATTTCTTTGTCATAGGCGTACTAATTAACGAGAAAACTCTCAGGATGGTGTACGAGTGAAAGAACGAGAAGCAGGACCATTGAGTCTTTTGCTTTGTGGCGCTCTCTCTTAGCAATTAAGTGTTAGTAAGGACAGGAAATTGCCAACGCACTGGTAACTCGAAGCACTGGTAACTTATGCACGCTCGCTTATTATCCAGCACAAATTGCATTTATTCTAGACTTATTTTTGTTTGTTCTGCTTTGAGCTTTAATCCTCATATTATTTTTTTAAAGCCCCAGTGAAGTCCAGTGAAGTTCCAGTGAAGGATTATTGCAATCAGGATCATGATCGTAAAAATTCGTCGAGCCGTCCTGAAATAAAATGCGAGAATAGAAGATAGAATGCTTAATGCAATAAGACGAAAATCCATCTGCAATTGTTGACAATTTCACCATCTTCCACCGACGCACCGTGAATAAGTCTCGTTTTTCCTCTTTTATTTTCTCTCGGTCCTTCTTTATCATTTTGATGGAAATCATGTTACGAAACTTTCAATTGTGGCGTTAACGAGACCACAATAGCTACCTTACCCGTACTCTCCTCCCTAGTTGCGTCTTATTACACGTCTTATGCATACATACATACCCGTTCCATGTCTATACGGATGTACTATTGTGCTGAGTAAAGGTTAGCCGCGAGGGAACCAGAAGGAAATGAAGGTGCAGTTTCTCTGCACCTAATTTGGTCAGAAATTTGAGTTTGTTCCATTACAGACAATTTCAAGCCTTCAATAACTCATAGCGTAACAAAATCTACGGGATTCTTCTCTTAGTATCTCTTACATATTATGTAGATGAACTTGAATATTTCCTTTAATATTTCCAAATCGTGTTCACAATATATTTAGACAATTTGAATAGCTTTGTTTTGTCCGGGTAGTTTTAAGGACTGGATAATAAATCACCGACTCTCGTTGCGTTTGCGAGAATCGATCTATATATCCAGTGATGATACTGTGTCGAAAAGTCTTGAACGAATGCCGTGTTCACCTACGGAATTCACGTTCTTCTGCTTCTCGGCTTTTGCAGCGTCAGCATTGCTCCTTTTTTGGATGGTCAGAGCAGCAGAAGAACTCTTCCTCTTTTCCTGTTCACTCGTTTTTCTCAAGCATATCCGTTACGCGTAGGTTCAGCCAGAATAAATGAAAAATATAGAGAGAGCAGAGAATAAGGGAGCAAGGGAGAGAAGGAGAAAGGTAGAGAACGACGGTCAGAAAAGTAGTGAGAAATGAAACGTGGTCCGGTTCCGGTTCGTTGGTCAACTCGGCGAGCACAGAGTCACGTACGAGTCCACCAGCAGAAATGGGGCAAAGCTACTACCCCTCTGTCCTCTCGCCTAAAATAGTTTCTCCGTCCTACGTTTTGGATTATCCACGAAAGAACCCGATCGGTACTTGAGTACAGCGGTTACCCACTACGTAAATTATGATCGCGACGTTGTTGGACCAGCGGCCAACTTTTGCTTCGACTGCGAAGGGGAACAATCTTTCTCCTCCGAACTTGATTGTTGACCTGAGAAAACTTGGTTGCAAAGATGTTGAGCTCAGCATCTTGTGAAAATCACTTCAATAATATTTTCACTCTAATAAATAAAAACTAACGACAGTTGCATACTGACAATGAGTTCCCGTGCAAACGAACTGGGTCGCTCGTAGCAACATTGTATGTCCAAAAATTGAATGTTTCTCGTCTCCGAATACAAATCCTAAAGGGTCCTGTACCGATCTGTCATAGTACTTGTGACATCTAACAACGCTACTGCGCAGACACGTATTTCTGCAATTTTCACGGAGTGAGTCACTCTGAAAGACTATCCCACTTTCAGATACATAGTCGAAGGCAATAAAAAATATGGTAACCCAGCGAATTATGGGAGGGTATACGGAGATGTAGCATCAAGGTGGCCGCAGGCTGGTCAGGATTTGCTATCAGCGTCCCAGGCACATTTGTATGTAGTCCCAAGTCTCGCTGACCCATTCCATACTCAAGGTTCCCACCGGGTAGACTTTGATTTAGCGGGTGCTCTTGGGTCTTGCTCGCCGGTGTGTGGGGCGATTGGGAGTGCTTCTCTTTATCTTAATACTGGCGAAGCGTACAGTAGCTGCTTTCGGTACTGCTGATGTTACGCTGACTGCTTGCGGCTATATCTATGTGCGTCGTCAGATACCCCGGCGTACTATACTTTGCTATCCCATATTGCTCAGGACAGCGTACCGGACGGTAACGGGTAAAGGGCCGGGTAGTGTGTAGTACGAGCCTTTGGTCGTCCTGGGCAGGGAATCGTCCATTGTTGCGAGGGAACAAATAGCTGCCTGATGTTCCGATCCATTCAGCTTAGCCCAGATCGCCTCAATGGAGTACTCTCGACTCTCTCAATCCCGACGAACTTTCTACCTGTACCTTGTCCCGGTAGTTGACTATCTCTTTTCCGCTTGTCTTTTCGGTCTTCTGCTTCAACCAATCATGTCCTGTAACACCGGAATGTTCTCATTATACGAATTGCTTACTGCATTCACAGGAATTGAATGCCCACCTCTTATTGTTACCTCCATACGTACGTGTATATGGTAAAATCGAACTTTAGTAGCTGGGAAGTTACGCAGTAGTCGAACGTACTGAATGGGCAAAGCTCTGACAAAAGCTGGTGAGATCATCCGTTAACTGCCAGGGAGTTAACAATGACCTGTCCGGTAACCGTTTATTTGGATCAATCTCAGGATCATGCGATCAAGTGTAACGTTAATGATTAGTATTATCGAATTCTCGGAAACTTGAAGTTAGTTTGGGGTAGTTACAGAGAATAGAACATTTTTATGTGCTGTTGGCAAGTGTTCCATCAGATAATATATGTCCAAAGCTCCCTGATGGCTTAGCGAGATGGATCAACCGCTGGTTTTTTTTGTCTTCATCTCCGACGAAGTGTCAAGTCTGTATCAGTGGACGAGTAGGAGCTAGTTGGTCGCAACTGGACGGCCAGTGCTTCATCGTCCGCAATATACGTGGGCGAATTGATGGAAGCCACCAGAAAAGTGGTTAGGTTTTTACTAGTATAGAAAGTATGGCCGCGTGCTTCGGGGGCTGTATACGTATGTGGCTATTTCCTAACTGCCATCGTCTAACCCACCTGACTATAGTACAAAATGTACGTGCAGCCCAGAACCAGAGGTAGATTTTCCAGGTCTCCGAAGCTCCAGTCACGTGGAGGTTTAATCCCAGGCAATAAACTGCCCCGTCGCTTCTAACCTTCCAACTACACCCCGTGAACCCCGCTCGGTAACTGCGTCACTACCCGTTACGTTGGCCGTTCCATCAAGCAGTTTCTCCTCACAGTGCGAGAGACCTCTTCTTTTGCAATGAGGGACACAGAGCTCACGCTCCAGCACATGTCGGGAATCTTGCTTCCTATTTCCTTCCTTACGTTTGCTCCACCAGATCTCTACCATCTTTGGCTGTCTGCCTCGTAACAGAACCTACCTTCTGGTGTCCTCTTTGGCGACACTACTATGCCATGCTGCGTTGAGCAGGAAGTAACATTCCCTTTTTCCGTCATGAGTCTTGCACTTCGAGTACCAACGTGTTCCCACGAGTCAACGTCTTCTCGTAGGTGAATGGTCCGCTCTTTCCTCTCCCTCTTTTCTTCGCGCTTACTCTCTTCGAACGTTGCCCGCCACTTTACCACGACGCTCTCGTCACTTAACACTTTCTCGGGTGTGTGACAGTGTAAAAAGGGTCGGAGATTCGCTCTTTTCCTGTTTTTTCTTCGCTTCTCGCTTCCTTTCTCTCCTCAAGAGTGAGAAAAATTGGAGGGGACTTTTCTACGTGACACAAAGGCAAAGCTTTCGCGTTTCCTCGTATAATGCGCTATATAAACTCTACATGGTTTCAGTGCTTTTACGAGACTATGTAAGTCCTGTGGGATTCAAGTTGTCGAGTTTTAACACATCATCCTGTTGCGTTAGGTTTTTATTCTCCTTTCATCATAAGATTCATATACATTTACACAAGAGCCATTCTCGTAAGGACACTTGAAAATAGAATTGCAGTTGAAACAATATCAAAGATAAAATATCAAGTTATACTTATCAAGTATCTACTCACGTTTTCTCTCATGATGTCAGCATTGAATGATGTAAATCTCATAAAACCAATGTTGAATTTTCTTGCTCCACATAAAGTTAGATCTATCGGCAACTTTTGTAGATGGAACACACGATATCACTCTCATTTTTTGTCTCCTGTGCTTGGGTTTGTTGTCAAGCTCAAGGAGCTTGGGGCTGTTTATCAAGACGTGCTGGGACAATGAAAACGTTGTCATAAGAAGGGTAAGAAGGTACTGACACTTTCTCATCGCACCTGGCTTGGTTTCCCGTTTTGGGCTATCATCTCTCCGATTCCTCAGCAAGTCGTTCGTGTTAGTTCTGTTATCACTGTAGTTGTGGTTACACCAAATAAAATTCGTGTAGCGACAGCTCCACAACGTCATTGTAATGATACTTTAACAGAGCTTTTTTGTGGTCAATGCGCGTTTTTTATTTGCTTATCTGATATTGGTTTTCCAAATTTGTACTGTTTTCCAGCTCGTTCTTCCCCTTTTTTCTTGTTCTTTCGATCGATAGTCCCATTTTTCGAGCACACCCGCACGTTGTTTGTATATTCCAGAGTTTTTAGATTCAATACGATCGGTTCGTCATCCCGTCTCGAGCCTCACGTCCTTCCGTAGCTCAGAATCTGCGGGGTATCCTTGTGAAGCGACTCTGTGGGAGAAACGAGACGAACGTATCTAATTTCCAAGGAATGTCAGCGTCGCTATCGTTTGTCACGTCACCTTTCTCTCTGGCATGCCTTAATTCACCGGATACTGACGTGTCATCTCTTACCAGAGTCTCGCTAAAGTTCACACTACCCCTTGATCACTCTCGTCTTCGTGCTCCACCTTTCTAGCGCGCATTCTTTCTCTTTCTCTTCGTTTTCTTCCTCTTTTCCTCTCTTTTTCGTTTACCCTGTCCCTGTCCTAACGCAGAAGTAAAATAATGAAAGCTTTTATTTCATTTCATTTCTCTTGCCAGGCTTTCATTTCGCGGGATGCTGTTTTCGCGCGCAATGCTTACCGGATATTGCGACGAGAAGCTTAGTCGAGCATTATTAATATACGCCAATGCCTATACTTTTCACTATACTTTTTCCAATTTGATAGAATATGATACATCGCTTTAGCGGAGCACCTTACTCCGCGGTAATCGCTAAAAGTTATCGGGCTCTGTTCCTCGATTGGTGCTTCTTTGCAGAATGTAGCTTTTTTTTTTTTTCAGGCCAAGATAATTAGCAACAACGATCGAGTAAACAAAAATATTTCTACGCTCCTTCATAGTCGCATGGAGAATTATAATTTATGAATAATTTTCAAAATTTCCAAACGATTTCCAGCTTTTCCCAACGTACACAAAATTTGAAACTCGTCGAATTGTTGCACTCTGCGAAATATGATTTCTAATCGTATACATTTTATGCTCTCTGCTTGAAGAGCTCCAGAAGCGCTTCTTCTTTTTTGCATTCTCCGTTTATTGGCGACTCAGGACATGATTTTGTACGAGAGAGCTGAGCTACCTGGCTCAGCATATCCTTATATATGAGTGACAAAGTATGCATACTATATCTTCTTCACCTGGTGAACTCGTTGGATCGTATCCTCAAGATTTGCAAGACGTATATGTCCAGATGTATACATATATAATGCTCCATAGTTGAAAGACGTTGTCTGGACCACTTACGATCACGAGTTTATGCCCGTCGAAGAGCCGCGGGCCACCAAATTTTCCAGATAAGCGCCCATGGCTCTCAGCTTCTCTCTGTGCTCTCTTCTGTCTCCTTCCCTTCATCTCTAAGACCCTCTCGTAAAATTTCAATTTGCCAGAAATTTGAGATCCTCCTCGTACACTCGCCTCTTGCCTGCCTCACCCTCTTCGCCTCTCTCTTTGGATATGGTCCTCCAGAGTTTCATAGCGGTTACATACCTACGTTTGATTACATTTATATATATGTGTGTACTTAGGTACGTACGTTGTACATCTCTCTATTTCCTGTAGTATCGCGTCAGAAATTCCTTGCAGTTTGTCTATTCTGGCACAGAAGGTAGTTAAAGTCTCGTTACCGACTGTGAAAAGCCATTTGTACATCCCTGAACTTGCGTACGAGACAAATGTAAGCGGTGTTCATGTACTCGTGTTTATCCTTTGCACGATAATTCATGCGGATAATTTGATTCCTCGAGGTGGGTAATAATATGAGCGAGATTTTTAGCCTCTCTTTGATTTTTATATGTTTTTTGGCAATCTCGTTTGGACACTTTTCCACCAACTTTATGATGCACCAAAATAATTGACATTTTGTATTCGGAGCTCCCGGAACTTCGATCGGTTCAAAAACTACAAGTGCGTTCGCGTCTCTGTATCGTTTTTATTTCAAAGTTTATGGCTGTTTTGTAAAGTACCGAAGAATTTCACGACCGGAAGATTATCGGGTTCAGAGTGCACGAAAAAGTACAGGGTTACAGAGAATTCGTCCACGCACATAGAATTCCGGAAAAATAGCTGTAGCAAATGAGAAATAGAAAAATAAAAGACGAACAGAAATCGGGAGGAAGTTGAGGATCGTGTCGCTATTGGGTACCAAAAACTTTTCGACATGGTCGTTTTATTTGGATTTTATGGCCAGTTTTATATCCCTAATATACCCAGGGATTGGTTCCACTTTTTTATCTTCGTAGAGATAACAACGGTGTATAATAATTGTAGTCAAAACCTTTTCTATATCTGTATCTGTCTTTATATTAGAGACCCTATTACGTTTTTGGACTAGTCGACGACCGTTTGCCGGCCACTCTACGAAGTTACGATTCGACGTGCCGTAATTTGAACAGAAACAATTCTATGACTATCTGTCGATAAATTTTTCGAATTTCAATGACCGAGAATACATCTTTTTGATGCTTCCTCGTAAGTTGGAGCATTCTTCCTTCTCGTAATTCCGGCAACTCTTTTGGCATCGCTTCCAATTGGATCACAAGACGCAATCTTCAGTCGTAATCACTAAAATCTATCGTTCTCTTTACAAACTCGCCTTCCACATTTGCCATACTCACTCGCGCTCGTAAACACGGCTCCGTTCAATTCTTATACCTTAAGAATAATGATTTTATTCGTGAAATGTATCGGACGCACCAAATGCCATCGAATTATTAATTAATCACAGAACTGCCGAAAGCTCCTTCACCAAGTGATATCTCCAACGTAATTAGAGATAGGGTCACATGCTAATCACGATTCTCGATGTAATTTACATGTCTCTGACAGCACGTGTGTCGTCGTCATCAAGGCTACGTGTCACGCAGTCTTTGTGGTGTTATTTGGATCTCATTGTGTATACTGGATCTTTCGCAATTCGCGTTCTCAAGAAATTTTCAAGCAGAAGATCGCGGTATTCGAAAGCAGAAAGTTTTTCCTCGTTTTTCTTTCTCAGCACAGACATTTTTCTGTTCATTCATATTCTCGTATTCATATTTGAGATTGTAAAAAGCAAAGAAAATGGATAAGAGTTTTTCTCCGAAAAATTGTACTTTGTCTACACGAGGAAGCTCAGGTTCGATTGTCGGAGCACGCTGTGAAATTAAACGATATAGAACCATGCTGAGAGTTTGAACGTTATGAATCATAGGATCGAGTAATGCGGACGTGACGGGAGTGCTGCAGACCCCCGTTGAGACGTCACACTCTCTCACGCCTCCTTTGAGAAATCGATTGGTCTTCCAATTAGTACGTGGTGTGATTCGCCATAGTGGGATACCACACCTCGCATTCAACCACCGTGTATAAATGTAGAAAGCCATGAGTGCTCCGAAATACTTTTAGTTAAACTGATGTTCGATTGACGTATTCATAATTTTCTCCATCTCTTGAAGTTTCCATCCGACACATATATCCTGCATTCCGTCGAACTTTATCTTTAAACTTGATCATACTTCAGTACAATTGCATGGCGTTTTATTGAAACAAAATAAAATAATCGTTGATTAAACAGCAATCCATGATTTTGGAAGAATTTTCTTGATTCAGTGTTTCCACTCAGAACATATCCGCAGTTTGATCTGAGTCACGCTTATCTTTTCAATAAATAATTGATCATCTTCAGACGAACATTCATAGAAATGGAAAATTAGAAATACTAACGATGAACATTGCAGCTTTTTAAATGGAAAGTCTAATAAAATAAGGGTATGCGATCGTGGACGCGAACAAAGCGGAATGGTCGCTGCTTTAATTCGGTAACTCAATCTTTGTCAAGCAAATCAATTTATCGTATCGGTGTGTGGGGTCGCGTCAGTTTGCCGCACCATCGCACTTTGCCTTCCCTTTTACCCTTTCGATCGTTTGTACCGAGCGTAGCGCTCTTTCCCCGTGTGACCTCATCCTTGTCCGGTTGAACCTCCTCGCACCCTTAAAGCTTCGTCCCAATGGTTCCCTCATTCAACTCTTCAGGCTTTTCTCCTCTTCTTTCTCGCGCCGTTCGTCATTCTCTCTCGTGTATCCATGATCCCATCAGAGGCCCGGAAGACCACAACCACAGAAAGAGAGGCACGTGTAGTTTTCGAGCGGTATTAGCCATTGGTAATCCGCCTCTAATCAGACCTGGATCTATACATTGCACGAGACCCACCGTGTATTTCTTGATCATTCAATCCTTCACGTCCTCTCCATCTCTCTTGTCCGCATCGATCCTATAAATTTATAATTTTTTTAGTTATTTGAATTTGTAACATAAGCTTGAGCCATGTTTGAGGAATGGCAACAAACGCTGAAAATAAGCATCAATGATAACTTCTATCCGATTCCTATTCGTATTTTCAACGTAAAAAATGAATGAAATTATTAACTAGATTGATGAAGATAAGTCAATTCTAATAACTTGTAATATCGTTGTAGTTGCTTTAATTGTTTTTCATGGGAAAGAAGCTCAACATTTTTCAAGGAAGGAGGCAAGTTCTGAGACTTGTGGGATTCCCGATCTTTTTGCAGAAGATTGAGATCGTAGTTAAGGAGGCGGGCACTGGGCTGACAAGCTCTCCAGCGTCTATATGAAAAGGGCACTATATTATTGTACCATATTTGAGTTATAACCGTAGACTGAAGGGATATACAATTTATACAGGGTGTCTTACTCAACCTCACAAATAATATTAGTTAAGATTTGTCGATCTACCTTAAAAGTCGATTTGACAGCAGTGGTTTCTCTGGTAACTGAAAATTACGTTGATATCACATTTTTTCCTCGACTTTCTGGTTTCGAGAGACGAAAGTAGCGAGAAATCAAATTTCTAAGCACGATTCGAATAAGTATGTTGTTACGATTATTCGCAAAATATTATCTCGCCATTCTCGAACAAATATGAAAAACGTTTTCCTTGTGCACCGGAAATTTTGAGTTTTCTTATGTTTCATTGAAATCGGTACACCCTGTGAATTTAGCGAGTGCAGTGTATATCAGAGACGAGGATGAGGAAGCACGGAATGATTTACGAGGTTGAAAATTAACGAGGCAATCTTCGACGAAGGAAATGAAAGAAGGTGCTTTGCCTCTTCTCGTGTCTCGGTGAAGTAGTCAGGAAGCGGCTTGTAATCGTCGTGACGCAGCGTCTTTTAAAATTTTCAAGCTCTACCCAAGAACCTTTCACTGCTTAACGTAAATACATCGTATACTCGACATTTCATATTTTGCTTCTCAACGATGCATCATCGAACTGTTCTCAACGAGAAGCTTTCTTGCTTCAGCTTACAAGAAAACAACAAGAAGAGAAATAATGCGTGCAACGATCTATGGAACTCAAGATACGTACTCGTATGATTATTACCCACAGTAAACTTCTTGATTCTCACGCACTCCGAATAGAACGTTTTTTAAAAAAATTATTTACTAAAAAATGTAGAGGTTATACATTTCTGGGATACAGAGGCGTTGAAAGTCTCGAAAGACGTTGGCAGAGGTTTCTTCCATGGTAATAGATCAAGAAAAAGATTGGAGTTTATCATATGCGCTTCGAATAATGCTTCTTCAATTGAAAGAAAATTTGACGACTAATCCATTCATAATATTATAAATAATTAGATATAGATCCGAAAGAGACACTTCGATTTGAAAACTCAGCTTCGCATATAT
Organism: Venturia canescens; assembly: GCF_019457755.1. Classification (NCBI taxonomy): domain Eukaryota; kingdom Metazoa; phylum Arthropoda; class Insecta; order Hymenoptera; family Ichneumonidae; genus Venturia; species Venturia canescens. Next base: position 6,319,831 of record NC_057425.1, read on the forward strand.
AAAAAGGAAGTTAAAACAAGATCACACTGAAAATTTCAACCTTGGCAAATCGATATTTGAATTTTAATCATCATTTTTGTGTGGTGGTAGCGAACTAGCGAAGACGCGCACAGAACGGAGATTAAATCGTGAAGGATTAAAAAAAAGAACGGTCATCGTAGCAACAAGGGGTGTGATTGTTTATGGAAACGAAAAATTGTTGGTAAATATTGAGTATCGCGGCATCAGCTGCAATCGCCTTGCAAGTTATTTTATGGCTTCTCTATGGCCTGAAAAACATAACTAATCATGTTACGTTGGCGCATGATCTTTTTTTGAATAAAATTTTTTTTTCTGAACAAAATTTTATAAATTTGGGAATATACTTCTTGGCGTTTACTGGACATCGAAACAGATGACTATGATGATAAAAACACTTTCTATTTGTGTGTGTGTGTGTGTGTGTGTGTGGGTGTGGAATGGTTGGGTAGGTTTGGAGCACCTTCGATGAAATTAATTATCTTGCTACGTTGATACATAAAGGTATGGAAATTCGCTCGGATAAACATTGTAAAAATGATTTGCCGCGGTTGAAATATTAGGTGTGATCTTGTTTTAACGACCTTTTCATATGTGCGAAAGCTGGTACTCGGATCGAAATGCCCCTTTCGAAACTACAGCCAAATAATAAATCAATCTCGTAGTCTAGAAAAAAAAACATATTTTACAGTTAACTTATTTAATGGGGCTCATATTGAAAATCGTCTGTCATAGAGTGCTGTGGAGAAATCGATTCCACGCAGGCTGTCGTTTCATTGCGATACAGAGTCGAATGAGGCTCTTCCTTGTTCTCTTTCTTCATCCCTCTCTCTCTCTCTCTCCTTCTCCCCTACTTGGTCACCCTTGTATGTGAGTTGACGCTAGGGGATAAGCCCCGGGCAATTACGACAGTTAACTCGCAAAAGCGGCCGAGACCGCCGCACCCCAATAAGCTCGTTGATTGTCTCGAGTTATCCCGGTTACTCCCGCAGGAGTTCCGCGGTGGGTACGCGACACAAGAGGGAGAAATATAGACAGAGGAAGAAAAAAGGAAGGAGCGAGAGGAGGGGGGAGTGGGAAGGCTTATCAATTTTTACGACTGGCCGAACATGTACGTAACGCTAACCGAACGTCCTTCGTTCGCTACCCCCGGAGAATTTCGTACAGCAGTCCGAAAACGCTCTTTTCTTTGATACGCTATTGTCTGCTATTGCGTAACAGGTTTGCCCAGGGGAACACCTGAGTTCACGTTTTCCGTTTATCCTCGGACGCTTCTCGTCCTCTTATCGTTTTTATGAAAAACAATATCTGTTGTGTACATGTAATGCAATAAAAAAAAAAAAAAAAAAAAAAACAATATAATACGGGAAAATTTTTGCGAGGCGCAATCCGGTACCACAATTCCCTTAAATCTATTTCCTTTATTGAATTCATTCAATTCAACATTATAGAATGTTATAAAAACAAAGTAATCTTCAACACAGCAATTGCATAATTCTTTATATTAATTGAAGATATTTTTCTATAAATCGTATCATATCAGGTTTCTTCCAGTGGAGAGTTCAATTCACATTGAGCTGCCCAGTTAGAAAAATTGCTGTAAATATACGAAGAACTAACCTTCTTTCATTGTTTCGTATAAACAATTAAAATTATTTGTGCGAAATCGTCTTTCATCAAGCTTCCCTTGCACTGAAACTTGAAGGAAGATGCGCGCCGCGACCTCTAGTGGTAGTGTGCAGTAGCTCCTAGCGAGTTCTGCAGTATCATGAAAACGGGGGGAGGGCGCCCGATCATTCCGTCAACTGATCCAGGTATGAAAGAAACGTGATGACGCGAAATTGAATTTTAGAAAATGTTGACGAGACAAATTTTCATCGCTCGTTTCAAAATGTGAATATTGAAAATTCAAAGAATATTTGGTGATCCAAGAGTGAATGAATTTTATACAAGAATGAATTTATTTGATAGATTATCGCGTTGTAGCCCAAAATTCGTCCCGCGGCCTTTCGATTATGAAAAATTAACACTAATTATAATTAACTCTGCTTTGGGCTTATTGCTTGCAAATTGAATTTAGAAATAACAACAAAAATTGTGTACAAAAAACTCCCCTGTTTCCGGCAAGCGTAGATAAGAAAAAATAATAATGAGAGCGTGTCAGGCTGCGGGCTCCAAACGTTGCCGAATTTCGGCGAACCCCTCCGCCGCGCAGGTAAGGAAGTAAACCCCAGGCTACGGGATCGAAATGCCGCCGAATCTCTTCAGTACCCTGAGCATTTACGAGGACAGGTAATTTATTGAGCACGGGCTACGAGATTGAAACGTCACCGAATCGCAGATCGGAGTAGGAAAGAATGGACCCTGAACTGCGGGATGAGAACGTCACCGAACCCCTCTAATATCCCAGAAATCTACGAAAAATTAGGATAGGTTATAAAGTTTGCTAGAAACCGAGAGTAAATTTGAGGTCAGTTTTATATTTGCTCCGAGTCAGGGAACAGGAAGAACTGGAGAGCGGTCGCTTGCCGCCTTTTTATACCCCTTATTTTCGGCGTTTGAGAGCCAAGCGCCTAAATTCAAACTTGAACTCCTTTCTGCGCACATTTCATTATTTCCTCGCTTCCGGTTGGCTCTGCGGTTACGTTCACGTTATCTCATTGGTTCCCCGTTTTTATGTAATTTCTCCCGAGAGATGCGGAAAAATCTATTTTCATGATTTTCCCAGTTTATAATGAAACAACCAAAATTAATTATCGTTAATTATTCATTTAATTAAAAAAAAAAGTTCAATTTTACAACAAAATTTTGCTTGCTCCTGGCCTCTGTAGATTTTCACGATATCTGGAGGTTCAAAAATCCGAACATCGAACAGAATTTCCCCCCCTATATCACAATCACGATAATCTCATTTCCGCCATCTTGTCTTACATTAACGATATCCCACAATATATTCTTGCAATATGCCGATAAAGCATGTTCAAAACATAATGTGTATCTGCAGAATTATTGTGCACGGGTGTGCGCATGTTGTATATAAGCACGGAGAATTTCGTGCTACAGAAAAGTAATTTTCGTCGCTTTAATGACCGCGTTACTTATACTCGACGCTTGATTGCCCCCTGGACCAGGATACGAGCAGCAATCCTAGTCTCAAATCTCTTCCTCTCTCTTGCTTCCTTTCGTTTCTCCTTCACTATTATCCTCCCTCGACTTTAGATTGCACCCCTCTAAGGCTAGGCGATCGACCGGAAGACATACAATTATTCTTTTCAGACGATTTCTCTTTTCCCTTTTTCTACGCTTCGCCTTTTGCGCTATCAAATCCGTTACGGCTATAATAGGTATTACCGACTGTATATACACACAATATATACTTTTCTTCTTTCAATACTCATGTTTCTATGTATTTATCAATATCGACATATATATGTAGAGGGAGAGGGAGAGAGAGAAGTATAATAGACCGCATTATGGTACGATTACCGTAAATCCAACGAGCTCATCGATTTACCAATAATACGATAACACACATCATTGTTTCGCTATGAACGTCTGTTTTCACATCGGAACGGGGAAATTATAACGGAATAGATTTTTTTCCGATGCTACGATCAACACTCGCTTCATTTCCTTTTATTTATTACGATGAAAGTCCTTAACGATGGGGGAACACTGGATATTCTGTTTCGAGTTTCTTTTCATTATTCTGTTTGGAAAAATATCTTCAATCACAGGTCAATGTTGGGTGATTATTTGTTTGTCGAATTAAATGAGAAGGAAGTTATTAAATTCGAGGTGAATTAATAAATCTTTATTTGTAGGATGTGAAACCGAGGGTAAAACACATCGATTTTGTTCCGGGTGACATAGATAAAAATAAATTCGAGAAGTGTGGAGTAATATATATGTCCATTACTTCAGTCGTATCGATAAGGATGTTAAAGTCCTGAGCCATTTTTTGTTCATTTAGAATTGGAAGATCGTGTAAAAACGAGAAACGACATTGTTCCGCGGTGGGGTCTCCCGCGTACACGCTCCTTTTCGTTTTGGTGCGATCAGCTACGAGACCGTTTTGTCGGGCTCTGCTTTCGTTTCTGGCATCCTCGCGTGCGGCTGTGGGGTCTCTCTTGGGTCTCAACGTGTCATAAATTACGCAAGCTGAAAACCGGGAATGCGGGAAAGAGAGTGGGAGCGAAAAAGAAAGAGAGAGCTCGCAGCAAAGAGGTAAAGTTATCCTCTCGCACAGGTTGCGAACGGGTCACAGGATTCGAGACATATATCGTATAGAGGAAGAGTGGAGGCGTTCCAGAAATTATTCAACTGTCTCTACGGGTTTACCCGCAAAAATACAAAGGCATGATTTATATTCGATCGGGTGCTTCTTATGCATTGAATGTTTGTGAGGCCGAGCACGTACTATACGCCATGAGTGTACGCTCTGCGAGCTCGGATAGAAATGAAAAGAGCTCGCCCGTCCCCCGCCCCTCGCATCTCCTCTTCTATTTCCCCCACGAGCGATTTTCTTTCTTTCTATATATACGCATTACGGCTGCTTTTGTACGTGCAATTCGACGACAATATCTCGTCTCAGCCCTTTTTCCCTTCCGCTCGTTCACATCGTCGAATTTCTTTTTTTTAACCTCCCTCCGACGATTTTTCTCTTATGAAGAATTTCACCGATGCTTATCGCCACTTTTGCCTCTTGGGAAGGTAGAGCAATCCAGAAGATCCGAAGGTTCCCTTCCAGGATCATCTCATGTTATGTCACGAACATTTTGGATCGATATCTATACGGATATTCCATTTTCAGCCGCAACTTTCAGCGGCTGACCGCTGTTATACATCCATCTCTTTTCTCGTTAATTTTATAACACGATGAGTTCATTAAAACGCACAGGCAGTTATGACATTCTGCAGCCTATTCGTAATAGCTCCAATCCTTTTTTTTTTCTTTTTTTTTTTTTCAAAATTCAGATATTCAATGTAAAATAACGAAGATAAAACAGTAGAGGATGAGACGATAATGATTTTTTGAATCGGGGAATTGGGTTAAATCGTGCGCCGGATGTAAGGATGTGCAAATAAGCCACGTGGGAGATTTACACTTTGTTGAGAGGGAAACAACCGGATAAGAGCCGTTGAGATGGGCACTAATCGAGCCAAGAGTCCCGGAATTACGAGAGCAAAGTGGTTCTCTTATTCTTCACTTTCGTTCCACTAGTTATCTCCTCTCTGTCTCTCTCTCTCTTTTCCACACTACATCCCTTATCCCAACGCAGACTTTCTGCAAGTGTACTCGTCTTACATTCAGATTTGTTGCATTTTATGCACTGTAATACTTTTGCTCGTCCATAAAATGTTCACCGTGCGGAAAGACAGTCGGGAAGATTGTCATGCTTATAATGTAGTTATTCTTCTTCGTTTTTTCGTTCTCCCATCTTCGCCCTTCTCTTTCTCGCTTTTTCCTTACTCGCTTCGTATAGGCATATATATATTTCTTTCTACTCTGCAAAACTCACTTTCTCTCGGTTTTTTTACTACCGGCCATTGTTCCGCCTCATGAAAGCTACATTCTGGAATCTCATTATTTACTTACACTGAACAACTTGCTTTTTACATTCTTATTCTCCCGTTTCCCCAACGCTTTGGCCCTCTCTCTCTCTCTCGATTTATTTCTGTAACAATTCTTACTTCCTTTCTATTTATTATAAATCGTTGGGAAAAAAAAATATGTCCTTGGCTACTGTAGTTTGGGATCATGACGAATCTTGCATTGACGATGCTATTTTCATCTGAAAATGAAGGGATTAGAAGTTTGAGGTTAAACATTTTTAAGGACGATTGTATCTAGTTTTTATTTGGTGAATCAATTTTTTGCCATTTCGTTTCAATGCGTTTTTACTTGCTCGGCTCTTCGATTGTATCTGCTCGTTCATTAACCGTTTGCCAGTTCTTCGTTGCTTCGCCAGAATTATCTCAGTCTCTTTTTCCTTTCGAACCTTTTTGAACCGCACTTGGAGGCTTTCGAAACCTCTTTTCTCAACGTCATGCTAAAAGCTACCGCTTCAATTAGTGAAATTAAAAGTTCCAGAGCCAGCGAAGGAAAAGCGGATGAACGGGGAATATATTTCTCGTTTCGATTTTTCCCACGAGATCTATATTTATATACGTACCGTTTTGGCTCAAAAGGGGGAAGAGGAAAACCTTCTTTTTCTCTCTTTCTTTGACACAACTCCAGCTGACAGTTTGCTCACTCACCCAGTGAACACGCTACACTTTTCTCTTTAGCAGCAGCCGTTGCTGCTTTAAAGTTCAACTCTCGTTGTACACTCGTCGCCTCTCCATCTCGTCGTTCTCGACGCTGCGACTCGTTAGTCGATATCCGATTTGTTCCCTTTTATTTCGAACTGCCAGCGCAAGTCCTGATTCTCCGCCACGATCTTCTTTCTCTTATCTATACAGGCGCGTTTAAAAACGTCAACTGACGTTTATTAAATGCTTTCCAGACGGTCAATATCGGTTTGAAACGTAGCCTGATAATTGTAGGTGTCTTTCCGCAGTTATCCATGAAACCTCGTTGCGTTATCAATGAAAAAACTTCAATATTTTTTACCTTCTATTAAGATTCATCTTGATTCCATCATTTCTGAATCAACCTGTACACGTACATATATGCTTTTCAATGACACGTACGGAACGAATGAGCGAACTGTGCGAACTCATCCGACTTCGCTCCGCGTTCGTGGCTCGAGCACGTCAAATGACCCTGAAGAATCGTTTCTGTAATTTCGAAAGGTTTTTACTGTGTAACAGCCGCCCCCGCCCCTGTTTTTTTTATTTTTTCCCGCTGTCATCCCTTTTGCTCTCTCATTGCTGCTCCATTTTACTCGCGATCGTTTCGTTCTTTAGATTTTTCGAACGGGGTATTAGTCGGGACTCTGAAAGCAAAACTTTCCGAGTTTTGCACGACATTTATTCTCCAAATTTCGAAACTTCCATGTTACCGGAACAAGTTTTTCAGTCTTTTTCACGATACACTTTTCGGGAATGGCCGAAATTTTATAGAAGACTTTCGACGGATGTTATGCGTCGGGGAATTTCGAACCCGAAGACCAATCCCTCCAACTGATTTATTTAAACGCATCGCCCTTGAATATGCTTCTCACTTTCTTCGTTCTTTTTATTTTCTATTTCTTGAAGATTCGACGGCGCAGAGCACCGGCTTACGTAACACGCTTTCTTTACCTTTCCTACTACTCGCCAGTCTGTGGTTATAACGAGCGACACGCGGTGTTTGTACAAACTAAGGATCGAAATCCTGCCAGGCAGGAGGTTTTCCACATTATAGTTTCGTCCTCGTGGAAATAGTAGATAGAAAAAGAAAACGCTGCGGGAGAAAAAAATTGGAAGTAACGGAAGAATTTCTGGAACGTCTCTGCAAATATCGCTTAACAGTGCGAGCACGCAGGCAGCACCGGTGCTTTTCTTCTGCGCTTCTTGACTTATATTAATCTTTTCCTTTCTTCTCGCCTCGTCTCCTCCCCCCACATCCACCCCTCAGATATTTTTTCACGGAGATTATTTGAAGCCTTCTCTGACGCCGAAGCAGCACATCACCGAACAGGGCATATGGAAACAATAATAAATATTGTGTTGAAAGCATTCAGAAATTGGAACTTCTTGCGTGTATCATACTAGCTGTCAACTGTCCATCGAGAGCTCTCCGACCCGCGATAAATAGAGAGCGTGGATTACTCTCATAATTCATCTACCTGTCATGACTCCGTTTTTTCTTCGCTTTTATCAATTTGTCTCGTTCTCCAATGTTTTTACCCTTTTTGTGGCTCTGCATGAAACAGGTTCTTCTAGGTACAGTAACTTTTGAGAAAATGATTCTGTTGGTTTGAAATTTAAGCGGGTTAGTAAATGGGAATAGAAGGAATTCAAGGCAAGATCAAAGAAAAAAGTCACTCTAGTAAAATGGAATGAAAAAGTTAGAACGATTCAACAAAGATCGAGAACTTTTCGTATGTGGAGTTGTGAGGAATTATCGGTGGGTAAATGATGGGGAATGTCTCGAGAAAAAACCAGTTTCATTATATGTTTCCATTATCTGATGTCTCGAAATGGATTTCGAGGCGGACGTCATCTCCCGGGTAGTAAAGAAACAAGTGAATATCTTCTGGAAAACATTTGTGCGTCGGTCAACGTGAGCTAACCAACAATCATTATTAACAGTAGGATGGGTTGTGGTCACAGGTTCTCTCCGACGTTGCAAGTTATTCCGAAAGCCAAGTATGAACGTGCAGATAAGGTTTTTGCTCGTATAAAATCGTTTAGCAAAGGTCCAAATACTGTGTTAGAGTATCGGAGCGTTAACGCTTCTCGCATAAGTTATCATAAACACAACCCCGGCAACCTGCTAACTCGGCTGGAACATTACTTCGTTCGCGCTTACTCGTATTATTAAGCAACGTCTGCGATACACAACTCCACCTGCATTTTCAACCCTTTTAACAAAATACACGTAGCCACAAGCATGAAGGCACAATGAATGTGGGCGTGCACGGAATTATCGTATACGTACATCACAGGAGCCACTAGAGGCCATGACGACCAAACTTTTCACCAACCGAGTTATAGTCGCTTTTAGTTTAACTATGCACGAGTATTAATGACAAATTATTCCCAACCGCATTACGAGATCGCGGATAAGCGTCTACCACGTGCGCATATTCGAGAACATTTACATTTGTCATGCTTACTTCTGTTTCGTATATTGTATTTATGCCATGGGAGATATTGCTGTAAGCTTGGTCATTCACACAACGATATTCGCGTTTACGCGGAGTCCTCTTGACAGTGCGGCGCGCTCATTGCTGCGAGCCTCGGTTAATTATCTAATGATAGACCTCCCGCGAGCCTCTATCTTGTACTAGTCGATTACTAGCTGTCCCCTAGGTGTGATATTTGCGAATTTCTGGTGATTGATGCAAATTTCGGAAGTAGAATTCTCCGATACGGTTCGACCGAGTGTAATATGAGGCAGAATTAAGGCCCTGTGAGTCGATTTTTACTACACGGAGATACTTTTATACGAATATTTCGGATGAATACATAGAAAAATTTGCTATGTTTTATAACAGCGCTGTTCTATATCGCCATTCTATTACATTTCACCAAAGTGCATAGTAATTTTTATACCGAAAGCAGGTGTCTCAAATTTTACTATGCACGACAGACGAAATTTAGGTCTGCGACATCTTACGTCGAACGATGTATCGATATCCGAACGTCACTCGTGTCTTTGGCGAAATGTTAAAAATTGGTGAATCGGACTGGACAAATTGCTTGAAATTTTACTGTGTGCCACTGGTTAATTTTCATGTTTATACGGAGCAACGCCTCGTATAATTGGGGGGCGTATGAATTTTGCTATGTTATTGAGCAAAATTCAGTGCGGTAAAAGGGAAAATACGAAACCAAGCAATTTTTCGTATAGCACAGAGAAACGACTGCTGTGTTATCTCCTAAATTTTCATCGAATCATTTCATTGTTTACTATGTTTTTGATCAAAATTCGCTCGGTGTTCGTTTTTGATATAGTACAGCGCGTTATTTACTATGAACTGTGGTAATCGTTCCCCAAACTTTTGCATTATTTGACACACTCTGTAGCGATTATTATTATAATATCGATGTGGTTCGACGTTACTATAAAAACAGTAATTTTTGCTATAAAAGTCTCTCCGTGTATCGTCTCGTGAATTGAAATATCTCGAGAATTCGAGGCAAGGTTAGGCTGCTGATAGGTACCGTGTTAATTTATAACGATTGAATTGTTACACATGTTCTGGCTTAGAATCTTTACAAGCTTTATCGAAAATTTGTACAGTTCAATGAGCACGCGGGTGTGCTTAATCGTAGTGGGTCTCGCGCTACTTGCAAACTCGATCGAGAACATTCGAATTGATGCTATTTAACTCAGTTGGCCGTAACGATGAGTTTGCCAATCGTCGAGCCATGTAAACCGTTTGGCCAGCTTACCGCGGCAGGATGATCCTTGTGCAAACTTTGCGGATTCTCTTGCTCTCTTGCTCCTTTTCGATTCATCTACACTCACCTTGGAAAGCCTTGTTCTATCGTGTCTAGCAGTGCCATTAGCATTGGGGGTCATCGTGTGTGGCGCGTTGGGTATATTATCGTTAACTGTAATTTCCGGGTGTGTATAAACGATCAATGTTGCCACTGATACGCTGATGCTAGTTCACCATCACCTCGGACCACTATTGTATCCGAAGCCGTTGAATAGCCATCAGCAAGATAATGTAGCCGACGATTCAGTTACGCGTTTAACCTCTCCACGCCGTTCAAACGTTGAACATTGTCAATTAGCCAGTCCAACAGAGCCGCCAACCGAGATGGAGAATTATACAAAGAGGAAGTGTGAAAAGGAGACAGAACAATGGAGTTGTTCTCGTCGAGATCAAAGGACTCGATGGATGTCCGAGTACAATTCTGTTTTCACGCGCACACATTCGCGCACTTACTCTCCTCGTGTTCCGAGCTTCTGCAGCGTCGCTTCGCCTTTTCGATTCGCCTTCCACGCTTTTCCTTTCCTCTCTTCGCATTTCCGAACACTTTTGTTTCTTCTCAACAGTAGATTCGTGCATTGTGAATGGGAAACTCAAAAAGTTTATTCAACACTGCGTATCTATTACGAATGCGAACTCTAATCCCTGTACGAGAAAAATTTAGTCATGTTGGAAGTTACAATTAATTGTCAGAACATTGAATATAGATCGGGTCGCACATTGTTTATTGCCTTCAGAAAGGGATCGTCTAATTCTATATTGACAGTCCGTTTCACTTTGACAACGTTACAAATGTATAAATTATGAGGTTTTTCGTTTTAACAATGTGTTCGGAAAAGTTGATCTAAACCTGTTCTTCACATGCGACTGACAAACTTTCTTGCATTTATCTCGTCGTGGCTTCGGCTCGAAACGTTTCATAGAACGAGGAATAGCTATATAAAGGAAATAAGAAAAAGCAGGCTCCTCAAAAGTACGTCATTTGGGAAGTTTAATAGTCTTATGCGAGCCAAACGCTCCGATTCCTTTAGCTTTACACAGGATATTCTACATAAAAAATCGATCCTCAGTTCTGGTCTAAATTTTAAGTTGACAATTGATATAAAAGAGAGAACTGTTTTTTTCCACGAATTGACTTATTGTTGGTGAAGTTAGAGGTGATTAAGTCGAATGATGTATTTGCCATTCGAAGCTGCAGTCTTATCAATCGTCGTTATTTTACCGAAAAAATACAAAATCCGTTGTCTGATTGTCAACTGACTATAACTACTCGAAGTTCTTTCTGGGGATGACCCGACACATCATTCTATTTGTACACTTATGCTCTGACGCCTATCACGTATTCGCAGCATCTTTTAATTCTTGACAACTTCCCAATGGTTAAAATAAAAATTTCGACGAAAAGATTAGTTTACGAATAATATTCGTATGATGCTTCGTGGACGAAAAACTTTCATTTGAATTAAAATTCTGCGCTTCCTTTCGAAGAGAAAGATGGATGAAAATGAAAAAAAAAACATCACATACTCGAATCGCATATAAGCATAGAGTTTACATATATACAGTTATACATCTCGTGCACAAAAAGTTCGATTTAACGCTCAATTATTCGATAACCATGTGGTAAAAAAATTTGAAAAAAATAGCATTTGTACACTCGATGTCAAAGAATGTTATGACAAAATTTGATCAAATTCTGATTATTTTGATTTCGTGATCCACCCTCCTCAAAATACGTACCGTATTAAAGTCGTCCGTGAGTGGAGAGCTGCCCTCGAATGTTCTGAGATACGGAAATATACTTAGGGAGTTGAAACGACAAATATTGCGAGCGGTATGAGAAAACGTGGGAGCGCTGTAAGATAGGGATTGGCGAGGGAGAAAAGGGAATGACAAAACTGTAAAATGGAGAGAAAGTAGAGACTACTGGAAGAAGGATAGCTACTAGGAAATATATAACAATTGCAAGATCTGCAATCTCCGTGAAAAGAAAGAGACGGAGAATGGGCGACGAGGAAGAAGAGGAGCTGACTCTATCGTGATCTTAGGAATTATAAGACACACGCGAGACTGAGATTGTCCCCGGTCTCATTTATCGTACAAGTAGCAGACGAGGACGCACGTGCAAGAGCAGTATCGAACTAAAGTAACTACGTCGTAAAAGCGTAAAGGGAAGTTATCATCGGTGCTTCTGGAATATTTAATGACTCTTCAGCGTAACATCTCTCTAACAATTTTCTGCGAACAGAGTAATTTCCTACATCTGAGATCCGAGGAACTTGAAAAACAAGAACAATCGATTTTCGAAAATGTTCAAACGCCATGAGTACCAACGTATAACGTTTGTTTTTGTTTTTGTTTTTTTTTTTTTTCATTTTCCATGACAATAAAATGGTCTGTATTTTCTGTCATTTTTATGCAAAATTTTCTACGTAGCTAAAAAATAGTATTAAAAAATTGTGCTGTAAACAATGATCATCAACAAGTGGAAGAAAATATCATTCTAGGCAAACAACATAGCGTTTATATAGAGAATAATAATAATAAATATACAAGAGTTTCAAGAACATATGTACAGTAAACGTTGTGTATATGCGACGAACGATACCAGAGTACCCTTAATCTTAGGTAATTTACAACAGCCACGAGAAGTTAATGCAATGAAATATTCATAAGTATCTTTTACGAGGGGAGGTTAGCGGGCTCACGTGGATGCGCTAGTGGCGTGTACGGTTTTATTACCTCGGAGTGGACGGTCACAGGGGTTGGTGTTTACGTTCAAATATACACATAGGCATCTATCGCCGTTCTTTGTTCTCTTCCCCTTTGTTTTCTCATATACTCGCTGTACCATTCTTACGATCGCATCTCGTTTGTTTTATATTCTAATTTGTCAATTCATCATCATCGCCATTCGCACTGTTCCCCATTTCCATATTGACATTCCAGAAATTCGTAAGAAAACGAGAGACTTTTTGTTTCCTGGGTTCCGTCATTGCCGAGTTTACGATTAGTGTCGAGCAGTGCAGAATTTTTCAATAGCATGATTGAATAAACGTTTTTAAGAATATTGACCAGTTGACGTTCTAAATTGACGTGAATCATTATTAATCATCATAAGCGAGTGAATAATATGAAACCTCTGTTATCGTCTAAACATTTTTATTCGACAACTCAATGGGGCCTTGTGACACTTTCGATTATAAATAGAATGATGATTAAATAGTGGAAAAAATGTTATGACTTTTAAAAAATCCAGTCGTCCTTGAGGATTATGCCGAAAGTTTGAAACAACTGTAGTCCGAAGGGAGAAGTAAAGAAGAAAAACATACAAGAGTGTATATAGTTTGATAGAAGCAAATGCTGTATAGCGAACGATAAAAGATCGAGTGATGTTGAGAACTGCGGTCGAGGGCGGGATACAGTACTATTCTTCAAGTAGTAGTAGCCTGGATGGTGTCAGACAGAGGAGAACGCGTACGTAGTCCGATGGTTGCTGCTCTCTGGCACCGGGCTTATATATTGGGCGAGGGTTCACAGATATAGAGGTTGATAAGCGGGGATGAGCAGGGACGTCAGTTGAGGCGAGGGAAAAGAGGAGGTTTCCGAGGATGAAACAGCGTGGTCCGACGTCAATGTAAAATAGTATTAGTGATGGTATAAGGGAACTGGTGTGTGCGAGAGGGTCCAGTTAGGTGCTACTTTACGGGCAGTTACTGCCGCCGTAAACATAGCGAGCACACGCCATGCAAGAGCGTTGTAACTATAGAGGTATGGCGAACCAGAGAAAGAGAAAATGCGCGCGCTCTCTCCTTCTCTCTCCGCCCTCACTTTTCCAAGTATTTTCTACTCCCTATTTTTCCACCACACCTCGAATGTGATCTCGTATAGTACACTCGTTCCAAACCTCTGCCACTTTTATTTTTATCGCCTCGTGCACCGCGAATTTCTAATCGCCATAGATATATGAACCACGTGATCTCGATATACGCGCTCATATGTATATACGGATGTAGATATACACGTAATAGGCGCACGCTTGTATATGGACTTGCGGAGGTAGAGCCATTTGCGAACGTACGTAGAGGGAGATTTCTCGTGCTACATGTGCTGTGCCTCGCATCGAATAAATTCAATGACTTAACGATCGAGTTGGCTTTTTTTTCGTTCCTTCTTTATTCCTGAGCTTCGACTCAAATTCTCGTTAATTCAAGATAAACCAATGGTTTTCTAGGATTCGAGTTATCTCGTGGACGATTATCGTTCGTAGTTGTTGAGTCGCGAGTGTATTGCGTTCGTGTGGAAAACCAGGTAATTAATGGAACTCAATTTTAATGGACTCAATTTATGTCAGGTTGGAACAATCGTGTTATGTTATCGCATTTCCTGTTATTCGTGGACTCGAGAGGATATAAATCTGTCGAAGGCAGCGAAGAGATTGTTCTTCCTATGCATTTCCTATGGGAAATAATAACAGGCCACCCAACATTGTATTATGTTGACAAATTTGTAGAGGATTCTTTATGTACCTTATACGATAGATTTCTTATTCGGATGACCTAAAGATGGCTTTACGACGTCGTTTGACCACTCGTGCAAACAGAGTCATATAACCTTAAAATTGTTGTTTTCGTTTTCTTGTCTCTTGAAACTGCTATGCTTAAACTTGCCTTTTTCATCTCGCCTTATCATAGGTGCTCCGGACTCGTTGTCCTTTAGGTAGGATGCCGTTTGAAGGAGGAATTCCGGATGGAATTATCCCTGAAGTATCTAGTGCATAAATCAGAAGGCGAGGATTACAAAGCTAAGGCGGTGGAAGTAAGAGGGATCAGGGCGCATAGAGAAATTGCGTCAGCGATGTTCTATACGCGGGTGGATCTCGTTCTGCAAATAGGAAAATGCTACCCTCTCCTGTAGAGACGCGTAATTTTCGCTTCGCGAAGCATAACGCTAACTTCCGGACTCGTATTTATATTCAGGTCGACCATCTGCGCCTCTTCATTCGTCATGATATCGGAACAAATTTTTGTTTGATAACCAAAATAACAGAAGAGAATCGTCGAAAAAATCGAAGCGTAAATCGCTGTTTTTAATCGGTAAATAATTACATGGTCGACACGAAGAATCAACACTATGGCAATTGCGTTCATAAATCGAAGCCAGGTGTCAATAACTTACCGGATTGTATTCCAAGCTCTTTGCGCTCTCGGGCTGAAACGATCGACAACGGCGAAACCTCCGTATAACTTTTAGACTCCCTTTTTCCTCCAATTGTCCTTTATTCTAACCATGTCGATCTTTGATGGCCCATTCTTTTTCGATCTCAGAAAAAGTAGTCGTCTCGGTAGCCGACGCAACGGGTTCGACGAAAAGTGGATTACGATTGTTTGGAAGAGCACCAAGAACGAGGATGAACATACATAACAGTGCTTCCTTCGCGTTGTGGTTGGCTACGCACCGAATGGTGCGGCGGTTCGGTAAATTCATCCCAAAGACCGTTTCTTTTATTCCTCCACCTCTTTTGAATCAGGAATAAAATGTTGCGTTGTCGACCCGTGCTCAGATTAGAGCTTGAATTTTAGTATCGCAACTTGTATGAAAAATATATTGCGTGGGGTGTGAGCACACCCCACGCGAACTTCAAACTACGCTCCCGTCCTAACAAGCGACATTATCGACTGATTATCGACGGTTTTTTTTATAAATAAATTCAATTGAAATTAGTTTTATCGTACATCATTCTTTTCGTTATAAAAAAACGAAGAAAATGGTGTAGGATAAAGTCAGTTTAGCATCGTAGGACCGGATTTATAAGCAGAAAAAGAGTGGGGTGCGTTCAAACCCCGGTCATGAGGTTGAGGGTATGAAAAAAGGCACATGATGTGTAGGGTTAATTCTTAGTCGACGGAACTAACCATCGGTTCCGCGACTAAACAGATTCAGACTTTTCCCACTGAGAAAGTGTCAATTTCATAGTTTTACATCGTTGCCTAGAATGAAGAGAAAAAAATCTTCAATACTGACGTTGCCAAATACTTTACTCGAGCGATCAACACACCTACCTTTTCCACCTCTCCTACTTCGACCAACCAACTGCTCATATCTTCCTTCTTTTCTCTTCCTTTCTTCTCGTACTTATCCTGCTACTCGCAGAGCTAGTACTTGGCTATACGTATACGTAAGTATATTTTCATATTCCTTTTCTGAGGCTTTCTCGCTCATTCTATTCTTCTCTCTTCCACTTTTGGAGTTGCTAGAGCTTCTGCTTTATGAATTGTCTGGGGGAAGTTATGGCTGCCTCAGGAACCGTAAACTGCTGGGAGCACCTTCGACGCCAGGCCAGAGAGCTCCTGGTTTTCCAAAGCAGGAGAGCACCTCGTGCATACTCGTGACTGTAGGTGACGTGGCATTACGTCCTCCACAAGATATCCTTTCTCTAACTCTCATACTCTCCGCTATTCTATCCGGTATATTATCGCGGGCGGCAACCATAAACGTTACTAACCCTCGAGAGCTTGGTTTCCAGTGGGCAACTCGTGGATTTTCCATCGTCCTCGTATCTCTTCTTGGTTTATACGTTTTCTACTCTCTCGCTCACTATAAAGCGACCAGAAGTTTTTTGTTTTTTTTTCCCCCACAAATTCTTCGATTCCTTCTGGTCTTCGATACTCTCCTCTTTTGGAAAAAATATCATTTCTCTTTTTTATTCCGTTAAAGTAATAGTCCACCTATAGGAGTTGTATCACATGCGCGTATACTTGCTGAGATCTTGACGGCGGTGTCCGATAGTCAAGAGGTCCGCGGTTCTTGGAAAACCCATTGTAACCTCGTATTTCACAAACACGCAACGAACCTTTACACGTCTGCTGCCTTGAGGAAAATGCTTTCGAGTGCCCTTCACTTTTCGATACTTGGATAGTTTTTGCCATTGTCAGCAACTTTAGTGATTGGATGTTGTTTTTTCACTACAGAGAATTCCAACGTAACTTCGAGAAGGCTTAAGAAAAATTGATTTTCTATTGTTGTCGGCAAGCTTGTCGTCTTTTAATGGCTTCCTCAGCCGTTAATTTTTCTTCGAATCAAGGTAATTTGTTTGCCTTGGGTAGCTTACCATTGTATAATCGGAGTCCACGTAATAGGCCGCATAAATTTGACGGTACCCATGCTCATTTGCAGTTCTGATCTCTGCTTACTCATGTACGGATCTCTTTCACACAACTGGTCTAAGTAGTATGGGAAATATTTGACAAATTTTTTACGCCAACGACGCTACAATTACTCCTGGAGGATGATTCATTTTCAATAAATCGCAATTATAACGTTTGATAGACAACGGGAGAATAGTCGGAGGCCCACCGAAAAAAAGCGTGAGACGAAAAGAGAAACAGTATCGCGAATCATATGCGCATGAGGGTTTGACGATGCTCCTTTGATGGATGATTATGCTTTGAGGCGATGGACCGCGGGCTGATACTCGACGACGATGCTGGTTTGATGACATGATCAACGTCGACGACCCGCCGACGTCAAGGACGCTGTCGAGGACGCTTCAAAGCGTTATTTCCATCCTGAAGCTATCCCCAATCGATCTGTTCTGTCCGTTCATGCAGTGGAAGACGCAACAGAGACATTACGATGCCGGAGAGAACGTTTTGGGTGAGGGTTTTCCTCACTATGTATCGTCGCGTCCATGGGATATTCCTTGATGGATGATCTCTCGCGTCGCTCCTGACGTTCCGACGATTTCATCCCACTCTGACCCCGCGAACATCCGTCGGTTCCTTTCGATTCCTCGTGATTGTCGCCCAATAAAAACCTCGAGAAAAGTTTTGATTGAACGTTTTACTGCGAGCATTCGGCGAACTTCCATTTACCCCTACTTCTTAATGCGCAAATAAAGTAAAAAGTTTTTTTATCTTTGCAGATCCATGAGTTCTCCGAGTTGATTTTTCTACTCGACATCACGAATTTTTCACAAGAACTCCAGAAGAAACAGAATTTTGTATAATTTATAACAATACGCGGATTTTTAGGTTAGTTTAAACGGTAGCGTCGCACCTCGTTCACTTGCACTCTTCGATATTAATCTGCATTCAAATCTCAGTAGATTTAAAAAATGTTGGCTCTTTAAAAGGCGGTTCAAGCGACTAACGGATAATGAGAAACGTTCTAGGTGATTGGCAGAAACGGTTCTGATTTCAGGGAGCATGTTTCACTCTTGAACGTTCTCAAACGTGTTCAGGTGCAAGACAATCCTTGTAAACGGCCATTTATATTAATTAACGTGGCCTCGGGCTCTTTGTATTCATCGTAAATTAGCATCGCTAATGATGAATGTCAGGTATAAATGCAACATTATGGCCTCACGTACATCGACGCTCCGGCGAAATTTAATGTGTGTACATGGTTAGGCAGAATGGTCGCGGGTATGTTCGTGGGGACAAACCCAGACAGAGAGAAACTCTCGAGCTTAACAGGGAACGGAGAAGTCGTCGGAAGAAGTTGGAGCGACCTGGAACGTCCTCGAGTTGGTGTGTACATGACTCGCTGTGTGTAATTCGAATGCATGTGACGCAGAAATATACCTATTTAAGTTCCTATACGTAAACACATACTCACATGTAGAGCTAACATGACGCGTGTCCGACCGTTGCAGTGGTTACCCAGACGCGTCAGAACTCGTAAAGTCCCTCAAGACCCACTCGGAACACTGTGTCCGATCGTAACGAACTCCTATCCTCGCCACTCATTCTCTTGCATTTCCGTTTATGTGTGTGGATTTTTGGTATGCGATAGTTAGTGATCTGTGAGCACTAGTTATTCGAGTACACGATGGCTTCGCCGTGAACGATCCTCTTTCCAATGGATGGCCGGTAGTGTTCTGTGTTCTGTGCATCGGCTTCCGTATTCAAAGTCATAAACTCGGTGGAGTTGTACTTTTCAATTTTATGTGCTGATTTCATTGTTGCTTATCAGCATTGACTTGATGAAGAGTTTAGATATATTGGATTGACGATCAATTCGTACAGTTGCGATCATGTAAATTTCTCTGGCTAGTGAATGTCATACGCTCCATGACATGATTTCCTAGATGTCTATGCACCGCATGCATCGAGTAAATAATTTTTCCGTTTCTCCTAACTCTACCAAAGTTTGAATAGTCATGAGATTTGGCCAACTACGAATGCATATGTGCTCTGGCACTGACCGTACGGATATTGGATTTAATGCGAATAGTTTCTATGTATATGCGGCTTTCAGTTTAGCTGGATGTTAATTGACATCAATTATTAATTTGCATGTTTATTTTGAGTGCGTGTCGTTTGGCCCGTCTGCTTCTACCAATGCCCACGTCAAATACATCGTTCCGTTACAGTGACTTGCTTACCGAATCACCCTGCCGTGATTATAGCGTTGCCTCGTCGCTCGCCAGTCAACACGATTTGTGACGTTAGCATGTACCGTTGCCGAGTAAAACGAAAGGGAAGAGAGGCCGACAATTCACTCGCTCCGGTTCCTCCTCATTTACGACATTCCTTCAGCGCGGAACTGCAATTATTTTAGGCTTCGCTTCATACATAAATTGTCGTAGCTTCGTATGATTGTCTCTATCCGATTTTGTTGACACAGTTTTTCCGATATAACGCAACATGTGAGTAATTTTAACAATCAATAAAACTCGACCCAATACATCGAACCATTTCAGCTTCGCATTCATTTCATTCATTTCAGCTCAAAACTGCATTCATCTTTAGTAGATAATTTTAATGCTCGGTAAAGATCGCGGTAACTACGAGATTCCACCAACACTTGAGTAACTCCATGAATCGCTTGATTTTCAATACTTGATCGGTTTTCGTTTGGCTTATTTGGAATTTGTCGGCCAATTTTGTTGACAGATGGATGCATGCGATGAAGAGAGCTTGGGGGGGATAAAAAATCCAGTGTGAAACACACGAAGTCACCCTCCCTATTTCCCCATCCGCTTTCTTCTATTTCCTGTTCTTTTGCTCTTTTTCGCCTTTTTCCTTTCTACGTCTTTGTGGAGTTCTACCGTTTTTACAGATCTTCTGACAACCCGTACCAAACGATTTTACAGAGCCGAGACGACTCCGTACACGACCCGCATACCGGTGGTGTACCTTTCTTTTGTAGCCCATCCATACCACTGTTCTCCAAAAGAGCAGTCTCTCGTTTCGATCCCGCAAGCAACCAAGATGTGTTTTCCTTTTCTTTCTTTCTCATACCCTTTTCCGGTGAGTGGAGACTCGTTATCCACCCGTACCTCGTGACCTCTACGGCACGTCAAGCAAAAGGTTTCTGATTCCAGTTCAACACTGTCGAGTCTTCCCTTCGGAATCGTGGAAACTCGAGACTTTCTTCTCTCTCGTCGCTTCTCCCTCGTTGCAACCCTCGCACTTATATAGCGTTACACTTGCAATAGAGAAAGCTTACAACCATGGACAGACACACTTTTACATTTATATTTATATACACCGATTTTTCTTCTGTTCTTTCTTATTTTTCATCTTGTTTCTTTTTTTAGATTCTCCAGTTGATCTAGACCCGCCCCGGCAATCTCTATCAGACGCATCTTTCGGCTCAAAAGGTTTTCATCCTCCTCTTTATTCGTTAGAACGGCGATGAAAATTTGTCGATCCCAATACTCGTGTACAGAGACAACCCCAGCGTTGAATATCTCTTAGTAAATCGCGTTGCTCCAACCGTCTTCGTGACGTCTTAAAGCCCTCATTAGTACGGAGTTCGTCACCTTGGATGGGCTTGTCTGAGTTCAACGAGAGCGAGTTGGGAGACCGAAGAGAGAATTAGCCACGTCAATATTTGCGGTGCAATCAGCAAGCTTTCGATCCCGTTGAGACTTCCTTTAAGCCCGCACGTCTCTTTACTTCGTCTGGTAGAGTCGTACAAGTCGTCACGGCTCTGCCGACTCTGCAGTATCCTAGCAGCATTAGACCCCATTCTAGATCCTATTCCAGGTATCGGCACTAAGTCTTATCTTCAAAAACCCTTTCGCTTCGCATTCCTTCACTCTTCCAAGACTGATTGTCTTTCACACTTTCAACGTGACTCATTCTTCGTTGGATTGTTGTTGTTGTTGTTGTTGCTTTTTCAGCTTTACTGATTTCTGTTCAGTGGAAATCTTTCACTTCATAACTTATCTGCTTAGCAATTTTGCTATCGTCTCTTCTCATTTCTATTTGCGCGTCCACTTGGAGTTACCTTTCGCTTGAATTATCCTCCAAGCTTCGCATCTTCGAGGTACCTTGTGCTATTGCCTTGTTGTCTTATTCAATTCATTGAATATACCGGTTGGATCAGCTATCATGGAATTTAATATTCGTGCCATATCAAATAATATTCGGTAAAAACAAACTTTCGTTGCCACTGTAACGACATAGTAGGAGTTGTAGACTTATAGATATAGATGAAGAAAATGTTATCAAAGTTCTCTCACAAGAGGATATTCAAGGGACGAGCTAAACGTAACGTCCGCGAAAAAGATGGTCATTCTCGGATGGTAGATTGCAAGTTTTGCGGCTACCGGAAAAGACCAACGGTGGAGTAACCGTCTGTAGAGGGAGATCAGTGACAGCCGCGTAATCTTTGTAGAGTACATGGGACAGCCATATTTGTCATTCTTCAATTGGTTTCAAAATGACATTTGGGGTTTTTGTAGTTTTTCCAATATTTTTCCATGGAAAATAAAAAAAATTTAAAACCTAAATGAAATGGTATATTTTAAAAAATCTAATCTAACTAAGTTGAAATATCTTAATTATTCGAGAAGCCATCAGAGTTTTAGTGTAGTTAGAATTTTTCTTAAACGACTTCATACTTTCGGCCAGCAGTGTATGCTCATCTGTATCACACTCTAGAAGTGTGCTGAGGAACTGCAGAAAACCTTGCCATTGTGACACTGATTGGATAACAGTGCTCGTCTGCAACGTCCATGCTGTAAATATTCTTCAGTTTCCAGTTGGTTCAATAAAATCCAATAATGATTTGATTGTCGAATCCTTGATGATGATATCGAAATGTTAGTTATCATTACATTTCTCCCTGGATCGTCTCCAGACTTTTTCTCGACCACGACTCTACTTCTCCAGTAATTCTCATTTATTCTATTACCGAATGCTTTGGATAACGTGCTTCGATGCTCCAAGCTCGGGCAATATCGTACCGCGCGAAAGCGAGTGACACATTGCCACCTTTTACAGCACGTGATAGGAGCCACCTGCCTTGGCCAGGCCTGAACCGAACTTCCATTTCGTGCTCCTTTCTCATTTAATACCTAGGCTCATAGGAAATGTACATATATACACATGTGTCCGTGTGGGTTTGTTAAAATCTTCACATACACGGGTCTAAAAGCTTTTGCTGGGCTCGCTGGGAGCCAAAGAGGTCCCTAGATTTATCTCCCACGGTTATTGGAGTTATACAAAGGATTTTTCGAACTGGACCCATAAAGTATCTGTGCTTGATGCCTCCATTATTTGTCCAGTTGGGTTGGAAAACTCTCGCCATTAGAGACCATTCGCTCGGTGATGTTGACTTGGATGGGTTTGCCGGAGGGCGGTGCGGCCGGGGAAGGGGACAGTTCTTGATTACTTCGCACTCGTTGCTTTCTGCATGCTTCTAGTCCATTACTGATGGTAATTGATCCATTTTCTATTCATCGCACTATGACAAAGAGCATTGATTGAATACTGATGGGGACAGTTGAGATAATAAATACTATAACGAATGCAACGTGGACATTAATACCGTCGATATTCACAACTCGTTATTTCCAATGAAACGAAGTGTAGATAACTCTAAGATATGTTTTTACGGTGTTTCCAAAATATTTTTAAGGCAGTTCTGTATGCACACGTACGAGCTAAAAGTTTGGGCCGCGGTGTACAATAAAATCCGATGCTTACGATGCTGCCGGTTACGCGGTTTTGTCAAAGCTTGTACATTCTGGCTGTTCTACACAATCACGCCTCATGCACAAGTAGGTCCTCTGCACATATGGAAAGTGGGGCTGTAATCGTGGCAACAATACCATTCTCCAGTATTACTATAGCGTCGAGCGTCAAAATGTCAGTGTTTCCTTAAAGCTTATTTATTCGTCGCAAAAGAAGTTGAAAAGTGTTCGAATGGCAATTCGATCGAGAAAAATCGTCGAACATTTGAGAAAAAAGCTTTCATATTGCTTTGTATTGCGCTCATCAGTTCGCTGCACCGTACACTGTTGCCACGTCGTCACGGCTGGTCATGCGCTCGTTCCGCGTCACGTAAAATTAACACAGTTCGTTAGTCGAAACTGGATTGTCAAAAATTTCCATTTTTTAAATACTCAAAATAGTACTGAATATACGATTCGTTTTATTTTAGTCGTAAGGTCCGTTTAGCGTCGGTAATAAAAAAAGTAATTCGATTTGGAATTTCGACAGTCGGTCCATGAAGGCTATTATTACACCATATTTAAATTTTAGTCGGCTCTTAAGGTTTCAACAAAAGTCAGCAAAGACTTAGGCAAAAACTTTTCCTAAGTCGGAAAAGTTAAGAAATAATTCTACTGCTAGTAGTTATTGCCTCTACTATTATTATATTTTTGCCCTGTATATCAGAAAAATCGATAATATGAAAAAAAAACAATGATTAAAATTACGATGATGTAAGGTTGTAAGAATCTGTTGTTTTTTCGGTTCGTAGGACGCCGAAGGAGACACTCCTCTTCACGATGCAATATCTAAGAAACGGGACGACATGCTGGCTCTTTTGTTGGACCATGGAGCAGACATCACCCGCACCAACAACACTGGCTTCAACGCTCTTCACCACGCAGCTCTACGTGGAAATCCAAGGTGAGTACTTTAACCACCCAACCAACATTTTGCTACGACCCTTTTAACGGGAATATTTTAGGCGCTTTTTTGCCTCTCATTTTCAGTGTAATTTTGAACATGCGTTTTATTATTTTTTTATTTATTTAATTTAATTCGTTTTATAGAGCGTAGCTGATTTGATAAGGCAGACTAGGGCTAAGGACGTTTGTACACGATAGATGTAGACACACGATATTTTTTATTTCAGTCAAAGTTACCTGGATGGAAGGAAAGTGATAAAAATAACAGTCCAAAAGAAGTGTGGTCGCAAAATGTTTTAATTAATTTTCAGTATAGTGGTTCTACACAAAAAGAAAAAAAATGGTAGACAAAAATCTCATACAAAGACAGCTTTGTTGGAAAAAAAACCGGGCAGCATATTTAGTGAATTCGCGACCATGAGCGATACTTCGTCCGGGCACTTCGTGCGAATTATATTTTCAACTAAATTTTTTCATCTTTACCAGAATTGTTTTTTTCATTCTTACCTTGTTGTTTAGAACAACTGTTTAAGGGTGATGAATGATGAAAATTTTGTTCTACAGCGTTTGTAGTGTTTTTAGTAGTTTTTTTTTCTCATGAAGATTAAACTAATTCATGCGTACGGAAAAAGTATCATGATTTTGTTGATCTGACTGTATTTGTCAATTTCATGGAAGATTGTTCGTGAACTTTTGTAGTGAGTGGTTTGTTTGAGAGTTTATAGAGTTTTGATTTTTCTGAGCGTTTTTTGTGAAGTTTTTTTTTTATATGAGATGACATTCGAGCGGATGAGAAAGGTTTTTCATCGCACGGAAGCATTTTAGAATATTTTCAACCGATACAAAAAACCATTTATGAACTTTCGAAGATGACGAAATCTAGGAACGGAAATATTTCATTTCAATTTAGCAGCTATTTATATTCACACAACTGTTGTGTATAGTCGAACGTTGAAAACAAATCACGATCGCTAAATGTTTTTAATCTCACATCACACCGCACTTTAAATTGCTCTTGAAATGACTTTGACACTGAACTGATACGGGCAAACTGGCTGTGGATTCGGATCAAGCGACCCCAAAACCCTATATTTCAAGATTCGGGTATTTTCAAGGTTCCATGGTTTTAGCAGGTCAGGCCTCAGCGGTTCGAAATACTTTGGGACATGACTGTATTATCCCCGAACCCGAAAATCGATTTTTATTCGTGTGGCTGGGTTATTAATCTCTGATTTTCTTAATTTCCAAAATTTGGGGTTTCCTATGAATGAATTGTACGAAATTGCCTAACATTTGACAATGTCAAAAGGGAATATGATCTCGGATTTTTTACAGTCGAATGATTATGCGAATTGGAGTATTTTACGTTATTTATCACTTTTGAATTTGTTAATTCATGATTACGTTCACACGTTCGTTTTTTCACTCGTTCCTTAACCCGCGTTTGTGTAATATTAGCAAAGTATAATAGTTGGGAACATCGACTATACGTTGAAACATTAAACAGTATCCCTCCAGAAATCTTAAACTTTTCAAACCACAATGGCTGTCAAAGTCCCAAAATTACTATGACAAAGTTGTTATTATTTTATACTTCGTCAGGCTCCTCGTCATTTGTTGCTTTTTCACTTCATATCCAGCATCGACCGAAATTTACTCCGTAGAAAGTGGCTTTGTACTGCGTCAGTCTCCTTTTCAGGCGACATAGTGAAAACTAGTAAGCGTTTATGGCTGATCGACCATACATTCGCTGGCATTCACTAAAAGTGGTCTTAACGTGTGGCTTCAGTTCAGCTATAATTTCGAATTGTATAGAAACGGTAGCTGAATCGTAGAGGCTCATTCATGAAATCGGAAATGGACAGCATCGCTATACTGCGCTCGTGTTTCTGCGGTAGTCAAGTCTTTCGCAGTATATATCAACTCTGTTGATACCCGAATCACTCTTTAGATTGCACCGGTTGAGTCCGGACTCAAGATAATTTCGATATTTTCATTCAATGACGATCATCTTGTGAGGAGGGAAAACGAGGATCGTTTTTAGACGATTTCTCTGTCAATAACCGCGATAAAAGTGCCAAATGTTCACATCTCCGGTACAATTTTCTCTTGATATCCTCATCGTCTCTCGCAGGTATCCCGGTTTACCGAATGACGAAATAGAAAATTTCACGAGCGCTCTTGTCGTTCTTCGAACCGTTTACCTTGCTTTCATTTCCAATTCTCGAAGAATGGTCCTCACCGTCGTTTGATGTATGTGTGCCCTGTGTGCGCGTGTGTGGGCTTCAAAATCGCCGGATTTAAACTCTGACGCTGAGGCTCTTGGAAAAAGGTGAATGAGAGTGACCCAACCACACATGAATTTAACCTAAAGAATCGAACGCGAGCTCGAGAAGCAATCTTCCTCATCGACCATCCATGAAGCGTCGCAGCTTCTCTCCTTCCATCCTACTGAAATTGGTTATTCTCGAGAGCTATACTGATTTCGAGTCAATTTTATGGGGATGCTTACTATCGGCGTGCTCCCATTGCCAGGGTAACCCTTGGGGAATCAAATAGGATGCCAGGAATGCCTGCGATCTCTTTGGATTTTTCTTATTGCTTTCTTCTCTCAAATACTCCCGGATTCTAGTAAGTACGAATTGCGTGATCCTCCGAAGGATTACCCCGAGAAAAAATGAAATTGCTCGATTGTAGAATAAAATCGGAAGAAGATCGATGATCGTTTCTATGTTAATTTTATGTTGCTTCGTTACTACGAGGCTGAAAAAATCATAATCCACCTTTTAAGAAAGCAGGCTAGAGGGCTAGGCCTTCAGTGCCTTGCAACTCATCAACAAAGGTTCAAAGATTCACTTTGCTTCGGAGGACTGTCAATCTAATTCTGTGATTCAGGCATCTAAATGAAAAAGTAAGAACTTTCGAATCTCTCGATACTTCAACGTTCGAATCATCGATACTTCATGGATTTTCAGAAGGATTGTATAAGACACGCCTTTCTCTGAATACGTCCTGGAAAAGGATTCTGAAAATTTGACCAGAGATAGTTTAGTTCGTCAATTGGTTTGGTACTTTAAGTAGATATATTTTACGTGCAAATTTATTACATTCAGACTGACTGATGTGAGTTATTTCAGTTCGAAAACGCTTTGTAACATTTAAAAAAAGTTAAGCCCTCCTTGTCTCCCGTCCGTTCCCTGTTTCTTGTACAAACTGTTGCGAAAGCACCTCACTAAAGCTTCTAACAATCGTTGTGTTCTGAAGCCGAACAAACGGATGTCCGGGGACGTAATTTCCTGCCTTTAGGCTCCGCACCATCATACTCGGATCCACCGCATGCCAGTTCTCCTTTAGATTTTCTCTTAACGCTTTGTCGCCAACGTTCCTCGGGGTGTGCGAGGTTAACGTTGATGTCGAAACTTCCTTTGTTTTCCAATGGTACAGTACCGTGTGCACACAGATCCAGGAGACAAAGTCGTGGCTATTTCCAAAATGAATCTCACATTAGACAAATGGACTCATTGCCAGAATTGCGAGTTAAACACGTCATCCCGGATTTCATCTCCTATTTTTTAAACCTGTCTATCAAGAGTGAAAAACATGATCTTGTAATGGTATTGTTTTGCAAAATAATCACGACGCCGCGGCACGTTGTCATGAAAAATTCAACAGTGGAAATTCAGCAGCGCAAATGAGTGGAGCCACAGGACATGGAATGAAGCTAAATAACTGACGTGAAAACAAAGTTGTCCGTGGCTGCAAACCTATTTTACCTCGGGCTCGTGGTTCTTGTGCATTAAGTTGGAACAGCATACGCCATAGTCGAGCTTTCCACAATGTTATAGATGTATACTCGTCGATGCTGCAAGCTCTCGGATGAGCAAAACTGACCACACATCTTCGTGTACAAAGTATCATTGTGTAGACCTTATCACTGCATGTGTACATATATAGACGCGGGGATAACCCAACTACTGGCAACGAGGTACGACGAGAGACTGGTGGTAGTCGACTCTCGCTTTGATCCCACCACGTAGAGACGACCACTCTGATTGTCACGCCAAGCGAGGCGTGCAGGACTGGAGAGTGAAAGAGCCCCTTGTCAGTTCTCTCTTCTCATCATCTTTCAGCTTTCATACGGTCCCTTCACTTCCGCTAACTCTCCCTTGAATCTCTCGAAGCTTCCCTCCCTCTTCCATCATTTCTTTGCCTCTGTTTCGCTTTATCTCTCAATCTCTTCCTCGCTCAATTTAGCCCTCTTCTCATTATCGTTATTCCTGACGCTTCCGTCTTCATTTTGTTCGAACCGACGACGCGGTCAACTTCTTGCGTTTCTGAAGCACCTATGGTACCGTGATCAATATTTAATTGTCACTTAGTGATTGGTCGAGCGGTCCATCGCACAAGAATGTTCCGTTGTTTTAGTAGACAATTTCTTGCTTCTTCAGATACATTGAAGTTGATGACGCATCGTTACGAATTGCCGTATTAACGTAGAAATAATTCGAAAAAAACTTGAGGTGAAAGGTTCTTACATTTATTTAGAAAATTTGGCGTTTCACTCAGCACCACGTCTTGAACTCGAATGGAACTTTTGATGAAAATTCGAAGTTCTCCAAGGAATTTCATTGACCCTACGTAGATCGACGAGTATAAACTTTTGCAATAATTTTGATTAATTAGCTTCGAGCTCCCAATGGGGATGCTTTTCATTCCATTGGAGAATAATTGTTTGAATGGACGAAGTATTGAAGGGTTATAGGAGGTTAAAACACGCTGACGTTTACCCGAGTTTCTCGTTCCACGTGGCGAGTTATCTAAAGAAATGGCAAACTCTTTGCCATCGATTGTGTCAATTTTGCGTCTGGCGGAACAATTCAAATTATTGAAATCCCTCTGATGTAGTTCCAACGGATAGGACGCTTTGAAAAATATCTATTTCAGATCACCTTGAAAAATGAACATTTCAAAATCACAATGAGGAAATATTCGTCATAACATTTTTTCATAGTATATGGCGGTAAAATAGTGTTTTGAATAACAGAAAAACATCTTTGCATCGGAAAACAAGATTAGTGCAAGCGTGGGAACCGACCGGAAGGGAGTGAAAAAAAAGAAGCGATGAAGACGAGAAGAAATAGAAACCGTGGAACGAATCTAAGTTATCGACCGTGATAAAAAAAATGATATAAAAATGAAAACGAATGAAAAGATGAAACCATTTCATGCCACGACGCGCACATATTTTAATGCTTGATTTGAATATGCTATGAGCAAGCGGGGCTCGTGGGTTCCTACTGCATGCGAAATGAAACAGAAATAATTGCGTGGTCTTGCGCTCCGTTTAGCGACAGTAAAGAAAGAAAGAACTATAGGGAATTCCTACAGGTGTGACGATGGGAAGATCTAAAAATCTACGTAATTCCATGCGTGGCTTATGTATTTTTCATTATACTATGCAGACTCCCCGTTGAATGTGTACAGTCTCCGTTCTTCGCTCGCCGAGGGAACGTGCAATGCAGAGTGCGAGATGCACTTTCTCAGTCGAGCCTCTCACACCACCAATCTCTGCTCGTGTGCCACTTTCCCATTTCTATCGCGTGAATATGCACGAGCCCTTAATACTTCAGACCTGGGTGTTCACTATTTTAAAGAATCGTGACGTCAGTGTAATATTTAAAAAAAAAAAACGTAACAGGCTTCATTGAGAATTCAAAATGACAAAAATAACAAACTTCTCAATACCCATTTTTATTCTATAATAAAAAATTCATTTTCATTAGACGAAAACAACAGTAGTAAAGCTTTCCCCAGAAGGTTTCGGTTGGCAGTGTCCTCACATATTGAACTGTCGAAACGAATGTACAAACATCTCACTTATTGTGATAATCGTGTTTCTTCTTGAGATATGTAAATCTTCCTGGACCTAAGGAATATGGACTTATTTTCACGTAGAGTTCGTCGTGGTTTCAATTTAATATTTTGAAATGTTTTCAAACAATAAATTCACAGTGAAGGAAAATTTTTATTATTTTCTTCCCCACGCTCTACGTCGTTTAAAAAATGGCTTTACATTGCTTCCAGGTTATCATACGTAACTCTATTCGTACGAGTCCCTTTTTCTCTCGGTCTCACGTGGTTTTAGCGGAAGACTCGAGGGAAAAGGAGCGGCAGGCTGGCGTTATCTAAAATGACGTCGGAAGCGGTAATGCCAATTCGATATTCACCGGGGTTGGCGCGAAAGGGCGGCCGTACCCTCTCTTCAGAGTTCTCTATGGCTTAAACTATATAATGGAGGGTGTTTTCATATAGATATATCCACGCATAGATTTCGAAGTAGTGTGCTACGCAGAGTTTCGCATCACATAATAACGCAGGAGCTGAATAGGAGTGGGGAAAAGGAGGCAAGTTTCGCCTGGTGGCAATGGCGATGGGAGATCTGTGAGGACCCTTGCCTAGAGGTGCTCACCGTCACTACCGAAGTCACATCTAAGCCCATACTCGTTTCATTATATATAAATATATGTATATAGAGTTATAATAGCTCTCGTGTTAAATCGCATGAGAGCGAAATCGCTTGGAACTAACACCGAACGCTAGAGTACCGCTAACACCACTAACACCCTTATATAACCAATGTACTTTAGGTTCTCTCTCTCTCTCGCTCCGTCACCCCTTCCCTTATGAAATAAAAAGTATTGAAACGTTAAATAGCTTTAAAAGAATTTTAAAAGAATATGTGAGAGCTAATGTGCATGCTCTTCCGATGAGTAAATAAAAATGAGTATAAATAAAAAGCAAGGGATGTTGAGAGTGTAAATTGGAATGTGGAAAAGAAACGTAAATTAATTGAGTAGATGTAAAGCTCTTGTGGTAAGGAAATGTAGTAGTTGAGCTATAAAAATGAACAACCAATGAATCAATCCCCCTCCCCCTCCTTGGACATTGCTCTCTGTAATGACGATATAAAGCTCAAGCCATTCGTTAGGCATTGTGAGCAATCGATTACTCGTGCGATTGATTCGAGATCACGGGTATAAAATTGTTTTGATTTTCATCAATATATTTTCAAGAAATTAATACTGAATCTTCACAATGATCTTGGTTTGCAGAGATGCTTATCACCATCGTTTCAATTGTTTACGAAGGACGCAGTTGCACCGACGAACAAATGTAATACGATAAAATTCCGTTGTGAATGAACTCCAAGTGAAAAAATTAAATTGCTTACCCTCATTGTAAAATTTCAATAAAGGGTTGCAAAAGTTATTAAAGTATGCAACGAACAGAATGGAGACCTTGAGAACAGTCCGATGAAGAAAATGATCGTAATTACAGTGAATTATAGTAATTTTGTTTGTAGTAGTTTTCTTCCAACCTCGCATGTTGATTGAACAAAGAAACTGCCAGAAAAAGTAGGATTGGTAGTTACTCCGTATTTTCATTGGACGGTGGGTACATAAATCTACGTCCAAAAAAGAACTTTTCCTCGGAGTCGGGTGAACGAGTGCTCCCTGAATAATTATTAGAGTTCTGTGTTCATTGTGAAAATACGTAGAAATAGGAACGATAGAGAAAGAGGTGCTACGAAAGAGGATTTAAGAATCGCTTGGTTCCAGTGTTAGGTCGGAAGAAACACTGTGGGCGTTCCACACGCCTTCATCCACTATGCCCGTTGGGAAGCACTTAAAATTGCCCAGGCACGTAGTTAGTTCGCACAGAGCAAACACCGAGCAGTTCACACGGTATGAAATATCCGGTACGAAACTACCACACTACCTCGAATGCAATCCACGTTTTTATGCATTGTGGAGAAGCTTCGCAAAAAACTCCAACGTCCGAAAGTACTTTTCTTTCGAACCTGAATTGACTCGTTTCTCGAATCAAAATAACAGTGCTAGCAATAAGAACAGAAAAAAAGAAACGTGCTCACTTCGAGAGTTGGTTTGTTAAATTTTTTCTTTACTTCGTTAAAGAAAGTCTTGATTTTTATTCCCACTGTTTCTATATACACCTTGTGAAGTTTGACGAACACATTCCCTTCTTTCACCTCAGCTTTTCTCTACTCAACTTATTTTTAAATGCTTAACTATCGTGTCACTGATAAACCTCCATGTGGGAATTTATTTACAAGAACTAGGTAGTCCTGAGTATTCTACATCTGTTGAAAATCCAGTCGATGCAGGCAGCTTTGTTTTGTCCGAATTTCAATTGATTAGCACTATTCGCAACTCGGATAAACTCCCAGTAAGGCGGACGTCAAGATCGAAGGGGAAGTTACGTCATAAAAATTCGTCAAATTTTATTTTCCAAAGTTTTTCATTGGACGATGGGACAGTTTCAGAAGACTTTCTATCGACCATATTGATGTAAAAGTCATGTAATCTGATCACTGTGTCACTGGGCTTTGTTTCAGATTTTCTAGTCAACTCTGTAGCAAGGTTGGTCCCCGAGATATCGGCTCTTGAATGAAAAGTTACATTTTCGCATCTTCTCGTACTGTTGCTTTCGATGATGTTGATGATGACCGTACAAAATCAATTTAAAAATATTTGAATTCAATATATTGATTAATAGATTTTTTTCCAGATTCCATGAGTATTTAATATATTAATATATTCGCGGAGTAAAAAAGTTTGACAAAAAACCACAATAAAGTTCATAGAGCAGGCAGATAAATGACGAAATTTTCCAAGACCGCGGAGAATTTGGAACAGAGAAAAAATATATTGAATGAATTTTTCTCTCGTAATTGCTGAATTGAATACAATAGTTTGGAGAGATAAACATCCACAGGGGTTCAGTGTTGAAAGAAGACTCCCACTAGCGAAAGGGAAAAAGGATTGACGCTATGTGGCTGGGCTACTACGAAGTGAGGAATATCCTTGCGTCCTTAAGGAGTTTCGGTACAGGCGATACAATGTTGCCATGCTAAACCATGCTAAAAGCATAAAAAATTTCAAAAAGTTCAGAATTTTATAAAATTTGGTCAACATATTCTTTAGTGACAAATTTGACAATACTAATTTTTTAAGATTTTTCTTCTACACAGTTATCGAGTAATTGATCACTAAAGTTGACGTGTATAAGCATAGCGTTTCCATATATATATGTATACATTCCGGGCATAAGAAATCTGCTTTAATGCATAATTACTCGATAACTAAGTAGAAGAAAATTTTGAAAAAATTTGTGTTTTCGCACTTGATGTTGAAGAACATTATCACCAAATTTGATCAATTTCTTAATATTTAGACTTTTTTACCGAAACTCCTTAATTTACTGACCCTTTACTATTCATAAATCCGTCAATACTTTCGACATAGTAGAAAAATGTTTCGTGGGTAAGAATTTAGTAATGGACAGGGGCATCGCGTTCTTAGCTGGTAATTCTAACATGCCTTCCCATACAAAGCTCACCTGGCTAACCACAAAAATTCATGGTGTTTCTGCCCGACGTTCCAGAATGATTGGTTCCGATGCAGGCTGGAATCCTCTTCGTGGTATCTCGATGGTTTCTTACGCGTTGTAACAGAATGAGAAACGCGTGGAGGGGAGTGTGCTCGATTCTGGATTTTCACGTCCATTCATCGATTCTATACGTCTACATAGAGTTTATACTACACGCCTTGTACGGTTGTACTTCGGCGCCCAGAAGATGTTACGGTACAAGAAGATCGTTCCAACTGGGGAATCGGGATTCTCTCTCGTTGGAATTCCTCGAGCTCGCTAGACTGCGACAAGAGCTTTGTCAGCTCTCGGTCTCTCGGCGTCTGAGATGAACGGTAGTAGTAGCATTAATACCACCCCTCCTACCCTCTATCTCATCGTTTTGCCCCTCATCACTCGAGAACATCTATTCTCTCTTCTTATGGAGTGCCTCCCCTATTCGACCAGCCCTTTACCTTTAGCAACGTTCACAACGTACCACCTCTGTTTTCTCTCCCCTTTCAACCTGTACGCTTTCTTACTTTTCCTCTCTTGCTCTTATCCGAGTACTCGTTCCCTCCGTTAATATCGAATTCTTCGGAGCAATTTACGACGGAACGCTGCGAATTCAACGTCGGACCTCGTTTAATCCCGAACCAACGAAGACGATGCCTCTTCTATCTTTTAGATACACGGGACATTCGCAGTTAAATCGATCACTATTCGATATTTTTTACCTGTTCAGAATCTTAGAGGCGACATCAAGTCGTGCACACGTATACTGATCTATGAATTTTTGTTTTTCCGGGATGAAAGAGTTAAGACAATATAGAAGGAAAATAACAATATTCCGGAGTTCGCCAATGTAGGGGGTAAAAATTTACATATGTGATAGATTTGTTGTACTGAAAAATTTGCAATTCGTGGGATATTGGATGCCTCGTTGCAGTGACACAGAAAATACGTTCCGATTAAACAACCCCTTCTCAGTCAAAATAGCGGAATGAATACGGCGGACTCAAATTTTAAAAATAGTTTTCTCCGACCATCCTAAGATTTCCAAAGTCTCTGAATTCAAATATGAAATTGGATTTTCAATATTCTAAATGGCAGATCCGACATGGTGGATACGGATTTGAAAAATAGTGTTTCCAATGAAACTACGTATTTTAAGATTTTCGGGGTCGCTGAATCCGAAGCAGAAATCGTATTCCAATAATTTGAAATAGCAGACCCACTCCGACAGAAGAGATTTTCATTTTTCATTCAATTAAGTTGATTTCAACTGGAGCGCCCGAATGCGGGA
Source organism: Venturia canescens (assembly GCF_019457755.1). Taxonomy (NCBI): domain Eukaryota; kingdom Metazoa; phylum Arthropoda; class Insecta; order Hymenoptera; family Ichneumonidae; genus Venturia; species Venturia canescens. Next base: position 6,354,557 of record NC_057425.1, read on the forward strand.
AATAATCTGACATAACATAAATGAATTCTTAACAATCTTAACCTGAACTTAAGTTTTATGCATGTAACAAAGTAATTAATAGACAAAAGGTACGGTTTTTTATGTTTCCGGATGTACTGAAACAAAATCTGGACTTAAAATAGCTGATTTTTGATCCTCAAATTAAATATGGCGGTTATTTTACAAAAACTTCGTTATTTACAATATTTATCATTCTTTTCCATTCTAAAATGTACCAAAGTATGGATTTATTTCAACCGTCGGTGCATGAAATTATTGAAGCTAAACAGTAAGTTCTTACATTTCCATATCGACAATTTTTTTTTTTTTTATTTCGTGGCTAAAATTCAAAAATCCACTGAAAATCTGCGGTTTTCATTATTCTTCTATGTCTATCCCATTGTCCGAAGATTATAATGACTTGTAATAATAAGTTTTTAGATTTTGAATCATTGTCAACCGATCGTTCAATTTTCAAAACGCTGCATCCAATATAACCCAAAAAAGCTAAAATTCGACTATTCTCTTCATTTTCAAAGGGCTGTTCACTCCTATGAACATATTTCACGAGTACGAATCATACTATTGAACGAAATTGGTATCCAAGATGACGCATTCAGTATGGCGATCATGATGCAGCAGGAATATATGCACTCTTTCTCAGGTTAATCATCAGGTACATTCTGATTCAACGTTTTTCAGTTTCAATTTTTCATTTTATAATTTGCCTTGTTGTGTGCAATGTCACGTTTCATTTTGACATAATTCTTTATAAGAAAGCACATTTTGACCAGAAAATCGATGTATGGGAATTTATGCGATGTCTGCTTATGGAAGCTTGATGCTAATCGAAGTGCAATGCTAGGGAAATACATGGAATGAAAAATGGCATGATGGCATGATGTCAGCATTTATCAAATCTTTTAAAGATTTAGCTCAATGGAAGTCAAGAACGAGCTAAAAATAGTGGAAGCAGAAAAGCGAGAGAAACAGAGTGAGGAAAAGAGGGCGAAAGATAAATGAGAGAGAGAGAGAGAGAGAAGGGTGAGTTCGAAGAGTTTCTGGTTCGCTGGACCACTAAGCTGAAATCCTCCGTTTCCCGTTTCTCCATCCTTCATCCCTTTCTCCTTCATTTTCTATTTTTTCATATATATATCCGTCCGCTTTCATCCTCGATTTTTCGTCTTCTTCTTTGTCTTTTCGCTTACATAGGCACACGGTCGCACTTACGTGAGTCTTGTCTATATATATAGACCGATCCACTCGGAACGTTCTCACGATTCATTCCATCTTGTCTCTCTCCTTTCTCGATCGTCCTGCGCACGTATATCCACCGAAGCGATCCTCCTCGTCGTTTCCTCGGAAATTGGATAGTTGCTTCCAATTCTTTGCCGAGAAGCATGGAAAGGGGGCAGCAGTGTCGTATATACTCACACATAGAGTATGTACAGGGACACGCACAGTGAACTATGTACAAAAATCGCTCTACAACCGCTTGCATTCCTTTGTTTCTTCTACTTTCGTCTTGTATCTCTCGTCGCCGAGTTGAAACTTTTACGTTCATTCCTGGGCGCAAGTTTCTTGCGTCTCTTTTTCTTTACTTTCTTTCTCTTCCCACCTGTCCCACGTTCTGCTTCACTACTCTCCCTGAACCTTGAGCGCACTTCTTCCCTTTTCTCTGTGTATTCTCCACCCCTGCGAACAGCAACGGGTATACACTGGGGGTGCAGAACAAAGTAGTATAGTCGTAGACAAACCGACCCCGTCAAGTATTTTCTTGACGGTGCGGAAAACCTTCACGAAATTGTTTTGCACCTTCTCTCTTTCTTCTTTTCTCTTCTTCGAGACTTGGCTGTAGCGGTGAATGCGCAGTGGAAATCTGATTGGATGGAATAAAAGCGAACGATTTTTAATCGTTTACTCCTTTCTTCGTTTTACCTCGAGATAAGAAAAAGGAATGTTTGGAAAATTGATCGATAGATTTTTAAAATGCCCCGGCACATCGCAAGGCAAATTCTCACACCGCAGCGATTTTTTAAATTTACTTTTACAATTGATCACTAAAGTAACGCTTTTTCCAGGTATAGCACGACGATAAATATAGCCGCATGAATAAAATAATATTCCAAATTCGGGCGATGAATAAATCACGCAATCTCGAGTACAGATTGCTGTATACACTTTCTGGGCTAGTCGAATTTTTTTTTTCATAATCCTCGGCGTCAAAATGCTGCCGCATCTTAGATAACGTCTGTGAGAAATTTCGCTCGTGCAAATGATTATGATTATTCAAACGTTATTCAATGTGGCGAGCCTTTAAAATGTTGAGCTCGACGTTTTAATGAAGTCGGAATGAAATTCACTCAGCACACATAAAATAGCGGAAGAACGGGATGATGTTATTATTTTATGGACAAATCTTCCGATTCTGATAGTTTTTTTGCACATTAATTGAGAATTCTTTCTTACCAGTAAACAAGCAGAGAGAATGAGGAAAATCATAAGAGATGAAAACGTGTTTTGTGGCTTAAATCCATCTCGTACATATACATATAACCTTCCCTCGAGGGCCTTTCGACGTATTACATGCCCTATGCTATACGAGTTCCTTCCGAAGTAAGACAGAGAGGGAGAAAGAGAGGAGGAAATAGCGAGAGAGAAAAAGAGATGCCAGGCTCTTATTTCACAAGGCCCGTTGGTACCGTAGTATGTTCGTCCGTTGGGGATCGTAACTCCCCTTCTACTTTCTTCGCTAACCTCTCCCTCGTCACCCCCGTTCTTTCTTTTTTCTCTCGTGGATAAGTGATTTCATTTAAAATTCTGCGACTGTACCGCTAATTAGTTTAACTCTACTCGGAAAATTTATTAAGAAAGGAAGGCGAGCACGGAATAAGGCACATCTCCTTGGACTCTCGTTGTTTCTCTTTCTCTTTTTCTCATCGTATTCGTCTTTTTTTGCGAATCCCTCTCAGTCTCTCTCTCTGCGTCATGAGCTCCGACTGCTTACGGCCTCTACTTTACTCTTCTCGTTTCTTTCCCTCACATCTTCCGCTTTAGTTGTTGTACGTGCTGGAAGATTTACTCCGATACATTCTTTTCCACTCTGCGACCACATTTTTTCTGCTTTAACCACAAGTCTTGACGATGAACCGTATAAAATATCAAGCCAGCGATGACAATCTATGGTTTTGAGGAAAATTACATTTTGATTTTATTTCCATCACCCACTTATGTCTTTTCGACTTGAAGAATAAGGTGAGCAATTTTATTGTTTAAACTACAGCAAGTAATATGGGAATCATTTGAAAGGACTTGAAGGTGCGATTGACCCAAATTTGGAACTTTTCCATACGGCGTCGAAGATAATAGAATGTCTTTTAAATAATCGGAGAGTTCATTTATGCGCTCTCGTTCACTGTTAAGGCGAAGAGCTTTACTGCTTTCAGCCCTCCATCTGTGATAGCGGGAATCCGAATGCTCCTATCGTTATTTCCTGACGCTCTAAAACGTGTATCTCCGTATTAAGTATTCGTATCACTGTATGGGGTGTTCGATGCCGAATCGGACAGTTTGGAAATTTTTTATTTTTCATTTCCTCAATATTTTGATATATTGGTACCCCTTAAAATAGTCCTCCCTGTTGAATTTTGCGTTATTTTTAATATCTTGTTCAAAAAAATATCGAATTTGTTAGCAAAATCTTTTTTTATTTAATTTTTTTTTTTTCATAACTGTCCTTCTAATGGTCCAAATTAAAGCTTTTTTCAAAATTTTTTGTTTTTAGATGGCCTTCACAGAAAAAAAATTCAAAAGGAATAGTCAGAGTGTTTTTGATTAAGATATTCAAGTTTAGTATATTAAATGCTTTTTCTGAAAGCGAGTGAATTGTGTTAATATCTGACCTATTTTCTCTCGAATGCCTCGATTTCGTTACTGTAGAGCCATCCAGTGATGATTGATAAAGTCGATCAAAAATTCATCGAAAAGTAATGGACTTGCCCATGTATAAATTAAGCAAATAAAAAATTTTCCAAATTGTCGAATTTGACGTGGAATGCCCCATATATTAGAGGACGAGATCTCGATTTATGGGATGGCGATAAAGAGTCTTCAATGGAAAGCGATTCTTTGAGCATTAACGACTGATTGCGAAATTGCAGATTATGCAGAAACTGCGTCTTTTCATGAGATTACTGGCTTTTCTGAAAAATGAGGCGCCTCTTCTTTCACAAGGGGTAAAATTTCTATTCCATCTACAAATCAAAATTGGAGATGAAACGAAATCAGTACTAAGGTAGGTCTCTCAAACGTTCCATCGCTTGATACTTCACATATACAGGGTATTCCATCTAACTTGACCACCTCAAATATCTCGGCAATTATCGACGCTACAAAAAATATTTCATACGAAAGTTGTACGGTGTAAAGAGGGTCATCAAATGTGACTATTTTTTTTTCATTTCAGTGGAGGCGTTGCCACACAATGAAGGTCACCTCCAATTTTTAATGGAACGGTACTTTTTTTTCAACCATCTTACAGAGCATCACAAACTCCATAAAAAATACTAGGGGTCAAAGTTTTCTAAGGTCATTTAAGATCAGTATCGATGAAAATCGTAACGATACGAAAAATATTTTTCAAATATACATTTGATTCTAATAGATTTTCAAAATGTGCACCATTAACCTCGATAAATTTCTGAAGGCGATCAATAAATTCTTGTTTTACATTTTTAAGTTGTCCTGTAGTAACTGATTTATATTCGCGTAGAATCTTTTGTCGTACATTTTCTGGTGTTGGGAGAACATTGATACTAATATTAAATGACCTTGAACAACTTTGACCCTTATATTGGTCACTGACGAGACAGTACTGAGGATTCTTATTATTTTTCATGTCATTTTCTCTTATTCTTGTAGAACATCGCTTTTTTTTTCTCAGGTGAATTGGCAGCGCCTTCCTCGTGCGTTAATTTAATGCTCGCACAAGCTCAAACTTCCATAGTAATTTCTTCGAGCAGTCTTAAATAATGCTTTCAACACCCTGTTCGGCAACTCACAAAAGTTTGTTCCCTCCATCTCTTCTTTACGAAATTATCTTTTCATATCGAAACGTTAAGAATGAGTCGCGGCTGTGTACCACGCAGAATATATATACGAAAAATGAGCGCTATCCACTACTTTATTCGTGAAGTGTCTCCTTTTGTATTTCTTCAAACGATGTTCCCCATGATATAAGCTCGGTTCCGATCGCTTTTCTACGATGTTTTAGCCTCTGGGAGTTTGGGAAGGGACTTTTCATAAGCGGGAAGGAATCTCTTGGAGCAGGGCTCGGCGGGGACTCTCGTTCGGGGAAAAGGTCATTACAGTCCGGTGCATTTAACGCGCGCCGACGGCGGCGAGCGTCGACAAAGTCGAAGCAAACTTACGGCTAGGAACAATAATAATAAAAACCGAATTGGGAAAATCATTCAAAAATGGTGTTGTGCGGAAAAATAAGAAAAATGTAACGATTTTGACGTTGCGAAAAGAGAGTGATCGGTGTCGTGTGTATCAAAAAATTCTACAATTAGTGTAGAATTTATTGAGTTTGGAGCTCCCGGTGAATTTCAACTCATTTTGGGCAACGCTCCGAATAAAATGTTCATACATGCATAATGAAGTTAGTTTTAGAGGGTCACGTCACGCTGCGTCGCATTCGCACGCTTTCTTACAATAGACAATAGATATTGAGGATGGCATCGATGATTTTGACTTTTGACAAAGGCATGTGTCAAGGAGTGTGAGAAATGAAACAAGGAGGTAAAGCGACGAAGGTGCCCGAGTTTAGAGGAGAATATAAATGAGATGTGCGGTGAGGGGTACAGTCCACGGACGAACTGGGTAGACGAGAGAGCTTTTGAGAAAATAGTGCATGTCGTGAACCTCGCTAGATGCAAAATGGAGCATTCTATCAAGAGCGTTCTTCAGGAAACTGAAATTTGTCTAACGTTTTGCTTTCACCTCTTTCCTCTGAATCATGCTCTATTCACTGGCAACCCAACGAATTCTACCCAGCAGAGCGCCAGTGACGATGGTGTTGCACCGAGCATGAAAAAAGTAACAAAGTGCTGCAATTTCAACTTGTGAGAAAAAAAATAGATCGTAAACAAAAGCCTTAGGGAGAGAGAAAGAAGGTGAGGAGGGATCGAATAAATGAATGATTTTTTATGTCTTGGAATGTATCTTCGAGAGAAATTGACAAAATACGATTTAGAAAATTCAAATAATTTATTTTCAAGGCGCAATATAAGATACTAATTCAGGATGATATTAAGGTGGTTCCTCCACGAGACAGTTAAATTAGGAAATTATTTAAATTTGGCATACGTATTGTTTAACATATGAACAACACCTCTATAAAATTTTAACAAGTTTCACCATCTCGAGCCCGAGATATATGTAATTGAAGTTGACTCAATTAACACGTAACATATGGATATGGACCATGCATAAGCAAACGGCACATTATGAATTCTGCCGCTAGTACTAAAATTAGGAAGTTTATAAAAAATGAGGAGGAGCTAGAGCAGGATATCACAGATATTGTGAAAAAAAATCAAGGTGATTGACCATCTAGTTTGACAGATATAGCCTCGGGAAGTACGAAGGTTTAGGCTGCATACGATATATTTTGCAAGCGAACAAGCGAATGTCGTCTGTATAGACAACCTTTTCTGTGTGTTGAAGCGTAACCTGGATAGTTCCGTCAAAAAATTTACTCACGATGTCGGATCAAAAATACTTTTAGAATAAATTTTACGAAAGCAAATGATATTTGTACTATATCTGCTGGCACCGAGTACGTATATAGGGTCTTTACAAAGTTATTGATTACGATCCGAACGAATTATCAAGCCTTTTAATATGCAGAAAGTACATAACTTTTGGTTGGGGCTGTCGCAGAGGATCAACCTTAACAATTGAATAATTTTCTCTAGAGAGAGGGGGGGGGGAAGAGAGAAACTAGTCGCGATAGCATTACCATTACACGTGCTTTTGGGTTATTTTTTTAAATCCCTGGTCAAAGTGAGAATTGTCAGAATCAAGGGAATACTAAGGGGATAGAGAAATGAAGGAGAGAGGAGAGTGGCTAGGACTTCAATTGAGGGGAGCTTAGGGGAATGCAAAAAAGTTTATGAAATCGCAGTTTTCAACTTTTTCCGGGAACTTTCGCAGTACTGAGAGAAGCTTGATATACGATTGACTACAACGTCACCGAAAAGTAGTCCTTCGCGTCTTTATGAAGTATAATCGGTTCGAATTTAAAAAATATTCGGTTTACGGAGTTGCCAATCAATCGCGTTGCCAATTTTTGTTTGGCTCTCAGCAGTCTCGTTCTTTTGAGTTAAAATTATCAATTTATCGTAGACAGATTATAACGGAAAATTTCTGCCGAGTTACTTCATACGATCCTATAATTTGTACAAATCGTTGAATATTGTTAGCTTTTGTACGATCAGCGCACTCGAATCTTCCTTCATTGGCAAAGTACGTATAGCGTGAAACGAAGAGCGGGTTTCAGGCGGATTCAGTACAAGTCTCTGCTTGAATAGGGATTTAGAGAATTTATCACTTGAATTCTCTGTAAAGGATTAGAGGAAATTCCCTCGTTCCTGAGTCGTCGCTTTCTCCTAGAAGGTTTCCGTTTTCTCTTGAAATTCATCGCTTCATAGGGAATCGTGCTTCATCGTACAGACTTCGTTGAGTTTCGTGAAGTGCAAGCCGCGGTCCTTTCGGCTTATACACGGAGCGTAGCAGTAATTTTCGCCATTTATTACGGGTTGAACAGAAGAAACCGAACGGTGAAATATGCTTTAAGATCAAAAAGTTCGAAAAACTCATCGCTCTTTTCTTCTCCCGGCGCTGTGATCACAGTTTTGAAGAGTGAAATTCTAGCGATTCATCTATTACGTACTGAATGTCATTGTAGTCTGTCACTGATGCGCAAAATCGGAATAGCAGAGCGTGTCCAACATCGACTTAATCTAAGAGTGATGCGCGACCATTTTGTTCCTTTTTTTCATCCGTTGTTAATAAATGAATTGTTTGAAAACAAAAATTAATCTAGTTCGCCAAAGGCAGGTGAGATTTCATCACAATTATACAAGCATCACAATCGAAGATGATTATCCTGCGAAAGTTTCGAGTGTAGTAAACTTTACGTATTTTTAGAAATTTGATTTTCATTTTTTCTACTAGCTACCGTGGCGCTACTCTCACGGCATATTTTTTTGTATGTTGGGTGAGATTGTAGTTATTTTCTATAGAGATGCTCGCATAATTTTGATCCAACGTCGTTGTGTTTTGCACTGTATGGCGCGAATTCGTTCGCATTTACTGCGACAGGTAACGAATTTTGTTTTATTTCGATAAAAAAGTCTGGTGCCCTAAAAAATCTACAGTTTTTATGTAATAAAATGAAAACTTTCCATTGAAAAATCTAACAGTTTTACCCTCAACTCTCGATTTCCACCTCTTTTAAGGTAAGCGAGGTACAAATTAAGTTCAGAAATGGAATCAGTGACCCTAAAGTCCGTTGTATACCAATTTTCTATTCACAATCGCAAATGCGGAGGTCTGACTACTTTGCTGTTTTACCAGCGTTAAGAAGTGTATTTTACTATTCGTTACATATATCCATCTGATATACATTTTTAACATTCGGAATCAATGTAACATGGAAAAAAGCAATGAAGCTTTATGATGTCAACCTCAACTTTTCGTTTGCCGCCAAAATAAAGACTGGAATGAAATAAATTAAGAACGAAAATAACTAAAGCATATAATACCATTTTATACTCTTCATTTTCATCCTCTAGAGACGCATAAATGTTTACTGCAGTGCGGAAAAGCTGCTAGCACGTGTGTTCCGTGGGGAAAAAATATTGAACCAATTTTTGTCGACGAACGTTCTGCCGATTGAAACTTTACTGCCGGTACGTTCGAAGAATCATATATCACATTGGAAGTCTTGATGAATGCCACCTAATTCGATGAGACAACCAGAATTTTACGACTGTAACATGCTCTGCAAATCCAAAACTTTCGTTCGCACATTCTGTGTATTAAAAATGCAAAGAACATTTTTTCTCATGTAGTTATACATTTTTATAGATGACTTGAAGTTTGTATATGAAAAAATTCGAATTCCTTCGAACCGTCAGTGATCAAAAAAGTTTACGGCGAGTGCTAACCACTGAGAATTAATTTGAAAATAGTTCGATTGGTTTGATACTATCTAATGTTGTGTTGACACTGTACTATTATTCTTCAACTCGACGAAATTCTTCCGTAACTACGATTAGCCTGAGATCAAATGCATAGAAATTTATCACTCGGAAATTTAATTTCAAATTTCTATCGGGCTGACGGTTGTCGTACATATTTTATATCATATACATACCGAAGATCAAATACAATGGGACAATGTTATAATAGACTTGGTACTCAGTAGCTGACAGGGTTTCCCTACTGGCACTTAAAAAAGTAATAGAGTATGCATTAAACATCGATTTCATTTCGAAAGACTTTCAAGCATTTTTAATATAAGTTAAAGCAACTACACTTGGATTACACCTTCGTAGAAGTCGTTTTTCATATGGAAAAGTCCTCAAAGCAGTTTGAGGTAGTTGCTTCTTTGAAATAATACCTAATCGTTCATAATTACTTGTTGTTTTCTCAAGCTCGAGACTTGCGTCAACGAATTTAGCATGTAGTAACACGAAACATTAATCTGATTGGACGACCTAAATGTGCTTCAACTTTTTAAAATAAACGGGCAGTTTCTTTTTTGTTAAATTAACCCCAACGATCGACAAATATTTCGAAATTTAATATTTCTTTTCTTGTCATTTTTTATTTCTCATAGACTGAGTATTTTCTGCAATCATATTTGGTTCGTGTGTAAACTTTACGTGTCTACCTTCAGTGGAGTCCTTAAAATGTCTTTTCTTTTTTCAAATGCCACGTTTCTATTCGCATTCTGAACAACCATTTCGCGTACCTACTATTTCAAGCTTTTGTCGTCATCAGATTTCCGAGAATTTCCATTGTGAGAAAACTTCTATTGCCAGTGTGAGGGAAAAAGTGGGAGATTTCAAGGTGTACCATGTTCTGGATGTTCCCAATGTCATTTTCTTCATGGCAGCACGTTCGTAGTCGAACAGACGTGTCACAATACGAGAAAGAGAGCAATGCTCCTTTCAACAAAGTTCCTGATTTAGTACAACTGCAACATGAGTATTTCGCACAGTGGAAAAGTGTCACTATTCAGAGGATTATGGAACAGTCAGGGGTATAGTAATAAAACAATTTAAAAAATCCAAGCCCATCATCAAATTTGAAATCTACGATTTGTTGCATACGTCATTGTCTATACACATGACACAGCCAGAGCCTCGGGCCAGCAGACGACAGAGCTGTTACTGTACTTGTCCCGAGACTCTACGGAACTTCTTGATAAATACGAAATACTTGGGCGTTCAGCTTGAAACTAGGAAAAAAAGCGTTTGGATTGGTATAACAGAGTGTAAAAGATAGACGTGCTTAATGAAAAAGCGTAAGAACGATACAAGATCCTTGAAATTTTATTCGAGTAAACCAGTATATATACAACCTGAGAAACCGATGTCGAAAGTTTGTAAAGCAAAGAGGCTCCAGTTTGAGCTCGCAGTTGAATCAAAAAACATTGGATAACACTCAACTTAACTATTTATAGAGCAACTACATTGCTTGAAGCAGATAGAGTGAGGAAGGCAGCATTGCAGACGAATTCCCAATGGCCTATAGATAGTTTAGTCAACAACTTTTTGAGTTTCGCTACTATGCTTACAGTCGTTCCTCAGTCCCAGTCGTATCTATTCTGTCAACAGAAATCGCATCTTCAGTATTGAAGTGATTAAACTTTTGTAGATTCGACTAGTTCTATATATTTGTTACTGAAGTTACTGTTGATATTATCAAAGTTGATCACGGGCATAGAATATATTTAAAACGACATTCTTTTACGTTGATTTATCTCTTTTGTTCCAGCAGCAATTACTGGAATATCATGTTTCTAAGTTACCAAAATATCAAGTCAAGGAAGAATGTTAAATGACTTTTGAAGTGAGTCATTATTTTAAAGACAAAGATTACTGTTTTAAAAAAACTGACCACAGTTTATTTGAAGTTGATATTTAAACGAGCGACAAAATTTTGACAGAAAATCTTGCCTTCTTCATAATGACGTCAATGTTTGCACCGCTAGAGTGTGCAATGATTCGTGAAAAAAATAATTGTACAAATACTAATGTTTTGTTTTGTTCATTCCATTGGACTCCAACGTTGCAAACTTCAGTGTCATTTCTCCACTAGCTATTACAGTTTTTTTTTTTTTTTTTCATTATTCCTTCTCAAGCTTGTCTCTTATCTTGGCTCTTTTTTCCCTATTTTTCATCTATCCATTCCCTCCGTATAATCGACGCTCCTCGCAGAGCCCTCACAGGCAAGGTTTTTCTGGTTCGTCAGTTCACAAGTCTGAAAGAGCTTGATGTTCCATGTACGGAGTTCTTGTATTACATAGCGCTAAGGGAAAGCATTTCCGTGCTTTGTCTTGACTACAACTGTTCTCTACTACATATCAAAATTCATATCCATATCGCTGTGCACATCACATAAGAATTCCTTGTGTGCGTCGAACTACGTATACGTTAGAGTTGAATAACTTTTTCGAACAACTTCGTTGCGACATGATCGTGTGAAAGAGAAGGCAAGAAGTTTTCGAGGAGACACAAGTGAGCCTGTATATATGTATATTTATGTACCCTAGAATTTTGTATGAAAAGTATTATTTTCTATTGCATGAGGTGGAATTACGCGAAAATGGTAAAACAGTATGAGGCAAGGACTCTGTCGATGATCGGTGATAAAGTTCATGAATCGATGAAAAGTCAATATCTCTTTCTTTCCTTATATTTCTCTAACTCTCAGACCCTATTCTTCTCTCTTTAATATTCTTGCATTAAAAGCTTTGGCAACGAATAGTTCCTACCTAAAAAAGCATTTTTTGCAAATTCAACTCGGGAACACGTTTACTGCAGATTTTAATGAGTATATTCTGACATTTGCAACGAGTTAGACTAGTTTCAAAGCAGCTCCACCTTCTGATGGAATATTTGCTGGAATCGGATGGAATATGTGTAATATTCTGACGGAATCGTGTCTATTCCTCATCAAAGCTTTTTCTGTTCCATTGTCTTTATATTTAGAAGCCTTTTATCCAGCTGATTGACCTTTCCGTGGACCCGAAGCTTAATTCGAACAAGCACGTAGTTAATATTTATACGTTTTGTAAGTTCCATCGAATGTGGTTGATGCCAACGTGGATGAGATTTCGCCCTGATTCATCTTCCTATTCCTCGTCTCTAATCTCGCAAGAGTCTACATACGCGAGGATGAAGATAAATAGAAATGTGCTGAGTGAGTGTGGCAAAGGGACCGGAAGCGTGGACTTAGATGTAAACAATTCGTGTGCTTGGGCGAGATCTACAGATAAATAAATGTACATGAGGAGTGAGATGTAGTCTACACGCTTTTGTATGAGATTTCTGTATACGTACATTCACATACATGTGTATCTTTCCTGCAGATGTATGTGTGCGTAAATATCGAGTTTACCCTCGAGGGGAAATGGAAATGTCGATTATTTATTGCGTCGCCTCTAAATCCGTGTCAGCGAATGTCGCTGTTTCAACCTCCGTTCGTTCGGAACTTGTATCAATGTCTGTCTAGCGTGTTCGGATTTAAACAGTATGAGGACCCTCTGTAATGGGATTGCTGTAGATCCGATTGCACTACGTTCGATTTTGTAGTATTTAAATTCTATTTCACTGTTACATTAACAATCGACACTTTTGAATATTAAAGAGTTATTCCACTAGATAACACAGTCACAGAAAAAAAAGTGGTGAGTACCTTGAAACGGACCTATCCGGAAAATTGCAATTAAAAGCATGATAAAAGTTGTCTTCGACCTTAATCGGATGTGTTTCCAGGGATTGTTTCCAGTATTTGGGAGAAATGTTTCCCGCGATGAGTGATGCAGGATACTGTTACGTGTGAAAAGTAACGGCTGCAAAACCCGGAGCGAATGAAATTGCCAGTGGTTTTCGGAAATTTATTGAGCTAATGTATGAAGAGGGAACTACCAAAATCATTTTTTATAACGACAATTGTGGAGACCAAAGCCAATCTTATGTGAGTTTGGAATAAAAGGCAACGGATTGAGTCTCCTGATCGGATCACTGACCATCTAGAGGGAAGTTGCTATTTGATAATAGGAAGTGAAGAAGCGTCGGTCAAATTAATGAAATGGATCGAAAGTTATTAGGATATGATGGACTCATAGATTGGCTGCAATGAATAACTAAAGTGGATGGGGTTAATGGAGTTCAATGAATCGATAGAATGAGTGCGATGGGTGAATGGGTACTTTCATTCGCTATGTTTGCATTTGAACAAAATGCTTCTTTCCTGAACTTTTTTTTAACCATGTACGCCTATGTTTGTATTGTATTGTTTTTGCAATCAACTAAAGTTGGAGTATACTGTAAGAATAAATACGTTCTTAACTATATTGAAGAATTGTGATTTAAATTCTTTTTTCAAAGTAAAGAAAGGTCCTGCTATCTGAAAACAGCGATATCTTTGGTTCGGATCGAAGGTCATTTATCCTAAAAATATAGTGATATGTACCAAATCGAATCGCAAAATTTGGGTTTTTTTAAATCTAGTTACTTTGGGAAAATTAGAGAGAAATTATGCAAGTTAGTGATAGATACTATTTTGAAAATCATTTTCAGGATGATTAAAAGTAGTCGGATCGTGGTTGAGCCAAACGGCGTACAATGGCTTGTATATTCATTGTCGGTATAGGAAGTGTGCAAAAGAATATGGTAACTTGGAGTTATGATACGATTTTTCGCTCGAATGAGAAAGATAAAGAGAAAGTTTGTTGATATTTACTTGTGGATCTTGGGTTATTAGGCATTCACGTGCCGAGTTTTAGATGAGATATCAAATTTCTGGTTTTTCTCAATTCAAAAAGCCAATCTGTGTTATAAATGCGTTGCTCAAGCCGATTTTTACATATCCGTTAAAAACTACATACAAGAATAAAAGCTCAAAGTTTCTCGAGTTTGCGGACATGGGAATGTTTACCGTCTAGTGTAGTCCTGGTTCTATCATGTCATAGTGCGTGGGAACCATGACTGGAAAACGTTAAAACGTGAATAGCCAGACCAGCCGTGAAATACACATATACAGTCGGTACAGTTGCGGTTGGGGGCATTAAGGGTTTAAGGGAGGAGGGTGAAGATTGAGAGTGCGGGGAGATACTGAAACGCTTCAGGCCTCCGAGAGTGTCTCTCCTCGGTGCTAGGGTTTGGCAAGTTCGTTGAACATCGGAAGCGGTATGGGATTTCGGTTGAACGAAGCTGGACTAAGCGAGAGGTAGCACTGTTCATGGCGATTAATTCATTGCCACTTACCGCATCCCACCACAAACCACCACCTCCACCATTGCTTTCGACGATGTTCCATGCAATTCTGTTTCGACATCGGCTCCTTCGCGTTATACGATTATGGTTGCACGGATACAGTTTCGTATTTCCTTTGGTTACTCTTGTCAAGAACGCAGGATGCCTTGAAGGTAGATTTGGTAACACAAGACGGCAAGTGAGGCTATTTTAAGTTTGTTCCTCAGTGCTATGGATCGTACTACATGATGAATGTCAAATGTGACTTGATGCTACGTATACTTGGACTGGCGTTACTGTTAATCTGGAAGAAACACCCTGTAAGTTCGCCGAACTATTTCATTGAAAGTAAAAGTTATTCTCGACCATTGACATAACTAGGAACTACCAATCGCACAGGAATGTGCAACTATTCACACGTACGCACGAAGAACAACATTGGGGTAATCTTAAAGTTCCAGGGCAAAATAAACACGGAGGTTACGTTTGATGTAAATTCCCTCGAGATTGAATGAAGGAGTAGGTAAGTCACAGTATTTTTACTGCGGTAACCCAAACATGCGTTTACTTGAAATCGACGAGTGATGGTCAGTAGATTGGAAGAAATTGAAAAGAGAGAAGGAGCTCTGAGGTTCTATATCCGGATAACTGTTTTCATAATAGTTGGTTGTCTTTCTAGAGAGTTGATTTTCGGCTTTCGGTGGAAGGATGGCATCTACTGTGAGTTGACTTCTGATTTGGCTCGTGTGAAAGGGATAAAGGGTTCAGTGGCTATATCGTTGTTGGCTGGTTGAGTTTCACGCGTCAAAGAAGCGCACCTCTCTCGCTCCCGTGGTAACTCGGGAATCAACGGGAATTAACCTTCCAGCCAATTTCGTGTCAGCTCGCCGTAAATTTGGTCGGCGTGACCGATTGCGCGGCAACGCCATTAATTACTTCTCTTGTTAGGGGATGAGGCTTCATTCACTCACATTCGTTAACTCGTACCGCGAGGCTACGCTCACAGCAAAATCATCTGATTTCCTGACTTTTAACTCCCGTAGAATACCGTACGGAAGCGATTCCAGAATTCAGCGACTTTCGAATGATATCTTCAGTTAAGTTATCGATAGATTCATATTCGTTTGGGATTGTCGATTGACGCTTATCAGTTCATCTAAACATTTCCATGAATGAACTTTCCATACATAAGTTGGATTTTTGTTGTTCATGGGTTTGAGTAATATCCTGGAATAGGACGCGATTGCTGCTATTTTACACTAGATACAACTCAGTTCAGGAGTTTGGGAATCGGAACGTATGAAAAGGGAAACACGCGTTGCAATAAAAGGGAAGGGTGTGTGATCAACCGAAACAACAATGAAAGCTCCGACTGTCCTATTCGCTGTAAACGATATTGCGTTGGGGACTTCAATCGCTGCAGACCCAGTATGAATACCGAAAGTCCGTGCTATTTGTGAACGTTGTATTGAGACCGCGCAGCGAAATCGGCCCGTGAAAGTTTTCCAAAGATGAGAATATGATTTTTTCCAAATTTATCATTTGACTTTCCGTTCCGATCGTTCCGTTTCGACCTTGCTCTGGATAAGAAGGAATGATAACATCCACCGATTATCGAAGCTACAAGAACGATTTAGAAAATCGTAGGTTCGACCTGTTTTATATGTTTACATGTGCGAATAAATTCACCTGTCTATGCTGCTTTTTTCGTTGTATTGTATTCCCATACGCTTCAATGCTCGTTATAATTGCGCCCTCAGTTTGTATTCCGCTTGGACGAGGCTATTCGATTAAACACTCTTATGTGAAAAGTTCAACGGGCAGCAACGTCGTAATCAGCTCGATAACGAAAAATAGATTATTCACGGTGCGGATAAGTGGGAGTGATGCGACCTGGGATAGTATGACTGGGATCAGGTTCAGCCACGTTAAAAATCGCTTTTCTCTATTACAAACCATTCGTTTGTTAACAACCATTCATGTCCCATGGTTTGTGACAACCATGTTTGACTGGATGGCGGTGATCGTGGCAGTCATCACCAAACATGTTTTCGAAACAATGAACATTTTTAACTCGTTTCTAATGTAATTATATTGTAACGAGATATTAAACGAGGTAAATTTAGGGATAGTATTTGGAGCTTGTCGTGAAAAAGTAAATAGGAATAAGAATCATTAACTAGTTGATGAAAAGCCACTTTTTCACTGATGCAGTCAAAGCGTAAATTGTTTTGTGGAACCAGTTGCGAGAATATTCAAAGTAGTACCTGCGTTATAAGGTGCCAGTTAACATTGATAAATAAATATGTGTATGTGTGTATCTGCATGCGCGTGCCAACGGTGTCGGATTGCAAAACTCGACACAAAGCGTACTACAGAATGACGCCCACTCTCTCGTTGCCCAGAGATAAGTTAATATTATAAATTATTCGGATCCATTTGGGGAGTCTGACGCGTTGCAGCAGCGGCAGACTCGGAGCCCTGGAACGAGCCGAGTATACGATGAAAGTAAGAGGAATGAATATTTGGAAAGGGTAAGCGAAAGCTGCAGATACATGAGAAAGAGAGAAAGCGGAACCGAAGAGTGCTAGGAAAACTGGGGAGGATAGGAGTTATGACGCGAAATGGTATAATAACTGGGAAACGACGGGAACCCTCCATCACATCTTGCCATCTCGAATTTGTTGAAAATTTATCTCGTCGTCGAGGACACTGTCATTTCATCTCGTATTACATATCCGCATGTGTACGATAGCGAGAATCCACCGAAGAGGGGAATACGAGAGTATTTTCGTCACTCTTTCCATACGAATATACATAGAAGAGACACGGTGGTAATACGGGGTACATAAGGAAATATTTAACTTTTCCGAAGTTTGAAGAGTCCTATCTATTTCTTATTCCTAAAAACCAAGAAATGTACTGAATTTTTTTCAATTCAAAAAACAAATCCAAAACGGGGTACCCCTCAAACTTTTGATAATTTTTTTTTCTACTACTACCTCAGATTAATGCACCTTAGATGCATTTTTCGCGTGTAATCGAGTGCGCTTGACTTGCATGCAAAAAATAAGAAAACAATCTAATAGAATAACAACTGTTACCGGTGTCTCATCTCCTTCCTGAAATTTGGTTATAGATAAAAAAACATTATGGTATTTGTTAAGCCTATTGCTCACTGCTCTAGTTCTGTCATTCCATCTTGGAGAATCAGCTTTTCGAGTATTTCAGACAATTCGTTAGACTCCTAAGACTCGTTAGAACCTTAGACTCCTAAGGTTCGATGAAAGATCTGGGTTGTTCCGGTTTAAAGCTTAATTTTATAGAATTGGTCTTAACAAAATGATCTCAAAACTATTTGTTTACCCCGATCCGTTTAGAATCACCACAGGAAACCGTCGAAAACGAATAGGCTGAGGAAAATGTTCCTTGAAAGAAGCATGACCGAACAACAGATCTTTCAAGCTCTCCTTATTATCAAGCATTGATAGAACAGCAAAATGAATTGAGAGAAAAACTGAACGACACAAAAGATATAAGTCGATAGAGAAAAAGAACGACTAGCTATACGGATAATGACGAAGATTGCCGATGTTTATTGTGTAACAATAAAATCCTTTTCCACTTTGGAAATTATATGAAAAATAAAATAAGACTTTAAAAAAGAAGTTTTGAAAAAATTCGTTTTTTGTTTATTTTTTGACAAATATAAAAATTGAAAAAGAGGAGACAAAAAGATTTCCCTAATTTTTCGAGTACTCTGCTTTCCTCTCGTACCCCGTTTTGCCCCAGTGTCTTCTGTTTAAATTGTGCAAATATTCGTGCTGAAATACTTCTTCACTTGTGTTCCGAATATCGTGCGAAGTTTTCCAATTTAGTGAACTTGACTATGAGCAATTAGTATGTGACGCGAAAAGAGATAAGAATCATACTTGGTAGTCGAATTATTTTAAGAGAACATAAGAGTCCGAATTATTTCTTATTTAATGTTTTTCTCACTTAAAAATTTTGCAGCATTTGACTTATTCTCTCTTATACTTCTCCAGTTAAATAAAAACTGACACTTTGACGTATTTGTTGAAGACGCGACTCGCTTATTGCTCTAATTGATAAGTAGTTCTGTCTATGGTTGAATGATGGCTGGATGCCACTGCGTCTTGTTGCCCAGTCAGACAAGTCCCTAAGGGTATTAGATTGTCGTTACAGCGTCGAGGCTAGATTCTGCGGTTGTGGCGCATTGAATGTTGCTCGATTAACCCTCGTGGCACCAAAACCGCCGTACCACCTCACATGCTTCCATAGGACATTCGAGAGCTATAGGGGATAAGTCCAACAAGATTTCGTGGAGTCAGTGGAGAGGAGAAGGGAGAGCTGGAGAGATTCTGTGCGGGATGGTCCTTAGACCAAAAGGGAACAGCCCACCACTACCGCAACACTATAGGGCTCAAGTTGGATCGGTCGCATGGGGATTTAAGGTTTAGCGTTGGTCAGGTTGCATCAACAAGCCTCGAGGTCTTATCTCGAGTATCACAGGGGTTTCCTCAACTAAGGGACTGAGTCCGAGACCTCTGGATACACATTGAGTCAGGACCAGTGCTCTTCCGCCTGTTTCCGTTTCGGTGAGTTTTGACATTGGGTTTGTAATTCCCAATTCTCTGAACTTGATTTCACCAACATTTCAAGATCTGTTATGCAGTCATTATTCTTTGCTATGGCGAGGACCAAAGTTTTATAACTGTAGCAATCAAACTTCAGTTTTGATTAGGAACGTTTGATGACATATCATTAACTTACGATATTTCAACGCAGGACTTTCTTATGGGAGCCAACAATTCAGAATGTTTCTCTACTTCGAAGTTACGGCATATTTGACATTTTAAATGAATGCTATAATCCTACCGTAGCCCAGTAAGTTTTTTCTAGTGGATTTGTACGATGTGGCAAACGGCTGATTAAGCACCACTATGTTCTTTCTGTTTGGGGTAATTAAAGACTCGAGCCAGGTATATACCGAAGAAAGTTGAGAAAAGAGAACGGTAAAGAGAGATTGTGGAATCTTTAACTGTCTGGCGGACGGCCCGAATAAACTTTCAAGTGAATACATATATTTCTGTGTGCGTCTTCCGTATCTTGGTATATACGTGCTAGTACGTATGTGTGAGAAGTTTGGCAAGAGAACCGAAGGTAGAAATCTAGCCATTGCTGTTGCTTGTGGTATCATCTACCCAAGAGAAACTCCTTCTCCTTTTTTGGCTATAGCTTTCACTCATTCACTTCCACCAATACCAACGGCAACAGAGAAGGTGCGCCGAAGTTGGATTAGATAAGTTTCCCGTTTAGCTGGCTCTGCGAATGGTCTCGGCTTAGCTGATTTCCAGTTGCAGTGAAGCAAAGCTCGGTTCAGTTTCAGTTTGGTTTTAGGTTTTCTCGGCACGCGCGCTCCAGCACTAGCAATTTCTCTGCTTGTTTCTCTCCATTTTTTTTCTCAGTCTCGGAGAATCGACGAGTCCGAGAAACATTCGGCATTAAGGGGTAGCTTGGATTGGATAAAGTGGCAACCAAGTGCCCCTGATACTTGTAACTGCGGGAGCACCCAAGTATGCACTTCATTCGGAGAGTCTTATTTTCGATTCATTCGTCCAACTTGTTTCTCAATCCGTGAGAAAGAGCCTTCTAACTAAGATTTCTTTATCAAAGTGTACAAACTGTTGTCCCTGTCAATATCGATGTTCGTTTCGTATCTCCTCCACGTCCTTGGATCAATAATATCGAAAGCTCCTATTCATTAAAATAATTCCACTTCAAAGCTATGTCGTACAATCTGTCTCGACTTATATTGCTTCTCAATTTTTCCCTTATTTTTTAAACTCTTCCCTTTCAGGTTCAACCCTTTTTTTATTCAAGCTCAAGAAATTAACGGATCTACAGATCCTATTGACTTCTTCATTTAACATCGACAGTGCCATACCGAAATTGCACGAACGAGAGAAGTCTTTTTTGGATACTGTCGGAATCAGATGACGGTATCACAAACGTTGGGAAGCATGGGAGCTTCTAAATGAATTGAGAAGTTATCCGTGAACATTCGTGTCCACGTATTTCGAAGAGTCTCCCTACTCCTTCTTGAATTGTAATTCCTCGAATCCTTTGAAAGGAATTACAAATTTTAATTTGACTCGGACTCGTTTGTTTCCAACTTTGAATTTAATAATTATTCCCAAGAAAATTTACAAAATTACGATTTAATTTACAAGAAAAATCTTTCCTGATTCTAGCAAGTGAAAAAGAAAAATAATTTTTTAAAATCCGTTAGGTTTAAGTAAATAAACTCCGGGTTATGGGATCAAAACATCGCCAAATTTTGCCGATACTATGGGATTGAAACGTCGCCGAATCGCTCCGATACCGCGTGCAACAAATGAATCGGAATTTTGAGGTTAAGTGTTGACTCTGGACTATGGGATGAGAACGTCGTCGAACCCCTCTGATACTCGAGGTATCCAGGAAAATTTAGGAAAGGTCATATTGTTTGCTAGTATCAGGGAAAAGGTTTGAGGTCAGCCTTATGAGTTCCGAGTCAAAAAATTAAGGAAGGACTGCCTCCCGAATCAGTCACGCACGGCCTTTTATATCTCTCTCGGTCGCGAGTTTCGGCGTTTGAGGAGTCGAGCGCCGAATTTTAATTTCTAACCCCGTCCTGTGCATGTTCCATTATTTTCTTAAATTTGACTGGTTTAGTGCCCGCGTTCACGCAATTTGATTTGTTCGCCGCTATTTTGTATTCTTGATAATAATAAATAATAAATTATATATGTGTTTCTACAGCTCTTATTTTTTTGTATCTGGAAACGCGACACTAAAAAAATTTAATTTATACTCCTTGTTCTTTCGACCTTGTGCATCCAGTTCATTCTCCATCGCATTCAGATTTCAAATCGGTTCTTGAACAGAAAAAAAGAGCAAAGATTGTTAAAATGTCTTAATTCAGAGAAAAGTTAGCGGTTCATTTCGCAAGTAAAAGAATTTTAATATTCCTAAGCCCGTTCGATTATACTTTGTGCACTTTTAAGTTTCCTCTACAATTTGAAAAAATTCACTGACCCGTCGATTCTAGAGATTGTGTGTTTGATGCATATTATAGTTTTATAGTCGTGCTTCTCTTTTTCCTCATCGTTTTTCTTTACAAGGAAAGTGCTACTAAAAAATAGCGTGATAAAGTACATCCACAATATATCCGAAACGTTTTCTCTTAGAGATTTTCACATTCGCGCCAAAGTATATTCGTGGTTTCACGTGTACGAAAGAACAGTTTGGCCTGATGCCCATTTGGCAGAAAACACATATTTCGCTCGTTGTTCAGGGGCATCGCACCATGGACGAAAGTTGCTCACTATCAGATACTTTATTTCGTATATCTACATTGTAGTGATTGCAAGGGTAACATGAAGAACACTACCCACACCAATGAGATACCCCCTCGCAGTGTGCTTGTGCAATATAAAATAAAATAATAAAAGTGTACAATTCAAGGCGTACAAATAGATGAAATTGTAAAATGTGCAAGAGACGTGGTAAAAAGCAATATGTTGATTGGCACGAGCAAATAATTGCAATAGTTGTCTGATATTGTATACGTTTGCGTTATCCCCGTTATCACCGCATATTCAGATTTTTTTTCGTATTTTTCTGCCTTTATATGTTTTAATCCACTGTGTTAACGAAAATAATAGTGTGTCGAAGTCACAGTGGACTTTGCGAAGATGTCGAGACTTAATTTCTCGGTCCCTTGTGTAATTTGTTCCGGATAGCGAGGGCATTAAGTAGATGTAGACCCATCTAGGCCCCCATGACGGTTCTCTGTCGGCAATCCGCTGTTATCCCCTTACCTCATCCCTGATCTCGAGGAATCCATCGTTTCTCATCCTCCTGCTTTCTTTTCCATCCGCGTTATTCTCTCCCTTAGCTCTTCACCGCGTGGCAGACCTTCTCGGAGCGAATGTCCTCCACGAGAACGGCCAGAAGTAATTTTACGGAGAGCGAGCAGCCCACCCCGCTGTGACCTCTTTCCACGTGCACACTTATTCCCCTCACCCTCTGGTAGCACGGCGTCTACCAGTTCTCTTCTTTTTCTCATCTGTATCTTTCCTTTTCCTTCACTCGCCCTCTCTATTTTCTCCTTTCACTTGATTTAATTCTTCTCCCTTCAGTCCACTCTCCGTCGTTCCCCGACTAAAGTACCAACTATACGTTCTTGCAGCATCACCACCTCTTGAGCCCTTTTTCTAGAATCCTGCATGCCAGACTTAAATGGTTATTTCTTCCTCAAAATATGAGACTTTCCCAGGGCAGAATACGATGACTGAAGTGAAGAGAATTTTTCTAACATTTCTCGTGTCTATTGTCCCTTTCTTTTTTTCGCAAGCTCTAAACACGTTACTGTAATGATCGAGAGCCATCAGTTCTTTCAAGTCCATGGGGTTTGTGAATTAAATATTTTTTATAGTTCACAGAATTCAAACGCTCGCTCAATATTATATTTGGCCTATATATTTTTCGTTTTTAATTCTGATAATTCATTATCTTAAAAGCATGACTAGTAGATACAGCGGATCTCTACATTTTTATGTCTATATTTATGGTTTTGTGTTAATGTATACATGGGAAGAAGTGGCTTATCGAAAACGTATATGTGAAATAAAGTTCTTATCGATGTTTTGCGATCGCGTATACATTAGTTCACGGCTTTACGATGGAAGATTATGGGTGTACAGAAAGGGCCTAAGGGAAAGAGTTTGTACTATCAAGTATGTGTATACCGAGTACTTGGCAGCTTTTATACAACTATATTATGAGAAGATTGTAGGAAGTTGCAGCTCTCATATTCAGCGAACTTTCAAAGCTCATTCCTTCGAGGTGCCTGTCCGAGTGACCCTTTTGCAATGGGTTGGTCAATTTCTAGAAACACGTCACTCGTGCTGACTTTAATGGCGCGAAAGGTAGCGCTCGGTTACGTTTCATAGCAATCTCGTGCACGCGGGAGAAAAAATTCACTCTTCTAGAGCTGTTAATAGTCAACGACACGCCAGACCTCTGGCTTTTTTTCAATAGTAGTATTCAAAGATTTCTGCCTCGGCATTTCAATCTCTCCATATTACGAGCTTACATTCTTTTCGTTTTTTTCCTCCCGTAATTTCTATTGGTTTTATTTCCCGAGTACATAACGAGGTTGTACACCTGCATGCAAGGTCCCAACTTTCATTGATTACTGTAACTGAATTCGATAAGGATAACGATTGCATAGAAAATATTTTTCTCGAAAACCGTCCCGACTTCACTCACGCAACAGATAAATGATGGATAATTCGGGGTCTACCAGTTGAAAAATAAAATTTTCATCTACAAGGGAGCATGAAAAAGAAAATTTAAATGACCCTCGTGCGTAACACAGACCGACAAAAAAATTCTTAAGTCCGGGTCTGACTCGCAGATACGCTGCCATTTTTCAAGGGTTCAAATATTCTCTTTCCTTCCCAGATACATGATGATGATGAAGTTACAATAAAAAAATGAATGGGGTAGGTATCAGAGGGTTGTGTACTTTGTCAAAATAACTCAGATTTTGGTAGAGGAAAAGATCCCTTGGTGGTTCTATGTTGAACATGTAATCTGATTTATTGTTCGTATAAATGTCTTCAGGAGTACTATTTTCTCATTTACGTAAGAACAACGCTGTGGTAAGACATGATATTGTTTGAATGGAAATTTTGACGTTTGAGTACTGATACAACTGAAAACAACACTCAATGCTATCTCGTAAGGCGAGAGGTTTTGGTGACGTCGTCACCAGCACTTGAGATGCCTGAGGACACATTGCCTCGTTCGGGGAGTACAATGAAGCCCTATGTCCAAGGGCAAGGGATTCGGATCTTGTCGAGAAGGGCTGGTGCAGATTTGGACGAGATGCGAAGTGAAACGCACCACTCCACTACACACTCCACTAATATCACTGTGCAATAGTTCTGTTAATAGAATAAAGTCAGAAACTTAATCAACTAGCTTTTCCAAGATTTCTTACACAAAGAAAGCATGATACCTGCCAGAATCACGAAAACAAACATTTTAAGGTAGTTCTGTACTTTTGTAGAAATCTTAAGTACTTTAATAGCCTTCATGGACCAACTGTCAAAATTTCAAATCGGATCATCATTTAGTTTTCGAGATATTCACGATTACAAATGGGTCATTTTGTACGCGATAATATACCTAATAATATATCACTGGATAGCACTTTGTTTACATTTTTTATTACCGACGCTAAACGGATCTTATGATATTGAAATAAAACCAGTTGTGTATTTAGTACTATTGTGGAATTGGTCTAAAAAAATGGGAATTTTTGACGTACCTCTTTGCGCGCAAAAACGTCCTAGTGTCAAAAAGTCCCCGCGTCAAAACGTCCCCGCGTCCAAACGGCCGCGTCAAAACGGTGGCTTCCTTAGTGGACAGTTTTCTTTAAGGTTGTTAGCTTATTCAGCTGTGAGTAAGGAGGTCATTTATTATGTACACAAAGAAAGGAAGTAGGTAATAGACGTGGATGTGGTGAGAGGAATTGCACCCAGAGGCGAGAGCCATGTCTAGACAAAATGCCTACGACTAAAATGCCGTCGAGAATCCAGCTTTACCCGGTCTTCCGTATTAACATGGCTTCGCAGGTGAACGTTAATAATTACTTAGCAGGCTTTAAACTTGCAATGTACAAGGTCGTAGGAGCTTAGTTTTGTTTTAGATTTATGGTTGTCGCACTGTGGGCGCTGGCTTTGGCACGAATGCTTCATATATTTTCCTGTTACGATATAGTATATTTGTAACCTTCTCGGAAAACGCATATCTGCGTATACCTTTCCTTGCTGGAGAATCACCATCAGCTCTTCATGCAACCATATCGACGCATATTAACTCACTGGTTTATGTAATTCTCGTTTGATGTTTCGATGAAATTTATAAAGCTTAAATATATTCTAATTACTAACTTTCGAAGATTTTTTATGGCAAGATGTGAAAACAACTCGGCATCCGTTTCGTGTTGTCAGTTTTCTTATTTCAGCCTGCAAACTTCTCTATATCTTCCAAATCTTTCGAATATGCTAAGAGAGAACGACATGATGCATTGTCGGACAGGTTGGAAGTACGATATGGAACATTATTGCATATCCGGACACCTTACTTTTATTTTTCCTCAATGGTGTAGCTATTCCTCCCTTACCTACATTTTTATTCTAGTCACCATCTTCTTTCTCATTTTTGTTTTTCATCACTTTCAACATTATGTTGTTCGGCTCATGTATATAGTGTTTGTCAGGTTTAATATTTTAATACATACTCAACTATTTTTTTTGCGTGAGAACGACACTTTCATGAAAATGTATAAGAAAAATAACCCTTTGTGGAAGAAAAATGTCGAAGCTTCGACAATCTAAATTCGATGGAAGAAATCAACGAAGATGGTTCCTCATAGAAGTGTAGCTCTTACAGACTGTTCGCCCCACATTGTTAGTAGTTGGTGTAGCTGACTGATGGCGCTACTATAGACTGATCGACATTTCCCCTCCGCCGAGCTCGGAGTGGGGAACACATTGTATTTTACTTTTTCTTCCTCGCAGATTCACGAGTTCAATTCTTTATGATGGCAGTTTTTTTTTTATTATGCTTATGGACTTTGTATATTTTTTTAAATATACAGCCGATATCAACGGGGAAAGAAATTTGTGAAAGAATTTTCAAAAAATTCAAATCGAAAAATAAATAATGTTCCTCCATTGAAATCTTACCGGGAACTTTTTAGCTCTCGAGTAAAAAGAAAAAACTCCGTTCCATTGGATTTGAATGTTGGACCTTTGATTTACGGATCAACATCGAACCCATCCAGCTATACTACAAGATGTCATCTTTGCCCCCATAATAGTATTTAAGTTGTGAGTCGTTTTTTTGGTTTTATATCATTTCACAATGTAGAAACAAAATAGTTATGTATCTTGGGTTAGACTTTAAGATAACAGACTAAAGTTTCGAATTCTAAAAGCATTAAGAAAACGTCTAATTTATCGGAAAAAAATGTAATATTGCCGGTACATGCGTCTTATGTTTTCCTCACCACGTGACCATTATTGGTCGAGCAAGCGAGGTCTGATCATAGAGCGAGAAAGACATAACGATCACCCTAGCTCAGTAGTGACACAGCTGATACCCCAACCCATGGACATTCTTGCTTGTGTAGCAGTATTGCGTACGTGAGCACACATGAGCAAAGACGACGCTGCGCTTTACTCTTCTATGAGGATACATCTTGGTTGAAAAAATTCGCTGTGACGCATGTATTTTTTTTCAAGTAATTGCAAGAAAAATGTATAATACATTGAGATGTATCACACAGTTTTATCAACACTTGATTTGGTGCGCGTGATTGTTGACATCGGTGCAGCCACGTTGAAATTGTCAAAAGAGATGCAGTGGCGCTAGTGCAGTAGCGCTGGTGAAACGCGTACGTCAGCGTCTATTGATTATTTTTCAAACTAAATAGATTCCGAAAGCAAACTCCTTATTTTAAACTGAAATATTCTTTTTCTGAATGGAATAATTAATAAGGTCAAGAGATAATTTGTTTACGAATAATTAGGTGGAAATTCCGATATGAATATTCAGGGAATTCAATTTATTTAAATACTTCAAAAAGGAGTAACATCGGCGCATGCGTGACAACGCGATCGACAAATCAGGGCTCTTAGAAACGAAGCACCAATGAACGGATTTAGACGGGGAATCCCGGGTGCGAGATTAAAACTGCGGAATAAACCGGAAATTAGATCGCTCCGAGTAGAATTATTATTGTTCTTTTTTTGTTTAAACGCGTATTAAAGACCGAGCGCGGAAGTTTCGCGAGGCAGTCTTGTCTCGAAATTCTAACACACAACTTACGTACGCAAAAACTACTCAGAAGGCAATTAACATAAAATAACAGCTTACCGATCCTTCTCACACTAGAAGGGCCTGCCTCATCCAAATTCGTTTGAGTCCAAAATTTTTGATGTGAGATCACATCTTTATGGTATTCAAGAGGGCTGTGGTCATTCGATTTCGTTTGGTCTCAAGTTTTTTGTTTAGAATTCCTTTTATTTCATATCAGGAGTTCGAGTTCGTTCTATTTCTAGATTCCTTGTGTAAATAATTTCCGTATCATTTTCTTATGATTTTCTGAGTGAGAATTTGATATTTCGTTTTAACGATTTCATTTGATAATTAAATTCACGATTGGTTCTTTTTATTTTCGAGACAAGAACGAAGAAAAGTCTCATTTATCATGAAATTCATCAAAGCTAGAAATTAATATCGAGTAAAAAAAAATGATTTATGTTTTTCAAATAAGTGATCGGGAAATTATTGAATAAGAAAAATACTTGAAAATTAGGAAATTTGAAAAGTAATGAAACTACGCGATTTATAGCAGAATTTTCTTTATAAAAGAATTTTCTTATTTAAAAACGCCGCGTTTTGGTTTTTCTCTCGTGCCCGCTTTGTATTTCATTGAAAAGCTCGAACTTACACGTTGTGGCGTGCTCACAAGTACAAACGTTTCATTATATCAACACGTAGGGAAAAAACTTTAGATGCAAGTATTACGCGATGCTTTTAACATTGTGCCGAAACTACTGTTATATGTAAAGAAGGCTCTGCTTGAATGACCCTCCATCACAGTCTGAACGGCCTCAGGAGGTGGTGCTGGTGGTGGTTAACGGTGGGAAAGTATGTGATCATTCCGGAATACTCTGCGAAGGTATATGCGCTCGTAGCCTACGGGATGGAAATACGTAAGTGAAGGAGGACACGAGAGCGATTTTGATAACGCGCTTAACTAAGCGACTAAATGGATGTAAATCTATGCAGATTGTCTGATGACAAAAATCTCGAGTCCCCGAGCAGTCTGCGTTCGCTGGTTGGGAGAGTTTTCCTGGATGGCTCTCGTTGGCGTTAACTTCACATTGATGGTACAATCGTTGGCAGTATAACAGTGAATGACCATTCTGAAACAATGAATACAGGTTTAGAATGAGTTCTCACAGTTAATCGGCCAATCATTGTAACCCGTACCACACTAGTCTGAACTTTGGTAAGAATAAGTTGACATTTCAAATTCGTGTAGAGAAGAAGTTTCTGTAAAGCACCCGGGGGATGGATTAGGCCTTTGATGGCGTGCTTCTAGCTCTCGCTCATCCACAAACGAGCCTTTTCGTTTTTCTTTTATACTTTCCTCTGTATAATCTATTTCAGTTTGCAGTGCGCTGCGAGGTTTAAGTTTTTCTGGAAAGCTGTCATTTGTCTCTGCCCCGAAGTACTTTTGGAAAATTATTATCCCCAGGACAATCGAATCTGCTTTATTATAAATCGAGATGCACTTTAACGTAAATAGAGGATAATCGTGAAAATAGGAAATGCCATGTGGGACCATACGGGTCTTCATAAAATTGACTAGAATTTGCACGGAATGTGGAATCTCCTCCACGTTGGATGACATGCCAATGAGCAAGAGTTAGCAATAGATTTTCTGGTATGTTGTTCTAAAAATGTGATAAAATGTGCGGTATTCAGTGATCTTAAAATAGAAATACGGCTTGTTGTAATTTAATTGTTTATCCGAATAGATCAATGACCAAAGAGTAAGAGATCTTCTATCCATAACTTGTACCATTGCCTCCTTGGTATTGTTTGTACTGAGCTCGAATATGCGTAATCCGACGACAAGTAATATGTGTAATATCCACATCCGTGAAAATCATCGCATTTCGTATCATCGCCAGAACTATATCTGGAACGTGTACACTGCGGATAATTGAAACGCGTTGGCCACGTATAATAGGCTGGATTGTTTAGTATCCGATAAACGTGTACGTAGATACGGCAACTAATAGATCATTGTAGGTATTCGTGTCACAATGAATGTAACGCACCAGCCAGAGATTCGAAATTTTCTCGCACATGCGTATCGAAGCATCGCTCTGAACATAAATTGTCCTTATATATACGTGTAATTTAGGTATAGGAATGGTACAGTGAGTGTTATTAGTGCTCGGGTCGTTACGACGTCAGTGAACAGGCAGTATAAATCAGGCTCCGGGTCACCGACAGGAGGGAAGTGTAATTACGCAAGGGGGTGATTATACCTTGCGAGAAAGGCAAAGGTAGCGTTGTTGGAGTATGAGAGAGGAGGTGTTGCTGAAGAACGAGAAAGACGAGTAAACGACCTAAAAGAGAGAAGGAACTTACCGGACGAGCTAGAAGGAAGAAGCGACGATGCTAGCGTCGTCGTCGCGGCCTGCAAAGATAAGTAGAAAGGTATGAGGCTTCCGTGATTAGTATGGACGCAGAAATTATTAGTGTAAAAGAGAGGGATGAAACTAGAAGCACGCTGATGCTCCTCTGCTCGAATGCGCACACAGTCGCCCTGGCAAAAAGACCGACCAATCTACATACATTTACATTACGCGGGTTTTGTTGCTGGCGAGCACCAATGTTCCGCGTTACTACTGTACCATCGACATCCTTTTTTCTTGCTCCTCAACCAACCATCGTTTTCTCTTTCCAGCCTATCAACCGGATCATTTGCACATCGTGTTTAATCTCACACTTCACAGCTTCAACTCCAAGTGTTACCTTCCTTTGAGTATTCAGTTGTATCAGTTGAGTATTTCTATATATTTGGTACTGGCGTTCCCGGAGTATATTTTACCGATGGCCATCCAAGAATACTATTCCATAAAATGCCAGGTTACTTTCTATCTTCACTGCATTCGATTTCCGAAAACGATGATTAGTATTTGAAAAAATATCGGAGATAACTGCTTAAAATGAACAGATTTTTTGAAGCTGATGACGGTAACATTGCCTGTTTATGCTCTCACTGGTGTTTCAAGAAAAATCAAATGGATTATATTGCACATTTTTTTTGAATGCGATGAAATTAAATGGAAAATAGTAAGGGATATTTGGCATTGATAGAGAATCGATTGAACGTTTGCAACTTCAGCAATGTTTTCAATTAAAGGCGTACTAATTCTGTGCTTCATCGAGTTAACGAGTGCCTCAATAGCGTCCAGGGTACAGAAATTGGTCGTCCGAAAATTGGAATATCCAAAGAAACGGAGAAGAAAGAGTACACGAGGTAGATAGAAATAACTAACCGAGGCAGAGTTCTCGAAGTACGCTGGGCTAACCAACGAATTACTTGCCTTTTTCGTTGCCTTCGTTCTACACTGGCTGGAGCAGCATGAAGTAGGCTGTATCGATTTTTTCGGAATGAAAGGACTAACGAGCATTGTACGTGACATGAAAATAAGTCAGATCTCCCAGTTTTATTCGGTGTTCATTTTTTTTGCTCCTCGTTTGAGAAACCAAATTGGAAAACGAACAAAACTTCATTTAAACAGACCACCAGTTGATTGTAAATTCGCACTCTTAAAAGGTAGATAACTTTTTTGATGGAACATGAAATTAAAGAGATGGTAGCGATACATTAATGAGAGCATAAATTACCATGCTTCCATAAGAAACGAATAAACAGGAGAGCTTACTAAATTGTCATTGAATAAATCGTCGACATCACTGGAACGCGTACTACCTTATCTAATGTTAAAGGCCAATGGCTTAATTTATCATTGATACCGGACGACGGTATATTAATGGGTCTGCTGGAAAACTGGGCTGGGACTATACGTGGCTATGGTTAAGCCAGCACATCACGAGAAAAACCGCTGCCGAAGAATCGAGCCATGTTCGTGCTATCGTGATAATAATGAAGTAAGTGGTTTGGCACACCATCGCCGCGACTTTTTTTTTGCTTTGTCCCATTCTCCCTCACCCTCTGTCTCTCTTTCTCTGCTCTCTTCGGTCGAATCATTAATCATGGATTACCCAGACTGGATGGAGATTTTCTCCTGTTAAGACTCCACGTTCCGCCGTCTTTCTACGATGGCTAACAAAAGTAGAAGAATGAGATAGATAATGAGCTTTCGTGACAACTTTGCCTGGCAAACTTCAACTTTTCTAAGCGTTCTCTGGCCCTTTTCACATTCCCAGAGAAAAAAATATGACTCAATTTATCGTAGTGGGTTATTTTAAAGTTTTACTAACAATTACAGGGTCGCAACTAATGAGAACACATTTTGCTATCAATTCTCGATGTTGAAGTTGATACAGTTTTCCTGGAGTGCCAAATAATCTTGATGGAATTTTTTTTGTGAGTAGGGTGGTCTCATGGTTCATCATGGTCGTCTTAGACTTTTCGTGTACTTCATTGAAGCTTCGTAAGTTGCTAAAAAAATCTTTAAAACAATAGAAAATCTGAAATATTAATGTTTTATCATTTTATCTCAAATGTACTACATTTATTCCATTTCCATTGTCTATTTATTCCAATCTTCAGTAAACTCTGTCGAGAAATGTTACTGCTAAAGAACAGTAAACAACATCATATTTCCATAATGGTTTTTTATTTTGATCCCCGCATGATCGCTAGAGGCAATTCCAATGTGCCCATTTGTCGTAAGGTGGTAGACACCAGAGACAGGTTCAAAATGAGAGTGGTGAGATACGTACGTGTTTGCGTAATGGCATTACCGCATCACCAACAGCTGGAACTCTCAAGCTCGCGAATCTTCCCGTAGTTCTATATGCTCATCTCTTCGCGTAGCAACGTCGCCCATTTCAGTCTGGGTTCTTGCACTCGGCACCTTCAACATAGCGCGTTTTCTACTCACAATATACCTCGTACGCGAGCTTCTAGAAATCTTGTGCTTCACTTCCACACGCCGTTTCCACATCACTCTACCAAGTCCCTCTCGTTCATTTCTCTTGCGAGTGCTCCTTCAGCTTCCTTATAGCTCTGCTATCCAGATGTACGACCTACAGAGATTACCAGCTCTTCTGTCACTTCTGATTTAACCTCAGAACAATCTACCAATGGCACGGAAATGCAATCTGGTTCAAGGAAACTCTATCAATCAAGTACAACCCAAACACCTCACGGATGTCGTCCATGGCATTCTCTTGTTTTATGTCGCACGTTTTTCTGGACTTGAAGATATAAAAGAAAAATGGTTTTTGGCCAAATGAATAACTCTTGTTACGGTATGTTGAGTGCTGGCTCTGGCCCTGTCATGTAGTAAGTTAGGTTCAATGCGATTCACTGAAGTATTTTACGTTCTGCCTTATGGTTGGGGAGCCCTCTTCAGAACTTTTTTTCTGCATTGTGTGTTAATTATGCACTCGTGTTTAGTTCTTCTTTTAGATGAATTGTGAGCGATTGTGTCCACGTAAAACATCACATTCATTTTTCGAGTCCTTTTTCGTTATGTCAAAGCATTTTTTTTAACCCAAGTTACGAGTCATCCCTTGCGTGACAGAAATGATGCGTATATGTCTGAAAAAGAAATATCTTCCTCACCGGGAGGACCACTTTTTCTTCAACCACATATTCCGGCTTATTCTACTTTTCCTCTTCGAAGTTATAAGCACGGAGAAACTTTGCTATCCGAATCCTAAAAGCTGTAAGTCATTTCTCCCTGTGAAAGCGGAGCAAGTGTTTGCCACTTTAAAGTGTACCGCGTTACATAAACGTACGATTAATGAAAGAACGTTTTGATGTTAAGTCAAAAATGGCGTTCATTTTGTCTCACGTAGTTTTAATCAATACCACGCTAGTCGTGTTATAACAACAGTGATAAACAGGAGGAAACTTGTTGGGACTTGAATCATAATAACCTTGGTGACGTTGAAAAACCAAGATTTTGAAAAAAGCTTCAATGTGGACCATTATTAAGAAAGTTATGAACAAAAAACCAAAAAAAGAGCGATTATTTTGAAAATTGGATATTCTTTGAACAAGTAATAAAAAAATCTCAAAATCCAATAGGGAAACTCTTTTGAGGGGTACTAAAATATATTTAAACAATTGCGGGACTCGAAAATAAAAATTTTTCAAACGGTCCGATTTGGCGTGAAACGTCCCATGTATATATTGGAATTTTTCATATCAAATATCGTTTTACTGAAAATTTTGTTGAAAGATTATTAATTCATTTGATTTTGTACTCAATTGGATAAGTTGAACGTTAGTGTTTGATGCAATCAGTAGATGGTAGATGAAAAATGACGATAACATGAAAACCACTATAATCTTTACAACAGAGCCATTTTCGAGCTTAATTTTCCTTGTTTTCTGATACTCAAGCATCGTAAATTCGAGACGGACGTTTTATAGCTTTGCAGTGAAAATGATGAGGACGATGTAGAGTCGGAGATTATAGTAGCGAAGCACGTACACTTCTTTTACCTATTTGCCAAGTTCTATTGTTCATATTCAGTAGAACCGCTTTCTGTGCTTCCTGAGATATAAGCCATGAGGTACTTTTCCAACCACCATCCACAAAAGTGACTCTCCACCAACGGATAAAGATTCTCAAATGTGTCTATACCACGTGCATGCACGTACGAATGTCGTTTTTAGCTTCAGGCTTCTGTGTCCTGTGGAATGAATATTACATGATGGGTAATGACAGTTTTAATTATCTTTGATAGGAAAGTGAAAGCGGTTTAAGCTATTTTTTTGTTAAAATTACATAGACTTGTCGATTGATTTACAAACCTTAAGATGCTCTTGAAAGTTGAGTGGAGACTTTCATTTTAGAAAGTAAACGAGCGAATAAAAGTTTCAATAGGATGAAAATAATTGAATGAGCTATGAAAGAAAATGAAATTGAATTCTGAAGTAGATACAATGAGGCTGACGGAGTAATATGAGAACAGGGACGAATCTCGTTAATTCAATCAAATAAATCATTCACTTGGTCCGCGCACTGACTTTATAATCTGCAAAGTCTTTCTTTGACACGATTTCCTCCTTAGCGACACTCGATTTAGCACAGAGATCCTCCTCTTTGTTTTCCTACCACCTCCTCACTCGAGCTTCTCCTTTCTTGCATTACTGTTTTCTTCGCTCCGGCTTTTTATCGTAGTCAAACCTTACGGTGGCTCGCCCTCGGGACACAAAATTATCCTTTGAGTCGTTTTCGAGAGCGGGCGCGACTTGCTAAGTACCGGTGCAAAGGGTGTGAGAAATGGATGAAGAAAAGCTGCCGCGTCAGAGGGAGGTAAGAAACAAAAAAATTGAGAGGATTCCCTCGAAAAATACACAATATCCATAAAAGTGAACGTTGCTAAAAATAGAAAAGAGGCCCGCGATTGGTAAATAAGAAAAAAGTCTTCAAAGTTCAGTTTCTTTCGATTTTTATTGAACATATCAAATCTCTCAATTGGAAAATGTTTTCATTGTTCTTAAAAAAGACAGTGTATATTAAACAAAAATATTACTAACCGACGAATGTCACAAAACATTATTTCCGTCGAAATTCCTACAAATTTTGATGATTGTTTGTTGGATTTATGGAAGAGTCTTGACTCTGATATTCAGGATTTTTTTTCCGTGAGAAATAAGCGTCTCTTCAATCTGATCTATTTTCTATGTGATAACAATCAAATACGTCGTGTTACTAGCGGAAAAAACCGAAGATTTTATATTCTCAAAAAATCCTGCTGTTTTTTCGTCGTTGATACGACCCAGACATGAAAAAACATGAAGCACTTGACAACAGACTCATTTGCCATCGAACGGAAGCGGATTTTTTCGAAACGAATAAACGGATGCTGAAAGTAAAAGAAAAAGACGAATCATGCATTTGTTAAAATTCTATAATGTCAGGTCATCCTCCATAAATTGATGGATTGAAATAAACAGAAGTTAAGAAATGATCGATGCTCTGTAGATTGCAATACAAGAAAAAAAAATGGGAACAACTTCAAAAAAGAGGGTTATTTCTAGTATTTTATAGCCACGTGCAAAACGTCACTGTTATGAACGTCGAACGCTCCATCTTGAATGGTTACGGCACGCGATAAAGGAAAACTGCTACACAATTTAAACTTGATTCGTTCACATCGAGCTTCTATTCCTCCCCTTTTCACACGACGCAATATAAGACAAACTTTTCTCTCGTCTCTAAGCTACTTTCGTGAAACTCTTATGGCAACGCATAAATATAGTACTTGACCGTGGTTACTTTATTCTTATGTTATATTTGCACATTTAATCGTTACGGCAGTCAGTATATTTTTCTTAACATTCATTCAATTTTTAAAGTTTATTTTTCCAATAAAACCTTTCCTCTTTCTTTTAATATTTTCCGAAAATATATTCGAAAAATCGTAAATACATATCTTTGTAGATTTATATAAAAATACACAACGATTTGGGGCAAACAAATTAATCTTCTAATGGTAGAAAGATCGTTTTACGAAAAATCACCGTTAATACTTGAACGAACTTCTGAACAACGATAGCAAATAAATCAATAGTAATTCTCTTCGAATTCGAAACCGGAACAATGGCGAACTAACACGGATTAAAACTATAGCAGCTATATGAATCTAAATCAGAAGAGTGAGAATATCAATGTTTATTAGGGTGATCCTTATTTGAGATTCAATTTTTTTTTTTTCAAATTTCCCCCTGATTCGATTCCAAATCACCAAAAAA
The DNA here is from genome assembly GCF_019457755.1 of Venturia canescens. Lineage (NCBI taxonomy): Eukaryota > Metazoa > Arthropoda > Insecta > Hymenoptera > Ichneumonidae > Venturia > Venturia canescens. Next base: position 6,390,752 of record NC_057425.1, read on the forward strand.
GACATCGCGAAAAGGCTGGGGCCAGTGGGATGATGGGAAATGGTGTCGGCGAGCCCGATCATCGTTTCTACTTCAATGAAATTTGTGTTTTCTTTATCTTTGGCTGCTATTCTTTTTCTATCTACGAATCGCGTCGAGCCTTTCAAGTGGATTGGAAACCCTTGTTAATTGTCATTAAGAACAACCATTCAGGTATTTATGCAACATATAGTCGTTTAAAATTGAAACTACGTTATGCGCATTGCCAAATTCTCCAATTGTTTCAACTGATTGTCTTTGTCTGTGATGCATTATTTTATCGTATGTCCAGAAGTTAATCATCAAGTGATTTTTTATTCTTTGCTTGTGCATTTCGATAATAAACAACTTTTCTATTATTTTTCTATTTGTGGAGAAAATTATATTTTCTAAAATTTCTAGGTCATTACTTTCTCTGATATTTTCTTCATGACCTGGATGAAAAACGGTGCTATTACATGCCACTACTGAATTTATATGTTTGTCGTTTATTCCGGGATCCACTGCTAAACAATGGTCTTTTTCAGCGCCAATGAAATGAAATAATTTTGTTTCTTAGGCTTATGTCAGCTTGTCGAGAATAATGAAAGAGATATATCGAGGAAACAACAACCTCAAGAGCATATCTTTGCTCTTATTAAATACGGAACTCGACGTACTTTGTTATCATCATCGATTGAAGAGAGTTCGATGTATAGGTGTTTCGATGTGAATTTTTATATCTGAGGAATTCTTTGATAATGTGATAGTCAGACGCTATGTTGAGAGACACGGAATAAAATAATTGTTTTGAGAACTTGCTCAAAAGATAGTCAAACGCAATGCCAAAAGATTTTTGATGAATAATTCGCAATAACATGCAATTCCTGAACCATCGAGTGTTCTATGTCGGCATTTCATATGAAAGTTATTAAAGAATTAAGTTTATTTAAGGAGATTGATATTTGAAGATAGAATTTGTAATTAAGGGGGCTTGGGCTATGCCGAGGGAACTTATAAAATATTAGGTATCGTGTTAGTTGGACGCTGTGCCAGGAGACGCAATGTTCGGAACGGGGTGGGCTTTCCCAAGAAAGTGTGATACTTGAACTTTATGCCGCAGAGATTGTAATAGGAAAACATGCAGAAATTATAATAGGAAGAAGGGTTGTAATAAAATAATAGGTGACCGACCTTCAATATAAAATGCCTTTTTTAAATCCATTTAGAGTTGTAAAACAAAATTTCAACCTCAAATAAGGACCACCTTAATGTCTATATGCGAAACAGAACGCGACACGTGACTTATGCAAAGCTATTCGTCATTTTCATTCGTTTAAATAAGTTGTTGAGTTTGTTGTAACGTTTGTTTTAATTACGTTTTAATGATAATTTATCAAGTAATTGGTTAAATAGAAGGCTACAAGGTTATGTAAAATTCTCTACAATTTATAGTCGAGTTGTGAACAGGAGGGTGAATTAGCCAGTGATACAAGAATTCAAACTCTCACCGAGTACAAATGAACACGTAATACATTTTCACCCTTCTAATTCCATCCCTAATTTTCTGTCCCAATCTCTAATTTTTTCCTTCTTCAACCGTTTCGTCGTTCACGTTGCGAAATTCTGACATTACATTCACCAACAAAATATTCTGTGATTTTCAGATGGCTCACACATTTCGTTGAGTAAACAGAACTTTCGACGCTCGACTTTTCTTGGCGCTGCCGGATAAAGCATAGCTCTCACCATTTCCCGCGTTAATCCTCTCATTTTATTTAAGTTGTTTATTTCTATAATTCTTTAGAGCTCCGCTGCTTACATTTTCTTCTCACTGTTTGTACTCATTGTGAATCTGTCTAGATTTAATCTTCCAGAATTTGCGTAATACAGTTAAACAAAATGTCTGTTACCCATCGTATCGTATTGATTAGTTTAGTAACTGAGAAACGAAAACAGACAATAGAAAAAAAAACAAAAATTTGGAAGAGGAAGAGGAATCGTTTTGTCAATTAAAAAAAAAGTTAAGAGGCCCATCGAGAATGATTTGGAAGCATACATAAATGACGAATTTACAGTAAAACTTTCAAATGAAAAAAATTATTTTTGTGCGAGTTATCTGCACAGGGCACAAAAAAGTCCTTCACTGCTGCAGTGATTGCAGCTTTCCCCGTGACTGGAAAAAAACCAAGAAGACCCTTAAACTAGAAGTTATTGCTCGTACAATGACCCACGATTGTAATAAAAAATTTAAATTAGCCAAAATAGCAGAGTTTAAAAAGAAAATGTCGAATTTTGCTCGAAAATTGAATGGTTTTTGGCCCGCTAAATTTACATTTTTCATGCAATTGAAAAACTAGAGTGTCAATGTACAGAGGAACATATACCTACAAAAAAAGTTAGAAAAAATCGGATGATTTGTCTTTGAGTTACAACCGCAGCAAATTCGAAAAATATAGTTTTGAGAAAGAAGGAGTTGAAGATAACCGCTGAGCGACTACTCTTTAGAAGGCTGTAACTCATAAACTATTTGAAATATTCATTAGAAATTTTAATAACTCAGGTGGGCCCCGTAGCAGACGTAACTCTAACCGCTCAGCAGCTACTCTTTAAAAAGCCATAATTCAAAAACCATTTGAGATATTTATTTGAAACTTTAGTATGTTATTTTTGAGGGTATCGACTATCGAAACGTGCAAAAAAAAAATTTATTTTACTCCCAGTGGGTTCCTTGAATAACTTTTTCATCGTGTTTCGAAGTTTAATTTGTTGATTTTTGTATATAAACATACACTTATACAGTCTGCTAAATATTCAAATGAACAGAATACTTATTTACGTATCGATGTTCAAGATTGATGAAAGAGTAAATAAAATCTTTTATAAAGCAATAGGTTAGTATTTCGTAATTTCCTTCGCTTATTTCTCGAAATAAATTAAATAAATTAAGTTACTTCGTTAGCTCTTCGGGCTTTGAGAACCTTTCGGAATAAAAACAGATCTCTATTTACCGGTCCCTTCAACCATCTTCGACTCAAAATTTAATATATTTCTAAATTAGATGTCGAAGATTAAAAACATTACTTATATGATATATGAATCTGATGGTGCGTTAAAAAAGGGGGGTCAGTGGCCATCTGAATTAGAAACATTGAGTTGAAGGCGACAAATGGTTACAGAATCTTGAAATTTTGCAGGCCTATACGCCACTTATCATATATAGCACAACTTATATCATTGTCAATGAAAGTGACAGCTGTGCTTATAAGGATTATTTATGGTGTGATCTCTGGTCTGATCTGTCAATTGATTATGTTCAATGTTATCAAACTTTTCCTTTTTGCAATGTACTATCGAATCGTATGAAAAAATCGGAATGAAATATGTTTTGCAACGAACTCAACTTAAACATTATTTACGATGAACGACCGAGGTAGTTCCTTTAACAAAATATGGAAAGACTGTCAACTGACTAGTACGATGCACATCTACATCTTTAACCATCCCAGCCTCCTACGGTAGGAATGGAGTAATATGCGTGTTGCGTCTGAGGTTAAAAATATATTGAATATGTGAATTTTGCAGTACCTCTAGTTTGTGATTAAGCTGAGAGAGGGAGATAATCCAAATACAAATCTTCGTGGTAGGTTGAAGGCAGAACTCGGTAGACTTGGGTATTAAATTATGTCATAGTAGGGATTGGATACGAGGTACGGGAAGTTAAGTTGTTTATATTTATCCTTGGGCTCGGATATGCTCGCAACCTCTTCCATCTTTTTCCTCGCGATCTTGCAGCCGCGTTCTAACCCTGTTACAACACGAACTTGGCCACCTCGTTGCACTTGTGCGACGGATTTTCTTCTGTTGTACTCTCCTATTTCTTCTCCGCCGTTCCCCTTCTTTTCTTTCTCATTCTCCTCTTTTCTTTTTCTTTCCTTTTCTCGACTTTTCTATCTTTCTCGCTCAGTCTTCGGGGGTGAGTCGACGTACAACAACGAAGACTTTCCAAGTTGGCGATTTTTCCACTCCCCCACAGCGCGAAGCTTCGCCTCGTAGACGCTTACAAACTTTCTACTTAGTACTTTTTACCGAGTTGCAATTTTTAGTATTTGTCGCGAGCTTCCGTATATTATCCGGACATCAGAGTTACCTATATATGTATACACATAAATGTGCGGCACTATAGAAAAAGACGATCGTGGTTCTCACCGTTCCACTTACAGCGAGCGTTGCCCGAGTTTCGGTATAATACACCTACCCCTTTTTATTTCTTCCCCTCTCTTTTTTTCTGCTCTCTTTCCCACAACTTTTAATCTCATCCAGTTTCTTTACTCTGACGTTTTTCTTATTCTTCCAAGCGATATAAATAGATTATACTTTTTCATCGACGAATCAAACTGTATACACGATAAACCATGTAAGGAAAACATCATTTACAAGAACTCAGCGACGCGCGTCGACTATTCAAATATGTTCCGATGTAAATTGTCGACATTATATGTGAGGATCCATTTACTTTATTAGCGGTTGGCTAATCACTGGTTATAGAGATTAATAGAAAAAACCAACTCTCAAGTGAGGAGTAAATCGGGACGGTGGTCTTGGACTCGGAACATGAATCACTGAATTATCAATAAATGTGTATTTGGTCCCCATGGAAGAATCGTTACCGAAAGCCTGTATACAGCCGGACAAAACCACGATAACTGAAATTTTAACCTTTTGACCTATGATCTATTTTTCTATGTTAAGTCCGGAGTTGGTATCACATGATCGAATTTATCATCATATCTGATACGCAGTACGAGTAGCAATATATCAATTGGAAAGAATCAGTCAGTTATTTTTATTTTTCAGTTAAAGTCCAGTTAATATCAGTTTTTTTTTGACTGACAAATCGGAAGAAGGGTATGATATTTTCGAGACACAGATCGAACTCCAGTGCTTTAAAGAATCGGTGTTACATGGTTAAAATATGTGCATTAATCGACATCAATTAGTATTGTCGATGAATACGTGGAATGGAATGAAGAAAGAGTAAAAAATTTGTTTAAATTATTGGAAATTCGAGTGGCATACGTACTTGGTTATCAAAATGTTGGAATCTCGAAACTAGCTCCCTTAATGTTGAGTTTGCCAGTCAAAATACGGTTTTAACGGGGGGGAAATGTGAAACTCGAATATTGAGGGAAATATAAATCCAAAGTATTGAGACTGGGTTTCTACCGTTTGTGCGGAATTGCGACAATTTTGTTGTACAGCGCTGCCCTCCATATTTCCCCATTATTTTGCATTGTCGAGAACCTTCTTTATGAAGGCTCATCTGTATGCGCGTCGCCTCCATTGAACCTACACATAACAATGTGCACTGTGAAGGCTATTAAATCTTGTTTTTAGCGCAATTATTATTTGCTCCCAACGCTAGTCCTGCGTCGTTTGCCACCCATGTAATGGAAATTCGTTATTTTGGTTCAATATTTGCTCACTGCTTCGAGCGGATGAGAATTGAAGACAGAAAAAATATAATCAATCTCCACCCTCGCACTCTTTGTGTGAGTAACGTTGAAATTCTACCAGGAAATCTGACTTGTTTGCCAATCAGCCTTCGTCGGCATACCTGGTTACTCATTATCTCACGATTTATGCGTTTAATATCATTATATCCGCGCATTTAACCAAAATACTGAGTGAATTCGTCCAATACGATCCTCTCGTTCGATTGCGGTTTCATTTGCACCCAGATTTACATGGACCGTTCGTTTTCCACTCCCAGAGAGGATTGTCGTTTTCGTATTCTCTGTTTCCTTGTTATACCGACGTATCGCCAATTTTTCATTCTACAGGGTTACCCAAAGTCATTTTGTACTTTACTATCAACTAGTCCACTAAATTTGATTACAGTTTAGTTATATAGTTATTCAGACTTACATTAAATTGTATAAATCTTCGAAAATTTTTGACAAAGTTGTAATAAAAAAGTCTATTGTGTAAACTCGCTAAAAACAGCCTGCACATTTTTTTGTAGATCGATAGAACCTTAATTTTGAATCGACCAGTCCAAATGCCTCGCCAGTATGGCGATTTCTCACCGTGTGGGGAATAACTGGCTCCATGTGTGTTTGCGCAGTCCCCGAGAATAATGTACACACAGAGGCGTTAATGAGATTTAAAAATAATGTTGATTACCTGCATTACTCAAGCTCCTGTGGTCCTCTGGAAATATCCGCATCTGTGTGCCTTTATACATGTATCTTTCATCCGCGAAAATTCATGCTGCGTATTGCCATATTTGTCATTTCAAACTGTCCATATACTTTTGGATGACTTCGTACAAACACGCACAAATGATTACAGGTTTTTACATCCTATACGTTGATAAGATGATTTTCTATATGAACTATTATTAAAAAAACGTCGTGTGCCAAATGATTTGGTATTTCCATTGAAAATGGAAAATGGAAAATCAAATGAATGTTTTAAACGAATTCGTATGTAATCCTGTGAATGGATTAATTGTGTATTTATCTCTTCATGTATTCCTGAATTTCTCTCGCCCTACGAATTTTCATTGAATAATCAGTTGAATAAACGACGGAGGTGAAAAGTAGAAATTCAAAACTAGAACAGCTGTTTTTTATGGTTCACTTGAGCCACTCACAATTTGCCGAGAATTTTGCATCGTCTTGAGCTGCGTGAGCGAGGAAAGTGTTTGAGATGAGGTTAATAATTACTCAAAGTCGCTATAACGAGAAAATAAAGCATTCCTTGAAGTGGCCATGCTTTTCTCATACTTTGCGTTGACATTGGGCACGTACTCGGGTATAAGTAGTCTCATCCAGAACTCAACGAACTAGGGTCCGGCAGCGTCGAGTGTTCTTTTTTTACTCTCGCTCTTTCAAAAGACTTCAAGATGTTTACTCTAAAAAACAAAAAAAAGTATGTTCCAACAATTGTTCGTCCAGCAATGATATTAAAGCAGAACCTGCCTGTTTAAGTTCTGCCATTGTTCCAATGGAGATGCAGTTTTCTCTAAAATAATTTCTACTCTACAACAGTTCATATACAATCCCATCTTTTTTTTGGTCTGCTAATTCATCCATGTAGATCGGACTTAAAACTTTTGATTGTGATTATGGGAAAACTAATTGTCTGACGCCTAGTTTTCGCACACAAAAAATATCTACTGATATCTACTGTCTTGCAAAAAATCACCGTTGTAACTTTTTGAATAGCGACGATATGAATTTCTCAAAAAAGCGCAATTTGTTTAAGTTTTTTTAGCTTTCTCCCTTAAAAATTAATCGATTGGGAAACCATCACTGGATGAAACAATAATCGATCATTTTAAACGGGGAAAAAAATATGGGAACGTGTACGTGGTGAATTGCCTATATAAATTCACAAGTGCAAATGCATGTGACAGATAATAGCGTCTAAACTTTGTGCGAATTAGCGGTTGAGCTATTCAAGGTGTGCTCCTCTTATTTTGACGTCCTTCTGTTTATAACTAATGGGTCTCTTTGAAATTCCAATACCATGCGATATGTGTGAGGCGTAACACGTTGGCCATTTGCTTATTGTGTATCTCGGTGATGAGAGTTACGAAAGCGCACCCCGGTTGTGCTCGTAGTAGCTTTGCGATACACTCAGAAATTGAAACACGGATTTAGTAGTCGTCTTTCCTATTTCCTTTTCTTGTCCTCTCTGTGTAACCAAATCCGCATTTCCTTTGATATATGATCCTTGGGAACGAGAGAACTTGAACCCTGGTGTACGTTATTATGACCATAATTCATAGACTTTCGGACACTTCTTCAGAAAAATATTGATCCTTGTCTATATGAGGACAAATACAAACGGAGACAAGAGTGAGAAGTGGAGAAGAAAAAGAGGGAGAAAGCGAGGGAGAGAAAAGAGAACAGAAAATTCAAATGAACACTGAAGTCTCCCTTCGCTCGAAAGTAATTCAGCCGTACATCAAAAAATGAAAGAATGCGAAGCACGTATTTTTTCCAATTTAATATATCTGGATCTCGTTCCTGTGATAGTACATGAAATTCCAGTTACTCATGTATTTTGTCAACCCCATGCATCATACGGTTTAATACCTTTTAATGACAGATTTATTACCAAGAAAAAATATTTCATTTCCTCCATGTCGCTCTATTGTGATATTACAAGTCGGTAAATCAATGGGGAAAGTTATTTCCATTTGATACAATAACCTCTGGTACTTTTCCAAGTTTTAAAAAATTCGAACAATTTTGTCCTGCCAGACAAATTGATAGTGACAATATTGTATCGCATATTTTGATTATAAATGCCCACAATAATTATTGTTTCCACTGGAATTTTGGTAAACATCTTTTGCACGGAAAACCTCCATACGAAGTTGTGTCACGTGCACGAGCTTTTTTTTTGTTCTCGTTATCTTTCACTCCCCGAATAACGGAAGAAAATCTATAAAATAAGATTGAGATCGATTTTCCGTTTTAAATGTACAATGCGAAGGTTCAAATCCAGTGTATCCTTTAGGATCGGTAAATGACGCGCGTTGTTGGCCCCTGTTGCAATTCCAGAGCTGTATGAGATCGATTCAGTATTCAAATCGAAGGTTGGACCTCCGAAGTAGTATCCTCGAACGTCTTAGACGTTGAGTTGGTCTGAGTCCTCTTACATGTATGTAAAGATTTATATGAATATATATATATATATGACAAGGATAGGATTATACTTTGCTCTCCTTGCCCTCGACGGTATTCACGTTAAGTGTACACAGGAGCGCAAAAGGAGAGAGCGTGCGGAGGTGAAGGAAGTCTCTGCGTGATACACGGATACCAATATAACAAGGCTGGCGGGTGGGAAATGGGCTTTGGACGGCAAGCTTGGGAGAATAGAGAAGAATGTAAGAACGTAAGCAAGTGAGAGCGAAAGAGCGAGTCGGAGAGAAAGAGAACTTCAGCTTTCCATGTTCTCCGAGAGCACAGGCATGAAATGGGGCACGGGGAATAGGGGATATAGCCAGCAGTACCGTTTTATGCATACTGAATGCATACCAGCACATTCTGATGCATCGCATGCATGGACAATTGATTTATAGCCGAAATAAACCGTCCTCCTTTTCGATAAATAGAAAACTCTCCTGGTGCTCTCGACTTGAAACTCCACCCCTTTTCTCCTCTTTCCTGTACACGTTTTTTCCGAACGTTTGCGTGTACGTTGCTCTCCCTCTCCTTTGCTCTCTTCGTGCGTCCTCTTTGCAGAACCCATTCATCTACGTGAACGCAGCTGGAGACCTCGCTTCTCACCTCGGCCAACATAATTCTTTTCCCCTCGCGAATTGGCCGTGGGTCCAATCTTTCAACTGCAATCTCGTTACATTTGAACCACGATTTTACGTCTCCTTATATATTTTTGTTTCTTCTCGTTTCAGGTACGTCACTATCGTTTCATCGCCCAATCATCTTCAATTTAGTAAATGAGTGAGTTTCACCAAAATTGTGTTTGCATTGAAAGATTTATTAATTACGTTTCGGATATCTTTCTATTTCTTTCATCAGCACTTCACGTCTCATTTCACGGCGACTATTCCAAGCGGCATTACACCCGCTTGCGTGCATGATTCGAATGATTTTTCACTTTTTCTTCTCTCTCTCTTTCTCTCTCTTTTTTTTTTTTATCTTGTCAATAGATGAAGAGTTCTCAGGGAGTTGCTGGGCACAGGTCGAGGTTTAACTGGTAAATGGGTAGCTAAAGCTTCGAGAGCAAAAGTTGGTTCGATGGTGTAGGTGGCGCGGGGCAGCGATTGTAACGTATATTAAAATTCCAATATCCAGACTTTGCCGGATAACTTCTACCATATATCACGAGAGGGCTGCCGTGCTATACGCTTTTCTACTGCAACCTCTTCTACTAACTGCAGCTATATCTATCACTACATTATTCCCTGTACGTAGACCCTATGAGCTTCTCAGTGCAAACACCCTTCGACGTCCCTCGAGCTACTCTCGGCTTGGCAAGCTCTGTTCCTCTAACGTATACGCATAATATACAGGGTGCTCGATTTTATAAAATATCTCGATAATATTATGAAAGTTTCTCTAAAAACTTGAACGTTTCTAGCGCAAATGTCACGCGGTTAAACTTGTTTCTCCATGAGGAAAGTCGACGACGACGTTTAAGAACACAGTTAGGATTTGATCTCGTTGAAAAATAACAAAAGCTGAAAAAACAATGTCCTGTAAGTTCATGATTGGATGAACTGTAAGAAAATTATTTTATTACCAGTATTTTAAACTTGTTTTTTTGTGTTCGATTCAGACTCAATATTAACTCAAGCAGAGTTTTGTGGTATTGGAATGGTTTAATTTTTATAAAAACTGTTTTATTAAACTTATAAAAAACACTTCGTGGTTGGCATATTTCCTAATACATTATTGAGGCTGTCCAATTTTATTCATTTGTTGTACATAGTGAATTAGTCTCCATAAGGAAATTTTCAGCAAGGTGTCGTTATTCAACAATATGCTACAAATGTCTATTTATATATTGAAACATATACCTACACGTGTATATCACTGTAGCGGAGCTGATAGGATGCTCGATCTTTGTGAAGAAAGTGCTTTGTTTTGTCGATAAAGATTTTCCTTAGATCGAAATTGATTTTCTTCGCCTTCCTTTCTCGCTTTTTCGGCATCGCACACATATGTTACCTTTGAATAGCGTTGCTATCGTTTCTACCGTATTATTTCGACGAGATGCTGTTCTCATAAATCTTATTGGACTGCAATCGCTCGCTACGACGTTATTGAAAACGAGAATTCTCATCGACTCGATTTTTCATTTCTCTCTTTTCATCCTTCCTGTGTCTCGTTGATTAAACAACATTGTTAATTCAGAATTCAAAAAGGTTATATATATGTAGGCAATGATATAAAGAGAAGCGAGAAAGGAATCGATTGATGCAGTGTTCCAACTTACCCATTTGCTATCTCACTTCATCGGCAAACTCATCGTTTGGTCAGTGTTGAATTGAATTAAGGGCTAAGGGATAACAAAGGCGTCCGCGCTCATACCCCGAGAGATATTTATATATGTGTAGAGCATGGTGTGCGGTGAAAATCTACTGCTTCCTAGTCTCCTATGCCATTCCATTCGCTTGATACACAATTCGGATTTTCACAATAGATATTAGATAGCCAGAGCTCTTTCGCGTTCTTTCTTCAACGAATCCGCAAGAGTGTCTCGTCGGTAGATTTATCGTGGTCTATTCCCTTGGCCCTGCTCTAACAGAGTGTCTGCTTCGCCATATACTTGCGTTTTTCTCGATATCTGTCTAATCTGTACTGTACTCAACCTCTATTTCTCGATTTCTCTTATTCCTCGATGTTTTCCCCTCTTACCACTGGATTTTTCCGCTCAGCCCACGGTCAATCCCTTCCCTTTTGAAAATCTTCCACAAAAATTCGTCTCTCCCCTTCTCCGCATCTTGTTCTTTCTTTTCCTTCGCTTTTGGACTCCTCGATTCTGCAAATCCAAGAGCTTTCCTCCCCACGGTCAAGAACTCGCTGTAAAAGAAGAGACATCAATAGAATTGACAACTTGCAGCTTTTCTTAAGGTCCCTTTTTTCACCCTTCCCACTTATACGGACTTTAGTCGTGCTTTCTTAGCAACCCTTAAGGGCCAAATACTGACACAGAAAACGACAGAGAGAGGGGAGGGAGCGATAAATCGGAGCTAAACATGAAAGTGACTCAATTCTTGTCTGCTGCTTTGTACCATACTCGTCTTGATTTATTTCTAAAGTTCATCTCGTACGGATGAACACAGTCAAATCTGACGCAACGGTATCAAATTAGAATCTATTTGATATGAAATAGAGATAGGGCGAGAGGGAGAGAAAAAGAAATTAGGATTCTTTCCCGGGAGCTTTATTGTTTTTTTGTTCGATATCTGTACAAGTAACAGAGCTTTAAAAAAAAGTCATGAATGGAGAGATTGACTTGTTGACAATATTAACAAGTAATCATTGGTTCGATAACACAGATTCGCAGGGAAATAAAATATTTGCATGAACCAAGATCTGTAAGCACTTCTACGTAACCCATTTCGTAGTGCGTTTGATAAAATCTAACACACACACACACACATGGGTAGACTCAAGCCCATTCGAGCGTGTGTCATGCTGCACTATTCTAATACGAGCTACATTTTCATTTATTACATGCCACCAGTATTTTAATTGCTTATTAATTTAATGACGATGAGAATACGACGGAATAGACAGTCATAAGTGATATTTTGTTCATGGTATTTCATCCAAAACATCATAAAGTAATATGCATGTGGCGTTTTTGTGTGGGGGCTGGAATTTAATTGGCGTTTGTTGTTCTTGGAAAAAACATTAATAAAATAACTGAATACTTTTCCAGTGGATAACGCGCCCATTTTAAGCCTTGGTTTTATTACGCAGACGAATCTAGAAGGCGTGAACTCATGGTTTACAATTCAACACTGAAATTAATGAGACACTCGTGGCACCATACCTGCAGAGAGCACTCGTTCTCTCGTGTTTGTGTCCACGAGTCTGCGTTCGAATGTTTATGTGCAAAACTACTGATAGTAAAAAGCACAGTGATATGGATGCACATTATTTTTGCATCTTTCATTCCTATGTCAACAGGTGACTTGGCCAACTTTTCGAGTGGCTCCCACTTTTCTTGTACTCTTTTTTCCAACGCCTACCCCTCCAAATTCTTTTTTCACCAACATTGACGCTTTCAGCCTGCGTCTACGACCGCGAGAACCTTTTTGCGCCCTTAAAACTCTCCTGTTTTCCTCCCTCTCTCAAAGCGTTTCACCCTTAGCGGCTCGTCGTCTTTGACTTTCTCCATACTAGTATTTCTCTCTTCTCTTTTTCTCTCTCTCTCTCTCTCTCTCTCTCTCTCTCTCTCTCTCTCTCTCTCTCTCTCTCTTCCACTCTCATCTACCTGGCATAATATTCTTTACATTTTTTTAGCTCTCGTTTCCGCAATTAACATTTCACATAGCGTCGTCACGTCCAGAGACTCATAATTACTCGTACACGTTCATCTCCAAAATTAAGATGACCGTGGGTGTGACGCAATTTCGAAAGTGGAAAGAATAATTGGGCACCTACCAAAAAGTGCCCTTAGAATATGACGTGGATAACAATAAAATTGGTAAAATACTAATTGTTTTTTTCGTTCATTTGGTTGAACTCCAACGTTGCGCGTGAACTTTAACGTGATCCTATAATTATCGCTGTAATAACAAAGAACCGGATGAAAGCTCTCTCAAAAACTTGAAGTCATATACTGTTGAAAAATCAGGCACAAACCCCAAGAAAAATTCGAATCTACAATCTATTTTGAAAAAACTAAAAGGTTATTCAATTTTGTATTTGAATAACTAAAATCTACTTATAGCATTGGCAGCTTTGTAATAAAAAAAATTGTCTGCGCTTTCGAAATGATCGTACATACTTTATCCGTGATCCAAGTATCTGTCCGAGCTAAAAACTACGAATATACCATTCAAAATGATTAAAAAATGCACACAAAAAGCACCAACTAAAAATAGAACCGGAAGAAATGTCGACGTCATGTCGGAGTTGTGTAACACGCTGCGTTGGAAGCTTTGTGCGTGGCGAATTTTCCCTGCACGTCATCGTGTCCACCTGGAATTACTGAACGAGGACATTTATCATATTTACAAAAGGGAGTTTGACGGAAAAACCTCATTCTCGAGTAGCTCATCCCGTGCACCGCTACAACCTTACGTCTTGATGGACGATATCAGCATCCCATCTCACATTCCTTTGTCACTTTACACGCGAAAAAATACATATCACCGTTACCTACGCAAAAAAAATGTACAATGACTTTTTCTCTCACGCTACACGCTAAAAACGATTTTCCATGTCGGTGCTTTTCCCTTTCTCTCCACGCGTTTGACCACTCTTGTCTCGAGTAGTCTCAAATTTCCACAAAATTCATCGAAGCTCTGCCAGCTCAGTTGAGATAGCGCACCTTCGTCAAGTTTTGGGAATTCTCGTTGTCGTTGATTCACTCATAGTACCGCTTATAAACCCTTCAATTCGTCATTGTTTCCTTTCCATTGCCACCTATTTCCAGTGCTCCATTCCTTTGATCTTTCTCATTTCCTTGGTCACCATTTCAAGTTGATATTCCCGAGTGGAAGCTTCCGGTACACTAACTGTAGATGTATCTTACTCTCTTATGGGAAACTCCTTTCCGCGCTTCTTAATTACTCGTACGCCACATGCCACGGAAATATTGTTGGGGTACGTTGGACCTCTCAACAAATTTACAAAAAAATATATACTCACAAACACAGATACACATATACATTATTCATTGCAACAACAAGAACAGCAGCGTTCATTGTCTCGGGGCGAGAACGTCGTTTCCGATGCCTCATTCCGATCTTCCTCTTCATACGGTGCTCCTCTCATCTTATCATGAATGTGTGTTTACGTGTATTCCACCGAAGCAGTTCCGGCTGCGTTTAATCAACTGAGGATCCCATCCCCCAAATGTGCGGCTTTTGAACCTCTCTACTCGCTACGCTTTCAAAGGGTGGGCGCAACGTAAGGATAAGGATGAAACTATTCACTGTATAATAATATAATGCACAACACGTGTCAGTTATATCATTCTCCTCGTGTTTTCTTCACCGACTGTCCCACTACGAATACGCTCTCTGACTCTCTCAAGATGCCGCCGTTTTAACTGTATCGTAAAATGATCGTTTCGCCTGTTATACGCCGCCACCGCATTTTCCACCCTCGACCGAGATGGATTAATCTTTCAGCATGTGTACAGGCGAACATCCACACATCTCGATTGCTACACGAGCCAAAACTATATAAAGGAACCGTACAGTAATTCCAGAAAATACCTCTGCGTAGCTTGCTCCTATTGTCTAACAATCGATGCACTCGCTTTTTTCACTCACTGAATTTTCTGACGCATATATTTGGGCGTTCAAACAGAGCACTGTAATTACGTACGTGAATGAGAAATCCACGAATTAATTACGCGAGCGAAAACAGCCGTTTGTCGTCGGCACCATTGTTCAAAATACGTATTTGCTCGAATTCCTTTACAATACTGATGCTTGTCACAGTTAGTCTGCTTTGCGATATTGCGCATGGGAAGCTACCACAGTATTACTATGACTCTGCTCGTTGGATGTCTATTTTTTCAGAGGTTGTACTATTTAGCGAACGAAATGAAAAATTAGTTAGTTTCATAAATGGGAGAAACGGTTTTACAAATTTATATCTTTGGTAATGTCATCAATTCGTTCATCAAACCTCTCTGCTCCACATCTCTCACCTCCCACTCATGCATATACTTGATGAGTTATGATTTCAGTCGTACTGTTATATATACAATATTTCTCTACGAACTGTAAAATCAATAATTCTATGATATTCGGCTTTTTTCTTCAATAAAATACGAAATCTCCATCCAGGCTCTAGCTATTATTATAATAAATAAGTGGTATAAATCAGGTATGCATCGGATTGATAGTTTTTTAGTAATCGTGTCCACCGCAAAGGTACTTTAAAATAAACGTGATTCTGAGATAATCGCGTTTAACAATTCAAGTATTAGACGACCGCACGCACCGTGTGACCAGTTGAAATGCCCATAGATACGAATCTAATGCTCTGATCTTTATGAAATTTGGTGAGAATATTTTTCCGACATCGTACATGTAGAATATGTAATAAAAAAAAAATTCGATTTTTCGGCCCACGACAAGTGTCCCTGTGAAGCTCTTAAAGAAAAGTTGAGGCTCCAGCATTGACAGCGAATTTCAACGCAGCATGTTGATTTCAAAAGAGGAATTTTTTAGTTTGTTTTTTCGTTTGATTTCGGTGGTACTTTTATCGCGATCTCAAAACAAATGTACATTATTGGACTCTTTGTCTTGTACATTTTCCCTGGTTTTCTGATGGACGCGGCATGGCCATTTGCATTTTTAATTATTGGTCGTTCGAGACCCCGGGAACAATGGTGTCTGCTCAAAGTCAGGCCAATCTGCTTCCCACTTTTTGCTTCGACGTCCGGATTAGATATTTTTGTTGTTATTTTCGACTCTTATTCGAGAAAAAAAACAGTATTTGTCCTTTCAGTTCATTATTTCTTATGGGAAAGTACACGATGTACGTGGATTTCTTGACACGGTAAGGCTATTTTCACGTCACTTTTCAGGATGAGCATATCTAATCAGCGAGATCTCAAATCTCGATGCGAGTCTTATTCGATTTTTTTCAATCGATATATGTTTGGTGAATTTGAACTCCAGCTCATATTTAAGATACGATATTCGCATTTAACCAGTATGCAATGAATCGTTCAATTTTTAGTTTTTCGTATATTTTTAGTAGAAAAATTAATGGAAAATGAACAGACCTCAAATACCGAATCCGGGGATTGCGGGCGGACTTCGCAGCTATCGGATCCGCATCCCTGTGCTGGCTCGATGACACGATCATGCGAACTGGCATGGTCGCCACACCGAGTGATGTCCCTGAATATTAAGATGAATTTTTGGGTATTGTGCATTAAGGCCCTCGGATTGCGGGCGAGCTTCGCAGCTTCCGGACCCGAATCCCTGTGCTGAGTTGATGATAGCACAATTTTGGGAAGTAGGAAAAGGGAAATTCAAGGTGAGTCCTAGGAAGGACTGTGAAGGAACCTGTGGGATTCGCAGTCCGAAAGATTTTGCGCTGGTCGGAACGTCCCCCAGCGGTCTTAGAATGCTCGCTTGGAGAAGTCAAAAGTAACGATGAGGCGAAGTCGATACGACGGACGTTAGAAAGTAGATTTATTTAACAGAAGATGAGTTGGACAGCGGTTGGTTTCCGGAGGCACCTGCTCGATGCTCGCTCCGTCAAAAAATGACATTCCAGCTGTGCGAGAGGCCTCTACTTATACCCGGCCGTGAAACTGCAGTGAAACCTGATTGGTCGGTGGTCGCGTGGTGGGAAGCGCGAAACGGAGGTGATGCCTAAGTAGTGGGGCGTGTAGTGGGGGTACGAAGTGAAGGGGAAGCTCAATTGGCGCGCTCATGCTAACGCGTTAATGTTTTCTTAATACTACGTATTTTTTATGATTCGACTTATTAGTTTTGGGGGTTTCTCAGGTTTAGTTTTTGTATTTTATGA
The DNA here is from genome assembly GCF_019457755.1 of Venturia canescens. Classification (NCBI taxonomy): domain Eukaryota; kingdom Metazoa; phylum Arthropoda; class Insecta; order Hymenoptera; family Ichneumonidae; genus Venturia; species Venturia canescens. Next base: position 6,407,974 of record NC_057425.1, read on the forward strand.
GAGAAAGACAGAAAATTAAATATTAGCGGCTAAAAGAGCACGCTGATAAAACATGCGTGTAACAAATTTATAAAATGAAAATTAAAATCATTTTCTTCAGTGCAATTGCAAAGAAACTTTTACCCAGCAGTTCTTGATATTTATCTATTTTGGTAAATTTTTACTCGTAGTTGATTTTTGAGCTTCTGAATCAGTTGATGAAATGTATAACAGATGTTAAATAGGTTCCTCTAATTGAAATAGGAGGATATCGTCCATATTTCCATTGAAATGAATAAAACATGATAGGATTCAAATTAAATCTGTTAATAAAATACTAGTCAGGAGATGGAATTAAGAAGATTGCATATCGTGGTAATTCTGTGGAGAAATGGGAGGGAATTTCTTGAGAATTAACTTCAATTCCATTTGAAGTGGAATAATAATTAGGTAGAGCTAAAGTTCGCATAACTTCGAATGTCAATCACAGCGCAATGCGTGACTAATCGATCGAGAAAAAAATGTTTATAGAGCTAGAGACCCCATTAGAAGGGTGCGATAACTTTGTTACCTCTTTCCTTGGTGCTGTCCCTATAGTCCGTCGCCATGGAACCTCTCCATTTTTTCATTCCGTTTAGCTCAGATGGAGTGAATAAGAACGTTGAGGAAGAGAAGAAGAGAGTGAGTAGTGATGGTCCACAAGTGGGATCACACAGGTGGTGGTCACAGAGGGATGGCGTGGCATCACTCAGCAGATCGTTGGCCTCCTTCATCTCTCCCCATTCCACTTCGCTTTTCTTTGACCCCTTGCTCGTTTTGACGGGAGCTGAAAGTAATGACTTCGTTCTCACGATATTATATCCACAAATTTTTATTCCTGTTAATAATTTTTTGATTCGAGTATATATTTGTAAAATGCACTTGTGCTTTTTTCACTGCCATAAATCGTTAAAGTTGGTAAGGAAGAAGAATTTTGGAAAGAAAAAGTAAATGAACACGGAAGACTGAAGATTGAGTTTTGTCAACATGAATTTTTTTCAATATTGGTTCTTTCTAGCAGCTCGTATTTGAATACAGAAAACCCGGAAATGTTTATCGTCTTTTTTGAAATATTCTTTCGTCATTGGCGTCGAAATTTTTAATGCTACGGTCATAGAGGCCGTGGAATCTCACACCCGCATTCAGCACACCACCAGCTCAGTCAGACTCTTGTTAACCCCAGCTGCTGTTACTGGGGATATTGAAGTATTGATTTTGTTCCTGTTCTCGCTTTGCCAGAAAGTTTATGTGCCCCTATAACGGATTCCATGCCTCACATTTTTTTCTTTCACTCTCCCCTCCTTCACTCTCTTTCTCTTCCTCGCTTTCCATTTTCCTCATTCTTTTTCGTTTTCTACTGTTCTTTTTTTTCAGTTCTCCTCTACTAACAGACACGTATATAGATTGGCTCTATCACTCGATACCCTTTTTCCCTCTTTCCCTATATTTTCCACTCTCCACTGTCAGGACTATATAACCATCCCTGTCTTGCTTCATTCTCTCAGTTTTTCATCCTCTCTACATACCTATATTACCTTTCTCGCTCTCGCTATTCCTACGAAAGTATTTGCATTTCACTCCGTTGATTAAAATCTATAATTATAGTTAAGGGCATTGGAGGAGCGAACTAAAAGCAAATCTAGAGTTTCGTTTCTCGACTTTTTTGTCTATGTTCCGATTTTTTCTTTTTTATTTATATAGAGTATAAATTAGTTCTAGGTTCAAACAATATGACATGATTCCGCAGAAAGTAATTAAAAAGTGAAGACAACAATGCCAAAATACTGATTATCAATCGTTTGAACAATTTGATGATTAAAGTTTATTTCTGAAAATATAATACCGAACGTATACACAAGAATGCAAAGGTTCAAAAACACAATCATACTGTGGAAGCATCTAAACAAGTAAACTTCATTTATGATTGTGAATACAGTTCAATTACCATGAAATCTTGGAGCGCACACTCTTTTATGAATATACTTGTCTCGAATAACAAGCGCGAATTTGCATAATCTTTTCCACGTCGTGTAATGAATGTTTTATACGACTCACTGAATGTTTCAGCTGATGAAAACACTATATCTGTGCGCAGATATCACGCTTGAATTCTTATCGAAATGGCATGACTTGGAAGGTCGACATTTGAATTTGAACTCGGACAGCATAACACATTCGTCGGTATCGATGAACTTAACGTGTACTCGACACCACACGATCATCAGCCGAAATAGCTCAGTTGGGAGAGCGTTAGACTGAAGATCTAAATGTCCCCGGTTCAATCCCGGGTTTCGGCAATTTTGCTCAAACTTTTTCCTGCATTTTTCGGATTGTTTCATGCAGATTGAATAATTGTATATTGAGTTGATGAGTATTTGTTTTCTAATATAATTCGTTGTATGAATTACGTCTCAAATTAGACAGATTTGTTCGGGGTATTCAAAATTTTTGAATACATCGATATTATTCTTGTACATTTCTTCGATGTATTGGAAAAGGGAAAAATTTAAGAAAAGCTCTCAACTCTAATTTGTCGATAAAACATAGAACCGTTTGGTTAGAGCACTATTATACCTGCACGATCTCTGAACCCGTGAAATAAAACTTGTTCATTTTGTTCCCAAATAGACGCTTCCATTTAGTGTAGAACTTTGAAGCATTTGATGCTGAAGATAAAGGACGCAAAAGATAACGGGCGTTGCGTAAAAAGAGTAAATGGATCGGGAACTGGTTAGAATCGAATTAAAATAATATAAATCATAAAAATGATAAAATTGTCGGTGTAAATGGTGACCAATAGTACAGACGGGGAATATGAAAGAGTCGCGAATGGCGGTACAAAAATTTCTGTCAAGGCTCTGGCTGTAATATTATGTTGAGTGTAGACACAGACAGTAGACCGAATGAATGAGCATCAATGCCGATTATCAGGAAGAAAATTCTACTTGAAGAAATTGAGAGAAAATGTCGATCGATCATTTTTATGTGGTGATCAAAAAGTGTCGATAAAATTTGTGGCATGCAGAGAAAAAAAGCGATAAAGTGGAATAAAGTGTTTAGCAATAAAATAAAAAAAAATATTTAAAAAATATAAAACGACAATAATAATTGAAAGAAAGTATTGGAATGAGTTGTCTTTCGAGTTTCTTCGATTTTCAAATCTTCCGAATAGCCATTTCGATTTAATCAAATGGAAAAATGTCAAGGACCCAAAACTCATTGCTTCCGATTGCTCTGTCGTCCAGTTAATGGATGTTTAATTTTTTGACAGTCTTAAGCATAAAAATGTTACACGAGTCGTCTGGACTTTTGCTCGTTTAATAGAAGACAAGCTTGTCTTGTACCAATTCTGGAAATATATTGAAATATACGAGGGTTGTGTCTTCGTCACCTTTTCTCTCGTACTCATCCGTACTTCTCTCTTTCAGCCCTCGGAAGATTTTCTCTTGAATTCATACGGATTGTATTAATACGAATGGGAAAGTTGGCGCAGAGATCTTCTGTCGTAGTGACGTCATTTGATTGTACATATATATGCATACACAGTAATACATGGAGTCTATATATAGACTATAATAGCGGTACTAAAAGAGGTTCGAAAAAGTGTGCAGCGGAGGATAAACGTAGCCTGCCCGAGGAAATTGCATTCCCCGCATCAATCTCTGTCGGGACGCGAATGGTGCGGAGAGTTGCGATGCCTTCCAGTAGGAAAGCTCCCTCGTCTTTGCTTTCCTTTTCCTTGGTGCCAATGTTCATAGCTATGGTTGGTTGCGTTCCCGCTTACGTTCGTTCGTGCTTTGGAATTTTTCAATATACCTATGCCACTCGCGCGTCCTTACGAACGAGATCGAAGTGAGAAAAAGAGAAGAAACGGGAAGGAAGACAAGATTTACAAATAACGCGCAATGCACGCTTCAGTAATTACGAGCGACGACGCAGACCTCTTTTTAAAAACGACAGAGAGAGACGGAGAGAGAAAGAGATGATGATGATGATGACAGTGTTTATTTGCCTTGGAAACCCATTTGACGATTTATTGTAATCGCGCCCGGTTACAATAAATCTGGGCTGAGGATTTTCGCGATACAATAAAACAATAAGTATAACAACTAAAACTAACTTAAAAACGAAGAATAAAATAATAATAAATTGAATCAATTATTATGATGAAGCAAAATTAAGAAGCATTGTAATAGTGCACAAACTTAGAGACGTAACAGTGGCATTACACTATAGCATAGTAGGCATTGGTTATGTGATTGGTTCAATATTGAAGCGTATGCCGAAAGTTTATGGTTGATAAGAGAAATGAATTCTCGAAGGTAGCAGTACGACGCACTGGTACCTGGAAAGTGTTAGGGTGCAATTGACGCGATGGACGATTCGATGACTGCACGTGAGAAAAGTTCGCATAGATAGAAATGATGGTATTTAAGTTGGACAAGCGCAAAATGGTCTCGAGCCGAAAGATGGTTGACACGCCACAATAAATTCGCAGACATAATCACTCTGAGGTTTCTAGCGTCCCTGACATAAGACATAGAGTAATGTCATTGACTGTAATAGTTGGGAGTGCATCGAAGTCAATTTAATTAATAAATGCGCCACTGCCCAATGGTAAGACGCTGGACTTCTTGAGATTCAGGTTGAGTCCATTTCGGGTAGCAAGCTCAGAGACGATGTTAACGTCAGTGGTGATATTAGCTAAGCCTTCTCCTAGATTAAAGGGTTTGCAGCTTAGATAAATTTGTAGATCATTGGCACAAATGAGATGTTGGGAGAATTCAAATTCATTAGAAACATCATTGACAAATAAAGAGAAAAGTAACGGACCAAGGACGCAGCCTTGAGAGACACCGAAAGTTATCGACCACCACTCGGGACGAGAGCCGTCTCCAGAAACTACAGCTTGAGTCCTTCCCGTTGAGTATGAATGAAATCATTAAAGCGCTGACCCTTCGATGCCACTGATAAACAGTTTTTCTAGTAATTGTTTGGGGGAATAGTATCGAAGGCTTTACTGAAATCAAAAAGCACCTGAATTGTCACTTTTCTTTGGTCAATTGCTTGGCATATATCGTCATTTACACGTAGTAATTCTTTTTGTATGCTGTAACCTTTTCGGTAGCCAGATTTACGAGAGTCTATTTATTTGTCGTTATGTATATAAAAGAATTCAGATCGGTGAGCACGTGTCGTTCTAGTATTTTCAAGAATTCGTACAAGTTGGAGATGAGTCGACAGTCAGAAGGAGAGCAACTGGGAAAAGTCCAGATTCAAGGGAACGATTGAAAAGATTGTAAGAGGTTGACGGATTTTGGGGAAAAAGAGGGGGAGGGAGAAAGAGAGAGCTTGAGTAAAGCAACGGATATAAATAATGAACGCTTTCTAGAAAGAAAAATCACGAATCACGATTTCGCTGATGCGTGATATCGAAAATATAATTTGTACTCCCAAGAGTTCCATACGATCTTTCCCTTGTCGTGTGAATTCATCCACGATCAATCAGTCATCGTTTGACTAGACACGCTCATCGTCTGAGATCACTGGGTTAAAGAATTCGTTAGCATTTTCACGAAATTGAAAGCAACATTTCTTTGTACTTATAAATTTCGATAGTCAAGCACCGTTGATCACTGGAAAACCGGATAAAAATTTTCTTACAATAAAACCACTCTCTACTGAAATGTGTAATACGAATCGGTTAAATTCCTGAAGCGTTCCACTAGAATAACAGGTAAAATAATAAAATTGATTAATGAAGTGGTACACAGGCGTACATGAACTACTTTATACAAATCTGTATACATCTATGCACATATGTGTGTAAACAAATACAGATACGTGCAAAGTTGGAATTATGGAGAAGAAGAACGGGGAAGGATGAAAAGAAGAAAAAAAAGGCAAAAGAATCTCGAGTGAGCGGGACAACGAAAGGTGGAAAAGTGAGGAAAAATAAAAAATTCGAATGCATTACGCGAAAAGCGATGAGGAATTAATTGTTGGGAAGGTTGCCTCACGCGAAGCGTGCTCGCAATATACAGGAACGAAAAGTGGGAAATTAAAACAGTATATACATCCGTGAATAGGAAAACGTGCATACGCGCACGATACATCGCCTTTCCATGGACGTTTCCGTGTCCTAATGAACAAAAATATAGGCCAGATAGGCTATCTGGCCTGTATCAGTCCTGAAAGAATTCGTATGCTTTTATTCATTAAGAAGGCTCGGTCGCGAACGTTCGCGCGCCAGAAAAAACTAATTTTTGAGTATCTTATAGTTGAATTACCAATATTCACGTATATTGACGATATTGACTGTTAAAATGTCCAGAAACTCTTAATTCCGGGAGACTTGTGGCTATGAGGACGATTTGAGAGTGTCACAAAAATCAGATGTTCAGAACAATGCTGAGGCGCATGCGCATCATTTGCAGCACTGTCAACTCAGGTGATTCGGGGCTTACGAATGCTATGGATCATGGTGCTTTGGAGTTCAACAATTCTCATGGCATCTAGAAATGCTTTTGCAAGTGTCTCATTTAAAGCTGGCCAACTCAACAGTGCTGGTTCCTTCCCGATATGTTATTTTTATTCGCAAATCTTAAGAGGATGGATCAGTTGGTATATCGCAACCGTGAGTGCGAGAGAGATACTTGCAAATTTCGAAATCGAAATTCTTTGACACAGTTTGAACGATTAAAAAAAGGCTCTGTCAGTCGATTTTTGCCATCGTTCTGCGTAGGCTGACAGAGCCTTTTTTAATCGATCAAACTGTATCAAAGAATTTCGATTTCGAAAATATCAAGTGAGGTTAGTCGACTGATCCATACTCTTAAATAGCAGACAGACTTCGTTCTGTTTGCCAACAAGATATCCAAGTAAACTTAGAATATGCCATACCCGTATTTACGTATATACCTGTAGATTTGGATGCATACGATAGGCCGCGTACACAAGTGCCCGCATTTTGTGTGAGTATGTATTGAGCGATAGAAAGTGTACAAACTCATCGTCGGCTGGAACGAAAGTGCGCTATGGAGTGGATTTTCACAATATGCCTTGTGGATTTTGTGCGCGTGTGTGTGACACGTAACCTAAACCGGTGGATATAAGTATTCATCGATGTATATGTTTACCTACGTATAAATCAAAGTGAGAAGCATGAATCTGTAAAATACAGGCGCAACAAAGATCGAGATGCATTAGCTGAAAAGGAAGAAAGCGAAATTAGAGGAGGAAAAAATATAAGGGCGAAAGACTGAGTTCAATATCGGCACATATACTACTTTGTTCTTGTCGTAAGGTGTCGCTACGTTTATTGAACAGCACTCGAAAGCCAAGGTCTGAGAGGGAAGAAATACTGCTTTTCTTCTTTTCTACTGACACGAATATAGAAAACATGGGAAAAAAGAGCGCAAAGGGGGAAAAGAGACGAAGACAGATAAGGCCGAGAGTACTGTAGAAATCTTCGAATGCTGAAATGAATGAGGGAAAAGAAAATTGTTTGGGGGTCCATAGTCTTTCCAATCTGTACATCCACGTTTATTTATAGATATACAGGAAGGAGGAGCAGACCGGGAGTTATTGCCTGTGTTTCTTCTTAACGCCATCCAATATCAAAGTTAATATTGCCGCCAACTACTTCTTGAGCCTGCTCCGTATGATTCGCGTGGTCAACATGCCCCTTTTTCCATCTGGCTTACAGGGATGTTTTCTCTGTTGTTTTTGCCATTTTTCTGTCTCTCCATTGGCATGGTATATCGTCGTCTAGATTACATTTCATCTCGTCATCTTGTCCATTTTCCTTATTTACCTGATCACAATTTTAACTCGTTTAATCACTCGCGTACACGCCGCATCTCCGTCAAATCCCGGGAAATACACGGGGGGTCTAATGGCCTCGTTCATTATCTTCAATATTGTCACTCTTTTATTTGCGACTCGAATGACAGGAATAAAGATAACTGTTTTATTTTTATTTATTTTTTCAATTCAATTCATGATTGTTTGATAACGCTCTCGACAAATTATGCTTTGAGCTTAAGCATCGTCGACCACAAAAACAGAGATGTAAACAGTCTCGATGTATGTGAGCTCAAAATACACCCAATTTCACTAATAACCGACAAACATTGAATGAAAAGCGTACTCACTGTACGGTATCCTCAAATTCCACAAACGGAATCTTGTAGTCTCGAAAAATATTTTTATAATATAAATACGTAAGTATGAGGAACGGTCTCGTAGATCTCGTTCGGTGTACATTTTGATGCTGAAGTCTCTTGCAGCTTCGTAGCTACGTACGTATGTAGTACCCTGAAACCGTCCCAGAAGAGAAAAGCCCGAAAGCTTCTTTTCAAAAGCTCTGCCTGCTGATTTTGCGAAAAGGTATCAGGATGCTTTCGTACGTGGAAGGTTACTCTACTCTATACTCTCCTCGGTGCAATTTTATATACATGAGTACATATATATATGGGCCTTTGAAACTAGGAACTTCCTGTTATATGATGTGCCACGTATACATATCAAGAAAAGTCTTTTCTCGTTTTTTTCTTTACCACGTACACGTATGTAAATTTTGCAATGTAAAATCAATACATAGATATTATGATCGTTTTATATCTATATACAAAATATATACGTTACTTAGATACAGAATGCGTCTCAAAGTTGCACGCTCGTAGACCGTGAAGCCTCGCACATTTCTCCAAAGTCGAGCCGGATGAGGGTTAGTTTCTTTTGGCCAAGCCGGAACTTCGTTACCTCTTGGACAACGTCCAACTGTTCGATCGACTTTTCACTCTTCTTTGCTCCATTCACTGGCCATACTTGAAACATTTTTGTATTTCCACTCGAATTGAATCTACTCAATTTATCTGTATTTTAATCAATTTTATAGTACGAATAACTAGTTTTCATCTAAAATGTAGTTGAAGAATCTTGTTTTTCCTTACGTGCACATAAGAATTCGATATATTTTATTTTTTTTTGTATTGCCCCTAATATTAAGCAGAACATTATTTATTATAATGAAGAGTGCTTGATGGAAGAGGAAACGGTAGCAATATAAGTATCGTCACCTGAACAAGGGAAAGGCTCGTTCGAAGGGTCGACATGCACAATTACCGATTTTCGACCACTGGGAATCCAGCTGTCGGACGTGGGCGAAGAATAGCCGATCGTCAATTCGATCTCGAAGAAAAACTTCAGTCTAACACTTTACTTCAGTTCAGTCTACCATTTTATAGACTGCGGTCTAAAATGTCGTAGAATCTGGTCCTTATTTTTGTACCATTATCTATTAATCAATTGAATTGTGATCTCGTCGGAAAAGATCGTTATTAGGCCACTGCTGTCTAGTGGAATTTTTTCAACCCTGGAGAAGTTTTAATAAATCTCTTTTCGTTGTTAGTAATATTTTATCGCAATTGTGTTTATCTATTGAATGAACCCTTATTTTGTCTTATATATCAAGTTTTATATACCAGACATACCTATACTAGGTGACTTCTATTCCATCCTTTCCTTCCTCGTTTCTGTGGTTCTCTCTCTCTCTCTCTCTCTCTCTCTCTCTTTCTCTCTTTCTCGCTTTCTCTCTACCTATCTAACCAATCCTTGTCGATCTTTCGATTGTACGAAAACAGGATATGTGTGGCGGGTTTTCTGGCGCCGTTGTACCGCGCTGACCTACTTCCTCCACCGCACCCCTGATTTACTTTGCCAGCTTTTACGAATTATGTACTCTTTTCTATTCGTAGTTTCATACGTATATATACGTGACCGTATTCGCAAAGCTTTCGATGTACGACGCACCCTCAAAACTCTTAACTTCTAGGAGATTAGTCGCAAGCTTACGTTTCAGACTCGTATGAGAGGTGGAGAGGGAGGGAGGGAGGGGGGGGGGGGTGGATTGTGAAAAAGTTTCGGGATATTATACGTTCTCGATTCTCAAGTGGTTTGGTTCTTGAAACTCCACTTTTTGTTTCGCGCCTCGTTCCGTGCATTAGCTCCGAAACTTCACCATATATTTTATATATCCTCTACTTCCAACCATTGCACGCGGGGAATCTTACTTCACTTTATTTTTCGCACGGGATTCTTCGGGAATAAAACGAAGAAATAGTTTGTTGTCAGAAAATAAAAGAGTCACAAATTTTCCAGTCAAATTGTCGTACCGGGAATATAAACTTTTCAACATTGGCACCTTATCGCATTCAAGTTTTTTTTGTTTAGACCGCAGAACTTCAAGTATTTAACAAGTACGTTAGTCCCTATTGTTAACAAGTATTATTAGTCCCTATTTTCTAGTGAAATAGATTCTTCTATGTTTCTTCTCCGTTGGTACATCCTTGTTGGAATAAACGTTCTAAATATCAGTGAATCATCTTCATCGTGGATCGATACGTAAAGAATAGAGAAAATGTTCAAAGCTGCTCAAGAGGAGGGGGAGGTAATGCCAATTCAGTGAAAAAACATAATTGACCCGGTATCTACGAGAGAATTTTTTTCAATTTTAAAAATTTTTTGTGATACTTAGAAGTGAAAACACCGATTTTTCGTTTAAAAAATAAGCCTATTCGTTATTATAAAATTATTAATTATGAAAAATTGAAAAAAATCTTACGTAAATATCTAGTCAATTATGTAAGGAACTGGTATGCCAAATTTCAAGAGAAACGGTGGAGTAGATTTCGATTTATGCTGTTCACCGGTAGGCAACTTTTTTCCGAAGTGCCTCTGCTACCATCGAGTTAATTATTGATATTTGAGTTTCGAAAATTCAGAAAATATTGTTCATATATTGTATTATGATGTCATAACCAACAAAATAAATTTGTATTATCTGTAGCATTGAAAAAAAATTCTCATCATTTTTTTCAATTAATCGACGTCCCCCCCCCCCTCCCTCCTTAAATTTTTAAAGAAAAATGATGTTATCAGGAATAAATGGAAAAAAAAGGCATTCCATTCGAACTGAATTCCCGTACGTTGAAGCCCATTCCTGTTTCTGCACAAATGTATGGCACTATTATTACTATATAGTAATTTGAGAAGAAAGTTGCAAGAAGATTCTTTGTCGGCATAACACCCTCACTGAGTTACTGGGCAATTATGCTGCTGCGCCGGTGTAATATTCGTAGATCAGCCGTTAACAGAGTGGGCAAGGAAAAATCCCTTCATAAGCTTCGTTATCATTTCTTCTCTGGTTTCTTTCATGAGTTTTTCCGTCTCGCTCTCCCCCCTTCCCTCATTTTTTTCCTTTCCGCGTAAGCCTTTCCTTCATTCAACAGCTCGAGTGTAATATTTATATTCCATTCTCGTTTTTTCATAATCTTTTCTCCTCTCCTTATTTCCGCTTCAGTATTTTCAGGTCTTCGAAATCCCTTCGAAGATCTTTTTTTTACTTTCCTTTATATTTCTGTTTTTTTATTTGTTGATTTCATTTCCGTTTTATCCCTTTCATTTTATACTGCATGGCAGTATCCGCATAGCTTGTTCACCCGTTAAAAGGGAAACTCAAAGTGATACGTCACGATCTTCGCCTAATGAATAAATCATCAGACCCCTCAGACTTTTCCTATCCGATGGATCAAAGAGCGGTGCGCTGCTTTTTGCCCAACGTCTTCGCGTCGAAAGCTCTTTGCAACATTTTTGTCTCAACTGAAAGGATATAATCGAGAGTAAATCTTACGTCCTGCCGGTTGCCCCCCCCCCCCCCCCACCCTCCCCGTTTCATTATAGAAACAATTGAATCACCGGCCAAAAACAAATTACAGTAATCAAAATTGAAAAAAAAATACCAAAGCTTTTGATTCATTGACTGTTTTCAATGAACCGCTCTGTCGTTCGAAACAGCATTCAAACAGGGCGAACAGCATTCCTTGAAAACGGAAAGAGAAACGTTTTCAATACTCCAGAGACGACCTACAGCATACCTAGAAGGATTTAGAACCAAAATTAAACGTATTTGTAGGTGAGCATACGTAAACAATCGTAAATATGTAAACTGAAATAGGTAAGTATGGAAGAAAAGAAACGTATTCTACTACCTCGATCCATTGTTTTCTTCGATAAGAAAGTTTCTCCGCATTCATTACTAGCTTATCAGCGGCTTTGTCTGTCTTCCGAGCGAGTTTTCTTGGATAGCAAAACCTGACATAAAAACTCCTCTCATTTTTCTCGAGATAGAAACAATTCTTGAGCTCGGAAAGACGATTTTGAAAAATTTCTTGCCAAGTCTTCCAAGCCATTTCTTTATTTTGTCGAAAAGAAATCTCCTGAACATATAATCAAGTAATTATCACGAGTCGAAATTTTCAGCCTATTTTAATGCTTTTCTGGTAGGAGCTAAAGACGCTTTAGTAGGGCATAAAATAATGTAAAATGAACTCTTACTTGAAGCCCAATACGGGGACAAATTTCCCTTTTCTCCTCTTCCAGGTGCTAAATAGGATGTGGATGTGCTGGTCTTATCGGATGTCGCGTTTACACGCACGCATTGATGTATGCATGCTCATAGACAGCACGCATCAATGGAGCCATTTATTACTAATTCTTTTTATGACGACCGTTGAATTTTAAAATATATAATCTCGAACTCGACCTCTAAGAACAGAAACTCTCGTCCGGTTTGTAAGCAACTAGTACTCAACATTTATTTATCGTAACGCAATCGGGCGAGGCTTCACAAAAGCGTACTTCGATAAAAGAAATATTTTTGATTTTTGAGGAGTAATTTATGTGCTCCTTCAAAAATAAGGAGAAAGAGATTAGAAACATTGAGAGGCTCATAGGCAGTACTGCGCTGGCGTGAAAGCGCTTCATCCGTAGCCCTCTGACTGATTTTTGCCACACCAAAAATCGTGCTAGGAAATAAACTTTAAATGTTGTGTATATAAGAGAACATACATGCGTTCTATAGATTTAAATGCAATCAAAATAGAACCTAGGGCTATTCAAACTGGGCCAGAGGAGAATGAGGTTTTGTACAGGAGGTAGGCCTTGCTGTAATATAGTCGAGGAGGAGGAGAAGTCGATTCAGGCGACACTTTTAAGCGCATAGAAAGACTAGTATCATCAACTGACCTCATATGAGGCTTAAATGAAGTAAAATGCCTTTAAAATAGCCTCAACATTTTGATTCAGGATCGGGATAGTCTCATCATCACAGAAGTTAAATGTTAATTCTGAGTTTTCTTTTCTCCATGATAATGTATTCTATAGAATGGCACTTTGGCCATTCGAGAACGAGATTATCTGACGACATACGAGTTTTGCTATAGGGAAGGATTTCAGGGTCCTCTAGAATCGCTCTTTTCACTCCCACTCTTTTTTCAGTGGCTCGGTCACATCTCAAGGGTATAGAAACCACCTGGAAAGATCACTCTTACGTATCGCGATCCTGATACTTGCTTTACCGTTGACTTACTATCTAAAACCTACTTGGGACTGTTCCGAGTAGGTTCCACGTGCACTTGTGTATGCGTATATGTTTGAATATATGTAGACGTGAATGTGTGCAAGGAGACTTGTAGAACGTTCACGTTCGTAAGTTGTTATCGTTATCAGACTCAGATAATTCGTTGGCAGTGCATTCGAGTGACATAGACGAAAAAGTCCAAGAAGGTTTTCCAAGTTAGTGACTTGAAGAACCAGTAGTGATTCATCACCCCAGTTCTGCTTCACTGTTTAGATAAACCTCTTATTCTTACACCTTTTCTTCTTCTTTCTTTCTTTCTTTCTTTCTTTCTTTCTTTCCTCCCTCTTTATCGCAATTATTTTCTCTTGCTCAGACGTTCCCCGGAATATGCTCTTTTTTTTTCTTCTAATACTTCCTTCCTTTTGCACTTTAGCAGTGAAGCATAGTATGCACGCTCGATCTTTTCTCTAGATTTTTATTTTTTTCTTTAACTTAAGTATTCACGATTTCTCGCGTTTTCTCCAACGGAAATCTAGCAACGAAAGGGTACGAGCTTCTTTCAGAACGTCATCAGTCCGCGACATCTCTTACAGCGTTTTTATCGCGTTTTGCATTTGACTTTTCTCCCTCCAACATCATCTCCCGTTTCTTTAGTTTGTTCTTTTTTTCTCGATTCTCCGTTACAACAAGCGCCTTCCCTTGTTCTTTTCACACCATCCACTTTTTCTCTTCCCTTCATCTCAAGAGATTCGTTGCTCAGCTTTTCAGCCAGATGACTCGAGAAACTTCTTGAAGTAAACGCGTTAACCACACTCTTATCGTTCTTGGGTACCAGAGACATTTCTACCAGCTCGTTTACCATTTTGGAATTCAGGCTTGTCTCACCTCTTGGCGTTCTGTGATTTTGAAAGATAAAACCGTGAAGACAGAGTTTCAAAAAATATGAATTATAAAGCTTCACACTTTATCATTTTATTTAAATAACATGTATATCTAATAAGCGTCAGAGCCCACATTATTTTGTTTGTTTCTCCATTTGAGAACTTATTATATTCAGTATCCATATGAAAAAAAAAAAACAGTGCTTTTTTATCTTTCTTTTCTGCTCTTCGGCCGCTTTTTAATCCTGACGATTGCGTATTAGACTTCACACTATTTCAGGCTTCCATCTTCCGCATTTTCATGACCTTTTTCATTTCGAAGTTCTTGATTCTTCGTCTCAGGTCGCTTTGTTACACTGCGCGACCGCTTCCTTGTATTTTTCTTAATCAACTTCTAGCGAGTCGGAGACTCAGCAGTATGACGTTTGAAAGGAGTCTTCCCATTCATGAAAGTTTTCTTGACGGAAAACCCGTACCGTGTTAACAAGACGTAATAAAAAAAGGATATTGAAAACAATGCACCAGATTCGACCGAACGACGGAAGATTCTTTCCACAGGCACCCGAAAAAAATACCTTATTGAGACGAGATGTTTAATCAGCCTCCGCTTTGCAGTATCGAGTCCTTCGATCTTAGCGATGGTGCCATGTCGAAGAGTCGAGGGATTAATTTAAAATTCTCAATCTAACTACTTCTCGTCCTGATGGAAATGCCACAGCATCTGCAGCTGCGCAGTAAAGAAAAAGTCACAGAGGCAAGAGAAAATGTAGAAAAAGCAGAAGGCTAAAAAATACAAGAAAAGTTTAGGGGCGTCTGATCGCCAAGTAATTAGTGATCCGAGTCTCGTAGACGAAATGCAGAGCAGAAATGAAAGGATAATCAGAAAAGAAAGTATGAGAGAAGGCTGTAAGAACGAGAAATCTTCCGGTTCCGCTTTCGAGAGGACGATAGATTTTCCTGTACCTCAGAAAAAGAGATAGGAAGAGAGAGAGAGAAGAAAGAGAGCGAAGGAGAGAGGGAGGAAGGGAGAGAGACAGAGGCTATCGCTCGAGAGGACGAAGAAAAAATTATCCTTGTAATGGGGTAAAACGGGCGCGACACCGGCAGATGCAGGAACGACTTCTCAAGGCAGAAGACAGATGTCAAGCCGTTACGTGAGGTTCCGCTAACTACGTAATTACATCATCCCGTTCGCTGGACCTCGTTGAATCAGACGCCTCTGTTTTAGGTCTTTGTCTCTCATATCTCACTAAACTCATTTTCTGGCTCGCTCTCTTTTTCTCTCTCTGTTTCTCTGATTGTGAGTATATAATTTACTGGCAGGCTTCTCTGTCCTCTTCTATTATTTATCTCTAAATCTGGCTTCCTCTATTCCGCACCCTCCTCCCCCCGCCCCGATCATTGTTTATCTGGCATGTGAAAATGATCGAATATCAGATACTGAATTGCTGATGTATCCGCTTGTTTCCGTGAGTTTTCATGTGAACTGACCAGTCTATGATCCATTCCCAGGACACCGAGCATCCTCGAATATCTGGCGAGGATACGAGTGTATTCGACTCTCTAGCTATCACTTGCAGCGAGGGACCCTGCTACTGTTGATTGTGTTCATTTGAAAGCTTGCATTGTTTGACAATTCAATAAAGGGCGCTTCGTAATAGTGGAAAGGAAAGAGGAACAGGGAACGAGAGAGAGAGAGAGAAAGAGCACGCTGCAATATTGCTTACTAGGAATTTTTAAGGACTTTTTAGTTGTTTAGAAGAAAAACTACACTGTTTGTACTTGCATTATCTGCAATGTGTGCTTTATTCTGATTCGCATTTCGATTAATCTCGGCCGGTATATTAATCGTATAGTTGAATCATAAAGTATAAAACAAATTATAGTCAATTGCCTTATGCATCGCATCTCCGTCGATATCATGCTAAGAGTGAAGAGGAGACTACTCATATCCGGATGAACTCTACATCCAATATACCTGACTACTGACCAGGCCACTTTGGCCAGCCCATTACCATAGATCATTAGCATAATTAGTGGGGACAGACGGTAGTTGACTGTGTTATCATCAATAATTATTGCTCGCATAATTATAACCAACATCAACAACTTGATACCAAAAACCTTTCGTTAATAAATGAATTGAAAATTAATAAAACTTTAAGAATTGAAAACGATTATTTTTGAATAAAAGAAACATACGTACGATGAACGAGAAACGCAATAAAGTACGACCCTGTGAATAATTTCGTTGACAACTGTAATTCATTGACAGGACGCACAGTCAATTCATCGAAATGGGAGAACAATTAGCATCCCACCGATATAGTTATGGAGAGATGAATGGTTGCGAGACTATTGGAGAACTGATAGAAACCATCCCTCACGTGAACCGTTTCCCGGAACATAGTAGAGCAAGTAAGCGAGGCAGAGTGACTTGTAAATTAATTAATTAGGAAATCTCAGTCGGATAACAGTTTGGTAGTGAGGACAGATAGAGCAAGAAAGAGGCATTCAGAGGAATATACGTCGGCGTTGCAAGAAGAGTCTCCTGACATATGCGGAAACCAACCTGACATTCCGCGTTATCACTCATTCGAAATCAATTACCGGAAATGCTCCTCTATATTTAATCGTTTATCTTCCTTTCTCATTTCAATCACTTCCCTATTGAAACTAAGCTCCTATTCCGATTGCGTCTTTTGTCCAATTATATCACTCTCGTTCGTTATCAATTCTCAATCGATTATATTATACATATATATCGATTGTTATATAGTTGATGAAAAAGCATTGAATATACATTTAGAATCAATATTCACCTTCAGTTCTGAGGAATTGAATCCCCATTAATATTATTTTGAGAGCTTCTCACCTTGCGATTCCCGTGGACTAGTCACGAAGGATAAACCTGCGCGACATCTGAGCGGTTGGAATAGTCACAGCTGAAACTAATTCCACGATGAGGAAGGTTTCATGTACAATCCTCGCACAGTTGACACGAGCGTGTATTATTGGTGTGGATTTTCGCAAGGACGCGATCACGACTTCGCGATGACTGTAAAGTTAGACACGAGGAAGTCCGTAAGCTGAACACTAAGGCTGTAACGGTACGACATTGGTGGAGAGAGAATGGAGAGTGTCTGTAGAGGAATGTAGCTAGAAGCGATGTAGGAGAGAATGGTTGCATGGGCATAGAGCGTTGGAACGTAGATTGAACTAGTATAGAGGGCGCATAAGGGGTCTCGGACGGGTGAGGAGTAATTAGGCAGGCTAATCATCCTCCGGCCACGTTATCTTAATGGCTCCCCGTTATACCGTGACACCACAACTACTGTCCTCTCCCGCCCTTCAGCTTCTCTCTGTCCTTGCTGTACGTTTAGGTTCTAGTCGTTTAATTGCTCCGATAGGTTCGTGCTCGATGGAACCATAGTGTTTACATCGAGAAGGTCGAAGGACTTGACTGGATGGCAATATTCAGGTTGGCCAATGTTGATAGTGAGAGTTTAGTGGAGCAGACACATGTGCGCAAGAGAATGCGTCTCGTCCGGCACTTGTATCGGCCAATCTGTAAAATACAACGTATACGTACAGAGGTTCACCTAATGAGCAATAAAATTTACGGAGAAGATTCTATGCTCATATCTTTGCAATACGGCCAACGGTTATAACGAGCAGAGGAAGCATGGGAGAAGCTGAACGAGAGATACCTGCTTATCGTGAACGCACGATATTTCCTTGGCCCAAAAGCATAGTGACAATAGTAAATGCGTGCCAAGGTGATGCCGAGTTAATCTGTCGAACGTAAACACGTCACCATCCATGTGTTGCCATCGTAATTGTTGCTGATTGTATTCTCGTGGATGAAAGAACGTTATGCTTAATCTTTCGTTCTACTGAGACTTGTACCCATCCAGAATGCACAATTTTCAATGTCGCAAGATTATTATGAAAAATGAACGCTGGGAAAGAATTGAAAATCTCACTGGCATCTTGAAGTCGTGAATGCGTCAAATGGACTCACAGACAGCAGAAGGTTCTCTCACTTCGATATCTGTTCACATTTATCTTCTGCTTTTTCTTTTTGCCCTTGCGGCGTGGGTCCCCAGAAAGCAAGGATGGCGGTGCCGTTAGGACCATAGAGCCCGCGGGACAGAAAAGCGATGCTTGGGTTTCTCCGGGTACCACCCGACAGTCTCGGCTCTGCATCCAATTCCATTTCCCATTTCAACTTTTCTCATCTCTAAGAGAGCGGGATAGGGAGAGGGACTCTTGGAGCAGCGGCGTAGTAGCAGCAGCTCTTGAAGTGTAGCGCTCAACGTCCGCTCTCCGAGGTAGAAGTTAAATACCGTTACCGTAATGTTCAATCATTATTTCAGCCATTAAAATAACTCAAAGGAGATCTCGGAAAAGGAAAAGCGCTGCAGAAAACGAACAAGACGGAAACGCGCAGACTCAGCACCCAGAAGCTTCCTCTTTTTCCCTCACTTTCTCGACTGTGCTCTCGACACAATCCTCCTCTCATGCTGGATTCATTTCGTTTCGTAAAAGAAAGAATAAGGTTCACTGGAGTGGTTAAAGGGCCTTTTCCATATATCAAGAGCTGCTGCAGGTGATTTCATTCAGCTTTTTGTATACACTTTGGATCAGCCAAAGCCCTATGTCAATTTTCATTGTGATTGCTAGAATTCACTTATCTCGTGCCAAAATTGCCATTTTTTTCCTGGACTTAGATACCTATTTTTGTAGGTAGTTAAGTAAAAGTTGAAATTAATTTATCAACCCGCGATATACGTTGGATTTAGGGGAATTTGGGCATGCTTTAGGGAACGAATGACTAGAAGAAAGGTTCGTAAACTCTCCAGTTGCCCGAACATAAAGTTTGCTACAGTCAATTGTACTGTGCAGATTGAAGTGCGCTCAGGAGAGATAGGCTCACGATAAGGGTGTAAATCGTGCTCGTGCCATGTCAAATGTAAGGCACAATCAGTGTACATACCTCAATTCTGCCTTAACCACGTATATTTATATATGTATGTATGTATAAATGTAACTTGACATGTTCGACGAAACTGCATGTGCAAGTCTGCCTCTCTGGTACTCGAAGAGATGGTAAAAGTGTGAACTCAACTCCTTTCTCGTGATTTTCTTACCTCCTCCTTCTCTCTTCCTTCTCTTTCCCTCTCTAACTCTTTTTTTTCTTCACTCTCACTCTCTGCTTTCACTTGCAGCTAGTAATCTATATATGTCTGTCGTTCCACCCTGGCAAAAGCTCGTATTTGCCAGCGACATAGAATAACAACTCTTAGGTCCCCGATGTGAGCCGGAGGGCCCAATCATTTTCCTTTCGTGATTTCAATTTTCTCGTCACTCCCAGTTACGTCAAAATATATCACATAAAAAAAATAACGAGAAAGAGAGAGAATCGGAAAGCAGAGAAGGAAAGAGAGAAAATATCAGGGGAGAATATTTTGTCAGCTTTCCATCAGCATCAACGTGCAACCGGGAGCCCCCAAAAGTTCATTGAATCGTTGGTACAGGGAAATATAAGTTCTGTATTATGGTCAACCCGCAACAAGCTGAAGTTGTTTGTTTCTATGTATATGAATTTGGCTGTGGAGATCGTTGCTGAATTGCAGAATCTCTGTACAACGGTCAACTTTCAACCAACTGCAGAGGTTTATGGATGTATTATTCACTAATATATACATATTTTAAAATGCAAAAAAGAACGGAAAAGGTAAAAGTTTTTCGTTCCTCTATGAAACATAGTTACAGCTAGGAAATTCCGATTTTTCACGGAGGTAAAACGAAACAAAAAATTTATAATGTACAAAGTAGAACGATGAGAAAGAGAAAAATAAATAGGCAACAAAAATCCAGTCTGAGTTTGTGGGTACGAGCTGCCGCGATCTAGACCCGCCTGTGGCCTCTGTTAATATTCATATGAAATGGCCTCTCCGGCACAAGCCATTACGCACACACACACACACACACACACACACACACATATGGAAACGAAATGCACATATTTTTAAATTATATACACAGCATTTGTAAGGTGCGTGTGATCCTATGGCGGCCGAGTTCCATGGAGCACAAAGTTGCAGATACTATGGAAATTAAACCGTTAGCTGTAAATTTCATAGAGTTATTGTAAGGCAACGGGAGCTCGCAAAAAAACTTGTCGTTTCTTCGTGTTTTCCCTCGAAATATTTGACCCTCTGATGAATAATATCCAATGTTGGATGATGCTTTAATGATTATGCTTAAAATACTTCAGAGTTTTTCGGATTCGCTAGAGTATATCAGAATAGTCGCATTAACAGATTTTCGCGTGCGACAATTTGACGTTTTAAATACGTCAAGCATATACGCTGACGATGTAGTTCAGATAAAACGGTATTTCGCCCCGCGACGATGAAGTTTAATTGAACTCCTACCGCGTGTAAAGGTTTTACTTGCTAGAGTTTTTATCAAATACAAATAAATTGAAGGCTTATATCGCACGGTTGTCCCAGAGCACACTTCACCGCAATATTAGAGAACACATTTTCCTCATTATTCAGAATGTCTTTTTGAGTTATCAAATATTACCTCGAATGCTTTGGACATGTGGTAGAATAATAATGAAACAAAATTCTTCATATAGTATTCGCAAACTCATTATAAACTCCGTGAGTTAAACGCTTTCATATATTGCTTCTGAATTACTGTACAACCACGAAAACGCTTGGATAAATGAGAATGAATGAAAATTCCACTTTTTCATAAGAAGAAAGTTTTTTGAATAGAATAAATTAAGAAAGTTCCGCTGTGGCGCAGGATACGGTCCCTGAAGTGTTATACAATGTCTACAAAAGAGTGACGAACCGCTTTTAATCTGAATGTTTCGCAACGTCACAATCGTGAAAGCTACAAAAATTGCAATTTTCCAACCATTCTTCAATTTTTTTAGTATCGAGTATAGATACACGGCCCGTCCTAACTTGCTTTGCCAAAATATTTCTTCATAATACTTGGCGTCAAGACGCGGCCGTATCTCTAAACTAATATCTCCGCCGTATTATTAATATCTCCGTCGAACATCCGTCCCGCCTAGAAATTTGTTAAGCACCCAACTTTTTGGTTAAGTATTTGAAAAATTGCAGGAAAAAACAAAAATGCTGTGAACAAAAACTGGAGCTTCGAAAGCATTAAACATCGAATACATTGAAGCCCACTATCGATAAATCTCTCAATTAACGATCGTTACATTTGCACTAAAGTATACTTGTTTTGACCAAAATGCAAACAAATCCCGAATCAGAAAAAGAATTCACACGGTAAATATTTAGTTCGCAAAAATATTTGGACAATATGCTTAGCGTGACCCATGAGTGATAGGTACGCATTCATAAAATTAAGCAAGTACTTTTACTAATAGTAATACTTTACTATTCTATAGCGTCGAGCGTCAAAATGTCAGTGTTTCCCGAAATCTTATTTTTTTGTCGCGAAAGAAGTTAAAAAGTGTTCAAATGGCAATTCAATCGAGAAAGGTGGTCGAACATTAAGAAAAAAGCTTTCATATTGAATTGTATTGAGCCTATCAGTTCGCCGCACCGTACAATGTTGTCACAGCTGGTCATACGCCAGTTCCGCGTCACGTAAAATTAACACAGTTCATTAGTCGATATCTTTGAAACTACATGGTCGAAAATTCCTATTTTTCTTAAATATTAGTCCCACGATAGTATTGAATACACGACTAGTTTTATTTTAATATGCTAAGATCCGTTTGGTGTCGTAATAAAAAATGTAAATAAAGTGCTATCCAGTAACGTGTTAAGTACAGACATCGCGTACAAAATGACCCATTTTTAATCTCGAATATCTCGAAAACTAAATGGTGATCTAATTTGAAGTTTTGACAGTCGGTCCATGAAGGCTATTATTACATAATATTTAAATTTCTTAAGATTAAATCATATTTAAAGTACTTGAGATTTCTACAAAAGTACAGAACTACCTTAAAATGTTTGTTTTCGTGATTCTTGGAGGTATCATGCTTTCTTTATGTAAGAAATCCTGGAAAAGCTAGTTGATTAAGTTTCTGACTTTATTCTATTAACAGAACTATTGCACAGTGATATTAGTGGAGTGGTGCGTTTCACTTCGCGAATGTCTCGAAAACTAGATAGAAATCGATTTGAAATTTTGACAGTCGACCCGTGAAGGCTATCTTTACACCATATTCAAATTTCAATCCATTCGTGAGATTTCAACAAAATTACAGAACTACCTTAAAAAAGACTTTGATTTTGAATAATTCAACGAGTACCCGTGACGAAATCCGTTGTAAACTTGGGCAGAGCTTCGTTTATTTCTGTTATTTGCATGTGACAGTGAAGTCCGAATACGGTAGATGAATGAGCCATCATGAAATCTTCGAGTTACACGGCCATTCGGAGATAGAAGCTGTGTCCGTTCTCGAATGAGCGCTCACAGTTATGTTGGTTCCAACCGAGAGAAGCTTAACGATCGTTCTTACGAGAGAACTTGGACACGAGAACGAAAGAGAACATGGAGAGGGCTAGAAGGGCCAGGAGAAAATGTGGGCTGTATTAGTGTTGCATGTGCAAGACCAAACGACACATAGCTGTACCAAGCTGCATTTCCTCCTCTCAGCCTTACACACAGCTATCCAGGCACTTTACTTACCAATACCATTTAATGTACTCTCTGGCACGTTGTGTTCGCCCTCCTTTCTATTTCCTTAGCACAACCTCTTCCCCCACCTCTTTCACTCGATTTCTGAAACTTAATTGCATTTACTTGTAAGCTCCCTCCGTATCCCCCGTTTCTCCACGACTCGAGACACAGTCGGGCAATATCAAGATTGTTTTTTGGTTGGAAGACAAATTATTAGAATGTTCTTATCGGCAAACCACATGAGATCAAGAATTATAGGTGATTCTAATTTGGCTTGGGTAAAGTACTTCCCCATCCTCGCATCGTCTCTTTGCTACGACTCTGTGTCAACTTTTGCCCAATCAAATTTCATAGTGAAATTCGAAAATGTGCACTAAGCACTAAACATTAGTACACTAAACGAGCATCACAAATGAAGTTGGAACAATCGAAACAATTGAAAATGCTTAAATTAATAGTTATATTTTTCATTTGATTAACTTTTCTGAAGTGAATTAGTTTTTTTTTTTAACATCCAACCTTATTAAGTTCGTTCAATAGTCTCATTAATAACTAAGTTGTCGACAAAATTAGAATAAAATCAATAAAATACGTGTTTACAGTCCTCAATTCTTCGTTGCGCAGTACAGTTTTTACCATCTTTTCGACTGCTTCAATTCCATATTTTAGGTTTTAATGCATTGTAAAATATACAAATATGAGTGTTTTACAATCATGTAATCGAGTATTGAGAGTATCTCAATATCTTGATTAACGCAGTAAAATCTATCAACAGTGAAAGTAAATCCAAAATTAGTAAAATCCAAAACTTTATTTGGATTCATCAGCCATGTCATCGCAGTTATTTATTTCCACACAATATCAGGTTTCAACATTAATTACTGGGAAACAGTTGACTTTGATGAGCGCTGACTCCGATGAAGACATTTTTTGACGGGAATTTAATTCTATTTAAAATCCTATCAAGAGTGAACCGTAAAATATTATTAGACTTAAGAGGATTTAAAATAATGGAAAAAAATTTAATCAAATAATCTTCGGTAATAAGTAAGATTGAAATTTTTAAAAATCGCCCCTAAACGACACACCCCGATATCTATACAGATATGTGGATGTGAAATCGAGTCAAGATTAACGAATTCCTCAGGTTTCCTGTAGATATTTCCAAGGGAAATCGGCGACTAAGTGAATTCACGGAATTGTTTTCATTCCAACGTCAAGTCTTGCGCTCGCGTTGGTGATACTTGAGCGTGAATTCGTGGTGATGTTATGTACGATGGCGTAATTGGATTTCACCATTTGACATACTCATTCTAATATACACAAAAATAAAGGGGTAGTCAGAGTCCTTATGCATACGAATTCTTCCAAGATCGAACGTCCAAATCCATAATAAACTCAAAAACGCCGCCAAAGATGGGTCACTTCAATCTCGTCTCAAGGTATACTCTTAATTATATTGAACTTCTTCGGATTCAATTTTTCTTTAATTTTTATCTCGCAATGGTAATTGTGATAGATACGTAAAGATTCGTGGTTGGGGCAAAGACTTTATGGTTATTTTAAAAGAATAGTAAAAGTGAAATTCTAACTATTCATGAATCTATTTCTTGATAAAAATCCGTTACATACATAAATCTCATTACAAAGCTGTTCATAAAATACGAAAGCGTGTATCAGCAGCTGATAGGGAAATTCTTTGGAAACTGCTCGCGTGCACCCCGCGTTGAACATATATAGAAGAACGATGAATACTTAATCCTTTACAACGAATCATTTTCCGCTCCCTCATCTTCTTTCTTTACCAAAAGGGTGACGTCGTCTAAGTAACTTCGAAATTCGTGAGAAACTTCTGTTCATTAAGTCCACCATTTGTGGGGAAGTCTTCGGGATTAAGATGGAACGAATTTCGCGAAATAGCGAGACTATTAAGCTCTCATCAGTTATACCGATAAGTATGCAAAATGTGTGCACGATACAACCGCGAAGGGTTGCGATATTTTAGCTGACTCCTCCATGAATTTATATCTAATAGTGAAAGTTGAACATCGGCGTGCGCTAAATTAACTTTATGCTCGGTACATTATACACGAAAATCGTTTAGAAGCTTGTATCGCGAACACCCTATACATATTAATTAAAGATCATTAGCTTCTCGTAGATCTTTACCCTCCAACGTTGACAAAATTTTCCAGGCTCTTGCCTTGTGTTTCTCATATTACATAACGATATCTATACGATATTTAGACCCCAAAGTTTAAATGTGCCCACAGTTGAGAACACCATCCTCGAGTCATCATCCAAGTCCAGTTAAGCGACGTTATGGAGTATTTAACGTGGAGCAATGGTATTCGTATTCAAGGCCTAATCTCAGCAACCCTAACCAAATGATCGCGTCAATCCCTTTTTAGTCTTAATCTATACGGTTGGATCGACCTTAAGTCCCGTTTTCATTATCATAGTCATGCTCTATTATCATTCTCTCTACAGTCTCAGATTAAGTGGATTTTCTCAGAAATGAAATCCAAATTTGTTACTCCTCAGTTATACTTAATTTTCGTCTCAAATTCATTCTTTTTTATCATACTGAATCGACTTTTTAGCTTCATTAGATTAAATCTTTGGCTTAAATACTCAAGAAGCTCATTTAGTGCTTCGACAATTAGAAATTTCTTATGAATACATTCATCTTCGAATAAAGAATAAGCTAAAACAACATTAAGCCCTGAATTATTGAGTAAAATTATCCATTATGAAATTTGCAGCGAAATTATGTTACAATTTTCATTTGGAAGCGCAAAAGTGAAGTTGTGCGATTCTACTCATTCCAACATTGCCTTATTTTAAGAGTACATAACCCGATAATATATACGAAATAGGAAATATTCAATTGGAGGTCTTCAGGTTGTTTAATTATAGAAAAGTATTGGAACATTAAGTCGAAAATTTCAACTAGCAGCGTTTTCATATTCTCGTTGATTTCCAATTATCTTCCGAGCTTGCTCATATTTTCCTATCGGCTTAATACCCTCCTAATGGAAAAGTCCTTTCGGTGAGAGAAACACTAATGCACACACTGCTGTTCACGTGTTACACCGAACTCTGCCATTCTCAACAGGAATATCCTTTCGTTTTCAATTTCTGTCTCTCCCAGAAAACAGGGGAGAGGTTTAGAACACCGACTGTAAATTTTCGGAAATTCAAGATATCCTTATATACAGAGAAACGTAAATATTCGACCTCCATAATCTATACAGTTATATTTACATATACGAAACACATATAAATGTTATTTTATACGCCAATAAAGTTGCGAGATGATAAATCCTATTGATGATGGATGTAAGCTGCACTTGGAAACCTCCTGACTTTTTCAAATTCCAGTGGAACAAAATATTTTCGCTTCTGATATTGTTTGTGATCGAGATACTCATTAGAGTCTTGGGACAGTGCACTAACATCCCTGTCGTCTGCTGGCCCAAGGCTTGCCGAGACTCTGATGGTATTATGTCCAGATAAAACGAGTGGGGCTACTAAAATTGGTGTGTCATTTCGTTCAATTACGGAGCTCAGGAGGAATTTTGGAACTTAAAATTTAACTTCTAGCCAACTACAAAATTTTCTTTTGATTGCACCCAAAATCAGCATGATCGGTGATGTACTCGCTGAGAAATAATCTTTGCACGGGCTTAAATTGTGCAAAAGTTACTAACACATCGAGGATTTGACATGTGTGTATAGGCGGGTGCGACAATACAAGCGATGGCGATTTTTTGTTTTTCAACATTCTGATTGGCTTCGAACCCGTCTCGCTTCATTTCAGACCGAAGTGAAGAAAAGTCCTCTGCCTACAAAATTTTTCATTTTAACACTCCGCCCAATCGATCACAGCGAAATTATGTGGGTTCGAGAGTTTTCTTGCCTTTTAGGGTGCATTTTTTAGTGTAAGTATCCAACCAAAAATATCGAGTTTTGATTGTTTTCTCACTAATATCTTGAACGGAAAATTATTATTATCATGCTGAAAAAACGAGTCGGATCATCTCGCATTAACGTAGAATCTGGCTGCCCCAGATTCTACGTTAATATGCGACCGAGAATAAACTTTTTATTTGTTTCAACAAAAAACGCAGTGTAGAAACGCTGAGAGAAAACGAAAGTAATAAAAGTATAAGCTAAAACATATTTCTCTATATTTGTGAAGGGGAACTGGGCATACGTTATTAACTAAGTATAAAAATTTATGCTTTACTTACTAGAAAATCGTAGGGTTTAAGCATAACTCCGATCGGGGCTCGCAAAAAAGAGAGTTTTGAGCACGAAAAGAATGCGAGAGATCCCCGGATATAACAATCTCAGGGGATAATGGACTTTTTCCACAAGGAAGTCATGTGCCACAGAACCGTGAACGCGTTTGTCGTCACTGTTATGGTGGCTTTGAGCCATAGCTTTTTTGTGCTGTAATCGGACAGCCTTACCCTCTGGCACGATTTCTGGTTTCACAGAAGTCTGTCAGAGGGCTACGGACGGAGCGCTCTTGCGTCAGCGGAGCACCGCCCGTATGACAATAAGGCTCCCAATTTTTCCTGCTTCCTCTTCTTTGTTCCTACCAAAATTGTATCAAACAAAGAAATAATGGGGCATATTATTCCTCGGTATGCGAGAAGATTACTTATCGTATTATGCTTTAGCGAGACTATGCCCGATCGCGTTCTTGAAGGTCGAGTTCGAGCAAAGCTCCTCGGATTGCGAGATGGAGAAAACGGACGGCTTCACCCACTCCAGGCAAAGTCCGCTGGCCAGTGCACGAATCTGCACATTGACACCTCACCTACGTGAGAGAAGAGGATCTAAAAAATTCTAGGTTCCGGGATTGGGGAAATTGACCATCTCCTGAATATCAAAAACGTTTTTTCAGTACATTATTATTCAATAGATGATTTCTGCAAATATTATGATTGGCCACTAGAATGAAAATATGAAGATTTTGATATTTTGGTTTTATAATTTCTCCCATTTTGGCTTATGTATATATCTTGGGAAACTGGTGAAATTTGAAAAAACGATGGACAATAATTTTAGTTTTGAAACGATAAAACGATGTTTCTGGCAGTTTAAAATTCATTGAGTCTCTATCCCACCCTTTTATCAGGGATACGAAGAGCGGCGTGAACTTCTGCGACATATTCCGTTGGTTTTCCGGTCTCAATGCTACTGTCGGTTGGCACATGTGAGACCTCCTTTTGTCCAAGCCTGAAGAAAAAAGTGAAAGTGGATGAAAGGTTACGTTAGGTGATCGAGTTTGGCGACGAAGAGAGTAATAAGAAATTCATAGTGTACAAGGAAGCGGGAGGAGAAAAAGTGTAGGAAATGGAAGAAAAAAACGAAACATCTCTTTCCTTCACCATAGTTGGGTTGTTTTCGCGTCAAGAAAAGACGATGGCTTTATACGCTTTTCCTAAACAACGAATATCTTTTTCGTCGTTTCTTTTTATCCCAGTGTTCCCCGTCGTCCAGCTTTCGTTCATACACCTCCTTCTCCTTGTGCTTCTTCCTCAGTCTTTTTTACTTTCAAGTTTCCGTATTGACCAAACTGCCACTATACGTGTACCCCATATACGTCCTCTACATGCGGACGCACTTTCCCGGAAGCCCATAAACCTTCGGCTTTAAGTACTTTGTGCTTGCTTTTCCATTTATGTACATCTATACATAGACATAGACTTATACATATTAGTGGATGGGTTTCTTGGTGAATTCGTGAAGAACTTCTCCGCGAGGGTGACCTTCGTATTTTCGACTTAGTGCAAGAGTACAGGCTTCAACTTTATCCGTCGACAATGGCAGGACAGCAAAAATGTATGTGTATCATCATTTTTTCCCTCTTATATATCTTACTCTCGTATACTCACACTTAAACTGTTCCTCTGGTGTAAACTCACTCGAGCTTGCTGTGCTGCAATTTTTCTTTTCTATTCCGAAAAAACAAAATCTCCGACCCCCTGAATCCTTCTTTCTCAGGTTATTATTTTCTCGTGTTTCTTGTGCATTAAAATTTTCCGCTTTTGTAGAACTTAAAGCGACGTGTCAGGTTATATGAGCAGGGATGCATTTGCAATTGTAAATTATGTCAAAGAGCAATAAATAAATGAACTTCGATAAAATTTCCGGCGAATTTCTGTATCGTGTCACCGCTTACAATAAGCTTGATATCTTTTCAGGCTGCATTAAACCATGAAGAAAATATTACAATAGCTAGCCATGTTCTGTTGGTCTTAAAAATTGCAGCGCATTTCCTCACTACAATTACTGAATGTTAAATTTCGAAGTTCGATTTTCGCCACGTTGTATACGGAGAAGAACAAAAAGAACGTACTTTTTGTTGATAATATTGAATTAACTACCAAATCGTTTCATCAAATCTCACGTCTGCTTTTCAGCAGCATTACCGGGTGAATATTTGCTAACAATCGAGTTAAAAACAACTTTGGCATTCGTACATTTTCTTGAGAAATCTGCAGAAAATTTTTTGCAAGAAAGTACGTAAGAACAAGATCTTACTCCCTGACTGACTTTTCCCCAGCACGACTGCTCTCAACAGAGTGAAGATACATAAATTCTTCTATCTTCACGCTCATTACAATTTTATCTATGCGCTGTTTGATTTATTTCAAAAGTTCAGCAACTTTGGGTACAACTCCGTTTTTCCGTCTTTCTTCATACTACTTTTTCTTTTTCTTGTACCATGAAAGATTGCATTAAACACGTCCCATAGGTATAAGGAATCCGCGTTCCTCGCAGGTAAAAGAAAAAAAACATGGAGACTTGGAAGAACAGCTTAGAGCTGAGGAATCATGGAGGGGCGAATATAAGGAACAATAGCATAGAACCAACTCCAAAGCCGAATCAAAATGCTTAAAATATTTTTAGCAAAAAAAAAAAAAAACAGTAAAAATAAAAAATAAAACACGACGAAAAATATGAAAGTAAAAAATCGAGATTATTGACGCGTGAATTTAAAAAGTTTCGTTTAACACACACACAAAATTTATACAGTTCAAGAGAATACTCATCCCACGGCGTAAATAATATTTATATACGGAGACCTGAAAAGCGAATTTCTCGCTGGATAGAAAGGCGGTGGAGGAGGAGGGCAATATGATTTCGTGCCTACGCAAAGTTTTCCAGTTAAAACTGTTCTGATTTCAACGTCGACGAGAGAGTGAAAAACTACGAGGGAGGAGAGATTGCCAGAGAAAACGAGAGGATGGAAGGGGAAGGGATAACAAAGAACTTTCCATCATGCACTGGAAATAACCGGCTAGTCCATTTATATAGCTCCACTTCCATTTCTCTTTTATATTCATTCGACGAATCGACCAGCAACTCGAACGATAAGAATGTGAACTCTGCTTCAAACGTAACATTTTGTATATTGTTTATATATTATCAGTGATTAGATTCAAACGTAAATTACAAAATAATTATCACATTTAAAATGGATCCTTTGAATTAATCATCGCATTTGATTGTATGCATTCCGTTAGTACCGTTACGTACATGGAACAGGTCATACCCATGTTTACTGAAAGAGGAAACTTGTCCATACCATAGATTGCCAATAGTTTAAAATCACGTTGAATGGGGATGGGAAGCATCGTGAAAATAGCTCTATTGTCACGGTTCCGTTACACGTAGATATCTGTTGATAAATCGATAGAGAGGCGATCGAAGGACGTAAAGACTGTGCCTGAGATTGATATCTATGCCTTTCTGATGCACTTGCGGTGTTCCCGTTCTTTCTCTCCCTCTCTCTCTCTCTTGCGTTCTATCTTTGGTTCCCTCTGTTCCATGGCATCGGCCAACGAAGTAAGCCCATTAACGAAATCCTCTAATACCCCAGCGTTATATCCCCGGGGATATGTTTCAGCTCCCCCGATAGAACCTTCAGACCTTTCTCTCTGTTTCACTTCTATTATCGCTCGATTCGAGGCAGAATCGGTCTAAATCATGCAACCGACTATTGCGACCCGTTAATAAACCCTCGTAATAGTAACCCACCTTGAGTACTAAATCATTTATATACAAAAAATGGAAGTTGACCTTCCAACCGGGGCAAAAACATAAGCCCCGATAGCATTTCTATCCAGATTCTATAATATTTCCTCCGTTGATAAATGTGCATGGTAATGAACACCTTAATTTTTTTCCCATGAGCAATTTAGAAATCAATTGAAGAGGAATATTTTGTTAATGAATCGTGGGTGCAGTAATAGAATTTTTGCGAATTTAGTATCTATTTTTATTGCAAAATTTAGATCGAGCATTTATTTCCTCATATATCTTCGTGCAGTAGTTTGATAAAAATCACAATATTATAGGGTAATGCGATCTGCCTAAGGATTGGTCAACGTTTTTCAGCGCCAGCTATCCCTGTCCCTTCTGATTTTTTTCCTACTATTCCCATTTCTTTTCATCTTTTTTTCGTTTCATTTCTCGTCTTCTCTTTACGTTTTCTCTCCCTGATGCGTTGTTTTGCCATTTCAGTGATTATTTTGCGCTCCGCCGTAGCGCTTCAGATAATTAACTCCGTCTGCCCTCGTAAATCTGACGTGCTTCCCCGAGCTCACTGTCTCTTTTCCTTGGTTCTTTCTGTCTTTCTTTTTCTCCTTATAACCGTTGCCTCGTTCTTCCCTTTCCGAAGGCTCTTTTTCTCTCCACGATTTGCCACTAGAAAAAATCCTTTTTTCTTACTTCTTGCGGAGGAGGGTCACTATTCGTCTTCTCATCTTGGTCTCTAACCCTCTCGATGAATTGCTCCGGTTACATGCCACGTGCACAACGTGCCACATGCCATTTAACTTCGCATTTTTAAGACGCACGAAAAATCAGTTAACGAGCCGTGCATCACCTTTGTCCTGTAACTCTGTCTATTGCGGGTAATTAGGCAGAATGAACTAAAAGGAATCGAAGTTAGTAGAAAAACGGAAATGTACCGACGCAGTAACAACCGAATTTCCGAGTAAAAAAAAAAAGGCAAAATGAACCGCATCATTCATTAAAAATGTCGTGATGATGAATCAATCCTTTCTTGGAATGCGACAACCCTTTACCACGAAATATCCATAATCTTCCGCAGTGAAAGAAGAAAAGAACCAAAAATGGAGTATGCATCTGCTGAGACATCAAGAAGTTTCTATTCGCACGCGGCATGACGCAGCTGAATTTTTATCACATCTTGAGTAAGATTCAGCACATATGTAGCAAAGATTCAAATGGCCATCGAAGGGCATGTTGGAGAGAAAGGGAAGGCAAAAGAGCTACTAGTACATCCGTGGACGCGAGTGTGAGAGAAAGAGAGAAAAATAAGTTTTCCGTCACATCGTAAAAGTGCACGAGACCACCAACCGGAAAAGAGGCAAAAGCGCTCAACGAGATGACACAGTCGGCTGATACCGATGGTCCACCTCACTTTCTGCTCTTCTCGTGTACACGCACACATATAAAGAAAGAGTGAATCTTCGCACAATAAAACTCGCGCCCCATTTCGCGGCTTTTTTCCCTCGCCGTACATCTTCAATCCACTATTTCAGCTCGCAAAGAAATCTGAGAGAATAAACAATAAGATTCGAAAGAAGAATTTCCCACTTGTAACGAATACGAAAAGACAAGCGATCAAAGACGATTCGTGCAGTGAGTCGAAATTTATAAAACGCTACTGCCCGAACTTGATTTCAGGCAAAACCATATACGTTTTATGAGACTAACACGTCGTTAGCATCTATACATGCCCGAAAAAACTACGTTTACCTCCTCGAACTTTCCAACTGGAAATCCCCATTCTGTGCAGGCTAAAACAAACTTTTCCCAAAATCAGGGTCCCTTGGTAACGACGCTCGTGGATAAATTTCTTTCGAGACTCACCCACTTATTCAATTATAAAGCAAAGACGTCACCGATTTACCCTCTAATCGAATATGGTTCCTAACAAAAATCTAGATAGACTTTTCTTTCGATGTATCATTGATCTACAGATCCTGAAAATGTTTCAAGCATTATTCGGCATATCCTGTATACATATATCTGTGTACAGATGGGTCCATTTGAATCCGTATATACAAGCGAGCACGCAGCAAAGAGCAGAACGAAGGTTTATCGTTAGCTCATACGTGTGAGCGTACACGCATGCATATGGGTGCGAACGAAAACGTATATAGAGACCTATGTAGCGACATGAGCACACGGGGATCAAATGTATCGGAACGATTTATGCACCTGGCTCGACGCCGTTCTCGTCCGACCACTTCACGCATGACCACCCCTGTAACCCGTTTCCTCTCTTCGGTTCACGCGTTCGACCAACGGTATGAGATCTTCGCGCGTATATACAATACACGAAGAATGTCTGAATTAGGAATGGACGTAACTCTCGGCTTGAAGAGAATAGCGATACGTCCTTGCAATTTTGAACGAGTGAACCGTGTATTCATATTTATCGATATTTCTGTATTTTTGTCTAGAAGGCAGGATGTACGAATATATGGGTTTATATAGGTTAAATCGTTTCAAACGTATACGCAGTCACTCGGGCCTATGCCTCCGAAAGCCATTTTCGCGGGACCCCTCGAAAACGACAAACAAAATTGTTACGGAGTATACAACGAACCGCTATGAAGTTAACGACGCGACGCGCTACCGCACCGAAAACGATCGTTTAGATGATTTGTCACCGAACGAAGAACTTTTTCTTTTATGCCTTCTGATCTCTTCATTCTTATATACTTTTTATAAGCTGAAGCGAATGTACTTTCCAGATCGAGTTGTAACGGTTACATTGATTTATCGACAATACATTGCGTCGCGTTTATAATGTTGTGTCCGCGAAGACCGTCGCGAAGGGACGAGTTATCAAGGACGAGTATTTAAGGGATTTAGGCCAAAAGAGCTGAACTCCAACTCGATACTTTTACAACAAGTTAACAATAAGTTTATTTAAGAAGTTACAAATTCGAGGTTTTATTGCCTCGAGACCAATCGTTACAATTCTCGTCAAAGACTGTCGAATTTTGGTTAGTTGGTAAATTTATAGACTTGGAGTTCAGCTCTTTTGGCCTAAATCCCTTAAATACTCGTCCTTGATAACTCGTCCCTTCGCGACGGTCTTCGCGGAGACAACATTGGTGGCAGCGGTGGGATCTTTCCAATCCTCCGTTTGATTGCGGATGATATGCGGTCGTTTGAATTTTCTTTTGATTTTCGTTTGATGCGTAATAATTTGCACGTTTCTTTAAAAACGTCGCTCAGAAAATTCGTTCCTTAACGGATTTAAATGTTTCAAAATCTGGAATAATTTTTTTTTTTTTTTTCGATTAAATTAGTAATTGATCGGAAAGAATGGTTTGGGGAGGTCCATGTTGTAAAAGTATCGAGTTGGAGTTCAGCTCTTTTGGCCTAAATCCCTTAAATACTCGTCCTTGATAACTCGTCCCTTCGCGACGGTCTTCGCTGACACAACATTGGTTAGGTTGCGTCCGCGAAGACCGTCGCGAAGGGACGAGTTATCAAGGACGCAACAATAATGTAAAATTAATATTTTCAAAAAATGTCATTACATTTACGACAGTTATCATTTATTTGACACTTTAATCGAAACGAGGATACTGTAATTTCGAAATTTTCGTTGAAACCAATTGTTTTTGAGAATATCATCTTGAAAGTGGGATAATAATTTTGAACTCAAAAGAAGAAATGAAGTGATTCATGAATTCGGGAAAGTTCTTGAATTGTGAGTTTTACACGAGTATTCTGGAGATACGATTCGATACGATTCGCTCCCGGTGAGATCGCAAATCACAGAGGATCTTCGAATAACGGGGAGTGCTAGATAGCGCCTAGCCTTTGCGAGACTCTCAATGCGCGTCCATCGAATGAAATTGGTCGAACAGCCATTGAGATAAGGAAGATGAACCGCCTTGACCGTAGTCCTCGAAAACGTGCGGGATTTTTTATCCTCCTCCCAGAGATTTCGTTCGTAAAAAAACTTACCTTCCTGAGAACTCTGGGTTGGACGTAGCCACTCTATATATAAATATGCATATGTATCTCTTTAAGACAAACGGGCGTATATTCCAACACTTCTCTGCGAGGAACGTGCTGTGATACACCTTGCTGGATCTCCGTGTTAATATATGTAGGCAGAGAGACGAAGGAGCTTTGAGAACTTGAGGCCCTTGCGGTCTCAGGAACTAACTCTTTCCCCAAAATTAGGGTCTCCACTTTCTTCCAGCCTTTTTCAACCACATCTCTTTTCCTGTACCAACTCCGTCTTATTTTTCCTTTCGAACTGTCTCTCTCTTTCCCCCTTCCAATCTCTGTCTCGTTCGGTCCCTTCCTCTCTTTCACTCTATCAACTCGAACCTTTCAACGCGAATTCCTTCTTTTGATCCGCCACCGAGACGCGCTTCACATTATCACCCAAATCGATCTCCCTCCACCTCCTCTCCTCGCTCTCTCTTTCTGTTTTTTTTTCCGCGAACATACCCCTCCGTAGTTTCTTTCGTGGCACGAACTTATCCGCGGTAGCATCTCAGCTAGGTGTGAATAAGACGAGGTGTGAAAATCCAGACGAAGAGATTCGAAGAAAAAAGAAGAAATGCAGCGTGAAAAAAAATGGCGACGGAAAAGCTTTTCGATATCTTTTAGTACACATCTCAGGGCTGTGTGACAAATTCATTCCATCTCGTGAAGAAGGATTTGACAGGTGGAATCGTAAATTCTCGAGCACCAGCTCGAGCCGTGCAATTATTCGTGATATCGAAATAGAACATGGTGTAAGAAGAGGAAGAAAAATTTATGCAGCAAATAATTGTTATTTGTGCATTCTCTATTAGCGTGGGGGATAAAACTTGAATTTTCCAACCGGAGACTTATTTTTAAATTAAGTAATACGTTTGCGTGTTGCACGGGAAAGTGAAGTTATGAGGATTAATCTAATTACTACTTAATTCGATGATTTGTCATGCATTAACTTTCAGAACACGAGTTTGTTAGTTTTGTATCGTCGAGTGTAATCACCATCAACGCGAAAACTGCAAGAGCCACGAAACTGAATTGTTGTACAATGAACTTTGTAACTCCGTCCTTTTATTGTAGAATAATCGTTTTGTCATATTTTTTTCCCAGTGTATGGAACATAATATGAACACGCGACCAGTTGAAACGAAAAGTTATTCAACTGCTCTGAATTTACACACCTTTTGCCTATTTATATTTCGCATTGTTACACTTTGCTATAGCGTATTGCCTTAAACCGTAATTCTACGTTGTAGTACACTTATTTGGCCTAAGAACCGTGACCCGTGCAACGTTGTTGCACGCTGCTATTGTTTTTTTATCATTTTTTTCTTGCACCGGGTTACACTCTCATTATTCCTTAACGACACGCTATACAACAAAACGACACTCAACCCTCGGCATAAACGAGCTCTGCTTCATATTTTTTCCTTCCCCACTTTAAACAGACTTTCTCGGGAGTGTATATTGCACGTTTTGAAAACTTTATTCACCGTGCGTGAAAAATCGTCCCATGCGTTATCCCTCCCCCACTAATATGGCCACTATAAACTTTTCAGGCATATTCAGACAATTGTATGGACATGCCTCACACGTATTTTTTATTTGATACCAAGCAAATATAACAGCTCTCATACAAAGTTTATTATTACGAATGTACAACTTTGCGCAATAACCCGACTGTTGTTACGAGATTTTGAGTTCGGCTTCCCCACTCCCATAACTCTCCCGTGGCTCTCGTCATAACGGCAGGAAGCTTGGCACAGTTTTTCAAATTACTTGGCCTCGACTCTTGGATTAGATTTAATGCTAGGCGTTCGGATCGATACGGCGCCTGGTAACTCGTGTCTGTCTAATTGTAACCGTATCCTACTACTTTAGGCCCTCTGACTTTTTTTCATATCACTTGAGACGAATCTTGACACGATTAACACTCGCGCGATGATGAATTTTCGGAGATTAATTCGGTTAAACGGGTGGATGGTGAGATTACGAAGTAATATCACGTTCTATTTTATGATTCGTATGAATCTGCTCAAATTTTGCAAAAAAATTACGTACGATGAACGTCATATAAATGGTCAACTGAATTTTACAGCAGGGTTGTCCTGAAAATATAATTGCCATGAAATCGTCGAATGGAAAATTTCAGCTCAGAATACATCAAAACAAAAACATTGATTACTCTCATTCGAATTCAGAGTTGGTTCACAACAAAAACCTACAAATGATCACTAGTCCTATGATAAACCCTTCGCATCTCGTACGAAGCGTATAATCGTTTAAAACCTACATCACATGCACAGCATTGCGGTTGTAAACTTAATCCTTTAGGAAAATAACTGTATAACGCTCAGAGCTTTTCTGCACTGGTGCACAATTACTCTCGTGGAAATTCGCTCGCTATATGGAACATGCGTATAAATCTCTCTCTCTCTTTCTCTGTCTCTCTCTTACACCCTCACTGTTTGTAAAGAGAGTCTAGTGAAGTTGGATGCGAATGCAGCACGTTGAAATCGATGGTGAGTACAGAAATGAGAAGCAGAGAGGTCAGAGAAGCGCTCTAATATAAGCAGACCCAGAGCCATGGCCTTCCGTCTCATCTATCATCCTAGAAATCTGAAAACCATGCACGTGAAAATTGCACTGCAATTACTCTATTCAAACAAATTTGAAGCGCTATGACGTCCATCGTGCTCTTACAGAAACGTACATGTCCAGCGCCCTTGCACATATATGCATATCAACGCGTTTATCAACACGTTCTTGATGAGCTTGAATTACTACGAGCTTCGAGTTAACAAGAGAATTCTGATCGATAGTACTGTTCTCTTTCTCAGAGCGATTAAAGTGTTCGAGACGCAAACACATCTACACGCCTAGGGACCTTTCAACTCTACCACGTTTCCAACGCTATTCACGCTGACACTAAAATAATTTTATTATGACGATTTCACAATTATAACTGGGCTTCCGGAATAATTTGTTCTTCCCCAGTTTGCGGACAAACGCTGCTCATGATAGGGGTTGAAACGTTTTCTCGGATAATCGCACCGAGATTTGCGATCCAACTCCCTTACTCGTGGCTCTCTTTCCCTTGTGCTTTCTCATTTTGTTCATGCTGCTTTCCTATCAGTAAGTCTCTTAGTCGTGTCGTTTCTCTTTTCTCGTTTCCCTCGTATCAGCAATTCGCCAAATTGTTATCTCTCGAAGCGCAGTTTCATACCACTGCGATATGACACGTACACCCTCGTATCCCTCATCCATCTTTATGTAATCCTATTTCGACTCTGCTATATACTTATTGCCACCGTTTCAGCTTCATACAGTTTTGTAATTGTCTTTGCGATCAGATCTAGCTCAGGATGAAACCCAATCAATTTTTCCTCACAACGTCTTCTACGATTTCTTCATTTTTTTATTATTTGATATCCAACCATTCTATAAATCTAGGAAGCACAATCACAAAAGATATAACGCGTGACTGTTACAGTCCTAACGTGTATTAATTAAGTTGTCAAATTTAAGAGTGCTGCAATATAATAAACGTGCGTAACAGGAGCGATTAGGTTGTCACAGAAAGTCGTTCCACTTCACGACAGATCGTGTGATCGGGATTGCTAGAATTTGTGGCTGCCCCAGTATTCGATGTCCTGCTTTCAGTCGTTGCAACCTTCATCGCTCGGTATGACCTCCTTGTGGTTCTACGTAAGGATTAATGCAATGAAATTGCTCATACTGTATCTGACTGCGAGCATTGGATCTATGTATGCCCGAGTATCCCTGGATATAACTATTCCATCCTCGGTGAACATATAACTGCAGTTGGACGGTAAGGTTCGGGCAGTTTCAACGTTACTACGGTTGTATATCAGAGAGCTCAACGCAGACCACGTTCTCGGCTGTTCCTCCAGCTCCGTACAATAAGGCATTGTTGTCCATCCGACGCGTTACCGTTTCCCCCAGTTAGTGTCCGTACCCAGCTCCGTCTCAACGTTGGAGACAAAGCTACTCTAGCGTGCGTGGCAACGAGCTTCTTGTTCGAACCAATGTGGATACACATGGACCAGCCATAAGAGCTGCTACATTCACCGACGATCTCTTGTATACCTACATCTCTGTACATACAACAAAGTAGATAGCTCATAATGCTTGTGTTCTGTAACGATGACGTCCTCAATGCTATCCTGGTATGTGTGGACGTGCTTCACAGATTCACCAAAATATCCATCCGCTTCATGGTCTTGCGTGATAATGGCCCTTGCGCTCCAAGAAGGTACACGTCTTGCCCAAATATCAGCTTCCTATTGTCCCGAAATCACACTTGTTGCAACCGCTCGTAATTTACTTCGACTACCTCAACATTCCTACTAGCTAGTTTTCACTGGTGACCCTTATTCTTGAACGCCTTTATATAAACTTTCATGGGGATGCTTTGTTTTCGACTTTCCATGCATAATCACTGAGACATGATAGTTTGATCTCGGTGAGTTATGAACGTTCTTGGAGAGGAGTGTATCCACGTTGAGGAAGTTGAATCAAAGGGTGTGTTTGGTGAATCTGGAGTGACAGCAAGCTGCACTTGCTTCGGTCAACGAATCCCTCGGCCTGTTAATAATTACAGCCACCACGGCTACGTCCGCGTTGATTCTCCGTTTACTCACGTTACTCACGTTACAAACGTTGATTTAAACAAGCGTTTACGTGACTGAAACCTCCTCTCTTCCTTTCTTAGTGGCTTTGTACTGACTGTTTTTATCAAAAAATGATGCCTTGGTTAACAGACTTTAATGCCATTAACAACAACGATGAGGCGTAACAGCTTTTCAATCATTATAGAAATCCTTTTTTGTGTTTCAGGTAAGAAGTTCGAAAAATGGGTCTTACGGTTAACAATAATGAATGACAGTAAATCCAGTTAGTGCGTAAGTGATTCATTTTATTCATTCCCACTCTTTGTAAGATAAATAATTTGGAGTTTGTCAAAAAAAAAAATATTAATTTAATGACTATCGGAAATATTAGTAGCCGATGAGTGAGATACGAAGTGATAAAAAGGAAAAGAATTTTTAATTAAAGCGAACGTGGGTTCGTATCGAATCGATTATATTTAAAAAAAAAAAAAATATTTCAGAGAACAATTCGCAGTGATCATCGCGCGCATTGATAGGCAAGAAGCATGGAATATAACAAAAAGAAAAAGATTTGTTTCCGATACATTTAAGTCATTCGCTACACATGCACTCATTCACACACATACCGTAATTTCGGCCCGAGAAATTCGAACCACGCGTCGGAAAAAGATAACTTTTCGTTGTCCAACGATTGTTGAGAAATAAGACGAGATTTGACTTAGCTGAATATTCTTCTAATCCCTCGGTGGCTCTGTGCTCCGGAACCTGAGAGGATTCGATGAATTGATTTAAAGCTGGACGTGCACAGATTCCAGATCGACTTTTGAGAAATATTGGGGTGGCCAGACCCAATGTACTTCGATCCTGACGAAATGGACGTGATAATTGACTTCGAGGTTACAATGCTTCTTCGCTGACGAAATATGAAAATAGTGTGGATGCCAACAACTGCAACACAGAGATTCTTTAGCACTTTTGGCTTCTGATCTTTTAGTAAATTTTATCCTACAGCCAAGTGTTCTATTTCACAATGATCTCGTGAAAATGGTATGCGCCTGAGGATTATTGCAATGGAGGAAAATAGGTATAAATATATGTCTTCCGGGAGGAGAGAAGATAGTACACTATCGAGGCAATGTGCACTGATGCTGCTGCGTTTTAGGAGACAAAGTTCAAACTATAAATGGCGAAAGTCTTTCACGAGCAGACTTATACAGAGTTTTTATAGCACTTCTTCGAACAAAACTCGGCATAACTTTTGACGTGGTGGATATGGCTAAAATTTTCTAAATAATAAAAAATTCTCATATTGTCTAAAATTATATACTTCTACTGATAATAACAATAAAAGTATAAAAGAAGAGAACTCGAGAATCCTATTTTTCTATTGCCCCGTTGCCTGACTCACTGAAATTCGGTTCAAGTGGGTAACGACTGTACGGAATAGAACATCACGACATTTCAACGATAACGTACACACATATGTCCACTTGTAGAAAATAAAACGTTATAACTTACACGCTTGAGTATTTACAATGCTGTGAATATCAAATTTTTTGAAACACGAAGTTATCCTTTTACCCCGATCTTCTTTCTTCCGGGACCAATTCCGATCAATTCGTAGCAAATACGCGAATCTATAATCAAGTAATACAGTAGTGCCGTAAATGCTATAGATTAGCTCATTAGTAAAGCACTTGTTTCGTAATGCAATTAATTCGTGGATTATATATATAGTTGTACGTGTTTATACGATGAGATGGTGCTGGGGTGTGGCACCACCTCTTGCGTGTACCCATTACTCGTCCTTTCCGTACTCTGGGTGAATAGTTGATCGGTTTGCCGATTCTCCAAGATGAAGAGATAGAGAAACACAGCTGGAAAGGTGAGCGACTGCACTGTGCTAAATATATATGTACGACCGAGTCACGACACATATAGGGGAGACCGGGACAAAATGAAAGTGATATTTGTTGCATTCTTGGAATTTCGTATATTTTTCCAGTAAAGTAAAAGTATATGAAAAGGAATCTTTTTTAAAGAAGTCATTTCGATATATCGACGTGTGAAGCCTCTATTCGTTGGGCTGGTTCTGTTTATTCGTTGCCAAGCATCATTATTAGCTAGTTTTTTGTCACCAAAGTGGACGCTACGCGCCCGCGCTGTTGCTAGAACTTTCGAAATATTCAAAAAAGGCTTCAAAATCGAAGAAAAAGAAGAGATTTTAAAAAAATGGAAACTGTAAAAGAGGTAAAATTTTGAAGCAATTTTAATTGCAAAAAGTAACAGCAGGTTTTTCGCTGTTTGAGAGTAAACAACGCTGAAGCTTCTCGAACTTATAAAAAGCAGGATTTTCCGGTCGGTATCCCGTTTTGTCCGAGTCACTCGTATATTAAATTATTTTTCTTTTACACTCTCGTTTTTTTTTTAATACTTGGCGTCGAGCCGCTACCGCGTCTCTTGATACGAGAGAAAAATTTTCGTTTTTCACCGAGCGTGTGAGAACTGGAGCGCGACAGAGGGTGGGAGTAAACTCGAGAAAAGAGGAAGAGGCTTCGGAAAGCCCACGAATTCTCGGCAATACTCGAAATCGGTTGCTCTAAAAGTCATCTACTAGTTCGAATAAGAGGAAGAATACGGTGATTGTCCATCTTAGACTTTTACGTACGTTGTAGACATTGGCACAATTGGATCGTTCTAGGCCCCAATGAGCGCTAAAATTGGCCATTCGATATACCTGTTGGGAAGAGGCTAACATCGCGAAACGGATTATGTCCTATATCCTTGCGTATGGAGTGGGAGAACCGAGCCGATGAAGTAGAATCGTCGCGGAGCGGTTAGTCGATAATCGCTTTAGCTAATCTATGGGAGATTTTGCTCCGTTCTCGACTACCCGAGCCCGCGTCGTTCTCTCCCATTGGGAATTGTGCCGTGTGCCTCCTCGTACACCCGAGCATTGAAAGAGCGAGAGACAGAGACGAGCTAAAACTAACTTCCTCTTCCCTCTCACGTTCGTATTCGCAACTCGAATCACCACCCCGTCGCCAGCCCTCTTCCTCCTCCCTCTGCACCCTTCTTCGCCATCATCCCTATTTCCAACTTCAAGGGGCCATGCGATGTGCTTTATCAACCCGATTTCCTCTCGAATGTTTTCCTGCGACTTCCACCAAGGATAATGGATAAAATAAATTTTCAGGGAAGGCAATCAGGGATCTATTCCTACTTTCTCTACCGAACTCTTTCTATACCGTACTCCCTATAGATATAAAGATGTTATTTATGTGTTGGTCCTTTAAAATTGCGAGAACCTTTTACGATCGCAATCTTTGTCGGTTCTCCGAAATACACACCATATTTTTTTTCTCAATCGGAAAAATGTTGCTATATACTTTTTATATTGTTTACTAATAAAAATAACGTTCATTCGACTGTCCATAGAAGCGGGAGAGGAATGAAATATACGCTATACTGAAATATAGAAATAGAAACTCTGGTATAAAAAAATACGAGGTAGTGTTTGCAGCTTCAATGAAATTATGCGCTATCCATCGAGCATTTGTTTTTTTTCGAGCCGCTTATTCCATCGCTATCCTTGTTGCATGAAATCCATGTTGGCACGGATGGGTCGTCCATGCTTTCCAATGTTGGACACAGAAAACTACTCTGATGCATGTTCTGCCGGACCTTCGGAAGTGTCAAAAATATCAGACAGTGTGAGTATACCTCGCCTGTCCACTTTGTAAGCTTTTAATACGTTTTTTCTATCACTTTGTACTTTTTTGATTCTCATAACTGTTATTGAAACTAAAACACGAGATAAAAAATATTATTAGCCTAGTTCATTTCTGCATAGGATAATGCAACCGTTCTGTCGAGGTTTCCAGAGTCTCGGAAGAAAATCAACGGAGAAAACGAGAGATTAGAGCGCGGGAAGAGGGAATGAAGGTTGGCCAGGAATGTAATTAAGTGCAGTCTAAGATTTAGTACCCTTTCTTCCACGTTGTAGCGGTAGAACTCAAGTGCAGGATGCAGCATGCCGTCCAACTCCACGTTTCCTACCCGCCAGTCTCAAAGTTTATGAAATATACAGCTGGGCCCAAATTACAGAGAAGCTTTTCGAAAGAGGGATACTAAAGATACGTGATGAGAAAACAAGCTGGAGGGTTGGATATTAAAATCGTTTGCATTATTAAAATTGCTCATCAAGTACCATTTGATCATGGTA
Source organism: Venturia canescens (assembly GCF_019457755.1). Lineage (NCBI taxonomy): Eukaryota > Metazoa > Arthropoda > Insecta > Hymenoptera > Ichneumonidae > Venturia > Venturia canescens. The sequence continues at coordinate 6,451,921 of NC_057425.1, forward strand.
AAGGCAAACATTAATGGAATTTGAAGAACGATAAGATAATTGTAAGTCATACAATTATCATAATGTTTATTGATCACACCAGCAGAAAACCATTTCGATTTTAAGGCGATAATTAACCAGTTCCCAAAATACAACGTTCATTTTAGACTCGCGTGCGAGATCATTTTCGTGACCCTCAGCGAAAAACATCCGAACATATCTCGTATGGGTTTTGGGCATTACCAGAGAAATTGACGCGGTCCTTTAACAAGTGAATACTTTTCTACTGGTAACAAAAGCACAAGAGGTGATAGTTCGGAACATTCGCGCCCTTCCAGGCGAGTTAAGAGGAAGGAACTGTGCAGCCTATAACCGTTACACCGTTATTGTTCACGGGTCTTCCGAGACCCGGTATAGAAAGTGAAAAGAAGAAAGAACATGCTCTCTCACCTTTGCTTCCTTTGTTTCAACGAGCCAGTCACGTGGCGAACTCCCCTGCTTTCCCATCTCCAGAATAATTTTCGCAATCCTATCCTTTAGGTCTCTCCAGGTAATGGCGCTATTCGCCATTAGTTGCCCTTGCGTTTCCTATGAACATCGGGGCTAAAACTATTCAACTCAGCTACCTTCTGAAAAGGAACTTTCGTACTGGATAATTTTCTCACTTCTCCGCTCATTGCCGCGTGCGATATCTGCACCACTCTATTCCTATATAGAAATTCGTTAGGGGTTTGTTAGCGCTCCACTGACTTCATGAATGAACAAAATATCCTTCCCGATGAAGGACAAGAATTTTCCTCTTGCGAGTCTTCCCTTAGGTGAGCCTTGAGCTTTCATTGCTGAAAGCTCCCGTAGGTATGATTCCATATTGATAAGATAATTTGACCGTTTTCTGGATATTATGAAGCTGGCAAACCTAGAGAAACGTGATTAGTAAGAGTCGATTGGAAACTCGCGGAACTAGTGCGTGCCTTGATCTGCCGCACGACCGTGCACTTCTCAAGTATAATGGAGCAAGATAATTTGTACAACTCGCCGCGGCAAATGCTTGAACGTCGCAGCGGAAAATGTGAGCATCGCCGGTTGAAGATTACTCAAGATTCGTAGTTCATTTTAGTTCTCTGGCCTTTTTCCTTTACCGCAGGGAAATCACCAGGTGCACCAAACGGCCATTTTACTTCAGATCATTTTGCTGCACCGACTATCAAACAATAGTTACCCAGGGAGAATATTCTCGCATAAAAAACGAAGCCGAATAGCATATACTGTTCCATACATAATCCAATGTCGTTATTGCACATGCAGTAGTATGAACAATGTTTAATAAAGAAATTGATTCCATGAAATATGGATAAATTCGAAATACATTTATAGTTGGATGTGTAACGGAACGTAGTTAATGGGTCGTAATCATGTTTTAAAATGTCTGGCACGGTTTGGAGCAAACTGTACATTTCACTGTGCGTTTCCGACTAGTTATATTATATGAACCGAGAAAAGTCCTGCTCTTCTAGTCATAACCGTCTGCACGCATAGCTCTATACGGAATATAATCCACGGATATTACTCGCAGGTGCCCTCCTCTTTCGTCGGCTTCGTTCTGAGCCACTCTCACCCAAACGAGAGCTCCAGGGCCCGGAGTATGTGCATCGCGGCACCATGAACCAGTCCCGGTGCTGCTACTCGTGCGCTGCACGAGAATGAACATTCGTAGTTAACTGCTTTTCCCGAAAGTTCTAATACATTTTCGTGGTTCTGTACTCACCGACTTCGTTCTCTCATCGTGTGCCTTCCCCATCTTTCTCATTCTCGGCGATGTGTGTCTAGAGGAACGGTGAAAACGAGCTCGCTGCCAAGCGCAGCGAGTTGAATTACTAACCGGCGGAGAGAACAACGCGTGTATGCTACAAACGGTGAGCTAGCTGACTGGCAAATGCACTTTTCCGTGTGGGATCTGACGACAAGAGCCCTGCGCTAGCTCAGTTGGGAATATAGTTCAGAGACCGACATTTGCAAATTATTAATTTGTTCACACGCGGTTAATGCCTCCAACAAACGATGATTCTGCTCTCTCGTCAAACAAAATGAACGACAGTGAGATTCAAACTTTATTGAAAGCACAGAAACCCTTACTCGGTTATCGCTTTCCCCTCCTTTTTATACTTTTCCCATCCGAGCTTAATAGCCTCAAACTTTTTCCCTGAACCTTCCACAATCGTCGTCTCTTCTTCTTACCAGACCCGGCAATATTCTCGCGTTTCTCTCGAACGATGTCGGCTTTTTCGCCATCCATATATCCACGATGCAGTTTCGCGCATCCGCGCGCCTACATATCATACAACTTCTCCCGCTATTTACCAGAGCTGCTACTGGCGCTCTACCGCCAACGTTCTACACCGCGTGCGCCCGTTACACTCTACCTCCATGTGTTCTCATGTAGAAGTAGCTATATTCCAACCTTCACTACTGCTATTTTCTACCAAATGACCTTTAAAGTGTTGGTGGGTCCCCGTGTTATTGTGCAATGGTGAATAAGGCACCAACGCCATGAACGACAGTTCCCATAGCTCTACGCAGCGACTACTACACGAACGCCTGAGAACGCATTCTTCCTGTTTTCCTTCCCTTCTCTTTATACTCGTCGCTTTTGTTCCCTTCCCCTTTCTCGCTATTGAAGATATCACTGTATAAGTATCTTAGGGCGTACAAGAGTTTGTGCATGTGAATGTGGAGCTGCTCTCTTGTACCCGGCTTCGACTTCTAGCCAGTGGGTTGGGCTGTTTTCACGACCCAGTTGCCACGATTTATGCAGACACTTTGCGAATTTCCGGATAACGTTGCTGCATGCGTTGCTGTATGTGTGCGCACACAGCGTACGCCGCCCACTTACCCTTCTGCTCAGAGAATTGTACTTTACTTTGTGTTTCCTTATATGGGCGCGAAGAATGCCAAGGTGGTAAATAGGTCTCTTCTTTATCTACCATTGTCCAACGTGCGTCATGAGAAATCACCCGACGACTCAAAAATAGACATTGCACTTTCATCTTTCGATATTCTCCACGCTTTAAGGATATGACAACGCGTTTACCAGAAGAAACCTACAATTTTGAAAACGTAATTCGATCAGTATGACAGATTGGAGAAGTCGGACACGGAAAACTTGAAGAAGATGGAAGTTCGTTGTCTGTATATCAAAAGGAATAATCTTTCATCGATGTGTCAATCTATTCCCTGCTTGCGATGTAATTTTCATTGAAAGCACTGGGTGATCGGTCATGCATTTTCATCGAATCGAAAAACTTTTTAATACTATTTCCATTATCGGAAAAATGTGTTTATGTTAATATATCATCCAGCGAGTAATACATTGGTAATTACGCCAGTCCGAGCCCTCGGGGAGCGCGATGTCAAAAGCTCATTCAGCAATTTATTAAACCCGCGTTAATAATGCCAGACATAAATATTTCAACGTCGTAAAATTCGTGAAACTTTAAAAAATAGGACGACGACACGTGACCGGCAATTCTCCAATAAAACCTGAAATCTACTGGTGCAAACCGGAAAATTTTTGATATAGTCCTCGCAAGGATTGGGTGGCCAATTCCAGTCGCATCTACCGCGGCGATTTTGTTCAGCCAGGCCGAGAAGTATGATATAAATGATGGCACTAAAAAGAGAGAAAAAACTGGAAGAACTGTTGGATGATAGCAATGTTTGCCGTCGAATAGGTTGTTTCATTGTGTCCACTCGATGGTTTTGTTTACTTCCTCTTTTTCTCTATCCCAGCCTTTCTCTTCTCGAATTGTTAAATTAATAAAATCGGCGCTAGTTTCATATCAAATATGGTGGAGTACACAGGATCATCAGTGCTGGTGAAGATTTGTTTTGGTTGATCCACAGCTCATATACCCCAGAGGATTATAGATTTCTGGCTGTCGCTATGCAAGCGATTTTATCAATATAGAGATCAGGTGGTTTCCAGATATACCGTCATTGCTCGCGTACAAGAGTACCGTTGCTTTTTAAACGACTCCGAACGATGTGTCACATTCTCGTATTTGACCACGGACATTTCTTTTTCACCCTTTTCAGATCTTCTTCTCACTCATTGTGCCTCTTTCGTTCTTTTGCATCCACCACCAGCACCTTTACTCATCCAAGCAAACCGTGTTATTTTCTGGGCTTTCGTCCTCATACTACCGCAAGCCGGGCGAAACGATAACATCGAATTGCGGCCTGAACTCGTTTGACCCCAGTTATATTCTTTTGCCAACATCCGCGCACTCGTTCTGTACGAACGAACCCACGTATTTCTACACCCTCGCCTCTCTCGCTTCGTGGCACATGGTTATAACTATTTTCTCTCCGGTATCCGAGTCACGTATTCACACATACACGCGGACAGACACGCTGACACATACATGCGTACATACACGTAGGAAGCCACGATGGACCGTTAATTTCTTTTTCCGAGCAAAACCACGATGACTGTATAGCCTTCGGGTGTATAACACCGAGGTGGATGATCACCCCTTTCCACCCAGTTCTCCCAGCTCCGTTGCTTTCGTTTTGTTAATTTATCGGCCGTGTAATCGAGTTCAACGAAGCAACACCGGCTATCCCGGTTAAAAAGCAAAACTTATGGACTATTTCGACCTATCAACTCGAGCAATTTAATTCTTTGTACAAGGAAAGAGAAACGAGGAGAGAGGAAACGACAAAGGCAATTTTGTTTTTCTTGATCGGTTATTAACGACGTAAAGTATTATGCGCACGATTGAAAAACTGTTATTACCTTCACTACTAAATTCTCTGTGGTCCAGGAAAGCAAATTGAACTCCGGTCTATTTTTGAACGACTTGGAAATTCTGCGTTTTTACTTCGCAAATATCCATTTAAATAAATATCATAATTCTAGTTTTTAAACCATTTCCTCGAGCTCTCGTAATATATTCAATTTTTTGTTTCATAGCGCGGTCATTACAGATATCAAAATTAACGCCTATCACGGTTACCGAAGTTACCACGTTATACCCATACTAAGAAGAACTTCGGGGTACCATTGGTTTGAAATGGCTGTGAGTTGAAAAGTTTTTACGTCCCTGACAGGTATTTTATCGCTGTTATAAATCTCCATTGTTCGTACGTCGAACGTGGCCTTAATGTCTCGCAAAAAAGGGTCTTAATGCATCACGAAGTTCGTCTCGGAGAACTCGCACTCTCACTTTTGAATGGTTCGCGTTTCACTAGTTGAAAATACAGCATCTGACGTTTTCTTTCGTCTTTCTCTTTGCTCCCTCCTTCGAGGATATTCCGTTCCGAGTATTTCGTTGGTTCTTTTTCTCTTTTCAAATCTCAATCTAAGATGTACTTGATCAGTACTTCAGCATACGTGTCACGAGTCTCTGCGATTTAGTGGTTCAACTCGAGATTTACGGATTGGAGGAAACTAATGAATTTTCTCACCCCGTAGCTTTTCAGCAGTGAATTAGACCGCATAAAAAGGGAAAGCTCGATGAGAACTCTCCGGGGAAATTAATTAATTCGCTAAATCGTTGTGGTATCCAGAACAACTATTTCCAAGTCAATCGCGATAAGTTTAGGAGCTTTCTTGCTTTTGTCTCGCTATTCTTTGTGTGTTTTTTTTTTCAGCACTAAAGATCGAGACGAGTTATAACCTAAAACTTTTATTGACTTTGCGGAAAGTCCTCAATTATCAAAGTTTAGCAGCAATCCGATGGAAACACGTGTACAACAATCGTCGTTTCCGAAATGTTCTCAGAGGTAACATTGGCCTCACGATCCTTGCCCGACATACATCGAGTAAGTTCGAGAATGTAGCGTTACGTACAAGCACTGCTAATGCCAGACACACGTCCGTACGTAAAAATAAAACAACCTTAGGTCGTTCTCGCGGGCGTGGACATAAACTTGGTCTTAGCATTGGCGAAGTTGCTAGAAAGTCGTTAGGCCAGCTGGAACGACGTGCCGGCTATACGGTTTGTGTACTTGGTTTGTATAGAGGAAGGAAAGGGAATGAGAACTTTTCTCTCGTTCTTCCTGCCGTCAGATCGACACTTTATCGCTCGAGTGGAATTCAACATCGCCCAAATGTCAAAGCTCTCCTCAAAACGACTCCTTTCTCTTCTTCTCGATCCCGCCCTTAAATCTTCTTTCTTCCTTTCCGTCCTTTCCGGGGAAGCTTTCAATTCCTTTATTATCTTTGAATCTCTACCAGATTCTAAAATAAAATCGTTCTGTTGCGTCGTGACAAGCCGATCTTGCCTTAGAATCTTCTAATATTTTACACGAGACTAAACAACTTCTTAGACAAAGGTGATTAAAAGCTCCGTGAGGTGACCAATGGGCAAATCACATAGGGAGAAAGAAAGTGTGCTGGAAGCCTACTAATAACTAAATCTCGTCACGGATTAGGTCAGCGACTCGCAATAAGTGAGTACACAAGTGTACCTCTGCACAGTAAAATTTAACATCGAATCTCTTCCCTCGAAAGTAGGAAAGTAGAAAGAACACGCCGCATGTGTCACGGAAGAAACGTACTTCCAAGCCATTAAAAAAATTTCGCGATCGTGAGGTGACGGGATTGAAACGTGACATTTTTCATTCGCACGAACTTAGTGCGTGCGAGTTGCGAGTACGATCACAAAAATGGCAGTATGAGAGAAAAAGAGTTTTGGAGCGAAAGAGAAATGAATCCGAAAAGCTTCGTCGCAGTCTCACTCTTCACTAGAATCATCCATTTTATTCAAGGGAGAAAGCACGAAGTGAAAATCCTCGTACGCCAAACTCAAGTATCGTATGCCATTATATCAATGTGATTATATACACATACATATGTATCGAAGACATGGTAGGACGTGAACGATCCGATATTCCATTTGCACGAAGCAATGAGATCGCTAAATGTAACTCCGCGTCTCTGTACTTCACATTCTAGTCTCACACTCTCGTCATCATTGCATCTCATCGTTGCAGACATACGGTGCTTCGAAAATATCAGACTTATCGTTCTTATCATTGTTATTATTACTTTTATCACTTTTGTTATTTTCATATTATAAATTTTTAACTCTCGACTACTCGCAGAGCAAAAAGACGGAAGTTATGCGTTTTACTACGATCAGCTGACAGGAGGGGAAAAAGTTGCTTTGAAGCAACTTTTTTCTGGCGCATATGGCGTATGGTGTACTCGTATATTTATTATAAAACTTACCGATCTTAATTAAAATCTTAATTCCAAATCTTATTATAAAACTTACCGATTTTGAATACATTTTTACTCATTACTAAGTTTTATTCGACATGGGAAGTAATATTCAAGGGAAACAAAATACCGTTTTTACGTGAATTATATAGTGTTTGCTATCCTCACAGAGTTGTTTAAATTCAAATTAAAAAAAATTCTTTCGATATTCTTTTTAAAGCAATTATTTTTGACTGATTAAAACGAAATTACTTACTCCGTATGTTTGAGTGGATCATAGATTCAGAAAAAAGTGAAATTCTTAGAAAATACGACACACGCGGAAGCGAAATGTTCAACAGTATTCGGTAGAAATGCTCACATTATAAATCTTCTTGTCTATATATTTATATGCTATAGATATATCGGATTGCACATCGAGCATCATAATGTGCACACATCTATAGTTAACAGAAGGGTAGCAGCTGCAACCGTTGTACAAAGCTCGGGAATTAATTATTTGCCTAGTAGAAATCTGTAGTACACGGTGCATGCATCATGTTTCAGTTTCTCAGAACATATGATGCAGGTAGAATAAATCCAGAGATACGATGATTCGTTTACGTTAATATGTGGAATTTCGCTTGAATATTTGGCGTATGTCTTGAATCCACATAAATTTTCCAAGGGATCGAATATTCGAACGAAACATCGCCTCCATCATGGAAAACATTGATTATGCACGAACAACAACTCTGGTGCTTCTTTCGATTAAATTTGTTGGCTTATATAATTCAATATGAGTAGTGGCGAGCAGAAGCCATTTTATTCATTGTAAATCAGCGATGAAAATCCGAGCCACATTTATACGGTTTGTTCATTTTTTTCAAACAATAGCATCCTCGTTGCAAGAATAATTACGGAGAACGATTTTCACGCGAGCGCGGTGGATTTTCTAATGAATGAATATATATGGATTGAGAACATTTCATACCATACCGTGTGGTGAGTTTCGTATTATATAAGCTCTGGGCTCCAAATTTATAGGTCAGCTAGGGCGGTTTACCTTCATTCTTATGAAAACTCGCTCCTCTCGTGTTCTCTCTTCCCGTGCTTCCCTTGGGTTCCCGAGCAAATTGCGCATCACGATTTAGATAAGCCTCAAATAGCTCACAAACCTCGTATGTATAGCGAGCTTGAATTTATTCGAATTTCCTTCGGGCTTACAAACATACACAGACTCACACATCCGTGTTCTAAAAAGCTCTCCTACTTAATGCCCTTTTTTGTTGAGATACGCACGCTTCGAGATACCCCAGCACTTGCATCCGCGTCTAGCTCCTAACTGTAGACACGGCGAACCTCTAGAAAAGGTTGAAAACAAAATGTGGGAACGAGCTCGAGATGACTCTTATTCTTTCTTATTTCATGCGAAATGTTCTATGCGAGGTACGAGCTGCTTTTAAAAAACGTTTTCTTCCCGGGGTATACCCGTAACTATTCATCCTTTAATGTTCCAACGACAATTCATTGCTCGAATCTAGCCGAAGGCACACTCCCCTCCCCTTGCTTTTACCAACTAAACGACTACTCTCTCGATCTCCGTTTTTCGTTTATCTCAGTCGGTCTCCCAGGCTGCCTTTATTTTACATTGTTTTTCGCACAGTTACCCGCGAAAAAATGCAGGCATCTCAAACATGTGCGGCTCTGCGTGTTATCATTAAAGTTTACAACACATTCCCTTAACGTTGTTATGTCAGGAAATAGCAGCCATTTTCATCTTTCTGTTTCGCTTCTATTGCGCAATCCTTTTTCTCAAACGTTTCAATTGGCTGCCTCAGTTTTTGGCCTAACAATAAGTAAAAAGTAACAGATTCGCTATATGCGATACTTTTATAACATATATCTTAACCCTAGAACGCATGACTGGGGTGTGAGCACACCCCACGCGAACTTCAAACTACGCTCCCGTCCTAACAAGCGACATTATCGAATGATTATCGACGGATTTTTTTATATATGAATTCAATTGAAATTAGTTTTATCGTACATCATTCTTTTCGTTATAAAAAAACGAAGAAAATGGTGTAGGATAAAGTCAGTTTAGCATCGTAGGACCGGATTTATAAGCAGAAAAAAAGTGGGGTGCGTTCGAACCCCGGTCATGAGGTTGAGGGTATGAAAAAAGGCACATGCGGTGTAGGGTTAAATTTTGGGTTACGTCAAATTTTCGAAAATAATCTCAACTGTGTTTGATGGACTGGTACGTGGTGAATGTATATTCGTAGTGAATGTTACCAACGTGATCGATGTTTTTGAAACCTTTAAATGAATCCAGAGTGGCCATATTCAATTGGAAAACAATTTTTAATTGCCGGAATGGAAATTCGCGTCGATGTCGTAGATCAAATAGCTTGTCCTCCCTCGATAACTTTTTTCGAAGAACCTACATGAGCTTTTCAGTTTGTATAACACTTATTGCCTGACGTAAGAAAGCTATATTTTCGACTTTTTTATCGTTCGCGTCCACGTTCAATTTCAAATAGAGTTATTTTTATGTCATAACAGTTTTTCATCGTTATAAAATCCACGGTCAGGGTAGAACGATATATCGAACAGCCGAGCGACGAGGCAATCTTGGGACGATGAAACTTTTTCGTCTGGTTTTCTTTATGATGGTAGCGTCGAGTTAAGTCTGCGCTAAGGAAACTCCCATAATGTATGACACAAGGCGTCTTTATATCTGTATATTGGCGTGTATATGATCTAGAAATGTCACTTCATTATTGGATGCTTGGTGAACTCAGCCTCGTACTAACCACCGACATGCAGGGCTCACCATTATCCGGAAATCCTGTAATACGAAAGCGCGTTAACTCGCTGCCTGTTGTCGTTAAGTTGATTATAAAATCAAATTACAAATAGAATCTCCAACGTCGAGGCTAATGATGCTGTGAAGCTTGGAAAAATTGATTGCATTACTCGTGATTTTGTTTTAGATTACTGTTTAGATTAACTAAAAAGGAAATGCTAGATATACATCGGATTATATCGAATTTGGTTGAAAAAAAAACTATTAAGCAATTTTGAATCTTCTGAAGAAGCAAAGGTTAGGCACGTCCAGAGACTATCAATTCGTTAACCTTTTAAAATATCCTTTGAGAACTTCTATTCCGAAGATTTTTGTTTTTATTGTATCGCGTTGAACTATATTGACACGACGGAGAGAGTGACTTGGGTTATTTTTCGACCAATCTAATGGGATGGAATTCAATCCTTTTTTACATCGTTTACATCAATTATTCCTATTACGTCGATTATTATCATTGTATAATGTCCAACGCTACATTGAAGTCATTTTTTTAATAAACGTCTTTTCGTTTATCAGAGTTCGAAAGCAGATCGAAATGTTCGTTAAATATGGCTTCGAAATGTGTTGTACGTCAAGATTTATTTCACGGGTTTAGCAGTAGCTTGGCAGATTTTATTTAATGCACGAGCAAACCATGACATATATATCAACGATAGTCGTGTACATTGAGGAGAATGAGCGAAGCTAACACACGATCGTGTTCTATCGCCATAATCCATTCTAACTTCTCGCAGCCCGTGTACCTAAATTTATACCCTTCTTTATCCTTATCATTTTTTTTCTCCTTCCTCCGTTCCTTGTCTTCTGGTTCCTCTCGACGCGGTGCCGTCATCTCTTGAGAAAATCCACGCGGCTGCTCCTCGCTATTCTCGCAATAACGGTAAAATCGTCACGGTAAGTTAACCCAGAGAAATTACTGCTCTCTTCCCACGCGATATTCCAAGGCCATTTTCCTTACGAAAAATTCCATCTGCGCGATAAAAATTGAAGTATCGCCGTCCTCGAGCTTTTTCCCCTGATATCTCCGTGCCGGCCGGCTTCCTTTCGATTTATTATACACTTATACATGCACTACATACTTGGCTCATATATATATTCATATTTTGCGCAATATATACTTATGTATTGCCAGTGTCTCGAGTTACGTTCTTCTTCTTCTTCTTCTTCTTTCTACGATCCGAACTATGCATTCTCATATATAAACGTTCTTTGCAGACGTAAATTTTTCTGTTTGAAGAATAAATTTAGTCTCTTCTCAAAAAATGAAGATTACCTCTGACCGCCAATATTGATAATATCAATCCTGTAGTATGGAAAATGATTAAGATTAGGAAATAATCATAGATATCTGATATATTATACCATTAAATAAGGAATGATTCCTCAAGTTAGCATTTAATAAAATATGTTTTCGTTGCAAAAATATTGAAACGAATACCTGAAGAATTTTCTGAAGCTCCGTTCAATTTTGATCTGTAAAAGTGAAAGAGAATAACCCTGAATTCGAGTTGGACCATATTAGCAGGAAATTATAGCATGAAATTCTTTCATTTTTGTTTGTCGACGGAATGGTAATAAAACCTTAATTATAAAACTACACTGATGTATTCGTTGAAAGTTGGTTTTTGATTTTAATTTATCAGTTATTTCATTGTATGTTATATATAACTTAATTATTCTTATATTATATGATTTATAATTAATAATTAAAATTTGTATTCTATAATTGAAATCTTTTTATATATAATTGATAATAATGTAACTAAATTATGAATTCAATTGGTAGTTGGATATAAGAAAAAACGTCATCGTTCTAATTTATCGTGCTTTTCCATTATTTTTCAAGTCCGTTGACGAAATTAAATATTACCTCAACTTCAGAAACGTTGATACACGCCTAGGCGCATCACGGAGAAATATTCCTAGCCGACTACGGAGGTAGACAAAACATTGTGAAGCAGAGAAAACACAGATAAAGGGGGAAATAGTAAGATGCGGGTAGGAGAGGGGCAAATTGTGAGGAAAGAGCGTACCAAAAAAGTATGCACACGTTATACTGTGAAAATCATAAGAGATTTCCCGTGAGGATGTAACATCGCCCGTCGGTTTCTGATTTCCACGATGCTTGAAAGAAGAAACTCAAAAAATAAAAAATAAGCTGGAAAGTCATCCTATGGAGAAAGAAAATTCATATATCCGAAGCGATGTTCGCAGAAAGAGAGAAAAAGTGAATAGAAAAATAAGAGTGTGAAAATACAAAAGTGGGGCTTACGTTGTCTGTCGTTGATGTTGCTTTACTCGTGAATTTTGTGAGTAAGCATATCTCGCTGTATTTCACCTCAAGTAAAAAATATCGACGTACATATATCGCATTGGCAAATGTATAAACATAGACATATATATCTCTATAGATTTAGACGCTTTTGGAGCGAAGAAGAAAACAGCGAACGGAGATCAGAAGAGGAGCAACAACGATGACTCGACCTCCCTTGGGAAAACCATTTACAATTCTCTCGTTTTACCAAGCACGTACTCGTAACAGAAGTCGCTTCACTTCAAACGAGTATCACTCTCACTCCTTGATCCTAGTACACTTCACCGATGCTTTTTTTCATTCTTTTTTTTGGCTTTTTTTTCTCCCGTTACTCCATTTCGTGTTGCATCGCAGCTGCCATCGTAATATAATTCAAGTAGAGGATTCGCGACTCCAAGTGAACGATCGTTATCGGCATGCAACTGAAAAAGAATTTTTTATATTTATTCACCAACAAATTCAATACCGAGCCAGCACACATTGCACTCGATACAGTTGACGTATCTGACATTTAAATTAAAGTATACCTCACAAATGCGTCCATGGAATTTATCTTCGTTTAGAAGAGGATTAATAGCTTTATATAACAAAAAAATTTGTTCATTTTACACAATTATCACCTCTGAGAATGTAAAGTTTAAACGCAAACGACACCAGCACCCATTCACTCAATGTATTACGTGTATATTACTGTATCTGACCGGATCTTCCATTGCCCGAGAGCCAGAAGTGCGTCGTACTTTACGCTTGACTATCATATTCTCAAAACATTCCAAATTCATAGGATTTTCTCTCATACACGACATCGTATATGAATATACGTCCTTTCGGAAGATTGGACACAAGCTCCTTCTTGTCGGCCCCATAACTTGTTCTCAATTTCTCTACTTGCCCCCTCCCTCATCCTTATTCCCTTTTTGCAAACCTCTCTCACCTGTATGAATATTTCAAAGGAGACAAACCAGAAATCTAACCAGTACCAACAGGACACATTTCCAGTTTCTGCTCTTTCGTATTCCACTTCGCATGATTTTATACGCATGTCAAAATTTCATGCTATAATTTTGTTCTCTTCAACCTCACGGAAGCACCAAATGTTCCCCTATTTTACCATTTTTTTTGCCAATTCATTCATTCATTTATTCTTATTCCGGGCAAAATGGGTTTAACATGAACACGATTCCTCTAAATGGATGAAGTTACAAGTTAATGTGTCATGCACGGAAAAGATAAAAAATATTAACTAACTTGATGCCGCATATTAAAATTAAAAAAAAATGTCATTTTGAGTAAGAAAGTCAACTCGAAAATCATGAAAATGCTTTCATCCATTTTCTGCTGGACATTCGTTGTGATGTTCAATGAAAAGGTTGCAATTCTTTAATAGGGATATCAAAATAATCACATACTACAAAATCCAGGGTGCTATAACGAGGTTGGATAGTAGCTTTTTAATTAAAGATTTACGATCTTCTTGTGGAAAACTTGTTATTGGGTAATTATTCCGGGGCAGGGGTTGAGAAAAGTCTACTTAGCTTGCACTTTGCCAGCGATGTATAAACATATATAGAACGTATACATATACATATTGCCCCATCCTCGCAATGTATACTTGAATAGATAAGTACGACAAGGACGAAGCGCAGGGTTGGAAGCTTCTGGTCTTGTTTCTTCTATAGTTGCCGGTGTACTAGAATAGGGAATTTCCTCACACTGTTATCAAAGAACTCCCAATGTTCGAGTTTCATTTCACACTACCTCACAAGCCCAAAATCGTTCCCTTATATTTATATATCTGTAGATCCACAGCGATAGGTCTATATTCGCTGCTCTATCCTTTGCGGCAGGCACACTGCTTAACATCTCTTGCTAAACTTTAAATTGGTATAGCGGGTTTAAGAGTGTTGATATCCTCTCTTCTCGTCTCTCTTACTTATCTTCATACTGCTTATATCACGGCGTCCTGGATGGCACGAGCGCGCCTCGACCAACTTCTTAACGCACTAGAACTTTTTACCTTTGTCTAACCAAATTTCACATAGAATCATTTTACAAAGTTGGAAGCGAATGAGAGCACATGCGTTCGACCATTCTCGAATATGAACCGAAGTCATCTTCTTTCAAGAAATAAATTTATTTTAAGATCAAATATGTTTTAGCCTGTGCTTTAATTTATACGGGAGAAGTCGAATTAGTACATTCTATTCCCATACGACCAGAGCGGAGAAAGATCGAGGCCGCGCTCGAGGGCGGGGAAGCAGGAAAAAGCTTGGCAGTAGAAAAATGGCGGGAGATTTTATCCGTTAATTGCACGCCCTAAATCCTCGCGCGAAGGACATTACGAGAACCCGTATAGTCCGATAACTCGCACACTTTTCCTTTCTTTCTTCTTCTCTTTCCTAGTAATGGGCGAAGCCAGCTACAAAAACTTCCTCGTCGCACATAAATAAGGCGACTATAATTACTTTTAAATCGGTATACGGCCATTGGACACCAGAAACTCGTTTGTTCTTTTTCATTTGGCCCATTTTATCCATAGACAGCGTTCTCCCTGTACCGGATACGACAAACTAGGAGGTTCCAAAAAACGTAAAGGAAACGAAAACACTAGGAGTACGTAATCCAAAAAACGTTTCGCAATTGCATTCTCTACAAGTATAATTTAATCGCAACTAAAATAGCGAGAAAAACACCCGATAACAAATGCGAAAATTGTAAATTTATGTAAAAAAAACATCGTTCCCTCTATGAGATCACATACACTGGAATTTAAATGAAGACTGCGCAACAACAGCAACGTAAAATATTTTCTCCATCGTCCCAAAAATGGGCTAGGAAGCTTGTAACGATTTCAACGGTGGTACTCTACACACATTTTTGTGTTAAACCTCGTAAATTTCTTTCAAACAAACTGTTAACACCCTTTCAACAATCCCAACGAAGTTTACAGTAATAATCGAAGTACAAAAAAAGGATAGTAAAAACGGCGTGAATGATTTCCTGGAACATTCTATTATTATGAGCACTTGATAAATTTTGTAAACTGACAGAATATGAATCGATCCATTAGCAGAGCTATGAACATTGGGAAAAAATATCTCGACAAATTTTGATTTAGAGGAGTTGGCGTCCGTTTTTTGGCTCGCACGTTCCGAGCAGAATTATAATAACAGCAAGTAGAACATTGGGCCAAATGAAGAGACTAAAGGCGAGAGAGAAAGTTTGCTTCTGTATGCTTTTCTCGAGTCTGCTCTGGCATGGCCTAAAATTAAATCGCCGTCCTTCAAGCCTCCCTCCTTCTCAAGGTTCGCAGGCGTAGCGCAAATCGTGACCGGAAATCCTGCACACGCGGCCCTCCCTGTGGTGCTCGTTTCTGATGGCGCTCTCGTGGTTGGGAATAGAAAGCGAAAGAGAAAGAGCGAGAGAGAGAGAGAGAGAAAAGGTAGTGCGAAGGCGAGGTCTGCGCCCAAACTTTAGCCGGAGGTCTCGACCTCGCCAACTCTCGCATTCGCCACCGCGTTAATATTCGCACGCCACAGCCCGACCGCGCCCGTACTCGTCCTTCCGCACCGTTTTCCCAACCAGTCTGCCCTCTATCTTGCGACTATACCACTGTCTCACCGTTTCTAGGAGTACCAACTACCCTTTTGGTGCTCTTAGAGTTTTGCCGTGACGCTGTAGTCTCTGTCAGTGAGCATTATACGAAAGTATGAGGAGAAGAATTTGCATCCGGTTTTAGGATTCTCTTTCTATTATCCTGCCTGGCCTTGTCTGTGTCATTGTACATGCATTAAAAAATGTGGTCCTTGCCCACGACACAAAATCGAGACAGCCTTTTACTCACGCTCGATACACACGATGGAAGTTTGTGGCACGTGGAAATTTTTTAAAATGTTACTCATGCGAATAGTACATTTTTCAACAGACTGCTGAAGAATATAGAGAGATTTTCTGCAAAACAGTAATCGTACCATAATATAATTCTCTCTTCCTGTGTGTCAAAATGGTGAATGTTCGATCAATTTCATCGCTGGGATTCGTACGTTGGGGTAGAGTTATCTATTTTCGTTTTCGTGTACCGTGGAGACTCGACAGGAGATCGTTCGCTACGGAAGAGATGAAAAACTCGCAACGGAAAGAGTCATACGAGAGCCGTTATGGGGTATCGAGAACAGGAAAAAGAAAAAGAGGGGAAGAGACATTAACGAATCGATAACGCGTCAATGGCACTCTTGTGGATTAGCTTGGTATGCGCTCTCAGCAACGCAACACTTTAGTCCCACATATATGTATACATTTGCATATATAGTGTGCTATAGATAACCGGACAATCTGTGTTACCCCATGGTATCAAATGATGTTGAAATAATAAGGCGCGAACCACATTATTTTGCGTTTGAAATCACTATGGTTACGCCCCTTTTGTTCTTAGTTTTTCAGTACGTAACGCACCAATGATACAGCGCTTCCCCTTTTCGTGTTCGCGCAGCTATGCATTGCGAACGCACCAGAAAGAGCGATATGCGGATGAGAGAAAGATTAAAAAACGAAGGGGAACAGAGAAAAGCATGACCGCTGGGGTGATTCAACTCTTTTTTTCGAATTACCATTTCGATTTATGGCACATGCCGGTGCCATTTCTGTTAGCCGCATTACCCCATTTACATATAGATGCGCCGCGGCAAATATACCACTTGCACCACACCAGAAGTGTCACCGTGCACACAGACTGTGTGGACACCCCCAATTCCCTCACTCTGCTCCTCTCTTTCTTCTCTGCGTTATCATCCACTCGCCAAACATATCTGCGTATCTGCCCACCAACTTGTGCACTTTGCATGATTGCTTTTTTCCAAAAATCCACCTACCATCGAAATTCCCCAAGGAAACTTCAAACTTCTCCCAATGGCTGGACACCATTTTGTGTGGGCTTCCGACGATAACCATCTACGACACTGTTTTATATGCATTTTCATTAATATGCGCATCATTTCGAACCGGAATTGTTACAGATGATTTAATGTTGGATCATTTTGTAAAATCGATGTCAGTACTGAATGTTCAGCTTTCTCTTGATAATTCGAAACTTTTCTTTGCGTATATTTTTAAATAAAGGGTTCGGCGCAATCAAATATAGTGCCGAACAGTGTTGCAAAACCTTGCTTACTTAAAAAAGGACACAAGTGTAGTGATAAGTTCATAATAAATAAAGATGGAAAATCCAGAAAGTACATAATCTTTATGGAACAAGAGAACGAGGGAGAGAAAGAGCGAAAAAACCCTGAGGATGTTCGACAATCTCTGAATATACATTTGGTATCTCGGGAAATTCCAAAAAACACCTTCATTTTTTTGCTTAATATTAAAAATTAACAAAAATTTGTTTAAAACTACACATTTTGTAGTTGGAGAGTCAACAATATTTCCCCGTAATAGATAACCCATCTATGGACATTTTTGAATCAATATGGAAAATGAGTTTTGCTGACGTAGATTGATATTGCTTCTATTTATAAAAGCTTGCCTTTCCGTTTTAACAATGTCGATAACGCTAAAGTGAGATTTTGTCTTCATAGGAGTGTACGTTATAATCGAAAGTTTTTAATCTCTGATTAATAGCAAACCCGCAGCTGCACACACTGGCATATACATGTATGCGTTTAACGGGAGATAAAATATATATTTCGGGGGAGAAATGAAAGGGGTGGCACGGTGTTTTGGAGCGAGAAAGCCGAAGAGAAAGAGACGAGATACAGGAGAGTATGCAATTTGCTAGGAACGCAGCTCGCACCAATGTACAGCCCGTGAGCGATATTTATTATCACCCACGCGTTTAATTAATGCACGAGCACGACAGTCATTCATAGATTATCCGTACAACGGCATGGAGAGACTGGGAAGTAATGAGAACGACGCGTTGTCGTCGCTCTTTGAGAGCAGCGAGAGAAAAAAATATTTGTTTTCATCGTACTCCTTTTTCTTCATCAAGCTGAATTGTGTACGACGCTTTTTCTGCCTTTATGAGGTTCTCATACACACGCATATATATATAACACTGCAATTACGAAGTTTTATGGTTAGATTGTTATGTGAGATACAAAGATTATTGCTGTACCGTTCAATTTCCTATAGCAGATTAAATTATATTTCCAAATAAAGTAAAATTGTACCTAATTACTTCAAGATTAATTGTGAGCTAATAAATACTTATGTCATCAGCGTCTTTCCAATGGCCCTCACATTATTCGGTCACTTTTCAAAATGTATATCATCCGAAGAAACGCCAAAGAATCACAAGCACGATGACACCATAAATAGAGAGCTAAAAATCGCAGGCGAAAAATCCACAACTTTTCATTATCGGAGCTTTAGAAAATCGGTAACGCTTCCTACGCTCCATGAACCACAGGACGTTGAAGAAAAATACTACGCTCGGAAGAGAAAAACAGAAAAAATATCTAGAGGGAATTCAGCGCACGTGTCTGAGTGCTGAATGCTCCTGTTGGATTAACAAATTTCCATTGAGGTTGAGCTTCCATTTTGGACTAGTCTAAACGTATTCATTCGGTTCGACTGGACTTGGTGCAAATAAAACAGTACAGAAATTAACTATCCACTCATCACCGTACGACAGAAAATGACGAACAGATACATCTCTTTCAGCTGCACCATGATCACACCACTTTAGGTTGTCGCCATCTGATGGAGTGACCCAAAATTACGAAAAGAGAACTCTACCGTTCAATTTACCAAGGACCGTAGGCTCTCTCGTTACGGTTTTGTTCATTCGTATTTAAAAGCTTATTATAATTATTAAAGATTTTATTCCATGTTATAATGGACGTGGAAAAATCAAAGATTTGTGCAATGTTGATTAGCCGACTGGTTTATTGGCAAAGTTGGCAAATGCTAGTTTTGTGCAATCCGAAAGCTGCCTTAAAACCGTCACGTATCCCTAAACAGGTGTATAGCTGCAACTGTGGCACCGAAATAATATCCAATAATGTGGTAAAGGCAATAGCAGTCGGGGAGAAAGCGCAAAGTTACTGAGCCTTTAACCACACCGAGAGTTCCACTGGTGTCAACACACGTTTTCGGGGCCGATCTATACCAGTCCTGAAATCTCGGTAAAACCAGCCAGTTGGAGTGCACGATAATAAGCAATAACACTAAATCACTCGAAACAACAAAACACACGAACGACCACTAACGCGCGATCTATATCAGATAACACAGGTGCATTTTCTGCCAGCAGCCTTTATAACGAAATGTACTGAGTCAGCGGAATTCGTTAGTGTGGAAAAATTTTATCCTATTACCCATTAAATATGTAGGAGGAAACTTTTGGCATTTGAAAACTTTTATTTCATACCGATGTAATTATTTTATAAATGCTGAAATTGCATGAGGAACAAAGTTTTTCATCAGAACTAATTTTTCGCGCATGGCAGCTCTCATTCCCTCGACAGAGAATCCGCTTTTACTGCACTGACTAATACAATTCGATTGAATAGTTGTTGATCGATAAAACTCGGAGGAAACATCTCGATTACGCCTTTGGCAAGTTGATACTCTCTCAGACATTAAAGCTTACCGGCAGCTGTGATTATTTCACGGGAATAGGTTGTGCAATGCAGAGCGGTGATTTTGTAGGTGGGCCCTGTTGGAAAGGGTGATTTGAGATGAACCATAAATCACGTGGGAGCCGTAAAATACAAGAAGCGATCGATCCTTGAAGTCTAGGGGGAAGGGCGCGAGCAGGATAAGGCCGGTGTGCGCGTTCGCACGAGCGATAAATCACTATCGATGCACTATACCCGATCGAATGAATCCTCATGGCTGACGCGTTGAAAGGTACTTCTCGCTCTTTCTTTCTCCACCGTGAGTAGATGTATGTGGATACAGAAGCGCAAACACGTCCTAACCCTTTCGTTGTAAATACGCGATTTCCAACACTATTTTACTCCGAGACTTTTACTTCGCGATAGCACGAATTCGGTGTGACGGTAATAAAGACGGGTTGCGAGACGATAAGTCAACCTCGTCGAAGCTCGTTCATTTCTTTAAAACCATATGCCGTACCCCCTGACAACATCGCCCTACATACGCTCCTTGCGATCTTATAACCTTGCGGAGATCTACTATACACGCGATTCTCATAACGAAATCGCTACAGGACAACCATATTTTCCAGGCTACCATATTACCCTAGTTCATTCCCTATCGTTTTGCTCCACCTCATCCAAACGATTTATCTACTTCCACACCTCTTTCGCTTCAACGCCCGGCCTTACTCGATCACTTAGCCATAAGCGAACGAGACGGTAGCGAAAGAATCTATCCATCCACCTGTCTAAAAAAACAAAACTTTCCAATGCCGCGATATCAACGCTTCGACAATAAAGACATTTTCGTAACGCGATTGACCTTGGCAGGCACAGATGTTTTGTGAAAAATTTCATGAACATAAATGCCTTGAACAAGGTTTCGACAAATACATTCATTCCCGTCAAATAGTAGTTGCGCATGACGAAATATTAAGTCTCGGTCTCACAAAAACTCATTAAATAAATGAACACTTCGAAAGCATCATTTTGAAAATTATCAGATTAATTATCTTTATCTCATAGTCACGAGCTCGCCAAATACTTCGGCTGAAATTTGTCTTTTTCGTCTCCGTTTATTTTGTTTGTTATTCCTAAATTATATCCATCTGCCAATGCTCTTGATGCTTTTATTAATTATTTTTTCGGAGACTTTTCTTTTTCTGGAGACTCGCGACTAGACGTGATCGAGATAAGAAAAAGAATTTTTTAATACTCGGACTCGCAACATCTTCCAAAATGCTGTAGTTTATTTTAGCATAGTATACAGATAAATGTGTACTTGTGTCGAAGCAAAGTACCTTCGCAGTAGCCGATCAAGTCACTGAGGACGAACACTGTTACAGCTTCGAGAGCAGTTATGCAGTGTGGCTCTCTGAAGGATCTCCTCTCAAAGTCTTTCATGAACAACTCCTGAACGTAAACATCCTTTGATTTCGATATCCGAGAGCGGTGATCAAAAATTGAGAGGGTGCAGAACCGATATGTTTGTTTTCGTCTACATAAATCGGAAATTCATTAGCCATCAGGTTTAGTTTATCCCACGTAAGGGTCGCATTGTTTGTAAACTCGCCGGGTTTTCTCATCACAAAAATAACGAAAAGCATCATACACGCTGTCCGAGTGAGCGAATCTCTGTCGATTTGTAGAAGCTATACGTGCGAAAGCCAGTGTGTTTCCTAATATTAACACGCCTTCTCGACGAAAGCCTACTTTTGCAAAGAGCAGAGACAATAGACAAGATTGTGTTGAATGCAGTAATCAGAGAACAGACTGCGAACCTCCCAAGAGACTTGACTAGTTCTCTCTGCTGTCCTGCTCCTCGGGTGCCTGCTCCACCTAATGTATTTCTGCTCCTAAAGCAACTGTATCCTCCAGCAATTCACCTCCACAGCTGTACTTCTCGGCCTCGCAACACGATATACCTCGTATGTCCTTAATCTGCAGCAGCTCCGATTCTCCAAGGAGATCTCTGTTGGGGCAGTGTCGGAGAGTGAACACAGGTAACTACAGAGGGATGCTCTTGGGGTATGCACACAAAGACAGCACGGTTTTCCTTGTGTACGTTGTAGACCTTCCAACGGATCCGGATAACACGACCGCAACAAGGCTCTTCTCTATTACTATTTCCGATTCTCCTTTTGAGCTGCAAGCAAATACCCGTCTGTACAGTCGTTATTAATCATGTATCGATTCGTCGAATAAAATTCGTTAACTTTGTCTTTGTCCTTAACGCCACTCGATTCAGCTTTTCTTTCTTCTTATTTTCAATTCCAGTCGCTATTTGTGACAAAGTTCTTACCTCCGGCGTGTTGTATTAGCCTAACAAGTGGTCTTCCAGACATGAATTTGGGTACTCATCATCCGTGGCCATGGCATTCATTCAACTGCATCAAACTTATCTCTCAGAGCGAAAATCTCATTCGGCTCGTAGTTCTCTTCGCATACCCATTTGCGAATTATATTACCTACCGAAATTCGCATCTAAACAACAATGCGAGTGGAATAATGGATCTAGGGCCACAGCTCCTCTGGGACTCAAGTGCAAAAGCCACATGTGTTGTAATAAGTGGAGCTCTTGATTGTTTAGTATCAACTAGGGAATAAGACTGATCTGCAGACTGGCCATCGCGACTGCAGTCAAACACTCTATGCCCTGTTTACCTTCATATCAGTCGGGGGCTGCCTTGGCACGTTTCGAAGAAAGTGGCCATCTTGAGACAATACCCCTACAAAATGTTATAAATTAAGTTACCTCCGAAGTGAAATCGATCAGCAAAAATTCCTTAATATACTCGATATATTCT
The DNA here is from genome assembly GCF_019457755.1 of Venturia canescens. NCBI lineage: Eukaryota > Metazoa > Arthropoda > Insecta > Hymenoptera > Ichneumonidae > Venturia > Venturia canescens. The sequence goes on from NC_057425.1 coordinate 6,474,701, forward strand.
CGATATGTTGGAAACAACAAAAAACTATTGAGCAAAAAAAACTAAAAACGATATTAGCCTCGGGTTCAGAAAGTGTTAATCAATTAACAGTTCGGTTGTCTTATTTGCACTTTTTTATACTTTTATCGACACTTCGTTCAGCGAACATTACCGAATATTGTCACAGTTCTTGCCGACATCACTAGGACCACTTGGCACCGACTATGAAAAATCTGCTTAGTATCGAAACGCTTGCAAAAACATGTGGAATATTTTCGGCAAAACGAATATTTAAAATAGTCAATATACGTTCGGTACGATTTAAAGTAAAAAATTAGCATTAGTTGAATTTCTCTTTCTTTAGACTCGTTTGGATCTCGTTTATAGTAAACAGGCTTAACTACATACCGATTTGAAATTGAAATAGAAATTCGAAAGATGAATCTCGTGACATTGACGAAACTGCGTTGAATAGTTGAGAACGAACGAGATTGTAGCTATTCAATTGAAAGCGAATTTTCCTCTCATCTCCTGCGCAATGGTACACTTAAATAAAGGCATGAAAACAAGTCCGTAGGTGAAAACTGGGCTGGTTTCCACTCGATTCGCACATGCACTATATACGCGATAACCGCATATCTTCCGCCCGGCAAATGGAAGTTGTGTGCACCAGTTCCGACGAAGCTCTCGTTGTGCTTTCATACCAGGAAGCAAGCAAATGCGAACTAGCGAACCATACTCAGGCGCAGTATCACCCAAAATTAATTATCGCTGAACTCGGCGTTAACCCTGTGCCACCCTCTCGTCCGTAGGAATGTTCCATCGAATTAATCAAGACTCAAGATTCTGAAAGCGAGGCCCGTGACGAGAACTCGGCCCTGCACTCGTTCATTTATCCCTGAAGCAGACGCGGCGACGACGACACCACCAACCATTCCGTTATTATACTCAGAATGAATTTCCTTCCTCATCGTTGGACTTTGCGTCCACTCTCTGCCTGCCTTACTCCGCGCTAATTAGACGATAGAGTGTTTCATTGAATTAATTAGAGCGGAGCCGGGAGTCCGATTCCTTTTCCGGTGCATTTCGTCCTTCTTCAATTTACGACACTGCCTTCTGATTTCATTCTGAACGAACAGTTCCTCATCAGGTATCCTACTTCCGTCGCTGCTATTCCTACGATAAGCGCTAAGACGCTGCTATTCTATATGAACATATATATATTAAGATGGAGCTCTTTCATTTTATCTGGTGTTATCATGATCACATGATTTACAATTAAAAATCAGCATATTGGGTTATTCACGGATTCAAAAGTGTTTTCATACTGTTCGCGTTTGATTAAGCGAACGCCAACAGTACGACTTGACGGGGCGTAGGAATTTTTGTTTGATAAATAAAATCTGGCTGTTCATATTTATTCTGATCTTAAAACAAGTCTTGACAAATCTTTAACATGAAAGAGTAGATTAGATGAACTTGTAAAGACCTGTAAAGTTCGAGTGACGCGAAGGAAGAAGGATATCACAAATTGGCGGAGTGTTGCGCGATGAGTTGTGTTCAAATATTCGTCAATTACTGACTGTTTCAACGGTGGAAAATGAACTCGGAGAAAAGTGTAAAAAGGGAAGGAGGTTTACAAAAAAACATGGGGAAAACCTAGAGAAATCCGCTACATAAGTTGACAAAGAGAGACTTTGAAAGTTTGAGCTGAACCAAATGCCGTGACTTAAAGTAGGAAAATATGTTTCGGCTTTTAAAGGTAATGCTTGAACGGCAAATTGAAGTGTCTAAAAATGATAAAACTTAAGAAGGGAGTTCGTAGGCACGTTTTTTACGAGTTCGGGCGCTTTATGGTTCGGGAGAATTCTCGACCCAAGGATTATCGCACGTACGAGCATTTTTTTTCTACCAGCGCTGGTCAACACATGCGGAGGCCGAACACATAGAATCGAAAGTTTAGTCTAGCAGTAGAAAAATCTTTTTTCGTTTTCTCTTCCAAAGATATCCGATAATCCAGGTCACGGAAAAGCTCGAAATTTCGTGATGACATTCAGAGCATTTGATACAAAATTCTGTAGCCACAGCCAAGTCGGCAAGAACGTGGTGAATTCAGTGTACCCGGTATATGAGCGAGAAACAACAAAGTGAAAGGAGCAGGAGAATTCAACGGTACGTAGGATTACGAGAGGATAGAAGAGGGTGCGGCAGGAGAAAACGGACGCGAGATAGTTGTCGTGTCCCTTGGGGAAGCTAGAGAAGCAGCGCGCGACTTTATTACAGCAATAAGAGTTATCACCCGGTGATAACTGGCCTCATAACTTTTTCGCTCGATGAATACATTATTAAGAGGGGCGGAAGTCCACGTCCGGACGATGCAGCAACAGCGGCAGGATCTAAGCAATATCCTCCGTCTCGTCCAGATGCAAATATATACTTTATGTTATGTATAAATGTTTCACGCTGAAAAAAAGACGACAGAGTTATTTGACGCGGTTTTCTGCCTTGAGAAAGAAGCCATAGTATCACCTTTGCGTTAAGATTCACGTACGATAGTCTGAGATACTATTCAGACATTGAATCTCACCAGTAAAAAATGAAATAGTCGTCGCAGACTTTTTTTAAATTCTATAGTTACGTTACGACCTTCTCCCTTTTTGCTAATCATCCACATTGATTATGTCGATAGATGGTGTACTTTGATGCAAATCAAATGACCAGTAAGTATTTTGTTTAATATCACAGTTTCCTTTGTCGTTAAAAATTAGTTTTAATTGACAGTCCGAAAAGGATGTGCGAATGAAGTAGAATCTGTTGTTATTATGAAGATTTGTTTGATGCAGTATGAAAACTGTCAATATCGTCGAGAGAAGCTGGAGACGAGAACATCCTCACTCGAACTCGTTAGCCAAAGTGAAAACAAGCACCGAAAATATTATATGGAGGGTCCACCATCGATGATCCGCGGTAGACGAGAGGATTTGTTCAGCATTTCAAGCCCTTAACGAAACACGCAGTATATTTCATCGGCCAGAGTTTGCATATACGTAGATATGGTCTGCGTAACGTGCAGGAAGCGTATATTCTGGCAAATTTTGCGGAGAAAAATGGACAATAACGTGACGATGATGGGCCATTGTTCTATTTTTTAAGTCTGTCAAGAACGCAATAGCTCGTTAGTCGTTGTGCGCGAGCAGTCAATCAAGTGTCTGTTATGTCCTCGCGGACCTCTTTCCGCTTCGCTTAAGCGTTTTATATGTAGAAAGCCATATTCATGGCTTCATTCTCGACGTACGTAAACGCGGACTAAAGCTCCGTTCGATCGTACTAAAATATATCTAAGCGAGCGTGTCAAAGTAGCCCAAAGTCTAAAATTACTCGAATAAATCTAAACGAAATTAAAATTCCGTCAAAGTGTTGCTCAGCAATCAGTTCTTCGGTCTTGCAAATTACAACGTAACAATGGTCGCCCTTTCGTTTATCGATTAATCGAATAATTAACAGCGTTCAATTTTCTATGCGGATAAGGGAGGAAAGGGAAGAGAAAGCTTGATGAATTATGAAGATCTTCGACTGTTCGAATTATACCGGCGGAGGGCGGCTTCCGCATCAGCATTCACTTTGTTTTCCGTTCGCCCGATCACATTTTAATCCTCTTTGTAAATTTGTGATTTATCGACGTGATTTTAGCTCCCTCTCGTGTTTTCACACCAGTGAATGGTGATTCCGTGGGTGCAGGTCCCTTTGTATGTGCGCGAAGGGACTACGTCACTGCTGCTGCTTCGCACATTTAATTGGGAAGGCCAAAATCTGAAAAGGGATTACAGTGCCAGGCGGAAAGAGGGATGAAGAATGGCGTTGAAGAAGCGCTAAGAGGATTTCGAAATACAAGGAGTATTTGGAAGGCCCTCATATACTATCGCGACTTTTTTTATTGTTTATCTACGTCATAAGTATTCAACCTGTGTGTACAATAACCGAGGCCTCAGAGCAAGATTCATTGACCCTGCTACAAATGCAAAGAGCTGGACAATTGATACCACAATCGTGTTTTTTCTTTCTGTTTCAGGTAAGCAAACGATCCGTCGTAACTTCATTATTTAGAAAGTTTTGGATGAGGATTATGAACTTTAAAAAGCGACTTTTCGATCGGTAAGTACTACACTATTGTAGCTCATAAAACTTACCTTGGTAATAGAACTTTGCGTTACGATGAACGTTCCAATTAATCGAAAAGGAGAATCAAATAAACGGCTTTGTTCATCCCCTCCTTAAATTTCTGAGCGCGTTCGCTCAACTGAACTTCGACTAATCTGGAAAGCATCGGACTCTGATCTTACCTTACTGCGAAATACTGTTCGTTCAAATAGTTTCGATGGTGTGTTCCCATCAGGCCAACCTACACACGAATCCCTTCTTTATCTGTATATATGTATATTTACTGCGCGGTATTTCAGTTTAGTCGATATCAAGTTCGACTCTCGCAGTTGTACTGCTTATTTCGGGATAGCCTTATATTGATAAAACTTTGGCGTGATATTGGTCGAAACGAACTTCCTTCAGTTTAACTTCACAACGTGTGGCACTTAAGAGGATGGATCAGTCGGTATATCGCAACCGTGAGTGCGAGAGAGAGCTGCAAATTTCTAAATCGAAATTCTTTGGCACAGTTAGACCGATTAAAAAAAGGCTCTGTCAGCCGATTTTTGCCATCGTCCTGCGTAGGCTGACAGAGCCTTTTTTTAATCGGTCAAACTGTGCCAAAGAATGTCGATTTCGAAAATTCCAAGTGAGGTTAGTCGACTGTTACTCTTCCTTTTTATATGAATTAAACCAAAAAGTACAGAGTTCATTAAAATTTGGGAGGCGTATCTCTTTTCATTTTTCTGGATTGTACCGATACTCCTTTTCACTGTCTACCAAAAAATAATGTTTTTAATAGTTTTGTTGTAACTGGGATAGAATTGTGCATCGAGTCGAAACACACAATACGGTTTTACATGACTCTGGACCAGTGAATTAGTCAAAATAATCGAATAAAAAATATTTCTCCCAGCACTCGTGCAAGAAAGGATTTCGAGCGGATCGTAATCACCATAAAAGTTGGTTCTTTTTCATTCTCGTAACTTTTTCCTCCATTCACGTGTACGTGCATGTACAGAGTTATTTGCATTGGAGTTTGCCACAATCCCCTTCGTCCAGAATACGCATTCACGCCGAGCTCTTTTTCGGTGCAGTACCACCTTTCGCTCTTCGTTTTTGTGAAAAATGGTAAAATGCAAATATTGGACTATAATTTATACCCTAACGCAGAGTCCACAGTGATCATCCTGCACGTGGGATACTGCAGTAACCGTCTAGTTTACCAAGATCTCGACAATGAGAAACAAAAAGATCATAATGTATGGGCACAAAAACCAGATAGGAGTCTTCAAGAACAAAGGTGTCCATTTTAACACAATTTCATTAGCAAACACGTTGGCTCGTCAAACAGAAAATTCCAGAGACGAAGGTACACATAGAAATTAGTCTTATAGTATTATAGAGTATTTTCATTCATACGGAATCTATAACTGAAATATATATGCGACCATTTAAAAACGACGAAGAATTTTTCATTTTCTACAAATTCGAAAGTACGCAGATATCACTATTTGGAAAAAAAACGTGAGATTTTTTATCAACGCGCGTATTTTTGGGAAGATTTTTCAAATTCTTTCAACGCAATAAATAACATCGAGGGACGAATTCCGATATTTTTGATTTTAGCTAGCCAAGCTGAAATAAATTTACCCTCCGTCAAAAGCACAATATAATAGTCGAGTAGAAGATCAGCTTTCCGGGCTTTTCAACCGCGTGTAATGTGTATATGTATATGGACATGTGTGTATACAAAGATATAAGAAGGGTGGTTCGTTTCTCGTATCTTCGCGATGCAGGTTGGTTTTGTCCGAAATATTTTCGCTGGAGTCTTTCAGAGTATATAACGAAAATCCCAGTAGAGTCATGCCAAATCCAACGCCCATTTTCTTCAAATGGTTTTCGATTCCATCAGGAATTCCTGTATCAACTGAGAGCTACTTTTATTGGGGAAAACGTCCGAATACACAAGGAAGAAGATTTGAATATGAAGCATCATTTCTGTGATGAAATAATGGTGCAAATCTGGAAGCATTTCTTGAAGGAAGGATCTATTCCAACGCGAGGGGAGCGGCTTCGGATTACGGAAAAAGAACAACCGAAATCAAGCAGCAATATATAGAGTAGCGGAGAATATCGAAAATGGTAAAAACTGCAATAATGCAGGATTAGGACTCGAATGAAAATGAGGGATGAAGTAGCATTTCGAGAATAAATGACAAAGGGTGACGGTGCTAGAGGGAACCTGACGACGGCGTTCTGAAGAAGTTCTGATCTAAAGAATGAAGGAACCTGCAATACCGACTGCGTTAAACTAGGCGAGCGTTGCGACGCACACAGGGTAGCTCGAGCCTAACGGAAGGTCGCTGCGGGGAGTTGGCCAGAGGCAGCACAGAGCAACGGGGGATGTTCTTCCCCTGCTCCGGGTACGGTTTCCAAGTGGAAAGAGAAGGAGCGAGGGAGCGAGAGAGCAGCGAGTGGTTGGTGCATTATTGATCCCAGTGTGTGCGGACTGGGCAAAAAGAGGAGAGCCTCCGGCTAGGCTCGCGAAAGAGAGGGACTGATAAAGCCCCGGACCAAAGCTACGGCTCCCGAGAGAAAGAGTGCGCGAGGGGGAGAGAGAGAGAGAGAGAGAGAGAAAGAGAAAGTGAGAGGAAAGGGGGACGACAGATGTGCCGAGCCCAACGGAGCAGACGTATTAGAAATGCGCGTTCACCTCTCTTACCAGACTACCTACAGTTCCAATGAACCTTCTGGGCTCGGCGAACTTAAGATCCTTCGACAACCGACGCAACTAAAGCAGCTTTTCTCTCTCCCCTCAACTTAATTCATACGATCTTCCAATCAATCGGCCTTTCTCCATTGAACCATCATCATTTATTCATAACATCGAATAATTTCACTGTTATCAATCCATGCGTAGCGTGCACAGAAAATATTTTCACACTTATTTCAGCGTACAAAAACTTAAAGCCTTCCTCGGTTATTCTCGCCCTACAAATAACGGTTGGAAGGTTAACAAATGTCTTTTATTTCAAACATTTATATAAAATTGCAGTCATAGGCAAAGATGTAATCTTTATCAGTGCGAGGAACAAGGATGTTCCATAAACATCGAGCAATATAGATGACGAGCTAATATTTCTGTTAATGTTAATTTACGATTTGACCAAGTCATCCGAGTTTGAGTGAACGGTCAAGAGAAAGAGAGCGAGAAAGATTAGAAAGATTAGAAGGCACATGCCGAGATTATCTTGTTCGTATTTCGCTTTATGACACATGCCAGGAGCGACGATAAGAATCAGAAAACCAATGAGATTTTTTTTCTTTTTTAGTCAAAGGCCGCACTGTTACGAGAGAACTGGAACCCCCTCGTTCTCTTTATTACCTACCCTTACGATCGTTCTGATAGACCCCTTTTACACCCTTCATGCTAATCCATGAGAAGTCTCCTCGTCTACACACATTCTCTATATTATTTTGTCGTTCGTGTAATTACGATTGACACGAAGGAGAAAAAAAACGTAAATTAAACCAATAAGGCCTCGGATGGTTTTCGAGCTTCGTGAGACATGTAAATTTTATGCAGTATTTTAGTGAGGATAAAGACCAAGAAAAATCGCCGGAGCAATTCTCATTCCTAAACAGAAAAAAAAACGTTTTTTTCCTCTCACACGTTTGCGATAAAATTTAACGAATCCACCGTTGAAACTCGGATTTCGGATGAACTTACGGCTGAAAATACTCATTTCTTTACAAGTGGAAAAACACAAATATTGTTACGGGATTGATATAGCAAAATAATATTGTTACAAGCTTCGTGAAAGAGGATAATCGAGCACCCTAAGCTTAATTTGAATCGAACGATAACGAGGTTGCTGCCGAGCGCTGGAGTTGAGCGTTTCTGAGAGCTTACTATAAAACCATCTCTTTTTAGTTTGACCACGAAGCTTTGACTGATGCGAGTTCTTTCAGCAAGGATTTTATTAGAGAATTTCTTTTTTCGTGTTTCTGCTTTATTTTTTGTTTATTTCTTACTGTACTCGCCAGCAAATCCCCGGACGTTTTAACTCCGACCATTTTCCGTTTTTTTCTTCTTCCTGAGGCATTAAGCCGGCAAGAAACAAGTTTCACAGTCATCTATTTTGTGAAGCACATTTGTTATTACGTTGCTATAACATATTCTCTCTGAAATTTCTGCACACTTATCGAGATATTAGAACCAAGCGTATTTTACGTGTATCTACTTGCGTAGTCAGGTGCATATATGGATACAAATGCATGCGTATCCTGTTAAGCATACAATCACGATTATACATGGACAGCGCAGATGCAAGAACTCGAGCATAAAAGAGAGAATGTGAAAAATTAACGAAGCTTTAGCTCACTGTTGTCTTTCACTTCACACACAATGCGTACTGTCTTTTTTCTTTTGCCAATTTCATGTTTCATGTACTTGTTCACGAAACAGGAGCTGAGTCCTCGCCAGCGTATAATATTTATACGCGAATTCGTATTGTGTGAGCTGGACAACTCTCACCAATTATTATAGCCTCTTTCATATGCCAGGCTTTCGATCGGTATTTTCCAATCTCTCCGTGTTGTTTGATCGATGAGTGAAATGAAATGAAAAAAGAGTATTTTTCATGAAAAGGCAACACGATGAGAAAATGAACGTAATTCCGGAACATGCGAAAATTCGTGGGGAACTGATTTTATTCGTTGGTTCCGGGACGTAAAAATCAGACGCAACGATAAACATTCGATCCATCAATAATTTATTGACAGATTGTTTGGTTTGGAAATGCAGCCATTGATCCACGGCCCAATAAAGAGAAAAAATATTTCAAATTTTCGAATTATATTGCGAAATTTATATTTTCTCCTGATTGTGAAACAGGCTTCATCCTTTTCTAAAGGTCGAAAGAATGTGCATATATCGTCGATTTATAGAAAACTGGTGCTTTGCCACGTTACTTTTTTTATAGGAAAATAACAAAGAAAAATCCGGCTCACGTTAATCCCTCGATTTCTGTTTTTTTCTTTTATCATTAAATGAGCATATTCTACCATGAAATGAAGAATTATTTTTCAAAATGACTTTTCGTTCTATCGAGTTACGTGGTCAGATTTTTCCGCGAATTCATTCGTCCGATATCCATCGGAATGAATGAATTGATCATTCATTCAGATAAATGCCCGGAATAATTTCTCGATTTACGTTATAAAGAAAGGCCCAATTATTGATCAATTCTAAATTGAACTGAAAAATAATCGAGAGCATTCCTGGGAGGTCATGCGGAAATATCTCTTATCCAGGCTCTGTCGGATTTCGTTATCTTTTCAATTACATTTTTTAGTGAGCTCGTTTAATTGCAATAAATATATCACGAGTGTACAACAGCAAACATAGAAACAGTTCACTTCCTCCCTCTCTTTCAATTTCGTGTTTGCAGCTAATGGGATTGATCCAATAATTAATCCGAAAAGAGCGAATATTTCGAGAGATAGGATACACTTTACATGTTTTTATTGTTCTCTTTGGATGAGCTCCAATCCTGAAACTTTTCTCGTTTGATCATAAAAAATAATGTAATATCCGCGAAAAATTTTTATTATGAAAATTTTCATGAATAACGATGAACAAGGACGTTAGCAAAAAAGTATGCTGAAAAAAACTAGCTGGATTTCTTAACTTCGATAAAATTCGATAAAATCGATAACCCCAGTCTACCTACATACGTATAATCTCTCATTTTCAACGATACCAATGAAGGAGCGTGACTTTACTGAGAAGAATTAAGTAAAACAATAAACTGGTGAGTTTCCTTTTTTTTTTGGTTCCCGAGGATTGTCAGTTACGCTACTCATGAATGCCTGCATCCGTCAAACGTTACAGACCAATCTGCAAACTTGTCACGCGTGTTTGCTCACATTGTTTGTAGCTATGAAGTGAAAAAAGGGGCGATAACGGGAGCAAAAAAGGACAGAGAGTTGGAGCAAGAGGAAGAGATAAAAAGAGAAGGGTAGAAAAAGGAAGATAGAGACGAGAGTGTGAAAAAGTACATGGATGAGACGCGTGGAAAGGGTAGACGACCGACTGCAAAATACGAGCGACAAAAGAGGGTGATGCCGTTACAGAGGTGGTGCATAGTGTGCAATGACGCCGGTGGCCGCACTCCGTGGCCTCTTGTGTCAAGAGCAAAGAGGCCTAATGAATGGGTCGACTCTCTCGTTGGGTTAAACGATGCTCTCCTGTTTCTGCTACAAGTTAGCATTTGTACTGCAAATGATACGAGTGAAGAAACTTTATTAAGGATTTCTTCATTATACTTATCATCAAAAGCCTTTTTTATGCAGAAACAATTGAATTTCTGCTCATCATCCCAAATGTAATAATCATTATTTCAATGAATTTTGTCCCGTTCTACAGATTTTCAATAGCTTTTAACAAATCTTTTGTAAATCAATACTCGCTGGGCTGATTTTCATTCCATTTTTCAGTTTTCAACGCAAAGGGCTCACGATTTCACGAGTCAACCTAACAATCATAACCACAATAAATAATTACTATTTATTGACAACGTGATTTATCATTTTCCCTGTGAATGATATTAACACCGATTATATAAAAAACTATCATGATCTTTCCAAATGACATTACTCGAGTTTCCAGAGGCCTCGCCTTCCAGGGCGGCCATTTAGTATTTACCATTCGCGAATGAGAGAAAAAAACTTGTAGTACAGCCTCCGTGTCTAAATTAAAAACAACAGCTGCTTCCTCTCGAGTGGGGCTACCGAAGAGAGACTTTTAGATATATACACGAGCAATGTAGATTGCAAAAAGAAACTCTTTGGAATGTGTAACTTCTACATGTGCCTGAAGGAATTATAGCGAAGTCACACCGCCCTCTCCGTGCTTTGCTCATTCCCTTCGCTGTCTCTATCTTGGACGGTACATTAAATAGTGGAGCACGGATACAGATGCCCTCCCGAGTAAAAACAACATTACCCTAAATCGGGGTAATTAGTGAAACAGAAGCCGGAGAGGAAGAGGGGCCCGGGGGAAGGGGGAGGGGGCGGGGGGGGGGGGGAGATATGATGGTCCGCCCGGGCCTGTGCAACAGTGGAAACGTGGATGAATTCCACGTCTATGTATATAGAGTTCGCATATGTTTTTCTCGAGGGGGGTAAAACTACTGTGCTGGTGGAGAGTTTTACCCCAAAGCCAGTGCCTCACGTTTATATACGAAATGTTTCGCAAACAAACTACACGAAACTCGACGTTCTCTCTTTTTTTCTCTTCCTCTTTCTAGTTCCCTTTTTCCCTCATTTTCTCTTTCTGAGACTCACTTCTACGAGACAGAAAGGCAACTGTATATTTATTTTTATGACTCTTTTGCGGCACGAGCTTGCTCTCTCCTGCTGGTGCAGCTCTTTTCGTGAATAACACGAGACCCCATCAGCACACCACAGTGGAAACCTCGCTTCGTGGCTCCCTTCAATGTTTCCCCGCACACTGGTTGAATCACAAGGCAAACCTCTTTCCTTTCCTCCCGAGGATTCCAACTCTATTCCTTTCTAGCTATTTTCCTCTCGCCCACCCCCCTCCCTCCCTCCCTCCCGCCCTCGCCCCTTCCTTTTGTCTCCTCTCTCTCCATCTCATTATTTTATTTAGCTCACTTTACTAATTGAATAATGACGCCATTTTTGTTTATACTGCTGTCAAGACTTAAGAACGTCGTCCCGACTACCAGTCTTTCTTTCCTTCTTATGCATTAACTTCTCTCTTCGATTCATTTTTTTTCTCTTTCATTCCTATTTTTCCCCCGTTTTTCTGACCTCGCTCTTAGCGAAGCAAGAGTGATTAAACGCTTGTCGAGGAAAATGCTGCAGCCTTAAATTAAAAGGATTTTCTCAACGTGCGGCTTTTAGCAGAGTTTCAGCACGGTTGAGTTTCCCTCTCGGTACCAGAATCGCCAAGCATCACCCGAAAAAGCCACAATGATGTCGTAAACTCTTTAAAGGCTCTCGATCCCCGAAATCCACTTGAGCTTTCACAATAGCCTCGCCAAAGTTTTCCTCAAATTTACTCGGATTAAATGGTATTTATGTAATTGGACTCGGACCGATTGATTTATGCTTGAAAATTTACCGAATGCACGAAATTTTTCAATTTCGCTCCCATTTCATGCTAATCACTTGAATCATGAGAATGAAATTCAACAAATACCACCTTTAAGTTAATCCAACATATGAATTCAATGATAAGACAACAAATGGGTCCATCACCATTTTTTTGCTTCGTGGAAATGATTTTTTAACACGAATTACATAATTGTCGGTCAATTCTATTGTAAGCTTGATCGTTCGAATAATCGGGCGTCGACCGAGTTGAGGTCGGTATAGTGGTGTCTATCTTTTGGAAAAATTTAACTTCATGGAAGGGGGATCGACCGCTTCCCTCGTATCGATTAGAATTGCTAGCTTCCTCTGCTCTGCGGGGCGTCATCGAGGCGGGACCTCATCATCCGAAGGGAGTCTCCATTCGCCCAAATTCGGTATACCGTCACCAAATCTACATGAGCCCGCGGGCAAGAGCCACCGGGGAAAGGAGCACATTTATTGAGATAAGTTTTCTCCTATTTTTTGTTGAATGAGATGCGATATCTCTATGAAAAGGAATGTTAGTGCGCTGCGCTGTCTCCGTGTGTGAATTCGAAATTATGCGACAACGAAACGCGAAAGACTGATAATGAAAATGGTAAAATTATGGAAGAAAATTGCTGTTTAATTATATATTGAGATTGACAGAAAACAATACTTCGTTAAAAAGTTAAAAATACAACATCAAACTCCTAATTTGAAGTGTCCTATGGGGACCGACTCATCAAGTCAAACCATCATTTGTTCAAACAGAATTTCATGAAGAACAATTATACAAAAGCAACACTGCGACCCAAGTTCAGGGAATAAATTATTTGATCGAAATGGTGATTTATTCTGCGAGATTGTGTATTGACATCAAATCGACGATGCCCGAAAGTTCGTGAATTTATCGAATGAAGCTGAACCATTGTAATCGTTGTTCAATTATGAAATTTTCTTTTAAATAAACAATGCAGTCAAAATGATGAAATTTGAATTTGCGACAATCGACTACGCTGTAACCACCCTCACTTTGGCGCCGCATTGGAAGAAATCGAATTGTCAAGAGCAAGATCAATAAATTGGAGTTGAAAAACTCAACTCATGATATTGACCTATATTACTACACATTATGGATCAATATCGATGCATTTATCGAGAGAATGTACCATTAAGTAAAGCGGAAAGTTTGTCGTTACGACGCCCAGAGGAAACTTGGACGAACTCATGCATCACGTCAATCTCGTCCTCTAGGTTATCGATGTAATAACAAATTTGAAATTACGTTACACCCAACTTGATGCGACGTTTGCTATTTCCAGAATTTCCAGATATTGGTTTTGCGAGTGGCCCAATTTTGATAACAATTCTCTTCAGGCAAAATAATTACTGATGTCAACGTCTAGTGCAATTTCAATTTCAATCAGTACTCGATATTTTTGAACCTTTTTATATATCGCTTTCATCAAAGCATTTGACATTTGATGTCTAATGCACAATAATTTATTCATGCTCAATGTTCACATTAACCGAATTTCTACGATGATGAACCTGCTATTTCACCGTAATTTACAAGCCACCTATCGCGATTAATCTCATCCCTTCGGTATCGTACGTCATCCTCAATTTATCCACGCATATACAAATGTATCAAATAGCAAACTCCACCTCCGCGTTCGCACAGAAACGCCGTCTATTTGTCAGAGAACACCTCGATTACATTTTCCGGTTATATTAAAATATGAAAATCCATCTACTCATGAAAAGTATAAATGAAAACGACAAAAATTTCGTCACGTTTGGATGATGAACGAGGATCGATTAAATACTAGTTTCTGAGATATCACAGAAAAATCCACTGCGAAACTCTTCTGATATTTATTCCCCATACTTTTTCTTCGCCATTCGATCGATCCAAATTGTCTCAGCTTACGAGGTATTTGAAGATGAACTGTAATGCGCTTTCATCGGTTTCCAATTGTGGGCTTACGATCTGAAAAATCGCTTCTCAATAGATCGCTAAACGTCGAGAGAACATCTGCGAACCACTTTTTCGGAGCGTGTCGCGGCAAATTTTGATGCAAACGAGAAACGGTTAATATCGGTATTGTTGATCGAAGTTGAAGACGGATACGCTCCGAAATTTCGTACTGTTTTAAACAGAGCCATACGGTCTTATTCCTGATGTTATTTTTGGCACGAGTATTAACGGGATATCATGAAAATTGGCTACGACTGCAGTTCATTAGCGGCTTTGGTAATTCACTCGATGCATCGTCGCATAACTGGATTCGACGTGAAACATGATTGTATATACAAAGCTTCGGCATTCGGCGTACGCGTGTATTGCGATCGGACTCGTATACAACGAACTTAAGCGAATCGCGAGCTCGGCTATATATAAACGCGACGTTCATCGTTCCGCAGCAATCAGGCGATTGATTACGAACGATTAGCTACAAGTCCATATAGGTTACTTCGCGTGTGTGGTATGTCGATCGTACTCGCCATGTCCGGAGATTACAATGTGCCAATTATTGTCGAGCCTGTATTTTATAGCTCTATTATTAAGGCCTCCTTACCCCTCCATCCCTCCCCTTTGGGCGTGATGGGATCAAAGGCTTAAATCGAAACGATCGCAAAAAATGCTCTAATGCTGTCAGATCGTTCGAAACTAATCATCACATTTGTTTTAAGGAAGTTGAGGGCTGTACAGTCATTTTTTTACCCAAAAGTTATGACCTGTAACTTTCAAAAGTTAGGCCAGTAAAGAAGAGTTGGGAAAAAAAAAAGACGAAAAACTGGAGAAAGCTCAGTCGAAAACGCGGACGGTGACGATCCTGGCCTCAAAAAGCTGCACGGGAAACGGATTATTATTAATATAATCTCAGCAATCTCTTAATAAATCTGAAAAAATTGACATTATTCAGCAAGCCTTGTTCCCCAAAAAATTTCATATTTTTACTAATTTTCATATTTAACTGATTTTTTTACATTTCACTTTATGAGATGCAATCAGTTTAAAAGCGATGACACCATTTTCTTTCTAATGCCTCAACTTTCTTAACCGAAATTAAAATGAAACAGTCCGACGATTTTCGACATTTTCATTTCAGTGTTATCGGGCATCAAACAAATTCATCGAATTTTTCATCAGAATAATTGATTAATTTAATAAACGACTGTTCTCGTTTACTTCGGATTTTAGAACCGCTTTCACGTGTCCGAGTTAATTTAAATTTAGTTCACCGAATGCGCAATAAAATTCGAAAAAGGGAGTTTTATATGAGAAATTTTACGATCTTGTTGTTGGTTGGTGGAGCATAAAAAATAAAGTGGAAAAGAAAATACAGCGCAAACAAGAGAAGTGTATGTCCAATATACACTGAAGTAGAAAAAAAAGTTCGAAAGTGCAACACGCTTTGTAACGTCGAGAGTGAAGAAGCGGGAAACTTGATTGGGCGATTGTGTCCCATGATACGTATTTAAGCGGAGCTCAAATTTAAGAGCTTGGGCTGAAATCCTGCCTAAAGTGTATTGCTCGATGCTCCACGACGACCATTTTTCTTTATCGGTCTTGTATATACGTGTACTACTCGTCGTCGTTTCGCCCGTCTTCTTTTCAACGCCGATACTTTCCCTTACCTATCTCAACGTCCATCACCTTTTTCTCGACGTATTCTATGCCACCAAGTCCCTTATTTTTTTACGACCATTTTCCTGCACGCGGCAAATGTACAACGAGTAAATATCGACTTCATTTTATTCTGGCTAATCACGCGGGGAACTTAATAAGACTCGTTTTAGGTAGTTTAAAAACTAAAAAAAATGTGCTCTTGGCATTGAAAATTGAGAGCATCGGAAACCACAGAAAGTCCTAAGACGAACGGAAAATCATCGAAACCAAGTTTTTCGGTTCTCCTATGAATTACTCTTTCTCGCGATTCTAGCATTGACACTTTCCGCTTCCGAGTGCAAGATCGAGTGGTTGTGTTAATTATTGAAAACGTGACGAATATGCATTTTTCTTATATACATGGTGACCTGGCTAATACGAGGCTTCGCAACAAAGCGTTTAGCTCGCAAACAGGTGCGCAGATAGAGAAATTGGATTAGCTAAGATAAAGGGGAATACAGGAAAGCCGCGGATCTAATCTGTCAAAAGCGATGTCTTATCGGTAGCTCTGAGCAAGAGAAATTGCGACAAAGCGTCTCATCGACCTTCACTCAATCGTGTTAGTGTCGTTCCATACTTGAATACATAAGCAGCGACATATAATAGCTTTGTCAAGGAACGCGCTAGTCCATAGTTTCTCCTAAACTGTAAAAAACTTATATCTAGAAACTCGCATGAAATATTTATGATACATTGCACTATTCTTCATGTAGAAAGTGGGAAAAAAAAAATAAAAGTTGGATAAAACATTAATAATTTGGCTGAAAATGAATAATTGCATTTTGACTGTGGCACATTTTGCTGAAAAATCAAATGAATAAAAGAACATAATTATGGATTAAGAAACACGATGAATTTCGTTAGTAAATCGAGTAACCGAGAGGTAGCAGAAATTCAGAAGAAAAAGGAAAGAGCGGTATGGTGGAGGATAAGTATATAATAAGGTAGAGAAGCGGATGCCTAAAGCCCTCCAATTCCCGTCTCATAAATTGCTGCTTATCTCGGAGCACAACGTGATCCACGCGGTCCCATTATCATGCTAATTCATGATTACCTGTTCTGCCTTTCTCCCTCTCTCTCTCTCTCTCTGTTTCTCCCTCGGTAACAACCCTTTTCGTCTCTCTCGTCTAGAGGACCCCATACTATCTCTGTATGTACTTCTGCTGCAAGCTCGCTGTACGCAGCTTACTCGCATATAGCTATTAGCGTTATATAGACACATATATATGAATACTGGTTATGTTAAATTGGGATTGATGCGAGAAGGGAAGCTGTGAGCTCGATGCAAGCGCCGAATGAATTAGTGGCTCGGAAGCCTTCGTCCAAGCAGACCTGCCGACTCTGCAGCACTAAATATTACTCCTTTCTCATGCAGGCTATAATTTAATATATAATCATTCTATGCTTATAACAACATCATTAGACTGAGGCATCGAGTCATTAAAATTCATTTTCATCCGTGTCCCTTGGAAATATCGAATGCTGCTTTCACCCGGAATATTAAAAGTAAATATTTACGGTTTTACGAGCCGTATCTTCCACATCTTTCCCGCCTGGGAAGGATATAGGAAAAAATATCCATTTTCAATGAGTATTAAACAAAAATCTAGACAAATATTATTCTGAAAATTATATGGATGTTTGAGCACCGTGATTGCAAGAGTACGAACTTGGCACAAAGCTTCTTCGTCCCCTTTTCCGTGTATATAGTTCGTCGTATGAAATTAAGGTATTTTAATTTAATTTAAAAACCCTCATTCCCCTCGACGCCGAAGAAACGACTAGAAGTGTTTCACTTGTAGTGACTACCTCTCTCCCATGGGGCTTTTTGATGGTGCAAACTGCACATTTCGCAGATTGTAAATTCGCGAAAAACAGGGAGTAGCTGGTGTGCCGGTATGTGCGTCTTTTTATATCATCCTCGTGGCTTTTTTCCCTATCGACCGGATTTACGTGCCTCGCTGCTTTTTATAATCATGTGTATCGGAGCATCGATGAAAACACGAGGAAGCACCTGGAATACTACTAGAGAAAATACAAGCGGGAGGAAGGGAAGCGTTTTTATACTTGCATATTAAAATAGCTTGTGTGTAAGGGGGAAGGAGAGAGAAAATGCCATTTATAGACCGGTTGGCACGTTGCCGCTTATCAATACTTCACGCGTGCACATATACATCTATTATGTCTCAATAGGAAAGGTTACAAATGACCGTAAAAGTATAATCGAGCCATCACACACATGTACTACTTGATACGGTTGTGCAAAAACTTCTTTGAAATACTAGCCAAATTACACAGCCAACTTTTCTTCATTTTTTTTATCCTTTTAGAGCGGCTCGTTATATTTAGTCACGACAACCAAATGTTACACGTTCGTTTCGCATGCACCTGTCATCAAAGGGTGTCGACCGATCCGAGCAAAAAAGGGGCAAAAATTCTCGCTGCATTTCACACCCCATTTCCCGTACCAATGCCGCGTTTCAAGCGCTCGATTCACCAGTCTGACCTTTCATTCTTTTTTTTTCACCATTTATGTACCCCGATGCTTTTGTCAGCGTAAAAAAGAGACAGGGAAATATTTAAAACTCGTCTCTCGGCTGGAGGACATTTTCCCTCAAGCTTCCTACGGTAACGAGCTTATGATTAATTGAAGTTACCTTTTAACAATATAATTATTTATGACTCTGAATCAAATACGTTTTTTTACAATGCGTCGGGGGACACTTTGAATTATTCTTGATTAGAGTTGGAGCCTTTCATTGTTTTCGGAGCGAGGCAATTTTTTACGTGTATACATTTATTTGCCAAAAGTATTTCATTATTCTCTCTAATTGGAATAATTTGAGAAGAGAATTTATGAAAGTCGAAGTATGTTGAAAACTCGAAAAATCTAATAGAATATCTTCTGCAACGATTCGCAAGCGTATTTTTCGTCCGTTTATCTCATAAATTATACGATTGATATTATTAGTTAGTCACCTTTGCTTTCATAAATTCATGAAAGCTTGGCCACGCTTTAAATGGATGTGAAAATGAATCGATTCGAATGAAAGTTATAAATGAGCACGGAAGATACGAGGGGAAGAGGAGCACAGAGAGGAAGCGAAAGATGATTATACTTGGTAGAAGCGCGCTGCCATATCCCCCTCGAATAAGAAAATATTTTATATCCGGGTCGAGTTCTCGCATTTGCAAGATCTATGAGCACGACTACGGAACCGAAAGAAACGCCGCCACGAGAAAACTGATTTAAATTTCTCACCCATTTCGCCCTCCGGGAAAGAGTCTGCATTTTCGAATTCTGTCTCGCGCTTACCGCCACATGCGAACTGCAATTTGAGGAAACGAGAGCGCGTGGATTTGCAATATATTCAAATGCAGAAAGGCCCTTCGCTTCTCCCCTCCATTCCCTGCTTTCACATCATTCTTGAGGCAAGACAGTGAGGCACATAAACCTGCGGAAAGGTGTCAAATCAAATCCTTCTCAATTTTCATCTGCAATTGTTGAAAAATTGTAAACACGTGCAAAACCCAGCGAATAAAGTTTAAACAATCAAGAAATGTCTAAAGAGAAAGAGAGAGAGAGAGAGAGAGAGAGAAAAAGAGGAATTTCGATTCAGAACAAAGAGATCTGCGCGGGCAAATAATAAAGAAAAGTAAAGTCATAAATTCAAATGAAAGGTTAAATGAACGGGAGCGTAAAAGAGAGAAAAAACACTACAATGACACTAGAAGCTAAAAAAAAACACGAGAAAGCTCTATTCTTTGGTGGGGATCAGTTGGGTAAAAAGTAGGATGCATAAAAACTAGGAAAAGCAGTGGTTGAAAAAAGAATGAAAGGATTGAAGATGAGTACAGATTCGAGAACGTAAAGTATTTTAAGCATAGGCACATACGAAGAAAGCTTATTTCTTCTGTATGCAGAGAGTAAAAACACAAGAGAATAACGAAAAACAGTGGTTCAGACGAGAGAGAGAGAGAGAGAGAGAGGGGAAGCGGAGGTTGCTGCTCCGAGTTTCTAGAAGAAACGACAAATCAAATTTTCACTCAGAGTGCCCGGGCACGGGAACGAGAGTGAAGAGAAATAGCGCTAACCCTTCGTTCCACACGAGAGTCGCTATGCTTTTGCGAAGCCACGTTGAAATAGCAACGACGAAGTGGGCCATTGTTGCTTTTTATATGCAAAGCAGGGTTAAATTATCACCAGAGAAAGGAGCAGCCGTAGAAGTAGTGGTAGTAGTAGCAACTACCTACCTGCTGGGTATGCATGTATAAACGCGTATAGTAAAATTACAGTAGGTATGAGAGAGGAGAGGATGGATTCTGCGGTCCAAACTGCTCTCTCATCCTGGATGGTTCAGCCATTGTGATACTTGCTGACCGGAAGCGTCCTTGTTCCATCTCTCTCTCTTTTTCTTTGTCTTTCTAGCTCTCCTTCTGTCTGTCTGTCTCTCTCTCTCTTTTGCAGTTTGAAATATATATGTGCATAGTCCGATCTCAAACTCTACTGTTATACTCTAATTTCCTTCTCTTTCTGCCTCTTCCTCTTCGTCACCGTCTCTTGAAACCTGCGGGCATGCCCTTATTCTTCATTCCTTTCGCTCTGTATTTCGTTTTCCTCTCAACGACCTCCGTGTCCGCCGGTTTCTACTTTCTATTTAAATGTATTTCGCTCGTGCCACGCGTGCGGTCTAGTCCTCTCGCTGCTTTTTCCAATGGAAAAATTTTTCCGCAGTTAGGGGATATCTCCGCTACCGGTGTGTAGGAGAGGAGACAAGAGAGCTTGAATTCTGTGACATTTCTATGCAGAACTCAAGCAAATATTTATTTCGCCCAATTCAGCTTACCGCAGACTGTCACTTAACTCATATCAAGTTATGCCAACGACTACGTTATTCGAGACCGTGTTTATTCTCTACTCAATTTCTCTCTTACATTTCTACCAGATTTTCCAAATAGTTCATACACACTCACCCCACAACGAACGAATCATAAAAACAATTAGTGCCTGCTCCAATAAAGAGCATCAGAGCGCGAGATAATTAATGTAAATATCATTATAAAGTATGCATATCAACTGGAAAGTGAAAAATTTTAACATCGTTCGGCAATGAAAGAATAAATAGTGCTTCGAGAGCTGTCACCACAACGTAAATCAGCCTCATCACATGGATATATGATGAAAGCTATAAATTTTTCATGAATCGATCGATCGGTCGAGTCACCTATATATTGAGAGTCACCCCCTCGCGGAGAGTTGGTGCATCTGTTGGAAAATATCTCTGTAACTCATGCTGCGTAGTGAGTAATGTATCGATCGAAATTCTACTTGGTCAATGCTCTCTCTCTCTCTCTCTCTCTCTACACACACTCCAGTGCTGGGCTTTCGTCATGTTTAACAAGTACGTACACTGAACCCTTAAATTCAAATGATCTTCTACCTCCTCGCTTATCTGTGTGAGTGTGTCTACATGTGTGCGTATTGCAAATATTAAACTAAGCAGACGAACCCTCGAAACATTGACATCGTGTGGTTGAGCGCATCAGCGTTCCGGGTGCTCTCATTTACTGTCGAATATTATAGTAAATTAATCGAATTTAGCATAATCTAGTATACCGCGTAGCGGTAGTGGCATAACCGACCGCACTATTCGCGGATTTTGTGCATGATCGAATTAAAACGTACGAGGCCACGTACACTCAACGCACCACGTAAATGACAGTCATAAAAATTAAATTTATATTGCCAACCGTCGATTCTCACTCAAATGAATATTATATTCTGACGGCAATCTCATTTACCAAATTTATCGTACAGCATCCAATACAATCACTAATTTATCTTCTCAGTTAAATACCAATGGAGCAGCTCCGAACGAAAGAAGCTGTTGAGTTTCGCATATCTTTTTCGTATCCAGAGAGCTTTACCATGGGAATAAACTCGCATTGCATCATAGTTGCTAAAAAGATTAATAAATTGACCAAACATTTCAAGTTGAAACAAAACGAACCGGGTCCATAGTTTGCCTGCAAGGCAAGAATAAACTAATAAAGATAACAAAAACGAATGTTAATATACCTCTCGTTCGAGCTCTATCGAGACCCTGATAGCCCCTAAATTCTGAGTTTACCTGATCCTCTTGCAATTTCTACCTTCATACGAGCATATATATCGAAATGTGTAACTATATAACTGTAGGTATATTCCAATCATGGTGAACCGAACACCAGAGTGTGCTGTATATACATTTCGCACACCTTTGATCATTGTAATTATTCTCGACGAAGTGGAATGCACCATGGACTGCTCCCTCGGTGCTGCTTCGCATCTGCGACGAATTGCCGATGAGAGCGACTAACCACGTTTGTAACCACGGTCGCGAGGATCTTGCTCTATCTTCCGTTATTTCATTCATCCACTTTCTCTCTCTCTTCTATTCTTTCTCTAACTCCCTTTCCATAGTCGACATTGGTATCGGAACAGGTGGAATAAAAGGGTGCGACGAAAGCGTAATATTTTGCGTGTAGAAAGATCATCATGAACGCTTTATCTATTCGACTAACGAATTACTAACCGATTGTAAAAAGCACTGTATTAATTCCCGGCTACTCCTCATTTTGTTTGGCTTTTATAGGAAAAATCTCCAAGCGGAACCGCGACGAAATTGAATCCAGCTTAAAAAGTAAACCGCATTTTAACTAACGCGAATAAAATTATGAATGTTTTTCGATGCTATCTCTCATATGCACGAGCTGAAGGAAATGCAACATCCGCCGTGAAATACGATGAAGGATGCTCGTAAACAAAGTGTGAGTTAATATCTTGATGTGCACATACACGTGTACATTTTTGTTGTAGCATAAATCAGTTAAGTCGTACTCCTCCTTCCGTTTTATTTGATTTTTTTTCCATCCCCGTACCTATCCTTTCTCCTTCCATCATTCCTGTAGTACGAGCCACTCCAGGATAATCGATGCACTCATTCTTGCGAAACTGGTAACTGGACGAACACCGCGTATGAACACGATTGCCCTGACCCACATGCACGTTAAATTTACGTACCACATTTGCGTTGCGGAAGAAGAGAGAGAGAGAATAAGAGACTGATGGTGCAAGAAAAAAAGAGAGGAGGATATTTTTTCAGGATTCATGCATCGTGTACGTATATGCACCCACGATCGGGGGTGGAGGTTGCTTTGGCATGTATATTACGACCCTGCTCGTAACTTTCCTTTTTGCCCTCCACCTCCCCCGTAGCATTACTGTGTCCCGCAGACAGAGAGCAAGGATACACGCAGGAATAGCGAAAAAGTGTATCTGACGATATCCATACTTGGGTGAATAAAAAATATAAGAAAAAGAAGAAGGGAAAGCGAGCCAGTGAGGAAAAACGTTGTTCACCGCGCAACATAATTTTACCACTCCGATCTCGTCTGTGGCCACTTTCATCCGATTGGAAATGAGAGAGTCAGAACTCATGGGCAATGAAAAAAGAGCCTAACGCGACGTTTGCATTATCTACGTGTCGTATGTTTTCAATTCTCTTTGATGTCATCAGGGGATGCTGATTCACAAAAGTATACAAATAATATTTGTCCTAGGTGTTTACAAATTCTGCATGGTTGTTGGATATTTTTTGATCCAGCAATTGGAAAGTTATTCAGGAATAAATATTGAATCGCGGATATGAGATTATGAGCTTTAAATGCATTTTAAGAGCAGGACACACAAATTTTCGTTCGCCAAGTTACTCAATGCGTATTGAATTATAGCTGTTTTACGTTGGAATGATTTTTTAAATTTGTCTATCCTCATTCATTCGAACGATGCATTCATTAATATCAACGTTGTTTGTATGGGAAACTCGTCGATTGCGCATGAGAGGATTTGTGCTCGAACAAATGTGCTATAGAAATCGATGTGTGGAGCGCGCGATTCGAGCCGAATCGTCAGATGATGCTTCTCGTTAATGGATTCCACTGATTATGTACACAACTCGAGGCAATGCGTTTTTAAGGCGAGAACGATGAAGAGCCGTTGGAAAAAAGGAATTGAAATGGTCGGACGTTATATCGAAAGCGTCGAATAAAAATAGAGAAAGACGTTCCTAAGGGATTGAACAAGATGGAGCGTCATTGCTGACGAACGAAACACCCGATCGAAGAGAAGAAACTAAACGTATATGTGTCCACATGTCTATGTGTGTTTGCGGGATTGGACGTCTGTGTGTTTGCGGATGAAGTTCGGGGCTGAGGAATTGAATCGAGGCGGATAGATTGCGTATTTGTAGAGCTCTCCATGACGTAGAACTGAAGAACATTCTGGAAAAGCGAGTTACGTATGTGTGGCCCTCGCGATAAGCATGAAAATCGTGCAAATGTGTGATGAGGAAGATGCTTTTAGATTTAGATAGCGCACCGCACAATGACGCTCGTTCGACCGGGTATATGAGAAAGTTAAATTCGTCTCTTGATATCTGATGAGAGTTTCGTTGCGTATACCTATACACAGAGTCTCTTTAATTCATTCACACACGTGCAGTCCTACTTCCTGAATGAATATAACGGCTAAACGTTACTGCACTCAGCTTCCTTTCTTGGATTAAGAGAATTTCAGACAACTTTCCACACTAGCTTACCCCCTTATAGACATTCCGGATTAGCGAACACGAAGAATCGCACGGTGAGTCACGAAAGCCTTGAGTTTTGTGGCTGACCAAAATCCTTCCGATATTCGAGAGCACAGATTCGCGCTCGTTTTCCCTCTCGCACACCAGCTTTCCGAACAATCGCCGTTCTATCGCTCTCGACGTTGGTAACGAGTACTTTGACGGTTCCCCAGTACTTTGGCCGAGCAATTTGTCCCTGTCGCATTTTATTATGGATAAACCGATATTTGCGCTTCAACTGACGTTTCATACGAGCGGAACACCCTGTTACATTCGCTGATGAAAATGGATTGACGGGACAGCACTCGCGTATTTCAAAATAATCGGCGATATACCAAAATTAACGTTTAATCTATCAGCGATTATGAAATTTCACAATCGATTCGTATTTCATAGATGTACCAATTGCCTCATGGAATTATTGTATACCGCGAAACTTTTGGATACACATGGCTTACGGCGAATCACCCCGGCCTGCTCTCGGTATCCACCGCATCATCCACCTCCGCAATGTGTACTTCTATCAAAATATTCTCCGTATTTATCAGCTTTACATGTACGTCTGTCTTTGTTCCATATAGTTTGCGGAATTGCGATACGAATAATGGAGAGGCGTTAGTCCGCCGATATCAGATAACTCTAACGAAAGCCCTCAAGGCTTGTACGTGTTGGCACAGCTAATGAGGAACGGGCTTTCGCATAGTCTTGATGCACAAAAGTACACGCGTTTATGTAACCTGTAACACGTCGCAATTTCATATTTACATTACTTGCTGGCATACGACTGAGCGGCCCGATATGACGATATCGTCGCAGTTCTGAGGCTGCCTCTTTCGTCATGTTCGCAGCTCATTAATATCACGCGGCTCTATGAACACAGATAAAAACCTTGAAACAGGAAAACCTGAATTCCTTCAGCTCCTACGCTAATCGCGCTTTGCGGGGATTATTATAGAAATCTTTCAAATAAATATTTTTATTGCATTTGCCCCATAAAGATTCGGTGATCGAAATTAGCATCAATATTTGTGTTGAATGTATATGATTAAAATAGTTTTTCACTCTCCCATTCCCTACACTTTTCCTTTCGTACTAAAACAGTAAGGGAGACCCGGATAAAATGGGGTATTTCAAAAATTGCAGAAATAATTAATTTTCTTCGTTCTTGCAATAATTTGGTATGTTTTTCTAGAAAATAAAAAGGGAAACAATACTTAAAAACTTTTCGAAAACTTTTATAAAATACAAAGAAAAATCTTTAAAAAAATGGAACTGTTAAAAAGGCGCAGTTTTAAAGAAATCCTATTTTTTTCGACTACTTCTTAAAAGAAGCACGGTGCACTGAATTGAAGTTGTAGTGAAAAAAACTTTCACCCATTTTCTCGAGGTGCCCCATTGTGCCCCATGAAAATGATTTTTTTTTCAATATTGCTAAAAATTATATACTCCAAATTGATGTATGTATTTTCTGCTTTTTTAATAAAAATGTCAAGCCAGAGTTCGGTACACCGGAATACATACCAGTGTCTATGTTGGACCTCTCAAATTTATCGTCGACATAGTTTCGTACCTGTGCACACGCCCTTAACTGTATCGCATCTATAAATCCACGCGTCCGATTTACCATCTGGAAAATGTGTGTAAAAGTACAGTTCTCTAAAATGTCCTCGGCTAGTCGGTTTTGGGGGGCGTTACGCACGACGCATGTGGTACGAATCAAATGTATACATTTTTTATCCACGAATACATGGAGTCTCGTTGAGAAAAATGCGGAAACCGAAGGTTTTAACGTACAAGAACTTATGCCCTTTTTGTTAGCGGTTAATAACAGATATATATGAGCGCATGTATCGCATTTGTAATCGCGATATATCCAAACGAATTTACATGCATGGAAAGCATCAGGCGCAAACGAAGCACCTTCTCGCTCTCGACTCACCAGTACAAATGCACAATCCGTGGGATTAGCGGGAGCATCATTATTCATGCAAGTGCTATCTACCGCGCGTCGAGTTCCCTTCACTCCGAATTAGATATGGCGTATCGCAACAATTGTAAGTGTTGATAAAATTTATTTAAAAAGCGGAAGAATGTGAAAAAATGTCAAACTCACGAAAAATATAATGTCACAGGTAAATTCGAGATAAATCTGGAGCGGTGAGTGCTCACAAAAATCCACCACGAGGGTAATCTGATCGACCAATATTAACGAACGTTCCTCTTTTTATTTCGTTATGAAATGGTAAAATACGCGAGAGATCCCGGTGGGCTGTGTGATTTAAATCGCTGAAAAATAAGGAATATTGGAGGAACAAATAAAAGTGGGAACCTCGAGATTTTTTTAAAACTCTGTACATGATACAAAGGTGTGGCTGATTTTTTGAGTACACGATGAACATAAAAAGAAGTGGAATAATATAGAAGTTTAGCGAGACGTGTCCGTCGTATATTCTCGTATACGTATATCGGATAATCGAGCCGACGCGAGTGTGAGGACTGAGACAGGCAGTTTTGATGTTGACTGAAATAATATATACATAGGTATATACGTAGGATGAGTGAAAGAGAGTAAAGTGAAAGGAAGGACCAAACATCGACAGTTTCAACGAGAAATCGAGAGCTCCGTCGGTGAACGGTGGTGGTTCCATCGGGCATCGAAGCGTAACCCACGCGATTGCTACGTGATGGTTTTTCCTGTTTATCGAAGGTAAACTGCACGATGTGCTGTGTGGCGCGTCGCGTTGTCGTCAAAGAGTAAAGAGCCGCTCATCCGCTCTATATCCTCTCGCTCTCTCTTTCTTTCTCGCCACCTCCTCTTTCCGCGTCTAGTTCTCTAACCCCTCCGCATCCCCTTTTCCAATTCCACCCCATTTTCTCTGCCCTCCATTTGCCATATACAAGTTCGACTCTTCTCTCTGTGTCCTTGTCCACGTCGACGTTTCCTCCTGCCAGCAGCGCACCCGGCCTCGTGGATTCTCAATTTTACCAGCGTCCTCACAATCCAATGTCACAGTGGTTCAAAGACAATCACACACGGCGCTGCTACATTTCGCTCTGATCACCGCAAATGAGTCTACCAACCAGGACACAGAGAACCATGAATTTGCTTCACCGTTTTCTCACTCCACGGTCCACAGCGCTTCGGATCATTGATTTTGGGACGTAGGAAACCCGAAGCAACCATCGAAATAAGACACATTTTCCAACAAACAACCAATTTAATAAGGAAAAGTTGAGTATATCGCAAACGCTCAGAATTTCCCGTGTGATCATTTGTCCGTGTGTGATTCAAGGTCATCCATCATTTACGGGGTCAGTGAAAATCCTAATTCCCAATATATTTAAGAATGTTTATAATATTTCAAGGGAAACACAAGCTGCGCGCTCCTCTCTCCCCGCGTCAAGATCGAGTTTTTCCGCAAGCGTCAAAGGCGCCCGGGAAAAAAGTGTACCAATTCTTGAGTCATCTCTTCGGTGCTCATCCTACTCAGTGATAACCTCAATGGCTACAAGGAGGAAAGGCGCGTTCGCATCGTGAATTCTCAAGAGCGAGAACAAACCCAAAGTTCATGAATTTACTTAATAATTAACGCATCGGCTATGCCGGTGGAAAGGAAGGAAGAAGGTAAGGATTTTGATCTACAGACACTCCTGTGTTCAGTTGACTTTCTAATGTTAATCTCAGACTCTGCAATCTCGACGATCTACGTACGAAAATCAAGAGGAATAAGGTGGAATATGAGAAGGTAGTACACAAACGAACCCTCTGTCAGCTCAAGTTCGAAGGCTGAACGTGTCCTGCGTGTACGACGCAATCAAAACCCCGTTCCGCAGATCACCGAAGTGATTAGTTGCCACCATTGCTGACGAGGACGTAGTATATACTACAAGTATATACCGTTTATATCTATCGATATATACATCAGCTGTCAGAAATTCTAGCGAGCAAACGAGCCCCACACGCGTATTGATTCCTCGATGAAACAATTTCCAGAGCAGACTTCGTCTTTGCCAGTACTTTCAGATGATTGTTTTATCATGAAGACGCAAGTCAGCGATCAACTGCCTTAGTATTTTTAGTGATAAAATGGTACGATGAATTGAGTGTAATTTTCAATATGAACTCTGGCAATCTTTGAAACGCGGGCCACACAAACCGCCCCAGAGATATGGAAACATACTTGAGATTTTTCCATCGGTTTACAGATGACATTCCACCTGACCAATTCTCGTTGACAACAATGCGAATAATTGCCTCGGTTGGATGACAAAATAAATTCGCTTTTATCAGCCTCCGCAATGGCCATTTATTATATCATACAATATAACGCATTCGATAGATTCGTTGTTAGATATCTTGATAAAGGTAACCTATGAATCGAGGGAGTGCACATTCCTGCACATATCCTCATTCCCTGAGGTGCTCTACGGAGATTACATCTTGAGTAACACTATCGTCAGTCCCGCCCCAGTATTTGCTCCTGCTCTTACGATTTCACGTACTTTTGTGTTGCCACACATCGTCTGCAAACAGACATTCACGCACGCACACACTCGCGGATACGTAGGACGTACATGCCTTCGATTACTTTGCCATAACCCTTATACAGCCGTATCATCGTCCCTTGAGGATCCATAGAAACGATATATCGTATAACTTGTGCGTTATAGCCACCGAACGATCAATCCTCCGGCGCAGCACCGCCAACTCTCTCAGAACGGATAAGAACCTTGTCACTGATACGATATTTCTTCGATTTGACACCTTCTCCGATTACACTCGATGTATTCATTATTCGAGCGGATACTTATCCACCATTCTCATGGTATTTTATTAGGATCTTTTAACAAAAAATAAAACGCTCTTGATGAGCGATGTCGTCAGTGAAACTTTCAGTCTTTATTTCGTAGTCAGCTTCAATCGTTACACAAAAGAAGCAGGGTCACATTAATTGGTATCTTCGCGTCAGTGTTTTATTTATCACGAGCGATTGACAAAAAAATAATATCTAAAAGATTTGGGAAAATGGGAGAAAATGGAAAATTGATATGAATAATAAATTGGCGTTACGAGAATCGCAGAGTGAGAAAAGCTAAACAAATTGAATTCGCAACCGCTCTATCAGGACCAGGAACGATATGCCTATAGAGTTTAGAGTTTCGATGGGTTTTCACCATGAAACGTAGGCATATACGAAAAGCCATAGGACGAAATATGCACAATATACATTGTATCACGTACGGCGTTGGTATTACGATGCATGCCCAATGTATAGGGCATACAATACAAAGTATACAGTCGGAAGACATAGTAGTAGCCCATGTTCGTAATGGTGGATGGACCGAACGTGTATAGAAGTGGCTCGCACGAGGAAGCTGAGAAGTTATACGAGGCTTGTCGTCGACACGCGCATCGATATTCGCAGCACGGCATAAATAAAGGCAGGTGGAGTGAGCAGCCCCCAGCTACGGATTCCACATCGAGGGAGCAACCGGTAGAACAAGCTCCGGTGTACGTGTGCACACAAATACCTATGCATACATGTGTGGCTATTGGTACGAAGGAGTGGAAGCTACGAGAGGAGAGATATTGTAACAGCGGGAGAGAGCTTTGGCATGAAAACGTACACCCTCGAGCGTCTACCAACTATATTTCGCCCAAACCCTTCATCTCGCTCATTCCCCTCCCCCTCCTATCGTACATACCTTCGGGATATCGAATTATATTTTATGTTTTATTGAACCACAGATGTTGAGGTATCGCTTTACTTCAATCTAATAATTGGGTCAGTTTATACGTTTCGATGTTTATTTCCCAATGTTTACCGTCCTCGTGATTATTCCAGTGAATTATTGGATTCTTAGCATTATTTGATACGTGGTGATGCGATGATGTTGATAAAAAAATAAAAATTGTGAAGGCAATTGAATAAATATTGAGACGGCTAGTAAAATGTTGTGGCAATATATGCTTTCTTTTGTCCTGCTTTTTTTAGAGAGAAAATGTTTCTCAGGGATTTCTCGAGATACTTGGTAGCGTATTTAATTTTCTCGTTTAAACGCGAATCAGCGTTTTTTATTCCGCAATTTTATCTCGGGTACCGGTTGATAAAAGGGTTGCTTCAAAGGATAAACAAAATTGTTCTCTCACGATCGCAACAAAGAAGTAAGGTGGTCTTTAAGTAAAGGGAAACATTAATCTAAGCGCGTGGGAGGGTTGAGCGACGTTGGACGACAGGGCTGGGGTGCGGCGAGACCAAGGATGCCGGCTGTGACTGACGCCCGTTGAACTCACACAAGTCCCTAACAAATACTTCTTTGGCAACAACGCGCCCTTCGGTCCTCCCCTCCCTTCGCCTCTTTCTTTTTTCACCTTCCTTCTCTCGTAACAATCCTGTCACCC
Organism: Venturia canescens; assembly: GCF_019457755.1. Lineage (NCBI taxonomy): Eukaryota > Metazoa > Arthropoda > Insecta > Hymenoptera > Ichneumonidae > Venturia > Venturia canescens. The sequence goes on from NC_057425.1 coordinate 6,505,716, forward strand.
CTTTATCACACCCACCCTTCTTCACTTCCTGACGTACTTTTCTCCCTATTTCAACGATCAACCTCTTCGCCATTATCAATGCACGAACCTCCTTGTCCGCTATCCCTCCATTATTTCCGTACTTTTCATCCCCTTGGGATGTTGCGCATTAAATTTGAAAAAAAAAAAAAAAAACACACACACACACACACTATACAGCGAAGTATGCCCGAGTAAATTGCCATAGAGATTCGAGAGATTAAACTTGGTTATGGGACATTTAAAAAATCACAAATTTTATCTGTCATTCGTAATATCGACTAATTTATTGGCTCGGAGAATAATGAAGTCGTTTGAACCTTGAAAAATATATGAGACAATTAAATATTTCCTCAGCAATACCCTCGTTCGTGACTCTAATCGCTCGAATGTTTATTTTCTCTTTTTTAGGTGAGTCCGATAAAAGCAATATCGACATTTTGACGCAGAATTGGTGAGTCTCGTAATAATTTATTAAATCGTACGCGTCATCCCTTTCATTAATGGATATTTGACAAGTCCGACAATAGGTTTTTCCTTTCGACATGTATCGTAGCTCCTCTCCTTCTTCTTTTCTCTCGTGATATCGATTGAGCATTTGCCAAATATTCATGAAGTTATATTTTCCGTCGTGGCTGCAATATGGAACCCGAGTCTGCGTTGTAATTCAAGCCTCACATTTCGACTCAATGCCCAATAACTATTGTGCTACACTCAAAAGTTTCATGTTCCTAGTTTTTTTTTTTTTTTAAGATCCTGAGTTTTCGCTTCCGGAACTATATTGATGCATTACGTGAGAATAGTTTTGGTGAGAGCATGACTGAAGGAAAACATACGCAATAATGTACCATCAGCAGGAAGAATAACAAGGAAGGAAGTTTCCAAGGGTTGAAGGACTGGGGGAGGGGGGGGGGGGGGGAGGATGAATTGTAGAAGCGAACCGTATTTAGGGAACCAGGTTCGACACTCAAGTCGTCGGGGCTTTCTGGTAACTCCCCCTCAACTAAATCCACGATCCTGACTTGCAGGCTTGATGGCAGGCAAGCTCGCGTGTCTAGACCGGAAGTGGTTCTCGTGCAAGGCGTGGCTTCTTGATATACAACTCCTGTTATATCTTACGCAGCTACCATGAGTAACTGCTCTCTAAATATATATATATATATATAAGCGAGGTCTAAAGTACATCGAAGAAATACATAAAATATTCTTTTATTTACTTCAGTATTTCGCTCACGTCATCCGAATGACGCAATACAGTTTTTGACGACTTTCGTTCACCTCCGATACCTTAAAACTGGGGGAATTAGAAAATTAAAAGAGACTCGCAATATCGTTTTTTGAATTGTATTTGAAATTTTCGATGCAGAACCATTTTAGAAGGTCTTTTGTTTATTCAAATCCAGTACTTTTATATGTCTGCCTGATCGAACCGTTGGCTTCTACTACTGGATATAGAATACCCACTGATCTCCTCCTTGTGCTGCCCTAAGTATTCTTTGAGACTCCCAAAATCCCTAGAGACTCGCAGAGCCTTTTGAATCTTCTCCTTTTTTCGTCCACGAAGTGTCCCATTGACGCTTTATAAAATTAGCATTTTCCTTCGAAACTCTGTAGCCCCTCGGGCCACGTCACTTTTTTCCTACCCTTTTTAAGTCTTCATTTATTTTTCTACTGACTGCTACCACTGACGAAAATAATACGTAAGTCTTTTCAAGGCTACGGCAAAGCCGTGATACGAAGGTGTAAATTTAATTTCGTCCTGCTTCAAAATCGTTCCTTCTGTTAACGACACTCGAATTTTTCCAAATCTCTTCAATCTTCCCAATGAATTTTAAAACAAGATTTGAAATTCTATACGATGGTTTAATCGTCTGTGGCTCGATAGATGCGCGTTTCCAAATGAAAAACGTTTACGAGCACACTTGAAATTTCGATTCTCAATAACACCCCCAGCCTCATTCGATCTTCATAAAAACACATAACAAATAAAAACTCAACTAGGAAACAACTTTGCGGCTCAGTTGTTGATGAGCACAATTTTGTAAGTACTTTATTCAAGAGCATACTTGACATGAGCCAGGCTGAAGAGTTACTACAGCTCTGCAGAAGATGTAATTGAACAGAGATGTACGCAAAAGCCTCATTTAGGCTTGCACAAATTTATATAGCTCTGCACCTATATTTACGTGCGCCAGGCCTATGTATATTTTATTGGCTCTCGAAATATGCCCCAGAATCGTGAATAAACCGCAGCGAGCCCATTTCTACTGAGATATGACAGTCGACCGGAACGTTCGATCATGAAATTTAATTAATTCGAAAAACGAGGTCAAGTGATCGCTCTCTTGATAATTAACAGCAGAAATAAAAAAGTAACAATAAATAAATCTTACAAACGTCGAGTGCAGCCGACTAACGTTGCATTCACGGTGCGAAATTGTTTGTTCTCGAATTATTAATCTTCGATATCTGCCACAGACATTCATAAAAGCCCCCGATACGAGCTATGTGCGCACGTGATCGTCCCTGGAACACGAAGGCTTCCTACTTACCACCGTTCTTTATATTTCCAGAGGTTTTATATAACCCTGTATCCAAGAATCAGATAGGCGTCTACTCGTTATCGTAGTTCCAGGCTAACCCTGATCTCCTTCGCGCGTCATTGTGTTTCGTGTGTTTCACCCGATTTGTTAAATAAATAGGTGACGTTGATGAAGCGAAAGAGCAAAAGAGGCATATACGCGGGCACGAGAATGCCAGCACGAGTGTATATAACGAGCGTTAATAATGCAATCTTCCAACGACGTATTATGTCGATAAAACGACCTACATACGCCATCATCTCCCTTTCCATTTCATCCATCGCTCGTATACCTTCTGGCATAATTATTTTTCTTATCATACATTTTGAAAGGCCACGCACTGTCTGAATCATACATTCGGTTCGGATTAAAAATGATGTGTAGGAATTATTACCTGCAAAATTTCGCCTCGAACTTCACAGACGTTTGAGGAGTGGGCATTCAGGAAAATTATTTTGCAATACTCATTTTGTGAGCCCAACAATGCCAATTGGCTCGATATCTGAAGTGTTAAGAAATTGAGAGCAGTTCGAACGTATTTTGCTCGTTTTTAAAAAAATCATCAACGAGAACACGCCGAAGAGAAAATCGTTCAACAGCCGGTAAGTGGATGAATTTTTCAAACGACTAGAATTATTTATCCAATAAGTTTATTAACGGATGTGATACCGAAAGAGATAGAAATAAATAAATATTGATATTTATTTAGGCGGAAAGTATTGAAATATTTCTGTATTAATTCTGAGGACACGATCCATACTCCAGTTCTATAACAACTCCCTTGTGGTTTGCTTTAGGCGTTTGCTCTCCATTTTTCCGTCCCTCTTTCTCATCCCCGGTCTTTTCGTATATACTCGGTATAGTCGTTATTCAAACGCGAATAACCTCGACGAACGCGATGCATATGCAGTTTCTCCGAAACGGAAGTCAAACACTGACCGTTATCAGTAGGGCGAGGGGCGAAGAGGAGAGAAAGGGGGCGCAAGGCCGATCCGCTTATTGGCCCACCGAATCGTTCGACTTTGCGACGAGAAGGGATTGAAAACATTCCAACTGCAACCTTATTCAACATGGAGGAATATAAACGCTATTCGCAAATACACACGAGAAGATTGTTCAGCTCTTGAATTCATGACGCGATAGAATTAAATGTTTGAACAAAATTTTGACGAGTTTCGTCGTGTTTTCAGACCCCTTTATCAATTACCACATATTTGCGTTGAGAATTTCATGAATGTGGCTAAATACGATGAAATTCAGCGCAAGATTCCAACTCGTTATAAACCCTTTCTGTATTGTCTAAAAGAGCAAAAATATGTCAAATCAATATTCCAGGGAACAAGAATTCTTGAACAAAAATACGCTTCTGCATTTCCCTATAATTGGTACGTTTGCTTTAGAGCTACCAAAAAAGACGTTTAAAGTATAATCGTTTTTGAAAATCAGGTCACCTGGAGAAGCTCTCTTCGCCAAAGTGGCCAAAATAGAAAATCGCTGTCTGCAACCGTTGTCTTAAAAAATTAATTCTCTACAAAAATAAAACCTCTTCAAGACTGGCCCTGTGCGTTTGCACTCCAACTCTGACGGCCCAGTATAAAAGCGCCACAGTGAAAGCTTCCACAACGAACAACTTACCAAGAGAAAGGATCGAATAACTACGTAACTCTTTTGATCCGGAATTTGATCCTCGCATTGTGTAGCGAGGGATAATCGTCTCTTACATCGAGTAAATCCATGTAGTACGTGAATTTTATGAATAAGGAAGTGAAACGTTGTCGGGGGTGGCACCCTCACCCACTTACCACTGCCACGAGGAGAAAACAACATCACCACTGGAACATTTACCCTAAGCATCGACCGAGTGACTCGCTTCAAAATCCACAGGGCAGACAAACAGCGAGCATAGCATCGTCGACGAGATTACATTACCTCTCAGGATACCCCGCTTTGTGGGGATGTTGAAATGCACTCAAACTAATTTCTGTCTCAAAATTTAGTCTCCTTTTTATCATCGTATTTTCCCCTCTGTCTTTCCCTGCTTCTCAGAAACACACGATCTTTCGCGGTCCGTTTTTAGCCTCGTTTTTTTCTTCTGTTTTCCAGCTCTCACTAACTCACGAGCTCTCTAACCCCTATTTAGATCACTTTCTGTTCCATCCCCCCAGAGAAAAATCTCAACTGAACAACTGAATATGTGTACAAATGGCACACATATTCGTACACATACCCGAGAGCTGCAACGTCTCTTTTATCTCTTCAAGCAAATGCGATATATTTGTCCGTGTACATACGTATTATATATCCGCGACGTTATTTCGCAGAGAGCAACCTCCTTTGACGCCTCAATCTGCTTTTGTCTCACCACACGCTCAAACTCTTTCTCTTTGTTCAGATATTCAACTTATCGTGGCACGTTAAAGTTGCACCATCGGAATTTTTATTCAAAGGACAACGATTTTTATATAATTGAAATGGCGCGTTTCGTATAAACAAAATGACTTGTACGGAGTCGATTGCTCTTTTTGCAGATGCCATTTTTTCAAAGTAATTTTCGGGCACGAGGAGACTTCGATTATAAGAACGATTACGATGAAAATAATAATAAAAATTGAAGTGAACGTATCGTCGTTGGAGTGAGTAGGCTTCTGCCTCAAAGTCAGCTTTTGAAGAAATGATAGAGGCATTGCAGCAGCCGGTGGCCAACTCGTTTGCTCCTGATAAAAGGTTATCCGATTTGCAAACATTGCGTGCCAGAAGGAGGTCTTCAGCGAGGGCAAAGTCTTCGGCTAAATTTCAATATATTACTACGTCATCGTGGATCGGTACAAGGGGATGAAAGCAGATGGGGGAAAGGTTTGCGAAAGGGCAAACTTGACTTCTTGTTCGTCGAAGACAGCAGCAGCTGCGGTGGTGGCCAGAGCTTGGCTCGTAGAAATCGATCTCTGCATAATGTTTCTTTCAAACGTCGCCATAGACGAGGCACCGACATTATTGCCGCTCCCGGCATTTCATTTTCAACTCTGTACCTCCCTCTAACTTTCTCATTCTCTCTCGCGCATCGCTGGCTTCCCGCAATTTGAAGCTTGTACTGCATTTGCAATGCAAAGATGAATTTTTTTCCATCCACCTCTATCGCCTCGTCGTCGCTCCGTGAAGTTGGCTCCTCATTTCGACGGCATCTTCGGCTCCTTGAATATCGGTGCTGCACCTTTTTTCGAGTACCATTCATTAGAAATTTGACGATAAATTAATTTTGTGCTAAAGTTGCGGAGTAGCGAGCGAACTTGTGTTACAGTATTTTCAATTATTACGACCATCTTTTTTACAGCTTTTAATTCCATCGAAAATGAATCACCAGCGACGTATCTCGTTAATCACGTCATTTATCTCGCGGAACAATTAAAATTAGCAAGTGGCTGGCGGAGCACGAAAAAATGAACACGTCGGCGAATGGGATCACAAATTTAATTACGAGAATATACCGCTTCCAGTGTCGCCTGCAATAACTACAATTTTCTCGCGTTATTTTGAAACAGAAAAATTGTATATTTCGAAATAGTACTCGTAAGTGTCAATCTTTTAATCTATGAAAAATGAAAAAATGTTGAAATTGCAGGAGCTGTAGAAGAGAAAATGCAATGCATATAAAATTGGGATAGAAATTTAAAGTGGAGTTCGGAATTGTTCTGACGAACGGACACCGCTTTTTGACACAATACGCACCGCACGAAGTACGATTTCCCTCGACCACTCTGCAGCGTTAAATTTATACAATTAAATTCTCCCGTCCGACCCGCGCTTCTGCCGAGTTCTTCAAATAATTCGAGTAATAATTGTCATTGGACTGAATAATTTAAAAATAATGGTGCTTCTCGCTGAGAGAAGTGCGAAAGTGTGCTCTCTTGTGTTATCCCTTTTTCCTCCCCTCCCTATAGAAAATTTTGGTCCATGGCATTAACTCAACGAAACTCACTCTAATTCAAGACAACGTTTTTTTTTATCTTCTATTTAACAATTTTTTTGCTCCACGCCTCGAAACGATGCAAGCGCAGCACTCTCATTTCGTACTCGCGCGAGAGTGCGCTCTGATTATAGAGCTGCTAATTTGTGAGGAAGAGCCTCGTCGTGATTTTCCTACCGTGCAATGTAATTTCCCACTCTCTCTCTCTCTCTCTTTCTCTTTTTTCCTCTGTGTATGTGGAACCCTCTAAACGAGTACCATTTGTGAGACTGACGCTGAAGCCGCGCTCGACCCACAAAAAAAGTTCATACAGAAGGAACCCTGCAACGCCAACTTTATGCACGGTACGAATTAATTCTGCGCTTCCTCGTTGATGCTGTCCTCCAAAAGTAAAAAAAAAAGTAAAAAAAAAAAAATACATGTGTAAAAGGCTTTAAAAACAGCGTATCATCATTCAACTCTTTTTTCAGTGATTTTTTTTTGTTTTTATTTCACTAAAACTCGCGTAGTTGGAAGTAATTTAACGCTTCGAAATTTTTAATCTCGAAAAAATCCTTTTATCCGTGCATTTCTCTTACGAAACAGCAAAAGGGAAATTTTGATGCATATTACATCTTCTATTCATGGAATGGGGTTGACAACAATTTCCAAAAGTTGATTACATTTTTGAACCCTTTCAAATCGTTGAACCTATGGGATTGAGAAATTCACAGAATAACAGGAATCACTTCGGAATTTTGAAATAACAAAAATTGCTAGCTGACTTTTGCAGATTTTTAAACGAGTTATTTTCCCATCCGTGACCCTAAAAATATGTTTCGTAACTCATTCAACATTCCGATAGTATTGAAAATCAATCACACACAAAACGGAATGTTGTGCAACTGTATGAAATCTAAAGTATTTCCATGCATCAGGATTATCCAAGATTTCTAAAAAATTGAAAATAGTGCAATTTTCCCATTCATGACAGTTGAAGTATTCTTTATGAATGATTCGTCACTTTGATAGCACACAATTTCCAAGTACATATAGATCACTCACTAAAAAATATACTTCGAAAAATGAAATCTTCCATAATGACATTGAGTCCATCTAGTTTATTGCACGAATAAAAATGAATATTATTCATTTGTTCATATAAAGTTGTACAACATTAAAAATATATTCTAATGACAAGACGATTAAAGATGGCCCGGTGACTATAATAGCTGCGTCGTTTTCTTCGAGTTGTGAAATGATGTTTTTTGTAATGTCAACTAAAGCTGGTTGAAGGGGACCAAATGCGTCAATCGTGCGATATATTTGACCCGGGTTCAACCAGCTAAGCTTAACATTAATGTATCCTCATCCTTGCGAGGATTCCATAAGGACGTCACGTTTTCTTCCGGAAGTGAAGGTCAACGACGCGTGTTTCTTCTCGTATCCTTTCGAGCTGATTTTCGTTGAGGCACGTATAAAAAATGGTGTACGATCATCAGTAGGATTCTCTCGGTTGATCCAACAAGCCATTTTCGTCGTTAATACGAAACCGACGACCGGAAACGTCGGCCGCAGCAATCCACCAGGCGCATCAGCCACCACCCACTAATGCCATCACCGATATATAGTTATATATACGTATCACTTTATCACCATGAATCATCCCTCACCATCCTCTGAGCTACTCCCTGCCGACGACATTCCCACTAAAGCATAATACACACAATCATTTCCACTTCGGTTCTCCTTCAATCGCAAACTCTGTCTTTTGACATCTGATCCGTTATGAAAAGACGAATGTCGATCTATTGTTTCTATACCAAAGGCATCAGAATCGTATCGTTTTTATTTTATTTTTTTGCTGTTGTGCATTTCGAGACCAATTCCAGTCTAACCATTTTCTATCAATCATTTAAAGTGACAGATAAATTGAACTCCGTCGATGGGCAATAAATGGAAAAAACAGCATTTTTAATATCGTCAGCTTCCAAGTACTCTTTCGTCAACAATTATGCTATTGAAATAAAATAAAAATCTCATCGATAGTAGCTACAGTTTCGTACAGTATGTTTGCCATAGTTGCTAGCTCTTTTGTGCGTTCTCTATTGATATTTTCCGAGCATCATGAACGTCATTGTCGAGGTATATTGGCTGGAAAAGTGGCATTAAGGAGCTAACAATGGTCCAACATTCTTCCTTTCTCGACGTATATAATACCCGGGATATATATCCGGTGAAAAGAGCTTACGGATGCCCTGAATTCCGATCTTGCACGGGTTTGCAGCTTCGCTAGTAAAGCTTTCAGCCATTAAACAGACGAATGTTTTACGATTTATTCTCGAACGTGTGAAAAGTCGTTACAATTACGAAACTGTTTCATCAGTCGTTCTACCGTCGTTATTTTCTCGTACGTTAATCGACCTTTTTCCAAATATTCATGGGCTCGTTCTCACCGTTGAGGTTGCCTACCAACATTTTAGCCACACCCTAAAACATAATCCGTATAAAAAAACGCGAATTTTGAAGAAAAAGTCGTTCCTCTCGACGACAAATAATCCCCAAACTGTTTCTACTCTTCGCACACTTTTTCCGGTCCCGTCAACCCGATCCTTGGCAGGTTCCTCGTCTCTAATTCCGTCCAATAATCGAGGTTACGATTTGTCGCTAAACACATATGAAATAAAAAAAAAAGTTAATCTCCCGGAATCCGCGAGTCGAACGATGAAATGTTGGAGCAGCGGAGAGAGAACACGCGCGCGCTTTAAGTCCGGAATGAAGTCTATTTCGAGAGCGACCGCACAGATATGCCGAGTAACATGAGACGAGTAAAGTGTTAAATATATCCAGCACAAGAGTGCAGAGAGTTGCCGGTATCGCGCCGAATGAGAAGGGAACACACTGCCACACCATTTATATACATGTGCATAAGCACGCAGATACACGGACGTCGTACGGACGGACACTGATAAACGAAAAAGCTCGGAGGAACCATCGTGCCTGACACTCTATGCGGATATGGCTCTACTGTGAATCTCCTCATCGCGCGATATACTCGAGAGTTCCCGCGTCCGTTCCGATGGACGGTTATGGATGCTGGGCTGCGCGAACAGAACGCATACGCGAGATAACTTGTCACAAACGTGTATATATGTATATGAATGCGCGTTTGAAGATATATACACATAGGTACTTGTGAGCACGTAGCACAACGAAATAATGAAAACCATGATCGTTAGAGTGGTGAAACGAATGCTGCAAATATAGAAAAACACTTTCGATATCGATCGACAAAGTTTTCTGGCTCGTGTCACAATGCTCGGTTCCGTGTCGTCCGAACAGTACTTTCTGCATTATGAATTATACTGCAAAGATTATTCACGAAATTGTCCTATTCCAGTGGCGAGACACTATGGAATTTCATACTGTTTGATCGTACCTCGATAATGTGATGGTAGTTGTCGCCGCACGATGCGATGACAAAAGTGCAGACTCGACGTCTCGATATCTGCAGACGCACGTCAAAGATGATTTCCAAGAGAGTGGAGAAAAAAATGGCGGTCCAATCACTGAGACATCACTGTTTTGAGACTTGCACTTGTGGCATTTAATCGTGATCGAATGTCACTACGTTCACGATCAATGATGCTGACGGTTTCGTTCGGTAATGGTGTTTAGATATCGTGAGTTAATGTATGATGTTAAAATCGAGTTTGCAAAAGATGCGTGTACATTATTTAAGTAGTCGTTTGATTGGGATGATTTTTAATTTATGAGTATGAATGGACATCGTCGACACTGAAGAACAACGACCCTGAGGCGACAATTCCGCCGCTCTTTCGAGCTCCTACTCCCTCCGGTCTTCGCCAGCAACTCTCTGTTTCGCGATTTCGAATTTTTCCTCATTTTATTTCCCTTTATTTTCTCTTCTTTTCGCGCTCCCTTAAAGCTTCCCTCTTTCACTCGCATGGCTATAAAAAAAGTGTAAAGAAAAAAGAGATAGAAAAAAACAAATGCCAAGCTCCGAGTCTCTGTCAGACAGCTCCGGAGTGAAGGCAGAAGACGTTGGAGTTTATTTCCGTACAACGCACTCTTGGAGCGGCGTCGCAAAAGAGAGAGAGAATCAAAGAGGAACGCGCGCGTTTTGACGATGACGGCTCCGAAAAAGTTGTTGCTTCTTGAATAATTTCATGCTAGCAATAAAATAAAAGCCAAAATATTACGATACGCTTCTTGAAAGCCCTTCAAACATTTTTCCTCAATTTCATCCACAAATACTCGCACACGATCAAAAATTAATTACATTTATATTTCCGCACACCTTCACCTCCCATTGAACGGACCTCACAATGTGAAGAGACTTTTACTATTATAACCCGCAAAAATAGAAAGAGAATGAGATAAAGAAAGAGGCAGAGAGAGAGAGAGAGAAAGAGAGAGGGAAAGAAAGAGAGTTGAAGAATGAGGGTAAGTGAGAAAGACAGAGAGAGAGAGAGAGAGAGAGTTTCGTCTCGTCTCTCGTGTCCCGAAGTATACTAACCGATACGATATTTTCGAGGCTCGCGCAATCCTCACAGCGAGCTCCCGTTTATCGCGTATTTTTAGTCAAAATTATGCAACCTCTCCTCCGTGACCCCCCCCCCCCCCTCCGCTCTTCCCCTCTTCATCTGAGTCTTTTACGCACCCCCTCTTTAGCGGCCCTGACGACAACGATGATGACGATCGACCTTAACATCGGTAGCACAGAATTTCGCGGTCTCCGTAAAAAAATAACTTTTTCATTCTCCGTCCTCTAGGAAAGCTGAACAATGCGATATTTTTTCGGACAAATGGGAACGTTACTTTTTTGAGCGAAAGGAAATGCGGAAGGCTGGCGGTGTGTTTTGTCGTAAAATGAAAAAGTCTGAGGAAAAAGCAATCGAGCAAAAGATTATTGCCGAAAAGTCCATTGTCAAAGTCGCTCGAGTTCAAGCAATCTGCCACATTGAAAAATCGATCGAAACGAAAGACGTGCATACAAACGACAAATACTCTCCGTTTGCATTGGATTTCTGGTGAACGGAAATGGAAAAAAATTGTACGCGGAATTGATGAAGAACAAAAAGTACGAGAATGAATGAGAAAAGAGAAAAGTAAAGTGATTCTTTTCCCTCGGGGTAACAGCGGCTCGTAACTTTTTGCGCTCGTCGATTATGCCTCAGATAAGAGACTCGAACAAAGTTTTTCCCTCTCGACTTCTCAACAATCTTTCTTCCAAGTAAGCAAGAAATAATGAAAACAATTTTCCCCTTTCCGACCTCCATCGTACTACATGACCAGAGACAAATTTTCACGGCTAGATTCGTTTGGACGATCCGAACTTTCGTCACGAGTTTTGCTTTTCTCACATGCCTACAACGATACTTTTATCATTAAAGATGACTCCGGAACACTACCGAAACGATTAATGTTTCGTAAAAGAGGAAGAACGAAAATTTCCATGGAGACTAATCACTCTTTTTCGTCCGTTTTTATTTGATATTCTCATCGCTGCAACTTGAAGATGAAAATTTGAGCGTCAAGAAAATCGAAAAGATTTTAACTTTTTCCCTCAACTGAAGTACTTGAATTTGAACGAAATTGTACTTTTATAGACCTTTTCGTGAAACGAATGAAAACAAGAGACGACATTGCTGCTGCCATAAGTGGCGAAAATTTGAACGAAAATGAATGTAGTACGCGGAGACAAAAATTTGAGATATGAGAAGAAAAATGAAGAGTCAGAAGATGGCGTTTCCTTTCGAGTCTCATTCAGCTTCTCATCCTTAATAAGAAAAGTTAACGCAGGTTAATGAGGTTAATTGGCAAATTAGATTCGCAGTAAATCAAACCGGCTTGCATTAAGAATTTAGACGAGGGTTCTCTTCGCTTTCAAGGGTTTCCGACGAGTGCTCTTACGAGACTATGAGTTTGCCAAGGGTGGAACGAGAGAATGAAACAAAGAAGAACGAGCAAAAAGTGAGAGATGGAGCGAAGTCTTTATAAATGCGGGACATCGAAATATGTTTCCTTTAACTTGTTGGCAAAGGAGCGAAGCAATATTGCTTCGTAGACTCAATTATCCGGGCTATAAAATACATGTCTGATGCTTCATGAAAGCGGGGAGAATTGCCACACCTCTATTTATAGTACTTTTTAATTTCTGACTCGCATTTTTTATCGTCGAATAATTCTGTCCTTCCACATATGTTTGACAGCTTTACAGCACTTTTCTTGTTTTTTCCCCCTTAATATCCCGAATTCCCCGGGCTGCATTACTTCGTGTGCCACGAGATCGTAAAACGAACGAAGCGAGAAAATAAAATGAAAAAGACTCAAAGAGAGAGAGAAGGAAATGCGAGGAAGTTCTCACATTTCCCAAGATCTCCTTCGGGATGTTCTGTTCACCGTTCTCTCGTTTACGGAACGGTGTGCAAGAGCCCCCGGAGCGGTGTAATACTCGAGACTCTCTCGTGTCGTTGAGATAACCGCGAAGAGAGCTTCGCGAGAAACGAGTGTTCAGAACGATCCACTAGAGGATTTTTTTCCTTTTTTTCATCTTAAGCACATAACCTGCATGTTCTATTTAGCTGTGGATAGGTAGCTGTGTTGACAGAATAATAAAATCGTTGTCGCAAACCGGGTGCACAACGATCTCTAGATAAATTTATAATAAAATTGCATTCGTATCGAAATACTTGCAACTTTAACGAACTAGAAGAAAAAACAATGAGTTCGTTTCTCGAAGTACTTGAAATATTGGTTCGTGAATTATAGTTAAAAAATGTACATCCCAATAACTTATCTCTACGTTCCATTGCTGTTGAACTTTCTTCGAGTTGGAAAATGAATGGTAATACCGTATTTTAACCGTTCTCAGTCTCCCTTTTGTACATTTTTCTCCACCCTCCTGAGTCTTCCGATCAGATGAAGAGGTATTGAGAGGGGAGATTTATCTGCTGTGTAAAAAGGATCTTGAGAGTGTACTCTGACCACTCGATGGAATTTTATCAGTGAACCCGACATTCCCGAGAGCTCACTGCGCTGTTACTTTTATAGAAGGGATTTCGACCTAACGGTAAAAAAAAATCAACTCCGATATCAGTGACACGAAATATTGGTCCGGACCAAAAAAAATCGTATCCTTCCCAATACACACGAAAATTTTCAAATTTATAACTTTCCCAAATGTTGAAATAAGTGCTCCAACCCTCTTTTTATACAATTCGAAAGAAGATTTGAACTGACTATTTGAAATTTGACTGCTCCTATTTCGACAAGTCCCTTTCCTAGTTTTGATGAAACTCGGTGAATTTCTCTTCGAGATATAGATCGATAGTTTTTTCCCTGCCTGTTTCTCTGACTTTAGTTGACGTACTGAAAAAGTCAACTGGAATAAAAAAGCCTAGGAACTTTGTCCGAATGTCTGGTTATTACAGCGGAGACTCCTAGCCGAGCTGTCGCGCGTGAGACGCGAGGCTACTACAGTTGGAGGTAGTAGCCAGAATACGTTATCGGAGCCAACAGTATTACGAGGTCAGACACGCGATGCACTTCTGTCCGTTGGCGAAAAACCAAAATCAACGCGTTTCCAGTTAAAATCGATACCGCGCTGATGTAATTCCAATAAAGATAACCGCAGATATTCCTTCCGAATATAGTAAACGAGAGGGGACTTGCGAGAGAAGCGAAGTCGAAACTTTATGAGTGAAGTGAGAAAAACGAGAAATCTGCAGAGAAAGATAGTCGCAGAGTGTGTGTGTGTGAGAGAGAGAGAGAGAGAGAGAGAGAGAAGATAGAGCGGAAGGGTTAGTGAAAAAAGAGGAACGAGTGAAGAGTGAGAGAGAGAGAGAGAAAGAAAAAGAGAGAGAATACAATACGCAGAGTGAGAAAGAGAACGAGTGTGGAAGAAAGAGAGAGAGAGAGAGAGAAAGTGAGAAAGAGTGAGTGAGAGCAAAGAGGTTCCGCGCTCCGACCGTCCGACTTAAACGTGAACGTACTACTGGATGGGCGTCCGGGCCCGCACTGTGCAGCCGACAGCGGGCGTCGCGGCGCTTCCCCGCGCGGCAGGGACTCTGTGCATCATCCCTCCACCGCACAACGTCCCTCGTCGTTCGAGGGTGGGAGATTTTCGTTCTCGCGTACCCCCGACGCCTGCGCCGGGTGTTGTACCCGAACCCTTACCGAACGCACCAACCCTGTCCTATCTCCGAAAATCCACCGAGCAACACACCACCAGCACCATCCCCCTTTCAACCCTGTTGCCCTATCTCGCTCGTGCTCGGAACTTCGTAAGGTTGCGGGTAGTACAACGTTCTCTTTCTTATCCTCGGCGTCGAGACTGAATCCCAGAGCCGACCCGTACCTTTCATCCCTTCTCGGAGGCCCCCTCCCTCTCTCCCTCCCTCGTCTGACTGTGCCATACCCTGGTGATGCTCCTCCGGGTCTTTTCCTTCCCCTTCATCCCCGCGTCGGTTCTAGCGCGCGACTCCCACCCCCTTAAATCTCCCTCTCCCTGCCATGTGCCTGGTATACGTAACCCTCTGGCATCAGCGTAGCCACCGTCGACGCCGCTACACACCACCCTTTGCTCTGCTCTGCTGCCACCACCGCCACCACCACCATCGCCACCAGTCAGAGCTAACGCCGCGACGCCGACGCCGTCACTATGGAAAATATGAATTTGGGTCAGATACCAGCCGTCGTGCCCTAATGAACCTTTAATGTGACCCATTTTTTATTTTTCCTTTTTTTTCTTTATGGGGCATGTGGTCGACGAGACCGCGACAAAACGGGCATTCTGCTTTCTTTCTTTCCTTCATTTATGCGCTCAGAATGGGAGCTTTTTTCACTCACGCCTTTCTCTCCCAAGCTTTTCTTTCGAGGCATGATTTTTATCAATAGAAACTGCATCCGGTGCATCCTTTCATCGATGCTGCATATATGTGTACTTTGCACTCGAAAATTTTTCTTACTTTTCCTTTAACGGAGCTTGCGATCCGGTCACTTTTGACGACCTTGCGATGTTTAACGATCAACGATTAAATAGCTGTTTCAACCAACACCCTCCTCTCCTCTTTCAATCGTTTTTTCCCTGTACACCGTGTGTTTAATCTCTCGAAGCTTCCCCTTCCGTCTACGTGAATCCCTTACGTATACAACGAGAATTAAAATACTATGTAAATCACGTGCAATTATGTTGCGAGCGTGTATTACGCGGAGGGATGCCGATAAGCATCCCTTGACACGCCACCTCTCTGGACACAACGCGCGGTTAAAATGCTTACATATGAAACGTGAAAGAACGAGCGAGAAAGAGGGACGAAGAGAGCTGGCTGAAGGGTGGAAAGCATCACCTGTCACGCTCGATTACGCGATAAGAATTTCAGCAATCCATAAAAGTATCAACTTCCTCGACCCTTGTCATTGGTTATGCAATCGCGACGATTAATTACGATCAGGGGCTAAATAAACGAGCGCTCCTTTACGCGTATATATATTTCTGATACATCGCTCTCGTATTTCCTTGATTAATTATATCGCGCTAATTGACAGGCTATGGAAGTTTGTGATTAATTATGGTTATTTTTTTCTCCTCCTTCTGCGTCTTCTTCTTCTTCTTCTCCTTCTCAAACCTTCTTACTCCTATTACGACTCATCCTAGAAAGAACATCGGGACTGAACTTCGCACTCGAAATTTTGCCTCGAAGCTCTTCGAAAACCCGAAAATCCGTACACATGCCGTTAATGATAAATAATGAGTGTGTTAAATTCGATGTTGCGAAATTTTGTGAGAGAAATTTTCATTCCGTTTGCCAACTGGTGTAGCCAAACTCCGTCGAAATTCATGCGGGATTTCTGCACCCTCGTTTTTTCTCGTTTCCACAGTAAAGCTGACAAAATTTCATGAGAAAAAAATGTTGCTTGTGCAGCAAAAAAATCGTGAGCACCGAAGTGCTCAGAAAAAGATGTTTCAGGAGAAGAATAATTAAATCCCCGATCGTACACCGTGCTCGGGTTCCGAGTTAGCCCTCCGTTCATCTCTTTCTCTGTCTCCTTCGCCCCCTTGACCGCCCCTCATCGCAATCGCTGCCGCCTAACGAGTCGATTCAATTGTTCGTTCGTGGAAAAGTACTCGACGAAAAAGTTCGAGCTTCGCGGCAAAAGCACCCTTAGTTTTCGTTCACACAGTGCAGCTTAAATCGTTGCATGCATCGAATTCGTTTTGCGAAACAGCACCCTTTTTTCCGTCCTCGTTCTCGTTCGTACCCTCACGCATACACACATCCATAACTTTTAACTTGCTCTCGCTCTAGCCCTCTTTATATCGAGGAGAAATAATAGTTCGAGGCAACCAAAATGAATCGGTTGTCGGCGTAACTGCTGCTGGGCTACGGTAAAACTGTGCTTGAACACGTTTCAAACCGAAATCGTAATATCCACAGCTTGAAAATTTAGTATTCGAATGAAAAAAGAGCTTTTCAACTTCGAATAATTACGCGCGCTCGGACAGCCAGGAAATGAGGAAGAAAAGAGGCTTCAATGTGGGCGAGAGATTAAATATTTAGCACGGTTCAACCTCCGAAATAATTGACTTGCAACATACATTTTTTTAAACACACGAATTAGCGCGCTCGCTAAAAATAGCGTTTGAACACGTATCCTTTAACAAGGATCAAGAAGAAATCTATTTTTTTATATTTTTCTGTTCAAAATCGTGGCTACAGAAGAGATTCGAGTCCCGTGATTCGCAGAGCTGCTGCCCTACGTTGTTACATAAACACGTATATATATATGGCTCGTTTATGTATACATAAAAAATGGCAACTCGAGAAATCTGTTGAGCACATAACCCAGAAGGAAGCGGAAAGCCCAGAGCCCGATGCGGAGAACTACCCTTTAACTCAGGTCGATAAGGTATTACTTGGCAACGCACACTTCTAGCAGCATTTCTCGCTTCCCATCCTTCAATCTCTCCATCTTTCTCTCTCTCTCTCTCTCTCTCGTTCCCTCTTCTCGCTTCGTCCTATTACGATAGAGTGTATATTGGTAAAGCGGAGCGAGCACCGAGCGGCATTTACGAACGTGATACGCGACGCTCTAGGTATGGATTTAGAGGTGGCCGCAAGCCCGCGGGTTAAACGGGAGAAGGAAACTTGTAAGGGGTTGAAAGAGACCTAGCCAGAGCTTTATAACAGCGAGAACCGACCAACACGTCAGACTGTCGTTGCACTTGGCTCCGAAGTATACACGCCCTTGCACGAAATCAGGTGCGAGCTTCCGTCTCGTCACGTTAGTGTGTGTGTGTGTGCTTGTGTACTTTCTTCCATCTGATACAAGAATAAACTGCATTGGTACTGTATGTATGTACATACAGATCGCTGGGTATTTTATGCAGGTCGTTCCTCGCTGATATGACCTGCACTTTTTCCAAATAATTTTCTAGCTTATTTTTCCCTCCTGCTTCTTCTTTATACATTTCCCATTTAAAATATTCATCAATGACATTTTTAGTTCGAATTTTAGTCTGGATTTTGAATTATAGTTTCACATCTTCAGCGAAAATAAAAATTCTTCTTGAAAAAATTTAAAAAAAAAAAAAAAAAAAATTCATTTCTTGTGAAGTAAGCCTGAACCTGGGACAAATGAGGATCCAAAATTTTTCAAATTCAGCGACCGTGGAATAAATTACGTGTGATAATGATATTTTCTTCTGTTGGAAGCCTCTAATGAGCAAATAGGCAGCTCTAGAATAATCAGTATCACATGCTACCTTTGACGACGTATAATCAGCAATGTGATATGAAATAGGCACACGTACAGCGTATCTCCAACGGATAGGATGGTTCAAATAGGTGCGCTGCGAAGAACTAGAAAGCTTTCCTTCTGTCTTTGCGTTCTCGTCTCAGTTGCCTGACTAGTAGCATGATTAGCTAAGTGATTGGAACTCCACCCTGCTCCGAGTGTGATCTTCACCCATATATTCATGTGTTTATGACTGCACTGATATGTACATTTGCAGGAAATGTTTGTACTGATTACAAGAACAGTAAAACAGCTTTGCGATAAATTGCGGAGTTGTTTATGCTGTACTCAAATGCATTTTTAATGTCCTGGATATATTTTTATTGCCGATAAAAAATTCAAAAGATAACATTCGTTATAACGAATTATACTAAAATATAATTTCGAATAATATTTTGTAATTCCATGGTGAACAATCCGCTTTCAAGTGCCATGCCTTCAGTTACGTTATCTCTTTTTTCCAAAAGCACACACACACATCTCAAAAACTGTTACCAACGGTTTTGTTATTTCAGCGATTTTATATTGAACGAATTTATTCTTCTGTTTCATTTCTGGAGGGGAATTGAATACCAAATCAGATTCCAGTTATTTTGCGAACCCATTGAAATTTCGTGTTGATAAATATCGATATGAAATTTATTCATTTTTTCATAACCACAAACATTCTCCCGCTCAGGAAATAAAAGCGCGTACGCTTGCGTGCCGAATAGCGCTTTTTTAGTTTGTTTCCCGTATGTTATAAATCAGGTTACTCGATTATCGAGTCGAAGTCTGAGTACAACTCCCGCGTACGTGCCACATCCGTATGGAGAAACAGCCCGTTAGAATGTTGTTTATATTCGCACAGAATATCGATATGTTTTGTTAGTCCGTTGTACAAGCAGCGCTAGATAAATAGAGAAAGAGAGAAAGAGGGGGGAACGGAGATGGTATAACTTTTCAAATTTCAAGAATAAATTTTGTCGTTTCGACATGAAAAAACGCCGAATTTGCATGACACCCGCGACCGGAACTGCGTATCATTTTATCGAGAGTAAAAAAAAACTTATACTCGTATTTTCATTCTCGACTTTTTGTTCAAAGCTATTAATCCTCATAACGCTATATTTATGGCATTCCACGCCCGAAAATTGGACTAAAAATATGCTTTTGACATCAAGAGAACGAAACAGTGACGTATGTTCAAACTGACACACGACTCCAAACGAAAATAATAAAAATATATTTTTTCGGAGAATGAAAACGAATTGTTGTAATAATTTTCAAGTCGTGAAGAAAAATTTATGTATTTTTCGCACGTATAGAAACATTCCATTTTTCCACACATCCGAGCAATCTCTACATTATTTTCCCTGACAAATGCTAACGAAAATAGTGTAACATTGTCAAATAAGTTTTTGTTTAATTGGAACCGAAATGTATGCTTATTAGACCTCTCGTCAATCCTTCTTCCACGAGTCCATCAAGACTCGATGCGAGCGCAAATACTACGGTTTTGTATGCTAATTGGCTCATACATAAATATATACAGTGCTCCAAAAGTAGGGACAAGAAGGGTAACATCGCGAGTTCATGTTCCCTAAAATAGATGATCACACTCGTTGACTAAATATACATACGAATATACGTATATATGAGAGTGGGGATACACGAATGTTGTCGAGTTTTGCTCGGGAGGAGATGGAGGAAGATTGACACAGTCAGATGAGCAAGATGGTTGGCGGATGGAATTTCGATGAAGAGAAAACAAGACAGACGTTCTGTGAGCGAGGGATGAAAACTCGCTCGATTGAAACACGTGTCATTTAGTAAGATTTTCCCCGTGACAGTTCATTTCTTTGCTACTCACTGTTCTTCACTTCTATGCTGATACGACTTGTAACAAGCATTCCGCAATGGCTTGCGAACGTAGAAAAGTAACAAAAAAGAAACGTAACAGTGTGGAGAGAAAATGCGATGAAAATTTTCAAGATTCATACCATTTTTCAGGTTTATTTCGTTACGAAAACCTTCTCAGCCTAATTCTGAGTTTTCATCAACTCGATGACTCGGAGATCCATCGCGGACCACAAATTTTGACTGCGTCAACATAAACATAATGCTCAGAAATGTTATTCTTCTTTATATAAATTATGGAGTTATGTATTTATGTATACCTCCGTGTTATAATTCCATATTTCTGAATAGAATGTTTGTTGCCCTCTTTTTCAATGCACGATCATAATCCGGGATGTTCAATGAATATATTGAAGCTTTTGCCCTAGAATATTTCATACTGAGATCTTCGGCTACTGAGATTTTTCGGTTCCATCGTGACCAGAAAGTCATTCTCGTCATATATGCGATGGGTAAACTTGTTCGTTAATAATATCTCGATTGGAAAGCCGTTAAGTCATTCTGAAATTTCACGGGCGTATAATATCAATATTTCACTACAGTATTATAGAAAATCGAAATGAAATGTCAACCTTCTTTCGAAGGATGTCATCAGTTTTTTTTTTTAATCAGGTCGAATTTGGAGGAATAAATTATTCGATAATATTTTTAGAAGAATTCGTTGATAGATTAATCATCAAAGGGTCAAATAAGTAGGATTTGAAAGTCTGTGAACATCGCTATTTTATAACGTCGTTCGAGCGTTAATTTCTGGGCAATTAAAACGTGAAGTTCGGTGTTTACGTGGCCAGGCTGCTCGCGAAATTGTTGGATATTCGTACGTAAGTGGTTCGCCATGCAATCGACCCGTAAAATTGTAACGGGTGCCATTTTACCCCGCGTCTATCGTAATACGGTCGCAAGTAAAGCGAAGAGCAAGCGTCAGCGTAAAATCGTCTCATTTTACATCCCAATAAAACGGTATTAGCAACGACGAAATAAATACTACACGGGTCGCGTGGGATTTTGTTTGCGTCGACGATACTCCCGGAGCTTTATCCCTCCAGCCGTGCTGGGCTCTCTTTCTCTCTCCCTCTTACAAGTCTGGCTTGTATGTGTGTACGTTGCGATTAAAGCAGACGTGGCACGGGGACCTCTAACTCTTGCCCTGGAAAAACGAACCGGTGGCAAACAACATGCCATCTCGAATCGCAGTTCTCGTGAATTCCACCGGATAAACTTGTATTCTAAATCTCTTTGGCAATCTGGACTCGCAATGGGGGGGGAGGGGAAAAAAAACAAACAAACAAACAAACAAACAATGGAAACGAAACACTGTCAATTTGATTTACGACACGAAAATACATGCTGACACCAAATACGAGGATTTTCGAGGGTTTAATGTAAACCATTTTGTGAAAGAAAAGTATATGAATACAAAACTGATATGCTGGAGCTCCAAGCAAATGTATGATTCGACTTCGCGAGGATGTGTCGTGTTAAATCAGTGCACAAATTCTTTAATGCATTTGGGTCAGCGCGCTACATTGGAAAATCCAATGAAAAGATTGATTCTGTATAACGGAGAGTCTCTAAATAATTGAAAAAATCTCTGGCAACCGTTGAGAATTGGAGGAAAAAACATCTTAATTATCCTCGTAATTGGTTATAAATCTTTGGAACGTTCAATAAATCAAGATGTTACCAAGTCCCGTTAAATACTCGTGATTCCTCGAATTTCTGAAAGAAAGGCGGGGTCTATTATTTTCTTTTCTATATACGGGACTATAACGAAGGGAAACACACGACGAAGGATTTAACGAGGGTACGGAATAGTTACTGCTAGTGAACTTACGACGATTCTAATTTATAGAATGGCAATTCGCTTCGGTAAGAGATGGTCAGTAACCGCCGCCGGTGCAGTTGTTCTTTCTCTCCCTCCCTCCCCCCTCTCGCTCTCTCTCTCTCTCTCTCTCTCGCTCTCTTCCTCCCGCTCAATTCCTCCCTCCTTTTCTCGTTGTCACGATACACACACACACACACGGAGAGACACACGTACACTTCGCGAGCGCTGCACGTCTGACCGCACAGTGCCCTTACTACTTGCTCCTGTTCTACTGCAGCTACTCAACGTCGTCGTTACTGCTTAGTCGTGCGAATTTTTTCTCGATCCTTTTCCGTATAAGCCAGTGTTTATCTCACTCCTTCTCTCTGTCCCCCGTGTTTTTTCCTTGTATATATTGTCCTCGAACCGGTATTCTCGGTGAATGGTCAGTGGACTGACGAAAGTGCCGATAAAATTCGTTCCATACCGGCCGTAACTAACTTGGCGAGTTTTCTCTTCGAAAGCTACTAACTACTCTCCTCCAATTTATTTCTTATCCTTTGATCCTTTCGTTCTCTTTGCCGTCAACACTTCTACCTGCTCTCTCATAAAGCATAACTGGTCAAAGTTATAACGAAAGAAAAGCTGCTTTTCAAAGCGATTGAGACACGGAAAAAGGGACTGATTGAAAGCTCGATGTAAAAGCAGTGACGTTACCATTCGCGGACTCTTGCCTTCTCCGATCTCGATTCGATGCACCGAGGCTTTGTGATTTCAGTGTTTTTTAATTAGTGCAACTGTCGATTTCCGAGGGAAAAAATACTCTGGCATCATTTTACTTTGATTTGTTAAAATTTGAAAAACAAATAACAGGCGTTCATTCGGAATTAGCAAAATCTACGACGCCTGCCACTACGCGATTATTCGTAATTCGAATTTTCGTTTTCTAACTTTCGGTCCACGCATACTTGCATCCGAGTCACGGGAAGTGATTTTTCCCAAATTTTTTCAAGCTTTCTTTTATCGCTGTACGGATTTTGATCCCCCCTTAAAACCCAGCACTCCTCGATATCTCTCTTTCCCCAAGACTCGCTTGTTAAAACAGGATTGAAAAAGTCTTCTGATAGTTCGTGAGGAAGGTGAGACTCGTTGGAGGATAAATTGAAATAAAATATCGAATACAAGCGCTGTACGAGATGCTGTTCCCGGCGACATGAGATGGATTTCAAGCAACTTCCTTCTCTTCCGCATCACTGTGACGTGACGAACCGTACGGAATAAGGGTAACAGAAAAAATACCGCGAAGGAGGAGCGATTCTTGATGTCCTGGAACAAGGTAAGAGAGCGGGGGAGGGGAGACCAATGGGGTGAAAAATCAGCAGTGCGGAAGGCGAGCTGGCGAACGTCGACAAAAGTAACGTTATGCAAGGTAAAAGAAAGGGGAAAAAAATTGAGAGGGACGGAGTGAGAAGCTCGTAAAATGATGTCGGAGGATGTTGCTTCAAGAGCGGGCGAAAAAACTTGTGTGATGCACGCTCGGCGAACTAGCGAGGCGGAGAAAAATCTTCCAAGTAACATAAAGTACCGAAGGAACAAAGACGAGCGAGGGCAAAAAATCGTGAAAGATGTACGCGAGAATAATGACAAGACGTTCCACAGTAGAGAGAAAATCGCTGAGTATATGTATAAATATATAAACGTATGCATATTCGTGGAAAATATTACGAGTCTGAGGCCTTTACGCATGCAACGTTAGAGCCCTGAAGGTGGAAAAGGAATAATACGTTTTCTTGGGACTGTGAGACGAGAGAGATGGATATTGAAAAAAGAGATATTTTTTATTCCCAGTTATCTCAATGTCAATATAAGAAAATGGAAAGCTAACGTTTTACATTACGGAAATGTGGAGAAAAAAGAATCAACAAAAAAAACCAAGTATCGACGCAATTTATGCGTCTGCAGCGACGGACGGTGTCGCACTGAGAGGTGATCGAGGCTCCCACGGTGCACCCTCTTTCGTCCTTCCCGTTTATCCTCCACCCCCAGCCGACGCCTACTCGCATCTGCGCAAGCTCCGATTGTTCTCTTCCTCTTTTTCTCTCGTTCGTCACTTTGTTCTCTCGCCCTCTCACTCTCGTTTATTCATCCATTCGATATTACCAGGACGATGCTTTGCCGTGACCATCGCTTCCTGGAGCCCCGGAGCTTTTCCACTTGGGAAAACTCTGAAAAAAGGACTCTCATGAGCTGGAGTTTCTGGAAATTGTTCCGCCAAGTCCCATTTGATGTTCTTCTTTAATTTCGCATCCGCCTGTATATTTCCATCCCTTTCGAACAGCCCGTCACGAGAAAATAACTCAAATCTCTTGGGTTCTGGGCCCCTCCCATCGTTAAATAATCGAGCATTCTATCGGGAAAAAAATCATACCAATAACATTTAGATTCAAACCTTATTACACAAATTTATAAATCAATTGGATTTCATTGAATTGCGCAGTGCTCATCTCGACTCCCGTCCTTCGGCCTGCCTCGCTCAAATACCTTCCGCGATCTGTTTTCGTCCCTCTTCCCCGTTTTTGCCTCAATTCCAAAAGTGCTCGGATCCTCGTGCGTCACTCGCGACCAAGACGGAAGGATCAGTTTCTCCGAAAGAAAGTGCTCATCTTGTTTTGTTTTTTGTAGCGTTGTGGAATATGTCCGTTCGGAAGAGTCGCCATGCTCCGCTGACCCCGGCGACTGTGTTTTCATTCCGCGACAGCGTTCCGTCCGCCCTGGCCTCCTTTGTCCTCCGGGCGCCCGGACCAGGCGCACACGGATGTACGGTTTTTTCGATCTTTCATCTTTTTTGTGCCCCTTTTATACGTTATGACAAACCCACAGACTCCGTCACGCCACTCGCGCGTATGGATCTCTCATGTAGCATCCTAAAAGGATGACGAGCGACAAAAACGTGGCTAGTTCGTCGACGTGAAACTAGTTTTTGGACGCTCGGCTCAGCTCCTCGTGTTTCGCGCCGCGTACGCGAATACAGTTCAAAACACAAGGCTTCGTTTACTGCAACGAAGCGAATCTTCCGAAACGACTGTCAGAACGTGTGCGATCACGTTGACAAGCGAGCGAGGATCGTCGTTGACACACGCGCCATGTCGAGTTCTATAAATTCCCATCAGCACACGCTTTAAATCCGATCCACTTATCGTTAGTTTATTTTTTAACCCGCATCGGATTTCGATCTAAATTCCAATAACTCATTACGGTTAATCTCTCGAAGGGAAGCTCTCTGAAAAATGTGATGCAAACGAGCCAATATATTAATGAAAAATAATTTTAACATTCTCGCGAGTTAGTCACGTTCGCTTGTCGCTTATATAGGACCTAGTTCGCCTAGTTTGGTAAATAGATTATCGTCATAACGACGAACTTTTATTCGAGGCTCTTCGTGGCAGTATAAATATGGATTTCCAGCGGTATTCCCGTAGCTGTATCTTCCGTTTCGTTTTTAATCGTCGTTTCCATAAATGTAGAACAAAACGTTCGATTGATTTTTCACAAACAAGTTTTTCCTTCGTACCTCGATTTTATTAACCGCAGAGAATACGTCAAAGCAATATAAAGAAAGAAAAACGAAGGGGTGTGGTGGAAAGAAACAAGAGGGGAAAGAATCGGTGAGAACCCGGCTGTAAATACTGAGAAACTCATCCTCTCAGATATTCTCAGTCGTGATCCATTTGTCTGTGGTTCACTCGCCTTGCGAGCTATCCCTCACCTCCCTCGGTTGGCGAGGGGTCCGGCGCGTGCAATAACCAGTCCCGTTATTTCTTTTTTTACTCTTGCTCCTTTCTACTTTCCGCTTCATATCGGGTTCGAGACACGCTAAAAGGATAACGTGTTGCAAGAAACAAAGTTCGAAAGAAACTGAGGTTGAACGAGGAACTGGAGACGTCTTTTGTATACATACATACAAGAATGTACATCCCTTTATTTCTTTAAGCACACAGGCGCGCGCGCTCACGCACACACATTTACATGTACAGGGGAAACTGGGCGGACGGGGCACTTCAAAAATAGCGGAAATTATTTCTCTTAATTCTTACAATTTGATAGATTTTTTCGGAAAAGGGGATAAAAGAGTAGTTTCCAAATTTGAAATAAACTTCGAAAGGAAGAAACGGAAGAAATTTCAAAACAAGTCTTCTATTTCTTCGACTGCTTTTTAAGAAGAGCATTCAAGGTGCGTTGGATTGAAATTGCAGTAAGAAATCATATTCAGCTGTTTTTCAGGGGTCCCCGCAGGAGCCCCGAAAAAAATTTTTTTTCACGAAAACTGTAAAAAATTGCAGTAGGTTTTTTAGTCTTTGAACTACTTTGGAGAGAAAACTTTCAGAAGAATCAAGAGATACACTCACTTCCGGAAACAGCATTTCATATTTCAAACTTAAAAATCTTTAATCAACCCTTCGACACTTCTTCTGTGTTTTTTTCTCTGTAAAGGCCATTAAACAAAAAAAAAGATTTTGAAAAACAAGCTTCAATTTGGACTACTATTAAAAAAGTTATCAAAGAAAAACCAAAAAAGAGCGAGTTTTCTGAAAATTCCACATTATTTGAACAGGTGATAAAAAAACTCTTGAAATTTGACATGAAGGCTCTATAAAGAGATGCTAAAGATATAAAAATATTGAGAAAATCAAAAATGAAAATTTTACAAACCATCCGATTCGACGTAGAACGTCCCACATACATATTTATACATCGTCCATCATGAGCAATAAACGAGATGAGCCCGAGATGCCCTCTGCGTTGTGACGATGAAAAGTCATGCCCCGATGGGCTGAATAATTAAATCATAAAATGGTCTGTTAAACTTTGCACTTTCAATCGTCACGCACTGTCCCTGAAACGAAGAAATACTTTAGCCAATATTCTTACTCGTTTTTATTATCACGAGGTATTGATCCCCCAAGTATTATTCCGAGAATCAATTTATCGAAAGATATGAGATGATGATTTATTTTTCTTTCAAATAAATCAAACAGAGCCAGTATCGTTCCAATGGATTAATTATCGTTGATACTTATAATAAAAATAGCGGAGCATAATCGAGCGCATTTAGTGGATATTTTAATGACGAGGCAAATGGTGTTTGAAATTGGAAAACGAGCTCTCATCTTTTATGTCTGAACGTACATTAACCGTTTTCACTAAGGGTTTTATTCACTTTTGTTCGTTAGGCTGTTTCGAGATTTTCCAGAACAATTGCGAGAGTGCTCGTATATCGGTACGATACGATACGTTAATGACGGTATAACTTGACAGATAAAAGCACATACAGCAACGTAACTTAAGTTATAAATGAGTACGTTTATTGTCTGTTTGCTTCGTCGAGACCATTATCTCCCAATCTTCCATCTCGTTTTCTCTTTTCGTTCCATTTTCGTCTCTTCTCTTTTTCTCCTTCTCTGCTTGAAAGCAGAGATTCCATATTCGTATGCACAACGCATTCATGTCGCGTTTCTCTCGCATCCCCATGAAGACTTTATGTGACAGTAAAAAAAAATAAATTAAAGTAAAAGTTTACGACATAAATTCTCAGCCGAGGGAACAACGTTCTCTGCAATGTTCCAACCGATGGAAAAATAAAAACCGTTGGACAACTTTTTATTTCCTACCCGTGTGAAAATGGAGGAGAACAAACATGTTACAATTTTTACCTATCTTTCTTCGCGCTTAACAATAATGCGTTTCCGCTTCAAATCGTTAACACTTCGATTCATTTCATTGTTATTGAAGCCTTGGAAAAAATCACAGGAAGGAACATTTTTTTCAGATTGGCTAATAATGTTATTTCTATGAATTTTTTACCAATACATATAATTTTAACTCTTTGTCCAGAAAATTGGATCTTTCGTATCTGAGCCAAAATGATTTCGGTTTATAAATTGTTTCATTCACTGAACGAAAAATATATGAACAAATATATTTGCGTAAAATTTTTTCATCGAAATATAAAGTTTTTGCAAAACAGCATGACTTTTTTCAGAATCTTTCGCGTATATCGGTAGAGCAAAAAAACGCTCGGACGTGGAAGACCCGAGCTTACAAACAACTCGGGCTGGAAAAACCTTTCGAGACGAGCAGTTGAATATTCAGATATGTTGGACTTTTTTTCTGAAACTGTATATTCGTTTAGTGTTATCCTATTATCTTCCTATTGTGCAATTATTATTACTGCAATGCTTATTTTAATTAACAATAAATATCAAGGGACCACTCGTTCCAGTACCTTTAACGATCTCATTACAAAAACAAATGAAAAATATCGCTTTCCAAACGACTGCCCTCGCTATTTCGAGCAGCACGTGAATTTCCATGGGACATTCATTCGAATATTCCATCTATTTATTTTATCTTAATTCAATCGTAACGATTGTATTGTACATGCAGAACGAAACTGGCGTATACAATCGGTAGGAATGAAAGCTTTTCGAGTATGCGGAAAAATCAGCTGGTTCGTTAGTGTCGAGCATCGAGCTAATATAGCATGCACCGTCCGAATTTAACAACCCCGTTACGCTGCATGCCGATGCGCTTGTTTTGATAAATCGGAACTGACTCAACGGCTTTTTTCGGATCCTCTGTATAAATACGAGAGCGATCTCCGCATGTGTAACGAGTAACGAAATCGTCAGGGTTTCCGTGAAAATTTCTGAAATTCGAGGCATTTTTTGTGTCGAAATAAAAGCAGCGTCAGCAAGTGATGTATATTTTTTTCACGCATACTCTATCGTACACAGCCTTGGAAAAAGCTTGATTCACATCGACAACACATGGGCAAAATCCTACTTGGTCCCTAGTCGGAATGAATGCCGTTAATGAAAGTAATTTTTCAGGTAATCGACAACGCCAACGAGCAAGCGCTGGAAAAGGGGGATGAAATGCCCTATCGATTAATTATACTTTTTTCATTTTCCATCGTCGTTCTGGATTCTGTTACACATGCGAGTTATCGAGGGGGGATAGAAAAAGAAAGGAGTAGAAAGGGCAATAGAGAAAATGTGAAAATGAGGAGAAAAAAAAGAAACTGCGAAGGAGCGAGAGCGAGTGGGCACCCGTACTTTCTCTCTCTCCTCCTCTCGCTCTTTTTCTCTTTCGGAAAATGAGGGTAGAAGAGAGACGAAAGCCGAGAGGGAATAACATAAAAATGTTGGCGATTCTCCAAAGAGCTTGCCAACTCTCGAACGACTACTAAATCAAAATACCCCTAGCTTGAACTCTGTTGTGTGTATGTGTGGCAGCCTCCCTCTGTCTCTCTCTCTCTCTCTCTTCCTGGGGTGGCTCGCGTATACTAACACCGACAACTAAATTTTATTCCGAATCCTTTTATCGGAAAACCTATTTTCGTGGAAAAATGTAAATCATGGTTACTAGAGGACCGCACACTGTGTGCCCCAACATCGCACACGATAGCCAGAAACGAAGTTCTCTTTCTCGTCCCGTCGCTTTCGAGTCCACGCGATATCCCGTGCAAAGCTCCAACGATTTTTTCCCTTTCGCTTTATTATATTTATACGTTGTGACGCCAACGATTGTCGATTCGCCTTCGACTTGAAGCGTGCTTCATAATCGCTCAATTACTACTTCACTTGTTCATTTGATCCCGCGTTTACGAATGATCACACATAATTAAAAATGGAAATACGTGATTAATCAGGAAAACAGTGACCACCAAGTATTTTCGAGAAAAAATTGAATGGTATTGGAATGAAAAAAAAAAATCGATTGTGCAACACAATTATCTTAACTGAGAGTATAAATCAGTCGACTAAGCTCACTTGGAATTTTCGAAATCAAACTGCGTCAAAGGATTTCGATTTCGAAAAATCCAAGCCAAGTTAGTCGACTGACCCATATACTTTTAATGGCAGATAATTAATGGTAGATCATGGAATTAGATCGATTTTCAATTATACACGGAAGGCATCTAAATTTTTGTGCGATGTTCATTGACGGTGGTATTCACATGACAATCCATTATGTTTCCGAGACTCAAAATGAGAAGTAAAACCATACGAAATGAACTTTTGCAGGTGTGTTGTGTCGAAAGATAAGAAAGCGTGCAAGTCG
The DNA here is from genome assembly GCF_019457755.1 of Venturia canescens. Taxonomy (NCBI): domain Eukaryota; kingdom Metazoa; phylum Arthropoda; class Insecta; order Hymenoptera; family Ichneumonidae; genus Venturia; species Venturia canescens. The sequence continues at coordinate 6,535,906 of NC_057425.1, forward strand.
GGGCGTATGCAATTTTCCCCGTTCCATTTGTGAATCGAAAGTGAGTATTATTATATCGTGGACTAACAGCATCACTTATTGAGACTTTTACTAACGATTGACTTGTGTCTGTTGGTGCAGATTGCCTTAGAGACGCGGACGGAATGTAGACGAGTAGATCCCCGGATCTTTCGTGCTGCATACTTTTTCTCTTTCCCCTTTTCCCTCTCTATACCTTCGGTTAATTAACTTCCGTTTGTATATTCCCTCTGTCTCTCTGGCTCTTTCGTACTATCTTTACGTAAACTCTACATATATAGACACGGAGTCTTCTCGCTTGCTCTCTGCGAAGGCAAAGTTTCGCTAAGTCCTTCGTTAGGACGAAACTCCTTGAATTGTGAGACCCGCGCGCGAATACGCCAGGAGAAAGAGAAAGGAAATTATCGCTCGTTGGCGGAGACGCGGACAGGAAACTCATTGCGAAAGCACTTTGCAGGTTACGAGAAAAAAATTATACTGCATTTGCATCAGGCATTTTCTCGAAACTTCCGGCTCATTTCATTCATAACCATCCTTTTATTTATCTTTAGTGAATATCTTATGATCCAGGCATTCCAAATCATTAGAATTTCCCTCGTCAACTCGAGGACGACAAAATCTGGTAGAAGAAATATTTGATAAAATGTTCTGCATTCCTTTAAATACGTGGCAATCGTAAATGATTTTTCATATCGCACACGACACTGCCATATTGTATACATTCAGGTTTGCAGATAGATTTTATGCACCCTTATATGTGGCTCTGTATGCTGCGTTCGTGCGCAATGGCAGTATGTCCTGTGGAAAATTCCACTGGTTTTGTTAGGCAAACTGCACGTACGTTTTCCTCCTTGTCTCTCCTCGCCTCTCGCCACCTTGCTCTCTCATTCTCTCGCAACTTATTGTATGGAAGGAGGACGAGAAAAGGGATGAAGAAGACGCTGGAGCGTCGAGCACGTTCGTGGAAATGTAAATTCCTGTGGTAAAGTTCTTGGCTCTTTCTCAGTACAGCACAGCAAAATTCGTGAGCATGGAATGAAAGCTTTTCGTCAGTTTCTCTTCGTACATAAAAGTATATACATACATATACAAATGCGTTGGCGATATAGTGATGAAGCGCTCAGACTGTGTAAAAAGAGACGGAACGAACGAGTATCGAGCAGTGATGAATTTTTAATAAATAATTCATCAGGTCGAGATGGTGAGTGGCCCAGAGATGGGAGATGAGAAAATTAACCATGGAATCCGTCCCATCTCTCTCTCTCTCTCTCTCACTCTCTCTCTCTCTCTTTCTTCCATGCCCTTTCCTTCTTGGTGAAAGGATGGAGAAAAGACTCATTAATCGCAGAATATTACGCGTTGAACCGACACTCAAACGAATATACCGCCACCCAAGAATGAGAAACATGAAAAGGAATACGCTAAGTCGTTGGAATTATTTATTTCCATGAGCTTTTTTTATTCCAACGTTCTTACCAAATGATTAATTCTTTGCTACATCTCACGTGTGCTCGATAGCAACTAACGATGTTTGGCAACAACTCGGAATGGAGGTTTCACATTTCGATAAAAGCGAAACGTCTTTTTTAACCCTACACCTCATGTGCCTTTTTTCATACCCTCAACCTCATGACCGGGGTTTGAACGCACCCCACTCTTTTTCTGCTTATAAATCCGGTCCTACGATGCTAAACTGACTTTATCCTACACCATTTTCTTCGTTTTTTTTATAACGAAAAGAATGATGTACGATAAAACTAATTTCAATTGAATTTATATATAAAAAAATCCGTCGATAATCAGTCGATAATGTCGCTTGTTAGGACGGGAGCGTAGTTTGAAGTTCGCATGGGGTGTGCTCACACCCCAGTCATGCGTTCTAGGGTTAAGAAAGGACTAGCTAACCCGGCCACGCTTCGGTGTGACTCATCAGTCTAATCATAATAATCGTTAAGGAAATAAATACAAAATTTATATTAATAGGTGATTTTCTGATAAAAAAAACATCATTCAATTTAATACCCTACTTTCACGTTGCTGTGGCTATGCTGTTAAATGACATGAAAGAAAGAAAGACTGTTATTTACTCAAAATGATTGGTAAATAAAAATCCCTCACTAAAATTAATCGTGGTCAAAAAATTTGCAAAAAATATTTTTTTTTTCAATTTTTTCTTTCGAAAAATCCATGTGCCAACATAATATGACTAGTCTCGTTGTTTACAGGTCACAGGGAAGTCATAAAAAATTGACAAGAATGGTACTCAACATTGGAATTTTTGTTTGATAATTCTCATGACCCTCCGATCATTGAGACTCTTCATAAATTCTCTTGACTTTTCGTTTCAGTAGGAAAGTATACAAAAACACTTTCCTAATAAAATGTGTTATGTAAAAATTGCCAACTAAATCCAAATTAATATTTATAGATAGATTATGATCATTGATAAACTCCAAACAAAATGCATTTTAATGATTTTCGAAATCAGTTTTTCTTATTCATGATCTTTATCGCATCATTATTTGTTTTGTATCATTGCAAATATCTTGATCTTATCGTCAGTGCATTTCAACGACGTTGCTCTCTCATGTACGTGACAACTTATTGTGTCGCCGAAATGGAGAGCTCAAGTTCGAGACGAACAGAGCCTGAAACTTCGAAGATGAAAAACACACTTCTTTTCCCTCAGACGAAAAGACGCCAAAATAGAAAGAGAAGTGCATAGAAAGAATAGGAGAGAGATGGCTTTTCCATTTCGTTGCACAATGTCCAACGTTTTTTTCGCTGTTGATGCACACCATGTACAGATGCGATGGCATAAAGTAAAACAAAAGTGCTGGCACACTCTGGCAGATCAACAAGATGAGAGGCTGCTGGCTGAGTGTGAGGATACACGCCACGAGAGTAGTCCTGAAATGAATTGAAAAAGTTAGCAGCTCCGTTGGCAAATCGTTTTTTCGTGTTATAAATAAAAAGTGTGAAGAAATATATAAATTCGTTCAACAGCAGTGTAAGCTTTTGTATATAGATTCGAGATCGATTTATCAACGTATGAGGAAAATAAACTTGTCTGGATTAGGAATATATGATGAAAATGTTGGAGATAAAGAAAATAAGGCAAAATAGTTGAAACGAATTTTTCGATGGAACTCGGATCAATTCACTTATCGACTTTCCCCCTTGTCGATGCTCGTGTCGTAAAGGACTCGCGGTTACCTCAAAGTTCACCATATTTTTCTATATTCCATTAAGGGACCACCTGCGTCTTCTGTTAAGACAACCTACATGTATAAAATATTCACGTGTGCATATAGTTCATCGGCTTAATGGGCTCGAAGCTTCCACTGCCCTTCCAGCCAATCAATAGAGCAAGGTTTTATGACCATTTTTTCATTATCAATTCAGTTTTCTTCCAAGTTCATTTCGAAAACGTGTGACTTAACAAGGTTTCACTTCGAAAATGTAATTATTATTGGACTAATTGAGAACAGTTCGAACGTAAGTGTTTGACTCTTGCATCGTTCATTTTCATTTCCGTTGAATTTTCAATATATCAGAAAATGAGCACATAAAGTGAGATTAAATTTCCTCCACTACACGGCCGACAACTTTCCTAAAACTATATAAAGTAAACTCAATTAGATGCATCGGTTTCGAACTTCCTTCGATCATCGACTGGTTATTAAAAAAACATCGTTTTTCATACATGTGATCAAAGATGACTGGTAATCGATTAAAGAAGGCAAGAGAGAAGTGCCAAAATTAATTGCCCCTCGACAACAAGGGAAGATGATCACTCACTTTACTCCCTTAAAACGTGTGTAAAAAGTAAGCGACGAGAGGAACGTGATTACATAAAGGTTCGGCTGAGCTGATAGATGAGGCGGTACTTTGGTCGAGAAGAAGAAAAAGAAATTGCGGAAACTGGCAAGGTGTTCTATATACATGCTTGATGGCTATGTATACGGGAGAGGAAGAACGAGAAGAGAGAGAAGAGAAGGCGCTTGGAAGCTCATATAAGGGCTAGAGACCTGCCAGAACCCCTGGCATCTATTCGCATGTGATTGTGTTCGTGTGTATATGCGTTATAGAACACAGTAGTTGTAGAATTCTGCAGCCCTTACGCTCGAGCCTGCGGGCGAAAGAAAGAGAGAGAGAGAGAGAAGCGACGAGGAAGGAGAAGAGAAGAGGCGAATGAAGAAGAATAAGATTGATGCACCTGGGTAAATTGCCAGGGAAAGAGGCAACACGTGCGAGCACCGTACGCTCAACTCGGCTCGAGAAATTGCATAAATCTATCAAGTTTTTCGTGACAAACAAACAAAACAAATAATCGGGTCGCAGCAGTTGCGATAAGAAGGAGAGAACTGTAGAAAATGAGCTTTTCTTCTATTTATACGATGAACGCGCCCTCAAGACGTGCCGCTTTCCAACGTCTTGATAATTTTCAGATTTTTTCTTGTTCCTTTGCCCATGTACGAGTTAAAGTTGCATGGTTACCGGTGCTCCTTTATTAAGACTAAAAAAACTTGTCGTTACGGATAACGAATAAAATTTCCACATTTTCTCCCACGCTCCGTGAGTTTTACCACGACTTCATAATTCTTGCTGTGAATGAGTTTGTCAACCAGCGCGCTCCGAGAGTCTCTGTGTAAATGAAGCAAAGCATATTGTCTTCGCGTATACGCATAAGCGGAGTCTAAAGAAACCTGGAAAATGGGAGAAAGTAGGAGTGCTGGGAGAAGAGCAAAATGCTTCGAGTGTTGTGGATCAGATTAGCGCGGCTAGGAAAACCGAAGAAAGGGAGGAAAAGAGAGGGAGACGAAAAGTAAGAGAGCAAATGTGCATTTTCGAAGAAAAATAAGATCATTTCGTCGCTCGCGTTATCGCGGTAGTCCCGTGAACCGCATCGCGAACCGTGCGCGGTTCTCCACCTCGGCACGTCTTCCTTACTCGAGCTCAGCCTCGCTGGCTCCCTCGTGAAGGGTTAAAAAGAAAAGAAGGGGCTACGTGAACAGGAAACGAGGGAAAACCCGGAAAGGGAAAGCGAAAAAAGACAGTGAAGAGGAGAAAAGAGAGAGAGAGAGAGAGAGCAAAAAAGTCGCAAGAGATAACTGCTGTATTAAGATTCTTAATCTAAATGAACGTTCTCGTTTCGGTTCTCTCACTCTCTCCATTCTTCTCCCTTTTTTCTCACTCACTCCTCCGACCTGCCAACGGCGAGGCCATGCAATGTACGCGGTTTATCCGGCTCTTGGCTTCTTTTTAAACGGCTTTAAGACATTCTCGCAAAGTGAGTTTCTTCCGTGGAAAAGAATACTCCTCTTTCACCCAAATAGTCATCTATAGATGCATATACACACGCCACACGCGCGCGCACGCCTACACGCACACACCGAAACTTTCGTAAGGGGATAAAAATGCACGAAAATAAGTATAAGAAAACCCACGTGTTCTGGCTGATCCTGCAAAGACAATCTTGTTCGTACCCTATCTACCGATGCGAAAAAGTTGGAGCAAAAACCAATTCTCGCAATTCGTCGAAGAGTTCAACCAACTCCATTTTCTTTTCCGGTAATTTTAATTTTCCTGGAATTTGTTATTTCAGTGTTTTATGATTATTTTTTCCACGTATTTCAAACCAAGGTTGAATCTACTCTGTACGAACAATATTAAACGTTGGTATAGCGATTCGATCGAAAATTCTGTATAATAAAAAAAAAAAAAATTGTTCTCCATTACAGTCTTGGATTCGTAATGGATGATGCATATTCAAAGTAAAATTCATTTTTCAACTTGACACTTACACCACCGGCGAAAAGTTTCCGGAAAAAACTTCACGAAAGTACGGTCACGTTTTTTCGTGTCATCCCGCTGATAGTAAACACGAACTAAATTAGTAAGCGGCATTTCAAAAAAGAGGAATTGAGGTTTCATTTTTTGAAATTTTCTTGCCATTTCTTTTCACGCCAGTACTCTCATCGTCCATTGACTCCGTTGCGTCTAAAGCATCGTAATAAAAAAAAACCTCTTTTACAATTTTCTTCAGAGTCCCATTGTTTTAGCGTCGTCGTTCCAAAAATCCGAGTATCACACCGATAATGCGAAACACCAATTGCCGAAATTGCGTTAAAAGTCGTGACGCAAAAACTTTTTGGCACCTTTGTCCAGCAACTTCTACCAGTAGTCCGTATCAAGAGCAATGAATTTCCTATTCTACACGGAGAAAATGGATTTGTTTTGCATAACGAGGAATATATTATTTTTCAAAAATTTTAAAAGTATTTAGGCACCGATTACAAACAGCATAGTATTTTTTGAATTTTCCAATTTTTCATCCCTTCAATTCTAAACAGCTTTATGTGCATAACAAAAAGTGATGCACGTGCGAGAACTATATTTCGTTTTGTTTTCGAGTGTTATTCATCGTGTCAGACTAGTACTTACTGATAAGACGAAATGAATTGTAAATCACAAATTTGGACTGTCAGCATAGTAAATTCTATGTGATAAATACACGAATATACATCGAATACGTGTGACATTTTACCATACACATCGTTTTTTTTCAGGCTTGCCCGAGAATACTTTACGACATAAACAATTTGAAATGACTGAAAAGGTTTTTTACTATGCTTGTAGAGAAAAACGCTCTTTTGAATAAAAGAGATGAGTATTGGTCTTTTTATTATGGTGGATAGAAAAATTGCTATAACTGCTCTTCGAATTAATGCTGCAACCCAGTTATATACTGTCCCCGAGATACTACATTCTTCGTACTTCCCTCTAGAATATTCGGCCTCGTTTTCTCCGTGTATGACGAATCCAAAACACGTATACGTATTCATCAGAGCGCGGCTGGAGCACAATTGAGTGTCTATGTCGGATTAATCATTTGTCGCGAATACACAAAACGCAAATGATAGAGAACTTATATATTTATGGATATTCGATTGGGCAGTGAAGTACGCACGTATTCACACGGAAATGATATACGTCCATGCACACAATCACTATGAATGAGCTGGTCACTTGCAGCGAATAGTAATCGCTTTGTCCGGGCTGTCATGCAACAATCCCCAACCACCAATTTATGCAGACATATAAATATACAAATTTTCGTATCTCTATATATATTTGTTTATACATTTATAACTTCTGATGTCCAAAGCTTTTTTGTGCTACGCCCTCCATCCCCATTGGACAGTTCAACTATTGCATGGAACAATTGCAATGCGGAGAACGAGAGAGCATTTCGCAATTCATTGGTAAAGCTTTCGCTCATCCCCTACGAAACACCGTTGCATACTCCCACGTCGGTAGTTACAGTAAACACGTGAGAGCGACTGTATGTAAATCTCGGGTGGCGTAATTCTCATTTTTTTTGCCACAACGCTCAGGCACATTACGCTTGTGCATTTCCAATTCTTCTTCTCTCAGAGTATTCATTTTTAAAGATACTATTCGCGACGGACATTTTATTCTGTTTTTATTGTCATTGGAACTGAAAAGAAATGGGAATTCAGGCTTATACCGCGTGCTGCGATATTTGTTTGTATCTGAATTCGGGAATTTAATGGCCTTACGAAAAGTGTGAATCGTTAAATAGAGGACCCGTTGTCGACCGTGCGGTACTTTACGATCGATATCAACGCAATTTCGTTTCGGAATCAAACCACCGTTGTGCTCCCGCTTTGAACAATACCGATTCGTCCGAGCATCGCTACCATCCAATAGTGAGTAAATAAAACTTGCGTGACGAAATTAATTACTTTTTTACAAAATGAAATAGTTGACGGTTTCGCACGCTCGCAGCCCTCGTCCAGGCAAAGGAAAAATACAGTCATGCCTTTCGCGAACAAACAACGAACAAACATCCATGAATCATGTGCTCTAATATTTGCATCATATCTGTCACGGATTGGAATCTTCCACGAGTTTGCGTCCGTAACGTTGGAAAAAAAAATAAAATGCTTTAATCGGTTTACAAATTTCGTAGAAGCTGATATTTTCAAATACGCGGCTCATTAATTTGTAAAAAACTGAAATAATGCAAAGCTTCGATGAATTATAAATACTTTCTTTTGAGAATGTCCAAAAGTGAGATTTATTCTCGAACCCAAATTCATAGGTGTCAATATTCACTCTGCGAAGCGTAAACATTGAATTCTCGTCGCAGTTTATTTCCTTCTACCATTTTTGGTACGTGACAAAAGGACATAAAATTTGCCAATTATCCATCGGACCTTGAGAGCGTAATGCGTAGTGCATAAACTACGTTCTCAAGCAGAGTGTAATTTCAAGTTTCAAAGGATTGTTCGTACAATGACAATAAAGCTGTTTTCCGAAGTTGAAGTATCGGAGATAATTGGAATTTGTAAACAATAATGGATATGCTCATAGTGCGAAATGAATTTATTTGTTCTTGTGCAACGAAGCCCATGTATATACACGACTAATCATTAGCCGACGTAGGAAATAAACTCATTAATTATTATAAGTTATATTCTCAATAAATAACATGGTCATTTGCGCAAGTTGGCTATTTTTAATTACGACTATTTATCAACGTGAAATTTCGTGCTTTTCCCGCATTCCGCGATTATTAAATTTCACCGTTGTCCGTTATGCGATCTCCACGGTTGGCCGTTTCACCAAAATGGATTTTCATCCGCCAAATGGCCGATTTTCCGGCGAAGATACGATCTCCATGCTTGGTCCAACTTATCGGTGGATGCTGATTTTATTTTATAGAGTCTGCATGTGTAGCACTAATCGTTGAAAAAACACCGCTGGGAATCGTGCGGTCCGCAGAGATTTTCATTAGAAAGGGACAAGAGACTAAAGTTTTCATGCAAAAAAACTTATCAAATAAATTCGTTCGATTCGATCAGCGGATAGAAAATCAATGCAAAAACGTAATAATGGTGCCGAATAATTTCTTTTTTACTTTTCTCGTCGAGTATAACTAAATTTTATTTTTAACCCTAGAACGCATGACTGGGGTGTGAGCACACCCCATGCGAACTTCAAACTACGCTCCCGTCCTAACAAGCGACATTATCGACTGATTATCGACGGATTTTTTAATATATAAATTCAATTGAAATTAGTTTTATCGTACATCATTCTTTTCGTTATAAAAAAACGAAGAAAATGGTGTAGGATAAAGTCAGTTTAGCATCGTAGGACCGGATTTATAAGCAGAAAGAGAGTGGGGTGCGTTCAAACCCCGGTCATGAGGTTGAGGATATGAAAAAAGGCACATGAGGTGTAAGGTTAATTAAATTAAAACAAGAAAAAATGTTCATCCTTCCACGAACGTATTTTCGTCTAATGAAATTTGTTCATTGACTGTCGTCCCATCTCAAATTTACTCCTGTAAATCAACCTCTTATGCTCTTAGAATTATGTACATAAAACAGAGCCACGAGTGAAGTTTCGAATTACATAAAAGAGAAAATAATGTTCCCTCTCACTGCAAATGGAATTGAAATCAAGGCATCGTTGAAATTCTGTAACAACGGAGATAGGAAAAAGAAAAGTCCCTATTCGTAGATGCTCCGCAATGGAGAAGTAACGAGCAGCAGTTGTGGCCGTTATATTTCTGTCTACACAGACATAAAGTGTATTTAATCGTCAATATCTTTCGATGCATAATGATCTCAAAATAATATAAGTTTCTAAAAACAAAAAGCAGTATCAATACGATAGCATATAAATTGTTTTACGTTTTAATAAAAGTAACATTGTAACCAAAATGGAATAATGTAATGGAGAACCCACAGTCCCAGATTCTATGAAATATCAAATCGAATTAGCCAAATCCGGATTGATAACAAAATATGATTTCTTTCATAATTTTGTCCCTATCCAAACAAGATTCGTTAGCCGAAGAAGGGAAGGAGAGAAAGAGAGTGGCGAAAGTACGAAACGAGTACGAACTGCTGCCAGACCACCACTACCACCGCAACACCAACTCCACCAGTTTAATTATGAGAAACGAGGCATTGGGGAAAACGCTCTTTAATTGGCAGCCTTGGAAACAGGGCCCTATAGTTTTGTGTATATGCGCGTCTATGTATGTTTCTCTATCTCTCGGTCCTTTTGCCAAACAACCCCGATGCTGGAAACTGCGAAAACAGACTGTGTGTAACCCTCTTCCCTCTTTATTCTCTTTTCTGCCTTCTCCAACACCCACAATTTTGCCCAATTCTGCTTCGTTCCCTTTCTGTCGTTTTTCTATTCAATATGTCTCTCACCAAATTACTATTGATACTGGATGTTTATACAAACACGTAAATCGTCGAAATCGCATACGAGTGTATCATTCAATGGACAATGGAGATCCTCACAGCTTAATTAACGTAACAATTGATAAGCTAACTTTTAACAGCGCGGTATGAAAAGCTATGGAAGTATCGACTGTGTCGTATTCAGCGATTGAAGTTTTTTAAAACGCACATGAAATATTATTTGGAACAATCTACCCTCCATTATTCCAAGCTCGATCGTTTGTCTGCTTTTCAGTATTTTTCTAGAGCTTCTATACTACGTCGACATTGAATGCACCATTTCTCTTGTCGGTCCTATTTTATTTTTTTTCTTTTTTGCAATTTAATGAAGATTATGTTCCTCTAATGGGGAAGGATTTCATCGTAAGAGCACGACTCGTACTCCGATATGAGTAAAAATAATTGATGCACTCGGCAAAAAATGAAAACCCACGATCATTTTCCGGCTGAACTAAAACCTCACTTTTTCATTTGAAAATATTATTCTGAACATATTTTTTTAGTACTGGACTTGGCAGACAAATAAGTGAGGGTATAAATTCAAGCGGTTTCGAAAAACAAAATCGTTAACCAAAAACTGTTAGGCTTGAAATCAAATAACTGAGACAGAGCTTAAAAAGTGAAAGAAAATGGAGAAGCGATCGATGCTGTAAAGATACTCACCATCGAGCTATTATGTTCTGTATTATCAATAAAACGATGATACAGTGGCACATATATATTTATAGATTCGAAGTATTTCGACGATGTAAAAGTATTACGATGCCGGAGGCAACTCGCGAGAGTTTCGCACCGTGTGCTCGTTGGCAATAAAAAAAATAAAATGTTAAAAGAAACTCGCGTTGAATGCAGGAAAATAGAATGGCAGAGGAAGCCCGATGCTGCCTACGCAGCATATCGGAGAAGCATCTTTTTCCACACTTGCAAAACACTGGTATACAGGGCAGTTCACAATTCATTCAAATGACAAATTAAAATATTCAATAAAAAATGTCATCAATATAAAATTAAATCAAGTCGTTAATATCAAATAAAATAGTCAATATAAAATTTTGCGAAAACGAACAATTTGAAGAAAAAAAAAATTGGCATAATATTTTGATTATGTACTGAGATATGAACATTTTTACGTTTTTTTCACTTTTCTGTAGTAGGTAAGGTTTTTGATTATTGAAATAATAAAATTTGTTAGCCCCCAGAAATTTCCAGACATCTTTGTCACTTTGGTCAGAACTGCTATTTGTTTAGAAGTAAAAATTTTAAATCGTCAAAAACAATATTTATTATCAACGAAAACGATTTTTTTCCCATGTAGTTTGTGTCTCTCTATTCAATATCTACGTATTTCCAAAATCGCAGATTGTTGCTTAACTGCATCTTGCAGATCGATAAATCTTGCTCGATTCTCTTCGCGTTCGGTTCTTCTACATCATAAATGATCTTGAAACCGATATCTTGATAAACTGATGGCGGTTGCGAAAGCGAAGTTGCGAATTTTTTTCTCCATTTACATTAAACTGCTTAATTAACGATGCTAGCCCATTTTTTCATAGGAAGTTTTTCATAAAGGATGTTGTGATGAACAACTTTAATTCGAAACTTTTTTCGACAGGATGCCCTGCTCCGAAGGTACGAACTCAAAAAATCGATTTTTTAAAATAATAATTTTTATAGTAAAACTGACGGTTTGATTTTTACGAAAACTTCTATAGCTCCAAACAACATATAAAAAAATGAGCTAACCTCTACCTTCCGCGTGGATAGAACTTATGCTAAGGTGACTATTCGAAATTGCGGCATTTCTCCCTCGCTTTTTGCTTCCGCGCTAAGCTCCATTCGATCGCTGTGTCTGAAAAACTCAAGAGTTACTCGATCACGTGCTTACGTGAGTAGACATTGCTGAAATTGCGATGGTACTAGTGTGCTTGAAAAATAGCCGAAAGAAAAATTGACAGAAATCGCCCCTGTGCCAAAGGTATTAATTAATATGACAGGCGAGGAAAAACGTAGAAAAAGGAGAGAGCAAGATTGCAGGAGGGTGGAACAGGGGACGAGGGTGGTTCGTTATACGTGTTCCATTCCCTACAACCTCCGACTACTCTACAGGCCCGAGTCCGGATGAATTATGGTCGATAATTATTTGAAGCCTGAGAGCAAAGCGGTAGTTGGTGGTTATGTGTGAGGGTGAATTGGGGCTCGCCAGCAACATGAGTGTGTGTGTGTGTGTGTGTGCGGAGGCTAGAAGAGCGGGAAGAAAGAGACGGAGGAGGGATTGCCAGTTTAGAAATCTCCTGAGAGGGTAACGAGAAAGTAGAACAAGCAGAGAACCAGCAACGAGAGCAGATCGAGAGCCTTCTCCAGTGTGTAAGCCCCGCGTAAATGATAACGGAGAACATCGTCTGCGGTACCGTACGATAAGACTCTTAATTGCCCCCTTGTTGCTTCCAACGACCCCCTTCCCCCGCTGTCCGCCTTCTCACTTACTGCCTCACTCTTTTCTCGCGTAACACACGCCACTCCCTTATTGCTATACACTCCTGTCTTTTATCATCGTGCTGCCTTTTCGTCGTTAGTTCTTCAAAGTCTTCCCCTTCCTGTAAGCTTCCTTCCTGCATGACAGCATGCGCTGCTTTGAATCGGTGACAGGAATCGTTTAAATGAGGAACACGAGAAATTTATCGTTACGCAATTAAAATCCCATTGCGAATCAACATTATTGTTAAGTATTGCGCAGTATAAAGACTCTTATTAAATCTAGTATGTTGCAAGAACAAATTCCAAACGCTTATAAACGGCCCCAGTCCCGCGTGCTACTAGGGAATTAACCGGCAAGACTCACCGTTGGGCCTGAACAATAACCAACACTTTTGCTTAGGTTCAACCAATTCTAAGGTGAATCATCGGCGTGTGACGGCTCGTCCAACCTTGACCAGCATAGGGTTGAACCGTTGATAATCGGCATTGCAGCACATTTGATTTATGTTGCTGGTCGTTGCTTAGCCTGAATGCTGTGAGAGCATGAAATGAACTGTCAACTCTGTGCCAGTCTTGATTTTCGAATATAAGGTCTTCTGGCTTCCAATCAGCATGTTCTCAATCTCGATTGATGATTCTGTGTATACGCTGAGAAGTGTATCGTTGGCGTGAAACGGAGTGCCGATTCTGGGCCGGTATAACCTTCTTAATAACAACCTACCTACGATGACGTGCTCGTCATCATCGACTGGATGCACGTTTCTATACTTTTATTTATTTAAGCACAGAGTATCGTCGTACAAAGAATCACATGGCTGAGTTACAAGGTTGTTGATAGCGTAATACTCAACAGAAAATATAAAACCGTAGTAAAGGGAAGGTATTTTTTTTTTTAAACATACAACGTTTTGTGTCAATAAATAATTTTGTGTTGCCAAGGGGAGAGAGGAGCTTGAGGATTATCAAAGGAAATTGATGATAAAATAAAAAATCAGACATCACCATCACCAAATCAGACTGCTGAGGTTGGCATTGGGCTGGTATCGGAAGCCAATGCTGTGGACGTCAGAAAATCATACGTCACTAGAAAAACTATACGAGTACATGACCAGAGAAAATGTTCGGTAACATACGAATTTGATAAACTAGGAATAAAACTCGAAATAAAATTTGGAAAAATCATTTTAAAGAAACCAAAGGAACTTCCATTTTTCCATCATAAGAAGCACTCGTTCTTCCTCTTATCCATTTTTATCCATTAACTTTTTTGTTCAAGTAATGATTATTTTTTATGCTGAGAAATTTACGACTAATGGGATAAAGTCTAATTCTTCATATATTTGGTCGAATGTCAAAGCGAAATGAAAATAAAGTTTCAGGAATGGAAGAAATATGTATATCCTTATATGCAGGAAATTGCAGATGTACCTGGCTCTCCGCTGGGCTCTGGAGCTTTTACGTTGCTGCGCTCTCAGTTCTCCCCGTTACAAACTTTCGTGGTCTTCGGAAATGTATAGGATTATGCACCGCTTCCGTTTTGTGCGATGTCGGTCCGTGGCGAGTTCTCGCTCGTATGTATATGATCCGGAATACGTGAGAGTTCTCACACGAGAGATACCGGATTTCGCATCCATAGGCAGCGACACCCGCGAGTGCTCACAGTGTGTGCTTTGAATTGCAAAATAATCCAGTTCAAAGGCGCAAAGTGTGCTCCTGCAGCAAAATGGTAAAACAGAGAGACGGAAAGAGATGGCCCATTCGGGAGGCACGGGTTTACGATATACGTAGGATAAAGTCAAAAAAAGTCATTTAATATTAACCGGAAGTCCCGCGAAGTTACGGACTCCTGGAATCTTAATCAAACGGCATAACATTAACGAAAAGTTAATGAATAATGCGACCAACTTTGGCGAAGCAATGAGATGTGAAAAAATAATATTCCCTAGCGAGAATATTCGAAGGAAATAGCACAAATCGTAGAGATTTTGTCATAAATTATCTACAGCACCAAAGTGGCTTACTAAATGATCCCATCTCTGTCACCGTCAAGAAATCTCATAAGCATTTCATGCGGTTATGAATAAATATTCAATATCAAATCACATCAACTACCAACAATTCATGAGAATCGTGACAAAAAGTGAAACACGTTTCACCAGCTTTTTGATGACCCAAGGAAATCCTTTGGTTAAGTCTACTTAGAAATTCTACCTTCAATTACTGACACAAGTAATACACGTCCAGAAATGTTGAAACGTCGATCAAACTTAATGCATTTTGCTAGCTATGCACGAGCCCAGCAATCGTGGTAGATCCTTTTAGATTTGGCCCTTCCTCCCTCCACTTTGTCAGCCCCCTTACGTTGGACTATTAAATTGCTTTCATTAATCGCATATAGGTACATGGTTACGGTTTATGGAGCTTCGTATAAGGTATATATATTAATAACGCAAACCCAAATGGTCCGCTCGTTCTCGACATCGCAATTCGCGGCTATGTAGAACGTTAACGTTTATATACATCGTATATATAATATTGGGTGCAACCAGTATCGATTGTAACGGGATTTCGAGTGGGATATTACGCTGTCTACGACTGTCGATTGAGGATTACTAAACGATAAGCTGATCAGTACCGGTATGATTGGAAATGTCTGGCTAAATCCTGTGCTCGTTGGTCCATACGATTCTCTCCAACCTACCTCTGAAGCTTGTCGTTCTGCCTCTTTCTCTCCCCCCGGTCTCACGTCATTCCTAATTCCACAGAGCAACAGTATTCAACTTATATCTTGATGTCCAAAACAGTATATTCGACACGTCGATGTGTACAATAGAAAGTTCAGAGGCCATTGGATTGGGAAGCTGTGCTAAAAGATTTTTTAACCTCCCTTCAAAACTTTTTTAATTATTCAAATGATTTATCAATATTGGTTTTAAATATTTATCTTGAAT
Source organism: Venturia canescens (assembly GCF_019457755.1). NCBI lineage: Eukaryota > Metazoa > Arthropoda > Insecta > Hymenoptera > Ichneumonidae > Venturia > Venturia canescens. The sequence continues at coordinate 6,551,645 of NC_057425.1, forward strand.
GTGAGCGATGCGGAAAACCGCGTAAGCCAATCATTATAAATTTTTTCAGAATTGTATATATTATGGTCTACTTCAGAAAAATGAGAGAGCATAAAAATGTGACTCCGAATCGAAACATCGGATGTAGAAGATTTGTCTTTCTTTACTGATATTGTCTCTAGGTCTGGGAATAAAATATTTGTATTCCTGACGATTTTTAGCTCGAATCTTTCAAACTGTCGTTCAAATTTTTTATCGTGCTGTCTTCTGTGACGTATTCTCCCATCAACTTGTGCTATACTTTTTGCTACATCGTTACCAAAAAATACTTAGGCGGGTGGGACTCAAAAGTTCGAAGGCCTAAAATAGCGAACTTTTGAGTCCCATTCACTTAGGCAACATACTTAGTCCTAACAAACTGAATACTCAAATAACAAAATGAATGTTGAATCAGACATTTGGAATATATTATTTACAGCAGGAATATGAGCATTGTTGGAGTTGAGAATCACTGCACGTATATGAAGCTTACGTATGTGGCTCACGTTTTATCCGGTCTCTTTTTGCCCCATGTCACCTTATCCTTCGTTGGGAGGGCCTTATTCCTTCAGTCTACCCGAACGAGTCCACGACAGGAGGAGAGACGCCAGACTGACAGTGTACTGGGGCGAACCAACTCTAGAGCCAGCACCGTACACGAGGAGAGTCCGTCTTCGAGTTAGCTCGAAAAAAAGTCTTTCTATTCCTCTCCCTTCTTACCTCTCTAGCTTTCTCTTTTTGCCAAAGAAGCCATAGTTTCTCTGCTTTTTTTTCTTCTTCTACACAGACATGTCTTATCATCCGAGGACCACTGAAAATTCTCTACGTCTCGTTTTCCTCGAGACTTCTTAAACGTTTCATCCCAAGGAACGAGGCACATCGTGTATCTAAAATCCCTTCTCTTTGTGTCTTTATTGTCTGTCTATTTTTACCTAAGAATTCTAAAACCGCGGCTGAAATTTTTTACACGGAATCAAAGAATCGCTTACTTATTCGTGACAGCGAAAGAATAAACGATAATAATCGACGATCCTTACAATTTAAACTAAAACTCAACCGTATATATTTTCAGCTATGAAATGAGCCATATAATGTTTATGATTTGAACGAACAAAATATTCAACATTGAAACGTGATGAATTTTCCAATCAACATTTCACTTGTGAGGCAGCTTTCATTGATATCGTGACACAGAAATATTTCACAATCAAGAATAAATGAGAAAAATGTAGGACAAGTAGTCAAGAAGCGAGACGAGAACGTTTCTGCAACAGAAAGACTTTATTTCTTTTTTACTTTCTCGAGGCTGCGCCAAATGTGCGATCTTTTTCACGTACACACTTTTTTCATTCGTACACTCTTTTCAGTTATTTTTATTCCGTTATTTCTTCGGCGAGTTTCGTGTTAACTCTTATGCTGCGAGAGACTAAAGTTTTTCTATTTCATCTGCAAGTGTCACATTCACGAAAAAAAAGTTGGTCGCCGATGTGCGCGAGTAAAGATTTTTTAATATCGTATATTTTAATGTCAACAAAAAGAAAGAAATACGATGGTAAATCTGATGGAATACGGTAAAAGCAATCGCGTTTAAACTATTTTCGTTATATTTTCGATCTAGGATTATTTCATTTGACGTCATTTCAAGTTTCTTTGAATATTTGAAAACTTTATTGTGAATACAATACAATAATGCTGTAAAAAACTGAAGACAAATACATTTATGCCCTTTGGGCAGTCATCCCAGTAAAACCCGACTTCAATTGCCCTCTGCACAATGAACCTGTAAAACAATGAAAATCTATAGTTGTATGCTTCCAATTAAAAAAAAAAAAAAGTTGTTTAGTAAATACAAAGTTGCCAAGCACGGTTTACGAACGAAAAAAATTACAAAAGAAAATGAATACGGACGCAAAAAATTACAACCCTATCAAATACAAACACAAAACATAACAAAAACAAACTGAGACCAAAAAAATAGGATCACGAAAATTCTACAGGCATTCGTGCCGTAGTCGAGGTTTATTTAACTTTTTGTGCGTCTGAAATTTTTCAAGAATCTTTAAAAAATTGAAATAGTGATCGCGGGGACTCTTCGTAATGTTACGAGCACGTGAAGCAACCACTGTCAAACAAAAGCGGTTTACACATTCGTCTCTCCATGTATTTTGACGCGCTAAACTCGAACCCGGGTTCAGATCGACTAACATAGCTCCGCAGAACACCATAAAAATGGACGAAAATTGTGCAAAATCGCATTCGATTTAAATTTTCTTGATCCAGATTAAGTATGTTTTTGTGTGGTTTTCTCCGCGAATTCTTAATCGATCAAGACGTTTCCGCGTTAATTCTTTCCGCGAAACAAAACAAATGCGTTCTTTCACTATTATTAAAAAATAAAGTTCGAATTTTCAGTTCAACAGCAGCTCACATCACAATCACGATACGGAAAGAAAAATACACAGGTCTCTAGTCGTGTACAACGGACACATGCTGAAATGTGCTGAAAAGTGCAAAATTTTTTATTGAAATGAAAAAATAAATAATTAATATCTTTTCAATCCGTCAGCTGCGCAGTTCCAAGAGTTCGCGATCCACATAGGAAAAAAAACATAAACTTGCAATGACCTCTGAACTTCTGTAATTATTTTATTACTAAAAAAAAGTATTTGATAAACAATTGGAAATGGCTACTGCAAAGGGTCTCTGGCAGCGAACTCTCTTTCACAGCATGCATAGATACTTGTCTCCGATTCGCTAGCACGACTTCAGATAAAAAAATAACAATTCTCCACTTTTTTGAATTCTGTTTCAATGCAGTATGAAACAAAGTGCCCGAGCCATGGTGACTTGGGACTCCACACATATACGCCTGCTTCATATATTTTTCTACATACGTGTGCATGCTGCAGTGCGAGATGTGTAGCGTCGTAAACATGTTTATAGTACGGCGACGTGCGCCAGTACTTAGGTATATCCCGACTTATTACTCACACGTATAGACCTAGGATGAGGGTACATATTTATTTGTATATATTGAGTTCACGTGTGTGGGCTGTCATATTAATATTCAAGAGCCACTGGATCAGATTTTATACAGCCCTGTAACTCGTAAACCCCGAAACTGATACCTCTGGGGAGTGTTATACAGATGCGCTCAAGGGGTTCCGAATGTACAAATACAGAGCGAAGGGACGCATGAACGACAACGAAAACACGGGATTCCACATGTCGGGATGTTGCACGCTTTTTGCTGTGTGTTAGCAGACGATTTTTCCTGTTTATCGTGCTGCAGATTCACTGGGATACAAGCCGCTAATATATTCTTGGTGTAGACAAATCGTTCGTCAGCACTTTTCGTGCGGGATAAACAAAATGTCGAAGAATAAAATATATTTGATGAGCTATTAGAACCTGATTCATGATTCTGCAATAAATAAGCAAATGTTGAAAGACTCGTATTAAAATGTCGACGTGAAATTTCGTCGCATCGATTTTTGCACCAAGGAAAGGCATCACATTAAGAAGGCTACAACGTCGTCCTCATTTTTGCCTCGTCTCGAGCCATTGTTCGTTCCTGCAGCTATTCCTCTCTCTTTTCTTCTCATTGACCTGGAGGAGAAATAGAAAATCTAGAGAGGAAGAGTGGATGAAAGAACAAGCGTGAGCGCTCCATGCACGTTGGGATCAAAGGGAAGGTGCATCGTCTCCTACATACCTTACATTATATATACACGTATACGCCTTACATGGCTGGTCGAGAAAAAGAGGCATTCTTCCGGCAAGAGCAGGGCGGAGGCTCAAGTAGCAAACCTTAGGTGCGGGCTGACACTGAACTCGTGGAGTAGACAAAGCAAGGCAAGATGCCTGTAGTACGTACGAGCACGAAAGCGGAGATGAAAACAAGCATCAGTATACTGGAACGAATTCCCTATTTTTGTCATTCGGCCCGTCCCTCCGTTCTTTTGCAGCATCCGCATTTCTCTTAGCATCAGCCACAGATAACTCTCTCCTCTTTCTTCTTATCTCTGTTTTCTCTTTTTCCCGTCCATCCGCAAAGTGTCCCCATCGTTTTTGTCCTTCTCCAATCTCTCCGCAAACCCTTTATCCCAGCCCTAGAGCTCGATATGCTTCTTCTCCCACCCCATCACCTTTCGCTCTCCGCTTTTTCGGCGTACTTTTCTTCTTCCTCCCACTCGTTCGCATCCCTCCATCCCCCTCGCACTTCATAGGCCACCCAGTTTGTGAGGGAGAGAGCCTCGCGCTATAACCCCGACATAGCTATGCATATTCCACATCCCGCAATAGCATTGGCGGAAGATTCAATTTGAGATAGCCTCGAACTCACAGAGCGTGCTTGCCTGCGTACGTATCGCTTCTCGAGAATATATATACCTCTTGCTCCATGTATATATATAAAAACATTCTAATACCACGTTGCAAATCCCCGTGGCCCAAAACATCCTCTTTCCTTTGCAGATGCATTCCTATATATTTATTTATTAGAGTAGTTTAACCGCAGTGTAGACCAGTCTTGATGAATTCGACACTCGCACCGCTTCAATATAACTTAGCAATTTCCCTAACGGTTATTTCCTCAATTTGGTTTATTATTTTCCTAATATCTCAAGGAGGACTCGCGAGCTCTTTTTTACTGAGGAATAAAAAAATACATCGCCGCTGACCTTCATTTTTTTATGAAAACGTATATGTTTGGAACAATTTGTGATTTCATGTTGAAAATGGCCAACCCATCTACCTGCCTCGTACTTAATTAACGAACATAAAAACAGTATGCATAGCAGCGAAGTAAAGCTTTTCAAGAGAATAAACAGGAGCAACCGGTAGCAAAAAAAACCGGTGGAAGCGCCATTATCCCGGAATTTTTAACCATGTGAGCGCTCAACTCGATTCTCCTCGGTAATTTCACCCTCGGTTCGTCGCGTGCCACCCTTAAAACCCTCAAGATCGCATATCTCACGGTCTACGGACGTAACAGCCCCTCCGGTTTACTCCTTTTTATATCCCACTCTTCGTCGACATTCTCCCACGTCGAATCACATATGCACGAGTATATGTACACATATTTAATATTTACGTAGAACACTTGAAGTACAGTTGTCGCATATCGAGAAATAGCTCGCATGGGCAAATACTGAACGTCATCGTCAGAGACTTTTCGACAAAATGACGGTGCTTCGGAGGGATCAATGTGAGCGAATGAAATATCTGGATTAACCATAGATTTTGGACTCTCGATGTAACGGACGAAGTTCTCTTATCAGCCAAGATAAAACGTTTCTAAGACTCGCAATCGACATATCTCTGTTTCCACTACACCGAATCGTTGGCTCAGTCGTCTGAATAGATCGGACCGAAAATGCTCGCCGAAAAGATCGATCCACAATCCCTTCAGTCAATTTCACTCATGACTGTTTCATTAATAGAGATGCCCTTTCGAATTGACACTGAAGACCATGACGTGTCATCCGGTCTGATACAACATTTGCAACCACACGGAGAAAACGAAGCCGAAAATTCTAGAGGAAAGTACTAAGAATATAATATCTCGGGGACAGTATATAATTGGATTGTAGCATTAATCCAAAGAGCAGTAATAAGAACTGTTCTATCTACCATAGTGAAAAGACCAATAGTCATACTTTTTATTCAAAAGAGTTTTTCTCTATAAGCATAGTAAAAAATATTTTCAGCCACTTGAAATGTTTATATTGTTAAGTATGTTCGGGCAAACCTGAAAAAAAACTATATGTATGGTAAAATGTCACACGTATTCGATGTATATTCGTGTATTTATCACATAGAATTTACTATGCTGACAGTCCAAATTTGTGATTTACAATTCATTTCGTATTTTGTCTTATCAATAAGTACTAGTCTGACACGATGAATAACACTCGAAAACAAAACGAAATATAGTTCTCGCACGTGCATCACTTTTTGCTATTCACATAAAGCTGTTTAGAATCGAAGGGTTGAAAAATTGGAAAATTCAAAAAGTACTACGCTGTTTGTAATCGGTGCTTAAATACTTTTAAAATTCTTTAAAAACCATATATTCCTCACTATTAACTGTACAAAACGAATTCGTTTTCTTCGTGGAGGTTTATCTACTTTCTTGAAAGAAGCTCCTTCCTCAACACCAAATAGAAAAAAGTAAGAAAATTTCTTGTTCTTATTTGGAAGCATAATAGCGATTCTTTCTTATCTTGGTAGTGGTCGAATCAATCAATGACATCGCAAACAAGCCTCTATTGTTGTTCAATCGATGGAACTCGATAGCTATTTTGTGTGGTTCTACCGCGTCAATTTTCAACGCTACGAGAGAAGCTTCGATGTCTTATCTCGCGATGTATACCCAATGCTTTTTCTTTCCAGATTCATCTTCCAAGACGACTAAAGATTTAATCTCCGGTATTAAACAGAACGGAGGTCGATCGCGAAACCACAGTTTCCCGCTTCATCCCTTTCTCTCTCTCTCTCTCTCTCTCTCTCTCTCGCTTACCTGAACCCCTCAACCGGTAGTTAGTCGTGAGTCATAAATTTGACATAGTGTCCATATATGGGCGTCAATTTATCGGATACGAGATCTGCTCTACGTGCCATTAATGCTTTATAGGCTCTGATAGTGTATTGTCCAATTTGCTGGCTAGTGTTATATTCGAGGTTGGCATTCGTTAATATTTTCATTCTACGCTCGTGAAACCAGTAGCCTTCAAATTCAATGTTTTCAACAACATGGGCGATGGTACTTTTTTTCTGTAACTAGAAATAAAACGCTTGTCGATTTTAATCGCAAATTTATATAACGAAAACAAACCGCCCAACCCACGTTTTCGTATCTTCAACAACGTGACGTGAATAATTCGTTCAAATGCGACTTTAAGCGGTAACCCCGCTTGTCTCTTTCTCGCACTTTTTTCCACGTTTTCATTCCTCCGCCACTAGCAAACATCGTTTTTGGCCTGAGATTTTCTCCTATCCCATTCCCCGACATCTTTCTCGCTTTTATTTACTTTTTTATCTCGACTTTTCTACACCCTTGACGCGAGTGAAATTCGTAGTACTCTCGAAAAAGCTTCGGTCCAGGCGACGAGTGCCTGCCTTCTCGTCCTCCTTCGTACACAGCAGACTCGAGGAGCGCGGACCGGAGGGAAAAAACGGACGAGGGCTGGATGAGAGAAGCGCGAAAATATCTGGCATTGCAATAAATGTCAGTCTTGATGCTCGTTGCCGAAACTTGCCACGTCGTCAAAATTGCTGCAAACTCAAATGTGCCTCTTCGGATATCTTTCTTTTTTAGCTTCTCTGATACTTGTAGAAGAACAAAAAAGGATCTGTAGCTGTAATATAATACATGACTGGAAATTCGAGTACCAGCACGTAACATTTATTTATTTTAAAAAAAATGGCTCTACCTCTCAACAAAAGCCCAAGTAAAACGCGAATTTGTGACTGAAATATTGGACATTGGAATAGAATGACAGTTTCCATGCATAAATTTCTTTACAGTTTAAAATAATCCTTCAAATAAAATACTCGAAAAGGGTAATTAAAGAAAGTGATTGATCATTTTTAACAAGAAACAATTCATTATTTCGTATATAAAGTATTATTTTTTGACACCGTGCACCATCATGAAACTGGTTTTGTTCATGTTTTATTTATTTTTTTATGTTTTCAAGTGTCTCTTGAAAACTCGTGAAAGAACGAAGCTAATATGCTGGAAATTGAAAACCAAAAACTTCTCTTGATCGTATTCTCAGCCCCGTTCAATTCTCTTATCGCTAGAAGCTCTCTCGCTTGAATAATGTCGAGGGGCGTTTGATGACGGATCGATATGCCCATTCCATCAGAGAGACGATGGAAGAAGAAGAAGAAGAAGAATAAGACGAGAAATAGAAAGCTGCCTTTCCCCCTGATCGCGTCTTTCCCCCTTTTCTTCCATTCCTTACGCCCGTTCTTTTTCCTTCGCCCCTTCTTCCCAGCAGGCTTTCTCAGTCTTCCAAGCTTTCGCAGTTTGACGATTCCTCCACCCAGTCGAGTTCAACGCTTTGCTATATTATACAATGTTCACCACCCCTCAATCTTCGCGAGCACAGAGAAAAAGCAGGAGGAGCGAGAGAGCAAAAGAAATAAGAGGAGAGTGCTAAAGATAAAGAGAAGAAATAGCAAAAGAGAAAACCCTCTTGCGTAGTTTCTTCCTTACGTACGTACGACTGATCCTTTTATATGATAATTGCAACGTATTTGCCATGAAGCATTTCCCCCTCCTCACCCAGTGTACAAACAGACTACGAGCTTTATTGAGGAGGCACAGAATAATTGAAAACCCGGTACGGTTATTTGTCATCTCTAGAGTCATTGGCAGTCGTTAGGACAAAAGTTCTTGGCCGGAAAGAGATGTTGATGTGTCAGTAACCGTACTGTGCCATAGACTCGGATGGACGATCACTCAGTACTCTTGCAACGATACCGGTAACATTGCAGGAAAACTCATGGATTCCCAATTTTTCCCTTGAGAACAGAAAAGTTTGATTGGTATTGTATACGTGTGTGTCTGTGACGAGACTCGAAGATTCTTTCATTTCACCATTGACGGTGGCCATCGTCCCATCTACGATTCCTCGTTCTTTTTACTCTCATTTCCGTTCTTCCTCTTACCATCTCTTCTTTCTATTCAATCCGTATCTTGCCATGTTGTAGCATCGTTATACGATATGTTTCTTTCGTATGTGTGCAACGAAACACCTCCGTACGCCTCTGCAGTATTGTTTTCTTCTTACCGAATAAATTTCAAGCTTTTTAAATTTGTATAGCTTTTCACGGCAACCCAGACCTTTCTTCTATTGCTCTGTTCAAACGATACACTGGTGATCGTTTTTTTTTTGTTAAAATACAATTTTACATGACACATTTGATTTCTTTCGAGACCTGTCTTGTAACACGTCGAAAAACTTTTCTTTTTCAGGTGAGCCTCAAACCGGTCTTTCCCAATGTTTGTGTTTCATGAGCGGTTGGTAAGTGTGTCGATAAAAGTTATTCTACACAAGTGCCTCAGCAGGGGCGTGGTACAATCATTCGATTCCTTGTTCAAAATAATGCACTCTGCGTTCACATGCTACATTCGAATACGTGTAGAACCCCAATTTTATCTCATCATCTAATCATAATCTAATCTAATCTAATCGTATTCGAGTACAAATTGAACGGCGTCTAAGCAAACCGGTCAACATCAGTCGCGCGTCCTTAATAACTAGTCTCTACCCACAATAATAAGCACAGTAAAAGTCAGCCCAAAAATGGCCTAACTTTGACTCAGGTTTCACTAACAATTTTCTGAACGGATTTGAAGAATTACTGATCAGTCAAACTTCAACACACGACAGAGATTTAAATTTAGGGCGTTCCGGGAACTATTGCTAATATTCGAGGATACGTATAAGTAATAACAGGGTTTATAAGTGACGTGTATCAGGAAAGACATTCAAAAAATTCAGCAAAAGATAGATGAGGAGACTTTGAAACAACTAAGTCGTGAACTAATCGATCCACACATGAAGAAATAAAAAGACTCAAGCGCGTAAAGCCCCCTCGATTGGAGCAGCGGTAAAAATGTCCACCTGAATATTCTAGGTGGAGTGTGCTCGTGTAAAATCGAAACCAACAAAAAAAAATACATCAGGGACCGTTGTAAATTTGTCAAGAATTGATGGCCGTTCTAAAAATTCGATTACAGTAAGAGTAACAAAAAACGCGATTTCGCCGGAGAAACTGGTCGTTTTATAAATATTCCTGGTGCGTCTGGACGGTCACTTACGTATCATTCGCGCTTCATGTTACGCATAATGTATAAACCGCGAAGCTCAAACGGCCGTAGAGGTGGATGACGATAAAGCGGGATGAAAATATTCATGGAGCGTGTGGGCTTTATTCATGGCGCGTTATGGCTATATAAATGGTTTGTGTAAGTAGTCCCGGGTGCGTGAATGTTGCAAGCCGAAAGAGAGGGAAACCTCGGCCTCTCGTTCGCTTGCCCAAGCTCAAAAGCTCTTCTGCCCCTTACACCTCAGCCAACACCCATACAGACATTTATATATTCACAAATGTGTATAGACACTTTTATACGTGGACTAACCTGTACGTAGATATACGCACACAACTATGGACCACTTTCACAGTCACTTAGTTTTCAAGTACAGGAGAGAGAGAGAGAGAGAGAGAGAAAGAGAGAGAGAGCACTTAAGCTTCTCTGACAGTTAAATTCAAAGTGCTCTCTGGAGCTCAAAGTCCCATGTTTTCTCTCTCCCTTCCACCCCAGCTCTTTATCTCTGTACACATGCGTTTGAAGCACAGATATATCTTCGTACTGCACATATATATGTATATGATTCTCTCGCCTCTATCATCCCCCAAATACTGATCTACGGTAACCTTATCCCCTGTAAAAGCTCACGAACTACCCCCAATCCCCTTAAAATAGTCCCCCACTCGTTCCAAACCCTTTCTCGGCGACTCACCGTTGTTCAATTTACATACAATTGTGCGGGTTCATTAACCCATACATATTTACGCTCGTTTGAGACCAACGCCCTGCTCCTCTTGACTCGAGCGAACTTTTCCACGTGTGCTCCTGGACCTCGACTTCCCTTGATCCTTCTGTTTGCTTCACTTATAGTTCCCAGTCCAAAGTTACAGAAAAACGGGCTTGTACGGGAAGCTTCTCGAGTTCGATGAATTTATACTTTTCCAAAATGCCCAGTTGTTACTTATTTTTCGCTCTGGAAAGAAGATTCATGATCGAAGGAAAAACTTGATCGATTGGGAACAATTTTTTCGTACAAATCCAGCGGCAATAATGTGAATTCTGAAGCACTCTGTGTGTGGAAGGTGAATTCGACATATTAACAGAAGAGCCTTTTGAAATTACTTTGTACCCTCCTGAACGCAGTGCGATATGGCAGCTCTGCTCTCGCCGAGCGGTTACGACACTTGGAAAATACCAAACCCTGCGATTGCTAGCTCGGGGACTGTTTCCAGAGTTGGTTTCATTATATAACTATGTAGCCTCATCTTCAGTAGTGAAACTGTATGACGCGTGAATACGAGGGTGGAAGCCCGTAAAAGGGAAGGAATTTCAACATCCTCGTCTCCGATACTGCTTACATATATACGCGGCAATTAAGGTGAATTATAACGTAGTCTTGTCCTGAAATTAAAGTTTACGGATGAAAATACATGCGGGGGGCTACAAACAAGTTTCTATTTTAAATCCGCTCGTAAAAAGGGATGAATTTTTTTATCAGCTGTGAATAAAAAACTCACGTTAAAAACGGGAAATTGTCGGTAGTGTTTTTCAGTGCTTGCAAAAAATTTTGTAATTGGTTCTCGACGAGGCGCGCTCCCCGTTGCTCCGATATCCTATGAATCGATTTTCTACAAAAACATTCACATCCGCTCCCGATCCTTCTATATATTCTGCTTACTGCAGGAAATAGTTCTCGCTGATCTTCATTCCAGTGATACTCTCTTGTACATGTGTATCGCGGGCCATTCAAACTCTTGCAAATACCATCCTACTATTCCTCTTCTCACTCATTTCTCCCTCGCTACACATCCACCGAAAATATGGCTGCGATCCACGAGGAACCGTGGAATAAACGAGAAGGGAAGGCGGAGAACACTGCTCGAGTTTTTCACCAATCTCTCTATACGGCGACCTTTAAAAAACAAGACAAAGAGACGCAGAAAAAGGAATGGAGGAGGGATGCAATGAAACTACGAACGCAATGTGCGGATAGAGAAAACCGGTAAAATATTCAACAAAACAACAAAGCATCGACTAAACACAAATATATCGAGCTTCTCAAGTTTTCATCTACATGTCTGACAATGAACTTGCAACGCATAAATATTCTTCCAAAGCATTCTATCATTTTGATAAAAATTTATGAAATACCGAGTATTGCTTTTGCTTCAAGAATTTCGGTACGATTCCATTGTTTTCAAGCAAAGTCAATTTGTGGACGCCGAAATTGCAAAAGTATACTCAGCAATTTTATGGTTTTGCCACTTCTGTTGAAACTCTTCAGATAAATATAATGTATCAGCCGCATAATTTATTGTATTTTCAGTCTTTACTTGATATGTTTCATAAATGAAAACACACAAACAACAACAAAACACATTTCAAAAATCGAAAAAATGACCTCCAATGATGGGTTCGAAACATGTTTCGTGCGATTCTGAGTCGAATGAAACAAAGTTGTAATGACCGGAAAAAAAAAAATTTCGAAGGCAATAGACTTCGAAAAAATTCCAAGGTTCGAAAATTTTCAAAAATTTCAAAAATCAAAAAATTAACTCCAACGATGGGTTCGAAACATGTTTCACGCGATTCTGAGTCGAATGAAACAAAGTTGTAATAACCGAAAAAAAAAAAAATTTTCGAAGGCAATAGACTTCGAAAAAATTTCAAAATTCGAAAATTTTCGGAAATTTCAAAAATCAAAAAATTAACTCCAACGATGGGTTCGAAACATGTTTCACGCGATTCTGGGTCGAAAGAAACAAAGTTGTAATAATCGAAAAAAAAAAAAATTTTCGAAGGCAATAGACTTCGAAAAAATTTCAAAATTGGAAAATTTTGAAAATTTTCGGAAATTTCAAAACCAAAAATGACCTCCCACTATCGGTTCAAAGCATGTTTCACGCGATTCTGAGTCTCATGAGACAAAGTTGTAATGACCGAAAAAAAAAAATTTTTCGAAGGCAGTAGACTATGAAAAAACACACAAAAATGCTGTCTGAAAAGTTAACGCTTTTTTACAAGCGTGACAGCTCTACCCAAATTAACTAAAATAATTAATACTCCCACCACGTTAAAAATTCATGTAATTTATGTGATTTGAAATTTCTACTAACAGGTCTGATATGATAGAGCATATATATGTATGCCATAACATTCGCTCTGGTCCGCAACGTATCGGTATTTAATCTAAAGCCCCGACTTTGTATTCGAAGCAGGTTTCCGCTTGCACGACATATCGAGCCAGCTCCTCTTTACTCTCTATCCCATTCCTGTGCGTGTCCACGTCTTATACTCGAGGATATCGATTTTTCTTTCGTCCTCTTCTTCTGCTTCTTCTTCCTCATCGAGTCACTACTCTCATCTCACGACCCTCGTCTAATATACAGGGTGTCCTAAGATCAGTAGGTGATAAAGCGAAGTTTATATCGAGATTGAACTTTGATTCGAAAAGTCTGGCAGCATTGTTTTGGAATTCGATCCAGAAACATTCAAATCTGGGTTTGTCTTTCTGTAGTCTTTATATTTTGAGTCTTTATATGAAACCACGTTTCAAGTATTGTTCGAAGATCGTCCGAATACTTGTAAGGGAATCCAATTTCTGAGAAATTCCTTGAAAAGTGAATGAAAAATTCGGAAAAATTGTAAAAAGCTATTTTACCGTCTTCAAAACGATTGTGTAATGGAACTGATAGAACGTAGCAAAGGACAGTGCTAGCACTACAAAAACATATACAACAATCCTTCCCACTGTCGATACTCTTCGAGCAAATACGCTTGGGGACAAACTAACGCAATCCCATTTGTACGTCGATCAAGGTTGCTCCACTCTTGCCTTGATCCTGCACGGCTACGCGGATGTCCATGGCTTTTGGAAATTGTTGGGAGTGATGTCTACTGATAGATAACGCAACAACCACCCACCTAACGAGAAAATTTATCAGTTCATAACCATTCTCCAAAAACGTTTTACACGTGCTTTCATCGACAGATCAATTAAGTGTTGTCATATTTGTATTGGAAATTTTCTCGCGAATAACGAAATTCGAGACAACGAAAAGTGGAAATTTGGGGGTTAAAAGTCGAAAATGCTTTCGTATATACGAAATAAAAAAAGAACGACATTTATACGACATTATTGGAATAACGTTGCGAAATTTCGATCATCGAAAATGTTCGAATCACACTACCTTTAGGATCCCAAGATATTTTTCAAGACAACTTTTTAAATTCAATACTACTGAGCGTTCTCTTGGCTTAATAATTCTCTTTTGTTTTCTCATGGCACACCGCGTTTTACCCATTCTCCTTGTTCCTTGAGATCGAGCATGCACGTACAAAACTTTCTCACGCTTTTCAAGAAAATTAAGTGAGGAAAGAAACATTGTGAAGAAAAATACAGCGAATGGTAAAAAAGAGTTGAAAATATATAGTCTTGATCTTCGTGTGTCACTCAATCATTCTAAATTACCCTTGAGACGACGTGTTTCTCATACATGGAACTGTCAAGAAGGGTGCCATTTTTTCTGAGGCTGAAAAAATTGAAAACTCGAAAACTGACGAAACGGTGGGTTGCACTTTTCGAAGCCGAACATCCGAATTGAAGTAATGATTTATCAAAAAGCTTCTCTTTTGCGTGCAAACATTTTTCGTGAGGATGAAAAAACATTTTTTCCATCCATCCAAACGGAGTTTGTCGTCTTTTTATCTGCACAACGAATGGAGCAAAATCGTTGGTGGACAGATCGGTCGTCAATCCCTTCCCTCTTCATCTCCACTTCGATTCTCCCTCTCGATCTCGCGTGATTCGAATGTTCAAGTAACGACGTTTCTCTCGACGCCGAGAGGCAATTGATTTCACGTGGCAAAGTTCCAGGCGTGGGCGCCTGAAGAGACCTCTCGCAAGCTTAGCGCATGCCGTGGTATCCCCCCTCTCTTCCCCTTTCCCTCGACTTCGACCCCATTCCTCTTTGTTCCCTCCTCGCTTCTCCCCGGCCGTCTCCCCTCGACAGGATTTGTTCCTTGAGTGCACGGACCGAAAATTTCCGTCGTTCGCCTTTGCACACAGTCGACGAAAGCAAATTTGTCATCGCCACGCAAAGCACCCTATCCCGCCCTCTCCAAGCTCCGGACAATTTCTCCCTGACGTTATGACTCTTCCCTGTTGTCGCAGACCACTTCTCTCCTTCTCTCTCACTCAGAAATCTTTCCAAACACTTCTCTGGTCCCCGTCCAAGCCCTGTTCTATTTTCGGTATACCCAGGACAAACAACCCTGCGAAAAACACGGAATCAAGAATCAGGACAACCGTATATCGATCCCTGGTGATGGCAAAATCGTTTGCTATCACCATTCAATACATGGAAAGGAGAGCCTGCGAATAAGTTATCCGTAAACCGTAGTGGCCCTTTGCATGATGATTAGGACATAAATTCCTTTCGATTTGAACTATTATGCAATTCTACTTATCCTATGACCAACAATGACGTTTTGCACCAGTGTTTTGGACCAACAAAAATGATAGGTTTAAAAATTACGTTTTTTATGCGTGGATAAATATAACCAGCCCCAATCGTTGTACACCGGTAGTGGGGGACGTGAAACTTTTTCCCCAATTGAATAATAGAATAAATAAGACAGTAAAATGGAACCAGCAGAAGCTCGGCAAGTAGATACTATCATGCCTTTGAGCTAACATTTAATTCTCGCTCAGCTTAATGTTTTTACACTTAATCTTAATGATAAACATTTTTTCCAAGCCGTTGGGGATTTGCATATTTAAGTGAAAGGGAATTTAGTAACGCACCTAAAAGTTTTAAAAAGTTCCCGTCGAGTTTATACAACAGAAATGATTATTTTCCCTCCGTCTGAATATTCCACTTTATAATCCGGTGAACGGGACCTCGCACCTTGGTTAATAATCCACGCAACACCAATTATAATAAATATCATCATTTAACCGTCAACCCACGTCTCTGTGACCTCAGGGACGAAAGTTCGTAATAGTGGTCACACGTTTTACTCAACGTTGTTATAACGGCGCACGTCGACGGCAATTAGCATCGCCACTACTGCACGGGCTCGGTTGCGGCCAAAGTTCGAATTCACCGACATTCAAGAAGGGAAGAGTAGGGCGTTGACATTTCTCAGGCACAGGGGCGATTATCCTCGACCAGAGCACGTAACGCTTGTTAATTGTTGAGACAAACGGGCTTTATAAATCAAATATAAACTGTACATAAGAGGAATTTCGGTTAAAGCTATTTTGCTAATAATTCTTTGAAGCAATAATAATAAAAAAGCGTCGTATAAATAATTCATACTCGTTGGTCAAGTTATAGCTTCTCACATTTCGAGAATACTTGGAATCAAGAGTTTATTAAGATTGATTATCATGAAGATATTTATTACTCTGATACTGCGTCGTGATAAGTCGTACGTCGTTCACCGTCATTTCACTGACAAGTGATTCAGTGAGATCTTGGCACAAGTTTGAGTATATACTTGCTAAGTTTTTGCATGAAAAGTGAGTCTTCATTTTCATAGACCACGAAGAGCTCTGTCTAAGAGAGAAGAGAAAGCAAAGTTGCAAATTGATGCATTTTCTTTTGACTAGAATTACCAGTTTGAGGTCTCTTCCACTCTCTTCTTCTCGCTCTTCGGAAAATCTACTATCGTTCTCCTCAAGACTCGACTAAAATGCCAGTGGCTAAAGGAAATTCATTCTCGAATGAATCGCGTCTTGTAGAGGTGTGGGACCTCCGGAGTCGAGAGCAAGCTGTGGTCCCGTGACGCCACCGTCAGAGGGCAGGAGCTATATGTATGGTTAGAGGTCGAGCTTTTCCACGAGAATTCCGGGATTCTCGTACCTATAACGGAGAGGTGGGTTGCCGAGCGCCATCTTATCACGATTACCACTGCCCGTAACAATATTAATCTAAAACTTTGAACGAACTTTTGCCTCCGGTCATTTAATTTTCTCCGTGAGGTTTTCTCGAAAAAGTAAGTAAACGTGAGTTCGAGAGAGAAAGATAAACGAAGAGAAGGGAGGGTGTTGAGAAGTAGTATACTGCACCGCTCGAAAGGATCTATACATTGAAGAAATGAGAGAACGTAAAAGCAAATGGGTGGATGAGAGAAAGCGAAGAGCCGCCATGATACGCCAGGTAGGCGCTTCTTCTTATTCCTCTTGCGTGAGACGCGCTTCCTCCAAGAATTTGTTTGAAATTTTAACGTTACTGTGAACTTGTAGTTTATTTTTATACCATTCAGTCGATACCATGCCCCTGATGACGAGCACATTTCACCCTGCCGACCTTTCGGAAGACAATTTATCAATTGCTTTTTTTTAAATACCAAGCGAGAAGGAGATGAAAAGAATTCTATACATTGGAAAGTTTAAAATACTGAGGGGGAAGATAACTAAGCCAGGATAAACACTTTTCATCGAGAAAAATTCCTCCGCCACAGTGAAGCCCGTTCCACTCGTTTCACCCGTGGAAAACACTTTCGTTCTGCCTCGTAGAAGCTGCCTGCAGTCAAACCCTCGATATTTCCCTACCATGCTCGCCCAAAAATATCCACAGCATGGTCCTCGCGGCCACGAAAAAAACAAAATTACGTGTTTTTGTAACTCTCGAACTGTCAATAACTCCAAGACGAACATTTTCCGAGGAACCAATTTTGCTAATTAATGTTTACAGAGAAAAAGCACTTTCTCAGTTTCTGGACTACCGGAAACTTTCTCCCGAACGTTCGCCAAGGGCTAAGCTAGGTTTTCATATCCCGCGCACTCTAGCTATCGCGTCCTATTTATATTCCTGCTTTAACCGCACCCTCCGTCCCGACACTTTTTCACCCACGAAAACTTCACTCCCCCAACCTCATGATTAATCCTGCCACGTCGCATTTTCCGAAAAAATAAATGAGCGAACAAGAAAACAAACGAATGTTCGTAGTTTTTTTTTATATTTTTCAGGTCCTTTAAATTTAAAAAATCGATATTTTTTTTCTCGGAGCTCCAATAGAAATTATTAGTATATTTTCCAAAAGATTCAGATTAAAAAAAAAAAATTTTCCACACGTTTTTTAATCTCATGATTTAATACGAAAAAAAGAGATAAATGCGAGGTAGCCTTTAAATTTGTTTAAGAGTGACAAAATTTTATTAGATTTATGGAGTACTTTCTGCTATGAGAGCAAAAAAAATGTTCGCTTCGCAATTAAAAAAAAAAAAAAAAAAACACAAAAATATCAAAAGTGGCTTGAGCACTATCTAAATTTTTTTTTAATTCTAAAATTTTGGGAAAACTACTTTTTTATCTCGTCTCTACGGTGTCTGTAGTATTAAAGTCTCTTCACGGATACTCGTTTTGCGGGCACACTTGATACTCCAATGGAACTTTACCTGAATGATTATCGTGTCATTTTGTAATCCCCAAAGTCATAAAACTGTAAAGTTCTATTAACAGTGTATTTTTTAACTGAATAAATTATTTTGTATGAATATTCTCGGGAATACAAACTACAAAATATTCCATCTACGCTTTGCATAAAGTTATGTATAGTTTTGCAAGCATTTCCTTTTTGTTCTTCAGCTTATCCCAATTGGGGTCCAATTCTATTAAACGATAAAAAGATCCACGTTTTATACGCCCTAGTAATTATTTTTACGTGTACGTATCGCGCCACCAATATCCCTGCAGGCTGAATTTCATTTAGCTTTCACCCTCTCGACTGAAAATGTTCCTGGCTGGGATGAAAAGCATTTTTTTCATTTAGTTTTTTCTCTATCATCCCTAATGGTACAGATATGAAAAGATAATTGGGGTCAAAACAATTCGATCCACATCCGGTTATTCACTAAAAATATACACACGAGAACAACAACATACGTTCGATGAACTTCTGCTTTAACCGAAAAGCACCTGAAATACATCGAAGCTCGTGCTTTTCATTATTTCGCACAAATCAAACAAAAATAATTGAAAGTATCATTGAAACGTTGTAACGATGAGTTCTTCATTAGACTCTGCAGTAATGTTCTTACTATTGGCAGTATTATCGTAATAATAATACCGCAAAAGCTACCACTGTTGATAACTTAAGAACAATGTTCGTTATCGTATTTTATTCAAACCACAAATCAACATTGGAAATCAACTACATTAACAGAAACATAAGCCGCGAATTGGTTACCGGAAACCCCTACTATGCAGTACATCCAAATGCATTTCCTCATGACTCGGATAGAGATGCATATACTTCGAGATCATACATATATACGTGGGCGGTTCGCATATCCTTGGACACTCGAACACATCAGCCAGTTTCCTGTGGAGATCGACGTAGCCCGCAATCATGACCCTCATACCAGAAATTCTCTTAATCCCCTTCCTCTTTCCGTCTCCCCCTCGCTCTCTCTCTCTCTCTCTCCCTCTTTCTCCACAAACCCGGAAATCATAGTGACATCTCTTGTTATATCGATGAGCCATTGCGTGGTACTGATCCGTCCGCTCCTCCAGGCCGTTCGATGTTCTGCCCACGATTTCTAAACCAGCTGAGATTGCGGAGACAATTTCGGGTATTAATAGAATGCATGCTCAGTTATAGCTATTGTACGATCATCTGCGTGCTGGGTCGTCTTCAAGCAAGGTGGAACGCCCAAGCGTAAAAGCGCTTCACAGGTAAATCAAACACTCTGATTAATTTACTTGAGATGGAAAGTAAGAGTGGTTCATTTTCTATAAAGAGACGTTTAGTAATGAATGGAGCGACTGTTGAAAGAGGGATAAATTTGATTCCATAATTTCATGGACCGATCATGCCGTTGCTTCATCGCGACACGTACGCAGCAATTGTTCCGCTCATTCCCGAGCAGGCGAATCCATTGAATAGTTTTGCTAATCGGTTAACGTTAGATCGTCAGCGTAACACAACAAAGCAAGCAGGCCATTTTCGAGCCCGATGCAAAGGTTTGCACATCAGCTTTCAACGACGGTGTACATCATCCTGGTATTTCCTACATATACCGTGGGCTACGTACTATAGATTAGTCCAGATACGCCCTGTGAAGGAACAACAGGTTGCCATTAATTATCCACGTCCGTCAATTAGGTCTCGGCTGCCCAGCCAGCACACCCGATATTCTCTCTCTCTCTCCCTCCCGACTCCTTCCATTTGCTCTGCTCTATCCTTTGCCCAGCGAGGACTATGCTGGTCTTCCATCTTCTATTCTCTCTCTCTCTCTCTCTCTCTCTCTCTCTCTTTCCACGTTGTGTTGTCGTTTCGGGGTCATCGTCGACGAATTGGTTGGACGCGTGTCAGGCATTGACAAATTAATCACGGAAGGAAACTTTCGGGCCGGAGGGAGGAACGGAAAAAGAAGGGAAACAGTCATTGAAAAACGATAATGGAGAGAATCCACAAAGATACGGAAAGAGAGAGAGAGAGAGAGAGTTTAGTATTTTTTGGCCAGTAACGAGACGGGCTAGAAGGAGGGAAGAGCGATAGTGAAAAAGACGCGAAAAACCTTCCCGGCCGGCGATCTTCGAACGTCGTCTTTCTGAGCTGAGACCATTTGCAAAGTTTATCGAACCGCGCACATTTACCCTCGCAGCTTTTTCCCCCGCAACTCGGTGTGCCCGCTCGTGGCTTTAGATTTAAAGCGAAACGCGTCGATAGGAGGAGATACACGAAAATGTATACTCATCCCTCTTTTATTCCCCGGGCTGCGTAATCGTGACCGCGAGCAATTTTTTATGACGACGCTTAAAGAAACATAACGGAACGTAGGATTTGGCTCTTCTCGTCGTACAGGGGTGAAAAACAAAAGTAATTTATTTCTACGCATAACAGATAGGATGATTCGCCACTGGCGAAGAGGATTCTGTTTTATTTATGTTTTTTCAATCTCACTCAAACTATATTCCGAATGAAATGAAACGAACTCCTACACACTCTCGGTGTTCTATCTGCCGTATATATTGCATCTACAGCGAAATAGGCGATCGAGCTTGATAATTCAGGAGGTTGATATACACATATATGCACGCAACCGTGACGCTATATGTTCTCGGTCCACAGAAATCGTAAATCCTCGGGTGTCGATCGATGATGTATAGCCTACGACCCCAGCAGGCACACAATTTTTATCTCTCCGACGTCTGTATTTTCCTCCCGCTCTCAATCCCAGCCATCTTCTGTCTCACGAGAGGAGCTTCGTCCATTTGCTCTAATTTTACGCTGAGTTATCATAAACTCTATTATTTTAATCCATCTGCAGCTCTTGATCCATACTGAACAAAAGAGATATGGGCTTATTAAGATTTTATCATTGAATCGGCCAGAAATTTATTCAGCACGATGCAAAGAGTGTTTGATCTGTGAAAATAATTACAAATCGCTTGCAATCAGATCTCATGTCTTCGCACTATCCCAGGTAGTCCGTCAATGTCTTCGTCTGCCGAAACTCACGACCACCATCAACCGCGTTACTCCGTCGCTCTCGTAGCTGAGACACACAAAACATTGATTCGCTAAACTCATGATGTATAATACGTCCATTTGAAATGAGTTTGGCGATGGGCCAAAATCCTCATCACAAAACACTGTGTAGGCAGCTCGCAAACACACGAGCTCTCTTCTGACAGAGGAAATAGGTCTGGCCGGTTGAGCGGTATATTCTGATGCTTTTCCTGGTGGTCGTGGAGCGCGCTGCGGCGTCCTGAGCCCACTGGCTTTATTCGCCGATCGATATGACTCGCTTTTGCCTCTGCCTCTGCCTCCCCCCTCCTCCGGCCCTTCTATCCCTTTATCCCACTAGTCCGCTGGGCCAAAGTACTACTATCATAACCCTTCGTATCTGTCGCTTTTTCCACTTTCTCCCCTTATTGCATACACCCAGGAAGATGTATGTATGCGCATATAAAAAGGTCATTCTGGCCTCTTTGGCTGTGCATTCTCGTTCCGGTGACGTGAAATGATTTTAGCATTCTTTTTTGTTATCTTTCACAGTCCCTAACATTGTAGGAGATGAAAAATTGAATGGGTCTTGGTCGGCAGGTACGTGGAGCTACCGCGTATCACAATTCGGATAATAAACGCAAAATAGGAAATTCGGAATAGACGTTCATTTCTGGAATCCACAAATTGGTATGTAGATTTCGTAATTGCAAAAAGAAAGGATGAAACCGCTTCGACTTTATTCCAGCGGGATCTATTTCCGCATATATGCATTTGTAAATGACTCTCGTAGTTGTTGCAAATAAATGAAATAGATTCCGGCTCGTTTCATCTCCAGCCGGGCTCGCATAACAGTGACGTCCTATTTTGCCTCAATCGTTCTGTATGTACAAACAGGGGGCACAGCAAATACTATATACGGATGCATGCGTGCCAGAGGGTTACGGTATGTCGCCCGTCATATCGATTCTCCTTGGCATCAGCAGTAGAGCCGCATCCCATCCTTACGCTGAGTCTAGTCTGATCTGACGGGTCTTCAGGTCGCGCCAACAAGAGTGGATATGTACCGGCCGTGCGGTCCACAGCAAGCTGACCAGCAAACACGTATAGATAGAGCAAAGGTAACGCTGATCTACGTGATCATGTAGCCGCACATACAGACATTAGCTGCTGATGTAATGCGAATAGTTGTGTGGGACGAAGAGACACGGACACAACCGAGGACGATATCTACAACGGGTGCATGGATATAGAGATATGCAATCATACGTACAAGCTTGGCATTGAGTTTCCTGGTAATATGTACGGGTGTGCCACACACGTAAGTTTAAATTTGGCATACCGTGTATACCACGTGCAGGGCATACACACAAACGGCCATTTACAAGGGAGGTAGAGGCTTCAGTGCCAACTGACCTACGTGGCTAGCCCAGCAAACCTGGAGTACCGATGACACTGGCAGTCGCCGTATAGGCTGTCGGATACATGTGTCTATGGACACGTTATGTATATCCGATGCGAGCAAAAGTAGAAGGCTAGACGAGCCGACGGACTCGCGCTAGTGATCCGCATCCCGCTTATGAATCTAGGACGCGGATCCCTTTACCGGGGTCCGCGTCTAGCTGAACTCTCTGAGCTTTCCCAAACAGTATTTTCTCTATATATATTCGATTGCTCGTTGCTTCTACCAGCGGGTCATCACCGGTACGCGCTACAGTTGTGGAAAAGGAGCTGCCCGATCACACGGGAAATACCGCCAGGATTTCCAGTTCACTGTATCTGCTCACGTGTACATGCCATGTAAATGGTTCAATCCCAGTCATTCCTGAATAATGAACCGTATACGTTTCGAGGAACGAGCAGACAGATGAATGCGTCGTATGTGGAATTGGGCGACGCACAGTCCTCGGTATATCTCATTCCATCGATAAACGTTTGCAGCCTGTTCAATTCACAATTCCACCGTGTTTCGAGGTTCCCTCGACTCAATTTCGTTTACACAGAGCGCAATGGCTAGTTTTGCCATTCGACCCAGGTAATATCAGAATGTTACGCGTAAACGCTTCGTCCTATCAAATTCAGTGTCCTATTTCCGAGCCTGGAAGAGTATTGAAAAATATTTTTACGAAATAAACAATCGTTCGATAAATCGAATAATTTAAATGCGTTATTTGAGGATAAAAGTATTTTCATTCTTCAGCTCACTTTGTTTTTTATTGATGAGACATCAGATGTCATCCTAACTTGACGAAAAACACCCGTGCACCAACTGTATACAGACAGAAACCTCTGCATAGACGCCAAATTACTCCTTCGTTATACTCCTGCTACATTCATGTCACTCTCCATGAAATGTATGCATTAGTGATTACTGCTCGTCGCGATGCTCTCGTTATATGTATATCCTCTCATTCAGTTTTGGATATACTGTAGTCACACCATCGTAACAGGCGACGACAAATACGATCAAAAGGAACATTTGTGTCTCTGACAAACCCAGACTCTGTTATAACGAATTCACAAATCTCAAATTGTTTCCCTAAGCTTGATGATTATATTCACTGGCAACACCTGATCCTATGTTCGGAATTGCGTTACACAAAACATTATATACAGCTGTATATACGTATGTACGTATTATGGCGTAGGATATTTTATAGAATCGCTAGGGTATTCGCCAACAATTGGAGACTTCCACACGGAGAAATGTTTCAAACTATCGTTCGACCTCACCATCATCCTAATCCATTTCCAATGTCCCGAAAGGGCCAGTGGTAGGTAAACCTCACAAAATTACGTATTCGATACTATTAACGATGCTCCGTTGCATTCAGGCTTTATATTGGAATTGGGAACGTTGAAAATATCCTAACTCCATAAAACGTGGTGGGGGGGATGCGGTGAACGGGCTAGGAATCAGTTATACTAGCCGTAGATTAGAAATCCAATGAAATCGAAACGGGTTGACCGAATTATTCGCTACATCGGCCACAAAGAGAAAGGGATCAATTGATTGATGGATGGCTGTAAATTTAAGCGAAACACCGAATTGAGGAATTGTGTACGTATGTATAGAAAATAGCCCAGCTCATATCTGTATGCGCGCATAGATATTTAAAAGATAGACAGGATAGGATGGAGTTTCGATTGAGAGAATTGTCGAATCGATACGAATTCGATCCCATTATCCTTGGCGTTTCGATGCTCGTGCGACGTGCATACAGTACCGACGAACGGATCTCGATTCCGTATTCGGAATCCACCACGACGGGGGTATTCCGCAACGTCACGTCCATAGTATTGTACTCTGACCACGAATTCCTCGCGTTCCCCGCACGTACGGTGCGGGAATAACTTCCGCGTTTGAAATTAGGCGTTTCTGTCGGACGCGCTAGCACGAGGACGAGTTGCTTACGGATATTGCTTAGGGTGCGATCTATAAGTGCCAACAAGGCTCCAGGGTTGTACGACATTGTCATAATCTCCATGGAACACAGAATTCGCCTGACGGTAGAATATCAAAGTTCATGCTAACATTTGAAAATGAGTCTTCTATAGCATCGGATTTGTCAATAACTTTAATATTTCCAGCCCTTTTTTAAACTTCCAATATAAAAAATTATGAGAGAGTTTGAAATATCAACGTTGATAATAATTTACGGAAATTCTTATTTAATTCTTAAACTTCATTTTCACCATTTCTTCCTCGATCCATCATGCCATTTGTTTGTAACGCGGGTCAAAGGAGCCGTGAGCACCCAGAAATAAGAAGATCGTCCGCAAGCATCTCTCGGTAATCTCATTTTTTTCGACAATTCTGTATTTCACGAGTGCTACCTCCCTCCCCCCTCATGATACATTCAAAACAAATTTCTCCGGCACTCACGGTGGAGCGAAATTATACGTTCACATGTTATGACGAGGCAGCGGCGCGGTAGAGAAAAGTTATAGCACGTAACGACGAGCAACGAGTGGATAGTCGAGATCCCAGTCCGAAGAGAGAGGCAACGGAAGAATGCGGAACGAGGCAAGGATAGTGATACCGCGTACGGAGCAGGAGCCACCGGACTTTGCGTTCGTTTGTTCGTCGGATCTCGCAGGAGGAGATCTACATATATTGTATACGTGTATACACACACATGATCCCATGAGCCTCACGAGCGCGCGATGCATGTCGGCGTACTGTTTGTTTCGTTGATTTATGAAGCATGCCAGGGACACAAAACACAACAGAACTCGCCTCGCGGCCGCACACAGTGCGAACGGTTCTCACTCGTTCCCAGTTCCATTCACTCTTTTCTCTTTCCGTCTCTCGTTTCTCTCAGCCGTGTATACTGTCCCCATTCTCTCGCGAACGCCCCAGCCATCCGCTCTGCCGCACAGCATGCCACCGGGCCACCCTCAACAAAATAGAACAACGATGGTTGTGACTGCGGGGCTCTGACGTCACGTGTAACCACGCCTCTCTCGCGGCCTCACCGCGATCCTTTCGTTTCACATACAACCTTCTCTTTCTCTCTCTCTCTCTCTCTCACACACACACACACACACACACACTTTTATTCGCCCTTCCTTCCCTCCCTCTCTTTATGCTTCTCCTATACCCCTCACTAGGTGTTCGCTAGCTCATCCTCCAGTATTCACAACCCTGCGCTAGTGCAATGAGGGAAGGTACCGAACTACCATATTCCGCCCTCCCTCCCTCCCTGCCGCGAGGACTCCGAGCACCCCTCTAGTTTTCCTGGTCATGTGCGGGGCAACCGAAGCACTGTACCGAAACCACCCACCAATTCACTTTGTGCAGTTTTATGCATATTCATTCGGCGTC
Source organism: Venturia canescens (assembly GCF_019457755.1). Lineage (NCBI taxonomy): Eukaryota > Metazoa > Arthropoda > Insecta > Hymenoptera > Ichneumonidae > Venturia > Venturia canescens. Next base: position 6,577,780 of record NC_057425.1, read on the forward strand.
TCCCGTAATAGCCGTGGCCTTCCCATTAATTTGAACGAACTGGCGAAACATGTAAATCTGATACCAATTCAGCGTACCCTATGTCGAGAGAGTATCTGAACGGGTAGGTATAACGTGTCCAAGAGTGTATTAGTGCAAGGGGTATTATTCGTGGCGTTTAAGTGGCTTGGTTGCCCGGACCGATTGAACGAGACGACAACGGCTCTGGTACCTGTTAGGCCGCTGGCTGGCTGGCTGGCTGGCTGCCTGGCCCAAGTTCCTCTCGTGGGCTTAACGCTCTTCGCTTAAATGTGCAAGTTCTCACTAGAATTTCCTATTGTTATACGTATGAGCTTGCTCGTTTGCTTCAAGGTCTTTACACTGGCGATCGGCAATTATCCATTTCTTCCTGTTCTGCCTACGATCTTCGTTCGAAAAGAGCCAACTGCATCGCGTTGATCTGATGAATATTACTTCGTGATTCCGATGCCTCCGTGACTCTATCACATTCGGCAATGTGTTCTTGTTATTCGTGGACTTTATCGACCTTCCGGAAATGCGACTTTTCTCAAGGCTTCCAGATCATAATCAAAAATGGATTCCACGTTGCCGCAAAGGGCAAAGCCGTTGAGTCCTCGAAAAGTCACGTGTATCACAAAATCTTTTCGAATAAAATACACATGTTGTAGGGGTATCTGGTTATGCGCTAACAAACTTATTGTTCGGAAGCTTCCGCAACGCGAAAAGTGCCAAGAGGAATATCAATGTTGGATACCGAAGATAACATCGATCGTATTTACGTTTCCACAGGAAAAGCATATGTATATTGAGATAATCTTGAAAGTCACGTCCCTGCACGCATTTGCGCACGTATCGGTGGTCCATACGTGAAATCGTCGTCTCAAACATGACTCGTAGCTCGCCGCTGAGAAGCAATTGGCTGATGAAAAAAACTCCAACTTTCGTTCGAGTCTGACCTGGTTCAGTCGAATGATCCGGTAGTTGAGGTTAAATCTCTCCTGCAAAATTGTAGGGCCAACACGAAAAGCAAAATAACTTATCGATTCGGTCATGGAAAACCTGGCCAGCTACAAAACCAATCACGAGTCACAAGAAGAAGGTATATATTGAAGCTACCTCGCCTCGTCCTTGAGTTTTCCACGGTTGCTTAGCTCCCATTCGGAGCTATAGGGATACAGGGATATATGGGATTTCGGAACCGTCACTGGGGCTGGGAGCATATGACGAAAATCGAAATGAGGACGGATAGTGAAGTGAGCTGTGGAGAAAAGAAGACCGGAAAAAAATGATAAAATAAAGTAGTATTTGAAAAGTTCAAGAAGAGCAATAATAGGGTTTTTAAATCGCGAAAAGTGTCGATGTCGCACATTCCTCTCGAGATAATTATGGATGCGAAATTTTTTTTGTTTATTCAAATTTATGTAGATTTATTGTATTTGACAAGTGCAATTTTGCTTTTGAAAAAGAGCCCTTATTTTTAAGGAAACTATCGTGACGTAGAGCCTGACTCTTAAAATCTGATGATTTGTCGATGAACTGGCGATATTAACTCTTAATTAAATGAGAATTCGGAATCGGTTGAAAGATAATTGTAAATGAAATCAATGCTATTATTATCAAGATTTTTATTATTGCCAAAGAAACGCCAATAGATTCAAAAAATGGCCGGAAGACACTCAAAGCTTCATTAATCAAGTTGTGTCGTATTTTATTCCAAATGAAGCCACGAGCAAAAGCACGGACTCCGTAAAAAATGATTTCAAGCTAAATCAAGCGGAATTGCAGAGCTGTAAAGCAAATGATGGTGCACAAGCCTGGTAGCGTCTTCGAGAAGCATGGCCAAGCTCTAGAAGGGAAGCTTCTGAGCTTCGTTTCAATGGGTCGGTTTAACTTGCACTATTTGAGATAATTGATGGCCAAAATGTTCTCTCATCCCTTGCTCCTGTCTCGTTCCGCTATATAGCCGTACTACCATTGTACATTCTATACCCAACGCCCTTCCATGACCATAACCACAAGAAGATCTAGAGACGAGAATCCCAGAGTCACGAGAGATGAAGCGCAAGGAGGACAGAGAGACGAGAAGAAGGTGGAACGTTTTGAGCAGAGGGGATTCCACGCCAGAGCCCGCTCCTATTCCTACCGACCGCCGGACCTGCGATGCAATTTCCTTCCAACTGGACAGAGGACTGCATTAGTGATACGCCCCACATCCTTGCCTCGAGAGAGATTCGCGTGAGAAACTATTGACGCCCCTGAGTTTGTGCCATTCAGGACCCACGAAATGGTCACGCGGACCATGGATACCATTCAGCCAGGGATGGAAATGAGACTGGGCAAAATGGGAGCTGCGTTGTAGAGGACAGCAGTAATAGCAGTCAGCGTGGTACAGTCGGTCCTACAAGTGTGGCAAGAGAAGCTAGCCAGAACGATCCGTATGGGTTGGCATGACCCCTCGAATCGTCTTCCAGCCAATGTTGGTAAATTGGGATTCTCTTCCATACCATTCCATTCCCAGCTCGTTCTTATCAAACCCTGTACAATTGATCGATTCACTGGATTGTTGAAAAATAATTTGCATATTCTGGCCTTCGTGCTCGCGTTTACGGATTAACCGTTCAAACAATGAAGAACAAAAATCTGTATTGTCGTGAATGTTTTTTTTTTTCTCGTGAGTTTGAACACAAAAACGAAACTCAAGAAACGCGCGAATCGAGCTAAAAAGAAAAAGAGTTAAAAAGTAGCGTACAAGAGAACAATGGTCGCAAAGTTTCAACGTTTCTTATAACTGTTTTTACTCGTCCTGTATACACGGGTGTTAAAATCAAGCCCTGGATATACTCAGGAGATAAGAGATGCTGAGCTTTTTCCTGTCTTCTGTCTATCTCGCTTATCTCTCGGCAAGGACCTCGCGCACAATCGTCGAGAAAAACGAAACGTCTCTCGCTCTCAACTTTTAGCGCGTTAAGTTTCGTGATAACCGAACCATCCGAGAGCTTCTACATGGTCATATATGCGTGCGCGTGTACACTCGTAAATGGCATGTACTGTCGGATGTGCAATTTTGCTAGGTGCTTGAATTTTGGTCTCGAATGAGGAAAGCATCGACGCGATCGACGCGCTTAATAATCTCCAACGAATGTTCCGAATTATTAAAAAATATATATTTCCTTTGTAATAGATTTTTTTCATGAACTTTTATTGAATCGCGAGTTTGATGAAAAAATCGTTTTAGCGGTGACCAAAAGTTTAACACTTTTCCTCACGTTTTCGTACTAAATTCAAGCCTTCACAGGGAGGTTGAGGTATCGTTATAGATTGTTTACCAGGACACCATACGCAGTTGTATATAGTGCAAGTGTTCGAACGCTGAAGCTTTGCTCGGTCAGACCCGCGGTAAACGACAAATTGGATTACGCCATCGACACCGGGAACAGCGGAGCGGCGTGCTCCTGGTTCTGTCGGTGATGCTGGCTCTCCTTCGCAGCCATTAGATTATTCCCTGCGTATATCTATACCATTGTATACACACAGACATAAATACACGTTAGTACACTATAATAAAAATAATAATAAGAGTATCGAAAAAGTCGATACTTCTCATTTCTCTTATTTTTCACGTTTTTACTGCCATAAACCGATATTTCAGCTTTGAGCGCTATATCGCTCGCTGCAAATTGCTGCGACATAAAAAAACAGAAAAAACGATTTCATCCCAGTCTCAATCTACCGCGGAGTCTGCTTGTTACTGATATTCAATATCCCCGATTATTTATTCCAGAAACTTTCAACAGGAAAACATTAAAACTCGGATCTTGTCTTTGCTCTATCTCGTGCACACTATTCTCACGTATTTTATCTGAATTCTATTGCGGAAGGTAGGTTATAAATTTGCTGACAATATATCGTTCTCTGCCTTTATGCTTATTATTTCTCCTACTTCCTCTTTCTCTCTCTCTCTCTTTCTTTGCCTCGTCTTATATTTACGTCGGTCGTTATCCCAAAGCCCCACGGTCCGATTAATATTAGCTACCGCGCCATATAGCACACATTCAATATGTGTATATTTACCTTAAATCCCTTTCTATCCGTGTCATATAAGTGTATATTACAGTCATATGAACTGAAAGGATGACTGGGTTCCCAAAGTTATTTGGCCGTATTAACGTTTGCGCGTTTCAACCGCGTTCTCGCGAAATGGTTATGACTTGCACCGCAAAATATTGAGGCATGGGGAAAATGGGTAGGATGTACCAGGCCCCGTTTATACGCATGCGAATATCCGTGAGTGTTGGAATATATGTGCACACATTTGTAAAGGAGCAGAAGGCATCATTTCGCGTACGCTCAAATATGACTCTTTCGCCCTTCTGCCGGACAGCACTCACACGTACACATATAAATGGTAAATTCATCCAGTGAGGGTGAGAGTTTAATTCCGAAGCGTTTCTCCACGTGCTCTCGCCTATTTCTATCGCTTCCTCTCTTTCTATGCGCCAATTTATGTGTCTCTCTATCTTTCACCGTGTCTCTTTCTACCTTTTGCTAAAACGAGCATTTACGCGTTTACGACGATTTTACGAGGACGAAAAATTGAATGGAATATTTGCATCAGCGGTTTCGTGCTCTTCCTTTTTACAGTCCACATATAGACGAGTATATATAAGGAACTTTGACTCTAACCGGTGATCGCTGCGCACGTCGCTCCATCCCCGAATATAGGAAAAAATGGAGAGTCCTCGCGAAGGATTCACTCGTTATTATTGCAGAAACGGGGATGTAAAAAATTCAATCATATCCTAATCGGATTTCACTCCGCAATCGTTTTATCCTGATTGTTCAAATCGCTCCTTTTGTATAGGAACAGTATAAACCAATGACGGAATTCATACTTTTTGTCGTATGTATATAAGTTATATCCATTTTCCGGCGATTTATCATCGGTGCGAAACTTCATTCAGATAAATTCGTATTGCACGAGACGAGGATGAACAAAAACAAATTATTCCTCAAGACGACCACTTCTCCCTTCAAATATTTCACTACGAAATGTTAAATTATGATTAAGCATTGCATTAAACGTTGCATTGAACAAAAAAATTCATAACGTTGCACGAACATTTTGTAATTTCATTGAACTAATAACTAATCGTATTTTCATACTTCTTTAACTTGAGATACGAGAGAAAATATCTGATTTTCTTTATATTACAACAAAACAAGGTGGTTATGGGAAAAGTTTTTCCAAGATGCGTTAATCTTTCGTGAACGCAGGCTATACTTCGTCGTTCAATTCGTTTCTAAAACATTTGCTAACCTTCCAAATTTGAGGGAGCGATATTCACGAAATAGAGCAACCTGAGACGCGAGAACGATTGAAATTCCTCTGTCGTCAGCCGGGGAATGGCAATGAAAGGTCAACTATCTGCGGTCGTTTTGGACAATACTCAATATCTCAATAGTATATCTTGAACTAAATAGATTGAGTGAAACTATAAATTCCGTATTGAAATTCCTTGGAATTGAAAGAGCCCGATTTCTATTCGACGACAAAAACGTCGTCACACGATGCTTTATAATTGTAAAAACGGGTATTTTCACGTATACAAGACAAACGGACAAGGTTGTTTCTAGAAAAAGAATGGCCAAAAGTTTTTTGTGTCAGAAGCAGGTTCTCTTCTGTCGGTATAAGGAACGTAAATCCAAGAAGAATTCACGATATAAATCTTGCCCTTTTTGCACGTTAGTTTCTCGTGAAATGAGCCACTCAGTATGTACCATCGTCCGGAGCTTTTTGTCGAGGAAATGGTTTTTTCTACTGAGAGAATAAAGACCGGGGTTGATTGCCGATGAATCGTATGCGTTGCCTAGAATACGAGAGCGAAAGGGAGGTGGAACGATAAAGCGAGGACAATCTCTGCAGTCCATAGATTGCGGATGAGTACAGTTCGTACCTTATAGCGTTACATCGAAAATAAGAGAGAAAGAGAAAGAAAGGAAGGAGGAAGATAGAGATAAGCTGCACACACAAAAGGAGGCGTAAGGTACAGCCTTGTGTGTTGGTTCGCTTTGCGTGAAATGGGTTAGTAAGCCTCGGATAACGTGCCTTTCCACAGTGAATCTGGTAGGCCGGATGTGCTCATAGCTCGTAGTTTCATACAATATAAAACTTACACCCGTATATAGACATGGATATAAGTCGTTTGAAAAATGATTGGAGCGACTGACACAATTGACCCGAAACAATGAATGATTGAAAAATGTTCGTGTTTAAAAATGGAATATCTCGACAAGAAACAACCGCAAGTCACAATTCGACAAATGAATTTTCGAAGCGGACAATTCGAGATCCCTTTTGCTTTTCTGCGTGCGTGTTTCTGCGATTCTTTTTGTGCCTAGTTGATCATTTTCTAAATGCCGATTTTTCACTTCCGAAACTGATTTTCTCGCTTCCCGAAAACACTAATCTTACATTTTATTAGTGAATTTTTTAAAAGGAACTTTCCTGCCATTTTTTTTGTGCATGAATCTGAAATTATTTGCTCCTTAAATTGTCAATTTAAGTTGCGCTCGTGAGCGTGTGACCGAAAATAATGCACATAAAATAAATGAGGTAATCGGTAGCCTATATTCACAGTTAGGTAAAGCTATTACCTTGTTCCCTCGTTAGGTATATCCGCAGGGCTTTCACTCTGGACACTCCAAAGACGTATAGGAGTTGGTGCATATCCTCCCATAAACGGGCTTTAATGGAATAGATCGAGGAGAGTGAAAGCTTTTGCTCTATCCTATTATAAAGAGGATTGACGATAAAGCAAGATACAAGAGACGATAGTTAATGACACTTTAGTAGATAACAACCAAGCACACTGTACAGCTCTCGGAGGCGATGCACCAGGCTGGAAAGCAGTTTTCGAGTAAACGCGGAGGATCTGTTAGAGTTTCATACCCAATATCCTAAACTGACCTTCCTGTGTCCTCAACCTTCGTTCTGAGGGTTTTAATTTGACTATTGATTGAGCACACACGATCGTTGGCGTCCCGAACTTTGTATGAAAAAAAAAACCCCAAAAAAATTGGTATTTTAGGGAAAATTGGCATCGAGTACTGAAAATATCAATTTGATTCCGTTGCTGGCTGAAGACCAGGCGATTCGATAACCTTAAATTCCACTATACGATCTATATATCGAGCCGGAATTTGACGAGGGTTCTGGAACATTGTAAAAAGCGAAGTTGCAAGTAAAAGGATAATTTATGGCTTCGCGAGTTTGCACAACGCGGCCATACGCACCTATTTATAAGCCGAGCTCAAATTCACCCCCGCGAAGGTACATCGTGGCGGATTTTAGCGTTGGGTCAAAGTGAGAAAGACGAGGAAGGCAAAAGGGAAGAGCTTTAGAAGAGCGTTAGTGATAGAAAAAGATAAAGAAGGCAATGGGGAAAGGGGAGGGAGAAAGATAGAGCGATATCATCCCGTCGTAAAGGGACCATATCGCTGCATACCGCACTGACGTTGAACTCGTAAAGATACATTTATACCCTGGGCGCATCACTCGGGAAGGCACTCGCCGAGAACGTCAGCATAATCTTTTGCAGAGATCCTTTTACGATCCCGCACGACTTAGTGCTTGGGCCACCAACGCAAGTTGAAGCTCCATGGAAACACTGAGAAATTCTATGTGCAACGAGAGAAAAACGTGTCCTCGAGACCGCTTAATTTTGTCTCGTATTATTCAGTTATTCAGAAAAAAACGATCGACGAAGAATCGACTGCGCGTCTCATCTTCGAGAGACGCTTCAACGCTAAGCTACACGTTTCGTTCAACACTGCCTTAAATTCATTTCCACCACAAATTTCTACATCTTCCCTCGAGTTTACCAAATATAAGAAGAATTTCCTACACGAACGTACGATACAAATCCCACATTGTTTTTCCTTCCCCCTCTGAATAGGAGCGACGTTTGACTTAACTCTCAAGCCCGCTCGTTGCCATTAATCCTACGATTTCTGCTACGGTTTGAGGACAAACAGAACAAACATGAATCAGGAAATGGATGCAGATGGTTACGAGCATCTCCTATTGGCCCTGTTCCCCTGTAAGGTAAATCTCCTCGAAATCTTCTCCCTTGTATTATACCTATCCGCACAGCTATAGATCAAACACACGCGTATATCTATGCATATAAGACTACTCGGATGACCAAATCGGAAACTACGGACGTGGCTAGCTTGGCGAGAAGATCGAGGAGGCACGAATACACTATATGCGTGACCACGGAGGAGTCAACATTGACGCAAGCCGCTTGGCATACGTTACGGTGATTATGGTTGTAACAACACTAGATCCGTTCCCTCTCTCTCTCTCTCTCTCTCTCTCTCTCTCTCCCTCCCTCCTCGTTGTCTTTATCCCTTGATCCTGGAAGTCTGCAGAATCTCGTTACACGCACTTAGCCGTTTACGAACCGTTTCCCTTTCCCGAGCCTTGGCGCTCCTTCGAATCTCGATTCTTCGTGACGAAACGGCGTAATTAATGCAAACGAACCTTCCGACTTCTGTGAATCGTGCCCTTGTGCATTTTTCGTGAAAAAGGACACTACTTTGCGCACGAAAGCTCTGCCCATTCTTGACTGCGTGTACCTACTGTTCGATTCCAAACAACTTTCGTACTCCAATGACCAGAAAGATTTGGAGAAATGGTAAATACTCTGTTAATATAAATGACGAAAAATAAATGATCTGCAATCGGTTCCCCACTGAAACGAAGCTTCGATTGGAAAGCAGCCACTAACTCACTCCTCCCTCATTCTCAATCCATTTTACGTCGTACAGACGTGACATGCCTGAGCTTATTATACTGTGGTATCCTTGCATGTGCTCGCCTATCCAATTGAACTTGCACACGTGTTATATCAAAAGGCGAGGACGAGTAAACTCGAGGACGATGAGGAATAATCCGACCCTGTTTCTCCTTGTTGCTTGTTCCACGGAACCCAGCCGTCTCGTAACACAATCTCAATCTGACGTGACGAGCGAAACGCACACACTCGCCAGGTTCACGTGATAATTACTTTGGTGGTAGTTATCGTCGAGCATGTTCAACTAATTATGCGCCAACTGCTCATCCTTTTCTATTAATTTCCTTGCCCTTTTGGTTGTTTATACGTTTGCATTGGACGACGTACTCGATCGAACAATCTTATCTGGTTGAAAATTTTGAACTCTTCAAACACACGGACAGAAAAATATTGCGGAAGACCGAAGCACGAAAGCAAGATCCAAATTCGTTATTATTTGCAATAGCGGAGTATTTTCAACGTAGATAAAAATACTCAGCCTGACGTAAGATCACGGGGCCCTTTCCATGAAGAACGTAGATTTAAACGGCGATAAAATGCCGATTAAGTGTCCCGGAGCTCGAGTTCGCGCATAGGTCGGAAGGTATATCCTCGAACGAAGGGATTTTCCTCGCGTGAGTCTTGTAAAAGCGGGGCCGCAAAACGTTGCCAGTTCGCGAGGAACGCTTCGGTCAGGGTCGAGCTGTTCCAGTTCCGTTAGAGCAGCTCTATAGAACGTATTTGGGCGGAAGCACAAGAGCCAGAAGCATCTGGACTATAAGCTGCGTCGTTTGTGAAAGCGTGTAGAAAAAAAGAGGAAGTTTAGCCTCGATTCGAAACGAGAAAAAATATATGGACTGATCGAGAATCGCCTCGAGTTGAATTCCTCCAAAACGATCGATGTCAATAACTCGCGCCACATTTTCACCGCGCTTCCAGACCGGAGCACCCGCTGCACAAGAGGACGTGTAACGAATTGGCTTTCCTTCTGATCCTTCCTATATATTTTTCCCCTCGTGTATTTATATTTATAGGTGGAAATTCTGCTAACATAGGCACGTATGCCATTCTGTCGTGAATTATTCATCCTCGCATTTTCCAGGGGTTTCTCTCAACCTTTTAAAACATAAATGTCAATGTCAGCAATAAAGGATAATCCCGGAGGGGCAGAAAAGTTTCCCAGGCGAGAATTTACTGACGAGTGACTGATGTCTTACTAATAGCGAACGAAAATATAAGATTTGTTGACGACGAGTTTTTTTCCCACCGATTTGGATTACTCCGGAGCTCCAATCTTCCGTGAGCTCCGATGATGAATCTTAAATCCCTAGAAAAAAAATTGAATATACTTTTTCGATGAATCGATCGATTTTACGATATGTCTCTTTCGGTACAAACTGACTACGCTTTTTCTAACGTCGCAGAAAACGAGCATCGACGGAAGAGTTAACGTCAAAAAGTAAATGCGCCAGGTTTCTACCCGAGTAAGCACCCCACGAATTCATATCTCGAGCATTAAATAAGCTACGAGTTGTAATATAAAAATGAAAAATCGGTAAGAAAGATTCGATCGGAGTTCCGAAGACGTACACATATACGTCATCGGTTTTCTCGCTTTGATCTCGTTTCCAGAAGAGTTGCAGCATACATATATACAAGAATGAAGAGTTCGTAAATAATTCACTGAAAATAAGATCGGAATAAGGTCGAGCGTCTGTTCGATATCGGAGCCTCGAGACATCGGCGGCCCTAATACTGGCACCGGCGAATGCGAGCCAGAGAAGGACAGAGTTCGACGTCGTCTCCGTGGGATTATACCCGAGATCGAGATAGTCACTCGCGTCGAGGCACATGAGACTGCTATTTTTTTCTTCAGCCTCCGAACGTATGCTCCGTTCATCCGTGCATTGCCGTAGAGCAACGCTCGAAACGGCCAAGGCGAGAGAGTAGATACCCTCGCTCGCGAAAGGCCCCAGAGAGCCTGGGACACTCTGAGTGCTCTCTACCGTCCCGAGAGCTCAGGGATAAGCCGGGGAAACGCCGATTTTGTAGCGCACTCCAACGATCTCGCAGAAGCTAGAAAGTTCCTCCGAATGTAAGGGACGTTCTGTACCCGTTCGTATCGATTTCCATCTGCAGATGTTTGCCTTTCGAATCAAATCCCTGATTGCATTGTTTTATTTTTATTTTCCAATCTCCCTGATTTAATCAAATGTACAACTATTTTGCACGAATTCAAACAGCTGAAGAACGGACAGTTGATCGAGCTCTTGCGTCATAAACTAATTTGTAAAAACTGAAGGCCAGTTGCACATTCGTGCCTGCTTAGGATTTTTTTTCAACCTAGAAATCACAGAATTTAACTTCATCGATATCTTCGTACTCACATTTGGTTGAATGATTTTTTATGTAGAGTGAAGATAAATAGCAGTACGCGAGAGCCAATTGAATAATAACTACTTGAATAAGAGCTTGTCGAGAGTAAAGAATTAAATATTCGACGACGCTCCAATTAATATCATGAACTTTTAATAAAATATTGACCGAAATTCGACGAAGGTCAGGATTTGCTCGACCTGAGAGAGAATACCTCGTGGAGATACGAAACAAATACCAAATTCCTTCGGGTACGTATGCATTTTATACTGGCTCTACTATCGTACGAAGCGACCTGAGCTGCGCCGCAAGAGAGCGGAAGAGAGAGAAAGAGAAAGAGAGAGAGAGAAGGCCACCTTTTTGTACGAGCGTCTTCGGGCGGTCGTAGCCTTCGATGTGGGCCATCTCGAGTGTCTACTTTGGCACACGGTCTCCTCCCGTAGTGTCGTCAAGTGGCAACTCTCCATTTCCCTATGCTTTATCATCGAACACTCGCGGCTGCGAATGCCGTACGTGAGTGTTGAGTAAAAAGGAAAAAAGTGTTGGAGCGCGGTGTGTTGTAAACTCTTGGATTTTACACCTTCAGTGTACGAGTCCAGAAGTTCTAAAGTTCGTGACTAATATGTATGAGAGCGCTGAAGGTAAAAAGAAGTCGCGCGGATGCAAAGTAGTGTCGACCCATTATAGTCAGACCACGCTTTTGTGGTCGAAAACTCGTTTCGTTCGAGACACACCCGCACGGTAAGAAGTTGGGTAAAACGTGATTACGCTCGGGTCGCAACGACGGCATGTGATGATGAAATAATCGCTCATCTCGCTAAATATTTTCGTGTCGCTAAATGTATATAGAGAAATCCTTTTATTAATTGTCGCATATTTAATAAAGTTTTTTGTTAAGAAGATCCGCTGCTTTCGTTATAATCGCAAGGCGAATCGCCTCGTTTTTATTTTATTTTCGTCTCCATCGTCATTTTCGCAAGAGGCATTTTTCTCAAAGCGTCATCTTAATAAAGTGGCAAGACTTATCGCGCTCGTTGAAACCCCACGGTGTGCTGTTTAGGATGAAGCTTCGTCGACTATTGTTTTCGTCTCACTTTTCTCTCACATTTCTGGCGAGGGAGGCGAGACTCCGAGGAAGAATAAACGAGAATAAAGAGCGCGCGAGAGAGTGAGAGGAAAAATGAGGAAGAAAGGGACAAGAAAATAAGCGAGAGGGTGAGAAAAAAGGTGGTGTCGCAGAGTAGCCGCGAGCGAAAGAGAATAGAAGATAATTCTTCGCGTAAAGAAGCACAACAATGCTGGGACAATGCCGCCTCGTTATTGCATTCATTTGTTTCTGTACTCTATGTCCACGGGCTCTTCTTCCTCCTCCGCGCATCTCACCTCCTTACTTTCTCTATTTTTCTCTTTCTCTCCATTCTCCCTCTCGTTCTTTTTCATTTGCCGCTCATGCCCGCGACGTTTTCACCGCTTTACTCTCGAGGATTTTCCCTTTCACCCTCTCCCGTCATCCCGCGTGGCTACATTTCTCAGCCTCTAGGACTTTTTCTCGTAACCAAGTCTCTCTTCGCGCGTTAACAAGTTTTTGCAACAAACATCACGTGGCACACGTGGCACATACCTCTGATTATAGTTTCTTGTTTTGCAACAAAATGTAACTCAATTAGAATCATTCACTGTAGAAAGAACAACACTTTCTTCACACTCCTTCTCGGACCAGCTTTCATTTATCTTTAAAAAATAATCTTCTCTGCATCCGTATCAACCTTTGGAGAAAAACAACTTGGTTCCTCTATTCTTTTTATTCAGGATTTTAGTTCGGGCGATAGCCACTGCTTTACGAATCAAAACGCTCTTTGGTTTTTTCATCTCAGGGGAAACGCATGGGTTCCTGTGGAGTAGTTTTACATCGAATCTACCCGAGATATAAAAGTTTAAAAATTCTATCATAGAGTTGAAATGCCAATAAGTGAATCCTTTAAATTTTAAAAGTCTATGTTTTTTTTACTCGTCGCGAAAAAGCCCCAAAAAATCCGGCTGCCACACACGGAGTGAGCCCCTCAATATGCAAAGCACCCAGGTCACTGACCAATTGTTTCGAACAATTTCACTCCCGTTTAAATCGAATTCATCAAAAGTTATCAAATAATTAATCGAAAGTAATCGAATGCATTCATATACGTTTTTCCCCTCGCGATTATCATTTCCCCAATCTTGGATTCCACAGGGAGAGATCGCGATGAGAAGAATATTTAAAAGCGTCGAATCAGCAAAAAATAAGGGTGTGTTTGAAAAGTACACGAAATAGAGTTTCATCCGATCGTGAAATGAGAAAATTCAAGTAAAACATTCGAGGGTCGGGGAGCGACGTATCGATGTACTTTTCCTTCCGGTTTGTCGCTCACCCCGAAACGTTTTATATTTCGTCAAGAAAGATTTTTACCTCGTTCCCGAATTTTCTATAGCACACGCTAGTAGGCGGTATAAAAAAGGAGTGAGAAGGAAGCTACGATTGCATATAGTCGAGAGATCTTTCGTCGTACAGCGTGCCAAATACCGCATGAGGGAAACAAAAACGCAATGAATTTTTCGCGCATGTTTCAAATTTATTTTGCCGTTTTTTTCTCCTTTCATTTTCTCTTCGAGTGCGCTATTCTTTTTCGTACGTTTAACTTTTTGTACTCTCTATTCGTTGGCTCTATCACACGATATAAAACAGCGTTCTTTTTACAGCGTCATTTGAAGATCCTCGCGTTACACTATCGTCACTTCTTTACGCGTACACTTTGGATTTTCTCTCACTCTCTCGCTCCCTCTCTCGGTCTCTCCCTCTTTTTTGAAGATCACCCCGTCGAAAAAACAGCGGGGAGATGCGAATATGATGGCGAGACGTGTGGCAAAGTAGGATTTGAAGCAAGTTTCATCGTAAAAGCTTCGTTCTCAAGCATTCGCAAATGACAAAAGAAAATGTGTTCGGAAAGGAGAGACCGAGCGAATGACAGAGATGACGATATAACGCGTGAAAGATTCTCGTGCTGAGATCCGTTCGCTTTAACACTTGGTCGAATTCCCGAGCGGAACACCAAACCCTCGCGTACGATTCTCCTTCGCGTTTTTCATATAAAAACACAAATTCAGCCTCATTCGTGCCTGCTTATGGTGGCTGCCGAGGGATGAAAAATATATATCGCTCGAATTTTACACCTTGTTTAGAGCCCTTTTTCCGCTTTTGACCCTGCACACAAATGTCGCGAGTAAGGCTCGTAATTTGGGAACGCGTACCCTTCCGTTTAAACCGGAGACAAAACTTGGAAATTTTACATCCGTGCATATGTTATGAAAACAAAAACTTCGCGTAAAAGTTCTTTTCGGCAACAAAAGTTTTTATTTGTGATCATTTTTTCGCATATTGGGTAATATGGGGCAAAATGGACACTTAAGGATTTAAGCAAGTTTCATTGATGAGCATATGGTCTTTCAACTATTTTTGAGACCCAAAATTGATGCCCAGTCCTTGTTTCCCGAATTAAAAAAAAAAAAAAAAATTCGGGGCAAAACGGACCAGCCCCTCAGAAGCATAAAAATCGAAAAACCGACATTTTTCGAAATACAGCCGTTCCAAGCGACTCTTATCGAACAGAATGTCAACTCGGTAATACGGGAAAAGAAATGGAACCGCTCAGGCTCCATTCCTTGAATGTAAATGAAAAAAAATGAGTCAAATCTTATATCCCATTTCTGTCAAGTTTTTGGGGAATGCAAAAAATCAACTTTGGGTCCATCGTGCTATTTCGTGTTCGCACTATATCGGAGTCCCACCATTGATTCATGGTCCTAGTTTCCGGAATTTCTTCAAAAAAATTTTTCGGGGCACAACGGACACAACCTTCAAGCGAGGCATAAAAATCGAAATACCGAAATTTTTCGAAATGTAGCAGTTTAGCAGACAGAAAAAAAAGCTCACCAAGACAGCTAAGTCCTCGTCTTTTGAAGACGTTTCTTGCATGTTTTGCGAAGGGTTATATATTCGTCGTCCTTCGAAGATTGGATTGACTGTGTAACATGGAAAAAATGGGCACAAACCTTGTGTACAATCGTTGGAGACGAAGATGTCAGCTATGAGTAATAAAAAACCTTTTTTTCCTTATTCGTACTTTGATTACTATTGTGGTTTTTAAAAATAAGTCTAAAAAGCGAATAGATAGTGAGAAAGTAGTTTGGGATCTATTTTGCTCTGAAACATGATTTTTTTGGGGATGTCACCGTGGAATTCAACAATTTACCATAATTTATGGTCAGGACATAATTTGGAACCAAAAAAAAATTTTATGCATTTTATGAAATTTCAGTTTCGGGAAAGTCCGTTTTGCCCCGGAATTCAATTTTCCATGTGTCCATTTTTCCTCATATTACCCTATACATAAAAATATAACCATAAAATGGTTGAATTAGAAGTTGTAAATTTCCAGGAGGTTGTTCGAGTTCATACACATGCAAATATGCACCTGAATAGCCGGAGGCTTAAAATTCTCGGTTGATTGTTAAAGTTAAACAAAAATGAATCTTCGCTCGATCTGATTTCCAATTAACGTATTACCACTGCGGATGGGCTTGATGGATCGAAACCTATCGATTCCGGATGAGATCACATTTCATAAATGAAGGATAAAATAATTCTTCCTCGAGATTTGTGCGTCAGGGCATACGAAGAATATTTTTGGATTTTCGGTAAACTGGGCTCGGACGCTCAAAGTGAAAACTCAGCGATTCTACCGCGTAGAAATTTTATTTCGAGCGAGATTGGAAGAGAGACGGCGATAAATCAAAAACTGAAACTCTGTTTTATCACATGATCCAAATATAATCATAGCGCGTTCTGAGACACGCGCGCTGTTAGAGTGGTTTTTTCAAAAAAATTATTCAGAGACACAAGTCCATAGATACGAATTCGCATGTTTCAACGTGCATTTCTGCTCGGATCCCGCGTTACTTGTAATTCAAAGAAGCAACCAAACTTTTTTGCTCTTTTCATGATCGAAGAAACGATCAAAATTTATTCTCGCAATTATTAAAATTGTCTTATTTGTTGCGATTGATCAATTTTTAATATAATGCTAGCGGTTAAAATATTTTCGTAGTAAAATCGTCAAGCAAAATGTGACAGCAGCCATTTTCTATTCATACGCGAATGCATATCTATATTTTAAACCAGCTGTTTCATGGTGTTGTCAAACTTTCCACCGTTTATCTCCTTATTACTCGTCAACCTCAAATAAGTGTTTTTTTTCCATTCCCAAGTGATTTTCACCGATAACAAGGCTTTCTCAAAGCATAATTGATATAGAAAAACATTATATTTTCTTATTTTCGTTTTTGGTTCTTCAAAGTTGGGAAGATACTATTTCCATTTAAAAAAATGTGATTTTCGTTAATTGTTTTCTCGACAAGTAGACGGTAGATCCTATAATAATTCCGGGAATAGATGAACGCTGTATATTTCTAGCATATTTCCGAATTTCAACTCTTAAAGTTGGAATTTTCGATTTCCATTAGTTTCATGTGAACTTCCTTAAGAAGAGATGAAAAATGTACTATTACCATATTCAGTTCAATATGTCTTTAAAATCGAAAAAACTTATCCAGAGATAAAACAAGATTGAAACTTACGCGCGCGCTCCATTGACTAAACAAAAAAAAAACGAATAAAAAATGAGGGAGAAAAAAATCTTCACGGAAATTCCATGTCCTCGGATGAGGCAACGGAGCGATGCACGAGCGCATCGCGAGATTGAAATGTCGCGCTCGGAAAAGATGGCACCGATAATCGGCCCAAGATAGTAATAACTTTCGGATGTGAGATTGAGCGACTGAATGGAGGATGGAATGAAAATATAAAATAGACTCAACACAGAAAGACAGAGTAAGGAAAATATAATTTTTCTTAAACACCTATAAAACAAATGAACAAAACAAAATCCATCTTCACTCAACAACATTAAGGAAGTTGAGGCCGTACAGTCATTTTTTTTACCCAAAAGTTATGACCTGTACCTTTCAAAAGTTAGGCCAGTTTACAGTTTGGCAATGTTGCATACACTTTGAAGAAGAGTTGGGAAAAAAAAGAGGAAAAACTGGTGAAAGCTCAGTCGAAAACACGGACGGTGACGATCCTAGCCTCAAAAAACTGCACGGGAAACGGATTATTATTAATATAATCTCAGCAAATCTCCTAACAAAACTGAAAAAATTGACATTATTCGGCAAGCCTTGCTCAAGTTGCCCAAAAAATTTCATATTTTCAGCATCATTTTTAACGGAGCTATCACTAAATGTGTCTCGACTTCGATAAGGTTACACGTTATTTGGCCGAAATTGTTATTGATATTTCTCCTCAACGACGCTCCAAAACTGTCTGAAAATTGAACCCGATTTTTTTTACACTTCCCTTTACAAGATGCAATCGGTTTAAAAGCGATGACATAATTGTCGTTTCAATGGCTTAACTTCCTCAAAAAGAATCGCACATGCAAAAACAACCTACGAGATTAAACTTTTGAAAGGACTAAAAACCGCTCGTCCCACCTTCAGAGAAATCTCAGCATTTCCTGTTTATTCCAAATTATCGGAAAACAATCTCATGATAAATTCAATTAGGAGAATAAAAAAGCCATCTCGAACGCCGCCCCGAAAGACTCGCCGTTTTCTCGCGGTTCAATTAAGACTTTAATTCAACAGTTCCGAGAATGAAGGAAGCGTGGAGAGAGCGAGAGAAAGATGCTGAGCGACGGAGAAGATCTTACTGCAGGAATAAGTATAGAGATATATATTTCTCACCGGCAGTAACAGAAGCTCGATGAATAATTTATACAACGTACCTTTCCTTTCCTCATTTGTAACAACCTTCATATATACGTTGTACATGCCACAGTTTTTAGCTATATACGATATATACGTATATACACGTACACATATATAATATCGGAAAGACGTGAAGGGTGGTAAAGGGCATACGAGTGTGAGAACATGCCACGGGAACGCTAAGTAGCAGGTGTTGTAGAGTGAATTTACGCTGTTTACCCAGTCTCGAGCCAACCTCGTTTTATTCAACATTCTACATATACAAAGCGTGCATATTTCTCTATGTATATTTATGCATATATATTTATAACTAAAGAGTGATGAATTACTCGAAAATATGAATACATTTTCGAGCTCATACAGGGTGAACATTTCATTTTTCTCTGCGCGTATTGTAAAAACGCGTTAACCCGAGTGCAGGATACGGAAAGATTCAACGTCAATGAGAATCAATGGAAAGAGATGAGAAAAAAACGATCGTTTTAATGTAATTGAATGAAAATAATTTTCCCTGATTCATTCGTTACTCGTGAACAACGCTCAATCTTTTTTTGTTCTATTGTATAAAATATTTAATACGAAATTTCTTTTGTGAAATAACATTGACGGCGTGTGGCAAAATGAAGCGAATCAGCATTAGTTTTGATGGGAATATTTACATGTGACACCCTTTAGAAATTCGAGGCTGATATTCGTATACAGAGAAGATTTTCGCGCACGTACCAATGTTGATGTAAATATACGAAAGCAGTGGTGTGCATCGAGTTTTCGTCTACCTGGCATAGCTGCGCAGTATGCTAATGAACTCCTCATCCACGACGTCATCCTCCAGCGTCTTTCTCTTCCGTCGTGTCGTCATTTCGTCTAGCCCTAGAGGAAAACGTCATCGCGACCTCAGCGCTCCAGCGACGCCCACACAGCTCGAAGGAAATATGTGTGAGTGTGTGTATAAACATTGTTCTGGTGATAGTGACATATCTCGGTTCCCTCTCCCTATCTCCGAGCTTTGACATACTCCTGCATCTAGTTTCTCTTCGTTATATAATAGAGATCCTTGTTTCGTGAGCATCCGTTTGAAAGTGTGTTGGCTTCGCAACTCTCGAGACGAGGCAATCAGTGTTCACTCCCGTCATAAATAGTGCTCGTACGTTTTACACTGTAACAACGAAACGTCCAATTGCAACAGTGAAAAACCCCTCGAAAATATAAAACTTGGCCGGAATTGAAGCTTTATAAAATGGAATCGATTTACAAGACATTTGCGAGTAACGGCAAGGACTTTTGCACCGGAGGACATTGTTTTGAAATAATTACGCATCGGACCCGAGAAGAAAAACGTATAGAAATAGTATTAAACGAAAAATGACGAGACGGTGCGTTGCTGGCGAAGACGAAAACAAAAATCATTCAACAGTGTCGCAATAAAAGTTTTCATTCATCCGCGTTAAATATCTCGTGGACAATCGATCCGAGTTGTACCATGCAAAATCGTGATAACTATCGATATATGGAGGAGGGGAACACGCGTAGAGAAGGACCGTTCGTCATGGCCATAAAATGTGAAGTACAAACTGGGAGGGCCGCCCTCTTCGCGCCCTATATATCGGCCAGAAACGAAATGAGCCAGTGGTACGCTCTCGAATGGAGCACAGCCGTAACCATTACCGAGAGACAATGGTGTTTTTAACAATGCACGAAAGCATCCTCCGTGCATGGACTCTGCTACCAAAACAAGAGGAGCCGAGGGGGGCGTTGGTGTCGGTTATGTCTGCGGAGTGCTTCGCTCCTCTTGTATTTTGCCATCCTCTGCGGAGGCGCGAAATAATCCTGTGATTGGCCACTCAATCTTGTGCAGAAGAAACGGCTATTGGCAGCTTTAAATCCTCTCCCTATATTCCCGGTTTTCCTCGTGTGTAGAGAGCCTGTGAATCACCACGGGTTGGTCAATAACTGTACGGTTTTGCACTGCGAATTCTGCATATGAAACGCTCCTATCTGCTCCTCTCTGTCCCTCTTTCCTTGTAATATATTCCTAGCTTTGGGGTGTGAATCAAACGAACAAGGGAACCTACGAAAGGCAGAAGAGATGGAAAATGTATGGAAAAGTACGATCCTACTAGGACGTATATTTCAATGCATATGGGCTATTCTGCATGAGAAAACCCATTTTTCATGAGACTTTTGTTTTGCGAAACGGAGTCTCGAGTATTTTAATAAAAAACAATAATGTTTTTCTTTTTCGTAAAAAAATGAAATCGTATCCTTTCCCTACGAAGACTGCACAAGAATGTGCACTTTTTAACGCGGGCCTGCAACGTCGAACTGAACGTTCGCGGAGTTATCAATACTCGCGTGTTTTTACAGTCTGGTTATTATTTTTGACGCCTTTACTGGGATACGATTGCTTGAAAAAACGTTCAGTCTCGTTTTTTCGAACGACTCCCCATGCCTGGAGATATTTGATGGACGAACGGAAGATACAGTTCAGTTGAGAGCGTGCCGCACAACAATGACGCGCAAGTATGATTTATCGCTGTCCGGTTACAGATGCAATATCCGCAACACACAATTTAATCGATGCCTCCAAAACCGTTAGTTATACAAATTCGAATTTATGCACCGTACAGTTATGAAGTATCGAGAAGTACATTGAATCAAACATTTCACGTTTCCCATCAACGTTTGGGCGCACGCAAAAAATATCGTCGCATCAGTTACGCGACACTTTTGTTTTAATCAAAATTTTATCGAGGCGTTGGAATATCGTCGAGATATATTTTTTTTCGCTCGCACAATTCGATTGTATATTTCGCTGAAAATTACAGTTACGGAGAAATGTACGCTCGAGGGTACGCAAAACAAATGAAAACCCATCGGAGCACCACTTGGAGAAATGAAAAACATTGAAGTCATACTTAACTCCAGATGCGAATTTGTTTTTAATCGAATTTTCGTTTACTCGTCGCTCGTTATCGGCCACCGAATTCGGATTTTTTCTGATGACCTCGAAATTGCTTTTTCCATGGAAATTTGTATTCCCGTTACAATCAGAGAACGCTAATGCATCTGAAATTACGGAGGAGAATCGGAGCATAGAGCCCCTTCATAACTCTTAGACGCACCGTTGCCACTGGAAGAGGGTTATTCGGCAAGCAACAATAAGCACGAGAAGAGCAAAAGACGGACGTAATTTGGGAGAGTTGCGGTCGCTTTGCCGACCATTGTTCCAGCAAATCTGCCTCTCGTCCTCTCTCTCACTCTTTCTCTCGCGCTCTTTCACACACACACACAAAATCCTCTCTCAAAGCGCGACCGTACTACGCTACCTCGGTCCTAATTTCTCGAGCTTTCTGACCTTAATTGCTCGACCAATTACGAAGATCCATTGGCGGCTCTTAGCGGTTTATTTCATATTACATACCTGTACTTTCACGTGCATAAGGAGCATTCCACACCGATTCGACCTGAGTCTGCAAATCAATGAGGCAAAACTCTCATTTCGCCTCTAATTTTTGATGGGTTTGTACTATTTCGAAATAGCGTTCATTCACTGACAATTTTATAAAAAATTATAGCGTTGGTCCAAACTGGAAAATTAAAAAAAAAATCTACGAAAATCTCGTTTATATGAAAAATTCTGAGCGTTCAGCCGAAGCGGCCGGTTTTTTCTAACCAAAGTTTTTGGGTTAGAAAAAAATATTTTCAACGGGAATAAAAAATCAAAAGAAAATAAAAGGAACTGGGCGGGAGTGTTGCCCAAACATTTGCGCATCGACTAAAGGTGTTTTTAAAATATCCTTAATTCAGCGACTAGAAGTAACGAGTTATTTATAAAACTTACAAGTATACGTTTAGGAATAAAGCTCAAGTTGAACCGCGGTGTTAGCTACTCGTGTATTCTCCTGTAAGTGACACACTTGAGCTTCATATTCGATTCGACGCCGTCATCTCTCTTGAAAACTATCTTTTACAAAGGTTCGATAGAAAATTTGTTTTTTTCTTTTTTTTTTTTTTCAAAGGATACTCGAATTGCACGAACGACTTTTAAAAAATCGAACTCTTCCGCTGACTCGTTGATTTGACAGGTAAAAATTGAAAAATCGGAAGATATTTTAAGATGAAATTCCGCTAGGAGAAATCTATCAATCTTTTCGACTGGATCGAATCAATAAATTCAGTAAACGTCGCAGTTGCAAGAACTCCAATCGCGATGTATTGGCGACACGCGGCTCCTTCCAGCACCATCTCGTTTGCTTTCCGTTTTACCCCGTCTTTTTACTCTTTTGCCTTCTTTTCTCAAATCAATATAGAAGCTCACGTATATACCCGAGGAGTGGAAAAGGGCCAGGAAAAGAATAGATGGCGAAGAGAGATGGCTGGGACGCTGTGGAGAAAGCAACGGGAAAATATATCGCTGCTGGAAAACGTGTGCGACACGCGCACCCAGCAAGACGGAAGGGAACACATTGGAACAACAGAAAAACAAATCACACTCTCTAACTGAAAACTCTCCAACGTGGCGTTGCCGGAAAAGCCTTTTCTGCTTTTCTAGAAAAACGTGCTTCCATACAGGGCGATCGCGCATGATTGAAGGGAGCTCATGAACTTTCTTTCAACTTTATCTAAATCGTTAACACAATTAAGTCGATTTTATAACGAAAAACCTCTCCTTTCACTGCGAACTTGAATCAATTATTTTTCTATGAAGCTATCCATAAAACAACGTTCGAACGTCTTTGTTAAGCGAGAAAGAAGATGGGAAAGTCTGATATAAACAATATTGATTCTTTTCCATCCCGAAGAAACCAGTTGGATTGGAAAATTCAACTTAAGAATATGGATCGGTCGACTAACCTCACTTGGAATTTTCGATATTTAAATTCTTTGACACAATTTGAACGATTAAAAAAAGGCTCTGTCAGCCTACGCAGGACGATGGCAAAAATCGGCTGACAGAGCCTTTTTTTATCTGTCAAATCGTGTCAAAGGATTTCGATTTCGATATTTGCAGCTGGCGCTCTCGCACTCACCCTGCTAATCATAATTATTGTAATCAATATTATTGACATACGAAAAAAAATTATTTCTAATAAATAAAATTTTCCATATGTAATCTTTTAAATGAATGTTCGCACTGAATTATAGAAATGACAAAGATTTCATTTTTATTATTCGACCAACTTTATTCGACCAACTTTTCTTGGGAGTATTAGATTACTACAAGTGTTAAGTATACGAGTTGCAGTTTTTTCCAGAATTTCATGGATTTCTATGCAAATATACCCTATTATAGAAACCGGAAGTTAGGTTTCTGTACACCGTTTTGAAGTTCCTTCACGATTTTAATAATTAATTTCTCTGAAATCAGGTCGATAACCGACCCAGAAATATTGCACAGCCTTTTATTAAAAGTTTAACTACAGCATATAAAATTTTTTTTTAACCCTTTTGCTAGCGACAGAGTTACCTTAAATGAACAAAATGAACAAAATAATGAAATTTAACAAAATAATTTAAATTTTTTTACCTAATTTGATCCTCCATAGAAACGCAACGAAAAAAAATGAAAACAAATACCTGACAACTGCCATAACCGTGCGACTACAAGAGTGCAACGAGGCTCGACGCTCACGCTGTCCGAAACTCAAAAAGCTATGCGAAAACAAAGCTAAAAAATTTTTTGTCATACCGATCAATAGGATCAGTTCGGTTCGATCGCGTTCTTGGAAAATGCTATCGCCAACTGCCCCCTTCCCCATCGCAGTTTCATTCAACGCTCCGTTAGCCTCTTTGTTTTTTTATTTTTTTTTTTTTTTTAGAGAGCTCTGAAATTTTCTCGACATCCGAGCGTCAGAGGCTTTGCGAATTTGGATATGAAATCTCGTACATCATTCATTCATGTTGTTTATGCTGTTTCACACTTCACAATAAATTGATAAATTATATTATCGCTAACGTAAATCATTGTCGGATTTTGATGGTTTTTATTTTTTTATGTTTCAGGTGAGTCTTCATACAGAGTTATAATGAGGGATAAAACAAGAAATGGGAATCGAGGAATTCGTAAGTAATTGGAATAGTTGGGAATAGTCGGAGCAGGAGCAAACATTATCAAATCCAAAAATACTTCGTTCCTCGATTTATGGACTTTAACTGCTCGCATGGAAACATCGACGATAAAGCGGAAGCCTTCCGTGATGAATCATTGGAGAAAAATAAAACCGAAGACCGTGACGAGATCACTCTCACAATTGAATTATTGTTCAATCACAATAGTGAAAGCCGCATTGTCATAAATATGCGTTTCGATAATCAAAAAATAATTGATCAATAATTCAAGGTTGATATTTTCTGTTAAGCTGGAAAGCTACGAGGATTTATTTCTCACAGTTATTTCCGATAAAAATATACACATATATGAGGTCGAAGGATTATACTTTCGAAACACGATATCCCTTCGGAGCTTTCCCGTCACTAACTTGTACGGTTCGAAGCGGCTGCGGTGACACTCGATTCCGAAAGTCTCGGACCAGCACCGAGGCCAGCGAAAGTTCTCGCTGAAACGGGCTTTCGTTCTATATACCGATCAAAGGGATAACTTTTGTCACTGTTTGCAGTGTAGCGCAGAGTGTCGCTTGGAAAGAGACTTTCGTTGGATGTTACGGCTGCTCGGCCAGCCAAATCTCCGGATGCTGCGTCCGTTATTTGTGTCTCTCTCGTTTCGTCTTTCTTTCTGTCCTCGTTGCTCCAACTTCGCGTGTGTTATTCTCTGCCCGAAAAACATTTTCCATTGTTTCGTATCTCACAAAACCACGCAAACTTAACATTTACTTTCGTCCTGACTTTAACTTGGATCCTTTGAAATTTTTTCTTCGCCTTTCGAACAATGAAATAGGTCGAAATAAATGACCCTGTTGACGTCAGAGTCAAGCTTTCGAATCAGCCAGCCACGCTTCGCGTTATTCAAGTCAGATTTTCAGCGGCAAATTCGTTTGAAAGATCCTCGTTTATTTTCAATGTTTAGTTACAGCAGACGAGACAGCACTTACAAAATTGAAGAAGAACGTTCTCATTCGTTACACAGTTTTCATTTCATCAATTCGATTTTAGGATAATCGTTAATGAATTTCGTCCGTTGAAACGAACCTTTCCTCACGGAATTGTGCTGATTTTCACACGGAAGTTGGCGCTCCATTTTCGATGGCGCATTATCGCGATTGGAAACTCCGAAGTTGTGAAGTTCGTTAAAAGCATAAATGTGAAGTGCACACGGGGCTCGCGCATTTGCTCCGGCAACTTTGTGGTTCCGGTGGAGCGAGAGAGCGAGAGAGCAAAAGGAAGCGAGAATGCTCGAGAGATACTAAATCTCTAAACGTATAAATTTATTACAGCCCGGTGCACTCGGTAGCGAAAAAAACGTTTTGGGAGCGAGCGAACAAATTTTTATCGACGAATAATAGAAAAAGCAATCAGCGAGTGACCACGAGAAAAATAATAAAATTCATTCGTAACGTAACAAGTACGTGAAAGCACAAAAAATTTCAAAATTACTATAAAAAAAAAGTCAAGGAAATGCAGGAAAAGGAGAGAAAGACAGCGCCCGTGGAATTCTCTGTCTCCTTTTATCGAATAAGAGTACGAAGATTCGAATTCGACGTTGGGGATACTGCAGTGTATCCTGCGCTGCAGAATCCACTGACCTTTTCGGTTCGTCTCGCCTCTCCCTTCTTCACTCGGCTCCCTCTCCCTCCGCCCTTCGTGATCGTTGTTCCATGAAATTGGACGTCATTCGCGTATACCGAATATAACTCCAATATTGCGTATAGCGATTTCGCAATTCGGTCCAGCGAAAGCATATTACCCGAGCTCATATATACACTGTGTTAGCTTATTTCGTTCCACTACCAGGAATATCCTGCACCAACTGCGTGGAGATCGTCCTTCGCCTCTTTCAACGGCACAAGAACTCATTGAGAAAACTAAAGGACACAGCTATGATCGTTCGCGTGTAATAAACTGAGCATTAAGGAGATTCGGTACAGAAGTCTAAATATTAAGAAATTGATCAAATTTGGTGATAATGTTTTTCAACATCAAGTGCGAAAACACAAATTTTTTCAAAATTTTCTTCTACCTAGTTATCGAGTAATTATGCATTAAAGCAGATTTCTTATGCCCGGAATCTATATCTATATGTATGGAAACGCGAAAATTATACACGTGAACTTTAGTGATCAATTACTCGATAACTGTGTAAAAGAAAAATCTTAAAAAATTTTTATTGTCAAATTTGGCACTAAAGAATATGTTCACCATATTTTATAAAATTCTGAGCTTTTTGAAATTTTTTATGTTTTTAGCATGGTTTAGCATGGCAACATTGTATCGTCTGTACCGAAACTCCTTAACGTCTCAAAAGACGAGGCGACATTTGAAATTGTATTTTTGGGAGGACTCTGGTGTGTGGTCGGATTGAAAAATACTAGTGCGCCGTCAAAATTATGAAAAATATGAACAGTTTATTCATTTGGCAATTGAGAAAATTCAGTACGAATGATCGAGCCGATGTCCCGAAACCCGAAATCCCCGCATAATTCACAGAATCGCTCCTGAAAAGTATCGACAGTAATTTGGAAAATATTTCCGACCAATTTAGAGTCAGTATTTTTCAGTGGGACCCATGTAATTTAGGATGGTTTGGGATGAAGAATTCGGAGACGAATATAATTAGGGGAGGCGGAGAGAAACGTCCCGAAATTTGCGCAGTCCAGGAGGATCCGAAATCACGCTCCCGCCGAAGCCTCGCTAAATCCTGCACATGTAAAATCGTATTAGTCCTAGAGAAGATGTTTCATTCCAATTTTTCAAACATTGAGAAAATCTTCCGCGACATTATTCTGGAACCGTTTCGACTCGACATTTCCCACCTTGTTTCAGATTTTCGGGGGTTTATGAAGCTTTTTTTGGAAAATTTCCTCCAGTTTTGCATATCGAAACGACGAATAATTGCACACTCGTAGATACCCAGCTACAAATATTTATAAACGCAGATCTATGTATTTATCGAAGAGCGACTGTAGTTCGCATAGTTACATCCTCGACTCAGTCGCTGAGCAGTTCGATTTCATCTCGAGGCTGCTCGCTCTTTCCCTCCTGTGCCCCAGTGTCGGCGACGTCGTTCCTCGTAGTCGCAGCTGTTGCTTCCCGCTTCGTTGTCGTCAAGGAAAGTACACGGAAACACAGACGTACACATAGTGTCTGATATAAAGGATTTTTCACATAAAGTGAAACGAGATTTTGCGAAGGTGTTTTTGGCCAATGGGATTCCGACTTTTTCGAAAGTTCTATCGCCGACCTAACATTTCGAAAGGACCCACCTACGGCCTTGTGTTTCCGATTGTTAAAAAACTTTCAAGTCAATATGCTGACTAAAAACTCTACTGGAATGAGAGTATAGAAAATCTTGAAGGAATATTGAAATTTAAGAAAATCCGGACTCTCGGCGAAGTGAAAAAGTACAGTGAATATGAATGTTTGCGTTAAAAAAAGTTTCGTCGAAGGTATTATTGAACAATATCCAACCGCGTCGTCCATTACAACGTCGTCGCTGGGCGAGCTAAGGTTTCCTGTTATTGCTGCAACTTCTCTATACCTACAATCGAGAGATGGACGATTCGTTGCGTTGGAGAAATTACGAGTTTGCAAGGACGATGAATTCTCACCCTCTCGGAACTCTCTCTCTCTCTCTCTCCTTTCAAGAGTCTTACTCCGCGTTTATAACGTTCACATAAATGCAGTAACGAAGCAGCCCAGTGTATCGATAAAAGTCTTTCTATATCTCTCCATTTTCTTTTTATTCATGTCAATTCGAAAAGAAAGACTGTTTTCCATTGGTCCCACTCCTTCCCTCTTTATCGTTAGTGATTCGAGTTGCAGAACTGTATTCAGAACCGCTTCTATCGTTAAATTATTCGCTCGTTATTATCCCACGATGATAATAACATCGCATGACGAGATGTGAGAGCGAGAGGAGAAAGAGAAAAAGGAAACCGATGAGTGAGCACACCGGACTATTTTTGTCCAGTTGTCCAATGAGAGCGACTCACCGAGTTGCCTCGTTTCTAGTTTCCGACTTTTCTCTCATTGTCCCTCCTGTTTACGCATTGTTCGACAAGCTATCTCTCCGAGTCATCGACACACTTTCGTTCTAATTGAGAACGATAGAAGCCCCATTCGAGTACGCATACTTGTACATGGAGATCTTGTATTTTGTATTGTCAATACGCTGCTTTGTAGGTAAAAACCTTTGGACAGTTTCAACTGCGATTCCACTACCTAATGAAAAAGACTCTTTGCTCGTGTTATAAATTTCACTTTTTTTTCTCTCAATCTCAATATATATTTTAAAAACAATCTTCTTTCATGATTTTACATCTTCTTTATCATTTTTTCGCGTCTCGTTGTCGCATTATTTCGAATTCATCAAGACTGTTGCTTTTCAACAGAGATTTGGCATCCCATTTAACAAAAATTAGGAGGAAACTCATCTCAATAAACGGGCTCCTTCGCCCGGTGGCACTTGCCCCGAGGCTCGGGTGGACTCGGATTCGATGACGTTCGATTTTTAATGACGAGATCCCACCTCGACGAGGCTCCGGGCCCGCCATTATTCGGATGATCAATCGTCGAGCTTACAGTGTTTTACAAGTGGATTGAGATTTTATTTCTTCCGCGTATGGATATTCTTCTCTCCCCGACTAACCTCCTGATTTGCAGTGGACTTGCAGTTTTAATACGAAACTGGGAATGATCGATGAAGCCTCTCGAAATAAGGCGCACTTAAGCCCGCATCGCATTTTGTTTCTTTGAAAACTGCAGTACGGAAAGGACATTCGGTAGGCTACTATCAACGCTACTTTGTCATTCCATCTCTGCTCTTCGTTCTTGCGCTCGGTGACAGAGCCAACTTCGTTTTTCCCGTAAAGTTTTTCTCCTCTTTTCCTCTTTTTTCTGCTCTCCTCTCCTCGATCTCGTTTTTTTCTTCTGTTAACCTTCGTTTCCTCGTTCCTTTGCGTCCTACGAGAAGAAGAGCAATGCCCGTCTCTTCTATCTACTTGGTTGAACCTGGAAATTTTAAACGAGAGAGGGAGATAAGATCTTGCGAGGACGAGTGAAAACGGGTCCTTCTAGTACTTTGAGTTTCCTTTCTCGTTATCCCGAAGCTCAGACCGGTTTCCTTTGCTCACTCTCTCTCCTCTCCTTTCTTCCTCTCTCCAGTTTTCTTTCTTCCTTCCTCTATATCATTTACTCCGCGTGATTACCGACTTTACGGTACAACCTCTTCGCCTTTACAAAGATGCTGGATGAATGGTATACATAGTGACACC
Source organism: Venturia canescens (assembly GCF_019457755.1). NCBI lineage: Eukaryota > Metazoa > Arthropoda > Insecta > Hymenoptera > Ichneumonidae > Venturia > Venturia canescens. The sequence goes on from NC_057425.1 coordinate 6,607,238, forward strand.
TTTGCAAGGGAAGGCTGAGTGGGAGCTGAAGATGAGCCGAACAACGCCGGCGTCGCGGCCATACTGTTTGCTGCAAATTCGAGTTTCAAAATTTTCCTCAATTCGCGGCAATGCGTGATTGCCTTAAGCCCTGGCAGAATGGACGGCGGAGGTATCGTGTCTCTGAAGAATCTAATAACACAAACGACATAATATCCTTTGACGTTGTGTTCCTAGTCGAGCAGAAAAAGTATACAAAATAGAAAAACTTTCAGCCCCCGAAACTCGTTTGAGCTCCGCGGCGCCGAGTCATGCCAGTTTCCACGTAACGAAATGAATCAAAAAATGTAGCAGCAATCAAAGGTCAAAGAAAATGAAAAGGAAAAGTAAGAAGGCTGAAGCGAAATACCGCACGATTCAGCAGAGAGTAGCACACGGAATGGTCGATAGATACAATACGATCATTAGGGACCTATAAATAGCCTTTATCTCTCTTTGGTTGTGCACGATGGCCGACGCCAGGACTTTGCTGGTTTTACGTTGTCGAGGGAATGGGTTCGACTCCCTCTCTCTCTCTCTCTCTCTCTCGTTCCAGCATCTCTCTCACTCACCCTCGTGTCTACAATAATACACATGCAATTCAATGTATACAGCTATACGAGGTGACGATGGAAAAGTAAAAGGGCTCAACTCGCAGAGTTTCGCGTACGGCGTGTGCCACCGACGAGGCCTTTTTTCCTTTTTATCTGCTCATATATTCACAAGTACACAACGAGTCTCCCAGCGAGGATAACGCGAGTGTGTGCTCCACCGGGTCATGTATACATAGGACAGCGTCCATGTAACGACGGCCACGGTGAAACGTTGGCTGCACACGTATATACGGGCGCGGTTTTGCGAATGTTACGAGCGTACTTGTAGTGTATGCGCTACACTTGGTACGTGCGGTACCAGCTTGTGCTGTTGTAACGCTCCGTCTCCCTTCCTCCATCCCTCTCTCTCTCTCTAGCCCTCGTTGAGTATCGAGCGTAGTATTTACGCTAGTATATCTGTATTCGTACGTATAGATATATCGCAAAAGATTGTAGTGGTTCGGACGAAGGGGTTGCTCGGCGAAAGAGAGCTTCGTGGGGTTCTCCACGATCGAGAGTGGCTTGGGGTGCCGCTCGTTGTCCTGGCACGCCAACAACCCCCATTCCCCACGGCCAGCCCCGCACTCCATTCGGGAATCGGCGTAGCAGCCTTCGTTTGCCATTTTAGCCCGAGCACCTCTAGACTCCTTATTCCTTCTTCGTCCTCTTGGACTCGCATTTATATCACCAGAAGTACACCCTAACGACGTAAACACACAGCGAGCCAGCCGGGCGTGCAACGAGCTGGAACGAGATTCTACGACGCTGCACCGCGCCCCTTCGAGCTCACGCTGGCCGAAAGCATTCCTCTGATAACTGTACGGAAGCTTATCGGACTACAGATAGACAAGTTTTCCTCCGTTCTCCTTTCTCTCTCCCGGCCGCCCCGCCTCGCTGCACCCTCGATAGAAATCTTCTTAAAGCATGGACAGGTAGGATACACATTTGTAGCTTCAACTCCCCGGAGCTTTTGCATTTTCCAATGCTATTACCGCTGCTTTCCGCGAACACAACTTTCATCCCGACTAATGCGGTCAGTGGTGGTTTGCGAAGCTCTTTCTATCTCTATCTCCATTTACGGATCCCTCGCATCGTTCATATACGATGTTTTCGTTGCTACGGGCTTTCTCGCTCTCGAACTCTCTCTCTGACCTGCTACGAGCACGGATAAAATATGTAAAAAGTTGCAGAGAATATAATCGCGATTGGAACATTTCTCATGCATTTATTTCGACAATGTTTTGTTTTTCGGCGGTCATTCGTTAAGAACATTGAATTCATCAATGTTTTTAGGGCTCGTCAATTGATGTATTGCAGTCCTATAAATAACTCGTAAAACAGGTATGAACGAAAATATGGAACACGCTGATGAATAATTGATGCGAAATCGTTAGCTGGTTCACGATACCGCGATGAAATAAAATATATATCTTTTGCCATAAAGCAGTTGTGCCGTACGGATCGGAGCTTCGCTCACGTTTGCTTTCGAAAGGTTTCTCCGAAAAAGAAAGAGTTTTGTGGAGAAAAGAGGAAATAAAGAAGCACATAATGCTTACCGTGTCTTGGTATTTGAAATTATCGTGACAGTAAAGGCGTATGCCGTATATAGCTTCGGGGAACACTTCCGGCAGCTATTTTCTTCCTTTTCGTCCTCTCTCCCACTCTTACTCCCTCGCTTTTTTCCCTTTCGCTGAGAATTTCTGTATGAAAAACGACTCTATAACCAAGAGGAAGAACGAGGGGGGGAGGAAAAAACACTAAAGGATAGAGACGAAGATGAAGGAAGAGTCTTAACTCATGAGGTCAACATCCTCGTTTTCCTCCCACCCGATTTCCCTCTATGTATATGTGTTTCGTCTGCGTGTATATACCTCCAGACACTAACTAGTCATACCGAGTCCCCGGTGACCTTCTCCATCGTGAAACGCAGATGGAAAGTCCAAAGAGGTCCAGCAACTTTATTCCTCGTATACCAAAAAGCACTTTTTCATCTCCCGTGCTTTTCCTCTTCTTCCTTTTCCATCCTTCCCTCCACTCCGTTCTCTTCGACTACTTTCCCCATGTTCCCGTCACGAGTACAAGAATTGTCACGGGAGGGAAAGAAGAAAGCACTATCGCAAGAACGAGAACTACTCTTGGAGGCACAGTTTGCGGCATGAGAGGCCCAACAATGTTAGCCCCCCGAGAACCACAACTCAATTCTCAAGCATTTCGCTTGATTTACGGAACCGCGACCGCGAGCATAACTTCGAGTTTCTCCCCACTTTCTTGCCTCTCCGTCTTTTCAACCTTCCCGTCCCCTTTCTTACTCCCTCTTTCAGCTATGTTCGTCGGCAACAACAACTATCTCGTGGAGAAAATTAAATATATTACGAAACTCTTTGATTTAATATCAGCTGATACATGCAAGAAAAATCACCCTTAAAATCACTTTTTTCAATACTCTTATCGCCTTTTAAGGAAGTTGAGGCATTAGAATGAAAATTATGTCATCGCTTTTAAACCGATTGCATCTTATAAAGTGAAGTGTAATACAAAAAATTAGTTAAATTTTCAGACAGTTTAGGAGCGTCGTTGCTGAGAAAAATCCATAACAATTTGGGCCAAACCGCATGTAACCTTATCGAAGTCAAGACACATTCGGTGATATCTCCGTTAAAAATGATGCTAAAAATATGAAATTTTTCGGGCAACTTGAGCAAGGCTTGCCGAATAATGTCAATTTTTTCAGTTTTATTAGGAGATTTGCTGAGGTTATATTAATAGTAATCTGTTTCCCGTGCAGTTTTTTGAGGCTAGGATCGTCACCGTCCGTGTTTCGACTGAGCTTTCACCAGTTTTTCCTCTTTTTTTTCCCAACTCTGTTACGCAACATTGTCAAACTGTAAACTGGCCTAACTTCTGAAAGGTACAGGTCATAATTTTTGGGTAAAAAGAATGACTGTACAACTTCCTTAAAACAAATGTATCTCCCTCCATTAAATAATCGAAGAAATTTTGCTCACTTGCCATTTTCAACGATGCATTTACAACTGGCCCAACACAATCTCCTCCCCAGAAGCAACGAGAAAAAACTAATCGTTTATTCGAAAAATAGTCTCTCAAAGGTCCGTCAAGATCAACGAGTCCCTCTCGAGAATGCAGCAAACTTATGACGAGTCTTCGAACTCGTCGTATATCGGGTTACTGCCTTATATGCCCTTCTATAATGCTACTCGCAACTGCATACAAGCCGAGTACTCGAGTTTTCTGACATGTATACATTCCGGACAGATGCTCGGAACATGCGACATGTTCTGCCCCAGAATATGGGAGCGTTGAATATCTTGCCTCGATATTTACTCGGTGTAGCTACTTATGTTTCGATATATCGATAACCATTCGACGTCAATAATATGCTCGCGAAGCTTCATGTTCAGAGTAGCCGTTGCACGAAAGTAACTCCAAATCGACGAGAGTATATTCATTTTTATGTGTTGTTCTTCGTGCGGCTCTCTCGTCTGGCGATTATTCGAGGATCATTCACAACTGAATATCGATTGGTATCAAGATTCCGGTCGATGTCACTCATGACCTGGACGAATGTCTAAACGTAAGAAGAGCGATGGCCTGCTACGACCTTCAGGAGAAATCGATCATTGTCATCATTCGACTCGATCTCATAATACACGAAGGAGCCTCGCAGTCAGCGTATAATAATAAAAATGCACAAGGAATTCTTGATCTTTTCGGTTTTCATTCGTCTAAAAGAATTTTGACAAATGTGAAGTAATTTTTGGAGATAGCTCTCGTCATTTGTACGACGCAGTGACGAGACTCGTGAAGAGACTTTCTCCTTCGACTTTTTCATACGCACATCCACGTATGCACACGGAACCGAAAAATATTTGTACACGAGTCCGGAAGAATAATAAATTGATACGAATGAGAATAGCGATCGACCTTTCAGCACTCTCCCGGAGCTTTCCGACTTTGGGGTATTTCAGTGTTTTCTTCTCTCCACGTGTGCCAGGGTAATCGAGGTGATTCACCCTCGCACTTTGCCCTGAGCACAAAAAAAACGTAGTCCGTTGATTCGTTCATAGATACGTCGCTGCGAAATCGATGGTCGTATACTTGAGTGATGAACTATATTTACTCGAATGAAATCCTCGAGCCGGAAAATCGCTCAATTTCTAAGATTATTAAATGCCTTATGGAAATTATAAGGGTGTGTTGTAGAACGTGTTTTTAGTTGTTGGAAAATTTCTAAACGACTCAAAAGACTGAAGTTATTTGTCCAATCTTTTTCCTCCATTAATCGTTGACAAGTTTGAAAGGAGAAACTATTTTATATTGACCAGAGCATAACTGGCATGGCTCCTACTTGACGAATACTCGAACCCCATAAAACAGTACAAAACGAAGAAACTTGGATGGTTTTTGTGCCAGAGAAATTTCATTGTATCTGCATTAATTTGGCCTTGTTACAAAAGAGGTAAACAGCCTAATTGGAATAATACACACGAATATGTTTGGCGAAAATTGGTGAGAGAACATGCTGGAAAAGCTCACGAATCCCAGCGAAAGTGGGCCACACAGAAGGCTTCCTCTTCGACATCGAAAATATACAAAACTTGATTGGCTGCTGCTATTATTATCCTCTTTATTATTCTTGTTGTTGTTATTACCGCCGTTATTATTATCATAGCGAGCATTATTATTTTTATTGCTGCACGAGCAAGTTCGGAGCGCAAGAATCGTAGGCACGGAATGATACAAGTTTACTTTGTTTTACGCGGAGCTAGCGATGCATGAATTTTTTACTACGTTTCATAATATAGTATAAAGTTTCATAAACCCTGTAATTCTCGAGTATTCGAAAAAATGAGTTTTCACGTCTCCACATGCGCCTGAAACAAAATCTTTTTGACTTCGACAATATTAGATCAGTAAAATTGAAAAAAATGACGAAATTTATTCGCCTACAGAATATTGCATATTTGTGACTATGAAATAATAGCGAAATTAGTGAAAAATCTTTACATTTTTTCAATACACGTGCCATTAAAATCCATACGCGACGTATTTATATTCGTAACACAAAAAACCATCTTCATGAACTATTGACACTGTACCCACGCTGAAAATATTGTAACGTACCACGCGACCGTGAAGTCAAGAGAATTTCGACTGTACATGCATTTTGCATATAATTTAGTGAAACGACGAGGGTCATTCCCGTTTCAATTTGCGTTGAATATCGATCAAACGAGTAAGGAGAATTTTTGCATAATTTCGCAGAAGAAGCTCGCTGTCCCCGTTCGAGCGCTGGCCACCGAGTCCGGCCTTTCGATACGAGTACACAAATGTTCATCGCTATCAGTATCGATGACGTGGCTCCGGTGCAAATATCACTTGTCGACCTAATACATGTACAATGTGCAGCCAGATCGTGCACAATGAATGTTCCAATTAGTCTCTAACAGAGGCTGTGGTTAGCCGTGCGAGCTTCGTGTATCGATTACTCGCAGGTGTCTGACCAATTACTGGCCGTGACTACTTGCTCGCTGCCTTTCCTTTCTTCGAGGAATATCCAGCACGCAACGCTCCAAAGAAATACAATTTCCTTGCGCTCGAGGATGCCGCTCTCTCCATAAATTGAGAGGCATCTGCTGGCGCATATTTTCATAAGTCGTTACGCATTCCAACCTGGAAGACGCGGCCTCTGGAACGGCTCATTCTACACCACATTCCCAAGCAACACAATTATTCAGTAAAATCAAAGGTCCGTGTGTTCTGTTCCTCGGACGAGGGCGAGGCCCAACCTCCATATTTTCGGACCAAACATTCCATCTTTGCTCAATAAATTGAACCTTCTTATTTTTCTCCTTCCAACGCTGATATTCGTGTATATATATACGTAAAGCAGCACTCACATCAAACGCTCATGCATAATGGATGAAGGGGATGACGTAAAGTATGGATATGCGACTGAACGCATACCAAGAGCCAATATTATTATGCCTCTGTATCCGACTCTCGTCTGGTCCTCTCCGCTAACTATTATGTCGCATCTCATTGTCTCTCTGGCTAATATTGATAACAAACCTCTGAGGCGATAAACTATCGTGACGCGATGCAAACCATCGCGACCAGCATATCCTGGCTCTGGGTGATTCCCAGCTGTGCGCACACGTCCACGCGTAAATGTCTCTGAGCAGAAAATCACGTGTGCAGTTATGCACTATCTCCGAGTAGCGTTTGACGAATCGCTGAACTTTGGACCACTCGAGCCCAGCCTCGATTCTCAACTCTGAAACTACTTACTAATGCGACTGAATATCCGGGCCAGTACCAGCAGTATGATCCAGCAGGCGATGATGACCGAGCAGGGTGTGCGTGCCTGTGACAATCGATTTTGCCAGCATCACCAGAAACTTCGATTAATTCGTTCGCAAAGGTCATTCTTTTCTACGCCCCTTAATGAAATAATCGTAAACGTTCATGGGGGAGTAGGAAATCCCCGATTACTCGGTCGAGGGAGTCGGTATACTAAGAAAAATGATGACAGGATTTCCATCCTCTGTGAAACGACGACATCGTGGAATTCGCTCGGCTGCCATGAAACAATAATTTGAAGATAATGAAACGGGAGCTCAACGTTTTCCACCTTTCTTATCGGATTACATTCGAGCCTGACGTCAAAAATACTCGATATGAAGCAAGTAAGTGTATGAAAGTTACTATAACGTGAATATAAATGAGCGTCAATTCTTTATACTCGAGTTCGATTCGCGAGCAGTTCAGGTAGAGTCGGAGAGAGAGTGAGGGGTACAGAGGCTCGGGAAGAGCGCGAGGTTCCGTTTCGCTCGCACCAGTGGAAGCATCGTTACAAGTTATCTGTGAAATGTGCCTTGTTAACTTTGACGTGTCCGGGAGGTAAAGTCGCTGCGTCAGACACGCCGGTAACTACCTCCTCCTGGTTTTTCAGGCCATTCAGTGTGAGCGAGAGAGTCTCGCGCGCGCGAGCGCGCGCGCGGCAATTCTTCTCTTTCTGATTCACCTCTGCCTCATTACTTTTCCGTCGGGTCCGTGGGTTCGTTCGTTCTCTTCGTTTTTGGTGCATAGCCCGGGCGCGTGTGGTGGTTCGGTATTGTGCGCGGAGCCAAAACGTTGTTGGAATAAAAAAATTTTTTTTTTTTTTTTTTTTAATTGAAAAAAAAAACAGCAGTAACGATAAAAAGACGACTGTGAAACACGTAGGAAGGAACGGTGAAAGGTTGGGAGCTTTTTATATCCAAATCAGGCGTCTTGTGCAAAGGAGAATTTGCCGAAACCGAGACATATCCGAGTAAAATGAATAAATAATCATTACAATAACAATAAAACATAAAAGAATCACGGTATCAGCTGGGCGCAATCGATCCTGTTTCGTCTAGACTATTCGACACTAATGCCGCTCCGGAGCTTTCACTGTAATTTCGTCTTTATGCCGCCATATAATTCGGAATAAGCCGCGGCTCTGTGTGTGCGTCAACGAATCCGGTCTGCCGCGGTAGTGATTATGATACGAGACGTGACTACCGATTCGGACGCACGTATCCACGAATTTCGGAGTAAAAAACAAATAATAGGAGGAGAAACGCCGTGGAAGGAATCACTGTCGAAAAAGAACCGAAGTACGGATAAAAAAAGGGCAAAGGAATAAATTGGCGGTGGAATGAGGAACGAAACAAATATGCGGTGTCGAAGAACATTACTTTTACAGGATGTTTTCAGCCTCTATCTAAACTGCTCGGTACGACAGAGCTCGTGTCAGCAGTTAACCGAACAAATTGCAAATCGAAATGTTTTACGCTCTCCAGCAATGAAGAAGCGCATGCTACGAAGCTCGGATGCATGTGCGAGACGGTTCCAACGACACGGACACGAACCGAACAATCGAGCGTGGACTATCGACTCAGTTACGCCCTTCTCGCTCTCCATTCTCGATAGCACATTCTCCAACGGTAGACACCAGTTCGATTACGCTCCTGGTCATAAATTCGCTCCGGGTGCAAAGCCGTGTATGTATATCCTCTAATACGAATAACGATATATACCTGGACCGAATAAGATCGAGAATGAAGGACGAGATGAAACTTCCGAATCATCCTAAGCCGTGACCACTGTTAAATGTATTTTCTCGATTACTCGGATTTGTGACCGGAACAAAAAGCTTGTCGAACGGAAAAACGACGGTGCGAGTCGGAGTACTTGCGACTGAGATTGGTTTTCCTGTTGAAAAATCAGGCTGATCGATCTTAGTGTTATTGGAAATGGTCGAAAAATAAATGAACCGGCGATACATCGATTTGAAAACGATCTCAAAGCAACACTGCTGTTGACAAGTCATTTTTTCAGTAGAATTTATTTCGAGACGATTACTTCGAGCCACGCAATTAACTCGATTGTTGAATCACCAGCACATTTTTTATCAATATTTTCCTTTTTCCTCAACATTTGCATTTTGTGCAGCTGCGAATTATCGAGATAGACGCAGACACGCACATTCAAATAAATATACATGCACGAACTTATCGTGCCGCGCTTCCGCTTTCCGTTTGCTCAGCCAACTGGCAGAGTCACGGGGGTTAGAAATGAGAGATGGGTAAAGCGGTGGAAAAGGTTGGGGTATGTGTTATACCTCAGGCTTTATTGGTTATTTCAATGCATTGATGACGCTTCGGCTATGGCACACGGACCGAGAGAAATCCTTTCAGGGTTTTAGCACTGTATCGATACGGAGGAGAAAGAAGGAGAGAAATAGAGTAGTCCTGACGTGATGGCCTCGGAGGACATCGCGGATGACGACTCCTCTGCTGAGACAGCGAAACGCCATGAAACCGAGAACGAATTACTGCGGAAAGGAAGAATCGAGAGAGCGAACAAAAAGTTTGCGGAAAGGGGGAGAGAACGAGTGAGAGAGTAAATGGAAATAGAAACGAATAAAACGAACTCTGCAACGTCAATTTCGAAGCTGCAAGCATCATTACCATTGCGAGCGGATATATTGATGCCTTTCTTATCCGAGACACGATCCTCGGATACTGCTTCTTCGTCGCATATATAGAATGGAAACTGTTCACTGAATATACATACCGTCTTCGCCTTTTTATCAGAGGACGTTAAAATTTTTTACGCTACATTAAGTGAACAAACATCGCGGAAAATTGGTAAACCTTAAACGCAATAAATTTGATTTAGATTGAGAAAACTGAGAGTTCCTCATCACGATTCGTCGAAATTATTATTCCTTTTCTCGATTTAATATAAATTTGATTGAAGAACTTGTTACTTTAGTCTTTGAGTGCTTATTCATTAAGGTAGTTCATGCACGAAACGATTTTCTTAATAAAGTTTCGGAATTTACGCAATGTTTAAATGGGTAATCGACTGAAACGCGTATCAAATTTTGAAGGGTTCGTCTCATTGGTTATTTAGATAAACGTGTTTAAATATGAATAAATATACACAGGAACTATGCCCAAAAAATCGTTCATCTTTCCATATAACGAGTGAACGCTTCTTACGAAGTTTATGAAAAAGTGTAACGAAGATATATCACCTTAAAGATTTAACGAAATTGGTACTCGTATAACCTCACATTTGCTTATCTCGGCATTTTCTTTCCTCTCGGCTTGGGCCATTCCTGTCACAGCTTTCTGTCTTTTTATCAATACTTTTCTCTTGATCCGTTTCTCGTTGTGTCCTCCCTTTGCGCCCTCTAATGCAATTTTTACCATAAAAAACTATAGTTTTTAGCCAGGGACGAATAAAATTTCGGGTTCGTTCAGTGATGGCGATCCTCGTTTAATAAATGGCTTGTTATTTCATTCGCCAAAAGATAAGTTGACCAAATTTGTTTGCAATTTCAAATGAATAGCTCTGAAATTAATTTAAAGTTATTGTACCTTTACTTAGGGAGTAAAAATCGATCCAATTTAGACACCCTTGAAATTTTGCTTTCGAGCTCCTCTAAATTCTCTTGTTTTCTCAGTTCTATCTCTTACTAAACTGAAATACAATTTTCATGTACCCAATCAAAGGTCCGTCGATCAATCACGAGCTTTCAAAAAGAATGAAAAAATGGTTTCTCGGTCAAATATTATTTATTTCGTTTTAATAAATCAAGGAGAATTGTTTATTTTCAATCCATTTATCTGCTGCTTCTCTTTCCTATCCTTCAGCTATGTTGGAAGATTTCCCCGGACGCGAAAGTATAAGGTATATACGGCTATACGCGATGGTTTATACGAATAGCAGAGAGCTTTGTTCCCAGGAGGCTTAATTATCCCATTTATATAAATGATATATATCTCCATCTTTATCCTCCACTCCCCTCTGTTCTTATATTTGTCTTCGGCCTGTAATAATTTTTCTTGCTTCCTGTAATATCGATTTACCAAACTGACAACTTTGTGTCACGTACGGAGAAGCATTTATGATTCTTGGCGAAATATAGTACAGAAAACAATCGTGAGGGAATTAGAAGTGCCTTGCACAGGGCACGGAAAAATTTTCTTACACAGACTTCCGGGCGCCCTATTTTTGCTATCCCGTTATGGGAAGTAACGCCCTGGCTCTCAGAAGAAAGCGGCAAAATGGATAAAGCCAAGTAATAAAGGGATTTCGTTGGTTAAGTCCTAAAAGCTGTCTCTCTCATTTCTGGTTCGTTTCTCTTCTACGCTTTTGACATTCTCGTTTGTCTCAACCGGCTTCTCTTCCCCCTCTCTGCGTCGTTCTTTCTCATCTCCTTCATCTACTCCCGTGCCAGCTGACTTGTCTTCTCTTCCGTTTTATGACTTCTAAATCGGATCTGGAATACACGAGAGTTAGCTACATATATGTTTTCAATTAATACATCGCAATCCCTCAAATCCCTTGAATCGAGCATCTTCATATGGCGAAGGAATCATACACTAAATACTATTCGGCAAAGTTATATACGAGAACGTGAATACAGTTGGGCAATACTTACGCAAATATACGTATATACGTGAAGAAGGCTTGAGTGAATGCTTGGATGAAGACCACAAGGGAGAAGACGTCTTTGCACGTTATGCTCTACCCTTTCCTCTGCTATTTCCGTTCCTCTCTCTCTTTCTCTCTCTCTCTCCCTCCCTCTCCTTGCCTTGCCTCGAGTTCCATAAAACGTATGTCTTGACTTTGTGATCAACATCCCGAAGTTTCGTCTTGCTTTCTATATCGCGTACGTAGCAAGACGAGACCAGTGTATGTATGGGGTATTCCACACCGATTCGACCGGGCTCTGACTTTTCAGTGGGTTCGTACTGCTTCTGAAAAGCGTTTAGAATTTTTTATAGATTTTTCTGGCCCCGTTTCATTTACCGATAATTTTATTTTTAAATATGGAATTTTATATTTGAAAATACGAAGTCCAAGTTTAAGAATCTTAAAAAAAACACGAAAATCTAATTTTTCATGTGAAAAAGTTTCAAGCGTTGAGCCACGGTGCTGGGCGCAGGTGTCTTTCTATTGAGGAAGGAATATCGAGTGAAATAGAAGGATCTGGGCTGGACCGTTGGCCAACTATTTGCGTAACGATTAAAGGTAGTGCTGAAATAAATACCAACTCGGTAAATGAAAGGAACGAGTTATTTTGCAAAACTTACAAGTCGGGTATTCCAAACCGATGCCCATAATACAAAATGTACACCAAACCTAAAATTAAATATCTGAAAATATTGACGCAGATCTTTCGTATTGCGATGGATTTGGTAGATCGAATATGGGTTAAAACATCTTATCACCAAGCTGTTGCATTTTATTTTTTTCAATTTTTTTTAAAAAAGCTTTATATAAATAAAGCGCCTACTTTAGCTCAACTTTTGAAATTTTCAAGATTTTTAAATTTCGACTCGCCATATATTTTTTAATAAAATTATCGGTAAATGAAATCGCGCCGAAAAAGATCTATTAAAAAATCCTGAGAGCTCTCCGGAACTGGTACAAAACCGTGGAAAATTGCGGGCAAAATCCAAGAAGTGAAAAGTCAGACTCCGGTCAAATCGGTGTGGAATGCCCCGTGTATATGTGTACGATAAAACGACAAACAGAGCCCTGAGGGGTGAATTTCGAGCAAGCCAACTGAAATACCAGAGGCTCATTCTCTCTTTCTCTCTCAGTTGAAAATCTCCACGAAAGTTGAGCAAGCCCTCGTGTCCTTTCGAGTGAAAATTTTATTCTCTGATTCCACGAGTGTAACTTTTAATGCTCGAGTATTTCATCTATGCTTTAAGAAATATTGAGGCGGAAAATTTGATTGGATCTTTGCACTACCGAAAGGAGATTCATAGTTCCGTATACAATTGCAGGATCCTCAGATCCTAGTCCCAGATAATTAAATCCGTATTTTTACTTATAGAATTTCGACATAATTATTCCACAATTGAAGGGGGATCGTTTCAATTTCGCAACCTTTTCCCCTCCAGCGAATCTTTTTACAAGAAAATAAAATCCCGTACTTATTTATATACGCGGATAATGCACGTGATATATTTATACGACGCAGTAATGACACTTGGGAAAGCTCGGAGGAAGTTCCTCCGAGTAACTGGACGAGGGGCTCTTTATAATAATAAGCACGACACTAAGGGACAAAACGAGCAATGTTGCGGGCAAGGAGCGACGGGAGAAGGAAGGCCTACGAGAAAAGCTCCGCAGGAATAATGAGATCTTGCACGACGGGTGGCTCTCTCCTGTCAGCGCCTTCATCATCCTCATCATTATCAATGCGAGCACGACACCGGGGCGTTGAAACACGGACATCATCCATCACGAGTAAATTAGAAGGGAGTTTAAATATATAGGCCAAAACTGTGCATACGTTATACAAACATATCTGTCGAGATTCGTACCAGCTTTAAAAATCGGATTTGCAATCTTCGCAAATTCAAATAACGTGAAACGAAGATTCAGCCCAAATGAGAACGGAATAAACGAGACGAGGCGGAAGAAAATGTCTCGAGAAAATTGACGAAGCTATTTTCATGTTCCAAAACGTTGGACTGAGATGTCCCGCAAATATGTATTAAAGTGCGTATTAAATCTGAACTAACGGAAAGTTCATTTTTCCTGGACACGAATGACCCACTTTGCGCGGCGATAAGAACGAATTGAGCGCGCATTCGCAAACAAAAGTGCATGATCGAATGGTCCACGAACTTTGCACCACTCTTCGAGCAGGTCTGCCGCATCGTTACGTAATTAATTAATTACGAGTTTGCTCGCGATGGAAATGTTCCATCAGCCGAATATTACGGGAGAAGAATTTCCGTCGAGATTCTACAGAGCATAAACATGAAGATAAATATATTCGTATATAAGAGGCGAAAGAATTCAAGTGATCCAAATTTGCCGGATGGCTCAAATTCGCACTAACTTTGGCCACAGGAAAATATATATAGGAGCAGAGGATCGGTTGGAAGCTCGAGCGAGTCTTCCGCCTCGTTCGTCTTCAGTCATGCGATCGCAACATCGCGAGAAGCGCTTCTTTCGAAAATCGAAAACATTGCTGGAAGGCCTGGGACTTTTGGAGCTCGTTCGCTTTCTCTCTCGCTCGGTAAACGTGCATCATTCCTCATATATAAGTGCATCCACGTATGGATAAACATAAATTTATATACATAGGTATAAAAAGGTCGCACACATTTTGCCGGCTGAGGAGAGAGAGAGAGAGAGAAAGAGGGAGGAAGAGGAAGAGCTGTGATTTCTCGACGCCAAAAACTTTGGCCAACTATTCCCATATCCGGCCACGATGTGGAGAGCTCGCCCGTGAGGGACGTGTTTAATCATTCGAATTTCCGGCTTACCGATTGCGAGAAACGATGCAAAGTATGTGACTCCGATGCTCGATGTGTTTTCGTGGAATCCGACCCGAGATCCGACCGGAACATTCTTATACATATATACTTACATGCATTTATGACTGTGGAAATAAATATTCGGCGGACAAAGTCGTTGCCGTTTGATATTTCGCGGTTTTGTTACTGCGCGCCAACAAACCTCAGGAAAAAAATCTGTACGACCTAGTACGGTTCATTATACGAGTTAGCAGAATTTCTCGTGCGAAACGTCGTGCGAAGCTCACCGGAGAGGCTCTCGCCACCGAACGGATGGCAAGGTGTCGACTCTCCATCGTTAAGGAGGGTGGATCACAGAATCAAAATAATCAGAATTTTTATAAAATTTGGTGATAACATTCTTTGGCATCAAGTATACAAATACAATTATTTTCACATTTTTTTACCACATGGTTATCGAATAATTAAGCGTTAAATCGAACTTCTTATGCACGAAATGTATAACTGTATATATGTTATAACTCTATGCTTATACACGCGAACTTTAGTGTTCAATTACTCGAGAGCTATGTGGTAAAAAAATCTAAAAAAATTCATATCGTCTCATATATTTTTAAAGAATACATTTACCAAATTTTATTAAATTCTTATTATTTTGAAATTCTTTATATTTTTAACATGGTTTAGCATGGCAACATTGTATCATCGCGAGCCATCCTCCTTAAAACGGTGCTATCAAAAAAATTTCGTCAAATTGTACCGTCTGGCAGTACCGGATAGGCTGACATTCGCCTAATGATCTCTTCGGGCTCGTTCGAGCTCGTTTGATTTTGGCTTTGGTTATGTTCGGGCCGGACGGATCTTCGACTAAGGTTATCGAATGAGGAACCAAATTTGAGCATTCATGATAACAACGAAAGAAACGAAACAGGTTCGAAATGATTAGTGCAAGTGAGCTTTTCAAAAGAGTTTCATTTTTTTTTAATACAATAGCTCAAGAAACGTGCATCACCAATTAATTCTGAATTCGAGATCCCCTTTGTCCAAAAAATAGATAAACGTGCAAATAATAACGTAATCCGCCTTTTTAGCTGTGACATTTATTGTTGCCGAGCATCCCTAATTTGACGCAACGGTTTCGCGATGAAAAAAAAGCACACAAAATGTCTGCAGGAAGGAAATTTGGTCAGGACGGTTAAATAAAAGTTGGGGCTAAAAAGCTTCGTATCACGAGTCCGAGGTAATCGTATATTGCATGTAAACTCTATCTGTCCAGGCATTGACATGAATGGAAGTTGAACAAAACGAGGAGTGGTTTCGCACGATAGAGAAAGACAAAAGTGGAGTTTTACAACGAGAAAGAGCGAGCCCCCCTTCCAACAGTCCCCTTAAAACCTTCACAGCTCATTCCCCATGCAAAGCCGTAAATAACGTTATTTATTCGCGAATTTGTTTTTGCACGCTCGCCTCTGTCCAGCAATTCAGTCTCGACGTATGCGGAGAAACGCGGTCGGAATGTGTGAGCATTAAAGCACGCGGTTCAGGTATTTCAACAGCACACAGCATGCCTTCAACCATATCCGTATGCGGATGCACAAACTCAGTGATATTCGTCTGCGTCACTCGTTATTACGGGAGTGGAGTTTTAGAATTTTCTCGTCACAGCGGGGTCTTGCCGTAAGGTCGCGAAATTTTGAACTAATCTCTGGAATTTCGGCGAATTTTAAACCACCGCGAAAGTTTACCAGCATTATGATTGACGCACACAATCGCAGTCGCGTCCACAGCTTCGTTCCGTCCGATTTCCTGTAAACTCATTTTCCCCGATTTCATTTGATTTTTATTCCTTTTGGTATAATGTTTCCACTGGACCGAAATAAAATTCTTCTCCACTGGCTTCCCAGCGCGCGAGTACTTCCAAGCGTGAAAATTCACTCGTCAATTACTCGTGCGCCGTTGAACAAAGAATCGAAGATTTTTTAAATCGCTCACCCACGAAGCTCCATTGTTGGCCGACTTTTGGCCAAATTTTTGATGAATCCCAATTACAATTCGCGCATGATTGATCATTTGAATTTTCAAATTTCCGGGATAAATACCAACTTTCAATTTTTCCAGCAATTCGTGCCCCGTTTAATTTTTCATGCTTGCTCTTCCACATCGATTTTCAATATCTCTATGTGTTTTCCCGTATGCACCGAACGCACCTAAAGAGCATCAGCATCAACGCTATATAGAAGTTTCTCTCCGCGCACACAGATATACAAGCTTCCTGTATAAAGTGATTCGAGGACGAAATCGTTCAGCACCGCATTGCATCGCATATCAATCTCGAGCATGCATGCATGCACGCTGCTCTAGCGTTTATATGTTCCGTCGCGTATTCCGCGGAATTGATGCGCTTTCAGTTGCACGAGCAATTTTGTCCCGACGTTTGAAGCGGAGAAGGAGAGCCATAGACACGAAGGAATATGTGTACGAGTGGTGGTGCGGTGCACCCTGCCGTCAGCGCTCGAGCGCTGCTCGCCGAACGTGGAATATCAATCTTAAGCCAAGCGAGGAGAGATAATCACGAGGAGAGTAATTGTAAATCATCGCGTCACGCAGTTTCGCATTATTGTGATTGAAACGTTCAACTATTCGATCAGAATTATTCCAAAATTTCTCATCGCCTGCTCGATCGGAGCGATTGGAAAGCGAAGTCGAAGTCATGCTGACGCGCTGGGATTCGATAATTTATTCAATCAAATCAGCGGAATAAAATTTGTATTTTTTTAACAAATGGGACAGAATTTGAGAGCAACTCGAGAAGCTCGCAATTCGATTTTTAAATTTTCATTTTCTTCATTTCAGTTTTTGACAATACTTTCAAAATTATATTTTTCAGTGAAATACGTATGAAATGTTCGATGAGTTGTTAAAACATTGTTTACCAACGAATTATTACCACTTGTTTCTATTGGAAATTGAAATTGGAAGTTTCTGTGGAACACTCACCAATAATACAAAAATTAATATTTAATATCGTGCCTTTTTTATTTCACATCTACAATTGCACCAGTTACATGGCTTGCCGAAAAGTGCCTCGAATTGAACACGCCTCGTGGGGCAATGGCTCTGATGTCGCCATTTTAAAATAATTTTTAATCATAATTTTTTGTTCAACAGACAAATAAAGAAGCCTCCCCCGAATATGCAAAAAAATACTTGAAAAAAGGCATTTTTTGAGGCCCTTAAGGTAGTTTTACGACTGAAGTCGTTGTTTCATTCAAAAACCTTACGTCTGAAAACATCGATGAAAACAGGGAAAGCACGTGCACCAATATACTTGAAAATTTGGAAACTTTATTTTTTTTCCGAGCACTTCCCAGCTATGTTCCGTCTCGCGGTTGAATTAAAAAATTTCAAAAAAGGCAATATTCGCCTGTGAATAACGAATCCGTATGGAACAAAAATCAATTAATCGAAAAACCAGTAGAACGAAGAGATAAAAAAATGCTGTAAAAAGAATGCAATATTGAGGGAAAAGTCTGTTCGAGCCGATTCGAATCTAGAGATTAGGGTTATGCAGCGATGAGGGCTGGAGACGTCAAATGAGGGATTGGTGCCTCTCGAATTCGTAATTGCCTAGATTTATGTATGCCATCATCATCGAGCTGATGCACGCGTCTAGGCGTTATAATCCGTTTCCATACGAACTCGATAGATTCGTTGATTTTGATGATTCGTGAGAATCCGAAAGGAGGAGGGACGAGCGAGCAAGAGAGAGAGAGAGAGAGAGAAATGGCGCGTGGATACAGCAAGGCCTGTGTTCAGTCGCGTCGAGAAGACATTTGAAACACTATGGAAGCATCAATAGTGGCGCGTCGTGTGCAAAATCAGTTGAATCAATTAGCGTTTCGACGTTCGGCCATGACTCAGGAGCGCTACGTGCTCGAGCGAAATGTATCGCCGGTCTTGTACAACACAAGCTGCTCCCATTTCTCTCTTTCTCATTTAACCTCGAATACATCAAGCATTTCTCTCATATCAATCTCGATTCTCGATGTTCTACATCGTGGAAACTCCCATTCATGCACATCAGGTAGCCCATTCGCATTGGGACGACTGTCGATGCTCCTCCGCACGCGGGGCTGCAGATAAATTACTGCTATCTGGAGCACGCGGCCATGATGGAACTCGTCCATTCGAACGTCTCACACCGAGCTCGTCATTTTCATTTTTCCTCCCGTTTCCATTCACTTCACAGGAAACCTGATACGTGTCTCGTCTTATTTTTTTAACCTTTTGAGGACGGGGATTTGGAGGTTGAAATCGAGCTCTGTTTTGCACGAAATTAGTGCACAATATTGATGAATCTTTCGAGTAGAGTGCCCGGCCAAACTATAGTGGTCGATACTTCGATCAGATCCTTCAATAAATGCTGCTGAAAAATATTAAAATGGATGACACTGTTGAGGATGTAATTTTTTTTCATTTGCCTTGGAGACCCGTTGGGCAAATTAAGCAGAAATTAATCCAGCTCTAACATAAACTAATCCAAAACTAACTTGAAATGGAATGAAAAATAAAAAGAAATGTATAAACATACAGAAATGATGAACGAAATAGCAATCGATATTTGTTCACGTGTGCGTACAAAAACGTGTTGTGGGCTCAGCAGCAGTTATACGAGAGAATATATAAACGTTTTAATTGAAAACAAAATATACGGTGGACCTCGGACGACTAATGTATCGTCATGTGGGCCCGAAGGTGCACACTCGTTTGGCTCTCTCTCTCTCTCTCTTTAAATTGTTTTCATTGCCAAAGGAAATAATATCCGGAAACGAAGTGAGTTTGTAAATGCTCGAGAAATGTTTTCCATGCGTATTGTGGCTGTGCCAATAGCATTGTAGCACTTGTTAAGGTATGCGGAGCTCAACCCTGAAGAGACCAGTCTGCCTGTGACCGCATCTTCTGTTTCCCGAAGCCCCGGCACTCGGGGCTTCGTGGCACGAAGGTCCATGCTTACCGAGCACTCGGTCTATGTACTCGAGCAAATGCAGCTCGCGCTCCTTCGCCACCCGGCGTACGGCTCCGCGCCAAGGAGTCGTGGTTCCACAACCATCTTTGCTTCTTGCTTTTACAAGCGTGCAACAGACTCCTCCGCGTTTGTCGGCTAGCGCGTGATCCTATTGGAAGTCTGTAGGGGTTTACTTGAGAAAGGTCAATGAAGAACTCGAGAGCCTTTGCAAGAACAATATTTCGCGAGCAGGTGCGCGCGATTGTCGGTTGGACTGGCGTAACCAGCTCGAAAGTGTCGAGAAACATTGAATTTAGAATCTTGTCGCTGCTCGAAGAGCTTGTTACGCCATCGAAGGAATCCATTCCCATCCGTATTGCTGCGAACTCGCGCCCAGCTGTATAACGGTCAGAAAGCCTCCCAGCCTCGGACAAAAGCGCCAGGGTACGCGCCAGATATTTCTCAAGATTGTGCAACGCTCTTTTGCTACCGGTTGCGCTCGAAAAGTTGATTGAACTGTCCCACGAGTCATGCATTTTTAATGAGAACGAGCGGCTCCGGCGGCGGTTGCGCTTTGGCCAATATTTACTTCGAATTCGCCTCTTTTTACGGTCTCGTCTATTACCGGGTAATCAAGGAAACTCGATTCTAGTCTCGCATCGAAACATGTACAGAGCGCCCTGCGGAACAATTGGAATTGGAGAACGAGGGAGAGAAAGAAAGGGGAAGAGGAGGAGGTGTGTGTACGTCAAGAGGAAAAGCGAGTTTGGGATATACCGGTACGCGGAACAGATGCAAGTGCGAAACCGAAACACGGAGCTCGCGAGGGTGTACACGTAGCACACGTTTCGTGGCTATACCGGATGACCGAACGTTATGGTGGCTGGGCTTGTGGCGAAGAGCGCAAGCGAGATGGGACCGAGAGGATAAAGAGGGAGGCTGCGTCAGCCGAAGTTAACGTCGTTACCCTTTTCGGCTATCGTCGTAATCATATTTCGCCGTGCAAGAGACCACCGCCCCGACGGGCCACGCCGAATGAGATTATGTTGTAGGAGCGCCCAGAAGGGATGAAAAAATTCGCCGTCGAGATGAATACGTGGAATGTGCGCAGTTCGCATCCACGTGGCTATAGATTCCAGGGGATTCGGGATGAAAAAAGCTGCTGAACTCGATGTAAGGTAGGATAAAAGTGGTTAGAATACATACATGTATATCGCCGAAGAATATAAAACGGAAACACAACATTTTGCCAACCAACACATCGCGATCGGAACGCGTTGCAACACCACGAAAGCTGCGACCAACGCTCCTCTCTATCTTCGCTTTGACTCTCATTTACATCGGGTATGGCTAGACATTATGTATTCAGTCCTCATGTGCGTTAACCTGTGGCCCCTTCACCCTTGATCCAATCTTGTGAAACGACCCCATGTAAAGACTATGAGAAGAAACCCTCTGGAAGTTTCCATAAGAAAAAAAATACAAAAAATACAACTTTGAAGAAAAATAAGAGGCGAGAGGAGATGAAAAAAAATGAAAATACTTGCTGAACCAAAACACAACGTCGTTATTTTTAAATACAGACAATCGCATTGTTCGATTAATCAGATTAGATCGAGGAGATTGACGAAAGCTATTCACCTGGTGAACATTACAATTAAGGCGATTATTTAAAAAATTCACTTTCCTTCACTCATCCAATAGGATTTCTTAAAAAATATTATCTTCATTGTCCATCGTTTACAAACGTTTGTACAATCGTAATATATAAACTTGGACTAAACGCGATCGTTTCTTTTGATCTGTTGCAGGTACGTCTTTGCAAACAATAACGTGTGACTTTTGGTGAGTAAACACTAATGGAACAATAAATTTTCATGCAAACCGTGAACTAATATTGTTGTACGGAATACAGAAACGAAGTTGGCTGAATTAGCATTAAATTTATGGCACATCCCCGGTGTGCCATACATATGCGCATATACACGGCTATTAGTATAACTGCAATATCGCAGAACGAACGTGAATGCGCATTCCCTGAACCAATCAGCGAATATATCAGATTCGAATGTACAGTTATAGAGAAAAGCTCGTAGCCCTTCCCTCTTCTGAGCCTTTCCCTTTCGTTCTCCGGCATAACCCTCGTATTCCTGGGATAAGTGCGTAACTTTCTCAATGTTGAAAAAGCCTTAATCCATTAGTGGTTCTCTGCAGTATAGATTTTATACCAATCTATAGACATACAGGTATAAATCGTTGAAGAATACGTGCGAACCCGCGAGCTTGCGAGCTCATTCTTTCCGGGTACGCGAGAGGTCTCACTCGTACCGATCTATTTACACATTTTCCTCGTAAAAAGTGAGACCCCATTCGCTGGAAAATCCATACCTATTCCTAGCCTATCCGTGTAGAATTCTCGACTTACATACTTCGCGTGTCTCAGTCTGTGTGCCCGTGTGCGCGTATGCAAAGAGTGGTCGTTGCGGGGAAAGCTGTCTCTGCTAAAATAGTAGAGAAAAGAACAAGAGCAGCAGGGGAACGAAGGGAAAATACTAAGACTCCTGCGATATTGTTGAAAGTCGTTTAGGAATTCTTTCGCCCTTTCTTCGTTTTCATAAAAGCCATGAATTATTCAGAGTTTTAGTGGATCAACGCGTTCTCAATAATTTCGAAAGCTCCTATTTTAAAATCGTCGAATTGCCGTACTGTTGGCCAATTTTCTTTGTCGATTCTCCATTGTAACTAACGAAAAAAGTTCCATCGATTTCCATCTCGCTGCATCTATCTGCGGTTAGACAAAATTAAGATGACAAACATCGCAAGGAATTCCTGTGCTTCCCTCCACCGCGCGAGCCCCCATGCGAGAACCCTTGCGCCGCTCTGCCACGATTACTTTTCGAAATTACCCCCGAGAAGAAACAATTTCGAATGGCCTGGGCATGCGGCATTTCCCAATTCAAGATAGCGCTCTCGCTCAACCGACTTTTCGGTCTTATACGCTTTCCTAATCGCGAGGTATAAATGCATGGGTGGAAAAGACTGGGACAAGTTTTCATAACGCGCCCTCAATCCGTATGAGAATTGCTGAAGCTTTGGCTTCCCCTACGGGCATGGTAAATGCGAGCAACCGGAGCGCGTTATGTTCACTTTGCTTATTGAGAATCGTGGCAATGAATATCGTTGGCTTTGCCAAGTGGAAAAATCGCTCCACCCATTTGGGGCGAAAATCTAGGATTCTCCGAAGTAAGGCATCACTCGATTACTCTCGTTGGCAGGATTATTTTTTCCTCAGCTCACGGTGCACTTCTGTTTGAGTATCGCTCGCCTAAATTTCTCTTGAATCGTCACGTTGAAATGAATGAAATAGCATCGAGCACTCTTTCATTCCCAATTACTTTTTCCTCAGTATTTCGTCACAACGCACTGCTCTTGCCATCCGTTGTGTGAAAAATAATGTGTGGCTGTTTAAAATGCATTGCCACGTGGATGAAAATATACTGTCTTCGAAGCAGCAACTACGACGAGAGAGGATAAAAGCAAGAGGCTATGTAGATACATAATGTATAGGCTTCGAGGGTTCGGAGACTCGAAAAGAGATTTTCACAAGGGAGTGCAGGGAAAATACACCAACCTCGTGAAAACATTGGCTTTGCATACTATTAGTAAACTCTCAGGGAAATTAAGTAGCTCTTATTGATCGAATAGAGAGTCCATTATTATCGAAATCTTGAGTGATCGAGGGGGACTTTACAGCCTGTTTCGAAAGGAAACAAAACAATTGGTTTGCTTTTTTTTTACTAATGGCTTTTTCGAATCTGCATCTTTTGCAATCGGTCCGTCAAATTTCAATGAAATGAGTCAAAAAATAGCATTCTCTGTCTGCAAAACTGTGCAATTCCTTAAAGTGCAATATTTTCTGTCTCGCCCTTTCATCCCTCGAAATTCAATTCCATTGTCGAATCCTTGGCACATGCAAAATCCAAAGAGTTTCCTACCCGCATTTTATACTCTAAATCCCCCTTTGGGTGTTTGATAAATTCGGCTTGAACTTTGAAAATCTGGTCCTGCACACCCCGTCCCGAAATCTATTACGTTTTATTGCACTCCTTCTGATACATAAATTTTTATTCAATTTGATTTTCGACCGTCTGTATGGTAAATAGGGAAAGAAAGAGAGAAAAATAAAATGTTTAAACGAAAACGAGACAGGGGCTGAACGGTGCGGGGATGATAAATGCAAGTGCTGGCGTGATTGAAAGCTAACGTTACGTTTTTATATTTCCACTCCACGCAGACCAGTGCAATCTTCGTGTCTTATCATTTCACCGTGAATTTGACGATTTTTACTTTTCTCCTCGAATAAATCGATAGGTTTACAAACTTTTGGTGACATTCGAGTCCGCGAAAACGTCGGTTGGACCGACGGCGTACACAATTTTATTCCAGAAGCTAGAAAAAGGTTGCCAAACGCATAAATTCGTTTGTCATCGTGTTTTTCAAAACACAGCTGAAAGAAGCTTTCCCTTGATTTTGTATGAATTATTTTTGTATAAAAAACAGACCAAAAATGTTCTCGAATGTCCCTGCCAAAATGACCACAAGTTTCACGACATTGTTTCAAGACATTATTCTTTTTTTAACAACTAACCAAACTAAAAATTAAACAAACAAATTTCCATAAATTCTTTAACCTTTGATCCCGAGAGTAAATGGTCGCGTTTACGAAAAAAGTGTAGAGGCCTTTTTCGTAGAGCGTTCGATTTCCCACAAAAATAATTAAACAAGATTGGCTTAACAACCGATTAAACATGAAATATGATCATTTTTATATGGCGCCCTTTCTAGAAGTGTCTCAAAACTAATTTTTCTGTACCGGATCAAAAAAAAAACAAAGTTGATTTGTTTGACCCACCCCGATGCCTATACGTGTAAAAAATCAAAATGCTCACGTACATCTGTCCCATTCTTTATGTTCGTGTTCTCGTTTTTTAGTATGCATCGAGCACGGGAACGCATGCATAAGGTATTGCAAGAGTACGCACGGTAACGCACACATGCACACATACATAAAGTGAATTCACGACTCGGAGCGATTCAGCCTTCCTTCCGTAACTCATGTATCGTCATCCCCTTTGCAGACGCGGAGGCGCGCGTCGTGGAAACTCAGCGCGTATATATACGTACGAGCATGAACAGTAAAGAGAAATCGGGAAGGGTAGGGAAACGGGTTGGAAACAGAGAGAGAGAGAGAGAGAGAGAGAGGAAAGGAGAGAGGGAGATCGTTGACTGTGGAACGAGGAAGCTTGCCGTGTGCGACTTTATTGCCACTTCCCGAAGTACCCGGATTACTATACAAGTTTGTTTGCCGACGGCACTTTTACGAAAGTTAACGCTCCCGCATGCCCCTCTTCGCTTTATGTACGCCGTGCGCCTTCGTATCCATAAGACATTCAAACGGGACTCTTCAACTACTCCATTTTGCCACTTCGTCAAAAAGAAATTCTCTTTTTTAAAGCTGTCAAAAGGAAGTAGCGCGAGGCTGCGACAACCGGAGATCGTTCGAGTCCACGCGCCCCGTTTCATTCGAAAGTTCAAAGAAATATTTCGTCCGAACAACAAAAGCCGGACGATTCTGATTGGAATTAATGCGAAGAGCCAAACTTTTGTGCGTCCCTGCTTCCTCGAAAGAAAGCGCTCTTCTCGTCCCGATAGTTGTCAATTAAACTTTGTATTCTTTTTAGCCAACTTCCTTTTGAGAGCCGCGTTTGCGCTTCGAAGTTCGTTTTCTCCAGGACTTGAGCGCTCGTAAATTTCGCAGTGATTCGACGAGTTGTATGACAAAACTGAAAGTCCAACGAAAGATCGTGTTTGCGCGTCGCAAACACACGCGCTCGAGTAAAAATGTTCCGAAACCGCGATTCGACTGTGAAGCACAAATTTATAACCCCTTCGGCTATCCGAGGTTCGAGAGATGACACAATATTTCGGTTGGACCGTTGCCCACGCGTACCCGAGCGATTATTCGTAAAGCGCGGCCGTTCTCTCCGCGCCGGAGGGTTTATCGATGGAGTAGGAAAAAATGCGAGAAAGCCTGGCCGAGAGAGCAGCAGGAGCGCGAAAGAAGAGGAAGAAAAAACGTTGAAAGAGAGTAGGAGCTGGTCGCATAAACTGAAAAAAAGTATTTTCCAAGAAAACTCCAAGTTTTCCAGCCCTGTGGAAGTCTACGTGACGGAGTCTTGCAGCCGATTTCTAGAGTGCAATACTCGTCGTTCCCGCGATACATGTATAGCACCTACGGAGTGTTTATCAGTTGGAAGAGTCCTTGGCTATGCGGTACACGCAGCACAGTTTCATCCCGCGTTCCCCCAGCCCAGCAAGCCCATTCCACGTCTACCCTTCTTTTGGCGACCTCGCAGTGGCTTCTCTTTAACTCTCTTCAATGGTAGCTCGGATATAGTGCACCAGACGGAGCTGCTTCCCCTGGTGGTAAAAGCTGGGCTAGCCAGAATTGAGAGTCAGACGCGCGATTCGACCCCCGCGCTCTGCCCTCCCCCTGCGGGAGGGGGAGAATCGTTGACAGAGCCTCAAACACGTGACTCCCTTGTGCAACTTCGCCTCTGGCCCAAATCCCTTACCGTAAGAATGACTTCTATACCTGTAACAAAACGACCAGGAATCTAAAGTGCGAAAGGGCGTATTTGCCACTCCTTTCGAGAGGAGATTCAATCCTTCCGCACAATCGGATTGCACGTATGTGCCAAGTGCATCGAAAGCTCCGAAACGAAACGACCTTACTCTCCCCGGAGTGCATGTCCGGATTTCTCACTTACGACCTTCCCTTGCCTCGTTATAAGTGTGTTAAATGTCCTACACAGATGCTCGCAGCCTCTTATTGATGCTTCATACCTATATTATTGAGAGCATCCACTGAGGAAGCCAACCAGTCGAGTAACTTCCGGCTCTCTCTCTCTCTCTCTCTCTCTCCTTGCCTCCCCCCGATTTCACTTGATCCCCGCACCTTTTTAGCACGTGACACACATATTACGTACCGTTCACAGTCTCGGGCCAAAAACAGCGAGCTTCTCGCTTTATACCGGACCAATGGACTCGGTGGAAAGAGCCTGCTGACTTTCTTATTTTTCTTAAATAAATACGCTCTTAGGATCCAAGAGGGAGCAGATTTTTTATTTTTTATTCTTATTCTTAAATAGTGCGGATCAATAGTGCACGAGTCGTGTAGCGAAAGGGCAAACTCATATTTTTCGAGTTAAGTAATGATCCGTTTTTTCCATAAATTTTCATACGAAAATAACTTGGCTGAAGGTTTTTGAAGAATTCATTACCGTTTAAAATTTAACTCGGCATGCAGTAAAAAATAAAGGGGATCGTTAAACGTGAAATATATTTGGGATCTTGGGAGAAAATAAATTGCTGGCTTTATGGAAGTAGTCCCTTGTATTATATTACGAGATAAATGTATATGCGTATTCTCGTGAAAAATATCTCGGACACGAATGTCACACGACAGGTGCGATATAAGATTTTTTTAAATGCAACGAGAGCACTCCCCGTAGACGATACGGTGCCCTGTATGAATAAAGACGTCACGGAAAGAGCCTACACACGAACGCTGTAGAGTATAAACTCCCGAAAGTCGCAAAAATTTCGTTAAAAAATTCGTTTTAGTATAAAAACAAAATGACATCAATCGAAAAAAATAAAACATTCGAACAATCAGCTTTGACTGGGTTTTTCTATTCCTTCAACCCTCGGAGAGCTTTTCAGCCTGAACTTTCGAATCCTCAAAATACTCAAATCAAAATCCTTTTGCTGCAATACCAAAAATGTGTTGCTCTTTTAAGGAGGTTGGATCACGAAATCAAAGTAATCAGATTGTAACAAAATTTGGCGATAAAATTCCTCTGGCATCAAGTGTACGAATACAATTTTTTTCCAATTTTTTTATCACACGGCTATCGAATATAGTTGAGCGTTAAATCGAAGTTCTTATGCACGAGATGTATAACTGTAAATATGTAAACTCCATGCTTACGTGAACTTTAGTGTTCAATTACTCGAGAGCTATGTAGTAGAAGAATCTAAAAAAACGTACATTCTCGTATATACTTTTGGAGAATGAATTGACCAAATTTGACTAAATTCTTATAATTTTGAAATTTTCAATGTTTTTAACATCTTTTAGCGTGGCAACATCGTATCGTCGCGATCCACCAACCTCCTTAATAAAACGTGTCGAACCCATACGAGAGGTCTAAATACAGAAGCTGGCATGCTTTCCCAGGGATTCTACTGTACCGAAAGTTAAAACTCGAGTCGAGGTTCGAAGCCCGTCCCCTCGCGTCCTTCCTGGTCAGAGGTCTCCAGCCAAGTGGTGTCAAATCGACAATACGAATCTGGCAACGGAAACGAGAGGGAGGAAGAAGTGTGCGAGAATGGGGGACGTTAGGACGAAAAGCTCGGGACGAAGAGAGAAAGAGAGAATAGTGAGGAGCACTCGCACACGTATAATGTAATATATAGAAAAAGGGAGGTCTCGGTTCACGAGTGCGAAGGGGTATTAGATGGCTGGAAGCCAGCGGTTCCTTACCATTCCGTAACCCTCTTTACCCTCCCCAAGCCCCTCGTCGGTGTCCCTCTTCATCCTCGTCGTATACCTCAACTCTGTACCGCACTGACGATCTTCCTCTCTGGGAATTCTCTCCTCTTGCTCCTTGAGTCCCCGGCACGAACGCGAGCCAGAGGATATCCAACACAGCACACGCTCTCGTTCCACCCTCGACGTTACAGCCACTCTCACATTGCTCTTCAACCCTTCCGCATTCCCCTTTACCTCTTCGAGAGATTGTACACTGCAGAAGCGAGAACTCGGGCTCTCGTAGCACGCGAATATTATACTCGCTCGCGCGTTACGTATTTAACGTCGGTCTCTATTTCGGAGAGAGAAAGAGAGGTGGCGGCGCAGGGAGATGGCGAGATGACGAGAAAGAGCGAGGCCAAAAGAGCCTGCCTCTCTCTCTCTCTCGTCCTCTTCACTTTTCGCGTAATTTCATACTTTATTATACTACGTACTATCCGCACCGGGTTAGGTAATAGCGACGTGAATTTTTGCCCAACATTCACGACCCCGGGAGACGAATAGACGCTGGAACGAAAAAAATGGCGACGGTGCTGAAGCAGGGGGGGAGGAGAGGGAAGCTCGAGGTAGGAGAGAGATTGCCCCCGGCCGTTGAGTCCTCCCCGGAATTTTCCTCGACGCTCCCATTCCTTTTATTTTTCAGGTCCTCTCGCTCCGACTATTAAAAGTTTTCACCATGATTCACAAAAATGGTATTCATTTTTCTGAATTCTTCGTCGTCCTCCTACTCGTGTCCCTCTCGCTCTGAAACTTTGCCTCATTCTCTCATGGCTCGATTGCCAACGAGTGGAGCTCGTGTACTTGCTTTTCCCAGTCGAATAAAAAGCTTCGCGTGCGTCTAATTTACCGTTGCTTACTTTTTACTTTCGGGGATTCGCATTCGCGCGAACAGCTTCGGTTCACTACTCGTTGATGCGTGAAAATTAATTTGGGGCTTGAAGCAAATCCGCTTTTGGACGACGCAAATATTCATCGTTTTGAAAAAATATAAATTCTCATCGATCGCGACGAAGCCATCCATGGATGTGGAACAGCTTCGTAAAATCCGACCCAGCTAATATTGAATCGTTCTCCACCCTTCCACCCGTTTAAATTAGCCTTCCAGGAAAGCAGGACCTCGTCCTGTACATCCCTCGCTTAATATATGTGCCTCGACACAACGTTCCTATGCCCGCCAAAATTGGGTGTAATTAAAAAGGTAATATTCAACTTGCAGATAATGTCTTCACAAGCTCGCGAGCATGAGTTGTGAAGTGTGAGCGCGGGTATATGAGTCGAGAACACTGAAATTTTTAACCCACCGAATACGACGAAAACTCCGAACCGGACGATAATAATATCGAGTTCTCATTTATAAGAGAGCTTCCTGTTTTCGCGTGTGTAATAACGTTTAATTTACCGTTTAATAGGATCATTCATAAGCTTCCTTCTGTACACATTTCCTAATTAAAAGTAACGATACTACGAAAATATTTGTCCTTCATTTTTACATAATTATATTCCGCAGCTTAACTGGAAAACTTAAGCAGCAAAATCACCGTTTTTAAATATTCAACAAACTTGTTTCATCGCACTTTTAGTTTTATAAAAAAGGAAACTCGACAAATATTTCAATTTGAGCTTTATAATTTAATTGCGCAGTTGAAAAAATGAAATTCCGAAATTTGTATAATTGTGAAATGCTGCCAGACTACATTCGCGGATGCAGACACGGCCAACTTTGCCTGCCTGTTTAACTCAACTCTTCATTGGTTTCGATCGGTCCGTTTGCATTAAAATATGAAGCCGGAATGGCGTTTCGTTCAACAGCGGCAAATCCAAGTTTTGAAGAATGAATTTAAATATGGAAATGCTAAAAAAGCGAAGGGAGAAAAACATTTGCATGACTGTGCAGGATCGATATATAAATTCGATAAGCATCGACGTGCGGGGGAGTGAATTATCGAGTGCAATATTTATCGAGTCTGGATGAACGTGAGCGCGGTTTATAGAGCAATCACAAAGTTCTAAGGTAGCGTCAGAAGCGCGAAATGTTTTTTCCTCCTTCATCATCCCAGCGCACATCCATCGCTTCTTTTCTTCTCCCCATCAATAGGTTTTTTCTACTCCTCAATCGTGTACAAGCCGGAAGGGAGATCCTGGAAGAGACTACCGCACCACGAGCGCACCTTCTTCACCCCGGGCGCATCACCGTCGACAATTCAATAAGCTCGGTGGAGTGTGGATTTTTCTGATTAGCCGGCAAAGTTGGACGGGTCGGTGGCGCGTGACCGTCGTCCCGAATAGGCTTTCATATACATCCTTAGAGCAGAGACGAGTACACATGCACGTAAAACAGTACACAGCTTTACGGGGAGACAGAAAGTGAGGGGCCGGGGGGAGGGGGGGGCGGGCTTTGTCTTATTTTCAAAGTTTAAGCAAGAAGACGGGAAGAGCAGGAAGAAAAGGGAGGGCGGAAAGGGTGGGGCAAAGGAGAAAAGAAGGGAAAGAAATTGCGGGAATTGCGTGAGATTGCTACGATGGATTTTGCTCCTTACACTGGTCCGCTGCTTGCTCACCCATTCACGTTTCGTCTGTATAAAAAGACTTCCGCAAAGAAGAAATTGTGGATAAAGAATAAGAAGAAGAAGAAGAAGAAGAAGAAGAGGAAGAAGAAGAGAACGCGTAGTATGCGAGATAAAATGAAAAAAAGAAGGATGAGAGAAAAAGTGAGAAAGAGAGAGGCAGGTAAGAAGAGGAGAAGAAGGATGTAAAAAAAGACGTGAAAGATGCACTTCAACACTTTCGCACACACGAGAGGCCAAGTTTCAATCGGCGTGGAAGCGATGCTCCGTGAGCTGCTTACGACCAACCACGGGGGGTTGTTCTCCGTTAAGTCGACGGGGGATCGACGACTTTCGAACATATATAAGACACTGGGGAACGTCTTGGGGATGCTTGCCCCGGAAATAAAGCTTCGACGGCTATAAAAAGTACTATAAGACGGAGAAGAAAACGTGCAAGTGTAAAAGAGGATAGAAGTAGACGCGGAAGCAGGCCGAGGAAGAAAGACCGATGGAAATATCCGCAGAGATACGAGAGATGGAGATCTCTTGAGCATCCGGTAAATTCGAGTATCGAATAAGATACAGGAGGGGATAAAAGTGAGACGAAGTGTTCTGTTGTTTAGAGCGAGGAAAGAAATGACGAATGCCAGAATCGAGCTTTTCAAGAGCAAACGAGCGAATCCCAGGCATCGAAATTCACAGCTACACACTCACGTACACGTACACGTACGTCTTTTACGCTCTCGGCAACTCATCGTAACAATAGTACATCCTCGAAGCGTAAGAAGAGAAGCTGCATCGTGGATGAACCTCTATCCGAGGAACTCGAAAAGCTGACGTTTCGCTTACGTGAGAAAACTGGCAAGCCTTCCCGCTACCTTACCAATATATTTATATATATCCTCCTCTATACACGTATACATGTAATGATAAAAATTTCTATATATACATATAATACATTCTCATAAAGATGGATTTATCAAGTGAACATCGAGGGCCCATTGAAAACTGGTGAAAATTGGTTGAGCTCGAAGATGAAGCAAGATCGAACGAGATACCAAGCCAAAAGGGGCTCTCCGAGTACCGCCGTCATGAGACTCTACTGACGCCGGAAACTTGTAGGGGTTGTAAAAAAGGTTTCCGTCTTCGCAGTCCAATTTTATAGACCGAGACAAAAGCGAAGCGACGAAGAGAGAGAGAGAGAGAGAGAGAGAGAGAGAGAGAGAGAGAGAGAGAGCGAGACGGAAAGAAAGAAGAAAAAGAGCCGAAATAATAATACCGAAAAGGACTGCACATGCTACGTAAGGTCCATATCTTGAGTTTATCTCGTTTGCAAGCTTACTTCCAGTCTTCGTTGAATTGTTCATCTCGACATCCCATAAAAGACATGTTTGAAGAAGCTGAGCCAGGATCGTACAAGCATTCGTAACCGCTCGGTTACGCAACACATGTGCGACGATACGCAATGACAGAAATGATGAAAGAATAAAGAGAATTGGAGAGCCTCGTGTTGAGGAGCCTGCATGAACTATTTATTCATTTTGAGACTTTTTATCTCCTCCTTTTTGATCATTTGGCTCTCGAATTTTCAACTAAATGGAAACGTGGCAAAAATCTCATTTGAGTTCGATACAAATAAATTTGATTAATAAACAACAGTTTTGTGTTGAGCTCTCGGAGTGTCGGGATTGACGCTGCTAATTGTTGGTTCCGTCCAAATTGTTGGTCGATCGGATTTATCAACACAAGGACACACATGCACGAATATGTGTTTTCACAGCATCCCGATCGAGCGATCCTGTTTTCATTAGACTGTCTCACTCGCAGATACGGAAATTGCCTCTTTCGTTGTCCATTGACTGAGACCAAAGCGCCGCGTGTGTGTATCTTTTCTCCCTTGTATGCGTTCTCTCTTCTTCACTCTCTTCTTCCTCGTGGGCTCGAGATATTGCGGATATTAAAACGAGAACAGCCGGTGAAGCAATTTCGTGGAACTATTTCGGAATGGAATAACCATTCGATCGGTTATAATGATCGGAATCTAACGAGGCATTGAATTTCTCTCAACGACGACCTATTTTTTTCATCTTTTTGTATACATACAAAATTAATAATCATTTCATTGATCCCACGGCAACGGCGTTTGTATAAATGATCTTTGAATCGACTGATGTGCTGCCATACGAGGGACACGCGTCAGCAAAAATCATTCGTCGTTTAAGGCGATTAGAAACTCGATTTTCCCAACAGAATTAAGAAATCTCGTATCATTTTCACTCAAGTAGACATCGAGATTGAAAAAACGAGTTTCGATACCCACTTCGACTAATTGCAACGCAACAACGATACACGTTTTGCCGCTAAGGATACGATACCGAACTAGAGCAAACGCTGACTAAACAGCGACGAGAGAAACAGGAGAAGGCCGCTCCGGTCGCTCACGATTAATGGGATGCGGGACTTAATTAGTACAATCTCAACGATGTGCTCGTTGTTCCGCGCAGATTGCGACAAGAGGAGCATCCAAAGGCAAGAGGAAAAGATAGAAAGCTCCGAGTGAGCAGAGCACAATGGAAGAGGCTTTGCGGTTGAGGATTGATAGGCCTTCGCAATATTGAACAGGGGGTTCAACGACTTCCAACCTATGATTCTCTTGCTCGATGAGTTCTTTTTTCATTTGTGCGATATGTAAGACAATTTCCTACGGTCCAAAAGGCTAGGATCGATGAGCGAATAGTAATGACCTTTTCTCGGTTGTTTATAAACATTTTTATAACTTGTAACATCTCTGAGAATGTCTAACAGATCATTTGTGCTGGTCGAGCTTGCCAACTTCACCGTTTTTCCTATATTTTCACCAATCTTTCTACCTCACCGATGTTTATTCACAACAATATTATTTTTCTTTCGAAACATCATTGATTTTGCAAGTCTCACTATCGGTGTGACGCTTTTTAACACACGGTGCCTGGCATGGGTTCTTGAAATCAATAATTTTATTCGCTAAAATATTTTTCCCTCCACACTGTTAGTGGAGAATCGTGCAACGTAGTCGTAACAATCTGACGCGAGAGTCGGAGGAGCCATATTGATATGCTCGTCGAGCTTGGTCCTTCGGACAATGTTTCGATGCGGTTGGAAATTCAACTCATGCAAATCGTGCTTCTTCCCATCTTTCTGTTTTTTCATTTCCTTTTTGCACTCTTACCCACGCGCCCATTCCATTGGCCATCTTCTTTTTTCTCCATCGCCGGCTCCCTGTGGAGAATCGAGCACTAGTTCTGCACGTACATTGAAGTACCTGGCGAGAGGCTTAATGACAAACTCGATCCTTTCGCGACTCGCATACCAAACCCATTATTAGCAAGCCGGAGCTCCGGAACACAGAGCACTGCTCTCACACTCTCTCGTGTCCTTTCCTCCTTCTCCTCCTCCTCGTGTCATGGAATCTACCCTCGGCATTGACGATGTGCCCTCTCGATAATCATCGCCCTACGTCGTGAGGCCTCAAATTAATTATCTTATTTAGTCCTCTCGCGCCTCTTTCCTGTCCGGATAGTACCACGCGCTCCGCACACTTCACTCATTAACATGAAATTTTTGAAACAAACGTCATCCGTAGTTTTAACATTTGACTGAATCGTCTGCAAGAAATTTGAACAATGCGAATTATCGATTCTACTCGTAATTGGAGCCTCGTCGTTCGTAATATTTTTAAACGTTCTTCCCCAGAAAAAAAAGACTCGGCCAATTCTTAGCTCGATTCCAATATCGTGAGGCTACAAAATTTTTTTGAAAATTCATCAATATCCTCGAGACCATAAAATACAATGACTATCACTTGCGTTTTTTTATAGTGCCGTATAAAATCGACGAACCGAAATAAACCCTAATGAAATTTCTTCCGAAGTAGCAGCGATACGAAAAAACGGTCACTTGCTTATCCGAGAGTGTCAGATAGCTCGTGACACACGATCGTGCTCAGCGTACATTCGAGCGAAACAGCTGACACAATTCGGAAGTGATTTAACCCGTTTAACCGAATCACTCGGATCCACTGACAGTTCCGGACGTGCATCCGAGTGCCTCCGCACATACACCTGCGCATTTACATCAGGCGTACCGAAAAATATTGAAAAAAGGAACTGACGCAGAGAATAAGCGGATGTTCGGACTACGATATCGGTGCCTAGATATGATTTTACGGCAACAGATATACGTGTTTTGCAGTGTTCCCTGTTTGTACAGGATGCTCCATGACAAATAATCGATCCAATAATATCATCGCCAAAAACAAATTTCGAGTAGAAAATACCTCTTCAAATCGCGTGTTCAATAACCAATGACCAATCGAATTAAGAGGCGATGTCGAGTGCTCGATGACCGGTTCCAGTCGACACCTGCTTCGCGAGATCAAATTACCATTGACAGTTGAACGAAAAACAGCGTCAATCCGATTTTGTTTGATCATGATGAAACGAACGCTTAATATTTACCCAGTCGAATAAAATAATCGAAAGAAAAGAAAATCCGTTATCGGATTGGCCTAAATCAAAGGGGGAGTTTTTCGTCAAGGAATAATTCCGTATTTCAATTCGGGCAGAATGAAATTGAAGATTTTCTGCGTCATTAATGTCCCCGTGGCCACGAACCACTTTAGTTACCCTCACATAAGATGAACCTCTTGGACCTCCTTGAGTTTGCGGCGTCGGCCATCAGCGGTGGATCAGCCTGTACAGAGGGAAGCGAGAGGAGGGAGCCCAGAGATGGCTGCATAGGCAGAAAGCGTTTCATCTCGTACACGTCTCTCCGTCTCGCTCTTAATGGCTGCTGTCGTTGCCCAAAATGACACGGGAGCTATTGGCTGTTCTGTACAATCGTCACGTACAGCCAGCGACAATTTATGACGATTGGAATAGCGGCCAGTTCAGCCGTTATACGCCCGCGCAACGACGTTGGACTACTAAGGCAGAGCTCAGGGTGTGCAGAGGGAGGAGAGAGCGAGGGAGATGGCGGATGAAGGGGCCAAACGATCGGATAATACGGCGACGAGGAAAAGAGAGTGGAGAAACGAAGCTTGGATCCAAACTGGTTCAATTAGTGAAGAACTGTGAAAAAGGATTCATGCTTGCAGCGAGGAGGCGGAAGGTGCGCGCGTAAGACGGTAATGAAGTTCCCCTCGGGTCAGTACAGGAATTATCGATGAATTTCGCTCGGCCATTGGTAAAAAAATCATTGAGCCGCAACCTCATTGAGAGTTGGCTCGTTCGAGGACCCTCATCTCTGTTCTTTCCGCCATTTATTCTCCCACACTTTATCAGTGTTTCCTCTCGGCCAATGTGGAAGAGGAATACAAGAGGAAATTTTTCCTCTTCCTCTCTGCCGAGGTTTTGCTATCGACGCCTGAATTGCTTCATCACTTTCGACGCGAATTTTTCCTTCTCATAAAGCCTCTTCCGTCGTACTTTCCTATTAGTGTGCAATCGTTGGAACATTGTTCAACGCTAATGGATCACGATGCAAAGCTCGAAGCATTGAACAATTCGGTTTAGTTACGCGTCTATATAAGTACTTCATAAAATCCCCTTGCACCAGTTTATACGTCAATTAACGCTTTCTCATTATCGGGCAAAGCGTATTATAATGATAAACATTTGATTTAAGGCATCTTGGGATTCGACTGCCGCTTCGAAACACAATGGCATTGTCTTATTGGCGCAAATCGATTTCCGAATACCCTCCCCTGTGTATACCTTGCTTCGTCACAGTACCCTCGCTATTGTCAAATTAATCAGAAAATTCTTGTCATTCTTCAAGCCCTGTTCTCATACTTTACCGCTTCTCCGCTCTTTTTTCGCGATTCTTTGTATTCGCTGATCGATCAGTCGTATCCTCCCTGCTCGTGCTTTTCGCCTAACAAAACGCCTGTTTCACGCACACGCACACTCCGCGTGGAAGAGCCCTCACACGTTCACACAGCATCGAGTCCTACACGAGTGAATTATTAGGGCTGCACCGTCCACGAATCCCATTGCTCGACAAGCCCCGAAATGGCATTCGTTAACGTTACCGCGAACTAGCGACAGCTTGCTAGAGTGAGAGCGACGATCTCGTGCTGGATGAACGCGTGTACGTGATATATAGAGTTGTATCGAATTCGTCTGTATATAGAAACATTTATAGATGTTCAGGGGGTACCGAGTGTTCCGAAAGCGACCTATCAGCATCCAAAGAATCATGCGATCTGAAAATTTTTCCACCGGCGTTGTTATCATTCTCACGTTTCTTCACATTGAACCGTTGGAGGAACAGTTCAATCAATCGGCACCGTGGCCAACACGGTTGCTGCTCTTTGCGCTGTTTCCTGACAGTGCAAAGTGAGTAATTCATCTCGACGTCGATCAGTCTGAGGAACAATGATTAAAGAAAGGTTTCCTGAGGAGTTAAGAATTCCCGGATGCTCCGCGATCTTGAGGTGCTTTTTTCCATCGATGCCGATTTTTGTACCATCCTGTACCGCTCGCTTTCGCTTCTGTGTGTATACTTGTCCACGCGTAAACGCATCGAGCCCGCTGGAAAGTGCATACACGCCTCGCAATATAGCAGCATTGTACCGATACCAACATTGACCTGTAACAAAATTGACGAAGTCACGACGAGCTTCGGATGAAACCGCTTATTTTATGACTATATCGGTGAAAGGGGAGACACGTCTATACGTCAATCTAAACAAAATTTCAGGGGTTTGGCATCGATGCGGAAAAGCCAAAACCCTGCAAGCCCTCTACGAATTTCCGTCGGTGTGCTCACTCGCGCCTCTCTTCATTTAACCATTGAACCCTTTTGAAATATCCGCGAGACTCGGTTCGCCCACCATGGACGCGCGGAATCGTATATATCGGCAGCGTGTACACGCTGCCATTATGAAGCAGCGGACCGCTCTGTGCACATGTGCACGAATGCATTCCCGTGAATGCATTCGCCATCGGTAGAATCGACGATAAGTTTTCAGGCGAACACGGAACGATGCCCAAAAGGGCACCAAAAAATACAACGTCGAGTTCGATCGCTTTTACATTTTTTGAACGAACGATCAACTGGAGATGAAGAAAATAAAAATTATGTGAACGGGGGATCGCGGGAGTACGAGCTTTGCCTTCGCGAGGGCAGAAAAAAGGTGGTACAATATAATATTGAACGATCCCTCGCGATATATGTTCACAAAGGACGGTGCATTCGTTGCATCGGAATGAATCGCTTTTTCGGAGTGCAGCATTGCCCCACGAGGTTAAATAGAGCCCCAAGCACATTCCCCTCTCATACGTGAAAGAACGTCTGCCCCCGTGCGAAAGATAGCGAGTAACCAAAATGGCCGAAAGTGAATCAGCCGAAGGAATATCGAATTTGGAAATTTCGAAAATCGAATTTCCTTCCGGGCTCGCGGTCGCGTACCCGTAACGTTGATTGAATGTGACGAAGAAACGTAATTAATCATTTAGACGATTATAATGCGTCACTTGTATAAATCAGCTCGTTTGCATCTGCTCTTTTCCCCTCGAGTGGCCCCTCGATTTTTAATACGTTCATAAATATATATGGAAACGCGATTAGCTATTGAAATAACGAGCGGGTCCGCGGGCTGCGTCGATCGACGTAACGTGTGCGTGGCGTAGAAAAACCGGTCGGAGTTACGGGAAACGCAAATTAATGAGGTAACTCAATCGGTATATATTATAGAGCGTAATTGCAGTGAAAAGGGGCGATAAATAAATATTGTCGGCATGTCCAGTCAATTGGATCGAGAGACACGGAGAGCGAGGAGTGAGAATGAGGAAACTATGAAATATCCTACACCGCGCGGTGGCTCTCGCTGGCCTCGCCGAATGGAAATTCGGTGCGCATCGGCCGATAATACGAGAAGCTAACAATATTACTTGAAGGGAATAATGTCAGAGTAATTTATTCGGCTTAATCAAGCGAATTAACCGGAACCACGACGCAAACCTATTTTAGTGAGGGAATGACAAATTTAATAGCCACTCGACGCGGGCCCGCTGTCAACGCGCGGACCGCCTCTTTTTCATTCGTCTCATATATACGTTATTTAACGTAACCAAAACGAATTCGGAACGAATCGTGCAAGCTCAATGTTTCTACGTTGCCTGTAACAGCTGGCGTGAAAAAATAAACCGTAAATAGACGAGTCGGTAAAAGACGAGGCTGCGGCTATCGAATCAAATGCGACTTTGAGGCGCATACCAATAGCGAATTTTTTTCGTATATAACAGTCGCCGAATAACGCATTTGGACTGGATATAGTGTATAGAAATTGGATTTTTGATATAGTGCGAGGCGAAAAGCAATCACGAGGTAAAATGTCCTTTTGTTGAAAATGACATGATACTTGGTGAATCGCGGTGTTGGAGTATAGTCGAAATACCTTAACCGTTAGCGCTGAAGGCGCATTACCCAATGGAAATTATTCGCGACAATGGGATTTCACCGAGAACGCGTGCTGATGCTTACTGCTGGTTTGCCAACAACGAGAGGCACGTACGAATTCGAATGACGGTGACAACAATGCGAACCCAAGAGATGAGCGAGCGCGAGGGGGGGGAGGAGGAGACCTCAGAGAGTTTTCGCATCGTGTGCATACAGCAACGCCCCACACCAGGTTCATTCGAGCTTTGAATGCAGCAGGGAAAACGGTTTTCTCAGTCCCGGACCTCGTTTGCAGAATCTCGCATTTCCACAGAATATCGTCCGGATGAAAATGTGGACGGGAGATCATCTCCCTCTCTTCCCTGCTTGCCCGGTCTTTCTCTTCGGCGCTTCTCCTCGCTCCGTGCTCTATCCCGGCGCCGGTTAGCTCGGATCTCCGGCCCATTATTTATTGGGGAGAAGAACTGTAGGCGGCGGTAGTGTTCTCCGCAGTTGCTCCGCGTGCACAACTACTCCGTGTCTCGATCTCATAAATCGAGTGTTTAGCTAGAGTTTTATCCTAGCGAGCACGCGGAGAGCTTCCTCGTGATGTATAGTGGACCCAAGAGTGCTAAAGCTCAGCCTCGGATCCGGTTCACGCCTCGGGCGGAGCGTGAGCTTCCCGGGAGCAAAGCTCCGTTTCGTGCGGTTCCCACCGTCGCATTAACCAATGTTATCTCATGAGCCAGCTACGAGTCTGATTCAATTGAACAGAGGCGACCCGCAACATCGCGCGAGTCCTTCCTTCTCGAGGTCGACGAATCCTTGACAAAAATAAAAAAGTGCATGTATCAGTCAGCCGCCGATCCATCTCGTCGCTGTTCCTTATTTTCAGACATTTTTATAAAACGCGATCCGAAATTTTCCATTCGTCCCGGTCGGGGACACACGGCACTCGATGCTCGCGGCAATTGCTATTTTATCACCATCGAAACCATTTATTCCCGAGTTACTCACCTCGCGAACACCTCGCATCTGCGGATTTCGCATTGATCTCGCTGAAATGTAAAATCCTCGTGAGATCTCGAGCTCCTTCCAAGCGGTGATCGCTCCCTAGAGGCAGCTGAACAAGCCCGGAAATAGATCTCGGTAACCGGAGAACTTATTTCTGGAAATATGGCGGCGAGTGTGCGGCTAAACTATTTTTGACTTGGCTGGCTCGGTCGCCCAGCATTTCTGGCCAGTGCGCGCGTTCTTATGTACTCTCACTTTAGCTCCCCGAGTCCGCCGTCCCCGTCGCTTCCATCTCTCCTTCTCCCTTCCCTCCTTCCCTTTCGTTCCCCTGTTTTTAACGTCGTTTTCTCTTTCCGTTATTTCCCTGCGAAAGAAACGGACTCGGTGCCTTTCCACGGGCCGTGAACACACAAGGCTCCCATGTGCTCGGCGTCGCGTACCCGCCGGGGTGAAAACGGATACCAGATGGATCCGTGTGTGCCCGCGCTCTGCTGGAGTGCCGTAAGACGGTGCCTGTCTGGGCCGCTGCGCAGGCACGCGTACTTCGGTACGCAGAAAACTCCGTGCTATTTATGGCCCATCCGACCTCGCCGCTGTTCCTTCTCCTAACCGCGAGGGAATTAAGAACTGCGAGTGTGGTGCACGCTCGAGCGTTGGTAGGCAACCAAAATTTTTCGACTTCCTTTTCCTCGGCTTAGTGCGACGTCGCAACGGACGATGGAGCACTTACAAACTATGCTTCCCGATGAGACAGTGCCTGGAAGCAAAAACAATGTAAATCGAGAAAACATTCGCTGGTTATTGCACACATGGAGAGCACGACGATTGCAACGTCTGCCTGGACCGAGGTCGAAACTTCGGTGCTGATTGCGGCGCGGTTATGTCCTCGGGTCTCGAGGCATCTGTAAACGGTATTGTGAAAAGTATTTTCTAGCAATGATCCGGCTAGAACAACACTCGGATCACTCGTCGAGTGGGAAGGATGGTTTCGACGTTGCTCGTCTTCTCGATTCGTGCCCGACCGATCAGAAGCGCGAATAGTTTTGGTTGGAGTTGATAAACCTGAGCGCAGCTCCATACTTCTTTACATTCCATACGTCGTAATTACTATGGGAAGTAAGGAAGCACGGAACAGTCGCCCGGCCCCGTAAACACCTCGATATGCCGATCCGAAAGCGTCAGAACAAAAGGGTTTCACCGCACGATCATTCTTACCGGATGATGGAGTCGAAGCACCGATCGATCGTTACCTACTTGCGCACAACAAGTTACCCAAATGATGTTCGATTACGTAAGTCACTTAAAGTCCGAAATCATCTCATTGGAGGCTCTTCCGAGTCGCCATTCGGTGATGATGAATAGGCACGTTCCATGCTCTCTCCGACTGTGCCTCGACGCGAGTTCGTCCCCGAAGGCTCTTGTCGGTTCTCCGAAGGGACTTTCATCGTCATCAAAGTGTTGACCATCCAATGTATAATCCACCGTTTTGAGACGTCTTAAATCTTCGACTGCGACTTCCGTCCACACGAGCGAGGCCATCGGGTCGATCCAAGTGCTCGGTCCCACGATAATGCAAGAAGGAAAACCGTCCGATGGCCGTTGCCGATGACGATTCGGTTTGGAATGATGCATCCTCCGGCTGGCTGGCTCCGGCTCGGTCCAAACTCTCTTGCGCTTCTGGCTCTTCTCCGGGCTTCTTTTTCATGACTACGGTCCTCAGTGTCTCGACTTCTTACTGAATGCTCGCCGAGATATCGGGCTATACGGGAACTCCTTCATCGCGAGCCCTCTAAAAATGGCCGCACAAATCCCATTGGCCTCCTTGTCACAGCCAACAGCCCCTCCTCACTCCCGCCGCGGCTGAAGAAAGAGCGAGCGAGAAAGAAAGCGAGTGAAAGAGAATGAGAGAATCTTCGAGATCGGAGGCATGTAAGCTTACACTTGACTAGCAGTCGGCGGCTCATACGCTATGCCCCAACTCTACGCGCACAGCGTGGCTCGCGCCAAATTTGTCTTTACCCGAAAATAGGCGTCCCACGGCTGCCGCCACATGGCGACTATTCCTGGTTCAGCCCATCCCTCCTGCCTCTCTCTCTCCCTCTGCAACTGATAACTCACACGAACATAGCCCACCAACACCTAACTCAGCTGCTCTCTCTCTTTATTCTAAACTTTTGCTTTCGTCTGCGTGTTTCTTATTCCCGATCGCCTTCCCCGCTGCTGCTGTTGTTGCCTTTCCACGGACACCAATCGGACAACCTCGTCGCAGAGGAAAACCGCTTCTTTTCCCACCTCTTTTCCCCACTCGGGCCCCATCAACCGCGGTGACATCTTTAAATAGGCTTTCTCCAAGCCTCCCACTATCCGAACTCACCTTTTTCATTCAATATTTACCCACGCCCGACCGAACCTTTTTATAATGTGGACACTTTCCGTCGTCAAATTTCATCCCCTGCGAGATAAATCCCCACTGAATTTCCTCCTCGATATGTACACAGCCTCGTTCAGATATCGAGAGTCATAATCAACCTTCCAAATTGGCAGAGTCGGTTCACGAACCGTCACGGTACGAGGGCCCTCCCCGAGGATAATGCAGGAAAATCAGATATGATAATGACACTCGATTGTCCTCTCCATTTTGTGGAAAATACCGACTAAATCGAACGATCGTTTCTGGAAGAGCGCCATTATTTGCGCGCACTCCATATAATAACTGTATTATATATAAAACCGTATTCATCCTGTGTGTATACGGGTTTATGTATTTTCCCGGGTGACGAGAGCACATCGTAGCCGTTGGATAACGCTCAACGCGTTTTCTAATATCCCTATGTATATATGTTTTATTTTGATGACGTGTGTTATGAAGCTCGACGCGATAGTCGACGCACGCGATTCGAATCACCGGGACACACGTCAGCCCATCATTATACGCTCGCGTAGATTTTCCGGGCTCACTGAAAACGCGATTCTACCAAATATTCGCCTCGCCAACCTTGGGACGT
Source organism: Venturia canescens (assembly GCF_019457755.1). Taxonomy (NCBI): domain Eukaryota; kingdom Metazoa; phylum Arthropoda; class Insecta; order Hymenoptera; family Ichneumonidae; genus Venturia; species Venturia canescens. The sequence goes on from NC_057425.1 coordinate 6,650,343, forward strand.
AACTCCGAACGCTTGGAACCTCGCGGACAACGCAGTTGCGTCCTTCTACTTGCCAACCGCCAAAAATCTACAGACCCCTATAAATAATGGTATTTATGAGCTTGCATGTGTATTATTTATATTCATGACGTATCGTGAAACGATAGTCCGCCCAGTAACGAACTCGGCTTAAGTGTTCGTGCTGCAGAATTTCAACGAGTTTCATTACCGTTTTAATCAATCTTTTATTCAAAGTCAAACTGGAGTTCTTTCAATAAACGCATATTTTTATCGTATCGCTCCTCCCGCGAATTGACTAATTTTTCTATAATAATTCATGAGCGATTTTAGACTCATTTTATGTCTCCGTAATCTCGGTCTCACCGAACGTTTGTCCCTTGCTTAAATAAACAAGTATATTCGTCTTGATCCGACACTTTCTCAAGTGTTTTCCGTCATTCATTTGCTCCGATTCTCCGTTTCTCCGCTTTCGTGTATTCACCATTTTCTTTGAGTCTTTGCCAAAAAATCTTGAGGAATGTGACGGCATTAATCGAGCAATGAGAAACACCCGGCAGGTGATTTTCGGCGATACGGAATAAGCACGGTGCGATCTTACATTGTTGTGCGTGTGAGTCGCGTCCTGTGTACAAGAATATTGTACTCAATTAAAGTTTCCGGCGAACACAACTTCGACCCTCGTACTCTTCGTTTTTTCTCATCGTCGACGATGCAGCGAGATTGTCAGATGAAAAAGGAAGAGCGGACGCAAGCTTTGCAGAAGATTTTTAAAAAAAGTCTCATCAAGATGACGAAAAAAAATGAAAATGTTTGTGCATTCTCAAGTCGCAGTGAGTTCTCGTTCTTCTTTATTGTTGCTTCGTTTTCCCAGCAACCGAATTCGATATAGCAAATCAAATGCTGAGAATCAGAGCGGCGTAAATGCGTGGCTTTGTGTCTCCACGAGTACGAGGCTAAAGTCCTTTTTTTGAATCTGCTAGTCGATATGTGAGGCTACCCATTCTAAAATTACTTCGGACGAGTGACGCTTGCGCGTTGTTCAACTCTCATCTCGAATCTCTCTCGCTCTCGAATAGACTGCACGAGGCCTCTCGTCGCACCCCAACTGCAAAATAAGTCGCATCTTCGCCTCATCGTTGCATCGTCCAAACTGCTGTGCTGCACTACTTTCAGACAAATTATGACCCGAACTCCCTTCTCGCCGATACCATTTCTACGATCCGTTACGACTTCAGACCCATGCGAAGATCATTCTGATCAAATGTTTCATACTGTTTTTCATCATACATGTAATTGCACTGAATTTGTTTTTACAATTGGAAAATCCTCGGTTCGACTGCTAATTCGATTAAAAAACAAATCAATAATTAATAATTACTGGCTGACCGTTAATTTTGTTACTCAAACATTTATGCAGTTTAATTGCATCAGCTACTAAATTACCTTCGTCAAATATTGAACCGTAAATAACTGTTACATTACTGTATTCAGTAAATTTTGTAAATATTTGTTCATTGACCTTAATGAAACTGAAGATTTAAAAAAAAAAATTGAAAATCTAAATAATATTTTGTTTTGCAATGTTTTCCATTCTCCTAAGAAGAGTTTCTTCCGGAAATGAGTAGGATTTGATCATTTGATAATTTTACAATGATTAATGTAAAACAGGAAAGAACAGATGCGAAATACCTAACCGTCAGTTGCTTTGAATATAAAATGTTTCGTCCAAATTTTCGGCAATTTTCAATCCGTATGAGAGGCACGAGCTGAACAGTGTGAAAACAGGTGATAAATCGGTACTTCTCGACTTTATAGCTTAACCCTATTGGCACCGAATGAATCTCAATCCAGGTGAATGACTACACCATTGAATGAATATCAGAACATCACTGAATGAATACTTCTCCACCAACTAATCGTTCGCATTCTTACAGCAAGAATTCTCATTGAAGTTATTCGAAGTGTTTCATTATGATTTTCACCAATGAACTTTTCAACGTACTTTCTTTTTCCATAAGGTTTCTTTAAAATAGTCTATTTGTAAAGAACACCAAAAATATTCCGATTCGAAAATTGCTGAATCGTTAGGCACTAAAAAAAGTGATTTTTGAGGTATTTCTGTCACGAACTCGAATATTATAAAAATAACTGATTTTTAATTTCAGTAAGTCAAAGTACATGCGAATAGATTCGCGAAATTTAAGGTCAGGTTATCGAACATTTAACGAAGAATTGAAACTTCAAAAGTCGTAAAATTTATACGAGAGCTCGCGGAGATTCCCTCATCACCACATTTCCATTCAATAATTCATATACCGAATAATTCTAAATTCCGTCGATAAAAATAAAAGCTTACCAAATATTAAAGAGATACGACAGAAATTGGAAAAATGGCAGGAGCAGAAGCTTTTCGTGTACAACCGCAACTTCTCAGAGCTTAGGAATCAGTCAAATTTCGAGTGCCCCATATTTGCATAAAAAGAATCAGAAGTCTTTTAAGGAGGTTGGATCGCGACGATACAATGTTGGCACGCCAAGCGACGTCAAAAACATAAAAAATTTCAAAATGATAAGAATTTAATAAAATTTGGTAAATATATTCTTTAAAAAACATACGAAAATACAAATTTTTTAGATTTTTCTACCCCATGGCTCTCGAGTAATTGAACACTAAAGTTCACATGTACATACATAGAGTTTACATAACTGCATACAGTTATAAATCTTGTGCATAAGAACTTCAATTTGACGCTCAATTATTCGATAACGACGTGATAAAAAATTTTGAAAAAAATTGTATTCCTATACTCGATGCCAGAGAATCGCCAAATTTAATAACTTTCTCATTATTTTGATTTCGTGATCCAGCCTCCTTATTAGACTGAACAGTGCGAGTTGCCGCAAGTGATCGAGAAACCAGGGACACCCTATAGATGAAAAAATGAGTGTCCATCACTATTTTGGGTGGCGTGACGCGTGTCGCCTTCTCGGAGAGATCCACGAGAGAAAATGTTCGTCTTGGATGCACTCACGACGAGGAGAGGAGAAGAAGCGACGCGCAGAAGCGAGAGGCATTTATGTAGTAATGTTTTCTACTTTTTGTCGCGTTATTTTATTTTATTTTTATCCTCAGACTACCCGACTCTTCCTTCTCTCCCATGTCGGGATTCGTATCGCTTTCACTCTGCTCCGTGGCACATACCCCATCGTGCTTCTCCCTCTGGCATTCCCTGTCTCTTTCTTATCCCCTTACTCGCTCCAGTATTTCGGGACAGCCGGGGGTACGACCAACGGGGCCTCCGAACGACGAGACGCATCGGGAGACACACCAGAAATAAGGATAGCTCGCACGGTGGATGGCGCGCTGACACTCCAGGGGAGTAACCCTTTTTATAGGGCAACAAACCCAAAGATAGCTTTCACGTTCGATCAACTTTGGCTTTTGACCGGCGGAGAAGACTAGATCAAATTTTACGGGCGAATCACTTTTTCCTTCTCAATCCTTCCGTGGAGCATTCATATTTACCGATTGTAATAATTCGTCCCTCAAAGAGGACGAGATCCCTCCTATATTTTCGTCATAATTTAACGAAATTTATCTCAAATTATATATTCTCCAACGTTTGGGATTCATTATACTGCGATAGCAATAGCAACAGCAAAATGGAATATTTACGCACAGAGCCGAAAACCGTTTTCAAATATCTTCGTACATTCGTATTTACATACGTTATTGCCAAACGTAGAGCTGAAACGGTAATCATCGATGCGTTTATCGTCAAATAGTTCGCTTACTTATTTTTCACGCTTTTTCAAGTTCAAATATATTGAAAGTGTTCGTACTCGGTTTCCATTTGCTCTAGCATACGCACAGGAATACATGTTTCGAAATATGTAATGATGACGTGTGTGTGTGTACAGCAAGAGCTGAAACATCAATTCCCTCTGCGCCTCCCGTAGCTTGGATCGGGTTACGAAAAGGTCTTCGAGTTCTCCCTGTTGAAAATAGCCTCGCGAGTACATCAGGCAGCAAAGACTCCCAGTAACCCCGACTCTACGAAAGGGACGAATGACAAAAAGAAAAGGGAAGCGGAGGAGAGAACAAGAGAGAGAGAGAGTCGAGGCTGTGAAAAGTCAAGCGTAGCGTTGAGAGACGAAAGATAGAGAGAGAGAGAGAGTTTTGGAGAGGAAGAGAAGGCGAAGGGTCTCTTCGCCATTGAATATTTAAAGCGAGAGAACCGAGTACTCCCTTGATCATTTTTTCCTCGAGACTTGACGCACACGTGCGCGCCCAAACGTCAGCTCTCGTACTCTGTGACTTTTCCTCGTCTCATTTCCTTCCTTTTCTCCTTTTTCCATCGTTAACACGCATCGACCTTCGTTAACGAATAGCACGAAATCGAGAAAATTCAATTAACGAGGAAAACATTTGAGATGAGAAATCGCGTCCCAAATATTATTTCGTCTGTACGAAAGTGAACCTCGTTACTCAACCACAAACAAAAACAACATTTCTCAAAAATTATCAAATCATTAAACACAAGCATTTAGAAAAAGAAAATGTATTGGTAAAAATACTATGAGAAACGATGAAAAAATAATCACAGCAGCTGATATCTTCTTTCATTAGTTTCCATTCAAAAATTAATAAAAAAAAAAATTTTTTTACTACAGTTTCATGATCAATGTACTTGATTTGTTATAATTTTGGTGATGAATCCGATCGTCGGAAGAGCATTATCCCAAATATTCGAAAATATTTCTCTCAGAAAAAAAGTCTTTTGGCGACTCGAAAAATCGAAAAAAAATAGGTTTTTGGCGATGATCCAAACGCATCGTATCTCCACGAACTGGAAAATTTTATCGTGAAAAATTTGTCCTGATTCATACGGAAAAACCTATAGAGTTACGTTTATACAGAGTTGTTTGTACAAAGAAGACTGCCGGAGGGGGAATACGAATGGGAGCGAATAAAAACAGGGTCGAATGGTGAAGAGCGTCCCGCGTGCGTGAAAGCGCCCTAATATTTTGACAGTAAAACTTTGAACCTCGTCCGAGGGACTCAGGACAGTTATATTGCACCCCTACGATTCTCCTTCCGTGCATTTTTCACCCTCTTGCATCTTCGCTCCCCTCGATGCATGCACCCGAATGTATATAAGTCTATGCAAAAATATACTCACGGTGTATCGAGCTACGGTGCATGTCTCGGTTAGAAATAACGTTCACAAACTTCAGCGAACGTGAAGCTCTGACAAAAAAGCGAGGAAGAAAAAACAAGGTGCGCTGATAGCGCCCAGACTCGTGATTCGAGTCCGAGGATCGAGCATTACTCTCAAAATAGTTGGAGCTTCGAAAAAATAGAATGCAGTGCCAACATTATTATTTAAAAGGGACGAAAAACGAATGGAGGCTTCACGACTTTCCCCATTTCGTCTTCTAGCTTCGTCGATATTTTCAATACGTTTATAAAGCCATTATGTTCCCTGCGGATTTTCCATTCGTATAATAATCATAAACCATTAATCTTCCGGTGGGAATTCATTCGGTCGAGCATGAAGTTATTTGCGAAAGGGCGGGCGAGCACGCTTCTGAAATGTGATCACTTTTATACGATACTCGCGCGTATCCCTCTGGCGTATTGGAAAGAATTTGTTATTCTTCTGGAGAGGAATGGAAAGAGTTTAATCAAATGATCAACGAAAATGGAAAGTTAATCGATTATTCGGAAAGCCCGGAGGAAATGGTGGAAGGGTTTATTCAACATCGACCCTCCTTGGAAGTTCTGCTTTCACGAAACAAGACTGAAGGACTGATAACGGTGAGAAGATCACCGTCTGCTCTTCGAAAAGAAACAACGGGGAGCGAAGGGGCAAAGCGTTCCGAGACTTTTCCCCCGACTCGCTCATATATATCTGTACGCGAGGCTGGAGCTCGGAGAGGTGCTCGCTTTTTTCCGAAAAGCCTGAGCAACCCGCCGGAGTAATCCTTTTCGCGTTACACTTGAGCGACTTTGCCGATTCCGTGCCAGAACTTTGTGCACATTTTACACCTTCATTTATTTATTCTCTTGGCAGCGTGGGCGCGAAAAAACATGGCGATTATCGACCCAAGAAGCCTCTTCGTTGGGACAGAAAAGTGAATTTTCAACAAATTCAACGCCACGAGTTTCGTCGCCGCGAACAACCGGCCTCTGCCCCCGAGAAATTCAAGGCCAACGATGCAAACGAGGACACCCCACTGCGTTGAAATCCCTGGGAAGATTTTTCTCGAGATTACCGATGTGGCGCACATGTGCGTGCGATCCTGAGACAAACAAAATTGAAGCGCGCCCCTCCTCGTGGAAACAATTTCGTAGGGAAACTCGATGTTGAGTTTGCCGAGGCGTTCGAACTCTGTGATTTCGAATGCTGAAACGTCAAATCGCCTCGATACGATGCAGTTTTTAATCAACTTTACAATTCGACGAGAGATTTAATTACGTAATTGAAAATGGAAAAATTCAAATGACTGGTTGATCTGGTGTGTTATTCGGAATCTCCGATACGATCTTTCAGCATGATGTTCAAATATTATCATTCTTGTATCAATTAGCAAAATCCAATTACATCGTTCTCACCGGCGATATTTCAAGCTCCGATTAATAAAGATTTCATTATTCTCGAAACGAAGGATCGCACTGTGACGGATCATTGATAGCCCACATTAAAAATCCGTACTCAGTGGCCCACCAAAACGCAATATTTTCGCCTGTAATTATACATGATCGAAAATCGATTTAACGAAAGTGCTAATTATAATGGAATGGTAGTGCAATTACGTTGATGCGATCAACATCCAGGTAGTATATAATCAATGTTGATTACGCTCTCTTTCCGATAGTATTTACGTTACCAAATCCGAATATTCCGGAATACGAGGGCGGCCTCCGGAAAATATAAATATTTATACGCTCATCGGGTCAACAGAGAAGGACGCGGACAAATGAGGGAATCTCTCTCTCCCTCGTTCAGCATTATTTGTGAAACGAGATTGATAAGAGTTTTAATACACGTATAACCGAAACGAAACCATTAATTTTCCGCGAGCTCAATATAATGACGAAAAGAGAAGAATTCTTTATATTTGCATTATAATTTATCTTGAATTTTTCTACATTCCGAGGATAGAGTTGATACTTTGCGCGCAGGTCGTTCCTCCTTCGCGCTTTTTCATATATTCTCTCTTCCTCGTCACGTGTCACGCTGTCTCTTTTCTTCTCATATATCTCTGGTATTTCCTTTAAAAAGACCTTTTGCTCGGCAAACCGCGAACCAGCCCCGATTCTCGCTTTCTCTTTTTTATTTTACTTTATTTTTTTTCCTCTCTTACTTTTCTTTTTTCTTACAAGCCACCCGCATCCACAGAATTCGCACGAGTAGGCAGAGGCAAAATGCGGGAGAAATGCCCGGAGCTATCGTCATATTTTATTGAAGTCATTTCCATCGCCGCGGCACGGAAACTTCCTCGACTTTTTGCAATAACTTTAAAAGAGCGAGAGAGAGAGAGAGAAATCGCTGGTTCTCGCGCGTAGAATTAATATATATATTTTCTTTTTTTCACCCTGAGCTCGGCTTGGCCGAGATAGTGCACGAGAAAAGAAGCGAAGGGAAAACGCGGAATACGCGCGGCGCTTGCGGTATTGAACGCATAAATTACACGCGCCGGGCCTCCTCGACCCAAGAAGTGCTGCGATTGAAGTGTCCTTCTTCTTCTTCTTCTTCTTCTCCTCCTCCTTTTTCTCATTCTTCTTTTTTCCTCTCCACTCTCTTCTTCTTCTTCTTCTGCTTCTTCTTCTTATTCTCATTCTTATTCTTCATCTTCCTGCTTTCTATCTGATTTCTATTTCACTCTTGGCTACCTCACACTCCCTCACACTCTCCGCACCTATACACGCTAGAGATTCTCTCTTCATACTTGCGCAAACCCTCAATTCAAACTGTTCGACCCCTCCTTTTCATCACATATATTCACCGGCAATCTTCTACTCTCTCGTTCCGTCACCCTCGCTTTCTTGCCCTCTTCCTCGAGTCGCGGCTCTCGTCTCGATAGAATTAGTTTGTAGTTGTGATTTAGTTTACCAACTGCTTCCAACGGAGAATTTCAATTTCACCACGCATCTTCTTTTCGATCACGTTTTATTTCTCCCTCCCAGCTCCTCCCACTTTTTTCACCTCCTTCGACAACGCTAAGACTCACGGGACGTATTTAGTCCAGGCTTATCAGAATCGAGGATATATTTTCTTTACCACCGATCCAAAACCGATTTAAACGCGAGAATGAAAACTCAAAAAGACGTTACATCGACACCGATGCCGAATTCCCTTAAAATCAGACTACACGTTAGTTGAGACATTTTCTTCAACGGAGGCTGGATCGCGAAATCACAATAATCAGAATTCGATGAAATTTCGTGACAACATTCTTTGGCATCAAGTATACAAATACAATTTTTTTACACCACTAAATCGTGTGACCAAATTTTCTTAAACTCGCTTATTATTTTGAAATTCTTAATATTTTCAACATGGCTTGGCATGGCAACGTTGCATCGTCGCGATCCACCCTCCTTAACGAGTTTCTAAACGCAAGTCTGTCATTTTCAAGCCAAAAGTACCAAATTTACATGACAATATTTTATCGAAAACAAACAAATTAGGCCTTGTACTTTGGTCACTCGGAGGAAAATTTATCGCTGTCGTCGATGAATGAGTGAACAGCTAGATAAAATATTTGATTTTTGACACTGGTATTGAAGTGGTTTCGCAGTTTTTCAACGAGTTTTCAATAATATCGTAGAAACCTCATCGAGACATACTTGATTGCACCGAACGGTGGAAACGATCATTTCAAAATTGGAGCATTACATCCAGCACTCGCCAATGATTATCGTTCGTTTTTATTGATATTTTTTATTTTTCCAACGGCCTCAATTCTTCGTGAAAGCGATTAACTGTCGGGTACGATTTTTCATCGAGTGATTTCCTTTAAGCAAATATTGGCCGCGTTCAACCTGCCATCGGGCTTGTCCTGTTCGGCCGATCTAAAGGTTACGCCAATTACGATTGCACCGATCGGTCATAGTACCGAGAACTTGGGTGTGCCACGCAATTCCAATGAGAAATTGTGCACCGGAAGTTACGGTGTATTTACCTACGGCAGCGTCTGCGCCGTCTCGGCGCGTTCAATCCGCACTGTCGTATGAAATCATACAGAAAAATACAACATCGATGGCAAAACCAGCAACGAAATAAACATTTGTTTTCTCGCTTCTCGCAAAGAAACACGCAACGACTTTTTAAACAGTTTTTCCCATTCCGTCCTGAAAAATTTCAATGAAAGTAAAGTTAATGGAAACTCGACCTTAAAAGCAACGAAATTTTCAATCGTTTCGATGCATTTTTGCATCGAGATAAACGCCAAAAGTTCATAAGAATTGACATTAATTTGGCTCCCCTGAAAAATCCATGACTCGACTCAAGTGTGACTAAAAATATAATTTTTACGATAAGCGCACATCCTATTAAAATGATGATTTTTGTCAAAGATATATTTCGAGATCCTGGACAATCGTATTCCAAATCTCCAGCTTTATTCGCCCGTAGAAAATGAGATATGACGGCGAAATTTCACAACCGCTTCCGTACTCGTATTTAATCAAAAGTTTTCTGGCGTACGTGATAACTAATTTTCCTACGTGCAAAAAAACAGCTGAGCTTGTGTCCCCGGAAGCGATGAAAGTGAATTGAAAGATCGCAAATATATGCGCACACTAAAAGCGTTTACGCTCGCCTCACTAAAATACATTTTACGTAACTATCCTACATGTCGAGCACTTTAATTTATCATCACGGTTCCTCAGTACGAATTGTTTCGCGAGAAGAATGCGCCCCACAAAGCTCTCTTTGCCGGCCCTCGTGCGAGGGACGAGAAAAGAATTTTCCCATTCTTCCAAAAGTGCACTACGAATGTCAAGAATAAATCACGGAATTGAGCAGACACGGCGAATGTGAATGAACGAAATTTCCGTATGCTCAAAACTATAACAAAGGACAGTCGCCCAAGTTCCAAACGCCCACGAAGCGCCCATGAAATCCCAATTATTCGTTACGACAAACAGCTAAAAATGAGCGCTGATGTGTTACCTACCGTATGAGAAAAAAGAGAACGGAGATTATTGCTCCCGCGAAAATCGTCTTTCGCACGGAGCACAAAACATTTTTTCAAATTTTCCGTGTCACGCTTGCGCACACGAATCGCACATCCCGATATTTATATTGCAAACAAACTATGCTTCTCGCCTGAGTTTGGAATTCGGGCACACGCACTCGTGCTATTAAGCGTTCGTGTAAATGAAGACATGCGGAGAAGCCGAGAAAGTCTTGAACACTGCAAACATTCTGACGTGAAAATCCGCGTGTGTTTGTAGAGAGCTTGGGCGGGGAAGAACCGAAAAAACTACATGAAATTTCGTCTCGGTGTAATAAGCGAATCGCCTTATAGTAAGCTTTTTAGGTCTCGACAGTTGGCAGTTGGATAAGCAGTGCTGACGGCTCGCTGTCACTGAGTCACTAAAATCCTCGTACCGTGAACGTGATACCGAGAGCCGAGAGCTGTCCGAGGTTCGAACGATCCCATTAATGTGTGTATCTGCATTAAAGTATGACTGTGTACGGGGAGTACGAGCGGTACGATGATGCACGAAGATCGTGTACAGGGTGTTCGAATCATCGAGCTCGCTCGAAGCCTCGATTCGAATGATTCGTTTGTGGAGCTAGCTTCGTTCGATAATTACTCGCCTTTTCGAGTATCACGAGTCTCAATGAATGTGTCCGAAGCTCGCTCTGTGTCTTCGTTGCACAGAGATACGATTATTTGTGTATAACAAATATTTCCAAAGATCGGAGGAAAAGGAGTGGAGACGAGAGACGATTGAAAGCGCTTTGGAGAAGGGCGTGAATGAAAGAAGAAAGGAAATGAGACGAAGTGGGATTCATCGTTGGGAAGATCGAACCGAGAGAAAACTGCGATTTGTAACTGCAGCCGAATTGGAAGTGAGCAGGACGAAAATGAAAAGTTCCTGTCGGAGGGAGGGAGCGAAAGAGGACTTTTAAGGGGAAGAGAAGAGAGAAAAATCGGGCCGAAACGAACACTCGGCTGGCTCTTTCCCTTTTTTCTTTATTTCCCTCGCCCCCCTCCGCAGCTTTTATTCCCTCGGTGCCATCAATATGCAAATGCAGCCGAATGCTGGCATTATTGCATTAATAACAATAAATTGATTACCCATGGCAACCAATTATTACGTTGGATTTGGGAAATGCCAAGAGTTGGCAACGCTCGTTTATATCTATAGATTCAAACGCATAGATACATATAAAGGAACGAAGAAGAGAAGGAGGACAACGACGACGTTATTACACGTCATTACGCTCTCCCCGTATATATATATCTCCATTAAAAATCTTTTCTACCCACGAGACGATGCGGTTCTCTCACGCTATATACGCAACACTCCCGCAGAATCCGGCGCCGCGACGAGCCAGGCCTCGTTATTGCATAAAAGACACGCACACGTTCCTACATTCCCGCATACATCCTCCCGCGTGTATGGACCGATTCGTTCAAACTTCATTCACAGTACCTCCCAAACTCATTTTTTCTCAAATGATCCGAGGAATTCCTCCAAAATTTCATCCATCATTTTCGTATCTGGGAATTTATACTTTCTGCATACTGATCGATACTCTTTGACCTTGATCCTCTGGGAAAACGCGAGGGATCGAGTATTTCGGGAATTCGTCGATGAAAATATTTGTATATTCTTCAAGAACGCAGCTGCAGTACTTACCAAATTATTGACGCCGTTAGTGAGTTGAATTCGACGTTAAGGAGGGTGGATCGCGACGATACAATGTTGCCATGCTAAACCGTGTTAAAAATATAAAGAATTTCATAAAATTTGGTAAATGTATTCTTTCAAAATATATAAGACAATATACATTTTTTTAGATTTTTCTACCACACGGCTCTCGAGTAATGAACACTAAAGTTCACGTGTAAGCATACAGTTTACATATATATACAGTTATACAACTCGTGCGTAAGAACTTTGATTTAACGCTCAATTATGCGATAACCGCGTGGTAAAAAAATTTGAAAAAAAATTGTATTTGTATACTCGATGCCAAAGAATGTTGTCACGAAATTTTATCAAATTCTGATTATTTTGATTTCGTGATCCACCCTCCTTAAATAGCCTGTAGACTCGTGTACGTATGGAGTATTTGATACTGTGTCGCACCCGATGCCATCGCGCTTCCATTTCACGAGAAACTCCTCAGGGTAAGGGTGTACAAAGTGCAATAACGAGTTGCAATTGCAGTTGGAATGGCACATCTCTCTCTCCGTTCTCTGTCGCTGTGTGCGCGTGCACCTCTCCTTCGCTCTTTCTCTCTTTCTCTCTCTGTTTGCGAATGTGCTTTACGTTATGCGAAATCGACGATTTATGTTATACACTTTGCGCACTCTGAATTGTCTACGCTTCGAGAATAGACGATCGATACATTTATCAACAATGTCCGACAGTTTTATTCCGATGTAAACAATGCCTTAAACTCGATATCGTTTCGTTTCATTCGTGTTTACGTCAAATTGATTAATCTGTTTTCGTAGGATCAAATGATTTTTATGTCGAATTACCAAAGCACCCTTTACTTCCCTACTGTCACTATCCCCACCAATATTGGGGGAGAACGGGGCTAAATGGCCGACGAGGCAAAGTGACTAGTAAACAATAATAATTATTCATGTGTCTTAACCCGTCGGAGGGACACGTCGTTTAGAAACAGTCAAGGATTTTCATAAATCCAGGTACAAAAACAAATTTTTACGTCAATCTTATCTACCCCTTGGAGCCTCGAATTTTTTTCCAATTATTAGAATAATCCTCTACATGAATGCTCGCATATTGAAATATAATTGTGCATAGTATTTTTCTCAATTATCGCTGTAATTTGGTGGTAAAACGTTTTGTTACTAAAAAAAGCAGTGTGGGGTAAGTAGGCCAACGGTGGTATGGGGTTGGCTAGCACATGTGTCGACGTACATGTGTGCTCTGATGGACCTACCGAAGGTGCGAAAACACGATATTCCATGTGTGTAGAAACTGTAATTCTGATTGTGATAACGAGGATGAGGATAAAATATTCTTTTTCTCACACGTATGGACAAAAATGATCTTTACATTGACTTATGTCAAAATTTTGTATAAGTTGGTCGAATCATCGAATAAATGATATTGATAACTATCCGTTTTTATTAATTTCACTACTACGTAGTTGATTATCAGGTTAAAATAGTAGCACAGTCAACTTGCCCCGACCGTGGACGATAATTCATATTGTTTAACATTTAAAAATTCGAATTTTTATCCAAGATAGAGGAAGGTTGCTTCTATTCGAAAGGACCATTTGATATTTGAAATCGTCTTCGGTTCCTTGTTTACAATAGTGTGAGAAGTTGGCCAACCAGCCCCGGTATTGAGCCGATTTGAATGAAATTTCGTATCGAGGTAGTTGGAGTCCCGAGGAAGGGCGGGGGATAGTTTTCACAGAAATGGTCCCTTAAGGGTGTGAAAAAGGGGCGGAAGTTTGTATGGGAGCAGCTCTAATTTTCGCGGATGAAATCGCGTGTAGAACTTAGTTACAAACAACTCAGCATGAATGAATGTTCGAATTATAAAAAATTGAAACGAGCAATTGATTATATTATTTTTCGAATGGAAAACTCATCGGTTGGGTCATCACAGCGGAAGCGAAACGCGAGAACCGAAACGTTGCTGGAGGCTTTTTCTCTTTGGCTGATGGACTGAAACATGTGCCCTGTTGATAAAACATGTGTGGCATGTCTGACGAGCTCAAATACAATATGTATGTATAGGATCGACAGGGACACGAGAGTTGGTCGTCTTCGTAGTTGTTCTCGAAGGCATGAGGGCCTCCTTCGACTGGCAAGGAAAAGACCTCCTCTGACGACAGCTGCAGAACTCGGAGTTATAATATATTTATACGCACGTCGTATGTGCTGTTCACTTTCCTCCTTCTCGTCTTTATAATCCTCCATCTTTCTCCATCTCATTCTCTTTCTATCTCGCTGACGAGCAGAATCGATCTCTCATTTCGAGACAGCTTCGCGGTCCATGGGGTCCATAATTCCTGCAACGTCGAGGTTCCTGCTTCGAAAGTCCCTGCAGCATTGCACTGAGCTCTATGCTCTTTGCCCTGTGGCTCACACATGCTATGAACGTGTCATGATTAATTACTCATGAGAATAAGAAAGAAAAATGATCGGCAAGGCTACGTCACTTGTATGCAAATTCGACCATTTTTCGCACCAAACAGGACGAAAATCGAAGTTTTTTATTCCCCCTTTTCAATTGAATATTCAGAATCCATTCGTCTTTCTGCTGTGTCAAATTTTTTCAATCCAATATTCAAAATGATTTTTCTTCCTGCCTCGGAATTCAAAATCTAATTTAAACCAGAATTTCGATCCACGTTCGAATACTTGCCTCGTGCCTAACGAAGCTGAACGAAACGACGATTTTTCTTCTAGCAGTCTCAAAATATGACAGTGAATTTTGCAACGTTGGAGTCCAACGAAATGACCTGAAAAAACTCTCCAACAAGTCCAGTAATTCTTCAATTATGTTACCTGCCTAATTTGCAATTCGTAGTTTTTTAATCTGCATCAATAATTACAAATGTTATTGCAAACTTCAGCATCATTTCAAACTTACATTTTCCTCGATCCAATATCACAATACAAAATATTCTTTAGTTTGTCTACTTTAATTATAATTCTCGTTTTTCTCTAGCATTTTGATAAAATACAATTGAATTATTGTAACGAAACCTGCTCGTTTTATGAGCTTGCATATTATTCGATTCCGTCTCATCCTCTCGCTGTACACGGGATCGTCATACATTTGAATTGCGGCGAGCAAGTAGGAATAATCCTAGTTCGCATAACTGTAATTTAGCATCGCTTCATAGAGGTATTAAATGCAATTCAACTTGTACGATCGCGGTTAAAACACTCGGTGGAAAGCGAACTTCTGCATGGACATAATTATTAGTGTTCCCGTGTATGAAGCCACTGGGAAAATTTATTGATATTCGATGAATGAACTAATACGTAATACGAGTGGAAATAGGCTGCGTTGGTAATTCCATCATTTAATTGCACAATGGAAAGTACACGGGAAGCAACGAATGCCGCGTAAAAGAGTGAATTCGAGTTCAATTGAGGCGAGAAAAAAGAACAATTAATGTGGACTCGACAAAGCGCGCTTTGTGCGCCGATATATTGCAGCGAAAAATCAGTGAGAGAGCAATCGAATGTCACCACACCGCGACTGATTTAAGGACGCTTCTTGTTGCAGTGCGATGAGAATTTTGTTGTCGAAGCTTCCTCGACCGTGGATCGTTGACGAGAAAAAGGACGACGGTTACACGGCTCTCCATCTCGCAGCTCTGAACAACCACGTCGAAGTCGCCGAACTTCTGGCGGGCATCGGTAAAGCTGATTTGGATTTGCAAAACGTTAATCTGCAAACTGCTCTTCATCTGGCGGTCGAACGTCAGCACACGCAAATCGTCAGGGTGAGATAATTTTCTGCTCCTTTAATTTCCATCGAGGTCCGAATGCTCCGGCCCCCGTTTAATAATCGTTTCGAAAAATTCTGCGACTCGATCCCAACTCGGAAATACGTTTTTGAAAAATACAAAAAATCGGGGTTCGCGCCCTATAAATAAAACGATGGAGTTAGCACCGATCGGTAAACTGTCGTCGAGCTCGCCTTTCGCCAGGTCCTGGCCTGATTGTGTCTCCCGAGAATAAACGGACTAGTTTATTTTTACGAAATTCTATTTCCCGTGTCACCCGCCTCCGCCGTAACTGTTTTCTCGAAGCAACTAAGGCGATCCATCATGTTCGGCAATCCTGCGTCTCCGCTTGCTCCGGTCCATCTGCTGTCCATCGCGCTTCGGCCCGATAAACCATATTTAGATACGCTGCCATATTTCTCGTTATCCAAAACTCGTTTATCCTCGGTTTCGAATAGTTCTTGGACAACGCTCTGCTATTTCAAAAATCTCGTTCGTTTCTGGCTGTTCAATATTCGAGCAGCATTCGAGTTTTTTTTGCTCGAGTTCGTCCAACTATTTTGTCTTACAATTTATTCGCTGCACAACAGTTTTCCACAATTCGTCGAATGGGATCAATTTTCTTCGGCATTTGTCGCACATTTTTCCATCCCTAAGACTCTTCAAATATATTTCAATCCAACGTCCGCTCGAAGTGGATTCAAGACTGCGCGCATCATTGCTTCGCCTCGGTTGAACGCGAACGATTTTTCGCCCCGTCGTCGCGTTTCAAACTCAATATTTCCGAGCCGCGATTTCTTATTGCAACGTGAAATTACAGCTGCTCGTGCGCGAAGGCGCCAACGTAAACGTTGCGGACAAAGACGGCGACACTCCCCTTCACGAGGCGCTTCGACACCACACGCTCTCGCAGCTGCGACAACTCCAGGATGTCCAGGACGTCGGCCGCCTTCTCATGGGCCTGGGAGCGCAGGGCCAGGACAAAAAGAGCAGCTCCTTCATCGCCTGCTTCCTGGCGGCCCACGGCGCCGATTTGGAACTCAAAAATAAGAAGGGACAGACTCCGCTGAACCTTTGTCCGGATCCGAACCTGTGCAAGACCCTGACGACTTGTCACAAGAACAAAGAATCGTTAGTTCGAACCACGAAACTTTTCAATATTTCATTTCTTTGACGCTTACTTGTTTCACCGTCGAAAAACTCACCGACGATCCCAACGTTGCTCCAACGCTCAATAAAAATACCGTTTTCTCTCGTTTTCTTTACAGACACGACATCGAGGCCCCCGCACCTTCCGCCGCGATGGACGAGTGCCTCGTTTGCTCGGATGGAAAACGGGAAATGCTTTTCAGCCCATGCGGACACGTCGCTTGTTGCAACCCGTGCGGACCCAGAGTCAAAAAATGTCTCATTTGTCGTGAAAATGTAGTCTCGCGGGTGAAGGTAAACGAGAAATATTTGAAAACCAAGCGCTAATCATTTTCAACATTATTTTCAATTTTTTTCATAAAGAACGCGTTACAAAGGACTTTTAACTCCTGGAGTTAAAACACTGATACCAGACCCTGCATACGCGCTCGAAAAGCGAGAAAAACGAGATGAACGCAAATGAATTTCCCCGCAACAAACTGTCGTCGTATTGAAAACGCGAATACTTTCACGCTCGATTGCTCCTAAATGAAAATAGAAAAATAATCAATTTCTCCACTTTTTGCGTGCGCCTGTACCGAGTCGTTACGTTCGACAAATAAAGCTAATTCAAATGACGGAATCAATGTTTCAACGTGCTCGAAAATGCTGTGACGATGAATAGTCGGTACTCTGGAATATTTGAATATTTTTGCAGATCGAGGAGTGCGTGGTCTGTTCAGATCGCAAAGCTGGAGTGCTCTTCCGTCCATGCGGTCACATGTGTGCATGTGAGAGTTGCGCGACTCTGATGAAGAAGTGTGTCCAATGTCGTACCCAGATTCAGCACATGGTACCGATGTCCATCTGCTGCGGCGGAGGAGGTGATGTTACTTACGTTAAGGGGTGTGATGCCTCAGGTACAATTACAGATCGCTCCACTCTTCGTTTCTTCGTTACGTAAAGGGTGATAAACGAGCGTGGAAAAGTTGGCAAAAGTCGTAGTTCGTGCCGATGAAAATTAGGATGACTTTGGCGTATCCAATTTTTTCTTTCTTCCCGTCTCGTCAAGAATAGTACAGGAATAGCATTTAAAAAGTCACATTATTGCGAATGCAACGCTCTCGGCTCGTGTAGATTTATCAGTAGGATTTTTAATGTGGAACTTTCCTTTTTTTATTCCAACCGAATTTCGATAGTATTTTTTTGTGAAAGTTTGGCATTTTTCGAGTGCATGGGGAGCGAACATGGAGTAGATAATTAAAAAAATTGAACAGAAATACTTGCGGTTCTTGCAGAATGTCCAGGACCATTTTCAAAATAGAACTTAAAATGAACTTTTTATAGAAGTTTGACATTTTTCAAATCCCTCAGAAGCAGGCCTCTCGTGTTTTACTTTTTCGTATTCCAACGCGTAAAATTAGTTGTACAGAGCTGAATGTAACTGCGAGCATATAAATTCAGGAAAAATATGAAAACCTCATTTTTCCGGACGTTAATCTGGAGTCGAAATCGTCCCCGCTCAAGAGACCCGTTCGAAAAAAACGAGTTTCGCAAACGGACGCGTGATAAAAATTGGACGCGGCGATGGGTCGCTTTTTGGCGAATTCGAAAATGACCGCGGTCTCAAAATAACAATCTTCGTTGCTGATTCATTTTTTCTTTCATTGCTTTAGGTACGATTTCCGAAGTGAAGGCTGATCCCGAGGAAGAACCGGCTCCCGTGAATACGGGAACTGGCGAAGCAGCTTTAATGAACAACGGTAGCCGCGACACTTCGCACAGTGACATACAAAAGTTACAGCAACAATTGCAGGACATCAAAGAACAGGTAAAAATGAAAGAATTAATTAAACTTACTTAGAATTCTCACGACGAAGTACTCGAAATTTTTTACTATTTCCACCAAAAATGTCCGAGCTTTTGAGTACGAAACATGAATTCATATCGTACCAAATTAACTTTTATGAGAACAACGAGTTAATATAATTACCGTAAAAAAAAAAAACAAATGAAATAAAACGAGCTGTTCTCAAAATTGTTCGAAATTAATTCTATTCCCATGGACTGAATAAATCATGAAAATTACAGACGAAATGATGGACTAAATTTTTTCCAGACAATGTGCCCCGTTTGTTTGGATCGACTGAAGAACATGATATTTTTATGCGGCCACGGTACGTGTCAGATGTGCGGAGACCGGATGTCCGAATGTCCGATATGCCGAAAAGCAGTAGACAAGCGAATTCTGCTCTACTAAAAAAAAAAAAGAAATACAAAAAAAAATTAAAAAATTGAAAAACCAAGAAACAAAAAAGCGTGAAAAAATAATGAACGATACAAAAATGAAAGACTGCTTGCAATTGACGAATCCTAATGATATTTCAGATTTTTTGTCCCAAGGATTTAAATAGTACTGAGATATTTTTTTTTTTTTTTTTTTTTTTTTGTATTATTTCGATGAATCGAATCATTTCGAGTAATGTTTAATGGACAAAAGAGACGTGGATCGTACGATGACTTACTAAGTGCACGCACAGACTAAAGTCAAAAGACTCTTGGTCATCGATAACTTATTATTTGTACAAGTACTATCGTTAGTACGATAATAATAATCATTATTGTTGTTATTATTATTATGATTAATATTATTATAACATTATGTAATATAGTGTCTTTAGTTTGGAATTTTGAGTCGTAGGCGTAACAACACTTTGGTACGATCATTTTCGAAGGTTGATATATTTCGTCGCCACGTCAAATGATCGTCGCCTTATGTTTGCATTCGACTTGTTGCAATAAAATATCATCTAATAATAACCAAACATTTCGTCTCTTACGAGAAAAATACAAGTGAATGCGAATTACGAACGAGAAATGAATTTTCCATGGTTTTTTACTGTTTTTCTAAGACCTCAGCATCTTCTGTAAATTTAATAATTTAACGTGAAAATGATGAGATAAGTGATAGATTATTTGAACAACTGATCGCTTCATTGAAAAAGATAAATTTCGGTTTTAATCCGTTCCGAAATGCGGAATGTATCTTCCCAATATCTTCGTTAAGTACTCGATTGTTTCTTATTTTTGTATAGTTTATGTCAATTCGAATTGCCATTCTCGAATTTGGAAATGCTTGAAATAGGATTCGAGATTAAAATAATTGTATCGCTGTGTATTAGGCCTGTCGCTCGTTTAGAACTTATGACCCTGACAGTCGTCCTCGTAAATTGAAAATCATTCCCATCGATCCAGCCACGAATTTGCTCCGATTATTTGTGGTTTCTTCATTTTTATCCACTTGCCATTTAGCTTGGTAAATTGATAGTTCATCTTTTGAAAATATCCTTCAAATAAAATGTTCTCTATACGATTTTGGCTTGCGAATATTCTCATCGGATACGTAAAGTTTTGTGGAGCTTCAAAAAAAAACCTTTCGAAAAATTCTACATCAATTGACTTGTTGTAAATTTGTTTGCAATATGTAAAATTGGAACGTTACAGAAAAATGATTTGTGAGTCGGGAATATATGGCTGGTTTATGATGGAGCAACGGCAATTAAGCGCTAGTGATTTAATCAACACTCTCGACAGATTCTCGTGCAACGCGGTTTGTAAGCTGAACGTATAATAAAAAGAGGAATCACTAGAGAGTTATCAGTGTCGACGTATCGCGTATTTTGATACAAAATTATGTCAGCGCTTGTGCAGGAAAAACTTGGCATACCTTCGTTATATTTACGTCCTCACATTTGTTATTTTTTTTTTTTCAAATTGTATTAGGATTGGAAGGAGTTATTTTCACAACTGTCAATCGACGTTGAGGAACTCATGAATTCTGCATATCGATGCATACCGAAAAAAGTGGAAAAATCGATGTTCTAACAATAATTCAATCGACGATTTTTTCACCTGAGATTCACCGATAATAATAGTGGGAGTTTTTTCTCAAGAGGCATCGTCAAATTTGCCTGGAATTTGCGATCCGCGTGAGAAAAGTTAATCCGACTGGGCAAGCTCATTTTATCATCACCACACGCTTATCGTAAACTGCTACAAAAAGTTAGGGTAAACATTTAAAAGTGCGGCTTTTTCAAAAGTCGGTGCAAGAATTTTTTCTTCTTCTCGAAGTTTCCTATCCCAATGTGAACTCCAAAATATTCAAATATACCTTATTTCATCACTTTTTTCCAACAACTTAAAAACCCCATAATTCATGGTTTTTATGGAAAATGTCAGCCTCCCCCGACGAAATTTTATTAGTTGTGACTGATCGAGCAGTTCGTGTCAAAAAAAAAAATTCTTGCATCGATTTTCGGAAAAGCCGCACTTCTGAATATTTACCAAAGTTAGTTTTAAGGTGAGAGAACTTATAGAAACGCGACTTGAACACGCCTCAATGTCTGTCCAAGATAACACGAAGGTTGTGAGTCCATTACAGCGCAAGATGAATTGAAATTTTATAAAAGCGTTAACACCCGTTGTCTGTGCTGCTCCCAATAGCGTATTCTTCATGAATGTTTAGCTATAATGAAAAATGAGAAAAAACACAAAAACAAAATCTGCGAATTTTGTTCCGTTGCGAGCAACCATTGATTGTTTTCCTGTCAAAATAAAACTGTTAGCCAAGCGCTGTAATAATTAACGAATAAATAAAAAATACACCTGCAAAAATAGAAAAACCTGACTTATTGAATCGACGAATGAAAAAACGACAAATCATTGAATCAGGTAAAAATAAAATCGTGCAATGAAGAGAACAATGACTGTATGAAAAATTATTTATTTAATTATTATTTATTTTGTATCGTTACGAAATCGATTTAATAATCAGACTCCATGGCAGCTCGCCTGTCATCATGCAAAGACACAACGCTCGCAGTGCACACGTTGTTGTTTTCTTTTGTTTCCGAAAGTTTCATGCGAAATAAGGATTATACAATTCGGTTTCTCACACACACATTGTTTTCATTTGCTTTCTTCGCTCCTTTTTTAATTCTCGTACTCATTACTTTTCATTTTATTTGTTCCTTTCAAACTAGTGTTTTGAAAATCACCTTTCAATTTCTTCATAAGCGTTTAATATCTAAAGCTACGAAAAAAAAAAAAATTAAATCTCACGTAAATATACAGCTCTTATAAAATTCTTTCTCGCTCATTTTACAGGACTTTCTCACGTGTATTCAACCGTGTTCTATTTATATATTTCCTAAATTAGACCGCTTCAATAATATCAAGCTACGCTTTGACCCTTCGGGGCTTTCCATATAAAAAGGAAGAAATAAAAATTAATCGCAAAGTTCAGGCACACATGCACGCACACACGAGAGTTTAAATACGCTTGAGATAAGTGTGGTCTACAATATTGGTTCTTTCCATATATTTTCTTATGATATTCAAAACGAAAACTAAAGGAAGGATTTCCAATCTTCAATTACTCTCAGCTCAGTTTCGGGAACAGAAAAACGGGAAACGTCTTGAAACACGATGACTAAATAATTTACTATGA
Source organism: Venturia canescens (assembly GCF_019457755.1). Classification (NCBI taxonomy): domain Eukaryota; kingdom Metazoa; phylum Arthropoda; class Insecta; order Hymenoptera; family Ichneumonidae; genus Venturia; species Venturia canescens. Next base: position 6,672,684 of record NC_057425.1, read on the forward strand.
TGTGACGCGCAAGGACAATGTGTGCGTAAGATAATTCAAATTTATTTTTTATATTATATATTTAATTACATTAATTTAATATTTGTTTTGTTTTTTATTTAATTTTTTTTATTTTTTTCATATTTTTTTCTTTCTATTCATCATCGTTTCATATCGTTAGTGTATACGTCGTAGTCAAACACAACAATTAAGGCTGTTATTTAGTTGCAGCGTATTGTGTATCTTCGTTTCGATCTCGCAGTTTTGTTTCCTTTTCTTTTTATTTTTTCTCTCCTTTGTTTTCTTCTCTCACTCGCAGTTACTCCGTAAATTTTTTTGGAAACTATTACAATTTTGTTCCTTTAGTAGCATTATCAGCAGAGCTTTCTTTATTTTGAAAAAAAAATCGAGCGTTTCGTATTTCAATTGTTTTATAATAAATTTTGGGTCACCGTATCCAATTGGGAGTTTTTTCCATCATAAAGTTTATATAAGAAATCTCACGAATTCCTGCATCGAAATAAATCATTATTGTAGAAAAGTATGAGCAAATGAGACTTTGAGGTGAGACACTCGACGAAGCCCCCCGAGGATTTCAAACACAGTTAAAAACTCAAGCCAGCCATAGTCTTTGAATGTATATATATATATTTATATATATGCGTGATTGAAGTAAAAAAAAAGTGCTTTGCGTCGTATTGCACATGATGCTTTCGTGCGAAAGCTCAGTTTCGTCAACGTCCACCATCGACACTGAGCCAACGTTTGAGCCACCGCCAATCGCACTGATATTTTCACTCTCGGCCAAATTAATGATTACCGAATAACGACGGACGCAACTACAGAAATAATCATCCATCATGTAAGCCGATGACAGGAAGGATAGAGAAACAGACACGTATGATTTTTTGAATGAAGAACATTTCGCGTGTGCGAGTCCACCAATTTGGGGGGAAAATACATTTTTTTACAAATTGAGTATTCATTTCATTTCGAAGGTAAACGGGGAAAATATAGGAGCTCGTACATTATCGATTTCTAAGTAAAATTCGACCGTACGACGTCTTTTTTCGCATTTCCGATACTTTTTGCCTATGCATGCAAAAAATAGTATTATAAATAGGGACCTCATACATTATCAATTTTTAAGTAGAATTTGATAGTGCGACGTATTTTTTCGCATTTCCGTTACTTTTTGCCCATGCATGCAAAAAATAGTGTTTCCTCTCTCGTTTCTTCGTGCTCTTTTCCTTGATTCGTTTCCCGTGTGTTTATGGATGTGTATAAGTGTGTTCAACAGCAAAATTACATTGTGGAGATAAATGTTTGGTATGAAAAGCGCGAAACCTTGCGTCGCTGGGAAATCGAAGAAACGACGAACAATATTATTGTACGAAGACTTGCAGGCGTTTCCGACAGCTACAGTCATCTCGAGGCTTTCCATTATTTTCTTCGAAGTATTTTTCAACAAAAAGAAAGAGGTGAGGACTCTTTCACATCGATTTTTCGGATCGATCGCTGCCGTCGTATAGAAGATCTTTTTTCGTCCTTTTACTAACCCACTTGCAATTTTTCGGATGCCTTGCAAAACGCTCGCGCCCTTCCAAGTCACCGAAAAACCAGCTAAGCCCATTTACGTTTTCTAACACTCTGAAGAAGAATTGAGGTCGGGGGGTGGATCTTTCGTCGTTCGAGTTATGCGATCTAACTCAGCAGCCGCATCGTTTCGCATCGCTGCTTTATCGACTGGCCCAGCATCTGCAAGTAACGAGTCTCCTTGAAAAACAAACAATTGTCATTTCCATCATCCCTTTTATTCATATCGAATAAATGCAAAAGGAAAATCCCGTTTTCGTGACTCAAGGACTAAACATTTTTTAAATGACTCGACGAGACCATAGAAACCATTTCGTTTTAGTGGTATAAAGTTTGTCTGAAACTATTTCTCATCTCAAAAATAGTACTCTCAACCTCAGAATAGTAGTCTTATCGGTCCAGACAACTTCGCACGTTCATTACTCCAAAGTAAACAACAAGTACATTTCGGGACACGTTTTGATCTTAATTTCAACAAACAAAGATTTCCACTTTCGTCGAATCAAAATGAGCCAGAGTTGAGACCAATGGTTTAAGAAAAATGAGACTCACCGATTCGCACAGGGCTAGCGCCAATACTTCCTGGTGAACCCGGCGAACCCGGGGCGCCCGGTGAGGCGCCGGTTTTCTTATATAGAAGAGAATTGAAGAAGTTGGCTAGTACACCTTCACCAGATGGCGTCGTACCGGCTCCTTTAGGATCCAACTTTTTGTTCGGGGAGAGCACCTAATACGAGATCATTTAGCTCGGGACAGTTCGTGAACAACAACAACAACAAACAAAAAATTAACAAAAACGAACATTCAATTACCAGATCATACCACATATATTAGAACATGCTGTCACGTGTTATAAAACAAACAAACAAAACGAAAAACACAAATTTAACGAAATGTAACGAAATGCTATGGGATTCTTTCATTTGTTTTCTGAATCAAAACTAAAAACTTGAAAATTTATCACGATTGTCGATCCATACAACTAAATTAACGATCATTACACCCCAACATGTCAAACTCAACGATTTCAGGCGTTTATTTTAAATATCAATTCTTTCCATTTGATCAAACAAATCAAGGATGTTTGGTTGTGTCCAAAGAATCGTATATTCGAAAAATATTCTTTTTCTCTATTCGTTTGATCAATTTGGAGCTATTATTCTTTGACTTGTAATGCAATTTTTCATCAAAGCATGTTAGAACGATAAATATCAATCATGGAAATAGGAAACGGAAAATTTCCGAAAATTCATTTTGGACACGACTGCACGATGGACGATAATAAAAAATATTTGTAGCAAACTCGGGGCATCACATAAACTTTCAACACCACTGCAATTGAAAAATGTTTTCGAAAAAATAATTATGAGTCTTTCTTTTCTTATCAGAAAATATAGTTAGTTCTAAATATCAATAAGTGTTAAAAAAAATTTTGATAAATTATGTGAATAAGTTAGAATATTCCACAATTTGATAGCAATATTGACTGAACTTCAACAAAGGTTTTAATTGCTTGTCAATTCGTACAACACAGTTTCCTTGTGAAAGTTACCGTTAGGTACATTCTTTAAACAGAGGAAATTTAGATGTTGTTTAGATTATAATTTTGCTACAAATATCCCAATAAGTTTAAAGTCTCGTTGGAAATAGTTAATAACACACGATTAATGTTCCAATAGCTTGGCTCCTATTAGTTACACGTACGCAACATTGGGAGCATGCTCTGAATATAAATGGTACAACCTGCATAATCGGCCCCGTGCTTGCCTGATTTCTTGTCGTAGGCGAGCGCGAGGGGTCTCTGAGGCCCGACAACGCTGCTTGTTGCCGGGCGAGAAATGCTTGCTCCTCTTCCGCTTGTACTTCGACTTCTCGTGCGACGCACTGGAATGGCCAAATTTCAATTTGTATATAAAATGCTTATGAATATTTTACTGAAACTGTGAAAAAAAATTAAAAAAAAAAAGCATAAATCGAACATACAGTTCGAAACTATTTTAAAAAATGAACAATAAATTACTTTTCTATTCGTCGTAGGTTGAGCTATAACATAACGATAGTAATCGTCCGGTTTCATCGACTGCAAGTTCTCGTGAAGTATGCTGATTTTCTTCATGTTATCCCAGCCAGCAGGTCTGCGAACAAATAAGACATAGCAAAAAAACGAAAAATAAAGTGAAATTGAAAAAAAAATTGTAATTAAGGAATTTGAATTTACTCACATAAGTACAGCATCCTTTTCAACGACGAGAGCCGGTGTTCTAAACGGTAAACTATAGATTCTATGGGTAAGGTACTTGTACAATAAATCACAATTCTTATCCTCTTTTGCTGATGTGTAAAACAATCCGGCACCATACTGTAAACAAAACCGCCGGATCCATTGTTGCATGAAATCGAAATGTTCGTCCCTGAAAACACAAACATGTTTTTTGTGAAAAATGTTCGTTCAAAATATTCATAAATTGGTGAGAAAGTAATAATAATTTCCTTTGCAGTGAATGTGAAATTTCATAAAATTGTGTAAAATTAGATCAATCGTCAGGTTTATAATAAACTTGATGATTGGAGAATACAAAACTTACAATATAATAAATTTTTCAACATACTTATAATCGTGCTCTTTTTCAAGAGCCGACATATAATCCGTTTTTGTGATAACGACTACGACATCTAGCCCCAAATTCGTCGTAAGTACACCCTCGGGTAATGGCAGACTGCCATTAGTATCGTCATCTAAATTACGACTCGTGCGTCTTAACGGACTGCCTGGATCCAATTCATCCCCTGGTTCCGTATAATCTTGCCATTTTTTTACATCTAATGATGAGAAAAAATAGAAGATTTAAAAACCGCGTTATTCATAAATGTACTAAATGAAACGAGTTGTTTCGTGATGGATATTGTTTTACGTTTTATATTTAAATTAGCATCGTTTAAATGCGAAAACTCTAAATATCAAATCAACGTTGTATGAAAAAATTATCTATAATTTTCTCCTCTTCTCAGCAGTTTTATTCAAAACTAGACAAAAGAAAAAAACGTCAATATTTGAATGACGATCAATAATACTTTAAATTGCAAAAAAAACAGTATCGCAATTTCGAGTTTTTAATTCACATAACTGGAAATTAGCTGAATATCTAGTCAAACTATTTTTCTATTGTTCTGAAATAATTAAGTGCTTTTTGTCAGCTAAAACTGCAGCTGATTGTTCTGAGCAGTAGAAGAATGTTGGATATTTTAGTTTCTGAAACATTCACAACTCTATGTATTTTAATTAAATTATTTACTGAGTTGCCTGCATTTCTGCCTTGTGTCGTTATCTAAGCCAAGTTTGTCGATATGATCACCGAGAAGAGCTGCCCAAGCTTGAAGCTGATCAAGAATGGCCCAAGGTGTGGTCATAGCAGCAACAAGCATCACTAATGTGTGGGGATATCGTTCCTGGCTCAGGGCAAATCGCAGAAGATTTGCATGACCAGGATCTCCGTCTAGCACCCATACTGATAATCTCGTTTGATCTGAAGTAAAACGTTGATGTGAAAGAAACAGAAAAATATAATATTAAAGCTATATTTAATTGTAAAGAATAAAACCTGGTTGCCAGAAAGAAAGAAACCACAATCAAATAAATTTTAAACAGGGATGATAAAAATAAACGTGATTGTCTGGAGTTGCTGCCGCGACTCTAGATTTCAACTCCAACCAAAAGATTTTATCAGCTCTTTGGGAAACTCACCGTCTCTGTAATCGTCACGAACATCGATGTATGCAAATTCGAGTCCCGAACCTTTTTTTGGATCTTCAACGCCTTGGAGCTTGGCGATAAGAGTTGTTTTGCCACTTTCGTTATCGCCTTAAAATATATGATAATTTTATTGAATCCTTTGGCAGATATTTTTCAATCATTTCAAAATCAGAATTTGACAGTAGGCTGATTTTTATGTCACAGTTCCATCAGTTCAATTTATTTTCCTTTTGTTGATTTATGATGATGAAAAAAACCATCAAAGGATATCAATTTCATTTATGGATATTTTTTAATAATACCAGCATTTTATTAGCTGAAATGTAATATTCATCATTTTTTTTTCATTTTCTAACCAGAAATTATTTAATAACGAAAACTATCCAGTTGTAATAATCGTCATGACTTTTCCAGCAGTCATAAAAAAATGAAAAAGTGGAATGACAGAATGAACAAAAAAATTAAAATTTGTTTTCAGAAGAAAAAAATTAATAATATAGGAATATTTTGAAAAAATTTTGTTAAATTTGGCCAATGACGTCACTCTCGAGTACAATCAAAGAGATGACACATAAGGTGTTGAACGGAACGATCAAGCAATGATAAATTAATATGCAATTCACGGATACTCTTCGAATATATGTGGGTGTAAAGAGGTTGACGTTACGAGAATAGGATTTACCTAGAACGAGGACATTCTTGTTGGATGGTAATTTGTTGTTTCCACTGTTCTGTACCTCGGCCAAAATCGACGACCTGTAAATTGGACAATACTTGTTCGTTTTTTTTTAAATTATCAATGAAAACGAAAAACATTCCAAACGATATGCACTTTGTGAATTCGCACGAGTACGACCGGAAGAAAATGCGAATATGCTTTATGTATGCTTGTGTGTATCATCGCAAAATCGAGGTTCGGATTTTTTTTCTCGCTAATTCTTATTTCAAAAGACACGACACATGGATTTAGGGAAAATGAAAATTCCAAAACGTTCGTAAACCCCGAGTTCCGAGCTGTTAACTCCAACGTACCAAAGATTGTCTTTATTGTCGACATCCTCTTTCTTTTTCCCTTGAAACCCATTGCTCTGCGACATCGCCATTATCCATTTGACAGCAGCGCAAACGGAATATATAAAATGCTGCTGCTGGCCGTGCTGCTTATATGCTCTGCTGCTATTGCGTTAAATCGATCTCACGATAATATCGATTTATCGCCGACCGAGAACTTTTGTAGCGCACGATGCGCGAAACACCGCACGATGACTAATGAACGACAAAGATGCAAAATTTGTGTGCCACGAGCAACGAGCCCACGGACAAAACGAGAGTGAGAGAGCAAACGTGGTTCTACGTGCACACGGTGTTACCAAAACTATGTGAAAACGGAAAGTTTATTGAGACTTTTACATTTTTTTAATAACCAATTTTGTTTGTTGGTTCTTTGTCTCTAATGATTTGATTAAGCAGAATAATTATTCAACCATAATTGCGTCAAACAAACGAAACAAAAAAGAGCGTCGAGAAAGCAAAAATATATTTTCCATATTCTTCGATTCGTTTTTCAATGTCAATCGATTCAGAATTTTTTGTACATTATCAATAATCTTATCAAAACATTTGTTGGAATTATTATTATTCTTAAATGAATAAAAATGAGGCGAGTGGTCTCTGGAATGGTAATATGACCGCCGGAACTGGCCTCCTCGAACCAGTCGGCCACACACGCTTCCCGAGAGCGAGAGCAAGAGGGCACTAGTGCTCGAGTGGAATTGACGAGCTCGTCCGCGGCTCTTTCAAAATCTCTAAACACCATTCATTCATTTACACTGAACGGTGCTGAAAATTTAAATGATTTCAATTTAAATACGAATAAAAATGAACGTATGACAGGTGTGCATGGAAATTAAATAATCAACAAATTATTTTAGCTGTATATATCTTTATTACCGATAATAAAAACACGGCGCACGAATACAACGCCCAAATGTGAATAAGGTTTCAACACGCACGTCTGAGTGCGTAATAATTATACGATGAATTTTATCTCGATAATTTCTATCACCGTGTTTATTCTCATTTCATGTATATATAATATGTATTTCTTACAGCAGTAGCGCTTATGATTGACGAAAACATTATCTGCTCGTTACTCTCTCTCCCTGTCTTTCTTCCTTTGACCGATCGCGCAGACTCATCTGTCACAATTGTACAAATGATTCAAATTATCTGCGTTTTTTTTTTCATCTATTCTCTTCTGTCGAGATTTCGCGTTCAAATTTGTCGTGAGACGCATTACAGTTTGACGATTATGCTGCACGTTGTCTGACGAATTTGCAAAAGACGTAAGCAAGCTCGAATTTCATTACTTTCTTGGTACACTATTATATATTATGATATACAATAAAAATATTGAATAAAAAAACAAATGACAAAATCAATGAACGGTAAGTATTGGTACAATTTAATTGAAAATGTAGAGAAACGAAATAATGGAAGTCACGCATAAAAATGATACGAACTTATCATCGCCTAGGGAATGTTAATATAAAGTACAAGTCGACAGCAACGTTTCAGCGTTTTAACTTTATTTCGGTGTTTTTCATTATTTCGGGCGAATTACATATGACCAATTCGCTTGTATTACCGATCGAGCCGTTTTGCCAATTTGTGGTCGAACAGTATATTCGTATAAAATAAATGAAGGGAGGGGAGGGGGAGGAACAATAGACAATTGGCGAAATATATAATCCAATAATACATTATGAGGTTTTTCGTTTAAATTCTCCATGAAACAAAAAATAAAAATGCTCCTCAAAGGAAACAATGATAAATTCAGGCACGAGTGCGGAATATTGACAACGAGGATACGGAAAACAATGTTCAATGATCGTTTTTACGATTCATTATTCCCGTACTTTTCTTTCTTTCTTTGAACCCGACTCTATGCTCTTGGTTTTTTATTTTCATCATTTCTTTTCTTTTCTCTTTGCAATATATTTCCGTTCCCTGTATCTGCCGAATTAATAATCAATTCGAGCCACTTCCGAAGTTTATAAACTAAGTTTGGCCGAAACAAAAGCGCAAAAACTTTTTAGCGTTTCTCGTATAATTATTTTTCAAATTCACTTCACAAGAAGCTTTGAATTTCCCAATAAAAATCTGTTCGAAGATATAAAATTTAGAAACTACCCTACGACGATGTTTTTCCATTCTTCTTATTTACTTTCGAAATCAATTGAAAGTCTCATTTTTGGATTTTTATTCATCTATCAAATTCCAATATTATCGATGAAATCACGATCGCATCGTCGTCAACAGATTCGGGATAATGAAGACCTTTATACGCGAGAAATGATTACTTTTAATAATATATAAAAATCCGTTCAGAGCATAATCGGCTTGTGATGAGAGCACATCACTGAAAAAAAAATGTAAAAAAAAAACGAATTACATACTAAGATAGCCGCCGGCGTGACTGCGTCTGCGACCAATGAGGTACGCGAGCAATACGATTATTACGAGAGCTGTGAGAGCGCAACCCACTGCTATCGGCACCGCGTCCGGTACATCCACTGCGCAATCTTCGGCTGTACAAAACATACATTTTCATTGAATCACAATTCCTTTATCCCAACTCTTAAATGTTTATACATTGAATCACTTAGCAATCGAAAAATTAGTCACGTGCAATCAGCAACCGAGAAACGATCTTCCGAAACATTCTTTTCATCGAGTATTGACTCATTTTGGAACAGAAATATTTATAGAGGCACGATTTGTCGAGTAAGATTAAGTAATCATAAGGAAGTCACAAATAGTCGTTTAACGTTCGGTAAAACTCGCTTTTTCGAGTAATTCTGTACGAGATCTTTCAATCGAGATTGGATCGTTGATTTTCGGAAACAATTAAATACGGACTTTGATACTTTTTCATATTGATAATTGAATCGTTAAGAATCTAGTGTTCTTTTTCCATGAAAGTATTAGGGCAAAAGTTATTGTGCAAGAAAATCGAATTCGAGGGTGGCTTTATATCATGAAAAGAAGTGCTTTCATCCGAGAATTTCTTCAATTTATTACTTACCAGATCCGAATGTCGTATCTCTGTCGGATTTGAATGCCTGGAATTGGAGATTTGAAATCTCGACGAATCCTAGAGTTTGGTTGCTATTAGTTTGCTCCAAATTCAGTTTCTGCAGCCTCATACACCTGTAAGAGTTCTTCAAAGTCGTTGAGAATTGATCAGCTTCGTGAAGTAATTGCACGGTGGTGTCTGTGCAACAAGAAAATAAATTGCATTATAAACATGTAAATAATATTGTAAAACAATTCGATTGATGGATTGATTGCCTTACTAGATTTTATATTCGGAAATTCGTGCGAGCCGAGGGAAACTTCGACGTGGTGCATCGCATATTTTTTAGTTGTTGTGTTCTTTATGAAATGTATAGACAGAGAATCTGCTGCATCGTGCCATGTGATATTCAGCGTTTGTTCCATATCACCGCAGCTGCCGGAAGATTCTGTCACATTTTTGTCGGTTGGTAGAGTTAGTACTTGCCACATTGTCTGCAAATTGAGATATTTTCACTATTAGTTTTTCGAATTACAATCATATGCTGCCAGCGATAAATTTTGTAAAAATTTTAACAATTTCATCCACAGCGAACGAAAAAATTTGAGAACTATAGAATTCTGAAAAGTATTCATTTCCAAGACGCTTGAGATGCTACAAATCGTTGCTTGATAGATTTCTCTTGTACCGTTTTAAGAAGGTCAATTAATTAATGACAACGTGATAATAGTATGCATGAAAGTTGTAGTTCTATGACCTCGAGGTGCTTGAACATGCATTGAGTAAGCAAAAGCAACTTTTTACTATTTAAAATTCTTTTCCAGACAGTCAATTATTTGTTACCTAGTATATTTTGCTACCTATTTCAGAAAATCATGGAGAAACACTTTTCAGTTCCTTCTGAGTAGTTGTGAAAATTCACAGAAAAATCTTCAACATTTTTTCCGAATATAATAAAAGAAAAAACTAATTACAAACCTTGTTGTCTGTGGTTTCATAGCTAATGTTGAATTGTACTGCCATTTTAACAATGATACAAGTCTCGTTTGTTCCATTGACCATCCACTGGCCAACCTGCGGAGCTGGTGCTGGAGTTGGAGGACTTGGGGTAGTTGTCGGAGCTGTGGTTGTTGTATTCGGTGGAGCCTGTGTGGTGGTTGTTGTGGTGGTGGTGGTGGTAGTAGTAGTGGTAGTTGTAGAAGTGGTCGTTGTCGACGTTGTTGTGGTGTTTGTAGGAGCCGGTGTTGGAGGTGAGGGCTTAGGCGGTTCAGTAGGCTGAATTGGTATTTCAGGTGGAGGGCTCTTTGTAACGACTGGTTCTACTGATTTTGGTGCGATGGTTGATGGCACAATTTGGCTCGTGCCATTTCCGTCACCTGGAGCAAATAAGTGAGATTTTTCATTCTAATGTATTCTGAATAATTGATATCTGTTGAAAGACTTGATTCATTTTATTTCAACAGAGTGAACACTTTAATTCGTTGTGTATTTTATCAAGTCACAATTTTCAAAAGTTTTCTTACACATTGGGAGCTCAAATTTGTTAATTTGTCACAATGTAAGTGCCTGAAGAGATTTACAAAAAATGACAAGGTGATTCCAATATTTTTTTGCAAAACTGATGCCCAACGATGACAAAAAATGTTCAACAAATTGAGGAATTGATTGCACGATCTTGAAGCATAACTGTCTGTAATAAGTTATTACAATACATTTTTATTGATTGGAATAAAAGGAAGAGTCTGTTGAGTCTCTGAATCAGAATCTGAGCTCACAGACAATGTCATCGCTCAGTTATCAAGACTTTATATTTTTTTTTTCACATCTGTACAATTTTGTGGGTAGAAAACTCTTTGTTTTAGTTAATTTCTGTTTGCACTAATGCAACAATTGTCAAGTCATTTAATGACCATGATTAGCCAGCAAGTTCAAGCATTTCTGTGCTTATCAAATGCAAAGGTCACTGGATAGGGTGTCAATAATTCTCTCAGGGGAGCAGAACTTTGTGTTGTGTTATTTTTATAAACAAAAGTTCCCAAGCTCGAGTTTTCAACTTAGGTGCAATTGGAATATCTTAAAATTTCTAAGAGCTTGTTGAATGTATTTAAATTAATTATTTTAAATAACACAATACATCCAGATAATAAGTAAGATTGCAAATTCTATAGACTCGACACAACCAACACTGCTATGAAAAGCCTGTCCAGTGAGATGACAAAGCTCACTTAGCAGAGTCCAATTTTCTTGATAAGCCTACATACGAGTCACCGCATCTCAAATAACAAAATAATAACATGCTTTTTCTTGCCACTGTTCATTTATAATATTCGTACTGGTCAAATGATTTTTCTACATTCAATTTAATAAATCATATAAATACTTGATTCTAAAAAAATATGATATTAGGAACTGTTTATTATAGGCTTCAAGGAACTTCCGTAATTCATTCAAAAATATAATTCTAGGCAGAAAATTCGATCGTTCCAAATAAAGTATACAAAGACTCTGTTGTATTTTATCAGCGGTGGGAGACTGTTTTCCAGGAAAAAACAGGGTGTATGCTGATTGTATTCATAGTCCATGAGATGATAAGATAACCAGGGGTTTCAGCAAACGTAATTCAATACGAATATTTCCATGAAATACTTTGATGCTTAACAGTAACGCATAATTATCTCATAGGTAATAAAATTAACAAAATAAAATCAAGATAGAGTGATATAAAGTTGAAAACTGGACTGGATTTTCGTTCAGATCAACAAAAAAATGCTTCATCCAGTACTCCGCATCTCATTGATTTTGAAAATGAAGATTTATGCAGAATCTAACAATGAAAGATCCATACAATTTTGAATATATTTATATTATGGCATTTCTATGATAGCCACATGAAGTATGTCGTCTCTCAATCTGTGCTATCCTACTCCGCAGTGTGTTATGTCAATCATGTATTTTTTTACAATAATGTTGCCGAAAAAATGAACTATCCAACTATTGTAGATATACATCTATAAATACGTGTATATAAATCGGCAATCATATCGAGTGCAGCTAAACCGAGAGTCTACACAAAGAAAAAACTCAAAATTCCCACTATTTCCAACAGATAACACGTTTGACCAGTGATAATAGATTTACATGAAACAGGGATCCACGGGAGGGTAAACTTTGTGAACATACGAAAAATAGCCGTCCATAATCGTTCAATTCAATGTTCACTACGATGGGGAAAATAAAGTTATGTTCGCCATGTTTCTCCAGCCGCGGAATGACGTCTGTCGAAATGGCATTTCGACTGTTCCAATCGCAAACACCTTCCATCTCCATCCATTTGCTTTTCAACCGTCCACTATCTACTTCTCTGTCTCCCTCCTTCGCCGTCCCTCTCACTCGCTCTCTTCCGCAGATACATTTTTCACGTCTCATTTAAGAACACATGTTTAATGCGTACTTTATGCTGAATTCAATCATGGAGCTGATGCTTAACAGCAATTTCGCGATATTTTATTACGAAAATATTGCAAACGGGTGTATTATCATGAAATTTTGAAAAAACGATTGAGAAGCTACGAGAAAGGGGACGAGGAGCGACAAATATCCTGAAAAGACAAGTTTTACAATCGACAACTAAGATTTTTTATCGTTGACGCGGTTGTAAAACTGAAATTGACATCGTCAATCGTTAAACGGTTTTTGGCCTTTCTTGTCGGTCTCCGTATATTTTGATTTTTTTCTGGATATATGTTCATGTAAATATATCATGAGAAAATGAGAAAAAGTTCGATCCAGCAGAGTCACGTATACATTTTGTGAATTTGTCATTCCACTGAGATTCCAAAGAAATAGCACACATTAAATCACACGAGTCATGTAGATGAGATTTTCACGTCCAGCTCGCAGTGCCAGACATGCCAAATCAAAACGACATAATAGATTTTTCAATAATCTTTTTTTTTTCAAATCGTTCGACTTACCTGAGACTAGAAAGACCGTCAAGCAGAAAAACAGAGCCACGTTTTTCAACATGTTCAAACGAAATACGTACGTAAATTGCACAAAAGTCTTGATCAAAAAATAAAATAATGTTATTTCAACGGAGCACTTGGGGAGAGCGACGAAGATAATACGTAGGATACGTAGCACGGCAGCGCACACGAACGTTTCGAGAAGACCGTGGATGCCTGTGTACGCTATAATGGTAACTGTACGTTACAATACATATGTAATAGGCAGAGAGCGAAAAAATACTGAAAAGCACACACCGACGGATTCAGCAAGATTGACAAAGAGCAGAGAGAGAGAGAGAAAGATATCGAGCGATGAGACAAGCAGCGACAAGTTAGGAGTTCCGAAAATTCTAGAGTTTCTTTTCGAAATTATGAAAATAGCCCTATTTTCGATGATTTTACGAATACTCAATATTGGAACGCGTACTCCAATCCTATTTCCTATTGGACCATTTGCGCTCCAACAGAGACAGAGAGCGAGGTGAATCCATTCTTCTCTTTACGATCTGCGCCCGCGCATCTGTTAATGCACAGTCTGACTAGAAAATGGCGTTCAAATTTTGATTGATGTCATGTGTCATATTGGTACTAGAGTGGCTCGCTGTCACCTCGCTGTCCAGCTAACTTTTTGGTGGACTGTACCGACAGAGACAGCTTCACCGCTTATAGACTATCTTTCTCGGAATACGAAGTACACGTTCCAATAGCAGTAGAAGCCGGAGTTCAGTGAAATATCATATTCCAGAGGGGGGTAATATTAGGGAGTACAAAGGTACGTGCCGATGCAGCAGCAGCACCAAGCAGCACTAATACTTTATCATGAAGTCACCAAATTGTAGAATCACTCAATACTCAAATCGCAGACAAAGTTTAACCGGCAGCGTATCGAAGCTTTGGTCATTGACTACGCTTACACGGACCTCTTATTCCGGTTTAGTTATATCAATATAGATATATAAAATGCATATCTGTCGATATATATAAATATACCCGTCTGTATATACAAAACCGGAATAAGAGGGCGTGTATACGTAGTCATATTCGAACCATCCGAACTAAGCAATAGCGCCAAGCGCCACTATGTGTCATGTCTGAGAACTAATTTTGCTTTGTTTTTTCAATGCTCATTTTCACATGTTCGATACCAACACAGACCTCCGCTATACTCAAGCAAACATTGCACGGATTTCATTTGTCGGATACTATCACATGTGTATGTCCAATAATTAGTGTCAAATTATTAAAATAAAAAAAAGTTCAAAAACTCTATATTATTAAATATATAAACTACATGGGAATGACGTATAGATCTCGAAGTTTTCTGAACAAACAAGCGTCGAAAAAATATTGCTTCAAATTTGCATACAATTTTTTTTTCATTCATCCACATCGACGTACGTTGTTTTGTGAGAAACGAGCATTATTCAATTAAAATTTAACCAGAAAAGCTTTTTTTCGATGAAACTATGCAAAGACGAACTTTTTTTTTATTCAAGAATTCGAAGCGTTCTAAATATAACTGTTCGCAAAGTCGTGACAAGTTCGGAACTGTTAGCAGTAACAAAAGCGTCTTGTTGATCTTTATTATTTCCTAAGCGTCTATTATTACGATGCCGGTTGTATTTGATAAGTGATAATACGACACGTCAGCGATTACGTTCACGTGGTATACGTACGAAACTTCGAACATCAGTTCTTCGTAAAATTTGTGGCACTTGAATTTTTATGGTTCAACGAATGGAAAAAGAATTATCCAAGTTTTATTATTTTCGTTGACAAATAACTTATAATGGCTGTTTCCCTTTTCCATGATACTTCGCCGGTCCGATACTTCGTGCTGTTTTTCATTCTTAATGGATTTGTATACAAATGTTATTGTCACAATGGTCACGACCAGAAAGATATTTTTCGTTCGGATCTTGAAAAAGGTACCGTTTCTCTTGTTTTTTCTAAAGTTCTCGATTATACAGAATTTCCATGATTTTTTTATGTAGAAACGATATCGTTCAATTCGTAATGGAACTTTTAGTGAAATTTTCGTACCTAACCCCATTTATATTCAATAAAATTTTCTTCTCTAATTTCAATGATAAGTTGGCCATTGAGAAAAATAATTGCATCCAAAGATGCAGTAGAGGTTTTTCCTTTAAAAACCTAACATTAGCGAGAGGTTTGGCAATTTGTTTTATTTTTCAGATACAAGTCCTGTAAAGGATTTTGTATTGTGCAGAAATTGTGGGGCTGACATTGCCAGTGCTGGATTTATTATCAACAAAATCAGTCCAGAGGCTGTTATAACTGGGAATCAAACGATTTTTGAGACCCCAGGAGTCAGCATTCAACAGCTAGTGAATCTATGGGGCATAAAATTCCATACAATAACACTTTCGAAGGCTAGTTGTTTCGGAGCAGCTGAGCATGTACGTTTGGCAATAAAAAACGTTTAATGACAGATTCCTTTATTCAGCGTCTCTGATATTCTAGTGGACCAAATTCTACTCGTGGTATCCGGGATATGCTTGGAAACCTTGTCTTTGCCGGCATTGCAGTCAACAACTTGGATGGTAAATACGACTTAGTTGCGTTAGCTATTTACTAACCACATTAAAAAATCTACTTCATAGCGAATAAAAAATTGATTGTACCATTGATTATTTATTTGAAAGCTATTTTTGTAAATTCAGAATTACAATGAATATTCAGAAAACGGTACTCGCTTCTAATTTCAAGCACTTTGAAACTCAATATGTTGGGCATCCTCCAAGCAATTTTATACATAATTATATGGAGTGCTCTCCGATAATACAGGAAATATGAGGATCAGGGGATCATAAAGAAAAAATCAAAATAACATTATTTGAAACAAGTCGTCTCGTATCAGCATCCACGGCAGTTCGAGAATAATTAATACAAATATAATTTTATTTCTTCAGGATGTTTGAACCCATAGAAACTGCTACTCCCACCAGGCTTGTGCCCTCGGAAAATGGTTTTTACGTGTTGATCCTGGACAGTCTACTCAGCGAAAAATGTACGAAATACATCCATTTGAGTATATGATCGGCTTGTCATTTTCAATTGAAAATGGCCTAGAAGAAACAAATACTTGATCTTCCCAATCGATCCGAAATCCGATATCATAATGTTACGTTTTATTTATAGTCACGAATTCTCTGGTATTAAAATAATTTAATAAATAAAGTAACACTCAATAAAGTTTTTTATGCTCACTACAAAATCAGAAAAACCACATTTTATAGACTCACTTCTAACAGTTGCAGATTCCCTGATAGTTATTCCAAAATCATACAGAAGCTAGCATCGCAAGAATAATGGGAGAAACAGGACTGAACGAGGACCAACAAGAGTTTTTAGCTCAGTGCGAGGAAGAGTTTGCAGAGCGATTCACGGAAAACGACAAGGAATTTATGAAACTGAAGAATGAAACGCCAAGAACTCCACCGATCGTAGATCCATGGTACAACAAACCTCGTCGACCTCATTACGACTGGTCGCGTCAGAATCGTGAACAAGGTCGTAACGAGCGCAGGAATCATCATTCGGATCGTCGTAACAACGATAGGAATGATCGATACGATCGTCATGCTGGAAAACATCACCTTTATCAACGTAATTCGAGGCCATATTGAGCAGAGGCTTATTTTTCGATAAAAAAAAAAAAAAAACAAAAAGTTCCATACGAAAATACAATTTATATTTTACGAAACTCTTGGTTTTCAATAATTCTGTTATTTTTATTTCTCCCCTACGAAAAATATCATATAATTAGTGATAATTTATTGTGAAAATGGAGAAATAAGTGAAAACTGAATTTTAAAAATAACTATATAACTGGTGTATTTTGTTTTGTTTTGTTTTGTTTTTTTTTACCAAGCAGCATCTTTTACAACAATCGATATTATATACAAACTTAACGATCGACCATGTAATAGTACAAAAAAAAACAAATACTTTTAACGCAAAATCGTAAAAAATCTTATCCTTTTTTTTTCGATTCGTACAATACTACAATTCAAAAGCTATATATTTGTATAATATTTATGTGGTCGCTTTTGTTTTATTTTAAATAAGAATCGCATACGTCTCTGACAAATAGTTCAATAACGTTTAATTTGTTCATTTTGCAACGTATCTTATTGCCTGCGTTTTCTGCGTGGATTATCTATTTTATATAAATTTTTTCTTTGCATATATGCATATATACAGGTGGACAATATTGCTGTAGTTTTGTTTATCATAAATCACACACTCATCTCAAAGCTTTCGTATCGATCACTCTTCTTAAGTCTAGAACAGTCTCGACGTATTAGAACTAGAAGATTAAGGCAAAACAAAGAAAAATAAAATAAAAATAATAATCAAATTGATAATAAAAACGGATATTTACACGAATGTACAGAGTCAATAAAAACTGAGGGTTGCCTAATGACAATTGGTAGTTTTCGCCGTTTGAACTTTTGGTGTTCCAGTGCATTTTTAAATATTAATACAGAATAATCGACAAATGCAAATATTCTCTTGATTTCAAAGTTTTGCCATTTTTAAATCGCCTCGATTCCGGCTGCCGCTTAAATACTCTGGTAAATCGACAGTAAAACATTTGAATGGCGAAATGAGATAGGCATACATGATTTCTTGGAAATCATTTTAACATAGAAACCCTTAGCGAGAGAATACCGGTGGATTTATCGATCATTTGGAGAGTTCTGACGAGAGTCGGTGGAAATTTTTTCCACTCGTCAGCCCTATCACAGCTTTCGCATATTTTATTTTCTGTATTTTTACACGTACCAGGAAAATCATGACTTTCGAAGACTTTCATCGGAGACTAACGCAATTACGTTTCACGGGCTTTCACAGTAATTCTTCATGAGGAAGACACCGCTGCTATCTTTCTCCCTTGCCTTCCGTCTCTCTCTCTCCTCTCTCTCTCTCTCGGCTAGAGACACAAGTGACCGATGCGAATTCGAATGGCTTCATGCCATTAAAAGTTAAAAATTCAATGTCCCGCCAGAGGTTTTGAGAACCGAGTCAGAAACCGGAGCCGATATTAAAACCGAGCGAAAGATCGAGAGAGACTTTTGTCACCGTACAACAATTCAATCTCCAGTACGAACAAAATGGAAATATTTATATACATTGAGTCTTCGTGGTTTGCGCAGCGCCTTTCTTTCGCATTTTATCATGAAAATCATCCTGAGAAGAAGAAATTTCCGAATTGCGATGGTCCCATAGGTGGATTTCAAAACGGCGGGCAATTTACACCCGGATGAAGGTACTGGCATTTATCTCCGACGCGGCAAAAGCCATTTTTCGTGAATTGCCGACAGATCGGTGGTTGTTTACCGTTTCCTCGCCATCCGCCTCTCCAGCCGCCACCGCCCATGCGAGGGCCCATGGGTCCACCACCGGGGCCGCCGCCCCTGAACCAGCCGGGACCCGAGCCTCGACCTCTGTTTCCGTGCATCGGGCCCCCGCCTCTCGGTGGCCCTCCTGGGAAGTTTGGCCCCGGGGGACCGTACATCCCCGGGGGACCAGGTGGCCCTTGAAAATTACCGTAACCCATATCATCCGGGCCCATCATCCCGTATCCTTCCGGTTGATTGAACATCGGTGGTCCCATCATGCCTGGCGGGCCCATCGGACCATCCATTCCTGGAGGAAAACCTCCCGGCATGTTTGGCATCGGTTGCTGCATAGGATTCATTCCAACATCGGGAACAACTACTTTTCCGTCTCCTGTTCTCCATCCACCGCCTCCACCCCCGCCCCCACCGCCTCCGCCTCCACCTCCGCTGCTCATCGGCCCTGCCATCGGTCCACCGCTCATATCCGGCGGTCCCATGTGATTCATGGGACCCATCATCGGCCCCGGCGGCATCGGAGGCATCGGTCCCATCGGCCCCGGTGGTCCCATCGGGGGCATCATCGGCGGCTGACTGTGCGGATAACCCGGTGGGAAATGATAACCAGGCGCCTGCATTACCGGCGCGGGGGGCGGCAACGTTGGTTTTGGCTCCGGCCATGGCACTCCCGTGAAATCCTTCTCGCTGTCTTTGTTTCCCGTCAAATCTTCCAACGGTATTATCTTCGGGTCGGTCATTATGTGGTGACGCTCTTCGTCCGGTTCAGCCGGCGAATCAGGGATCCTTCAATCAGAAATAAAATCAGACACAATAATTTTAATAAAATGCTCAAAAATTAAAAAAAATAAAAAAAAAAAAAACAGTAACGCTATCAACGATCCTAGGTGGGGAACTTGAAATTTGGAAAATAAGTAAATCGTTCACTTACATGCTTCGGTTGAAGTAAAGAGCTTGGAGAATTCCTTTTTCTCGAGCATACTGAATTTCTTTTTCTCTGCTGTCTTTTCCAGGCTCAACCAGAGGAGCTTGTAGGTCGATTGGAATCAAAGGTTTCCACGTTGTTTTTTCCTCCATAACATCCTCCGAGCTGAGCTTTCTCGCCATTTGGAAAGCCTCGCGTTCGTTTTGTTTTTCCATCTGTTTCATATCCGTAAATGTTTTGGTAACGTTGACTCGTTCGGTTTCGTCCAACTCGAAGTAACGGATCGATTCTAAATCCGTCTTCCACTTGAGATTCTTTTTGGGACCTTTGCGCTTTTGTAACAACAAAACGCTTCGCAAACCGTCGACGTACCGAATTTCTGGTTGCGGGCTCAGACTCCTGTCTTCTTTTTTAACGAAATTGCTACCATCCCCGCCCGTTTCTTCGCCCTCTGGGGACGCCAACGTTTTTGATTCCTCCGAATCTTCTTCCGAGTCTTTCGCATCAGCTTTGACAGCTAACGCTGCCATTTCCGTTTTAACCAGATTAGAAACGCTCGTTTCATAATCCTCATTCCCATCAGCGTCCAACTTCATCTCCTCGGCGTCTTCTTCTTTGATCTTTTTTACAAGATCTTCCTTGTCTTCTTTGTCCTCGTCTGTTTCAAGAGTATCCTGATAAAACTGCAAATGCAACATGAATTAACGAATGTTCTTGGCAAGCATGTTTCGTCGATTGATTATTGTCTCAGGGAAAATAAAAAAAACTTACTTTGAAATTAGGCTTCACCGCAATTGGTGATCTGTCTTCGGCTGTCTGTGGCGAAGACGGATTCTGGGATGGAGACTCGTGACCGTCAGAATTCGTATGATCCGATTTCTTCGAGTCGGCGGTCCCACTGTCCTTCGATATCGAAGCTTTTCTCTTATTCCGTTTTCTCGGCTCTTTGCTCTTCGTTGACGCCGTCATCAACGCGTCCATAAACATGTCGCTTTCTTGCAAAACCATTGCTGTGAACAAAATTTGACCGAACATGAGAAAATGCAAGATTGTTTTAATTTTTTTCAAATATTTCACCAATTTAACAGAACATTCCTCGTGGAACAAAGTCTCTCAATTTATCGAGCTTATTGTACAGAAATATATGTTATTTGACACAGGAATAATGTTATTATAAAATAATCGTTGAACCATCGCATCATTGGACACGGGCTTCACAGTGGTCCAAAATATCTACTGAAAAATCAATCTGCAAATAAAAAACATTGGAATTTGGAAGATCCGAAGCTCTTATCACATGCGACCCTGAATATATATTTCACCACTTATTATTTTCTATGTAGTTAAAAATTGTTGTATAATATTTGACGGCACGGCGGTACGACCAGCTCGGTAAAACCGAAACGAATGTTTCGAGATCTCAAATAGATATTATGTAAAAATACAAAAACATGAAAATTTTGTAAATCAGTCGATTTGTGCACGCTAAAATGCAAAAAACGATTCACGCGATTAGAAGATAAATGTATTTCGTTCATTTATTCGTACGTTGTGACAAAAAAATGATAAAGCAACAGGTGAAATTCAAGAGGATGAAGAAAGGATAAGGATGCGTGACGAGCATGCGTTCAGAGTTGAGGTTTTTAACTCTAACATCGAGAATCATCCTTATTGGCTAATTTGAAGATTCAACTACATTCTGTTTGACGCATTCATTTTTCCACGAAAGCGTACAAAAAAATTCGATTAAAGTTATTCGACATATGACGTGTACTGTGTTATTTATTTATCCATATAAAATTTGCCTGAAATCCAAGAGTTTGAATTAAACATTTCTTAGATTGCTACGGTGTGCTAAGACAATCAACATTATTAGTTTGTAATAAAAAGGTTTCAACGCCTCCTCATTAATGCGAATGGATTCAAGACTTCCGCAAAGTCGTTACGCAAAATCCTCGAATCAAATAGTCCAATAATACGTCGCACGAATCTCCTATTCATGAAACAATCAAAGCGCTGAAAAAAGTCTAACTGAATAAATATCGACTATTGTTCTACGAGAAAAAGGTTTCTACGAAAAATTGTCGATTGTGACATGTTGAGGGTCCCCGTTCGATTTATTTTAGTTTGAGATTCGATCAAATCATAATGTACGAATATTTAAATACCCCAAGAACAGAAATCAGCATAAATTGCTTCATCGAATATCTGAAGAAAATTCTTATTCCATTGCAATTTATAAAATCTGGCTTATAACTGTATCAAAGTTAAGTTATAGCTCAAAAGTGTTTAATTCGAAATGCAATAGTAAAATAAATCATTAAAATTATAAATCGTAAATAATCTCCGATTCAATTAGACTTTTATTCGAAGCTTCAAAATTTTAAATGGAAGATCATTTCAATAAACGAAGATTCCGTTTCCCACCATTTCCTGATACAAAATAACAATACGAAAAATAATTTATTCTTGTTGAAATTCTAAAATGTTAAAGGAATAAAATGCTTCCATATTCCTCATCGATCGTGCATCAGTATCAAGAAAAATGATTCGGTGAAGATCAAAACGAATGATCAATAATAAATGAGGCATTTCATAGCGATATAGCGAAATCGCGGGTAGAATTAAATTCGATCCACCGACAACTGGTGTCCGAAAGCCACAGGCAGGTGGTGTGTTTCGTGACTCTATACCCATCGCTAGAATGGGTCGATATCACACAAATGGTTAGTATGCGAATGGGAAACTCGCACCCAAGATACCTCGTTATCACCGTTGCAAAAACATCGGTCTCTCTCTTTTTCCTCCTTACATATTCAATTGAAACAGAGCTGAAATGCATCTGAGCGATGTTGCACAATGTACGAGTAGCAGGAAGCATTTTTTGTGAACGATATTTAGAAAGAATAATATTGAGAATATCGATATCGTTGACACATTTAACAAATGATTGCAAGATTTTTCCAAAAACGAAAATCTTCGCTTACATTTTTGCGCACAAGCTCGGAAGCGCTTTTCAATCAATGAAAAAATTCTTCGATATCGTTGAATTGAAAGTATTTGAGTACGAAAAAAAAGAGAGATACGGATTTCGAGACGAATTTTTGTAGCTTTAAAAATTTCTTCCACACCGGAGGTATCTTAAAGACTCTGGATTGTTTGTTTTTGTGAAGAAAAAAGCCCGGTCAAGTTCGCTGGTTATCGATACCAACACGCGCCTCGTACTTTAATCGACTATTTTTCGACTATGTTCATATAGTTATATGTATGTTTTATTCTCTCCAGTTTTGAGAGGCGACCATCGTGGCACGGATTTCCCTCTCATCTCGACGATGTCGTAATCGATGAACTCCTTCCAACGTTAAATTGTCCGCTGATCCGAAAACGGCGCCACCGCTCTTGCGAAATGCCCTGATTCGCGTAATCCAACTCATTGTTAAAAGTTTCTCTCTCTCTCTCTCTCTCTCTCTCATTTTCTCCGCTCTCTGATTTTCCGTGCATGACTCGCTGCATGTTTCTCCGAGCCGAGTGCAGACGCAGAAACGAGAGAAAGAGACAGAGCCTTTCTTCGAAGATTCTCTCAAAACCCCTTAATCATCTTTTCCACCCCCATTTGCGAGAAAATGATAAACAACCTCGCGCGCTCGGTTGCCGCCGTAACTCTCGTCGAGAAAATTCTACTTCTTCCTGTCGTGCATACTCGATCGCTTCGGATTACTACGCAGAGAAGATTGTCATCTGGAGAATGAAACAGAATTGCGTAAAAAAAATATCAATTTTCCTTCTTTATCTCCCGCTTTCCCTTGTCGT
Organism: Venturia canescens; assembly: GCF_019457755.1. Taxonomy (NCBI): domain Eukaryota; kingdom Metazoa; phylum Arthropoda; class Insecta; order Hymenoptera; family Ichneumonidae; genus Venturia; species Venturia canescens. Next base: position 6,696,214 of record NC_057425.1, read on the forward strand.
TCGCCTCTCGTCACGTGTGCAAATCGTGGAATTCAATTAAAATCGCATGATTTTTCGATCCGAATGAAAATATGAGAAACGCCGAGTAAAGGAGAAACAATTGGCTCATCAAATTATCCACGTTCTTCGAATTTAAAAAACTTTTAATCCTTTTAAAAGAATTTTTTTACAGAATAAAGGCGAAAAGATATTTTTATGAATCTTTCGTTAATTTAGTTTGATTCTACGTTCTTGATCATCATCAATAGAAAATTAGTTTCCCAACATTTTTTTCCAACTTTCTAATCCTCAAACTATACCAAACTTTGTCGGGATTGAACGAGTGGATGAAAATATGAACAAGGCCGTCTAGCTTTCAGCCGGATAATCTAATGTCGCATGTTTCGCTGTACGAGTCTAATTAGATTGGAAGAGCAAGAGTTAATATAGCAGAAAAGCCAAGAGTTGAATACTTCCACACTGCGGATCAATTTATTTGAATACTCCTCAGTTTTTTTTCGTATTTTCCAATATATTTAAATAATAGTATATATATATACACATTTTCATGGATATATATACATGTATTTATGTAGATATATTGGATTTACATATACAAGGAAAGAAATGTGAACAGACAAAAGTTTGTTGCCTTACCTAAGTAGCAATAGGTACACTATCTCTCCGTGTGAAGGCTCACGTATTTGGGCGTAAATTCACTGTTTTTTTTTGCATTTTCGTCGACGAACGTTCCGTCTTCGTTTCACAATCGCGAAACCGAATTATTTCGCGATAAATTTGTATATTTTAACGGTAAAAAGAGCACGTCGCTGTTTTTTTTTTGCTCGTCTCGTTGTTCTCTTTTTTTTCTCTCGAGCGTTTTGTTTGTTTTCCTTCGCGCAACACACAAAAACATGGTTTTCCAAATTTTCTCGTTGTGTTACGGCTGACTGACGCTGTACGGGATATTTTGTTTGGTAGAATGAGCATTTTTGTTCCAAGCATTTTTTTTACCTGTCGGATCTTCTTAATTTAGGAATATATACGAAGGCTCGGATTCCGCTCCGTAAAACCTGCTCTTCTCTCTTCTTTCCCTTTTCGACTCGCTTTGCATCCTTCTAGAACCTGACGATCAGGGCGCGGAGAAGTTACACGCACGCACACACGCAGGGGGAGAAGAGCAACCGAGAATCCCAGCGATCCACGAAAAAGACGAGCGAGGAAAGCCGCTGATGGCAACGCGCTTCTTCTCCGTTTCTTGGTCTCTTGCCTAAGTCTTGATAAACATCTCTAATAATTATAACTTTACAGTGGGTCGAGGTTTATAACTATTTAAACATGTCACATCGAGGAGAGAGTACTCGAAGTTACAGCGATGCTAAGATTCTCCTGAAAGAATTAGCCCTGTTAGTAGATCATTTTTATAAAACACGAAAAAAACGTATGCTGAAATTGAGAGCAAACTCATGGAAACACAATCGCAAATCGAGCTCCAATTTATTGGCGGCGATTTTTAGCCGTATTCCCTTTTGCGATTCACAAATTTGAAACACCTATGCTCTTTGTTCCTCCGTAACGTACCACCTGCAAACTCAATACTTAAGAATTAGTTTTCGTAGATAAACGCTGCATGTATGCTCGATAGTTCGGGGCGATCGACCGTCCAAACGACATTTAAATATATTATTTGCGGTATACACATTCCGCGATGAACTCTACACCGATCAGCCTGAAATATGAGCATCAAGTTGCTCGCTAAATTGAGATAATGATTAGGCTAAACTATTGACTTTGTTCCACGTCGAGAGCCTGCAAATAATTCAAGACAGTATCCCCGAAATCGATCGATTGATAGATTCTTTAGACATTACAGGTGAAAAAAGTGAGTCCTCAAGGAAGCACACAATATTTATGAGAAATTAAACGCGCGAGCATAAAAATGTGAATATTTCAATGAAATTCGACAAGGGAGGTAATGAGGAATAAAAAATTGAAAATTTTAATGTGGAATGCATTTAAAAAATCGAGTTCAAGGATTCGAGATGACGAGAAAAGATTAGCCACGTTATGAAACGTTGTACCGTTCGATAACGCATACTTACGTTTAGGTTTTGGTGATATGAGTTTGATAGCGCCTTTTTTCTCCTCGGTGGGTTCAGCGGGTGGATCGAGCGACAGTTTAGCTCTTTTGTCAGCGGGGGTAGAAGTTTCGCGTAGCGGTGAAGTTCTTTTGAGCGTGGTCAACGGTTTGGGCGGAATAATTTTTTTCTCGACGATATTTCCGGTTGCTTTTTTTGCTACTGATCGGGGCGGTGGAGGTTTGACCTCTTCCTCGAGACCTGTGGATCTAAACTTGGAGTTGAAAGTTTTAACGGTTTTAGGTCGCGCGGAGTCGAGTGAATTTTTTCGATTTTCTATAGAAATAGAAATATTTTTCTTCTCCAAAATGGTTGTATTTCCGCTGACGATGTTCTTCTTCGCCTCGGTTTTGTCTTTGTTTTCTTTGGAGCTGTCCTTCGAATCGGTCGACGATTTTCTCAGCCCGGATTCACCGGTCGAGCTCTGTTTCTCGTCCTCGGCTTTTTTCTTCGGTATTTTACCCAATTTCGAGCTCAAAGCTTGAGCCTGAACTTTCTCGAGAGTAGCTTTGTCCTTGTCGGCTTGATCTTTTTTCAACTTTTCTTTTTCTTTCTCGCGTTCCTTGTCCCGATCGGATTTGCTCTTAGTGGTCGACGTCGACGACGACGAGGAAGAGCCGTGTCTGCTGCTCGACGACGAGGAATGATGTCTGTCCTTGTCCTTGGAAGACTTAGAGCTCGAACTTCTCGTGCTGCTGGAACTAGAGCGATGTGACGAACGGTGAGAGCTCGAAGAGCTTGAACGATGAGAGCTCGAGCCGTGTTTCGACGAGCTGCTCTTTGAGCTTGAGCTGCTGCTCTTTTTATCTGCACTACTGCTAATGCTCGATTTTTTATCGTCAGTCTTATGAGAATCACGATTTTCTTTGTCGCTCGATTTGTTTGAATCGCTGCTAGCGTTTTCCTTCGTCTCTTTATTTTTCGTGCTCGACTCAGCGTGTTTCGGTAAATTCGGCGATGCTTTGGTTTCATAGGACAATTCCTCGGACGCGGCTTCGTACGTCTCGTCGTCCAGTCGCTCGACCGTCATTTCCTCCTCGTTCCCACCATTTTGCTGCTGCTCCATCGGCCCCGTCTCATTCTCCGTTTCTCCGTTCATCTCGTGACACGAATTCATCGCGTTGTTTATATTCGCCGCGTCGGTCTCGACCTTAACGAGCACATGATTGCCGTCGCGAATCGTTATTTTGCAAACAGGACCGGAGGGCATTACGGAAGTTCCGTTGCCCACTACAACGTAAGATTGCTTCGTGATGTGCTGGACTTGCTGCTGTTGGTGCGTCTGTGTCGTCGGTACAGCCGACGGATTCAAAATGTGCAGTTGCATCGGCTGCGAAGGCAACGGGTTCGTTTCTATCGTATAGTTGTTCGTCGTTGGCTCAAGATCTTGCACCTTGACCGTCGTCGTCGTCGTCTCGCCCGTTTCCTCCCCCGCGTTGTTCCCTCCGTCTACTATCGTATAATGTTCTGCCTGCATCACAGAATTCGGGTTCTGCGAATTGTTCGTTCCTATTATTTGCGCCGGTACCGAATTCGGCGCCGCCTCCCCCTTGACAATCTTCAACCATTGCTCGACCAAGCGACTCGCTAATAATCTGACACCCTGGTGCGACACTTCCTTCGATAAACCCTTTATCAACTTTGGACAATTGTTGCTTTTCAATCGCTCGATCTTCACCGGGCACAGATGCAACAGTTCCAATAATTCTTGTATCAGGGCCCAATTTTTCGCTACTATACCGTCCGTTAGCCACATGTGAACGAGACTCCAACCTCCTGCGTCCATGAATCTAGAAGTCAAGCCAAGACGAGCGTATTTTCCCCAATCTCTTTTCCACCTCTCGTTGACTACTTATTTATAATAAAGAAATATTTATTTCTTTACGTCACCGAATGAGGATTGTTTTTTATTTTCAAACGTTTTTATCAGTTATATACGAGAGCTAGAGTACTAGAAAAATTTGTATTCGATTTGTTGGACACATATCAGTAAGTACGGCACATTAAAGACAACCGCCCAATGGTTCAGAGTCCAAATATCAGTTAATATTGCATGCTTCATTTGTTTCATCACGCCAGTATTTTATGGAAAAATACACGCGTGTCTCACATGCCCTGAAAATGTTTGCTTTACAAATTTCTCGAGGAATGGCTCCTCCGCGTCGAAAAATCGTACGAAATCTCATAAATTTGAGAACAAAAAGGAGAAAATAGATCGAAAAATCGTAGCGAATGGGAAAATTATGATTATACTCACTGGCTCAGAAGTTCGGTGTTCGTTGTCTTGAGAATTTGTATGTAGATGCATTTTGAGACGAGCTTCTTGGAGAACTTGGTCATTAAATTGGCCAAACGATGCACCTCTTCTTTGCTCTTTATCCCGCCCGTAGGTCCCAGCAAAACGCTCAGACATTTGAGCAGTTGAAACGGATCTATTCGCGGCTGGAATACGAACAGATAAATTAATTAAGACGAAAATCTATACAATTTCGGCTTTCGAGAGTGTAGCTGTTTTAGTAAGCTGTAGGACACATATCAGAAAGTTCGGCTCATTGAATACAACCGCCCAATGGTTCAGAGTCCTCAAACTTTTGCTTTAGCATGTTCATAAACATTATAATCGTACAAAAATGTCGAATCGAATAAGTTTGTACGTCTCAACATGCTGATGAATATTTCTTTCATTCATGAAAGCTACAAAATATGTTCGTGAATAAAATATTGAAAATTAATCATTATCAATATCATCCTAACTTTTCGTTATTAATATTCTATCGTCTTCAGAACGATTTCTTTCATAGAAAGTGTTCAGAGTCCTTAAAAATTTATTACTTTATCAAAATCAAGAGAAAAATGTGTTAACGAAATTTTGCATAAATCAATGTTTCCCATTGTTTTTTTTTGAACTTAAAAATGAGTTTAAAGAACCCTTCAACTAAGAGAAACATTGTAATATCAAGAAAAAATAGTAAAATTTTATAATTTTTTATAAATAAAAAAAATTATAGTAAACTTGATAATAATTATTGAAGTATAATCGTGTTTGATATTACGAAGGCGTAGTCGTGTTCGGAGAAAAAAAAATAAACAAAATGTACCATAGAATGTTCGCGGAATGTAAATAAATAGTAATTTCAATGGTCTTGCGAGACGCTGGAGATTTTGCTGTGGGACAATCTCTCGTACGTCGCTCACTCGGCGAACCGTGCCTAAAGTGGCTACAGTACACAGTGCGATCCCTACACACTATGCGCTTCAGACGTGTCTCCGTTTGTAAAATCACGTGAACACAAGCTGTACCGTCTCAAGTCTACCGGAAAGGGACCGAAAGTGATGGGGGGAGGTGAAGCACGTAGGCACGATAGAGAGGGGGGTGAGGGGAGGGGAGGGGGATTTCTAAAATTTTAATGAATCGTTGAACGATTGGAAAATGTAAGAAAAACGATTTTTCAATAAAACATTTGTCGAGAAAGGTTATTTTTCAATATTTTCCGGTTTTTTTTTTTGCTTTTTGGGTCAAATCTATAAACGTATGGTCAATTACAAATTGAAGAAAAATGCTTCCATTAATTCTCGTTCGTTGTAATGAGCAATTGAGAAATCAACATTATTTCGTAATAAAAACAGAGCTATCGAACGAGGCAACACTCGATTGAAGTCCAGCCGAAAAAATGGGGCACGTGAGAGAAACGATTCACCCAAGGTTATTGATCTCAGCACCTCGTTGACGGCCATCTTGTCTTTTATTTTGGCTTTCTTGCACACAAAAGGATGACGAGAGCGTGCGACTGAAGCGCTATCTTTCGTTGAAGAAAAACAACGTGAAAATTTTCCAACATGTCGAGATAAATGATATTTTATTTTGTCATTTTTTCAATTTGTTTCGTTTTATCATCCAAGAAAACTCACCATTTTGACGATTTTTGCACGTAATCCTTGTGGTTAAAACTCTAGCCGACGAAACTTCCCGATAACAGTATCATAGTACGAAAATCTGCAACGAGACGGAAAAAAATGGTTTTGCACTCAACATTTACCACTTTTCGTGTATAAGCATCTTATCCTTCTTCGCCAAATATTTTAATCGATATTTCAACGAAAAACAGTAATCAATTAAACAGAATGAGAAAGAGATTGGAGAAAATGCGAAGATCGTTGAAAAATCATTGGCCTCTTTCAAGAAATATCTAACAGCCCCTCGTTAGATTAGCTGAAAAGTCTCACTTTGCAAATGAAAGAAAAAAAAAATGGAAACGAAAAACCAAAATACGCGAATCTAAGTGTAGATCACACAAACAAAGGAAAGATAGCGAGGCGTGGCCTTGCCTAGTAACACCGATCCATATGGAGACGCAAATGCCCGCTGCCGTCACGAGTCATCGAAATAAAAAAAAAGTCCAATGCAAAATAATACCCTACCAGTCAAATTCTCTACAATTTCAAGTTTTGTTCTTCCTCCTACGTGCCCTCTGCATAAATATTCTTGTAAGATGAGCTCTTTGGATTAACGCTATTAGTCAAGCAAAGTGAATGATGTATATGAAATTTCGTGAAAATATTATTCGTTCGTACGCTAAAGATATTGGCAAAAATGCGAATGCTAAAATTCAATCCTGCGTGGCAACACGGTCTGTGCTCACGAATAGCTCCGACTGGCGACAAGTTCGTTTGCGCACCGTACTTCGCGCATGTAGCCTCGATTTTGTTTCAGTCTTTTTTTTCAGCATTCACCCCACCACTAACCACTAAAAACCTGGAGTTTCCGATCTTCCCGACCAATCGAAAGCTCTCAACTTCTCCCATTCTGTAGCCACAAATTCCCCTTCCGGCCCTCCGCGCAAAATCACAATGATGTCACGATTGGCTCGTTCTATTTATATTCTAATAATAATAATAATAATAATCACGATTTGCATATCTCCAATGATTGACCTCTGTACTCGTTTTACTTGCTCATTAATCAAATTATATCACACTCCCTAACACTGAATCATTTTTGGAATGCGGGGGGCAAGGAATGGGACAAAATACGATATTTTCGACACTCAACGCCCGAATAGCCCTCACACAATCTCTTGCGATCAAAATGGCTCTTTTCCGGATTTCTATCAACGCGGATTTATCGTTATTCATGTCAAACGTTAAAACGAAGCATCGTTAATCGATCTTGCCCGTGATTTTTCGGAAATCAAATTTTATAACGGTCAGCAATTTTGTTCATACGCGTCGCGCGATCGATTATTTTCTCGGAAGGTAGAATGAAGCGAACCCCACCCTTTCCCCCGCTCCTCTTTCAACTCTGACCATACCCTCGTTCTCTCACTCTAACTTGGTTTTTTTTCTTTTTTTTTCGTTTTCTTGTTCTCTCTCGCTCTCAAAAATGAGGTAAAAAGTTTGTATGCTCTTTTATAACGGCCAGTTACTCGAGCCAATCCACTCACATTAGTTTTTTTGTCAACAATTAAAATCCTTTTTATGGATAACAAATGTTCACAGCAATGTATAAGAAAGCAATCATTTCCTATACACGATTTTTTTTCAACAAAGCGTCCTCTCGATCGTTTTTGGGACGAGCGTCTCTCGATCCACAGCAACTGTGGACTTTCTATTTAGCTCCCGAAAAATATGGCTTCCTAGCACGATGAACGACGACTTTAGCGATGAGAGAGAGAGCTTTGAAAATCCGCATAAATCTTCGCGATGATCTTCCCATCTGAAAGAAAAAATTCGTTATATCACAAATCAGTTACCTTTTTAGTAGAGTTTCTCGATTTATCCACGACTTTTAGCACTAACAAACCCGCATTTTATCAAGAATATTAAAAAAATATTGTGTTCTCACCTAACTACGTAGCACGAGCTGCTGTGTCCGAACAGGAAATAAGCGTAGCGTCGATACACGAGTCAAGCCATAGTCTATATTTCTCTTCTCCCACTACACGAATTTTTTCATTGAATTGAAAACTGTCAGTAATCTCACGATAATTCTTTATTTATTAATACTCTTCAAACAAAAGTAAAATTAACACGAAATTGTACAACGAACGCAGCTTTAACTTGAATTATAATTGAATAATAAGACCTGATTTGACTTTAGACGTCGAAGGTTGGATTATTCGAAGTCAGCTTGACTTACGCTTTTCCGGGAGGCAATAATATAAAGATTATTCTTTCACTCGAAAACATAAAAAAATATTATAGACACTTTTTTAATAATAAAATTATTTTTGTTCATGGTCTCCATTGAAATTCATATCAGGTTCTTTTTTCTTTATTCTCATTTCCGAGCCACTGAATCCAGCGGTATACGACGTCATACAGTAGTTCTCAATTAGCCGAAAAGCATGGATTCCTGAATATGCAAACATAACCTATGAAATCGTGAGGTTCTCAATTCACGGAAAAATACTAACAAGTGCATTTTCGATTTTTATTCAACTAAACATTTGTTGCTTAAAAGCATTATGTCACTGATCCATAGCCTTCAGGCTGCATCTGCAACCGCGTTGTCGATTGTCCGAGCAAACTTCGCCAATAGGGTAATTTAGTACCGTAAGTTTTATAGTTCACTATTGAGTACCGGTTTCCATACAGCTTTGAAAAATTGTTCTCAGGCTGCATCAGTTCGATACATTTGCAAAGGCACTCCTCTCTATAACGAGGAAAACGAAGATATCGTTGAATCTGGTAACCAGGAAAACGAGCCGTACATTGATCCTGCAAAAGATAGACGCAAACCAGTGCCCGTTGAAACCAGCATAAAATACCTTGCCAGTGACGGTTTGTGTGGTTTATTATTCTTGTTTATTGTTTTATATTTTACTACATTTCGAACTGTTTGATAACTTACAAGTGATAGTCATTCTGTACATTTTCTCAGTATCTTTTCGATAACTTTTTGGGAATTGCCGTCAGATTTTCTCATTGTTCTCAAATTTTTTTTATATATTAATAGATTACATCGATATTAGCCCTTCAAACCTCGATATACAGGATCTGCTTTTACTTAAATATTTTATTGCATATGAAGTAATGATAAAAGTTCTTGGATTTACTAAAGATCCTCAAATGATTGTTAAAGCTATTGTTGTTTTAAAAGATGTACCGTTACGACAATGGTTCCACAAGGAAAATGAATACTTCTAGAAATTTTCTAGAAATAACTTGGGAACTTTCAACTTGGAAGGATTTTGTAAATCCATTGAGACTTTGATCAGCAAGTAATAGTTTTATATAATAAGAGTTTGATTTTTCAAATCGTTAATGGGATTCAATCGTTTTGTTTTTATCTTCAGTCCAATTAAAATTTTGGAGAAAATGAAAGTTTGAGATTTTTTTTTGCATTCACAGAAAGTTATATTTATTTGTATCAACATTGATTTTCAGCTTATAAGGAAACTTATGGCAATAATCTGGTCTGGAAATTATACCGAAGGAATCACAAGGGAATGTACCCACCTAAAAAAACCCGGAAAACTTGTGTGGTAATATTTTACTTATGGGCAAAAATTATTAACTAACGCGAAATTAAATTGTAGAGATTTTTAATCATTAACTTTGAGCATGGTACCGACTAAATATGTGTTTTTCTATATTACAGCGCCAGGGTATAATTTCAACTGGAAATCCTTGTCCAATCTGCCGCGATGAATATTTGGTGTTTGATCACAGAAATACCGCTCTACTGAAGCAATTTATTTCTGAATACAACGGAGCAGTAGTTAGTTACAAGTAAACATTTTTCAGAATTCGACATTGGAGAAAATTCATCTGTTTTTCTAAATAATCCTGCATTTATTCATGATTACTTTGCATGATTTGATTCCAGGCAATCAGGAATCTGTCAGAAACAACACAAAAATCTTTTGATCGCTATCTACCGGGCGAAAGATTTCGGCACGATAACATTCGACGTACCGTTCAGAGAATATAATTATTCAGATTGGTACAATCCTGAAACCGAGATTACAAATAAATCCGTTCAATCGGAGTAAACCAAGAAAACAGTTGATTCTATAATTCATAATAAATTTGTAAATAGATGGTTAGAACAAAAAACTTGAAAATAATGAGTTCAGAAAGCTTGAGAGGAAAATTTGTGATCGTTGGTGGTGGAATAGCCGGAGTATCATGTGCTGAAAGTTTAGCGTTTCTTGCACCCGAGGCACGTGTTATTTTGATAACTGCAAGTTCTCTAATAAAGGCAGTCACGAATGTTGTTCCCCTCGGTACAACCGTAATGAAGTTTGACGTCAAAGAAGAAAATAACAAAGTACTCAGCGATAAACACCCGTCGATAAAAGTAATTCACGACACTGTCATAAAGGTAAATACGAGTGATAAAACGCTTGAAACTTCAAACGGTGAAATAATTGGGTACGAAAAGTTATGTGTTTGTACCGGAGCAAAACCACGATTAATTTGCGAAGATAATGAACATGTAATTGGTATTAGAGATATGGAATCTGTAGAAACTTTGTCCCAGAAAATACGTGCTGCTCGAAGAATCCTTGTTGTAGGAAATGGTGGAATAGCCACTGAAGTTGTTCACGAAATAGAAGGTCTCGAAGTAATTTGGGTCATAAAAGATAAACACATTTCAGCGACTTTCGTGGACCCTGGAGCAGCCGAATTCTTTCAAGATAAATTGCTCAAAAATGTCAATGAAACAACTACCGAGAAAACTCGTGAAATGAAGAGAATCAAATACACGATTGTTGACGGAAATACTAGCAAAAATGGACCGGCTCTCGGTCCTGATTGGCATAGCAAATTTATGATTAAAGGGAACTCCACTTTGCCTACCAAAGTAAAAGTCGAATACGAAACCGAAGTTGCTGAAATCCTGAAATCTTCAGAACTTGTAGATCAGAGTTCTAACGAGAATTGGCCAGTGTGGGCAAAACTGACGAACGGAAAAACAATTGGTTGCGATTTTATAATATCTGCAACGGGAGTTTCTCCGAATTCGAATTTACCGGGATTGGAAAATCTCGTTAAATCTGAGGATGGTGGATATTCTGTTGACTGGGAGATGAAAACATCGGAAAACGAAATTTACGCAGCCGGTGACGTTTGTACAGTGAATTGGCAATTGGCCAAACACTGGTTTCAGATGAGGCTCTGGACTCAAGCGCACCAAATGGGTCGTTACGCTGCCAAATCAATGTATTCATCTTCCGCGAACGAAACGTTTCATCAAGATTTTTGCTTCGAGTTATTCACTCACGTGACTAATTTCTTCGGCTACAAAGTAGTTCTCCTCGGTCTTTTCAATGGACAAAAATTGGCAGGAAATTATGAAATACTGCTGCGAATGACGAGAGGCCTCGAGTACATTAAACTCGTAATGAAAAACGGCAAAATGGAAGGAGCTGTTTTGATCGGTGAAACGGATTTGGAAGAAATGTGTGAAAATTTAATCCTCAATCAATTAGATCTCAGTATTTATGGCAAACATTTACTCGACCCCAACATTGACATTGAAGATTATTTTGATTGAACGTTTTCATTGAATACAAGAGAAATTGGACATTTGCCAAATAAAACATGCAACCATACTTTTCCGACTTACATGAATATTTTTTCTTATATAATACGAAATTGAGCTTTCACGTATCTTATTACTACTTTGTTAGTATTGTCACTTTCAATCTTATGGCACTAGACAATAAAAAATATAAGTCTGTTTCTCGACAGTGTATTAAAATAGGTTGAATCCAGAGATTGGCTTCGGTCAGATAAGAAGTCGTTTAAATTTGAAACGAATAATTGCAAAATTTAGCCACTTATTATGAACTTTCACATAATAATTAGTCGTAGGAATATAGGGACTTAATTTTGTTATGAAAAAATTGTTTTTTTTTTTCCCAATCATTCTAAACGACTTTTCCGACAAGCGCCAGTTACCTCTGCCTCTCACGAAGGTAAGCTCGAAAACACTCCGAAACGTCAGTAAATAATTTAACTGTGGTCAGTCAATACCTACGAAATTTCGTTTATATCACAGGCTCATTATGCGAAGTGTTGTTCCGCGGCATTAAGGTGATACATAAGAAAATCAAAGGAAATAAGAATTAATGTAAAGAGGGCAACGACGCTCGGTAAATTTTTCGGACGAATATTGCAAATTTATCGTTACACTAAGCAATATTTGTTGCATAAAGTAAAATGGAATGGATAAAATACGTATTTTAAAAAAGGACTAATGCTAAATAAATAAAATACTTTGGTTAAAAATTGGTCAATCTTATATAACCATAAAATCAGCAAAAATAACGAGATAAGCAGTATTTGTTTGTAAAACTATTAGATAAAGAAATTGAACTTAACATTTTTACTTCACATCAAACCTAACGCTTTTAGAGTTCGGTGGATCTTTGAAAAACGGACATACGTCGCGGTTATTCGATTTGATTGGAGAATATTTATTGATCGGTACCCTTTCCGAGTTGGCGTTCTTTTCGCTAACTACCGATTCGGAATTCTCGATAACGGTGTTGTTGATTTCGCTTATGTCTGAACCGTCATTTTCGTTATTAGTCTCGTTATTTTTTACATTAAGAATATTTTTCAAATCGTCGATAATGTTATAGACTTTGTCCATAGATTTGGTCACTCGACCACTCGTTTCTCTCGTTTCGTACTCGTGGCACAGACGGCTCAACGATTTAGCAGCGTTTTCCATCTCTTCGAGGTACTTGGCTATGTCGCTCCGACGCTTTTCTAATGTCGATTCCGTCGTTTCGTTCGCTTCCGTTCTCTCCAACATTGAATTGTCCAATGACAAATGATGGAGGCTTTCGTTCAATTGCTTTTTCATCGGAGCCATGTTTATCGATATTCTGCTGTTGTTCAATGAATCTTCGATGATATCACTGTCCTCGTACGCCTCCCAATTATCCTCGCTGTTTCGCAACTCTCTTATCGAATCCTCGATATCGTGGTCTCTCAAACGATGCACCCAATCGAGAAAATGCAGCGGTTCCCAGTGCGTCTCCAGTCCGGAATCCCGGTCACGTACGCGCACCACCGACCGCAACTCTTTATCTATCACCATTTGTTGCTGATAGAATTCCTGTAACGAAAAATAAAAATGATGACACGTTTTTCCAATTATTTCTATAACGAGCAAAAAAAACTGGGCTCGTCCGGGATTTGAACCCGGGACCTCTCGCACCCTAAGCGAGAATCATACCCCTAGACCAACGAGCCGATTTATAATAAATAATGTAATTTTTGTTTACGGCTTAAGTAAACAATCTTTTTCAAGATTTATCAATTGGACGATTCCGGGAAAGATAAACGAAAATGTCGACCGACGGTTTTCTCAACCACGCCTGAAGTCACGAGAAAAAGGAACTTTGCTCGTGGTTCTCTCTCAATCACAAAACAGAGTGTGTGTGAAGCTCCTTTCTCTTGAAATATTGGGATGTCCATGGAACCAATGATGTTTCTACTTTTTTACCGACCGAACGACTGATTAGCTCAAGTTAATGTCTCACCAATTCCTCTACGCTTATTTTATACATCATAAATAGTAACGAGCATTCAATTATGCGGCCTTTTCAATTTTTTGCTACGCCCAACAACTTATTCATTACAAATATAAGTCGCAGAATTGTGAAATTTCCACCATTTACAGTTGATTGTGTTACTCTTTACAAAAAAGAGATCGAGTACACACTGAACCATTTGAGAAAATATAAGAAAACTAAACAAATGATTGAACATTGGACCAGAAAACGTGACAACTAAACGTACGATATGAAAAAAAAAGGTCTTTTGGGCAAATAAATATTGAGGGAACGTTATTGACTGTAAGAAATATTTGTTATTTCCTGTATTGGATTGAATTCTTTCCATGAAAAATAAGAAATTTTTTATCCGATATATTGCAACAAATAATTGCCTAGGCAGATAATAAACGGTGAATTGAGATAGTATCGTGATCGGAAATTTGAGGACATACGATTTTTCATACGTGGAATGTGTCTCAGTTATCTGACACAGAGAAGTGCTGATAACTTAAGGAAATAATACAGCGAAAAAATCGTTGAGAAAAATTCTGGAACAGATACACCTGGCCTTGTTTGGATGTTATTGAAGTTTTAGTATCAAATGAAAAAGGGTATCGTTTGAGTTGTAATATGGAATTGGTGTTACAAAATACTAACGTAATTGACGCCAACATCTCGGCATCTTTCTGTGGCTTCTCTGACTAGCAATTGCATCTCATGCAAACTGACACCACCGGCCTTGATCGCTTCGTTGCTTGATTTCATTCGAAGGGCCGACTCCACCTCCGTGCTTTCGCACAACACCGCTTCGAGTTCTTCAAGGAAATTTGATTTGTAAGGCGTCACTTGTATTCTAGAGTTGTTGGTAATTAATTCTTTCATGCGATTGTTCCTCTCGACTTCGCTGGCCAACAAATCTTTTTCGATTTCGAGCTCTCTCTTCTGTCGATTGGTTTTCTCAAGAGCTCGTTTCTGTTTTTCCAGGCTTGTGCCCAGGGCTTGGATTTCTTGTTCATACGAACATTTTTGGGCATTGAGTTGCGCTTCGATCTCACGCTTCGCGTTCTCCAGCTCCTTGATCGCTTTTTGCTTCGACTCCTCCAGCTCGGCTCTCAATCTGCAGATTTACCGAAAAAATTTACACTTGGACGCGTTTTTTTGACTTGTGAGGCTAGGAATCCTCGGTGTCAAGTTTTTGATTGAATTATTCTCGAAATAAAGTGAAGCAATTTTTTTACGCTTCGAAAGATTAATTGCCGTGACACAACGAATTTGAAAAACAACCAACTTTTCTTCTTGTATTGTTGATATTTCCTGATGCGCGAACTCAAAATCCACCGGTTGGGCTGTTATCTGTTTGTTATTCTGGTCTCCATGGGGAAGGCATACCTTGAAATAATGATTGCCCCCAATAACCAAACGGTCTCCGTGGTTCAAGCGAACTCGACCGTTGACCATCTAGAAAAAAATTAAAATTTTTGTTATATTTCCGCGAAAGCATCTTCCAACTTGACGAATGAGTGAAAAAAGTCAATAAATTTTTGTAGCAAAAAAACAGAATGCGATCAAGAAATCGTGGGTAAATACCGAATGAGTGACATCTTCCATAATCGTATCGATTATCAAATAAATATAAATAAAATTGAAAAAACTTAAATCTCCTGATTGACATTTATTTATCATATCCGGAGAGAAACAACGTACCTGCCCATTGAGATAAGTATCAGCCTCGGCTTCCGGTGTGAGCGTCAAACTTCCATTATTATTTTCGATGGTACTGTGCGAAACGGAATCGAAAGATTAGATAAATGAGCGAGATTGTGTGTTGGTGCGTCAGTATGGCCACGCAATGAATATGAATATAGAAATAGAAGTCAACACCGCACACACAAAAATCCCTGTTTAGTGTGATTTATCGTGCAATTGTCAGTCAGCACGCTCAAGCAGGAAGCAAACAATGAAACGAGTAATATTCAGCGGGTTTTCGTCGACCCTGGTATGGAAAATGGATGCGCAAAAACAGAAAGATAAACGAATACTTCATTTTTTGAATGTTCGTGCATGGAAAAAAATACGTTTATTCGCACGGATGTGCGATAAGAAAATCGAGGAAGGAACGAAACTGCAAAACAGCCAGGCCAGTGCGATTATCCGACGATTATAAGCAAGTTGTGAAAGAAACGTGACGAGCAAAAAACATATCCTCTTCTTTGGTATCCTCTTTCCTTGCCCGTTTATCGGCTTTCTTTACGGATCACACTAACCAGTGCAACTGCCTCACGAGAGGCCCATCCAAAATAATGTCCAATCCTTCCGGCGGATTGCTCTTTCGAGACGTACTACGCTTTCCAATGCGTACTCGACCGTTTGGAATCAGGTACAAAAGAGCTCCGGACAACATCGGATCCGCAGCGAGATTAACCAGACACGGTTGTTTCGCCTTATCACGAAAATCAATCTCAACAGCTATACCGCAACACCGTAGAAATTTTAATTCCTTGTCCTTCCTCTCCTCAGCTTCCCGCAACTTTTCCAGCCACGATCTGTGGAGCCCAATTGTATGCCTCGATTCATTAAGGAGATATTCTCATCGTTGGATCCAAAAAACGATTTTTTTCACATCGGCTTTTCCATTATTTTTTTTTCTTTCTAATATCAACGTTGATGGAGCGTTTCAGAATGTACAAAAACGTGAGACTTGTCGAAATTTACTATTGGTCCTTCAACGCAGCTCTTTGAATTAAAAATCTCTTGTCGTTTACAGTTATTTATGACCTTTTGCTTATTGTTTTTTTTTTTTTTGCAAAATTATTTGTCTTTTGGATAAAGCTTCTCAAAAGTTGCTTCCAGTTGCGAATTTTTGGAAAATACCAAATGAGAATACAACCTCAATGTCTCATTGAAACTTGAGCAAAGTTTTAGCACCCAAATTTGTTTTGGTGCCATTCTTTCGCTGCGGATGAAATGTTATTGATCTTTGTTTTTTTAAACGGTCAAAAAACGCACTTTTGAGTCGAAGAAAGTTGTTGTTCTGCTCGTCTCAGTTGATCCTTGAGTTCGTCAATTTCCCGCTGTTTTTTCTGGACTTCTTCGGCATTGTCGTTAGCCATTTTTTCCGAATTCAAAATTCTTCGTGGTTGAGGACCCAACTGTTTCTCGTAGACTTCTCGAACTCCCCGCAAACGTAGAACTTCGGCTTTCAGTTCTCTGTGCATAAGGGAAAGCGTGAAAAGTTAAAACCGGATTCTAGAAATCTGTCAATCCAATGAATATGATTTGTTATTGATTTCACGAGCTACGAGCAACGTTTACGGTTCATTGCGGCGGGAATAAGTGGAACCGATTGATGGAGGTACTAATGAAGAATTATACAGAGATAAGACGTCCGACGAGCTCGCCATTTGCGTCACATTTTTAATGCAAATTCTCAGGACGATAAATTCGATTTTAAACACCAGGCGATCGCTTATCTTTTTTCAATGGGTCTCCTCAACACTTCACGACGAATGTTCCATAAAAAAGAACATTGTTTACGTATATTTTCAGGGTTTTATTGACCTTGGGGGAGTTGAAGGAGAACCGTGAATAAAAAAAATCGTGATGTAACAATAGATTTGCCTTTGTTATTGCGTCGTTGCAATAAAAAAGCAAGAGTTTAATAGTTGCATTCAGCTTTATTACCGCGCAAAATTATCTTGAGCTTAACGAGTTATATTTTGAATAACAATTCAACAGTTTTCGAATATTCAAACAGCTATAAAAATCTGAATTTTAGAATGTCTGCAAATACATTGTTTTTCAATGTGTATAAATAAGTCTGCTTTATAAAATTCAACGAGATACTGCGTTCGATAAGGGAAACTGATAATATATTTCCAACCGAAAGAAAAAAACGTTGTAGAACAATAGGTCATCCGTACATGGCTGTTTATTAATCGATAGCCATTTTTCTTTGCTTATTATTTTCCAATATTAATATTCCAGTCCCTCTGAGTAAGCATAATGACCGCGGTCTCCGTTGTTGGCTACGGAATTCGAATTTTTCCACACATTTATTTCAAGCCAGGAGCTTCGTGATTGCCAACTCACCTGATTAACTTATCGTGCGGATCCTCGTTAATGCGCACACGATTAACAATGGCTCGAGCTTGACAGGCGTATCGTAAAGTCGCCAGAGTCTCTTCCAAATGAATATTTCCAGGTGACACAGTTCCTAACATCGCAGTTCGCGAATTACCGCCAAGGCTTTCCTGAGAACAAACAATAAGGAGCGTCATTTATTGAGTGACAAAAAAATGGAAAAAATCATTTATACGATGATAAAGGTCGATCGTAATCGATCGAGTAATGCTTTTCTGCCTGATAACATTTAACTGACTTCCGTAAGATCACGAAGGCGGTAAGCGAGTGACCTTATCGCTCGGTTAGATACGAAATCTTGAAATCTACATTCCTCGTATCATTTGGAATTTGCACAGTCGATAAGAGGAAATTTGGAGTCAAGGATCCCGAATCTTCGATTTTTTCGATGAAGCTCGCATTAGAGGAATTTTGAACTCGTGTCGACCCTTGCACACGTCTATTTATCTGCCTTATTTTCAAACACTAAGAAACGAAAGTAACTGAAACAACGAAATGTGGGATTGCGGGGTGCCGATTAAATGTACCATCATCGCAAGGTTAAACATGATTGAACGAACAAAATAGTTTGAGATCAAACTGCAGATTCATTGCTATTTAATCAAAATTTTCTTTTCTCAGTCCAGATGATGTCGAAGCCTCCAAATATTTTCGAATAATTTTTCATTCTAGTGGAACAATGATTCTAACGAATTTTTGGTTCATCCAAATGGGATGAATCGTGTTTTACACAAAATTCGATAAAATGCACAACTGCTGGCGCAACCTCGCACCGAAGCGCAGTCCAAGAGATAATATTTTCACGAACGAAACGGGTGACGTAATTGATTAGAAAAAACATGGTGAAATGACAAAGTTCTCGGTCGTTGAAGCATATCGAAGTTTATTATTTTATTTTAATATTATTTTTAACGCGTTCCGGATTAATGGAGCGTAGAGTCGTGCTCTCTGTCAGGTACGAGCGAGGCGAGAGTTTCTGCAAAGTTCTTCGAACTTCGATGGACCGTGAAAGATTCTCCAGGTTTTTCTTCCTCATTAAAAATGTGAATAATTCGATAAGCAATGAAGAAAAAAATGCTGCTCGCTGAGAAACTTTCTGAGACGAAATAAATTCTAGGTTATTCGACCTTCCAATATTTTCAAGTACTCAAACGCACGATCAACTGCGATTATGTTCAACTTTGAGAAGAAAGGAAAATACGTGATCGTTGTCTTCTCGCGCTCCTTGCGGCGCGTTTCTTACCATTTATAAGATAACGACAAGTTGGCGAATCAGACAGCGTGTCATTGGTTTGTATTCACTTGTGTAAATAGTCATAAAGAAAGGAATTATTATTCATGTTCAATCAGCGTTATGATGTGCAAGAGCTCGGGCAAAAAAGCGAGCGAGCTTTATGAAGCAGCCTCCAAATTTCGAGGGAGCTGTCAAAAATTTGCTTTGAAAACTTCGCAAAGCCTGCAATCGATTATTCATTCATAATCTTCGAACAAAATGTACAGAGACGAGAACGTTTTACAGCCAGCATTATCGGGTCTCGCGATGGCCTCATTTTTGGCAAACTCTTCGCCCCAAACACGTGAACATACAAATACATCATAGCAAAAAACTGATATAACTACAAGTGTAGAAACTTCTTTTTTATTGCCGATGCGGTCTGTGTTTTTGCCACTTTTGCATTTCTCGTCGGCTCATTAATTTGCGATAGAGCTAGAGAATCGAACAGGTTTTTTCTCTTACTTTAATCGCCGCTGCCTGCGATACTGGCCCAACTTTAAGGGGGTCCGGCTTCAGGAAGTCAACAAAATCGATCGTTTTCGCGAATGTTTTTAGGATAGACGGGAATAATTCACCGAAGCGAACTTTTCGGTGTGGTTTCAATGATATTTCTGTGAAAAATCATTCTCACATGAAAAACATTTTTTTCGTGTGAGAAATTCTAATTTGTACGCATGGTTTATACGCAAAGTCGGAATTTGTCGGAATTTCTCAGCTGTGGACAATGCGGAGACCGCAATTATTGTCTGCAACGGAAATTCCAAATTTTTATCCATTTTTATATATTTTCTTTCCACATGAACCTATAAAAACCCGAAAAAATTGGGAAATTCTACATTCACAGGACGTTGAAGTGATATTCTTCTTCAGAATCGTTTTTTTTTTCAAATTTGCCAAAAATATAGAATTTCGCAATTTTTCCGGGTTTTTATAGGTTCGTGTGGAAGAAAATATATGAAAATGTGAAAAAAATTGGAATTTTCGTTCCAGACGATAATTACGATCTCCCCACATGTCACGACGCGTTTTCGATATTTTTACGAGTGCTCGCGGAATCACATTTACGAAAACTGGTGTGCAGAGCTCATTGAAAATCGAACGAAGTAATTTACGGTGTTGTGATCCCTCAATTGACACATTAACCCAAGACGGTCACATGGGGTGTGACACACTTTACATTTACGAGCTGAAATTTTCCCTGGAAAATCCCCAAATCAGACCCGGCCTGAATTTTGTTGATGTGTCAAAAAGCAAAAAAAATACAGCATTTTTTGTTAAAAAAGGGCTTTTTCGCGAATTTTTTTTTCAAGAATTTTTCAAACATACTTCAAACTAAAATTTTCGTTCCGTTCTTGGATAGGATAATAGAGAAACGTTTGAATTATGTTCTCAATTTTTGTTGAGCCCCCAAAATAATTCTACGAAATGCTACAGCGCTCTAAAGTGCTTGGGGTGTGACACATTAAACATTAGTGTGCACACTTTCACAGCGAGACATTTCGTGCACATGGGGTCACTTTGACCCCAGGTCATTTTTGACATCGAATATCTCGGTAACTATGCGCTTTTCGGAATAAAAGGTTTAGTCACTTTTTGCAGTGAATTGATTCAACTTTAAGGCTGCAAAGTCGGATTTCCAAAAAAATCTTTTTTCATTGTTTAAAAACGTGCTCAAAGTTGATAGTGCGCGTAAAAAGCACTTTTTCGGTTAAATCTCTCGTAAAAAATTAAACTTTGACTTTTGGAAAAAATCTTTACAGAGTTTTACAGACAAGGGTCGATGCTTTAAGGGAAAAATAGTCCACTTTGCAACCGTTCCAAAAAGTGTATTTATTTTGGAGTACGAAGTGGCTATGCTCCCTACTTTTAGAGAGGGGTTAACGATTTCTTAATATTGGGGGTTTTACTTATGAGATGCTCATCTGTAAATGCTATTCATGTGAGAAAAAAATTTTGGGGTCAACCTGACCCCAGATGCTCACTAAGGGTTAAGTTAAGATATTACTGGATGGATAGCCCAGCCGATAAATTGTACCTGATCGTAATTTCCGTACTTCGTGATGCAATAAAAATCTGAAAAAATTCAGCACCATTTGGAAAGTTATGAACTACAATTATCAATAATAGTATTGCCCGAAAGTTATTAATAAATTGTTTAAATAAATAATTTTTTAACAATTTTACAGTAAACCCTTGTTTTTTTTACGAATCGAATGTGCGCATTTTTCTGAATGGTCATGATTTTTTTCAGAATTTTCGTGGATTTGTGAAATTCCCTTTTTTAAATTTTTTAACCCTTACTAGTCACACCTCAAGTTTCCGACGTAATAGTCACACGGGGTCCAACGTACCCCACTCACTTTAGGGGACGATAAATAATTGAAAAACTGTAAAAAAATAAAATAAAATAAAATAAAAATACCACAATGTATTTTGAACCTTTAAGAATCGACCATAACGATTCTATTCTATTCGTATTATTTTTAACCCTAGAACGCATGACTGGGGTGTGAGCACACCCCACGCGAACTTCAAACTACGCTCCCGTCCTAACAAGCGACATTATCGACTGATTATCGACGGATTTTTTTATATATAAATTCAATTGAAATTAGTTTTATCGTACATCATTCTTTTCGTTATAAAAAAACGAAGAAAATGGTGTAGGATAAAGTCAGTTTAGCATCGTAGGACCGGATTTATACGCAGAAAAAGATTGGGGTGCGTTCAAACCCCGGTCATGAGGTTGAGGGTATGAAAAAAGGCACATGAGTTGTAGGGTTAATATTAAAAAAAAAAATGTCAAAGAAATCTCGAAATTTCTATTTGGTATCGTCGGTCGAAAAAAGGCTGGGGTCCAATATACCCCGTGTGACTATTAAGGGTTAAGTGGCTCCATTTGTACATTTTTGATCCAGTAACCTTGAGACTTTTCAAAACTGATGGTAAATATGTCTTCTAAAACATATCCAAAATTCAAATTAAAAAAAAATTTCTTAAGAAGTATGAAAAATCGACGAAAATTCGAAAAAAATTCATGAGCATTCGGAAAAATACACACATTTCATTCGTATAAATATTATTATTGATAATCGTTGTTCACAGCTTTCCAAATGTTGTTGAATTTTTTCAGATTTTTATTGCATCACGAAGTACGGAAATTCCAATCAGATTTAATCTTTGCTCGAGCTATCCATCCAGTTAAACCTTAAAGAAAAAAATGCAGTGAAAAAAGCTCATTTTTATAGCGTAATTATGACTGCGACCTCGCAGTAGGGAGCCGAAAAAATTGTTCGTGTGAAATGAAGCTTCCATGCTCGTGATCGGACGCCGAGCAATTTCGTTCGCGTTACTGTACCGCGGTTACCGAGGGGACAAACGTGGGACAAACGCAGCGAAGAAGGGAAGCCAGCCCCGAGTCCGTATTTTGGAATAAGTGTTTTTCCGCAGAACTCGAGAGTCAATACGACGAGTATATTTGCAGTTTCTTTCGATAGTAGTCGATAAAGAGCACAAATTTGAAAAGGGGTTCGCGAGCGGCAAATCGGTCGAAAGTTTATCGCGTTTCGTTGTCTCCGAAAGTAACTGCGGAGTTCGTTGCTACCGAAAGGGAAAATCTGAAGTAAACACGCTCGCGCTGAAAATAGTCGATCTTGGGATTATTCGGTGAAGCGAACTACGCAATTCCTTTTATAAAAGCGTTGCGTATCAAATGCGAGGTGTAGCGGAATATTGTTCTCGTCAATAACATCGGCCCACGCGAGGTTCCCTCGTCGCGGAGGACAAAGAGAACGAGCAACGGTACTGTACAGCGAAGTAGGAAAATACGCCATTCGAATAGAAAAAATAGCGATTCCTCGTGTGTTTTTTTATTTCAATATAGAACTGTGCGTAAAAAAGGAGACTGAAATTTTTCAATCGAATCGAAAAACATCGTGGAAGCTCGTCCGATGAAATATTCAAAAATGTTTTGCAACGAGCGTCCATCGCGCAACGTACGCTTCGGATTCAATAACCGAAGGGGAAAAACAAAAGAAAGAAAAAGAAAAAAAAAAACAAAATAAAAAATAAAAACAGGTACAATCGATTTGTGGCGCGAATGTAAGATTCATTCGAGCGGAACGTATTTCGGTCGATGAAACGACGAGGCTCGTACGAGAAAACCGGCTGGACCAAAATAGACGCGTTCGCGAGAGCGCTGAGAAATGCGTGTGAACGGAGAGGGAGGGAAAAAAATAAGAAGTAAACGTTGCAAAACAAGAGAGTACCGAGGAAGAATAATCGGAAGAGAAATTGTCAGGGTTGTGGCTTTAATGAGTGATTTTGTATAGAAAAAAAAGTGTACAGCTCTTTATTAAACTCGAGACTTCGTGGGTTCTCGCCCCGGTTGTTTTGTTCAGCATGGGAAATCATGTAGATATGTACGAATATATATTTAGAGAGAGAGGCGTTTATCAGTGGCTCAGTATTCACGAGAAGGGCGATGGTGACCGGGCGGGAGAGAAAAAAGACGAAGAAGGAACGAGCAGTGCTGAAAAGAGCGAGCAGGAGAGGCTAGAAATGGCGAAACGTAGGGATACGTTGGAAGGTCGCGAAAGTGGGGGGAGCTCGGCAGAGAATGGTGGGTAAACATAACGCGGCTTCTCGGGCACGCTTCAGTTTCAAGTAAAACACGACTCGGTTGTATTCGAGAAGGATCTTTCGTTATTTAACCCGTTAATAAATAAACAGAATCGTCTGAAAATATTCTACAAGTCGGACTTTCACTTGGGAACTTCTCGAGACTGGTTTTTTTACGGTTTTGTTGCTTTCGAGCGAGCATCCGCGGAGGGAACGTGGGGACATCTTTTCCAACGGTTTCGAATACCTCGCAATAATAAATTCGAATTTTGGATTTTTTCCTCGGGACTGCTTCTCGCAAGCTTATGCCAAAATCGGTCTCCGAGGACGCTATGTCCTTATTGAAATTGTATTTCAACGGAGAATTCTATATTCGCCCTTGGCAGAGAAAAATTTTCGAGAAGAGGTGATCGCTCTCGATATCTTCCTCTCGCTCGCTCGATCCTCGCTCATCAGCTGCCTGCGAAGAAGACAAAAATAGAAAGAACAAGCAAACTGATCGGAAAGTATCGATAACTCCTCCGCATTCGTCTTCCAGTAGCTTAAAAAGAGGCTGAATATTTTCTGTGGCGGAAGCTGACGGACCACTGTCATAATGGATCTCGTCTACATGCCCGAAGTGCTGACGTTTGGCTCATTCAGAGCACCGGTCTACCGCGATTACGAGCAGCCTTGGAATCGGGATTATTTTAATTATGGTACGTTTTTAATACCCACGTCTGACAGACGCTAGAGTTCGTCTTTTCGTTTGCAATTGCATCGATAAAACTGCTGGTCTGTTATCTCCATCTTATCGACTGTAATTATCGAAGTGTTTTCTCCAAGTATAATACACGGTCGATCAATTAATAAGAAAAGTTTACGGGTCGATATCGAATCTCCAGGTGTGTGTTTTATATTCAAAACGATTAAAAATTTTCTGTTCGAACGGTGAAATGACGTCAACAAGGTTGTCAAAATTTCCATGAAAAATCTTGGATTCTTTCGTTTTTCACGAATATTTGAGAAAAAATTATTTCTACTGGTAAACATTGACAAGTTGTCGCGAACGGGTCGCTGTATTCGCGCCTCGCACAGTGCGGTAAAGAGGAATTCATTTACATGTTTGGATAATTGAATTTTAAAAAGCACTAAGAAATATTCCGATTCCTGTCCAACACTGTGAGCTATTACTGAATTAATTTATCGAAGATTCTCGTACTGAATTGCACAAATAGAAAAAAAGTATGGACAGCTTTGAAAAAAATGGAAAACGCGTCACTGGTGGATCGAAGAAATAGCCCAAAGTATGAGCTTCGTATCAACCTCGCGTTCAAAAGAAAACTGGATCGTCTGGACGAGTTTCGGACCTGAAAGATTTTTCTCAAATTGTTATCCTGGAAAATGACCTGACAACTGATAAAAACGTCTTTTCCCCCACACCTTGGATGATAAAAGTTTCAGGATCGTGTATCGTTGCGATAGAAAGGCAAATGTTGACAACATGATAATAATCGGAGCAGTTTGAGGTATAATAATAATAATAAATAAATGAACAAAAGCGTTACGGTTTGAAAACCGTCAAGAAAAACCAAAAGAGCGTTGTTCCTTGCCGGCTTTTAATTCATTGTTTTCCATTCAGCTCCGGGCAAATATCCAGCATTCAATAACAGCTGAAAAAAGTAACGATAAGAGAGAACGGACGATAAACGCTCTACGCAAAGAGCTTACGATTTTGATAATTAAAAGCAAAACAGAGTTTAATGTGGTAATGATACCGGTTTCTAAATGTCAAAGTTTAAAATAGCATTTGAGACGAGACGAGAAATTGATACATTCGCAAAAAAACATTAATGACTTGGCTCGCTACGAGCATTGAATTTTTTGCGTTTTCTTCATTTCTTCTCTCATCCAAGCCTTGCCTCCCCTCCCCAGTTTTATCGGTGTTTTCTCCTTTTTCTGGTTTCTGGCTCTCCCAATCCTCCTACTGTTCGATAAAACACGCGGGTGCAGAGTAAAAGGGAGGACGCGAGGTCATCGTCGACTCGTTTAGGGACTCGGTTACTGCGTATATTCGATCAGCGTGCATTCTCGCACGTACGCACTTGTGCGTTGTTCGTGAGTGCAGTCACTCGTCCCTTTTATAGAGAACGTTGCTCGGGGACGAGTAAACATAGATAAAATTTCTTATTATTCTTCACAAGATTTTACAATCTTTTCGTCCCTCGAGAAAAATCATTCTGAAATGATAAAACTTCAGGCTGGAATACAAAACCTTTGCCTCACTAAAACATGAATTATTTTTGTCCAAGCTCCCGCGAATACTCAAAAAAAAACAAGAGATTCGTGTTTACCTTGACTATTATTTATGTTTTTGTACTTTTTCGTAACCAAATCCATCCCGTTCGAGCCTTTATCTTCTCCACAAATGCTTCGTTATCTCATCTCGGGCTCGATCTAAATTTCGATCTTATTTTCATTTGTAAATAAAACAAGCGACAATTAATCTAACCTCGATATCGATTGAGTCCGCAAGCTCGGTTGTTCGACTGATAAAAAGGGAGGATTCAGTCACAATTTCGTGGCTGCTGCTTCCACTAATTGTTTCTTCTTATCTCTGGGATTGCATAACCGAAAAATTATCAGGTGGAATGATTCGATGCGCACGGGAGATACAATTAGACATAAAGTTTCGCTCTGCCAATAACTCGGCAATCGAACACGTTAATTCGAACGATTTCATCCCAATTTTCTCTTCAAGCTCTCAATAGAAATTTCAGCATTAAGATGATGGATCAGTCGGTAATCACAACCGTGAGTGCGAGAGAGATGGCTGCAAATTTTGAAAAGGAAATTTTTCCACATCGTTCGTCTGATCGAAAAAATAAAAATGTCATCGGATTTTTGCGATCGTGCTGCGTACGATGACATTTTTATTATTTTAATCGGACGAACGATGTCAAAGAGTTTCAACTTCAAAAATTCGAGTTGCGATTACCGACTGATCCATCATCTTAAGACCCGAGCGACAAAGCGCACACACGAAATAAAAATAACTTTCATGAATAGCGGTGTTCCAGAATATTCTGACATGAGCACAGTAAATTCAGAAATGCTCCATTACAAAGTACAAAATAAGTGTCTGCGTGACTTCACTGTATCGTCGAACGTGTCAGGCAGTTCAGACTCGCCACCTGCGCGTCTACTGACCCGTTATTTGGTGATTGCGAATCAACGTTTTATTACAGGTCATACAATCGTCGTCATAGGCGACGCTGCGAGTTGAATCAAGGTCTCGTCCTCTTTGTAAATTAACCTGTTACACTTAGTACGTTCGTGACGACCTCCGAAGTGACACAAACAGTTTCATTCGATTCACCCTGAATTTAGTACTGGGAAACAGCGTTCAAAAAAATGACAAATCTTCGTATACGAAGCATCGAATCACTGGAACAGACTGAATTTTTTATGAAATTTGACACTAATTAAAAAGAGGAATTCGTGACTCATTCAATGACATAAAATTTTTGAGTGCAGTCGAGAAAGTCGAATGGATTTTCGAATTTTTTGAAATAAGTTAGCACAGAAGTGCATCGATGGAAAAAAGCTTTCGAGGCAAAAAGTTTCGTTGAAATATGATTTTTGGATCGCGCTGTACACGTCAAAGACTCCATGTGGGAGCCAATTGAGTGCAACAACTGTCGAAAGAGGTGAAAGTTTGCCGGAAGTGATAAATGTGCGAACGTAACGGATAGACGTGGAAGAAGAATCAACTTTACGTGCAATGAGAAATAAAATTTGCGGATACTTTGGTCAAGCTATTAGAATTTCGTATTTTTCGTGGAAGCCTCTTGGTAAAATTGAACAAATGTGATGATGGGAAAAGAGAGAAATGAATTTTATTAACGCGCTGTGTCCAAAACGTTGAGTTCGCGAACGCGAGACTCGTCAAGGCTGACGCATGATTTCTAAAAATAGTTTACGAGTGCAAAACCACTTGATAATTCGAAACGACGATATACCGAGCGAACTTGGAGCTCAATCCGTTTTACACGAGTCCCAAGATTTCCAGGCCGCTCAAATCTTACACGCAGACATTTTGTACAAGGAAATATCGTTTATTTTACAATCGATATTCACTTCTGCGGACTAGCCACAAAAAATTCTTCATCGAACGTGGAAACCAGTTTCTCCGACGGTTCATTTCGATTCGTAGTTCGACGCCTCTCCCACGACGCAATTTCACAGTAGCCAATCTTATTTATTCCTCTAGCGAATACAGCGATTTGCGCGCGAATCGATGTCACTTTTTGTAATACAAAATGGAGATGAAAATTGTTCTCGTCACCGTGTCAATTAGTGATATGTTTTTTGAAAGAGAAAATGCTGCTTCCAAACTTGGAAATAACGAGAATTTTGTTTTGCTCTTTTGCAGGCAAATCCTCATTGAACAATTGTTCTCGACAGCAACAAGCGCCAAAGACACCGTCCCAGTCGAAGCACAACTGCCAGTTGTGCAAAGAGAGCAAAAGGCGCACCTTGGGTGCTTACATCAGAGGCAAACCGCGCCTGAATTCGTGCAGCGAAATAAGCGAAGAGGAAGACGAGAACGTCAACAATTCGTCGGAAAGTACTGAGAAGAAGGAGACTGACACGTCGAAATCGTGCAAAACAGAAAAGTAGCTTTTCATCGAATCTACGTGCAGAATGCACGAGGGGAGCGAGAGAGAAAGAGAATGAGAAAGACAGGAAGAAACAATGCTTCGCCCATTATTCCACCTGAATATTCATATAGATCCAACGAGAAAAAAACAGCAATCATTCTACGAGCAGGAAAGTTTGCCTTGAGAAGGATCAAGACCTCTTCGATCTACGATCGCATTTTTTCTCCCGATCCAGAATTTTTTGCGTTTCGTTCAATGACGCATAATATAAACGCAAATGACTCGATGTGACGCTGACGAGTAATGATACTATTTATAAAGCACGTATTTTTACGTTTTAACATATCAATAAGCCTCGAATGAAAACGAGTTTTACTGCGGGAAATCTCAAACCCGGTAATAACAGGAGAAATTTCAACGTTCTTCGAAAACTCGTGAGGACCAATCGAAGTTTTCGAATCGTTTGACGGAATGGAAAATCGTTAGAAAGTAGTTTGATTCGTTGAGTTAGTCAAATCGATTTTTAAGCCCATGTAAATTTAAATATTATACTGCTGCATTTTTTTTATATAGATTAATCATGAATTATGATCGAATTATTACCATTTCATCGAAAAATACCATTCCTGTAAACGCTTCTGTTAATCTCTCTTTCGTGGACATTAACACTGTTCTTCATTTTCATTTTTCACTAAGAGTTTGAGGTGTTTTGTCGGTTTATAAATTTTTCATATCGATGACCTGTATTTTTCATAAGGAAACACGTCTTCTGCAACATAAATTTCGACTTTAATGATGACACGATTTGTAAAAGTTTGAAATTCGATTCGATTGATGGACTAATCGGAAAATTTGATCGATGACACACAAAAAGTAATTGTGGATCAGTCAAATTTGACACAATTCAGTAAAGTCGTATTTCAAGTTCTAAAATCTGCAGTAAAATGGTAAATCAAATGGGAAAAATGGAAAGTAACGTGCAAAAAATGAACGATTGTGTGATAAGTTTCTATCGAAATTGTCGTGATCCTTGAGTTTCTCTTTGCTTTGCTCAGGTATTGCTAATTATGTTCTGAGCTCATTGTTCGCACGGGGAATAATAAGCGTGTTAATTAATGGATTAAACAGGTGGCAGATGGAAACCGAGAGCTGGCATAGTACGAGGGCAACAGTGGGGGATTGAGCATGAAAAGTCGTCTTTGTTTTCAAGATTTTTCGAAGAATTTCTAAAGAAGCATCGCAGCAAAGCAGAATGTGTCTAAATTTTGATTCAAAAAAAAAAAAAAAAAAAAAAGAAAAGACAGCGAAACTTCTGCTCGAGAATGAAAAATTTAATTTTCAATCGCGTATACAAATCGACCAAAATAATCAAATCGCCAAAACGAGCCATGTTAATCATATCTGCCGCAAATATTGTGCAAATAAATATGAAGTTTGTTTCATGTTTCATGTTTGTAAAGCTGTGGGAGCGAGCAAGGTTTGCTTTTCGTTTTTAAGCTATAAATAAGACTGATGATTGAGAATTATTCATAACAGGATTAAAGATGTAAGAGACGATTAGCATAATTGATTCGAGTGATAATTAAGTTTAGATGATAAAACGAAAAGAATAATGAAAAATGCTTTATTGAAGTTTATGAATAAAAATGAATACTTTTGAAAGTGAAAGGTGTCTCGTTTCCGTATCGGCTCATTTTCCATTCCAACTCGCATTGTAATGAGAATTTATGATGCAAACTCGCTATCTACCTTTCAGTCCCATTTTTCATGCGTAATTGTTCCCAGTGTCTCGGAAATGTTCTCCACTATTGTTCTATTCCTTACGATAATACACGAAACACGAACCCGGGTACTAAAAAATCTCGAATGGACAGAGACACTAATCCTTTTTTTCTTCAATAAAGAGAAATTTTTTCGGTTAGAATTCTCTAGTTTTTTTGATCACTTGAATTTTTTCAAACTTTTATCGTCAATATCTTTTTTAAACATTCAGTAACCCTTTATTTTACGTTACTGAATGGAATTGTGGTGACGATGGAATCTTCGTAAGCTCCCGTATAAATTTTACGATTTTTGGAGTTTTCATTCTTTATGCACTTTTACTTTACTGAAAATTAAAATCGCTTATTTGTAGAATATTCGGGTTCGTGAAAGGAATACCTTGAAAATTGAAATGATGTTTCTTTACATTTTTTGACAGTAGTTTTTCTGACTTATCGACAACAGAAACCTACTAACTTGACTCCTTATAGGACAGGTTAATTCCGAAAATCGTCGGTATTCCGAGAATATTGCAGAAAGCGAAATTAAAAAATCGAAGAAAACGAAAAAAATAAAATAAAAAATTCAATCCTTGTTCGGACGAACGCGTCTTAAAAGGAACAAAAGTTGTGAACACGGCACTTCAGTACGAATGCGCGTGCGCTGTATTGCACACGGTACGCAACGCCGTTTGAATAATTCGAATCATTGAAGGATTCAAATCATGAAAGATAAATAAAAAAGAGAAAAAAGAATAAAAAGTTTGTAACGATCCGAGACAGATAATTCAACTTCGCAGTTCAAAAAATTGACTGTAATATCATTGCAAAAATTTCCTGTTTCACGATTCAAGGCTTTATTGTACGATAGTGTCGAACCGGGTGAAAGAAAGAGAGCCGTGGTGACGCGTGCAAAATATAGTGTGTGCTAACCGCAGACTCTATAAAACCAATCGCTCTCTCAGCCAGAGAGCACAAAACGGACAAAGCTGAGTACGAATTTCACGCGGCCGATCGCAACGCTCGGAAAACTCAAGTGGAGAGAAAGGTAGACTGGGAACGAACATCCGAAAGCTTCGAGAACTTTCGCGATAACTCGATCGACAAAGATGGTCTGGAAATCGTTAAAATCGAAGAACGAAGTCCAAGTCAAACCTGGTAAGCGCTGGATAAGAAAAAAAAGCATGAATATTAAGAACGAATAAGTTGGATAAAATCGTTAACTTATTAATCGAAATGAATAATGGCATTGTTGTTCAATCATTGAGAACCTTGGCGCTAACGAATTGAATTGCGTCATCACAGCTTTGAAATTAACGTCATCGGAAAGTAGGGAAACTTTTTTTTCAACGCGAGTCCTTCTTTCATTTTATATTCCGCTTCAATATTATTTTTCAATTGTATATTCTTAAGACGCACAATATTCGAGTTATGGGTAAAATTTTTCAAAACATTTGCAATGAATTCAAGAATGAATTTGAAATACAAAGCGTA
Organism: Venturia canescens; assembly: GCF_019457755.1. Taxonomy (NCBI): domain Eukaryota; kingdom Metazoa; phylum Arthropoda; class Insecta; order Hymenoptera; family Ichneumonidae; genus Venturia; species Venturia canescens. The sequence goes on from NC_057425.1 coordinate 6,727,783, forward strand.
GGAAACAGTAATGAATTACGCAATCGGATATTTTTAATGGATGAAAAAAAAATATTTGAAAAAATGATTTTGCCGCGTCACAGCGATGTGGAATCCATAACGATAAGAGATTAAATATTTAACATGATTTTCTTCATTTTCAGACACTAAGAAACCACCGCAAAATCTAAAACACAGCTGCCATTGTGGTGAACGTTGCAAAAAATGCGGGGATAACTGCAAATGTCGTGTTACACGATTGTACATCCGACCACCGATGTTCAATTATTTTACGGACATGATGCACTGAGTGCATCAGTTGCCGTTTTACGAACATGAAAAAATGCATTTTTTCATTTTCGAGGGAATGAAGTCTTCATCTCTTCGGTTTACGAACTTGCATCGCAACACCTCGTGACACCGATAAAGAAATTATGTCGTTCTATTATGTGGAAAATTACTAGACAAATATTTCCGTGCGCACAGTATTTTTTAAACAAAATTGAGTTATAATTACTAATGTATAAGTTTTTTTTACTTGGAAATTAATAAATTATTTTATTTTTATTTGAGAACACTGTAAAGACTCGACTCTCAGCTTTTTTGACTTACCTTCAAAAGCCACGTCAGAACAGACTCTCGATAGGGAATGAAACCACGCTTCTTGTTATTTGTACTTTCGGCCAGCGATGCGATAACCTTGCCCAGAATGAGCAGCGATTTGTTGATAGAAACTCCTTCCTGCAAGGTTCATTCAATAACGTTTAGAACATTTGTTTCATTTACAACTTTTATAAATTTACAAAAAAAAATAAATTACAAAAATCAGAATTTTTCGAATTAAATGATATAATTAAAAATTGATTGAGCATCTGAAACATGCAGATATTGAGAAATAAACTGTGAACGTTTTCATGAAACTTACTTTCAAACGTTCTCCACTAGCACAAGTGTGGCTCAATCTTTCACTTCCCGCAAGATCAACAAGATTAATTTTGCTTCGTCGGCTGAGTTCAACGATTTGTCTATCGTTTTTAGGGCCATTAGGTGTTTGTGTTAATATAATACTGAAAATACTGTGCGATCTTGAACTTTTTTCATTCATGCCTGTAGCTGCAGTTGCTCTCTGCGAATTTCCAACTTGGAGCCACGTTTGTAGGTCATTGTAGTTTTGCACGGAGTGTTGACTCAAATCAACGACGTAGGGGCCAAATTCGGGATGTTCTCGGACTTTGAGAGGCGCTCTTTTGGCCCCAGCCACCGAATTGCTTGCTAGAAGATCGTGGATTTTCTCGTTGTAAATTTCGAAATAACTAATTTCGACGCTCGTTGTGGAATCGCGATTTTTCGATGACCTCGAAAATATCTCGTGACAAAACCGCGGTATTATTCCTGCTTCGCCATTCAACTTGTTCGAGCTCGTCAAGGAACTCTCTGTTCCCATCATGCTGTGACTCTTCCCCGAGCCCGTTTGCCCATAAGCAAACAAACAAACGTTGTAGCCCTCGAATGCATTTTGCACCAACGGCAGCACCATCGTACGAAAAACTGTCTCTTGACTCGCATGGCCTGGTGTTTCCGGGTCTGCATACGAAACAAAACAGTGGTCGTACGCGAACGTATGCTCTGACGAGTCGCAATTTACCGACAAATTTTGACCTTTCACTTGGACTATCGACACCACTTTTGAGTCATTCAGCTCTCTGAAAATCATAAGTATATTATTCAGTGCTCAACAATTTTACCTTAGATTATTGTTTTTCAAGATTTAACCTGAGGTTGCCCTCGTTGGAGGCATAAAACGTCATTGGTGGCTCAATCAAAACTACTTTAATTTTATTATCTTCACTTTGGCGAACTAATTGTTCTTCAGAAATAGGTCTCGCTGTTGTTTACTTCAGCAAATGTTTCACGATTCAACAGTAACATACATAAAAATTATGCTGATTTCTTAACACTCATAAATACTTAAAGCTTGGTAGTAACCAATGACATAATTCCTCAGAAATTTTAAAATCTATGCATTAATTTATAACCTTACTTGAAACTGAGAGGCCTGACTCTGACTCCAACGGTGAGATTACTATTTTCTCCTTCGCAAACGGTCTGTTCTTCAACTCCGGTCGCATCCTGTTTGCCTTTGGGAGTTTCCATGTGAACAGCATTGAAACATTCCGGTGTAGCTTGAGAGAGAACGTGGTCGCTGAAGTATCTCTTTAGAGGTGTTCGTGAATTCCCATTTTGTCTAGAACTGCCAATTCCTCTTGGGGTACAGAAATGTGTCACAGGAGTTTTATCAACCGTCGAAGAACTTTTTGATCCGGATTTCAATGGCGTTTTCATACGATCGTCCGATTTGGAATACAGTCCGGAGTTTTCTCTCTGGAGGGTACTAGATGACTTTGATCTTGTCATGGGACTGCTTGAACCATGGGCTTGGGAATTCATAACTCTCTCAAAAGTATTTACTCGCTCTGCAAACCAGTTGGTCTCTTTCATAGGTCTCAAAGGTTCTTTGGACTTTCCATTGCTCTTCAACTCTGAATAACTCTCATGAATTCTGAAAAATTTGATTATCAAATTTGTAATATATTCAATCAAACTGTCGATTAATCATACGAGAAACAAAATTACACAAAAATTCACAATCATTCTCAAATACTGTGAAATTAAATCATTTGTCAAGTACTATAATCTCTCGTAGTCAATTGAACATGAGAAATTATATTGGAAACAACTTTGGAAAAATGGAAATGAGGTTCATTTTGTTTTTTAGTAACGAATCTTGCTCATTTGGATGGGAATTGAAATCATTTTAGTTTTCTGTTCACGATAAATTTGCTTTTGCATATGAATGAAAATCAAAAATTCATATTTACCCGCAAGAAAATTGGAATCATGAGTTGGTACAGAACCAAATCAATTTAATCTTTATAGCAATTGCTAAAAAATTCTGAACAAAGAATTAAAATTTTTTACCATGTTAACGAGCAATGAAAAAGGTATGCCAGACATTCAGGAGAAAAATTCTTTTTAGTTAAGCAAAGAAAAAGATAGAAATAAAATTTTTCGGTGTTGCAGTTCCTTTGAAACTGGAGGAAGTTATGTGTAGAAAAGTAAAAAAAAAAAGCAATATATTATCAAAAAAAGCTGAATCGTCGGAAAACTCACGATTTTTCAGCCGGCCGATTCTCTTTGTCGGAATGAAAGGGCGAGCTTGAAAATATAGCGTTCCAAGATCCATGAATATTGACGTGCGTTGTACCACGTTCCGACATTTTAACCAAAGAACCGGAATCCTTATAACGAAATTATTTTTCACGTAAAACCATGCACGAGCAGTTATTTGGAACAAAAGTGGTTAACCTTGACTTTTGGGAGGTTTATTTGTTTGCGATTGAATAGTGTACACGAACAACTATAATTACACTATTTGAAGCAATACATTACAATATGAAAAACAAAAATATTGAAACTTTTTGTAAATCTGACGCATCGATCATAAAAATTATTGAAATCGTTATAATCGGTGCGTGCATTGACAAAGCGTGTACGGACAAGCACAAACGTTTTTTTTGGCAGGTGCAAGTTTGATGCGTCAAATTTACCGAAACAAATCATTCGTGTCACAGGGTTCTGCAAATCACGAGGTTACCTGTTCCGATTTTGGAGATTCCAGTTACAATTTGGGTTCTTCTTAAGACGTTTTTACTGCAATATTATTTCTTTTGTCATTGGAAAAGACACTAACGTTTTCCCGCGATGCGCTTTTGTGCTCGTTAAATTTACCGAATGTTTTGTTTGAAATTATTCCAATTGCGATCGCCGCGCCATGTCGCTTTGTCTCTTATCTCCTCTATATTTACTCGCAGGAAATATCGGTAATCGGTATGCACCTCGAAATTGTTACCGACTGAGCGAATGGAATTTCCTCCATTGTAGTAGTTGCATTTCTTCGCCACCAATATATCATTGATACAAAAAAAACTAATGAATAAGGGCGACGTGAGCGTTCTGAAATTTGTTTGATTCTCGATCGACGATAGTGGAGATCGTGGAGATTTGTCATATTTATAAGCTTTCTAAGAGGCGGTATAACGAGTAAAATTTATTTATCGACAAAAATATGTCGAGACCCGGAACGAGACTCGATGCAAAAAAAGTGGTAAGTCGGTTTTAATCAAAGCTGATTGAAATCAAACGAAAAACTATTTTCCTCCAGTTTCCGATGCTTTATGAAACAAGAAAATGCATGTTCATTTGGAAATTTCAGAATTCCGAATTGTTCACTCTGACCTACGGTGCTTTGGTAGCCCAATTGTTGAAAGACTACGAAAACGTCGACGATGTTAACAAACAATTGGAAAGGATGGGTTATAACATGGGCGTACGTCTCATTGAAGACTTTCTAGCCAGAACAGGCTCAGGACGTTGTTATGACTTTAGAGACACCGCTGAAAAAATACAAACTGGTTTTAAAATATATTTGGGTATAACACCGACAATAACAAATTGGAGTGCAGCAGGAGATGAATTTTCTCTCTGCTTCGAGGCTAATCCGCTTACAGAGTTTGTAGAATTGCCGGATCATTGTTTGAATCTTAAATACTGCAATGTGTTGACAGGCGTTTTAAGAGGCGCTTGTGAAATGGTACAAATGGAAATTTCTTCCTGGTTTGTTCAAGACCAGCTCAAAAATGACAGCGTCACAGAGTTACGTGTCAAATTTATCAAAAGGTTAGAAGATGCCATTCCTGCAGGGGAAGACTAAATATTTGCATTATTTAAGAATAATTATGAATTATATTCCAATAGATATACAATGTAAATATAACTATTATTAAATATTACAGAGATTTTTTGGTTTCTATTTATTCCTTACAGCAAATCTCACATTTTCCAAAGAAATAGCAATTACGTTTGGACTTATTAGACTATAAATTTAAGCCAATAAATAAATGAGTAGATTTTTGGTAAAATGACATCAACAAAGATTGTAGGATGAAGTAGATTCGATATACAAATTGAAAATACTGTTTGTGAATGAGAAAAAATGAATTACTGTTTTAGTATCAAAATCAAGAAGAATTGACAATTGCATGAGCTGACGAATCTAATTCCATACCCAGATGAAGAGAGAAAATGAAAACTTAACTCAAAAGATTATTTTAAAGAATAATTGATTAGAGAGAGTTGTGAATTTTCAGTACAACGTTCAAATTAAGAAAAATGCGATTTATTATCGAAGAATTACCAAAACACTCGTACAAGTTACTAAAATAAATTCACTCAAAATCCTTAAATTAACTTGTATTCCTGGGAATTTTTGAAAAATTACTTCATCAATACTTTATTTTTGAGAGTTTTGTTGAAAAAAATAACGCAATAAATACTGTTTGAGGATTGGCACTAATGCGGAATGGATAATTTTTTGATATTTACAAATTTATGTACAAAACCACGGGACAGTGATCGCTACCATAAACTTGATCTCTTATGATTTGGTCACAAACGTTTTTCTTGATTCTTTCAGACACCAAGTAGTAGTCGAGTCGCCTGTAGGTGAAAAAGTAATGAAAATCAGGGCAAATAAAATAATTAACATGAAAAAAAATCTCTTTACCATCCAATATTCTTTGCTCTTGCATTTGCAAAGTATGACCAGAACGTGTAAGCTCCAGTTTTTTCTGGATACAAGTCTCTGAAAGTGTCGACAAAACCTGCTGCTAGAAGATCTGTCATTCCTTCTCGCTCTTCTGGTGTGAAACCAGCGTTCTTCGTGTTGGTTTTTGGATTTTTCAGATCTGCAGTAATTTAAAAGGAGTCGAATGAGAATTTTAAAAAATGTGCAACTCCAGGGCTATTCTAGATTCTTCTAGATAAAGACCTATCTCTTGATGAGCTACGTTTAAATCACCACAAATAATAACTGGTTTTTCTTTGTCCAATTTTAAAATGAACGCTTTGAATGCTTCATTCCATTTTAGTTTTTTGGGCATTGTAACCAATTTGTTTCCAGCATTTGGTACATCTGAAATTTAAAAATATATATCCATAAAATGAGGATCTGGTTAACACCAAAAACATTGTTTCATCTATAAAGAATGAGTTTTGAAGATGGCTCATTTTTCTTAAATTTTGATCCAATCATGAAGTTTATAAACTTAAATCAGCTGAAATGATTGACAAAGAAAGACAATAGAGAAACAACATTTATTTTCCCATTACTTTATTTTATCACTAATTTATTATTGATGGATTAGTATCTATTATTAGAATGAATTTCTGATGACCAAAGTCATATCAATATTGTGCCAAACTTTTTTTATACTCACAAACATTGACCAAGTAGAATTTCTCAAACTCTGCCATTATGCATCTACCTTCGTCATTGCATCCCGAGTTCGGGAGCCCATATTTCACTTCAATTGGTTTCACCTTTGAATACAAAGCCACTCCGCAATAACCTGCTTTTTTGCCTATTTAATAAAAAATAGTAATGAAAAAATTGAATTTAGAAATGATTATGGCTCAACAAAGAATTCCAATTTTATAAGTGACAATAATTTTAATAATTGATCCACATTCGAATCAGTGGTATTAAGGAAAACTGCATGATTGCATTTGTATAAATTTAGCTATTTCAAACGGTATTAAGGTTTTCACATGAAATAAACCAAATTTCAATGTGAATAAAATTTCCATATCATTTGATTAATTTCTAAAATTAAAAGGAAAAAAAATAGTTTGTACTTTCCAAGAAGTAACGCTCGTATCCTGGTAATTTTACTTCGTTGGGGAGTTTGTTGCTTTCACATTTTGTTTCTTGCAATGCAACAATATCTGCATCTTCTTTTATAATATAATCCATACCATTTTTCTGAAAAAAAAATCATGGGTAATTGATATTTTAAGAAAAACGTTGAGAGCTCCAAAATAAATAAATTAATTATTCTCTAATCACTTTTATGACAGCTCTAATTCCAGAAACGTTCCAAGTACTTATTTTTAAATTGTACTTGTCACCATTGGCGTTCAATTTTTCGCAACCAAAATCCATGGTGCTCAAGTCCGAATCAACTTTGTTCATCATTGTTTTTGGAGTATCAAGTTTAGGTTTTTTCGAAGTAGGTTCTTCGTCGTTTTCGTCGGCCCTTTTTGTCTTTTTCGCTGATGTTGGAGTCGGGCATTCTGACGATTCTTTCGGAGCTTTGGTCAGAACGGCCTTTGTGAAATAAACCAAAGGTTTTTTGCACGAAAATAAAAGAAATTTTAGTTTTATAAACTATAATTCTGTATGTAATTGGAAAGAGTAATTTTTAAACGAAAATTTCGTCAACTTCTAACCTTCGCTGGACGACTTCGTTTTGGCGGCATAATACTCAGATACGCAGGCTTTAATAACGACGAATAAATACTTGTGTTATATGATTGAAAAACTTTTGTAACTATAAATAATGGAATGTTAATATTTTTGAAAAAATACTCGAAATTTTTCCCCAAAAATTGTCGTAACATAAAAGCGCAACAGCAACACTCTCCGGCCGATTCTTTAAAACTCGCACTTCTCACGCGTGCCAAACCATTCTCTTTCTACGTTCGTGGAGTAGTATTCAAACGTCTGATGGCGGCAATTTCATGTGTTTTTGGAAAGACTTTTTTTGAAAGTACCCTTGGTTGATAAAAGTTTCATCAGGTGACGCCACCAGTGTAGTAGATGTGGGAACTTCAAGTACGACACAGGCAAGATGAGATATACAATATGATTATACCTTTATTTTTGTTGGATTAATATTTATATATCCTCGCATGGAGAATTTAGTACATGCACGCGTGAGAGACCGATGGATTGACTTGTCATTGTTTTACCTGCTTTACCTTTTTTTTTCGGTATAATTTCATGTCGGTGCGGTGGTAGTGCAGACAGCGATATCACACGACAGGAAACTTCAGTTTCTTACATATTGCCTGATAATACGTATGAAAATGTGGCACATGCTCTTTATGAGAGATATAGCCATAGCCAAAAAGGAGAAGAAGAAGAAGAAGAAGAAGAAGAAGAAGAAGAAGAAGAAGAAGAAGAATACGTGTGATACGTGTGCTCGGAACAAGAAAAAGAATTTAATTAAAAGTAATCAGCACATGATATGAGAAAAGATTATCATTTTTATATCGACATTTCGCACAGTTTTTAGGGAACTCACGTTTCGGGAAATCTAAATCGGATTTCTTCTTCAGTCTTGTCCATGTTTCCTGGGAATATTGTGTATAAAAATGTATTTATTCGAATTTCATCTGTTATACTTTTCAGTCATCTGGTCAGAGACGAGTCTGATTAGTCCCTTGATAGTTTAGTTAGGTTTTTATTAATTGATGTGAATTCAGTGTTATCGATCGACTCGTGCAGCATTACGCTTTTTATAAAATCGAAAAACATGAATTTTTAAGGAGGCTAAACTTGGAATGATGAATAAAATTTTGAACTTATTTATTTAAAATGATGATCTGCGAATTATTGCCAATCAAAATTTTATTTACGTTTCATTGAATATTCTGAGCGATGCTCACGAGCTACTATGAGATTAAGATGATGGATCAGTCGGTAATCACACCTCGAATTTTTGAAATTGAAACTCTTTGACATCGTTCGTCCGATTAAAATAATAAAAATGTCATCGTACGCAGCACGATCGCAAAAATCCGATGACATTTTTATTTTTTCGATCAGACGAACGATGTGGAAAAATTTCCTTTTCAAAATTTGCAGCTATCTCTCTCGCACCCACAAACTTCAAACTACGCTCCCGTCCTAACAAGCGACATTATCGACTGATTATCGACGGATTTTTTTATATATAAATTCAATTGAAATTAGTTTACCGTACATTATTCTTTTCGTTATAAAAAAACGAAGAAAATGGTGTAGGATAAAGTCAGTTTAGCATCGTAGCATCGGATTTATAAGCAGAAAAAGAGTGGGGTGCGTTCAAACCCCGGTCATGAGGTTGAGGGTATGAAAAAAGGAGGCACATGAGGGGTGTGTTCGACTTGGGCGCTTACACGCTTTCAGCGTCCGAACGTCCTATAGTACTGCATATAAACGTGAGCGCTGAAAGCGTGTAAGCGCTCAAGTCGAACGCACCCGAGGTGTAGGGTTAAACTAAAGTGACAACTGTGATTTTTTCAAATTAGTATTATTTTAAGTAATTTTGCATTATTAAACGATGCTCAAATTATCGATAGCACCAAAGATTTCTGTTGGTGAAAACACCAAAAATTGTTGTGATATAACAAAATCGTTTGATCCTAAGTTTAAGGCTAAGAAATAATAACTCAATTTGTCGAATTTTTTCAAACATTTTTCGAGAAGCTGAACAGCGTTCTCTACAACTTGAAAATTCTTTATTTTAATCAGATTAAAAATACAATGATCCATCTTATAATAATTGTTTCCAGACATTTTTGTGAAGAGCTTCAACAATTTCCTCCACTGTATATTTTATGTCAAAACATATTTAAAATATTTTAGAATCATTTTATTTTTTAGAATTCATTGTATTCAATTGAGTTGAATCCATGCAAAAATTAAAGATTCTGTTTGTAGTACTCGTGTTTACCACATGGATAAAGTTTTTCTTAATTATCAGGAACCTTAAGACGACAAAGGGGATCGTTCAGCCGTGTTGACGATCCCCTTTATCCACACTGGATCAAAAAAAATATTATTTTTTAGTGAATCACAGTTTACTGAAAATGTAAAAAAATTGCAGTAGAAAAATATATGTTCATATATAGTCATTCGCAATGAATATCTCATGTTATTGCGATATGGCACGACTTTACAACAATCAATCCGTGTAAACTTGTGATTCTTTGTTGTTGTTTGTTTTGATAATGGGCTAGAAGTATGAAAAAAAAAATAAAACCTGCAAATGAAGTGTGTATTTGCCAATAACATGATCTTGCTAACCTGTTCATAATTTCTTATTGCTATGAAGCCTCATTTCTTGTCTGTATTATCATCTTCGCACCTAGACATAACACGGATTTTTGTTGTCCAATGACAACGTATCAAATTGGTCACTCAATTTCTGTGTATGTGGGTTTTTCACAGTTGGAACACACGTCTCTGCAATGGCCTGAAATAATTCCGCTGTTCACAGCAACAATGAACAGTTACCAATAAAGCGCCAAGTGAGATATCAAATTTTTTATATAATCTAAGACATGAAATGTAAAAATTCAAAATTGACTGTTATAAGAAATTTAGATCAGACTCAATGTTTACGAAGGTTCAACTTACCAACATTTTGTCCAGTTTTACTAGATGTTATATAAAATTTTGCTGGCACTTCATCGGCATAATTCTCCATATGTTCAAGATGTCTCACCATATCGCGCTCAGTAAATCTCAATAAGTCTTTTTTCAAAGCACAAACGTAAATGCTACAGCCTTCTTCTACACTCTTCAATTCATTGATCCAATACTTGACTTTTTCCGAAGTTTTTTTTTTTTTTTTTTTTTCCGAAGCGTTTGCTCCTCTATAATAAAATTTTGTCATTGCATCGTACCTGAAATAAAAAAACTCAGTGAAAGTAGACAAAATATTTTAATAAGCCTTCAATTCTTTACTGCCAAACCATTTTTTGACAGTTTTTAGCTCATTATTCAAATTAGTAACTTTTATTCAAAGCTCAAAAGATTTTCAAAGAATAATTATTAACAATGTTGATTAGAATAGTTAAGAGAGATGAAAAAAAAGACAAATATGGCAGTGAGCGTTTGCACCAGTGTGCCAGTCCATGGATTAAATTACCTCTCATCGCCTGCTGTATCCCATACACCAAGTTTAATTTTTTTGTTGCTTACTCGAACTTCTTTTGACACAGACACCGCGCCAATTGTCTGTGGAAGTAGAAATAAAGCTCATTACCTTTGGTTCATAATCATTCTGAAATAATTTGGACAGTTTTTATCATCGTTGGTTGACATCACGTCACTCGATCTTTTTTTGGACAGCCATTTTTTGGTTGAACAAAATTCAAGTAATTGATTGAATTTGAAGGGTGAAAAAATCTTACAGTCTCTGATTCTGATGGCGATATAAAAGTATCCGTCACAAATCGATGTGCTAAGCATGTTTTTCCCACGCAATTGTCACCCAATAAAACAACTTTCAATTCGGGTGGAGGCGGCATTGTAACTACCTTGGAACTTCTGTCAATGCTTTTTTCCTCGTACTCTAATTTCACTGTGATTGTAACGTCATGGCATGGGGTCTAGCTTGTCGGGGGGGGGGGGGGGGAGGCAGGGTTGAGTAAATTGGCTCTGCGAGCACTTTCCTTTATTTGAATTTTTGTTTATGTCGGAAGAACACGTTAGGGAAAGAATTATTAAAAATTAAAACGATTCAATTACGCTTGAAATTAGAATAAACGAACGGTATATAAACGGTATAGGTGAGCTTTTGCATATGGTTGGTTTGCATTCTTGTGAAAATCATCAGTTTCAAATTGGTATATGATAGTTTGATGATATCAATTTCGAAAAAATACGGGAAGTAAGTGAATGGATCAACATTTTTTGTCACGTTTAAAATCTTAAGTTTTTGAATAATGCTGAGCCCAATGAGATCAGTATTTTTCAATATTGGGAAACCTGTGTTCATCTTGGAAATCATTTTTTTTCATGCATAAACAAATCCTGAAAGTTTGGCACGATACTACTCGATTATAACACGTTACGGTTTTTATGCAAGTGTATGTGTTGAGAAAAATCTTCGAAAGTCACTTGTAATAATAATGAACAAAAAAATATTGTGAGGTTTGCAAACTGTGCAAAATGATAACGTAACGACGCTGAAGTTTGCAACGTTGGAGTCCAACGAAATGAAGGAAAAAAAACACTTGTAATTCACCGATTTATTTCACGAAGCATCGGTGTTGGTTGAAAAACCACGAATTTGCAAATTCGGGAGGAAAGAAAATTGGAGAATTACTCGAATTATCGGAGAGTTTTTTTTTACACCATTTCGTTGGACTCCAACGTTGCAAACTTCAACGTCATATAACGTAGCAGTGCTTTGAACTCAGGCTGAAATAACAGTTGAGCTTTTGTTAACTTGATAGAAAACTAGAGCAAAATAAATGTTGTGTATCGTTGTGTATTTATTCTCCCACTCAATTTTCTTCCCAAGTACCTATAGAAGAAAAATTTTGATACTGCTAAAAGTTATTAACAAAAAAAAGATGACAAGCACTTAAATATTATTTAGTCTTATCCATTTATTTTTCTTTCTTGCCTCTCCATTTGCGAACGACTTATTTCAATGATTATATTTTACAGATGGGGTTCGACAGCTGGATTTAGGGAAATTTCTTTGGACATTGGTTAGTGGTACAAAGAAAATTTGACCAATTTCTCACTCTAAATAAATCAATAATCCACGCTTATTAATCATCTAGTGGTAAAAAGTTAAAAAAAAATTTAATCTATAGAAAGTTCTTTTTCTTCTCAAGTCACAGAGTCACTATGCTCCTTATGCGCAAAGACACCGGAGCTTCACAGCATATTAAAGCTAAAATGTTAAAATATTATGGACAGATACGCTGTAGGAGACAGCTGACAGTTGGCGGAGGAAAACGGCTGTGAAAACTTGTTAAAAGTATGCCAACTAGTCTTGAGAAACTAAATCGAAATTAATGACTCGTTTATCATCATTACTTTCTAAGAGAGAAAGATGTGACTTTTTTCAAGAGTAATAAAAATTGAAATTTGTTCTTTAAGAGGGTGAAACAGGGTTTTGAAGTTTCGAATAAATATTTTTTGGCAAATATCATATTTCTTGTCTGATTCTCTGAGATTCATTTTTTATACTCTTGAAAAAAGTATTGCTTCGGGTCAAATATAAAGACTGCAAAGTCAGACCTACGAATATCGTAATACTTTCAATTTTAATTTATTCGTTAAAACATAAAAATTTTTAGAGAAATAAGTTGAACTATTTAAAAAGGATAAAATTATTGAAGTTTTGACAGTAGTTTGAATGCAAAAGAGAGCGAAAATTATAATACGACTCGAACTTTGGCATTGTGACTCCATTTATTCTTCAATAGTTTACCTTTGACTGTGCCAAAATTTCTGGTATAAAAATACGTTTATGGAGGTTGTCTAAAATAAAAGGGAAAGAAAAACATTGGATACAATATTTAATCACCAAGGTTGCAATTGTTTCCAAATAATAAGAACCAATTTCTGGTGAGAAATTCAACGACGAAAGTCTAGAACTTATGGCCCCTCTGTTAAACCCTTAACCGAATCTGAGGCATGCATATAGCACAAACAACCACAAGCTCATTGGTCTCTGTCGACCACGCTATTTCGAGTCCAATGAAAAGACTAAAAATAGACACTTCAACTTGCGAATTCAATTAGCTAAACGCTGTGGTGGTAGTCATAACGAATGTATAAGGAGACATAAATTGCAGATAAAGTTCTCAATGAAAGGAATGAGCACTTTTCAGACTCCTATAAGAACTCGAAATTTTTAGGCTTTGCAAAACTTTATAAAATCCGACAAATACGACAACAGAAGTTCTTTGGGCGAAGCTTGATTAAAAATATTCCTTTAAATATCAAATGTTAAAGACAAACCGTTAAAAATTCCTGAATTAAATGAAATAGGTAAAAATTAGTAGAAGAATGTTAAACTGACAATGAGTGTAAAATAATGACATCGAAATTTTTCGCATTCTAGTTTGTTTTTCCGTCAATAAACTTTATTTTGTAAACACAAGCTCTATTTGAGCCTGGGCTTGAAACATTGCCAGAACAGCATCGCACTGTTTGCGAATTTTGTTTTTTTCTTATCAATGGTAATGTTCATCCAAGAACTCCAAAGTGACTATTAACCATTTTCCCAGAACTCTGGGATGAATTCAATTCCGAATCGAAAACTGTGTTTTTCCTTTTAATCCAATATCTTGTTATTTCAACTTGTTTTTTTTTCTTTTAGTATTTCTAGACAAAATTCCAGAATTTGATCAACGAGAGTCTTAAAAGATTATTAATTAAGGAAAAGAAAGTTAAGTATTTGAATAATAATAACATGAAGATCCTCTTTTTTTATAATACTTTTATTGCAATAAATATAATAAACAATAATTATTGTTTGGCGTTACAATTATTTTTTTTTCGTTTCAACAGTCAATTCTATACATATAATATTGGGGGGTTGGGGAAAAAGAGTGGGAGGATTACAATAATTTTTTTTCTTTAGCGGAAAATGAAGCAGAAATTGCTTATCTCAGTATACGTAATACATTTGCAGCGTGTAGAATAAAGTGAAATGTGTAGAAAAACAAAAACCGAGAGCGAGTAAAGCAGCTACAAAAAATTACGCGCACGTCAAAGAATCGCATCGAAAGTTGGACAATAGCAAAGGGGATAAGATCTCTCTTTTTTTTTTCTATTATCAGAATTGCCTTAATTGAGGCAACCTGCGTGGTCGCGTCGAGGCATTTGCGATGCGCCCATTCACGCCATACCGGAAATTACTTTTGCGGTTTAAAACCGTTTGACAAGCCTGTTGCTGTTGCTGTAATTACCGAAACAAGCAAAAACATCTCGAGTAGTGATTACGCTCAGGAGCTAAACCATCGTTATTCCATTTTTCAAATCGTTTTTACCTCTTTCAGCGATATTAATTGCCAATTTATTTATATATTCTCATGTTAGCCATCTAAGAATATACCACGAGCAGTTTAACAAACAAATAAAACGACGAAATATTGTAAAAACGATTTTAAAACTGTAGCGCCAATCCGGTTAGTCCGCAACGAAATGATTTGTAGTCACCCTGAGACACGGGAATAGAGACGCGAAGGGAATTTTACATACGTTACTTTTTGGAGCTGCCATACAGAGCGATTTTTATATAACCAATCGATTTCTCTTCTTTTCGCCATTTCTTTTCATCCACATTATTATTAGTTTTCTTGGTTGTAGAGTATTATAATGTTGTCTCAAGTCTGTTCTGTATGTTACAATAATAAATTGCGAATGTGAATTGTATTTACACAATTACTTTAAACGAAAAAAAAATTTTTTTTTTTTAAAGAAAGAAAAGGAAAAAAAATTAACTGAAACTAGAAACAGTTCTCCGTTCTAGTTCTCGTGCACAGACTTGAGCTCTTTGATCTGTTTGATGAGGTACGCCTTCTCGTCATTAAATTGCTCATCCTCCGATCGGTCTGTGTGGAAGCGCGTCAGGAACTCGATCAATTTTTCTTGATTGCGAAGCAATATGTCCAGTATTGGTTTTGGTTTGTTTGGATTAGCCACAAACACCTATATTTTACGATAAAGTCCATTAATCAATTTGCATTATTCAAGCGAAATCTTACGTTCATCTCACAGAGTCATTCTCACTATGAATTCTTTAATGAATTCAAGAAACTGAACCGAATCTCTTTTTTAGTGTAGCTTTGAAATTATTAGATTTTTTTCGTTCTCTTTATCAATATTGGCTGCAGGCAAATGTTTTCTCGAAAAAATGTTCAAAGTTTTTAGTTCTTCGATACCATAAAAAATGTTGTGAAAATGGAAGATAATATTCTATAAAATTATGTGCTTTTAAGATAAAATAATAATTTCAATGTTAGCTGAATTTCAGATTTTTGGTCAATTACGAAGTTTCGAGTTTCTGGTGAAATCAGATTTTTTAATGAGAAACATTTGTCTTTAGCAATATGCGCGTACGAAATAACGAAAAAAAATTATTCGGTACGTGGCATCATCAAAGTAATGCAATGAAAATTGGGGACAGGAAACACGTACCTTGAATACGTGGAAGGCCTCGAATTGAATGTTCCGTGATTTCTCTTTCAGCATGTTCATCATAAGTTTCAAATTATCGGGATTCGATATGTACCGGGTCATGACCTGGAAATATGCAGATTATAACCATTAATTAGGAACGTTCGATGATTAAATACAAAAAGTGAGCAAGTATGAGCTAATAAAGAAAACACTTGCGGTGAAATTGTGTCTATCGAGGAGAAGTTCACCCAGCAGCTTTAAACTTTGTCGTCGTGTAACGTAATTTTCGGAATTGAGTAACCTCTGATAGTGCGAAAATACCTTATCGTAATTGACTTCTAAAAATTCGGCACTCAGAATTTTGTGCCTTGTAAGCAATTCCTGTAATAAACAATAATAGTGAATAAGTTTCGACGAAGAATTTGAAAGATATGAAATTTGACAAAAAACACAGTTTTCTCGAAATGACGGATACCTTAAACGTAGAAAAGGCATCTGAAGCAATGTCGAACGTCGACACTTCGACGTATCTGAAGAAATTGTAAAAATCATCCGAGTAAATCATGATCTTAGCGAGTGCTTCGTATCTGGCACATTCGCGTAGCATTGTACCGCAGTTTAGAGCGATATCTTGATGCTCGTAGCTGAAAATTCAAAAATATCTTTAATACGATGAAAATATGTTGGAAGAACTCGAAATAATCGGTTATAGCGAATTGACGAGAAACATCTGAATTGTCAATATAAGCCTTACCCAGACATGAGTGTGAATAGTATTTCTGGTTTCGTGCAGATATACTCAACTGTCGGTGATCTTGTGCCAATTTGCCTTCGTAAAATATTGTTGAAAACTTGAGCAACATCTTTCTTACCCTGTTGTGGCAAAAAATATCCAAATATTCGTATATTTATCATTTTCGTTTCATTTTCTCTGATTGCTTATAAAGATTGAAAATTGTTGAAAACTTACCTCAAAATCGATACGACTGAGGTTCTGTACGAGTAAAAGTAATAAATTACTATTGTAAAGCTCCTGGGCAAGCTGGGCAACTACAATGTCAGTTTGCGGCTCTGATTCAGCTGTACCATAAAGCATATTTTTTATGTGCACGAGATTTTTGCTGACATCTTCTTGTGCCTGAAAAACAACAAAGTCAGTTACAACAAAGCCAGAGCTTCACATTCATTTTCTTATGGATTTCTCTGTATACCTTTTCTACTTTTTTGTCTCCGCGCTCCAGTGCATTGACGGCTTCTTTCAACGCTTTTACCACCTCCGCCGGACTTTTTTGTGACTTTCCGAACAGAGGCATGATTTTTTTTATGAGGAGTACACCTGTCACAATCGAGAAACAAGGGGTTAAAATTTTTTACTCAATCAAAATAATGTAATCTCTGATAAAAATGTTAGCACAGTCCCGTTCTACAAACTTCAACACCAAAATAAATAAACGTTTATTCGTTTCCAACAGAACAAAAATAAAACTCTCAGAGCTTCTTCTTCCGAAAAATCAAAACATTCAAATTTCCCTGTATATGGCGATTAACAAAGTCTCAATGCCATTCGGCTTTATGCTGGCCAGAACTTATTTCTATAAAATCGCTTGGATTTCAAACGTGTCGTTTTTGTAACTCGTTACATTTCCATATATTTCTGATAGAGGTTTAACATTTTATTTCAATTACAATAATTCTGGAACTTGTATGCAGAATTTTGTTTGAAAATTGCTCGTAATAAATGAAGATGAAAACTACATACTCTCTGGAGTTTATCAATGGAGTTTATATTGATTCAGTGAGGGAGCAATCTTTTGTTACACCTACAAGTTGACGGAGTCGAACAATATTACTCTACGGTAATTAACGCCCTCATAAGCTCATTCTGCATTCAAATTTTTTCTCTCATGTCAATAATAAATTGTTGAAAGTTTTTGCATTAAAGATTAGCAGTTGAGCATGAAGCAAATAAGAAAAACCATCCACCAATTAAAATAACAATTTGTTATCGTAAAAAAATTCAGAAGTCGTCGTCGATTATTAATTCCTCGTTTGAAAGTTATTTTTAATTATACTTCCGACAATGAAGATTAGATATTAAACAACCGTTGGGTTGATAAAAACAATTTTCATTCATAACCTAAAATATTATCAGTCGTGATGAATAAAAAAGATAAAAAATGCAATAAAAGGGGTTACAGAGGGGGCGAAATAACAAGTACCGAAGCACAACCACGACAATACTGCGTAAACGATGACACTGTATTGTTTATACCCGATCGGCGAAATTCACTTCAGTTCCTATTTTATTTCGAACCGCTAAGACCGGAAGTGTATAGAACTACCGAAATTAAGGATCGCATGAATTTCTTTAGTAGTAGAACAAAGAGTTAGAAAGAGAAAAGTAGCATGAACAATGTGGAATATAATGATAGAAGGCGACGAGGACGTGGACGAGGAGAGCGATGAGTGAGGGTGGGGGGAAGTTTGGAACGACGAGAGGGAGGAGGGAGGAATGAGATCGAACGTTAATTTCACATGAATTAAATGGTTCGACGAGCACGAAACATAATTTTCCTATAACCTAATTGCACTCCGATGATTGAGGGTTATGCAACAATAACACTTTTAAACTTGGAGAAACAAATGGTCTTACCATGAAAGCGTATATATCAGAAAAAAAATATTTTCTCTTTATAGTTCGTTGGCACTCAATGCTCGGAGATTTCGATTTACTGACTTTGTATATTCTCTCAACACATGATTTTGTGAAGACGATTTCCTTGTATACAAAAAATGCACCGATATAGGTACGTCGATATAATCTTCTACGTATTTCCACAGCGTGTACAGAAATCTGTGTTTGTGTGTGTATGTGTGTTGCGTGTGTGTGTCTATTGAGTATCGTATCTTGTGACGAATAAATGATTCGTTATACCGACAAAAAACTCTTTCCCTCTTTTTCTCTCGCTCATATACTTAGTAGGTAGACACCGTGGGTGCGCGCGAGACAATTGCGAGGAATAGGAAGCGAAGAACGAGGGGTAAAAGGTTGGGGAAGCGGGCAGGGAGACTTATATAGTTCCTTACAGGTAGAATAAAAAAATTATAAAATGAAATAATATTTACCCCTTTGATTTTTCTCTTAGTCTGGAAAATTCAAGATTCAATCTCCAAAAAATCCGCCAAATTTTCAGTTAGTTTATATTCCGGTTTCTACTGATATTTTTCCAGAAGGAAACAAAAAACAGCGTATTTCAATACATCGCATAAAACCGAGAGAAGTACAGTCCCTTTATCTTCTTATTTTTACTTTTTTTCAACCACAGAGAGGAGTTCGTCACCCGCAAGTCGCTCGCAACTGACTAACTGACATCCACTGATTCACTGATGACTATATGCTCCCGCACTGAATTCACTCTCTCGTATTCATCCATCCTTCTCTCTCTCTCTCTTTCTTCCTCTGTTGCCAATCGCGTGTCATTGGCTGCAGTTGATTCGTCATTCTCACCTCGTCCAATCGAAAACTTCGTACGAATTTCCTTCTCTCGGAGGGACCGTGCGCAGCGTCTACCGTGCCACTACGCGGCCAATTCCAAAACTTCCTAGGTACGCTCACGCGCTGTAAGCGTGGTAAGCTTCACGCTTTTCAGCGCTGTTTTCAAGCATTTCTTTTAAGATGATGAATCAGTCGGTAATCACAACCGTGAGTGCGAGAGAGATAGCTGTAAATTTTGAAAAGGAATTTTTTCCACATCGTTCGTCTGATCGAAAAAATAAAAATGTCATCGGATTTTTGCGATCGTGCTGCGTACGATGACATTTTTATTATTTTAATCGGACGAACGATGTCAAAGAGTTTCAATTTCAAAAATTCGAGGTGTGATTACCGACTGATCCATCATCTTAAGCGCTTTTACGCTACGTCCAAAAGAAACGCATCGTGCACTACCCTCAATAAAATAATAGTCCAGTCAAAATGCAGGAATAGAGCAACTTTCAAGGGGAAATCTTCAACTTGATCTAAGACTAATTTAATGACGCTGAATCGAAAGGTGTGAATTATTTTGAGATCAAGCTCCGGCATAACATTGAAAAATTAAGGGTTAAAAGTTTAAAACGCTTATAACTCGAAAACTACTAAATTGATTGAAAAAATACTTATACTATCGTTTTCAGACAACAAAAAGCACTCTATTAATTTCCGATAATTAAAAAAAAAAAAAAAAAGTAAAAACCAACGGTGAGCTCAGGGTGAAAACCTCGAAACTTCGAAGACTTCAAAACATATTAAATTTGTAGAAAACTCGGGTTCTTTCGATTCCACACGCTTCAGGAAGGTTCAATTGAACTTTGTAGAAAAAAATTGTTTTTTTAAACATTGTTTAAGTATGGAAAAAATGCAATTGAATATTGACAAAATACGCATTGAGAACCGCTTTTAGAAAGAAACGCACTGCGTGGCTTTGCCGTTCGCACCGTGGTTCGCACTTATAGAGGTCCTCTCTATCGTCCGACGCATGCGTCAAAATACGGTAGGCTCGCAGAAACACAAAGGCAGGGTGTCAGTACGTCACCGGTCATTTGGACCCCGCATTGTTCTCGTATATATATATATATGTATATAGATATATCCGAACAATACGGGGTCCAATTGCCCGGTTACGTACTGAGACCCTGCCAACACAAGTACGTAGCGTCTGTGCGAGTATGTGTGCGTTTGTTTTGGTTTTCTATAGCACTCAAAACTGAACGTCCGCACGCGAACAATTCGACGGCTCGTGAACGCACAGATATTCATACTCAGCATTATTTTCTGAAGTGTTGAAAAAAGACGTTCAAATGATTAAATGAATATTTTAAATCATTATACTTTATTTACTATCAATATAGAGTTATAACGAAATGAAAATTATTACAGATATATACGAAATAATTTCATGATTTGAACTAGTTACAACTCCGATATGCGAATACATTGCCCATGCGCAGATCCCTATATTTCTGTATACACATGTCAGGGTGTCGCGCAGGGGCTGCTAGACGATAGGCCAGAAACCCAAAAGACGGCTTGGGACCCTTGGGACCGATTTATGGAAATATTCCTTTCTCTATCTCTCTTACTTTCTACCTGCCGTGGTCGCATGACGCGGCTCAAGTCTCAACACGTTGTGCGAGCCACGCGTGCGCACAACGCACTCTAATGAATGTGACAGAGATGCACATATATCCATCCTTTTTTACGTCCCCAGTGGTGCTCGATATGCCAAATTTTGTCTTAAAAACCATTTTTCTCACTATTTTTTGATTATCGGGAATTAACAGGGTGCTTTCTTACGTATTTTTGTCATGCGAAAACGATGGTACAAGTATTTTTTTCAATCAATTCAATAGTTTTCGAGTTATAAAGGTTTTAAACTTTTAACCCTTATTTTTTCAACGTTGCCGTTGAAAACAATTTACACCATTCGATTCAGCGTCATCAAATATTAGTCTTAGATCAAGTTTGCAGATTTCCCCTTGAAAATTGCTTCATTCCTGTATTTTGACTGGACTATAAGCGTTTTGTGAGTGTTTAGAACACGGATTTGGAAGCACGAATTATGACGTCATCAATGAAGTCATGACAGCGATCGTGAGCGCTCGTATTGCCAAAAGAAACAGAAGTAAAGAAGATTTTATTACCTTTTCGGACTTGCAAGAATTTTTCGGCTTGCAGAAACTTGCAAGCGATTTTATGTTTAATCTCTCTATTAAACATGAATTCACTTGGAATATTTATTTTTAATTAATCAAATTCATATTTGCATACCCCCTTAAATATTATTTACTTACCCCCTTAAAGGACGTTCACGAGTAAATCGATTTTCTATAGATTTTCTTAAAATTTGGATGACACATTATTTATATCTTCCTTAATGTACTTGCAAAATTCTGAAGACCATGCCCGTACCAAAGTGGAGATATTCGTTGGTGAAGTTGGGAAATTTAACATGCAAGGTATAGGCAAATCATGAGTTTGAGAGACATTTTAATTCATAGCAGTCACAATTTTCTATAGTATTTGATAAAAAAAATGCATCATAATAGATATTGATATTAGGAATAAAATATAAAAAAATCGAGATGCTCAGCCGTGTCGTTCATACGTAGTAACGATTCAAAGCTATAAAATTGACGATTTTGCGAGCGTGCCACGGCATGAAAGGGATGACGCCGTTATGTAGCGACAACACTACCAGGCGACGGTACGTAACGGCAAGGGGGGAGGGGGACTACATGCGCATGCACACTGGCAGGAATTTATTTTCATGATATTCAACGATTTATTTCATAAAGAATTGTCAATTTAAACATTTATGGCTAGACATTTTGGCTCTCAATTTTGGAGACTTTTTGGGAATGACACTTTTTTATAAAAATAAGTTGTTCATACATATGAACGTTAAATTTAGCAATCGAGATTATAAATATTAAAATGAGATATGACAAATTATCAACAATAACAAATAAATTAATTTATACAAAATAGAATACTACTGATCGTGAGCTGAAAGTACGTGACAGGCAAGCAAGGTTGTCAGATTTCCGCATTAGTCCAGTCATCTTAGGAATAGTTTTATTCAAGAAACCTAGAGGTTAGTCAATTTTTTTGTAGGTTATTTGGACCCATTGGAATATAGCCCTGAGTTTTCGTAAAAACCCATCCTGCATTTTAGCAATAAAAAATTATTGAAAAAAAATTGATTTTTTTGAGTTAACACTTTTGGAACGCGTCCTACCGAAAAAAGTTATACATAAAAGTTGTTTATCATGATGTCCTCTATAAAAAAGGTCCTATGAAAAAATACGCTACCATTGTTATTTAAGCGGTTAATTGCAAATGAACAGAGAAATTCACAATTTTTGTTTTGCAACCGCATTCAATTGTTTATTATGATATCGATTTGAAATTCATATATGATGTAGGAAGAGGAAAACGAATCCCCAAGAGAATGGTCCAAGATTTTTTGATCTACGAGTTATAGTTTAGCAACAATTCGCGATTTCCGAAAAAACTTTGACCTTCCATAGAATTTATCCATGAAGGTCCACAGTGTGCAAAAAAATTGAGGAGCTTCGGGTCATCATACACAAAGTTTACAGAAAAAAGAAATCGTTTTGGTTATAATAACAAATACTGTTTTTCGACGATTTTCGTTTTTTGCTTATAAACAAATAGCTATTCCAACCAAAGTTACAAAAATAGCTAAACATTTTTTTCACCGTTCGATGCGTTTTTAAAAAACGAACAATTTAATTTAAGTTCTCTTCCTCCAACTGCTGAGGCTTGTAATGAACATTCGCTTCGCACTTTTTTACAAGTTTGTCAATGGCAAGGCGAATGTTCAAAGAATCCCATGCAGTGGGGGTGGAAAAAAACTAGAAATATGTTAGAGCCAATAGCGTGTAAAAAAGATCCCATTCCGCTCCTGAGGAAGCCTAAGGAAGGCTGTTGAATTTGATTTTTGCAAAAATCTTAATTACAACAAAAGAAAATTGAAAAAACGTTAAAATATTAATATCTCGGTGTGTAATCAAGATATCGAGATATCCAAAACTTCGTGAAATATGGCCTAAGGTGACTAACTACATCGCTCTAAGGAGTGCGTAGAGTCCGTGCTAAAAGTTTCGAAGTAGAGAGAGCGGTGCGCGCTACACATCGACAGTTGAACTAAGCCGGGAGAATACGGAACTTTTGTCTTCGATTTTCAGTCGTGAACGTCCTTAATTTTGACTTTTGCCCTTTTTTCGTTCATTATGATTGTTCGTCGTTAGTTTGTGAATTTTTATCAATTCAAACGTTTGTTCGATCCACATTATTTGATGAAAAGAACGAAACAAAAAATAGCATTGAAGTTAGCCGCTACTTTTTTTTTAATTTACAAGTTGGCAACATTGTAAAGCGCCCTCTTCTTCGATAAATCGTAATTATACGAGTCAGCCGATATTTCGGCTATTCGGCACCCTCTATTTCAACAGCACATCTTTTTTTCTCATTCGCTCAATACCCGTTGTCAATACCTCTCAATTGTCTCTTAGGTTAGGACGTTCAATTTATATGATTGGAAATTTGTTTTATTTTCATTTTTTTTTGGAATTAAATCCTTAACTCAATTCGGGGCAAGCGGGAGGTGAGAATAGTTCGGTGCGTGCGAAATTTATGACGAGCGCTCCAACTCAGAAACTCACTTTTTTCAATTCTTTTCTCTTCTGTCTATTGCTTTTTTGGGTTTTGAACAGTGAAACTCGGTATCGGGATATAAAGCATTTTGCATACCGCAGTTATGTGCTTCCATTGTCGTAATAAAATTGTTTTATGGTGATAATATGTCAAAACCAAACATAAGGAAAATAACAGTTGACCCTACGAAATGTAACACGGACTCACGAAGGCCAAGTGTGTTTGAAAGATTGGGTACTAAACCAGCTGCATCTACAGTCGTACCGAGTACAAACGATTATTGTAGAAACTGGGCGTTGAACGGCAATTGTTCCTACGGCAAAACTTGCAAGTAAGACTTCATCCAGCTCAATTATTCAATTACCCAAAATCCTATTTTCCTTTTTTTCATCCCTTTTGAACTATTTTATGTCATTATTTTGAAAACGATGTTTTTTTTATATTCCTTTACTATTTGCAGCTAGTTTTTAGCAAATTTGCTTATTTTTTCACATCTTTACGTATTTTTGAAGAAAATCAAGGGCTCGTGTCTCATTACAACAATAATAAAGTTTTTTTCCATGAAATGTTGCAATAACTGAATACTTTCATTGAATAGATAATTGAAAACTTAGAAAAAAATATTTTGTTTACAACAATGAAAATAAAGATAAGGCCATTTTCTAACGAGGGTATCTCAACATGATGTAAATTTCTAAACTTGGTTTTCTGAGAGTAGATCATTTCTCTTAACAAGTTTAGTGAACATTTTTCATACTCCGATTGTTCTGTTTTTTTAAGGGATATTTTTATTTCTAATGTGAAAATGACAAAATTCTTACTATATGCTTCTCAGGGGAATATTTTTTCAGAACATAATTTCAATACTTTCTAATCAAATGAAAATCTGGTGGACGGACCTGATTTTTGTTAGTGATCCAAACTGAAATCAATTTTCAATCATGAAATTGGAAGAAAAATTCATTTTAGGATAGAATCAAAGTAATCCGTGTCAAATCTAATATTAAAAGTTCATTTTTCAAATAAAAACTGCAAGACATTGAATCTGGTGTTCCGAGATGCCCTGTCAATGTGTCATGAACGTTTCGAATTTGATGTAAGTTGCAACAATGGTTTGCATGATATTTCAATTACTTCCTGTGACAATCAAGTTTGAAAAACAGGTTCTGTCGATTTAAATCTGTTCCCAATGATTGTTTAAAGCATTAGCTCCATACGGAAAAACTGGTGTTGTATCTTGTACTTTTCGAATGTTATGAAAGAATTTTACTAGCAGAATGTGTAAAAATTTGAAAGTTTTGAAATTGATGTTGCGACTACAATTTGACCAAACACGGGTCCTTGAAAACTTCTGAAATCCCACTGAAACCTTCCCCTTGCCCAAACTAGTCTTGACTGATTTCATAATTTTGTACCGTTAGATATGCAAACACGCACACTCTCATAAGTCCTTCCAAACGAGTGAAAAAGGATAATCCAAATGCCAATGCCGCAGGGGTAAGCCTAATACTTTTTAGTTTATCCAGACGTCACAAAGCGTGTTCTGTTCAAACGTTTTTTTCGCCTTTTACGGAGATAAAATTTAGATCGCAGCGTAGATGCGTAATTTATTTGCCAATTAGTAATTCCTTGCTCGAATTATTGATTTTCTTAAAGATGCAATCGTTCAATTGTGATCAATGAGAATATTTTGTAATGTTTTGTAGCCAAAAGAGGATCCTTCAAAGAGAATTACGTCGAAAATAGTAAAGAAAACAGCGACGTCTCATAGTCCTGATTTTAATTTGGAAGAGTGGAATCAGACGGATCTCGAGTACGAGGACGAAAAGGTTTTAGAGAGAAGAAGACAACTGTTGCAGAGAGAATTGGAAATACAAATGAAGAAAGACAAAGAAGTGCACAGCAAGGACAAAACAACAAAACAGAAGAAAAAAGCGATGAGCTCTTCATCGAGTTCGCACACTTCGAGCTCGTCGAGCAGCAGCAGTAGTTCGAGTAGCGATGACTCTTCGTCCAGTAGTTCGACAGGCTCAGATTCTCGAAGGAAAGTTAAAAAGATCAAATCCAAGAGACATCACAGCGCTGCGTCTTCGGACTACGACGAGGACAGAGAGAGAAAGAAGAAACTCAAGTTGAAACGTTTGGCTGGAAAAAATGACAAGGTGCTAACGAAGAAGAAACGAAAAATCGACATAATCAGTAAGAAAGAGGTGGCAACAAAAACATTGAAAAAATCAATGAGTTCAGCAGCGCCGGCAATTCGTAAACACAGTGTTGTAGCGAGTACGAGAACAAAATCACCTTTGCCTTCGGTCTCTCATGGTGGGACGAGCAAATCGGGCAAAGAGAGAACTCGAGGTAGCGAATCGCCTTCGAAAACGAAAATTCGGGAATCGGAAAAAGATCGACATTACAAAAAACAGATTCGGGACGGCGATGAGCCGATTCTGAAAGAAGTTTTGAAGAACAAGGCTAGCGAAAAAGCAAAGGAATTGGACAAGGCTCCGGGCGGTAGTAAAAACCGGGGAATCGAGGACAAGAGTAAAATCGATGAGAGAGCAAAATTACGAGTTAAAGAGAAGGAAAGAAGATCACGAACTCCACCGATCGATAGAACGAAGCATCAATTGCCGAAGGACATCGTCGCCTCGTCGAAAACGAATCGTCGAAGTCGTACGCCGGAGAAGCCCCCGAGAACGAAGCGGGATTTAACGCCACCTCGACATCAAGAAAAGCTAACGTCGAGCCGAGCTGTGCGGGAAATTGAGAAAAAAGAACGAGAGATTCACAAACCCGATCGGAGTAAGGACCGAGAGGACGGACGAAAAAACGAGACGAACAAATCGCGATCGATCAGCAATCAGGATGAGATTCAACATCGAAAAAATATTTCACGAGATTTGGAAGACAAGAGTTATGCCAACGAGAGAACCAGGCGAGGAGGGAGTAAAGAGCGACGACTGGATAAAGATCATGGAATCCGAGACGATCGTGGGCACTCGAGAATAACTCGTGAAGGTAGAGACGCACCGCGCGACAAAGACCGAGACGAGATACCCGAGCGTTTCCGCGATCGACAGCGGGACCGAGAACGAGACAAGGAAATCGGTAGCAAATTGCGCGAGCGTGATTTGCCACCAATGATGGGATCGTCCTCGACGTCCGGGGGAATTTCGTCGACGACGACGCCACCGCAAGGCTTGAGTTCTCGTTACAGTCGAGACAAGGAGCGTTTGAAAGAGGCGTCAAACATGATTGATAGAAATAATCCAAGAGATCGTCGGGGTGAACGTGAGCGCGAACCGCGAGGTTCTTCCGACGCGAAGCCAATGGAACGCGACAGAAGTTCTCTGCGGGCTTTCGACGCTCGTTACGACAGATCGGTCGACAAGGAAATGTCTTCGAGCCACAAAATTACCGATCGCGATAGAATCGAACGTTTTCCACCCCGAGAACGTTCTCTCGATAGATTGCCCGAAAAAAGCGTAGCATCGATCGTTCCCCGTGATCATCTTCTCGAGCGAGATCCAATTTACGAGCGAGATCCAATTTACGAGCGAGATCGACACGCACGAAGATTTAATCCACGTTTCGATCGACATCCCGTCGTCGAGCACGAGAGAAAAGAGACGTCGCATATTCCACCGATGAAAATTGACCGCATGGCGGATCGCCGAGATGCCAGTCCACCGCCGCGCCGCAGTATCGAGCTCGAGCGAAATTTCGATCGCGGTTACGGTCGCGTGCCGCACGAGCATTGGGAGGAGCACGAAGAAACGCAGCAATCTCATTTGGACTATCGAGACCAACATCATCATCACCATCATGCCCACGAGGACGAGAGACGAAAGCCCATCGACGCGCGGCGTTACAACAGCCCGTTTGGAGAAAGGCGTGGACGAGACGAGCGCGGCCCTCCATCGAGATACGCGGTGCAATCGGAACGCTCGTTCGACGATCATCATCACCATCCGATATACGCGGGTGAAAAAATTCGCGGTCCTCCGATGAGAGACGAGAGCAGTAATGACAATTGGGAAATGCATCACGAAGTCGAACCCCAACACAGTAGTCGAGAGAGAAATTATCCTCCGGCTGATTGGGAAGAACGGGAATGGCGGGCGCGCACTCATTGGGATCGTGAAAGCGTCCCTAGGTCCGAGGTCCACGAGGAAGACTGGACAGCCCAGAGATACGACAGTCCCATCGCCGAGTGGAAAATCAATGATAATCCACGAAAGTGGGAAAACCCACAGCTCCATCTTAGAGCACAATTTAGAAACGATAGGATCAAAGATATGGAAATTGGGGAGCCACCCCATGCGTAAGCATTTTTTCATTTTTTTACTTTTTATTTTTTATGTCCTTCCGCCGAGTCTTGAAATCTTTTATTCACTCCCGGAAACGTTCCGATCCATTGCATTTTCAAAGCAGCAATTCTCATTTGCCATTCCAGTAAACGCAGACCGTTTAATACTCCGGAATTAAGGGACGACTGTTCGACTCAAGGTTCGAAGCAGAGTTCCTTGCACGGAAGTATGAAAGAAGAGCCAATTAACAAAAAGTTGATGGAACTTGCGGAGGGGCGACCTCGAAGAAGTCGCGAAAAATCAGCCGACAGTTTCCAGAAAAAAGTCATACATCAACAGCTGCATCATCATCAACAACACCAGCAACATTTGCAACATCAACATCAGCAGCGTCAGGAACTGCAGCAGCAGCAGCAGCAACAACAACAACAACAACAGCAACAACAACAACAGCAACAACAACAACAACAGCAACAACAACAACAAAAGCAACAACAACAAGAGCAACAACAAAAGCAACAACAACAGGAGCAACAACAAAAGCAACAACAAGAACAGCAGCAGAAGCAAGAACAGGAACAGCAGCAGCAACAAGTCCAACAACAACAGACTACACAAAAAAAAGAAAAAGTAGATTTAGCTGCCACCGTTGAGGCCACAGAAACTCCTGTCGTTCCCGAAGCCAAACGACCATGCTTGGACGAATCCTTGCAGAGCCTTCACACCGAGAGCGATCTCAGTGACATAAGCGACGATCCTGACGATATTCTTAACATGGAGGACGAGGTTTGTTTGTACATTGACAAATGATCATTCTAGTACAAATTATTGTCATACACGACGTTAAAAATGTAGACCATTTCAATTTTCATTTCGATTCTCAATTTTCATTACGTCCATCGTCTTTTGTTTAGGAAATTGAAGAGGACAAAGACACGGCGAAGAAATCGAATGAAACGGAAAAAGATACTCATGGACCATCCTCTGAACGTCAAGAAGCAGCACAGGTCTCCACTCCTGTGGGAACCTCAGAGGAATTGCCGTTCACAAAAGACAAGGAAGATCACGAAGGGTAAGATGAACAGTTTTGAAAACATATCTGGGATCCAGCGTACAAATGTTCAAACTTTGGTTCACTTTAACCGGCTTTTTTGGGCTAACGATGTTTTTCATCAAAATTTTGATAAGCTGCAATTAGTTAAATTGTGAAAGAAGTTTGACATTTTTAAAAGTTCACTAGTTTCTTTCGACAGCGAATCAGACAACTCTCTTTTTTTATTGTCCAAAGACAAAATTATCCGTTCATTTGGTACACGATTACATTTTTACGCAATTCTTTACGCTACGGCCTAAATTTTTTATAGGGTGAAATAATAATTATTGCTATCTTCTTGCATTAGTATAAAAATACTGGAAAAAAGTGCTAATTTTTCAAACAAAAAAACAAAGACGAAAACCGAGTAAAACTTTGATTGAACATTGCAGAAATATGGAAGACGAAAATATGGAAACGATGGACTTTGAAGAGATTTCTGATGGTGAACTCGAAGAAGACATAAAAACAAGTGGCAAAGGATTGGGCGATGCTTTGGGAGTAGATTGGGAAAGTCTCGTTAAAGAGACACAACCGAGACGTGCTATTGCATCTAGTCAGGACACAGCCCAGCGACGGTGGCAGTGCAAAGCAATTTTCCAGAGAATTGGAATATCCGCTAAATACGCAGGTTCCGAATTACCGGCGAAACTAGCGAAAAAATACAGCGAGGATGGCGAGAGTTCTGGCCAGTTCTTCCTCAGTGACATTGCAATGATTCACTCCGCTCTCGTTCGTCAAAAATTGATGCAACAATCGAGCGAGGAGGTTTTTTCGGCTGATGACACCCTGTACAGGTAGTAATTTATATACTTGAAAAACGTACTTTTTCATCGAACAATTGGAGGAGAAAATCTAATGAGTGAATGAAAAATTTCAGAATCAACGACCCTGAAAAATACGAAATAGAAGACCCAGCGGACTTGGAACCCTTCACCAGTTTGTACGAGGAAGCGAAAAGCCTCGCGCAACTAGCTACTTGAAAAAAGTCCATGTACATGTAACGAGTCTTCCTCGTTAATTTAAGGTGAGGTGAAACGTCGTAAACGATAAAAAAAAAAAAACACCGTTTTCCTCTGTATCTCTCGCTCTCTTTCTCTCTCTCTCAGTCACCACTACAACTTAATTTAATTAATGTTGAACTGAGTGTGTGATCATAAGACAGAGGACAACAAAAATTACTCGAATTATGCTCGCAATGAGATTCCATCGGTATTTCATCCACATACGTATAATTGAGAAAAAAAAAACAGTTTTCTACGTTTACTTGGACATTCTGTGAATGTTCTGCTGTTGGTAACGAAGTATCAATCCATAAATATGTAAATTCGTATATACATACACGTTATTTTATTCTTTTTTTGGTGTGTAAAAGTTTCATGGGTACTGTGTTGTCTAGGACACTGTTTCTTCGATCGATTATTAATAACGAGTTATTCGTTGTAGTTTACAAATTTTATAGGGTATTGTGAATGAGTATAGTTAGTTGATTTATTTCGAAAATAATTATAAATAAATAGAAAATCATGGTATATCCCACCAATACCAATAGGCATACTTTCCTAGTTAAGTAAAAACCGCTGAGTAAATAACATTACTTTTGCTAATCGGAACAAATTTTTATCGCCAATAGAATTATTTATGGAAAAGGTTGCTGACTATTTGCGATTAAGGGACAATAATAATTGGAGCGTACGAGGAACAAATGTTTGATCGATACTCTTGCAATCAGTCCTGGCTAGTGGAAGATTCTTAATTTTCTTCCCCCTCGAGGCTCCTCTGCTTGATGATTCGTTGCTTCGGAATGTCGAGAAACTGTTCAATCCGCTGTTTTAATGAGAGAGAGATCGTCGGGTGCAGCAATGTCGTCTCGTAATATATCAACAGCCTTTTGCAAAATAAATGAATTGCTCCCATAATCCTGTAAAATATGCTGTTTTTTAAAATATCAAGAGAATTTCAATAAATTCAGCATTTTTATAGCTGTATGAATTTTCAAATTGATACCCGAGAGTCTGGCTGCTCCAACGTCGAGTCAGGGTCTTTGTCGCGACAGTTCCGCCTCTCAATTTCCACGTTTGTACAGTACCATTCGTATAAAATGAGACCTGTGCACACGTTTATGATCGAATGATAATCGGCGGGCCATTTTAAATTGTCATTATTTCAATCTTTTTTCGTATTCTGTTTTTTTTTTTTTTTTTAAGCGTATTCTCACCCTTTTTCTGACAATCTCCGCAACCGAGATTATCCAAAAGGTGTACCAGCTCTTCGCAATATTTTGTTTTGGTACGAAGCTCTGCGTCTGATAAATCTGTAATATAGTAAGAGTAATAATTAAGACTAAATATTAAATGAATAAATCGATTATTGAAGCAGCAACGACGACATCATTGAAAATCCATGAAAACCTTTCAGAGAGGAATTTATACATAGCTCTCATACCGCGCCAAGAAAGCCCGTCAGCTCTACCGAAGTACGAAACAATCCGGAATTTCATGTCCATCATCATCGAGCTGGTAGCCGGCACCAATATTGCCAATTCACCTTCGACGAATTCCAATATTTCTCTGGGTGCTTTGTACAACGTTTCTTTTACTATTGACGCGAGTCCGGAACGTATTGCTTTCACCTGCATGACAAAAATAATACACAGACGTCGAACACCGATCCCCGGGGGCGCTGATTCATCACGATCTTTTTGTACCTGCCTACCGGAAACTTTTTGCTCGCAGTCCTCGCACGTCCACGAACTTTCCGGCTTTAAAGGCTCGTTCGCAAACATGTTACCGAAACATTTGATATTCGCGCACCTCAGAGCGCTCAAATGAGTACCGAATTCCTGATAAAATCGGGTTCAACAAAAAAATGTATTTTAATACATTTCGAATGATAAAAAAATGAGTACAAATTTGAATTAGTCGGCGCCCAGTTACCGTACGATCTGAGCATCTTTCGCAGTAACAATCGAAATGTTTCGACATTTTTAAATACTGTTTTCTCATGCCTGTGTCCCAGATAAGATCGGTGTAAGTCATCGTCAGTTCCTCGCCTTTTTTTATCGGAAAAGCAGCTCTCGTGTACAAATATTGTCGTCGATCAAAATGATGTCTCGTGTTTGGAGTGCAACAGTGGTTTTGCAGCGCTCCCAGTGGATAAAGACCTCGCAAACTTATCGACATTTTTTCCTCGACGAGCGCAGCCGTCTCAAATGCACCGGTATCCAACACTTGACAAACTCGTAACATCAGTTTTTCATCCTCTCCGTTTATCTCATATTCGATATTTCTTTTCAGCAGCTCCAGCTAATTTGTAGTCGTCGGATAATTATTTATCAATTCATTCTTAAATTCGATTATTCTACTTTCTTCAAATAATAACAATATTTGTGCGTTCAAAAATTCAAACTCCGCCCAAATTTCCAATGAAATTTTAGCGAATATCGAGAAAAACACGCGGAGAGAATTAAACGGTAATATTCAGCGTGACATTCACTGTAAAATTTACCGGATGTTTACGAAAAAAATTAATTCCTCCAACGCACTGTAAAATTTCAAATATTTTACCGAATTTTCAGTTTTACAACAGTCAATTTTGCAGATGGTGAAATTTACGGTATGTACACTAATATTTACAAACCGTTTAGTCAATTTTACACTATAAATCGGTGATTTACACACCTCGACGAAGGGCTGAGCATATGAAAAGAACGGGCATAAAAATTCGTGCGTAAATTTTGACAGTGCAGCGCTGTAAAATTCACCGTCACGCTCATGTAACATTTCGAAGTAAATATTGAAATAATCTTCTAAAGTACGGCACCTTTAAGGTGATGGAGCAGTCGCTATCTCGCCACCGTGAGTGCGAGAGAGATAGCTGCAATTTTCCAAATTGAATATGTTCGACACGGTTTGATCAATAAAAGAAGCCCCTGTCAGCGTATTTTTGCCATTTTTCCGCGTCCGCCGACAGAGCCTTTTTTTGATTAGTCAAACGACAGCGGAGAATTTTCATTTCGAAAATTCGAGGTGAGGTTAGTCGACTGATCCATGCTCTTAAGGTAATCCGTCAGTCGTTCAGTCGGCAAAAATCCCGCTGTACGGTTTATTCCAGGTAGCTTGATATTTGAAAGAAAATATGAGTTACACGCTATTCTCATTTCATCAAACAAGGTTTGACGCGCATTTCTCTCAAAAAATCAAGGACGTTCGAGTAAAGCGTGCACCGATTTGGCACTTATCTCTCTCGCACTCGCCCAACTGATAGGCCACCTTAAGGAAGTTCAAGCGATACCATACGAAAAATGCGTTAGATTTTATTATTCCAAGAAGTAAAAGAATTAAAAATTAGCGTGAATCTCGTTGAGCAGCGCTGACGGATGGGCTCTTATGGAGGCTTTCAAAAACCTGCGAACTCCAACGATAAATATCTCAAATCCGAGACGCCGAATCATCGCGCCATGTTCCGCCAGAAGTTTAATACTCTCTTGAGTTTTCTGTTTAAAAAATATTATTGTGCAAAGTTGGAAAACATTTTTCCATGAGATACGCTTAAGCCTCCTTAAACGGATCTGTTTGAAAGATGCGAAAAGTTGCCACTTTGAGCAATGGATATGATTTAAGGAGTTTCGGTACAAAAGTCTAAATGTTAAGAAATTGATCAAATTTGGTGATAATGTTCTTCAACATCAAGTGCGAAAACACAAATTTTTTCAAAATTTTCTTCTACTTAGTTATCGAGTAATTACGCATTAAAGCAGATTTCTTATGCCCGGAATATATATGGAAACGCTATGCTTATACACGTGAACTTTAGTGATCAATTACTCGATAACTGTGTAGAAGAAAAATCTTAAAAAATTTGTATTCTCAAATTTGGCACTAAAGAATATGTTCACCAAATTTTATAAAATTCTGAACTTTTTGAATTTTAAAATTTTTTCAGCATGGATTAGCATGGCAACATTGTATCGCCTGTACCGAAACTCCTTAGTGTATACAGTAAAATTAAATTTTTTTCGCGTGTTTATATCGCGAATCGCAGCTCGTCGCGGCAGCATCGTTACTAGACGGTAATTTTTCAAATTTCATTCTCTCCGCGTGCAGAAGAAGAAGGGAGTGATTTACCTCGCGGGATTTGCGGGGATGGCACTCCAAGGCATTGACGAGGTTTCGTTGCTCGGTGCCCAAGGCCAAAGCTCTGATGGGTACAACAGCTTGCAACAGTTCCATCGACCACATCGAGCCACACTTCGGCTTCCAACTGCGAAGATATTCGCACTCGATTTCCGCGTGTTTCCAATTATCTTCACACTCGTTGGAGCACACTGGGAGTCCGCAGCCTCGCTCGCAAGGAAAGAGAGGACAATCGGACTTGTAACAGGTGATGCACATCGGAAGATACTTGTCGTAACATCGTGGGCCCACTACGAGGGGAGCGTCCACGTAGATGAGCTCGCCTTGCTCAATATCACGAGTGGCGAACATTCCACGTCCGCCCAATTTTGAGTTTCCAATAATCCAGCTCATGTCTTCTGGATTTTTTGGGAGGAGTCCGTGCTCGGATAAATGACGAAGCAACAGAGCGTTCACAGCTTCCGGCTGCAGCATTGTCGAGCCTGTTTTCGGAGGAAGAAAGAAAAACTACAGAAAAACGGTCGACGATTGTCTGTATTTTTGGTCAACTCTGTTTTGTTTTCTCCCCAATTCACAACTTCATTCGACCCCTTTTTGTTTATTTTAGGATCAGAAACGCCACCGCAAAGACGCATTTTTGTAATTCACTCGCAATATTTACAAATAAAAGAGCTACCTGGATGAAAAAACTCGATGAGACGACGCAGCAGTTGTCGATCGAAGAGAAGAATCAAGAGCAGCCGAATTACGCGCTTTCGCGTACACTTGAGAAAATGGACTGTCTTATTTCGAGTTGTATCGTGAACGTTCCTACTCAAGTGTTTCGCCCAATTATTTCGTAGGCGCTATACTGGGATTGGAGTTTAAAATAGATGACAGTCTCCGATATCGCGAGCTGCCTCGTCTTCCGAGTGGACATCTCTTCGCACCAGAGAAACCGAAGAGTTACAATTTTTCTTCACTCTCAGATTTCGCGAGTCTCGTTCCACACTAGAATGAAGAAATAAACATGAAAAAACGGCGTTTCCCCGTATTTTTTTAATTCTTTCAACTTTCCTACCGGCAAATGCATAAAAGAGTAGATGCGAAGGGCCAACGCGTTGCGGGAATTCGATCAATAAAAACGGAGCTCCACAACTTTTCGTATCAACATCAAATGCAACATAATCAATCGAT
Organism: Venturia canescens; assembly: GCF_019457755.1. Taxonomy (NCBI): domain Eukaryota; kingdom Metazoa; phylum Arthropoda; class Insecta; order Hymenoptera; family Ichneumonidae; genus Venturia; species Venturia canescens. The sequence goes on from NC_057425.1 coordinate 6,763,517, forward strand.
CTCAGATAACAAACAAATTGAACAAATAACTAATTGGAGCTATTCTATGAGAGTTAAGAATACACATCAAGGGAATTTATGCTCGAAATTTTCAAGTCGATATATCGATACAAAAAAGACTCGCTAATATTAAAAAAAGCTGTAAAGCGACGATAAATGAAAACTTTTTCATAGAATTTCAGCTTCGATCTTCATTTTATCCTTATCTTCATTTTTTAATCATGAAGAATATTCAAGTCGAGCTCGTTGCAGAACACTTATTTTTCATTCCGAGTCTTTGGCATGATTCGATAATGCATTAATTGCGAAGAAGGCAAGGTTTGACAACGTTGAACGCGATCACTTGACAGATTAGATCAGAAATCGCCATTTATAATGCTAAAAAGTACAAAGCTGTCACACTTCCATTGACAATATGATAAAGTGACGCAGGGGCCTGCAAAATTTCGAGATTCTGTAACCATTTGTCGTTTTCAACTCAAGCAGTTTTAATCTTTGACGTAAAATTTAAAAATATATGAAATTTTGAGTTGAAGATGGTTGAATAAGGGACCAGACATTGTGGCCATAAGCGACACGTTAATTTCTGTACTTTTCGACTGTTAATATTCCAACGAAACAGTCGATAAGGGTTCTTGAAATTTCACAGTCATAGAAAAGAAATCTTGGATTGTAAGACATAAAAAAATTAGAGGGCTATCCAAAAACAGCCCTCGCGTCTGTACGCCCTTAAAGAAACGGTATGAAGCGACGAAACGATAGACGAAAAATGTTTCATAGAAATTTCGGCTTTTATCACATTTCACATCAAAGTTTAATCGGCTCGTCAGAGTTATTTGATTTATACAATCGATGTGAGCAGAGGTGCCAAGTTAATTAACATATCGAGCTATTTTTTTTCCTCAACGCAAGCGTGCAAGGAGGTACACAGCTGTGTTGTTTACACGTCGCTATGGAAACAATTCGAAAGAGCCATCGAAGAAAAATAGTATTGTGGGTGGCGTGTAACGTTGCGATAGCCGCTAAACACTTCGGTATAGGAACGAAATTGTTGTTTTTTTTGTCAGCTCGTTGTAAAACCGTTGACCATGATGAGGTAATTTCACAATTATCGAAAAGATTTATTCAAGGTTCCCCCATGAGAGATTACCGGTTAGATGAGAAAACACGCGGGTACAAAAGTGCAAATTCGAAAGTTCTGAAGATTTGGTGAAAATTGTATTTTTCTGTTTACGTGTTGTGGTCAATGAATGAGAATCGACGAAAAATTTATCAAAATCTTTGAAATCTTTGAATGTTTTTTCTTTTCGCCGCCAGATCGTACAAAATTTCATGCTGGCAACAAGGTTTCATTGTTATTGTGGTTACTGTCGCGATTCATCTGTCCTCCGGATTACAAAATTGTACCGGCGAACCGTGCATGTACGGGATTTGCATGGATAACGCTAATGGGTAATGTACTTTCATTATTACACACTTGAAGGGATGTATTCGGTGGTGAGAAACTGAAACCTTGGATATTTTCGAGTAGAATATAAAGATACTATATTTTCGAAGGAATACTTGGATCGATTATTAAAAGTTGACAATATCGTTTAAATATTGAATAATGTAGTTTTTTAAATTACTCGACAATTATGCTGATCGAACGAACGATCCAGCTTTTCAATCGAACATCGGACCTTTCAGAATTCCTGTTTCAATATTGAACTCGAAAATGAGTATTCGAATGAAAAATGAAATTTTCAAAAATAGTTAAAATAAAATACAAAATCATGAAACATACAAATATTTTCAACTTTTGATTGTTTTTAAGTAAAAGAATTGTGAAAGTAAAGTGAAAAAACTATCGATGTAGATTGGGGTGATGGAAAAAAATCGATTCATTTTTTTCTCGAAGCTCCAACGGAAATCGTTGGGACGCATCAAAAGAAAAGTAATTTTCCCAAAATTTCAGATTAAAAAGTATTTTGTAGATAGTGCTCAAGCCACTTTTCGATATTTCCTTGTTTTTTCTCGAAAATCGCAAAGCAAAGTTTTATTTTTTGCTCATTTTAAAGAACTACGTTTTTGCAAAGTACATTCGTCCCTTCATCTGGAAGGACGACAAAAATTGCCATTTTCGTAGCCTCGATTAACGTCGATTATGCGCGAGGTAGCCTTTAAATTTTTTTGAGAGTGACAAAATTTCATTAGATTTATGATTCCATGAACGAAAAAATGTATGCTTCGCGATTATTGCGAAAAATCGGAAAATATCGAAAAGTATAGCCTGGGCACAATCTAAAAATTTTTTTAAAGTCTCAAATTTTTAGGAAAATTACTTTTTTTTATAACTAACGATTTCCGTTGGAGCTCCGAGAAAAAAAAATTGATTTTTTGCATCACCCTAATATGAATATTGAAAAAATATTGTTATTCGAAAATCTGATTATCGTTCTCAAATGACAGTTCGTATGCGTGCTATTGCATCGACGGCTACACGGGAATAAATTGTGAGATAAATTGGGACGATTGTTGGTCAAATCCTTGTTACAATGGTGGCACATGCAACGATGCTGTTGCCTCGTACAATTGTACGTGTGCCGATAGTTTTATAGGTAAGAAATGAGTGGAATATTTTAAATTAATAAACACTCATTAATGATATATTATCGTTTCTGTTTATACTGCAGGAGTAAACTGCGAGCAAAAATATAGCGAATGTATGAATCAACCCTGTCTCAACAACGGGACTTGCATCGATTACAACGGGTTCATGTGCCAATGTCTCGAGGGCTACTCGGGTAACTAATCTTCGTTAGTTCATTAAAAAGTCCATAAAAATGTTTCGACAAAGCTTGAATTTTCTGATTTGTGAAAAATATTAATTCAGGGGATTATTGCGAAATCGACGCATCCGTGTGCAATAATACAATATGCAAAAATGCTGGAGAATGCGTGGAGGGTCCGGGCTATTCATTTTACTGTAAATGCACGGAAGGGTGGACCGGACTTTTTTGCGACGATGACATTGACGAGTGCGTCACATCGCCGTGCCAAAATGGTGGATTGTGTCTCAACGTTCCTGCCACTTATACCTGCGCTTGTTTGTTTGGTAATTTATTATTCTGCACTTGTAATTCAGCTCTCCAAATATTTATTCATGCATCACCAAAGGCTCTATCGACAGATTTTGCAAATGCAATCTTTCCCATCGGATATTTGTTAATCCGTTTTTTCGATTCGCCAAAAAAAGTACTCAGAAGACGTCCTTAATTTTGCTTTGTTTGAATAAAATGCAGGTTTCACCGGAAAGAATTGTGACAAGGCGATTGTTCCATGCGTGGAAAATCCCTGCGAGAACGAAGCGATGTGCCTGCTGGAGGATTCACAGCCGGTTTGCTATTGCGTGCCGGATTATCATGGACAATTGTGCGAGCAGCGCTACGACGATTGTGAGTCTAAATTTGCGAGATGTGAAAACGGCGGTACGTGCGTCGACGGAATAAACAATTTCACGTGTTCCTGTCCACTGGAGTATTCCGGAGAAATGTGCCACGAATACAATCCAACAACGACAATCATTGCGAGCACCGCAGCCGTTAATGCAACGATGAAGACTGTCCCACTGCCTACAATGATTTATTTAACTTCCCAAGAAACCCTGAAATCGTCACCGAGCACGAGATTCTATTCGGATATGACGACGAGCAGCAATGTTGATCCGGACGAAGAATTTTCTACGACGAAATCGATAGAACTCAAAAGCACAACACTTTCGCCTCCGAAAAACACGAGTTTCGTCGACGCTCGTTCGGACATCGATTCGATTCAGTCAGAAACACTTTCAACTGCGCCAATAATGGAGCATGCTCTTGATTCAACCACCGCGAGAGTGATTTATCTCACAGCCTTAACGAGCGTGACTTCCAGTTCTCCCACAGAGACGAGTCTCGAGCGAGACTCCACGAAATTTTCCGGGAGCAGCATTTCTCATGGAATCTCTGACTCCACAACCGAATTCGAGACTAAAAGTTCAATCACTCCGGAACCAATGGTCCCTCGCGATACTTCAACGGTCTTCCAACCAGAAACTCCGTTCGAGCCCTCGATCACCACAGAATTTCCAGCCACATCTTCGTCGCCAAAAATTTCGAGTAAAACATATTCACCGAGTGGTGAAACTCGAGACGATCGAGTATTCACTTTTCTTACGAGCGCAATGACAACCGAAGTCGATCGTGAAGATTCCGAGTCCGTCGACGTGCCTTGGAAAAGCTCTTCGAGTGCCACGACTTCCAGCGACGAATCCACAGGATTCGTTGACGAAAATATGGACGATGTTACGACGATGGAAGTAATCGATTTGTCCAATGACACAATGGACAATTTTTCAACGAGATTTTTCCTCGTCACTCCTTCAACCAAAGTTCCCAAAGACCTCGAACCCCGAGAAGAAACGAGTCACGATTCCAGAACGACTACTCAATCCTCTCGCTACGATTGCAGCCAAGAGGAATGCCTCATCGCCAATTGTCCTCAAAATTCGACGCAATGCGATTGTCAATCTCGGGACAAGTGCAAAGATGGTCCAAGCATTGAAAATGCTGCGTTCAATGGAAAATCGTATCTCAGACAACAAGTCAACATCGACGCTGATGGCTCTCTGCGGATTTTTATAAGGCTTAAAACAAAGTCGAAAAGCGGTGTTCTCGTTCACGCCTTTTTCGACGATGAAAGATACGTCCTTCTCTACATGGAAGGAGGACAGCTTAAATTTCAGTTTTCTTGTGGACTTCAAACTATGCTCCTCGGAGAGATCGACTCGCCCATCAATAACGGTTTTGACGTCGACGTTGAAATGAGGTCAATTTTATACTCCGCTTTGGCAATTTCTGAAACAAACAAAAATTTTTTTAAACAAACCCAAACGATCTAACCATTGAATGGAAATATTAATTGTACGGAATTTTGATTTTATAATTCAATTGCATGGATAGACGATTGAATTTAAAGGCAACTTCTAGTTTTGTTTATTACTTTATCTAGCAATTGAAAAATATATTTTTTTATCCACTTGTAGCTTCGTTAATTTAGTGAAAACAAAAGTAAATAAATTTTTACTGAATAACATTAAGGGCTATGAACAGTGTAAACGTTTGAATTTTAGGTGTTTTTTGTTTATTTTATAAATAAAAATTCGTTGGATGGATTTAAATAAAACCTTGTACACACTTAGAAGTACGGGAAAACATTTTTTTCTTAATTTTTATTGTATTACTTTTTTGTACAATGGTGTGTTGAAAATGGCACCCCTTGAATCGGCATTAAAAAAATAAAAAAATAAATTTTTTCCAGTACTTGTGAGCTTGTAAAAGATGTGCACAAGTATGTAAATTCATTCAACCAATTTTTATTTATAAAAGAAACAAAAAATACCTAAAATTCCAACGTTTACGCTCCTCGTAGTTCCTTAATAAATGAATTCGATAGATTTCAGTATCTTATTGGAACTGACGATATCGGAAAATGTTCAGCCCGATTGCTCGTTAACGATACAATGGCAATGAGTGGCGAACAAATACTGTCATCCCACGAAAGTACTCCTCGTCAAGTGAGAATTCACCTCGGTGGTATACCTCAAGCATTTTCCCATTATTTTCCTCGGATTGCAATGGGATTTATCGGTTGCATGAGTCTCTTGAAAGTGAACAACGCGCCTCGTCACTTCATTCACGATTCGACAGAAACTTTTCAAATTGAAGAATGCACCTCCTTTCTGTGTTTGCTCAATCCATGCCGAAATTTCGGATCCTGTCACGATATTAATGGGCAAGTTTATTGCAAATGCATCGCTGGGTGAGTTGAAATAAATTTCGTTGAAAATAAAATTATACGAAATCTCGACAGTCAATCAATATTTTGTGTCGAACTTTTGTCTATTTTTTTTTCGATCGTTTTGTCTTAATTTCGACTTTTTCCATTTCAGATACAGTGGAACAGTTTGTGAGAGATCAGCTTGCGATGATAATCCCTGTTATCTCGGTGCAACGTGCATAAGTTCACCAGGAACAGGTTTCATCTGCGTCTGTCCTTTGGGAATGCACGGTCTTCTCTGTGAAGAAGGTGAAAAAGAAGGTTTCGAGAAAACCGTTTTACAGCTTTTCAAAAACGTCCTTTTTCTGCAGAATCTGCGATCGTACAGCCATCTTTTTCCGTTTTTATTCCCGGCTTCTCGTCGTACGCTGCCTACGGTTTGACGAATGCGATAAAAGACGGGATGGAATTGAGAATGCGTCTGGTGCCTCATTCCCTTGACCAAATATCTCTCATAGCGTTCATAGGACAAACTGGAACGAATCGCGATGTTTCCGATCATTTTTCTCTCACTTACGTACGTGGGTACATTATGCTCACCTGGGATCTAGGTTCAGGTGAATAAATAACTTTGTATGCATCATTTTTAGAAATATCTCGAAACGTAGAATTTTCGAAATGTAGAATTCCGAAAAATAAGGGGAAGACATGAATTTTCAGACAACACGAATTTTCATTCCATTATTTTATTAATTTTCAATGAAACCAATTCGAAAAATCGATTAAATAATTCATAAAAAGCGTGAATACCGTGCGTGTCTATTTTTGAATTTATTTAATACCGCGTCTAAGGAATTTTTCAAGCATTGAACGGAATATCGAAAAAAATCATTTCCCACGAAGGAAAAAATGCTCAACAAACGAAACTGGGCTGTAGATATGAGAATTAAAGTTTCATATTATTTGGTTGAATCAACTGTAAAAAGATTTAGTGACAACGAAACATACGGTTCTCCAGGTGTCCGAAGAATCTTTACAAAAAGCCCGTTAAGGACACGAGCTCATCGGCCTCACACTCTTCGAGTTGGACGGCGAGGACGTGAAGCTTGGCTCTCGGTCGATGGACTCGGAAATATAACTGGTGAGGCTGCTGGGACGATGACACAACTGGACGTTTCTCCGATTCTCTATATCGGTGGGCACAAGTCGAGAAATTTCGAAACGCTCCCCCACGATTTGCCACTTCATACGGGATTTTACGGTTGTATATTCGACATCGAGTTACGAACCGACGATACGGTTTTCCCGATAACGAAATCAAGTCCGGCAACTGGACGAGGCGTCGGCGAGTGTCACCGGAACGAGTGTTCTCACAATGCTTGCAAAAATGGAGCTTTGTGCCTCAATCACGGACCTACGTACAGGTAATTCTATTTTTTTTGTCGTACGAAGATCGCTGCAAGATTAGATTTTAGGACAAATTATTTTAAAATTTCGTTGATCAGATGTATGAAAAAAAGAAAACGATTCGAGTTGATTTTTACTCCACTTGATGGAGAAATTTTATAATTATAACAGCGATTTTTCGCAAAATTTTTTGTACTTCAGTTGTGTCTGCATGAAAGAGTGGGAAGGCGCCGATTGTTCTGTGCCAGCGGTAACGTGTTCATCCTCAACACCGTACATGTGCCAGAAAGCTGATAGATCGCCATGATCATTAGTGTAAATTGAAGGGGCAGTACACTTGGAACGATTGGAAAGAAATAATTGAATCTACTCCCTTGGAGCGACGGGGCTTTAAGATTCAGAATTTCTTTCATTTAAAAAAATTGGTACACGTTTGTTAGCGAGCACTATGAAAAGAGAACATTCAAATAACTTTCGTATGGTGCCATTCGAGCTCGCCATCGAAAAAGTTACTGAATAACTGATTTTTGTTAAAAGAAAACCTAAGAATGTATAGGAAAATCAATTTTTTCGATTGTATTGTACGTCCCTCAACATCGTAGTGAAAATTGTATAACAAGACTTTATAAGTATCTAGTCAACGACTGTTCAATCTTCATGTTCTTCGTTCATCTCGTATAGTCTAAAATTTAGCTTTACGTATTGTTCAATCGAGTTTTATTTCATATGTATGAATTTTTATTAACTAAATTTGTGTTACCAGAATTCATGGGAGTTTTTTCTATGCGGTGTTAATACGTTCGTTCTTTGGTTGCGACGTAGTATTGTAAGAAGACAGATGAATAAATAATGTTGCCGCTGCTAAACGTCCTTGTAAGTCTTGTTTGCTTAAGTCGTGCGACCATTCTACGTTACCCCAGTGAGAAATCTGCAATAAATACCATTTGTAAATTCACTGACGCAGGTCAGTGAACACTGATTCAACATCATTTTCTCTACCTGGAATTCTTCCTCCAAACGCGAGAGACTGACCGCTTCCTCGACACTTATTTTTCTATCACATACGGCCATCGTCAAAATCACGGATTTGAGGGTGTCAACGCTGTATAAAAAACCTGCAAAGTAGAAAAATTTATCCGTTGAAATCGCTGATAATAATAAGAGTGGAAATTCCATGATTTCAAGCGGTACCGATGATGACTGATCAGTCGAAAATACCTTGGAGCGCAGCTTCGCTATAAGAGACCATGTGCCTTATTATTGTAGCTTTAGTTTCCATAGGGACATCTGGAGGGCTTATACTTTGCGTTTTGGTAATATCCACTTGGTAGCGATCACAAAACCATTGTATTATAGGGTCCCATTTTTGGGCTTGAACATTGAAGAGCTCATCCGTTTCCTGTAATATCAAAACTCTTCTATTTTATATTTGATGTAAAATAATGCGCTCATTCAGATTTTCTATCTCCTGGTTAAATTTATCCGATAAGTCAACCAAACATTTTCAAACCATTCTCCTCAATGATAGAACATGGCTTTTTAAATCATAAAATTGGTATTAATCATCAGAAAGTTTGAAGAAATGAATGTATTTCTTTTGATTGATTCTTACACTGGAATGGAAGAGCACCGTGTCGGTTTCCAGATAATTGGCTATGTAATTGGCTATGTCTATTCGGGTATGTTGATGCGGATTGTCCAAATAGGTGCTGCAAAGCGCTGTCTGAAAAAATGTTGTAATTGCAGTTTTTTCTCTCAGGGAATATAAACTTATATCCAAACTAAAGGTATTTTTCAAATTACTAATGAACTCAATGTGCATTTGAATTTTTTACCTGATTTCATGTTAAAATCAAATTAGAAATGTAAGAAAATCTGAAGCTTCTGAAATTTACCAAGTGCATATTACTCCTGTCAATAATATCTTCCTGACTATCCCATTCCAAAGCCACTGCCAAGGCGAGAGGCTTGCTGGAAACTTCAAAAACTTTGCCTTTTGGAGTTTTCAGTTTCCTTTGATCCAGTGTGATTTCAAATTTGTCGCCACTAGCGAGAATATTCGTTCTTCGATAAAATCTTTTTACAGTAGCTGAGAAAATATCAAAGAATCAAACACATTAAATTGAGGGCGTAATTTTTGAGGTTAAAAAAATAAAAATACTGCATATTTCAAGAATACTTTAACAGTTGTTGTATCGACAATTACCCATATTTCTGACTGCCATGGCTTTTGGTACAAACTGACGACACTTCGAATAAAACATTTTCGAATTCACTGTTTATTATCAACGTGACGAATCTTGCACACCACAAAAAGCGGTCCACCCGCAATCAAAACGCTCCGGTCAATAAAATTTGAATTCCGCGCGGAATCGTTTCAGATGATCCTAATAATTGCGTCATTTCCGGCTAATAATATAGGGTAGGGACGCCACACGCAGCAGCAAAAATTTCAATTTTATTTTGTGTTCAAAATTTGAAATATTAGGTTTGAGGAGAATTCGCACTTTTCTGCTGACAATACATTTAAATATTCGGTTCTAAAAGTTGTCCAAATATCAAACGAAACCACTTTTTCAGGGCTTATAAAAAAATTGAAATAGTTAAGAAAAAATAAAGAAAATTGAAGTCATAAATGTTCCATAACTCGTATTGCGATTGACGCAATTTCGTAAATTTTATTTCAACTCGAATAGCTTATAAATAAACATTTGACATCGTGGTTCATCTCTCATAATCTTCGTATCACGAGAGTGTCTAATTATTTTTGTACGATACAATATTTATACATTCTGAGTATGTTTTTTTTCAAGCTCTTTAAACATTTTAAAGAAACAAATGAAAATAAAACAAAGGAGAGAGACATTTTCCATTCGGAAGAAAATAATGACATTGTTTTATAATACGATCGCTACTCGAGTGAATTCAGCATTAGCAGTTGCTTGAGTACTTTGGTTTGGCTGGTTTCTCTGATTTCACCGGCCAGAAACATTTCATCAACTACCGTGTATACCTGAAACAGAAAAAGACCAAAAAAAACGTTCCATGGATCGTTCGAGGATGCTTTGTTTATACACTGACGCTCTAATGTTGAACTCAAGAAAAATTAAATTTTCTGGCAAATTTTGTGACACTCTAACTTTAAGATCATTGGACCTCTAAGAAAAATTTGTAATAAACTTATTCATCAAAACTTAGAAAAAATACGATAAAAAGAAAATACGATAAAAGAAGGAGTTTTTGAAATTTTCGAATTTTATAAAATGCTATGAGAGTTTTACTGATTTTAACACTCATTCAGTCTGGTATAATCAAAGCATCTTTTAGAACGGTCAATTAAAGTCGTATCAACATCTGGAATCCCGTTTCCAGTGGTGATTTTTAAGCAAAAATAAATTCGAGATTGTCGAAAAATATATACTTTCAATATTGTACACATGTTTATTGTTTGTTTAAAAACCCATATGAAATGTTGAGAAAGAACCAACAATATTGCATGGTAAAATTGTGTGCATTGAAAAAACTGTCTATCAATGGAAAGACTTCAAGTTCAGAAGTTAAGTTAAATCGACCAATATCGAGTGTATCGATACGCTGTACATCTTGCCTTGTCGTATTGAACATTTTTTAAGTTTACTTGACATTAAATCGTTGTCACGTCTCTAGATACATGTAGAAAGTTTCATATAGTGAACTGCGATAGTTTCAAATCATTCTGTCTTGAAAGTCATCACTGAAAACAGAATTCCAGACAATAATACGGTCTTAAGGGAGTTGTACAAAATAACGGGCAAAAGTTATTGAATTTAAGCATTCCACACCGTTGTACCATGTGCGATGATCATAACCATTTTTAATTTTTTCATGATATAAAATAAAACCCAACAAAAGATATATCCAAATAAATTTTTACTTTATATCACGTGTTCTAATAGTTACAATTTTTGGATAGACTTCCGAAAGTCTAAAACCAAATTTTGTGATGAAAATTGGCATACACCTTCTATTTAATAATACAAAAGTCCCCCTAAAAGGATTTTTGGCAACTCGTAGTATTTTCCCAAATATTGATTTTTTTCTGTATAATTGCAGCAAGCTCTGATATACCTATATATCGTTTGCTACAGTGATCTTTCGATCGTGTTATCAAAATTTCAACCACAGCAAATAATTTTTCCAATACGTTTATCCAAAGGTAGTTTCCAGGACATTTTACAATGTCCGTTCATATCTAGATTGTTTAGTCTCCCTGATGCTAAGCAGATTTATAGGAAAAAATCCTAAGAATAGGGGTTGCAGAATTTCAATTCTATACGAGTATAATTATAAAAACATACAATTTTATAAAATTGTACTCATATATAGAATTCAAACTCCTACTCTGAAGATACTAGCAGAGTGGGAATACCGACCAAGTGAGAGAAACAATATAGATGTACTCACTCGGGCAACATTAAAATTCATTATCACGGTAAATATTATGAGTCGTCAAAAATAATAAATTTCATCGCAAAATTTGGTTCTAAGCTTTCGGAAGTGCATCCCAATTTTTTGAAGATCCCAGAGGTTCGGAAAAGTTCCAACTTAGTCCTCACCAGAACTAAATTTAAAAAAAAAATTGTAACTCTGAATGCTGTGAGATAAACATCTAAGAATTGATTCGAATAGTTCACCCATTGGATACTATTGTGAAAAATATTTTGAGTATGGAGTGGAATAATCTTTCAAAATCACTTTCACTGAAAATTTTCAGTGACAAGGAAGTTGCTGGAATATGTACAGATCAACATTTGTATATAATTGGTAATGATAATTGTACATTATGATTTTTATTAAAAATTAGATTTTTTATTGAATTTGTAGAAGTGAAATGACATCTTGATTTAGGTAAATGAATGAGCTTTACAAAATTCAGTGAGTTTAACGAGTAAAAGCAAGGAATTCTGTAAAGCCCTGTACCCACCTTGTAAAAGTTAAAAACTAGATCCAGTTCACAGACATTATGGAAGTACTCGTTGAGCACTTCCACGAAGTTGTGAATTGCCTCTAGATAACATAGGTTATTGTCGTTTACATCCACGCAGATGCAGAAGTAGAGGCCGGCATATCGTCGATATACAATTTTGAAGTTCCGGAACTGTGAGTGCAGAAAAAAAAGTATTATCAACAATAGGGCTCAAAAACGTTCGTTCCAATGATAATCCGTATAATAATAGGTTGGAAATCGTACTGGCCGATGAATAAAATGAAACTTCGTAATGACTAACCTCAACGAAATTCGTGTGTTTGGCATCTCTGACGGTGACAACAGCGTGTACCTCCTCGATCAATTTTTGTTTCTCGTCGTCGTCGAAATTCATGTACCATTTCGCCAACCTCGTTTTGCCCGCTCGATTTTGTATGAGAATAAATCGAATCTAAAGAACAATTGATCAGATTCGAGAAGAGCACTCGATTATTATAGTTCTTACAGTGGTTAATGAGATGATAACGTGAAGCTAAAAGGTCAGATTCGAGTGATTGGTTTGGAACGATTTATTTCCATCACTACGGATCACACAATTATCGCATTTCCAGTCTTTTTGGATAACGAAAACAAATTCTAAAGTTTAATAACTGGCACACGAAGGACCGCGGTAGTTTTCTCTCCCACTTTATGGAAACATACGCTTCGCATTTGGTTTTTATTAGATTGCGTCTTTTTTATTTTTCCTGAATAACGACGAGAGTTTACAGAGATAAATATTCAATTATTGTCGTTTGTACTTGCCATTGTTTATTGATCAGACGTGATCGAGAGGTTGACAACCGTTTTGACACGACGACACCGTACCTGTGACGCCTGTGTGTCAAATTCTCTGGACCGCGAGAGCGTGGACTTATCCGCCCTCTCCTGATAGTGAGATTCTATAATCACTTTTTATGTCCATTTGCTCATGCGCAAAATACACCAATGACAATACACTGCCAAGTAAATCTAGCGAGACCCTTGTGTAGATCACAGTTTAAAAGTAAATATGAGTGAATAAAGTTTAACAGCTTTGCCAATAAAACATTATTTCTTTTTTCTCAGAAAAAAAAACAAGATTTGAGAAAGCATAACTGTTGACTATGCTCTGTTCAATAACAACGAAAACTTATTTTCGAAAAAATATTTTATTTCTTTCATAATCATCAGTGCTGCCAACTTTTATTTTCAATAAGCTCAATGAGTTACGTTTGAAGGTTAAGTACGTTGTTGATTTCCCATAATCAGTATTGGTATTTAGCTTTTTTTTTCTTTACGAGATCTTAGTTATGGTTTTAAAAATTTTACATTTCCATCCCGAAAAGAAACGACTATAATTCTTCGAACATTTATCAAAAGAATAAAGAAGTCAAATCAGCTGTTGAAATAAAAATTTCAATCGTTAAAATTATATTGAGATAATGATTTTTTAGACAAGCTTATCAACATTTTTTTTTTAAATCCTTAACCATTTAATTTTTATTCAATTGCCAATACTTATGCGATACAATGACATGTCAAAATTTAGTTATTTAGTTGCGCAACGACTCAACAGTACGACACACATCTCGCCGATGTAATAAAAAGAAAAACACGTTGCTGTATTGTCAAAATCAGCAGAAATCAATCAATCAAAATAATATATAATTGAAGTGGTGAAACGGCAGAGTGTAGACAAAAGACGGTCTCAATAAAAACATTAAATCACGAATACCATAAGGAAAATGAAGCCGCAATTGGCGGATACCAAAGTTAATTTACAAGTTGGTTCTGGTGAGGCTGACGAATGTCTGTTCGAATATTTACACGCTGAAATGGTTAACTATGTGCATTCAATGCCATCGAGTGATAATAACGTACGTCAAAAAATCAAGCCAACGAATATTGTTACTTTTGTTTTCCAAAGATTGCCAATAGTAAAACAAAAATTTGTTACTTAATCAATTGTTTAGCAAAAAGATGGGGAAGAGGATCTGTCGAAATTGGAGTGGATGGGATTCGGCGTGGGATACAGGGTGATTGAGCGTTTGACCAGAGAGTGGCCACGTTTTAAGGATGAGCTTGACATGATTAAATTTATATGCACCGACTTCTGGTCAAGTCTCTATCAAAAACAAATGGACAATCTGAAAACTAATCATCACGGCATTTATGTCCTTCAAGACTATGAATTCAGACTTTTGTCTAAGCTTGGTTCGGGCGAAAGCAATCAATATTTGCGAGAGGCGCCTAGATTATTAGCTTTCACTTGTGGCCTGCTGCGAGGGAGCCTCGCTAATTTGGGAATAATCAGCGAAGTCACAGCAGAAATATTTTCTCTTCCTGGCTGTAAATTTCATGTGAAAGTTCAGAGGGTCTGATCCTTTCGTCTTCTTCCACCTAATCTGTACTACTTTAACAAATGTATTATATTTATTATAAAAGAATTTTGATAACTGTTGGTTCATACTGCAATGCCAGTTTTTATTGAGTTTTTATATTTTTTCCTCTTAAAAAACAAATTTTACAAACGTGGTTTAGGAAAATTGTATAAAAATGGAGAAAAATCTTCAAAATTTACAATTGTTAGTGGGATCTTAATTCTAGGGAGCTGTAAAAAATTGCTACAAAAACATAAGAAAAAATTTTCATCGTTATCTTGTTAAATTACTTTTTTAAAGGAACATCAGTTCGGTTGCAACAAGCATGGAAATGGTTTTTCTTTTAATGTTTTTTACTTGTATTTTCAAAAAAGAAAATATTTAAGCAAAGAAAATTGAGAATTTACTGCAGTAAATTTTAGAGCTAGCATTAGTCGTGATGAAGTTGTTTAAAAAATTGACCCTTGGGATTAAAACCAATGATGTACATATAGTAAAAATTTTTGGTCACAATGATCCTGATATTCACATCAGTATACATCAACCAAAAGTCTTTTTTTTAACCCTATTGAAATTGCTACATTTTCTTTCATTTTCGTCCACAAAACATGTGTTTTTGCTGGGCTTTATCGTATATTGCACTTGATTATCTAAAATATTCGATCAGGGTTTTTTTTCAATTATTCAGATTTTATGATCATACATATTTAATCGTTTTTCATTATCGTGATTTTTCGCTTTCTTAATTGGATATCGTTGTATGATGAGATTTTTTGATATGCAACGGCACAAACAAGGCTCCGGAATAGTCGTGTATTAGTTTCTGTTTCTTTATGAAATTCAAGCGTTTCCATTGGTGCATGGTTGAGCGCCTTTGCTGATGAAATTAAAAAGGTCTTTCTGAGTAACGAGTCCAATGAAATGGCCATGATCATGTTCGTCAACAACGACTACAAAAGCGTCAGTTTCGAGAATCCTTGAAAGTCTGGCAAGAGTTGTCATTCGACAAACTTTCAGAAATTGTCTCTGTATCACCTCAGTAGCAGGATCACTTTTTTTCACCGACCCTGCTATTAGTCGGCTCATGAGAGTGTGCAAAGTTACAAGACCTTTTATGAAATTATCGCTCGTAATTGGGATTCTTTCCAGTTTTTCGCTTTCAAGAAGATTTAACGCTTCTTGGCAAGTTGCGCTTTGAGGAAGGCTCATCCCTTTTGTGATATTGAGATTTGAAATGTGTAAATTCCACCACCACTTGTTGGATTCCACTGGCTGTGGAACGTCCTGAAAACAATAATTATTTATCTTGTTATTTGTCCATTTTCAAAAAAAAATGACGGAGAAAGAAATTAAGTCATAAATTATTTACCGCAAATCCTCTCGCCTCCATCCAATGGTCGGAAACGAATTTGGTCATATAATTCCTTATGCCATCGGGCAAAAGGACCACAACGCGTTTTTCGGCTGGAAGATCTTTCGCTAGTTTCAGAGCTACTGAAAGAGCGGAACCGCTGCTTCCGCCGCATAACAGACCTTCGGTTTTTATGAGCTCTCGTACAATTGTGAACGCCTCGTGGTCGTTACTTTTCACCCAATTATCGATAACGTTTCGATCGAGCACCGTTGGAATAAAGTCGTACCTATGGGAATAATAAAAATGGTCATTTCTTCAGCATATACGATAACATTTAATGACAAGGGCGAATAATTTATACTCTTTCTTTTTGGGGGAAGTCAGTCGATTGCTGCGCTGGTGAAGATAAAGAATGTTTCATAGTAAAAAAACTACTCTTTAAACAGCGTATTTCAATTGATAACTGTGAAAAATTCATTCTATTCTAAATATTGTTTAAAATCTCACCCAATTCCCTCAACCTCATAAAATTTAATGGAACTCGCTTCGGCGTCAGATTCATCGATATCTGCTAAAATACTGCCTTCCGGATCGACAGCAATAATCTTTGTTTCAGGAGACATTTCCTTGAGTTTACGACCAATACCGCTTATCGTGCCACCTGTACCAGCACCTCCAACAAAATAGTCAATTTTTCCATCACACTGCTCTAAAATCTCAGTCGCTGTTCCGTCGTAATGAGCCAGAGGATTTCCAGGATTTGTATACTAAAAAAAATGAAAAATGATTGGTTTACGTTAATATTTTAGACCAAATATTGCACAAGAGGGATACAAATTTTTTCTTTCTCATATAGAAGACTGATTTTATTTAGTTTCCTTTTGCGTATTTTGTTTTGTTACCTGATCAAGTATAACACTGTTAGGAATTTGACTTCTCAATTTCTGCGAAGTCGCAATATGACCCTCCTCGCTGTCCCAGCTTGCCTCTGTTGGAGTTCTTATGATTTCAGCACCCAAAGCCTTGAGGGTGTAGAGCTTTTCATTGGACATTTTCTCAGGCATAACTATAATGCATCTGTACCCTCGAACAGCTGCTGCCATGGCCAGCCCTATACCAGTGTTTCCACTTGTTGGTTCTATTATTGTGCAGCCTGGTTTCAATATACCTTTGGCTTCTGCATCCAGCACCATTCTATAACCAATTCTGTCCTTGACCGAACCTCCTGGATTGAAATATTCACATTTTGCATCTGGAGAAAAAAAAATTGTTGAATCTTTTTTTTCAAAAACTATCGTCGTTTCAAACTCTACAGAATCAGTGCTTCCAATTATTATTATAATTATGAATTCTCCAAAACTTTTTCATTACAAAAGTTTGAAACAATTCTATTATCTCCCAATGTTAGAAATTCCATATAAACTGAAACAATGCAAAATAAAATACTCAATTCTTTGAAACTTAATTATCAATTATTAAAGGTCCAGAATATCCCAAAAAAAATTTCAAATCAACGTTAGAATACCTGCTGCTTTGATAATTGGGTTTTGTTATCATGTTACTTTATTCTTGCTTATGTGTCAATATATATTATGGTCTCTAATAGCACGAATAGCTGTCTTACTGATGAACTCTTGAAAATAATAAACAAATATTGTCAAGCCTCTATTTTCATATCTCGTGACTTGGGGAGTTCGAAGACTCTACGGATGAAGATTGAAAGTTTATCTAAATTATGAGACGGGTCGAACACTTACACATTTCACATTTGATGCCATGTAATTTTGTAATATTGTTGAGGCGTACCATGGGCGTTTGTCCAATGGCATGTAAAATATCTGGCAGTATTTTATTCCTGTTGCTAGTTCTGTAACACAGGAAGAAAAATTATTCATTGACATACTAGAACATTCGATTAACGATTCAATAAATTAGATTTAAAAGAATATACGAAATTGAAAGGTAATTTTTTGCGAATCAATAGAATATGCAAAAAATTTTTTTTAAATAACTCACTCGTCTCGTTTCGTATGTGGTGAATCCTTAGCATTTATGGACCATGTACAGGTTGACGGTCGGTTCGGTAGGTCCAGTTCCATGGTTATTTAAATAAGATAAACAACAAAACGAGAACTCGCAGTAATACTTTAGATGGTTAAAATACAAATTTTTCTATCGTTCGGGCTGACGAAATTTAAGGAAAAAGATTCTGTTATCTTGTTTATCGATCTAATGTGTGACTCACTATCGCACGCAAGCTTGTGAAATCTTCGAAAACTCCACGCGGTCACAAACTACATATACATATACTAACTCGTTATTAACCGACCGGTCCGTCTTCTACGATGTACACGGACGCACTGAGCTGCTGAACTTGCTGGAACTCGTCGCTTGTTCTATGTGCTGGAATAAGTACAAGCCGAGATCTTTCCCGGTTTACCGCTGAATAACACAGCGGTGGGGGACAACGGTTTCCTATTTTTCTTGTACAAAAACATGTAATTATCTATATGTAGTTCATTTATTCCCTGTCTATAATCTCACATATGAGTTGGCAGTATATCCTATAATATAGAGACTTCACGTCTTCTGCACAGAAGACGTGAAGTCTCTGCATCGCCAATCCAAATGTTCATTGTACATAATTATTTCAGTTTTCCGTTTTACGAAGAAAATAGTGTACATGATTATAGTTGATTCATTAGGTTTGGAACGATTTGTCGAAATCCGAAATGAAAAAAGGTTTGATCGATATGCCAAAATGTGTCGAATATTACCTATTATAATCGTTCATTTGAAACGCACGAACCAGATGTTTTCTTATATTATATCGAGTCCATGTAACGAATCACCAATTATAATATTCTATTGAAATATTTTTTCTATGACTATTAGCAATTGGTATGAATGATTTTTTTGTTATTGACATAAATCCGAAAACTCATTAAATTGGGTTAATTGAATTTTTATACGGTCTACATGTGCTTTTCACGTTATATAATGAATTGCAAAAGAAAATAATTCGTAAATATATGTATGTGTATTTGGTGCTTCTCCAGAGGTTCAAATCGCGGTGATGTATTTCGAAATTTTGCTAATCGAGTTCAGCGATATACACTGTTATTATTTTTTTTGAGTCGTACACTGCTCTGTGTACAATTTATACGTGTTGATTTTCCATCATGGTACCTTAAAATATATATCTTTTTTTTTCGTGGGTCAAACATACTGATAACCCGGAAATACCAGCAATTCTCGTGTATATAGCTCACAAAATCATGTCATATATAAAGTTATGATTTTTTTTTAATTATTCGAAACTTTTGTCATGCAGCTTTTCGTTCCAATTTTGTCTTACAGTATTGCTGTTTTTACGAAATAAATTTAGTCCTATATATCGGCGACTGCAAGCAGTCTTGATAGTGCCAAAATTTTACAAAACTTATTCCTATATATACCCAAATTCCATTGCAAGTTGAACCAAATTTTATAGGACTTGATTTTTTAAATAAAAAATATAGAGTTTTGAATTATGATAATTTCAGAATATTTATTAGTTTGACGCTTTTTTATTTTTTTCACGTTTTCCTACAGACTATTTTTTTCGTGTGATATTTTTATTAAGGATTGGGGAGGTCATTTTGGCCACAAAGTGCTGGGTTTATCAGTTCTACAGATGTCCAGTATATATATCGAGGGAGCTGCTTTATCTCCTATTAAATCGCTTATATTAGTCGCCGTGATAATGAGTTTCAAGTTCAGCGAGCAATTGTCGCCTACATATTCGCGTGAACACATCCATCATGGTTATTATTCTTTTTAGGTTAATTAAATAAAAGACCGTTACTATGCATACATTCGTACCATGTGTATATGCATGAATATTTATATACATTGTCGTCGTGTAGAATAAAAAGTCTTTCTTGTTATCGACGGTCAAGGTTCACGTCTCTCTGCATACCGATAAATCTAACTTGAAAATAAAGATCTTGAATACGTTTTGTATAATAACAACGATCATTTTATCGAAGTCAGGCATGACGTTTATTATAAAAGGTTTCAACATTGAAAAATCATAGAGATTATTTTTATGACACATATTGATAACCTTTATTCATGTACGATTTTTGATTATTATCGAGTTCCCGTCGTACACACCTCCATGGGTTTTCAATAGAATCATTACCTCCAAAAAAAGTGCATACTCACGTATTGTTTTTACAACTCATTATTTATACACGCGAAACAAAGTGAAACACTTGTGCAAAATGGATAAATCGCAAGAAAAAGAAGAAGATGAAAAAGGTAATAACATAATACTTTTTGCTGCCACATCAGTATTGTTAATAATGTATGACAGATGCATGATGGTAAAAGTTTTTATGCTTTTTATCATAATATGTCTGATTTTTTGGTTTTTAGTCAGTTTATTTGAAATTTTGTCTAATTCAGCGCTGAGAGATCTCGGAGACTCTCAGAGCGATAAAACAGCTGGTGCCTCTTCAGAAAAACCGGAGAATAAAGATTCTGGTATAGAAAAAATCCGCAAGTACTTCAGCGAAAAGCTCAAGATGTATGATTCAACAGACTCTGCAAAATCGGAGACAAAGGAGAAAAAAATTTTGGATACTCTGGATCTTGATGGCGTAGTGGAGTATATAAAACAAAAAAATTGTCGTAAAATCATAACAATGGCTGGTGCTGGAATATCAACGTGTAAGAAGCTACACAATCATTAATCGAGCAGAAAAATTGTTGGGCTAGAAAAACTCATTCGTAACTTGCATTTTCCAGCTGCTGGAATTCCTGATTTTCGGTCTCCATCAAGTGGCCTTTACCACAATCTTGGCAAATACAATTTGCCTCATCCACAAGCTATTTTCGAAATAGATTTTTTCATGGAAAATCCAGAACCCTTCTTTGTTCTGGCCAAAGAATTGTTACCCGAGGGTTTTAAACCAACGCCAAGTCACTATTTCATTCGTTTGTTGTGGGAAAAAGGTTTGTTGCTGAGACATTACACACAGAATGTTGATACCCTGGAAAGAGTTGCTGGACTTCCTGGAGAAAAACTTGTTGAAGCTCACGGCACATTCCACACTGGACACTGTCTTAAATGTCGAGCTCTGTACACTTTGGAATGGATGAAAGGTATTTTTGGGGGAAAACAATTGATTGTTGTCTTCGATGGAACGATGTGGGATAAAAATTGAAAAATCGTTCCTTATTACCAGATAAAATAAGTGCCAGTTTGGTCCCAAAATGTGACAAATGCAAAGAGGGAATCGTCAAACCTGACATTGTATTTTTTGGTGAAATGTTACCGGAACGTTTCCATACACTTATCGATCAAGATTTCCGTCAAGCTGATCTGCTGATAATCATGGGCTCCAGCCTTGTTGTCCAGCCTTTTGCTTCGCTCGTTGATCGGTAATGAAATTTTTTGAAACTATATTCATTTTAGTTATTTCCACTTGTTAATGATTTTTCCGAATTCTGTTTTCAAAGAGTAAGTTCCACTTGCCCGAGGCTTCTGATTAACAAAGAAAAAGTCGGAATTCAGGACAGACTTACAAGATTTTTGGGATTTGGACAAGGATTAGTTTTTGATCCCAAAAGCTCAGAAGTAGGACGTGACGTGGCATGGATTGGAGATTGTGACACTGGATGTCAGTTATTGGCTGACAAACTCAATTGGGGGGTAAGAATCTTTGGAATCCATTAATCGTAATGATGGAATTTCAATTTGAATATTTTTAAAATAAATGTCGGTTTGAATTCAACAAAAAAATGTTCAAAAATACGAGAACGTTTGAAACTGTGTTTCGATTCCTAACGTTATTTCGATTTGTGGAATATCTTCAATGTTTATTTACATTTTCTTTATATATTTTTCCAGGAGGAGTTGAGGGTGCTAATTAAGAAAGAACACGAAAGACTACAGGCCGAATATTCCGTTGATAATTAACGATTGTTAAGATCAATTATTATTATCTATAATTATAATTATAACTATAATTATCTATAAAAATCGTCTTTTATTAGTTCAAAGTATTTTTTTTTTTTTTAACAAAGAAGTTCAACTCGGGTCTTAGATTCCTTCAAATCCATATTATACAGAACATTGTTGTTATAAAGATGCATTTCTTTAGAGCTTATTGAAAATAAATTTAAAAAATCATCCGAAATAATTGTATAAAAGATTATAAGTGGTTTCAAAAAGGGAGCCAAGATTAAAATTTTTCTGAAATATATTTTTTTTTCTCTAATCAATCAATGAGAATGCTTTTTGTCGAATCATATCAATCAAATTAATATTTACACCAATTTACCGATTCAGACATTCCACTTACGTATATTTATTTCATCAAAAACGGTTTTACTATAACTTCCTGCGCTTCGCGTTGATGAACTCGACCGATGCCGACAGCTGGTGCAGGAAGAGCTTCTCGTCCGGAATATTTGAGCTGAAAAATACGAGCGAAACGTGATTTTCTACCGCTTGTTAACAAAGGTTACTACGCATAAGAAGAAAGGCGAAAATGGAGAAAAACAACGAAAACTACCGGACGTCCGCATAAATTTTCGAATCGTGGCTTGATGAAACTCCACGGTCCCATATTCCGGGGTTCTTCCTGACTCCATATGAAAGCTGGAAACAAAAATTCGATAAGTTAATCAGTAAAAAAAATGCTAGAAATAGGAAGTTCAGAAAGTCATAATAATCATACATGAAAATATTTTCTTACTTTTAGCACGGGGATATCGTTGAATTTCTTGATTTAAATCGGCGACCGGAAATGGGCACAGACTTTCCAATCGAACGATCGCTACATCTTTGGCGTTCGATATTTCTCTTTGTTTATCCAAAGCGTAATAATGCTTTCCGCTGACAAATATAACTTTGTTAACATCTGCATCAGAAACTCTGTTATCACCAATAACACTTTGGAAACTTGTTTTTGGTGCCATTTCCATAAGCGATGAAGTTGCCGATGCATGCCGTAAGAGAGTTTTTGGGGCAACGACTATCAAAGGTTTTCTGAAATTCCGTACCATCTGTACACAAGTGAAAATCTCTTATGAAACATAATTATAATAAAAATAAAGTAATAATGTAACTCAAATCGCCACATATGTAAATATTCCAATCGAAATACAAATAAAGCTCAACGATGAATGCCATTCGTTTTTTTTTCATTCGATCCTCACTACCGATGACCACTGTGTCCCAGGCAATTCTATACAACAACAATCTCACAGAAAATAATGTTTTTCTTTTCATTTCTTTAACCTATTTTGTTTGGTATTACAGAAAAGTGGACGATAACAACGTTTAAATAAATAGAAGAAGAATAATACTTGTCGTCTGAGTAAATGAAAATACTGTGCTGGTGTCGAAGGATTAACGACTTGGATATTAACGTCATCGCCATCCGGTTTGTCCTCTTGGCTGTCGGTCATTTGTAAGAATCTCTCCATTCTGCAAGAACTGTGTTCCGGACCTGCACCGTCATAACCGTGAGGCAAAAGCATCACCAGGCCACTACTCATCATCCACTTGGCTTCGCCACTCGTCACAAACGTGTCAATTATTATTTGGGCTCCGTTGAAAAAGTCGCCAAATTGAGCCTCCCAAATTGTCAAGGTCGATGGCGACGTTATACTGACACCGTACTCAAAACCCAGCACCGCTTCTTCCGAAAGAATACTGTTCGCAATCTCGATCTTTCCCGTTTGACCTTCGACCATGTGATTCAAGGGAATGTAAATTTCTGAAAGAAATCAAAGATCGAATGTCCATGAATTCATACCTGTCGTTCTTAATCCACTTTTGCCCAATTTGGAGCAACTTTTCTATATTAATCAATCAGATTCTTTGGAAGAAGTAACTTAAAAAAAGATTTTGCGCTGACAAAAATCCATTCTGTCTACTTTTGTCAAATAGATTTCGGATTCGAAGTATATTATTGTCGTTCAATTAATTGGGAATGTTGATCGATTAGACTAATGCCAGCTTTCCAATCGAATGAATAAACTTTTTAAGTTCTAATATCTCCTTCTGCGATTTGTGTATTTTAGTACTTCCGAAGTTTATCAATCAATCTAGTACTGTTTTGGATAGTAAATAAAATTGAACTATTTATATAATATGTTAAAAAATATATTAAAGATGTGGTAACGGAATCAAGGGTAAGATGACAACCATACGGCGGAAAAACTGGAATCTTGTAGTAGATAAAACGATTTGAAAAAGAAAACGAAATTACAGTTGTAGGGGCAGTACCCGCAGAGGATATCAATGTGAAGTTTGACAAGAGTATGCTATATATTTGAGAAGAAGAGATTGATCGTTCACCTCCGGATGGTTGATCGACCAGCATAGTGTGACGATGAGAAAAAGTTCCTCGCCCGACATCTTGACCGCTTATTCTTACATTGTAACCCTGATAGAGAAGAGTTCCAAAAGCTGCTGTTTCTGCGGTCGACCAATCCACGTTTTCGCCATCAGCTACTTTATTCAGTCTTGATTGAACATGATTTTTCAAAAGTTGCGGATGAATTGTCTGGCAAAAGAATCATTCGAAAGCGTTATGTTCTTCAAGATCAATTGTTTTTTCACCGGTTGTAGTTTTTATTTTTTCATTGAATTTTACTAACCAAATCATTTTTCAGATTCACACTTTTGTTGGTGACAAATCTAAGCAGATCGAGGTTGACTCCGGTGTCCCAAGTGGTGACCGCAGCCGGAGCTTGTTCTATGCCCATCCAACGATGAGTGAAGTACGAAGGCTGAGGAATGTAACCGTCTACTTGCCTCAAGGAATCCGCCAACCAACCAGTATGTTTTTCAACCAATAATTCGCTATCCTCTTTTTTAAGAACTCCAGATGATTCGAGATTCTCACGATAAACATCCGGAATCGATCTAACGTTTCGAAAGATTGTAAATCAGCAAATTCCCGTTATTCGTTACTAGTTGATAATGAACAAATAATCACTTTATGATACTTTATGATATTTGGCTCATATCGAAACTTTCAAAAAAAGATAAAAGTTGTTTGGTATTGCGAGAATTTATTAAAAGGGTTAAAGATATTTAGATATTTTATAAAGACACGATTTATCAAGAGAGTTTTTTAAACGATTCAGAAATACCGTACTTCTGAATTGAAAAAAGAAGCAAGATTTTGTACTAACTTTCTATTTTGAATAATGTTGTACATAACAGGGTTCGTGAAAGTAGGATCATCGAGTTCGTTGTGTCCCCATCGCCGAAAGCAATTCAAATCGATAAAAACATCTTTTCGGAATTTTCGTTGATACTCGAAAGCGATTCTGGTCGCGCGTACAACGTCTTCGGGTGCATCGGCATTCACGTGGAGTACAGGAGCCGCTATCGACTTCGCTATATCGGTACAGTATCTCGAAGATCTACCCCTCGACGATGGCGTCGTAAAACCCAATTGATTATTAACGACCAAATGAAGCGAACCACCGATTTCGAAATGGGGAGCAGAACTTATCGCCAAAGATTCTTGATTCACTCCTTGACCAGCGTAAGCTGCATCTCCGTGTACCTGTTATTAACAAGCGATTGTTTCGTCATAATTCATCCAATTGTTCTACTATAATGAACAGACAATTCATTTTTTCAAAATTGCGGTAACTTGAATTACGATTGAAAAGAAATTGGAGTCATTTTTGCACAAAATCAACAGTTTAATTTTGATTTATTTTTACCCCTGAATTATCTTGTACAGTAATTATTTAATAATTTCAATGAGAAACTTATATTCGTCAGAGTTGTTTTTTTTTATTTTTTATTTTTAAATCAGACTAGCATTTTCTTTCTATTTTGGCATGAATCGCTATGTATTATACCTGAACGTTGAGAACTTTGTCACTCCACTGTGAAATTTCTTTCTCGTCGTAGGCCCCATCTTTAACAATTTGCATAGTTCCACGAGTTTTTCCCATAGAAACTGGATTAACAGCTTCGAGATGAGAAGGATTGTAGAGCATGCTGACCCTCAGACATTTATTTTCGACGCCAAGATCGACGGAGGAAACGAAGTGACTGGGCACGTCTCCGATCGCTTTGGCATCTTCAGGAAATTCGGAAAGTCCTCGAAGTTTGCGGAACAATTTTTCCGGCGGAAATTTGAGCATTCCAGTGAGAAAATTTAAACGACCTCGATGGGGCATGCAGAGAACGATGTGTTTCAGATCGTCTGAAATATAATAATTCAACGTTTTACTTTATTCGTCAATAAATTAACGGACAAATCGGAGCTGTAGCCTCACCATTTTTCTGCTAATTTAACCAGTTGACTGGTATTGTATCATTTATTTAAAAAAAAAACGTCGGGCCCATTCTGGTAATGTATCAATGTGTACATATTAATATAACGGTTTTAATTTTCAACCGATTGTGACAAAAATTAGTATACGAAGGGTTTCTCGGGTCGCTGATTCCATTTCTGAACTTAATTTTTATCTTGCTACCCTTGAAATGGGTGAGAATTGAGGGTTGAGGATGAAATTTTTAGATTTTTCAATGGAAAGTTTTTATGCTATATTACATAAAAAATGTATATCTTTAAGGCACCAGACTCTTTTATCGAAATAAAACAAATTCACTACCCCCAGAGATGTGAAAAATAAGGGCTCGGGGAGAAATTGACAGATTTGTCGTTTATCAATTTTTGTCAAAATCGATCGACAATTGATAAAGCTTTTTGAATTTGTACATTATACAATACCGATTAACTGACTGATGAGGACGGGAATTGACTTATTTCTATGAATAAAAGCGTCTAGTAGTGTCCTAAAAAACGTAGAGTTTCTATGAAACATAGCATAAAACCTTCTCATTGAGAAAACAACCCACTTAGCCAATTTTAAATTTAATCATGAATCCTAATTTTTCAACTCTTTGGGAATAATAACGAATTTATTTTTTTCCGAAAAATGAGTCTAGTGTCTCATAAAAAACGTAGTTTTTATGAAAAATTGCATACATTCTTATTTTTCACTCCTTTGAGGATAGCCAATTTTGTTTTATTTGGACAAAAGAGTCTGGTGCTCTAAAAACGTAGTTTTCATGTAATTTAGCCTAAAAACTTGCCATTGAAAAATCAGCAAATTTCACCCTCAACCCATATTTTTCACCCCTTTGGTGATAGTGAATTTAGTTTGATTCCAATGAAAGACTATTATCTTAAAAAATCTGAAACTTTTGTGTAGTATGACATGAAAACATGGCATTGAAAAATCTGAAATTTTCACTTTCAGACTCTCACTAATTTTCACCCCTTTCCAGAGTCGTTAAGTGAAAACTAAGTTTGTAAATGGAATCAGCAACCTTCGAAAACGGCCAAAAACAAATTTTCGTTTATTGCGGTAACTTATTCGCTCATACCAGTTTTGTCACGAAACCGGTTAATGGATTTTTTTGTCAAACATCATTTTACCGTTTGCCGCGAGTTTGAAAAACTCGTGAAAGAATGCCAGCATCGTTTCTGCACCCTCGCAACCGTATCTCTTGACGCTTACGAATTTTAGTGCCATGAACTGATCGAATGTTTGGCTCTTCAACATTTCAGCAGCAATCGCTCGTTTCGTTTCATCGCTCACCGACTCGCTCCTCGTTCTTTCAAGCTTCTCAGCAAACCATTCTCGTTCTTCGAGACTCTGCGTGTCAAATACAATTTTCTCTTCATCATTCAATGTTTTTTGCACAAAAAGTTAACTCTTCAGTTTTCATCTTTATCTCACCTCGAGATGAGTAAATTCTGCTCCAATATTTCCACAGTAAATCGAGTTCAAAATAGCGAGAGCTTCTTTTATAGTACCCTCGGATTTTTCTGTCGCTAAAATTCCCTCAAAAGGAACAACCTCGTTCAAATCGAGTCCGTACATTCGTCGGTCGAGTTCAGGCACCGAGTCGGTCTTTTCAGTCGCCACTGGATTCACGTTTGCCTGTTTATGTGCATGTTCTCTGTACGCTGTTACGAGCCTGTAAAAATTACTGTACTTAGCTCGCAAACTGAGATGTTCTTTTGGCACTGAAAAGACGATTGTTTTGAAATTAAATGGAAGTTTGTAAAAACATAAAAGAAGAGAGACACAGTAAAATCGTTCGACGACGTACCATCGTACGTGCTCGGCTTTTTTTTCCTGTATCCATAAACTCCGTTTTCACAGTGATAAAATCTTCTGCTGGTCGGCTCGAATCTTCCCGATAAAGCTCCGAGCCAGTGGAGCTTTTGAATCTTCTCACTTTCCTTCAAAAACCTTCCCGCACTGCAATACATTTTTTATGGCGACTGATAACGAAAAATTTTTCTCGCGCTTCGAAAATTCGTCTGGACACACGAGTCGCCAAGACCAACTGGAGAACTCTTGGTTATTATGAAACACTCGATCCGCCTCAGAATCTCATCACACTCGCTTCCTCCCTTTCTCTCTTACGCTCTTTCTCATTCGCTCTAATAATCTTTATCGGAAATTTACGGAGATGGGATTCGTTCCCTCTTGTTGCTCGATCTCTTCTACTACACGAAAGACACTTCTCTCTTATCTGTTTGTTACGTGTAGATCAGTGGACTCTCGTGGTATCCGACAAACGAGAATGCGTTGTGTGTGCATTTAAGCTTTATTATCTTCGTTACTCACGTCCGTAGAATCGAGACCGAACACGTAAACATAATCAAAACTGTGCGGATACTTCAGTCGTAAATCTCGAACAAAAAGTTTTTCAAAATATAGGAATTTAAGGAAAACGTGGTGTTTTTTAAAAACTCAATTAGTTGTTTTCAAATGAACTTCTTTCGATAGTTGCTTAAACCGACTTTTTGAAAATGTTAATATCTGCTCTAGTTTTGATTTGTCCTTAAAAAAGTTTCAAAATTCAACGAATTGATGCTCGTCAAGCAGGACTTTTTTTACCCCCAACAAACAAAATTCATCGCTGTTTGACCATAAAAGCTCGTGCACATTGGTGAAGAGAGTGAACAGTGTTAAAAATGGTTAAAAAATGAGTCAAATCTTGGTTAAAAAATAGTCAAATCTCGTTAGATTTGATTAGAGCAATAAAAAAGTACAGTTCATCAGATGCTTCAAATATAAGAATTAAAAAGGTATTCTCAGTAATGAGCAAATTCAAACGATGCGAGGGAATCAAGACAAATCTCAAAAGTTTCAAATTTCGGTTCTTCATACGAATTATTTCGAATTTTGTTAGTTTGAGAGTTAACTTGGAGTGTTCCAGAATGAAAAGCAAGTTTAGATTCTTCAGCTATTCTAAGTTGAAAAGTATTAGCAACCCTTTGTTTTGCATCAGATCTTAGGAAGGCAACAAATCTAGGACACGGGAGCAGGAATTAAAATTATTATGTACAAAGTACTTTATTGAGTATTTTCATCGCTCATAATCTAGAATGCGAATATTCGTAACAACGAAAATAAAACGCACAGAATTACTAAGAAAACGATTCAAACTTTTTATCTCACTTTTAGGAATTCCTATGTCAAAGAGCAGAATTTTTCAATGACTAATCGTTAGTTTTCCATAATTCACATGTGGAATTTTGAACTTTTATAATATAAATAGGAAAAAATCATCAAGCAAAAAAGTCGGAGAGCACAAACTATTTTGTCTTTTTGAATAAGGCAATGTGCTGTTGTTTCTGTTCGCTGGTAGCAATCTACACATGGAATGAAAGAAAAAATGGAGAAATATTTAAATTTCGGGGTACGCAGAGCCGATGAGGTCGTTTCCTCGATATCGGAATTTGTGAGTTACGATATTGAACCTTTTGCCACCCAAGGAGACTCCGCACGGACGATCTTGTCTGGTCATGAAACAAACTGTGTAAAGAGCCATTTCTAGTTCAGGTGAAGTACCGATGAACATTGTCGTAACTGGTTTGTCGATGTTGTTGTGCTTCGCGTGGAACTTTACGATCGCTGCTTTCTGCAATGCAAAATAAAACGACATTGGAAGAAATTTTTATACGAAAAATGAAATAGCATACCGATAAAAACATTACTCGGTATAATTGCGCGAAAAAATGTTGTTTCAACATTTTTCTGTTTCACAATAACTGTAAAAAAAACTCTTCCGCATTGAATTCTGACAGAATATTAAAAAATTTGATTTGTCATGAAATTTAAATAATTTTGAAAGGTCGAAAACTAGATCTCCCAAATTTTCTCGAGAAAATCCTACAAATTTTATAAGACTCAAATGATTTTGAAAAATCTACAATTCGTGTCGATAAATTTAAATAATTGGAAACTCGCACATGCAACATTTTCTTGAAAACATTTCGCAAGTTCAGCATCGTATGAAAATAAAATAATTTTGAAAAATCGAAAACTCACGTTTCCCAAATCTTCTTTGGCAATGTATCCGAGATAATCGGCCCTCTTAGCGACCTCTTCGGCATTGAAGTAAATCCAATTGTGAAGTCCACTAACTTCGGTTCCCAATTTCAATTCGGTTAAGAAAACATGCTCAAATCCTGAGCTACCAATTTTTCCATCGCCTCCGCGCGAGTAGAGATTAAACCACAATCTCCTCAGCGTGTCTTTGTACTCGTAGTATTCTTTCCGTACGACTCCTTTGTCAGCGAGGAAACGCATCGCGGCGGACATGACATTTGTGCTTAGAAAAGTGTCGACGAGAAGACTCTCTTCGGCACGTTGAGCCGGACTTATGTACTCGCCGACGCGACTGTCGAGCTTGTAATTGTCGTAGATCGTCAAGACTTTTTCAATCGTTGGTATTCGCAGAGCTTGAGGATCCACTGTTAATAATCTGTTGAATTTACACATGAAGAAATGAAGAAAAAACAATCATCAATTTTCTCCTATAAAAATAAATGCACAAATCGTGAGCGAACTGGGGAAATGATCAAAAAGAAAAATGGGAAATCGAGATTCCACGAGGTAATAAAATTCTTTGAAAATTAATTTTCAATCAGAACTTCAATGGAACGAAATGAAAATTAATTTTACGCTTTTCGCCTACATCTTCAATCTTTGTACACGTTCACAGCCGGTTTTCTGAAGAGTTGTTTAAATAAATGAGTTATTGCGTTTATCAATTTCACATTTCAATGATTACTCGAATAAGCATTTTTTTTAGTAAAATTATTCGAAAGGTTCATCAAACCAATTGAAAGTAAAACATCGATCCATTGGAGTAATCCTGGAGACTCATTTTGTTGGACGAAAATTTGGTAGATTCAACAATTTTGTTATGGAACAGTAATAAAAAATCGTTCTCGTGCCCCCAAAACTTATGACTCGAACCGATATTTGTTTGTACTTGTGCGTACTTCTTAATGAATATTTTTTCAACATTCAGTAATCGAATGAGTTGAGTCATAATCGTTGAGACGTTAAAATGAACTGGTCCACAACGAGATATTCTGTTTACTGTAGAAATTGGTCTGCAGCACCGAAGCTTCGTTTGTTCGACCATCAACTTGATTCAGAATTAAAGAATCACTTTGTTTCATCTTAAAAATATTTGATTGCCCATATCGTTCAACGAAATATTCTCATCGGTAGGAAAACCCATGGAGTTTGTAAGCGATGCACGACGGCCAAAAATAAATGAACTAGTCGTAAGATAATGAAGCAGATAAATACAAAATAAACTCGATCGAGGACGAAACTTAATCACCAATATACCTTTTTTCTATATAAAAAAAAAAAGAAAAACACTGCGCCAAATTATATGTACGAACCAAAAGAAAAATGAATAAACTCCAAATTTTGAATTGATCTGAACATGAAATTTGTATAAATGAAGAGAAAAGTATTTATTTATTCATACGAACTAGACTTACGGTTGGGGCGCTTGATCGGTGGTATCCGAGCTCGTAGTTTTTTTTTGCAAATTCAAAGTGATATATCTGTACGCGTTGTTAGTATCCTTGATGAAAAGAGCCTCGGACAGTTTGATGAGATCGTCGTCGGTGACGGTTTTGCCTTTGCTGTAAATGGGGTTGCTGGAGTAAGTTGTTCCAGCAGCGCCAGCGGCGACAGCACCTGCAGCAGCGCCTCCAGCGACTGCTGCACCAGTTCGCAGTCCTGATCCGGATCCAGGCGATTGTCCGGGGTTCGGTTGTCCCGGCAGATTCGTCGGTCGTCCTTGAGGCTGTGTTTGTCCAGGTTGAAGGGAACCGGGACGCGGTGCGGGGCTCGGAGAATTTGGTTTAGCGTTTGTACCGCCTCCGGCAACGTCCGCCCAAGATTTTCCGCTCGTTGGTGAGCTCCCTGGAGCTGGTGAATTGCCTGGACTACCGTAACCGCTCGACGGGGAGCCAGATCGACTCTGGCCGGGGTTCAGAGAACCAACGTGCAAAGTTGACGTCTGAGTGCCACCGGAAACTCCTCCTGGCTGCGGACCGGAAGTCGCAACGGGTTTGCTCCCTTGACCTTGACCGGAAGCCTGTCCCGAAGGCAACGAAGGCTGAGGCGACGATGGAGAACCGGGACGGGGCCCCACGGCTGGAGGAGCTTGGCCGGGCTTGTTACTGGGGGAAGGCGCTGGGCTGCTTGGTCGAGATCCTAAAATTTTTCAATTTCGATAAAATCAACCTTCTTTACATTCGCTTTTCAAAAAGTCCAACTGAATATCTTTTCTTGAATAAAACATATGAAATATTCCTTCGAATCTTCCCCATATTTAGCTTCCGTACTTGAAACGTTGTCTATTAATTCAATATTTTTTCTTATTTACTTCCCCACTGAAACGGAAAATCCAAAGAATCGATGAAGCTATTAATTATGAGTTTAAAAATTATTAATTATGAGATTAAAAAACGTGTGGCTACAAATAACTACTCTTGTCGTCCTTCCAAAAGAAGGGGCGAAAGTACTTTGCAAAAAGAGTTTTTCGAAGTTTTGTCAAATTCAAATGCTCTATTTCGAAGTCTCGTATTCCACCGCAGAAGACATTATAATTTGAGAATTTTATAGTTTTCCCATTCTTATGAAAATTAATAAAATATTTTGACTGAATACAAGAGCAAAAGAAAAATGTTCGTTTCGCGATTTTTGAGAAAAAAAAACAGAAAAATATGGAAAATCAGTTTGAGCACTATCTTAAATTTTTTTTTAATTTGAAATTTTGAAAAAATTACTTTTTTTTTGTTGTAGCTTCGAGAAAAAAAACCCTAATGTTTATATAGAAAATGGACAAACGAAAAATCTCGTTCTTCCATGCATTACAAAAAAAAACTTTCTCAGTGAAGAACGTCGTTTTTTTCTTCATTTTATTCCGCAACCTAAATTGCCATGCAACGCAAAAAATAAGGTATTTGTGTGCTACTTCACCTGGAGCTGGTTGCTGTCCGCCATTTCCGGCGAGAGCCGGTCCCTGGCTCGGAACTTTAGGTCCCTGCCTCGTTCCATCGCCAGCTCCGGTCAAATCGATCGCAAAATCTCTGTAACCCTGACCGGAAGTGGCGCCGCCGGTTGCAGGATTTGCTGGTCGCGATCCGGGAATATCGCGGCCAACTTCCGTCCCGGGGTTCGGTCGCTGGGGCTGCGCGTTGTTTCGTATGTTCGCTCCCGAATTTGCAACGCCGATCGCCAGTCCCGGGTTGGCAGCTCCGGCGATCGCTCCTCTCGTTCCGATCGACGGCGAGCCCGGCGGTGATCCCGGAGGATTCGCGTTCCCGGTCCTGGGCCCTGGAGCCGGATTATTAGCGGCGCTTGCCGCATTCCCCGAAGCTCCGGGTTTCCCATTTCCGGTGTTTGGTCTCGCAGGCTCAGGATTCGCTGCAGCTCCGGCTTTCCCGTTTCCGGTGTTTGGATCCACGGCCTCCGGATTCACTGCGGCGCTCCCAGCAGCTCCCGGAGTCTCGGTCGTCGTCGAATCTTTCTTTTTCCAAAATTTCCATCCCGCTTCGGCGTCGTCTTTTCGTGTCAAGAACCAAACAAAAACGTTCCTTTTATCACAATTAATAAAAAAAAAAAAAAACGGGGTATTATTTATTAATCAATATTGCGAAACGTTAAGATATTCGTGAGGCGGCCATTTTCCGAATATCGGAACTTAGAAATTTTAAATCCGCTGATCAATGCAGGTTTTGCTATCCGAGGAGCTTTGCTCTCAAACTCGACCTTCGAAACGGATACTTTCGTTCGGTTTAGGAGCATCCCGAGCATCCAGTTATGGCTTTACCATGACGCGATCGAGGATAGCCGAAACGTACTGCGCGCAATTAGCAATTTTCTCGTTTATTGAGGTGCATGGAGTATGGAGTCCACTGCTCAATTATTTTTGTACAACTTTGGTAGGAAAAAAAGGATGAGGCAACAAGCGAGGTTGGGAGCTTTATTGGCGCACGGGTGGTGCTCCGCTGACGCGAGAGCGCTTCATCCGTAGCCCTCTGACGGCTTCTGTGAAACTAGAAATCGTGCCAGGGGGTCCCGTTACGTTATAGTTATACATTTGTGCAAATAAAATCTCGCACTTTTTCCGATTTTGTCGACCGATCGGAGAAAAAACTGAAATTTGGAGAGAAGCCGCGGTTCTTTAGCGATTTTCAATCAGCACACGTCCCTCAAAGAACTTCGTCAGTGATCTCGATTTTTTTCAAACTCCACGCTTGATTGTAATATATTGCGAATTGATAAGAGCGCCTCGTTAAATTCAAGGAACGAATCGGATGAAAATGTATTGGTGTTATTGAGCCAAGATTTTTATTTTATCGTACGGAGACTACGTAAAAAGGAAAATACTCGTGTAGGATATTTTATAGGTTATCGCGATACGCTGCTGCGCGACCCCGTCTCGTGATCTTTCGCAGGGTCTTGTTCTCGCTTTTATTGCGAAAATGAATTTTATCAGCGATATTACGACGAAAAAAAAATTTTCATATACGATCAGTTGTGACCCATTTCGTTTCTGAGAAACATACCAACAGTTCAATTCCCAATAACGACGATTGTTTACCATTTTTTTGAATCCTCAAACTCCGCATTTCCCCCTTCTTAATAAACATTAACAAAAGATCCTTGGACCGATTGTTATTCAGGATTGCGAAAACACGCTCGATCTCGAGTCTATTTTTAGAGACGACGTGTTTTCAGATCTCTTACAATACCGAACGCAAACGCAGTGCGAAAAAAGGTTTCACGGACGTCTGCGTTGATTCATTGTCACGCCAACGGTCACGTTCTCCTCGTTTCATTGGATGATTCGAAATTTCTATTTTTCTCGTTACTTTTTCAACGAAATTTTCAATAAACTTGGGTCAATTGATACCTCAATTAATGAAACAACCAAACCACATTTTTTCCCCTTGTTTCGCTTCGCGAAAATCATCATTATCAAAATAATTATGCACTCAATTTATTCAACCATAAAATGTCACTTTGTAACGACGCAAATGAAAATAAATCGAAAATGGAACTTGCAATCGATATCGATAGTCAAACCACTGTTTGCACCTGTGCAACTATTGTTCACGATTATCGTAACTAAAAGTAGCATCCCCAAATAAATTATAACCTTAAAAAATGCTGTTTTGATGAAAAAATGGTCTATGCCTAAACGAAAGGTTAAAAATGAAAAACAAATCGAATTTTCAGTCATCGTTTCAAGTGATTGATTTTCTTATTATGGAAAGCTCGAGAATTTGATTCTACGGTATGAAACGAAGTCAATTCTTTATTTCGTTATCGCTATAATTACTTACCGACCACAAGAGACAAAGCAACGACCAAAAGGACGACATAAATCGTTTTCGAACAGGCCATGGTGCTCGGTCAATAGAGATGAGAACGAATCCGAGATTTATCTCGAAACCGACTCGATCGTTGTCTTCAGATACACCGCCGACACTTCTCCGCTTCGAGGTTTTACCTATACAACGTCTTTCAACGGACTGAACACTCTCGAGAGTCTCGAGACATGAATTTCAACTGACCGTAGGAGGGCAGTTACACTTTCCCCTTCAAACTGCTCGCCGATTGGCCAGAAGAAACTCTCGGCTATCCACGTTTAACATCGTTCGATTTGTACGTACTGTAAACACGACCACATATTCATTGTGATCAAATCACAAACATACATTTTTTTTGTTAGTTTTAGATGTACGTGACAGAAAATATTTGTATTTTCTGTTATTTCTTTGGGAAATTATTATTTCGTTGATGAACAAATTGCATTTTCCTATTTTTCTCTTTTTCCTCCCAAATTTTGCAAATATTGAGATCGGATTTATGGCGGATCGAATGCAGGTTCACCTCGAGCAGTAAAAGCTTGAAAATATTAATTATTATAAATCGATGAATCGAAATAGTACACAAGTTTGATTCGAGTGAATTTAGTAAAATATTCCGCAATCTCTGCTTCTCCAAATCGACATCGACTATATTTTTCATTTTAATCGAACAGAACGAAGAAAAGAATAAGCGGCCTCTTGAAAATATTTTTTAGACAAAAATAGATAAAGGTGAGTACCCATAATAAGAAAATTACGAGCAGGAACGAGATGACTGAATAAAAAATTTCTATGGCTGTGAATTGCGTGTCATACTTTCTACGAGTTATTCGAGCCATTCAAATTCGTGCGCGATGCTCGGCTGGGAATTTCCGGTGCATGGAACGAGACAAAACTACGCTGCTAATCGTCCAGTTTATCTGTGCAAATTTCCGAGAATTTCCAAGTGAGAAAAATGAATAAATCCAAGTTACGGGAAAGATTGGAACTCGTTTATTTTATCCTGTTTACATTTTGCCTGAGGTTTCGTCACGTCTCTCTCAACTCCGCTTAGATTAGCCTCCAATTACCCAATGAATCAAGTTTGCGGGCTTTAAGGGGCTCGAAATGAAAATAGAGCTTCCGCTATAACGACTCAGTTGTTTTATTTATTAAAAAGTCATATTAATTCTATTTACATCGTATCTGTACATTGATATTTCAATTGTCACTTGAATTAAAGCATTTTTCGTGTTCACTGAACAATAAATGCTCTCAATAACCGACACGAAGGAGTGGAAAATATATGACGGCCCAAACAACGAAGAGGATCATCAAAATGACCATTGTCTTTGAACGAAACGTGTCCCATCCGACCAGCACGTATTTAGGTTGTGTTTGAACGTCTTCGGAATGTGTCGACGACTGGAATGAAAAGCAATCATCAATATTATAGGAAAATATTTATTTAACAACAATGCCTATTTTATGGTAAAAAGTTGCAATCGAGAGATCAAGGAAGACCACGCGAATCTAATGGAAATCGAAAATACCAAGCGAGTTGAAATTTGGAAATATGCTAGAAATATACAGCGTGCATCTATTCTCGGAATTATTACAGAA
Organism: Venturia canescens; assembly: GCF_019457755.1. NCBI lineage: Eukaryota > Metazoa > Arthropoda > Insecta > Hymenoptera > Ichneumonidae > Venturia > Venturia canescens. Next base: position 6,800,804 of record NC_057425.1, read on the forward strand.
TCTGGTGTCTAGACGTCGAGAAAAGGATTAACGAAAATCACATTTTTTGAACGGTTAGGCTCTCGGGGGGCACACTTCCCGTGCGACGATTTCGATTCAATGAAATAGGATCCTCACAACTTTAGAAAACCGAAAACGAAATGGAAAAAGAAGAGCCCTTGTTCGAGGTTAACGAGTAATAAGGACACAAACGGTGGAAGGTTTGACAGCAGCACGAGCCAGCTGGTTTAAGGAGTTTCGGTACAGGCGATACAATGTTGCCATGCTAACCCATGCTAAAAAAATTAAAAAATTCAAAAAGTTCAGAATTTTATAAAATTTGGTGAACATATTCTTTAGTGCCAAATTTGACTATACAAATTTTTTAAGATTTTTCTTCTACACAGTTATCGAGTAATTGATCACTAAAGTTCACGTGTATAAGCATAGCGTTTCCATATATATAGATATACATTCCGGGCATAAGAAATCTGCTTTAATGCGTAATTACTCGATAACTAAGTAGAAAAAAATTTTGAAAAAATTTGTGTTTTCGCACTTGATGTTGAAGAACATTATCACCAAATTTCATCAATTTCTTAACATTTAGACTTTTGTACCGAAACTCCTTAAAATACAGATATGCGTAGGCATTTTAATAGAAAATGGCTGCTGTCACATTTTGCTTGACGATTTAACTACGAGAGTGTTTTAACCGCTATCATAATATTGAAAATTTATCAATCTCAATAATCAAGTTACACATTATTTTAATAATTGCGAGAATAAATTTTCATCGTTTCTTTGATCATGGAAAGAGCAAAAAGTTCAATTGCTTTTTTTTCAATCACAAGTAACGCATGATCTTCCTTCAGGAAGGTGGATCACGAAATAAAAATAATCAGAATTTGATCAAATTTCGTGATAACATTCTTTGGCATCGAGTATACAAATACTATTTTTTTTCAAATTTTTTTACCACGTGGTTATCAAATAATTGAGCGTTAAATCGAACTTCTTATGCTCGAGATGTACAACCGTATGTATGCAAACTTTATGCTTGTACACGTGAAATTTAATGTTCAATTACTCGAGAGCTATGTGGTAGAAAAATCTAAAAAAATGTATAGTCTTATATATTTTTAAATAATACATTTACCAAATTTAATTAAATTCTTATAATTTTGAAATTCTCTTTATATTTTTAACACGGTTTAGGATGGCAATATTGTGAGATCGCGATCCACCCTCCTTAAGTAGTTTCGGTACAGAAGTCTAAATATTAATAAATTGATGAAATTTGGTGATAATGTTCTTCAACATAAAGTGCGAAAAGACAATTTTTGTTCAAAATTTTCTTCTACCTTGTTATCAAGTAATCGTAGAAGAAAAATCTTAAAAAATGTGTATCGTCAAATTTGGCACTAAAGAACACGTTCACCAAATTTTATAAAATTCTCAACTTTTTGAAATTTTTTATATGTTTTTAGGGTGGTTTAGCATGGCAAGTTTGTATCGCCTGTACCGAAGCTCCTTAAGTCAGACTGGAAGTAAATTGTGAATGCGTTGACGATTTATTCGAAAGGCGAGTGTATATTTCGTATCGAAAGTTCAAAATACAGATATTCAATTACATTAGGAATCCATGTCGAGCGTTGACAGTTTGCTTCTAGCAAAAATATGTTTTGGCTAAAGGTCTGAATCGAAGACTTCGTTGCATTAGAAAAGATTTATCGAAAAACCAGTTCAAATATTGACAGTCGTATCACAGCGAAGTCTAATAATAATTAAAAATAATTAAAAATAATTTGCCGTGCGAACACGCAAAAAAGCAGACCTCATTCGATAGTCAGCTTTTTCGACAATACGCACGAGGCTAAAAAAAAATTGAAAAATGAATGAAAACCAGAGTTTCTTTGTACTCCTTGATCGTACCTCGTCATAGAGTTCAACGTGAGTAAATTTATGACCGCTCGGATTTTGTCCCATCTCGATATCTTTTTGTTTACGTTCGAGAGATCTCGTGTCGGTAAATCGGTGAGCAAATTTGGTTATCGATCGAGAAAATACTGTAGAGGTTGACGGCCCGGGTTCCGAATGGCCGGGAGTTTCGGACTGTTGAAAGACAACTGTGGCGGCTTTTTCGCGTCGTTCACTCGTCGGTTTTTCATCGACCTTAGCAGCGTCCTCCTCGTGGCCAGCTTTGCGACGAGCCGCTCCACCCCCTGTAAACATAAGCATTGTTCATCACTATCCGCGTGCTCGAGAAATCTTTGACCTTTGTCCTTACGAACTACTCCCATCGTTCCCGTCCATGCAATCGTTTCAGCACTGACAACTTCATCAATCGCTCGTGCCTTCGTCGTTGCAAAACGACCAAACATTTTTGTTCTAACCAAATTTTCTTTATACGTTACGGACTTTAGCAAAAAATTAATATCACCAAAAAATCTTTTTTCCTCTCTCCACATTCACCGATCCGAGTACACGGAGAATACGAGGCAGAAAATTCTATAATTGCTCTCTCCATCGTAGTAAACAATAAATCATTGTATTCAAAAGACTCGAGAGCGTTATTCTCTACAAGCATAGTCGAAAATCTTTTCGCTCACTTCAAATGTTCATATCGTAAAGTATGCTCGAGCAACCCTTAAAAGACTATACGTATGGTAAAATGTGACACGTATTCGGTGTATATTCGTGTATTTATCATACACGGAGAGAAAAAAGTAAGAATTACCATGCCGCCATGCTATTGGGGTTCTACATCGCCCGTTTTGAAGGTTTTTACCAAAAACACTGTAATTTCCAAGTAAACTCTGAATGAAAACTTTCAAATTGCATATTTTGCTGTGACGAAGGTTCAAACTGCGCTATTTTTTCCTACGTAGTTCACCAAGGAAACGTTGTAAAATTTATGTTGACTCGATGATGAACTGCGTCAAGTAGAATTATTACCCCGTTTGAAATTTACAATTGAACATATAGTCAATTTTGAGGAGCTCCAACACAAGCACCGATCATACGCTGCAGTGTTTAGAAATTTACTACGGTAAATAACAGAATTTCATATGTATATACCGATGCATTTGTTTTGACGTCACAGATCAATTTTCATCGAGTCGCTTCACAAAAAATTACTATGCACGTTCGTAAGAATTAATAAATATTACGATACAGAACCCTACTTCGATGGGGCCATAGTAGTTTTTGTGATTTACAATACATTTCGACTTATCGGTAAGTGCTAGTCTGACGCGACGAATAACGCTCGAAAACAAAACGAAATATAGTTCTCGCGTGCATCAGCACTTTTTGCTATGGATACAAAGTTGTTAAGGAGTTTCGGTACAGGCGATACAATGTTGCCATGCTAATCCATGCTAAAAAAATTTTTAAATTCAAAAAGTTCAGAATTTTATAAAATTTGGTGAACATATTCTTTAGTGCCAAATTTGACTATACAAATTTTTTAACATTTTTCTTCTACACAGCTATCGAGTAATTGATCACTAAAGTTCGCGTGTATAAGCATAGCGTTTCCATCTATATAGGTATAATTCCGGGCATAAGAAATCTACTTTAATGCGTAATTACTCGATAACTAATTATAAGAAAATTTTGAAAAAATTACGACGCTGAAGTTTCCAACGTTGGAGTCCAACGAAATGAACGAAAAAAACGTTTGAAATTCACCAATTTTTTATTTCACGAATTGTTGGTGCAGCTTGAAAAACTACGAATCGCAAATTTAGCAGGGAACAAAATAGGAGAATTACTGGAATTATTGGAGAGTTTTTTTCGATCATTTCGTTGAACTCCAACGTTGCAAACTTGAGCGTCATGAAAAAATTTGTGTTTTCGCACTTGATGTTGAAGAACATTATCACCAAATTTCATCAATTTCTTAACATTTAGACTTTTGTACCGAAACTCCTTAAGAATTTAAAAAAATGGCAAAATTAAAAAAATACTGTGCTGTTTGTAATCGGTGGTTGGATACTTTGAAAATGTTTGAAAAATAATGTATTCCTCGCAAGAAAAAACGAGTCCGTTTCCCGGTGTAGAGAACTCGGGTTTGAAACCGCGTTAAAAAATCATTTATTCCGTGCCTGAATAACCGGGATTCGCAACTGTTGAGAGGAATAGAACGCGGTCCGATGGATTTTTGTTGGCTTGTTTCACAAAAAAGTATTTCAGTCGAAAAGTAAACGAGACATTTTACCCTGCTCGTTGTCCGTCGGTCCGTTAATTCTGCTTTCCGATAGATCGAATAACAGTGCACGGGAAACGGGCCCGAGGCGTGTCTCCTCTCGGGCAAATCCTCAGCCGGGTCCTTGGCTCGCCGCATGCAGTTCTCCGGTGTAGATTATCTCCGATTCCTTTTTTTCTCGCTACCTCCTAACAACCTTCGTTTCGGGCTCGGACGATTCGAAATAAATTTGACAGATGGACGCGTCCACAAATGTTCTCCGATCGCCTTTCATTTTTGTCCCCCTCCTTCGTTTATCGTCGCAGCCAACTCGATGACTCCCGATCGATAATTAAGTTTTTCTTCAACAAAACGTTAAAGTTCGTGCGACCCTCTCGAAAAAATGTCCAGGGTACCGTAACAACAAGAGTTTTCGAATAGTGAAAATAAAAGTACGATATATTCCCATGTACAAGTCACATTTTACAATCTTATTTACAATTTTTTTCGTTTCTCGTTCTTTGCCCTCTCGCTGAAAGATCAGGCGAGCGATATGTACGGGGACAAACCGACGTTTCTCGGCACGGAGATATCGACTAGATCCGCAAGCGTTGCTTCGTCACAACTAAAGTATCAAAAATAAATGAAAAGTTATCTAAAAAGTAATTGATTTTCAACTTATTTTAATGGATTCGATAAATTTGGTGGATAAACTTAAAGAGACGATAGAAAATACAATTTTTATCACAACCGAATCGCTCGTCTCGATTAAACGAATTTTGCACCGTGTCGTTCCAGTCCTACCGCACGGTGCCCCTGTTTTTAATGTCTTTACTTTCCAAAATAACGCTCACTCGTTTTTCTTCATCTTCCTTCCGCGCCCCTCTCGCTTTGCGCACCAATTTTTTCGACGCTGTTACCTCTCGAGGCTGTTAAATCTCACAGAATCTCATACTGCGCCAATAAAGTGTAAACAACGACCCACACGACGAAGGCGATGATAACGGAGACGAGGAATATTGTTTTTAGGACGTGCCAAGGACTCTCGGGTCGGGATTCCCCGTTATGGCGTCGGGAAGTCTTGCAACCGCCGCTACCGCAAGGTATCACTGCGGAGGATGCTTCGAGCGTTGTTGACGTCGCAATATCCGAGGAGGGTACGATTATCTTGACCTCTCCGAGTTCCGTGTCGTCGGGACGCAAGCCCGCCACGCCTCGCTTCGCCGGCTCTAATTTCGACGGATTTTCCATCTGAAAGTTTATTTTTTTCTTCTTAGATCAAAATTCAAGTCCGTGGAAGAAAAAGAGGACGCGATCTTCGGAATGGGAAAAAAAGAATTTCGTTCGATCGGATGTCAAAGGACTCGAAAACGTTTTGGATAGTTTCAAGGATAGTTTCAATCTCGAGTAATTTTTGAGCCCTTGTGAAAAATCCTTTTAAAACTGAAATTGCTCCTCGAAATAATGTCATACGAAGTTGTTCCTCGTATCGCGATCGGCGGGATTATTTCAAGGCGAAATTTCATTTGCATTCGAATTCCGTCGGACGAAACGAAAGTTTTGTTACAAAAGTGAATGAGTGACGTCAGCGAATAAACGGGGATGAGGAATTACGTGAGACGGTGGAATGTGGTTCTTCGCAGTGGGGAAAAATCCTCTCTTAGAATCCGGACCTGCTTCGTAGGTCAAACCCATTAAACACGTTAGCTGATCCAAGTGAGGATAATCCCATATCGAAGCTGGAGAAGGAACGACGATCATCTGTCCGTCATTTTAAAAACATTAGAACAATATTTTTTCTCGATTTTCTATTTTGTCCAACCGAAAAAAAAATACGCGGATGATTAAGAAGAAAAAAGAGGAATTTGAGATCGAAACAGAGTGAATAAAACATCGAAAAAAATAACGTTCGTTTGTTTCGAAGGGAGTTTCACCAATACCGATTGCTCTAACCTACGCTCTTCCTAAATATCGAACAATATTTGTCAGTCCACTTAATGCAGCGACAGGAAATAACTGTTTCGGAAACAAAACCACGAAGCAGTTCGGACCACAAGAACCTCGAACTAGCTCGCTCGTAGATAATCCCTTCTATCCGGAGTGTTCATTGGAAACGAAACACGAAAAAGAAATTGTTATCACAGAGTATAAATACCTGTTAACTATTCCCTCACTAGATTATCGAACACTTATCATTATGACGCAGCATTTAACAATGTGCATTGCGAAGGAGGGAAAACCTTGCGATTGGAATTTATAGAACAGAAAAACAACATTTTCATAGAAGCAAAAAGTAAAGAATTTTTTAAAATCATTATTTTCACCTCGAATGTCACAGTAGAATGGAAAACTGCTTGAGTCAAAAATCGCTTTACCATTGGATAAATATTTAATGAAAAAATTGTCTAAAAACAATAAAAAGCTTCGTTCGGAAAAAAATGACTCGGTCGTTAATGTCGCGTGAGCTTTTTTACCGACTGTCTTATTTTTGAATGGATGGGGTTATGGACGCCGCTAATACGATTGGTCGGTTACGAAAATTGTCGACTTACGCCATCGAGCCATCCTCGATAGTCGCCACTGCATTTAGTCCCATGTTCGTTCATCGTCGCACTCGATCGACGTGATCGGTTATATTTTGAAAACTCTCCTTCGCGGTGTATTATTATCCCTACGTTGTTTTTCTTAATAACCTTGCTCGCTTTCTAACGAGAATAACACGAAATTTCACACAACGGCACGTCCCGATTCGCGAGCAGTAGACACATGCTTATCGTTCTTTGAGTTCGAGAGTTATTTTTCCCTCGCGTTCTTACGTATTGAGCACCGAAGCACGCGTTATAGGATGCCTCGGCGTGTCCAACACCGAAGTAGGAACTGACCAGTTAAGTTTGCTTTGTAACAGTCGCTTGCGGTATTATACACACGGCACACGTTATCGTTCGGTCCGACCCCTGATCCTCATTATCTCGGTGTTCCCGCCATGTGTAAATCTCTCTCCCACATATACTTCGATACCTATACGTTTTTCGAGACTCGCACCTCGACGGTTTCTGTTCGCTTAATTTACTTGGGAAAATGTTGTTCCGTGACAGTCTCTGTGGTGCGTTGACGAATTTTCAAAAGATGACTCGCGAATGCAGTTTTTATTTTTCTATCTCGAAAATTAGAAAGAAAGGTTCGATACTAAAAAAATCGATCGTTCAAACTTTCGTTTATCGTGTCAAATAATTCTGAAAATAATCGTCTTCTGTTGCGAAAGTCGTTTGGCCAATCAATGATAAATGCGATTATTGTTAGCAAAATAATTTAACGAGGCCTATTAATAATAAAAAAGTAGCTAAATTTCAGAACGTAAACAATTCTTCTCTTTCCGATAATCCGTAGATTGTTCAAAGATAAACTGTGGGTTTGTTTTGCTTCGTGGTGAAAGGGAAGAGCGTCACAGTAACACACGAGTTATCCTTGGACCGAAGAGGCGTGTGCGTGTGTGTCGAGATCGAGAGACAGTGATGGAGAGGAAAAAGAAAGGAGAGGCTACCGTACCTTGCGTAATTTCGTAAAACTCATTTCAGCCAGATTATTAAATATTATAGTGAAATAAACGCCGATCTGACGCGTTTCTTAAGTGCGACATGTGCTTCTTTATTGCTTTACTTTTTTAATTAACGAACTGTCAAATCTCGAAATGGGTTTTCCTAACCTAACCTGCATCGCAGTTCGCTCGACTGACGATCGCGCTCGATCGACTAATTTTCAAGCCCACGATTCTCATCATCTGTTGTTTTTATAGTCGGTAGCACGAATCTTGCACATTGGAAATTTAATTTAAAAATAAATATTCAAGTGTTTATGTATTTTTAGACATTTGTCAGATTCTTATTGACAATGAGGAGAAAATATCACTTGACAACTTAATTCAGTGAAAAAACTATAATATAACGTGCAACAGGACTATTGAAGTGGGCAAATTTTTTCACACTTTGGAGAGTTCGACTGTCGATGTATCACGTGATGTCTTACATACTTTGAGTTACGATTCTGTGCAAAGAACCGGAGAAAGTGATTGGGATCCGAGTTTGTGTGTGTGTAAATTCGTTTGTGTCTGTCGTATTGGAAAGTTGAGAGTGAAAAAACGAAATATTGCTTCCTGTCAATTTGGAGACAGCGATCAAATGCTCTGAGAGTGAAAATTGTTTTTATTATCGTATTTTCACTGTCCGCGGAATAAAATATTAAAGACCGACGTTAATTTTGCCATGAATTTGAGTTTTTTGAGATATTTAAGAAAATATCATTTCGCGATGAAATAATCCCGGAGAAATAGGAGACAAAATCACTTTCGTTGTCGATTCGTAAAAAGAAAAGGTGAAAAGTGCATACTTGACGGTTTATTTGAAATTCCCTGGACAAAGCCTCAAGCGATCGAGAGTTCGCGCACTCCCCGACAACAATTCAAAGTATATATGCGGCGGTTAAAATCGATTTGTCCTTAGTCGAGAGATGTACAGCACTTGCAATTACGAATTATAATGTCCATGTGGCATAATTATCCTCTTATATATGAGCGCGTCAAATTTATCGTCAATAGTACAGCCGGTGACGATAAATTCACACAACTGTTTTCGTGTTGCGGTAAAAAACAGGAAGTGGTTTTTTCCAAATCACCGCCCCTCGTCGTTGTCCGTGTCACAGTTTTCTCAAAGTATTTTTAACCAGAAGAAAAGTATTGATGCAAATGAACAATCGACCGACAAATATTTCGAGTACAGAGCGACTTTGTCCCACGATAAATCTACAAAATTCAATTGCAAGTCTGATTTGAATTTAAAAAATTAATTTACCATCGCTCCAGAAAAAATCCCCCACCATGTTATTAAAAAATGGAATGAAGTTACGTCATTTGATCGTGCAATACATTTAGACATAGGAATAAACATGCTGACACTTTTTATGGTCAAATTCAGACTCTGCCTTAGCCAGTGGTCGATGAAATTATTAACGGATACACCGCGCGTCGCAGATCGAAAAATGTCACAGGTTTGGAAGCATCGTGCGGAAAAAATAACCGTTGTGTGTGCATGAAAAATTGTAAATCGGCGTGTCGTGTGAAGCATACAAAATGCACGAGAGCCGGTGCAGCGTGAAGAAGCTTTTTGTGTATTACGCAGTAAAAAATCCACGTGCCGTTCCGGATTATAAAAATGTAGAACGAAATGCAAAATAAAGTCATCGCGATCATACTCTCTCAGTCCATTTCTCTTTCGCCGCTATAATTTCGCTTCAGAAAATGTGAATTTTTCTGAGAAAATCCATTTTTATGCTCGTTTCGTTTCTACTTTTATGTATTTTGGCTGGAATCACGTTATTTTTCGAAATCAAAGTTTTAATCAACTAATAATAATTGACAAAAAGTCTCTGGAAAAATTACAACTAATCGTTTGGTTCAAAGGGGTTTTTTGTTTCTCATCTCGCGTTTCTAGAGCATTTCTTCATGACCAATCAACAATGATAACAGGTTTTTCGATTCAACTTATTGAGTTCGACTCAATTTTTGTAATAATCAGCGGCGAAAGTGTTGCTTAAAAGTCACTTACCTGTTGAGGATGCCACGTGTGTTTGAAGAACCTTTTGAAACACATCATACTCGAAGGCATCCTTAATCCTTTGTTTTTCGAGTTTCCGTTCGTAATGAAAATACTAGTGATTGCCAGTGCGTTGATGCAGGGCAACCTGTCTTTTGGTCACGAATACACTCGCGCGACCAATGTTTACATGTGTTCCGCCAAATGTTTTTTACACCGCACACACAAATAAGGGGACTCAAAATTTACGTTAAATATTTCTCACTTCTGATAATATTCGTCATCCAGCGCGCTCGCGGGCGACGTGTTTTGTAAACAAAGCTCAACGAATATCGAGACTTCCGAAAAAACACAAAAAAAACATCGACACGAAATTTGTTCAGTTGCTATATATTTCACTGCAGTATTGTGTGCAATAACAATTCAATGGAATCGACCGTTATTCTCGGAATTATTGTTCAAAAGTTTGTGTTACGGACGGTACGCGGCGTGTTTATGCGATGCTTACTCGGCGAACGGTGAGCGAAGACTGGCCAAGCCGCTCGAGTTGTTGAGATTCTCACGCGTCAATTCACATTTTAAGCGATATTAAAGCTACGCGCACACCAAGTTCTGGTGTATTATTATCTTAGCTACATAACGGTAGTGAAATACAATCATTGACCCTCCATGAAAATTCATTTGACCTAAAATGTGTTTTTTTAACCTTCGACGGCAACATGTAAGATCATTCGCATACTAGAATGATTACTGTGAGAACAGGATTATACGTTTTGACACTATTTCGAGACCGATTCTTGGAATATTTCGTAAAATTATTGGAAATCAAAGTTACGAACGCGCTTTTATTGCGATAGTGCAGTCAGTATCGAACAACGTTTCCTAACATTTTGATGAGACTATCTCTTTAAAAAAACCAGTCTTAGTGGTCGACCTCGAAACGAGAGTTGTGGTGTTTGGAATCTCGTTTTTAGGTGGCGAGATTTCGTCTCCACTCGTCTTTGGTAAGGAACGCACATTTTTTTGAAGATTTCAAGTGCGCTCGATCCAGGTGTGCAGCAGGTCGTTTGTGGCCAATGACTGTCCGATCCGGTTTGTATTTAGAATATGTAGCTCATAGAGACATTCGTCCTCACTGATAATGTTAGCTATGCATTCTACACCGATAAGTAACTCGGAGCGAACGAACGCAGGCGGATTTCACTCCGACCGTTCGAGAGCAAAAAGAGCAAATGAAAATGGCGTGTCGGAGAATCTTGTGCAACAAGTGCTGGTCGGATTCCATATGAAAAGATAATTTCGGAAAAAGAATGACAGCAATCTTTTCGAGGATGGAAAATAAAACCTGCAATCGAAGTAAAAATTACACGAGATACGTTGAAGTGGAGCGGTTTTTCTTTATTTTTAGGTTAAATACAGAACTCGGTGGGTTGAACTATTCACTTTCACAAACACGATGAATAACGCATGTACAAAAATCGCTGTAATAACTTTTTGTTCGACGTTGATGCACTATGACAGACACTCGTTCAATTTTTGATCGTATTCTTTTGGAATTTTATCACGAATTTCGATAAATACATGTCTCAAATAGATTTACATATGTATAATTTTTCTGACATACGATACGAGTGCGCACGAAAATCATGTGATGAAAAGTTATTTTTTAATAGAAAAATCTGCAAAAGTTAATTCGGAGATATCTCTCTCGTTGCGAAATTCAGCTTTATCGATGAGCGATTGAGGACTTCCGATCTTTTGAAGCCAGTGTTTCCTGTTAAAATAATAATGTAGAAGGTACAACGAGTGATGCTATATACAACTATTCACATTTCGGGTTGTAAAAAATTGAAACTAGTGTTATCGACTCACATGTCATCAACTTTGGATTTTTCACCTTCAATTCTTCCAACGACGCTCCCTCCCTTCGTATTCATGCACCAACCCTTCAAACCCAGTTCTTTACCACGCTGTTGCGTATACTGTAAAAAGAAAATATTGAAGTATGGAATTGTTGATAATTAAATTCTCGGGATTCGAGTCTATTTGACGTACAAACATGCATCGTAAATTCAAGTTATTTTGTCGTCTCAATACTCTGTCGGTAAGGTAAATGTGAAGCAGTAGAAAGGTTAGAATTTTCGTTAATTTTCATGTCAATCGCTTTTCGTACGTACAGTCGGGACAGAAGTTCGGTTCGTAACGCGAAAGTTTTCGATTAGTATCGTTCGGGATGAAAAAATGTCAGTTTCGCGTTCAAAACCTATACATTGACTGTTAAGTTACTTACCTTCCTGAAGAACACGCCTGAAAATCATCAGTAAAAAGGAACGGTTTAAAGTTTGTTAATTAATGATTAATACGATCAGAAAATTCAAGCGTGCACGGAACGCTGTCGAATTCATGGCTCGAAAATACTAACCTTGAACTCTTCCGAATACTTCGAAATCTAATCCAACAAGATTCGACATTTCTGAAACGTTGCCGCACACCGTGATCGTGACGCAAACTAAACAAAGGACAGACTAATAGAAACAGACAAAACAGAAATCAGCAGATGTTTTAGCTGACATCCTGAAGATCTGCTGATCCACAATAACATTTTTTTCGTCCACTGAAATAAATAAAAAGCAAAGATAAAAAATTATTGTGTGTTTAATGTTATTGACAAGTTGACGCATTCAGAATATTTTTTAGGGTTTTTGTTTAATAATTTTTGCTCTTTCCGTTCTCTTTAGTATACTGTGAAAACTGCAATAGTGCTGCGATGATAAATGTCAATTTGGAAAAGCAATCGATAAAATGGCGCCCTTGATTATCATTCGCCGCATTTTTATTTTTGTCTCAAAGATGGCGTTCGAAACGCTCGAGAACTTTGCTGAGAAAAATGTTCCTGTATTATCTCCAGTATTCTAAAAGTTCGAGTTCTGGTGGTTCTGGTTCTGATAAATAAGGAAGTAATCAGATTTCACACAGATGGAGATGTCGTTAGCTTCTTAAATTCTAGGCATACATGTAAAAGAGTACCTTAAAAAAAACCTTAGGATCGCGCCGACATGAGTGATTGGTGATCGTGTAAGAAATATAAACACATAAAAAGAGAGTTATAGCAGAACTCGCAGTGCTGTGTGGAATCCACACCCCTACTTCGCGACGTTCGCGACGATGCTTTTGCAGAAACGAGCAGCGCGCGCAGAGGGCATCACTCGTTGAGAGTGTGCTCGATCGCGCGCTGCGCGCAGTATCATATCGTAAGTAACACGAGTCAGATGTCTGCTTCAAGACGCGAGTGTGTTAGAGCCGAGTGAGGGAGACAGAGGAACAAGGAGAAACGAAAAAAACAGAAACGAACGGGAAGACAGAACGATTGAATTGCGATAGCCGGAGTTGAACAATAATTCAAGGTTCCACACAATACTCGAAGACTGCTAAGAAAACGGATAAGAAAAAAGATTACAACAATTCGGACTCAACCGTATGACAGTATAATAATAAATATCGACATTTATGCTCACCGTAATCGCGTATTCGTTCGAGACTGACGAGAAAGAAAAAAACGAATCGATCGCAGAGAATAGTCCGTGTGTGTTTTCACTGACACATTTTTGTCCCCTTCAGTGCATTTTTTTCTTGCGTCATTTCATATTATTTATTTATCCGAGTGTCTAAGAGAATCTTCTCGCCATGTTACCGGACGACGAGAGAGAAACGTCAGTGACACTCCGCGTGTTGTATTTCAACTAAAAATAGAGCACGAGTGAGAGAGAGAAAGAGCAGAGTGAGTGAGACGGGTAACGGAAAGAAAAAAAACAGCGTGGCACTATCGCCAATTGTTGCCGGAGTGTAGTGGGAAAAATACAGCTAAAAAACACCTGGAATTGGTTAAAATTGTGATAAAGTACAAGTTTGCAGGGTTGTTGAACAACGCGGTAAATCAACCCCGTTGCCTCCTTGGGTTTCTTAAAAAAACACACATAAAAATAAACAATAAAACAGACTCGTTGAAATTTAATGGAAACATTATAAAAACCGATCGTAATTGCCACGTTAACTTGTTCCATAACCAAATGTTGTATCTTATATTATTTCTTCTGAAAAATAATAATCGAAATAAAAATTCGTCACCGATTCTCTTTCGAGTGGGAACACAAAGCACGTCTATGCGAGTTCCGGTGTCAACGTACGTATCTTGATGTGTGTGCGCACGTACGGGAGAGAAAAAAGTGAATAAAGACGTCGCAGTGTGGTGAAGAAAAAAAACTAAAGAAAATAATAAGTATATTTATCTACGCGGAACGACACGTGCGGAGAGGGGAAGAAAAAAATATATCCTCAATAATCGAGTTTAAACAATGTCCGATTCGAGAGCAACGTCACTGGCGAGACCAGAGAAACCTCAGACTCCGTGTATATAAACAAAAACGAAAAGACCGACAACCAAATCCGTAAATCACGCACTTTGGGCAGCTCTTTTCGTTATCTTTTTTGTTTTCATTCTTGTGTGCCCATTCGAGGCTCCGGGTCATTGAAATAACGAGGAAATAATGAATCGTGTGTTTTTGCACTTTTGAATTGCAAGGAACAAAAATAAGGAAGAGAAAAGTTGAACGAGACGGCAAAGGATACGTCGCTAACTCGTACGAATATAAAAATATACACCGGCTCAAAGATGACCGCTATTCTTGTATCCGTGGCAGAATTGTCCAACATTTTCTCCGTGCTCGCCGTTCTCATATGCTTTTGCGGTGTCGTGCTCTTCATCATGAGGTATTTTTTAAATTCCATCATTTTTATCATGCTTCGCCGTCACTCGTATCGAATTCCATTCATTTGCCGAAATGTATAACCTCAAATTTGTGCGAGGATCGTTCAAACTTCGTTTTCGAATCCTGCAATCTCATTCATAGTAAGAAAATATATCGATTTTTCGAACGCAATCTTTCGACTCTTTGAAATATGCTCTGAGCCTGAAAACCCTTGAAGTTCGAGCTGAAATTTGAACGTTTGAAAAATTCGACATTTTCCTGCGCCGACGATACTGATTTTGAATTTTACACCGTTCGTGCTGATGCAAAATTTTTGAAGATAGCAGATTGTATTTCGAAACCCTTCGAGAATATTCGACGATAAACTGCGAGATTCGTCGCCGTATTTACGTTGCTTCGCATTCGTGCAAAATATTCTGAGACCTTCATGGCGATTTTGAGAAAAAAAAACCCATTTCTCACAATCCTTTGTACGTCACTGGATGAGTTCTTGAAAAAAGAATATGCCTCGCGTACAGCAGGTCATTCCAAACAGGGTGATCGACCTTTTCTTCTATTTTGTGAAAAAAATCATATTTTATCACTTCAAGCAGCTTGAAATATCTCATTTAACGGAATGTCAACGAAATCAAATGTCAGTGACTCAATGCATTAGAAAACGTCGTCACAAATGCATTACGGCATCACCACCGGTATTCCAATCGTACACGCAAATGATGAAGAACGAAAAACTGATTGTGCTCAGTTTCTACCTTTCGAAAAAATGTAAACGCTGCTTTGTTTTTCGACTGTATACACAAATCAACTTCCTCGTATAACAAATGATAATGTGAGGAAAAAAAATGAGAAAAGAAAATTGTGTAACACGCAGACGACACGACGAATGTGGATGCCGAAACTTTTGCGCATATTTCCACGAAACGTGTACAGTTTTCGCGCGCACACAACTCGCTTCCTCTTCCGCCTTGAATTTTAATTCAGTGCATCGAGACATTTTGAGTCGCTCTCATTATTTTTCAACTTGGATCGAGTTTTGCATCTTATTGTTTAACGAAGACTGCAACGTGTGGAAATTTTTAGTGCGCTTTATTTCGTCGAGGTGTATATTGTTCTCGAAGTTCTGGACTTTTCGAGCATCGTAGTATCTCGCGTTCCGGTCACTGATGAGGTGAACGGAAACCTCTGCTTTTCTCCTTCCCTCGACTCTCCTGAAACGACGTGTGCTGGTGGGGCCTCGCGTAACTCCTCATATTCGATTTTGTAACTATGTTATAACTTGCTCCCTCTCGCTTGCCACAACTAAGTGCGCGAGGTGGCCGTGAAATTCCACGTCCGTTTCACTCCTTTCTCCCCCTCTCTTTTTCACCTCGATTATTCGCACGCTTATTTTTTCGAGTACCACTAAAAACCAGCGACTTCAATTTAATTTAAGTCATTTAAAAATCTTGCTATTCTTCATTGTCGATTAAGTTCGACTAAATCTTATTTGTTCCGCGCGCCTCATTAGTTGCGGTGGCTCGTTCTGAATCGGCGAATTTTCCATTCTCTTTTTTCACATTCTCGAAGGTTTTTCAAGTCTTGCTTTTTTCATCGTTTATCGTGAGTTATTTGTATTTTTTCGGTTTGGTCAATGAGACGAACTCTTTCAAAAACACTCGCATTGGAGTCACGTGGTTGAAGAAAATATATCGAACATTATTCTGGGGGGGAAAAAAAAACCGGAAAGGATGAGCCTGTTTTTTGGATTTTTCCATCCACCACAGTATCTGCTTCAAGTGACTTTTCTCATATCAGTTTATTTGAGACTGAGGCGAGAACGAAAGAATAATAAAAGAGAATAAAAATACAGATTAAAAAGAAGAACACAAAACTACGAGAAACGTGTTTCGAAGATACAATGAAACAGTTGGTCGTTTGGAGAGGATGATTCACTGGGGTCATGGCCTCAGCGAGAAAAAGAAAAACGGAGCATTCGAAGTCCTCTGATTCGAAGCAAATAAACTTTGTCGCTTCTCCCCTCCCCCCCCCCGCTCTTTCTCGGGGCCGCTCTCTCATTATAGCGATAGTGAAAAATCGGGTTTCCCATAAATTCTTCGAAATACGTTCGCCATCGTAAAGTGGCATGAAAAAATGGCACTTTCGAGAGGATAAAAAGTCATTGTACAATTCTGAAGCGAATTTTGAAGGACCCATGAATCATTGAAGTTCTTTCATATCGAAATTGAAATATTCGTTGTTCTTTAAGGATATTTGGTACAGGCTTACAATGTTGCCGTCCTAAACCATGCCAAAAACATAAAAAATTTCAAAATGATCAGATAAAATTTGGTGAACATATTCTTTAGTGCCAAATTTGACAATGCAAATTTTTTAAGATTTTTCTTCTGTACAGTTATCGAGTAATTGATCACGAAAGTTCGAGTGAACGAAAAAAATATTGGTAATTCACCAATTGTTCATTTCACGAATAATTGGTGTAGGCTGAAAAACTAAAAATTTCAAATTTGACAGGAAAACAATGTTGAAGGTTTACTGGAATTATTTGAGAGATTTTTTTAAAATCATTTCGTTGGACTCCAACGTTGCAAACTTGAGTGTGATAAATTTCTAATTGCTTAGACTTTTCTGTCATACATCGTTAAGTTGATATTAGAACGAGAAAACTTTGATGAAATAGCTGAAATAGTTTTATTCGATGGTGCAGAAATATGATGGTTCTCCGAGTCCATGGCGACGATTTGATGTTCGGTGGCAGCGGTGGCGTCATGGCCCACTCACCGCGGATACCGCAGATGAAGATGATGAAGGTCCACATACCGTTCACTTTCAAGCTTCACGAGAGTTCCAAAAGTACATACTCCGGTGAGTCAATCAGTTTTTCTTTATGCAACCTTAATAAACGGTCTCGTAAGTTAGTCTCGTTCGTAAATATTTGATAATTGTGTTGATAAAGTTGTCTTTGGCGCGAGCTGCTCTCTCGAGAACTTGCGAAAAATTAAACATTGGCAATAATTGTTTGGTCTTTTTTGTCCAGCAAGACTTGGCAAATGAACCAGAAGGAAGTATCAAAAATACACGACCTTTCAAATAATTGAGTGAAGAAAGAGTTTCGCAAAATGACGACGCTGAAGTTGGCAACGTTCGAGTCCAACGAAATGTGGAAAAAAAAAAAACATTTTTCATTCGCCAATTTTTTATTTCCCGAAGCATCGGTGCACGTTGAAAAGCTACGAATTGCAAATTCGGCAGGAAACGAAATTGTAGAATTACTCGAATTATTGGAGGCTTTTTATTTTACATCAGTTCGTTGGACTCCTCGCAAACTTCAGCGTCATCGAAAACTGTTGCAAAATAACGAATTTTTCATCCACACTATTTTCTTTTGGTTTTGATTTTCGAAGTGTTTTATTCCACATTGAGAACTCTGCAAATATTGCCAAAATTTTTGTCACTATTTACTTTATTTGTACCCACATATTTTTCCGTGATAAAATAAAAGAAAAACTAGAGATCGTAGATGATAAATATTCCCAGCACGATTTGCTTGTGCGATAAATCATCGTCAATTTTAATAAACAGTCGATAAACTGAATAGCTGTTGAAGCAATTGAAAAAAATTCAACGATATTTGTAGCTTAAGAACTCGAGACTTTCGTGTTTTCCGAGGTTCAGTCAGGAAAGAAAAATATTATCATAACAATGAAAATAATTACGAAGAATCTCTGTAAACCACGAAGAGTAATGCATGCGTTGAAAGTCCGCGTGTCACGCACGAAGGACGTTCGTAACTATCGAGAGAGAAATTCCAAAAAGAACAAGAATCGAGACGCGATCTCTCGTTTATTTATCTACGCGAAAGGCAAATTTCACAATAATCTGTCTTTGTTTCTGCTGCTTCTCTGTTGAGTTATAAGGACCGGAGAGTATTTTGTAATGTCGTATATAATTCGTTGACAGCCGCGTCGAGCCAACGTACAAACGTTTGTCGCAAAAATGACTTTGTTTCATCGCTTTTTTCAAACATCATTTTTCGTATATTTCATTAACGAAAATGTCTGTCACTCGCGGAGGCTGTTTGACGAGGGGCGGCCACTTTAGGAAACCAAAAATTAGATGATTTTGTAAATGTTTTCAAATTGTCAAAAAATAAAGAAGAAATTCCTACAGCTCTGATAATGATTTATTTATATCGTCGTACATCTCTGCTAACTTTATCAAACTATTTCATTGATAAAAGTTGTAATCCGCTGTGTTCCCTGGCGTGTATTCGCAATCGACGTCGGTGGAGTTTTTGTAAACGACGAAACGACAAGAAAAAAATTGCCGCTAGTACCACTGAGAGATGCAAAACTCACGATCAGAGGACCAGCAACGAACGATCCCAGGCACTGCGAATTCGAGACACTGAAAGCACTGAATTCGGTGGTCGTATTTGTGACCGGAGTCACAATCATTTTATTTAAAATCATTTTATTAATCAAGACCGATGCCTTTTCGAAGCAATGAGATTTGCCATTACCCATGAAGATAACGGTAGTGAAGAAGGACGAACAACAATAAAAATAAAGGGTTACCGAATGCTTAAGAGAGATATTAACGATAGAAGTTGGAAAAATGACAGAAGCAGAACTTTTTCTATATAACCGTGACTTCTCAGAGGTTAGGAATCGGTCCGAATTTCGAGTGCCGCCAAAGAATACGCTCATGCAAAAGGAATACCTTGTGATTCAACTTTCTCGGCTGGATGCAAAGGAATAAAAAAATATCGCCCGTTTGACTGTTCAAACTCCTTAAGTAAATAAGTGAAAATTTAAATTCACAATTTTTAGGTAATTTAGTTGATTTTACCATTCGAGATAAAAGTAGACATGGGCGTATGCGTGACAACGCAATCGGCTAATCACGATCGTGCATTCCGACGTATAAAACTAATTCATAACTATAAAAAAACATTATTTTTATTAGGAAAAATGTAAAATTCTTGCGCATGTCCTACGTGAACGCGAACAGAGCGGAGTAATCAGGACTCGTTTATTAAAACGTTTTTTTAAAACTCTCTCGTAGAAGAGCAATAGCCGAGAATCTGTGATTCAAATACATACACGGATGATTCCATATTTTCAAAAATCTCCGACGAATGAAACTACGAACAAATTCTGTATTGATCATCATTGTCATTGCGGTTATTTTTGTTGCTATAAAATGGACTTAAAAATCAAGAGTTATTCTCGTGTGTGACAGTGAATCGGGCAGCTACATGAAAGTACTCGATTGAATTAGTCACTCGAGTTAAATGATATGAGGTTGACCTGGCCAAGTGGTCAAGGTGGTGTCGTTTCGTAACTACGAGCCGGCCAGCCTCACCCGCATACAGATTACTTTAACAGCGTCGAATCGTGAAGAATAAGCATCGTGAAGCTCGAAACCGACGACCGTTGTGCAGAATTACCTTACGCTTTGCGCTATTTCGATGTAACACGAGTTGGAAGGCTGTTTATTATATTTTTTATTTTTCTCTCACCGAGTCTTCATTGCCGACGAGTTCCCGTGTCGATAACCCACTTTTAATATATTCTGGTGACGCACCTGAGGGCCTCAACCTCGAGAGAAACGTCTCAGAGTCCCCTCGAAAAAAAGACCTCGAGGGCACTGTTTTTCGTTCTTTGTACGTTGACATATTTATATTTATTCGACGGATGTTGCATCGCATTGTTTCACGACACGAATCATTCTAGTCGAGGGCTCTGTGACATTGCGCAACGTCAGTATTCTACTTTTATCACGTGAAACAGAATTTTGACGAGGGACTACGTTATTTTCTCGCTTTTTTTTGGTTAACCGCAATCGAGAGCTCGTAACAACGAACAAAATCGCTCCTAGAGACGCGACTCTGAGACAAGTACATTTATGTTATGACGACTCGCTGCCAGGAATCTTTGCCGGAGCGATAGCGTTTCCAATTGTTTTCGAAAATTTTCAAAATTTGTTTTTTCACATTCTACATTCATCCGTTGCAATGGAAAACAATAAAAAAATGAATTTGAAAAAAAAAAAAATTTTTGCATCGGCCGGGAATCGAACCCGGGCCGCCCGCGTGGCAGGCGAGCATTCTACCACTGAACCACCGATGCTGCGTGACAAAATTTACCATAGACTTGTGTCTTATCTTTTCTTACATTAATTGTTTTGATTATCAATCAATTATAGACTTCGTCACCAATCGTTTCTGCCACGGGCCCCTTGAACTCCAATAATTTTAGGAATTCTTGAAATAATAACTGTTAAGAAGGTTTTGCCCTACTGGAGTCAAAAAGTCGGACCAAATCGGTTTTGAACCACGCGGTTATTATGATAGATTAAATATTTGGAGAATAATTAATATTTTCGAGGCATACGAGTGTTCGAAGTTCATAGAACTGAATCATGGAATTTTTTTCGTAAATTTATCCACTGAACCTCTGTAGCTGAAGAATTATGAATCATTGACTTAGTAGCTGACCTTCTATCATATATTTTAACGACACGCCAATTTGGGCGTCAAGAGACTCGATATGAATTCTTCAGCTATGAATTCTTGTTTTTCTTTATAAAATATTAAAAATTAAAATCTCTCAACATAGCTGAGAAACGTACGTGCGTACTCGAAATGTGCAACGGGACAAGCTTAGACTGTAAAAACCATGGAAAACTCGCCATGTCGACCTCTTCGTCTTAATATTTCGATTCCACAACTTTAATTTGTGATCGCAATTCTTCAACGATCTCAATTTCTCTCATTTATTTAAAGAATCAATAACCCGACGACGCTTCGATTATACATTATTTCAGAGTTTACTCGTTACGAACATTTATTTTCTACGTGCATGTCTATACTTTGTGCAAACTCGGACGAGAATGACGACGATAATTTCAATGTGTCGATCTGTCAAAAAATTCGGACTCAAGGCCATTCCTTTCAGGAGCATTTATTGACAAATTATTTATTGAAACTTTGTTCGCCAGAATTAAAGACAAAAGTCATTTTGCAAAGGTCCGTCGATCGACTAATTCGGTCGCATCGAACCAACTTTTTCCTGTTCATTTCGGATTCGCTTGTATTGCTGTCGCTATGGTCAAGCTTCGTGAAGTTTCTGTCAAGCATAATACGCTTTTGCAATCTCGGTAATAGTGCAAAAACAATAATAATTTACAAGACACTTGTCGTCACGTGCTTTGACGATTGAGAAGTCATTCTCAAGTTTCCATTTGCCTTTAATGGATATACGAACTCGATTCTGAAAATATATACGTTCTTGTGAGGAAACAATCATTCCATTCAAACAACCCTTGCAATCCTCAAAAAATCCTGTTAAAACCAACGATTTTCCTAGTCGTTTAATTCCAAGAGCAGTGTTGCTCAGTCTCGAGATTCTTTGAGCTGTTTTTTAATTCAACATCATAAATAATACATTCGAGATTAGTCCGGCTTGAACTCGTGCCGACTGAACGAAATCTCCATAATTGGTAATTAGAATGCGGAAGATTGAGTATTCCAAAGCAATTACTTACTTATGAGACGAGTTTTTACGGCAATTTTCAATCGGTTCGTGATTTTAAGTGTTTCAAACATCTCCGATCAAAATGATGACCTTTTCATCATTCATTCGTCAATTTACACCACAAATCGTTTGTAATTTCTTTTTAATTGCTGTCTCGACGAGAATGAGACTTCGAGTCGAAATGGCAGCAGTTTACTATGAATATGCGACAAAGCCATTCAGCTGCTGCGCGTGAACCAATCGACTGGTTTATGCATAAGTGTACTTCTCGATGCACTATTATTTCCGAATTGATCAGAGAACATTGTAGTCTCCGATAGCACAGCTGATTTATTCCTTCATTCGTAATGTAGCGGAAAAAAATTAATTAGCGACTACGCGACAAGCAAAATTATATTTTTTCCTTCGAGATCAGTATAATTCATTACACGAATAGATTTCGTTGACAAAAAACAAACTCTTATAATGCAACAGCCTTAGTTCGATTTATGTACATATTTTGACTCAACTCGTTGTAATATAATCCGGATGAACTAGATGCACCGAAAGTGAAGAAAGAACAATGCTTAATAGGTGTCGAAATCTCTTCGCAGTCCATTTGTTCGTGCGTGTTAAGTCACCCGCACATCTTCGGGTCAAATGATGCAAATTCACACGGGGCACCACGCCGTATTTCATCACACTTGGTGCATCCATTCAACGCGTTGATCGCTCGGGATTTTCAATCGTCAATTAATTACTCATCGCCATGTTTTGGTTATGATTCTATTTTTTAACGTGTATGAACATTTTGTTGCTAAACCGTTCAGCGTTCCATCTAATTTAATAACGTAACGGAAAACTCATCGCGCATTGGCTCACCAGAGTTTTTTCTGTGTCACCGATAATTGGGTACTTTCGAAAGGTAAATTGGAGCAAGTCAATATTAATCGGGTATAATACGAGCGATTCTAATTTCATAGGATTTTGACAGAAATAAATAGTTGGAATGTTTAAAACGCCGGTTCGTTGCTTGCATTTTTTTTCAATATTTCCGCGAATTTTTCACCATTTTTCAATGTAGTGGATTCAACGTTCAGGGAATTTTTATGGTCAAAGGAATTTTGCAAACGATTGCCCAAGCTTGAATTTCTCTTCGACGTTTCATCGAATTATTCTCCGTTTCTCTATAATTCCTGATTGCAAATCATCTTTCCACGCGTCAGCGGGAATAATCGCTTATTTTTATGAGCCGGGAGAACAAATTTGTACGATCAACTCCCTTGTGATTCTGCTGGCCAACGACATTTACACACGGCTTGTATTTGGAGCATCCAATAAAAATTTTCCTCTCTCGCAACACACGGATTAACACAGTTGATTTACGCCGCTGCAATTTAGTCAGTGAATTTATCCCAAGAGATCGGGTACGTTGGAAAGGCATGAGTTGGGATCGTAACGTTGGAAAGGTTGAATTGTTGACTTTTTCGAAATTTCATTAGAGCCGAAATACTTTACGACTGTCAAGTCTGCTTGGCCGAATTGGGAGTTTAACGACGCGGGATAATGTTCGAGATAATGGCAACAGGAACTGGCACGGGAAACAGCAAAAATTACGTAAAACCCAAGAATTCCTTGGGTCGTTAATCGCTTTCGAACTCGTCAAATTTTCGACCCCGTCAGACTCGATTTGCGTGCAATTATGACGGAGAGCTCGCCCATCGTCCTTCGTTATTTGAGACTGCGATTCGTTTAATTCGAGGGGCAGAGAATATTTATGCTGCGCTTTTCGACTTGACGGTCAAGCACTCGATAACCTTATCGCGGCTTTTTCAGTCTCGTTTTCATCGCGATATTCGGGTGTTCGGTTGCTCGAAGATACTTAAATTCCAGTTCTGTACTCACCTTGAAAAATAATCAAAATGCGATTCAATCAGGACGGGTTTTTTGAGAGACGGATTTTTTTTAAATTCTTCCGCTTCTTCGATTTTCTTGCGGTGATGACGATAAGGTCTTTCATGTTTATTGCAACAAATGTCCAATGTGTATTTTTAATACACCAAAAATTCATGGAAACATTGCAATAAAAGATTTCCTTACTCGTGCAGGGTCTCTCTCTCTCTCTTTAAAGGCTCCTTAAATGTCAATAAATAGCAAAAAAGAATCTCGAAAAGTGAAACAATATCGACAACCATCGACAATTGGCTATAAAAATTTATTATAACGATGTTTCCAGAAATTCGACAATCTCGAAAGCAAAATCTTCATTTGCACGAGAAATCGTTGAGTTCTAACGAAATTATTGGAAAATTGCTTAATCTTCAAATGTGTCTAGATTCGAACGAAAAACTCATTTCCCAACGTGATTGGTCGACATATTTGAGGGAAAGCGAGCAAAAAAGGAGAGCCAATGAGAGCTGCTCGTATAATTCACTAGAGCAACTTCTTTCTCGATCTGGTCGCACGTACGCATTGTCCTTGGCATATTTCAGAGCGAGTCTCTTTTCAAAGATTAAAAGTGAGTCCTGCTACTTACGCTCCTCTCCCTTTCTCTCTTTGACGTTTATTTTCACTGCTCAAATAACTGTTCTTATTTGTTTGTTTACTTAGCACGAGATTAATTAATAGTATTTGTCGTGAGCAATCATTATTCCAGAATATTTTCAGTCCTCTCGTTTCGTAGATGCATGTGAACTGCAGTGGAACCACTGGACGACCTTGCAGATCGTTTCTCTCCTTGTTACTTATTTCTCCTTCTGCGGTGTTCTGTTCCTGCGTCATAATATTTTTTTTTTCATTGAACCTAAAAATAAATTCACCTTTTATTCACACGAAGCGTGTCAACTCAGCTCAAATCATCTTCAGTTTTGATGTGAAAAAAAAACAAACAGATTTGTTTTACATCACAGTTTTGTTTTCGATTCTTTGATCCCCTTCGATAAGAGAGAGAGAGAGAGAGTAAGAGAATTCATTCGCATTTTCCATAATTAAAAACACCCGAGTGGCCTAACGAATTAACTCTGGTCGAATAAATCTGCTGCTGTGGAGGTGACACGCCTTTCGGGTTGAAGCAAAACGATCGAAAAGAAAATTCTTTTGGAACAGTCTAATCGAAATAAAAATGGTCAGATTGAGATTCAGCTTGAATTAAAATATAAATTTGAGGCGATGGAGTTTGAATTATTGCGAAAAACACTTCTCCGAGCTGGGGCAAAGTTTTGTTGAAATTATAACGATTTTGATAACTTGGAGGCCCGTCAAAACATTCGAATGTTTCAACATTCAAATCAAGCTCCATTCTCAGTGTATTTTTTCAACTATTTGTCAAAGTTCCAACACTCCCCTGCTTTCGAATGCTCAAAATATTACGTCAGACGATTTCGACTCCGTTCTTAATCTTTAAGGACGGCTCCGGTCGAAATATCGACCACGAGTTTGGTCGGGCATTCCACCTGAAAGATTCATCGATATCATGCACAAATTTGATGAAAAAAAAGGTCGATTTCGACGTAAAAACCTGACGTCAATAATGTTTTGAAAATTTCAAATGAATTTGATACCGATAAAGCATTCACAAAAGTTCATTCATAACGGAAAATGAGCTCGCTGCTGCGAGCTCTGGCCCCTTCCTTGCTTATTAACCACGCAGAGTTGAACGCGCAACCTCGTTTTTAACGAGACATACGACAAGAGGACCCGTTCCCGTGTGGTTCAGACTATTAAATCGCTGTACTTGCAGTACAGTCTCGTGTCTTTGTGCTCCATGGCGATGTTGAGTAATTTTAATGGCTCTGGAACAACGAATGATTTTAGTAATCTTGCAATCGCGATGATTTTCCTTTGCAATATCAATTTTTTTTATCATTCTATTTTATGCTGCTCTTCGGTGGATTGAAATACTTTTTCATTGTTTCAATTGTTTTTTCTCTCGTATCTCGACTTTCATTGGCATCTCCCATTTTCAAAACGCAATGAAACGTCTGAAAAAATGTTCGCGCCGTTTGCAGCGTTGGAGTCCAACGAAATGAAGGAAAAAGAGATTTGCTACTCGCCAATTTTCAATTCCACGGTTCATTGGCGTGGGTTGAAAAACTACGAGTTGCTAATTCGGGGGGGGGGGGGGGGGGAAACGAAATTGGAGATTTACTGGAATTATTCGAGAGTTTCTTTATAACGTTTCGTGGGGCTCCGACGTTGCGAACTTCAGCGTAAATCTTCAGTATTTCAAATATTCGAAAAAAAAAAAAAAATATAGATCGAATTTCCAGAAATGTTAGCCACTCTTGATATTTTTTCGCCAAAAGTCTTGTTCAGGTGCACGTAAACGACGCTCAAGTTCGCGCAACGTCCAAGTCCTACCAAATAAACGGAACAAAATTGAGCAATTCTTGAATTTTCTTCCCCTCCATAATTTTTAATTCGTAGCTTTTTAACCCGCACAAATGATTCGTGAGTTAAGGATCTCAGTCGAGATGTACAGAACATTTTAAACGACGCTGAAGTTTGCAACGTTGGAGTTCAACGAAATGAACGAAAAAAATATTAATAATTAATTATTTTTTTATTTCACGAATTATTGATGTGGCTTGAAATATGACGAATTGGAAATTCGGCAGGGAAGAAAATTGGAGATTTACTGGAATTATTTGAGAGTTTTTTTAGACCATTTCGTTGGACTCCAACGTTGGAAACTTCAGCGCCATCATTTTAAACCGTTACAGGAAAAATACTATTCCAATGTGAGATACGAATAATCGATTTGATTTTCCTATCCGGAGTTTTATTCTTCTTCTGCTCTTTCTTCGTCCTCCATCGTTTTTTGCCGATTCTCCCTAGCGTCGTTTAGCTATGGCGAGTTGGCGTAACTCAGGGAGAGACAGAGAGACCACAAGAGCACGCAACCAGTCGCCGGTTCTCCATTACGCAATGAACGATTTGATAATCAGTGTTTCTGTGTACGTCGTCCAGACTGAGCTTACTCCGTATAACCCCGTGTATTTTAACGTTGTATATTTCTGTGGTACAGTCCGTGCAGTCGGTGATTGAACGAGGCACGGAGAAAAGATTTTGCAGCCGGTGTCCACCTCTTTCTCGTGGCGTCGTCGTCAGAAAATGCCATTTTTTTACAATACTTTCAGAAATGGCTTTTCCTTGCTCGTTTAATTTAGCACAATTTTATCGCCTGTTTAACGAATTGGCGACAAAAAATAAGAAATTATGATGAATACTCATTTCTCGTTATAATTGAGTCGCAGATTTTATCGTCTCGTTAACAACTTTTGTGTTTCATCACAGAAAATGTAAAATCGCGCTTGAAAGGTGGCTTTTCTTCGCTGCACAACGAGTGCCTTATTTCGTCGTACGATTCTCTGAATTTGTTACAAAAATCGAGTTCGTTGTTGGAGTCTTTTTCAATACTTTTAACATCATCGAACGAAAAATTTGGGTTCTTTTCTATCGAGTGGACTATTTTTTCGTAAATTTAAGAGTTCTTTAAATTCTTTACGGTTAACGACGAATTGGGCTGGAAAAAGTCGAGTTCGTTTCACATAAACGGAGTTTTTCATGAGGCGCTTGAAAAATGGCTCTAATGCCCGACGTTCGTTGCACGGATTGTGCGCTCCCTGGATCGCGTCAACGAGGACGAATAATAATGACTGGAGTCGAGATCGCGGCCCGTGCGTGAAAGATGAAAAAGAGGGAGAACCAAAACGGCCTTTCACCGGACAACGCGATGCACGATCGACTAAAAATCGTGCTCGCACCTTGACGAGCCCGTTGTCTATCATCGTCGATGTTTGTCGAAGAAGGTCGTAGCGCGAGGGGTCCCAGATTAGAAATTTTTTTTAAATTAACCACAATTTTCAGCAGGATTGAAAATTTCTTCACTTCCCAGTCGTAAATAAACTGCCAACGATTCGAGAAAAACAACGTCCGTGCTGGCGAGGAGTAGCTGCAGAATTTAAAGTCAAAGTTGAAGAAATGAGAATAACCTCGAAGGAGAGCTCGCGTGATTCGCGCTATAAAGCTTCTGCGAGAACCTCGCATAATGTTGCATGTTCGTGTGAGCACGCAGCGTTGAGTAGCAACGAACGCATATCGCTTCATTAAATCTACCAAAATTGACAGCTCTTGGAACAACGACGATGGACGACAATGGACGACAATGGACAGCGTCAATGGGATCAATTGTGAGCGTGTAATTCGTTGTTTATTGCGTATCCCGTGCGGGATATCGCTGCAATTTTATCAGCAGCTCGTAAAAGGAATGTGCGCTCCTGCAAGCGCGTCGTCTATAGCTACTCGGAATAATTTTCGATGCGCGCCTAAAACACGAGTTTTCGAGTATCCGATGATTTCGATAAATGGAAAATAAAAGCGAGCAATTTTGTTCGATAAATTCTATAAATTCGATTGAGGAAGACTATTTTCTGATAATTATTATTTGCTCAAAGATAGTGCTGCGATGTGAGCGTGAGAGGGAAGAAAAGATAAAAGTTAGAAGTATAAAGGCGCTGCATCCACACAGCGAGCATCAGCTTTCACTTATTTCACGTTGGTATCGCCATCAGGAGGAAAACTTCAGGAGGAAAAAAGACGACACTCCCCTCCACTCGGTTATGCAACCTGAAGGATTCATCTGCGTTTTTCGATCGTAGTGAGAAAATCTACACGGAGAAAACGAGGCCGAAAATTCTATAGGAAAGTACTAAAAATATAGTATCTCGGGGACAGTATAGAACTGGATTCCAGCATTTCTTCAAAGAGCAGTAATAAGAACTGTTCTATCCACCATAATAAAAAGACCAATATACTCATGCCTTTTATTCAAAAGACTTAAGAGCGTTTTTCTCTATGAGCATAGTAAAGAATCTTTTCAGTCACTTCAAATGTTTATACTGTAAAGTGTGCTTGGGCAACCCTGAAAAAAAACACGATATGTATGGTGAAATGTGACACGTATTCGGTCTATATTCGTGTATTTATCATAGAATTTACTATGCTGACAGTGAAAATTTACGACGTTGAAGTTTGCAACGTTGGAGTTCAACGAAATGAACGAAAAGAAGATTTATAATTCATTATTTTTTTATTTCACTAATTATTCATGTGGCTTAAAAAAATAACGAATTGGAAATTCGGCAGGGAAGAAAATTGGACATTTACTGGGATTATTGGAGAGTTGTTTTAGATCGTTTCGTTGGACTCCAACGTTGCAAACTTCAGCGTCGTGAAAATTTATGATTTACAATACATTTCCACTTATCGGTAAGTGCTAGTCTGACGCGATGAATAACACTCGAAAACAAAACGAAATATAGTTCTCGCACGTGCATCACTTTTTGCTATGCTCATGAAGCTGTTTAGAAATGAAGGGATGAAAAATTGGAAAATTCAAAAAATACAATGCTGTTTGTAATCGATGCCTAAATACTTTTAAAATTCTTGAAAAAAAAAAATATATTCCTCACTGTACAAAACGAATCCGTGTTCTCCGTGTATTTCTTAAAAACGTGTCAAATGTGTGCTCGTAAAAATGAGAAACTCCGAACGTCGATGCGCGATTAACTTTCTGTCATGTTTCAGTTTGAACAAAATATTGACAGCTGTTCTATTTTTGTCCTTTTCGAATGTTCTAATAATTATTTGTTTCATTCGTCGAACCATTGTGGCACTCGATTTGCGACGTTTTCAAACTTTCCAGGTCAAAATGATTTTTCTCATTACGGTCGGAGTTAGCCTTAGCAATAATTCATCGTTGCAAACTCGCAAGAACATCTGGAAACGCGACGTTTATATACGCGGACCGCACGAGTGACTAAACTTTTCTCTCGTTGCTCGTGTATTCTTACGGAGAACTCGATAAAAATGGCAAAGTCAACACTCTATTAGTCCAGTGAGGATTGCGAGAAGATTGTGCGTCGAGAGTGATGACCCCCGCGTCCGATTGTTGGCTCTGGCACTTGGGAACACTTGGACAAAGTTTGTCCAAGCAAACTTGAAGCAGTCGTCTCTATTATAGTTGAAGAACGAAATAAGAAGTGAGAAGACCGAGAAAAGTGCAACTCAAGATTCCTCGGGACCTTCTTCTTCGCGACTCATTCTTAGGTCGTTAGTTCGACCGTATTCGACAATGGAACAAGCTCGTAAGCAATGCCATTAAACTCTTCATTGCTCCTCCCAACAATCCTTCATTCGTGGGTACGCTCGTCGTCTGTTTCCCCCTTAAAGTTATCAACACTTTTAAGCACAGGAATTTTTACGTTGTAATCGATCTCTTTTTACACGAAATTTGGGCCCAGTAACGATGAATTTTTCAAGCAGAGTGCCCGACCAAACTAGCGGTCGGTATTTCGACCAGACCCGGCCTTCAAGGAGGCTGGAACACGAAATCAAAGTAATCAGAATTCGATCAAATTTGGTCATAACATACTTTGGCATCAAGTATACAAATACAATTTTTTTACAAATTTTTTACCACACGGTTATCGAATAATTGAGCGTTCGATCGAAGTTCTACATTTTTTTTCAGTTACTTCAAGTTTCCGAGATATATTCATTTGAAAAAAAAAACGATATTTTCTAAAATTATGAATTTGAAAATCTGAAAAAATTCACATAGAGTACTTTAGTAGTATTTTGATATAATCAGTTGTGGGGTAGATCTGAGACGGTCGAAAAAAAAGTGGCCGGTTCGACAGAGAATCCCTCATATGTATGCTGAAAGAATACATTTACCAAATTTTATTGAATTCTTATCATTTTGAAATTTTGAATGTTTTTAATGAGGAACATCAGCTTGAGAAAAGATAGCTTAATGAAACTTTTAGAATACATTTTTCGATGTATTTTCTATAGCCTCTCCAATTTTTAATGCATTTTATTCAGCCATTTTTTAGTAAATCATTTCCAAACTTGGAATATTTAACAGCTACGCATAGAATAACTCCACAGACCCCATCTTTTCATACTCAAAAACAAATAAAAAATGATGATGTTTAGAAAAAAAATGCAAAATTTGAGGTCGTTTAATTCTGCCATTTTTTTATGTCACACAAATTCAACCCAAAAAAGACGTATTTTTGGGGGTTAATCCCGTATAAATAAAGCAAACAGCAGGGTTTACATAACCTGGAAAATTTCGATAAAAACAATGAAATTTCCTATTTACAAACCTCACTTTATGTGAAGCTGATGTTCCTCCTTAACATGGTTCAGCATGGCAACATCGTATCGTCGCGATCCAACCTCCTTAAGGGTCAAAAGTCTCGAGAATATTCGAGGTTTAATCGTCCTCTTGCTCGCTGTAATTATCTCGGAAAAGCGAGATGAGGCCTGGTCCTCGCGAAGCACAGCGAAAAATAAAACAAAAAAGGAGAATAAGAATTCTTCGCTGGCCTCGAAAACATTGAATCGCTAATTTATTATTCTTCCTTTTTGGCACCATGACCGCAAAAACTTTGGAGCTCCGTTACCGAAGTAGAATTTTATATTTATAACCGTTTATTGTTTGTTTTCTTTGTTTCTCTGGAATATTTTTTTCCGGATTTTCTCGATCGTTTGATTTTTCTGTTAGTCCGTCGGCGGATAAAAATAAAATATAAAGACACAAATATTTTCAAGGCAAACGTGACGCGTCGTCAAAGCCTCCGAATATCTTAAAACTACTGAATCACAACAAAAATGTTTTTCTCCGTGATTGGACGAGGATCTCAAAAATCCAAAGCAAGTTGACTTCAAGTCGTGTATCCCTCGAATACACTGTTTACTAACACCGCAACGCGTTGCGTCGTCACAGCTCGTGTGCATTTGATAAATTTGTGTTACAGAGAAAGGTAAAACCGAGAGCGTCGCCTCACAATTTTCTTCGTTATTTGCAGATAAAGGAACTGAAATGACTAAGCCAATTGTAAGCTTCCTGCGCACTTATTCGTGATTCAATTTTTTAAAAACATCAATTACTGACACGAGAGCAGTGATCGAGCAAAAATGACGCGGAAGTAAGGCCGTAAAAATATATAAATTTGCATATTTAACCAATAATTCTGATTTCATTGTTCTTCGAGCTTCGAAAGGAGAAAAACTGAGTCTGAGAAACTGACTCATGATAAAATCTAAAAAGATTGTTCTTATTGGTTTGAAGAATGAGAACAATAAAGAAAAAAGGTCGAGTAGCAAGGTCACCGGTCCCGTTCTCCAGAGCCGTGTGATTTTTGTCTCTCGAATCTTCGATTCAGCCTCGTAACGGTCCCCGACCTCCTTTTCGACCTGCGGAAAATTATTTCGCACTTGACTTTTAGGCTCCTCTCGCTCTCTTTCTCCTCCCCCCTTCGAGTAGTCTCTCAGTAAGATTCCGGTCGTGGCACCAAACTGGATGATTGGAATATCATCGCGGCGCTTCAAAATTCTTCATATTCCACCGAGCCTCGAATTACCATTTGGCCGCAGGCCATAAAAGAATAAAAGAGCTGAAAAATCGAGAGTCAGAAGCCGCAGAATCGTCCGCTCGTTAGCTTCATTAGCAAACTGTTACAACTCCCGTTAGGCTTAACTTTTCCAAGCGAACACAAAACGCAATTTCGTTGCACAGTTACCCTTTGTGCCCTGGCAATCACCTTGCTCTGTGATATTTTCACTTCCTTTTGTGTTCTGAAAATTCCATCAATGTTTCACTGGCATTCGAGCTTAACAACAACATTATCAACATTTCAAAATACTCGTGTAAATGAATCCTTTGACATCTTGTTGGGACATTTGCCTCTCGAAATGTAACATTAATCCACGAATGAGAGATGTAAACGCTAATAAAAGTCACTATATATTGGATGAAAATCAGATAAATTATTGTATTTTGCGAGTGCCACGAATTTTCGAATTCCTACGATTTATAACGTTCGTTACTTGTTCCCACATTAAATAATGCTTTATACCTGAACACTGAGACGAATCAATGAACATATAGATACATTTTTTAATAAGTAGATGTACGTTCAACCGTTGTTCACCTCGTTGTCCTTGGTACGTTCGTCGAACGTGTCTTCGAGTATCGAAGATTTGCCCAGCAGTCGCAGTAGCAGCAGCGCCGAGACAAGGAGTTGAGACACGTTTCG
Organism: Venturia canescens; assembly: GCF_019457755.1. Taxonomy (NCBI): domain Eukaryota; kingdom Metazoa; phylum Arthropoda; class Insecta; order Hymenoptera; family Ichneumonidae; genus Venturia; species Venturia canescens. The sequence goes on from NC_057425.1 coordinate 6,833,954, forward strand.
AGAATCGAGAACTCTCTTCGGTTTATTTCTTTTATTTAATCGCAAGGTCCTCCAGTGCCACGGACAATGAGGAGAAGAGAGAAACGTCGAAACCCGGTTTTTCTTCTCGAGCTAAGAATTATCCACTCCGCTCGAGTGACTGAAAGTATATATGTACTCACACAAATTGATCTTATGTCTATTTCAAACGGTACTTTTATCTCTTGTGGGTCATACGCTATGTAGCACCGTTGTGTCAACGCGTTATAAACATGCCTTCGGGCAGCAGCCTCCACGGATGAGGCTGAAGCCTGTAGCGATGGAACATTTTAATGATACTGTTATATAAACTGATTCTACAAAAAATAACTACTCGGGTCTTGTAAAGACTCGAAAAAAAAAATGTAACCTTCGGTGTCTCCAAATTCAGCAGTTTTCGTCACGCTTCGTCTTTTCATCTACGACAAATTTTACTTTCGATTTCCCTTTATTTTGTATTTCGTGTAGCCGGCTCCGTTTAACTTTTTTCCCATTCTACGGCGTTCGAGCAACATATCTGGATTCGAGAAAATTTCAGTTTTCCTTAAGCCAGTTTATTGATCCATTTTTACAATTTTTATTCGAAAGCTTGTTTCAGTTTACTCGGATACGTCACAAGAAGTGATGTTTCAACAACTTCTAACAATCAAGTTAGCATTGTTCTACTTTTTTTTTTCATTTGCAGAAGTCGAGTGCGAAATTTCGAGCCAAGTGGAGTACTCGCTGCAGGCCATTTGGGGAGTCAGTATAAGGGAACTCCATCTCGCACTCTGGAAGCCATGGAACGCTCTCAGAGACGCCTCGCTTAATGGAACTCTGCTTCAGGGTCATGCACAGTGTATGACACCGCCTCAAACGTATCCTTTACCGCCGCGTAGTTATTCTATCAAATTATATTTATTTCGTTTCCTTTGAATATTTTCTATTTCCTCAAATCTGAGCTGAAATGAGTGAGCATTAAAAGCGAATTACCGAAATGATGGAAACTCTTTGGACGATCGTTCTAATTAGCCATGCTATAATATAAGCATTCGATAATGTATCTAATTTGAAATTCGGAATAGCAGCAACCCGGCTAAGAATTCAGCGAGACTCTTGGCTGGGCGCTAATTACTCTTCCCTTATTCCGTTACGGCTCCGACATGAAAACCAGGTCGCTCTTCGTAAACGAACTTTCATTTAATTTTTTTTGACTTGTTTTGAACAAGTCATAAAAAATTTGAGAAGATTTATTTATTGATATCCTTTACTAACAGGAGTTAATCTTCATAAAAAACGAACCAAAATTTAATTTTACTCTATATTTTTTGGAGTAAATTCAACATTTTTTCCTCAATATTTTTTAGGACTAAGTGGAATACCTCGGCGATATTCTGATTATCCTGATTCTTAACATGAAATATTATTTCTTCTATAGGATCAATTATTTCTTTAAATACAATTATTTATTTTATTTTTTGTAATCTGAGAAAGACTTTCAACTCAACGAATAAATATTTTTTCATTTTATATAAATACTTCAATTGAATGGATACAAATTTATCCACCTTATAACCGCAGTTATGATGAAATTTCAATAATCATTCGTATAAAAAATTTTAATTTTTTAAATATTAATATTTGATGTAAAATAAATTTACAAGATGTTTACAACGTTTTGTTCCTTTGAACGTTTTCCACATACATTGCCAAGATTTAGCAGATTCGTTTTTTTTATTCATTACCTTTAAAATTTTATAACCTTTAGTGATGTATTGCTCATTTGAAGCAAGTTTCGAGAGAATAGATCGAACAACTTCTTATAAATCATCGTGTATTTGTTTCTTGGAGTACACGAGTGTCCATAGGATTTCACTGTGACTACTGTCCACGTGACGTAAAACATAAATGTACTTGTATCCAATTTTTTGAATATTTTACATCAGAATTTAAAATTCTTCTGAAAACCAATTTGTCTGGAAATATTTCGCACAATCATTCACACCATCCACTTAATATCTAATGGATCGATGAATGGGAGAGCTCTCTCAAAAATCGATATGGAAACAGTCATAATAAGCTTAAAGGCTGTAGCAGTGGGAACACCAATGTTTTTGGTCGATTTTCGGGAATTTTTTAAATGAAAAGTACTCGATGAAATATTTTGAAAATTTATTGAGGCAAATGTGGTATATTGAGGTATATTCCATATTTTTTTAATCGAAATATATTCATACTAAAAAAAGTTATGACCTAAAAAGGTTCTCCACTGCGTTCATGATTCAGCCCTATTGAGTGACTGAAATAAAAAACAAAAGAAAACGAAAAATAAAAAACAAAGGTATCCAAAAGTATCGAAATTTCAAAAAATTACGCATGAATATCAAAGCTCGGATTTTCGCCGACAAAAAACGGTCATCCTTCGAATGCCAAATCATTGATTTTGAAGCGATAAAAAATCCGGTAGTTCGCGGTAGAAAGAGTACTCTTCGGTCCATTATTTTAAGGAGTATTCAGTCCAAATTTGAAGTCGATCGGGTGATTTTTCTCTCCTGGTTATCATGGTCGGGAATTTGAAAAATCGCGTTCCCAGAAAAGCACGTTTAAAAATGCCACTATCGATTTTTCCAAAATAAATTGATATTCGCTATAAAAATTGTTGATCAGCTGTACTCGGTGCACACAACGGACTCTCCTCTTTCTCGAATAGTGTCTGAGGCCGAAGCTTTTCTCCGAGCCGTTCGTCCCTCCTTTAAAGATGCTCCTCACTGTGGCAAATTATTTCGCCATCGGTGAGATTCGTTACTCGCAATATTTTTAGAATATCGCAAAAACCATCGTCAAATATTGAGACTGCAGGGAAATTGGGGAGCTCTCGATCGTTTTCAATCCATTGTGAAGGTGCCTTGGAGCAAAGGACGTTGAACATGGCTTTGTGTCCGACTGAGCTCTAATTGAAAAACACTCATTGTAGACCGTTTGCGACGCCGAAAGATTCAGACAAGCACACGTCAACTCTGAGCTCCGGCTCCGGGCAGACGGACTATTTCGTACCTGCGAACTCTTTGGAAGGTTCAGGGAGTATTGGTGACAGGGCCTTGAAATTTTTTCAGGATATTCTTGAAAGTCGACCGGAAGAGGCGAAAAAATCGAGTACAAACGATAACGAGTCGAATTGTTATTAGATGTGACGATCTCGTAATTCATTAAATATTGCAAGAGAAAGAGTTTCCAGTCGTTTTAAGGGGCTTTTCAATGTTTGACGCGGGTTCCTCGCTGATGTCTTCATCTCCAGCCTGCATACGTCACACAAATAGAAAACATCACTAAACTGTAAATTTTGAAATGTCACTACTGAGATATAATATCAACGAAACAATCTCTGGCACAATTTCTCGTGTGGCAGAACGCTCTTGCGTCAGCGAAGCACCATTCGTACGCCTACAGGCCTCCTAACCTTTCCATTCCCGTCTCCCCGAATCTTACCAAAAAAACGAATCGATCGTAAGAAATAGTGGAGCGAAACCCTTCGGTGGGCACTGCAGAATGTTTGAAATCGAAAAAAAACCTTCACCAATTTTCCCATTTTTTAATGAAGTTGTTTGTCCGAGAGAACCGTTTGAAAACTCTGTGACGACGTCATAAAACCGGCATATTCGCGCGTACAAGAGTGCGTCAGGGCTCGCGCGGTAGTTTTTTCTTTTGAGGAGGGTGGCTAGCGACGATACAATGTTGCCATGCTAAACCGTGTTAAATACATAAAAAATTTCAAAATGATAAGAATTTAAATTCGGTGAACATATTCTTTAGTGCCAAATTTGACAATACAAATTTTTTAAGATTTTTCTTCTGTACAGTTATCGAGTAATTGATCACTAAAGTTCACGTGTATATGCACAGCTTTTCCATATATATTCCGCGGGCATAATAAATCTGCTTTAATGCGTAATTACTCGATAACTGAGCAGAAGAAAATTTTGAAAAAATTGTGTCTTCGTACTTGATGTTGAAGAACATTATCACAAAATTTCATCAATTTCTTACAATTTTGATGAATGTAGCCACCCTCCTTAATACTTGGCGTCGAGCCGCTACCGCGTCTCTTCATAGTCCTGATCCAGATGAGAGTATCCGGCCTTAAAGGCCGAGTCGAGTTACTTTATCAGCTTGCTAGTGGCGAGAACGCTTCGATGTATTGTTAGCACGTCGGAGCCGTGGAAATCCTTAGGAAGACTCCCGTTCATTTTTCACGCTGTGGTCTTCCCGAAATAAACAATTGCTAATAGTGCAGAAACGGGGCACCGCCTTAAAACGACTCCAGTTTTTAAAATAATGCATCTTGTGAATCAGTGACGATGAATCGTGCAATATTATGGCTCGGGAGAACCTCCTCAAACACCATGAACAAACATTTTTTAAGTCACAATATTTAACGGCAGGAATTTGTGGCAGGCAGGGTTGAAATTGAAGCCAATTTTGCAGAAAAAAAATGGACGAAAGTAAGCGGCAGGAAATCAAAGCACATGGTAGCGTGTCAATTGGCGAAAAAAGACATGAGTTTCCTTAATTTTGGGCAACAGTAGGCAACCGCATGGGGAAGAGACCTTGAGGCTTTGTTTGCCGGCCCCAGGACTCGAGCTCGGAACGCCACCGCGACTCTGTTATCCTCTCGTTATATTTTTAACTCGCAGAGACAACAGAGATCTTCATCCCGACGAGACCGTGAGTTCTGAGCGATTATAATTTATTTAGCAAAGGAATATCAAGTGTGAATGAAACGGGTGTTAAATATACGTATGTCTGACAGTTGACATTTAAAAGCGCTGTTCTCGTTCGTGATTTTTTATTTTTTCTCAAGAAATATTCCCTTTATGTGATTTTTAAAGGTCGCTCTGGTGAATGTCGTCCACATTAAGGACAGCGTGTGCACGTTGCCGACCTCGATACTCGCGCAATATTTGAAACAGGCGAACGGCCAGCTCTCCTGCCTTAAGGTGAGTTAAAAGTACAAAGTATTTTTATTTCTGCAGATTATGACGCTGCAGTTTGCAACGTTAGAGTCCGTTGCTCTAGTGATACGAAGAAACTCGAATAATTCTAAAAAATTTTTCAATTACGAACCTTTTTTCGTTCATTTCGGTTGGACGTTGCAAACTTCGGCTTCGTCTACAGATTTCATGGAGGAATTGCATTTGGCCTGGTTCGAATGGAAGAAATGCGAAATGTCACGCTCGTGATTGTTTCAAATATTATTCTTTACCTTAAAGCGATGGGAAATAATCACTCATCATTTATAACAGTTATAATTTTAATGAATTTACCTTAATTTTGAATATTCTTGTTCGCCAACCGTTCCACTGGCAAATTTAACATTGCTAATTTCTCGGTCGCCTTATCTCTCGTTCAATCACAAAAGCTAATTCACCGTTTTATCGAACGCATAAATTTAACCGTGTAGAAGCAAACCCACCTGAGATTGGCCTCTGCGGGGAGAAAAATATCCAAACGCCATAAAACCGCGATCATATTTCAATTACTAAGATATTTTTAATCGCGGGCATTAGTTGCGAGTTGTTGCGAAACTTGAAACACTTCGGTTACCAGTTTCATTTCTTTCCAATAGTTTCGTAATCTTCTTCATTAATTATTCATTCAATAATTCGAGCCAGAAAAAAAAACCAAACCAGTGCCAATTTCAATATTTGTTTTCTTACTTTGTTGTTAAGGAAGTTGAGGCTGTACAGTCATTTTTTTTACCCAAAAGTTATGACCTGTACCTTTCAAAAGTTAGGCATACACTTTAAAGAAGAGTTGGGGAAAAGAAGACGATAAACTTGTGAAAGCTCAGTCGAAAAGACGGACGGTGACGATCCTAGCCTGAAAAAACTCCACGGGAAACAGATTATTATTAATATAATCTCAGCAAATCTCCTAATAAATCTGAAAAAATTGACATTATTCAGCAAGCCTTGCTCGTGTTGCCCAAAAAATTTCATATTTTCAGCATCATTTTTAACGGAGCTATCACCGAATGTGTCTTGACTTCCATAAGGTTACATGTTATTTGGCCCAAATTGTGATTAATTTGTCTCAGCAACGACGCTCCTAAACTGTCCTGAAAATTGAACTGATTTGTTTTTACACTTCACTTTTATAAAGATGCAATCGGTTTAAGGAGGTTGGCTACATTCGTCAAAATGATAAGAAATTGATGAAATTTTGTGATAATATTCTTCAACATCAAGTGCGAGGACACAATTTTTTTCAAAATTTTCTTCTCCTTAGTTATCGAGGAATTACGCATTAAAGCAGATTTATTATGCCCGCGGAATATATATGGAAAAGCTATGCTTATACACGTGAACTTTAGTGATCAATTACTCGATAACTGTACAGAAGAAAAATCTTAAAAAATTTGTATTGTCAAATTTGGCACTAAAGAATATGTTCACCAAATTTTATAAAATTCTTATAATTTTGAAAATTTTAATGTATTTAACATGGTTTAGCATGGGAACATTGTATCGTCGCTATCCACCCTCCTTAAAAGCGATGACATCATTTTCATTCTAATGCCTCAGCTTCCTAAGCAGCGATGAAAATTTTGCTTGTAGCAAGAAATCGCTCATTTGCACGCGACAGTCGTCGATGTTGAATTGTAAATTGGAACAAAAGACGAGTAATTATTTTGACACTTCAATTAAAATCGGTCCGGTTTGTGTAGAGTCTGCAAAAAAGCGCAAATGTATATCGACAGATTAGAAAATTCGTATAGTTTTAGAAAGCAACAGAATTCCCTATTTTATCGACACCTCAAAATCGAATGATTTTAACCTGTTTGTTTTATCGTTTTTCAGCAACTCTATCTGGCGACTGGAAATTCCACGAATTATGAAGAAAGCGACGTGTCTTCGGGGCTCGGACCAGCTCTCGCGCTGGCAGAACCCTGCAACAACAACGGCAGCGGGTCGAGAGGCGCGCTCGTTGCTTCTGGTACCGGTGATTCGGAAGGATCGCTGTGGAACACAGCCGGTGAACAATTGTGCGTCGTTTGTCAATATTTCCCTCTCTCAAGAGCTTTGTTGCCGTGCAGGCACACGTGCATATGTGCTTCTTGCTTCGGGAAGCTTGACAGGTGTCCGATGTGTCGCAGCCCGATAAAGAGTTACTTTTGTATTCGCGGTGAGGAGTACATGCCACCGGAGAAAGAAATAAATCCTTGTAAGCAGCGACAAGCGACGCACGGTCCGTCCCACTGGCTCCACGATTGGAACGATCGACTAACCGATTTCCTTGGATTCGCGCGATAAAAAAGCCGCGAAACGAGAGTGCGGGAACAAACTGATTTTTAATAATTATTATAATACACTTACGATATCATTATTATTCTGTTTGTCTTTCTCAAATCGAATACGTCCAGTTGTTGATTCTTGTAATCACGCGACTAATTTTTAGGCAATCATTTCTCGCGAGACGCAATCGCAAACGCTGAAAGCTCGGATGCGTGTTTTAAACATTCAAACGAGTCAGCATTGATCGTTTAACTGAAAAAAAAATGTATTTATACAACCTTGGGATCATGATATTTTCGAATTTTCAGATTATTCTCGTTGAAGAATTCGAGAAAAGTCTTCCCTTCCTCAGTATCTATCGGCTACACGCGCGATCGTCCAACTATTATTAAGGTATTCCTTTCGCGAACCCGAATATTCTACAAATAACTCATTTTAAATGACAGTAAGTAAAAGTTCATGCTAATAGATTGGCGAAATTTCAGGTCAGGTTATCGAACATTTAATCCAGAATTAAATCTTCAAAAATCGTAAAATTTATATGGGAGCTCATGGAGATTCCATCGCCACATTTCTATTTAATAATTCATGTACTAAATCATTCTAAATTCCTCATACAAACTGTCTCACAGATAGAAAAAAATCTAGGAAGTCCATAGCGACGATAAAAATAAAGAGTTATCAAATCTTTAAAAGACATATTAACGATAGAGGTTGGAAAAATGGCAGAAATAGAAGCTTTTCCCATATAACCGCGACTTCTCAGAAGTTAGGAATCAGTCCAAATTTCGAGTGCCCTAGTTTGCGCCACCAAAAAATAGGTTTTTGCGAAAGGAATACCTTAGCCGACCGCAAAATCTATATTTTTACGATTCGTCTTCGACTCGGAACGAATGACAGAAATGCTCATATTTCTTTGTTTTTATCTTCAAAACTTCGTTCGTTGTCCATTGACAGGCTCGTTTGATCGCGAGTTCTCGACGTCCTTTTCCAAATAATTCTCCTTTTTCACTCACAAACGATGGTAAATAAAACACAAAAGAATATTAATAAATTCCAATGAGACGAGGGTACGGCCTTACGAGGAAACGAAAAAAAAAAAAAAAAAAAAGAGAGAAGGAATGAGAGGAACTGAGTATTTTCATCGAGTATTCCCATAAGTGTCCGTTAAATTATGTTTAAGCGAGTAATTATCTCTTACTTAGCGGACTTTTGATGATTTCGTGTCTGTTGATAAATCTCACTGATCATGCTTACAGAGAAGCGGAAGAAAAGAAGATATTAATTGTACACAATGACACGATTAAGTGTGAATGTATAAATAAGCACAACAACAAAAGAAAGAAAAACGTTAGAGAAAAAGATGATAAACAAAGACAAGGAAATATGCAAGTGCAGGGATGAAGAAATAACAATAATAACATTAATTTATAAAGTCGATCGTCTTTAGATTTGTAAGTTGTAAATACACAGACTGTGATAATCCTGATAATATGCATATGTAGATGCGTTTCTCACGCCTACGATCGGGGTAAAGAAACAAATGTATGAGAAGCGGTGCTTGAAGGAAAAAGCTACGAGAGAATGATGAAATGAGGAAACATTCGCGAAACGGTGTTATAATTTCTGTGTGCTGGCAATTCGTTACGAAATCCGTTTTTGAAATTCAAACGTAAGTTTATAACCGACGAACTCATATTTATTTGCAGTCCGATGATAAAAATTTGTCAAATAGAAATAGTAACGCGAATGAGGAAAAACGATTGAATATTATCGTCTAGCGAAACAGATAATATAGTGTATGTATATTATATGAAATATAAATGTATATCGAGGAGAATATAAAGCTGCGAGAGACGGTGATTTTGTGTACATATTAATTATTCTTACTAATAATAATGTAGATTTAATGAGATATGAATAGATGCGAAGGCCTATGGAGTCAATGTATTTCAGTAGGATTCATTCGATTCACTGTATTCGTTTGTGCGACGAATCGTAACAATTCCACTCGCGATTGGGAAAGTATGATGAAAAAACTTTAAAACGCGTTAAAAAAACGCGATGCTTGCGGATGCGAGAATGAAACAAAGTTGTACATAATTTATTTAAATAAATAGCGTTGCTCATACGATAGACGACAGTTTAACATCGGATCAAACCTCGACACAGTTTTTAATAGATTCCAATATTTTTCGCAATTCTGTCGTTAATGTGGTCATTTTGGACTCTATGTCAAGCTCCATGCTGTACAATTGATGGGATGTTTTTTCTATCCAGATTTTAGTCTCCGTTGGTTCTTGTACACTCCTCGTAAAGCGCGATACGCAAGGTTCTTTAAATATTCCAGTTTCGCTCGGCTCTGTCTCGCGGTTTTTTAAAGAATGCAACTTTTTCTTCGTCACGTGGCGCAAGAGCGTTACGAAGTCTGATAATTCGTCACATCGATTCGGTACGCTCGGTTTCACCGAATCTTTTTTACTCTCCTCGATAACCGTCACCTGTAATTTCATAAGCATTTTCATTCGATTTATTCACAGTTATTTGGCTAGTCTCGTTCTTTCTGACCCGGATTGAAATTAGACGAAAAGTATTAGACGAAAAGTGGCACTTTTCGTCGATTGGAACACGATCAGTTTCCGGGGTCAAAAATATTATTTTTACGTGGCTCAACATTGCAGCTTTCTTCTTTACCATCCAGTCGTGAAAAACGTGTTGTTTTTTAATCCAACGCATATGAGTCTCCAGCATCGTTGCCGTCGAATTCAAGTCTTTGAGTGATTTCTCGTCAGACTTGCTGTAATCGGGAGTACTTTTGCCAAACGATTTTTTCGCCAATGCTACTTCGTGAACGCTCAGATGAGGAAGACCACAAGTGTTCAAACTTGCAGCGTGAATCTTTGTCATCAATTCGATCTTTTCTTGCGCCGACTCTGATATCGCCTTGATGTTGTGATTTATGCGACCACATTTTTCAATTATTCTGTTTGCCTCTGCTTTTGATTCTCGAAGTGGGGATTCGTGCTTCTCGTTTTTTTCCTGAAACAATTCTTGTGTACAGAGATATTGGAAAACTCTCTTTCATTCGAGTCTATACGTATAAATATCACACTTAGATTTCCCAAAGTGTATTTAAAAATCATTCGTTCGTTGGAAATTTCGTCAACGCTCTGAAGACGTCTGAAAATTGCGTGGCCTTAACCTCAAATAAAACTCAGCTTGTCAAAAACACAAATTTTCAACTATTCATTCCCAAGCCTCGTTTCCAAACCTTCCCAATTATGACAGCTCAGTTGAAAAACAAAAATCCATCGCAGAAATATGTTTATCATCGCATTTTGTTTTTATTATGAATAATTAAGCAGCATTTCGTCGGAGTACGATCGAAAAGTAAAATCTTACCGGTGAAAAATCTTGCGAGAATTCATGACTAAAAGCACTCGTTAATAGTTTAGATTTTACAGCGATATTCATGACGTTCTTCGTTGCTAATAGCCAGCCAAAGGCTATCAACAATTCTCGACAATTACTTCCCTTGTTTTCGGCTGGAAGGGCGTAAAATTCTGTGGTTGGATATTGCATATACGCGAAGAATAGTTTCGTAGCGTAAACATCGTCTGAAATGGAAATAAAAACAATAATTTGAATAGCGTGTGCTCGCGAAAAATATACAAAAATTTCGAATAGTTTCACTTTCATTGTTTTATTCTAATTTCGTACCATAACGATTAACGTCATCGATTCCCATATCGTTAACAACAGCATGACGACCGAGAATGTGTAAAATTGTCCAGAAAATTTGAGCCTAAAATGGAATTTTTCATTCACACACGTTTCCAGGACGCGTATTTTATTCTGTATATTTGTACGAATAATAAAATTGTTTCGTATACTCGCCGCTTCATCGTTTTCCTTATTGTATTTCGCTGCTCCGAAATATTCCGGTTTTATCGAAATACCAGTTGAGAGATACAAATGCTTGCAAAGTAGGGCGATAACATCTTTTATATCAGACATAATGATGTAGCCACAAACAAAATGATGGAAATACCTTTAGACAAAAGTTTTTAAAAGTAACTACGACGCCCGCTGTGCCTTGAACTTCTGCTCGCTCTGCTTGAACGCAAGAACTTTATGTAGACCAACCTAACCTATATTCAATGTTCAATCGCTGTATGTTTGTCCGCATCTGTTCTCGAATTTTCGCGATTGCTAGAACTTTATGGGAATATAAGCAGAAATAATCCATCAGTGTAGAAATAAAATTAAATACTATACGAAAAAGGGTGCTCGCAGTTCTTTAAGTTTATCAAATGATCATAATACACGAATCAAGAAGTCGATTTATTTCGACCATTGCAACGCACAGTTATATATTAGTTATTGATAAAGTAAAAATCATCGATAAAGTTATGTTGATTCTGCGAAACTTTGTTATCAATTTCTTTGCCTTCGAACCCTACATCGTGATAAATTTAATTTAACTTGAATAATTTCTTTTGGTGCAAGAACGTCCTGATCAGTCCTGGTAAAAGTGAGTTTTTTTGTATCGTTTCTCGTTGTTATCTTTTCAAATGGTGAAGAAAATGGTGTACGGCGGAATCATATTACGAAAATATTTCGTAAATTAATTAAAAACTTGCGTGATAATTGCTCTCATAGGTCCAAATGTTTCGTGAAATTTTGCGATTTCGAAGCTAATTTTCAAAATAATAATATAATACGAATATAACGATTTCGAATATGATGCAAAATGACAAAGGATGGAAGAGCTTCTTGAATTCTGTACTGGATAATCGCGACGGATTGCTGGTTTTTTTATCAACGTCTGACGTGTCGCCGAATTTATTGACAGTAAAAAAGAACAAAAATGCATGGAAATCCAATAAAACATGGAAAAGCCAAGCGCAACGCAATGATTTTGATTTTACGAGATTAGAATGGAAGAAAGTAAAATTCTCACGAATAGAATAGAAAAATAGTTTATTTCCGTAAGGTTGTAGAAAATCTTGGATAATCTTTTTATTACAACAGGCTTAATGATCGAAATGATACTCCGTCGAGGTCACACACACGCACAAATACAAATACACACGCGCGCGCGCGCACACGCGAACGAAATGCTCATCGTTGGAGATAAAAAATGTCGACTCTTGAATTCATCAAGAATTGAATTCCTAAGCACCACTAATTATTCTTTAATGCGTGGCTACTTTCAGCCGCGGCTTCTTCCCTAGCTTTGAAATTTCCGCTGTAAGGTTCGGCGACGCCGAAAGAGGTTATAAAAACGTTAAGTATCGTTACGAGAAATATTCCAATAATGGTCAAATTGTTGATTTTGTTTGCCGGTAAAACGTGTGTGTCTTTTTTGACGTTGTATGTGCTGTTCCAAATAAGGCCGATCCCAACGAAGATTTGTAAGAATAAACTGGTTCCGATCATTACCAGGGAAGTCATGTAATAGGGATGAGTGGAGGACTGTAAAACGTAACGAAACTGATTCGCGTTCGCGGATATTAAAGCGAGATCCATCATTCCTTGTGCCAAAGTCTTTTTTTGTTGATAAATATTGACGTCGAATGGGAAACGACGTCGTGGATATTGCGATGTCGGGGTCCCGTCGTCGGTGCGACGATCATCGAGATTATTTCCACCCTCGTCGAACCTTCCGCGGCCAAGAAGATCGTCAACTTCGCCGCCCCGTACCGGCCCGAAGTTGTTCCTTCGCGGATTAGTACTGCTAGCATCCGCAAGTGTCGCTGGATTGTTGCCGGGCAATCGCGGACCCGGCAGCCCGCCCCCTGCTGCCAATCGCGGTTCATTCGATTTTCCAGCGCCGTGCCCTCTCATTGGCTGCAAAACTACATTGGTGCCCGTCAAATCGTCCATGTAAAGGACCACATCCTCCTCGTTGTTGTATGGAAGCAAATCCATTCTGTTGTTCATTGCCCATTCGCCCTGTTCCATTAATATTCAGTCCCACTCCCGGCATAAAGCTTCTTCAAACTCGAGCAATCCGAATAGTGTCAATTTATTCTTACCACCAAGGAACCTTTTTTGGGACAGAAATATAACGTTGTTTTCACAAATATTTCAAGGCTTTACGAGAGAATATGTTAAATTCTATATTTCCGTCGAGTTTCAAGTGAAATATTCATTTCGTAGTTGCTTTTTGACGAAGCAGTGGGAGAAAAGGATAGTAATATATTTCGTGTGTGACATTTGTCATAAGTCTGATTTTCTTTCGATCTTTTGAAGAATTTTTCGAGGTATAAACCCATACATTATTTTTCATAGCATTTTTTATGATTGTTTCTCTAAACGAATAACCTCTCCGGCAGAAGTTCGACTTGTCAAGAGGTATCAAAAAAAAACCTGTTTTCTGGATAACCTTGAAATTCCTTGAGTACTTGACAAGAAATATCAGCCAATTAAATGCAAAGGAGGTGAAGTTTTTATTCCTTAAGTCTGGAAAACATACGGAAGAAAATATGTTTCTGAGAAAATGTTGCAAAGGATAACCTAAAAATCTTTCTTTCGCTAATAATAAAAGCATGTAAAAAATGTTGATAATTGAAAAAACGACTGACGCTCCGCGGTAGATCAAGGAAAAAGGAAAATGAGTTTTTCACCACACATTTCCCTCCCTAGGTGTGTAATATACTATATTCATTCGGCTCCCCGACAGTTTCTCAGAATTATTTATTCTCCAATGATCAAGCGTTTATTTATTGCTACGTGTAAATTCTCTCGTATGTAAATTCATCGAGATCTGTTTTTTTTGCTCTATGAATACTCACACGTGTCGTCCGAAATTTCGGAAGTTTTCGATCTCTTCCGAAATAATTCCCACAAAATGTTCCTCAACGTTGCCTTTGTTTTTATTCCGCACCACATAAATTTTATCACGAATGTAAAAAAAAAACGGTTAATTCTCCCGAAAAATGATCATTTCGTAATATTCGTTCGCGAATGCACGTTTGACCGTTGAAACTATAAGAACATTTTAAAGGATGATCGAATCAACGAGAACGACTGTCCTCGATGTTGCTCGTGAACGTTCTAAACTCGGGTGTGCTTGTAACAGACCGTTCTTCTAGCTGACGTCTCGCGTACGTGCGCGCACACAAATAAACAATAACGATGTGTTTCTTTGTATTCAATTAAAAATGCTACTACGGAGGAGAGCTATCCCAGAGACTGAATCATGCGACACAGTTCACGAGATTCCGAGGTTAGGGCAGCAGCTTGACCACAAAAGCTTTTTACGGGGAAATAACGGCGCGCGTTAATTCTGCCGCGCGATTATAGTGAATTATTTTTCTTTCGCGATTTTCACTTTGAAGTCGACGCGGGACCATTCGCTGTCGATCCTTAAGAAACTCTCTGCCCGTTACGTCACATACTTGACTGCGATAGAGAAAATCAACGTGAAAAATAATTTCGATGGCAATTTTATTGACGCGCGTATCCTGCTCATTTGTTTTGGATCGAATCATCTTCGAAATTATTTATCCAGCCCGTGTCCGGTAGTGAAATATTTTCTCATTTCATTGAAAATTATTCATTTTTATTTGAACTGACAACTTTGAAGAGTCGATTAATAACTTTAGTAATCTTTGAATAAATTTGAATTTCTTCGAGCATAAAGTCTCAAATATGCGGGTAAACATTTGCTGGAAATGCGCGTGAGGTTATGTTCGATAAAAATCGATGCCATCAAGCCCGATAAAAAAAAACTATAAAATTTAAGGGGAACAAAAGGGAAAACGTACTTATGATTTTTTCATTGTGTTTTTGCTCGGCCGCATCACGCACGAGTGGCCTCCTGTCCTACATTTCATAATGATTTCAATATTTTTCGACGTATCTCCTTCTCTACGTATACTTTGACGAAGGCCCGACTTGGATTCATTATCAAATATATTGGTTTCGTTGGCACAAAGAACTCTCGAAAGAAATATTTACTTTTTGGTATTTGTCCTAATTCGTTTTCGCTTTGTCTCGGTTACTTTTGTTCGTGCCGGGGATGAATCTTAAATAGAATAATCATCGAAGCACGACATATTGACAAAGCTAAGAAAAATTATTTACCAAAACAACACTTTTTCGACATCTATTATCTATATTATCTACGCTGAGCAAAAAAAAGTCATTGGAACCACGAAAATGACGTGATCATCACAATGTTAAACATGATTAAGGGTGAATGATACAAAAGTCGAAATAATTAGAAATTGATCAAATTTGGTGATAATGTTCTTCAACATCAAGTGCGAAGACACCATTTTTTTCAAAATTTTCTTCTGCTCAGTTATCGAGTAATTACGCATTAAAGCAAATTTCTTATGCCCGGAATGTATACCTACATATATGGAAACGCTATGCTTAAACACTTGAACTTTAGTGATCAATTACTCGATAAGTGTGCAGAAGAAAAATCTTAAAAAATTTGTATTGTCAAATTTGGCACTAAAGAATATGTTCACCAAATTTTATAAAATTCTGATCATTTTGAATTTTTTTATGTTTTTAGCATGGTTTAGCATGGCAACATTGTATCGCCTGTGCAATATATCCTTAAACGAATAAAATAGTTTTAGATCAAACTGCAGATTCATTCTCTCCGAAAATATTGCAGTTAAGATGATGGATCAGTCGGTAATCACAACCGTGAGTGCGAGAGAGATAGCTGCAAATTTTGAAAATGAAATTTTTCCACATCGTTCGTCTCATCGAAAAAATAAAAATGTCATCGGATTTTTGCGATCGTGCTGCGTAAGATGGCATTTTTATTATTTTAATCGCGGACGAACGATGTCAAAGAGTTTCAATTTACCGAGTGATCCATCATCTTAAGTCGGTTATACCACGAAATCAAAATAATCAGAATTTGATCAAATTTCGTGATAACATTCTTTGTCACCAAGTACACAAATACAATTTTTTCAAATTTTTTTACCACGTGGTTACCGCATAATTGAGAGTTAAGGAGTTTCGGTACAGATGTCTAAATATTAAGAAATTATTGATCAAATTTGGTGATAATTTTCTGCAACATCAAGTGCGAAAACACAAATTTTTACAAAATTTTCTTCTACCTAGTTATCGAGTAATTACGCATTAAAGCAGATTTCTTATGCCCGGAATGTGTACCGGAAAGGCTATGCTTATACACGTGAACTTTAGTGATCAATAGCTCGTTAACTGTGTAAAAGAAAAATCTTAAAAAATTTGTATCGTCAAATTTGGCAGGAAATAATATGTTGACGAAATTTTATAAAATTCTCAGCTTTTTGAAATTTTTCATGTCTTTAGCATGGTTTAGCATGGCAACATTGTATCGCCTGTACCGAAGTTCCTTAAACCGAACTTTTTATGCACGAGATTCATTTTTTAAAGAATGCATTTACGAAGTTTTATGAAAATTCTTATCATTTTAACCCTTAGAGTGGACACCTTGACAGCGAGACATTTCGTGCGCGTGGGGTCTATAAAAATGGGGTAGAATAAAATAAAATCATCGTGCTTGTTTCTCAAAGGTTAAAAATACGTCGTAGTATTTTTATTCGATTGTTTTTACAGCTTTTTAAACCATTTATCGCCCTCCGAAGTGACCCCCAATGACCGTGACGTCAATCCGGAGTATTTCTCGAAAATGTGAAAAATGCGAAACTTTGTTTTTGATGAATGGTTTAAGGAGGGTGGCTACCGACGATACAACGTTGCCATGCTAAACCATGTTAAATACATAAAAAATTTCAAAATGATAAGAATTTCATAAAATTTGGTGAACATATTCTTTAGTGCCAAATTTGACAATGCAAATTTTTAAAGATTTTTCTTCTGTACAGTTATCGAGTAATTGATCACTAAAGTTCAAGTGTTTAAGCATAGCGTTCCCATATACGTAGGTATACATTCCGGGCATAAGAAATTTGCTTTAATGCGTAATTACTCGATAACTAAGCAGAAGAAAATTTTGAAAAAAATGGTGTCTTCGCACTTGATGTTGAAGAACATTATCACCAAATTTGATAAATTTCTTATCATTTTGACGAGTGTAGCCACCCTCCTTAAAGTTATGTGTCAAAAAAAAATAGTTTGAAGAACGAGTGTGTGCGCGCCACACGAGTGTGCCAAAGTGACGTAACTCTTTTCCACTCGCGTTCCTCAGGGGGCTGCACAATAATTTGTGCTATAGTCGTGGGTATTGAACTATCTCGTTGTCAAGCAAAACAACTGTGCACGAGAGGTAGAAATTTCTATCTCCACGTGAAGCTCAAATAATGGGCATTGGAAAGCACAAAAATTGCTTCAGTTCGGTGCCAGCGACCGAATTGGGTCGTGCACCCGCGCGTTCCTACACGCACGCACAATCGACATATCGATTGGATTTATCGTCGTTTTTAGTTCGCTCGTGAACGTGGACTTGCCTTAATAGGAAGCATGGTGAATATAATAAAAGCACGAAATTTATTGTGCCTCCAGTGTTCGGGGATAAAGTGACTGCTGGTCGAATGGAGCTTGCTCGTCGGGATAATTAGTGCTGGTGAAAAATGGTCGAAGCGAGCCCCAGATTTCAGTGCTGGTTTTGCAGAAGCATTCGAGGACGAAGCCAACAGCATGAATTCCCTCGGAGAAAGCTCACTTCTTTTTCGTCCCTCCAACTCGTCTTCGTTTTTCTCGTTTTTCCGTACAAATTTTGTGCCTTTTTGACAAACCTGTGCAACTCTCCGCGTTGAATAAATCACGGAAGATATGCAACGTGGAAAATGTTGCGCGCACTGTCCAGGAAATTGGGGCTCGAACGCCGGGGAAGCGAGAGAAAATCATTCGTGTTGTCTGCCCGCGTACGTTCGAGGGAATTTGAAAGTATCGGGACTGAGGGAAACGTCGAGGCCCGAGGATGCGGAAAGATCGGAGAGGCTCCGAGGGAAAGTTTGCCCCAGGAAATGCGACGATGAAAGGCCTTCTTCGTGCTACGATAGGTTTGCAATTGCTAGAAAGTTTCACGCCGAAAATCTGCAGCACCAGCCCCTCCCCGACCGAGTGGACGACTCGATTTTCAAAAATGTACGGACGAGGATGACGCACCTGGAGAATTCCGGGGGCGACGTTGAGCAACGTCCTCCTCCCGGGCTCGGCGCGAACGGGGGCGGCCCTCGGGGCTCGAAATACTTGAAAAAAATCCGAGCCGGCCTCCAGTGCGGAGCAACTCTCGGGTGCAAAACTCCGACGACGAACATGGACCTCGCCATCTGTTGGGAAGCGCCGTTGGATCCGACGTACGAGCCCTCGCGGGCGGTCCGCATCGATGGGACCGACGGCGGGCCGGCTCCGGCGATATTCACGCTGGTCGAGCGCGAAGTGGCGCGCCGCGAGGGTCACCAAAACGACGGAGAATGCTCCAAGAATCCTCTCGACATTTACGAGGCGAAATTCAGCAATTTGCGGAATCGTTGTCGGTGCAATTTCGCCCGGGTTCGCGAGGCCTCCGAACCGAACGGGACTCCGAATCGGGGCTTAACTTTGGGCGAGAAGATCGAAGCCGACGAAGGGTCTCCGGGCGCCTCGGATAAACGGCTCTGCGACGACCTCCGCTCTCTTTCCATCAGCGACGACCACCGCGATCGAGCCCTCCGAGGTGACCCGAAACGCGATAAAATCCAACCCCTCCATTTGAGAAATTGCTCTCCGTGCGAATGCAGAGGCGACCGAGCCGCCCGGAAGCCTCGACAGAGACTCACCCAATCCGCTAATGTGGCCTCGAGAAACGTCCGCAGAAACGGCTTGCCCGGCAAACTTAACGTTCCCAGGCCCAGAACACCTTACGCCAAAAGATCTTTCTGCATCGACACTCTTGCACCGCCCTTCAGCATCGTCCACGGCTGCCGAGACTCCGATTACCCCGAGCACTGGCGGCTCACTTCGGTCTATCAACAATCTTACAGAAATCCGGTTAAACAGAGGGGCACCATATTAAACTGGGATTGACGGGAATGGGGGGAGCAAAGAGGCCGAAAAACAAGCATTTCTTACCTGCCCGGATCGTTGATACAACAAAATCTTGAGTCCAATGAGAAATAACATTTTTCACTTCAATTTTTAGTCCACGCTTTCGTACTGATGGAAATGATCGATATGTTGAAAAAGTATTGTTACTTTGGAGCTCTTTAGTGTCTCGGAATACCTTCAAAAAAGTATTAACCTTTGAGATTCAAACACTTTTTTGAGTGTTGAAATATTTTTTAGCGTATATGCTCTAAGAACTTTGGAGTTTGAAGATTTCATTCGTCGCGCTTCCGAGTGATGAACGTCCAGTCGTGTTGCTTAGAAAAATCGCTACTTTCCACTGTAGAAGTTACCAAGTTCCTAGAAACGTAGTGACATTAAAACGAATTAGTGAAGATAAAGAAATTGTTAGGAAATTTTCCGCTCGTCCTCGTTCCTCAATTCTTTTATACGTTATCCTCGTAGTAGCTGTATTAAGGTAGATGGGTGACAGCTACGTGATATTTGCGCCAACGATATTTTTCGAAAATTTCCAAAGACGAAACTTACTTTGAAATAATAATTTTATTTACAAATATCATCGGTAGAGAGCCAACATTTTTATGCAATTTTATTATTAAAAAAACGTTTGAAGAGCTCACTTTGACTAGCGTGGTGCAACAGATGCCGTTGTTGAAAAATCAGCAATAAAAAAGTTTACCGAGATAAAAATGGTAGTTTTGTAAAAACTGAGAAAAAATTTGGCGAAGCGAACGAATGACAAAATATAACCAAAAGGTCGAACTGACGTCACACGTGAACATAAATTGAATGGGACGTTGCCAAACGTTGCCAATTCACATGTCGCCTAATCTGAATGATTATTCCTCATCAGATATTTTTTAATATTTCTACTAAAATACATGTGGGTTCTTGAATATCCACGAAATACGATCGATTTTTTTGCAAAATCTTGGATATAACTAATGAAAAAATTCAACAACTTTTCATGCGTGAAAATTTTGCAAATCTATCCAGTACATATTCATTTTTATTGCTTACAAAAAATGTCATCGTGTAATCTTGGATAGCGAATATTCGCCCATCTACCTTGGAAAAATAAAAAAAAATAAACATATTGAACAAGTGTATGCGGAAAAAATCGTTTTCAACATTGGTAGTTGAGTTTTTTTCTTCGTGCTGCTGCTGTGGTTATTAGAAAATTTTTGAATATTTTTATTCGTCCAGAACTGAAATAATAAAATTTAAAAAAAAGTAGAGAGTTTAGACGGTTATAAAAACACGTGAAACATTTATAAAGTTTGCTGGTTATGACTTTTACTTATATATTTGTTATGAACGATTGTATAACTGTTTGATTAAAAATAAAGAAAAATTAACGATTTAGGAGCGTTTGAATATTTTTAAAGTGAAAAATGTGCGACATCAAATTCTCATAACCACGGTAAGATAATGAGATAGATTCATACTTTTTCTTCATCCTAGACTTCCAGTTTCACGAGTATTCTTCGAATTAATTAAACGGGACTTGTCGTATTTATAAATACGGCCCAATAGATTTTTCTCCAAACGATCGACGGCGATTCTTTGCAAATGATTTAGTAAATTCGGATAAGGTGATATGCACACCAAAAAATCGCTTCTCTTGAGAGCCCAAATTTGACAGATTTCTACAGCGACCACAGTCGCCGTTCTTTGCTCGTTCTCCATTACCAGCGAAACTTCTCCAAAGTGGGAACCATCGTCGAGATGACAAACCTGAAAAAATGTTCATCAAATTATCGTGAATTCGAAAAAAAAGTGTAGAAATATTGATGAAATCTTCGGTAAAATAAGAAAAAAAATTGTTTCACTAATTATTCTCATCCTCGAAAAATGTGAGGGAAATATAATAAAAATATAACTTGAACGATTTTTGGTCTTTTTTCCCTTCAAAAAAGAAAGAGAAGGAAAAAATGATTTTTCTTGGTTCTTGAGGAGTATGCGAGCCCCTCAAATATTCGGTTCGCTCCGACCTCGTTATACGAGTCGAGGACCTTGCTGTAATTTCACCTCTTTGCCACTGTTGTTGTAGACAGCGACGGTCCCAGAAGCAATGAAGTAGAGAGCATCGCCAGGTGTTCCAGCCTTAACGATGACATCGTTAATCAAGTAAACTTGAATCTTCAAGAATCGCAATATTTGAGCGACGACGGTCTTGGGCAAGTGTCGAAAATAATCAACGCTGTCGACCAATCTGGAGTAATTGTGGAGCAGCAATTCTTCACGTAGATAAGGAGAGACTTGCTCGATTATATATTTGTCTCGATCGGACTTCTTTTTGTTGCAATATTTGTAGTAATCAAGAAGTCTTCGTTGAATCGAAAAAGGCAATTCTTTGTACTGCATGTATTCTTGCAATTGTCTCAGTAGTTTTAACGCTCTTTTGCTCGTAGACTGAAAAGTCGTCATCAACTGAAGAAATTGAGCTTTGAAAAGAGAATCATTTCGAATTTCACAGAAACTTGCATTTTTTTTTCATTTTTCATCTTTTCGACTGTGCAATATATGGTCCATATCGAGTGGACCACCCCAATTTTTTACAATCTCAAAATGACTTTATACGTTTTTGCTGTGTCGTTTGAAGTGTCAGAAACATCTACAAATAATTTCAACACTTTAACTGCTCGATTTTATCCACAGTTTTTATTTTTTCGTTTTTTTTGGTTCTCTGTGCATTGAAAACTAATAATTACTTTTTAAAAAATGTAAAGAAACGTATTTTCGATTTTTGCAGATACTTTCTAACAAAACGACTTCCTTAAGGGGGGAGATACCTTCCGCAATGGTAAGAAATCGTTGATTTTGCCTAATGCTTTTCGGGAGGTAAACAATTATCCCACAATTTGCCAACTCTGTTACTTATCGAAGTGTACTTCAATGTACCACAGCGTATTTTTAAACTTTTACATGTCGACTCGAAAGTTCCAGAATGACCGCAAAATCAAAAGCTTCTCAAATTTTCAGCTTTCTAAAAAGGGTCCCTCTCTCAATGAAATTGGAGTGGTCCACTTGATATGGATTACCCCATATATTGGAAAATCAATAAACTATTAATTTATTTACCAATCATGTAGATAAAGCCTATTCTTCCAACTATAGTCAACACGAGATTCAGCAAAATATCCTCCGTTGTTTTCATGTCGAGATAATGGGAAGACGATACTAGAGAAACCGTCGCACGGTTGGCACACGCTAAATAAATCTTCAAACTTGTATCTTTGTCCATCATTATTTCTGACATCAGCCACGACCTGCGCCATATCGTCGCTCAAATCGATTCAATTTTCCACATTTTATCTCAACTTTACCCTCGATCGATGCTTTCCGAATCTATTTGACGTCCGACAAGTGCTACGTAAAGCTCGAGACACGTCGCCCAATGGATGCAGATTACTATTATCGTCGACATCTCGTAAATTTTGTACTTTTGGAATGAGATCTTGTACAACTGTCGTGGAAAAAGAAATTCGGTTTCCTTAGGGCGCAGAGTTCGAGTCGATCGATTATGGAGGTTTTTTAACGATTCTAGAAGTGGTGAACTCAACCGATGGAACGCGCCAAGTTCTCAAAAGATTACCAATTTTACTTCGACCGTGGCAATGGATCTTGCTCGACAAAAAAAAGTCGACAAGATTTCGTCCAGTTCGATATTGAAATGATGCAAATGAAAATTTCCAATACTTTCCATTTGGACGTGGTTTGCTTTGAGAATAAATGAAATTCCGGAGGATTTTTGAATACTAACGTAACAAAGATTTCTTGAATACAACACAATTGTTCTAAGGCGGTATATTTTCACCAGATTCCAAGCTGAGCAATACCACTTTTTGCCAATCACAGGTACACACAAAACTTCGAAGGGGAAGGTCGACAAAAAGTCCAACACGAAGAATCCCTTCAAATATTTACTGAAAAAATAATAGAACAAGTCATCCAAAGTGCCAAAAAAATTCAGCCATACTTTTCAGTTACTGCAACTTTTTTGTTTTTTTGTTTTTTTTTTATAGAAAGTTCCATCGTCATTTTATGGCAATGTTTTGAGGTTTTTTATTTATACTCATCCGATCGATGTTGGAACATCATAAAAAAAAGTAGTCAACAATATGTTAAAAGTCATATTCGTAGAAAGAAGTATTAATTGAAAAATAAAATTGACATGGTACAAACTGTACGAACCTTGCAATAACTTTCTGATCGAGTATTATGATCCTCGTGCTATTATCGTAGTGTCCAGTATAAAACCAGAGAATAACATCGATAGCAAAGACAAAATCGATGAAAAGAATAACGTGCAGGGATTTACTGCTGATATGAAAATCAAAAGCAAGAATGAGAGGGATTACAAGAAGAGCTGAAATAGTAAAAATAGTCATGAAGTTTTCCCAAAAACTTCGTATGTCACTGAACGGATATATCGTCCATTGATAAGCTCTTATGTGTCGGCCAATTTCATAATTTATCGCCGCAGAACTTTTGATATAAAACTTCGTTGCGGGGTGATTTTTCGATAATATACGTTTGCGAATGAACCACCGTTTTATTTTGTCAGCAATTCGATTGCCGGTGATAAGCAGATCAATTTCGTCCTCTTCTCGTGGCTCTTGACAATTGTGAACTATACGTGGAGCCGCTTTCTGTTGGAAATATGAAGGAAAACAATTTTTTGGAAGAACAAACGAAATACGTTTGTTGATGCAACTTATTGAAATAATTGAAGTTTCGATCCACTATTCGTATAGAGAAATTCAATGGATATTTTCAACATATTCATCATCTTGCTTTTAAAAAATTACTTATTTTTGCAAACCACTTCATGTTTCGGCGATAAGCAAACTCTCAATGTGGAACAGTCTTGATTTCACGGTTTAACCTCTATACGAATGTTGCATCGTATTTTGCAATAGATCACGAGTGTAAAATAATACGCGTACGAGATCGTCGTCTCCGAAAGGAAATTCGCTAGGTACGAGTGACATTAGATCCATAATATTTAAAACATTAAGAACGTGAATAATGCGTTACAGGAGTTTATGTTTTCGCATTTTGCTCATAAAAATAGTGCCGATGGTGCCGATCTCGACGCATGACCATAAAAAAAACAAATACTATGTGGCGGGCGCATGCCTACTTTTCTTTTCTCTCGTATGACGAACCTGGTGTCGCGAACTTGTACTAATGTATAAAACTGTGTTTGGGGTATGGCGCATAGTACCCACCGTGCATTATTCCCATTGAAATTTTGCATTGGCATCACTGGGCTTGAATACGAAGATTCATAGAGAGGCATGATACTAATAGAAAATATTTTTCTGTTTTATCATTCGTTATAAGTATTAATGAATATATGTAGTATACAGATAGAGCGTCGGGTTGTATTTTTTGGAGTCAGCAGCGCTGATCACTCGCTAATTCAAATATTGAAGTGCTGCATGAGCACTTGAAGAAAAAAGATAGGACGACAGAGATTCTCAACTTTGTTGACAGTCGAGTAAAGATACATTTACATTTTTACCAGAAACATTTCAACAAAAATTTGCACAACTACCACCATATATCAACTCTGCAAAACATTCTATTCGTAAATCTATAAATCGCAACGACTGTATCATGAAAATAAATAATATGAAAATATTATATCTAACGGTTCATTATTTGAAAAAAATACTTCCATGAAATATCCAAACGTCATCCTGACGTTCACGTGTTTTGATCATTCAATCGGCAGAATGTCTACATTTTTGTAACATGAAAATCATTTTTCATATTTCGCGCACTCGTATTTAAAAAAAAATCGTTGGTGTCGTTACTCACGGTTACAGGAACGGGCCTCGATCTTCTTCCTACCTTTTTCTCCCGCGATCCTTGCGATCTCCGTTTTCCTCGACGATCCTCTCCCGCCGCGCTCTCCGTCTTCCTCCACGATCCTTTCGCTTTCCCTCTGCCTCTACGATTCTCTTATCCTGCTCCATGGTTCTGATCATAAAAAACTTTCCACATATTTTCAACACACTTTTCTTCCAATATTTTTTCGTCCTCCCATGTTTGGAATTTATCATTTCACCTTTAACTTTTGTTATCACTTCACCGTATCGCAGAAAATCGTAATCGCGATTCATTATCACAAAGTTATATTTCCGCTGGTCTTTTTTTCGAGAACGAACTTGGGTTTTTATTCACCAAAAATTTAACTTTATACCGACGCGAGAGAAAAAATTCGTTATTTAATTGTACGACCGATTGAATACGAAAATTAACATAAACGAAAAAAAATATCCCCATTTTCAGGGAGGGCTCTTCTTTACCTACTCTTCCCTAGGTTTTTTTCCCCAGAAAACCGTTTTTGCGCAAATGGATAAGCCAATATGTCGAGTAACAGAAACAATTGTAGTGACAAAACCTGTACCACCGTTTCATAGAGAATCGAGTGTGCCCGCGTGCGTGCACGCGTGGTCGGTTGCTCGCGTCCTATTGTTAGCATTTGACTAGTAAAAACTATTCGTAATGCTGTACATAGCTGCGGTTATACGCGTTGCGTGCATTGCTTAGCGTGCAGCGTTTGCAACTCCGACTTATCTGCATGGAATCTTGCCTGCGCGACTTCAAAATGATACAGAAACTGTATCGAGCTCGGAACTGTGTCAAACTATCCGCTATGGAGTAGATTTACTGACCGTCCGTCTTCGCTTGCCGACAACCCCATGGCTTTAGGACCGTGCGTTAGGTGCTTTGCTTTGCGTTGCGTTGCTCGGGGTATGCTTGCATCTTAGCTCGCTAGCGGACACGCGCGCGTGCGAGCATACACAAGACTCTCGAAGCTATGTTACAGGCGTCACAAAACTCTTTCTGTTACTGGCCCTTGCCTCGATACTATTTTTCACGAATTACCAAAATTTTATAAATACTCATTCATGTGCAAATTTTGTAATAATAATAATAACATCGAGTGCGAGGACTTCCCTATCGGCTTATCTATATAGTTGCGTCAAAAAAAAGAATCTCAGAAATTAAAGAAAAAAAATGTATATTGACAAGGAGCGAATCATTATTTTTTATTAAATTTCAACTTTAATATTCGTTACGTTGTGTTTTCGTGTCTTTTATCGATTCGCATGATCTTAAGTTCTTTTATTTTGTAATTTAGATGACCGATCAGTTGCTTCAGCGAGATTGAATTTACTGTTAAAATTATAAAATAACTGTTAAAGCTACAATAATTGATAAAATTATGACCGCTACCAATTTTTATTGGTTTCTATTTTATTTGTTTATCGATTGATTGAAAAAAATTAAATCGTAAAAAAAGATCATTTTAGTCATTCAGGATTAAGTAGGATTCCACGTGTCGTATTTCGTGCCCCGTTTTCTCAATGCACTGGAATGTACAATGCGTAGCGATAACGGCACGCTCACGTTCCGCGCCAGTCCTCACCCTACGCCCGCCGGGCGGTGAGTGAAGCGAACGAAAAGCGAAACGTGTTCTCCCCCTCCTTGTGCGCGCCGAGCGGGCCGAGCGACGTGAGTGAAGCGAATCATGTTGCGCCTGCGCCTCTCCCCTGTCTCGAGCTCCGCCCGGTGTCCGCCCGCCCGTCTCCCCTCTCTCCCGCTGGATGACCGAACGCCTCTATCCCCACTCTGCTCTGCTACTACGCTATAGCGAATAGTCCAAACACGACCAAGCGTAAACGCGTGAAAACGTAAACACGTGAAGAACGAAAACAAACTGAACGAATTATCCAAAATCCATTCGTAAATATTCACCGATTAATTGCCATAATTATCAATACACAAAATTGTATGTACCGAACCGTTGAATAAATTATGATCATCCATTAAAATTATACATTATTTGTGGCGCTCTAATATTTATATATTAAGGTATTTTTATCAAATTTTAATTAATATTTTTTTATTTGTGACACGGCGATTAGGAATTTGCGCCGTGCAAATTCCCCATCGCCATGTCTATATTATTTTGACGATTGTTTTTCCATTGATTTCTATATATTTTTTTGTCGATTAGGAATTTGGACGGCACACATTCGTTGAATAAAGAGACGCGTTATCATATAGTTAAACGCAAAATTCGTGCTTCGCTAGACAAAAATTCCGACAGATATACATATAATGTTATATTATATATATGGATG
Organism: Venturia canescens; assembly: GCF_019457755.1. Lineage (NCBI taxonomy): Eukaryota > Metazoa > Arthropoda > Insecta > Hymenoptera > Ichneumonidae > Venturia > Venturia canescens. Next base: position 6,861,447 of record NC_057425.1, read on the forward strand.
TACATATATTCAAAAATGTTTCTTGGTAAACAAAAGTGAATGTTAAATAAATATATTCGATTCATCAAGTCACATGTGTATATACAAACTGTTAGTGCATGACTGATGTACATATATGTGAATATTTATTATTCCCGTTATAAAAATCCAACGTGATTTTCTTTAATCGTACTAATTCATATTCAAGTGCTCATGCAGCACTTCAATATTTGAACTAGCGAGTGATCAGCACTGCTGACTCCAAAAAATACAACCCGACGCTCTATCTGTATACTACAATAACGAATGATAAAACAGAAAAATATTTTCTATTAGTATCATGCCTCTCTATGAATCTTCGTGTTCAAGCCCAGTGATGCCAATGTAAAACTTCAATGGGGAATATGCACGGTGGGTAATATGCAGTAATATGCGTCATACCCGTGTTGTGTATGCGTCGATATAACAACGACTGATGCAGGCCGAAAGCTCACATATAATCCAGGGGCGTCGGATGATACGAGCGCTGCCAAACTGCCAAGGGAGTTTGGCAGCGCCAGCGCAACGAAGAAATGTCAAAAGAATAGCCTGTCGAAATCGTTAAATTATCGATTATTTACTCAGATGAAAATTAAAGTACGCAATTCGACATTTTTTTAAATTACGATTTCAAATCTTTTGAATGTATTCCAAACAATACTGTTAACTTTTCATTAGTTTTTATTTTTTACATGAAATGCTTGACGACTCCGCTGCAACAGCTCGAAAACGATCGTAGCGCTATCTACCGGTTGAAATAGTAATCATGCGCACAAGCACTGTGTCAACGGTGTCAACTGTGCAAGCACTTTTGTACCAGCTCTTTTCGTTTTTCTCATATAGGAGAATAAAATTTTTTTTTGGAAATAAACATGTCGAGAGCTTTGTGCTTTTCACTAAATGGGACCCGAGTGCTCATCAAATAATTCTCATGATTTCAAGCGTGAAGACGTGATAAAAAGAAGAATTACTTTTTTTTCATTGACACCAATTGTTATTGGAAGATAAGACAAAGGAGGAGGAAAAATGCAGTGTGAAATAGACGATTTGCCGGATGAAATACTGGAATATATTCTTAATTTAATTCCACCCTATAAGGATCTACAGGAATGCATGCTCGTTTGTAAAAGATGGTGTCGTGTTGCGAGGAGTAAGTTTTCCTAACAATCTATTCGAAAATCTAATTATTTAAATAAATTTTAACATTTTCACTGATTTGGTATTTTTATTCTATTCGGGTAGATATGTTGGAGCACAAAGAAGCTCATTTTCAGAAGTTCGTTGCTTACGGTTCCCTCTACTGGAACTCTTGTCCGCTCATTCATCAACATCATCATCCCATAAGCAAAAGACACTCGCATTCTGCTTGTGCTCATGAAAACTCTATGTGGGTTTTCGGTGGTTGTACCGCAACCTGTACAACTTTCAATGACTTGTGGAGGTTGGATTTACACTCGAGAGAATGGATTAGGCCTGTACCATTGGGAAGCTATCCGTCGCCTAAAGCTTGTGCTACTATGTTGTTTCATAACAACAAACTTATCTTATTTGGGGGATGGTCACATCCGTCTCCTTTTCCTCATCATCAGGTTTGTTTAATGGTTTTAATGGGAAACAGTTTTATCCATAAGTTGCATAAGGTTTTTCTGATTTACAGTTGAATTTTGCATTAGTGAAACATTTGTAGAATATATTACATACTATTTTATTGAATATTCTATGAATTCATTAAAAACACTGATAGTTGGATATTTGTCCAGAAACTATTTCAATACCAATTCATGATTTTCAAGCTGGAAGATCCATCAAAGTTTTTCTAATTCGACCGTTTTTGTGTTCTTTCAGCAAGTGAATCTTTTCGATGAGCTCCACAAATATTGTACAAAATCTAATACATGGGCTGCAATTAACACTCTAGGAGGTCCACCACCAATGTCAGCACACTCTGCAACAATCCATGGCAATCTGATGGTAGTTTTTGGAGGTGTTTGCAAAACGAATGTGTAAGACAACAAATATTTGAAAAATAACGAAATCTAAATAGTGCAAAAAAAGAACAAGTTGGAATCCCCTTTTTTCATTGTGTATTCATGCAAATTCATTCTGACATAGCTCCAACGACATTTGGTGTTTGAACTTGGACACGTATTGCTGGCACAAACAAACAACGTCTGATACAAAGCCTCATCCACGATATGGTCAATCACAAATAAAAATCAGCGAAAAGCACCTACTGGTTTTGGGAGGCTGCGCTGGTCCCAACGATGCCATGAATGACGTTTGGTTACTAACGATGGAGGGCATCAGCTGGACGTGGAAGAAAGTCAATATTCGTAACGCCCAATGGGCACCGACAATTATATGGTGTCATCAATCCTGCAAAGTAATATCACATTCGCTCTTCCTCCCCTTTCAAGAGATCGTGTATTTTTTCTATAATTTTCTTGTTTTTCTTCGTTAGGTAGGAAATTACGTGATAGTTCTCGGTATTAAAAAACGACAAATCCGAGCCAGTGACATGAGTATATCAACAAAAATGGCTTGTCAAAGACCCGTTACAGCTCAAGCACAAGTTCCTGTGCCCCGAAAAGAACGGTTCGTATATTTCAAGTAATTCGGTTCATTCGCGACCGTCGTCTGTCTCAAAATTCGTCTACTAAAATTATTGAATTTTCCGAATATTGCTTTCAGGCAAAATCATCAACCGCTGATAGATCGTGACGAAAACGTGAACGGTCGTCAAGGTCTTTTCAGAAGATATTCACCGATTGTTCCGGAAGCGAATGTTCCAGTATCAAGACCTCCTCCCGCACCAACGGAGTCTCATGTTCCCCTAATGAGATCACTCTCTTCCCCAGCGGAGCGTAGCGTTTCGATAATGCGAGCTCCGAATTTTCCTACTGAGCCGAGTGGTCAGCATTTACGAACTTTAACTTCACCGTCTTCACCAACAGAACCATTTTTTCAATCTTATCCACCGATATTGCGTTTGCCCTGCATAGACAATCATTTTAGCATGGCGGCGTTTCGTGACGAGCCCGTCCGAAACGATCCATCGTTAAATCGCCAACGACAATTGGAATCATTACGTCGAATGGAGGAAAGAATACAAAGCCGTAGAAATAACCACCAAAGAGTAGCGAAAAAGCGTGAAAATACGTTGGCGATCTTCGTGCTTGATATTACAAAAGTCTTGTACGAGGAGCGCATCGCGTCGTGGGTTAAATTGAAGCAAAACGATCGTACAGCACCCGATGAAAGAATACTCTATTCCCTGGTCCTTGGACGTGGTGAACTCATAGTTTTCGGTGGTATAAGGAAAGAACAAGCTACTATTCAAGGCCAGACTGATACTGACGATTCCGAGGTTTTCAACGAGCTTTATTTTCTCAATCCTCCGCGTTATATTATATAAAAATCAAAATGAAAGTTTTAAACATAAGAAAAGAGAAAACGAAGAAAGCACACAAAACGAATATTTCGAAGTACCGTAAGCCTTAAATTTATGAAAATCAATTTCCTTCGTCAGCTATCCTTGATCGCTTTTTCCAATTTTGTTAAATTGTATAAATAGTATTTATCAATCGAGCAGCTGTTCATATATATATATATATAAAAATCAACGTAATGACAAAAATAAATTATAAACATTAACGAACAGGATTTGTTTTAGGACGAGAGTAATTTCATCATTTAACATGATTCAACTGGATTTTATAGAGATTTTGTGAACTTTACTTCCAAATCAGCTTCAAGTTTGAACGTTAATGATAACTAAAAGATGAAAAATAAGATGACGCGCGAGATGCACAAGATATTTGAATTGTGATTAGGGTATACACAACGTTAATAGTTAGCAAAAGGTGTTTTTTTACTCTGCTAACAATTGCTGTGTACGAGTACGACTTTCCTGAACGAGAAAATTTCTTCAGACGATTTTTGTAGGAACCTCGTTTTCAGTGGATTTCTTACTTTCTCAAGAATCAATATTCCGGGCAGTACTTTTGAAAACGAAACATCATTCCAGGTTTGGAAGACTTCATGACTTTTTTGGATGTTGAATCAATATTGTTTTCTCATTTCGATGATAAAATAAACATCTCTCCGTCTTTTCATACCGAAACAAAACCACATTCGTTTTTTGAGGTTGCTAGTCGAAGACATTCGTGTGAAGTTGATCATTTTTTTTTTAAGAGTATGGATCAGTCGACTAACCTCACTTGAAATTTTCGAAATCGAAATTCTTTGACCATCTTTGACACAGTTTGACCGATTAAAAAAAGGCTCTGTCAGCCTAAGCAGGACGATGGCAAAAATCGACTGACAGAGTCGTCTTTTTGTAGTTGGTCAAACTGTGTCAGAGAATTTCAATTTCAAAAATTCCAAGTGAGGTTAGTCGACTGATCCATACTCTTATAATAAAACCAGACAACTCCAGACGGATTTTCGTTTTTGTTTTTTTCAATTGACTGATTTTTGACAAGCGTCGATTTATTCGATCCGACAATCACCACATGTACGATATTTAAATTTATATATTAAAAACTAATATTTTTTTAAGTATTGAAATTGAGATGGGCATAAATTTTGCATACAGTCATTAGCTAGTATGATAGGATTAATTGAAATGTATGCAATTGCGGAACTGCTAATTAATTTGAATTGACAGGTTGGAAAAGCGACACCTGGTGGCTACGGGAACCAATAATCCTATTTCGTTGTGATTGCAATCATTAATTCTCCCCACTAGTAAAATTTCATGTTTTTAAGCATGTGTGCAACAGTGACCTCACGATTACATCAAAAACCTCCGTAACTCCTTCTTCCTCACAACCTGATTGGTACTGGCTGTACCAACCTACCATTCAGTACTGCAGAGAGTGTATTCCCATTTTTTTACGGTATACGTCAGACGTCAGTGTGTACGGGATGTTACGGTCTCGCGGTGGTGATGTCTCCTGGTCCGACGACCAACACGTACAACAAAAACGCACGAACTTTGGTGAATAACGAATCTCAATGAATGTGTCAAAAAAATGAGAGTTTTATGAGAACAATAAAAAACGTCGCATTCCGCGATTTTTTTTCTCGAAGTGCTTGTTACGTGCGAACCCCGGAGCTGAGCACTGAGGAGCAAGGTGGGTGTCTCGCCTTTTCTTTCTCTCTTCTTTCTCGCTCTCCATCGGTCCATCTGTCTCTTTCTCCCCTGATGGGATCGAGAAAAGATAACTGTAAAATGTCATCAACGACGAATTAAATGTGTGTCATCACACTGAGCGGGTCTTGAGGATCGCGTTTCCGAACAATCCTTTCACCCAAGTCTTCTTCATTTTTTTCTTGTCGATCGTTCCAAATCCCTCCTTTGTCTTAGTCTTAAAAATCCAGTTTTTTTAACTCACATATTTTTGCCTTTCGCATGAACGCGTTTACTCACGCCGGCAGGTAGTACGCATATGTCCGGTAACAAATACCACAATCGATTCCTCAATTATTGGAATTTTTCCACTTTATTTTTTGTTGTAGAAATGTGCACATTGCTCAAATTATGATTAAAAAATGTTCTATCCAATGTTTTTCATTGCAAAATTTACGAATTATTTCTATCATCGTTATTGCTGTTATTAATGAATGTTTCGTTCATAGTGCTTTATTTATTGAACTAGTTTACATAGTTATTGGGACTATTGAAAATTCTATTTTTCATTTTTTTTTACTTTCTCCTTATTCTTTAGATTTTATTATTATTTGATTATATTCTATTTCAGGATTTTAGATAGTTGAAAAAGAAAACATGGAGGGACCAGAAGTAACGTTTCTCTTTCAATTTGGTCTCCTTCGAGACACAGTTAGCGTGGAGGCTAGTGCCTTAACGTTAAAAACCCTCAAGGAATATGCCTGTGATTTCATAAACACCAAATGTCCGGACCACGGCTTGACTCAGCTGTTTGAAAGACTGCTGTTGTTCAAACATGATTACAGTTCAACTAATATACTTCAGCTTATAACAAATGCCACGGAAGTCGTTGACGAGACGCTGGTTGAAATTGTTTTGACCGGTGAGTGACCAAAATTCTCACAGTTTTTTTCAATTGCTCAGCTTTCAATCAATATATAATCCACAATCAGTAGAGCACAAAAATATATAAGGAAAAACTGGAAAATTCAAGTTCAGAAAAAAAAATTAAAAAAGTTCAAATATTGTTGTTACACTCGTTAGTTAATATGAAAATTGACATGAACTTTCAACTCAAATATTGTCACCAACAATTGAGAAGATTTTAGAATGCATAAGTTGGATGCTGGATTGACATTTAACAGGATTTCAAATTGTAAATTACTAAAATCACACGGTTCAGAACAAACAAAAATTATTTATTAAGTCAATTAACACTTACACATCAGCTTTCATGGTTCATGTTATTGAGAGGTGTGATTAAAATTTTTAATGTGTAATTAATATTTTATTTATAAAATGTAATTTTGGAAATTTTTTCTTGGAATGAAATATTATATTTCCTGAAAACTCGTTTTATTTGAATGTGTCAATATTATCCCTTTCTTATTGAAAATTAATGAGATTTTGATTTTGTTGTTCAGCCCAAGTGCCAAGCGAAGAAGTAGTAATACGTCCCCACGCTCTGACGGTGCATTCCTATAAGGTGCCAACATTTTGTGACTTTTGCGGTGAGATGCTTTTCGGGCTTGTGCGACAAGGTCTTAAGTGTGAAGGATGCGGAATGAACTATCACAAAAGATGCGTTATTAAGATACCGAACAACTGTTTGCAAGATGCAAACCAAAGAAGACGGAGCTCAACGCTATTGAACGTGCCACGTTCACCGAGTCAGGGTTCCACAAGCAGTTTGATAAGCGCTAGCGACGACAATCAGAGTGTGAGCACAACGAATACTACGAGCCAGAACAACAGCACATTGGTACGAAACAATATTTGGAGAAAAATGACAAAAAAAAATTGAGCTACGCTTTCGAAATGGTTTTTCTTTCTAAGGACCGGTGTTCCAACATCATACGGATAAATAATTTTCTTTTAAATATCCGCAAAATAATATAAGACGAAAAATATCGACGAATTAATTAAGTTAGTAGACATCTTATACATTCCGGTTATACAAATTAGATAAATATTCTTTTCCAATTCAAAGTTTATACTCATAAACTTTGAAACAGATCTGAAAAATCTATCATAGATCATTCGATTAGTTTAAATGGAGTTATTAATAAAAAATTATTTTTATTTATAAACTTTGCTCTACACAATAAATTATACGCATTTATACGCAAACAGTGAAATTCTTTTCCTTCACTTCGAGCTCTCACGACTATTCCAAAAACTAATCATTAACATTTTACTAACAAAATATTTATTGAGTCGTCGAATACGATTAATTGTACTGTTCTCTCGTCTGAGAAAATTGAATTAAAAGTTCGAGTACTTCCGAGAATATATTTAAGAGGTTCTACTGAAGGTATTCAATTCCGGGATGACGTCATGAAACATTGTAGGAGTCTGGAGTAAAAAATGTTTTCAAAATTAATTTCAATTGCATATTTCACGTTTCTGGAATGTTTTGCAGCTCATTCCGGCGATCGTAACACCGAAACAGTCCCGATCTCCGTCACTGGGTGGCCGGCCAGTTTGGGTCGAGCGCGAGCTTGCAACGCGGATTAAGATTCCTCACACATTTGTTGTTCATACTTACACGAGACCAACGGTTTGTGGACTGTGCAAAAAGCTCCTACGTGGTCTGTTCAAACAGGGATTGCAGTGCAAAGATTGTCAGTATAACGCACACAAAAAATGCGTTGAAAAGATACCGAAGGATTGCACGGGAGAGAATCCCAAGGACGCGGGCGGTAATTATTGTATTTCGATTTGGGAATGTTCATCCTACATTTGTGAAATGCTTTCATGAGATATTTTCCATCTGCGTACGACCAGGAGCCGAGTACCCTGACAGCGATGTGGGAAGCGAGCACGAAGGGAGATTCGACGGTAGAAATGAGGACGGCGATGGCGACAGTGACGCAGAATCCCCACCGCGACCTTCCCAACTTTCCTACGCGTGTGAAGAAAATAAAATTAACGGGGAAACGGTCTGTTTATTTTTCGTAAAGATCCTCCGAATCATGATACTCTCATTCTGAATTTCTGACTGAAAACTTTTTTTCATGCATCAATATCGTTACGTATAAAACAGTTTCGAATCGCGAACCCTCCAATTTCAGATTTTGGCTCAATGCTCGTTTTCAATAATGCACTTTTTTCCCAAACAGGATTTAGTGCCAATCCGGGACGACGCATCGTCCGACGATTCTCGCAAATCCCGCCCATCCAGGTAAATGTCGAAACTAACTCCATCCATTTATCCTTCAATTTTTCAACTTTATGGTATCTTTCTTCACGATTATCAGTTGCAGCTCGAGTCCAAGCAACAACATTCCACTTATGCGAATCGTTCAGAGTGTCAAGCACACAAAAAGACGCGGCTCAAAAGTTCTCAAGGAAGGATGGATGGTCCATTTCACTAATCGCGATCGCACGGTACAAATTATCATTGGAAATAACAAAAAAAATATAATCCGAGAGCTTTGAAAAACTATGATTATTCATTGGTTTCGAGAAGCTTTTTTCTTCCGTGGCATGTTTTTTTGAAATCATTGTCCGGAAGAAAACGTGGATTATCGATATACTCTTTTGTTCAATAAAATGAAAAATTTTAGAAGCGGAGACATTACTGGCGTTTGGATTCGAAATCGATAACGCTCTTCCAAAGTGATAGCGGATCAAAGTATTACAGAGAAATACCTCTCGCTGAAATATTGGGTATCGAAACCGCGAGGTCACCGCTCACTCGTAAGTTTCTGACGAAATTCAAGACGCACCAAGGATTTTTTATCGTGAACCGAAATGTCAATGATTGGCATTGAATTTCAGCGGAGTCAACGCACTGTTTTGAGCTACGAACTGCAAATGTTGATTACTACGTTGGGGAAGAAGGTGGGGCTGGAGTCGGTGGCCAAATTCCTGCCCCTGAGAGCGGAGTTGGCGCTCATTTGGCGAGAACGTGGGAAACGAGCATTCGGCAAGCTCTCATGCCGGTCACCAACGCACTTGCCAGTGAGTTCGATATCCTCTCCGATTTTCATTCGATCATTATAAATCCATTAAATTCATGTACAGAAAATCTCCTTGTGAACCAGCGAACACTACTAAAATTTGAGTTGTCGCTCTTTGATTGATTGAACGAAAAGAATTATTGAGTTTTTGACTTTATTGCTGATTTTTCCACAGATCAAGAACAATCGACCGAGCCGGAAGAGAACGTCACGGACATGTCGCAGTTGTATCAAATATTTCCCGACGAAGTATTGGGTTCCGGTCAGTTCGGCATCGTGTATGGAGGAGCGCACCGTAAAACCGGGCGCGCGGTAGCGATCAAGGTGATCGATAAGTTGCGTTTTCCTACGAAGCAAGAGGCACAATTGAAGAACGAAGTGGCGATATTGCAGAATCTCTCGCACAGTGGAGTAGTGAATCTCGAAAGAATGTTCGAGACACCGGAAAGAATATTCGTCGTAATGGAGAAGTTGAAAGGCGACATGTTGGAGATGATATTGAATTCGGAGCGGGGAAGATTGAGTGAGCGAATAACGAAATTTCTCATAACACAAATTCTTGTAGCGTTGAAACATTTGCACAGCAAAAACATCGTGCACTGTGATCTGAAGCCGGAGAATGTGCTGCTGAGCAGTAACAGCGATTTCACGCAAGTGAAGCTGTGCGATTTTGGCTTCGCAAGGATAATTGGTGAGAAAAGTTTTCGCCGAAGCGTCGTCGGCACACCGGCTTATTTGGCGCCTGAAGTTTTACGCAACAAAGGATACAACCGTTCGCTCGATATGTGGAGCGTCGGCGTAATCGTTTACGTCTCGCTCAGTGGAACTTTTCCATTCAACGAGGACGAGGACATTAACGAACAAATACAAAACGCCGGCTTCATGTATCCCCCGAATCCGTGGAAAGAAATATCCTCCGATGCTATCGATCTGATAAACAATTTGCTTCAAGTTAAACAGAGAAAACGTTACACCGTTGACAAAAGTTTGCAGCACGTTTGGCTCCAGGATTATCAAACTTGGTGCGATTTGAGACAACTCGAGGTACAAGTTGGCACGCGCTATTTGACCCACGAAAGCGATGATCCCCGATGGATGGCTTACGCCGGTCAGCGTACATGACACAACTATTTGCCTAACGTGAACATCGAATCACCGACGAATCCTCAACCGCTGCAAAAAGGATGGGCTCGCAGCGCTCGGGCCACGTTACGCCGCTTCATTCGTGCCTGATAAAGAATAAAATAAAACGAACAATCTTAGAAGAATACGGCCACGATTCACGAGAATCTCGGACTTGAGAAAAATATCTCCTTCCGAAAAGCCGTATCACCGTTATCGAGTGAAAACAAATCTTTTTATTAGATAACCAAGATTATATGAGAGATAGTACAGTTGAATCGGCAAATTAATTTATTTCGCGCGCGATAAACACTTTTAGATCTGAAAATAACAGTATCTTATAGCTAGACGGTGATTGGTGGCTCGTGCAACGTGACAAAAAATATTTTCACTTCTATTCATTCGTCACAAGCGGCCTCTAAACTTCTTCACTTGAAAATTAATCATCTTTGAAGCTTCTTTTGCCTCTAGGAAAACAAAAAAATGGGAAAAAATGCATCAGGCAACAATATTTCAATGATATTACGAGTTAATCTCTTTGCCCTAGTTATTGTAGACGATTTTTATGATCTCTAGAGATTAACAAGGGCCTTGGGCCTTGAATAATGTATAAATTTTCGAGGTTTCACGACCCATGCGGCGTTGAATTGCATTTTCAGAGATTAAAGAAGTTCGGATATCAAAAAAATCATTGAAAATTACGATTTACAACGAAATAATAATTTTAAGGAATTTCAAAATCACGGGCTTACGAGCATCATCTCAATGAGAGAATTGAAAAATCTTTGATAATAATTAATAATAATCTCATTGAAAATAAGATTAATTTAGATTAAAAGATGCATTGAAAAATCAATTTGGAAATTTTTTAAAATTCATTTTATTGGCAAAACAAGCGCCCATTTCTGTTGAATTTTTTCTCACGATGAGCCGCGATCACTCTTTGGCTTCTTAGTCTTCCGATAATCGAGTATAAAACTTACGAATTATCCAATTATTGAAAGGGTTTGTGCATTCCGCGTTAATCTTCATTCCAGACATTTCCTGTTTGTAGGAAGAATTGCGTAATAATTATTCGGCGAGCCGGATCGAAAAACCTCAAAAAATGAATATAAAATTTCAGAATTCAGTTCATTTTGAATATTTCGTATAAGAAATCGAGGCTTTTAATTTTCGTATTTGTCATTGGTTCACTGCCAAGTTTTAACGAACCTGTGGAATTATTTTTCCTCTAGAATTTAACCGTCGTGCCAATTTTCGTCGACTGGAAGTAACGTTTTTCGCTAGATCTTAAAATATGAATTTTATTTCATCTGCCAGTTCGTCTCAAAGCACAAAGCTCGTAATTTTTAAGAACCCACTCACAGCAGTGACGATTCAAAGGAACGTTTCACTTAGGGATGCTTTCTCTAATACGTACGAGAGGCAAATTATGTTCAAATAAATGAACATAACATCACTTTTTATGAGAAAAGATTTGACGATAAACATTCTCGATTAGGGAGTACGAAAAATCTGCAATACACTGTTTGTCCTGTAATTAAAATCAAAGATCTGCGATGCTTGGCTGTTAAATACTGAAAAGCTTCGGACTGCTAGAAAAAATATTGAGTGTATTGCCATCAAATAATTTTCAACAGAAAAATTGAATATTTTTCAACGATTTTTCACTCAATCGTTGTCGATTGTGCTTAATGAGTGTATCGTTGAAAATGATCGAAGGAATTTTCCCAAATTACTTTTGCATTGAGCGCGTAGAATAAGGAGAAAAGAAAAATGTGAGCTCAAATTTTATACGAGCAGAGACGAGAAATTTTAACGATTTTCATCATTCGTGATGAATGAAAATATTTTTCGATTAGGCAAACTCGTTTCGTGAGCGATCACCGCTTGCTTGACAAAACGAGGATCGCACAGACTGGAACAGCCAATTTATTCGTTAAAAAAGTTAAAATAACGTGAAATAATGTAATGAAAAGAAGGAAGCGAAGGAAAACCAGTAACAATACGAACAAAAATTGCGTAGGTTAAGAATTTTCTGTTGAAAATCATGATATATTTCAATCGATTGAAAACGAAACGTACAATACGTGACCTGGTTGTGGGATCTGACTAATTTTAATACTCTCCGTTACGTGTCGCAATTTATTTAGTGCTTTTTTATATAATGAATTTTTATTTAAAAGTTTGTTACCACGAAACAAATCAAACATTTACATAAATAATTTAGGAAATTGAGCTTTAAGCTTTTTTTTTGTTACGTCGAAATAAGCGACACCTTTTATTGGATTCAAGTGCGTTGCTTTATAGAAGGGATATATGCTAACGTTGAACATTGTAAATCCCTCGAATAGAGAGTAACTATTGCAAACAACGGTGTTTCTCCCGTGTCTGATATTTACCGCGACGAATCATTCCAAATAACTTTTTATTCTCATTCAATCTGAAAAAGCAAACATTCCACCCAGTACATTTTTTATTATTATTAATGTCACACTCGAAGCGATTGCATCGTTTGTAGAACGAGAGATCTGAATTGAAATTAGCACAGACTATTATATATATAAACGAAAAGAAAAATAAAAAATCTAAGAACGGGTAATATTCGAGCTCGAAATATTCTTCGACTCGTCACGAATCGTCTGAACATGCTACTTCGGACACGGATTAGTTTTAAAGTAAATTATAAATTTTACGAGATTATTCGACTGTATTGAAATACACGAAACGTAAATGTTATTTACCAATTTAAATGCGTTGTTAAAATGCATTATTTTTATAATCCAAAATATGAAAAAAGGAAAAAGGAGGAAAAGAAGAAAACAAAATAACACAAATCCGTTGTGCTTTATCGTTTAAGATGAAAAAAATTAAGGCAATTCACAACGGAGACAGTACCGTTTGACGAAGGGGCTACGAAAAATGGGAAAGATCGTTCTGTGACACTTTAACGGCAGAACTTCTGCTTGAAATAATGGCGTTCAACAAAGCGTGTCACAAGTCACACCTAAAATACGGTCAGTAGCTAAAATCGGACCTGACAGCCAACACCTTGCGTTTTTATAATTTTCGTGTTCTCTTCGGTCGCAGTGTGAAAATCAAAACGAAAATGTTTCATAAAATTGTATTAATATATTTGGTTTTTGTAATCGTGCAGAAAACAACGATCGCCGAGTGGGTCGAAGTTCCTCAGTTTTCGGACAACAACAGAGTCTACCGAATCCCATTCACCAAGTACGATCGTGGACACAAACACTCTTTGGACAATCGCGATGGACCTAAAATCAACGGATATGGAAACGCGAGCGGTGCGGATGAGCATTTTCGAGAAAAGTTCAAACAGCCGCATGGAGTTTTAGCGACGACTGTGTCCGCTTTGAACGTCATTGAAACTTCGGAAATATTTACGACGCCAAAAAGTCTTTTTGCGGCGGACAGCACTCGGGTTATAATAACGAATGCTCGTGTCAAAGGGGACCAATCCGGAGGTGTCGAAACTGAAGAGGAACCGAGTGTTACGGTTCCAACGACTTATTCCAACGACAAAATCATCCTCGAAGGTGACCAACCCTTCGAAGCCTCTTTCGACAAAACCGAGGAAAATATCTCCGAACCGGAAGTTGACGATACTGAGAAAAAGCACAGTTTCATGACCTTCATACCCATTGAATTGTTCCGAAAAGTTCACGCCATTCTTCAATCTCAATCCACTAGCGTCGAGGGGAAAATTCATTTTCTACAAAATTTTGAAAAAACTCTTCTCAGTGAAATCGGTGAGAACACTGATTTTCAATTAATTGTTTGCGGTGTGAATTGCTGCGAATTGTGTACTCTCGTTCTGTAGGAACGACTGAAAATTCGATATTGAGAGCGCGACGAGTCGAAGTACAATCGTTTCATGGTTTTTACATTCTGAACTGGAAGTAGAGTTAAGTGGCACGATTCTTACGGCGTTGCTCAGTTTTCTGTCAAAATTTTATCGAAGAGGATGGAAGACGTCTTTCAAAAGTCAATAATTTTTTCGGATGTGTCGAGAAGTTTTTTTGTACATTTTTTTCCTATTTTTTCGCAAAATAAAAGCTTCGATACAGGCGGGTAAAATTTTATTTTAGAGAGATTTGGTCGTTGTCGATTTCGTTGTAGGGCTCGCGTTTGCAAAAGTGGAATTGTGATAGGTTAGTCTGGAGCCCGTGTAAACTTTTTGCTTTTAAAAGCTGGCGGGAGCGAAAAATGGAAATTTTTGTTCGAACGAATGAGTAAATTAATTTTGTTTTTTTTTTTTTTAGAAAACCGACTCGTACCGGTTTTTAATCCTGTAAGAAAAAAGCGCGAATCTCGAGGCGATCACGGATGGGACGATCACGAGAAGGGCGTTGCCTTCCCCTCACTCGAGGGTGCCTTAATGACGATTGCTTTCTTAACCTTTGCTGTCTATCTCGTCCAATTAGTTATGGTAATTGGAGATGTTTTTTTTTTTCACTCATTTTTCCTATCAGACGACAACAATCGGAATATTTTTGTTTCAAAGTTGCTGTTCCGTAATTTGGGCAACAATGGGACGAATACGGGAACGGCGACGGTTTTGTTCAACAGAAACAGAAGATCGACTGACCAATTGACGGAGGATACCGCGAGAATACTCGAATATCTTGAGGAATTTGCTAAAAAAAAAAATTCACAATAATTTATTCAATGCTCGCATTTAAGTAAAAAAAACTGCTCAATAAATGAACACGAAATCATAAATCTACGCGCTTTTTCATTTCAAATATTTGAATTACAGCTTTTTATAGTTCAATCGGTTCAATCATACTTCGAGATGGCAGCGCCGCCACTGATGGTGAGGTGTCCAAATAACACGATCACAAGACTGCCAGGTGGGGGGAATATATCGCAAAGAAAAGTGGGAGAAGTGGTGGAGTGTGGAGTGATTTCTTTGGTTATGGAATTGCTTCAAAATCGCGGGAAACGGCGTTCCGTTGATGCGTGAGGTTTGCTCCAAATCGGCGGCTCGGAATAAATAAATCAATTATACAATAGTCAAATAATGAATCACGCTTTTTCTATGTTGTTGGATTATAAAAAGGTTCACAAAAATGAGTATACAGTGAATAAATGAGGCATTTTGTTTTTCTTATTTTCTCTTTGATACCCGAACAAATTTTTTACCAAGTGTTTTGTCGTTCGACGCGGGGACGTTTGATCGAAGCGTCTGTTGTGTGGAATTCTATGAAAAAGGTAAATTTTTCATGATATTTTCATGTTAATCGCATCGCGTATGCTCATTTTTCTTCCATTCGAATAAATACACGAGAGAAATATTTTTTTGTACCCTAGAAAACGAGTCCATTCGTTGGTTAGGAAAGAAATTTGGATTTTTTATTTGGAGCCACGTTTCACTACGTTCGACATCTTTGGATGCTTCACATTTGTCTAAATTGGGAATTATGAATTAACGAATCGCAAGCCATGAGCCCCTCCGTCGTTAGGAATAACGAAAGTCCCAGGAAAAAGTTTTCCAAAACCGAACCCGATGGAACTTTACTCGATCTTGATAACGAGAACATCTCCAAGGATCACACGGACAACACTGATAATTCTACACATACCGGCCGCCCCGGCAGACCTCGGAAAAATAAATCACACAAAAAACCCGATGCTGATACCACACAGGCATGTTGCATAAATATTTAATTGATATTTTTAACCAAAGTCCACTTATGATTTCTATTTAACTACTTTCGGGACGGATCTCCAATTGTTACAACTTATCAGAATGTTTTTTATGTATTGACGCGATGTTTGAAAAATTTCTACATAATCATAAATTTATGGAAATCACTAAGAGATTTTGGATAAGCAAAAACACAATTTAAATTAATTTAAATTTAAATTCTTGTTTTTGTTTATTCATAAACAAATTGTTTTTCTTTATACAACTTACCAAGTCACCATGGAATTTCTTGCGCATCCAAAGGAAATACAAATATCTGAGCAATCAAGCTTTCTATTTCTTTGAGCTGAATTAATAATAAAAACATTGATATAATTATTTCCTTTGCATTTGTCAAATCTATTGTAGCTGATAATTTTTTTAAGTATTTCTACTTTGCATTTTTAATATTGAATCGGTTATAACCAAGTATTCCATTCTGCAGTCTCCGAAAATGTTCAAACTACAAAAATCCAACGAAAGATCACCAATCGCAGCGGATAAAACTAATGGAGCAATAAAGAAAGAAAGTCCAACGACAAAGCAAGAACCCATTTCGGATTCACAGCACCCATCTATCGATGAAACACTTGCAAATGATAAAACATTGTTGGAAAAAAAAAATACGATTGACTGTCGTTTTTCTGTGGGTCAATTGGCATGGGCTCAGGTTAGCAGTTATCCGTTTTGGCCCTGTGTAGTGACGATTGATGGAACAATAAAATCACACCTTAAACAAAGAGGTAAGATGAAAAGAAGTACACAGAGCTCAGAAGTCATGAAATATGAACTTAACCATGAACGATCCCATAATTTTTTAATTTGCAGCGTTTGGAAAATCCACATTAGCCACTTTTGTGCACGTTCAGTACTTTGGGGACAGTTGTCGACACGGTTGGGTCTATGAAATGTCGATGTTACCATTCACCGGCATCGCTGATTTCCTCAAACTCGCAGAAGACGCGAAATATCAAGTAAAGAAACGACATAGAAACATTATTTCCCTCTATACAGCCAAAAAAACGATGAAAAGAAAATGGGACACCGCGATCGAGGAAGCGACTGAAGTACTGCCAATGACGAACGAGGAAAGAGCCGAACTCTTCATGCCAAGGGAGGAGGTCAAATCGAAGTATGAAGAATTACTGGAATTGGCAACCAGGGGAAGGGGTTATAAGAGGGAACGCTGGAGCGATTCGAACAACCCGAATCCGAAACGTGTTAAACAGGAAGACGTGAGTTTGCACTAGAGAATTTTATTTCTTACAAACATTATTTTATGCGATATGGGCAAAATTAACGACCAGGCAGCATCTTTGTTACACGGCAATTTTTTTCTAAGTTCGAAAACTATTCTTTATCAACGTTTTCCGTTGGATAGCTCTAATAAGAAATTTAAAAAATTTATCGCGCAGGTAAGCGACAAAGGAGAGACGGAAACATCAAAGAAAAAATCCCACAAAGGACAATCGGAAGATGATGAAAAAAGTAGCACTAATTTGAACGCGGAAACTCCACCGACGCCGCCATCCAGCCACAAGGATTCGAGCGATGAGTGTACGATAATAAAAAAGGATAAAGTGAAAAAACGTAAGAAAGATTTAGACGGTGATTTTGAATTCTATTACGAGCGTAATCGTGACATGATAGAGGACGCGCAGCCAGACGCAACGGAGGATGAAATTCGAACGTACCTCGAAAAAACTTGGGCGAATATGAGTTTAACACTCAGAAGTAAATATCGATCGAGAATAAAGCCAGCAAATGGTGAACCAACGAAAGAAGATTCGATCGATCAGGAAGATGTTTCCTCGATCGAGTCAGATTCTAGATATAACGCGAATTCGAAATCAGCGAAAAAGAAAAAATCTACGGATGCCGTACAAGCGAAAGAGCCGTCGACTGACCAAGAAGACGAATCTTCAGTCGAATCTGACTCTAGATACAATAAAAAATCAAAGTCTACCAGAAAGAAAAAATCAAAGAACAGTGTGAGAACGAAGGAAAGTTCAACCGACCAGGAAGAAGAATCCTCGGTAGATTTGGAACCGAAATATCACAAAAAACCAAAGTCCAATGAGTCAGAAAAGGAGGAATCGCGTGTTAATGAGACTGTCAAAAGACGTCGACCTTATAATTTATTTCGTGGAACGAAACAAGAGAGAGTTTGTCAAATATGTGAAAAAACAGGTGACCTCACCAGGTGCAAGGGACCCTGTTATTCTTATTTCCATTTGTCTTGCGTAAAACCTGGTGAATCCAGCTCCGAATGCAGTATGGATGAGGATACGATGGAAAATGGACTTTTTAGCGATTTGAAAGAAACCAAAAAGAGCTTGATTGGTGAAGAGGACGGTAAGATTTGGAACATATTTGAAAAAAAAAATTCCACAGCTTTCCAAAGCTTTGGCCCTCCCTATTCATTGTGATTCACAACGATGTAAATAATTCTCAAAATTTTTCCCCAGCTAAAAGCGACGAAGTATTGGAAGACGAAACTTTCAAATGTATCGACTGTCTATCGGGTGTCGCGCCCGCTTGTTTCATCTGTAACGAGCGAGAAGATGACAGATTACGATGTTCAGTGGCTGCTTGTGGAAAACATTATCACAGAGTATGCTTGAAAACTTGGCCACAGGCGCACTGGCGAGGCGGCGGCCGATTGACCTGTCCCTACCATATGTGTCACACTTGCAATTCTGACAATCCACAAAACGGTATATCTTGGTCGCTAAACGAAAAACTTGTTCGTTGTGTCCGATGTCCTTCGGCTTATCATCCTGCAACATCGTGCTTACCTGCTGGAACGGAAATTCTTACCGGGAGCCAAATCGTTTGTCCGAAACACTATATAGCTCCTGGTCCACCGATCAATGCAACTTGGTGTTTTCTGTGCACCACAGGCGGAAGTCTTATTTGTTGCGATACATGTCCGACTTCATTTCATCCAGAATGTCTTGGTATGTCTTGAAACTTTATTGCGTTTTTAACGTTCATGAAAAAACAACTGAAATTCCACCTTGGCTTAGTATTCGTAGTATTGTTGTGTCCGTTTTACGGGATTTAAAAAAATCATTTTTTCTAGAAAAATCATACATATCCGCGAATATTTTGAATTTATTTTCAAATTATTGAAGATATCTAAATGAAATTCATGTTAGAAATTCATGAAGAAATTGATCCAAATTGATCATTATTTTTGGTATGAAAAAATTTTTCATGGTTTGAACAGGTATCGATGCACCCGATGGCGCATTTATATGCGAAGATTGTGAGACTGGCCGAATGCCATTGTATGGGGAAGTGGTATGGGTAAAACTCGGCTTATATCGCTGGTGGCCATCCAGAGTATGTTTCCCTCATGAAATACCTAGTAATTTAGAAGCAATTCAGCATCATCCTGGCGAGTTTTG
This sequence comes from Venturia canescens, assembly GCF_019457755.1. Taxonomy (NCBI): domain Eukaryota; kingdom Metazoa; phylum Arthropoda; class Insecta; order Hymenoptera; family Ichneumonidae; genus Venturia; species Venturia canescens. Next base: position 6,880,851 of record NC_057425.1, read on the forward strand.
CGTAATGTTTCTAGGAACGAACAATTATTACTGGGTCCACAGGTAAAATAGAAAAACGAAATTTCTAGTTATTAATTATTTGATATTTTTGAAAATTGTTTATATATTTTCACCGGCGTATTGATTTGATATGCGAAACTCTACATTTGCAGGGGTCGTGCTTTTCTTTATCAGGACGGAGATGCGAGCGCTAAAGTTTCTAAAGCTAAAAAAAACGTTGATGATGCTTACCAAAAGGCCCTGGAGGAGGCAAATGAGATTCATGAGCGTTTAAAAACTGAACGCGCCGCTGCAAAAGGAACGGAATTGCGATTTTTGAGACCGCCACCTTACGTCAAATTGAAAGTACGTTTTCGAGGCCTTCATCTTTCACTTCACGAAATTTCCATTTTCTTACGAAAATTTCCAACACTTTTATCCACGGCGTTTTTCATTAATTTGAAGTTAATTTTCAATTCAGATCAACAAACCTGTAGGAAATGTAAAACCCGCTGAAGTAGAAAGCATCGGCGCTTGCGATTGTGATCCAAAGTGGGACCATCCGTGTGCCCCGGATTCGGATTGCCTCAATCGTATACTATCGGTCGAATGCAGTCCGGCAATATGTCCTGCTGGGCCGAAGTGCAATAATCAGGCATTTGTACGCCGAGAATATCCAGCCATGGAACCTTTTCATACGGTCGGCCGAGGCTGGGGTCTCCGGACACTTGAACCTATAAAGGAAGGTAAATTCGTCGTGGAATACGTCGGGGAAGTTATCGACGAGGCCGAGTACAAGAGAAGACTTCATCATAAAAAGGAGCTTAAAAATGAAAACTTTTATTTCTTAACGATCGATCAATCGAGAATGATCGATGCTGAGCCCAAAGGAAATCTCAGTCGATTTATGAGTGAGTTTTAGCTAGATATATCGTGATTATACAGTGTCCATTATGAAAATATTTCAATCATAACTTATGTGGAATGTTTGAAGCGAATTCTCGCTGATATTTTATTTAAGGTACAATCTTTTAACTTTTTATTATGTTTCTAGATCATTCTTGCATGCCGAATTGCGAGACCCAAAAATGGACTGTAAACGGTGACACGAGGATCGGGCTTTTTGCATTGCGTGACATTGAAGTCGGGGAAGAGTTGACATTCAATTATAATTTAGCATGTGACGGTGAAACCCGGAAACCGTGTTTGTGCGGTGCGCCAAATTGCAGCGGCTTCATAGGGTTGAAGGCTCAAAAGCAAAAAGTCGAGGAGGAGAAAAAGACATCGAAGAGTGACGGTGGAAACGAGAAATTGAACAAGTTAGATAAATCATCGAAGAGTGAAAAATTAGAAAAAGGTTCAAAATCGGAAAAAGTCGATAGAAGTTTGAAACACGAGAAAATTGATAAAACTCCAAAGTCTGAGAGAGTTGACAGAATTTCTAGGTCTGACAGAACACCGAAGTTTGAAAAAATCGATCGAACTCCAAGGTCTGAGCGTCTCGATAAAACTCCCAGGTCTGAAAGGATTGAAAGAACCCCAAGATCTGAGAGAAGTGAAAAAACTCTTAGATCAGAAAAGGGCGGGAGGCTTGCAAGAAATGAGAGAAGCCCGTCGAAGAAGTAAGTCTGCGATAATTATACAATTTTATATTTGCAGTTATTATTTTAATAGCTATTCAATATTTGATCCAATATATTTCGTTCCGATGAAAAGATCCTTGATGAAGATTCCTGAATGTTGGAGCTGTGGTGAAATTTTGGCCAAAACCGACGATTACGTAGAGTGCAATCGAAGAACCTGTTTCAAGAGATATCACAGAAGTTGCGTTACCCTGGAGAAGGAGGATTCCCAGTTCAATTGTCCGTGGCATCGTTGTAAAGAATGCGGACGAAGGACAGGGGCTCATTGTACGTTTTGTAGTGCAGCATATTGCCAAGGTAAATTATAGCGACCCAAATTTCCATCGTAGCGTTGTATCATTTTGGCTAAATTATCTCAATCGATGAACATTTCTCTGTCAGGTCACCTGGACGGTAATTTAGTAGAGAACAGAGACAAGATTGGTTACGTTTGCAAAATTCACGAGGGCATGGAATCCCGTAAATCATTTATCGACGAGGAAGGAAAAGAAGAAACGGACAACGAAGCGGAAACCGACAAAGAACTCTCTTCGTTGAGTTCGGATAGTTTGATATGTAACGAAAAGTCAACGTTATCACGCGAAACGTCGCCACGAGTAGCGATCGTCGAGGTAAGAAAAAACTCGTAACAGATTGCTCGTCGAGATCGAAATCAACACATAGGCTCGAATCAATAATAAATATCGTCTTATAAAAATTTTTGTTTTATCGCGAATTTCAAATCGGAATGTGTGAGTTTCAGAAAGCGCTTTCGCTCTCTTCCCTTCTATTTTTTCGACGGTCGTTTGCGAGTACGACGTACAGTGAATTATGTCAAATTTAATGAAATTCATTTCATTATTCCAGTACTGTCTTTGGTGGTGGATGAGCATGAAGTTAATAGCGACTCTGTTTTTCGTTGCTTTTTATAATACTTTTTTTTCGAACGTAAGACGAAAAAACCGGTTACGTTTCCGCGGAATATTGATTTTTTCACAACATCACGACAAATTGTGCATTTCTCTATCGTGATATAAATAATGGAATAATGTTGCACGTGAGTCAACTCAATGGGGGGAAAAAAAAACGACTACACGATATTTCAAATGTGTACAGATTTTTTTGAATGATTTACCAATCAATTATATGTTTATATCATCATCGCATTTATTCTTCAACAAATTTTCACCAAGGGCGTTGAACGATCAGTCACGATTTTAATTATCCAGGAGGAAAAATGAAAATGTTTCTTTATATTATTTAAATAATATAGATGAATATTATCGATGTAATCCTCCAATGTCAAATGGATTCAAACAATATAAAGTAAATTATTGTAGTTTTTTTCTTTCTTTTCTTTTCATTATCAATACGAATTAGTACCTACTCCTCATAGTTTTAATGGTATGCAATGGTCATTTATACGTTTATATATCCAAGCAATGTTTTATTATGATTTATCAAGTGTACAATAGTACTGCTATTTGTATCATTCTGTAGTTAGAGGGCAAAACTTGTAAAGAATTCGTATGACGTTCTTCTCTTTTTCTTATTTTTTTAATTATGATTTCAGTTTCGTTTGTGTTCATAGTGGCTGGGCTATTTTTGGCGATTGCTTATTAATTATTGTTTCATAGGAATTCTTACTCTCGACATGGATGTAAAGAGTTTTGGTGATTTTTCGTTTTGTATGTTACGACATCTGAGTACACCCATATACGCACGCATACGGAAGAAAATATAACCTCGGGGAGTGACAGGACTTTTTGCAATCGTAAATACATTCCGAGTCAAACTTTCTAGAACACAGAAACAATCAACATGAAAGACTGCATGATTATAGGAAAATGATGCATCTTTTGTTGCGCGCTTGGATCTGTAGTTTCAAAATCGTTGATCCTTCAAAAGAAACAAGTTGTGCATAGAAGAAATGTGCCTCGCAGGTTCAATTCAGCAGCGAGGAGGGCGAAGAATCACAGAAGGAAGATGATTCGTTCATATTCAACGAGAATTCCAACAATTCGGCTAGTCCAAAAAAAAAACGTTTACGCGTTGCGCAAATGAACAAAATCGAAAGATCGTCTGCTAAGCGTAACAAACGCCACAAGGAGAGTATTAAAACGCTCAGGTCGTTGACACCGAGTCAATTGGAATCGATCATTGGTGGTAGTTTGACCATCGAGCCTGATGATGTTCATGAACAATAATGAAAATTAAACGAAAAAAAAACAAACAAACATTACCAGATATTTTAGTTCCGGTTATTGAACAATTTGATTGTACATCTTTTAATTAGTTAAACGCATCGTAGAAGACATTTTTTATCATGAATTTTAGGTTTTTTTTCTTTTCGCGTTTGTGAACGATACGATGCAATTATTAGAACGACGATCACGCTGCAGTGAGATAGCGAGAACAGAAACGTTGGAAGTATATGATAAAAAACTGACCAAAATATAGAAGAAATTGTAAGTCGATGAACATACACTGACATATTGTTGTCAATGCGAGAGAGACTAATTTTGGCAACGCGGATATTGTCGCTATAACGTATTCTTTATAAGAAAAGTATGCCGAACAAAGGAATCGTGTATTAAATTGTAAAAAAGGTTCATTTATAGATGAACGCAATTAGGCAAACAGAAAAAAATAAATATATCGATGTTATTTGGAACTACATTTCTATGTTAACCCAACGATGTCACTCCATCATTATTATCAATGATGTGAGGCGAGAGAAATACAACAAAATCTTATTCAATATGCTGAATATCAAACGACTCCACTCAAAGCTAAACGACAAAATCATTTTTTATTTCGTACTCATAAGTTTTAACGAGCAAACTTAATAATTGTATAAATCGATGAAAATTTAATGGTGAGAAGGTTAATTTGACCGTGACAAAAAGTGTTTGTTATCGAAAAATAGGCTTGCTTTATTTATAATGACCGATTTAGTTCTGGACTTTGACGAATAATTCGTCAAATTTTGTTTAAGGCTCATTGATATTGGGATATTTCATTTCCAACGATGAAATAAATACAGCGTTGTAATAGTGGTCGAATCGAATATTTTGTTTATCCTTTATACACACGAAATAATACAACAGCCAAATAAGTTGGCCGATAAGTTTTCTTTCTTTTTTTCACACATTCATTTACAACAATAGATAAAGAAAAAATTGACGTGTCATCGAATATTTAACGCAAGATATATATATATATTACTTAAAAAATACATTGGCGGCATTTACTGTACAAAGGAATCACTCGTGCATACAATAATCGACGATCTCACGATATCGATGGGTAAGCTCGTGCTGTTGTAAAACCATTTTGCTCCTCGGATTCATAATTACAAGTATACTATGACATAGTATCTAACGTTACACTTATTTCACATATTCATAGAGTACCAAATGTATTTATACAGGAAAAATCACATAGGACTAAGCCAAAAAACACTTTGTTTCAAACGTACCATCTTTTTCTCTGTTCATTGAAATTTAAAACTGTAAGAACGTAACAGCCATGTAGAAGATCTTCAATTTCATAAAGCAAAACCCACACAAAAATTCGAATGTATTTTATCGGATTATTGTTAGTGCAGCGAGAATCCTTCAATCGAGAATAATCAATTGATGTTATCGTATTCTCATTGTGAATGAATCTCTCGCTTGTATTTCGACAATTAAGTGTGAACGTCTCGTCCATAGTCTTGGTACAACTTTGGGCTGTCGTGAACAGATGGACTTCTGCTGAGAGCTTGTGTCGTCGTGGTTGTCGTTGACGGAGTGTTTGAGTTGATCGATATTGTTTCTTCGGTCGGCAAAGTGCCTATTTTTTTTCTCAATACTGGAGCTATAAAGTTTTGACTGGTGGTTAAATCTCGTCGAGGCACTTGACCCTGAAAATGAAAAATTGTTTTAGAAAAAACATCACTTTGCGAGACATGCATCTTCCGTCAATAGATAAACGAGATGATTTTTTATACTTTAGGCTTCGAAGCTGGTAGAGTTGCTCCAGTTACGAGGCCTAAAATGCTAGCTGCAAAACCACTGAGCTGGAGAGCTGCTAATGGCGATAAACCTTTTCTAACAAGACCAAGAGCTAAAAATGCAGCTTGTCCGAGTACTGGAGCTGCTCCTGCTGCATTCGCAGCAGCTCCTGCTAACTGCCCACCACCCACGCTCGGTCCATAAGCGAAACACAAATTGTGGCGATCAACCTAAGGTGGAACAAACATTCTTTCACCATCGAGAGGAAAAAATTAATTTATCGATAGAAACACCTTCGCTGGAACTCACCAAATGCTTCACCGATAGATACAGCAGTCCAAAAGGCGTGATCAAAGGGCACGCAAGACTGTAAACCGTTGTCATCGTGAACACGAGAAGCAACCAAGCGTAATGAGCACCCAATGGAAATTCCCATAAAACAGCTTTTCTCACATGCACACGTTCAGCTCGACTTCGAGCTATGCAAAGCCGAAAAGTGTACAGTGCCAGTTCCGAAAATCTCATTAATTCTAATCCGCTTCCTAACAACGACGCAGTTATAACGTAATTCACGAAAAGAGCGCCCTGGAAATGAAAACACAAAGTCTTTCAAGCAATCGAATAACGAGAATATTCAACAATTCAATTTCGGTCCTAAATTTTCCTCGCAATTTTTTCACCATGGTTGAGCTTTGCATCGATGAATCTTTCAAGGAGCGACTTACTGTCACTGTTTTCCTTTAATAATTCATGCTACAGAGTCAAAAAAAGTCCAAATCAAATTTCAATTCTTCACAGTTGCGACTCACAGTAACGTACACAAAATTTTGCAAAAACTTTGGCGATTCAATTACCTTATCAGCCAAAAAGACGCATTCCCATCTCCCAGTTTTGTTCCCGGGAGTGACGGTCCATTCGAAAAATGCTTGAGCACTGGTCAGACCAAGACTCGGAAGTATAAGAACCATGAGAAGCAGCAGGAGCAAAGTTTTTCTCATTACAGCCCGATTCAGGCCGCTTCTTGTCCAGTGCCTTACAAGAGCTTCGCTTCTCCCAACAAGAGCGGGCATGAGTGCCGCGATAGTGACGAGTTGTAAGGTCGGCAAAAAGGTGAACAGAACGCTGTTGTGATTCACGACGTCACCGGTACTTATTGGTATTTTATTCATTGTCGCCACAATAACTGCCGGAGTTGTCAGGAAAAACAGAGTTATTCCAAGTGCTAAATTAATAAATATAGCATTGAAATACCAGCAAGGACGTGGTACGTTTAAATTTTCCCAAAATATGTCAGAAGGCGCCGGTGCGTAATCGACGGTCCACTTTATGGTTGGCGCCGACCGCAATTGTCGTCGCATTGTTCTCGCTGCGCCTGGAGTGCCTGAGATTTAATGAAAGTAACATTTTATATTGCTGTAATAAATAAGAACATTGGAAAAATATTTCCAAGGATTTCCATGACTTCGACCGCTTTAACTGTAAAAGTAACACTTTGAAAATGACTAGCAGAGTGTTCAAATTACCGAGTGTGACGAATGCAACTCCCAAAGGTCGACTTAGAGCAGCGGCTCGTTCTTCCTTGACCATTGCCGTTAACCGAATTTCCTCAGCCGTGTAAAATTCTTCAGCATCGACCTAAATATTCACGATCACCGTCAAACGGGGTTATTAATTTGTTTGAATAATTTTATCGGCAAATGTTCTCCTTGAAATTACTAACCGTTTTGCAACAGCAACCTATGACTTGGCCGCAAGGGTACGGATACATCTGTAATCGTTCTTTTCTCTTATTGTAACTTTCGCAATAAAGTCTCGCCTGTTCAGCGCAATCCCTCTGTGCGTCTAGCGCTGATAATCTTTTAATGTCGTGAGCCAGTGTGACATCTTCGACCGAGAGTGTAGGAAAAGCTTCTCTAAAATCAAGAAAAGATTAAAAACTATTCGACTTGGAAAATATAGATTTTTCCATTGTTTTTTTTTTTTTAGTACTTGAAGTATTCCATGAGGCTGTTCGCATCGCATTGATGCTTCGGAATTTCCGTTATTAACAACGTTCTTGCTGCTAATTCACCAGCTGGTCTGGCGTCTCGGACCTGAATCGGGAAAAAACATTTTTGCTTCATAAACTCGAATGAAAATGATTTTGCATAAAGAAAAATAAATTGCCAAACACTGGCTCTGTTTCTTTTCTTCGAAAAAGTCGCATAACCCATTACACAACCTTTAGTAGTTCAGTCCAGAAAGTCATTCGATAAACAACGTTCGAGGTTTCTCAATGTCGAAAAGTCATGTCACATGATGGTTAATAACTCATCTAAAGTAAGTCTGTCTGCTGTATTGATAAAAAATAAATCTACAAACCTGTTTCAGAAATCGTCGCATGACAAAAGCACCAGCAGGTAAATATAATAATATCAAAACAGAATAGACCCAGATCCAGGAAGACGAGGGATCTAAATTGGAGAGAGTCGTGTGACTGAAGGTTGCATTTGCACCCTGCATCTGGCCGCTTAAATTAATGGGTAAGGCAACGCACAGTGAAACCAATGTCATCATAGCTGTTAGCAGAATCAGATGACGTTCAAAAGAAATGTACAGCAAGCCATCTGGTCCGGCTCGTCTCAGTAGTTCAGCGTCACTGTGGAAAATTGAATATTTGAAAACATGAGGAATCATGATGCAATTCTCATTTCAAAAATGTGCAAAATGAAATAAACCTTCTCTCGTGATCTATTTCAATCATAAAAAATGAAAATACTTACGTGACTTTAAAGGCAGTTACTATCCAAGTTAAAAAACCTCTATCTATGTGAGCCAATTGAGCATTGGCAGAGGCCTCAATAGCAGAAACATCCGCTTCTTTTTCCTCATTGTCCCCATAGAACAATTCCATCCATCTGTTGTCAGTTTTATGCAAGAGAGCGAGTCTTCCATAATTCCAAGCTTTTTTACGCAGCAAACCAAACAAAATTACCAAAAACTGTAAAAGTTTAAGATTCAATTTGAGAATCAAAAGACCGTCGCATTGTAGCAGAAAATTTTAAGACAAATCTGTAATATGAATCGCTCACCATAAAACCTATGAAATTTAACAATAAATTGGCTGGTATGCCAGCATAAAAATCTGGTATTATTGTTACATTGAACTTTCGGGCCGGAACACATGTTTCCGATGGTAGATCGTAAAAATTATCCCTGTAAATGAAAAAAAAAAGTTAATTTATTAGTAACAATTAGCAAAATGCATGAACAATTTTTTTATTTTGCATATTTTATCACTCAAAATTTTGTACACTTATTCAAAGAGCTAATACGAAGAAAAATCGAAATTCAAACCAAAAGAATATAAATAATGATATAAACAAAAATGAATTGGATAGAAATCTAGAGAATATTCAAGTCTTTTATTCCGGACATTAAATGAAAAAAAAAAAAAAACGTACAATGTGAAAAATTTTTGATTATTATCTCCAGTAAAACAAAGATTTGAAAAATTTAAGAATTATTCAAACATAAATAGAAATATAATTCCATATTATTGTCAAAGTTCACGAACAATTCCATGAACTAAAAACCAACCGACTTAATATAAAAACAATGAGACAAGATAAAAAGCGAATCGCTCAATCATTACGAACAATAAACAGATTGTTGGTTTATCATGTCTTGTGTGTCAAGAAAACGAAAAAGTGAAAGTTTATTTCAACGGATGGCAACAAAGGAACAAGGTTTTTCCAACGAATATATTGCCATTTCCCTGTATATGAAGTTTGTTATATATATATGAACATATGACGATGCACGGAAATAAACATGGCAAATAAAATTGTTGCATCTTCGATGTCCTGTCCTGACAGTCAGATGAGTTACGGAACAAAAGAACGATATATGATGATTGAAACACGTTCGGATATCTACGATCTACTCTGTTGTAAATTTTCGTACTAATAAAACGATCCGTACACATTGAAATTTTTGTATACTTACGTGTTATTATAATAATCCATACCGACTAAAGAATTTTCATCACCAAATTATCACAACGATATTAGGTAGATATGATAATTCATTTTAAGAAACATGTGTCAACTTGACACATCGCACACGCGAAAGAGCCGAGAAGTCCAGAATCACCCAGCGTAACCTGAAAGTTCAACCCGATGTATACACGTCGCACACATTGAAGAAAATAATACAAGTGTGACTGCGTGTTGCGTATCCGCACTCACCAACACATTCATCTGATCCACACGACCGTGTGCCGTGCAGATTCGTCATCATTATTTTTTTTCTATATCTACTACAGAGTATTCGTTCAATAATTACTCCGGACTCCACAGTAGCGTTTGCGAGAAATTCTCTTGTCTCAGTGCAAATAACTCCAAAAATATACGATTTTCTGATAAGATAAAACAAGCAATTTAATTTATGTTTTTGAACATATTCACGTTGTATCATGAACAAATTCTAGAAAAGTATGAAGGTCGCACCGAACCAACCACATCAATAAAAGTACGAAAGTATGTTAGGAATTTTATAAAAAAAAGTACTTACTAACCATAATTATAGGCTAACTACAATGAGACTATATAGTAAAAGTGTATAAAAAAATCATATATATGGCACAAAATAAATTGCTCACCTGTCACATACTATACCAGCAAAGAGCTGTTTTTTTTTTTAATGATAAAATTTGGTAAATAATACGTTTTTTGAATTTCCATGGTATTTTGCAACATGTGTTTAACAAAGAATTAAAGACTGTAGTCTTAGAAGGTATATTTGAAGGGTCAACAAGATTGAAATTTTTCACTTTTTGTATCGATTTACCTTTCAAAAAATTCGTATTTTTATGGTCTTTGATTTGCTTAATCAAATATAAATGTAATTTGCAACAAATTCTCATATTTCAAAAAGGTAAAAATAATGCAAGGTATACGATATCAAAATAAATTTATATTTTCTGTCTAACGACACTGCAAATAAATAAATAAATCGTACTTTTTTCCACATTCGTATTTTGTATACCTTGAAAATATATACATTTGCCTCTTTCGTTGATAGTTTTATTCCATATTTCTATAGCTATAGCATCATTTTCGTTGATATTCTTCCACTGGCTGTAAATCTCCGGTCGTGATGGAATCCAAAATCCAGATTTCTCGCAGACCGTTTGCCCCGATGGTCAGTTTCGATTCACTCACATTCTCGGCTATTCTTCCTCCCGCCGTTTTGACCAATTCCTTGAGAATATTGGGAGGTGGAGAAGTTCCGTGTTCAATGTGAATGGGTCCGCAGGTCGTAAATAATTCGGGAACGTAAGCTTTACCAAAAATCTGTCGATCTCGACGATTTTCCTAAAATTCAAAATAGTTATGAATATTTTGAAGCACTTCAACGACCGCAATTTTCATGAAATTTGATGTTTTTAACGAATCGTAGTTTCACAAGTGACGATAGAACTGAAATATTGAAGGCTTGTCGATTTACCTGCACAGCTTTTGAAAAATGAACCATTTCATAAGTTTCTGCATTGAGCCATTGCCTTTTTTCTAATGACTGTAAAACCCAATCCAGATTGACCAGCCAGCATCCTCGAATTATTCCTCGCAAAAGATTGATCGTCCTTACACCTGTACTGACTACATGGGTCGTTCGACTATTAACTGTCGAATTTATCTCCGCACCGCCGAGTTCCTTGATCACACTCTTTACTAAATCCACATCCCTTTGAAAATAATTATCATGATCATTCGCGTTAAAGGAATTACTGATAAGGACAAAACAATTATAATGAGGACAAAAAATTTAATTGACACATGACTACTCGCCGATCGTAAAAGGTTTTCATCCAACTTCCCATCATTCTTTGGTAACTTAAATCACGTGAAATTAAAATGATTTCAATTACCCTTTCGAAAATCCGGTTGCGACTATAATGAGTTTTTGCGACTTAGAAATTCGTCCGGCCACGGATAATTTCTTTTTTTCCAAAAACTCATTCACAGAACTTCGCGAGTCATTCGTGGTGGATTGACTGTTTTTTTTTTTATTTAAACGTTCCATCAGTTCTCGATCAGCAATTTTTTCCACGACGATTTTTTTGCTGATTACTTTGCGTGGTTTTCTCATCCTTGACTTTCCCTTCTGTGTTTGGGTATCACGAACGTTTGAACACGTTGGCTCGTCGTCCTCGTCCTCGTTCTCTCTAATTAAAGATTCTATTCGTTTTTCCGCAACGGCGCGAGCATCCTTCCGATTTCGAAAACGCTTCCGCGGCTTCCAGACCACCGGTTTTTTTGGAGACGGCTCTGCAGGTGACACGGGACTGAAGGAAACGATCGCGAAATTGTCTTGAAGCGGTAGTAATTTTTTTTTTTTCATCACTGAATTTCCTTGCGTCGCGTTATTCGAATTGTTGAGAACTGTTTCGTTTGGACCGGGGACGGTTGAAGCTACACTCGCGTTTGGCCCCTTTGATCTTTCGTTGGTGTTTGATCTCTCCGACGTTTCGTCTTCTCCGGACGAGTCCTCGATTATTCGAGGGTTTTCCGTATTGCAAGTTACCCTGCATGGCGAATCACCGAGACCGAGGATTATGGTATTGGTCGGTGCCGTTTGGTACTCAGGACTGCTATCCGATGAGTCAAAATCTCTGGAATATTGAACGTTTGTAAGAAATGTTATAAACATGAAATACATGCAGTCAAAATTCTGTCACTCAAATTATGAATCCATCAAACACTTTGAAAACCTGAACAATTTATTTTAGTAAACATTTTTTGGTATCGTTGTTTTTGAGAATCTTTTTAAATTTTCCTCTTTTCGTCAAGTAAAGAAAATCTGTTCAATCATTAATTTGTTTATGTATTCTTTCTGATTTTTTTTTTTCAATTCAGGAGAAAATTCAATTATACCACTGCTATGGTACTTACGAAGATTTTTTGGTACATTCTGCTATCGTTTTCGTGAACTGTTCCCTCAACCAAGCCCCATTTTTCTTCCTTATAGTTTTTGATCTGATTTGAGTTTTCCACAAAATCGATCTACTGGGTGGATAAGGAGTACCTTCAACAAAACTAGGGCCTTCTTCGTGCGATCGATTATTTAGTGAATTTTTGCTGGAGATATTTCTCAATCTAGCAGCCAGCGACATATTTTCGGTCGAATTAGAATCACTGTCACTGATGATCGTTCTTTTTCTTCCCTTATTTTCTGGATTCGAAGCATCGGACTCCTCGCACGAAGAATTCGTTTCTTTGGTCGATGACGTTTGTTCATGAGATTCCAGAGACGTGTTGACCTTCAACGAAACTTCAGCAACATGATCATTTGGTGAATCTCTTTCAATTTCTTTAGTTTCAAGTGAAGCTTCCTTAGATATTCTTGGAGATTCTTCCGATCCTTTGGTTTCTGGTTCATGAGACAATAAACTCGTAGACGGACTCACATTCAAGGAAGTACGAATACTTCGATTGGTTCTTGACAATTGATTAAGAGGAATGTGACCCTGTACATCTGTTAATTCCATAGGAATCACCTCAAAGAAGCTACGATCTTCTAAACCTTTCTCCTGCTTCTTTGAAACATTACTTCGAGCCTTCAAGCTCAATGACGTTCGCTTCGACGTGGAAGCAACAGGAACCTGAAATGCGGTTATTTCCATCGGCGTGAACGAAGAATTGCCGATATATCGAGTAGTTTCTTCTCTACTGGTGTTTGCTTTCATCGCCGTTGATTCTTTTTCATTTGGTTGAGACAACTGATTGTCAAAATTTCCATGACCTGACATGAAGGAAGAACACATGACAGGTGGTCCTATGTCTGAAATAGTGGAATCTATTGATACGTCTAACCTCGGATCTGTCATCCGAGTTAATTGGACCTTCAAAACTTTTTCCTTTATTTTTGACAGAATATTCTCACAGGATTTAACATTTCCTCCAAGTATAGAGCTCTCATTGATTTTTGAGATATTCGATTGAAAATTCTTTCTATTTGAATCTTCCACAAAGTGTCTCTTGGAGCCAGAACTGTGGATTTTGCACAATGAGTTTATTTTTTTTTCCATACCAGTTGTCCTTGAATTTTTATTTATTTCCTTCAATGCGTGTCTCTTTCCCTTCAGTACCGTTGCAGTCTTCACAGCCAATTCTGTTTTGCCATCAAAGATTTCTTGAGTTTTGCTCATTATCGCATCTCGCAACTGCCTGCAGCTTTCGTTTAGAGCAATCTCTTTTTCATTTATGTCATGCATGATCAGAATCTTTGAGCTAACTTCGCAGTTTGATTTTTCAACTATTTTTGGCAGTGCCGACCTTCGCAAACTTATTCTGCTCTTTTTACCCATCGAGATGTCAGTCTCTGGCTGAGTACTCCTGAAAGATCCATGTCCAGAATCTGACAAGTTAGATACGAAGCTCAGATTTACTTGCAAAGAACTTCGACGTGAAGATGGAATTTTGTTTTGAGAACTTTGTAAGGCTGGATGTTTTTTTCTCCTAGGAGCCATGATCCTGTTCAATAATCATTGCATATTTATTGACAAGACTTGGTTGAAAAAGTAAATTATGCATAAGAATTTTTCAGTGAATTGTGAGAGGATGGGAAATGTCATTTATTCAAGGAATATATTTATACAAATTTAGCTTTTCTGAAAAGATCAGAATTCAGGAAAAAATTCAGAAAAATTCTCAAATATGAATTTTCTATGAAAAAAATCGTTTCCGATGCGGAAATGATAATGTCGAAACACGATGAGATCTCAACACAAAAGTACTCACGTGTATGCATTTATTGTGAATCAATTACGATGATTACGGATAAACAGAACGTGTTCAAACTTGTCTTTATTACGTTGAACGCAATAAACCGTGTTTTCGTAAAAATGATGTATTTTTCCCATGCTAATTTCCGTCACGAGGTCGAAAAACAATGAAGAGACAGTATTCAAGTGGAATGTTTTGATTGATTGTTACTACATTGACCGTAGTTGTTTTGATTTTTTGCTTTGAACTTTGAATGTAACGTAAACTTTTCGTGGGAGATTCACGAGAGGGGGGATGGAGGAAAAAAATACGCAGCCGGCAAATCGACCATGATTTCGTAATCATAAATATAAAATACACAATATAAATATCATCTGTCACATGAATAAACACTGAAGCGGAAAGAATAATTTTCGGAACTGATACATTTTAGTTTAAATTATTGAATATATATTTATTAAGATAAAGCTCTTAACACCGTTGAAAATTATTCTGAAAGGCAGGTTATGCGACTCGAGTGGTCACGCGAGAGTCTTAAAAAAAAAAATTCAAATGTTCAGATCGATGAATTTTTACCAAATATTTAAATAATACTTGAGATATCGATCTGCGAAAAATAGCCAAGTTATTGACTTTCAACGTTCTTGATAAACAAAGATATTTTGAAAAATGTATAAAATAGTGCTTCATTTGTCTGGAAGTTGCGCGGTAATTATGCTTTCTCGATTGAGTCGCACTTCCGGTGGAGGGCAGCACAAGTCTTCCGGAAGGCGGATGTCGTCAGCGTCCCTTGGTCATCACTTCTCTGGTCTTCTCTAGCGTCAGTCGTGCTTCTGAAGTCGGTGAGTTGTTATCCGTAATATTAATGTATTTACTCTAGCAATCTTCGTTTTATTTATCGTAAATGTTGAAGAGTAAATCTTAGTATCAATTGAGACGATAATAGTTTTGTGTGTATGTTGTGTTTGAATGTATATACATTGCCAAGAGATTCGACGCCGAAAAAATGTTGTGTGCCGGGTAGACGACGCGTTATTATTCGTAAATGAATGTTCAATCTGTATCTTCTCATACTATACCAATAACTTCTTAAAGTTCGATTATTGCCGTTTCAAATAGACTCAATTAAACAAAATTCTGTTGCCAAAAACTATTGTTCGATATTCGACTGTATGTTTGGTAGGTTACGAGTGTAGTTATTAAAATGGCCGCCCGACTACATGCTAACTGGTTAATTGCATTGTCTCAAACCCCGGATTCGAAAGGCCTTGGTCGAGCTCGCCAGTCTGAAAATTTCCAATCGATATCTATTTCTTCTCTTTGTCACAATTACGCCAGTAGCGCGATAATAATTTGAGTGCACTGTGAATGAAACTAACGCGCTTTTTTTCAAAATGGTCGTCCCAGCGCGTACTAAAAAATTGTATTTTTTTTTATTTTATTATTTTTTTTCAAACGAAAAAGTAATAGGAATGCCGACAAGATTGAACATACATACGTAGCTAGTTTTATACTTAGAAATCATAAACAATGGCTTCATTTCACTACTTTTCAAATTTGTGGCACAAATGTTTTATGGAAACTCGAGCATGGGACGAATTTATCCACTTTTTATGGTGTCGAATATCCTTATCTTCCCTTATTTGGATCGCAAAAAGATCAATTTGTATATTGCTGCAATTCGGATTTTGAATATTGAATCCTCTATTTTTTGACAAACTCAACAAAGATTCAACAATTTTTTACAACTACATAAAATTAAATTTATTGAAAATATTTAAAATACTCGAAAATAATTCGTATTCGTTGTTATTGTTTAAATAAATGTTAAAGAGAAGAGCAAAAATTTAAAAACTGAAAACTGTATAGGACGAAATTCATCAACTTTTTTCGTTGCCATTAGATTAATTCAGCATTCTCTATTTTTTCATTTAAGCTTCCTCGTGCTGATATAAACCAAAAATAAAAAATGGCAGACAACGACGATCTTTTGGATTACGAAGATGAGGAACAGACGGAGGCAGTTGTAGATGGATCCGGAGATGTTCCAGCCAAGAAGGAAGTCAAGGGAACTTATGTTTCCATACACAGTAGTGGTTTCAGAGATTTCCTCTTAAAACCTGAAATACTTCGTGCCATTGTCGATTGTGGTTTCGAGCATCCCTCTGAAGGTAACTTTGAAAATTTAATGCTCATCACATAAATTTGAGACTTGAGTGAACTTTTAATTACACTGATATACACAAAAGTGAATTTTCCACACGGATACGTGTGATAATAAAATGATGAATGCAATAGATAGGGACAACCGATTGTTTGTGACGAATTCTATCTATCCTGAATGTTGAATGAAAAAATTGAGTATTTTAAATGAAATCGATGGCTCATATGATTGACGCTTGTGAACATTGACATATTTTACAGTGCAACACGAATGCATCCCTCAAGCTGTTCTTGGCATGGACATATTGTGCCAAGCGAAATCTGGTATGGGAAAAACGGCGGTATTCGTATTGGCGACACTTCAGCAGCTCGAGCTCACCGAAAATCAAGTTTACGTCCTCGTTATGTGTCATACGCGAGAACTCGCCTTCCAAATAAGCAAGGAATACGAACGTTTCAGCAAATACATGCCAGCCGTAAAGGTAAATAATGTTTTGAGTGTTGTCATTGAAAAAACAATTGTGCAAACGAGGAATAAAATTAATCGAGCAAAACAAAAATTGTTCAAACAAGAAATCATTCAAGACATTGCACGCGCATAACCTTTCGAAATAATCCTCGTATGATGTGAAGAAAGTCTTAGCCTAAGATGATGACTCATATTATACCACTACCCAACACTGACGATGATTATAAAATTCCATTGGAAAAATATTCTGCATATTACGAAATGACTTAGCCCTAACTCTGTTTTGTTTATTTTTATCACAGGTTGGTGTATTTTTCGGTGGTTTGCCCATTCAAAAAGATGAGGAAGTACTGAAGAGCACTTGTCCACACATCGTCGTTGGAACACCCGGGCGAATTCTCGCCCTTGTACGAAGCAAAAAACTCAACCTGAAACACCTCAAGCATTTCGTGCTCGACGAATGCGATAAAATGCTGGAATTACTAGGTAAATTCATTACATTTTCTCAACAACGTTTCTGTTCATTGAAAATCAGAATTCTTACGGATGATGTATGAACTATCTTAGCCTCAGATGATGACGCTCATATTTACCACTACCCACTACTGACAATAAGCTCCGAAACTCTGAATATTCCATACAACAAATATTTATACATCTCTAATCAACTTTCGTTTGCGTTTTTTGGTTTTCAGACATGAGAAGAGACGTACAAGAAATATTCCGTAGTACGCCGCACGGCAAGCAAGTCATGATGTTCAGCGCAACATTGTCCAAGGAAATTCGGCCAGTTGCGAAGAAATTTATGCAAGACGTAATTAGCCAAACTTCCTCTACACTTCGAACTACGATTGTTACGACTTCGTACGGCCCCACGTGTTTGCCACTGCTACCACACCCGGGACAGAGCTCAGGCCACCCTCTATATTTCGATCGTCATGTTAACCGCGGCGTAGGCTAGTTAGACGAACGGAAAAACAAAAGCACGTACACGTTACGAAGACCTATGAATAAGGATCGTCGGAATATCCCAAGAACCAAACGAAACAACTTCCCAATGGGAAATCCTCGAATTCCATCTTTCTCCCGAGCCAGCTCCCTCGGAATTAAGTTCCTCAATCCCGTATCCTGCATCCACATCGCGTAAATCTTTTGTTCAATCCTGACCAGTCCTTGTTCGTCACAAAAATTCCTTATAAAAATATCATAAAACGATCCTAAAGATATTCCTGAAATTCCTGAAGCCGCGTCCTCGAGTTCTCACGAACGAATTCCTCTCATCGTTTTGTAAATCCAACAAGCCCAAATCTTGATCCCGTTTAGTTGAAATTGTCTCTCCTAAAAATCATAAAACTACCAGTTTCCTCCGAGTCCACTACGTAAATCTTCCTAAAATGATGACAATTTGAAAACTACGTACCAAAGTTAAAAATTGATTGAAATGTTTAAATCGCGTTACGATAAGGGGAGGGTGCTCAGGGAGGGACGTTGATAAAAAAAAAAACGGTATACGACGCGTAAAGGGTGAATCGTGATGGAGTTTGCAATGATATAATTCAAAAGGGGAGGTTGGGCGAATGGGAGTAACGAGAAGAAGAAACATCAAGACAGCCTGAAGACAGAAGAACGCAAGAAAGAAGAATTCAAGAGGACGTCCGTTAATGGGGGAAAGAGCGACGTTTAGTTAGGGCTACTTTCATTAGATCCGTTTAACGTAAAAGAGAAAAATCATCGATTTAAAAAATCCTGGAATATCCTAAGTCGTTGAGGAGTTCCAGAAAATGTGTTCGCCACTAACGAGATCTGTGTGCTCTCTCACGCTCGAGCCATCAACCTTCGACAAATAATTATTCACAATTTCAATAACGCACGAGTGAAATGAGCCAGATGGATTATCCTGACTCGCATTTCCAGCGAGATTTTTCATTCGCTAAGAGAGCATGTTATTTCACGGCTTTGTGAAACGAAACAAAATACCCGGGGCTAGATGATTCGCGGTGTTAGAGAGAATCTCAGTGAGTGCCCCTTAAATCTCTCATCCACGAGATCTAAATCGTGATGAAAGGGAAAGAGATAAAGAATGAGAGTGAAAGGGACGAATAAAAGTCCTGCTCTTCTATCACACCCCCCCGACCGCGCACGTGCATCGAGAGGATTATTCGGTCAGAAGGAGTTTTGGCACACAACAATGTCAATGGAGATGTGGTGGCTGAGCAATTCCCAGGGGTGCTCCACAACTTAGTTCTGACACTCTGTGGTGTGTGTGTGGGTGGCAGCCTGTCGTTTTCGTTGTTGGCACTACCCAGAGGTGGAAGTCGCCGGACCGTATGTTATCAGTATGACTCAAAAATAACGATCGGCATTACGGGAGCAGTTCTAACGTTGTCACAAGTCCTTTTAACCGTCGCACTAAAAAATCTTTCGAGTTCAAACATACTGCAGCTCTCGCGATATTTTTTTTTACTTTTTATACGGTCGATTAACTTTTTTCTTTAATTTTCATTCATTTTTGAGCTCTATGTTTTTTCTTTTTATATGAGACTGCTCATAACTGCTCGACAGCCTCGCTCATAGACGAAAAAGAAAACAACAATACTGAAAGATGCGAAAGAGACCTAAGGGAACACCGTAACGTTTCAGAAAAAAAAAACGAATTACCCAGACTTCGTCAATATCTCAGTTTTCGTAGAATAAATTCTCATTATAATATTTTTCTCTGTTACACAGCCTATGGAAATCTACGTTGACGACGAGGCTAAACTCACTCTCCACGGTCTTCAGCAACATTACGTTAAACTCAAGGAAAATGAAAAGAACAAGAAACTGTTCGAACTTCTGGATGTTTTGGAATTCAACCAGGTTTGTTGGGCGAAAATTTTACATACGAAAAGCATGGAGACACGTTTCGATTGAACGAAGTTCTATTCATTTTCCTTACACATTCCAGGTCGTTATTTTTGTTAAATCCGTACAAAGATGTATGGCACTTGCTCAATTGTTAACGGAGCAAAATTTCCCTGCTATTGGAATTCACAGAGGTATGACTCAGGAGGAACGTTTGTCGAGGTACCAACAGTTCAAAGATTTTCAGAAGGTACGTTTAGTCCTATTTGTAAATAAAAAATTGAGAAAAAAATCAAAAAACAATGTATACAATGAGGATACTTTCAAAACTCATGATCACACCGTGATTGTTTACTCTTGAACTCTCTACTGAGTGTACGATAACAACAACGATTATTTTTCCACCTTAACGAAGCGACGATCTTGCTTATCCGATGTTTATTTTGATTTCAGCGTATCCTGGTCGCGACTAATTTATTCGGTCGAGGTATGGACATTGAACGTGTTAATATCGTATTTAATTACGATATGCCCGAGGATTCTGACACGTATTTACACAGAGTTGCCCGAGCTGGACGTTTTGGTACCAAAGTAAGTTTTTGTTTTCTCGTCAAAACCTTGGCTTAATGACTTTGGCTATTTGATTGCGATTTTAATAATTTTCTTCAAATTACAGGGTCTCGCCATAACACTGGTGAGCGACGAGAGTGATGCTAAAATTCTCAACGATGTACAAGAAAGATTTGACGTTAACATTACGGAATTACCTGACGAAATTGATCTCGCTTCCTACAGTAAGTTTTTCTTCCCAAATATCAGCGAATAATTTCTCATACATTATTTTCCATTCAATGTAAGTTATAAATCTTATTCTCTTCTTACAGTTGAAGGACGATAAAGACCCAGCGCAGCTGCCTAAAATTCAGCAGCTATGAATTAATCCTGTAAGTGAAAAATTTCGATTGTAAAATAAAATGATTCAACCATTCGTAATATTCTTAGTAATTGAGACTGAACATTGAGTAATTATACTTTGTACCTAATAAAATCTAAATAATCAACTTGCGAAAAAACATTCGTCAATTTTCTTTCACTGTAAATTCTTCATCCTTCGTCATATTTGTTTCAGCTGCCCAAGAAGCAACCCCGGGATATGTTCCATACGAGTAAACATGGGATTAAGCAACCGGTCGATAGAAGAGACGAATAAAGTTCTGTCATTCCGAAAATCTCGTCTCCGCCTCAACCAACAATTCAAAAGTCGAATTTAATTAAGTTGTTTTTTGAAACAACCATATCACCGGAGCGATGAATTAATAAAGAACTTAAAATGAAAAGACTAAAATCACGACAGAATACGCTGGAGGGGAGACTTGATAATACATACTCCAGTCAACGATAATAATAAATAACCATATAGTCTTACACGAATATTTATCTTTTACTTCTCACCATTAGTATTAAATTTAAAGATATGACAAACGAAAAACGATTACGTATGTGTGTGGGTGGGTGGGTGTGTGTGCACCGACGTATGTATTAGTGAGAATAATTGAAGAATAATAATTTTTTATAGTACGTAAATCATGCCCAAAATTCTTCAATTCCGTGTCCTTTTTTATTTTACTACCTCAAAGTCATTTTATTTATCTGTATCCTTCAATTTAGTTTCTTCGAATATCAATCAAACTGGCCGTTACTAGTTATTGGCTTTTATACTGGAATTTTGATTTCGTTTTGTGTTTGCAACAGGCTTTCAAATTTTTAACGTTTTATCATCAATGAAAAAACTCATCATAGCTGTGCTGTGGGAAGAATCAAATCCATAAAGCTCATTTAAAACTGATGTCAATACTACGCATAATTGCTTGTCAATACTACGCATTGACTTCGAGAAACAAGCAAATACTTGCTTGTTTCTCGAAGTCAATGTCTAGAAATTGGAAAGTGCTTAGCTCTAAAATGAACGTTCAAAATATTCTTTACTGAACAATATTTATACTTGGTCATGTGCACCAACTTTTTTTTGTAGCGAAGCTGATGCTTCATCGTGGACCTGATTTGCGATTTGGAAAATCTCATATATAAATTTGTTAATAAATTACTTTGGACTTGAGAGTGACTGAGGTTCTACGTACTCATAATTACTGGAATATGAAAATTCTCGCACTTGACGATAAAATTCTTTCCCGTGGAATTTGTATTTTTATTAACCCTTAGTGTGCACACACCTTCACAGCGAGACATTTCGTGCACATGGGGTCACTTTGAGCTCAGGTCATTTTTGACATCGAATATCTCGGTAACTATGCGCTTTTCGGAATAAAGGGTTTAGTCACTTTTTGCAGTCAATTGATCCAACTTTAAGGCTGCAAAGTCGGATTTCTAAAAAAATCTTTTTTCATTGTTCGAAAACGTGCTCAAAGTTGATAGTGCGGGTAAAAAGCACTTTTTCGGTTAAATCTCTCATGAAAAATTAAATTTTGAGTTTCGAAAAAAATCTTTACAGAGTTTTACAGACAAGGATCCATGCTTTAAGGGAAAAATAGTCCATTTTGAACCGTTCCAAAAAGTGTATTTATTTTGGAGTATGAACTGGCTATGCTCCCTACTTTTAGAGAGGGGATAACAATTTCTTAATATTGGGGGGTTTACTTATGAGATGCTCATCTGTAAATGCTATTCATGTGAGAAAAAAATTTTGGGGTCAATCTGATCCCAGATGCACACTAAGGGTTAATATTACAAAACATCAAGTCTGTCATTCCATTGTTCCATTGAAGATGGTGCTCGAATTTTTCTATCGTTTTGCCTAGAGAAATAAATTTGCTTGATTTTAATCGATTCAAATACAATTTGAAGTATTAAGGAGGGTGGCTAGCGACGATACAATGTTGCCGTGCTAAACCATGTTAAATACATTTAAAATTTCAAAATGATAAGAATTAATAAAATTTGGTGAACATATTCTTTAGTGCCAAATTTCACAATACAAAATTTTTAAGATTTTTCTTCTGTACAGTTTTCGAGTAAATGATCACTAAAGTTCACGTGTATAAGCATAGCGTTTCCATATATATAGGTATACATTCCGGGCATAAGAAATTGCTTTAATGCGTAATTACTCGATAACTAAGCAGAAGAGAATTTTGAAAAAAATTGTGTCTTCGCACTTGATGCTGAAGAACATTATCACCAAATTTGATCAATTTCTTATGATTTTGACGTATGTAGCCACCCTCCTTAAAGCGTATCATGATTTTTCTTTACGTTTGGTCTTCTAAATAATCTATAAAAGCCATTCGGGTTGTTATAGAAACTTTGTATTTTATCTGAGCGAAATTGTTTTTCATTGGAGTCCATTCAATGGACGATCATCGTTTGGAATACATTCACACCTTACCCTAATCATTTCTTAAATATATCAAAAAAAAACTAAGATAATTAGAAAACTATTTGGGTCTTGGTTTGTTGGGTAATTTGTTGCCTCCTTGACTGCCACCACCTCGGCCAAGCGGTGCAGGACCCCGACCACCACGTCCTCCAAATGTGCCTATTAAAAAAATTACAAAATTACGATAATCAATATAGTCTATGACAAAACAAACATAAAATTAGTCAGATTTTGCAAAGGTGTGTGTAAAAATTGATTAACATAAAATTATTCAGACCTCTTCCGCCTCCTCTTCCTCCTCGCTGATTTTGTCCACCCCTGCCTTTCATTTCCCCTCGGCCTCGTGACTTCATTTGAACATCTTCCTTCACCATATCAATAACTTCATCCGGTATACGAAGATATTTGATAGTACTGCCTCGAATGTAACATTCCGGCATCCTCCAGAATTTGTCACCATCCTATTACAAAATGTACATTAATCAAATGAAATAAATAACATTTATTCACTGTTTTTTTCTCTTTCAATAAAGAAAAAGAATCATTTACAAAGAAACTGATTTAAAAAAGTTCACAAACAAGAGGATTGAAAGTTGAAGAAACTCACTCTTGATGTGCAGATAACCTCCCTAAGATTGATGTTCATCCAATTGTCGCAACTGACTAAATGTCCGTTGTACGTTTCACCATTTTTGAGCTCAACGAGCTAAAATAAAAAGAAAAACTAGATATTATTCAATTTTTACGAAATTTTCAAAGAAACGTTTTATAGACGTTTTGAGGTTATAAACTTACCATAGGATGATTCTGTGCTGTTCTGAGTAGTGAAAGTGGCAACTGCAAGTATATTAAAAAGACTTTATTAATTACGACCTCAAATATTATATTGTTGCTCTATAAAGAGGTTTTTACCATTTTTAAACGGTTGGAAACACTTTGAACCCGGTGAAATATCGTAAATTAACGACGCGTGTAAGTGTCCAAACGCACAGTTGGCACAGTACACAAACGACGCTACTGAAAAATCAGCTGGTTTCTAGTTTGTGTTCCAGACTCAAACGTGATTCTAACCTCTCCGGCTTATTTTTTAAGGCCAAATAATTTGTAATATATCAATGTAACGATAATGTTGCATAACAGCAGAAGAGCGACCCGTTCTTTGTTGTCGAAATACGTTATTTTATCGTCCTACGACTCAACAAATTGTGTCAATAATTTTCGAGTATGTAACGGTGAAATTGTGAGGTTATGTTCGCAAACATGAAACTCTCATGATTATTTTTTTTAGGTCGAGACAATCGCCAAAAAAATTTCCAAGTTTTACAGTCAAGATGCTGCACAAGCAAAATTTGAGGCCACCAACGATGTATTGCCAGTTAACAAGTTTGTCAAAAGAAGTCACACTTGTGGTGAACTCTGCGCATCAAATGTGGGAATGGAAGTGCAACTGTGTGGCTGGATGGAATATCAGAGAATGGGAAAATTTATTACTCTAAGAGACGCTTATGGGTCTACCCAGTTAATTATCCCAATAGAAGTAAGTGAAATAACATTTGTTTGACACAAAAGTATTCATCATTTTTTTTTATTTGTATATCTAATTTTCCACTTGCAATAACAGCCCATCACACGCAAGTGTAGTATACGTTTTAACCAGCTTTTCTTCACTAAGTGTATTTATTTTTAAATAAACGTATACTTCTCTTCAGCATTTTTTTATCATATTAGTTACTGTCTGATATTTTAATTTTGAATGATGAAAAATTATTGTTCCAAGGAATTCTGTAGGTTAATGGGAGACAAAGAGAGCTTAACTACTCAGTTCATAGTTATAAAAATCTCATATACGCTTTCATGAAACATGATTGTCATTAATCACAGTAGCCTTCTTAGAAGATATTGCATTCCTCACCTTCTAGGAAGAAAACATAAATAATAAATTTTACTGGATCCTATTTGTTGGCAATTCTAAGAATGTTTTCATTACTTTATCCAGAAACAAGAAATTACAGATGTGATAAAAAAACTCACATTTGAAAGTGTGTTGTGTGTCACTGGCCGTGTTGTACCAAGACCTCCAGGCATGGAAAATAAAAATATGAAAACTGGATCAATTGAAGTACAGGTCGAATCACTCGAAGTTCTGAACAAGTCCTTGCCTCAGCTTCCTTTCAACATAAGACATTTCAATGTCGCAAAAGAATCCCTACAGATGCAATATCGTTATCTCACTCTACGTTTTCCAGACATGCAAAGAAATCTACGAATGAGATCTCGAGTTACAAACAAAATGCGAGAATATCTGGTGGATCATTGTGGTTTTATTGATGTAGAAACACCAACGCTCTTCCGAAGAACTCCTGGAGTAAGTTTGCCAAGAATATTCCCATGTAAACATTCACAAAATAAAAAAATAGAAGTGATAAACATTGAGAAGAATGAATATTCACCAGGGAGCCCAAGAGTTTATTGTTCCCACTCAGCATCGTGGGAAATTTTATTCGCTGGTGCAGAGTCCTCAGCAGTTCAAACAATTATTGATGATCGGCGGTATTGACAAATATTTCCAAATTGCACGCTGCTACAGAGACGAAGGCGCGAGAAATGACCGTCAACCTGAATTCACACAACTTGATATAGAAATGTCTTTTTGTGATCGTGAAAGTATTATGAGCCTCGTTGAAGGGTTAGTATCATATTGTTGGCCTTCAGATGAATTCGAACCAGTTAAATTACCAATTCCCCAAATCACCTTCGAAGAAGCATACGAAATTTATGGCTCTGAACAACCGGACCTGAGAATACCTTATAGAGTAAGTCATGTTTTTACTTAAGGGAGGTCATTTTTTCATCTTTGAAAGTAGGGATTGTTACGATTTGGTATTTTTTCAATCTCGTTTTGCATTCGTTGAACTATTTCTATACCTTTTAACACAGATTCACAATGTCACAGAATTTTTCAATGATACTGCAAACGACCCTGATTACCAAACTTATGCCATGTCATTTCCATCTGCTAAGGTAAGTTTAATCAACACAAAAGTGAAACTTTGTGCATCACCCTGAAATACTCAATTGTTTATTTCTTCTAATTGCGCTACCAAATCTTGTTTTATTTGTTAATTTTTGCAATGTTTTTTTTCATAAGATGACATAAGAGAACATGGAAACTGATTCAAGTATTCGATGCCCCTAATTTTGCTGTTTGCGACAGGCTCATTTAACAACTTCGACGAAAAAGAAACTGTGTCAGATCAGAGACCAAAATTTCACCAAAGTTAATCTCATAGACATGAAAATCGTGGGTGATACGTGGAAAACGAAACTGGATAAATTAATGTCGAACGAGGGAGTCCTGCAACTGGAAAAAACATTAAATATAAAAAATGATGATGTTCTGTTCATTACAAGAGGGAAGAAACAGGATGCGGTGAGCTTAAAAAGTGAAAATGAAATAACTTTTCCATGTTTTGTGAACATAATTTTCTCTCCTGATTCAGAGAACTTTATTAGGAAAAATTCGTCACGAATTTGCCAATGTAATGGAAAGCAACGGTCACGAAGTACGTTCGAAAAGTTTCGAATTTTTGTGGGTTCTCGATTTTCCATTATTTTACAAAGATGACGATGGAAATCTTGGATCTACGCATCATCCATTCACACAACCGCATCCTGAAGATTTCCACCTTCTCGAAACTGATCCTCTGAAGGTAATTAACATAGGAATAATAAACACTCTGTATCATTCATTTTCATTCGTTACACGAGGTTAAGTTCCCCACTCAAGTCGAATCGTTTGACATTTGTCGACATTTGATTGGAGATTGAGAAAAAAACTCTTTTCAGGTTCGTGGTTTGCATTACGATTTAGTTTTGAATGGTTCTGAAATCGCAGGAGGTTCGATAAGAATCCATAACGCCGATTTTCAAAAGCGTATATTGGAAATGTTGCAAATCGATCAATCACAGATGAAGCATTTGACAGATGCATTGGCGAGTGGAGCGCCCCCTCACGGCGGAATAGCTTTCGGTTTGTTTGTTTTTCGAAGAAACGTTTATTAATTGAAAAAAAGTACGTATAAGTGAAAAAAATACGATTTTAGGATTGGACCGCCTGATTTCGCTAATCTGTGGTACACCGAGCATACGAAACGTAATCGCGTTTCCAAAAACGATGGAAGGACGTGATTTGATGTCGGGAGCCCCGGTCGAGATATCCAACGAAGAGAAACGTTTATACCATTTGTAAACGTTATAACTGAAAATGTAAAATCTTAGTGACGAAAAGAAAAAAAAATAATTTGATATCGGTTCGCAAATTTTGCTTCGTAGTCCAAAAATTTTCATTCCCGTACGATGAATTTTCAGTAAATGCCCAAGTCCGCGACGAAGGAAGAAGAATCGAGAGACGTATCGTCAAAATATTTGCTCCGAGAGTCCGTCACATTGAAGAGTTGAAAAAACAGGTACGTAAAAAAAGTTATAAACGCAAATGTATATAAAAATGGTGTGTGTGTTTTATTCGAACAGTAAACATTCCTTGGAATTTTATTTTCTTCCTCTCATTCGTTTGCATCACTGTTTGCTTTGTTACCAAAATTTACAAAAAAAAAAAAAAAATGATGAAAATTACAATATTTAGATTGAATCACTCGGATTCAATCGTTTCGGTGTGCGCGTGACAAATTTTTGGTTTTCGTCTTTTGTTGTCCCGTTTAACTTTGCGCGCGCATGTTGTGTTCCGTTTCACATTTACACGGCCACAAAATCGTGTGAACTGTGTTGTGGTTACGTGACCACACAAGAAAAACATTGAAATCACATGCACAGACTCGCTCGCATCTCGTACAATATTTAACGGATTTCTGTATAGTCAAAAATATCGCGTTCGGATCGTAGTCCTAACTGACCGAGAGATGAGTTAGAGTGAAGGGCAGGAAATCGTCCATAACCGCGTTATGCATAATGCACGAGGCTCGAGATGACGAAAAAAACTTGAAGATCCGAATTTCACAGTTTTGGATTAGTGTAACGACAAAATTCGACGAGTTATATAAACACAAAGGCGAGACTTTTTACAAAACATTAATTTACAAACTCATTTTATTTTCATTATTTTTCAATATCGCAATTATAACCTCCACGTATATTGGAAGAACTCGACAAATTATTAACGAGGGTACGAGACGTGCCTCGTTTGAGCGATAAAAAAGACAAAACACTGAAACCTCCTCCAATTTGACACTACCAGTAAAAAAAAACCCATTTAAATAATTACAGCACTGTTTTTGAATAAATATGAGAAAAAAGACTGAAGTTTTCGGAAAATAATGTTGAAAAATGAGGGAGGTAAAATTGTCAAAATATTGTCAATAATGCGAGATTTAACGGCTAATGCGAACACGCCCCAGCGTAATCCTAGCATGGCTTGGGAGGAAAAAACTTGTTGTATCTTCGTCATTAGGTAAACTTCCGGTCAGAAAAACGTATCTGACAACCGCAAAACTCGAATATGAGAGAGAAAGAAAAATGCAAACGCATCACACACTGTTTCTTTTCGTTATCATCGTGTTGTTTTTTTTTCTTTATATTTTATAAAAAATACTATTTTACAGAAACACATTCATTCTCACCACTCGCTCATACATACAGGCGCACGCATATCTCAGTATAACTACATTTTTTCATTTTTTTTTCCCACCAATTTTTTTCTTTTTCGTGCCTCACAGACACGCGCGTACGCACACACGGACATAGATATGCTGTGGCATCTAAAACATCCACGTGGAGCATACACCTTCACAAATACCACATAATTTATATTTATATATAAATACATATATATTAATGTGAAATATATATATAAATATATATAAATATAAAAATATATATAAATTACAGTATTCTCTCGTATACAATAATGCACACGTGAATCCATTAACCGTCCATACAAACGCGCTTTTTTTCTCCACGAATCACAAAAACGTTCAAGCGTTAGTGAACGAACGACAAAAGATTAAATTTCGTACTCGTAGTCATTTACCTAACAGCAATGACAATTTTTGTTGTTATCGTGGTTTCTTTTTCTTCTTTCCAATATTAATATATAGTAATGGTGTGTGTGCCGTATTTTATTTACAAAATGGGAGAGAGTTCGGATACGAGAGCAGAGTTTCGCTTATCGTGTTCAATGTACATAGGTGGATTATTGAAAAAAAGAAGAAACCAAGGAAAAAAAATTCAACTAAAAAATAAAGGTAAGAAGCATGCTCTCCATTTCGCCGCGGGGAAGCATCCGAGAAAGCGTGTTGTATTACGAGTTTTATGAAGTTTTTACGCTAAATATGCACATCGCATAGACAATTATACATATATTTGTGGGTGTTGTCATTCGAAGAATCAAGGAAGCATAAATTCGTGTCCCGAATTTGTATGTATGTATGTATGTATGGGTGTGTGTGTGTGTGTGTGGATGTTTTTAGGTTATAGAGGATGCGTAATACGACAAGCTCATCAAGGATTTTATGTTCGGTGGGTCCTCCTTGAGGAATATATTTCTTTTGCTGCTTCTACCTTTGTTTTATCTCGTTTCTTTACGATCGAGCGGTTATAACCTCCCTGCCATTTGCGCGAACGTGTTGGTCTGGCGTTGAAAATAAAAAATAAAATAATATAGAAAACGGTAATAGCGATAAATCGTATGTCTCGTAGTGGCGATGGGTTTTCATGGATCCAAATATGTCAAGAATAAAAAATGTCAACATGTTTGAAATCTCGGAGATTCTAACCGATCCTCGGCCAAATGTTGATACATTTTTTTTTCCACATATTTGTATACATTAACCTGTGAACACGTTATTATTTCGTAAGTAATATTAGAATCATAGGAGTTACAGTACTTGGAAATTATACCATACAATGCTAAACGCAGGTACGACAAGGATGAAGAGAAAAAAAAACGTACTATGTACACGGTTGTGATACGACACATCTGAATACTAACGGTATTTTAGAGAAACAAAACAAAATGGAAAAAAGTACGAACGTAACCTCGAACGTGACAAAATTACGCGCTAGCAAATTGTGACGCGATGGAGGAACAAGATTTTTACACTGTCGTGTGTCCTTGTGAGAGTGCTTTTTTTTTCTTTGAGACGAATAACAATAGTCACGTTCATCGTGGCTATAAAACAAAACCATGATAAGTCACAAACGAGGGTGATACCGTGCGAATTTGTATAAACAGTTTGGAAGTCATGTTGAGAGAAAAACCTGTCAGTTTGAAAAACAAAGAGACGATGCATTGTCAGTCCATTTTGATTTTTTTTCCATTCATTTTGCAAATGCAAAATCGTGGAAATTGTTGATCATTCGGTATTTTATATTCGTGTTATAGAATTTTCTTTCTACTACGATTGGTAAACGAGAATTGTTTTGGAAATACACAATCGTGAAAAGTGAGACGATCTTTCAATATTTTGTATTCCATTTATAATAGAATTTTTCTTTCTACTACGATAAGCTAATGAATTTTCTAATGCGCGAATTCTTCGCACAAATAGTCGTCTGACTTTGTCGATTATTCTCAACGAATCATCTCTATTTGTATCGTTATTTTTTTTCTCCATTTTTCTCGCATATCACCACCCTCGTTAGCGGCCCGTAATAACCGAGACAGAAAACAGGAAAGAGAAGACAAATTCAGACACGTAACAACGTCTGAATACTTTCCTGTTTTCTTATCTCGGGTCTTCGGTCCTTTGGACTACTGCCGATAATTCTCGATGGAAACACCGCGAGGCAAAGTAGAAAGAAAAAAAAGGAAAATATACAAACGCGCTGTTCGAACAGCGATTTAACGAGTTTTCAAATACAGTCGCGGGTCATCACTGTTTCAACGATCGCTCACGTCGTTAGTGTCCTCGCCCTTTTTGTTTGTTTTTCGTTTTATTTTCTTTCTTCTACTTCTTCTTCTTCTTCTTCTTCTTCTTCTAGCCGCGTTGCTTTTTTCTTTTATTCTCTTATCTCTTTCCGGTCGAGTTGAGAGGTGGTGCCGTTGTCCCGTAAAATCATAAGGGCGCTCTTCAATGGAGCGCGAATTGTGTGTCGATGGTTAGGAAGCCCTCTCGTTGTCTGGATAAAATAGTTTCGTACAGTTTCACACGCACATATATTATGTATCGACGTATATTAATGTGTTTTGACACGTGTGATATAATTTATACGTGAAATTGTATGCAGTATATTGGTAAATGCAATTTGTAAAGGGTATTTAATTTTTTCCCTGTGGATTAGTCACTTTGGTAGAAATTTCTCTACCTCGTAAATTAGAATCCTTCGTTTATTGTGTAGCGTTTTATGTTGGAGCCTCGTAATTTCACTTCCAATATTTTCTCTTCCGTTATCATGTAGCTCAAATTGCAAAAACACGCGAGCTGTGCGACGACGAGCTAAGATTTTTCAGTTCTCGTTGTTTTGCAGCAGTTTTAGTGTTTTCCGACTATGATGCTGGAAATGAATTCGAGTTGTATTGTTTGCCTCGAGCTAGCTTTTCCTTTTTCTTATGATGACTACAGGAAACTAACCCACGGTTGGTCGATAATTCCAGTATTTTATTTCTCCGCTGACACTGTTTAGTTTTCATTAATTTTATTTAGGAATTTCGTATTCTTTCCCCATGTCTGGGATTAACATCAAAAACTCCGCTATCCGCTGTATCAGCCTCGTTATTCGAGTTTCTGAGTACACGATAACGTTCCAATGATTTTCCCATCGCTGTGGCGACGCATTGTCAATTAGCGGTGGTCAGGAATTTACGCAGTGTCCTCAACGGTCGGCAGCCAAAATGCCATATTTGTGCATGCGGATGCGAGCATCATATATTTTGGATTGAATTGTATACACTGAACCGGGGCCGGATGGTCCCCGTTGAGAACACAAACTTTGTAGCCAGTATCCGCGTTCCAAATGTGTACTCGACCATCGGTGGAGCCACTGAAGACAAATTGGGAGTCCGGACTGAAACTTGCTTCTATCGCTATGCCCTTGTTATTGAGGTAACCGGTGAACGTTTGTAACGGCGTGCCATGGAAAGCATCAATGAGACGAATTATACTGCCATTGGTGGAGATGAGAATGGTCTTTCCGTCCTTGCTGAATTTCAAGCCTGTCCAATCGCATTCTTTTTCTTGTGACAGCGCGAAAGTGACAAAAGGGCCCTTGTCAAAGCTGCGCAAGTCGTAGAGTTTTATACATTCGGAATTGACACCGGCAGCAAAAATGAGTCCTTCCGGATCATAAGCAGCGACAGGACGTCCGGAAACGTTCATAACACCATGACAATTGGGTGATCTGAGGTCCCAAAGTCTCAGGGTTTTGTCCATTGAGCCGGACAAAAATGTGTCTTCCACAGGACTTATGCATAGGGAAACAACCTTTTTCGTGTGTCCAGGAAAATATCTAATGTACTTGTTGTCGTGTAAACTCAAATATCTAATCGTATCGTCGACCTTGGTGCTGCTGTGTATAGCAGTGTTTTTAGCATGGGTAAAGTGTATGAGATCGACTCCGTATTTCTTCGAATTGACCGTTCTCATTTGCGTGCCCTTCTCACAATCGTATATCACTATTTGATCGTCCTCCGAGCATGATATTAACGTATCGCCACTCGTTGAAAAATCGATGCTGTTTATGCGGTCGGAATTCTCCCGAAATACTTTCGCCACTTTGAAACTCCGCACCACGTGGTCTACGAGCTTCATGATGAATGGAGAGGTGGTAGAGGATTGAGGAAAAAAAATTCGCGATTGTCGCGAAATTTTTCTTCCTTTTCCCGCCCTCGAGTTTCCTCTCCCGCGGTACTTGTGCTGTCTTTACTGTGTGACGTTGACCCGTCTTTTGTTTGAACTTATTCGTGCCGGTTAACAGTAACGTATTTCGAGGCGTGTTAGAGGCTCGAATGTTTCTTGAGAAAACGTATATATATGTATAATATATTGCGAAGACTTCCCGTTCAAGAGGATCTCGTAATTATTTGTCTCTCTCTTTCTCTGTCTCTGTATATATGTCTCTGCCTCTCTTTCTCGCGTTCTATCACTCTACAAATCCATCCGTCTCCGGCAGCCTGCGGACACGCTAGGCTCACGGAAAGACGAGAGTTCTCACTCTCGCGCTAATAAACAGACCGATAAATAACCCTCGCGATCTCCTTCCAATTGTCCTGAGTTTATTGTCCTTGATGAATCAACGAATCAAGGAAAATGGAGGGAGAAAATAATAATGCGAGGGTGAAAAAACCCTTGGGTTTAGCGTCGAGGGCCCACCCCCTCCCTCCGCGGATCGTTGTTATACCGGCCTTGTATATCCAACGCTATTTTCCCCCCTCCGTGTATATACTTTGGTAATAATCCTCGCGCGTTTCCAGTCGAATATGCCGAACGATATTTATTCTCGATTAATTCTCCGAACTTACTCAACACCGGATACGATCCTTATTTTCGATGTAATGCAAAAAAACAATCGTTTTCTCTCTCTGCCTCGAGGCCAAAACGCGATGCCGTCTGCAAAATTGTCTGATCGAAACCCGGACCACGCACACGAATGTCTCTCTCGTCGTCCACCGCCAATTCTGCCAACTGCTCTCAATTTTTAAACTACCTTCACGTATTGGACGTGGCTACAGACGCCATTGCATTTTTTACAATCCGTGACTCAAGGTAGCAATCTACATTAACGATATTCGTTAAAATTACGTCAAAACGAAATGTAGCGGGAACGGATCATTCCATTTCAAAATTCGCGCCAAATTCAAACTCAATTTTCATATTGATACGCAAAAAGAATTCTTGCTTCAACACATTTTTCCTTTATATTGCATTTTTGAAAGAAAGCCACATTGACAAAAACGTCATTTAAAAATTGAATTTCAACGAGACTAATTTCAATATAAATTATTCGATTGTCATTATAATCAATTAGTTGGTCTACAAATAAATGTCACTCCGATTGTAGGGCACTGATTTTATTGACAATATTTTTTGCACTGTTCTATATATAATAATTACACTTTTCTGTTCATTCCTTTTTTTCTGAACCATTCGCACATGAAGAAATCAACACTTGCGTCCACAATAATTTCTCCGTTCACTCTCATTCCACTGCGAGCATCAAAATATTAAAATCTTTTTTAGGTTTATCTCAAATCTTCATTACTTTTATCTCCACACTACGAAACATAAACGAAAATATGCGCAGTGTAGATAATACACAATGGTAGGTATATCGTTGAATATTATCTTATAGCATAATAGGCATAAAACATCATTGTATAAATTAGACATATATAAAATCTGCAGTATCACAAGACAAAGTTTTTCATCTACGTTATGTTCTCATTTTGCTATACAATATCCATTCCTGTAGAATGATATAAATTGTAGGCCTGTTGAGGACAAATTTAACCATTTATTCACACTAACTATTTATTCCATTTGAATTTCAGTGCTCGCACCGATTTAAAAGAAAATTTTGGAAAACCTCTCGTAAAGCTTACAGACGTTGATGTGCAGCTGTAAAGATATGGAAAAATTAACGTGGCTGAAAGAAATTTTGACGAGAAAATTAATTTTTTGTTGCAATATGCATGCTGAGATTTCCATCATCAATTTTTTCTGAAAGAAACATAAAAATGTTGACGTTCGTTTATGATTGTAGTTGAATATTTCATGTAAATAATTTTTTTACCATTTTTTTATAAACCACGTTTACCGACAGTCAATATTCGTTGAGTTTCATGTAGATTAAAAAGTTGGATTTATTGCAAAATTCTCATGGAATAAAATGTTTCGTTGAGAAAAAAACGTTCTCGAATAAACGCACAGCACCATTTGACCACTCGTGTGCGTTACTGTTTCGAAATGATATTCTGTCTTTTTTCCTTACTCGTGCTGTTAAAGCGTAGACCGTAACAATTTATATTTTGCATATTTTTTTACTTCAACCGCCTTTCTCAACAATATTTTTGTTCGAATACGATTCTATCGATCGATATTATATATTAATAAGCGTTTTCCAGTTCTTCTACATTTAAATGATTGCGTCAATTTAATAGAGCTATAAATTCTTCTATTATTCGTTAAAACTATAGTCTATTCGTTCAACAAACCTCGCACGCTTACATTTTCAATTTATTTTTCTTTCATCATTTGGATTTTAGCACAGGCTTCGAATATTTGTTTTTCTTGTGAAAAAGGCGTTGTACATTGTCCTTGGTATTGTGTAATTATAAATTTTAATTCTTCCCTCTCCCTGTCTTTCTCTGTACTCTTAATAAAAATTTTATTTGGTAAAGTAGAATCTCCAGTCGTTTCGATGATCAACCATGGAAATTCCACAATTTATTGCATTCGACGCATTCGCATTTACACGGATGAATGATTCTTTTGCTCGGTGACTAGTAATTTTCACACACACGCACACACACACACACAACAAGTACAATGGGTTTTTCATTCTCACAAACCTTTCATTCCTTCGTACACAGTCTTGCATCAAGAATTCCTTGTAACAAACAACAACACGTTTAATAACGATAATACTTTATGATAACGCGCGTGTTACGTATGTATATAATATATATATATATTTAAAATCTATTTGCCCTCGAAATCACCAAAAGAACTTAATGACGAATCTGACTATTCATTCGGTTTTTTCTTTGACCATTCGCCCCAGTTGTATCAACGGCTCAGTGATCCTCGCACCATTTGTACTCCGAAGATCCGTCATTCTCGTGATACAAGCTCAAGCCGATTTAGCACGAAGATAAAAACGATAGTACAATGAATAATTATATAAAATGATCGTAAAAACGATTTACAATGTTCGTTGATCGTTGCACTTCGAGTTTCGTCGATTTTTAATTATCTTTCACCACCGCCGAGAGAAAGAGAGAGGGAGAGTAAAGAAGAAAATAAAGGACAAAAAGTTGCGCTGGACGCGTGACCCCGTGTGCGTAAGCGTTTTTCGTTCGGCTAACACGTGTGTACAATGTTATTATTCATGTGGTGAACTGGACGGCGTCGTCAATGTGAACAATTAAAATTGGCTTTCCTGGATAAAGTGAATTTTTACTTACAATTACCAGCGACATACGAGCGAATCTGTGTGAACTTGGAAAACAAAAAAAACGCGGATTCGAACGTGTCGCTTGAATTGCACCGGGACAACTTTATCCAGAGTTAAGATCGTCCGACAAATCTTCACTGGCTATCATCGTGGCTTCTCAGAAAGCCTCGCAAGTTTTATGTACCAACTGTAGAAACCTTCGTGGCAGATAAACATTGCCCTTAAAGTTTCCTTCCTCGTCAATTATCGTTGATCATTATTTCTCTTGGTACAGAGTTGCATGTGGTGGAAATTGATCAGCTGAAATGTCTACATTGAAATTAAATTCCCAACGGAAAATTTGCTCTGGCAGTGATTTGTCTGACGAACTTAATTTCGCATAGATTTGTCGCAGCGCTGGGTCGAATCCTTAAGCTTTTGGTAACTCGATTCTACAGTCTTTGAATTTAAATGGATCGAGGAGTGTAAAATCCCGGATTTAAATGATTATTGCCTACGGATTCGAATCGTAAAAATTTTTTAGCGATATCCGCTGTCTTGCAGACGCTCCAGTTTGACAATCGTACGTGTAAGTTTTTATAAATATATTCAGCAGTGCAAATTCGTTTTTTCAATAATCACAACAAAGCGGTAACTGGCGAGACGACCGTTTTCTTTTTTCACTTTGTTTTATCTTCAGCCAAGTCCGTTCACGCACGATTAGGCTCGTTTTTTCTTGGTCCCTGAACCCAACATTGTTTAAGAAATATTTAGTATACAACTTATCGCCGATGCAGCATAACAAGAAGCGTAGTACAATTATTTCTCAATAGTTTTTCTTTCATTCGGAATTATAAATATTATTTGAATTCGCAGAGCTTTCGTGGAGCGTGGTTTTTGCGTGAGAGCGATTATTTCAAAGCGCTGATACTTTGAACACCTTTTATTTAGTCACGTTATAAAAATCAACGTCTCGAGATCTTTCGGTTTTATTTCTCTTCGGCAAATTGTTACCACACGTCGTATCGATCTTGTTATATACTTTTCGTTGTTTTCGTGGTTGCTGTTCTTTCGCGCGTGTGTTTTCGTTAAAAAGTCCAAAAGGTTCAGGGATTTCTCGAGCATCTCGATCGATCTTTCGTCGGAGTACATTGTATAAACGCATTTTTTTTTTTTTACTTTTCTGTTTTCTTCCGATTATTTGTGCATTCAGTGTAAAATATTAACCGTGTTTCTGCGAGTGTAAATTCCTTCGTTTAGCTCAGTTGAGGTGGAACGATCTGAGCAACGGGTTTGTTCGCTTCCTTGTTTCATAAATTTAACATAAAATTATAAAAGCCCTGCGATTGTACAAACTACGAAGTTGAATTTTCTCAGGCAACTCGAAGCTTCGTACCGCTTTCCAGCCATCGCCTCTCTCACGTTTTATCCAATGTCTTTGCAACGTATTTACGCAGGTAATAAAAATAGTCGAAAAATTTGTTGGGCTCTACGTCTCATGGTAATGTAATAAAATGACAAAAAATATTTTCGCCAGGCATATGCTTCGCTCGTAATTCGTGGAGAACGATTATTGCCCGATTAGTTATCGTGGTTGAAACCATTGTGAATTTGTAAATTTAATAATTCGCCTTCTCCCGTTATTAATTAGCACTCTGCTATTTTTTGTTTCTCATTTATCCACCAGCTCGAATAAGCTCTTTGGAAAATGAGCCAAAGGTGCCTGCCTGTCCTCTTTATTACGCTTCACGCAATCGTAGCCAGCTCGTGAACGTTCGATATTCGTCAACTCGAGGATCGAGTTGGAAAAAAGGTGAAAGGAGTGTTGTTCTTGAAGCGCTCGGACTAGCAGCACGCAGCTCGTCTCAATAAGAGGATTATTAATTTTCAAGATCTCTTCTGCGCCCACTTGAGATCATCGACTCGTGGCTTATAGCCCGTCAATTTTTCAATTATGTTCTCGAGAACGTACCAAAAACGAAGCTTCTCCAAGGGCCAATTTAACCAGCCCGTTGTTATGCAAAAATACGTCTCGTGCGGTGCTACGTGGTGCACGCGATGATGTCGTCGCGGTAATATTATACGGTGATCTTGCAGCCACACGACCCAACCGGGCAGCCCGAAATACGTGTGCGACCACTTGTGAATCTGGATGAAACGAACAAAAATTTATCGTTAGTATTCAGAAAATCATGAACTCTTCATTCTTTTTTTTCTTCTGTTTTGATTTCGACGACGAATTTTCGATCAATGAAATTGAGAAAATTGAAAAAATTGGTGTTCGACAAATCTGAGAGGTTTCTGAGCTTCTTTAAGATTTTTTAGACACCACTGCGCGTCCTTGAAATCACGGAATAGGTGGGGATCAAATGTTAGAATGACTAAAATATCGAACAGCTAAAATCTCGAGTTTATAAACTTCGAATGATAATACGGAGACAGATAGATTCGACTAGAGCTTTCAATGCCGAAAATAAATAAAGCAGAAACTGCAAGGTTTGAATCACATCAAAAATAGAATGTACCAAATCGCCCATAGGACGATGACTAAAACATCGATTTTTCGAAAATTCGACTATCACTCTTTCGATTCATAAATTACTAGAGTCAGCGATACTGTGAAAATTCACAATTTTGAAAATATAATAACGAAAGACGAAATATTACTGAGGCTGAAATAATGAAACACCAAAAAAAGTCGAACAGTCAAAATAGCGAAACGTTAGAAAGTCGATCGATCAAAATAAAGAAATGCAGTGGATCTCCAAATACTCGCGTCTCACTCACTCGCTTACTCAGACCGGTGATCTCCAATTTTAAACATCGCCATTTTGACTTTCGCCTTTTCACTTTCGATTTTTTGCTACTCTATATTCTGGTCCGTCTGTAAAACAATTACTCTCCATTTTGAATTCGAAAATATGAACTTTTTACATTCGGATGGTCTGTTAAAATTGCACTCGAAATGAAAACTATTGAAATATATATTTTCGGGTAAATACGAATTCAAAGAAGGAATTTTTTATTAAACGCCCACTCTGCTGAATAGTCGATCGGGAACAACAATTTCGAATTACTTATTTTTCTCCAAAAATCTTTTATCACAACTTTTAAGTAGTTTCGGTACAGAAGTCTAAATATTAAGAAATTTATCAAATTTGGTGACAATGTTCTTCAACATCAAGTGCGAAGACACAAATTTTTTCAAAATTTTCTTCTACTTAGTTATCGAGTAATTACGCATTAAAGCAGATTTCTTATGCCCGGAATATATATGGAAACGCTATGCTTATACGCGTGAACTTTAGTGATCAATTACTCGATAACGGTGTAGAAAAAAAATCTTAAAAAATTTGTATTGTCAAATTTGGCACTAAAAAATATGTTGACCAAATTTTATAAAATTCTGAGCTTTTTGAAATTTTTTATGTTTTTAGCATGGTCTAGCATGGCAACATTGTATCGCCTGTACCGAAACCCCTTAAAATTTCGAAATATCGACCGTTCTAAAATTCAGTTATTCGACATATTGAATCCCACCCGGAATAGTGTATTCTCAACAGCAAATATAGAGGATTTTAAAAAATCGGTACCTGGTTGGTGAATGCGACAAAAATTGCCAGCTGGAACCAGTAGCAAGACCATACGAACTTCCTCTGCACCTCGACTTCCGGCAAGGTCAGAAAGTCCCAAGTCATCTTGCTCAAAAACGGTATCGTAACCATAAAATTGTCGCCATTCGTCTCGATGAAATCGTGACGAGTTATGCTCGTCGGATCGATGTGATGCTCCCGAAACGGCCTGAGAAAATTCTTCGAAAAAAAAAAAAAAAACAAGAAAACAAAAAAAAAACAAATGAAACAAGATGATTAAAAAAAGAAAAACGTTCGGTTTTTTTGTTCGGTACGTCGAAAAATCATTGAACGGCCAGACATGCTTTGCGAATAAATAAAAAGAGCTTTGAAAAGTGGAATGAGAATTTAGGATTAAAATACCTTTCCAAGAATCGGCAGTTCTATCGATCCCCACGTGTCAGCGGCCCAATGAACGAAGCCGGATCCAAAGTCGGCAGTCACGATACCGCACAATGCAGCAAATGCTATTGAACTGAGATTCTCGAGTCTCAGACGTACGACGATAAAAATCGAGTTCACTGCCATCAGAGTTATGCAAATGCCGACGCAGACGCATTCCTGTGTTCTCTTGCCTGTTTCGCGTTTGTCAGAGGAAAAAACACTTGTTAAAACACGAAGGAGCAACGAATAAATCGCAACGAGTATCTTGGGCGATCGAAAATAAAAAAGTATTCGTGGGAATACAAATAAGCTGAACGGAAAAGAGAGAGTGAGAAAGAGAAAAGGAGACGAAGCGGAAGAACGAAAAAACTGTTGCGGAACGCGACTATCTCGCGACAGTAATTCGATCGCGTTTGATATCATTAGCTTTGACAGCTCGTGAAACGAACACGAGGCTCAACCGTCGCTAACACGAGATTGCCCGCGACGGAGAATGTCGAAACAAAAAAAACGACTCGTAATACGCTATCAAAGAGAATACACATTTTTCAACTCGATTATCACTGCGAGTCTCTTCAATGGACGTAAGAAACACGCCCGTTCCGTTTATGTAACTATATAATTGTGCATCGTCGCGTGTCGTTCGATATAAGGGAACACAAAATAATATTCGTCGAATACGAAAAACGCTAGGACACGGCTTCTCTTTATTTTCTCATTATTTACGTATTTTCTCTCCGTCCTTCCGCTACACACTCTAACTGGGTTTGCTCAAGATGATCTCGCGCTCGGAAAGGTGGGCGGAATGTGTGTTTTGTCGTGACAAAGAGAACGCTGCGAGAGGGAAGGACGACGAATTCAAACTGGCACACTGTTCTCTTTTCTTATCTCGTAATTATTTGATGGGAATGTTTAATGGAGAAAAAAACGTGTATTTATTTATAAATTGTGCTTTTATCGCGGTTTTCGCGGTTTTTTTCGAGAATTTCTCGTCCGACATCTTCAGAAGCCGCCATTTTGTTGACGTTAAAGCGCGAACGTTTTGACTCGAGTAGTCGATCGGAAGTTTATTGAATTTCATTTTATTTCGATACGTTTTAGTTGGAAACCGGCGTTTTTCTTTGAAAAATAAGTACGAAAAAGGCTCGATTGCCGAGAAACGAAAATAAATTGCCGTACCGAATGTCTCCGAGAAGTTGGCTCGAGTTCGGGGAAAAACGGATAAACAATAATCGAGAACGCAGACCGCGGCTGAATAGATAAACGCGAGAGAATATTTGCACTTTCATTTCTACGGTAATAATGTTAATTATTAATTAACGGGGTCGACTTACCGGTGCTGTAAAGATTGGCGAGTTCCTGTGCGCCTCTGTGATTGGGTCCCCACCTCGGCACGGTACGATCTTGAGTGGGGGTTTTTAGAACGACGGAATTGGCGTTGGGATCATCTTCGAGCATGGAGTTCTCGTAAATCTGCCGCTCGGTTTTGACCGGTGCCAAAAAATTGGTTGCCATTGTGCAGGCCGCGGAAGCAGCTTGTTCGAGGTGAGGCACAGCCGAGCCTTCCATGTCGGTCTTACCTTTTTATTTTATCAATTAGTTTTCGCGAAAAATTACTTTCCCTCGACAAAATAGTGAATAAAAATAAGAACCAAGCGATAGAGACGCTCGGTCGAGAATTCGATGAGCTCAGGCGCGAGATCGCGGCATGACTGTCTTGACACTCCAATGAGTTCCCGCTCACGCGGTCCCTTCGGGATTATAAACGAAGAACGCGTGACAATGCGAACCAGAATCGGCAACGCTCGCAGGCGGTTTGTTTTCTTCGCCTTCGCTGCCTTCAGTGTTATTTCGAATGATTGTTTTAATGGAATTTATAAATAGCACAAACGTTCTTTAGCTCGTATATGGAATATTTTTTTTTTATTTTCCCACCACCAATCACGTACGGTTTGAGAATATTTTTTTCACACTGCGCAGCAGATAAGCATAACCACGAAAACGGTTACGTCAATCGTCGCGCTTCACACTCGCTCCGCACCGGCTACGCGAAAGTTTATGGCACATTTTAATTTTAAGACATTCATTATGTCTGCTCCCGTTCTTGAGAATCGATTTTTTAAATCAAAGACTGCGCTTATTTCCTCCTCTTAGACGACTCCGAGGGATTTGTAAGAAAGACGCGCGCTTCTCTCTCCCAGCCAAAAAATCAGTCTCGTTTTTTTATCTACTTCGTT
This sequence comes from Venturia canescens, assembly GCF_019457755.1. Lineage (NCBI taxonomy): Eukaryota > Metazoa > Arthropoda > Insecta > Hymenoptera > Ichneumonidae > Venturia > Venturia canescens. The sequence continues at coordinate 6,923,445 of NC_057425.1, forward strand.
TTAAGGCCCTTTGTTTATAGTGTAATCTTTTGGAGAGAATTTCTCAGACTTAGGATATCAGCCTGACGGATTGATAAGACACGTGTAAAAGCTTTCGTAATTATCGTCGAGTTGCAAGCAGCAGGAGCGAGCCCCGAAAGGTCCGTTTTGCTTCGCGACTCGATTATTTTCAGGTTAGCAAATTTTTTAAATTCTTTTTCTCTTGCTTTTTTTTAGCGCGGCTATCGAAGAGGAGCGCGATTATTCGTTGAGTTTTGCGTCGATTGTTCATCGACGTAGGAACCATTTGTTTTTGCTTAAGACACGATGCTCATTTTCTTCATTGTTCTTTGGCTTCTTCCTCACATCTTTCCAAGACAATCTTGCTTTTCATTTTTCGCCCTCGATCCCCCGACACTGAAAAGAATAAAATTGAACAATTTCGTTACGGCTGTTTTATCGCGGTTCGTCGATTTCTCTTCAAAACTAAACACTGCGATATGATGGATCGTGTCATCGTTTTAAACCGCTTCGCTTACGTCGGATGACAATGAACAAAAAAACCCTCTTTTTTGCTGCTACTCGGAACGGAATTGTTATTGCATTTCGAACGAACTCTTCGACGAATTTTCAAAAAATAATCCTGCTTCATTATACACGACACTCGCACTTTCTTGTCCCCACGCTTTTTCTAAGAATTTTTGAATTTATTCTCAGAACTACTCAAGGCGGTTATCTGAACGCGCGGTCAGTTTTCAAGCACACGGAACGGCCTAAAATCCAAATTCCAATAAAATCATCATTTTAAGAAATCCACTACACGAAAAATATTCATCCGGAATTTTCTACCAGCGTAAATAATGTTCGTACAACCGTTTATCAGTTCGTACTTTACACATGAACATAAAAAACGTTTCAGTCGTATCAATTGTTTTTATCTATTCCTCCGCTTCGCTCAACGTAAATCGTAAAATACGGGACGAATTTGTCAAAGTTTATGTGGAATAAAGTTCATTTTTATTCTCTTCAGATAATATTTCTCTTTTCTTATGATAATTTATTTCAAAATGTATTTATTTTGAATTGGAATTGAAATTGTCGCGATAAAATGGAAAATACAAATTTTGCGTGCGCCACGACGGAGAAAGAGAACATTTTTTTTCGATTTCATGACACGAGCTCAAACGGTCGTCACCGGGCGGCTCAAACTGTCACACTTTTTAACGATAATTTACTTGAGTTTCGGGTAACGAATTTGAGCGAAAGAAGTCGACGAACTCACCGATTCAATATTTCGGAAGCGATCCGCGAACTATTTTTCACTGCGCGTCGTTCGTCCATAATTGTGCAGTGAATAATATTCGCAATCAGTCACCACGCATTCGGTGGATGCGTGCGAGTTGCGAATAATAAAACACGCACACGCGACACACGAGAACATGAGACGCGAGAGGAAAAGTTCGATCAACTTCGAAAAAGCACGATGCTCGCGTGCCGGCGTGCGTGTCGCCAGAGCACGCAACGGCTACCCAAACGGCGGACTGGTGGAGCAACATTGCAAAAATTGAACAATTCACTAGTCTACAGTTGAGTCGAAGCTACACTGCGCGCAGTACGAGGGAACGTCGATAGGGTGACATGTGAGCAAGAGATTGAGGGAAAATGCTCAACTGAATAAAACAACGGACGAGTTTCCTGCAAGATCTTCGAATAATAATTGTTTATTAACTCTTGAGTTTGCTGTTTATCTTTGAGCGGAATTTCAGAAGCGAATGGCAGGTTGATGCGATAAAATCGATGCTCAAGCTTGTGGGGAGGAAAATTCAATCGGAGAATTTAAGACGTCGCTGGAGCAACGCAAGTTTTTCCTCTCGTCGGCGAGTATTTTTTACGGAAATTCACGGAGTTTGAAAACGACGGATTTCGAAGTGTTTTAATCTACCGAGTTACGAAAGGCAATTGTCTTTCAATCATGACCATTTTTTCAAGCAAAATTCGATTGAACATATTCGACAGATTTGGCTGCGGTGTTTCTAACGATTATTCGATATTTTCTCAAGTTTCGAGTCCACGGAACAATCGATTGTTTCCATTTTTTCCATTGATGCATTTCAAACAACTTGTCAAACTCAATTTCAATGTTTTTCAAAGCTTAAGTGTTCTCGTCGTCGCTATGAAAAATTCCGTTACGGATAAGCCTCGCTCGCGGCACTCGCATTCGTCTAGTGAATTATTTTGAAAAAAGTTGTCATCCACCAGAAAACAAACATCGATTCGAAACTAAATCGAGTTGGAATAAATATCTAGTGATTGAGGAAGATCATTGATTTTTGAAATAGAATTGAAATAAAAAAAAATAAAATAATTGAAAAGTGTTGTGAAAATGTTTTCTTTTGTACAAAGAGATCAACCGAGACGAGGGAAGGAAAGAAGGGAGAGAGAGAAGCGTGAGCGTGAAAATAACTGTCGCAGTGTGAAGAAGCTCTTCTCGCGTGAATACACGGATGAGTAAGTCAAAGAAAGAGAGAGATAGAAAAAGCGCGATATAAGATCGGGAGAGGACGGGCAGATAGATAAAGATAGATAAAAGGAAGTATAGAGATAGATTTAGTATTCGAAGACGAGAAAAAGAGAGGAATAGGAATAGCGAGAAGGCGGACGAGGTCGAGTGAGTAAATTCCTACACATCCGCGTTAAGCTCGTCGTCGAAATACCAAAAAAAAACTTTGAAAAAACATGGGCACCTGAAAACAGTGATCTTCAAAAAAATACATAATATCTATTTAATGAAAGTTAAAATACCTTTTTATCTTGAAATATCATAGGTTCGAAGAAAAAAAACGTCGTTATATCACATTAGTTTATTTTATTTCGAATCTCATCGTCGCTGATTATTTAACGTGAAATGAAAAGATGTCATCTTTTTAGATCTCACGATTCGATAGCACCGAAACATTTCATAGTATTTTCACACGCCGAAAAGGCCGAGTTATTATTTAACCGCAGTGAAAATTGACTTTTAGTATAAGATAGAAAAAAAAGCTGCGTTTTTGTATGTCACATACGCACACTCACACTTTTCAACCCACACGCACACTCAAAACACGATTTTTCACGTTTGTCGCGAGAGCACTGCCGGCCCGAGAGTCGTCGACGACGTGCTGTCTTCAACTACCACAAGTCCTCTCTCTTTCTCCCTTCTTCGTTCTCTCCTCTCGCTTTCTCTCTCACACCGCTTCTGTTACGTTTTTTTGTCTTGTTTTTTTTCCTCGTAACTTAGGAGCGCCGCGCGTCTCGCTCACTACTACTCGGGCTCTCTTTACGGACGAACCGAAGAGCTCTCTCCACTTTGTTATATATTACTCATCTATAGAATGCTACACATAGATATATCATGTGCCCCTAAATCATCTATATTGTATCGTGAAAACTCGCGCAAGCATTTGTATATATACAAACAGATATGTGTATATTCGAGCCGTGAGAAATACACACGTTGAGAACGCGTGTGCAGAATCGACGCCGCGACGACGCCCAGCAGCGTCGACGTTCGCAGCGCCGTCTTACGTCTGTTATGACACTTTCGACTTTTCGTCCGCTCGCGTACTGACACCCTCCACTTGTCGCACACCGTTTTCTTTTCATTCCAGTAATCAACACGCATCAGATTTTATCGAATAATTTCACGCCTTAACGAAGCTTTCTGCTTCTGGTTTCGTCGTACATCAGTTTTTTTGACAGCCCCCCCTGATCGTGGCGAATGAATAGTAATCATTGCGCAATTTGTATTTCGGACATTTTATTTAGAAACAAGGAAAACCAACCCCTCGAATCGCTTCGAAATGAACACGTTTATTTCATTAGGTAACGGATTGGTGCAAAATTTTTTTCGAAATCTCGAAATTGTTGAACGAATAATCGAATTTTTTTTAATACTTTGTTGATTTTCTAGGATACTTTCGATGGTAGCAAAATTTTCTTGGTCTTGAAATGCACCTTTTTTGCTGCTGACGATCTTGGTCGAGGGATTGTTGAAAATTTTCGATATTCAGTATTTTCATTACGTAAAAAGCGGACTATAGTCTCCAGAAATATTTATTATTAAAAAATTCATACAGGCGAGCTTGAAATATGGCAGATTTTTTTCAAATCGATTTCTAAAGCTTCGATATATGCAGCATCATATTTTAGCTAACAATTGTGAGTGTTCTTATTATTCTTCGAAATAAATGAAAATTCGATGACTTTTTGACTATTGATCAATACTTTAACAAAGGAATTGGCGGTTTTCGACTCTAACCGAGTTCGTTGAGTAGCGCACCGCAGCAGAGCTTGATAGTTCAAAAACATCCGGTAGGGTGACATAACCGCACAATCGCGACGGCATCGGCCTCTTTATTTTCGTCCTTTTTTTGTAAATCTAGAGTAAATGGTATATTCTGTGTACGGAAACGAATTTCCGAGAATATTTCTGTTCTTTTTTGGTTGTTTCGTTGGTAATAGACTCGCCGACACACTTTGGACGATTCTCACACACGCGATTTGTCGGGAACGACATTACAGTTTAACGATCCCTAACGCACGAGCGCGGAGAGCGAGAAAGAAACGAACCGGCCGATTGTGAAAAATTTATTGGGCGCGTGCGTGTTGTCTATCGCACATCTTCTGCCACACACAAAATGCTGCTTCGAGGCTTTGGTTACGTCGCCCCGTGAACCCTTGTTAAATAAAGCGAGCGTGAAAATTGCGCAATTACGTATCGGAAACAATATTTCGCGTTTATCTCAGGTCAACATAACGAATTTGTTTATTATCGTCCTATCAACAAATAAACTGAAGGTGTACACATTGAAGGGTTTTTTTCTACGCTATTCATTTGGCCACTGTAAACGTCGTTACATCCAAGTTCCAAGGTCGTGACCCTTCAGGAAGCCGTACGCAACGACTAAATAAACTTCAAGTTCAAATATGCCACCGAGATATCTCGATCATTATTTTATTCCCACATCAATAGGTTCAAAAAACTGAACAATTTCGCGTAGCGTATTTTCAATTATATATGGGTTCGTCAGAAACTCTACCGTAGTCGTGACAACCAAACAACAATTGAGTTTTTTCACGTCCAAAGTTCGAAACAAAAAACGCTAGTGCGACGGCCTCGCAACGTGTGCGTAGAAATCAGTTGCTCCAACGATTTGGAACGGGATTGCTCTTGTACAAAACAAACATTTCCACGGAGATGGGGGCGCTGCCCAAAAGCCTGAAAAACGTGACAACGGCTCAACTTTTTTCTTAGGAAACGCTCGCTTTTAATCGATTGTTTATTTTCAAATTTACAGATGAAGAATATTTGAAAGTCGCTGATGAACTCCATCATTTAAAAATCTCTTTCCGTACCAAATAAATCCGAGTATTTGAGATGAGAACTCGTCAAGCTCCATTTCAATTTCTTTCAAACCTCACTCGTTTAGCATCGCGACAAAAAAAGATAAGCTTTTTGCCACTATTCGACCACATTTTTCGTTCGATTATTTTCGAAAAAGTTCCCACCGTTTACAAAGCTACCAAGAACAAAATAAAAAATCTGGGATTGAATCCAACCGTAAATATTACTGATTTTTTTCATTCAAATTGATCTTCGTTTTCGACGATTGAAGCCAACATGGGGATTTTTCCCAGAATTTTTGGTGTTGATAAAAGTTGTTTGAAATTTACAATAAAGAAAAAAAAATTATAATGAAAAATAAGGGTTTGAACTCCTGATATAGAATAATTTATTCCTTCACATTGAAACGTACATAAATTTTGGACTGAAGATCGGTGACTGACAATTTTGAAAGCTCGGTACGAAAAGTCGTCTGAAGTTGATAAAATTGCATGCCTCGCGGGGGGTACGTAGAGTTCGTTAACCTTTAACAGCTCTTAAAAGAGTCGTTGTTATGAACACACGTATAACCCGACGACTATAACGTCCGGTCTCGTCTGGTTTCAATGAAGATTCCACTTGATTAAAAAATTAGTTCTCTCTCTTTCTCTTTTTCGTTCCAAGCTTCATATCCATCCGTAGTCTTCTCCGAGAAAGATTGGGCTTTCAATAAAAAGCCGGTTCGATCTGCTTTCAATAAAAAATTATTCGTTCGTCCGCTTGTCATTTACTTTGTTTCGTCAGCGTATATTAAGCACGAAAATTAAACAGAGAGAAAGCAAAATGACGAAAGATTGAAAAGTGACGCGTGATAACAAAAGCGCTCTCGTATAGTAGCTTTCGAAGAAATCAAAAATCGTATTTTTGAACCGATCATAGCCTTGAAGCAGAACATCAATTTCTCATTATTTCATGAATTCGTTGCGTCCGAACTCGGGAGCTTTGCACTGAAACACCGACACACAACTCCGTTGTTAACCCCCTTTCGGCCTCCTGCGTTCGGCTGTCGTTCCATGAATTTATTCGACAACTTTTTCACGTCGCCCGTGTTCAAGGACTTTTCCAAGCAGTTGCTATCTTTCTCACACGTCGCGTTTAATCGGGAGTTGAATTGAGGTTATTTTCCACCGTAAAGTGTACGTTCGAAAAATTAAATTTAAGAAGCCCAGAATATTCAGTAACTCGAAATTCAGAAAGTCTTCGGAAGATAAAATCGAAAATTTATCTCTCATCACCAATGAATGTTCTGGTATGCGGTGATTCGGATCGAATTTCACAGCAACAGACGTCGGAAAAATTTGGAAAACATCAACAAGCTTAATGAAAGCAGACACCGGGGCATCCGATCGTTTTTGTTGCCATTGTTATTCATACATAGCGACAGCGACCGATCAGTACATCGAACTGTTTGTATAATGAATGCGATGTTGCTGCGATAGAGCAACAGCGTTTCAATTATCATGAAACTTGTTTGATTTCAATGACAGGAATGGATTGAAGTTTGTGATCGAGTCGGAGCTTCGATTACAGAGCAGAGCGAATGCTTGAGGCCACGTAGCTCGAGGACAGGTGCACAAAATCGTTGGCGACACGAATATTTCATGTTCTCGACTCATGTATGTACTTAAAATGGGTGGAAGGGTAGAAAAAGGGAGGAAGCGAATATGAGTATGACGAAGGAAAAAAGTATGTAGCAATAACTCGTAAATTCAAAGGTCTCGTGCACCGCTTGCTTCGTTGCCTATGCTTTATAGTACACACATATGTCGTTAGTATTCGTAGTGGTTTCGCCACTGCGTTATGATTTTCACCTTTGCGTGATCGTCGAATAGAAAAGAGAATAACAGAGAGACTACACACGCTTTAACAGCGACCAAAGCTTCGTGTGTAGTCAGTAAATTGGACGACTGCACACAAAAATACAGGCGTAGTCATGATTGGTCATGACTTGAAATCTATATTATGTGAGGTTATAAAACTGTTAAAGCGAATTGGAATCGTCGTGTGGCGCAGTCTGGCGTCGTTTCGTAAAACTCCATCTTTCGTATAAGTTTTGTTTTTCTCCGTCATCAATAAGTTTGAGAAACATCGCTGTGGACCGTACACCGTTTTTCGAATAAAACAAGAATTACTGTTGAAACTAATTACTTGAAGGAAAAATCATTTATTTTTGAAGATTCGTGACTGTACGTACGATCGAATTCGATGTCGGCTAGGGACTAGGGACAACCGTAATTCAATCTGCGCGTGTTTTATTATTTGTCGATATATTGAGCTCGATCGAGCACGTTATCGTAATTATTTTATCTTACGAAGTGCGCGTCTCGGCAGTCCCAAAATACTTTTTCAACGCGATCGACCCGGAGTAGAATTTTGTCGACTCCATCATTACTTGAAACTCCAAACTTCATAATTTTCGATTTTTGCGCTGTGCAGAATCGTCGAACATTCCCGGTCCTGTGCCCTCGAGCTTGCAAACAAATGAAAATTTTCCGCCGATATTTTTGTGGAATTCGTCGCAAAAAACTTACTCGATGCATGAATATAGTGTAGGCGCAGCGTTTATATTTGTGAAGTGAAATTCCCAAGGCCCCACATGAACCGAAGATGACCCCGGAATATGGCTTTGTCCTTTTATATCGATCTGGCTAATCTATATACACATTTATAAACGTATATATGTATGTAAACACACTTTCTTGACGAACAAAGTTAGGGTATTGAGTGAAAAAGGCGTGTGTGAACTGAAAATGCGCATGTTAAAAACCGCACCTTCTGCTAATCGGGGAAACGTCGTTAGGGGAGAGTGAACTTGAACTTTGAACTCTACACACGACGCTTCGAGGTGTATCATATTTTGCCTCGAGAACTAGGTGTGATGTAGGATGTGAGAAAAAAAGAGAGCAAGGCTGACACATCAAGGACAAGAATAGTTCGCTCGTTTCATACTAATTACAGTTTTTTTTCTGACAAACCTAAGTGTTTTGTACATTTATTGTTTTTTTAGGACAAATAAAAATTTTCTTATCAAAAAATCTTTTGACATCGATATGTACAAGTATCTATAAATAAAGGACTAATTCGAAGGAAATAAATTTCCTCTTTACAGGCACTAAGACGTGATTTTGCCTCCTCTGTAGCATCGATTTTTTTTCGTCTGATCTCTGGCCGTATTCTAATTCCGAATTGAATACATTCGTATAAAGCGTTTTTTGTTTCGATTTGTTGCATCGATTAATCAATAAAAATGCGTCCTGAAACGTGTTCGAAAAATATTGGTAATTTAGTTGATTTTTCTCGATTTTATTATTTTGGAAAAATGGTTATAATTATGAAAAATTAACCGTGAAATTTAAGTTGAATTATCCCGTTAATGTTGAAATTGAACTTTTATTACATTCGTGAGAAACACGAGACGGTTATTGGTCGCTAATATTTTGATACGAGTTTGCTTGCTCAACCTGCACGACCTTCCATCACTGAAATATTTATTATAGGTCGATCGAAATTTCTATACTTCATTCGTGATGAACTACAATCCACGTACACCCGAATAACTATTTGCGAACAAATTAGACGATTGTAGCTTTCATAACAGCCGTACGTATCATCGCATATTTATACGTAATAATTTACTGTACTGACTGTACACATCACGAGTCGAAATCGCACTTCATCCTCCATTGTTCCGATCGTCACGAGGCAGGATTGCCAAATTTCGAAAAACAGCGCCTGGCTATAGGCAACACACTGAACTTTGATGATGTATGTAAATATATGGGAAATGGGAAGGTATTGTATGCAGCTATTTGCTAGAAAACTGAACGGATTCGGTGAAATAGATTTATGTGAAAAATTACCTGAACTCACTTTTCCGATGGGAAATAAAACGTAATAAAGTTATTTTTTATGTTTTTTGTCGTGAATATTCTTTATTTATGGTTGGTGTCTTAGATTGCATTTAGTATTAATTGTTTCATTTGTGAGATTGGCCGGTGTTCCACCTTCGGGTAAATTTTACCCAACGCGGTACCTAACCTTTGCTACCAGATAAAGTTCACGAGAAAGTGGAAAAAAAGCGAAGGCTTACGAGAAAAAATCGCCGAGGTTAATCTTTTTTTTATGATCATTTGTCACAGGAGAGTATATAATATATTTAACGTCAATAGCAAGAAAAGTTCTTACGATACACCGGAAATGACGCAAATTTTTTGTATTTATATACGGTACCAAAATAATTTTGGCTAATTAAACATGCAGGCTATATATATAACGTTTCGTTATGAATCGGTCATTTCATTCATACTTACACGGTTCAACATATATATGTACATAATAATATAGGTAAAATGAATAATGTCCTTTGTGTATATAGAAGCACGTGCGCACGACTCGCCGCCAGTTCGTAATTTCGATGTCTAATGTCACGGAGAAAAAAGACGTACTTGAAAATTCGTTTTGTTCCGTTTCGTGCTTGATGACAACGATTTCGGGCAATGTTTCGATGTTTAAATAGCAAGAGCGAATATTAACGTAAATGTGAAGGTAAATCACCTCATTCAATTGTGGTGTGGCCAATGAAATATTTGTGTGCCCTGTGTATTTAATACAATCATAGGATTATTTAATGGAAAGGAAAAAAAAATTTTGCATTGTTTTCACTGTCTGCCCGTGCATCGCGTATTGTAAATAATTTGAGGTACACGATGAAGCTCTCGAATTTTCGTGAGAACGATAAAGTTTTGTTGTTAGGAGAAGGCAATTTTTCGTTCGCGGTCTCATTGATGGAACATAACCTACCAATAACAATAACAGCGTCATGTTACGAGACCTCAATTCTTCACGATAGCACAAGGAAAAATGTAGATTCTCTACAAAATAATGGTCAGTATCGAGGAACAAAATCAGATTAACGAGAAAAAATGAAATTTATCTTCACCCAGAGAAATTTAGACTTTTTCGTTTTTAGGACTACGAGTTTTGTTAGGAGTCGACGCGACCAGTATTGCGGATCATCCTGCCTTGAGAAACGAAACTTTTGACAAGATTTTATTTAATTTTCCCCATGTCGGGGGTAAAATGCGTATAGATAAAAATCGCGAATTGATCAGAAAATTTTTTACCACCGTGGGATTATTCCTCAATGCGGACGGCTTGATTTTAATGACACTTTGCAATGGCCAGGGTGGAACTCTAGCGGATAGAACTCAAAGACGCTGGGACGACTCTTGGAAAGTTAAAGAAATGGCTGCTCATGGAAATTTTATTCTCAATCGAGTAGAGCCCTTTGATATTTCAAATTTTCCAAATTACAACTCAACCGGCTATCGAGGATTAGAGAAAAAGTTCCATGTTGAAAACTCTTTGACACACTTTTTCAGTAAAACCGAAGCTCCGGCGCTTGAGCACTTTGCCGCAGGAATTCCATTAGATTACGACGTTCCAATTCATCTTCAGGACAATATTCATTATCTAGATTTAGTACCTCAAGGAGATCAGGACTTTGGCAATTTGAATCCACCCATGTTTCAATTCAATATTACTTTCTCAATAGACGAAGATTTTCGGGAATTCAAATTGTTTGTCATTTTGTATAATTTTGCTGGGAAAATCGTGCGCAATGTCGAATTTGTTAGGTCTTACAAATTTCCTAGTGGAAAAATCACTAACACTTATAAGATAAGTTATCAATCGGACGTTATACCATTGTACAGGCAGAGAGTCATAGATATTCATCGACGAATCATAGCTGAATTGTTATTCGATAATCTTGATGTTATAGTGACAAGATGAAAGTAATTTTGTCTTAGGTAGAAATGTACAGAGCTGTTAATATGTATCTATAATATAGTTAAAAAATTGCTCTACCGATAAAGAAAAATGCATAGGTCTTTGAATTCGTCTAATCGTCAAAATGATTTTGTAATTTTTATGAAATTATAAATTAAGAAATAAAATGTTGACAACTTTTTAATCGTATTTGCGTGAAAATTAGACTGCGAACTGGCACTTGTTATTTTACCATGAAATTGTATCCTAATTCTCTAATATGGAAGATTTAATTTTCTTTAGCGATTGTTCAAACTGTAGTTACCTCAATTCAAATAAATTCATGGAAGACTATGAAATCTACTACCTATCACATTAGATTTATATTCGTAACAAGTAGCTTTAAGAAAAAAAAACAATTTTTTATGTAAATGAATAAATTTTTCGCTAACAAATAATTAACTTTGCATTTTAATTAATTACAGATGAATTGCTTGAATCGCCTCCGACTTTCGACGACATGCAGCCGGATTCGAGAGCAATATTTATTAGCACTAAACCCAAGAGATTCATTAAAACAGAATTTGAATAGCGATTATAAATTCCAAAGGACAATAAGTTTAACAGTGTTTCGTGAAAAATGGATGCCAACGGCTCTGAGAAATTTGAAACCGAAATCACGTCAACACACCGAACAATGTTTCGTCGATGTTAAACAGGTGAAAGCATTCGGAGGAGTTGGAGGTGACGGAGCTATTAGTTTTCTCCAGTTATGGGTCAACGATAAGGCAGGACCGGATGGTGGCGATGGAGGTCATGGTGGACACGTCCTTTTTGAGGTAAACAATATAAATACAATCATTTTCTTTTATCACAAATATAACGCACAATGGTTTCTCCTATTCATTATTGTAATTCTCAATTTAACTCGTGTTTTTCTGTGATAATTAAAATATTTCAATTCTAAATTCAGTTTGATTCTAGAAAAGTAGTTATTAAAATGTTCATTTCATAGAAAGATTCTAGACGAAGTTTTTGCCATATGGTCCAAAGTTTTCGTTCATCAATTACTTCAAGATGAACCGATTGGAATTTACAGTTTTTCGCAACTTTACTAAATTCATTATATTTTTATGTTGTTTCAGGTCTCTCCGGATGTTAAAGATCTCAAAGGGGTCAAAAATATTGTCCAAGCAGAAAACGGTGAAAAAGGGTATTCGAAAGACTGTTGCGGTAAAAATGCTGAACACAAAGTAATAAAAGTACCAATTGGTACGATAGTACGTAACACGAACGGTGACATATTGGCCGATCTTGATGAACCAGGAATGATGTTCATCGCTGCCCGAGGCGGTGCCGGTGGCCACGGAAATGCGTTTTTCACATCACCGACTCAGCAATGCCCACAGATTTGTGAATATGGAGCAGTTGGAGAGGAAAAAGAATATGTACTAGAAGTACGAAGTATGGCACACATTGGATTGGTAATTAATTCCATTTTCTTATTTTTCTTCATACGAACAAAACATTTCTTCAATTAAGGCAACCTTTCAGTACAGAGTCTTTAGAAAATGATTCTTCAGCTTTTGCTTACAGTACGAAATTCAAAGTATACAGAACATTGAACAAAATTTTAAGAGTCAGTGATGATAATTGTCGATGAACTGTTACTCCGAAACAACTTTTTTAATTCATAAACAATGATCATTGTATAAAAAAAAATAAGCATTCAATAGAAAATGTTTGTATTTTTTTCTTGAAAGATCGGGCTTCCAAATGCCGGAAAAAGTACATTGTTGAGGGCGATTTCACGTGCGAGACCGAAAGTGGCTTCGTATCCATTCACGACGTTGAGGCCACATTTGGGAATGGTTCTTTACGACGATTACGAACAAATCGCAGGTGAATTGTTATTTGGAAAAAACACTGAACAAACAAAACTCAGAAAAATTTCTGAATTTATCTAAACTACATATTTTTTGAATAAACTTTTTTCAGTGGCCGATCTACCCGGTCTAATCGAAGATTCGCACAAAAATCGAGGTCTCGGTATAACTTTTCTGAAGCACATCGAACGCTGCGCCGCACTATTGTTCATCGTAGACTTGAGTCTAGAGAAGCCTTGGACGCAATACGAAACATTGAGAAACGAAATCGAACAATTCAACAGGAAGCTTTTACGAAGGCCTACGCTTCTCATAGCAAATAAAATTGACTTGCCAGAATCGAGGGTATTTTCAACTACAAAAATGTTCTCATTAGAAGGCTTTCATTATTGGAAACAGAGAAAAAAAACATAAAAACTGTTTGACATTTCAGGAAAACCTGACGGAGCTAAAAGCAAGAGTGGCCCTGCCGATCGTGCCAATATCTGCGAAAATGGGCGAAAATGTATCGCACCTGTTGAAAGAGATGAGACTTCTATACGATCGTGACTTGAAAGCAAGAAGTGAAGATCGCAAGGAATAGGTTTCGTAATTATTGGATCGTCCGTGTAAATCGATGTTCTTTGTAATATATTTCTTAGAAAATTTATCGCTGTGTCGTAGAAAAAAGTGAATAATCTCAAAAGTTGTAGTTGCTGTCAGCCTTCACCGACTCCCCCATCACATCGCATCTATTAATATAATTTCACATAGAAACCACCGACTACACCGACAACAAAGAACGCAGAAAAAGATGACTAGCAGGGAGGCGATTTTTTCTGGCGATTAGAATTCCGGTTTCGTTTACGTTTCGGTTGGGGAGTCTGCGAGGTTTTATTTTGATCGTTTGTCTCACAATATTGAAAAGTTTTAACAACCGCGAGCACAACTGACTGATTGAGAATCGTTTCAAACCATCTCGTGAGATTTCCGTACGTTTTCCGGCTTTCCGGGCTCAAAACGTGCTCGTAAAGGGGGAGAAAAGCACTGAACACTGCCAGGTCAGCGAGACTCGCACGGTCTTGAATGAGGTAAGTTTTTTCGAGTAAAATCTCGTTGAGGGCGGTGAGTGTTTGCGTTAATTGATCTTCCGACTGTTTTCGACTCGTCGACGAAATTTTCGAGTCCAGGCCCAGTGTGGATAATACGAGGGTGAGTACTTGCGGTGTTATGTGATTTTCCGCATAACTCATCCACTGAATAACTTGACTCATTGCGAACGAATCGTCGTCTCGTCGTAGCTGTGAATTTGCCAGGAAAAAAGCAATGGCAGATCCGTCACGTAAATCAACGTTCTTGCCCTTCAGTAAAAGAGCGTTTGAAGATTCACCGGTCTTCACATTTTCTTCCTTGATTATCAATTTTCTATTGCTCCACTTCGCGACGATTTGAACGTAATTGCCTCTCATACTACCGGGCACCGTGTGGAGGATCAAATCCTCCGAGTTTTTTTCACTCGACGAATCGTTCTTAACTCCTTTCGAAGATTCGACGCGCTCTACACAAACGAAGAGTAGAAATTCTCGTCTTTAAAATTTCTGCAGCTAAACACAAAAGCTCTGGATTTTTCGAACATTTTTTTATTATCAAATTGCAAATATTCATTCACGTGCAACAACAACAATAATAAGACATTGAAAAGAGAATTATTGTAAACCGAATTGCTGCAACATTCCTACGTGATTTTCATGCTCCTTTACCTGCTGCATCCAAACCAAGCTTCGACGACGCAAATTCATGAGCGAGCTTCAGACATTCCTTGAGACTTTCGTAATTCGTACCAGAGGCTTGCGCGGACTCGGGCGTTCCACCGCCTTTGCCGTTCATCAACGTCGCGATTGTCTTGATCCATTCATTTGCTTTCAATCCTTTTTCTACAGCGCTCTGAAAAATCCAATTTCACATTTCGTACATCTTTAAACAACTATTGGACCAAGAAGACATGCTGTTTTATTTTAATTGATTTGCGTTATTCAATCGAATTTTTTTACAACGTTCAAAGTGACAAATCCACTAAAATTACAAACCTTGGGAACGGCACAGAGTGCGAAAACTTTTTTACTCTCAGGATCAACGCTGAGAAACATTGCACTCGTTTCGGGCGATACTGCCTTGACTTTTTTAAGCGCAAGATCCAGAGCTTTGGTGTTACTAAAAGCTTGAAGTTCTTCAACAAGCACA
This sequence comes from Venturia canescens, assembly GCF_019457755.1. Classification (NCBI taxonomy): domain Eukaryota; kingdom Metazoa; phylum Arthropoda; class Insecta; order Hymenoptera; family Ichneumonidae; genus Venturia; species Venturia canescens. The sequence goes on from NC_057425.1 coordinate 6,938,724, forward strand.
GGCGTTCCAACTTGGGTTTGAATGAGTTGGGAAGCTGCTTCAGCGACGTTATTAGCGATCGCAGCTTTCGCAGCGCGTTCTTTGTCGTCGAGAGATTTTTTCAAATTTTTCAACATCGTTCTCATCTCGTCTTTCTTCCAGTAAGGAATCGTGGCGTGAGAAACGTCTTCGGTCATTTCAACGATTCGCTTTATATGTTCTTTAGAGTCGGTACACGTTGTATCGGCTTCGACGTCGGCTTTGATTTTGTTCAAACGATTTTGTAAAAGCTCCGCCTTTTTCAACGCTTTGCTTGCCTCCGGCCCGGTTAGAGCTACGATTCTTCGGATTCCGCGAGAAATCGCGTCTTCGCTCGTTATCACGAAATCGCCGATGTGACTGGTGTAGTGCAAGTGCCTGCAAAACGAATGATAAAATATTTCGAAATGATTCCGTACTGTTGTGTGTTTAAAAGAAAAGTTTCATTGAAACTTACGTTCCACCGCAAAATTCAACGCTCGTGTGAGTTCCACGATCGCCCAGAGGATTTTTCTCCAATTCTTCAACGGGAACGCCAACGCTGACGATTCTGACGGGATCTGGGTAAGCTTCTTCGAACATGGCGCGCAGACCGAGAATAGTTTTGGCGACAGCCAAGTTGCTCTCTTTAGCATAAATTTGTTTGTTTTTCTCAACGATTTCCGTGATTATATCTTCAGTCTTTTTCACTTGGACGGGGCTCATGGCGCTTTTGTTAGTAAAATCGAAGCGCAGTCGGTTGGGAGCGACGAGAGAACCTTTTTGATCGGTTTCCGTACCGAGAACGCTCCTCAAGGCGTAATTAAGAGCGTGCGTCGCACTGTGATTGTTCATAACTAAACGTCGTCGGGAAGTGTCAACGTTCAAATTGACACGGTCGCCGACCTTCAAACTTCCGATTCCCACAGTTCCAACGTGTAAAACGTATCCACCACGAACTTGTACATTGGTCACACGAATTTCCGTGTTTTCGTCGTTACTGTCGTCCGTTATTTTGACGAGGAATCCCTCGTCATAAATTTGGCCACCTTGTTCGGCGTAGAAATTAGTACGGTCGAGAAGTATGCCCACTTCTTCGCCTGACGATGCTGCATCAACGAACGTTTTATCGCGACGAATCGCTATCACTTTGCCGTCGCAGGCCTCGAATATGTATTCAGCGTTCCTGTCCGACGAAGCAGCCTTGTAATTGTACTTGAAGGAATCATCGGTTGGAGGAACTCCTTTGTTTTGCAGCTCCGTTATTGCGTGCACGTCCAAATTTATTTGCTCGTCAGCGCCACCTGATTTGGCTTGGGATGCGATCTGTCAGCAAAAATCCTCAATATTAATAATCAAGAATTCCACGGAATGAAAGAATCAAAATTTGAGTCAGGAAATTCTAAAAGGAGTGGAAAGCGACTTGAGATACGGATCTGTAAGTGGAGATGAAAGTCTTTATTCTACAGCGTTTCTTTACCTGTGCCAATTTTTTAGCTTCCTCGTAAGCGGCCATATCGACCGACAGACCTTTTTCCTCGCTCATAAGTTGCGTGAGATCAACCGGAAATCCGTAAGTATCATACAATCGCCAAGCTACTTCGCCGGGCAAAATATTCAGATTTTCAAGTTTGGCGATCGTACGATCGAGAAGATTTCTACCGCGAGACAAAGTTTTGAGAAATTGGGTTTCTTCTTCGTTGATTACGTCCATTATCGATTGAGGATCTTTCGTTAACTCAGGGAATGTCTCGCCGAGTAATTCGACTACGACATTCACCAATGATGCGAAAAACCCGGGTTTTGCGTTCAATTTTTCGGTCGCGTAACGCACCGCTCTTCGCAAAATTCTTCTCAATACATAGCTGCAAGAAAATTGTTTTCTTTTAAATATTGAGTGAATTAACAGTTTGAATTTTCAATATTTCCCTCACCTAAAGCAGTTCAGAATTTCGTGAAAAAAAGTGTAAACAGAAGGATTACTTTTACCCTATCATTTAATTGTTCGTGGAGTAAGTAAATCGTGAAAAATTGTCATCACGATATAAAAATTTTATAAACCGTAATAATGGGTACAATAATTTACCCTCGGCCAGTATTGTCCGGCATTCCACCATCGGCGAGAGCAATTGTGATCGTACGAGCGTGATCGGCCAATACTCTGTATGCCATATCGATGCCATTGACATCGTCGTCTCCGACTCTTCCTTGATATTCTGGAGCACCGGTACCCTTTTGAATAGCATCGAACAGTGGCATGAACAAATCAGTATCGTAGTTGGCACGCTTATTCTGTATCACAGAGATCAAACGTTCCAATCCGAGACCACAATCGATGTGTTTTTTGGGTAAACTTCGGAGCGATCCATCCGATTCACTGTATTCAATGGAAAACGGTGAAGAAACACGAGTTCATTTCTATCCGCTCTGTATTGCTGTTCAGTTGAAAATTGAAGTTTCAGCACTTTTTACCGATTAAATTGTATAAATACGAGATTCCATATTTCGAGGACGTCAGGATCATCCTCGTTCACCAAGTGAGCAGCTTCTCGACCTCCGATTCGATCGTAATGCAATTCACTGCAAGGACCGCATGGACCAGTTTCACCCATTTCCCAAAAATTGTCTTTCATACTTCCTGGCAAAACGTGCGTCGGTGGTACACTGTAAAGCATAACGCAAACGTATTTCGTGACAAATTACAAGAGAGCCAAAATGGTTGCATATTTTTCTGAAGCTCGTTCCAATGTATAAATGAATATATAAATTCTACGACCCCGTGATGAAATTAATAAAATCTTAGGGTGACAAAGTTTTTACCCTAAAGAGAGCCAAATGTCCTTGCACTCGTTGTCTGGCTCCAGTCCAGCTTTTTCGTCACCACCAAAGTAAGTAACGTACAATCGATCAGCAGGTAATTTCAGAATAGTCGTCAAATATTCCCAGGCCCAGGTGCAAATTTCTTTCTAGTGAAAAAGAAGAGGTATTATTCGTTTTTCAGAGATCCTAAGAAGATAAAATCATTTAAATGTTGTTATAGTTTACTTTGAAATAATCTCCGAACGACCAGTTGCCCATCATTTCAAAGAAAGTATGGTGATAAACATCCTTGCCAACGTCATCCAAGTCATTGTGCTTTCCTCCTGCTCTTATGCACTTCTGGGTATTGACAACTCTTATCCACTTGGCCATATCACTGTTCGGGTCAACAGTGCCAAGGAAAATGGGCTTGAACTATGGTTGCAAATGTAATAAAAAATCACAGTACAAGAGTTGAAGAAAATGAAACTTTTAATTGTCGATAATTCAAATTTCAAATCACTGTAGTAAAAACAATCATTTTCTATTTCTTTTAGATTGTTTTGGATGCTGAAGGAGTTCAGCAATCTCTGAAATCATCAAGAGTGGTCATTCTCGTGTGTAATTTAAAAACAAATGGTTATTTCAAGTTTTTAAATTTTATCCATGCAAAAATATTCCTAAATATTTCATATAGATTTATCTAATTTCGTACTGAGCTGCAAATTTAATTTTTCATAAAAGTCTTCTATTGGAGTGAAAAAAGTCAATTTAAAGAAGTCTAGAAAAAATAGAAAATCCATACGTCAATTTACTGATCATTTTTGTTGAATTAAGAAGAAGTATTACCTGATTCATTCCAGCATTGGTAAACAGCAATGTAGGATCGTCGTGGGGTATAGTAGAGCTGGAATGCACATATTCATGACCTTTGCTCTTGAAAAAATCTATGTACGATTGGCGTACTTCTTTAGCCGTCATTGATTCAGGCATCTTGATGTCTGGCTGTGAGAAAATACTGTAATTAGTATTAAAAATAGTTAAAAGTAATAAATTAGTTGAAATAAAATGAATTAAAATAGGTGTCAGATATGTGAGGCAATTTAAAGATTCCTTTACAGTATAGAAGCTTGACAAAACTCAGACAATTGAAAACAACTAAAATACAGCGATTTTTAAAATCATTGCTACATATTCTAATGTTTGGATGGAAAATTTTTATCTGCTCGAGGTTATAAACAAATGTAATGAATGATTGATTGAAAGTGATGATAAAAAAATTGAAACGTTCAGCAAATTTTTCACCATATGGCAAAAGTCACTGCACCAAGTGATGATAAAAATTCTTCGTGAATCGAATTCTACTAGATCATTGTAATATTGCTGTCCATAAATAATAACTTACTTCGTTTACCGGTCACGAGTTGATTGATCCCTACGAAAAACAAGCAGTTGACCACGAGGTCAGTGATAACTCGAACACCAAGATATCTTACGGAAGAATTGAACGTCAATGTCCAATAATGTAAGCAGACCAAGTTGAAAGTCTGGAAAGTACTGCACGGATTGCAGGTAAACGTGACGCAACCTGAATCTGTTATTTTTTTGACTGGGACAACAGCAGTGAGGGAGGGTAAAAAAAACAGTTTTATTATCTCCAAATCACATATACGCCGGTTACCAACCAGACCCGAAGCAGTTTTTTTGGAGCGGCGTGCAGTTTATCATTTTGTCTCAATTCACGGATATGTAAATATAGCCGGCGGTGACCAAGTTGTTCGTCAAGAATCACGGTGAAATCAAAATTAATTAAAAAACTTATCGTAACAACAATTAAATAACACCGACAAAATGCCTTTTATGATCGGCAGAGCTCCTGTCAGGAGAACTCTTAAATATCTTGAGGCTGGGAAACTTGTGCTAAAGGATACCATTCAAATATTTTCCATGAATTATAATATAGCTGGTCAAAATCATGTCGGAGCAAAGTGGGTTTGAGGTTATGTTATCATTTTGTCACTATTTCTGGTTAATCACATTGATAATCGTAAACGTTTTTCTTTCCTTGTCTTCAGAGATTTCGCATTTTGGCACATACCGCAAATTCAATATAAAAATCCTGATGTACAAGTTATAACCTTCAAGAAGATGACTCCCTCACCTTTCGTCCGATGTTTTTATAGTAAGTTTTTTTATAATTGATTGTTCATAATTCAATTTTAATTGCTGACATTGAAAATATTAATCAACGATAGCTTGAGCAAATCAATTTTTAAGTATATCACAGCATAGTATTTTAAGTACTTTGCAATTATTCTGGAGATCCATTTTGTTATCTCTTACGTAAAAGTGCTATTCCTCAAGCATTCGGTCGGAGTATAAAATTTCATGGTCTAAATTTGGTCTTGACTGTTACCCAGGGTATTTCAGAACCTGAGTATACTTCAAGGATTTATTCTTTATATTTCCAAATTTTACAATTTTTTTTGACAAAGCTTTCAGGTAAACTTTTCAAGACTGTTTAAATCTTTTTATAGAGGATGGAAAACAATTGCTGATTGATGTCGATGGGAAGAATAAAGATGAAATACTAGAACATCTGATAAAAGTAGTTGGAAAATCAGAGGAAGTTTTGCACAGAGAAGCCTTGGCTGCTGAGAAAAAAGATAATCCTGCAAATTTTGGAATAGGCTGCGAACACGGGTGCATGTGCGACATAGAGGGACAATTGGTGTGTCCAGGAATAGTGCCATTGCCAAATCACATGAGAGGAAAATTCAAATACGCTCAGAACTAGAAATTCTGTTAGCATTGTGTATCGATCATTTAAAACTCTTTTATTTGTAAATAAAATCTATAAAACAAGGATTTGTTGGAATGCCGAGGCACGAGTCTTTATTTTATTACAAACGTTAGTACAATGAATTACCAAAATACGCGCAACTCGCTGTACTTATAGGTACATTAGAGAAATAAATAAGATTTTTTCGTATTTATTCTTAGGTAGAAGTAGGTGGAAATTCTACCATTATCATACGAATAGAAGAGAGCCAGTTAGGGGTTAATGGAGACAGTAACTTTTGCAAAAATTTCCTATTCAAGCTCTGACTATGAAAGCAAGAATACATAAGCTTTTTGTCAAGAGATTCTCAGATAGATTATATTAAAATGAGGAACAGGTAGAAGAAAATGAAAATGCGAGGTGAAGATTCAACAATGGGCGGTATTATCTCCTCGGCCTGGAGCGATTGTAAGGTCTGCTGCTGTGATAATGGCGATTATTTCTTAGGTGATTGTGGCGAGCAGACGAGGACGGTATTTGAGTTTCTGGCCTTTGGTACTGATATATTAATGGAGGTGCGTCATCCAATGGTTTGTTCAACTCAAACTCTTCTTCCGATTCATTCATCATTTTAAGCTTTGCTTCTATCGCTTGTATTGCAGTTTGGCGGCTGTTTTGACATTAATTTTATTCAATAATGGTTAATTTCATAATTAAGCATAGCCTAACTTCATTTTTTCGATACATAGTTCCAAAAAGACACCCAATGACAAAGATAATTATTTTTCAATGACTTGAAGGAAAATGTCAAATATTTTTATTCGTACCTAATTTTTTTGTCTTCCTTTTTTGCACCAGCTAAAGCTGGTATCTCCAGCTTTGCTTTAGGTTTGTCTAATTCACCCTGAAAAAATGGAATAAATTCACAGTTTTTAGAAAGCCAGTTCAACAAGTCAACCACAAAAGTAGGAATAAACTTTTTTCTGAATCGGAAATTTAATTGAGAACAAAGATTTAATGGCTCACTTTTTTTCTATTCGTTCAATTCTATGTGTAATCATTAGAATAAAATAGAAAAAATATGAATATTGAAGAAAAGAAAAGTTATAAAATAGTACATTATAACACTAAGACGAAAAAGTTTTTCGTACGCGTGTTATACGAAATTTTATATTACGAGGTGCGGAAATGGGGGTTTTGTGTACGCGAAACGTATGCAAAAGCGTCCATTTACGTACCGCGTGATATAAAAATATTTAATGTCTGTTTCAGTAAAGTTCATGAATACTTTTAAATCCTTCCAATAACAGGTACAAACATCAGAGACATTTACCTCACTAACGCTGTGTGCCCATCTCACCACAATATTTTTGGTTCCTAGTCTGACATTGTGCAAAACATCTTTAGCTCTTTCTGCGTCACGAGCATCTCTATACGTTACAAAAGCATAACCTCTGGGTTGTCCGGCCTGAGGGCCTGACCGGTGGAACAGTAGGTCAAACTTTTCTATCGTTCCATATTTTTGTACGATTTTGAGGAGTTGGTACCGGTTGACAGACAACAAATTCAGTGTTTTCAGGATGTACAGAAAAAGTTGTAATCTTAGGACTTTAAAAAATATTTAAGTTCATTCAATGGCTTCAAATAAATACTTACTCATTAATTCGTAAATCCAAATTGCCCACCCACAATCTACGATCTTCAATAGCGTTTGATTTAATTGGTTCTAATGGCAAAGGAATCTGGGGGTTGGCCTAAAATTTCAAATTTTCCGATAACAATAATGAAATATGGAATCTTTATGGTTTTAAATTTCAAGAAAACACAGTTTATAACCTTCTATATACTCAAAAGATGACAACGAATGGAAGCACTTACCTCCATTGCTGCTGACTGTTAATCGAAATACTCGATCTATTTATAAAAATCGTACATAGGAACCTTATCGACTGGAACACTGATATGATTTCGCGGGTCTTCTCGACCAACCTGATTAAAATCTGCTTAAAATTTTTATATTTATTTACAAGAAACCCTACGAATCTACCGTCTGAAACTACGAGGCTAAAATCAATTTTATGTCGAATATCGTCCTATATTGATTGTTTGGGCTTGGGCACTATTTACAAAAATTACGACAGATGACTACTAGCGCACCCCACCGACAAAATTCTCAGTTAACACTGATACCGAGAAGAGAGAGAGACTTTATTATAGATATTTTTATATATTCGTTAAATTATTTCTTTCCACTACCTATAGACATTTCGGAATGCAATTTTTTTTTTTGATCGTATCAATTCAGAATCTGTATAAAAATATAGGTTCTGCCTGACAGAAAATTTCACTCTATTTTTTTTAAATATGACAACTAGCGCACCCCTTTGACTAATTTTCGCTAACGTTTCTTGCTTGTACGAATTTCTAACAAATTCGGTTTTCCCAATGCGAGAGAAGTTCTCTGTTGCTCTTTCTATAAAAAAAAAGTATTTTTGACTATCAGCTGTAGATTATGACCCGAATGACAGCGATAAAAGTTCCAAGGGGGTGAGGTGACGACGATACGAAACAAAAACCTACAATTTACAAGTTATAAAAAGATCGACTGTAAAAAGAAAAAATACTGTTTTTGACATCTTATTGATATTAGTGTGTAAAATCTTAGTGAAGGTTCGACGTTTTTTTTTCGTTATATTTATGGAAAGAACAACGATGGCTGGACAATCAACGTCGCAATCACAAACAGAGACGATACTGGAGGGGGATGTGGCCGACAACGCATCGCAGGTAGGGAACTCGTGATTTACATTTCCACTTGTTTATTTTGACGACCTTCTTTTCGGAGTATATGTTTATATTTTACATTTAATATCCGTAGATGGCTTATAAAACCATCTAAATTTGCGCGTAGTACAGTATCTTATTTTCGTTCTCGAAATATTCAAAAATTGGAGTGAGGGTCATTTACATACAGTTTGATATTTTATCAACAAACGGGCCTGACAATTATCATTCTTCAAATATTATTTTGGAGTGTGAAATGATATTTGTCAAGTGATTAAACTGAAGGAGCATTTATAAAATTAGTTACAAAAAAATTACAACTATTTCATATTGAATTTGTTTAATTATTGAACCTGTTGTAAATTACAACGAATATCATTTCACAAGAATAAAAAACTTAGTGCTGCGTTACAAGACTGTCTAAATTGAGTTGAATCTATTGAACGCATTCTGAAAACGTCAGTTATTTGTGGAAGATTTTACCAATTTGAAAAAACAGCTACACTACGAATGGAGTAATAAGTTGGAAACACTTTTCTTCCTTTGGAATGAAAAATGGAAAGAATTCTCTTCCATTCGTGTGTACCATATGGCCTGAAAAAGTTATTGCCATGTGTTCGTTCATGCTCCTTGCGACAATTGAGCAAAGATGCTCCAGAGGATCGTTCACCTCTTGACGGAGTGCGCGTATTAGATCTAACCCGGATAGTTGCAGGACCTTATTGTACTATGATACTGGGTGATCTTGGAGCAGAAATTTTGAAAATTGAGAGACCAGGGACAGGAGATGAAAGCCGTCACTGGGGACCTCCATTTTTTGAAGGCACACAAGAATCCACATATTTTGCTAGTGTCAATAGAAACAAGAAAAGCATTTGTATTGATCTCAAGAGAGGAAGAGACATAATATATGAATTGGCTAAAAAATCTGATGTTTTGGTGGAAAATTATGTACCAGGAAAGCTTTCAAAAATGGGTTTAGGCTGGGAAGAAATGAAAAGAGTAGCACCTCAATTGGTATATTGTTCCTTGACTGGATACGGAACGAGTGGACCTTACTCTCAGAGACCTGGATACGACGTTATCGCAGCTTCCATCGGAGGACTTCTCCATATTACCGGGCCAAAGGATGGAAATCCTTGTAAAGTTGGAGTTGCCATGACCGATCTAGCCACAGGCCTCTATGCTCACGGAGCCATAATGGCAGCTCTTTTACAAAGATCAAAGACTCAACAAGGTCAATGGATCCAGTGCAATTTGCTGTCGACTCAAGTAGCCTCTCTTATAAACGTCGCATCCAATTATTTAAATGCAGGCAAAGAAGCTACTCGGTGGGGCTCTGAACACGAAAGTATTGTGCCCTATGAAGCATTTCCCACAAAAGATGGTTTTATGACTGTTGGCACCGGAAGTGATGCCCAATTTCTTGCTCTCCTCGAACGAATGGGATTACAAGAGTTGGCAGAGAATCCAAAGTTTTTCAACAATACGCTCAGAGTCAAATATCGAGAAGAGCTGTTGGCTATTTTGAGGGAAAAATTCAAGACTAAAACCAACGAGGAGTGGTCTGAAATTTTTTTAAACGCTCCTTATCCTTACGGACCCATTAATACCATAGGACAGGTAATTTTTCTCTCCTTTTATCCCTGATGTTAATTTTGAAAATAAAATCATCTTGATTGTTCATGAACTGATGAATTTTTTTCTTCCAGGTATTTGAAGATCCTCACATCAAACATATTGGATTAGTCGAAGAACTGCCACATTCAACTGTTGGAAGCGTCAGAGTCGTTGGACCACCCGTTAAATACAGCTATGCAAAAAATGCAGCAAGATCCGCACCTCCGACTCTGGGACAACATACTCACGAAGTTTTGAAAAATTTGTTGAATTATAATGACGAGACCATCAATGGTCTCATTAAATACAAAATTGTACAATAAGCAGGCATTCCTTTAAGGAACGAAATAAATATCGTTTTATAACTCATCGACAATAATTCCTTCCTAACTTTCCTCGACTTTCTGCTAAATTGAAGCAACCACTTTTTATCTACGCTCTCTCAAATATTTCAGGATGTTCCAACCGTCAGATTACGTCTACGTAAACCGAGGTCGAGTAAAAAAGTTCAATGGACCCAAGGGACGGTGGACAACGAGCATATGAACAAAAAGAAATCAAAATGTGAGTAAATTTAAAAATGATATGATTTCTCATCACTAAATTTTTTCAATAAAATGTAAAATCAGTCTTGGCTGATTTCAAGTATGAAATTTGGTGAAACAAAGAAAATTATTGTTTCCATACTTTTGAAACTAGTGATCTGTGAATGATTCATTAACAAATGCTTTAAGACATTTTTTTGAAGTTTTTTTCTGAAGAAAAAATATCTGAGAACCATCAACTCTTTTAAGCGCCTGAGCAACGCAACCCCTTAATATTATTTAGAAATACAAATTGGTTTAAACCCTTACACGAATCTTCTGACAGTTCAAACATGATAACTAACATTTTCAATTTCCAAGGTTGCTGTATCTACGAAAAGCCGAAAAATTTCGGCGAGAGTAGTTCGGACGACAGTGACGACGAGTGCAAGCATTGTCATGGTCACAAAGACGCCCACAAAAAAGTTTTGCGTAAGTAAAAAACGCAGAATCCTCGAGATAGCATATCACCGCAACCAGGTAAAGATTTTTCAAGCGAGCTTCCATGGCAGCGAAAAACAAAACCGAAAAATCTGAGCCCAAGAAAACTCACATTTCTATTTCGTATTGTTACAGAACCACCTTTGGTGACCGATTTGAATTGAGGCAGTCTGAGCATCCGAAGTCCAACGTCGTGAGATCTTCCTCTTTTTCTATATATATGCAAATCGTTCTCGCTCTTCACCTCTTTCTCTCTTTGTCTATGAAGCGACGAAGAAAAAAGATAATCAATGATTCCTGCACGAGATAATCCTCGGCAACCAAGGTTTTTATTAATTATGTAAGTTCTCAGTCTTCAAAGTACAATCTTATTTGTAAATATACTATCTTCTTCCTCTTGTTCTCATAATAGAGTCGAACAGAAAAAAAGAAATCCACAAACTGGAGTGTAGTTTAAATATCCCATCAAGGCCCAAGATTTTAGGGAGTCTTCAAAAGTTCTCTCCCTAAGGGTGATCGATCATTATTATTCGTCGTTCATTCAATTTTAACTTGTAACGTTTTAAAAACTTTCAAGTTCAAAAACTCATTACTATTACCATATATAATGAATGTATATACCTAAACATACTGTATGAATATATACACATATGGATTATGCGGAGGGGCGCTGAAACACCTAAATATTGTGTAACAATACCGTCAGATACAGTATCTAGATTCGCTCGTATTTATGGTAAGGATACACTTACTTTCATTTTTCCGTCCAAACGATAGAGAGAAGAAAAAATGAATGATAAAATCTCACATGATTCCTACTTTATAATTATCTCACAGTAAATATGCATAAAAGATAGTTTTTAATTTAGAAGTACGTTATAGAAGCGTTCATTCATACGCGAGTGATTTTTTCCCCTTCATATTGAATTTTCCAATGTGCTCAGATATCGGACGAATGCTATTTCCAATTTTTGACGTGTGTTATTAGTCGTTGAGAGGAACATCAACAAACAATTTTCTGTGGAAATACTCGAGTACGTGTGGGTATGTTCGTGTGTGTGTGTGTGTGTATTTAGATCGCGAGTGGCCGGCTCGCTCGCATTCGTTGCCATAATTATAATATATTTACAAAATATCATTTTCAAAAAAAAAGGAACAATTATTAAAAATGGTATGTAAAAAATATAATCGTAGCCTTAATAAGAAAATGTCTTATAAAGGATTAACACTCATTGCATTACATTAGCAATTATTGTTGAATTGCGATATTTGCGTTGACGAATATTTGAGTAAAGTTGAAATTTTATTCTTCCTCTCATTTTTATTCTTCTTTGATTCATCGGTTTCATCATTCAGTCCCCAATTTTAAAGAGATCGTTTTGTTCACGACATTTTAACAAAAATCCTGACGGAAAACATGTCACAATGTTATTCTCCCGTTTTGAAAAAATGTCCTGGACATTTTTTTTGCTTTTTTCGATATTTTATACCCAATTTATCATTTTTTTAGCCCAACAGGATTTCCGGCACTTTTTAAAAGTATGATTTAAAATCGTTTATCCGTCAGGACGCCGTAGATGTCTCTTTAAATCGGAAACTGAATGGTCTTCAATCAGTCAACGTTACAACTGCTTCGATGATATCTGCGCCTCTTACGCACCTCCATTCCACGACGGTAGTCATCTTCGTCGAGACCAAGAGATTTAACCATTGCCCGACTACGCCAAACTTTAACTGTGAAATCGTCGCTCGTTGTAACCAGCATTTCCGGATCTCTTGGATTAAATGCTACCGAATTAACCACGTCGGAGTGTGGAAATTTAGTCAAGCATATTCCGTAGTGACGGTCCCAGAGATATCCGTGTTTGTCTTCGGCACCACTGCAAATAATCAGTTCGATTTTTGTTTATTTTGTGTCTAGAGAAGTTTCTTTTCATCTAATATTGCATTGAAACGACTTATTTTATCTTCTCTGTTATTACCTCGCTACGTATTCGTCGCAAACGTCCAGAAATATGAAAAAACACTCGTTGTTCGGAGTGTATGCTTTGTGTGCTCTCAGCATCGTTCCAACTTGTTTCAAAGTCAACAAATCGATCACGTGAATGTCAATCTCCTGAGCTATCGGCGGAGGCTGCAGAGGATTCGTTATCACGTAGCCTCGAGGCCACGGCCTCGTGTTCACGTAGAGATACCTTTCGTTTAAAAAGTTTTTTTTTATTATTTAAACCACTTTTTAGTTATTTAAAAGTGAAAAATTTAGTGGGATAATTTTCAAAATTTCGGACAAATGGGGGAAAAAGTTTCAAGAAACTAGAGCTTTTCTTATAATAAATATCTCACGTTCTTTCTTACACCGCTCATCTTTATTAAGTAAAAATTGAAGCAAGTTATTCCAGCATTTTAATGAGAATCAACAGAAGAGCTTTCTGAATGGGATTAATTCATGCTGGAGATACTTGAAGTTTTATTCTATGACGCGAAACGTGAAGCGAGTTTTTGTGTTATTCCGAACGGAAATACGCTCGAATCAATGTTGAAAAAAATGTTTATAATTGAAGTGCTAATGCAGATAAATATTTTTGACGTATGACAGTAATAAAAATTACCTGTGATCCGGTGAAAGTCCCATTCCAATAATATGCCCATGAAGGTCAATAAAATGATCGACTTTATCGAATTTTTCAGCTACGGAATCATAGTCCGACCAATTTGGCTCTAATCTCGATCCCGCGATCTGACGCTCTCGTTCTCTTTCACGCTGTGCCAATCTTTCACGCAACGACGGTCCAGGCTCCAATCTTCTCGGGAAATTAACAGCTTTTATTCTCTTGAATCCTACCTGATGAGGCGTGTACGTTTTGGAACCGGTTGTGAAAATAAGGAGTTTCTCTGGGTTGTCAGCTAAATCGTCGGAATCGCAATCCTCGGCCGCGGACGATTCTGAAAATGAATTTTATTTTAATTCACTATTTTTTCACAAAACAAAAACCTGTGCAGTTCGATTATTTATAGCTCAACATATTTGAGGATAAGATGTGAAATATCCATCAATTAAAAATCTTAATCCATCGTAACTAATTAATTGACTGAAGTTTTACAAAATTAAGAAACAACGCAATATTGCCAATGAACTTTGTAACTAATATTTTGAAATGATTCACCGGAAGATTCGCTCTCTTCTTCCCACTGATTGTTCTCAGTTTCAGTATCACTTTCCGCAGTCTCTTTTTCCATTTCCGCTTGACGATATTCCTGATTGTACGTTATTGGACTCGCGTATTCGAAACCATCGCCCAGTTTTCTCCAATTCATAAACCCTCCCTCGAGAGTGCTGTATCTGGAAATGCACAAACATATTTTGTCCTTCTTTTTGTGGAAAATAGTGCAGATACGAGTAAAAAACGAAACAAAAATTGTGCCAGACTATTTTGTTGTTTTACTAGTAAAGAAATGGTAGCCGTACTGTAATCTAGACGAGGCGTAGTGCAATATTTCGGGTTCTTCCTCGGGCTGTTGTTGAATTTTATCGGACGAATTTGAACACAAATCTCTGTGACTTGGAGGATTTCCACGCTCTTCTTTATTAATCTTTGAACACGAAGGTTGAGGTTTCGGTGATTCAGCTTCGTCCGGCGTCGGAGATAGACAATTTGCTACCATGACTGCTCTTATCGAAGCTGCATTTCCATTGTAAAATCTGTAAACATTATGAAAGCCATTATGAAAGCAAATTTGATGATTTTTTAAAGTTTATAGAACGTTGAATTTCCCTCGGCAAATCTGTGACCTTGTGAACTGACCAACTAATGTGAATTTTTCTGTCTTATTGTTTCAAAACTGTAAGGACACGAATGAGTCAACTTTTTCAAAATGGTCGTTGTTCTTTAAAGTTCAACAGAAAATAGGAATTTTTCATTTTTCGTTGATGAGATTGAATTTTTTACCTGTAAAGTTGATTCATTATCGGTACGTGCTCGCTTTCCGATTCTTGATTCGCCTTATTGAGCCAAAGGACACTGGCACTTACCAGCTGTGCCAGCCATTGTAAATCACCGCTGAGAAGATGACGTTCACTGTACCACGTTCCGAATATGTCGTACGGCTTATTCACAACCCGGCATTGTAGATCGAAACCGGCTGCAATTAATTAAACAAAAACGAGTGTCATTCAAAGAAACAGAGAAGACATTTCAGAGAGCATTAAAATATGGTGTTGGGAGAATTATCGTATACCAATGAAAACATTAAAAATATTCGTGGCTTTGTCTGTTACTGGGAACTAATAAACATTGGCGTATTTTTCTATCTCAGTGTTCTAGAGCTTTTGTTAAAACGACAAGAAAACGATGCAGTATTGAGATCAAATTATGGATATGCTCCGTGATCTCATTATTTTAAATTAATATTTAAGCAATTATTGAAGTTAGGAATTTTTGATTTAGTAATCCCAAGAGATTTTTGGTTAAGGAAAATTACGTATTAAATAGTCTTTGAGAATGAACAACAAGTTACTTCCAACTAACTCGTAACAAACAAAAGTTTCGAGAAAAAAAAATTGACGTTTCTCTAGTCATAACATGGGAAATAAAGCGATTGACTAACTTGATTTCTACGATGAAATTTTAAGGATCGTGTGTCTGACACATCGATTGTTTTCACCGTTAATTTGCGTTGCGCGTTTCTTTCGTACCTATTGTTCTATTTTTCTTGGCACTCGACAATCGGAATTCAAGTACATGAACCTTAAGCTAAAAATAGCTTTCCTCGTGCCAGAGCGCGTTGAAAAGTTTCGTCATTCCTTTTGGATGTCTCAAAGCCACTTGCATTTTGCCCTCTTTGAACAAAGACTTTATATTTGTCACTGGTGTAATTTTCTTTCCTTTTGTTCCACCATTTAGCTCGTTCATTCGGTCTCTTTCTATTCACCCGAGATCAAACTTTCGCGAAACTCGCTCGGGAGTGGTGAGGTAAATATGTCAAATGTGTGGCTTATTTTATGGGTAAAATATTACCAAGAGCTCGAAAATTTCTTCAAGAGGATCGTCACTCACCAAAGAGGAGAAGAGAGGCATATCTTTGTGAGCGAATGATAAAATAAAATTGAAAAAAGAACCACAAACTTATACTATTTTTGAACTCACGGGCCACTCGGAATACCGCTATTTCGCCAGACGTACTGTGGGGGGCACCAAAATGAACTCCAGACACAAGGAGCAGCGTGTCAGACGAATTAAATTGCGAAAACTGCGTGTATTTCCAGCTGAACGCCTTCATATCGTGGTGATACTTTATCGAAACCGGATATTGACTGTCCCACACCTGCGTCGAGATATTTTATTCAATAGTTAATATTATTGTCATAAACAATTTTTGAAATAGCAAATAGCGATGATAGATATTAGTTTTACCAAAATATAACCATCCTTTGAGCACGTGGCAAACATTTTTCCATTGTGGGAAAAACTGACGTGCAATACTTGATGACAATGCTCTTTTTGAACTTCCGTCTCTAGTAGCGGAGTGTGATAAGTCAATCTTTTGAATTCGCTCAGCCAAGATGTTTTTCCTGGAATTATAAAGTCAACAATTTATTCATTATTTTCAACATTGTCATTGAGTTTTGTTCAGTTTTAATCTATGTGGAATTTTATTTCATTCTTCGAATGAAAATATTTTTCTATAGCTACCAACATAAGTTAATGGATGAACGAGTTCGATAGTGAAAAAAAAAATCATTGTCTATTCTAGTTCCTCAAAGTGGCAATAACATCAAAATAGCAAATTTTCAATTATTGGCAGACAGGGAATCGAAAGTAAATTACTTCAACATAAAATGACTAAACAAAACTCTATTATTTGATATTTCACTTCAAATTGTGTTTTTATATAAAAAATTTGACTAAGCGGAATACTTTTGCACTTTTCTTAATTGACAAATCCTATACAAATCAGAATTTGTACTGTTCAGAAATGAGTACAAGAGTTTCTTGAAAATTGAATGTTATTAAAATAAAATACTCAACATCGGTACAAGAAATTCTGAATAAATTTGTTCAAGCACAGAGCATGACATTCCTCATATGTATTAGCATTAGAAAATATTTACACACAAGTACTGGAAAAAACATCAAACACAATTTTTTTTGTTATCCCACCATTGTGTTGACCTAATTACAAAAAAATGTATTGAAAAAATATCATTCCTTCATGAATCACAAATAAAACCCGTATTAAAATGTTGTAAGAGAATACTTAAATGTTGGTGGAACTATTTATGTGTATTCTGTACACAACAATATATGAAGCACGAGCTTTTTTTTTCATTACATATTAACGAACGAAACCAAAATTGGAGGTCCAAAGCACTATAGAACAAATAAAACGTCTTATTTCTTACCTGGTATTATTCCCACGGTTGGCTCGATTTTGTAAGTCCTGTAGAACAGATCTTTCCATAAGAACTCATCTTTCGAAACCCTGTTCCATTGTTTGCAAACAGTTCCCGCTGTTAGGAGTGATTTTGGTGTCAAAAACTTGAAAATCGTGAGAAGAATCGAATCTGGCATGTAATACCAATTATCGTTTTCGTCCCCGTTCTCGGAGGATGAGCTAGAAGGCTCAACATCCGGAACGCTTTGTTCGTCATTCTTACTCGTACTTTCGATCGCGGACTCACGGTCACCACCGACGTCCATCTCTAAACGCGGCTCTTTGTTTACTGAAAACAGCTGATATCTGTCAGCGCAGCACGAAATTGCTTAGGAAAATAAGGGGAGGGATCCTTTCACGCGCCGCCAATTTGCTCAAGGACACGCGCGGTAAGAAAACGCAATTTTGAACTGCGCGCGCATCTAGACTAATGCGCATCTATAAAAATGATGATTGATTTCGTTTTGTTGAATGTGCTTCCTTTTGATGTCGAATATCGGCTGCAGGAATAATATTGTATACTTCTGGCTTTTTTAAGAGATCAAAAACAGCAAACGACACATTATGGATTTTTTATAATCGATAAATGGGCGGATTTGCCACCAACGTCGGTAAAACTTACCGAGCATCAGCGCCAACGGCGAAAACAAGTAATAATCCCGCGGACCGAATAGCTCAACCGTCGGGACCAGTCGGGACAAACAGGAAGCGCGATATATACTTCGAGACCGTGTTCGACCAACCCCCACACCTGTGGCGTCGGATGAAGCAAGAAACCTCGTGTACACGTCGTATGAAATTTGATTTGAATAATTTAATTCTTTTTTGTGATATCTTCAATAAATATTAATTAAGTGGAGTT
This sequence comes from Venturia canescens, assembly GCF_019457755.1. Classification (NCBI taxonomy): domain Eukaryota; kingdom Metazoa; phylum Arthropoda; class Insecta; order Hymenoptera; family Ichneumonidae; genus Venturia; species Venturia canescens. Next base: position 6,957,025 of record NC_057425.1, read on the forward strand.
TTTGGTGTCATTATACATAGTTTCCGGCCCCACAGTACTTCTTTACCAATTCGAATGCGAGAAACGCAAAAAGATCAAAAATTGCTATACTTTTATAAAATTTGTAAAAATTCACAAATTACAATTTACAAAGTACAATTTTTTGTAATATATTGGTAAATTGAGTATGTAATATCGTAATATATTGATAGTAAAAATTTGTAATCAGTACAAAATACACTATCTAACGAATTATATTTTCTGTGAGAACCTTTGAATGGAGGACACAATATTTCACAAAACCAAGTGGGAAATAGATTTTTAGACATGCAGTATTTAGTTAAAGCAAATTTTTTTTCCATATAATTCCTCTATTGCTGCTCTGTTTGATGTTCGGAGAACAAAAGGAATAAAATTTTTTGTTTGAAAAGTTCTGGAATTGACCGCTCCAAACAGTGGCACTCCGAGGAGAAGAGGGAAAAACTCGTGTTAAATAGGGAATAATAGTTGACGATCTGGTTTAGCTTTTGATAATCAGTGGAGGATTGAGCTTGGCTGTCGCGTGTACTTCGAAAATGTTTTTAACGCGATATTGATATACTTTGAATTATACTATTATATTAAATCGCATCGAATAATAGCTGATTCAACAGAACGAACGAACGATTTACGCTAGAGTTAACAGCTAAATCGCTTTTCCAGAAAATCTCGTGCTATACGACTGATTTCGTATAGCGCGTGGTTAGCGTTCTGGTTTTGCGAACATTCGATTCTGTCACAATGAATATGTGGTAAACAACCAAATGGACTGATTAAATTCTTACGTTGCAACGACTATTGTTATCAGATACAGCAGCGATCATAGCTTTCCTAAACTTTGTTCCGCTTTGAACCTGCAATTTGTAATACGAGCTGTATAAAGCCGGATTTACATAACCTCAAAAGAGTAACTTAATTTCGGACGTTCGAAAAGCGATTGTAAAGATCTCAAGGAAAAGATGGTACCCCTTGGTCCTTTACCTGGTCATCATTCAACCATGAATAATAGTAGCTCTATGTCCTCCAGTGGCTCGAAAGGGAGCTCTGCTCTGGTAAGCTTCTCCATCTATTTTTTCTAAAGATATTCATATCAGTTCAAGTGCACCAAGCGTGCTATCAAATTTTGAATTTTTTTCAGAAACCGAATTACACACTTAAATACACGCTTGCTGGACACACAAAAGCTGTGTCTTCGATTAAATTTAGTCCCAATGGCGAATGGTTGGCAAGCTCGGGTGAGTTTTTAATAAAATCTATATTAGCGACTTGCCTAAATGAATAATCCCTCAACGAATATTCGAGAATGTTATAAAAAGTCGAGTCAGTTGAGCTTTTGCTCAAAAAAATTTGATAAAAAATTTTATTTCCAACTCATTTGATCAAATTTACATGCTGTTTATGTCTTCTCTAGATATATTTTCAAGACATTTTATGGGCAATAATTTATTTGGGATCAAAAAAGTTGAGTGATTTGCTACCCACGTGTAGTCAGATTGCAAAGTAATAGAACAATTAAATGTTGCGTTAGAATGAGTTTCTAAGAAATGATATGTTTTCATAAATCTATTTGAATGTTTTATAAGCAAAGATTCATTAGTACAACAAAAAGACCAAATTAACTGCTGACATGAGATGAAACAGCAGAGCACTAGCTTTAAAAGAAAAGACTCAAAAATATCAAGCAAATTAATTAAGTAGTTTTTAACATTTTTTCGTGCCTATTTTGGAAAGGATAGTGTACATAACATTATGAAGTGAAAGGTAATACTCTGAAAACAATGATAACAAAAATGTATAATGACCAATTTTTCTGCAGCTGCGGATAAACTCATAAAAATCTGGGGTTCTTACGATGGGAAGTTTGAAAAAACTATAGCTGGTCATAAACTAGGAATTTCTGATGTAGCATGGTCGAGCGACAGCAGACTTCTGGTTTCCGCATCAGATGATAAAACTCTTAAAATATGGGAGTTGAGTTCGGTAAGTTTTGTTCTTAATAATGAAAAAAAATTTGGTGATTCTTTTTCACTGAAATATCCCAATTGTGTAATTTCAGGGTAAATGTTTGAAGACTTTGAAAGGGCATAGTAATTACGTATTCTGCTGCAACTTCAATCCTCAATCAAATCTCATTGTTTCCGGATCGGTAAGTTGAATGAAAACGTAAAACGATGAAATCGTTTCTGGGAAATACAATTTGAAAGTCTTATATTATTTGTTTTTATAGTTTGACGAAAGCGTCAGAATTTGGGACGTCAGATCAGGCAAATGTTTGAAAACGCTACCAGCGCACTCGGATCCTGTTAGTGCGGTTCATTTCAACAGGGATGGCTCTCTCATAGTTTCCAGTAGTTACGACGGTTTGTGGTAAGCCAAATGACGACCAAACAAATCCTATTTTCAGTAAATTACCATTTAATAAATAAATTCTATTCCGCCTTTTTTCTTCAGTCGAATTTGGGACACTGCTTCCGGTCAATGTCTCAAAACTCTCATAGATGATGACAATCCACCCGTTTCTTTTGTTAAGTTTTCGCCCAATGGAAAATACATACTAGCAGCAACACTCGATAATACCCTTAAATTGTGGGATTATAGTAAAGGAAAATGTTTGAAAACTTATACAGGACATCGTAATGAGAAATATTGCATATTTGCAAATTTCTCTGTGACCGGTGGAAAGGTATGAATTTTTCTTGCTAGACCTTTCGCTTTCTTATCTTTTTCTTTAAAAACGGTGACGATTGAACTGAAAATATTCTTTGTAGTGGATCGTTTCGGGCTCTGAAGACAATATGGTTTACATTTGGAATCTCCAAACTAAAGAAATCGTTCAAAAATTACAAGGACACACGGGTAAGTGATTCAATTCGATAGTTTGAAATATTCGATCATCGTTTATCACATAACTGTGGTTCTTTAACGAAGACATGACAGATCATTCTAAACCATGAATTTGATAAACAGAATGAATTTTACAATTCAAGTATTTGAGTAGCAAATTTTCTGTATAAAATATCTTAGTCATCAAAACAAATAGCCTCCAATTACTTTCCAAAATGAGTTTTTTATCAACTTCTTCTTTCTTAATTTCCAGATGTTGTTTTGTGCACCACTTGCCATCCTACAGACAATATAATTGCTTCAGCTGCTCTCGAAAACGACAAAACAATAAAATTATGGAAAAGCGACACATAGAGAAAATACGATATATAAGTTTGTTCCGACGGCTGTCATATGTTTCCTGTACAAATTATTGATATCCTAAAAAAACGAGAGAGAAAAGAAGAAAAAAATATGACGAATGACACAGCAATGCCCGAATGTAAAGATGTGGAGATTTTATTTTCGTATAAGAAATAAATAGCATCTGTTTTTTAGAGGCAGATGCAAAGATGGTATGCGTTTGAGTTTTGAAATGATCTAAAGAGAAAAAAGGCAATGAAAATGGAAAAAAAGAGCAGACAGATCACGAGAGTCAACATTTCCTGATAACTAGTACGGCGAAAAACGAAAGAAAATTGAAGAATTCTCATCAACAGTTCTTTCCAATCTCCGACCTTCATAAAAGTTCATCTCTATGATATAAAATTAGTTACAAAATTACGAATAATTTGAAATAATAAAGAATTTTCATTACATATCAACGCTTTTTTGTTTGTTTTCGTTCCTGAATTTTGTTGGGTTCAGCACAGGATGAAGAAAAACACGAGTTGACGAATCGATTCGCGTATTAACATTTGCAAACATTTTATTATAATCGAATAAATATTTGTATTGTTTTTATCATTTTTGTTAAAGCATAAATTTGTTTTTTTTTGTTTGTTTTTTTATCGCTATTTATATGCACAAACAAGAAAGCGATACACCGTAAGATTTTTATGTTTTTTTTTTATACATAAAGTTTTGCAACGAAACATGTAAATAATACGCGGAAAGAAAGAGTAGGTGAATCGTAATTACGCAGCGGCAGACTCCTGATTTAAAATCACTTTCATACTAATCGTACGTGACAGAAATCTTGTTTCTTTTTCTTCTTCCTTCGTACTCAAGCGAGACTCTGCAAAAGCTCACTTATGTACGCCTCTGGGTCCAGACGAACATCGCCGAAAAGACCTGAAATGCGAAGGATTAAATAACAGTTTTTTTCAATGAGCAAACGAAACTCTGTGACCGTAAAAAAATTGAAAACTTACCCACGACGTCGAAATATTCCTCGAAAAATACACAAGGCAAGAGTTCATCTCGGTACGACGCTAGCACGCGCTCCGACGCCTTAAGCATTGCCTCATCGTTGTGTCGAATGTATTCGGCCAAAATCGTTGGCCATTGATCATCGGACAAAACGATTACTTTCTGCTCATAGAAATTGAACAAAAAATTAATTTATTTCGTATAATAATGGTGGAAAAAGTTCATTATAATTTGAGAATATTTTATTCAGGCATTTCTAATCGAATTTTTGCGTTCTGAATTTCAGTATTTGATAGTTTAACAAAATCTACAGTAGATGACATTCTATTTGATTATAATAGAAAATATTTTTCTGAGTATAAAAATATTATTTTGGTTAGAGTTATAACACAGAAGCGGCTTACCTTGAAAAAATGTTGATAAATGCAATCGATGAGACCGAAGAATACTAAGGCGCTCTTGTAGACTGAATAATCCTTGACTGTAACGTCAGTTAGAGTTTTCGAGGATGCCGAAGGCGATACGTAACGTTGATGAGCTAGTACGATCAGCCTACGTAAATGTGCTAGTCTCAGTTGGCTCCATTGTGCTGGAGTTAGCAATAGAAGCGAAAGTGTACATTGATAGAAAGGACCATCCGCTTCGTAACAACTGTCCAGCCATGCCGAAGATGGAGGTGCCTCCAGGTAGCTCAAAAGTTGTTTTTCTTCCCGAGCTGCTGATCTGGTGCTGTAAAACATAAAAAATGTTGTACAACCTCTTACGAAAAGTATCGGAGGTCCGCTATTTTAATTTATTCTCGAATGAAAGTAAATTTTATCAAATTTTCTGACTAATTATTCTATTCAATATAAAGTGATTTGAAAAATAGTAAATAACAATCGAATTGTAAGTTAGCTCGAGGTGGTTGGCTAATGTATGAATTTTTAGGATTAATTTATAAAAAGTTTGCCGGAATCAATTTTCGAAAAGAGAGTGAAGCCGCATATTTGATAAGTGTAAATAAATGTAAAAAATATCAGGAAATTCATTAAAAAATTCGAGATTTCGAAAGAACTTCGGAATCTTAAAAATTTGAATGAAAACGAAAAAATAGTGCGACTTACGTATTGATAACGTAAAGTGCCATGTGTATAAGATAAGGAATCATGTGCATATTTGACTGAGGTCCACCGCCACCAGTATCATCGTGGAAGTTCTTCTCCTGTGCGAATCGCAGAAGCAAGAGTTTAAGATCGTGTATGGTGGAGGAATACGAGATGTCTCGATGGCCGGTGCACTCTTGCAAATATGTGTTGTGTCGTACGAGGCAGCTCGCAAACGTTGATTCCGGTACTTGCGGCCCCCACAGTGGTAAAAGTCCGTTGCATTTCGTATTCGCGTTTTGCAGAGCTGCGCTCTCCCATTCGTCGCGGGCGCGTGCTAAACGGACCGCTGACATGTGACAGTCAACGTGAACGACGTTAAAATGTGTCACAGTTGTGTACCCCACTGTTTTTCTTTGCTTTGTCTCGAACTCCTCAACGTTGCAGCGTTTTGTAAAAGTGTAAATACCTAAAACCTGAAATAAAAAGAGAACAAAAATATTGAATATTAACCGTCTTGAAGTTTTTACTTTTGGAATAAGAAAAATTTGGGGTATTTTTTCATTGCTGAATAAAAATTCGCAATGGCACTTTTTGATTGGTTTCCGCTGCGAGCTCCGAAAAAATAATTGAACGACACATGGCAAATTGTGTTGGATTTCAACGATTTAGAGCTCAAATACAAAAACGTGGTTCAGGCTCGATTTTGTGAGCTTACCATACTGGGTTTGAATTTGTATCCCTCCCGACAAATGACGCAAACCAAGCCTGATTCATCGCCGAGATCTTCCATCTGTTGCAGAATGGTACCGCTGGCCGTGACTTGACCTTTGTCATTGGTTCTCATACCCAGTGCTCCTAATTGACGTTCTCGCATGGCCATAGCCAGTCGCTTCTTTTCGCTACGCGTATGCTGACGAGCTTCTTCGATCAATTCAGCGACTTGCTTGTTCGTGCAGAGTGCTTCTAGTAAATTTTCGGCTAAGGAACCAACGTGCTCGTCCGAGGAAACTTGCTCAAGTCGGTGAATAATGCTGATGGTGACTTGAGAGACAGCGAGCTGGGAAATACGAATGAAAAATTAAATCGAATTATTTCGAATGAATGACAAAAGTCGAAGAGAAGAAATTTTTCAAATATGCAACGAAATTTATTTACTTGGGTAAGTTCATGATCGGTCGCCAGTCCAGTGAGGAATCGCAGGATATATTTGAGAGCGGGTTTCGAGATGAATTCTTTAAGCTCGTCGCTATCGGTTCTGAGCAAAGTTGGCTTGACGCAGGGCGCGTGAACCTGAAAAGAAAAAAGATGAGAAACTATTGCAAAAAATGTATGTAACGGGTGCAAATATTGATTGAAGTTTTAGAATATTACCGTTATATATTCGAAGGCGTCCTTAACGATATTCATATCAATAATATGATCCTTGAGGGTATTTCCAATTGCATTTCTCTCAATGCCTTGAGTCAGTATACAAAAGAGTTCAAGTTTCTGTTCATCTTCGGGCGTGTGTTCAAAATCAAATTTATAAAAATTCAAAACAGGTTTGAAGTAGTCGCAGAGGAGGGCCATTTTTTCTTGATTTCCATAAGTGAGAGCAGCGACGACTCGTGCGAGATGTACCAAAACCCCGTTGCTCTGTCGAACAGCGGCGGATTGTGTGCAGGACAAAAGTGCTTTAACGTGTTCCGGGCCACCGAGTGTCCTCGAGAATTCTTCGAATGATTCGAGAGATTGAGAGGTGGCATTGGACAGTATCGTTTCCATGATGTCCAACAGTTGTTCGGTAACTTTAGCTTGTGTATTGTCGGGCTCGGTGGCAAGGCATCGCTGAAGAACGTCGAGCAAAACGGTAACGGCTCCGAGTTCGGGTCTGCTGAGAACTTGTTGATTTTTCTTGACTTTAACCGAGAGCCGGAACAATTTGAGTAAAACTTGAAGCAACGGTTTTGCTCTGCCGACGTCCTGTATGGCGGCCAATCGATCGAGCATCACTTGAAGTCCTCCGCATTCGGCAAGTACATTAGCCATTTTATAAACCTCCTCGTTGTTGACTTCTTGTTCGCTCGCGGCGTTGAGAGTTTCGACAAATTCTTCGGTCGCATCGCCGAGCAAGCCTCGCATACGGTAGACGACTCTCATCGCGTCGCACTCGCCTCCCTCGAGGACCCAAATTTTCTTGTATACCTCCTTAACCGGAAGATCGAGACTGATGATTTTGTTGTTGACTAAAAGTTCCATTCCGTTGTCGTCTTCGAGGAGAGCTACGAGCTCGCAATCCTGACATATTTTGTTCTTGACGTCCCGCATCAGAGGCCCGAGCCCCGGCTCCAAACTGCTGTAAGGATTGCCCAACATTCGCCCTTGCAAAAAGTCTTCCTGCTGGGGATCTTTCTCCAGGGTGAGGAAAAACTCTCCGACGTCATTTTCCTCGGGATAAATGATGGAGCAGAGCCTCTCGAACACGAAGACCGGTGTTCTGACATCCTGGGGACTGTACTTTTGTACGGTTTCTACGCATACGGCCATGAAAGCTTTGGTCTCTTCCTCGGTGCCAGAAGTCATTTCCTCCAGGAGTTCGAGCAATTTTTCTTGTGTATCGTCGATCAAGCGTGTACGTTGAACGACCAATCTTCTGAGGGAAAGATAACCGTTGAGAACGGCTCCTACAAGTCGACCTTTGTACTGTTGTTTTATGTTCTCCTGTTCGAGGAACGTTGCCAGAAGTTCTGTGAGCATTTTGAGGGAGTAGCCCTGCGCGAGGTCGCTCGTCAAGGTGGTTTCTTCCAATCGATGGAGTTCCTCGATTTCTCGTATCAACAAATCAGCCAACAAGGTCATAACGCCACGTACAGCTAAAAATTGTTTCCACGGTGGTTGACGTATGAGGCTTTGATAGAGGGCCAAAAATTCCGCGCTGCTTTCACCCGCGCTTCTCAGTTGTTCCAAATAGCCGGTGAGAAGTACGAGAACTTCTTTTTTACGCTCGGTTCCCTGACACAGGCTTTCGACCATGTTGCAGGCGACTTGTCGCGCTAGTCGTGAGCTCGGATTGAAGAGAACTTCTTTCAGCCAAGCTCCATCGGCCAGTTTGAGTATTTGAATAACTCGCAATCTCATGCACCGATTGTGCCACCGATGTCCGTATTTTTCCATCAAATACAAAACACGAGCTTCCTCCTTTTTCAACGGTTTACTTGGCGGCGGTGAAGACTTTTTAGCCGGCATGCGCTGTATCCACTCGGAATACGAGTGTTTCGGATCGCTGCTCAGCCACTTGGCGACATCGATGCTGACGCCTTCGGGAGGTTGTATCGTCGCGAGGGTCTCGATGCTCTTGTCCTTGTTCTTCTTCGACGAAGGTTGATCGGGTTTTATCAAGCCTTGAAGTATTTTCAAGCAGGGCAATATCAAACTCTCCATAACGACGGGGCTCTTGGAGTCTTTGCAAGCCATGAGGAATAGCTGCATGACACAACGGAGCTTTTGTTCCCAGCAGGCGTCTTCCTTCTGTACGAGAGCGGCCAAAAGTGCCATTTCGTGTCTAACGGCCATAGCGAGATCGGAGGTAGCGACCCTTCCACGAAGCGTCATCGTCACTCTGTTCATCAATAGAGTGCAAAGTTCTTTCGTTGATTGTTGATTGTCCCTGGTTACGAGACACAACAATTGTCTCACTTCTTCCTGAACCTGGACAGTTCCTTTTCTCAAATTGTGCTCGACGAGTTCCGAGATCAAACCTTGTTTGCAGAGGACCTCACGCGCCGCTGTATTCGTCGCAAGAGCTCGAAGGAGAGTGAGACAATGCTCGGTGGCTGATGATGCGCAGCCGTAACACCGACCCGGAAGTGGAACGATTGTTTCTTCCTTTTGGCTTTTATCGCTGGTCGAAGCGCCCACGTGAATGGTGCCCTGGCCCCGTTGATTTCTGTCGTAAGCAACGAGCTCGCGTCGCCAGGCCAAAACACGTTGAATTATTTTGCTCAGCTCTTCGAACGAGGTTTTGCACTCGTTGCAATATCTCTGTGCGAGCAGCTGTATCGCCCGATTTACCTGCGTGCTTCCGGACACTTGGACGCCATCGTCGAGCCCGCGATCCAAACGATGCTCCGATATTTTGATGAGCAACATCTCCAGCGTTGGCTTATTCGATATCAAAGTTTTGTAAACTCGGTCAGCTTTCTCCAGCCAAGTGTTTATCGTTGCTACCGTTTTTTTACGATCCTCGTCGTTTTCTATAGGATCAACGGCGCAACACGGTCGGCCTGTTAAAGTGTAATCGAATTTAGCGTATTTGCAAAAACCACAAGCGTGACACAAGAAAGGATCTTTCTCGTCGTAATTGATTGCTCGACATTTGTGACACTGGAAAACATTCTCCCCACAATTCGCGCAGACACCAGGAGTCGCTGGGACACTCGCCGAGCAACGTGGACATTGCAAAGTCTCCGAGGAGGCTTGAATATTTTCATAGAAATCGGCGTATTCGATCATGAGATTGCAGGCGACGATGGGCAGGGGAAACTCCATTTTTACCTCCGTCTGACCCTGGGCCAGAGTGATTTTCTTCGCTTTGTGCCAGAGAGCCGGTTTGTTCTTCAATTCGACGACCGCTTGGACAGAACGATTGTTGTAAAAGACGTTGATCGTGCGTACCATTTTCGTTCGTTTGAGATCACCGATGCGCAGAATAATTCGGCTTATCGTGTGGCTCGAAACGAGTTTCACTATTTGAGTGGTTGTTGTGAATTTCGAATCTACTTTGATCGATGAAAGTTTTATCGTTGCCATGGGAACTTCGGGATTGTTGCATACGAGGCAAGGCTCGCTTTCGAGGTAATAGCCATCGAGCTCAACGAACTGGGCCAAATTTGCGTAAAGATTCGCGTTCGGATGTCGAGCGAGCAATTGATTTTGAGCGTGTAACACAGCCACCGCTTGCTCCATGTAAGTATGCATTTTCTTTCCAGTGTGTGGTGTTTTCAGAGAAAAGTAGCCGAGCAGATCAACAAATTGTGCAGCTTTCCGTCCGTATACGGGGAGCAAAGGCCACAATCGCCACAAGAGATCCAACAACGCTTCCTGATCGATGGGCGTGCAGTTTTTGTAAATTGCTAATACGAGAGAATGGGCTTGCCAGCGTACGTTCGTGTTGTTGGTCTCGAGCAAGAAAGTTTTGATGAATTTCGTCAGCAAAGCAGGCGAGACTTGTTTCTGTATTTGTTCGACCAAGGTAACGCATTGAGCCTCTTCGAATTTAGCCTCGATATCAGAATCTTCAGATTTTTCTCGATCCCGTCGCTCTTTCACGTTTGCCGATGTTTTCGACTCTTTCACCTTAGAATCTTTGCTCTTGGTGCTGGAGCAAATGGCGCATTGAAGCAGCTGTAATACTGTCGGACTCACGCCTTCGTCGATGAGCGTTGAAATCGTGAAGAGATACGAAAGCACGGTGTTTTGTTTCAAGCAAAACCGCTGCCAATTTCCCGTGCGACAAGTCGCTACTTCGACGCACGATTTCAGATGCTCGATGAGTTCAACGAGAGAATCATAAGGGAGATTTATAGCGTGATGAAGAGATTGCATTGGATCGTAACCTCCGGTGTTGCAACATTTTCGCACGGATTGTACGTGCGAGACGAGAGCGTGAAGGTCTCGGAGCTGTCGATATTTTTCCCGGTTGCCACAGATGAATTGTAAAAGTTTTCGAACTTGGCGTCTGACGAACGGTGTTTGATAAAGCATCATGTATTCGCAAAGGTAAAAGTACCAGGCTTGCTGATCGAAGGACGGTTGGATCGCGCTGCTTTCCGCGTATTTGTGCACTTGGTAAGTAAAACGTAAGGCCATTTCCGTGAGGAGCTGTGGATAAGGCTCGAAGACATCACTTGCGTGTCCTTTGACGTATTGCCTCAGGAAAAATGGCGACATGTCCGGTGGCGACGTTGTCAAATGTTCCTTCAGCAATTCACCGCCTATAACGTTGCTCGAATCTTCGGTCGTCGTGGTTTTCCAGTACTCCAAAAGTGCCTTTAGCAGCGTCAAGCAATACTCAATTACTCCGGCTTTACTCAATATACCAGCTGTTGTTTGCGACACGAAATTCGGATTGTCTGCCTGCGTTTTCGTGTTGTATTTCGAACGCGACATGTGCACGCTCAACAAACGCATTATTACCAAATGAACTTCTCTCTTGTTGTTTCGCTTGCAGATATCGGTCGTGTCCGGCTTATTCATTTCAAGCTCTTTCACCAATATATGAAGCAAACGCTCCACGCAGGCACGGTCTCTTTCTTCTTGGCCATCAAGGTCCGAAGTCAACATCAACACCACTTGCATGAATGGTATCGATAATACTCCCGAAACGTTTGTCAAATTTGGGATGAATTGCATCAATCGTTCTAGCAACAACAGTCGCACCGAGTGGAGCTTCGATGTACTCTCCACAACAGTTTCGCTTTCTTGCTCGACTCCCTGCTCCTGTTCCGTACATTCATCCTGCTCCGTGACCTGAAATATTTACCAAAATATTTGCTCAGTGTCATTGATATTTCGAGCAATTACTGAAACGGCCAAAGTTTTTTTATGACTGCAGTCGATAATGGATTTTTTTCCGGACTGAAAAGTTCTCGAACTAGCTCAAAAAACGCTTTTGAGCGGAGTCTCTTTCTACGATCTATTGGTGGTTCGAATGGAAATCCGCAAACGTTCTTCAGTGGGATTCCGTAAGCGTTCCTCCTCCATTCTTCTGATTTTCAAATGCAATTCTATTCGTATGAAATTCAAATGCGTCAAAGTACTCACGGTAAATGTAGTTGGGGCCCCCAACGAACTAGTCTCAGATCGGGATGGTTGAGTAACTCCGCTTGTGCTGGCCTGCGGTATCGAGTCCTGAGGATTGTACCCGTAGGCGGAACTCCTTCCGGAAACGTTATGCTCACCAGTAATGCTGTCAACTGCGCTACCTCCACTATCACTCCCACCGCTTTCGCTACCTTTGCTACCACCACTACCACCCTGACAGAAACGAGACCAAAAAAGCGTTACTACGATACTCACGGAAAAAGTAGAATTCGAAAGCGACTTTTGTCTATGAAAATCCGGGTGTAGAAGAGCGATTTTCTGTCTTATTTGTGAGAGGTTCCCTTTGTATGCAATGCAAAACTTACTTGTTCGGCGGGCGACGTTCTCAACGTGCTTCCGTCGGTTGCTGCTGTTGAGCCTTCGTCGTCCGAACCGCCGGCCGATGCAGTCGTGTCGGAATAGTGACCAGCTCCTTCTTGTACCTGAACGAGAATTAATTTCATAAAAATTGAAATCCTGAAGAATATCAATGTCAAAATATCAACTCACCGGTACTCCGGGGTTCTGTACGCGAGGGATTCTCTCAGCTTCCAACCCTTGATAATGTAGTAAAGGCTCAGCGGGACCGGCAAGGTTTCTGAGTCCCTGGAGGTTGGCCAAGCCCTGCTGAATGCCTTGCTGAAGCGCTTGGAGATCTGCGTCGCCCTCGTGATCCTGAAGACTCAGAGCTATAGCGAGCTGCACCATTGCTTCGTCGTCAGCGTCGGGTGGTAAATCGAGCAGTTGTGGCGCGACCTCGGGACGGAGTAAAACTTCGAGAGGATGTTGGACTCGAGCGACAGCGCCGGCTTGATTTCCATCAGCGCCCAGTAACACCATGGGCTCAACAGCGTCCACATCGAAGTGCTGATCTTCTTGTTCTTGTTGTTCGGGAACCAGTGGAGCTGGCACTGGTTCCAATTTTTCTTCAGATTCAGCTGCTACACCTGTGATGATGTTACAATGGTAAGCAAACATTTTGTTCTACAACTACGCCAAGGTTTACAGTCAGAGGTTGAATAAATCCCAAAAATGTACGTTATCCCATAAAATAAATTGACGTGAAACGGAGCAGCAATCGTGGAAACGTTAGAGCTGAAGATATTGACTTACCTGGGGTACTGCAATGCGGAGGACTTGGTATATAGACTCGCCTTCGTTTGAATCGTGGTCGCAGAACTCGAATGATGGCTTGTTTCGCACTAAAGCTGACCGCGGTGTCGGAACACAACAAAAGTTGCAAGTACAACTTCGCTGCGAGAGGTGTATTATTCTCGACGTCACAAGCCGTAAAAGCGTGAATGATTTCAACCATCGCTTGTATCGTAGCTTCAGTGTGGGTCAAACCTGGAACTACGACCGGGGCCAACGCCATGTTCTTCGGATACGCTTTGTGAAGCGACCACAAAACCTCCATCAATTGCAGGACCAAATGGTCGTTGATGTCGTCGGCGATTCGACTCGAACTCATGCGGTCCTTCTCGAAGACGGGAACTGTTCATTGAAAAAAATAAAGTAAAGAAAAAATATAAATAAATTATTGGAAAAATAAGTGGAAGTTTTTTTTTTACGAAGCTCAAACTTACTACTGGCTTCGTCGACGGTTTTAGAGGAATGTTGTTCCGCAAATTTCGCAAGATTGTGTGGCCTAACGATGGCAATGCTCCGTACAATGAGCACGAGACGATAAAAGTTTTCAGCGTCTATATCTCGAGGGTCGCTCAGTTCCCTCATAGCTTTCAGCGAATCAAGGACGTGAGTTAGCAATACTTGGTCCTGAAAATTTATGAAAAATTGGATAAAAATCTCATGACATAAAGAATAAAAGTATACGAGTATGAGTGGATAAAAAATAACGCAGATTGAAATTGTAATTTCTACCTTGTGAGAGTGATACGCGACTTTCGAATTGTGGAGTGCAGCTAAAAGTGCGGTCGTGTGCATTTGAACCGATGGCGGTGTGGGAAGCGTCAAAATACCAGACGCAACTTCGATCGCGGTGTTTTTTAAAGCAGCTTTACTGTCGTCGTTTGAAGAGAGAGTAAACGAAGATTCCAGGACCTCGAGGATGCTCGAAACCATTCTGAAAAACACACGTACAGATGGAATAAAAATCGTATTACTGTTGCGTATTAACTCGTACGTGTGGATTCATGAAAGGGAATCAACGAGTACTCGGATGCCGAAATGGAAAATTTCTACGCGTGTTTTGAACCATGCCCCGGGTCTTGCGAGTCGTGAAAAACACACCGACCGCTATTCCTCCTCCTCCTCGTCCCTCCTCTATTTTTTTTTAAATCAGGGAACTCAAATTAATCAGGATGCGAGAAATAAAGATAAAGGAGAAAGATGAGAGGGCGCGAAAAACATTCACCATCTTACCTCTCGACATTGACACAGTCCTTCGTTGGTCTGATGCATTACAATGATACAAGTCAATTGAGATATCGACGGGATAAATGCTCACACAAAATATAGGGGTTGAGAAACATCGAATAGTAAACATTTAAAAAAGTGGCAAAATATTCAAAATAATGAAGGGAGTTGTTGAATTTTATAAACTGGGCAGAGTCAACATTCTTTACAATATCGTAAGATGCGTGAACAGTACTCACTTGTCAACCGATGAGAGCGGAGCTGGCGACACTAGAGTACTTTCATTTTCATTGTTCACCGACGAACCGGCCGTCGCAGGTGCCGGTGTTGATTGACCCGCTGGTATTTCTTCGGGTTCTTCTGGCCATCCAAATGCATCTTTCGTCTTTCCGTAACTGTGGAATATATATATATATATATTTTAACAATACAATAACAATGAACGACTAATTTGTCACAGTAGTGAAATTATTCATATTCTGAAGTGAAAGAAGTTTCGCAAATTAGTCAGTCTTCGCGTGCCTTTTTCTTGAATTCGGTAAAATTGAGTCACTTGAAAATAATATTTAGTTTAGTAAATGAGTTACTAACACGATACACGTCTCAGTGGCATGGTTCAAAAATATTTTCTTTGTTGATAAACTCTGGAATTTTTTCATAGTCTACTGCCTTTGATATTTTTTTTTTTTCGGTCATTACAACCTTGTCTCATTCGACTCAGAATCGCGTGAAACATGTTTCGAACCCATCGTGGGAGGTCATTTTTTCGATTTTTGCCATTTTCGAATCTCGGAATTTTTTCAAAGTCTACTGCCTTCCAAATTTTTTTTTTTCGGTCGTTACAACTTTGTCTCATTCGACTCAGAACCGCGTGAAACATGTTTCGAACCCATCGTGGGAGGTAATTTTTTCGATTTTTGCGATTTTCGAAAATTTTCGAACTCTGGAATTTTTCATAGTCTACTGCCTTTGAAAAAAATTTGTTTTTTCAGTCATTACAACTTTGTCTCGGAGACGAACTAAGTCTACTTCATAAAGAAACAATAAAATACTTACACTTTGATCGAATCGACCATAATTACACCTTCGGGATCTTGTGAAAGTCCAAAACTGATGGTGAGTTTTTTGTCAGCCTGTAAGCTTTCTTCTCTCGTTAATGGGATATCGAACCATCGACTGCGAGTCAAAGTTGTGCGGATACTTCTTCCAAAGACCTGTGGATTTGATAAAAATTTTTTATTACTTTCTCAATCATGGGAGTGTTAAATTAATGACTGATGTTTGAATATATTTATTGATAGAGAAACCTCAGGAATAATGGAATATTGAATTGAAAAAACTCACTTCAATGTACAGCGGAGCTCTTTGAGCATCTTGATTTCCGAGCTGCACCCTAATACCGGTCATGACGAGGGTAGGGTCGTTGTTAGCGACTTCGACACTGAAGCCAATGGCTTTGGTGGAAACGACGTACATTCCGGTGGTGTTCAAGCGATGTTTTATTTGAGCGACGTTGTAAATTTGTAGAAGATCATTTCCGCCGAATTCGACGTCGTTCATGACTTGACAGTGTTCGAAGAAATCGATGGGGAAGGAAACGCAGCCGGTTGGTTTGCCAGTTTTCGGTATTTTCTTCTTCCTCGTTTGTTTCATTCCGCTCATAGTGCCGATTGGTTGGACACTCGAGGACATCCAAAATCCTGTTTGTTCCATCGCTGCCATATAAATTCGGAGGCTGCCATCTTCGCAGAGCAAAATAAGAGTGGTGCGGTGTTCGGAGTTGGGACTCAAGTGTCTTATCGCGACCATATCCATGATTTTAGCTTTGGGAACGACTTTGATTTCTTGAATGAGCATAACATCGGGCTTTATCATGAGAATCACAGGATTGTTGCTGGTTTGTAAAACAGAGCAGACTAAGCCGGGATGATTGGCGACTTCGCTCCACTGGCAGAGTGGTTGGGGTTGATTGTTGTTGGATTTGTTGCCGTTTGACTTGTTATTGGCGAGATTAATCATGAAAACTGTGGTAATTTCTGTGTTCATGTTTTTCAACGGTGCAATGAAGCTCTTGCCGCATGCGTAACTGAAGAACAATAGTTGGAGAGCGTGAGAGTAATAAATGGAGACTCCACCACCGCCGACTTGTCCGTTGTCTTTGATTTCAGGGTGGAAAACATCGAGGGTCGTGGTGACGTAAAAAGCTCCGTGTTTAGCGAGGCTCTCCTCGTCCATTGCTTGGCAATAAATGTATCCAGCTGAGGACATTAACAGAAGATGAAAAACTCCGTCTTCGGCGTGGACGAAAGTACAATCCCTTATTTTGCCCTGAGCAACGAGGAAGTAGTACTGAGGACTCAGAGCGTCTTTGGCGAGATCGTAAATCTTAACGAAATCGGCAGTGACGAGAGCTAGTTGAGTTTGCGAGCCGGGGAGCCACATGGCTTTGATGATGAAATTGCCAGGCTCGCGTTGAGGATGTAAGACCAAGTGATCGGAGACGGTACCGGAGCTGTTGAAGGTCAAAACGTGACAGTCTTTGAGACCGCAAACAGCCAGAAAGTCTTCGTTCCATGGATTGCCAGTGATCGATAAAACGGTGAAGGGAATCGGAGCGGAAGCTAATCTCGTCAAAGTTAATTTCCGCTTCGACGAATCAGCCTGTTTCAGAAGAGCGCTCAATTGAAGCACAGTAATTTTTCCTTTTTCGTGCGACACCGCGAGATGCTGTCGCTTGCCATGAGGAGACGAAAGGCAGCACATCGCCACGCGGCGAATCATGTGAGCCGACAAAAGTTGTCTAATCGTTTGTCCCTGATCGCCCGAGTAGTTCATCCGCACGTTTTCAAAGGCTCCTTCTTGCGAGCCGAGAGTTGACATCATCAGCTGATCGGTGTGCTCGAATTTTTTATCCAAAAAGTGAAGCTGGCGCAACGCTATTTGCGCGCGGGTGTGACAGCCAACCGGGGAATTTTTTTGGCAAGATATGTTCACCGCTGGCAAGAGAGTCCTCGTCAATTTAACGAGCGAAGTCACCAGGCCGCTGGACCACAACTGCGAGAGGACCCAGTCGCGCGAACCTTCGAGCTGCTTCGCGAGCGCAGCTTGCTTCTGCTTGTCGCGTCCAGTTCGTTCAATCTTGTCGTGAAAGTGAACGGGGCTCGACGCTCGTCGACGAAGTCTGCTGGACATCGGGACGTTCGCATTTTCTGCGCTACCCGGGGCACCGTAACCTTGAGAATTCGGAGCTTGGTGCTCCGAGCTCTGGGGACTTCGTTTCGTAAGAGCCTGACAAGAGCCGTCCTCTTTGGAGCCGCAATCGCAGAAGAAATTTCCATATTTCGCGTAAGTTACATCGTGGCCGCGGTGACAAACGCGAGCACAAACTGTGCAAACTCCGGCCCCATCGACCATGCTGCAAGTGTGACAATGATACCAATGCTGATTAGTAAATTCTTTTTGCGTTACCGTGAACGTGCAGAGCTTGTTGCTGAGGCTGTCTTCATCAGAATCCTCCGCTGCACTATCGTCGTCGTCGTGAGCTAGCTCGTCGATCCAATCACTGTCGTTAACGTCGTTTATGGGTGTTGCACCTTCCCACGGCGGGCTGGTCGCGCGGTCCTGAATCTGCACTTGTTGAGGACAAACAGCTGTGACTATGTCGGCGATGTAATTCAATACGCAACAGCCAGCTTCTATGTAAGAAAATGGTTTGTCGAGGATTTGCGCGTCTTTGCTCATAAGCTGCTGTTTGCAAAGTTCCACCCAATCGGTCGCAGCTTTGAATAATATCACGTGCCCTTTGTCGGATCCGGCGTCAGCAAGGGTTGACATGACTTGCATGAGTTCAGGGAAACCGGCGCCCTCGATTGCGGGCGATAAAATATGGTATCCGAGGGGCACGAGAGCTTGTAGAATCGTAACGGATACGTTCTCCCCGACGTTACTGTTTGACTTGACGATATAATTCGTCAGAGCTTTCAAAAGTTGATTATTTTCTTGCATCGATTGGTGATCGTCGTTCGAGCTGGAAGGCTGAATCGTGCTTGCCGAATCGAGATGGAGAGTTTGCCATTGGCCCTGCTCGTTCGAGGCCTGGCCGTTGGATTCTTCGGCTTTTGGTACTTCTTCGGAACTTCCGGAGGCCGTTGCCGGCGCGTTGTCCTTCGCGGTCGTCGGTGTCGGCGCGTTCGTTGGTGAGACACTGGACGAAAGACCCCCAGCTCCGAGGACGACGTGGCGCAACCAAAGCTGCAGTTTTTCTGGCTCGACGTTCGCCAGGTTTGAAACAGAGCTGCAGAGACGGTCAAGAGATCCATCGGTCGTTTTCTCAACTGTCTTGAAAAGCATGTTGAAGAAATGTAGAACGTGAGTGCCGAACTGCTGGGAAGCCTGGGGCGAAGCGATGGAGAGGAGAACCGAAACGAGTGTTCGGTTGCTCGTCGGTGCGAAAAACTGATCGAGAGCCTTGCAACCGACTGGCTTTTTCAACAGTTGTTCCCAATACTTGATGCATTGTTTCAATATTTTCTCGTCTACCGAGACATTTATCGAATCCTCGGTATTTGTTGTATAATCGACGATTACGTTGTACGTGTAGTGAAGAACGAAAAGATGCTCCCGCAGCTGACGCGTCTCGCTCTCAGGATCGCCGATCAGTTTGCCAAGCGTCTTGGAGGCCAGTTCTTGAAGATAATCAGTTCGAGCGTCCATCGTCAGGGGAATCAGAATTTCTATGGCTTGTGCACGAATTTCTGAATTTTCGGGAGCGGTCGTCGGTGTCACGTATTCGAGCATAAACGCCACAAGCGAATAGAGGAGATTTTTCAGCGAGGGATTTATAGAAAATGATCCGTATTCCGAGAGCGAACTTATGTGATGGTTCACCGTTGCAAGGATGTAACTTTCCGCTGGTATTATGTCGTTTGCGTAAGTGTTCCAAGGCACGTGAGATACATTTATAGCTTTCCACTTGTCGAGCACTGACCTCACGCTGTTCGGTAACAATGCAACGATCAAACCTTCAACAGTGAGATTCGCACCAGCGACGCATATTATGCCATCCAAAACAAGGTAATCGCGAAGCGTGTACTTGCCCGAGGGCTCCGGAGACTCGTGCATTTGGTAGAGAACGCTCGATCTACAAGAGGCCAATATCGCTTCGGTCAACGACAATATGTGAGGCAGAATGTCGACTATCATTTTGTTCGTATTTGATGTTATCGTTTCAGGGGACTGAGAACTCTTGGAAGCTTCAATATTGTCCGTCGGACTCTTCGATATGCTCTCGTCCAGGAGAACTTGAAGTTTGCCGATAACCGCGGCGAGGATACAGAGAGAACTCAGCTTCGGCAAAGTTGATTTCGGCATTATCTTGTCGTTCGGATTCAATTCCGGTTTCAATGTTTTAATACAATTTTTGGTTAGGGTTACGTCGTATTTGAGAGAATTCACGGTCGATGATACCGTTTTTAAGAGATTCTCAGCGTAATGAGTGTACATTCCTTGCTTGACGAGACAATCCTTCATCCAGCCATTGAAAGCTTTGTAAGCGGCTCTTGGACCCCAAATCAGAGAATGTAACAACATAGGGCCCGCCGGAATCTCCTCACCGAGCGCCAATTTGTCCATGTACGGCGTTGACGGTGGTAACATTAACAGAAGTCTCCAACATATCGAAAAACAATACTGCGTTGCACACAATCCTGTAAACGTTATTTTGTCTTTGCTCTCCGAGCCTGGTTTCCTCGGCATGCTCGTCTGGTTCAAAACGTTCAGAATATCGATCAACGCGTCGACGAGCAGAGGATACTTCATTTTGTCGGGCGTACCAAGCACAAAGTTACAAGCTAAACCGTCCAATTTTGGTGTATCTTGATTGTTGAAATCTGTGTTTGTTAGATTGTAAAATCGTGGCTTCATCGAGAATTCGTCCGGTGGACCAAACTTCCTATAATTATCTTCGATGTCTTTCCAAGGAGTGTAAATCCTTGAGGCTTGCTTGTTTCCCTCCTTCGCATCCGCTATCATGCTCGTCGCTGAGAGCAAATTCCATTGTACCTGTTCACAAAATATATCGTCAATCGATTTCGTCTGCTGGTTTTTACATCGTGATGCTCAATTTAGAGTTTGGATGTACGAGACTTCTACTACCACACAGTCGGCACTTTCGACCCGGTGGCCCTGTTACCTCGCACCAGCTTTTTACAGCTTGATTTTATTTCGCATTTGAATTATTTTCACTCTGGGCTAAGGAGATCGCGCCAGCGAAATTGGATAATGACGAATTTCGAATCGTTCGAAAATAAATATTTATGGGATGAACGGGAAGGTGGGAAACAGAAACATGATTTACGTTTCCGAATAAATTTCAAATGCATATTAACCTAATACCATATTTTTTGATATTTTTTTTTTACCGAACAAGAATGAATATCATAAAAACTCAGAAGCAAGACAAGATTGTCTCAATTAACGTTGACTATTATTAATGAATAAAATGTTTTTCAAAAACTTGTTTTTAGGTTTTACGATATTCTAGTGATTTTACAATTTTATCCGAATTACTGAGCAATTCAATTATTAAAAATCATTTGAATAATTCGAGTTACGGAAATGCGCGTAACTTGAAGTAATTAAAATTCTGTAAAATACTTACCTGCTCGAGAAGCGTAGGAGGTGCATCGTAAAGATGTTTCATCATGTATTCGAGAAGAAGTAAGAGTCGAGAGAGATGAAGTAATTGAGAATCTTTCATCGGGGCTTTAACAGCTTCGCTGCAACGAACGGCTCCACTGCCGGTGACCAAAAGCACGGATTTCTTCTGCATGAGGTTGAGAGAGTGGAAAAGAAACAGGACGAGCTGTGCATGCTCGACATTCAAATCTATAGGAGAATCGAAATTTAACAAAAAAGGGGAAAGAATTAATTTTAACTGAAGTTGATTATTCAACGATTTGTTTGAAATACGAAAGATTTTACCTTCGTTTTCTGCTTCGAACGTCAATGGAGGATTGCAAACATTTTCCACCATGACCGTTACGAGTCTGTGCCAAATACTTATGCACGCAGCTTCTTTTTCCAATTGCGGTTTGAGCAATAAAATCTAAGAACAGAATCAACATGAGAATTCGATTTAATCTTTTTTTTTCAACCATTTTATCCCGATTTTTTTGACACAAATCAGAAAAATATTTACCTGAGCCAAAACACTGAGCGTTCTCGGATACACTTGAAGTGGCCAAGAGGATGGACTCGTATTTTCGGTCGACCAAGGGCTCACACCGAGATGATGCAGCAAAGTGTTCTGAAGAGCTTCGCTTAGAGTATTCCTTGCGAGCAAATTGTGCGTGTAGCGACTTAGAGCTTGTGAGAATTCAGAATACATTGCTCCGAGTGTCGCGCCATAAAACACCGATATGGTTCCTAGAGAATTGCGAATAAATTATCGTTAAATTAGGATATTCTTGTATTTTCTCAAATAAAATTCTCCAACAAGCTTGAACGCAACGTTACTTTTCTCAAACTTACCAGTTTCGGTTCTGGCAGTTTCGTGATCAAGATCCCTGATGATTGCAGCGAGTATGACCATTTGTTGTTCCACCAGACCGTTTATCACGTATTCTCGAACGTAACTACTTCGGCTGCCGATTAAGTGTTGATTCATAAATTGAAATATCTGAGTCGCAAGAGAGATGTACTGGAACGGAAGTAAAAAAATTCACCATCATTCACCTAAAGTTATCGAATTAACATCCGATAAATCGGTACCACTTATAATAATTTAATTGTCCATCAACATTTGTGTCGATAAATAAAAAAAAATTATTTCTGTGTATAGCATTCTGAACCAATTGATGTTTGAGGGTTGAAATAAGAAATAAGACACTCCCATTTTCAAAAACAAAAAAATAATAAAAACACGATACTACAAATCGGTTTTGCCGTTCGATAGCTCCTCGCTTTTATCGAATCGAAGCGTGATTGAATTTTCGTAAATGAACGTACGCCATGGGGTTCTCGATTGTCAGGAACAATGGTAGTTGCGGCTCGCTCCGGCTTGGGCTCGTTGTTGGTCTCCTTGGTGGTATTAGTCGGTGATCCTTCGGACGGTGAGAGTGTTTCTTCGAACCAAAGGCCTAAAATAGGCTCGCTGTCCTCCTCTACCGACATAACAGTTTGTTCTACATGGTGAACATACACCAGAGCGTTAGTAAAAATGGATAGAATGACGCTAATGAGATTTGGTTTGTTTGTTTTTACAAGTCCGAGAGAAAAGATAGAAGAGATACAACACGAGACCGTCCACAAGAAATCTAAAACCATAAATTTTATCATGCAACGTACTCCTACGAATAAGATAACGGAAAAAAAACTTACGTGAAAACGAATGAAATCAATATTCGCGATATGTGAAAATAATGATAAAAAAAACAACGATGAAGATGAAAAATGGGATGCGAACGATTATCAATGCTCTCTCATACCTTCGTCGGTCGAACTCTCAGAATAACTTAAGAGATCTTCGTAGTAAGTTGTTGAATCTGATTGACTAAGGGTGTCTCCTTCTAAAGGATGCTTTTGCACTCTTTTCAAGGTGCATGCCTGCGATCGAGATTAATCGTCATTATTACAATCAAGAAAGCGTTACTCCTGACTCGAATATTGCCTGTTTACGGGTATTTTTTCCGGAATTCATACTTTCCATGCTTTTCGGTATTCTTATATCTCTACCTTTCTGTAACTAATCGTGGCCAGATAAAATAACAGATGATTCAAAGGAGCAGCCTGGAAAAACGTCATTGCCCTTTGAAGAGCAGTCGCTGTGGCGTGAATATCGAGAGGCGCTGGTTCCGGTGGAGGTGGACGATCTCGACAAGTCTCTACCGAAACGTCTTCTAAAAGAGCGCTCATCAATGTCAGAGCATGTGAGGCTAAAGCTACTGACAACACTCCAAAACCTTGTTGCCTAAAACAAAATAATGTTCATCATCTGACAATGTTTGAAAAAATTGAAATTTTGCTTCGCTAATTACTCGATCGTGGCGTCAGAAAAATGTTTACGGATGAAAACATTCCGTCGCGTTGTCCTTTACTTCTCACGATTTTCATATTTTTTCTCTCCCATGAAAATTTCAGTAAGAAAAGAACACAAAAACGGAGTAATTCTTGAGTGAACAAAATTCGTCGTAAACAGTGATCGAAAAAGTTTAATTACACTTTCATGAGATTCACACGAGCAGTCCCGTCTCGGGCCTTGCTGGGCGATTTTCCTTTTTCATCTTTGCCTTTGTCAGTAGTACTGAAGCTGCTGACGGTGAGTTGAGCCTGAAGGCCGGCGACGAGCAGCCAGACGCCGATCAAAAGGTGATTTTGTAGTATCTGGAAACGTACGAAAAAAGGATTAAAAAATAAATCGTTGAGTCGGACTAATGATAAAGTTTGGAAATCCGAATCTCACATGTCCTCCGGCTCGGGTGCTATGTTTGATGATATTCGAAACGAGTCCAAAAATCTCGAGACTTTTTTCGACCACCGTGATGGCCAAAGAGTCGTATTCTTCTTCGGTACTTTTTGTGCTTTGGCTGCCTTGAGTCGTGTTAGCTGTGTTGGTGCTGCATTTCGGCGACACAGCGTTCGAAACTCCTACGATACTCGAGGCCGTTGCGTTTGCAATTGAACAATACAAACACGACATTGTCAGAAGTGACAATTTCTCGAGTTTTGCCGGTGTCAATGGCTCAAGAACGGGAAGCGATACTACGCTGTGCACGATATTTATATCGTTTACCACAAAATGTAAACTATGACGAATTATATGCGCCTCTGCGTGATTCGCGGGTAGTACGAAACCCTTTCGGTTCATATATGCCTGGTATTTTCGCATGTAACGCGACAGGTGAGGCAAGTTCGAACACATGTCTAGGAGTGTATCACCGGCTCCCATACTCTGGAGGGTGCTTATATTGTTCGCTATGAACATCATCTGAAAACATTTCATTAATTCTTGCGATAATCCGTAATGTTGACATGTCTTCGGTCGTAGTCTTGCCAAAGTATTTTTCTATAGATTTTGAAAATCATTGACTTTGAGAATTTTTGACAAAATTATTTTTCAGAGCTTACGTATGATTAGAGCTTCAACTTTGGAATACTTTGAATTTCAATATTCATGCCTTCAGCAATTTTGCATGTGTGGAAATTATAATTTCCATAAATTTTTTTCAATGGATTGTTATTACATGATAATAACATTAATAAATAAATGATAATGGAATTCATCTAGCACGTCTATGAATTTTGAATGGAATTTGAGTATAACATACTTTTGTTTCTGAGTTTTCACTGCTCGCTGCATTCTCCGAAGTTGTCTTGTTTCCTTCCGGAGCATTTTCTCCACTGAGTGTAAAAGAAGGAGCAAAATCTTGGAGAGGCATAGTCAATTGTTCCAAAATAGAGCTTGACAAATCACTTCTAGCTCTTTTTGGTTCTTTTATTGGTTGTGGCGGTGAATCTTTCTCCCCGCTTGTCTGCGATGCTTTGATGCACGTCGGTACATTGGCATTTTTCAATATTGCGATCAGCGCTACCTCCTCTGTTGCCGTGAGCAAAAATTGCCCTGTGCAAAGTGCTCTTATAGGAAGGAGCAACTGTTTCATAGTCAGAATTGTTGAACTCCCTTCCGCTGGCTGTTTGCCTACCAGGTATGTCAATAATACCCTGCAAGCTTGCCATACTGTCGGTATTTGGTTTTTCGATACTAAAAAATAAAAGGAATTTAGGAAATCTCAAGAAAAATACTGAAAGAAGGGCAAATTCATGGATTACGTAGAAAACTATTTTGTTTTAGAAGAAAAACATTGAATAGAAATCATAAATGTTGCATAAATATATGCAACTACTTCTTTAGTGCTATTAGTAGTTATGTGATGTTGAAAAAATTTGAAATTTTTGATATTAAAATATGAATATTTGATATAGATTCACAATATCTGTCAGAATCGCTGAACTAAAATCTCGCAGATTTTACTAGGTCTACCGGAAAGTTCTGTCTGTTTTTGGATAAAACAAAATACAATGAAGAGGACAGAACTTTGCGGTAAACCTAATATTTTTTTTCAAATAATTGAATTTCTGTTGAAAATAGATGGTTCAATGTGTTTACAAACAAAGTTTAAAGCTTTCTGGCATGAGGCCATCATCGCGATCTATATCGACGAGCTTTTTTTTATTTTGAAGATCTGTTAAGATACTGGGTAGGTCATTGAGAGAAACTCACGAGTATTGGCACAACCACTGATGTAATCGGCAGCTAGGGCCGCGAATGACACATAAAAAGCTTCGTACTGTTCTTCGTGGGAAACAAACTCAGCTTCGCTGAAATAGAAAAGAAATTTTTTTTTTTCGTTATAATCAATGAAATCTAATAAACTGCGTTTGAACTCGGGACTATAACGTCGCGCGAGCATCCATTTCTGTACTGTCACCCAATGCCCCCCCTGGGTGAATCGGCATCTGTCTTTTGTCGCGTTTTAAAATCATATATTTTTCTCATTTATCACATAGCTCACCTTTTTATGATCGCCTTGACCAGCTCTATTATTTCATTTTTGTTGTATGAACCGTAGGATGCTGCTAATATTGGTTTTATTATTGACTGCCAATCGACAGTACCACCACTCTTCGCTGCCATTTTGGAAACTGAATAAAAAGTTTCAACACTTCGTTTCAAATTTAACCGCAATATGGCGAAATCGCGCTCGCCCCGCGCAAGCGCACTTCAGAAAATTTTTGTAACAATCCCTGATGTAGACGTCGCTGTCATTAGCGGTAAATTACGATTTATGTATTTCGAT
This sequence comes from Venturia canescens, assembly GCF_019457755.1. NCBI lineage: Eukaryota > Metazoa > Arthropoda > Insecta > Hymenoptera > Ichneumonidae > Venturia > Venturia canescens. Next base: position 6,983,396 of record NC_057425.1, read on the forward strand.
CACTTCGATCATTTACATTCTGAGCATCTGTTTACGGAGAAATTGTTCCCCAGGGACTATCCCATTATATATTATTAATTGATGTTTTTTACGAAATCCAAAAAGATGATATTTTTCCCGTCAATTACACGAAATTAGGGGGTTCTCCGTGAAGTTTATTGTCCGAGTGAAATAGAAGTCAGATTAATACTTTAAACGACTCAATATAAATTAACTACGAAGCACTACTATGAGCATATAAGCGAGTAACCGAGAACCGGATATCATTGAAAATAATTCAACTAAAGAACCGGAAATAGAATGAAATAATGCAACAAGATACCGAAAGTAGCATAAAATAATGCAACGCAAGTAACATTAACGAAAGAATTTTAATGTTGAAGTGCAAGAAGAAGATTATTATAAAAAAATTTGATTTTATCATATCGGTAAAACAGATCTGGGATCAGGATTGCTCACCCAAGCACGCTCTAAAATCATGTAAAGTATGCCACCTAGGTATTTTTGTAAGAATTGGGTGTGCCATGATTGACCGAACGTAATAAACGACGGGGGTGCAGTTTTTCGAAGGCATTCATTCCTGGGTGAATGTGGTAGTACAAAACACGGTGTACCGTGGGGTGGCGCGACAGTAGCCCTCTCGGCAAGTCCGTGTTTACAGATTTTGCAGTGAGTTCGTAACGTCACGTCAAAAAAAAACTGCAACACGGGTACTACACCACGATTTACTATGTAAAGGTGCGTTTATCCGATAAAATATAACTCTTTTGGATGACGGGTGTAACGATAAGGTGAAATATGTGAACAATCCAGTCCAAAGTAACGACAAATAATAAACGTCTATCGTGAGGCTTCTTATAACGCTCTCGGCAGTGCTAATCGTTAGGTGGGTCGCCATTTTGTTCCGCGAAGGATAGAGCCCGGTCGGGTGAACAAATAAAAAAAACAGAATATAAAAAAAAACGGGGCGAACAAAATAGTTTGTCTAAGTTCTCGTCACCCCCTCGAAGATTGTTGAATTTGGTATGGATACGATCTGTGGCCGGTGCATCGTTGTGCAGTTTTCCTATGGAACTAAGTTTCACGGAAAAATGTATATATATATGTGTGTGCATAGCTATGTGTGTGACATATATACATCATTCACATAAGCATACACACATATATATATATATATATTTCTATATATACATATAAATGTCGAAAAGTTGGAAAAACCTCGAAAAGATCCATCGGCCGTTTTTTTCTTAATCTCCATCGAGTCTAATCGTCGCGCGCGTCTTATACTCCCTCGATTTTTACGCTGCGACCATTATCCCTTTATCAAACCTACCAAAGTTTCGGCCAGTCTCGCGCAACTCGGTTTTAGACGGTGAAACAAAAAAAAACGATTGTAAAAAAACCACCCGTGATATCCTCCTGACTGTTCGCGTTGCGAACAAAGAGTTCGCGACATTTCACAGTTTTTGAATCGTCATTGCGCCGAATAAATGGCCAAATGCCCGGTCCCTCTTTTCCCGGCTTTACGATTCTCGTTCTTCTCAGGTGGGGGGCCCTGTCAAATTCAACGTTTTTTTCCATTGCTCTCTTGCCCTCTCTCTCTCTTTTTTTTTGACAATTGTGCGACCACGCTGTGTACGGACAACGTTGAGACGGGTCGTTGCACGACATTGTCTTCTCGTATACATAGTTATATATTTCCTTTTTCCCTCTGTCTCGCTCCCTCTCTGAACACCCGCCCCTCTGTAACGAGACCTACTACGAAATCATCCCCTCTAATCTAATTTGCGAACCGTTTTCCTGTTCACCGAATTTCTCGACTTTGCTCGTCCGGTTTTTTAATACTTTATTAATATTTATCTGTTTTCGATGTTCTGAACATCCACCTTTTGAGTCTGTGAGAAATGTAATCGTTTCTTGATGCAACTTTGCATGTTGAACTTGGGCCTATTGGATTTGTTTTTTGGGCGATTATCGAAAGTTTTTTTTTTAAATTTCAATGCAGAACTTTTGTAATTCGATCTTTGGCCCAATTATCATTTCTCCAGACATTTTTTGAAGTACGATTTTGTGAAATGGTCAACCTGTTTTTAATATTTCATAGATTTTTTTTTTCACTGGCTCTGTTAATTGTTCCTTTTCATCGTTTACTGTGGTATATCCAACATGAATGTTTATTTTCTTATGAACAGCCTTGAAGTCTTTCTTTGAACAATTCGTTTCGTTCTGTGATGTCAAATATTTTTTTTTATTACAGTTTTTTCATTTAAGAAAAAAATTTGTAATGTCCGAATATTCAGAATAGCCTCACTGCAAAAAAATTCTGGAAAATTAGAGAAAAATCAACCATTATTAAGAAATAATCGAAGATTGTGTTCTCGGATCCAGTATGTAAAAATATAAAATTTGTGATTTTATAATAGTTGCTCCCTTTTTTCATATTACTTTTCATGACAGACTGAATAATATATACCGAAAATCATTGAGTCGATTACTTTTTTTTCAATGTTAAAGTCCATAGTATCAAAACATTTCTTTCCCATAGTTCTGAAATTTTATTTGAATTCTAGGAACACAAATGTGTTCACAATTATCCTTCAGCGTCAATTATTAATCCCATAAGTGAATATTAATAGACCAACCTTTTGAGGACTGGCCTGGTCAATGTACAAAGTACTCCATGTGAAAAATTCATTGACATTGGGTACAAATTTTGTGTGAAATGAAAGGCCGATTCGACGTAAAAGTCCCTCTCCTGCAAAGGTTAATTAATAGTGAAATCGGATGAGAAATTAAGCTTTGCTACACTTCAGGGATGAAAATTATGGTATTCCAAATATTTGTGCACCGTTCTAAACATTTTGAGTTACAAGAAAATGAGGAATGCTAGAATTTTATGGAAATGTCTGTTACATTAGGTTAGAAATAAAAGCATTCTAAGATACTTGGGAAGCGTAGCAAAGCTAATAAAGAAGAACCTTGGGCAATCGTAAGAAGTAACATAAAAATACAGTTTGTGAATAATTGAGCTAAATGGAATAAAAATATCTGATGATTTTGAAATAACATAATTTTGAAAAATTTCGATACTTTCTATGTTTCAGATAATGTAGTTATAGATTAATGGAACAAGGCCTTTAGGATATATCTGTATTTAATGTCAGTGGATGAGCTGGATGGTCGTTGTTGGTGGAGCAAAATTGTCAGAATCGGAATTTTTGCGGATATCAGTGTATACTGATTCGCTCGCAGAATGACGATTGCCACTAGAGGTCAGGGAGTTGGGATAGACCCTCCTGAAAGTCAGCAGACCACCCAGGTAAAGAATTGTTCGCTATTCGACAACAGAAGATGAAAACCATGTTGACATGATAAATCCTTGTTTTCACTTGTTTATTTTTTTTCCTCTATTTTTGACAGATGCACAGCCCTCAAGGTCCGCAACAATTGACAGATGCTATATCAGGCCTTCAATTGACTGAAAATGTGGTCCAAAACGAGTGTAACGAGTCGGGGAATTCTGTGGAAGACAGTAACTCACAACAACGTACTACTGAGCCAAATTTTCCTCATGCAAAGTTGGCCGTGTTGGATGAAAAAATATCTAGTCCGAGATGGGTCGTACCGGTTCTGCCTGAACAGGAGTTAGAGTGTCTTCTGCAAGCCAGTATAGAGCTTTGCAGAAAAGGTGATAAAACAAAACTATGCAGTATATGTTGAATTGGAGCTTAGTACAAAGAGAAATAAAAATTATTTTGTTGTTAAAAAATCTCTTCCGTTGTGCGTAGTTGATAATTATCAATAAAAACAGTTGATAATTATCAACTGTTTTATCAAATTTCCAATGTTTTACAAGTGTAATTTCTTCAATCAACCGATAGGAAAAAATTCAATGAATTTGATGAATCAAAGTTCACGAACACTTGAAATTGAACCATTGAAATTCTGAAAAGAAAAGTCATTAAAATGATGAAATGAAATGTTTCGTTTCAGGAATTGATGTACAGAGTGAGGCATGTCAGCGCTTTTTTCGAGAAGGCCTCACTATATCTTTTACCAAGATTCTCACCGATGACGCAGTCAACAGTTGGAAAGTCAACATTCACAACTGCATAAACGCAAATTGCGAACGTTTGATTGAATTAATTGTTCTTAAGCTGGACGAGGATTGGTTCCCTCTTCTCGACTTGTTGGCGATGGTTTTTAATCCGAACAATAAGTGAGTTTTAGTATTTTGATACGCCATTCACACAGTTAAGTTTGATCGAATATCAAACATCCTTGAGGGAATCATTGACGTGATACAAATTATTTTCCTTTTAAGATTTCATACTTTTAATGCTGCGAGAGTTTCGGAAACCGTTCCTCCTGGTAGTAATATAAGTGACGAAGAGATTTACGCAAGACCGCCCCAAGATTCACGGAGTCCAAGGGGCTGGCTTGTCGACCTCATAAATGGGTGAGTTTCTCACAACATTTATTCCTATTTTATATAGCGATGACTTCGAACTCCTTAGAGGAAAAAATTAAAAAATGTGTTAACACGCTTTTACCGAATGAACGATCATTTACGTGAGACTTTTCTTTCTAAATATTCATTCAATTATTTTCGTACAGATTCGGTATGCGTAATGGTTTCAACATATTGCTAGCAAGATTTCAAAGCGGTAGAAATTTAACAATACCAGTTATGCACGCACTGCTCAGACCTTTTGGTTTGTGTTACGAGCTCCTTACGGTTCACACGATAGTTAAATACCTCATGCCCATTGTGGTAAGTATTTTATGATTTTTATTGCGTTCACAAATAATGGGAAGCGAAAAACATTGAATTTTTATCAAAAAACAAAAAATATTCAACTTGGAACTCGTGTTCTTTTGTGATAAACATAATTTTGCCTAGTCATCGTAGCTTTGCACATTGATGAAGCCGGACTAACAACAAAAATATTAATGACTCCTTAAACTAGGAAATGGTGCCTGTTATATTGGATAATTTGACGGACGAAGAATTGAAAAAAGAGGCTAAAAATGAATCGAAAAATGACGCAATATCGGCCATTATAAAAGCAATGAAATGCCTTGTTTCGCGTGTACCATGTCAGGAAGATATGATAAAAAATTTGGAAATATTGAAACTGAAAATGATTCTGAGGCTTTTACAAATATCCTCGTTTAATGGTAAAATGAACGCTCTCAACGAAGTTAACAAAGTTATTGGCGGAGTGAGTTATTACCCGCATCGCAATCCGAGTTTGGAGGAAGAAGAATGGCTCACCGCTGAACGAATGGCTGTGAGTAAAAGCACACATTGATATGAGATTGAAAGTTTTCAGTACAGCGAGATACTAAATTTCGCAAAATAATCCTTTTGGTATAATTACAGAAATGGATAAAAGAAAATGGCGTCTTGGAAATCGTGTTGAGGGACTCTTTGCATCAGCCTCAGTACGTTGAGAAGTTAGAAAAAATTTTGCGTTTCATAATAAAAGAAAGGACATTGACCCTCGAAGATCTCGACGCTGTTTGGGCTGCACAGGCTGGAAAACATGAGGCCATCGTAAAAAACGTTCACGATTTATTGGCCAAACTAGCCTGGGATTTCAGTCCCGAACAACTCGATCATTTGTTTGAATGTTTTCAGGTATGCCTTGCCATATTTGTCGAAGTTCTATAACAGAGTTGTGTATCCTCCTTTTTTTTTTGCGAATGCAGTCTTTTTCGGGAGATGATCGCTCGTGTCATGTTTTCTTTTTAATTTTTCTATAACTGTATCTTTTCAGACGAGCTGGAAAACTGCCAATAAAAAGCAACGCGAGAAACTGTTGGAACTGATACGGAGACTCGCGGAGGATGACAAAGATGGTGTTATGGCGCACAAGGTTCGTTTCCTGTAGAATAACCTTTTTTTCCCCCCAAACAACAAAAACGTCATGTTTCTTTGACGTATTTTTTGTTGTCCTTTTTCGCGATATTTTATCTTCAATGTAAACTCGAGAGGAATCATGAATCATCAGTTTATTTTGACTTCGCAAAGTTTCGCATAAAATTCATAATCTTATCGATTTATCGCAGGTGTTGACACTCTTTTGGAACTTGGCCCATTCGGACGAGGTGCCCACGGAAATAATGGATCAAGCGTTGAACGCTCATGTCAAAATCCTCGATTATTCGTGCTCTCAGGAACGAGACGCTCAGAAAACCGTTTGGCTTGATAAGTGCGTTGAAGAACTTAAAACTAACGACAAATGGGCTTTGCCAGCGTTAAAGCAAATTCGCGAAATCTGTTGCCTTTATGAACCCAACCCGAATATTGGTAATAATCAACGTAGTCATCATGCATATTATAGGTGAGCTAAAACAAATCTAATTGCGAAAGATCAATAGAAAAAATTTGATCTTAACAAACACTACGGAACGGAGAAATTTGAATTATGTCTTTTTTCCCAATCCTATGAATAATTTCAGGCAAGAGGTTATAGAACGTTTACAGAGTCACCACTCTGTCGTGATTCTCGTGACGAACAGTTTAACAAATTATATGGATACTGTACGTAACCTCGTTAAACCAGTTCCCGAACTCGATGACACGACGCTCATGCCAGATGGCCGGTACAATCATATTATGCAAGTACAGGAGAGACTCAATTTCTTAAGGTTCCTATTAAAGGTGAGTTTGGAAGATTCGTGTTAATATGGTTTTTCGAAATTTTGTACGTTCACGGAAGCGTAAAGTTTTCTGCTGAAGATTCAGCTAAAAAGTGTTCAAAATCTCTAATAAATTTTAAACAAACTATTTTTGTATTCGTCGATAACCTGGAGTCGTTAAGCTTATAAACAATTGAATTTTTAAAAGGATGGACAATTGTGGCTCTGTGCGGAGCAAGCGAAGCAAATATGGCAATGTTTAGCTGAACAAGCGGTCTTCGTATCGGACCGTGAGGCTTGCTTCAAGTGGTTTTCAAAGTTGATGGGAGAAGAGCCGGATTTGGATCCTGCGATAAACAAAGATTTCTTTGAGAACAACATTCTGCAATTCGACCCCACTTTATTGACAGAAAGTGGTATCAAGTGTTTCGAGAGATTTTTCAAAGCTGTCAATTCTAAGGAGGGCAAGCTCAAGTTCAAGAGGCGAACGTTTCTGATGGATGACGTTGATTTGTTCGGTACAGATTACCTCTGGAGGGTAAGTAATTTGAGGAAAAAAACATTTAAAATACAATATTTTCCTCCCGTTCACTAATTGAATTATCTTTTTTTTCTTTAAATCGTCATTTTTTTCTCATTTACAAACAATATTCGCCAGGTCGTAACAAACAGTCCAGAGGAAATAGCTAGTCGAGGCATCGAACTTTTGAAAGAAGTCAATACGAATTTAGGACCACGTTTGCAATCGTCCGTTCTTGATTTCCATGAGACTTTCATAGCCGAGTGTATGGATCGTTTGAAGGCACATTACGATACTGTTTCCGTACTAAACACCGAATACAATCATGAAAAAGCGGAAGAAGAAGATGTTGAGATGGCAAACACAATACGCTCGGAAGCTTTGAAAATGTGTCGTGTTATGAAAGTGTTACAAGAATATATAAACGAGTGCGACAATGGATTTCCCGGAGAGCGCAGAGTTTTACCTCTTCACAGGTGGATTATGATTGAACAAATATTTCAAATATTGCTACTTGCAATGTCAAAAAATGGAAAATAACACCATCAAATAATCTGAGTCAACTATTTGTTTTTAATCGTTTACTAATCGACTTCCTTATTTTTTTTTTTTTTTTTTTTTTTTACAGAGCTGCGCGTGGCAAACATTTGTCTCTTGTTATACGCTTTGCTACTCCTGCACGTACCGTTGAAGATATCGACATTTTTACGCATAGCAATGATACATTAGCATCCTTGAGGCGTCAGATTCTCCGCCGCATCAAAGCTGGCGGTACGAATGTCAAGCTCGATTTGTTAATAAACGGTGAACCACTCGAACAGCCGGACGATAGGAAACTCTTGTCTCAAATACCGTTGAGAGACAAAATGGTTAGTAAAGTCGAGACAATGCTGTTCTAAATTATTCGATGCTTACACTAAAAGAAGAACGATTAATTTAGTAAAAGATTGTACATCATAGTGTTTAACCATCTACTTGTCTTCAGAATAAGGATCAAATCTCAATCTTTTTTCGTCAATATATCGCAATCACATTATTTAAAGTAATCATTCGTCTTGAATTTACGTTCAAACGTACGGAGTTGTCTATTTGATATGTAAACCTAACTTTTAGGAAACCTAACACGACTATTCGCTTAAACTTTTTTGCAGGTCGTGTCTGCAAAGTTAAGTCAAGTTAACAGTAATATGCCAAGTTCGCCGGACAGCAGTTCTGACAGTTCAACAAGTTCACCTCATCATACGTACGATAGACCGAATTTGGCAGCTGAGAATCGTTTACCCGGCGTGGTCAGTGAATTTTGCTATCTTTTTTTTCAAATGTTTTGTATCCATTAAGTGTCAATAACTGTGTTTTATCGTACTATGCTCAGGTGATGTCCCAACGCGCCCAGTACGCTCAGTTTTTCTTTCAATTGGCCGATCTCGGGTGCACTCTCAAACTGGAACAGCTGCGCGATGGTGCACGTAATCTTCTGCAATTAGTGCCACCTGATGTACTTACGGTGATGCGACTAGAGTGGGTTTTCGGTGTACACAAGAGCGAGGAGAACGCGCCAAATCCGCCATGCGACGAACTCAATACATCCGTCGAAAGTCTCTTTTTTGCTGCGAGTCCTAGCCAAGTTTTGTATAATTTAGAGGTGAGTAAATTTTGATGTTTTTTATACTCACGTGCAGAAGGAAGAATAAGTTTCATTCCTTTTTTAATCATGACCAATAAGAAGTTTGTGCGCCTTCGGATATTGCCTCAATAATGAACGGCATTCAGGAAGATGCGAATAATGAGTTGAAAATTAAAATGTATTATATTTCAGGTATTGTACACACTCTTGATGCCGGCACTGGATCCGATGTCAGAGAAGGCGTACGACATGCAATACAACTTTATAAAGAGCGAGGAGGCGGTCGTTGTTTTGGATATGTTAACGAAAGGCAAATTTCGTATGAAGAATATCGACGAATCGACGAAAAGATCTGCGTATCTGACGATATTGAAGCTGTGTAAATTGTTATTAACGATTGTTGGTAACGTGATGGCATGCGTAATGGATGATGCTAAACAGCCAGTTGTAAATCCGGAAAATCACGAAGCACACGCGAATAATCGTAGCCTCGTGGCTGTGCTGAAGCAAGCGTTGCACAGTGTGCCAAATCAGAGTACGGAGTACATGTTACGAAGCGTAGCGGCTAAATTGGCTCAACATTTGAGTATTCAAATACTGATGGGTAAAGCGGACTCGGACGGATGTCGTTTATTGTATGTCCATCGTCAAGCATTCTCGTGGGGCTTACCGGACACGAGCACCATATTAGCGATAATAAAGGTAGCATGGGCCGCTTCGACCGGGAATTTGTCGAACGTCGACGAATCTGTGGACGTAATACACATGATGCATGAGGCCAATCAGACTAATCAACGTAATTTGGACCCTAACGATATTCTCGTATGCAAAGAAGCACTCGAAGTTCTAACGATAGCTCTCGTACTGAATCCAAACGCTCTCGTTACCCTGACTCGCGACAAAATGTGGCGTACTTTTCTCATCGATCTCGTTTTATTGAGCACTTCAAAGGCCGTCAGAATAGCCGCCTCCGAACAATTTTTACTCATCTCGACGTGGTGCAGCAGCGGCCATCAAGCTATACAACAATCTATATCTCTACTAATGAGCGTTCTCTATACAACGGTTGTAGAAAATGCTAAACAGTGTCACGAGTATTTCCAAGTATGTTTTCACATCAATCCTTTTTCCAGATTTCTTCTCATCTCTTTTTCCATAACTTTTCATTATCTCTATTTTCAGCTCTTGTGTCGGTTACTCAACTACGCTCCCATGTCCGGTTATCCTTTATCGAGCGCTGAAACCTTTTTGGCTATGGAAATATCGTGGCTTAAAGAAGTGCGAGACACTGTAAAGAAAACCGGTGAATGCCAAGTCGAGGATGCCCTTCTCGAAGGCTACCTCAGCCTCACCAAAGAATTACTTGCATTTGTACCACCTTCGATTAAATATGGGATCGGTAGTGACGAGAAACGAGGCTTACACATGATCAAGGTTAGAGATTGTCATCGAGTTTGAACAAAGACTGAAGAATATTCTCATGAAGCTCACATCAAAGATCGATTGAAAATCAATAGTTTCTATTTACAGGAATTTTGCATTTAACTTTTGTGTCAAACCATGAATATGGTAATTAGTTATCGAACGCAGAATTTTCAAATTATTTTACATTATTATATCGTAAAGAATTTCAAAATTTTAGAATCATTTTTGAGGATGAATACTTGGTAAACAAGTAATTTTGCAACTAATGTTGATTATGCAGTCTGAATTGGTTTTTTTTTGTGTTTTAACATTATTCAGGAACTCGTAGAAGATTTTGTCTTTCCTGCATCATGCATGATGTTGCAATTGCGATCAACGGGCGAGTTGACATCGACGCAGGCATCACCGGTATGCACGACACCCCAATCGATCAGCGCAGCATTCGATTTGCTCGTTGGTCTGTGCACCGGTTGTGTACCAAACATGAAACTTCTAGTCACGATGCTTACAAAAATGTTTTATTCGGACAAAGACGAGCCTCTCGTAGATTGGGATTACACGCCACCCGTCGGTCCGAGACCGTTGAAGGGTTTCGTCGGTTTGAAGAACGCCGGTGCAACGTGTTATATGAATTCGGTATTGCAACAATTGTACATGGTCGAAAGTATCAGAGTCGGGCTTTTGGCAGCTGAGGGTGCCGCGGTTGATCTTAACGAGGATTTCTCCGGTGAAGAACGTCTTGAAGTTGAACAAACGATAGAAGCTAACGACAACGATACGAACGAAGAAAAATGTGGAATTGACGAATCCAGGAAGGAATACAATATTGGCATTTTGAAACAAGTCCAAGCAATTTTTGGACACTTGGCTTACAGCAAATTGCAGTATTACATACCGCGTGGTCTGTGGAAACATTTCAAGTGAGTTGAGCCTGAACAACTAGCAAATATGATTTTTTGAGAATTTTCAATTGATTATTCTTATTTTATTTTGTAACAGACTGCAAGGAGAACCCGTAAATCTGCGAGAGCAACAAGATGCTGTTGAATTTTTCATGAGTCTGGTCGAGAGCCTGGACGAGGCGTTGAAAGCTCTCGGGCATGAACAAATCATGGGAAAAATCCTCGGTGGTTCTTACAGCGATCAAAAAATTTGTAAAGGTTGTCCTCACAGGTAATTAAGAGTTTCTTAAAACGTTGTCCCGAATCTAGCGAAACGTCGACTGATAATCTCGTCCTTTTTGTGGTCAAGATACTCGAAGGAAGAACCGTTCAGTGTCATAAGCGTCGACATCAGAAATCACAGTAATCTTCTCGATTCGTTAGAACAATACGTAAAAGGTGAAATTCTTGAAGGTGCTGACGCTTATCATTGCGACAAGTGTGACAAAAAGGTGAGCGAAATATTTTCATAATGAAATATGAATTTTTTCTTCTCAATCATTTTAATTAAATTGAAAATATTGTAAACATCGATCGTTCGTTGTGTCCACAGGTCGTTACTGTCAAAAGATTATGCGTCAAAAAACTACCACCGATATTGGCCATACAATTAAAACGTTTCGAGTACGACTACGATCGTGTTTGCGCCATAAAATTCAACGATTATTTCGAATTTCCCCGCAATTTGGACATGGAACCTTACACCGTTTCTGGACTAGCCAAACTCGAGGGTGAAGTTATAGATTGTGACTACGAGGAAGTTTGCAAACAAACCTGTACAAAATATCGGTTGAGTGGGATCGTTGTACATAGCGGACAAGCCAGTGGTGGCCATTACTATTCTTTCATTTTACATAGGTAATTATCATTCAAAATAAGCATTTTTTTCTCTCTGGAAACTACTGCGCGTGCTTCCTGGAGTTCCAGTTTTCCATGATTTATTGTACATACAAAATTACTCGTGATTCTTGAAAAATCTGAAAACAAAACCATTCATTTGCTCTTAATGATTTGGCGGCAACATATTTTTTATACCACAGGCAAAACGATGGCACTGTAAAATGGTACAAATTCGACGACGGTGACGTAACAGAGTGTAAAATGCAAGAAGAGGAAGAAATGAAGGCCCATTGTTTTGGTGGCGAATACTTGGGTGAAGTTTTCGATCATATGCTAAAACGCATGAATTTCCGTCGACAGAAACGATGGTGGAACGCTTACATGTTGTTTTACACGCGACTCGACGTTGAAGCCGAATCTTTAACGAAAAGTGTCACCGAGTTATCGCTTTGTGAGTTAACTAACAACAGATATTTTTTATTTGCAGTAATGTTCGTACACATTTCTCTGACAAACAAGTGATGCAAATTTTTGTGCTGATACAGATACGAAATTGGGTGTTATGAAAATGCCACCGGCGATAGAAAACAGTGTGAGGAAGCAGAACATCAAGTTTATGCACAATCGAAACCAATTCAACCCCGAATATTTTCAGTTCATTCGAAAGCTCGTGTCATGCAATCCGGTGCACACAGCGAATCGTCAGAACTTGAATGATAAACTTGTAAGTCATAGAACTTTTTAATGCTCCCGTTCGTTTATTTATTGTACTAATGTACGTTGTACGAAACGAATTTTTCCGTCGAAGAAATTGATTTCCGTGGACGTCGAGCTATTTCTTATTATATTTTTAGTATCAAAATACGAATCAATAAAACTACAAAGTAGTGAAGTAACTTTTTCATTGCGTTTTCTTAGATCGTCAAGGATTCAATTAATTTTTGATATTTTGTTGACTTTCAGAGTCCGGAAGCCGAAGAGTTGGCGATGCTTTCCGTACAACTAGCCTCTAGGTTTCTCTTCTATACCGGATTCCACACAAAAAAAACCCTCCGAGGAACCGCAACGGACTGGTACGACATCCTGTGTCATCACCTAAGGAGCAGCAAAGCTGTTCGGTCCTGGTTTGCTCACAACGTCCTGTTCAATCATCCACACAGGTATAATACAAAGTTTCATGTTTCGATATCGATGATTACATGTGCGTGCCGAAAGTTTTTTTTTATTAATTGCTTACAAATATTGGATAATTGCTTAAAATTTTGAGCGAATTGGCTGCTTCTTTTTAAAAAGCACTCGAAAAAAATTAGAATTGCTTTAAAACTTCTCTTTTCCATTTTTCCTTTTTTTCCTTTTTTCTGGTAAAAAATACCAAATTGTAAAAATAAAAAATAATAATTGGCACAATTTTTGAAGTACCCCGCGTTTTGCCCCGGTCTCCCTCTTAGAAGCTTCAAAATCTTTAGAATTTAACCAATGTTTTATTTGATTTTTTCAGATTTTGTGAATATTTGCTAAGTTGTCCAAGTACAGAAGTACGATCGGCATTTTTGAAGATTCTCGTGTGTTTGGCACACTTTTCGCTGCAGGATGGTCCTTGTGGTCCGCCTAGTATCAACGCGCCGAGTGAGTTTCTTTTTTATTGACTTTTTACAATCTTCGATTCGTTGCATCAATTAAAACGATGAATAACATTATTTCATATTCGTTCGACGAATGAAGCAATTCTTTTAGATCCGACTGCGACTCTCAGCGATCAATTACTGCACGCTGTGTTGTCACTACTTCATCACGAAATAGCCGACCATGGGCGACATTTGCCTCACTATTTTACGCTTTTTCACACGTATGCCTCACTCGGGCTTGCTGCAAAAGCTCAGCTGCTCAAGGTAAAGCCAACGTTCAATCGCTTTGGAATGTTCTAGGAAAGCACCAAATTCGACTTGCAATTTTCAAAATTTCACATCTAAAAAAACCTTTTCTCTTGCAGTTAAACGTTCCAGTGACATTTATTCTAGTAGCGATTGACGAGGGTCCAGGTCCAACGATCAAGTATCAATATCCGGAATTGACGAAACTCCATCAAGTCGTCAGCATGTTGATACGATGTTGCGATGTATCGCAAAAAACCCAATCGAGTCACGGAACACCAGGAACGTTGCCACTACCGAATCCTTATGGGGACCCGGCGTGTCAGTCGGAATATTTAATGCCGATACAGCGAGAAGCCGCCGATTTAATTTTTATGGGAACAAGTTATATTAAAAAATTGATTGAAGACGCAAACGTCACAGAGGACACAGTCAAATTGCTGCAGTATTGCTGCTGGGAAAATCCGCATTTATCGAGAACCGTTCTCAGCGAATTATTGTGGCAAATCGGTCTCGCGTATACACACGAACTCCGACATCATACCGATCTTTTGCTCGCGATGCTCCTCATGGAAGATTCCTGGCAGACGCATCGAGTTCATAATGCACTCAAAGGTATACTCACACGATTATACTTGGACCTTATACCCATGAACGAGGTCGATTCTGGCCAGTGGCAGAGGTCAAAACAGAGAGATTTTTGTCAATCTTCAAAATTCATAATATGTTTATTGATGTAAAATGATAAACCTTAATTGTCTGCGAGTCTGAGTTGTGAGTATTCATTTGAATGATCGTACGTATTTTTTTTTTACAGGGGTACCAGACGAGAGAGAAGGTCTTTTCGACACGATCAACAGGAGCAAGAATCACTATCAGAAACGCGCTTACCAATGCATCAAGTGTATCGTTCAATTATTTAGTAAATGCAAACCTGCTTATCAGTTACTTTACCACAATTCTGATCTCAAGAAAAAATGGCTTCACGCGGTCGAATGGTTGCAAGAGGAGCTGGACAAGGTAATCAGATGGAATTTTTCTATTGTCGAATTATTAAGATCTACATCGATTTTTTAAAATTATCTCTGCCTATTGTTTTAGTTTTTCCATAAAATAATATTCTTTTTGTAATTTTTCATGCAAAATCTTTAGCGACCTTATCCTTCGACCGCGCCCTACACTCATCCGTACAACAATTGGTCACCACCCGCTCAGTCGAACGAATCAACAACCGGCTATTTCCTCGAGCGTAGTAACAGCGCGAAAAAAACTTTGGAAAGAGCCATCGAATTGTGTCAGGATGAAGAACGCTCTTCCGAACTCTGTCAAGATGAGGAACGAGCTATCGAACTCTGTCAGGATGAGGAGCAAGAAATCGAGGACACGAACGAAGAATGCGTCGAAGAAGTTGAAGATGGTCCGGATAAAGAGGTCGTCTCTGGTCCTGCTCTGCCTGTTATCATTACAGGCAGTATCAGGAGACGCAATCAGCTGGGAACGCAACCGATAGGGTATGCGATTAACTCACGTCCAATGTCAGTGAAATTCGAATGTTATCAAAGCTTTTTGTGAAAGGGTGCCATAATCATGGCTTGATATTTCTGATAAAATATCAGGTACACCCTATTTTCCTTTCGTCAGAGAAAAAACTAACTTTTATTGTTCTCGAAACATCAAGGATGTCCGAATGGATCGTGTATCTGTTTTTCAATTATTTCTCTCGCATTAAAAATACTGATGGATTACCTTAGGGGTGCCAAGGCTCTGATAAAATTATCATGATCGAAGTAGCAAATTTCTGTTCTGAATCGATTCTTTCTACGTACTGGTGCAGTAATTAACCGTCTTATTGGACAAAATATTTTGATCGGTCGAGGCTGCAGTAGTTGGTGATGGATAACGTCAATTTCTTTGAAAATCTACTATCAGTTAGGCTCATTGAACAAGGTCAAAAATATTATAATACAGAAAATTAATTTTTTTGCTCGCATTGGCATAATCTGATCAATTGTTTGTGCAGAGACCCAATATTAGATGAGCTGAGGCATATCGTGGAGCGCCGAAAACTCCAGAAGCGAGACCCAGAGCAAAGTCGGCCCCAGGGTGAACCTCAACCCCAGCCGTTGCAACAGGAGCATCAACAGCAGTCTGAAGTTGTGTCGCCGGTGCAATCATCGGCTCATGTAACACAGCCAGAGCAGCAGCAGCAGCAGCAGCACTCACAAAGTCCACAGAGTAGCGAATCGCCAGAGCAAGGAATAAGCCAGGATCCATAATGAACGCTTAAAAGCAGTTACGCTTATGGGCGTGCAGCCTTCGTTGCTCCAGTATGAAGGATAAATACCTACAGCAACGTTATCGTACGCTCAAGATTGAGGAATTCCGATGAAAAAGAAGCGTTAATAAGATATTAAAGAAAAAACCAAACGACGAAGAAACGCCAACGTCTTCAACCCGGTCGCTTATACGTGAGTAAAAAACCGCATTATTTATTTCGTTTGTTACTTACGATATGGCAACGACCGAACGAGAGAAACGAAAAAAGAGCCTGGATGTGCATAACGGTTGATGAATTTATGAAGAAAGAAATCGAGACTGCTATGCAATAATCGGTCTTTACTGCGTTTTATGCTTGATCAAAAACAGAAAAACAAAACACAAAAAAAAAGCGAATTACGAGTTTGAACGGGAAAAAAACGAAGAGGAAAAAACAACGGAGGAATAACAAGCGAAAGGAAAAATGAAATAATGGAAAATTGTGAGAACCCGTGAGAGAACGTTTAAAAGGTTGTATAAATGTATAGTGTGTAGTGTTTATTGGAATCCAAGTATCTGTCGAATGGAGAATAAACCGTGACTCGAGCGCAATTTTTTCCGTAAAAATAACAAAAAGTAAATAAAAAAGAAAAAACCATGTAAATTTGAACATATTGTTATTAAAAGAATAAAAAAATGAAATAGAGAACTCTCGATAGACGCAAGGTTATAAATAAATCAGGAAAATTAATTGAACAACAAAAAATTAACAAATCGAAAAAATCATTTTTAAAAATGGCCAGGAAACACACTCACTTGGCACGGACATTGTAGAAATAAATTGAGATAAAAAAAACAATAGACACACACGAAAATCCCCGTGTCAACGTACAGAACAAAAAAGGTAAAGAGCGAAAGAGCGAGAGAGAGAGAGAGAGAAGAAAGTAAGAAATGTAATGAAGTACTGAAATTATGAATTCACTCACTACATTGTAATGGTCGTTAGCCGACGTTATAAAGAGAATAAAGATTTTGTACTTAATCTCGAAGAATTATGACAAAACATGAAAGTGAGCGAAATTTTCTTCTTTTTTCTGATTTCTGTTTTTTTGTAACTTTATTTTTAAATATTAGACCGAGCGTAAAGTGTATTCTGGCCCTTCATCGCGAGTTGCGTAGTTTCAGCTATATTGTTCACTAGGTACGCGATTTTTCAATTGAGCGAGAGAGAAAGAGAGAACGAGCGAGAGAGAGAGAGAGAGATTGGGAGGGAGGGAATAAGAGTAAGAAAAAGAGAGCGAGAGAGAGAGGATGAGTGAGAGTGAATGAAAGAATCCTCCCTCGAGATGAGGAGTCGTGCCTTTCTTTTGCACCCCCTTTGCCATCGTTGTTGAACGATGTTTCTGTATTTTGATGCCATTTAGAAAAAGCAGAATATCGGGTTTCTTGTTCCTCGGTCACGAGGACAGTTGCGCGTAATGGACGAAATTTTCGATCGTACAAAATAACAACGTACATCTTCGATGTGTTTCAAATACAGATAATGCTTTTAACATTTTTTTATACTACATTCATCAATAACGTGAGTAGGAAGGAATTGCAAAAAAAAAGAAGAAAAGTGGACGCAACGAATTTCTTTAGAAAACGTAATGTTCCCGCTACTTCCAAATGGTTTGGTTCATCCGCGTTGAGCATTCACGGGCGACTGAAAATCTTCGTTGTTCCTCCGAGAACAATACCCGTAAACCAATGAGGGAAAACATTAAAGAAGACATGTCGATTATATTGGCATGATAAAATGATTTTCCTGATAAATGAAAAAGAGCATGAAAAAAGGAGAAAAAAAAAAGTAAAACCAATTTGAAAGGAGCCATTCGAGAGAGCAAGAGAGAACGAGGGAGACGGGCTTATAAAACGGAACGTGAAACACCAGTTTAAACGCTGTTTAAACGTAATTAAGAAAAAACGTTATAACAATAAAAAGGAAAAAGAGAAAAAGAAAGAAAAAAATCAAGCCATCGTTGTTGGAGCTGTGGTTGTTTTCAGTAAAAAATGAAACATCGCTTAGCTGTGCTGCTCTTCACGGGCTGGCTCTTGAAGTTTCAATGACAAAGTGAAGTTGAGAAACAAGAAAATAATACGAAAATGGATATATTTCTTCGGAGAATCGTCTATATTTTTTCGCTCATCACACTGTCTCAGCTCTGGAAAAGCATAAGTAGGGGATAAAAAAAAAAGAAAAGAAAAGAAAAACAAACAAAAAACAAACATCTTATTTTTCACACACAAATCCAATTAGAAGTGCATGCAGAGATAACGAGAGGACAAAGATAAGAAGATCTCTCGAACCGTTCGTAGCAGCTCCGAACTTACTAAAAAAAACGTGCGTTATTTAGCTATTATACGGATAATAATGAGCGAAGAAAGAAAATGAGTCACTTGTATAAATGATAGCGAGAATGTATGTGCGTTGAGCGTTGAGCGTGTGTATACACTATCGTGGAAAAAATTCATGGATATAATGACGAAGATAAAATAAAACGATAGAAAATGAACGAAAGCGATTAAGAGAAATGAGAAAACCAACGACTGCCCCCCCCCCCCCCCCGCCCCCCACCTGAAGATACCGCAAATTAATAACTTCGTAAAAAAAAAAAAAAAAAGAAAAGGAAAAAGCGATCGTAATTCTGTATTTTATAAGCAAAGTTAAGAGTAACGTTGCGAATAATATAACCGAGACTATAACAATAGCGTAAAAAAATAAAACGAAAAAATAATAACAAGAAGAAAATATTCAATGAAATAACAGGTGCAGCATGAAAATTCGACGTATAGCTTCTACTACAACTGAAAGAGAATATTAATAAAAAAAAAAAAGAATGCAAAACATTGAGCAAAGAATAATAATAATAGTAACAATGAAATAATAAGTGAATGGTACCTAATATTATTCTGACATCGTGTACATATAATAACTGCTTTTTATATGTGATAAAAAGGAAAAAGAGAGAAAGAAAACAAAAAAAATTATTATATTCCTATTATACATTGAGAAGGCAGAAAGCTGTTGTAAATCCTGGTTTTTGTACACAGATTCGTACGCTAAGTTTTTTTTTTTTTTTTTTTTTTTTTCATTTTTTCGTTATATCCGAAGTGGGTAGATAATAATAATTTAATATTTAATAATATCATTTAATTGAGTGTAAACGTATATTATTTTTGATCGATTATATTACACGCCTAGAGTCGAGTTCAAGACACGCCTGTGTTTCGTTAATTCATCATCGTACGCTCGCGATGTACAGCTTTGACTACGAAAAGAGAAGAAAATAAAAAAAATATATATATGAAAGGAACAAGACAAATGCCATTGTGTCGTATACGATACACAGAAAAAAAGTAATCGAAATGAAAGAAGGACTTAAAAATATATGAAGAAGACCTGGACACACAGCGTCGCTCTAATCGTTGCTGTTCGCGTATCTGGATAACCAGAAAACACGTGCGTCTTCGTTATAGGAGAATCACGTAAATACGAGGGTCGAATAATAGGCTGCAAAGAGAGAAGGAGCGAGAGAAAAAAGGCTCGAAGGAACGAACAAGATCTACGGAAGTAGAAGCGACGAGGGCGCGAGTCCACTCGACAATTTATTATCGGAATAAAGTAGCAAGATAAAATCGTCACCCTGGACGCTGAGCCGAATTGATAAAAAAAAAATGAAAAAAATAATTAAAAAAACCGGAAAAGGGCGGAAGCAAATGGCAAGCAAAATCTTGAATATTTATGATGACTATCGCCGCTGGTTGGCGATACGAGGTGTATCGATTTTGAAACGAGGAGAAGCGAGTTTTAAGCGATACGAAGTTATTGATGAGAAGATTCGGAAGTGAGCGACGTATACAAAGGACATAAAATGAAAAACAACTTTTTTTCGTTCATGTGTGTTTGTGTGTGTGCGTGTGCGCGTGCGTGCGTGTGTTTTCAAACCCTTATAACGAATGAACAAGAAACAAAAATGAATACTAATAAGTGGTGAGAGTAACGAGAGTGCGCGTCGACAAAATCTTGAGATTCGGAAAGGAATGAGAAGAAGGGGCGCCTGCGAACGCGGAATGTATAACGGATTAAAATATTTCGAAGAACATGAACAACAGCAACAATCGATTCGCTATAAAAACCTTAACGAAGATTTATTATAAGGTATGCGTGGATGGTGGACGATTTCGAAGAAAGTTATTATATTGCGAACCACAGCGATGACAGATTAAAGTATGCGATTGATAAAAGAAAGCTAATTTATATAACGCCTCGTCGCGTAATTCCGGAACATCGTTGAAATAATGAACAAAAAACTAATGTAAAAAATTGCAGGAAACGAAAAAAAAAAAAAAAATACAAAAAAACGTGCTGCATGATTTTCTGACAGAAACAGTATTTGCTTATTGTCAGTGCCACTTGTCGAATAAAGAAAAACAAAAACAAAAGCTGATGGCAATCGTCGTGCATTTGGTTTGGGGTTAATCGGCATTCTAGTCAATGGGGACCGTGTGACAGCGCTCAAAAGGGCCAAACTTTATCAAACTTTTCTTTGCTGCTTTTTTTTCCTTTCCTTTTATAAACACTGTTGAAGATACATTCCCGTAGGATTTGCTTCTTATACGCGAAATAATATCAACCGCGTTGCCAATCCTTTGAGCAGATTGAAGAATGCACACTTTCACATAAAAACTCAACACACGCACATACACACACGATATATGAAATAAATGGAAAACTGATACTAAAATTCTAAACTCTATGAGAAATAAATTTTGGCTATCACGTCCACGCTTTTTCGCTTTTACAAGTTTCACCGAGTCTTGTTGTTATCATCATCATTGTCATCATCATCATCATCATCATCATCATTATTATTATTATTATTATTATTATTATTATTCATTGAATTATTGATAAGAAAATTGTAACGCGGTTAAAAAAATGCTGTGTGACGAAAAACATGACTGTTTCGAATCATGGCGTAGACTCACCAAAATTATGATGAATCTGAACTGTGTAGACGGACAAGATATTCGCATAATTCGCATTCATGCTGCGATGAGATCGAAGCGAAGTGTCATCATGTATTTTAGCGAATCGAATTTTCGTGGTATTCAATCACGATTGGAAAAAATACAGACGAACGTTTGAAAAATAAAAATAAACAAACAAAAAAACAGAGAAAACCAAGAAAAAAATAAAACAAACAATTTTGCTATTACATGATTCTTACCAAAGCCAAAATAATTTACGCGATTTATAACGTTAAATTTATTATTATTATTATTATTATTATTATTATTATTATTATTATTATTATCATCATCATCACTACTACGAAACTAACATGCTTTGAGAGTTAAGAATTGTACGAAAATGGCTGTATGCTCCGTTTCAGAATTAAAGAAAAAAATATATATTTTTTTCTTTCCTCAATATTGTTGATAGTTTTCAGCTGACGAAAGAGAAATGGAGAGAGAGAGAGAGTACCAGGCCTTATTTTAAGATCTCATCATTCGCAATGAGAGGAGAAACGTAGAAAAAAAATGCGAACAACCCAGGAACATTTGAGTGGCAGCGAAAATTTCTTTTATTGCGATAACGAATAAATAAAAAAGTTGAGAAAAAAAGATGGAAGATAAAAAATGGCTGCGTTAGATCAAGAATTGCGCGGAAATGGTTGACATTTATATACGACAGATCGGATAAATGATAATCAATCACAATAAACGAAAATACGATAAAATAAAGAAAATAAACTACATTTACCATAAAACAAATGAAACGAAAGAAAAAAAAACCCGGACGATATGAAGCGTCGTTATACTGTAAGAAATCAAATACACTTTGTACATAAACTCTATAAATGATACGAGAGAACGTAAGAGAAACTCTGAAGGACTAAAAACAATGAATAAAACACTAATAGATATTAATACACGTGATTATGTCTTTACAAATGTAAGAGAGAGAAAGAGAGAGAGAGCGTTTGATTTTTCTTTTTTACTTTGATCGTAAGTTGCGCTCCTTTTTTAAAAATGATTTATCTGTAATTCTGAATGCAATATATATGAAAGATCAAATGATACGATACGCGTATGACATTTCGCAAAGCTCGGCAAAGATATTCGAGATCGTGCACGTTTTCTGCGATTCATCATTGCGAATCTCATGACTATTTGCTTCGTGAACAAAAAAAAAGTAAGAGAGTGAGAGAGAGAGAAAGGGAATAGTGTGAGAATTTGAACGTGAGACTGCTGCAAATATAACCTCATTTCTCGTCGCACGCAATCATACTTATTAATATCACTATATTTTGTCCTCGTCTCGAGAAGAGGTTTGACAAAACGAACAGGACGAAAGCTCTGAACTATTCGTCTGAACGATAGCCGAACGCTCGGAACACAAACGTAACGACGTTTCAGTAATATTTATTATATTGATAATGTAATACCTTTTCTACCTAAAGTCCTATTCTGTGAGATAAGCAGACGATTTCTTCTCGTAGCGAGTGAACAGATAAATTATAAAATAATAATAATAATAAAGTGAAAAATAAAAATATTAGAGAAAAGTGAGAAAAAAATACGAAGACAATTATAAGGTGTGCGCGTGTGTGTGTGTATGTGTGTGTGCCATGGTTATTAACGAGAATTCGAGTGCTGGATTCAGCGGACACGATGGCGAGAACGAAAAAATGGTGCGGAAACAAAAGAATACCTTACCGAGTACGACACTCTCACTGTGCATTACACATTTTTATGAAGAACGGAAAGAAATAATAATCGCCTGTGTACTTTTTGACCGACGCTCTGTGTAAATATAATAACGAACGTTTTCGTAGACTACTTGCGTATCGCTTGTTTATCGATACTCAACGGATATATTCGAGGCTCGTGTAGGAGCCACGAGGACTAAACAGTTCCGATAAAATCATCTTTCCTTTCGGTTATTTTCTCACTTTCGCGATTCGATCAACGACAAACTGAAGAATTTTTTTTCCACGTTAAAAGATTTGATATCTGCATGTGTATCTTTTTGAACGCGACGCTCTGTGTAAATAAGGAAATTTTCGTGGACGCACCTCGCCTATCGCTTTTGTTTATCGATATTCAAACGCAACGGATATTGGAAACTCGTGAGAGGGAGCCACGAGGGCGAGTCGCAGTTGCGCTAGCAGAATCTTTTCGTTCGTTCTATTATTATTACCTATACTTCCGCGATAAAATCAACAAGATTATAAGCCGACGACCTCTATCGTGTATCGAAAAATTTCATATTACGCAATTCAAACGAATCGGTATCGCATACATTTCCGGTTTTTAGTGATTATCAATTGGTAATTGTTGGCGAGCTGCCCGTAAGACTTCGCCGCGAGAATCCTTTTTCGGTTTATCATATCTAAGACTCGATAAGCCTCTGCCAGTGAGAACGACGGATGATGAGGAAAATATTCATCGACCAATTATAGTGGGGAAAAAGAGAAAAATAAATCGTGAAAAAGTGTGATTTAGTGAGGCTTGTATTCGCGAAACGCGATAGACGGTATAGAATTTCGTTCATTTTATATGCCTGCGCGTACATCAAACTTCACCACAACAATATATGAAGGAACTAGAAGAAAATAAACGCAATCATGTTTTTTGTTCAGTTATATTTGTCGTATAGAGCGCATTTATGTATCGCATTTTATTTCTTTTATAATCCTCGTAACAGCGATATCTGCAATGCCCCAGAATATGTTTTTTGCATCAACCATTCAAGTTTTTGGAACATACAGAACAAAGGAACAGGTGGAAAGATGCATAGTAATAGGCTCACCAGTAATTTGCAAGGCATTGCAGGCACCACTTGACACACTTTTTTCGTTTCGTAATTCAATCGAAGATTTTAAATAAAAACTGAAGCATACTACTCTCGCATATAAGAAAAAAGCGCCTTATTCATTCAGAAAAAGGATTGAAAAAAGCAGCGTTTGTGTATTGTTTCTAACGAATGTAATAAAAATGTTGAATCGTCTCGTTCGAATGATGATTTCTGCGAGAAAGACCCTGCTTCAGATCAAAACGCTCAGTCAATTTTTGACAATCTCAGGCCTCGTCAGGTACGAAGATCGTACAAGGCTCCCATTCGATTGTAAACATCGATTTCGGCGGTTATTTTATTTCCAGGCTGTCGATTAATGAATCATTGAAATAAGCTTTGTAGAAAATTTTATTGACGAAACACGAGAGAAAGGAATTTCGAGTCATCGGAACCAACGGATTCTTAGATCGTACCCAGTGGAAGGCGTAGCACGATGGGTTTTCAATGTGCGCGACATCGACAATAAAGTGAATATTGAAATCCGTCAACGTTGAACAAAAATTGATTTAGGTTATGTTTGATGGGTTTCCGGTTTTCGAAATAACATCGAAACTGCCATCTCGGGCAATTTCCGCTTGAACTCGTTCAAGTTTTTAAGACATAAACAGCATTTTCAGCGGTTGATTTTCTGACACATAGAGCTCAGTCAGTCAGAATCATTTATTGCTTTTTTGTAGTCTTATCTTCAGTGTAACTTCACTGAGGACTCGTTCGATAAATATTGCATGATGAATGGAAACCTCAGTCTTATTTTATCGCTGATAATGTGTTTGTATGAAATCTGAATAGTGTATTCGTATAGTTGGCTCGTTAAGTAATGCTTGCGCGTACCCGCAAAAGACAAGGCAGCGGGGGAGGGGCTATAAATTATCTATTACGAAATTTACCCTGGACGCTTAGTCTGTTCTTGAACTCAGTCCGACGAGCATTCTCATTTTTTTGCCGATTCATCCTGTGTAAAAATCTTCATATCATTTCTTCCAATTATTCTATTCGTCTCCATCGAATTTTTTATAATCATGGAGAAAATGCTCACCGTCGATGATTACAAGCAACGAGCAATGGAACTTCTTCCACCGTTAGCCAGGGATTATTACAGAAGCGGAGCTGGTGACGAGTTGTCCCTGCAATGGAACCAAATGGCTTTCCAAAAGTTTGTACACTTGAATTCCTGCATTGCTGAATTATTGAATTATTTATTTTCATTTTGAAATGCAACAAATTTTCGTTAAGTCTTTAGGGTTTTTTTAGTACGAGGAATCTTTCCGTACGAACGTGTGAAATTTTGATAAAATATTTTCATAGTTTTTATAAAAACATGAAAATTGAAATGTTTGAAAGAAATTCATTCGGAATTTTTCCATCCGACGAAAACAAAAAATTGTAGAGTTTCTATTTTTCGATTATTTCGAAAGTTCTAATATTTGTTTCCAATCATTTTTCGCTGATAACCTTACTAACGTTGATTTTCATCATTTTTTCGCCAGACTTCGAATTCGTCCAAAAGTACTAAGAAATGTATCGCACAGAGACTTGAGTACGATGGTAATGGGCGAAAAAGTGTCAATGCCTCTCGGTGTTTCACCAACGGCGATGCAACGAATGGCCCACCCGGACGGAGAGTGCGCAAATGCAAGAGGTAAAGAGATAAATTAATGACGATAATGAGGCGAGAATGGTAAAAATCATTTTGTAATAAAATTTTATTATACAATATGATAATTATATAAAAATACATATTAAATGCATAACCGATTTATCAGGCTAATGGCAAGATTGCACGTGTCTCAGCAATTTTTCATTTTCACCAGTTAAAATCCTCGTGTATCAGGTCCGAAGAAATGTCACGTACTTCTTTAGACTCACGATGAGTATTCTCGAAGAACATTAAAAATAATATTAGTAATCGAATATACGTACGATTTGAATAATAAACAATGTTAGGTAATAACGATGAATTGTTTTAAAAAATCGTTAAACTAATATTAAATTGAGCAATTGAAAATTGATCCCACGTTTGTTTCATTACAATCTCAATAAGAGAAACAATAATAATAATAATAATACTATTATAGTGTATGCACCATTGAATATAAGGCACAATTACCTTTTTTCAAGAATGAGTATGGATTTCAGTGATAAAAAACATCCAAAGTAAAGGAATAAATGAAAGGAATTCATTGAAACTTGAGTTCCTTGGAATATGAAGTTTGCGATGTTGAAAAAATAGCTCCTGCTTCTATAGCAATACTGATAATCTCAGTTTTCAGAATGATTAATACGCGTTGTTCATGACGTTGCAAAAACTCAAAAAGGAAATGGAAAATCATTCCAAGACAAGAAAATAAGGGTATTCATCGGCAGTGACTAGTCGACGATAACAACGTTTCTGTACAAGAAAATAATTCTTGGCTGGTTGTAAGGACGTTAATTTCGATGGCCTGATCTCTACTCATTCTGAAAAACGAAAATAAATTTAATACGAATGGTCTAGAAGAGTGTAAAAGTGTTTCTATTGGTGTTTGGAGCCAATATTAGCCCAATCGTTAATAGCCTTCATGTTGACAGTCTCGATTCTCCATTTTTGCGTGGAGGACGCTGCATCGCAACTAGTTACAAATACTTTTTTATTTGAGGGATTGATGTCCAAGCATCTTTCGGAATTGACGTGTTTCAGCCATTGATTTTCGACGTCGTAACGCCACAGTTGGTTGCCATGCTGGCCATGACAAGGATATAAACTAATGGGTGATTTAGAATCACCCCGGGAAACGTCCAAGCAATCGGCACGACTCTTCGGTCTGATGTCTTTGTGCCAAGTGAGGCGAAATTCTTGTTCGCCGTCGATCGACGGATCGTCTTTTGAGCAAACGTCTGCTTCGATGAACTCGTCCTTCTTTTTCTTTTTACTGTCTAAGCAAAGATTGGAAGCGCCGATGTTGCGTATTTCACCGTGAGCGAAATCGTCCGGTTCGACCGGTGGATAAACTTCGACAAGGTCGAAAGCGATCGTCTCAATGAACCATTTGAAAGATTTACATTGGAGTTTCGCTCGAAGAGCTTTTTGCTCGGTGAGGTTGCCAGGGTTGAGAGCTCGAAGGTGCGGACGTCGACGATAAATGTGTTCAGCATATTCGTCCATCCAAACTTCAGCAACTCTCTTATAATTCTTACCCAAAAAATCGCCTCTTCCAGGGTTGGGAAATGGTGGAAATTTTCTGTATATGTGTCCGACTCTCGAACACGGGGCATCTAACATTTGACCACCGCATTGCCAAATCTTGAACGACAGCTCGTACTGTTCACCTCCCCAGATGTCAAGACCCGGATCGTATCCACCCAGTTCCCAAAAATATTTAGCACTTATCGTAAACAATCCTCCAGCCATTACAGGACTCTTGAACGGTTCGGTGGGACGTTTCAAATCTTCAGGGAGCAGCGGAAGCCTCTTATAGTAAAGTTCCCAGTCAAAAGCTCCACGCGCACCTTCGTCCTGGGCTCTGTACTCGAAAGTCTCGTACGCTATGACGTCGATAAACGGGCAGACGCAGGTCTTGTAATCCTCGGCGATCGGTTCGAGCAACGGTGGCAACCAATTGACGTTTGCCTCCGTGTGGGAATCCAGGAAGACGAGAACTTTGGCTTTGGCTTGTTTAGCACCTGCCAATCTTCCTCTTATGAGCCCTGATCGCTTTGGCAGACGCACTATTTTCACCAATGGCAAATGTTTTTCAACGTACTCTGACAGTTCTTTTTTCAATTCTATTTTTGTGCTTGCGTCATCCACCAAAATAATTTCTTCCAATAATACTTTAGGTGATCTATTGATTACGCTCCAACAAGTTCTCAAGAGAGTCGTCAGATGCTCGTTGTGAAAAGATACTATGACCGATACAGAGTCCAAGTGCGCAGAATATTTCTTCTTTTTACAATCCGGATGCCTTATGTCCGGAATTGAACGGTTCAGCGATATTTCATCACTAAGGGCAGCGTTGAATCCATTCACTTGATACAGCTTTTCTTTTTTCACTTCCAGCGAAGGTGACAAAACCGCTGGCTTACCCTGCTCTCCGATACCCTTGCGATTTTTCTCCATGTTGATCCTCTTGTAGTCATGCCAATCGATTTTGTTCCCATCTTCCGTCTCATCCTGTCAAGATTAATACAAAGGCATAGTTCACGCATCTTTCATTTTAATCAGTTTTCAAAAAATCCAGATGAAAAATTTCTTAAAATTACATTGTGTGGTTTTTACTGTTTTTAAGAACAGGATTGATATTAAAATCGTGTGATTCAGCTGTACGATATAGTACAATAAATTATATTAATACAAAAATGATTAAAAATACCGAATATTTTGAGTAGAAGTGTATTGATTTTCTCTTTTTTTGAGTGGACGTATGAAAAAGCGAAGAATCGGAATGAAACTTGAAATTTTTCGGCTATTGACAGTATTTTGTATAAAATAAATCCGTACCTGAACGTCGGTATTTTGTGCATTTTGGTTAGAGGATTCATTATTGATATCCGACGAAACATCCCCATTTTGTAGTGACAGCGAATGTGGTCCATTGCGAGATTGTGTACCTCGCATAAATCGAAAAATGACGATTGTCAGAAGAACGGTAAAGACGGCGAGAGTAATAAATTTTATCAGACTAACTAAATTTCGCTTCATTATCTCGCCGTAATCATCGCGTTTTTTGTGAATAACAAATCGAGGTTATCTCGATTTTTACACGTGTCAAATACCAAGTCACAATTTCCGGTAATATGTCCCAAAGGTGGATATCGGGATATACATAAAAACGCCAGCTGACTGAGAATCTTGGTAACTACACGTGACATACACAAGTGTACACGTAACACAACGAGACAACGTTGATGCTCGAACTCTCCGCGCGGATAGCCGGAATGTCTTGATAAAGAAAAAAAATATATCGTATCTCCCATAAATCTGACAATTTTATATACGCGCTATCTCGCGATATTCAGTATTCGCATCGGAATTAACCAAAGAAACCGAAAACCGAATATATATCGTATCTGCCATAAATCTGATTATATATACGTAATGCGCCGGAATGAATTAACCAAACAATTGACCGTAAAGGAGTGCTTATCATTTATGTTATTATTGAGAAAAAGTTCCACCACCTGATTCAATTGAAGAACACAATACAAATTTCGAATTGACGAGTCATTTTTTTATCGCGCATCATTATATTCAAATTCCAGCTGCACAAGCTGCCGGTACTATATTTACACTATCAACAATATCCACAAGCAGTATAGAAGAAGTAGCTGCTGCAGCCCCAAAAGCTGTAAAATGGTTTCAACTGTACATTCTCCGGGATCGAAACCTAACTCTCGAACTTATTCGGAGGGCGGAAAAATCGGATTACAGAGCTCTCGTTGTCACTGTGGATGCACCGATATTTGGCACCAGACGATCTGACGTTAGAAACAAATTTTCTCTTCCTGGACATTTGAAGTTTGTACACTGCATATTTACATTATGTAGTATTAAAGTTTACATGATAGGAACATCATGAAAATTTCAATTGTTTCTTAGTTTCCCAGTTGAAGATTTTCTCATCAGGATAATAGGATCAATGTTATTTTTCAGATTGGCCAATTTCATAGGTCCGTTGTCAAATAAAATTCATTCTGCAGAAAATGGTTCGGGACTGCAGGCATATGTGACAGATTCTTTTGACGATTCACTGTCGTGGGACGATATCTCGTGGCTCAAAACGTTTGTCTGGAAATATACTTTGAAAATTCTTTAAGGAGACCAGAAACCTTGAAAAATAAACTTTAGAAATAAATTGTAGTTTTATCTTTCGGAATTTTATAGAGTGACAAAACTACCAGTGATTGTAAAAGGGATTCTTACTGCAGAAGATGCACTTTTGTCCATAAAATACGGGGCCAATGGAATTGTAGTTTCAAATCATGGTGCACGCCAGATCGATGGAACTGCTGCGACGGTACACAAATTTTTGTTACTTATTTTCTAATGAGTAGGAAAATTGAAAACGTTTTATGATAAGAAAAGAAATTTGCTCCCCCCATTTCATTAACTGTTTTCCTTCAATTGGGCAGTTTCAGAAGTTTTTTGTGGCTAAAAATTTGGGAAAGCGTAAAATATTCCTCGTCTAAATTGACACATTTTTTCACTCCAAAAAACATTGAAATATTGAGAACAGAAAAAGGGCGAATTCACAAAGAGAAAAAAATGTTTATTTTCAGATAGAAGTATTACCAGAAATTGTTCGGGCTGTAGGCAACAAAGTAGAAATATATTTAGATGGAGGGGTGACACAAGGAACTGACGTCCTAAAAGCTTTGGCACTCGGAGCAAAAATGGTATAAAAAATTTGGTTTCAAAATTGCTGTGAAGTTTTTTCAAAAATGTGAACAAAGAAATGAATTGTTTATTTCGAGCAGGTGTTTATTGGCAGACCAATGATTTGGGGTCTCGCATGCGGTGGAGAAAAGGGAGCAAAAGACATATTGGAAATATTCCGAAGCGAAATTGATCAAACTTTTGCCTTAACAGGTACCGAAAATAATATGAAAATATGACTAAATCAATGAACCTGAATTGCGAAATCCCAAATACTCTTCACTTAAAAAAATAACTTTCATATCCAACAAAGTTTTACCACAAGTAATGAAACTTTAATCGCTTCAACAGGTTGCAGAACAGTGTCAGAGGTTACTCGTGACTTGGTTGTTCATGAATCTTTCTACAGTCGGCTGTAATTATGCTCAACTGTCATTAGTTAATCAGTGGTTTAAATTTAGGTAGCTCCCGATAAAAATCAGAGCAATGTTTCCTTTAGATAAATAACTGTAATTGAACATTCTGTTACTTTTTTTGAGTATCACGCCTCTCGATGATTTGTAACTTGTTGCAAATAATTTGTTTTCTATCCGGAATGTGAGGGTCGATACGCCACAGATGATTTTTGATTGGTTATTTGAAAAACGACTTGATTTTATAAAAGCGTGTATATTGTAAAAATTTCCAAAGTTTTCCGTCGTTTTACACCAGAGACTAACCTTTCGAAGATAGAAAAAATCCATCCAGCGATATTTTCAACGGCATGAGACTTCTATATTTGATATTCGCTTATCCAGACAATGTAAGACGATCAAAAGAATATGCTGAAAGAGTGTAACGTGCTGTGAAAATAAAAAAAAAATAACGAATGACTAGACAAAGAATTTTCACAACATGGTTGGTATTTTATTGAATATACACTTTCGCCGGTATGTGTACATGTGTATATATATATATCTGTATGTGTAGTACGCCCGACGCGTGAGCAGGCCCATTCTTTGTTGAGTATACAGTCAATAACAATCCGACTTTTCTACGTAAACCGAAAACTCGTGTACGCGTACATAAACGTAACATATTTTAGTGGACGAGCGACCACCTGCAGTATCCTCCGATAGTGAAGTAAAAGAGGTTGATGCGCGAGCAAGCCGAAAAATTGCACCAAAATAAATTGACGGTTTGGAGAACGAAGAGCGCTCGTCGATTGAATAGTCACTTTGCCAAACTTTTACAACGCACGATTGGAATCATTTTTGTGATAATATCAATCCTCAATAACGTATGTACACATGTGGACGAGTGCGACTCGCGTATTCGGAGCTTGCTATATGCTTCACTCTTCACTCGGGAGCTAAACAAAAAACGGGTGTAACGGAAAGTTAAAAAAAAAACGTAAATTCTCTACAGTCTGTTACGCCGTTCGATCAATCTGAACGTATCTTGGTACAATTATTTCGACAAGCTTCCTGCTTCTGTATTTTGGCTTATTTGTACTCGATCAAATTCAACGCGTCGTACATAATCTCTTATCCCAGTATCCGTTACAATAAAGGTTTCCGTTTCATATTGTTTCTTTTCTTATTCTTTTAATTTTCTTATTCTTCTTCACAATGTGTCAATTTACAGAGCTGATATCGGCTATATATTTTCCGGTATTGTATTATATAATTATTATACACTCAACGATCGCTCGCTCTCTTTTTTTCTATATATTTCTTTATATCGATATTTATATATGTACACATGCCTGCGTGCACATGTTCATCTTTAATATATTTTAGGTTAAAACAACGTCTGGCGCACACGCTCAACAGTTTTTGCGGCCGTTGGAACATCAAGTTTGATTATTTATCATCGCAGGAAATGTATAGCAAAAGAAAAAAAATATTTATATGTTCAAGGAAATCGAAATAAAACGTATCAGTACTGCCATATTTTTTGCTTCTGGATATTCGATTTTTGTTTCATTTAATTTATATGCTTACCGCTATGCATTGTTCGTTCAATGAGCAAACAATCAGCTCCAACGATATTGACTGAGGTTTGTGTATATATTTCTTCTTTTCAGCATATATATATATGTTTTTTTTTTAAATTATTTGACAGTTATTTATATATATCTAAATCGAGGCGATGCTTCGCTATAGATTTCGCATCAACGTTTAACGGCTTCGTTAAACACAACAAAAAATTAGTACACGCACCGTTTCTCATTTTGTACATAAATTTTCGTTACGTGTCTCGTCGCTTCTCACAAATTTATTTTCTCTTCATTATCTTTCACAAAGTTTACGATAAGAAATTTTCCAGAATAGCAAGCGCATTTTTTCGTCGTTTTATCACGTTCAATCACAAGTCGCGTCCGTCAACGTGCGATCAAAGCTTCGATTCAAAACGACTTTGTCCTCTAAAAATGACTCTTCGAATAATACACTCGGGGATACAGTTGTGATTTGTTTTTTCTAACTTCTAGGCATTTTATCCTTTTGTGATCGGCGTCTGACCCTCTGGCATTTGGTCCACGATTATTGACATCATTTCTCGAACGCCAAATAACTTTATTTGTGAATTCGAATGGATTCGCACGATATTTCTATCAACAGTGAGCCGATATCAGTTGGCAAAAATGCTCATAGATGTCGTGGCAGATGCGAGGACCTTTTTTTACCGCAGTTTCTTTCTCATTTTTCTCCTATACGTTTGTGGAGTTTGACTTTTTTTGAGTTTTGAATATCGTTTTGCTTGCTCAATTCTTCATACTGTTTCTTCGGTTCTACGATTGTTTCAACGAATATCATTCCTGATGAAATCTTTTCAAGTTAATTTATATGATTACGGAGGTGAAAACAAAATAGTAAAATAACAAATCCTGGACCAAACGTCAAGGGCGATCGAGGGTCAAATCTCGGTCGTCTACGGTATGGATATGTATAGTGCGACACGTGCGACTATTTTATATACTATATACACACATTAATATGCACACACGTTTTTTACACAACATATACATATTTATTAAAAATAACTTGGTTGTATTTGGAACCGTAAAAAAAAGAAAAAATTGTCTCGACATGAAATAACATCGCAGCATATTCGTGCATTCTCATTTTATGTTTCCTGCTTTCAACGTGTGTATTTGTCAATTGAAATTTTTTACCCGAGGAATAACTGCATGGGAAAAATGTTCGGAGTCGTCAGCGATTCGAGAGCGTACCAAATTCTTCGTGCTCCTTACTCTAATCAAGCATCGATTCTTAATCACTATACGTAACCAGAAAAATATTAGTTCGTCCATCGTGTTTACTATTGGCTTCTTCATATCAGCTTCGTATCACTGCCAAAACTAACCTATTCGATTTTTACAGTGTCGAAGAATATTGGACAGCGTCTCATCATCTTCCCTTTCCTTTCCCCATGCTATGTGCAAATTGAACAACCCTCGAATTTGCTACAATCACTATTTTTTTCGATACAATTTTACATATACAGTTATGTTGCTAATATACAAACGATGATACATTGTTCAGTACAGCTCTATATTCTCGATATATTATTTATCATACATTTGTATACGTTTATTTATATACGTGTTTATACCCCGCAGTTTGTGTGTCCTTGGTTTCAGAGATATAGAGCGACGTGTTCAAGGAATTCTTTGGTTTGTTTTTTTTTTCTTTTTTTTATTTCATCGCGTTTTAGTGAGACGTACCATTTTTATAGAAGTGTAAAATTTATCATTGGTCCAGAGATAGCTTTTTTTATATTTTGTTCTTTCCTATCGGGAGTATCAACTGATTGGCCTCCTATATTAAGCCCGGACCTAACATGTGTTTTTTGTTTGTTTACATTATTTTTCTCTCGCACTCGTATTTCCCGCACCATCCTCTTTCGTTCTCGTCCCGGACGTACATAGTTTTGGTTATATAACTCGATTGACGATGTAAAATATCCTGACTGATAGTTACTCTTTTATGACCCTGGTTGTTTTTCTCTTATGTCTTTATGATTTTGTCTCACTTTTGGTTTTCATCATTCTGTGTGCCTTCGCTCTCATTCACTGTAAATTCGTGCCAATTTTGAAGTAATGATAAGTTGATTCAAAAGATATTCGGGAATTCAAAGGAATAGCGTGAGGTTTTTTGTGAAGATGTTTTAAAAATGATGAGCAGAGTTTTTTCACGCGTGATTTTTTTTTTTCGTTAACCACATTGAGTCAAGTCGTGGTTGTGAAGAAATAAAAATCTGGAGGGACGACGGAGAGTCGTTTCAGCGAAATTGAAAAATTCACTTCATGCTTACTGTCAATATACTTTTTTTCTTTCCCACCGATTTCACTCACCAGAAAATCGGTAAGGCTGGCTCGAATACGTTTAAAAAATGAAGGAACAGACCCAACGACGAGACGAAATGGGCAATGAATGAAGACGGCGATGAATATACGACGAAGTTGACGAAACAATTTTCACAATAGTCACAGGACAGAGAAAAAGTAGTTTTTTGTGTCTGACCCTCTCATGTGTTTTCATGTGTGTCTGTATAAAGTGTTTTTTAATCAATCCCTGCAGTCAGTCTGAATCTAATTGACATAATGGTCGAAAGGTCCACTTCACTTACTCGCTCGTTTGGTTTGTTTTGTTAATCCTGTATCGTCGTTTGTTGTTGTGTCTTCAGTTCTCCCTTGCTTTGTATATAAGAAGAGGCGCGTTTCACTTACTGCCCGTTACGCGCGCGGAGCGCTACGATCGCAACGCCCAACACGGCCACTGTGGATAATGTGGATACGCTTTCGGGCTTTGCGGGCGTGCGTGCGATAAGTGAAACGCACCCGGGATGTGTTATTCTTTATAATGACTAGCACACGACCATTGGAGCAACTACTTGGTTAAGATTTACATCGTTTAATTCGTAGATATACGAACGAGACTCAAATTCAGCTGAATACCGGATGAATCGGTCTCATTAGTACGCGCTGTTGAACAAAAGAAGTGTCACATAAAGAAGCTCGCTTATTTTTATTTTGTTTCCACCCGATGACCGATTCAACCGTATCAGAAGCTCGTGTTATAATTTTGCCTCGAACACGACTTTGCTTCGTTATTAATTTTCACACAAATAAGAAGCCGCCAGTCTGCAGCACAGTGCAATCGAGCCTAACTCCTCGCTGCTGGCCTAAAATTTTTTTCACCATTTTCATCATCTCTGAATTGATTCGATCACGGATGCAATTGAACGGTATTGGTTATTTAAAAACTTACGCTCACGCTGATGGAACAACCCCCCGTCATAAATCGAAACTTTTAATTTTATGTTCGTGTTAGGACATTCAGTTGCACGTGCGTTTATCACAAAGGATCCTCGATATAATCAACATCGAACTTTTCTCACAACCTCAATGTTCATAAACTTTACATTTTTTCGTTTCTATATTATTTTCTCAAGCAAGACGCGAAGCTTTGATCAGCGATCCCTTTCCACGAGTTTTCTTTGGTGAATAACGATTTTCCCCACCCGCTCCAGCTTCTATTCTGAGA
Source organism: Venturia canescens (assembly GCF_019457755.1). Classification (NCBI taxonomy): domain Eukaryota; kingdom Metazoa; phylum Arthropoda; class Insecta; order Hymenoptera; family Ichneumonidae; genus Venturia; species Venturia canescens. The sequence goes on from NC_057425.1 coordinate 7,019,310, forward strand.
GTTATTTAAAAAAAAAATCGTCAACTCACTACTCCTACATTTACGTAGAGGCAGTAGCACATCTGTGTGGTATTTTACATTTTTTTTTTTTTAATTTCTTTTTTTCGAACTTCCATTACGAGGCTGAACTCCCAATTCCAGTGCTGCGTGTGATATTCTTGAGGAAAAGTATGCTCGTTAAAAATTTGTATTTTTTTTCTATTTCTTATTGACTCGATAGGAAGAATACTCGAAACCGGGTAGTTTTTCGAACTGTCAAATCAACAAGTCATCGCAGCTGGAAATATGGGAGCTCCGATCTGTTCGGTATCACAAGATTACGTCAAAATTACGTCTAGAGATAACTCATTTATTCCTCTAAGTTTCCTCCTTTTTTTTATAGACTCTGAACAACTCTAAATTTTCGTTTAACGCTGTTACACTTCGTAATGGCAATACACTTGGTAAATATATTCATCGAAACAGCTAGAATCTACGAAGCACTATTTTATCTCCTCGATCCCACGTCTAGTGTACGAATGAGCTACTTTTTCAAACTCTTCCTCCATTTATAATATTTGTGCGCTACGCCCACGTCTCCGTATTTGTTGATTGGCAATAGCGCGCGTCGTAACAATAAATGTATGTCAATTTATACAATTTTTTTTACGATTTCGTTTAAGACGATATAATCGAAGCCGGAGTCAGGTTGTATAGCACGTACGAATGCAGGGATTTGGTGTGACAGGTGATGAAAAACACTGCGAAGCACATTTTTTTGCAACGATTCAACAATTGTTAGCCAGGCATCATTAAAAAGTCCAAAAGTCTTTCTAGTGTTGCAGGATTGATAATCGAATTCGATATGTTGTATTACAAGTTGTTCGTTTTCATAAGAATTTCAAAGAATTTATATGTCACATTCACAGGGCGTTCGTCACTTTCTCAAAAATGTTTATTTTTTCTAAAAGTATTTTATTTTTTTAATTTTAGAACAAAAAATTAAAAAAAAAAGAAGAAAACATAAATATTAGAAATAACTAAAATTGTCTGCTCTAAAAACTGGATCAGAGGTCCGATTAGCGTGATTATCAAGGCTCTCACGTAAAATCTCACGATATGTGAAGATGTTTACGATTATGGAAGATCGTCCCGGATCCAATCGTTCGTTCGATTTCTATGACATAGGCCTGCATTTATTTGCATAATGTTTTTTTGAACTTTTACAAATTACCTTCGAGATTCGACAACAAAAAAAGCGACATTTTTTTCATATCCTCGGCATAGCCTGACGAAACTATTTTCGCGCCTGTCACCAGCAACAAATGTTAGTTTCTTCCTTTGTCAAATATATTTAGAAATGTCTGTTATTCCGCAGGAAAGTATCGTCGACTCGTTCGTTAGCAGAAATGAAACGAAAATGTAAGCGCGGAATCGTGAAACTGAATTTAAAGAGCTTGAAAAATGTACGTTTGTATCTATTTTGATAAATTAATAGAAAAAAAAATCACCGGAGGCAAGAAAACTTTTTGCCAATCTATCGAAGAATTTTCGTTTAACGGGGGTAAAATATTTGTCGCAATTATTGAAATCCCGTTCGAATCTGTCATCCAAGCAACGGATTGCTGATGAATATTGCACGACTTTGTCAATCATGGTCATTCAAATCTTTTTTCCCACGGATTCGAGTCTTTAGTGGGGTTTTTGATCATCCCGAGAGGCGTGAGTATCAGCCAACATCAATCAATCATCGTTCTCGCTTTTGGTCTCGGAGAAGAACATCGAACAAGCTATAACAAAGCTTTTTTCAACGCGCACAAGCAATGAGTAGGTGTTTATCCCTCAACATTTTCGATGCTAGTATAGACGAACACGAGGGAAACATTTTCCGGCGAATGGACTTGCCCGCGATCCGAGTGGTGTAATGAAAAATTCTGGAATATATTAGAAAAACTAAAATACACTGAAATTCATAAACGAGAGACGGGATGAATCGTTCAGTTAGCGAATTTGATATTAAAAATTCCAAAAAGGAAATATCGAAACTGTAAAAAAGTGTAAAAAAAGAAACTCAAACATGAGCCATTTCGGTTGTAACATTTCCAAAATTTCAGCAAAGAGATTTTTTTTTTATAGCAGAAATGTGTGAATTTAATGATTTTCGAGAAAGTCAGCCGCGAGCGTTTCGGCATTGAAAGAAAAGAAAAAGCGAAGCAGATCAATTTTGATGACAGAATTTTTGCAGTTTTCAAATTTTCGGATGGGAGTTTTAGTCATACGAATCACAGTTAAGTCGACTGTGCGATAGCCGTTTCATATCGGCACGTATATTCGGATACAAATATTTATAGAATAATTAATAGCGCGATAGCACGACAGTACCAAAGAGCAGGCACATTTTAATCGTAGGGTAAAAACGACTGGCGAGATCATTTTTCTCTACAATGCATCAAAATAACGAGCGCTGAATAATCATTTCGTTATTCCACTCGTTTCTTCTTCTTTTTCATTATTTTATTTCTTCGAGCTCGAAAATGGAGCGGCGTGTGAGGATGAGAGAGATTATTCAGGATGGGAAGGGTCTGTCACACGCAGGCTGTGCTCGTGTTCGTTGTGTGGTCGGCTGATCGTAAATGTACTACATTTCACCTTTTCATTTTCTTTTCATTTAATTTTTTTGTTTTTTTTTTTCGTTTAAATATATATATATTCATATGTTTTCCATAGTATCATTCAACTCAATGGGCAATCGGCTTACGATTCATTATCTCTTCCTCTCCAAATATTCTCGCAATTCGATATAGTTTTATCCATTTATTAATCAGTTTTTTTTCTTGTCGTATTATTTTTTCGTTTTTATTTAATCGAGAGTACGGTTTCGCACGACTTCTACACGCTACTTTAGCTTTTCAGATCCTAAATACTGGTCGAGGTTTCATCTCTTGGGGCACGCACACCCTGGAGTTTTTTTTCCCCCTTGGTATATTTATACACACATATATATATAATATATTCATATCCATATTCTCTCTCTCTCTATATATATATATACTATATATATATATTTGTATATACATACACGCGTTATACATTTATATATCATGTACGATGTTACTATAAGTGTGTATATGTTTCTTGTTGTTGATGTTGTTTAGCCAAGGTTATCTCAATGCAGCGTTAAAATTAATCATATTTTCTCCTTTTCTTTCATCTTCATCGGTATTTTTTTTCTTTTTCTTCAAATCTTTCAACACGGTTGTAATATATATATTTACATTTACTATCTACAATTATCTACACATCAAGAAACGGTTACTTGTTTGTTGTTGTTGTTGTTGTTGTTGTTTATTTTTATTTTAACTTTTTGTTCAGCAGTTTCGTGGCATTGTGTTATTTGGTTGGATTTTTCAAATTGCTTATCTCATTATTTCGATATAGTTTTTCGTACATCACTGATTAGCAACGTCGTGTGGTCGGTGGTGGTGTTTGTTGTGGTTTTTGTCTAGTTTATTGTTTGTTGTTTTATCATAAATCAACTAACGTGTGCTTCTCTCAATGCCTTTGAATTTACTCCGTATCTCGTTTTATCGTTGATTCTCTTAATCATCATCATCAATATTGGGAGTTGAAGATTATTATGTATTCTATACACATTCACGATGGCGACGTTGCAGAAAAAAAGATATTTTCAATCGCTCGACAATCGTTATGTCTCTTAGCCTCCCTCCCCTCTTTTCACAGGTGCTTTTTTTCGAACAAATACGTTCGCTAACATTGATACGCGAATAGTTACGATCGACTTAGAAAAATAAAACAAAAATGATGGATACAATCGATTAAAATTTCATCATCATCATCATCATCATAATCTTCGTAATTATCGTTCTTTTATCGTGTCCGCTATATAATCGACGAGAACTGCGAGTCCGTACATTCATATGTAATAATATATAAAATAATAAAATAAATACGATATTAAAATTAAGGGGTATGAAGTTAATGGTACGGGAGCGGGGGAGAATTGACGAAACAAGATCTATGGCGAGCCTTGTTATACACAATCCTAGGCCCAAACGAATGACGGATACATTTGTAAAAACGCCTCCAACTCAACTCATGTTGCAGGTGTAGTTTTCTCCAGCATCCCCGATCTTGCTGTTGATTTAACTATTTTTCCTTTCACTCACTTTTATTCTCTCTCTCGCTCTTTCGCTTTCGCTCATTATATCTGTCTCTTTCTCTATATCACTTTTTTTCTCGCATGCTTGCAGCAGCAATCTCATTAATTGACGAATATTTGAAATTCGTTTGGTAAACCGCCCCCCGCCAGAATGCCAATTAATCTCGTGTCTTTCTAGGCGTAATCAAAGCTATCGGACCTACTGTCATCAATATCTACGAGCGCCGGAGTGTTTTATACACATTCATTCACGCAATTCGATTGTTTTTTTTTTTTCAACTTCATAGACGGGCGCGATGCGATCAGCTAATTTTCATCTCTCTTCTTTCAACGTCCATTATTAGTCTTCCTCTGATCTCTCCTGATACTCGGGGGGACTCTGGAAGGGATCGAAAATAGTACATTCCTTTTTCCGTTCGTTTGTTCCTTTTCTCTCAATTTCTTCGTCTCATTTTATCTCGTTGTTGCTTCGTTCTTTTTCATCTCTTTCTTCATCTATTGACAACCGCGCGAATCCTAAGTTCAGGTAAAATTAGGCTGCGGTGTCGGCGGTGGTGTCGACGTTGACATTGGCTGCCCGAACATGGCCGTGTCCTATATGAATGCCCAACATTCCAATGTCTTAACGACAAAGTCTTCGTGCGGTGCCAATGGCTCGTTGCCGTAAGTACTGCACGATTGCGTCCTACCCTGATACAAATCACCGTCCAACCACAGACCGAATTTTCCGCTGTAACAGGATTTCAAATCCATTTAAAATTCATTCCATCGATGTCCAATTACAAGTTTATTTTAAATTATTCTTCATGCTTTCTTCGTCTTTTCAAGTGCAGTCGAAACTATTTTAATTGCTTTTTCGATTCGATTCATTGTTGTGCAATTTCGAATCCAATTTAAACTATTTTTAAACCACTTCAGTCTCATTTTGAATTTATCTCGTTTCAAAGTTCAGATTATTTTTTCTTTCAAGAGCAATGAATCAACCAATCAACTTTAATATTGCAATCATTTCGATACGTACTCTCCGGCCCCGATAACCAAACTTTCGTTGTTTCCCTTGATGAAATACAGATTATCACCGGTCCAATTGAACGCTTGGAACCTCGGTGTGAACCTGAACAGGAGGGATTCGCCCGTTCCGTAGAAGTGATCGCTCACGTGGAGTGAACATGACGTCAAAGCACCGAAAACCTGAAATTCAAGCAAATTTTGAAACATTTATTTCAATCTACTTTTTTCACCAATATAACGTCAAGTTGTTTAAAAATTTGGGTCGCTTTTGCTCGAAAAGGTAAAGAGTCGAAAAAAGAAGTTTCGAAACTTGGTAGAAACGATATGAACTATAAATTCACGCTTTATTCTTCAGTCCCGTAACCCCAAACATTGTCTGAAGCTTCAAATCAAATAGTATTCGGCTAAAAATGAAAATTTCTCTTTTCCCAGAAACACAATATTCAAGAATAGCGATTGAGGCAATGAATGAAAATCGATGAATAAGCAGAGCGTTAGAACGGTGAGTGAATTCGGAAGGTCAAAGTTGACGTACATTTCCTGCGGTGTCTTCGATGACAAGGAGAATAGGACTCTCAACTTTGGCCATTTTTCTGTACATGCTGTTGAGACTGAAGCCATGTTGGCTTGTGCTGAATACAAGAGTCCACAGATATCCTTCTGCTCTCGCGGGTAAGTGACGACAAAGATGTTCTCTGTGTTCATCGCTGAGTATTTCTGTGGTGCCAACGAGATCGGGAGGAATAATATCGACGTCGAGTGATATCGCACTGTTTGCGTATAGTGCTCGCCTGAGCTCCTCGCTCATAGACAGTACCTGAAGATAAGGGTCAAACAAAAAAGTCGTTAGTTCATTTTCTTGGACAACATTCTATATATTCACAGACACAAAATTTCGAGAAAATCATTTCTCGAATCTAAAAGTTTCGTACGATTCTACCAACTTGGAATTAAGGGTGCGTTGCATAGTCAACACGAGAGAAGCACACGAATAAACAAAAAATTTTCATTTCAAATCTACTCGTCAAAATTTTCATTATTTTTTGTGCACAACATTCATTTGAAAAATTGCACAAACATTTCATAAAAAATGGAGTCTCTATAAATGTTAATGTCCGATCAACATTCGTTGTAGCACCAACGACCATTACTTTTTCCTCCAGTTGACTATGCAATTGAGAGGAGGGTATTGACAGGTTCGAAATAATTAAGATAAACCAATATTTATGAACAAAAAGACCATAAACTCCCAGTAATGGTTTCGGGGTGTTCATTACTCGTCGAGTTTTCTCTCATGTTAAATCGGCTTCATCTTTTCTTGTTTCGATCCTGACCTACGACTACACTGTGCTTAGAGGACAACTAGTTATGTGTTACGTCAGTAACAATTGCGGTGCGACATATCGACGAGCCATACATATGTTTGTGTACATAAATATATGTATTCATTTATTTGTTTACGAATAAACATTGAGCGAACGAACCCTTGGATACCAAACATACGACAAGGTCTATATTTATTTTCTAACATCTAGGACACAACTAGAGCACATATTATTCACCATGAATACGTTTTAATCTCGTGTTATATTCAGAAATGTGAAAAATTTCAATTTTTCCATGACAACTTGAAGAGACAATATCTTTCTTGGCTTGACCATTTTTTTTGTTTCGTTAAGTAAGAAAACTGTTTGAAATTCATCGTCAAATGTGATAGAAAAATTGAATTTCGTTGGCTGACTGTTTTTTCAGTTTTTCATGGTAATTTTGTATCGAATAATTTGTTAAGAGTGTCGAGTAATTATTGTTGGTTAATTCCTGTGTATTTTCCACTTTTGAACAGTTAAAAGTGGCTCGAAAACGCATGTTATGTTGTTAAGCTTCGGTGAGATGTACGGTTAACAGCGAAGTTTAGTTGTGCCGGAGTGGAAGAACAAAGTAGTGCCAACGTAGAGAAGAGAAAGGGTCAAGAGACAGGGAGAAATAAAGAAATGGAAGGAGCACGATCGTTGTGTGTTGGAAAGCAAGGTCAGCCTGAAAGAATTACCTTGCTACGAGATTGCAAGCTGTCGAGACGAATTGAGAAGAGATTCACGATCGAAAAAGAGTGCATCGGTTAAGGGTATGTGATTACCGATGATTTTCGTTGTTTCGTTAATAACAATGGAGAAGAAAAAACATATTTTATCGATTAAGCACTGATTTTGGGGAACGAAAAATAAGTTTTTCCGTCAATGAATCTTCCACTCGATTCTCACGCTCGAATTTCATATCCTCGAGGCTTCTTTTAATCTGAGAACTAATGAATTACTGCAGTGAAAACCGGTTAATCGCGGTTCGATTACGAGCGAGACACGAACGTATCTTCTTTCACTGGATCGTCAGTACAGTGAGTAACGATCTTGGTCGATCACGAATAGCGACATCTTGGCTTTTCTGCCCTCCGAAGGTACTCGCGTGACTGACGCGAGAGCTCGAAATTGCGTCAAGATTCGTATTACATCGGTTGCAATATCTTGTTCGTCTTTTTTTAGGCATCGTGAAAATTTTCTTTCGAGAAAAAATGAGCTCGTTGCGGAGCAAGAGATGTGAGAATTTATCAAGTTATTTGTCCCCTTGAAATTTCCGATCACAAAATATCGATCGAAATGAGATTCGCGCGAGCGAGGTCGCAGAAATGACAACGTGTGAGCCTCGCTGGCCCTGTGCTCAATGTCTCTCGTCCACAGGCTCTCTCGTTCGGTGCTCGACGCGAGAAAAAAAAATCTTATAATTCCTGTCTGCACATCGTGTACCCCTTGGGATTACAACAGGTTTTCCATGAACGTTCTCTGCTGGCAAACGTAAACCGTTTTTTTATCGACGTTATCGAGGAAATTGGAGCGAGCCGATAAAACTGTCCGATATTACAGTTCGAGTATGAAAAAAGTGTACGCGATATCGGACGTAAAGCTACGCGATCCGCGGCCCAACCGATCGCGCTTTCGCGTTGAAATCGCGTTGTGGTGAAATTTTTTTAAAAAATCCATCGATTAGAACGGAGAATCGTTATTGTCGTCACATCCATTTGCGTAAACGATTCCTCCGTCAAAATGAGGAAGAGAACAACAAAGCGATTCACTCGCAACGACGAAAGGTCAGGGCCCACGTAAATGATTTTAGCACTTTTTAATTATTCTATCATTCCGAGTCCGAGTCCGAGTCGGAATGTAATGAGCGAGGAAAAATATTTTCGACTAACATTTCTTTGATTTGGGTCGCCACGGTGACTCACAAAATAAACGAGAGAATTTAAACTTATTTCAATGACCGAAAAAATCTTTCGGAGGCATTTGTTCCTTCGTATTTTCCTCGATTTCAGATGCCTCGATCGACACTCTCGAGTCTCATTAAACCCGAGAAGAAATTCATAAATTTCATCGTTCTCACCACTTCATGACTTTTATACTTATTACGTATTGATCCGTTCGACTTCTCAATTTGCATGAAGCTCATACAGCGCGAAAAAGTCGTAAACGAGGAATTTGATTTACGATCGGATTGTCGGTGTCGACGGGGCTGTTTAAAATAAGGATGCTCAAGAATCATTCTCATTCATAATTGTCATTTTCTTTGGAGAGTCGGATCGTCGGTGATCACTGACCAGGGTCAATTGCGCATTGCTCTTGAATCGCGAGTGACCTTCGATCGCGTTATTTATTATTATTTTATCTTACGGTGTGCAACCGTTACGTGCTTTTTTCCGCGTTTTAGTATCTACCAATTAACACGTACTGATCGCTGAAAGCAAAATGTCTTTGGGAAAAAAATTTGAGAAAAAAATCGTTCGATATTCGACCGGAAAACGAAGTTTTTAAAATTCGATTCGACCGATTGTGGTCCTTGAAAACTTGAGGGTTCAATCAACGTGTTTCGTGTTTGCCAGTCAAACCTCTTGAGAGGTAAAAATTGTTATTAAATTTTGGCCTGGTAGAGTGGAAACTCGACGCTGATTGTGAATACCGCTTCATTCGCTTATTATTCGCCCCTTCAAATTCCGGCGTCTATGGGAGAAAGAAAGAAAAACAATTTCACAGTTTTTTGTCGATGCGGACACGCCACCAATCACGTCGGAGGTGCCAACAGCGTTGAGTTACTGTAACGCACACTGGTAACGACGATAATGTTCGTGATCGATCGATCAAACAAATTCGCCAACGATGCGCTTCGCTTGCAACCCCTCAAATTTTACTTCATCGCCTGAGAGAAGGTTTCTCGCGCGAGGAGCAACGAGTGAAGAGTCCAATCGAATTTCAACGATTTTCCAAACCTCCCAATACAAAGCACTCGTTTCAGAGAGCACGATAAACGATTGAAAAATAAAAACGAGTCTAGAACGAGGTGCCACAAACGATCGAGGCGAACTGGCATACCGACACGAGGAAACCACTAAAAAGTTAATTGTATTTGACAGTAGGTTCTTTGTAATTGAATCATTACGCATGCGGAATACGAGATGCGTCGCGAGGAAAGGTCGAGGCTACGATTTAACAAACTCCATATTTATTGTATCTCAGTTATTATGCAAGCAGCATATAACATTCAACTGAAAAGTACTATTTACACAGTGTGCATGCACATTTTTTGTAAGTAGGAAAGAACAAAAAACAAAATGTATGTACGAGATGAAAACATGCTGGGCGAGAAGCGGAGTGGCTCGAAAATCCGAATGAAGGAATTTATAAATATAGAATGGAGCGCGAGTGCGCTGGTGCTTTGTCTAGGCGGGGGCAATAATAAAGAACCGGATGAAAGTGGAGGCACACAACGGGTTTTTTCATCCTTTTTTTCTATCCCGTAGTTCGCGAGGGCGTCGAGTTCGCTCGAGAATTAATTACGCAGAGTCTGAGGCAATAGTGCACGTTGATATTATAATTTTATGGCGAAAGGTTCGATATTATAATAGCAATGTTTACAAATGGTAGTAGCTGGGGGGAAATTTTTCAAGCGTTATTCATTCAGTGATATTGATTTGTACGCTTCTAGAGCTCTGGTCGCGATTCTGTCGGAGCGGGAATGATTATTGTCTCTCCGGTTTAATATCGATCGTCGGAGCTTCGACCAGTTTTCGAATGACTCACTGAATAATTAAGGAGGAACATCGGCTTGGTAAAAATGGTGATAGCTTAATGAAACTTTGAGAATCGATTTTTTGATAGACTTTCTATAGCTTCTGCAATTTTTAATCCATTTTATTCAGCCATTTTTTAGTAAATCATTTCCAAACTTGGAATATTTCACAGCTACGCATAGGAAATAACTCCACAGGCCCCATTTTTTCTTACTCGAAAACAAATAAAAAACGGTGACAGGTTAGAAAAAAACGTACTATTCCACAGTTTGGACTCTAAAGTACATGTGTGCAAAATTGGAGGTCGTTTAGTTCTGTCATTTTTTTATATTTCACATAAATTACACACAAAATTGACGTATTTTTGGGGGTTGATCTCGTATAAACTAAGCAAACAGGGTTTACGTAACCTAAATAACTTGGATAAAAACAATCAAATTCGAATTTGCATAACCTCACTTAACGCGAAGCTGACATTCCTCCTTAAGGTAGATCATGTCCGTAGGATCGTATTTTATGGGTGTCTAAATTGGGTCAATTTTTGCTTCTTAAATAAATATATTATCACTCTAAATCAATGTCAGAGTTATTAATTAAAAATTGCAAATACATTTTTTCATCTTATTTTTTGGAGCATGAAATTACAAGCCATTAATTAAGCGGGGATCCGTCAGCGATTCGACCCAAAATTTCATTCGTCCCTGGCGAAAATACTATGGTTTTTTATGTCAAAACTCGCTTTAGAGAGCGCAAAGGGAAGTGGATGAAGAAAAAAGTATTAATAAAAAGACAGAGAAGGCTATGACAGCAATGGGCCGAGCCAAGAAGAAACAAAATGCCGAAATAAGCAAACGTGAGGTTACGAGTGCTCGTTACCAATTTCGTTCAATCTTTAAGGTACCATATTCTTCATTACTAGTAAGACGATCGTCTCGAGTTTTTTCCCAGACCTTCATTACGTACTTCATTGTTATTGTGAACGTTTTTCATAAAATTCGTGAGAAGCGTTTATTCGTTATTTGGAAAGATAAATGATTGTTGTAGTTCCTACAAGCCTTTGTATTTTTCTTCATATTTAAACACGCTTATCGAAATAACCAATGAGACGAGCCCTTTAAAATGTGATATGCGTGTGAGTCGACTGCCCTTGAAACCCTGTGTAAATTTCAAGACTTTCTTAAGAAAATCGATTCGTGTATGAACTACCTTAAGCTCAGAAGAACGACGATGACGAGGGACAGAGACGAGAGACTTTCGGGAAATCAAATTTTGATCGAATTAAGAAGAATTATTTGTGTGCATTGTGAGCTGGGAGGATCGATCGATCCTGAAATTCTGTCGGCGATGGATCAACTCTCGATAAGAATGACGATGTTGATTATTATCCAAAGAGACGATAATGTCGCGCTCGCGATAAATTTTCCATCAAGATCGAGGCTTTCGGATAAGCGAGCTTTTTTTGCGTGTATTTCCGAACTCCTCGAGTAGTCTGGGCAACCTATCGGAAGTATATTTCGTATTTGCATAATATTCTTACCGATAACATCCGCGACGAATGTTGAAAAACGTAATTTAATATGGAGAACGCGTGGGCTGCGGTCATCTTGAAAACGTGATGAAACTTTTGGACGAAACTCCGTATTTTGGTCGTTCGAACTCAAGTGCGAACGTGTCGATCGCGATTCGACCAGAAAAATGGAGTTTTTATCTCCAAGGATCGACGAGTTACTGGCTTTAAACTTTTAACTTCGCGAGCTATGATTCTGCCGAGGGAGCCGACGGTTAAATGCACTCTGTTCGGTCCGAGGAACGAGTCGCGACTGAACTGGATAAGCATTTATCCGGGCAATATTATTCGTTCCCCAGGGACCAAATGAGTGTCAGGGCAACACAGATCTCGTTTGTCGAAGGTACCTCGGAATCTTTAGAGCGCGCGCGCGCGCGCGCCTCTGTGTACGTGCGTTTTTTCTTCAATTATACGCGTAGAAATTCTCCCTACCATTTTCGCCAACGAGACTCCGCAGAGCATCGAGTCCTTTCTTTTTCGTATGTCGAGGCTTTCCTCTCGATTTATATCTTTTTTCGTCCCAGTATATGGGCTCTCATGACTCTCAACCAAAGGATCAAGAAACTCGACTGACCTCGTCTCGATTTACGAAAGTCTCAACGACAGTGAACGTCGCAATTTCTCTATGGATATTTATACACGTGTGTGTGTGTGTGTGTGTGTGTGTGTGTTTGTTTACTCTTTCAATTTTTTCACTCCCTTGGCCATAAAGATATGTCACATCAACAAGATTACCGAGATCGTACCTTTTTCTTGTGATTATTCATTCGCAAAATCTACTCAAACGACTATTTTTTATATTCGACGATTTATTTTTGTGCACGCACGAATCCTCGGGTGGTATTTTTCATTTCCTGGAAATCATGGAATATTTCTTTTGGACGAAAACAATGAAGATGGAAATGAAGATTGAAGGCTAATTTTCTTTAGACTCTCATTCATTTTTCGACTGGAAATTCAAAAGTTTGAGGCTAATAAAAGTTTCTTTATTGAATTTCAGTATCAATTCCACGATTTGTCTGCGAGCTGAATTCGTTGTAGAGATTGGCGATCGTCCTCGTGAAAAAAAGTCGTTTGACTATCGGTCATCGAGCTCGTATTTTCTTCTCAAGATTAAACAGAATGTTGAAATTTTCCACAAAGTTTTTTCGTTACTACCGAAGCTCGGAGATATAAAACGAGATTATCTAAGAAGGTTGATCAATAAAATGAAATATGAAACGTGAGATGAAGAAAATCGATGGATTTTCGTTTCCCTGCAGAGATTTTTGCCTTGGTTCAAGCTTCTTCGAAACGTAAAAGCTCTCGCGCCCTTCGTTGATTCGAGCGAAGCTTCAAAACTCCCCAAAACCGGCGTCGATTTTAAGGATCAAATAAACTCTCGTGTATTCTCTCGGTTCGTGAGCGCAGCTTCATCGAAATAGCGCAAATGGTATTTTTCGCTTTGCCCTCTAAAGCGGGAACTCAAGGAGATCAGGAAGCTGCGAGCTCATGACCCAAAGTCCATAGCGGATGAAAACCGGAAAGATATTTCGAAGCTGTCCTGGCGCCACGGTGTTCGAGGAGTGTACACGCAGAAACAAATATCTGCGATCGTTTATCCGCTGTAAGCGATCTTTCGAAAGGTCATAAAGCGTTTAATTGTTGGGGGCATGATTAATACTGGATGATATGAAATCGATAAAAGCACGATTCCATTGAAATTGGATAGTTCAGGAAACTGCGTGTATTTTAATATATTTCGTATGCACGAAGAAATAAAATATTCAACAAAATCACAATAAAAATTTGATTCTGGCGAAGAGAGCCAAGGGGACAAATATTCCTGTCGATTCTGTCAAATTTTACGATCTCAAACAAAATTTATATCAGTTCACAAATGACTTTTTAATTTCGGAGTGTTCCTCGAATATGAATATAAAAAGATTTGAAAAAGTGAATTCGGGGCGGAAAAAGTTGTCGAAATCGTAGTGAAGAATCCACGTTTTCGAATCGGAGCTCTCGGTCCTCGAAGATCGGCGCATGAAAAAGGGTGAAAAAATGTCGAGGTTGAACGCGAGATGAAAAAAAGGTCAATGAGAAAAGTGTAACGATGCCAGTGTCCCGGCAGCGATCAGGGCTCCCAATAACGAGGTCAAATAGAAAACGCAGAGGCTGTGCAGAGCGAATTCTTTCATACGCATGAGAACGAGAGTATGTGAACGCGGGTGTTTCAATAGTCCGCGGAGGAACATTGTCGATGCTAATTTTTCATCGGGAGGCTTTATCGCGTCATGTAAATGCGGGATTTTTAATGTAACTAATCGCGAGTTGGGAGAACGATAGCGCGCTCGCGATCATCGCCGATGAGCCGAGTTTATTTTTATTTCCACGTAAGCGTAATGCGGCCGCGGTACGCAATATTTATTCGTGAATTATGAGGACGAAGATGTGGAGGTGCGAATAAAAGTGAGAAAAAGAAAACGAGTTACGATATCGTGATGTGTATTGAAGCTTCGAACCGATGCGCGCTCGGTCGATTCAACCTGTGCACAAAGCACGTGCAGCGCCAGCAGTTCGATTTATCCCGAAAACATGAGCGAGTTCGTTTTTACCGGATCTCCGCCGTTATCAATTTAATTAGCATTTTTCTCGGAACATCGCACACCACCGATATTTAACAATCGTGAATAGGCTGACAAATATTTTTCGGGGCTCCTGCGTTGTAATTTCGCCAAAATAAAATGCAATTTTATCAAATAAACTCTGGCTTCACAGGTGCAATCTTTCTGTTTATTTTTCCTCGAAATTTTATTTGATAATTCAACAAAATTGACGCACGTGCTCGTAAAACGTACTCGAGAACATGCCACATTTTTAGCATTCTTCTGCGCCGTTGGCGTTCCTTTTTTTCAAATTTTTATGTTCGATTGTCGCGACCACATCGAGCGTGCTGCTCGTTGAAAGTGATTTGAAAAAAGTCAACGCGAGAGTTTCATCTTTACCTTTGACCTCTGCTTGAGAAATTTGGTGATTTTGGTTATCGGATTCGGGATCTTTGACTTGGGCATCTTGAGGAGTGTTTCGCGACGCTTAGACGCTGTTGAATCCAGTTTTACCGGCCCGGTGTCGCACGATTGTCGTGAAAAATCACTGTTTTTTTCTCTCTCGAGTTCGTTTGCTCGTTCGAGCCGTCGATAAGTGGAGTTGGTCACGACCGTGCGTTTTACTCGGAGCGCAGAGGACTGTAAGCCTTTCTAGAATTTTTATTCCCACATGCGAGTTAGAAGTCACGTATGCACACAGAGAACAAAGTTGATCGGCGTCACGCGTGTCCCGAAACGTTTTCCCCGAGTATTTTCGAATCGGAGGAAAAGCGAATGAGTGAAACGTCGCAAGGCCAAAAGTTATCGAGCGATCTCCAATATTTTTTTCTTTTTGTTGCTCCGATAAATAAAAGTCGCTCCGACTAAGCGAATTCGATCAATTGCATCATCGCCGTGTGAATTTATGCGTTCGATAAAACCGCCGCAATAATTCACGACTCGGCTGCACCACCGAATCGTCCGTGTCGCACCACTCTTAAAGTCACTCAACGAAAGTCAAACACGCGCAATTCGTGAGTCTCAAAAGCTCCAAAATGTAAGCGAGAGTCTCCCGACGTTCGTGGTCACTAGAACCAGTTTTGATGGGCTAAAAATTCCGGTTTTAACGTCTAAATTTACGTTTGACGAATTTTTCCTTCTCCCGATTCACAGACTCCAACGATAAGACAAAACAGGCAAAAAGTCTGCTCGATTTTCGTGAAAATACCGTCCGTTAGTCAGATCGAAGGCAGTCGGGTTGTCGGACGTGAAAAAAGAAATAGAAAAATTTGGACACGTCACTCGACGCAACAATTATTTTTACTCGTTGGAACGCGAAATCCGTTGCTTTATTTATCGATTATTGTGACAGCTGAACGACTTTGGTACATCGAATTATTACGATAAATATAAAAGCAACGATTACGAAATATTTTCGTAAATAAAAGAAACGTCGAAACGAGCTTCACTTCACGAGGACTAAAGTCGTACTGAGCTTGAGGCCTCGTAACAGCCGGTAGATATATAGCCAAGCAATACAAACTCAGAACGCACACAGGCGGACATTAAAATCGCCGGTTCGTCTGTGAGTGCACCGTACGAGATGGATTAGAGGCTGATTTGTGTCCTCGCGGTGGCAACGCGCACGGTGGATTGCGCAGCACGTGCTTGTGCGCTTCACCTGCTCGGCTCCTTGGCGCACGTGCTTTTGCATCGACATACGCTTGCAATTGCGATCGAATCGGGACAGAGGAAAGAGCGCGTTTCTGGTAATTGTGCGAAAGGACACTTTTTCCTATCAATTTTCTTTCAGTCATTTTTCAAACGAGAGTAACAGAAAAGTTTTGTAAATTGGTTTTACCATTGTTTCAGAATTCCTTTCGATTAATTCACTCCTTGAGTGTAATTTCCTGAAAGTATTAAGCAAATTATTGATAAACGTGGATAACAATTGTATACTGGTGGCGGAGAATTAATTTGAAAAGTTTTTGAAGCAAGGTTCAGAACTGTGAAAGCCAGAGTCGAGATTTTTTCGAATCAATATCGCTCTGCAACAATCGAATCGTTGGCAGAGGAATTGGGATTTTTTCAATTCTTTCGGTGAAAACGTCGCTGCAACAGTTCAGTTCGAGAACGCAGGAGGGCAAAGGGGGAGGAGAAAGAGAGTGAAAACTCGTGCGAATTTCTGAGCAGTTATTTTAGTTCACGAAAACGAATAGCATTGAAGGATACGAAATGCTCTCGTGCACAGGGTGTTGAAGAAATGATGGAGAAAATATGAAGTGCTTCGCTGTGCGAGGAGGCGAACGAGGAGGACGAAGACGGTCGACGACCTCGGTAAAATTAACGCGAGACTCGACGAGTATGTTGCACTGTGTTATTGGCTGATCGAACAGTCGAGAAGATCGTTCAACGCTTTTGATTAGCATCAGTTACTTTCTTATCTAACGAGTTATCCAGGTCAATAATATGCAGACGATTTTATAGGATTGATCGAAAAAATACGAAGCCCGTTTATCGCGATGAGAGGTTCCAATTCATCGAGTTTCGTTATTTTTCAATAAAGTGCCAGCTGTTGCCGAAGCTTTGCAGAAGCTCCGGACTAAAAGAAATTTTAGTCCCCGGCGTTGACGGACACTCTTTTAAAAGCAAGCTTGGATTTCAGTCGATGAAACTGCTTTTCGCAGGAAAAATCCAGTGACGTATAGAAACCAAATAAAATGTTGGAGAGTCAGGAATTTTTAGAACGATCCGAAGTGGCAAGAACTGAGAGACAAAATTCGCCTTGATCTCTATGAGCGTGAACGCAAACAATTCTCGAGACTGAACTTCCGTTAAAGCCGAGCCGTTATACGAGACTCGCCAACTCGAATGATCTCTCGTAGAATTAAAAACTATCATTTACATACGAGAGATTGAAAATGGTGTGCTACACCAAGGGAAAAACAAAAGTGTTGAAAAAACAGTGGACAGACGTTGCTCGTTTTTCCAATGGGTCAATGTCGAATAATGTGTTACATCTTGGTGAATAACCAGCAAGGCCAAACAGCAACGCGATCCTTATTAATTCGCGTTTCCACGGATATGCCTATGCTCGTCTTCGTACACTCTTGCACGTGTGTTTCAAGCTCTCTCTTATGAACGAATTATTGCGACCGAGCGAGATCTATTATCCTCTCGGGCGCGACACAACTGTGCAAATATTCTCAAGCTGTCGCCAAGAGATACGCACTAATTAATGGGAATCGAGTGCAACTGACGCGTCTGTTAATTTCACAACGACGACTGTATTATTATTAGCGATAAAAAATATTGTGACAATTCGTATTTTTATCTTTCTCGGTTCGAGTCGAAATAATTATCCCCTGAAATATTCGTCGAGTGTCTAGCCCCGGATAGGGATTGGCTCTAATTCGATTGTGCGAGATTTTAAGACGAAACTGCTGTCAAACGCACCACCAAATGTTGCGAAAGAAAATTTATCGGTGTTGAATTTTCAAGTGGCTAAACAGAGGATAAAAAAACTTGTTTTTGCGACGAATACGAGAAGTCGTTCAGAGCCTAGATTGCCTCAGCACGAATCGAAACAATGAAAAGAATTGAGAACCTCTGGCGATCGGAGTATTGAACAACGCGTGGGTGTGTATCGGAAGATCTCCAGGTTATTTGCTGTCAACGCGTAGGAGGTGGGATTTCGTGCGGGCCGAGAGTCCCGAGTCGTTGATAACAACCCAAAAACACACGGGGGACAGAACGGATACCTTAAAATCAAGAGCACTAAGAGAAATTGAGATTGGGAGGAAGATGAACGCGGGACAATAAAAATCTTTGATTCAGTCCAAGTTTTATGGCAAATTGTAGAACGAGAAACGACTCCATAAAAGTTTACTCACAGATTAAATAATCAGCTCTTTTGAAATCGAGAGTTTTTTTTATTCTAAATGCTTAAAATATTGTGAATCTATGAAGAGTGAATAAAGTTCTTGAAATCTTATCGTAATATTTTGAATTCATTATTCTGCGAGCAGTTATCGAACGATGATTTGCCTATGTAAACAGAAGGAGAGAGAGGAAAATTTTCGGTATTTACATACTTTTAAAGTGTTCAACTTCGTGACGCAATGCCAAGCTTTTCTTTTTGACTTTGACATTTAAACACGTGGTCGAGACTCGAATGAGAGAGCATCGTTGGGCATTTAAACGGAGGTCATGGTCAGGCAAGTTTGGTCAGGGAAAAGGACTTTGCAAGGGCCATAATTCATCGATCGCTCTGCCTCTCACTCTCTCTCTCTCTCTCACGTACTCACTGTTCAGGGCTTGAGACCCCGATTGGTCGGTGTTTCGATGGGGAATTTCTTCAAAGTTTTATGAGATTAAAGTAGCTTTCTTTTTCACGTGTTTACTTAGGATTGTGCCTGGAATATCGTCGCTGCATAAAATCGTAAAAGGGCGGGCACACGACGGTTTTTAAAGGTGCTAAATTTCGACAAGTGCGAAAAATTGTTGTAGGACAGACGCTGTGAAGCCCTCCGCTGTGCTGGGATTCCCGAGTATCTTTTTTACTCTCGACGATTCAACGGAACTGGGATTATTTTTACTACCGATATCACGAGATTTACCATTTACGATTCATGCAGTTTTATTGCATCGTAAATTCGAGAGACTCACGAGAGCCACTGAATTTTTCTATAAACATGGTCGTTTCGAAGGGTCTGAGGAAACGTGGACCCCCAGCCGCAAATGGGATGATTAATTTTTCGATGGATTTGAAGAAGCCAAAACCTTGGGTCTCGGGACCGTGAGCCTTGCCGGGTCGTTACGAACACGAGAATCCATCGAATTGGTTTAAGGTCACTCTTCCCTCCTGAAAGGTAAGACCAAATGATGCGGCGTGCGTTTCGCGCGTAGACGATTTGGCAGCACGGTGGCGAGGTGCAATTGTGGGTAATCGAGGGCACGCGCGTTTAATTGATCATTAAAATGAAAAAATGTTTGAGATTTCTGCTTTCTATGTTTCTTTTTTTTCATTCTTTTCAACGTTCACGGTTTCATCGAGGTTTTTTCTACACAGAAAATCTATTTATACGTACGAATCTCTCGTGCAAAATGACTGAGCTCTCGACGAAGAAAAAACAACCGTGGGTGAGAACTTGCGAGGGGTCAAAGATGAGAGATAATGCTCTTGAGATAAGATTTGACAGTGTTTTTTTTTTAATTTTTGTATCATGTTTTCAGCTGCCCCACGCAGATTGCGTGGACATCGATCGACTCTTTATTTGCTGCGACGAATATCATTATTCGAAAGCTCCATTTCTCGAACTGAAACGATGAACGATGGAGAAGCTGAGAGACTCCTTTTGTCATTGAATCGCTGAAAACTGTTCTCGTGAACGTGTTACTTTGCACGTTCTCGGGAGTCGAGCTCGCAGCGATAATCAGAAAAAAATAAGCGCACGAAACATCTGTACGCGTTGTACAAAACACATTGTGTGAGTCATAATCTATAATGAAAAATGAGAGTGACAAAGGCGATAAAGGAGCGTTCACGGTTGGAGCACGACCGTCCCATTTTTCTGCAGCTCTTGGTCGATCGGCTTCTAGACTTTTCTTCGGATATAAAAAGTTATTTATTCTGCTCCCATTCATCATCGCGTGCCAATGAGACTACGGAAATTCAATGGGAACGAAAAATGTCTGGGCTCTTACGAATAGAGTGACAGATGAGAAATAGTTGACAAGTGTTTGAAAAATTCAGGAACGATCTTCGCAAACTTCGCGAGTAATATCGAATGAAATTTTCGAGAAACGTCGCCCCGCGGTTCGCGTAGTACAATGTTGATTTTAAGCTCGTTATTTTTGAATTTGGGAGGGGAAAAAAGTCGAAGCATCGTACAAGCGTGCGTGGCTCTTACGAAAATATAATGTTCTTTGAACGCGGTTAAAAACAACAGCGAAGCCGAGGAGAAACCATAACGAATAAGACCGTTTGGCAGGCTTCCAAAAATTGGCGTGCCACATAAAAATTCGAGATGGAATTCCACTCTCGTGGCCTTGTTCGCTGCGTTTCATACGAAACGTGACAAAAACTTTAAGGGTTTTTAAGTTGAGAATTTCTTTGTAGAATACCAATAGGAATGGAGGCTCGAATGAATTTTTTCGATTTTTCGTCGTCGGGCATTCAAGCAGAAGCTCAAAGAGACCGTGAAAGAAATTTTTTCTGATCACCATGCTGATTCGCTTCGTTCAGAAATATCCGAACGAAATCCACCAAAAAAGTGTGATTCGAATTGAGAGATAAAGAAACAACCGTTTCTCTGCAACACGAAACTAAAATGAAGGAAAGATTATGAAAAAAAATACGCGACCAGATGTGCGAACGGAAGTGCATCGACCCACTCGAGATTGATGTCCCCCGCCGAGCGATTTGCAGAATTCAGGAAACGGAAGTTTCGTCTTTCCGCATAGATTAAAAGTGCTCGGGTATACAGAATTTCTTTCAACCGAACGAATATTTATAAAGTTGATCTATTTTGAGCGAGTTATTTTGGTGTACGAGCGAAAAATTATTCCAGCTCGTCTTCTGATTTATTTGGGCTACGATGCCTAAACTCGAGCAGTGATTTAAGGTACGCGAGATGTTTTGGACGTTAACGCACCCAAAATGTGCGTCACTCGGATGAGCGAAGTGCTGCACATTCGGAGGAGTATTCGCTCCGCTAAATTTGGGAGTTAAACTTTTTTTTAGAAACGTTGACGCAAATCTTTGGGCATATTCCCTCGGGTACGTTTACTACCGAGAATATACAATTTTCGATGCGGCACATTTTTCCGAATTTTCAACGAGGTCGTAAAGACAATTATAGCAGCGAGGAAAACGAATGGAAAAATTCATTCGAACTCGGGGATGAATGGAATTTCGAGAAATTCGTGGCTGATTCTTCGTACGGGGAATAAATTTCATCTGAAAATGAGATTTTTTCGAAAATCCGTGCAAAAAAGCAACATCGATTTCGCTCGTCAATAAACTATAAATTGAAGCATTTTTAAAAACACGAATCCGCTCAAACGCGTCACGTTGTCTCATGAGTTTGTTTTCAAACGCAGCTTCCAAGACCTCGGTCTTGATTATTCGTTGGAGCTGTCAACCGTTTGGATGACGAGTGACAATTTTTTCCGATTTTCGTTCGAACACAATCTTAGCATATTCGTGAATAAAAAATCTAACTGAACATTTTCGGCTCTAGAAAGAGAGAAGCTCTGGAATGAGATTCGTGAGTTCGAAATTTACAGACTAATTTCCATTGCTGAGCATCCTCGAAAGAATTTATCGTGTTTTTTTCTTCCAATTGAGTGTGACATGCATTTTTGCAGTGCTCTAAAAATTATCCTTAAATGTTTCGACACATTAAAATACTCAATCGAACGATATTTAAATAATCCCTACGACATGCTCGATTCTTCATCATTTTTTTCGACAGTTAATCTACCGTGTGATCTAATGACGCAAAATATCTATTTTCTACAAATTGTGAGTATCATGCACATCTTTTCTCCAACTTTTCATTCATTCCCTACATTCGCTTTGTGATTATTTATTGTAGTCAATATTAATTATTGTTTTTGTATTTGTATTTCATGAGTGTCGTCGTTCGAGATAACCGAACGATGTCCTGTGCCGAAAAAATAGTTGAGAATATTCGGTGTCTTGTTTTGAAGATGTAAAGTAAAAGCTGAGGGTTTAGGGACAACATAATTCATGTATTATTGAAGTGCACCCGCATTTAACGTTCGCGTAAATGTGGTGTCAGTGAGTGATAATAATTAAGATGCTGTGACATCGAGTTGTAAAGCTCCATTGACAATAATCCAAACAATGGGAAATGAGTCTTTTTGTTTTTGTTGCTGTTGTTTTTTAAGGGTACCTCGGGGTCCTGGATCTGCTCGGAATCGGCCGATGCGCTCGAGGTCTTCAGAATGCTGTAGAGCTTTACGTACGGGGCCTTGATCAGCTACATGAATACGCGAATAGACTCGTCACTTTATTTTTCTCCTCTTTTTCTTTCGTGCTTATTTATTTTCGTCGTTTTTTTATTCGTCTTGTTTTGTTTTGTTTTCTTTTTTTTTTTTCAATTTTAATGCGGAAAACCTTGAACGAAGCCCGCATCTTGAGTTCGCGATCTTCCCGACTGAATGGATAAGCGAAAATACGGGAAACAAAGATCTGGCGATAAAAATCACGGCTCGTTTCGGTAAACGTTAGAGGAACGTTATTCGCTGCGTCGAAAAAGTTAGCACTGGTGGAAAAACAATGCAGATTAATTCACTAATTAGTCTATTTGAATTCTGACCACGTATGCGACGAGAAGAATGCGAAGTCACGACGCGAGATTCGTTTCTGTAATTTGTGGCTTTTTTGCGCGTTTGTTTTTGAAATTGTTGAAATAATTTCAAGATTTGAAGGTAAATTTTTCATTGAAGTTCAGATTCGCGGAGTAAGGTTCGAACGAGAATTTCAGCTGGTAAAGTGACAGGCTCAAGAATGAAAAAATCTTGGCGAGCGGCCTGTGGCGCTGAGAAAAATTCATGAACGACGATTCATTTTAATACTCGATCGAATTGGATTCTAAATGAGTCGATTTGTGAAGACTGATTCCATTGTAAAGTCTAGGAATAATCGTCTTTCCTTGCGTCGTAGCGCGAACGCATCACGATTGTCGTCGACAGTAGCACGATCGCGATTGCAAAACGAAAACCAAATGATACTGACCTCCCATGATTCTCGGGTGAGCTCGGTGATTTCACCGCTGTTCCCTTTTCCCTCGTCGGTTGTTTCGCCCGCTTCGCCAGACTCTTGAGGCGATAGTTCCGGCGACAAATCTGTGTCTGTATCCGATAAAATGTAGCCCTTTTCTCTCCAATAATCCTCGTCCAACTCGCCGTAGAGGCTGGGCACCCAAGCGTGGATAAATCTGTACAAATCGTCCACTCTGAAAAGACAATAATAAAGTTAAATTCTGTGTATCTTGATATCGAACTCGATAAATCATTTTCGAGAAGAGTTTTCATCTTATAATGGGAGAAAACTTGAAAGATCTTAAATAAATCTTGAATACAACATTTTTAATGGTTCATCAGTCGAATAATATTCCTGCAGGCCGAAAAAACACTGAAATCACAAGATAAATAATGAAAAGTTTAGAAAAATACCTTCGATTAAAAAAGGGCATTGTACTTTCCACAATGTTTCTCAAACGTGGAACGTACATATAGTCTAATGCTCGTTCCATCGTGCCGAGGAGAAAATTCATAATCTACACGATCAGATGGGGGTACGAAAAAGCGTTTTTTTGCGAATTTCTACTGATAGAGGCTGCCTGCGATGGTGGATATGAGAATGTTACCAAGTTTATCTTTGTCACCAGCAAACAATTGAAATTTCAGTATCGAAAGATCGAGTTTCATCCTATAAATACGATAATCGTTGGGAATCAAGATTATTATCATAAAGACATGATATTGTGAGATTCAAATCAAATTCCTATGAAAAGGTGAATCTTGATGATATTATTCGTAGATAAAGATCTATAAAAATAGATTACAGACAAAAATAATGATTTTTCCAATCGATTCCGAAAGTAGATTTCTCAGAAAACATATTTTTTCAAGCGTCACATTCTCAATCGAATCTCCATCAAGTAGCTACGGAAAACATGAGGAAAAATCTACTGCAAATATTGCCAATACACGAAAAACGACTGCTGCGTAAAAAATTATTGACATTTCAATGTTTTCTGGTTCAAATGCATACCCAATGAGCACGTAAGAGCACGGAAAAAAGTGAAATAAACTGGCGAACCGAACGCGGGTATTCTAAAGCGAGCGACTGGTTTTGCGTCTCGAAATGTTGAATATACCGTCCGAGTATAATAAAATGAAACTAAGTTTAGAAAGGTTTGACCTGAATTATATCTCGTTTTCGCGTGAGTTTACTGACTGAACAAGTGGCTGGGATTTTCTCGACGCCCAAATAATTGGGCGCACTTCCAATCTTCTTTTTCCCTCTCCCTCTAAAAAATGACTCGCGATAAGGAAAGTTATCGCTGATTAGGTGATACAAGCACTACAGTAAGTTGTTACAAACGAGCACGATTTAACGAGTCAACGATTCCAATAATCCGAAATCTACAATAACATTCGTTATGTTCATGTAAACATTTGCTTGCGACGCAATTATTCGCATGGATTTATTCGACGCGAACGTGCTCGCCACTGGACTTCAGCAGACTCCGCGTTCGTGATTCTCACATTTTCTCGCGATAGCATTCGATCACATGACCGTCGGTCAAGCACGTGAGTCATGACGTGGCACTAACGCTTGAAACAACGATGGTAAGAACCGATCGCTTGGGTAGGTGTAATTTTTAGTTGGGTAACGACCGCTAGGTGCGTGACTGCCATCCCGAGATTTGCCATTCCTTTGAATAGTATTTTTCGTCTCCATTGAACTTGGACACTAAAAAGACTGAGATTGTTACTAATTTCGAACCCTCTTTTCGAGAGGTTTGCATTCTCGAGCCTGCAAGAGCTTCTTATTTTTTTTTTTTTTTAACTTCAATTGCCGAAAACAAAACATTTTGATGAAAAAATTCATGCTCTTCTGCGATGAATTTCAAAGAAATGTTTATTCTTCCGGAAAAGTATTTCGGGGAAAAATATTTTCCAACGACTTGCAATCGATAACTAGTTTTTCCGTTTAAGGTATTCCTTTCACGAACTCGAATATTCTACAAATGACTATTTTTTAATTACGGTAAAGTAAAAGTGCGTGCGAATAGATTTGTGAAATTTCAAGTCGTTATCGAACATTTGATAAAGAATTAAAACTTAAAAAATCGCTAATTTATACGGGAGCTTATGGAGATTCCATTATCACCACATTTCTATTCAACATTCAACAATTCATGTACTCAATAATTCTAAATTCCTGATACAAACTATCTCACAGATAGAAAAAATGTAAGGAATCCATCGCGACTTCTCAGAGGTCAAGAATCAGTCCAAATTTTGAGTGACCCATATTTGCGTCACCAAAAAATACGGTCATACGAAAGGAGTACCTTAAAATTCACAAGATCGATGTCTGTTCCTGAGATTCAAGTCGCGCAAATGTTTCAACTGCGAAAATCAATTTCTTTACATTCATCAATGATTTCCAGAATGCTCTGAAGCTGAACTTCTGACTTTTCGGTATCGGTTAAGTTCGAGCCGGGTTCGCTAACGAGCCCGTGATACTTTGCGTTATCGACAAGATAAAATGAGATAAGCCTCGACTGGTCACGAGTTTACACGATTCGTCAATAAAGGGAAAAGATATTCAATTAAGTGCGATGAATCGATGATATCGTATAGACAAGAATGATGTAATCAATTATTTATGGGATCGATCGATTTTATCGATGCGGATGAAAACACGTACACGAAATGTGAATTTAAATTTGGTAATGCAGCATCCATTATGTTTTTATTCGTTCTGTCGTATGACCGGTGACAAATTGCACTGACTGACAACAGATTGATTGCGTAATCCCGGCGGTGATCGATTAAATATTGCATTAAGTAAGCTTGAATGCAGACTCCCATTTATTTTTTTTTCATAATTTCCTGTCGAGTGAAATTTTTGCAAACTTTGTTTAATATTTGGCCAAATAATGGTTTATTTGTAAAATAAAATGAAGAGTTCGATTCTACTCCGTAGAAAATTTGATTTCTAAATGAAAAGGGATTTTCATTGCTCACCTGTCACGCGGAACGCTGAACCAATACTCGGGTCGAAGTTTCTTCTTTCCGTAGCTCATGATCGGTGTCGAACGAGGTATCTTTTTGTCCTTGGGTCTGCCAGTTCGTAGTCTCAGATACAACGGGGGATCCTCGCAAGATCGTGCAGGCCGTGGGATCAATTCTGTGTCACAGGCGTTCGATCAATTAGTGAAAAAGGCCAAGGAGAAATTTCTGTTAAATCGATTTTCAAAGATTTCTTACGTTAGAATTTTGTCAACGAACTTGCGAGAGACGTAAACAAATGCGAGTTTCAAGAATAGAAAACGTTGTGTCATATTTTTCGAAATAATGTCAGATCACGTTTTAATCATCATTTTGATACGAAGTTTATTATCAAAGGTTAAATATTAAAGGTTAAAAATAAGGAAAATTCTCGCAGTTTCGTTGGCACGTATCTACAGAGCAATCCTCGATTAAGCACACTCTGAAAAAAAAATATACTTAAAAAAGGAGGGGCAGTTGGGCAATAAACAATAGTGAAACAAATGGTTACACAAAACTATAGGAAAAATCTTATTTTTGATTAATCAACGGAGCAATAACGCAGGGATCAGAGAATAAAGCAAAAATATTCTGCCCCAATTGACACAAAGAGGAAATTGCATACATAAATCGTCGATGCAATGGAGACAAAAAAAAACAGTAACGAATGATATTAATATGGTGCACTTTGCAGCAAGCTCGAGTTACACGCTTTGTAGCTCGATCCCAAGTTTGATGAACCGTTTGGACATTGTGATTAATAAATAAAGAATAAGAAAAAAATGCGTCAGCCTCGAGGAAGTTTTGAAAAAACAATACCTCGCGGTTGCACCGTTTTTACAACCTCGTTGTTATAATAATTGTGATCAAAAGTGCGACGACAATTCAAGTGTTTGAACGGACGTATTTGTCTCAACTTTGATAAATCGTCACACCCGTACGAGTCTTGGTTCGTTCCCCACATCATTGTTTTTTTACTGTGCTACGTTTTTTTTTCTTTTTCACTCAACTACGATATAATGAGAATGAAAGCCATGAAATGAAGAAAAAATACACTCGACATGTGTAGTTTTCGGATAACAAAGGGACATAAACCCACACACAGACACACGCGCACGCACAAAAGCAAATATACGAACATTTCGATCGTAAAGAAGAGAACGTTTTGTTTTTTCTTCAGTTATTTCTATGCTGGAGACATTGTGGGCTTTCTCATGAATACAACGAATGATAGGAATGAAAAGACCATGCATTAACGTTTTTTGAGTTTTTTTTACTCAGTTTCGTATAAAATAAATTATCAAATTCTGAGATATAAGTTGGGAAACTGAATATCCCGAAAAATGTTCAAGGAAATAGAAAATCAATAGTTTTTGATGAATGCTAAAAATTCGAAAGTTTCCCCGCAATTTACGAACAAGAAATTTTCGTTTCAATCTCAAAAAAACTTTTGATAATGTAAATAAAAGCCAAAAGAATTCAGTCTTCTCATCCTGTTCGTCATGGTTTGTAGCGGTAATAACAAATGGTGATGAGAGAAGGAATGAAACTATAAATAATGGAGGATCGATCATGGGGTGTATGCTTAAGAAATTTAGTACACGAAAGAAAGAATAAAAAATGGAATATTCGAGGATACTAAGCGATGGCTCGGTATTGCTGGGAGTGAACGATCTCGATGTTTATCACGAAAAGAATAAGGGGGGGGGGGGGGTTACGAAAAGTTATTTAATCTCGTGACTGGAGATATATAAGCGTGAGAAAGGGGAAGAATATAAATAAGCAATAAATGTATTGGGGGTGAGATACCGTGAGATACGATAAGCGAGAGTGAAGACAATGCAGAAAGAAAGGAGTCGAAGACAGAGAAGTTTCCATTCGTGTTCGAATCAGAGTGGTCCAGAGCAGTACAAAGGATTGTAATACTTTCAGAATTTCTTTTTCATTAGAAGTGAAAGAAGAAGAAGAAGAAGAAGAAGAAAGAGTCGAATAGTTAGAGAGAAAGCAAGCTAATACAGTATGAACCTACCGAGGCCTTCAAGTTCGGGAAAATTAGGTGCTTGGACTAGAGGGACAACAGAAAGAGATGATATTACTATTATTAGTTATGAAACTGAGAAAACCTCTTCCTGATTATGCTTTTTTTCTCTATGAACGATCGTGCAGCTCTTTCTCGTCTATTCAGACTTTTGGTTCGTTAAAAAAAGTGGTGAAATCTAAAAATGTGTAACTTTGCACATATTGTAGAAGGAAAAGTCTTTCGAGTGCACGAACTTTCACAAAGAATAAATTTGTTCCGATTCATTGTTCGAGTACAATTTTCAAGTTTCAATGTGTTCATGTAGCATCAAAATTTTCATACAAAAAATTCCTGAAAGCCCATTTCCCGACGAGACATTGTGTTTGGTATGTAAAAAGTGTTATGTAAAGGGCATGTCGATTCTTCAGCCATCGTTTGTATTGGCAAACGGTATTCAACGA
This sequence comes from Venturia canescens, assembly GCF_019457755.1. Lineage (NCBI taxonomy): Eukaryota > Metazoa > Arthropoda > Insecta > Hymenoptera > Ichneumonidae > Venturia > Venturia canescens. The sequence continues at coordinate 7,048,022 of NC_057425.1, forward strand.
TTGAGCATCTATTTAATGATCAAATGGACGAAACGATGCTTACAAGGAAAATAATTGTACAGGTAAAGAAGCTGCCTATGCTGATAGCCAGTGCAGTGCATCTCACGATAATCTCAATTAATATTTAACTCGTTCATTCATGATTAAACTAGTAATTAAACAGCTTTGCAAATTAATAATCTGACGCGATAATGGATAATCAATGAATGACCACCGATTGCAACTCATAATCAACGTTTCTATAAATATTCGTCTAACATCCTAGTATTTCGAGAAAAAAATCTATTCTCATGTGCACAATAAAATTTGGAAGATAATCCTGTAAGTGAGGATATGAAAATAGGAGGGATTTGTGAATTCTGGAGGGAAACTTACTGTCAAAACTGACGAAAAGTTCAGGCATGTCATCGACCGATACCATGCTGCGATAATCAAGTCTCGGGGGTGCCGCTGAAATTTTGTTGCTTCCTCTGCTGCTGTCAACGCTGCTGCTGCCCGAAGATGTTAAAGGCTGTTGTCGAATGAATGTACCGACTGACGAGCGTCTGAAATAAATATTGCACAATTTTTGGTCGTTTGTTTTCTTTCCCTGTCGCACTGAGAACACCAAAGTTTCGAATTTCCGAGTGACAAAAGTTATTTACAGAACCTAAGATTATTTACAACGTACAAATACCTTAAAAGCATTTGACGATTCATAACCGACCATCTCGCAAGTTCGAAACCAATTTATATCTAAATCCATTTACAGCATTAACATCAAGGGGATACAAATAAAATGTATTAAGACAATTAAGGTAGATAAAACGCAACGAGCGTTGTGCATACAATGAGAAATAGTAAGACGAGACTCATGTTCATTAGTCTTTTTAGTTGTTGTTGTGTTGTTGATGTTGCCTGTAAGCGATGTGGGGCACACAAAGGGAAACATCTTTTTTTAAAGAATCTCGAAAGATCTCTCTCATACCCTTGTGGTATTTGCTGAAAATATTCCTGGAGACAGCAATAGGGGTTAGTGGGGGGCCATCAAGTCTTTATAGGAAAGAAGGGATTACATGGAAGGAATACAAACTTTTAGTTTTGGCCAATGTACTTTCTACTCCGTTTTGGGAAAACACATAAAGCTCCCATCGTTTCATGTGAAGAATTCCAATTAAAAGTTCTACGAGTTCAACATTGTTTGGAATTTCCGCATAATTTTCCACCTTGAACGCTAGTCAATGGTCCAAAATCATGTCAAGAACGGTATGTGAATCATTTTTTTCACGACTGTATTGGAGCAAATTGGAGCAAATTTCAAAATAAAAATCGAAAGAAGCGATTTCATCGTCTTCAATGATAATTAATTGGAATTCAATGGAATAGTGTATTTGTCGTGAAACTACGAAGTGACAGTTGCATTCGAGTAAAAGTTAATAATCAACTAGATAGACAGACATGTATAAAAAGGAAATTATTGAAAAATGTTGAATATCTATTGAGATTGCATTGCAAAGTTCAACGTTAACGGACATCATCGAGGATATTTGGAAAGGATAAAATTATAGGGCTGACAAAAAGTGGAGAAAGATGAGGGGGGAATGAGAATGCGGCCGGGATGAGACTCACCCGATGAGACCTCCTGGGCCCGGAGAAAACTGGGGATTGCCGATATCCTGAGAGAGAGTGGACGCGGTGAGCGGAGGAGTTCCTCCGGCTCTACCGGCACTCTCTTCGCTCGGCGTTTTGGCAAAGAGGCCCGAGCTAAAGTCACTCACCAGGTTGATCGGCGAGCTTTATTATGTACCCAAACCATCATTACCACATTACACATTCAGCGGTTAGTCACGATTTTATAGAGAAGATAAAAATGCACATATTAACCCATTTTCAGTCAACGTTAAAGCGTCTATGCATTTTTTTCATCAATCATTTAAACCGGCAATTCAATAATATGTAAAAACTGCTAATTTTAAAAGAGATGCAGGTATACGAAGGCTTTTTCTAGGCCACGTCATGGTCTTTCTAATTTTGCCATTAGGAAAAAATCATTCAAAGAAAATTTACCATTCGTTGGTACTTTTGGTAGGAAAAAAACAAAACTGCGAGCTACATATAAACGTTTCCAATCCATTGGATATTAGCAGAATTTCAAATATTTGTTAAAACTTGATGATTTAACCGTTGAACAGTACGAAATGCAATATTGCTAATAAGTTGCTCGAGAAATACTTTTGAATCGTTACAAACGATTCCACAAATTCATCCACAGCATCGGAAAATGGATTAAACGAGCGTAACAAACATTTTTTATAGAAACTTAGTTAAGGTATGAAGAAAGCGTCAATTTTTGCGCTGGAGAAATATCTCGTCACGATTGGTTTGTCAATTTGTCTTTTTTCCTCCATCACCCATGAAATTATACGCACTTGGTACTCTTAGCTCGTTCCTGTATCCGAGAGCGACTGTCTTCGTAATAATAATAAATTCATAAGAAAAGTAAAATGATCGCAGAAGCTGCACTATCGAGCAAATCGATCTAACAATGATGCTGTCACGAGCGAGCGATTTTCTATGTTTTTTCCATCGATCACTAGGCATTAAAGACAGAAAAGAAAAAGTAAAAATTTGCGCAAAGCGAGTTCGCTGCGTTGATCAATGTTTCGAACGCATCGATAAACCAAGCGTGACGAGTTTCATCATTTTCGATATCCTGACTGAAATATATTTTAGTAAATGATTTAATTCACCCTGTTACCTTACGTACAAGACAAACAAATTGATGCACTTTTCTGTCGGTTAGTATAAAGTGAATAAACGTCGAAGCGTTCCGAATATCTATTGTATACGAGATAAATGCGAGATAAAATAAGAGGTTCAATTCGCAACGGCGAATAATCGTAATTAAAATAATTGATAGTAACAGTTGTAAAAACAGGCCCTTCAGCTCTCAAATCTTCAGAGTATCTCACCTTGAAAAAACTTTACTGAAAACTGAGGAGTGATGGCTATCCGCACTGTTGGGGAGGCTCGTATTTTTATCAGATATTGATTTATTTTCGTCCTCCTTTTCGCCGGTTAAACCTTCCATCCATGACAATGGATATGATAGTCTTTTAAGCATCTGGAAAAAAAGAGTTTTGTCAATTGGGAATCACCGAGCAATAAGCTCTTCTAAAAGTCTAGTTCTACAAATATTTTGCCAACTTAACGTCGACGAGGTGTCTTCTTCCCTTCCGATAACCATTTCGAAACCGAATTCGATCAATAAAATCAGTCTTTTCGTCACCTTATTCCTACGGGTTTCCTGCTTGTCCTCGTCCTTGTGCTCGTCATCTTTTTCCGGCTCCTCAGCATTACTATCTAAACTGAACGATACCGAAGACGCCTTCTTTCTTCCGTTGATCGCCGGGGTCGCCTCCAGCGTTGTCACCGTTGTCGTGATGTTTGTCGGTGCGATCGTTATCGGCGGCACCCAATCTGAAGACAATACTATGTCCGCGTCCGAATATACTTTCTTCGACGGGATTGGCTGTACTACCGGAAGTGGAGGGTTGGGTTCGCGAATGTCGATACCTGAGTCGTAGCACGACTGCTTGACTAGAGATCCTTCCTCGTCCTCTGGGATGGCGATCGGCTTTGATGACTCCGCCTGAAAAAATCCGAATAATTGTTTTAAATATCGATCTATCAAGTAGGTAAAATATTTTTAATTTCGACGAATGATCGTGAATTTTTTTTAATCGATGAGTAATATAAACGGTTTTTATTCCATGTGTACCTTGTCCGAGTTGAGAGAATCTTGCTGCTCGTCGTCAACCGAAAAGGACAACCGATCTTTGCTAGGAACGGCCCAGTGGTGATCCAGCATCGAACGCCGACGTTCCTCAAGAGTCCTGTTCGCTTGTCCAGTTCCACCGCTGCTCTCCTTTCCGCTGCTTTCGTTGTCGTCGTCCTTATCTTTATCTTTGGTTGGGACTGAACCTTCGTCCTAAAAATCACATCAAATTCGTTAGCAATTTTGTCTATTACAAAGTAATAACATAGCAAAAAGTAAAGCAAAAACAGTAATTCGTGTGCAAATTTGTTTGCGCGCAGGTTTTAAATTATTTATTTTTCAGTATCACTCAGACAAACAGTGTCAGTTGAAAAAAAGGTTCTTTGCTTTGATACAAAAATGAAGTTTTTCACTTTTCTTCTTAGACTCACGTTTTGAAGAGTATTCGGTGCAACGAGTTGCCTGTCGAAGGCCTTTGGAAAAGCATCACCCTCGCGCTCAGCACAACTGCAAACACTCTCGTTGTCATCGACCACAAGCTCAGGAAAATGTTCATCCTTGCCAGGGGACAAACTCTTGTCGGAAACAGATGGTTTTTTCATGTAATAGATCTCGGGTTTTTTGTCGACGTTACTCGCATCTGTATGACTGACTCGCATATGAGCGATATCGTAATAAATAGCGGCGTTCACGACAAATTCCATAGGCGCTATTACACCGTAGGATTCAGCACCGTGCTCGATTACCAGAGGATCCGAAACATTAGGATCGAACATTACAGCGTTTGGCGTTACCAACAAGACTCCACCGACAACACCCTGCAAACAAAGCACCACTTAATAGCTCAAAACATTACAAAAAGTTTACATTTCTACGAAAGACATTTTAGTCAATTAAAAAATAGAACGTTAGCCTTGAAATAGTTCCGAAAGATTGTCAATAATTTTTCTGAATTTTCTGATACAATAGCAAATGAGAATATTTTGTATTGAGTGCACATAATCGATAAAAAATGTTACCTGTCCATCCGTAATATGACGAACATTGATTTTCAGAAACCGTTCCCTATAAGCTGGCTCATCCTCGTCTATGGTTGCACTGGAATTTTGAGGAGTCTTGATACGTTCCATGTGTCCTGGTTTTGGTGATACAGGCCGCAATGTGTCCAACAGATCTGCAAAAAAAAACAATTCAAATTTGCAATTAGCATCAGGATAGTACATACTTATTCTTCTAAATATGTCAATGTTTATACAATTTTCTTAACAAAATTTGAGATAACTGATCAGTGTTAAAGCATTATGAACTTGAAACAAAATGAATAGAAACTATGATGAGAATATCATAGCATGGCTGTGATTGGTGATCATTCAAATTTTCAATAAAGTACGAGGAAAAAATTGAACCATTGAATGCTCTAATTATATATTCAACATTTAAAACCGACTGCATGAGATATTTCTTTGTTTTTGAGAGTTGTTGTCATGTTAATAAAACATATTTCAGCAATAATTCTTCCAAAAAATGTTGTTACCTATTTTGTGTAACTGTACAAACGCATCTTCGTGAAGGTAATATCTCAAAGGAAAGTTTTTTCACATCTAGATATATTATCCAAAGCCAAGTGTCGTTTATAAAGGATGAGTGTACTTTAAATCACGAAAAATAAGAAAAAAAAAAATAAATAAATGCAGCAATATGTCACCTTTCAGGTACGCCATAACCTCACTTCCAGCCGATTGAAATATCGTATACATGTCGCGTATTTAAAGAGAGGAGAATCTTCTCGATAGCTTTCATCGATCGGTACACTAGCACAATTGATCGCGAGCGTGATATCGTGCTCAGGAATGGTGATAGATAAAAATTTTTCATGTTTATCGTGTTCATCATGATTATTATTGTCGCACCGCACGACGACGCCATTCCGTCATATTTGTGTAAGTGTGCGAGAGAGTCCCATGCAACCGAGTTCAAACAGTGAGGTATAACGAACTGTCATTCATTATTAATCCCACCATTATTCTTATTCTTTTTATCGCTATAAAAGAACATTTTCTACCCTTCAACTCTTTATTTCAAATAAAAATTTTCCACGTGCGGTTGTGTTGAACTTTTTCTTTCAATCTTCAAAAATAACCTCTCAAATTTTGATACGAGAACGTCCCATTCACATTTTTGTCATGTCACATTTTCTACAGTTTAATTCTAACGAAGAAAACTCGGTGTTTAAAGCTACGTACTTTAATTAAAATTTCAAAATTCCCGCCCTTTCCCGCCAATTCGTAGGAGTTCACTGTACAGATTCGAGTCGCGTTCAACATTGAGGCATTGTTAATCTTGAGGATTATTTTGTCACGGTTTGTCAGATAAGAGTGAAATGAGCGATAAGAAATCGCGTAGATGATGAAACGAATGAATTCGTTGTGACTAGGTATACACTAAATGGTATGTTAAAAAAAAAAAAGAAACAGACGCGTGTGAAACTCTAATGTGTATCGTAATGGAAAAATGACTCATGGACGACATTATCCAATTTTAGATAACATTTTAACTCGAGAAGAGAGTGACAAAGAAATCCATCATTGGAGTGGGCATAATTTGAGGGGTGAAAGGAATTAGATCGATCTTCGTTTTAGATTTCGATTTCAATCGTCAGGATTTCGTAAAATGATCTCGTTCGTGTGTTTATTGTGTTTCCGAATAGAAAAAAACAAGCAATTTTCGTAGACGAAATCCCTGTCGCGATATACATAAATAATTCATGAATCGTATTTCGAAACGAATATTTGTACACTTCCCTACAGAAAGATGAAAAAAACAAAAAAGTACGCTTCTGCGTTTGTTTTTAACGACGTTATTTACAGTCCCTAACAAATTGCTCGGAAAACATAACCTTGTGCGTTGAAGTTGTTGATTTCATACGTTTGACCTCGGAGACAACAAGTGGGCGTGTCACTCGAGCGAACGTGTAGAGAAAAATAACAACGCGTGGTACCCAATGTTAGAATCTATTCGCGTTCATATTTAGGTGATTTTCAACACTGACATTGAACTCGTTGCGAATAAAATTGGAAACTGATTTTCTCAGAGAATACTGAATCGACGAACGATTCGTTTTCGATGTATTTACAAGCTGATAAATGAAACTAACCTCTCTCCTCGGCCGGTAGGTCGTCTTGGGTATCATGATGGTCGCGACACGGATCCGGACTCGGTGCGGCAGGTCCAGACCCGGCGCCCGGATGGGCCTCGCCTTTCGTTGGCACCCACAATTGTTGGCCCGGATATACAAACGTGCTTCCGAGTCTGTTTAGTTTCGTTAGTTCGGACGGCGTAGTGTCGAATCTCGCCGCCACCGAAATGAGAGTGTCTCTGTCGCCGACCTGCAATCAAAGGTAATAACGTTAAAGACGAAAACGAAAAGAATCGCGATGGGTAAAAATATATCTGAAATAAGCTTGGAATGAAATTTTTAATCTCATCAAATTTTCCTTCGTATTTTATTATCGTTTCATGTTATTCGGTTATTTTGAATTAATTCTGAAACCGAAACCCGCCTACAACGAACCCTGGACAATGGGAACAAATTACGTTGGCTTCAACGTTTCAAACTTCAACATCATACACATGAAAACTCGACGTACCTTCGGGCTACGCCGGAGAGTTTCGTTGCAGAAATCATTTATAAAGGATAGCGAAATGAAGTGAAATTGAAGTATGAATTATGCTGCTCTGATTCAAACATCGAATTCAAACAAACCCAACGCTGATATGAAAACTTACTAAAACCCTCTCGAACACTTTGGCTACTCAACAAAAATGGTTCTCCCGGTTTTTTCATTTGATAATATAATCCATGCTTTTCCAACAACTTTGTGTTCCGTGCTTTCTTTTTTTTTTATCATTTTACGTTTCATTTTATCTTGTAAGATTTCGTAAGAAATTCGTCGCGCGGGCGATCAATGGCTCGAAATATTCGAGCCAAACTTTTTGTCCGAACGGATAAACCGAAAAGGATTCCCTGAACGAAAAAATGATGAATCTGAGGTTAGCGGATGAAAAAATTGTTAAAAAATTGATGAATCCGTAAACTCCGAGGAACTAGAGAACGATTAATGGAGCAGCGGAATGTTGGGATTGGGTAAAAACATCGTGGCGACTTTGAAGCGCGGTTAATGACGAAGCCGAGCACACGCGTGTGTCGATCGATACGTGGCGTATACGGAGCACCGCAATTTCACGGATCGCTGCTAACGCAACGTTATAAGCTCGTATCGGTCTCTCTCTCTCTTCCAAGCATTTCCTCGAATTTGCATGTGCTCTGTTCCACCGCCCCCGGCACCACCGAACCCGAGGAGCATTTTCCACCCGGTTTTGCATCGGTTATCGGCAAGCATCGACGGTCCTGTGTGACCTCACGAGTACAAAAACTCCTCCTCGAAAACTCGCATTATAATGAGAAGGGAGGATTGGTAGAGCTCCTAGAAAATTCGGACAATTGGAAACATTCGATTCTTTATTTTTTTCACCGCGATCACTTCACCAAGGAACACCGTTTTCGAAACGTTACTTTCGGGGATATTTTGAAATTTATAAACTCGTTGATCGTCTTCGAAAAAGACATCTTCAACGCAAATTTTTACCGTCGAATGTTTTATACGAATATTGAGTCTCTGGTTCGTTGAAATGTTTTTCTTTTCAGAGCACATTGCAAAATATAAATGTGAGTCGAGGTGAATTTCGGCACGAAATTCATTGGAGCGAAGAACCACGCGGATTTCCTCCCTTCACTGATGTCAATGCCACGATAATTATTCGGATTCATTGACATGAAAACTGCGCCGAATCGCTGGAACGCACCGACCGAAAAAGGGCGACCGAGCAGCTCCGAACCCAGGAGGAGATGAGCAATTTTGATGTACCGCAGTTCTTCGTGATATTTATGTTTTTGTGGCATTGAAATTCTATTAATAGATTGACAGATGTGGGCCAAACTTGACATTTCAGCCGAGCAAATACGGTGGACCGCGATTCAATTAGGATAACATAGCCGAGTAGTTTCCTCGTCGCGCTTCCTCTTCCCATTATCGTGGGGCGAATACCGAGCTCCCCGCGGTTATGCATTTCCGACAGCCAGGTACGCGCGGATTAATACGAAATAAACGGGGAATATTATTTAGCGAGGATCATCGATGTAACTAAATTCTGTTATCAATTGCGACGATAAACTGACGCATTAATAATCGAGAGTCAATTTTTTAACGACGCTGAAGTTTCCAACGTTGGGGTCCAACGAAATGAATGAAAACAAAATGATACATCCATCAGTTTATTATTTCACGAATCATAATTGTGTAGGTTGAAAAACTACGAAGTATAAATTCGGCAGGAAATAAATTAGATAATTGCTGGAATTATTGAACAATTTTTTAGATCATTTCGTTGGGCTCCAACTTTGGAAACTTCAGCATCATATTTTTTATCGAGCTTCGTTAAATTTTAGTGACGAAGCCTCGGCGAGTGGAGCAAAAGTGCAATATTTTTGTTTCCTTCACCAGGGCGAAATTCGTCAATGGAACAAGATCGATTTTCACATCGCTCGAAACGTTCTGGGCTCCGGGAGAACTGTGAATGAAAAATTCACTGCAATGTCGCCAGATTGATCGGTCCTCGCGATGTTTGATGTCAAGTGAGTTCTGTAAATCTGCGAAAATGCTTGAATTTTTAAAAAATTTTTCCAAGGGGATGGAAAATCTGTTTGAACGACATTTTGGCACCGAAAAAATCGATTTCGTTCGAGTTCGCGATATCTTCAGTTCCATTTTACGGCGAATCCCAAAAATCCGTTATTTCGTAATCATCTTTGAGAAAAATAGTGCTCGAAGCGATTAAACTCAGAGAAATATCGTTTAATAAAATTTCTCAAACGTAACGACCCCACGCGCGATATTCATGCACTTGATAAATGAAGAATTTCCTCGATACTTTTCTCCTCCGCGTTCCAGAGAGCGAGTACGCTGGCAAATTCATTAACGTGAAACGTTTCTGTTTACCTTGGTGCGAGGAAACTGAGGATACGAAATGTTGAATTTGAGGTCGGAAGAATATAAACGAGAGGAGAAGATGAGAGCGAAGAGAAGCTATTTGTCTCGGACACTCGCACTGAAAGCGCTCGTGAGAAGATATTTCGTTACGACGCAGTCCCAGATCCTCAACAATATTTTTTCACACCATCTCTTCAAAGATGCGAGTCTCAAAATGATTATTTCTCGGAACCCCGAGCGTGTTTCCATTCCCAAAATTCATTAAAAACTTCGTCCCTACTGACGAATGGAGAAAAATTGAGTTCATCCAGTGCTCCGATTCCGCCTTGTCGAAATATCTTTCCACCCCAACCGCGGAGAAGGAAAGAAGGCGTCAATTCGTCCCTGGCGAAGACGCCAGGCTGGAGTTGGAAAATTGGAAAATTGATTAGCAAATGAGGGCGTTGGATAAGAATCGGATCCGTAACGATCATGAGGATTAAAATGAAGAGAAAAAACAAAACAAAAGATTAGAAAGAACGAGAAAGTGGGGAGGGATAAAAAGGGGGAAGCTGGATAACGTAAAAGAGCGCTAGAGCCGGGGCGGAAGAGCAAGGGAAAGATGTGCCCCCAGAGAAGCGGTCGATCTCGAAGTTTGAATAGAAGGGAAAGAAAGGAAAGAGGGCAGGGAGAATGAAGAAGAAAAAAATCTCTTCAAGAGGCTATAAAGAGTGGTGTGCACTGTGCGAGGGACAAGAGGATGAGGGCCAAGCTGCTGGTCCGAAGGAAAGAGGTTTGCAGGCTGTACATGGATATAGTGTCGCATTAGGGGGAGCAGTGAATCGCGAGTGGGGAGGGCGAGAAGGTGTTTTATAGAATAGAGAGGCCAGAAGAGAGACATTGTCTTTCAGTCTCTTTTTCTGCTCTTCTCTCGCTCTTTCCTCTTCTTTTCTTTCTCGCTCTCGATCTCCGCGTGTACATCCCCTCGAGTGCTACGACAGCTCTTCTATTTCTGACAAAAGAGAGGACTGGGAAAATCCATCCTGCTCACCCTCCGATCCTCCTCGGCAGGTCCCACGTGCATCTCTCAGATTTCCAAGTCATTTCGCTAAATGCTTCTCCTCGAAACATCCATCCGAAGATCTATTTTCCCGGCGGTATTTAGACCCAACTCAATGCTCTTTTCGCGAAACTGCTGGTACGACTCGAGCGCGGTTTTCGATCGATTCAACCGATTGCTCGCAACAGTTCGAAGCCTCTTTTGCTTCCTTTATCGCGGGGCGTAAAAAGCAGTGCTTCCGGGGTGAGCGACGGGCCAGCACCGGACCATTGGACAATCCCATTTTCATCCCAGTTTATCCGTATCGAGCTAATTGAAAAAACGTTATCCGAGTTGATTCCTCGAGTAATTCAAATCAGCGGTTCGCGTCTCCTCGCAATGCGCCCCGACGCGAGCGCGCCTTTGAGAATCTGCTCCCCGCGGATACAATTCATTGCCGCTCGGGAATTAAGGAAGACCTGCGGAAAATACGATGAGGAGGAGACGCGTGCTCGGGGCGGGGGAGCCACTTTGACGAAGATTCTCCGTTCGTAGCGGGCCCGAAGAAAAAGAGTTTTCCTCGCGGTAATTCACTCCGGTACGCTTAGTTTTTTTCGTTAGGAAAACACGTTACTGAGTCAGGAAGAAAGGAAGCGAATCGAATGATCGTTTTGATAAAAATCAATGCAAAAAAATCACGAACTTCGAAAATGGAAAATCGTTTTCGAACTCGATTGAAAAACATTCGAAAATTCATTGGAAAATCGAAGAAAACAAGTCTGTTGAACCTCGCGGGGAGTGCCAAGAAAAACGAAGGAATGGAGGACATTCGTTGAAGAATTTAAGCACACCGGGAGCTTCCAAGGGGAAGGGAAACTTGAGGACTTTTCAAGGACATCAAAGTCCCTGCCGAAACATCAATTAATTGGATCAAAGAGTCGTCAAACGGAAAGAAATTGTGCGAAATGAATTTTCCTCTCGTAGAGCAACCGGTCGTATTCAATGGAGTGCCTGCGAGACTCCGACGAATATTTGCCTCGTAAACGGAGAGGAGGTCGAATAGATTAAAAGTAATTAAGATCGAATTACGCGGTTGGAGTTTTCGATTATAATCGACGGTTTGAGTTGATAGTATTGTGTTCTCGAAATTTGCGAATTAGTTGTTCTACAGAGATCCGCGCGCGCTCTCGCTCTTCGTTATGCACTCGGATAGAACGTTGGTAATTCCATTAGCTCGTTTAATGTAATATTGCCTTTGTTCGATTAGCTCGCGAGTTGTGAAATGATGGAAAATTAGAGAGAAGTTAATTTGGCAGTGATCGCAAAATAGCGTGTTTCCTGTTCACAGGAAAAGCTACTAAAAAAAATGCTAAATGTACTGGCTCCGCAATTACATCGAAAAAGGTCGAAGAGCCGATTCCAAAGTTCCGAAAGTTTGGCGACCTCAACTCTCGCGGATTATCCTCCCATTTGCATACGAATATTCTCCACGCGAATTTCTCCGTTCCCTCGAGCATCGATCGAAGATAAAAACTATTTGGGGATCGTGCGTGCAATCAATTCCTGTTCCGAGAACACAAATTTCAGGGGACACCGCGAATCTAATTTTTTACACGCATTTTTAGGCATGGGGACTTCCGAGCAGGGAGACAAAAAACCTTCATTTTTCCTTCACACTCTCCCGCGACGTCACATTTTTCGGAGAGGAGAAAAAGCCCAAAATTTCCGAAAAATCAATTTTTCTTCGACATTCTTTTCAACTTTTTTGTTGTAGCAACGAAAATTCACTGCACTTTGGCAGGGCTGATAAAAACGCTGAAAAGTTTACAACGATCTGAAATAATTACCGTTTAGGACAAAAACAAAGGATATAAGTGTGCAGAAATTCAACGAAAGTTCCGCCAATGAAAGCGAATTAGAAGAAACGAGTAAAAAAAAGATAATCAACGGTTCGAAAATCCGAAGAAAGTAGGATGGAACGAAAAAAAATTTTATTCACTCCACCAACGAAAAATAAACGAAAAAAGAAAAAAAAAAACAACATTCGAATTAATTATGAGCGCGAACACGTTTTTTCCGTGAAGCTGCGACGGTGCGGGACGGTGCATGAGCGTGGAGAGTCGTTCGGATATTTTCTACCATTCTGCACCGTTTAGTTTATCACGAGAAATTATGAGGAGAAAAGGAGAGCGAGGTGTGCAATACCTCGGAGATAACACCGAGAGAAAAAATTCGTAGAAGAGGAAAAAAAAGGAAAAAAAGCGCGTGCAATCCTCGTTGCAGGCGCTCCATTAATAATGTTGGATTTTCTATAACCGTGAATTGAGCCCGCGTCTCGTATTGTTTCAGAGGTGAAATGATCGTCAGAATAATTCGAGCGTTAATCTGCCTCCGTAATAATCTGTTAAATTCAATTGTTCTGGAGAATCGGCACAAACGTTGATAGACGACGAAAAATAAAAGCTTCCAACAGACCGAAACTAATTTTTCCGTTGGCCACGTCGTTGTTTTCAACAGTAAATACACAAACACGCGCGAGAAAGACTCACCGTGTAGGCAATCGTGTTTTCCGGCTGACAGAGGCGACTGTGTTTTTTCTCCATTGCGACACTTCCATCTTTGCTCTCACTGTCCGAATCTGAAAAAAAAAACGAAGCGAATTGTAATTTACTTATGAATCGGTGTGCCTGTGCGAGCCCTCTTTATCTCTTAGTTCGCTGAAAAATTTAAATCGAATCTATCACTCGGATGTGCGCGCATGTTTTCAAAAGTCTCCTTGACAATTGAGCCAAGGGTAAAATCGATAAGTTCAAGAGCATTTCCGAGAGCAACCAGGCTTAATGGATAAACAAGCATTGGACGATGTGCTCTCTCTCTCGCTCGCTCTCTCGTAGCTGCACGTGATTCACGTACGTATGATCAATATTGTAAGACCTCTGTAGAGACGTTGCATCGAAAGGATGGAACGCGTGATAGAGATCGATCGTCTGCCTGACTCGTGCTCCGGCTGTGTCCCTCTTCTTCGGTTTCTCTCCGAGCGACGCTGGAGCACAACGAACGGTGACAGAACGAGGGAAATAAATGATGATTGTGGACAATTTAGTGTTCTGGTCATGGGCGATTTATCGCATCTTACGAACTCACTCGACGGTCTTTTAATTGAACGATTATGCGACGAGCGTCGATCTGGGATCGATCTCTTATTTTCGTTTCGTCAAGGAAAACAATAGAGTTAGAAACTTCGAAATAATCGGTCGACACGAAGAGAAACGTTTTCTCTCAAACTCGTGCAACTGGACGTCCGCATCGCTGAAGTTGACTACAGAAAGATAAATTCATTTTGTTCCGAAGGTTGAAAGAATAAAAATGAGGAGAACGTGAAACAAGAGAACCTGTCAAAGTGACATTTTGGCGAATTGAGATCGAACTCGGAACTGCCCGACGATCGTTTATCTCGAACCTCGTCATCGTGCTTCCGAAGTAATTATTAGACAGAGAAGTTTTACTTTGAAATGAATAAAGCGTTACGAGAAATGTATGAAAAAAACTGGATCGAAAGACGCCCGTGAAAAAACGAGCGAAAGTAACCGAAATACGGGGAAGTCGGGGGTCGATGTGAGCGAGCTTAAAAGTGGTTTCATTAGAAAATCACTTTTGCTTTTTTACACACGCACTGAATTACAGCATAAGGAAAAATCTGTGGCATGTTCGTACGAATGTGTTCGACGATGAAGACTCGCGTGTTGCATGCTCGGTATCGTAACTTATGCAACTCCGACACCATATTGGTTTTGCATCGTTATTATTTACGGTTACAAAGCAAAAGTTAGCGTCGCAACGAGTACTGAAAGTGCTGCTCGACACACAGGCCCGAAGTGCGAATGCTCCAGTAAACAGAGCATCGCGCAATCAATCGCTGCAACGAGACGCGCGTCGAGTTAACGAAGCCAGAATAACAGCTCTTGAAATTTGACCGGGAATGGAAAAAATGCCGATGGTTTTACACCTACGCGAACTTCCTTCACGCAAGCCGGTCTTCGAATCAGTCTTTGGCCAGCCCCGGGAAAAACTTGATCTCGCGAAGTGGGGGATTTAAAAAAAACGTTATAAAAGTTTTCGAAGCGTCGAAACAATCGAAAAAGGGTACGAAAGTGTCGAATTTTTGCGAAACTTTTCTTGAATTTTTTCCTAAAGATCGATTAAATTATGACAGGGGAAATGAAATGAGCGAATCTGATCGAGTAATTATTTCTCTGAATTCGTTATTTTGACATTCGATCTGATATTTTTCTTTAGCTGTGTAAAGGTAAAAACAAAAAAGTACCTAATTTGACGTGAACGAATTTCTCGGGAAACAGCGAAAGCGCGTCTCCCTCGACAACGTAAAAAACAACGTAGTCCCGATATTTAATTTCGTAAATGTGAACGTTGTTGATAACTTCGTAATCGAATGGAAGATCAGGGTCGACGTTCGATCCTGGGATTTCACTGTCACTGTATTCCTCGTAAGCCGGCATATTGATTCGCGATTTTCGTGTGTCCCTCACGAGCGACGTTTGCGGACGAACTGAGAACTGACTCGAGGTGTGGGACTACAAAGGAAAGGGTCGACGCCGCCGTTCTGCCACTGTTTACATTCGTTTCTGGGAGATCGGACACTTTTCTGACGAAATATAACGATAAACACAAGTTATGTTCGGTTGAGTCGTTTGCCAAGCGATCGTAGTTCCGATGAATTCTTTGTGCCGAAAATTTTTCGTTCGCGAAGCACTCTCGATCGGTTTACGAAGCACTGATTTTTCGGTCAACTTTCGACTCGATATTTTTCAATCGTTTGCGGCTGTGCTCAGCTCAAAATTTGATCTCGAACTGACGACAAAAATCGCTGCGACATCTCGCCGAGTCCAAACCGAGTCGCGTACTGCATTAGCGTCAGATAAAATAAAGCGCTTCGTTAGCGAGTCCAGGAGGACATGCGGAGTGTCAGTCAGCGGGGTAATATGCGATACGTGCTTTATAATCGGCTCGCTAAATAATCCCTTAAGAAATCGCTGCGAGAATGTGCCGATGAAGAGAGAATGACGGGGAGCTCAGATTGGAATGGACCGGACGTTATACAGTCACGTTCGAGTAACGCGAGCGTTCAACTATCGATATCAACGGTCTAAAAAAAATTCTCAACACCTAGACGCGTGGAAGTCGAATTTCCATAATAAAGTGCAATTTCACAAGCAGTTTCGAACTGAATTTCTCGGTGTCATCGAGCTAAACTTTCATCGTACTTAACACTTGGGGACTAAGCGAGTCCCCAAACTTTCCGATGACGTTGAAGTTTGCAACGTTGGAGTCCAACGAAATGATGTAAAAAAAAACTCTCCAATAATTCGAGTAATTCTCCAATTTTCTTCCCTCCCGAATTTGCAAACTCGTGGTTTTTCAACCAACACCGATGCTTCGTGAAATAAATCGGTGAATTACAAGTGTTTTTTTCCTTCATTTCGTTGGACTCCAACGTTGCAAACTTCAGCGTCGTACTTTCCGAGTATCGAAACGTTCACAAAAAATTCCATTTTCTCTACAATTTCAAAATAATTTCATTCATCGAACACGCTCCAAGTTCAATGAAAATAATCATGAAAAAAAACATTCAGGTACCCATCGGAATTCGAGCGAACAAGTGTCGGACAAGTGTATAGAAACGCCCCATACAATCGTCTCGGAGCTGAGTCAGACTTGCAGCCGGGCTGACATGTTTTTTTCTTTTTCTTTTTTTTTTCCTATTAAGTCACTCAGCTCTCGGTGACGAAGAGTATTTATAATGAGATGATAAATAAGTTTACATTGATAAGTACAGTCATAACGGGAGACGCGAATATTTGTGCTCGCGTGACCATATTTGTATATATTCGTATATAGGAATGAGCCATTGACCGGTAAAGTGTGAAACATTTTATACAGTTTGTATACGCTGGTATGTGACCATTTTGATAGTCATTGAAACACGTTGCAGAAACTCGACGACGCACGGTTTGTCAATTTTGTTCTTTATCACGCGTGAAAGAGGTCGAGACACGAAGAGCTTATCCGAAATTTCATGACCTTAAGATCGATTTTTTTTGTTGGGATTAATAAAATGTTATAAACTCGTGATAAAAAAGTCTCGGGAAAGTAAAAAGTGTGATAAAGATGAGGATTTATGGAGGGATATTTGCGATCGACGTTCGAAGTCCTCTTTTATTATGAAATTGAGTTGTCGCGTTTTAAGTTAACCAGGATATCGATTCGGATCGATTAATTGCCGGGGCTAATACGCGATCGAGTAATCGAGATTGCGGAGGAATTAAATTTATCAAAAAACTCGATCGTGTTGTGTACCGAGTTCAGCTTCATGATTTTTTTTATCGAAGGCAAACCCGTGAGAGAACACGATTCGATAGTCCGCGATGAAACGTTCCGAGAATCGTTTAGATTCGAGCTTTTTCACCCGCCACTCATTTAATCGTGTCAACCAATCGGATTGCCTGATTTTCTGCACTTATCATCACTTTTTCTGCAAACAACGCTCGACAGAAACACGCGATTAAAACCGCTTCCTGCATTCGAATTTCACGCGAAGATAAATGACTTCGATAGTGAGCAGACGTCGACGGGAATAATGGCAGCAGTTAGCGCTCGTTAGTGGCGAAAAGAAATTTCATGCCCGAAACGTCATCGCAAGAGTGTCAATAGACTGGCCCTCGTGGCTATTCACTGCCTGATGAAACACTCTCATGAAATTGTCGCTATAAAGTATTGACAGTCACGCCTCTGGCTGCAGAATAAAATAATCTTTCGAGTGACTCATGGAAGTGTCAACGATCAAGCGTTATGCAACGCAGTAATGCATTGATCAATTGTTATCCGGAGAATGAAAAAAAAAACCAATTTTTTTCCACAACGAAAATCTCATTGTGAAAATCGTTTGAGAATTGATGGATTATTATTAACTCGACTTTGTTTATTTCCAAATAAAATGACAACGCGCGATCGGCTTTTCAACACTTGAACGATCACTTGGCAAACTTGCTTTCGACGAGCACGTAAAACGCCCACGAAAATTAGCACAATTTCAAACGTAATGCCACGGTTGATTTACCATTTTTCGAAAGAGCTCGAAACACTCGCGAAAGCGTAATTAACGCGGTCGAACACCGAGCAATTTCAGGATTTTGATAACGCCACGAAAATTAACTGGAAACATCGTTGTTGTTTAAAACTGGGACAAAAACAAATGTTTGGCTTGAAACTCTCTCGAATGTTTGGCTGTGATGCGAGACTCTCTCGGTGTGACGAGTTACCGACGACTAGTAAAGCAAGGCTTCGCTTTCTTGTTTTTACTGTAGTGAAACTCTCGTACAATGTGACACACGAGTTTATCAGCGACACGCGTTAGTGACCGTGACGGCCATACTGAAATTACGTCACAAGGAGATCGCGGAATTGTTCAAAGTGGGAAAACAAACGTGTGGTGTCGCTTCGCGACACGGTCGGTCGCTGGTGGCGCCAAACGTTTGACGAATCAACATAACCTAATCGAGTGTACGCGGTCGCATTTTTTACAACGTTTATACACTTCATTGCCGACGGAGCTTTGGACGTTGGGACACGAATCAGACAGCACCGCGTACGTTTTATATAGAAATTTTAACCAAAAACGTACAAGTAGAATATCAAAGCAACATGAAAATTAATAGGCCGTGAATGAATCTCGTTCACAAATAACCTAAAAAATCTCACGAAGCGAAATGAAAGTGAATGGTTTCTGAGTTTTTATTCGTTTATACCAAAAGCCCACGAGTGCGATCCACAAAATATTTCGAGGATGAAAAAATCGATTATTCTAAAATATTCTTGATCACTTTATTCGACTACTTTGCGGAGTCTGCAGGTGAGCATTGTTTTTTGCACGAATTTTCGGAATTCTTCAACACTCGACAGGCTCAAAGCCGAAAGTGTCGTGAAGACGGCTGAAGTTGAAAACACAGTTTCAAGGAATGAGATCGAATCGAATCTTTGCTCGATGCACCAAAATAAAGCGTTTCACGCTCTCTGTTCGAGCGTATCAAAAGCGTTTGGGATTTCGGCAGAAATTTAGCCGCCATTTCTCGAAGCATGAAATTTTTTGACGACATCCTGATAAAAACCGCATGAAATTTTCGGACGTTCCAGAGCTGTTGGGTTGCCCAACGTGTCAGCACACACGACCGCACGTCACCGACCAATCGAGCGTTTTTGCTGCCCCGAAACTCCACGCAGTAATGGAATCTCGCTATGAAGACAGACGCTGGAATTGCTTCGAATGCGGAGGGAAAACCGAGAGTGCGATTGAGGGTGCAAGTCAAAGAGGTACACAGAGGTAAGCGAGAGCATCGAGCGAGAGAAGCGCGGTAGAATCACATTCGGAATTTGGGTCAGACCGGTCAGACGCACGTGTTTAACCTCGCTCAAATATTTCGTCTCTGTGCTTACATCCCTTGAACAGTACACACGCATGTAAACGGAATAATTCATCGGACTGAAACGACGCGGATTTCGTAAATATGGCGACCGATGACGTTATCGCTCGTCATTTAATATTAAGCATCGATGTTGCAGCTTCGATTATGCTTCCCACTCCGTTTCCTGGGTAAACGTGAGCGCTCGTCTCCGTCGATTGAGCGTATTTGGGCCGTTCGAAGGAAGAAAAAGGTCCGAGGACTCGTACGAACGCGTGTGCCAACTTCGAAGGCGCGTATTCAGTCGTTTACTTCGAATCCTGGGAGTTTTGATGCCGAAACTCGACGCTAAATTGACGGTAATTATGAAGGAGGAGAATTTATGAATTTTTGAAGATTTTATTTAAAAAATGGAGTTTGAAATGAAAAAAAAAAAAGAGTTGGAATTGGAGATCGCAGAGTTTAGTGACTTTGCGAGCGATCTCAGGATCCGAGATACAATAGACTCGACTCTCCTTTTAGGACGAAAGTACAACGAGATCTTCGGAGGGAGATTCGGCTCGAAGTGCCCGAAGAAAATCCACACTCGAGGGGGACGGAGCTCGATCTTGGAGAACGCGGCGAAGAGGCCTTCCACTGTGAGATCGAGGCCACCAGGAGCGTCGACCGGAAGCCAAGCTGTGCTTTTCGTAGTTTAGCAAAGTTTGCAAACTCTCTCGTTTGGCGGACCTCCCAAAAAGGAACGAGGGAGAGATAAGCTTGTGCCGCGAAGCTCGCCGAGCTGGCGGAGGACTTTACAGAGCCGAGGGGCTCGAAACTTGATCCTTGCACCGTGGAAAAGCCTCCGGGGAAGATCGAATTGGGAAGGGACGAGAGGTACGCACCAGCGTGGAACTTAATATCCGGTACGGACCCGGGCCCCTCCCCCCGAGCGAATTTACCGACATTTTTACTCGTTACTTCTCTTTATTCGCTGCTCACTGTTGCGCACGCGAACACAAACGTACTCCGGCTGAGTCTTAAGGAGTTTCGGTACAAAAGTCTAAATGTTAAGAAATTGATGAAATTTGGTGATAATGTTCTTCAACATCAAGTGCGAAAACTCAAATTTTTTCAAAATTTTCTTCTACTTAGTTATCGAGTAATTACGCATTAAAGCAGATTTCTTATGCCCGGAATATATATGGAAACGCTATGCTTATACACGTGAACTTTAGTGATCAATTACTCGATAACTGTGTAGAAGAAAAATCTTAAAAAATTTGTATTGTCAAATTTGGCACTAAAGAATATGTTCACCAAATTTTATAAAATTCTGAACTTTTTGAATTTTTTAATTTTTTTAGCATGGATTAGCATGGCAACATTGTATCGCCTGTACCGAAACTCCTTAAATAAAAAATAGGGAACTTTAACAGTATCGAATCCGAACAGGCTCACTTTCTTTGGAAAATGCAGGTGCAAATAATGGCACAGATGAAAATCAATTGAAAAAGGATGGAGGGCCATCGGAATTTGGATTTTTCCCAAGCTTCTTTTGCTACAAATTTTCGTAATAACTTTTCTCATACTTTAGTGACGCGAATCGGAGGATCGTGGAACTGAGGAAACTCCAAAATACCTTGCGATCCGGAGTTGACCGTTGATGTTTTTCGAGCAGAATTTTTCATCGGAAATTTCAGTCGATTATTCGGATGACAAATGGGTAACAAGTCCATCGAGTCAAGGTCGAAGCGAGGACTCCTCCGAGATGATGAATCCGCAACGAATGTCAAAAGGACGTCTTTGAACGAGAGAATTTTCAACGTTGGAGAAAAACCTTTCCGAAGAGACGCATCGAGACGCGAGCTGTCGGAAGCGACACACATTTGTTCGTCTTTGAAAAAAGTGAGTCAATGAGATTCAGGCGTTTGGAATGCTCGTTTCTTGTACACCGGCAGCGCGGCAGACGTCGCGGCGTCTCCTGTACAGTTATTTTATTTCTAGTCAGCCTCGCGATCCACTCCGCGGAGCTTTTGCGTTTTAAAAATACGGGAAAAGATGCCGCGAGGAAATATTGTGGAGAACATTTGACAAAGATGCGAAGACTAATTCGAAGATTTCAAAAGAGAAGCGAATCGAAGCTTCTTTGTGAGCCCCAATTGGATTACTGAAGTCCACGGTTCGCTGTTATTGTTTGCTCCTTTTGCTCATCATTCGTCGCCACTCCCGTTCGATTCTCATTTCCATTTCAAAGGATTTGGTCATGACACCGATTCCCACGAAGAATTTGATAAAACGAGTTCAAAGTTCGCGTTTATTCTGAAATATTTGAATTTTCATTCGAGCTATGAAACTCACCTTTCGATAATTTGTCGACGGATTCGAAGCGGCTCTCGACCTTGCTTCGGAGCGAGTCCAAGTCGTAGGGCATCGTGAATCCATGATCGACGCTGCGGCTTTTGCTCCTGTGAAGAGAAAAAAAATAAAAAATTGCAAGTTGAGACGAGAGTACCGAGGAGAATTCGATATTCGTAGTTTGTCAAGGGAACTTTTAGTCGACGAAACATCGTCGACTATATAGGACATAAAAACGGAGGAGAATATTTGACGAGGGCTCGTCGCGATACGTGTACAGAGAAATCCTGGCACGAGCGATCCACAAGCGCGATTGGAGAATGCGAATAGAAAAACCTCAATTCTAAGCAAACAGAAATTCGAAGCGTTGTCAAATTGAATAAAATCAGAAATGCAAAAACGAGCGTGCCGTCGTCGTACGTACCTGAAGAATCCAGAGGCCGTGAGATTCTCGGTCGATCTTGTCTGCGTAACATCTTGTTGGGACATCCGTCGTGACCTTACGGATGCAACGATCAAACCACGAAAATAAAAGAAAACAGAAAAATGCAAAATAAGACTTCATGCGAGCAGGCAAAAATCATAAAAAACAATAACAAACAGTTTTACGAGTCAAACGCGATTTGAGGGGGGAAACCACATTAGGAGGCTCTTTGACACTCATTTTTTGGGATCTTTTTTTGATGGGAAGAATTGATTAAAACTTTATCAAATTTTCACATCATTTCATTCATATTTTAAACTGTTTTTGTGCATTTTTTAAAATAATTTCAGCCAAAAATAACGTGCCCAAAAAATCTATTATCATAAAATCTAAACGCTATTCGAGCCAACGATTTATGCGATAAATAAAAATAAATAAAATCGGATTCTTTGTACTAATTGAGTAGCAAATGAAACTGTGCAAAGATGGCAAAGATCAACGAAAAATTGCGTTATTTCCATGCGAAATTATCGGAATGACTGAAAATCATTGAAAAATGTTTCAGAGCTACGAGCTCGCCTCGATTTTTCGGTCTTTTAACCAAGCGAGTTCATCGTTTCTTTCGGAAACGTTTATTCGCTTTGAAGCCTGAAAATAATGTATTTAAATGTCAGCAGTCTCGCTTGCTTCGTCGCTCGCGATCTTAAACTTTCGAGGAACAAAAATGCACCTCGGTCAACGGTTAATTTGTATGTAGATGAGATCGAGCGGTGCGGCAAGCACCCGACTAGCCGTACGCTTCAGCGTGTGTCTATAGCCAATAGCTTTATACAGAGATACGTATACGTGCGGACTTTTGGGACGGGGATATATATGCACCTTCGTGGCAAAGTTTCATGCATACGAATGTCCAATTTCGCAGCAGTAATTCAATCGTAGCGCGAGACTTATTTCACCCACTCTCGAGGATCCGATCACGTTCGAGTTATCGGGGAGCGCATGCAGGGAGAGCGGTGGACGCGTATCCAGTAAATTTCGTGAGATATTGAAGAATTCTCGTGAGAAATAAAACTCGCTCGAAGCAGGCGGAGAC
Organism: Venturia canescens; assembly: GCF_019457755.1. NCBI lineage: Eukaryota > Metazoa > Arthropoda > Insecta > Hymenoptera > Ichneumonidae > Venturia > Venturia canescens. Next base: position 7,071,172 of record NC_057425.1, read on the forward strand.
GTTCGCGTAATACGTGCGCTTTCAGTTCTTCTTTCCCATCGATATTGCGAGTATCTCAATCGGGAGACTTTATCCCATCGAATGGACGACCGTTTTGACAGATGCGCGGGTATACATGGAGAAACCTTTTTTTATGGATATTTGGATAAATACATGGAAATATTCGCTATGCTATGCAGAAGGGCAGGGTCCGGTGTGTCAAATAAATAAATTGTAGAATGCTCGATGCAAAAACTTTAAGGAGGGTAGATCGCGACGTCACAACGTTGCCATGCTAAAGCATGTTAAAAATGTGAAGAATTTCAAAATTATAAGAATTTGATGAAATTTGGTAAACCTATTCTTTAAAAATATATAATACAATATACATTTTTTTAGATTTTTCTACCACGTAGCTCTCGAGTAATTGAGCACTAAAGTCCACGCTCAATTATTCGATAACCACGTGGTAAAAAAATTTGAAAAAAATTGTATTCCTATGCTTGGTGCCAAAGAACGTTGTCACCAAATTTGATCAAATTCTGATTATTTTTATTTCGTGATCCACCCGAAGGAAGCGACTGCTTGAAATTTTACTGCCGCTAGTTCATTTTCGTGTTTAAACCCACAACACCTCATATATTTTGCGGGCGCTTGAATTTTGCTGTTATTGAGCAAAATAAAAGTTATTTATTCCCTAAATTTTCATCAAATCATTTCATTATTTACAAACGCTCCCTGGTTTGTCACGAACGACAGACTCCACCAAGACCTTGGGGTAGAAAGAATTAAAACGCTTGCACAAAAACTATGCACGACATACGAAACAAGACTCGACCAGCACCCAAATCCACTCGCAAACACCCTCCTCGACGAACAAACGATCACGAGAAGGCTAAAAAAATACAAGCCCTTGGACTTACGTGAACGCTTCAACACACAATAAACACACACACACACACACAAATAGACTGAGTGTATCGATGGATACACCATCTACTAGCGCACACTACGTGCCATTTGCCCCGAATATGATTGTTCTACTCCCCAAAACTATTTATTGTTAAACTTAAGAGGATGGGTCAGTCGGTAACCTCACTTGGAATTTTCGAAATCGAAATTCTTTGAGACAGTTTGATCGATTAAAAAAAGGCTCTGTCAGCCTACGCGCAGAACGATGGTAAAAATCGACTGACAGAGCCTTTTTTTAATCGGTCAAACTGTGCCAAAGAATTTCGATTTTGAAATTTGCAGCCATCTCTCTCGCACTCACGATTGCGATATACCGACTGATCGATTCTCTTAAATAACAGATTATAGTTAATAAATAAAGAAAAAACAAAAAAGATTTCATTATTTACTATGTTTTTAATCAGAATTCGCTCGGTGTCCATTTTTTATATGACGCAGCGCGATATTTACTGTGGACTGCTGTGAGGGTTCCCCAAACAATTGTATTATTTGATAGACTCCGTATCGATGGTCATTGTAACATCGATGTGGCCCGACGTTCTATAAAAACGGTAATTTCTCGTATAAAAGTCTCTCCCTGTAGGGAAAAACATTTTTTTCACTCGCATTCATTTCGTTGAAAAAAGTTGGCTCACAATGTTTTCTGTCGAAAGGCGAATGCTGGGCGGTTCGTCCCCCAACTCGGGTCAGCAGTCCCCAACGATTTTTCCGCTCGAATCTCAATATTTTGGTACAAACAAATTTGTCGACGAAGAAAATAGCTTTCCCGGCGTAGACGAACGACAGCTTCGAATCCGAGGTGCTCGTCGTCGAAGAATCGACTAAGTTTAACGAGAAATGCTAACTTTGGGAGTCCTCGTCAATCCTGAGCACAGTTTACGAGGAGTCGTATACAGGAAAATGCAGAAACGCAAGTGCTCGGAGTTTGCAAAATCATTATTCGGAGCACGCACTCGCAGCACGTGTGAGCGGCGAGAACCCGGGACACTCGGGCGCGAAACGTGTTTGTTCCCTCGCTATTTTCCGAAACATAAGTCCACGCGAGTTGGCTAAGAAGTACGTTGTTCAGGGGACCGAGACGAACGCACCGCGAGGCACCACTCCGACGAACGAGGAGGAAGCATAAATCTGAAATTTTACACCGCGGAGAGTGCTCTCTCGCGCTTTCTTTATACAAATCCACTTTTCGTTTGCACTCTTTAAGGAGTTTCGGTACAAAAGTCTAAATATTAAGAAATTGATCAAATTTGGTGATAATGTTCTTCAACATCAAGTGCGAAAACACAAATTTTCTTCTACTTAGTTATCGAGTAATTACGCATTAAAGCAGATTTCTTATGCCCGGAATGTATACCTATATATATGGAAACGCTATGCTTATACACGTCAACTTTAGTGATCAATTACTTGATAACTGTGTAGAAGAAAAATCTTAAAAAATTTGTATTGTCAAATTTGGCACTAAAGAATATGTTCACCAAATTTTATAAAATTCTGAACTTTTTGAAATTTTTTATGCTTTTAGCATGGTTTAGCATGGCAACATTGTATCGCCTGTACCGAAACTCCTTAATCCGGTGCAGGAGAATTCCCACGATGCGCTTAATCGTGCGATCAGCCGCTGGAAAAATTCGTCCACCGGCTCGGTGTCGCAACTATTTTAATTGGAGAATCTGCTACAGAGGCCTCCGAGGGACACTGTTTCGTGAGAAAAAATTAACCGAGTTGAATTTTCAATGAAACAACGGTCCCAGCGAGGGAAGGGGGGCGAAAATTTCTCTCGGAAATTCAAGCCCCCGCGAAGCGACTGTACGGTGCGCGCTTCAGCCCACTTTGAGTCCCCGCGCGCAATTGTTTGCGCGAATTCGATGAAAAAGCCATTCGAGCTTTATTAGCCTCGCGACTCACTCGTTTTACAATCGCTGTAAAAGTTGCTCCGAGCACCCGAAAGCCGTCGTGCGAGTGCGCCCGAGAACAAATTACGTGGGAGCAGGATTGCGGACGGTTTGCTGTTTCAGCGCGTGCTAAACACGCTCGCTCCGCGAGCCCTTGCGTGACCCCATTTTCGTCGGTTATTTCAGAGCTTTCCTGAAAAATATGTTCGAAAAAGACGCGCTGTTTGAAACGGTCTCGGGACTCGATTCTTCGAGAAATTCGCAATTTTCTTGCCAGTCCATCGAGCCTGGAGTTGCGCGAAAAGTCGAAAAGTCTGAAGCTTTATAAATCCGTGTTATTTTCGTAACGCGACGACAACGAGATTGATAAACCTCAAAATTCTGTGAGGACACAATGAGAAATACGGTAAATGGGAAAGAGGAAAAATTAGAGAAGGGGAGTGGTGGAAGGAAAACGCGGGAAATGGGGCGAGTGCTCTCGACGCAGGTGCACATATTCGTGCCAAAAAGTTGCCCCGAGTTTATAATAGTTTTGCATTCACTGCTGCGCGACTCAGACTCGCGGGAGTTTCTGCGCGGTCACCTGTTGGGACCGATCAAAAAATCGCTCGAAGATAAACATTTGCGGGTGCACGCGTCTCGAGTCTCGGAGAAGAAAGACCGTCTGTCGTTTCGCCTTTAAATACACGCTCTGAAACGTATACGGTCGCCATCGTCACTCGGTGCATCACGAGAATGAGATATTATCTTGGCATCGTGCCTTCGCTCGAAGCGTCGCGTCATGCATATTCCTTGAGTTCTAGCTCGTCGATTTTTAAGCGTAACAATTTTCCAAAGAGCGATTTATCCTCGCTCGTTTTTCTCCAATAATCAACGAAAACTGTCGGGAGAATTTATTCTTCGCCAGAATAAAAATATCAATCGATGCGGCAGCTCACGATTATTCGATCGGAGGCTCGACACGACGAACGCAGAAGTGGACTTTCATGGCAAAATCGGAGATGCCAACGAGACGAACTTTCTCTCAGGAAGGAGCGAAATTCCCACGAACTGCATAAACTTGAATTTTGAAAAGTTTCGCGTTGCGTCAGCGAGCCAATTCCACGTGCCATACCAGGAAACTGCATACTTTCTCATTCATGTTGCACGAATGACCTTTGAAATTACTACTCGTACACGCTGCTACGCCACCTTTCCGGAATTTTATCCCACTGATCCCCCACGGGTGGTGAGAATTCTAGGGTTCTAATATTTCACGACAACCGACTTTGTGCATTGGAGCTTACACTTGCCAGAGATATTGACAAACAAATTCCTTTTGTCTCAGTCTCTGGGCCAAAAAATCCAATACCACGAAGCCATTAACGGGGAATTACTCTTGAATCTAAATTCTTCAAATTTCTGTCAAAGGAACCGTAAAAATGAAACGAACGGCGACAACACTAAAAACGGACGATAAAGAGAAGAAAAAGAAATGTTGAGTATTTTTCTAGATTTTCCTCTAGCAAAATACATGGAAAGCCTGTGCAGCAAATGTTCGAGAACATTTTTTCTGTTAATTTTCAAAAATCTCAATCTTTTCGATCCTCTGAAAAAATCTTGAGCCTCGCCTCGTGTCAGTGTTGCTTCCGCGGCGGCTTCGAAAAACTTCCATTTTCCCGAAAAACTTGTTTGTGTTTAATCCAAAGCATTTTTTACCTTCCGCAGAATGTCCATCTTCAAATACCCATCAAAATCGATTTCTCATTCGTTCCCGTCGTTACGAAGAGCGAAGAAAAAGTGTGTGACCGCGGCCCTCACTGCGGCGTGCAGACGGGGATTATATTTACGGAAAAGAGAAAATCGTCCGTAGTTTCCGACCCCGATGGAGGGTTCCCGTTGAAAAGGCGAACTCGCAAGAGTCGAATCGTTGCGACGACGTCTCTGCGCGTGAACAATTTGACCTTTGCAGCGATCTCCAAAATTCAGGGATTTCGAAACGAGCGACGAATCCCCGCAGATATTTGGAGCGTGTAAAAGGGAAATATGACAGAGCAGCGATGATAAAAGTCGTCGCGAAAGGACACGAGAGAATATGCGAAAATTTTGGCGTTGCGCGTCGACGCAGCGGGTGGCCGGTGGAGCATGTAACTCTTCTACTTACGCTGGTGAGGTCGTGGAACGAACGGCCGTAATTTCGCCGGGAATGAAAGAGAGAGCTGGAGTGGGAGGAGAATAGAAATTCACGCGAGTAGTGTTGGCCATTTACGGTCGGACGTAACGGCCAGACCGGGCTCTGGTGCGCCTGACGGCCGCGACCCGTCCGGCTTTTTATTACAAAACGCTCCGCGTCGCCGACGTACCGCAGTTCTGCGTATTTACCATTAGGACATTAACATTAACAGAATTTAAGCTCGAATGTGCGCGGCCTGCGTTGAACGCGCGGACGGAAGCTCTTCGTACTGCGGAGTGTAAACATGGAGGCGTTGAAAGACGACGCTGAAGTTTCCATGCAACGTTGGAGCCCAACGAAATGAATGAAAACAAAATGATACATTCATCAGTTTTTTATTTCACGAATCATAATTGTGCAGATTGAAAAACTACGAAGTATAAATTCGGCAGGAAATAAATTAGATAATTGCTGGAATTATTGAACAATTTTTTAGATCATTTCGTTGGGCTCCAACGTTGGAAACTTCAGCATCGTGTTAAAAGCCTAAACGTACAGCGTCCACCTTAAGCTATTGCTTTCGCACGGCGTATTTTTTCGTAGCACAAATTGGGGCACTCGAAATTTGGACTGATTTATAACCTCTGAGAAGTCGCGGTTACGTGGGAAAAGCTTCTGCTTGTGCCATTTTTCTAACTCGCCAATATCTCTTTTAAGGTTACTCCTAAACGCTTTTAGACCAAGTTCAACGTACCTATTAAACTTATTGTTAGTAGATGTGTATTCAAGCATATTTTATTAACGTGAAAACATATTTAAAATGATAGTTTTGCAAAACTATCAAGTGACGGATGCAAATTTCCATGACGACACATTTTCACAGGTATTTTTCAAAGAATCAACTGTATTTTTTAACCGATTTCATTGCACCGAGTCTCATTTTGTTCCTCAACTGATCCTCTACGAATTCACCACGTAGATTTTCCTTTAAACTCATTCCTGAGAGAAATTATGAATGAAAAAGTTTTTTCACTCAATGAACAATTAGCTGCAACGGTGAAACGATCGAGTTAAAAAAACAACTACACGGTGGATTCATAGAGGACCGGTTGACGAACAAAATGAAACTTGTTGCAATAAAATCGATGGAAAAACGCAGATAAGTCTTTGAACAATACCAGTGAAAATGTGTCAGCGTGAAAATTTGCATTTATCAGTTGATGCTTTTGCAAAACTAGCGTTTTTAATATTTTTACATCTTAATAAGATATGCTGTAATACAAATCCACTAACAATACACTTAATCGATACGTTAAACTTGGTCTATAAGCGTTTTGAAAATTTAGCACTCATTTACATAGCATGCAGTCCAGGAGTTACCTTAAGATGATGGATCAGTCGGTAATCACACCTCGAATTTTTGAAATTGAAACTCTTTGACATCGTTCGTCCGATTAAAATAATAAAAATGTCATCGTACGCAGCACGATCGCAAAAATCCGATGACATTTTTATTTTTTCGATCAGACGAACGATGTGGAAAAAATTCCTTTTCAAAATTTGCAGCTATCTCTCTCGCACTCACGGTTGTCATTACCGACTGATCCATCATCTTAAGGAGGTTGGATCGTGACGATACAATGTTGCCGTGCTAAACGATGTTAAAAACATTAAAAATTTCAAAATGATAAGAATTTCACAAAATTTGATAAATGTATTCTTTGAAAATATATATGACAATGTTAATTTTTTTAAATTTTCCTATTACATAGCTCTCGAGTTATTGAACATTAAAGTTCACGTGCATAAGCATAGAGTTTACGTATATACAGTTATGCATCACGTGCATAAGAGCTTGGATTTAAAGCTCAATTATTCGGTATCCATGTGGTAAAAAATTTGGAAAAAAATTGTACTTGTATACTTGATGCCAAAGAATGTTATCACGAAATTTTGTCACATTCTGATTGCTTTGATTTCGTGATACAACCTCCTTAAGAATTCGGTAACCCTTCATTTTTATAGTCGCTGGTCGGACTCTTCACATTTTTTTCTATCTGTGAGACAGTTTGCATCAGGAATTTAGAATTATTTAGTGTTGAATTATGGAATAGAAATTTCGTGATGATGCTCCGTAAGGTCCCGTATAAATTTTACGATTTTTCAAGTTTCAATTCTTCATTAAATGTTCGATAACCTGACCTGAGATTTCGCCAATCTGTTCGCATGCATTTTTACTTTACTGTTATTTAAAACCAGTTATTCGTAGAATATTCGCGTTCGTGAAAGAAATACCTCAAGTTTTAACGTCTGCAATATTTCCCTGTCGGATATTCAACGCTTTCGTTGTGGTTGGAGTGCATTTATTCGGGAGTTCAAAAAATCGTTATGGTCCCTGCTTTATTTATTTTGTTGGCAATTGAATTTTGGTGTTTTACTGAAAGATTTCGTTTGGCGAATCCAATGAATTTTCTTTGGGCCGATAAAGCTTCGAAGCTTCTCCGTGAGGCTGAACATTTCGTGTGTATTTCGTTCCAGTTTCCATAATAAAATTAGAGCTCATTGTCGCTCCGATAATACTTCGGCTCGATACCGCGCCATTAATAGACTTTAAACTCGTAATTTATCAGTGCGAGTTTGCACTTTATAAAGAGAAATGCAGAAACCGAGGCAGAAACGAGAACGAATTTCGGTGCGATTTCTGCGGCTCGGAACGCAGCTGATACGAAATCGCTCGGGCGAGCGATTACGCGAGCCCAGGTGGCGCGTACCCCGTAAAACGAGTGGACCGGGAAACAAATATTTGTACGCGAGAGCTCGGCTCGTTACCGACCAGATTATGCGAATTTTCGTATCCGTTGTGGCCGTTCAGGGACCGGGCGCGGTACGTCGCTAATTATTTCAAATTATAATAAAAATTTCGAAAATTGTGTGTTAAACTCCGCTGGATTCGGAGCTCTGCGAAAAACGCCGAATATTTTATGCAAATTTCGATATTTCGATCGCAGTAACGCAACATCACTGATTAAAATATTGTGCGGAGACCTCGTTCACGATCGTTTCGTACACAAAACGATTTACGAAGCGAGCTATCGGTGTGACAATAATTTCGAGGCAAAATTCAGCGCAGTCGCGTGTCCGCAGCAGTCTTTCCATTAGGAAAAGTCATTCGTGACGATAAACACGATTAATGAAATTTGTTAATCGAGACACGTAAATTCTCGACAGGATATGAGAGACTAAAGAATTGCAATTGAGATACCAAAAGAGGAAGAAGCCCGAGACGAACGAGCAGTACAAAGAGGGTCGTCAAAAGTCACAGGCTGCAGCTGTTACGGCGCTGCTCATTTGTGTGATAATTATTCTGAAGGTGGTCACACCGAGTGTGCTCCTTCAGCGAGGCTCGCTTCACCATCGAAACTGGCTGCGCGTAACACCACACGATCTTTACGCGAAGCGTTACGTTGCACGCACGAAAGCCAGGAGATTTCGTTGCAACACAGGATTCTAGAAAATTCGAGTCACGTTAAAACGGGGAGTGCGGCGACCTGCTCGTGTGTCGCTCTGTCGTTGCTCTGCGAGGAGGTGATCAACAGGATTCGAGTCGAATTTGCTCGGAGGGAAAGTTCGAAGGAGGAAAACGACGCCGCGCTCGTGATTTTCCGAGCAGAGTTCAACTTCTCTACTTTCGAAAGCAAGTGTACGATTGTAAATTTTTGCTGCGAATAACTCCTTTGGATTTGACGGGATCATTAGCATTTAGAGATACAAAAAATAGATTTCTTCTCTCGCCGAATCTATATGCAAATTCTTTCCCAATGGACGTCACGAAACGAGGCTTCGTGCGCGCATTTGAATAAAAACCGGTCCAAGGTCCCATCAATTCGCCGCTTTTTTTCTAGCTCGGGGCGTGTTCTCGCCGATTTGGACAGGACGCGAATACACCTTCGTTCGAAATTTCTTCACACAGAACGGGGCCTGGGTGTGTCAAGGGCGAAGAAAAAAAATTCTGTTTGTCACAGAAATTCTTAAAGTAGTTCGGCCGTTCAATAAAGTACGGTAAAAGTCCACTTTTTTACGATAAATTATAGTTTAAGGAGTTTCGGTACAGAAGTATAAATATTAAGAAATTGATCCAATTTGGTGATAATGTTCTTCAACATCGAGTGCGAAAACGCAAATTTTTTCAAAATTTTCTTCTACTTAGTTATCGAGTAATTACGCATTAAAGCAGATTTCTTATGCCCGGAATATATATGGAAACGCTATGCTTATACGCGTGAACTTTAGTGATCAATTACTGGATAACTGTGTAGAAGAAAAATCTTAAAAAATTTGTGTCGTCAAATTTGGCACTGAAGAATATGTTCACCCAAATTTTATAAAATTCTGAACTTTTTGAATTTTTGAATTTTTTTAGCATGGATTAGCATGGCAACATTGTATCGCCTGCACCGAAACTCCTTAAGATCCCCTGACAACGTGAAGCACTCTTAGGGGGCAAAATTTTCAATCATTTCATTTACAATTCTGAGTTTTTAACGGGTTACGCTATGGGAGAACTCGCAATAATATTAATTGTCAAAAAGTCGCACGGTGTTCGAGCTTCGGAAAGGTTTATATCGTGAAGAAAATTAACCACAGATTCCGTTTCTTTAAAACTAAAAATTACCTTACGTGGCTTTTAAGAAAGAAAACATGAAAAAACTTCAGTTTTAAACGCGTCGAAAACGGATTTCATTACGTGTTGAACTCAGGAATCTCGAAAATTTCATCAAATTTATTTTTGAGACTGGCTCACGCGCTTTCATTCGTCTAGTAGCTTTGCTTTTTTTTAATGAATTGGCCATTCCTTTTTCTCGGTGCCATTACACCGATTTTAACTTTCTTTCACACTTTTTTTTAAGTGTTTATTAATTTTATTAACAATTTAGACTTGATAATTAGATTTTACATTACAAGCTTGACTAGTCATAGAATGGCTGAACTACTTAAAGAGCGGAAGCTCGTGCTCGAATGTGCTTTTCCTGGAAGATCATAATTTCTGATCAGCCAAAAGTGGCCGTTTTTCTCAAGGGACTCGATGATTTCGAATGATTTCTCAATGGTCGAATGACTGAGAGTTTTTTCATGGTTTCGACATCCCCTCAGCTCTGCGGAGCAGTCTCATGAGAAAGCGTCTCAAAATATCTCGTTTTTTTCCCGTCAGAATTAATGAGAATGTTAATTTATTGTTTTTTCGAAGATGAAAATAGCAGCGCAGATGCAGAGGCTGTTTAGCTCCGCGTAAACAGATTTTCTTGGCCTTCGCTGGTGCGTCGAAGCGCGCGAGCGTTTCCATTGGATTTCTATGGAAACAGAGAAAGGATTCTGTGCAGAATGCTGCGTGCCACGATTCACGTACGTCTCCAATTCCAACTCGTGCTCCCTCCGCACCTGCTACGAGGTGTGAAGCAAAGTTTCGAAACGTTTCGAGACTTTTCGCGGAACGTTGCGGAGGTGCGCGCGGGCCTGGACTCGGACGACGGCAACCATTATTGCACGAGCGTCTGCAGGTCTGCTGCAAAGTTGCTCTCCACACGAAGGACGTAACACTTTGCTGAGTGGAGGAGGCTAAGTACGAGCAAACACAAATACTTACGCAGCTCGTCGAGAACGGTTATTGAGTTTGCCGTTACGTTTTGCGCTCATTGAAACGACTCGCCGTCGTCTCAGGCTTCCGTATCGAGTCAAGAAACATTTTTTTATCTCGTATATTGATTCAACGAAGTTGCTGTCAAAAGTACAAACACCTCGATCCAACGCTCAATTTTTCTTTAGAGCTTAAATTTTCTCAAAATTGCACTCTGCTTTTCAAGCTTTCCTGCTGATCAATTTCACCCGTTGAACGAGCATTTTGAAGTAGCAGTTCAACTGCCTCCGGCAAACATGGGAACTACACGCTACTTCGGCCTGGTGACAACGCTCAGTTTGAAACTCAACGTAATTATGTGCTTGCGTACAATGGGCGACACGCTCAAATAATATGTTAAAGAAAACAGTGAAAGCTTCGAGGCTAATGGGAAATTTCGTCATTGAATCGCACGATGGTTTTTTTCATCTGAAACTTCGTCGAATGGCGATCGGTTTTCCAGTGCTTTACTTTCATTTTCCACTCTCCTTTATTCATACCGAGATATAATTTGATGAAAAACGTGAACTGTGGGAGCGCCGGGAAGCGATTCTTGGAGCTGGGAAACGAAGGTTCATTTTGTTCGAAGAGAAAAGAATTCCGAAGAGCGTGCGTTATTTTTCGAAATTTCATTATCCTCGTAAAAGTGGACTCGAATTCTCCGTGGGAAGAAGGGCTTTCGGTTGCAATATCGAACGATCTTATTGGAATCCCTTTTTAATGAATTTCCTCGAGGTGATTGATCATTTTGTGGGGCTTCGCGGGCTGCTGTCGAGAGAAATGGGATTCGAAAGCCTCAATGGGGAGGTGAAGCGTCACTGCTTCTTCCCGCAACTGCGAGAAAACTAGCGGAGAATTCTTCGACTCTCGACAGCGTCGACAGATTCGTCGCTATTTAAAATCTACGAATTTTTCGCTCGCCTCCTCGGAACTTTCTGGGACTGGAAAATTTTCGTTATTTCTTAATTTCTCTAGTTTTCAACGTACTGCTATAAAATCGAAATCTTCCAACGAAAAATAGTTTTTTCGGGAATTTTTTTAGAGCGGATAGAATAATCTGATCATTTTCAAATTTGGAGATGAGTTTGTTATTACGGTCGAGTTTGAAAAAAAAAATTTATTTGGGATGACCAACAAAATGGCGGCGTCATTGAGGGTCTTTGGACGCTTGTTTTCGGTGACATCGAAAATTCTCCAATTGTCACTCTTTTTCTGTTGGACTGAAAATGATTTAATACGTGTTATTTGTTAACTCACACGTTAAGGGGGAGGATGTACCCAAAAAATGATGAGAAAGTGCAAAATTCAACATTTCGGAGCCTTTTGACTAAAAAATTCGACTTCCCGACATTTTTCGACATCTTTGACTCGAAAAAAGTGATTTATTTACCTGGAACCCTTTGAAATTTAGGTATATCCTCCCGATAATATTACTGAGAGTAACCGACCAAAGGTTCATAGAAATCCGTCGATCCATCCCGGGGTAAAGCCCTCTTTGCGAGCGATCCGGGACGAGGGATGCTGCGCGACGTACTTGGAATAAAATCATAAAGTTTCAAAGCGTTTGCAAGATTTGGAGCGTTACGCAGGCAAAAATGCGAATAGGAATGAGCACAAATATCGTTGCTCCGAAGCTAACGAGTTTTGCGTCTCGCAAAAGCTTCAAGCCTCTCGTGTTTTTTTGAACGCTCGTAACCCTCGCGTCCCAGTTGGTTCACCCGCTCGCCTACCTCCGCACGGACAGCTCACTTTTCCCATAATTCTACCTCGAGTCGTTTAAGTCGCGCCTCTAACGAGCAACGCCAGTCAAAAGCATGTACTTGAAAACTTCATTCAATTAAGTGAAAAAAATCGAGGTTTTTTCAGCTTGACGAGATCGCGATCGTGCTCAGTGACATTTAGAAACGTTTCTGCCCACTCGATCGGTCGTTGGCCAGCATTGATTTTCCAGCTTTGAAAAATGATCGATCGATTCGTTTGAACCGTCGACGAAACGAATTCCTTCTCCGGACAATCGGAGCCCACTTTTTTTAGGAAGAACGTTCGCTTCGAGCTAAGCGGTCGTTTCTCCAAGCGGGTTACCCAGCTCTCCGGACGCAGCAATCGCAATTCCGAGAGCAAGAAAATGGACACGGTTCCCATATACACGTGCGGATTCATTTTACAAACATAACTATTGAAGTTAACGATCCGGCTCGAGTCGACGAAACGAGAATTCGCCGAGTCTCGCCGCCGCGAGAGAACGTTGATCTTTCGGTCTCTCGCGGTCTCGCTTCAACTTTTATTTCGGAGCAAACCCTCGACAGAAGTAACTTTAACGAGCGCCGGACCTTCGTTTCTCCGAACTCTGGATTAGTCCACTGAGCACGAGAGCGGAAGTCTCGTCACGATTACCCGGAATGCCCGGGCCAACGGACACTTTTATCTCGTTTCGAAGGTTCAAGGTCTTTGACACTGCGTCGAAGGGACTGCAATTAAAAGGATCTCGACGTTGCTCCGATGGAGCGTTACGTTGCCGTGGAAAAGGAATTTTTCGAGAATTCCTGAAGAGACGACGCTCGAAAAAGTCGAGGTTCCCGGCGCGTTAAGTAGAAAAAAACTTTCGGTCTCAATGGTGATCCCCGCCAGGGAGTTGAGCGAAAAAAATGCTCGAATAGTTTCTTGGCCGATGATCGTTTCTACGAAAAGAGCGATAATATTGCGAGATCGAAAAGTGCTTCGGTTAATGAGATGCGATCAACTTCTGAGGTTTCTCGTGTTGATTTCCTGCCAACGTAGCGACGCGCGTCTCCCTACGAGAGTCTCTATTTCGCCCAATTCGTGACGAGGCCCGCTGCGCAGCGGTTCGTGCGCGAGACGAGGCCTTGACTCGTTGTCAAGCTCCGCGACTGCCCGGAGGGATATTTCGGATATAGCGACAATGAGCACCGCGATCGGATGAAATACGAGATTCTACTTTCGAAGGAGGAAAGCGCGAGGCTGGCGCAATCAGGCGGGACGTGAAGAAATAAGCTAATGCAGATTGCACGTAAATCCGGCAAATGAAACGATCAAAAATTCATAAGCTTCGTTTATCGACGCAGTAAAATATGAAACAGGCCAAGATATTCGCGTGGTGCCGAATCATTGATCGGTTTATCGAAAACAAAACGTTTTCGCGTGGGCGCGTTTATGTGTGTTGAAAAACAGATCGTATGTCATTGACAGTTCATCAGCTGGAATACATTAGATCTGAAGAAAAAGACTTTGCGTTTACACGAAAATATGTATAAAAATAAAAAATTACTCCTCAATTTGTTTTTAAATTTACCATTCTGTCGTAGTTTTAGAAAAAAAAACGTTTTCGAACGTGTTTGCCAGTCTGCAAATGCACATTGCTAATGCATCATTGAAATTTCAAATAAAGCGCACACAACCTCGAATTCGAGACGTTGCAACATCTCCAGTGACGCTCTGGAAGGGAGCGAGTGTCATGCCTCATTTTAATAATAACTCCTGTCACAAGTCACCTTCGATAAATTTTAGGCCGGATAAATGATTGTAAATATTTCGTTTCTCTACTGTTCAAATTTTCTTCCATCCTATCCATCAATAACGGAATTTCTCATAAGAGGCCATCGAGGCTCGTCGAGGCAGAAAAGAAATTACAGATATTTCGCGTTACAACCGACTGCGGACCTCAAAAATGTGTGCGAATGACTTTTACATAATAATTTGAAATTCTGCAAAGTTTCATATTGTTCTCTCCATTGATACTATTCCTGATTAACTTCCTGGACTTGTCGCCAACTCCGTTTTTGACAGGTTGCTAATAGAATTTTGCAACCCGAGAGAGTGAAAGTTATCGTCGCTCCTCTCAATTGGAGGCTTCGCTGTCGAGGAGTATCGAGGAAATGATGCAGCATGCGGCAGAGGAGCGTGAGAGAGGCGCGTCCCTTCCTAATTCCACGAAGTAGAATATTTCATCGAGTCAGTTCCCTCGAAGTTGTTACACAACTTTCATATTTTATGAGTTGTTACAAGACAAGAATGAAAAAACGTTCTTTTGCCCTTTGGGCCCTTTTGCCAACGGAAGTTTCGACCGTGAAGAGCGTCTCTGGAGGAAGGTCGTTTGACCTCATCGCACGAGGCGTCTCGCTGTACAGTCCTCCCACGGAACGTGATCACCAGCGAGCCGATACGAATAGTAATTGCCAATGCCAATGCTCGCACAATTAAGGCAGCAGCACGAGCAAAAAAGGCGAGTCAAGAAGCTTGTCTATTAAGGAGGGAGACAGCGGGTTGAGGATCGACGAGAGGACGAGGAACTTGTGAAAAGTTTCGGTCCTCCGCGCGATACACACGAAGCGAGAGTCTATTTTAACGGAGACTGAGTTTCATCGCTGGGAGAGCGTCGTCACGAGTCGACTTCAACCTCGAAGCCACTTCCGTTAGGTAATGGTCAGTTCGCTCGGCTGTGTAGCAGCGGAGAAGCTAGAAAATGTACGTGTACATCGGGGAGATAAAAGTCTGCGACACTCGCTCCTATTCTCTCGAATTCCATTGGAATTCATGACAACATGAGCCCTTTGGCTACAGCTGATAAGTAACTGAGGGGGCTGCACTCGAATGGCGTCGCTTCCGTTTCCAGAGGGACGGACGTCAATAAAGCGAGTTTTTCTCCTGCGAACTTGTTTTTCCAGAAAACACGAATCTCGTTGGATGACTAGCAGAAAAATGTGGATTTCCGTCCTCTCGTTCTCGGATTTCGAGATTTTGCAGCACGGAAGAACAAACGTGCGGGACTGAACTTTCGATACAGCAACAATGCGAAGGCGCTCTGTCGCGAGACCGTGCCTCGAGCCACACCCTCCCAACTGATCCGTTTTCTCCGCGGTCGCAGACCTCTGCGGAAAGATCACGATCGCTCCAGGATCTCGAGAACATACGCGCGGCGGCGGCGAGTTATCGCCGGAGCAATTGCCGGAGCAGCAGAGGGCTGATCGCCGGAGGATAATTCACTCGATTTTATTAATACTTGCAGGCTCTTTATTCTCGATATGAAAATTACACGGGGAGAGAAGAATGAGGAGGAAAGAGAGTGAAAAAACGTGTGGCAACCTTCCTCGAGCCACACCCTGCGTCATGAGCTTGCCCCCGGTGCCTCGCTCGAAAGTATCACAAGGTTCGTACTTTTTCTTCCTTCCCTTTCGTGCCGCTTCTGTTTGCCAAAGGAGCGTGTTGAGCTCCTATGAATAAACATGAAAAAGGCCGTGTTTCTTCCCTACCTTCGTTTCTGTCTTTTTTACGTTTTTTTTACTATGAATCACACACGCTTGGGACCAGCGAATTGCGATCGCGCTGGACCGTGAGAGGCAAATGTCCCGGCGGGAAGTCAGACCAACCAGAGCATGACCGTCGATGCATCTCGCGCGGTATTCACGCTAATATAATTATGTACGTATTTACGGATATGCGCGGCTCGCGGCACGGCCGACGGTCGCGTAGTTTCCAACTCTCAAAACGAACACACGCGGAGTCAAGTTCAAGACTCTGCTCGCGATTCTTTATACTACGAACTTGGCAAAATTAGTGCTCCTGCGCTGCCTGCTCGGCTTTCCTTTAAAACGAACTTCGTTCCTGGTGCAGCCTCCTGCTTTCGCTGCGTCCGAACGAGAAAAACAGAGCGTCATCCCGGAAATGTCAGCTTTAAGGGGGACGAAAGACACGAAGATTCATGAATTTTAGGCATTTTTTGAGGCCCGTGGAGCTTCGGGGAACATTCAAAAATTCTGGATTTGGTAAAGTATGTTTTGAAGTTACAAAGCGTAAAAATTGGATTAAATGTGCGGCCCGAATACGCCGAAATTTCGTCATTCTTGTCACTCGTATACTTTCTTCGTGAAACTACTCGAAGTGGAAAAAAAAAATAGCGAGGATCGCAGGCTTTCAAAGTAGAATGTGCGATTTTCCGAGTAATTTTCTGCCATATTTTGCTCTAAAAGTGCTTCCCGCTGCTGCATGTTTTGCAAGATTCCTTTCCAAATAGAAAGCAGCGATGAAATAGAACAAAACTGCGCCCATTTTGAATCATTTTTCAAGTAAAACGAGAAAGACCTTTGTTGAGTCAAAGGATACCTCGATAAATGCCAATGTTTCGAGATTCTCGACTCGCTGCTTCTTCCCCAAAAACATTCCCCGCGAATTCATGCACATTTTCTAATGAACTTCTCGTCAAAAGATATTGAATTCGAGGAACGGCAGAAGCGGAACAATTCAAATCCTTTCAGAAGCATCGCTACAATTTCCGGTTACAATAATAATCGTTCCATTGCTGTGAGAATATTGCCCATAAATCCCTTGAGAATCGCGAGTATCTGCGCGTCTTAATATTGAATGAAACCCGCACGATTGTGCGAACGATCCACAAAGCCTTCGTCTCTTAAGAGACGTCGAAACCACGTGATTCTCGTTCGGATGCGAGGGATCATGAGAAAATAAATTTGCTTACGTTAATGCCAGTACGACGTTAGACAAACGCTACTGGTTATGGAGCCAAATTTCGGAATGTATAAAAGCGCAAGGTTCAAAATTACGAGCATCTCGTTATCTATTCGCAGCGTCACTTATCAGCGAGTCAGACTTTATTGCAGTTTGTCATGCGCCAATGGGAGTCGAAGATATTCGATTGACGGGATGTGAAAAACATTTGAGGAATGCACGGAAACTATGAGGGAAGGAAAGACGAAGGTTTTCAGGGAGCGATCGCAACTCATGCTGGATGGAATCCTTTCATGCGAAAAATTACTTTGTTTTTATAATAACGTCGAATAATAATCGATACAGAGTGTGGCAAATAATGGGTCTGCATTTTCCTGTATACGAGCCTCGTACACTGTGCTAGGATTGCCGAGGACTCACAAAGCTATAGCATTTCTCGTTAAATTTATTCGATTCTTCGACGACGAGCAGCTCGGATTCGAAGCTATTATCGTTCGTGCACGCCAGGAAGGCAATTTTCTTCGTCGACAAATTCGTTTGTACCAAAATATTGAGATTCGAGCAGAAAAATCATGGGGACTGCTGACCCGAGTTGGGGGACGAACCACCCAGCATTCGCCTCTCAACAGAAAACATTGTGAACCAACTTTTTTCAAGGAAATTAATGCGAGTGAAGAAAAATGTTTTCACCTGCAGGGAGATACTTTTATACGAGAAATTACTGTTTTTATAGTAGCGTCGGACCGTATCGATGTTACAATAACAATCGGTACGGAGTTGGTCAAATAATGCAAATGTTTGGGGAACCGTTACCACAGTCCATAGTGAATAACGCGCTGCGTCATATAAAAAATGGACACCGAGCGAATTCTGATTAAAAACATAGTAAATAGTGAAATGATTTGATGAAAATTTAGGGGATAAATAGTTTCGTATTTTCCTTTTTACCGCACTGAATTTTGATATTAAAATCTCAAGCAGTCGCTTCCGTTACGAGCGGACCTTGTGCTCGCGAACATTTCAAATTTTTGTATCATTGAAACGTCCGGACGGTGGACCTCAACGGTACAAAAATTTAAGACATTTCACCAAAAGCACGAAGTGAAATTTAGATATCGATGCATCGCTCGATGTAAGAATCTCACAGACCTATAAATTTTGCCTGTCCTACAAAGTAAAATTTGAGAAAACTGCTCTCGGCATCAATATTACTATGAAATGTAATAAAATGGAAATATAGATCAGCGCTGTTACATAACGTAGCAAATTTTTCTATGCATTTATCCCAAATATTCGTGTAAAAGTCTCCTCGTGCTGTCTTTCAACATTTCCAATAATCCAACTGCTCGAAATATCTCTGCGCTTCGTGTAGCAGCTTACTAAACTACATCGAATATTTAACTTCCAGAGGAAATTCATTGACAAGCTCATTCAATATTCATACATCATTGTTCCATGCCCGAGTAATTTCTAGGTTGTAACCGTGTATGTAAGCTCGCGTGACGGAGCGAGATCATGAATATTCGAGCTGCTCTCATTTATGAACTCGTCGCTTGACGTTTCGGTGGTCAGCGTCAATTCAAAAATGTAAAGCGAAACTCTCGCTCATCGCTAACACCGTCGTACGCGCTCATAATTCAATATTCCGTTACAATTGATTGGCTGCAATGTGGCAGCGACCATTTTACTAATTGAATTTACCCGAAGGCGAAATTCATTGGAATTAAAATGTGAGAAAAATGAATTTTCTGGCGGAGCTCCGGAAAGCACGTTGCTCACGTTCCTTCAGAGTTTCAGAACTTCATTGCCAATTCGCTCAATTTGTTAACGCGCGATGGTTTAATATCCGTGCAAAGGGACCATCGTTAAACGAGATGAAGGCGAAGGTGAAAAAGCTTCGAAGCTACTTTCCTCAGAATTGAGATAATCTGCAAGTTTCCATGGTCTCGCTGATAACTCGCGGTTCAGTAAATTCTCTCGGGATTCAATGAAATGATTTAACGAGAGAATACCGTGGATCGTTTCCATCGAGGAAAATGTGACTCGCGAATTTTCTCGTAGAAGCTTGCCAGAGGCTTGAACTTGGCAGGTCTCGATAAAGAGTAAAAAGCAATTTTACGCCACACGAGTTACCAATTACGCGATCGCCGAATGGCATCCGAGACACAAACCGAGTATAATAGCCGGGCAAGAAATCTCTGGGTTCAGAGGCGTGTATCGATGCCCTCGTGCTAGTCGGCTCACCCACGCAAGTTCAATTGACACAGACGTACACACGGAATTTTTATATCTATTTTCACGTCCGGACGGTCTCGAAGTTGTTTTTCCTTCAAACATTATCAGGGGCGTCTACTTTTTGTGTCTTCGTTGGGAAAGAAATTTCGATAAAGCTCATGGAAGGAACGAAGACTCGAGGAATCTGGAGGGAAAAAACTAGAAAAACATCGTAAAACGATTGTTGAACCTTCTGAATTGAAAACCTTCTGGGATTGTGTATTAAATCGTAAAAAACCGGGTGACGAAATGACAATATAATTTATCTAACCCGTGCCTCGATTAGAAGAGATTATTTCCATTCGCTTTTAACGCGTGCTAATCACAATACTCGCGCGTATCAACTAAACACTTTTTTAAAACGAGCGTCCCGAGTGCGCTTCGGACGTGTTATACGCTTGCGTTTAGCGCACGAGCAATATTTAAACGTAAAAGTGAGAGGTCCACGAGCGTAAACGACGCAGACTCTCGTAACGTGTAATGATCGTTCGACCAGGAGAAAGTACATTTCTGTGGAATATCAAAAGCCACGGCGATCGTAAACGCCGCGGCGCAGAGGCCTCTCTCTCCATTTCTTTGCCTCGACTCCACCTTCAAGCAGAAATTTAGCAAAAGGAATCCAGACTGTTGCTCTCGCCCAGGAACCTTCGCAAGTGCAACGCGTTCACTCAATCCGAGATGGAAGCGAGCGTGTCCTCAAAAACGCAACATTTTATCAACGTTTTCAACGCTAATCCTAGCGATGGAGTCCCACGGATAATAAAATTTCTTCAGGCGACAAAACTGGCTCCGAAAATTCGCGACTGTTGATTTCGAGAACTCCGAAAGTCGTCGTAAAAAGCCCGACGCTGCGTCGGCGATATTCTTTTCCTGAAATCCGAGACCATTTCAAGGTCTCCAAGTCAGAATCGTCGGGGACATTTGCTCTCGAAGTGAGAGCGAAACAACGTTGGAGGAAGTGCGAAATTTCTAGGAAGCAATTCGCAAAGTTTGCTTTGCAGCGGTTTACTGATCCAATTATCATTTTTCCTGTTATTTGAGCAGCGTTTTGAGCTTTCGGAATTGGAGGCACTTCGGAAATCCCGAAACGAGGGAGTTTCGCTCAGAGTCGTGCACCGAGCCAATTTTTTCGACGCTCCCGCCCAATTTCGAAAATATATTCTGAACGATCTTTCGCTAGAATTTCGCAGCTTCCGCCACTCCGCCGCGGCACGACGGTAACGGGGCATGCCGGTATTCGGTAACAATGCGAAGTCTCGAGCCACTTTGATAATTAGCCTGACACAATCGGACTGTCGAGCTGTTTGAGTTGCGATGCGATCTCGTTTCGCGAGTCGGTACAGCAAACACGCGTAAGACGCGGTTTACATCGGGCGCGACACAATATGCGCGCGATAACTCGAAATGTTTGTACGAAACGATCACGTAACTGAGCTATGCAACACGCCGAGTGCATTTTGTGCAGGTGCACCATCTGTCGTCAAGGTCCGATAGAAAGACGCGCGATCGTGAATCCGCTCCACGTGCGGAGCGTAAAGGGGCTACGAAGTTGGAACAAAGTTGTTTCTGTTATTGCTGCTGATCGTCAGACCGCGAACGAGAGCATCAATTAAGCGCACGCTCATCAAACGAACTGAAATGCGAGCCTCTTACGAGGAGGGGGGAGCGAAACGGGCGAAATCGGCGAAGAATCGTGAATTCGTTTTTCCGCGTTTCGCGTTCTTCCCCTCTCTGGCAAAATTCGAGTATTTTTTCGGCAGTTACTCGACTCCGGGTTGGAGGGAAACTTGGGAAATGAATTTCGGTAGGTTGGCGATGATTCCCGCACAATTTTGAATCCTCGGGACGGGGAACTTTGCGAGTGAATTTTTTTCGAGTGCAAAAAAACTGTCCGCGAGCTGGTTAATTAGTTTTTTTAATAATCGACACGAAATGATTGGATTTTCGTCCGAAAATACTGCGTTCTTGGCCACTTTTGTGTTGTTGAAAAAATGATACGAGAAATAACGCGACTGAAGGGAATATGCCGAAAGGGGAGGGACGAAAAAGTCTGTAAACGCGAATCTCGATGCGACGAAAGAGCGGAAAAAGGTCGCACCAACGTCGGCATGTCTCCTCGCTGCGAGAGAAGCGGCGACGTAACCGCGGAGAGCGTGTACAAATTCACGTAATAATTTCAATGAGTTGCGGAAGACATTGTGCCGCTGCATCACTTCATTGTGTTTTTTTTTCTAGACCCAGAGAAGACTGAAGAAAACGGGAGATTCGCTGAGCGACGGAAAACGATCGAGTCGTGGCTTCTCAGCGAAGGACATAAAACGTGTTTGACCTGATATTCGGCTCAATGGAACTCGCGTGCTCTATTCCTCGTTGGAGAAACGATTTTGCTACGGAAATAAATGACGAAAGAGGCAAAAAACATCGAAACGCAAATCCTTTGAATTTTCCATCCTTTCAAGCACATTTCCCGGCGGTTTTTCCACTTTTCATTTAATTTCAAAAACGAGGGAACGACGGGCGTGGAAACCGGGTTTTTATGCGAGACGCTACGAGCTTCGTACTTGGCGTTACCGTCGACGAAGATTCACGAGGAAACATCATCGTTGGCAAACTCGCATCGAATTTGCCACGTCATCGATTAAAGAACGCGTTTGCATTTGTGCGAAGCTCCACACGCAACGAATATATAAATAAATATCGAGCATTCCAGCTCTCGGAACGAGAAGGCCGAATCCACGTTGCCATCTTATTTCAGTATTTTCGAGTCATTTATACATTTTTAGAAATGAAAATTGACAAATTAGCTATCACTCTGCCTTCAGAAATATGCTAATTGACGAATAACAAAACTAAAAGAAATTGAGAAATCGGCGCGAACACCGAAAGTCGAAAAAACAAGTTTTCGTGTCATCTTCAAAGTCTTTGCTTCGAAAAGAGCAATTTTGGATCCGACCAACTGCACGGAGTAAATTAAACGGTAATATTTCGTGAAAATTTTCAATATTTTCAGTTTTACAATAGTAAATATTGCAAACAGTAAAATTTACGGTACGTATACTAAAATTTACAAAACGTTTACTAAATTTTACGGTGACGCTCGTGTAACATTTGCGAAATAAATATTGAAATAATCTTGAAAAGTACGGCGCCTTTGACCGGACATTTATTTGAGACATACTTTTAAACATGCTCCGGTAAAAGTTCCTACTTTGGGTAATGAATATTATTTAATGTACGGGAAAAATTCAATTTTTCCCCATCATAATATCACGAATTGCGACTCCTCACCGCGCTGTCGTTCTGGACGGCGATTTTTCAAATTTCGTTATCTCCGCATGAGAGAATTAAAGAAAGTTGAAAAAATAGCGCAAACACGAGGAATTTTGTCGACAAAGTAATTGAATAAATTGAGGGACAAATTCCGTTGTAATTTTCAAAATCTATGCTTCGTCAAAAAGGGATTTTCGATCCGACTGACTTTTTAGTTGCACGCGGGGAATGTCTGACATTTTTTACGAATGGCGTTAATCGCGGTATCGAAGATCAACCGGTTTATTACATTCCGGAGATCCCTTGTCTTTCTCGAGCTCTTTGCGTTGGAGTATTGGAGTAATTAACATGAGCAAGATTGGCGGACGGTTTATTTATACACGTTTCCAGTGCCGCGTGGATTTTAGTGTGGGAGTATTAGCGCGGATGGTCGTTGTTGCATGAGTCAGGCGACGATCGGGAAATTTGCGTGATGTGAATTAATTAACTGACCTATGCAACGTCTCCAGTATCTTCATTTTCATTTAAGTGTCCCCTGCCAATCGCCGTTCAAAGTTTGTTCTCCGCTGTCATTTCAATGCGAATTTTCTTCGTCCGAGAGATTTGATCCGGTGATTAAATTAGCGGAAGTCAAGTCTCCTGGGTTACTTTTCTTATCGGTTAAATTGCAGGGGAATTCGAGCTCTCGATTTTCCTCGAGCATCGTCCGATTCGAGGTCGATACTGATCCGTCACTTGCATCAACACAATAAAGAATACGTTCAACCCAGAGAGTTATTATTTGTGCTGGCACTGCAGATTTCCATAGCAAAAATATTCACGAACGGCCCTAAACGAGGAACAATGGCTGACCTTGCGGCTGCAAAGTTCATCGAATCGTGATGATTCCGATTGATTAACGCAGCTGGAAAATATCATCGTGTGGGACATGCAAAAATATAACAAACGTTATCGCGGAAGCTAGAACGTCGCAGGCAGGAAATGAAAATTCAAACTCACGTCACGAAATGTAAAAAAAAAAAACAACTAAATTCCCGTGGTGAGAGGAACGCAGCTTTTTCTACCGCCCAAAAACAATCGTTTCGATTAAAACTTGATTAACTTCGTTGCTCATTAAACCGCAAAATTCTCCGAAAAATCTAAACTTCTAAACCAGCAAAAAACGGTGCCAATTTCCTCGCCCCAATCAAGTCTGTGAAGCGTCATTTCGTTATCTTCCGGCAAGGGGCGATAAGAAAAAGCGTTCGTTGACGATGAACCCGGAACAAAGTGTTTATTGGCTCTCGAAACGAGTTCGAATAATGGGTCAAGTTTGAAGAAGTCTCTCGACGGATGAGCAAAGAGTTAGCACAGCCGACGACGAGACGAGGCTCTCGGTGTGAATTAATTTAGACGCTGCATCCAACAGTGTGTAGAGCGTTTGTTGAGGGCTCTCCGTGGGGGGGTGCACGTGTGAGAAAGATGTTATACTGTTACATAGAGGATCGCAAAGAGTGGACGGTGAGGTCGGCGACCCGGAGCAGCCGCGCGTCAGGTCTCGTGCTCGAGTGGTTCGGTCTCCCATTGTCGAAGCGCGCGAGGAGAGACGCGAACGTGCCGGGACTGGGGGCGACCGATGGCGCGGTCAAGCTCTCGGCATCTTAGCACACTTCGCAGCATCGGCGGCTAAAAGGAGCAAAAAACGAGGCAAAAAGAGGCAGCAACGAGGAGGAAGGGAACGGAGGAGGCGGACTAACCTCGAAACCGAGTGAATTACGCAACCCCGAAACTGGAGCATGAAAAATAAACGTCTGTCGATATTTCTCTCGAACCGTTACTGCGGGCCGAGGAGAAACTCGAGATTTCCTGGGAGAAAACAAAGGAAAAGTGGGAGGAAAAAGTCCGCGGGAGTTTGCACCCGCGGACCGGGGACTCGATGGAAAAGTGGTCGAGGAATAAATACTGAAATGCTGATACTCTCGCACGAGCAATTAAATTATTAAGGGAAGGCACGACAAGCATCGAGCCGTTGAGCGATTGGCGAACGCGCTGCGAATCGAGAGGATTAAAATTCCTCGGTGTACGCACACCTCGCGCGCGCGCGATCGTTCTTTTGTTTTCATTAGCCGTCACGAGAGACGATGACTGTGTCGATGTTGGGTTACTGCTCGATTTGTTATGCGAGATGCGCGCTCGCATAATTTCGAAGGCGCAGGGAATTCACGAACGTCGTCAGGCCAAGAAAAGAAGCGTGATATACTCGACGCTATATCCAAACTTCCGTCGCCTCGGGAGTGTGCGAACACCCTCGTAAATGCAGCATTCTCGTTGTAGGACGAGAAAGTACCTTAAAGTTCTTCCTAATTGTGTAATTTTTTTAAACACTGCGTAATAGTAAAATGCGAACGTGAAGAAAATTCATTTAACGAACATTTGCACAAACGAACTCGAATGAGGAACCTCCGAATGAAACGAAAAACTCTTGTGACGACTGAAAATGATGACGATGCTGAATTGTCAAAAATATTAACAACTTACGTACGATCGTATTTTATGGGTGTCTAAATTGGGTCGATTTTTACTTCCTAATTAAAGATATCATCACTCTAAATTAATGGCAGAGTTATTCATTCAATATTCTAAATAAATTTTTTCAATTTATCCTTTGGCGAATGGAATTACAAGCCACTAATTAATCAGGGATCCATCGCTGACTGAATCCAACATTTCATTCGTCCCTGACTAAAATACTATGAAAAACCGCTGTAGACAGCGCAAAGGGAAATGAATCGAGACAAAGTGTTGATAAAAAGACAGAAGGCTGTGACAAAAATGGTCCAAGTCAAGAAGAAACAAAATGCTGCTGGAATAAGCAAACGTGAGATTACGATTGCTCATCTTACCAATTTCGTTCAATTTTTAACGTAATATATCTTTATTACTAGTAAGACAATCGTCTCGAATTTTTTTCCAAACTTTCATTATATGCTTAATAGGATATTTTACACCATGTAAGAAAATATATAAAAGTGCATGTTTATGATAGATTTCGTAAAAAGTAAATGAGAAACGTCGATATTTATTCATAAAAATGCAATGTGAATTTTATAATTCAATTTAAAAAGTCGTCTTTTTTCATTTGTTTCTCAAATTTCTAAAACGCCATCCGCCATATTGGATTCCAACGTGACGTCACTCCGATAGTAAACAATCTAGATTCTTATCGCGCGCTCTGTGTTATTTTGAAATTTTACAAGTTATTATGCACGTTTGTGGACTTTTATCATTCATTTTATTAAAATCGCATCGTGGAAGAGGTTTTTGTGAAAGCAGAAAGTACAAATCTACCAATGATAAATACGTTGATGGCGGCGACGAATCCATAATTTTCGTGGCATTTTTACACTTGTATTATTGCATTCAGGCACAAGACACCAATGATATACCGTTATAACTCATTATTTTCACAAATCTTGTTGCCTTGGCTTTCGCAATCGTATTGTTTACTAACAAAGCGACGTCACAAACCGAAACAACATGGCGGCTAGCGTTTCCGCGCGAAAATTGAAAATTATAAATAAAAAATAGTTTTCAATACACTTTTTGGGCTTATAAAATTGAAATAAAAATTCTACTGGTTTACTACGATCTCAGGATTACTTTAAAACAGTTTTCAAAAAAAGGTGTAATACCCTATTGTTATTGTGTACTTTTTCATAAGCTTAATAAGAAACGATCAATCGTTATATGGAAAGATAAACGATTTTTTACACATACTATGGTCCTTATATTTTTTTCATATTTAAGGACGTTTATCTCAATAACCAGTAAGACGAAACTTTTAGCATTTGATATGCGTGTGAGTCGACTATTCATTTAAACTCGGAGTAAATTTCGAGACTTTCTCAAGAAAATCGTTTCGTGCATGAACTACTTTTGAGGAAGAAATTCGCAAGCTCTTCAGAAGCTGTTTTTCCAAATTTTCATATCAAAATTTTATTTCAACAGTTTACTATTCTAATCTCGAATCATTCAAGATTACACTGAACAAATAAATCGTTGCAAATATCAACAAAATTCTAAAAAAAAAAAAACGATCAAATTTAAACACCGTCGAAGCAAATGCGTAAAAAAGTATGAAAACCATTCGGAAGCTCTTGAAAAAGATTTTTTTTTATTATTTTGTTAGAAACATTTTTCTTCGACGCTTTCCTCCCCGGACTAAATCATCGAAGATTAAGCTCGGCGATAAATCGTCAAAAATCTGGCGAAATTGCGTTCTCCCTCTCCCCGTTATTACGTAAACATTTTCTCCCTGTTTTGCTACTAAAGGGGGCTCCTTAAGGACGAAGGGGAATAATAAATCGTGACAAATTTGCAGCAGATATGAAAATGATCGATATTTTATCGTCCGACACTGTACTGGCTGTTTCCACTGACGCATCTACTCGCCAGCAGTTGCCGTTTGTTTTGATGACACTGGAATATCGCGCTGGGGTTATAGCAGCAGCAATCAGCGCGTAATTTCACGAGGGAAGTTTGCTCTACGCGAAGTTCAATTCCATTAAATGCGTGTACAATTGTTCAGCGTTCTTTCGATCGGACGAACGATGTCGCCGCTCGACTAAACGTATGTTTACGTGTGCGGACAATGACAAACACGAGAGCGATCGGGAATAACAGCGGAGAGAGAGCGACGAATATAGACGATGATCCATAAAGATAAACACAAAGGCGGAGGGAGCGATACGAGCGGCATGCGCAATTTAAAAAGCTTCTGCAAAACGATCGAGATCGACAAACGTCAGTACACCGGAGGCAAATGTATCTGCCTAATGATCGGCCAATTGACCAGCAGGTCGCAGCGCTCATGGCGAAGGCACGTCGGTGTTATTATTACAGCAGGAAGTCTCATGAATGTTTACATTTGCGCGAGAAAATATTTACGGTTTTTTAAAACTCTCGAATCGAGGTTGACCGCGATCAATGGGCAAATGGCAGGATTCTTAGTTTGGGGTCTTCTGAAAATTCAACTCGCGCACGTTCCGCTTATTTTTTTAGCCGTTATTAAATCATTATGGGGCAATTTATTGCTGAAGAGTCTGAGGATTGAGAAGAAAAAATACGTCGCGAGCGATTTATTGATCGTTGACGATCGACGGTGTCCTCGGATTCGAAGATCGTCGTTGTTTCATTGAAATTCATATTTCGAGTATTTGGAAACTACGGAAATTACGACGCTGAATTTCGCGGGGTTCGAGTCCAACGAAGTGAACGAAAAAAATCATTTGTAATTGACCAATTCATGGAGAGTTTTTTCGGATCATTTCGTCGGATTCGAACGTTGCAAAGTGTTCGCAAAGTTCATTCGCTCATTTTTCAAGATTTTGTCGCCGCTACGGAGCGCAGGAAAGATTTTCGTTGTCTGACCCGTGCTCGAGCGAATGTACCCTCGAGTTGATTCTACCCTCGGAAACACGACGAAAAAAAGCGTTATAAAATGCACGTTGCGTAATACCTGCCAACGGAATCCGGCACGAAAATGTTCCACCAGGAGAGTCTCTTTTGTCGTGAATTATAAAGGCCCTCGGTGCTTCCGGTCTCGGAGGCCGAGCCCCCGCCGGCGACTCCCTTGCGTCTCTTCCGATCCAATTTGGGCGCTTTTGCCAACGGATGCCACGACTTGCGGCGTCCTTTTTTAGCGGCCATTTCAATCTCCGTTTCCCTCGGACTGTTCTCGTTGGCCGAAAGGTCAGTATTTTCCTCGAGGAGATCATCCGATACGTAAAATACGGAGCCTCTCCTATTGCCCTCGCTGCCGCGACGTTTATCTTTGCTTTTTTCTTTGTCGGACGAGCGAGCGCCGTTTTCTTTCTCTTCGAATATACTGGCTCGTCGGGCGCGTTGAAAGAGGCTGTCGCGACGGGCGCGCAGGTCGTCGAGGACGCTGTATCTTCGTGCTTTCGGTTCTCGAAGTATTTCAGGGCTCATTTCGATACTTCCGGAACGCCCGAGTATCGAGGATTCCTCGACGAGCGCGGGGATCGAATTCGTCGAGGCGAATTTCGGGGTGCCCGCACCGCCCGCTTGGCCGTTGCTCTCTGCCATGTACATCGCGCTTGCCATTTCGTACGATCCCGAGCTCGAGTTCCTAGGTCGGTGATCTTACTTGGGCACTTGCTTCCTCAAAATCTTGCGGGGATTCCTTTTTCTTAACGACCAAAATATCAGTCCGTTCGCGGCTTCGATTCAGCCATTTTCATATTTCACTTCCTCAAATATATACACGCATTTATATATTTATTATCGTCCCTTTGGATCTCCGCCCACGCTGCGCCGTTGCTCAGCAACGAGCCTGAAAAATACCGATTCGATGAACTGCGACTCAACTCCGAACAACGAGGACGCAACGAACGCGCTTTTATCCGAATCGCTCAAACTTTTCCTCCCCGGAATACCTCGCTCGCGTTCCCTTTTTCGGTGAAACTCCGGTAGATTTTCTACCGGAAGTTTCGACCTTTTTCACCGATCGAAATCGCAATAAAACCGCGTTCGTTTGTCGAGCTGAAAACTCGTTGCGTTCTAATTACATTGGGAGACTCGCGCGCCTGTTTTTGTCGGATTCATTAGTTCACGAGAATTTCATGAGCACGTGGTTGAGTGTATCAGTGAAAAGAAACCTCGCGCAGGCCCGGGTTCGTTGGGGTTAAGTTAAAACCGCGTTATCTAATCGCTGGTAGGAGGACATTCCGGGAGGATCGAGAGTCGTTTGAAATTTCATGGGTTAAAAAACCGAAGATTCGTTAGAATTTAAAGTTAGCGGGGGAAATTCTGCGCCGATTTTTCGACGGGCGTTCCCGAGGAATTTGTCGAGCAAAAAAGTCCCGGAAAGTTTTGAAAAGCGAGTGATTGACGCGGAAAACGAAGCGCACGGAAAGTCGGGGGCCTTCGTACGAGAAAATATTTCAATTTAGAGCCGAAGTCTTCGTTCGCTGTGCCCGAACGAGCTGAAAAGCATGATTGTTTAAAAAAAAAGTGTTTACGTGTACGTGAGAGGAGCGAGAGGCAAACGAACAGCGGCGAGCGCAGCGCGGTGTTAATCCAGGTGAAAGCCGACGAGTGTCGACGACTTACACGGACACGGAACACAGACGCGAGTTAAACCGCGAGCGGGCGACCGCCTTTTCACAATAATACGGGTCTGTGCTCGCCCGATCCCGCGGTAATATTCGTCGCACGCTACTTCGACGCTTGTTTCGCTCCGCGGATCTCGAAAATTGTCGAAAAAGGAGGAAAATAGGATGAGAGAAAAAATCGGCGAGAAAATCTGCGACGTTCCAATGTCGATCGAATCGGTGGGATCGAGGGAAACGCAAGCACGCACGCACGCGCGTCAACCGTTTTTCTAGAAACCGTAGTTTCCCATTACGAAACGTCGGCAAGTATTTCCGGTGTAAGGACGAGAGCCTCGCTCTCACGTTTCAGACTCTTTTTCATCCGTTTCGCCGCAGCGATCGCGGGAGCGAATTTAATTCCGTATTAATCGACTGGGAATGGCGAAAGAGTTTAAAAACGCGGCGAGAAAAATTGGGCCTCACCAGCGTGACGGGGAGAGAGAAAAGGGCAAAATCGGCGATCGACCAGGTCCAGTCGATCAACGACTGCTATCGATTCGCTCGAGTCTTCGCAACACTCGCGTTTCGCGAATCGGCCTTTGTCATCGAGCACGAATGATGAATTTACAACGAGAGTCAGTCACGACCGGCATGTCTCGAGGTTCGGAGCCTCGAGCCGGAAGTTGAGTATTTCGTCCCGAATAATTCTCCAGAATTTCCTAGTTTCCTGTTATTTTATCTCTCTTTCGTTGCCCGCACCATCGATCCCTCGAATACATTCGCACAGACACAAAAAACTCGACTCTATTCGTATTTTTATTTATTCACGAATGTACTCAAACTCTCGGTGAACGAAAGACACAAAATTTAAGCGCGTCGAATGAGAAACGATTCCGATGAAGGCTCGGCCGACACTGGCGAGACTTTCCTCGAGTGCTTCGGCTCGTTGGCCGACTCGCGAGGCTTATAACAGTCGGTATGGCACTCACAACACGTTTGGGGCCACGTACACACACACACACACACACACGCGAGCAATATACCTCGGGAGAGCACGGAATCGAGCCTCTTCCTTCGTCAGCGCGCTTTTCTCCGTTGTCGCGCACATACAGCGCGAGCGTCCAACGGACAACACCACCGGCCACTGTGAAACCGATTCGATCTCGACCTTGGGGAGGCCACGGTGACGACAACAGGATCAGGAATCTCGGGCGCGATGTTTCGGGCGCGGTGCGAGCCTCATCGTGGCTCCATCTTCCGCTCCACTCATGCCGATTTATCGTTTATTTCGTTGCTTCCGATCCCAAATTTCGTTATTTTTCTGGTCGTTTATCGACTCGACAAACGCGAGTTAACAAAACTTTTCGCATCGATTTTTGACATGACAAAATCTTTCCCACTTTTTTCGATGAAAAAGTTTCAATTCACGAGCGTGATCGACGAGCCTGAGTTTTTCCTCCATTCTCGAAACTTGCTGACTTTTTGTGAAATTTTGACAGCAACTGTTCCTCCACCTTGCACGAATTTTTCTTCCCGAATTTCCGCTCCGAGTCGATTTCTCGGTGTTGATTCGAATATCTCCTCAAACATCGAATTCGACTAGACTCTTCTCCCGAAGACTCTAAAAATGTGTGACTTTCGATTCAGCGGATTTTCTCCTGGCGAATACGAGACGAAAGAGGATTCGCTTGGCGCAGGGAGCGAGGGTACAGCGAGGCGGGTCTTGCCGATCCGGCTGACCTTGAAGGGCTTGCCTCCTCCTCGCGGAGCGCCGTCTTGGCTGAGCGTTGCTACACGCTCGTAAAAACTTAACGACCAGGGAGAGGTTCAGCGGCACGGAGATTTTTCCAATTAATACCCGGGGCGTGTGTAAACATTTGAGATTTTCATCTTTTGTTCCCCGCGCGCGTCGACGCCCGTCCGGAGCTCGGTATCCGCCGCGGCAAAGTCGCGCGGTGAAGGAGAGCGAGATTTTATTTACATTCAGTGAAGAAAAACGTGTCTACGATAAGCTTCGTTATTATCGGTAGAGGAATATTTGTCGGAGCCTCATCGAGCCACGTGCTTTTCACATTCTTTCCATTCTTCAATGTCTTTTCTGCCTCCTCGTCGTCGTCGTCGTTGTTTTTGAGGGTCGCAACGGTGGCATGTTTACGCGGCGTGTTCCTTGGATCTCGGGAGCAGGCTAAATTTGCACAGAGCTTGTCACTCGTGTGTTGGATTTCCCCGTCACTCTTGAGCCACCTCTCCTAATAATTCCTCGCTCCTTCGCTCGCTCGTGACGAGCGAAGAGCGTCGAGGAGCGAAGAGACGAGAGGGAGCTCCGTGGCTTTAACTTCGACGCAATTCCTCTCCGGCGCGCGCGCTCCCGTTACTTCACTCGCCACTTTTTTCCTCCGAAAGCCACAGCCGCGTTTTCGTCATCCTCTCCAAAAACTCAGGGTTCGTCGTACTTTGCGGGCTCTTCGTGCTCCCTCGAACTCGACTCGTGCTCGACTCCTCGCGATCGAGTTTCACGCAATAAATATCCTCGTAACTAGCAGGTTTATTGAGAATTTTTCCAAGCGGCGTTCCATTGTTAGCGGAAGGTTGGTTCGTTCAGCGGAACCTACGAGGTATAACGACGGCGAAATAGTCATTTGAGAGACGACACGAAGCCCGATCACCGAGGGTCGCTCCGCGGGGCATAAAATACGGCACTAAGCACGAGCAACCGAGTCGGCTTGTATTTATACGGTAGTGCATCAGCGAGAACGCTCGTGCTCTTTTGGCTTTGAATCTGGCCGGTGTATGTACAAGCAAATGCTGCTGCTACTGCTGCAGCATATCCCTGACGTAAATAAAAGAAGAAATTAAGAGGCGAGGAAGAAACGGCGACTCTGCAAAAGAGCGACTGTTTTCTGCTCGCTCGTTGCTTCTCTTTTTCTGTGTACCTTGCATTTCCTCTTTTCCTGCTGAAGAATCGTGAGCTACACACTCCGAAAACTTGACCGGAACGTTTCTATCATAAACGTTCGGGCGCTGATGCGCATTTTATGTCGCATTTATTATCGGATCGAATATTCTCTTTGATTTTTAATATTTATCTTGACCCGGCCTGCGATTGGCTCGGGATTGTTGACCGTGCCCGCGGACATTGGAAGTGAACGAGCCTTCGAAGTGGTGCCTTCGAATTTGAGGATTAGAAACGATCGCGTTGGGTCGTGAGCGATTACTCGACATCGGACGAGGAATTTTGCTTTTTTATTATAAAACTTCAAATCAAGGAACGTTTTCTCCAATTTTTCCACTCGATTTCGGTAGCTTCGTGGCCCGACTGTTTTTCTTACGTGTAGCGAAGCCCCGGTCGGACTCTCCTCAGCGAAATATGAGTTGCGGATTAAAGAAAGTTTGAATGACGAACAGGATTTGGCTGACAGAGCCGCGTTTGCAGTGCGCGAGGGACCCCCGCGTAGCACAAAATAAACAGAGAAACGTCGAGCACCATTTCGAAGGAGACAAAATTCGAATCGTTTCTCGTGCTCTGTACCTCGAGAGTATTTTGAGCGTAAACAAAGCATGCGTCGCTTATCAATGCGCGAGCGAGTAAACGCGAGCTTCGCATTCGTCGTCGTGAATTGAATGACAGCGAGCCGAGCTTTGTCCCGGCACTTTATTCCTCTTCTTTTATTTTATTACAAGACGAGATGTTTATCTCGGGGAAGCATAACAGGTGAGTAAGCAAGCTACTGTCTCGTTAATTTCTGTATGCGAGCTCTCTCGAGGCACACTAAACAAGGATTGATCGAGTGGCTTTCGAAGCATAAATCTCGAGGACGAATTTCGCGTTTGCAGTTAAAGCAGTTCGGCTGTTCGACAAAGTACGGTGAAGCTTCACTTTTTTTGCGGCAAATGATAGTTCAAGGTCCCCTGAAAACGTGCCTCTTACGGGGCATAATTTTCAATTATATTTCATTCAAAATGTGGAGTTTTTAACACGGTGCCCTGTGGGAGACTCGCAATAATATTAATTGTGAAAAAATTGCGCACGGTGTTCGAGCTCCAGAAAAGTTTATAACGCGAAGAAGATTTATCACAGATCCTGTTTCTTTAAAAAAAAAAAAAAAAAACATTACTTTACGGGGCTTTTAAGAAAGAAAACACGAAAAAACTTTAGTTTTTGACGTGTCGAAAGCGGACGTCAGTCATTACGTTGGGCTGCTGGTAACGGCTGACTGAACTTCGGGCAAATTCGGGAATCGAGGCAATGTCATCAAATTTTTTTTTTGATACTGACTCGCGTGCTTTCATTCGTCTCGTAGCCTCACTTTTTATAGTGAATTGACCGATATAAACTTACACCGATATAAACTTTCTTTCACGCAATGAAAATAAT
The DNA here is from genome assembly GCF_019457755.1 of Venturia canescens. NCBI lineage: Eukaryota > Metazoa > Arthropoda > Insecta > Hymenoptera > Ichneumonidae > Venturia > Venturia canescens. The sequence goes on from NC_057425.1 coordinate 7,105,334, forward strand.
GCTTTCTACCAGGAAAAAACGGATTCGCTCTGTACAGTGAGGAATATATTATTTTTCAAGAATTTCAACAGTATTTAGGCACCGATTACAAACAGCATAGTGTATTTTTTGAATTTTCTAATTTTTCCTCCCTGCAATTATAAACAGCTTTATGTGCATAGCAAAAAATGATGCACCTGAGAACTATATTTCGTTTTGTTTTCGAGTGTTATTCATCGTATCAGACTAGCACTTACTGATAAGTGGAAATGTATTGTAAATCACAAATTTTCACTGTCAGCATAGTAAATTCTACACGAATATACACCGAATATGTGTGACATTTTACCATATAGTTTTTTTTCAGGGTTGCCTGAGCATACTTCACAATATAAACGTTTGAAGTGACTGAAAACATTTTTTACTATGCTTATAGAGAAAAAAACTCTCAAGTCTTTTGAATAAAAGGTATGAATATTGGTTTTTTTACTATGGCGGATAGAACAGTTGTTGTTATTGCTCTTCGAATTAATGCTGCAATCCAGTCCCCGAGATTCTTAGTACTTTCCTCTAGAATTTTCGGCCTCGTTTTCTCCGTGTAGGTTATGCGTATTTAAAGGGTCGAACTCAATCATTATAACTAGTCAAGTTGAAGTAAAAATTTGATCTTTTATGAGATTTTTAAAGCATTTTACAACATTATCTTGTGATAAAAATATTCTCAATGCAAGTGTTTATTAATTTTATTAATAATTTATACTTCAAATTATTAATCATCACAAAGTAGCTGGGAACTTGACTAGTCATAGAGCGGCCGAACTACTTAAATACGAAAACTATGAAATTAATCGTTTCATTGTTATCCTCGACTGCATTACCTTCTTTTTCAGTCTCACTTTTAGCTCCTCGTCAGTGGGACTGTGCGTGGGAAGTTTGTAATTATTTAGTGCGACGTTGAAACAGGAAGTGCGAACGTCTCGTTATTATTGTTGCTCCACCGGTGAACCAGCGAGGGATATAATTACATTCGAAAGATTCGGGGTTCCCTATTCGTGTCAGGTTTCACCAGAGTCGTGAGATCCTCGCCCGAGAAGCCTGGCACGACACGCGATTATCCGGCGAATTCGCGAGGTGAGAAGAGACTCGAGGCCACGGAAATAATGTGTAGGACAAAGTTTCTGGGATGAAAGTGATCGAGTTAAATTTGCGATGGGTCGGAGGCAGCGCGGGTGTATTTTTGTCGAGTAAAAAGTTCTTCCTCAAAAGTATCGGACTCGGGGGAGGAGACGCGGACGCGTGCAAACCGGTGACAACAATTTGTCAATTCGTAAGAGGCCAATTATGAAATTGCTGGGAATGAAAATACGAGAGAGCGCGCACGCGCGCGCGCTTAATTCGATTGAGCCAATTAACCCGAGCGCGAGGCGACTCATGTCCAATTCGTACTTGCCTCGTTATTTTTCCCCAGTCATTCGTCCCTTCCAAGTCTATTTTTCCTCGGCTTCATTTTCTTCGGAAGCGATCATTTGACGTTTCGAATAAAATTACGAAGATCCACGGCAGGCCGGGAGCGATCGGGCTTCCATTCGGGCAACAGCCCCGCAGCCACGTGCTCTTATCGACGTTAATAGAACACGAAACGTCCAGAGGCCACGATAACCCTCGAGATAAAACGGCCACGGGGCCACCGGGCCAATAAAACATGCCGAAAGAGCGATCCTACCGAAGAGAGAGCTTCGATGAACGGATCTGCTCCTTAAAACGCGATGCGGAACTGCTCGCAATTCCTTTTTCTTTATCAATTTTCTTATTGCCAGTAGCCCGGAGATCTGTTCGCCTCGCACCCTCCTCGTCACAGCTGCGAATGATGCAGCAACCTCGAACCGCTCGTAAAGCTGTCGCATAATTCCTCCTTGAGGTCGTCGCAGGAGCGATTAAAATAATGTAGCGTGCGCGCCCGATAAAATTCATGCGCTGCTCCCGATCGCATAATCACGGAGAAACACTTTTTATTTACGTTTATATACCACGAAACGGTGCGCTTGCGAGCACGCCGGAGACCAACTGCGAAAATCTTGCCAATCCATTTCTACGGTCAAGAATTTCATAATGTTTCCACCGAATTTGTAGGTTTTGCGCAAACGTCTCTGACAAGGTCGACGCGAACACGGGGGACTTTTGCCGAAGCATAAAAACACGGTTTGATCGTTTGCGTTATTGTGGTTTCATCCCTACCCAGAAGGGAGGATCCGCCTCATCATTTGTCACTACTATCAGTGTTTATCTTCGGTCATTTTCCTGTCTGTCCTCCGGCGATTGCGTGTCACTCGTGTCCCCCGAACCCTTGACGGTTCTACGACTGACCATTGTGTAAGGGGATCAAAAAATGTGTTGGTACGAACGAATAACGTTCCGAAAAGCTTTCTTTTGTTCGGCGATACCGGATAAAGGGGAACCCTTTGGGCGGTGGTCGTCGTTTACAAGAAACGTGAGATTTGCCAGGACTCGAGCCACTGGAGTCGTGGACTCGGAAATGATTTTTATTTAGTCGTTGCCGGGAAATTTATTGCGATGTAGTCGAATTTATTTTGATGAAAAGGGATTATTCATATCTCGAGATTCTCTCGAGCGATTGTTGACGAGGACGAGGATGGGCGCCATTTCGTTTATTCGAGCTTTCCCTTATTTGCTGATTTCTGATTGGTCTTCGGGGAGGAAAGAAGCAAGGGCTTCGCTGGTTCGATGCTAAGTGCACCGATGCGTAAATCTTCGTCGGAAGTTAATGAAGAAGGAATAGAATTAAGGCAGGTCATGCCCGAAGGATCGTAATTTATGGGTGTCTAAATTGGATCGATTTTCACTTCTTCATTAAAGATCTAAATCACTCTAAATTAATGTCAGAGTTGTCAATTCTAACTTTAAATACATTTTTCCAACTTATCTTTTGGCGAATGAAATTACAAACCATTGATTAATCGGGGATCCATCACTGACCAAATTTCATTCGTCCCTGGTGAAGATACCATACTTTTTTATGTAAAAAATCGCTTTAGAGAGCCCAAAGGGAAAGCACGAAGGGAAATGGATGGAGAAAAAAGTATTAATAAAAAGCCAGAAGGCTGTGGCAGGAATGGGCCGAGCCAAGAAGAAACAAAATGCCGAAATAAGCAAATGTGAGGTTTTTTTTACGCATACTGTGGTCCTTATTTTTTTTCATATTTAAGGACGTTTATCTCAATGACCAATAAGACGAAGCCTTTAAAATTTGGTGTAAATTTGAAGCTTTCTCAAGAAAATCGTTTCGCGAATGAACTACCTTAAAAGTACGAAAGAAGAGGAGCGACGAAAATGTGCGTCGCGGGCTCTTTCCACCGTGACATATTTTTGACGGTCGTCGCTTCTCTCGCAACCTCGGAAAAAATCATTCGCGAGTTTGCTCGTGTGCTTACACGCTCGTCATTTTCGTTCTCGTTTGCCCATTACTCATCCCCGCGCTCACGTGCACATTCATCATCGCGCATGCACAAACATTCAATGTTGTTAGCAAAAATGTAACCGCTCGTTTGTAAACGGCAGACGCTCGTGCTCTCTCATCGCACGAGCAACAATAAATCTTTTCCTCGTTTACAACGACTTTTGAGTTCGGTCATAACGAAACACTCGCACGTTGACAATCGAAAACAACCAGCGTGCTAAATCCCGGACGGAATTGCTGCACGCAAACAGGCCAGGGAGCACGACGATCGTAAGAAAAAGAAGAAAAAGCGATGAGACTCCGGCGCCGAGTAAATATTTGAACTCGTAATCTAATTTCTAGAGCTCAGAGACTCTCGTGTGTTGTGAGTTTTCCAAACGCTCATTTTCATGCCATCTCGCCTCCAGACCTTAACCAAATAATGTTTCTTCCTCGACCTCGACACTCGGCAATTCTTGGAAAAGAGCGACGAATCAGAGGAAAATCGTCGAAAGCTTTCCGGCGAGGGATTCGCCGACACATCTCATCCGGAAAAGCTCCCAGAAATTTTTCACATCCGTTGCTCCGGTGGCTGCGCCTCGCGGGAAAATAATCACGAGAAATCCGATCGAAAGATTGGAAGATCGAGGGGCATCGAATTCGACACGACTTCATGAAAATTTCAAAAATTTTCAACTCCACGATCGCCGACGAAAAACAATTGGAGAAGAAAATCAAACAGCAAATTCGACATACCGCTAGAAAGGTTTTCCACCCAAGTATTTTTGTTGGAAAAGTTGCGTCGAGAAACGGAGACTCTGCGGTCAATTCCCCGCGTGAAAATGGCTAATTGATTCCAGCGAAGCAAACAATTCCAGCGCATTACGCTGCGCAGCAAGAAAGCATCACGCGGCGTGCACGCGATGGTCCGTCAGAGCCCTTGCTGATACGTGACCATGGGCGCGTTCTCCTGCATGCGGGACGGGAATAATGAGCTGCAGAGATCGACCAATCGGGAGCAGGTACGCGACGGAGTCAGCAAAGATATTGCGAGTGCGCGACGAAGATTGGAGTACTCATTCGCGGCGTAGAGAACGTCCAAGAAAATTTATTGCCCGTTCTTTTAAGAACGTTTGCAAAGACTTCGTCATGGAAAGCTCCGATTCGGAGGCTGCTTCGAAGGATCGTTATTTCCATCGGAGGGTTACGATGTTTCCGAAAGTTTCGATTGTTCAGAAAATATTATCGGAGCCGAAGAAATATCGCGTTCGATAAATCCTCAGCGCACGATTGCGCTTCAATTTTTTATTGCCGAAGTAATAAAATGCATTGGAAACATGTCAGCAGCTGATTTCGAAGGATTCGCCATTTTTACGTCACAAATGCAACCGTGCTTTTTCCTCGGACCCCGCTCGTCGCGTGCGTTCGACGAATGCGACGTTCTCGGCTAACTTCAAACGAGAGCGTCTAGACAGCGATATTTTTAAAGAAAGTGTTTCGTCCGAGCGGAGGAAAAGGACGCGGGGGGCGATTCCACAGGCAAGAAAAGTCGACCCACTCGCTGGAACGCACGCGTCTATGATCCACTTCATTCTGTCAGCGGAATCGACGCGCTTACGTCATTGTCAATCGAGACGATTAGGTCGATTACACTCTTTTATGGTCAGATGCACCAATTAAACGCGCGTGGACTCAGCTTTGCCACAGCGTTTTAGAGAAAGCGGACGGTACGTTGCTCGTTTTTATCGATTGATAAGAAAAAATGGCAAAATTATGATTGGAGAATCGAAGGAATTTTATCCAATTATTTGCAAATACTTTGGAAGAATATTTGTGAGTTTGAGGGTCCTGCTTCAGAAAGCCAAAAAATCGATTGTTTTTGAAAAATTCTAATTTTTTTTTTCATTTTCATATATTTTCCTTCCATACGAACCTATGAAAACACGAAAAAATTGCGAAATTCTATATTTAAAGGATGTTGAAGTGATATTCTTATTTAGAAGCGTTTTTTTTCAAACTCGCTAAAAATATAAAATTTCGCAATTTTTTTATGGTTATATGGAAGGAAAATATATGAAAATGAAAAAAAAATTGGAATTTTCGTTGCAGACGAGAATTACGATCTCCGCATTGCACGCAGCTGAGAAACTCCGACAATGAGACTTTACGCCTAAACTCTGTACAAATTAATATTTCTCACATTATTATATGAAAAAAATGTTTTTTGTACTCTTGAAATATCCTTGAAACTATACCGAAAAGTTCGCTATTTTTTTAAACTTTCTAAAGCCGGACCCCCCTTAAACCGTCAATTATTTCGTTTATTTTCTGCTACGTTTGATGGAGCAATAACTTTTCATTCAATCGCTTCTTTCATCATCCGATTCGATTACCCTGATAAAAAAAATTCGAAATGATCGAGCAATCTCTCGATTGGATGAAGAGCAAACGCGAAAAATGGATGAGGCACGACGCGATGAGTCGTTGGAGGGGCATCTCAGAGGAGAAACGCGACTCGAATCTCGTGCGAGCTTAATCGCAACGAAAGTTGAAATGATGCGGAGATTTTTCATCGATTCATTGTTCCTGTGAATCGAGGATAACGAGTCGTTGGTACGATTTGTCGAATTGAGCGAGTGTATCGCGCTCGAAGCTTGGAGGATTAACGTCCGAAGATGAATGATAATCGTGATAAAACTGGAGACGATTTCGTTCGCTATCGCTCCGATAAGGTTTTAATCGCGCGATATAAATCGACGGGCTGTCATCGAAACGATTTTTTTCCCGATTTCAACGACCCAAAGTGCCGGAAGACCATCATTTTTCACGTGAATTTACCGGATGAACGTAAAGCCTGGAGAATTTATTCGAATCGACGAGATTGGAAGAGCGATTGTGCTGCGAGCGCACGAGTGCATCGATCGCGGTATTTTTACTCCAAGTACGAGAATTACCTCAATCGCCATCGCTCCAATGTTCTCTACACTCGAAAGGCAAGCCGCTCAGGAAAAGTCCGAGCAGGTCGTTGAATTTTGATCGAGCATTCAAAACGCGGATGCACGGAGAGAATGAAATTTGAAAAATTACCGGCCAGTAACGATTGCGCGGTGACGGGCTGCAACTCATGTACTTTTCGAGATTATTTCGATATTTATTTCGCAAATGTTACACGAGCGTCACCGTGAATTTTACTGCGCTGCACTGTTTAAATTTCCGTACGAATGTTTATGCCAGGCGATCCGGCGATAATGGGAACGTGGCACGGGTATGTCGTCGCTATAACGGCCTATTTCCCCATTCTTTTTATGTGCTCAGCCCTTTGTCGAATCGCCGATTTAGTGTGCTGCGGAATTCGGAAGCGAGCGATCGACACTTACATCGGGGCAAAGACATTTTGGCGTGATGCACCGTAAAATTGAGTAAACGTTTTGTAAATTTTGGTACAAGTACCGTAAATTTTACTGTCTGCAATATTTACTATTGTAGAACTGAAAATTCCGCGAAGTATTGAAAATTTTACAGTGCGTTACCGGAATCTATTTTTTTTCGTTAACTCATCCCCGCGTGGTCGAGCACATCCGGTAAATTTTACGGCGAATTTCGCGCTAAATATTACCGTTCAATTCTCTCTGTGTGCATCGTAATAATTAATGCATTAACGGTGGATTATTAAATCGATAAAGCTCGGAATTTCGACGGAATTTCCACTCGCGTTACGAGCCTTTTTCTCTGTCGCATATAATCGCGCGCGCAGTTTATGAATATTGCTCGACGATCGTTCCAACGAACCATTCGGTCCGCGGGGTTTCTGTCGAGCTGCAAAAATCTCATAAATTCCGAGTGTTCCAACGTCCATTTTGAATAGGGACCGAAGGAGTAAAAACTTTTTGTTATCGCTAGTCCTCAATATACTCGATTCTCGTTCGAGCTTCGTTTCTCGACAGCTCCGAATCCCTGAAGGATAAAAATCCAATAAATCGACTCGGGTCGAGAGCTGCGTGTGTACGGAAGAATTAGTCTCTGCTCCGTGGGAACAATGTTTTTCCGTTAATATTTCCTGCGTGGCTTTGCATCGCTCGTAATGTCCCTCGCGACGTAGAATTTCGTGTAACCCGCGTTGATAAGAGTGGAGCGTGTGCGTTCTTATCGGACGAGAAAATCGGGAGAATGCGTCAGAACTTTTTTCTTCACTCGCGTCAAGTTTTTCCATTTTCTCACTGAATATAAAAGCGCTCAACGGAAAATTGGACGTTGTTGAAAAGCATACGCGAGAGGGGATTGAAAAACAACGGAAAACGCTTAAAAATTCCCTTTAACGCGACGTTAAGGTGGTTCCATAGCCAAGTGGCGTATAAAAAATAGGGTGCAGCCCCATTCCACCGTGAACATTATCCGTTGTGAAATATGTTCCAAAAATCATTCAAATTATTGTTGACGATCAGTAAAAAAAAATATGGTTACGATATTTTCCTAAAATTTTATAATTTCTCGCGATTTTGTACACTCTGTGCACAGGCCCAAAGTATAGTGATAATCACGGCTTGTCTCACGCGACGCAGCGCTGCCACGTCGCGAACCTTGAAATTCTCAACAATAATTTTTTTCTCAAAAACTAGACGGTAGATCATGTTTTTTTTTAAATTTTTTCTTCAGAAATTACTGTAACACTGTGTTTTTAAAAATCAAAATCGTAAGAACCATTCTCGAGTTATTTCGATAAAAATTTTTTGTTTGACGATTACCACGTGTTCGGGTGGAGAAACCGTAGAAGAACTTGAAGCTGCAGTATCTGGAAAACTATACGGTCGAATGACCTTTCTTTTTAAATCGATTCGTTAGATTTTTCCCCGCGAAATATATTTTTTTCAAAATTCCCGAGAAATCGGGTTTCGCCATCGAACAACCTTAAAGGGACAGGATGAAAGGATGATCTCGTAAACGAAGATCGACGCTGCGAGGAGCCTCTGCGACCTTTGATCATCTCGGAATATATCTGCACTTTATGATAACGAAGTGAAGCGCGAAAATATTTGAACGAGGATAAACGTCACTAACGAATTCCCATAACGAAGCTCTTTGCCTCGTCAGCGATATAAGGCGGCAGGAGTGTTTTATTCCATCGACATTTGTGTGAATACAAACGCCTGTCGGTGTGTCCGCTCGTTCGTGGGTGTTGATCCGACTCGCGGATGCTTTTTTCGGGTCAAGGTTCTCTGCGCTATCGATCGTAGCTTGGCACAGAGTGCGAGATAGTCGGAGGAGAGAGAGAGAAGGAAAAAATGATAGGCCTGCTCCCTCGAGAGTGTTCGATAAGCGATCAACGCTTTGGAGACTCGAATTTGTACTTTGGGCTTTAATCTAACGCTTTAGAAACGTTGACCCAATTCCGCAGCTGTTTCATGATTTCCGAGGGATTTCATATTGGGATGAGTCGACCCGGATGACCTCGGTAAATTCAATCATTTCGCTCGGGCAACAAAGAATACGCGTGTGGATCAAACTCTTTGAGGAAAACTCGGAAAGTTTTTCGAAGGGCCGTGACGACGTGGAGTTCGCACGAGTTGCTTTTGCGAGGGGACGCAGAAAACTCCGAGTTTCATTTCGAGGGCAACAAATTTTCGAGCTTTTCGTACAAATTACAAGAGCAGGATGCATCGACCACTTTTCCCATTCCCATGTAACAACTTTTCTATTTTTCTCCTCAAAATTTTAATGAGAATGAAAATAAAAACGTTTCGACAAAAAGAGATTTGAAGAATGAAAGGGAAACGGAACGATTTTCCATCCAGTGGAAACTCCGACGAGCTTCGAACGTTTCAAAGCTGTTTTTTTTCTCCCGATGTTGCCACGAGGAGCTGTCGCAGCGCTCAGACTCGGTGCCGAGTAACCCACACACACACGCGCGCGTATAGAGAACGATTTTCCACGACTTTATTCTATTCATTTTCACCGCTCTCTTCCTGGCGTGTGCGCAGTACCCCGCGAGAGTGTAAGCTCGTCACAATACTTTTCCGGGAGCGGAGACGAGATGCACGCGCGAGAGACGAGGCAAAATATACGGACAGCGATCACCGACAATGGAGAGTGTGTTCGTCGAGGGTTTCCTTCCAGGATTTCTGTTATTTCCCGAGCGTTTTTCCCCGTCGTTTTACAGAGGATAAAAAAACGTCACAGCTGAGCTTCGACTCGAGTTTCAAACGATTTTTTTCGCCGTTGCTAAATCGAACAAGGTCACGACTCACCAGGTATTTGGTCGCTCAATTATCGGGGCGAATTCCCATTCCGATTGTGCAACTTGAAACCACTACGAGACGAGGGTTTCGCGTGAGACGAGCTTTAAATGTTTCGAGATATAAAAACGTTGCGCGGAAGAGCGGCGCTAGTGTCACGCGGTCGTCGAGGACGCTGCGTGTCCACCGCCGCTTTTATTTCGTCGTTTTCGTCGTAGCGCGCTTCGAGTTTAATTCTCACGGAATTGCGTTGCTGCGCTGCTCCCGACGTCTGTAGAACATGTCTCGGCCCTCCACGCGAGGCTCCATTTTTTTATTCACGTATTGCTCTGTTGCTCGAAGCGCGTGCAGTTGTTCTCGTCGCTCTCGTCAAGTTAAAGATAAAAGGAAAACGAGCAGAGTCTTTCCCGTTTATGCGAGAATTGTTGAACGCCCGTAATAAGAGACAACAATAAAGTGATGGAGCTCGTAAAAAATTAAACGAGCTAAATCTCCGGATGAAAAAGAAAAATAAGAAAAACAGAAGCTCGAAAGCGAGAGCCGCCGAAGGAAAAAGGGAAATGCGACCTCGTCGGAACTGGAAAAAACGCGTTTTTGCTTGGATTTTTTGTAACGATACTACTGCGCGCGCGATAGACGTGCAGTAGATGGAAAAGCAGCGAAAAACCTTTCCATCGCGCGAGGAATATTCTCGTTACTACATCCTTTGGCGTTGTGATTACGAATTTTATTATTTTTTCCTTTCATTTCAACGACTTCGCATGAAGGCTTCGTACTGAAAAACCGGTAATTGGCTACTTTTGCTCACAAATTATCGCGAGGCAAAAGTAGTTAAAATGAAATGAATTCAGTTCGGAAGCTACGTGTGTGCGCGTCAAACGCTTTTTCCAGTCCAATATATTTCGGATGAAAAAAAAGAGAGATTCGACGATCGAAAACGCTGCTGGGGCTGAAGTGCGTCCATTGAAGAGTCTACAAACGGTGCTGATTGAAGTCCGTCGACGCGAAAAATGTCGATCGCGCGATTGAATGAAACAGCAAACGAGGCTTTTTGTTTCGAGGCATTATTCGAAGCGGCGATAAAATTCGTCATTTGCGACGGTCATTCCGATGAAAAAGTGGACGGAGCACACCGGAGTCGTCGCCGACGGGACTCGGAATGACGTTTTTTTTTAATTAGCTGTCCAGTCGACGTTGTCCCTCGTCCCTTTGAGCTCGAAGAGAGCGAAATGAGAGTGAAAAAGGGGCGGGAGGAGAGCGGAGTGGCGAGCGGTGCGATTAAAAACGACGGAGAGAACGCGCGCTCGCGTCTCTCGACAGACCTTTGCCGATATAAGTGGAGCACTTGTCAAGGTCCTTCGCGGTCTTCTCGTGCGAAACCTGCGACTGACTTGCCAATACGTACGTGCGCGCGCGATTGCTCGCTCCTTCCTGAGCTCCTCTGCGTGTGTGCCGCGTCCGTATGCGCGGTTATGTTCCTGCACGATCCCTTTGCGCCGCGGCGAGTGCGATATTTCGCGAAAGATTAATCGACACGCCCTTCTCTCGAGTACCGATGATCCTCGTTATTTCTCCACCGACGAAAGAGTTCGAGGTCAAAATCGTTCTCGAACTCGCCGCAGGAGCAAACGATTTTTTCACGAGCCTCGAGCTCGAACGACGACGTCATTCTCTCCATTGACCGATTGCTCGAACGCTTCGTTACTCCATTATTAAGCTTGTTGCTAAATCCTTTCAGAGGGTGGGGGTAAGAGACGAAGCTCTAATGCTAATAACATTGAGTGACGTCAGCAATGCCACCTTATAGATACTTGATGATTACTATTCATTCGGATGAACAATGCGAAAATTTTCAAGTGGGGGAATAATAATATTCATTATTATTCAGAAATACCCTTATTGCATGCTAGTCAAATGCGTGCTAAATTTTCAAAACGCTTTTAGACCAAGTTTAACGTACCGATTAAATGTATCGTTAGTGGATTTGTATTACAGCATATCTCATTAAGATGTAAGAATATGAAAAACGCTAGTTTTACAAAACCATCAACTGGTAGATGCAAATTTCCGTGCTGACACATTTTTACCGGTATTTTTGCAAAGAATTATCTGCGCTTTTTCATCGATTTTATTGCAACAAGTCTCATTTTGTTCGTCAACCGGTCCTCTATGAATCCACCGTGTAGTTGTTTCTTTAACTCGATCGTTTCACTGTTGCAGCTAATTGTTCATTGAGTGAAAAAACTTTTTCATTCATAATTTCTGAAGGAATGAATTTAAAGGAAAATCCACGTGGTGAATTCGTAGAGGATCGAAACAAAATGAGACTTGGTGCAATAAAATCGGTTAAAAAATACAGATGATTCTTTGAAAAATACCTGTGAAAATGACAGTTTTGCAAAACTATTGTTTTTAATATTTTTTCACGTTAATAAAATATACTTGAATACATATCTACTAACGATAAGTTTAATCGGTACGTATTGAACTTGGTCTAAAAGCGTTTTGAAAATTTAGTACTCATTTGACTAGCATGCAGTACAGGAGTTACCTTAAGGTTGATGGAAAATTTATCTTTGGCAATTAAAAATTGCGTTGAAATAAAGCCAAAGTTTGGCAACGTTTCTTGTCTTTTAAGTCGGTAAACTATCTGTTCTTTTCAGTAAAATTATTCTATATATCGTCCTGATCCGAAGTGTCTCGTTTTTCAAATGAATTTCTTCATTAATAAGAGTGACATGAGCAAAAAAAGTGTGAAGGTAACGACTTCGTGGCATTCAAGCGATGCAATGAAATGACATTTTCAGTCAACTTTTGAAAAAATTTGAAGCAACAACCTTAAATAAGGAAATGTCAAAACGAACCTCCAGCGTTTGGAGCCCTCAGTTTCTGTTTTTTATCTCTCGCGTCAATAAAAATTGGGGAAATCTGCGTTCGATCGCTCCATGGCGACTTTCAACCCTCCAATATGGTCGTTCGGTCCAAAAATATCTCAATCCTCGTGTAAACTATCGATTTACGAGGATTTCCAGTGCTCGGTCGAGACCGAAAAGAAAAACAATCGAAACGCGTGTTAATGCTCAACGGTTCCATCAAACTGCCTCGAACATGCGTCTTCCGACTCGCTCGTTTCCTTCCTTCCCTCATAATTGTAACAAACAAGTCATAATACGCGATTTGGTCGACAACGGCGCGTGCACGAGCGTAAAATATGTGTATTTTTCTTGCAGTGCACTCAATATTTCACGACGATCAATTGAGTTTGAACTTGCTCGAAATTCTCGGCCGCGCATGTACGCGTCTCTCGTTTATTAATAAATCGCGGCGCTCGTCATGAATTTTACCGTAAAAAACGAGAAATAAGTAAACGGTGTCAAGGGTTTTTCAAACTTCGATATTTATAATCACCCGAATCCAGGCGATAACGGGAGTCTTTAAAAACTTCGTAGAAGCTGATAAACTTGCACGAGAAATAAAAACCAGCGCACACTCGACGAACATAAATCGACGGTATTCTCGATCGGATTATGAATCGGATTATTATTAGCCGAGGCAATAGCATAGAGTGGAAAATTGCGGTTTGTTTTTACGCCCAGCGCCGTTCACCGTTATCGCGCTTTTTATTACGATATTAAATTTATAACTCTATTTTCAGTTTTCGTAGACCCGGAATTTTGAGACTCGACATTGAATGCATTTTCAACAGCGGATCGCTCATCGCCGCCGCTGCCTTTCGCAACCAACAAATTCACCCGTTTCCATGGATCCGGCTCTGGCGAAATCATCGAGTACGATCAGTGCTACTTTCGATGCCTCAAAATTTAGCTTCAGCCATTGCAGTCGCGAGGATATAATCGAACAAGCGTACTTCATTTCACTCTTTTCATTATAGAAAAAACGCATTTTCTAGGCTCCCAACTTCTAACAAATCAACTCCGACGGCCTCATCCTGCTGTTTCTCTTCGATTATAGAGTTTCCTTCGAAACTTATTAACCCTCGTTATTTCCCTTCAGTTTCAAAGTGCTCGGGTAGCGCTCGAAGCGATTGATGTTTCAGTGCGGCTGTTTCCGGCTCGTTAAATCGGCGAGTTTCAGAGTTGGATTACCAGTTGGAAAGCATGACGAAGGAGGTTATTTAAAAAGATATTTTCGGATATGAGAAGTCGATGGGATTATGGTTTCAAGGATCAGTTTGCCTGCCTCGTTGCAGTGAGAGGCTCGTTAATTTAGCGGAACTTTAATAAAACATTGAAATGAAGAAAATCGAGAACGCTCGCATTACCAATAGGAAAGGCAAATTATTTTCTGCAACAAACCTCCATTCATCGACTCGCACAGCGGTCTCGAGTTCATATTCGTTACTAAAGTGTTTCCGAGGCGAACTTCGCACTAATGGAACGAAAGAGAACGCGCAGCGTATTTAAACGAAAAAAAAGTGTTTATTAAACTGCGAGAGCATTGAAATAAAAGTTATTTTACTCACGAAATTGTCGCCTCATATTCACGTGTGGATTATAACGAAGGAAAAGTCTCGTAACACGAGTTAGTATGTCGAACGAGTACTCACCTGAAACAATGAGAAAACGTGATTACTGCGAGTTTTCAGATTCACTCTCAGCGCGGGTATAAAATACGAAAGTGACGTTCCGGGGGGGTTGAGCGCGTGCTCGAATCGTTTTGGAACGGACAGTCGAGCGAGCTAATAATTCTGCGCTATAAAATTTTTTGGATCCGCGAACATTGTATTGCGCGGCGCGCGTGTGTCGAGGGACATTAAATTCAAGGATAAGATTCACGAGGAGAGTTCCGAAATAGACTGGACGTCGTAGAACGTATGGAAAGGAGAATTCCGATGGTCCATTTGGAGCGAAAGTTGCGCACTGGCAATCGGCATTCCAATCGCATTGATAAGCGTCGAGAAGCAAACCATTTCCGAGCTGGTCCATACGAGGCTCGTTGGGAATCCGGCGCAGCAATGAGCTGCAGATACGAGGAAGTGACCTTATAGAACATATCGAAGGTCTCGATGGAGCGAGTTCGCGGTTGCAAGATTCGAGCTTCCAGATCCGAGGGTTCGGCGATTCCACGTGAATATGCTGGATGAATAAGAAAGGGCCGAGAGTGCCTCTCGGGCGAGGAGTCGTGCAAAGAAACTTGGAAGCGATGCCCAACACGAGGAAACACAAGCAGGCGAGTTAAGAATTGGACGTTGGGGAAGTTTCTTGCATGCGCGATTGAGCAGATCGGCTGCCAACGAATGAAGCGAAATGCAGCCGCAATATGAGGAAAAGGACGGAGAGTGCGAGGGCGGAGTGAGGAGAAGGGAGACAGAAAGCACCGGAGAACTCGCGGTAAAACCTGCTCTCGCGACGAAAGAACCTGTTTCCCAACGAGCCACAAAAACGACGACGACGAGGAGGCGGAGAGCCCGGGAATATGCAGAAGAGAACGATCGCCAACAGACTCATTCATTCACTCGCAACCATAAGACGACGCGCCAAGTGCGTCTTCTATAAATAGAAATCCCGGAAGGTGCCTCCACCTTTCTTGGCCAGCACGCTTTGTGTGTGCGCTGTTGGACGAACGATCGAGAAAGGTGAGAAAAAGAGAAAGAAGAATGCGAGGATTGCCCACACCGGGGCGGCGATCCGGGACGACGATCGACGGGTTTGCTACCGCGCGGCGAGCGCATACGCGCCGGTGAGACTTCGCATTTCGCTGCATATTTCAGCCTAAATTAGCGAGGAAATTTCTCACCGTTGCATTTATTACCGCCATCTTTTCTAGCTCGGGATATTATTTGCGAGCGTTCTACTATGCATAATTCTCTCCTCGACAGCATTTTCCACATAACTGCACAATCACAATGTTACATTCTTCCTGTCACATTATAAATTTACCCCGTTACATACAAACATTTGTTAAAAAACATCGCTCGTGCTGTACAAGCCGATAACAATATGCAGTAAGAATATTAAAGTAACTCCAGTGAACTGAGCCAGAACCAATGAAAATTATGTCAAAAATACACTCGATGTTTCCTCGTAATCGTTGCGCAGACAGCGCTCGTGCGTCTTTCAACTTTCTTTTCGTCGGATCGCGTCAACCTCGTCGGAGCTCTCGATCCGTAAGTTTGATGCCGTATTCCATGGTGTGTCGGAGCTTGAGCCTTAATTCCCGGGCTCCAAGTCCCACTCCTGGTCTCGATTGATCAGGAATTTCTGGAATAAGCATCAACGAGAATCGTCACCGTTCGATTTCCTCCAATAATTTGAATGACTCGCTCGCTTTTTAAGCGCGCCTCAGGCGGTTGGTCTTCAGGGAAAGCTCGCGTCACCGACGTCAACGATGGTCGAGCAACGACGCACTCTGCTGGCTCCTCGTGTTTACAGCTCGATGCTAATGTCCCGGCGGCTGCTGCCTGTGTTACGGAAGATTCTGATCCAAGTTCCATTTGTCCGACTCCCGAGGCGAAATGATTACGGAACAAGTCGGAAATATTTAACGGACAAATTGTATACTGCTGCTGCCTGGTAACAGGATATCCCATTCGGCACGTATGGCGTAGCGATTATTGACAGGGTTATGAGGAACGAGGCTGATTCAATTCGCAAGGTACATGCAGCACGCCCTTCCGCATCGATCCGGTGCTGCCGCCGTCGCTACTGCTCGCTATCGCAAGGAGAATCGATCTTTGGGAGAGAAAGCTCGTTTGGGTGGAAGCCTGACACGAAGGCACGTGTAACAATACACATTATACGGAGATAGGAAAGCCTGAAATAATAACAAACTTCGGGGCACAGGAAAGGGCGGGTGCGGGCACACGCTTTACCGAAGCAGGGCGCACTATGTGTGGCTCGAGTTAGCGCCGCGCCATGCTTCACAGTCAGGCTAATAAGTCGACGAAGTATCGCGGCTGCTAGACACGTACAGCAAATCTAGTCACGTTCGATATTCTGAAGTTGCGACGGAGCAACTTCCTCCACTATCGTGTGTCGTAGGAATATCACTTTCGAGAATACAGACTCGAAGTTGGGATAGTGCTTCGAAAGCGGTTGAGTGAAAACGGATCGTGGTCTCGAAAATGATGCTGATACAGTGCAGCCGAGATGCGATTCGATGTTTTCGTGACACCTCATATGGGAAAGACGTTTCTGAGAAAGCGGCGATTCGCAGTTACCGAACTTTTGGAAAATCTGGACACACGTCGCGGTGGTTACAAGTTCCTAACTTTCGGGGGCAAACAGCATTTTCACAAAATCGTCTCGTTTGCGTGGAAAAAATCTTGTCAAGTTTCGTTTGAATACAGAAAACTTTGACGTCGCGTACAATCCGCGTAGGAAGGAAATCGCGAAACTAGAAAACTCGAGATTATTATAGTTAAAATATGTGTTGGTCGTTCGAGATTGAAGGAGCGTTTGTAGTGCAATTAAGGTAGATCGCGCCCGAAGGATCGTATTTTATGCATCTCTAAATTGGATCGATTTCTATTTCCTAATTAAAGATACAATCTCTTTAAATTCGACACAACAGGAAATGGATCAAGAAAAAACATTAATAAAAAGACAGAAAGTTATATGACAGGAATGGGCCAAGCCAAGGGGAAAAAAAATCTCGAAATAAGCGAATCTGAGGTTATACGAGTGCACATTACCAATTTCGTTCAATCTCTGAGTTAGTATATCTTTATTACCGGTAAGACAATCGTCTCGAACATTTTCCCAAACCTTCATCATCGTATACTTCATTGTTGTTGTGTACTTTTTCATAAAATTTGAAAGAATCGTTCATTCGTTAAATGGAAAGATGAACGATTTTTTACGCACAGTTCCTGTGTATTTTTTTTTCATATTTAAGCACGTTTATCTCAACAACTGTAAGGCGTAAAAGCAAAACAAAACGGTGTATATGTATGTGTGCGGCAAGCTCGAAGAGGCATTGTCCTTTCTGCGTGCGAGATTTTGGGCTATGCAAAAATGTGTGTGTGTGTGCGTGTACGTTTTTTTTGTTTTCCGAGAGAGGCGCGCGAGTCGCGATAGGCGGCGTGAAGCGATCAGGGCAGTAGAAGGCAAACAACGAACGCAGGCAGAAGAACAAGAAAAAGCGAACGTCGAAGCGTCTCAAGGTGTTTTGTATCTTTTCCATTTCGTATAATAATTAAAGTTTTGATCTGTTCTAAAGTGCAGTGTCGTCCTTTTCACCCGATCTTCCACAATCCTTGTCGACCGGCGGTGTTTAATAAACTACATTCGGCCTAATCTTACAATTGGTGTCAGAAGTGGGATGAGTGGAATTTATTCGTGTGAACGGTGACGTGAAATTTCGAGAAAACGGTGTGTATTCGAAAATAAAAACGGTGGACATTTTTGCTACGACGAAGTAAAAAATTCCCTGAAAACGACGAAAAACGAGAACGAGCATTTTTGCTAAGACGAAGCAAAAATTTCAAGCAACGACGAACAAAGGACAAGAGTTTTCGAGAAGGCACGACGAACTTTCTCGAAGACTGCGCAGTAGACGAGTGCGCAACACGTTCGGTGTGGCGTGACAGCATTGTTTACGCGTGTGCGGGACAAGCGAAAACGAAAGACGAACTTACGACGAAGCGATGGCTGAAAAACAAAGAGACATCGAGACGTTGACCGGTGCTGAAATAAAGAGCATATTAAGGGCGAAAGGACTGATCATTGGTGGTACAAAGGCAGAGCTGGTGGCGCGGCTAAAGGCGGCGGATCCCGAGGGCGAGTGGCTAAGCGCAAAAAACGGCGACGAGACGAATCAGTCGGGGAACGAATCAGCAGACCCCGGCGCTGTATCACAGAGTTACCAACGAGAGGCCGATATGGCACAACGAGAGAAACAGTTAATGGCGGAGCTGCAACGGGCACAGCGAGAGATCGAGGCGTTACGACTTGCGCGTCCCGCCGAACGCGAGGAAGCCACAACGAGCCGAACCGAACGAGTCCCAGACGAAGGCGCAATATCGCCAATGATAACGACGAAAGTGAACGTGACGGCAATTGCGGATCTCCTCAGTAATTTCGACGGAGATTCTGAACGATACGAGACATGGGCAAACCAAGTTGTATTCCTGAGAACGGCGTATCGAATGGACAGTGACATGACGAAGCTGCTCATCGGAATGAAGCTCAAGGGCAAGGCCCTCGAATGGTTTCACTCCAATCCAGCGTATATACGAATGACGGCCGACGAGCTTTTGGCGGAGCTAAAGGATATGTTTTACCTTCCCCCAAATCGTATTTTGTTGCGACGGAGCTTCGAAGGGCGAGTCTGGCAGAAAAACGAGACATTCCGCGAGTACGTTCACCAGAAAATAATTTTGGCGAATCGTATTGCGATTAACGAGGAGGACATCGTGGGCTACGTCATCGAAGGGATTCCGGACGCGCATCTACGGGACATCGCGCGTGCGCACCGATTTTCATCGAAGGAGTCGTTGCTCTTGGCATTCGAGCAAATCAAGCTGAAGGACGGCGGTCACGCGATGGCAGGGCAGAAGTCGAAACCCAACGATGATCGACGGAAAAACGAGAAGCGCGAAAATTCTAACTTTGTAGCGGGTGAGAAAAAAGAATCGAGTGACAGCGGAAAGAAAGGTAATGTGAGGCATTGTTTTAATTGCGGAAGTCGGGAACATGTAAGCGTCGCGTGTCCTGAAAAAGCGAGAGGCCCAAAATGTTTTGACTGTAACGAGTATGGGCATGTAGCGTCTAAGTGTCCGAAGAAAAATAAGGCGGAAGCAAATTGTCTCGCAGCGAAAGTAAAGTCACAGAAACGGCTGAAAGAAGTAAAAATTAACGATGTTCTTATTTCCGCGATAATCGATACGGGAAGCGATTTAACGATAATGCGGGCCGATCAGTACGTCAAGCTGGGCGCACCGACGTTGATCCGTAAACAAACGCCGTTCCGCGGTATCGGTGAGGGAACAAACGTGACTCTGGGAGAATTTAACGCGAAAATTACAGTAGATGGGAATACCTACGATATTTTGATTCAAGTCGTCTCTGACGATCTGTCGAGAAACGCATTGTTGATCGGGCAAAATTTCCTTAACGAAGTCGAGTTACGCGTAAAACGAGGAGAAGCGACGATCACTCCGTGCGAAGAAGAATTCGGTGACAATGTCCCCGAAGTGTGTAGAATCGATGCGTTTGACAATTGTGAGGTAAATCCGGTAGATCTTTCCTCAATTAACGACGAGAAAACGCGTGAAGTTGTCCGAGAAATGATTGACGAATATCGACCGATAAAAGCGCGCGACGTAGGCGTCAAAATGACGATTTTGCTCAAAGACGAAGAGCCAGTCTACCAGAGACCTAGGCGACTCAGCAACGTTGAAAAAGATGATGTTAACAAACAAATAAGCGAGTGGATTGAATGCGGCATTGCGAGGCCCTCAACGTCAGACTACGCGAGTCCCATAGTGTTGGTTAAAAAGAAAGACGGTTCGAATCGAATTTGCGTGGATTATCGCGCCTTAAACAAGAAGATCATTAAAGACCGATATCCGTTGCCACTGATCGAGGATCAGTTGGATAAGCTGCGAGACGCGAGAATTTTCAGTACAATAGATTTAAAAAACGGGTTTTTCCACGTCGAAGTCGATAAAGCAAGCCAAAAGTATACAGCGTTCATAGTCCCAGACGGGCACTACGAATTTACGAGAGTCCCTTTTGGACTATGTAACTCACCAGCCGTGTTCCAAAAATTTGTAAACGTCGCATTCGGAGATTTGATTCGCGAAGGTATAGTTCTTACGTACATGGACGACGCAGTAATTCCAGCAGCCGATTACGAGAGCGCGTTAAGAAATCTGCGACGAGCGTTGAGCGTAGCGAGTCAGGCGGGATTAGAGATTAATTGGAATAAATGTAACTTCTTGCAACGAAGAGTGGAATTTCTGGGGCACGTGATAGAGAACGGACGAGTGCAGCCCTCAACGCGGAAAACAGAGGCCGTGCAAAAATTTCCGAAGCCCGTGAATCTACGACAAGTACAAAGTTTCCTCGGTTTAACCGGTTACTTTAGGAAGTTCATCCCCGGATATTCGCTTATTGCTAGACCTTTAACGAATTTGCTCAAGGCAAATACAAAATTCCGATTCGGTAAAGAGCAAATGGACGCTTTCGAGCGTTTGAAAATTACGCTGAGCAACAAACCTGTGTTAAGTTTGTATCGTCCGAAGGCGGAGACCGAGCTGCATACAGACGCATCTATGCACGGTTACGGCGCGATACTGTTGCAAAGGGACAACGACGACAACCGTTTACATCCGGTTTTTTACGCGAGCGGGAAGACGACCGATTTAGAAGAGCGATACACAAGCTACGAGCTGGAGGTGTTAGCGGTGGTTAAGGCGTTGGTTAAGTTCAGAGTTTACCTGCTGGGTGTTGAGTTTAAGATCGTCACAGACTGTCGAGCGTTTGCCTTAACGATGAATAAAAAAGACTTGTGTGTACGCGTTGCTAGGTGGGCTCTTCAGCTCGAAGAGTTTAATTACACGATCGAGCATCGACCCGGCAAAAACATGGCGCATGTAGACGCGTTGAGTCGCAATCCTTTGCCAGCGTGCCTGCTAGTGGACGAAGACGAAAGCGCCATTACGGTGAAGTTGAGGAGAGCGCAGCAAGACGATTCTGAGGTTACCAGAATAACGCGTTTGGTGGAGCAAGGCGGAATCGAAGGGTATACGATTCGAGATGGCTTATTGTTTAAAGACGATGGAGTCGACATTCGATTGGTCGTTCCGAAGAGCATGGTTCATCAGGTGATACGACGAGCTCACGAAAGGGGACATTTCGCGGCGGGTAAAACAGAAGCGATCGTGAAACGAGATTTTTGGATCCCAAATCTACGAGAAAAGACCGAGAAAGTCGTGCGCAATTGCATCGATTGCATTCTGGCCGAGAAGAAGCAAGGACGACAAGAGGGATTCTTAAACACGATCGAAAAGGGCGATGTGCCGTTGGACACTTTTCACGTTGATCATTTGGGTCCACTGGCTTCAACGAAAAAAAGCTATCGACACATCTTCGTAGTGATCGATAGTTTCACCAAGTTTACGTGGCTCTACGCGACAAAATCAACAAGCACTGCAGAGGTTATTGACAGGCTGCGCAAGCAGTCGATCGTATTCGGTAATCCAAGACGCGTGGTCTCCGACAGAGGCACCGCATTCACATCAAACGATTTTAAGGAGTATTGCCGACAAGAAGGCGTTCAACACGTGTTAACAACGACTGGTATCCCAAGAGCAAACGGTCAGGTGGAGAGGGTGAATCGCACTCTTATCCCGTTGCTCACCAAGCTGTCGTCACCAAAACCCGACGAATGGTATAAGCATCTAAATATTGCTCAGCAATATTTGAACACAACACCTCATCGCAGCATAGGTACAACGCCGTTCCAGCTGTTGTTCGGCGTACAAGCGAAACTCCGAGATGACCCTCAAATACGTGAGCTGATCGAAGAAGAATGGACCGCAGCGTTCCAAGAGAGACGAGACGAGATACGAAGCGGCGCAAAGAAGAAGATTGCGCAGATACAGCAAGAAAATCAACGAGTCTACAACAGGAAGAGGAAAAAGGCTGCTATGTATCGCGAAAACGACCTGGTTGCCATCAAGAGAACGCAAGCTGGGCCAGGTATGAAGTTCTCAAACAAATACCTTGGACCGTACGAAGTAACTAAAAAATTGCGAAACGATCGTTACGTAGTAAGTAAAATTGGTGAACACGAAGGGCCTTTTCAGACAGCATCCGCGGCTGATCACATGAAGCCGTGGGTAGAAAACGCCGATTGTGATGATGAATCTGACTCTGAAAATGTTGACGAGTGTGAGAACGAAGAGCGAGGAGCGTCGTCGGTACATTCGAGGACGAATGTAAGTCAGAATGGCCGATTGTAAGGCGTAAAAGCAAAACAAAACGGTGTATATGTATGTGTGCGGCAAGCTCGAAGAGGCATTGTCCTTTCTGCGTGCGAGATTTTGGGCTATGCAAAAATGTGTGTGTGTGTGCGTGTACGTTTTTTTTGTTTTCCGAGAGAGGCGCGCGAGTCGCGATAGGCGGCGTGAAGCGATCAGGGCAGTAGAAGGCAAACAACGAACGCAGGCAGAAGAACAAGAAAAAGCGAACGTCGAAGCGTCTCAAGGTGTTTTGTATCTTTTCCATTTCGTATAATAATTAAAGTTTTGATCTGTTCTAAAGTGCAGTGTCGTCCTTTTCACCCGATCTTCCACAATCCTTGTCGACCGGCGGTGTTTAATAAACTACATTCGGCCTAATCTTACACAACCAATAAGACGAATATCGGATTATGGAAGCAGGTTTCGAAACAAATGGCACAAAGTTTAAGCAGAGCAATTATATATTTTATTCGATGAACTTGACTCTAAGAGATCTATCGATTAGCTGAACGTTGCAGTGTTCGTTTTATAAACAAACTTATAGGACTGCGAGCACGCTCTAATGTGTATTGTTTAATATCAAGTTTTATTACTATGCTGATGGATTATTTTTGCTCATATTCCAACGCTCTAAAATTTTATATTTTTGTCAATCGACAACTAATTTGTAATAATTTGAATTTGGCGCGATATAATATTTCCCAAAAGGACTGAAATTGTGATCTCACCCCTCCCCAAAATTGTAACCCTTGGATTTCGCTTACAAGAGAGTTGGTGTGAAGAGTGCTCTCGAGTAATAAAGATCGACATAGACCATGACCGTCTTCCGATCATTTGCCTCACCTTATCTCACCGCTCTATAGCTCAATATTGGATCAACGCATCGAGCATATTTCAGGCGAGTAAAGACTTTGATAAAAATATAATAACACAATATTCCGCAAAGAAATTAAAAGGAACACACTTAAACTCTGTGTAAATTTCAAGATTTTCTTAATAAAACCGTTTCGTGCATGAACTAGCTTAATTGGAGTGATAACTCGCCAGCGTCGGCTAATTGGTCAGCTCCTCAAACGCACAATGTTCTCATCAATTTGTTGATAACCGCGCACAAGAACCTCGTAGATGATAATCAATGTAACGGGGTGCACCATCTCCAAGGAGCTTGCGCTACGCTGGATAGAAGCTCCTCGGATGCTGGTTACGCCTCGGCGAATATTACTCTACCACTTTCATGGGCCGTGGAGGAGGGTTTCGGAACGTCGCTCTTCCGCATCATCGGGCCGGATGATGCTTCCAACAGCGTCTTGGTCTGTCTCTCAGCCAATTCCCTGTTGACATACACCCCCGGCGTGCCCTTTTGTTCCCTGGGCGATGGTACATCGTCGATGGGTTTGCTTAGCCTGCATTTTCGAAGCTCCTCGAGGTGCGTTTCGTTGTGGAGTCTCACAGTAGCAAAAGTCGAGTTCGTGGACTCCGAAATTGCCAGTGGCAGTGTCACTTGGACTGATTTTCCATTTGAATCAGTGTCCCAGATTTGCATGACGAAGCTTTTGATATTTCTGTGAAAACTCTCAAAATGGATGTCAAATAACGAAGCTTCGAATTATTCGGTCCCAGGGATGTTTGCGGTGCTCGTCCTCTAAAGGCGGAGACCGAGAGCCGTGGCTCAGCAGCTTCGAAACAAGCTCGCTACAGCTATTCAGAGCCTGAATAATCTTAGCCAAGATATTCTCGTTGACGTATAAACAATTTGGGGTATTCAATTGATGCGGTTGGCTTGGGCATCGCCCCGGGAGAAAAGGGGCTTCGTGCATGCTTCATACGAGGACACACGTCCCTCGTGGCTTTCCGGATAACCAAATTGAAGGGGCGGCACGAAGGTTTAGCCGGGCAAAGAAAATGTCGTCGACTCGTCGGGCTGGGCTATCGCAGGATCGATGCAAGCGTCATTTCCTTTTGGTATCATCATATCCATTCGTTCCACTTTGAGCCATGCACGGATGTAATACACACACGACGGGGCGCTCTCGTCGCTCTCCCCTCTGTCTTTGCCTCTCATCTAAACCAACAATTTCGTGGTGGTTGGTGCTGTCGCAGCAACGTCAGAGTACAACCTCTTCGAGCGTGTAAAGCTTGTCGAAGCAATTTTCAACGAAGCTGGGGCGTCGAGCGGTCCTCTCGTCCTCGTGTTTCTCCCCTACGTGCCAGAGGATGCCAACGAAGAGCCAGAAATCTCTGGGTTTACCCAGAGTCCATAGAGAAGTGGAAATAACAATGACGAGGCGAGGGGCGCCGACGGAGGGACAGAGGGAAGCGCGAGGGGACGAACGAACTGACGAAGAATGTGCACAAATATGGCCCCTGCCAGCAAACACGAGAGACGAACGAATTTCTGAGAAAATTAGACTCCTCGCTGTGATCAAATTCTCTGCTTTTTATCGTTTCGTCAATTGCTACGATTGCGCTATTTCACTCGACCCTTTCCGAGATCTGACGCCTGCGGATTTCTAGAGACGCTTTGGGACATTTCCGGGAAAGCCTTCTCGCTGCGAAAAAACAGAGTCGAACCATTGAGGTCGCACCGTTGTGGCTCTGTGTTCCAGGGGATGAAAAATCAAGGCTATAAGGGCGAGGATGAAAGCTTTCCAAGTCCCCTTCCTCCCACTAAATATGACAGCTCGATCGAGTGAAGTTTTTTCTTCGATTCGTTTAACGTTTCCTTGAAAGTGAATTTCCTTCGTCGAGCCATTCAGAAGTTTGATTAATTAGAGCCAGGAAACTATGCAACGGATTAAAATGGACCTGCCGCTGCGGAGCTCTTCGACAGAATTCTGATCATTTGGCATCTCGCTTCATTTTTCATTCTGGTGAAAAAAAAATGATAATGAACTTCCGGAAAAATGCTAACGAAGCGAGAACTCAGTTTAATTACAAAATTAATGAAACAAAAGACACTTTTATCCAAAAGAATTTGAAAGTCGGAGCAAATGAAGAATGATTGGACGAATCTAATTATTTCTGTCGTGGGATCGTGCTAAAGTGTAATATAAAGGATTAAAACGTCCAAGCCAGGCCACAGCTAAACATTTGTTCGCGGTAATTCGCATCTGGTATTAAAACTAACCCTCCTCCCTGTTTGAGAATTAGTGCTGCAATGAAGATCAGTTTCTACATATTTATAGTCGCGAGACACACATACGTGAGAACCGCAGAAGGCGCAGGATTATCCTGCGAGCCTAATATCGACCAAAAGCTCGGTTTCCTACACACGTTAACTGTTGACACGTCTCCGCCGCGTATTCTCTCAGCGCTCCTGGCATGTTTGCGTTTGTAGCTGTGCGGGGTACAGTTCGGTTCATGGATCTCGAAGCCACGAACGTCTGTGACGAAAATTTAGTTGAAAATAAGCACGAAAATCTGGTGGAAAATCCAACCGAAAAGTTTGCTTTTTACGTTACTTTCGTTCCACTTTAAATATTAAGCGATCATTTTTGCTGCGAAAGTCAGAGCTTGCTCCATACTCTCAACTCGATTTTTGCACTGATTTTATGAAATGTAACGAGAAGGATGCACGGAGAGAAAGAAATTTGAAAAATTACCGTCCAGTATAACGATACTGAAATTTTCCACGCATTAAATAATGTTCATTGCGGAGCATGTCTAAAAGTATGTCTCAAAGAAACGTCCGGTCAAAGGCGCCGTACTTTACAAGATTATTTCAATATTTATTTCGCAAATGTTACACGAGGGCCACCGTGAATTTTACTGCGCTGCACTGTTTAAATTTCCGTACGAATGTTTATGCCAGGATGCCTCGATAGTGGGAACATGGCACGGGTATTCCCTATTCTTTTTATGTGCTCAGCCCGATTTGTCGAAGTGTATAAATCACCGACTTGAAAAAGAGTGATCGATACTTACATTGGGACAAAGAGAACTGACGGTGATGCACAGTAAAATTGAGCCAACGTTTTGTAAATTTTAGTATACGTACCGTAAATTTTACTGTCTGCGATATTTACTATTGTAGAACTGAAAATTCCGCAAAATATTGAAAATTTACAGTGCGTTACAGGAATGAATTTTTTTTCGTTAACTTGTCCCCGCAGTCAAACACATTCGGTAAATTTAACAGTGCATTTCACACTAAATATTACCGTTCGATTCTCTCCGTGTGAAAAAACCATTGAATTTATGAAAGTTCGAGCGAATTATTCACTAATTTTGATTGAGCCTGTACAGAGAATTGGTATTGGGGAACCAGCTACGCAGTGCAGCCCGCAGTCAGAGCGCTGGAAGAAGTTTCTCGGTCTCTGCTTCTGTCTCGCTCCCTCTATGGATCGGTTATAGGGCGGAATAAGTACAGTCGATACGTGTATGTATATAGAGAGCCGAGAATGTTGCAGTGCCAGGCTAGGCGCAAATGCGATTTTCGTGCGACGATGGAATGGGGCCGAGCGGCCGTAACAGCTGATTCGGGTATCCTGTCCTCAATGGAATTCGGTTCGTGTCATTTTTCTCGACTGTTTCGATTTGCTGTATTGCACAAAGACGACGGACGAGCGAGTGTGTGGCCTTCTAAATCGTCTCTTTGCACGAATGCAACTTTCGCAGAGCTTTATCACTCCGCACGATGCTCCGCACTGTTCGGGACTGAATCGGGGAATCTCTGCTCTTCGAACAAACACAATACGGCGATCTCGAACTCATCCAGTTTCTTCAAATTCATTAGGAAACTGCAGCAGCGAATCTGCGCTCTGCAAATAAACGCTACGACGAAAGCAGCTTGACAGCTTCTCGTAATTGTTTTTCGAAACTCATAGTGACTCAACACATTTCTCAAATCATTAAAGCTCGTCAATCATATTAATTTTTCCTCTGAGGGCTGAACCGTGATTTTTTCCCGATCCATTAAGTTTCGAGGCAAATACTTTGCCACGTTTTATTATTTTTCCCGAGCGATTGGACCAGCTTTTTCGTTTTTTTTTCTAGCCGAGCTTTGGAATTCCCTGACGACGAGGGCAGCACTTTGGCCGTCGTCAAATTCGCTTTTTTCCCCTCGCGCGATGAGGGGGATGTCTCTTCTCTCCGGAATCTTAGAAATTCGTACGAAGCCCATCGGAAATACTCCGAGTTTCTGTCCGCAATACGTAGCCATAAAAAAGTGCCCGATGCGAGTCTATCCAGGTCAGCAGACCGGAGACTCTTGCGGAAAATTCAAGTTCGCCCCCGCGAAGAAGACTCGCACGTTCTTCAGATGCGACACAAACTTCGAGCACGAGCGCATACTCCGGGAAACGGCGATGCTGCTCTCCTACTTTTTACTAGAATTAAAAACTCAACAACTTCAACGATCGGCAACAAGAGAGATTCCAGTGATTCACTCGTCGTACGCAGCTTACGTGCTCAAAGACGATAAATGAAAAAAAATCATATAAAAAGAAATAAATCAAATGGAAAGATCAAGATAAATAGAAAAATTGAGTTGCCAAGAGTGACAATGAATAAAAAACAAAGCAAAAATTAAATTGTTCTTATTTAATTTTTTTAATTGGTTCAATTTTTTCTTTACATCTCCTTCCATTATTTTATTTTATAGTACTCATTGAAATGTGAATGAAATATTCGTTTGGAATGGCAAGCAAATGGAAAAAAAAAATTGTCCACGTTCAAAATCGCCAAATGTTAAAAAAAAATAAAATTGTTGAGTCCGAAGGGGCCAAGTGAACAAAAAATTAAATCGTGTTAAAACCAAAATTTCGTGTTTCTTTTTTATTCATGGTAGCGATAGCGAAAATTCATTCGACGGTGATTAAGAAATCTGAGAATGGAATCTATCCACGAAAAATGTCGTTTGAAAAATGGTGGAGATTATAAAAAGTGGTGGGAAGGCTTGATTACATTCTAACGATGCAATCTTGTGCTATCTCCTAGTACGAATAAAAACTTCTGTAATACTGTCAGTTTTTTTCAATGTTCTTCGTAAATCCCAGCACGTGCGATCGTCCAGTGAAAATTCTCAGTACGAAGGTGTATTTACAGTTTAAAATCCCAACGATTTATTGCACACGGAGAAGAACATGTGCAGGTGAAACCGAGCACACGAGATAAAGTCACCTCGCGTCTGTGTAACGTTACATTTGCTCTCTTGAATTATTGGCTCAACATATATATACGCGCCGCTTGAAATGTTGTTACGTTTGATAAACAAACGCTCATCTTACTTAATGCGATTTTACCCTTGGCACATGTTTCGACGGAGAGCCAAGTGTCATGTGTCTGTTTTACCGGATGTAATTACCGCTCGAACGTACAACGCTCCGTTATAACTTTATTTCACTACGAAGAGCGAGAGAAACGATTAAAGAAAGAGCTGCGATTAAATTCGAAGTTTGAAACGATAAAACTCGATGCTTTGGGCCACCATTTTTGCCAGTGAGATTTAAAAAGCTCAAAAACCCATTATTCTTGTAAATCACGTTTCATACCGAAAAATCGCTCTAAATGCATCGGGGGGAATATCGAAAAAGAAAATAACGAAATTAGAGCGAACCAACGACGATCATCCGGAATCCTGAAGCCAGAATTCGAAGGCCGAAGACAGACTGTCTCGTGTATTTGAAAAAAAGCTCCACGAACGAAGAGGATTCGTTCGGAGCCGAAAGCCCCAAAGATGACTCCATTAGCAATTGATTCAACGGAGCAATCGAATGAAGAGCCTCGAAAGACCTGGCTCGTCGAAAAATCGATGGAGTTCAGCGCTCGCACCGTTTCTCAATAATTTCTTCACAATTTAATGAAAACTTGAAACACCGCGACTTTGCTGATGAATATTCATTCACTTTTTGATAATCCGATTTCAGGGTCGGAGCTCTCACTACTCCTCGAGTGAAACTCCGTGGAAACCACGTTCGATTGCGTCGCGGTATTACCGTTGCGACAACACCGCGACGCGTTTGGAACAATCGATTCAATTTTTGTTTCCATAATAAAACGGCAGATGTTTCTTCTCAACATTCGTAGATAGCGAGGCGCTGGAGTTACGGCGTTTGAGGCACAATTGTGCTTATGCAAGTGCAGCCTTGGCACGCACTAAACGTTTTCTCGGGGTCTGCTCGTCGTTGTTTATTAGGGAAGGAGCGGGGCGCGAGTCAGACGGTTTGTTACCTCAGTCTGTATCTCGACAATTATGTCACCGGGGTAAGATAAATCCAGAAAAAGAGTGAGCGCTTTACGCACCAGGGAGAAAAATCTTTATCGAGAATTTTTCTTTGCCTCAATAACATCGATGCGGAAATGGCGGCACGCTGCTCCGATGCTTTCGATCACTGCTGTTGTGACTTCAACCACAAAAACGTGCTGAAAAATCGGGATCTGGGACTTCCTGAATCTCGATATCACCCTCAAGTCCGTCGAAACGCTCGACGCTGCGTCGTCAGGAAGAGCGACGCGGTGCTCGAGCTCGTGCAGGGGCATCGAAGAGCACTTTGAATCCTGACAACCAGCGAGCCGCCTTTCCGCTCTCGCATTGTTCTGGGAATGGGCCAAAACCAAAAGGATCGAAGAGACGGGAGCGCGAAAAATAATAACTTGCGATTAAAAAGCGGAAGCATCGTAATTGGCTGTTTCGTTTTTCCAGAATCGGATAAGCGCGAAGGAGAAACAACGTGGAAAGCGTCAAAGCTAAGGTCGAAGGGTGCGTAACAGAGGGGAACTCGGAGGGGCGCTGCAGCTTGAAAAACTGGCGCGAACTGTATAACGATGGCGAAGCAAAACGCGACGCAATTTGTTTGGACCAGCAAATTGCTCGTTGGCCGATTCACGCAGGAATAAATGTAGCTACGGGGACTCGTATCGATCCGTCCACAGTTCACGCGCTCCGAGGTGGAAACTTTGTAATAAATTGGCATAACGGTTAATTAGCGAAGCGTTGGCGCTAGCGTTACGTCACACGCGCGGTCTGACAATGCTTCGGCTACAAACGACTGCAGCATGATCCTTTTTTACGCGGTTCGCTGCCGAGTCTTTGCACTCGTTAGTTACGTATTACCGTTACGTGCCTCTGCCGAGGAAAGATCCACGGGCATTGTCAGCTCGGCTATCATTTTCACGTCGTTATAACGATCATGGATGGAACCATCGATCTCGGGGTCTCGATTGCAACAGTGAATCTTCCGATTTCAGCGTCGGTTTTTAGCCTCGGTTCCCAGAATTTCAAGGCCTCAATTGACGAAACTTTCGTTCGAGTTTGCAATCGACTTTTGTGCGGATGGGAATCTTACCGAAGAGCTTTGCTTCGCTCGCATCACGTTTCCAATCCTCTGGAGAAAATGAATTGAAAAAATTGTTTCATCCGATTGGAAATCCGGGAGCTGCGGAGGCTTCTTGTACACATTACTTAACCCTCTCGGACCGCATGTCGCTTCTACACGAAAAGACTTTTATACGAATATTTCGGATGAATTAGCTAGAAAAATTTGCTATGTTTCGTAGTAGCGCTGTTCTATATCGCCATTCTATATTACATTTCACCAAAGTGCATAGTAATTTTTATACCAAAAGCAGTTCTCTCAAATTTTACTACGTACGACAGGCAAAATTTAGGTTTGCGACATTCTTACATCGAACGATGTATCGATATCCGAATGTCACTAGTATTTTTGGCGAAATGTTAAAAATCGGTGAATTGGACTGGACGAATTGCTTGAAATTTTACTATGTACCATTGGTTAATTTTCATGTTTATACTGGCAACGCCTCATATAATTGGTGGGCGCATGAATTTTGCTATGTTATTGAGCTAAATTCAATACAAAAAAAGGAAAATACGAAACTATGCTATTTTTCATATAGCACAGAAAAACGACTGCTATCTTATCTTCTAAATTTTCATCAAATCATTTCATTATTTACTATGTTTTTGATAAAAATTCGCTCGGTGTTCATTTTTGATAAAGTACAGCGCGTTATTTACTATGAACCGTGGTACTGGTTCCCCAAACTTTTGCATTATTTGACACACTCTGCAGCGATTATTATTATAATATCGATGTGGTTCGACGCTACTATAAAAACATAGTAATTTCTGCTATAAAAATCTCTCCGTGTACGCAACCCGCGCCTCCAGACCCCATAAAACAGCATCGCTCCGTAAGGTCGGGGTTCTAACTGCCCAGCTCCGTCGAGCAAGGTTAAATCGCACCTTAGATACTCCCAAACCAAGAGACAAACTGCTTCAACCCATCGAAATATCAATATCGCGTTGAGCTGGCGCTGTGCGAAAACGTGTCTTAGTTATCGCAAAGTAAAAGTGAGTGCACCTTAGTTTTTCATGCTCCAAACGTTATATTCTTTCAAAGGGAAGCCAATGATGTGTTTAAGGTGTTAGGTGCTAGATTAATTCGCAAATTTTGCTGATTTTACCCAAGTGTCTGCTGCAGCGCACCCAAAATTCAAAAAATCGTATTTGCCAACAAAAAAAAACTAAAATGTCACAACGAATTCGTAAACTAGAAAGTATTTTGAGGTAAAATTATGAAGGGGATGATTTTTCTTCGATAGGCCTCGGTCTGAGAGGAACAAAGTAGCGATGACCTCAGACATGACCGCTCTGTACAAATGCTGGCTTCTGCTTATTAATCTGCTCATTAGTTAGTGCTGAGTCTACGCGATTCTTTGTAAAGCGATTAAGCTGAAAAGATAAACTTGGATAATAAGCGTGCAGCTGGGATCGTTCGCTGAGCCATAATCGCACACGTATTTCGACGGTTAATTGCGCCGGAGGCATTTCGTCGTGTCGTAAAAATCCAGAGGAAAACTGACCTCGGGCTCGGCCAGCGGATTCGATAAGGTTGAAATATTGCAATGGGAATAAAATTGTTAACAAATTTATCGAATTCGATCGCGCCATTACAGGGTTTATCAATAAAATGAAATTTTCGCTGTAAGTGCGGGCCGTGAAAACCGGTTGGTGGGGGGCAGGGTCGAGAATCGAATCGGCGGTTCGCTAAAGGTGCACTTGCAATGCAGATTTTCTCGTCACGACTCCCATCGCCCCGCTTATGGAAAAAAGTGGCAAAGGATCGTTCACCGAAATTGCGCTTGCGAGTGCACGTGCGTATAACCGACAGAAAGAACGACGGAGGCCGTCGAGCCGAATCGCGAACGACTCGACGTCCCAGAGGCACCGCTCGAAAAAATATTTACGTTTCTGTAGGTACGTGATTCTTCGAACGAGCTTCGGTCGATCGTAAAACGAATAAAGTTAATGGAGCACATATACGCCCCTCGAAACACACATGCGAGATATTTTCGTATCGCGGAAACTCGCCGCACGCCGCCCAATATGTTAAAGCTAATAAAACTTGAACTGCCACGATTATTAACAACCGGAAGACCAATATCCAGTTTAATAGTACGACACTCGTAAAAATGAGAGCCCCGTAATTACGCTAATGCTCCACCTGTTCGAGCCCAAACGCATTTATTTCACCGCTCAAACTTATCCGTGTTCAGTTTAATATCTTTTTCATTTCGTTACATGAAAATATTCGTCGTTACACACGGAGAGAATTAAATTCGAAAAATTACCGTCCAGTAACGATTGTGCTGTGACGAGAGCTGCAATTCATGATATTGTGATGGGGAAAAATTGATTTTTCCTGTACATTGAATTCATTGCTCAAAGTAGGAACTTTTACCGGAGCATGTCTCAAAGAAATGTCCGGTCAAAGGCGCCGTACTTTTCAAGATTATTTTTCGACATTTATTTCGCAAATGTAACACGAGTGTCACCGTGAATTTTACTGCGCAGCACTGTTAAAATTTCCGTACAAATGTCTATGCCAGGATGTTGTCGCTACATCGGCCGATTTCCCCATTCTTTTTATGTGCACAGCCCTTTGTCGAAGTGTATAAATCACCGAGTTAAAAAAGAGTGATCGATACTTACAGTGGGGCAAAGAGAATTGACGGTGATGCACCGTAAAATTGAGTAAACGTTTTGTAAATTTTAGTCTACGTACCGTAAATTTTACTGTCTGCACTGTTTACTATTGTAAAACTGAAAATTTCGCAAAATATTGAAAACTTACAGTGCGTTGAAGGAATGAATTTTTTTCGTTAACTTGTCCCCGCAGTGAAGAGCCATCGAGGAATCGAGTTTGATTATTTAGAAGAAAATCATGTTTTACGAGAAAAATTCTAAAATTATTCTCGAAATCATAAAACCCCAAGACCGTGTACTAAGCACTCGAATATCTGCTCTATTCGAAACCAAAAGCCTTCGTTTTTTTTGAAAATTATTTCCGAATCGACATTGAAAATGGCGTCAAGATAATCTCTGGACAAAAATATTCACGACGATGACAGCAATTCAGTGTTTTAGGGCAACGTGGCTCCTCTGAAGCAACCGAGTGCTCTCCCCACTCCGATCCAAGCTTCTAAGCAACCTCAAGACAAAGTTAGAGGAGTTCGAGGTTCGTCTCATTCCAGTTGGTTTATTCGAAGACTCCAAAGTCCTATGAACGTCAAAAGCGATTAGAGCGGTCGAAGATTCGTTGGCATAGTAAAAGGAAACGCGAAAACAAAAACAGAAAAGCAGGAGTGTCCGAAGGAGAGGACGTCGGAGAGTCTGCAAACGCAAGTGCATTAAGCAGCTGCAGTTCTCGTCGTTCCGTAACAATAAAGCACGAGCCCCCCGCACCCAGTGGAAATGGGACGGTTGACGTACGTTCTTGCACAGCGTTTCGCACACAAAAGCAAACTTCATTCCGTGTGCAAATAAACGCTTCGATTATCGCGTGGCATTTGTGGAATAGCAGGCTCTCGCGAGATCGTCGCGAGGCAGACTGCGCACGGTGCGGCTTTGCATCGATAAAACTCATTTACCGGGTCGACCGCAGAGACGAAGAAAAAAGCATGCGAACCGTCCATTTTTCGAGAAGATAACGAGCGATTTGTCAAGTTATTTGCCATTGATTGTGCGGACGAGCGACGCGAATTAGCGTTGACAACCGAGGGGACGATTGTTGACGGCACGTTCGCCGTAATCGGAATCAATGAGGCGGAGCAGGAGCGTCGTTTCGCTTTTGAATGGAATCGCCCGCGAGGATATCGCCACTTTTCCTCGCCACATTTTTAAAGAACATTCCAACAGTTAATTTTACTTTCCGAAAGTAATTTAGCGTTAGAAGAAAAATCGTGGTGGTGCGCAGTGGCTCTCGCGGATGTGCGCAACACACGCTCGGACAAACTCAATTCATCTACGTAATTTTCAGAGTCTAATTATTCTCGTTAAACGTTTAGTCGTCGCGCGCGCCGCGGGCGAAGGAGAAGAGAGAAGGAAGTCTCCCGAGTCGCGTCTCCTCTGCGAGTGGGTTGATAAATGAGAGACCTAAACGTTCGTCTCTTACATTAATACACACACCACAGAATTTTCCGTGGGAGCAAACGAAAGCGAAAATTGGAGAATTCGAAATAATCGAGTTCCACTTTCATTTAGTTTCTCGCGCTTATTGCTGATAGTGAAACGTCACGTTTATCAATGCTGCGGAAAACCTCGAGCCCCCGATATCGCGGGGACCTAATTTCCCGAATATGCATATTTGCCCTTAAAGAGAAACTTGGATAATCAAGTTTTTTCGACAAATAAAAGTCTCGCGACGATAAAATATCGGAACAAAATGAAAATAAAAATAACGGACAGATCGACGAGTGCGCCCTCGACCTCGCGCGCAATTCTCTCGAGGCTTCCACTCATCTCGAGAGCCGAATTATATAGATCGCTCGGAAATCTTCTCCACCGACTATCAAGTCGATGCGCGACGCTTTCGTTTCGACGACGATAAATCTCACGATATAATAATGCAATTTCTGTTCCCCTTCTCCCTCCCTCCGGCTGGCTCACTCTCTTCTCCTATTTTCCTTTAACAAGAGTTTTTATCGTGATCGTTTGTCTCCCGTTTCGTATCTCATCCTATCGTGGAAAAATGTTTTGTCTTGAGTTGACAGGGCGGAGGGGACGAGAATATCGCGAAATAAAAATAATCGCACGTGGACGTTTGTTCGAGGACACGAAGGTCATTGTCATTGGGGAATTGCCGATGGCATCGTCAAGAGGAAAAGCGAGCAGGGACTACTGAAAAAATAGGCGCTTCGAAGAGCCGTGTCAAGAGTCGGATTTATTGCGAAGGGGAATCCGAACTCTGGTCAGCATCGCTGCGATTCTATGCAAATGCAGATATGCCCGATAATATTCCACTGACCCATATTCCTCAGGGTCGGTCGCGTCCTGTACGCTCCTTGCATTGTTATCTCTCTTTCTATTGGTCTACGATCTCAATAACCGATACGAACATTGGGAACGAAAAAATGAGAAAACCAGTGCAAATGTAAAACTTGGTCATCGTCGGACCAGTCGAAATCAAATTTTTCATCGACTCTCGTGCGATCGAAATTTATCACAAACGCGGTTGCTTTTGGTAAAATTTATTTTCATTAAGGTAGTTTAAGCACGAAACGATTTTCTTAAGAATGTCTTGAAATTTAGACAGAATTTTATGGGACTGACACGCATATGAAATTTTAAAGGGCTCGTCTTATTGGTTATTGAGACAAACGTGTTTAAATATGAAGAAAGATACACGGCGATTTTTTACATAAAAAACTGAATGAAACTTCGGGCTTCATTCGCCAAAAGATAAGTTGGAAAAATTTATTTACGATTTCGAATTGATAACTCTGACGTTAATTCAAAGTGATAATATATCTTTGATTAGGAAGTGAAAATCGATTAAATTTAGACACCCATGAAATACGATCCTTCGGGCATGATCCACGTTAAAAAAAGATCAAAAATTCCCAAAATATCAGGAATTTCATTGACATTTCGTTGCAAAAATTTTTTATTTGATTTTTCAAATTTTCCGTCATCAAAAGAGATGCTTTCATCAATCTCATTCGTTCGTTAAGTTGCTCATTTTTCAATTTTAATCACGATCATCATTTTAAGTCGCGAAGTATTTGATAGAGCAATCCGCGACCATTTATGTCCAAACTCTCCTTCGAGGCAACCTTTCCGATGATTAACATTTTTTAAGGGGCCCGTTCATCCATTATTAATCGAACAAAGAGTGTTGACTTGGAGTCAAATGAGACGGAATCGAAGAAAACATAACAGGAAGAGGAAAGAGGCTGAAAAAGGAGGAACCACTGCGAAAATACGAGGCTCCAACTGGCTCTGTAATTGTTAGACTCAACTGACCGGAAATCACGTAGCAAAATATGTTTGTACAAACAAAGGTATCTCTGGGCGTTGAATCTCCGCTGTTTTGAGCGACAAGGTCGACGGATCTTTTGAATTTTTATTCAACGTTTTTTCTTTCTTAACTGAATTGGAAGGGGCCACGAGCCAGTGTAGGAAGGGCCTTGACATCGATCGCAGAATGAAGGAGAGTCTCGCGTCGATGAATCGAAAAATAAATAGAAGAGAGAGCAGAGCTCTCAAAAGTTGCTTCATCATTCGTGGGCCCGTGTTGTCAACTCACGTTCGCGCGCACCGGAGGCATGGTTCAACGTACTCTCGACGCGTCGAACGATTTTCTAATCGGACTGTTAGTCCGCCCGCGGGTGCGTTAACCAGAGTGGGCGTTACGTTTTAGCATTTTGTAAATCAATTTGCATTTTACAAGCGGATTCGTCTCGGCCAATCTTTGCGGGCAAAAGTTTTCGGTCGTTTTAGTTTCGTTATGTCGCTTTCGTGGGAAGGCAAAATTCGAATTGAGGAAACTCTTCGCGCGTGCGATTTATCGAAGCTCAAGGCGGAGTGACGGGGAAGAGGAATTGCCATCTTCTCGCATTCCTTTATTTTCCCATCTCGCTGTCAGCTCATTTTATCCGGGAAAGAAAATGCCTGGAAAAACGTCGGAGGGCTGAGCGAAGCTGGGAAACTAGTCGCGAGACAGGAGCTAAAAAACTCGCAAATGTCAAGAGGAAACTTTTAATTCCCCGGGGAGAAAAGAGAGCTCGTCGAGAAAATATTACAAACGCTCGTTATACGCTGCTTTTGTATTTCGTATACAACGTCGCGCATCGATCGACCCTCCCCGGAAGATTAGCTTCACTTTCTTATCGCAAATCCCACGTTCCGCTCCCTTCGCAAAGATAAATGGAGAATGAAAATAACTGCTTTCAATTTCCATGGAGTTCGAGCCCTCGCGAGTGTCCTCGCACCAGGTAATTGGAAATTCGTCGTTGCGGAGCCTTTTCGATCGTTTATTTCTCGCCCCTCCGCGATATCTCGCCAGGAATTCGCTCTGACGAGCTGCGATGAAATAACTTGCATAACAGCCTCAACAGAGTCGCAAAGTCTGAACGCAGGGCCACATATCCACCGGACGATAATTGCGCTCGCGATCGTTCATTCGTGTGCGTTCGCGGTCTCGCGCGTTGCGTGGTTTATCGGGGCACACGTTACGTCGCGAGCGTTCCCAAACACGGCGGCTTCCCGCGCGCGTGTCCAAGTGTTTGTGTGTGCGTTTGCCCTTCTCTCGATCCGCCGCTGCGGCCAGGAGCTTTATAATTGATTAATCGGTGATCATCCTCGAGCAAAGGCGGCGCTTTTGACCGGTGCACGCGCTGAGCATCGACGCCAGACAATTTCAAAGGAACAATTGCGCCTCTGGCGGCTCAAGGTTTTTGCGCGCGCTAAAAAAATCACTCGAATTTCATAAAATTGGAGTGAACTTGAGCGGAGGCTTCTGCCTTAAAAACCGCTCGAAAAAAGTTATTCGGAAGACAAATATTGTCGTAATTGAGCAAAGATCGTGAAGAGGCTCGAAACACGAGTGCGAGAACTTGCCCACAAAATATGTTATTTCGTATTACGAAATCGGAGTAATTTTCAGACGAAAGTTTAAGTGTTGACAGGGCAGGAGCGAGTCAGCGAAACGTGCTACCGCGTAACCACGTACAGTTTGTTCACCGTCGGGAAGTTCATCGACGATCGGACAGTCGCAGTTTATCAAGCAGCGAGGAGCGCAGAGAATAAGGACGGAAGAGAGCGTCACGTTCGCGTTCCAACTTGGTTTAAAGCTCTGCCGAACACCGGATCGAGGGTTTGGGGCTCCGGGACGGGGCGACCGTCAGAAATGGCAGGGAGGAATTCACCGGGCGAGCTCTCTCGACGTTGGACTCCTCTAAATTCAGGGCAACGTCGCGATGAATATTCAAGCGATATCGTGCGATCGTGTTCTCTCTCACTCTCTCTCTCTCTCTCTGGACTAACCTCGACTGCGCGGTGTTCCAGAACAGTGTCACCCGGTCTAGGATCTATAGAGGCGTCAAACCTCCCTCTGCGTAGCGCTCTCTACGCTTCGAGCGTCGTACGGAGTCTCGAGAATCTCGAGGAGCGAGCGACCTTTATGAATATTACGAGAGACACAAAGACCGACTGAATTTCGCGCGACGAATTCGCCCAAGTTTCTGTGCATGCCGATGAAAGGAGGCAGTTGCATCCTTCCAATTTACAAGCATTCCTCATTCCTTACACGCCTTCGTTCGGCTCGGTTGAGCATGGAAAATCTTCCCGAGCACTCGATATTGAAGAACTTTTCACTGCGCGGGAAGGCGCGCACTAAATGGCGAAAAGTATCGTTCCATTACTCAGGAACTTCAATCACTCGGGCTTTTACTGCGAGTCGAAAAATTGAGGAAATTCTTAAGCTCGTATTCGTTCGAATTCTACTTGCCCCGTACTCACGGATTCTGCTGGGATATTCGAAGTCGAATGAGGAAAAGTTGTGCGATACTCACCTGAAACACAAGAATGAAACACAAAAATGAATTATTTAGATTTAAGGGGTCTATTCTAATTAGAATTTTCATAAAATCGATGTTTTTTATT
Source organism: Venturia canescens (assembly GCF_019457755.1). NCBI lineage: Eukaryota > Metazoa > Arthropoda > Insecta > Hymenoptera > Ichneumonidae > Venturia > Venturia canescens. Next base: position 7,144,834 of record NC_057425.1, read on the forward strand.
GCATTTTTCGTAAATATTTAAAAGTATCGAACTAAAATTTTATGAAGACCTGAGCTGTCCAAGTGTATTTTTGAGCGACGCAAAATTTACCACGTGCTCTTTATGACCATCATACAAATTTCGAAATTTTGACTGGAGCTATGTTTTTTTTTGCAAAAAACGATGAAAAAACGTGCTTTTTCGTAGTTTTTGGAAAAACGCCCGCCATTTTGTCATTTTTGAAAACATCTAAAATCGTATGACATGCACCTTTATGCTATTTACCTATTGAATTTGAAACGATTTTTATTTTTTTTCTTCGATCATCCATTCCAGAGATTTTATGAACAGTGCACACCCATCTTTTTTTGGACCCGAAGTCCCCCATTTTTCTGTACGAAAAGTGAGTAGAATAAATATAAAAAAAAGTTTTTTGTCTATTTTAAGAGTGCATTTTTTACCGGTCAAAAAAATTCGCGAAAATAGTCTTTTTTTGCCCATTTAATTGGGGCAAATCCCTTAATCGGTATTGAGATTGAAATTTGCTTGTATCGAGGTCCGCAGCGAAGGCGGTTTCTCTTGACAGGAGGAAACCCTAATTTTCCATCGAATCTCGTTGAAAGATTCGTTTGACCTACACGTTGAATCGTACGGTGAAATCGATTTTCATCGTTGTCCGATGAACGTCGAGTGTTTCTACTGGCTTTCCAGATCTCCCGCGATACCGCGAGAAGTTTCAATATTTTCCGCATAAACGCTTTGAAAAATGTGCGAAATTGGAAGTCCGAAAGCTTGGAAATTTACGATGGACGAAAGAGCGCATAAAAGTTGAGGAACGCGAGATAAAAGGCGTTGACAAAAAGCCACGTCGCGTGGAGCTGCTCCGGCAAGAGAAGTGTCAGCTCTCGGGTCGTCTGATCGGATCAGGGAGAATCTACTGATCGGATTAGCCTCCGTTTCGCCGAGATCTCAGCTGCTTTTCCTCGCGTTTTTCATTCCCTTCGAAAATTTCTCAGTTTTACTTCATTTCTTGTCAAGGTTTCGCTCGACCTCGCAATCTCTTTTGCTCTCTCGCGGCTTCTCAATAGTCGAGAAATTCGGGGGGCAGCTCGAGAGGGCAGAGAGCTCGATAAAATGTTGCTAAGAATCGTACGGGCCAATCGCGCCACGATCCGGACGGAATTTCCGGACGAAAAAGCTCGCCCAGGTAACGCGGCCGGCCTCGTGTAACGGGATCCAATTTCGGCGCGATAAACTTTGAAACGCGAGGAACGCGTCGTGTCGAGTTCCGCGATTTTTCTCTGTAATGGCCTGCTTCGAGTGACTTCAAACGAACCAATTTTCGTACAACGAAACAAGCCTCGCCGGTGATAAAAACGGCGTATTCTCGTCACACAACGCCCCCCCGTAATCCTGGTGGACGTGAACGAAAGTCCTGTCGGTCGCTCGGTGTGCGGCGCGCACTTGCGTTCGCGCTAATGTCCGGTGTGCATACGTAATCTACAAAGTTACACGAGTCGTCCCATAACAGCGAAAGTATCTCACGCGCTCGAAGCGGGCCAAGGTCTCGAGCCGGTGGTCCGACTCGTATGGCGCACCGCGAAAATTTCGGCCCGACAATATAAGACACGCCAAAAGTCGGATAATAAATTTGCGTTGCGAGCATATGCACCAGTGCACAATTATTTATCGTCGCGTGCGAACGATTCATTTCAAAGTTTGTGCGCGATAAATCCCTTGCAAATCTTTCCAATCCAGTTTTTATCTCGTTCGATTTTTCAACGAGAGAAATAAAGTGAGCGGAGAACTTCGAAGGTGAAATTTACGATTTGTTCGTATGTCGATCGTCATCAGATTTCATCGGGAATTAATAAACCGAAGTTGGTCTCTGCGGAGACTTCTCGGCATCGCGAGGGCGAACCTTTTGTCGCCTCTTCATGATCAAACGCCCCGATTTTCGGATCCGAGAGTCCGGATAAAAGAGCATTTGGTAACACTTCAACGAGGCGGTGAATTTAAGGTATTGTTAAGCGCATGAGCGCTCGAAATGAGGCACTCGAAATTTTGATCGATTTCTAACCACTGAGCAGCCGCGGTTATACAGAAAAAGCTTCCGCTTCTGCGAGACAGTTTGTATGAGGAATTTACAATTATTTAGTACATGAATTATTGAATAAAAATTTGTTTTCATTCCTTATTAAATGTTCGATAACCTGAGCTGAAATTTCGGCAATCTATTCGCATGCGCACGTACTTAAAATTATTAAGTTATTTAAAATCAGTTATTCTTATTGTTAGAACAATCGGGTTCGCGAAAGCAATACCTTAAGCTCACTTGGAAGTTCGTGTCCAAGATGTTCCAGGGCAATTCGTAACTTAATCACGGAGAGTTAACCAGCGCATTTTGGTCTCCCGGGACAATGAGTTTGCCAAGAAAGTACGCAAATCTTGCATCTTTACTGAGTAGCATTAAGCGGGATTTACGTTGCAGTGCGCGAGCCTGCGAGCAGTTATGGACGTAAATGTTGCCACAGGCACGAGAGATATTCGCTCGACGTGATAAATCCGAGTCTCCCAGTCAAAGAGACGTACTCCCAACGCTGACGAACTCAGGATTTGACCTTTCGCGTAACTCGCTCGATATACGCGAGTTTAAACTTTGTGCAGGAAGCGACTTTCGTGCACTTGCACGCAATAGTTTGCTGCTGGCCTGGTATAGCCTGCTCCAGACTCTAACCACTTGGCCCATTTACCCAGTGACCTCGGGAAGCTTACTGCGATCTTTCGAAGGAATTACTATCTTCTGGCTCTCTCTCTCTCTCTCTCTCTCGCCCCACACTCCATCATATTCTGTCTTGATGGCTCCTGACTCTTTCGTTTCAGAATTTCTCTCTCACACATTCGCAACAGCGGGCTGAAGATTGCCTCTCGTAGAATTCCCGGCTGTCACTCGTATTTCTGTCCAATTTTTTCTCTCTCTCCGACGTCAAACAATGGACGCGACTTTATTTGGCAACTACTGTGAAAACGAGCTCGTCGGTACCGGTGTCCGGAAGAGACGGGAAGGGGAGGGCGGCGGAATGACAAAAAGGATCTTGAATTTTTGAGGACTGTGGGAGAGAGAGAGAGAGAGAGAGAGAGAGCAGGGTCGAAAGATCCATGACGAATGTTTAGCAGCATTCTTTCTTTCGTGCGAGATGCGGGCGCTGATTTGGGTGGCTTTTAATCTCGTGCCTGAACGTTTTTAATGAAACCTTGAAAATTTGGTTAGTCAAAAAAATTCAGTATGCAAAACGGCTTGAAAGTGTACGAAGGTCGCGAAACTTTGCTGCCGTAGATTAATCACTGGAGCTCTTTCTCTCTTACTTTGCTCCTCCACTTTTCGTCTTACTTTCTCTCTCACGACTCTGATCGTGATTCGTCACTCCGCGAGTCCGAGGTCAGAGGCACTCAGTTCCTGTGGGAAGCGTAGTTTTTTATCCGAATTATAATTCAAGGGCGTTTCCTTCACCGGACGATTTCACGGCGCATTACCATTCGAATATATTTCCGTTGGGATTCATCTGCAAACACGTGCTCGGGGACTTGACCTCAGACTTCTGGAGGCGCGAGAAAATGTTTGAGCGTCACTAAAAAAATTCGCCACCGCACTTTGCTTATTCGTAATTGGGAAGCTTCGCTGCGGTTTTTCCGTGAACTCGAAGACGCACGTGCGGATAAAATATACTACGTGGAATTTTGGCCGAGGGGAATTGCGAGTCGAACGGAAGTTGGTCTCGAACCGGGAAGTTTTATACAGCGAATCGCCCGGAGAGCTCCACTATCGGGAACGAAGTCGATAATTTAATCAGGAAAGTTTCCTTCGAACGAGCTTCTCGCCCCGTTCCTTCGCTCGGGCACCGCAGACTCACTTCCTTATTCTCGGGCCCCCCCCTCGCCCCGGCAGATCTTCGTCGAAGCCTCCCTGCTCTCCCTCGTCGCTCGTAAGACTTCCGAGCATTTTCCAAGCTAGAGAAATAAGCATTTCGCTTGTCGAGGCCGCAAAAACCTCGAGGTTTCCTGGACCACTATTCTCCTCCCCCCTCGCCCGTTTTTCTCTCTCGTCTCTTGCTCTCGGAGCCATCAAACTTTTGGCATCCGGAGGTAGAGCGACGCGCCCATTCGAGCGGATCTGTACGTAGCCCAAAGCGCGGTTCTCCCCTTTCGTGTCATCCTCCCTCGCCTCAGCCTCGCTCTGGCTCTTCATCCATCAAGCGAGTCCTCCAATCATCTCGATCTAGACCACCGGAAGGCGGTCGAGAAAATCGTCGTCGAACGCGAAAGCCTCGGCGGAGTCTTTTTCCCTCCGCGTCCTCGATTCCGGCTGCGTTTTTCTTCCAATTTCTTCCTTCCCGTTCCACCTTCGAATCTTACAGCGACGTGCTTAATTCGCGACTAAAACGAAATCGAGTTTGTCCTCGCCGCTCGGGAAAATTATCGATGAAAAAAGAAAAGGCGAACGAGATTATGCGCAGCAGCAAAAAATACTCGAGTTGCGGTAAGTTGCCAGCAGTCCAAGGGGAAATTGAAAAAAAATACATTTTATCCGCGGCACGTGAATTTCGGGCCGCTCCGCGATGCAAAAGTTTATTTGCTCATCGACGGAAGAACGGAACACTCAACAAAAAACGACGAACAGACTTTTGTTCAGTGGGACCGAGAGCTCTGCGGGACGCGATAACTTTTTATGGCGTTTTCAGAAAAGCTCCTTTCCTTGAAATTCTTAACGACTTGCAATCGAATAATTATTCTTACTCGCACCAACGAAATTTGTCATCTCATCCGTTTTTTGTTCGTCACCAACTTTATTGTTCTTCGAGCACCATCACGAGGATTAAAAAATGCGAAATCATCAGAAAATTCTTTATCGATTCTCCGTAAACTTCGTTCGACGTAAAAAAATATTTGTAATTCAGCGATTTTTTATTTCGCGAAGTATCGCTGCAGGTTGAAAAATTACGGACTGCGAATTCGGCAGGAAAGAAAATTGGAGATTTGCTGGAATTATTGGAGAGTTTTTCACGTCATTTCGTTGGAAACTTCAGCGTCACGAAGAAGTTTACCGAAGCATAAAGTCCTCGTTGTTTGCAGTCGTCCATATGCAAACCCGAGGAAATAAAGGTGTAAAAGTTCCTCGAGAATACAATGGGCGGTTGTAGCGTGAAAATTTCTAATCGAAAGTGGGTTAAAACTTAACGAGTATTCAGAGCATTGTTACAGCATCCAATTTTAAGTCTGTATAGAGCGCTCGCTCGACAGGCGATACGAGACACGTGGGTCGTGTCGGAACGTCCGTCTCTTCGTGTTGGATGACACGAGCCCTGCCGTTGTCCCGTGGCTTCGCTTTTCTTTCGTATCTTTGACGCTTCCCCGTTCGCGTCATTGTCGTCGACGCGAGCGTGCGGAGAGCCGCGCACGTGTGTCTACATACGACAATGTTTTTCTCATTGCAAAAGCTCTCGAAGTTTCGAGACGACGAGGCGCGAGGGAGCGCGCTAACTGCCGGAGCGGAAGTTCCCTTGTCTCGAGGGTGCTGCAGTTTCAGCGATAGTCGAGGGCTTTGTGTTGCGTCGCGCACTATATTCTTTGGCACAATTCTGTTTGGACTGGGGGAATTTAGGTACGGAAGAATGAGAGAAAAGTCGGAATTTTTTACGAAAAGTCGAGCTTCTTATTTTACGTTGGAAGATTCGACTCGCGCGGAAAAAGGTCGAATAAAAACTACATCTTATTCGTGAGAGAAAAGACGACGCTTCGCGCACGAGGCCGTTCCTGGAGCATCGATCTCTAAATGCTGGCCAAGTCTCTGCAGAATCAACACACTTAATCATGATTTATGTACATTCAACGAGACTTTACATTTCGAAACGACCTGTTGAACGATTATTACCAAGGCCTCGACGCCAACCTCGCTCGTCAAAAGCCCTTCGACTGCGCACCAACCATCTCGCCATAATTCCACCAACGCCAGGCCGAGAGTGTAATAATAACGACGGCGAGAATTACTTTCGAAAGTGGCACGAACCGCGCCGGGGTACAAATTATTGTAATATTCGATTGCAAGTTGTTTTTTTTTTGTGCGGAGCAGCCACCGGGTCTTTTCTTCTCGGAAATGAATTTGCCGATCGTCGATTCATGGCTCCTCTGTCTCACTGCTTAATCACGTTTTTCCATGCTCGAATACGCTCCCGAAGTTTGTGCTTCGGGCGTTACGACGTTGTTAAATTTCTGATATTCGCCGTGCACACTTTCGACTTTTTACGAGCCCATTTCGCCACTTCATTCACTCACTTTATTAACTTTAATGCTCCCGCCCGGTGGCAGACCCGCTGCAAGAGTGTCGCGGAAAATCCAGTGAACGATCGCCGGAATATCCGAAACTCAGCAAAACTGTCGATCGACCTTGACCGATCAACGCTCAATAGGCAACCGGATTCCTGGCTCAGCGGTCACCGACCCGAGTACGGCTTTTCCCGGAGGCTTCTCAGCTTGCCGAATCGACGAATAAGAAACGCACCGAGAGCGAGTCGAATTTTCACCTTTTTTAACTGATTTTTGTCAAGTTTCTACGCATATTTGATGCCCCAGGAGGAAATTAGTCGAGATTATTTTTGAGACTTATCGAGCCTCAAAAAACTCGTTCCTCGCATCGAGTGGGGAGGATAAAACCAGCGGCCACGTTCTTGGCGGATTTTTTTCGAAGGTGAACGTATTTTGACTGGGAACGATTGAGGCGAATCGAAAAGGTTGTGAAACGTGAGGACGGGGCCGAGAAAAATTCCACATCGGTGCACGAGCCACTTGCGTGCACCCACAAAGGAAAAAACGAAGAAAAAATCGTGATTTCGTTAAATTTTATTAAAATTGGCATCGATGGGCGTGCGGTCAACTTTTCCTCAGTTTCTGATGACCAGAACGAGCTAAAACTGGGTGAAATAATACGGAAGAGTGCGCTGACCAGGGTTTCTGCAGTTTCTTTCGATCCTCTTGCAACGCGATGCAACGCTGCATTAGAAGAGAGTGCAGAAAATAAAACAGGGACGGTGGAGTGGGGGAAGAGTGACGGTAAGAGCGGAAAAGGCTCGTAAAACCCCGGAAAGGTTTACGCGGATTTATAAAAAAATTTCATCTCAATATTCCCAGGATCTTCAAGTGACGTCTGTTGGAATCAAAGTAACGTAAGAAGCGATTAATTTATTTTTTCGTTGCTCTGCAATCATCAGCCTCGGGATCAAGCTTTTCTTGTTTCCCTCAAGAAACCAACGCCGCAAGCTACAATTTCGTTCACTACAAAACAGAACGGTACGGAGCAAAACTTTGATGTTGAATATTTTAAGGAAGATCATGCCCACAGGATCGTATTTTAAGACTGTCTAAATTGGGTCGATTCTTACTTCCTAATTAAAGATATTATCACTTCAAATTAATATCAGAGTTATTAATTCCGAAATTTCGTTTCGGGTTCGGCCTGGCAAAAATACCATACTTTTTATGTAAAAAATCGCTTTAGAGCCCAAAGGGAAAACACAAAGGGAAATGGATCAAGAAAAAAGTATATAACAAAAAGGCCGAGTCAAGAAGAAACATAATGGCCAAATAAGCAAATGTGGGGTTACGACTGCTCTTTACCAATGTCGTTCAATCTTTAAGGTAATATATTTTTATTACTAGTAAGACAATCGTCTCGAATTTTTTCCCAGACCTTCGTTACATGCTTCGTTGTTATTGCGTACATTTTTCCTAAACTTCGAAAGAAGCGTTCATTCGTAATATGGAAAGATAAACGATTTTTTGGGCATAATCCCTGTCTATTTTTCTTCATAATTAAACGCGTTTACTACCCATTTAAATTCTGTGTAAATTTCAAGACTTTCTCAAGAAAATCCTTTCGTGCATGAACTACCTTAAATTTCTTCATTTCGTGGAGAAAAGCTGCGGCAGCAGTTGGAAAAATGCGTTTGACGTACGATTCTGCCTTCAATCATTGTTCAGCCACGCGCGGCTCGCGATACAGCGAAAAGGAGCAGATTTTAATAGCGTAACTAAGCATCGTGAGGTAGAATTTTGAATGAATATATCTCGCGGGCTCTTGCGGTGGATGAAAAATAAAAAAAATAAAAAAAAAAACAAGCACCGATCAAAGAGCCTGACAGGGCACGGAGGGCTCGAGCAAACTGTGCCTCCGGGCGGGGCGCTCTTATAGACGGAAGAAAAATAATTAAGTTCGCGTCTCTAAAGCGGTGCAATCGTTGCACGGTTATCCGCAGAGATATAAAGGAGCTTTTGAACGCGAGGAAAATTAGATTTTTTGAGCAAAAAAGTTGGCGATGATTCTTTCCTCACTCGTCAGTCAATCGCGCGGTCGAGCTTTTCATTTATCGCGTTTCGATCCTGGCCAACTGACACAGATCCGAAGCTGCAAGTTACGCGACGGAGTTTCGCCGACGAGCGGCGAATTCGGCTCCGCTCGAAAGCTCCGACAGCTTCTTTCTCGTTCCGTAAATAATCCTTCGAATTCCTGTGGCATAAAATTAGGAAGCGTTCGATCCGGAGTGAGGGGGAAACTCGCAAAGCGCGCGCGGCCGCGGCGGGTATGCGTGCACGTTGATAATTCGATTCTCGCGTGTTCGGCTCGATGGAGATGTTTGTGCCATCTAGCGATGCTCACTCGCAGCTTTTGCATTTCTCCTCGCGCGGTCTATAAAAATTGATGACGCAAACTCGCTCGGTTACTCGGAGCACCGAATTAACAGCGGAGCAGGCATCGGGAGACGGAACACAAAAAAAGAAAAACGCGTTATGCGATATCGCGCTCAACATTCCGCTGATAAACGGAGATTAAAATCGTGACGTCACCGCATTTTTTGAAGCGCGAACGACGGAAGGGCAGCAGGAATCCGGGGGCTGAGGACGAGGATTAAATTTGACGCGCTCCCGAAACCGGAGGCGGGAAAAAGGCAATTCGAAAACTCAGGAATTCCATTTTTCAAAATACTTTTATCGCGAATACGCGGAAATGAAAAAATCGAATAAAATCGTCTCTGACGCGCTCGAGCTGCCAGGTATTTACATAATTTTCCAATTCGATCCACTTTTGGTCGCCATCACGATGAAAACGAGCGTACCGAAGCTGCTCCATCTACTCTCGTTGGCTCAATTGAAACTACCGGAAGCATTTTCAACGATCCCATAGACGAGACCGCTGCACTCGAGCTACTCTCGCTACTGCCGAGCTCTCAATGAGATTTCATTTGACAATAAAATTTTCAACGTTACGTTACAACAATGAGAGAAAACTCGCGGCTTTGAAAATTCGTTTTTCAATTTTCAATAACTCTGAGCTTTTCTGATTCCTCGTTTTTCCATACACTCACAGGCCCATGGCCAAAATTGGACGAGAAAATTATTTTTTTCTCCAAACCGCTGTGAAAGTACAGGAATTTTGTTCAGTTTTCCTGGGCATACCCTGGTGACCTCGAGCATTCACTACCGCGAGGTTTTTGAATGATGGTTTTTAAATAAATGGAATAAAAATGGTGGTCGATCGAGACCGTACTCACTGCCAACTGAATCCTCCGGCGATTCCTTCGCGAAGGCGATCCTTGAGGCTCCTCTGTCTGGCGGGTCCTCCAGCTGATCCAGGGCACTCTTGGTGCCCTGGACTCGGATTATGTGCTTGTCCAGCGGGAGCGCCGCCGCCGCCGCTGCCACCACCGCCGACACCACCGGAGAACAGGGCCATTGGATCGTGCTTTAGGGATTTATCGTCGACGGGCGAGGAGCTCGTTGAACGAGTCGATAAATACGCGAGTAGCGGCTCTCCCGGAACCACGAATTCTCGCAGTTCGAGCCCTCGAACTCTGGCCGATTTTTCCGGTCGAATCTCAAGACGTGAAGCTGCGGTGAAACAGTGCGACGCGGCTCGAAAATTCTCCTCGCGGATCTGGCAACATTACGCTCGAAACCGATCACTCGCTCGTTGACGTAGTCGGGTCAACGGAAAGAAAAAACAAGAAAAAAACATCCCAAGTTCAAGTTCACCGAGTCGGGGATCAAACTTAGCGAATAAATTTTGTCTCTTTCGATCGGAAACTAGCGATCGACGTCCGTTTCCCGACGTCTCAATCCCTCGGGATTCATTCGCAGTATTCACGAAGCACTTCCGGATTCGTTTCGCACTGAAGCAACAAAATCAAAGCTTTCCTTCCGAGATTTGTTGATAACGAAACTCCCGCGCGTCTGCTAGCTGAAAGTTTCACCAGAAATTCCGTACCTTTCGGATCGTCCGAGTATTTTTTATCTACAAATCTACTTCTCGCTCGTGGCTTTTTGGCTCATATCGCGAAGTGTGACGCGTCTCTCGTAACTACGCGCGTTTCTGACAAACTGCCAACGATCCCGCGGGCTAGACGCAACTGATGTAAACCGCGACGAGCGAGTCTCGCTTCTATCGCGAACGAGACACTCGCCGCAACGGAGACAAAAAGCTACGAAATGTTTTCAATCCCTGACAAACGGAGTGACGAGACTACGCATCGGGCCACGCTCTCCCCGGTGGTGTCTTTTAATCTCGCTGCACACTCCCCGAGACCCACGAGATCTTTCTCCGCGCAGCTGTTACGTTAGCACTTTTGGTCTCGCGCGCGTACGCGTTATTCCTCATTATCTCGCTCCTCTTATTTTTCTTCAGCCTGCTCTCCGATGCATAAGCTCCGGCGAAACTAACGCCCGACTGACTCGTCGTACAATTCTCGACCGATACACGCGTCTCGTTTCGGATTAAGATCAACGACCCCAATCCCTGCAAACGGCTCTCTGCGCTCGAACTCGCCCTTTCGCAGCGACGATATATATATTTTACGTGGAAAGTCAAAGCTGTTGCTTAACATTTTTGGGGTGAATAGGATGCTGTTAAAATGTTTCTATTTATTTACGAATTTCTCCTGAATGTACTGTGTTTCGAGGAAAGCTGAGGATACCGAACTAATTAAGGAAGTTGAGGCGGCCGTACAGTCATTTTTTTACCCAAAAGTTACGACCTGTACCTTTCAAAAGTTGGGCCAGTTTACGGTTTAGCAATGTTGCATACACTTTGAAGAAGAGTCAGGGAATAAAAGACGAAAAACTGGTGAAAGCTCAGTCGAAAACACGCGGACGGTGACGATCCTAGCCTCAAAAAACTCTACGGGAAATAGATTATTACTAATCTCAGCAAATCTGCTAATAAATATGAAAAAATTGACATTATTCAGCTCGTGTTGCCCAAAAAATTTCATAATTTTACATTGAGAAAAAAAAATTGTTATTGTTATTGGAAGATTGTGATGTTATTGGAAGAATTTTCTTCATCGAACTGCAATGTTTTTGGAGAAGACTAATCTGCAGTTTGATCTAAAATTATTTTATTCGTTTAAGGGTGAATGATACAAAAGTCGAAATAATTAGAAATTGATCAAATTTGGTGATAATGTTCTTCAACATCAAGTGCGAAAACACAAATTTTTTCAAAATTTTCTTCTGTTTAGTTATCGAGTAATTACGCATTAAAGCAGATTTCTTATGCCCGGAATGTATACCTATATATATGGAAACGCTATGCTTATACACGTGAACTTTAGTGATCAATTACTCGATAACTGTACAGAAGAAAAATCTTAAAAAATTTGTATTGTCAAATTTGGCACTAAAGAATATGTTCACCGAATTTTATAAAATTCTGATCATTTTGAATTTTTTTATGTTTTTAGCATGGTTTAGCATGGCAACATTGTATCGCCTGTGCAATATATCCTTAATCATATTTAATCTTGTGATGGTCATATATTTCACTGGCACCCTGTAATGCCACGTTTCGTTGTTCCAGGGACTTTTTTTCTCAGTGTAGCATCGTTTTTTACGGAGACATGACTAAATGTGTCTTGACTTCGACAAGGCTACATGTTATTTGGTCCAAATTGTTATTGATTTTTCTCAGCAACGACGCTCCTAAACTGTCGGAAATTAACTGATTTTTTTGTACACTTCACTTTATAAGATGCATTCGGTTTAAAAGCGATGACATCATTTTTTTTCTAGTATACGCCTCAACTTCCTTGAGGAAAAGTTAAATGTCGAAGTTGAGTAAAAATGTCATTTGATCGGGCCGCTTGATTAGAATTTTACTGCCGAAACCGAAGGGGAATTTCGTCCGAAATGGACGCGTGTGCCGCCCGTGGCTCGGAGTTAAAAGCAGCGAATTTAATTTCTTGGCGACACGTCAGTTCAGCGATGGTCGATGTGTCGGGTCACGATCAAGAGGAACCCGGAGGTCGGCAAGCTCGCGCGAGGGATTTACCTCGCTGCGGCACTTTGATGCTAGCCATAGAAGCGAAAGACGATGCGCAGAGATAATATGCATCGATTGCCTAGTTCGCGGGATTTCTATATGCACAATCGAGCGTGCGGTTTAATTAAGGCGAGAGAAGCTCATCCAGCCAAGATTATCACACGTCGCCGGGGCACGAAGGAAGCAGTGCGAGGGGCCGTGCAGGCGTGGCAGACTCGACGCGGCGTACAACGCTGAATCACCTATAACAGCCCTTTCTTCCAGCTTCCCAGACAATGAAACCGACTATCGAGCCCCTTTATATGGAGAGTAAAACTTCCTAAGTTCGTAACACCTTGAATAAACGCACTGCAGCTTCACCAAATCCTCATCAAACTTCTAATACTCGAGTCATGAAGTTGGACAAGTATTTTATCGGAAACAGTGTCAGAGAGTGAGTTGAAAGTTTCATTACGCGGCATAAAATGTGTCGAATTTTCGTCGACACTTGGCAGCAACCCGGGTCAGATCTTCGAATATCGATTTGGTGGGAAAAGCACGAAAATAATAAGGAAGTTCGCAACGTTGGAATTCAACGAGAAATTTCAACCTTCATTTGCAATTCGTTGTTTATCAACCCGCACAAATTACTCGAGAAATCAAAAGTTGGAGAATGACAAATGTTTTTTCATGTTTACCGCACGGAGAGGAATTAAACGGTAATATTTGGTGTGAAATTCGCTGTTAAATTTGCCGGATCTCTTTGACTCCGCGGGGACAAGTTAACGAAAAAAATTAATTTCTCTAACGCACTGTTAAATTTTTAATATTTTGTAGAATCTTCAGTTTTACAATAGTAAATATTGCAGATTGTGAAATTTACGGTACGTGCACTAAAATTTACAAAACATTCAGTCAATTTTACGGCGCATCACGGTCAAATGTCTTTGCCCCGATGTAGGTATCACTCGCTTCCGAATTCCGTAGCGCACACGACGCTGAAGTTTGCAACGTTGGAGTTCAACGAAATGAACGAAAAAAAGATTTATAATTCATTATTTTTTTATTTCACGAATTATTGATGTGGCTTGAAATATGACGAATTGGAAATTCGGCAGGGAACAAAATTGGAGATTTACTGAAATTATTTGAGAGTTTTTTTAGACCATTTCGTTGGACTCCAACGTTGGAAACTTCAGCGTCATAGCGCACTGAATCGGTGATTTACACACTTCCACGAATGGCTGAGCATAATATAAAAAGAATGGGGAAATAGGCCGATATAGCGACAACACACCCGTGCCATGTTCCTATTATGGAACGTTGCAAGCCTCGGTGTCTTCGAACTTTTGTTTGAGACAGAAAATATTCGTTCTGAAGCATCAGCTCGCAGTTCGAAGGCACAAATAACCTGAATTCATCTCGATATAGTAGGTCAATAAAATCACGAACGATTAGAGCGAATGTTAGCGCAGCGCGATGACGATCGTTGCATCGACTTCTCCACCGCATGGTACTTAAACGTATTTATTGGCTTTCTTGTCTCTCGGTTATTTCGCCATCTTCGTCGAAGTGTTCACAGCCAGTTGAATCGCTTCGGGAAATACCGGAGACGCTGCTGAAGCGAGCTATAAACGATCCAGCGCTCGCTTAATCCGTCTCTGTTTCTCATAGACGTACAAGGCTAAGCTCGGATGAAGAAAAAAGCTGTAGAAAAAAACGATTATCCTCGGATCGAGGGGGGGTCGAAGACAAGGGAGCTTTTTACGAAATTCTACGTCAGCTCTCCAAGATTTATCTCAAAATGTCGTGTCCCATTTTTCCTCTGGTCCCTCCCGCCTCTGTACGCGAGGCTTACGCTCGTTAATATAGAAACGAAGGAACGAATTTGTCATGAGACAGCAAGAATGCATTTGCGTACCTCCGAAGTTCGCACCTTCCGAAGAATCCTTAAATTTAGTGAATTTACAAACTTCCCAATGCGTTTTTGACGCGCGAGCTTCGAGGCTGATCCACTTTCACGGTCCCTGAAAAACTCGGATCGATTTCCTCGAACTGAGCTCCTGCGACCGAAATCCGCTGACTCCGAACGAGCCGCGAGCTCCAACACCGTTCGCTCCTCGCTGCGCCGGCGAAGTCTCCGAGTCAACTTCGAAGGAGAACTTCGACTCTCGCGATAAATCGCGCGCGGGGGACAGCATTAAAAGACCGTGATTGAAGTTTCCCCGGAACAATGGGACAAGTTCTCGACGAAGTCAAACCAAAATTGCAGTTGGAGCTTAAGCGCGGTTCGATCGCGGGGTGCTCGAGTCGCGATGCACCTTCGCCGGGGGCGAGCACACGAGCAACTTCAATTTCGTTTTATCTTCTGGTTAAACAAGCGTGCGCCATAAAAAGCACACTCTTGGATTACTCCGGCGTGGAGCTCCGAGAGAAAAGGGCAAAAGAGGAGAAAACTCCGAGGATCGGAGTCTCACTCGCTCCGCAGCCGTGAAGATTCGTAACTCAGTGGAAAATAACTTTCGACGGGGCTGGAGAGGACTCGGAAAATTACTGAGCTTCTCGTAAGAGATTCGAAAGTGTCTCGAACGCGTTTGTTCGGATGAACGAGGATGAAGGAGACGCCGAGGAGGAAAATTGAAACAGCGCGTGCTCCTTTTGCAAGTTGGACAATTCAATGCTTCTTCAAGCACGTCATTAATTCTCGCTCGGTACGATTTGCCCCCGCCCCGTTTTTCGCCTCCAAGAAATCATGCTCCGCAGAAGATTTTCCCGGAGAATCTCGTCAGGCCACTGGATTTGTGAAAGACTGGAACCCTCGGTTATAAATTGTGCGAAAAGTTCGCAGCGTTTTTCCAATTCGAGTTTATATTAGCCCCGCATAACTTTCGCGTCAATATTTTTGCTTCAACTCTCTCCTTCGAGCATTCCTCGCTCAATGACGAACGGAGCGGGCGATTCGAGCATGGGATTTTTGCTGAGTCAAGGGAGTTCGAGAGGACAAGTGACCTCCGGAGCCCCCTCGTGTATCGCGACTGTACTTTCGGTGTGTTCGAACGCTGAGGAATCTCATGCAAAAATATAAAATCGCGAATTTCCTTTGGGCGTTGAGCGATTTTCTATTTGGATAAATATCGAATTAATTTATAACTAAAACTCATTAATAACTCATCGTCGGACCGAGTTTGAAGGACTTTTGCGCTTCGTGCATCGAGCCGAATGGCGATATCGCTCGAAACGATGGTTTTTCGTATTCACGACCTACGTTGAGATTCCCAGTTTCGGCGACCCCGGCTTTCGCGATGAGAATATACCTTTGACATTGAATGATGGATGCCGATTCGGCTGAAGGTCCGCAAGCGCGTCGAATGGCTCGATCGAAACGCGATTTCGAGGTTCGCCATGCAAGGTTCGCGCTAAGCCCGTCGAACGATTTCTTTTCATTTTGAACTCTCCCTTTTCCCCTGCCTGCCGCCGCTTCTCGAGCTCTGGTAACGAAGCTCAAGTTCTGGGCCGACTGGCATTAAGCAGCAGCCGAGCGAACGTTGAGAGAGGGAAAGAGAGAGGAGCGAAGGCTTGTAGGCCGTGTCGAAGGGACGAGCACAAGGTCAAGCCCACAGCTGTTTCGCCCCCGTCCTTTTCCTCGTCGAGTTGAGAGGGCTGGAGAGGGCAGAATCTTCCTCCGCCTCACTCCCGCCCTCGCTCTCTCTTTCCTTTCCCATCCCCTACCGAGCGAAAGAGCCGTATTGATCCCCTTCGCCCCGAAACTCTCAACCAATCCGAGCCTCCACCCCGCGTGGGAACCAATCGCGCTCGTTTTCCAAGGCCTACATTCCGCCCTGTCTTTCCCCCAAAATTACCCAATGTCCGTTTCCACCAAGTAAAAACAATTCATTAGAATTTATACAAAACCAGGCCATTTCAATGATCCCCGGTTCTTTAGTCATTTTTTGTCAAATTTTTCTTCTCAGTGGATCCAATTAAACTTTTGTTAGTCACCCAGAGCTTGACTCTCGCTGTAATTAACCGCAAATTAAAATACAATTTCAAAAAAAGCCTGCACTCAACGATCAATGGGGAAGCGACGAATTCTTGGTGCGAGACCATCGCGGATCGCGTCCTCCAGAATTTTCTCACTTTTGGAGCTCAACTACTTTTGCGTTTGTTGGGAAACTGGTATTCAGGATCGAACCGTCGTGGGGTTGCGACGAGAACCGCGTATTTTTCGTCCCCCACTCGGTTTTGGATAACAAGTATCGAGCAACGTTAGTTTCGGGAAGGATCCTCGTTGCGTTGGGAAGTGGAAAACTCGAGGTTTACAGAAAAATGTGAAATAAATAGGCCGGGGCGCGGCGACGGGAAAAGAAAAATGGAAAAACGAGTCGACGAGCTTTGGAGAGGCTGCACGGAGGTGCCCTCGTTTCTGCTCTCTCCTCGCGAGATGGAAATTGCCGGAGTGCTCTTGACTCTTTAACTTTGTCAGGGTCTAGGCGAAGCGTGCGCCAGCATCGACGTCCGAGGGCCGCGGGAGTCTGAGGCTCAGACAATCCGAAAGAGAGTGGGAAAATGTTTTTACTTGAAAAAACAAAAGTAAAGTCAACAAAATGAGATAAAAGATCTGAGCCGAGGGCGCGAAAAAATTGGTGCACATCGAGCTCTTCGTGCGGAAATGTGTTCCAAGATGGAGCTTTTTAAAACGGTACATTTTCTGAGGCAAAAAAACGCAATTTCGCGTCCACCAGAGCCCCGATCTACGCACGTTTTTGCTCATTTCTCATCCTCGGGAAAACGATATTGTCCGATCGAGTGACAAAGTTTTTTTTCCTCCTTTCTCGAAAGCCGACGGTGATGTACGAGGGCGGCTCGAAATTCTCTGCATAATTCGAACGTAGAGACTGACAGGTCCAATGATGGATGATCGTGCGTTCAATCTTCCTCGCGTTTTACCGCAAAGCCTGCTGCTCCTGCTCCTGCTACACGCCACTCTGTCGAACTTCAACGTGTGTTACTGAATTCCGTAAACTTCAGACACACGCCTTACGTTCTCCAGCTTTTATTTTCTCCTGGCTTACTTTTTCCCCCCTTTTTCAAAGTTCACCCGCTCCGCTGTGCCGGCACCTGTCTTCTCATCGATCATAAATAAACGACAGGATGATATAGCCGACTGAACAAGGAGCTCGAGAGCTTTTTCTTCACGTATTTGCTGCTTTTTGCACCGAGTTTTGTTGCAGCGTCAGCCTCGAGGACCGATAACTTCGCTTCGCTTCTTCCTATTATAGTGGAAATTTATCGAAACTCTATTCCTGCTCGCTCGTAATACATTAAAGACAAAAAGCACTGTAGGATTTTTGAAAATGTAAGGCGGAAAGGTTTGTACTGAAGAGTGTTTCATTGATATTCTAAACTCCTTCTCTCAGAGCGTAGCTCCTTCGATGCGGGGTTTCAAAACTTTTAACGAGTTTTTCTCAAAACAACCTTTTTCTAGACGACACGCAGCGTAACTCCGACAATTTCCATTCTACTCTTTGAATTTTTGAAAATATCCTTAACCCTACACCTCATGTGCCTTTTTTCATACCCTCAACCTCATGACCGGGGTTTGAACGCACCCCACTCTTTTTCTGCTTATAAATCCGATCCTACGATGCTAAACTGACTTTATCCTACACCATTTTCTTCGTTTTTTTATAACGAAAAGAATGATGTACGATAAAACTAATTTCAATTGAATTTATATATATAAAAATCCGTCGATAATCAGTCGATAATGTCGCTTGTTAGGACGGGAGCGTAGTTTGAAGTTCGCGTGGGGTGTGCTCACACCCCAGTCATGCGTTCTAGGGTTAAAATGGCAATGCCGAAGGAAAAGACGTGCGCGGAACCCTCGGTAAGTTCGCATTCAAACATTTTTTATCAGCGAAACCCCTTTGAGTTTTAATACTCGCCAATAATAAAAAACTGAAGATTTTCAAAATTCCTTACGTACTTCACCGCAGCCACGAGTGCGTCTCGATTGTGAGATTTTTTTTGTATTCCGAGTCAAATATTGCACCGGTCACGCTGCGTGCAGAGCGCCTCGGATTGAACGAGTCTCGCGGCAACGGCTCTGTCGCTCTTTTCGCGATCATAATTTTTTGTTCCACACTCCGATATGCCCTCAAAAACTCCCCCGAATATTATCACTCGAATATCCCTCGTTTCCCTCGTTTCACCCCTTAAGAATTCTCGAATAGTATTAAAATTGAGACTCATCGCGTCCCTGTTTTGAAAAGTAGAATTTTCTGTTTCCGTGACCCGGATAAAGATCGCAAAAGCTCTTTTTTCGTCGGGTTCCCTTAGACGGAAAAATTGTAAGGTGCATTTAGCGTGGCAGCTTAAACGAGGCGTGTTATTTATTATTGGGCGATAACTCACTCTCATTGGTGAATATACGATGGTGCACGAAGGATTTCCAAAAAGAATAACGACTCGTCATGCTGAACGAGAAAGGCCCAGCCGAAGGGTCGAGTTGAAGATAAATAATTCATTCCCAGCTGATCGTGGCTCTGACCCTCTTCGGATAAGGATGGATAAGAGGTCGCGGGGTTTGTGCACGTCATAAATTGTGCGAGGAGCCGTTGGAAGTAAGAACGTAACGGTTCCGGTGGCCCCCAAAACGCTCTAAATACCGGAGCATAAATAAAGAAGCGGGCTCTCGAAGGGTCGTCCGTTGATCCGCTTGCGAGCGTCGCATAATAGAAAAAAAGTATCCCGGAAAGAGCCAGCGGGAGCAGAACGCGTTAAAAACTGTGAAAGAAAACGATATTTCGGGCGATGTCGCGAAGGACGAGACAGCCGATGATCTGGGGCTCGATAAAATTGAAACTGGGCAAAACAGAGGACGAAGAGCATAAAGAGCCGCCGGAAATTCATCCGCCGCGATGCTGAAGAGGAGAGCAAGCCGAGGGAGAAAATGCTGTAGCTAAAAACTGCTCCGAAGCTTGAATATTCTTCCAATGGAAAAGCTTATGGATTAAGTTCTCAAGGGATTAGCATCCGTTTAGCCAGCAAACTTCCTTCCTCGATCGAGGTCGAAGCGAAAAAGAAAAAAGAGCGGGAGAAATGTGCAGAAGGAAGCGCGCGAGGTTTTTCGTTCACCGGTGAACACTCCGGCCAGGTGAACACAGCTTTTCGCAAGTAAATGCATTCGATGCGGGAGAGGAAAATTCGTGTTTGAAAAATGAAAAATCATGCAGACAAGGGAGCTCGACTGTCATTGCTCGGTGGAAAGGGCGAACGCAGGAAGGACCCGGTCGAACTGCAGAAAAGTGCGTACGTGTCACAAAACCGAGAATGAAGCTTCCTCGAGAATTCTGAAGTACATAATTTATGGATAAAAGTGTGCCGCACGCAGATACGGCCCAATAAAACGGTGGATGTAAATCCTCACGAAGACGTGGGCGAAATAAGACGCAGCTCGAGTCCTCGAAGAAGATGTCGAGCGAACCGAGCGATGCGACAGGGATTGAATGAGATGAGACGAGACCAAGGCCGCGCACAGCCTAAGACGAGCACCCGCGCGGAAATACCGTTTCGAAGAAACTGATAAGACTTATCTCGTGCATTCGTATATGTGCCAGATATGCATTGTCGAGAACACAAAAAGAAAATCTTCGTATACGTGGAGAGGAGAAACAAGCTTTATAAATAAATCGAAGAGCCTTTTTCTCTTCATTATCGACGAGAGAACATGTGAAAACAGTTTTTTTACTATTAAACTCGATCTTGAAGAGAAAATCGAGGAAAACAATCAGCAGCTTGCTAATTTTATGATTAGCCTTGTGCTGGAATGACCCGTAGATGTCTCTGGGCGCGATAATTTATGGGAAGATTTGTGGGAGTTTTGTGCTGAATAAGAGCAACTTCATTGGTCTCAAATTCAGGTTCAGTTCGATGATCGCGCATCGAACGCGACAGATCATTGTGTGGAAATTCGTATACCAAACTGCCTAAGTACCTTAAAGGCGGTAACGTCTATTCAGTGAAAAAAAGCCCCGATTTCAAGAATTTTTTTAGACGCAACAGGTAATAACGAATAAGTTTTATTGATTGTGACCTCGTGTTACAATAAATGAACGATATTTCCGGAATTTTTGAAATCAATAATTAACTCGAAGCTAGCAAATCTTCGGAGGCACTTCAGAAAAAAGTTGACCATCGGTGAACAGTATAGATCGAAATCTGCTCGACCGATTCTTTTGAAATTTGACACGGCACTTACTCGCACAATTGACCATCTGCGGGAAGCTTTTTTTCCATTTTTCCCATTTTTTGTGACACTCAGAAGTGAAAACACTGATTTTCGCCGAAAAATGAGG
The DNA here is from genome assembly GCF_019457755.1 of Venturia canescens. Lineage (NCBI taxonomy): Eukaryota > Metazoa > Arthropoda > Insecta > Hymenoptera > Ichneumonidae > Venturia > Venturia canescens. The sequence goes on from NC_057425.1 coordinate 7,165,513, forward strand.
CTTTTTGTTATTGTAAAATTATTAATTATGAAAAATTGGGAAAAAGCTATCGCAGATACCCGGTCAATAGTTTAAGGAAGTAACATGCTAAATTTCAAGAGGATCGCTCGAGTAGATTTCGATTTACGCTGTTCACCGGTGGACAACTTTTTTCCAAAGTGCCTCAGCTACCATCGAGTTAATAATTGATATTCGAGTTTCAAAAATTCAGAAAATATTGTTCATATATTGTGCTATAATGTTACTAATCAATAAAATAGATTTGTATTATTCGTAACGTCTATAAAAAAATTGTTAAAACGATTTTCACCGAGTTGACGTCACCCCGCCCTTAATCGAGCTAGCATTGAAGTATCATATTGAAAAGAGTTTGCTTTACCGCAGAGAAAAGCAGGCGATAATTGATCGTTTTAGCGAGGAGGAGAGAAAATTCATTTTCCATTCGGATTCGAAGTGTTTTTGTTCTTTTATATCTCAAGAGCTTCGTTAAGCTGCGACGATTCGATTAATCCCGGCGGAGATGAGCACGCCGGGAAATTCTGAGGGGGAAGCTGCCGCGAACAAGGGAGAATTCTGATGAAACAATGAAACCGGAAAGACGAAGTTGGCCGGAGGAAAAGATCGGAATTCTCGTCTTAGCTCAAGCACTTTAAAGCGTCTCGAGATCCTCCCGATCCGCACGCATTGCAAGTTCAATATTTAACAAAGTCGAACGATTGTTGCTCTCCAACTCGAAGGGAAAATCTCCCAAGAAATGAAACTTCTCCAGCACACTCGAATCGACGTCCCACTTCTCATGAGCTCGCCTCTTCCCTTGATCAATGAAAGATTAAAAAAGCAGCAGCAGGCGCCGTGCACGAGCCTCGTGAACAGCAGAGTAAACGTTGAAACAAACGTTTGGAAATAAATTTACGTCGGTAAGTAGAGCAGGGTAATAGATGTCGTTACACGCTCGAGGGAGAATCGAAGGATCCATTATTAATTTCACGGTCGCCCGCGGTGTCTTTTATTCCGGCCGGTGTCTCTGAACGGAAGCACGCAGGGGCTAAAAATCGATCTCTTCTCTCCGCATCGCTGCTTGTACACTCTTCTCGTTAAATCCGCCCCTCGTTGAAAGAGTTCATCGGAATAATGACTGGCGTCCAATTTTTTCTTTCTCAGTCGATCGTCTTAAATAACGGTGACTTTAACGAGATTTCTACAAGAATGTGAGCAGGAAGTTGGAGAATGTAGAAAAAGCAGAGTGAAAATTTTGTCATGAGGAGAGCAAAAGCACGCGTTATCGGTCTATTCGCTATTTGAGGAAACGAATGAGAGTCTGTCACCTGGGCACGTGGATATTCATCGGGTTGTACACGGAACGAGAAGAAGATCACGCGCGCGCCTTTTCGAGCCAAGTTTTTCCAGCTCCGAGGGGGCGGGCAGACGGGGTAGACACACAGAGAGAATATACGAATGCGATCGTATAGGGAGTAGATTGTGACGTTGGCGGCCTAGTTTGGGAGACAATCGCACAATGCGACGAGGGGACTTTTCCTTTCTCCTTTTTCCTTTCTCAGCTCTTTCTCTTATTTTTCCTCCATATTTCCATTTTCCGTTGTTTCCTCGCCGTTGAAAAGTCACGGGAGTTTTGCTCGCCAGGGGAGGCTGCGGGTGGAGCCAATGTCGGGGGATGTTCTCGTGTCGCGCGGCGCATGTACGACTATCGCTCCCGGTGCTGCTGGTGTAAAAGAGAAAGCGGGAGAAAGTATGACAGGGTGGCACGTGACGTCAAGGTCGATGAGGAACTTGTTTCACTCGAAATATGTCGACGTACAATTTTTTGCTTCGGTGCTAAATCGATATGCGCATATAAAAATCATAATTTTTATGAATTTCTGTCCTCCTCGTTCGGCTCGTGTTTCATAAAAGAACACCAAGTTGGAGCTTCCGGCCCAGTTGCTTCCAGCGTCGCGTGTAACATCGATACGGAGCGACGTTCGGCTCGTAATGAGGACAGCGAAAGAGCGGATGAATCTGAAGAACGAAACGAATCCCCGCGTAGAGCCCGAGCACGCTTATTCGAACTGATTTTTGTTACCGCACTCTGCTGCGATGAATCCCGCTCACTTTCGCGGGATTCATCGGCGCAGGACCCAACACGAGTCTTCGTATTTCGTGTGTCCGCTGACTGGCTATGGAAAAACGGTAGTGCGCAGCGATCCATTCTCTCTATGTACTTTTCTAGCGTTTTCGTAGGCGAGCCTCCTATCAAAAACCTGCCGGTATCTCTTCTGTTTTTTCTATCCGACCAGGGACACGTGAGCTCATATTGGATTACAAGGAATCCTCTTACGATGCTCGAGCTCATTCTCCCTCGATTCCGGACTTCGTCGAAGCTCGTCCAAGGCCGTAATGATGACCTACGGTTCTTTCTCTTTCTCTCCCGCTCGCTCGGTCTCTAACTAGCTTTATGCGCGTGTTGACAGGTGGACTCGCGCCCTCTCGACAAATCTTCCGTCGTGCAAACAAGACTTCCGGGTCGATGCGTCAGCTCCCCTATTTCCTCTGCTACTATTTTCGCATCCATTTCCCGGAACACACCTTTGCGCGGAAATGTGAATCGCCTCGGATTGCCAAACTGCCAAATACTTCGAAACGTCCCCAAACACATCGTGGACCCAAAGCTCCAAGTTCCAGTACAAAAATTGCGTTCGATTATTGAGAAAATTCTTCAAAAGCTGAATTCCTGAATAAAAAATGCTCAAAGGAATCGACTCACGCTCGTGTCAGCTCAGTTTTCGGGTACTTTCTTTTCGAAGGGCTCGCGAATGTTCGGCAGCTTTCATTCTCAAGACGCCGCAAAGTATGGTGAATGCTTCAATGAAATAACGAGAATTCATTTTTATTTTTAACGAACCGCTCAACTTTGAGCGATAAAGTAATTTACCGTTTTTTTGGTATCGTTTGCGGGTGCATCACGAAATAAAAATCATCAGAATTTCATCAAATTTTGTGATAACATTCTTTCGCATCAAGTGTACAAATATTATTTTTTTCAAATTTTTTTACCACGTCGTTATCGGATGATTGAGCGTTAAATCGAATTTCTTATGCACGAGATGTAAACTGTATATATGTAAACTCTATGCTTATGCACGTGAACTTTAGTGTTCGATTACTCGAGAGCTGTGTGGTAGGAAAATCTAAAAAAAATTATATCGTGTTATATATTTCTAAAGAATACATTTACCAAATTTTATGAAATTCTTATTATTTAAAAATTCTTAATATTTTCAAAACGGTTTAGCATGGCAAGATTGTATCGTCGCGATCCACCCTCCTTAATCGGTACTATTCTCATTTGTGTAGAGAGTCCAACATAAAAATGCAGCGAAGAGAGACAATCAGCGGTACAAAGGACTGAAAAGAAAGATTGAAAATTTCCGATGAGGAGTAAGAAAGCTGTCTCAATCAGGTATCCTATAACTCGTTGAATCTTGGCTCAGCGAAAGGCTGCCCTTTTCGCGTCGAGTTTTCCTTCATTTCTCTATCCTGTTTTTTTTTTTTATTCTGGTTGTATCCGTCGGATAAAAGAAACCAGTGGATTTGCAGGTCGGAGATTTATCCCGGCTGGGAGGCGGGAGGAGAGCGATCGTGAAAAAGCTCGTGTACAGCATTCAGAGAGGGAGAGAGAGAGCGGAGTGAAGAGTGTAGAGGAGATATTCGTGTGTGAGCTTTTGTTAATACTTTTATCGAGTCCGTAGAAAAATGTCTGAAAAAAGCGGTTCGTGGTGACGAATAGCGGCCTTATTCGGCAAAGAATCCTTGCGGAATCCTTTCTCCCGAAATGTTCGTGTATACGAGCTCCAAAAATTGATGCCATCGAGAGCGAAAGTGCCTGGGAATAAAGGACGAAAAGTCCCTGGAAATCAGAGGAACGTACGAATTGATAGGCGCCGGCAATAAAGTATTTGGGCAGTCGAGGATTAACGGCAGCTACAAATGGAGACTGAGCCGAGAGCCTCCCCTCGCCTGGTACGCAGAAAAAAGATTTTTTCGCTCTTCCAGGGTCGAGGCTGTGTTTCCCGAGTAACGCGAAGCCCTTTGTAACACGCTCGCGACATTTCGGGTCTGAGGTTGTTTCGCTATTCGCGTGTAATTGATAGCTCGAAACGTGAGTGTGGTCACACCCTTGAATCTCGATATCCCCTCCCCCGATTCGATGAAAGCCTGAGTGCGTGTGTACCTGTGCACGTATATCGTCGTCATTAAGCCTTGCGAGGGTTCTCTCCCGCTCCTTCCCCCCTAATTTGCGGCAGGCTGCTCCGGATTAGTGACAATCCTAATGGGCCATCGATCATTGAGTTTGCGGGTCAGCAGCAGCAGCAGTTGCATAACAGTTACACGACCAGAGGTCGTGCTTATTGAAGCGACCCGCTCATTGGCAGAATCCGTCACTTATCGAGGGTGTCCACCTGCGCCTGAATTTAATGCTCGGGCGAAGCTGGCAGGTGGACGAAATCTTGTTCGAACACCCTCAAAAACTCGCTTCAAACGCTCACCTCCTTCTCGATTTTTCTAACCGTCACACGCAACTGGGAAAAGCACATTTGAAAAAAATAAACGCGTAAATCACGGGGAAACTAATTACTGTAAAAAATCGGTAGGAAGAAACGCTCCGATTGTCGTTACCGCTCCTCTCGCTATAACGACCGAAATAACATCTTTGCGAAATTTTGAAAGCGGTAATATCAGATTGGAGAAAAATAAGCAATCGGAAATTCTTACTTTACATACGATTGTCAAAAATTCATATTTTCGAATTCAAAATGGAGAGTAATTGTTTCGTAGATAGACCAGAATATAGAGCAGAAAAAAATCGAAAGTGAATTTTTCGAGCCTATGAAAGTTAGATTTTATAGGCTCGAGCCATTTTGATCGTTCGACTTTTTCAGTATTTCAGCCCCAGTAATATTTAGTCTCGTTATTAAATTTTCGAAATAGTGAAAATTCACAGTATTGCTGATAGCAGTAATAATTTATGAATGGAGAGAGTGATGGTCGAATTTTCGGAAAAACGATATTTTAGTCTGTGGATTGTTAAATTCTATTTTCGAACGTGCTTCGAACCTCGAAGTGTCTACTTTATTTATTCTCGACACTCAAAGCTCTGCTCGAATTCCCCTGTCGCCGTCTTATCATTCCAAGTTCATAAACTCGAGATTTGAGCTCTTCGAAATTTGAGTCATTCCAACATTTTATGCCCACCCGAAATAGCCTCCGAAATATGGCGAGAAGGGGGCGCGAAACGGTAGCAAAATCACGGAGACGATACGCACGTACAGAAAAACGTACCGCAGTTCGATGCAGAAGATTTTGACATTTGGGCGTGACGCCGCGGCCCGATCGATCGACGCTCATCCACAACAACAGCAACAACAGCAGCTCACGAAATACACGTCAAAAGAGATCCGCATACGTACATTCCCAGCGCGGCAGGGGCAGCGGGGGCGGCGGCGGCGAACGATAGGGGTTTATACAATCAAGAATCGCCACAGCAGTCGAAAGTGGGACGCGTTAATGAATTTCCTTATCAAATCGCGGCGGCCTCGTCTCTCGTGCGCTGCTCTCGCGCGCTCGTTCGCTTAACTCCCCAACCTATTATTATCTCCCTCATCGATCAATACGTGTCTAACGACGGTGCGGTGGATACTTTTCCGTGTAGGCAGACACAGAGAGACACGTTGAGCGAATAAACGTTTTAAAAAGCTCCGTGTCAGCCTCACTTTTGCAAACGCATCCGCAAGCACCCGCGCGACTTTGTTCCGCAGCGATCGGATAAATCGCGCTCCGAGCCTCGAATCTGCCGATTCCACGAGTTTTTTTTTTTTTCCATCGGAAGGCGAATCGAATCTCGACGGATTGAAAAGAATAAAAATGAAAATAGCGAAGCTGCGGGTCATTTTTTCATCTTCGCGATCTTTGTTCCCTTTAAAATTTTACGATGTGCGACTCCGTTTTGACAACTATCGCTGCGCCAGGAGAACCGGAACTGTTTTCCTTCCCAAGAGGCCTCCCCGCATCGCTCCAACTCGGTTGCGAAGCTCGCCGTGAGATAAGGGGGATGACGCGATGAGAGACAGGGAGCCGGTTTTGTTGTGCGAGTTTTGGATGATATCGGAATACATTTTATGCTCAGAAAGCTCGCTTAACTTACCGCTATCTAATCCTCGGCAAGCTCCCTTAGCGAGTTACCCGAGGGATTTGTCAAGTTGTGCGCCCCGAGCTCGCTCCCGGCGCGGCAGGTTTACGCGATAAACGTTTTGGACTCGGTGCGCGTCGCTGTTATAATCCAACGTCCTCGCTCATCTCCGAAGCGGCGTTATTTGCATAATGCACGTATTCATGTACGCGTTACACTCTCTATTGTGGAATTAGAATGCCTGCATCACGAATTATCCGTTTTCCAAGCCGCCCCAACCAATTAAACCTACTTACCCCCATTTTTCTCCATTTCATTAACGCGCCAGCTGCTTTAAAATTAATTAAGAAAGACCCAATTACCCGCCAAGCCTCCGGGCCCTCCGACATCCGCGGCGACAGCTTTTCTCGTCGTTTCAATGCGAATTATGCTCCCCGAGACTTTTTACCACAGTCCGCGGCTGCAGTCGGCTGCCTAAAAAAAAACCTCGAAACGACGAGCAGCGCGCGCGGCTGGCCCGACGCCCATCAGCACTTTTGAACCGATCGGATCTCGCGGGAGTTTCGAGCTCGTTTCTTTCTGCGCAACGACGTCAGAATTCTCGAGTCGTTGATGAAGGGTACTGAAGAAATCACTCGCGGAGCTACGAATCTCAGGGCTCGATCGAACCGCGCGAAACGATCGAAAAAATCGGGCTTTTCAACGCCCTCGATGGAGTGAGACTTTGGCAGGTGGTTAAAAGCACAGAAAACAGGTTGCGAAGAGATAATGAAAAGTAGAGTAGAATTTATGGTCTCCGGATGGTTCCCACGCGTGCGGCGAGGGAAAGAATAAAAGCAGCGAACGTTCCTTTGAAATGCTTAGATTCTCTCGAGACTTTCGTTTCAAGATCACCGCGCTCCTGGCTGCTTTCGTATTATTTTTTGCACGCAATTGCCCGTTCACAGCAACCCAACGATACTTTGCAGCCCCCTCTCGTACAATGAGCGTACAACCGAGCATAAAACTTGGGCAAAATGTGGCTATAAATGGGCGAAAGTGTTTTTTTCTCCCGGATAAAATCAGGCTTCGCTACGGTGCTTCTTCGTCCTTCGTCTCTCCCCCTCAACGATATTTATCCCGTTTCATTCCGCACCTTTTTCACATCCCATTTTTACTTTCCGCGGTTATTATTATTTCATTTTCACTCGGCCAGTTTTCTGCCTTTATCGAGCCACCGGGAGAGCAGGGTTCTGGTGAAATTTTAATATCGAAGATTGACGAGTCTCGAGCGTAGTTTTTGACCCCCGGGACGAGGAGCGAGAGGAGAGAACGCTCGGCGCGACTCCTTTCCTCCCCCGTACCCGACTCTCGTTTTCTCCAGAAAAACTGAGCAGCAAAATCACACGCGCTAGGCTCCCATAATTCGAGGCTAATCCGCGAGTGTGCCAGAACTCGCGGCTCGACTGATCGCTCACGAGGGTGAAGGTTATCATCCCTCTTCCGACGGCTGGCACGCTTCCAGTCGGTCAGACGTTCTCTCTTTCCCTTTTACCCTCGTTAGGCGTCCTACATGCTTTTGGCAATCTGCTTCGACAGCCTCGATCGTTTACCTTAAATTGCCTATTCCGAGTCCAAACATGAGCCCCGCGTTCATTAACGCGTTGCCCGCGAGAATCGTGTGCGGGAAGCTGCCTCGCAGGCTGTTTCGAAATCCGGCAAAAATGTCGATCGAAACGAGAAAATTTGTCGATCGATCAACACCCGGGCACACATTTAGCCACGAAGTTGACACCAAAGTATTAACAAATCGAAACTTTTTCTGTCTCGTTGAAAAACAGATGAAGATTGAAGTCGACTTTTGACAGTTTGCCAAATATGAATAGTTCGCAAAAACGCGGAAGACGCGGTCAAAGTGTTCTCGACGCTTGGCTTTCTAGCTTCCCAGCAACAACCTGAGGAATCTCTCAAAAGAAAACGATTACTTATTTCACCTGGACGAAGGCGCCAGCGAAGCGTTAGAGAAGAGAGTGAAAGAGCGGCGTTGAATAAATGAATGGTGGTTTAAACAGATGGAGCAGCTCTGTTAAAAGGGGAAAAACGATGGTGAGTTTTGTTGTTTTATCCGGCGAGGAGGAGCGCTCTTTCATCCGAAGTTTCAAAAGCCATTTCTTTCATTCGTTTATTTCGTGCTGTTGTCAGCCTTTTTCGGTTTCCACGTTCGTTTTTTTTGGATTTTTTCTTCCACTTTGTGTGCCCATTTTCCACTTGGAATGTTTCCTCGTTTCGAGAAATGGATAGTAGGAAACGCGAGGAGAGGAAAAGAGAGAGACGGGAAAGAAAGAGACACGCGGACGTAGCTGACGGACGGAGAAACACAGAAAGAACGAGAGAGATAAAAACCCGACGAGGAAAGCTCGTCCTCTCGACTCTCATCACTCCCCCGTATATTTCAACTCCACCAGAGACGCACTTGTATGCGGATTGAAAAGCGATAAAGCTCCCAGGCCCCTGTCCTACAGTGTCACCGAGCTTTACCCCTGTCTCGGCCACTCACGCTCCGTCACTCGACGTATTATTTCGTTCATCTCTCTTTTTCCCTCGGTCCCTCCCTCTCTTCCGAGCGTTACATCCAGTTGTTTGTGTTTCTCTTTCTCGATACCGACACAAGTATTTAAGTGACAGAGAAAACGTTTGATCGACAGTTGTAACGACAAAAAAAACAGCGAAACGTCAAACGGATCTGACGGAACTGACGTTTTTATTCTACTTTTTTTTTTATCAAATTACGTCTCCTCTCGAATTTTATCGTTTCTGGACCTGCTATCTCAAAAGCGATTCCCATTCGTTACTTTTTTCATAAAATACACTTGTGCGTTTTATGACGTCGAATCTACGAAGGGTCGCCAAACTTGAAAAAATTCTTCGAATTTACAGTTTCAAATATCGTTTCGTGTCGCGAAACGCCTCTCGTTGAAAAACATTTTCTGCGTCGTGTAAATTCTCTTTTCGCTGTTTCGTAGAAAATTTCATCAAAGAATGCCAATCGTAGGCGAAATTGTTGCTGCTTTTGGTCAACAGTTTCTCATAAAATGGAAAACGATGAAAGATTCTTGGTAGAAATTTATGAAAAAAATGAAACAAAACGAATAAAAACGAATTTTTCGAAACGCGTTTTCCCCAGATTTTTAGTCCACAAACGAAAAATAACGTTTTTTCACTCACCGAAGAAGCGTGAGCGGAAAAAAATTTGGAAAAAACTGAGTTCGAGGATCACAGTTTTTCTGATCGCGAGCACAAAATTCTTTTACCGAGCAACGGTCGAGGCGAACGTCGACGAAAAAAATATGAAAAAAGCGTTGCGTCGAAAAATCGATCGGAACGGTCGGAAAAATGCGAAAATTATTCGAGACTCCTTCACATTTGTTTGCAAACGTCTGAATTCACTTCCGCAAAGCTGAGAGAATTTGTGTCGGAAAAGTATACTATTAGCGGGGTTCATTTACGTGCGTTTTTACATCGTCCAAGTACTTGTGTACAAAGTAAGAGTTCACAGCACTTTCGTATAGAGCTGCTCGGGCAGCGGGCGTAGTGTGTGCACGTACACGCGGGTAGCACACTTTGCACTTTTCTGCACAGTGTTCTTATCGCTACGAGCAATTACGCTCGGTGAGATTGTACGGAGGGCACCGAACTTTTTACCATAACATTGTTCAGCAGAAAAAATCGAAACTTTTTGCTCCTGATCTACCAATCGTCGCGGACGTTTCTTTATTTCGTTCAGCTGTCAAAACCTTTGAATCTGCTTTTTCTTTCATTTTAGCGAAGAATTTTCGATCGTTTCCCTCATTTTTCTCGACATTCCAAAACTTGGAGCCGATTGGTCCTTCGGGTAGAAATTTTCGAAATTTCAGGCAAGTTTTGCCCTCCGTTCCACGAGAGCTCGCTCTCGTTACGAAATTTTCTATCGCGACAGGGAACTGCGAAGTGCAGCTGAGCCAGAGAGCCCGACAAGATCGCGTCAACCGACGCGCGTCGTATCACTTGAGAGAGCCAAACCACCGGAGGTAACAAATTTCCCATTAATTAATTCGCCCCCGGGTTATTAGAGATTGACAAGCCAATTTAGGAGAATTGCTTGCGCCGATCCCCTCCGGTTTGCCTGGCAAGTCGTCGCGTCCTTTTCAAACCAAAATACAAAGTGAAAAATATTTCAAACGCTGTCCCCGGTCAGTGCGGACATTCGACTCTTAGTTTTGGCCACGAGATTTCTATTCATTCGTAATTTCAAATTTAATGTTCGAACCACAGCCGCAGGCTCGATGTCCCTGAAATGCGCAATTTTCGTAAATAACTGAATGAATTGTACGCGTTCACGAAGCAGAGAAAAAAGGGGCGGAAAGCGAAAGGAAAAAATGTTTAAAAATGCCAATTCGCGCTCCCAATCGACGTCCCGATGAAAGTAAACGCGAAAATCGCATGTGCATTCTCCGAGGATAAAGAATGAAAAGAAGCCCGCGAAATTCGAGTTTCCATACGCCTCGCCATCGAGATTAGTACCAAAGTAACAGAGTGAGTTAAATCAACAGTTGTACCTTTACGGATCCACACAGTATCCAAAGTAATTACATAACTTTGGGATCCAAAGCGATACGATTGGGGGGGGCGCGAGGACCGATGAAAATTTCGCGTATCCACGAGAACGTCGCGAAAGGATCGTCGTGAGGTAACTGGCGCACATTTCCACGACGAGCCCTCTCGCCGACCTCCCCCAAGCGGAGCAAGAACGCCACCGCATACATGCACAAGCCACAGGCAGTTAGGAAGAGTGAACGAGGGAGCGAGAGAGCGAGGGAGAGTATTCAGAGTCGAACGGAAGCGGCGCGCGACCCCCTCGAACACCCTGCGAGTTGGAGCGATCTCACTCTTTCGCGTTGCCTCCGCCCCCTCCACTCGAGCGCGTTCTCGCCACCGCGTCGCGTACCTCTTTCGACCCCCGTGTGCTTCGACTATCCGTCCCTCGCCGCGAGCCTCCCCTCGCACCAAACGCTCTTCGCGTTCGCAGTCCTCTTCGGTTCGTCCTCGGATCCTGAGCGCATTCCGTCGGAGCCTCTCCCTCTGCTTTCGCGCCCCTTTGAACTCGAGAGTTCGCCTCTTCTGGTCGGAACGCAACGAGCTCAGGCTCTGTCTTTTGCCCGTTCCGGCCGATTCCTCCAGCACGAAAATCCCGACAGTTTCGTTAAATAGGAACTCTAATGACGCGATGCTGGCTGAACAACAGTTTGCTTTACAAGCGCCCGATCTTCGTAGATAAAAATAGATGGACCGAGAGACGAAATGACGAGGAGACTGACGAAATTTCATTTATCTTGCTCGTCTTGCTCCCGAGGAATTGATATTTCGTCAGATTATCCCGCGCCCTAACCTTTCTTCGTTCTTACAAACGCTCTCTTTATTCTCCCATTCGCCATGGAACGTCTGCTCAACAATGAAGATATCAGCGAAGTCTTGTATCTTCCTGCACACGAGGTGAGCGATGGTATCCGACGCCTGTATCACTCCGGGGATCAGGAACCCTCTTGCCTGGCTCGATATGACGATGCGCTGAAATTAGGGTGTTACACATCGCCTCGCTCAAATCCTCTTTTCTTCGAGCTGACGTCACGCCTCGCCTTAGGACGTTGGGCCGAACATGTATCTCCTCGAAAAGGCATTAGGACGCCGCAATTTCTCGACAAAGTCGTATAATTCGAAGAGCATTAATAAGAATGGTTCTATTTACCGCAGGAAAAATACCTTTTATTCAAAGGACTCGCAAGAGTGTTTGTCTCTAAAGCATAGTAAAAAATGTTTCCAGCCACTTCAAATATTTGTATTGCTAAATATTGTAACGGGACAGCCTCAGCCCTGGCCCGATTTCTGCTTTGACTCAAGTCCGTCAGAGGGCTGCGGATGGAGCGCTCTCGCGAGCACAGCAGCGTCGGTGAATTTCCGCGGTGATGACACCGCGATGCCGTAGAGCACATTTCTATGACGCTAAAGTTTGCAGTGTTCGATACGAGCGAAATGTTCTAAAAGAACTTGAATAATTCCGGCAAATCTGCAATTTTGTTCGCTGCCGAATGCGCAACTCGTAGCTTTTCAAACGCCAATGATTCGTGGAATAAAATAATTGGTGTTGGTCTCGAACCTCGGCGTCGCCTTTCCTGATAGGCGTTAGAAGACAAAAGTGTGACGAAGCCTTGGTCGAAAGGTGTCAACAGCAAAATAGCGACGGTGGAGAGATGCGAGTGGAGTCGAAGCACGGGACACTCTGTCCAGTGGACGAATAAGCATTATTATGGAATGCGCAACATGGCAAACACAATTCGAGGATGTGGATCTAGCCTACATGCATTTCTATGTCACGATGTGCCTATACGAACGAGGGAATCACAGCACTCTCGCGCCTGCATATTGCACGAGGAAAAATAGCGTATAAGCGAACGGCCTCCTTTTTCCACTGTAATGATTCCTATGTACAAGCGCCTCGTTTGTGATGGAATACGAAGATACGCGGAGGCCTCGTCTACGAGGCGAGGAGAAAGGGGAGGAGGGTCGGGTATGGATTTGCTTGGAAGAATCGCGATCCGAGTATGCAGGAAAAGGTGTGACGACGCTGCACGCGCATATATCCGAAGTGTATTAAAGAAGGCAGAGGAGGAGACCTGCCGCCGGCTCGGGGTGTTTCGACGTCGGGATTTTTCGCGTGTCGCATTGGTGCCCGAGGGGGGAGGTTCGTGGGCGCCATTGATCGCGATCAGAGCCATTGGGAGGCTGTAACTCGAGTTAATAACGTTGGAGAATCGAGGGAATGTGGTAGCGGACGAATCGCGCGAGTGTCTGCGGATCGAAGAGTGCGGCTGTCTCGCGAGTCCGGATATATCGAGGTGCGGGAATATCGTGTCGTCGTATAACGAGGCCACCGAGTTATATCGCGATGAAAACGTGCCGGGAAAAACAAAAGGCTTGTTCACAAGGGCTTTTCTTCTCGCGGATGCCGAGACGGAATAAAAGCAAGATGTCAGGAGCGTTGCTCGGCTACGGAGGAGTGACGCAGCAGCAGAAGCACCAGCAGGTGAAGAGGGGCGTCTGCGTGCGGACGATCGTAACTGTATGCCCCGAACACACGTCCACCCGTCCATGTATTTGTCCACCACACCCTCCTTCCCATGAGAGAAAAGGAAAAAACTCCCGGCCGAAGGGTCTCGCGGCGGATACCGCAAGGTCGTCACGACGCCTGTGGGAGCTTTGTATCGACAGGAGCACCGAGCACCCTTCCAATAGCCTAACAAAGTGTACGAGACCGACTCCCGTTCCTCTGTGCCGATCTTTCACAAAGAACTCGCGGCGCGCTGCTCGGCGTGCCGTAACCAGCACGACGCCCACAGCATCGCGATCACCATTTTATCCTCCTATTCCCTCTGAATTCCTCTCTCTTTGCTCGCTCCCTCTTGTTTTACCGTTCCCCAAACATTCTCTAGTGCCAATCGAATGTTTTTGGGGTTATCCTGCCCTCGCGCGACGCCTCCGGCTGTTGCTGGGCTGTACAAACATGTACGGAGCCCCATCGAAACCTGTGGCTGGACCATCGACATCGAATTTTCATCAACTGGCACGGACCCCCGTCCCCGTATCTACTTACGAGGTCTCGGGCTCTCGCGAGGCGGAATCTTGAGGGGAATCTGCTAGTAACAACTGTCAATTGTCACCAACTCGAATTAACTCTGATTCTTGATGTCGATATTAACGTAGTTCGATAGCTAAGTGCCGCATAAAAAATAGGCCGCAGCCCCCTTTCTGTGTGTTAAGGAAGTTGAGGCTGTACAGTCATTTTTTTTACCCAAAAGTGATGACCTGTACCTTTCAAAAGTTAGGCCAGTTTACAGTTTGGCAATGTTGCATACACTTTAAAGAAAAGTTGGGGAAAAAAAGACGAAAAACTGGTGAAAGCTCAGTCGAAAACACGAACAGTGACGATCCTAGCCTCAAAAAACTGCACGGAAAACAGATTATTATTAATATAATCTCAGCAAATCTCCTAATAAATCTGAAAAAAATTGACATTATTCGGCAAGCCTTGCTCATGTTGCCCAAAAAATTTCATTTTTTTAGCATCATTTTTAACGGAGATATCACTGAATGTGTCTTGACTTCCATAAGATTACATGTTATTTGGCCCAAATTGTTATTGATTTTTCTCAGCAACGACGCTCCTAAACTGTCTGAAATTTCAACTGATTTTTTTTTACACTTCAATTCATAAGATGCAATCGGTTTAAAAGCGGTGACATCATTTTCATTCTAATGCCTCAACTTCCTTAACATTATTCGTTGTGAAATATCTCCCAAAAATCCTTCAAATTATCGTAAATCACTAGTAAAAAAATATATGCTTACGATATTTTACTAAAATTTCATAATTGCTCGTGATTTTGGAATTTTTATATTTGCTCTTTTGCGTACGCCCCTGCTAGAATGCATCTTCGTGCCGTATGCACATATATACGAGCATACAAATTAACGCTCAGAAGCGCGTCAATCGTGTCAAAACATTGTACACAGGCAACTGTGTTTGAGACGAGCGCGGCGTCCCGAAGTATATGGTGATGATCACGGCTCTCGTCTCACGCAACAGCGCTGCCACGTCGCGAACACCTTGAAATTAATTTTCCCACTCAAATTTTCATCCAATTTTTATTAAAATAATTTTGTTCTCGAAAACTAGACGGTAGATAATGTTTTTTTAGTTTTTAATTTTTCTTCGGAAGATACTCTAACGTTGTGTTTTCAAAGTAAAAATCGTAAGAACCGTTCTCGAGTTATTTCGTTTCACATTTTTCGTTTGACGATTACCACGTGTGTTCAGATATGGGGAAACCACAGAACTTAAACTCGCAATGTCTGAAAAACAAAACGGTAGAACTACTTTTTGTTTGTTTTTAACCGATTCGTTAGATTTTTCTGCGCGACATATATTTTATTCAAAATTTTCGTCAGAAATCGGGTTTTGATATTGAACAAGCTTAAGACGAGTTCGCTACGGACATCGATCCATTTGCCTGGGGCACCAAACATTTCACTGCTTTTTTCACTGAGAGCGGAGCTCCATGATCGTGAGCCTCCGCGGATGAAGGTTCGCGTGTGCACGAGCGTGCAAAAGGGCGCACCCGCAGCGGATCGATCTATCGGAGAAATTGGGCCTTCCGGGGGGAGCAAACGGATGGCGAAGAGAAGCCGTGCTGCTCTGCGATGCCGGGATATAAATAAAGAGGAAAAATCACGACGGAGGTGCGGGGGAGAAAAAAGGGCGCGGAGAAACGGACGCAAGGGTGAAGGAGCTCGAGAGTCCCAAGGGAAACGTGAAAATCGGGCGAGAAACGTTCGTGCCGGACACAAAAAGCTCGCCCCTTTGCCTCTCGCGCTCCTTTCACTACGCCGCAGTACCTGCGCGGCCCCCCCGCGTACGTCTATAAATATCGAGATGGAACGACACGAGGCCACGCCTAATGAGAACGTCGAGAGCGATTTTCTATCGGTTTTCCAGGACTATTCTCTCTGCACACATCGGCGAAGGTCGTCGCTGCTGGTGCGGCGACTGAAATTCGGCGACGAGGCCAACACACCGATATACAAACCAGGAGAGAAAAAAAAACACACACACACACGTGGACCCGATGGAAAAAAGGAAGAAGGAGAGCTCGGAGAGGGAAACGAGAGCAAGAAAATGAGACTCCCCTTTTGTCTCGCCTTTTTTTCGCTTGTTTGTTGTTTCGTCGAACACCAGTCCAAGGACACAGCGAAGACAAAAAAACATTGAAAACCCTTCGGCTCTCCGAGAGCGGGAAGAAAAAATATCGCCCGGATGTCGCGCGACTTTTCCTGACTCGATTACGCCGCGCGAGAGCATCCAAATTGAGGGATCCGAAGCAAAGAAGTCGCGTTGAAGATTAAACCAAGCCCCAGGAAAAATAGCAAACCTCTGCGTCAATCCCCATCGCACTTTCGGAAACATCCAGAGGAAATAAAACACTCTATTTTGTTCAATGGATCGTAGAAAAGGGAGATCGTAGAAATATATATTAAGGAAGCTGCTCAGTTACATAACTAGTCGTTTAAACCACCGTTTGACCCGAGTTCGTCTGTCAACCGCGCTTTTCGTTTTCACGTGCGTTTATGTGCGTTTAAAAACAGATCATATGCATTAGTTCTCAAGAAAAAGACTTTGCGTTTATACGAAAATATGTATCGAAATGAAAAAGTACTCCTCAATTTGCTTGTAAATTTGGAAAGGAGCGAGTGTCACGCCTCATTTTAATAACAACTCCTGTCACAAGTCGCCTTCGATAAATTTTAAGCCGGATAAACGATCGTAAATATTTCGTTTCTCCACTGTTCAAATTTTCTTCGATCCTATCCATCAATAACGGAGATACGGGGAAAAATGTACAGCGTGATTTCTCATAAGAGACGATGCTAACGTGGCTCGCGTCGAGGCAGAAAAGAAATTGCAGATATTTCGCGTTACGATCGACGGCGGAGCTCGAAGATTTGTACGAATGACTTTTACATCGTAATTTAACATTCCGTAAAGTTTCATATTTTTCTGCACATTAATACTATTTTTGGCTCAACTTCCTTGAGACGGACGAGCCCCTCGTGGCCTGCTGGCAAATGTTTAATATTTTCGTTTTTATCGCACCCCCCACCCACTCGTAAGTCGGATCATCAAAGCGGCAAGTGCGACATAAACTTCTCTTATGTTTTAGGCATTCGGTGGGCTGATGAAAAAGCACAACGAGCTTAGCAGCCCGACGAAATAGTTAATAAACCGAAAGCATTTCTTTCGGGTATATAAAAGAGAAAGAAAATAACAAGCTGAGCACGGTAAACGAAGCCTCGGGACAGTTCAACAGACCTCGCTCCCGGATCTGACTGTACATCTATGTACACGTCCCACCGACGACGGGGTTCATAGCCCATATCTCGAAAACGACACACACGCAATCGTCGAAGCTCGTTTCGAGTGTAAAAGCTTTCTGCTTTAAGCGACAAAGTCGAGGGAAAATGAGCTCCGATCCGGTCTCGTGTACGAACCGAATATAATAAGGGACGAGATGAAAGGCCAGGGAGAAAGGAAAAGAGATAAAGGGAGAAGGACGAGACGAGAGCAGCGGCGTGCATGGATATTAGGAAAAGCAGCCGCAAGTCTCGGGGAGCTTTCGCTGTGTCTGCGCGTGCCTTATCAACGAGAGCTGAAGCGTAAAAACCTTTCGCTCCTTTCCTCCTCCCCTTACTCTCTTGTACATCACAACACGTATCCTCCTCGCTTCTATTATGTATGCAAACAGAATAAGATTATATATTTGCGGCGGGAGGCGTGCTCCCCTGCTTCCTAACAACGACGAGAGCCTCGCCGGCACATCTTTTCCCCATTTGCCACGAAAATCCTCTTCCCGCGGTACAGCATCTCGGTGTTCGCTCATTTATAAATAAGCGTCGTAACGTTCACCTCACTTTTTCCTCTGGGTCCTCCCCCCTGTGCTCCTCCTCCGATTTTTTAATCTTTCCTGAATAATTCAACGTTCGAGGTCATTTGGCCGTCGCTGAGTCCATCGCAGCTTCGGGCCACTGGCGACACTCGCAGGCTCGAAATCGACGACGCGAATGAGAAGCCTCAGAAAATCGGTCATTTTCATCGATCGCTGAGGACTTTCAAGCCCGAGGCTCTTGGACGTCCGCGATTCCGGAGGAGCCGGAACTCGAGGCTGCTCCGACGCCTCCGCGGAGCCAATCTCCTGGGCTCGGGAGCGGAAATAAAGGGGGGAGAGTTGCACGTGACTGCACAGAAGTGAGACAATGTATTTGAGGACGAGAGGGAAAACAAAAAGCGCCCGCTGAAACGATATTGGAGCTGCGGAACGACGAAACCGGAGGAAGCAAACGGACGAGAAAGAAGGCGCGGCGGGGCGGAGGAAAATTATAACCGGAAGAAGTATCGCGACAGAGCTCGACATTTTTCTCGGCTACGGAAAACGAGGCGTCCGCAGATCTCTATTCCCAAGCGGGGCGAATCTTCCTCGCCAGATCGAGGGAGGCGCACGATCTCGCGTCCGAGCACACGGCTCGCAGCCCAACGTGCGCGGAATAACGGCCGCGAAGCCTCGAGTCGAGCAACTCAATTCGACGCACGTAAATCACGACCCTCCCACCGATGCGCGAACACACTCGACTCGAGAAACGGAGAGCCAAGAAAAATTGCTACGACGCTCGGGAGCCGCGACGCAATCGTGAGAAAGCAAATCTTTTGTGGGCTCTCTGAATACTTTGAAAATTATTGAAAAATAATATTTCCTCTCACTGCACTAAACGAATACGTTTTCTTCGCGTATCGATTCGCGAGATTGAGGCAAAACGAAATCCTTTCGATCGGCGTTGCACTGGCGACGATTTTTTTTCTCGATTTGCCAAATTCTCGTGCAGACTTGCCAAATTTCGGAGCAGAGACCCGAAGCGAGAATTGAAGGGGGCGAAAAGCTAAGTTTGACGCCGAAACGTTGAGCCACTGCTCAGCCAAATTGCATTCGTGTAAATACAGAAAATTTCCTTTTTTCGTAGCAGTTCGCAATGTGTGCTCGGCGGAGCTTTTGTCATCGCGAGATCTCAAACTTAATACCAACGATTCAAAAAAATTGAACGAAGAGCCAGATTTTCGGTTGTTGACGTAAAAAAAGTTCTGAAATGAAAGAATATTCGAAGAATCGTGATAAAATATAATCGAAAAATAAGCGAGTGGTGAATCGATGAACGAGTGGGAATATAAATGGAAAATGAAGCTAGCCAAATAGGCACGGGATAAAAGGCGAATGGAACGAGTTTTTATGTTCTCGCCATTGTATTTTCATAGTTTCGTTTCTGTTTGCATACGCCCGCGTCTCCATTTTCTCAAAAGCAAAATATTTTCGTATGAGATTAAATGTAAAAGTACGTGATATGCGACGGAATAAAGGACTTTTACGATACTGTAAAAAAACGTCCGGGAACCGAGGATACTTGATGTGCGCAGTAAAATATTTCGAACGTAAATTCAGAAATACCGGAGGCCGAATGAAATTCGACCGAGTCGTACATTTTTTAATCTTCGCAGAGATTTCCGAGTTTAAAAATTTGACGGTTTTAGTGAAAATTATAATTTTCACTCTGCTACACGAAATAATGTTTCGAAGCTTTTTATTCAACTCATATAATCACTAAAAATGTTGATTCTCCGCAGAACCCTCGCGCTTTCCGGAGTATCGCAACCGCTCACCTTCTTATTTTTCACGCGCGCAAACTTGACTTTGCTATTCTTTTTGAATAAACTCGATTACGGAGATTAATCTCGCCCGTTTTCAAACAATTTCTTCTCTCTTCGTCCTTTTTCCAGCGCGGCGAGTCGATTATCCAATGAGATTACTCGACGAAGCCACAGTGATCGTTCATTATTCGGAGATTAATCTCGAAATCGATATTCCTGACTTTCGATCCGTCTTCCTGCGTTTTCACTTTTTTTCTTTCTCTCGCTCTTCGCTCGATGCGCGGACGATCCTAATAAATTACATTTTCTCCCCGGCCCCACTTTGTTTTCACCTGAAAAGTATGTTGCTGTTCAATTTTTGGATAAAAATCGGTCGAGTCGTGGCTTCGAATCGAGGATTTCGTGGCCAAAATTGGTCGAAAAAATTCCCGAAATTTCCCGCCCTTTTTCCACGGACTTGGAAAGTCTCGTCGACTTTCGTTGCATCGACACATCGCGGGGCGAAGGGAGCGCAAATCGAGTCGGTGATTCGATTCGCGACGAAATTCGCGCCCGCTAATCGCTCGGCATTGCCAATCGTTGAAATTCGGCGCACGGGAACAACGTTGTCCGAGCAGAAAAAAGTTCAACGCAGTCGAAGAGCCGAAAAATTATGAAAAATTATATCGATTCGCCTCCGCGATGATTTCCAAAATTTAAACACATTTGTCACTTTTTATTTATAATTTATAATTTAAAAAAAAAGATTTGATTAAAAATGACAAAAATGATTTTTAAAATTTTGAAAATAGTTTATTTTCAATTGAAAAAAATCAAGAGAATTCGAACGCTTCCGAAAAAAGCTAAAATTCACCGGCCAACCGTCGAACTCTAACGGCCGATGAACATTTTCCGTGCTGGGGGCTGAGAGAAAGAAAAATGTTTGTCGGTCGAGCCGAAGGTGAATCGCTAGAAACTGCGATATGAAAAGGAAGGTCGAGCTCCGAGTAAAAGTAAATGGACCGAAAAGGCGATTGTTATTCACCTGAGCAACGCTCTCGTCGAGCACGGAAAGAAATATTTGATCAGCTGTTTTCCGAACGTCGCAAAAGTCCGTTTCCACGTCTGCTCCCCGTGCGAAAGCCTGATGCTCGCGATGAATGCGCGCGCGAGAGCGGTGTGTATCGTAGATGAAAAAGTAGCAAGTAGGTCACGTGGATAGTCCACAAGAGCATCCTGCTGTGCAGCGTTACCTGAGCACTCCGCGTCTCGAATAGAGAGAAATCGAGCCGACGTTGTTTACTTGTGATGGATAAAAATTCAAAGTAGCTGAAAAATTGGTTGGGCCGATGAATTTCGATGAGAAAACGTCACTTTAGGCAGCGCAGTTGTCGGTCGAAAGCGGCGAAAGAAAGCTGGAAAAAACGATTGAACGGAGGAGACGAGCGATAAAAAACAATCGCGAGTGATAAGCGATGGATCGTAAACAAATTCGATGAGCTCGCATACGAGTGTTTTCGTTCGCAACGTTTAGCTCTGAAAATACGGGCGATAAAAATAATTTTTATCTCGAAACGTGATGCTCTCATTTATTTTAAACTCAACATTTATTTTTATTCCCGACAAATACGAGCGATTCGTTGTTGTTGGGGTCGTTTAATCAAATTCGAAAAACTATTGGCCTCCGAAGTCGAATGCGGGTTTTTAAGAAGAAATCGTCTTGGAAAGCATGGGGAAGAATATATATTCGAAGTGAAATTTTCTTTTTCGACTATTTTTTGTTGAAACATCCAGCAATATTAATGAGAATAATTGAAAACATTAATTTCAATATTCGCCATCATTTTGGTGTCTCGAGAAGCGATTGTTTTTCACGAACTATACTCGCTCACTTGCGTCGTGGAAGAATCGTTCTAAATTTTCTTGGATAGGTTCGTTATCGATTTGTAACAGCTGGGTATTCTCCGATAGTCGTAATACTAGTCGAAAGTAACAGTCACCTGTCCGCTCTCGGGGCCCTCTGTGCGCAATTGGATCATCGATCCGTCCGAGAGAGAGAGAGAGAGAGAGGAAGCGAGACGGAGAGCGGAAAAGAGGGTTTTCGAGCACGGAGGAAGATTGCGGCGATTCACGGGGCCGACTTTTATGCTAAATATTGCCCAATAACCACTCGAGAGTCGGCGAAATGAAATAAACCAGGAGAAAAAGAGAAAATATATTTCAGTGAAAATGGAAAGTTCAATGTTTAATTCACGTTTTTATCATCCTCCTTTTATTTCAAGGTTGCAAAGAAATAATAAAAGCCGATGGCGATTTAATATGCGAAGATAAAAAATCGATAAACGTTCGAACGCTCAGTCCCACTAATAATTCTTTGCTTCGTCTTGAATAATAATCATGATAATAAAAGTTAGTCACTTCCGCGTAACGATATTCGGTTTACCAATTCTTCAAACTCCCATTATTTTCCAGGATACTACAAATTTCCCTGAAGTACCTAATAAACACAACTATTATGTAAACACACTGTTTCGAAGTTGCCCACCTCGACGATTTCACGCTCCGAGCAAGGTCAAAGAGGTTATGTTATTATTCAACGTTCGTTGAACAACAATAAACTTGAGGATTGCATGGATTCATCACTCATTTATTGTTAAATCATTTTTATCTGAAGTTCAGTTAAATTTGACATTAATTCGAGCGAATGATGCCTGCAATATCAATTCGCAGATATAATAGTCGGTGGTCATTACTGAAAAAATATGGAACCTGAAGATAATGTATGTACAATTATAAACACATACATCTTCGCTAAGAACCATTTTTACGATTGAATATTGAAGCATAGCTCAAATGTCATGTACCGTGTACAGATAACGCGGATACGTTGACGTAAAACATCGATACAGCATGTGTTATAGGAAATATAAACGAATACGTCACCCTCGCAACCGCAGTTTATTCATTGGAATAAGCGAAGAGTTGACTGGCAGGAAAATTCGGGTTTTTAATCAATCTTTGAGTTCGGTCGATAGATCGAATGACAAGCTTATTAAGAAAAGGGCGACAGTCAAATTGATACAAAATGTCAGGCTCGAATATTCGTTTCGAATAAACTGGGCGCATTTGTACAATATTTGTCATTCAATTGTTTTGTCACTTGATCGATCTGAAGCTTGCTGATTATTGCAGAAACTGAAAAACCTTCAATGGCTCTTTTTACGGGGGGTTAATTTATTTTTTTTCAAAATTCTATTGAGAATCAAATGAAAGAATGTTGCATTTTTTTATCGAAATTTAAAATGAATGAATATTTGCGGAAGTGACTCTCAAAAAAGGGTCAAAAATTTAATATCAGAGGGATTCGTTGAATTGAGCGCATGACATCGACTTTGACGTCGTATGAGAACTAAATTAAAAGTTAAAACGACGAAAAAAAATGTTCACCCCTGTGTTCACCGTGTGAAACAAGTTTTTGATTTTTTTCGCTTGTGTCATTCGATCTAATGAAATCCGAGAACCTCGAGGTATAAAAATGGAAAAAAGAGAGTCCGACTGGACGGAGAATTCAAATAGCTTACTCACATTTTACCGTGGTCAGCCATTCGTCCTTTTTTTCTCCACTTTCAAGCGTGTTTCGTTCTTTTTCTCCTGTGTCCCTGTCGCT
Organism: Venturia canescens; assembly: GCF_019457755.1. Taxonomy (NCBI): domain Eukaryota; kingdom Metazoa; phylum Arthropoda; class Insecta; order Hymenoptera; family Ichneumonidae; genus Venturia; species Venturia canescens. The sequence continues at coordinate 7,188,658 of NC_057425.1, forward strand.
CCTGTTTCTTTCAACTGGAATCTGGGATTTCGGCCCCTTCCCGTGCGACCCTCGAGTCGTCACTGCGATGGTTGGCGATTTTCACGATCGCTCATCACACGCACGCACGCACGCACCGGAGTAAAAATAAAAACAAATGAAAAATAAAACACGACACAAACTTATGGTTTGGAGCGAAAAGTAAGAAAGTCAAAATGAATACGATTTCGAGATGAAAACTTGTCAGATGAAAAGAATGCTTTCACTTAGGAGAAGGAAAATTGAGTAACCGGCTGGGAAAAAACATGGGCGCACAGAAACACAAATCGCACGCGAAAACGCGCTCTTCTTAACAGGGGATTGAAATAATGGCAAAGGGAAAAGGGGGAGGGGAGAGGAGAGTACAATAAAAAACCGCGTGCGCGCGCGTCAATAAATCTTATTTTTGCTTATTCTTCCAGTATTTTATCGCTCACGCTCGTCAATCTTACGTTCATATGCAGACACGATCGCAAACGCACGTTTAACCAACTCGAGCTGTTTATATTTCAGCGTAACTTCTACAACTCGTTCTAATGTCCGACTCCTTTCAATTTTATTTACTTATATTTGTACCACTATAACGGCGAAACGCTGCTCGACTCTTCCCGAAACGAGCCACCCAGAAAGCCTTTGACTTTTCTGGTCTGGTCGATTTGTAAAGTACGCACACACACACACAAACTAGTCAACACGAGGCTGTTGTACGTTGTACGGAGAAAAACACAAACACGTTCGAACGTGTAATGTACGTCTGTCATCGATTCTTCGGCATGGCACAACCGCCTTGTCGCAACGCCCGACTCGCACTGCCTCGTGCCGCCATCTAACGACCAAAACTTCGAACTTTTTGAATTATTCAATTTTCCAACGCATGACCGTTATTGTTCGTTAAACGTTACGCGAATTTTGAGTTTCGATTATTTCAAATCCAATCCTAATTATTTTTTTTGTGACTAAAATAAAAGTAGTAAGATTAGAACGCTCTGTTGAATCCACAAAATTACAGTCACATTGAAAAAAAGATTCGAATGCAGTAAATTTTTCAAGTTTTTAACTGAATGAACAAGAATGAGATTCTGTTTCTATGCTGCACGGATCTGCGGTGAGGTTCTATATAGAGTTGTATGTTCTAGAATCCATCGTTATAGCATTTTGAAATTCGATAAACGGCCATGGCGTGGCGGATATTTGATAGGGAAATAAAACACGACAAATGTAATCTGCCTGCAGTAAAATTTCGCACATACTTTATTTTCGTTCGTATTCACGCCTGGTCTGTAAATAGCTCTGATATTAATTACGTATTCATATAATACAACTTGATTGAGTAGCTACATTCGCAACGATCCAAACTTGCCGCATATTAATCTCTTTGCTTCCTGTACATTTTTTTTTGACTATCAATTTCGAGGAAATGTCGTATGGCTCATTTTTCAAATTAATCCGCTTTAGGTTTGGACTCGGTAGAAGGTTCTTTTTTCTGTAACCAAAAATCACTTTCATTTTTTGAATCATATTTTGAAAAAATTTCCATAAAACAGTGGGAATGATTGCGTTCTGGTACCTCGGTGTTGTCGGTCAGAGCATCAGTTGCTTTGCTGAGTAAAGAACCAACGGCGGAAGTAAAACTGCTAGCAAGTTCAGCGAAATCTGAGGTTGACTTCGGTAACTCCACTTTTGGCATTTCAGGCCATTTGATTTCCAGTTGATTAGCGTCACCGGGTTTCACTGCAAATATCCTGGTTTACACAAGAACATGGATGTCGAATTTTTTGGTATTCCGAATTCATAGATTGCCTAGGATGATGAAATTTAGGATTTTCAACGACAGGAAGGATTCTACTAATTTTCATGGATCTTCACGCAAGCTATTTTAATTTTCATCTTCATCTTCAGTAATTTCTTAATGAAGTCATGCGGGGCAGCAAATCGTTGACCTAAGATTTCGGATCTGAAGGAGTTTCCAATTCTTCTTTCACATTTTCTGGACAGAGGCACAGAGAAATTTTTTTTCTATAATCCTAACTGTGGACTATTATCTACTATTTTTAAGTAGAGAAAAATTTTTAGTAACGCAGGCATTCATTCAAACACGTGGTATTCGTTGGGTCATTATGATAAAGGGTTAAGGAGAAAAATTAACCGAGCTTTGGAAGGAAATGGAAAAATGGGTATTGCTCCTTACCGCCATAGACGAAATTGTAGCCGATATTGGCATAATGCTTGACTAGGCTGAAGCTCTCCTGAGCCTGTTTCGGATAACATACAGCAGCTACCGATAGAGCTCCAGTGCTAGTGTATATAAATCGCTTGAATTTTCCACCTCTCAAACTAAATATCAGACCTGCCAAACCACCAATGCCGACAGCTCCTAAACGAGGCATCATGTTACTTTCCTCTCGAAGATAGTCCAGCATCACTGTCATGCAGAACCAAAATTAGACCTTCACGAGTTAAATATCTCACGACACTGAGTAGAGAGAAAGTCTTTATTCTTATGTATGAACTTATTATGAATGACAAACTAAAGTTGTAACTATAGTGGATGGAAAGTAAACTGAACTTTTAGTTTTTTTTATAAAGCTCAAGTTTTTCTACATTTTTAAAAATTGTATCTGAATTTTTATCTTTAATTTTTTATTAAGAGGTTTGATGACTGGTTCTGTTATGATAATTACTTAATTAGTGTTGGACCATTCAATATTCTTTTCAATTGATTTGCCAGAGTAGCAATAACAATATCTTGAAAATTACTTGACCTTAATCACTGTTTATTTTTACCCTAAACTCGACTGAATAATTTCTTGAAGAGATCATTTTTAATTGAACTGGATAATTTCAGCAATACCGTAAAGCCCAATAATAAAATAGGTTCAAATTTTAATCATGCATTTTGTATTTTACAATGGAACAAGCACTTTCTCCAAATGTATCCAAGAAAAAATGTACATTCGTTCTTTTTTCAACAAGGACAATCGAATTTTCTTACATAAACTGTGTTCGTATCCGGTGCTAATTTTGTTATTGAAACCTTCCGTAACCGCTGAGTATTCAGAAAACAATCCTTGAACACCTTTGCGGATGGTGCCAAAGCCATTTTCAATGAAAGGTGCTGAAACTTGGTTTTCACTGAAACAACAAAAATAACCAAATGTAAAAAATCATTGTTAATACAAAAAAATATTTAATATATTTAAGCATTTCAGGAAATTCATAAAATTTAAACTACTTGCGCTTTACCACGGCTTCGCCTTCACACATGATTCCTCAGCTACATAAATTGGTAACTCAGAAGGCCGAATGAGGACTGGTTCTTGGGTTTCATTAGTGACATTCGACGGGAAATTTTTGTCAGGCGATGCAGGTTTGAGCACCGGTACAGCGGCACAGAGTCCACAGGGCATCAGGAATTTCTTAAAAAGCTTTATCCATGAAATTTTTAATATTTTGGATTATAAATCCCCGTTACGTCATAAAATATTGTGTCAAAATTGTCAAAATGGGAACGTAATTTCATTTCCGAATATTCAGTGTAAATGAACTATCTGAGATTATCATATAAATTATTCGAGACAATTCATCCAAGAATTACTAAATCTTTGAATACAATAAAATTATTCCCTCAAGATAAGTGAAATATGAAAAAAAAAAATGTTTCTAAACAAACCGAGTTGAATTGAAAAGAAACATAACCAATACCTTCACTCCCTGCATTTTCGCTCGTCTTTTAAAAAGACCAAGGTTTCAAACGGATAATTCCAAACAATGCAGGAATAAGGAATGAATGATATTTATTTCATGCAATTATACTATTGTCGTCCGGTTCGTTATAAAATACTGAAACATAATAGCAGAAGTTGTTCGTCGGCGAGAAAAAAATTCGAGAGTGACGTCACGAGTGAAGGGCTCGGAACGACCGGACCGTTGGGACGCGGACTTCCGTTTTGTGCGTGATTTCAAACAATCATTATTTTTCATTCAAATTGATAATGCGGAGAAATGAATAAGTAAACAAAAATACATGAATGGTTGTCTGATACTTACGGACGTTTATTTCACATCAATTTCAAACTTCACACATTAAAAATGAGCTTTGCTGATTGAGCACTTCCAAAATGCAAACGCGTACACATACAGACATGTAAATAAACATCTAAAAACTCTCAACTACGTTTGCATGGTTAACATATGGGCGCTTTTTTATTTTATTGTTTTTCCTATCGTAATACGGTTTTTCCATGGCCATGCTGTCAAACAAACACTATTTTTTTATGCACATACCTTGAGTCCTGTTCTGCCGAATTCGACAACAACTCCAGGCTGATACTCGTCGCACTCGTCGACGGGTTCTCTGCAAGTTATATCCTTGCCGAGCAAATTGCCTACAGTTAAATCAAGAATTTTGTGTACTATGTCGTTCATTATAATTCCAAAAATAATGCGCGAAGTATAGATAAACTATCCATCAATTAAAAACTGCTATGCTATAAAAAATGCGTGAAATCAAAATGATTTAGACGACTCAATTAAAATGCTGTCACACATGCGAAACAAAAAATGAAGAATGATAAAAAACAATTGAAACTAACCCGGCGCGTTTGTTTTGCCAGTTCACCACATTCCGCGTTTATTCCATTAAATAATATCATCATATTCTTTTTTTAATTTATTTTTTAAGCGTATGTCGACGAAAGGAATATACGGAATAGAAAACCAATGTGCTCTCGTGCCCGAGGGCGCAACTGGTGATTTCTGTATAGTTGCTAATCCAAAATGTCAGACATCGACAAATGGATAGATATTGCAAAAGAGTGCAAATATTTACCAGAAAATGATCTCAAGGTAACGAAAATTGTGTATAACGGAAACATTGTTGTTCGCTGAAAAAGTATTCATCGAGATTTGCTTGTCTCGACGAGTTAAAATGTTGTACAATAGGTTTTTTATATCGTCTTGTGGTTGCTTATAGGTTACGCGTTTTCTTTTTTCCTTCCTGTAGATCTCAAGCTCCGTGTAACTCGAGATCATAAAGTATGTTTTTTTCTCTCTATGTTTCTTTTATGCTCATTAGAAATTGTGTGACATGGTGTGCGATTTGTTGCTGGAGGAGTCCAACATACAGCCGGTTTCGAGTCCGGTAACCGTTTGTGGAGATATTCATGGTCAGGTAAGAATAAAATTGTCGAATAACCTCCAAAATGCATTATATCATTATCAAAACTGCTTCATGACTCTACTTTTGTTATCAGCTCATTTCCGCCCATTTCCGAGAGTCTCTTTATCGATACATCGCATTAATGAGCGCTTGTGTCTTCGATAACAAGTCATTCCTTCTCTCTTTTCAGTTCTATGACCTGGAAGAATTATTTCGCAATGGTGGTCCCATTCCGGATACCAATTACATATTTATGGGCGATTTCGTTGATCGAGGATATTATAGCTTAGAAACATTTACTCGGCTTTTGACCCTCAAAGCTAAATGGTCCGACAGGATAACGCTTTTGCGTGGCAATCATGAGTCAAGACAAATTACTCAAGTCTACGGTTTCTATGGTATGCTTACATGGAAGGGAATATATTTATTTATTTTTTAAATTGTAAAAAATTTTCTCAACTCAACAATTGCTCATTCAACTACAAATCAATTCAAATTGTTAAAAAATAATGAAACATGCGCAAATAGGTATATTTCAGTAAATTATTATTAAGCTCCTAAAAAGCTGATTTGTTGTTGTTACGACTAATTCGAGTACCTCAAAAAAACAAGAAAAACTATATTTATTGCAAAACAGTGAATCGATTGTCAAGGTGATAGATTTGAAAAAAATCATTTCTCAACAAATTTTTTCTTCCTTAGATGAGTGTGAAATGAAGTACGGAAATGCAAACGCATGGAAATATTGCTGCAGGGTGTTTGATTTACTTACAGTAGCTGCCGTACGTACTAATTATAATCCCCAAAGCTGCACCAATGATTACACTACTCGTAATTCTTCAACGATCAATTAATTAAGTGATAATTTCAGTTAATCGACGAACAAGTACTTTGTGTGCACGGTGGTTTGTCGCCAGCCATTAGAACACTAGATCAAATTAGGACGATCGATAGAAATCAAGAAATTCCTCACAAAGGTGCGAACGAATCGACGAACCCAAATCGAAGTACCTTTTCGTTTATTCCTTCTTTCCTGCAGGTGCGTTTTGCGATTTGCTGTGGTCTGATCCAGAGGATGTTGAAACATGGACCGTGAGTCCTCGTGGTGCTGGCTGGTTATTTGGCAGCAAAGTCACCCACAAATTCATGGAAATAAACGACCTCAAACTCATATGCAGAGCTCATCAATTAGTTCATGAAGGTGCAGTAGCGATATCGTCTTCCATTTGTTTTATCAATTCAAATACCGAAGGAAATATGCTGGGAAAATGCTCAAATTTATTTTCATCATGAAACGACAATATTTTTTTTCTTCTCCATTGATTCATACCTTTTCAAGCTTTAACCCCTTCACCTTGAGTGTTCTTTTGATACATAAAAATTGGAGCTTTCTGCTTTCGTTGTTGCAGGATACAAATACATGTTCGACAATAAGCTCGTAACAGTGTGGTCAGCGCCGAATTATTGTTATCGATGTGGCAACATCGCGAGCATATTGGAGTTCAAATCAGTCGACGAGAGAAACACGGTGTTGTTCAAAGCGGTGCCCGATAACGAGCGGGTGATTCCCTCGTTGACCGTAACACCATATTTCTTGTGATCTAACATAGCGCTCCATCTGTTTCGATGCAGAGGAGGGGCGTCTGGGTCTAGGCTTTACGGATGTACATGACTGCTGTTCCTTGATCGGTTTTAATCTCGCTGATACAATGACGGCGCAAAAATAACAAATTCCCTAAGAAAGATAGAAAGAGAAGAGAGGAAGAAAGATATCAAGTGGGTAAAAACACCAGAAAGATACCGAAAAACCCGCAGGCGAGAGCGAGACAGAAGATAGAGAAAAGAGAGAACGCAATTTTTCGCGTACAGGGAATTCGATTAGATTGAGCATTGGATGGAAAGATTTTTCTTGCTCTCTTCCAACGAGAGATCGAAATTTTGAAGGAATTTTTCAATTGTTTTTTTTTTTTTACTATTTTTTTGCCTGTTCATGGCAAGTGACAACGCGTCATCGATACGCGATGAGTCAGCTCAATCTTTCCATTAAATGAAATCGTAAAACAATCGTTGACTACGTATTGGTTATTTTATTTTTCTTTAAGAATTTTAACGAACTATTATTATGAGCATACGAAGGCTGATATTTTTTTGTATTTAAGGAAAAAAAAAAAAAAAATGGAAAAATTCAACCGAAAACTAAATGCGCAAGTAATCTGTAGCAGCACCTGTCATCGCATCAGCCTGAAAAATTACCGTTTCGAGAATTCTTCGCACGTGACGCTGAGGAAAGAATTTATACGAAAAATGAAACTCAAGTGGCAGGAACAGAATATTGAGGAAATAAGGGTGCGAAATGTTGTAGTTTAGATTGTGTAATTACTGTCTACTTGTGTACATTCTTTAGAGCATTCTCGCACGTCGAGCGAGTGGAAAACGGGACGGGATTTTTCTTCATTCCCTCTCCAATTGTGTCAAGTTTTCGAGATACTTGAAGAGGGAATTGTTTCATTTATAGTTTACTGAACGCATACAAAGAGTCGTCGATCGGAGAGACACAAAGGCGAAAAAACGATAGAAATATTATTCAAACATTCCTGCGCGAGGGTGGGACGTGAGAGAAAATCACTGAAACCGATGATTAACGGAGAAAAAAAAGAAAACGGATCAACCCGTGGTACTTTTATGTTTTTTTTTTTTTTTTTTTTTCGATCGTGAAGAAGGATCGTCGGGTGTGGAATTCAGGTTCACTCGCTTCGGCGTGAGTGTGTACGGTAATATGTGTTATATTCTTACGGTCTTCCTTCGAACGAACAGACAAAACTAAAATCCCTTAGTTTACAAAAAAAAATACGAAAAATCTATACATTTACGTTCACCGGGGAAACCTCGCATGAAAAAGACACACACACACACACTGCTTTAATTCCTAATGTAAAGTATAAATTGAAATCAATTCGTCTTTCAAGAAAAGATTTAAAAACGTCAAACTCATTGGTACTGGGCGAAACGTCCATTTCCCAAAGATCGGTTCCATTCTCTCTGGAGCAACCGTGTCGGTGCTCCATTTTTGTTTTGTTTTTTTTTTGGTTATACACAAATCACGCGAACTCTCGCATTTTATTTTATTTTCTATTACTCGCTGTGCGAATATTTACTCCTATTAAGAATAAACGCGTCGAGGTTTAGCTCGTTATTTCGAGAAAAAAAAGAACACTTTATAAAATTACTACTCCAATTCCATTACGGTAGACGACATTCGACATGTCGTTTTTTGTAAAATCATTAAGATTGGATTATCGGGCTGAACACGGTTATTTCCAAATTTAAATCGTAAAATTCCGTTTTCGTTACAGATGTTAAGTTATTGGAAAAATGAATGAGTCAATTTCGTTGAAAGTTTTGAAAAAACAAATTATGTAAGTGGCAACTGCCACATTTTCAATGCTCCATGCATTTCGTAGCGATAAGGAATTTTTTCCTCTTCCATGGAAGAATATGAGATAACACTCAACACAAATGTCACTATTTTCCACTTTGATACTCATTTCGAAGAGCTGTTACGATATAAAATGAAACGTGAAATTTTACTGAGATCCAGAAACACTGATACACTGTGCAATAGAGAAATAACCTCAAAAACTTCAACAATGATAATGAATTCACGAGCAATTAATAATAAGAAAAAAGAAATGGATAAAGAATTAAAAACTATAATGAATTGTTCTTACTGAAGCGTCACGTTTACACGAACATGATGAATAATTGACAGAAATACATTATTTTTTTTTTGCGAAATAACGAGAGCTACTCGACCCTGTTGATATTTTATAAGTATAGATTGATACAGAGGGATGTTTCTGCCACGAAAACACTACAAACAACAAGAGACGAAGAGAAAAGTAAAAACAAAAAACCAGGTTAAACCAACAAGTAGAATCGTGTGACTTTATTGAGTGACACAGACAGCATGCCAAATTCGTTGCCCTGTTGCATAATAAAACAAGTTAAGTTTGTTGAAATCTTTCGGGATTTCATGAACACGAAAGGGAACACCGACAATTTATACGAACAAAAAGAGTTGATGGAGTGAAAAAAAAAACGAAAGAAGAAAAAAAAATATGAAAAAAAGAAAAAAGAAAAATAAGAAACACAATGAAACCAAAAACTCTTAGCAAATGTGCCTCTAAATTGATAAGCATTCGTGTAGGAGTTGTATTGATAGGTTGAGATTGTAGGTTTGAATATAGTGATGAGAATAATAAAAGTAAAAATGCAGAATCGCTAACGTACATAAAGATCGTACGAACCTGAATTTCGAACATCGTCGATTTGCCACATAATCAGGGTGTTTTTATCAAGGGAGTTATAATATACGATGATAAAAAAAAAAACATTTTCGCTGTCGTGTGTATTTAGCGTTTATTCAAATGCTTACGCAAATGTCAACAACAGGCTTGAATTCTCGGGACAATATTCGTAGAAAAATGTTACAAAATACGAAAAGAATAAAGGAACGAAACGGATTTGCCGAAAAAAAAAAAAAAAAACAGAAAATATCTAAACAAAAGTAATAAATAATCAGTGAACGGACGAACGTAGCAAGAAATTGATAAACAACCATCGGGCAGTGCCTTTAGAAGCCTAAAACACTGTGACGGTCTACCGAACATTTTAGCATCAATATTACGATGATGGACAAATTAATAGTGAAGAAAAACACAACAAAATAAACAAACAATAAGTACAGACGAATGAACGTTCGAGCATTGACAGATGTCGTGAGAATACGAATTTTACGTGCACTATCGACGGATAGTTTCATGAGCTTAACGAGGATACGATCTCACCCGACGTTCCTCATTTTCCTTGTACACATTTTCAAAAAAAAACACACACAAATTGTAATCATTATTTCCGTGCAATTGATCGCGACTTTAGTTTTCTAATAATTTTAATATTTCGTAAATGATCGCTTTTTTCGAATGAACACGGACGGATACACGTTCGATACGATATTTTCGGTGGTCTTCGAACTGCTTCTGTCTATCGTCGTTGACATATCCGTACTGGTATAGCGCAGCTTATATTTACAAAGAACGTGCTTCGACGAACGTGGAAACAATTCATGGAAATACTGCAAGCAACGATACTTCCCAGTATTTGTATCGATGGCAAAGAAAAAGTTCAAAATGTCAACAAATAGTCACGAAATTTCGTGCCTTTGGCACCCGAATGATCACGTGGAAACAACATTTCAATGCTCCTTTTACAAAGTTTTTTAAGAATACCAATTAAACGAATTTTTTGGTCTGATAAAAAAAAATTGACGCAACGTTGAGTTGCAGCGGAATCAAAGTTCTTGCTGAAAACCGAATTTTCCGTGAATTGCTAATTACCAGAGTTTTTATTGTGAGTGATCATTCGAAAATTGGCGGATTCCAAAATTAGCACGTTACTAGAGAAACGGTTTGTGCTCACAAAATAAAATAAATAGTAGGGACGAAAGCATGCAGCGAGTGAAAAAATATGGCGAAATTTGTTCAACAACCTTCGATAAAGAAATAATGAGGAATGTAATTGGAAGAAAAACTGAAGGAAACTGAAAACAGAGGAACGGATTGAAACGGAGGTGGTGCATGGTGAATGCTTCCGTGACCTCGGGTACATCTAGGAACCTTTAAAAGTATTAACCTCTGTGTCTGCCGGAGGTGTTCGCAGTTTCCGCCTCCGAATGCCTCTCACTGTGATCGCTTTAATCATTATCGCGGTTTGAATAACGCTGGCAAGCTCCTGAGTACGAACAACGATCACTTTCCACGTAAGCTCTCTCCCGCCTTCCTTTTCTCCTTAAACTGTGGCTATCTCTTGCTCTCGCTAACTTTCCAAATAAAATTGCCCGCTGGGCGTTTTTGTACCTCGATAATCGTCCAGGGGCTTGCTCAAAAATCAACAAAACCGTGCAGTAACGTATTTGAAGATTTCACAGGTAGAAATCATTGTAACGATCATCATGTACCTTGAAAGTATAGAACTTTGTTATGTTAACGTAAATGAAACGTCTGTAATAAAAACACGTGAAAACACACATACGCAGAGAACAAACCTTACCGTATCTTTTGTAGAGGTCACTTATGGGCACCGTTTTCAAGAAAAACTATTAAAAATCGTATTTTTATGAAGTTTTTATTTTCATTTTTATGGTCACTGTATTATAAACGGCCAATATTTCAAGCAGCAAACCTTCAAAGCACTCCGACCCTTCGCGATATTATGACCCATTGAAATTCTCCTTATGCAAATTTCAAGTTATTCACCATAAAAATGGTGCCCATATTGCGCTACGTACCCCTCTCCAAGACCTCAACGACATTTCCCCCATTTTCGTTTTATCCGTGCAACCGAATTTCAAGCTCAATTTTTTCTGACAAACAAAAGATGTTGGAGGCAAAAATGTTTTATTCGATCTTTAAAAAAAAATCGTTTACTTTCATCATCCGATTTCCGTTGTTCACTTACACAACGAGAAGAGAATCAGAAAAATAAATTTACTTCAAAAGAATTATAATTCAGCAAAAAAATATTATTTTTTCGTACTCAACGTTCGAATATCGAATACGAAACTGGCCCAATCCGTCAACGGTCGGTCGCGCTACTACTAGCACCACTCCAAACGTCGGTGGTTCGATGAACAATTTTCCCCCACTTACAGCTTCGGGCGCTCGAGCCGATGCGCAAAAACCCGGAAGTTTTGTCATTTTCAATTTTTCAAAGCCATCACGTAGTGGAAATCAACCCCGTGAAAAATGAACACCACAAAAACGAACAAAATTTAAACAAAACTTGTAACCTTCCTAATGAAAAAAAATTATTCGACGATAAGAAGAAAAATTCTCAAGTTTCCACGTCATTTGAAATTTTCGATCCATTCATCGTTTCAGCGGAAGAGTCAGAATAAGTTTCATGGTGCGAGCGCTGACAGGTTACATATTTCTGGTGCGTGAGACGAGGAAGAGGAATGAACGAGAATAAAAATGGTACGAAGCAGCAGCCAGGGTTTTATTAATCGTTAATCAGTTTATTTACTCGTAATAATATTATTTTTCCGTCATATATATAATAATTCTATTTACTTCCTTACTATATAATAATATATAATAATATAGTGTATTTATGTTCATTATGTATAATATATTATCTACATTTATAATCCCTATGAAAGGCATCTCCAAACAGACTTCAAGATTTTTTCTTATTTCTTTACGGTTTCTTTTCTTTCTTTTTTTTCTTTACTTTTTTTAAAATATCTTATTTATTCATAAAAATACAGGGGGTTTACACACCCACGAGTTAAGAATCGGCGAGCTCTGTCGGGCAATAGCAGAAACGCGAGGATGAGATAGTGGTGGATCGTTCGGAGGAGAAAAACATCGAAGAAAAGAAGAGCCGAGTTCCATCGAGTTGGTTTCCTCGTTTCTTTTACAGTCATCGTTTTGAAATTTTTTCACCAACAATTATTTGACACTGACGGTCTTCTCTCTGTTTCGTTAATTCCACATGAGTTTTTTCACAGTATTTTTCTGGAACATCGTTATTATTGTACAGTCTATTTACATGTGTCCCGCGAGCGCCAGCCAACGTAAACGCGAAGGACAAAGGAATCTGGCGGACAGCGGGGTTACGTGTTTACGAGTTTTAAAAAACTGCATGCTCGAATCGAACGACAAATGACGGTCATAAAACAACTTTCCTTCCGAAATCTCTCAGTGTAGAAATATCTCGAATTTATTCATCAAACAAAATTTGACAGAAGACTCGTATCTATATTTTTGCTACGTGTAAAAATGCAGTCCGAAAAATGCATTCATTTTTTCCTCCCCTCCAAAGTGTCTAGCGTAGTGATTTTATTTGAGTTTTTCATTGTCATATCAAGCTCGTAATTCAACTAATTCTCCTTCTTTCTTACAACAGCAATATTGAGAATTTTTTTCTTTTTTTTTTTTTTTTTTCTCATGCTTTTGCCGATTTTAGTATAGTTGAGCGTCGAATCGTATTACCCGGCAGAGCGATGGATTCCCGCGGGGGTGCCCAATCTCAGTTATAAAAGGAATAGTCGAAGGTAAACAATGATAAAAGTATATATGCATATATATATCATATATATCTGCATATAATTTTGTTTCTTCTACATACATGTGTGTTTATATACATATACATATGTATACAGATAATATATAAATACATATATATGTATATGCATATATATATAATTTCTAAACGTAGGTAGAAATTGGTAACTTTGACTCACTCATTGCAAAAATTATAATGCCAGCATTGCGGCACATTTATTTATATTCGGGCCTGTCGTTTCTGGGTTGACACTCGTATATTTATAAAGCATCGAAGATACATCAATTTATCGTTATTTCGCGTTACGTTTTTATCTCTCTTTTTTTTTAAACCCTTATTTTTGTTCGCAGCGTACTTTGACATTAAAAATGAGTAAATTTGAAGAAAGCTGTGTTTCATTTGACGATAAAATAGAACAAAATTTCGTTGGATTTTTACGATCCATGTCCCGAATGATGAACACTCTCGTCGTCGAGAGTTCGAGCACGACAGCAGGGAAACGGAAAGTCAGACTGGCATACTTCCAGCGTACTTATTTCGAAGAATTCGATTGCATTTTTTTTCGTGCTCTCTTATTATACTTCAGTGATTTTCATCCATAAAAATAATGCTTTCGATGTGTATACATTTACTACGTTGAACCCACAAACGAGAGGCGCTAATCCGTTATTCCCTCTTATAGGACTCTCACTCGCACTTAAATATTAAAGGTTGGGCACGATAATACTCTCGGTAGTATAATGCCCTAAGTCTTGCTGATCCAACACTTTTAGCCTTTCCGTGAAAGGCTGCTGTACTCCCCGGACATCTTTGTACATATTTATATAACATACATATATATTTTTTTTTTTTCATATTCATATTTAAATAAGACAGCCCAAATGCGGTACAATTTAATTCATTTTTCCATAAGTTCGTTATTTTGAGTTCATCATATCCGCAATTTGCTAACGACCCTCGTACGTTTATATACATGAATAGTGTGGGCAGGGTGGGAGGGCGGGGGGGGGGGGGGGGGCGAGAAAACAAACGACTCGATTCCGCGATCCTCGAAGCAACAAGTACTTAAGAGCAAAGAACAAATTTGACTATTTAATTATGCGAATCAGTGCGAAAATAATGAGAGAAAATGAAGAAAAAAGAAAACAATTTTATCTTTATTCGATAATTGTTTGAAAAAATTTCACTAAGTCACATTACTTTTCATATCTCTTTTACAATAATTTACAGATTATATTTATATATTTATGTATATATGAACAAGCTTTTATAGAAAAAGTCTGAGAGCCATGAGCAGACAAGGAGTTTGCAATCGTGTTACGTGTGGCATATTTTTGTTTTGTTTTGTTTTGTTTTTTTTTTTTTTTTTTAATTATTTTCCAAAAGTCTCTGCGTCCTGTGGAAAAACGTACGAAATTCGTTAAATTGACTATCCAGATTGTTCGATCGAATCGCGAAGAAATATGCAAATATTTTGTCGTTATTTTTCATCGACAAACGACGATCCATAGCGCGTGCCTTACTTTGAGGTTATAATTCACTTTTGACGACACAATTCGTTGCCAACGGGTTCGCGACTCGAATAGCAGGAGTACCACACACACACACACACGATATCGGGTAATACAGTAGCCCTTAACTGCACTCGCGCTACCTTCAAATAATATACACAGAATTTTTTCGGCATTTTTTTCTTTTGTCTCGACCGTTGTTTTTCGTTTCTTTTTTTCTTCAGTTTTTATGTATAAAGTATCAATCAGTAGTTAAGTCTTATGGTATGGACAAGTATCCCTAGGCTATTAGGCCCAAGGTTTAGCTTATATAGATATATACATATGCGTATCGTCAGTAGACACATGTATACAAATATATTTCCTCAAATTTTCGTTCGTTTTTGTTATTTTTTGTGTGTGTGTTTTTTTTTCTCTTTTTTCTTTTTTCTTTTCTCGTTTTCTTTCATTCATTATTCCGATAATATTCGTTTTGAACGTATGCTCCCGACCACAAGCTCGGTCAAACAGGTCGTTTCGCGCCTCTCCCAAAAAACGGGGCCAATATATAGCGCTAGTAAAATACAATTTGTTTTTATTAATTTGTTTTGTTTTTTCCTTTGTATTTGTGTTTGTATTTATTGATTTTTCATTTTATAGAAAAAATGTTTAATTTTAATTCGACGATTGAATTGACGAATGCAAAGAATTTACCGCAATCATTCCCCATCGAGGGAAAAGTCACGTGACGCGTGACACTTTTAATTACTATTTTATATATTTTTCTTTTTCCACATTTAAACTCGAATCGATCGACTTTCATTAAATTTCACTGAACACGATTGTACTCGGGAATAAAATTCGCGAGATTTTAACACACGATCATATTTTTTTACAAGATTAATTTAGTGATTTCTCTTCTTTTTGTTTCTTTGTTTGTTTTTTTTTTTTTTTCTTACGATTTTTTCTATAATTCTTTTCTTTACGAAAAAACAAAACGTCACTTAATACTCTCCCAGGCAATTTGCGCCGAGAGCAGCGCGCTTCTTATTGTCAAAAGGTTGTTGTTTCTTTTTCCCTTCCATCGTCTCATTATCGCTTCATAATTATTTGCCCTAATGATTATTTATTAATCGAAACAATCGACGTCTACCGCGCTCGAGATCGTTAGCATACAGATCGATTTTTCACATGTATTAGATCGATAAAGAGTTGCTTGTGTTTACAATAATCTTATATGGTTTCAGAGGCAAGACAGAGTTCCAGCGCGCGCGTTCATAAATTAACGAGAATGTACGGAGATAAGAAGAAAAAAGAAATCAATAATAATAATAATAATAATTATAGTAATAATAATAAAACAAGTTAAAAGCCTTCGTTTAACATCTTAATTAATCGATATCGCGTATATTTGATACGTGAATATAGCGGGAAGTAAACACTCGAAGTTCGAATATCGAAACATGAACAACGTCAACCACTGTTTTACACATATCAGAATTATCATTATTTTGTTTTCGCTTTTTTTGCTTTTGTCATTTGTTTTTTTGTTTTTTTTTTGTAATTCGTACCTTAATTAATTGAGCCAATCGAAGGGACCGAGTGTGCGCTCTCGTGAACAATTTTTCTTCTCCTACACCAACAGTCTTGAAACGTCGAACACATGAAATTCCTTGCATAAGGTATAAAATGTTTTTCCAAATAATCGCATTCATACACTTTGCTTTTTCTCTTACTAAAAAAAAAAAGGACAAAACACTTTCGATGTTCCATCCAATTGTGCGCCACAACGTATCGATCAGTATTGTAATCGAGGGATTCGAAAAATCATAACAAAAGAATTGAAACCACTCGAGCTGGTCACGCATGCTTCTGCGTAGCGTATAGCAACTGGCATAAAAACCTCCGACCAACGGCCTAGCTTGATCGGCGCCAAATCGGCGTAAACGGAGCACTCACTAGCGCCACAGAGCTACGTGATTGGTCGGAACTCCGTACGCTACGACGCCGTGCGGAAGCGTGTGTAACCGTCTCTACTTCGGATTCGGAAATGTCGTTGAAAGTTGTCAGTTCCTCGCGAGAGAACGCACTCGGCATTTTGTAACGTTCATTGTATCTTATTTTCTTTTCTTCGCTCATTAGTTTACCCGCTCTCAAAGACTCGGGAACGCATCTCACTCGACATCTGCCCTTCGTTTATTTGTGTTTGTTTTTATTCTTTCACATATAATACTATAACGATAATATCGTCATACAGCAGCGTAAAAACACCGTATTAAAAACTGTTTCATTCGCTCGAGTGTTTTTCATTTTTGCTCTCATCGCACTTTGAGTTTTTTTTTCACTCGTTTTTCAACAATTTAGATTAGGCGTAGATTTACGAAAAATGGATCGCAAGATTGGACAAAAAAACGATAATAAAAAATAAGACGACTTTCATAAAGCCCCTCGAATTAATTTTTCGTAATTATTATCATCGAATTGGTATCTATTTAATGAACACTCGTTTTATTCCACTGGGAATCGTGCGAAAAATAAGTTTTCGCAATAAATTATCGTCGAATCACCGTACGAACGTGACGAAGTGAAGGATTATTCGTTTGAATAACTTTTTTTTTCTTCAAATTATTTTTTTCCTCTCCTCCGTCTATCACTTTGACCGATAATTCGTAGCTAAGATCTCGTCGTACAACACACGTTTGGTGGTTTGCCCAAACACGATGGAAGAATCGTTTCGTATACGCAATTTGGTTTTGTTGTTGTTGTTTTAGTTTGAACGATGACAATGCTTCTCTTTTTTGTGATAACGTTGTTCGAAAGGAATAATGTGATTTATAGGTTACTCCGATTATCGCGTACGTTAATGATTGAGAATGGTAACTCGAGTTAATAAGATTTTGATAGTGATGTGAAAAATGTGAAATTCATAAGTTAACAAAACCTGCGAAATATCTCGATTTCTCACCGTATAATTTCGTTTTTCCAAAAGACTTTCGAACTGATTCCCCAACAATTATAATCGAGATCGCACGTCGAGAAAAAAGAAAAATTAAGATAAACCGTAAATAAGAGCCGAGTTAACGCGTAAATGCTAATATTTCAGTTCGAAAGCGATTTGTGATCGACGATGGAGCATCGAGTGAGAAAATAATCGTGAATTATAATATGACAGGCGGCAGCATTAAGCATCAGTGGCAACTATAATCGGTGTTTCATTGATTCAGGGTGTTTCTCCGTTTCGTTATTCTCAGCTCAGTGAATCGTTACAGTTAATAGTTAAATCGTTTGTAAATAGTTACAATAGTAGTTTAACAGTGAAATAACAATTATAACGATAATCACGTCGACATTGATGAGATGATGTTGAAGTTGTTAATAGAAAAACGATTGTGACGATGAGGTTTGCTGAATACGATTATTATTTATATTATTTAAACGTTCGAACCTTATTTCCTCCAAATTTTTTCGAAACGATGAATTTATAGACAAATGTGTTAAACCTCGATCATTTCAGTCAATTTTAGTCATTCTCGTTGCGTCGTCGTCGTCGTCGTCGTCGTTTCGAACGTATTTCGTTTGTTTTCTTCTTTCATCCAGTCAAAGCAGGTAACGTCTCGTCGTGATGAGTGTCATACGTACGAGAGTCTTATTAACGATCGGATTATGCAATGTGAACACACACAATGACGTAGTTGCGCGACTGCGTACAGAAATATAGTCTTTTAGTTTCGATATAAAAGTTTCAGTTCTTCTCAATTGATTATATACTTTAAGTTATGCATCTTATTTTCACCCTCCTATTTTTCTCTTTTTTTCCCTCGTTCTTCGCAGTGAACGCTTTCGTTTTTTTTCTTTCCTCTTCTATAATAATCATATACGTTTGCTCCTATCTCTCGTTTACTCGACTTTTCCTAATTTTTGCGATCACACTATTGTTTTTATTTTACTTCTCTTACGTTATTTTTTCTTTCGTTCGCTCCGCCCTTTCGTACTTTGTACACCGCAACGAAGACACAATTATATTACTTTATATAATATATATATATATATCTATATATACTTTTTAGTTATTATACATACACAAACAAAGCCTTTATCCTCGTTTTTTTCGAGTCCGCTGTATCGGTTTGTTTACTTCTCTGCTGCTCATCCTCTTCTCTCAACTTCGACTTGTTTCTTTTGTCTTGTTTATCTTTTCTCTATTCTCATCGATACCGGAAACTTTCCGGCTCATATTCCTTTATTCTCATTCGTTTAAAGTCGTTTTTCGTTTATTTACTATCTTTGAATTGCTGAGTTCAATAGGAAAGGAACGTAGAACATTTTGCTCTCGAGCAATAGAGCCGCTGCCGACTGTACCTGAAAAATGGATGAAAAGTTCTCGGTTATCTGACGAATGCCATTTTTATTGTCCAGTCGAACATTCTTTTTATGGAAAAATGTTTGAACTTCGGGTCAAAGGGGCTTGTGAATTTGAAGTGAAGCCGGAAAATATCGTCGACGCGAAAAGAGGTTAGAACGAACGCTTACGTCGGGCAATCTGTTGAGAAGCTCGTGAAACCGTCCGGGCTGCTGAGGCGCACTGTGCTCGACGAAACTTCGTAAACAGCTCATGTATCGCTCCTGTATTTGCTCTAATTCCAGTGTACCTCCTCGTGCTACAACGAAGCATGAAAAGGTAAGAAAGATTTCGCTTAATTTTTCTCGAATGGTGTGTTTTTAGGGATTTTAGTGGTTTCTCGATTCATTGCGGAGCTGCGCGTTACGATAAATCCCTGTGAAAACTTACATTTAGCATCTCCAATTGCCGCAATGTTGAGAAACAAAACAACAAGATTTTTTCGTTTAAAAATACGTGTGGCAACTGCACGAACTCGAGTGACAGTCGAAACGATTTAGTGATCATTTTACCCGGAGAGCTGCTCGAATAAATATTTGTGAAAGCTTTGCTTTGACAGCCGAAGCTTTTCATTCGTGGAGAATTTTCAAAAGTATACTCAAAGTCGATTTTTATTTTTATTCGTCCGAAACCGTAAACCATTTCGTTGGCGAAACGCTTGCTTTTTTTTGACATTTGACCATTTGTTTGGCTCCGCGGAAATCTGTGTTTCGAATCGCCCGTAGTTCGAACGAGAAAACAATGAATTCGATCGCTAGTCAACAGCAACTCGCACATTTACATAAATTCTGAAAACTCACCTTGCGAAAGCATTGTTATAACTTTCAGACAGACGTACTCTTCCATCCTTAGTTTCACCCGCCTGAACATGAGGGTGACGTACGTTATTTTTTCAACCATGAGACCGACGTCTTGTCGTAATTGGTCCATGGTTATCGGCCTTCCCATCATGCTGGTCAGGCACGTTTGCAACGTATACATGTTGTTCGAAACCTTCAGCATCAGACAGATAAAAATCAACATTTTTCTATGACCATGAATCAAACGGAGGTAGAAAATGTTTAAGAAATGTCATTTCTTCATTCTTTAAAATTAAACAAATTGTGCAGAGCTTAAAATATGTACTGTATTGAAAAAAAAAAATTCAACATGAAGAAAAAACCGTAAAAAATTCTACGAATTCAAAGAAATACAATTTTTTTTTCATGCTTTTTATGACTGAAACGCGACATTTCAAAAGTCCCGAATCGTGACTCAACGCCGGTAGAAAAAATTTGTTAAATGATACAAAAAAAATTAGACCGACGCTCGAACAATATTTCGGAATGAATCGAGAGGAGCTTGTCGAAATATAAAATAATGAGGCAGAAAAATTTTCTTGTAAAAGCCAATTTGATAAAATATTGGTAGAAACTTGTCAAAATTAATTATCCAAGCAATAAACTTAATTGAAATTCCGTGAAAATTAATTGACTTATAATTTTTCAGGTTCAATCGCCTCTCGGTAAACAACAACTGAAAAAAGGAGGAACGTACTTCTTGCATGAAGTCTGCGCCCGTTCCATCGGAGTTGACATTGGTAAATTTGTGCTGACCGTGCATCGCTTGATAAGCCGATGTGGTCAGTACGAGAAGCTCGTGCCACTTGTGAGTGAGTAACCTCGTGTGAACCTCGACCGGGAGCTCAAGGTAAAAGGGCAATCTCTTGGTCCACTGCACCAACTTGTACACTATGCTGTCTCCTATTTGACACAGCTTTTCACTTAAGTCTGATTTATGGTCCAGCAGCTCATCCAAGTTCTGGGGTGGAAAGAAAAAGCATTGAATAAATTATGATAATTGAGGGGATTAACGGGGGAATTCGAAGGGAAAGTAGTGGCTCGAGTACGTTAATTTTTCATGGATCATTAACGAGTTTCGACCAAAATTTCATTAACTTTTATTTCTCAATTGTCCACAGATGTCGGAGATTCTTTACCAATGTTGAAACAATCCGGAGGGAGCATTAAAAAAAAGAGACTGAAAATGTTACCCTCAACGTCGCGATGTCTTGGAACTCGTCGCAGTCTATGAGGGTTTGAATCATGGCGAGAGTCGCGTCCAGAGGGAAGGCTCGATCCCTCGAACTGCTCACGGCGTTGTCGAGCCTCTGCCTTAAATGCACCACCTGCGGAAGAAGGAATATTTATCGGAGCACCGAACAACGCGTTGGACAATCGAATGACGAAGGAATAGCAGTTCGCAGGTGATTAAATTGATCCGAAATTGAGGCTCGGACGTCGAGGATCGTCGAAGGCTTTTACGATTGTTTAGCCTTATCTTCAACGTTGTTATTTTTTCATCAATCTTTCTCACCACTTCCTACGCGAAGGCAGACAAATCGGGCAGGCCTTTCACTGACCTTTAGCTAAGTACTCGAGTGTTCCTCTCGCGGGCGCGAGGTCTCAACAACGAAAAAACTCGTATTTATTTCCTCGTAAAGAAATCGTGAGGACGCGCGTGTGTATTACAAATCACAGTAATGTATACAGAAAACAAGGGGGAACGCGACGACCTGGACTTTGCGTAGGGAAAGTTGTGACCGTCGTCGAACGAAATATCGTACTTGTACTCAAATATATGCATTCTCATATAACTCTATACGTACTGCGATGTGGTATAAAAGGAGAATAAGAGAGAGGGAAAAGAAGACGAGAGTTAAAAAGTAGGAGGCGAATATGATGGGGACCGAGGAGTAGGGTGAGGTCAGTGTCCTTTATGCAGACTTTCACGAGAGTTACGAAACGCCTGGAGAACCCGCCCGTCCTTGGCACCGGTTGCCGCTGCTCATATTCTCTTGTCCAACCAACAAACTCAGTCGCCTCTCTCTCTCTCTCTTTTAACACTCACTACTATTGTACCGTCGACTATGACGATCTCGAGATCTGCATTCACTTTCTTAGGTTGAAAATTAAATTTTAAAATCGATGAAAAATTTTGATTCAACGTCGCAGTGATGTTGAAAAATCGATGCTGGCATTTTGAAAGTTTCTCAAATATTTATCAAACAAATTCGGTTTAGAATGAAGAAGACTTTTATTGAATAGGATTATTCTTTATTTATCGAATCACTGAAATTCCGATTGGTTCTTGAAATGATGTTTTCAAAGGTCGATTTTCGACTCGATTTTTCGAGAAATTTTGTGGCCAATTCCATTGATTTTCGGTAAAGAAATGATTTTCTTTCGATAAGTTGATCCAACAATTTTTACAGTTCAGACGAATAACGAAGCTGTTGGTGTGCCAACCAAGATTTTTTATCTCTTCGAAAACCTCGGATACACGAAAGAAATAGTTGTTAGTCGAAATAGTAGTTTAGGGAAAGTGGTCGCGTAAGTGTCTGCTAAACTTGGTTTAACCGCCGCAGTCGTGTGTTTCATTACCGTGTATTACGTAAACTTCCGCGTTATTGCGTGAGCGAGTGAAAATTCTATAATCATATATAGAACTTTTATTAAATGCTGCTCTAATAAGACGAAGAAAAAAGCCAAGCTTTTACATAACGAAACGCGATTGACGACGTGTTTTTTTCTCTTTACGAGCTCTCATTTTTGGGTCGTTGACGCTTTTCTTCTCGATCGTTTTTATCGTCCTTCTTTTTCGCTGTTTCGAAATCTCTAGATTACCTCCAGCGAGTTTTTCACTCTTCGATGTAGTTTCGAGTTCGTTACGTACGCATACGTTTTTTCGTGATAGATACAAGCAATCTCAAACGGAGTCTTCGATTTTTCGTCATCGACTCATTGAATTTTCTTCTTTCCGAATTTCATTCTGTATTTCTTTCCATTTTTCGTTATTTCCCAACGAGAGAAAATCAAAAGAACTTTTCCAGTTCCTCAAGCTTAGCAAATTATTACCATTTCAAATGCCTGATCATTCTGAATTTAGATTGTTAAAGTTAAAATATAATTGAAGTTCATTTTTACCAAGTTTTCATGGAGGTAGCCACGGAGCTCTTTTCGTGAGTTAAATTTTGCACTTGACCGCTTTTTAAATTCCACTTCGAATGAATTATTGTATTTCCTTTCGATCGGCTGTTTATTTTTTCATCGTATGTGTGCTTTTTGTTTCTAGATCTCCTTTCACCATCGAATATTTCGTTATCGCTTTCAATTCTCCGCGACACGGTGGTTCTCACTCTCGCGTATGTGAGCGACATGGAAAGTGGCCTCTCCTTAACGGGATTTATACGAGCGCTGGTATTCGTGGTCAATATTTATCCGTTCGGTTTAGAACCGAGCTCCCGATGATCTCCGCCGTACAGTCACACACCGCCGGTTTCACTTTTGGCAATGGCCTTTAACTGCTCGACGTGTTAACCGATCGAGCCCCCCTCGCTCTTCTCCTTCGTTTCGTTAAGGCTGACATGTGTACACACGGGTGTACGTGAGCGAGGTTTGCGTCTTTGTGCGTAGTAATTACGCGTGAGCATCTTCTCTCCTTCTGCCCTTCCTTTTCTCTTTCTCCTCCCTCTCTATTTATTCCTCCAACGTTCCAGAGCATTCCATCATTTGCATAATAATCTCGCATCCAAAATAACTGTCCTGGACTCGGCTCAAGGGAAATCGCGCGTGCCACAAATTGTTCTACCTACTTTCGGACTTGTTGGACTTGGAATCTATAATTATGCGCAGTGCACTAACGCGTTTGACGTCGTTCCCAAAGTTCTTCTA
This sequence comes from Venturia canescens, assembly GCF_019457755.1. Classification (NCBI taxonomy): domain Eukaryota; kingdom Metazoa; phylum Arthropoda; class Insecta; order Hymenoptera; family Ichneumonidae; genus Venturia; species Venturia canescens. Next base: position 7,212,562 of record NC_057425.1, read on the forward strand.
ATTCTAACAAGTTTTTTCCACGATTTTCATCAAATTTATCAGCTCGGAACGAAATTATTATGAATTTTCCTCATTAAAGAAACTTGAATTTAATTTTGAAGTATTTTGAAAACTCAATTGTTTCAATAACTTTTTAATCTCGAAGAAAAATCATCGGTTCGTAACAGCGACCAAAGTATAAAAATGGATAGGAAATTAATGGCTATAATAATGTGAAAAGTTTGAAGGCGCGCGATGCATGGAGAAAACGAAAGAAAAGTTAAAAAATTTTCAATCTGGAGACACGGTAATGGTATTTTATGTGCGAGACCTTTCTCGGCCTCGATGTTCTATCCTGTGTCGTATCGCGGCTTTCGTAATGCAGGAAACCTTGAGTTTTACACAAGAGTTTTCAGCACTCGGCGTAAGAAAGTGAAATTGCAACGAGAGTTCATTCATTTTACTTTCCGACAGTAACGCACCAACGAGAATGGATTACTCTCCATAACGTACGAAATTACCAACACACGCGATAAATTATCTTTGCATCCTTATTATTGTTATGCTCCTTGTAATTTTGGGTCCACTTCGTGCCTTTTTTTCCAGTAATAAAGACCAACTTTGCATTCATAAAGAAACAAAGTAAAGTTTTTACAGTTTTCTTATTTCGTTTTACACTTGAACGCATTTAATTTCACAACAGATAATCGGAAATTTGACATTTACAGAATTCTACCTTTGCTGTGTTTTTTTTTTCTGAGAACGAAAAGTTATCGAAACTATTGGAAAAAAAGGATGGAAAATTCGAATTTCATGGGTTTTCTTTGGATTATCGTACTTCCTTTAAGCCTCGCAGGGTTAAAAACGATCCTCAAATTCGAAAAATTTTATTACAATTAAGCTGGCGAGCTCTGGTTCCGTTACGTTTTTTGTTGTGATTTCTGTTCATTAAAATGTCGCAAAATATTGAAGCAAAAATTGAATTTTAGTTACTTGCCGATGACACCCGATTCGGAAGCTTGTGAAACCGAATACAAGACTAGAAAAAGGACTCACTTCGGAGGGATTGGTCAGGGCTGTCTTCAGGATGGTCCCGTTGACGAGATGTCCTGTTTGACTCGGATGACTCGGTGTGGGTGGCGAACTGATCGAGTCCCCGGACGATATTTTGTGATGGTGAAGAAAACTACCGGCTAATTGCTGGGCGTGCTGCTGTTGGCTGTGATGAGCAGCGGCAGCCGCAGCCATATGCTTGTCTAGCATCGTCGTTGCCATTACTCCTTTCGCACCACTGATCGTACTCGAACCATTTACACCTCCTGCGTTGCCACTCCCCGTCATTCCTCCCATTCCTCCACCTACGTTACTCGTTTTGTTTGTCTTCTTGTGCTTTTTGTATTTCACCTTAAATAGTCACGAAAACGAATGATTTTAATCCCATGATGTTGAACTCGGTGAATAGAAATTTAACGATTTTTTTTCACTCCCATCGAATACTTATGGGGAGCTGATGGAAAATGATTAATTAGTTTGCAGTCGTTTCATATTAATCGCTCTTAAACCCTACTCGTTGCTCGTCACAGCTTTATTATTTCATCATTGCTGTCATTGTCCGTTGAACTATTCAAAAAGATCGTAATTTTTTGAAATATGAATACAATTGAAATTTGGCCAATTCATCAATTCAATTCGCTGTGCGAGAACGAACTTCTGCGTACATTTTAAAAATGAAAGCACGCGAGGTGAAAAATAAGTTGAACAAACTAATTTTATAAAATGAGGAATGGAAAATCGACTGAAATTCTGTGATTAAAAAACTTATCAAAGACCGTGAAATGAATTGTACGAAACGTATACGAATCCTATAAATAAATTCGAGGAAAACGTTGGTTTTACCTTGTAAAGGTTGTAAACTGCACCAGAATTCCTTCCACCGGGCATCCGGTCCTCCCTGACGGCCTGAAGCACCATACCCTGTTCTATACACTTTTTGAATCGGCAGTACTGACACCTGTTTCTCTGTGCTTTGTTTATTTCGCAACCGCCTTCAGCGACGCACGTGTATATCCGCCTGTTTTGTACAGTCCTTTTGAAGAATCCTTTGCATCTGTGAGGTCCGAGAACGAATGAAAGAATGATGAAAAAGTTAAACGAAGTTGAGAAAAAAGCAAAGTTTCCGTGTTCATTCATTTTCATTGTTTCAGCCTCGGATCTTTCAAGTCGTTTCATGAAAAAATGGAGCAAGGATAACGAGCGAGGAAGATTAGAAAATTTATCCAAAGTATGAGGAACGTATAAGAGACAGTAAGTGTGCACGAGTGATCAGCTCGTGTCGAATATTAATATCACGGATCCGACTGCAGAGTCTAAACTTTGTTGCGGCTCCCCAACGTAACGTAAAACAGAAGGAGCTTCGTTTTACGTTTTTTTTTTTTGAGAAAGTTGGTGAAAATTGAGCATAAAGAATTCCCAAGTCTAATCCCACATCGAAATTTGCATCGTTATTTATTTAGTTTTTTTTCTCTTTTATCGATTTGGAAATGGTGCTTGGAAAATTTTCATTTCGTTCATAATAAAGCACCAGAAATTGGATGAAACTGAATTTTTGCATATAACTTTTTGCAGATCGAGCTTGAAGGAAACTGAAGGATCTTTCCAAACGATGACCGAGTTTCTGGCGACGAATTTTGATCGAGAAATACCGCAACAATTCGTCCTTGTGATCTCGAGGGAAACGTGGATCTACGCAAATGAGAAATTTTCTTCTTCGCACATTTCCCATGTGCCAATTTTTTTAGAGAACTCGAGCAATTTCGTCCATCGCTGTTATCCGAGGAAAAAGCAATCACGTTTTTCATTGTACATTTCATTCTCGTACGCGCGTTCATGGAGAAAGTTTAAATGTCACGGAAAATGAAATTTCAAATAGCAAAGGTTGGGATTCGCATAAAAGCAAAAGGTCAACGATTTTATCGAAGGAAACGCGCCGTTGAAAAAAAAATTTTTTAAAACCTACATTAACAGAAACTTTGATGGCGAATTTAGTTGAAAAAACTCGATAAAATGCAACGAAAAATCGCGCATTGAGATTCCAATCCAAAATCAAGTTTTCTCGTCGTAAAAATATCCTTTCATTTCAAATGACGAAGAAAATTTTGTCAACGAATCAGTAAGCGTGGCTCCCGATGATACAAATTCTTAAAATGATTTCGTTTGCATTCAAGGTGAAAGTTTCGAGTGTGTGGTTTGTTTTTCAGGGACAGAGGACAGACCACTGAATACGTTAGTTTCTACTTCGTCTCGATCGAATTTCCCAATCGACGCTGAGACATTGGGACTATATTTAGAAAATTATAGTACACGTTGTACAGCGACACGAAGAACGAGCTGCAGTCGAGCTGCTCAAGATTTTACGTCCCCGACTGCTTTGCCGATTGTATTTTCATTCAGAGATGCGAGAAGCGAGCAGTACGGCGAGACGAGGGTGAATTTTGAACGAAACTTTGCGATTTACCCTGAAGCTCATTTATGTTAATTCATTACCAATAGTTCATTCGATTTTCCAGTTTTCCCTTCGATAAAGACATCCAAAATCTCTGTAACTGTTTTTCTCACAAAATCGAATCGTCGGTCAGTGTTAATTCGTAGCGTTTTCGAATAATCTTGAAACGAGTACTTCTCTCGTTACGCGAATCATGGAATTTGAAAATGGAGCAAAATACTTAAACATTTTTTTTCATATTTTCGGAATGAATAGAAATATTGGTATTTTTTGTGCAACCGCACGCGTAGTTTAAATCGTGATTTTGTGAAAGATGTTGTGTTTGTTTAAGATTTGGAAGAAAACTCACCCTTCACACGTGATGATCCCATAATGGAGGCCGGTCGCTTTGTCCTCGCAGATCATACAAATCATCGGAGTCTCGTCTTCCTCGTGTTCCTGAGGTGGCAGGGGAGGTGCGGGTGGTGCAACGGATTGGATGGATTGCGAGGCCGCCTCGGATTTGACGGACCCGCCATTTCTGACCCAGGGCTGACTGGAGCCGGAGGCGGTAAGGTTGAGCGCCTGCATCTGTTGTGCTGCGGGCAATTGTGTCAAGTCACCTGCCCATAGCCTCTCCATATTGAGGGGTGGTCCGGACGGGTATGAGACGCAAGGTGGTTTGCCCCTGGACTCTTGTCCGAGGTTGAGGAGCAGCTGAGCCGCTGATTCCTCGGACGAAGAGCAGGAAGCGGCCGCGGCGGTCGCTGTCCACGAAGCCGCGGGCGGTGGTACCGGGTCAAGTGGAGGTGGTGACCATCGCATGGTTCTAACCCCACCAAATTCACCCATTATCACCGTCGGCGGTGGTCGAGGAGGCGCTGGAGCGGCCCTTTGGGCAGGGGGCTTCATGCCTTCGCCTGTTGAAGTTCAAACAGAGCAAGAAATTCGACTTGAGTATCAGGCGGAGGATCGTTCCTGCTGTGTACAGTAAGCGCAATCAAGCAATCGGGGAAAAAAGTGCATACATGGGAGTCTAACGAAACGAGGTGCTATTGGAAAGCTGAGCAAACGTCGGAGACGTTGAAAATATGAAAAAAACGGAATAAGGAAAAGCACGAGGATAGTTACGACTTACACGCTGATCCGGTGGTTACAGCACAAGTTCCAACTCCGCTTCCTTGCGTGCCGTTTCCACCGGGATTGCTGCTACCACCACCGTTACCAGCATTCCCATTCCCACTACCACCACCACCGCTACCAGCAGCACTACCACCACCACCGCCGCCGCCGCCGCCGCCACCACCACCACCACTGGTAGTGCCACTACCAACACTACTGACAACACTGGTAACTCCACCTAGATTTTGTCCATAGTTGACGGCACTGCTTATCACACCGTTAAGTAGTCTCTGAGCAGCGAAGCCTTGAACCCCGGAGTTTTGTGACCAAAATTGATGGTGAGCGAGTAGATGAGGCGGGACCGATGGTGCTCTGGGTCTCGGTGGCATCGGTGGACTCTGTTGTTGACCCTGTTGCTGCTGCTGCTGCTGCTGCTGCTGCGGCTGCTGTTGATTCTGATTCGGGCTCTGCTGATGACTCGTTGGATGCTGTTGCGACGAGGATGAATTGCTACCGGGACTGTGACCTTGACAATTTGGATTGTACTGGGAGGAGGGACTCTCCCGATGGCTGTCACGGTGACTAGCTTGACCGGAGAGCTCGTTTCGCACGATGTTTCTCCCACCACCGTTACCAACTCCACCACCGTCGAACACCGAATTGTCCGACTCCATTTTCTTCTGTCCCGAAGACAGCTCGTCCCTCTCGGGACTCTCGCATTTGTACGAGCCCTGCTGCGGCATCGGCGTCGTCGACACCGCACCGTGACCCTCCATCGGCGATACCGGCGACGATCTACCCGGCGCCGGCGTGTAGGAACGTTGCTGATCTTCGCTCACTCGCGATATCATCACAGCTTCCGGAAACACCGAATCCGGCGATGCCGTCTCTCTCAACTCCTGACAACCACCGTTTCCGGCTCCGCTTACCGCTCCACCGCCCATCCCGCCGCAACGCACCCCATCCCGCTGGTTGTGATGATGCTGTTGGTGCGATTGATGGGACTGCGCATTACATTTCATCGTTATTCTCACACTGTCTTTCAAACATTTTTTTATTATTTGGTCATCTGTGACAAAAGCCTACTGAGACAAACTCTGCCATTTGGGAAGCCAACGATCCGCGTCGAAACAGTTCAATGATCGCTGGGTATGCAGGAAAATTGATTTATCAGCGAATTTCTTACATTTTTTCATACCAATTTAACTGTGTCTGTGTTGCAAGTTTATTTTTCATTGTTGGTCATCATTTTCTAATATATTTTCAATGACATATGCAAATAATCATTTCGAAATTTTTTATCGGTTTATCGAAATCAGCAAGAGTTTATTTCGTTTACAAATCACCTTTCAATCGATATTCCGTTCTTCACGCAATCAGTATTCATTGAATAGCGACGAATTATTAAATTTTATAATTGAACGAGATTTTCATTTCTCTTGACATTTTCGTTGATCAAAAAAATCATTTAAAATGGATTTTTCATTTAAATGACAATTGTTTCAAATGAAATAGCTCTCATTTATTTTCTACCCAAAATTCGACCTTAGCCAGGGTCTGTTCCTTCGTTTTTGCATTACCTCTCAATCCCCAATTCATTTTTCACGTAATCAATATTTATCGAATACCGACGAATCATTGAATTGGAAAATTGAACGAAATTTTCATGTTTTTTTCACACTTTCGTTAGTAAAAAAATAAGAATTTCCGTCAGCTACAGGATTAATTCGAATCACGATGTTTGATCCCCCGAAAAATTCGTCGGAATCGTTTCGGTGGTTCTCGACTAAAGCCAACCTTTTTCCAGCGACCAGATTTACGTATGCAAACTTCACGAAATCTTGATCCCAAGTTAATTGTTATTTGAACGTAACGATTACACGAATGCTTACCGTGTGGTGATGAGATTGATGCGACTGTTGATGGGTCTGTTGGTGTTGTTGATGCCTTTGATGATGGTGTTGGTGGTGCTGGTGCTGGTGTTGCTGTTGTGTGATTCCAGGGCTAGGACTGCTCCGTAAGAATTCGCTTTTAACTTTGACGACAGGGCAGCCCGGGGAGCCTGGCATGTTGACATCCGGGGATGACGTCGATGTGTCAGCAACGCTCTCCCCTGGAGCAGGAAATGTAATTGGTGAAGGTACGTCCGCTTGCTGGATCCCCAGTGGCGAGCCTGCTGATCCGAAGGATACTGGGGAGTCTGAGAAAAACCAGTTGATCGACTTTCGCTTATGACTTTGTCACTGGACATTTCTTTGGCTTTTATCAGCACCAAGAATCTTTGTTTTATTGATTATTGAAGGGGGACGATTTCGGAAAGATTATCAATCGCTCGTTAGACTCGTTAGGCCTAAAAAACCTTCGAATCTCATACTTTCCTTGACGATTAAGAAGAATGTAAGAAAATCAAAGTGTCTCATTCAAACAAATGGCTAATCGTCGATGTGCAAGTGCCATCATTGATTATTGGACAGAGCTCGTCCGCGTTACAATGTTTGTAGAGTTTAATACCCGTGGGACATTATTCATCGTCGTACTGCGATCGAGTATAATGACGTTGGGCTTGGTTCAACGTTCGCGCAATCATTTTGAACCCTGCCGAGTCGCCAGACCCGGATTCTCCATCCTAATGATTATTCCCTCCCCCTGCCGCTATTTTTTTCTGCTCTCTATTTTACTACTCTCCGACTGAATTCTTCTTTATCTCGGCCCCATTATCTCCTATCAAATGATATCAGAGAGTGCCGCCGCGAATATCGTGCGATTCGCAACGTCTGTCGAGCATGAAAATGTTATTAATCGACACGACGCGTTTTTCTCTCGATGGCTACCACGCGAGACCGGCTAAACGGAGCTGAGAAAGACGGACTCACAGACACAGGGAATTGCCCGGTGATTAATGACGTTTCTCACCCTCCGCCCCTCGACCTGTGCCTCCGGTCGTCGCACACCGCGGAACTCGATCTTACGCTTCGTGTGCCGCGACACACTCGCACACACTCCGATTTATATCGCGCGATCGGTCGTCGGCTTTTTCACTCTATTTCGTCACGAATATCCCACGCATTCCCCCGCATCAAGTATTCATGAAAATTGCAATTTTACGACCACCCCTCCCAACATCCGAGTCTCTCGAATCGTGTGTTACATAAAAAATACAAAAGATCCACGTGCGATGAGAAGGTTACGAATCTGCTGAGAAAATGGAGCAATCTTGATTGATACTCGTTCCTCCGAGTCGGCAAACTACGATTATTTCAGGATTCATGCATTTTCAACGTTCTTTGTCGATCCTTATTTTCATTGAACTGTTTAAAGTGGATGATTTACGAAGAATCGTATTTTATGGGTGTCCAAATTCGATCGATTTTTACTTCCCAATTGAGGATACATTTTAAATTAATGTCAGAGTTATTGATTCGAAATTGTAAATAAATTTGTTCAACTTGAACGAAACGAAGACCCGCGAGGGACGATTTCCCTGTGGATTCAATTGTTTTCTGTTTTTTTATCCATTTATCCATGTCTCCCAACGATTTTCTTTCCACTCCAAAGATAAGTTCTCAGGAACGATCGATGATGGAAAAGCGTATAGAAAATAAGCGTTCGGAGAGAATTTATTGGCGCAAAGAGTTTGCGTTCACGAACGAGCGATTATCCCGCGCGCGTCACGCTTCCGTGCCGTACAGTTTCCGGAATTCGTAGCAAGCTCCGAAAGAATCTTCCATGTGCAAGTGTCGCTCGCCATAAAGTAGGCGAAACAACGTGCATAATAGCGGTATTACGGAGTGCGTAGCGGAGAGTAAATTGTACAAATAAATACTCCGGCAGGAGGAACGAAGCGCGTCAAAAGGATGTGAGATTATATGGAAGGACGCGGTAGGTCAAGGAAAGAATGCAGTTGACAAGGCCACACGTCGCGATGACTGCATGGCTCCGCGCGATCAGTTCTCGCGGTAGCGCAAGTAAACGAAACGTTATTTTTTTTTATTTATCGAGACCGTTTGAAAGTCGACTCAGTAGCGCACAACCGTTAATCATTTGGCTCGAGTTTTTAATAACTCTTCGTGATATTGGAGAACGAAGGTTGCGAGAGAGTTCTGCGGGATCGGGAGCCGTTAAATGGGAGCGTTAACGCGATAATTGGACCCCCGTTTTCCCAAGCTTTTACCTCCTGTTACTTTAATCAATGAATCCACTCCGAGAATTGCAATTTTCCATAAATTCGAGTGAGAAAATAAAATCTTGTCTCATAACCAGGAGACTTTGCTGCGCTGTAACAAATCTTGGGGCGGTAAACAGCAGTGAATTCGTGCACGACTTTCCGTCACGATGGATCGTTAAAAATGATTTATTGACAAGAAAATCGTTGCGTCGTAACGCGTCTATTTACCATCGATAGAAAAGTAAGCTTTCGAGGCGAGCCAGTTTCGGTATCCGACGTCCCAGAAAGCGAATGGATTGAAGCGGTGGTCGCTTCGGAAGTACGGATTAAAAGCGTGGTAACTCTCGTTACTTATCGTGAATGGGAGATCGCGGTATGCGTGGTACTGCCACCGCGTCAACTGCCGGCCCAGTGCGTCTCCCGGGAAACGATTAATTACGTTGTAATCCATAATTGCTGGGATTTTATCGCGATTATTAATGAAACGATCGATGGCAGCAGCGGTCCAAGAGATTTGACGTAATCATCGTTGAAGCGTTTGAAAAATGTTCACAAGATAAATTCACGATAAAATATTGATTGTCAGGACGATCTCGGATGGAGCACCGTTCATTAACACCATCAATTTGTCCATCGACACGATTGTCGTCACAAAACCTGAGCATTTAAGGGCGGGGAACGTCACACCGGTGAACAAACATTTTAACAATTTTTTTCGACGCTACAGATAATATAAATCTGTTTTATTGATTGTGACGTCATAGTCACATATGTGAACGAGATTTCCTGAATTTTTGAAACTCAAATATTAACTCGATGGTAGCAGAGGCAATTTGGAGAAAAGTTGTTCACCAATGAACAGTGCAAATCGAAATCTACTCGAGCGATCCTCTTGAAATTTGGCGTGTTACTTCCTTACACAATTGACCGGGTATCCGCGAGAGCTTTCTTCCAATTTTTCATAATTATTAATTTTACAATAACAAATAGCTCCATTTTTAAGGCGAAAGTCAGTGTTTTCACTTCTTAGTGTGGGACAAAAAATGGGAAAAATAAAAAAAAAAGTCTCCCACCAATTGTCAATTGTGTAAGGAAGTATCGTGCCAAATTTCAAAAGGATCGGTCCAGGAGATTCGATCAATACTGTGCACAGATGGACAACTTTTCTGAAGTCCCTCCAAAGATTTGCTAGCATCGAGTTAATTATTGATGTTCGGGTTTTAAAAATTCCGGAAATATTATTCATGTATCGTGATATGATGTCACAATAAATAAAATTGATTTGCTGTGGCGTCTAAAAACATTCTTAAAATTGGGCCTTTTTTTTACCCTCAAAAATCGTCTTATCGAATAGCAACAGCAATTTTTTGTTGTCCGGAAGAGTTTCAAGTAGTGTGATCACGATTGGTCAGACGTCTCTGAAATTCATTCGTCACGACCGGGTTCGCGACCTTTGCTGCTGTGCTCACGAAAGTGCAGTTATTCTCATTCATTAACGAAGAGCTCTGATCACTGCACTTGAGAAAGATTTCCGCGAAGTGAAGTCGTGCGATGGTAAAAAATGGATTTCGAGGGGAGAAGAAAAATCGGCGTTTTCCCAGGACGTTGTAATTTTTGTTTTAGACAGTTTATTGACTCTTGCTGAATCGGGGTCTGTTGCACTGGGGAATGTAATTCTGGAATTGCGTCGTTGGTTCACGTGCCGGGGTCGTCGAATCAGGAGGTAGCGAGAGATCAATGATCACTCCTCCCACTCTCCCCTCGCGGTCTGATTGCCAGTCGCTTAAATCCGGTGATCCGGTCCTCCCGGGCGCAACGGTAGACGCGAGTAATCGAAAAAAAATTGTCAAAAAATGAAGAAATTCAAGTTTTTTCTCGGACGCAGGTTCAATGGGCGAAAGAGTATCGGAAGAGCTGCGCACTTTCTCGAGGGTGGTTCAAAATTCCGGATGAATCAACGGCAAGGAAGAAGCGCGTCGCGGGGGAGCGAAATAACGCGCTTAAAATTGACGCGTAACTTCGATCGTTCGAGCTCGAGAATTCGTCGTAGTTTTCTTCCTTTTCATAGGCGTGATATGAATGAGTGCTTCGAAACTAGCGTCTACTCGCGGCTTCAGGCGGAGGAAAACTAGCCGGTGCATGTCCGGGAAACCGCGTGGGCAGACATTCACCTATCGGCGCCCTCTTCGCCCGCTGCCACCCTCTTGCTCCGCGTCATCATCCCTAGCACCCCTTTACACTCCGGCTCTCCCCTTCCCACGTTACTTTCGCGCCCACGCTTTTGTCCTCCTCGTTTCTCCCTCCGCTCGGCCGCTCACGACCCTCTGGAACTTGCATTCGAGTTCAGTTTCAGTCCCCCGATGTATACACGTTTATAGGGGCGCAATAAACGTGCGCTCGTTTTCGTTTATGGATGTAGAGCCAGTCCGAGGGAATAGTAAGCGTGCGCCCTGCGTCGATCTCTCGCCGGGGTCTTGACACGAGCTTCTGCAAACTGCGAAAGGTCATCCGCCATATCAAATTCCCCCTCTGACCCCCCGCTCGCTACTCATCGCGAACAAACCCACGCTCCGCTACAAGTCGTTTCCTGGTTCACGAGCACCGCGCGCTCCTTTATTTTCCGGACGATTATATTGCACTTTTCTCATTCTCCTTCGGCGCATTTTTATATGCCAATTATCGTTATCGCGTCCATTCTTATCGCCCCCTTCGACGCCGCGCTCATTTATTATTTTTCTTGTTGAAGAAAAGAAAAAAAAAAAACAAACAAACAAAAACAACAGGACAACACGTGTCAGAAGTGGCCGTTGCATCCCCTTCAATTTCGGTGTCTCGCTTTATCGCTCGTAAACATTCCCGAACAATGGCATAATGGTACGACGCGCCGACAGTTTAGTGACTCCTGCCGCAGTGGACATGCATTTTTTATGAATTTTTTTACACCTCCGGGCACAAATACCGCATTAGAGATTCGTCGAACTGACGCGCCTTCGCTATCGACAGTTTTGCTCCGACAGTTGCGAGCACTGCGTGCTGCTGCGCAAATGAAATGTCTAGAAAAGCTTTTAAATAGCCCCCGATACTTGGGAGACCAACATCATTCGGCCGGAAATCAATACTCGCGCGTACTTCAATCGATCTTTACTTTTATTTCACCTCGCAAGTATCGTGCGTTCCGAAATCATGAGAGAAACAAACTAAAAAGAGTGTTAATGGTTCGGAATAAATAAATGTTCTTCTCACCGTCGCTACTACATCGAGAGTCGACCTTTCTCCTTTTCAACTTGAGGTCTTGAAACAAGCTCATGTTGTCTAGCTCACACGGGCTGCTCGTAAGGGTCATAATTCCTGAAAGCAAATGAAAATGGCATTAGTTACGAGCTTTCAACGACAGACTTCAATCGTAAATTCACCAAGTCAAAAGTGATCTTCGAATTCATTAAATTCATTGGCACACGGAGAAAATGAAATTTGAAAAATTTCTGTTCAGTAACGATGGCACAGTGAGGAGCTGCGATTAACGATGTTATGGTGGGGAAAAAGTTGAATTTTTCTACACATTAAATAACATTGGTTCCTCAAAGTAGGAACTTTTACCGGAGCATGTCTAAAAGTATGTCTCAAAGAAATGTCCGGTCAAAGGCGCCGTACTTTTAGAGATTATATTTCATCCCTACATCGGCCTATTTCCTCATTCTTATTTTTATGTGCTCAGCCCTTTGTCGAAGTGCGTGAATCCCCGACTCGGTGTGCTACGGAATTCGGAAGCGAGTGACCGGTAGCTACATTGGGGCAAAGACATTTTGCCGCGACGCGCCGTAAAATTGATTAAATTTTTTATAGACTTGACTGTCTGCAATATTTACTATTGTGAAACTGAAACGTTCCGCAAAATATTGAAAATTTAAGAGTGCGTTACAGGAATGAATAATAACGTTTGAATTTCATTCGCGTTTTATGATTCGCCAAAAAATCGACGCTCACAATACAACGAAAGGATGTCGACGTCAGCAACGAAGCGCACTTCGTACTTTGAACTCTCGCGCACGAGAAAGTGTCATTTCGAAGCCCGTGAAGTTGAACGACGCGATCGACTTGCATTCATCGCGTTAACGAGAAACGTGTTCGCTTTTCTATTAACCTCTCTCCGTGGCAATAGGCGCGTGGAACAATTGTCTTGTCTGTGGCCTATCGATGCCGCGTTCGCGTCGTCTGGCACGGTATTGACGAGCCTCCCCGTTTCTCCGGGTTTTTCATTATCGATTTTTTTTTATCGGAGAGAATAACCGCGGCAAAGACGTTTGAAATACAAATTTAGCGCTCGCGACAGATCCGGAGTTAAACTACGTCGAATACGCGTGAAAATTATGGACGAATCAGTAGCGAAATGCAGAACTGGCCAGACACAAACGTCGCTGAAAATCAACTTGACGTTTGCTTTACGGATTTCTATTAAAAAGTCAAAAGTACCTTAAAACAGTGAAAATTCTTCCAAAAGTCCATGGACCAAAAAAACGAAGCTTTACCGATTAACGCTTCCAAAATCAAGCATAAAAAAGCGAAATTTCAGTAACGAAAATTTCTCAAATGGTTGTTTACACAACCGATGAAATGTGCCATATTTTTTGGTAATTTCCCATCGGTTTATCGGCAACCAACGAGCCCCATGAGCTCCCCTTCGTAAGTGTCGATCCCAGAGTATTTCGTTGGTGAAAATATGGAAAAATGTTGCATCAAAGTTGTCGAGTAGCTCGGACGAAAGCTACAAAAGCTGCTGGCAATCGTGGGTCGGTGGAGGAACGATTTAGTCGCGTACAGCCCGCGCTCTCACACGTGCGAGAGTGACTGCGAGTCTCTCGGTGAGAGTTGCGCATGCGCGATTACTCTCCCACCGCGGAGGGCGCGCTCTCTCGACTCCTCCCCACTTCGCGCAGTTCGCGCTTCGCTCGATCGTGTTGGCTCGCTTATATACGTGGTGCATTGGGGTCCTTGCTCCCTGGCGTATGTGGGTCAGCAGTCTCACACACGCCGCCGTTCTTGCGTAACTCAGTGCATGCATGCGCCGCTACGCCGGGGAAGAGCCGCGGCCAACAGCGCGTCGTCGACGTTCTACGCGCGCTCTTCTAACTCAACGGCGACGTAGCTCGGCGCGTATTCTGACGCTGAAAAATCGACGTCAAATCGTCGCATCGAGCTTTCGACTGTCGCAGCTCGTTTTTCCCAATTTTCGCTCGAAAATCCGCGAGAGCTTCATCGAATGCTCGTTCCTCGCCAAGTGTCATTCGTTCATGTACAAATTTGAAAATTTTCGTTGAGATACGACCGAGAATCGCTGAGCTCCCATCGCGGCAATGAGCAAACGAAAAATGACCTTTGCGGCGCTGTGCGCAAAGGTCTCTCGGACGCTCGCCAAGAGCATCTTTTCATGCGATGACGCTCGCGCTCACTCAGGCGCCCAAGATACTCGTGCCGGTAGCTCCACCCGATGGATCCGGACTCGAATAGAACGGGAGACGATCGAATTTGCGATAAATGTCACTCTATTTGAGTTCCGAAGCCTGCGGAAGAGTCTCGAGGCTTTTGGAAAACTTTCAGTTTGTAAATAACCGTGTTTTAACTCGAGGAAGTAGAAACGCCTCGGCTCGACTCACAATCAGACGATTCGGAGCCGAAAGCGAGCTGCGCGACGCTGCAGGCTCGCGGAACGGTGAATGGGAATGATGAAAATCGGAGATAGAAGGCACACAGCGATGCGGCCTTAATGACCTGGATACGTGCGCGAAGGGCCGAGGGAGCGGATTGCTCGGAAGCCCTCGAGTTCTAATTAAGGTATTCTTAGCATATCGTGGCACCCAGCCTCGTCTCGAGTTCGTCAAAATGCTTATAAAAGAAAAAACGAGGGGATCGTGCGACGCGGGGCAAAGGCGCGGAGGGATTTTAAGGTAGCGAAGGCACGAGGCACGCGTCAATGAGGAGAGAATCGTCATTCTCTGCGCGGGCTCTTCTCGTCTTATCGCGAGCAGGCGACCTCCTTTGCCAGCTCCACTGTCGAATCCCTTCCGCTTCCCATATTCGTGTACACTTTTTTCCGCCTTTTCGATCGTACGAGTCCAAGCAAAATGACTCATTAAATCCCTCCTTACGAGTTGCATCATGCGCTGACTCAGGTGCGATGAGTTAATGACACAAAATGCCTTTTTAATTATGACAATTTTTTTCTCTCAGGCTCGTGGCCAGCTTGGTTAATCGCTGAGTTGGAGCGAACGGAGCTTCCGTTCATTCTCGGCCTTTCGATGTTCCTCCCGTTTTCAATCGAAAAAACTCGAACGTTGCGCCCTCGATAACGGGCGCCGGTGTCTACCGAAAAAAGAATTTCCAAGTCTGCTCAGCTCCGCATTCAACCGGGAAGGAAAATACAGTTGGAAGAAAATCGTTTCAACTTTTTTTCTATAATTAAGGAACTTTTGCTATTCTCGTTGTTTTATGTCACGAGGAACTCCGCAGTAGCGGAATCACGAGAGTCAAGTTTCTCCGTGTGTGTAAACCTACAAGTGTAAGGCCCCGAGGAACGGTGAAAGTGACTCTCCCACGCTATTCCTTCTGCTGCTTCTCTTGCCCCCTTCCAAGCTACAATTTTATTTCTTCGCGTACCTATTCATTTTTATTGACGAAGCGAACGACATCTTTTGACGAGGGACCTTCGTTTGGTCGCTTTTTGTCTTGTCCTCGTCGCAAAAATATCGCCGCGTTTCCGGATCCCGCTTGCATTCGATCCCTTTCTTTCGGCAATCGCGTTTCGTATCGAGCCGCGATTCGGGTTTTCGCTACGAGAGCAAACCCGTGGATGGCTTTCGCTCGTGCGAAGGAGCACGCAGTCAGGGACGAGGCGTAATTAGCCAGGGAACAAACCCGACGTTTATTGACGTGAGAATAAAGCAGGGAATGATTAATAAGAAAAGTTCGAGAGGTTTGAGAGTTTAACTCCGCGTAGTGAGGAAGCAGAAAGAGGTCGCTCGCAGCCGCACGAGTTTTCCTTTGAAACGCGCACGCAAGGAAGCGGAACCGTAACGTCTGTTGATAAGCTTTCTTACAAAAAAATCTATTCTCACGCTTAATTATCTGTGACAATGAAAGACTCCGAGATGAAACGCGCATTAAAGCGTAATGTTGAATGCGGAACAATGGTGAATCGTGATTATTCTTTCTCTGCGCGTGTGTCCGCGAAGAATCTCACTTTGTGAATTTATTTTCATCCGAAGAATCATTGTTATTCACAGTGAATTTATTCGGGATCAGTTGTTCAACGAAAAGAGATGAGGAAAGGGGAGAGATGAAAATGAAAACATGGTGCGACTCTCGGACGAAAGTAAATCTCCCGGGGAATCGAGCACGGATCGGCAGTGCTCTGTCTCGGTTCGTTACCTGCTCTGCCGCGTCCGTCGTCTCCCAGCAAAAACCGTACTGTGCGCCTAAGCAAGCCCAGGAACAGTGAGAGAGTCGCGCCGCGCCACGAGGAACGGTGAGTACCGTACGTTGAACCTCACCGGCCGCGCGCGCGAGTGAAAGTTTCTATTATACCACTCTGGCCTTACCTTACTTTTCCTACGGCAAGCTAAGCCACGTTGTGTCATAAGCGCCTTTCTGCCGGGGGGGGGAGCCGGAGAACGAGTCTTAACAACGACTCAACGCGCCCGCGATCGCGGGCTCGCTCCTTCCATCGACCGTTTCATTCTCAGCTCGCGACTCATTCTCTTCCTCGCGCGCGATCAACAAAAAGAGTGCGAGTCTTGAGCCGCGGACTGAGAAATTGCCAGTTTTTTTCAAAATTTCCAAGATCGATTAAATTGAAACTCGTTTCTTCTTTGATTTTATCATTTTTACCATTTTGGCTGACTAAAAGCGTTTTTTTAAAACTCGAATCGAAGTCCGATATGAAAAATTCATGATTTTCTTAATCGCAAAGGTCACGATCGTGCCGAAAGCTCACGGTGGTTCATCAAATCCCATTTTTGGAAGTATTCACAAATGAAAATTCTAAATTCAATGTATGAAAAATCGCTCAGCAGAGTCGCGGTGCACGCTAATCAAGCGAAGAGCTCGATTCGTTGATCGATGAGGTGGGTTTTAAAATATTGCATTGAAATTCGACCCGATTCGATAGTTTCCAGATGACACTATAATTATTGGACGAATACGGAGCGGCATTGCGACAAGTTTGGAGCGTTCGCGTCCAAGGAAATGAACGGAAAAATCATTTGAAATTGAGCAATTTTTTGTTTCACGAAATCATTGCTGCAGGCTGAAAAATAACGAATCGCGAATTTTTTCTAGATCGTTATTTCGTTGGACTCGAACGTTGCGAGCGTCGTGCGGTATTCGCGAGGTTAATAAAAATCGGGATGAACAACGATTTCATGAAAAGTGGGTGGCCGTTTGTGAGGGATTTTAGCAGCAGAAATGGAGCCCCGATGAGTTGCCGAGTATCGAGGCGATTTATGGGAGCTCTCGCGCTTGTCACACACGAGTGTATTCCGAGATAGCTAATTAATGAATTCCTCGTTGTGGGAAGCATGAAAATGTGTTATTATAAGTCGGTCCCACGAGAGCAAACGCGTACGCGCAATCTTCGAGTAAGAAAATAAAGGAAGGATGGAAACGGCGCGAGTGCGGCGACGAAAAAAAGGAGAGTGAAAAACCTTAACGATCTCGAAGTTACGTGTTATGTGGGATCTCGAGCGCTCGCACTTTTATCCAGATTTCTATGGTTGTTTACGTAACGAGGCAAGCGCGCGGGCGCGCGGGATGCCCGTAGAATCCGTTGACTCTCGTCGACCTCTTGTTTTGAGTCGTTGAGTAACGGGGGGACGTGTATTTATATCGCTCTCGATTTCTCACTCGATAAATAACGTCGAGCGCTCGCGGAGCAGGAAAAATCACTGAAATTCTCCATTTATTCATCGATTATTTTGCAACGAATCTTCCCTCCTGCGAGGCAGAGAAAATTACGCTTTTTCCCATCATTCTTGGTTACTTTGGAATTTATTACTTGGAAACTCCTTCTTTGGCGAGACATTTTGTGATGGTCGATTCTTTTCTTACGCCAATACGCCACAATTACCTCATTAAATTTGTGTACGAAACAACTTTTCAAGTCCCCACTGAGAACAGAAGTTTGTGAATCCAACAAGGACTCCGTTGATTCAACAAACCGCGTGGGAATGAAAATGAAAGTTTTCGACTCAACAAAAAGTCGGTTGATTCGAGCCGCCCCTGGCTCGCATGAACGTGCGACGAGAACATCGTCGAATCACCAAGAGTATCGTTGAATCAACAAAACTTCATCTGCTCCCCAAAATCCGTGGATTCGAAGCATTGAAAGAAATGAAAAAATTCTCAAACTGAAAAAAAATTCGATCGATTCGAATCCTCGATCCGCTGGCTCCGACAAACGTCATAAAGATCGAATGAGCGATTTTCTTATTCTTCCCAGCAGCAAGGAAAATCAAATTTTACTTCGAGTACCTTGAAAACTGTCGTTCATTTAGTATTTTCGTACCTATATGTCGACCCTGAAGAACACTCATCTTCGTGCACATGTTATCACGTTCCTGGTGCGAGTATAAATCGCGTATAAACAATGAGAATCGAGAGATTCAGCGGGGTCACGGTACGTACGACTTGGAGCGTTTCACGGACAAGAATCTCGCGAATCCACGTTAATCCACACAGTTTGTGTTCTCGGTAACACATTCACTCACGTAACTCTGTTTATTTCGTAATGATAAGTCGAAGGTCGTTCAGGATATCACATGGGAAGAATAGTTGGTCGACGGGGAGGGGTCGGGGGGAGGGAAGCTCGAGTAAAAAGCACGAAAAACAATTGATCGTGCTCGAGTCTCGAGCCTCAACTTGGTCGACTCGGGAGTTCATATATTTTCCGATAACGAGGCCGAGAAGACTGCATGATTCGAGGGATCTGGGTGAGCGCACATTAACGTGTAATCCCGTTGAAATTCGAGCTGGAACGTCGGATCGGGAGGGTTGAGTATCCACGCAAAAGCCCGGATCGAAGGATCCCTGGAGTAGGATTCACAAAGCGACACTTCCCCGGCGCGGAACACTCGATGGCGTCGAGCGGTGCATCAGTCCCTGGCATTTCCGAGAGCGCTCCCGACGAAACCGTATTCCCGTGACACTGGGGCGATGGAAAACAGGATTTTTAAGGATCGAGGGCCACGAGGAGACTTTCACTCTTGTTTTCAACACCGAAATGAAGCGCGAGTTAAGAGACGTCGAGGAAAGAATAAATAAATGAAAATGGGCTTTCCGATGGCGAGTCTCGGAGGCCGCTCTTCCTCTGGCAACGAACAAAGTACGTATGATGCAAAATGAGCGAGATGTAGCGCGGGGAGCGAGCGCGAGCGAACGGTAAAAAGTGAAGGCTCTTGGTGCGGGCCTGCCGAAACTCTTTTCGGGGGCAACGTGTCGGTCTACAGACGATGCCAACACACAGCGGCGTTTCGAGCCGGATCATGAGAATTTCACGGCGTGTGTCGTGCGGGGCACGATGCGTCGGGAGAACTACGCGCGCGATCCTCCATCGCAGCGGAGGTGGTGGTGGTTGCTCGATCGTTGTGGTGGTGGTACCAGTGACCTCGATAACGCGAGCGTAGCTATATATAAGTCCTCTCTGCATCGGTCTCCCTCACTTTGACTTCTTATCCTCGGCCCTCTGCCCCTCTTTTCCTACAAGCGCCCGTTGCCCCAGCGCCAAAAAGCATAACGTTTGAGAGAAACATCGACGTCACGAGAGCAGGAGTTCGGCCTCCCGAGCGGCCCGCCAAAAGACGAGTACCCGTGCCACACCAACTTTCACTCTCTCGAGCATCCTCTTCGCGCTTGGTCCTCTCATCTTTCAACGTTCGCCTTCCAAATGTACACAAACGTCGAGGCCTCCGTTTATTCGATTCTCATTTATTCAGTATTTCAACAATTTCGCTTTTCATTAGTCGCTCATACGAGGTTTTACGAAGGGATAACTTTAGGGCTTCCCTCATCATTTCTTCGCTGCGGCTCGAATTTCTGCCGGAGCGTTTTCACTTCTTTCTTTCCTTCGTCGTTGCTTCTTTATTGTTTCGCTCAGGACTTTTCTGGGTGTTGAATCATTTTGTGCCCATCGATGCTGCACTTCAATTGTCGCGAACTCCGCTCTATAATGGAACATGGAAAGCAATTGCTGGTTTATCAGAGCTCGGGGGCTCAGGGCCAACAGCCTCGTCTAGGGCCTGCTCGCGTGATCGAACGAAGACTCGAGCGTAGGCAAGCACCGGGCCCTCGATGAAATTAGGCTCGAGCGTTTTTTTTCATACTTTCTATTCTCGAGTTGACTGAATTTTAACGACACGCGCGGAAGACCCGCGACGACCACGGGGCAGCATGGAAAAATTACTTTGATTATACTTTCTCGGTATAATAACGGTAATCTGAGAAAAGTTTTGTGTAATCGCGTGGGAAGGTCGAGCATCGTTGCTGGTGCTGGTCTTGATTTATTTTTAATGGAAACGAGTTTGTGTGATTATGGGTGAAATCGCGGGGGCCACTTTGGGCGAGAGTACGTCGATTGCGCCTCGGTACGCGCGTCAACGTTTCGATTTTCAAAGTCGAAGAGACTTTGACGTTCGTAAGAAATTTCCATCGAAAGTCGCACGAAAAAGTGTTGCTCCGTAAGGCGCTGATTTAAGGTCAATATTTCCGCGGTAGTTTCACCGATTACGATGCTTGAAAAAATCTCGAAGACTACAAAATTGTTGTTTCTATTCATCTCCGTTTTAACAGAGGGCCGATAAAAAATTCCATTATTCCACTTCGCTGATTAACTTTCGAGTCCGTGAAATGAATTTTACAACTCGCTCGCTGCCGGGTTTGTAAGAAGCAGGCGAAAATAAAAAAATTCTCCTTAGGAGGGGAGAGATAAAAGCGATGAAAACGGAGAATGCGAGTGGAAGAATACAAAAGATTTCTCGCGCACCTTAACCTTGAATCGGCTACTTTGCTCCGAGGCTGGTGCGACGAGGCTCTCGGATTTTCGTTTCGATTGAAAGAATTTTAGTCCGCGGCGCCGTAAGCGGAAGGAAGTGAGAGCTGAATTTTCGGCTGTTTCACTTTTAGCTGACGAAAGAAAGTAACGAAAGTCTTGTTCGCGCGGTGACGACTGCGAGACCGACGAAAGTTCTCGGCGGGCCATCGCGCCGAGCTCGAATTCGCGGGCCGAAGACGCGATTAAAAACGACGACGAGCCGCGTTGCACGCTCGGTGCGTAAAGCACCTTTTCTTTCTCTCCGTTTCGACGTGCTTTAAAAACATTGTATGTATACCTCCGGACAGGTTTCCGCGGGCGAATTTTCGACGAAAGTAAAAGTATGTGTTACCGAAGTTGTTGCCGCTCGCTTGCGGAGCGAGGGGGAATGAGGGCCTTGCCACACATCGCTCCAGCGTTCCTCCTTCATTTTATTTTTTCAATTCTTTCCCTCGGTTTTTTTCCATAATCTATCGAATTGAATGTTCCCTAAATAAACGTGTCTCCGCGTGTGCCTCCGTCCTCGATTCTCCTCACCTCCGAATAGAGTTTTATCACATATTTTCCAACAGAATTTTCAACGTCCTACGAAAAGCGGTCGAAAATTCCAGAGTTCCGAGCAGCTTTGCTACCGTAATTCGACGATTACTCAATCCCGATGATACGAGATGTTGGCACGGTTGATGCGCGTTAGAGATACGCCGGAGATAGGTTCGTCTAGCCGGCGTAAAACTGGACTCGCATCTCTGCATTTACACTCGCTTCGTACGCGCACGCAATGCCCGCGCGATCAATTATCGTACGTGCGTGCGTGTGTTTCTGTCCGCGTAACGGAAGAGCGTTTATCTCCGAGGTCTGGACGACGATCCTCACGAGTTACGCCCCTTTCGCAGCGAGCAGAATTAACACGAAGCTGCTCGTGTACGTGAGAGCGAGCGAACGCAGTGTGTGGGCAGGAGAGCCGCGCGTTCGGACTGCTCGCTCGGCGTAAGAGCGCACAGCGAGCGCATGTACGCGATACAACGACGATCCGAGCAGTCGGCCATGGCATACTTACTAATGTCAATCACACCGTTGCACAAAATACTTGTGTGCGCGCTCGTGCTCTCACACACGCGGACACGCACACCCTCCTTTCAGGATAGTGCACTCGCGCGAGCGCGCACACCACTCGACGCTCTTCGCACTCTCTCGCTCTTAACATATTTATGCATGCATAATCCTGATGGTGTTTCGCTCGTTGACCGCGCGCGCGCGCTTCAATAGCATAGAAAAAACGTCCAGCCCCCTCACTCCGATGACTCGAGTATAGCTCCGTCGTGTTTATTTGAGTTTCCGTTTTTATGGCGTTTTCTATGGGGGGAGAAAATCCCAATTTTTCGTGCGTTTTCGAAGGTGGCACTTCCAGTTTTTTCCAATTTCGTTCCCCTCGAGAGCTCCTTGTTTGAGGTTGAGAAAAGCCATTTTCGTCGAATCCAAACATTTGTCACAGCTTCAATGAAGCTTCGAGCCGGTGACGGTGTCGATCGAGTTTCCTGGAAAATCGGCGAGCGACGAAAGCAGAGGGGACCAGTAGAGCAGGCCGTACGCGGTCAGACGACACTTGCGAATTCGACTTTGGCCACCGGCGGGCTCATCCAGTCGCTCAAAATCTCAATGACAACGGAGAATGAACACTGCGAAGGGAGGTGCAGCTAGAAAAACGAATAAGGACAACCGACGAGTTCATGATCGGTGAAAGTGTCGTTTCCGGGTCAAAGTCGAAATGAAACGCGGAGTGCTCGATGACTTCTGCTGTGACCACTACAAAACAAGCGCTATTATACGTTATGTTGTACTGCGCGCTCGCTGCGCAGCTCGTTCTCTGCTCGTTGATTGAGATAAAAGAGAAACAATTTGCGTGCCAACAGCTCGTCACGACGCAGAACGCCATTTTTCGTCATTTCGAATTTCGAAGAAAGTACAGAAAATTCTCTCCCTTCGAGCCGTTCCAACGTTCTTTCAACAAACTGAGTACACGGCCGATGAGTTTTGAGAAAATATTAGCAGCTCCTTTTCCGCAGTGGCTAAAATTTCCCTGGGGAAAATCCGGTGACACATTTTCTCAGTTTTCTTCTCATTGCGAGAACGCGACCGAGTAAGAAGAAGAAAAAACCGCGGTACATCGCTTCCCTCGCCGAACTCGATTTCCGGAACGGCCACAATTCCAAATGCTCTCGTCAACGAAAAAACATTCGAGTTCCGCTGTGTTTGTTGAATCTGGTTGGAAAAAATGTTGGATTTCCAGTCGACAAAAGACTCGATCGTAGCCGCCACGCCGCAGAATTGAACACGCAATCGGGCATAGATAAGCCACGCGCTACTTCGAAGAGCATTCAACATCGCGCATAGG
Source organism: Venturia canescens (assembly GCF_019457755.1). NCBI lineage: Eukaryota > Metazoa > Arthropoda > Insecta > Hymenoptera > Ichneumonidae > Venturia > Venturia canescens. The sequence continues at coordinate 7,235,777 of NC_057425.1, forward strand.
TTCAATGCCCCCGATGAATGTTTGAGAGGAAAAAAGCAGGAGTAACGTAAGTAAAGTGCTGAAGCACCGAGAAACTTGACAACAAAAAATTCCTCAGTGAACCAACGATAAGCTTTTTCATTGAAAGTTCTCGTGTCTTAAGCAGTAATGCGTTTCGAACATTTGGAACAGATCGTGTAAACGGCGTTAGGAAGAGTGCGGAGTTTCGCCACCAATAGTTCAACACGCGTTTTCTTGTTTTCAATTTCCAGAAAGGTTCGTGCCTGTCCCAGTTGAACAGTCATGAGTTATTAATATATGGTAAAAACATGCTTCAAAATATTGACTCGATCGAGTTGTTGCTCCTCGACAGTCGCGTTTCTTCATTGACACGCGGGGACTTTCGGGAGCTCCGAAAACAGTTGGCAGTTTGAGAGTAAACGCGGCGGGGAGGGGAGCAGCTAGAACTCGACATAAAACGCGGTGTTCGCGTTCTTCGCTGATACGCGCAGCCTCGAGTATAAACATTTCAGAAGTAGCGACGTTCTACCCAGGAAGGTTATGGAGACGAAGCCAATACGCGAGTTTTAGCGTCTCTGGCTTCCGTTCCTGGGCTCTTTCGATCTCAGACGGTGCAGCCAATTTTCCTACGCGCATCAAAATTTCTCTGGTTATCGTCTATTTTCAAATGCACTTTAAACACGAATAAATACCGAGCTGTCACGAGGTTTTTTCATCGAGGAGTTCCGGTTTTCCCAGGCTCCGAGAGATCCAAGGGAAATGGAATTGTCAGTGGAATTGATAACCGAACGATGCTCCGCGCGATAATCGTTCGCTTTTATCCACTCCCAAGCTCATTAATTCAGCTCCTTTCGATCTCACTCGGATCATAAATCATTCGCTCGTTTCCTGTGCGGAGCTACACAGAAGCGAGCGATTCAACGACCCGGCATGTTCGCTTATTCTCGTACGCTGACACCATAAAACCAGATAGAATTCTACGAGTCCATGATCTTGCTGGAATGTCATGTGGAAGCTCGCGAGCGGTGATTACGCCGCCGAGCAATTTGCCTTCTTGAGACGTACGACTTCTCGGGGACTCGGCTCGCACGTCGCAGTCGACAGCGACCGCGGCATCGTGGGATTTCCACGTGCACAAACGTCTCCGAACGCTCATCCGTGGCTGGTTAATCTCTCGCTCGATTTCGCTCTTATTTGTACGTTACTCTTGAAACTTCGCCTCCAAAAGTGGGTCGAAAGCGTCGTCGCTCGACACTCGCACGGAGATTTTGAGAAGGAGCTTCGAGGAAGCTCCGGGAGAGAATTTTTAGGTTCGAAACTCCGATGCAAGACTCTCTGTTTGATTACGAGTCCCCACCTGGAACAGTGATCTGTGAATATCGTCGCCGAATTATATCCCTTCGAGAATTATTATTGCGTCATATCTCGGTGGCCTCGAAAACCGATTGGCTGCTCCAAGAATCGTGAAAACTTCCAAGATGAGCTTTATACGAGTAGGAAGTTTACTCCCATTCGAGAAAGAATTACCTCGAAATTCATTGAAAATAAACAGAAAAAATGAATGAAAACAAATTTTGTCGAGCGATGATAAGAGGGAAAAATTCGTCGTTCTTCAGCGAATATTTCGATCGTCTCGTACGAAGAGTATGCGTACGAAGATAATTGGAGGAGCAAGAATTTGGAGAAACAGAGACGAATCGTGTAGGAAATTCCTCTCGAAACTGCTGGATCGGAAGGACATTTTCAGTCGACTTGAACTTGAATTTAGAACGGAATCAGTTTGCATTGTACTTGAAACGAATTCAAAGAGTTTTGCGCAACGTTTGACGTGCGAGCGAGAGCGAAGAGTAGAGAAGAGAAAAAGAAGGAGGCAAACAATTAAGTGCGTATTAAGTATGTAGGAAGAACCTCGACATTCGATGACCATCGAATTTCGAGAGTCAACGAGCACCTCGTAGGTTCTCGACTCGCTTTCGCTCCTCCCGAAGACACATGCACGTGTCCGAAAATGAAATCGGAGAGAGAGAGAAGCGAGATGTTTGCGAGGATTTCGCGCGAAGGTCGGCGAGATCCTTGCGCGAAAATCTCGCCTCTCTATCCCTCCTGCGTAAATCGCGAGCTCACGGAGCAAAGGCCCTCCACACGCCCGGCATTGAAATCTCCGAAAGGCTCGTACAAGATCCTACGCCGTGTGTCCGCGAGCCCAGGCGCGCATAGGCCTCGCGCCAAGTGTCCTTGGGCTTCAGGACTGTAAATTCTAGCGATCGGATCGTTAGAAACTCTCAGGATTTCGAAGCTATCCAATAAAAATAATCGAGTTTATCATTATTTCGGCAAACCTGGCGGTGGAAGCGATTGAAAAACAACTTACGAAAAGCCAAAAACATCCTCGGCAAAGCGTTTCAACGGTTTTCAGCTCCCGCTGCAATTGCCAAAATCACTGTTAAGTGCAAACTAACGAAGCAAAAGTGACTTCCGTATCCCTGGGTCTCGACGATCCACTTTGACAAAATTCACCGAGCAACGAATCGAACATCAAAGTATATTTGAACCTTCCGAGCTCGAAACGAACGCGAATGATTCGCTCGTCCAGAAATATCCAAAAAGTCACTTGGCACTGACGCGTCTAATCCTCGTGTCCGCTGCACTTCCGCTGAGTCGCGGCACCGCATCGCTCGGCCCCTTGAGCGAATGCGAGTGAGCAAAAGTGTGTTTTCCTCATCGAGGTTTCGGAACTTGATTGGAACTGGGAGCACTTGAAATTGTAGCGAATTGAAAAAAAGTCAAATGATTTTATCAATCGACTTTTCGAGTTGATAAATGGCTGCTCGGGGTCGTCCTCGCTTCAACGAGCATCTTCTTTCCACCTTTTTACACCGAATAACCGAAAAAAAACGCGATTTATTTAACCGAGTCGCAATCGAGTTGCGCGGGCTGTCGTCGGATTTGTTGAAGGAGCGTTTTCTAGCACACCGACGTTCGCGGGAACAGCGTTAGAGCAACAGACACTGGCAGAACATTCCAACGACTATATCGCGGGCTTGCGCGGTTTCTTCGTTTCGCGGGGCCTTCGTAAAAGATCGCGTACGCATGCGCCTCTCTGCTCTCCTCACTCGCTCTCTATCACCACTTTTTTATTAACACTGTGAACTTAGGATAGTTCATGTCACGCGCAAAGTCTCCCGTATTATCGCATATATTCCGAGTGAGACCTCACTGTTAGACCGCGCATCATTATTATATTTTATTTATCATTTCATATTTACACCATAATCGATGGACATTCACGATTATATGAATACGTCGAATCCGCATGCGTTCGAGTTATAACGACGCCTGTGTAATGTCACGATTATTAGAGTAGCGGGGTGTATTTATAGTACCGAGAGATTGGCATAGGTCGTGATAGTCTGCTGTAACGTTATCTCTCTCTCTCTCTCTCTCTCTCCTCGTATATGTATATTTTGCATGTTCTATATACGCGCTAGAAGCTTTTCTGTCTGCCTCGATCAATCCGCCGAGCCGTTGCTACTGACCTCCATTGTCGAGTGATATGAGTTCTCAATTACCGATGGCCAAATGCTTCAGGCTTTTTTATCTTTTCCAACTGAATCTCGTGTGGGAATCAAGAACTTTATCACTTGGGGGATAAAAATCTCGGCACGGAGATATTTAAACGGAAATATTTAGGGTTAAATTCTGTAACGATCACTAACGTCGCGCGGTTAACTATTTTTACCGATCGGAGTTGTAAAGTCCAACCTCACTCGTACGGTGACGCGACTTCAGTGATACGTTCGTAAGTGAACTTAATCGCCTACGAACTTGGGTAGGAAAGTGAGTCTTGAACTCGACAGATTGCGGAGATAACAAAGTTGTGTTTATTATGAATTACAAGGTGAATCTACTCGCGATGTCGTGTATGGGAGACGACCGTCGCGTTTGAAGGTTTGATGTAGACTACTTTTTGAGAGCTCACTGAAAAATCTTCAAGTCGCATCCCTTTGCTGTTTGTTAGCTGCAAAACGATGTGGTTGGTCAATTTGAGAGCTGTGTGCAGAAGGCGGAGACCCGTTTGACCAATCCAGCAAAAGTTAGATGTCAACTAGAAACAAGAAAGATAATAAAGGAAAAAACTCGAAGGGTTTTCCGCGAGCTCAAGACATTTTTTTGGATAAACCGGGTAATTACAAGAAGAGCACGTCCGTTTAGAGATGGTCCAGAACGGCTACCAGTAATAAAGGATTGACCGTCAGGAAAGATGTCAAGAGCCACACATTTGGCTGCCACATGTTTTATGGGCCTGCGAGCGATCGAACGCGAACGATCGACCGCGCGCAAGACCCTTTTTTTTATGGCTGTGCAACCCCCTTGCAATTCCCGAGTTTACCTTTGATCATCGTGCAATGACTCTTCTGCTTTCGTGGGAGTATGCAGAGAGAAAATAAAACTCCCAAAAGTTCCGTTGAGGACGGAACATGCTCCCCCCTTGAGAGGGTATCGATCAAGAAAAATGAAAATGAATGTAAAAATCTGTAATTCTATTCGATGGTCATCGGCAGTGGAGAGAGCCGCCGAGTGTTGCGGATGAACGTTCCCTTGGGAGTCCTTAGTCGCACGACCCTGATGACACCGTCGGCACCTGGGAAAGTTTCGATGACCTGACCCATGGGCCACCGAAGGGGAGGCACATTGTCTTCATTGATGAGTACAAGAGAGCCCTCCTTGATCTCGTGCGTTCCATGGGTCCATTTGTGACGAACAGTGAGGTTCGTCAAATACTCCTTGTGCCAACGTTTCCAGAAATCTTGGCGCACCTTTTGGATTAGCTTCCACGATGAAAGATCGTTTCGTTTCAGTGCGCAAAGGTCAACTTCTGGTAGGCTCGTTAGTGAATTGCCGATAAGGAAATGACCTGGTGTAAGAACTAAAGGATCATTTGGATCATTGGAAATGGGAGTCAATGGGCGTGAATTCATGATCGCTTCAACCTCAGTGATGAACGTGTTTAGTTGTTCAAATGTGAATAATTGATCTCCGACTACGCGCTTTAGATGACGTTTAAAAGATTTCACTGCCGCTTCCCAGACTCCCCCAAAATTGGGTGAATGAGGTGGCATGAAATGCCATTGAATACCTTGTTCAGACAATTGATTGGAGACAGTCGTATTGTGTTCGGCAGAACGAAGAAGTTGCATAATCTCCTTAAATTCATTGTTCGCTCCGACGAAAGTCGTCCCGTTGTCCGAATATATGTTTTTGCAGAGTCCTCGGCGTGCTGTAAAGCGTTTTAACGCTGCGATGAATCCCTCCGTTGTCAGGTCACTCACGAGTTCCAGGTGCACGGCCTTCACCGAGAGACATACGAAGACCACTACGTAAACCTTCACCCGACCCCGATTTCGGAACTTTTTTTCTTTTATGAAGAATGGGCCGCAGTAATCGACTCCAACATTCAAAAATGGCCGTGCTTCGGTGACGCGGACCTTCGGTAAATCTCCCATCACATAATTCGTAGATTGAGGCTCGACACGATTGCATCGTAAACAGTTTCGAATTATTCTTCGCACTTGATTGCGACCGTCCAAAATCCAGTATCTTCGCCGAAGAGCATAGAGCGTTGCCTGGTTGCCACTGTGGTAGTTGCGGAGATGCTCGTAGCTAATTAAAAGGTTGGTAACATGGTTTTTCCGTGGCAATATGATCGCATGCCGTTCGTCGAAGGGTATCGATGCGTTTCTTAATCGGCCTCCTACTCTTATTAAACCGTGATTGTCTATGAACGGAGTCAGGGGTGCGAGCTTGCTCTTTCTATCCACGCACTTAGCTTCGCGAAGAGATTTTAATTCTTCGGCAAAATGCAACGATTGAACACGTCGTAGAATGGTGTTCGTTGCTGTTTGGAGTTCTTCGCAGCTCAACGGGCCCTTCAATTTCGTCTTAAATCTTAGACAATAGGCGATAACTCTTTTTAGTTTGACGATTGAAGAGTATCGCTCAAGAACGTCCCAGTGGATTGGTGCCACGAGGCATTTTATCTTTCGGGTTTCGGGCACCCGTTCCAGACTCGGCAATCCCAACCGTGGCCAATTTTCTTCGCATTGTGTCAACCAACTGGGTCCGTTTTTCCAGAGTGTTGGTGAAGCAAATTCATCTGGAGTCTGACCCCGTGAGATAAGATCGGCGGGATTGTCAGCTGATCGGACGTGTCTCCAACTGTCTGTCTCGGTCCTTGCCTGAATATCGCTGACGCGATTGGCAACAAAGGGCAGCAGTTGGCTCGGCGAGGTTCTTATCCAATGTAGTGCGATAGTCGAATCGCTCCAGAAAATAGTCTTGCTCGGATTAACGGGGATCGCTTGACGAACCGTGGTATATAAACGAGCAAGAACTTGCGCAGCGCATAATTCTAAACGCGGGATAGTGACGCTGGAATAGTTTTTTGTTTCGTCTGCTTGGGCAGATCGTTTGTTGCTCAGCGGAGCTACTCTACCCTTTGCACAAAGTAGAGTCGAAGTGATTCTTTCCTCGGAATCGACGGCGCGAATGTATATGCACGCACCATATGCGTTTTCGCTGGCGTCACAGAAACCGTGAATTTGGAGTTCATCGGTCTCCGTCGATGAAAATTTTCGATCGAACGATAGGTTGTTGAGCTTGTCGAGTCCTTTCGTGTACTTCAACCATTTCGTATGGATAGAGAGAGGAATCGGATCGTCCCAATCTAGTTTTTCAACCCATAATTCCTGCATAATAAGCTTGGCGTACGTTATCACAGGACCAAGCAGGCCTAGCGGGTCAAAGATTTTCGCGATCTCTGAAAGGATATTTCTTTTCGTAGCTCGGCTATTCGGAGGTACCTCCTGTACCGTGTAGACGATCTGGTCCCTTTCCGAATCCCAGTGCACTCCGAGGGTTTTGATGGTGTGGTCGTCCCGGGATTGAAGCTTGAGGTTTACGTAATTGACGGGCAAACCATGAAGAAGCTTTGGTTCATTGGACGCCCACTGCCTCATGTTTAGTTTTCCTCGTTGCAGGAGTGCGTTGATGTCGTCGCGTAACTTGAGAGCTTCCTCGAAAGTCGGTGCTCCGGTTAACAAATCATCGACGTACATATCTTTCTTGAGAGTCTCTGCCGCCTTCGGATATGACTCCCCCTCATCGTCAGCCAATTGGTGGAGACAGCGTATCGCCAAGAAGGGGGCAGATGCTACCCCAAAAGTAACTGTATTAATTTCGTATGTGGCGATGTGACTGTCGGAATCTCTCCAGAGAATTCGTTGGTATTTCCGATCCGATTCTTGTACCCAAAACTGCCGATACATTTTCTCGATGTCTCCTGTGAGCACGTAATTATGTTTACGGAACCGTAAGAGCAGCGAGAAAATATCATCCTGAATGGTGGGCCCCACCAGAAGTGTGTCATTTAAAGAGATGCCACTTGTCGACTTGGCCGATGCGTCGAAAACGGGTCGGACCTTAGTCGTCAAGCTTCCTTCCTTTATGACCGGATGATGCGAGATATAACATCCTCCGGGTTGTGGCTCCCCGACGACCTTTGTCATATGACCTAAGTCAATGAATTCTTGCATGGCCTTGCTGTACGAATCCCAAAGTGAGGCGCTTTTTCTCAATCGTCTCTCCAGTGCGAGAAATCGTCTTTCCGCCATTGCTCTTGTGTCTCCCAACTCTGTTATTTTCTCGTTGAAAGGAAGAGCCACGATGTAGCGCCCATCTTCGCCGCGTTTCGTGTTTTTCCGGAAGTGCTTCTCGCAACTTTCTTCGGCAGGTGGTATATTCTCCCGCGATGGCTCCTCTATTTCCCAGAAACCTCTCATCACGTCTTTTAGATTTGTAAGGAAACATCGATGTTTCATTGACGTTGTTTCCTGAGAATCAGCTCTTGGAATGGAACCACCGATTATCCAGCCGAAACGCGTGTTCTGAAGATAAAGATCCTCTTCTGATGATTTGGAGAGTTTCACTTGTCCTACGCAGAGACTGGCTAAGGTTGTCCCGGATGCTATAAGAAGATCTATCTCTCCGGGTTGGTCAAACTGGGTGTCGGCCAGTGGTTTGTTTGACGGTATATTCAGAGAGCTTCGTTGAATTTTCTCGTCCGGTACCAATCCAGTGATGTCTTTCACTGTCAAAAACGTTAATTCTCTCCTGAACCCATTAAGTCTCGACAGGACCGTAGTCGTAACTAAATAATTCGTAGTTGATTGCGCATTGTCAACGCCGCTAATCGGAACGTTATATTGTTTTCTGGGAAGCCCGAGCGATATTGCTAATCTGTCAGTCATGAGATTGGAATTTGCACATGTGTCCAACAAGGCTCGGCATGATCTCGGAGCTCCTGCAGCGCTAATTATTTTTACGGTTGCCGTAGATAAAATGTTTTTTGATGGAAAGGTCGCCACAAGAGTGATTACCGGTGAAGATCCCGTCTTGTTTAGTCATGCTTGATTACCCTCCGGCACCGCTACCGGCGTATTTAACGGTTCTGCAAAATGTAACCACGTGTGGTGTTTGCGTTTGCAGACTAAACAAGAATAATTCGATCCGCAGTCCTTAGTGTTGTGATTGGGTCGAAGACAGTTGAGACACAAAGTTGCCTTTACTGCGATACCATGCCTCTCCTTTGGCGACAACGTTTTAAATTGTTGACACCGCAAAATCGGATGGGATGATCCGTTGCAGGCAGGACAATTTGCGCCAGTTGCTGCAACGAAGCAGTGTGTACGGGTAGGGCCTTTCCCGACTGGATCGGCTCCCCTACCTTGTTTTCCCTTCGTTGTGTTGTTAGCCTTTTCTTCTTTACCGGTGTTCCCCGATGGAGCGTCGTCCGATGCGATGACCGTTTCGCGCAAGAACAGAATCAATTTTTCAAAACTTGGAACTTCGTTTCCTCTTTGCGCCCGTTTCCATTCCCGACGAGTCGTTTTGTCGAGTTTGTTCAAGATAATGAAAACTAACATCGAACCCCATTGATCTACCGGCTGTTCTAGAGACCTAAGCGCGGATAAATGCAACTGAGTCGTGTTTATGAGGGCGCAGAGCTCGGTAGCGGATTCTCGCTGCATCGTGGGGATGTTGAAAATCGCATTGATATGACGTTCCAAAATTTTTCCCTTCTGCTCGAACGTCTCTTTTAAAAGCTTCATGGCTTCGGGATAGCCTTCACTAGTGGTGCCGAAACTCCGTACTAGTCGCTCGGGCTCATCACTCAGACATGATCTCAAATATTTTAGTTTTTGCGTGTTAGATAAGTCCACGCGGGAACCGATTGACGATTCGAAGTCATCTTTGAAACTCAGCCAATTTTCATATTTACCGTCGAACTTGGGTAACCCTTGTTCAGGTAAGCGAGTGAAGGAATGAGTCACATTGAATGGACTTGGGGATTCGCGCACCGATTCTGCCGCATTGGCAGTAGACGGGCCAAACGAAGATACTTCTCGGTCGCACTTGCGACCTTTTGCCAAAAGTCTGATGTATTCCGCTTCCATTTCCAATTGCTCTTCGGTGTGTCCTGCCTCGGGTTCCAATTCGGCCAGCTCGGCGGTCAATTCCGCGAGTGGTTCGAAGTATTTTTCGAGACGTTCCATGTATATTTTGACAGTGTCAATGTCCGGAGGGGCCTCGGGTGTTTCTAGGACTCTTCTGAATGCAGTGAGCTGTCCCTTTACAAACGCTCGTCGACGGACGAGTCTGTCTCGAGACCGTATTTCTTCCGGTGAGAGCGACATGATTGTGGAATGGGGGAAACTAGGATTTGGCAATGATATCGACTAACGAGCTTACCTTTACGCTGAAGCGTCGTTTAGATCGATGACCACGAAGTTCACTGGATGATGCTGTAGTGTAGCTCTCCGGATCCAGGAGGTCGCAGTCCTTGGTTGATTGGCTAGGAGTGATTATGAAGCGATGTGTTGATGGAGGATGCTGTATAGCTCGTCGGCTCCAGTATCGTTCACTCACAAAAGTCACTGTTTCGAGAAAATTGACACCTAGCAGTTTTCTTTTTCACATTGAATGAATTATTTCGAAAACACTGTTCAATGCAAATGTTTCGAGGACCGTAGTGATCCAATCCGGCTCGAAGGACCAAAAAATGTAACGATCACTAACGTCGCGCGGTTAACTATTTTTACCGATCGGAGTTGTAAAGTCCAACCTCACTCGTACGGTGACGCGACTTCAGTGATACGTTCGTAAGTGAACTTAATCGCCTACGAACTTGGGTAGGAAAGTGAGTCTTGAACTCGACAGATTGCGGAGATAACAAAGTTGTGTTTATTATGAATTACAAGGTGAATCTACTCGCGATGTCGTGTATGGGAGACGACCGTCGCGTTTGAAGGTTTGATGTAGACTACTTTTTGAGAGCTCACTGAAAAATCTTCAAGTCGCATCCCTTTGCTGTTTGTTAGCTGCAAAACGATGTGGTTGGTCAATTTGAGAGCTGTGTGCAGAAGGCGGAGACCCGTTTGACCAATCCAGCAAAAGTTAGATGTCAACTAGAAACAAGAAAGATAATAAAGGAAAAAACTCGAAGGGTTTTCCGCGAGCTCAAGACATTTTTTTGGATAAACCGGGTAATTACAAGAAGAGCACGTCCGTTTAGAGATGGTCCAGAACGGCTACCAGTAATAAAGGATTGACCGTCAGGAAAGATGTCAAGAGCCACACATTTGGCTGCCACATGTTTTATGGGCCTGCGAGCGATCGAACGCGAACGATCGACCGCGCGCAAGACCCTTTTTTTTATGGCTGTGCAACCCCCTTGCAATTCCCGAGTTTACCTTTGATCATCGTGCAATGACTCTTCTGCTTTCGTGGGAGTATGCAGAGAGAAAATAAAACTCCCAAAAGTTCCGTTGAGGACGGAACAAATTCACTGCGTAATTTAGCGTGATATATTTGACTGCGGGGACGAGCTGAGGAAAGGTGTATTGTAAAGGCAGTGGAAAATTTTTAATATTTTGTGGAATTTTGAGTTTTATGGTAGTAAGTATTGGAGATGGGATGCCACTCTGGCAAAAGTTCCTACTTGGAACAATAAATATTATTTAATTCATAAGAAGATTCATTTTTTCTCTCATTTTTAAATTTAATTCTCTCCGTGTGTTTTTTTTCCGCGTTTCTTTTGAAAAAAATGTCGCTGGATATTTTTCGGTTAAAAATAAGGTTGAAGAACGGAAAAATTGACATTTTTTTGAGGCTTTGGTATCGGGCTCTCGAAATATTTTGATCGCAAAATCGTACGCGTTTTCGTCTCAGAGTTAGTGTTTGTGTATGATACTAATAATGAGACGTTCCAATGCCACGAAACGATGCGTCGGAAGAACGATCGCGAGCGCGTCATTGGCATTTGTTTACGACAGCGGAGCTTTTTGTAAGGCGCACTTCCATGGAATTACGACCGCGTAAAAATCATGTATGCGGCGGCTCGTTGCGTGACGAAACTGCCCACACGGTGGTGTGTCCGTCCGGACTAATTCGGTTCGAACTACTCGACGCGGGTTGGTGATATTGTCTCGGGAGGAAATTCATTCATTCGAGTGAATCGTACCCCGTTGATGATCGAGATCGCGAAGCCGACCGAAGCGCATTAGAAAAAGCGAAAGTTTCGCTTCCCACGAAGCCCCGGTTATCGGCATTTTTCAAACGAAAATTGCTTGAAAATCATCTCTGAATGAGACTCGGTCCCATGCCGATAGCCATTCGGGGGAGCCCGAGCATAAAAATTGCTCACGAATCGGATCGTTCAGACAGAAAAACTTTTTCGATCGATCGCAAACCCTCCGAGTTTTCTTCGCACGAAGCAGCCGGTACAAGCGATCCAGGATCCGCTTGTCTCGATGTCGTCGCTCGCGACGTGTGCGCTGCGATATTGATTCATGTCTAACTCGCATTCGTGCTATATTTGTCTCGGCGAATTCCCCGGCGATGTAAGCGCTACCGATATTCCTGCTACCGTCTTAATCCGAGCGCGTCTTTGTCCGCGTGTCTCGTGCGGTTTCGACGACTCTCTCGCGAGTCTTTGTCGAGTCGACAGACTCAAATCGTGTATTATAAAAGGACGCGAGTAACTGTGGCTGCTCCTGAATTTCGCAAGATCGAGAAGATCGAAGGCTCCGCGGGAGCTCCGACCTCCCGTCGAGACGCGATCGACGAACGCCGAGCTCGTGTAGGATCCGTAGAAGGATCTTGGCTCGCATTGTTTCTGTGAAATGAAAAGTCCAAGAGTCCCCCGCAAGATTTAGAATCGCTCGGGATCCGTTGAAAATCCTTGCGAGTTATTCGAGTCGATTTTCTGCTCGCTGGATCGCGATAAATCGCCGAAAAAAACGAGGAAATGAAAGCCCGAAAAGACTCTTTGGCACTTTGATTTTTTCCGCCGTCGAACGCGCCCGACAACGGCCTCCAAATCTCACAGATTTGGCTCTGAGACTCGAGCGCTGATGCGTTTATTGACGACCAAACGAAAGAGCGTTGGACGTGGAAAAGTCCGAAATAACGACGGCGCATTCCCCGGTGATTGACAACCCCCCGGTCGCCCATTGAGCTCCACATTTTTATCGAAATTTTCGCGACGTCCCAACAACAGGCAAACAACGCGTGTTTATCGCGAATTACCGCGTGACGATTCGAGCACTCGGAGCGCTCGTAAGCGGCCTAGACGCCCCGAGATACTTTGGTATTTATAGCGACCGAGCGAGTTTCTCGATTTTCTAGTTGACCTAGGGATATCCCCACGCACGCCTCCTCGGGCTCCACCAACATCTTTCGATTTCGTCAGTGCATAGTTTATACGACGACGCGCGATATATGCAGAGCGTTTCAGGACGAATCGAAAAACTCTCTTTCGTCACGTTTATCTCTATAAATAAACATTTCTTTCGAGTGCTTCGGTAAGTCGAAGGGCACGTTTTAAACGGACGGACAAATTTTTGGGGGTCTCTTCCTTGGTCTAGCGGAGACAGTATTGATCCGAGTGGTTTTTGATCCAGCGAATGGCACCGAAGCTCTCGATTCTTCATCGTTACGAAATTTCGAATAACTTCGTTCTCGAAAACGATCGATGGGTCTTTTCAATTTTTCACCTCATTCGATGAGACCGGCAAGAAAATTTGAGCGCACTAGTTATTCGACCTGAAATATCGCTCGTTTATAAACTTGGTTGTGTGTGCTCCGGTGACTTTGACAGAGAGCGAGAGACGCGCGTATATCTGTATAGAAAACGCCTTGAACCGATTGTCATTGTCGGATATAAATTTCAAACGCGTAGCTGTCGAGTGCGCGACGCTCGAAGGAATTCGCGGCTCTAATAACGCACGCAGAGTCGAGAGAACGAGCGCGCGCGGTCTATTTCGTTGAAAATCTCGTTGTTTGTTCTTCCGAATTCGTCGTTTCCAATTTTTCCGAATTTTTCATTCTCCGCACTTTCGCGTATCCCTCGAATAATCGAATTTTTTATTCCCCGCTAGCTTCAAATTCGTTTGCTTTTAATGCGAATGAAAGACGAGTTTTGTCCATCAAATAATCGGACGGGGAATAATCAGCGCGACGCACCACGGCCTGCGGGTGTATCGTCGGACATCTTGGCACGTCGATATTCTCAAATAAAATCAAAGAAGTATAAACGACTGGCCATAAAAAAACTGAAAATTATTGATGACCCTTCGGCACTTAAAAGTGACATTGAAACTTGACAACTTTTTTATTATTCTTACATATGATCACGTAATCGCGTTGACGGTGAACTTGACTTATATTTTAAGTGGCTAGCGAAGGTGGAGCTCAAGATTTATTAGCGAGGAAAAATCATCGAAAATCTTGGAGAATGTACTCGAAAGACTCGCTTGAAAAGTTGCTTTTTTATTTTGATCAGTTTGGAAAACCACTCCGCGCATTTCTACTGCTGAATAAGCATGAGCGTTTCCATTACAACTCGAATAACGCTTGGCACCGTCGAAAGACGTCGTCGAAATGCTGCCTCTCCAAGAAAATCTTTTTTCAGCTTCTTAAGAATGGTCCAGCGGAAGATCGACCATGGATGATGATCGCTGTACCCAAACGGCCTAGACCTTTAGACGAGCCAACGGAGCGAAGTTGTGCATAGTTTCGTCGCACGATTCGCATCTCATGGAAACCTCGGCGAACGTCTCTCACGAGCCCTGAGTCTCCGGAACGCGCGGGCGGCCATAAAGATCTTGGCCAAACTTTCGAGAGTCGTCTTTCGACGGTTGAACTCGGATTTTTTTCAGGAGGACACTTTTCGAGCTCTGTTCCCGGAGACTTTGGGATGGTCAGGATTTCTCCGACGCTTCGTGCATGAAAAAGAGTCTGCGAGAATAAACGGAACGCGGAAGCATCATAGCAGAATTGCGAATTCCAGAAACTGACGTTTTTCTTAAAACCTTCCATTCGAGCATACCGGGGACTCGCAAAACGTGTCTGCTTCAGGATTTTGTTCTGAGAAATAAAAACGGTCACGCAGTGCTCGTTCGATTGGCTAAGCGCCTCGATGATAACTGAGGAATACTGACTGCAAGATTTTAACCAAAAGTTCCCATCGAAAGTTCCGATGAAAAAACTCACCTTGATGAACGTCCGTGTCCATGCCGATCGTCAAGTCCAAGTTGAATAAGTCAACATTCACTTTCACAATAAACTCGTATATCGTATATTTCCTTTATCTCTAATTGATTTTTTATCTCAGTTATTCGAGGTACTGAGAAGCGAGGAAGAATAAAATTGAAGAATAAATAGAGGAAGAACGCCCACAAGCACGTGTAACTTAACAGAGTCTCGCTCGATCGTATTTCTTTTCATACGATTCTTTCTTCCTCGCTGTTAAAAAGTGGGTTATCCTTTGTTTCCGAGCGACGCAGAGGAGAAGCGTTCCCATCGTGTGCGTACCATCTTTTCCACCTCGGCATCGTTCATTGACTTTTCGCCGGTCGCCTGTTCCCCGCTCGAGCCAGGGGCCGATTCGAGCCTCGTATTTTCGTTTCCGTTTGCTCCTCTTTCCGGTTATTCTTCGTCGCACATATACTCGCGCCGGCTAACGGTTTCCCTCTGGTAGCAAGTAGCAAGATTCGCGAACGGTTCTTCTTTCATTCATGCAGCGCACTCTCAGCTGTTGTCTCGTCGGCGTTCCCCGTTCGAACGGGAGTTTCCGCAGGTTTATCTCTCCCCACGAAAGAACAAGTTTCAGGCGGAATTCGATTCGTCAAAAGACGAAAAAACTTTGGTGCTCCTCGCGTTGAAAAATCGCATGAAGAATCATTTTCTAGATCGCTTCGCGATCATAATCGTTTCGGCATTGACTTTAATTACTCTCCACCGAGCGAATTTCTGTTGCAAGAATCGTAGAGCTTGAATAATGTACCCGTTGCGTTGGAAACGTCGCGAGTAATCCATCAATTTCACACACACACCCACAAACCCGATCCATTCGTCATTCGACTCGTCCCGAGTGCTATTTATTTTTCGTTTTTTTTCAAAGCCCCGTTTCCGCTCATTCGGATACGTGGACCGGACTAAAATTCGTTGTACAACACCGGATCTTTACTTTTTTTCTCTCGCCAATAGCTCCGGCAGGAAGTTACCAACGAGACTTGGGATAATCGCACAAAAAAGGTACGTCCTCGCTGCTTTATCGACGCTTTCCTTATCGCCCGATTGACATTCGGTGTTGGACGATCACGAGGGATCGCGGAGATTGGACCGCCGATTCGTTTGCGGCAATTATCATCGTCAGTTTCTTCGAAAGCTCATTGCAATCAATTCCAATGCAGGAGCCTAATCAGACTTTTGCTCTTGGCGATTTGCGATGTTTCACGATTCTCCCTTTCTCCGAAGAAACGATTTTTTCTTCACTGTTAAAAAAAATACGATTAATAAATCGTTCGCTACTGGTCGAAGGCTGGACCGAACTTGCAACAATCAGCGATGTCCTTCCACCGCACAATCGCACTTTATGACGTGGCAGTGAGAGAGCTCCATGTCGATGTCCTTGTGCACTCAGGAGGCGTAAGACTACTGGAGGGACGTTCACTGAACGGCCGTTTGCTCTATTCCAATGATAACCTCGCGCTCTCTGCGTCTGATTCACACTCGAGCACAATAAAAAAAAAATATATATATATATTACTCAATACGCGTGAAATTTCTAGAAAAGGGACACAAAAACAGAGGGGAAATCGGTTTGGGAGGACGCGAGATCGTCGCTTGGCGAATCACAGTAAGAAAACTTTTCCTCGATCGGAGGAAGAAAGAAATGCGGGTGGCAGTGACTTGGCAGTGTTTGTCGTCGAGAGATCGAAGGCTTCCTTCCCGCCCGGGTAGATTTCGTTTCTCTGATTTGTCTCTCAAACTCGAGGATCTTAACACTCCAGAGTGTCACTTGAACCGGCGAAAGGAACTTTGACGCAGCGATAAATATATCTAAAATCTTCGAGCGTCGTGGCGTCCAACTCGGTTCATTCTCCCCTCAGTCTCGAAACGAATTCCTTCAGTATTTTCACCTACTTTTAGTTCAATTATATCCCAGGAACACGTTTTACAGAGTTTCAGGACGGAGCCGGTTCCCGATGAACACACTTTCGCAAATGTAGAAAAAATTACAAAAAATTCGAAAAATAATGGCACTTCCGGTACACAAGATTCGATCCGAAAGAAATCCACTGGAATCCGGTATCGAGTAATGATTTTTCACTCCACGGTAAATTTAATCGCAGAATTTGCATCGAAGCACGATTGAGAAATGCAGGAAGATCCGAGCTTGGATGCGCGTTCGAATCCGATCTCGGAGTCCCGATAATGAGCCTTCTCCGTGAATCCGAGTCGCGGAATCATCAGACCCGAGGAGAGATTAGGAGGGAAGAGCAGGTGAGAAAGGAGATTAGAGCGGTGACGGATGCGCGTTTCGTAAAGGAGGAGGAAATCGAGACTAAGAATCTGGCGTAGTAAGACCGATAGTGAAAATCGTATCGCGCAGCACTACAAAATCGTGAAAATATTTCATCCCGAAAACTGTGCGCGAAGCCCGGCTGTTTCCCCCTCTCAGCGACCCCGGAGTTTGTCCTCGCGTTAAGGTGGGTCGTCGGTCGTTCGCGTCACGTGTTTCTGGTGCGCGAAAGCATCTCCCTCTTCATTTTCCTTAGCGGGCTTTTGAGTTCGTCCTCCTCGTTCGGGGGGCACTTGTTTCTTTATAATTCACGGGAGGATAGGAGCACGTGTTTCGTCGATACGCGACGGTTTTTCCCCCGTCCTCGTCCCTTTGATTCTTCGTCTGGTTCGAGTCTCCGTTTTTTTTTTCGTTTTTCCTCCGTTATCTCGAATTTTTCATCGAGAATATTCGAAATCGAGGCGCGGATGCGGATGTGGGAAAATTTTGACGAGGAGGACGAGAGAGAGAGTGTTTATCGTAGCGTAGTAGAGTTGGCTTGGACAAAGTAGGGCGACGACTGGGACAAAACGCGCGGCCACGGGCAACGAGCGCTGCTCCGTCGAGGAAACCCCGGCGTTCGCGAACCCGAGAAAGAGAGAGAGAGAGAGAGAGATCTGACTGTGTGTGTATGCGAGCGCGATTGCATGTGCGAGTGTAAGTGCAAGTGGTGGAAGTGGAAATGCCGAGAGAGAAAACCCTCCTCGTTGCTGCCCCTCGCTCTCCCTCCCCCACCCGCCGCCCCTGCCCCTGCCCCTAGACCAAGAATATATGCCCGATTCACGACTCGCTCTCCTACATGCACTTTGCCTCGTTGCAGAGCCTAGAACACACCGCGAGCTCTCTCACTCTCTTTTTTACGTTTGCACTGTGCGCGACTATCCTCGAGTCTATGCACGACGCTCGCGAGACTCTCGCTCCCTCTGCTCGAGCGCTGTGAGCTCGACGAGCCAGCAGCGGTTCGTTCTCCAGTAGGGGAATCGCCATCGCACTCAGCCACGATGTGAGAGACTCGCGAGGATTCTTTTTCCTCCACCATGAAACGAAGCATCTTATGCGCGTCCCGTCGACTCGCCAATTTTCGCCGTCCGTGTTAATTTTCAAATTTTTAGATTATTCCAAATTCGCCACAACTTGGAAGCTGCGACCGCGTCAAATCTCTTCGGAGGGAAAATGGAACAGAGATCGAACCAGCGGCAAGAGACGGGAGGGTCGAGCAGGAATTTTCTACTCGAAAAAAAACACCTGAAATTCGAGCCCGCTCCGGGGATCGTTCGAAAAGCGATTCTTCATCGCAGGTACTTACGCTACCGAGTTTCTCTCTGGGAATCATAAACGACACGAAACGTCAACAATGCGATGGCGACGCAGCAATTGAACAGGAAACCCGACTCGTCGTCGTCGTCGTCGTCAATTTGGTCCTGCTCTCGACAAACAGTTCACGCGCTACTTGTCATCCGTTAGACACGATCGAACGATTTTTCAGGACGCTGATATTACCATTAGGTCGTTCGCGTCTGCTCCGCTCCTCCCGCACTATCCGCGGCGAACAGGGTAGACGCGAGATTAAAGTCGCATAATATAAGAGACTTTGGCTCTCGTGAGGCGAGGGAAAGAAAGGCCGAGACGCGGGAGGTGAAACGATATGAGGCGATGCGACGAGGTATAATTTAACAGGATCGTGCATCTCGTTAGCTACTTTTACTCCATATACTAACTCGTAACCCTACAACGATAGATCGCGCGCAGCGTATAATCCACAGGTTGGCATATGTAAAACGAGTTTGAGTGTTGCGGAGGATTATAAGCGCGCGACGTCCTAGTATCTCCCTCGGCGTATATAATCTTGTGCGAATGAACTCTCGTTCGATCGAGCTCTGATGTCATCTCGACGACGAATGTATAAAAGACTTTTACATCGGGCGTTCATGGGAGAAAAGTACACCGTCATTGCGCGCGCGCGCGAGGAGCGGAGCATTCGACGTGAGAAGAGAAAGTTCCAGGTCAGCCGGTACTACGAACGGCCTGTAGCCTCTTTTCCTCTCTGCCTCTCGCTCTTCCTCCCCCTCCCTTCGCTCGAGTTCGTTCCACGTTTCTTCTACATTTCGTCTTTTGTCCTTATTCGAGAAAACCGTTAAGGATTGCGTTCCTCGCGCTTACGGTCTAGGCCAACGAGATTACGTTCGATAACCGAAAACTTTCTCTCTCGAGCGCGGATTGTCCCGCGCTCGTTCTCTTCGTGGAAGACACCACGCGGACTAGAATTGCCTGATGCTGAGCGCCCGGGCATACGCATCGACACTTTGCTTCGAATAATTATAATCTTTCATTACGACACTAAAATCGTATATTTTTAATCGGTTCCCAGGGGAACGGTCCTTGAAGAGTTTTCTTCTGGTTGACGGAATTGGCTGTGCACGATTGATTGGGGACGGAAAATCAGGTCGGAGCGTTCTTCCAAAATATCGGTTTTGGCGGACCTTTGAGAAGGTACGGCGAGCGACAGATTCGAATTTAACTGAACAAATTTGTCGCTGAAATAGCTTTTCGTTAAAGTAGTTCTGCCATTCTATGACTAATCAAGTTTGCAATTACTTTATGTTGATTCCATTCAACTCTAAATTATTTATAAAATTGATAAACGCTGGCACTGAGAATATTTTTATCACAAGATTGTATTATAAAATGATTTTTGTTTATATATCGGTGTAATAGCATCGAGAAAAAGTCTAAAAAAAAATTTGATCAAATTCCCGCGATTCCCGAATTTGCCCGAAGTTCAATTTACCAGCAGCAGTCCAACGTAATGGCTGACGTCCGCTTTCGACGGGTCAAAAACTAAAGTTTTTTCATATTTTCTTCGCGATATAAACTTCTCCGAAGCTCGAACACCGTGCAATATTTTTCCAATTAATATTATTGCGAGTTCCCCCATAAGGTACCGCGTTAAAAACTCAAAATTGCAAACGAAATAATTCAAAATTTTGGCCCGTAAGAGGCCCCAGAACTGTGCTCATCGTTATCAGGGGACCTTGAACTACCATTTACCGCAAAAAAGTGGACCTTCACCGTACTTAATCGAACGGCCGAACTACTTAAAAACGGTAATGCCCGAAGGCTCCGCCAGGAGCATGAGACCGTTGAATCGGTATTGGAACGCGTTTATGTCGCGCAGAGATATCTAAGCGCGCCTTCCGTTCCATCAAAACAAGTTGAGCGAAGTCTCAAGGGGCCACAAAATCCTAGACCTCGTAGCTCTCGGAGTGTCGTCGAGAGTAAAAGAGTTGACCTTTGGTGGTAAAACTTCCGTCATTTGAGGTCAGCCGCGTGTGTGATCGCGTAATACGCGCGGTGCGAGCACGGAGATTGAAGTTAGCTCGGAATGCGGAAAGCGCGCGATATCTCGGAATCAGGAAGCGCGAGTACGTTATTAAGCGAGCAGTGAAAGATCGAACGCTCGTATGAGCCATCAGGATTTATGGCCGTCGATATTTTCAGGGTTTAGCGTCGTATCCTGCTCCATCTTGCTGTACATTGAATCACCACTTTTCCTCCTCTCTGCCGCCAGCGCATTCGTAAAAACTCGATGAGAGTGTCCGAGGAGAATGAGAACATTAATAACGACCGACGAGTATCACTTAAACGAGGCTAAAGCGCGCGTAGTGCAGAGATCCACTGTTTTCAAATCGATTTCGTCGAAAATAAGTCGGTCCATTAATCCTGCGCCAAAACTTTCCAATGAATTTCGCGATGCAATTTGAGGCTCCGCGCGATTATAGAAACACCCGAATACGATCAATCACACTTCCGATCCCGAAATCGATTCCGTCCCACCGAGGACAAAACGCTCCGTTGCAAAACAACTAAATTCCCTCCAAACTCGAAACCGTGACTTGCTCCCGAGCTCCCACTTCCCAGTGGAGCACGAAAAGTACTTTTCTTCCCCATCAAAAAGCCTCCTCCCCCCGCTGTTCGGCAGACCCGAGAAGCTCCTTGAATTCGTACGAAAGGACGAGACCTACGGAGAGCTCGTGTCGAATTCGCCTCTCGGCGTTGTTAATCGACAAGGCCGTACGTATTCGCGGCGCTATACCCGCCCGCGGAGCAGCCGCCGAGCGTAGCAATATGCACGAACGAAGCTTACATCGCCTCGCGCTGTATCGGAGCGCAAGGATCCTTTACGTTGTTGCCCTGACCTCAAATGCGGTCGAGGTACATTGCAGCCCGCGCGCAGTTTACCTGGTTATGTATGTTTTGTCTCGCAGTCATCAGCTAATTGCAGCGAACTCACGAGCGCGCGCCAGTCGATTGCGCGACGAATAATACCGTCATTATTTATGTACCTGCGTCGCTGTATATTTATGTACGTACAATCCTCGGTATATACTTGAAATTTTTTACCCGTTGTTACTTCTCATGTCTGCTTATTTTATGTACGACTTTGAGAGTGAGAAAAACGAACGTGCGGCCTTAACTAGCGAGAAAATTAATGGCCAGGCTCGATCTCTTCGCTGCTAGTGGATTTATCTCTGTACACTTTCAATACCCCCCACCCCTGTTATTTCTCTCTCATTTGCTATGAGCTGAACTCACTGCGCTTGGTTATTACGATTGGCTTCTCGGTTTGGTACTCCATCGGGGAACGCGAGCGCTGAGAACACGGAGGATCGAACGAGCTTCGATGTTTTCTCATCAATTTTAAACTTTGTAGCTTGTATCGAAGACTCTGAATTTTCTGATGGCGGAATTCAGTTGCAATTTTAGTCGAATCACACGCGTGTTAAATTTTAATGGGCTCGTCTTATTAACGAACTTATTAACGAATGAGCGGTTCTTACGAAGTTTATGAAAATTCGAGATGATTGTCTTGCTAATAATAAAGATATATTACGTTAAAGATTGAACGAAATTGGTAATGAGTACTCGTGTAACCTCACATTTGCTTATTTCGGCATTCCGTTTCTCCTTGGCTTGGCCCATTCCTGTCGTAGCCTTCTGTCTTTTTATTAATACTTTTTTCTTGGTCCATCTTCCATTGCGACTCTGATCTAATCTTTAATTAGGGAGTAAAAATAGATTGAATTTAGACACCCATAAAATACATTCCTTCGAGCATCATCTACCTTAAGCGTTCCCGGAAAGCCTCAAATATTTCCATCAATTTTCAAAACCTCGATCGAGCGATTTCACGTAAGTCGACAGTTTTGGTCGAGCGATTTATCCAGCCAGACAAGATGTCGATTATGAATCGTTTATGCGCGCGGGGCTTTGATTGTGGGAGGAAAAAGTGTCTAGTGATCGGGTCGGACGAGGGTGGCTCAAAGTTCACAGAGTTCATCGACGTTCGCGGTCCGATCTATGAAACGAAACGAGGTGAATTGAGAATGGATTCGATCGAGTGGTTATGGACGAGTATGAGACAGACACGTATTAACAAAGCGTGTACATAGGCTGCTGAGGGAAGTATAACGAGTCAGGAGAGGGGGGGGGGGGGTCGGGTCGCTTCGTTTGAACGCATATCCGGGTCGTCTATTGTTTGTCGTAGGATTAGATGACCGCGCTTCTCGTCAGCGGAGAGGCGAACAACCTATTTCCGTCCTCGCGATGCGAATAACGCGCGCGAGAGCTGCACGCTCCTCTAGTCGCGAATTCGCATCGAGCGCTCGCCGCGCGCGCGAGCAAATTTACCTATAAATCGCACGCACCTTTCTAACCGTCCAATTTCGTCAATCCCGTCGTTACTTTTATTCACACACGCAACTACACAATTTTTTATCTATCAACTCGGTCAATGCTGTATAATAATATTCCAATCATTTCCGCAGCCATTACTCCCTATCGGTCGCTCAATTTATTCGAGTATCGAAATACACTTAACGATTGCTCATTCGGACGCCCTCGGTCAAGTCTCATATTCGAATATATATGAACAATTTGCGGATAAATTCACCCGGAAGTTTCCATTTCCACGGGCGAGCACGTCGAAATCACTGAAAATCATCGTCATCTGAAGTTTTTCGGTATTAAGGGAGTCGCCCCGTGGGGCAGCTGGACTTTATGGGGTTTTTCGCGATTTTTTTGCGGCGAGGTGTAAAAAGATAGGCTTTTGAAATTCGAGGGGTTTATTGTGTGAAGTAGTGGCTGTCGCCTGAACAATAAAAATCGTAGAAAAATATTGAAAATTTAAAGATTTTCGTGCTTCGAAAGACAAAATTTCAATTTTCTTCAATTTCATTTTTTCAAAAGTGGTTTCGAAGCACGAAAATCCTTCAATTTTCAATATTTCTGTATGATTTTTGTTCAGGCGATAGCCACTGCGCTTTGCACATCGGAAAGTTCTTTGGTTTTTTTTGCCACCCCTTTTAAATTGATGAAAATGTAAGAATTTTATTTTTATTTCCATCCAATTTCATGTCCACGTTACTATACTCAGCTCTTGCTTCAACGTTCCCTCGTTTTTGGCATGCACAGTTGCGTACAATCGGCGTGTGCAGTCGATTAAAAACAACGCTGGAGAAGCAAGAAAAACTAATAATTCGAAATCGAGTTCAACGATGATTATTCTCGGAACAATGGACCATTGAAAAAGGACAATGACAAAACGCAATCGTCCAATAAGACTGACGTAGCCGCGGAATGGAATGGAAAAATATTTGGACCACGACCTATCCGTACAACAGCGAGTTGCACGGTCAATTAACACTAAAACCACAGAGTCGTTGAGCGTTTTCTCTCGTCGTTCTTCCGTCCTAAATGGTGTGCTGGTCACGGTGTGTTTCGAGCCTACGGTCAGCGCGCTTCTCATCTCTCATTGTCATACCTGACGGAGCAAAGCGTCAAGGAAGTTCACGCGAGTCTAATGGAAACTGAAAATTGCAACTTTAAGAGTTGAAATTTGGAAATATTCTAGAAATATACGGCGTGCATCTATTCCTGGAATTATTATGGGATCCACCGTCCAGTTTTCGAGAAAACAATTAACGAAAATCACCTTTTTGGAAGGGTTACGCACAGGCTCTTGTGGCAGGCACGCACTTCCTGTGCGACCATTTGGATTTCATGTAATAGAATCCTCTCAACTTTAAAGAGCCCAAACGAGAATAAGAAAATAGAATGTTTTGAGATATCAATAATGTGTTGAGGAAACCTTGCTAAGGGTGAAAATCATTTGGGAATGGAAAAAGAAAAACACTTGTTTGAGGTCAACTAGTAATAACGACATGGAAGGTTTGACAACACCATGACAACCATGAAAATGGCTGTTGTCACATTTTGCTTGACGATTTTACAAGGAAAGTATTTTAACCAAATAAGTTATACATAATTCTAATAATTGCGAGAATAAATTTCATTCGCTTCTCTGATCATTAAGGTAAGAGTCGCGCGACTCTATGGTCAAATGACTATTTATTAATCGTCGAAATAAAATAGGTTATAAGAAAGGTTTTCTGTATTGAATAAATCTTGGGGCAATTTAAACTGGATTCGTCTAAATTTATACAAGATCATATTTAATAATTTATGATTAAAAATATCTTATGATTGCTTATTTGACCCGGTTTTTCAATATATACATATATATATCGGTTCTCTTCTCACCTGACAGTCGAAAGATATCCTAGCCTCCAAACTCGCCGGCTATCACGAAAAGTATATATATATGTATACATTCTTAACGTTGCCAAGTATATCGAGCCACTTCATGGCAGTCGATCTCCTTCCATTTTCTGAGTTTTCATCGAGATTATTTTAAAAATTCTCTTCGAATTAGTCGATGGCCCTATATTTTTATGGTCACATTATAATCTTTATAATATAATCTATGAGGAGCAATTTTATCATAAACTATATCTAATCGATAAGGAAATGAATTCTGCAATCATAGTGTTGGCGGGATGGGTTTCTCATACGATGCCGTGTTATATTTCTATTTTTGATCGTAAATTTCTTGATATAATTTTCGGTAACCTATCAAATCCTTTAGCCATATGAAAGTTTATCACGTAAAAATGGTATAATTTAAAAATCACGAGTTCGTCTAATATCGATTGTCGCGCGACTCCTACCTTAAAAGAGCAAAAAGTTCAGTTGCTTTTTTGAATCGCAAGTACCGCACGATCTTCCAAGAGGATCGATCAGTCGGTATATCGGAACCGTGAGTGCGAGAGCGGAAGCTTAAAATTTCGAAATCGAAATTCTTTGAGACAGTTTGACCGATTAAAAAAAGGCTCTGTCAGTTGATTTTTGCCATCGTCCTGCGTAGACAGAGCGTGTCAGAGAATTTCGATTTCGAAAATTCCAAGTAAGGTTACTCGACTGATCCATACTCTTAAGGAAAGGAAAGGACTCGCGCGCGCGCGCGCGCGAGGCGAGGAGCAGCGACTCACTAGTCCCCCGTTCTCCCTCTTTCGTCCGCTCGGAGCAGGCCCTGCGAGCGGAAAACGGCCGGCGGGGGGTACCGCAAGCCCCACTGACTCACAGAACTACTTTCCCTCCTTTCTCGCCTCTCCGTACACGGCGAACAACGCTGGGAGCCCGTTATCCAAGTCCGTTCGCCGGCAGTGCTGAACCTCGCCGCTGCCGATGCCTCTATTTCATCCTCGTCCACGTCCTCGTCCTCGCCGCGTCGTTGTCGAGAGTGAAACCCACCGAGCACATCGGAACTTTCCGTTCCGCGATGAGTATGCACGTGCGTGTCGAACGATAACACACGCCGCTCGAGTCCAAGGGGGAGGGGATATCGAAAGGGAAATTCCTCTCTTTTTTCTTCGTTTTCAGACTCACTCGTTCGTTTTTCTGGATTTTAGGATCAAAGTATATCGGCGCTTCTATGACTAGTGAAGTTCGCAACTACTTTATGTTGATTTAATTCAAGTCTAAATTATTAATAAAATTAATAAACACTTGAAAATATTTTCATCGCAAGATTGTAATAAAATGCTTTAAGAATATCATAAAAGATCAAATTGACACTTCAACTTGACCAGTTAATGAATGAGTCGGTACCGGTGACACTTCAAATACACACAAGCCAAAATTTTTATTGTGCGAAAGAAAGTTTATATCGATGTAAAAGGAACGGTCAATTCTTTAAAAAAGCGAAGCTACTAGACGAATGGAAGCACGCGAATCAGTCTCAAAAAAAAATTTCTTTCATATTTTCTTCCTTAAAAGCCCCGTAAGGTAAAGTTTTTTTTAAAGAAACGGAATCTGTGATAAATTTTCTTCGCGATATAAACTTCTCCGAAGCTCGAACACCGTGCAATATTTTTCCAATTAATATTATTGTCAGTTCTTCCATAAGATACGTGTTGAGCACTCAAAATTGTAAATGAAATACGAAAATTGAATGATTTTCTCAAAACATTTTTTATACTTTCATTTTACTCCTTTCCTCACGAAATTTTCGGGTTTGGAATAAATTTTTTTTAATTTTCATTCACGATAAAACAGCAGCAACGAACGTTTCATCGAGCGATGAAAATGGTGCGTGAGTATTTCGCAATGGAATGAATTCCGTCGTCGTTACTCATTGATCATCTTCCCTTCACTCGCGGGGGGCTATTACATCAACGCAGAGTCGGGAATTCAATTTCTCTTTCTACGCGAACGAAGAAAATGTCCAATCGAATCGACAACTTTAAACTTTTTCCTCGAGTCATGAAAATTAAGTCTCAGGAGGTCAATGATTCTTCGAACGCTTGACGAAATGTCAACCGCACACTTGCAAGTTCTTTTTCTCCGTCTCGATTAACTTTTTCGACCGGAATGACAAGAACAATCTCGAGCAAACCGCAAAAACGAGAATGAGAGTCAACGCGAGCGCCGGGGCGCAGACAGGATTGAAAAGTCTCGAACCGATCCTTCGATAGTTATAAATCCGTGACGACCGGTTGCCCGACACAAACCTGCTCCTGCTCGAAGCGGTCATGCATCCGTCGTAATTGAATAGTTCTGTAGAATTATAAGTGCGAATTTTGCATGCAAACATCACTGAAACGACGTCGATGGATGTTGGTCTCATAAATATTGGTCCAAACAGATTCAGCGGTTTCTACGTCGATTTACCGTCCGCAAATCATCACCAACATCGAGCATCGATCGGTCAATAAAACTGAGTTTTTCAGTGACAAAAAATCAACCAAACGACAGAAATCTCAAGGAAATTGGAGCCCAACAAAAAGCTCTTTGACTGAAAAAATCCTTTCGCGATCAATATAATCATCGAGAGTCATTTTGAGACGAATTTTTTTCTCTAATGTTTCTGTTTTCCACCAAAAGCTCAATAAATTGTAACAAATAGTGGAGTCCGCCTTTGGACGTTGTTTTAAAGGGTCTACGCTAATTACATGGCCAAAAAATAAAGTTGATGAAATTTCTGGAACGGATGATCGGAGAAAAAAAATTGGTTTTAAATTCAATGGGTAAATGGTTCTAGCGCATATCATACGATTTTTTATTTTTTCAAAAATTACGAAAAAGCACGTTTTTTCATCGTTTCATGCAAAAAAAAAATAGTTCCTCTCAAAATTTCAAAATTCGTATGATATGGCGCTGTAGCCATAGTAAAAAAAAAAACACTTGGTAAAATTTTGGTAAGGATTGGTCGAATAGTTTCGGAGATTTGATCAACGAGCCGTCGAAAAACGTAATTTTGAGATAAAACGTCGCTCAAAAGTACACTCGGACTGCTCAGACCTTCATAAAATTTTAGTACGATACTTTCAAATATGTATACTTTCGAAAAATGCAAAAAAAAATCAATTTTTCGAAAATTCTATAGACCCCTTAACACCGAATTTCCCTGCTTAGCACATTCGCTCAAATGAGAATCGTTGCAGGCGAGTCCTCTTGTTTGGGATCGAGCGAAATATGTGAGTACAGAGAAGTACGCGTGTACATATGAGAATTCTCAAATAGATTGAGCAGCAGAGTCAAGTATAAATAGTGTAAGCTCGTCGACTCGGCGTTGCGTATCAGCGCGAACGTTCCGGAAAACTTGTTTTATCCGAGCTGCAAAACTGGAACGAAGCTATATAACTTAATGCCGTACATAGTCGAACCCCGGATGAGGCTTTCCGTCGTGTATCCGCAGGGTTGAAAAAGAAAACGTTGCCAATCGAGTTTCGCCTCTCATTTTTCCTGTCGCTCCAGCGTTTCGCGTTAGAACCGGTCCCAAAAAACCCAATTTCGCGTTCAATAATCGCAGATTAATTGCCAGGATTATTTAATCGACTGATCGCTAGTTTTCACATCTTCGGACATTCAGTTTCAATGCCTTTGAAGTCGAAACGATTCTCACTGGTTCAAGCTCGCCGTTATCCTGTTCCGAGCACGTTCGTCGTCCCTCGCAGAATCCTTTGGGCTTTCATTGATTCGTTTCAATAGTTTCAGGAGACATGTTCGTGGAGAATCGTTTATCGGAATATTCGTTTGTCCATATAAAAGCATGCAGTTTCTCTGTACCGTCGCTTAATTGAGTTACGTAACTCGAGCACTCGCGTGGCCGAGCCGACTAATGATAATTTGTATGAAAAGGGTGAGTCGGAGGCGGGATAAAATATTTCGAGGCGAGTGCGCATCGAGGATTGTAAAGGCGGCGCGAGTTCGATCGGTATTTCTGTTACGATCGTTGGTCACTGCCGTTGAACATGACCGCGAAATAAAAAGTGGCTCTCTCTCGATTGGCCGTTCGTTCTTGCGATGTGTATACGCGACAGAGCAGAGAGACCGGGCGCGAGAGCGTATTCTGGGTCAAGATTCAAGTTCCCGGCTCCGTACGCGTACATTTTCCATCTCTCTTGATCCGCGGCTTTCATCCTCTCGAGCAGGCCCCCGATTGCGTCGATCTTTCAGTCTTGATAAAGGTATTCGCGGCGGTTGATAAGCCCGCTTGATTTCGCTGTCTGTTATTTTATGACCGCGGCGAGGAGGTCCTCGCTCGTATTTACCACGCGACACTCTCCGCCGGGCTACACATTAAGGCACGTACGTAACTTCACGTTATTTAACGAGATGGTTTATCGCCGAAAGCGGATAAAATACGCGGCCCGAAAGCCCGATTCTATCGAGCCAGGCTATCGCTGACGTAATCGGGAGCTCCCCCATACATGGCAGTTCATATTCAACGCCCGAAGCAATGCTACGACTTTATCGCTAATTTCATTAGTGAAAATATGAGACAGCGGTCGCTCGCGGTCCGCGAGCGACGAAATCCTCGAAAAACACCTCGGACTTGCGAGCCCTTCCAATCTCTTTCCCGTCTTATTTCAAAGCTGTCAAATTATTTCACGATTCCAATTTTTCTGGGCTCCTCTCCCCTGAATAAACTGTAAAAAAGTAGCCTCGCGAGCCGCTCCTCTCGACGTACGAGCCAGACAGCAGCCGGCACGTCCGTCTCGATATTCCTAAACGCGATTTATCGCGATCGATCTATGTGCACGTAACAGGAATAGATCGCTGTGAGATCGATCGCGATCGCTCCCTCTCGTTCTCAATGGAGCGCGAGAGACCGCGTTCCTGGTGGTGGTGAGGAACGATAAACGGAGGAATCGAGCGCTGTTGCGCGAGCCTGTTTCTTCTTCGCATTCATACGTATTTGCTCTCGCGCGCCTAGTTCCGAGCGAAATACACGTACGTACATTTGCACTGTTTATTTAAAACACGACACGTGAACACCGCAGACACGATTTATACCTTAACTCGTTTGTTCAAACAAATACGAACTTGGCCACTCGCGACTGTGTGCATTTTATAAATATAAAACGATCGCTCTCTCCCGCTGCTTCTGCGTTATAACGTAAAAATTCAGAACCCCGTGCAACGACGTTCCCCATCACTTTTTCCCCCCCGGCAGGATCAATCGTCGAGGAACGTCGCGATGCTTTAGCGTGGGAAACTCAGTCACGTTGCAGGCACCGATGAGATGTGCTGCTCTGACTCCATGCAGCTGCGAGCTTCACGTACGAAGATTTAACCAATTATTTCATTCCTTTTTCTTTCAATATTTACATCGATCCCTCGACGATTGTTCATCTCAATTTGAAAATTTCGCAACGAACTCGCACACGTGTTTTGTCAACGTGGCGAACCTCATAATCGGAGACGAAGCGACTCGAACGTGCGAAACATTTCTTCGATCATTTCAGAGCGTCTGACTATTACTGGCTCATTCTACTTTATGAGGATCGCTGAGTACGAATCGAGATGCCTGCTCGAAAATAGCCTCGAATCTCGCACTGCCCTGTATTCGAATTTCGTGCACGGAGAGAATTAAACGGTAATATTTAGCGTTAAATTCACTGTAGAGTTTATCGAATGTGTTTGACCGCGGGGACAAGTTAACGAAAAAAATTAATTCCTGTAACACACTGTTAAATTTTCAATATTTTGCGGAACTTTTAGTTTCACAATAGTAAATATATATTGCAAACAGTATAAAAGAATGGGGAAATAGGCCGATGTAGCGACAACATACTCGTGCCATGTTCGCATTGTCGCCGCATCCTAGCATAAACATTCGTGCGAAAATTTTAACAGTGCAGCGCAGCAAAACTCGCGGTGACGCTCGTATCATATTTGCGAAATAAACATTTAAATAATCTTCAAAAGTACGTTAGACATGCTCCGGTAAAAGTTCCTACTTTGAACAATGGATATTATTTAACGTACAGGAAAATTCAATTTTTTTACCAACCTAATATCGTGGATTGCGACTCGTCACCGGACTGTCGTTACTGAACGGTAATTTTTCAAATTTCATTCGTATTTTGAGCGACTCGTCGAAAGTTATGAAGTTCGATCGTAAGTGGGATGAAATCGAACAGTTTTTCGTGGACGAATTTTCGTCAAGAAAATGAAAATTCTTCAAAAATTCGTGGAGTCTCTGTAATTATTTGAAACACAAAGGGTCGTCGCAGCTCGTTTTTTCTCCGAATGCCGGAAGCGAATCTTGAATTCCTGATCGCTGATCGTTGAAGAAAAAGACGAATAACTTTGTTCGAAGAACGTAAGTCGACAAGATTTTTCCTAAAGATTCAAAGCATTCTTGGATCGTGTATTATTTGATCGTTTCGTTAAAAAAATACGAGAATCTGTTAACATCTGTATCCCTCGCCGAGCGAAGAGAGAAAGATCTCGCGGCATTTTGGGTGTCTGAAGTGAGATCACACCGTCGGCGTTCACTCTTGACGTTCGTCTCGTCTTTATTTAACGCCGCATCGCGTTCCATTTACCAGAGCAGACATCAGGCCGAGATACATGCGTTAAAGGCTAACAAGCAAAATGGCTGCTTTCGAGTCGATTCGGCCCTCGAATTAAAGCGAGTTAAGCCCTTTTCGTTGGTTTTAAATTCCGATTATACAGAGCTTGCGATGCGCTTTGCTCCAACGGTTCTGTGGACGCTCTCGTATATCCTCAGACACTAAATAGAAATAAACTCTTGAGATAGCGTGTATAGAAAGCATTTTCGTCGAGTGCTATAACGCCGCTGTACGCTCGCGAGAGCCTGCTCTCTCACGTTATATTGTCTGTACCACTTTTGCTTTCTTGCCTGCCGGCACTTCCTCGTTCGACTGACCTTTCTCTCGTGTGCCTTCTCGCAGCACTTCTCTCAACATATCTATGAGCCACGATCGCACTCCTTTTTTCTTCACATCTCATGTGCCAATGTCTTTTTTTATTATTTATTTTCTTTTCGTTTTTTTTTTCAATTTTTTTAATTTTTTTAAAATCTTTCTCCAGCAGCACGTTACTCCACTTTTATTCGCAGACTTTTGAAATTTATTACGACGACGCGTGTATATTCGTGGGATTATATCGAGACTATGCTGGGAACCGCGAATGTTCTGCGAATTGCACTTTCCAATATGTGCCCATAGACATCGATCGAGCAATAAAACTTCGGAGAAAGTATATTCTGCTAATTATTTCGATCGCCGGCTCGTCCCCCGAACGCTGCGAATCCGAATCAATCGCTTCTCTCCAGGTTTCAAGGCTCGCAGCCGAGTCCCAACATTTTCTTGTCCCAAGGAAAATGTGCAGTTAAATCATCCGTAACGAGAGATGAAATCGCTCACGAAATAGGCGAATACGAGCGCTTGAGCCACATTTGCGTTAGAATATTCATACGCTCACAGAACAATTACTTACGCGGATTGTACCGAGCAGGGCAATAAACAGCAGGAGCGCGATCGAGAACCCCGCGTAGGAGCTTAATTTTGCTCTTTTTTTTCTATATTTCCTCCCGTGTGCGCGCGATAGATATCCGAGTTTAACGACCTCGACAACAAGGGAACGTTGTACAACGAGGGCTTTCTGGCTGGTTTTTTTTCTTCTTCTTTTTTCAACAATGGTGAAAGTTCCGCGCGGAAGCGACGACTGCGACTATAACCAACTGCGAAACTACACTCGTGATAGAGTACGCATACCAAAAATACTCGAATCCTTTCATTTTCGTACGTGCCATTCGCCGTACAGGTACTTTGTGCAGGCACGGTACTTTGTGCCATTTTGATTTTGGCACGTTTGGTTTTTGGTCGAGGTACAACAGAGGAAATTATTCCAAAGGATACTAAAAAGATCATTTTGAGGGGAAATTGAATTTGGATGAGAAAATATTGAAAAATTGTTTTGAAACACGATGAATCTTGGGAGAAGCTTCGGCCCGCAGTTTTACTCCTAAAAAGCAAAAATTGGCGAGATTTTCGATGGAAAAAGTCGCAGTCGCTCCGGAATCGTTTCAAGCCGATGGGGAAATTCTACAATAGGAAACTTTTGTAAAAATGGCGAAATGAAAAAATGCAATATCTGTAATGGTCTGCATACGAGTCGGAGGCTTTTCCAACGGGCGGGCACTTAAGGCTCTGCCACAATTATACCATTACATTAAGTAGCAATTTTTTTCTGCCCTCCGCGAGGTGAGAATGCACGAGAAATATTAAGCGCGTTCGTTCGCGAACTTTTCTCTTGAGGATCGTCCAATGTTTTATGCAGCTCGAGAACCGAATTCTTTTCGTTGGCCAAAGTGTTACGAAACGCGACGTCGAGCCCCACCCTCCAGTCGAGGGAGCGGGCCCGTGAAATTCCAACCTGTCCCCGCGGTAACGCAGGAAGGTCAAGGGCTTTTCGACCGACGAAACTTATCATTATCGTACCCGTTCGATCCTCCAGGGGCTCAGAAACAAAGACCAATAAAACTTTCACTGCATACATGCATGTAGGTCAACGCGCATGGTTTATGCACTCTCGACGCAGCAGCAGATGAAAATATCAAATTTTGGCATGTATAATCGATCGGGTTTGAACGCAGGAAAATTCTCTTCTCCAATTTTCCAACTTTCCTTTCTCGAACGAGATGCATCTTGCGCGAATGAGTCGATCGGAGCGCGTCGAGCGAGCAGCGATTTCAAGTGAAAACGGTGTAAATTTTCAGAATTTCGATCGTTCGATTTTTCGCCCTGTTCACACTGCAATGAAAGAATGATTGAAGCACTTTGAAGTGAAAATTACGTAAATTTCCTGTTCGAGGATTGTCGAGATATTGAAAAAATGATCGACGGCGATGAGGAATGACGAAATTCGTCTTTCCGCATCCCGCCTGATGAAAAACACTGCGAAATTCCATTTCAGGAGTTTTCTCATTCCAAACAGCGTTTCCGCTCTCCGCGAAAGACCGTTTTCGACGAGCGTATCAACGATAAAAGATCGACCGCTCAAGATACGATAATCACGTCTGTCTGAGACATCAATAGAGTCGAGCCGGAGCGGAGCTACTTCGAGGTCTGAGAGAGTCGGCTCGAGTAAAATCGTCGGGACTTTCTCTTCGGGTCTTCTCCCCCGCCGCCCCATAATATATCCGCATCTGCGGTAAACTCTGTCATTGCACCGTTGCGTTGCTAGAGACCGGAGGCTAACAACGAGAGTGAGCGTAATCTTTAGCCGCGGCGGGTTAGAGGCGACGCGGGCAGATGAGCTCGAGCAGCGCGCCGGAGATTTCGATTTTTTCTCGATTCTCGCGCGGAGGACAGATCAATGATTCGATAATAACGCAGGCTTTTGATCCCCCGAGGCTGATGAATCAAACGTTACGTATGCGAAGGCATGCACACGATATCTTGCGAGGAGTCGCGGAGCGTTCAAACGGTGGGCGAAGTTGTTCGGCGTAGGAATCACTATCTAGGTTTACCGCATGAGTTTTTCCATCGCGACGATTCTATGCGACGACGCACACAATGGAGCGCTGAATAAATTACGCTGACTCATTCGTTTCGAATTTTTATGCGGGGAAAACATTTATTGATTAATTGCCGGATGTGCGTTTGAGATTTTTTCCATTCGCGATCGGCTCCGCAGATATTTGCAGCCCACTGTTGATTGGCAGGTTTCAATTCATTGAATTCTAATGCAGAAAACGAGGCCGAAAATTCTAGAGGAAAGTACTAGGAACATAGTATCTTGGGGACAGTATAAACGCACTGGATTGCAGCATCAATTCAAAGAGCAGTAACAACAATTGTTCTATCCACCTCAGTAAAAAGATCAATTACCCATTATTCAAAAGCCTCAAGAGTCTTTTTCTCTATGAGCATAGTCAAACATCTTTTCAATCACTTCAAATGCTGTTTACATTGTAAAGTATGCTCGGGCAACCCTGAAAAAAACTATACGAATGGTAAAATGTCACACGTGTTCGATATTCGTGTATTTATCACGCACAATTTACTGTGCTGAGAGTGAAAATTTGTGATTTACAATACATTTCCACTTATCAGTGAGTGCTAGTCTGACACGATGAATGACACTCGAAAATAAAACGAAATATAGTTCTCACGTGCATTTTACTGTGCACATATAAAGCTGTTTGGAATTGGAGGGACGAAAAATTGTAAAATTGAAAAAATACTTGAAAATACTTTGAAAATTCTTAAAAAATAATATGTTCTTCATTATAGGGAACGAATCCGTTAACCTCCGTGTGCGAAATTCATTTGTGAAATATCGCAACGGAAGGGACCTTTGTTTCGCGCTTTTGACGGAAGAAAAACGTTCGAAGAAACTGATTTTTTGGAATCTCGTTGAAAATAGATCGGGATCGTCGGGCTTTTCTCACGATCACCGCGACCGGGAGCTTAAATCACGCGCTGATATTTTGTAACGTCGATTGTCAGAGGAAGAACAAACATGAGATGGCCGCGTAATCGAGCCATGTAACTAGTGCACGGGAATTTCTCTCATCAGTTTCCTCTTTCCTCATATCACATATATTGCAGATATTTTTATACAGACGCATGCAAAGGTGCGCGCATGCGAGTTTGTATGCGGAGGTGCACGTTTACAGGGCAGGAGAAAGTGAATCGCACACGCACGCACACGCGCACAGACAATGTTCCTTCGTAATTTTCGCATAAATTCATTCGAACGTGACGTTCGAGGCTTGAATGATACGGGAGAATTTAATTGATTGAAAATCTGGTAGCAACTTGTTTTTTTATCTTTCATGAAATCTCCGTTTCTGAGATAACGCGAAAAGCATTACTCGCAGTAATGCGCAACGCATAATCTAGTCGACGTCGTTTCTCACGATGACGATTATCGGAATTGTATCGACGAACGTTGACCCCCGGGGGGAGCAAACGACGATGGTTAATTATTCGGAAGTGTGATTTGCTGCTGTACAGCGCGGGTCGCGTCGCTCGTGATTTATTGGAAATTCTAAAACGGAATTAACGTCGAAGATTCGGACAACCTCGCATCAAGACATCGCACGTTTTTCAGCTTCCCCGCTCCAGCCCCCGACCAGGACGCATTTTCGTTCGAATTGGTTCGAGTGCGTGTGCGGCGGCTCAAATCCGTTTTCCATCGCATTGATCGACGTGAGTAATGCCGCCAAAACTGAGGCCCTTTTGTTTAGCTGCGGGAGGACCAAAGTTCCATTTGACCATTGTGTCTGTTGGCACACGTAGGAAAAAGCGTGGAAAAAAAGAGTGACAGAAGCTAGGGAGCGAGAGAGGAAGAAAGTTGAAAATTCCGATGGCACGGATGGGGAGGCAAAAGTGGGGATGGCTCGCCGAGGGGTTGTTGTTCGTTCGAGTTCACATGGAGGGGGGATCGAATGACGTCACGCGAAGATAGGGGAGTCGGTTCCCGAGGAGAAACGAGGCTGGGGGCGACAGTGGCGGGAGAAACGCTCGAGGCCGAAGAGTGGGGAACTCAGGGGTAGTTTTCGCCACGATTCCGGTGGAGATCCCCGGAAGAGGAGAAGTCGGGAGGAGGCGAGGAAAAGGGGGGTCGGAGGTTGTGTTTGCGGGGAGAAGGCTCGCTCGGTTCGGGGTGAACGACCGACCTAGACTCGGAATCAGGGGTGTGCAATGTATGAAACCAGCCGTAATAGCGACCAACCCTCCTTCGAAGCAACCTACAAGGGTAGGCTTCGACACCCTTCGACTGTAGTGTTTGCGGCCGCTTCTCCTCCTCTCTTTTCATTTCTGTGTATACTCTTTTCATCTACGTTCCAACATTGGGATATAAACTGTTGCAAATATATGAAATTTTCCATGTACGTGAGCCTCGGACGTCGAGAGTGTCGACGACGTCCTAGACGCCGGCGCACACACGGCCAAGAACGCGATGCGATTCGAGAGACTCGCGAACTGTTGACGCCGAACCAATAAGACGTCGGGAGGCGACTTCTTCACCTCGAGTACACACTGAAAACAGACTCCTCTTCCTTGCTCCCTTATTCCTTGACTTCCGGTTAACGAAACATGAGATTTTCAAACTATTTAAGAAATTACGTCATTCGAGAGCGATCCAAGAGCGAATGGAATGCGCAGCGTTTTGGGAATTCACCGTCGAAACTAGACTCGATGTTTCCGATGGAATTTCATACTCGTCCAGAGTTCCCAGTGACTTTCCTCGCGGAATCAACGCGCTCGGGCATTCTCTTAAGAGCACACGGAGCAACGTTCTTCTCTCTATTGCGACGCCGAAAAAATTAAAGCTTCCCCGTCCCGTTGAGCGACCCCCGAAAGACTCGTTCCCCGATGGCAATCGCGCGTCCCCTTCGGTGACGCGCGAACGGGCGGTTGACGGTTGAAATAGCAAAGAATCTTTTGCCCCGAGAATCATTAGAGTTTTCCACAAGGAAAAATAGGCCCAGGGAAAAAGAATAACTCCCCACGAAGCCAGTCGATTTTAGTGTGTTCGAGCGCGTCACACTGCTGGAAACCACGTGGCTCGTATTGATCCTCTTCGGCGTTGGAACCACGGAGGAAACAGCAGAGCGAGAGAGCGAGCGACAGAGAGAAAGAGAGAGGGAGAGAGAAGGTTGCTATTGGAGCTCGGGTTTCTCTGCCTCTTCGTCTGTTCCAAGCGAACTCGCGCGCTATTTCCTTCTCTACTTTTCTCACTTCCTCCCCTGCTGCCTCCTATTTTCCCCCTGTCTCACTTTTCCATCGTTCTCTCGGCACTACGCCACTATTTTCCTTCTTCCTTCACTCCCACCCTCCTTACGACGAATACGACCCTCGTTGCTCCATCCTTCTCCCTGCTCCCGCTCTTTCGCATTCTCTGTCCTCCTTCCTCCACCGTTGTGTAGTCCCACTCGTCGCAGAGGGTAGCAGCCTAGTGCCCCTGCCTCTCGGTCATTCAACCCTGCCCGCATATACATCGAGTCCCGTCTTTTTTCTCTCCCTCTCTCACGCTGTGACGTACCGCATAGATATATTTTTATCCATTAGGATTTTCATCCTATAAGACTGCCGAATACGAACAAAACATGGATTTTCTTTACACGGAGCTATCGATCTGCGTTTATCTTCGTGAAGCGACTGACGTTGGGGGCCCGTCATTAATTAGTTGTTTCACGAGGGAGAGTAATGAAAGTCAAAGGGAGTCGTTTCGCTTTGTTTCGATTCGTTAAAGCCTGAAATTTTTCCGGAGAATCCTAAAAACGATGTTCGAAGCAGTGAAATTACGAATTTTTTGACGCCGTGCGCCATCGCCTGGCCAACGGGGAACATTGAAATGCCATTTTCGCGATAATCAGATTCGTCATAAATACGAAGCTCAATGAGGCAAGATTCACTGTGTGCAATAAACTTACGATCACTTCCTTATATCCGAGTACTAAACAGTCTTCCGAGTCTTACCTGAAACAAAAATGACACAAAATCAGTTTTGAGTTTTGTAAGAGTTTGAGGTTTTTTGGGCGGATTTGTCGCAACGGAATTAGAGGCTCGCGGGGACTCGTATTCGGGCTTCCGCCTACTCTTGAGTCCATCTCGTCGCCGTTGTTATATTTCGTCTGAGCTTAAAGGAGCAAGGTTAAGGTCAATGCGGGGCCATGTTCCTTCGTCAAATCGCTGTTGAAGCGACAAATATATTGACAGCGTTTACGGAAACGCTCCTGCTCGAGCTACAGTTCTCTGATTTTTCGCCGAATGCTCGAAGAAAATTGGTAGTGAAATTTCCATCAACGTTCAGAATGGAATCATTCATTTCCTCAGAAAAATATCCTTCGGTTTTCAGTGTCCGAGGTTTTCCGATGCGCTAACAACAATGAGATAGGAAAGAAGAATAGAAGGGGGATATGAAACGGATTGCGGCGAGCGGAAAAATTTCAGTATTCGCCCCTCGGGGAAGGGCCTCCGCCCTAACGATATGGAGCGCGCCGCGCGATGCCGATCCATCTACGCGTTTGCGTTTGTGTATAGACCCGAAACGTGAAAAAACCATCTGCCAGAGAGTGTTTAAGAAAGCGTCGAAAAATTTGGGCTCTGTATGTCTATACGTGCTCGGTGGAGGTTCGAGGGGCAGACGGAGAGTTGGGAGAAGCGAGTAGTGGAAATATATATAGCGGAAAATGCCCCAAGCTCTTGAGAAAGACTTATTTTCCTCCGGGACATTTCGAGGTTCTGGGGTATCAACGGAATCCTTATAAATTCGTCGTTCGAGAAGAAAAATGGAGGAAAACTCTCCAATCCAGGCACATTGTTTCTTCCAGAAACAACGTTTCTCTCGGGACTTATCAAAATCGCTGAGAACATGGGACTCCGGAACGTGTGGAGACTCGAATCACCCACTGAATTGGCGCTCAAACAGAATTTCTTTAAAATATCAACATTTACAAAGTTTGAGCAAAAAAACACCATTTTTCGAGGATCTAAAAAACGTTTTTTCATCGCCAACTCGACGAGGGAACGATCGCCGAAATGAAAATGGAAAATCAATACGAAGATTCAGATTTTTATCGTCATAGATGTTGTTACGTGAATAAAACAATGAAGGCGAGCCTCCGTTGTGTAATATTTTGAGTATATTTCTCGGTGAATATTCTGTGACCACACCTAGCCTACATTTGCAGAGGTGCATTGACCTCCAAAGGGGTTGATCCTCCCAGCTCACCACCACCCCGTTGTTTTTCATGGATTCCCCCGGCTTTGGGTCCGCGCCTGCGTGATGTCGCAGCCCCACGTGGCGCTGCGCACCACGTGCTTCGTCTCTGCTCAGGGCGCGGGAATTTTCCTGCAGCTTTTCGTGGTGCACAGTCACGCTAGCCTCGGCCGAAGGGAAGCCGAGAGATTTTCCCCCTCGTTCTTTCCAACGGAAAATTTTCGGGGAACCCATCTCGTGGGCAATGCCGACGAACAAAGAGCCCTGCGCCCTTCGAGGAAGGCCAAGTGTATCAAAAATTTCGGTTCAGGGACGGCAGGATTCTTTATCAGCTTTTCTCCTTAAAACGCGACGCGGCGAACTAAAAAACGATTGAAAAAACCCTCGAACTCGTTCGAGCTCACGTTTTATTGTACAAAAGCGTTTTTTCTCATGTTCCGAGTCAATAGATATTTTTGCAGACTCCCGTCCCAGAAATATTCTCCAAAGTACACTTTTCGGGATGAGAAATCTCTGCGAATTCGTGTCCTACTTGTGCGGAGCAGATAAAAAAACGACATTTGTTTTGAAATCCGCGCTCATTTAGCGAGTTTATTATTAAAACAGCGAGAACGAAAATAAAATTTATTAGGGCTTTATCGTCTGGAAGGAAAAGGACGACGAGAGGATCCCCTCGTCTGGGGTTGAATCAACTTCCCCTCTCGGTGTGTTTTGGACAACCCTGAACATTCGTATCGAGCGGCAATGCCAAGGGCAAGGGCGTCCTTCCACCGCCCCCGCGTTATGGACTGGCGGGCAAGCCCCTCCGCCGCGCGCCCCTCGCCACGCCTGCTCTTCATTTCTCTTCCACGTCCGTTTCTCGCTTCCTCTTCCGCCGACGCGGGGTTGGGCAACGATCCGCGCACGCACCGTCGCACCCATGGGCCCCCTTCGCTCTCCCGTACGATCCCCTATTAATTCGTGGTGCTGCTGCTTCTCGCGTTTGCGCTCAAGCCCTCTCTCGCCGCGGAGCCAGTAAAGTCTTTTTTCTTCTTTCTCTTTTTTCCCGTTTACCAAGTCAAAACGATCGACATTTTTTCACCAAAATACTGCCATTTTATTTGCCAATTTTCCTATTTTCCAGTCAGAGAAAAAACCGAGGCTCCACCGAAAATTGAATCCTCATTCAGCTTTTCTCGAGCTCGAATATCCGCGAGGATTTCGAACTACTTCGGAGAGCAACAACTGCGTCTAAAATTAATCGGATCGTCGGAGCCCGGAAAAGTTTCGATCCTAAATTCCCATTTTTACGAGGACCCGTGTCCGCGCGTCGTTCCCTCCGACGACGAGAGATCGCGGGCGCTCGAAATGAATGAAAACTTCGCAATGAATGAGGAGGCTAGAACGGAAGCTGCGAAATTAAGATCGAATTCCCGAAGACTAAGGAAGTTTATAAAAGCCAAGTTTTTGCTGCTCAGGGGAGGGTGCGAGAGGGTCGTGTCTCCCGGCGACAGCTCTCAACGTGTTCTCCGCGTTCGCGGTCTGTTCTCGCGGAATGGAGAAAGCAGCTCGCGGTCGTGGGGTTAACGTACCCCGCGACGAAGAGAGAGGGAAATACTTGTGCCGCGGTCTCTTGCACTAACGATGATGTTTCTACCGCGGGGCGTTACGTAAACGTTAGCAGTTTGCATGTACTACCGTGCGGGATACGCTGCTGTCAAAAGATTCGAGAGGAGAAGAACGGCGATCGGATCGTGACGTTGAACGTACACACGAAGCTCTGAGCACACGGACTACGGGATTGAAAACAAACACAAGTAGCCCAAAATACACAGCTGTTATGCTAGGCCGATTTCGAGGGGCGCGCTCGTGCCATAAAATCCACGAATCCTCCGTCCGCATCTGCGTGCACACATTAAAACGCGTTTAGATCATTCTCCCCATTGTTTAACGAGGCTAAACGAGAATTGTATTCGGGATCGTGAGGAAATAAGGGGTTTGGGGAGGAGCTTCCGCAAGCGGGGATGTTACATATTTTTCAAGTCTGAAAGTGAAACCGGCTTGTCGAGGAATTGATCCGAGCGGGGAAAAGCGCGGCGGGATTTTGAAAAATGTCTGGAAGATTTTTCCCGAAAGCTCGATTTCTGTCGTCATCCGGATCCTTCAGAAGGCTCGTTGCATAATTCCATGTCTTTGCGGGATCGATTTTGACTTTGTTTGTGCTCGATTAATGTGGGGTATTGAAAGAGCCATGCTGTTTGGCGAGGAACTGCGAAACAGGAAGCGAGTATGAGAACCTCTGAGCTAAGAGAAAGTCGCGCGACCGACATATTTTGCGCTCGTGAGGCTACATAGTAATATGAAACTACCACTATCGCGT
The DNA here is from genome assembly GCF_019457755.1 of Venturia canescens. Taxonomy (NCBI): domain Eukaryota; kingdom Metazoa; phylum Arthropoda; class Insecta; order Hymenoptera; family Ichneumonidae; genus Venturia; species Venturia canescens. The sequence continues at coordinate 7,277,491 of NC_057425.1, forward strand.
GTACGCTGAGCATACTGAAAGACTTTCAATGTACAGACACTGAGCAGTAAAACTGACGAGTAGAGGAGCTCGTGTCTGCCCGGCAAAGAGTCAAGACGAAGAAAAAATTAGGGAGAGAGAGAGAGAGAGAGGAATTATTAAGGAGGGAGGAGAAAAATGACGAGGAGAGAGAAAACTCCTCAAAGCCTTTTTTCGAGACTGACGAGGATCGTGTGAACGTCCGTTTCTCTAAATGCCTGTGTCTATCTCCGCGTCTAGGGAGCGTGACGAGAAGAGAACAGCTGCTTTTGCCTCGTTGCAGAGAGTGCAGAATTACGCGGCGATATTTCAAGCGAGGCGAAAAACGAAGCGCGGGTTATGAGGAAGGAAAAAGTGAGGCTCGGGAGTATACGAGCATGTAATAACTTCATTTGGCCCTGGCGACTCTTAAACTGCGCCCTCCCAACGGTATTTGTCAAAATTAAGGTGCTACACTGTCGGCTTTTCTGCACACACTTCGCGGCTCATCGTTCTCGAGGATCGCGCTCTCGATCCTACGATGAATGGCGACTTTTTCATTTCTGATTCGCACGAAGTGGATTTAACGGGCTACTCTGAAAATCTTGGCATGCCTCAGCAGCTCGATCTTACTCGAATCGAGTTTTAAGGTGGATCATTCACTTCCTAATTGAAGATGTAAACACTCTAAGTAACGTCAGAGTTATTAATTCGAAATTGTAAATACATTTTTTCAACTTATCTCTCATGCTGGCGAATTAAATTACAAGCCAATAAATAATTAATCGGGAATCCATCACTGACCGAACCCGAAATTTCATTCCTCCCTGACGAAAATACTCTATAGTTTTTTATATAAAAAATTGCATTAGAAAGCGCAAAGGGAAAACACAACGGAAAATGGACCAAAAAAAAAGTATTAATAAAAAGACAGAAGACTATGACAGGAATGGCCCGAGCCAAGAAAAAACAAAATGCCGAAATAAACAAATGTCAGTGCTCGTTACCAATTTCATTCAATCTTTAAGGTAATATATCTTCGTTACTAGTAAGACAATCGTCTCGAATTTTTTCCCAAACCTCCGTTATATACTTCATTGTTATTGTGTACGTTTTTCATAAACTTCGTAAGAAGCGTTCATTCGTTATACGGAAAGATAAACGATTAAGGACGTTTATCTCAATAACCAATAAAACGAAGCTTTTAAAATTTGATATGCGTGTGAGTCAACCACCCATATAAACAAGACTTTCTTAAGAAAATGATTTCGTGTCTGAACTATCTTAATCGAATCCCATGATTTTTCATGCGACGTTACGCGAGAAGTTTCTGCTATTTCAGTTTGTTTGTCTGTTTCTATCGCGCGGGGTACATTGAACTCGAAGCGACGATCGAGTTACCGCCCGAACGTGCTCTTTCAAAATCGAAAACTTTTGGGATTACGAGCTCGTCGAGCAGGACGAGACAGCAGAGCGCACGGCATATATTCCGCAATCTGTTTTCATTATTTCGAAATATGTTTTCGCCGCGGTTCGGAACTAGTCGCAACAGTTTAACGCGCAATAGAGAGAGAGAGATGAGGTCAATGGGAAGGTCCCTCGAGTTTGGACACGTGCGCGCGCGGCTTCGACGCTCGGCGATTCTATTGAAAAACCTTCGAATCTTCGCATCCGTCTCACGGTGAGCTGCACTTTCGTAATTTCGGCTTGTAAAAAAGAAACTTTTTATTATAATGAGAAATCTCGACCTGAGGAGGTTCGAATGCCAATTGACTTTTTCTGTATTCTGAATATCCATGGGATTTGAAGAAAAGTGAGAATTCACGATGACAGGAGTCATCGTCCCGGCGGACGTTCATTTTCGCCGAGAATTCTTCGCCCGTGGGACTTTTTTTGACCACTTTGAGACTTTCAGTTTCGCAATTCCTTTTCCCGTGACGTTTCCAAGCGTCTGAGCGACTCGACTTTTCTTACAATCTTACTTGGACGTGGAGAAATTGTGTGTCCGGCATACGGGGTCACGATAATGTGCACGGAAGCATTATCAACGCTGCACGTATTCAGACCGGAAGTCGCATCGTTCCGATACACTTTGCCGTGTATAATCGAGAGTGCGACAACTTTTCCGCGACTCGATGCGTCGCTCGGCTCGCGAGTACGTCGCAATTTTAGTTTCCCCTCAAACGGAATGATCCTGCCGCCGCATAATTAACGAAAATTCGTAAATTCTTTGCCGAAATCGGCTCTCGCGCGCCCCTTATTTCTTCCAAAAGTTCCAGAAATCATTGCAAGTGCAAGGCACTTTTATATTTCGGAGCGTTGCGAATAAACTCTGCAAGTAGACAAGACACTCTGCTTCGAGGGAAAGTTTCTTACGTAAGTTCTGCAAAATCAGCTCACTTGCATAGCCGTATAAAAGAGTGATTAATTACGTAAATAACATTGAGCTCACGCTCAATTAAATATCCAAGAATAATCCCATTTCCCGCCAGTAAAACCAGCACACAACTTTCGTATCCGACAATAAAAGTTCACGATAGAATCGATGCCAAAGCGATGAAAAAATCTCATCGAATTCCCAGAACAAAAACCCCTCAAAAGTGGTCCGCAAGCGTGTTTGAATCGCCGAAAATAGTCGAACGAATCCGCGACCATATGTTTGCCCACATTTTTTCAATCAATCGCTTCCAATTTCCTGAAACGAAACCAACACGGAAACGAGCTTAAAGAAAGCGAAGAAAGGATTGGACAATCGAAGCACACCGTTCGACGTCAGGTTGAGAGAAAAACCGTAAAAAATTGATAGAAAAAGTAAAACGTTGGCAGGCCGGAGCCAATGACCGTGGCTCAAGCTCAAACTGTCGAGTCCAAATAAAGAAAAAGGAGAACAGAGGGGCTCACAGAATAAATAGAGGATTTATTTACACCCACCACAGCGTGTATGTATCGATCGAAAGACAGAGCGATACAGCACGGTCGGTAAGAGAGTTAAGGAGGTCGGATCACGAAATCAAAATGATCAGAATGTGATAAAATTTGGTGATAACATTCTTTGGCATCAATTATACAGATACCATTTTTTTCCACATTTTTTGCAACATTTTTTACCACATTGTTATCGAATAATTGAGCGTCAAATCCAAGTTCTTATGCACGAGATGTAAACTCTATGCTTACACAGGTGAACTTTGGTGTTCAATTACTCGAGAGCTATGTGGTAGAAAAATCTAAAAAAATGTATATTCTCGTATATATTTTCAAAGAATACATTTATCAAATTTTGTTAAATTCTTATAATTTTGAAATTTTGAATGTTTTTAACATGGTTAACATGGCCTTAAGGCCGGAGCATCATGCAGTGCTTTACACACGCTATAGTCCGCGCTCCACGCATACACATTCGTGCTGAGACTGACCTCGCTCCTCGATTACGAGACTGCAAACTGCACACGTTGTGTGGCTACTCCAGTGTCGGTGCCGAACGCATCTAATCCACGAACACTAACGCAACTTCCTATTCACGGTGCTGCACGCTTTCTACGTTACTTTATCCGCAGATATATATACGAGGGACGAACAAAGTGACCGGATATCAAATCACATGGAAATACGGTTAACAATATTGCCGAGGTCTGAGCCTGCCGCTCGGTTTTTCAACGTCGATGCTTCGCGGTTTATGCAGGGAATTAGTCGACGGAACGAAATCACACTTTATTTCCAAAAGGCAAGATTTATTGGCGGATCTCTTTCTCTGAAAATCGAAAGATTTTTTTCCGGGCGGAGGGAAATACGAGCTCGGAGGCGAGGTTATCGATTTTTTGAAAGTTCTCATGAAAAACTTAAGGACGCTCTTCTCTCGAGGATTTTCACGACCGCGAGGGGGTTCAAAAAGCGTTTTTCTCATTATTTCCTGAGAGAGGGATCGAACTTAAGGAGGGTGGCTACCGACGATACAATGTTGCCATGCTAAACCATGTTAAATACATTAGAAATTTCAAAATGATAAGAATTTAATAAAATTTGGTGAACATATTCTTTAGGGCCAAATTTGACAATACAAATTTTTCTTCTGTACAGTTATCGAGTAATTGATCACTAAAGTTCAAGTGTATAAGCATAGCGTTTCCATATATATAGGTATACATTCCGGGCATAAGAAATCTGCTTTAATCCGTAATTACTCGATAACTAAGCAGAAGAAAATTTTGAAAAAAATTGTGTCTTCGCACTTGATGTTGAAGAACATTATCACCAAATTTGATCAATTTCTTATCAATTTGACGAACGTAGCCACCCTCCTTAAAGCTCGCTGGCTCGATCACTGCGGGATCGAGAAATTCGGTCGATAAAATTCGGAGGGAAAATCGATCTTATAATTCATTAAGGAGTTTCGGTACAGTCGATACAATGTTGTCATGCTAAGCCATGTTAAGAACATAAAAAAAATCCAAAAAGTTGAGAATTTTATGAAATTTGGTGAACATATTCTTTAGTACCAAATTCGACGATACATATTTATTTTAGACTCTTCTTCTACACCGTTATCGAGTAATTGAACTCGAAAGATCACGCATATGAGCACAGCGTTTCCGGGCATAAGAAGTTTGCTTTAATGCTTTATTAGTCGATAACTATGTAGAAGAAAATTTCGAAAAAAATTGAGCTTTCGCGCGTTATGTTGAAGAACATTATCACCAAGTTTTACAAATTATTCTTAACATTTGTTAAGAGGTATCGAAACTCCTCAATAGCTCTCATATTCAATCGGAAATGATCGCGCCGGCCAATTGAGCGTGCGCATCAATGGAAGATCCGATTGAGTAAATATCGAGCAACGGTTATGAATTCTTCGATAATATACGGACGGAGCAGAGTGTAAAAGCCTGACATTGTATAACGCAGTAGCGTGAACACAGAGCTATTTCCGTTATTAAATTGCAGAGCGCGAAATAACGCGCGCGCGCGCGCGCCTCAGGCATGAATATCCGTCGGTGTGAGCGTAGCCTCAAGCTGCATACAGCGCCGTCAAACGCTGGTTTTTTCTCCGTCGCTCTGGTTGCGCCAGTTCTCTCGGTTTCTCGCTCGCTGATGTGTTGCAATGGCCCAGAAGCGGGACGGTAGCTAGGCGAAGGGTCAAAAACACCGAGCGCGCTGCTCGGTTTCTAGGCCATGCGGCTCGCTATCTATAAACCCCTGCGAGAGAGTCCGCGCCCTGTCTCTCTCGGTCTCTCTTCGAGGCTCCGCGCGGTCGCGGCGTCTTTCTCTCGCCGCGAGAGCGTAGCGCGAGCCTCCCCTCTGACCCAGGCTTCTCTTTCTCCCTCCCTCAGAGTTTCTGTCCAGATCGCTCCCCCTTCGTCTATTTCCCTCCCCGATTCACACACGCGAGTCCACCAACCGCGAGCGTACGTGTTCCTCGCTGCTGTCTGTACAGACATGCAAACGAAATGTCCGCAATACAGCGTTCCAAAGAGGCGTGCTAGACCGTGGCACTACATGCGAGAACTTTAAATAGAAAAGGAACGAGACGAGAAAGCTCCTGATATTAAGTAAAAGTTAGAAAGGGAGGCGAGCAGGAGAGGACGGCGGGGAGGAATGTAAAGGAGGCACGAATATCCCTCGATATTTCCGTTTCCCTGAGAGACGCGAGAGAAATATGGAGACACATGGGTTCTTCTTTATTGCAACTCGAGTCTTCCCTATTTTTCTCCGCCGAGCGAAACCAGCTCCGATCCCGGGGCATTCGCGTTTTTTTCGTACTTTCCTCAAGAAATTTATACCCCGATGACAACCCCCGATAAAAATTTCCTTCCCTGACCCTCTTCACGGGATCTTTCATGACTTTTTTTCATTTTATTATCGCACGACGAATGTGAACCGCTCCAAAGTGGATTCGCTACATCGCATTCCTTTCAATCCCGTTGTTTCGAAGTTTAAGGACGGATTTCCAATGGCTCGGGTCGAAGGCCAAGTTTGGGGGTACCGGAAACGAAAACCTGGCCTATTCCTCGATTGCTGGCATAACCTTTTTACGGATTATACCGGCGGAATCGGTGCACTTGAAACGACCTCAAACCGCTGTAACCTGAGCCTCGAAACGTTGAGAATTATAATAACAGCGCATATACGCTGTTATTGGAATTACATTCCTCTCAAACTCCTCCAAACTCACTAAATTGACTCCGTATCGAGACCGCAGCTGCCAACTTCCTTAATGGACAGTAGTACACCGCGCGCTACAGTCAGACGCGTATTTCGGACACAATCCAAATCGTCATTGTCTTTTCGTCCAACGTAGCATTGTCCGAACCACTTCCCACTTGATAATGGGCCGATCAGTGAAACAAACGAGCACGTGGATTTGAATGTTTAATAATGCGATGGTCTCGTTTTTGAATAGACTCAACCGCACTTAAAATTTGGCAGTTAAAATTTCTCACCGCGAGAAAAATCTCCCAAGTGATACCAGCAATGTTTACGGCGAAGAAAACTCGAGAATCGTTACGCAACCTGCATCGCGTACACGCTCGTTGTTCTATTGCTTCCTTCCACTTTTACTTGTATTTGGTACTCCCCTGGGTCTCTCACTTTTGTAACTCATCCGCTCTCGCTCTCTCTCCCTTTCTCTCTTGTGAGTATTACCATTATTATTATTATTATTACTTTAGTATTGAAATTATTATTACTATTGTTTACACACGTTTCATTTCAGTTTTGTATGGCTCCATAATTAGTATAAGTTTGTAATATCGATTGATCGTGTCATCGTGTATTTAATTTTAATTTAATTTTATATTTAATTTTTTTAAATTTTTTATGGAACCGTTGTTATTCTGTGGTAATTGCTTAGTTGCCTAGAGGTTGATACTAAGGCAAATAAACAATGATCAAATCGAATCTCTTTTTTTTACTATGTGTGCAAAAGTACAGACAAAATGACTGTTATGGAACAGGAATATCCCACGAGATGGAATAGCACGAAGAGTCGCACGACGAAAGGAAAAGAATTGAGTGCTAATTTAATTGGGAATTTATGGAGTTGCGGTTATTAATTTGAGCGAAAATTATTTTATCGTGGGAACGACGCGGTGGCGTTGACGAAGAAGACGACCCTGTAGGAATCCAGGGACTGGATTTGGTTGAATTCGAACGATACTCGAAATCTTGTCGACTTGTCGAGAAAGCTAAGATTGTTTGTCCATAGAAGTTTGCCTTAGAAATTTGGCTCATAATGACAGTCTCTCTTTACACAGCATGGAAAAATGCTACTACAAAGCCTGCAGGATGACAAAACCGTGAAATACTGCGTAGAGAGCTTTTCATCTATTTTCGTCTTGCGTGCGGATCGCTGATCCGAAGTTAATCGATTAGGAAGTGTGCTGAGCACCGGAGGACCGGAGTGGGGCAGCCTTTTCTTCTACCGACGCAGCCGATTGGCTCGTCCGAATAAATTAACATTTCGCATCGGGGCAGCATCTCAAGCGAAGATGGTCAAGGACCTTTCTCCTGAAAATTGCGTATTTTATGCATGACGCAGGACTCGTGTATGGGTTATGGAATGAACTGTACAGAGTGCCGGTGACAGGAGCTTGGCTCGGGCGGTCGGTATCCGCTTTCCCCTTAGAGGTGCTCAGCCTCCTTTTGAAATTTTCCTCGTTTCTGTTTCCCTCCTTTTTTGTCTGGAGCGATCGAACAAAACGTTTTTTTCTTATTCTTACACGACGAGAAAAAAAAAAACAAGAAAATTGTCACTTCTCGAGCTCGTGACAAAAGGCGAAACCGGTTTCCATTCGGCGAGCCAATTACCAGTGAGCTTCGAAAGCTATTTCCTAGGGAACATCTTCACCCGGAAATATACAGAAAACCGGAAACACGCGACCGCGTGGGACAAAGCGCTCGCAGAATTACAGTCATTTCGTCACCATTCAATCGCTCCTTTTATACTACAATCTCCCAACAAAATTCTTATTCCCGATGCGTGCGCGGGCACAGGATTTGTCTATAATCGAGAATATTATGACGATCATGTCTCGACACCGAAGTAATAAATGCGGAGAAAGCGATAATTGAATTCTGCGCCACCAGAATCAACGGCAATTAAATTCTAATCGAATCCTTCAGCATCGCCATAAAATGACGAACAAAAAACGCGAGAATTATTCGCAGCTCTCACGAATAACCGAACTATGCCATTTCTGCAAACACATTTTATTCTTCGTCCAAATCCCCAACGACTCGAATTTAGGATTTAATAACAATCTTTGCTGATCTTTCACCTCGAAACTTTCATTCCCACCCACCAATCCAGCCCAACAAAGTGCAGATAACTAGACAGCATCGCGATCGATGAAGACCCTTAACAGTGACATTTAAACTAATAAGAATTGGATTGAGCCTCAATGATGGTAAAATATAACGATAAACGCGTCACGGTTTACACCGATTTAACTTCGCCCCACGAACATCGTGTTTCCTCTCGCTTCGCCGATCTCTGCGACCGAGCTCCGATGCATAAACAGCTACACACACACACACACACGTTGCTAACCCTCCGTCGAGTTCCCCTTTCCTCCCCGGTTAGCGAATAAACTACTTTCACTCGTTCGGGAGACTTCCTGAATATGCGGTGCTGCAGCAACAGCCCAGATGCGATTTCATAGCGAGTCGACATGATCCAATCCCCGGAAATTCATTTCTCGCGTAACTTTATACGTTCCTACATTCGATTATTAACTTCGCTTGAATATATGACGAGTTTTCAAACTTTTACAAATAAGTTGACAAAAAGCTTCGTTTTATTACTTCCGATATGCATCCGCGGTTCTGTGATTAGAAAGTTGCAAGGGGATCGATTATACGGGTCAATACGAAATTTGACATTGACGTTCGAGTATGAAATTTTTCTAGATTGGATCGTATTTGAAAGAAAAAAAATTACGAGGCATGAAAAAGTTTGCTTTTGTGTCCAGGAGATCGCTTGATTCGAAAATCAGTGATTTCAATGCTTATTTTATAACAAAAGCATGATCTGAAAAAACTCTCCTACAATTGCAGTAATTCTCCAATTCTGTTACCTGCCTAATTTGCAATTCGTAGTTTTTTAGTCTACAACAATGATTCGTGAAATAAAAAATTGGTCAATTACAAATGTTATTTTCGTTCATTTCGTTGGACTCGAACGTTGCTGATTTCAGCATCGTATAAAACCATACAAATATAAAATGTATATTATTTCGATTCATTTGAACTATCGAACTAGCTTACAAAAAATTGCAAAATCATTTAAAAATGCACACGTATGAAAATTCATGAAAATTCTCATGAAAACATGAAAACGAGTATTATTATTATTACAACTATCACAAAAGCAAACTTTATACGATAAACAACGATATTTTTTCGTCGTTTCTGTGCACAATTGGCCACAAAATCATGTAACGAACTCTAGAACAAACAAAATTTAATTTATAGAGTCGTGTTTTATCGGCGTTTAGAAAAAAACGAGGTTTCGTAATCGCGATGACTTTTTAATCGTCTCTCGTAATGTCTCATTTCGATGATTCCACAGGAATTGAAATAATTTTTCAACTCTCGAGCTGTCGATGCCTCTACGTGAGAATAGACTCGAGATGAATATTCCGAGCTCGCGATACGCTTCTATTTAATGGAATATGACATAACTCTTCAAACACACACTCTCTCTCTCTCCCAGGGAATTCAGTCTCGTACACCGGTTTGATATTTACTTTTTCTTTAGTTTTTTTCTCTTTCTCAGCGAGTTGTCAATGTAGAACGTTGCACTCTGGTTGAAGCGAAGCGTGTGTACAACGCGACCGAGCTGAAAACTCGTTCTCGTGCATTAGTGTTAGGAGGGAGAGTCCCGCATAGGTCATTTCCTCGTGCATAACCCAATTAAGTGATTATTCAACGCTCGAAACGAATACGAAGAGAAGCACGCACGCATGCAAGCGCACACACCGACGAGGGCCTCGCCGCGCGCGTGCATTGCTAGCGGCAACGGTCAGCGAGCCTCGAGCCTCTCGCTCTTTTTTCTTCGCACTCTCACTCTTTCCCCGGCACCTTTCCATCCTCCTCCGTCCCTCGCTTCTCCTTCGTTTTCACCTTCTCCTGACTTTCGCGACCTCGCAACATCGCCGCTGCACTTCGCTTCCTCTCTACTCACTTTCCCACCTACTTTCACGAAGGAGATGAAGCCGCTAGCGGAAACCTGCAGTTTACGGGTTGCATACGTGCAGCGAACAACGATACTTTTGAAGTGGCGGAGCAAGCAAGCACGCGCGGATAAGGAAAAAGATTGAAACTGACATCAAAGAAATATCGATTTTCAACTTTCCTTAAACCAGTCTCACCCCCTTTTTCTCAACGCGCTACGACGTAACCTTTCAGATTCGTTTTTCCTCGCTGATCATAGAAGAAACTCTTGTTCCCCCGAGCGCTAGTTCCGGCTGACGAAAAACTCGATCTGGATTTAGCTAAAAGTCGAGAAATAACTCAAAAATTTCAAAACCATTGACGATCAGAAGAGAGTGGGATTTTTCATTTTTTTTTTTTTTTTCATTTTGTAAATCTGGAATGTTGCCCAATAGAAAATGTCAAAATTTCGACAGAGAACGACCTTCAAAACCTCAATATTCGAGAAAAGAACAATTTATTTGAAAATTACATTTTTTTGAAAATTCTTTTTTTCAATCAATAAAATGATGAACTCTCGTCAAATTTTTCAGTTTTCCTCCAAGGAAAAACATCAATCACTTATTTCCTTTAATAAAGTAAAATTTTCAATAAATATGACAAAACTTGGTGAATTTTCGAAATTCGTTTCTTTATCGAGTTATCAAGTTTCAAGCCGACGTTCCGAGTGTAACGATCAAATTGTGCAACGTTGAAAAAATGTCTATTCTCCGGGGCAAAAGCGGGGGGGGAGAGGCTGTTCCACTTTGCCCTGCTTTCCCCTGCATGAAAACCCATTATCGATCTCGTTCGGTGTAAGCGTTCAATGCCTCTTCATGTAGGAATGGAATATCAACTGATCGCGCCGAGCACGCAGAAGATGTTCTCAAAACTCATTGCGAAGAGCGCGGATCATTGGAATTGAACGGACGTTCGTCACGACAAAAAATGATGGAGAAAAGTCGAAAACTGTCAAATTTAGTAGGATTTTCACGAGTTTCTCGTCGTGAAATAACGTTTCGACAAAATTTTGAGTTCCGAGCTAATTTTTTGGGAGCTGAGAGGCCCCTCCTCGGCATCTATTTACGTTTCCATTTGACACGAGGTCGTAGCTATGAAAAATGTTGTTACCGATGCTCCCCACCATCCGCACTGTTGTTATATACCCCGGTGAAGGTAATCGTAGGATTCTGTAGGCACGGTTGGCTCAGGCTGTATAGGAGAGTGCGCCTTGGCTGGGGGACAGGGTTACCCGCGGTCGTTGTGTCCGAAAACTTTGGCAATAAACTAACACTCTCCTGGTGTAACTCGCGGAGCTGGTGCTGCTATACTCGCGTGCAAACGTAACCAGAGGCTAGGATAGTTTCACTAGTTGCGTAACGTCGCGGCTTGTGTTCCCTCGCGCGTTTCTTCGAGCTCTCTCACGAGCCACGCCGATAATATCCCATGGCTCATTATAGGAAGTTGCTTTATCGTCGTTCTATGAGGGAACCGGTGTGTTTTGACTATATAACGAGCCTGTTGATAAATTCGCCATCTCGAAGATGGCTGCTCTCGTTCTCAGCTCGAAGGATGCGCATTTTATAAGGCTGGAGTTAGAAGACACGGATGGAAACGTTGGTGAACGTTTCTGTCATGAGACGAGATCGAGGCGATGAAGCTTTTCCAAAAGTTCTTTTACCGGATTGAGATTCGTTGAAATTCTTCGCCGTCCATGCTTTTTTCAAAGCTGAATAACTTTTACCGGTTTCAATATTCGAGAATTTCCTTGGAGAAATCTCGTCCCCGGATCCCTCGAAAGTTTGCCACGAAAAGCTGTAGATCGAAGATGTTTTTACGGGGTCTCATTACCCGCTTATGCTCCACCGCCCAATCGCATATCGATTGAAAAAACACTCCGCGTCGTTGGATTGTTGCGCACAGATACCACGGGAAAGTTGGCGAGCGCGAGAGGGAGGGGGCAGTTATGACGTTGCACAAAGCAACGAAAAGTTCATGATACAAAGTCACGTTACGAAAAACATTGGCCTGGTCTCACCTGCGCGCGCTCGCGCCTTAATTCTTGGATGTGGTTCGCCTCACCTCGTGATACACACGAGCCTTCGCCAACAATCTCATCGAGCGAGATATCCCAATTGATTGCGAGCGAGAGACCGCGATCGAGCTTTCAGCTCGCGTTCGCCTTTCCGAGATGCTAAGTGTCCCTGCTACGAGCGATTAGAATTCTCAATCTAAGTTCTAACGAGGGCGGCTTCTGCCAAGCACAGATCTCTAGGAATTACGGGATGAAGAAAATCGGTGCTGAAAATTGAGCACCAAAAATAATTGAAAAGGGAGGATTACCGATCTAGAGCTCGAGGGTCCGAGTGATTGGAAATATTCGTTAAACGTGAGATTGACTCCACTAAAAACAACGAGACAACGATATTGCAAATCATTTCGAACGTACCACAAACCGTTCCAGTAAATTCAGAGTCCAAATAGCTTCCAAAAATCCTTAAACGTAACGAGCTCATTGAAATAATTATCAAGTCATGATGCGAAAATGAATATTCAAGCACAGAAGCTTTTAATCACACGAGAGTTCGCACGCACACATCGACAGGTGTGTGTCAGGGCGGGGGGATTCGATAATTTCCTTCTTTCCTCAATAACCGCAATTTCATAATGCCAGCATCCGAGCGTTGGATAATTTTCCCGTTGGTAAATTGCTCGCGAGAGATCGGGAGAAAGACGGGCATAGGAGAAGGAGAGCGCCGCGAGGGGGCCGGGGGCGAATTCACCTCGCGTGGCCTAAATAAACAACCGAGAATACATCGACCCGCGCGATGCTGAGACCGTGTGGCTTGTCAGTTATAAAGCTTTGCTATGTGCCGCTTTCTGGTTTTGTCCGGGAATGAAGTTGCATCCAGAGAGAGAGAGAGAGAGAGAGAGAAAGAGAGAGCGAGAAAATTGGGAAGCACGTTTTATTCCGTGCTTCCGAAGGGAAGAGACAGCGGCAGGGAGGGGAGACGGCAGCAGAGGGAGAATTTTTATGCATTGTTGCGCGTAGATCGCGGGGACGAGGAAAAATAGAGCAACGGGAAAAGGATTTTCGATGGAGGAGGCACGGGGCGGGGGAAGAGAGAAAACAAAATGGCGAGTTGGAACACATATAATACGATGAGGATGAGCACGTGCTCTGGGAATGGGAAAGACGACCTCGGGAATAGACGACGACCACACGGCGTCAGGGTGGCCAACGGCACACATATACGCGCATGCATGCATGCATGGCTATAGAATAAGCGAGGGAGAGAGCGCGACGGAACCAGCGAGAGTAATACTACAACGAATATAAGTTCGAGTTAATAACGCGAATGTGGGTCGCCTCGGTGAACTCGCTCTTCTTTACTATGTGCGGTCGATGCGCCGCGGGTGGATTCGTACGTTCGCCAATTTAACAACATCCATTTTCGCCGCCGCTCGCTGCTGTGTGTCTGTATAACCGAGCCAGGAAACACGCTAGAATTTAACTCGCCCATCAACCTCCGAGATCGATAAAAATACATATTACGAAGCTTCCGAACTTCGTAATTGCGTCGAGAGCCCCATGAAAAAGTCTCGCAAGTAGCTCGCTTTGAACTATTACTTTTTTAACCAAAACTGTTTATCGATCATTGGAAATGTTTTTCCGCATTGTTACGATTTTTATTGTCCTCTACGCTGTTAACAGTGACGACGAACTTTCGTGGCGAAAGGCGCATGTCCCAGATGACAAGTTTTTCCAGCGTTTTAACGTCGACGAAATTCATTTTGATGAATTGAAAACGCTTTTGGTTACCTTTCAAGTGACAGATCTTCTCGTCTGCTGATTTGTCTCCTTACAATTAGTTGTGCTTTGGAAACACTGCGAGAGCAATTAATCCAACAAGGAACGCGAGCGGATCGTGTTCTATTTTGCACGGCCTGAAGTTTTCTCTCTCTCTCTCTCTCTTTATTTATCTTTCTCCATCTCTCTCGCTCCTCGCGTTCATCTTTTTCTCTCTTCCTCTTTCCTTTTTTCTCCAACCGTGCCCCCCCGACACACACAGAGCTTCGAGTGCTCGCTATACAATTATTACGTAAGCTTTCGTGCTACTGGGCTCTGTGTTATTCGCTTGCACGCAGGGGTACACACTGGCAGCAGCAGCAGCAGCAGCAGCAGGCTCTTCGCTCTCCGTAACTATATGTGCATCGATAATTTCCAGTACTCCACAACGACCGAATGTGTATATGCCGCGTAGAACAACGCGAACTTCGCGCTATCGCTAGCCGGCCCATTTTTTCACCCAGTTCAGCGGAGGCATCGGCGGCTCTTTTTTGCCGGCCTAGTTCCTTATCGGGAACACCCGAGTAACGCGCACAGAGACGCCGCAAACGATTACCATTCGCTCGGAGAACTGAAATGCCGCGTTTCTTGCTCTTCATCATTCTAATTTTCCATGGAAAGAATTGATGGACAAACTTCACATTTTTTTATGCCTAGCTTTTTGTCAAATTCTTCTGTGAAACCGAATCCAATTCCCTTCGAACCAATCGATCGACTAACCGAAAAGTTTCGTTTTTCCAGAAGTTTCCAGTGCGATTCGATCGAAACGAGGATATCAATGTCACCGAAATTTTTCGCACCAGTTTCGAATTACTCCGAAGAGGTCGGTTGATTTATTGATTTTACATTTCCGTCCAAGCACGCCAAAGGGCGCAAGACAAAAAGATAGTACAGCAGGATTTTTTACGATATGAACAAAATAGAAAAAAATCAACTAAAATGAAATAAAACTAAAATAAAAAACAGAGTCCGAGTCCGGCGGAGTCCGCGAAGATTTGAAACGCCGTCTGACCAAACACCGATCGTTTCTACTCAACGACATTTTTTCCCATCCAGAATCAGCGCAGCTCGTATTACAAAAACGATAAAAATGTCGATTTCCAATAAAATCAAACCTCTCATTCCGTGCATTGAAATCGAATATTTTCGAAATAAATAACAATTTTTCTTTGAATTCCTAGACTCATGAAAACATTTCAAACCGCATGACGCCGAAGGCGAAAAATTATTAAACAAAAACCCCAACCGGTCATTCGTAACCGTTCATTCGATCCCATCGATCCGAAATTTAGTTGCGCAAGTCCGACAGAAAGCGAGTTTTTGTAGGTTGACGTCAAGTAAAAACTGTTCTGTTCCCCACATCGTGAGCGTAGCTCGCGCTTCGAAAATTCAAGTGCGTTAGACAAGCCTGACTGCGCGGAGTGTCTTAATCTATGGAAAGTTACAATGACGAAGGTTGCATCAGTGCATCGGAACGTGCGCGTAGATAGCGTGTTGGTGCGCTTCGCGGTATATATTAGTAGAGGAAACTTGACTCTGACCTACAATATAAAACTGCAAGTGCACGGGTCTCTCGCTCTCTCATCGCGCTATACTCGGCTCTAACGCTTTTACTATTGCCATTGGTGCTTGTAAGAGAGGACTTTTGCCTCGGATGCATGCAGCACTTGTTGACGTCTTTATCGCTTGGGCTCGCTGCTTCTCGCGATCCCTGCGTCTCTCTCTCTCTCTCTCGATGCAAGTTTGCCAGTGTATGTGAGCGCATAAACAGACAAATTCTGCCATATTAGAAATAACAAGAGGCAGATACACGCGCGGCGGAGAGGAACTCGCGGCGTCGTTGTTTCTCGTCGACCTCACGTACAGATCGAGGCCGCGAGCAAAAGACCATCGCTTCTGGAATTACTGACTCTATTTACCGGGTTTTAGCGCTTTTTTCGTCAAAGACTCTCTGCTCGCGCGCGCGCGCGCGACGACGCGATTCAAGGATTCGAAACACTTCACTTGACCCAGATCTTGCGGTCGTCGCGCTCGTACGCATTAATTCAACGGCGAGGGAGCAGGTGACGTGCGCATTTTCCATGCGCAATATACGCGCGGTAAACAGAATTCGCTGGATAGATTATTTGCATAGAATAATTAGTGGATAAGTGTCTCGACAGCTCGACTCGACGCGGTGTGTGCTCGCTGTTGAAATTATTGCTCGGTTGTTTCGGCCTCTCATCGACTGCTATGCGCCGCTATCTCGTGGCTTTTATGTATAGAAACAAAAATATGAAAAACTTGTGTTTGCTTAGTTCTTAAGCCAGTCGAGTAAAAATATCCGGTTAACGAAGTTTGACTGGATAATTTGTGATAAAAAAGGGACATTTTTATTGCGCTTATGCGTAGGTGAAACGGCTGAGCTTTTTGACACTTTACGCCCACACGAACGGCTCGGAGCGTGTGCCAAGAAAATAGCAAAAGATCGCGCACCGCCGGGCGTTTCGAACTCTCTCGTTTCGATGCTCAAACGTTTTTTTCATTGAACCTCTGAAAAAATGTGGCTTTCAACTCGAAATTGGAAGCACCAAAGTAGCGATATTTTGACGGTCGCGAAGAGTTTTGCAACGCTCCCATTCAGACGCCAGTCCGCGCGAGCGCACCGACGTGAGGGGCTTTTTTAATTATTCGTTATTCCTAGAACGCGATGCGAGCTGTGTGCATCGACCCTAAAGTGGAGCACGCACGCGATATAGCGAGCTCGAGAGATGCGAGAGTCTCGAACGGCGCGCAGCCACGTTTCCTCCAGAACTCAACGGCCACTGGGAAGCTCATTTGTGAGATGCTGCGCTAACCGTTAAAGAGATTACACGATTTGGATAAGTTAGCTTCAATCGTGATAGCCAAATGGAGAAAATCGATGCGAGAAAACACCGAGCAAAATCGTAGTCCAAGGAGCGTTTGCGACTTCTCCAGTCCCCCGGCATCGTTTCAAACCCCCTTAAAGCCATCGCTCCGGAGGGGGGAAGACGAAGAACGAGGAAGCGTCGCAAGGAAAATGGAAAAACGCAAAGAAACGTTGGTGCGAGACAGAAAAAGTTAATCAAAAAAACGAGGAAAGTGAATGAGGAAAAACCGCCGGCAGCAGCGTTGATGCAGCAAAAAAATCGAACGAGCCGCGAAGAGGACGATCAAGAAGAAAAAAACTGAAGAAAAGAGGAGCGTCGAAGGCGAGAAAGGGCAAGAGAGTGCTGCTGGTCACGGACTGTCTATTGGCCGCGGGCGTCCGAACACACACACACACACACACACACACACACACACACACACACACCCACTTCGTGTGTGCTCTCCTCGTACAGAGAAAAGAAGAGGGAGAGGTCGATTTTATAGTCCAAAGAGACGTGGGACGCGCGCGCGCGCGAGCTCAAAAGAGGAAAAGAGAAAGAAACGGAGGGCCGAGAGGAAGCGAGAGGGAGAGTGAGGAGGTTCGAGGGTACACGGAGCGATGGAGGTTGGACGAGGAAGGTGGCGAGCGCGGGCAGGGAGGCGGAGGTTCTAGGAGGGTTAGGTGTAGTATCGGTCATTACCTCCGCGCTGAATAACTGGGTCAGTCGTCACAGCGGCTCGGTTCGCTCACCGTCGTCGCCGCCGCTGCCGCCACCCGTTTCGCGCTCGCCCCAGCTCTAGCGGCTCTCCTATGCAACACCGACGTCGCTTATGCCTGCGTGCGATGTTCCTTTCTCACATACGCTTCCACGATGCGCACACAGCGCGATGGCCATTCGATTATGCATGAATTTTTCATCGCTCTCGCAAGCTTCTCACAAACGGTGAGCAATCTCCCGTTCATTCGGTTCGACAAGTTCGAGAGACTCTCCATTCCGTCGTCCCTTTGCTTCGAACGGATTTTCGAATTTATCATTTTTCACCACCGCCGCAGCGAGCGCAGACGAGCTCCGCGATTTCTTCACGGAAAACACACGCCTCCGGGGCACGACGGAGCCTCTCCGGTGGAACTTTCAATGACTCTTTCTCTTTTTCAATCCTCGCGATTAACGACTTGAATCAGAGTCCAATGCGCAAACGCACCTTTTAATCGTGCTGGATACGTCAATGGAAAATGGCGGCTCGAATGGATTGAAATGTTTGGCGGAGCGGAAGCTTTTTAGTGCAGCTCCGCAAGAACGTTTTCGTTCTAAATCCAACGAAATTAAGTAAAATTCTATCATCTTCTCACCGTTTCATTGCACTTGATTGACTTTAAAAATGTGTACTTCCAGTTAAAAATATATTGAGGGAGGATGTAACGCGCATTTTTTATCCAACGTTCACACGCTCCTACGATCGTATATATAATCGAGTTATAAAATACCAACAGAACGTATGCTGGAGGAATAAAAAAGTGACGAGAACCGTACGTAAAAGTGGCTTGTACTGATTAAACGAAACTTGAGCTTTAAAAAACCGGTGAATTCAGCCTGCAAGCGAAGTCTTCGAAATTTCCAGCTGGCAAAGTCTCAGTGTAAAGCGGAAAGCTCACAGGCCTAGAAATGTTGTACGCTATGTACGACGAAGCAGCAGGAGAATAAGAATGAAAAGAAAAAGGAAAAAGGGAAAGAAGAAGAGTTAAGTGAGAGAGCGCAGCGGAGGAGGCCTCCCGGTGCAATTCGTTATGCAACCGCCGTACAGGCGAAGGACAGGCCAGCCGCGGTGCATGCTAGAGCAGCGCACAAGCGTGCAACCGAACAGGCAATTATGGGAACGGAAGATCGCGCGGGAGTGGGGAGAACGGCCAAACGGAACGGGAGGGGCGCCGTGGTCTAATTCCGAGCGAAGCGCGTATTAGCATTTCGCGATTATATCTTCGAGTGTGCAACGTTCGAATAAAACAATTGAATCGATTGCAGATGGAATCTGGAGAGAAAAAATCCTTTCTCCGGAGCACAAAATTCGATTTCCACGTGCTTGAGTCGCGTGTCTAAATATATTTCGATTTTACACGTCATCGAGCCCCCGTCGTAGAAGGCTCATTAACGATTAGCTCTTGCGGACGCACTCCCGATGAATATTAATTTACGATCTCATTCGACGCTTTCACGATTACAAGTTATCACGCAGGAACGTTTCCTTAGTACGATTGAACCCGGGCAGGCGCGCCACACGGAAGGAATATCGAACATTTGCAGTTATCGATATTTCGCACGAGCGAGTGCTGCAGGATTTTTGGTATCCAAAATTCGTAACGTTTCTGTGCTCGTTAACCAACAGGCCGCAACTGAAATTGACCTTTAAACCGCCGCTCACTGATCTCTCTTTCGAAGCTCACCTACATATTTCCCGTGAATTTTTAACCCGCAAAGATCGTCGTGTACCGTTGGACCAACGTTGAAGATACCCGCGGAAGGAAGGGCAAACGAATCTTGCCACGAATGATTTCGCCTCTCATCGTATACAATCGCGCCTCAGCAAAGTGCTTAATATTTTCTGACTGATTATTCCTCCGATTCGAACAAAATTCCATTTGAACTTTCACAACACTATTTTCTGTGTGGGCTTGCAAAAGACTCCCGAAGCAAAAGAAAAATGGAAAGATATCAGCATTCGCTCGGTCCAAAAGGAAATTTCAATTTTTTACAAAAAAAAATCAGAAACAATTAGACATCCCTTTGTATTTTAGAAAAATACAAAAGATATTAAGGGCGGTCGTTAATTTTTTCTGTTTTTTTTTTTTGGAAAAAATTGAAATTTTTACAATTATTACCTATCTTAATTTTTGTAATTACCATTGTTTTTCAACTTTTAAGGCTCTCGGTGCATCCTAAAGGTTTTCCAAAGTGGTGGCATTAGAAATAAGCTGATTTAAAGAAAATGTTTTTTTTTTGTAATACAAAAAAAGAATAGACAGCGAAAAGATCCCACTTTGAAAATTTCAGAAAACTCGTAGAAAATGTCAGTTTCTTATGAAAGAAAGAAAAAAAAATTGAAAATGGCAATCATCTCAAAATGTTCGTTTTTTTATCTAAATTCTCAAAAAAAAAAAAATAACGTTCAAGATCGATTTCTATGACCTTTTGATATTTCTCTTTGAAAAGTGCATTCTATGACAAAACTTAAAAAAAAAAAAAAAAACGTCCCAAAAAGTCAATTTTCAAAAACAACTCCATTTTTTTGAAAAACCCATAACTATTTGTGGGTCGGGAATAAAAATTTGAGAAAATCCGTGAAAAATGTCTCCCGTGCAGTAGAAAAAGGTAAAAAAGTTTCCGCCAAATCGAAAGTGGCCGACGTTGAAACCGTTGCAATTTGGCCTGGAATGCCCCAACAATTAATTCCAAGTCCTCGCAACGCAGGGAATCGGTTCGAAGGGTTGGCTCTAGCGCGGGTAGAGCAAGAGGAGAAGCACCGGTCTATAGAATATCTGCCGTACAATCCGGAGGGACGCATACGAGAATAAAAAGACGAAGAAAAGAAAAAAAAAAAAAAAAGTGAATAAAAGTATCGACGAGTAAGAATGGAAGAGCCGTGAATAGCGGAGAAGATTGGCTCCGTCAAAGAGATCGAAACGGGTCGGGTCGCTTTGTAACGGCGGTATTTACGCGAAAGTGCAATATAAATAAGATTCATAAGTGCGCATATAAAATGCATAAAGGTGGATGCACTTCACCTTACATGTATTTGCGCTCAAGGGTTCGTAAGACACACAGGGCGATTGTTCAGGCTGGAAGAGTGTTTGTAGAGAAAATGCGAGCGTGTGCGGGTGCCGAGGGCAAGCGCGAACGGTTCGCGATTAACGGTTAAGCGTTGCATATCAGTGTTACGAGGGGCATTCTGGGGCAAAGGTTGAGGAACGCTGGCCCGCAAGCTCGAGTCTCCCTCCACGAGGACGCGGCCAGTTCCACCCTCCGGAGTCGCGACTCCTTCTACTCTCGTGCTGTCTTCCTCCTCGCGGTAGCCCTCTCTCCGCAGCCGCCTCTCAATTTCCCCGCTGCTTTCCGTCGGCCAGCGTCGTGTCGCTCGGTGTGTTTGTGTGCTCTTCGTGCTTTGGCCCGACCTACCCCAACGTATCTCTCGCCTCCCTCCTCGGCGCCGTCGATACTCCGTCGTGCGCTTGCCCCCCAGCCTTCTTTCCCGCCCTCTCGGCCTCGCTCTTTCCTTCTCGTCGTCCATGGACGCGGTGATTCTATACTCGTACTTTGATAGCAGTTATATATACGTGTAGCAATATTATTGTCGCATGTATCCCTGCACGGATTTCTCGGCACGATTTTTTCCCCCTCCCTCCCTGCTCGAGAGCGCGCGTCTCAGCTTCTCCGTCGCTCGATTTCTCGCTCCAACTTCTGTCCTTTGGGCACCAAGTGCCTGCTCCCCGATCGCAAATTTTCGCATCGCCTCGTATACTGTCCCATTCCTTTTCAGACAAGGCCAAAGATGCGTTTGTCTCCGCGATTCAACGCCGAGGGAAAAGAGGAAAGACGAAAGTGGCGATCGTATTTCCGGGATTTTGGGCTTTTGGTAACGCGACTCGCTGAGCCGCGGAGAGTGTGCTTTCGACAGCTCTCGCATTGACAATGACTCGTACGATACCTCGGATTTCTCGATTTTTCAAATGCGTTTTTATCTTGACGCAAAATATCTTGCAGTTTTGACGGAATTTATTCGCTTTTTTTGGCGCACGATCCTTCACCGAATTCCGCAACCGCGCTGCTGACTCATCGTCGCCAACACATTTTCGAAGGACCATTAAATCTTTCGATCACAATAGAGATCGCTCGATTCTCGATATACGCTCAAAGTTCACGCGTGTGTTCGATCCAACACATGCACAATTTATGCGCGATCGCTCGAGTGTCGGTGTGCTTCGGCTCAGCGAGGGTTCTGCTACGTTGATAAGACATCTATTTTCGAGCATTAAAACTCGAGCGTCAGCTCATCGCGAACGTGCAGCTTGCAATGTGGATGAATATACGCACGCGGTGTAGTGTGTTAGGATTCGTACGTGTGTGGATTGGAGCTGCGCGCGCGTCGGGGTCTCGAACGACGAGAGAGGGTCGCGGCGGGGCGTGAGCTACAATGCATGTTGACCCATATTCGGGTCGTTGCTATTTCAGATCCATCCTTTCCATAGAGGAAGGTCGTCGTCATCGTAGTCGTCGTCGTCGACGACGACGAGCAGCTCTGCTACGCGGTCCTATATACATTCAATCTACACGGTACTATAGTAGGAAAATGTTACGTAATTCCTATCTTGTTTTCGCGCACGCCCCGAGACTCGAGACTCGAAAACAAGCGATTCTCTCGTTGCTGCGCGCGAGTGTGCTACGAAAAATGTTAAAACCACAAACAATGCAGGCTTCTCGTCAGCTTTCTTTTCGCCATTGCTTCAACTCGGTCATTTGCGATTCATTGTCCCCGCGAGAGCAAGAATTTTATTCATTCCAGAATTTATTCACGCTGCCTTCGAGTCGTTTCTACATTCGCGAAAATTTGTCAATTTTCCCGAGCCTCGGCTCGCCGGCTCCTCCAATATTCCTCTGAATTTTTTCAAAATGTATACACCTTCCAGGGAAGTTTGCCACGACCCACGAGCAAGCGAAAATCAATGAAAACTCGTTAGGAACGAAATGAGGAGAATTCAGTGAGCGAGCACGCTCGAGGCCTCCGTGTCTGATCACTGAGCTTTCGTACCACTGCGACACTCACCACTTTCGCGTAAGTCTATTGCTCTTTTAGCGAGGATCGGAATAACGTTGGGAAAAAAAAATAGCGGCAGAGACACGCGCACAATGCTGTCGGACGGAAGACGAATATGGGAACGGAGAGAAATAGCGAGAGTGGAGAGAGCGGCGAGGAGGGGCGGAGAGAAAGAGAAACAATGCGAGATAATGACGTCGAGAGGAGAGCGAGAGAGGCTCGAAATAGAGTCGCATAATGGGGCTAGAAAAGCTATTCTTCACCGCAATGACACAATTATAACTTTGTGCTTCTCGATGAGAGCTATACACGCGCGGCGAGGACTCTAGACTCGGGTTATTGAGCTCCGGGACGTTTTTCCAAGCCCACAATTCCCACTATTGAGCTCTGGAATTCATGGCTCTGTTGATGAAAAAATATTTTTGAAGGTGAGACAGAAAAAATTGCGAGTGAAATAACATCGCTGAGGGAATATTGATCGCGCACGCTTATCGCGCGGGGCCTGCCCATCGGATAAACTCGAGGACGATCGGCTCGTTTATTAAGATTATTTATTACACATCTTCGTACCACAAACTAAGACTCTCGAACACGCGGACTTTGTTCATAATTTCACGCTCCAACGAACGCACCAGACACGTATTCAACGCTATACGGGTTTATTCTCCGTGCATGAATGTCGACGGATTATGCGCGCTATGATTGACCGGTACACGTCGAGCTAAGGACGGAGAGCGTCGATGTTCGCGATCTCGCATGTCGCTGCCTCATGATTACTAACTCATACAACCCCCCGCGCCCCCGGCCTGTAAAACGCGAGAGGGCCAGGAAGACCTTTATCAGGAAAACTCGTTTCGAAAACACGCTTTTCGAGCATGTTCGCAACGAAAAGCTCTTTACGAATCAGCCTGTTCGTCGAGCATCGGCCACGCAACAACGATTTTCATGTCGAAGCAGAATCGATCGAACAAAATTTTCCAGGGAACTTAAAATCTGATGTATTTCTTCGCTCGAATTCTTGTATTTTTCCGATCGTGAAAAATCAATTGAACTTTCCTCCGTTCTCGACCGGCTCCCTGGATAATTATGATCATCAATCGCGCGCAGGCTCGAGTCCAGTAAAAAGTGGAGTGATGAGAGCGTCGACAGCGAGTTGAAAAGATCGAAAAAATTAAACAGCCAATAATTCTTGTGTGCAAAGCCGAGGCAACGCGCTTAATTAATAGCGTCGTCGGCGGATCGGTTTTCAGTATGGTTGCATCCGCTGTTACTTTCTCTCCGCTCTGTATCCACGCGGCTGCACACAACTACGGAAAAGATGGGATAAACAATGGGAGAAAAAGGTCCGGATAATCGCTGTATTTGCGTAAAGATAAATGCAAGTTGTGTGTACGTGTGTACGCGTCGTCTAAACAGATGTACCAGAGGGGATGGTTCTTAGTCATCATCCTCGAACCCCTTCTCCTCGGAGATGGGATTTCGAGGGATTTGGCGAGCGCGAAAGAGGAGAAGGGGAAGAGTGGGAGAGAAGCAGCTTCTACTAGCGTGGCCCTGTCCAATGGAGGTTGGATAGGTCGTGGCGGTGACGTTGTACCGCGTCGGTGCATCTACCACTGCGACCACTATTGCCCATCAAGCTGCTATGCAGCCGATGCAGGTGGTGGAAGTGATCCGTTAGTGGTGGCAGTCGAGCCACGAGCAGAGTAGGAAGCTTTCGATCGTCGCAGTGGGAGAACCCGGACGCTCTCGAGGGGGGGAACGCATTGCTTCCCCACCTGAAAATGTGCATGCACCGAGCGCGAGAGGTGCATGCTTCGTGCAACCGCCTTTCCACACACTCCCGTCCCCACCACCGCCTCGCACCGGTTTTTTCTTCTTCAACGTCACGAATCCTATCGCTACAGTCTGCATCGGCGTAACTCCTCCTCGGCCGTCAACTTTGATGGTATAGTTTCAGAAACAAGATGAAGAATTACTAAAAGTTGGCTGATGCTATCGAGATTTTTCGAGGGGGCGCGATCGTCTTTCGGCATTTCTGGCCATTTTTTTCGTTCGTTTTCCTCGATATTCTCATTCGCAGGATCGAAACTCGAGGAATTTCGAAAAAAGGGATTTCCCGATTGTAAGAGAGCTCTGAAAGCTCCGTCGATTATTCCACTTCGTATATCCGGGGCGACGTGCAACCCTTCGAAAGTTTTTTTACTGGAGATTCGACTGTTGGCGGCGTCCCGACGCCACCGAGCGACGAACCCCCTCTCGGGCAGTTCTCGCGTGTGCGGAGAAGTCTCGTGTATATAGCCTGCTCGAGCTTGCTCCGCGAGGAGGAGGAGGGCTAAAGCCCCTTCCTCATTTACAAGCAACTTGTAAGGCAGTAACGCGCACGCGCTAAAATAGTAAACACTCCCTGGCACTGCGCACTGCGGTTCGCCTTGTGGCAGGTCCGGGCCGGACTTTGCGATCGCCACAACGAGACGAGCAGAGCAGCGTGCTTTGCGAAGCGCTTTCCTGCGTACTGTACCGATGCGAGAATCGTACGTTGACGTTGCCGAGGTCGACGCAGCGATGTTTCGATGTGACCAGCGAGAAGAGACGCGGACGACTCCGATGACGAATCTTTTGCTCGCTTCCTGTACAATTTTCGAACGGAAAATTTCGAAAATTTTCAATCTCGAATCCCGAGCCTTCCTCACGGAATCGATCTTTTGACCTCGAATCAACAAATCTCTCGTGCTTTTTCTCCTCGTTTCAACGATTCCTCTCCGGAGCCAGTATTTAATCGCGCGCTCAACGAATCAAACCAAAAGGAGTTTCAAGACGATCATTTAAGGCTGAGCTCGCGAGCGAGGCGCCCCCGCACTCGCAGCTCAATTTGCATAATTTATTGTCTCA
Organism: Venturia canescens; assembly: GCF_019457755.1. Lineage (NCBI taxonomy): Eukaryota > Metazoa > Arthropoda > Insecta > Hymenoptera > Ichneumonidae > Venturia > Venturia canescens. The sequence goes on from NC_057425.1 coordinate 7,303,091, forward strand.
CTTTGTTCGTAGCGCAATGAGATCTGTACTATTTTGGTATACGCTGCAAGTACAGCAGAAAGATAAGTAGAGGCTTTCGAGCCTCGACACCAAAGGGGTGCGCGCTACATGCTCCCGTTCTGCTTCTTCTTCTGGTGAGTAACTCGGCTCGATACGCGAGCGAGCTCGGGTTCAATGCACAGCGCACACACCCGCCAACTTCTTACCCCGGATTATTTCTTTCCTCGGCGCATTCGAGTTCGCGGAGACGGCCGCGTTCGAATGGGCCACTTTTAGCCCCTCTTTTCGTATTTTATTTAGCGAGCGAAAGCATCAAAATTGATGGATTTATAAATCGACTTTATTTTACGATTCCATCCATGTTTTTATTTGGGCCGATTTCCTTGGAGGTTTTCGCGTCTCCTGGAAATTTGCGAGTACTTTGCGACGGGAGATTTCGTGCGGCGAGTTACGAGCAGGCTTCGAGAAAACAAAATCGAAGTCAGGCTCAAGTGAGGAAAGTTGAAAAACTTCTCTTTTTAGCTTTGGCCAAATCCTGCGTCCCGTTGATACGGAAACTGCAGTTTCTCTAACGCGAGTTCCACTCCCTAGCACGCACTAACTTAATCTCTAGAAAGGTGAGTCGCAGCTTATGCAAATGGCCAGCGGCCGTTCCCTGCGGTACGTTCGGTCTCTCTAGCGCGAGGATGACCGCCGCGGCTTCAGCGTTGCCCCGAACTTGTTACTTGCAACGAAACAACCGATGCAGAATGTCACAGGCGAGCTATTAACGAACACTCGCTGTCGATAGCATTCTATTATCGGAGGCGAACAAGTTTTTGGCAACGCGATTAGTCTCGGCTCGCCGCTTCTGTCTGCGGGCGAGTCGCCCTTTTTTTGGGGCTAACGATCGAATTTTCATTCTATTTTCACTCAAGTTTTAGCAACAGAGAGCAGACCGAAGCTTCGAGCTCTGCAATATCGAAGCTCGCGTTCATTAATTTTCACGATTTTTAAATCCGCGCAGTGCGAAAACAAAAGTTCCATACAAAACTGGTGTCCGCAAGTCCTGCGGATTTCCAACAAGATGAACATTTCTGCAGTTTTTTCAAACAGCAGAGACTTCCAGGCTCCCCGATACGAAACCGATCGGAGCAAGCGACATTCGCTGAAAGGCCAGACGCAACGGAACTTGCGCAATAAACTCGTGATCCCGATCAATGCCAACCTTGGAATACTGATTCAACGAATGTAACGCACAGTTGAAATTTATGGTTTATAGGCATCCCAGATAATGAGAGGCTGCCTACTTACCAGTTATGATTTCATGGCATTAGATATATATAAGAGGATATTAAATGTGCATTAACGTATCTAAATGTGTGCCCTCGACACGACGTCGGGGGTGTCCCGATTATCGGTCCATTGCGTTCGCCCAAGCTCGCGCGAGATATCGAAAGTATCATTTCTGTGCATACACGCGCGCACGCGCGTGTATGCACATGAAAGTCTTATGGAAGCTGTTGCCTTGAAATTAAATATTATCGCCATCTGTGTTCACGTACCAATTGGCTTACTAATTTATAACGCGCTGCGTACACCGATCGAGTGCTCGCCCGGTATGACCATATAATTATTGACCCTGTTATCAGTTTTACTTTATCCACCTGAATTCTACAACTTACATTTTTCTCAAATCTCACTCTTTCAAGGTTTCAACGGGATCGCATTGTGAGTCGAACAATCTCTCAGAGCACACCAGACGCCTTTCGATAGAGCCTACAATTATTGTAATTAGCTCGAACGTCAAAACACTCGGAGACTGATTCGATGCTGATTTCAATCGATCGAGCTCGCAGTCATCGCTCATTCGTCGCTGTGAAATTTCTTCTTTTTTTGTGTCATTCTGTAATCAGTGAATTCGTGCAGGACTCCTCGGTGCTTGTGTACAAAAGGTTACACGATCACAGAAGATAAGCAGACGATGGAATCAGGGGGGTTCGGGTCTTTGAATTCGTGGCACTGGAACAAACTCTCAATTTTTGGTGCAACTGGATCTTTCCATTGCCGGGTTCATCAACTCGATGAATCAAGAAATCCCTCGTCACTGATTCCAGAAAAAAAATGAGTCCCGGAGAGTCGAGACGCTGGGATGTAAGAAATCAATAAATTTGTTTGTATCGCCAATTCGCTGATGGATTTGTGTGACAGTGGAACTGAGTCGGGGAAGGGAGTTTGGTTAATTGACGCGAACGAGTTATCTCCAGGAAGTGGTTGATCCGGGTGCACTTGACCTTCCCCACTCCCCGCCATGAGCTTGTCAAAAGTAGGTTTGTGTTAAAAACCGAGGACGACTCGACGTGGTGCAAATCGCTCGAGGAAATGAAACGTTTGAGGGAAACTCGGAGGCATCGGAGGAAGCCGAGATAAGCTTGAAATCTCTAGTGGTCAAAGTTATCTACGTTTTTAGGTGGTGAAGAAACCTCTTTGCGACAATGCCGAATGGGCGTCGCGGTCGGTTTTCGTGTAACTTAAAAATATCGCACGTATAGAATCGAGTCGAAACCATTCCGCTCTGTCTTGTGGCTTCTACGTTTTTCTCCCTTTTTCATAAGGTGGACGAGAAATTTCATTGCGAATTCCATATTCTCATTCTCCCCTAGAAAGAATCACAGCGAAACACACAATACACTCGACAACGTTAGAACGAAAGTAAAAGTCGTTTTATAAAGAGAACAGAAAAGTCAACTTGTCCCATTCAACTGGACGATGATGCTGAGCAACGATTCCCAAAAATCATCAACTTTAAGCTCGCGTAAACGATGAGAGAGCGTGTGTTTTCGAATCAACGATTCCGTCACGATATTCGAAAGGATGACGAATTAAATTGACACGGAACGTCAAACATTCTCCAAAGTAAAGTCCCCAAAGAAGATGTAAAGTTGGTAGAGGGGCGGGGGGTGAGATCCAAAGAGAGGAGAACCGCATCGGTGTTGGTAGAGAGCGTCGTGTGTACATGCACAGCTCGTTTTGAGGGTCACGTTCATCCAGCGCCCGTAACCGTCGTCGTGGTCGTTGTTGTTGTCGAGGGCGGCGCAGCATCCCCCTCGCGGTGACGCGCGTCGATTCGGGAGTTGCGCGAGGTCCGGGCATCGGGGCGAGGGATGCGGCGTACGAAGAGCGGGACGGGATCGAGGTATACGCGGGAAGTACACGTCCCCGCGAGCCCCTTTTCGGGAGCACTTCGACACTGAACGCCAGGGCGGTCAAGGCGGGTGAGAGGGGGTGAAAGAGAATTTCAGTGAGCTCACGCCGCGGGCGAGAGATGCGGGGGGGTGAACCGGGCTTGGAAAGGGTGGAGGGATGCTGCAGGTACGTATACATTGATGCGATTGAGCCCCGTTTGGGAACGGGGTAGGAGGAAGTGCACAGCTGAGCTGGCGGTCGATGCGACTGCATCGAGCCCTCGCCTCCTCCGCGCGCTCTCTCTCTCTCTCTCTCTCTCTTCGTCTTCCTCCTTTTTTACTCCCCCGCCTCGAATCCCCTCGAACGAGAAAAGTCTCATCCTGTGGCCTCAACCCCGCGGCTTTTTCTCTCTTTTTTTGCTTCGCTCTACGTCGCATCTCTCCATTTCTCAGTTCGGTATAGCTGTAGATATAAATATCCGTATAAATCGGGGCTCTATGTCTGTAGATGCTTTTCCATTGTCTCTCTTTCTCTCCAGACCGCGTTCATTCGTCCGACGCTTGCCAACTCTTTCCCTCGCGTCGCTCCCCGACCAGCACCCTTTCCATCCCCCTCGTCGAGGAGCTTCTCTCACCACCCTCGGTCAATGACCTCGCCAGCAGCAGCAACGGTGCACCGTCGCATCGCCGCCTTTCGCCTCTTTCTCTCTCGCCCGCAACCCCCTCCTCTTCTGCTTTCTCGTTCTCTCGTTTCCTGTGTGCGCGTGTGTGTGTGTGTGTGCAGTTTGTTTACATCCCGAGCGCATTGCGCGCGCGGGGGCACTTTTAATCGCATCGATTCTATACTCCGCGCTCGAACGGGCCACGCACTTCTTCCCGTTTTTATTACCATCTCCTCGCACCATTTCGAGTCGTGAAAGCAATCTTTGCTCGGGGCATCGTATTCAGAATTTTCGAATCAAAATTCCTGAGGTTTCGGTGCGGAAATTGAATTCTTCAATAATTGCGGTCGAAAACAGTCTTCGAAGGTTTTTTCATCCTTTCGACACACCCGAAAATTCCTGTTTTTTCTCCGATTAAACCGCATCGAAATCTTCCCATTTGAATCGTCGTTGACGCGATTGCTTTCGGAGGAGTCTGCAAACGCATTTCGCACTGTTCGAGAATCCGTCGATCGGTAATCGAAGTTACGAGACACAATGCGGGAGTCCGGCTACTGCACAAATTCAATGTTCAAACGTCGATTCGCGCTCCTCAGAGCGCGGCTGCGAGCTTCGATCGTCGCGTTTCCATTGACAAACATTTTTGTCTCATTGTTGGATTACAAGCCGACACTCTCATCGTCGCGTCGCGTCGCTTCTCGACGATCTCGTTCTCTCGAAGGCTTGATTTTGTGTCGAAGGAGGGAGTTTTGTGTGCGCCACTGTGGCGTGAGTTCGGAGTGCTCCGGACCGTGGGAATTAGCCGAAGAGCGTAATTAGCAAAAGTGTTGGGATAGGTCCGGAGCTCAGCGAGTTCAGGTCGCTCCTGTCGAGCGACGTTCTCTCGCATGCGGCATTCAAGCACTCCGGGTTGTCCCCGGTACATACGTGCATTCAAGTTCATCGCGCGGTGCACTCTCTCCCTCGGGAGAATTATTTACACCGGAAAGTATGCGCTCGAGGGTACACACGCGACGTCGCGTCGCGTCCGTACACAAGTAAAAACGTTGGAACGTGCAAAATGAAAAATTTAAGTGAGCGGAGCGGTTACGATGTACTTGGAATATTGCCAGGCGGACGTATTCACCAAGCTCTGTAATTATAACTCACGCAGTTTCGTGTTAACCTAGAAATTTATCGTTGCGATATTTGCAGTGGCTACTTTGGGGGATGAAAGTTTTTAGCCCACGTCTAAATAAAACGCAGCCAAACCGTATATCGTATTTTTCGACACGAATTTCGCTCGAATTGACGGCAGAAAAATTTGCGAATCATGAAAAAAGCTTCAATTTTTGTCTTAATATCACTTTCCACTTTGACGTTCCGCCGAGGATTGAAACAGGGGGGCTTTGTGCGGAGAGAAGCTTTCTTGCAGCGCGGGACGAGGGCATTCTTGCCTTCAAAAGAAATTCATACGTGCTTTTCCCATATTTGTGTCTTGGTGTATCTTTGTCTTTTTGTGTTGCGCGTCCCTTTTTCCTTTGGCGATTTTTCGTCCTCCCCTCGCTGCTGTCAGCTAACGTTGACTCTCTAAGGGCGTGGACGCCCCCGTGACGAGAGCGAAAGAGAAGCAGGGAGGAAGGGAGGAGCAGCGAGGAGGGGGCGAGGGACAAAGAAAGAAGACGATGAAAATGCTCGATTGATGCCGCAAACAGAGCCTTCTCTAAGCCGTCAGCGCGCTTATTCTGCGATGTATAGATATGGAGAGTGGAGCGAGCTGCCAGTGGAATCAGCGTCGCGTCCCTCGGGGGACACGTCAATTTCGCTTTTCCCTTAGTCTCTCTGGCCAACCCCCCCGAGGGCTTCTCTCTATCCGCTGTAATGCACCGTCGCGGTTTTCCACCGAAATAAATGATTCTCTCATTCGGGGAAAGGCTCTGTTTTTCCGGAGTGGAAAAAAACCATTATTTGATGGAACGAGGCTCCGATTCGTTTCTCTATTTTGCTCGAATGAAGACTGCTAATGAGCGAGGGACGCGCGTTGTTTAGGCTCGACGAAATCCCGCCCGATGTACCGAGCGCGAGCGAAGCTCGCAGAGCTCCGTCGTTTCGGTCCCGGGGACTCGTGGTTCTCGCAAACCTCGCTGAGCTCCCGCAAAAGCTTTCGGTAAAGCGCAGTCGGCGCAGGGGATTGGAAAGACAAAATTGTGAAAAAGTCGAAAGGGAGGGAAAAACGATCTCGGGTGTCTCGCGTCTTGTTCGCAGACAGAGTTCCTCGAGCGAGTTTCGCCGCAAGTAAGCGCTCCCCGAGCCGGAAGTCGAGCGGGGCGCGCCGAGTCGTATTTTTCGCGAGTTTCAACCCCGACCTCGCCCAACGTAAAAACTGAATCCGAGTGGGGGAGCCGCGCGGCGTGCTACGAGAGTCCACACACCCGGAGAAAAAAGGCAAACGAACTTTGGTACTTTGGCTCCTCCGAGCGTAGCCGCCCCTGGAATAATGCTCCGTAATCTCGAGTCTACTACCCCGGAAGTACGATGACGAGAGTAAAAAACTTGGAAGAAATGCTCCTCGTACGAAGAAGAAGAAGAAGAAGAAGAAGAAGAATTTGGAAGGACACAGATAAGGCGAAGGCGGAGCGACCTTATCAATGGGAATTGCTCAATAGCTTCCCCCCTCCGGCTTTTTTTATTCACAAAGTAGTTTTACAAACGATTCGTAGCATACAGTAATACATCGAGTCCGATGCTTTTGGCTTCGGGAGCAGGCGAATCGAGTTCGCGCGCCCCCTCGCCGCGCCGCCACCCTTTCGCGTTACCCAGCACCCTGCCTCTGCCCGTCTCGACTTTCTTAGCTCTTTCCTTCCTTTTTATCCACCCGTTCGCCTCCCCTCGAGCACCGAGCAAAGCGCACGGTGGCCACGGCACCGGCAGGAGCAGAAGCAGCATCGAGACGCAACACGCCCCGACCCGCGACCGCCTCGTTCAACTCGCTTTACGACGCAGACCGGTAGTCTCTGGTGCATTATACGTTATACGACTCTCTCGCGCTATATGCTCCGTGTCTGGGGCTGTTCCTCGACACATCGATACCTTCGAATGTGTTTAATCCCACTCGGGCTGTGCGCACACGTCATTACATCGGTCATATTGTGTGGAGCGAACCCTTGCAGCACGGTTGCTTCCTCGCGTTCCCCCTGCGAGCTGGCGCACCGGCCCGAAGGGCTGTCAAAGAGAAAACCGCGAGGCCCGACTTCCGGTAACCTGAGAACCGTCCGGGCATGTAATACGTCCTTGTGCATACGCGCGCCGCGTGTGCGTCGCGTATTCAACGTGGTGTTGGGATAGGTTAGCATCGACGACGCCGAGCGGGGGGGGGGGGGGGGGGGGGGTGAGCCGGCCTTGCGTAATGGGAAACCGGAGAACCTTCGTCGAACCGATCGCGACTGCTGTCATAACGCCTTTTCGTATATTTCTCATGGTTCTTTTTCCAATCTCAACGTTCCCTTGCCCCCTGGCAAATATTCGCGTTTAATATCGAATCGAGGAGGAAAGTTTTTACCGTATTTCGTGACGAAGCTTTCCGTTCCCGTGCAGCAGGTTTTTCAAATAACTTTTCCAACTTTTCACCTGGCGTTCCCGCCGGGGCTGATGCTCTGTGCTCGTCATTCCACGGAGCAACGCACCGTGCAATTGAACACGAATGTTGGGACAGGTCGCGCGACACCCTCGTGAGGAGTTCAACGATTTTGACAGCTGCGCTTTGCTCGAGGGAAGTTCGATCTGCCGATGATGACAGTTGCACTCGATCCTCGCGTCGCTGTCGTCATCGGAGACTTTCCTGCTGCTACTGCGCGTCGCTGATTCGATCTAATTTGCGCTCGAATGGCGAACCTTGATCGAACGTCGTGATGTCAGCACGCAACGGCGCTTCGTACCAGCTTTCCTTGGACCGGCCGTCGAAATTCTTTGGTACTCGTCCCGTCAACGGGGAACTCGCGCCTGTTGAGCCTCGCTCCCCAACTGGACGGGCTGCGATGCAAGTTTTTTTCATCAATTCATCGCTAGGGGGCTTTTTCAAATTTATAAAAATCCCGCAGTTTCTATGACGATCCGAACCACCACATTCTGCGTGCTGGCGCGTACACTCTACACGCTATATCCACATAACAAAATCAAGTGTACATGCCATATATTTGACATATAGATGTAGATTGTGGGACGATGGGGTAGGTCAACGAACGGTTTGTCGCTTGGCAACCTAACAGAACTACCCTCCGCGCACTCTTCGTCGCTCATCCCTCTCGTACTCGTTCGTTCGCGTATCTCGTCACGAGCCGAAGCGAGAGCCCAACCCTTTTCGCCATTCTCTCTCTATTTTTCCCGGCGTATTCATCATTATTTTCTTCTCCGAATCGCCTGGGGACACGAAATGCTTTTTTCGCGCAGCGATCAATCCGCTTTTCCAGCATCGAGGTGCGATGAAAAAAGTCGTTCTATTTTTCAAATTCGTCGTATCAAGGGATCGCTGCCAGAAAGGAGGTTTCGTCTCCAAGATTTTTCGGGGTCGAATCGACCGGCGAAAGACAAAAGACGACAATGAGATTTAGCGCTCGGCCATGGATCTCGTTGGGTGCGTAGGTCGGGCGGCTCTCTGTACAAGGCAACGAGCCAGCAGCGAATTGGGTTAAACTATACAAGCAATTATGACAGCAGGATATGATTTAGCCGGGCGGCGGCGTATACACGCGGCTTTTCTTAACCGTCAATTTCATAGCGCAGCAGCAGGAGCGCGCCCCGGTGGAGAGCACACGCCAACGTGAATATGAAAAAAAAACCGCAAGCGATATGCATGCACACGTTTCAGCCGGCAACTAAACATTGCGCTCTTTGCTGCGCCACCGTCGTTTCCCCGGTCAGGGCCGGACTTTGACACGCATTTGACTTTTTTCTTTCCTCCTCCTCCTCCTCTTCACTTCACGATCCACGTACAGAGAGAAACCAAGGCTATCTCTTGCTCACCGTTTCTACGACTACAAAGTTATTATCGCGTAACACTCGCTCGCGCATTTACACGTCAAAACGAATTAACCGAGCTCGTTTTCCTCGACGCAGTCACGAGAATGTAACGAACGCGTTTTCTGTTATTCTCTTACTCAAACTTGGACAGATTTTGGCCAAAAGTGAGAGAAAAAATTGACGCGAAAGAAAGATTTATGAATCGAAATTTCCATGCTTCGGGACCAGGACTTTTTTGGTTGGACCCAAACGTGCGCGGACCCGTTGAAGGATCAATTTTGCGTTTTCGTGAGTCACTCGATTCGAGACTCGAAGTAACGAAAACTGCGAAATCCTGTGGCTGATTCATGATCAAAATGGAGAAAATGCAGCTCTGAGATCACGAATCTCGATCAGGGATCGCGATAATCGAGTAAATGGGAGGGAATAATCTGAAAAAATGCTTTTTCTTTAATCGAGTATCTTATCGCGGTCTTTGTAGCTTAACGATGTTAATAAATATGATCTAGCAATTGGTGCGTTTCGCTTGGACAAGGACTCGAAGGACACGAGAAACGGTTATTAAAGCGAGTGCAATATCGCATGTTCTTACAAATACACCGACGCGAGTACACGCGCAGCTGTGTTCAAAGTCTTCGTGGGAGTGCGTATATGTAAATGAAAGAACCGGGCGGTGAAGGACTGGCCGCGTGCATATAGTTTCTAAGATGAACTATGAATTCCCTCCGCGTTTGATACTGTGTTGATATGAAAATGTTATCAATTAGTAGCGCGCGGTGTCGGCTGACAGGAAACAAGAATTCGCGATATGGGAACGATAAATCTTTAACTTTCAAGAATTCTCGAGACATTTGCACGTATTTTGATTGCTCTCAAAACGCGCAATGATCGTGCAACCGTTCCAAGTTATCGAGGTTTGCGATCAAATTTACCTTGCCTTTTACTGCCAATCAATTTATTCAGCTGCACTTTTTCCTCGACCCACTTCACCTGCAGTTTTTTACTTTTTGTCGCCGAATCTTCACACTTTTTCGACTACTTTTTTCCGGAGCGTTCCATCCCAGTGTGGGCGAAAATACGCTTCGTACGTGAAGTGTAATATCGAGCTGCGGCGGTATTGGAAATTTTTCAAGACAACGGAGCAGGAGCGAGAACTGAAGACGGAGAAAAAGGTCGATTGACCGGCTGGAAGGCCGGCGCGGCACAACCTGAAACAGCAGATGGTTCGGAGCGCCTTTCATCTCTCCTCCCGCGTACGCGTCTCACCGTCTGTGACAATGGAGCATTATTAGCGGAAAAGCTCTGTGCGACGATAAGGACCTCGATTTTTTGCCATGCGCGTGATTTACTCTCGGAGTCGTTTCCTCGAGGATGAAAGCTATACAAGAATTTCTTTGATTTTGTCAATTTTTTCAAACGGACTAGAAATATTTTTTGTTTGTCAAAAAATGAATGAGGACGTCGCAGCGACGACGGGATATGACGAAAGTGGGAAAAATTATGAAGAAAATATTGAACGGGCGAGTGCGTTCACCGAAAGGCCGCTTTACCTACGAGCAGAGCGATCGCGTCACTGGCGCGTCTCATGAAAACACGTCGCCCCGTTTCATTTAGCGGGAATAAAAGCAAATTCGTTCAGCCAGTGAGGAAAGTACGTGTGAATATGACGCGTGTGGATTTCGGAGGGTTAAAAATCCAGGGTGAAACGCCTCTTCGTCCGCGAGCCGGGAGGTGCAAAGAAAATTTGTTTCCCGGTGCCGCGTGCCGTTGCCGTTCCTCACCTTCGCCCGCGCGCTTTCCCGAGCATGAAAAAATTCTTTGTCCCCGATCGCAATTTATCCCGCGAGAGCAACGATTCGCGTCTCGTCAAAGTGCTTTTCCGGCTCTGGATCTTTTCGGATAATTAGCACGCAGGAATCTCCGTGTTCACCCGCGAGTGCGAGTGTCAGAAAAGCCCTGAAGAAGCTTCGAAGTACGCAAACACATTCCTCGCTCCGATCCGCTTGCCGGAACTAAGATAATTCCAGATCCCGGTGCAAAGCCGAAAAAACTCTCCAGCCCCGATCTCGCGTCTGAGCCAGCACACAAGTCCGCGACCACTCGAAAAATCTCTAGTCGCCGGAGGTGCTCTTTATTTCAAAATACCTCGGTATAAGCTCGAGGGAATTTGAGGCAGAAACCGTCGAACGAGCCGCGGAGAAAAGAATAAGAATAATAAGGAGAAGACGGAGGGGCAGGGGCGAGGGGAAAAGATAAGGAGGAGAGGCTACGAGCTAAAAAATAATCATCAAAGAGAGAGAGAGACAAAAAGATTGAATTTGAAACTCGTACTTGAAACACTTGCACAGTTACGAATGAACGAGTGCGAGTGTGTGGACACAGCATGTACGACGTATTTTGTGTAGTTTGGAATATATACGTGTAGCGGAGTGCACCGAGGTCAACGACCCGTCTACGCTGAGCACACACGAAACACACAGCGACACGTTTTACAGTCTCGCACACGAGGATATTCCGCGAGCTCTGGTACACCAGATGGAGCTCGATCCATCTCGCTCGCTCCTCTATGTGTTTTCTCTATGCGGAGTTTCTCTCCTTCGCTATCTCGGTGTACGTGTGTGCATAGAAAATATGTGTGTTGAGCTGTTAAACAAAAGGGCGCAACGAGCCGGAGATCGCGGTGTTAAAAGTGGCGAGTTTACGCCCTCGCGTTTTCCGAGCGCTGCCCTCTCTCTCTCTCTCTCTCTGTACATGCACAAACGTCGTCCCGGGAGCTGCTCGTCTCTCTGCGCGTCTATCTCCGCTGTGAAGTCTAGCCTAGACGATATACTAGATGCAGAGAAAACGGGGCGGGGGCCGGGCCGGGAGAGGGCGAAACGGCTGCGGATCCGCACCGACGGTTCTCCGACTCCAATAATTCGTAACGAATGCGGGACAAAAAGAGAGCCTCATCGAGGATGTTAACATCGGGTCTGTCGCTTCGAACGCGGTGGGCAAACTTTTCGTACTTTTTTCCGAGCTGCTGGCCTCTGGCTATTAACTCTCGAGTCAATCGGTCCCGGCTCTCAATCGCGATCGTAGAATTTCTTCCGACATCGTGTTTGCGCTCGATTCTCCTCGAGCGAATCGAATTTGTCGTGAGCCGTCCGCGTTCTCATGAAAAGTAGCCGGGCGCCTGCGGAGAGAGAAAATATTGGAGGAAACTCTGTTGCGAGAGGCTGAAAATCTGATGGCCGCGATGCTGTCACCGCGCGCGCTATGACGTCCGAAAAGCGCGACCCCGCCAAATGTTACGTAGTCGCGTATGGGCGCGCACATGGGCAAGCGCTGGTGACGAGAGATGGGACTCGATGGGGGGGTCGCGAGGGGAGCCGAGTCTAAAACTCGAGGTTGCGCTCGGCAGGGTTGAGCGGGGAAAAAGAGGGGCGACGGAGGCCCGCCCGGCGTGCACATTCGACGTGCGCGTTTTCACGGTCAGGCATATCGATCGCAGCGAGAGAAAGAGCCACGGAGAAAGCGGGAGAGAGAAAGAGCGAGAGAGAACGGGAGTCTTGGAGTGCATCGCGAGGCCATTGAACCCGTTTCGGCAGCTCCAGTCCGTGCACTGGTAACAGCAGAAACGCTCTTAATAATGCGATAATTGTTAAGTCCCGCGCGAACGTAGCTTCTTCCATGCTCTGGTGTTGCAGCTGCTTAACCTGCTCGGGCTAACGTGCCCTTTGCTTCCACCAATCTATGCGATCGCATGTGCACAGAGATTCGCGCTCGTGTGATGCCTCGGATAATGCGCGTATGCAAATGTTGTTGGCATTTTGAGAGACTCTGCTTGAGAATGCGCTCGCTCTGCTCTCCTCGGGAGCTTCTAATCGTTCTAATGAAAGAGTCTAACGCGCGCCGAACGATTTATTTAAAGCGATTTAATCGAACAAACTTTAGTGCCGCGCGCAGCTTCTGTGTGTTTCAACGTTTCGAAGAGCTAGCGAAACGGACTAAATTCGCCAGCGCAGCGTTTGAAGAAGCGCGCATTAAAATCTTCATATTTATCGCGCTTCATTAAATTCCGTATACGAGACGCTCCGAGTTCAAGAAAAACGATGCTGCGGTGCGCGCGACTTCCTCCTCGATCTTTCTACTATAATGCTGCAATAACACACTCGAGAGCGACTAATGACCATGCGCTATTGGCTTTTGGAGATGCCACACGCAGATAAACGCCCGGCCAATATCTGGCTCTTCTAGCTTCGAATAAACCGTCGCTATTTCTCACAGTTGCGATGATTCTGCAAACAGCACGTTTCGCATGGACGACAGCACGTGCAACGAATACTGAGTAAACGCCTTTTGTTTTTATCCCTGCTCGTTCAAATGGTGCGACTTCATTTTCCATGCACGCCAAGACGCATTTGTTATGCACCCAAAGTCATAACTTTGACGAAGCAATTGAGAGCCGCATTGTTAAAACGTCGTTGTTGGATGATTGGAGGCGATGATACGGGCATGTTCGCGAGTCCAACTGCATGCAGAACTCGAGTTCGGCCCAGCCACGGCTCGATCTCTTAAACTCTCTCGCTTCTCCGCGCTGCATTACAGCCAGCTTTTTTTCTACGCGCGGTAGTCGCGAGCCTCGAATCGCCAGAGACTCTCCTCGTAACTCTCGCCCCGCTGCCTTCTCGTGCATTACTCTTCTTCGAAATTTATGCAGCTCGTTCGCCAGATGTCTATCGGTCAATTTTATTACGGCGAATGATCTTCGACCGCGTTGCAACAACGCATTGGGATTCAGCAGCCAGTGATCACTGCCTGCCACGGAGAGGCTTCGTAGCCACGAAAGACGAAGAATATCTGGGGAGGGGGGAGGGATACTTTCCCATCAATTCTCGTTTAATGTTTGCTCCACTTTTACGGGCTCCATTAACGTTCGTTTATACCGGCCTATGCGAGTGCCTGCATTCGTCGAGCTTTGCTTTAAGCACTCGAAGATATTTAGTCAACGTGTGTGTAACGAAACGGAATCGATGCTCAGCACATTTTTTCGCGATTTGTCGTTAACAGTTTAACGCGCGGCCAGAATCGAAATCTAAATTCGAGCAGCTCAAAACCCCTTTTTTCTCGCTCTCTGCCATCTCCATTTGAATTCCGCACGATTTCTCGCTCGGAAGTCCATTTTTACGCCGTTTTTTCTTCGGCTTTGCTCTCGCTCGCGGAAAGGAGAAATAAAAGAATTGAATGGAAACGAAGAACGAAGGAAGGACGCAACGATATTCGAAATGAGAAAGAGCCAGGGAGAGAACGAGGGCGGGAGAGAGCAACGAGAGTCGAGAGATAAAGATGGAAAGCATGTGCGATCGCGAAGAACGATGTATTTTCGGTGCATCAGAGGCAACAGCAAGCCGAGAGCGCGGCGTGGTGCATCGTGCGGTTGTGCGCCCGCGCGCTCTCGCCCGTTCGAGGTCAATGCCCGTCCTTACTCCGGCGGCCCAAGGAAGCAGAGCTCCGAGCTCTGCGCCCGGCCCATGAGAAGGGAGAGACGCCGGGCTACATAGTTATAACCATATAGAAGAACTAATGTCTCTTTCCGATAGCAAAATTGTAATTGAATTGATGAAACTCCGATGGGGGAGATTCGGTGGGAATCGTTCGCGAAGCATCTCAACGATTCTGCATTCCAACATTTCCATGCGCGCTCTCCAATTTTCCAGCCCTCTCGAGGAGCCATTTCATTTGACGATAAACAAATAAATATCCACGAAAATCTCATTTTTTACGAATCATCGAATTTTTGAAAATTCCCACCAAAAATAAAAATTGCTTCGCTACAATTGCTCACAGCGCAATAAATTATAGGGGAGAGCAGCACTTTTGTCGTTGAAGAACGAGTTGCAAGAGAGATTGTAAAAAAAATGTTGAAATTTAGTTGAAAATTGTGCGAATTAAATAATTGGAGAATGTTGACGGGATTCATCGATCGTCGTGCGAACGATTCTTTAATAATGTGTTCGTCGGATCGATGCGTCGTTGAATCGGGCCGTGCGCGAGGCTGCTCGACGTCGTTGTAGTTGTAATAATAGAAACTCTCGAAGGGAAAGAAGCCCTCGATGATGACAAAAAAAAGCGAATGTTATTCTTGGTCTAGAAAATCCATACGAGTGTGTCTCTCTCCGTCTTGCTTCCCCAGCCCTCCACGCCCTTTTTCCCCTTATTTTAGTAAAACCTCGGGGGTATAGAGTCAACAAAGCCTCGGATATACCGCAACGATGATAGAAAACGTATAGAGAACAAGCGCCGAGCGAAATCCGGTCGAGAATCAGCCAGTGAACTACAGAATGCATTACGCTCTTCCAACCCTCTTGACTCACACGTGAAAAATAAATGAAGCATTGGCCAGCAGAGCACTGGACTGGCGAGTTGTTCGACTTTTGCTTGATCCACATGACCGACGAGTGATTGGCTATCGGTGCAAATATCTATTTTTCATTGAAAACTTACTAGCTTTATGTACACTCGCACATGTCATGTGCGCCGAGTTAAAGTTCGAGCATGCAGTCGAGCCTCCTGCTGGTGAGCGAACGCCCTTTTCTAGGCTAACAACAATCGATCTGCGCATGCGAGCTTCCCGACTCGAGAATTGGCGCTTTGTTTTCTGCCTTAATTTCTGGGACACCGAGAACTGGGATCGTCACTCGCAACGGGGCGGATCGAGATTTGTTTTTCTTTCGTCGAGAAAACTCGGAAATGAGAATTTCTCTCGACTCATTTATTTCGTGCCATTTTCCAATTCTATGGCCGGCAGGGGAAATTGGGAGGAGACGCATTACACGGTGGCGACAGTGGGGAGATCGTTAGGGCGCGACGTCAAGATTGTTTCCAAGCTTCAAACGAGATGAAAGCGCTGTCAAGAGAGCGCGGATTCCGCAGGCTCCGGATGTGGTGAGTGCGTCCGAGAAAGCGGCGGAGCAGCAGGCAAGTTCGCTATTCAACTTGGCATGTCCAACGGCACATCGCCACTTCTCACGTTCCATCGAATCCATTTTTCTTCTCAGAGTTTTAGTGCTGAAAGTCCTCGGGACGATGGCGATGAGCCTGGTCGATGGAAAATCGATTAAAACGGTTGAATGGAGAGATGCGCGCTTGGACATCGCGGTCCAAGGTCAAGAGGCACCTTCGTCGGTTCGCGTTTTCAGTGTGCAAAGCGTTCAAAATTCTTCCAGCAATTTCTCCACAATCTTATTGCTTCGCTCCCCGCCATTTTTCTCATTTCCGAACATAAATTCGTGCCAGGAAACCCGTAATTTTTCTCGAAGGCGCTATCGACCACGGGGATGAGACGCGGCATCGCGAGCGAGCCTTTCTGTGGAGCTCAAAGGATTAAAAAAACCGAAGCAGGGGCGGAAGGAGGAGTAGCAAAGTGTGGAATAAAAATAGGAAAAAAGATGAAAATAGTCAAGTGAAATCCGATGCCGGAGGGGGCGAGTTTTCTCGCTTTGTTACGAAGAAACAGCGAGAGAGAGAGAGAGAGAGAGCAGCACGGAGGCGCAGCGACTATTCAATCATTCCTTTTCAACATCCGCCGTGCTTCATCACCGATGTACACGACACGCTTGGCACGTATAACGTATTTAGAGTATAGAATTTTATCGGGCGACAAATAATCTCGGAGTGAGACGTCAAAATCTTAGCGACTGTTTCTCCCGTTGCATCGAATAGAAACGAAGCCAGCGGCGTGGAGAATCGTGTCGCTGAATCAGACGTTAAGACGATGGATCAGTCGGTAATCACACCTCGAATTTTTGAAATTGAAACGCTTTGACAACGTTCGTTCGATTAAAATAATAAAAATGTCATCGTACGCAGCACGATCGCAAAAATCCGATGACATTTTTATTTTTTCGATCAGACGAACGATGTGGAAAAATTTCCCTTTCAAAATTTGCAGCTATCTCTCTCGCACTCACGTTTGTGATTACCGACTGATCCATCATCTTAAGGGGTTTGCTCTAATTGGACGACCAAAAAAATACTATTTTCCCGAATTTTTTTGAACGGTGTATAAATTATAAATGTGGATATAAAAAGTGTCGGGCCTAAAAAATCCACTCTTAAAATACACAAACAAATTTTTTATTTTTATTTCACTCAGTTTTCGTACAGAAAATTTTTGATTTTTTCAAAAATCACAAAATGGTGGCCGTTTTTCGAAAGACTACGAAAAAGCACGTTTTTTTCATCGTTTTTTGCAAAACAAAAATAGCTCCACTCAAAACTTCGTCGATGCTCATAAAGAGCGGTTAAATTTTGGTAAGGATCGGTTGAATAGTTTGGAAGGTTTCATCAGCGAGCCGTCGAAAAGCGTAATTTTGAGAAAAACGCAAACTCAGATCTTTAAAAAATGTTCGTACGATACTTTTAAATATGTAAACTTTCGAAAGATGCAATAAAAAAATGGATTTTTTTAAAATTCTCATCAGATTGGACCCCTTAAAATGCTTGCAGATTAACAGCCCCAGCGATCATCTCGGCTCGGCGTTCTCCCTCGTTGATATCTTCTGCTTCCCTAACTCAGTGCCCTCTCGTTGATTCGTTGATAAATAAATAGCCTTACCAAAGATATCGCATTTCCGGTTTCGAGCCCGGGCCCCGGGCTCTCTCTCGTGTTGCACGGAGTTCGCCAATATTCGCGAAGGAGCGAAAGAAAACGTAAACTGGTTCCGGCGATCGTAAAACGAGCAACAAGTTCGAGCACTTGGTTCCTGCGTCGCGTTGCGATCCGACAGCGTTTACGATCGAATGGCTCGCCCCGCGCTTGGCTTATCCATTGGATACTCCGTGTACCGCGATGCCTCGGTAGAGTGCGTGGAAAGAGAGAGAGAGAGAGAGCGCGGCGAGGAGGCATAAATAATGAAAAGGGTGAAGGCTCACGTCGACGGAAATACCGCACGCGTTAAGGGTAAGTGCGGAGCGGTCCTCCACATCGCCTCGCGGGCAGCCCTCGGTTTCTCGCAGCCTCGTAATATACGAAAAGCCGAGAGACACGAGTGTGCGACTTACTCTCTCTTGGATGGAAGTACGCGAGCCGGGAGAACGCGGGGACCGGGAACAGCCCGAACTTGTGCCAATGTAAACTTTCGCACATGTTTTTCCGTACGTTCACGTGTGTACGGAGGGTTTATACACAGGAACTGCTTAAGAGATGGAGAGCAACGGTGAAAAACGGAGTCCCGGCAGAGCATGGGAGACTCCGCGACGGAAACTCGAGCCACGCTTGTGTATTTAGTACGCGCGCGAATGTATACGAAAGCCAAAGTGGCGAAAGTGCAGGGCCAAATGTCATGATCTTTCTTCTAGCCTCGAACCGCGCGCCGTTCATCGAGTATCTGCCGCCGCATCCTCCCCGCATTTATATTTAGTTGGAAAACACAACGATCGATATTTCGAGTCCCAGTTTGGAGGGAACTGTCCATGAAAAGTGCACTGATTTGCCGGAAAACAAATTACGGATCGCTCCGAAAATATCCTCGTTCCTCGGCGCGTGTCCCAACTTTTTTTATCTCCCAATTATTTCCTTCCCTCGTCGGTCATTAACACTGTTTCGTAACGAGAGCGCTTTGACAATGGGAAGAATATTTAGACTCGCGATCACTTTGTCCTCCGAAACTCTGACAATGAGGCACCGGCTCGCCCGAATTTCTGCGGATGACGGATCGGCTAGTTTCATTTGAAATCACTTTTGTGGAAAATACGCAGCAATAAAGCCATCCTTAATAATTAATGCTCGCGAGTATCTTCAAAGGACATCGAACTTCCTGTTATTTCTAGACGATGAATCGAGTCGAATAAACGTACTTTGCCACCTGCCTGGAAGCTTGTCGCAGAATCGTATTTTTAAATCATTTTTTAAGCTGTCGATTTCAGACGAGTTGGAACGAATTCGATAACAATCGGAAAGACGCTTGGGATAATTTGGGATGAAACTTACGACGCTGAAGTTTCCAACGTTGGAGTCCAACGAAATGAACGAAAAAAACGTTTGTAATACACCAATTTTTTATTTCACGAATCGTTGGTGCAGCTTGCAAAACTACGAATCGTTACGAATCGCAAAAATTTGGCAGAGAACAAAATAGGAGAATTACTGGAATTATTGGAGTTTTTTTCGATCGTTTCGTTGGACTCCAACGTTGGAAACTTCAGCGTCATATGAAACTTTCGGTTTTTCAAAAAGTGTCTGAATATAATGTAGATCATGCCCGAAGGATCGTGTCTCATGGGTCTCTAAATTGCATCGACTTTAACTTCCTATAATTAAAGTAATTATCACTCTAAATTAATGAAGTAAATTTTTTCAACTTGTCCTTTGGCGAATGAAATTACAAGCCATTGATTAATCGGGGATCCATCACTGATCGAACTCGAAATTTTATTCGTCCCTGGCTAAAGTACTATAATTTTTTTTATGTAAAAAATCGCTTTAGAGAGCGCAAAGGGAAAACAGAACGGGAAATGGATGAAGAAAAAAGTGTTAATAAGAAGACAAAAGGCTGTGACAAGAATGGCCCGAGCCAAGACGAAACAAAATACTGAAATAAGCAAATGTGAGGTCATACGAGTGCTCGTTACCAATTTCGTTCAATCTTTAACGTAATATGTCTTCATTACTAGTAAGACAATCGTCTCGAATTTTTTCCCAAACCTTCGTTGTTACACTTCATTGTTATTGCGTGCTTTTTCATAAACTTCGTAAGCGAAGCGTTCATTCGTTATATGGAAAGATAAACGATTTTTTACGCGTACAATAGTCCCTACATTTTCTTCATATTTAAGCACGTTTGTTTAAATAACGAATAAGGCGAGCCCTTTAAAATGTGATACGCGTGTGAGTCGACTAGCCATTTAAACCCTGTGCAAGTTTCAAGACTTCCTTAAGAAAATCGTCCCCTGCATGAACTACCTTAAGAAAAAGTATTTCCTAAAAATCACTGATTATCGTTCCAACGACAAGAGGAACAAAACATTTTGGGTGAATTACCGCTAAATATTGTTTTTCGCTGATATCTAAAACTCATTGAATTCCACGGGATTTTAAAATGCGAGAAAAAAATCGTTGGGCTGATAGAGAAAGGGGCGTAGCGAACGGAAGAACGCGAAGTGCGCATCGAGAGTCGCGAGCAGCAAAGTCAATTATTAAAGAAAGCAAGAGTGGTTCGTGCGCGGCGCGCGGGAGATAGTGATTGCAATAACGGAGCATAGAGAACGTCGCAGGCCATCGACTCTCTCGGTGCACCAGGAAGCGAAAACTCACGATCTATCGTCGTCCCCTTCCCTCCCCCTGCCCTTTCTCTCGCTCTCGCTCTCTTACTCTTCGCTCCTCTCCACGCTTCTCTGGTTCTCTTAACCCTCAGGCCGTGTGCGATTCCCGTTGGAGCTACTACTGCAATAATCTCGCTTCTAGTCACTTTCACTAGTGACCTACTGTTACGACGATTCTGGCCCTCGGCAGTGTCCGGCGGGGAGGGTACGAGGGGCGTTACGTGCTGGCTTTGCAGCGGTGCTTCGTCTACTAATAATTGCCTGCGAGCTGTCAAAATCGGGGTTGAAAAATGCTGCGAAACATTGCTGGTCGGTTCGTATATTGAAAAAGAATAAACTCGCAGAGTAAATCGAGCCGAGTTGCGTCACAAGAAAAAACGACTATCAACGTACACTTCGATCCGTCCGTATTTTTCTCCTCTTCGTCTGACCCTTTGTTCCCGGTGAGCAATCACAGCTGAGGCGTTAGAGTCTGCGGGGGCAACTCGGCCGTGCACGAAGCGAGGATCTCGCGAATAATCAGCGAGCTTCCGCGTCACGATTTTTCGTGATCCCGCGAAGCGCGAAGGAGCCCCGAAGATCGCTGCATTCGCGAGATCCCCCCCGCGCGATCGATCGCCGCTGTTTGGATTGCCGGAGTAAATACTGCTCGAGCGATTCCTCGAAACATCTTTCCGCAGGAGGAGAAACTGTCTGGCGGTATTTCAACGGTGGAATCGCTCGGGATCGATTAGCAGCTTTCCTGGCCTCCTCCTCCCCAGAAAACTCATCGCGAGTCGTACAAAATGTGCTCGAAATTCTCACGAGCCCGATCCTCCACCGCGCGCGAATGCACGAGACACGCGCACCCCCTCCCAAACGACCTGCTGTCGAAATCGCGAACCGCAGCGAGAGCAAACGAAGAAAGAGAACTTGTTCTTCCCTTCGGACAACAAAATGAAAGGGCTGACCCGCCCCCTCCGACCCTTCGCGATGCACTTGCACGAAACGATCGAGCTAACGTTACCTACGCACACACGGCAAGAGCTCGTTCGTGGGTGTCACGACGTACCTGCGACCGCGCGCTCGTGTGCGGCCCTCTCTCTCTCTCGCTCTCAGACCATGATCGCACGCAACATACATAAATAACGAGGAGAACGAGCGCGTACGATATCAAGCGATGCAGCCATAACGGCAGCGTGGGAGAGACGAAGATGCCGGGACTTTGGGCTCGTCGAGGAGAGTCCGAGCGTGCCGTTGCAGCGGTGAAAGTTACCCGAGGTCAATCCGCAACGGCGCGTTTATACATATGAATTCATATGGAAATAAACCGAACACGAGTTTCATCGTGAATTCATCATTTTACGAAAACAATGATTGACGATTATCCTTTCGGAAAAAAACTTTATCGAGGGTCAGGATTCAGGAAAGCTTATGGGGATTCGGCATTTTTTTTCGTCACTGCGAGCCGAAATCCACGGCTCGATTCCCGTCGCTTCTCTCCAGACGAAAACGTTTGTGGGAAATTGCACAGTTTCTCGTGTGTTCCTACATTTTTTAAGTACTTTTGACGCTTCGGTTAAAAGTTCAGGGAAGAGACGACACGGGGACGGATTCTCGTCCTGCTCCGTGTGCTTTTCGCACTCGTTTAGCTTTTAATAACTGCCACGCGCGTTGAAAGCCCGGGGTACAAGTGAATGCTCGTCTGTGTATTTGTTCGCGGCCCCGCGACGGTATGCGATCGTAAACGCGTGCGCGCGCGGGGAAATAAAATCGCAGAATCTCCGGGAACGGAGTAACGAACACTTTTAGAGTCCCTCGTGAGCGCTCTAGCGACAGCAGCTTCAGTGAATGATTTTCTGCGTGCGGAAAATTGAGGGTCGGATGACAAATGAAAAGCTCCGAAGCAGCCTTGGACTCGCAAAGAAGAAAAGCAATAATTTTGTCACGCTCTCGAATCATCGCTTGGAAAATCGACGCATTTTCGTCGGATGATACTCCCTCCAGGAATTTCTTTCCAATTTTTTTTCCAGGGACCGGAGTCCACGAAAACGATGCCGAGATGACCCACGACCCGTTGACAAACGCCCAATTGGGAATCCCCGAAGCTGAAGACCGGATCACGCCCACAAAGTGATTCGCTCTTTTGTCAAATCGCCATGCGCGCGTTAATTTCTATGAGCTCATTGGACACGAAATTTCTCATTTGCATGAATAAATATGAGTGGAAATGCACGGTTAATGTCCGTGTGCGAGCGAACCGTTCGTATTGCGGATGGAGCGTGTCTCTGCAGCTCCAGTCATTGACCCTGGTGGGCCCATGCGCATCGTTTACGTTGTTCATGGACTGGCACCATCCGATGTGGCAGCCCGTGCACGATAGAGGCCTCTCCGTCACTCTCTCTCTCTCTGTTTTTTTGCACTGGTTTCCTCGCGTCCGTTTCTGCCGCGCGAGAAGCGCTTGAATCGGCAGTTTCATTGCAGACAATCCATGCGCTGGGCGCTCGTGCGATTCCGTAATAAAAATGACGCAATTCGAGAGCCCCGAAGTCTGCATTTCCGTTCGTTCGAATGCTCACTCGTGCGGGAGGAAAAATCTCCGTTTTTTGCCGCTTCGATCCGCGAGTCGAAGAGCCGAAGTGCGGCGGGGAGGCAAGCGACGAGGGGAACGAATAAAAGGAAAATAATTGCTACGCTGATGATCTTGTTTACCGTTGATGGGCGCCCTCTCATTAGTACAGCAGCATCGTAAGAACATGTGAGCGAGCGATAAATCACGGTGCTGAGAACGGCGCGATACGATTTTCGCAGTGAGCTAAACTCCGCGCCCGCGCAGTGTAAACTTCAAAGTTTATTTATTTCTTTCGAACATCGAGCATCACTGTTCGTTTGATTCTCCTCGAAAGGTCCTGATGCGAGAGCATTATAAATAATCGCGGGCTGTGCTCAGCACACGTTCGCCTGGACATCTTCGCGGTGGAGTAATTCATGCGGAGAAAAAGTCCGGAGCATTTTTCGCTCCGGCCTCGACACAAAGTGCTCCACAATCTCCTCGAAATCTGCTGTACAACTTTGTAAGAAGAGTCGTGATCGACACATTATATGCGGCGATAAATTATTGACTCGCCGATCGGAAAGTTTACTCGAAAAATAGAGAACCGGAGTGGACTGCTCCGGATTTCTCAGCATTCCTAATTTTTCTTATCGACTTTTATCATCGGTATTAACGCCGTAAGCTTCGATGTTATTAATCCCCGGTGCGCATAGAAAATAATGAACGCGCTCGAGATATTAAGTGCCTGCTCGAATATATTCGCAAAGTCAACACGCTCGCGACTAGAGCATGCGAATGCGAGCGCGATTATGAAACGGGCTATAGCGCAACGAGAGGGAAAGAAAAAGGAAAAGGAAGAGAGAGAGAGAGAGAGAGAGAGAGAGAGAAAATTAAAACTGGCGGCTCGTATAGGCACTCGTTATCCCGATAACCGATCGCTGCGAATGTACTTGAGCTGCATCGCTCTCGGGCAGCTCGCACCCGGGGTTTATGTGAAATATGCAACGCAACGCTTCACCAGTATGTTATTATGGACTTATGTAATTGATATCGTTGAAGGCGAGGCGAGTGCGAGGGGGAGGGAGGGAGATACGAGCGTAGAACCTGACTGCGCGTTGTGAGTGATAAGCTCGCGGAAAACTCATTGGAACCGGAAAAACGAGGGTATAATCATTGAATTGGCAAAATAAGCTTGTCGAAAAAAAAGGTTGAGTGAAATTTCGTGTGAAATGTGAGGGAACTCTAAGCGAAGCTGGTATTTAGACTTTGAAAGTTTTCTCTCCGAGCTCGTATCGAGTTTGAGAGTGGCGACCGGGTACGGGGCGCGGTGCCCCGATGACCTTTTCTCACTGCGCCACGCCGACGAATTTCCGCTCGGAAATGCTCGCGCGAGAGCGCCGTAATGGCTCGAAAAATGGAGGAAGATTGTGGGAGTTTGGGGATTTTAAAAACATGATTCTCCACGGTGGGGAACTCTCGGATCGTTGGCATCTTCGTGGAAGAATATCCAGGAGCTCAAATAGCTCGGGCGACGCGCGCGAGCCCTCCTCGTAAATTCTTATGTCCCATTCACTCGCGCGTTTACAAATCCCTCGCTCGATCGCGGGGTCCACCTACGCAGACTCGGCGATGCGCTCACCTCGCCGAGTGTCTGCGCCTCGTGCAGCTCGTTTTTATACATTTTCCTTTCGTTCTCGTCTCCCTTTTGCCCCCTCTTCGCTAATCTTCAAGCTTCTCGTGGCGCGCACTTTCTCGTTTCATCGTTTCTATGCGGACTCACACGCGCGCGCGCGCGCGTTTTTGCACGCACGTACGCGCAGTAATTTTTTGTTATTCCTCGGGCTGCTTCTTCCTCGCACGAGCGCGCGGGCACAGGCGATTGCATTTCGATGTATTTTTACGCCAGAGTCATCGCTCCCACGGTGTATTTTTATCGGGAAGAAACCCCACAGATATGTAACGCTTCTCTCGCTTTTCTGCCGTACGCACAAAGTCACCATTCCGCCTGCTCCTTCGGCATCGAAAAAAGATTTTTCAACTCGATCCCGCCGGATTCAACAATCCCGCGCGTCGCCGAAGCTGCTCGAAAGCTCGGGAGAAAAGCGGGCGAGAAACGTTGGCTCGAGAAAGTTTTAGAAAATCGTCGACTCGACTCTCGATTACGGAGAGCGAGGTCGACGAATATTCGTCGGTGAATCCGCCGAGGCGAACAACCCGAACTCCCAATCGCGCAATTCGATTCGGAGACGCGCGAAAATGCAAATTTTCTTTAAACGCACAAGCAACGAGAAAAAAGTGCGTTTTTTCGAGACACTTTCTGGTCTTTCAGCATCCCCGCGTTCAAGCCCCTTTGACCGTGACGCCGAGCTGATTTAGCGCCGACTGCAACGAACCTGGCGAAGGAACGTTTGAACCAGCAACGAGAGAAAGAGCGATAAAGCTGCGCTCCGGTAGCTCAGCTCGCACGCTCATAAATATGTGCATATACGCGCACGCACGTGTCTCAATGTTTATAAGCACAGAGCGAGGCGTAAAATACGGGCGAGCGAAAAATTTTCATGGCCCTAGAAGTAGTAAAGTGCGCACCTAGATGTGCCTACTTGGGCGTGCACGAGCGATGATTAAAGCTCACGAACGTGCTCGCGAGAACGAATCTTTCAGTCTTTCCATAGAAAACTCATTTGGAAATTCAAAAGAATATTGCGCCCCCGGAGAAATATGCTCGCGAATAGATCGAGAACTGTGCGGTTATAAAATATCGTTGGTAATAACGCACTAAACTCATGCAAACGCGCGTGACTCAACGCCCTGTCTCCATTTCTATTCGTGCACACTTTTCTCGTACAGGACGCGTGAATCTCTCGCTCCATTTAAAAGCGAATTTCAATCGCGGGTTATTCTCTCAAATAAAACTAAATTTTATTCATTCTCACGCTTCGGAGGAACCGAAAAGTGTCCGATCGAAGTTCTCGACCTAATTTCCAGTTAAAAAATTAAAATGCGTGACGAAACTCTGGCTTGATACTGTTTTTGTATCCTTCCAGCAATCCTCATTAAATTCGAGTCAAAAATTTCGAGCATAATTTCCTGTAACTTCAATCCAATATTTCCAGCGTCGAACCTCAACGAGGTTTCGTCGCAAACGATAAAAGTTTTTTCAACTCGTCGTCGACGTCGCGCGTTCGAATGATAACGTTACCGGTGACTCGTCGTCGTTGTCACAAGCTTTTTCTTCCTCTCGCGTATACACCTTGCGATCTGTTGACCTCCCAGAATAAAGGGTGCGCGAGGTGCATCGGAAAACGCGAACAATTTGCAAGGCTTCTGCGAGTTTTCCTGCTTCCTCTCGTCCGATTACTTCGGGAGCCCACGATAACGCGCGAAACAAAATTCACTTCATTCTAGAAGGGAAGAATTCGTCGTCGGATAGAAACAAAACGACTCTGGAATACGAGCGCGAAAGGAGATGAAGAAGTGAAGCATAACGGAGAGCTGGAAGTCGATGGGGATATCACGTTTGACCGATAAGCATTTATTCACGCCTCGCACGCTCGCCTTTTATTTCATTCGCACTGTTTACACGGACTGCGCACGGCTGCAGTAATGCATTAGTGAAAATGGCTGCGTGATCCTCTGAAAAAGTTCAGATCATCGAGCTTCCCTGCGCAATTTATCGATCGAGTTCATAATTCCATTATTTAATAAATTATTATACAATATCGATTCCGAGTACGATCACGATGAGAGAGAATTTGAACCTCTGTCACGAGATGTTGGCGCGAGACGCCAGCGGCGAGGATCCGAAACATCGTTCTCCATATTCGCGAAAGATGAACTTCTCCGAATCGAGAAAAGAAACGCGCGCAAAAATATCTTACGAGGCGTGTACGAATAGCGTTGAAGTTTATAAAAGTTGCTGCGAAACCGCGAGAGTCTCCGCGAAAACCTCGTTTTTTTCGCTCTTTCAAAAATGATTTAGAGACAAAAAGAGGTCGCGGGCAGACCGCAAAAAATGAATGGCAAAAGTTTTTTTATTTTTCTCGTGAAGTAACATCTGTGGCAATTGGAAACATCGAAAATGGCCGATCGGCTGACTCGCAAGGTCCGAAAGTGGGGACATACCGCGGGTGCATCGTCCTCGAGGAGAAAGTTTGTTGCGGCATCGTATAATACGTGCGCGCGAGCTCCCCGCGCTGTACCGACCGCAATTCTATAACCCAGGCCTCCACGACGAGAGAGTCTCGCGATACAAGTTTTTTAGCCAACACAATATAGTTGCATACACGCGGAGACACGCGGCAGCAGGATGGTGTGAAAGAGCCTAGCCTGGGATAAGATTCAATCGGATTGGATGCTTTTTTTTAACCTACGCTCGCAAACACGAGAGCTCCGTCTAGTGCGCTCTCCGCGAGTCACTAAGCGTTGCGCAACGCTCGCTCTCGAGCAATAAACTATGCCGGGTTTTCAACGCTCTCCCGTGTATCCTTTCTGGACTTCGAGTCCCACGATTTCAATGCTTTTTTTACGAGCTCAAAGAGATGGGGACAGGCGAAAAGTATTGGGAGAAAAAAATCCGGAGAACGAGTCGATTCGAGTTGTTAATTAGCGAAGCGCAGCAACGATACGAAGGAAGAAAAATAATTTCAAGTCGTCGCGAGGCTCTCAACGAAAGCGCGTTCACCAGCAAACGCTTCCGCGAACGACGCACTCACCGGAAAACCGTCGTCACGAATCCGCGTCGCACTTGCCCGAAAGCTGAAGTGCAATTTGCTAAATTTCCCGCCTAGCTCGATTCGGAGCGCGAAGATAGAAGCGACGTGAAATCGAAAAGAAGGTGAAACAATGCGTCGCACGATTTCTGGCAATCGTGAGACAGCGCACGCGGCGTGCACGCGCACGAGCCCGTCGATGAATAATTGCGAATCCGCGGCGTCATTCGTCGGCGATCCCGCATGACGAGGGAAACTACAAAGTTTGTGTAAAAGCAAAGAAGACTGCGTGCAATCCAAATGTGAATTAGCCAACGATGTTTCTCACAGAGTTAAGAGCTCCGGTAAGGAAAGCTCGTAAGAACGACTGTCCTTCACCTCTCACTAAAATATATGCACACGCAGACGTTTATTCTTATTGTTATGATGATTTTTCCATTATCCACCTACACGAGGGATTTAACCCTCGGGCGAGTGTGTCGTGAGATGGAGATTCGAACAAAAGGATAATGCAATTCTCTCCGCAGTGCACACAGGTACGAAGTTACCTATAGCCCGGGGCAGCAGCGAGAGCAGGCCGGCTTTGTAAAAACCATTCGTACGTTCACCTGCTGCTCTCCGTGCGCCTCGCTCATAGCCGCGCGGGGTGAGACGGCCCTCGTGCGTGGGCATATTTGTATCTGTGTCAAAAGTCCGTGCGCGTCCTGCCCTCTGCGAACCGGAGAGCCGGCGCGGCGTCGCGATTCGCGTCTGATTGAGCGGTCGACACGAACTCTGCGCGAGATTGAAACCCATCGATCCGGCCCCAAGGACCGCGGTGATCGAGAAAACTTTTGTGAAGAAAACTTTGAAAAAGAGTCGCATTAAGAATTCCACTTGCCGCAGTCCAGCGCGCTCCTCGAAATACGAAATCCCGGGAGCGTGTCTTTCAGGATTTGATGCAACGATTTTTTGATCCTTGGTAAAACCAGGATCGTGCGCGCGAGTGTGTTGCGAAAAAGCCGAGGGGAGCTCGAGACTTTTTGGGGCGTTCAAAGTCTCGTTACTCGCCTCGCTTTTAGTCGCTCGATCATGAGTTTTTAATCGGAGGATCATCCTCGTGAGGAAGTCGCGGAGCTGCGCGTACGCGGATTGCGCAAACTTCGGTCCACGTTCCACGACGAAACACAATCGCGCCCTCGCGCGCAGCGAATCGTAATCCCGAAAAACTGCGAAACGCGCGCGCGACCCCTCGACGCGACTGCACGAAACTGTTTCTATGCACCTGCAACCCAGTTTCGTTTGATGGCTCTCGTAAAAGCCGCGTTACTGCTCCGCAGCGAAGAACGCCCCGCGCCTATTCGGATCATTGTTACTCCGATTCCACTCATCGATAACGCGCACCACAAAACCGGGCACCTTCCCAACGCGTAACCCGGATCTGTGGGCCGCACGGTGCAGCCTGAGGATTTTTTAACCAACCGCCCCGCATTATCAGTTCGAGGACTTGCAATATTTTATCCTCGATTCACCACAGTTCGCATAAAGTTACGAGTTACGAGTTTGATATTTCCAAGTACGAGACACGCCCGCAGTCGGCGTTCGATATACTATTGTGTAAAGACGCGCGCTCGATTAAAGGTCAAATCGAAAAAGCTTTGCACCGTTGGCAAGATCGGTTCGAAGGATCGTTTCGACGCGCCAAATTCATCGACTGAATTCGCTCGATCGCACTTTTGGTATTTGATTCGACAAACTTCTGTCGAATGGCTGTTTTATTCGTTGGAGATTTTAAGGGCTTTGAACGGTGTTAACGTTGGAAGTTTAGGGGTTTTTTGTTTATTTTATGAATAAACGTTGACTCGAGGGATTTAAGGTGGTTCGTGGACGAAAGGATTTTCTTTAGAAAGTTTGAAATTTAGACAGAGTTCAAATGGGACTGACACGCATATCAAATTTTGAAGATTTCTTATTGGTTGTTTAGATAAACGTGTTTAAATATGAAGAAACGCTTCTTACGAAGTTTAGTTTTTCCAGTGCTTCTGGAAATTCTTAAGATGATGAATCAGTCGGCAATCACAACCGTGAGTGCGAGAGAGATAGCTGCAAATTTTGAAAAGGAAATTTTTCCACATCGTTCGTCTGATCGAAAAAATAAAAATGACATCGGATTTTTGCGATCGTGTGCTGCGTACGATGACATTTTTATTATTTTAATAATCGGACGAACGATGTCAAAGAGTTTCAATTTCAAAAATTCGAGGTGTGATTACCGACTGATCCATCATCTTGATGGAAACTTTGGCTAATGAACGAACGACACGGTTTTCATGGATCTTTGTAATCGTGGCCTGGATTTAGGGCCATAAATCTGCTTGTATGAACTCGCGTTGAACTCGCGTGCTCCCTGTCATCCAGCAGCTAAATATCACGAGTAGAGTCGTTATTCATCAATTTTCAGGAAAGAGGTCTCTCGACTCGAAAAACAATCGTTTTCTTTCGTTCGCGCGATGATAAATAATTCGAGGAATACGTAACGAGGGCTAAGAGTCGAGCGACCAATTCCTGATCTGCTGAGCGAACAAGTAGCAAGTCCTCGGAACGTAGATTTCGGCAAAACGCGAGGCTTCCTGGTGAAAACAAATTTTCGCAATACCGCGGAGCTTTGTTCTGCCGAAATAAGCACGAGCTCCAAGTCAAATATATTTCGTCCGCGGAACGTGAAAAGTTAATACGCTGACGCTGCAATTTTTTGTTCGGTTCACCTGGAAATTTGCAGACGTCGACGGATTCTTGCATTTGCTTCGATCATCGAAGAACACATCGGATTCAATGTCGAAGAGTTCGTAAGAAACGAGCATCGGAAAAGCGGAAATTTGCGACACCCAACGAGAGCCGCGAACCTAATTGCGTCGTCGTAATCGATCCCGGCGTATTAAACCGCTGATCGCAACTCGATCGCAACGGAAACGAAACTTTCCGATTCGTTAATCGATAATTCCGACTCTTTTTCGCGCTCACTCGTCTCTCTTACGCGCGCGCGCGCGTAATAGTTGTTTGAAAAACGCGCATATTTCGTCGCCGCCACGCGAATTTCATTGTAGGCTATAGAAGTTTGCTTTAAGCGCGTTCGTTGCCCTCGACTCCTGCAAACACGTGTCTCTGCGTGTGGGTGTGTACCGAGCAATATTCCACACATGAAAAGTGCAGCTCGGGAGGCTCCGACCGCGGAGTGTAGCTCGCGTGATAACTCGAAGAAGTTGCGTATACGAGTTCGAATTTTCTTTCGACGATATGAGCACCAAAATGCTTCTCGACGCATCTCCGTGCATCGATTCGCCTCGAAATGGCAAGTGACTGTCAAACGTCGATTGCAGAAAGCGGCTTTAAGCACAAAAGCAGGCCCTCGCATGTACGCGCGCACACACGCAGCATAACGGAGAAAAGAAACGAAATGGAAGTGAAGCGAGAGCTTCGCCTGGTTGAACACTCGACCGGCTGGAAGAGGCGAGTGAAAGTTCTAAACGGCCGCGACCGCAGCCAGCACCGACGCTAGCTCTCGTGTATACCTGCAGTCGCGTACAGCCTCGTTCAGAGTCACCAGCCAAATTAATTTCCACTTTTCAATCACCCGCGTCACGGTTCAACTTTTCACTACAATGCGATTGACAAATTTGAGCAAGTGAAGAAACTCCTGAAGCCAAAACGATGAACAAAACTCTTGCTGCGTTTCATGAGGAGTCGATAAAAAAGAGTTTTTCGAATCGAACCACAGGATTTCTGGGGCTCGATTCGCTTCTAATCACAGTCAAAAGACGATCACGAAAATCCCGAATAAATCAATTGAAATTCCAACTATTTTCGTTTCATATTTCGAGTCCAATCTTTAACGAGAAAACTTTACGAAAATCATAAATTCGAAGGAACGAATTTCCCTGGAATGAGAATAGCGAAGTATTTTTCTCTTATGAATCGCCCTGTAGATGCATGTACACGCCGTTATCTTACGATCGCGGAAAGACAGAAAACGATCGACGCAGGACACTTCATGCCCCGATAGAGTACCCCGTGCCGCCACGAGAGATCGGTCTGGCGAGAAAGAAAATAAAGAAATATACTGCGGATGAATAAAAAGTATGAGCCCGAACCCGTTCCGCTGGTTGTTGCAGAGTCATTCGAGCCAACTAACGGGTTAGAGCCGTAACCTAGACTTGTGGTAGCGCGCCGCAAGTAACCCATGCGATGCTTCTCTCGTGAGCCTTACTCGAGGTACCGCTACCTTATTCACTACATTAATAGTCCGAGCGTGCACAGTTCGAGCGATCCTCCGCACACGATCCGCTCCCCCTTTCTTTCCTCAAGAGCCTTGTGGAAGTGCAAAATATCTGTGTCACGTTGACGCTCCAGGAAAATCGATCTGAAATCGGTGGGTAATGAGGAAAATTAAAATTCCTCGAATCCCTTATTTTGGGATCGCTTTTTCGCGGGTTCTCGTTTTAACTCGATTTCTCTCATTCTAAAACCAATGACGATTGAGTTTGATTTAGTTGGAAAATCTCGCTGCATCATATTTGAAAGACGGGTTATTAAGGAGGTCCAAGAGAATCTTATGGAAATATTATTTTCCAACTCTGCAGAATAAGATTTTTTAAACAGAAAGCTTTAAAGAGAGTATTAAACTTTTGGGGGAATATGCCGACGATTCACCGTCTCGAAACAGAGATATTTGTTCTCGAGGTTCGCTGTTTTTTTAAAGCTTTCGTGAGAGCTCATGTTTAACCTGTCATTTTTAACGATTGATATCTCGATTACCAGCGTTAAGCGCTGTTCAACAAGATTCACGCAAGTTTTCAATTCAGTCACTTGGAATAATAAAATCCAATGTATTTTTCTGTGGTATCCTGTCGCTCGAACTTCCTTAAAGACCCGCAAATCAAGTTCAAACCGGAATTAACGAGTTTTTGAGAATTGCTGAAAATCGGGGCGGTTAGAACGAAGTATTCTGAGCTTCGAAGCAAAGTTTGTCTCGAAAATTCGATTCCCGGTGGTGGCGGGGAATTCCCTCGCGGTGTGGAATTTTTGGCCTCGTCCACGCATTTACCTGTTTTATTTCGCTTTCCAAACTCGTGAAAATCTTGCGTGGGAGAAGCTCGAGTAAAGGTAAGTTACGAGCCTAAGTAGCGCGTCGTTCTTCGTTTCTCGTGTCGCTCGCGCACCTTTGCACGCTGCTGGATCGAGGTTATCTCATACTTGAACTGCGGATATGCAAAAGGAAACTTGGCGAAAGAGAAAGGATTTTGCGGCGGGTTGTCATGAGAGGGCGATTTGGCGAGTGGCGAGCTCGCGAAATGAAATATAAGCGCGTGCCAACGATCTGACACACGTGCACAAAGGTGGATCTACGTGTGTTTCATACCGATGCGCGTCTCGTTCGATCGAAGATCGGGCGTGGAGGAGCGAACCGTGGTTCGAGCGAGGCGGTGCAGCGAGCCGTTTCCTAGCTCGGAGGCGCCGCGTCGTCAACTTACTCACGTTACCGCTATCCGCAGCGCGGAGACTCGAGCTGACAGCACAGTCCATGCACTCGGCGTCATCGTCGCGTCCCCGATTCTACGAGCCTCTTCGCAGTCGAGTCGCGTTCCTCCTCGCCCGTTATCCTTATTCTCCCTTTCTCCGGCTCTCGATGTCCAGCCCGGGTCTTCCGCGGAGCTTATTTCTCTTTCACTCTCGATCCCTCGTGTTCCGCTCTTTCGAGCGTTTCCCTTTCTTTTTTCCGCTCTTCATTCTCACTTGTCGCGCGCGCCGCTTGCGCGTTCGCGAGTTTCGTTGCGCTTCGGCGGAAAGGAGCGAGGGAAGATCGAGTCGTCTTTTCGAGCAGCACCGATCGCGAAGGCGGACGGCTCAACGTTCGGGAATTATTTCACTCGAAACCTGCTCTTCCTGGCGAATTATTGTGGAGTCCTGGAAATGTTGTCGGAGCGAGCCAAACTTTCGGCTTTTTCCCCATCAATTTCCCCCCTGCAGAGCCCTCCTGGCCACTGCATTGGAGCAGCAAACAAACGCTGATTTCGTAGCATTTATATAACGAAGATGAAACGTATCTCGTTACGATAGCACGCCCCCTCCCAATCAAAATATGATAACAGTCATTTCGGTAGGAAACGTCAAAGCGATTCATGACTGGCATCAATGGTGCGGAGCTTCGGTCCTCGTTGATCCATAATAATGAGCGTGTGAGTCAGCTTTTGTTTGAATAGACACGAGAGACCCTCCCACTCATAGCCTCTTCGTGAACAAACGTGCCTCGATCTCGATCGAAGTTTCTAGTCGCTTTTTAAATACGTTCGAATTCACAAAGGGAGTCAAAATGCTTTGATGTTTTGGGGTTTGTGCATCGAGTTTTAACGAAAACGAATGAAGAACTTTCGACGATGTATGCTCATCGACGAGCCCAGAGATTATTAGACTGACCAAAAAAGCCTTTTTGGAAATATTTTTCAGGGTATTTCGTGGGTTCTATCGAAAGGCAGAAGTGCGTGGTTGGAGGGAAGCAAGAAAAGTCGACACGAAAAACTTGATTAAAATGACAATGAAGAAGAAAAAATAGCGTCTGCATACAAACGTTTCGATTGTGTCGTTTAGTCCACACTCGGTTCTGTCTAGCGCACATTTGCTTTCGTTTTTTCCAGAGCGGATGTTTGATGCACGCGCGTATGAAAAGACAAAAAAGGTGAAGAACCCCACACACTTTCGTCGATTACATATGCAGACCGAGAAACTCTCCGGATAATCAAATATTCTCGTCTCTTTATCTCGCTCACAATGAGCGTTCTACTTCGCGCGGGCGATGAAGAGAAATAAATTGAAGAAATACGCGTGATGCTTTGCTCATCACCTGAACTATCGATGCCCTTCGGCACTCGTGCGATGCTTGGAAACGTGGAATTTGAGAGAGCGAATGAAAAAACGGACTGCGCAACAAGACAGCGACCAGGGAGTCGAGGGTCTTTACCAATATTTTGATAGCTTCATCGAATTGATAAAAAAATTAGGAAAAACCTAACAGAAACTGAAAAACAGGGAGAGAGAAAAAAGGAGCAAACTCGATCTGTGAATACCAGGGATTCAGCGAATCTTGGATCAGTAGAGAAGCAGCAGATGGGAAAAGCAGGCCTTTGGAAGAGTGGATCGTGCCCGTACAAAGCCCGAAGGAGTTCGGGAAGCATGTTGGAACTCGAAGCAACAGAAGTACAGAGCACAGCTAAGCGAGAAATCGCGTTGAAACTCGGTGCATGGGCGGAGAGCGTCGGGGGCGAGAAGAGGCAGCGTGGAAGCGATCCGCAAAGTAAGGAAGAGCGAGCGAGAGGTGAGAAATCGAGAAGAAACGATACGGCGAGCCGGAGAGGGGATGGAAAAGCAGATTGTCGGAGCC
Source organism: Venturia canescens (assembly GCF_019457755.1). Classification (NCBI taxonomy): domain Eukaryota; kingdom Metazoa; phylum Arthropoda; class Insecta; order Hymenoptera; family Ichneumonidae; genus Venturia; species Venturia canescens. The sequence continues at coordinate 7,337,869 of NC_057425.1, forward strand.
GCGAGTCGTTGGTCGAAAAGAGACGGAAAAACAGGGCCGCGAGAGTGGGAGGCTAGTCGACGCGGTGTTTCTCTCGCGGAGGTTGTTGGTGGGGGAGTTTGTACGTACTCGCTCGATGGTGGGGGGGGGGGCGAGAGAGAGAGAGAGAGAGCGACGCGCTCGGTGTCATTGCCTCGACGCTCAGGGCGGCCAGTGACTCCATCACTGACCTAGTGCCGAGAATTGCCGAGCCGAGGCGTACCTCGACGAACGAGAGGACGTCGACCTCGCGCGAGAGCTCTCGCAGCCAGCGATGCTGCCGGCCTCCAATAGTGACGTGCGCGCGCTCTTATACCACCGCGCACATACGAGAGTGTGGGAGCGACGAGGACGGAGGAGAAAACACACACGCGCGCGGCGTCCGTTCCGCGCGTACCAACACTCCTCTGCACCGCTCTCCGCGTATATTTGTGTGCTCCTCGCAGCGGGAGAAAGCAGCTCGAGTTATACGCACACTCGAGGCGAACTGTAGGAGCGAACGCGTCATCACTCACGACGACGACTGCTGCTCTGGCTCACTCGCTCGGCTGCTCCCTCCGAGCACGCAGCTTACCAACGTTGCTCGCGAATCATCGAACGGCTTTCGTTGCGGACGGCTATTGGCCGCTTTCGACCGGACCAAAAACCATGGTTTCATCGGTTTTCGATTTCGTAACTCAAGCTTCGTTGTGGAACGAAAGTTCAAACGGGCCCTCGGTTCTTCCGGGGCTAGAATCAAACGAATTTTTCCTGTTCCAGGATCCCCCTACGTTTTGTAGCTTCCAGATATCGATCTTCGGACGCCTTGCGGAGCGCGAACGAGGCGAGAAATTTTGAAACTGAACGCGGAAACTCGCGGTTTTAATCGCTCTTTTGTACTACAGCGAAATCGATGCACCAAAATCATTGTTGAACTTCGCTCTTTTGTCTCCAACTCCCCGCGCCTACGTTGCGGCCAACCATTTTTAATGCAAGGGAAACTTTGTGACGTTGGAAAGCACAAAGGACCGAGAGATTTTGGAAAAAAGCTCCGCTAGTCCTCGCAGGGAATCGAACCGCCGGGCGGATCAACCGGTCCTCGTACGCTCGGCCAAATTAAATATTTCGAGCCACGGAAGCGACGAGCGAGAAACCGGATATAAATATTATAGCGGAAGAGAACTTCCCGCCACGCGAGAGACACTCCGACGCACCAGATGCTGCGACATCGCGAGTGCACCGACCAAAATATGGGGAAAATCGTCGCTAGGAATAATCCTGCAGGAATACTTTCTAGCCAATTTTGCGAAGAGTCGGACTGTGACAGTCGGAAGAGTTTCGTTCCTCGCACAAATGCGCCCGGCGATTAATAAAACTCGTAGAAATCTGAAAATTCATATTCCCTTTTGAAAAAGTTTCGTTTATGAAACTCGGTCATCCGATCCAACGGCAAATGTGTCATGGAATTTCAGAATTGCGAATTCAGGTACGAGCTCGGGTACGAATTCCGGTAATCGCGACAAAGAAATTTCGATTTAAAAATTTGAGCACGGGAATGGATAGTAAAAAAATGTCCTGTCAAAATTTCAAGGCCCGAGGACACTTTGTTGGTGAGAAAAAATTAAAAATTACGAGTTTCAGTGGTTTCCGCCTTTTTATACGAAATTTGCAGGCACTGACAAACAGTTCTTGCACAAAAACTTCCATGAGGAAGAAAAATATCTGAAGAACATTTTTACAGCTTCGTAGAATCGATTCAATACTTATAAAGTTCGCAATTAATGATTTTTTTCTCGAAATATACTTTCACGATGGCAACGCTGCAACCGCGCGCTTTTTGAGACCGAAGACCACGTTTTCCGATCGACGCAAGTCACACTGGGGGCTTGCAATAAATAGTGAAGTACGGGTGAGAAAGAATTGATGTAATTGAGAAAAACTTGTTTTTCAGACGTTTCTGGCACGTTTCAATTATGCCAAACGTTTGAGCACTCCCGCAATAATTTTTCTTCTGGCTAAAACTCAGTACGAGATGAAGTTCCTTAAAAAAAAAAAACATTTTTTATTGGCTTTTGATGGGATTGAAAAAAACATGGTGAGTGGACTGAGGTTTGGTGCGGATGCAGGAGTGCGTAGAACCAGAAATCGGTTACGTATATTCGCTTTTTCTCCTCCGGTCCCGGGCCATTAGTACGAACATTATTTTGCGCCGGGAGCCCGCACAAGATCGCGGAAGTGTCGAACGGAGAGTGGTATCGTTCCCTCCTCGTTTTATCGCACACGGAAAAACTTTCGCACCCTGGGCGCGCGCTATCGCGCGAGTACGTTCAATCTCGACTGAGAATTATCGCGAGAGTTACGTCGTTGCAACGTTTCGTTAATTGACGCTGCCGTTAAACGTGACAGTGTGAATAAAATGCGGGGTTTTTCATCGCGCGTCGTACCTCGCTCGCTGAATATACGAGAATATTTTCACAAATAAAATGATTTATTAAAAAGCGGGGTGAGCCCCTTAATTGACCACGTTTCTGTGACGATCGGGGATCGTTCCTCGCTCGAATATTCATTGGCTTTAAAAAGTAGATCGCCAAAAAAAAAGGGGATTCGACGTTGCAATTATTCTCCATTGATTCCCTCGATAAATAGTAATCCACGAGTTCATTTTTTCTCCCAATCAATTCCCCACTTTTCCGGGATGAATGTTGAAAAATTTCGAAATAATTGGAGCGGCGCGTCCCTCGGACGAAGCCACGATATTTCAACTTACATTTTTGTGGCGTCGATGATCTGCCATCAATGTGGAACTCCACCGGTCCGGTCGAATTTCCCCCTTCGTTATCAACGAGAACGGACTATTTAACAAGCTCGTTAAAGACGCGCACAAATAAGCCCACTGCGCTAACGAAGATCACACACTCGGTCGAGGCACGAAACCAGGATCCTCGATCCTCTTTTTTTTCTTTCCTTTTATTTTCCCTGCGAGCTCGTATTAGTTCGTTTCATCAGCGGCCCCATTGACAACGTCCATCGAGCCGGAGCAATGCAGCCGGAGATTCTCGCTTGCACCTGAAAACCCATAAAAGCTTGTTAGAAATGATGTGCTCAATTCTGTGACTTCGGGACGGTTTGCACCCGAAAATCTTTGGTAAACGAAGGTTCGTTAAAGCATGCAAATGTCGATCGGCATTTTTTTGATCGAAGAATTTTATCGTCAGTTTTTCCAAAGACCGGTTTCTCGAGGATAAAATTATTCGGATTCGGCTCGAAAGTAAGTGGGAGCCAAAAGATAACGAAAGCTGAAGAAATTAAAAGGGAAAACGAAAGGAAGGGGCTGAGGGACGATGAATAATAATGCGTGAGAAGCGAGGCAAGAGTCGCGTGGTTAACGGATGAGGATCGTCACAGTTTCACTTTTAAATTCCGCCGGTGCGCGCTCGTTCCCTCGCCCTCACTCGCACTCTCGTAAAAACGAGAGGAGCATCCTCCCTCTCGCTCTCTCGCTCTCTCTTTCTCGCAGTGCTCACGTTAACGGCTGCGGCGAGATATCTTTCGTGGGGATACGCGGTGAGAAGCGGCTAGGTCGTGTCTCCTTAGGCCCGGTGTGGACCGTTCCCGTTACCGTTACCGCGGACGAACCTCCTTTCCGCTCTTTCTCCTCTCGCTCCTTCCCGGCGACTTCGCGCCACGCTAACATAGTTTTCTCCTTCGGACAATTACCAACCGACGATTCCACGCGTTGCTGCTCAATTCTCATTTCTCTCTCGTTCTCTGCACCCGCATCTTTTATTATTCTCACTGCTGGCGCGAACGACGTTACGAGATTCCAGCAAAAGTTGACTCGCGACTCGAGGCTTTCACGCTCCGAGCATCAATCGGTTTTTCTACATTCTCATGATTGCACTTTTTTTTACAAATTGTACGATACTCCGCGAAGGGAAGAACTCCGAAGAGGATGACACGCGCTTTCATTTCGAAAACATAATAATAACGGAAGACTGAATATTACTGAGGTTGAAATACTGCAACACTAAAAAGTCGAACGGCCCTAATGGCCCGAAATGAGCGAGCAATTCGAATGCAACCGAAAGTTTCATCGCCTAGAAATATTGTTTTCTCCTCAACGGATCTTTCGTTTATCATTGTTTACGTTGACCGCGTCCAGAGGAGAAACGCGGAGACGAGAATTTTCCTTCTGAGAAAGTTGAACGTTGCACTCGCAGCGTGTCCAAGATTCTTCGAGCGAGGTGCTAAAAACTATGCCCAATTATACGTCGACGCGTTTGTGTGCTGCGAGCATGAGCATTTTCAATTATATTTTCTATGTGTTTATACCGAGGATTGTACGATGGTCTCCGGAGGCAATGAGTCGTGGTATTTTTTAAATATTTTCTCCTCCGCACAGTTAGATTGTTCGGAACGATGGTTTTCAAGAAAAAAGGAGAGTTCGGCTGACTCCGAGTACTGGCTATTCGTGGAGAAACTTTTTTATGTTTTCAAATCTTAACAAAAGATTCTAATACAGCTAATTACGTCGATAAGAAAAAATGTTCGAAGCTCAGCAGTGAAAGCAGGCCGCGTGTCCTTTAAAATCTGACAATTTTTATCAATTTCTAATTTCACAACCGTTCCAACTTTCCTCGAAGATGATGCGGTGCGAGTGCCAAAGAATTCCGACAATTTCCTCGACGCTCTCGACTCGGTTTCCCTGTTACAGTTCGAAGAGCGAGTCTGACGTTTCAACGAGATTTCGATGAGAACTCGAAAGCAGCCGGGGTAAAAAGTTTAGCCATCAATTCGATTGGCACTCGAACTCCTTCTCGAGATCGGAAGACTCGCGCAACCTTCTCCAGAAACTAACTGATGAATCGTTTTAACGTTCAGTCGCACAAATCCATTACTCGACGAAACTTTGTCTCAAACGCCTGAATATTTTCGCTACATAATCAATTTTCTTCCCAGAAATAAAAACTCCGATTGTTCCACAATCGAGTCTGAAGCTTGCATACGCGGAGAGAATCAAATTTCAAATATTACCGCGTGAGTAACGGCAGTGCAGTGACGAGCCGTAATTCAACATTTCATAGTGAGAGATAAAACGAATTTTCCTGTAAATCAAATGATATTTTTCAAGTAGGAACTTTTACCGGAACATTTAATATTAGTATATTAAATAGAGACTATTTATTATTAGTTAAGCTAGTATTTTAAGGTGTTTAAATTGGGTCGATTTGTACTCCCTAATTAAGGATACAATCACTTTAAATTGATGCAGAGTTATTAATTCGAAATTGCAAATGAATTTTTTCAACTTATCTCATGGCGAATGAAATTACAAGCCATTAATTAATCGGGGATCCATAACTGACCGAACCCGAAGTTTCATTCGTCCCTGGCGAAAACACTACAGTTTTTTATGTAAAAAATGAAAAAAGTATTAATAAAAAGACAGAAGGCTATGAAAGGAAATGAAAGGAGCCAAGGCGAGAAACGAAATGCCGAAATAAGCAAATGTGAGGTCATACGAGTGCTCGTGTTACCAATTTCGTTCAATCTTTGACGCAATGTGTCTTCGTTACTAGTAAGACAATCGTCTCGAATTTTTTCCCAAACCTTCGTTATTATACTTCATTGTTATCGTGTGCTTTTTCACAAACTTCGTAAGAACCGTACATTCGTTATATGGAAAAATAAACGATTTTTTACGCATACTATGACCCCCATATTTTCTTCGTATATTTAAGCACCTTTGTCCCAATAACCAATAAGACGAGCCCTTTAAAATTTGATCCGCGTGTGAGTCCGACTACCCATTTAAACTCCGTTTGAATTTCAAGACTTTCTTAATAAAATCGTTTCGTGCGCGAGTCCCCTTAAAATGCGACAAAAATTGAGTATCCTTGCACGAACTTGCAATTGCATGTTTGAAGAAACAAAAATTTTCCGCATTTGTATGGATCTTCAGTGGAATGCGTCGAATAAACTTAAAAAATGATGCCCCGAGCGTCAAATTTTCTTCGTAGCTACACTGGACGCAGTGTTTTTCTCGAAATGATCGTCGCAGCGAGGAGCCTCCGCGGTTTTATAGATTAGTTGAAAAATTCGTTGCGCCGGTATAAAAAGAGTCAGTAAAAATGAACGGCAGGCGTGCGCGTCACTCGGAGAAACTGAGGAAGAGAGCGTGCGATCGTTAAACATGCTCCGAAAGGAAGCAGCACGCGGAAGTGGAGTAAGTGTGGTGCACTATATGCATACGTGCGTGCATTCGGCGGGAGGAGGATGCGAGGAGAAGGAAAGAGGTTGAAACGCATTCGCTTTGCCCGAGTCTCGCTGCCACGCGGTCACAGTCAGAGGGAATAAAGAGCGAAAGAGAGAGCGAGCGAGAGTGAGAGGAGGGGGGGGCGGAAGAGCGGAGGAAAGAGAGAAAGAGAAAAGCAGCTCTCGCACGTCTCTTTTTCATTGACGAAACGCGCTCACTATGCTACTTCTCTTGGGTCTGAGGAGCTCGCACCATCGGTGCGCTTTCGCGAACGAGGCTCTCGCTCGTCGTTCTGATCTTCGCATTGCCCGAGCCTCGCTTCTTCTCTTCCTCTAGTCGCGATTCTCGCGTGTCAAGATATATTTATACTACGACGAATTACTGTTACGTATACGTGAACGAGAGGCGAGGGAGAGCGAGAGAGTTTTGCACGCGCGCGCGCGCGCGCGCGCTTATAGCCGCATACTTTCCTCGCTCGAACTTTTCTCCTATTCTTTACTTTCTATTCCAGATAGCGGATATTTGTACGCTGTTATTTTCTCTGCTTAGTGTACGTCTCGGAAGTGAACGAAACGGCGAGAAATATTGTGAGCCGACGAAACCGCTCGGGTGTTGCTGTCAAAGGAGCAGGAAACGATTGACAAGTTTATGCTCATCGGCGTACGTGACGTTCGGACACTGTTTGCCTGCTCGTTACTTTCTCTTATTCGCTTTTGCTCTTCCCTAAATCATACGGAATGCTGCACCCTTCATTTCGTACACGAAAAAAATGATCGAATTGCCTCAAATCGTTCGAAATCGCCTCGAAATATTGAGCAATCGTTGTAGCAGGTTTTTTCGATGAAATCGTAAAGATAATTCTAGAATTAAACCGGCAGAGACGACCGAAAAGACCCTCGACTCGTGGCTGAAAAATTCCCTACGTATTTTCCTACTTCTTATCAGTGCCAGTGAAACTATAAAACGTGAGTTATTTCCGTTCGTTATCGAGGGTATAACGAAAAGTTGAAAACACTATCTAAGGCCGCGTCCAACGTCGAAGATTAATTTATAGTTTCATTGTCATTTCCCTTCCTATTTTCACAGCCTCCTTTATTTTTTGGAAGTTTCTGTTGAGCTTAAAGAGTCGATTCTTGTCAGCCATTTTATTGGAGCACGCCCATTATCAAGTCCCAGCCATCGAGCGGTCAATCTAAAACGAGTGTGATACAATCGACATTGTTTTCAAACTAGACTTTAGTCGCTCGCTCGAGCCTTTAGCCTCGGCAATCGTCTACATTTCTCGCGTATGTGTATTACGTCATTGACAAAGATCGGGCTCACGATCGCGAATTGTACATAAATTGACGACGTCATCGACTCGTTTTCGTTGAAATTCTTGGAGTTTAACGCGTGCGCAAATAATAAAATTCGAATCTCTTTGAGCTCTGTTCTTCACCTCGTCGACTTCCACGTTGCCGGCAGTTCGGCTTTTGATACGCAGGAAACGAGCTCTCACTGCGACATTTTCCGGCAATCGCAATGTGAAATTATTTCGAGAAGCATTTGCCTCGACAACGTTGTAAGTTTCGTCGTTATAAGCAGACGGTCGCGAATCTTGTCTAAACCGGGTGCGAGTTAACGCAAATTTAGCGGCTCCTTCAAAGTCAGCTCGAAGCGCGAGGAGGATTCGAAAAGGACTTTCGAGACTGCTCCATTTCTCGAGGTCGAACCGCCACCGGAAGCCGCTTTTGCTCGCGTTTTCTCCCGCTTTTCGCGAAGCCCTTGACATTGACACTTCCGGATAAATAAACGGAAGGCGAGAATAATGAAATTCCAAGTGGGAGAAGGAAGCAGGAAGCGGTGATAGGGGAGGAGCGAACGAGTCGATCGAATTTATAATTTACCTTCAAAGTTTATCGCGATCGCTGCTTCCCTGTGCAGCTGCCTTTTGACAGCTGATCCCCACAAAAACCCACGGCGAAACTCCCGTTGCGTGGCCGCGCGGGGAGTAGCGACAACGCAAAAAGCGCAGTTCGCCCAATTTTCGTTTTCCTTCCTCAGCGGAAACTCGACGCTCGAAAACCTCACAGGCAAAAGCCTGTTTTTCCTTCTCTTTTAATATAACTCACTGTAATAAATAATTTATAGATCCGCACGTGAAACCGTACGTTTTTCGATGTGGACGGGACGACCTCCGGCGTCCTTGAACGAACCACCGATAAACCGCACGATTGAAAATCACCTTCGTTTTTACATATTTACTTTCCGCTGTTTATCTTCGTCATCTCACTTTCAGCACTTTTTCATTCCATCAAATTAGCCTGATTTCGAGCGACACTTCACACAGTTAGAGCACGATTTGAAGGTGTGTGGGAGGGGGAGGGTTGACGGGGGCTGGCTCGAGGTACACGGAATACCGACACACATAAAGAAGGAGACGCAAAAGCCTGAAGAATCGTGGACACATCCGCAAGTTCTACGCTCACGTTCTCATTCGTTCACTGCACTGTTCCTTTCCGTACACGTATTTCGTCACTTTGCACCGAATCTCGTGTAATCACATTGGCATTTGTTCACTCGCTAATCCTCTCGTCTCACAGTGCAGCCAAGGAACCGTGTCACTGGATCCGAATCCCGGGCGATTGTACCGGCAAAGTCAGAGAATCCGAAAGAAAATAATGGAAAATGGGAAGCAAGTTAACGGGGAGTTTAATTGGCATTGGCCGGGGGGAGAGGTTGGAGGAAAACTGGAAATCGTCGCCCGAAACATGTGGTGTGCGAGACAACAGAAAAGTAATGACGCCGGAATGGAGTTGACGGATCTACGAATCGTAGTTTCCGAGGGGCCAGAGCAGTTGCACGCACCCGCACATCGAAGCGTGCACAGCGCCGACGAGAAAATCAATGTAAAACCGCGTGTGTTTGTGTACGTGTTTCATGAAATTCTGCTTGCATGCTCTTGCCTACTGTGACAACGAGAACGAAGAAAAACCATGTGCAAACGAAAACAGCGTCGAGAAAACACTCCGGAGAACTACGGCGATTCTGTCAATGCGTGACTGCGTCACTCTCGTATCGAGGCACTCTGCGGGATGAGCGATGAGCGTGATAACTAAAATATTAACGAAATAACCATGCCGATGGGGACGAGAATCAGCTCAAATGATCGTCGAATGTCGAGACGATATTCCGGATCCGGTAAAATCCGAAATAACGGAGTAACGAAGAACAACCAAGAGACATGTCTTCACGTATTTCCAGCACGTTTACGAGGAACACTGTTTATTGTAACGCACATACATGTGGACATATATCACGTCGAATCGGTGTATATTATGTACGTATATGTACACACAGGTATACGAATCGATGGAGGTATGATTGTGGGCAGAATGCGAGAAATGGAGAACGACGTCGAGGGCGAGGGGAGGAGTTGAAACGAACGAAAAAAACGTATGTTATTGTGGTTGGGTTAAAAGATGAGAAATGCGAGGAAAGAAAGAAAAAAACAGCCGGAATAACAGAGGTTTAACAACAATTTGTGAATGAGTATCGTTGGAATTGGTCGCGTGTGTGAAATATACGGTGGCCGATGATGTGTTTTTTCGTGTCGTCGTGTCGCGATCGGTTGTCCGCGGCTTTTGTGGAGAAGTAAAGCGAGAACCTAAGCGCGCACGAGGTACGAACGCGGAACGGAGCGCGAACGAGCGAGCGAGCGGCACAGCAGCCTAGCGCTCTAGCAGCCGGCAGCGAGCCGCTGAGGTCAATGACCTCTCCTTGCCGTCGTCGTCGTCGTCGTCGTCGTCGTCGTCGTCGTAGTCGTCGTGGTCGTCATTTTCTCTCTCCCTCTCTCCTCTGCCGGCGCTCTTTCCGCTCCCCCCACGGCGGTTGCCTCGCCCCTTCTTCTCTCGCCCCACGATCGCTCGGCGCGCTCGAAAATTCCCCGCTTTTACCCCTCGCCGGTCCCCACCATCGCCGCCGGCCAGGAACGCGCTTCCCCTCGAATGGTGCTGGCCCGCGCGCCCGCGCGCGAGAAAGAGAAAGAGAGAGAGAGAGAGAACGAGCGACGCGGCGAAAGTTGCCGGGAGGTTGAAGCCTCGCGAGGGAGTAAGAGCGAGAGAGAAAAGCTCGGGCCGACACGCGAACGGCCTCCTTGGCAATTTCTTCCCTTTCCTCTTTCACTTTTGCCTCGCACTCTCCGCTTTTTACCTTCGAATCTCCGAATCTCCCTTGCGGAGCGAGCTTCTTCCGCGGCGCGCAATAATCATGCACCCGGGACGACGAATCGCCCTCGGGAGGCGCGACTCCAAGAAATCCGAGCCTTCGAATCCCATTAATGAGGTTGCAGAATTTTCGCGGCCCTACCGGCGACTAGGAACCTGTGGAAGGATCGTTTCCGGTGGAGACTCCCACGGGGAGCAAGATTTCCGCAGCTCTCCCCGGAAAGGGGAGCCGAAAAACACCGGAACTTGGTGATTTTTGTGAGATTTTTTATAAATATCCTGGAGAGAATTAGAGATCGGGAGATTCTTGAGGACCTTCGAGCGAGTCGAGGGGGCCGCGAGAAATTTATAAATTCCCGCGGAAAAGGCTCGATCGCGAAGGGTTGAACTTGAGCGAAAACTTGGGGTAGGTTTTTAATAACCCTCGGTGTCGGGTGCTCGCGGAGGGTGCTCCATCCCTGGGACCCCCCACCGCCGGGAACTCGAAGCTTTTCAGCCTCAACCCCCGAGCGAGTGGCTGCTTTCCCACCGGTGCGTTTCCCGGTGGAGGGAAAACGCTGTCGGAGGGCCGCCACCCTGTTCGAGTCTGATCATCCCCACCGGAGACTCCCGGCTCGTTCTCATCCCCGATTTTCCGTCCCTACCCTCCGGGCCTTTCCCCGCTTCCCGCGTCCTCCCTCGTGCGTCTCCCCACTCGCGCGCGTCACGGCTTTTTTCGTTGGTCTCGCACTTGCCCGCGCCGCCCGACCTACGAGGGTTGCCTCTCGCCGCGGCTCTCGCCACAACGCCAGAGGGAGAAGGGATGCCCCAGGAAAGAAGGGAGAGCTTCCCGACACCGGCGCACGGTGGGAGAGACCATCGCCGCTCCCCTCCGTGGCAAAATACACGCGAGAAGCAAACGCGAATGAGGGGAAAAGACGGACGAGGACGGGAGCATCGGGCAGAGCGAGAAAGAGCTACAAACACATCGCACCGCGGGTTCACTGGTACAGTGTACCCTCGCGGTGCAACGCTCTCTTCCTGATTCCGCTATACACGCGCTACTATTAATATATACATCGATGCATGCACCCATATAGACATATCCCTCGAAGCCACCCTGTGCTGCCGTTCCCGAAGCGATGCAGCGCCAGCAGCGACGCCGCTGCTTCATTCTCATTATTTTAAATCCTTTTGCTTCTCGCTCCCTCGTTCCTCGTGATTTCCCCTTTCCTTTTATTGGACCGTGCTCGACACGCGTCGATTCGATGTGCGTCCGTCTTATTGTGGGGAAAAAAATGTTCATTTTTTTCGGGCTACGAAAAAAGTACGAACACTTTCGTGCCGTCGCGCGCAGAATCTCGCGAAAAATGTCTCGGTCGCGACTGAGGAAAACCGAGAAAACGGAGAGAGAGAGAGAGAAGCGGGGAAAATAGCTGGGAGCGAGGCCACAGGCGAGGAACGAAATATGCGGCGTGGCTCGCGGGCGAACTTGAAAACTGAATACACGCGAAGCGCTCGTACGCACCGACACGCACGAAACACTTGCGTATGTCGGGCTCTATCCGGCGTCTACAAAGTTTAAGGTCAGAGCCCCTCATTTGTCGTTTCTCTCGCAGGACATCCCAGAAAACTCGCCCATCAACGATATTCCAGGCCACACAAACTTCCTGCCGTTCTCCTCCCCTTTTCGACCCACTCTCTCCCGCGTGAGAGCCTCGTGTTTTATTTACTGGTTATTAAAAAAAGGCATTTTCCGGGGGATTATTATGATTCGGTGTCGCACCGAAAATTCGGACGTTTCGAAGCTCCCCTCGTGATTTTTTGATGGTCAATAAGTGTTACTCCGCGACGCTCTTTCACACACGCGCAGCGCCTTCTCCGCGGTCGGGCGGCGCGTGTGTGCGCGCATCAACGATTGCATCAAATCGTGTGTTATTGTGAATCGTTTATCGATGTGTGTTCGCCTCGTTGATAAAGCAAAACAGTGTACGTGCCTGTACGGAGGAATGGAACGCTCGCTCACACCAGTCCTCCATAGGACATTGACTTTGAGATATGACGGACGCTTGTCGACAAGCGGGTGCGAGCAATTGTCGAGCGCTGCGAGAGCCCCTCCCCCGGGCGCGCTTCCCTGCGAGGCTCTCCGAGCCTCGCAGTATCTTATTTCGGCTTATCGCGCGCTTGTCCGCGTTACCTTATCTATCACTCCCGCGACTCTTTTCCTCTTTCTCTCCGAGGCTTTCTCTGCTCGCTCCTTCCTCGGGCGAGCCGCTTTTCCTCGGGCAGAAAACTGCCGGTCAACGCGGAGCCGCGCGCGAAATGCCTGCTTTTCTTCGCGGAGGGCCCAATTCGCGCTCGCGTTGCTCCGAGGATACGTAATCGACGTAAAACGAGTTTATGAGACCCGAGGATCCTCGGAGCTGCTCTTTTCACCAAGTTCATTCCTCGTTTTATCGAATCGAGGCTGCTGCGCTCAGAAGCGTTTATTTCTAATCGACGTCCTCGTTTCCTCGAGATGCGCTCGAGCGAGTAATTCCCAGGCGCTCGGGTTCGTTCGGTCGAGTGCACAAGTTTCTCTGTGGAATATTTTTTCGGCAATTACGTTTTGACACTCGCGCCCTATCGGGCCGATACGGACCGCTCTCTGTTACGCGAGGCTCCGCGCATTTCTTTTCTCTTTCATTCCCCTCCCTCCCTCCCTCTCTCTCTCTCTCTCTCTCTCTCCATGTAACCGTTAACACTCCCGCAAGCGAGACATTATCAATTGATAGTAGCAGGCTGAATCGCACAATATTACAAACAAGGTCGCGCACTTGAGCTTTCGAAGATAGCGAGCCTCTCGCGCTCGACATCCAGGGGGGATAACGCACACGTTTCCTCGCGCCGTTGCGTACCCGCCCGCTTTGCACATTGTTCCTACGCGACGTGGGACCAAAGAATTCTCGAGGTTTTCCCCATTTTTTTCGCCCACTGGAAATCGCGGGGGGCACGAATACCCTCGAAACTTGGATTCGAGCTTTCTCTGAAAGGAACCTGGCCCGCCGGACTCCGACATACGGGAAACAGCCTCGCGTCCTATCCTCGAATGAAAATTGGTAAAGAAACATCGAAAAAATGGTTTCAGGCCGGACTCGCGTGCATGGTCACGGTTCATAACTCTGTTGACACTCTTCAACTATTTGTGAGACCGTGGTACGCGTCGCTGCTCATTCCTTTCTACTTATACCCAATGTACGCGAGGCCTCAACATGCGCGCTGGATCATGATACACTCCGTAATTTATGTACACGGACAGCGGCCCAGAGGCCACGAATCCTGCGCACGAATTACGTCGTTATCTCCAATCATCCGGTTCTCCACATGCTCCAACTTTTCCTCGCGTTTTCATCAACGCGGCGAGCACCACGCAGCGAGCGGGAAGCTTTTCGGAGGGGAAATGGAAAGTCAATGGGAAGGGAGAGCTAAAATTCCGTTGAATTTTCATTTTTCCATTTTTCAATTACGCTGAGAATTGAAAACTTTGCTCCGAAAAGTCTTTTTCATTGGAAGCCTCGACGGAGACGACGCTGAAGTTTCCAACGTTGGAGTCCAACGAAATGAACGGAAAAGACGTTTGAAATTCACCGATTTTTTATTTCACGAATCGTTGGTGCAGCTTGAAAAACAACGAATCACAAATTAGTCAGGGAAGAAAATAGGAGAATTACTGGAATTATTGGAGAGTTTTTTTCGATCATTTCGTTGGACCCCAACGTTGGAAACTTCAGCATCATCGACGGAGCTGAATTTTCCCATGCGAACTTCGTACTCCGCCGTTGAAATTGAGAAATGTGGCCCGGTTGCGAGTGCGCGCGAGAAGGCAGATACTTTTCGACATTGCCAAGTTCATCTCGCCCCGCTGATTTTCAGCCCACTTCGACAACAACCAACAGCGAGTTACACGAGTGCGTTGACGACCGCTGGACACTCTGCGTAGTCGCGTTACGAATCCTTGCCAGAGGCGTCAACTTACGTAATCGGACGAATGCGGCGCGATGAGGACGCACGAGAAGGAGACAGAGAGAGCGGGAGCGAAACAGAGACGAAAATAGAAGCAAGTGTACGGTATTTCCGAGTCCAACGAGCGACGGTATTACGCCTACATAAGCGAGTGCCATCTGGCCCCTAATAATCGAGCATTTTTATTACCGGCCACAACGAATTCCTCGTTGTTTCAAATAAACGCTGGACAACTATTTTATTTTGGCTTTCGAGCGAGGAACCCTCGACGTTGCCAACACGGAAGGAGAGCTTTGAAGTCGTTGCGTGAGAAAAAACCATTTTTCGGGGCTTTGGCGTTTGTGTTTCAAAGAATTCAAAAAATCATGAAATATTTGTCCCATAAAAAATGTGAAAATTAAAAAACAAGTTTAAGAGGAGTATAAACGTTCGGATTTTACGTGTTTTTTGGTTATTTTATGAATTAAAACTGGTTGGATGGATTTAAGGTTGATGGGTGACGGCTACGTGATTTTTGCAGCAACTATATTTTTCGAAAATTTCAAAAGACGAAACTTGCTTGGAAACCATAATTTTATTATTTTAGAAATATAATGGGTAAAGAGTCAACATTTTTATACAATTTTATTATTAAAAAAACGTTTGAAGAGTTCATTTTGACTAGCGTGGTGCAGCAGCTGCCGCTGCTGTTGATGTCACGCTGTCACTTTTGTTTACAAATTTTATAGGTTGTGAAGTGAGTTTACTGTCCAAAGTAGTATTGCAGTGGAGGAAAATGAAAAAATGAACGATCAAAAAGTTTACCGGGATAAAAATCGTCGTTTTGTAAAAATTTACGAAAAAACGTGGCGAAGCTAACGAACGACAAAATATGACCAAAAGGTCGAACTAACGTCACATGCGAACGTATATTGAATGCAGCCATGTCAAACGTTACTGATCCATTTGTCGTGTAATCCGAATGGTTTCTTATCAGATATTTTTTCATATTTCAGCCGATTTTCAATGGTAAAGTTTAAAAACTAAAATACTCATGTATTCTTGAATATCCACGAAATACAACGATCGATTTTTTTTTGCGAAATCTTGGATATAACTAACGAAAAAATTCAACAACTTTTGATGTGTGTACGGCTTTCATATGCCGGAGTGATAAGTGTCAGAGAAAAGTCGATATTCAATAATTAATTTGCTGCTAAACTGCACGGTAACTAGTGTCGAAATTTTGCAAATCTATCCAGTGCGTATTCATTTTTGCCTACCAAAAATATCACCGCGTAATCTTGGATAGCGAATATTCACCCATCTACCTTAAATGAAAGCTCGTGCACATTTTTACGTGCTCAGAAGTACCGAAATAATATTTGTTCAAACATTTTCTTCGGCCTGTTTTTTGTACGATGGTGTATTGATAATGGCACCCCTTAAATCGGGGTTGACAGCAAATCTCAGAAACGGGGAACATCTCGGGATAGAAAAATCGAAAAGATTGACAAAATATGTGCTATTAGGCGTCGCATGAGCTAGGGGATTTTCGAAATATTGTTTAGAAAAGAGAGGGCGACCGTGTGAAGAAAAAACAAAGACAATTTTCGTCGATTTCTCAGCATAAAATTGCTTATAAAAGAAAAAATAAAAAGTTGTCGAAAAAAAGTCGCTGGGATAAAGACTCTCCGTTTTGCTGTCAACGCCGATTCAAGGAGTGCCATTTTCAACGCACCGTTGTACAAAGATGTACCGTCGAAAAGATTAAAAGAAATTTTTTTTCCAGTACTTGTGAGTACGTAAAAGACGTGCACAAGGTTTTATGTAAATTCGTCAAACCAATTTTTATTTATAAAAGAAATGAAAAAAAAAAACACCTAAAATCCCAACGTTCGCACTGTTCGTATGCCTTAAAGAAAATGATCATTCGTTGAGTTCGTAATAAAAATAAATCTTCGACGGTTACTCTCAACACCGCCATCACAATAAATACCGATTTGCCAAAAATAGCGTACGCTTGCCTGATTAGATAAGCTACCGAGTGGCGTTTAGCATTATTTGCATTTCCATGGATATTTTGAGATTTTTTACTAGTCGAATGAAACGTAAGGACGTTTCGAGAAAGCACGAAAAATAATGATCTGCTGGTGACAAACACTCAGGAATATCTAGAGACACGTATTTGGTGTGTAAAGTTGCTCAAATGTTTGCACAATCCCCACGAGCGAGTAACACTACAAATTGAACTCGTTCTGTTGCTTTTGCTGCAACAAAAGTTTTCCGGGGACACGTACGCCGCTGTTTGGAAATTTGTCAAGCTCAATAATAGATATTCAAATATGCAGGCGTTCCTCCAGAGATGATAAACAGTGCGTTGACCTCGCTCCATGTGTAGTGTGCGTCGAAATATATTTCGACCCCCACACGTGTGTGACAGAGGGTCATAATTCATGGTGCATGCTTTTTTTGAATTTTTACTTTGTGCTTGGAAATGATATTGAATTGGTTCGACTGATTGTGGCGATTTTATTTGGTCAAAATGATCGTGAATTATTGCAAGTCCGAATGCCCATTTCTGTCAATTATTTGCTCGACATTTATCTTAGTTATCTAAGAATTAGCTCGGAGTAGTTTAACGGAATTGAGAATCGAGGATGTTTGACTTTTGACACTGGAAACTCGATCGGTAATCGTATATTACGAGAGAAATGTTCTATTGACCCAGGTCATATGATCGAAGAGCCTCGTTTTGTTACGAGAATTTATACTTTACATTTATAATTGTGTTTTACTCTCAATTACGTGACGCAAAATGTCTACGGCGTGGCTTGATACGTTTATAAATATGTGATTAAACGCTCTGATGTATTTCAGAGCTCTTAGTGACTCAGTCAACATACGTTATTCAAACTCGTGACAACACTTTTCATTTTTATTCTCGTTATACTCGTTGAAACACAGCTGAGTGCCGGAGAGAGCGACATCTCTTGAGGCTCCGCTGAAGCGTGCGGGCGGAGACGAACTTTCGCTGTTTCAAATACCAGCGACCGATATTTGGATAATAAACGATTCGTGATGGCGCTTTCGCCAGAATTTTATTTCAAAATCTATTTCAATGGCAAATTTACATCTCTATACCAGAAAAAAACAGTAAACTCATAAAATATCCCCCAAGTGTAAAAAGTCGTTTTGCTTAATATTTTAAGAGAACGAAGCGACATGTCGCGCACTCGCATATTTGTGAAAAAAATCGTCGATGTCGTTACTTACATTTGCAGGTGTGTGCTCTGCCTCGATCTTCTCGCTCTTCTTCCTCCACGATCCTTTAATATCATGCTCTCCATCGTCCCGATCACTAAATAACTTTTCATGTAATCTTTACCACACTTTTTCCAATATTTCTTCGTGCTTCCATATTTCCTTGTCATCACTTCACAACATAGAACTTGAGTTTTTTTCGCCAAAAATTTACGTTTATGCCGACGCAATAATGAAAACTCGTTATCTCATTTTACTCGATCGAATATGAATATCAACATTTTCATATTATCGAAATAATAAACGAATGGTAAGTCACGATTATTTAATTTTTGTCGTTTATTCAATTATTCATTCAGGGCATGTGCAATTTTGCACCAAAAACGTCCATGCGATACAAACTGGGGGTCTATCACCTCGATAACCTTTTCGGTTTTTACGATCTCCCTCTCTATTTTCACTTGGCCCCCCCCCCTCTCCGCCATTTGCGGCTGCAGCCAACTTACTCCTCACGTTATTGCATTTGCCAAGGGCGAAGGGAAACTGAAGAAAACCTTGCCAATACAGCCGGTACTTGGTTGGTCCCCCCTCCGGATGGCAGTGCGTGCACAGCGCGACCACCAGGTGTCAGCCA
The DNA here is from genome assembly GCF_019457755.1 of Venturia canescens. Classification (NCBI taxonomy): domain Eukaryota; kingdom Metazoa; phylum Arthropoda; class Insecta; order Hymenoptera; family Ichneumonidae; genus Venturia; species Venturia canescens. The sequence goes on from NC_057425.1 coordinate 7,356,185, forward strand.
ATCCACATCTGGAGCGCCACCATCCACACGATGAGAAATAAGAACCATCCACAGGAGGCCCCCAAAACCGTACACCGACCGCCCGCGATACAAACTGTTTGTTTTTCAAAACGACGTCTAATTAAAAAATTCGCTATCACAGTTTCGGTGCAGTTAGAAATACTAGGAAATTTGAAAATTGCGCGACTTTTTGAACGAACCAATCACAACCGAGTATAATCATCGACCGGAACGCCGGGCGAAAACGTATCTCGTAACCGCTTCGTTCCCGAGCAGAGCAGTGGCAACCAGAGAGCAGTCAGTTAAACCCATCTAATTTTGACGTATCTTTAATCTCAAATAAAAACATGTCGAAGTACAGAATTGTCATGATTCGCCATGGCGAGAGTGAATGGAATCAGTTGAATCTGTTTTGCGGATGGTTCGACGCGGGTTTGTCAGAAAAAGGTAAGTTGCCTTGTTTCGATATCCGTCCTCGATAAATCTTTTCGTTCAAGGGCAAAAGGTCATACGCTTTACAACCTTTTTCGACAGAATCAATCATCCAAATTGTTAACTACACAACTGAAATTGTTGTTTGAAATGAATTCGATTTGAAACAAGGTCACTTTTCAAAATGATGAAATTTTTGGTTTCTATATCATTTTGTCACGAAACGCGGTTTTATGTACTTATACTTTTTCCCACATGCAGTGAAAAATATTTTGTATCATTCTTTTTGAATGTCCTTCCAAAAACGAAGCTAACCTAAAACCTTATTCTGTACCAGGGAAGAGCGAAGCTCTTTCCGCAGGGAAAGCTCTCAAAGAGGCTGGCTACACCTTCGACGTAGCTCACACATCAGCTTTGACTCGAGCTCAAGTCACTTTGGGAACTATTCTTAAAGAGATTGGCCAAGAGAATATACCAATCAACAAAACCTGGCGGCTTAACGAGCGTCACTATGGTGGTCTCACAGGAATGAACAAAGCTGAAACTGCTGCCAAGTATGGCGAAGAGCAAGTACAAATTTGGAGAAGATCGTTTGACACTCCTCCACCACCCATGGAACCTGGACATAAATATTATGATACGATTGTCAAAGATCCTCGTTACGCTGCTGAACCCAAACCTGAAGAATTCCCCATGTTCGAGTCTCTCAAACTCACCATTGAGAGAACTTTGCCCTATTGGAACAATGTCATCATTCCACAATTGAAAGAGGGTAAAAAAATTATCATCGCCGCTCACGGAAACAGCTTGCGAGGAATTGTCAAGCATCTTGACCGTAAGCTATTTTTGTAAATTCCTTGAATGAAATTTAGAAAAATTTTTCCAGCTGTATGTCGAACCTTTCAACACGAAAGAAAAACCACATTTACATTTCTACCATTGGAGTAATTTGCTCAAAAAGTTTAGAATTTAACATAATTCAATCTTTCTACAGAACTGAGCAACGACCAAATCATGGGTTTGAATCTACCAACGGGAATCCCGTTTGTATATGAGTTGGACGAAAACTTCAAGCCCGTTGTGTCGATGAAGTTTTTGGGTGACGAGGAAACTGTAAAGGCAGCAATTGCGGCAGTGGCTGCGCAGGGAAAAGCCAAATAAAGTGTAACTTGAACGAGAACTAAGAAAAAGAATTGCATCAATCCTTCGTTTATTCCGTTTGTACACTCGAATACCACGAAAAAACGTTTTTAGGTGTATTAAAAAAATATTAACAGTACAATCGTAGTGCGAAACGTTTTCAGAATGGGATTTAAAAAAACAGACGATGGTACACTCATAATATATTTATTCCTCTGTTAACTGGAACTTTTCTCCATGTAATGCAAGTTCACCGCAAGAGAAATGGATAATTAGAAGTGTATGTAAAGCGCACACAAGTGTTCATTGATCAAAAACAAAAATTATTCTTGCAGAATCTGTTATTATCCATTTACATGGAACAGAACGTCAAGCTACTGGAATGATAGTTCTGGCGAAGACAAAAAGCGCCTATCCATGAATATCTGTACAAAACGAGAGTTAATAAAAGTTGAAACATTGCGTGCTATTTATTCAACAGAGTTCAACTTGAAATTTCTCTTGAGAAATTACAATTAAAAAAAGCCAATAATTTAATACATCCTGAACGTATCCATTCTTTAACCAATTTTTGGTGCAAAGATTTCCAAGCGAGATAGAAATCAAGAATTTTTCTTAAAACCCCTTTAAAATAAATATTTTTAATATTCAAATGTTTTGTGTAGATAGAATAATATGTGAGAACAAGAGCAGGTCAACGACATTGAGGACATTCGGTGGACAAGGAAATTGTCACGATCGTGCATTCGATAATCGGTAAAAACGGAATTTTTGAAACGCGGAAGTGCGCCGAAGAAATCCTTTGTGACAGAGACATGCAGAGCTTCTCGCTGCGACAATAGACTAATAAGCCAAATACTGTAATCGTGGGCAACGGAGTGTGATTTTATTTTATTTATTACAACGTAAAATTGTTGTTGCTATTCACCTATCGCATGCTTATTTTTTTCATCTTTCTCGAACAAAGCCCAAGAATTTTCCAATCTTAAACTATGATTCAAAACGAATAAACAAAGTTTTTAAACCAAAGTTGACAGAGTTTTAAGGTTACGACGATTATTGGCTTGCGCACCAGTGATATATTCGCGCCAAAATGCAAGCATATACAAATTATTTGAGTAGAAGATAAGCTAATGACGTTACAATCACGGTGAAATTAGAGTACGAGGAAAAACGCGTTGACAGAAATTCCATAGTGCTCCACAATGCCGCCTACACCCGATTTGAAAGTTGTTTTATTGGGTGACAGTGGCGTGGGAAAAACATGCTTATCAGATCGATTTGCGAAGGACACTTTTACATCGTACAAAACATTAATGGCGGTATGATTTTTTTCACCTTTCAAATTCAATCAATTACTTGAATTTTGTTCCACCAAAAAATGGCTGTCAAAAAAAATATCGAATGACGTAACGCCGTAACGCCAAACAAAAATGGTGATAAAAACTGTTCAAATTATTTCAGAATGATTAAGAACCAAAGATAATGAGCTTTATTTCTACCTCTACAGACAATTGGCTCAGCGTATGTGTCAAAAGAAGTTCGAGTAGGCAACAAAAAAATTATACTCGGTGTATGGGATACAGCAGGCAATGAAAGGTAATTTAATCCATGGACTGACACACTGGATTTCTATTCCAATCAACATCGCTTTTTTGGAAAATCTTTTGAGCTTTGAATAACAGTCTACTTTCACTGAGTTTTTTTATTTCAGGTACGATGCAATGACAAGATTATATTATAGAGGAGCAAACGCAGCTGTAATTTGCTATGACGTAACAGAACCAAAAACTTTGAAAAAAGTCAAGTATTGGATCAATGAATTGAGGAGTGTAGAAGAAAGCTGTAGTATTTACGTTTGTGCTTTGAAAAAAGACTTATTGGATTCTGAGAGCGATATGGTGAAACATCTTGAAAATGTGGAGAATTATGCCAGAGGAGTGCCAGCAAAATTTTATATAACTTCTAGTAAAACCGGAGAAAATGTTGGTTAGTTGAACCTTGGTAATCATTAAGTCTGATCTAAATTTCTTATAATTATTTTTGAATTTTTGCATTTCATGACCTAGCTTATATAAAAAATATGACATCTTACTTGGCACTTAATTAATATAATTGTTGATTGTCGCTGTGAACAGCGGAATTATTTCAGGACATTGCAACAACATGTGTTCCAACAGTGAAAAACCCGCATACACAAAAATCGGGTGACCAATTTATTACATTGTCATCGGACAACAAAAAATCCATGTGTTGTTATAACTAGGTGCAAAGATGATTATATAGACAAAATATGAGGCTTCATAGCTATAAGAAATTATAAACAGATTGGCAAGATCATGCTGTTTGCAAATACGCACTTCATTTGCAGGTTTTATTTTCTTTTTTCATACTTCCAGCCTATTATCAAAGCAAACAACAACAAAGAAACACAAGTTTACACGGATTCATTGTTGTAAAGTCGCGCCATATCGCAATAACATAAGATATTCATTGCGAATGACTATATATGAACATATATTTTTCTACTGCAATTTTTTTGCATTTTCAGTAAACTGTGATTCACTAAAAAATAATATTTCTGAGATCCAGTGTTAAGCACGGCTGAACGATCCCCTTTATCGTATTGAGGCTCCTGATAATTGAGAAAAATTTTATCCGTGTGGTATAAACACGAGTACTACAGACAGAATCGTTACTTTTTGCATGGATTCAACTCAATTGAATACAATGAATTCTAAAAAATAAAATGATTCTAAAATATTTTAAATATGTTTTGACGTAAAATAAACAGTGGAGGAATTTGTTGAAGCTCTTCACAAAAATGTCTGGAAACAATTATTATAAGTTGGATGATTGTATTTTTAATTTGATTAAAATAAAGAATATTCAAGTTGTAGAGAACGCTGTTCAGCTCCTCGAAAAATGTTTGAAAAAATTAGACAAATTGAGTTATTATTTCTTAGTTTTAAACTTAGGATCGAACGATTTCGTTGTATCACAACATTTTTTGGTGTTTTCACCAATTGAAATCTTTGGTGCTATCGATAATTTGAGCATCGTTTAATAATGCAAAATTACTTAAAATAATACTAATTTGAAAAAATCACAGTTTTCACTCTAATTTAGTCTCATAGGAACTCATGAGCATCGCTCAGAATATTCAATGAAACGGAAATAAAATTTTGATTGGCAACTCGCAAATTATCATTTTACATAGATAAGTTCAAAATTTTATTTATATTCCAAGTTTAGCCTCCTTAAAAATTCATGTTTTTCGACGTATAGAAAGCGTATTGCTGCACGAGTCGATTGATGACATCGAATTCACATCAAATCGTACATTCACATGAAATTTATATAATAGAAGAAAATGTTCTAAGAATTGACTACTTAATATATTATTAATCAAAACCTAACTAAACTATCAAGAGACTAAATCAGACTCGTCTCTGATCGGATGACTAAAAAGTGTAACAGACGAAATTCGAATAAATTCATTTTTATACACAATATTCACAGAAACATGGACAAGACTGAAGAAATCCGACTTAGATCTCCCGAAACGTGAGTTTCGTAACAACTGTGCGAAATATTGCGTGTGAGGTACAGCGTAAAGGGAAATTCGCTGCAATTAAATGCAACGATAAATGCGACCGTGGTGAAAATCAACGAAATAGCGATGAAAAAGTCAATCTTTTCTCGTATCATGTGCTGATTACTTTCAATTAAGTTCTTTTTCTTGGTCCGAGCACACAACGAGCGTCGATAAAAAACATATTTTTCCCTGATAAGTTTTGTTCGTGCGTCTCCGATAATTAAATATTATTATGCATCATATTCACTATATTGTTCGAGTTACAGTACAGGGTAGAAAAGGGGAACACAGAGCTCGAACTTGCTCATAAACGCCGAAAAATACAAAACCACCTAAAGTGAAGCCTCCGACTCGTGGTGAGAAGCCAGCGAACAAACTGAAACAAAAATTCAATAAAAATCATCGTTCCGTTTGAGCAATGAAGAAGAGAACGACTTACCCCCGGACTCCGCTTTCTCGATAAACTTCTTTCAACATCACACCTATTTTAACCTCTGCCTTCTCCGCTGATGTACTCGACAACATTATTCTCGTTTTCGCGACATCCAGTGGCGTCGTTAGACCAGCAGCCATAGCGACTGAAACCGGAGTACATTTTTTTTCATCCAGTATTATAGGGAGTCCATAGTTTAGAAAAATAGTTGAAACAATGAAGTTGAGTTTTTAAGTAAAAACATTACTAGATAAAGTTTGAATGGGAGGGAAGTTGGTAATAGTTTTGCAGGATCTTTTACCATGGTAATTATATTTTCTCAGTTGATCGGAGAAAAAATGAAATAAAACCATGGAAATAACCAACTTTTCTTGAAAGAATAAACTTTTTAGTATTTTTTTATATTAAGTAAAAAATGACGAGTTCTGTACCAGAGCCAGCCCCACACATTGCCCCTTCAAAAGGCGTGCAGTCACGACCAACTCGTCTCTTCCAACAAAGTTTGAGGTATTCCCACATTGGCATCTGCATAAGTCCAAATGGCATGTCTCTCAAAACAGTGCTCCCATATCCTCGATAAAGAGTTTTAAGGGCAAGCCTGTGAGTATCCTTGAGGAGAGCTTGCTTCCTTTGCTTCATTACTTCCACAGGAACTCTTATTAGACAGGCCATCTGAGGATAACGAATAATGGACTTTATGTAACAATGATGAATCAATGAGTTTTGCAGTGCAGTTTCTGTAGTCGGGAGCTTTGATTCTATTGAGCTCAAATTAAAAAAATGACAATGATTATTATACACTGAATACATCATGATTACTAAACAAAATATAAGAATGTTGAATTATAATGAAATTATAAAAAGTCGAAAATTACCCATTTCAATGAAATTTTGAAATTTCATTTTGACTCTCACTTTGAAACTACCAAAGCTATCTTGAAATATGTAGAAATAAAAACAAAACAGTTGCAATAGTTAAACTGAATAACAAGAGCAGTGAGAATTATCGCAGAAATGATGACTAAAGATTTGAATATTTTGAAAAATCGAATAATAAAATTTCCATTTATTGTTGTATATTCTTACAGCTTCTCCCATACATGCAGCGGTCATATGAATAAATGAATGATACTGCACAGGAAGTAAAGGTTGCGTGAATTCTTTGAATCCTTCGTAAGTCACGAAAAAAAGGGAAGCTGAAAAATGAAGAAAAAATTCGAAATTTTATAAATCTATAGAAATTCTCAAAAATGATACAATTTGAATTTTCATAAAAATTATGTTTTTATTAATAAGTGAAATCACCGGAAGGAGCAGATCCTATGATGACCGGTGTAACACCTTTATACATTTTCTTAAAACCACCAGATTGTCTGAATCCATGTTGGCTTTGAAGTCGAGTTTTGAGGGTATCAAGAGGAAAAAATACTACATCGCATATGAGACCAGCGGCTGCCCCGGACTGTGAGAAGAGAGCGAAGGAAATTGTTACAAATTCTAACAGAGAAGTTGAACGAAGTATAAAGTTTTGAATTAAAGTTCATCAGTGATTTTTCTTTAAATAAAAATGTTTTAAACTCACAATCATTGACAGCAAAAAGACATTTTTAACATCTCTAACTTCTGTGGTTTTTGATTCACTGTGAATCGTGTTCATTTTTCACGTTTTCAGTCTACTGTCACGAAAAAATGAACTGGTACTTTCGAAAAATTTTATAATTGTATTCTTATTGTTATATTATTTTGTACATGCAAACTCTCTAATATGAAACAATATAAATTTTCGTTGGATTTTCAAATCTAGAGGTTAGGTTTGTAGGAAAAGTCGATATCAACTGCACATGCGGTCAAAAATTAGATACTGCTATATTTGCTGCTTGTATGATTGAATCAGCTCATGATCAGCTGATAGCGAAAAAACCGTTTTTGAACAATTTGTTTACATTTTTTACTTAACAATTCACATGCGACAGGCCACTGAACCACGAAGTTGGCTTAAGAAGCATGATTAGCGTTATATTTTGTTCTCAATCATTCATAATATCATCTATTAATATTGGTGGTCTGTATATGTCAGGCATTGAGAAACCTATTTTTTAATTCTTCTATTATTGCCAGCGAAAAATTGAAATGTGTTCATAAGTAGTTCAGTTCGAAAATCATGCCGGAAGGTGGCATTTGACTCGCTCTGATGTGAATTGATCGTATTTGAGAACCCTGAAAATTGCAAAACGCGAATTTGATCCCCACCCTTCGATAATTGTGTACCGGTCGTTGGCAAACTTCGATAAAACAATCCAATTTATCATCCTGCATATATATAAAATAAAACAGTGCTAAAGGTTGGCTATAGTGAAGATTAAAATGGTTTCAACTGCTCCCTGATTGGTCGTTCTCAAAGTCAGTGTATGCATGGGCTCGGTCCTATTAACAGTCTGCATGTTCACGAGACCTTGGCTCGTGCATCAGAGTTTGTACCTCCGTCAGTGACGGCAGTTTTTTTTTTAATTCGCGACAGTGGCCGTGGCGCGAATTGACCCAAATTCATACCGTTTTATCAGTGCCCTGTAACCGAAAATCTGGTCTTGAAAAAGCATCATTTTTTTTTGTTCATCTTGCCCCCAGTGTCGGTGTATTTGACAGGTGTTTGCGTGATCGATCTCTTCTCATTTTTCTGTAATTATTGTGAACTTACTGCAGCGAGGATCAAATTATTCTTACAGTAAACCGATCCGACAGAAGGAATTCCGAATAAATATAGCTTTGATACGAATTTACGAAACAGTATAAGATCATGGCTGCATTAAAACGAATGACACGACTGACGGGCAGTCTTAAGGTCCTCAGCGCTTCAAATACTCATAGACTTCATCTTCCTAAGACTTATTACACCTACGTTAATGAGCCATCTATGCTTATTCCTGACAAGGAACCTGTTTGGGTCAAATCGGCGGAAGAAGCTGTTGAGCAAGCTGGATTGGGATCTGGTAATTGAACAATTTGCATCACCCGTTATCTCGTGTTTATTCCCTCATTGTTGGTAATTGATCAATGGAGGGAAAACTGCCATGCAGCAGCATTGTTACATTGATCCCCTTCTACGTGTTTTTCTAAATCATCAGTAAAAAATATCATTATATTATCAACATAATAATTGAAAAACAAATTCGAATGAAATTTTCCATATTTTTATCAAAAATCAACACTAAAATTTACACATTAATTCATTCTTCAATATTATAAAATAAAAACGTTTGCTAAATGATTATGAACAAAGAATTTTTCATCCAATCTATCTTTCTCACAATAATGATTGTTTCATCAACATTGAAATATGTATAAATACCAATTATAATTGCTAATTTATGAATATTTATATATTAGTCACGATAAAAATCAAAAGTCTACCATCACGATAGATAGAAGTTAAGGAATTTTACTATTGAGGTTATTTCTACTCCGTAAAATTAATGAAAAATGGTTAAAGGTTTTTTCATTTTTTTGAAAATAATTTTTCCACTGCAAACAATCCTTCGAAATAGCCTTTTTTTTTTTTTTTTGACAAGTTGAGAAATGTGAATAGGAAATATTCTAAGAATGACTCACTTTTAAAGTCTTGTTTGACAAATGTCTTCACTGCAGCATAATGAAAAATTGATTTTATAAACTGAAAAAAATGGCCCTGGATTCCTGGAACTGAATAAGTCATCTGAGCAAGAAAAATAATGACTTGAGTACTGGTGGATCATACAATTGAAAATAATAAATTGATTATTCATTTTCTATAATTTTGTATCAAGACTGTAAGTAAAAATTCAAATGATCGCAAACTTCCTATAACTTCAAATTCAAAGTACAAATATCCAAAAAAAATTTGAAGACCTTGACACGTAAGCGTCAATTGTTAGCCTCAACATTTTGAAGTCTAAAATACGAATTTGACACTTTACAAAGCAAATTGTATAGCCATGTATCAAGGACACTCACCGATTCTATAAATATTTGTTCAAAAATTATTAACCACTTTAAACACCTGTTTACTTTGTTGAAAAATAATTACATAATTCCCCAGAAATTGTTCTAAATGAAAATCCCTTCATATGCTCTAACCATTCAATGTTCGATTTGTGCAAATCTAGCTCCAAATATAATTCATGAAAAAAATTATTTTGCTTCGATTATTCCACGACCACATTAAAAACGAAATAATCATTTTTCAAACAACCTGAACAGTACATGATGATGCAAGTGACTACAATTTCGTTGTGCGCTGTCAAACAAATCATAAAGATAAAAACAAAGTATTCCCAGAGAGATGATAACAAGTGATTATATATAAAGTGATTATCTCTTATGTAACGGCTCTAATTTTTGTGGATATCCTTCGAAGATAAAAAAACTGCACCAGAAATAAATGTTTCAAAAATGAAAAATTGCTACCGTGTCCTCAAAATCAGTCAAAAAATTCTCGTTCGTGTGTCTAGCTTCGATTATTGTACGCAACTGTTCACCCCAATTTACAAGTCTAATATTTTTATTTGTGATAAAAATTTGACGTATTGAGCTATGGAGAGCGCGGAGAATTCGCCGTTTTTCGTGGACGACGAACATAGTTTTGTTTTAAATATAGCACGTCTCTCCTCTATAAACGCTTCCAATACTGCTCATCCTATTATAAATATGAACTTTTCGAATTCATGATCCGGTTGCACGAAATTCCTTCTTTCGAAGTGGAATCGAAAATTTTTTGGTTAAAAATGTTTATGAAAAAAAATTCTATTGCCACAGTTTCAAAAATTATACTGTAACAGCAGCCTCCAATCAAAAATTTTACGCTTATATTCATCGTAAAACTACTAAACAATAATTAAACCATCAATGAAGCATTGACCTGGGTAGAGACCCAGGTACAAAAAAAATGAAACTTATATTTTCCAAACTCGTCTGGCTTTTATAACAGAAAGAAAAATGAACATTGAAGAATTCGTACTTTGACCCCTTCGCGATTAAATTCTTTTCTCTCTTTCCTCGCCTACTTTCGATCGGTGTGTGTGTGTGTGTGTGAACGAATATACGCGCATAATTGGTGATCCGAATGGACTCGAAAACGTATTTGGTTAACAGTAACCATGCAAGAGCTATGTGCAACAATTTCATTTCAAAGGTCAATTCGCAACGATATTTTTCTCAGTATTTTACAGGAGATAAATATGTTTTGTATGATTATTATTATTCTTATGAAATAACGAACGAGGTGAACGAAATGTTTAAATTATTTTTAAACAATCTTTCGCAATAAAAGTTTCGTTTGGCAACTTTCATTGTTTGGCAAGACGATTGTAAACAAAAATGTGACATGCAACTCAAAGAACGACTTCTCAAAAATATTTCATTTTTTCAGATCAAATCGTTTTCGTCCAAGGAGCTGCAGCAACCCCATCGGAATTGCTTCGAGGACTTACCGAAGTTGGCATTAAAAAAGACGTTCGAAATGTCCGGTTGTGCCACATGCATCTCGAAGGTCCTGCTCCATTTGCAAACAAGGAAAATGCAAGTACGTGCACACCGCCGAGTAGCAATGGTGTCGCCACCTCCGAGCTTCCAATAATCCAAATGTCGTTTTTTTTCGAATCAATCTCGAAAATTGTATCTCTTAAAAAAATGTATACACTAAATCCTGTGGCATTACAGCCAGTCATTTTTTATGCGAAAGTTACTCATCAACGCCAATTTCAAATAATAAACTTTAAATGAATTTTCAGTATAAGTGATTTACATCAAATGTTGAATATTTTCCTTCAGTGATGAGAAAAAAAAAATTGACAATTAAATGTGCTGTTTTGAAGATTTATTTCGTGCATTAAGTTTTCTTGTGATTAAAATAATTGATCTTCTGTCTTTAGAGCACTTTACGTCGATCAGCTTTTTCATCGGTGGTAACGTGAGGGCTGCGGTGAATGCTGGAACTGCGGATTGCATACCAATATTCTTGAGTGAGATACCAAAGATCTTTGACTATGGTTACATGAAACCTGATATTGCGTTGATCCAAGTGACGCCACCGGATAGCAAAGGATATTGTTCGTTGGGTACCAGTGTCGACTGTGTGAGATCAGCATTGATAAAATCGAAAAAAATAGTCGGTAAGAAATGGTATTGCCATGAATATTTAATGATTGTAACATTTCATGATTGTGAGGATGACAAATTATTGAAAATGGGTTTTTTGCAGCTCAAGTGAACAAGCATTTGCCAAGAACCTTCGGCGACGCTCTCGTGCACAAAAGTCACTTGGATTTTGCGACCGAGTTTCATCAGCCCCTGCCCACTCACGCAGTCAAAGCACCCTCTGAAAACGAGCAAAAAATAGGCAAAAATATTGCGGAAAATTTGGTCTCCGATGGGGCGACGTTGCAGCTTGGAATCGGCAGCATTCCTGACGCCGTTCTGTCGCTCTTGACGACTCACAAAAACCTCGGGATTCACAGTGAAATGTTCAGCGACGGTGTCGTCGATCTTGTCAACAAAGGTTGCATCACCAACAGCATGAAAACTATGCATCGTGGAAGAATCGTCGGATCGTTCTGTGTTGGCTCACAGAAACTCTACGATTTCATGAATAATAATCCTTTCATTGGTGAGGCAACGAGAACTATTTAAATTTTCATATTTTCCTGTTGAGAAGAAAATTTTTATGGTTTACTTTGAAGAATTAAATTGAGTTAAATATACACACTGGAAGTAAAAAAAAAAATTTAATCATTCAAGTTATTAAAACACAGAAAAGAGATTTTTGACCAGACTCAGGAAAAAAACGAATATTTTCACAGAAATGTTGGCGGTCGATTACGTCAACGACCCGCGAATAATAGCGAAACAGCCGCAAATGACCTGCATCAATTCTTGCATCGAGGTTGACCTTACCGGACAAATTTGTTCGGACAGTATTGGAACGAGAATGTATTCCGGATTTGGAGGTCAAGTTGATTTCCTGACCGGCGCAGCACTCAGTGAGGACGGCCTCGGAAAACCTATCGTCGCCCTTAATTCTACGACCGCCGATGGCAAAACGAGCAAAATTACGCCAGTCCTTAAAGAAGGTACGTCAACAATTTGTTGCACCTAATATTATTCATTCTATGATCGAGTGTCACAATATGTTTGCAAATACGTCGGAAAATTCGTACGAGTTTTCTTGATATCGAAATTTTCAAGGAAACATTCAAAGTTCGTCGATTATGTAAGACGTTAGTTATCTAATATTTCCTCAATTGTATTTTTGTGTGTTCATTGATCGACAGGAGCTGGTGTCGTAACGAGCAGAGCTCTTGTGAATTACGTAGTGACCGAGCACGGAATAGCGAGTCTGTTCGGAAAAACGTTGAAACAACGAGCTCACGCCCTCATTCAGGTTGCACATCCAAACCACAGAGAAGCGTTAGAAAAAGCCGCATTCGAGCGTCTCAAAGGAATGCCTCAGCCTTGAACAAAAGTTTCCAATTCGTAAAAAACATATTGAATTAATTACGCGAAGTAACGAAAGAAGAAAGAAAAGATTTAATAACACAATAGTTAATGTCAAATTACACTTTCCTTAGAGCGTTCTTCGGACGTGATCAGCGTCTGAAGTCGATTTTATTGCCATGAATTAACGAAGAGAAACAAAATAATTTTGAAGTACCAAGATGCCATAAAATACGTAGAGGATGGAAAGATTCAATCTCGAAATCCGATACTGGAAACTGAAATAATTTCATTCCACACAGATGTGATTTTCTTCTTGCCAGAATTATTTGATCGGTGAACTTTGCCATTCGATTGAAGATCGAACATAAAATAATGGAACTGGCGTGAAAAACTATTTGAAATTGGAATATCTTTTTAAAAGATCTTAACTACGAGTTGAAGAACTAGGAGCAGATAAAAATGGTAATTAGTCGATGAGTACCGCACCTGAAATATGAACTCTGCGAGTGGTACTTTGTATATCTTTAGTCAAATTATCGACAGCTCAACAATAAATCAGTCAAGTTGAGCGGAGTATAACTCCTACCATTTTATCCGTAGCCAACTTTTTCCTTTCCGCTCGTCACTTTACACTTTGTACTTTGTTGATGGTCAACGCTTTATTCGTGGAAAAGACAAATCGTTCAATCATGGCGTTACGAAAGACGATATAACAAAGGTCTAATTACACAACAAATGCAAAAGATTTTGTTTTACATTATACAGTGAAGGAAACAATAAAAACTTACGATTTTTATACATCACCGGTCGATACGAATTTTGTATATGCATGTAAAAAACAACTGACTAACCTATTCAATGTGAAACGTTATTTTTTTTTGGACCAAACGAATAAAAAATGCTATTATTTTTTTGCTCAAATGAATGATTTTTCATGGATTTGCTGAAAACCTACAAATGAGTTACGAATTGGATGCCGTTGGAAACAGCTGAAAAGTGAATTGAAAGTTGTCTTGAGGATGTGTAAAAAATCCAAACTTGATACTCACATGATAAAAAAATCAACACATAACTTTTGCATCTTGTGTCTTACTTATTTGCACAGAAAAAAAAATGGGCAGTAGAATTTTTATGAAAAAGGTGCGATTGCTTATGAAACTGTTTTTACAAACTTTAATCTACCCAACTTCGAGTTTTTTTTTATATATTTTTCAGTTCTCTTTTTAAAAATAAAACAATAATTTAAAAGAAAAAACTTCATACACTCCTTTCCACCCTGTTGAAAGATAAGAAAAACCGGATAATGCATGCGTTTTTCCACGTGTTAGAAAAAAAAGTTTAATACGGTTAGAAAAAAAATTGAGTGCAATGAATTAACCCGATGGCATCATAAGACGTAGAAATCAGGTTTTAAATTGTTTCGATTTAAATTTGGCGCACTCGTTCGTCGGTGCGACAAAACCAAAATCTTTGTATCCGGATTCACGGACAACGCAAAATACCCAACCATTCTTTTTATACGGAATAGTTAAAAACAAGTTGTGATAGGTTTACGGAAAATTTTCTCAGTTCCCCGTCCCCTACTCGCCGTTATTGTTAAATCGCTCTGATCAATTGATCATTAACATTTTCACAATATTATCATCCGAAAGTGCGTGACGAGTCGACCGTCGACTGAATCTGCGCACAACTCATTCGTCTCATTGTTATTGGTGCTCGTTTAGATTTTTAACGCGCAGCAAATCATGTCTTTATCAATAAAAAAATTAATTCTCGCCACGTCTAAGGTAAATTACAAAAATATTGCACTGAATCATTAAGCAATCAAATCTTTTGCACGCAAACGGTTATTTCGGCATTCCAGCGATTTATCTGACGCGACAATAAATACACGTAACACGTAACTCGAAAGATCTATGAGCTGCTTTTTGTAGCTTCTTTTTCCTCAGAAGCTCCAAGGATGGCGCTAACGTCTGGTTCTGAAATTTTCGCGGACCGTTTGTTGATGCCGGATGAGGCTTAAATCTCGACATTATCTTATTATTTTTATTTTATTACATCGAACGGAATCGCTTAAAAAAATTCTCATGTGAAATTGACATTTCTCACATTTTTTCAAAATAACCGTTAGTAATGCAGAATCCGTTTTTTTTTTTCATATTTCCGTTACACAGCTCGGACGATGTGTTTCCAGGAACTATGCAGCCAATGCTACCGTGGAGTACGAAAAATACGTTGAAACAACGGAAGATAATGGGGTATTTTAATTTTTTTATGCACTTATGACATCAGTTAGAAATCTCGAACTATTCCGAAGTTTAATTTAATAAATGCACGATAATTAAAACTCGATATATGGTTGTTCAATTTATCGAATTTAAAATAAATTAGATTTATCCGCGTAATATGAATTTTGAGTTAAAGTACGATATGAGGTTATTGACATTAGCCGGGAGGAAACTGCAACTTATTTTTGTGAAATAAAAGGTGAAAACTATAAAGCTATGCCACGCCTCAACTCGAAATTCCTTGTCTCTCGAGATGATGAAAATTATATTATGGAATATAACCAGAGATGAGGATAGAGGGTCACTGAGATCTATCGTCATCACGGCTGATCCTGGCAAGGTTTTTTCTGCTGGGCACAATTTGAAGGAATTGGTGAGTGAGACATCGAGACTTTTGTTCCAGGAAAATAATCTTGAGTGTACATTTATTCCTAATGTCCAAATTATGTTGTTTTTCATTCTAATCTTGACGTTCCGTTGAAAAATAAATTTTCGGTGAAAAAATCGAAAAAAGAAACGTTCGAAAATAGTTCAGCCTAATTTTTCCTCCAAAAAAAAAAATCCGAAAAACGATTTTTCAGTGAAAGTCGTTGAGAAAAAACAAGTTTTTTTGGAAAACAGTATTTGAGCAGTAACGTGAGCGTGAAAGATTCTTTTGTGTCAGACCAGCGAACAAGGTGGACAATATCACCGCGACGTCTTTGCAACGGCAACAGAACTGATGAAAGCGATCGCCAATTCCCCGGTTCCGATAATTGCTGCAGTCGACGGTTTGGCGGCAGCTGCTGGTTGTCAGTTGGTCAGTGCGTGCGACATAGCTGTGTGCACAGAGCGAAGTACTTTCTCAACTCCCGGGTACGTCGACAGGTCCAAAGTAAAACAACGATTAAAAGGGATGTCGATTTTTTTTTCAAATTTTCGATATTTTTGTTCTCAGAGCAAATTTCGGAATATTTTGTTCCACGCCAGGAGTGCCTCTGGTTCGAAATATTCCAAGAAAAGTCGCCTCGCACATGCTTTTTACGGGCCTGCCAATCACAGCGAAAGAAGCTCGTGCTGTTGGTCTCGTTAGCAAGGTCACCGCCAACGAAGACCTCGGTGAGTAAACAAACAATAAAGAAAAAAAAGTGGCCATAAAAAACTGTTCGAATGTTATAACGACTTCACCGAATGTTACAAGAAAAAAATTCACCGATCGATCCACTTGATAAATAAACGTTTTTTTTATCGGAACGGTAAGCCGCTGAAGTCAAAACGATCACAGACGCCATAACCTCAAAAAGTCGTGCAGTCGTAAGCCTTGGAAAGAAATTCTTATACGAGCAACTCGACCTCGATTATTTTTCGGCTTACGAATTGGGAGCTGAAATAATGGTCAATAATCTCGAGCTCAAGGATGCTCAGGAAGGTATTCGGGGCTTTGTCGAAAAAAGGAAACCCGTTTGGGGACACGACTTCAAAAAAGACAAATAAATTTGATGTCCCTTATTCCTTTTCTACCTTCTTCGGACTGTGATAATTATTACAGCTAAATAATAAGATGTAAATTGAAATATATTCCTGCTTTACGAAAATTTCGTGTTCGTTATTACTATCGAGCAACGATATCAGAATAGGAAAAAATTGAGAGATATAACTTACGAAACAATGAACATCGCGTGTGTTACTTTAGAACCAAAATTACATTAACATTACGGCGGATCAAATAATTAATGAAAAGAAGAGTTGATCGTTCAACGATTACACTTTTGATACGTCGCGATTGTGATTCATTAAAAGTTGAGGTAGATTCGGTTCGGGACGTCTGGAAGTCACAAATTTTTAACAAGTAACAATATATTCCGTGGCTTGGATTTTTAGAAGAAGATAAACGAAAATGCGTCGTCAACGGTCGACGTGCGCGCGCACGTAAGCATGGAGCGAGGTGTAAGCACACTGTGATGCGGGCAAAGGAAGTACGAAATATACATGGGCGCGTGCACGCACCACGGACGTACAGACAGACGCCTTTACGATCTGAACAGTTTAAACAGAGAGTTTATTAAATATTACATAAAGAACGACTTATTAGTGATACGGGATAAAATTAAAAAATCGAAGCTGTTTATTCCGAATGAAGCTTCAACTGAGATAATCCAGTCTATTTTAATATGTTGGAAAACATGTTTGTTGATTTTTTGAGTTTTCGAGTACGGAGAAAATTACTGCTGACTTTGTATTTTTCATCGACTGAAACAAACATAGCAGTGTGTAATTTCTCTGATTATGAATTTTTAATTGAACATTGAGTCAAGCATAGGAAGATTTTTAACCAGAAATTCTTGATCGAAGAATCGAAATTACATAAATTAACGTGACGTTAAAAGAGTGACGAAAAAATAAAGGCTTCCATAAGTGAATTTTATTCAAAATGTGTGACGGATTAATCGAAAGACTTTGTGCATCGTAATTGTAGTTGATAAATTTCAATTCTAACTCTTGATAAATATTTTCGAACATTTTGTTCGAGGAATCTTAAAACACAAGCTCTCACATTAATTCAATTGGAACATAATAATGAATTCTTATTTTCACATTTCTAATTCTGCTGCAGAAAACAAGCGATACAGGTGACTGGATTAGTACAAAGATTTAGTGAATAAGCGCGATTATAGAAACTCGAGAAAACTGCCGCCCGCTCAGCGATTGATGCGCGGACCGGTGTACAGCTTCAACGGTGGCCGAACCGTATTTTGCGGCGTCATTCGGAACTTCTGAACGTTGATGCGCGGTGGAGCCAGACATCGAACACGGATTCTTCGCTGACGGTTTTTACGTTTCGAAATAAACTTCGATATACGATCGTAGAGAATTTCAAGAATAAAAACGACGAATGACGCCGAATAGCCAATAACGGCGACAAACATTAGCTGGAGGAGCAGAGCGTGCGCACCAGTTGGATCGTCGGTTTTTCCAGTGTTTGAAATATTTGAATCCGAATAATTGAAATTCAGGATGTCTCCTAATCGTACGTCCTTGTAAATCTTCTGAATAATTCCAGTTTCATGCAATCTCATGATTTTTTTATCGAGTACCGAACGATACGGCGATCTCTTGCCTGTGACAAAACCTGCAACTTCATTCCAAAGGAAAGGCTTTCCAATCTTGACGATGCGAAGCCCCTGCTTTTCGAATTCCTTGATGCCTAACTTCGCTACCGCATACGGTATGAAGCAGGTAACGTTTTTGTCTCTAATCGCTGTTTGTATACAATCTATTGAATCCCATTTCGGTAACACCTTATCTTTCGAAATGTTTAATTCTTTATGCAAGAGGTGGGCAGTCCGGTCCATGTTAAAAGTGGATAGCCCAATCATTAATTCCGAATTGACGAGGTCTTCAAAACTCTCAAACGGAACTTCACCGGCTTTCCCTAAAGCCACGTCCGTCATCGCGGTATAGATTGTAGATGAATAAATAGCACTCAAGGCGAGTAGGCACGCGAAAATTATTCGTTCGACATCATTAACAGGCTGTTGGCGCACCGAAACACCAAAGAGAACGCGGCCAATTGTGAAGATTTTCGAGGAATACGATTTTATTCGAAGCAACCGCATGAAGATCCAAAAGATCAAGATGATTCCAATGCTCAGAAGAAATGTCGGGGAAGCTTGAACGGAGAAAGCGTTTTCTGATGTCGGTATGATCGGTACTAAATAACAGAATTGGCTGTACATTATCGGGAATGTTCGTTGTGAATCATTCCAGCTCGGAGTATAACTTGAAGCCAGAAAAGGTATTACATCTATGTCGCGTAATTGTGTGAAAATGTAAACGTACCGCAAAAGATCCGATGAATCGAGTCGACGTAATCCTGCATCATATTCTGGAGTAGCGTTCAGACTTTGCAAAAGTATTAACATCAAAACTGAGTTAGGCCCACCGACCGAGGTTACTGCGCTACCGTTGAATCCAGCCAGTATGTATGGTGGGACGTTTACCGGTAGTATTCTCATAGGATAACCGGACATGTCAGTAAGTTTATTGGGAAACAAGGTAATCATGAGTGCGGTCCAAATTTTCTTCGTGTATTCGTTTTTAAACGGATTGAAATGATGAATAAACGGTCGATCGTTTGATCTATTTATGAGGATCGACGATCTTACCGCTCCCCATTGAGATCCGTTCAATTCGAGGATTGTGAAATCGAGGATTTTCTTGGTCCAAGCGTACTCCATGATTTCTTTGAAGCTATAACTCGGCGTTCGAAGGGAAGTGACCAATAGATACTTTGGGCTGTAGTGATAAGAGGCCATTTCCGCGACTGCGTCGATGAACCGTTTGGCCATTGGAATTGGCAAACTATCCCGAGACTCGATGACGAAGAGAAAAAGAGTCGCCGAAGTGTCGATCGGAGTTCTCGTTGCGTTTGACCAGTCGGGAACTGAGTTTTCCGGAAGTTTGAAATCCGCACCGAAATTGATTCTCAAAGGAGGCAAACTTTTCATCAACTTTGTGTACAATTCTTCGATTAATGGATTTTCGAGAACTTCGTTGTCGTTCAAACGTGTCATTAACTTCACCTGACGACATTCCGCATGTTCGATTATGGATTTCGTCACTTCGTCCACCCAATCGGTACATTGTACGGGATGGCAAACCGACCCGAAAAGTACGAGCGCACAAACAATCACGGCGTTTTTCATTTTTTATCCTGAACTTTTCGCAAGGGTAAGAAAAAAACAAGAATTAGAATTTTCACCGTAATTAGCCGATTATCGAGATTTTTAACGGCGAATGTTTACAACGACGAAAATGACTTGATTAATTTTGTAAACCATTGTTCACTTGCAACTCCGCTGGGTTTCAATTTCAGCCATGTATTGCATTGAACGTTACTTCCGAGCCTGATAGCAGGTGAAGAGTAGACCCTTTTCACTTTTTTCATTGCGACATCGATACGTTTCATCTTCCATTTATTATTCATTCGAAATACATTTTTCATCAATTTTATTATTCCTCACGCAAATTCAAATCGGTATTACGCGCTATCAGTATCGTAGTCGACACGTGTTTGTATTTTCCTTTCACCACTTATATATTCGTCATACATAAATTATTATTGACGAAGACCGAATAAAAAAACGTTAGGAAAATCTCATATTGACTATGAAATAGTGCAACTATTTCCTGGTCCAGGCTTTTTCTAAAATTCTTAGTGTCAAGTTGATATCGAGCGATCATTCAATCGTCAAAATTCTGAAACGACCCGGGGCTTTCATTTCTATTGCTACGAATGCAGATCGACCTCGTCGCTATTGCATAAAATGAAAAAAATTCATTCCGTCAAAATTCCCATAAATATCGCTTCCGCTGGCTCCTGACACTGAGCTTTTCCAAATTCTGCAACTCTTCAGTGACATTTTTCTCTGAAAAGCTAATAGCTAATGAAAGCTAATAAAAAAAAAAAAATGTCCAGTTTTCACTTGAGTACATGAAATTATTCATAAGCCGCACAAATCGCTGCTACATTTCCATCGATTCGATACCTTTCATGCGAGAATCAAAACGTGTCGGTCGACAGGAAACGAACAATTATTGACATGCATACGTTGCGATGCGTGCGTGCGTGCAACATCAATAAATGCATAAATATATGTTTACCCGCCTTTGTTGTCGCTCCGTATCCTTGGCAATCCTTGGCGTGAAATAAGTTACGCTGAGTACATAGAAAAAGCATAAAATCAACGCGACCGCTTGGGTTATCGCTTATCGCATCCTTAATAAATTATTTCCGTCCTTTTTCCATCTCTGCATATATTCGCTACGTGTGCGCGCCACAAGTATACGAATAAATCTCATTTGCACTTATGATAGTCCGAAAAACGTGCCCGAGTTCGATATTTCGGCAATTTCGGCACGAGAGCCACGGCCATTACTGAATAACTGTGCTTTTTTTTCAATTTTCGACGAACTAGTCGAGATAAAAACAATTATTCGAAGAGAAACTGTGGATATCGAAATTAGTCAAATATCGAATCCAAAAATACACTCATCATATGAAAGTCTAACGATTCGAAGCTCTTAATTAAAATATTGACAGATACGGAATCTTAATCATTAAGTAAAAAAAAATGGAGTTAGAGTTTGAAGAGAAAAATTTAAAGCCTGATTCACTCGAGAAAATTGGGTCCTCGAAGGTCAACATTTTCCTTTGTTCCTTCTTCTCTCTGTCTCTCCTTCTTTCTCCCTCTAAAACTGAACTTCCGAAAGCCCAAAATGGAATTGCTATGAAAATATATTTACCGAGGTTAAAATACCAAAATTAAAATTCAATTATTTGTCGGTAAATATTGCAAGTTACCAAAATGCTTTTACGACCTTCCCATGAATAAAATCGTATTTCCATCAAAACTTGAAAGAACTTTTCACACGAAAAATTTGCCGAGCCTCTGCCCCCACTAACTCCGCGAATGTGGCGCCTCCGGCTTCAGTTTGTTTTGGCGCTTACGCTGAGCGTTTGTTTGTTTTGTTTTTATCGTTTTTATGGCTACGCTATCATCCTTCCTCGTGTATTTTCGTGACGGGGCTACGTGATTATGCTCTCGTAAGCTCCCTCGATCTTGTTACGTGCTTGCCTTCCTCAAACGTTTCTTTTATGCCTCACACGCGCATCTCTTATCTCTCGTTCGCGCGTTCCTACCATCGAGTGTTTTAGTGTTTAACCTTTTACGATGGTTCGGCGAGAAAAAATATGCAAAACATGTTCATTTTGCACGTGCATTTGGCGAGTCTTTTCAGTCTTATATTAGGGCATTGAAAATTATGCGATTAATAGAAAAACAGAAAAAAATGACTTTTCACACAGTTCACGAGAGAATGCTTCGGATATTTTGTATTGTGTGAAATTAATTGCATCGTCGGCCTCGACTATTCTTTTGTCGTTCCAAAGTACACGAGATCGCGATAAGCCTCGAGGCCTCGAGACATCTTTTTTTTCGACAATCGTACTTTTTCTCACATTCGTGAAGACCATATTTCTTGCAATAATTTGGCCATTGGCCAAAATTCAAAACACCAAACAAATGAAATTACAGTTTCGGGATTTTCATTCGTACACAAAACGCATCGGCAAGGGCACTGAGCAAAAAAATTGAATCAACTTTGTTAATTGGACACAAGCAGTTTGGCAGTTCCGATCATTCTTTATGGAATGACAAACGATTCAGTTTAACCGTGAAAATTTTCTATGATTCATCGAAGCCATAAGTGATTGTATTCGAACAATTTTTTTGCTTCGCCGCATACTTTGGGGCTGCTTCACTAAATATGAGTGTTCCAGTGTTCGAATCTCAATAATCAAATTAACTCTTTTCGATAAAACCAATTTTGTTCCCACAAGTGAAATGAAGTGAAGAAATTTCTTTGGAAAAATCAAAATCGACGTTTATCGGTTGGAACGTTTTATTGAGAAATTCGAAAGAAGACACGAGACATTTATTCGTCTTTCAATCATCCGAATGAACTCTCACTCGCACAAAGCTTCTAATTCGACTCACGCACGAGTTCGTGCGAGTGTCAGAATATGATTGGCCTCGCGATGGCGATATTCAAACCGTATGCGATCACGAGTAAACGATAACCTTTCGTGAAAAAAATATTAGCGTAAACTGGTTCAAGATGCTACTAGGACATCATACGCGTATCGTCAAATGAGTTCACGCATTCGCACAAAGTAATAGAAATAATTTGAGACTTTGTATTGAGCACCACCATCCTCGTGTCATTTCACTACCCACTTATTATTGTTTTTAATCCTAGAATTCCAGCCATAAAAAAAAACGTCAAAAATCTTTTCCCCCATTTTTTCGATACTCTTTACCATTTTATACAAATTTCATTCCATGATTCTCGTTATAAAAACGTCACTTAACGTGCACTACTTTCTTCTTGATAAAAAAGCAAAAAAAATAATTTTTATGATTAAACTTCTGAACTCTGAACCAATAGCCTCGTATGATTGGAACAAAAAAAAAATTCTACTTCCTTTCTCTTTCCACACACTAACCGTTGGATGGTTTGGCCAACGCCAAAATTTTTTTACGCAAGAAAACGTTTCCAATTCGATTATTAATTCGAAGGACCTGGATGCGATGAATACTCATTTAATTTTTTTTCAGGTTAATTCAATAACCTCAATTTTCGATATTTTATGATCCTGGACATTCGAATTTATTCTAAAGACCATAATTCCAGTGAATTTCAACAATCGCGTGATTATTATACAAGGAACCGTATTTTTACTCATGACGTTGAAGCTTGCAACGTTGGAGTCCAACGAAATGATGTAAAAAAAAACTCCCCAATAATTCGAGTGATTCTCCAATTTTCTTCCCTCCCGAATTTGCAAACTCGTGGTTTTTCAACCAACACCGATGCTTCGTCAAATAAATCGGTGAATTACAAGTGTTTTTTTCCTTCATTTCGTTGGACTCCAACGTTGCAAACTTCAGCGTCGTTTTTACTCTGATAATCTTTGATACGTCACAGACTCGATGTCCCAAAAATAGCGACTCTTCCGATGTTGTACAAACGTCATTTCAAATCTCCCGAGATACGATAAACTTCCTGGTGTCTGGATGAAAGGCCAGCTATAATAATCGCATTGTGTGGGTCCGACGTGAAAAAAATTTGTGAGTTGCTAAGCCCACCGATAAGAGAGCGATACGTGCGCATCGTCATGCGGCCCCGATATTTTTTTTTGTATTTCGGAATAACGTTTTCGGTAAATGAGTTCGGACGAGGAAAATCATGGATATTATCATTAGTGTACATTTATTTTCGTTAATTAATGTAGCTTCAGACGTCCTCTGGACCCATCGAGATATAATTGGACCTGAGAATATTTCGTCTTTCGTTTAACCTCTCTTAGCCGTCTCGACTTATCAATAAAGTGCAAAACTCATTACTTTCGACTGTAATTATTGCGAGGTGTTGAAACTTCGAATATCGTAATTTCAACGATTATTACAGTGACGTACGAGAAGTCCAATTCGGACCCCTGTGAAGAAAACAAATTTCGTAACCGTCAGAATCGTAAATTTAGTTCGAAAAAAAGTCGTCCCTCTAGCCCGGCGCTGTAAGCACGGCGTAAAGCTCTATTCCCGCGTCTACTTCTCCACGCGAAGAGTGCGAGATTCTGTGTATCCCATAAACATACGTGACATATTACGATAAAGAAAAAAGGCTCGAAGTTTGTGGAAGCTTTGTTGGGTCAGTGGCAAAACCGCTGGGGAGACGAGAGATAAATTACGAGAAGGTTCATCGGGGTCCAACAGTGGCCGATATCAAACGTCATACAACCAACGGCCCCCTCTCAGTCACTTGACCTCTGGGAAAACTGATATATCAGAGCGATCGTGCCGGCACGAGTTCAGTATAACGTAACTCACTCTCTCGATCGTTTACTCGAGTTTGGAAACGATTTTGAGCTGCTGCAAAGTTTGGTGTGTGAAAAACGTGTGGTGCGAACCGAGAACACAATAATCGTGGTTCGAAATCTTCGAAAGTGTCAATAAACGACGAAAACAAAACGGGGAAAAAAGAAACAAAGGATAAATATATCGGAACTTAAAGTAGCGTGTTTTTCAGTGCTAAACGATCAAATAACAGTTTATGAAATCCTCAAGGAATATCGGGAGGATCTGTATGAGATTCGCGGCGTCGACGAAGCAGCAGGAGCGTTCGTTTGTCCGGAAAGGCATTCCGGAAGAGACGAAAAAACCGAGCAAGAAGCTCACGAAACGAGAAATACGTGATTTGTTCTTTGACAACTGTGACGGTTAGTAAAATTCATAATCTCAAACGCTTTTTCTCCTCTATGCAACTCCACTCGCTCCAATAATGCTTCAAACGCTTCTTCGATTATTCTCATTATTCGCTCTTGTTATCTTCGCAGGCTGCTTGACAATGGCCGCGATACCACACGGTGCCTTCGCAGTGCGTAAAGTCCGCGAGAATAACGAGCGTCGTTTTCTCATTTCCAAGATGGAAAAGAGGGGAGGCAACGACAAAGAAAGCAAACAGGACACCGGCTACTCCAAGAAAAACTCTCAAGAAGAGGGTGAGCAAAGATTTTTTCATTACTAGCTTGACTTCATTCAACTTCACATTTTTCGAGTCCCTGTCAGTTCGATTTCGTCGAAACAATTGAATTCGAACGAAAAATTAGGTCTCCTTATTGTAGTGGTTTCATTTCTTTGCTCAATTTTCTCGTTTTCTTCTCCACAAAATGTTTTCTTTCACTCGTAATAGCCTCGATTGAAAATCTTGAATCGAAATGATCCATAATCATTTTTTTTTCATGTTTTATAATAAAATAACTTTTCTGTTATCGAACAATTTCTAGGATAATTATTTCGAATTGATTATGGATTTTTTTTTCTATAGAAAAAATAGGATTCGAAAATTGTATAAAAAAATTACGACTAATAAAAATTCAATTCAATGTGAAATCTTTTTTTTTCGTGCATTCGTGGTCAATGTTGAAAATTTCACCTCTTAGTAAAATTGTGCTACTGTAAATATTCGTTATTTTTACAGGCAGAGAATTAACGCCGTTGAAATACAACAGTAAACTGATGAACAGCATTTGGGGATTGTACAATCGTTACTCGGTGCATAATTTCAAGAAAAACACTGACGCCGACGACGCGATGAACGCGGCGACAGCGGCGGCTTGGGGGCCAACGATTCGTAACGGACCCCCAACGAAGCCAATGATCGAAAATTCAGCCGCCGCGCAGGTTCGCCAATTCCTGGGAACCGGAAACACGATCTAAACGGATCACACATTTACTTGAAAAATTGTATTCATGTAGAATGAGAGTTCGACGCAGTAAATAAAAAGTTTTTTTTCCATCGCGGAAATAAATTTTTAACGTTGCTGTTATGACGTGCGAAAATTAGTCAGTGACAAAAGACTTCGAAAAATATTATTAAGTTCTTCAGTAACCCTTGTGATTTCTCGTGTATGTGATAAAGATAAACAAACAGTTATTATTTATGTGTGAGAAACGTGGACATTTTTTTCATTCTCCCAATCCAGATATCAAAAAAATTTTCAAAATCCGACATTTTTCTAGGGATTCTATTTTTGCGAAAAATTTACTCATGGTTGCTGAAATATTTGTCGAAAATTATGAGATTGAAAGAGAGATGACAACATTATCAGGATACGTCGAGTGCAGCAATCGCTATCTCGCCACCGTGAGTGCGAGAGAGATAGCTGCAATTTTCGAAATTGAATATGTTCGACACGGTTCGATCAATAAAAAAAGCCCCTGTCAGCGTATTTTTGCCATCTTTCCGCGTCCGCTGACAGAGCCTTCTTTTGATTAGTCAAACGACAGCGGAGAATTTTCGTTTCAAAAATGCGAGGTGAGGTTAGTCGACTGAATAAAAATAAATGAAAAACGAAAGAAATAAATTAAAATGAAATAAATTATCAACAGCAGATATCATGATTTCGGAAAAACATTTCAGAGTTGATTTTTAAAACTCAACTGAAAGAGCTGTAATAGAGAAATGGTGTTTAAATAAATTATTCAGAGCTCCATGATAATTTTACTGCACACATACACACATACACACACCTTGATTTTCACTTATTTTTGACGTGATTCGGAATTGCGAAGTCACTTTTGGGATTCAATTCCAACAATTTCACGACAGATGGCAGTACTGTTCGCAACACGTGGTGCCACCGGTCGGAATCTTTTTGAGACTTGCTACTATGACATTTTGTGTGATAAATGTTAATGTGTACTTGTCACTGACGTTTTAGCTGTAAATTTTAGCAGTTAGAACAAATTATTATCGTTCTTATCCTTGCGAAGTTGAATACCGATTATTTCAGCTGTTTTAAACAAATAATCGATGTGGTTATCACGATAAAATATGAGTCGAACAAATAACCAGTTGCCCAACTTGGATAAAGTTTTCAAGGATGAAGAAGATCAAGATTTCGCACCAATTGCCGGGTATGATTCAATCAACTAAACTATTTTATTATGAATTCAACATCAAAATCGTAAATATGAAAAAACATCAAAGCGAAGTCACCAAAAACTATTAAATTTCTCTTCGAATTCTCTAAAAACCGTTTTGTTGTCGAAACATGAAATTTCGATCGGTAAAAAAGTTTATTTTGATCGCCCAATGTACCGGGTATCCCGAAAAAAGCCTTCAAATTCGGTATCTTTCAAAAACACTCAATTCTTGTTGGATTTTCTTGCTTCTTAATACACTTGGCTAACGTTTTTAATATCAATATCAGTTAATAACAATGTTAACAAATATTTATAATTATTCTGCCTCAGAGGATTGTAAAAAAGTGAATTCTGTTGTTATTACAATTTTTAACATTGCAGAAACACGATATATCAGAAACTTGCACCGAGAGACTGATCAGAAAAATGACAGTTTGCACTAGAAAATATTCTTCCTTTCTCCGTTTAGGTCCAATCTGGCAGCAATTTTCGGAGCACCGCAGAAGCTCAGCGATTCGCCAGTCACTGTCAAGCAGGCTTTGCAAAAAAAGTCAAGCAGCGGGAGAAATACACCTCAGATGGTGGCACCGGCAAACAAGACTGAAGTTATCATAGCGAAAGTTGTTCATGCCTATAAACTGTAATTATGAAAATGCTTCAGAAAATACTGGTTTCTATAAGAAACCAAAATAATTGGAAGAAATTATTATTAGAAATTGGGATTGAGGGATTCAAAATTCTTCCATTGAATCACTAATGAAAAGGGTTGAAAAATTGGGTAGTAAATTCAAATAGAAAAGTAATTGACGAGCTGCATTTCTGTGAATATTAAATCATAAAAAAAAATTTTGGTTTCAGGCAAAACGGACAATATAGTCTGATAGGAAAACTGGGTATAGCTCTGACGGGTAACGTAGCTGGTCGAGTTTACCAAATAATATTGTACAGAGGGAAGCAAGAGCACATTTCTACGGTGACACTTACACCAGATTTTTCTTATACAATACGTGAGAATAATTACGCGACATATTACGATGGGAATAACGAGAATTGGTCGCTGTGTTTCGAGAACGAAACTGCTTGCATCGAATTCGCTCGTGAAGTTGGTGTCTCAAGATTTCATTCGATGCAGACGAAGCCAGATAATTCTGTATTTTACCAAAATTTGTGCGTTGAGAGTGAATCAAACAAGGCGAAAGAAAACGATCAAATCGAGGTGAAAGTTATCATTTGCACGAATCTCAGTCAACCGTTGAAACTCGATAGCACTTCGACCCAAAGTATGAACGTTCAAATATCTCAGTACGATAGCTGGGAAAGATCTCTCCTTAACTGTAATAAAGGCCTTAAAAGATTGCTCATTTTACCGCCCAGTAAACAAATCAGTTTAGGACCTGGCTTTCCAAAGGAACGAGAAATTATTGTGGACATCGAAATCGTTGATATCTTAAGAACCGAAGAGAAGAGCTCACCTCCCATCGTCAAACCTACTGTCTCGAGTGGGAAAGCTGCAATTCTATCACGCATGGCCAAAATGGGACAATCCATGCTACCTAAGGTCCCAACATCCACTACCACCGATTCGGAGGACACTGAAGTAAGTGAAACAATGAATTATCGAAAAATTAATAATTTTTTGACGTTTACGAAAAATATTTACTTTCTCTGCAAATGTTTTTCTTTCGTTCTGGAATAATTTTGAAAAAATAATCGTTACGAAATTTTATGTGTTTATTTTCCAGGAGGAGATTCACATCAAGTCTCCGAGACGTTTCAAGGTAAATTGAGAGATCTCCAAACATCGGAATGTTTTCCTACGAGGATAAATTTTTCATGATTTGCAGCCAGAAATCTCAGCTTCTCATCCGTCGAAGCATCAGTCCCGAGCTCCTCAAGAATCTTCGCAAGAGCCGACTCCAATCGCAAACGTTATAGTGCCAAGACCCATTATTCCTACTACCGTTCCATTAGCTCACAGACCGATGATTCCTTCGCCTGCGTTAACGAGTCCTTGGCCCGTTACACCGATACAACAGCAATACGTTACGATGGATGGACAATATTATCCCATACATCAAGCTCCCATCACTCAATCGATTCCTGTGGGAATGGATCCCAATCTGAACGTATTTCTGTCCGAAACGAGAACCCAGAACACGGAAATTCGAATGGGAATGTCGAAGATAGCCGATAACGTTCAAAAATTACTGGATAAGGTCAGAGAAATTTAAAAATTATTGTTCTCGCGATTTAAAGCTTCTTCGTAAAGTCTAACAGCACGAGAATTTCATTTTTGGAAAATAATTCGAATAATTTGTGAATTCAATTGAATTTTATTGCACTTTTGTTCAATTATTCAATTCCCATCACGCGTCAACTTTTTGTTAGTAGAGCTAATAAATTATCGCATGGGAAACGGATAAAGAATAGCGAATCGATTGGCTATATCAAGGTCTCATTATCATTCGTTGCAGTTTCACGTCCTCGAAGTTCAAAGTGCCTCATCGCCCATGAGCCTACGGCGACCAATCCACCGTTCGTTAGATGAGTCTATGCTGAACGAAGAAAGGTACCCCGAGGACGAAACGACGAGAAGCAAAAATTCTGGCGAAGGATCGTATCCTGGGAATTCCAAAAAGGAGCAAAGGCTCGAATCAGAATTGAGCGAAGCGAGAGGTAACGAATCCGAAACGACCAGCGACGAAGTCTTCGTTAAAACTGCACTTTTGTTACAGAACGTCTCGAAGAATACGCTAGTAAGTGTAAAAAGTTCGATCTCGAAAAACAGGAGTGGAAGACCGAGAAAATGGAACTCGTAAAAAAGATCGACCAACTGGAAAAAAAGGTTGAAGAGGGAAAAAAAGCTCTAGAAAATGCGAATGAAACCGTCGGTCGATTACAGGAGAAAAGCAACCTTCTGGAATCGTCAGTTTCGAAACTTAACGCTGAGAAAACGACGTCTAGCAACGCTGAACAAGAACGAGAAAATTCCGTTAGTAAATGACTGAGATTTCTCAATCCACTCGAAAATAAGAGTGAAATAGTTATTCGGGTGAATCATTGTAACATTTTCATTCAGATGGATCAAAAATCTGCAGAAATTAAACGGCTGATGCGCATCACTTATTGGGGGCTATTAGCACAATTCAGGGACGAAGAATCTTATACATCAGAAAACATAAAAGAAACATTAGCTGACACTATCAGGGTTTGTGAATTTTCTCATTTTGTCATCAATCTGTTTCAGTTAGTTAAATTCGAAGTAAAAATATTCGTTTTGTCCAATTATTCTGTTTTAACAAAATATTTCCCTCTCGTAGAGTATCACTTTCTCCGTTTTGAAAGGCCTGAAATATGAGAAAGCAGAGGACGAGAACTTAGAAGTAAGTTCTGAGGGCATGGATCCAAATGCATTGAAACGGTTGCCGGTACAGAATTACTTTTTAATAAATAAAACATTTTATTGGAAAGCAATTTTTTCAATAAGAAATCTTGTGATTTTTTTTTAGTAACACGAAAGTATTAGACTGAACATGAGAAAAAAGTGGACATAGATTTTCAGTGAAAAACATTTGAAATTTTTCGTAATTACGAAAAAAGTGTATTTTTTATTCTCAGACGATTCTTGTTGCTCAAGAAGAACCGCCCCCTGTGCCGCCAATGGACGACGATGTGACAACACAGGATTTTTGAAAATTTTGAACAAAACAAGTGAAAATACAACGACTCTTGGGATTTTTGTCCTCAATTGAATTGCCTTGTATTTGATGAATTGAAAAAATGTATATGCAATAACGAGAAGTTATAATTTTAATAAATAATTATGTTGATTAATGAAAAGTCACGTTCATTTTCGTTCACGTTTGTTTCGAAAAACAAAAAAACAAAATGGTGCCATTATCGTACGCGACTATTGTTGAATTTCTCTTTGAAGTATTTCAAGAGCTGAAATGAATTTTCGCTGTTGTAACAAAGCAATCTTGCAGTTATGGAACGAACACGTTTCATGAATTTTTTTTAGTACTTGTCATATGACGAAAGTACTCGGGCTTCTTAATTTTCGGTTGCAAAACATTTGAATCTATGATTGTTTTTGGACACCCGGTATATGGGAAAACGGTTATACCGTCGTAGAAACAGAGATTTGTATATGTATATAGAGAGAAACTTGAGTTTCAATAAAACTCGGGTGATCGTTGAAAAAAATATACCAACATACAGTCAATTATTCCGTATTTTGTGTATTAGCACTAGATTTTACAGGTAAGAACGTTGATACTTTTGTACATCGAAACATAAAAATGATATTGAGAAACGACAGATGCGCCGTTTTCTTTCATCTCGTCCCTTTTCCGAGTTAAACGCGATTGAGACACGAAACGCGACAATTTTTTCATTTGTCGAATGATAATGTTGAAAAAAAAACGAGTGTATCTTGTGTGATTGTTATAAAAAAAAATAATACAGTAAAATTGTGAAAGGCCGCGATTTGAGATCTAAAAAAACTTGTCCCTCTCCGCCTAGTTGGCGGTCGACGAGTGTTGTGTCCCGTTTCACGAGAAGTCCAGAATACAAAGCCGTTCGTCTGTGCTCACGGTCAACCATCTTGTCTTCTACCACGCCAATCAAACTTTGACTTAACCTCTTACATACAGATTTACCATTATTATACATAAATAAAAATCGTTTAAAACGACGATACAGTAATGAACAAATATGAAAATAATTGTTCGAACGAACAAAAACTTCATGAACCTTTTTCTTCAGCTGAAGTCAGCCTTCACGATGATTTTGGAAGAGAAAAATTAATTTAGCAACGGAACATTCTCTTCCTACCGTAATATGAGTTATTTGTATTTTATTCGAAAAAAAAATGTATATTCTTCAAAAATTTTGATGATACACGAAAAAATCAAAACAAGGAGTCTATGAATAATATGAAAACTTCGACTCTAACGAAAGATATTTCCATATGATTTCCATCACATTCCACGATATTCTTCCGTTTGCTCGAACGAAATTGATAAATATTTATGCATTTTACTATTTGAAGTATGCTCGATTCCTTTTATTTCTCTATCCTCGCAAGACTCAAAATTAGATCCAGGATATTTAGTCCATTCGCTTGGCTGTATCAGTGCCATTTTATTGTAGCCGTGTTCATGAGGAACATGTTAATTTATTTAAAATTTCTTTATAGTTTTCTACAAAAACACATCCAAAATGGCTACTGATGCTACTGAAGAAGACATGTCATTTCATCATGGTGAATTGTTTGACAGTTATGAAGATTTGGAACGCAAATTAGAACGTTTTTCCAAACAAAGTCTCGTGCATTACTGGCGACGAGACAGTAGAACGGTCAGCGGAGCTCACATGAAAACTGCGAGACCTATCAGTGAAAGATTGAAATATTATTCTGTCAAATACGCTTGTATTTATGGAGGACAAAAATTCCTGCCTAGAGGAGCAGGGCGGAGACAATCTCAGTAAATAAATTGTTAACTGAATTTACTATTGTCAGACGGTTATCCCTGCGGAAAAGCTATTTTGTCTGGACACTTTAAATACTGTTGTTTCTCTTGTTGATGCTATGTTATGTTATAAAAGATCTTTGTATTTTCACATTTTCTTTCTTTTCTATTGAATCGCTTGAATTGATTCAGTTAAATGAGGCTAATTTTAACCTGATTTATCGGAACGCAATTTCAGATCGATCAGGACCAACTGCCCGGCTCACATAATGCTACGAGCTTCCAAAGATGGCACTAAACTTGAAGTAACGAGTGTCAATAATGAGCACAATCACGAAATTTCGGAGGTAAATTTGCAGAGAATGTATAAACTTGGAAAGGTTGAGAAATTAGGAACCAAAAATATTAAACGCATAATTTTTCAACACCTTGTGCTTTTGAAAATGCTTGCTTAGAATCAACAGTAGATTTTTCTCATAAGTTCAGATACAAACACGTGTTTTTTTTTTTGCTAGCGGTTTCTGTTATTGTAAAAACATGTTGCTTCCACGAATGTAGTTCTTCAAATATTTCAGAAATTATTTCATTCAGTATTTTCAAAAAATTGCATTCTTTTTTAGGAATTATTTAAGAAGCTTCCACAAGAGCGAAAACTTTGTGGCGAAATAAAACAGGAGGTTCAAGATCTAATGCAATTGCACATAGATCGAAAGAGGCTCAAGGAATACGTTCGTTTACGAACAAACAAAGTTTTACGTTCAAAGGACCTCTTCAATATCGCAGCCGCGAATAAATTAAAACGAGAAATAACGCCTGAGCGAGCTTATCAACTGTTCAAGAGAATTCACGATCTTGAGAAATTACAACGTCGCGAGGGAGCTCGAAGCTGCTCCGAGTCAGAGGACGAAATTTCACAGACGATAAAACGTATAAAAAAAGAGCAGGAGTCGCCTTGGGGCCAAGACGTTAGTTGAAAAACATCAAATTCATTGAATTTATACCAAAACGATTATCACTGAAAATTCATCACACTTTGTTTTCAAACAGGGATTAACCACGGAACTCGAAGGGAGCGAAGTTAACGAATGCGAGGATTCGTACAGTGCTCAAATGAATCAGGAAGAAGTGGGTGACGATATGGATACGACGGAAGGAACATTATTGAGTACCAATACCGAAGGTGATATTATCACCGCGAATGGAGAAATTGTTGGCGATCTCGTAATGCAAGATGGTGATCCCTCCGTCATTGTAGAATCGATCGTCAACGCTGATGGCTCGGTTTTCGTTGATGAAAGAGACTTCAATAATTATTGCAATAATCATCTTACTCACGATAGTAATTCGCCAGGACCACAAGGTAACGGAGAATCCCTCACGCTTATTTCCAGTCAAACCTTTCCGTTAGAACATCATTTGAGTTTTTAATCGGAACTTTAGTTGTTGTAAATCACATTCAATGACGAATTATTCAATAACCAACTGGCTTATCCCTTGACTTGTTCTTCGAATTGAGTTCAAAACAAACGTGCTCGGAAATTTCCGTTTTCAACTGTTTCTTATCGGGTCGCTGATCGCTAATGTGTTTTTTTTTGTTCTCGAACATGTTGAAGTTCTAAATATCGAGACGATAGCGCCACAAGTCGAGATTGAAAAAATATCACGAGTCCACGCATCTTCAGCGAGTCCAACGAGTCAGAGTCGTCCATCAATAAATGAAACGTCGAACGATAAGGCGACGTGCGTTTTGAACGATTCTGCGGATTCTAGAATATGGATTATGAAAGAAGCAGCTGCCGTCGACACGGAAGGAGATAGTGCGGCCGAGAGTGAAACGAATCCGTCGAAAATTAATAGAAATACGAACGAACCGGATGTCTCGGAAGTTGTACTTTCCGAGGAAGCGAGTCATCAATTGCTTCAAGAACAATTGGCTGTATTGAGGGCTGAACAGAGGAAACTTTTTCACGAGACTGAAATGCTTAAAATAAAAAAAGACAAGCTTAGACTGCAGATGAACTGTTACACGAATGAGATAAGAAAACAAGAGATGGAAAAAGAAAAATTGAGACTCGAAATCAAGTTGCTGCAGTCCAAAGTTGTTGAGGATGCTAACGATGTTTCTCACTACATATTCGTGCCTTGAGAATTTTATGTGACGAGAAAAACGAATGAAAACAGACGATTCAACGATTCACGTGTAAATAACAGTGCCCTTAATTAAATTCATTTTTCTGTAAAAAAAAAAGTATGCGACGATCCAAGAGCTTTCGTTGTATCGGCAGTTTTTGGCGTAAACAGTGTTACCTGAACCAGCCGTATTCACAATCATTCACAAATCTTTTCTTACCTTAATCTCACGTTGGATAAACTTTATCGTGAGATTAAACGAAATAAATTATTTCTTCAAGACGTTTGGACCAATTTCGATGGAGCATCTTCGTGGTGTGTTAACAAAATCCTTAGAACTTCGGCCATATTTGCGGAAAAATCGAAAGAAAAATTGTGATTGTCAAAAAGTTTTGAAATGTTGATACTACGCTCAATCGCAAAACCAGACGCTATTTTGGAGAGGATTTGAACGCAACGAAAATGAGCCATAACTCGCTTACTAATTTCCGCTACAAGTAAAATGTAGCCATTTGTATTTCTTTGGAAAATGAGGAAAGTTTGACTATTTTTTCTGAAATTCGTTTTTCATGCATGTATTTGGAATTCTACTTTTAAAACACGAATTCCAGTCAATTTGAAAATGATGTTCTTTCTTTTCCTTTGTGAAAGCATACGCGTGGAGCAATTCTTACTAGTAAAGTTAGTTTAAAAATTGCATTGGTTTGAAACAAAAATGAAATTTTTTTATTTTCCAATCATTCGCTCGTGCGAAAGTGCATGATGAAAAATGCGCGCGCAATCGAATCGAGTTCGCGATGGATCGAACGAAATACTCGAATTTAAATAATAATAATGATAAACTTTTGGCTTCTGCTAGTAAATAATAATTATAAGAATTAACAATTGGAAAAAAATCCCTTAACTTTCGTACTGAATTTGTGTATTGAAAGAAATTATTTCTACTACGATTTACATTTTTCTTATTAAATGTCATTTCACTCTGCATCCTAGAGGGTTTCGTGATTTTGGTGCCGAATAGGTTAGATCACGTATATTATACATTTTTATGAGCTACAACAATGTTCAAACAACCGGTGAAATCGTTTGTGACACGAAATAATATTTCTGGTAAGTAAAAATTGAAATTAATAATAAAGACATCGAACCCGAAGCATCCAAAAGTTACGGTTCAAAAAGTGTTTAACAAAATTAGAGGTTAAGCACAGTGGTTCCAGTTTTATTTTCAATTCAATGCTAGTGAAGTTTAATTTGTCAAAAAGTATGCTAATTATAAAGTATTAAAATCATAACTCCTCATGATTTTTTCGATTTTGCAATTTACAACGTTTCAATCATGAAATATGAAAATATAGGTGAAAATAGAAAACTTGAATGTTTTAAATTAAAGAAATTTGACTGATGTTGTATCATTGAACTTGTATTGTAAATTGTGCACTGAACTGCATGTTGAATTGAACGTTTCCCAAATTTTCAGCAGTTTTTCGTCAGAATGTTCGTTTTGGTAGTACAGAAACTGAAAAGAAGAAAAAATGGGATCTCTTTAGTGCTGTTTGTCTGGAGCGTCATCCGGTGATAACTAAACCAATGCTTGAACTAGAATCAAAGTTTCATAAAATTCTTCGAGAGATAGAATTTGAGAACAGTATGAAATGTGATCACGAACTGAGACTGGAAGCTGAGCGAAAACAAGTAGAATTGCAGAAGAAAGGTCTTCTAGATGTAGACCTTGATGTTGCCATAAAGCAAAGCGCTCAAGATATAGAAG
Source organism: Venturia canescens (assembly GCF_019457755.1). Lineage (NCBI taxonomy): Eukaryota > Metazoa > Arthropoda > Insecta > Hymenoptera > Ichneumonidae > Venturia > Venturia canescens. Next base: position 7,392,944 of record NC_057425.1, read on the forward strand.
ACAGTGGGGAAGCTGAATTGGCTGCTTTCAAATTTGCTCCTCGAGTAACTGAAGCTGATGAGAAAAATATAAAAACATCACTAGATCGTAAATTGGATAGCTGTCTGGTGCTTCTTGTACAACAAAAATTAGGAGATGAACTTTTCTGGCTACCGCCTCAAGCCTGTAGGGTGGAAGGAGAATCTATGAGACAGGTATTGTCATAATTCTTAATCAAGTATCACACTGTTTTTCTAAATTGAAAACCACCACTCTCAAGAACGTTTTTTTCCAGACTGCAGATCGAGTAATGAAAGAATTTTGTGGAGATGGTCTGCAAGCCCGAATTTATGGAAATGCTCCAATAGGATTCTATAAATATGCATATCCAAAACCAATGCGAGAAAGTGGACGGTACGGAGCAAAAGTATTTTATTACTTGGGAAGATATTTGAATGGCAGTATTCCAGAAACTGTTAAGCATCAGTGGCTAGATAGAAAAGAGCTTGAAGAAACAATGCCAGAACCAGTTCATAAAAGTGTTTCTATGTTTCTTATTAAAGAATAGAAAAGAGCCCCATTGATGCACCTCCACTAACAGTCCACTCACAAACGCAATCCTTGGACTGAACTACATTTGTAAATAAATATACACGATAATCGAAAGAAAAAAAATCACATTGAAGTTTTTATTTCAACGATCTTATACCAAATATCAATTTTATCATGGCGCAATAAATATTTACAATGATAGAGATTTTTATAGATGCTCTCTTGAGACTCAAAATCGTCCACTCCTTTTTCTTCCTGTGTACTTTGTGTTTTCCCGAGTCTCTTTGCCTTGTCTTCTTCGTCGTTCCTTCTTCTCGAGAATCCATTCTCGGCTCTTTTTTAGAGGCTTACCTCTAGCTTTCTTTGCTTGCTCTCTGTAAAGTAAATTGATAGAGTAACATTATGATAAATAATTAAGTAAATCTTATGCTGTTTGTGGCTCAAGAATATTGATCAATTTCTTTTCTACGGAATGGACATTCAATGTTTAGAGTCAAGAGAAATAAATTTTCTTTGAAAATATAAACGAAGATAAGAGAAAATTTACAAAGCTGGTATTCAATAGAACCACATTTCAAATTCTTGAATTATTAAAGTAATTTTTCTATCGATCTCTTTTGAATAACTAAAATGATTAATCAAAATTGAAAAATTGTTGGATAACTAACCGCCTTGCTGTGTAATTAATGGTTGATCCATTGTTCTCTGTACCAAGGGCCTTTGGTAATGGCATCGCGCCTCCTGTCATCAATACCAGGAAAAACTTTTTTGCTTTTGTACTGTTAGGATAATCCACTACGACACCACCAAAAAATCCAGCCTTGGTAGCTTGCGTCGTTACCAATTCTATCTGATCGCTATTTTCAGGATAAAATTGAAACACTGCTCTGGCACATCGTGAAAGACACGCGAATAAAGTAGAAAAAAATTTGTATAGTCTTTTCACTGGATTGTGACTTGTTTTGTCAGCGTTGCAAAGCCATTGGAGAGCTGAAATGCTTACTGCTCCATCAAACGTACCAGCCCGAAATGGCATACCTTGTCCCATGTCACTGAGAATTAGATCACCTTCTACTTCACGTTCCAATGCGATATCTGTATGAAAAAGTAATGAAGTTTTGTAGTGTCTTTGCTCAAACAAGAAAATTGGGGACTTTTTAAATTTTATTTCATCCCTATTTTATAATAAACTCTGAATAATTTTTCACTGACTCACAAATTAAAATATTCAATATTCAATTTAAAATTGCCATCATTATATGAGACTTAAAAAAAAATATTGAGAAAGATTTGATAAGTCTTAATTGACAAAAATAATCAGAGAATCTCAATTTTTTCTATGAAAATACTCCAAGTTGAAATTCTTACTGAGCATTGCAGATGAAATGTCTACTCCAATCCAGAAATGTCCTTGATCTTCTAGAACACCGCCACTCAGGCCAGACCCACATCCAATGTCCAATAGAAAACATGATTCATCCTCAGGGAGAAGAAGTAGTTCAATGGCACGTTCACACATTTGAACTTGGATATCCATCATCCTCGAACTTGAAAACAAAATTTTGTAAAATAATTTCAATTAGTCACTAGATAAACAGGTTTTGTAAAATGATGTACAAGTTTCTAAGGGTTCACCCTACACATTTAATGGATACCCAGAAGAAAAATATTCTTAATAATTATAAACTTACTTTTGAGTATATTTCCTGGCCTCATCTTCATTGTAAAACTATAAAGAGAAAATTCAGGAAACATCAGTAAGAAATCATGAATAAACAGTACTCCAGGGTGTAATTGAAAATTTTTCAAATACCACTTCGGGTGGTGCCAAATGTTCGGGTCGTTTTGCCATGTTATCACTTTTAGGATGAAAAACAATGCGAAAATCACAAAATTTCGAAAGTGTACGATGTTACACGTGTTTTCTTGGAGAGGTTAGTCTACAATGTTGACATGCTGGTGTTCAAGTCCAAGCTGATCGGCCATCGGCCTGATCGCCTTGAAATTTCAAGCCAGCAAAAGTTTTACCAAAAAGAAAAATGAGTATTTACTATTTTATCGACCGCTGAACTGATAGATCATTTTACCGATTCATAGATATCTTCTAAGCTTTCTAACGCCGATATATGTATTGGAATAACCGTTGAAACGAATGCGGATTCAAATATTTGTCGGTCATTTGTAAAATTATTATTTTTAATAATAACGAAGACTATCATTTTTATTTGAATCCTAGAAAAGCAGGCAAGGACGGACATGCTGAAATCACCGTTGATTGCGCTAGTGTCGTAAACGACAGTTTTCCTTTTCGCGCCTTCGTTCGGTGCTGTTGCTGGTTAGCTTATTCGTTCTGAAGTGTGACGGATTAAATAAAAATTCGTTTTCATGACGTAAATCGTGGCAACATGTTTGTGGAAGATTTCAAAAATGATTTCTACAACGTGATACGAGGGAAGGTGAGTTCGGAATTTCATTTTTATTTGAAATAAGAGTTAAAACTTCTTTAACCTCTTCAAAGACTAGGTTAATCGAAGACCACCCAGGAATTGTTAATTCGTTGGTCTTTTGCTTTGCATCACTATCAAAATTTTCGCTATCTTGCTTTCAACTATTTTGCTATTGTTCATCTTTGCTCACTGTCAAAGTATCCGTAGCGTTTAGCGTTTCACATCCTGGTAGGAAGATGTTCCTTTCGTTTGTTTTTTCAGTCTTGCACTCATTTGTACTACTGTTTTTTCTTTTAAAAATTTTTTAAATTTTTCAATGTTTTCATTTTTTTTTCGAAAAAAGGGCAATACGAAAGATAAAATATTAACGTGCTTTCATACTCATTATTTTAATAACAATTTAAATGTATTGGTAGACAAAACAAAACATTTCCAATCATGAAGTTTCTCTTACCGCATTGTTGTTTCTAGTTATCTGACAAGCTTTAAATTATTCTACAGTCTATTGAATATTTTGATACTTCTGTAAAACCAAAGAAAAAAATTAATTTCAGGGTTGTCTGCTGCTCGTGAACTTTGACGTTGATGCTATTTGTGCGTGCAAAATACTACAGTGCCTTTTTAAATATGACGGAATGGTATATACTCTTGTTGCTGTCCAAGGACTTGAAGATATGGTTCAGGCATATACGGAAAATGAAAAAGAGGTGATTAGCTTATTGGAGCAATGCTATTCCAACCATCCAGGAATAACTTCTTTGTGTCTATGAACTGTCCTATATCGAAGTGATCTTTACAAGGATAATTTTAAAATGATAGATTGACCAGGTAACTAGGTAATCGTTCACTCAAATTTTTTTTTTTTCAGGTTAAATATGTGATAATGGTGAATTGCGGTGGAACTATAGACATAGTTGAACTCCTCGAGCCCTCAGAAGACACAGTATTTTTCATCATTGATAGTCACAGACCTTATGACCTTCCTAATATTTATTCTGAAAGTCAAGTCCGGATACTCCACAAACCTAGCCCTGATGATGAAATCCCAGAATATAATGACATTTACAAAGATGATGAGGTGAGATATTGAGAATTTTTTTATTATGGACTTGAAAGCATCGATTATTCATAACTTTTTCAGTTAATATTAGAATCATGGGTAATCCAACATGAAAGCAATTCCTTGTTAATTCGTGTTTAATACTAAAAATAATTTTATTCTCGGTTTTAACTAAAACTATGTTTTTCCAATGCTTACAGTCTGACGAAGAAGAGCCTCAAGAAGAATCAGACGTGGAGGGTGAATCACAGGAGTCAAAGCGTCGTAGAATGAACGAAGATGATTTAATAAAAAGGAGAGAAAGAAGGCAGTGGGAAGAAAACAAAGAAGCCATAATTTTCAATTACACTCAATACAGCTATTATGGCAAATCAGTACGTGTCAATTGTAACAAAACAAAAATTTCTTCAAGAATTTATGAAATTATAATTATAAATTGAGGTAAAATTTAGACGATTTTTAAAAAAATCGAGTAAATCCAAAAATTTTTGAATGTTTTATCATTTGCAGAGCGCCGTTATGATGTTTGAATTAGCCTGGAAAATGACCAAAGACTCTCTCGACATGGTTTGGTGGGCAATAATCGGTGCGACCGAACAGGCAATACTCAACAAAGTTGAGTCGAGGGTGAGCGTCATCGAGGCTGGTAATCTACAGGGACACGTATCGCGATTGACCCACAGACAAGAAATCGATCCTAACGCGGAGCAACAGAGTCTCGTCAAAGTCACTTATGATCGAGAGTATCCTTTGAATTTCGAAATTTGAGTAGATGAGAAATTCATGAAATTATGAATCTTGTAAAGATTCTAAATGAAAAATTCTACGAAATTTCTTTCTGGCGATTTGAGTCAAATCGTCGAAGGAGGTAGAGACTGGAAATTCGAAAAATTTCTTTAACCACTTTCCACAGTCTACAATTAGCGCTTTATCGTCACTGGACTGTGGAAGCGAGTCTGAAGCATTCCATGGCGACTTCAGTGTCTTTAAAACTCTGGTCACTTCGTGGTGAAAAACGCCTCAAAGAGCTCCTGGCTGAAATGGGTCTTCCTTTGGTGCAGTCTCGACAACGTTTTTCCTCGATGGATTTGAATTTACGGAAAGAATTTCGCGAAATGGTGGAAAAACTCGCCAGCAAGTACAACGTCGACAGTGTCGTAGGAGCGAGCTTTACGTTTCAGTACGGTTATCGATTCAAATATTGTGCTTCGGACGTAGTTTATTCGATGTTGGCACTTCTAGAATCATCGGTAAGGTTTTTCAAACGCTTTGTTACTTTTCACTTCAGCTCGCTAATCGAAAAAACACAAAACTACGATTTTTCTATAAATTTTTGTTTATTTCCATTTTTGTTTATGTCCTTCTTCAGGCAAAGGATCGACTTCCTCAGCGTTGTTTTCTCGATGCGTTGCACTGTTTATCACGCTTAAAAAAAGACGTTTTGGAGGCTGGCATCGAAAGAGCGAAGTTGATGTTGACCAACATCTACAAAACGGCCCAAGGTATCCTCGAAATGAAGCAAGTTATCAACACGGGTTCGCTACTCTACGTCACGATTCCGGACGGTACTTTGGATAGCAGACTCTTCGGACATCCGCACGCGTTGTTGATGCTCGCACAATTTGTTCTCCGAGCTTATGTCAACTCATCGAGAAATCGACGTGCTCAAACTTGGGCTTTGGTCGCATCGGCGGTTTACAATCCTGAGGAAAATACCTGTCTCATTGTCGGTGTACCACCGATAGTCGAAGATCCACCTAGAAGGTAAATCGACTAAAAATTAACTTGTACCTTTTCCGAATGGTTTCCTGATCAAATCTCCAATGAAAAATTCGTTTTTTCATGACTTTTCACTTCAATTCGTTGCTAATTCAATTTTTTACAATTATTTTCAGTTTATTTGGCCAAGCTTTTATAAAAACCGCGGAGAATGCGCGCTGCCACATCGAGGCGGACTACTTTGACACAACGAGTGAGTCTCAACTGAGGTTTTTTGATCAACCCAAAGAATTTTCGAACAAATCTCTCCTAAAATAAACTTCCCAATTGAAATTACTCGTTTTGTATTTTGCATGGAAAAGTCAGCATCAATAACTCTTCAACCGATTTTGGTCGACTTAGGTCGAAAAGTTCCGACAAAACCTAAGACTTTTTCAGCCGGAAAAATTGTATAAGAAAAATTGTTTGTTAGGTGAATGAGAAAACCTTTAAAAATTAATCGATTGGCATGCTTCTTTGTTTCTTTTGCAGTTATAAGACTGAAAATTGAAGAACGCGGAAAGTTCCTCGAGTCCTTAGCAAATTTGCTGATGAATGGTTGAAGTACAAAAGGTATTCTGTCGCGATAAAGCGAGAGAATGAAAAACATATCGAAAGCCTGGCCCCGATGGAAGCGATTTCTCCGTTCTTGGCCGAGAAGACGAACGTCTGATAAGTATCAAAAGAAACAACAAAAAACGACAATTTTATAAGCGAATTAGTTAATAATATAATAGGACTAAAGGACTCCAATAACGAATGAAAGAAATGTGTGCGCTCTCGCATGATACAGGTTTATCGTGCAACGAACATGTAAATAAGCAATGTGAAGGACGAATGCCTCTTTATGTTTGTTTTAAGTACCAGCGACGAGTTTAGCTTTAATTTACCGTTCACTTTACATTTTCATTTCCTTATTTTTTACCTCATCGTTCATTGTAAAACTTGTATAAAGTAGAATTCGCGAGTTCAAATGACTTGCTAAAATATCGTACCGACGTACTAAAACCGCGATATTCGTTTTTGATCAGGTAGCTAGAGAAATGGGCGAAGCTCGTTTTTTAAATACTTTTTTCTACGATATATTCAACTTCATTATTTTAGACCATTAACATTCAGGAATTTATCCTGCCCGTATATTTATAATTCCACGTTGTTCATGCTTATCGAGCCTCCTTATGGTCGGAAAGAATTCTAAGCAAAAACCAAAAATTACGACTTTGAGGTTGAGCTTTTTCGTTAGCATCAATTTATCTCATTTTCATTAAATGTCCAAGTGTTTGGAAAATTTGTCAAAATGAAGATGCTTTTTTCATCGAACGAAAAAAAATTGATTTATCAGTGCTCACGTAAATAAGTATTGGAAAAATCGAGATTCGTTTATGCCCCGAATTTTTAGGAACACGTTAACAAAGAATTCATTCCTTTTCGAATAGAGTCAATGAATTCGGCTCGAATAAGCAACTACGAAAAGTTTGTCAGCGTTGATCGAAACAGACGACACAAAAACGCAGTGTCTGTTATTCGAACGAAAAAAATAATCGAATATAAGGAAAATAGTAAAATATGAAAAATCGAATGAAAACTTTCGCGTTCGGATAATAATGATATTTTTTTATACCCCGTGACAGATGAAGCGAGCTAGCGAAATATTTACAGAGATTCTTAGAGAACTATGTTCAAATTGATTAGAAACATTTTTTCGTCCTCGACCACGTAACTGTACATACACAACACTGACTTACCCTTAAGAGTGATACTAGAACTAAGGACTCGCGCCGATCATGCTACCTTTTTTTTTCATTTTGTAGATAAATAATCAAAATGAGGGAGAAACAAAAAAATCACTGTCAAATTGTAATTAAAAAATCGAACTAATCGAAAATCAATTAACAAGAAAAGTGGATTGACAATAAAAAGGAATAATCTCAATTGATTGAACAAGAATTGATAGTTTTATGACGTTTTCATTCTACTTTTAGTCTTTATTTTGTTGTCTTTCATTCGGTGTTCGTACACACTCGTGACACGAGGCATCAATCGCTGAATGTCTTGAGTCGTTTCCCCCTTCTTTACCTTCATTTTCTCTTTAATCATCTATTTTACATGTCTTTGGGCTTATCTCCTAAATATCATCGAAAAACGCATTTTATAATCATCAGATTTTCTTGCCTCGTTTCTTTCTTTTTTTACATATTCTATGAACTTCGCCACGGATCGTTTAGGAAGAGGACGCTGCCTCGGTTTTGGAGTTTCTGTGGACCGACGATATTTTGTTCGTCACCAATTTGTCGTTTCGAAAACCATCCACGAATTGCTGCACCGATTCCACCGTTATCTCAGCACCGTCCTCCATCACCGCGTATATTCCTCGAGGTATGTCGATCGCTGTTAATAGTGGCACTGCGTCGTCGAGACCCACGAATTCTCGGAGTATGTCCGACGTTTCGCACTGTGTATGAAATACGAAATTATCAAATTACTAAAAATATCCAATTTTTCCTAGAAACAAATCGGTTGCACCTGAGATAATCAACTCGGCTGCTCGTCATGATTTTCGGTATTTCAGAAAAATTTTTAAATCATGAAATTTTACACTTTTTTTCTTACAAAAATATGATTTTGTAACTAAATTTTACAATATGATTGAAAACAAAAATACTCAAAACTAATAATGAATGAAAAATTCAAAATTTGTGTTGCAAAAACCAGCCTTTGAACAACGAATTCATTGGTGAATGAAATTCACTTGGTTTGCCGGTAGGGAAATCACTGCAGCGAGCTTCAAACTGACTGGATTGATTGACCAATTTATCGAATGCTGCTCCAAATTGTAGTTTATCAAAAAAATGCATTTCCCTTGAAATTGAAATTTGTTTTTTTTTCCCATAGAATTCAATTTCATGAAAGAATTTTGTTACCAAATTACTAAAGTTACATTACGAATTTCTCTTTCGAAATAGAACATTTCTGGGACTCACGTCTAGGGCGATGTAAAACTGAAGAGTTCCATCAGGATCGTCGTAATTGGGATCGTAATCGGGTCTCTCTCGTCTGTAAGACTCAGCGGCCGGCAACAAAACGCTTTCTCCGAAATGGACCTCGCTATCGTCGCCCTCTGAAAATGAATAAATCGTCAAACGTATTCATCCAAAAGTTTCAAATCTTTGAATCACGGTTGACTTTTTTGTTGGATTTATTTACCGACGAATAGAATTATTCCTGGCGCGTCGTGCAGCGAGGTCGCATATTTTTCGGTTAAAATGTTCACCAGTCTCGTTGTCCATGGATAGTTCTGAAAAAATGGTGTTTCACATGGCACGTGAGATTTTGAAAAAAGAACAAAATGACAAGATCGCCAATATTTCGATCACAGAGCACTGAATTCCATCGACATTCGTTATTTTCTGAAATACTCGATTTTTTTTCTCTCTCCCAAAGTAAGTTCCCGTAAAAATACCAAAATTTCCATTTTTTCGGTGCTGAACGAAAATTTATTTTCTCCAGAGTATCATACGGTCGTTGCTTGTGTTTTCTGACATGCATTAGGCTATTTTGATTTACCAGGCCTTCGGGATCTTCCAGAAGTTCCGTTCGTCCCTCGAGGGTGATTATGTTGTCCCTCGGGTCGAGAATAACAAGAGTAGGTATAGCTTGAACGTCGAGAGCTCTTGCCAATTTTTGTCGTCTCTCTTCTTGAGCGAAGGGTATCCTCAGCCACGGCATACTTTCTATATACGCGTTGTACGATTCTTCACTCCTGAGGAAAGAAAAATAAGCGAAAATTGGCTTCAGGAAAAAGGAAGAAGCGATGGAACCGTGCTGCGATCGTACTGGGAATTAATGAGAAAAATGAAAGTATTAAAGCTGATAAACATCAGTGAAACAATGGAAAAGCAGATTTGGCATGGAAGTGTAATGAAAAGGAGAAAATAAAGCTCTCCCAGAAGGGATTTAGAGACTGTGGCAGCTCTGGAAAAAGTATTTAGCACTTTTTCTTAGTGTGTAATTATTCATGGCCCAATTCGTTGTATCTTCAGCTACGATCTGAATCGATATTCCCACAGTCCCTTTCACAAATTCATTCTGCTTTTCTCTCGCTCTGCATCGAAAAATGGGTCGAGATAATAAGTCGGAAGTATAACTCTGTAGGGGAGGAAACGATTTGCAAAAATCTAATTATTTGGCTACGTTGGTGGGGATAAATCAGGGAAATGAAAACGTTACGAAATAATAAATTCTCAGACTAGTTTGAGGGAGAAGACAGACTCGATAGCTGCGAATTTCGAAGGCCAAATTTTTCGACATCGTTCGATCAACTACGAAGAAACTCTGCCAAATTTTGTCGTCTCCGGCAATGAAATTTCTTCCCCCAACCTCCTTTGAGGGTTTCGCTATTCATGGAAACATCGCAGTCCAGTAAAAACGATTTCGTACGACCGTTCGCCGGTCCCTCAGACCCTGGAATCGATTTTTCGAATGAACTTTTCTCGTTCAGAGATAATTGGACGTGAGTTTTCCAATTTCGAAGTTCGAAAACGACATAACGAAACCTTTCCGTTCCATTGCTAGCCCCAAGTTGTTTCGCTTTCCTTTCACAATTTTTTCATGAAATAAAACCACTTCGCGTGCAGGACGTGAAAAAATCCGTAAATTTCTAAAATAACGATAGTACGAATCTCAAAATATTTCAGTCCCTTTGACCAAAAACTTTGTGCTTAAAACGAACGAGCCTTGAGGTATATTTATGGGTCTCTAAATCGGTTCGATTTTTACTTCCTAATTAAAGATATAATCACTTTAATAATTAATTAATTATAGTATTTCAAGGAATATTTTAATTTTATCTGTATTACTAGTGAGACAATCGTCTCGAATTTTTCCCCAAACCTTCATTACGTGCTTCACTGTTATTGTATACTTTTTTATAAACTATATTTAAAATATATTTTTTTTAAGGACGTTTATCTCACAACCAATAAGACGAAGCCTTTGAAATTTGGTATGCGCGTGAGTCGACTACCCATTTAAACTCTGAGTAAATTTCAAGACTTTCTTAAGAAAATTGTTTCGTGCATGAACTGCCTTAATAATCGACGAACGCGTTACGTCGAGGGAGTAAATTAGGAAAAATGTATGCGCGTCCAAGCGTTAATGAAAGTGTCTAAAAAAAAAATAAGTCCGCCTGTCCACTGAATTTGAACTGGTGTAATATCCAGGCACGAAAATCGTGAATTGTACGCCCGACGTGTTTAGAAATGATGATAATATTAGGAGTGTATATTTCGGTGGTTTGGAGAGCGCGTTTATATATTATTTCGAGTCACGGGGAGTCGAGAAGATAAGCCGGGTATATGAACGCTTAGAAACGTGGAAATTCTCGCACCAGCGAAGCCTGAACGATCCTTTGGCTTGAGTCTTGACTGTAACACGTTATATGTGTACTCTCCACCTTCGTCCTCTTCCTCCGCTTTCCTCCGCGTGCTCGAACCGCTCAAACTTACTTCGGCGAAGCCACCCTCGAGCCTGCGGTTGTACGGCGGGATGGGACGGTTTGATGCCCGCAAGATAGTGCATCGATTTTCCATAAAGCTTTATGAAAGCCATTTTGTAAGAGGGGACGGTCTCTTGCTCTTTCTCAATTGGTGTACAATTCTACCGGACCAAGATCTTTCGGGGGCCTTCACATTTATGAATTCCGGGCGAGAGTATATTTTCCTTTGAAACATGATCCCGATAGCAACTTTTTGCTGCGCTGTTTTTTGTTCGGGCAATTCGTGAGAAAACGAATGTCTGGGAAACGCTGTAAAATCTTAAATTAAGTGGAATTTAAGAGTGAAATAAATTGGAAAGATTCTGGATCGAGTCTCGACTTTCGGCTGTTTTCGAACTTTTGTTCAGTCACTTTTTTGCTACTCGAACGAAATTTTTCGTCGCAGCCTCCATCATTCGGTCGGGGAGTAATTTTCTAATCGCTCCAGTGGAAAAACTACCGAAAATAAAGAATTCATTCGCGGATTGTCGAAAAGCAAAGTCTTTGGTCACGAGAACTCGATGCGGAGCGAGGGAGAGGGAACTGGAAAGTGTTGAGCGCTCGATATTTTTGTGAAGGAAATCTCCGATGGGGTATTTCGTCTCGCAACGCGATATTTACAGTATAAAAATGAGATCTAAGCTCGACCGTTCATTATAAAATTGGATCGGGAAGGTCGAATAACTGAAACTTTGTTTTACGGGGCTTCTGAGAGCAATATATCGAGCCGGTAGTAAAGCTCCCGTAGCTGCCCTTCCTTCGATTTATTTCGCTCTTACACTTCGGGCTTTCTTCAATATCGAGAAAGCCGGTTTTCTTCTCCCGAGTCGCAAAAGCCATAAAAAAATAGGGAACACCCTCTGGCTCGGTGTAATCAGCAATTCTCCGTCGAGGGCGCGTTTTCAGCCCCACGTATTTTACCAGGAGGAAAAGTAGGATCGGCAGTAACAGCGTATCTGGCACATGAGGCTCGTAAGTCCTTCTTCTCGTTGCTCCTTCGCACCCCTCCATTCAGGGGCCTTCCCCATTACAAGGATCTGCGTGCTCGCTCCCATTTTCCTTTCTCATACAACACAAAAAGCCGCGCACTTTCTCCCTTAACCCTACTTCCATCGCGCCATCTCTTATTTTCTATTGCTCGATTTTTCAAGAGCAAAAACTTGTACGAAGAATCATCGCGAGATTTCGATCTTATTGATTAATTATTTGCAAAATTGTTGATTCTGCCAGCGAGCTATATCGTCGACCCTCCGCCCCGGCAAATCGAAAACATGCTGCGAGCTCCCTTAATCGAGTAATTTCGTTAACGGGCTCTCATTTAATTGTGACTCACCTGTCCGAGCTGACGAATATCACCTCGAAATTGTGGCCTCGCTCCCGTATACGCTGATAAGTGTCGACCAGCTGGGGCGTGAACGCTTTGCACGGTGGACACTGAAAAACGGTTGGCCATTTAATAAAAGTATCGCGACTCTAACGATTAACGACACAAATAACTTTTCCTTGAGCCAGGCACTTTGTGCCTTGAAATTCTTGGGAGACGAACGGAAACAGCGTTACCGAGGGTCGATGCGTTTTGTTGCATCTGCTCCAATAAAAATTTCACCAACATTCACATTCGAAATTACATTATTCCTCAAAATTTTTCATCGCTTTTTTATTCCCAACTATTTTATGCCCAACTCGAGGCGAAATCTGTAAAAAATGATCGAGCCTCCCAAGAAAAGTGTCCCCAAATGGCGCCTTTGCTCGTTCAGGGGAAAGACGATGTTCATTGAGCCGTGAAAATGTATTATTTGATCTCGCCCCGTGTGTATGAATCTTGAGGAAAATATGATGCGGCGAGTGAGATGGAGGCCGAGTGCGAGGAATTTCACGAATTCCAATTTCATCGCGTTGCTTCGACCGCGAGAATTCGATCACGGTTTTTTCGACTGCGTTTGCTAACACCTCCGCCGCGCGGAGGCTCGCATCCCTGGGAAAGCGAGGACCGAAGCGAGTGACCCGGGCGTCCCGGTCGACACGATCTCTCCTCTCTTACGTGGGGGAACGACGCCAGACACGGTGCAGGGCCCTTCTCATCCGGAAATCCGACCACGTACGTGGAATAATTTACGATCCAGCGAGTTTCTGGGAGAGCGCCTCGACTTCTCAACCCCTTCGGAAACACGTGCGCGGACAGCGTATTTTTCTCCTTCTTTGAGGGGTTAAAAAACTGAGAAAAGACCCGACGCGGATCAAGTTGAATTAGTGGATTGAACGCCAACGTTATTCCGCGAATCAATAACGCGCCTTGGCTGATCGAGTTCCGTCGCTGGTAAAGTTGAAGAAACGGCTCATTTGAGTTTCGTTTTTATGGATTGAGGCCCCGAGAATCTTGCGCGTCGCCAAGCCGAAGAAATTCTTTGGCCGAGCATTTTTTTCGTGTCAATGAAAATGACGGAGAATTGAAAATTGAGCTGGACGAATTTCAGGCTTAAATAGCGTCGAGTTTGCGACAATTTAACTAAAACTGCAGTGCAAGCTTCAAACTCAAAAAACAAATAACTGATCCAATCGACTGTACGCAATTTTTAACGTTATTTGTGCCGAAACCCCGAAAAGTGAATGAAAACGAAAAACAGTGAAGATCCAAGAGGCCGAGTGTACAGCAAATATTTGTCATTATTCTCGGAGCATGAGACGTTTTTTTCTGCGATCCTCATTATCCGGGCTTGTAATAGGCGCGAACTTTTAATTGGCTACAAGCACATGTACAGGAACAAACGGCTCTTGAGCTTCGTTATATTCCGGTGAATTACGTGCTCGAGTTATTATTCGAAGCAAATTTTCGAAGGGGTTGAGTTAACGAGGCGAGCGCGGTTTCTGATGAGCACCGAAATCCGCGTTGCTTCCAAATCGTCTTTCTCGTTTGTGTCCTTGCCACTTGTGAATTTATCGTCTTCCACCCTTTTTTATCTCGTGCATATTTCCCTCTCCTGCCCCCATTCGATTTTTCCTCACTGTCGATCTACAGTAATATTGAAAAGCCCTACGAGTTCCCTTTTCCTCTGAAAATCGGTGAATATAACTCAATCTCTTTGTCTCGCGTTCCCGTATTAAATTCATCATACCACCGATGTCTTTCATAACCCTCGAGCGACTTCCTCCCCTGCTCGACATCGATAAAGAGCCAAGAGTTATACCCGCTGCTCCTGCTCTCTTCGAACTGCAAACAGGAAAGTCGTCGAAACTCGGTTTACTCACACTCCTCCGCATTGAAAATGTCTATGTATTTTAAGGAGAGAAACTCGGTGAGATACCGCGAGTAAAAAAAAACGACGAATATACGATTTGCTGGAGCAACCAAGAAAGATTGTACAGATGGGAACGTAAATATTTCGTTTTCTTTTGTCGTCTCTTCCCGACCTTATCGTATCCCTTGCCCTCCCTCTACGAGCCTCTTCACCATCGACGTCTATCTTTTTATTTCACGTTTATATAAACATACGAACATAATCTTGAAATATGTCTAAAGCAGTTCGGCCTTTCTATGACTAGTCGAGTTAGCAAATACTTTATGTTGATTAAATTCAAGTCTAAGTTATTAGTAAAATTAATAAACACTTGCATTGAGAATATTTTTACCACAAGAGTGTAATAAAATGCAATGTCATGAAAGATCAAATTTATACTTCAACATGACTTGAGTTAATGATTGAGTCTGACACTTTAAATACACGTAACCTAGGGAGCATATTTTTTATTGTACGACAGAAAGTTTGTATGGGTGTAATGGCACTGAGAAAAAAGAATGGTCAATTCGTTACAAAAAGCGAAGCTACTAAACGAATCAAAGCAAGTCAGTCTCAAAAATAAATTTGGTGGAGGAAGCTCGATGGCTCGTTTCACGTAGATTTGAAACGGTTTGCGAGGGATTTTTCAGTTACTGCGAATAATTTTGTCACAGTATCGTGTGCTGTCAAATCGTTTTCAAAGTTAGTATTAAAAATACGTGAATTTGACAGGATGACGATTAATTAGATTTTGCTTTTTCGAGGAATTCGTAATTGGTGGACGTGTGAAAAATACGTACCCAATGTGCACTGAAATAAACGCCTTTGACGCAATTTCGGAGTTCCTCGTGGAGCATCGGTTCGTTGCTGTCGCGAGCACCGCACGGTAGCAGGGGGCCGTCCTCGAGGGTGGCTTTCGGATGAGGCGGCCTCCAGGGAAAATTCGTCCCGGTTGGGTCGTCCATGGCTCGTTCGACGCCCCCTCTTGTGACCACGGATCCTGTACCACCCTCGAGTAGAATCAGCGTTGGTACACCGGCTTTTATTCGATACCTTCTCGTCAGTCTTGTCTGGAAACGTAACATTTTTTCGGGAGTTTCAAACTGGGGAAAAAAGCATGGCAAAAAAACGAGTTAATTGTTCAGATCGCTGGTGTTTTTGTACTGCGAAAGGTGCAAAAATTCGGGGTTTCGTGGGTTTTTCTCAAACAGCAAAACCTCCAAGCGCGAATATCCAAGATTCGCCGGTCGAAAAATTGTGCCCGTGGCCTTGCGTGACAAGAAATCCTAACGTTTTCCAATCGCACAGAGTCTCCGTCGAAATACCTCGAGCGAAACGCCCACTTCAATCTCAGTGCGAGTCTCCCGAGGGCATGCGAGTCGTCTCGTGGCTACTTGCTCGCTGGCCAAATATGCCAATTCTAATGGCTCTCGCCCCCAATATTCATTGCGATGGCAAATGGCCAATGTTTTGGGCGTTGCCTTGCCATGGGGTATTCGCCCGAAGGGCATTCGTCTCCCCGCTGTACGCGACACCTTTAATTGCACAAATATTTAACGGGCTCGTGACCTGGCAAGAGCGCAAACGTCATTCCGGCTACGGAGACCGAAACAATTTATATTTTGCCGAAGGTACGATCCGTTCGGGAGATCCGGAGCTGAACATTTCGAGTCGATGTTGCTTGCGAGGATTTAAGCTTAAGGGTGAATGATACAAAAGTCGAAATAATTAGAAATTGATCAAATTTGGTGATAATGTTCTTCAACATCAAGTGCGAAAACACAAATTTTTTCAAAATTTTCTTCTGTTTAGTTATCAAGTAATTACGCATTAAAGCAGATTTCTTATGCCCGGAATGTATACCTATATATATGGAAACGCTATGCTTGTACACGTGAACTTTAGTGATCAATTACTCGATAACTGTACAGAAGAAAAATCTTAAATAATTTGTATTGTCAAATTTGGCACTAAAGAATATGTTCACCAAATTTTATAAAATTCTGATCATTTTGAACTTTTTTATGTTTTTAGCATGGTTTAGCATGGCAACATTGTATCGCCTGTGCAATATATCCTTAAGGAGGGTGGCTACCGACGATACAATGTTGCCATGCTAAACCATGTTAAATACATTAAAAATTTCAAAATGATAAGAATTTCATAAAATTTGGTGAACATATTCTTTAGGGCCAAATTTGACAATACAAATTTTTTACGATTTTTCTTCTGTACAGTTATCGAATAATTGATCACTAAAGTTCAAGTGTATAAGCATAGCGTTTCCATATATACAGGTATACATTCCGGGCATAAGAAATCTGTTTTAATCCGTAATTACTCGATAACTGAGCAGAAGAAAATTTTGAAAAAAATGGTGTCTTCGCATTTGATGTTGAAGAACATTATTACCAAATTTGATCAATTTCTTATCAATTTGACGAACGTAGCCACCCTCCTTAAAAAGAAACTTTGTATGTGCGGAGAAAAAAACAAATATTAAGAATTACTATATTGTCGCCATAGTGTCAGGATTCTTTATCCCCCATTTTGGAGGTTTTTACCAAAAAATTTGTAATTTTATGTTGACTCGACGATGAACTGTAAAGTAGAATTATTAATGCCGTTTCGCTATGGTTATAGAACTGTTTTCACAATTATCGTACACAGCATAATTTTATTGGCGTTTTTTTTATAACTTTTCCAGTATTAACTATAAGCTGCTATCATTATAGCATTAAATAGTTAATTTAGCTAACATTATTCTAATTTATAGAGGGCACATCCAGTGATTTACACTGCTCTATGTATCTTTGTTTTTTTTTTTTGTAAATATCACTCACACTTCACACTCGCATTCGTTCGTTCTTATATTTAACCATAAATTTTGTTTTCATGTCGTCGTTCGCAACTCTTTGCGTTATTTTGGAATCTTCCTCTCATGTCTGGTGTTTTAAATTTCTTAAGTCTTCTGACGATGTTTTCTGCGATGATAAAATTTTGCAGTAGCACATTCGGGAGGCTCAAAAGTCATTCGAGCTTGCACGATAATGTATCGGTGCACATGTGCATCCTATTTCCATGGCACCATAGTAGCTTTTACTGGAATTTTCTCTCCGTTTAATTCTGTAGGTTGAGCATAAGGATTAAAAAGTACACGATTCGTTATAACTGTGCAGATTTGTATTTGAATTATTTCGAGTTCATTCCGACTGACGAAAATTTCTTACGGGCTTCCCGATGAGTTATAACCGCTGCGTAGAGCATTGTCATTCGGGCACTGCGTTCTATAAATTTGGTTGGATGTAATATCCGGGGAATTGTGAAAATTAACGAGTTTCGGTGTCCCAGCGATGTCGAGCTTCCTAATTAAATCGATAACCCCGAAGTACGAATTCCCATTGTATCTCGAGGATTTAATTTGATAGCGATAAATCTCTCCCGACCTCCCCTCATTTTTCCTCATCGCTACAATAATATTTGAGCCCCCCCGTTGCGCACCGATTTTTGCCACGGATCGGTAAATCTCATTGTCGATTTTGGAGGACAAAACTTCCGAGGACTCCGAATTATCTTCTGGGGATTTCACTAATTCGAGTGTATACTCTCTCGAGCTTTTCAGCTCGGGGTCGTCACTCGTGCCGCGTTGCTTGCAGTGAGTTTCAAGAAAATGCGCTTACTTTTATTTCTTTTAAAACTTTAAAACTTTCCACTACCGCTGATTGAAATTGAATGAAAAAATCAATTGAACGAGAACCGTTCACCGATTAATAAATTTGCTCCGTCAAATAAAATCCCTTTTAGTCGCACAAAAATATGGCGGATTCCACAATTCCTTAATCGAATGAACTGAATCATTTTTCATTAAAAAAAGAAAATAGTTGAGCCCACTGTGCTTTGGCCAAACCGGATGGACTTTGTTCGAGGACCAAAATGTTTTTTCTCGTCGAGTTCTTCCAGCATTTGACAACGACGGTTCGCGAATGCACTTTCGCTAAGAAGATTCGAGCTTCGAAGCAGCTTGAAAAATAAAGTTTGAACTAGTCGGTTGAGTTTAAATTTAGGGGCTGCTGCAACAGCATATCCCACGACGAAGCTCATCATTTCATGCTCTCATTATTATCACGATGGAGCACACACTTTCGTCTGCAGGTTCGCAAGAAGCGAGTGACTCTCGACGTTCCGTCGAGTCATTACGAGACGTTTATGTGGCACGAGATAAGAAGATGGAAGCTTCCTGGAGGGGCTTCGCGAGGAATCAGAGTACGGGCGAGTATGGCACGAAGAGGGAAAAGCAATCTGCCCTGTTCGATCGTGAGATGCCTCGTGATAAGGTTGCGATAACGGGGAGTTGCTGCCTCCGCACGGCTCTATTTGCTTACTACTTTTATTTTTATTCAGAGCCAAGAAAAATGGGTCTGACGGATGGTGCGACTGGGTCTTTCGAGTCGGCTGTTGATACGAGAGGACGAGAGAAGCAGCTTCGATTATAAATCGTCCAGAGTTCCATCGCGTCACGGTGTGTGCTCCTTGCGCGACGAAAGAAAGAGATCGAGGCGCAAGAAGTCCAAAAGTCAAGGAATTAAAAATGATTTGAAAACAGCAACGAAGGAAAGCCTTCAAGCCAATAAACTTGCTCGCGCTTGCTCAGAAATAAGCGAATAAAAAACAAGAAAAAAAAAGCAGAAATTAATCGATTCTCTCACAAGAATGACGAAGAAAATTGGAGCTCTCGGGAGCGCGGATTACGAAGGAGAGTACGCGAGAGAAGATTGGTGTGTCTCGCGTTTGAAAAAGGCACTCGAAACATTGCGAGACGAGGCTATCGTATTAGGAAGCCTGCCGGTTTCGGTGTCTCGAGTGGTCGATGCGGAGCTGCGAAAAAAAGGAGTGATTTTTAATATCGGCCGGCGCGCGTACGGGAGCGAGAGTCAAGAGCGCAGGGCGGGAAGCTACCGCGAGGTGGCAATGATATTGTGCTTTCGCAGTTTCCCCGAACGAATGAGACGTCATTTGTGCGGACCGCATACACGGGAAACTCGTGAATGAGAGTTCGGGGGATTTTGATTCGTGGATCGGCGAGGGCGAGTGTGCCTTTGAGGATCGGCGCCGGGGCACGCGGAGGGATCGAGCCGGAGAGTCGAGAGGGCATCTCCGAGAGGCTAAAAGGGCGCGCTGTCTCTCGGGAAACTCTCACCGGAAGTCGATCGATCACTCGATGCCTCCGAGAGCCATTGATTCGCGTACGAAAAGTTGTAGCGCGCGATTAATACACACGGAGAGCTCATTGTAGGGCGCGCGAGGGGCTGAGGAGGATCAGACGGGACGTCAAATCGTTCCAAGATCTTCGGAGCTTTCAAAGCCCCGCTGCTCTCTTCTCCGCGGAATTTCTCGGGGCCTTTGACGTCGGAGAAGAAGAAGCGCGGGAGAGCCTCCGCGTGTGCGTGCGTCGGAGACGGAGCGAGAGAATAAAAGAGCAAAAGCCGCGGCAAGTGCATCGTCGTCCGCTCTGCCCTAACTTGTGTACATAAAATCTTTTATGTGGCACACGATAATACGGGGAGAGAGCAGGGAGGCCCGTATTTTACATCTGCTCTCTCGCGTACCACACAGAAACGTACGAACGTGAGCACACGCGTGTATGCGCCCCGGTTGAATCAAGCCAGAAAGCTATGCGAGCTGCACAGAAGCTCGTTTCGGTTTTACCGGTTAAGCTTTACGGTTTCATCTACAGATGTACAGAGATCTCTACACGTGTAGGCGTAAGCCACCGAGGCTCCGGGGGGAAAAAAGGTTAAAGAGTCTACGAACATACACAGCGAGGAAAGGCGCAGTAGAGCTTCTGGGCTTACGACGCGGGCTGCGCACCGTTTGCTAGAACGAGACAGCCGCGAGAGCAGCTTTTATCCAACGTCATATACCGTACAGGTTGGAACTTTAGTAATTTGCTTTGCTTTCAACGGCTGAAAGAGGTCTATCATTTCTCTCTCGCTCGCTCGCTCGCTCCCTCCCTCGCCGGTGGCTCAACCTTTGGCGAGATCAGCAGTTCCGGATCGTCTCCTCACGGATATACGAATCCGTGGCGCAGTTACCACCCTGCTATAAAGCTCATCTAGGCTTCCCTAGATCACAGCACTTTCCAGAGGAGGATGAGCACTGTCGTGCGGTTACTTTTCGGCTTTATAGTCTCGGTGAACGAGCCTGCAGCACCTGGGGAGCTTCGCCCCTGCAGGGACTCTTTTCGACTTGCATTTTCATTTCGAGAATCATTTGGAGCCGGTACTGGCTAATTCGCGGGCATGGAAGGGCCGCTGGTGACTCGATTGACTCTCCAGCCGCGCAGAGGGTCGAGAAAGATCGACGATGTAAAGTGACTCGATGATATTTCGTCGGGGCCGATGCAACAATGGGATTTCCTTTATTTGCATACGCTCGCTGATTCTTCGCGGAGGTTTCATTACGCTAAGAGCGACTTACCCGGGAGCAGACTACCCTGAATTTTTTCACGTGGCCTCAACAGCGAATGTATCAGCACTCGAGCCACCCTCGCGTCACGTACTCGTGGTCGTGGTGCCTTGTTAGGAATTCAGGCAACAGGGAACCTCACTCGGAGCGAGCGTTTCGAGGCTCGAGATTCCTTTTTTTACTCCAAACCCGTACATGCTCGATGCATATTTTAAACAACGAAATTCGAGGACGAAAAATCCGCCCGTTTGACCGTCGGATCGACCCGGTCGGAGCTTCCTCCCGAAACACTTTCATATCTCGCTGCAGCCCCGAGAGCTCGTCCGAAAATAACGAAAAGATACGGCCCCAGCACAAATATATCACGGAGCAAGAGTTTTCTTTTTACGAAATGAGAAGCTCGAAGATACACACGGGGAGAAGCAGGGAAAAAACTGAGCTCGCTGCTCACTCCCGTTACTCTTCCCATTTAATACAGCATGAGAGACGCGAGCTACGTGGATAAACGTCACGATTTGGCTACCGTTTATATGTATACGTACATACGCGATTGCCCGGGCGCGCCCAGGCCGCGACTTCCCCGTTCATTCTCATCGAAATTTCGTACAGACACACCGTCGCGTCTCCGCCGCACCTCGCACCTCCTCGCAGACGCTCTCCTAATGACGCGGTTACTCGAGTCGCAATTACGCTGAGTGCCGGATATGTAATCCAATATGTAGCCCGTCCCGTCTGATTAGGAATACGATTAGACCGCGCGTCTATCGAGCATTATCGAATTCGTGTATAAATAATGAGCGCGCGCGAGCTCCCCGATTATGCGACGCGATACCGGGCGCGGAGTCAGTCTCGTGTCTTCGCGAGCGAGTACGCGAGCCTACAAATGCGGAATTTAATTCTCATCCCGTGCGGTTAAGGGCTTGAGAGAAGGGAGGAAAATATCGGCATTTTTCTCTCCTCGTTGGGAGCCCCGGTCGAAAAGGAGCGGCGCGAAAGGGCTGGTCGATATTTCGTTCTTCCGTAGGGAGCTTCCGCGAGCGATTCGTTCGATTCGGGGACTTTCGGTGTGCGAATTCGTCACTTGTCATCGCGGCGGGGATACCGCGGCGAGTTGTCTCAGCCTTCGAGCAGCTTTTGACAGCTGGTCAATGCCGAGGATACTCCAAGCTCCTTCCCGCGGCCGATAATTAATGCACGAAAGTTTCAGAGTTTCGCTCGAGATAATTGATAGTCCGAAGGAAAGACGCGCGGCCTCCGCACAGCGCCGGCTTTGCCTACGCCACCGTTAATCATCGTTTAAGCAAGTCCGCCGTTGGACGCGCGTACGAAACGTTACCGAGAGGACAAGAGAGCCGTCTCGTGACAAGCTGAGGTCGCGTATTGACCCGGAACTCGCGCCGTTCCCACATATCATTCGTCTCTACCCCCTCGCGCACGATTCCTCGACGTAATTCACTCGCCAACTGGATATACGGACGTGTATAAATTTCAGTTGAAATACGTACACGCATATGTTGCCCGGGATGTTTCAGCGGCGCGTCGCCCCGGAAGGGCGCAAGTCACGGGCCCGCGACGCTGCTCGCGCGCCCTCAATGTTGTTCCCTCCGCTAAATGATGCGCTCGCGAATACGTGCTTGCTGAATAATCGCATGGCATTCTCGGCGCTCCCACTGCAAGCGGCTCGGCTCGCTTCGAGTCCCGGGAACGCGGGAGTCACGCGACTAAAATTCTCAGCAGCGGGGCCGGGACATTTCGGATCGGCTGATCGATCGCGTGCACATCATCCTCCGTGGGATCAGAACGCGTTCGCATTTCGTTGCGAAATCGCGACGCGACCGAGCGAAAAAAGTGAACTTTTTCGCTGATGCGAACTCGACTCGCTCTCAACTCTGAGCTGCTTCGCGAGGGCCGTCGCCAAAGTCGCGGGCGAAAGTTTTAATGGCTTCGTTCCCGCCTCGAACGACGAGCTCCCCGTCCCTTTTTAAGAGATTTGTCAAAAAAATCGCTATTTTCATTTCGATTTTATCCGGCTCGTGTACCAGCCGCACGCTCGAATGAGCCAGCACGCTCCGTGTGTACACAGTTTCCATACACCTTGTTCGACACGCTCTCGAGTCGCCCGCGCTTCCGCGTTCTTCGTGTGCTGAGATCCTCCGGAGTTTTCTACTAGAGGCTCTCGAGGACTCTTGAACTTTTCGAGAAGCGGAGAGGGATTCCCAATTCGGAGGAGATTCGCTTGAAAACTTGCGAGGATTTGTAATATTTCGTGCGTTTATAAATTAACGAGAGACTGAGGATCTTCGCTGATCCGAAAGAGCGTTAATCCGAGCCCGCAGGCCGATGGAACCGATTTATTTTTGTTCGATTTTCCCCGAAGCACCGACCATTGAATAACTGGCTTTTGTCTCCCGCTCGCGAGCATTGTTTCGCTCCGCAGGTGATTCGATGAGCGAATATCACCCCGAACAAAAACCCAGGCTGAAAAACAACTCGAGTAATGAAAGGTCTACGGTAAATAATTGCAGCGCGGAATTGTCTTGGGAAGAGCAACCAATTACAGATGAAAATAGTGGAGACAAAAAAAGCGCTGGACGCGTCCCTTGGCGCGAGTCCACTTGGACGAGAATGCGAAAAAAAACGCGACGTTTTGAATGGGCGCAGTGAGCGAGATCGAAGCGCTCCAGGGTTTATTAATCTCCGCCGATAATTGTCGAGTTTGCCTTTTTTTCAGGGCGTGCAAAAAGCTCGATATTTCCTAAAAAAATGAGCAGATTGAAATAACGTCCGAATCGCGGTCGATCACCAATTTACTTTTGTAATCGCTTCCAATGTCTTCGTTCCTCTTTGTTCCAGAAGAATTTACGCGGAGCGCGTCTGCGTGTGTTTTCAAATGGTCCATTCTGCAGAAGGGTAGAAGAACAAATGCGTAGAATCCAAAGGGCATTGTGGTTGGTCAAAGTCCAGGTCGGTATTCGAGGAGAGTTTTCGTACGGAATGTTTTGCATGTAAAACGCGGCTGTGCGATGGCCGCGGCGTGAGGGGATCTCTGGCTGTAACTACTGCTGACCGCGCCGCGAGGAGGGTTAGGTGTTTCGTTATATATTGGAGAATGAGAGAAACGTCGTTACAGATGGAGCTTATTAGGGTCGGCGAGGTTCTCCCTGCTGCTGCTGCTGCTGCTGCTGCTGCTCGAGTTACCCCGGAAATGAGATTTTGTTGGGGCCAAACGTTATAGACCTCGATATCGTTGGCTGCCCGAGTCAATATCTATAGCGAAGCGTCGAGCCCATTAACTCAATATATACGTACACGAGTTTAGCCGGTGTGCAAACAAAAGGAATTAATCCGCATGATTTAGCAGATAAATTGATGGGATTTACGCCTTTTTGTTGGTGGGACGGAGCGAGGTATCGATATGGGATGCGGTCGAACGCTGCCTAATTTCAGAACTTAATAACTCCGTACTTGACTCGACAACAACGAACATGTTGACGGGAGGCAATTGCACCGGAGTCCGTCATCCTCCACGCGTATCGGCGCACACCGAATCGTGTTAAAGTCCCTCGTAAAATGTCCTCTTCGACAAAAGACACGATTCGATGAGAGTTAAAGAACGAGACACCTGCTGGCTCAATCGAAGGAGCGATTTGCAACGAGATCCCGGTCGAGAGCCTCGCGACGATTGTTGCCGGGATAAAAGGGCGCTTGAAACATGATCGCGAGTACGAGAGCACCGCAGCCTTGCTCATTGTTCCGGGAGAGTGTTTGTCATTGAATGCAGCCATGCGAGGGGCTGATGATCTTTCTTCTCTCTCGCTCCTATCCAAATTCATATTCCTACAGATTATTTTTTCATTGCTTCTGTATACTCCCCTTAATGGATGTCCTTCGTCCGCGTTCCTCTGGCATTGTGCGCGGAAAAATGCCTGCAGTTGTCGCATCGTTATGGATGCTTAGCACCCCCGTCGCTGTCGTGTTTCACCGATTAAGGGACTCCTCAGGAAATATTGATTGCCGCCGTCCCCGCACGCGGGCCTGCTCCTCTCTCGCTCGCTCTCCGCGCTCCTTTGTCCGCGTATAATGATTCCGCGACGCAGTCATTGTTATCGGCGACACCGATGATGCGCTTCTACATATTTTTTCTCGAATCTCTCTTCCCCCTGGTTTTTGTCTTGGCTCGTAGAGGCAGATAGCCAGATGCGGGGTTAACCTCTGCGTGTATGTAAACAGAGGCGATATCCGACGGGGTTGCCCGGGTTACCTATGGGGATTCCTCGCTGCAGACATGCCTGTGGGGTACGCTTCGTCACCCTCGTCGTCCTCGGTACACTCCAGCTTCCTCAGAGCATCCTTCCACGTTACTTTCATCATGATTATTATTCTCGTACGCAGAGCCCCGCAATTACTCGCTACATTGACTGCGTCGAGGGAAAAACATGGTCGGGCCTGCGACATTTATTGTCGGAATCGCAACATTTTTCCGGGGAGCTCTTCGCAGTTTTCATGTTATTAAAAACGATCCGGGAGGCGAGTGATCGGAAAATCTGGATGGCTGCGCTCGACTCCGCGGAGCCCGGGCTCGAGTTGCGGGACAAACTTCGTAGGGAATGGCGAATCGTTGGAGCCCGTGATTGCACACTTGGCTTCTTGATCGGACGATTTTGTAGACGACGCCGGGTGTCGGGAGGCCATGGGAGGGCCGTGAACCCGGGACTCGATCACTCGCCTCGGTTTCTGATCGATGGCCCTTCGGCCCGCTCCCGGTCTTGATGCGTCTCCAATCGCACACATAGAAATACTCAGAAATTCTCTCGTGACCGGTCGCAGGCAAAATGCTGGTGTTGGTCGCACGAGCGACTCCGGCGATCCTTCGATCTCGGGCGCACTCGCCATCGTTGTAATTTCGGACCGCGGTGGGCTTGAGAAAACACTTCATGGCCGTCGCCCTCCAGTCTCGAGAGCCTTCGAACTCACTGAAACCGGAAATAAGACGGGGAGGGGGCGCTTGAGATTCGGGAGGAAAACCCGAGTATCTTATTTGTCGACGACGAGAGTTCCACTTGGAACATTCCTTTCGCCTCTTCTGTCCTCGACAAAGCCAAAATACAATACTCCCTCGCCTGTCAGACATTCTCTTCATATGCGTTCCTGCTGAAACCACATTTCCTCAGAAATCAACTCCACCTTTCCAACAAAAATATACACCGTCGCTCGTTATACGTGCACTAGACGTTTAAAATTAGTTCCCCGCGCCGAGGCAAACTCGCTCCCTCTTCGACTGAATTTATGTTTGAGCTTTTTTATTCTCACGCGTTTCCTCGACTCTGTTTAGGCTTCATTGGCACCGCTACGCCGGATATCAAATGTGATATTTATACCGGGTGTACCAAACCAGAAAGAAACGAAAAAAACTTGAAAAAACTCATTATTGCCCGACCATAAAAATTGAGTTCGAAACTAAACTCTAACATACTGATAGAACGCGTTCGGATGTTTTGTTATTCATTTTCTTAGGAACGCTTGTGCGATAAAGATGTATTTCTTGAAACGCTAAACAAATAAATAATAAAAAATGAATAAACATTTCATTCGAGATCTTTTAAAGTAAAATTGCAAGCTGAAAAGTTGCGGTTGTGTGAAATGAAAAAGATACGACATGAGAAAAGACTGAGGAACTGAATGAAGAATAAACATGAAAATGAACGAGTCGGGTAAGTTTATATTTCCATTTGACGAATGCGTGACGAGACGCAATTAAGAAAAATTGTCATTCACGTTGCTGGGAGCTAATAAGAACGTTGTGGCGAGTTTTTGGCGAAACAGTAATGAGGTTGCATCAGACAGAAAACAAATAAGTAGATAAATAAAAATTTAATAAAAATCTTGTCTACGTTTATTGATCGTCCTCGTCCTGCATAACTAACAAAAGGACTTTTGTGCACAGAAATCTGCTGAATGATTGATGACCAAGCGACCATCCAGTTTCCAGTGATTTTTTTTTCTGGAGAACGTTGAGAGAAGATTTTCAAGGTTTTTCTGAACGAATCCGACGCGCGTGGATCGCTGGGTGAAAACGGACCACCCTGTAGATCGTTCCAAAAGCTCGCGCGACCTGCACCTCCATGGGAGTATACAAGGGGTTTGGGGCCGCTCGGTGGAACGTACACAGCGTGACGGGGGGTTGAAAATGAAGGAAAAAAATAGGTGCCGAGGGTAGGCTAGCCGTGGCCTTCTGCTCGCGTTGCTCGTATCCGTGCAGCACAGAATCCGTGCAGCGCAAGCGCGATGTTAGATAGCAAAATATCGTCGATTCGAATCTCAAGCTGCGGATACGATCGTAATTGGGACGTTCAATGAAATAAATATTCAATTCACCAGAGCGTAAATTCACCACGGAATTTACGAGCGTTTTGCGTGCTTTATTTGATATCGAGCTTAATTACTTTTGGGATACTTCATTGCAATTATCAACGAACGAGAATGAGGAATTGTAAAAACAAAAAACGTTTCGTTCCCGGAGGTTCGGACTCTGTTGAGCCAGATAAGCCGAAAAACACGAGACCCGGGACGCAGCAAAATTCGACGTTCAAGAAAACACGAAATCAAACATTCGGAACTGGAGCTCCGCCACAGAATCAGGCAAAATACTTTTTTCCATTCCTCATGCATAAACCACACGATGGGACGTAACATTGGCACATTAATATTTGCGAATTTCTACCCAAACGATTTTCCGCATCCCATAATTAAGGTAGTTCATGAGCGAAACGATTTTCTTAAGAAAGTCTTGAAATTTACTCAGAGTTTCAATGGGTACTATGAAAAAGTGCGCAATAACAACGAAGCATACAACGAAGGTTTGGAAAAAAATTCGAGACGATTGTCTTATTAGTAATAAAGATACATTACGTTAAAGATTAAACCAAACTGGTAATGAACACTCGTAAACTCTCATTTGCTTTATTAACACTTTTATCTTGATCCATTTCCGATTGTAATTTCATTCGCCAAGAGATAAGTCGGAAAAATGTATTTACAATTTCAAATTAATAACTCTGACATTAATTCAGAGTGATTATATCTTCAATTAGGAAGTAAAAATCGACCCAATTTAGGTACCCTCAGAATACAATCCTGCGAGTATGATCTACCTTAAAATATCAATGGTTGATACACTCGAGTAATGCGAAATGTCTCTAGCTCCCACGAAAAAAAAGCCAGAAGATTCGCCATGAGATAAGTTGAAAAAATGTATTTACAATTTCGAATGAATGACTCTGAAATTGTAATTTAGAGTGATAATATCTTTAATTATAGGAAGTAAAAATCGAATACGATCCTGCGGGCATGATCTACCTTAAATCCGGTCGGATTACATGAAAAGTACAACGCGTATTCGGACGTTTTTTTAACATTTTCAGCAAAAATATAGTCCCCTTTAGCTCCTGCGCCCCAGGAGATTGTCCAGCCCCCCAGAACGTTGTTGAAAGAACCTATTGCACGCAGAATAATGCCTGAAAAGGAAAAGCTAGAAAAACCGTAGTATCGCTCTCCAAGGAAAAAAGTAGAAAAAGTTTAGAGGCACCTGCACGCGCACGTTACGTGCAACACAACAGCGGATATCGTAGCGGGAGTGCCTAAGCTCGTCCCTCTACCTACATTACTCGCAGGGATTCGTAGATGTACGTTTATACGCGGAGTGTTATGTTGTTCCAACCCTTCGCACTGTTCTCGGCACCCTCGCACGTATTTCTCCCCGGCGCACGTCTCTTTCTATCCGCGTCTTGTCTCTTCACTTCTCTCCTTCTCCTTCTACAGACGCGCGTGTGTGTGTTCGTACATTCATTCGGGGATTTCATCTCGCTCCTTTAGCCGCGACCAGGGTCGATAACGCCGCTAGTCCTTCCACTTGTGACTCTCCCGCGCTCGCTCGCCCTTCGCTTTCCATCCTTTTCTCGCGGCCTTATTTCTCCGGCTATTTCCCCGGTGTCCTCTTCTGGCGCACACATCGACGAGAAAAGCTTTCGGTAAGGCCAACATTCCCACCCGGAACGCCACCTACAGCCCGCCCCGTATAACTGTATCGCGGACACGCTGTCTTACTCCCCCGCGCAACCCCTTTCTCCGAACAACCCTCAGGAACATCCTTTCCCACTCTCCCCCTCAGGGTCGCGTTCGCAGCCGATATATCTGTACCTCCGAGCGCTCGCAAAAGCTGTCTCTATATTTATAGGCTTGTACGAAATTCCCCGAACATCTAGCCAGAAGGAGAAACTCCCAGCCGCAGCGAGATCGCTTCCAGCGGCTCCCAGTTCATTGTACCAACATTTTTGTTCTCGCCCGTGGCTCGACCGCCTCTTGAATTGAGTTTGCCCGTGCCACCGCCGCAGAAGCTTCGAGAGTCCCGCGAGCAGCGAGGAAAACTTGGTCGGCTTCTCCCCGCGGTCTCCGGAGCATTCTGAGGTGGCTTTGATACCGCTGTCGTCTGAGTGGACGCCACTTCGAACAGGGCGAAGGAATTTTTCGATTTTTCCTTCTCCACGGGACCGGAAATCTCCGAGGGTCTGGTCCGACTATTCGAGGCTATTTTCGTCTCGAATTGTTTCGCTTGCAGGCCAATGGAGTCGTGAATTTTCCAACGACATTAGTGCGTGGAATCGCATCGAAATACGGCACGGATGGCTCCGCTGAAAGCTTTTCTTCTCTCGTGCCCTCGCATCTATTCCTAAAACCGAGCAATTATTTGTGGAGTTGGCCCGAGAGATGAGAACGCGCTCTAAACACGACGGCCAGGAATTTATCGAGCTCTCAGCGAAAGTACATTCGCATCGGTTCGAGAATTCAGGAGGATATTTATCCCGAGCCCTTAAAAAGTTTGAGTTCTCGGGAGATTTTTGCTATAATTTAGTTCACAGCCCCGTTATTAACGGGGTTTTACGCGGAGATTGATGTAGCGCCGCGTACGAAAAAATGTTCTAATGACAGAAGATGTTAATGCAAAGCCTTTGGTGCGTCGGTAAACGCGGCAGTGGAAATAAAAGTATCGAATTATTTAGGTCGTGCCTCAAACGTTTCTTTTTCTCCCTCCCGCCTTTACTGCGGCCACGAAAGTTTCATTTTTTGTGCTCCCTGCCTCCGGAGACTGAAGAAAATCTTTGCGGTGCTGGAAGCCTTTCGCCTCGAGTGGTTCGTTTTCAGGTTTTCTTGCCTCATTTTTTAGCGTCTTCTCTTCGTCGGACTCGCGAGGGAAATACACCGTCAAATCTTTGAGTCTACACATAAGCAATGAAAGCTGAAGCGAGACGGTAAAAGGTCCGTTTAAAGCGTCTCTTCTCTAACCGAGATACTCTCTTTTTCCACCTTCACTAGCTTTATCATTCTCTCATTCCTAGTTTTTTTACCGCTTTATTTTGCACCCCCTTTTCTCTTCTTCCCCTTGGCATCCCTCGCTTTGGGACTCCTATGATTTAAAGCCGTTCGCCTCACAAAATGTGGGTCGCCTCATTCATGCCAGATGGAAATGTGCTTTGCGGGCCTCTCCTCCGCGTTCGTTCGTTTTCCCTTTTTCGACAACTCCACTTTCAGCGATGCATACATCCAAGCAGGCCTCTCTCATTACAGCCATCATCCCTCCACCACCCGCATAATAGCCAAGTTTTTCCAAATGTCGAGAAATCAACGAAAAGCATGACAAACGTGCTGGGAGCTGAAAAAATAATGGATGCGCGGGCCCTTCGCACCTCCGAGCCCCGTCCGGATTGCTGCTCCGACAAAAATTCCTTGTTTCGCTTCGACAGCTCTAATTAGGCGTTTATCCAATTCACAAAAGGTTCGCGAAGCTCAAACAACTCCGAGCACATGGGAATTACTTTTCCGGAGTCACTAAACAGCGGATTCAAAATAAAAGTGAACAATTGAGGGCTTCAATAACTCACAGTTCCCTCCACCATTTTTCCAGCTTCGACTTCTTCAATGGACGAAGCCCAACGACCTGAAACTCCGCCGCAGATTTTGTAGCTTTCCTGATCGGTAAATTCATTTCCGCGGATCAAGTGCGAAGGGAAAGAAAAACGAGAAATGGGCCGCTTAATCAAAGAGCGCCGACGAGTCGAGCTCCGCACTCTCGCCCCGTCAAACACACCGGATTAGACGTCCACCGACTCGTAACTCGGTCAAGCTCCGTGATCGTCCTCGATCCTCGGGCGATTGTAATCTTGTAAAAAGCTCCAGTAACATCGGCCTGGAATAACGAGAAACTTTGGCCAACCTTCGGGTTCTGAGGGCGACTTATTCGAAGCGCGTGTTTATCTTCCGGAACGAGATGATTGCGATCCTCGCGATGTCCGTTCGGTCCTGATAACACGATGACGCGGCTGAGAAAATGGTGACTGTTCGGAGGTCGATGGGAAAGCGACGACGGGCAATTCTGAGAGTATTCGGAGGGGACAATAATGTTGAAAACAATGCGGAAAGCGAGGGGAGATTTATTTATGGTGATATAAATAACAACGATGGTGTCTTAGCCGGAGTCGTGACAAGGAAAGAGCAGCGGCGCGCTGTGCTAAGACCAAAATTTGTGATTCGGTATTACGAGGAATTGCGGAATTATACGAACCCGAGAGCGTTTCTCATCCACATAAATCCTCCGTTCTCGCTCCGTACTGGAATGTACTCGCTGCGAGTTATATCAGACAAAGAAATAACGCAGGCTCGTAGAGAGTGCGGAACCGCGGGGTGCGAGCACGAAAATAAGGAATGTTTATCAAATGAAAAAATGTTAGTTCTCTTTCCGCGTGATCCTCGTACAAATGAACTCGTTTTCTGGCCCTGTCGAGTCAGTTATTTTCAACGAAATTCCACGCGAAAATGAGCACTTCCGGAAAGGAATTTCCAGTCACCGTCGAACTTTAATTTTTTATTTCCAATTAATCCTTGTACGTTTCGATGATTTTCATCAAGAATGCCAAAATTTCTGATTCCCTCGAGGCAATTGAAAGCGAAAGCGCCCCACGGATTTTCGTTCGAGCGCAGACTTTTTGCGGTTGCAATTAGCGTGCTGGGGAACGACGGACTTTTTAGTCTGCTCAAATGAATCGTGAGTGGGTGATATCGATTGAGTGAGAGGCCAAAAGTAAAGTGAAGGGATGAGCCAAAAACGGCGGCGAATCTTCGAGTTTTCCTTCTTTTATTCTCCCACTCGTGCTCATACAGAACCTTTGTTCGTTCGTGTTTTACCTCTTTGCTCTTTGTTTTCATATCTGGAAGAATACACCGTCGAATAAACGGTGAAAGGAGCGAGATGGGTGCACGCGAGTCGAGGGAAAAAACTGCAGCAACGATTCCCCAGCTTGGCGCATCGCTGCGTCGATAAAAATGTCTTTTGTTACGAGTAAAAACTGTTGTAATCAGAGTGTCGATGGATTCCATGCAAATGAGACTTCGGATTGAAAAGTTTCTGGTGAAAAATCGACCCGAAAAGGGTGAATTTCGGTTCGAAATCAGTCGTTTGTACAACGAAGACGGGAAATGTTCGTTTTTTATTTAAGGAAAGTACACGATTGACTTTATCGATGTTTGCGCCCGTTGGATGGGTGCCTAGACCCGGCTCACGTGCACTTCGATAATCCCGAAGCTTGTTTCCCCCGCGGCATTATTGAGCAGCGATTCAAAGTTGGGAGCTCCCGGCCCTCCGTTCCGCTTCCTCATTCGCCTTGTCATTCGATCGGGAAAGATTATTCCGAAGTTGTCAAATTCTTTCGGCTGGTTGATCGTTTTCGTGAGCAGATAGCGGGGATGCTAAGAGAGCGAATCGGATGGAAGCATCGTACGGAAAAGGGACGCGCTGGCGGCCGCGATAAGATCGAGTTTCCGCTGATCGGCTCAACCCTGAAGGATCCCGTCAATAAAAAACGAGGCGAGGACTCTGAACGCGAAATCAATGGAACCGAGCAAAATTCTCCCCCCGAAAAAGTCACGCTCCCGTGAGATGACGCGCCGTACCGAACTGCTTTGTCTACGGTCCTATTATCGGCGCGGGGAAAAAGTACGCGCGGCCCTCGATGAATGAGCTCGGGAGGATCGTTCGCGAAAGTTCTTGGGATTACGCGTGTTATGTGCATTCGCCTCGGCTTCATTGCGTCGTTTTCTCCGTCCGTCCGTCTCCCGAGCGTTTTTCCTTACTTTTCATTTTTTTAATCATTTTCCTTTCTCGCCGTCTTTTCGCTCACGAAAGCGGGGGTGAACGAGGCGGCGGGGGTGGCTCTTGGGACGCAAACGTACAAACGCAGGCAGTCTGAGCTTCCGTCTTTTCCTCGCTCGCTCTCCTCGCGCCGCTTTCTCACTCCGCACTTTGAAGTCTTAATGAGAGAGCTTCGGCCGGCGCGGCCTTCATTCTTTCCTGTTTTCGCTCCCCTTCCCACTAAATTTATATTACAGATGTTCCATCCCCAGCAATTCAAGACATTTCGTCTTGCGGAGCTATGAATTATTTACCGATGAACGATGCGTTCTCATTCCGATCGAGTATCAAGAAAAACGCGAAGCGGCCCGAAGCCCCCGTTCCCTCAATTTCCTGGGTCCGAGCGAGTTCACTATACAAAATTTGAATAAATCAAGACGGAAATAGTTCATGGTGAATTGGCTGGAGAGCTCAAAAGCTGGCTCGTTCCCCGGAGCTCATGAATATTGGGGCACCGATCCGCAGAATGTGCTCGCAACGCGAAGCGTTTTTACGCGGATGCTGAGAAATATTTTCCTTCGACTTGAATACTGCATGAGCTCGTAACGACATAATGCTCGCGCGTCGTATGCACGTGAGGTTTTTCCAGCAGGGGAGTTCGCCTCAGGCGTTGCTCCGCGCAGCATCTCCTTCTTCGCTAAGAAATATGTTGACTCTCCACTTTCAGTGAGACGTTAGTTGAACCTCTGCTCCGTACGAGTCACAACTCCACATGCAGACTGCCGCGCAGCACCTCGGTGCGCGTCGAGCCTTTGTCGTCGGACTTCAAAGTGCGAGAAGCGTCTCCGTCATGGTTGTTAGTGTCGTCGTCGCCGTGGCTGCGCATCGAGCCTTCGAGGGCTCGTAACAAAAGGGTTTGTGCATCCGTGTGCGCGGCCCTTTGCGCGAGCCCAAGGCTCTCGTCGCCCTTCCAGAGGGGTCCAGCGGCAGCCTCTCTCTCTCTCCCAATATCCTCTGAGGAGAGGAGCGATGACGAGAAAACCAGTAAATCGATCGTCAGTGTCCGTTCCCCTAACCTGTTGGTCGCACAGTATCGTTTCTGGACGAGCAGTAACCGGGAGAATGCCTTGGAGAGAAGACCGCAGGACGATCCCACTCCCCTGAAGCAATACGACGCTCGGAGCCTTAAAAACATGCAACGGCGGATCGAGCAGAATTTCCCAAACCAGCTACCCTTTTCAGGAACATATCGAGCGAATGGGAGAGAATCCTTAAAAAGATTTTGCAAAAAGCGACCCAGAGGGTCGCGCTGCCGCTCGCATGTACGTAAAGAATTTTTTTTTAACTCTCTTTTTATTAACGCAGTTCGACACTAACGTCGACTGGGAAGGTAATAGTCGTCGATCCTCGAGCCCCGGATTTAACACGAATGTTGAGGGAGCGCGGAGGTTCGACGCGGCGAGGCTTTGGGAGCTGGATTAATATTGGGTCGATGAGGGAGAAGTACAGATCTGTATTACAAGCTGGTGCGCGCTGCTATATATACAGAAATGTCTGTCGTGTCGCGCGGGCGACGGAGGGTAGCGCAACGTTGAAGGCTGCAGCGAAGGGCTGTGTCGGGGTGGTTGGATGACGTAGGCCGCGTGGGAGGTCACCAATTAAAGGAAAACGCATCGTACGAGCGCGGCTAGCGAATGTACGTGTCGGGAGGCACACGCACATGTGGATCTACGCAGATATTCGCGAAGGGGTTTCTGCACGGAACGCGTTACGGAGGGCTCGTTCTCGCGTATATATCCAAGTCGTAAAACGGGCTCGTATAACGCGAATACGAAACGGAGTCGGTGGCGCTACTGCCACCGCCCGCTGGCAATGAGATCTCCGAGTTGGTTATAATTCACACGGCAGGATGCGTGCCGCCAGACGCTCAAAACTCTCTCGCTCTTCCCCGGCATTTCTTCCTTGTTTCTCTCCTTCGAGCAGCTCCCCGCTCCTCGCGGAGTCTCAGTCTCGGTGAGACGTCATCGCTCCTCTTTTTTCTTCTCTCGACGACCGAGTTTATTTATTCTTCACTCGTATCTCGCAAGGCAGCGATGATGGCGAGTTTGTGTGTGTGTGTGCGTGTGTGACCGGGATGAGGAAAATAATGCGGAGACTTTTATCGAGGATCACACTGCGCAAACTTTCGATGAAAAATTCAAATTTATTCAAAATACTGCAACTTTTGTCGCTTCTTTTCCCCTCGTAATTATCATACCGAGAAACATCCGGGATCAAAGGCTCATAGATCCGTTCTCTCTCCGCACACTCGACAGGCTTTCGCTTTCTTCGCTTCCTTAATTCCATCTGCAAATTCCATCCCCTTTGATAATACTTTCAAAGTTGTTTTTTTAAGCCAACGCGCTTAGTCGATTTCGCTCCGGAGGGTTTTTCACTTCTTGCATCGTTTATTGTTAATGGGTTTGCACGGATTTATGCTTTTGATCATTTCGAGTAGGCGAATACGGAGTTTTGCCTGCACCAGCCACTCGCTCACGCACCGCAGTATTTCTCATGTTTTCATATACATTTTTATGTTCCTCGTTTTTTCTTACCGTTCGTGTGTGCGTCCGTGTTTGAGTTCCGCTTCCGAGGATAATATTCTCCGGCTTTTTAATGGCAGTGGTCGGTCACAACAATGCTAAACGCCGGGAAAGTTCTTTCGGTCACATTTTATTGCGCGCGAGCGTTCTCTTTTGTTAAGCAAATTTTTTTCTTTACCCTTCTGCGACGAGAGCAGGCGACGTGGAAGTTAACGAGGCATCGAGTTCCGAGGCAGCTGCTCTCTAAACTTCGGACTCTTGAGCAACATTAAAATTCCAGTAATTCGTCCGCGTTTACTCGAATTGTATATAACAACTGAAAAATGGCAGGCTTCGCTTCACAGCGAAGACTGCCGGGCACCCTTCTGCCCTTGGCCTCAACATCGGGGCGATAAATAAAGGAGATTTTGATTTTTACCTTTCTTTCGTAGTCGTGGTTCGGGACAGCGAGCCAAGGTAAGTCAGCCACGTGGTTACGGAAGCTCTCGTCAAAGTCGAGGACCTCGGTTACGTTGCTCCACAGAACAACGTGGACGACCTCGAACTTTTTTCGCTTGTTAACATCCTCGATATCTTGGTTATTAGTGTCACCACCGTGTGCGGCGTTCTCGCCGTTGGATTTGGCTTGCTGGTTACCAGCGGCGTTATTGACACTGGCGTAGAGTTCGGCCAACTGGCGCGTGAAGTCGTCGCACGTTGCTCCTGGATTGATGAAACTAAAGTAAACACCGATCACTTCGCACTTGGGGTTTATCGTCGTGGCGCAATCGCCCCCCAACGCGGCCGAAACCTCTCGAAGCTTCGGGCCCGAATCCTGCTGCTTATTCGCCTGTTTGCAGTGCAACAATTGTTTACCGAACAAACGCTGCTGCCAACAAACACCGGTGTTCTTGAAACGCGCCGATTTCAACGACTCCGGATCGCTCATCGTCGCCGATTTGCTCGTA
The DNA here is from genome assembly GCF_019457755.1 of Venturia canescens. Lineage (NCBI taxonomy): Eukaryota > Metazoa > Arthropoda > Insecta > Hymenoptera > Ichneumonidae > Venturia > Venturia canescens. The sequence goes on from NC_057425.1 coordinate 7,429,720, forward strand.
GCACCACCGCTCGACATCAGACACGTGCTGGCCATCGCTAAGCTCCGCGCTCCCGAACCTCGCCGCTCGACAGTCCGCGCTTCACTGCGAGCCTCCGCTATCACCAAGAATCATCTCGTCAAACTCCTACGCTGCATATAAGCGAGGGTGGCTTTCTCTCTTGCGCCGCTGCGTGTGGCTCGACGTCGTTGCCACCGACGCCACCACCCCCCCCCCCCCCCCCCCGCCCGACGAAGCGCCGCGCAGAATTCGAGAATTCTCATTGGACGAGGCTCGCCTATAGTCCCGCTGAAACGAGGGGTGATAAGGATCATCCGGCAATAGGAATCACGCTCATTACGGAACAAAAATACTTGTGTTATTCGAACCGCTTTCAACAACACACTGCAACACTTCGCCTCTTGAGGGAAGCATCGCGATTTGGGCAAAGTCTCGCGAGCGATCGAGCACCCGGAAACGCCGAATCGTCGACTCGATTTGTGGCGAGCGTTTCGTTTCTTCTGGACTGAAAGTTTTGCCGTTGAAACTTGTCGACGATTCTTTCGGATGAAGAGTTTTGCAAGCAACAAATCTGCGGCTGGGAGCGACAATCCTGTCGTTCGAGTCCTCGTTCGATTTGCGCTGTTGGATTATAAACTCCGATCGTCAGCTGAAAAGTGCCTCGTAAAAAATTCGGAATGGAGCAATTACGCGGTTGTCGGAGGGTCAATTAGCGCCGAGCACGTCGGTGTCCTTTGTGTCTCGCACGATGATCTCGGGAGACACGAGCGAGTGAAGTTTCCTCGCGAAAGCGAAGACTCGTTTTGTGTCCTTGTCCCGATGAGCGAATCGGTTTTAGAGATTGGCTCGATTGGCACTTCTCCGAGCGTCCGCCCGGCACGAAACTTCGTTAAAGCTTCAATAACGCATCCGAATGGAAGCGAGTTTGGTAGTGTTCTTCCTTGTGCGGAGCTGGCGATGGATTGAATTTGAGGGATTTCATGTACGGGGCGTTCCAACCTCTACCGAGAATCCAACAGGCTCGGCGCGAGGCTCCGAATGTTTATTTGGTCGTCAAGAGCCCTAGGAAAACGCTCGTGGGAAAACGAGCGCTCGAGATCGCTCTTCCGGATCCCCGTTCTTTTCCAACTGACTAAATATCCGCAGAGGCCTCGCTGCGGAGCGATTTTCCGTTCGAGAAAACGTCCAACTAGACGGAACGATCCGACGAAGCCCCGCGTACCCTCTTATTCCTCGAACTCGAGACGCCGCATGCTAAATTTCTTGATACTCTCGTAGGCTGTTATGAGGAGAGGAAAAGGAGTGGGAAGACGGACCGGCGGCCGGCTCCTCTCGCTCGGCCTTCCAGACATTTTTTTTCATTCTATTTCCCATACGATCCTCCAGACGCAGTGTTTGAGTAAATATATCTCCGATGAGTCACGCGCGATCATTCAGCCACATGTAAATTGATTCTTCCGATAGAGGCGATTTCACAAAACATCGCGTTCACCCCGTCCATTCTGCATTTTCCGTAGGCGCTGAGGAGCCAAATTCCAGTGGATTTGGACTCGTGCATTTTCCCCTTCCAAAGAGCGCCAACACTCGAAAAGTATTTTTTTAAAAATGACGATTTTTCGTGTGTCGAACGAAGCTTCCGTTTCACGGGAAAATGAGGGAACGGGGTCGTTGGATTAAAATCGCAATCACCCTCTTTCGGTAGCGTTTAGGGGAACGAACAGCAGCAAAGTGTTATTCGATTGTTGAACCGGCTGGTGCTCGACGTGTAACGAAGTAGAGTTCGCTGTTCGTGATCGAACGCGCGCGCCCGTGTGTGCCGGGTTTCGTGTGACTCAGGAGAAACACCCACAAGGGCGTACTTGACACGGTCCGAGGCTCGGAGCGGGTTTCCTCGAGGCTTTTTATTTCTCATCTCCGCGCACGAACACCCAAACGACGTGCCACTATCACAGGTAGATCGTGCAACAACCTAACAGTAGTAAAGTACGCAGCTGGCCAATTTCTGCTTGCCCTGTCAAAACTTTCGAGTCCCTGCCTCTCAAATTTTACGAGCCCAATCCCTTTGTTATCTCCGCAATATTCCACTGCCAAATTTCATCGCGGGAGCGCAGATTTCGATTATTGGTGTTCGAGGCCATTTGTAATAACTTTATGGCCGGTGCGCGTTTCGGGGCGTTTGCCAGCAGCGGCTTATCAATCGTTTCATTACGATCTGTACAGCAACGCTTCCGTCTTTTTTAAGGGGTCTACTCTAATTAGAATTTTCAAAAAACCGATTTTTTCGTTTATTGCATTTTTCGAAAGGATACACATTTAAGGATATATTGCACAGGCGATACAATGTTGCCATGCTAAACCATGCTAAAAACATAAAAAAATTCAAAATGATCAGAATTTTATAAAATTTGGTGAACATATTCTTTAGGGCCAAATTTGACAATACAAATTTTTTAAGATTTTTCTTCTGTACAGTTATCGAGTAATTGATCACTAAAGTTCACGTGTATAAGCATAGCGTTTCCATATATATAGGTATACATTCCGGGCATAAGAAATCTGCTTTAATGCGTAATTACTTGATAACTAAGCAGAAGAAAATTTTGAAAAAAATTGTGTTTTCGCACTTGATGTTGAAGAACATTATCACCAAATTTGATCAATTTCTAATTATTTCGACTTTTGTATCATTCACCCTTAAAAGCATCATGCTAAAATTTTGTAAAGACCTGAGCAGTCTGCGTGTACTGTTGTGCGACGTTTACTTGGCGTCGAGCGCGCTGATATACGCACCGTCCAGTGCGGTACCGCGTACCTGCCTTTGTTTAAACGCGTTTCTCTCAAAATTACGTTTTTCGATGGCTCGTTGATGAAATCTCCGAAACTATTCAACCGATCCTTACCAAAATTTTATCACCTATTCAATTTTGAAATTTTTAGTGGAACTGTTTTGTTTTTTGTAAAAAACGCTGAAAAAAACTTGCTTTTTCGTAGTTTTTGGAAAAACGGCTGCCATTTTGTCATTTTTGAATAAATGGAAAATCGTATGACATGCGCTACGGCCGTTTACCTATTGAATCTAAAAACACTTTTACTTTTTTTTTTCTCCGATCGTCCCATTCCAGAGACTTTATCAACAGCGCACACCTCTCGGCGCACACCCATCGAGTACGATAAAATAATTTTTTTGTGTATTTTAAGAGTGTATTTTCCAGGCCTAACACTTTTCATCCCCATATTTATAATTTATACGGTTCGAAAAAAATCGTGAAAATAGTATTTTTCAGCTCGTCCGATCAGGGTAGAGCCCTCAGTGGGAAACCGACGAACAGAATGAAAAATTGTTTGTAATTGCGTAACTTTTCGATGGAATGATTCTCCGCCCGATCCGAGATGACTGCGTCGTCTTTTTTCCATTAAAATCAGCTTTTTCTTCGCTTCCTCTAAATTGACGATGCACCTATACGTTTGTCTGCATTAAAATGAAATGAAATTATTACTAAAAGGCGACCAGCAGCATCGACTGCGTGCTTTTACGATGGAGTAATCCCTCGCCTGCTCGCTCCATGTTCCCGTGGGATGGAATACGGTGGCGGTCGCTGTATGTGAGCGTGCAGGAGGAAGAACAGCAAAACTGTGGCTTTCGTCACACAGAGCGTTCATCCCCTTGTGCACGGGCATTAAACGAGGGTAAAGACCCCAACGGCGAGTTCGTAGGCATCCAGCCGAGGCCATCGAGACTCTCCGGCGAGTGCTGCTGCTACTGCTGCTGTAATAATGAGAGCAAGTGAGAAGCCTTTTTATTTTTTTCCATCTTATCCGATCGATAGATGTGTGTGATTAAGCATGAAATGTTTTTTTTACTCTCGACGCGCCTCATTCGATTAGCCGTTCCTAAAAATAGTTGAAAAATCTAACGAGCTTTGCTCGTGTGGAAGCGAGCACTTGGGTTTTTATTTCGCTACTTTTTATTTCTCAACCCTCGTTGGGCGGGCGAAGCAGGGAAAGTAACTTCCGGCGGGTGCTTTCGGTTCTCGGGGTTTGCATTTCCAAAAGGGCGAAGGCTCATCATTTTTTCGATTTTTATTTTATTGGCGTAAATTATATTAAAAGGACGTTGAAGTTACAACAAAAAACGAGAGCAAAACTTGAGAAAATTTCGTAACCGGCAAGTCAGAAATTGACTTAGCGAGTGTGGGTCAGGCAAATCGTTGGTAAAGAAGATTTCGCTGCTCAGCGCACCGCCGGTCGGACACGACGAAGTCGCAGTTTTTGTACCGGCGGTCGATAAGCGCGATTCCGTCCACGTTTTGTCTCGAATTTTGCTATAATTGGTTACGTTTCTCATTTTTTCATTTATTATCTCAATTAATGAACAATTTACGTGTTATTTTGATATTGCGATTCGTTGATATTTTTTTTTCAATCGGAATTGTACATTCGGAAGCGAGTAATGAGGCGAGATGTGGTTCAATATCTCAACTGACCGTGTGGCCTAATGGATAAGGCGTCGGACTTCGGATCCGAAGATTGCAGGTTCGAGTCCTGTCACGGTCGAAACAATATTTTTTTTCTTTCCCCCGAGCCTCTTGAAAACACGAAATATTGTGTTGGTATTGAACCTTCGATTTTAACTCAACAATCACTTCCCTTCGTCATTTTTTTTTCAAATGTTTTCACCTTCGAAACTCTCTGAAAAATGAAACCGACATTTTTTCAAAATTGCCTGAGATGGCCAATGCCAAAGCTGCTCGGGATTGCAGGCTTTCGCTGTTGCAATTAAACAATTGAATGGAACGAAGCAAAACGATTAAAAATAATCGCACTCCCCTTCTTCTTGAAAAGTTGCTTCCGGGAGGGTCGGAGTTACTAAAAAATGATTCGAATCGTTGCGGAAAGAACGAAGCAACCGTCCCCGGCTCATTATTTCCGTCGTTATTAAAGTTAGCCTAATTATCAATCAAGTCGAGCACGAAACGACTCGAACGTTCTTCCAACTCCAAAGACTAAAGGAAAATTGAACCGCGAGCTTCCGAGCCCCAATTATGAGACGTTTAGCTGCACGATGGATAGGAACATCGAGCCGGGTGAGCCGCATTCGCCTTCAAGCTCGGTCAAGGTTCGTCACCGGGGCAAGATCGTCGAGACAAATGCATCGAATTCTCGCGAAAGCTCTGTTCTAGACACGAGCACGCCGAATCGATGCAGATGAACAGACATCTGGGCGCGATAAACATTTGCGGAAGTCTCAAACAGGGACGAGGTTGTACTGATTACCATAACAATATAACAAAACGTGACGATGCAATGATGAGTCGGGATCGCACTTGCATACGTCCTACGTGCACGATCCAGAAACGAACTTAATTATCATCGAATAAGAATTCATCGATACAATCATCGTTTACAAATATACGCACGATCGGTGTTGAATCAATATTGGAATTGTCACCACGAATTCCTTGAGACTGACGCATGCCTCCGATCCACTTGCACGTTTCCGGTACGAATATTAGCCGAGAATTTGAGAACCGACTGCAGTTTTTGGGAGGCACTGTCGCGGGTACGAACCTGGAGCGGGAATTATTGCGATTTGCCGTTTTTTTATACCGGAGACCGCGGGACTGTAAATTTTCGAAAAACTTTGTAAACGACGTCCGCGGATGGCGATCAGAGTTAGCGGAATCGGAAAACAAAAATTTGTTGGATTTTGAATGATTGAAGAGGAGAAGTTTTGATCTGCGGCGCATTTTGAGCAGTTTTTTCAACCGGCGGAACGATTCGTCGATTCGCTTCTGAGCTGTGGGCTCCGAGGAACGTCCCGGCTGAATTTCGATCTACTCGCGTACGTGCGTAAACTATATTTGCGGATTATAAATAAGGGTTTTATTTGCGCGACATAAAAACTCGTGGGAGCGAAATAAAGTCCGTAATTCTGAGAAAAGTTGACCCTTCTGCGTGTCATAACACGAGGGGTGGTCGCACGAGTTCGACATGTAACCTGTCATTTTCGTAATATACGCACATACGCGATACTCTGTCACTTTTGTCTTCGTGTCCATCCGCGCGTCAGTCCAACGGTACGCGACACCAACGGTCGCTGGCTTTTAACATTCGGATTTGCGATAAAAAATGTTGATAGGGTATCGCAAGAAATCGACGGTTGCAAAGCTATCAAAATAATTGAAAAAATGTTTTGTCTGCGAAAACAGACGAAAATGTGAAATTTCTTTCGTCTGATTGCGTTACTATCGAATCGCCAAGAGTTTTTGGTGCGTTAGGAAAAAATGACCTAAAAATGATCAGGCGAGCGAAGGTCCATAATAATTTTGAGTCTCTCCGTGAAGCTCGTGCACGGAGAACAACCATCTCGACGTCAAACGGCGCGAATTTTTTTGGCACTCAACAAATCGTGCACGAGAAGCACGCGAAGCCTTTTGAATAAATAAAAATCGAGTCCGGAAGCAAGCAATTGACGAAGCAGGCTGCAAACCCCATTCGTGCGTTCCCGCGTCGCCGCAGCTCCCCCTGCGCCAATGAAAGACTGTCTCAAGTGTCGTGGCGCCGCACGCACATCGCGGCTCCCCTCCTCGTTCTCAACGTTGCTACTAATGACAACTAAAAACCGCGTATGCGTGTCCATGAAATTATAGAAACCCCTTAAAAAGCAGGTGGGAAAGATATTCCGTTGAAAAGATAGTGGAAAATGTGTAATGGCGAAAAAAAAAAATTGTTTCCTTCGAGCCGGATTTGAACCAGCGACCTATGGATTTCTATCGTATCGCAACCAACTACAGTCCACCGCTCTACCAACTGAGCTATCGAAGGCTTGGAGGGAAAGCGAAAAAAAAGGCATTTGGCTCACCTCGCATACGCAAATAAGTGTCACGATCGTATTATCCGATTTTTTTCTTTATTCTAAATTACACTTTTACTTTCGAATGCACTATCGAGCAATAATTCACTGGAATTACGAACAAAGGTGCAAAAAACTCGATGAATAATTACAGAAATTTTGACATTTTGATTGCTTTCATTGATCATGATTTAAGAAATACATCATTTTCTGAAATGCTTTTCATGAAATTAATTAAAAATTGTTTTTTATTTTGTGATATAAATAATTCCGTTTTTCTCGGAGAATAACAGGTTTAGAGAAAAAATGTATGGAACACGAATCGTGTATTTCTCCATGTTCTACAACTTTTGTGGGAAACATTTTTCTGTAAGTTCAATATTTTTTGAAATAACTTGTAAAAACCTTCGAAAACTTGATTTTTTCTCAATTAATAGAATTCGTGATAATTTTTCATGACGATATTCGTGCTGAGCGATCACACGAGTGTACAATATTCCAAGGAAAAAAGCGGTATGGTATTTTCGGAGCTTATCCAGCATAAAACAGAAAACAATAAATAAGCAAAAACGTTATAATTCATAATTTTTTAATTTTTCAATATTTTTAGCATTTTTTCAAATTAATTTTCATTCCAATATTTATATTTGGGATAACACGTTACAATATAAATTCAATAAAAAATACATTTGAATTGAAAATAGCGAGAAAACACGATCACCGACCCATTTTATTCATCCAAGACCTTTTTTTCAACCGTTCGCTCTTGGATTTGAAAATGCGAGAAAAAATATTCTCCCATGAGAAAAGAAATATTGACGAATAACGACGTTCGCCCTGGAGCCCTCGGGACTTATTGAAAAAAGAGTGAGAGAAACGCGAAGGTAGAGAATACGAGGGGAGGGAGCGGCATGAGAATCCCTGCGCTTCGTTGTATCTGTGTGGGACGTTGTCCTGACATTTGAAGCTCGGATGACAGAACAGACTGACGAGCACACCTCGTAACAGGAATTCATCCCTGTACTTGATAAGCCGCATCTGCGATTCACGAGGAATTCTCGTTATCGATAGGCTAACCGCGTTCCTCACTCCCCCGCAGCATCACCGTTTAATTATGCAGCTTCAATGGCTTCTGTATTTGCTCTTGGAATAATGACAATTCGATCCATTTACTTATCCCCGTTCTCGCTCACACACGAGATCCAACCTTAAATCTATTTTATTCGACAATTCAAATGAATGCTTCGCATTTACTAAAAAGCATGCGAACTTGGTACTTGCATATACGAAATTATTCGAGCTAGTTAATAGAACGCTGGACTTGTGGCGAACAAAACTCTCGCTTCGGCCTCACCTCGATTCCATTACATTTAAATGTTTCAACAACGCTAATATACAGGACTCAATTGAAATGTCGAACGAAACAGTTTACAAATTTATACGAATATTCTCGCGAAATCCGACGTCAAATTGCTGTTTCCTCAAATTCAGCGAACTTTAAGGAGTACGATGACCTCGATGGGAGAAAATTCGAAGGTTCGCGTTCCCTCGACGTTGAAAATATGTTGCCATTTCGTGGAGACTCGACGCATCGAAGTACAAAAAATAATTGTCTTTCTTGATGATTTTAAAAATGTAATTTCTCTTTTTGATTAAAATTCGAAAATTCCTTGTTCGCGTTGGAGAAAAACTGTGAATTATTGAAAAACTCAAAATTCGATAAAATAAAAATACTTCAAACACTTGCATCGATATTTCATGAAAATTTCAGTAAGTTTTTCTTCGTTGAGCACGTTTCTACCAGCACGCGGACTTGTCCTAAGCATTGCAGGGCCCCGAAATAATCCGAAAAGTGTTAGTTTTCGATGAAATGTTTATCGCCTGATTCTCGTAATGAAAATACGAGAAGTTCGACTGTACGAAGTTTCGTCGTTCTCGTCGTGTTAAAACGCCATAACCGATGGGAGGGTGTTGCATGGAAATAATTGTGTGCAGTTTCTCGAGCATCTCGCCGGTTTGCCGGGAGGCAGAGCATTGTCCGTGGACCGATACATCCGCGCGCAGCGTACAGGAAATACAATAGCTTCAGCGCAGGATTATTCGGCGAGAAAAGTGACGGGACACGATGCCCACGAAACGATATGCGCTCGAGTCCGCCTCGCTTTCAATAAAGCATGAGCATCGAAACGAGCTTGGCGATGGACCAGACAGAATCCATTGAAAATAGTGATTGTCGAGGAGCCACTCGATACTTTCTGTCCCGCAGGAGAGCGCTCACCGACGAGGCTTTTTCCATCATTTACATGAGTCACGTATGCAGGGCGCACGGAATCGTGTCACTGGTGTTTTTTTCTCTCACCAAAGTCGTTCAACTCAACGTGGATGGAAAAAGCGTTGATGGTAAAGCGTGTAATGTTGGCTGTGAAGTAACGAGCTTTTGTCGAAATGTCAAACGCGCGGCGGGCGACCGGGACGGCAAACAAGCGTGCAAAGGCTCGTGCATATTTTTGCGCTTTGTGGGAACTTCCATGTTTGCAGCAGGGAATTAGAGAGCGTCGCGTTCGTCAAGCAAACGTTGATTGATTTATTTGGAGCTTCCATTTACCAAATTATGCTCACTTTGTTGTTGCCTTCCTTCGCGAATAGCCGAGACTCCAAAAAGTGGAATCTCCGCTGTGAAAAAGTGTGCAAATATGCGCTGCGGTTGTTCCGACGAAAGTCTCGATGGCTCCGTGACCTTTCTCGAGATTTCTTTTCCACCTGATCGATCGTCCTTTGGTCACTGGTCCCTCCCACTCGAGCACATATAAAGCGAGCCTGAGGCACACAACACAAATAGAATTAACGAACAATGTGCTCGGGTATAGCAACTCATAGATTTACATTCGAAAGCCCCGAGTTTGAAAGGTTCTTGGAAGCTTCGGACGAACGAACGCTCGCGATAGCGAGGGCTCGGCATTTGATTAATCGAATGAGGCGTAACGTGCTGACATTATTCTCGAAAGGTTACGAGGCACTGGTCTCGCAATTTGCAAAAATTGTCGCCTCACAGTTTTCAACAAAATTGTGAATCTTTCATGAGGCTTTTTCCTCGATCGCAAAATCTTCTCGTTTTCGAACAATCTCAAAGCAAATTTTTCCCGCCTCGTTCAAACTTTCATCCCCTCCAAAACTTTTCATCGCTCCGTCAACGTAACGAGATTCAATTCATCCAAAAAATTCATTCTACCAGACTCGAAGAATATTCAAAACCCCCGAGAGCTCGTAAAGCTTTCATATTCGCAAGAAAAACCATTTTGTATTCCCACGAGTCTTTGACATCGAGCCATTAGTCTTTTGTAATTAAAATTTTTCAGTTCGAAATACCGTGATCGGCGAATCAGACCCGGTACACCGAGAAAACGAGGCCAAAAACTGGATTGCAGCATTAAGATGATGGATCAGTCGGTAATCACACCTCGAATTTTTGAAATTGAAACTCTTTGACATCGTTCGTCCGATTAAAATAATAAAAATGTCATCGTATGCAGCACGATCGCAAAAATCCGATGACATTTTTATTTTTTCGATCAGACGAACGATGTGGAAAAATTTCCTTTTCAAAATTTGCAGCTATCTCTCTCGCACTCACGGTTGTGATTACCGACTGATCCATCATCTTAACGAAGATCACTAATAAGAAGTGTTCTATCCACCATAGTAAAGTGATCAATACCCGTACCTTTTATTCAAAAGCCTCAAGAGACTTTTTCTCTGCAAGCATAGTCAAAAATCTTTTCAGTCACTTCGAGTGTAGTAGTAGCAGTATTTATTTGTACATAGGCTTGCACCTTTTACGAAGGAGAACGTTTTAAGTGGTTATACATTATGCTTACAAAAATATTTGGAATCCTAAGGACTTTCGTATCACCGTGTACCGATACATCTAATTGTGCGTCCAATACAGAACTATTTTAACAACAAAATACTTATTTCTAATTCGTAGATTTGCACATTATCTAATGTTCATACCTCTGAATACCATTGCTTATTTATGATTAAATGAATGTTTACGTAACTTTACATACATCGTAGTTTTAAACTTTATAAATCTTCGGTATGACTAGCTCAGTGTTTTGGTTCATTCGTTTCCTATCATGAAAGCCCAAATTTTACATATTTCGAGTATAGAAAATGCAAGATCACTTCAACTTTTTATATAGTAAAGCGAGCTCGGGCAACCCTGAAAAAAACTATATGAATGGTGAAATGTCACACGTGTTCGGTGCATGTTCGTGTATTTATCACAGAATTTGCTATGCTGACAGTGCGAATTTGTGATTTACAATACATTTCCACTTATCGGTAAGCGCTGGTCTGACCTGATGAATGACACTCGGAAAAAAACGAAATACAGTTCTCACGTGCATCACTTTTTGCTATGGACATAAAGCTGTTTAGAATTCGAGGGACGAAAAATGCTAAAATTCAAAAAATCTCTTTGTAATGGGTGCGTGGATACTTTTGAAATTCTTGAAAAATAATGAATTCGTTACTGTACGAAACGAATTCGTTTTATCCGTGTAGAATGTGGGAACATGCGAGCTCACTAGAAAGTCTTTTCGTAGCCACAACCTCCTCGCCTTTTTTTTTTTTTTTTTTTGTAGAAGTGCTGAAATTCAAGGGCAACGAAACTTCGTTCGACTGAATCAATCGCGGGCTAGCCTCGCGAGTTCACACAATCTTTTCGCTCTTCGCATTCCCTTGATTGTTCGAGAGACGCGCCCACAGGGCCTCCAATCTTCTCGCGTGATATTTTGCGAACTGATCCGTTCATAGGCGAAAAGCCAATCCATTATCCAGCGGTAAAACGGTTCGCACGATCTTCTCAAGGCCGCAGGAGCGGAGATTAAGCTCTTCATTCCGCCTTCAGGCTCCGCACCCGCAAGGGGAGAAACGCGGTGGCGAGAGCTATTCGATCGGACGACGATATTCGAGGCTCGAAACTACACAAATCCGCGCCATTTCCCGCTTCCACGTGCCCTTTTTAAGCGCGATTGCTCAGACGATACTTTCTTCCACGTGCCCCGAAACCCTCGCTGCTGGCTGGGGCGCGGAGGCCGTTCATGCGAACCGGGGGTTCGTCAAATAGAAAAAACACCGAGGCACGCGACTCGCTAACAAATGGATCGATATCTGCCGATGCTTTCGGAGCAATCCATTAAAAAACCTTCCCCTCGAACGACAAAGGGTTGGGCTTTTTTGTGTACTCCGTCCCCCAAAACCTTTTACGATTGTTCTCCTAGAGAAAGCCGAGACAAAGAGCTCGAAATAAATTCGTCTCCGCTGATCAACGAAATTAATTGACTAACTGCGCGGCATGATTAATTTATTGACGTTCCATGTTTTAGCGTTCGCGCTGATGGTCAAATGTTTCGGAAGATCGTGACTGCGTTCCGCTCTTCCTTCCGTTGTTCAGGCCACTCCTCCCTCAATGGGGGACTAAAGCGTTTTTCGATTTTCATTCGCGAAACCAGAGAGATCCAGAGCTTTTATCTTTTCTTTGACACCTCGCGCGCGATACAATTTCGTAGTTTAATAACGTTGAAATTCTGCAGCGGTATCTCGGTATGCGGCGTCTTCGTTTATTTTAGACCGAGTTCCACGACGCCTCGCAGCATCTGTTTAGCCACTCCATCTCCTTTTATTAATCGCGGACGATGCTGACGCGAATGACAATTCGACCAGCGGGCAACGTGTGATATGTTGCACAATTTATTCAAATACCGTCCGCGAATATAGCGCGGCCGTTTTCACTTCTGCTCGCGTTCGAACAGATACGAAAACGAAAACCTCCCCTTAAAGCAGCTCGATGAAGTCCGGTGAAGGTCTAATTTTTTTACGGTAAATGACGATTCAAGCTCGTCTTATAACGACAAGCACAGTTCCGGGGCCTCTTGCGGGGCAAAATTTTGAATAATTTCATTCGCAATTTTGAGTTTTTAACACGGCACCTTTTGGGAGAACTCACAATAATATTAATTGGAAAATTATTCCACGGTGCTCGAGCTTCGGAAAAGTTTATATCCTAAAAAAAATTTATCACAAATCTCGTTTCTTTAAAAAAAAACATTACTTTACGGGGCTTTTAAGAAAGAAGACGCGAATAAACTTTAGTTTTTGACGCGTCGAAAGCGGATGTCAGCCATTACGTTGGACTGCTGGTAACAGCTGATTGAACTTCGGGCAGAGTCGGGAATCGTGAGAATTTCACCAAATTTATTTTTGAGACTGACTCACGTGCTTTGAGTCAACAGCTTCGCTTTTTGCAACGAACTGACCATTTTTTTTTCTCGGTGCCTTCACACCGATGTAAACTTTCTTTCGTACAATAAAATTGTGTCCTAAGTTACGTATATATTTAAAGCGTCGGACTCAATCATTAACCAGTCAAGTTGAAGTCCGAATTTGATCTTTTATGATATTTTTATTGCATTTTATTACATTCTTGTGATAAAAATATTCTCAATGCAAGTGTTTATTAATTTTATTAATAATTTATACTTGAACTTAATCAACGTAAAGTAGTCGTACTTTAACGCAATCCGCAATCCGCAAGTTCGTTCCGCTGGACTCTCCCTTTTGCTTCAAACTTCCAGCAACTCTGCTCACAAGAAATATCATCGGACGTAACGGACCCGACGATAATAATGAAGGAAAGTGAATCGGCAGAGAAGACGCACATGTGCTGTTCCATTACAGAACATGACAGAAGCTCGACACACATTCCGCAGCGTGGCCCCGCGACGTGTGTCTCACTCGGAAGTAGCTTCGAGCGTTTTTTGCTCTCGAGCTTCAGGAAGTATTAGATGTTATCCTGAGCGCGACCCCGATTGGAGCGGAGATGAGTGAAGGGCTTCGGTCAAAGGACGGAATACCGCGGGGTCGAGATCGTCGTTGTCACCGGCTCGAAAAATTGAGTAATTTATGTGAGCTGTGGCGGTTGGACGAGAAAAATTTGAAGGAACGTCCGGCTTCGATGGAGGCTCCATTCGGAATTGAAGCCTCGCGACGTTCTACGGGAATGAGATGAAGAAAGAGAAGAGAATTTCTCGCATCGCACCTGGGTCGCCGAGCACTTTGCATGGGGAGACGGACATCCAGCACGTGAGTTTCCGACGATCGTGCTCGAGCGTTTATTCAATTAATCAATTTGCATTGATCGTCGCGCGTGTTAATGAATTTCCATCTCGTCCCGGGGCTGTGAATTAACAAACTAGGCGCGTCGTCTTTCATCAGCGGTGAGGACAAGATCTGCGTGAGGCAAGCTAAAAGTGAGGAGACCGCGTAGAAGTTACGGCTGTGCGAGCTGGCCTTCGTATTTTCTCTCGTTTACGGTGCTTGCGAGCCTCGCTTATAGGCATAATCAAGTTCGAGGCCGAATGCGACACACGCCGTGGATGGTTCGCGCGATCGCTGTGTGCTGCAGCTTTAATGTTGCAAATGTTTATGCCTCGCAATAATCGTGGCCTCGCAGATCGTTCCGAGCTTGCGTCACTGTCGTTGCGCCAGCCCCAGCAGCCTAATTAGAAAATTTTACCGAGCGTTGCGACTCAACCTCACAGTTTTCCACATTCGCGCGCAGAGTTCACGGAGAATCCAAAATCCCAAGCCTCCACCGAGACGTTGAACGACATTTTTTCCAAATTTAATTTCCCCACCAAAATTCTCGTTTGGCCAACTCGAGACAAACGTCAAAACTAATGATCCTCGGACTATCTCGTCAAGGTAGTTCATCCACAATTTTCTTAAGACAGTCTTGAAATTTGCACAGAATTATTGGACAGTCTTATTGGATATTGAGACAAACGTGCTTAAATATGAAGAAAATATAGGGACGTATGCGTAAAAAATCGTTTATTTTTCCATATAACGAATGAGCGCTTCTCACGAAGTTTATGGAAAAGGTTTGAGAAAAATTTCGATACGATTGTTTTGTAATGAAGATATTGTATTAAAGATCGAACGAAATTGGAGCATTCGTATAACCTCACATTTTCTTATTTCGGCATTTTGTTTCCTCCCGGCTCGGGCCATTCCTCTCACAGTCTTTTTCTAATTCGATGTTTTGCACAAAATGCTATGCTATTTTCGCCAGGGACGAATGAAATTTGGGGTTCGGTCAGTGGTGGATCCGCGATTAATGAACGGCTCGTAATTTCGTTCGCCAAAAGATAAGTCGGAAAAATGTATTTACAATTTCGAATTAATAACTCTGACATTAATTTAGAGTGATTATACCTTTAATTAGAAAGTAAAAATCGACCCAATTTGGACACCCTTAAAATACGATCCTGCGAGCATGATCTACCTTAAAATATTAATGGTTGGTACACTCGAGTAATACGAAATGTCTTTAGCTTCCACGAAAAAAAAGCCAGAAGAGCAATTACATGAATGTTTCAGTAGAACGATGATGTCCATCTCGTGTTTAAGGGCCTTTGACTTACGAATGTCTCCGCTCGTCTGCTCTCCAGCCCGTATAAGTCTGCTCGTTTAGCCCGCGTCGACACGAGCACTTTGTATAAAAACTCATGTATATCTAGCTCCTTCGTACACATTTCTTGGCTCAATGCCACGGAGCAGCGTCATATCTCGAGGTGCAATAAGAAAGTCGTCGGAGTGCATCCACCCTGCTCGTGCAGGTGATGCCGGAGTCAGTGTTTCCGAGTAACCACGCGTGCCCATTCCGAGGCGAAGGCTTTCTAATTTCATTGTCAATTGAGAATCGTACTAATTCTGATTTATTGACTGGGATAATTCGCCTCGAATTTACTCACCTGCGCGGAGGTGCGGGCGCTTCTTCGCTCCGAATGATGCGCGCCACGGTTGCGGGATTGTCGAGAATCGCGGGAGCAATCAATGACGATCGCGTTACGGAAATGAAGCAGGGAATTGACGGCCACGCGGAATTGCGAGCTCTACTGATAAATCTCTGATAACGTTATCGGAAGCAGATCCCCGCGATGTTATTACAACTGAACGTTGAAACTGCGAGGAAACTTTGCTGCCTCCAATTAAGATCGTTATCGCATGTTTCATAACCGCGATACAAAAATGAACGATAACATTCGAACGAAAATAAACTTTCTTGGCCTTCATCTGCGCGCTCCTGCTTAAGAAATTACCTCGTCACTGGAAAAGGAGCTTCGATTCACGCTGTTTATTTATCGCTCGAAAGCATCGCGACAAGTCAATGGCTTTCAAGGTCTGGAGGAACAAATTATTGCGAGAATTTTCCACGAGAAATGAATCACGGAGGCAGGTGAGTAGTTAACGTTATTCACTAAAAATTCCATTTAAAAAGCCTCTCGGAATACGAGCAACGTTGAAAAATGAAACGGCAAAAGTTCAGAATGTCGCCAAACTTTGCGGTCTCCGGTTTTCGCTTGATTCTAGTTTCAACCGAAAACCCTCGCTTTTTTTCAATTCTTCGTCCAGAATTGGGGCCGCAACGAACCCAAAAACCTTGCGAGCTAACTCGCCAGCAGCGGAACGCGTGCGTCAGAGATTTTCGAACGAATCGCACGGGAATAGAAAGCCGCTCGGGAGGTTACCAATTTTGGGATTCGTTCGAAATGACACAAACGTCCGAAGAAACGCACACGGAGAGACTTTCATACGAAAAGTTTTTATTAAGGAGGTCGGATCGCGACGATACAATGTTGCCATGCTAAACCATGTTAAAAATATTACGAATTTCGAAATGATAAGAATTCAATAAAATTTGGTAAATGTATATTCTTTAAAGATATATCGATTTAACGCTCAATTATTCGATAACCACGCGGTAGAAAAATTTGAAAAAAATTGTATTTGTATACTTGATGCCAAAGAACGTTACGACCAAATTTGATCAAATTCTGATTATTTTGATTTCGTGATCCACCCAAAAACATAGTAAATGATGAAATGATTTGATGAAAGGTGGCACATGGTAAAACTTCAAGCAGTCGCTTCCTTCGTGAGCGGAGCTCGTGTTCGCGAATGTTTGAAATTTTTGTATTATCGAAACGTCCGGACGGTGCAGCTCAACGATACAAAAATTTGAAACATTTCACCAAAGGCACGAGCGACGTTCGGATATCGATACATCGTTCGATGTGAGACCGTCACAGACCTCGATTTTGCCTGTCCTACAAAGTAAAAAATTTGAGAGAACTGTTCTGGCATCAAAATTACTATGAAATATATAAAAGTCTCCCCCTGCATAATTCAGAGAAAAACATTTTTCTGAACTGTAAAAAGGTTATTTCTGGAGATAAAATGAGACAGGAACGATCGTTCGGGTCGTTCGCGTGCAGATTAATCATCCGTAGGCCGTAAATAACCGCGAGAGACTCCGAAGAGTCATTTTCTTCGAGAGGTTTCCTCCCGTGACATTTAGAGGGCGGGATCGGAGTCTGTGCCCTAGGAAAATGAAGAGCGAAGTGCTTCGACGGAAGAGGAAGAATCGTAGGAACGAATAAGACGAGGTAAATCAAAATGTAACGAAAGTAATAACCAGCGAAGGGGATTCGGTGCAGCGAAGCAAGAACGAGCGGAGAGACTCGTTCAACCGCGCGTCCATTACAATACGTCACTCGAGAGGAAAAGCGAGCAAAGTTCTTATCTGCTTTTCGCAGAAGGAAAATCAGAGCGGAAGTTCGAGGAGGGCGAGTCGCAGAGGCGCGGTATCCTTGCAAGCTTGCTCCGAGACCTTGAAGATTTCGCTCGACTTTACACAGCCCGAAAGCGTGGCATCTCCGTGGGCAAAAAAGCTAAGAAAGTGCCCGGCTCAGCCCTGCTGGCGGGGGTTCGTAACGACAGCGCCGCTGAAAAAAGGCTTGGAAACCCCTCGACAAAGGGGCTTCGGAGTAGACTGAGAACTCGCGGACTTTTATACCCCGAAATCCCGGAAGAGAATTCCTCGTCGGCAAACAAATTTGCCTCGAACCGCCGAAGAATCAAAGGCACAAGGTCCCCCATTTCTGCTAACAATAAGCCAGCCCTTTCGACGCCCTTGAGCCCACGTGAGACCGAAACGAGCGACGGAAAGCATCCGAAAGAGATTCAGCGAAAAGCCCCATTTCCGGAGCGATCGCCCCGAAATCTGACGACGGTACCGCGCTCTCCGACCGCACGAAGCGCACCTCCGCGCCGCGGATATTCTACAAAGATACAAGCGATAAGAAAAAAAAGGTCTCGAGGAAATATGCGGACGCTCGGAGCGCGTAAGCTCCGATGATCACGTGCGCGCGAGAGCGCGAGCACGAGTGGAAGGCGAGCGCACGAGTCTGACGGCAGCAGGCAGGTGGGCGAGTTTCCAATCGGTTGAGAAAGGTGCGTGCATCTTTTATATATAAAATGCACCCAATAACGAGCCCCGCGCGGCCCCTGGTCGAGGAGCGAAGGCAGAAAGAAAGGGTGGAAGCGAGCAGGAGAGGCTCGACGATGCGGCGAGCAGGGTGCAGGGGCAGTTCCCAGCGGTTATTATTGTATGAACATTTAGCGTATCTCATAGGTAAATTCTATATATAAACGTTGGCCACGGGGTCGTGAATCAAGCGACGCGAGTATGCCTGTATACACTGCAAGTGTAAAGTATAGAAGAGGAAGGCGAAGGGGGTTTCGTTTCGATGTTGAGAGGAGGACAAAAATACGTAGAGTCGGTGTAGGAGGCGCGCGCTCTTGCACCGTCGCGCGGAGTCGGCGTCGCTGGCCTGCTCGTTGGGACGCAGACGCGCGCGTCGCGCGACGGGGGAACGAATAAAAAAGATGGGAAAACTCGCGAGGAAGGGACAGGGAAACGGAGGAGCTCGCAGTCTGTCGTCGCTGGTCGACGTAAGCGGAACGAAATAAAACAGTGGTGGCACACGAGGAGGCGACTGGCCCTCGGAACTCGTTCGAGGTGCGTTGAATCGCGCGGCTCGATCGAAAGCCCCGCGAATCGAGGGACTCGGCTCGGCGCGTCGGCTCATTTTCTCTCGTCTTTCGAGAGGCTTTTTCCGTCGCCGCGCGTGATCGCCGCCACGGTATATATTTCACCTCGCGACATCAGGCTCCGCCGACTCTTTAGGATACTCGTATTTACTTATCGAATAAAGTAAGAAAAGCTCGAAGGAAACGGATTGGAATCTGTGTATTCGTAACTGACAAACCGGATGTGCGGCTCGAGCTTTTTCCACTGATCCCCGCGACACACGACACTTTTGTATTATTCTCATTCGTAGTACGTGCGTGCGCGCGCGCCCCTCCAACGAGAGCGCCCCCTTCGCGATGTGTGCTGCGAAAAAAAAGCGAGCTCTCGAAGAATTTCGTTCTTTCGGTTTTTATCGCTAACTTATCTTGCGGCCAGGATACCCCGTGGAATATTCGTCCGGCTCGCGCGGTCACCAATCCTCGATAAACATGACGGGGGACAGAGGAAACGAGGGGACTCGATGAACCACGGGGTCGAACGCGCTTGACGATCTTTAAATGCCTCGCCAAGGACTCGTCGAGCCTCTGTGTTGTGCTCCTGCGAAGTTATTTCATCGTTAGTGCCTATGTGAGAAACTTTTCTGTGATTTTGAAGTTTAGACACATTCCGGCTTTCGTGCGCTCAGAGTTGACGAGAATGTTCGAATATCGGAGATGAAAGTTGTTTCCAATGTCGGTGTCTGAAGGGACGATAAACCGTTCGCCATTTTTCGTTCGCCTCCCGATTTAGTTCCTCGATAAAAATACGTCCACGCAGCAACGTCCGTTCTCCAGGTTTTATTATTATGTGCTCGTACAAACATACGTAAATCCGTGTATTTGCGTCAAAGACGATTTTTTGGTGGCATAACAACCTTTGGAAAAACGCCGATTCGGAGAGGCTCCGGGGTGCGCGGAGCCAACTCAGCCCCTGTACTCGTGCCTCGCGCGGGTGAGAGTGAGAGTGCGGCGCGGACATGGCGCTCCTCCGTGCGATCGTTCGTCGGCCAGTGCCGTACGCCCGAGCTCTTCGAACGTCAACGTCAACGTAAAAGGTGCGAATTTCAGATAATTTTAACCCCCAATTCTCGCCTGCCGCGAGCCCCTTCCGGCCGCTTCGCCCTCCACTTCCGGCCGATCCTCCGCATCCCTTGTTTACGGAAATGGACGTGCGGCCCCGCGCGGGTGCAACGACCGACGAAAACTTCATTTTGCCCTGGGGCGAGACCCGCTCAATTTTAGCAGGACGCCCGCCGAGTGCGTGCTCAGCCCCTTCCGGTGACCGGGGCGCGGAAAATTCTCGAGGGAATCTCCCAGGAACCCCGCGGTCATTGGAACGGCCGAGTCCGCACTCGCGAACGCGGTAATCCCGGTGCAAACCGCGGGTCGAACGGAGTCGAGCGCCCCGGTCGATCCGACGCGCTGGACGACGAGGGCGCGATACAAAAGAGGAAGGAATACGCGAAACGACGCGAATTAGGGCGCTCGACGGCGGAACTGAGCGCGCCCCAGGATCGCTTCATTGACGGGTTAATGGTCCAGGAAGCCGATGAAAGAGCGGCCGAGAAGCGGAGAAAACGAGGAGAGGAAAGAGCCTCGGGAAAGACAGGGACGAAGAGGAACGGCGTTTTGGTGCACCCGGTGCGGAGGCGGTGGAGGTGGTCGTGGCCTGCAAGCGCTGTCGAAATCGATTTCGGTGGCGAGAGCTCTCGCTCTCTCTCTTTCTCTCTGCACGTCGTTAAAGTATCGCCGCCCCCGCTTTTCCCGCAGAGGCCCTTCACAGTTCACGTGCATGTGCGGGCGACAATATTTTCCGCTCTCAGGCTCGATCTAACCGCATACGAGCTCCGAGCGGAAGTCGCGCAGAGACGAGGCCCGGGGCCCCCCTGGTGCCCGAGACGCTCCTGCGACGTGAAGAATTTATATGCAAATGTTGAAACACTGCGAGGAACTCTTGGGCTCGCTGGAGAAGAGAATTTGGAGCAAATTGTCCGGCCCCGCGTTGGAGCGGAACGATGCGGATTCGCTGCCGGCACGTTTGACTATTTTTACAGATTTCTTGCTCCCTGCCCGCGAGGCTTCTTATCGCGTCGTCGATAGCGCGGCTTTTATCATCCCCCTCGATCGCCCGACTTCGGAACTCCTCTGCTATAAAGTATTTATCAGGCCCCGCATTTCCAGCAACAAAACAAATGCGCTCCCGCCGATTCGCCCCTTTTTTATTGCCCGCTGCGCCACTCCGCGACACGCCACTCGAGGCGTCTGCGTTTCTTTCTATCCTAGAAGTGTACGACGCTCGTAGTCCTCCCCGTTTCGAGCGCCTGTGCTGGCTGGCCAGAGCGAGTAGTGGAAGCATCGTTCCGCCAGACAGCCTGGCGTCCAACCTCCTCCGCACGAGTCTCCTCAACTGCATCCTCGCTCCTTGAACCCCTTAACGCAGCTACAATCCTGACAGCTCCTCGACTAATGAGATAAAACTCGGAAAACAACGTCAGAATCCGGTCGAACGACGACGATGCCAAACTCGAGTCCTCTCGCTCTCGAGCTCTCGCGACGATCTTTCGATAAATCTCTCTCAAATGCCTGCCGAGCCCGATAACAAAAACGCGAATCCGCGTCCCATTTTGTAACTCGCGTATACCGCCCCCTCCGACGAAGCAACAAACTCGACTGCGTTAAACAACCGCCCGAGCGAATCGGCAAACAGGCAAACTTTAATTGGACTCTTTCGACCAACTCACCATGAAGCGGTAACTTTACTTCCGAGTCTTTCATTGACGAATTGTTGCGGAGCTCCACTCGAGTTAGTCGCTCCGTGAAGCATCGTTCAGGCTCGGACTTGACTGCGCTCCGGGCAAAAAAAAACTATTACACAGCCATTTCGTGCTCCTCCTTCTCTCGAGGGGAATTATTACTCCGAGTAACAACTGTTCGTTATTATGAGACGCGGCGAGGTTTCTCAGTATCGTGGAAACGGACGAAAACGTTAATTCCTGTTTGCTCGACTCGTGAGACTTCGAACGCTGGGAGTGGAAATTGATAAAAGCTTCAGGGATTAATCGACTGGGGGCAGATAACCGCGAGAGGCTCGAAGATAAAATCATTTCCACGTATCGCTCACATTATTTTTACGAGGATGGAAAAGCTTTTGCTTTTATGGCCAGAAAGTTGATTCATTTCCCCCCTCGCGACGCTGCGCTTCGTCACGAGGGCGCAAGGACCCGCCGAGCCGGAGGGTCTTTTTCTCATATTTACGACAAAGTCTGTAGCGAGAGATTCGAGTGGATGCGACAAAGTGTGGCGATCGGCCATAAAATCGACGCGATGTCGCACGCGGCAAGCTCGCACTCTCAGAATCTCGTAAACGATATACTCCGAGAACGAGTGTCGACGAGCGTCTTCTCGCACTCGCGCCAATTGGTGGAAAAGGGCCCCGAAACGAGGAGGCACGTGGATTAGAACGATGACGCGAAGTTATCGCGAGTACAGCGCGGGGGAGGAAGATTGCTCAGGAAAGAGCTCGTGTGACCGCGTCAATGTGCTTCGGCGCTCGTGTGCGGGTGCTCGTGCGAGTGTTTGAGAGGGAGAAAGCAAAGGAAACCGACGTACGCTCGGATGTGTGAAGGGGTGCGGGGGTCGCTGCGGCGCGAGAGTGAAAACGAGGAAAGGGCGAGAGAGTCGGTTTCCTTACGGCGGCTCGTTTCCTCCGGCTTCGTAGCAGAGTTTTCGAGTGAAAAGGACGTAAAAGCGGCTCGTCCGGGAGGCTCCCGCCGCCGCTTCAACGTCGCCGCGTCCTCGCAGAAACGCGTCTGTGTAAGGGCTCGAACGTGTGTGGAAATGGCCGAGGCGAGGGCGAGGGGAGTCGGCGAGCACGCCCCTCCTTCACGGTCGATACTCGCAAGCTTCGTGGTACCCGCGCGACGACGTTGGCCTACCGAAGCCTGCGGGACCGAGAGAGAGAGAGAACGAGAGGATGCGGGGGAGGCGAAGGAAACCCCGAGGAAAGGTGGAAAAGAGCGAGAGACGAGGGCTTGTGTAGCCTCGCCGAGCGACTCACGGCGATCCGCGAGAACCTCGACCGATTGAGAAACACTGCCCTCGCTCTGCACCGCACCTGCAATCTTTGGACTCAAGAAATTTCGAGTTTTTCACTCTCTTCCATCACCCTCTTATCACCCGCCCCCCTCCCCGGGTTTTCACAACCGAGGCTCCTTCCCAACAACCAATCCCCTTTTTTATCAACCGAAAAATTGGCCCCGAGTCTTACGGAAGGTATAATAGAATATCAAATGACATCGTCCCTCCCAAAGTTCGTTGTGTGCATCACTCTCGGCACAGACTTTATCGCTTGAGTTTAGGACTACTGTTTTAGGACGAGAAAAACAATCGCGCTCGCACGAAGAGAATTAAACGGTAATATTTAGCGTCGAGTTCACTAGTTAATTTTGCGGATATATTTGACTCTGGGGACAAGTTAACGAAAAATATTTATTCCGCGGTAACGCACTGTTAAATTTTCAATGATCGGAGGAATTTTCAGTTTTTTTATAGTAAATATTGAAGATGGCGAGATTTACGGTACGTGTACTAAAGTTTATAAAATGTTTAGGGAATTTTACGGTGCGTCGTGGTAAAATGTCTTTGCTCTGATGTAGGTGTCGATCAATTGTTTCCAAATTTCGTAGCAGACTGGAACAGTGATTAACACGAGTAGGGTTCAATATGGAAAATAAGCAAATTGTGGAATGGTCGATGTTTCGAAATTTTAAGAGTTGTAATATCAGATTAGAGAAAAATAAGTAACTCGAAATTCTTATTCACGATCGACTCTTTAGCAGATTTAACCGAATATTCCTTCTTTGAATTCGTATTCACTCGAAAATATATATTTCGATAGTTTTCATTTCGAATGCAATTTTAACTGACCATACGAATGTCAAAAGTTCATATTTTCATAAATTTAGAGTTCATAAAACTTGGAGCAGAATAGCGCGATGGCTCGAAAAGGCAAAAGTCAAAATAGCGATGTTTGAAATTGAGGATCACCAGTCCGAGTGAGTGAGACTCGTGTATTTCGAGCTCCCCTGCATTTCTTCATTTCGATCGGTCGACTTTTTACCGTTTCACCATTTTGACCGTTCTACTTTTTAGTGTTTCAATATTTCAACCTCAGTAATATTATTTAGTCTTTCGTTATTAAATTTTCGAAATAGTGAAATATTCGCAGTATTGCTGATTGTAGTAATTTATGAATCGAAAGACTGATAATCGAATTTTCGGGAAAAACGATATTTTAGTCGTCGTTTCTATGGGAAATTGTTAAGGAAGTTGAGGCATTAGAATGAAAATGATGTCATCGCTTTTAAACCGAGAGCATCTTATAAAGTGAAGTGTAAAAAAAATCAGTTAAATTTTCAGACAGTTTAGGAGCGTCGTTACTGAGAAAAATCAATAACAATTTGAGCCAAATAACATGTAATCTTATGGAAGTCAAGACACATTCAGTAATATCTCCGTTAAAAATGATGCTAAAAATATGAAATTTTTTGGGCAACATGAACGAGGCTTGCTGAATAATGTCAATTTTTTCAGATTTATTAGGAGATTTGCTGAGATTATATTAATAATAATCTGTTTCCCGTGCAGTTTTTTGAGGCTAGGATCGTCACCGTTCGTGTTTTCGACTGAGCTTTCACCAGTTTTTCGTCTTTTTTTCCCCAACTTGTCTTTAAAGTATATGCAACATTGCCAAACTGTAAACTGGCCTAACTTTTGAAAGGTACAGGTCTCATAACTTTTCGATAAAAAAAATGACTGTACAGCCTCAACTTCCTTAAATTCCAGTTTCGGTGCAAACGTCCTTCGAGCCTTGAAGTTTCTACTTTATTTTCGACATTCAAAGCTCCAGTCGAATTCATCCGTCTCCGTATTATCATGCCAAGTTTACAAACTCGGGATTTTAGCTCTTCGAAATTTGAGTCATTCCAACATTTTATCCTCACCCAAAATTTTTACTAAATACTCTCACAAAAGTTGCTACCGTGAACAATGAATATTATTATTCCAATAGAAAAATTCAATTTTTTCCCACAATAATATCACGAATTGCAGCTCGTCGCCGGACCATATCGTTACTGGTAATTTTCAAATTTAGTTCCCTCCGTGCTCGAGGCCGTGAACTCCGGAGATGTTTCGATCCATTCGTCCAAGAGTTTTCGAATGATTACTTTGACATTTAAATCGATGTCGTAGTTTCAGCGAATTCGAGAAAACCGTCGCTTGGCTGATAAAAAATCGAATAATCCGGCAACACATTTGATTCGGAAGGACGCGAATGTTGCGACAAAAATGAAGCTCGGATAGCGGGGCTCTCGCAAAGAAAATTAGCGACGTTTGAATCTGAGGCTAAAATAGGGGATTCGGTATGACAGAGGGAACATGTAAAAATAGAGGGCGATTGGTAATCGCAGCTCAAGGGGAATGAGTCATTCGGACATCTGGCAGGTGGACGTACGGGGGGACAGATCGTGGGACTCGAAGGGTAAAAATAATCAACGTTCGGCGTGTGTTTTGCGATATACCTTGAAAGCTGAGTTCCCTG
Organism: Venturia canescens; assembly: GCF_019457755.1. Taxonomy (NCBI): domain Eukaryota; kingdom Metazoa; phylum Arthropoda; class Insecta; order Hymenoptera; family Ichneumonidae; genus Venturia; species Venturia canescens. The sequence continues at coordinate 7,455,153 of NC_057425.1, forward strand.
TCCCTCGGCGTTTCCGTCCCCTGGGCGGCTCGCCCCGCTGCATTATCTATAAACGTAACTCTCCTATTTCTTGTCTTATTCAACAAGAATTATCAATGCGAGGCCGGGCATGTGAGGTATAATAAAGGAAGAGGCGCGGACAGGAGGGGCAGAGCAGGTGAGCGTCGCGACGTCCGTCTCGCTGTTAGGCGCGTCTCGACGTCGACTGCGGCGACCCTCTCGCTCGAGAGTTCGACGCCCTTAATTTCTCGTTCGCAAAACAACGAGCCAACGTTTCCCCTCGGATTGGAGCTCGAACCCTTGTTCAAATGCGATTTGCTCACTCGGGCCCCTTTGACCGACGAGCTTTGCGAAACGCGGGGCTCGTCGCCGAGGAAAGGTCTTGATAACCGAGCGCAGGACCTTCCTGAACGCGGTGCAAACACGCTGATGAAGGAAAATACTAATCTTCGCTTTGTCAAAGCGGATCCGCTTCGATCGTTTTCCAAATCGCACCGCCCGCTCCGATTTTCCCGATCGAACGACGTCGCGCGTCCTGGCGGCTGCGAGAACGCCGGTTCCCTCCGCTCAATCTCCCCCGGCTCACAGTCAATATTCATCCCCCTGGATTTTCAACTTTATTGCGATTCATCCGTGTGCGGCTTCGCTAATTGGACCAACTTTTCCTCCACACAAAACTCTTCTCCCATCCGCGAGCAGCGATAATAACGCAAAGCGTTGATCCAACCGACGAAATGGTCGTTGACTCACGTTTCCCATTTCGTGTTACTCTCGTACCTGTTACTGGAGTTTCGTCGAGAGCGAACGGCTGTCCGGCGAGCAGTCGCACCTCCCTCGATATCTGCACTCGGACGCATTCGATCGAGAAGGAATTCCAGCAGTTTTATTGTCCAATGCGAGATTGAATGCTTAATATTTTTATCACGAAATTACATGAGATCCTCGATATTTTTGACAACAGAATGAGATTAAGGATGTACGTGCGCGTCGTACTAGTCGGTTGACAGTCTGCGTGCATTTTACGACCAGAATATATTAGCAAAAAAGGGTAAACTTAATTTTTTTTATCGTCAATAATATTTGAGTTGAAAATAATCTCGAATACGGTTTTCGTCCGATAAAAGTGAATCGAATGACGTTTTAATCGTCGTCGAAACAGGAAGTTTAGTGGATGAATTGACAGTGTTGATCTTTTGATCCAATTGGCCCGTTTCCCACTTTTCCATGGAGGATGGACTGTGCCCTCGGGGAAACAATAAAATTTTACAGGTAGTTCAACGTCTCGACGTCGAAATAGTGCACCCTCGAATGCAAAAATATTATCTCGATCGAGACATAACAAAAAATAATCATTTTATTCCGTTAAATAATGCGAAAATGAATAATTCCGTTCTGAAAAGCAAAATTCCTCATCGTTAGTGCCATAAAATTCGATTAATGAGCTCGACGTTGACAGGAGCATTGAAAAAGAACGAGCGCATCCAACGAACAGCGTGGGATGAGCGGTCGGCGAGTACGGTTCCAAAGATCCCCCAAATAGAGCAGCCTCGGACGAGGCGGGCAGTACCCGGATGGGTGATCGCTTACTCGCGCATCAGTCGCTGAGCGGGTGTCGCACTTTTTCTGATATTCCGATGCGCCCGAATCAGTCGAAACCCAGTAAAAATACAGTCGCTTGTTTCGTCGAGGTTTTCCACTATTCCCGACGCTCCGCGAGCAAACGGAGGCGTAAGCACCATGAAAATAGAGAAATAAGCGATAAATAATCAACGAATTTTTCTTCTCATCAAAGCTACTGTCATCGATTCCCCAGAGAAGTGATATACTAATTCAATTGAAATAAACGGTGGCTCTCTGATGAAACTAAACAAGCTCGATCGTCTCGGCAAAACGAATAAGAAAAGTGTTGAAAAAAGAAAAGAAAATAGTTTGAAGCCTGAGATGTTTTCGTTGAATTTATTTAGCCTTGGACTACTCGCTGACACAATTTTTCATAGGAGCTTTTTGTTGTTCATTTGCACTTGCACCGTTGTTGAAACGAGTGGAAGTATAAAAAAAAAATGGAGGAAAAAAAAATAAAATAAAAGCGCTCAAGAGTGTAAACGGGGCGTTATTGATTGTGAGAGTGAGAATTCCGACCGTGTTACCGCCTCGTTCACGTGTCCCTGGACTCGAAAGTATATACGGCGAGGGTCAAGTCGAGCACACAAACACACACACGCACAGACACGGTAGAGATTATCGATCGATGCGCGTTTCCCCGCGCGATCACCATCCGATATAAAAGCGAGCGAGCGACGTGCAATTTCCGCGAGTTTAAAAAATGCCCGGACACACACCATCGTGCGAGGATTTTACGATGATTTTGCTCTCCCCCCAGAAAGAGAGAGAAAGAGAGAGAGAGTCAAAGAAGAAAGCAAGGCAAACAAACGCAACTGAAATTCTTTCTCGCTCCCCCGAGATCGAAGAATTTGCGCAATGCGCTAGTCCGCCGGTCGAGATGGTGAATGACTCCGTAATCGCGTAACGGGGAGGCTCGCGCCGCCCTCTCGCTTTCCCTCCTCGCCAAGAGACCTCCGCGCGCCCCGACGACGACGAGCCTTCACTTTCTAGGTCGAGTTTTCCCGTCTAATATTAACCAAATTACCTTTCACCGACTCCGCACCGCGCTCGAAACCCTCCGATGTTCGGGGACCAAACAGCCTCAAAAATCCCTCGCCGACGCGATACCCTCCGACCTGCGATAAGCTAATTATCGTTTTGGCCCTCCGACACCGAGATTCGGACGGCGAATCTTTCTCCCTGCTCGTCCGAAAGCCATTGAAGAAAATCTCGCCCCTCCAACCCTCCCGGGCCATAGTCCGCGGCAGCTCTGACGACATTCCCGCGCAAAATCGAATCCGTAGCCCAGTTACAGAATCGAACACGTTTCCCAGCCCCTCGCGGGATTTGACGTTTTCCGATCACCTCACCCCCACGGCCTCTCGGACTTGATGAGCAAAACTAATATTTTCGTCTCGCTTCGGAAAGCTCGGAAACGCGACGAACTCGCGAGCAGGTTTTATCGATTTTATCGAATATCGAGCAGGCACGAAATGGAGGAGATTCCGGTGCCAATGTCATCTCGTTTTATGGCTTTCCATGCTGCACTCCCTCGGACGTATAGCCGATCCGGACGGTGCCGCACGCTCGCAGGCTTCTTTTATAAATTATACAAAATGTCATAGTTCACGTCCCAAACGTCACACAATGTTCCATCGATCTCCCTTATCAGAATTTGCACGAGGAAAGTTTTGAAACTACTGTCCGCTCACCACTGCGAAAATGGGCGTGTGCAATGGACGAATTTTTCGATTGGGATACTCGAGAATACGAGGAACTCGATCCGTGCTGCTGCTTGACGATCGAGCAAGCCGGGGTTTATCCAAAATTCGTAGAATTCCCCAAAAACTCCCATTTTCACGAGGAACTTTTCTCTCGATTTTCCATCCACGAAAAGCCCATGAGTTTGTACGTTCCCCGCGATAAGCTTGATCGATCCCGCGCCAAACTTCTCGATCGATCAAACCACGCGAATTCCACGTCCGTCGACTTACGCCCGAGGGTTTCGCCAATGTTAACTGAACTCTCTCAGCGTCCGCGCGGGGCTGTCCCAGCGACGATTTGCACATCACTTTTTGGGTCACGACCCCGGTCCACGTGTGCGTTAAACAGCGCGCCGACCGCGCTCTGGTACGCGCGAAACTGTCTCGAACGAGATTCTCATGTTCGGACGCCTTAATGCGCGTTTCATCCCTCTGCGAATACAGCTCAGGTACACACGAAACGTATTTACATTGGCACGAACTCCGGCAGACGCGACGAGACCGATGTCGCAGCACGTGCCCGATTCACACATTCGCTGCGTTCATCCTTCGAAATGTAAACATTCACTTTCGTGCTCGTACACTAACACGCGAGCAAACTTCCCGTTGTATTGTTCGGAGGGAGGTCGCGGTTCGCGATTTAAATTTAGCGGAGTCGCGTTGGGCGACGCAACGACGCGTCGAATTATCGCGGACGATTCGTCTTGATGATTCATTACTCGAGTGATAACGAGTCTCAAACGTACCGTCTCTTTTGGCAGTTCGACTTCAATGAATTCGCCAAATTAGACTCGAGTCGCTGAATGCCATTGGAATCGAATCATCGTTAATGAGTCGGAGCGCTTGCGGTTGATGGATTTTATCGAATTGGGGGGTGAGAAAAAAAGTGGGCGATTGCGACTCGAATTTTTGTCGGAACGAAATGAATTTTTTTAGATTTTAATATCGTCGATCGGAATTCACCGCTTTTTTTATTATTTCCGCGCGGTTCTCAGTTTTGGACAATCGATATAATGATGGTTATTCGTGTGTTTACAGAAACTGAGAAGAAATCACGGCGAGGAGCCAAAATGGGATCCTGCGGAGTGTACTTTAGCCAACTACGGGCGATGCTCGTAAGGAATTTACTTCTCAAAAAACGCGAGAAGCGGAAGACCATAGCGGTAAGAACGCGATTTTATTGGCCTCAAAAATTCGTGCTTTCGAGGCCATTTACTGTCAACATTTGGGAGGGAAAACGGTCCAGTTTATCCGGGCCAGATGCCGCGCGAGCGATGTTACGAAAAATCGTTTCAGAATCACAAAAGAATTTTCATTTCCCGCAATTCCGTTCCTGCTCCCCGGAATGTGCACGGAAAACTTTCGCTGATGATTTGCCCACAGCCAGGAACCGGGGTCTCGACGTGGTTGTTGAGGGGGGAAAAATGGCTTCGGCTTCGATTTCTCTGAAGCCTACGCAAAGATTTGTCGCAGGCATTGAAATTCGCTCGGTTAGATCTCGTCAAAATCCTCAAAAATGAAAGAAAAAGTAATCCAACTTGGCAGCCCGGTGACGAGGAACGAGAGGGCGAAAAATTCGAAGAGCTTTTTACCTCCGAATTGCGCGTTTTTTCGCTTTCTACTTCCCCGATATTTTCCTGCGCTCCGACGTTTTACAACTTCCGTATTAATTTCGAGAGCTGCTATCTCGGGCGACTCTTACGAGAAATTGTGGAGAAATTCTTCTCCCACGTGCCCACCAACCGCACCGCGGAAGCTTCGCCTCAAGGCAGCATAAAAAAGTGCAAAAAAATTCTTCACTTTTATATCTCCTCACAAAAAGGGGAGCAAATTTTTGTATTTTTCCTTCCGTTTCCGTCCTCCCCTCATCGAACCTCGAAAGCACTCGTTATTTCACGATCCTTTTTCGATCGTTTTTACCAACGAAACTGCTCGTTTCGACGTCGAATGAAGTAACTCAGGCTCCGTGCGACGCTCCCCGAACCGGCGGACAATCCGCCCATAGAAAATAGAAACGTGTTTGCACAGTCCGACTCCGCGAGATTAATGCTTGCAGCTCAGACGAATTAGGAACGACCTGCAACCCGTGCGGCCTCCGATCTCGTCGTCGTTCTGTGCCCGCGAGGAATACCTAGAAAACCTTTGCCGCCGCGTGCCCTGATCGGCTTTAAACGTTAACACGATTTCAGCCACCCTCGCGTTTATGTTTTACGCGTGCTGACACATCGTACACAGCCAACTTTGATGGATCAGCTTTACCAACGATTTCCATACGCGTCCGCGTCGTGAAAAGTAGCTCAAGCGCTCACTTCGCGAGCCCGTTTTTTACTCGCTCTTTTAAGGACGGGGTAGCGTCTTTCCGGTGAAAAAAGACCGAATTTTTAAAACCCGAACATCGATTATTAACTCGATGGTAGAGCAAATCTTCGGAGGCGCTCCAGAAAAAAGTTGTCCATCGGTGAACAGTATGAATCGAAATCTACTCGACCGATCCTTTTGAAATTTGGCACGGCACTTCCTCACACGATCGACCATCTGCGAGAGACATTTTTTTTCGATTTTCTGCATTCTTTGTCACACTTGGAAGCGAAAATCATGATTTTTGCCTAAGAAGTGAGCCTATTTGTTATTGTAAAATTAATAATTACGAAAAATTGGAAGAAAGCTCTCGCCGATACCCGGTCAATTGTGCGAGGAGGCAACATGCCGAATTTCAGAAGGATCGCTCGAGTGGATTTCGATTTACACTGGCTCACCGGTCGACAACTTTTTTCCAAAGTGCCTCTGCTACCATCGAGTTAATAATTCATATTCGAGCTCAAAAATTCAGGAAAGCTCGTTCATTTATGATGTCACGATCAATAAAATAGATTTATTGTATTATCTGTAGCGTCTAATAAAATTGTTGAAATTTTTTTTCGCCCAATTCACGCAATTTCGAAGCTCGGCACAAGCGCTGAGTGAACAAAACGTCGAATTTCGACGAAAAGTCGATCGTCGTGAGACTCGAAATTGGAAAGCTGCCTGAGAATGAGCAAAGGAAAAGTTTGGGTCGTTTTTGCCCAAGAGTTCTTAAACATAATTAAAAAATCGAAGGCTGCAGTTAATTTCATAATAAAATGAGGAAATCTTGGAAAATTTTGGTACAGCCAGGATCCACGAGTGCAGCATCATTCCAGCCGAAGCTCGAGGTTGATTTTGTATGAGAAAATCCACGGAGCTTATGCAACAAGGGAAGCGTAACGCTCGCAAGAGAAAATGTGGCTCCACACGTGCAGGGAGCGCGAATTCATCTTCGTACTGCGGTTTTACTAGATCTATTCAACTGGAGCGAAACAACGTTGCGTAATCCACCGATCCAATCTCTTACTCGAAGAGGCACTGTCGCCGGCAGACATTGTCGCGCATGCACGCATCGATAAATAATTCACGCTTCCGTATTCGAGCGTGCAGATTTTTGCAAATTCCCCTCTCTCGTTACACTCTCAAAACGGGGCCCGAACACTTCCGCGTTTGCATGCGATGCGACAGGAGGCACGCGATCGCCATGAAGATGATCGAAGCGTGGATGAAATGTCAAGCGTCTTGGAAAATAATTGCGACAGAATTTTTCACGCGCGCTCATCTCGTGAGCGTTCCATCGTCTGGCATCATTAAAACCTGCCAGAAACGTCTAAAAAACAAGTTTTTCTCAATTACATGAAAAAATCACAATTTTTTGAGATAAAATTCATTAATTGCGAACTTACAAGTATTGAATGGATTTAACGAAGCTGTAAACATATTCTTCGGATATTTTTCTATCACTTATGAAGTTTGTGCAGAAACTGTTTGTCAATGCCTCCAAATTTCATTTGTCAAGACGGAAAAACCATTGGAACCCGTAAGAGTTGATTTGGAGGATCCTTTTTAATTTTTTCCTCACGAACGAAGTGTCCTCGGGCCTTGAAATTCGGACAGGACACTTTTAAATTATTCGTCGCTGCGTATGGAAATATTTAAATCGAAATTTCTTCGTCGATTCGATAACCAGATGAACTTCCTTGAGATTCGAATCGGCGAATAATTCAAGCTGAAATTGAATAATTTGGGAGGACCCCTGCTCGAGTAGGATCGTCGTTTCAATCATGAAAAGGGTGAATTTCCTCGGAGCACTTTTTTATGACAGAAATATATCGCAACTTGCCGAAATTCTGGGAAAAGGAGGTCAAATATATTTCGAAGATAAAGACGCAAGAGGTTTTCCTGGGTTTACGAGATCGCGAGAGGGAAAAAGGGGGAGAGAGAAGAATATCGAGGCGGAGAGAAATTGGCCGGTGCGGGCAGCGCCGGCGACAAAGTGTCTGAGTTTTCAGCGTCCCGCGCTCGCGCCGAGATATTCAAAAAGGAAGAGCCAAGATCCTGCTCGCGTACAACGGGGAGCGCCGGAGTGTATTACCGTCCCCTGGCAAGCGGCGAATCGGGGGACGCCAATTTGTCAGACGAAGGGGTTTTTCTCCCGATTTCTGTGCCAATTAGGCCAAGGGTCGCTTGCCAGAGTTTGCGGACGTGTGCCCAGTCGTATGACTGCAGGCGAGCGGCGACGTTCAGTTGCTCAGGGGGGTGGAAAGGCACTTTGGAGTAGAAAATTTGAGCGCTCTGGGCCGAGCGGGAGTTTGAGAAACTCGCTTCCGGAGTCGTTACTCCAAATTCGTACGTTCGAGACGACGCTCGCAAGAGAAAACTCCGGATTCGATGTTTGGACAGATACTCGGCCGGGGGGGGGGAGGGGAACAGTCGGTGGGAACCGAGCAGCGGAAAGGAGCACATTTTTTCACGAGCATGCACATTTTTATTAACCAGACCAACCCCAGGGCTGGAGAAGCAAGAAAAAGCGATACGACGCGAGCTACCGAGTCACTTTTTCCTCGAGTTCCTTTGCTTGCTCTCCCGACCCTTGAATATCGCCGTATCGATCGTGTTCAACGGTCCATCCTTCCAAATGCTTCCGGAAACAGTCTCCGTCGGTTTGCCCATTGTAGACAAAAGATGGGGACCCACGAGATAGTAGACCTGCTCGATCCAAGTCGGCAGCGGTATTCCAACCGCGCTCAGCTGCCACAAAGGCAGCCCCAGATGGACGAGCATCATCCTAAGGTACTTGGTGAAATTATCAGCCAAATGATACCACGAAGGCTTGCCATCCTCCTCCAGATAGAGCCAGATCGCTGGCTCGATATCGAGCTCCGGACGCACTTGATAAGTCAAGAAAATTCTTCCGTTCCCACACTGCTCGAGCTCGAAAAGCTTCCATCGCGGACTCACCGATGGCACTTCGCTTTTTTCTTCCTCTCTCGTCGTCTGCTGCTGCTGCTGCTGCTGCACTCGCGATTCTGCTTCCGCCTGATGCTCTTTCGAAGCGACGAAACGCTTCAGACCGGCGAACTCGCCAATCGACATCCTACCGACCGGAAACTCTTCGCCTGCGGTCAAACACAAAATCTCACGATTCAGCACAGTTTTTTAGGGATGCTCGCGCTAATGGAAATTCTATAAGTACACAGCGTGCTTCCACTCCCGGAATTATCGTAGGATCAATTCAACAAAATCACGTTTTTAAAGGCTTATAACTTGAAGAGCCAAAAACGAGAATAAGAAAGTAAAATGTTTTCGATATCAACGATGTCTCGGGAAAGCCTTGTTACCGGTGAAAATCACTTGGGAATGGAAAAAGAATACTCGTTTGAAGTTAACGAATAATAACGACACGAACGCTGGAAAAGCTTTGACAACATCGTGAGCCAGCGGGTTTAAGGAGGTTGGATCGCGACGATGCAATGTTGCCACGCTGAACCTCGTTAAAAACACTAAAAATTTCAAAATTATAAGCATTTCATAGTATTTGGTAAATGCATTCTTTCAAAATATATATGACACTAAAATTTTTTTTAGATTTTTCTACCGCATAGCTCTCGAGTAATCGAACACTAAAGTTCACGTGTACAAGCATAGAGTTTACATATATGCAGCTATAAATCTCGTGCATAAAGAAGTTCGATTTAACGCTCAATTATTCGACAAGCATGTGGTAAAAATTTTGGAAAAAATAATATTTGTATACTTGATGGCAAAGAATGTCATGGCTAATGACATTCTGATGATTTTAGTGTTCCAACCTCCTTAATAAAGATATGCAGACGCACATAAATATAAAATGGCTGCTGTTACATTTTGTAATAAGTTACAGGTAATTTTAGTAATTGGGAGAATAAATTTTAATCGTTTCTTCGATCATAAAAAGAGCGAAAAAGTTTATTTGCTTTTTTGAATCACAAGTGATCTTCCTTGAACAAGTTTAGGAATGTTAAAGAGCTTCGACTATCGTTTGGATGTTACAAATGCAAAAACGTTGGATCGATGCATCGAGACGTCAAAAAGTACGATTTTTCGAGCTTTTCGTACAAGGAAGCATCGCAAAATTTCGTCCCCTGATTTGCCCCGGTGAACGCTCTATTTCTCGTAAGTTATGAAATAAATGGAAAGATTTGCAAACTCCTCGCGAGTCCGTTTGAACCCTCGAAGAAAGTTCCATGCAACGAAGTTATCTTTCTCAAAGGAAACTCGTCGAAATCGAATGGTAAGAGTGAAGGCACAGCTCGTAAAATTTCGCTAAACTTTTGAATGTCTTGTCAGTACACTTGCCGGAAATGTCGAGGTTCCAAGTCAACTGAAAGCCGTCTATAGAGGCGTAAAAGCTCTTCAAGTCTTCAGGCAATAAGCAGCAATGACGTTGTTCCCAAGTTGACAATGCACTTCTCTCGCATGCGTTACGCCTCTCGACCTTAACGTTTCTCACGCAAGGACTATTCTCGAGAATACGAACGACTCCGAGGGTCAAATTTTCATAGAACGAGTCCTCGGTCACGACGTCAACGAAAAACGACATTTTCGTCGTCGGACCTCGACGATTTTCGCACTATCAATTCCTCGTTTTTTATCCTCTCGCATTCTTTCCACCTTAAAGCTTAGAGAATATTACGTGGGCGAGCAAAGCAGCATCCTCGCTTCAAAGAACCCCTGCACAGACGGATCGAGTTTCTTAAGGGTGTGCGCTCTCGAGATAACAGTTTACCCGGCAACTTGAAGTAAGCTACTAACGGATAAGTTGTTGTCTATTCATCGAGCGAACACGGATCCGTGGTTGCCCAGGAGCTTCGTTTACCTCCATAGCAACCGGAAAAGACCGTACCTAGTTCCGCACTCTCGTATATCAAATACGCCATGCCAAAAGGACCTTTCTATGTTGCATATGTAACGCGATAGGAGATTAATACCCCTCAATTTGTCCTGTATAATAATCTTTTTCATTTATTTCGAGATAAATAACGAGGAGTGCATTTCTTCGAAATTTTGTAAACTTCGATTGTCGTGATTATTAAAAACAACGAGTATATTTATGGCGAAGGAAAGTTTGTCACTTCGATGAATAAGGAAATAAATTTATTCAGAAAAATTATTTGATTTACTCGAAAATTGGTTGAGTAGGCTCGACAAATTGTTGAATAAATTCATGAATTAATCGAATGAATTTAAAAAATAATTGAATATAAAAAATAGAAAAAAAAAATTGAATTAGAAAATGAATAGAATTTTTTCTTTAATATTTGAACAAATTCAAAAATAATTGATTAATTTGAAAATACTTGAAGTATTTCAAAGTATAATTGGAAAATTTTGATAAATACTTGAACAGCTACGAAAAATAAATGACTTTTTAAATAATTGAATAAATTCAAACATTAACTAATCGAATTTCTTCAAATGTCTTGGTTTTTGTTTTTTTTTTCCTTTCACCGTTCCTTCATACACGCATTTGGGCTTTTCCGAAACCAGCACGAGCTCCCCCACAGTATCGCCAGCATTCGCACTTTCCTAACTTAAGGTAAGAGTCGCGCGACTCTATGGTCAAATGACTATTTATTAATCGTCGAAATAAAATAGGTTATAAGAAAGGTTTTCTGTATTGAATAAATCTTGGGGCAATTTAAACTGGATTCGTCTAAATTTATACAAGATCATATTTAATAATTTATGATTAAAAATATCTTATGATTGCTTATTTGACCCGGTTTTTCAATATATACATATATATATCGGTTCTCTTCTCACCTGACAGTCGAAAGATATCTTAGCCTCCAAACTCGCCGGCTATCACGAAAAGTATATATATATGTATACATTCTTAACGTTGCCAAGTATATCGAGCCACTTCATGGCAGTCGATCTCCTTCCATTTTCTGAGTTTTCATCGAGATTATTTTAAAAATTCTCTTCGAATTAGTCGATGGCCCTATATTTTTATGGTCACATTATAATCTTTATAATATAATCTATGAGGAGCAATTTTATCATAAACTATATCTAATCGATAAGGAAATGAATTCTGCAATCATAGTGTTGGCGGGATGGGTTTCTCATACGATGCCGTGTTATATTTCTATTTTTGATCGTAAATTTCTTGATATAATTTTCGGTAACCTATCAAATCCTTTAGCCATATGAAAGTTTATCACGTAAAAATGGTATAATTTAAAAATCACGAGTTCGTCTAATATCGATTGTCGCGCGACTCCTACCTTAATTTCAGCTGGTTGAGCTCATCGGAACCTCAGAAAAAGGGACTCCCTTGATACATCGAATTTCGTGGAACTAACGATGAGGAATTTTGCTTTACAGGAAGTCTTTCTACCCCTCTACACCCTGGGGATACTCATAGTAGTAAAAGTCCTCATACCGAATCCGAATTATCCACCGATGGGAACGCAGAGACAGGACGGTGACATATTCGAATTTTTTAATGGATACAAAAACAACACAGTGGCGGTCGTGCCGAACTCGACGGAGACGATCGTAAGTTGAACGTTCATTTTAAATTGTGGGAGTTTGTGGCAACGGCGAGAAATTCGACGACGAAAAAGTAAATTTTTATCAATTTTATGAGGATTCACAAAAATTCCAATGCCCGTCACCATGAAACGAACGATCGCACACGCACGAGGAACGTTCGATTGCACTCAGCCATGTAGGAAGTGACCTATTTTTGCCTGCGCGTCACTTGTCCCTCTGTCTCGTAAAAGCAACGACTTTAGAGAGCCACTCGAAAGACTTAAAACCTCCAACGTCTCCGCCACGACCACCCACGATATTCGCGAGTCTTCGATCCCTCGGGAAGATCAAAAAGGAGCACGAGAATTCGCTCTCGTAGCCAAACGGTGCCAAAGTGTGCTGGAAAGATACTTGGAATTTCCCTTTATATTCTAACTCCAGAATACGCTTATTTTATATTTCTCCTTACGAATCAAAATATCCTCGAGATCGACTCGAGTCCGGATCGCAATAAAGAATAAAGATGTAAACCCTCAAAGAAAAACGAGCATCGAAACGCTAGCGAAGAATTTTAAAAAATTCTCTCATTCACAGACTTTCCTCAACGCCATGAACAATCTTTGGCTCTCGATGTGGGACTACCCCGAGAAATTGCCCTTAAATTTCATGGTGCTCGATACAAAGGACGATCTCCAGGCCGCCTACTGGCGGGATCCTTACAGCGTACCATTAGCAGTTATTTTCGAGAACCCTCAGCCAATAACGCAAAGGCTTCTGTGAGTTTTTACACGACGTGGAATAATCGTAGTTCGCAGTGTGCTTTTTCAATAAAATCGGGTTTCGAAAGGTCCGGAACTTTGAAAATGGGTCTGGCAACTTCCGAGTTTAAACCCGATCGAATTTTCTCGCTCGCCTCATGAATAAAAAGATTTGAAAAAAAAAAAAAAAAAAAAAACTAATGAGAATGTAGTCCCACGAGGAAAAACAGCAATAAAAATGTGGAATTTCGTGGTCAGGTACGAAATACGAACGAACCCGTCGTACACGTCGCCACCTCCACCGACGGAATTATTCTCGTCGCCTGTGACGTGTCGCAAGGACACGAGCCACTGGATGGGGGGTGTTTTATCAATCGAGACTGGAGGATCGTGCCCTGTCAATAATTATTTCTACTCGGGTTTCCTGGCGCTCCAGATGATAATAGACATCACAAAAATTCGGGTTCGTTCTTGGGTTTTGCTTTGGAGATGAGAGTTGCGAAAATATTTTTCAACGAAAATCTAGCAGGATCGATCCAAGTTATTCTTTCATCAACGTTGGAGTTGTTTTCATTACCGAGTAGTTTTTTTCCTGAATATAAATTTCGAAGAAATCCATAAACGAAGAAAAACATAAAGTTCAATCGTTTCTATATCAAAAGTCGCGATCCTGGGAGAGCTTTCGCTGGAAATATATTCGCTCACAGCGATAATCCCAAGCTCCGCAAACCTCGATCGAAAATCCGCACGCTAAATTTTTCGTTTGTTACAGCTCGACACAGGGAACGCTGATATCACGGTTCCGGATGTAAAACTAGAAATGTTTCCGAAGAAAGCTTACACCGCAGGTACAGAATCGAGACGAGATCAAATGGGCGGGGGAAGAGTCAATTGATGGAGCAACGATAACGATGAAACGGTTGTTCTTGCAGATTGGATGGTGGCGTTCAGGGTAGTGTTCCCCTTGTACATGGTCATGGCGTTGTCCCAATTCATCACTTATCTTCTGATTTTAATCGTCGGAGAGAAGGAGAACAAGATAAAGGAAGGAATGAAGATAATGGGCCTGAAGGATTCAGTTTTTTGGTAAACGAAACGTTTTTGCTCGAATGAAAGTAACGAGAAGGGGATGGAAAATAAAAGTTCCAATCGTTTGATTCTCGTGGGACTGAATTTGACTTCAGGTTGTCCTGGTTCATCATCTACGCGATCTTCGTATTTCTGCTCTCGGCTGTAGCAGTTATTTTGCTCTTCACCCTCCAGATGTTCCAGCATACTCATTTTTTGCCAATCTTCTTGCTCGTGGTGCTCTACAGCTTTTCTGTAATAATGTTCGCCTTCATGATCACGCCGTTCTTCGACAAGTCTCGGGTGAGAATTGACAGCCGCGTTATTTTTACTTTTTCCAATATAGAATCGGAATGTCCCATAAATAATAATCGCTGCATCGATTTCGTTATTTTCGCTGCGAGTATTTATCGGCTCATTAATTAAGCTCCTTTAACCGCTCCTTTATAGACTGCCGGGGTTCTCGGAAATTTTGCAGTCACGATACTCAGCCTCATGTACTTCATTCACGTCTTCGTCGACGATTCGAGCTCCATTTCCTTCTGGGTCGTCTCGCTCTTGAGCCCGACTGGAGTCGCCCTCGCTATGGACAAGGTACGGGAAAAGCTGCTCGCCCGGAGCTACCTGGAAAAGATATTTTGCTTGAAGTCTCAAATTTTTAAATTCAAGTATTAAAATTCTTATTCTTATTTAATTTTCTCGATTGCTCTGTGATTCGTAAAAGTGCAGCAATTCTTTTTCCCCTTGTCTCAAAGGCTCTGGTCGCGGATCTGCAAGGCGAAGGCGTCAACTTTGACAATCTTTGGTCCGGTCCAGGAATGCCTTTCGGTGGGAGCCTCATCATGATGACTCTTGATATATTTCTGTACGCTTTAATGGCTTATTATCTCGACTCGGTCGTACCGAGTGAGTACGGAATCAAAAGGCCAGCGTGGTTCTGCTTCACCCCTGGATTTTGGTGCAAGAAGAAAGTCCAGCGAGTGAGTTCAATTCGATTACTTGTTGCCGCGAATTTTCGCGATCTCGTCGAGTTTCGAGTACTGTCCGAAAAGCTCGGATCCAACAGCCATTAATTTGACATTTTTCTGTGAAAATAATGAATCTAGCAACAAATACCTTCGTCGAACGGAGAATCGAATTCGTTTATACCGGAAGAGGAAGCGAACCGCGACGTGGAGCCGGTAGTACGAGAAATGAAAGGTCGCGAAGCGATCAGAATAGTGGATTTGTACAAGACATATCACAAGTGTCGTAAGCCTGAAATAAAAGCTGTGAATGGGATTAATCTGACGATATACGAGGGCCAAATAACGGCGATCCTGGGGCACAACGGAGCCGGTAAAACGACGCTCTTCAATATCCTCACCGGCTTGACCTCGCCCACTGCAGGAACTGCGTTGATATTTGGCTACGACGTTAGGGACTCGAACGACATGCAGATGATAAGGAGCATGACGGGCGTTTGTCCGCAGCACGATATTCTTTTTGACCTTTTAACGCCCCGCGAACACTTGGAATTCTTTGCGGCTGTCAGAGGAATCCCGAGGTCGATGATTGACATGGAAGTGAGTGAAAATCAAAGTTGATCGTTAGATTCATGGGGTGAAAGGAAAAGTGAGTGGTTTTGATAAATTCGAGATTCCGGGAAGTCGAAAATCGCGAGCGATCGATTTCCGAGCTCGAATCGAAGGATCGGCTCGAACTTTTTACGAAAATACTGTCGAGCGAACTTGATTTTGTTTTTCTCTTGATCGCAGGTGAAAAAGACTCTGAAAGACATCGATTTGACCGAGAAAGCGAATACTTTCGCAAAGTATTTGAGCGGTGGACAAAAGCGGAAGTTGTCGGTCGGCATAGCGATTATCGGGGATCCGAAAATCATAATCCTCGACGAGCCAACAGCCGGCGTCGATCCTTACTCGAGGAGGCAAATGTGGTCGTTCCTGCAGTCGAGGAGACACGGCAAAGTGATCTTGTTGACGACCCACTTCATGGACGAGGCTGATATCCTGGCGGACAGAAAAGCTGTGATTAGCAAAGGGAAACTTCGATGTTGCGGAAGCTCGTTGTTCCTTAAAAATAAATTTGGAATTGGTTATCACTTAACGTAAGTTTTGCTTCATCGAGGCTCCAAAATATCGACGAGAATTTTCGAGAACTCGCTCTCTCTCTCTCTCACGAACCCTTCAATTTCCAGGCTCGTACTCGAAGGAAACGGACGAATCCACGCGATAACTCGCCTCGTAACGTCCCACGTCGCCAAAGCCGAGAAAGCTCGCCGCCACGGTCGCGAATTGAGCTTCATACTTCCTCACAACTCGGTGGAGAGTTTTGCTCCTCTCTTCTCGGCGATTGAGCACGAAATAAAGACGAGAACGAGCAGACTCGGCATCAGCAGTTACGGAGTCTCGATGACCACTCTGGAGGAAGTTTTCTTGCATCTGGAGAAGGACGACGAAACCGAGTGCACGATGGATAATCTCTCGAAAAAAATGGTACGAAATCGTGCACTCAGTAGATCACTGTCGCTTCAATCCAAGAGCACTTCTTACCAGAGCCTCCAGAACGAGGGTGCGACTGTTCAACCTGACGGACAGGTCAAAGGTCAGTTTATTAAATCTCCGTTTCAAGTCTCGTTGCGAGAATATTGAGAAGATCCAACTCGGTTCGTTCCTTTTTAAACTTTCTTCAGTCAACGTTTCTCACGACCGATTGAGATGAAAAAAGATCAGTCGATTTTGACCATTTTTCTGCTTGGGCTCACCCTTTTTTATCTCAAAACCGATCGCTCAAAACTCCAACAAGTTGGACATAAATACATTCATTTTACACTGAGAAATGAAGTTTGTTGATCGAAATAAAATTCGTTTCTCCGTCTACACATTTAGGTCGACGAGGGCAACAAAATATTTTCAATTATTTGGATGTGCTAAAACAAGCTTTGGTGCAGCTCCACAAATTCGTGTTAATGCAACAAGATAGCATCGAAGCATACTTGTTTACTTATCCGAATGAGAACCGTTCGATCAATCTGATAATTGAGATTAAAATATTTATTGCAGAAGCTAAAAATTATGTGAAATTAATAATTTAATTATTCGATCAAAATTATTTGGCTCCGGTCACTCTTGATTGATTCGTCCATAAGGAATTTCAAAAATTTTCGTTCAAGTAACTCGCTTTAGTTCGACAAACAAAATTTATTTCTCAGTCAACTGCGTTTGCGTACGAGAAAATTTCGCTTCTCCGAACGAAATTCCCTCCATCGAATCTTCTCAATTTTCACGCCAACTGTCCCGTCGAACAATATTTTCCACGTTGTTCTGAATGCTGATGATTCTTTTGAAGGAACCGGTGATTTGCCTGACTGCCTTCACAACGACAAGACTCCGACGATTCTCGGGCTCGGTTTGGACCCGATCAAGATAAGGCCTAACTTTTTCCAGACTCTTTACGCCATGCTCAGACTCCGCGTGCTCAGGCTATGCAGAAATCTTCAATTGTTGTATTTCACGATTGTTGCACCCCTCGCTCTCGTCGTTCTCGGTCTCTACATGAACAGCATACAGACCGTTGATATAAAGATGCAATCGTTGGAGCTGAACAACGGTAAGTCAGCAAAATTGCATTCACGTTGATACGATTTGTCACCGATGGAGGACCGTTTTCATAATCACGTCGACCAAACGTCACCATTTCTTTTCACTGTAGTTGCTTGAACAAAAAAAAATAATAATTGAACATTTGACACCTCAAAATCTCGAGTGCTAAGTACGCAAAAACGAAAATCATAAATTTTTTCAACATTTTTATGTTTCAGTAGACAGACTCCATATTACACTTGCAAAGTTTCAAGGTCATACACTTAACATTCTCATTTGATCGTTCACTCTTTGCACTGCTTGTCTCTAAGTTTAACATTCTTTGAATAAAACATTCAAACTCGATTTCTTGCATCAGTGAAATGAATTCAGAGCTTCTTATTCTCCTGGGAGAGCAATAAATCGACTCTTTTGTCATTGAATTCAACTGAAAGTTCAACGAGTGGGAACCGAACGAGGAAACAATGAAGAAACGTCAAAATTCGAGGATAAAGGGCAAAGAAAACTTGAATAATGCTGGAAAGAATTTAGTCGTTGGCTGATGTATAATTTTGCAAAATTCGAACTCGTTTTCCTGCGCTTTACTCGCAAAATTAACGCGACTTCAGATAACAGAAAATTTCACCGACGAGATTGCATTTCTGAATGTTTGAATGAACACAATCGAATTACCAGAGTTTAGTTCGACCGCAAAGCACGAAAAATCGTAGTTAAACCACACAATCACAACTTTCGTGTTTGCTGACGTATAATTTTGAAAAAATGTTTCTTTTCTGGAAAATCAATCCATTTTTCAGACACTTACGGTACGGAAACGAGAATTCTGTACACGAACAGCTCCGACCGTGACATATCGCCTCTGGTGAATCACATCAGCAAAAGCGTCGAAACTCTGGTCGAATACGACGGCAATACGTCGGCTCTGCTCCACATGAGTCCGCACATGGCAGCGTTTAACATCGACGACTACAAAAGACACAGGATAAATCTAACTCTCATTTACAATGACACGATGCAGCACTCGCTACCCATTTTCATGAATATTCTTTCGAACGCGTATCACAGGTAATTTCTATAAATATTAACAGCTCAAGGATACGATTCGGAATAACAAATTCTCTGTCACCTCAAACGATTTTCCTTGTTCTGAATAATTGATCGTCGGCGCGTTGGAAGATCCTTTTTTTTCCTCGCTCAATCGACCTACGGCTAATTCGAACGAATAATAAAATAGGGCAAACTTGGAAATAAAAATGCTCGTTTTCGAGACCCTTTGATCGAAGAATACGAAAATTTTCAGGCTTCTTTTGGGAACGAGTACTCAATACCCGATCGAGGTGAAAACCCATCCGTTCCAGCAGACTTCACAGCCCCAGGAATTCAACATCGGCATAGCGAGTTCGTCACTTTTTATTGGGATGGATTTCGTCCTCGTACCGATTACGTTGGCAGTCGACATGGTTTACGATCGTGAGGTATGGAGCAAGGCATTTTTCATTGATTACGAAACGAATGAAAAAGCTCTCATCAGCGACTGACACATTCCCAATTGTGTGTTTCAGATAAAAACGAAAAATCAGCTTCGCGTCAATGGTCTCTCATTCCAAATGTATTTTCTGACATACTTCATCGTCCTCGTTGGCCTGATGTCGTTTATATCTTTGTGCATCCTCGGTATAATATTTCTCTTCGATGTGCCCTCCCTCCAAGAAGTTCCGGCACTGCTGACCCTCGGTGGCCTTCTCATGCTGTACTGCCCCTCGTCAATACTCTTTTCAACTTGCCTCAGTTACATATTCGACAAAATGGACTCGGCTCAAAGTATCCTCCCGAATATAGCGACGTTTTTCGGTCTCATACCGTTTATCCTCGTGATGATACTCGACATGCTCGGACTCGGTGAGTATTATCATTTCTTTGTCGCTATCTCCCGTCTCTGAGTGTTTAAGAAGCCTTGAAGGAACATTTTAAGGAAAGGTGGTACTCTTCAAGGGGGCACGGCGGCATTTGCTCTCCACGTAGTTTTCTCACTGCTCAATACCATGTACGTACCCTACGCTGCTGTCTATTACGTCGACCGTGTTCATCTCATGTGCTCGATCAACGCCGCCTGCCACCACCTCACCATGTCCGACTATTTGACCTCCGAGATCATCGTCATGGCTCTCAGTGTTCTCATACACTGCCCACTCTGGTTCTTCGTTCTCCTCATACTCGACATCAAAAAGAGTGGGGGCAACGTCAGTGACGTTTTCAAATACTTCCTCGTAAGTGCAAACATCCTTCCGGGGTATATTTCAATATGCGATGGCTTTTTCAATACCTGGCAGTATGAAAAATATCGATTTGTCGAGACTCTTCGACCGAACGGTTTCCAGTCGACCACTGCAAGGCTGAACAGAACTCGGAAAATATCTGGAAACAAAATCGTTCTGGTTAAAAAGCAGTAAAGTGGGAAGACGAGTTCGAGTGTTGAATCGAATCTAATTTTGTGGGACAACGTTCGGGGATGCAACCATGGAAAGATTCTTTCGAGTCTCGATCATCGAGTCACTTAATCGTTAATCATTAGGATTAACGAATTAATGCTTTTGTTTACATTTTACTCAATTTTGAATGAATTTCAAAACTTCAGTCATTTCGGTCAATAACCTCTTTGAGAATTCGCTCCCCGTCCAGCCTCAGCTTGAAAATATTTTCACGTCCGTTTCAAAGCCGATGTTTTCCTCCAAAGAAATTTGTTTCGGCCAACAAAGCTTTTTTATCACTATGCTAATTGGAACTGTTCGGTGTCTCTGGTCCGTTTCGAGTCAAAATACTGGACTGATAACCGTGAAAAACGGGCCTTTCAAAATCGAACAACGAAGCAAGTGAAGCGATCAAGTTTCATGCAAATTCGATTGTTCTTTACCGCGAATAATAACGAGCTCAAATGAAAATATAGAATTTCGTCAGAAACGATAATTTTCAAAGATGCTTGAAATCTGGAAGAAAAATAGTGGTCTCTTCCCGTAAAATTGTTTGCCCAAGCCCAGCATAAATAAAGAGCGAAATGTGTCGTCCTCTGTTCGCAGCGTAACGGAGGTTCGATAGGCGAAGAAATAATGGAGAATTCTGACGTGGGGGAGCACGAGGACACGGACGTGAAGAACGAGCGTCAGCGCGTCTTCAATTTCATAACTTCGTCCTCGGTGCAAGAGCCGCCGGTCGTGCTGGTGCAGAATTTGCGAAAAGAGTATCGTCAGAGCGAGATTGTCTCGTGCGGCTGTTGTACAAAGAGGGAGGAAGAGCCGAAGCCCGTGAGGAAATTGGCGGTGAGAAATTTGTCGTTGGCGGTCGAACCCGGCGAGGTGTTCGGACTCCTCGGCCACAACGGAGCTGGAAAAACAACCACGATGAAGATCATCATCGCCGAAGAAGCCGCGACCCGCGGCCGCGTCCAAATCGGCGGTCACAACATCAATTCCCACATGACCGAAGCCTTCAGGCAAATGGGTTACTGCCCCCAGCACGACGCTCAGTGGAAAAACATCACCGTGAGAGAGCACCTCGAGTGCTACGCCGCGATACGCGGCGTCCCCTGGGGCGACATCGACCGAATCGTCGACCTTTATCTCTCCGGCCTCCAGATTCACGAACACGCTGATAAACAGAGCCAGGAGTGCTCCGGTGGCACGAGGCGAAAGCTGAGCTTCGCTATGGCCATGGTTGGCGGCCCGAAGGTCGTCCTCATGGATGAGCCGAGCACGGGCATGGACCCCAGGTCTAAAAGATTCTTGTGGGACACCATACTCGCCAGTTTCCAGGTCAGATCCTCCCCGCTTTCACTCGGTTACGAAAATCCCACGAATTCGTCACTTTCCTTGATCTCCGCTCAACCAGTTTTCTGTAATGAATCAAATTTCTTAGTGTCTTCGTCGGCACGAATTTTTCAAACACATTTTTCAGTTTCGAGCATTTTTTTTTATTTCTTTTTTTTTTTTTAAAATACCCAAAAAGTAATTTTCTGCGAAATTTTTGGAAAAAACGAGAAAGAAAAACAAGAAAATGTGAAGAATTTCCCATTTTCGTTGGTACTTCGACGAATTTTCTGATGAAAACCGAATTTTTAAGGATTTCGTTTCGAGCTCTCATTTGCAGTGTTGCATCATTTTTTTTGCTCGAGACTCAAAAAGCGTGCCCAAATTTTTTGTGGGGCCTAAAAAATTGGACTCTCAAATAAAAACTGATTCGAAGGATCGCGATCAGTCGGAGGTCCGAAGACTACGGAGAAATGACGAAAATTTGTTGTCCAGGGTGGACGAGGGGCGATCCTCACGACCCATTCGATGGAGGAGGCTGATGCGCTGTGCTCAAGAGTCGGCATAATGGTGAAGGGCGAGCTGAGATGCTTAGGCTCGACCCAGCACTTGAAGAATCTGTACGGAGCCGGCTACACGCTCGAGATGAAACTCCTCGGTGGCGACTGTACCCCGACGACGCCTTCGGGCGACAGAATATCGAGCCTGAAGGACTTCGTTGGTGGGATGTTTCCGGACGCCACTCTTGAGGAGAGCTTCGCTGACAGGCTCGTCTTCGCCGTGCCGCAGCA
Organism: Venturia canescens; assembly: GCF_019457755.1. Classification (NCBI taxonomy): domain Eukaryota; kingdom Metazoa; phylum Arthropoda; class Insecta; order Hymenoptera; family Ichneumonidae; genus Venturia; species Venturia canescens. The sequence goes on from NC_057425.1 coordinate 7,477,402, forward strand.
CTCCGTGACATCGCTCGCGGACTGTTTCACGCAGTTGGAAAAGGGTAAATCCAAATTTTCGTTCCAAATTCCATAAAACCGGGAGCGCCAGTATTCCACAAAATTCTTTCACTATTCATTTCCGATGAATCCAAAACAAAAATATTGTTTGATAACTTTGTCACTCGATTGCTCGGTAAAACACTTCGGGTGCGATTTTTTCCGGTTCCGAACACTTGAAAAAAAAATTCCCAACTGACGAGTCTATTTTGACGATTTTTTTTTTTTTGTCAAATGCAGCAAAGTTGGAGCTGGACATCGAGGAGTACAGCTTTAGTCAGACAACCCTCGAGCAGGTGTTCCTGAAGTTTTCGCACTACGACGAGGTGAACAGCGGCGAATGACGGGCGAAAGAAACAAGTCCTTAGAATCGTGTCGTGATAATAGCCCATTCCAGGTGACGCGCGGGGCCGCTCTTTTTCGAGCTCTGCGCGTCCAAGCTACGAATTACGTTACGGTGGAGAAGAGGAAGGGGAAGGGAAGACGGACGAAAAAAAGTGGTGGGGAGGCGGTAGGCAGGAGGCAGGACAAAGGACGCGACGCAAAGCTCGAGAGAGAAGCGACGCGCGAGGAGTGACAGCAGGAAAACCGGAGAGTCCGAGGCTCCTCGTGATTCCGAAGAGCAGGAAAGTTTCGAGGGACAACAAGAGTGGCCTCTAGTCGTAAAAGAGAGTGGTGAAATGGGGAAAAAATGGTCGAGGGACCAGGAGAAGGAAGTGTGTTCCAATACCGATACTTAAAGAATTATTCATTAACTCGATATGTGCTCTGGCCGTAGTGCGATCATATTTCAATAACAAACCCCACTATCGATAAACAAAGCGCTCGTTTCCGGTCTTTTGTTATTTGTCCATCGGGATTCGAGGCTGTAGGAATCTTAGGACGATTCGTCGAACGAAAATAAACTGAAAATTCATTGTCGAACTTTGAAAAGACAATTTTTGAGGTTAGTACCGAAAGGGAAGAGCAACGAGGGGGGCGATAATCGTGGACCCGAGCCTGCGACGAGTTCACTTTTTCGGGCTGTTCCATACGGGCCGGAAGGCTTGAAAATTATTTTTTTAAACTCTCCAATGAATGAGAAAATTCGTCGGGAAATCGAATAAGATTAAAACGCGATAAACTTCGGTCACTCGACACTCTTGCTCTCGGGGGAAGTCAATTTTTTGAGCCGCTGATCGTCATCGTTTTGAAATAATTCTGAGTGTCTTTCGAAATTTGCTTGAGTTTGACAATCCGCCGAAAAACACGACACGAAATTGTTTATTGCATTGCTCTCGTTAATCGCGAGTGTTTTCGAGGCGTTGAGCTTTCGCGATTATGAGCCAATAATTACGAAATATTTTTTCGGTTCTCGTCAATAACGACTCGTCTCCGAGGGTCCATCAGAGCAGCTGTTCCGAAGATAACGCGGAGAATTTGGTCGAGCGTGGAGACAAAACCTGAGGGGAAAACACGATTTTCGAACCGTCGAAATCGAACTTTGATGTGCCTCGTTCGTGTCACAATTTTAACGCGATGCGCCACACGACTCGAGTGGTGCGAGAAACCTTCTGATTTTTTCCCGTGAGACTAAGAAATAAACAATTTTTAAAAAATAAGTGAAGAAAATGGTTAATAAACGCGTGAAAATGTCCGGTCGAGAGCTTTATATAAATAATCGGGCGTGACGAATTTACAAATGGGCGCGACTGAGTTAAGAGTTACGCGAGAAAAGCTCGAAGGAAAGAAAAGAAAATGAGTCGAATAAGTATTATGTCCGATAAGAATCACGTGAGGAACGATATCGAAGAGAAACTTGAAAAAAATTACCGTTCGAAGACCCTCGCGACTCAACATCAATCATTTTCCCCTCTCCTTTGTGAATATATGCAAAAAAACAACAAACGCGACCCAACACGCCGCAACATTAATTAATTGAAATACACCAATTTCCAATGTACAAAATTGACACGGTAGAAATATTGCATCTATGAATATAGTGATTTCCTCAATCTCGCTTCGTAATCTCGATTTAAGAAAATTCTCGGATTATAACTAGAAAAAAAACACGCGGGCGTTGGATGAAAAAAAAATTAAGGAAGAAGATGCGAAGAAAAACGACCGTGAGAGACGAGAAATATCTCGCACGGATTCGCATTCGAAAATTCAACGTTTCTCCGTTGAATTTTTCTTCGAGTTTGTTATTTCCAGTACGAAAAGAAACGATGATAATCGATCGTAAAATCCTCGCCGAATATTCGTTGATTCGTGTCATTATTCGAATGCCTCGCGCACACAAACGAATCTTACGGAATTTTATAACCTCAAATTCGAGTCATTATTTGACCGTTTATCGTTTTATATTGAATAAAGTTGGGGAAACTGTTTGACAGGCTAGAAAAAATTGATGGAAAACATTGCTGTGCGCATGTGTTACGTTAAAGTGAGCAAACGATTATCCGGGGATTTGCAGAATTATTCGAAAAGCGAACTCGTATTATCCAAACAGCTCGCATTAGTTCATCACGAACACTCAAATATTCGGACGCCCTCAACGGAAGAACGTCGACTTTTTGAACTAATCATCGCTCGGATATCGTCGCGACGGAATAATTATCAGTATTAAATAATTGTTTTTTTTTACACAAGAATATTCGTAACCGAAGGAAAAAACACGAGTTTCGGCGAAAAAAGAAAAACAATGTCGAATTATTGTCGAGCGACGATCGTCCGAGTGATTTTGTTGTGTGATGAAAAATACGGTCGAGAGCGCCCAGTTCGGAGAATCTCGTGAAGTTCGTTGCGGCGACGCGACATCTCGAGTCGTAAACACAACAGAGGACTGAACGAAACATTTTTGTAGCTCGATGAATTTAGCTAGTTAAATGAAAAGAAAAAATTTTAAAAACACACAAAAAAACAAAAAGAATTAATGAACAACACAAAAAAAGAGAAACTTTGTCACAAATGAGAATAAAAAGCAAGTTTTTTGTAAATACGATGTTACTAAGATTGACAACAACCAACAAAACAGAAAATCACATTATATTATACAAATAAATATAAATATTACAATTATTCGAGAGAAAGAACTTAAATGAAAAGGGGGAAAAGCGGTGGGAGAAGTGAAGGAAAAAAAAACCACACGACTTAGGTACACCGGCGTTGTGTGCGCACGCGCAATTCTGCGATTAGATAAAACGAAATAAAAGAGTGCGCGCATGAGATCTCTCTAGCTAATTTAAACGTAATATAAAATTTAGTCAATTACGAAAAATTACAATTGCGAAAAAGAAAAGGTTAGGAGTGGGGGAGGGGAAGGTGGGAAGTGTCAAGAATGGATTATGGACGCTTGAGCAGGATGAACGTGTTAACCGATGCGAGTTTGTCAACAAAATAATGAGTAGTAACGAAGAAAAAAAGCAAGGAGGAGGAGAAAAAAAGCAGAACGAGAAATCGTCGTGAAACTGTAAATGATTTTTCTTAAGACTATCGAAGCAATGTTTTTTGTGAATAAAATACAGTTTTCCGTTTATCATTCGGTGTTCTTCGTTTTCACTCTGACTTATCGTGAATTATATTCTGATCAATCGATTCTCTCGTCGATCGCAAATATTTGTTTTTTTTTTTTTTTTGGTTAATCACTGCGAGAATGATGCGAAATTGAAAAACTCGATATAAAAATCTAAAGAACTCTACGACCCATTAATTATCGTCATTATCACTGTTATTTTTTTAATTTTTTATCAACAATTCTGTAAAACATTCTATCGTTCCCGAGATAATCACACATACGCGCTGATATGCGTGTGTAATAATGTACATACACGAAGAGAAGAACTAAAAAATCACGCACGCGGAAGCGATTTCTTGTTGCAAAACGAATTTTGTAACATTTTAAAAACAGGATGAAACAAAAAATTCTAGAACGAAAGACCGCAACGGAGAAAGAAAAAGTTGAATAACCAGAACAATACCGAACCACACGTAAACGAAACTATAAATTCAACCCGAAATATACTGTAACAGCGTTAAAACGAAAATTGCAGCGCGTATTCGTTATGTAATGATATTAAAGTGAATGTAATAAGTTGTTTTACGAAAGCTTTTTCACTAATAAAAATTAGTCAAATATTGAAAATAAAAGAAAAAACGAAATCATTGAAAATACAAAAAATAAATAAAATAAATACAAAAAGTGAAACAGGAGTTTCATGTCTACGCGTCATTTCAGTTATGCATGCTCGTGATGGAATCCTCCATTGAAACAGGATCGAGTGGGTCACAAACGACATCTTGACACAAACGCGTTGACAATCGATTGAGATTGCGGCTCGCTGGATTTTTATTCGATTACTTGTTTAGAACGATGGTGATACGAAAGTTCGAAGACTCTTGAGTTCGACGATGAATTTTTCCACCGAGAGATCGTTATCCTTGCACACTGTTAAAAAAATTTTTTTCAAACAAATAAATTTTTTTTAATGCAAATAAATGAATTACTTGTATATTATCCAGTAATTCATTATTGTTTCGAAGTAAATATGTTTTTGACATAAATTTAATGTTTTTATGAAAACAAATATGAATTTCTTAAAAATAATGGACCGTTAATAGACGAGATTGCACGTTCACTACAAACAATGCGTCAATTTAATTCGGTTGACTAAATAAAAATTTCGATGGAGCTTTCGAATTTTTGCAGCCAAAGTATGTTTTGTTCGAAATGAAAAAATGTACAATCTTAATTTAGAAAGCAATTTTTTTCTTCTTCCTGGAATACAAATTTTTTCGATTAAAGTTTTTTATTTTTATACTGAAGAGTAATGTGATTGCTGCAATAAATGTCAATTACTTGTTTCAAATACGTTGCGTGTTTCCAATGGGAAATATTACATATTTCTCATGAGTAATTTCCACGTATGTCATCAAAATAAAATATTGCCACCAAAAATATTATTTATTTACCTCGAAAATTTATGATTTGCTATTGGCAGAAATTCTGTATTTAATTTAAATAACGGTGTTTAGTTTCAAGAACCTTTATTATAACGACTAATCAATAACTGCCAAAAAAATGATTTTTTGGACGTAAAATATTTTTTTATCCAACCCAAATGAAAATATTTTTGTAGCCAATGAATTTCCCTCAAATAATTTGAATTACTTGGAAAAAGAAATTTTTTTTAACAGTGCACGTATTTTCGTACCGATATCGATGTGAACATCCGTCATTTATTTACCTTTCGTATTTTCAAGATCACTGTATTGAATCCACTTGGAATAATTAATTGTGTATTTTGATCAATCGCATCCTCGGAAAGTCCACTTTTTGTTTCGAACTACAAACTAACGGTCTCGTGGAACGCACACGTTTGATGTCAAATTTCATGTTTTACGTTCGACAAAACTTTGTTTCGATGTTTCGATTTTTGCAGCGGGAAAATAATGAAAACGATCAATAACAGAGACGAGGTTAGAAAACTTATATTTTCATTGGTACACAATGTATAAACGAGTAAATGTGTCGTTACGAAACTGCGAAACTCTAATTCAAAAGGATGAATTCACTGCTCGGTGCAAAAGTATCTTTCCGGTGTCCCGTTCCGCAGCACACGTGTGGCTCGTATTTTTAGTGAGTCATCAGTGATTAACACTCGTATGATAATATCGATAAATCTCGAGAGCAGAGTTCATCGAAATCGCGAATGACCTCAATTAATCGTTAATACTGGAAATATCCGGTTAGCGGCACATCAATCTTACGAAGACACTGCGATATCATACCGACACTTTGTACAAACGATCTTCGTCGTTTATCTGTATTTTTCGTGCCCAATTATCGGGGATCAGAGATCGAACAAATGATTATCTTTTTATATTCGAATCATTTATTAATCACGTTTGGAAATATGTTTTTCACAGTTTTCCGTTTATTGACACCGCGTCCGTTATTATGACTGAGTCGAGTGTGAAGTAATAAAACGACGAAAACTATGGCGGTTTTATCCTACGAGGATACGCGAGTGGACTGATGCGCCGCTAGTGGCCGAAATCGGAAGCTCATAGGGATGGTTTTCGATACTCGATATTTTTTAGCGATTGTGCATAAGAAAACTGCGAATGTATATACTCGGAACATTGAAAATTAAGACCGAAAAACTTATGAGTTTGATCGCTAGCAGCGCGGCAGTCTGCCCCCCTTTTCTGTTCGCACCGAATTTGTGTTCCAATCGCTTACGAATTATTCCAAAGCGGACAAAAGCCGAGTGTTATTTTTTCGTTAAAATGTATTTATTTGAAACTCAATACGCATTTGACAGTTCGTAAAGTCATGACTTCGGCCAGTGAGTCAAATATCCTATTTTCAAGTGACGTAAATACGCAGTTTAACGTATGCGCACAAAAATTCCGCGATGTTTGTTTACGTTGAGGGCGACGAAGGCGTCCTCATGATAAAAGACCAGGAAAAATTGTACGCTTTGACCCGACTGTAATTATGTTAATTAGAATCGATAGGACGTTCAATGGCGCGTTGTCTCGACATTAGCGCGCTCGGGTCTCACCGCGAATGCACATATATATATGTAATTGTAGACATCGCGTTACTCAAACCACGAGCTTACCTTCCATTGTTGTCGCGATGTTTGTGGCACCGTTATTATCGTTATTTGCCAATAGCTCCGAAGAAAGAACCCACCGCAGGGAGGTTCGATGCGAATGAATTTTTCAACCGAATTTCAGATTAATCCATAAATCTAGTAAAGCCGATCGATTTTGTGAAGCAGGAACCTTTCGTCTCGACCCTGAACTATGAAACCGTTTATTTCATCGAATTGTCGTGTTATGCTTTGTTTTCAAAACAGTGCTCGCCATATACAAGTTATTCAGGATTGTCTAATGAGATCGCAGCCCGGAGATTTGGAAGGTCGCTCGTAAATGGTCGGACGGTGATTTAGCAATAAAATGGACGCTGCACGGCGCCGAAGTTCTTCGTTCCTTTTTCTACCCAAAGATCCTGATTTTCCATTTAAATAATTATCATTATAAACGGTATTACACTTCTGAGTGTTCGACAATAAAGCTATCGACTACAAAGACCCGCCATTTCTGAAATTTATCTTCGGAAATATCCCAAGGGATATTACTTTAGAAAAATATTTCTGTAAAAACGATTTCACCATTAAAATTTACTGCTCCGATCGAAAATCTGGTAAATGTTTAAGCAAGTGATAAAAATCGAGTCTTTGACGGTCGAATGGAATTTTTACCCTGCGATTGAGACCTCCATTGTTCGGAGACATTGTCGCGCAGTAAAACTCGGTGAATCGGCATCGCACATTTTGGACACAAGTTTATTTTAGAACTTTGTTTTCTTATTGGGTATGAAAAATACGACGAAATAAATCGCACGCTGAGATCAGCTGTTAATCACGTGCTATTGGAATGGACATCACGACTGATAAGCCAAAAATCACTGAGCAGCCACGGCGAGAGTCGATGTTCGAGGGCGAAGACCCGAGACGTCTCGTCTGCATTTTCGCTTCGGTCTCGTAATTCGCATTACTTGCCGGTACTTTTCCCGCGGAACGGTTGAAGTTCGCAATCGATTTATTTTCCATGCACACTGTTAAAAAAATTTTTTTCAAACAAATAAATTTTTTTTAATGCAAATAAATGAATTACTTGTATATTATCCAGTAATTCATTATTGTTTCGAAGTAAATATGTTTTTGACATAAATTTAATGTTTTTATGAAAACAAATATGAATTTCTTAAAAATAATGGACCGTTAATAGACGAGATTGCACGTTCACTACAAACAATGCGTCAATTTAATTCGGTTGACTAAATAAAAATTTCGATGGAGCTTTCGAATTTTTGCAGCCAAAGTATGTTTTGTTCGAAATGAAAAAATGTACAATCTTAATTTAGAAAGCAATTTTTTTCTTCTTCCTGGAATACAAATTTTTTCGATTAAAGTTTTTTATTTTTATACTGAAGAGTAATGTGATTGCTGCAATAAATGTCAATTACTTGTTTCAAATACGTTGCGTGTTTCCAATGGGAAATATTACATATTTCTCATGAGTAATTTCCACGTATGTCATCAAAATAAAATATTGCCACCAAAAATATTATTTATTTACCTCGAAAATTTATGATTTGCTATTGGCAGAAATTCTGTATTTAATTTAAATAACGGTGTTTAGTTTCAAGAACCTTTATTATAACGACTAATCAATAACTGCCAAAAAAATGATTTTTTGGACGTAAAATATTTTTTTATCCAACCCAAATGAAAATATTTTTGTAGCCAATGAATTTCCCTCAAATAATTTGAATTACTTGGAAAAAGAAATTTTTTTTAACAGTGCACTTGGAATTCGATCACATTAAACCGCAACGCACTTTTTTATGAGGCTGAGATTTTAGCAGTGCAGCAAGGCCCCAAGCTCGAGTGAATTATTTTTTTTATGACGTTTACTCTCCATCGTTGGTTCGTGGTGGGCCATCTTTTGTGCTAAGAAACATCTGGAACGGTATTTCGGTTGGCGCACGCTAGAGGTCTCCATGGGATCGCTGAATCGACGAAAAATTACTATTTACATCAAGAGACTCGGTAGAGTTCGGGACACATTGACGCCCTGTCGTCTGCTGGCCCGAGGCACTCGCCCGCCGAGTATAGGGATGGTGCAAGTAGACTACCGCGCCACTAGTGATGAAAAGTGAAAGCTTTTGGGGGTCTTTTATCATTATTGTATTATTATATATATATTACATTATTATGATTATATTTCCATAAAAGTATTGAAAGTGCTACCCCCAAAAGCTTATAATTTATGACATTAGAGGCGCCACGAGTACTTTCAACCTGCCCTCTATCGAATCTGCACCATCCCTATACTTTCTCCGAATAAAACGATTCGCCGTGGTGGGGGTAAAATTGGCAAGTGATTTTTTAGAATTACCGAAGTTATGAGTCATCTGAGGCTTTGAAAATTGAACTTTCAGCTAATTAAGAAATTCTCTTTCGATTATTTATTTCTTGCTTTGTGAAAATTTGAATCTCCTCGGGTAAGTTCGAATGAAAAAATAAAAAATGAGGAATTTCATGTTTTTTTTTCTCATTTTTTCGCACTGATTTTCCGGCCGTAAATCCTACAACGTTGTCGCGTCAACGACGATCCCAATCTTTTGTCGAAAAAACGTTTTTTTTTACTGAAAATTACGAAGATAAAGTTTCGAAGGGCAAAAAAAAAAATTTCCTGACAAAATTGGCAGCACTACGGCTCAATAGAGTTTTCTGTTGAAAACGCACTCAGGTAAGCTATGACGGCAACGGAAAATCGGACCTTATCACGGTGTTGTATGATATAGCGTCGGACGTTCGATGAACGTGACCTCAGTAAAGTAAGAAGTGACATTAACCCAAAAGCAGAAAATACGGAGCTTTAATCGTCTAAAAATACGTACGATGAATAAAACTATGTACAGGGCGTGGCAAATAAAAAAGTACTTTGAATTCTCAGGCGGAATAAATCGTAAAACTTTGAAAAAAAAACTTTCCGTTTATTTCTATAAAGTTTCTTCTCCGCACTCCGTAGAAAATAAAACTGCGGAAAAGCACGTATCGCGTATGCTTCGCATTCAGGGCGCTCGTTATCGCGCTGGAAAGAAATAAAGTTATCGAACACAAATCCAATTTTTTTTGGACGAATGAGTGGTCGCGATTCAACCCCGTTTTTTCCGTTGAGACACAGACGGTGAGGTTATTCAATTGAATCATGAAAAATCGACCATGATTGCTGTTGAAATAAACTCCTAATTTTACGGAATATTCGTTTCGGCTAAATGACATCGGATACTCAATAGAATTGATTCATTGATGAGTGATATTTTCTTGCATCAAGAATCACTTGTTTTTCTTTCCTTCGTTTTCCAACGACTTGACGTTTTTGTAACCTAACCTCAAAATCACTGCGTCGTTGTTCTGTTTGGTTGAGAAACTTGTTTCGGTGAACTAGTTTTCTTATAGCAACTATAGGGGTGAAAAATTGTATAGTGATGAAGCAACACTTTGAAATTCTCTCTCAACCCTTGTTAGATCCTGTACATGTACTGCTATATATTAAAATATTAATGCGGGAGTAGCGCACGAGACGAACTGACGCCGGCACCGTAAGAACACCTAACCTATAAATAAAATTCACCCCGAACCCCGATAGATGATTGGAGCTTGAAAAACAGTTTGGAAAAGTTTGAGGAGTTTTATAATAGGAACAATAGCCGTCTACAGACTTTTTTTTTATCAAATCGGGGACAACGAAATTCACCGGTTTTTTGAAGGCTCCTGATAAGTCGTCGAAGTTTTTTCATCGCGTAGAATTTCGGATGAGCGATACGTTCGGAAATCATGCGAATGTGCCTCTCGTGGCGTATTATGTTTGTACAAGTTATAAAAAGAATACAAAAATACTAAAAAATAGGAAAAAACAGCGTCATAAGAATTTGGGCAGTTCGCAATAATAATTAGTATTCCGAATACAACCGTGAGAAGATAAAAAACGTTTGTTTCAACTTTCCAAAACGCTTCATTAATAACGTGTAAATTTATATTTTCGCGAGAATACAAACATTTTCATTGAGTTCTGTACGTGAATTTTAGAAAAAAAACGACGTAAGGCGGCTCGCGAGCGAAGGTTCGCGCATTTACCCGAACAAAAGGTAAGATAATGATGCGAGATAACGATTCGTCGAGAGAGAATCAGCATCGTGAAACCACAAAAATAGTTAATTGGCCTTTTTTTGTCGAAGCCAAAAAGACAAAGACAATGAAGAACATTGAATGCCGAGGTGATTTTGAAAAGTCACCTTAAGCGTGGGTCATTTAACGCAAACGAGTTTTTGATGACGTCGGTTATCAATTGTGTCCAAGTTAGAGAGGTCGCGGACAAAAATCATGTTGGAAAAGCACGCGAGACAAGTTTTTTCGGAACATCCTCATCTAATAGTCCAAAATTCTTGTATGCAACACATTTTTAAAATTAACATCACGCCATTAATCAATCGATATTTTAACACAGTTTTAAAATGCTTCAGGAATTCTTATCGAACGGCAGATGTGCAACGACTTTGTTGCATACGTAGAGAAAAAAAAAATAAAACTGAATAAAAGTCTGTACACGAGCGCGTTATCGCTGTGAGTCAATCAGCCGGGTTTATCACGTGATTGGCGCGTGTTTATTTAGAAAGATGTCAATTGTTGCGGGAGCACAGAGCCCAAAGGGCAATTATTACGTTCTTTTAAATGACGGCTCGACTGACCTGTCACGTGATCCTTTTTATCTCACACGAAAAATTAAGCTCCTCGAGTCGAGTGCATTTTTTAAATACTTCGCATCGAATTGAATTTTTTACGTGTCTAAAATTTTAATTTTATCATGTCAAACTCATTGATTTTCCGGCCGGAACTCACTCAGAAAAAAACTGCTCGAAACGCCAGAAAAATTTCTGAAGAAACGTTGAAAGCCTCGTTGAAAGCTGAAGGGAAGTGCGTACTTAACCTCACTATCGCATCCGCGGAACATTTTATTCTGAACAGAAAATTAGAGTCGTTTTCGATCCCCGACTAAATCGAATGAACTACAATTGAATGAAACTTGGTGAATCTACTCTTGTCAGGCGAGTGTTTGCATCGAAAAACTGTTGTTAATTATCAGAAAATGAATTATTACAATGGAAAGGAAGAATGGAAGCATATCCCAGAGTGGCCCTCTCACGCGTCTGTGGTCAACCGGCAGCCGGCAGCCGGCAGCGCTAGGAGTACAAATGCGAACTAATGAACTTTGCAAAGTTTGACGTAACGAATCATATGATGTCTCATTAAATACAAAGTAGCATGGTGCGTTTCCTGCTACAGATTTCGCTCGTATTCTAAGCAACGGAGGCCAAATCATTTATGCATGTGCGCGAAATGCAAACTTGCACAAAGAGTTACAACGTTAAAGTTCATTGGTTCATATGCGGCTCGGAAACATCCTCCGTTCTCGACCACAGTTCGAGCTCTCGACGGTGACTCAATATTTGCGAAGCAAAAAGACAAAATTTCATCAGTTCACACCGCGGTGTTATTTTCCTTCGAGTGATGAAATTGATATTTAAAAATTGAGATTATGAATGGCTTTCATTGACAAACGATTATTTCGTATAAAATTAAAATGTGATGAAACATTCGAGCATCGTTCGAAACATACTGACCAATGTTTATATTTTTCCCGGATTGTCAACCGAGCGCGAAGCTCGCAGGGGGTCTTCGTGCTGCTATAAAAATGTGTAGCAACTGATAGAATTCATCTGATGAACATAAACATCGCGCAAGCAAGAAACCCCGATAGGGAGGTCGTGTGATGGACGCAACTTTGCCCCCTGAACGCTCGTTTTAATCTCTTACAATGATTTCCAACGAGCAAATGCAAAATTCCGTTATCATATTTCGCGGAATTTGTACAGTACATTATTTCGCAACGAATGATCAATTTGAGAAAAATCGGCGAAGCAAAAAGTTCGAAGTTTCGCTGCCGTGTGTCTGAAAACTTGTGAAAAAGCCTCCATTTTCTAAAACATGAAAGGGCGTCTGTCATTTTTCGTTATTTCGATCGTTCGAACAGTTCTGAGATAAAAAACAGAATATTCGTTTCCACATTTAGTGACGGTCCGGACGGCACGGGTCAGAAAGACCCGGTCCGACAATGCGACGTCTCTGGAGCTGCGGAGACCGGAACACATTTTTGACGTGAATGTAGACACCTGAAATCCTGAACCGGCAATCCGTCCATTTATTTACATGCCTGTACGTGTTGAATATTTTATTAAAGCAAATATTTGGCCAGAGGAGATGCACGATATTTTGGCCGAGCGCTCCTCCTGCAGGTCGTTCCAAGAATCGCATTAAGCATAAAAAGAATCTTCCACGTTTGAGTGGCGTGTTCGAGGATAGTGCTTTCGAAAATGTATTGCGAACTATGGACGAGTGCAATTGTACCCGGTTGTGACGTCCCAAGGCGTTCTAACTCGGGGTGCGTGGTACGTGCTACGTCACTTAGTTTTCACGAACAAAGATAATAAATGCACTGACGTCTATACACATTTACACCACGAATATATAAGCGTAAAGAGCACACAAGAGTTACGAAGAGTTTGAGTCGGCACCAACGCTTCGCCAAATCCCTGATTCGTTGTACGATTTCCGTATTAGTCACCGCATCAAAACATGCCCAGAAATCATACGATAGAAAAACAAATATAGAATACCGAAGAGACAGAAAAAGTTTCACAAGAAAAATCAGCCAATAAAAACAGTTATCAAAACTAGATTTAGAGGACTGATTGAGCGTCGAAAACTGGCGAAGATAACTGTAAATCTAGTATCAGCGTCTGTAATTATGAAAAAAAAAAGTCGGAAAAGCGTCGTTAATTTTGACAAGGAAATTGTTGAGGACGAAAGGTACGGAGCGAGCAAGCTGACTCGGAATCGCCTGTGGATCGATATACTACGTATAGTTTGATGCACACGGATGCATACAGATATAAAAATGTGTTTAATAATGTTGAAGAAAGCGAAGAATGGTTTGTCGGTCGACGCGGGGAACAGAGTTGCGCGCACCTGTACGAACGGCTCGGCTCGCGCTGGTCGCACCAGAAAATTGTGATCGGGCGCGAGGCGAGCGCGCGCGCAGCTCTGTGCCGCTCTTCTGCGGCTGGCGTGTTCCGCTCCGAGCCAATAGGAAGCCTCGTTTCGGTGGTCCGACTATTCTAGCCCGCACCTCACGGTGGGGGTGAGAAAAAAATCTCGCGTATTCTTGCGCTATAGATATAGTGCTGGTTGAATCGTAGAATGTATATAAATATACGTACACAAACGTTTGTAAAGCAGAGGGAACGCCGCGTGTGGCTGAATATTGTATGTAGAATACGAACTACGAACTATGCGGGAGATAGAAAGAGGGAAAAAACAGTTAACTAGAGAAGCATTAAGAAAAACACGTTAAATGAGTCCTCGTTTAGCGCCTGCGACCATTCGGACTATACCGACTCATGATAACTTTTCGTACTAGAGCTTGAACTCGTGCGTGAATTCTACCGTAACGCGCATCTTACGAACGTTCATCGAACTAATTGCGGTCCCTCCCTTAAAGCTCTCCGGAATTCCTTAATATATTACGCCTGCTTTCGTTTTTTCTTTCTTATTTTGTTATTTTCCTGCTACAACCTTTTGTTCTCGTCGACGTTCGAATTATCGGAGAAAATATAAATTATGAAATCGTGTGTCCAAATTGGTGGAAAATTTTTGGTCAACAAAGCCTCCGGGGTCTGCTGGAGTTATATGAAGAAAATCGTGAATTTGTGGATATACGGGCGATAGAGAAAATTATTGTCATTCGGAGCTGCATTGGGCTGTTAGATCGCCTACTCGTCCGTGTAATTTACAGCCATCACATAGAAATATGGGTGCGCGCGTGCATGGGGAATTCCGATCGTGCATAATTTTTATCTACTCGAAAAAGCCGATTAGAAATGTCCATTCGTGCTCCATCATTAAAATATCGCTGGAATGTAAGCCTCGTTAAGAATGAGCCAATTAAATATTGGAGAATGAGATTTCGAAATTGCACCGGTGCGGCATACGATCGATATTTACGTCTGGCCAAAAGATCGAAAACTTCAAATGCGTATCCATTTTCGAGCGTATTATGCATGCTCTTCTTCTTCTTCTCTTTTTTTTGGAGATGGAGAGGGGGTCTCCATCGCCTGGCTTCGTGTGTGACACAGTACAGCCAATGGGAGCAGTTTGTGCATGCTCAAGTGTAAACGAACACACGCCTTGCGATGTCAGCGCCATGCGGTCTATTTCAGCAACTAATTTCATATAATTCATCGTAAAATTATTATTAATTTTACGAGTTTTTAACTACTAACTTACGATACGTTAGAAAAATTCTACGATTTTACTCGTTAACCGCTGTTTAAATTTTTATTGCAATAGTAGTATCGCTCGAACATTAGGTTTTCCTCATTAGGGAACAACAGACGGAAAAGTTTCCACAAAACACGTGTTAAATATTTAGCCTCACGAGATATGCACATAAAATATTTGTTTATTCAGTGAACAAAATACTCCGCGAGGCATTGAAATGCTTTTCGGACTATCTTCGACGTTCAAAAATTTACAAGTCATTATTGAACACGTATCGTGAGACCTCAGAAACACCTACGGGATTAGTTCTAACCCCCTGAGCCCTCGAATTCTTGAGTTTTTCCAAGAGAAAAAATGATCGCGATTTGACGCTCACCAGAAAATTACGGTTGGAATTTTCATTATTGGAAACTTTTCTGTCGAGTAAATTATATTTGCGATTATCCGCCGGTCCATTTGCTTTGGGATAGCCCATGTAATATATATACAGATATAATTTGATTGTAAATAAAGTTTGATGTAGACGCATATATCTGTATATAATTTTTTAGTCCACGAAGCGTCCGATATTCCCGGGGCGTCGGTACTACCGAGGTCCCCCACCAGCGTCCTTTTTCCGTCCGTCTCGTCTCGTTTCTCCCCCCCACCGAATTCGATATAAGCTTGGCGACCGTAGCCATCGTGCCACCTTTAACGAAACGAGGTAGTTCGTGATCGACCGTGTACGTACGCGTGTTTATTTTGTTCTTCATCCACGTACTGTACGTTCTCCGGATTTGTTTTATCTATTTGTTTATTCCTCCAAAAATCATCGACTTTCGTATTTCTGATTATTATTGTTCTGAAATTTTGAAAACCGTTAAAATTCAAAGCACACTCATTTCGAGCGTCAGTCGGGAAGTAGAAGCCCGAGGATCTACTCGAAACACAGCCACGAGTTTCGTTAACCAGTGTCTTTGTACCAACGAAATAGAAAGACTCTCACACGTTACCAAACAACTTCGAATCCGTCGTTATTCTCTCGTGAATATTCGTGTTGATCGTACAATTACGATCGAAAAAACCGACCATAAATTCATTTGTTGTTCTTCGCGATAAACAAGTGACAGTTCGAGAGGATCTTCGACTATTCGAAGGCAATAAGAAAAGCTCGTCTCTTCGCTTTCGTTCGTCAACGCGAGTCATTGTTTTTTCAACTTGAGACTGATTGATTATCGAGAATCAGTGCCATGATTAGCTACGGGGAAATGATGGAGCCGGACGTTGAGAGCAGCAGGTTAGTGTACCATCTCTCTCTGTTTTTTTATTTCACTATAAAAAAGAAAAGAGCTATCAAGCGGCAGGGAGTTTCTACGGAGTTTCATAACCTTTTTCTCAATCGATTCAAATATTCGAACACTTTCTTTCGCAGCCATTTTTTTTCTCCCAAACACCTTCGTTCGATCATGAGCCTGAATTTTTATTCAACGTATGCAGTAATATACACGCTCAAATAATGCGATGCCTCGAAAATTTTGAAATCCATTCGCAGCCTAAACTCTCGATCAAGTCGTGTGTGCCCCTCCCTCTGTCGCTCCCTCGCTCGTGTGCCTCCGTCTTCTCTCGTTCTCCTGACCGCGTTTAAACTCAATTCTCTCCCAGTATCAAGATTCCTCGTAAAATCTTTAGCCCCAGGCTTTCGATTTTTTTTTCTCGGAAAAATTAGCGTACATGTGGCACCCCTGATAAGTTCTCTCGAAAAGAGCCTTCTCCCGGACGCCAAATGGTGCTCGGGAAACGCGCGAGTTGAGGAGTTACGAGAGCTTTGTATACTCGCCTCTGTATACATTTTTCCAAGCATCTGGTGAGCCCCGTAGCGGACGGGATGTCACGCGATCCGAACTGTACCGGCAAAAAAAAAGGACGCTCCGCATTCTTTTAATTTTCCATCGTTTTAGAACTTTTTAGTGAATTACTTCAATATTATCATCGAGTAAAAGTTAAATTTTCACGTCGCCCTGCCTCCCCCATCGCTTCTTTTATGAATCGACATTTTTTCCACGTATTCGAAGAACCGTTACGCTCGAAATGAAACTCAATCGATCGCGTGGCTTCATATTTCTATAACGCATGAGAAATAATCAAATGGAATATCAGTGAATCGAAACAATCAAATAATTACTACGATTAATAATAACTCAATTGGTAATCGATAAACAAACAATGAAAAGATACATTTTTTTCGAAAAATTGAGAAAGTCGATGACAGGATCGTTAAAACTGGAAATAATTTCAAAGTCTCATTACCGAGACGCTATCGCTGTCGTTATTTGCCGAACGAATCTCTCGCAGCTCGAATCTTCGTAGAGCTCATTGTCAAGGAGCCTCTACGATCTTCATACGTGCATATAAAATATATTTGCACGCTCGCTGGGTCCTTGGCCCAAATGCGATTAACCAACGTAGCATTTCGTGTCTGACGTTTGTAGCAATCTCCTCGAAATTGCGAACCGGAAACGTTTCCGAAGTTGGCTTAGAGCAGCGGAGTGGGAAGGGTAGAAAAATGTTGGAAGTCTCGAAAGATGTTCGGGCCGCTGAGCGCGCTCGATGAACCCCTCGGAACAGTTGCTTTTCAAATTTGTCCTGCACGCCATTGACTAAAATATAATTAATGTGTTTGTACAAAGTGTGCGAGCGCCGGGTGTAAATTTAGATGTAAAAATAAAAATTCTCAACAGCCTATTTGGAATGAAAATCTTTTGTGTACTTTTTCCAGCTGGTACACAAACGCAGGTGCGATAAGATAACGCGGCTAATTCGCCAACGTTTGGCGCCGCCTCTCCGTCCCCGATAGTCACACTTCCAACAATTCTTTCGTAATCCTTGAGCACACGAGCCCCCTATCTGTGACGCTACTTCGTCATGCGTTATTCAAAGTATCGAAAGGAACTTTGCACCTTTGCAAATGGGCCGCGGTCGGTGCTCGTTTGAATTTTCTCCCGAGCGAATCCACGAAGTTTTCTGACGTTTCGAATCTCGAGTTTTGTCCTGCGATGACTTTCGTGACTCTCGCTCGCCCAAAAAAAGTTGTTTTCCCTGAAAAATGTGTTTTTACGCTTTCGCTCAATTCAGGATTCCATAAAAGCGTTCTTTTACGTTCCAGCACGTTTTTTTAACCCCGTGACAGTGCAACAAGTTCAGAAAACTTTTGGCCGAGTCCTGGAAGGTCTGGTTCAGTTTTTTTCTCAGAATTTCGCCAATTTTCAAGCTCGAACCGATTCTCATCCCGTTCCATACGATTATTCTTCGTCCGTTGAACTCGGGCCCGAATCCTCGTAGAAACGGTGGAAAATTAGTGGGCGCGATTGAGGCGCGCGGGTTCGAGAATTTACGAGCACAAAATTCGGGGCTCGCGCGCTTAGTTAATATTTTCCTTTGTGCGTTCCCCGTCCCTCGAACACGTCGGTGTGCCCACAAACGTGTGCAACGTGAAAACATCCGATCGCGGGACTCGCAAGGAGGATCGTTACAAGTTGGCAACCCCCCGTCACTATCAGCGACAGTAAATGCGTGCGTGGCGCGTATTTCGAGATGTCCAACTCGCTGAAGCGCGGCGTTGTGTATCGAGGAGCCAAAAAACGTTGAGTCGAGCGGCGAGGAGCGACGCCCACGTACGACATGCACGCGCCACGACGAGCTGCTTCGGCGGATCGATCAAAAAGATTTCTTCCTTTTTCTGCCCCGAATTAAATCCTTTCCAAACAAGGAGCATCAATGAGTCCAGAGTTCTTCCGGGTTCGATCGTAAACCGCGAATTTTCACGTGACAAAAATCGACTGACGGGAACAAATAATTATCGAAGCATAAATCCACTGAGGTGTAAATCGATCCAATTACAATAGCAAATCGCGATGCACGTTCGCCTCGCATTACCGTCACGAAATAACAAGCTTATCGATTCTATTATAAAAACAAATAAACCCTCGCACATTAGCGCGTGAATTTAGTACCCGCGTCATTGAATTCCCGAGCCCCATTGGCCAAAGTTTCGTCAAGAAAAAATGGTCTTTAGCAACGAGAACGAGCGTTCCGTTGTCCTTGTGTTTGTACACAAAATTGTTGGTGCGAGGGGCACGGGTTAGAGGCTTCCGGAAACTTCTGTTTCACCTTGTCATCATCGAGCTCGCGAGGCTTCGTAGCAATTTTATTCACGACAGAGCCCCCCCCCTCGTGCACGTTATGCACACTCGCCTCGAGCTCTTCATTTCTTCGACTACGTCGTCGTAGTTTCGACGTTCTCGTTGATGCGCAGTTCTCCCGTCGATCTTTCGAGACTTATACAATATTTATTTGATTGCTCCTTTCGTGTCTCGGAGTGCTGCGCGAGGAAATTAATAACGTCGAATGCCCCCTGCGAAGGCTCGTAGATTTCAGCCTCTCGCGAGTTCGTTCCTATTTCGACTCACATTTTCCACGGACCGTTCGTCAATTCGGGATCGATTTTCCGGCTCCTTTTTCCCCCGACGATTTTTCCAAATCTTCTCGATCGAAGGGCTCTCGACAGGTTCCCACTTAAAAAACCTTTTTTCGCCACTCGGACGAATTCGTCACTGCGTCGTTCGGATTCTCGTCAAATCTCTTTCGAGGAAGCTTCACCCGCGATGCTCTCCCGCCGGGGGAGGAAGCCGGCGCGGCGACCCGGGTACGACGACCGCGGAACGCTCGTAGCTTCACGTAATACCCTTACGCGGCAAATCTCCCGCTCTCTTCTCTCCCCCCCCGCGAGGTCAGGTCTCGCGCGCCGATTTGCTCTCACGATTTCTCGGGAGCGCGACAGACCAGCGGGGCAGGATTAAAAACACAAAAAGCGTTTCTCCGAGTCCACGGAGAGTCGGGAGCACGAAGAAAAATCGAAATTCAACCTCCGGAATTCTCGCAGCTCCGCACTCGTTTTTTCCTGCATGCCGATTCTTCCTCGCGACATGTTACACAACGAATAGCGTAACTCCACGTCATTCTCGCTCGCGGATTACGTACGAGGATTGATAAACCTGGACGCAGCGGCCGATGCCGACTCGACCGTTCGCTCTCGTTGCGAGATTAACTCGAGCAATCTCCTGCTCGCTTTCCTGCACCAACGCTTTTATCGCTTTTCGTAGAATTTTTTTCTCTCGATAAGAATTGAAAAGAAATTTGAAGCGAGCAGTTTTCGAGTTTCCAGACGTTTTTTTATTCAGAGATAACGACGGTGGCCAGAAATTTAATGAAAATTCTAAGTTATCAGTTTTGTGAGGTTTTACGAACTTTGGCAAATTATTTACAGTTTTCAGAGTCTTTTTCGTCATTCGCGACGAATATTGCATCACTTCCGAGGCTGAACGAAGAGGCGAGAGTCCTCGTTGATTTTTTCTTGTTGACGTTTATGCGGTTGAAATCTCATTGGATTTTGTGGTTGAGTCAATAGCCGCGGCATCTCCCTGAATCGCTGCCGGACAAAGAGCTTTTTTATTCGCTCGAGCAAGAAAACCGTTTGAGCGAGGACGCATTTTTCACGCTTCACACTTTTGTTTAACAAAGCATTTAGACACAGTTTGAGAAATTAATTAGAAATCCATGAATCTTGGGTCTCGGTAATTCATCGAATGTTTTATCGCGCAGAGAATTATTTCTCCTTCGCTATGAGCACTCTCGAGGAGACAACGCACTTATTTATGCGCATTCGATTCGCGCCGAGTTCTCACCACAAAACAACGCTAATTGTGCATTTTTTATCTCGAAATTTTAATTCGATTTCAAAATACTTCCGAGGTCTCAGAATCGTGAGTTCTTTGGTAGAAAAAATATTGTCCCGAAACTTCATCCTTGGTTTCAACCTTCCAAACATTTCGTATCGTTTTTCCGCCTTTTTCCCAGTTTTTTCGTCGTCCGTTTCATTTTTATTTTTCAAGCATCGTTTATTCGATTTCATTTTATTTTTTAAGGTAGCTCATGCACGAAACGATTTCCTTAAAGTCCTGAAATTTACAGAGTTTCAATGGGTATTCGACTCACGCGCATATCAAATAATTTTAAAGGCCTCGCCTTATTGGTTACTGAGATAAGCCTGTTTAAATACGAAGAAAAATTCACAGGCTCATAAGGACTAGAAAAATCTTTTATCTTTCCAAATAACGAATGAACGCTTCTTACGAAGTTTATGAAAAAGCTCACAATAACAATAGAGTACGTAATGAAGGCTTGGGAAAAAAATCGAGACGATTGTCTTGCTAGTAATAAAAATATATTACATTAAAGATTGAACGAAATTGGTAATGAGCACTCGTAACCTCACATTTGCTTATTTCGGCATTTTGTTTCTTCTCGGCTTGGCCCTTCGTGATTGTTTTCTCTTTGCGCTCTCTAAAGCGATTTTTCACATAAAAACTAGTATTTTCGTCAGGGACGAATAAAATTTGGGGTTCGGTCAGCGATGGATCCCCGATTAATGAACGGCTTGTAATTTCATGCGCCAAAAAATGAGTTGAAAAAATTTGTTTACAATATCGAATTAAGGAAGTTGAGGCATTAGAATGAAAATGATGTCATCGCTTTAAACCATCTTTTAAAAGCATCTTGTAAAGTGAAGTGTAAAAAAAATCAGTTTAATTTTCAGACAGTTTAGGAGCGTCGTTGCT
Source organism: Venturia canescens (assembly GCF_019457755.1). Classification (NCBI taxonomy): domain Eukaryota; kingdom Metazoa; phylum Arthropoda; class Insecta; order Hymenoptera; family Ichneumonidae; genus Venturia; species Venturia canescens. The sequence goes on from NC_057425.1 coordinate 7,499,054, forward strand.
GAGAAAAATCAATAACAATTTGGCTCAAATTAACATTTAACCTTATGAAAGTCAAGACACATTCGGTGATATCTTCGTTAAAAATGATGCTAAAAATATGAAATATTTTGGGCAACATGAGCAAGGTTTGCCGAATAATTTGAATGTTTTTTCAGATTTATTAGGAGATTTGCTGAGATCATATTAATATAAAAATCTGTTTCCTGTGCAATTTTTTGAGTCTAGGATCGTCACCGTCCGTCTTTTCGACCAGTTTTTCGTCTTTTTTTTCCCCAACTCTTTAAAGTGTATGCAACTGGTCTAACTTTTGAAAGGTACAGGTCATAACTTTTGGGTAAAATAAATGGCTGTACGGCCTCAACTTCCTTAATAACTCTGACATGAATTTAGAGTGATTATATCTATCGATCGAATTTAGGCATCCATAAAATACGATCCTCCGGGCACGATCTACCACCTCAAATTACTTTAACCAAGTCGTTGATAAATATTTGAATTTCGACGTCGATTAATGACAGCAGCCTAGTTTGTTTGAAACTCCATCGTTACGATTATCGTTCGGAGTCGTTTCGTCGCTGGGTGCATGCCACGGGAAAATGTAAATTTCGAGCTCTCGTACGGCGCGCACAAGGTGGGCTTCGCTCGGAGAGTTTGTTCCTTTATTCAATGAACCGGTATTGAGAGCAAACGTCCTCGACTCGTACGCAGACCCGTACACGTTCGAGCTTTCTTGTGGCTGCGAACCGCGTGGTCGTTAAACTTTAACTGGCAATAATGAAAACGGGAGCCGTGGGATTAAAAATACTCCGAAATTTTATCTTTTTAACCATTTTTTGTCAATATTTTTCTATTGGAACTTTCGAAATGAGCGAATTGATAAATTCCACTGAAAATGAGCTCGATTCGTCGCTCCTTCGAACGATCAAACTCAAAGTCGAAATGCTCGCAAAATAATTGTTAATTATTCATCGCGAAGAAGCGTGACTGAGCGAAAAAATACGCGACACTTGCGAGATGCTCCGCGATCGACGCGGAGGCACGCATTCACGAGCGCTCGCGTCTGGCCTATTAAATGAAATCGATTACCGTAACCGAAGTCCGAACAGCCCAAGGCCCCGGTCGAGCGGCCAATTTGGGCCAGCGACGTCTAATCCCAACTGCGCCATTTCTATCGAGGCACGCGAACCGCGCACGAAACAGTGGAGCTCAATTCGCAATTATTTCATTTCACATTCTCATCGTCCCGGGTTGACAGAGCCTCCTCGGGATTCTCAATAATCCGGAGAGGAGAGAGAGAGAGCGAGAGAACGCCCTCGTTCGATATTTTCTATAGAGAAAATTTCTCATTCAAATATCTCCGAGAAATCGTGCCAAGTCAGCTCGTTCCAAAAGTCGGCCGAGATGAGTCGGAGCTTTTTTTTCGTGGTGCGAATTAAAATTGCGACGTTTCGCATCCGCGAACTCGAGAATCGTGAATTTCTCAATTACGCTGCGACGCATTATCCTCGAAGATTAAAAATCGCTGGTGAGGCACGAAGATTCAATGAAATTTACCAAACTAATCATTTTCCTTGGTTACTACAAAAAAATACGAAAATATTAACGACAGGCACGACAATTTTACATTCAATTATTCATCGGCGTTAAATCATTGTTTGGGAATAAAAAACCCAACAGGATTGAGGCTTGAAAATAGTTTTTTTCGTTGACAATAACAATGCGAAAAAAGTTTAAAAAAAATGGTAAAAAATCGTGTTTTGCGACGAGTATTTATGGCTCGACGTTCCTAGAACATCGGGCGATTTTTTCGAAGCGCAAAAGTAATCGTAGCAGGTCCAAAATCTAAGAGAAAACAGAGAAAAGAATTTTTGGCACTCGCCCAGGATGAGTCCAAAGAAATATACAAAATTTTTCAAAACTTGCAATATTTTTTCTAGTTTCTATTTCGTCCAACGGTTTTTTTTCCCAAAGAACGATTGCAGCGCGTTTGACAAAAAAAAATAAGAAAAACTTTCGTTGTCCTTCGTCGAGGGTAAAACTCCCGAAAGATTACAAAACGAAAGAATTCTAATATTTTCCATACGTTGGACGTCCCCCTCGAAATTCGACTGCGTAGAAAGATTTGAAAAGACATAAACGGTATTGTGGCGTTAGAAAAATCGAAGGCAATCGGTCGCCGAGTTCGATCGCGTTATTTCAACGGTTTCCGAATCCCCCCGGTCGGCGCGGGGTTACTGCGAGGAGAAGACTCAGGCGGGACGAGAGACGAGCCTCTGGCGAGGTAAAAGTAGAAAGTCACGATCCCCCCCGTACAACTACGACGACGGCGGAGACTCGACGAGCGGTTCTCGTCGCTAATGCAACTCGTCACACTTTGGACAAAGATGTATGCGCGTATGAAACGGTGTTTGTGTATTAGTACGCGGTAAAAAAAAGGTCGCATGTGCCATAAGAGCGGGCGCGTAGTCGGAGTATTACGCGAGCTCGAAACTCCCTTTCTCTCTCTCTCTCTCGATCGCGCTTCTTGTCCTCCTTAAACAGCGGACGATCTCGCGTAACCTTGCTGCCTCGAAGCGCGATAACGTAATTACGCGCGACACGTCCCGCGCGCTTGCCTCCTCGTATAGCACGTTCCAGAAATATCGACGTTTACCGATCCGCGAATAATTCAAAGTGTCCGATAACCCGGGACCGAGCAGCCGACGTTTTCCGAGCCGCAACTTCCACACTTGGCGCGGACGATCGTCCTATCGCAGCGTGTAAAAAGGTGTACACGCTTCGGAGGAGAAAAGTGCTGCGCGTGTTAAAGGGCGGCAACAAAGCGGAGCTTTGTTGCCTGTTTTGTTTCCACTCTCAACACTCATTTACGGCTCATTAAGGTATTTTCCTTGGTGGCGCAAATTCGGGCACTTGAAATTCCGACTGATTTCTAACCTTTGCGCAGTCGCGGTTGCGTAGCAAAAGCTTCTGCTTGTACTATTTTTCCAACTTTCGCGACGATACAGTGTTGCCATGCTCATTGAAATTACTAAGAATTTCAAAATTATAAGAATTTTATAAAATTTGGTAAATGTGTTCTTTAAAAAATATGTAAGACAATATACATTTTTTTAGATTTTTCTATAGCTCTCGAGTAATCGAACACTATAAAGTTCGCGTGTACAAGCATAAAGTTTACGTACATACGGTTATAAATCTCGTGCATGAGAACCTCGATTTAACGCTCAATTATTCGATAACCACGTGGTAAAGAAATTTGAAAAAAAAATTGTATTTGTATACTTGATGCCAAAGAATGACCAAATTTCATCAAATTCTGATCATTGCGACGCTCAAGTTTGCAACGTTGGAGTCCAACGAAGTGATCTAAAAAACACCTTCAATAATTCGAGTAATTCTCCAATTTCGTTCCCTGCCGAATTTGCATTTCGTAGTTTTTCAACCTGCACCGATACTTCGTGAACTAAAAAATTGATGAATTACAAATGTTTTTTTTTTTCGTTAATTTCGTTGAACTCCAACGTTGCAAACTTCGGCGTCGTCTGATTATTTTGATTTCGTGATCGTCCCTCCTTAAGTGTTCTCATCGTCGCTATGGATTCCTTACATTTTTTCTATCTGTGGGGGGCAGTTTGTATACGAGGAATTTGAAATTATTTCGTGTATGAATTATTGAATAGAAATTGAGTGATGATGGAATCTCCGAAACGATGCTGAAGTTTTTTAACGTTGAGGTCCAACGAAATGAAGGAAAAAACACTTGTGATTGAGCAATTTTTGATTTAACGAAGCATCGGTGCAGGTTGAAAATCTACGAATTGCGAATTCGGCGGGAAACGAAATTGGAGAACGACTGGAATAATTGGAGAGTTTTTTTTTTACATCTTTTCGCTGGACTCCAATGTTGCAAAGTTCAGCGTCATTCTTTATGAGCTCCCGTATAAATTTTACGATTTCAAAGTTTTCATTCTTCATCAAACGCTCGATAACCTGACCTGAAATCTCGTCAATGTATTCGCACGCACGATTTCGCTCGAAAACACCCGCAAAACGATTTCGCGATTGAGAACGAAAATTGTGCGATTCCGGTAATCCAAGTTCCGCTCGTTTTATCCGATGTCGTTCGATTCTCACAGCTTTTCTTCAGCCCCCTTAATCGCGGGCTCCTTCGACGAGCATTATCCTCCGGTGTAATCGCTTTAATCGATCGCTTCATCGTTGTTATTAATGTTTTCGTAATTGTGCACTTTCCTCCATCGATGTTTATCGTCGCGTTTACTTATGCATGTTAACGAGCTCTGAATTCAGTCGTTCGCGACTGAATCTCTCACCGGTTTTATGCTAACGTTGTTTACGTCGAAGGTCGTCAACATCCGGAGCAACGAATTAGCGATGATCGATTGTCCTCCGGAGACTCGATTGAACCGCGGCGACCAAAGGTCTTTGGTCAAAGTCGACGAGCTTCCTGCACGGCTCTATCTTCATTTTTTTCGAGGGCGAGCGATCCTGATGTCAAGAAACGAGGATCGTCGCAAAACATCCGCTAATTTTCGCTCTCGAGTGCCTTATTTTTATGGGCTCGCGAATGAAACGGAGAATCCTCGTCCAGGAAGTTACTCTCCGTGAGAAAAGCTCCGCGAACCGTCGGCTCGAGGAGATTTAGCATCGGGACGACCGGAGGTGTGAAAAAATGCGCGTTCGCTCCGTCGGATTTTGGATTAACACGTTTCCGTCACTTTTTGTCCACTCTTTGTCAGTTATTTCGTTTCGTCATTCGGGCGCGAGATTTCCCTCCGAAAAAAACTCGATTTGTCCCACCTCGCCGTTGTCGCTCGCCAATTTCGTTTTTTCTCCACGACTGTTGACTCTCGGGCCTCCGGATGAAGGAGAAACCGTCGAAAAGCATTTGCGAGCCGTCGACTCAACGGCCATTGAAAATTTTGATAACGCAGCCGCGGATTCGCTGCTCCCTTGCACCGGCCAAGTGGCACGTGCACTTTCGACAGGCCGCCGGAATATCGATCGATCGAGTCCGCAATTACGTCGTTTCACGTCCTCGGTACACTCCTGACCTTGTCGACGTGTCGAGTGCCGCGATGTAGCGGCCACTGAAACCAGGACACGTGCCACGATCAAATGTCGCGTATTTTCACTCTCGTCTGCGCCAAAAAATCTCTTGAAAAATGATTTTCGCGTTGACGAATAACCAGCGGCTCAGAAATTCGCTGATTTCTCGCCAGCGACGAGATCGTCGAACGAAATCTCGTTCGAATCTGCCTGCTGGTATGACGGGAAGACGAAACGAGGGCCGAGCACTTTCGAGCGCCCCGTGAATGGAAATGAAATGCTCGAAAAGAATCGATCGTTACGCAGTCTTTTTGGTCGATAAAAAATTGAAGAAAACAGCGATTATTGAGATTGTTCGCACGGAGATAAACGATCGAAAAAAAATGAACAAGGGGAAGAATTTTTCTCTCTCTGGTCGAGCGCGACGATAGCCCGAGAGAGCGTTGCGCAGAAACGACGCAGGGACAGCGATTTTAAAAGTTTGACCCCGATTGATTATAATGCTGCTTATTTCTGACTCGGGTCAGTGCAACGTTCGATCCCGTCGCACGAACCTGCACCCCAAGTCCATTATTTCGCCGTCGTTTGCGAGCAGAACAAATTGATTTCTCATGCGTCAGAGCTCGCTCTGCTTCGCTGTTACTTTTTCGCCAAAATTCTTCGCCCGTCGCGACCGAGCCTCCTCCAAGTTTCCGCGACTTTTAAACCCTAATTTTCACCGACAAATGAAGAGCGGAAGTGGAAAGTGGAACGGAAGCAATTCCCTGTCATTCCGTCCGGCTCACAATCCGTCAAAATCAATGAAAATCGGAAAAAAATCGACCACGGCCCTCCGCTGTGCTCACTTCCTGCACCCATTTTTTGCCTCCCATCCAAAGTCCCCATTCGCGTATCGATCGCGCTCCGAACGATCGAGCCAGCGCGCGGACTTTGATCGCTCGAGTTGGCCGTGCTCCTGAGCGAGACAGCGAAAGAGGATGGAGCGGGAGATAAGCTAAGGAAAAAAGAACGACGCGTGTCAGTTCTTTTTTTACACGCCGAGAGTTCTCGGGGCACGGGCCGCACCGCGGCACACTCACGCTCCGAAAGAACCGATCACCGGTTTCATCCAGTTCTCAACTCCGCCGCTGTGTCTACTTTCAGCTTATCTCATCCGCTGTGTACTCTCTTTCCTTGCTAATGGTGCCGTTGACACGAGCGCGCGGTGCACCTTTGTTCAATGTTGGGCAAACGTCACTCCGCATATGCGAAACCAACTCGAATTGAAACTGTGCCAACAATTGCAGGGACTGAGATGAACTTCTTTACGACGCCGAAGTTTGCAACGTTGGAGACCAAATAAATGAAGGAAAAACACATTTGCCGTTGACCAATTTTTTATTTTACGAAGCATCGGTGCAAACTTGAGCGTTATTCATTTTCAGGAACATAGTCGAATTGTGTTTTAGGTTTTTTGCTTCTCCGTCGAGTTAAATCGAGAACTGCGTTCGTTTTTTTTTTTTTTTTTAAAGAAAAACGTTTTTTTTCTTCATTTATATTCGTGCTGCAGAAACTGACAGTTTCGGGGCACGCTCGAGTCTCGCAAATTTCTGGAGATGCAAAAGAAAAAATGGAGTCAATCACGCGATGAGCACGCGCGTCTAACGTGGTGGTGCTCCATGACTGAGTATCGATTGCGAGCATTTCTGAATCCGATACTCTTCACGAGCGATGAAACGTATCTTTATCCTCAGGCTGGTTCGAGCAATTATTATTACGGCTGCGTGATACGAGTCGACGATGAAAAGCGATTCCTGCCTGTGGAAACGTCGCGAGAAAACGTAAGCGGGGAAATCCAAATGATGGAAACTGCGAAACCGAAAAATTTCGACTCGAAAAGCTGTGGAAAAATTTTTTTTGTCAATTTTTAAAAGAAAAACTGATTTTTGTCCGCGTCGTAAATTTTGCAGGCGAATAAAAGCTCCCACGTTTGACCTTCCGCGCGAAAAAGCTTCGCGAACTATTAATAGGATTTTTGTTCACGTTCAATTTTATTTGTATCTCGAATATACGAGACGATCCGCGGAGATAAGAAAAATCGTTGGAAGATTAATCGCTCGAGTGCATGATCGATCATGCGAGTTTTCGCATGCTTTTCAAGGTCAAACTGGCAGTTAGGAATTCCAGGCGTAATCGTAGAGGCTCCCACAGAGCCTCTGACACGCTTCTAAATTCGTTCGTGTTTGTACACTTTGTTGATTCGGTACGCGAGCACTATTTCTCCGTCGTAAGCGCGCCCGAGAAGAGGAACGAGCGAAAGTGAAAGGCTTCAGAAGTGCGCGTGCACCGAAACAGCTGATTTCGGGTGATGCAAATTTCGACGAATCGTCACCAGCCCTCCTCGTTCCGATTCATATTCGCATTTTCTTTTCCTTCGCTCTTGCGCACTCGGCACAATTTTTATTTATCAAACTAATCGATTATGCTGATAACGAGCGCTCGTTGCAGCGCGTCATATTTCGAAGAACGACAAACATTTTCATCGCACTTGTTTCCTGCAACAATGTTTATGTCTGTTTTTCACTTTGAGCTTGTTATTTATTTTCATAAAAACACGCATTCCAACGAGCTCAATTATTCGGGGACTTCCGACGTCTTTTTTGTCCCATCGGCGTGTCAATTTTTTCACAACGTCGTTTCTGTCGATTTTTCTCCGCACAAACCTCAATTTAATTTTTTCATTCACGCCATTTCAGTGATTCGCTATAACAACGATATTTTTCAAGAATTTTTTTTCTAATCGCCGATCGGGAGTTCATTCGCTGTCTTCATCGACGATATTTCGAGGCTCCATCTCCGCCGAGATCCGCAAAAACACAAGCAGCGGAGCGAAGCGTGAAAAAAGGCACGCGCAGAGAATTTCGCATTCCTCGTAAACAACAACAATGATTCGGGGGTTTTTGAACTTGCTCGCTCTTCGCTTCGAGCACCTTTTTCGATTCTTTGTCCTCTTTATCTTTTCGTCACGAACTTGACAAGAATTCGTTTATTCTCTCGAAGGCGAGACACTTTCGGAAGGGGCTGCTGGAGCAACATCCGTTTCGCATTTGATCAGCACACACTCGGCTGCAACGAATCAAGAAAAGACTCGAAGTTTTAAAGGATTTTTTGTTGCTTCTCGGACTGCTTCAACGCGAATGAGAATGAAAATCGCGAAAGCCTTGAACAAAATTCCGCAAAGTCGTGGAACTCGAATCTACTGAAATTCCTCGAGAAACTCTCGAACGAAATTGATTTTCATGCCCGTTCGAACGAAGCCATTTTTGGCGAGGAATCCCACCGATTTTTCTCATTCCACGAATGAAGATCGAAAACGGAAGAAAATTTTGATGAAAATAACGAATAAAAGAAGCAAATTTGTTCGGGAGATCGCCGTACGAATTCACCCGTAAAAGTGATAATTCGCCCGCGCATAGCGCGCGAGAACTCGATGGAGAAATCGCGTGTATCGCGTCGGCGGTTGCACGACTCTCACCTCCTTCCTGGCGCTCGCCGTTTGCCCAATTTGTTGTCATCGCCCCGCGCCTCGGTCTTTGTTTACGCGTGCTCTCACGCTCGCCCCTCCCACTTTCTTTCCCGTCCACATTTTCTTTCGGATTCCCCTCAAACTACGAAACCCCGGTACGTTGTCGGGGGTCAAAGCATGGGACGTTTCGCAACAGCTTCAAAGGATCGAAAATTTTCATGGAATGATGTAATCAATCGTGTTCCGTTGCTGTCATTTTTCTCTCGTCAATACTCGGGCGCCAACGTGCAACGGTTTCCTCGAAAATTGAGCCTCGAATCCAGAGAACGAAACTCCGAAGAATTATCATTTCAGTTTGAACATTTTTATTCAAAATGTCAAAATAAAAAATCACGATATTGAAACGGGAGAAAACAGGGTGTCTAACGACCTGAAAAGTCATGAAAATTCTTAAATGTCATGAAATTACACTCGGACCTGAAAAAATCATTAAATGTCATGAAAAATTACCAAACAACCTGATTTTTTAAGATCTCTGCAACGCTCATTGTCATTGTCGATTTTTTGGTTTTCTTCAACATGATTTCAAAATTCACGACGCTGAAGTTTCCAACGTTGGGGTCCAACGAAATGAAAGAAAACAAAATGATACATCCATCAGTTTATTATTTCACGAATCATAATTGTGTAGATTGAAAAACTACGAAGTATAAATTCGGCAGGAAATAAATTAGATAATTGCTGGAATTATTGAACAATTTTTTAGATCATTTCGTTGGGCTCCAACGTTGGAAACTTCAGCATCATCAAAATTCGCGGGGTGGCGACAATGTCTGGTTCGTCAATACTCATCATCGATATAAAAACGAATATCGAATGAATAGTTTGTAAGAAAAAAAAAAAGTTTCATTATTTCAAAATAAAATATCATTTCTTTGTTATTTTTATTGAATTTTTTTATAATTAAAAGATGAATAAAAAGTATCAGAACCATAAGAAAAGTCATGAAAAATTCCTGTTCCTTGACTTAAAAAGTTTTAAAAGTCATGAAATTTCTGTTCTGGTCAAAATTAGACACCGTGGAAAAGTTCACTCTCACTCTCCGTGACCGAAAATTTCGTTACATTTTTCGTCGAATTTTCCGTCCAACTGAAAATCCCAATTCCACCGATTCCATCGAATAACAAGAGAGTGAATTTCGAGTTACCGGAATAAAGCAATTTTGTAATTGGACGTTCGAAAAAAAAGTCAGTCTCCACGCGCGCGTCTCGGTAAACAGCGAGAGGTTGGTCGAACGAAGGAAAACAATGAAATACCGTCCGGCACGTTGCCACAGAAAAAAAGAATTCGAAGAGCAGATCAAAGTTTTGTCTCGAGGTACGAGGGAATAATCATCAACGGGATTGCCGGAGGTGACATTAGCATCGCGAGCGATCGCGTAAGTCAACGAGGCTCCTGCGGAAACGCGCGCTTTTCCCAGTGACGTTGGTGCCTCGGACCGCTAGAGACGGACTCGCGAGGTTGTCGTGATTTTCCTGTACGTCAACGGCTCGAAAAAATGGGTGTAAACGGGGAGGGAAACGCGGAGGAAAAAGACGGAGAATGCTCGTCGCCGGGGACGATTCGGCATGAGAATGAAGCGGAATTGGTCGCTCGGGGGATCTCGGACTTTGATGTTCTTATTTGCACACAATCCCTCGATCCTCAACTTCCTTCGGTTCTTGTTTATTCTCGATTGTTCGGGGGGGCATCGGGCGTTCGAGAGGTCAAATCGAGTTCTGCATATGGAAACGGTTGACTGTGAACTCTGGTGATTGGAAATTCTCGTAATTTTTAAAGCCCTCGACTTGCGGAGTCGCTTTCATTATTCGTAAATCGAAAAAACGAGTCGCAACGCGATCCGTTCGGTCGTCGAAGGCTGAAGAGGCGTGATCGATTCGCTCGACAAACTTGTTCCGATTCTCTCCTTGAGATTCCGGAGTTTTTGGAAAAACCTGAATCTCCTCCCGTCGTCCTACGAGAATTTTTTCGTACGCGCGGCTTTCAATCTCGTGGACTTTGGACTCCTTCGCGAGCCGCCGGGAATTCATTAGATTTCTTAGCAGTTCGATCCCCGGCGCGCGGACCTTCCTACCAGGCGTCCAACGCGAGGGAGCCTTTCGCGAATGAAATGCCAAACGAAGATTATCCACGCTGTGGGATCAATCCTGCCTCGATGAGTCGCCCCTCTGCCTCCCCCCAGCATTACGCTGCGACGAATTTCTCTCTCAGTATCACGTCCGAGAGAGAAATCTGCGGATCGAGGTCGCCTCTCTCGAGTGTCCGTTAGTTTCTACTCATCATTCAATTTCTGTGCCGATTCGTTTGATTCTCAACGCTCGTTTCGTCGGGTCAAGCAATTTTATTTTAACGAGCTTTCCGCGGCGGATTCGCTGTCTCGAAAAAGCTCCATTCCATTTTTTCCCTTATTTTCTGTCTTTCGCGCCAGGGATTTGGGGAACTAGAAAAAAATGGCGCCCCGACACCGCATCAGGTTCTCGGGCGCTCTCGAACGTCGAAAATCGGCGTTACGCAGCTCCGGGGTCAGGAGCCCAAAGCCAAGTTTTTCAGCGTCTTTTCCGGCTCGAGTTCGTTTTCTCGTTAGCCACTTACGGATCGAGTAATTTTCCGTCGATCTTTCCTGCGTCGCTGAAAGGTCGAGAACGCGGACAAAGTTGTGGCGTGAGAGGATCGAGTGGAAAAACGCGAACGTCATGTTCAATGGGTCAAGGATCCGAGTGTTCGAGTTCGTACGATTATAACGAGAAAAAAATAAACATTCGGGTGGTTAGAGGGGGCTAGAAACGCACTCCCTCGAAAAAGTCTGGATCGCCGAGGACAAATGATTCAAGTTCAAATCCACGAGCCACTTATCCTCGCAATGGAAAATGCGCAGGTCTCGCGTCCTCTCGGATGACGAAATAAGACTGGGGAGATGAAAAAATTGCGAATGTTTGCAGTCATTGAGCGAAGTGTGCTGGATGACGCGGAGATTGCGTGTGTGCATGATAAAACCTGACAATGCATAATTCCCATGCACCAAAGTCTCTCAACGACACTGTCCAGCCGAGACACGATAAATAATAAGCTTTTCATCCATCGCGTACCACGAAGTTTCGAGATTTAATAGAGAAATGAGTTATTCTCTGGTTGGGGCTTGTTTGCCATTTTTATTATTCGAACCTACGTCAATTGCATTTTTTTCCATAATCACGTAGCTCGTTAGATTTTTCTAGTGCATTTAGAGTACGTCGTGGCAGTCTCGAATGATTGGCTTCTTTCTCAGCGTGTCGAAATATACTCTAACGGCCTCCTGTTTTTATGCTCTCGTAAATCGAAGAGTTTATGTTCGTTGGAGAAATATAATTTGTTTTTTTTATGGCGAATCAGCTCATCGGGGACGAGTAACGTTCATCAGGATTTTTATCCTGCTCGCAAACGCTGTGAATTTACGATCAAAATTTTTCTCCTTTCGATCGAGCCGAGTTGCCCGGATCCGTCCTTCGAGAACAACGAGCAACGACTTCGCACTCGTGCAAACACTTTTTTCGCCGCCTTCGTTCTCAATCGACTCCAAAGTCTCCGCGAAGCTAATGGGGATTCCCTCGTGACGCACTCGAGCTCAGCAACCAGACAAGCACATCGAAAAACCTGCTTTACTCACCGCGACTCAATACTTCCGCGTTCATACTCCCGACTATGTCCCAGCCGCAAATCGCGATAATTCACTCACCGATGACGACATCGATTCGAGAAGATTCCGCACTCCTGGGCTGCGCGAACTCAAACTTTTTTCTTTCGATTTAAATTCTTCCCTGCTTCGAATCCCATTTCCGGTTTCCTCCAAATGAGAATAAAAAGTAAGATTGCAGTGACGAATTGAAAAATCAGTTTATTCAAAGTCGATTCGCGAATGCATTTGAAAATTTGTTTCTTCAAAGTCTTCCATTGAGGGAATGAAACTCTGCAAAAAAACTTGCCAGCCATTGAAAGTTCATTTGTTACCAATGTTTAAACAATAAGGCTAAAAAATAATGGAAAAACTAATGATTTGATTTTGTTTTATTTGTTGCAGAACGAGTCTGCGTAAAATCGCGCGACACGAGGAGCCGGAGTTCAGTAACGCGAGTATACTGAACAGCATGGAAAAGTTTGTGAAAACAGTAAGCGAGATGGAGGAAACGATATTGGTGCCATCGAGGCTGTTGGATCTCTCGGTCGGTGACGCCGGCGACATGGTTTGCCAAAAGAGCAAAAACGTAGCAACGATCAAGGACACAATGGCGAACACGGATCTTTATCGTTTGTACAACATCGTTAATCAGATGAAGTTGGAGCTGCTCTGGTCACAAAAATCGTCGGACGATGGACAGGAAGAGGACGAAGAGGAGGACCGTGCGATCCAGGAGAGCCGTCGATTGAAAGCGGCATCGCGAGCATCGACGGAGAACGTCAGATTAGGACACGCCCGTTGCCCGAGCACGACTTCGATGCAGAGCGTACAAAGCGCATCCTCGATAATCTCAAGCTCGTCAGATTCCGACTCTGACATCGGTATCGAGAACGATTCCGGGCTTGAGATCGAGGAGAATACCGACAGGATGGCGCACCAGGCAGCCGAGCACTTCAGACGTCATCTTCGGGGTCTCCATCGCAGCATAAAACGCATGACCCAAGCTGCGGAATATTTGACCCTCAGATATCAAGCGGACGTCGGTGGACCGGTCTGATTTATCATAATCCAAATTTCATCGCAACATTCACGAGCTACCTCTTCATCTTCTCCACAGAAAGACAAAAAAACTAATAAAATTCAATAACTTCAAACCCCTCGACACTCGCATGTGACACACTACGTAAAAACGATCATACCGATTGCCTCTTGCTCTCGTATGGACTAGTCGACGTTCATGGACTGCGCAAGCTATTGGCAAATAGAAAACCAAAATAAGCGTCCGTACGAAAACGATAATCGAACGGGCCCGGAGAGAAAGAGAGTGATCGTTCAAATTCCCTGTGTCGTAAAATGAATTGTTTTTTCTATCAACGATACGTTTCGATGATAATCAAAATCGTATGTCTCTAGGTCGATCCGTGATTGAATTAAATCCGTAATTATTTTTTATTACTATTGTATAAATTTCGTAAACGAACATTTAAACCAAAATTTGCTGAAACGACTGACTTCAGTTTCGATTATTCGCTCTGCAATAGATTCAGTAGATGTCAATATTCGCTTATTTTGCTTCCATGCTTTCCGAGCACATTTTTTCCTCATTATCCTTCGATCCTTGCAGGTTTCGAGGATCTCTCGCTGCTTCTGACTTTATTTTACGAAAATCACAGGCGTTTTTTATTCAGTCGTTTTCAGCGGATTCAACGAAATTTCGCAAATTTCGCAAATTTTTATATTTGCGAATGAGCTCACGATAGTACTTTAGTCTTTTTTTGTTTTTTTTTTTGGTTACGCACGAGCATTTGAGACTCGATTATAGCAATTGCCAAAAACAATGTTACGAATACAACGGTGATCCGATCTCAGGCACTCTGTCTCTTCCGATTTTAATCGTCGCGTCAATTCATCTGCGCCAAAATATCGACACGATCGCTTCATCGTTCACGTTACTATGCGCTAAAATTTATTTTCTTTTTTTCTTCTTTTCGCCCCCGTTAGTGCTTAGGAAAAAATTGAGCGTTTGTAAAAATTGGACTACGAAATGGTTCAATTTATTTGTATATATGTAAATGCTACGTGATGGCAAACATAAAAATATTTACAAAGAGAAACCATAAAGAGGGAGAGAGAGAGAAAGAGGGAGGGAGAGTGAGGTCTATAAAAAAAATCACGATCATGAAATTCTTATTTGACTGAGCATTGTTGTCAACTAACTGCATCGATATACGTGTCAAAATAGTAAACATCGTAGAAACCATTAGTTTCTATAATAATAGATATGAAATTGGAAAGAAAAAACATAATCGATGGCTTTTTTCTTTGGCAACAAGAATTCTTGAGTTTCCATTGAATCTCGTTGAAACTTGATTGTTTTTTTTTTTTTTTTTCCATTCAATAATGTCGTTTTGATTTATTGATCCATGAAACGTTAAACGATCCGATCAAATTCTATTCTCTTGGACGATTTCGCGCAAAAAAATGTATTGCGTAAGAATTGCAGAAGAGAAGAGCGTAAAGAAGGAGAATCGCGTCGTTGTTTCTCGGTATTTATTTCTCCTCGCTCTCGCTCCTCTTTTTCCTGTCTTCGCCGATACCATCTCACCGCCTTTAGGCAACTTTAGTGCAGCCTCGCGTTATTTCATCGACAAAGATTTACCTAGGCGTTTAACGGGGCCTGTGCGGTGTGTTTCTAGTGAAATCAGGATTCGTTGTGTCCACGTTTCTGGATAGACGGAGAGATTAATATATAAATATATGTAAAACGCTCGCGAGGCTCTTTTTGCAGGAAACTCCAAGCCCAAGTCGGACAAAAAAAAACATTTTCAATCCTTCAATTCGTAAAGAGATGAAAATTTTAAAAAAATGGAAAATTGCAAATTAAATTACAAACATGGCTCAATTGAGAGTAAAGAATGATCATTTTGGAGGAAATGTGAACAAAATTTAAAAAAACGATGGTGGTCAATAAATCATTCGTCGGTTCAAAAGTTTTTGGGAAAGTGTGGGGGACGTAGAAAAAACGACAAATGATAAAACAAACCTGTAAAAGCGAAAAGATGAAAATTTGAAAATAAATAAATAAATAAATAAATAAATAAATAAATGAAAAACAACAACAAAACGCCGGGGGTCGATGTTGTGTACATAGAGTTAGACTCCACTATTATTTATTTTTTATTACGCTGTAATTTTTAATAAAGAAAACGAATGTATTTATAGTCGTCGCGCGATCTCGCTCAATGCAAGAGAGTTGAAATGAAATAAATATTATTTGACAAAAATGAAGCGAAAAAAATGAAATTATATTTAAGAAATATGGAATATAAGCACATTGAGTGAGACAAAATTGGGTTTATCTAGCATTGATGGTCATCGCGCGACGTGTTTGTCGGTTGGCAAAGTGAACAATGAGAAAAATGAAAAAAATAAAAAATAAAAAACATCTTTTGTTGTGAAAAAAAAGAAAATTGTATGAGAAAATCCTATTGTCTCGCGCGAACGTGATTTATATAAAGAAAAAAAAAACGATGAAACACACGAATTTGGCGTATCTTAGAATTAAATGAAGACGTTTGAAGAAGAATATCTGAAAATCATTATTGTAATATACATCATTTGAAGAAAATTGTGTTACGATTGTTTTTTTTCCAAATGAAAATCCCTCCACATAATGGCTAAGGTTCTCTGTCGAATGTCTTGATACAGCGACTTCATTTGTGAAAAAAGTCAACTTTTGAAGATTAGATAATAAATAAAAGTGATTTAGAAATATTAAGGGGTGTTGGAAAATCGTCTTCTCTTTTCTTCTACAATCGTTGTATATAAATTGTACATACAGATGTGTAATATTTATTTTATTGTTATATATCTATCGTTCCTCTCTACGTCAGCTTGGATGGTACATCGAATTTTTCACGCGATTAAATTTCATGCTTCTCTTTATTATAAACCCACAGTTTCTTCTCTCAACATTCTCTTCCGTCGTTACGACGCTTGAAAATAATATATACAAAATTGATAAATGGCCAAGGTTATAGAAATGGCACTACATTCGATACAGTACCCCAATCTCAATGATTCTCACGAATAAACTTGTACGAATCTCAATAAAAGCTTCTCTTCGTATACTCGTCAAATCGTTAAACATATTGGTAAAAAAAAAATTGTAAAAGAAATTTCCTCTATTCATAGGAGGAAAATTGATCTTACGTTGTGGTTTTCGACACTCGCGTTCTCCGCACTTCGCACTGTTCGAAAATTCTGTTCTCTAGGAATGCAATTACGTTTGTGGTCTCTCATCGCCGATTATTGTTCCGACAACTTTTTCTCGAATGATAAATATATTGTTGCTCATAAAAACCTTCAACTTGAATCGCTTTTTCCTTTATTTTCAGGAGATAATGAATCGTCTGATTTTTCAATGACAATGTTGCTGCAGTTTTATCCAGTAAACATGTCATTAATTTTTTGTTCAATTCACAACGTCACTGTAAATTTTTTTTTCATCTGTACTTTGTATACACAAATTGTTGTGCTGTTCACTCCGATTGCGGATTCACGACTTGTGTCATTTTGTTTCATAAGCAAAGATTCGTTCAGTGAATTCAAAACTCGCACAATTTGTTATCAACTGATATCAACCTCGGATACTAGCTCTTTAAGGTTCATGTATTCTGGATCGCTGCTAAATGTCTCGAGGAGCTCCTTAAATGTTGGACGATCTTGCGGAGCGTACGACCAGCAACTTTGCATCACGACATACACGCCATCCGGACATTCTTCTGGTTTTTCGAGTCGTTCGCCTTTCTCCACGAGTTGAATCACCTGTTCATTTCAATTCTATCAATCGATTCATCGCTTAATTGCATATTTTATGTCTATTCATTGAAATTGACGAGGACGTACAATTTCCTGTCGGAAAAACTTACATCGACTCCTCTTCTGTCACCGTAAGGCTGCTGTCCGAATGAAAACATTTCCCAAAGTGTTACACCGAAACTCCAAACGTCACTGGCGTGAGAAAACGTCCCGAAATTGTACGACTCGGGAGCGTACCTAGAACACACACATTTTCAAATATTCGAGTCTCTCATCTTCTGTCAGTTTATCATTTATATTATTTAAATTAAGCAAAAGATTTCATTTCGTGGAAGCCCATTTTGAGCTTACCATTTTATCGGCCATTTTCCACCCTGGGTCGCTTTGTAATAATCGCTCGAACCAAAAGTTCTCGACAATCCAAAATCGCTGATTTTAGCCTGATGCCTCGAAGCCAGCAATATATTTCTAGCTGCAAGATCCCGGTGTACGAGTCTCATCTCCTCCAGATACATCATTCCTGTTGTCGAAACAGTTAATTTTATGTTGATTGTCGAGAATTCGTTGCAAAAATTATCACAATCTTGAAGTTGGCAATCAAAATTTTAATTTCTAGTTAGTAACTTAAAATCGAATTCACAGCGTTTTGGCTTCAATACATGAAAATTTTACCGAAAGCAAAATCTTGATCAATCAAGAAAATTAGAGGAATGGAAAATTTAGTAGCACAAAAAATCTTCGGTTGACAATGAATCTTACCACTCGCTATTTGCGAAGCCCAGATTTTCAGTTCATAATTCGGATTCACCCTGTCGGAGAATTCCAGTAAATATGCTAGCATCGATCCCAGAGGCACCAACTCTTGCACCTGGAATATAAATTCATGAATTTCTTGACCTTTGGCACAGTTTTTACAAATGTATGTACAGATATTTTCCAGATTTCAAATTTAATGCTCAAATTGGTCAAAATCTTTCCGTAAATGTTAATGACAGTATTTTAGTTTGTTGATTTTGGAAAAAATGTTATCACCATCAGCAATGGTGGGCCTTCGGAGAAACCAATGAGTTTGACGACACAGTGATGTTTTAGGGTCGTCATGAGACGCGCTTCCCGGAGGAATTCGTCACGTGTTGCATTATTGTGGGACTCTCTGAGTGTTTTTATAGCAACGGACTCAGAGGTGCCATTCACACCGATGTAAACCCCCTCGTACACGGCACCGAATTCCCCTTCGCCGAGTACCTCTCCGAGAATCAAATTTTCGCCGGGTATAAAGTCTGGAAATGTTAATTGTTATTGTGAGTCTCCGATTCGTGAAAGTGTTTTTTCTTAGATTTAACCTTTTTTTTGAAAAGTATCGTGTCCTTAGTATTTCTATTTTTGCAGAAGTCATTTTGAAAAAACCGACTATTGCCATTGTGATACCTTGGATGAGAGGCGTTACTGGATAGTTCAGATTCGTTTCCAACGACCTTCTTCTAATATCCATAGGCTCGTTATTCGATAGATTGATTTCAGGTCTAATATCCATTTGAAAAGTGATATTTTGGCAAGAGGTTGCAAATCCCGTGCTCGACGTTTCCGGAAGACGTGATTCGGTGTAACTCGTTTTGGGGCACGAACCTCTCTTTTTTGACAATGTATTCTGCAACATAAATTTGTACTCACAGTAAATATTGTCACAGAAAATATTGTATCAGATAAATCGAGTCACAGATTGCAAAGATACTAACGCCATTAAAAATTGAGGGTGGCATTTCCGGTATCGGAGGTCTTGGTCCCGGCGGTATTGGGTAAACCAACGGTCCTGGTAATCCGTCTGGCATACAACGATAATGATCGACGACGTGTTCGAGCGAGGATAGATAAGGACCGTTGTCGATGAAGAGACACTCGTTCTGTTTCACAATATTAATAAAAACGTTGGTAAAAATCTTCAAAAATGATATTTAGAAAATTAAATATTTTTAAGAACATTTGCAATTTTTGTTAAACGCGAATGGTGAGTGCAGTGCGTGTGCTGCGTTATTCCTTACTTTATTCTCTCTGGTTCAAATGTAATTAATTGTGAGCAACCAAGATGAAATTAAATATTTCAAAAAGTAAATTCCTTCCTTAAATTTTGCCTGATCCACGATAACGGAAGAGCAAATATTTTCTTTCGTTTCGTTACTCACTTGTTTCTTTATTTGGAAATGAAAGTCTTGGTGATGATACATAACGGTGAGAACGTAAGTTCCCCCACGTCGATCACTAAATCGAACGAGAAAGGAACCATCGCGATCTCCGTGTTTGTGAAGCAAGGCAATCGCTTCTTGTCGATCTAAAGTGCCATGATACCAGTCGCTTCTTTTCTCCTTTGGTGTTGGACTTTCGTAATTGCCTGAAAGGAAATGGAAGTCAGAAGTAAATGAATTTGAACTCATTTTTTTGGAAAGTGGGTCAACACAGAACTCAATTTCGCGTGTGTCAAGAATTTATCTTTATCAACTATTGACTAGTATATTTGAAAATATTCAAGAATGAGTAAAGCTTTTTTTCTATTTTTTGTATCCTCCAAATTTCAAGAAAGCTCCACATATTGCCAACGATTTTCCGGATTTTTATAAATTGAAGGAAAAAAAGTAATTCTATTTTTCTTGACACTAATAAGAGCTCGTTAAAACGTAGAAATTTTTGCAAACTCACGCAAAAGTTTCAGACATTCTGTGTGTCCGTTTCTTCTTGCAAGGTCAGCAGGAATGTCATCAGCGAGAGTACGCGGTTTTACCGGTGCGTTCATCGACAGTAAAACTTGAATGACTTCTTTGTGACCAGCGCTTGCAGCTTCGTGTAGTGGTACCATACCTTGAAAATGAAAATAGGAATAAATAATCAACAATTCAATTTCAGTTAAATAAGAGGAAGGGCTGAGGTGTTTTTCGTAAACTCGATTCACCTGTTTCTGTGTGTCTCGCCTGTACATTCGCGCCTCCATTGATGAGAATTCTCACAGTGCTGGGTAGATTACTTTGGCAAGCGTACTGAAAGATAATCGTTATTTCGCCATAAACATGAGAATATAAGCACGAATTAATTAAAACCATACGTACAGATTATTTGAATTATCTCTTTCCCTTCACAGCGATTCTCATGGTAATTAATATATTTGAAAAATGCAGCCCAACTAATTCGAAAAATTGACGGGTTGTTATTTGGATATAAAAAACCGTTGTTTAAATTGTTTTAGAAAGTAAAAGCATGCATGGAATTTTTGCTGAGTTCTCAAACTCGTTTCGTAACTTTTCAAAAGAACGGGCTAAATATGAATCACTTTATTACTAGTTGAATTGATTGGTGTTGCCTCATAGCAGCAAACTTCTTAATTAGCGATTTACCTTGTTTCTTATCGTAGGTTCTTTAATCCTGTGAGCTGCATATAAATACAATCGTTTTGTACGTTAAAGATATTAAACAGTAATAAATCTATAGAATGACCTGAAAAATCATTTTTTTGAATACACCGAATTACTTTTTTGTAACTACCGTTGCTTTTTTTCCTAACAAATTTTTTTTGTTCGTTTAAAATATTTAAACAGATCAATGGGACGTGAACTCACGTGCAGGGGTGTGTAGCCAGCGGAATCTCGACAATTCACACTGGCTTTGTTTTCTATTAACTTTTTGAGAATCTCATCCGCCCCATCTTTAGCAGCCAAATGTACAGCCGTTTGTCCCAATTGATTTTTAGCCTCTAGACTTCTGTATCCACATTTCAACAGCTCAGAAACAATAGTATAATTCCCTTGTATCGTAGCTCTGTGCAACAGATTTGTTCTTCCGTGTCTTCTTGTATCGTGTGGAGGAGAAATACCTTTGCATGGAGTCGTCAACTTTATTTCAAGACTGTGATTACCTTCCTGATAATATTCTATGAGAGTATCAAGACCATGAATCGTCGTTTCGTCATCTAGAAATGCGTGGAAAAACATTTTCCTTATTCATCAATTAACTCATTATGTTTAGGGTTGCTCATGTTTTATTTTGCTCATATCTTTTCAAGATTTCACAAAAATTTGCCCAATTTTGAAGCTCTTAAGTTTCTTCTAATTTTATGTTACATAGAATCAAATTACCATGTCTTACATCGTAAAGTACTTTTTCAGTTTGATTATCTTTAAACTAATGCACCCCTGTGCACCGTTGAGAAGCAATTACTTCAAGAAAAACAGTCAAGATAGCAAATAAAAATCAGCAGAATTGTCATACCAATTGAAAAAAAAGCATCTTCTCCATGCTTTCTTATCTGATAGTGAATAACTTCGCCATCGTGAAGTACAGACAGAACGTAATCCCCTGACGATGTGCTGCTTTCTCTGACAAGGAAAGTGCCATCTTCGTACTCTTCTGAAATATATTTTTATTCCATTCTTTGAATGATTATTATTGTATCGATTAATCACATTATTCAGGAATACTGTTATATATATTACTCAACTATTATATTTATTCATAGCCAATTATTATAAAATTCATTAAAGGTGAAGCATGGACATCAATAATTTCTCATCCTCTTGTTCGTGAGATTTGTTCGATACAGTAGTGTCATCATGAAACATGTTTATGACTGAATTATCATTTAAGCAGAATTTTGATTGATCAACAATGTAATCGAGGAACAATAAAAAAATGATACATAAGAAAAAATCATAATAATCGCTTCGGTAACAAGGTGAGATGAACATTAGAATAGTTTCAATTTATAGAAAATAGGCAAACTATTTCATGTGTTGATAGAAACTTGAAAAAAATTACTTTTCCAGTAGTTGCTAACAAATAGGAGAGCTAGCCTACGAGGCATTGTAATTTTGTTACAATCAATTTCACTTTGAGAATAGTGTACAGGTAAATACTGTTGATCACTAATTTTTACAATTTTCATTGTTGCATTTTTATTTTGAAAACGAGACCATTGAATGAAAAAATAACAGATATTACCCACTTTGATGTTATATTAATTGTAATCCTTTTTTTAAAAAAGATACGATTAATACGAAATTAAACTCAAAACGAATTTAATTTAAAAATTCGCAGAGAATTAGCATGACTCTACTTCATTGTTATACTCAATGAAACGCAAACATAACAATAGTTACTGACAAAGCATCGAACATACGTGCTTACCTGATTTCAGCAGATTTTCAGCACCTTCTCGCGACAAATTACCATGGAACCAGCATAAATCTTCTTCGGATCCCATCCTCGTTGAATCGAGAAAATTTTTTGACAATTACAATTATTCTTAACGATTTCTACATGCGAGAAAACTTTTCATGTCTGTTTGATCTTTAGACAGCATCCGAAACGTCAAAAGTGCGCTGAGAGTTTATCCGTCACCTGTACACGCACGCGATTGAATTCTGACAAAATTGTCTTTGCGAATTGAGAATAGAAATCGAATGTTAAGTCTGAGCTGAATTTTAGGAAATTTTTTCCTAACGTGGGAACTGTCAAAAAAGGAAGACACCACCGTGCGCTTGGCACTAACGATGAACAGTGGGTTAAACTCGTACAAGCTGACGCATAACACCGAGACCAAATAAAACGGACGCACACTCAGAGCGAATTTTCTTGTGTCTACATAACTCCAGCTCCGGGTTCATTGGAAAATTGCATTTATTTTAAATGGCCATTATTATTCGTCATGCTGTGTGCTGTGTGTGAGAGAACGGTGAGAACGAACGAGGTTCACTCTCTCGTGGCTTGCCTACGCAGTATATCCATGCGTCCATAGAAAATGATAAATGATCTACAATCGATGTATAGTTATCTTCTGACGAAAAACATGTTATAATTTTTGTCATTTTTGATGATTCTTTCGAAATTTCTTCAAATTTCTTTATAATGAAAATTAATTTGCAACGACCTCAATACAGTTTAAACAGCATTATATTGATAATCAAAAAGCGAGAAGATGATTTTGTTTCAAAGCAATGACGTCGCAAAAAACTCGATCGGTAACCCCAAAAGTAAATATTTTTCGAACCGCCATATAGCATTATCCATATTTTGATTTAAGGAAATGCATTTCTAAAAATTCGTGCTGGAAAAATGTGATAAAGTGTCTTAATTTGAAAAACTGCCAACTGAACACATATTCCCATCGCACTGGCGTTTGCATTAAAAAGCAGACTTTCATAGGGACGATTATTTGACGGTGGTTATTTAACCGTTATGACAGCAGCACTATTTTTTCTCTTCACACAAGTATAATACACATTGTTTGTTTCAAGTTTATTATCAAACGTTTTAACTATAATCGACTACTCGTAAAATAAATAAAAAATCGATTTTTTCAAAAGCACAACAATGATCCGCCATCATAAAATTTTCGACTCGTGATTTAAATCGTATGTCCGCGCCCACGTCCGCACCTCGCACCGCTGCCAGTGCGATTCGATGCAACGTGGGTTGCATTCGTGTGTTGCACATCGTATGCATAAAAAATAAGGAAAAAAAATCTGTGATAATCCAATATGAATAGTGTTATGAATGATTCTGACAGCGAGGATGAACTGCCGCCCGGGTGGGAGGAACGCACGACTCTCGATGGAAATGTTTATTACGTAAAGTGAGTCCAGCATATTTTTTGTTTATATTGCATCGGTGTCTCCATTGAAAGTCAATTGTACGGATTGTACCGCACGAAAGTTTTAGTAAAGTACTCTTACTTTATTTACGATAAAATTCAAATAGAATTCTCATTTGAAAATTTATAAACGTTCTAAAGTGAACCAATATTAACAAGAATAGTATTGATAATAATGATAATAGTAGTAGAGTCGGTTTATTAATTTTTCATAAGACAACTTTCTCTTCGCAAGAATCATCATCGACCTAGAACGATTTTCACAGGCATTGCTCGATAATTCAATTGTATAATTCGTACATGTGTCATTTTTTTATCTCAGCCATTATACCAAAGGTTCCCAGTGGACGCATCCCCGAACCGGCCGCAAAAAAACTGTCGAAGGAGGTATTAATATTTCGAACAATAAATTAAGAAAAAAATTTTAAATTCTTTTTATGAAGAAGTCGTTTAATCGAGTTCTAAAAACAGATTCTTTGAACAATTGAAAACTTTTGTAATTGGATGAAAAAAAAATTTGTATTTTTTTGCACATGAGATAGAAAAAAGGTGCAAATGAAAAAAAGAAGAATTTTCAATTGATTGGTTTCACGTGTATTAGAATTACCATCTGGTTGGGAAAAGTGCATTTCTGAAGATGGAAAGGTGATATTTGTCGACCATATGCATCGAACAACTACATACACCGATCCTCGTTTGGCTTTTGCCACCGAGTACAGAGAAGCGTCACAGCCAGTTAGACAACGCTTTGATGGAAGCAGTACAGCTCTGGCTGTTCTTCATGGCAGAGATTTGCGAAAAAAATTGGCTCTTGTTACAGGAGCTAATACGGGTATAGGTAATAACATGGAAAAATTCATAGTAAATGGAGGAACTTTTCAATCCCACAATTTTCAATCCTAAACCCGTCCAATGGGAATGAGAGTGACCAAAAAAGTTTCTTTTGTATAAGAAGTACAAAGAGTGATGTATAATAATCTGATATGAGTAATCTGATATGAGGAATATTTTATGCTTAAATGATTTGAGTCGCTATTGATCCTATTGTTAGGTTTACATTTAAAAGAATGTATTGTAGGGGTCAGAGTGAAGAGGACTGTATAATTCTAATAATTGTGAAAACTTTGTCAAAGGTTTTGAAACTGCTAGATCTCTTGCGTTCCATGGTTGCAAAGTAATACTAGCTTGCAGAGATATCAAAAAAGCTGAAGAAGCGGTGGAAAGAATACAAAACGAAAGGGACAATACATCGTGTGATACATTGCAGCTGGATTTGTCTTCTCTCCACAGTGTTAAGGAAGCAGCTGAGAAATTTAAACAAAAGTACAGGTACGAGAGATTGCAGCTGAATTTTTCATTCCCTTCGATAGGAATTCTTTTTTATACATTACGTTTATTTATTGCTCACCAATCGAAAATCCGTAAGCAAAAATCTTTCAATAATCACCAAGAAATTGAAAAAACCAATCATTTTAAAATTTTAGGACACTGAACATTCTCATATTGAACGCCGGAGTGTTCGCATTGCCTTATACCCTCACGGACGATGGATATGAAATGACGTTTCAAGTGAACCATTTATCTCATTATTATCTCACGTTATTGTTGGAAAATCCATTGCGAAGTTGTCGGAATTCTAGGATTGTAGTACTTGCTAGCGAATCTCACAGGTAATTCGTTTGTAAGTCAAAATTTTAAATAACTCTCGTTGAACAGTTATAATAAACATGTCCAAATGTAAAATTCCAGATTTTCATCTCTGCAATGTCCTGAAGATATTCACCCTTTAACTCTTTCGCCACCGGCTCATAGATATTGGTCGATGGGTGCATACAACAATTCAAAATTGTGCAATGTTCTCTTTGCTCATGAATTGGCGAAATGTTGGCCATCGGTTAGCGTATTTAGTTGTCATCCAGGAAACATGGTTTCTTCGGACCTTTCCCGATACTCTTGGATGTATCGTTTTCTATTTTCACTCGTTCGACCCTTCACTAAATCGTTGGTGAGTTTTCAATGTTAAAAGAATTACTGTAATAAGAGTTCTTGAATGAACTCTTCATGATTCAAGGGACCCAAAAACGAAGGCGAAACGCCAGATTCTTTCATTCTTTTCTCGAATTTGAAAATTGAATGTTATTCTTCATTTATTGAGTCCTTATGATTACGAACGATATAAAATTTTCGATAATTTTTTAAAAGCAACAAGCAGCAAGTACACCAGTATTTTGCGCGACAGCACCAGAACTGCAGGGAGCAACAGGAATCTATTTCAATAATTGCTATCGCTGCGACCCATCTAGCATCTCTCAAGATCCGGCAATGGCTGCACGTCTCTGGACAGTTAGTCAAGAGATGATAATCAACGTAGTAAAAAGAGACAAACTTTGGTATGATTTAGCGTTGAAGTAAAATAATATAAGTTTTTATATTACAAATAATGAAACTACGAAACGTAATTCTGCACAAAAACTTCAGCCTCGATAAGTTTTGAGAAACGATTCAAGGATGAAGAAGATAAATGTAAATTGTAAATTCTAATTATCATTGTATATTTTTCATTACACTGTACATAATATTTGTGAAAAGAAAAAGTAAATTAACTCGCATAAAATTCTTTGAGATAATCAGCCGTTGGCTTGAGTATAGCTTTGTCCCGAAGACTCACAACCCAGCCTGGCTCCAATCCATAAAATATCTGACGTGGATCTTTTCGGAAAGTCAACATTTCGTAATTCGGATCCTCCTCAATTTTTGGCAATACGTAACCGTATTTTTGCGACAGCACTAAACGTTCCCAAGAAACCTTTTCAGGATCAGCCAAATATCCCCTTGTTGCTGCGCTTGAATAGTACTCCAAACAATCCATTGGTGGCAACATTCGGCGAGGGATAGGAACGCCTGTGAATTCGAATTCGTAAACATTACTGAGAAAAAAAACGAATGCAGGAATGTCAAGAAAATTTCGCGATTTAGTCAATCGATTTTTTCGGCTGAACGACAGCATAATTATTTTCTTTCCCTATGTTGACTTTTGTTAAGTATATTTCCGAACTGACAAAATGATCGAGGTCGTTCAGATTCCACGGAATTCGAGTTTCAAAAACGCGAAAATTTGCACTTACCTCTTCGGAAAAATTTTCTTGTGTCTATGAGGCATTGCAAACTGTGTAGATCGTAATAAGCTGTGGAAATTACGCCACCATTTTTTTCTACTGCTGCTATCACGGGCTCACTTGCCCATTGAACTTCAATATTCACTTTTGCCTTGAATGCTTCTGATCCCTAGAAAACATCATCGAATAATCGAAATAAACAGGTGTTCTTATAATGTAAGAATATTTTTTAAGTTTTGTTTCGTGATACGTGTTGTCGAGCTTTTTGATATTTCTTATCAAACTTCTAGAAAAAAAATCTGTCCAGAACCAGAGTTGACTTGAATGAATTAACTACTCACTTCATCAGTAAGATGAACACCGGCGTGCTTCCTATCTGGTTCAATTCCATAAATGCCTGTATTTATTAAGGCTGTGAGGTCGATAGGTTTCGAAGTATCGAGCCTGTTAGTGTCAATCAACAACTGCAGTTGATGTAGCGAAAGAGGTGGATACTGTCGTCGGAGACTGTAAATGTAAATGTAAAAATAGTGACATTTTGTAGCTTCTGATTGACAATGGGAACTTGTGTTTCAAATTCAAACGAATTTTTCCTACATTAAAAAAAGATCAAAAAATATCTTCTTATACTGAAAATATTTTATTTTTAATATTATTTCGTGTTTGTGCACATGTCTTTATTATTCTTTTGATGTATTTGATCTTGAAGTACCAATGATTATTTTAGAGTTGATTGAATTTTCATACCCAGTTGAGATTCAATTTTGTAAAATAAGACTCGTTTTGGACTTCCAACAAAATAAGATCAAAGAATGAGGTACAACTTTCCTTCCTCAAAATATGAAGCATTTCCAACAAAAACAAAATTTGCCTTTCCAGTTATCTTTTTTGTACTCATGTCTGATAAAGTATCTCGAGAAGCAAAATTTCCTTTTTTCCTTACTGATGTCCTTTGTAATATGGCTCGTAACCGAATCTCAGGTAAAACGGATTATTTCCAGTCTCGTAACCAGGTCTCATGTAATTCTGTCGCTGACCTGATCCTTTATTACCAGCTCCATGCTTGTCACCGCCGTGTTGACCTCGTCCTCTTGTATCCTTAGCAAAGAAAAATAACAGAACGTGATCAATGACGTAAAAAGTCTGGCAACATCAAATTTATAGATTTAATTAATAATTATTGCTGATTTCACAAAGGAAGTAATAACCTTTTTAAAAGTACCGGGATCGGGTCTCAAATTTCGGAGACACACGCGAGGCAATGATTTTAACATTGTCAACGCGAACTCGCGTCCGAATTTAGGCCCACTCGCCATAATTCGTGGACTATATATTAAATTAGCGGTTATTTATTGTTCTATTCTAGTATAAATCGCTAAATCCGACGATTGAGATTTACAAAACTGACATAACCTTAACCACCAATATATAGTTACTACAAACCACTGAATATATTGATCAATAAAGGGAGGAGCCTCCTATGTTGTGCAAACCACCGGGAAAAAACATTAAATTTAAGCGGGAAAATTGGAATAGAACAAATATGAATAGGATCATTGGCGTTTCGGTCAATTCCAGCTATAAAAAGTAAATATTTTTATCACATATTTTCGTTGAATTCGATATTTTTTCCACAAATTATTAACAACGCCTCGTCTATAATAAAAAAAGCTGGACAAATTTTTCACGAGTTGTCTCGGTCGGTAAGAAGATCGATCAGTGTTTTTCTCAAAATGACGATTTAAATTCATACATATATATAATCAATTGGCCATTATCAGCAGAAGCTCGAGATTAATCTTCCTTTCATTTATCTAAAATATTCATTCATCATATACAGAATACAATTAAGAAATGCTCATCTCGTTCTGCCATTGTCGTTCAATCGGTGTGATGCGTATTATGACGTTGGCTTGAATCAGCTGTCTAATCTTCGGCATACTTCGTCATCGCATTATTATCCGTATACCACTTGTCACGGCTGCGAATAAATGAAACCAGTCGATTTGTTTTCTTACTAACGTAAAAATAAGTGGTAGTAATTCATTTACGTGGAAAAGATTCATAAAATTCTATAAAATGGAGCGGGCTCTTGAAAAAATGATGGAAGACATGTAAGTTATGGAGCATATTATTGTTTCATTTTTACTCATTGACTGATTTATTTACGTATATAACCACATATAGAACCAATGCTGAAGGTGTCACAGGCTGTGTCTTTGCAGATCAAGCCGGTCTTTGCCTGGGAGGTATGTACAATTTGTAAGAACATTTTTTCATTCCATATTTTCACATAGAAATAGCATGGTAACTTCAAAAAAAGTTAATTATGTTTTACTATCATATTCGGAAAAACTTTCAATCTAGCTACATTGAAAAATCATCACGAAACCAAAATATCTTCATACGAATTCAAAATCATGTTTCTCTAGTCAAAGGAACTGCATCTGCTGACAGCGCTGGATTAATAGCAGCCATCGCGGATCAAGCCAGCAAACTTCAGCCTGGATCGGAAGCTCCTACAATTTGTTTGGAAAGTGACACGAGGTACTTTTTCAAACTATTCTTAACAACATTGTAATAGTTTCTATGATACATGAAAGACTACACACAAATAAAATCATTTGACATTTGATTTTGAGAAACTTTTAAATTATTGAATTTCACAACTGTTTTCAAGAATTTCAACGATGTTTGACTTTTAAATTGAAGACATAAATAGAAATTAATTTAGGCATTCTGCAAGAATCAAAAGTCATGTACCATCTCACTGACGTTACTTGTATTGCTTTTTTACAACAAAATGGAGAGAAATTAAATCGTACAATCATTGCGAATACTTGCTGAGAAAATTTCATGTTTTTAAAGATTGATTCAATTTCGATTTGTTTTACGCATTGATGAATTTTGCATTCACTGTTTGAATCCCTCCGACAGGGAAGGGTAAATGGAATTTGAATAATAATGAAAACGTTTTGAAATAAATAATGATTTATAATAACAATTCTTACACTTCATGATAAACGTTCAATGACACAATAATGTTCACGAAAATAAAAATATTTTAGAAAATGACAAATTATTTTAACAGACAATGCCTGATACGGCGTGAAGGGCCAATGATCGGGGCCGTTTACAAAAATCCCACCCACTGAAAACTCGAGCATCTCTGGCGTAAGCGCGACAAAAATCGACGTTTTTATTTTTTTGTATAAACAAATATCCTGCTGAATTATTTATCGAATGAAAAATCGAATCGTAATTCTTGGCAAAACACTCATAATTATGAAGACGACATCTTCATGGACCACGAGTAAGTGATAAGGAAAAACTGATAAAATTGTGCAAATTTATGAAATAAAGTTACGATATGATAGTCAATTATCAGTTTTCATTCAGCTCGTTACAGTATGGATGGATTTTTGTCATTTTCGCGCTCAACGCGACTAACAATTTTCGGACGTTTCGATTTATTAGTTTTTTTGTTTTCACTCGATCAACTAAGTACTTTAATTAAGGTCAATCATTCTTCCTACTACTCGTTGCAGCGTTTTGACGATTTCGTCGCTCGTACCATTTGTTTACCGCTATCTTTATAAGTTCGTCGTGTTCGTAGACCCAGGACAATAAAACTACGACAAACATCACTATACCAACGAGCAGATGGAGCAATTTTTCCTCAGGAAATAGATAAGCCTAAAAACAAATTCACATTTTAAGAGTTAAAATTAGCTGAAAATATTTATGTTTTAAAACACATGTAAAAAGCCTCGTTCACTTTTTCATTCCTTCGTTCACCGGCTACACACATGGGTCTTAATGATTCACGTGTGTAGTCGGTAGTGCAAATTTCGTAAAATAATACTTGGACGTTGGACTGCCGAAAGTCCAACGAATTCTTCTAACGTAATAAGCTGTTCAGAAATCAATATTTTTACAGTATAAAAAAAAATGTTATTCTGAAATTTTCTGAAAGAAATGAGAAATCTTACTTGAGATATATTCGTTACCAAAGCCGAGACTATGAGAGTCGAAGTGAAAACGGGTGTGGGAACGATGCCGCGGAGCGGACGATAAACCGTATCACGGTGTCGCTTGTTGATAAACATAGTCGAGTGAATAATCCTGAGTCCCATATTGACGCAATTACCGAAAATAAAGCCAACGGGGCCGAACCACGTTGCTAGGAGATAAGAGGCGCAGAGAAAAGCTGCCGATTCGTAAATCATGATGAGATTGCTCTTGTTTATCGTCACGCTGTCCGCTGTTGCGTTCGTATAACATTCCGTAACGCCATTTATTCCCAAAAGTAAAACTGCCAAACAGTGCGCACGTAATAGAAGAACAGGCAAACTTGTCGTCAATTTGGCCCCTCCGTACAGCCACAGAAGAGTTGACGAGTATGATTGACCGAATACGAAAACTACGAGGCCCAACGAAGCCACGGTCGAACACAAGTGCGTTAGTACATTTACACTTTCACGGATTTTTGTCTGTCAAAAAATAAACAAAAATAACTATTCCTTAATCGAATGACAACATTTTATATTCCTATTCATTTTACGCGAAAGTTAAAGAGATACAACGTACCGGGTTTTGATCCGATAATGACTGATCACGTTTGACCATTTGTGTAAAATAAAAATAGCCACTATCTTCGATCGGCCGGAAGATGAATCTTGCTGCTAGAGATCCTAAATTATTCACAACCTCGTAAGTACCCTGCAAATAAATCGAACAGAATCGACAGAGTAGATTTTTCTACAAGAATTAGAATGGAAAAATATCAGTGATAACGATTTAATATTGAGATTTTACCTGTTCGGTGAACGTCAATACTGGAAGTATCGTCATAATTAATCTCTCGCCCTCTGTTAATATTTGCTTGAGTATGCCTTGCCGGAAAAAGCTCCACGTCAGTACAGTCAATTTTTCGTCGAAACGAACTCCCTGCTTGGACATCGTTCAGATAAAACAATAATTATGAAAAAATACGAATTTACTGTTTTCCGATCATTCACTACGTACGCTGTTCTGCAATTGTCCTGGCAAAAAATCCTTCACCGAATGAAATGGAAATTCTTTTGGTACCAGCTCGTCGGAACTATCGCGTACTGACATTTTTCTCTTTCTGCTCGATTTGTTCAACGTTTTAATGTAATAATGAAAATAAGTGTAATGACTGATTGTGTAAAATATCGCTGCAACTAGCTGTGCAACGCCGAAAGCGAGGAGAGCATTTTCAGGTCGGTATAGAACCAACGGAACGAATGTGAGAGTTCGAAAAGCGATCATTGCTGTGTCGAGAATTATCTGAAATTTGTTAAACCTTGTTATTAAACATATGGAAAAAATATGAACACGTTCATATTTGGAACCCTTAATCATCATTTTGTAAAAACAATAACACAATATGACAAAAAATGTGTTTTTCACATCGAAGTATTCAACAGAAATTTACTCCAGTTTTAGTTTGACCGAACCATCATTTTTGCTTCTTTTTTCAAGTTCAATAATGAAATATTGCTATTTTTAATACAATAGTCCGAGCAATTTTGAAACAGTGATATCAGAGAGATACAAAATGCATGCAAACCTATCAGTACTATAATTATCTACTATTTAAGTTTTTTAACATAAGGCAAGATTTGTTCATGCCTTCTGTAAAGAAGTGCAATTATAAACGAAAAGAGTCTTGGTATTTAACAAGTAGCATACCTTCAGTCTGACGAAGAGGAAGGCGCTGGATACAAGCTGAACGACCAGAGATGAAAGTTCAATGATACAGGAAATAGCGACGGCGACGACAGCGAACGAGTAATAGGATGGTAGAGCCTCGGTGGTAGTGAGGGTGAAGAGCCATATGTACCCGAAAATCAATGACATTATGACACATATGGGTACCCTGTGAAAATAGTCTTGGTACTCCTTAAAGCCCCAAAAGGAACACCATAATTTTAGCGCCAATTGTACCCAACTAACGTAAGCCATAACAAGTTAACGACTTGTGCCCAATTATGATCAGCCGTGTTGGTCAGACATGCTTTCATGAATGGTTCTCGAGACAAGAACAGTATCATGGACTCCAGGAGTAGTAATCTGACATTCATCACGCCCAATACCGCTTGACCGACGTGCCGCACGACAAAGGCATTTAGGACAAAAGTTACACAGCGACATAATATCTGGAAAATAAAAAATCTATTTAAAACTATTTTATTCATCACTGTAGCTAAATAATTACTCCAAGTGTTGTTTCTTTAGCATGCAAGGATGAGATTTGGTCTTGAAAAATTATTGACACAAATGGTTATTTTGGGCAAATCATTAATCGGTGACATTAAAATAGGAAAAATTTGAATTAACTCATTTTTGAGAAAACTTAGAATGAGCGAGTCAGCTAAGTCCTGTAGACTCACTGTCTACAAGGAGGTAGCACAAAAATTTATTTATAGAGTTGATAGAATAATTATAGTAATAGTTATATATAAAAAATTCTAGATATAGTAGTTATTACTTGAATATATATCAACTATAGTGATAACAGTTGAGTTTTATTTAAAACAGAGTGGATAGATTCAAATTGACAAGTGTATCAAATGTTCTCAACTAACCTGAAATACAATATTGAAGGAAGCATTTTCTAAACTGCTTTTCAAAATGTTCTGTGCCATTTTGACACAATGAAGTTACGCTGTCCAAGAGACAGAGCCTCGTCTCATGTGTCAGACTAATGAAAAATAATATTCTATCGGCGTGGCTGGACGTGTTGTCGTCGCCATATTTTAATATTCTCTCGTCCTCGAACGTCGTTCATCAATCATCCATACAAAACGCCACGTCGAATCAGCTGATCACCAGTCGTGGAATAGCGCCAGAACGGTGCTCAAACAAACGATTTCGAACAAATTTGTTACAAATATTGCTCGAATTGAACGTTCTCTACTATTGAAGGATAATTGGAATTTGGAATATTTCGGAGGATTAATGGATATTCGGAATGTGCGCAACAATTTATAAATCTAATTATCGAATCTATATTCGCTCAGTACAACAAAAAGAATTTAAAAAGCTGCGACACATTGTTTCGGCTGTATATATTCCGAAAAATATTCGATATTTGATTAATAATTCATTAATTGTATTCAGGTATTTGAGCTAGCTGCATATGCATCATTCTGATAACGTTCACTTCCGAACGGACATGCACGATAATGTGCGAGTTTAAATATTATCACCGCAGAGAGTAAATACAGAATGCAAAATACCAGAACATATTGAGCATGTGTCTACCAAATCCTACCAATAAAAAAAATGCCAGACGCTTGGATCTGTGGGGGTTTTGATGTAATAACTAACACCACACAATATCTGTATATGATAAAATATAGAATTTTATTCGCACTCTTCTATTCTTTGGTTATCACAGCAAATGACTGTTTTGTTTGAACACTCTTTTTTCGATTAATCCGCCGCAGCAGCTTTGGCTGTATTTCTTTTGGCGGGATTAATCCTCGATTAATCGGAAAGTGATGCGTTGTTTTCGCTGCCGCTTTTTTGTCGGAGCGCTTTCGTCGGCTTGTTAATGCTGACGCTCCGCGTCAAACTCCGGAACTTGTGGCGAGGTTGCCTCAGATCATCACAAGCCGTAATCCAAAATCCAACCAATCCAAAGATAAGTTAACATTCATATTACAAGGCCAGTTATGTCATCGTTCCATCGATTAAATTCGCATTGCGGCCACACAAGCATATTTGTGTGTTGTGTATATATATAGATATCACACATATTAATGTATCCGCCGCCGTGTAAAAGGTTGACGACTTTTAGAAAATTTTAAACCAGTACGAAATCTCGATAAATAAATCAAACGTTGAAATGTTGCAAGAGAAAAACAAATTTTATCCCCGCGGCTGTCTCGTACAGTTACGCGGGAAATCTCCCCCGCGGACTTTCTATTGACTGTACTACAAAAACACCCGTAAAGCTTTCCCTCTCTTTCACACACACTTTTTTCTCGTTCTTGCTCTCTCTTTCTCGATCGACAAAAATCTCTACCAATACACACGTAAGCACTAAGCAGAAGCGGTGGCTCCGAGGATTTTCAGTTCGCGCACGTCCTTTGCACGGGGTGTATTACTCGCATCATTTACTTTACACTCTTCAAAAAATCATCTTGATACATCAATAGCTGATAATCGTTTTTTCGAATATCAAGCCGATTTGAAAAATCATTGATAAAGGCAAGTATTTAGACAAAACATCGAGTCCTTATTTACTCGAAAAATCTCGTACAATCTCGCTCGAGGCGAGGAAATTCTGATCAATCGATAAAGTGAGAGCCGTACATCGCGGACTAAAAAAAATTTCGATCTTTTTTCTCACAATTTCGATCGCTTTCGATTTCCATATTTGTACCTCACTTTCCCTTGTGTTTAAAATAAACTTCTTATCAACGTTTATTTCCATCCCTCTCTCTCTCTCTCTCGCTCTGTAAGAGTTACAATTAAATTGAAAACTCATGGGTATATATATTTTTATTTTTTTATTTTAGAGCATTATCTGAATCTCGTGTAATCGCATAATCTATATAAAAATGCCCTATCGCGGAAGATTTCGTATTTTTGCCAAGGCGTGCCTCGTATCATCACGAGTGAATAGTAGAAGTGATACGAATTCGTTAATAATCGCCGGTCTCGCGACACGTATCGCAGTCAGAAATTTTTCATCTACCAAGGCATTGAACATGAGGTGAGTTATAAATGAACCCTATAATTATCTATCATCGTCACTGTACTTTCCTCGATGTTCTTTTTTTACGTCAATACTTATGCGGGCTTTTGATCTTGAAATTTTTTTTTTTTTGTAATTCAACAAAATTCGGCTAAAATGAAACATTTTCGTAATTTTTATGATACGCAATAGATATACGTGCTGCAAAATAAGCAGCCACTTGAAGGTCGAGTCATTCTCTATCATTTTTTTTAATCGTTTATTTTAAAATTCATAACCGTTTTTTTGTTTTTCATCAATTCATCTGCACTAGTCCAATTCTAATAAGGGGAAATTCGAAAAATCGAATGACATGAAAAAAATGTATTTATATAATTGGACCGTTTATGTTTATGTAAATGTTTATGTAAATTACTAAAAAATAAGTGAAATATTATTATTTTTCACTGTAATGAAGAAAAATTCAAGAAATTCATGTAAGTTGTTTTAACTTTAAATATTCAAGGTTTGTGCAATTTGTCAACAAAAATGGAGGACCCCAACATCTCGGTGTTCAGTTACAACCAGGTGGTGATATTATTGACGTCTCTGCTGTAAATTCAAGAATTCCTAACAATTTAAAAAAGTTTCTCGAAGGCGGAGATGAACTTCTGAATAAAGCCAAAAGGTAAAAAAAAACATGTCCAACAGAGTGATATTCTATGTTTCATTCAATACATCAGAAAACGAAAATTTTTGGCCACGTAATATTATACTTTGACTTAATTAATATGAACAATTCATAGAGGTTTCTGTTTTAAAAATGCTTCATATTTCTTTAGGAAGGAAAACGACAATTTTAAGGCACTGGTTGAGAGGTTTGTCCCAAGAAGTGTGAACCCAACAATTGTTTTGTGATTTAAGAATTATTTACGTGTTTATTTTCTTTTCCCCTGGCCAAATGTTCAATATCGTGAACTATTATTCAGTGATTAGATAATTGAAATGAAAATTGCTACTACACTGATTCCAAATTGTAAAGATAATTTTGCATATCATTTTTCCTACAAGCGAATGCCTGAAAAATCCTTTTTTAACTAACGATTGAATTTTCATAGAAATTCCACTCAAAACGGTAAACATTTGAAACTGAATAATCAAAATATCCACAGTGTGAAGAAAAGTGTTATGAATTTCCGTATAGTGTGATAAAAACTGTTGAAAATGGGATGCCATAATTATTGTTGTGTGAAAATTCCTCTGTACGAGTGATTAAGAATGAAAATCAATGTGAAGCTAATATTTTACCTGTATCTGAAATGACTAATAGAATCATAGCGGAGGGACGAAGCAGTATAGCAGAATCAGAAGTCCATTTCCTCGCACCCATAGATCGAATGGACAAATTGGCCTGTGTTGGGCTCAATTACAGCGGACACTGTACAGAGCAAGGCATCAAACCACCCGACAGCCCTGTTATATTCAGCAAATTTCCAAGCAATATTATTGGGCCTACGGATAACCTTGTGCTGCCATCAATATCCGATGTAAGTAGAAGTGAATAAATTGAAATGGAAGAAAAACGGTTTCTTTGAATATACTTTATTTCTCTTTGAATTTTTTCTCTTGAAATACCCAAGGAAATTTTTTCAAATTGTCCATCATGTAAGAGAGATTAAAAATTTCATTCTTTTTTTTATTTTAACTTGACAGTTTGCCTGACAGAAATAATTTTTCATGTTCTCACGAAATTAAATGGTTTGTCACCATTTACAATCCTCAAAGTATGGACTGATCTTAAAGTTTTATTCTATAGAAAGTCGACTGGGAGGCCGAGCTCGCCATAGTTATCGGCAAAAAGTGCAAAGGTCTCAACAATCACGAAGCCGAAGATTGCATATTCGGTTACACAGTTGCTCAGGACATATCAGCTCGCGACTGGCAGAAAGGCAAAAGGAACGGTGGTCAATTTCTTCTGGGCAAGGCGATGGACACGTTTTGTCCTCTTGGACCAGCTGTTGTTACTAAAGAGTCGATCGGGGATGTTAATAATCTGAGTGTCAAAACGTGGGTAAATGGCGAAATCAAACAGGATGGTAATACGAACGAAATGATTTTCAAACCTCACGATATCGTGGCCTATATATCACAGTTAGTATAAATACATGTTTTTTCAATAATTTATAAATTCACACAATAAATGATGGTTAAAAATGTTTTTAAGCCAACGACTTCAATTCACATTACTGTTATCAAATGTTTCAGATTCATGACATTATTGCCCGGTGACGTAATTCTTACGGGTACTCCAGGCGGAGTTGGATTTGCACGCAATCCTCCAGAGTATCTTAAGGTGAAAAAACAATTGCAATTCTTCAAAAAATTATCCAACTTTGTTTCATCGTTGAAATTTTTAAAAAATATGAAACTCCCTGTGTATTTTAAGCAATTTTGGGGCATGTGATCCTTTGGGAATAGCCATTGTCGAAGAAAAAGTCTGTTTAGCAGGCAAAGAATCAATCTTTTTTTGGCACCGTTTCAAAATCCAAGCATAGTTATTTTTTACATTTGGGTCAAATATTCGGAATGGTTTATTCATTAAATGTGTATTTTTGTTTGACAGAAAGGGGATGTTCTCGAGACGGAGATTAGCAGCCTCGGTCGTCTCAAAAACAACGTCGTCTGATTGCAGAATTTTTTTATTGCACAATATCTGTCTTGAAAATCGTCTTCTTCTGTGATAAGTTGACGTACAAAGCCGAAAATCGTAAACGACGTTTTCTTCGGAATCAAAGAACTACCTGGTGAAAAACTTAATAGTTTGGTAAAATGTTTTTTTTTTTCTACACAAAACCAAAAGCAAACAGTTTTTCGTAAAACCGCGAAGAGCAGCGGTTGAAATTTTCACATTCTCGGAGTCTTTTCGTTCCCTGAATTCCTCCAGTGGAACTCATTGTTTCGAAAAAAGTTGCAGCCTTTTTCAACTTCGTTCTATAATTCAGGCCACGAAAATACATCGAAATATTTTTGAAAATATTGCACAGTTTTATCGAATTTTACCAATCACAATCCAAAGTACTTATGACGATGTTATCACCAAAGTCAAGCCTCCAAAAAATGATGGCTATTATGATGCTGATTGTCATGCTCCCAAGTGTCTGCAATGACGCTACTATCAAGCCAGATTCGAGAGACTCTCGAAATAGGACATTAAGCATGATAAAACGAGTATCATTGCTCGAATTGCACTGTCGGTTATCTAAATTTTTTTTATTCATTTCTCGAATCACTGTATACTTTCAATACTGTTTTTGGAAACCACATTGAATACTGCAGCCTTGGAAATAATGGCTCCTCTGTTACTTTCGTTGTACAATTTTATTAAGCATTTGTACGAATTTAATACAAACTTTATTCTGAAATATAATGCAGTTATGTTATCATTTCCTACGAAATTTGGTGAACCTTTTGTTATTACTTGTCCTTTCCATGACAAAAATCAAGACTTCAACCTTTTTGAGTTTGAAATAATATTGATTGATGCCTGAAAAAATGGTCTGACAGGTGCAAATATCCTCTACAAAAAAATGTACTCATTTGGGAAAAAATATCAATTTTTGTGAAAGGTGTTGAAGTTAGGTTTCAAACAACTATCAGGATTTCGGGATCGACGCGTGATCTATCAGTTGTTCAGTCGGTAAAAATCCTGCACGTTTTATTCCGAGTAGGTTGATATATTTGAAAGAAAATATGAGTTACACGCTATTCTCATTTTATTAGAGAACAAGGTGTAACTTTTATTTTTCTCAAAAAATCAAGTATGTCCGAGTAAAACGTGTAACCATTTTGCAGTTATCTCTCTCGCAAGCACTACGCAAGTGATAGATAACCTTAACTTGGTAAAGATCGAAATCAATTCATTATTTTTACCACGAAGACCATAATTATTACCTTTGCTTCATATTCCCTGCACCCATGATCACAATTCAGAAACTCACGAAACAGTGACGAAGACACGTCCACAAATTGAAAAAAAAATTCAAGCCAAGGAGGGAATCGGAGCAAGTCGAAAGTGGAGGGGAAATCGAACAGAAATGAGGAACCGGTTGTTGAAATTACACAAGGCGAATGTCGAAAAAAATGAACGTGAGGGCATATTATCAGAGTTGAGGGAGCCCTGAAAATAACAACATAACGAAGTTCGACTCTATCATCATACATCTTTCGTCATAAAACTTATAAACACCTGTTTGAAAAAACGTGCAATATTTATTTCAAATTCCTTCGAATGACCAAAAAAGAATCAGAAAAACAGAACCAAAGTTTTCTAAATGTATTTTATTAGTTTGATCATTCCTCATGCACTTGCATTCGCCATATATCTCATTTTGCAAACTGCCCTTTTGTTATTTCGTCTCTCTTGCTCTCTCGTATAATCGCTCTATTGCATTTTTTTATCTTGTCGCCACAAAGTGTTTTTATTTCAAACAATCATAAAATGGAGACGTAACGCGTGACTAAGGTGCTGCGGTTTGTTCCGAGTATTTGTCATGGTTTCCATGCTCGATAAAAACGAAGTAAATCGGGTTATCGTACCCAAAGATATAATCTTCAATGTATCAGTGTTATACTTACACGTCTAAATAGAATACATGAATCTTAATTAAATCATGAATTTCCGTGTATTTCACTTTGAAATTCGACAAGAGGACTATTCGAAAAAAAATTATGGGTAAACCGCCGACCGCCGATAATTAAAAAATGTTTATACTTTTGACAGCTGCATTTGTTTCAAAGCTATTTTGTCAAGATCTTTAATTTTTTGTTTGGTTTATTGACACCGCCAGCTGATCCGATTGGCCGCGGTAACGGCCGATACGTGTGCTGTGAGACGCTTGCATTTCTCGATAAAGGCGACACATGAGCGCAAGAGAGACGAGATAACGCGTGACAAAAACATCACAGAGTAGCTTACGTAGAGGCAAACTGCGCAGCGAGGACAAAGCCACAGATCTGCCAGATCTCGTGTGTGTGTGTTTGCCTGAAGAAAGTGAAACAGATAGGGCGTAAAACTTTTGTATGCATGGTAAGAGTGAATGTATATTGCATTTTAAAGTGTGAGGTCGCACAAGCACACCCAGCATGGCGAAAAACAAAGTGGGAGGGGGAAGAGTGGAAGCGAGGGCAGAGGCAGAGACGATACACGAGCGGAGGGTGTATAAGAGCTTCGGTCTTCAGTCCGATTTCTCCCATCATAGGAGTGGAATATTGTGTTCCTACATCATCGGATTAGACAAATTTTTTTTCATCTACAATTAATTAATAATTGATTAAATTCATGGGAAATACAACGATTAAATTATAAATCAATTATTATAATTCATCGATTGTATCCACTTGTAAAACGTCGGAGTGCGTGATTGTGTTTTTTATCCTCTCAACGTGCTCTAAACCCACTGACACGTGGTTTCGAGGCCCTCGAGCTAACTATCAAAAGAAACAAAAACGTCTGCGCAAGGCCTAACAAATCAATTCCGATATGTCTGCCTCACCAATCGCAAGGCAGGCGACTCAAAGCCAGAACATACCCTCCAAGAGGATTGTCATTCATGACCCTAATCAATTGCCCACGGATTATTCGTCCACACCCGGGGGCACCCTGTATTCAACTACTCCGGGAGGTTAGTTGTACATTATTTTTTTCAACATAATCGACACAAATGCATTTCATTTAGGTTATGAATTCAAATAAAGCGATTTTGAAAATTCATCGATTGAATGATCGTTCGATTTTTTCGTAAATCGGATTGATTTTGAAAAGAAATCTTAAAAAGTTCATGATGTAGGAACTGGAAAGAGAATTACGTTTCCTTCACTCGAAATATTTTTTTCACCACGGTTCGATTTTTGAAAAAGAAAATTAGAATGTGTTCATGGTAAATTGCAAAATCTCTTAATCGATTATGTTGATGGCCGTCTAAATTGAAATTTTTAGACGTTTTAAAACTTTCAAATTCACTCTATCGAAGTCCCGGAGTCGTAAGCTTCCGAGTCCGTGGTTCGGTCAACCGGGGAATGTTTACAGACGTCCAACACGAGCCTTATATCCCCACCGCGAGCCGTACTCACTGCCGCAAGTACCTCGTAGCGAATACGTTCACGAAATTATACGATTTTTGAAATACTTTGAATATTCAAAAAAACTGACGCAATCGAATGATTTTCCTACACCATCGCATTTCTGTCAAAAGCTATGTTCTACTATAAACTACGGAAAATTGAAAGAAAAATCAGAAAAATAATGTTTTTGACATCACTTGATTTATAATTTCAAAGAAAATAATAGAGAATCGTTTGAGGATTCGGAAGTTAAAAATGAAGCGAGTTCGGTATTTTTCTATAATCCGGTCAATCTTCAGTAAATTCGAAAACATATTTTTAACCAATATATTTTTTCGAGTTCAAACGTCAGCAATGTTTCATTCCTCGCTCTTTTTCGCCGGAGGCCCATTACTCAATCTCGCAGGTGCTCGACGACTTTTAAATTTACTGCATCGTCAATGAAGCTCCCCTTTTATTCGTATTCAGCACATTTTCGAAGAAAGATATTCAAACTGACCCTTTATTTCGTCAGGAAAATGCGTTGTTGGAAAATAGTTGGAATAAATTTAGAATTCCGAAGCAGTCGTGTTATTCCGTATAAGTCGATTCAATGTCATTGCCTACTTAAAAATACCACGTAAACATGTTTACATGTTTACAATCTTCACGTGTTTTGCGTGTTTTCAACGGCCATTCGAAGCTCTTGAGAATTTTTTGAATTTTGATCTCAGGGTGTTTGGAATATTTTTTCTCCAATCAACATAACCTGCTGGTGCTTTCGAAATTTTTATTGGTTGATTTTTGTGGTATCTTCGACGACAGTTCGTTCGGTCGGAGCTTCTATTACTTTTTATCGAAAAATTTAGCGTTGTCTCTAGCTATAAACAATTTCATAATTTATCCGTTGGAGATTGAGGTGTGCGTGCGCGTGCCAACGCAAACGGCAATTTTTATCTTCACAATACACGAATTAAGTTGCGCGTATAGGTTAACTCTTGACACTCACTTACATGCAAAGTTTTATCGGACGACGAACGACGACGGGTGTGAAAGAATAGCGAATGAGGAAAGGGGAGGGGCAGAGTAGTGTACAGAACAGAAAAGGAGATAAAAAAGGAATTCTTTGAACACTCGTTTGGTATCTTCGCCGTTACAAACGCTTTGCAGTCATCT
Source organism: Venturia canescens (assembly GCF_019457755.1). Taxonomy (NCBI): domain Eukaryota; kingdom Metazoa; phylum Arthropoda; class Insecta; order Hymenoptera; family Ichneumonidae; genus Venturia; species Venturia canescens. The sequence goes on from NC_057425.1 coordinate 7,541,894, forward strand.
TTTACGATAATTTTCAATTGCCCATTTCGATAGTGCATTTAACTGCGGAAAATAAATTGACGGTGAATTTCACAACTTTGAAGACGTTCGTAAAAACAGTAGGAAATAATGAATTTTTGAAATTTTAATCCCAGTTTGACAGCCCGATATTTTTGTACATTCGAATTCAAAAGTTCGGTATCAATTGTCCGGCTGTTTAAACGATGTTTCAACGTTCGATACGATTCGGCTCAAAAGTTGAATGAGACTCGCGAAATAAAAAGTATTTTTTGTTTCTCCAACGTCTGAAACCCTCGGCGATCGTTTTGTCTCATTTCTTTGTTCGATATTTTTTGCCGAAAGCTCCCGAAGGGAGGCCACGAAAGTTTGACGGATTTCTAAAAACTTGGTTTCCATTGCTGAATTTTAATTTCCTCACGAGAATAAATTCGACGAAATGCTGCTGGATTTTTCATCGAAAATGAACTTTTATACTGGCATTTTCATCGTTATAGAGAATACCATGTGATGAGACAGTGTGCAATAATACACTCGGACGGAACACTTTGCGACGAAATGAAGTGTCGGGAGCGGCGCGAGCCTATTTATAGTAAGAGCGAGCTTGTCCTCGCACGAAACCCCGGCACACAGCGAGTATAGAATAAAAACTTCGAGATTGGTAGCGCGTGTATTACAGATGTAAAAATGATTTCGCGTCGAACCAGTTTCTCTACACCGTCCACATTTTATTCGAAGCTCCTGTTCAGTCGCAAAAATCTCCATCTTTGAAGGAATTTCGTTGTGATGAATTATTTTACTTCGGGTTATCGGGCTTTTCGACAAACGCGCTGAATAACGTAAAAACGTGGGTCGCGCTCACGGAGCCTCGGTTCTCGGTATCCATTTGGCTCTTATCAAAAAATTTCCAGCTGACCGACACCTGGAAATACTCGGACATTTCATTCGACCCAGCAAGTTCCTCGCGTGCGAGGGAGAGGGAAGGAGGAAAAAATGTGGCGTTCGAAAACATCAATCTCGCATAAAATATAAAGTAATGCCGGATGGATGAATCGTCATCTTGACTTTAGTAAGATCAATATTGCGTCTGAATTATGAGAAACCAGCTTCACGGTAACGAAGGTCAAGCGCGATCGACACTCAATTTTTATCGATTTTCTTTCATTTGCTTTAGCGCCGAGCTAACAGAAACGTTGATAAGTCTACGGGCAGTCGTAGCTATTTTATAAGGACGTTCGACTTCTTAGAAAAAAATAATTGACAAACGATTGTCGCAGTGGGATATGAAAATTGAAATTTTCGTGGTCCTTGCCCTCTGGACGATTTTTCTTCGTCAAATATTTATAACTCTAAAGTTTACAACGCTGGAATTTAACGACATGAGCGGAAAAAAACAATTTGTTATTCCCAATTCTGCTCCCTCATTAAGGAAGTTCACGCGAATCTATAATGGAAATCGAAAATTTCAACTGTAAGAGTTGAAATTTGGAAATATGCCAGAAAAATACACCGTGCATTTATTTCCGGAATTATTATGAGATCTACCGTCTGGTTGTCGAGAAAACAATTAACGAAAATCTCATTTTTTGAAGCCTTTTACATAGGCCCTTATGGCAGGCACACTCCCTGTACGACGATTTCCAAAGGATCGTATTTTACGGGTGTATGAATTAGGTCGATTTTCACTTCCTAATTAAGGATATAATCACTTTAAGTTATTGTCAGAGTCATTAATTCGAAATTGTAAATACATTTTTTCAACTTATCTTTTGGCCAATGAAATTTCAAGCCATTAATTAATCGGGGATCCATCACTGAATGAACCCCAAATTTCATTCGTCTCTGGCGAAAATACTAAAGTTTTTTATGTAAAAAATCGCGTCAGACCAAGAAAAAGTATTAATAAAAAGACAGAAGGCTATATGACAGGAATGGGCCAAGCTAAGAAGAAACAAAATGCTGAAATAAGCAAATGTGAGGTTATACGAGTGTTCATTACCAATTTCGTTCAATCTTTAAGGTCTTTATATATCTTTATTACTAGCAAGACAATCGTCTCGAATTTTTCTCCAAGCTTCCGTCACTTAGTTTATTGTTATTGTGTACTTTTTCATAAACTTCGTAAGAAACGTTCATTCGTTATATGGAAAGATGAACGATTTTTTACACACAGTCTCTATAACCCTGTGTATATTTTTCTTCATATTTAAGCACGTTTATCTTGATAATCAATAAGACGAAACCTTTAAAATTTGTTGTGTGTCAGTCGACTACTCATTTAAATTCTGTGTAAAATTTAAGACTTTCTTAAGAAAAAACACGACTCAAAGAGCCAAAAACGCGAATAAGAAAATAAAATGTTTTTTGACATGAATGATGTCTTGTAAAGGCCTTGTTACCGGCGAAAATGACTTGGGAATGAAAAAAAAAAGAAAAGAAAAAGTCTTATTTGAGGTTAACGAGTTATAACGACATGAACAGTGGAAGGTTTGACAACACCATGAGCCAGTTGGTTTAAAATATAGAGATATGCATAGGCATATAAATAGAAAATTATCGCAGTTCGCTTGACGATTCAAATACGAAAATATTATAACCGCTATGATTATATTAAAAATTGACCAATCTCAACAGACAAGTTACACATAATTTTAATAATTGCGAGAATAAATTTTATTCGTTTCTTCCATCATCGAAAGAGCAAAAAGCGTTCAGTTGTTTTTTTTTGTATAACAAGTAACGCCTGATCTTCCTTAATTTGCAATTCGTAGTTTTTCAACCTCCACGAATAATGCGTGAAATAAAAAATTGCATAATTACAAACCTTTTTTCATTTCTTTCGAAGCTTCAACGTTGCGAATTCCAGTCACAAAAATTTGCCTGAAACTTACGACCCCTTTCCCCATTGAACACATTTCTTGCTTGCTTCCAACGAATATATTGGAACAGTGCCCTCGCGTCCGTCAAACCCCCTTTTTTATTTTCCCTCCTCTCAACTTCATGCACTCGATTTATTTATATAATACACTAATAATAATAGGCGAGTATGATTTACAAGCGATATGTCGAGTTGTACCAATCGTAGGTATAAAAGCAACGTTGGTGGCCGCAACTAATTCTATTGAGGACGAATCTCGTTGGCCACTGCGTCTGACCTCGTATGATATTAAAGTTAGCACCGTTCGAGTGCAACGAAAAGAACGTCAATGTAAATGATATTCCTCATTTTTCAATCCTCTTTATTTCAATCTCCATGTTTGAGGTTTAATGTCTGTAAAAAAATGATGAATCGTCGTAGTCAAACGACATCGACGGATTTTGGACTCTGCCGAACACTGGAGAATATCATTTTGTTTTGCGTCGAAGAAAATAATGTTGCGAAAAAATGACACGTGAAAAATAAAACGAACGTGAGGTTTTTTCAAAGACTAAAGATCGGGTCATGCACTCTTAGATTCGTCGATGCACGATCGCCTCGCATATTCGGGTTATCGGAGCTGCTATTTTCAGGGAGTCTTCTCAAGTCAAAACAATGGAAATTCAATTGCGTATGAACGATTTTGGCTCAAGTTTCCTCGGAGCGTATTCAATTTCATTGTAATTCATGAAATAGAATTGATTCTCGAATTCAATTTATATTATTTATTTATTATCGTCGAGTTAACCGGAAGGAATGGAATATCGAGTTTTTGCAAAATCAAAATAGCCTTTTATCAACGCTTTAATAATTTATTAAGCCGTCTCCCTTAATTAGAGTTTTCAAAAAATCGATTTTTTTTATTGCATTTTTCGAAAGTATCGTACTTAAATTTTATAAAGATCTGACCACTCCAAGTGTACTTTTGAGCAACGTTTACTTGGCTGTCTGAACGAAACGCGTTTTTTTTTGGGCAGTTCGTTGATAAAATCCTCGAAACTATTCAACCGATCCTTACCAAAATTTACCACGTGCTCTTTATGACTTTAGCTATAGCGCTTGTGATACAAATTTTGAAATTTTGAGGCGGAACTATTTTTTATTTTGCAAAAAACGATGAAAAAAACGGGCTTTTACGTAGTTTTTGGAAAAATGGCCGCCATTTTGTCATTTTTGAAGAAATCAGAAATCGTATGATATGCGCTGTAGCTATATTTACCTATTGAATCTAAAACCATTTTCTTCTCCGATCATCCATTCCAGAGATTTTATCAACGGCACAAACCCTCTTTTTTTGGACCCGTCTTCTCTCCCATTTTTCTGTACGAAAATTGAGTAAAATAAATATAAAAAAAAACATTTTTGTGTATTTTAAGAGTGTACTTTTTAGGCCTAACACTTTTTATATCCATTTACAATTTATATCGGTCAAAAAAATTTGTGAAAATAGTTTTTTTTGGTCGTCTGATTAGGGTAGACCCCTTAATAATCGTTTGTCTGATTTTACAGGTACCCGGATAGTCTATGAAAGAGCTTTCCTCTTGAACCTCAGGAATTCACCGATTTCCCGCACCCCGCCGAAAATGTGTTCAATTCCTGCGGATTTGTTGAAGAGTTCACCCACCATCACTGGCTCGATTGCCTGCAATCAAGTTACTGCCAAAGGTCAGTTCGAGAAGATCACGAATAAAGATCGACCGTATTGAAAATTGGTTTAGTCTCGACTCGAATTTCAAAGTAAATTCACCGTTGTTTTCTAGGTCCAGCAAATACTCTGTAAAATTCCCACATTTAATTTCTACATCTTGGTTCCTCGTTTTTTTCTCAATTGGTTCGAGAAATTTTTATTAAATCCTTATCAAATAATCCAAGAATTTCTAAAGCAATAGCGATTCTCAAAAGAATTGTGATAACTTTGGAATTTAATATTTTTTCTCATGGATTTTTATCCCTGAAACTCGAGTTTTATTAAATAATCAAAAATACCAGGCGTTTTGGCTCATTACGTTGTTTTCTCCCATTCGAGCTGTGTACATTGACGTAGAATTGTTTGTTGGAAAATGTTTCATTTATGTTGGCAGAAATTCGAGTTTTTGATCGCTTTACATTTTTTTCAGATATCACAGTAATAGAAGAAGCTTCGGAACAGTTCGAAATGGACATGTGAGAGCTTGACGGAATTAATCCACAGAGTGTGGTGAAAAAAATGTGTTCATTATCGCCTCTGCTCGGGATGCTAACGTGGAGAGGAGCAAACGCTGACTTTTCTATTGGCGAATTAAAGAATGAACTATTCGCGCTAATTCATTGAGTTCTCAGGCTCTAAAGAGCTGAAAGAGCACAAGAAGAATTGCCAAGAACTTTATATCAAATATTATTGAATTTGTATACCGACAATAATGATAATTCAAAAAATTTACAATGTACAGTAGAAGAATGTTAAATATATTGCACGAGTGACAGTTGACACATTGTCAGAGAAAGGTGGATTCTCGGCTACAAAAATAGCTCTAAACCTTTGATCCATTTTCAGACTCGTTTTTTACAGTCGTTTTATCTAAGACAATAATTTCTTAGCCTCAGTCATGGAATACTTTTCATTAAAATTTTTTCCTCGGTGTAATATTTAGGTAAAATGAAAATTCAAAACCTTTCAACGTTTCCCAAATGTCAAATTTTCTTTTGCATTCAAAGTTTGTATTTTATGTATAAAAGATGACAAAATCGCTCGTAATAATTCCAAAGTTATATTTCTGTATGTTACCTGGTTGAATGACGATCTAACGAAAAGTGAAGCATCATGTGTCAATTTGGCGACTGCTCAGCGTATTAATTGTGCAGTGCAAGTTGCCTTCGTGGCAACTGCGCTGGGTATTTAATCGAACGACGTTTCAGTGTGTAGCTCTGAGGTGCTCCAGCATCGGACAACTGTGCGGACTCGCAAACAGTGCAGTGCAATTTTTCACTGTAGTATTCAAGTGTCGTTCTAACCAAAAAATGTTCTGAAAGTTGTCAAGTTCAATAGAAATGGAAGGGATCATGGCAGGGCTAAAACGCACCAAAAATTCTTGAATATGAAAATAATTGATACAAAATTTTGAAGAGAAAGTATTTTCACACAAATCTTTGAAGAGTTCGAAATGTAACATTGTTAAACCAAAAATGGAGAGAAAATGAAATGTTCAATAATTTTTTTACGAGAAAACTGGTGTCGCATGAAAGTTTCGTAACTGTAGGACTCGCGCTGTTTGTCCGTCGCAGCTTTTCTCGTGAGCGAGTTTAAACGCTCTTCTGCGGCTATTGCCGAAGTTATGCGCGCGCAAGTGCGATTTTTTTTTTACTGTCGAGTAATATTTTGCATTTTACAGTAAAAAAACTAAAATGGACTTGTTCATTTTGTATTTTATTATTTATTTAATTAACTTTTGAAGCAATATCACTGCCCTCGTGTCCCGTACGAAAGACGAGAGAACCAGCAAGTGGATCCGTGAAAACTGAGTTTCTACTTTACCGACCGCGAGACTAATAGATCACTCCAGTCATTCCAAACTTTTACCGATTGGACGTGGTCCAGATTCGGAGACTCTCGTGTGTGTTTTATCAATCGGGTTGCCGTAGACGTGACACGTGTACGTGCAGTGGCACAAAAACGAGATAACAAGAATTTTTCTCATGCGTGGGTGACAAATTTCGAATAATAAAGGAAAGAGAACGAGAAAAAATATTTTTCTCGAGGGAATGCGGCGTGGTGTAAATACCCACCCAGAGTTGAATCCCGTCCCCTCCATTTGTGTTTTTTTTTATCGAATCTATTTCTGGCACGCATATAGTTTCGGATTTGTATTGTGTTAACTATATTTATTATTGTACGTTACGACGATGTGCGGATGCGAACGCGAGATTTTCGGAAAGCTGATTCCAGAATGCATACACATATTTTCTGGATACATTCGAATTCAATAATTCTCAGCCTTTCAAACAAGCAAACCTATCGTAGTACCTATATATAGATTCACGAAGTTTGACGAAAAATAAGCGGCAACTATCAAATCACAAACGGCCTTTCGGTATTTGACAGGAAAAGTTATAAATTTTGAAACTAGTTTTTATGACTGTAGCTAAAATGTATATAGTTATTGTTTGTTTATTTCATCAGTTTCGTGTAGCAATTATATATATATAGTGTCTGTCATTTTGTCACAGCTAATAGAAAATTGAGATTTTTGAATGCGTTTTTTTCCCCGGTCAGGATAATACAAGAAGTTGATGAGAATATATTGACGTATATCTGTACAGTCTTCGGTGTATATGGAGAGGAAAACATATCACTGTTCACTGTATACATATATATAGCTAAATAGGGTCGGCGAGAGCGCAGCACACTCGCACATGTTGGCGCACAGCTGGTTTGGTAGCACTGGTGGTGGGTTGGCAAGTGGGCAAAAGTAGTGAGAATAAGAGAGAAAGAGAAGTACGAGTAATATTGAGCAAATGAGTGAGTGAATCGAAGAGCGGAAGAGAAAAAGAGAGAGAGACAGGAGCAGCCAGAAGAGCAGAGCGATCGAGAAAAACATAGGGAGTAAAGAGCAGGAGCGAGAAAATAAGACAGTGGAGAAAAGGGCTTGAGGGAAACAAAATAAGTTTGTGCGGGGAAAAAAGTAAAGCAGGGTATCCGAATAAAGGGCGCAGAAAAATCGTGAGAATAAAAGAGACAGAAAAGTGCAAGTGCACCGACGCCGAGAGTGCCTCCAGAGAGGTGTACGGGTACGGGTGTGCGGAAGTTTGGCGGCGCGCGTTCGTTCCTGTTGGAAAGAGGGTGAGAGGGAGAGAGAATAAGAGTGCGAGGGCATATATTCCGTCATCCCTGTGCGCGATCGATAAAGGCCCCCCGGAACCGGGCATTCGTATTTCCGCAATAATTCTCTCCATGTGACGTTGTAAACGTCGAGGAGAGAGGGAGAAAGAGAAGTGTTTCGCGCACGTGCTTAATTTGCGTGAAACGCGGGTATTCAGAGAAATTATACCAAGTGTTCAACAATACATAGAGTGTACACAATCGTTCGAGCTTGCGGAATCGTGCGTTGGTGCGGTTGATGGCAAGCAAGGATTAGATTGAGCGCCAAAGTGAAGGGGGGGTCCGACGGAGGAAGAAAGAGATTTTGTTACTCTCGGTTATTTTCCTTTTTTTCTTAGTTGTTTTACTTTATTAACGCCATGTCTCGGTATGGACCAATCAGCTGCTCGGTGAATCGCCGTAAGAGCTCGAATCTCCGTTCACGGGACGAATGACAACAAAAGAGATAGTCCGATAAGAGCGCAGTGTTGCTCCGTTAGAGGCCAAAACACGGTCTTCCCGTGCATAAACATCCCACGTTTATTCCTCTTCGGACATATCCAAAAAAACACGTTTCCTCGTGTCTTCACTTTTTTGTTTTTCCCTTATTTTCTGTTTTTTCTTAACGTTGCGCGGACGCCTTGCTGGTACGGGGGGAGGGGGGCCCACGGGTGCCGGACGTTTGGGGGGTGGGGGAGCTCGCGCAATAAAGTGGCAACAGGCGCGAAAAGGTTAACGAGGGGATAATGAAGAGAAGAAATGCCGAGTGCGGCAAGCTCCGGAGGCCCTTGAAACGCAACAAAATCACCGAAGGAATCTATGGAAGGTAACTCTCCAACAATTATTGTTCTCTTCACATTTCCCATTATCCATGCCATCCCTTCTTTCTGTTTCCCATACATCAAAATTGGTCCTTATTTTCAAGTACTTTGTGAGCATATGTGCCAAGCGTCGTAATGATCGGAACTATCTGATCATGTTATCCCTCTACAGTTCTTTTTTACCCTCAAATTTATTTTGAAACTGTATCACTTGACTTTAATGAAGTTTTCCACCTTGTGCTTCTAATTCTCACAATGCATCGGTCTTCCACCAAAACATAGCCTCAATGTGCAGTGAATTCTGGTCTTCTGTCTGTTCCTTTTCCAACGGCTGCTCCAACTCATTTGCTTCAGACTTTTTATGTCGATGATAACATAACCGGACTTAACGATTGTAAGACTCCTAAGCGCTTGTAAACCTTACGCTTCGCTGCTGATTAAGATCCTGCACAAACTCAGCACCATGCATCGTGTTAATGCGGTTAAGCATTGTTACTGAATGTGTCACTGAAAAAAAAAAGTAATATGCCATAAGTAAGATACTTCAATAAATATACAACAATATATCCATTCTGTATCATGGAACAGGCAAAAAGAACTTGAAGAACAACGGAGCTGTTTTGCTTTCGGCTTCACATAAAATTTCTTGTTTGACATTTGATACACTAACAATTGAGAAATGGTATCGAGGCCAAATGTATATATCGGCACGAATTCTTTCCTCCAGAACTTGGTACCTAGTTCAAGCATAAGAATAACCAAAATATCCCTTCCGCTAGTTTTCCATATATCGTAAAGAATATTAATTGTTCTAATAGTTGAAAATATTATATTTACCTCATGACAACATGAATAAACTGACTTATGACTCAAGGCGTTACTATTGAATGAATCGAATGCACAAAAAAAATAATTAATTCACTGTCTAAATAGAAGCAAAATCTACTTGAGATTTAAGAATATTTTTGAATAAATGTTACATTGAATCAAAGAAGATTGCCAGTCTAACTGAGTTGTTGACTGAGCATTGATTTCAACAACATTTTGCTGATGAATTTCAGTACAAACAAAAGTAAATTCACATTTTTCTATCAAACTCAAGGCAGCTTGAAAATGAAATGTGAAGAATGTTATTGATAGTTTTAAATGAAAATAATACAACATAATTTTGATAATACTATAGATGACAGAAACTGTCAACTATAAAAAACTTTGCTGACACTCTATCAGCTTACGATACTTCCATTTCAATTTGTTTTCATAAATTACAGCACACTGCTCTATCTGAAGTTTCTGCTACTATGGGCCATGGTGATTCTGGCAGATTTCATTTTGGAATTCAGGTTTGAATTCTTGTGGCCTTTTTGGCTACTACTTCGAAGCGTTTACGATTCGTTCAAGTACCAAGGCTTGGTAAGCAATTTCACATGAAAACGATTTTCTTTTGAAAATAGAAATAATGATCTGCTCAATTTTAAAGCTGATTATTCTCATTTTTGTGTTACAGGCCTTCTCAGTATTTTTCATTTGCATCGCCCTAACGTCTGATATGATTTGCTTTTTTTTTATCCCTGTTCACTGGCTATTTTTCGCAGCCAGTACATACGTTTGGGTGCAATACGTCTGGCACACGGATAAAGGTGTGTGCTTACCCACCGTTATGTTGTGGTTACTCTTCCTCTACATAGAAGCTGCTGTGAGATTGCGAGACTTGCGACACATGCCCTTTCATCTGGATCTGTGTAGGCCTTTCGCTGCACATTGGTAAGATATATTTGTGTCATGCAATTTATTCTTCATCGATACTGAAAATATTGTGGTGCAACGCTTGGAGAAATTGTTGTAAAAATTTGCTCTCTTGCTTGATTACAACTGGTATTCAAGATCCTTTTTTGAAATGTTTTGATGGATACCCGATTTTGTAACGTTTATTTTCCAGCATTGGCTATCCTGTTGTAACTTTGGGCTTTGGTTTCAAAAGTTATGTCGGATACAGAATGAGACAGGTTCGTATTGGGCAACAGGATTGCTGATCGTAAACCATTTACCAACAATGAAATAAACTAAGGCAAGAATAAGATGATTATTTGAGTGTTCAATCTCATTACAATTTTAAACAGAGAAAACAAAAAGATGTAGCGAAAGAGAACGAGTTCTACCTGCAGTTATTGCAACAAGCTTTACCAGCGGATCAACAGACCTCGCCAACGCAGCAGCTTCAGTCCCAGGCACAGCCACATGCTCAGCTTATCACAGCTGAGCAAAACACAAAGTCTCAACCGCACAGGCCAGCCCCACAGTACAATCCAAGTCCGGAAAAGAGTAGAGGTAGCTTGTATTTATAAAAAATTGGCAGCATTTTATCCAAAAAAAAAGTACATTTTTCTATCAAAAACGTTACATCATATGCTTACCTATTCGTCAACAAGATTACTGCATTTGATTTGTCGGTAGAAACTTAGTATCATGACTGTATTCCCGAAAACGAAATATTTTTACTAAAATTATTTACGGTTTTTAGTTCGTTACAGTTAATTTTGTTCATAATGAATTTAGTGAGTGATCAAATGATTTTTTCAAATCTGTTTTACGTTCATTTTGATGGACATACATCTTCGCAAGCCTTAAAATAATGAGTATTATTATTCAAATCAGGATCTAGCGGTTCTTCTGTAGAGACGAGTATACAGAACGGTGGTGTGCCAAATGGTACGAGTGGTGTTTCGCCAGCACAAAGTGCAACGACAAAGAACAATCACAGAAAGTCTTTGGACAAGGGTGAAAAACAGGAGGAACAACAACACAAACACAATACCGGAAATTCGTCACAGTCCGAGAAAAGTGACAAGAGATTTGTTCACAGTAATGGAACGACGGTCTCGCACAGCGATATACAATTTATCGAGAGAGTCAGTTCGGTGAACGATTTCGATGTGAATGAGGTTGAGAAAGACAAAACGTCAAAGGGCAGCGGAGGATCAGGAGGCGGAGGTAGCACATCGCACAATTCCGTGAAGACACAGTCAAATGGTTCGGCAGGTGGCAAATGGAACAACGTCAAAGAAAGCAGAGATTCGTCAACCTCGGTGAACGGTCAACGCGAACGGAAAGGACGACAGGCCAAAAGTACAATCGACACTTTGGTTGAACAACAGAAACAACAAGACGAATATTGTCAGAGGGTATTGCTATGTCGCAAACTCGAGGCTGACATAAAACGCTTGAAATCGGATTTGCAAATCAGCCGACAGATTGAACAGGAACTTCGATCTTTAATTAATAATTTGGTCATTGGCGAGCGACAAGCTAAAAAAGAAATTCAACAGTTACAGAACGACAATGAGCAGCTGCAAAACAAGTTAGTTTCAAGATGTTTTTATAGTATTGCATGAATCCCTTATTATGAAATTATTTAAAGGGGAACACCCTCCAGACAACAGCTCTTTCAATCATTTTTCACAAAAAACTGAAAGTATTTATTATGTCAAATGAAATTACGTATTGACATTTCAAATGTATACACGACATTTTTTTATATAAAAAAACAAAATGACGGTGCTCCAGCTACTCAAACTTGGCTCCTTTAATTTGCACTGTGGAACGCCGAGCCCCTTGTAGTCAACTGAACTCAACCAATCAAAAGTTTTTCATTCAAATAATTTACTTCGCGATATGTGTACCTATTTTTAACGGAATAAAATATGAAAATTTGGACACCGAAAGCAAAAAATTACACTTATTTATAAACAAATTGCTAAAAACAATATTTTTAATAATAATTAATACAAAATTTTAGATATATCCAACGGCCAATACGTTATAAAGAATATCTATGCAAAATTCCAAGTTGATAGCTTAAAAAAACGCAATTAACAATTTCGTTCTTGTAAAGTTAAAAATAATTTATAGTTATCTAAGCTCAATCTATGATGCTAGGTAAACATTGAAAATATATTTAGGTTGTAAATTTTTGTTTCTAAAGAAACAAAAATTGAAAGTTCTAGAGGGTCTTCCCCCTTTAACGTTTCTTATGTGAAATTATAAAATCCTCGAAGCAAAGTACCGTTGAATTCAACTTCCAAGTACGAAATTTGATTTTTCACCACACATGCGCCGAAAGTTCAATTTTCCGAAATCGGAAGGTTGAATTTTCGGTGCATGTGTGGTGAAAAATAGCATACGCTCCACGGGGGTGCTAACTAGACCACCTCAAACCGCGTGCTTATCACTGCCCGCGGTTTGAAGTAGTCTACTTTCCCTCCCTAGGTGTGTAATATACTATTGAATTATTGGAGTGATCGCTAATGTGCCCACAATCCTTCTTTATCAATACATAGTAAAGTTTACAACAACAAAAAAAGTAATTTTAACGCTATTTTAAGAAATGGATATTTGAAAATAATTTTTCTATAGCCACGGAGTACCTATAATGATAAATAATAAAAATCTGTGATTGAAATTTTTACATGAGCTAGAGTTTCATTTTTTTGTAAATTTTCATTTATTCATTTGTTTCGATCACCAGATTGCACGGGCTCGTTACCGCTCGCCAAGTTGACAAACAGACAATGTCGTCTCTGGAAAGACGAATAGCGGAGGAACGAAGACAACGGACAGCTTGTGAAGCTTCGTTAGTAAGCGAGAGACGAGCACGAAGAGTCGCCGAGGAGGCGAGATCGTCGATACCGCCACCACTCCCGCCGCTTGTCCGACAAGAGTGCACGGACGCTTGCAAAAGTCGAACAGCACAAATGGATCAGGATATCAAGACTCTGAGACGAGAGATCAAAAGTAAGGACGAGAGATGCCAAGCTTTGGAAAAGGATTCTTCCCGATGCAAGGATAATCATGGTGAAACCGAAATCTTGCTCGGCGCTCTCAGTGCTTTACAGGACAAAAATTCACATCTCGAAAATAGTCTCAGCGCGGAAACGCGAATAAAACTCGATCTCTTTTCCGCCCTTGGTGAAGCTAAACGTCAACTTGAGATTCGTGAAAGTATGTACCAATTCATTCAACATTTTATCACTCGATTTTCTAATGTGGATGAAATTTACATCGGAAAACCACAAATTTTTATTTATGAATTTTTCGGATAGTCGTATTCTGATCGTAGATCTGAGTCTTTGCTTAGCATTTTACAAAGGGGTCGTAATGCTCTATTTCCAAAATTTATGTCGACTTTCCTGAAACCAAAAAAAATAATTTTATACTCGAATTCATTGTCCCTCAAACTCAGAATATTCGAAATTCTGTTCACAGAATAAACTAAATCTACAAAATAAATTAACAATGAATCGGGGTTATGTTGTGAGGTCACTTGATTTCGCATCCCATGAGAAAACAATTTTTATTGGTATCACAGATTCTGTGTGTACTTCAAACGAGTACACTTCTACTTATGGATAAAAAATATGTTTTGCGAACATTATTTTTGTTCTTGTTACTCTACCGAAATGTTTATCTTGAATTCCAATCCAAAGTTATATTTTACCGTAGAACCGGTCATATCGTAATTCGGTGAACGTTTTTATCAACGTATCGACCCATTTTCATTTGTGACATGTTGCCTCGAGGTTTTTTCTTTTATAACTTCTCAATTTTGAAGTATCTTTATTCCAGAATTAGACAAAAAGTTGCCAATGAACTTCTTCATAAATTTAACATCAAAGTCGTATGAATAAACAGGATAGTAATGATTTCTGTTGCGTATTCAGGTTTGATCAGATCGCAGGAAAAAGAGATCGATCTGCTCAAGGCAAAAATAGCGCAGGATCTTGCAGTAATGCCACAGGATTCGTTCGGGCCAGCTCCAACGTGTTCGACGTCCAAGTTACGGTTGAACAACGATGTCCGAGTGGGTGGTTCGAAGATGCGAGGTAACGAGAGTCCGTGTCCGGGCTGTACAGTTTCGAACCTCGATCCGAACGCGACAGCTTACACACCGAAGGGCTCGTTGGTTGCCTCAACCGAAGCTTGAATTCGCCACGTTTCTCGCCATGTCACGAAATCCGCGCTCGCGTTCACCGCTACCTTGATATGGAACTGACGTACAGACTGCAAAACGGAGAAAAAAGGAAAGCATGTTTCTGATTTCTTTCTACGCGAATAATGAAAGGAGAAAAACAAAAAAAAACATAAAACATAAGAAACGAATTGGGTGATCGTGAGTATCGGTATAATCGTAGTTCAAGTACACACAACAAGCCCTCCACGATGCTACGTTGCTGATTTCCTCCTCTCATTTTCTTTTCTTTTAAATGTCATTTCGTCTCGTCTGGTTGAGAAAAAAATCTCGTTGATTAGAACTATCCATCGTTCGATCAAGCGAGTGAAACAAGTGACTTTCCTTTTCTACACATTTTTTATTTTCGAAGTAGATCAATGAACGGAGATGTCGAGAATATATTCATACTTTTATTTCCAAACAAAGGACTAAATTTCGATTTAACACTCGAACTTGGTTTATTATTATTCTTTTTTTAATATTCTTAACGTTTCGTACGTTTGAATCGACGGTAAAATTCAACTTGTTGCCTGTGAAGGTTTTCTCTTCTTTCAAAAATCTTCCGTATACAAAACACGTGAAATTTTCTGTTTTTCAATGTGAATTTCGGAACGAAATTTACACGATCGCAGATTGTTCGTGAATTTGGCGCACGCTCCAGGCTCTTCTATTGTCTCGGAGCTCAGAAGCTAAATGCTTTTCCAATTCTCTTCGAATCTTGCGTTCCACCTTTTTTTTATCTGTGAAACATTTTTGTTCCTACAATCGATATTAACCCACATACGCGCGCAGACACCTACATCGCGACGTTAATTTTCAAAGGACTGGAAAAAAGTGCAGGCTAGTCATGAAATTTTTCGATTTTTCCCGACTGCTAGATCAAACAAAAATAAGTCCGCCTTGTAGTCTCTATTCGCAATCGTTCATTCTCTTATTTCATCGGAAATTAATCGATTTATTTTGTTATTTCGTCGTAGCCATGGACACTCGGAATTCAGCCACGCTTTGTGTCTTTCGCGGATGCAAATTTTATTTTTTTTTTCCTTTATTCATTATTTCCTAATTTAATTTTCTGAAGCGTCTTTTTGATTAGTCGTATGTGAAGAAAATCACTTTCTTTCCGACATTTCGAGTACACGCATGCCCGTTTATTTATTGAAGCGGGGCATCGTCATGACAATTGCTTTCATCATCATTTTTCGTTTCTCTTCTTTTTTCATCGGCATCCCACCGTCCCAGTGAACTAGTCAACCGGAAGCAGTTTTGGAGCACAAATACATTAAATTTAGCACTTAATTTCATCTTCTCGTCATTTTCTATATCATCAACACTCAGATAAGCCATAGAATATCTGAAACTTGATTCTCTGTGGAATAGGGTATTTCATATAAGTTTTACGATAAAACTTTTTTTTTTTATTTTTTTTTTTTCATCCTTCACATTCGCAGCGAAACTGATAAAAAAGCAAAAGGTTTTACGAAAAGTCTTTCATTTTTTAAATTATATCTCAGCCCCCCGATAATTATAAATGGCGAGTAAGATTTGTGCTCACAAATACGTGCACTATTATACGTAGGACGAGAATCATCAAAAAATCCTTTTTCTTTTCTTCGCATGAATTTCGTTTTATTAAAAAGACGGAAAAAAATAGAACAAAAATCTTGCAGTCTAAAAGAAGAAGCAATAACATTTTTTTTACGGCGCAACATGAAAAATCTTTGTGCTGAAGAAAAAATAGCTAACCCATACTGTGAAAAATCGTTCCCAGTTTTTTTTTTTTTTTTTTTTTTTTTTTTTTTTTTTTTTCGATTAAACCCTGGAAAAGTGAAGGGGAAAATCGAATTTTTCTTAAGATTTTGAATTACTATCGAAGAGCCGATTTCAAAATTCGCCTGAAATTCTTTTAAGCCAGTGAGTTATGTGTTTTTAAAAAATTGAATATTGTTTAAAAAAAAAAAATATTTGCCAATGTGATATGTAATACCTGTGCAGGCATTTTTTTTTAAATTTCGGCAGACAGGAATGTGAAAAGTCGGTTTGGCGATTCGTCACAAAATACACGATCGACGCGATTGTACGAACAAGTAAAAAAAAATCACTTTTTTGCACTTGGCTTCATAAAATTGGGTTAATCTCAGCGTGGCATTTGCGTGCATGAAAAAAAAACAGTCACATTTGTACAAGGTTGTTAATCATAATTTATTATACTTTAGCAATTGCTTCCTAATATTCGATTCGCGCAAAAGTCATTGCATCGTTCGTTATTAATTACGTTTCATTTCATTTTCTGTGTATTTTTTTTATTGCGCGAAATGATATGTCGCATGAGCTGCAAATGCAATCCATCAAACTAGTGTACCTGATCGAGAATGTGTTAGCAGTGATTTTCTTATTTTTTCGTTTATCTTCATTGAATCGCCTTTATTTCATTCATTCTTCTTCTGCTGGCTGTTGTATTTATATTTGGGTTAAACCTCGATGCAAGACTTTGTAGTCGGTAAACTATTATTTTTACAAGTTACTGAAACGTGTTTCGATCGTTGTGAATATTTATATACGTATATACATATATTTGAAGTTTATCATTTCTCTTGCTTTTTTTTACGTTATTGAAGACGTTTACTTTTTTCTCACGAGTCTTGGTCGCGTCTACGTACTTTTGGCTGAAAAGATGATAATTTTTTCCTAATTATAAACCTTGATCGAGTTACTTACTAAGTAAAATACGCGAAAAGTACTTATTACCATTTTTTATACTCAACGATCAATTAAATACGCTTTCTGATTTTTTTTCCCTAAGTCGATTAAGCACAAGGGCCAAGACTAATTTCATCTGCTTTCTCTTTCATTACATTTATATTTCTCAATTATTCTTGATTTTAATTACTTTTTTTGTTTTTAATCGTATATTATTAAGCCCAACAGTCGAGGGTGAAAAAACTGAAGTATTTTGCGTCAAACGACGGATAATTAACGATGAGATTATAGATCGTAGGTTGTGAATTACATTTTGTTACTTTCTTTCTCGCTTCCAAGCATTGTCTTCTACGATTTATGACAAAAAAAACTTGTGTTGTTTTAAACGAGCTTCCGAACACTCGATGTACTTAAAACATATCGTACATGTTTTTTTTTTCTTTATCTTCTTTGAAATTAGTTTTTAAGTTGATGGCAAAGAGTTTTGAGTAGAGAAAAAAGGGAAAAAAGTCCAAATGCACTCGACATTTGGCAAATACTGGTCGCTGATTTGCCACAGCATTGATCTCACAGTAGTGGCTGAAAGGAATAATAAATGATACAAAAATACGCGAATGCCTCGCATAGAGCTTAAATCGAAGAACGAACAATACACGATGGAAAAAGAACAAAGTTCAACACAAATAATATGAAGCAAGGGACAATTCATAACAGATTTTTTCGCAAAAATGTGATAGAGCGAAAAATAGATCTGATAAATTTTTAAAAATTATTATTTATATACATAAATACACATCTTTGTCTGGGTCTGCGAACCAATTCTTTATTATCAAACGGAATACGACATAATAACGAGAACGACCAATGCATCTGGCGATTTTTTTTTCCTTCAATTGAATCTTTCGTGAATTTTTGTGTTAAACATTGTACACTCCGAGCGATATCGTAATGAGGAACGAAAAATATGACTATGTACATCCGAGCATTTGTATATACGAATGTATGCGATCAACTCTTTGACTCTCATTGATTTTCAAATTTCTAACGATTTCAATGTCAATAAAACATTTATTGTTCTCGTGAAGTATGCGAAGATCGACGAACAATGTAATATGAAAGCGAATCGTGGAAAGATATTGTTTTCCTGGGAGATGATAAAAGAAGGGACGAAAATCAAAGAGAATTAGGAAAAGAGGGCTTAATCGTGTAACGAATAATCTTTTTCCTCCTTGCAACACCATTACCTTACGTTGTGGAACGTTTTGCCAACGCCGACATTGATTGAAAGAGCGATTCAATTGTAATATTTGTTCTCTCAATTCGCCCGTATGCATTTTTTATATACGATACACATCACGAAGTCTAAAGAAAGAATTTATGAGTATTTATCGTAACGGCGAATAGGAAAACTTTTGATCCCTTTAGATGCTTGGCGCCCCGAATTTTTGTTCTCTCTTTGTTTTCCATGGATTTTGAAAAACATTGCGATGTATTTGATATAGATATATTCACCCGCGAGTCTAGCTTTCGTCGCAGTAGACAAAAAAAAACCAAAATCGATGAAATAAGCAAGCATGGATGAAATCTTTTATATGTGAGAGAACAATGGCTCCGGTATTAAAATTGTACATATGTATGAAAATTCTCTTTCTTATACGTTTTACTACAAATTAAATGAACAACGCAGATACACAAAAAAGTAACTCTAACGTAATGGATTCACTGCTCGTAGAGTTTATTGTTTCGAGTGATAATTCGTTTTTGTACTTACGAAAGGAAACTACTCGCATTCTCGATTGTGACTAAAAACAATGTTTTGAATCTAATCCAAAACACCTACAAATACACACAGGCACACGTATACACATGGCGATAAATAGGATTTGATATGGATATCGAACAAAAGTTTTTTATATCTATCATCTCCAATCTCTTTTCTCATTCGTGCGTATTGCCAATTTTTATTGTGTAGTTGTATTATGTATAAAATATATTATTAAACTCCCAATTCGATGATTATCGTACTGTTTATTACACGTGATTTTGGGAACTCGAGTACTCGTGGATTTTCAAAAAGTCATAAATTTCCATAGTTTTTCGGAATTGACATTTCACGTGATAAAAATTGAACGTAACGTCTCAATTTATGAACAAAAATTAATGATATTTAACGAAACGTCATGTGTTGGACGGCATTTGTTGGTAGCATCGATTCGTATACGATCAGTTAGAAATAATTGTACGTTTGTTGAATTTTATCTGTAAAAAATAATATTTCGTGTGATTATCGATACATATGAATACTTACGAAATGAGACATTTGGTTTTGTGGTTTATTGGTAGAGTTAATACGTCCTTCATTCTGGTATAAACTCACTATATTTTAAGAGTCAATGTTTAGACAGTAAAATCAAATTGGAAAACACGTGGATGTGATAAATTTTTCGGTTTTCACTCGATGCAACGTAAAACGTCAATCATATTCTGCGATTGTCTAAATTCCGAAGGCTTTCATCACTTGTTCGAATATGTTGTGGAATTAAAATTTTTTAAATGCGTTTTACTAGGTGGAATATTTAAGACTTCAACTCGAGTTCCCAATAACGTAGAATTATTCGAGCTTACATATCGTGAAGTGAGCTATACAAATCTTTTGATACGTCCATACATCGCAATGACAATTCATTTCAATACAGATTCATACGGGAAAGGTGATCGTCTATGAACGTAATTTGACAGACACATTCATTTGAACGAATTACGAGTACCGGTGAGTGGACAAAATGGTAAAAAATACAATAGAAAACAACCGAAGGGGATGAGATAAATGAAAGATCTTAAAAGTCCATGTTCTGAAATAGTTTCTTTAACATATCAGCGATATCGTCCTTTATACAGCAAGCCTACAAAGCGCGAGAAACGAGAGATGGAATAATTTAGATCTAAGCGTGCATTTGGTGTAGCAAGGAGGGAAAAAAACATCGTTGTTTGGCGAAAATCATCACTGAAATTCAAGCATCAATTTCTATTTCACTAATATACATATATTTTCGTTATGTTCTTTAAACATGACTGCGAAGCATTTTATAATGTAGAACAAGGTCGACACAAATGTGTGAGTGTGACGTAATAAAATAATGTAATGAAAACTGAATCCAAGCAATATTGGCGAGCGAGTTGATCGGGGTCTGCGAATCAACTTTACTTTTTTTTGTTCATGTTATAAATTTGAAAGAGACAACTCGGTATATCATGATTTTTTTTCCTACACATTCTTTATTTATTTGTTCAATGCACTTGAATTATATACTGATCGAGCGAGAGCGTCGATTGTGAGGAATATAGCACAAAAGAACCCAGTCTACGACTCACTTTCGAATTTCAAGAAAATTAAAAAAAAAAAAAACAAAACAAAAACAAAAGAAAACATAAAAATCCGCCGGAAATGAAGAGAATCCTGTATAAAAAGTCTCTGTGTAACGACAATTTAGATATATGAAATATACATGTGAGACGTGTCACCATAATTGTCTTTTTATTCTATGAATCGTTTTTAGTGGTTTTAGCTCTATACTCGAGCACAAAATAAGGACAAAGTCGAAAAAGAAGATTGTACTTTCGACCCAAGATTCTTTTGCCTTTGGTTTGGATTTCGTTACCGTTTGCTGGATAATAGGTTCCATTTTCTTTTATAAATAGAAATACATAAAAATCTCAATAAAATCACTTTTCCAATACATGAATAGAAATACAAAATTTTATTATAAAATTGAAGACACTTTCGGTAAGTAAATAGTTCAGAAGTTTTTTTGCTTTGGTTCGAAGCTCATGATTCACCAGGTCGGAGACGGAGTTTGACTCAGAATCCTTGTCAACAAAATCTCTCCAACGTTAGCTTTCTTGCCGTTAGCATCATAATCTAAAAAAATTGTTCATTACAGAATTCATTGAGCAATGATAGAGGCTCAAATAGGCCGAAATTTTATAAGAAATTGTACAACTTACCATTATAATAAACAAGCTCGCACGAATCCCTGCAGCTTGGATCGCTGTTGAGCAATTCTTTTAATGTTTCATAAAAGCGAACAACGATCTCATGTCGATGTTCCCGGTAAACATCTTGAAAAAATTGGAAAATTCTTAATCTCTCGTAAAGATTCGTTAAAATCGTTTTCAAAGGTATACATAGAATCGAGGGATTTCAGTAATTTTGTTTTTTGTTTTTAGGCTCATAAAAAAAAGTCCATTTCTAAAGTCAATTTTCTTTTCGGTTTAAAAAAAAACTCAATTTCTGCGGTATTTACTTTTTCTCTGAAAAGGTTGTCTAAAATGACAAGAGCTGAAAAACTTATTTTTTTAGAATGCACGACCAATAAATATAGTTAACAGATTAGAATTCCTAATCAGAACGATTACGAGTTATAACGAAAATTATTGACCCCATTTTGTCTGGTAAAAACTTATTTGTTTTCTAAAAGAAAAAAAATGAACATTTCAATACCGGTCTGGGGATGAGCATGCCTCAGAATTTCCCATAATGTCATCATTGGGGTTGCTCCTTCGGTCGTCACATAAATCGGCCGCCTTGATCTTCTTTCACCACCACCAGGATGAATTTTGTACACAGTATTTTTGTATGGACGACCTGTTACGCCTGCTCTGTCGCGAACCTCACTTTCAAGACTCTAAAACAATCGGATACTCAATTCAATTTCTCAATCACTGAGAAAGAGATGAAACTAAATGATTTTACCGTTGTACTCTCAAGCCAACCATCAGACGCCTCTTTCAGGTTCGGTGGGATGTGACCGGACTCGGGGATCAAAATAAATAATTTCTTCACCGGTATAGTGACGTTTTGCACCCCTTCATATTGCTCCATTTTGTGACGGAGTCCTGGAATAATGGACAAGAGGATAATCATCATACCTCGAGATTGAAACTTATCGGCCATTCTACAAAAAGTTACTGTTTTTAAAGGAGAGACTGAGACTCACCTGGATTTTGACCGCCGTCAGAAGGCAAAATCAGACGCAAGTATCCATAATAATAGCTGTATGCCATTCCAGTTCCATAGTCAACTCCTTTCATTGAATTCATGCCCATGACAGTCTCAAAAGCCGAATCTTTCTGTGGTATAGAAATCTTTTTTATTCAAACCCAAATGCAAAACTTGTAGAGCTCTAAAACTAAGTTGCATATAATTTCCAAATTTCTTGAAATTTATTACATTATTCCGATATAAAAATACCTTTGATATCTATTACTACTCAAAAAAAATTAAGTCCACAATAATTACCAGCAAAAATAAAATGTAAAATGTTTATCGACTCAATGCAATACAATATACGCTAGAGGATTGCAAAAGTAAAAAAGTAGAAATTCACAATAGCTAAAACATTTCAAAAGTTCCATGAGAATGGATATTTTATATTTTCTGTTTTTCCCCCTTCCAAAATAACATTTCAATTTCTGTCGAGAGAGCTTTACTGATATCGTAAAGCAATATGAAATTTTATTGTAATTTCTCCAAACCAAATTAACTCACCAGGCCAACAATTTGACAAATACTGAGAGAAAGAAGTAAGGATGGAAATAATCGCACTGGTCCAAATTCCCAGATATGACCAATATTGTTACCAGCGTATACATAAAAAATCTAGAATATGTGGAATTAAATGAGTTGCTAGATCAATCGATTAGACGGAACAATGTTTGTTGTTCACTGTACCCAAAATAATAATCCACAGCTGAATGCTATACACATCCAAGAAGTAGTATTGAACTGTAGATTTTTCACTATTTTTTCAAAGTCACTCGCATGCTTTGTTCCTGTCTCCATGATTCGAGCAACAAAATAGTATATCTTGAAGATAAGTTCAGCAATCACTAAAATTAAATTGAATAGTGACACAGAGGAGACTGTAACAAAAAAATTAACGATTCATTTAATGAATAAATTAGTCACATTATGTTCAATAGTATTGAGATATGAAATTTGGGAAAAAAGTAACAAATCTCCATTAACGCATTTTTTTTAATACTAGAAAAATCAAGGATTTTAATACTAGAAAATCAAGCAGAGCCCTATGAGATGAAATAAAGGAGAATTATGGTATTCAATTCAGAACACTGAAATATTGAAATTTATAAGATCTATAATAAATTCAGTTGCAGTTTTTATATTTTTAGTTTTGTTTTCTATACTTTTATTCACCTCCTGAATACTCTTTGTTTTGCTTCATCTGAGCCAAAAATGACCTCCATGAGATTTTTATACACATTAGTTACAACAATAAATTTGCTTCAGAAATTTTCTTGTTTTGTAACGCTTTGTTCATGAAATTCTATATATAAATTATTTTTATACCTGTGTTCATAGCAGCTTTTGCATAATTATCCTTGTGCATGCAGCGTATTGAAACTGCAATGTTGAAAATATGAATTAGAATATATTCGTTGATTTACTTACAGTTTTATATTTTCGAATATACTTTTATAACTGACCTAGGGATAATATCACAATAAGTATACTGTTTGATATCAGATACGAATTTTTGTCACTTTGCAGAGACATCGTCTGCGTATATGTAAAATTTTCCGGTTTTATGATCTGAAAAACCATCAATAATATAGTTGGACGGCAAAAATTTCTTATTCGCCGCCGGAAACACTTACTCCGGTTTCCTCCATAACAATATTGTCAATATTTCACAGACAGATTCGACCAGGAAAAAGGAGAATGTTATCGAGGGAAGAATTCTGAACGACTAAACTTCTTGTTATCCGGTGCCGATTTTCGCAACTGACATCTGCATCTTGCGCACGCTTTGTAGCCTACACGTGATACTTTGTTGGACCGGCTCGAGTACTATATATTTCTCTCATTGGTTGTCTCGCTATTTGGTGTAGGAAAACTGAACGCCCACTATTCTTGCTACATTGACACTTGAGTGAAAAATAATCTTGGAGCACGCTGGAGGTTCCAAGTATTGCTTTGGCCTACAACACACTATATACCTACGCGTCGCGATAACCGCGTATTGTGTTACAAAACATACAACGTCAACAACGTGGACGTGACGGTACATGAATAATACACTTCAACGTATATGTGAAGAGAGAAAATTCTATTCAAAAAGAGTTCTATGTTTGGTGGTGCATGATTGTGTCGGAGAATTATCAGAACAATTTTTCGCTACGCTCACTGTAAAACGTCATTGTAAATTGTTTCGTTTCTTTTTTCGCACTGCTTCGTATATGTATATTGATATACAGAAAATAGCTTGACTCACGAATCACGATACGATTGGTTGGGTGTTGGGTACTTTCATATATCAGTCGTTCATTCTTTTTCGGCGAGTCGGACATCAAATATATATTTGTAAACATTGTACATTTTACTTATTATTGTCCAATAAATAAATTACCATTTTACATCGTAATAAAGACGCCCCGAGAATATAATTCGTTCTCTCTCACCATACCGTTTTTTTGGAATCGAAAAATGAGTTCTTCATTTTCTCAATAATATTTTTGAAATCAACTTTTATGGATTTCGTCGATGTCGCACGCAGTGGGTATTGAAAAGCCCAAAACCTAATAAACATTGAGATTAGCGACGAGTGTGACCGGAGTGACGAGAATTTCGTGTACGAGAGCAAGTCGCGTTCGCTCGCGTTCATATAGGTTCCGGTTTCTCAAAAATAATACTATCGGCGTCCCGCGTCATTTTGCCGAGAACCGAGAACCATACGACTCTCTTGAAGCCAACTTTTGAATGTTGACTTCCAATGTGTACCTCATTATTGAAGACTCAAGAGGAATTCGATCATTTTCAGCGCATTGCAAAGCACTTGAGAAATACGATAGCACATACTAGAGACGGGCCACGCTACATCGCACCGGACTGAAAACGAAATCTTTTGTTTCAGTGACTTCAGAGGACGGAGCCCACTCGAGGGCCACTCTTTTTTTATGAGGATCACCCCTTCGGCCTTTTTCAAGGGTTTCTTTCCAAGAAGAACCTTTAAAAATCGTGTACCTCGCAAAATATAAAAAAAAGTGAAAAGTGTCATTTAGAAAATATTTCTTTCGTTTTATTGAATCGATCGAGAAAGCACACCGCGCTGGGAAGTGTTTTTAGGAAAAGATGGGAATTCTCGTTCCAAGTTCATAGCGTTCGTCGGTATCACGCACTTTTTTTTTTGGGTATGCGGCATTCCGGCCCAACTCAGCCTAATGGGAAAATTCACATTATTTATTTCACCCAAATTTTATAATCTTTTTAAAAAAAGATAAGAAACATGAAGGTTTTATTGAAAAACCTAAAAATATCGAGTGAATAATTCTTTAATATTTTTTCACGTTACCTTTTTTCAAAGTTTGTTAGAAACTTAGATAATTTGAAAAGAACCTTCAGATGTTTTTCATTTTCTCATTTTCATAAATGCATGTACTTGGCCAGACCGATGTGCAATGTATGATATCTCGAAGCGAACTGAACTCATATTTTTTTGTTATACTAAAACAAGATTTTTTATAGTTTTTTCCCTTTTCTTTTTTTATATATTATCATATGTTTGATCGTGTTATATTTTCAATCCTTCCTACGCAACAATACCGATAATTTGATATCAAAATGTGCATTTATTTTTATCAATTTGTTTGGATTCCAATGAATTTTCAAGTGGAAGGAAATGAGTTCAAGGAGTTACGCGTGCATCCGTCATTCCGGGATATCGCACGCATTATCGTACGCGTGCCAAGCATTACATTTTTAATAGTACGCAAATTAACGTGAATAATTGTAAAAATGTTAGTACAATGAGACGAATAATTGACAAAAAAAATGATTTTTAATAAAAGTTCAAAGTATTGCTTTTTTAACATTTTATAATTCAAGTTTTTTCTTAAGCAGAACAGTACATTTTTTTTCCGTTCGCTGTTTTTATTCGGCGAAATAATCGATCAACTTTATTTGAACGTACCACACTCGCGTATTTCTATATTTCAACAAAAGAAAAATTCACCATGAATCAAAATTTAAGTATGTAGCTTCAATCACAACCGTTTTGTTAGTAGATTTGCGTCGTGTATATTCGTTGCTGCATGGACGATATTGAGTTTTCCAAGTTTTTGCTCTTAGAAAATTTGAAAAAATTCTGAGTTGCATCGTGAAATTACTCCACGGCAAAGTGTTTGGTAAAGTCAAAAGTTTTATTGAAAGTTGTTAAACAGTAAGAAATTTGGGTAAGCGTTTTTTTTTCTAATTCGACTGTAACCTTCAAGACCCAAGTAACACGGACAGGGTCAAAAAGGAATGAAACGTTTGGCAAAATTTCAGTTTCGTAAAAATGTCCATTGCTTTTTCCTTCGTACAATATCGTCAGATTTGAATTTATATGGAATGAACTCAGCATCCAAAAATGTTTGCAAATAACAAATTGTATAATAACTGATGGTGCAAATTAGGGATGCCGATCTAAGGATCGATTTTTCCCAAAATCGATTATTAACCAACGATTAATCGATTTTTCAGATCGATTCTCTCCGACTAATTAATTATTCGAATTGATCTTTCAATTTCGAGATCGATTTTTTAATACTGTTTTATTGATGATTCGGAAAATTTTTCCCATGAGTCGTGAATCGTGAATTGAAGAGACGTGGAGACCTGTGCCTGTGAGAGAAGTGGCGCTACTAGATACCTATTCAATCTCCCCTTCTTCCATCCACACTTCACAGTTACAGTTTTATCACACTTATTTCTCATTTTTTATTAATATTAACAAAATCGATTCTGGGTGAATCGATCTCCGAGTGCTCAATTTATTATGGAATTGGTTTGTTGTACCTCAATTCGATTCGATTTAATGAATCGATTTTCTTTCAACAATCCGACATCCCTAGTGCAAATTCGCATCGGTCGAAAGGTGTGGAATTATTTTTCTCCAAATATCCCTCCACGGTGCAAGCCACTTAATTTATTATCGTATTTGTTGATAAACCATTTTGAACATGGTGAGAAAAATGTATTCGACACCAAATATCGAAACCCTACCAACTGGCTCTTTGTACTCGTGGGCTATAAATTAGAAACGAATAGTACAAATATAAGCAAACTCATAGAATAACAATTTTTGATAATGGCTCAAGCCTTATAAAAGACAAAATTCTTCGTTTTCATAAACACATTGATTTCAATTATCTCAGAACAGTGTGTTTTTGGCTACCAAAAAAATGCGTGTCTGTGGAGTTGATCAATAACAATTTATATTATAAATTATATGTTAACACAAAAAGTTATTCGAAACATGAGTATTCGCTGTAATGATTGTAACGAAGGGACGAATTCTTACGAGTATATTTACAGCTCGTATGGAAGACAGGTAAGACTGGAACAAAGAATGTTAAAAAATTCAAATATTCACCGAGAAAAGTTCAATCTTCTTGCTCTACTCGATAATGAATGAAATACATTTTTTTCAGATTGTGCGCAGTTGGTCAGGGAGAATAAAAAATAGGGAAAAAGTGTTTGAGATTTTCCGGAAACCTTGTAAATCTCCAATCTTTGTTTTCAAAACATTCTGAACTCTATTCCAATTTCGATTTCTCTAGTTGCTGGATTTTCATAAAAGACCAATGTTTTACTTACAAGGAAAGAAAAAAAACCTGAGTTTTGAATAAATCGTTTATTTACATCTATGAATCATAAGCAATATTTACACGTAAGTAAATGCATATGGCGATGAAGAATTCTGATATTCGCACAGATTTTGAATACAATTTGAATCAAAATACAGAAAGTTTTGCTTTGTCTTTACGCTGATTCTGTTCAGTAGCAATATGATTCTGAGTCGATCGCAAACCTGCAAGTTCGCTTTGTTTCTCGTTGTATTGCAATACGATGTTATTATAAGGTAAACTTCCCTTTGCATGCCTTCCCAACGAATTCATCAGTTTTGACGATTCTTTTTCAAGTCTCGTTATATTTTCACTGATTTCGAAACTCGCCACGTTCAAACCACGATTCGTGTGACTTTTATAGTGACTTTTGCCCTTGGAACTGCCTGGTTCGTTTTCATTTGATGCTGAAAAAAACGACCTTCTAAGTGCGTAAACGGATTCGATTGCGCGACGTCGTATTCCATGTAGAAAAAATATTACAGAATTGGAATAAATTTAAATGAAAAATGAGGAAAATTAGTGAAATTTCTGGAGAATTTCAACTCCCAATTTTGGTTTCTACAAAAATATTCATCAGTAATGTTCAAAGCGATTGTAACGTATTAAAATTGGAAGAAAAATAAAACAATATTTGATGGGAAAATGTAGATTATTCTTTTTCTTCGACTTACGCTTATCTCCCAAAGTAGTATTTATGAAATTGAATACGTTATTCTTCTCTCGTGCTTTTTCTCGAATATATTGTTTTTCACGTTGCTGTTCCATCTTCCGACGTTGTTTTTGCATTTTTCGCTCAGCCGTGAACAAGTCCTTATCACCACCGGCATGCTCGCGCAATTCCATACAGTGATCTGGAAAATTATGAAGAAAAATCAATAATTACTAATGTTTTGTCATATTTTAGCAAGCTGATCACAACTTGTGCGTGGGTCTATTTTTTTCATCGATTTAAACCCTGATTTTCAATAAGTTCGTAAAATTTGAGGAAATTATGAGTTTTATTGGTAAAATTGGTAAATTTATATTTTTTATTGTCGATGATTTAGAACGAAATACGATTTTTGTGATATCGAAGTTTTTCGTACCCAAAGATTTTCCGGCTGGCAATACCGTCGCCTCGACAGGAGCGATTCTGCCATCGGCTCGTTTACCGAGTCCTGTGCCGCGGACATAGCCCATTTGTTCCATCAATTTGCTTCCAATTCCACGTGTGTGCTGCTCCCAACTTCCGAGAGGGTCTCCCGAGTTCAGGGTCAAAAGGGATTTGTGTACCAACGTTTCAGCCGGAGTTTCACAAGTCTCACGCTCGGACTCGCTGTCATCGGATGAGTCAGACATTTCCAGATCTGCATCCTCTGTTGTTGCGAATCATAGAATGTAAAAACAATGTTATACGCATTAAAAGATTCTCAACGAAAATGTCAAATCATTATTCGCTGATCGAAATGATTATTCGGTGATGCTAAACTGTTTTTTTAACTAATGAAAAGTAATTTAACATAGATTGTCGTTTGCATCCAATGAAAAGTGTGACTGTGTGTTCAAATAATCAATATTGGGAATCGATTTTGAAGAGACCTTGAAAAACGAAATTTTTCTGCATCCATGAATTTTATAATATTTTGATTATTTTTTTTTTATTAACGACAGATTTTAAATTACTTAAATCAGTTAGAAAGGACAATAGTAAAATTCGCTGTGCAAACATTATTATGAAGACAAAAGTTCAAATTTAAAAAATACTATGTGAATTTGTTTTTTAACATTACGAAAACTTACCGAGGGGTAGTAGATCTTGAACAGCTACCTCGGTTATATTACCACTTGATTCAAATTTTATACG
The DNA here is from genome assembly GCF_019457755.1 of Venturia canescens. Taxonomy (NCBI): domain Eukaryota; kingdom Metazoa; phylum Arthropoda; class Insecta; order Hymenoptera; family Ichneumonidae; genus Venturia; species Venturia canescens. Next base: position 7,571,699 of record NC_057425.1, read on the forward strand.
ATAATCGTCATTCTCCTTTTCCGGCATTTTAAGGATAACGCATCGGTGCCACAGATTATTTTTCTGTTTGGCAAGCACTCTGCTACCCATTTTGAGGCTTGAGAAGACGGGTTCCTTGTATTCTTGAAGATTAGAGAGGGGCACAACTTCACCGTGGGAATAATGGCATTGCTCGTCAGAAAATTTACAAGCGCCATCCAAAAAATAAGGACAGGGAAGCATTTCTTTGTGTGTTGGATTTACGAAAAGTACTCTGACCTGAATATAAAGTGAACGAGAAATGTGAAAAACAGTGAATTTATACTTTGTTCAACTTGGAAAATTGATTGTTTTTTACCTTTATGTCATTGATACTGGTTATTATTTCGTTTTCGTCCCTGTGAATGGACGATACCATAGCATTATGATAGCCAGTGCCACCCCAACTGCTGCCATGGGGAGCCCGACATTTCATACCCTCAAGCGCTTTCAGCTCGTCCTACAATTGCAACTTGAACCGTATAAATGTATCTCGGCAATGACTTTAACGACTACTATCTTACTGACTTCTATATCGTTGGAGGCCTCAGCTTTCTCATTATGATTTTTGTCCTCTGAATCCTCTGAGGACTGCTCCAGTTCGGCCTGTAATCGGCAAAACGATATTTGTGAAGAAGCATAAGCCAATTAAGTTATATTTTTCAGATCACCAGGTATGATGCGCAATTGAACAAATTTGAATATTTAAAATTCGTATATATTTTTTAAAATAGTGATAGAAAAATATTTTCAAACATCTGGTCATAAGAGGCTGTAAGAGAGTTTCATATTTGCTAGGTCTGTATCAATTATCGGACAATAGATTTTTGCTCTAATTTTATGATCAAAAAAAGATGAAAACGAATTCTGGTCAATAATATTGAAACGCAATGCCATTATTTAATGTTGATATCACAAATTTTTTTGATGGCTTCAACATTATTTTTTCTTTCATTTTTAATTTAAACTCGTACCAACTTAACTTCCATGTACTTTTGTTCACGGATTATGAGACATGAAGAACAAGTACCTTCAATTATAATGTTAATTAAAAGAACACTGTTGTTGAACAAAAAGGTGATAACATATTAAAATTTTTAAAACATTGAATATCAGCTGTTTTGTTTCTTGAATCATGGTAACCTTTTCTTGTAAGAAAGTACTGTTAATTTATTTTTTGAGTCGACTAAAATAAAGTTACCTTGAATAAAGCGTACTCCTTTGCCATAGGATCATCATCGTCATCTGAAAGATTCTCAGCCGAGTCGCTGTCAGTACATTCACCTTTGGCACTTCTGAGACTCTGGGCTGTCAAGGTAATGAGTTCTTCAATGTCTGATTGAAGACTCAACAAATTATCGCGGTCAGGGCCCTGGTCAGTCGCGGAAAGGGCCAATTTCACCTGGGACAGCTGATAATTTTCATACAGTATTTTTTATATTTTCAAAACCGACCCTAATTGCGAAATTTTTTAGGTTGGAACATATCAACACTCAAATACCTGTTTCTCATACTGATTGATGGATTCTTGCAAACTCTCGACGTCCGTCATTGTCAAAAGGTTAAATTCAAGTTAAAATCATCAAACTTTTCGTCAATTGTTAATTTTATAGGTCATTACACTGCACGGAGTTATGACAGTTTCGCTGGTTTCGCATTAGAGCAAAATTCATTCATAACAAAAAATATTTTCGAAGTGCTTCATGCATCTGAAGTCGGAAGCGAATCCCGAAAACGGCGCAGGCGCGAAAACATTTAACCGCGAAATCAAATACGAATGAAATTTTCAAATGGGTCTGATTATATAGAACATGCAATAATTCCATTAAACTTCACACAAATACCCTGAAAACACTGAAATTTTTCAAAGGTCTCTGCATTTACTTTTACATTCGAAGTTTATTTCGAGAAAGAACGTAGAATCTGAAACCCAAATAAAATTTCCCGAATATTTTCCAGAATTTTTTTTTAACGGAAATAAAGTCTCAGTTGTCAAAAAAATTCCCATATTTTATGGCTTTTTTAAAGTCGAAATCATGAATTTTTAACGCAACCTTTGTAACAGGGTTACGGCAAATTTTATATTTCATGAAAAATTCCGAAAAACTTTTGTTCTATATTTCTTTAACGATTTATTTACAACCTGGTAACGAGGCTCAAAAAATCACGACACGATTTAGTATCAAGAAATCTTTATTTTAACGTATCGCAGGTCCATTATAAAGTGAACTCATCGCGAGCTGTGTCCTCATACAACTAGTATTTTCCTTTTTTTTCATTAATCCGTGAGAAAATCTCACAGGAAATGTTGTCTGGTGATATCCCAGTGACACAGTTTTTCGTGATTTTTGTTGTTGTAGTATTGCTTTTTCAATTGTGAGATCGATATGAAAGTGAATAATGTTGCATATCAGAATTATGCATTGTAATATAGATTTTTAGTAATATCGATAGAGCCGATAAATTTTTCACTATTTGTCTGTTTCCATTTCTTCTTTTTCATCAACATACGGAATGTTCACATCTTCTTTAGAAATTTCCATGTCATCGGCATCTGCTGACTCCGGATTTTTTTGTGGTGAATCGTTCTGGATGATTTCCGCTTCAGTCTCGTTAGTATCAACTGTTACATTATCCTTGGCTTCCTCGTTTTTAACGTCCACCGATGAACCGTTGTCCTCGGTGACAATTTCCTCATTTGCGATATCGGGCTGATCGTTTCTTTCTATTTTTTCGACATTTTCGAGCGCTTGATTTGCCGTCGACTGTAAAGCTTGCGCTTGTGCCGATGTGTCGTGTTCGAGAATTTCTCGAAGTGCCATCGTTGCGTACGTCGATGGATTCAAGGAAAACTCGAGAATCAATGCTTTGTGTTTACCCTCTGTGAACGATATTTATTTTAAGAGAATTCAACGCAAATATTCATTCAACCATTAAAACTAGAGTCGTAAATTTTGCTTCTTTAAATAATCACTGTGGTTTTTTGCAAAAAAAAACAGTAAAACGAACCAAAAACATGTGTCTCTTTCGAAAATTGTGCTGTAATTTTTTTTTTCTAGGTAAGTACAATAGAAAATAATAGCAATCTTTTTACCAGTCTCAATTTTGGGAGCCTCCACCTTACGCATTTCATCAATGTCAGAAGCGATCAAGTCATCGTGGTAACCGTCATATCGGACTATTTTCCAGCTTAGATCTTCAGCGGTTTCTAATATCTTTCGGTATCCACCACCAAGACTGTATTTCCTGAAATATGAAATAATTTTGTTTGCAGTCTGATAAAAAAAACTTTCACTCTATTGAAAAATAGAACACGAATGTAAGAGAACGTGCGAGATAAAATACTACAGTGATATCGTTGAAATTTTGGTTCACCGTGTATGACCTACTTGTTTTTTTGCCTCAAATCCGTGGTTAAATCGTCCCTGGCAAGAAATTCATCGAACCAGGCTTTTGCATACGAAGGGTAGGTGACTTTCCATCCGGGTTTGGGCATAACAACATCGGCGATAGTATAGCGGTCCAAATCTTCTTCGCTGAGTGATTTAACATTCGGCAAACTCGACGGGTCCCTTGAATCGTCGGGTGTCTCATCCCCGTTGTCGATTTTTGTTTCGTTCTCATCGACGATTTCATCTGAACGATCTTCGATGCATTGTTCATCGTCGATGGAATGCTTCTCGTGTAATTTCGTTGGAATTGTTTCTTCCTCAATCGCATCAGATGCGCCATCTTTTGGTTCTTTTGATTGATCAGTTAGATGAGCGAAATCCATTGTTTCATTACCAGGATTATCCTCAGAATTAGTTTTGTCGTACACGAGATCACCGACTATAGGTTTCGCCCCAAATTCTTTGATGCGTTTGGAAACCATGTGATTCCAGACAAAACTTTGATAAGAGTGTATGTACATGAGCCGCGCGTTTCGGGGAATATAATCGAGAGCGCCCTGAGGATTGTTCTCCCCACTTTTGCGAAGTCCATAAAGTAGTTTGGCTTCGATTTTCCCAGATCGTGCGATCGGTCGAAGGGCTAAATCGGGGTTTTTCGTTTTTTCATAAATTTCACGCGCTTCTATCATGTCCCTTTGCTGTTCACCTTCGCGAGGTTTTAGAATGAGATCAATCGCGTCTTTCCACTTGGCTTGGAGAAGAGTTTTGCCGATTTCGTGGGTGGGTATGGCGGCAATTGTGCCGAATCTCTGAAGTCCGTAATAATTGATGAAACCATTGTTTTTTAGAGATTGCATCGCGAGTTCAATCTCATCGTCGGTAGCGTTGACGCTCCTTAAAGCTATTTTGAAACGGTTGCCCTTGAGCATACCCAAACTGAGAGCATTTTTCGAAAATTTGAAATTTCCGACGAACGCACCGCGCACTTGTCTCGCAGCATCGTGGATGACTTTTGGACTGAATTTTCTTATATTAACCCATTGAGTCGTATGAGCTCGTCGATCTTTCGTTCCTGCGTAGTTAAATAAGCTGGATTCGATCCGCAATTTGGCAGCTAATTGATTCAGCGCATCCATCGTATCCATGTTGACTTTGTGGAGAAGAAAGTCGCAATAATTGCCTTCTCGTCTGCTCCAATCGACGCGTCGATCCCCGCGAAATTTGTGGCTCGTTTGCTTGTCTTTTTTGGCAAGAACTAATATTTTTTTCTCACCCCGTTCCACGGTTTCGCTCACTACTGATGTTATTTTTTTGGCGATCGTGTGAATATTTCGACGCAGTTCTTTGTTCATTTCCGTCACATCAATTTCTGTTATTGATACTTCGCTATCTGACTTTGAAAACTCTTCCAACTGTTCCCTCAACTCCGCTGGTATAGATTCCTTCAGCTTGCTCAAGTCTTCTAGCTCTTCCGGCTCTGGTGGAATATCCTGATTCGTCAATTTGCATATTTCCCCGTCACAGCGTATTTCGTTCACATGGAAATCACTGAAGCGCTCTTTTAATATGCCACCAAAACGTTTGTGACTCCCAACGAATTCGGTCACGCCAACGTTCTCTTCTTTCAGACGCTCACCAACTTTGTACTTTGTACGTTTGCTATCATAGGAACTGTTCCCCTGGCCATGGCGCTTGAATGACTTTCCTCGATAACCACCTCGACCACGGTAGACTCCTATAAATTAATAAATATATTTTTATTAACGGTTTCCTTCTCTCTACGACTAAATGAAAAGTGCTGGAAACTAATAAATTCATTTGAAACAATCTTTGAATTATGATCCATAATTGGCACTTGCAGCAGGCTTCAATATTTTTTCTCAAGAATCCTAGGAATATATTGAAAGTAATTATTAAAACTTGTAATCCTTGTAAATAATTGACTCAAATGCGTCTGAATTCCAAGATTTTTATGCTTTGTATTCCCTGACAATATAGGCCCAATTTTTGGTAAGCTGTACATAATATTTCAACCACAAAATCATTTTTGTATAAACAAAATTTATCAAAATGTAAATCTTCTAATTTTCAAATGACGGATGAAAAAGAATAGTCAAAATCTTTTAAAATCATGAATGGCAAACTGTGTATGACAATATAGATAATATGAACTCCAATCGCTTGATTGCCAAATTCTAACAACAACTGTACTGTCTTTATACTAGAAAATATGACATGACATTTTTTTCTATGTATGCGTATAAGCAGTGCTATCTTCGATTCAAATAATTTAACAATAGAATGTCAACCATTCAAAAACTTTAAAAACAATTGAATTTATTTGTGCTTGAAACATGCCAGTGAAAATTTATTCAGTTCCTGAGAAAAATACAAGTCCCTGTGCTAAAAAATGGATTTATAGTGGAAGAATTCTGGTGAGACAGTTACATTGTTATAATTTTCATCATTTTGTTCGATTTGAAAGGAACTTTTATTGTAAAAATACGTTCAATTTGACAAGTAGATGAATCGTTTTTGTTTTGAGCACTCCTCAAATAGTGCGTTATTTCGATCTACACAAACAATAATAAAATATCTTCCGGACATGGCTGACCGGATTGTTTACGAACACCATCCTCATTTTCGTTCTCGAACGTCCTTTCTCGCCAATTTCCTTCGCCACGATTGCCACGATTTCCTCTACCGCCATATCTCGAATAACCTCTGGTTGATTTTTTGACGTCACACCACGACATCACGAACTTCTCGATTTGGATTATTGAATAATTATGACGAATCAGATTTTACTGATATAACGTTAATCCTAATGTTTAATACACGTTTCCGATTAATCACTATTATTTGGGCTTGGAAAAACGATGAAAATGAGGCACTGAATTTTATTCAGTTTATCCTGCGCACGTGTCCGGCGTTCGCTCTCACGCAAATGACTGAAATGACACAATTTATATATATAAACAGTCGATCTCGGTCGGTCAAACATTCCACACATTTTCGCGTTATCGTTTTTATTTTTTGACGCACATGAAAATAAATGTAGAATGAATAACCCGCCACGCGTACACTACAGGAAAAATTTGAGCAATCGAAAACATTCATTCAATTTGTTTATCGAACTTTTTTAGACGTTGGAAAAATAAAGGAAAACCGTTACGTCTAGCAATATTTATGGATTTGAAATTATTTTATAATTAATATTATAAGATGATATATTAATAACTATTATTTCATTCATTTAGTGGTGTAGATATAGAATAATGGATTTTTTTAAATTAAAAAATTACCTTTAAAAGTTACCTTATCAACTGGGTAATTGAAGATAATCATGTAACAGTTGAAGAAAGCGTTGCGTAACGCAATTCGAATAAAACCAGGTAAAATTATAATTAACGGTGAAGAGAATGGAATTTTCACTCCAGCGAATATGGTTTCGCAATAACTAAATGCAACCTAAATGGAATAACGACGATTGCAATGAACAAACTTCAAAAATTGTTACCGCGAGGAATCGTCTATATACTTTTTCACGTTTTATTCTGCGAACGTGATGTACACAGAATTTATTGATACAGGAATGGGTGTATGCTGATACACAAATTAAAGGATAATTTAACTTTGATGTATTTTCTATTTTCTATTTTCTAAATTCGGAAAAGCAGTTTTTTCACAGTGAAAAAAAATAAAGCACCATTTTTTCCATCGTGTTTTTAGCAATTTAATATGTGCATGCGTGCACAGTTTCAGCAATTTTTTTTTACTTTTGGAACATCGGTTCTATATGCAATTTGCCGATAAGATCTTTATAGAGCTTCAAATTCCCTTGCAGCAATATTCAGTAAGGTGCCAAAAAGGTACCTTAATGGAACGGTATACAAATGTCCCTTTAATAGTTCTCGCAGCCGTCCGAAAGATAACCTTTGGACTTCTGTACGCTTTCGGATGGCATATCGCAAAGTGTATGAAAATTTTATTATATATAATAATACAATACACAAATAAAATATTCAGAATAAATAATTGAGGAAATATGTACTGAAATAAAAATAAAAAATTCTATTCTGAGAAATATCAAAGGAGCTCAAACTTTTATGAATATTTGTAATAATTTAATGAAAAAACATGGGATTTGTTGAAACGAATTCGAACCACGAAAACCGAAAAAAGGTCCATCAAGGTTATCCATCCGGTCGGTGCTACTTTCTTTTTCACAGCGAAAGATTTCGGAAAAAAAGAACAACTTCAGGTGGCAGCTTTTGGGACTCAACGGAGAAGCCAAGGGCCCTTCTGGCTAGCAGGGAATGTCCCATTAAGGTAGTCTATGCAGTTGCGCGAGCGTGAAAGATAACTAAAAAGTGGTTACACAGTTTATATACTCGGACATCCTTGATTCTCCGAGAAAAATAAAAGTTACACGTTGTTCTTAAGGTCGTTTATTCCAAACCGAAAAATTTTCATTTCGTTACATCGATTCGAACGCGGGGTTTTTGAAGAGGGATTAGGTAAATGATGTTAAATTTTTTCCTTACTGTGTACAAAAATGTTTTCGTTCTTATTCATTAATTAGCAAGTTCACAATGGTAGAGTACAAAAAAGCCTAAATATAAATATGAGAAACCGTAAGCTTAGTTATTCGTCGGCGCACATCCCTCGAGTCGCAATTTCCTTGTAACATCGTCGATTTTTGCAGAATCTTTGGGTGCTTTGTAATTGGCAACGTGATCGACGCGAATCGTTCTTCCTAGAATTTTACTACCGTTTAGGTTATCCACAGCGAGAATGGTACTCCGTTGATCTTCATAACACAAAAATCCATAGCCTTTTTGTTTCCCCGTATGTTTGTCGCGAACCAAATTGATGTTAACGACCTCACCGTACTGGGAAAATACTGTTATAAGATCTCCTTCGGTGAGATCGTAAGGAAAACCACCGATGAAAATCCAAGCGCTGTCCCTATATTCGTCGTGCCACGAAGTTTTTTGATTTCCTCGTAAATCGTTTTCGCCTAATTTGGCAATGTTTTTCACGTTGGTCAACGGATTCATTATTTACACCTTTGGCTTTTATCAAATTTTCAAACGTTTTCAAATTCTTTTTTTCACCGCAAGTACATTTTTCCTCGATATTTTTCGTCAATGCATTGTGAAAATAAAACATGGACGCATAATTTCTCAAGAAAATCAACTCACCTGATTGGTTGGGCCTCTACACGCACACCATGAAAAAATAATGAATGCGCTTCCGTAGTTCGTGAATACGGCGACTGATGTCGCATTCTTGTTGTATTACAGCAAGTGTCCTATTTTTTCGCATTTAATGCTGAATTTTTCGAGCTATAATAAAATAAAAATAAAAATTCCATACTTAAAAGCGGCTTGTCGGACGTTTTTTTTCCGTTGCAGTGCTGCAATATTGCTAGCAGTGCATCTTAAACCGAACGAATTATTTCGATTTGCCGGACAAATGTGAGAAAGTGGAGAGAAGCGGGATTGGGTATTCGATCGCGTGGTACCGGCGGTCAAATAAATAAAAAAAAACGTAAAAATCAAGCCGCCAATAGCGGCTGTCAGAATCTAGCAGACGACCCTCGTATCATTTTCGCGTGTAAATGCGAAATACACTTTTCTCAAGCGTTTTCAGTGTGCATTATACTACCTGTTTTTTTTTTCATCTTTTTTTCTCGAACAAGTCAAACATTGAGCCAGGTTTCAAGTCGACAATACCTGCACACGTCACGTTAATTAGAATTGGAAATGTTGGTCGACGTTGGACTTTGTTTTGCCGTTACTAGTGCGTATTTGGGCGCTGGCTGATGAGAGTGAATGTTTGTATTGTCCGTGAAAACTAGAGACTGAAACGATTTACGAACGGTACAAATGAGAATTGAACGTTCCGGTACGAAGTTGAGTTAGGCACCTAACAACGACGACGCATCTCTATAGTGTGTCAAAAACGACGCTAAAGATATGGAACGAAAGTCCGAATTCGTTGATCTCCTCGTCGATAGACGCCGGGAATCTGATCTTTTATGGATTTCACGACCCATGGAGCCCCTTGCTCCCCATTCTTTACCACCTGAAGAAAAATACTCCAGGGCACGAGCCATAGAAGAAGCACTTTTAACTCCCAGGGTTGTTCTCACCATTGAAACTCTCGCCGCTGCCAGAAATGTCGACAAATCTGTCGTTCAGCGAGAAGCACATGATATGTTGGAAGAAATGGCCAGCAAAGCGCATCTTCCGACTGTGCGCTGGATAGGTAAATATTTTTTATTTTACTATGTTATTTCGCTAGCCCGTATAACTTTACGCTCGCACTCATTCACATGAATACGAATTCCAATTGAAAATTTAACAATATGATAGGATTAAAGCTTGCAGCTTTATTAGAACGTATGAAAAGAACTTTTCATCATTATTGTCTATTATGTTTGTTTTATGGTTGTTGCTCAATTCCACAAACAAAAGACGACGTTTTTCGGAGTGTTTGAAGACAGTTTTTGAAGGTTATATGACAAATAGTATTTATACTTCAAAAATCGCTTTACCCTGAAAATTCTAAGTAACAACCAATAGGGTGATGATCAAAAAATTTCTTTAGGTTTCGGTTGTGCAAATTATCATGTCATAATGATGAACAGTTTTCAGTTTCCTAGTTCAATATTACTCTTAAGTTTCATCATTTGAAAATTTACTGAAAATTTACCTTTTCTAAAATGTAGGCCATGCCAGAATTGATAAGTTGATGCATTGAAACCACTTAAAATCATTTTATGCCTGAAGCATTAAAAAAGATCCAACAACGTAATAATTAACGTAAAGCAAGGATTTGAAATAACTACTTATCTATTCAGAAATGAACAATACCTTATTACAATTTGCTTCTGATATCTCTCAACTGTAATAGTCTTTCCTATTTGTAGACTGAAAAAGAAAATGGTGTTTTGGAAACATTCATATTGTTTGTGCATGCTTTATTTTATAATATATTCAGAGATAATGTCTCGTTACTCACAGTAAAGATGTATTATTCATGAATTCAGAGCAAGCATTCACAGACAAATTTTCATCTATAATTTGTACAGAACTGTTGATATATTAACTTTTATGTTACAGGAACTCCAAAAAATGTCATGACCATATTAATTAATAAATATGAAAACAAAATTTATTTGCTTCAGGTCTACTCGTAGTAAAAGTCTTGAAGAGAATTCTCTTGAGCTTTCGGGTGAATCAAAAATTCATAATGGAACTGAGATCGCAAATGTGTGATTCGAAAGTGCAGTACGTCTATGCTCTAACTCACAGAAGTTATTTGGATTTTGTGCTCATGTCATACATTTTGTTCTCGCACGACATGGCCTTGCCTAACATAGCGAGTGGCATGGATTTTTATCGTATGCAAATAGTTGGAGAATTATTGAGAAAAACTGGTGCTTTCTACATGCGCCGCAGTTTTTCAACCGATCTTTTATACAAAGAGATATTTCGGGCCTACATTGCTTCCTTAGTGGCCCACAGCGACAGGGCCATAGAATTTTTTATCGAGGGAACCAGGAGCAGAAGCCAAAAAAGTCTTGCGCCCAAATATGGTAACTCCTACAATTTTCTATCTGTGTTTGCTAAAATCAAAGATAGCGCATGATTTTTGCAAAATGATCTTCCAGGTGTCATTGCTTCTTCATCATTTTCACATAATCGAATGTAGTTTTTCATCATATGCAGAATTGTGCACAAATCTGCATGTATTTACGTTTTCGGGCTTCGCTGACATTGATGATTCAGTTCAATAAATTTTCATAAGAATTTAGAAAATAACTCTGTAAAATAGAGAGAACATTGCGGTTTTTATTGTACATATTTATATGTAGATAAATATCAGTTGAGCATGTATAATAAAATCAATCACAGCTTGCTCAAAGACGTTTACTAGCTTGATTTTGTAATGCATTGCAATACTTTGGTACATTTAATCTCTTCAGAATACAAATTTATAAAATTCACATGTTTTTTATTCGTTTTAGAAACTCTGGCTTATAAATACGAAGAACGATAAAAATCTGCAAAACAGATATTTATGAAATATTTGACATGGAGTTATTTGATTTTTTCAATTTCAGGACTTTTGGCAATGATTCTGGAAGGCCTCTTCCAAGGCGATGTACCAGATATACATTTTGTACCGATGAGTATAACCTACGACCGGCCACTCGAAGAATTATTGTTCGCTTACGAGTTGCTGGGTGAACCAAAACCAGCAGAAACGACGACAGGACTTTTCCGTTCTTTGTCAGTACTGCGAGAACCGCAGGCCCATGGCCATGTGTATTTCAACATAGCACCACCGATTTCTGCTCGCGAATACGTTAATTCGTCAATACGCAAAATGGTTGCACTTTCCCCCAACGCTAAACTACCTCCCGAGGTAGTGACGAAACTTGCATTCGAGATTATCAATAAACACAAGGAGAATACCATCTTTACTCCATTTAATCTGATAGCGGTGCTTTACAACGAGAGAGTACAGTCGTATCCGGACGATCCGTACACTATCGATTCGCTCGTGAAGGATTATTGCTGGCTACGAGATATTATGACTGATTCGTTGGGAGCAACGGTTTCACCGAAAGCTCAAAAGTCAGTACGACAAAAATTTACTTATTTGCACCTTTGACACGTTACGAATATTTGTTGGCGTTATAGAAACGGAATCTCAATTTGTGGATACAATTAGATTGACCATCTTTCCTACTATACAATGTAAATCGGTGAAGAAACAGAATTGAAAAATTGATGATTGAAGTGAATATTTCCACTCTCATACACAAAAATCAATAACACATCATGCAATCATCGAATAAACGAAACAATAAAGGAGTGATTTTTTTTCCAGTGCCGATGAGAACTTCAAATCCGAGAGTGACGAAATAATCGAATCTTTGAACGTTCACAAGGACCTCTTGGGTTTTGACGCGAAAACATATTTGGTTCTCAAGGACAGACATCGCGAAACCCACTCCAACAAAAACCGCAGTGTCAAAGGTCATCTTTTGGAGAATCGAACTATGAGAATAAGTCTGCCTGCTGTTAATCTTGCGATTTACGTAAATCCTACTTTTGCCGTGTTCGCGAAACCTTCCATGTGCATTCTCGCCATTCACCGAGCCGGCATTACAAGGGGTGAGAGAAAATTCGAGAAAAACCAAGATTATTGGGAAATTCGTTGTTCCAATTGGCCCACAAATTCATTCATCGTCAATTTTACTTTCTTTCACAGATAATGCGCTTCAGCAATATTTTTTCCTGAGAAATTTACTCAGCACGGAATTCGCTATACCGTTGGACGTCAACTGGTTCGACGTTGAGGCTGAATTCGACAATAGCATATCTTTCTTGATAAAGGAAAATTGTTTACGTCTGGAAAACGACTGTTTTATGCCCGGTACAAATTCGAAATTGTACCAACTTTTGCGCAATCTCATGACACCGTTCGGTGTCGCTGCGTACATCGTTTGTACAGTTTTGTCACAAGTGAGTTCTAATAAATGTCATTGCCGATCGAAATTTTTGACGGACTTCCGCACATACTCTCAGCCAAGGTTTGCACTTGGGCACAATTTCGCTTCTGAAGACATTTTTATGAAAATCTAAAAGAACTCTGACTTTTCAAATATCGTGGACATTGGCTTTTGGAAAAAATAATTCCGAAGACCATTTAACGAAGAATACTTTAACATTAATTCGATATTTTCCAAGTAAAGTATATTGATTGTTCCATTTTCTTTTCCGAATCTCTTTTTTTTTTAAAAAAAAAAAAACAGTTTTTAAAAGCCATCAAAGTATGACTTTGAGACTCACAAGACTTCAAGAATTCCCCGTTTTCATTGATTCCCATTTTCTAGTATTAAAAAAAATGATGTTGAACAAAATCAACGAATCCGTATGACGCGAAAACAATTTTGAGTTCTCGAATTATATTTTGTTCAAACTACTGATAGTTGACTTTGAAAATAGAATTCAAACTGGCTTACCAAATTTATATTAAAATACTAAATACCCAAGTTCTGCTAATAATTCCAATGATGACACTTTACCCAGAAAATGTATATGCGAATGATAATCGATACAATTTTCAAGCCGTTGAAAAAAATCCACGATGTTGACGAAATAGGAACTGATTTTTCATTTTCTGATTCAAGTGGGATGATACGAGTATGGGCGAGAGAACGGAAAAGCCAATACTGAAGGAATCTCAGAAACGAGTGGAAAAGCTGTTGTTCGAGGAGGATAATATGGTGCAGCATCCTTACACATTATCATTGGATCTCTACCAAACAACGTTGGCCAGTTTAGTAGCGAACGGTGCGATAAGTTCGTTAGGAAAGTCTTCAATCTACGAAATAAATAATGATAAATTATCAAAGATAATAATCGATTTGGAGAGAATACTGATCCATCGTTCTCGCGGATCATATTTGAACGTAGTTTTGCAATTTTCCCAGAACACGGACAATAATTTGCAAGCAAAGCTGTGAAAGCATTTCTTCGTACAGTAATTCCAAAACAAATATAACAATACCAAGCTAAACATTTGCCAATAGGAAGAAAAAAAAAAGGAAAAACCAAAATTGGGCTCTCATTATTGACTTCGAAATCGATCGCAATGTCTGCATGGAAAGATTCAAAGATTTTTTAGAGATTTTACAAGGCGTTCGGATGAGTTGAGACTCTGCAGATCGCTTTTTGTTTAAACTTTCTATCGAAGACTGTTGAATACGTTGCTGTTCCAAGAGCAATGTTCAAATATAATGAGTTTTTTTTTACGCTCACAGTTCACATGTTCATAACGACTTTGTTTTATGTATTTCATGAGAAATTCAAAATCATGTAAAATCGTCTCTCTGAATAAATATATTTTGATCGTTCGTAATTCGAATGTCTATTAATTTCGATTAGTTTGGCACGCACCCCAAAATTCCAGCAAATCACAGTCCAAAAGTACTAATAATAATCGAATAAAACAGTCACAAGATCCGATGTGTCGATAATAGAAAAAGAATCGATAAATGGAGCAATAATAAATTATATATCTGACGATTGATGATGGGAACTTGAGAAAAAAAAACACAATTATTATGAATCGTATCAGTAACGAGAATAAATCATGGGAATTCGCTAGAAATCATAAACCGTCAAAGTCCAACATGTATCTAATAATAAACCTGCAATGTCATTGAAAATAAGAGCATATCCGGAATTTATATTTGAGAATATTCTTGATTAACTCTCCGATAACCCAAATTAGGAGTAAACCGGTAATTCTTCGTTTATTATTTTTTCTTGTGTTTTTTCATTTTTCAAAAATTTTACCAAATTATGTTTCACTTTTGAACAATGAGACTATGGCAAGAAACGAAGGAACGTTCCGAGGTAGTTTGACGATAAACAAGCAGAACTGACATCTTTGTCGTTGCGAATTTAGCACAGAGGGAAAAGGACGAGAGTCCTTTTTATTCCCACTTTTCTCACTCCCTTTTATCACTTTTACATCGACGTATTATTGCATCCTGCTCATTTGACTTTACAAAAATTTATTTATATATACGAAAGTAAGAAAATACGAAACAACGCTAGGAAATTGTTATTAAATGATCAAATTAAGCATTATTTTAAATTACAAGAAGAGGAGTTAAGGGGCGGGGGCAGGAGAGCGGAAAAGGTGGGAGCAGCTATTATGGTAGGCGCGCGGTTGGCAGGAAAAATTTTTGGGCGACGGAATTCAGAAAATTCCGGGGCGGGAGATAGTTCGAGTTTACAATAACTATTAATATTAAAGTAGTATTCATACAGATGATTTTTGTATTATGTATAGTCGTAAATTAGTTTTTAGCTGTTAAGTTTCTTTTTTCGTTTCTTTGTTTTTCTCTCTTCTCCTTTCGTTTTTCTCTTTCAATTTTTTATCATGTAAAAGATGAGCTGCGGATGTGTTGATTCCTTGTGATTCTTTGTTTTTCTTTTTTTGTGTGTTCGATGGATGGTATAATCGGTAGCGATTTTTCAGAGAGTGAAAACAAAATTGCTGTCGAACGACAGTCCTATTTTCATCCTGATCACGCTTTCTATTCTTTCTCGTTCGTTCTTCATGTATTTTTCGCTTTTTTCTTTTTTTTTTTATGTCGCTTGTTTTCTGCTTGAGGACGGGCCCCAGTCGCACTGATGTCGGGTTAGCGTTATGCTCAACTTCGATTTAATTCTTACAGTGCTCGCGGCTTCCCTGTTTTAACGAAACATTGTTCATTCAAAAATTGTACTTGATTGTGCTCGAAAAGAAATTAAAAATGGACAAATAATTAAATTTTTGTTGCAAATAAAATAATATTGCTCTAGCCACAATAATAATAATAATAATAATAATAATAAAAGAACGTAAATTATTAGGACAAGAAAAATTAATGAAAAATAAATGTAGTAGAAAGAGGAGAATCGATAGCGGAACAAAGTGTAATTTTATCTTGATTAGAAAGATTAATACAGTGGTACACTCACCAGAATTAAATAAGTCTTTCCGTTTGAATATTTGTTTCTTCCCCGCCCCTACAAACACTCCTCTTGGCTTTTTCGGACGCACCTTGCGACTTTTCGTTTGAATTCCGTATAACTTTCCCTCCACTCTTTCTGTAAGCAATAAATTTACGAATTATCATCATAAAAAACTAAAGCTCTAACGTTTCTCGATATTGCAAAATGGAAACTATTGACAAATTATTGGAACCAGGTGATTTAAAGATTTATGAAGTATTTAAAAAGTGCAAAATCAAATTTGAATGTTGAACGAATTCCGAAGCTGCAGTACAGACTTGTAAATTGCCATGATAAAATAATTAAATTCGATTGCATTATTGCAACAATTTCATGGAAAGTTTTTCTTGGGCTACAAATTGACAGATTTGGCTACAATTACTTTTTTATATATGATTAACACTTACAGCTGCATCCACGTTGGCAGGACTTTCATCGTTTGGATCAGCCAGCATACTAATGACACTGATTAAAATTGTTTCGACCGTGTGGACTGGTAACCATCGTTCGGATGCTTTTTCATAGCCCCATTTATCATCACCAGGCTCGTGCAAAATGGATATGCAAACATCCCCGTTCTTCTCAACTGTAATCAGTAAAAACGTTATAATAAAAATTACTCTAAAATCTTGAAGATATTTTTCGAAATATTGAAATCATTTAGGCATGAATATATTTAGGAGTGTGAAGAAAACAAAAGGGAAGACTATCTATTTCTAATATTTGCTTTTGCTCTTAAAAAATTGTATAAAAAATCTGTACATGCATATTAAATTGATTTACTCGTCGAAATATCAATGGTAGAATAAAAATGAAAAACTTACTATTGGGATGCCAAATTTCTGTGATGAATTTCATTCTCGGTGGCCTGAGTGGATACTCTTTGGGAAATTGTAAATGTGCTTTAAAGAAACCTCCCTCGCTGAAAAAAAAAAAAAAAAAATATCGTCCACTCTGATTATGAGAATCTATCAATCGTTCGCATCGACTTTGAGGTTAATCCTTCTGATAAAATGTTCGTTAGATTGTTTCTGTAACTGAAAAGCTACAGTTTTGAAAAAGGATTTTTTGTTTACTCACTACAATGTGTCCGGAGGTCCAATAATAAGCACTTCCCAGCGATATATATCATTGTCGTCGATTAGACCAGCTGAAAACCCTTCAACTGGGTTTTTATTCAATTCTGGGGATAAGATATAATATTTTAGGTACACGAATTGTATTATAACAAAAAATACATCATTAATTGTTTCGAACTTCTATTAAAGCCCTCTCTTGGAAACTCATCAATAAAATAAAATGTAAAAATTACATAAATTTTATAGAATTTCACTCCATTGGATCTTATAAAAATGGATACTCATTGCGCCTTAAACTGATGATAGAAAAAAATTGTCTTCAACAGTATATTTAACAGTTACCGCAGAAGTTTATTATAGATTAAGGGAGAAAGTGGTTCATAGTGAGAGGAGATTCATAACAAGATCTGGAAAATGGAATCTAAATGATGAACCAGTTTCTTTGTTCCTAAAAAAAAAATTCGTCTAGACGTTTCAAATAAGTAGGTTATGTACAGATGCGACATTTTGTTTCGTCATGAAAAATATTCCGTTTCTCTTGATAGCTGAGAAAATAAAAAATCAAAAGTTTGGGTGGAGCCAAGACAAAAATGTCGAATTTTCGGTGGTGCGCGCCTCGACTTGTGAAACTGTGAGGATAAAAAAAAAAAAAAAGAACAGGAAGATTGACCTTCGTGATTCGCGACGAGCCCGTCTCCCAAAGCGTGTATAGTAATTTGGCTCGTGTAATATTTTACATTACTTTTTTCATTTCATATTATTTTGTGAGGCTTTCGGGAGAGTGGAGTGAAAATTTCTATAAATAAAATGGTTGCTCATTATTTTAGACTCGGGAGCTATATTATAAAGCCGGCGTGCTCGGGACAACGATCGTCGCGATGAATGTAAGGCGAGAGCAAGAGTGAGAAAGAGAAATTGGGAAGAAAGAGAAAATGATACAGTCCTCGAGGATTTCGGCCCCTAGTCATTGTAAGGAATGAAAAAATTTCACAACTGGTGAAAAAAAAGAGATAAATTGTGTTGAAAGACAAGAAGAAAGAGCACGAGAAAACGATGGCTGCGAGTTCTAGAGGTTAACGTTCAACCATGGTGGACGACCTCGTATTGATTTTCACACCACCGGGTTTTGGCAAACGACCCGCGTTATACGTCGATTTGCGAAAAAGAAATAGAAATTTATTTTGCGTTATCTCGCATTGCGTGAGTTTCAAATAAAACTATAAAAAAGAACCCTCAACACTTTTTTCTCTGTGCGATGCGAAAAAAATAGAGATACATTTTTCTTCGAAACAATTGATGGCAAAAACGTCGTGATATTACGGAGGATTTTATCATAAAGCGCATAAGCGAGGTCGTTCAGTTTCGGTTGGCGAAAAATATAAGAAAAAAAATGGGCCCGGTTTTTCGTCATGACTTCCTTCGCACTCATACTTAACACACCCACACACGCACACTCACTCACGCACCAGAATCCCCAACCAATATACACAATACGTTCTTAACAATTCATTAAACCGTACCTGCTAATTGTTTTCTTAGTAGAAGCGCGGACTGTGGCTCTGACATTAATAAAAAGTTTTCGTTTAAATAAGACCTAAAGTTGAAAAAACAATCACTTTTGCGTTGACTTCGGGGAAAAGATGGCTTATAGGTACGGTCACGGAAGCAATGGACGCGCGTGCGCAACTGGCCTTAAACATATGTTCTTCCGTCTGTCGTCCAATACGCGGCGCTGCGCGCTGGCTGCGCGCTTCACGCTTCGACTCACTTTTCTATGCCCATCAGAACTCACTAGCGCCTCTGCAGGCATATCACTTTACAAAATTTTTCGAATTCGTTACCTTTTCGAGATAATTGTTCATAATAAAGTTGTCAAATATTTTCAATCATTGGTGAGTAGTATCGTATTGGAATAGACAACAAGTTTTCTTAGGTTTTTGATTAATTTTTGATATCTCGACGCTCCTTGGAGCACGAGATACCGACATTGTTGTTGAACGAAAAACAATTTTCGAGAATATATCTATAGAAGAGTTACCCCGCCCCTAGAATATACGGAATACTATGAGCCATCGCTCACTTGATATTCCTGAGATAACTGCGAAATTTTCATTGCAATTACGTATCTGGCGATTGTTTTATGTTGTTTTGGTACTTACTCGAAATGTTTTTTTTAAGGTTGAATGTAAATAAATATCAAGATGTTGGCTCAAAATTGTGTCTGAGGTTTTGATATCAGCATAAATATTAAATAAAAACTATTTTAAATCGCTTTCAAATAAATGCAGCAGTACGAACGCGACGACAGCGCTGCAATGGCGCAGGTTAGCGGAGTAAGCCAAAGATCAATTTTTCATCTTGTGCAATTTTATTTTCTATGTTTTTTATCGTGGATTCGATTCTTTCGGAAATGTTGAACTGCGAACGAAGATGTGGAAAGGAGACATTGTGATTGGTTGTCGTTATAATGGTCGTCAAAAAAGGTTCACAGACACAATCAAGCCGGTGTATGTTTTGGGTTTCGGAAAAGACGATAGAAAAATATGAACAGGATCCATTAGATCGAGAAAAAAAACGAGTCGGAATAAGTGCGAGATAAGAGAGTACGCGGTACCTTGTTTTGTAAAGTGAAGTAAAAAAAGAGAAGAGGGAGGGGTGAGAAGGAAAAAAGAGACAGAGAACAGAAGTATAGTGGGTGCATCGAATAAGCGGTGATATTTGTTGGGTACGGCGAGTTATTAGTGAAGCATTGAATAGTTTATTATATTTGCATGAAGAAATTAAAAAGAACTGAATAAATAAAAAAAATTGAGTTACGAAATAACACTGGAAGAACGAAAGCGTGGAAAAAACGCATAACGAAGTTAAGCCTCAGGATTGTGTTTGTTTTCGATAGGGGGATGGGTGCGGAAAAGCGTCGTTTTAGTCGAAACGTTCGTCCAACGAAAAGAGTATAGTTGAAGCCAGTAGATGGCGCAAATGAGTGAAGAGAGAGCGAGAGAGCGCCGGGGCGCTTGAGCGAAAGAACGAGCGAGTGAGAGAGAGCGGGAGGGGGCAACAAACACGAGAAACGGCGGGGAAGTGGAGAAGAGTAAGGTTTTGCGGATCACCGTGGAGACGAGAGGCGGTAGTAGACAGTGACCCCTCGGTCGGGAGGGGTATCGCCGCACACAGAGCGACCTTGAAAACGTGTATACGTAATTTGAAGAAAAATAAATAATAATAATAACAATAACGAAATAAATATTATTAAGACAAATAAAAAACAAATATATAAAGAAATATTCGACAATCCGTCATATAGACGCCATTTTATATGCCCGGTGGTGCTTTTCCATCGCGGTGAGAAATATATACTACACAAAAACTAAGGAAAAAAAGAAACTAACGTATACTAAACTGCATCGCGTATACTTCCGAGGTGTTTGATCTATTCCCAATTTCGAAAACAAAAGGAGAGATTAAATCGAACGGCCTCGGTGTGTTTTTTTTAAAAAATAAAGTCGAGAATCGCGCTGATATCAAGCAAGAAAGCAAGACGGAACGTAAAGTGAGTGAGGCTGAGAAGATTGGGTGGAGAGAAGCGTCATTCTCGAAGTATATATATATCTTGGTGCATTAGTGCGCGAGGAATTTCGGAGTATATCGAGAAGTGCTACGACGACCAGAAGAAAGTTGGCGACCCCTAACCTCAAAGAAAGAAAAAAACCACGACCAGATATTTATACGAGTGGCTCAGTCGGGAACGTTGGTGGTTGTTCGACTCCTGAAAAAACACCAACAAAAAATATATATACGTATATGTATATATTTGTATCAGCGCATATAAATATATGTATATGTGAGTCCACATTTTCGCAAAGTATGCTCTGTCGCGAAGGAATTAACGGTATAAATACAAGGATTTAAAGTGCGTTGGACTTGGTTATGTGTTTTCGTGTCGATGGATTATTTACACTGAGACACGTGCGAGGATAGTAATCCTTAGAAAAGAAGTTCGGTGAAAAGATTGTTTTGAAAATATGGAACGCTGAAACCGAATGAAATATCAAGTGTGATTGATTTTTTAAAAATCAAGTGATACGAAGGTATATTCGAAGATTGAAACGAACGATCGGACGAACAAAGAGGATTAATTTTTAACTGTGCGAGAATCTCGGTGAAATAGTTTAAACGGTTGATGGATGATACTGGTAGGATGCTGCAACACGGTGGTTCAAGCGTTAGTCTAATGGGTGGACAGCAGGGTCAGGGAGCCCAGAATACCGGCGGTTACGGTAGCATGGGCCCCGCCGACGGTTCGGCGACCCAGGGTCCCGATCAAAGCGTCGAAGCAAGAAAACAAGACATCGGTGAAATTCTACAGCAGATTATGAATATCACGGATCAGAGCTTGGACGAAGCACAAGCGAGGTGAGCACGTGAAAAATTGACAAATTCAAATGACTCTCAGCGTTAGCTTTTACCGATTATTGCTCGTTTGTCAAATTCTTCAATTCAAGTCCGGAGAGGCTGTCAATCCAAACATTTTTTTCGAACTTATGCGCCGTGTACCATTAACGTGAGAGTAATTTCGGGATCATTAATTGCCACTTTTGTTGAAAGTGTCGAATTTTCTTCAGTTTTTTATCAAGAGATTTCATGGTTTTATGATTCATCAGAAAGTTTATTCAATCTTGGGAGTAAAAAAGCACAATTAAACTAAAAGAAAAATTGCTGTACAACAGTGCGTTTTTGATGATGTTGCGTTTGCAGTATCGCAGTATAAAAACATTGCTTTTTCAAATGCTATTCGAGTTTTTGACGGGACTATAACTAGTACACTTTTTAAGAGAATTTCGCGATTATAAAAATTTTTTAAATAATTAACAGAATTTGAATTGCTTTCGAAAACTGTTAATACCGGTCATTTTTGCTATTATATTGTGCCACAAACTGCTCTTTATTTCCAAGAACTTTTATAATTATAAGAAATAATATTTGTCTGCGGAGATAGCGAATGAAGAGTATTTTGGAAATTTCAAACCATTAGCGATATTAATATTTCTAGTATTTGGTGATCAAATTGTAGCATAAAATTCAGTCATAATTCGGGTGAAGAGTTTCAAACGTTGACAGCCAATTTTTGTCTTTTAAATTTGAAGGAAATAAAATTGACGAATTTTTGGAACATTTTCTCGACACAATATAGTGTCTAAAGCGAAGAAAAATAGATGTTGAGACAAGTGTGTGAGCAATGATATTAAAAAATATTTAAAAATAATCGAAGACTTTAAGACAGTAGTAAGATAGAAAAACTAAAAAAGTCTGGACGTCTGGCAGTCTTGAGGGAACATTGCACGATCTCAATTTTTATCTCTCCTTCTGTCTCGAAAGTTGTCGCGTCTTTCTTCTTCTTTAAATGAAAAATACATTTATCGCGTGTAAATGTACTAAAAGGTGTTTAAGCAGTTTCGTAATCGATCTACCATTATAATAAATGTAAATCGTCGAATCGACAAAAATTCGTGATAAGACGATGACACAAGCGCGATAAATATTCTATTTTTCCACCTGTGTTTGCTCGGATCTCAGACACTCGGCGTTCTACATTTTCTTCTTCCTTTTTATTATTTCACAATAGTCAATGCTCATGAATCGTAAAGCCCGAAGAATTTAGCGAGTGCGTGCTCTATTTGTTCGCGTTCGACGCCAGCTCGGTTACTCAGGTGTAGAGGAAAGTCATGCGTGTATATAAATCGAGCGTCGTATCTGTTTGTCAACAGAAAACACACCCTCAATTGCCACAGAATGAAGGGGGCGCTGTTCTCCGTACTCTGCGAGATAAAGGAAAAAACCGGTGAGTCTTCTATTGATGTACTTGTTTACATTACGATCTTGCTTTTATCTCCTCACTCTTTCTTTTCACTGTGCATATGCGAGGCGAGCTGTTTTTATGACCCGCTGTCAAAAGAGCTTTCTCGGAATCGAGCCGTCGTTTGACGTGTATCGGGAATAATTCGGCTGTGATTAATTGCCACGGAGAAATGAAAAACGTTGTTGTATTTTGATGAAAGTGGGCTGGTGAACGAAAACGAAGCGAACTTTTTCCAATTTTTATTACTAACCATGCGAATTATTCAACGAATGATGAAACAACGAGAATGATTTATTACAATTAAAGATTTGTTTTGTTCTCAGTGATCTTTAGCGAGTTGATAAAATTCAGGTGACAAACGTGCGAAAGCGATCGTCAACGACGAGTCCCCGATCGAGGGTGCTCCGCGGTACGATTATTCTCGAAAGCGTCGTAAGATTTTCACGAATCCTCATATTTTTCGTCCGGGGCCCTCGCTCCTCAGCCGCAACTCCGTACGTCCCATTTGGAACTCGTAAACATTATTTTAACGTCGTGTTTGAATTACTTTCAACGCGCAAGGATCGCGAGACCACGGAACGCGCAATTATTGCGCCCTGGCGACACCAGGGGAAACTGATACGTATATATTTCTTCGGCTCTTTTTCCCTCTCTCTTCTCCTTGCTCCTGGACGAAGGGGGATGAGGAAAGGCTCTATGAACCTTCGTCTACGAGGGGTTTCGACTTTTAGGGTGTTCTTTCTCGACGCCTGCGGCAAGAGGATTTCCCTTCCCGCCGTTTCTCCCCTCCCCTCGACCGGCAGCCTCGGAGACGTCGAGTCCGGCGTTATTCCTCTTTATTTAGTCTCCAGTGCAAAATTTTTCTCCATCCGTGAACAGAGAGGAGAAAAAAATATTTTCGTCGCAATAATAATCTTTTAGCTTCACCCACTCTGCATTTTTCATCTCGCATTCGTTTCGTCAACTTGAACTTTAAGTTGAGCATAGAAAAATCGTGCGAATTTAAAGCATCGGCGTACGCGCGAGGGCACGCGTTCTTGTCGAGCATATTCAAGGACAAAATCCGATGCACGGAGTCGACAAGAAATAGCAACAAACGAAAACACGAGAAAATAAACAAAATCTCTCACTGACGCCGGAGAGAGAGAGAGAGAGAGAAAGAGACAAAGCGAATATGAAGGGAGAAGAAAAAAAGAAAACAAGCCTTGAGAATGAGCTGCAAAGAAAAAGGGGGAAGGAAAGCCATTGTTGTCGAAATACTCGAGGAAAAGAAATCTTCGCGCCGTTTCGGAATCGGTGATCCAGCGAAACGTGTTTAGAAATGCCTTCTACAAAGAAACTTTTTTCTCTCTCTCTCTCTCTCTTTTTTTTTTTTTTCCTTATTTCTTCACTTTTTCAAACGTATACACGGGCAGTCCGTTCGAGAGAAGCTGCTGACTCTCGATTCCTTCTCTGTTTCTCTGTCCTTCTCACGCACACGCGCACACGAGCTTGAGATCGCGCGTATTCAGCCCTCCGAGCATATTTTTTCTTTTACTTTTTTTTTTCATTCTCTTCATCACAGACTCGAGAAAACTCCTCGGGCTATTGCCTCTCGAGCGACCATCTTCGTGCACGCATATATGCTCGAGTATGTATATTTCTTCACGAACAATCCGAGGGGGAACGACCCCGACGACGATGACGACGCCGCTGAGATTCTCTCGATCTCTCTTAGCACCGAACACACTCGCTTTGTGTACACATCGCGTTCAGCCATTCATATTTGTAACGATCGATGCACACTTCACGGGCCGAATCCGGTTTACGGACGAGACGCTTTTCTCATCGGATTTTTCGACTATTCTCAATTCCGATCTCAAGTGAAAATTCCACGAGACTTTTCGACTCACGATAATAACTTGCTGGGAATTTTGGTGGTGGAAAAACAAAGAAAATTATCGACCGAAATGCTCGACACGGGGAGCTTGGAAAACATTGAAATTTGCTTCTGAATTGGGTTTTTCATTGGCAGCGAATTCGCTCTTCTTTAATCCAAGTTTATTCGAGTCCCCGTTGAAGGAGAGCTTTCCTCGAATAAGGACCGTGCGCAGCGTCTACAGTGTCACTACATGCGGCCAATTTAAAAACTTCTTGGTGCAATTTGAAGCAGGCGCACATGGGAATCATTACTTTTCGCATTATTTAACAAAATAAAAATTATTATTTTTATCATGTCTCGATCGAGAAAATATTGTTGCATTCGAGAGTGCTCTAATGCACAATTTCGACCCCGAGACGTTGAAGTATCAGTAAAATTTCATTATTTCCCAGAGGGCGCAGCTCATTATCCATGGAAAAGTGAGAAACGGGCCAAATGGATCAAAAGGTTAAACCACTCTCAACTCATCCACTAAACTTTCTGTTTCGACGACATTTAAAACGTCACTCGATTCAAACAGTTTTTTTCCTTTTACCTCATTTTTATTTTCAATGCGATCATTGTTGATCTTACAAAAACTGTATTTGATTACTTTAATCATTATTTTTTTCCGAAAAATTGATTATTTTCAATGATATACATAGTCAAAATATCATCAGAAAAATTGCATATTCGGACACGAGAGAGCGCGCTCATCCACTGTAGTGCTGCTCTCCATAGCTCGCACGCACCGAAAATCTGATCCCGCCTGAGAGCTAATCGGTTTGTGTGGTACCTGCGCAACCTGCCACAAGATTTCGGGATCGCATTTTTTCTCATAACTCCCACGAGTCGGTCAAAAGGAGCTTTTCGAAAGGATGAAAATGGGGTGATGGATGAAAAGTCGGGCACCGAAGCAGCGAACGACTCTCGTATATTCGGACTCGGAAGTGGGGAAAAAGTAGAGAAAGATGAAATATATACGGATCCGGTAGAAGCGCCGCGGGGGGGGGGGGGGGGGGGGGGGGAAGACGTCGGAAGAAAAGAGTAAAAAGAAAACTGAGAGGATGAACAGTCGTGAGAGAAAAGGTGTATCGAGAAATTGTGGTTTCGTGAGACCGATGGAGATATAGCACGAGAAAAGAGGGAGGGGGCGGGGGGGGGGGGGGCAGCAGCGGCGGAGAGAGAAAGAGAAAAGGAGTTCGAAGGCGAGGGCGCGCCGCACGGCAGCTTGAGACTTTATGGGCAATGGCTGACGAGGCAGTGAAAAAGTAGTAAAACGAAGGAAGAGCAGATAAACGCTATGTTAAGCAGATCGTTTTACCAGCCATTTAATATAATCAGCGAGTTCTTTTCAGTTTATATAGCGCCTCGGGTTAGTTTCTTGCTGAGGACACCTCTCGATTTTTTTCCTCGCTCTTATTGTATATTTATTGAAAAGAAAAGGAAGAAAAAAATGGGATCGAAGAGTGCGGGGGATCAATTATCAGGGCTCGGCTTCCTTCCGATCCTTTTGGTACTTTTTCGTCGTGGAGTGGGTGCACTTCACATGCAGTTTTCTCCAATAATGGTAGTTTTAAGTGACGAAACGTGTCGACGAATTTTTCATTAAAACCGATCGATTTGTAGGCGAGAGGAAAACAACATTTGGCGGAATTAATAGTGGAAAATATTTTTTGCGGCCCGACGAATATGCCTCTCCGAGAAAATAGATGAAGAGCGAAAATAGAAATGAGCCAGAATTCACTTTGGACAACCCCGAGATGCAGGGGGAGAAATGAGCGGAGGGGAATAAAGAGAGAAAAATGAAACAAGAACGAGGGAATGGACTTTCTTGCCGCATTCGTGTCCCGGGGGATCGAGGAGCAGCCGAGGAGGGCTCACCGGGCGTGAGCCTCAAAAACACCGAGGATCCCCGCTGTTTCGTTTTCTGCAGTTCTATTTTCCTCTCTCGGAATCGAGACCGAGGGCCCTTTCCATTTCTCTCTCACTGTCTTCCGTACTTGCGGACAGATCTTTTTCTTTTCTCATTTTCTGTGGCGACGCTTCTCTTTTTTCGTGTATTTGATGCTTCGGGCCCTCGAAATCGCCACGAATTTTGTCGCGAATATGATTCCAACGATTGATTAAAAACAATGCAATTGCACAGAATTTTTTCATCACAAATCGATTTTCTGGAGCGTCCAACCGAGTCGTCGTTGCCAGGAAAAATAATGTTGAAATTATATGCAGCGCGGTAAATCTTAGTTTCATCAACACACTGTACCAGAAATAATTAATACACAAAATTTGCGATTGAATTATTCATCAAAATATATTCAAAGTCACCAAAATTCCATCATCATTTGTACATTTTTTATTCAGAGAAAAAATGCGAGTCGGAGAAGGGAGAAATTTCGTACAATCTGAAAAAGATTTCGGCTACGGCCAAAGCGTCAAATCGATTAGGGACCGTAGAGTAAAATTTTGTATTTGCGCATAGCGAAATTTTATTGGTGCACAATGAAAGTATTATAAGCATCGTAAAATTTATATGCGGCGCCATGTCGCGTATTTTGCTTCATTGAAATAACGGTTTTCGTGAATCGAGGCTCGCTTTTGCCTCAAACATTGTTTTTTATATAAATTACTGTGTGGCCTCAAAAAATTAGCGCAATGTCAACATGCGACGACGCTGAGGCTTGCAACGTTCGAGTTTAACGAAATGAAAGAAAAATATATTTGTAATTGAGCAATTTTTTATTTCACGAAGTATCAGTTGCAAGTTGAAAAACTGCGTGAATTGGAAATTCGTCAGGGAACGAAAGTGGAGAATTACTGGAATTATTAGAGACTTTTTTGCCATTATTTCGATGGACTCCAACGTTGCAAAGTTCAGCGTCATTCATCATACGGTACCGCGTTACCACAAACTATAGAAAAAATTTCGAAAATTCGTACAATAATCTCTCCGTGGCACAAGATCATTCGGCTCGGTAAATTCGTCATCCAATTTTCATGACTCAGTTCGGTTAAGACGATGGATCAGTCGGTAATCACAACCGTGAGTGCGAGAGGAGATAGCTGCAAATTTTGAAAAGAAAATTTTTCCACATCGTTCGTCTGATCGAAAAAATAAAAAAGTCATCGGATTTTTGCGATCGTGCTGCGTACGATGACATTTTTATTATTTTAATCGGACGAACGATGTCAAAGAGTTTAAATTTCAAAAATTCGAGGTGTGATTACCGACTGATCCATCACCTTAAGGAGGAACGTCAGCTTCGCGTAAAGTGAGGCTATGTAAATACGAATTTCATTGTTTTTATCTAAATTATCTAGGTTATTTAAACCCTGTTTGCTTCATTTATACGGGATTAACCCCCAAACATTTTTTGGTGGAATTTATGTGATATATAAAAAAAATGGCAGAATTAATCGACCTCGAATTTTGCACACATGTTCTTTAGACTTCGAACTGTGGAATAGTACTTTTTTTTTCTAAACTACCACCATTTTTTATTTGTTTTTGAGTATGAAAAATGGCTGAATGAAGTGGATTAAAAATTGGAGAGGCTACAGAAAATATATCCAAAAATGTATTCTAAAAGTTTCATTAAGCTAGGACCACTTTTCTCAAGCTGATGTTCCTCCTTAACAGCTTTTTCCTCATTCGGGATCAAAGTTACTTTAGTACTGATTGGAATTCGTGAGTATTCGATTCCGTAGAATGAGCCTCGATATTTTCATTCGATTTTAAAGGTGTTGAAATTTCTTTACGAATCGAAAAATCTGAGTCACCGTTTCCCTCGTTTTTCGAGCAGTTTCTGGTCGCGCAGTTTTTCCCAAACTTGGATTCCTCAGTGAGCGCTCTCACCGATGAGATTTTACAGAGAAAAGTATTTTTGCCGGTGGCATCGCGCGAGCCTTCGAGTCGACCAAGAGCGAGGAGCATCTGTTCCAGCGAGGCTGGAAAATCGTACCGCGCGATCGAACAAAACGCGCGGTAAAATTGAAGATATAAACATTTCGACTCGCATCCGCGCGGAGTTTCATGGTCAGTTAACGCGAGTAAGAAACAGATCGTAAATAAGGAAAATAAAAAAAAAAAAAAACGTCTTATGACGGTGAGCGAAAGTTTTCCCGAGTTTTCCGAGTTCCCGTTGCTCTTTTTTCCGGTTTCTCCCCGGCTCGTGCGCCTCTTCTTCCCACCGCGTAACTTGCTCGATCTTTCTACATTTTCTGCGGGAGTCTGAGCGCCGGGCGGACGCTGCTGTTCCGCGTTTCTCATGCGTAGTCAACGAGTTTTGGGTCTCGAGCTCGAGAACGGCAAACCCGTGGCGAGCTTCGTGCGTCTACAGATCGAGCGAAGAGTCGCAGAGCGACGGAAAAAATACGGAAATTGTAGCTCTGCTGCAGAGACCCGAACGGGTTGGAGCGCGCACCGAATTTCCTTCCGCGCACCTATGCGCACTTTTCCATTTTATCTGACTCCCTGCATCGTTACAAAGTCGTGCAAAAGATTGCAGTAAAAAAGATCAAGAGGGGCATAAAATCGTATAGGTATACGCCCATCGAAGTTCCGGTCTGCGGAGCGCGACGAAAATTCTTCAACGTATACTTTTATGTACGAACGAGAGAAGCCCGAGCGCGCGTACGTTCCCGTGTGCATCGTGCTTTGCGCATAAGTTCACTCCCAACCGTCCTCGTGTCCCGGGACTCCTCTTTTATACACTCGCATTTTTATTTATTCGCCGATTGCCTCGTCGCGATACGAAATTAATTATCCGGCAATTAATGAACGTGATAAACCTGTCAGTATTTCGTTTACGGCTCGTAAGCGACCGGCCCCGGTTATAAGAATATTTGTGTCTCTGCGTCATTGTTATTGTCGATGTTGTTCTTATTTTGTGCCATTTTCTCACGATTGCAGCGCACTGGTGCAGGCTGTCCAATTAGTTTTCTTCCCTCGAGCTCGATTAAGCACTCCTTTGGCTTCTCTTTCCGGCTAATTACGTCATTTATTCGTGTTACAGTCGATTCGGGACTCGCTCCATTGCACAGGATATTTGTGATCAGCGATTCGTTACTTTCGTCGAGTGTCGAGCAGTTTAAGAACGTCGGCGAGCATGGTCAGTTCGAGCAGACGAATTTCTGTTGGGATTATATTTTGGACCAGAGTTTCGTGCGTTCGTCCAACAAGTTTCTTCCGGTTTCCCCAAATTCATTGCATGCCATCGTCGAGGGGCTCGATCTCGATGGACAGCGCGGTGGTACATTTTTTGGCCCAAACCCTCAATTAGTAGTCTTCGGAATCTCATGTTTTCGAAAAAATCAGCCGATGTTTGTCGTCAAGTGTGGAAACGGAACGAAATTATTGTCAACTCGATCCGACCCTCGAACGTCGTAAACGATGTTTTCAGCTTCGCGCTCTTCAACAAACTTTTACGATATAAATAATTGACGACGCAGTCGCACACGGCAGAAACATGACGTTGAACTTCGCAACGTTCGAGACCAACGAAATGATCTAAAAAACTCTCCAACAATTCTAGTCATTTTCCAATTACAAAGTTCGAAAACCAGCCCAATAATTACGTGAAATAAAAAATTTTACGGACCGGAAATGTTTCTTTATCGCCAAATTCGTTGGACTCCGACGTCGCAAACTTCGTTTGTAACCGTCGCAATAGTTTTGAGGACACTCCGTATATGTGAGTCCAGCAGAGAAGCACCTCGCCCATGGCGTATGTGGCGAGTGAAAGGTCCCTCCTCGTGTGTGCAACGCTGCACTTAGCTGCACTCCAACAGCTAAATCGAGTTCTTTATTGGTTTATTTGTATTTTTTTTTATCCAAACGTATACATGAACATTTGAGGCAAGCGTACGCGTAAAATTTTCCGACTTGTGTCTAGAATAAAATATAGGCTCGTTCGGGCTCGAGTTTTCCATTTTTTAAACCGCTCGCTTACGAAACTGCGTTCGAGGGAGCGCGTTGCGATAAAAAGTGGACTCTTTCGCCGAGGCGAACGATGCGAAAATTGGCGAACAAAGCTCGCTCAATCGCTCGTTCGAGGAGGAGCGAATTTCCCGCTTTTCCAGAGCTCCAGCTCCCGCGATTCCTCGTTCGAAGATCCGACTCGTTTCGTGCGTTGGAAATATACGCATGTGCGGACGCGCGAGCACGCATTTATAGTTTCCTCCGCCGAGACAGAAGAAAGAAAGATGGTGGGCAAGAGTATCGCGCGAGCGAGCAATTGCACGGTGCGATCGCAATCAGGTTTTTTATTGGATCGTTAAGGGCGTGTTGTTTATTATACGCTTCGCACTCGCTCCGATCTAATAGGGCGTTTTTCATTCAGCAGGAATAAATGAGGGGCGAGATTGTAGGAGAGGAGAAAGATAATAAAGAGGAAAAGAAAACGCTGAGAGATAATACACGGCGTCGTTGGAAAACGCACGTTCCGATCTTGATTTATTCACGCGTCGTGATCTCGTTTCAATTCCAATGTACACGCAGTTACAGAAAATAAATAAAAAAAAGAAGGACAAGCCTTTTATTAAACGCCCCGTTATCTCGATTTTCTTCTCATTATCGCGTCATTGTTATTATTATAATCGGCGCACGCATATTACCTCGGGATTGATATTGGAAACGCAGCGCCGCGAGAGAAAGAAAGGGAAATAGGAACGAGACCGCGAGGCGAGAGAGAAGCGAGCCTCGGAGCATCTCCCCTCTCGCTTTGACCAAACGGAATGCGGTTTTTCATCGAATGTGAATGTGTTAAAGGCACGCTCGTCGCTTCGCTCCCTCTTTCTCTCTCGAGCTCGCGCGCAGGCCTCTTTCTCCCGGTTTCAACTTCCCCCTGTCGTTCTTCGTCCCCTTCGAAATGCACACACACACACACACACACGTAAAGAGTGGACCGCGCGAGAGCTATGCAGCAGCATGCAGATGGCAAGAATTCGTTTGCTAGAGAGCACCGAGCGCGGAGCACTGGCAAATCCGCGAGACGGAGCACATAAAGGTAGCGGACGCGGCGAGCGAGCGCGGAGCAGAGGCAACATTCAAGGTGAACTGGACTCGTCGTCCTCACGTCTCGCTTTCTCGCTCTCATTTCCCCGGCGATCCTCCGTCGCCTTCGAGTCTTCCCTTCTTCTCTCACTCCCGCTTCTTCGACTCGATTTCCGAACGAATTTCTCGCAGCTCTCGTTTCCAAAGAACCTCCCGCCGACGACTAACGAAGCCTCGCGCACCCACCAACCGACCGGACTTTCAGCGCGTCTGCGAATAATCGGCGATGAGTCTTTCGTCTCCGTGCTGGCTCCAGATCCCTCGCTCTCTCTCGCCGCCTCTTCCACCCACGTACTATCGAATCCGAACGCACGAAATAAAAGGCAACAACTTCGAGTCGCGAGCCGATGATGCTCACCTTGATATCTTGCGCGACAAAGCGCACTCCTCGACCCGGAGTCTTCCTCCTTCCCGGCCCTTGTTCAGCTCTCACGCTTTCATTCCCTCCGGAGTGCAAGTTGCCGAGCGATTTTGAGCTTCGCTTTGCCCAATCCAGAGACCCCTTTTGATGCTCCAAATTTTTTCAACGATCCGCGATACGAGCCCCGCTGCGCGGTCGGATTTCTTCCTCGCATATTTCCAACTCTCGCTTTACCGTGAAATTTCAAATGATTACGCTCACGTTCCATTCCGAGAATAATCGTTTCTCGTCAATTAAGGCACCTGCTTCGACAACTCTGCACACCGATGCATTTTCGATCTCAAATAATGTGAACTGAGACCCGATTTGCCTGCTAAACAAAGGGACGAGAGAGGAAAACCGGTCGAAGAGGAACACGCGTTTCTGCATCGGAGACTCCGGAGCATTGTTGGGGGTCGAGCGATTTCGGAGCAGAAAAATCGTTGACGAAGTCAACGCTGTTTTTTTCTCGTACGCTCCCTTTTTACTGAGGTTACGCTCACTTTGGATTTCGCGAAGCGAAACCGCAAAATTTATCTCCGATACGACGCTGAAGTCTGCAACGTCGGAGTCCAACGAAAAGAACGAGAAAAGGATTTGCAATTCACCAATTTTTTATTTCACAAAGTATCAGTTATAGTTGCAAAGCTAACAATTGCAAATTCGGCAGGGAAGAAAATTGAATAATAACTGGAATTATTGGAGGCTTTTTTACATCATTTCGTTGGACTCGATGTTGCAAACTTCAGCGTCAATGCTATCCAAGACACTTGGAAATGAAGATTTATTTTCACTCGTAAAATAAACGACGAAACACACGGGGATTGAAAAATGTCTATTTGCCAGTCTGATAACCGGGATCGTTGCAAGGACACACGAGATGAGCAGATATATATCGCGTGAAACCGTTTGGAATACAATGAAAAGTGTATTTGCGTATACCGTTAATGACAGCCCTCGCGCTGGTACGTACTCGAGAGTATACGTGCCTTATAATTACATGCGACGGAAGAAACACGGCTGGAAGCTTTAGTGAGCCGGAAGCCGTTGTTACGGCCATTGGATCGCTCGTCCAAAACACGGAGTTTCCAATTCCGATTTCTTTCTACTTTTCAACTCGCTCACTCGTCGGGGATTATTTCCGAATCGTTGAATTTCGTCTCTCTGAAAGCCGAAGGTCCGAGCGGAGTCTTAATTTATAATCGATTTGACGAATTCTCCGTTGCGTAAATCGCGAGATTCGCATTCCCTCGAACTTTCGTTTGACCGTAACGAAAAATTCTCCACGAGATCCGGCCCGTAAGATTGATTC
The DNA here is from genome assembly GCF_019457755.1 of Venturia canescens. Classification (NCBI taxonomy): domain Eukaryota; kingdom Metazoa; phylum Arthropoda; class Insecta; order Hymenoptera; family Ichneumonidae; genus Venturia; species Venturia canescens. The sequence continues at coordinate 7,605,307 of NC_057425.1, forward strand.
GCTCGGGCGAACGCGCGCGGCTCAACGCGCAAAGCGGGGTTAACAAATAAAGTCTCCGGGATAAAAAAACAATAATAAAAGATTGTGGGTTCGGGCAAAGCTGAGCGGATAAATAGAGAGGGTTGTACATTCGCATTAAATGTGGAGAGGGCCACGAGCCCGGGAGAAAGAGAATGAGAGAGAGAGAACAAGCGATTTAACAAACCATACGTTACACGTCGCGATAAAATCTCTCACACGGTGGCTGTAAACTTTGCTCGGCTAGGTGAGCCCCCGCACTCGCTGCTGTGTTATATCATAAAAATCTCGTAAAATAAGCTCGTAAAGCTGTATGGTTGGAGGCGCGTACATAACCGACGTGTACACTTTTATATATGCATATAAACGCGTATACATTTGAGTATCCGTACGTTCGACGATGGTAGGTTTGCCGAAGGAACTTCAAATCGCGTGTACCCTCGAATCCTTCCTTTCTTTCTTCGCATATCAATTATGGAAACTTGGCTGAAACTCTGTCGCCAAAATGGACGTGATTAGGGTCTAGAAAGTGTGTTTCAGATCGAATCTGAATAAAGTTTTCGACGAGGAAAATGACAAGATTTTTGGAGTAATGAAAAATTCGCTGTTTTGGTGGCAACGACGCATGCAGAAACTAATCGATTACTCTGCACAAGTTGCTCGGTAAAGTTTTTCAAGTTAATTGAACTACTCGAGCTCCTCCCCCCCCCCCTCCCCGGAGCTTTATGCCCCGGAGTCGTTTTATCCGTCTCCACGTTTAGCCTGATGCACGACATTATGTTGGCCGAACGTCATAGACTCGAGGCTAGCCCGAAATGGAGTATTTTCTTAATGGTATGGTAATTCTATGGAGATTGCACGAGGCGAGCAGGCCAGCCCGTTTCGCGGGTCATTAGACCCTTCGAACTCGGAGACAAGAAGACGAGAAATACACGAGTAAGCCTGAGACAAGAAGGCACGTGGATTCGAGTGGGCAGTCGCAGGGGGGCAACAGGCCGCTTCAAAATCAACAAGCTCTCGTCGATGTGCAGTTTCAACGCTAATATGATTTCCCTCCGAACTTGATAGCAGTCGTTCCAACGGAAAGCAGCGAGATATTTCGAGATACGAAAAATTTTATCGTTCGCTTCAAATTTACAGAGCAAAGTATTTTTTCAATCGAAATTTTTCGAAATGAACCAACTCGACTCGGATCTCTTCGATAATTCCAAGTTTTCGAATTATTGAAATCCATTTTATTGGACGAAGAACCCCAGTGGATGGATATTCGTAATCGTTCATTTCAAATAATTGAGATAATTTGCTTTAAAAGAGCTCGATTCTTTACTTTCGAAATCCGTCGATTGGCGGATTATAATTATATTGAAATCATCACGCCGGATATGATTTTTCGATTATAGCGAATATGGCACACGTTTCAAGTCATTTTTCATGTGAACTTAGACCTCACTCTCTGCAGCTTCGAATCCCAGCAGAAGTAATAGTTTTTAGAGGAAGCACAGAATTATCTTTCGAATGAATTACAATAATTGATCAATTAAAATTAAATTGAATTAATTTTTTAATTAAATTACATTCATTTTAAATTAAATTAAATTTGAAGCAATTGATCAGCGTGCTGTTGTCAGCGATCTCCCAAGAAAGAAAGAGAGAAAAAGAAAAATATTATCTTGAAATCTGACGCGGCCTGTTTATCGTGTAAATCCGAGAATTATTTTGTACGGTTCTGTACGAACGTTCTCGCCGTCTTTTCGCGTTATTGTCCCGCTTCGCGTCTAGCGTTGATACCGCTAAATATCCATAGGCGCAGAAGCGCGTGTTTGGAGCACCGCTTGACCTTCTCACCTTTTCAACCCTTTAAGCGATCGACTCGCAACCAGAGTAGTCTCCGCGAGTAGCTTTTGTCGTGTTTCCCCACCGAATTTCGCACGAGCTCTGGACGAGTTCATAAAGTTGAGATTTGCAGCTAAATTTTCGGTTTTTCCCCATTTTTGTTAAACCGTCAAAGCAGACTTTGTCGCTGCAATAATTTTGCTTTTCACGTGACAGCAAATGGAGGAACGCGATGAGGTGCGATGGAAACACGTGGCAAGTAAATAAAAGTAGACTTTTTACATTCGAGTTACTTGTGAGTCTGAGCTCGTTTTTTAAGGTTTTTCATATTTTTAGCTTCAGGCAGATTGCCAGTGGGATTTTCCTCGCTTATTTAGCCCAAAGAGGGTGAGAGCCTCCGAGAGAGCTTTGCCGCACGAAGCAAAGAAGTATTATGAATAATACGCGGGCGTGAAACTTTTAATTGCGACAGACAAAAGTTGCTCTTCTTCGGGGTGGAGGGAGCCGAGTAAACTTTGCCCTTTCCTACATCCCTTACACGCAGAGTTTATCAAGTTTCACTCGCCCCGGACGAACGGGGCTCTCGTATACTACGCTGCACGTATATATGCACGCGCATATATACGTGCACATTCATAAAAAGAATGGAGAGCGAGAGGAATGGAAAGATGTGAGGGATTTTCTGCCTTTGTTGCGACGCTCAGCAAGAATTTCGTCCGCAACTTTTCTTGTGGCGTGTGTCCGTGTGCTGGGTTTGTGAATCTTGCGAAAACTCACGTACTTTGTGATTCGCGTACCGCGCGCTCTCCCTACCGCTACACCATAAACTTGAAACTTTTATTAATCTCCCAGAAGCTCTCCCTCTTTCTACTTCTTCTTGGGCGTCTTCGTCGATCGAGTCACTGCTCGCCTCGCTGCGGGGATTTCATTGCGGAAACGAAAATCGGCTATGCTCGCCTCAAATTTAAACGTGAAAACTTTACGACCCGGCTCGACACTCTGCTGGCATTGAGACCGTCGTTTGCATTTGCACGAATTAAACTTTATGAGTCTAACAAACCCGCGATAAAAATGAAGTTTATTATGTAGTGATCGAGGGATTCGGGTCGAAGGGGATTGTCACGTTTGCTGGGAAATCGCACGAATTAATGGATCATCAGTCGTTTTTAAACATTCATTCGTGTCCTCGATCCTGAAGGGATTTTGCACAATTATTGGGAACTCGCGCAAGCGCGTCAACCTTACCTCTGGTGGCCAAATATTCAACTGCTCAAAGCCAGTCGCTGCTCGGGCTTTTCTATAACCACGTACATAAAAAATGGACGCTCGTTCCCAGTCGATTTGCTAAACCGTTCCCCCGCGATGTTTCAAAAATCAATAAAATCCATTGTGTCTTCGCTTTCCTCATTAATGATCTGTGTTAAGGAGCAGAGACGTTATTCATGCATAAAACCAAAATCTTTAGAGTCGAAATGTTATCGAGTAGATTTATAAGAGTCGAGTTGCGACGTTGCAGCAAGTCACAAATTCTACTGACAGTAAATCTATTCAACGACAGTCCCCTTCTCTAAATGCATGCTTAAAGAGCGGAGTTGTTGTCGAGTAGAGCTGCGATGAGTACAGACGACGCTCAAGTTTGCAACGTTGGAGTTGAACGAAACGAACGAAAAAAGGATTTGTAGTTTACCAATATTTGATTTGACGAAGCATCGGTGCAGCTTGAAAATCCGCGAATTCCAAATTCGGCAGGCAACGAAGTTGGAGAATTACTGGAATAATTGGAGGGGTTTTTAGATCGTTTCGTTGAACTCCAGCGTTGCAAACTTCAGCGTGATGAGTACAGTTATAAATAGCTGCTAGTTAACAACTCTATCGGTAGCCATATATTCTCGATAACGACTCCGCTCCTTAAGGATATATTGCACAGGCGATACAATGTTGCCATGCTAAACCATGCTAAAAACATAAAAAAATTCAAAATGATCAGAATTTTATAAAATTTGGTGAACATATTCTTTAGTGCCAAATTTGAGAATACAAATTTTTTAAGATTTTTCTTCTGTACAGTTATCGAGTAATTGATCACCAAAGTTCACGTGTATAAGCATAGCGTTTCCATATATATAGGTATACATTTCGGGCATGAGAAGTCTGCTTTAATGCGTAATTACTCGATAACTAAACAGAAGAAAATTTTGAAAAAATTTGTGTTTTCGCACTTGATGTTGAAGAACATTATCACAAAATTTGATAAATTTCTAATTATTTCGACTTTTGTATCATCCACCCTTAATAACTGCGGATCTGCGTACAGTCTATACTATCCTCCTTGACATATCTGCTCCGGTGTGAAATTCAATCCCCAATATCTCTACAGATGATGATTTCAGAGGGTATTTCATCGTGAGTAAAGCAGACGCAGAGAGTTGTGAATTTCGGAGTAAAGAGGCGCAGAGTTTTTTTCGAGTAGAGACGCGAAGAGAGTGGTTGTGACGCTGGGCCGAGGAACCGAATTTGAAAAACGTCGAAGCCACACAAAGCTCTCTTCTACGACAGAAAATATCCGCGTAGTAGTTTTCCAACGAAGAATCGAACGAGGTTCAACCGACGTTCGAGAGTTCCGCAATGATTTGATCTACATCTCGGACCTCGATTTATCCTCGAAGGATAAAAGTACATAAACGTGGTCGTGATCCCGGCCAGGAGCCAAGCGGTAGCACGTGCTCGTAGAAAACCACGTGGATTCGGTTAGCTCGTTCGCGAATGATTAGGGTCATTATACGGGGTGGGAGATTGATCGAGTGTACGAGAAAGAGCCAGCAGGGAGATTCCTCCTCGCCCTGATTCATCTCTCCGTACCTTGTTGTACATTATCTTTCGCCCTCTCTCTTTCCCTCTCGTTCGTCTCTCGCCCTTTGCTTCTTGCGCTGTCTCATCCCTTCGTCTTCCACGTTCTCGCGGTTGCACTTAACACAGACACAGCACTAGGAAAGCTACATTCAAATGTATATGTATATTACAGTTTGTGGTTTCATAGAGAACGTTTTGAGTGAGTGGGTGAAACGAGAGAGAGAGAGAGAGAGGGAGAAAGTTGAGCCCCGTACTCACAGGGGTGGCTGTAACGTTCGCTCGTAAAAACACCGTAAACTCGACAGCAACAGGTCCCGTGTGTGTCTGGGCTAGGCTGCTGCTGCTTCTTCTCTCTTTGCTCTCCAAGTTAGCTCCATCTCACTTCCCCGATGTGGCACAAGGTTCGGTGTCACACCGGGAGGGGAGGGGTGGCTTCGAGGTACGGGCAAACCTATACCGCGTAACGATGTCGCTGATAGTAACCAGTTCGAATATTATATTCAATCGTTTCTTCTCTTTCTCTTCGTCCTGCCCCCTTTCGGTCTCCCTCCGTCGTTGTCTCGTTCGCATGCATGCTTTCCGGCGAAACATAGACGACGGAAAAGCGGGCGTTTAATCGGGTAGGAAGTTCCCAAATTATTGCAGTTTCCATTTCGCCAAAATCGGGGAGAGTTCTCGCGCACGGTTTCCGCTTCGCAAAGGCGATACTACAAGTGGGAGCGAAGCACTGATCTTGAGAGGATTAGAAATTTGAATGCGTTTAAGAAGGAGAAAATGGAAAGATTCGTATTGTCCCGACGAGGAACTCTCGACGCTCTCCTGCTGCGTCACTCTTGCACCTTACTTCTCATCTCCCGTCGCGCTTTTCACGTATTTCGTACCGCACCTCCGACAAAGATTTCGCGTTTTCCGATGCGCGTTCCCCCTCAGAAACTCCTTTTGCTTGCTGCTCCGTTTTTTTATCTGGCCTTTTCCCCTTTTGCTTATTTACGGCTTTTCTCTTCATTCGAGACCGGCGTCGTCTCCCGCGAGGCACTTATGTATTATGCATGTGCTTCGACGAGAGAACCTGCGGATAAAAAGCGCTCTAAAGTGCCGCGGAACCGTGACGGGGGGCGGGAGGGAAGGAGAGAGGAGAAAAGCCACTTGCGGCTTCACTGCGTGTTCGTATGACGTTCATCGATTCCTCAAATTCAACGAAATCCACGACGCTCCAATTGGATTGGAATCTAGTAAACACGGCTGTCATTAATTAACAAAAAATTCAATCACTTCCAATCTCAATTCGAGCCGAAGCCTCGGAAAAAAGAAACTTTCGAAAAGACACTTGCGCGGCGGAGACGCGGAGCGCGAGATCTCGAGTTCACGTAATCGAAGACCCCGCGCGATCGAGTCCCCGCGCGGAGCGGATGCTTCGAAAAAAATATCTCCCAACTTTTTCGTCTCGGTTTCCCCATTTCCCGCACCGCCCTCGAAACTGTGACGCAATCGGGGGACTTTATATCCGTCTGATTATACGTGGGCGAAGAGGGGCTTCGAATCAGAAGAAAAATACTGTTTTTCTCGTCGCGGGGTTCATTGCCGCCTTTACTGGCTTCGGTATCAACGCTGTAGCAACGTCCCTCCGCGGCGAGGCGAACGAGAGCCAGATGCATTTACACGAGGCCCTCGGGTGTCGTGAGGGCTCCAAAAGGAGGAAAAAAGGCGAAAAGGAGAGTTCCGGATCTCGACGCGGTGTGAAAGAGGTCCGCGCTGACATATATTTCTCCGTTTATCTCCCTCGTTCCCGATCTGTGTATCTAGAAATGCGACCCGCGTGAAAAAAACGCTCTTATCATGCCGAGCTCTCATTTCCGGCGATGATGCGGGCAGCGCCGTACGCTCTCGTGTCCGCGGGGCGTCCACCGCAGAATCTCGTTGTAAAGTAAACCTTTTCAACTCAGAATTCGAGGCGATATCGATAAAGAAGAGTGAAACTCCGCTCCTCTACATCGGGCAGTCCAAAGCGCTTCGTTAACTAACCACAGTGTACTGACCGTTGAGAAAATGGCGTTGACTCAAGGATAATTCGATCACAGCCGCAACCGCGCGGTTCTGAGCCAACCGCAATCGCAACAACCCGCCCGGAAAGCCTCGTGTCGTCCCGTCGCATCACGAAGACCCGATTATTTTCAGAGTAGCCCATCCTCGTCCGGCTCAATCGAAAGGAAAGACCAGTCGACTTCGCCTCCGCGACGCTCGATAAAAATATAAAAGCCTTACAGCGCTGAGAAAAGCTCGGTGGTGGAAAACCTCGAAAAATGCAAACACGAACGCGAACGGCGGGAATAATGCGAAACGTGGTCTCGCAGCTCCGGAGGGTACGGAGCTGTAGACATTTATCGGGTGAGACAGGAGTCTTTGTATATCCAAAGTACGCATACAAACACACGCGTTCATCCATATATTTGTACAAATATATATACCGAGGGTTATACACAGCGGAGGTTCGTACCCGAGGCGGGAGCCACTCGATCAATACGCCACGTTGCCTCCCGCGCCGCCGTCCGCCCCGCCGGGAGTGGAGTCGGCCGGGGGAGCTCGGGGAGGATAAAGCAGAGCCGGTATCCGCGAGAACGTAGCAGAGCCAGCCGGCGGCCCCTTTCGGCCCCTTGCAGCGGCGTCCACCCTCGCTCCCCTCGACTCTTCGTTCTCCAGTGGCGTTCGATGTTCGCCCCGCGCGCACAACGCGCCCACCCCCGCGTGGAGCCCCTGGGAGGGTGTCGCGGATGCGGGGACCCGAGCGCGGGGGAGTGAGGTGGAATGGAAGCAGGGAGAAGCGGAGTGAGAGGGGGGCGAAGCTTTTTCGCCAGACGTATCGAATCGACGTGGACGATGCCGACGTCGGAGGAGAAGGTAAAGGGCAACGCGCCAAGCGCCCCGTGCGCGGCGCGTGCTCGTGTCTCTCTACGCGTGTGTAAGAATGGAGGCACGCGCGTGCGGCGCTCCGTACGAAAACATCGGTGTCCGGAGGAGTAGCGATATCTTGGGCGATTGGTCGTTGATCCTCTGTCGGGAAAGAGAAAAAAATGGACTCGGCAGTCGCGCTCGACGCTTGATTCGTTTGAACCTTTGTCTCCGTCACTTTTTCGTCTCTCCGCGAGTGCGATCTACTCTCGCTTTTTTCTCCCGCGGACAAAGACGCGTATGCCGAACCTCGCGGAGCCTCGAACGCCAGGGAGCTTTGCATGTGCCGGGACGATTCAGCGTCAAAATCCTCAACTCGTCGGCTTCTCGACGCGTCGACGGCGCTCTACAAATTCTTTCGCAGAGCTGCCGCTCGGACACAATCCGAGATTCGACGCTCCGCTTACGCGAACGACTCTGCTCCCTCGCCGCCTCGCGGCAGTTGGGCGGACTACCGCTGTTCGGGGCCCCGTCACCTCAAAATCTCCCGCCCGTACCCCGAAAAAACCCTTTGCACCCTTTCGATTCTCTATACAAAATGCCTCCGAATCTTGATCTCGTTGACCATATTCGATGTAAACATTTCTCTTTTCTTTATGGGCTTTGAATTATACCGAACTAGACAGTAACAAGGTGAGAGAGAGAGAGAGAGAGAGCCTTTTGATTCATGCTCTTTAGGGTGCGTTAACGGGGAAGAGAGAGCGCAGGGCAGGGGGGAGTCCATGCCGTAGCCGAACCAATACTGCGACATCACAGAGCAGCTTTATATCACTTGCGCTCGTGTAAGTTGAACCACCAACGCGCTACACATGAGAACGTAGGATACACGTATTGTTCGCCGCACACGTAGACACACAAATTTATATATAGGTTTGCACGAGGGATGCGGGGGACGGGGGTATAACATTTGGTACACCTGCGCCGTATATTGCGGAAATACCGGACTCTCGCCAGGCAATAAGAATTTATTTTTCCCTCGTCCTCGAGCCTGGAACGTTTTATTAATACTCCCCCAACTCCCCTTTTCTCTTCTTTATAACACACACGTATATAGAGAGAGGAGAGGAAATTCTGTCGAGAGCTCGGTCCAGCCAAAACCCTCTTTCTTTATATCCATCCCTTGTACACCTTTTGGCCTCGTCGCGATTTCCCATCCTCCACAATATCCGTATCATCTTCGACTCTAATTTTATTGCCTACGCTTTTCCTCGTTTAAGGAAGTTGAGGCGCATTAGAATGAAAATGATGTCACCGCTTTTAAACCGCGATTGCATCTTATAAAGTGAAGTGTCAAAAAAATCAGTTAAATTTTCAGACAGTTTAGGAGCGTCGTTGCTGAGAAAAATCAATAACAATTTGGGCCAAACAACATGTAAGCTTATGGAAGTCAAGACACATTCGGCGATATCTCCGTTAAAAATGGTGCTAAAAATATGAAATTTTTTGGGCAACATGGGCAAGGCTTGCCGAATAATGACAATTTTTTTCAGATTTATCAGGAGATTTGCTGAGATTATATATATTAATAATAGTCTGAGCTCTCACCAGTTTTTCGTCTTTTTTCCCCAACTTTTCTTTAAAGTGTATGCAACATTGCCAAACTGTAAACTGGCCTAACTTTTGAAAGGTACAGGTCATAATTTTTGGGTAAAAAAGACTGTACAGCCTCAACTTCCTTAATCATCGAGCCTGCAGCTAAAACGTTCGAGGCCTTCCACTTCAGCGAGACGCTTTCGCGAACCCGAATATTCTACAAATAAATGATTTTTAATTACAGCGAAGCAAAAGTCCGCGCGAATTTACTGGCGAAATTTCAGGTCCGGTTATCGAACCTGGATGGACGGAGAATCAAAACTTGAAAAATCGGGAAATTTATACGGGAGCTTACGGAGCTTATTCCATCGTCACGAAACTAATGTTTAATAATAATTCATGTACTAAAAATTCTGAATTCCTGATACAAACTGTCTCACGGATAGAACAAAATTTAAGGAACCCGTTACGACGATAAAAATAAAAGGTTACCGAATGCTTGAAAGAAATATTGACGATGGAAGTTGGAAAAATGGCTGAAACTGAAGCTTTTCCTGTGCAACCGCGAGTTCTCTGAGGTTAGGAATCGGTCGAAATTTCGAGCGCCACGAAAAAATACGCTCATGCGACAGGAATAGCTCAACTGAAATTCCCGGTTCGAATGGAGTCAAAATTCAAGATGGTTTGCGAATTTTTTAACCGTTGACGGGAATTTCGCGAATGACGCCGAAGTTTCCAACGTTGGACTCCAACGAAATGATCGAAAAAAAACTCTCCAATAATTCCAGTAATTCTCCTATTTCGTTCCCTGCCAAATTTGCGATTCGTAGTTTTTCAAGCTGCACCAACGATTCGTGAAATAAAAAATTGGTGAATTACAAACGTTTTTTTTCGTTCATTTCGTTGGACTCCAACGTTGGAAACTTCAGCGTCGTATTTCGCGATTGGCTCAAAAAATATCCTCATTCTGGCGTTTTATCATCGGAAACTTGAACAACTTTCTCAATTTTCATACCCTTTTCACAAAAAATCGTACGCGATGGTTTCTTGCGCTTCTGCGGAAACTTTTTCGGCTTCCAAAGTGAAATCCAAGTTCGAGAATGGAAGCTTCGAAAGCTCAAAACTAAATGATTGTGTGCTCCCGAAAGTTTTTGTTTACATTACTTTTGGCACGGGGACCGATGAAAGAGCCTGCCAATTGATTGGTTGATGAAAATTCAAATAACAAGTTTCCACGCTTACAGTAAATCCTCTCAGCGTTGGTACAGTACCCGGATCTGCGGTGGCGTAGTAATTTTTAACAAACTTTTCTTCTCGTGCGTCCTTCGACTGCGTACTCGTGCCAAAATGTGCATACGAAGTTTGCATTTCTCCAGGTTCGTTCTTCGAAGTTGAGCAATCTCATTTGGAAGCATTTCAAGTCCCAGAAAGCTTCGTCGATGAATTATAATTGGGTTTTGAGAAAATAGTCTTATTTTATTCGTCAACTTGATCGAATAATCGTAACAGCATAATCGTCCATAATTTCCATCTCGTCGAGGCTTTATCGCTTAAAAATATGATAAAATTCTATGAACGTTTCTGTTAATTAACGCGCGCGCTTACTGCAAGAGTACGTACAACTTTTGTATAGATATGCTTGCCATTGCGAGGAAATATCTGGACCATTTAGCAGCATACCTGTCATTCTAACATCCGCGTTTCATTAAAAGCCCTCCTCCGCATCTACTCTCTTCGTAGTTTCTCAGCTTTTCCTGGGTTATATGTTTATACGTAGGTCTACATGCGAATTCTCTCTGTCCCTCGTTCCGGTCCATCCCGCATTCTGCCCTCGCCGTGTCGCTCGAAAAATATGTCCTTCCAGAGAACTCGTCCGGCATCCACGAAGGCTACGTTTGGACGAAAGCGTTCTCTTTCCATTTTGGTCCTCGGGTGCTGCTGCAACGGACCGAAGATAGCATCGCTCCAGCTTTCCAGAGTGCAATAACGACGCGCGGTGCGGAAAGAGATGCAACGGGAGTTACGAAAATTGATGTAGACCGCCGACTTCAAAATGATTGCGAACCTACGAACTGAGAAAAGAATTTAGCTGAGTGGGCCAAGGCTTCGTAGAATATTCCAAAAGAAATATTTTCTTCGTTCCAAAAGACCTTTTAGTTTCACAAATTGTTTACTTTATTCCGTTAAAAAAAAAGATCGAATGGAAGAATTTTGTGGAATGAATGCTAAATTTTATTCATCCAACGAGAACTCTTAATATTCAGCTTAGTGTCACCTTAAATGGAATTTTCAATAAATCGTTTTTATTTTACATTTTGCGAAAGTATACATATTTAAAAGTATCGTACTTAAATTTTATAAAGATCCGAGCAATTTCCGAGCAAAGGATCCGAAGAATTTCAAAATTTTCGAATCTCGCAATTTTTTCATAGTCTACTGCCTTCGAAATTTTTTTTTTCGCTCATTACACTTTCGTCTCATTCGACTCAGAATCGCATGAACAATGTTTCGAACCCATCGCGGGGGGTCGTTTATTCGATCTTTGCGATTTTCGAAAAATTTTCAAATCTTGGCATTTTTTCATAGTCTACTGCCTTCGAATTTTTTTTTTCGATTTTTCCAATTTTCGAAAAATTTCAAATTTTTCGAATCGGAATTTTTTCATAGTCTACTGCCTTCGAGAATTTTTTTTTCAGTCATTACACTTTCGTTTTTTGAAATTTCGAGAACTATTTTTTTTTTTCACAAAAGACGATTAAAAAAACGTGCTTTTTCATAGTTTTTAGAAAAAATGGCCGCCACTTTGTCATTTTTGAAAAAATCGAAATTCGTATGACACGCGCATATCCATTTGCCTTTTGAATCTAAAACAATTTTTATTTTTCTCCGATCATCCATTCTAGAGATTTTATCAACAGTGCAAACCCATCTTTTTTTGGACCTGTCTTCTCCCCCATTTTTCCGTACGAAAACTGCGTAAAATAAATATAAAAAAATTTTTTCTGTATTTCAAGAGTGTATTTTTCAGGCCAAACACTTTTTATATTCGTATTTATAATTTATACCGGTCAAAAAAATTCGTGAAAATGGTCTTTTTTTGTCCATCTAATTACCGTAGACCCCTTAACATTCGACGTGTTTCACGAAACCACTTGGTCGATTGAACCTTTGGTCCTTTGCTCTCAGTGTAGAGAACATAGGAAAAATGAAACTCGTAAATGAGCGAGGCTGCGTCGAAGAAATTGCTGATAACGTAGCTTCGGGTCGAAAGAATCGTATGGCAAAATTCTGCTCCAAGAAACTCGGAGTATTTATAATAAAAACGACGGAAATGAGAAGGAAATTTGAACGAAAAGTATACGAATCAGGTGAGACCTCAATCGTGAAGAAATCAATCGATCAAACTCTCATTTGGCTCTCCAGACTTTTGGTTTCCTTGCTCCGCTCAAAGTAGATGATAAAAATGTTAAAAACCTTGACGAATATCTACTGACTCCAAACCGAGCTCCAAATTAATACTGTCGATTAAACTCGATGAAAGCTCACCGTAATTTGGTTCACGAATGCACTTTTGCGTGGGATGCTCCTCACGTTATTTTACTCCATACACGCGCGGGCTCGTGCACGTTTAGAATAAAAATGAAGTTAAAGAATTGCGATCACGCGCGCCGCTTCGATAAAACTTCATGAAAAAGCTCGTAAATTTCGTAACGAAGCGCAGCGTTTCGATTAATTGGACTCGCGACACTGCGATACGTGCGCGGCGCAAAAGAGGATTTCAGCTCCGAGTTTATCGTATTTGTAATCGTTGAAAAGTAATAAACGCCCTCCAATAGTAATGCGCGGAGTGATTTTCGAGTTATGACTCGGGCTAATTGACATTTGCCAGCAGGAACGCTTCACTCCGGACAGGGTTAGGGTGGTCCATTCAAAGGCCATTGATTTTGGAGCTGATGACAGAAGCAGAGTGTGAGAGGCGGCGTTAAAGCAGGCAGAAGATATTGCGCGGAGGAGCGTACGGGAAATGAAGGATTGAGCGGGCCTCGATAATGCCGAGTAATTCCGGGGTTGACGAAAGCGACGCTTGTAAATAAAGCCAATGTATATAAACACTCGTATTATAAACGCACGTAGGTAATTGGCAATCCGATCGGAAAGCCCTCCCTCGGTTGCTTAACAGACAATATATTGATGTACGGACATATAAATATTGCGCGGATGAGAAAGAGAAAGGAAGGAGAAGGGAGGGAAGAGTGGATTGACTGGAGAAAGGGCGGTTTGACATTTACGACGTGTTTTACGCGATCAAAGCGAGCCGTAACAATTATTGGACGATTTCGCGGCCGTAAAATTTTATTCGCTGGCAGCAACAGCCGGTCCTCCCCTCCGCACGGTTTGGGGCGCGCACATGCGTTTTCGAAAGGCACCCCGAAGCTTTTTCGTTCTGCTGCTCGTGGGTCTTCGACGCCGGGGTTCGAATCTTCCACGATCTTGAGCTGCTTCCGTCCCTTGTTTTCCCTGTTTCGTACTTGCCCTCTCAGGCCCCTTGCCCGGCCGGAATCCCTCGTGGAAAAATCCAGGGCGCACTGGTATCAACCCTCAAGACTATTTACGCGATACCAATCGCCCGGAATAGTCCTCGAGGGGTGCTTGCACATAACACGGATTAGTCCGGTGACTGATTGCCTCGTACCTTAACGAAAAATATTCGACTTTTTTTCTCTTCCGAAACTCGTGATTTATGGTGGAAAATTAGATGAAATATCTTGCGCTCCTTTCGCAAGAAAATGTCGCGATTCGATCATCTTTCGTTCTTTCAAAATTCGTTTTTTTCCGTCTCTCGTTCTGACCTTTTTCTCTTCATTATCATCTGCGAATTTTTATTTTTTCTATGGTCATGAGTTCTTAAGGATCTATTTAGTGAAATCCCTTGTCAAACGCGCCGCGCGTCGAGCACGTTGAGTTCGAGCGCGTATGAGATCGGCGCGTCATCGCGAACATCGGATATCTCGACGTCGTAAATCAGTGGAGAGGTTTTCCACTCCTTTTTCCCGCGTGTATACGTCACCCACAATGTGCTCTCGCTACCCCGACGCCTTTCGATATTATTATTCGCCGGGGTGTCGATATCCGCGGTCCCCCTCCGTCCCCCGGCCCTGGGGAGGCCTCTGAATCCTGGATTTTTTATAGTCCATAATTTACCTTCCTCGACCCCTGCGTACACGAGTTTCGCAAACCCTCGAAAAAAGCCAGCGAGATTTCCGTGTTGCGTGTGCTTTTTACGAAAAACCTTCTTATCCCTCGTTTGCTTTCGCCTCTCGTCACGCAACCCCCTGATTTGCCATGAAATAAAGGGGAAAAAGACCTCGAGAAAACGAGAGTTTATTTTCGAAACGAAAGAAAAATGTAATTATGGGTTCGTGACGTAGAACGTTTTTCCATTAAGAAAAAAATGGTTTTCAACAAAATCGGGGTTCTTGATGCGACACGAAAAAACAGAATTTTCTTGTTGGATTATATAAAGATTACGAAAAATATTCAGTCCCCGCGTTTCGTTCACGGTCGCAGCAACACTTTTCTTCACCGGAATTTCAATACCGAGGTTAATATGTATTTTTATTTTGCCAAGGGTCACGAGTAATTTTTGCCAGAATATACGCTGAAAATTCCCCTCGCAGCCATTTCACCTGTCACGCTAAAAATTCTCGTATTCCCCCCCGCCTGTTTTACCCACGCTCCACGCTTTCCCATACGTTCTACTTTATCGCGACAACATTCACCATGAATTTCAACGTAAAATTTACTTTACAATTCTTTTCGTGTGATTACACGACGTATACACTCCGTAGATACGATCGTCTTCGATCGTAAAAAGTGTGTTGAAAAATTCGTTGTCCGATTTGAGTGGATTGTTTTTTTTTGTTTTTTTTTTCAACTTGTTTTTTTAAATTAAACATTTTTTTTCAATTTAATTTATTTGTAATTTAATATTTTTATATTAATATTAATTTATATTGATATTAATAATATATATTATACTATATTATATATTCTATATTTTGAAACGTCAACCCCCTTCTTCAACATAAAATAGAAACTATACACTTATCGAAGATTTCTTTGATCTCAAAATTCATGAAATCAACGTTATAAAATATAAATTTTTGATTGATTTTTGTAAGAAAAGGAAGAAAGCTAATTTTGTTAATCAAAAACATTTATTTTTCTTAATTAAATAATTATCTATCACAAGAGCAATGGAAATCAACGTTAAGGAAGTTGAAGCGATATGTATAGGACATGATACGAAAAATACCTTAGATTTTATTATTCCAAATTAACGAATTGAAAATTTACGTGAATCTTCTTGAACGGCGCTTAATTATGTGTGAAAAATTTGGAGAGGTTTCACCGCCTGCTAATCGAGATATTAATTGTTGAACAATGACAAGGTTAAACACGGGCTCTTATGAAGCTTAAAAAAAATTGCAAACTTCGACAATAAATGTCTCAATTTCACGAGGGTGAATCATCGGCATATCCCGCCAGAAGTTTAATACTGTCTTAAGCTTTCTGTTTTAAAAATTTTTATGTGCAAAGTTGTAAAATAGTTTTAACATAAGATACGCTTCAACCTCCTTAAGGCCACGTCGACTGACCAATCCGTGAATGTAGAGACAAAACTCTCGTTCGAGATGATATCTCTGGGCCAATTCAAATTTGAGTTACTTTTGGAACGAGTTATTTTGTGATCCTTTGTCTGGAGCTCATTCTTGAATGAGCTCTCGCTTCGAGTACAGACGTAGTGACCCTGGAAAAGCAAGCTCCAACGACATAAACCTTAAAATAAAAAATGATTAATTATATCATTGGTTATTGCCACAATGAAATCTCTTTCATGCCTGCTCCTAAATTTTAAGCTGCTCTCGAAATCACGCGTACCGGAGAGCGACGCCATTGGGCGTACCGTTGCGATATATAATGATAAACTAAATAAATTTAAGTTTAAATTTAATTGAATTGAAATCGTTTTAACTCGTTTCGACGAATGCACCAATGATGAGAGCTTTATCTTCTCATTCGATTTTTCCGAAAGCCGTATATTCAGCGTTGCAAAGCGAGATTTATTTGCCTTTCGTACAGTCGCCGAAAGTTGGATCGAAACCGTTCTCATCGTCGTGTGTACGCGAACGTTGTGGATTGAAGATAAAAAGGGTTGCGAGCAGGGTAGGCAGAGACACCGCAGGGGATGCGCAAGCTTTAAGCTCTGCGGTTCTATATCTCTCGCCGTGTGAGCCCCCGGCATTGTTAATAATGCAGAAGTTAAGTTGGCTAAACTTTCCAATTTACCACGACCAAGTACTCCCGACTCCTCGTGTGATTAATGCTTCAAAATTTTCTGCTCCCGACTTTCTGCCCTCTTTTCCACTCGCCCCATCATCCCCGTTTACACGCCGATACAGGATTTTTCAAAATTCCTCAAAAGTCACGCCTTTCTTCTCACTCGATTCGATTTTTCGCCAGAATCGATTTCTACACTTCGATAAATGCCCGTGTGACAACGGAATGATGCAAAAAACTCTCGAATTATTCCAGTGAACCTCGAATTTTGTTCCCCCTTGAATTTGCAATCATTTTTCAAGCCCCGTTCGTGAAATAAAAATCGATGAATTAAAAAAGTATTTGTTATCCTCCATTTCGTTGGACTCCAACGTCGCAAACTTCAGCGTCGTTTCCATGAGCGAATACATGCGCACGGAAAAGCGCAGTTCCCTTTTCCGAATCGTCGGAGCGTTTTTCTCGAGAATCACTCGCGACAGGGAGCAATCCGACAAGCAACGGCTGACCCGTCGTTTCCTGGAGACTAACGTTGTTTGACGTTCCTGTTGGATCAGCCAGTAGCGGCGCGGACACACATCGGAGCTGCATGCACGTACTTTTACGTGTAGGATGTCGAGCCATACGTTTTATCCTCTTGTCTCACTTTATCGCGTTATCTCCCTTGCGTTCCTTTAAATTTGGCCTTTCCCCAGCAGGCTGGCTCAAGCTCACCCTTCCCGTATCCGTTATTTCTCGATCTCTCTTTCTCCCTCGTCCTCATCGCGTACTCTTTCTCGCGCGCACGCATTCTGTGTTCGGAGGACTGAAAATTCTCGACAGGCCCGACAACCCTTTGTTACTGTCCTTTATCTTAATTGCTCTCACGGTTCTCCCCGTTTAGATCAATACGAGAGCCGAGCATCCACCACAGCTTTGCCGCCCTGTGTATCTCGTGCCCCCCGTTTCTCTTCTCTGCTCTCGCCGGGCGCGACTTCCTCGCTTCGAGAATATCCAGCTCGATTGAGCTCTTTCTCTCTCGCCACCGTGACTCGCCTGCCATTTATCCTCCTCGTTTTCTCTTTCTGTAGGATTCAAATTATTCTCGGCGAGCGTGCTGCCGAATACAGCATCGCCTGGTGAGACGGGGCTGAATATTTCGGAATCATTAAACCTACCGGAGGGGGGAACGAGACGGCGGAGCTTAGAGCCGAACTCTTAATGGAAGAAAAATAAAATTCATAAAAGCCCCGAAACTGCAATCTGCTTCCAAACGAATGAGTTTCTCTCAATTCCAAACTTTAAGGTAGATCAGGTCCGTAGGATCGTATTTTATGGCTGCCTAAATTGGGTCGATTTTCACTTCATGATTGAAGATATCACTCAAGACTATAAATTAATATCAGAGTTATTAATTAGAAATTGTAAATACATTTTTTCAATTTACCTCATCGCTAATGAAATTACAAGTCACTCGCGTTAATCGAGAATCCATCACTGATTGAACTCGAAACTTTTTTATGTCAAAGATCGCTTTAGAGAATGGAAAGGGAAAACACGAGGGGAAGTGGATCAAGGAAACAGTATTAAGGCATTCCTTTCACGAATATTCTACAAATAACTGATTTTAAATTGCAGCAAAGTGAAAGTGCGTGCGAATAGATTGGCGAAATTTCAGGTCCAGTTGTCCAACATTTGGTGGAGAATCGAAACTTGAAAAATCGTAAAATTTACACGGGAGCTTACTAAAGTTTCATGTACCAAATATTCTGAATTCCTGATACAAACTGTCTGATGGATAGAAAAAAATTTAAGGAACCAATAACGACGATAGAAATAAAAGGTTACCGAATATGCTTGAAAGAGATATTAACGACAGAAGTTTGAAAAATCGTTGAAGCAGGAGCTTTTTCTGTGTAACCGCGACTTCTCTGAGGTTAGGAATCGGTCGAAATTTCGAGTGCCCCAATTTGCGCCACCAAAAAATACAGTCGTGCGAAAAAGACAGAAGGCTATGGCAGGAATGGGCCAAGCCAGGAAGAAACAAAATGCCGAAATAAGCAAATGTGATTACCAATTTCGTGCACAATCCTGCGTATTTTTATCCAGCATATTTATAAACACGTTTATCCAAATAACTAATAAGACGGACTTAAAATTTGATACGCGCGTCAGTCGACCACCCATTTAAACGCTGTGTAAATCCCAAGATTTTCTTAAGAAAATCGTTTCGTGCATGAACTGCAGCCTTGACTTGAATTGCGTGCCTTTGTGAACCGATTTATCGCGTTACTCATTTTTCGTTCCCGAGGCATTTCTCGTTTATTCCACAAAAAAATGGTCAGTCTTCGATCAATTATGATCGCTAATCGCCCACGCGACACGGGCTGATCCCAGCACTTGTTGTTTTAAGCATCTCCACGAGAATTTCATTCACTCTCGTCCTCGAGTGGCGCGAAGCGTAATAATTCATGAGAATCATTGCATGGATGTTCTACAGGATCTTCGCGCAATTGTTAATTCTCGTAATAACTAGTACGAGCTAGAAATTCGTCTATAAAATGTTAAATGAGGCTGTCACACTTGAAGCCACATGTCTCGACGGTTCGAGGCTTCGTTCCCTGAAGAACCGAATGGCGCGGTGGTTCCAACGAAACGCTGAAAGTTCGTTGCGAGTTAGGGCCTTTCGTCTGCCAGGGGGATCGATAAACTCGTGTCTAGGGTGTTCGCGAGTTTGAGTATGGAGAGTTTAGCACACGGACGTGAATTCGTGCTCGTATACAGTCGACGGGCAGACCGTCTCAGTCGTAAAATGTTAAATGCTAGTAAAACTGAGTTTACGCGCTTGTAAGGACCCCCCGAGAGGCTCTGTGCGCGCCCCGGCGTACACGCTCCTCGGCACCTCCCCCGCTCTCTCTTCCTCTCGCTTTTTATTTCATTTACTTACTCCCTCCCTCTGCCGCTCTTTTCCGCTTGAAAGCAACGAACGAGGACCCTTCTCTGTCCCAGAACAGACACACGCCGCGCTCTCCCCGTTCTCCCGTTTCTTCCATTCGTCCCTCGCTTCAAATGAAACCCCCTTGAGATCTAATGACTGGATTATTGGGTGTCGAGCATTCTGCGAACGCAAACTCTGCACCCCCTGCGAGAATACGCACCGCACGAATCATCGATTCACGATTATCCGATAATACACATTTCATATCTTTGGCTCCTCGTTTCAATCACCTAAAAAAGTCATTTTCGGACAACGAAATGCGGCATTACGGGGTGCCAATGAAATTTACGACCGTCACAAGGTTAAACATGATTAAGGAAGTTGAGGCATTAGAACGAAAATGATCTCATCGCTTTTAAACCGCGATTGCATCTTATAAAGTGAAGTGTAAAAAAAAAATCAGTTGAATTTTCATACAGTTTAGGAGCGTCGTTATTGCTGAGAAAAATCAATAACAATTTGGGCCAAATTAACATGTATAACCTTATGGAAGTCGAGACACATTCGGCGATATCTCCGTTAAAAATGATGCTAAAAATATGAAATTTTTTGGGCAACTTGAGCAAGGCTTGCCGGATAATGTCAATTTTTTTCAGATTTATCAGGAGATTTGCTGAGATTATATGTATTAATAATAGTCTGAGCTCCCACCAGTTTTTCGTCTTTTTTCCCCAACTTTTCTTTAAAGTGCGTATGCAACATTGCCCAACTGCAAGCTGGCCTAACTTTTGAAAGGTACAGGTCATAATTTTTGGGTAAAAAAGACTGTACAGCCTCAACTTCCTTAAGGAGTTTCGGTACAGGCGATTAAACCATGCTAAAAACATAAAAAATTTCAAAAAGTTCAGAATTTTATAAAATTTGGTGAACATATTCTTTAGTGCCAAATTTGAGAATACAAATTTTTTAAGATTTTTCTTCTACACAGTTATCGAGTAATTGATCACTAAAGTTCACGCGCATAAGCACAGTGTTTCCATATGAATAGGTATAGGAAAAAATTTGTGTTTTCGCACTTGATGTTGAAGAACATTATTACCAAGTTTGATCAATTTCTTGATATTTAGACTTCTGTACCGAAACTCCTTAAACGAATAAAATAGTTTCACGTCAAAGCGCAGGTTCGTTCTCCCCGAAAACATTGTAGTTAACCGAAGAAAACTCGTCGTCCAGTAACATCGAGATTGCTATCGAACCAACAATTTTTCTTTCTCAGTCCAGTTTGATTTTCATCCTCGTGAATTTCAGGGGAACCTCATTTTTCGAGGAAACTTTCGGGGACGAACGACGAGGATATTAGAGCTCGCCGCAATTTTCTCGACATTAATTTTCATGAATTTTTCAACTTTAATGAAAAGTCTATCCCTGGCAGAGGTGCGAGGGCTTTTCAAAACTTCTTTCCCCCAGAGCCCTCCGCACTCGCAGGTCTCCGCAGGTATATTCGTAGGAGCACTGTTTCTTTCCTAATTTATTCAGATGCGTACATATCCATTCGCGCTGTTGCGCCGGGCGTTTTTATTCGGCTGAAAATTCGAGGACAAAGGAGGAGTTAACTTTGGTAACGTCCGGGGCCTGTTTTCCCTGCGGAGCCTCATCGTATCCTCGTCCGTCGCCGGAAGGTGTGAAAAATACGGAATGCGAGGAGAAATGAGGGGAGAGAAAGCGAAGAGGGCCGGGGGGAGTGTGACTTTACAGTTGTTTCTTCGTTTGAATAAGAATAACGAACGGAGTATCTACAAAAGAATATTGAATGCTCGCTAATGAAAAGATTTGACGCGGCGGAGTTTTAAATCGAGATCTAATGGAGCATGAAACTTGGAGTACGTACTCGAAGAATATTTTTTCCGCTCGCGAACCCCTGCCTTTCTTTCTCTTTCCAGCATTATTCTCAGGCTCGGAGCTTCTTTAGCTCCGAGCTCGCACCCTTTCACTTTGACGTTCCCGGGGGTGCGGTGTTCCAACTTCCAACCCCCTGTCGCTACTTTCCTTTTCATTTAGCCTCTCGAGCTCCAGCCCCGGCGCGCTAATCTTCGCGCTCGGCGACGTGCATACGTTTCACGCTCTCGTGATGCAAAGTCCCTCATTTAGGAGAGCGTCGGGAGGCACGGAGCGAACTCTTTCGATCGCACAGTTTTTTCCGACCTCGTCGTTCGAGTGGAGACAAAAAAAACAGGGGAAAAAGGACTTGACGAAATTTACGGAGACAATTCGTAACGGCAGTTCGCACGATCTAAAGTTCCGACGGTCCTGAAGCTGGAAATTGCATATAAACGCTCACGGAGAATCGTCGAATGGCAAAAGCTCGAGGCACGAAAACAGAGACGCGGCGGCAGAGCGAGTGCGAATCGCGATTCTATCGTCTATGTATCGGGTGTAGACGCCGAAAACGAGAGACGCCCGAGGACTCAAACCCTCCGGGCTTTTATGGGTCATCCAGTTCCATCACGCCCCGTAAAAGTACAATAAAAACAGCTTTTTCGCTCACCAACCAGTAAGAAAGATGGAAATAGATGAAGAAAGGAGGATATTCACTTTTTTATATACCCAACGTTACAATCGAGTGGAAGTGAAACAGGCCAAAAGTCATTCAACGACCCCACGTCGCTGGGCTTTCCCTCCCTTTCGGGTTTTATCCGTTCTTTTCGATTTACGCATTTTCTCGATCATTAAGGGGGGGTCTGCTGTAATTAGAATTTTCAAAAAAACGATTTTTTTTATTCCATTTTCTCTGAGAATACATTTTTAAAAGTATGATACTCAAATTTTATAATAACCTGAGCAGTCCAAGTGTACTTTTGAGCGACGTTTACACTTGGCTGTCTGAGCGCGCTAATGAGCACCGCCCAGTGCGGTCCTCCCGCGTACCTGTCTTCGTTTAAACGCGTTTTTTCTCAAAATTACGTTTTTCGACAGCTCGTTGATAAAATCTCCGAAACTACTCGAGCGATCCTTACGGAAATCTTATCACGTGTTCATTACGATTATAGCTACGGCGCAAATCATACGAGTTTTAAAATTTTGAGCGGAACTATTTTTTTTTTGCAGAAAACGATGAAAAAACGTGCTTTTTCGAAGTTTTTAGAAAAATGGCCGCCATTTTGTCATTTTTGAAAAGCCATTTACCTTTTGAATTTCAAAACATTTTTACTTTTCTCCGATCCATTCCAGAGATTTAATAAAATAATAATATTTCATTATTTCTATATTTTCAGACGTTGAAATATTTTCATTAATTTCCAGTACGAGTTTATTCGACGAATCGTTATTGACGAATTCGCTCAGTAAAAAATGACCAGCGATTAACGATTCCCCATTGAATTCCCCTTTTACGTATATCACTGACGTTTTTCTTTTCCTTTCGGTCATTACAGTGCTCTCGCTTCGCAACACCCAAGAAGAAGAGCCGCCCGACCCACAGCTGATGAGATTGGACAATATGTTGATCGCCGAGGGTGTCGCGGGTCCCGAGAAAGGGGGTGGCGCTGGTGCAGCCGCATCGGCATCGGCTGCTTCGGCGGCCGGCCCTCCCGGTCAGCCCGACAACGCTATCGAGCACTCCGACTATCGGGCAAAACTCGCTCAAATCAGGCAGATTTACCATCAAGAGCTTGAAAAATACGAACAGGTACAAAGACCGTTTTCAATATTTATTTCGCTTCTACCAAAATTCCAGTTACGAAAATTCACATTTTCTTCCAAAAGCAAATGATCCTTTTTTTAATTTATTTTTTTAGTTGCTGCAATAAAATCCTTTCCTTCGGGAAACAATACTTTGAAATATTTTGAAAATCAATTAATACCACGAAAATATTTTATTTCAGTGCCCCAAAAAATCGCGAATTTTTCGTCACTGTGATCACAATTTTCCCAGTGAAATTCACTATTTTTGTCATCGAACCTTTTTCTAATGGGTTTTCGCGCCATTTGCATTCACTCGTTCCACCGAACGAGCGACGAAAAGAATCGACGTGGACAAAAGTGACGAAAAAAGTGAGAATTATTCAACGGTTCTCCTCGCAATTATGACAAAATTCGTTGCTTTTTTATCAATTATTTTCATACAAAATTCAATCATTTGGGAAACAAACGATCAATTCTTTTTTACCATCATTTTATTACGAATGAAAAAAAAAAGGTAAACCAAAGTAATGACATTCCTGTGAAGTATTCCCGATTAAGAGAACGCAGGTCCACAGGACGTGTTAGTACGAAAATTCAAAATAACAGAGAGCTGAGATAGAGCAGATTTTTCGAGAGAGGCACGTCTTTGCACCGTGTCTCTTCAACCTGATCGCGTGACGTTGTTTCCTTACAAAAGCATGAACAAACGTATCCACAAATACATCGTGATACATTTCATACACGTGTATACGTATATTTATGTACACGATTGTCTGTATTGCGTTCCCGAAGATTTATAAATGTGGGAAAGAGCTGCACTGCAGATACGCGCTTGTGGAGTCACGTAACGGTGTGTTCTCTCGAGCATAAGCTCGCCGATCATACCCGGCTAAGTTTACTATACTCGTACACGAAATATCTTGAGTTTCTCCTATAAATATGATACGAGTCGTCCACGATCCGGCATTCCTCGAATCTCTTCCACGGGTGCATCTTTTTTGCGCATTTACGATTGAAGCTATTTTATTTAACGTGAATTCGACAGTGAATTCGAGCCTTCTGAAAATGTTTCGCTCATTCGATGGGTTCAGCGAGTTTGATCAACGCTCAATTTTTCGACCGATTTTTTCTGAATTGCAATGCGGACGACGCCGATACCTCGACGATTCGAGTTACTTTGAAATATTTATTGATGAAGTGAAATCACTTCGATGGAGATTCTTAAGGGCTTACACTTGTGATGGGCGGAAAAATCGATTTTTTTTTATTAGGTATTCTTTAAATCTCAGAATCGTCTTTTTTTATAAATATACCTTTGCAGTGGACACGATCACTAATAATACGAAGGATTTTGTATCTTGTTGGAAAGAAAATTATTGACTCAAAAAAATCTAAAATTTAGCACCTCGAAGAATGAATTTTTTATTAAAACTGTCGCCGTTGTTTTTAAAATCAACATTTTTACAAACCCTTCGTCCAGGTCCGTTATTATAACGAGAAAGTGCTATAAATTCGATATGCATTGGATCAATAGTTTTTTAGTTATCGCGTCCACCGCAACCGATGCTCAAAAAAAGTGCGACTGGAATACAGCTGGAGTTGCGCCATTTTGAGAAATGTTTTGTTGAAAAAAAAATTGTACTCGAGTAGAACTTGTTCGGAGGAAAATTCAAGCAAAATCGCGAGGGTGCTCGGATGTTTGCGCGAGAATCTGTAAAAACGGTGATTCGAGGTTATTCTGATTTTGGAAAAAAGTATTGTATTATTCCATGGAAAATTGAAAAACTCCGAAGGCGTTCCCGAACGTGGAGGAAAATAATCGACTAACCGTCGTGAACACGAATGAGAAAACATCTGGATCGGTTAGTTACGAACGAAAGGAAGCAGCCGCCGGATTCTTCGGTGCAGAAGACGCTGATTATTTTTAGAAACTCCGACTCGTTGGTTCGATGCTGCGCGACGTGAAAGCGATGCCTGAAGTAGAAGCGAGAGGAGAAACCGCGAGGAGTGTCGTCCAGGAATGTATTTCGCTACAGTTCGATATTGTTAAAAGTTTCTATTACGTATTAAGGGGAGAAGAGAGAGTATAAAATATTTCAAAAGTCAGAGAAAGCCGGTCGAAAGATTCACTGAAATGAAAACAAGCAAGCGAGAGAAAGTGGGAGAAAGTAGGAAACTGTGAGGACCGAATAAATTTGCGAATGAAAAACAGGAAGTTGAGAATAGAAGAGATTTACAGAGTGTAAGGGAGGAAAGAACAAGTGCAAAGGGGTAAAAAACGGGAGCACAAAAATAAGGAAGATACGAAGGAAAAGGAAATGGAAACTGCGGAAAAGGATGAAGGAAAGAGATGCGGAGGAAGGAGTCTGGAAAAAGCACGGTGACGCGATTCTCGGAAAGAAGCGGAAACGGAAAGTGAAAGAATGAGAAAAGAAAAAAGGAACGTCGATCTGGAAAGGAAATAGAAGAGAGTCGGAGGAGGGTCGACATCTTTCGTGGATTTTCCATCCAATCCACCCTCTCTCGTCATTTTCACCCTCCGTTCCTACCGGAATGCCATTTCCTCGGAGTGTCCTGGCAGACGTGAAGAAAAAGGAGAGAAAACGAGAGATTCAGAATCCACCCTCGCTGTAGTGTTCCGAGAGAGCTCTGCTCTCCTCTTTTTGGCTGATCGAGCTCCCTCGTCTCGATCCTCTGCATTTAGTTTCCAGGTACACGCGCCCTCTTCAAAAAAGCTTGAGACCTTGCGGAGTAACGGGAGCATTGAATCGTCCGGTGAGGAGCGAGCAACCAGAGTTCGAGGACCTCCGATCGAGGGGAAAAACCGGTGAAATAATAAGCACGAAACCTCGAGAATTTTCATCGAAACATTTGGCATCTCTTCGTCATTATTATATTCTTCTTCCAACGCAATAAATTGGTGTATATAAAAAAAAAAAAAAAAGGGTTCGAGCTCGGTTTACGAATAGCCAATATAAACTCTCGCATGCGAAATTAGTCGGAAATTCATCAATTCGTTTCGTCAAATGGCCAGCAAGGCAGCAACAAACGGGAGGACATTCCGTTCGGAATTCCTCGTACGTTGAAAATACCAGAAAAACTATATATACGTAATACATACACGTATATAATGCGCGCCGGATGTATATGTACAAAATGTACGTCCATGTACATACGGGGCGCTGGGAGAGTGGAATCCATTCCGAAATTGCAAACCATCCCCCACGTCACTTCTCCCCTTGGCTATCCAGACAGTGTCGTCTCGTTGCTGTACCCTATTCTCGCGCTCTCCTCGCCTTCCCTCAGGAAAAGTGAGCGCCCCCCGCCCTTTCCGCTCCTTTCACCCGATAGCGGCGTGCTTGCCTCGCGTCTCGAATACTGATATCGGGACGAAGCAATGAGAAAAGCGGACTCGTACGTTTTCCCTCTCTCTCACTTCCTTCGGTCTTATTTCTTTTTTCTCTGTTACACTCAAACCGCCAACGCCACTGTACGAATAATGCATTATTTCCCTTGCCAACGTCTCGAATTTTCATCTCGCCCTCTCCCTCGCCTCTCTTCTTTTTCTGCACACGTACACACTTTCCTCCTCCTCTTCGTCTTATTTTTACCCTTCGACGTTTTCTTTCTCTCGTGATCGGTTCGAATTCTGGCTTTTCGCAAATCCACTTTTCCTCACTCCCTCTCGCTCCTTCTCTTCCCGCTTGTAAGTTCAGACTCCTACGTGGATATATTATCCCGGGGTTACTTGCCGGAGACATGAGGCGATTCATTCATCGATCCGAAGATATTTTTACGGGAAAAGATTCGGAATCGAGTGTGCTAGCCCTCGAGATTTTCATGCTCTTACGATCTCCTGGAAAATGAATTTTCCTCGCTATTTCATATTACTCCTTCTTATTCATTTTCTTTTTGCACTTTCGTTCGCAGGCCTGCAATGAATTCACCACCCACGTGATGAACCTCCTGAGAGAACAGAGTCGCACGAGGCCCATCACGCCCAAGGAAATCGAAAGAATGGTACAGATCATTCACAAAAAGTTTTCCAGCATTCAGATGCAACTGAAACAATCCACCTGCGAAGCTGTCATGATCCTTAGAAGTCGATTCCTCGATGCAAGGTTCGTAAATCCACTCGGAAAATCGTTTTTATTCTTTTTCATTGCCTTTATTTTATTTTTATTTTTTTTTTATATTTCATTTCTTTTAAGGTATAACTGAATGGATAGGCTCGACCAAAAATTATATCTGATCGGAATTTCCGTACTTCGTGATGCAATAAAGATCTGAAAGAATTCAGCAACATTTGGAAAGTTATGAACTACAATAATCAATAATATTATTGCCCAAAAGTTATTAATAAATTGTTTAAATAAATCATTTTTTAACAATTTTGCGGTAAACCCTTGTTTTTTTTTTTTTACGAATCTAATGTGCGCATTTTTCTGAATGCTCATGATTTTTTTCAGAATTTTCGTGGATTTTTGAAATTCCCTTTTTTAAATTTTTCAAGTCGCTCTATTTGTACATTTTTGATCCAGTTACCTTGAGACTTTTCAAAACTGATGGTAAATATGTCTTCTGAAACATATCCAAAATTCAAATTTTTTTAAATTTTTTTCAAAATTTTTTCAAGAAATTTCAAAAATCCTCGAAAATTCTGGAAAAAATTCATGAGCATTCGGAAAAATACACGCATGTGATCCGTAAAAAAAAAAACAATAGGTCACTGCAAAATTATTGAATAATTAATTGTTTAAACAATTTTTCATTAACTTTTGGGTAATATTATTATTGATAATCGTTGTTCATAGCCTTCCAAATGTTGTTGAATTTTTTCAGATTTTTATTGCATCACGAAGTACGGAAATTCCAATCAGATATAATTTTTGGTCGAGCCTATCCATCCAGTTATGCCTTAACACGATTCATTTTTCTTTTACTTTTTTTTAAAATAATTCTTTTATATTTTTTTACAGGCGCAAAAGACGAAACTTTAGCAAACAAGCCTCCGAGATTTTGAACGAGTACTTCTATTCACACCTAAGCAATCCTTACCCCAGTGAAGAAGCGAAGGAAGAACTCGCACGAAAGTGTGGTATCACGGTCAGCCAGGTATTACGAACTCTCATTAATTTGTCGTTGCTACCGTGCCAATTTCGGTGTCGGCTTATGTTGTATTTAAAATTTTCAATAACTTTATCAATTTTCACAAAAAGTCGTATACACAACAGTTTTTCGAGATTCTCTATCTAAAAACGAAGCAGTATGATTCACGATTCAAAATACCAGCCTCGAATGGCATCGTGTATAACCTTGAAAAAATTTCATCAAATACTTGTCGAGTTGCAAGATCAAAAGAAAGTTTGGGAATGGAATAAACAGCCTCGAGTGTCCCCAGAACCAAATGACTAGAATTTGGTAAACTTTTGGGGTACAATTTGATAAATAATTTGAAAACTGAATAAACTGAATAAAAAAACTACAAGCTGATCGATTTGGGGGGGGGGGAGGAATCAATTTAATCTTTTCCTTTACGATATTGATATGATTGTTGATTGATATATTTTCAATGCAATGCAGGTTTCCAATTGGTTCGGCAACAAGAGGATACGTTACAAGAAAAATATAGGAAAAGCACAGGAAGAAGCAAATTTGTACGCCGCTAAGAAGGCAGCTGGTAAGTTCGGTCGATCCGAAACGATCGAGAATCGATTGATCGATATTTTTTAATTCAATAATGGCACGGGGGGGTTGATTTTTTTTTGGCCAAATTGAATTTTTCCTACTTCAAGTTTAATTAAAAAAATTTATGAAAAACCTCCTTAGCATGCAAATTCCTGCACCGTTGGTTAAAACTGAGAAAAATTACTTCACGAAGAATCGATATGGTTGGTCGAAAGAAAAGAGTAAGAAAAAAAAGCGAAACTTGAAAGTTACGTTGCGACGCTGATTCTCATTACAGTAAATCATTTTGGCGAGTGACTTTAGTGCTCGTTCGTAAAGCGTTGGGTTTCGTAGCCTCGAGGCTCGGTTTGCCTCGCC
This sequence comes from Venturia canescens, assembly GCF_019457755.1. Classification (NCBI taxonomy): domain Eukaryota; kingdom Metazoa; phylum Arthropoda; class Insecta; order Hymenoptera; family Ichneumonidae; genus Venturia; species Venturia canescens. Next base: position 7,634,468 of record NC_057425.1, read on the forward strand.
ATTATATCGTTCCCTCCAACAAATAAATCTCGGCGTCGCAGAGTTTCATTTGATCTTTATTTTTCTTCTTATTTTCTTTTTTCCATAAATTGAACGATACTTTCCCATCGCGTGTCTGAGCCGCGTTTCGTACTAAACGTTATTTCTAAAACGTCAAACTCTGTGAATAATTTTGTCCGGCCATTGTGAGCTCCGGCTCGTGTCCGAAGAACCTTTTCTTTCTTTTTTCTTCTCTTCAGTTTTTATTTCTTCCACTCACGGCTCAGAGAATCGGGGCTTTAAAAAAAGCAAATTCTGTGTCCCTCGATCTTTGTATGCACCGCGATCGTTTCTACAGCAGCTTTTGCAGGTGCGTCACCGTACAGTATGGGCGGAGCCAGCCAAGGAACACCGACGCCGATGATGTCACCCGCGCCACCTGGTGGACCTCAAGATATGGCCGGTTACGGAATGGGAATAAACGGAAGTGATTACGGCTCACAACCCTACAACGACGGCTCAATGGGCTACGATCCAATGCACCAGGTCAGCTGAACTTCTCGACCTTTAGGAGTTGCTCACCCAACGACAAATCTCTCTCTTTGTCTACTATTTACAAGTTCGCATCTTTAGGACCCAATGAAATTTCGGCACCAATTTAATTTACTGATTGGGAGGAAGTTTGAAATATCCTAAAATTGCTAAATCGAGCAGAGAAATTTCGTTGCAGTCCAACGATGCCGACACGAGCCTTACAATTTTGACATTTTTTGCTATGCTTTATTAACATCGGAGTTAATTGTCTCGGAGGATGAAGAAATTAAACTAATTAGACACGCACAAGTACGCGATTTGGCGGTTGGTAATGCACGTCGCGAACCAACTTGTTTCTCCCATAGAAGTAGAACTTTCCTACGAAAAACAAGTGAATGGTCCACAGACCGACGTTTCGTTTCAAACTCTCAGTAACGATCAATCGAACCACAGTTGCCCTTCGTTCTATTGCTAAAACCATCCGAACCGTTTGTATAAAAAATTCATAAAAGTGTCTCGGTCTTGACGTATCTTTATTCGCGGAAACTAAAATCCACGAAATTCCTTCATTCCATATTGTACGACATATGAAAAAAAAAAAAAAAAAAAAAAAGACACCAAGTGAACACAGCGAATAAAGGAAGTTTTTCAGTTCTTTTTTGGTCCGTGAAAGTGTGCAATAACGATATTCGCGAAGGAAGCTGAGATGTATTTTTTTTCCTTTCATTCTTTTTGCATACAACGGTAAAACTAGCTCATAACCATCGAATCGATACTACCAGGACGAACCATACACTTGCAATTACTGGAACATTCACTTGGCTCCTCGTTATTTCCTTTCGTTTTATTTATTGTTTTTTTTTTTTTTTTGGAATGAAAATTCCTCCGAGCTAAAGCTTCTCTGCGCATGTGCACGCTCTGACTTGTGTTTTTTTTTGAATTTTTTGCCAACTACCGCGACTGCACACGAACGGTGCAGTGATGCTTCCCGTGTTTCGTACTTTACTGGCAAACTATACGAGCATCCACCACCACTAGAATCCCTGTGGCCTGGGGTCTAACCGGTTGCGAGTTAGGGGAAAGGATTAAGAGTGTTTGTGTCTGGATCGCGCTCGATTTGTGTGCGCGCGCGCGTGTGTGCTTCTGTCTTTGTGTGCGTGAGTGAATCGTGTTTGCGCGGATGAGGATACGTGCCCGTGCGTTATCCACTGTTTTGGGGTGTTTTGCGTGGATATACTGGCTGCGTTGTTGCGATTCGGCTCGTAAAGATATGGGCTTACCCCGGGAGCGAGGCGAAGGACGAAAAGGTGGCGGGTCGCACCAGGATCGCGAGGGAACCTGGCAAGCCTGAAATTACTATGGGGCTCGTCGAGCTTCACTTCCATCTTCAGTCTCGCTCGCTCGGTTTCCCTCTCACTCACTCTTTCAACGCCATTACCTCTCCCGAAGCTGTGCGGTTGCTTAGTATGCATAGAAGTTCCAAAGTCACTCGTGCTCTGTCCTTTTTTCCTCGTCCAAAACTTCCCGTACACCCTGCTCACAGTATTATCCAAATAACTTGATATCTTCTCACGTACTTTCCACTTTTTTTTCCCTCAAATTATTCGAGCTTAAATCCTATGCTTGTAAAATTTTCGGTACTTCGCGAATACGCTGGAATCAAATCGCAGAATCTTTTGGCATCGAAGCTATTTTTCGAACACTCTTCGTCGATATTTTTCTCTTTTATTTTTATGGAAGATGAAAATATATTGTTTTCTTTTCCTTCTCAAATGTCAGTTGAGGTAGATCATGCACCAAACGATTTTCTTAAGAAAGTCTTGACACGTTTACACAGAGTTTGAATGGGCAGTCGACTGACACGCCTATCGAATTTTCAAGGCTTTTATTGGTTTTTTAGACAAACGTGTTTAAATATGAAGAAAAATACACAGGGCTATAGGGACTGTGCATAAAAATCGTTTATCTTTTCATATAACGAATGAACGCTTCTTACGAAGTTTATGCAAAAGTACACAATAACAATGGAGTATACAATGAAGGTCTGGGAAAAAATTCGAGACGATTGTCTTACTAGTAATAAAGATATATTCCGTTGAAGATTTAACGAAATTGGTAACGAGCACTCGTATAACTTCACATTTGCTTATTTCGGCATTTTGTTTCTTCTTGGCTTGTCCCATTCCTGTCATAGTCTTCTGTTTTTTTTTTTTTTTTTTTTTTTTTTATTATCATTATTAATACTTTAGTATTTTCGCCAGGGACGAATGAAATTTGGGGTCCAGTCAGTGATGGATCCCGGATGAATAAATGGCTTGTAATTTTGTTCGGCAAAAAATGAGTTGAAAAAATTAATTTACGATTTCGAATAAATAACTCTGACATTAATTTGGAGTGATGATATCTTCAATTAGGAAGTAAAAATCGATCCTTCGGGCATGATCTACCTCAACTCCCACGAAGTTTATCCAGTTTATCGTTCGACATTTGCTTTGGTTTGTTCACCCGAACCTCCCGAGATGGTCACTCGCAATAATTCGCGTCGATATAAGCGCCTAATAATCGAAGTTCAAGCTCCCTACTAACTTTTGTGTGTTTCATTAATCATCGTTCTATTCTGCGTTAACTCTACGCTTCAATAAATCGTCCGCACATTTGGAGCACACCTATGGCACCTGTATCATCGGTATATCGTCATTATCATCGTCTTTCGAATTGCATTTTACGTTGTTTTTGTTCCTTTCGTTGTGAAGAACGCGCGGGGTAAAAAAGAAGAATTGGTGATCGAACGGGATCATATGAGTAAACAAAATTTTTCTCTCGCGTATCGACGACCACCAATGGAAACTTGCCATTCCTGATCGCTGCTTTTTCGATCGTAAAAAAACAATAAATAAATGACATGCAGTCAAATAATCATTGTTCACGACTCGATCACCGGTTCATAAGAATCTTATCGCTCACATGGAAATTTTCTGCAACGCGGGTGCAGCCCCATGTTTAGTAAATTTTAGTGAAACTCTCTTCTTTCGAATTCTCTTTTTTATGACGTGACGAATCGACGAATCGGGAGCCTTGTGGTGTGTCAGGTTTCGTTAAATTACGTTTAAAAGGAGAAAAAAATAAAAAAAAAAATAAGAAACAAAGAAATAAAAACACCAAGTAAAACGAAAAACATGTGAAACGAATGAAATGAAAACCGACTGATAAATCGGTCTCGTGTCTGTATATTGTTTTACAGTGACGTGACAAGCGACTTCCGTATCGTCGTTAACACACACAACACAAGGGTCGACCCGAGCTGCGATTGTGCATGGATATCTTCTCTAATCAAGAATTTGGACTAAATCCAACAAGCACAATCCAATTAAATCGATCATATACGCAAATAAATAAAGCAAAACGATCATTTCCTCGTTGCAATATCTTCGGTTATTCCGAAGCCGTTAGTGCAATAAAATATATCGCGTCTCATTTATATATTTTACACATAATATAAATATATATATTATATATTTTTATGATATATATATCTATATAAATATTCATATTACTCTTGTTTGTTTTTCGTGCTTCTCGTCGCTTTAAAAAAACAACAACAACAACAAAACGAAGAAAACTTTGTCTCCCACCTTCTCTCCATCTTCATTATTCATACACGTTTTTTCTACACATTTTTGTAGTCGGGGAAAAGGTAGAAAAATCATCATAGCGCAATTGTTGCTCCCACGTATTCGAATCGCGAATGTGCTTGATATCATTTTGTTCGAAAATATTTTCTCACGTCGAGACGGGTGAGACATCGTTCCTAATACCACCGAGCGCAATCTCGCTATGACTTGTCCTATTAGTTTTTAAAACTTCACGAGTGCGACTCGATTTTTTATCTTTTTTTTCGTACGATTCGTTACATTTGACCTGGGGGAACGCGATCGGTCAAGTCGATTTCCAAGAGACATGCAATGTCGTTATTTTTACTTCCATTCAGCGTATGCTTGTAAAATAAGATCGTGGAATGTGAAATAATCATGAGAAATTATCGCATTAATTGCATTTTGAATTTCAAGTTTTTCGTTGAATCGGAAATTCGAAATAACTTGTCGGTTTCTATCGGCAGCATTGGTTTAATGCCCATTTCACTTTTGGCTCTGAGGAATCCTCAAAAAAACATGTAAATTATGATGATGCGAGCTCCATCCAGTGACTTCGTAATTCGAATATAAAATGTGTTTCATTTATTTACAATTGGTTTTTTGAAATGAGGAAAAACCCTGGTCGCATATCGTTAGCTGAATTATACACTTTTAACATCGATTAGTGGCGAAAAATATTTTTGGGAATTAAAACGAATGATTGGACAGAGTCGTATGCAATGTATGAAAAAAAAAAAAAAATCGTATAGATATAGAATAAATATTTATAATTAAGAAAATAGAGTTTCGAAAGTGTTGGGAAAACTTCGTGTATCTCGCATGTGTGGCTGCATGCAGAATCAAGCATATTTATCTCTGGTATAAAGGCGTTAGTCTACGTGTGTGCGTTATTATTATGATGGAATTTGAAAATGAATGTAAAAGATAATTGGGGTTGGAAATGAGCGAGTGGACGATGAAGATATGTGGTCGAAGACGTTATTTATTCCGTTTGGTTGAAAAAATAAAATGAGGAATGATCCTAGTCTCGTTAGGTTGGGTTATTTTTAGCAAGAGAGATTCTCGTTGAAAAGGAAAAATAAAGAGAGAGAGAGAGAACGATAAATTTTTATTTATTTTATAAAAGAGAATGATTTGGGCCAAATTATTTGACATGAAATCAAAATTGACGCAGGGCAAGGCATTGGCTGGGGGGCCAGGATGGATGCAGCAACGCGAGGCTGTTCCCGAATTTCCGCCGCTCCACGATTCAGCCGATTCCGATTCCGACCGAGAAACTAACGAGAAAAGTTCGCGAATCTAGAAAGAAAGTTGTTTCACAGTCGATCCTAATGTTACTCTGTGAATGAATGAGCCTCGAGATACTCGTGCGAGCGTATGAACAGCGAAAACGGAACACCCGAGTTGTGTGCGAGAGTTCAAAAGTAGGGAAACGAAAAATGGGAAAGAGCGGGAGGGGGGAGGACAGAGAAAGAGTGAAAAGGAAGGAAGAGAAAGAGAAAATGTTATTTCGACGCACACACGGATCGAGAAGAAAAAAAAACTTGGAATATCGAGCCGTTTATTATTGTGTATGCTATAGAGAATGCTTTTATCGATTTGTCCATTCGTTATTGTCGAATACTCAAATTATTTGGTGCCTTCAATTGAAAAGAATCATTTTTTAATAATTATTCCGATCGAAGTAATCCTGAAAACTTTTCAGATATCAAAACATTAAGCGAAGCTCGAGCTTCACTTTTGCCTATTGATTCTCCAAAAAAATGCATCCAAATTATTTTTTTTATTCGAGCTCTCCGTATAGTTTATGTTCCAAGATTTTGACATCTTCAAAATCTTCACTTTCGTCCTTGATTATTCCTTCTTATCTTCCTTTTTTTTCACTTACTCGGTCGCGTTCATTGACGACGACGACGACGACGACGACCACCACCATCTTAATATTATCACGTTATTCAATTTTCATTAATCAGCGATTCCCAACGACAATACCTTTTTTTATATACGTTCCGTGACAATCCAATTTATGTTGAAAAGTTGTATGTGTATACACGCACATAAAGTCGTGTGTGTGTGTATATATACACAGCAGACATATATGTATATGCATGCCTCGTAATTTCCGGAATGCCGCTTGCATCCGGATCACAATACCATCCTTATCATTTTCGTTGTCGAGCAGTCGACGATAAGCACGAAATTACATTAAACTTCGTTCGCCCTCGTTTATCTTTTTATTGTTACTATTTCTGTTTGTTTTTTCTCTCTTTCTTGTTTAAATCTTCACTTCGCTATTTTTCATCATCGATCCAAGCTCCACTTATCGTATTCTCAAATTTATTTCTCATTTGCGAATAATTTCGTCAGTTGTAACGTCGAGTTTACATTTAAATGTCTGTTATTTCACACGTTGCCAAGTTTTTTCACGTTTTCAACCACGTTTTCGTTACGCAAGTGTATGTGTACCCGTCGTGCGTGTGTATATCGATGTTTGACCGCATAATGACAAAATGTATTTACACATTTCCGTTGTACACTCTCGTAGATCGATCGAAAAATCGATTAATTTCCAATTTTCCATTTTTTTCAAGGACAAGGAAAAAAATTAAAAAAAAAAAAAAAAAAAACAATTAAGAAGGAACAATGTGCGACCGTTGGTATTTTTTTCAGGAGCTGTCGCCTTGAAATCGTTAGAAGATACCGGAAAGCACATACACGAAATAAGAAAGAAAAAACGAAAAAACCAAGTAACAATGAAATAAGCAGATTTTTTTTATGAAAAGAAAAAACAAAGAGACAAGGATACGATGAAACAACTGAATTACGGATCCACGAATAAAATTGCAAACTTCTCACGCAATATCTATCGATCACCGTACAGTCTGTGATCTGAAGGTTCGCTCCGAGCGTGGACGAGCTATACGAACTAAGATCGATATTAAAGTTAATAAGTCGTACGTATTTTGCACGAGACAAGGAGTGTCTCGTAAAGGGGAAAAAAAAAAAAACACCTGTGCATATGAAACAAAACGCGATCGTAAGAAAGTCCTGAATTATCAGCAAATCGTGTGATCAACGATCGGTAATCGAAGAAGCAGAAAATCATTATTTCCGTCGAAAAGCGATGCCTCAAGCAGGAAACTCAAGAAAATTGTGAGAAATCATTTTGCAAAGTTTCTTATATATTCCAGTTATGAAAAACAAAACGCAACAAAACAAAACCAAGTTTTTGAAACTAGTTTCTACGAAATTGTGCTCTTCCTTACCGATCGTAGGTCGAAAAACGAATATGGGACAAAAATATTTGAAAGCACTTTTCGAGACGTTCCCTGTGTCTATACCGCCTTTGTCCCCCCAATTTAAAAAATTCCCTTTCCGAAAAGTCAAAGCGTAGGTGAAAGAAACCATAGTTCGAGAAGAAGCAAAAGAAAATAAACAGAAAATTATTCGAGATGGCGATTCGAGAGCGCGAAAAAAAAGATTTAAAAAGAAAAGCAAAAACATTTTAAAAACAGCGAAAGAGAGAAAGAAATATAATAAGAAAGAGGGAAACGAAGCAATGGTCCTGCGACACAACACTGATGTATACGATTTTTCAACATGAAAATATATATTGTAGCTATACATATAGAAGGTATATATATATACACCCATATATATATATATATATTATATATATATTTAAAGACTTTAGGCAGATGTAATGGCTAAAGACATCACTATAAACGGCGTTGCTATTATCAACTATTGATTATATTTACTATTATTGCCATTATTATTAACGTGATTATTACATTTTTACAATTGTATTATTATTGTAATTGCTAGGCGTCGTGATATGGTGAAGAAAAGAGCATAACGAAATGAAAACTTGGGCCTATTTTTTCATATCTTTTCATTTTATTTTATGAATATTTCGTTTTTTTTTTGTCAAATCATTTGACTCGTTGATTTTTCTTTTTTTCAATTCTTCCTCTTCTCGAAATCATCCCACAATTGTACGATTTCGTTGCACGAGCGCGAACCCCGACATCCGGGGAAACGTAACGAACGATAATCACGACGGAGATGATCATTGTGACGATAAAATGAAGTTAGAAATAAAGTAAAATAAAAGGATACACTCACATACGAAACAGAGAGGTGGGGGGGGGGGGGGGGGGGATGAAAAAAAACAACAATTGCGCCGATGGACGAACGACGATACATAACTAACTTGTAGGAGAAGGATAACCATTTTATTGTATAAAATTCAAAAGAAAAAACGGAACGAATGACGAAACTAAGGTATGAAGATTATCCTACGAAGAGATAAGGCGGTTAACACTGTTAATAATATAAAATAATGAGAAAAAAAAACGAAGTTAAAAAAAGGAAATTAAAAAAAAAAAAAAAACGTAAAATAAAAAAAAACACGTCGCAGGTGGAATTCTTGGCCAACGATCGCACACGAGTCTGTGAGATCGGGTAAAAAAATGTGAAATTGAAAAATAGGAAGAACTTTACGAGTGTTGATAAAAACTAGACTCGTCGATGGTTTTCATTGACCGAGTCGTCCACCCACGGCGACCAGTACAAGTGCATTTGGCACAGCTAGTATACGAAGACAAAGTGCGCCGGACGGATATTTCGCTGTAAGCGATGTTCTCTCCTTGGTGCGTCCCTTAGGCACTATCTAACGTTTAAATAAATGCTGGATTAAAGATGAAAAGAAAAAGATGAAATTAAAAAAGAAGAGACGGAATGATACGGACGGTGCTGATCCTGTGAACGCGATGCAAGTGAAGAAGAGAAATAAGTTGCTGAACTCTGAACTTTTGGTGGATATGCTATGAGTGTGTGTGCGTGTTTGAGGACGAAAGAAAAAAAGAAATATTCATATTTTCTTGTTCCCCAGAATTCCTTCGATATCTCTTTCCTCCTGAATCACCAAAAAATATTCCTCTCATGGAGATCCCCGAGAGATACTTTTCACTTTCTTCGCAGAATAGGAAAAAAAGCAAGCTCTTTCGACAATTTCATCTTTTTTCGTTATCTTCGTTCCTCGATTATGAATTTGTAAGCGGTGCCACGATGTGAGAGCTCTTTTTCGTCCAACGTCGAAATAAAAAAAAAAAAAAAAACGCTCTTTGCTCGATGAATTTTTGCACACGGGAATTTTTTTCATCAATCGTTTCAACTTGTTTTCTTGTTTTTTTTTTTTTCGTTTCTTTTGTTTTGTACGGAACTCTCGTGTCTCGGAATTGAAACTAGATCAAAAGCGTTCTCGATGTTGGAAGGATCGAAATTTATGAAAAAAGATAATTAGGAAGAGAGGGCCCACGTCGCGATCCGAGATACGGAAGTATACCACAGGATATCATTGTAACGATTGAAAACATTATGATAAACTCAATAAAAGGCTATAAAATTAATATTCCTTTTCAATTCTCTTTATTTCAGTCCCAATTGATTGTCCACTTCAACAGGTTCAAAAATTAACATATTCACTGCGCCAAGTTGATATTTATAAAAGTCATTCTGTGAGATTACTACATCGTTATTCACTAAATTTCAAAACCACTAGCCGTTCATCATTTTGAATATTTTCCAGAACGTTCGGCGAGGTATTTTCCATAAAATATTGAGCAGTTGTATCGTTACTTTTCATTGAGAGTCTGGAAATTCTACACGGTAATAATCTTCTCCAAAGAATGATTTAAATGACATTATCAATTCTGAGAAAACAATAAGAAAAATGAATTACTCTGGTACTTTTCACAATTGAAGGTAGAATGTGAGAATATATAGGGCTTAGTTCTTTTTGAATTTCTAAACATTGTCAGGCATTTCTTCAATTCCAAAATGGAGTAAGTTGTATCGAGGCTCAGATGTTAAGGTAACTCCTGTACTGCATGCTAGTCAAATGAGCGCTAAATTTTCAAAACGCTTTTAGACCAAGTTCAACGTACCGATTAAAATGATTGTTAGTAGATATGTATTCAAGCATATCTTATTAACGTGAAAAAATATATAAAATATTAGTTTTGCAAAATTATCAACTGATAGATGCAAATTTCCATTTCACAGGTATTTTCACAGGTATTTTTCAAAGAATCATCTCTATTTTTTAACCGATTTTATTGCACCGAGTCTCATTTTGTTCCTCAACTGATCCTTTACGAATTCACCATGCAGATTTTCCTTTAAACTTATTCCTGAGAGAAATTATGAATGAAAAAGTTTTTTCACTTAATGAACCATTAGCTACAACAGTGAAACGACTGAGTTAAAAAAATAACTACATGGTGGATTCATAGAGGACCGGTTGACGAACAAAATGAGACTTGTTGCAATAAAATCGATGATAAAACGCAGATAATTCTTTGAAAAATACCAGTGAAAATGTGTCAGTGTGGAAATTTGCATTTATCAGTTGATGGTTTTGCAAAACTAGCGTTTTTAATATTTTTACATCTTAATGAGATATGTTGTAATACAAATCCACTAACAATACATTTAATCGGTACGTTAAACTTGGTCCAAAAGCGTTTTTAAAATTTAGCACTCATTTGACTAGCATGCAGTACAGGAGTTACCTTAAGGAATTGAAAATAGAGTTTAGTATAACGGAATGTGCAGAGCTCAGACGTTTTTTGAAATTTCCAATTTTGTGACAAGCATTCTTGCAGTTGTCTTTGTACAGCGAACAATGAGATCTCTTAAATGAACTATAGCGACACAAATGCTTGGAAAGTTCAGAGTAATTTCTGACAGATAAATTTTGCGCTGACCATCTGAATTTCTGTAATGAAAAAAAACGTTGAAGCAACAGTGATTTGTTTTTAAGGAATTGAAAACTCATTATTCTATCATTTTTCCCTATCATTTTCCTGTGAATAATAACTATGTTACCAACACCAACAGTTTTTCCAATAATATTAATAATTGTTTCGGAGGGAGAGTAAAGAAACCAATTCCCCACATGCAGTCAAATAAGGAAAAGATGTTTCGAGGTACCTGAGAAATTTCTCATTCACAGTAAGTAAACATATGTTCAAATTTTAATATGAAAAAACTAGAATGTAGCAGAGAACTGGACTTTGAGTAACTCATTTTTGGACTCTTGATTTACCGTTATAAACTGAAAATACAATTGAAAAATTGAAAGAATTAAGCTTTTTTTGGGGTTATTTGAAATACGATTCGGCACCACTGTACAGTGGAATAACGACTGTAAGAAGACTCAAACATGAGTTTTTCTTGTTTGTATATCTAGTAAAATGCTAATCAAGCACAACATTTATTTTCACTTTACTTCGAAAATTAATTTGTCACGCTTTGAATATTCCTCCTCCATTTTTTAGATTTTCCAGCAAAATCGTTTGTACACGCAGCGGCCTGCAAAATGTCTCCCGTGACACTTCGATCTGAACAATTCGTCTATCGTCGCGGCTGCTCCAAATCAAATTTTTTTTTTCCAACGATATTCTTTCTTTTATCAATCTACCTCTGTACAGTTGTCAATTCGACGCTATCATTTTTTTCTTCCTTGTGGAATTCCAAAAATGATGATGAACGCCACCTACCAGAACGCGTAGTTGTTTACTGCGACTGTGCGGCGTCGCACGATCGTAGCCAGGGTTGTAACTTGTGATCACGCATGCGTATGCTTGTATAGAAAGATTTTCTGTGTTATAGCGTATATGACGTGATTTTCCTCCATCGTTTTTTCCCAAACCCAGCACATTGATATATATTTCAAAAAATAAAAAAGCCTGAGAAACAACAAGCTCGGTGTAAACATTCTCGTCCAAATTATTCAATAGTCAACCCCCAGAATATCTCTACGTTATCAGAGAAACGCTCGATGTAGGATTGCGACGCTGCCAAAAAATTTATTTCTTTCGATTTGTCATTTTGTCATTCTGCTCCTTCGAGCGAATACAATATTTTTCGATCCCAACAATATTGCTGCATCGCACAAGCGATGGTATGAATAAAACGAAAACTGCAAATCGAAATAAAAAAGAGAAGCAATAAAATAAAATTCGATCATTTTTCTACAATGTTAAAAAAATGGAGATAAATCGAAGTGCAAACGTCAAATAGACGATTCGCCCGAGTTCTATTTATAGGTGACCGTAGCGCAGTGGTTAGCGCTCCCGACTGGGGTTTCGAGGATCCCGGGATCGAGTCCCTTCTTGGCATGGAATTTTCTCTCATCGTCGCTGAACGTCGTTCGTATCCCTGAACCCTACATAAAAGGAGTATGGCAGTTCTTGGGCTGGCCGTCCACATAAATGATGTATCCGAGTGGTGACGAAAAAACGTTGTTTGGGTTGTCCAACGTTCGCACCAGTCTCGAAGTCGAAGCCCACAAATGTGGCAAATACGGAAAAAGCTGCACGGGAACGGTCGACCGTGGCAAGCGCACGTGTGAGCAGAGCCCTATGAGAGAGGCGAGTCTCAGTCAAAGCCCACCAATGGGGTGGCAAACTAATGTGGGACGGTGTCGCTAACGAAACAAGATGTTGTCCGTATCTCAAGGGGGGAACGCGCATGTTTCAGTATCCAAGACGATTTAACGAAGAGAGAAATTCCGCGCTGGGTTGGGTTAGAGACCGGGGAACTCGAGGTCTCGAGTTGGAAAAACGGTCACCTTTTTTTGACGCAGTTTTATTAAAAAAAAAAAAAAAAAAAACTAGAAAGTGGTATTAACAATATATTTTCAGGAAATATGTGAAAAAATTTAAAAGCATTATTAATATTTTAATACATTATTTATTGTTTTTTTTTTTGTCGTTTTTCTTTTCTTTTTTGTTTCGTTTTTTCCTTAAAAAAAGAATGAACTTGAAATTGTTTGGGTCGTTTTTTTGTTGGATTCTGGCGAGTAATGACTGGGCATTTTCGAAGCGACGATACACACTAAGTTGCAAATTGAACTAACTATTTATATATGCATAATATTTATATATAATGTAGGTACTCCGATACTGCATAATACATAGTTTAATAACGCATTTTTACGTCTCTTTCGTAATCAATATATCAATATTCAATATATTGATATATCAATATATCAATAAACTCTCGTTTCATCAATCACGCTCGAGTCGCATTTATGGCTCTAAGAATTAAAGTTTCTCTTGCATACAAGTTGTTTTTGTTGTCCTTTTTTGTTGTTGTTTTAGTATTTTTCTTCGAATCTTAAATCACTTCTAATTTCTCGAGTATCGCTCCTTCGCACTAATATGGCAGATGCGCGTTCTCACAGAATTCTCTGCATTTTACCATTTGGTTCTCATTCATCGTTTTTTTTCTTTCGTTTCATTTCTTTTTGCTTATTATGATTATTATTATTTTAATAATTATAATAATCGATGGCACGTGCGCGTCACTGAAACAAGATCTCGATTATAAATGTTCTCGCCCATCTCTTCGCGTGTATCCCTCCATCTCGTTGACCACTGACATGGCGACATGACCGACGAGAAAAAACGGAACTAAGGAACGCCTAAATATGAGGTTACGATTATTAACAATATTCGCGAGAAATTTCCGATTCCCGCGATATTTTAGTCGAGAGACGATACGATTCTTCGGCTCAACGGTCAAAATGGAATGGAATTGTTCATACGTTTATAGGAAATTTTAGTAACGAGGTATGGGAATGAATGTTTTTTTTTCGTCTCTCCTGCACATCGTTCAAAACATTCGCTCGTGACGCGCACGTTCTATACATTATTTATATATAATATAAAGGTACAATCTTTTCTCGAGAAACAGGTGTTTTTTTTTCGTCTTTTGTTGTTCTTGTTGTTGTTGTTGTTGTTGTTGTTGTTGTTGTTGTTGTTGTCGTTTTTGTTGGTATTTTCATAATAAATATACAATAAGTTTACAATAAATCGAAAAGCTCGAAGAAATAGTTGTACGGGAAAAAACAGGAGACCTTTCGCTAAACGTTGTTGTGCACTTAACCTCTCAGGGCGGAGTTTCTGGTTTCCCGTAATGACCGAATTATTATTGAAAATTCAATTCAACGAATTAAAAAAGTAAAGGAATTTTAATTGAACAAAAATGCTTAACGAAGTCATCGTCCACTTTTTTCACTCTTCACTTTTTCGAAACGTCGGAATTGTAATTCGGACTTTTTGGCACGAAAAAACCGAAGATGATAGAAATCACGACCCGTTTTCACTCGCACAACCATTTGACCGAACTTCCATACTTCTGCTCTATTCTTTCGTATCTCTGCGATCGTGAATTTACCGTTCTCATCTTTCGTTCCTAGGTTTGTCTCATTTTTTTCACGTATTCTTAGCTCGCTCTCTTTCTCTCGTTTTTTCATTTACTTATTTTTGTCGTGTTAAACTCTATACCGTTTAAAGTTAGTTTATTCAAAGTTAAAGCTTTCAATGGTTTTTTTTCGTCATTTATATAATTTTATAACAACGGGCTGCAATATATCGAGCGGTTGCGGCCACAGGACAGACATTCAAACACACTCGTCGCATATATGCCCTCACAATCGTACCGGTCACTCGCGCGCGCGCACACAGGACACAGAGTCGTCGAGCTTCCGTTGACCTTGCTTTTCTTTTCGATTTTCGAATCCCCCGTCCTCTTTCAAACAATTTTCTAACGATCTTCCACCGCCGTTCTATTTTTCTTCTTCCTTCAATTTTTCCCTGACGACTTGTCTACTCGAGTTTTGATCTAGAGTCGCGGCAGCGACTCTTTCGTTTACCCGGAGCAACCCCTTTCCCCTTCCTTTGCGCCATTCCCAAGATCTCGCAGTTTTAAACTCGCCCACTTTATAAGCGTCAACGCGTTCGAAAAGAGACTGGAGATTAAAATTTGAAAGAAATTAACCAGGCTTGAACAATGGTTTTCGTGTCGGGCTGACACAGCTGGGCTTTCCTCTCACGCACGACGGTCATCGATTTGAACAATTTCCATGTATGATTCGCATAACTCACGTCCGTATTATTATTTCTTTTTATTATATAACGACCCGCGTGAGTCGGCCAAAATCTATGATTTTATTTTTTCACGTGTACACGTTGGATGACGAATCGCGAGTATAAACACACGCAAACGATTTTTCGTAGCGACTAAAGAATTTTTTCTCCCCTCTCCCAATGACTCGTTAACTCCGTCAAGATTTTTCAACCGGCTGATTTTCAGTCGGGATTCATTTCCAATCCAACGTGTATACGTCAAGTTCGTAGAATTTCGGGCTAACCCGCCGCACGAGCTTCGCTTGTCCGCTGCGCGCCCTGAATAAGTTGAGAATCACGTTTCTTTTGTTTGTCTAACGAATTTTTAGTTATTAAGGCAACTCTTTTTACACATTTAAAGATTCATCGTCGTTTTTCACACTCCTTAATAATCCTCAGTATCTTTGACCTTCGGTTTCTCCCTCATTGTCTCTTTCTCACCTATTTCGAGCTTCGAATTCCGAGATTAAAACTGCCATCGAGAAAACAACGGTTTCATGTATCTCTTTTGAGTGATTCCCAACTGAGAACGCGAATGCTGCTACATATTTATTCGACCGGAGCGGCACAAGAAAACTTTATCGCCTCTCCGTGTAAACTTTTTAATAACCAGGAGAGAGCCTTTCAATATCACGAACAAACGAATCAACGTAAAAACAGTGAATAAACAAGAAATATTTAGATCTCGTTCGTAACCATGTTCACTTGACGCTTCACACGACACAGCTTGTTATTTTACTTTATCGTTCGAGCCGTGTACTTATGGATTGCCAGGTGTACATCGAATTTTTCTTTTCTTTTTTTTTTTTTTTCCAAGAAACGTCAGACTCATACGACAAACGAGACAAGACAAATATGTTATAAAAACAAAATATATACATATTCATATATACATATAGTATTTTCTGAATAATATATATGTATATATAGAAATACATATATAACTGTATATGCGTATATATATGAACGAACAACTTTTTCAATCGATTCGGTTATTTAGAGATCAAAGTGTGTCAACGAATCCGATTATTTGCAAAAGTATGAAATTCTATCGAGCTCTCATAATAGCCCGAGTCTAGTGACGAAGTGTGATTATTATCGACAGGGTTACTCAATTAGTGGTAGTGTTACACTCGTCATATTCTTTTCATTTATACCGTATATATAACAATAATAATAATGATAATAATGACAATAATAATGATATTGATAAATTAATTGCAATAAATAACGATCAATAAATTATAATAGTCGTAATGTTAATAATCATATTATTAATAATAATATGTATGTGTATTATGTACGTGTATTTATAGTATGTATATATTATATATATATATATATATTTATGTTTATATATATATATATAGATAAGTAGAAAAACCCTTAATCTTTAGTATTTTCTTTTACGTGTCTTCCTTTGTTATTTTTTCATTTATTAAATGCGAGTAATGAAATCGTACGTTCAATCGGTTTACCAATGATTTGAGGCTCACTAATCGATGGACACACTCGCGCACAGATGCACACTTCCACTCGCGACACACATACGCAAACTCATTCGCGAACAACCTCTCCCATTCGCTCTTTTTCTGTCTAATATTCTTTCTCTCGCTGCCCGCTGCCCCCCCCCTCCTCCTCCCTCTTTCTGCCACCACTCTCCCTCCACTCTATACTTTTGCTGCTTTGTCCGAGGAGTATTAAAAATGGCCAACCCGTGAGCGATTCGCAGCACTCTCGACCGATGTGTTTGTTTTTTTTTTGTCATTATTTATTCTCTGGTCTTCTGTCATTATTTCGTTTTCACTGAATTTCGATATAATTGCGATCGACCTAGTATTCACGAACCGGAAGAGCGATTGTTTATTTTTATTTTAATCGTGATTTTCTTTTGGTTATGCATTTCGTTTACTCGTTTAACGTACTATTTTTTATACACCGTAAATTCGCGTTTGCAATAGTGATTATTCAACGTTTTCATAGTGATGAATGGGTTTTATTACTCATATGAAGATGGTGGTTGATTAAAAAATTCTTTTCGCGCTCCAAGATGCTCGTGGTGTTTTTGTGATGATTACCCCCCCCCCCCCCTCCCCCCCCCGATTCCTTTTTTCTTACAGTATTATATTCTCATCGTCGTATACAACGTTGCGACGTTTTTATAACGTTCAAAGGTATGTGTGGGCTTTTTTCTTTGTTTTTGCTCCTTGTTACTTATTTATAATATACATATATGTAGATATATTTGTAATTTATAAATTATTTACATATATGTATTTTATGGTGAATCAAAATTTGTTCGCAATTTAATGAAATCAGCGTGCAGTAAAACTTGAGAAATCTTGTATTACGAAAGACGATAATAAACAGTAGCAACGCGAGAGGGATGCGCGGGAGCATTTTTATCATTAGTCTCATTAATTTGTTATTTTTTCTTCAATTTATTAACGGTTTTTTTAATCATGTGTGCAACATCGTGCAATTGTCAGGTTTTTCTTTTGTTTATGAATCGTGGAATTCTCGAGTCCGAATGCAGGAGTTTTATTTCTTTTGTTTTGAAAATTTGTTTCTTGGTAAATTCGAGTCAACATTGAATTGGAATGGTCAACAATGAGAAACGTAAAGACGTCGTGAATCGAATTTAAGAAATTTTTCGACTCGACACTCGGACGAAGGAGCGACAACGTACACGCACCTTTTGTATTGTTGCTTTGTTATTTCATTTCTTTATTTGTATATATTTTTGTTCAAGTTTTAGGAAAGATGGCGATCTATAATTTTTGTTTTACAATTACGGTATAGAAATGGTTAATTCTGGCTTCCTCTTCCGACTGGAAAATTCAACGTTCTAGAAATGTCACTTTTATACTTCGCGTTTCCGTTATTCAACGATATTTTTTTGAAATATTTACAAGTGTACGAGGTACGTTTTAAATTTATTTTCGGAGTTATCAGGCTCCCACACTCATACTCTTTTCTTTAATACTCTATGCGAGAGTCCGTGTTGTTCACTCTCGGCTTCGACAACGATCGGAGCGACTCTCTTGCATCAAGATTCGAGGATTAGTTTCGTTTTCTCTCGCTAGGTTGCGCACGATCTTTTGTCTCATTATACGATAGCGCATCGTTAGTTATCTTGGTCTTCGCGTTACGTCTAAGGTAATAGATTAATTTCGGGGTTCATCGTTACTCTTGTGGTTTTCTCTTTCTTCCCATTTTTCACTCGCGCTTCATCGTTCTCTCGCCCATTTTCTGCCTTTTTTAGTTCGTCAACTATGCCGATATTTCTCAGTCAAATTCCACATTCGTACAGGCGGTCACTAAAATTCATTCGCAAGCTCTCCTTCGAACCTCGTTGGCGTTTTTTATTTTTCTTTCCTTTCATATTCCACCACCAATGATTTTTCCTCCGACTTATTCATCACACTGGTATTCGTCGAGCAACGCACATCAGGGGATCGCTCAGTCCGTATATTTATATATTACACGTATGTCGATTCGTACGAATTGTCGCAAATTAGTAGCGACCAAGGGTTGCCTAAGATTTGTTTAGATTTATCACAGAAAAACATTTTTTTAATGAAATTTCACACGATCCTCTGTGAGAGTACGAAACCGTGACCCGTGCCCCCAATACATTTATCATCCAATATTTATCCTTATTATCAATATCGTTATTATTTTTATTGTTATTATCATTACTGTTATCATTACTATTACATTAGCACGGCTTTTTTTCTTCTAATCACGGATTAGGGTGAGATTAGTGCGCGATCAGATTCGTCATCGAGTTATTTTTATTTCAAACGAGGTCGATTGTTTTTCCTTCTATTACGAGGCTTGCATTCCCATCAACTAAACATTCTTTCTTCATTCCGTACTTTACACCCTACAGATCAGAGGAATACGATGGAGGAATATACCTATGATATTATTATTCGACGCCGGGTATGGTTTGTTTTCTCCTCATATTTACTCAACGACGTTTATTTATTAAATTTACATCTATACTGAAATGCGAAATTTTTAATATGAAACGATTCGAAAGATGATTGAGTTTTACATTCTTTTTCTTATTCGTGTTTGTTGTTGTTGTTGTTGTTTTTGTTAAAGCACTTAAGGGCAGATATCGCGCGATTCTGATTGAACGTCATCAGTAATGTAGACGTTTTTGTTTACTTGAGAGGCTCGGCTATTTATTTTCATTTCGTTTTTCCTTCGAGGAAGAGGCATGGCGAAATGACCCGAGTTCTTTTACCGTTGGCCACTTCCCCGTTAGTCCAATTGAGGAGAAATGACTAAGTCCCCACGTCGTTGCCACGTGAAATGTTTTTCTTCATTTTTTTGCTACTTAAATTTTAGTCGATTAAAACCGTGATTCGTCGATTCTAATCATCCATTCTCCTACGTTACTAATATTTTTGCATTCATCTCCGCAGTAAGCGCAAAATATTCAATTCTTTTACCTTCCATTTTCTGTCGTCTTCATTTGTTTTTCTCCTCTCAATAGCCCGCACAATTGGCAGTATTTTGAACGCATTTGCATTCCAATTTCGTTCTTTTGCCTTGCGCCGTGACTAACTTTGCCTCGTCGACGTAGATCCAGCTCGTCTTTGTTATTCAATTTGATTCTTTTTTTTTTCAAGTTTTTCCAACATTTTTTTTCTCGATCCCATTTTCACGACGGTTCGATCGAATTAGTAGATATTTGCAACAGTAATAATTCGAATGGAAATACTTTTGGTTTATGTGACAGATGGGATAAGTACGGTAACAATAACAGCAATAATAATAAGTATTATCATGATGGTAATAATAATGATAATGCTCATGACCGTAACCATAATAACAGCGATGATAAAAGAACAATGATCGAAGCAACCTTTGCATTGATTAACGTCTCATGATAAAAATTCTGTTTTTTAAGAGCCGGAATTTGTAACGGTACTTTAAGCAGTGATAGTTATAATTTTTCTTTCGTTTTTAACATTTTTATTTATTTTACAAGTGCTGCGAAGTGGTAGCGTATGAGTTTATGAGCTCGAGGTTAATTTGTTTTTCACTTTTTAGTCCCTTTCTATTGTACGTATGGAAAATCGAGGAGTGGTAACATCGAAGGACGAAATTCAGACACACGGCGATCCGGTTCGGAAAATTTACGGTCGGAGCATGCCCAGCGTTTCGAACTTATTTCGTCCCAAAATCCCGGTTCAGAGTCGAATTTTCGGTAGTGGCTAAAAGATTTTCTCGTCGGAACTTTTCAAATTACGACCTCGCAGTGCCACTCCTCGAATTCCCGAAATTTTTATCGCCGCGTTCAAACTCGCAGGCCCTGTTTTTCCATCTTTTCTTGCCTGCATAAGCCAATACCTTTACAGGGCAGGTAGAATTTGCTCGAAGCTGGAACTTTCCCTTCCTGTTTAGTCGTTAAGGCGCCGGATCTGTCTGCACTTGTGCTCATTCTTTATTTTTTTCTTAATTCCAACCAAATGCAACTGAAAACGGACACCGTGCAATCAACTAATTGTATTTTGTGTCGATTCGTCATGTTTTGCTTTTCAGCACTTGGCACACCGTAAGCGAGGCATCGTCGCGATTCGACCGGCATCCTCGGCTTCTTTGTTTCTTTCTCCTTTTCATCGAAATAATGTTGAGTTCGATCACATCTTCGCACAAAACGTATGATAGAGTGAAAATTACTCCGCGTTTGGTTTGTAGCAGATTTTCTTTACTTTGAACTCATCGATTCCTTCTCGAGTCTCATTCTGTGCTTAAACATTTTATTAAAAAATGATGTAAAGACTTTTCAAAAATCGTCACGATTTTTTCAACTCCTTTAACGAACCTCAAGAATTTTCAGCAACTGATGCAACCTTCTGACAATACTGTGGGTTTCCTTTATTTTAGAATCCATTTTTGTTATCGTTACTTTGCAGCAATTCACGAGTTTCTGACACGTCCAATTTTATTTTTTACCAATATTTCAAGCTGCTCGTTCAAACTGAAGAATCTTTCAAAAAAACTACACAGCGGATAAGCGACGAGGCTTGTAAAAATTTTCACACTAAAAGTACAAATTCCATGATGGGAAAATGAAGATAAACATGCTCGATTGATAAATGAGATTTTTAATGAAAGTAGAAGAGGCCTTGACATTCTACGGAGTTTAATCGTATGGACGAACAGAATTTGCACTGTATCATATGTTTTTACGTCGAATAATCGGTGTCTAATTGATCGGATTTGGAGCGGTCTCGATTGAACTTCAAGAGAAAATCGTTTTATCTAAAACCAGCATTGCGAGCCTCACGTGCATTCGCTTCTTCGATCTTCAGCAAGTATTTTCATTTTTGTGTTTCAGTGGATCTTTGAGATCGAGTTATTTGGCATATGAGCTGGAGCAACTTTAGTGGAGTATAATAAGGCTACTCTTTCCTCTCTCTCTCTCTCTCTTAACCTGGTATCGTTCTGAATATTATCATACGTTATTACTATCAGGTCGATCGCGACTTGGCGTAGTTTATTTCAACTCACGAAAAACCCAAGACCCTGTTTATCTAGTAATAATTATTTTCATTTCCTACGACGCTTCATTTTCTCGCTTTCTTTACGATTTTTCTCGATTTTTCTTATGCGTTTATTTGTTTTCATTGTAAAATGAATACGTCAGCTCGGCTGGCTTCGGTTGTGACCGTTTTTCTTTCTTTTTTTTATTTTTCCTTCATTCTCTCCTGCACCCTTTCTTTCCCTTGTTTCTAATCTCATTCGAACACTCGCGCAGCACCTGTCGCTCGATCCGTGCACTCAACGTGTATCAACGCGCACTCTCTTTCTCTCCCGCTCTTTCTCTCTTCCAAACGTTCACGAAAGGTAATCTCACGTTTCATATTTTGTTTTTGTTTTTGTTTCTTTTTTTTTTTTTCTCAATTTTTTATCATCCAATTATTTATACACTACGGATTTTTCTATGTAATGTAATTAAAGTGTAGTGAAAACACGAGAGTGATATCTACGGGGTTTCTTCTTTTATTTCACGTTTTTATGGGAAATCTTCACGGGAAGGCACGGCGAGCGCTGCTCCGAGTAGCGCCAGCCGGACGTTTTTTTCCATATCTCACTTGTTCTTGTGTTTCTTCGATCCCGTGAGATCACCCGGCGTGCTCGAACGTGAGCTCCTTCCTCGCTAACCCCATTCTTTCTTCTCAGTCCCAATATATACGTTTATATACATAATTTTCTGTTTTTTCTTGTTCATAAATATGTATATATATATATATATATATTTATATATATGTATGTATGTATGTATGTACGCACATATATAGCAATATATATATGCGTGTTGTGTGTGGGTGTGTGTTTGAATTCGTGATTTTATATACATATACATATTTATTATGGAATACGATAAAACTTTAGCTATTTATGGGGCTGGCGCAAGCCCGAGCTTTGAGACGGGAGAAAAATACGTAAACCTATGGAAAATTTTATTAGAGTCTTTCAACGTGTTTGTTTTGTTTTTTGTTGCATCATTTTCCCGGCATTTATTTTCTATCTCATCGTCGTTTTACTTTATTTGTTTTTGTTTTTGTTTTTTTTTAATTCTTTTTTTTTACGTTTCTTTCAAAGTTCTTCATTCGATTTCGTTTCTAGCACTTTTGCAGCTCCAGCAATGTTTCCAGTGTGTACGTGGGTGCGTGTATTTGTGTGTGTGTGTGTGTGTGTCTGATTTCTTCGATTATTCGGCTCTCTAATCGCGAGGCGCAGGCGTCTAGATCCGAAGTGCCGCAATCGCGTCTCTTTTCCAACGAATATTATTTTATTACTTTTTTTTGCAGTTCCAACACGAGTCTTCGAGTTTGGTTTCGTTCGACGTGACGAAAAGAAAATTCGAGAGGGGCGGGGAAAGGGTGGCGTCAGTACGTTAAGCGTTATTGCGTAACATTTTGTTTTTCGAGTGTCTTTCGTGATTTAGTCGTTAGCGGAGAGAATTTTCACGATTTCGTGGGATGATCGTGTTTCGTAGTCCAATATTTCAGCGGTTATCGCGCGCGAGAAAATCGTATAAAAAGTGAATCTTCACGTGTTTACTACTTTCCGGTAGTTTTACGTGATCGAGGCAATATAGGACTCTCTGTCGCCGAGAGATATCGTGAAAATTCTCTCGAACGTGAATCGATGAGCATGAATCGATAAATCGAGCTCGAATATCAATCGCACTAAGTAAAGCCCACTCTCGATATTCGATTGTTCGCGCGTTGCACAAATTTCCAATTTTGTGGTAACGCGAAATCGTCTTTTCTCCTTTTCTCATTGTCGTTTAATTATGATTAGCGGAATAATCGTTGGATCGTTCAACGTCGATTTTCCTTTTTCGCTTTCCTTTATATTTCTGGTGCTATGAGACAATAATAAAGGGAGTGTTTCGCGTGACCCCTTCCGGTCGTCGCGCGTATTCGACGGGCCGCATTCGCGCTCAGCGAGTGCTTCTGGTCCAATGTTTCCAGGACCTCGGCACTCGCTCCGTCTCCTCTCTCTCTCACACACACACTCTTTTCATCTACCCCCGGCTACTCTCTCACGATTCCATGTAGCAAATCGAGTTTTCATCTCGATTCCCGTGACACGGAATTCGCATCAACAAACTTTATGGTCGTTTCTTTCGTAACACTCTCACCCTCTCTCTCTCTCTCTGTGCCTCTCTCTCGTTTTGCGTTATCGTAGATTCTCCTGTAGGAGTTATTATCGACTTTCCCTTTTGTTTTTTGAGATTACGCACAAGCCGAGAGGCCCCTCGAAGCGTCCACTTGACCGGACCACCGTCCAGGGTCCCACTTTGGCTAGCACCAGTCGTCCTCGTCGCTGTCCGAGTGCCTCGATCTTGGTGTCCTTTGCTTACTCGTTTGCTGCGACGACGGCTGAGGCTTGTAGCCGTTCGGCACCGGACTTGGCAGTAAACGACCACCTCGACCCATTGCCACTGCCTGCTCGAAACTGAGCGGACAGTGGCTAGCCGACATTGTCGGCACGTGGCCCGTCGTCGTCGTCCCCGCCGTTGTTGTCGCTCCGTGCCCGATAACCGCTCCCATCGTACCTCCGACACCACCCGGTGGCACAACCACGTGCTGGACGATGTGAGCACCGTGCGTCGGTGACGCGTTTAACTTTGGAAAGTTTATGTTCGACGGTTTAAGTTGTAACGTCGATGGTTTATTCGGTATTTGCGGCAATTTACGTCTTTGACCACGACGCGTCAACAACACCGGATAACTGTGCTGATGTGGATACTGATGATGATCAGGATGTGATGATTGACGGCCCGCGATCGGGCTCGGGCTACGCGAACGTTGCTCCAAACTCGTTGTACCGTAATGCCGACCGTGCTCCATCCTGTGTACCGGACTCGGCGATCGCGCCGGACTCGCCGATGCGCTCCATGGACCTGTTGAATCATTGCATTCAGTCATTACAACGATCTTATTCTTATCAATTTACATTCGAAAGCCTGCAATTCCGACTTTCCCACATTCAAACTAAACCTCGTTTTTACGTAAACTTTATCGTGAAATTTTTTTTTTTTTTTTTTTTTCAACTTTTGAGAATCTCCTCTTCGTATCCAGGAGTCACATCGAATTCTAGGAGATCGAGTTTCCGTGTATTTCTATACGATTTCGCATAGAAGTTTATCGATTAAGAATTTTCGTTTGTGTGGTAAACTAACGAGCTCAATAACAATTCATCACAATAATTCCATCGAATTTCGTAGCAAAGTCACCACAGACTGTTCCAAATTTTTTCCATCAATTAGCGAAAAATTTCACGAAGCCTCTTGTCTCGGAAATTTTTGTGATGAATTTGTGAAATTCAAATGCAATCCATGCCAACTAATTCTCATCGAAATAAAGATTTATTGCGATGCTAAACTTTTCAATTTTTCGTTGTTTATATGTAATTTTTTTGTATTGTACTAGTAATCAAAGACGTTTCTACGAGCATTTTATCAAATGGTGCATTTCAAATAAAGATCCTTTCGATCTGTAATCTCAGTTAAATTCAGATCTTCTCAATTACATTCGTTTATCGTCAGCGAACTGACTTCAAATCAGTCATTGTTACAATTATATTTTCGTGAACAGATTGTTCGTTTCAAGTTATGTTTTGCCCACGTTTCAATTCAGTTAGCTAAAGGAAATAGTTTCTTTTACTTGTAGGTCAAAAATGATAATGTCTCGATTCGCAAAATAGCCAAGAAAACTCTTTTTACAATGTTACCATCAGCAGTCTGGTTTACTAACGTTATCTACGATTTTATTGCGATCCAGTTCTACAGAATCAACGTACGACTCGATTCAACAATTTTGCACAAAGATCTTGAAGCAACCTGTCAATTTTGTCAAGCAATATTGATTTAAATATTGTTAATAAAATACTGACTTTTCAAATCTCGATTTGTTTTTATTGCTCACAAAAGAAGGTTGTTGCAAAATTTCTGTGTAAATCCGTGCCCGATACAAGGCAGTTATAGAAATTTCTACGGTCTAAATTATGTTTTCGTGTGATGTTTGTTTATCTGCCAATAATTGCGTTTTCGTGTATTCGTTCCGTTCTATGTTATCTTGAAAGGACAATCATCCAATGCGAACATGCCGTACGCTACAGCAGGACGAAAAATTAGCGCTGAGAAGCATTCGGTTACCAATCGGGACATCACATGCCTCGCGGATCGTGACTACGACTTTCCGGCCAATTTGTAAGAATAATGATACTCAAGAAAGAAAAATATTATCGTCGACTCGACGGAAATTGATTTCATAATGAAACAGATTGAAAAAAAAAAAAACGCTTGATCGTCCGTAATCATTATTTTTACAAATTTTCACCCTTAAATTCGAAATCCGGATGAAAAGAAAAAATAAAATTCGACCAAAATATCTTTAAATGCATTGACATGAGTGATGTGATCAAGTTTGATGATCGTGTACGACTGACAAAGCACATGCTTCCTGTCAAGTGCACAAAAAAAAGAGTGAAAAATTGTTGTGGCAACTTGAATTATTTGACGACTATGTCTGCACCGAGATCCCGAAACTTTCACACAAAATTCGTTTTTTTTTCCAATTTGAAAAGCGCATTTTGAGAAAAAAAATCATTTTCATCCTCAATCGAGCTGTGTCAGTTTCTCTTTGCTTCTTATTTGTCTATGGAAGATCTGTTCTGGCTCTAATACTGGAATTTATGTACAGGGACAAAGTGTTTCGATACATAAGTGTATTCATACAGGAAATATAAAAAGATAAATTTGAAGCCAAACGGTATTATAAAATAGATATTGTATTCTGCTCTGGATAAAAGGGTATCGAAAAGTTTTCGTGAAAGAATTACCATCGTCGTAATAGTCGCAGTGGTCGTAATAGTCTGTGTAGCGCATAACACAACAAAAATGAAGAAACGTATTACATCGAGTGACACGGAGCTTATTAATGAATGTCTTTTTCTTCGACATTTATCTTTTGCCTTTTTACGAAACAAAAACTTTTTTAGCATCATTCACCGAGTGTGCCGGAGCTGCGAATCGTTGATCTTCAATTTTCGTTACAATTATCATTTGAACCGGTGCGTCAACGTTTTCTATGTGCTGTTTGTGAGTGGTTTTTTTCTAAACATAATTTTTGAACCAAATACGTTTTGCAACTCAGGCCGGACGAAATCGACTCCTGTTCGAATTGAGCTGATATTTTCAAGCTCATTTTTCTCGTTTATTTTAATACACGAAAGATTGCTACCTAATATTTTGTGTCGATGATTGTACTGTGACGAATGTGGATGATGCGTGTGCCTCTGGATTTCCACAACGTTGCTCACTGTGTCGCTGAATCCTGGCCCATCCATGTAGTTGTGTGAATGATGATCGAATCTCTGTCGTCTCGTTGGCGATGGTGATCTGTGCGTGACGGGTGATCGCCTATAATTTTAAAGAAAAAAAACCACGATAAATATAATCCAAGTGACGAGCGTTGATTGTTCAAAATAAAAATTGAAAACCTTCTTAACAAGACGAAAAAAGGATAAATGATTTTTGGAAAATTCTTCAATGTCTTGAATTATTATTCAAATGTATTTGAATCGTAATCTGATTGAATATAATTCAAATAAAAATAAGTTGAATCGAAATATAAATAAATTGAATTCAATTATTTTCAGTGCGTATACAACTTTTAGAAAGAATTCCCTCCAAGCTTCCATTTGTAAATTGAGTTTGGAGAATTATTCATTCAGTTTACCTGAGACTCGGTGAACGAGAACGAGTTCTGGGAGGCTGAGCATTGGGGTGATGTGGATGAAGCCTCTCGCCGGACTGGGTGAGGCTTTCGAAGCTTCCGGCTCGCGAATCACTAACTACGACCTCCTGTAGGTCCATCTAAACAAGGAAATACATTTAGCAAAAAGGTTCTCTCGATATTATCAACGACTTGGGATGACTTTGGTAAATCTGGCATATCGATGCATCCGTAAAACGGCTCCCGGCCACATATAAGGCTCTTCGTAACATTGATTTGTGCACGTAATTGCTCATTTTTCAATGACGAACGTTTGAGAGTTCGGAAAATTAAAAGAAATTGATTTATAATAAAACTGTAACGGTTCTCGCGTTCTTATAAAGGGCGCCTTTTGCCTCCGTTTTAACGAAACTATCGCGTGTCTCGAACGTGTTTCAATACAATCAAAAATATAATCTCTATCCTCTTCATTTTTTGTTCTTGAAATCAGAAACGAATTGTTCATTCGAAACACGCGAATGGTCCACGCAGCGTGTGTTTTTTGTTTACTCAAAAATCAAATAAATCGAAGTCAAATCAATAAAGATTAAATAACGAAATATCTACGATATATGTATTCAATATACATATGTGTAGGTCGATATAATAATATTTAATGTGAATAATGGAACAGAATAATCATGCGATTTAAATAATTAGTTGCATGCGCATGCTTCGTCGTGATATTTCGTGATAATTGCCACGTCTAGTGGATCGTGATTTTCGGCACGTCCTTCCGAATTTTCTCTACTGAAAATTCATGGAACATGCCCGATTTCTTTCTGTACTTACCAAACGTACAGAAGATACGAACATAATATAATCGTGCTTCGCTTATATTTCGACGTACTTGATGTTCGTATCGTATCATTAACGACATATGTACAAAATATGTTGTGTTATTTTAGTCGAATATATAAACAACGAATCGGCGAATAACGCCAGTACTCTAAAAAGTTTTTTCTGGAGGTAGCAGCTAGGGAAGGGTCGTTCTTCTAATTAAAAAAAAAAAATCACTCTCGACTAACCAGTGTTGTGCATCAATGTTTTTGGGCTTATTTTCGAAGAAGAAAATAAGTCCGAGGTTCTAAGCTCATTTTGTTTGATGTGGGTAAATATTTCGTCTACGTTGTGTATTGTATGAGGAAAGCTTTCTCTCCCCCCCCCCCTCCCCCTCCCCTCCCCCAAATGGATAATAAACACTCGGGTCAACTGTCGACCAAAATCTAGGAAGTACTAGTCCAGGTTGGAATTACTAATGGCGATGAAATTCGATTTTCACCGCAGGAAAATATATACCCAAGAAATATTTCTATCAACAAAGAGGAGAAAAATTGAAAACAAAGAAAAATAACGGTGAAAGAAAGGAAAATGAGAAGTAAGCGATGATCTAAAATTCGCTTGAGATTCTAAATTGAACATATATTGGATGTGTCATGAATATACGTGAGTCCGAAGGTGGGCATTATTCAAAACAACCGGAAAATAAACTAATTTCATGAACGATTCCCATCGTATTGATTGAAATTTTCATTTTTTCGAACGATCGAATGATGCCCATCTCCGGTGTGATCGCTAAATATTCGTTTTTCTTTCTGCGTTGTTTTTAAGTTTTTCTCTAAACACGCTTCGTGTACGAAACCGGAGGTTCGTGGGACGGCGATAATCTCTTCGGCATTGATCGAATCGCGGTAAATCTCAAAGAAAAATAATGAATAAAAGATATGAAGAAATTTGGACCCTGGAGGAGAGGCCAAAGAGTGATTTTGGTTTAGTTTTTGTTTTTTTTTTTGGACCGAGTCGACACCTTGAGGTAACGGATTGAGGAGCGAGGTGCGTAGGTGTTCTGGTGTCGATAGTACGAGGGTGGTCGGTGAAGATGATGGTGGTGGTGGTGGTGGTGATGGTATTGATCATTTTCGTAATCGTAGTATTGGTGATGATGGTGGTGGTGGTCCTGGGAGGACTCAGCCAGCAATGGCTCTAGCTCAGGTGCGCGTTCCACGCCGTTAACTACAACCCCAGACCCACCCCCTCCCTGGCTACTCTCTCCGCTGCTCCCTAGTTTATCGTACTGGTGGGACATCTTCCAGTTCACCTTTTTGTTTCTGAAACATTATTTTCAAAATGAAACACATTTTCGGATGAGTAAACGATCAATGGGAATTGGCAGTGGCAGTTTCTGAGCAACGTCAGTGTCAAGGCTCCAAAAATTCTTCATTTTCTGTCTTTTCTTGCATTACACATGTTCCAAATTGTGCTAAAAAAATATTCGAGGGAATACTCGAGGAAAATTCGTGAACCGATTATGACTGAAAATGCTCCAATTTTCCTGAATTGTCATCATCACTATGAACGTTCATAACGTGGTAAATTTTTGATATTTTTTAAATGAAAATTTATTTTGAACTCGTTTACCACGTATGCAATAAAGCATCGTTCATCCAACCCTTAAATAGTTGTTGCTCCCGACTTGGGAAAATCAGAATGAAAATTCTTCGACCCCTAAACTGACGTTTCTCCTGACCCATTAAAAACGAATTTGTCAAAGTGACAGGCAATTTGAAGTGAAAATCGTTGTTAGAATGATTAATAAAATTTACAAAGTACATTGATTTTTCTCTAATTGGGTAATTGAGGAATTGATTTTTGTTTGACGGACCTGATGCTACGCTGTCGTCTTCGCTCGGCCGCGGCAAGGGCCCCGATCGTGCCCTCATCCTCGTCCC
This sequence comes from Venturia canescens, assembly GCF_019457755.1. NCBI lineage: Eukaryota > Metazoa > Arthropoda > Insecta > Hymenoptera > Ichneumonidae > Venturia > Venturia canescens. The sequence goes on from NC_057425.1 coordinate 7,664,662, forward strand.
TCGAACCTCTGTGGTGATGGTCAGACTTTCCGTCGTGAACGATTGGAGGTTCGAGGCTGTTTGCTCTGCTCCCGGTCCCGTGATGATTATTCCCAGTATGATTCGCACCGGCCATATCCATCAGGCAGTTGAACAAGGTCGAACGCTATTCGAACGTGTGAAACCGTTGTCAGACTTGACGCTATCGTTCATTTATCTTTCTCACACTATTTTTTATTACTTTTTGAGCTCTGGCGTTTTACGTTTTGGTACGAATCTGTTTTTTTTTTTAACCTGCTCGCTTTTAGTACTTCAATCATTTTAGCATTTTCAACTTTATATGTACACGCACATACAGGCTTTTTTTTCGTTCACGATTGAATGTTTTTCCCACAGTTTTCGATATTCCAGTCTCTTCCTCATTCTCGCGCTCCATCCCTCTAACTTTTCCATTATTTATCATTTTTTCATTTACATCATTGCTTGAGAGGCAAACGAGTTTAAGAAGGAGACGAAATTCACGAAATACTAGAGTTCTTCAGTGAGTTTCATTGCTCAAACGTGCTTAGAACAAATGTAATGCTTTTGTGGTATATCCAAGTGCAACGTTGCGGTAATAGAAGAAAAAATGGTGAGAATATTGTAAGATCAAAAATTAGTGCACTTCAATGATAAATATTGTTGGTTCTCGTTGTCTGAAGCCTGTATGTCTGTTCAATTGTTTTTTTTTACCATTTTTATGAATGCTTCGTTTACAGATTACTTTACGGGTTCATATTTCGTGGTATTTATTGTGATAAGTCTAAAGAAACGAGCTCCAAATATACATACGTATGTATGAATCGAATTTATACGCGTATATTTGTGCATGGAACAACAAATCTGCAGACAAATGCAATCGTTAATAGAGCATGCATGAACAAGCCAATAATCAACTTTCTCATTAAATTGTTTTTTTTTCTCTCTCATTCCACGCAATTAAACACTCCTATTTAGCCGTGCAACATTTTCGACCTAACGAAGAAAGTTGATCATTGTTCCATTCAATGTATTATATGCACAGGTATAAATATGTGTATTTAAAATTTAATATACATATATTTATAGGTTAATGCTGTTTTATCAATTACGAGACAAGACCCAAAAGTCTAGGCTTCAGCACAGTTAACAAACAGACGGTTTTTCACATACAAGCGCCGATATATGGAAAAAAAAATTCTTACAGCAGTCGACAAACGAGCTGCGCATTACGTAAAACAATCCTACCTGGTTACAGATACATACACAAGGGAATTATCGTTTGTTTGTTTGTTTGTTTGTTTGTTTTTTTTTTCTTTGGTTCAATGTTTCAACATGCCTATGGTTTTGGTGAATTGTTTGGTGAGTTTGAATATCAGTGGTTATTCGGATTTTCAACTTTTTCACATCTTTATCGATCAATATCGTCATCGAGTTTACTTTTCGTATGGAGCCTCTATGATTTTTACAAACGAAATGGAAACTCGATACGACGAGGGTTTCAAGTTCGTTTTATCACTAAAACCTGATTATTTTTCAGAGTTCAAATTCTTTCTTTTCGATCATCATTTTTTGCAAACAGTTTTTAGCTGTGCAATCGGGGGAAAAAATGTGTTTTGGCTTTATTTTACACTTGGATCCCTTCTCTCGAAAGTTTTGATTCCATAAAGATCTTGCGAATGGATAGATTGAAAAAAATGTTTATTTCGGTAGTCTGTTTAATATGATTGTTGAGATAAAACTGAGTGTAGATTCAGGAAAATAGTGAGTGTCGGTTTTGCGAGTCAGTGGAATAGTAAATATTGTAATAAAATTTTCAAGCTTCAGTGTCTATAGCAATTATTTTAGGTATTGTCTAAATAAAATAGAAAAAAAATCTGTTCTACTTGAAATATATAAAAAAACGATCTACCGTTTCCGTAATTAGAAAATCAATTCAATCTAAGGTTTTATTTGTGTTATCAAAATAAATATTCTCTCTAATTTAGCTCTATTGGTCAAACGAATGTTCATTTATGAAATAAATCGGAAGAGATGCTCGTTCCACATGTAAAGTTTGAAGAAATAAAATTCTATTTATAGATTTGCGTCTAACATCGTTCTATTCCAAGGGAGCTGCACACTTTTCATACGCTTAGAAAATTCCAACTTCATTAGCATTTGAAAAATCATTTGCAAACGTAATGATGGAACGATTGAAAGCTTGATTATCGAACTCGAGCTTCTCGAAGATTTTGGCTTCGAGAAAATAGTCAAAGAAAGCATATCCAAGCTGCACCACTCCCTTGACGGTCTCTAATATTTTCGTGTTTGAAACGGAAGTTTCGAAAATCTACAATCTAATGAGAAGAAGAGTAGTTTTGAAAAATTCTCGAGGCAAAAGGCGAACTATTTCGAGAACTATAAATGGGTTTGATAGATGTAAGATTTGAATCTTATTGACGTTTACGTATCGTTTCGAAGGAGATCTAAAGAGTGAGACTCTCTGACTACGTTACTTACACGATCTATAGAGCGTCGAGGTAAGGGAGCCGAAAGAGCGTACTAAAAATAACGCTCTCGTACAAACAAACAAAAAGTACTCTCACGTCGCATCGAATACCAGATGTCAAATTTCGATATTTCGAAAAGTTACATAAAACGATGAATAATGAATAAACAATAAAATCGTAATATGTAATATTTTCACGAAATCTCGTCATCCGTCTCGTTCGCTTTGTTTCTTTTTTTTCACTATTCGATTCCTGGGAGTGCTATTTTGGATAGGGGTTCTGTATCGAGAACGACGACACTGAGTTTTTATTTGCAGCTCATTGCCAATGTTTTCGTTCACACAATTTGTATCAATTATTTTTCAGCTCAACAATTTTCCAATGGCAAATGACAAAACTCAGTGTCGCTCTGTTTCTCTCACTAAACTAAAATTAAGTGTCTATTTATCTAAATTGAACCTGGCATTATTTGTCTGTTGAGTGAATCGCTAAAATGACAATTAATTTACAAATGCCTGAGGTTTCAACGAAATCAAACAATGTTCAAGTAAATATAGTGAATCGCGAGACGATGAATGGTGAGTGTGAGAGGCTGCGTCGTTGTCATCTCGTCCGATGTCTGACTGCGGCACGAGCGTGCGGCCGTCGTGGATAGATTCATCAGATTTCGTGCAAAATTCATTGCGAAGTGAAAACATAATGATTCGCGACCAAACGACAACTGAAACGCATTAGTTCTGTTTCCTCGAGATGAGTCGAATGATAATGAGTCGAAGATAAATAAGACCATGAGAATGGGTGTCGAAGAGTAAGAGAAAATAAAGTGGTCGAGTGAAAATAGCAAATTTTTACATAAGAGGTGCGCAGAGTGTTCAGAGAGTGTATTTCAAATAAATAATAAGCACATTAGATATATAAGTATAAATGAGGATAAAAAAAGGTTTGAGAGGAATTATTTTGCTTTTTTTGTCAGGAGAAAGAGATGAAAAAAGTAAGTACTACCGCCTGGGCTGCAGGACTTTGCCCGGCATTATCGTTATCGATAAGTTCGTTATCGTTCTGGAAAACAAAGAAAAAATATATAAAGAGATGATTATGGTGATTAGGGTGGAGATCCTCTCGTTTTTTTTTTCATCTATTTACTGAATGTATCGATGTATGAATGATTTTTTTTCACCGGCAACGGTAAGGTGAGTTAGTCTAAAACCTAAGTTCGATCCTATATTATCTAAGACTGCTTTAATATCTAAATCTTTCATTATAAAATAAAGTAAATTAATGAATAATGGAACAACGCTTCTCGTTGTCTTTTATTATTTTTGCTATTTCAATCAATCGTTATGGTAATTCTAACAGAGGGGCAACACCCAACACTCAATTCATTTCTACTTAGTGATATCCTATTATCGTTTTTTTTTGCAAAATAATCATTCAGAACTCACATATCCCTACCTATCTACCACGATATTTTATTATTAACCCTTACGGTCTATTTTTTGAACGTGGTTCCTATAAAGCTCTCGAAAACAACCCCAATTTTCTCGTCAGCACAACACGTTTTGCGTATGAATCAACGAGCTTTAGTTGTACACCGTGTTCTCTTCGTTATTTCATAGTGAAAACAACAGTGCGTGGTAAAGTCGAATTCAGTAGGAATTCAATGACAGAAAATTTGTGAAATTAAATAAAATATCGCAAAAGTGCCACAAGAAATTTTGTAGAGTGAAAAAATTGGAGTTTTTTTGCGATTCTGTATTCAGGCTTCAGGGTAAAATAATCCTATGAGCCATTTCCCGTTCTTGTGATTCCAAAAAGAAAAAAAATAATGATTTTTTGGGTGTTTGTGGTCATGGCTGTTTTTCCCGTTAGAGGCAAGCCACACGTGTGTAAATATTGGTTGGACTCGAACACCACTCGCTCCCAGTTGCTGGACTCATTTACGATTCATTTCAATTTGAATTCTGTGCTCGAAAAATATTCATTCGAAATTGCTCCGATCAACTGGGCTTGAGCGATCATTTCTTTTGATTTTAATATTTTTGGGAAAATCCAATTATTCGAGGATCTCAAGCCACATCGATTTGGTTGCACGATCATTATCTGATGGTTTTGCGTTCAGGGGACAAGGGATTCAAACATTTAATTATTCGGAATCTGTTTTCGTATCAGTGTTGCCTTTTTGGTGCCTTTGATTCGAACGTCAGCACTACTTGAGCACACGGATTTTCCCAAATTTGATGATTTAGGATGGGAAAATGAGAGAAGACTTCGCTTCGAACGACTGCAAAAAGTTTTGTGAAAAAAATAATTGAGCTCGGTGCCTCAATGCTCAATTGATTGTTCGAAGGGAACTCGTCTCGTGTCGAGGTTTCTAACGCACTACTGGGATCGATTTATGGGCTTCGAAAACCGCTAATTTCGAGGATTTGGTCCTCACAACCTTAACTCCTACCACGAATAAGCGACGACAAACATTCATTCGAACTCAGTTTTTTTTAGTTTTTCGTAAACCGACGCCGCAGCCTATTCCTCGTAGCATCGATTACTCCAACGTCTCGTTTCCCCCGGAGGATTAATGATCGCGACAAAAAGTTCTGAATCGATGTTTCGACAAAAGGCCAGCGTCATTTCGATTTACGGATCATTCAACTGTAGAGGAAAATCGCGTCAACGAAGTTTCATTCGTGATATTTTGTGGTCTGCTATGTATTTTTGAATGTTTTTTGTTTTTAGACGGCCCGCATCGTACAATTCCGGGGGGAGGAACATCACACGATACTACTTGATTTTTCGCACATTACGAAAAATTTGAACAATGAATATTTGCTCGATTAAATATTGAAATAACTCACCTGTGTGCCGGCCTGGGATTGTCCGAATTTCGGCGCTTTCCAATTCTCGACTATCAGCAAACAGGCGTATATCTTACCAACACTGAGCTTGTCTTTGCCTAATTCTGTGAACAGAAACGATCGTCCGTTTTATTGCAGTTCCCGAGTTTTCGTGGAAATATTTATTCGTCGTTCGATTTTTCAGTTACGTTCCACTTTATTGATTTTTTCTTTCGTTTCTATGTCGATTCTTTACCTTCTTTCCTAGGTATCAAAAGGTCCAGCATCTTTTTTGCTTGCAGAGGCCAAATATTTCTAATCGTTTCCCGTAGTTCATCATCTGCTCGATCCATCTCCTCGGCTGAAAATCGTTTAATTATTTTATCCATTTCGTATCGTTTTTCAAATTAAAGATCCATTTGTGCAATTATTATGGGAGGTTTTGAAAAGTATTTCTGCAAATACATTTTCATGACAGTTCACTGATGAATGGTTTCTGAACATTTTGTTACGTGGCCAAATTTGATTAGCCAAGATTAAGAAACCAGGAACAAGATGAAGATAATTCATCGGTTACCAGAGTCTTATTTCTGAAAAATTGGAGCTCGTTCTCGGCTACCGTTTGAGATGAATATTGCAAACAGACTGCAAACGATTTTAACCGAATTTTCCGAGAAAATAAAGATTTTCAATCCCTAGAATTGTCATTTAGAGCTTACATCAAAATTGAAGAGTACAATTCAAGTATTCATATATGCAAAATGACAAAAATTCGTTCGAAGAACAAGAATTGAAATTTTTTCGTTATCAAATCGGAAAAGTCTCAAGTATTTTTATTATTAATTTTTGCCATCGGAATTTCGGAGGTTTCGGTTAAAAGTCTTCATTGAATAATTGAGTTCGTCTTGACACTCACCGACTCTCATTTTGATGCTAAGGTTTTCCCTAATCAAGGCAAATAGGGTCGTTGTAAAGTTGACTTTGCCATCTTCATCGACTGGCATGTTCATTCTAATGAGCTTTTTATAGGCGAGACGATTCGGGCACTTGTTACCAAAGCCCAACGGTGGATCCATGTTTTTGAGCATATCATACATTTCGGTGAAATGTATTTTGCCCGTTGCATTCGGATCGTACTCGGCCCATATTCTAACGAATTCGTCGAGATGATGAGCACCGAGGATCGATGAGTCGCGCGTGAGGTAGTCAAAATTGTCCATGATTACGGCGACGAAAAGATTCAGCATTAGAAACGAGCAGAAAAAGATGAACGATACGAAATAAGCGTAGGCGAGATTCGAACCGCATCCTTCGGGCTCTTCTTTTCGTACTCTCGCGTCGCATTGTCTGCCCTTTATGCAAGAAAGCATTATATTTGGCCACGATTCCCCCGTCGCGCATCTGTAAATAAATTTTACGATTTTTATTTATCTCCTTCTTTAATCCCATCCTCAAACTCGTACTCAAATTTAAGGTTGATAGAAAGATAGTCTAACAAATTAGTTGAATCGATTTCGGAGCGTGTGCAACCGTTTTTTTGAGTGTATACAAATTTTTTTTATCAAAACATGTTCGATGCATCGAAGAGTGAAATCAATTCAAATTCTCCACATTCTCCTACGATTTAGCAACGAATCAGCTCCAAATTTTTGATACTGCGAGCTTATGACTATAGAAACAAGTGCAGCATGAGGCGAGAGAAAACGTAAACGGAGGTTTGGGATTGAGATGGTTTACTCACCGAAATAGTAACATCAGAGCTTGAATGAAACTCTGAAAATTGTTGTGTTCGTAGATCGACGTATCCGGATCAAGTGCGATGTTACCAAATACCTGTTTCGAATTAAATACGAGCCAGAAAGCCAGCAGAGTGAGTTTCAATTAGCAATGGAAGATAAAAAATGTTGGCTACGTGGGGGCTCAGTGGTTCCAATCAATCGCGTGGAAAATTAATTCGAGGAAAATCCAGCGCGGCTTTAGTACTACTACGTTTGAAACTTTTCTAGCTTACCATTGTACGATTCCGATTTTCACACTTTTAGGGAAAAAAGTGCACCGGACGAAACTCGAGTCAACTTTATTTAGCATGGGCCAAGTGTCACACGAATTTAAATTAAATTTTTCTTCATTTATACTAGTCAAGTTTACGTCAAGGGCAGGGTTCAATGTGTCAAATAACCAAAATGTAGAACAGTCGATATTTCGAAATTTTTAAAGTTGTAAAATCAGATTGGAGAAAAATAAGTAATTCGAAATTCTTACTTCAGATCGCGACTGTTTAGCAGATTACGTATTTAATCGAATATTCCTTCTTTTAATATCAAAATTTCATATTTTCGAATTCAAAATGGAGAGTAGTTGTTTTATAGACAGATCAGAATATAGAACAGCAAAAGATCGAGAGTGAATATTCCGAGCCTTAAACTTAGATATGCAGAGTAGCGATGGCTCGAAAAGGCGAAAAGTCAAAATGGCGGAAATTGGAGATCGCCAGTCTGAGTGAAACGCGTGTGTTTTGAGCTCCGATGCATTTCTTTATTCTGATCGCTCGACTTTCCAACGTTTCTTCATTTTTATGACCGTTTGACTTTTTCATGTTTCAATAGTCGAATTCATCTGTCCCCATATTACAGTTCCAAGTTTATAAGCTCGAGATTTTAGCTCTTCGAAATTTGAGTAATTCTAACATTTTATCCCCACCCTACGTAAAAATAAACATCGTCAATTTTTCTTCGAATCTTTTGTGTCTCGAGACAAAAATAGATTCAACAACGGACTTGAGTCGATCGAAGTCGATATTTATTTGACTACTTGAATAAAATTTGACCTTTTTCCATAAAAGTGTTTCAATTAGTTTTCTAGCTCAACGAATAGCAACTGCATTTGGACGCGCTCATTAATATCTCACCGAAAAAGTAACATTAGAGAGGCAATGAAGGATTGAAAGTGGTTGTGGCGTTCGATCGCTGTACCCGGATCGATAGCAATGTTCCCGAAAACCTGGTAATTTCAACGATTCTATATTTCTCTTCGGGTTTTACTCGTATCGAAATTGGCAAGTCATTCGGAATAAAAGTCCTCCAGAGAGTATGTGCGAAGTGGGCTTTTTCGATAATTCAATTGAAATCGATTTTCAAACGAATCATACCTGCATGCCGATAATGGCGTAGATGAAAAACAGCATTGCTATGAGTAGACAGACGTAAGGCAGTGCCTGAAAAAAGAGAAAAACGTTCACTGTAAAAATTGAGTTTTTCATTCAAACGGAAAAGAGAGAATCATAAAAAAAAACGTGTTGGTCTCAAATTTCTGAGACAGATTTTGTAAGTGCTTTCCATTCGACAGAAAATACTTGATATTTTCAAGACAACCTTAAATGGTCGCTAGAAATAAAAAATATTAAAAAAAAAAAAAAATGATCACTGCGAAGAAATAAAATAAATAAAACTGGAAATGACTTGCCTTGAAGGACTGCACGAACGTCCATAGTAGAATTCGTATAGTGTAGCCCTGCCTGAGAAGTTTGATCAGTCTGGCGGCACGAAAGAGCCTTAGGAAGCCAACATTGATGAAGTTCTCCTGTAGGGGACAAAGAAAATTACACTTCAACAAACAAAGTCGTAATTTCGTAGAGTTTATCAGTACCGAGCTTCGAGCTTGTATCGAGGCAACTTTGCGAAAACTCTTTCTCGATTCGTCGTTTCGTTTGTAGTACTGGTTCAGATGATTCGGTCGTTTTTTCGACGTCTTATTCCGTCGACGCATTATTGGCACGATACACGAACGAAGCTATAAAGTTCTACGATAATGCGCGCAACCAAATAAATCTAAAACAATAAACTAAAATGACAATTAAAAATAAATGCTCAGTTATTTGATGGCGCTGAAGTCTGCAACGTTGGAGATATGAACGAGCAAAAACTCTTTTAATCCTCCGAATTTTTTATTTCACGGATCATTGGTGTGGCTCGAAAAATGACGAATCGTAAATTAGATAAGAAAAAAAGAGAGAATCAAAAATACCTTTTTGCGTAAATTACATTTTCGACGTTACAAACTTCAGGGTCACATTTGTTGAAAACGAGGCTTGCCTGCGCCCGCATTTTTTTTTCAATTTATTATTACTAAAAATAGCGTACACTGATACAGTTAATGAAATAATCACGAGTGAAGGAACATTGCGGCATTTACAAGGCAAAGGGGAGAGACGGGGGTGCCCGCTAAGCCCATTACTTTTCAACATGTAGATAAACGACCTTGAGAAAGAAGAGAAAAAAAGTTGGAGGATAATCCGAGTGGCAATTCGAATGGAAAAAATAATTCGTCTAAAATTGCAGTTTTACGTTGATCAATAGCGGATGATGGAGGACCGAGAGCAATGCTTGGAATGTTGAATATGTACGCAGAAAAAGCTGCACGAGGTTAGATGTATAAAAAGATACAATTTTTGTACTTAAAAATGAGGGAAGAGAGAGGAAAGAAAAAAAATGTTACTGTTGTGAATGAGAAATGAAAAAGGCAATTCGGGGACGAAAAAAAAATTGAAAAAAGGTCAGGAATAGGAATAAAAAACGAAGGAAAAATGAGATGATTGAAACAAAGAGAAACTGCTACTGCGCTAAGAATAGCTAACGAACAAATGTTAATTTCAGTGAAAATTTATTAACCAGCTAACAAACCGCCAAAATTTATCCCCTCAGTGTGTGCATGTATGTGTGTATATGTGTGTTTAATAAAATATTTACATTGACAAATATTACTTTTTACATGTTCGTGTTTGATTCTTTACATATGTTGAGGAGCGATATTTTTTTCCAATTCGTTTCTGTTAACGAAACGATGAGAGAAAAGTCGAGCTTTCTGAAAAAATTTCCCCCTTGGCGGATTCCTGCTCGTCGAGAATCCGCTAACGGGCAACTGAGCTTTATCAAAAACGAGATTCTCCTTTCGCTTCGTTCGCACAAACAATTGGCACGGTGATTTATCGGCAATTTGATAATTGTCGACAAAAAAACCCATCAAATTTTGTTACATGTAGATTCAGAAATTACTTAGAGCTACTACTACAACTGTTGAAAAAATCTATTAATATTATCAACTGACTACCCTGTTCGATTAGCCCTTCGATTGTCGCGCCATGAAACTTTCTCTCACACTTTTTTTTCAAAGTGAAAAATGAGGGAATAATCTAAATTTATTTTCTACTTGTCAAAGAATCTATATACTTGAGAATAGTGGTCAAAAAATACAAAAAATTAAAAAAAATTGTTTTCTTCCGTACCGCCAAGTGGTGCGAGCGAGACTCACTGCGGCGCAGGGCGCAGTGACTGCGCGACTAAAATCGGTTGGTGGGTGAGCATGGTTCGGGTGAACTCGGCCGCTGTTCGGCAGTGTTCGGTGCGGTTGGAGGGGAGCGTGACACAGGAATTGGCTGAGAGCTCATCATCACGCGACTAACGAACGTTGGCGAGGTAGCGCGACAATCGAAGGGTTAAAAATGGTGCTAATAATTCTTTTGTTTTTTACGTACCCCGAATTCGACGACTAAAGCGTCCACTATGCTACCGATGACCGTGATGAAGTCGAAAGTATTCCAAGGGTCCTTGAAGAAATTCTGCTCGAGCGTGAAAATAGAAGTTTATTGAAAACCATCGTTTCTGTGAGTATTTAGAGCCGTTTAAAAAGTTTCTTTTAATAAAGGCTGGAAACAAGTCAAAATTTCATAATAACGAAATGGCATTTCCTATTGAATGAGATGTTTTCAGCCTGTTAATATTCATCCACGTTTCAAATGGCTCCAAAATGTTGAAAAAAAAAAACAAAAAGCTATATCTCTAAGTTTGAAACTAGTAATGTAAACATATATACATGTTCTGGAAATAGAAAACGCGATCGGCAAGTTCGTGTCGAATTCATGCCGATCCGTGCGTGTGCGCTTACGTGTGCATGTCAAGTGTATCGAATGTGTGTGTGTGTGTGTATGTTATGTAGTGTTATATATTATTGATGTGGCAGTAAAAACGTAGCAAATAGTATGGACATAATTTTCTTTACATCTAATTCATTTAATGAAGTTTTTAATATTCATCGTTGACAGTGTATAGAAGTTTGTTGTGTGTTCTACTCGATTCATTTTATATATGAGGCATTGCACGACAGATTTGTTTACTTTCCTCACCCGCTGAGCTCCCGCTCGAACATCAACCTCAAAAAATGTCAAAATCTCACGAGTCTTGTATATTTTAATACGAATATCTTCGAGATTCGTGAATAAAAATTTATTAATATCAGTAGAACGTCAAAAAGATGGTAAAATAAAATTTGTCAGTTTCAACGGTTACTGCTCCGACCATTTTCGCCATTTGAGGTTATCAATCAGTGTCGCCATCGACGAAAATTCAACTGTACACTTTTGTCACACACAGTTTTATCTTCAGGTAACAATACTTTTCATTGTCGAACAAAGTGTAATTTATTTCGATTTTTCGGTTGTGTCTCCCACTCACGCGAACCGTTTCAGTAACCGACCGACGAATCGCTTTGAAAATTTATCGTTGCATACAAAAGACGTTGAAACGTCGGAGAGATTATTCGAGCGGATGGAAAAAGTGAATCTACTTCGTAAATGCCTCATGTGTATGTGGAATTATTGCCATATTAAACATAAGTAAACTCAGTAATTAGTGTTCGAATTATAGTTATTATTTCGACGATACACAATCAAACTGTTGATGTAGATTAAAAAATTCGATGTTTGATATTTTGTATATGAATATATAGTATGTTTAGTGACGGGAATATCACTCTACAGATGATCTACGGGAACATGCCGGTCGTATAGCAAGCAGCTAGTTAGAGAGAGAAAGAGAGTTTTTAGCCCGAGACGCGATGTTTTTAATTTCATCAGGAAGTCCACTTTTTTTATCAATTGTTATTTACTGTAAACATATATATGTATATATATGTTGATATATGCAGTGGAAAATGTATGCCAGAGTGAAAGAGAGCGGAGATATATAAAAAGGCACAATTGTAGAGAAAGAGAGTGATGGATAGAGAGAGAGAGAGAGAGAGAGAGAGAGAGAGAGAGAGAGAGAGAGAAGAGAGGGAGAGAGAGACAGAAAGTTGTAGTGATATCTACTTTTTTCATCGAACGAGTCGATTTTTGTGGAAAAGAGTTGTTTGCTAGATAATAGCAACTGAAGTATAATTGAAGCAAAAAATCGACTGGGCTATGAAAGTTTTGTCGATGAAAATATTTTACATGAAATAAATTAACGCCGTTCGATCTTTTAAAATAAAATTCTCGGTCGAGGTTTTCATCGATGTAATAACACATTGCAAAATAAAAGATCGAAGATTTTGTATTTTTATAGCACCAAACGGCATGGGCTTGAGTCAGAAAAAAAATATTGAAGACGACGATGATAATCGTTCCTCCTCATCGGAAGTATCGATTTTTCTCGGCGTTGTCGTTATTGGCACACACAACGGCAAATGTCCCCGTTGACTTTGGTCCAAATTGAAGGTTATGTTTGACGTTTTTTCTTTATTTATTTATAAAATCGTGTGAATAGAGTGGATTTAGTGATTAAAGGCTTTTTTGTACCTTGCATCCGAAGGCGATGATTTTAAGGATGCACTCAACGAAGAAAAGAAGGGTGACGACCATGTTCACGATGGTCAAGCTGTCCACTAGAACTGGCGGCGCCTCGTGATACTACAAAATATACCCAACCACGTAGCACATTGCTCACAGATTTCTCTTTCTTTCGTTACGTTTTTTCTCCTTCCTGTGTTGTTTTTAATTTTGAATATTTTTGTTTTTCGTATCGTGATCACCCTCGAATGGTCCGAATCCTTTTCTTTTTTTGTTTTTTTTTGTTTTTTTTTTTCGTACGTCTGCATTATTTTAATCAACAACGAAAAAGGTACGAAAATATTTTTTCATTTCGAGAGTTCAAATTACTCAACCTCTGTTTTGCGTTTGTATAAAAATCATTAGTTCTTCTCTCATGCTTCAAAGCTCGAAACCCACTCAAATTGGAGAGCTCTTATCTTGGTACATCGAGTCTCTTGTTTACTCACCCAATTTTTGCCGACGATACGACGATTCACCCGATGAAACTCGTCGTCGACGAGCGACGAGACAATCGCGAATAATAAATCGTCGAAAAATTAGTACGCCCTCGGGTAAATCGTCATTTCGGTCGGAAATCTCCCGCGTTCGTTTTCTCTCTTCGTTCACATTCTTACCGAATTATAACAGCGAACCTAGCAAGTCTAACCAATCTCTTACAGAGTTTACAAACGATCGTCGAGTTTTACTCTTCGACTTCAAGACCAAAGAGATTTAGATAAAACAAAAATGACAAATCCGGTCATCGCAACGGGGTCAAAAGTGTCAGAATTCATTTGACAATGCACTCTTCGGAGACGATAACAACATGCAAAATGAAATTGAAGAAACATCTCCCAACTGATCGTCGTAACGATCAATCTCAAGTCAAACTTTTCGTTCTTGTTTTTCATTTCATCCTCTCTTATATTATTTAAATAATCACGTATAAATATAATCATTGTCATCACCCATCAGCCCATATACGCAGTCACCGGTGATTCATATATATATAAATTTTCTTTTTTATTTATATATATATATATTTGCATGCGAGGATTTATAAAAAAACATGTCCCGTGCAGTGAACGCGTGCGGATGCAGAGGCGGATATTGGCATGCAAGGGGCTGCTCGTGGAAATTAGTGTGGTGTTCCACTTCTTCCATTGTCCTCATCTTCTCCATAACGTATTATTTAGTATCGCTATTCCATCGAAATTTGTTTTTATCCTCATTTTTTGTAATTCCGCGTACATCGACGAGGTCGACATCGTTAAGCGTGAGAGAAAAACGTCACGAAGTCGTGAAAAAAGAAAGAAAACCGAAATATAAACAAAAGAGCAGGAGTGGAGTGACAGAGATAGTAGTTCACAAGTGTAGAGAGCGTTTAACAGAGATTGTAAAGAGAGAGAAAAAGAGAGAGAGAGAGTTAGCGAAAAAAATGTGGTAAACGTGTGCATCGAGAGAAAGAGATTATTTTCGATTCTTCCGAACGAAATAAATTCACGTCGATCTTTGTTCGAACGAGGGGACGAATATCAGGCTCGAAAGCCAAGGCGTTTTCCACGAATTCCTTCGAATTCTCGGCAACCGGGAGCGACTTGAAAACAATGAGATTTCGTGGGAGAAAAGTGACTCTTATCTCGTTCGAATAACCAAAAGTCACATTTTCCCGAGTGCACACATTTTGTTCTCTAAGCGAAATATTGAAAAGATAACGGTGATAGAGATAAAAAAAACACGAAATAAAATTTAAATCGCTTTGTTATGAAGTACGCCACGATTCGTTGAAACAATCGTGTCATGAGAGGAGATTCAGTGTTAGTAAAAAATCAATAATCATAGATACATTGACATATTCGCTCAAATATGCCGAGTATTATAAAGAAGAAGCGACTGAGTGGCAGCATCGTAATTAAAAATAAACAGCACGACAGCTCGTGAGAATAATGGCGAATATATTTTGAAGCTGTAACTCGATCGCTGTTCGAGCACAAACGTTTTTAGTGTTTTTTTTTTTTTTTTTAAACTCTGGATGAAAACCTTCATTTTATATTCGTTCCAAAGTGTAGATGTTTTTTGTACCGTTGTTGAATTTTCTCCTCCTTCCGAGAATGTGTATCGTCTCATAAAAATTGTTCCATCGTATTATATGTCCATAATATATGTCGCGTATTTTCATATGATATCACTTGTAATAAGAACAGTGTTGAGTTGTATGTGTGTACGAGTGTGCCGTCGAAGAACATGTGTGCGTGAGTGTGTACGTGTACGTGTGTGTGTGTGTGTGTGTTATATATATGTAGCAGTGATTTTTTTTATTGGGCGAACGCTCTAGATGTGTACTCTAAAAAGCGAGACTTACCAGCCTTTTTGAGAAACGGTTTCGTCGCATTTTTTCGTTAAATTATTAATCGTTACGGTTATTATCTCAACTTTTTAAAATCGTCCTGGGTACGATTATTTTTTCGTATCAATGCTTGGAAATAAAATTTTTCGAAAGATTGTCTTTGACTGATGGAAAAAAGGCGACGTCGAAACCGCACTCGTGACGATTGGGGAATAAGCCGGGCTCGAAAACTCGAAGCCAGCAAGGAACACGAGGATTTGCGTGTTTTATTGTTTGGCTGTTTTGTTTCTCTGTTCGTTGATTTGTTGTTTTACTTTGGTTTTTATTTTTTGGGGGGCGGGGGGTTGTAGAGCGTACCTTCGGGCCGAATGCGGCGATCTTGAGAACGCACTCGATGGAGAACATCCCGGTGAAGCACCAGTTACAGTACTTCAGTGTTTTCTTGTACACCTCGCTCTGCTGGTGGTACTGCAATGCACACACTGACAAACACACGGCCGACAGACAGACATACATACGGACATACAAGCCTACGTGTCGACGACGACGACGACAACGACGATAACAGGATTATTATTATTCTCGGTTTTTCTTTCGTCTTCTATAACACGCTCTCAATTTGAGGTTATCTTTCAAAACGTCAATATTCCATCGATATTTTTTGAATGCTTTCTCGTATTTTTTCTTCTTTCTATCCTATTTCTTCTCTCAATTTATTTAATACGACGAATTTTCAATGTACTACAACCCGAAGTTCAACTTTCGTTCGAATAACAGTGTCACATAACCTCTAAATACGGCGTCGTACTTCGATTGACTGAACGCAACTTTTTCGCAACAACTCTAACCGTTTCAGGACTCAACTGCAGGAATTTTCACCTGAAAAAATACGTTTTGATCGTTGCTTAATCCGCATCTTTCTCGTGAGTTTTCGTATTATTGCGAATATCATTTTTTTTTTTTATTTTATCGTCATAGTTTTGTTTTCGTAGCGGTTAATCGTTTTCTTCCGACGTTACACGATCGACTCGCCAAACGCAATTACGTGGAAATATTGAATGAAAAATGAATAGTTTTGTTTGGACGTTTGTTATTCGAACGCGCGTTGTTAAACTCCGATTAAAACTGTCTATCGTACGAAGGATGTGTGTTTTACGTGCGGCTATGTATGTGTATGTATGTGTAGTATATTTATCGATCTAAATATTAATTAAACAACGCAAAAGGAACTGTTTATTCGTTTGTTTTCTTATTCAATTTGATACGAAATTTGCACAACGTTTACTGGATATGATCTTTCGAGGGTCGATTATGTTAAAGATATCGACGAGTGTGGATTCTACGAGCTATAAATCGCCGTCCTTCCAGGTGTTATTTCCAGCAAGGGAATATTTTATGGACAGCTATTTGGACAGCGATTTAAAACTAGTGCTAAAATAGTGTCATTTTTCAATGGTGTTCAATGCCAAATCATGTTTTACGAGTGTGTTGTGGAAAGCTATGTTTATGGAATGTTGTAAACACTGGAATTGAGGTTATCTTCACGAATCGGTAAACGGTCGGTTTCGTCGATGCCGATTCGATCCAAATTCCCGTTTTCAATCCCTCCATCATTTTTTCCTCGTGGAAAAATAGACAGAGCAATTTGTATATTAAATGTTGTGATCGGGTATTGAACAGAATAGCATTTACTGGTAAAAACACTGATATGACGGAACGAACGATTATTTTTACAACGAAAGATAATTGCACCGAGAGATCAGCACGAACACGATGAAAAAAGGTTGCACGCCAGGAGTCTCGGAGTCTGATTACTTTCCATAAAAAAATACGATAATTGTACTAAGTTGTGAGCGAAGTGAAATCGAACTGCAACAGTCCATCTCTCGTTGCAATTGGTTGTGATGGAGAATGGAAAAAAATCAAAATAAAATAAGTGAAAACGAGCTTTACGGTCAACGGAAATCCATGAGAACGGTTTGAAAAGAAAAAAACGCCCAAGTTTCTGTAAACGTGAGTGAAAAACTCTTGGCGGGGCGGAGCGGCGGGGGTGGGGGGAGTGGAAAAGTAATTAGGAGTTTTGTATATACCACGAAACACGGGTCTCTGTAGTCTCGAACACTGGAAGATCGTCTTCAGGAAGTTTTTGTATTTCGTATATCGTGCGAACGCCCCGTGCAAAACATACGATGTCAACATTCAATGATCTGGTTGTTTTGTATGTGTGTTCTTTTTTCGTGTCATCATTCGTCTTGTTAGCGAGCGCGATATTGTCGCGAGGCAACGTGAAAATTGATGAAAATTTTTGAAAAAAATTTCCCGTTAAATATTCCTCGGAGGTTGAAACATATATCGTGAGTCAAAAAGTAGCAACCAAAATTCGGGATAAAAAATATACGGCGCAGCGAAGCACGAAAAAAAGGTGATTTTCGATGAGACGAATTTTCGAAAGGGCGTTGTTAATTGTGCTGAAGTTTAAATACCTCGGGCGATTCCGGATCGAAGAGTTCGGCACCCTTAAAAAAATGGGCTTTGAGCGCATGTCCAAAAATCAAATCGCCTCGCATACTAAAAAAATTCGTAATTCCGTCAACGTTGCGCGTGAGGAGGACAACTTTTTGATCATTGCTCCCTTCACTCTTTACGTTTCGCGCGCGTTTACATACACACAGGGAAACACGCTTGTTACAATTCTTCATATTTTTCGCACCGATGATGACACGAAATTCGATTAGGGAGTGTTTGTACAGAAAACCGCACATGCTTTTGTGCTCATGAACTTTGTGCGGTGCGAGTGCATATGTGTCTTCGACAATATAACGTACAACTTTTGTGTGCAAGTTTGTTGTTACCGTGTGTTCGTTATTGCAAGCAAATATAGATTATTATATATAGCCATTGTCAATCCGATCACGGCAGCCTCGCCAAGTACCTCCATTGTCAAACTCAAAGTTAAATCGTAACCAGGTGTGTGTGTGTGTGTGTTCCGTGTGTATATCGAATATGCGTGTGCTATAGGACGCACTGTACGAATACGTGTGCGTTTACGTCTCGAGTCAAATCAAAGCTGAGACCTCAAAGCGTTAGAATACGAACGACAGCGCGACGTGTCCGCAAGTGCGAAATTTTTCAATGAAAATAAAGAGAGGTTAAGTCCTGTTCGAAATGGGTGCATATTGCTTTAGAACTTTTAGAAGAATTTACACTTCAACGCGATACTGAGATAAAATAGGAAAAACAAATTGGAAAACGAACATAACCTCGGATAAATACTGTGCAAAGGTCCCACTTGATTTATCGGTGGGATTCGTTTGAATTGTATTCCGAAAAAGTGCAAAAACGAACGTTCAGTGATCGCCTTGAAGAAGACTTTTGTCTGCTTTTTGTAATCTCAACTGATCTTGCTTTGTTTGTTTGTTCGTGATATTGTGAGCTACAAACGAAACAAGGACACGATGCTAGCCATGCAATTGAATGATAAATAGAAAGTTTTAGGTCGAGTACTTCGGAGGAGAGGGGAAATTCGAAAGTAATATTTGTGTATGTTTACGTATCAGTGCAATTCGAAAAAAAAAAAAAAAACAATTTTTTTACAGGTTTTTGGGTAGTGGATCCTGAATTCAGTGCGAATAATTCTGCAATTGTAAATAATCGACGAATTTAACGAATTTTTTGCATCGTTATTAACTCGCTTGATTCAATCAATTTTGCCGTTCATATTTCAAAACAACGGAAGCTAATTACAGAAAAAATGAGAAAAAATAATCATTCTGAGCGCTAATCACCGAAAAATCGGATCGAAAAAACCACATCACTGAAATTAGTTTACAGTGGAGCGAAAGCAGTATTCCAATGGAAAAAAAAAATGTTGGGAAAATCATATCTTCAACTACCATCTTGATACGTATCGACATACAAATATTAATTTGCATATATTAATGTGTGTGTTTGATTTTATAAAATACTTGTACTAAAGTGTACAGAGGGAACATGGGGAGCATCTAAAAACTGAAAAATCATCTAACACGACTAACGAAAGAGTGAGATAAGCTTTCAAAAACATGTTCGCACGTTTACTTCATAATTCTTCCCGCAAGATGAAATAATCTTTCACAAATCTTTTCAACAGATATATTCGTTTCTCCTGTATCTCGTTTGGATAGGGAATAATATGTCGTAATGTAAAATGGAGGAGCCCGATCGACAGATGTTTCAAATGCGTTACCAAAATAACCGAAATGATTCATCAAGTTTTTTGTTCTTGAGAAATCTCGAATTCAAGACACGTCAATGTAATTTCTTCATACGCGATGGTCTTCCCTAATGAATCGGGTTCGTATTGTCGTGAAACAACAAAATATTGGAAAAATGATGAACGTTTGTTTCTCGTTTAAAAATCGAACGCTTTTCGTATTGGCTGTGTTTGCATGTGTGTATTCCGGACGGAGGTAAAATTTGGGATGACAATAGAGTATTTTATATAATATATGTATGTATATATTGTAACAGAGAACAAGTGAATATGCAGGCAAAGTAACAACGAATTTCTCGTACAAACATATCCGTCATTTCATAGATTTACATCGAATGGACTGTTTTTTTCCCTTGCTATAATTTGATTGGCGAATATTGAGATCGTTCGATCGTAATATCGAATATATTTTCGGACGCGGATAATTTATCATGAGCACATTGTAATGCGATCGATCATATTTGCCCGAATGCTGTCGTGACGAAAGCTAGAACTGTTTTTCGATTGGTTAAAGTTGCCAAAAAATAAACAAACGAGTTTTACGAGGGACTGCGAATCAAACGACTATCTCGGATCCGAGAGAGTGTTGGGGTCAAAACATTTAGGCTTGCTGGTCTTGAGGGAGGAGCGAGAGCGACGGAGACTCGGAAACCACGGAATCTCCATTGGGCAAATGAACGCTCATTTTTATCGGGAGATGAAATGAAAAATTGTGCCTCGAATTGTCCACTTTCGTGAATGAAAAATCTGACAGATTCACAGATATTCGATTATATTTTTTCAACAACGACATTTCGAGAGAATTCAAACGTTCATTCGATCCAAACGCTTTCCGCATTTTTTCTTCTTCTCCATCTTTCTTTCTCCTCTGAGACAATAATTCGTATCAAAGGGGTTTTATTAAGAAAAAAAAGAAGAATTATTAGTAAATTATCAATTCTGGGGTACTGAGTTTCAAGGAATAAACAAATATATGTGAGAGATTGCTTACTTTCATCATAAGTAGAAGTGTGTTGAGAACGATGAGTATCATGATGAAGTACTCGAACGGCGTTGATACTACTATCCTCCAAATTTTGTACTTTACGCTGTTTCTTTTATTGGGCATGTACCTCTCGAGGGGTCTTGCCCCTAGCGTGAAGTCTATGCATGATTTCTACAAGCATCAGAAAAATCATCATTTCATTATTCGATTTGCTACCATTTCCACCGAAAGGTTGAAAGATTTTTTCGTCATGTCAATTCATAAGGTGAAATGAAAACTGAAAATTTTTGAAAAATTCATCATTCTTGAATGAAATATTTTTGTATTTTTCTATACTTCTTGAAAATATAATTGTTTTATGAAATTTTCCTACGAAATACTAGTCCAGAAAATTTGTTGTCATTACGCAAGGAATTTGATTTGTTGATTTTACATGAACGTGAAGTGTCAAAAATAAACTATTTTTCAGGGTTTCGCGTTGTTTCTTCGGTTTCGTTCATCCCCAATTTGTTCGTATTATCGTGATTACAGCCTGGGACAGAAATGATGTAAAAAATAAAAAAAACTAATTGAAAACCTGATTTTTGTCGATTTCGCCGTCCTGAAGTTCCGCCTCGCCTTGTTCTTGAAAGGTGATGATGATCAAAGCGACGAATATGTTTACGAAGAAGAATGGAAACACGATGAAATATACGATGTAGAATATGGACATTTCTATTCTAAAATTGTGTATAGGACCCCTGTCCTCGTGGGTCGCGTCCATCGAGTGTTGAAGAATTTGTGGCCAACCCTCGCCCGTCTGTACAGCGAATAACGTGAGCATCGCGGCCATCACGTTATCGTAGTGAAAGCACTGCGGTTGCCATTTACGTTTCTTCGGTATTGGCAGGAACGAGTCATCCTCGTAGCTGAAAAACTCCCCCCTAGAAAAAACAGCGTGTTATAAGAGAAGTTTTTTTCATCATTACCGGACACGGAAATAGTGACAGATGTGGAGGAAATCGTTGTCGAAACAATAAAGCGAGAAAAAAAAAAAATTTCTAGCGATGACTACAAAATTCGGCTATGAAACGAATTTGTGTTCGAACTCAGACTGAAAATCATCGCGATTTACTGTTATAAAGGGACGAATAAAAACAAATTGGCTTCATCAGTGATAATAAAAGTTTTCAAGTGTAAAAACACGATTGAAAGGTTCAAGAAAAATCATTGTACAGTACAAATTTTGACCTTGAAGCTCGAAGGAATTGAAGTGAATTGAAACATGCATTGCCAACGCCTAATGTGGTTTTTGTTTTTTATAGATTTTGTTATAATTACAAAATGAATGATATTTTGACTCAGGAGTCTCGAAGCCTGTTTTTTTTAAATTTTTTTATTTTTTATGTCGAGGAGAGCCTTGTACGGTGCAGTAAAGGAATAAATGTAGAGAAATAGTGGGCAAAAGGGAACAGGAAGACAGAGTGTCGCATATGTAAGCAAGAACCAGAAACCTTGGAGCACATCTGCGAATGTCCACAAATCAAACTGGCAATAAATAATGATGAAACGGTGGAAAATTTAGAAAAACAGAGGAGAGGAATTAGAAGAGGAGAATAGAGAAGAGGTCCCTTGAAGAAAGGAATGATCAAAGCTAAGCGATAAAATAAGGGAATGTTAAAAATGAGATCTAAGGAAAGAAAAACGGTTGTTGAACACTGGTGTGCAACACAGACTTTAATAATATTTAAGCGGAACAAAGGAAATAAAAAAAAAACTATTAATAAATAGAGATATAAAAGGAACGAAAATTCGCAAAAATGGAAATTTGAAGTATTTATACTATGAAACATTGATGTCGTTTGTAAAATCGTTGTGGGGCTTGAAAGTTAATATGAATGTATAAATAGATGATTTGTTGTTGCAGGTGTATGGCTGAAAAGAAACATGAAGTTTGCTGATGGGAATAAATCGATTTGATACAAATCCTGATGATCGTAGATGAGGATTAATAAGCCTCGTTGGTGTTACTCACTGGCAATCTTCAAACGTGAACTTGCTCTCGTCGTTGCAGTAGAAGAACTTGCCGTTGAACAGCTGAACGGCGATCACAGCGAAAATGAATTGGAACAATATATACACAATGAGAATGTTAATGACGTTCTTCAAGCTGTTAACGACGCAATCAAATACAGCTTTGAGCTTCGGCACTCTTTTGATAGTTTTCAATGGTCTAAGCACTCGCAACACCCTCAACGACTTGATCGTCGAGAGATTTTGTCCTGCTGTTGAGGCTTCGCCACCAATGATATCGAAGCCCATAGATACAGCCGCGCATATTACGACAACCGCGTCCATAACGTTCCAAAACTCTCGTAGGTACGAGCCAGGATGGAGAATGATTCCCAAATCAATGACCTTGAGAATCATTTCTATCGTGAAAACACCCGTAAAAGCGAAATCGAAATAATTCAATATTTTATTTCTCGGCGAATCGTCGTCAACAGGATCCTCCGTTGCCAGAGCGATACTCGACAGTGATATTACGACCATTATGAAGAAGTCGAAGTATCTTAGATTCACGACCCAGTGGGCGCCTCTTCTTACACTTTAACAGAACACGATACCGACACATTTCCTTAATCTCATTCCATTCGCTTTTTCTTCCTTATCTACGATCAATTCTTTTATTACTCACGGGTTCGTCGGAGATAGTATAAACATGGAGGAGTATGGCAGTATTGGTTTTGGTCCCGTGTCGTCTTCGTCATCCTGTTTCTTCTCTTCGGACGCCTGTTTTCCGCCTTTCCCACTTTTGCTAAAACATTCAAATATATCTTTTGATTTTTCTTTCCTTTCATCACGATTGCGCAATAATAAAACGTTCTCCGCGATTATTCATTTTTGAATATTTGCCAAGAATCAAAAGTACTGATTAATCTTTTGGTTTTTTTTTTGTTTTTTTTTTTTAACCCAATTGCTTCGTTCGGTTATCAACTTCGCGTTCGAGATAAAAATGACTACGAAATTGGGCGAATTGTTTTTGGAATACTCTAATGCTTTGGCAAAAATACAAAAGCGAGAAACCGGAGTAACAGAGGTTTCACTTTTATCTGTACTAACAAGTTTTGCGTCGGACTTGGCGGGCTTATTTCCACTTTGGGAGCACTTCCGTCAGTCGGCTTCTGCAACGCCTCCATCTCTTTCTCGAGCTCCTGCATTTGCTTCTCCTTGTCCTCCTCCTCCTGGCCTTCTTCGGCTGCAGTCAACTCCTGGGCATTGGCCAGATTGTCGACGGCGATAGCCAAGAAGACGTTCAGCAGGGTGTAGTTGCCAAAGAGCACGAGGACGATGAAGTATAGTGAGTAAATCATGCCCCCATTTTTGTGACCACCCTGAGATTCGATGCCCTGATACATGACCTCGTTCCAGTCCTCACCGGTCAGGATCTTCAACAGGAAAACAATATCATTTTTCACACCTTCGAACAACAATCATGTTACACCCTCCGTTCGGAGAACGTTCTACGTTTGGAATTCTGACGTGCCTCTATGAATAGCAGAAATCTTCTTGATCGGTATTTCTCATACCTGAACAGAATAAAAAAAAAAAAAAAAAATCTCGACTGAAAAAGTCCTTCACTTAAGAAAATAGTAATTAAATAGAGATTTTAAAAATCGTGTGTCGTTCGAAGCTTATTCGAAGGCGTATTCGAAGCTTACGAAAACGCTTTTGGAAACTGGCAATAAATTCGTGGAACGTGTTTTTCGTGTAGCTCAAAACGTCCGCAAAACTTGGTCGTGGAACGCAGCAAACGATAAATCTTTGGCTGCATCTTTTCATCACTTTTTTTTTGTGTAATGCTTCACGAATTAATTACACAATAGATTGGTAGAATAATTATTCGGATGCTATTTTGGGATATACAAATTTTGCTCTTTTTTTTTTAAGGAGTTTTTCATTCGAGTGCGCGTTTCACCAACGACGAATAAAAAAAAGTCGAGAGAGAAATGACTCACTTGGAAGACAGTTAGCAACGCGATGGGAAACGTGTTGAAGTTGGTTGGTGGCGTGCCCTGCGAAAAGTTGAACTGTCCGCCGAAAAGTTGCATCCCGAGGAGGGCAAATATGAGAATGAAGAGGAAGAGCAGGAAGAGGAGGGATATAATACTGCGCATCGAATTAAGCAGAGATATCACGAGATTTCTCAAGCTTGCCCAGTATTTGGTGACCTTGAATATCCTTAATAATCGCAGGGCACGAAGGACGGAGAGGCCGAAAGAGCCGGACTTCACCGCCGACCATATGACCTCGAATATCGATCCCAAAATAACGACGCAGTCGAAACGATTGAAGCTCGATTCGAAGTAGATCCGAGGACCCAGGGCGTACATCTTAATGAACATCTCGCACATGAAGAGACCAAGGAACACGAACTCGGTGTAAACTGAAATAAAATCATAGCGAATATGGTGATAAACGATTGTACGATTAATCGCAAGAAAAAAAGTCCAATTTTTAAATGAATTTTTCTTACAGAGAAAATCACTGAGCCACGGTGGTTGATGATAATGTTCGACGGCTACGCAAACGGTGTTGAAGAATACGAGAACGATGACAAACCAGTAGAACGACTGAGTTTTAACGGCGTGTCGTATCCAAAACCTAAATCTCTTCTCTGCACGCCAGAATTGCAGACAGGCACCCTGATTCCTGACTCTCGACTTGAGGTAGGAAGCTCTCGAGAATCCTACAAAAGTACAGAGTCTCGTCTTCAGTTATTAAAGCGATTACACAATTATTCACGTTTTTCATGATGACTGATGGCTGCTTTCGGTATGGGCTTTTGTTTTCTTTGGCGACAAACGATATGCGTGTGTGCATGTCTCTCGGGCGATCGGTAGCCGAACTAATCAAAAAAACAAAACTCATTTCTCTCTTTTTTCTCTCATTCAATTTACTCCAAATTATTTTACTCGATATTTTTAGTTTTTTTCCCTTTTAAATTATTATTTCTTTTTTTTTATTATTAGAAGTAGAAAATACGCGTTACTTGTGACGTTCTTTTTCTTTCAGCTCGACAAAGCTTCGCCAGCCTCATTTTTATTGCAATCATTTTTTCAGATTTTCAGGTCACAATTTCCAAAGACTAAAAACTCCGTACCGATTGAGTCGATTCCGAGTTTTAGAATATTTAGTTCGTTAAAAAAAATATAACTTCAATTTCAGCATGTTCTTTCAGGATCTTTCGAAAATTGACTAAATTCGTTTTTTTTTTTATGTACGCAAATTGAGTCAGATCTGGGAACAAATCGATTGCGATGACAATGAAGAGAGCGATCGGGCAAATTGTTGTTTACGAGTTGAATAAAAAGAGCGCGCACGCAACCGTAATTATTTCTGTTTTCGTTTATTAACACAGTTTCTTAAT
The DNA here is from genome assembly GCF_019457755.1 of Venturia canescens. Taxonomy (NCBI): domain Eukaryota; kingdom Metazoa; phylum Arthropoda; class Insecta; order Hymenoptera; family Ichneumonidae; genus Venturia; species Venturia canescens. The sequence goes on from NC_057425.1 coordinate 7,690,597, forward strand.
CGGCTGTAATCTCCCACAGTCCCGTTCATGTTTAAGGCGCACTTTGAATTAAAATAAGAGAATTTATGGTTCGATTTAAATGACAGATGAATCAGTGGATGATGACGAGTTTTCGATTCATTGAGACACTTCGCGAATGTTCTAGAAGGAAAATGACTTTGTAAAGTAATTTAATGCTGGTCGCAATTGAGTCGCGACGCGTTCGTTATTCGATAATGTCACGGAATAATGATCATCGATTAAAATTCTATCATTCGTAAAGAGAAACGAAAAATTCATTCAATACTCCAACGATTATTATATCCGTTGGCTAATCCTTGTCGATAATTTTTCATTAGGAGATAAGAAAACTCTATTTCTATATTCTATGGTCACAGGACCTACTACTAAGCAGGAATCAACTATTTTATACTTTCTATTCGTTTAATCAAAATAAGTAGCAATACTCGAAGTACCAAGTCAACAAAATTCTAAGGTTTTTACTCTTTTACTTTTCAATGTTTGATACTCTTTGAATCGACACATAGTAACGGTATATATAGATATATATATATGCTCATATATATATTTATAAATATGATGTTTTTTAAAAAAGTTTACTCGCTACAAAATTATGGTATCAATCGCTCGACAATGCTATGAAATTCACTACGGTCGAGAAACTAGCATCGCTTGCTAAAACAGCGGATTATTCAGCATTAATAAAAAACGAATTCAAAAATGTATATATACGAATAAAAAAAAGAACACATTAATCATCGCTCCATCGTCGCCTGAAATATTCATCCAAATATATATATATTTTTACGTGTACATGAAAAAAAGCTTTGCGGGCAAAGTCGACAGATTCCAAATTTACGAATCTTTCAGACGAATAAATTATTTAATAGAACTATTAAATATTTTTCAAGTTTTTTACTCAATTTTTTCTATTCCAACTTTTGTTCCCGTCCCCATACGTTTTCATCTGTCATATTATATTGAAGTTTGTATAATGCAGACAATATATTAGAATTTATTCGGAAGAAGAGTTGCCATCGAAATGCAAACTTTTAGAAAATATTCCGATTCCGATAAATTACACATTTCACATTTGAATTTTTCACAGAAATCCTTAAATCTCGTGGGAGCTCTTCGCATTCCCTCAAAATTGGGTGAGCGTTCTTGTCAAGTGTTTTTAAAAAGAGTTCGTGAATCTGTCGATTAGAAACTGGAGGTCCCGTTGCGTACACGTAAAAATACATAGAAACTGTGTGAACCTAAATGATATTGAGTGAGTAAAAAAAAAAAAAAAGTAAGAAAAAAACAAAATATTTGTTAGCGTAAAGAGGTGGTCGGCACGACACCTGAAAAATAGATGATAAATAAATAATATGCAGAGTTTTGCATGCTGTGTCTGTCCCCGTCATAAAAGAGTGTACGGAGAATCGCGTGCCGTAAGGCTTGTTGAAGCTGCGCTCGTTTCGTTTTCCCCAGGCCCCCAGGCCCCCCCCAAAAAGAACATGGAACAAAAGATTATTGAAAAACGTAATTTCCTATCAGCCAACAGAAGCAATACCTAAGAAAAATGAAAACTCAACAAAAATAAAAAAAACAAATGAAAACGAAGTATACATGTGTTAATTATGCTCGTACATTTCGCCATAATCATCAATATATCGTTCACAAAAACAAGAAAAAGAAAAATATTACGTATCAGTCAACAAACGAAACAGCAGCAACAAAGCCTTTGGATCTGAAGAGCACCTCGAGATATACTTTTCGTCTTCTCGTCCCTTTTTTTTTCCACTTTCCGGTCAAATTGCTTTAGTTTCTGTGTGTTTATCTCCATTTTTTTCCCCAATTTCTATCATAACCGTATTTCATTTTCTTTTTTTTGCTTTCGCTTTATTTTCGTTCCGGTGTTCCGTTGCACGATCGCAAACGAGAGAGATCGACTCGAGGATTGACCACCCTTGTGCTCTCCGTCGACTAGCCTGCTGCGCATTTTGTTATTTGCCAATTAATATACAGTAATCAAGTGTATGTATGAAAGTTTTTGTGTGCGTGTATGGACATATGTATAAAGAAATATTTATATATATGTTTCGAGTGTAGCTACTACTGAAAAAAAAAACCAGTTTGAATGCTTTTGTTTTGTTTGTTTTTGTCTGCTTAAAGTATCGGGCTCATTGGTTTCCTTGCTTTTTACGAATTACGCATCAAAGTGTTGTCAATACGTTTTACGGTGTCAACTGATCGATGCGTACAGAATTCAGTTGGAAAATGAATTTTCTTCGAGAGCATATTCAACTGGCAATAAATTACAATGGCGTTTCATTAATCATAATCATAAATAATCTCGAAGAGTTTTAAACTGTGCCAGTGAATTCTGTACAGCGATCGAATATTCATACTCGATACACAAGACCTTTTCAATCAAAAGGAACATAATAGTATTCCAAAAGTAAAAAAGTTTCAATAAAGAAAAAAATTAATAAAATGAATAAAATATACAACCAGTTAGACAAAATATAATGTAGCCTTTTTTTTGTTACGCTTTACAGTATTAATAATGTGGCATTCCTGATTGTAGTTACCTTTCAGTTTTTTCTTAGGCACTGAAACAAGAGGAGCATCTGATAGCGTGTGTTTAGAATGTTCATTGACAAAGATACGAGGGCTATATTTGTTTGTATAAGTCAAAATATAAGATATTTATATCATTAACTGTATGCTTTCATTTAAATCCCTCCGGTCTCGGCCCAAAACAGATATTATACAAATATGCGAAATCCCCAAAACTGTATTTTTATTTATCTTTACATGCCAAAATATTTATATAACGAAATAAAGAAGGGAGAAAAAACGTCTCGAAATCGCGCTCATCGTGTCGAGTGAATCATATCGAATGTTATTTCGTATTGAAAATTATTATTTTTATGCTCATTGATTTTTCAACAAACGACTCCAAATATCAATCGACACGATACGTGATCATCGATCATTATCTGCTTTATATATAATATATATATATATATATGTGATTATAATCTCAACTATATTTCTATTCTGAGGACGTAATCGTTATTAATGAGAGTGTGTATGCGTGTGCGAACGACTTGATCGAAAAATTTTCTTCGAATAATCCAATGAGAATAAGACAAATTAATAACAAGAGTAGAATAAAGTAATGGAATATAATAATGTTCGTCGAGGTCGTATGAAAGGACGGGCAATATACAACTCACCATCACCCTGTTCGTCTTCCCCTTCCTCCTCCTCCGTATCCGTACTCTTGCTCTTCCCGAGATTTTTTAACTTCTTCTTTTGCGCTTTCATAGCTCTCCTTCTTGCTGCAATAATCGGAATAATCGAGACGTTTATATCAGCTTTAAACTATGATTTTAATGATAAATAATCCATGACGAAGAAATTCGAATCTCAAAACATGGACAAACGAAATATTCACATGAGATTTTTTATTCGTTTTATGTTTATGACACTTCGGAATTTTCATCAATCGAAAGTTCGAAGCTCAAACAAATTTCTTTGCTTTCAGTGAGAGAAATTGATTCTCAAAAACGGTTATTGATATAAGAATCCAAATTCTTCAAATCTCACAGGATTTTCGTATCGTTGAGAAAAAATATATAAAAATTCTGAATGTTGGAGTGTAGCCTTAAGGGGCCCATCGAGTGAGGAGTTTTGAAAAATTTTTTTTTGCGTATTTCAATAGTAGATACCTTTAAAAATAACGTACTAAAATTTTCAAATGAATATTTCAAATAATTTTTGCACCATAGTAGTCGCTCAGTGGTTATCTTCAACTTCTTTATTCTCAAAACTACATTTTTCAAATTTTCTGCAGTCGGAACTCGAAGACAAATCATCCGATAGTTTCGATTTTTTTTTAAATTATAATCCTAGAGTTTTTTAATTGTATGAAAAATGTTAATTTGACGGGCCAAAAATCATCCAATTTTCGAGCAAAATTTGACATTTTTTTCAAAAAATTGTGCCATTTTGGTAAATTTCTATTTTTTATCACAATCGTGGATCATTGTACGGGCAATACCTTCTAGTTTAATAGTCTTCTCGTTTTTTTTTTTTTTTTATACCAGCCAGATGGAAATGTTTTTTTAGATTTTTTCATTCGAAAATTTTACTGTAAATTCATCACTCATGTATGAATATATTTTCCAGATTTCAAAACATTCCATGCACTAGTTTTCTTTAAAAAAAATTCTCAAAAATCGGCTGTTTTTTAGGGTGTCGCACACTCTGTGGGCCCCTTTAAGAATCAGCGAGCCCTGAAAAAAAGTATAAAAAGTCCCAATTGGGACTGGCGACTCGAGTGGACAAGTGAGGTCCCTGAATCGAGTCCGAAACAAGATTTTTTTTTTACTCGATCAAGACCGGACGCGACGACACGAGTTCTGAATCAATTGAAATTGAGAACCGAGTGAAGGAAAAAGCGTCTCATTTGGACTCGATTTTTACTGAGAACGAATGATTGGAATGATGTTCATGCTCGAATTCTCCGTTTCCAATATTTACCTTCAATTATGTGCATCTTCTCTTCCTCCGTGGTCCTCTCCTCGGCGAGTATAACTTCCTCTGAAAGTCAGATGATTAATAAGTTGTGAGAAGCGTCTAAATAAACGAAAACTAACAACCAATGTTCTACTTTGAGTTTAGCTTTGGTAATAATCTACGCGAATAAAAGTTACAGAAAAAAATATAAATCGAAGAATCGAAGTGCAGCGTTGTGCAACGTCAACGAAAGTAATTCCAGACGGTCGGGCACATTTTAATGTTTATTTTTGTATTTATCCTCCTCGTTCTCCATCGCTAACCTGCTTTGCATATCCACTCGACGTATCCGTTGAGTTCTCTCTCCAGTTGCTGATGCCTTCGCATCTTCAGGAAGGACTGTCGGTTCTCCACTTTTTCTCTCTCCTTCGCAAATTCTCTACAAGCGTTACGTCAGAGTAATAAAAAAACAAAGAAAAAGACAGCAGGTAGCGTTACGTAACGGGGCCCGGAGGGAGTATGGGGACTGAGGAGAGTTTTTATGCTCCAGGATCTAGAGCGGACTCACAAATTTGTTTCTGATTCGCGAATCTGAGTTTGGGTGACAAATTCATAGTTCACAATGTTTCCAAACGCTTGAAAAGGGTTGAAAAGAAAACAAAGTTTGTTATGAGGACAAATGGTGGTCGAGCTTACAAGATTTTTAAGGCCAGGGAGCTTTTTTAGCCTACGCAGCTTTTCGTGAGTTTCTTCCTCACGTTCGATTGTCCCTTGCAGTTGTCAATGTACAAAATCGCATTACTTTGGTACTGTTTTGAATGTTGATTCCAACATTTTCAATAATTTCGTATGATAAGTTACCAAATTAATGTGATTCCAATTGAAATATTTCTAGCACAATAGAGACACACAGCGGAGGGCCTAGTTAAGGGGGTTTTGAAAAGTTATCCTTTGATAATGAACCTGCTTGAGTGATCCACTTTAAGTAGGAACTGAATGCAGTCGTGAATAGATGTTTTCTCTTTGCTTTTTGGTATTCGGCTCGCCTTTCGACTCGAGTTCTTTCATTTGAAAATTCCCTGATGGCAAAAAAGAATGAGGGTAGAATAGTTCGACGATGATACAAAAAAAATCGAGATTAAATTGGCTGTGGAAAACGTGGAGCTCGCGACCGATCACCGAGCTCCGCAGGCTTTCTACTTTTGTTGTATTTTTACATCGGCCGATTTGATTAACCGATTAACCATGTTTTCATCGCAAGGGCGAGGACGAAAAGGAATTTGAGCGGAGATCGGGGATAATCGGAGAATGGGACTTACCCGCTTAACACACCGAGAACTAGATTCAGCATGAAGAAAGACCCGAGGACGATCAATGGTATAAAGTATATCCAGTTGAAATAGCTGCCAAGAGCGTCGTTCGTCTGCAAAGGTTTATCAAGAAAACCGTCAATTTTTGTGCACCCACGCCTCAACACGTGACACCGATTACACATTAAACAAATTTTATTTTGTTCGTGTTGTGTGTGTGTGTGCTCAAAACTGTAAGAGAAAGAATAATTCTTCGCGCGTTTGCGAGCCAGAGTTTTCGATGATTCTGAGATCATTGAAGAATCGTTCGATCGAGCAATCATTTCGTTTGTTGGACGATTTGGAAATTGAACGATCGGGACAAAAATGCAATGATCGAAAAGTCGAATCGACGATATTGTGGCTGCGAACACGAAAAGTTTGTTTTTAGTAAGTCTTCGTTAGTGGACAAATTGGAAATTTCATTGAAATAACGAGAAAAGCTTCGTCATACTTACGTTATAAATCCCCTTGAGATTCGATTGGCAGCTTATGACTTTTCACGACAATCTTAATCGATTGAAATTCCACAGGAATTTCGGGCTCTGCCGATCGAGTCTCAAGAGCTCTCGAGGAAACCGAAATTTAAGTTTCTTTGCTCTGATCATAATTTTCTTTGTGCAATTCGAGTGTGAACGTCCCTCGAGATAAATGTGTGCGTGTGTGACATTGAGATATTGAAGTTGAGACAGAGAAATAACGATTCGTTAGTATAAAAAGGGTTGAAACTGACAGTGTCATACTGAGCAAAGTCAATATATACATCAGTGTTAGCTTTTTTAATGCATTTGACAGGAACATGAAAATCTGCATTTCTTTAGGCTTTTATCGAGAGAAAAGGGGAAAATGAAAAGACACCAAACGTTGGGCAAATATAAAATTGTCAACGAAATTATAAATATTTATGTTTGAATATCGATACCGACCATGGCGAGAATAAATGAACAAGCATATCGACACGAACGTCAGTTTACAAAGAAAGAAAACAGATGGTACGACATTAATGCACACGAACAAAACGTACAAGACGGAGCGAGAGCTGTTTCTTGTTTCCTGCATCGATCAATCAAAAATTACAGTGCAACAGTAGAGAAACAAATTTCGACGATCAAGTAGCTCAAACGAACGTTGACAATGAGCAGTAAGAACGTTAATTTGACAAAATTGTCATCGTAGACTCAAAGAATGAATTTGAAAAAAAAAAAAAAACAAATTATTTTTCGATCCTTCTTGATCGCAACAGGAACAAGAAAAAACATGGTTGAAGAGCTCGCGAAATCTCCAATGAGAAATGAAATATAAGAAAAAAAATAGTATCAAAAGGGTGACGAATTTTGCAACACTGAGGAACATATCTCTGTCGCGTTACCCAGTACAATATGGCAGTCCAGCCCTCCATTGTGATACATTGGAAGACGGTGAGCATGGCGAAGCCGATGTTGTCGAAGCTCGTGATGCCGTTGTTTGGTCCTTCCCACTGATCCATGCATACCGAGACGTTGGGATTACATACGTGGGCACCCGGCGGTGCAACAGGCTGGTCATCGGTGTTGCACGGGCTTGCCGCTTCCCCGTCCATTACTATTTTATCTATAAAATGATAAATAAACTATTTGTATCATAGTTGAATACCGAAAGATTATGGTTTCATACAAAATTATGAAGCAGCAGCAAAAGAAGAATTTTATTCGTAGTATCGTCGAGAGTTCTGTGGCACTTGGGAAATCTCCAGAAAAGTTGAGAGATCCCTTCCGCGAATTAGCGAGAAATAATTGTTGAATCGAAGAGAAAATCTGTCGGAGGGAATTCGATTTACTCGCAGGGTGACGCCTCAACTCGGTCCTGCAGGCTGAACTGTTAATTGGAAGATGCATTCAATAGTAATTGTTTTTGTCGAGTTAACGCTTTTTTTTACAGATGCCAGTGGCTCGCGGTACTATTTTCTTCGTCAATCCCTGCACGAGGAATTAACGGATTATTTTCATTTCGACGGCACGATCGAGTGTCAGAATTGTACTGAAAAACATTTTTTTCGATTCACTATACTGCAAAGAGAATCACGGGCCTACGAATATTTCAAAGTTTCACTTTTCCAGCTCTCAATGCTCAGCGAAATGATTTCAATTGATTTTAGCATCTCACTTGATTTGACGCCAACGAAATTTTTAACAAGGGCATGTGAATTCAATTCGAAGTTAATGAAAAATAAAACTTTTAGTTCCCAACGAATTTATCTTCGCGACAGGTTCTTCGTTCAACTCTTCGTCAATGTATTCGCAAGAATATTAAAAAGAATGTGCAACTTATGTCCTGCTGTGCGATAATTGAAAAAAGGTTCTCAGCGTCCTGAAGAAATCGCGGTGAAAATTGATTTTATTCTACGTCTTTTTTTCTCAACGTAAACTAGAGTGAATGGTCCATTTGCAGAAAACTCCCCATTGAATGAAGAAAACGATTAAAAACGAATAATCTCGTTTAATAGCTAGCTAAAGTATAGTATTTATTTTTTTTTTAAATTTCTACAGTGTTCGCAACAGCTTTGTGCTGTACCCTGATCGAGTGCACTTGACACTCTGCGCGTAAAAAAAATAAAACATTCAACGAGTTCGTTTTTCCGTAAATTGCAATAATAGACCCGGTCTCGAATGTGTTTTCGATCAGGCGACTCGTGATCGATTAAAGAATTACGATTAACGAAAAGTTTCAATTAATGTAAGAATAAAATTGTCCAATTTTAAAGTTTAACCACTATTTCATTGTGTCATCATTGAAAATGCATCAAATTCGCTAGTGTTCGTATGTAAGGTCAAATTTCCTAAACTTCCCATTTAATGAACACAGGGATTCCTCACCTCTTTTCATTTGACAAATGACTGTTGAATAGTTAAAAGTATTAATGTGATTCTATTGTTATTTTGATATTAAGATCTATTATAATATGTATTTTTGCATTAATGTTGCACACTGGTGCAAATTTGCACTTGGACTTTTCAAAACGTTTTTATTTCATCATTGAATGTATGGAGTTGGTCTTACGCATCGAGACTTTTTGGGTAACGAATTGAAGAAAGGATTTTTGAAGTTCTAGACACTTGAAATTTTCGTAAAATGCAAATTTGCAGTGTGCTGTCTACGGGTTATTATTCCTAATCAATGAAAACAAATAAACAAAACTAGTAGGCATTAGTGAAAGCTACTGGGATTTCGAGTATGGCGTTTCTTTTTGCTAATTTCCGGAAAATTCATCGACGGAATGGAAAAAAAAAAATCCTACGCAATATTCAATTCATCATTGAACAATAATGCGTTCTTTGTGTGAAACAGAAAGTATGAAAGCAGAAAGTAAGAAAAAAAACTCATCTGGGAACTCCCGTTATAAACCCCAGCGATTGATTCTTGATGAATATAAGAATGGAAAAAGAACAAAGAAGCGTTGAAAAATATCGTGTATCGACGACGTCGAACCCCTTCATTTTTTCCGACAAAGTTTACATCGCGGCAACATCTCAATTACCAAGTTTTCGTAGTCTCGGATCGATAAGACGATTATAGAAGTGCATATACTGCAGGGCGGAACAGCGGGCTCGAAGAGGGAGAACGGGACCGGGGGGCTGTAGGGTAGTTTGCGTAGAAGAGTATAGAGAATCGATTATATCGAATCGCAGTGAGATCTCGAGGCTCGCCCTCGACGAGCTTTTCGCGGGGTGCAAACGAGCAAACAAAGAGAAAATTAACGGTAGTGAAAGTGCTCTTTGTTGGCTCGTTTCACGGTTGTACACACTGCGATGTATAACTGACGTATTACAATAATTATAATAATGAGACTGTTATATAGGCAGTGTGTAAATAGGACAAAGTCTCGCGAGGGATTCGTAGCACGATTTGCCCCTCGGTCTTCGGTGCCGAGTTATAAAACACTGCTGAAAATTGATATTACATTGAAACTTTTGTCGCGAAGGATCACGCGACATTCCGCGGCGATTCCGCGCGTTCACCTATTTCTCTTTCTCGTTTCCAGTTCTCGTCTGTCATTCTCGTATCTTATCAGGCGATATCTCATCTCCCCGAAGTATGGAAATAAATAATAACACTTGTAAATTCATCCTCGTGCCGCTCTCGCTGTTCCTCGCTTCTGTATTATTCATCTAATTGATAGCCGCAAGCCCGTCGTTGTTCAAAGCTTCGAGGGGATATTCACGCAAGGGGAATTCATACTCACTGACGTCTTCTATGCTGTAGCACGTTTTGTGCAAGGTGCCCGAATAAAACTCGAGACCGATAATGGCGAATATCACGATGGCGAAGAGTACCAACAATCCGATCTGCAGTAAAGGTGCCATCGCCTTGATGATTGACTTTAGCACCACCTGTAGACCTGTTATGGGACAAAACAGAGAAACCATTTCCAAGTGAATTAGGAGGAATTAGATTGGCTCATCGGGGAGGGCAAGCGGGACGATCGTCAGCCAGGTGAAGCGCCCGGTGCGCTCTTCGTTCGATCGAATTTTAAGAATTTTCAAACTTCAACGTTTCTTATTCCACTCTGGCTAACACGCCCGCGCTTCCTTCCCACTCTCCCTTCTACTTCAACGACTTTTCCCTTCATTTTTCTTTCTATTTCTCTCCCTCCTTCGCTTTTTTTCTTCCATACTATGACAGGAGCCCGTCCAACTTGTTTGCGGACGGTTTCTGCCAATAATTGAAAACGCTACTCACTCGGTATGCCGGAGACTAGTTTGAGCGGTCGCAACACGCGTATCGCACGCAACGTGCGCAGATCCATATCCAGTTTTAAGCCTTGCGGGAACGCCGTGATGAACCTGCCCCAAACACACACACACACCCGCCACACTTTACTACCTACTACTCTATTACGCTAATTCGCTAATTAAATTACTTAAACTACGTACTAGCCGCTAGATTAGCTATGCTAATTAAAAATTCACCGGTTAGTAAGGATATCTACGATATGCTAGAAAAAACAAGGAGATTAAACGAAAGGAGGGGAAACTCGTGGCTCGGGAGGAACGAAGAGGAAAATAGGAAAGTGAGAAAAACGTTTGTTGTCCTCGAGTTGATTTTTTTGCCTCAGAACGACGGTGGATCGGAGTCAACCCTTCGGTGGCCCGCCTTAACTGCTGACTTTCCAATATCCTGAATAATTTTTAAACTCAAGTCATCGAGCGATAGCACGCGCAGCGCCAAGTGCCCAAAAATCAAACTAAAATCCGTTTCTACCGGATTCCGTCGCGAATATAAAAAATATCAAAAAATTCGATTTCGGATAGTCCGACACCGGATTTTTCTCACTTTTGTCACAAATTGTACACACCACTTCGCTGCTCGTTACGATAGCTATTTGCCGCGATTTCAATAAAAACTCACAGAGAAATCAGGTAAAATACGCGCGAGGCGTCTGACACGTCGTGACAGCGATCGATTTTTAGTTGGTCACGTGAGCTCGATGACTCATAAAAATCTTTCGAAACTTGTTTATTGTTAAGAGTATGGATCAGTCGACTAACCTGACTTGGAATTTTCGAAATCGAAATTCTTTGAAACAGTTTGACCGATTAAGCAAGACAGAGGCTTGCTTAATAATAGCCAAAGATCGACTGACAGAGCTCTTTTTAATCGGCCAAAAAACTGTCTCAAGGAATTTCGATTTCAAAATTTGCAGCTATCTCTCTCGCACTTACGGCCGCGATATACCGACTGATCCATCCTCTTAAGGAGTTTCGGTACAGTCGATACAACATTGTCATGCTAAGCCACGTTGGGAACAAAACATTTCAAAGAGTTCAGAATTTTACAAAATTTCGTGATCATATTTTCTTAATACCAAACTCGACGATACGTATTTTTTCTAGATTTCTCTTCTTTACTCTGCGAACTCCGCTTTAGTGCTTAATTACTCGATAACTAGGTCGAAGAAAATTTTGAAAAAAGTTGAGCTTTTGCGCTTTATGTCGAAGAACGTTATCACCAAATTTTGTCAGTATCTTAACATTTATTAACACGTACCGAAACTCCTTAAAGAACGAATCTGATTTTATATCTCTTTACAAAATCCGAAAGAATGCGAAGCTCTTGATGCAGCTTGGCATAAAAGGGCAGCGAAGGGTCAACATCGCATTTTCCAAAGAACTATGTCAAAGGATTTTGGAGTTTCGTGGGAGTTTTTGGATTCGTTGACTCAGTGCAGATTGATATGTGTGTATAACTAAGATACCTCTATCGGACTAATGAGTAATAACTGTAGGGAGATTCAATTGTTCTCCAAAGTTTCAAGCATTTTTAACACTCCTCGCACTACTCTATTTACTCGCACCGAGTGAGTCGTTGAGCGTACGTTATTTGATTGTGGCGTCGGTGCAAAAGATTCCGAGTAACTTGATCACGGAACAGCCATTTTTTTTATTCGGGCGTTTCCAGGCTCTTTCGTAGACCTCCCGGATGAATAGTTATTTTTTTAGTCTTCGGGTTGAATCGAGATTGAGGAACAAGGAAAGCGGAGCTCTTGGATTCATTGGCATGAATATGCAACGATCTTGGCTCTAATTAAGCATATCCAAGGGCCCGTTGCGTTAAGGTTTGGAGGAGAGCTTCACCGGTCTCCTCGAAGAATCAGTGCCTCGAATTATCGTCCATTTGGAGTCACTGAACTCCCGTAATCAAGGGCGTACAACAGCTCGATTAAATATTCAGCTTTCGTGTATTTTAGCTTCAAGTTAACACGCAATTCATCATCGATAACAAACCCTCTAAAGACACACATTCACCCACGCAAATCGAAGGGTCGCTCAGGCTTTTTTTAAGCTGTTCACTATGTTGGACGCTATGAAACGTTTCTATTGGACGGAAAACTATGCCCACCGAATAAACAGGCTTTAAGGAACCTGGTTAACTTCGAGGCCTTCGAGTTCGAAGGCTGTTCAAAGAGCTCGAGGTTTCTTGAGCTCTCTGTCAAAGAAAAAGAAAGGGAGAGAGAGAGAAAGAGGGAACGGAGGAAGACGGGCATGGGGCAGAGGACTTTGAGCTCTCGGTGCGGCTTGAAGAAGCGTTGCGAGTTGGTTCCAGGTGGGCAAGTACGATTTCTAGCAAACACCGGCTCAGTTATACATGTAATACAGCTCTAGAAACACGTATTTACCAATTTATAGTCAAATCTATTATTCAATGTTTTATCTAAAGATAGAGGCTGCTAAATATAGTTCAGAGATAGAGAAGACTCCTCGGGCTCATCGTTCGTTTAAATACGATTCGTTAATGTGCGCCTTCCTCTCGCTTTATTCTGCGTTTCATAATTACAGGACCAATATCTAGACTGATATTTATTTATTAATACACAGGAACGAATATAGTTTGTGACATTTTAGTCGAACTACGTACACCCCTGGGGAGGGTTGAGGCCTCGCGTGCACCTTGGGAAGTCGAGCAAAGGATTTCAGAAATGCTTTATTCCATGTCTTTTCATCAATTTAAATGAAATTTTAAGAATTACGGACCAATCGGGCGTTGGTGGAAAAAATCCTCGCACAATTGGTCAGTCTGAGTGGGGAATTTTGTTTTGAAATTTCTTGAAACATTTTAGTCATTCCTGTCATGAGTTGAGGAAGGAAAAAGTAGGCCGAGTTCTGACTCGACGATTCGAACACTAAAAAATGGCCTTAAGGAGGTTTTTTTGCAGGCTTATGGAGATAAAAATGCTTCATATGTTTCAGATTTGTTGAGCCTGCCGTATAGTGCTTCGCTTTCAATGTAATGTTACAACCGGACACTGGATTCAATTAAATTGTTGTATTTTTATGAAATTTTCCGATCCCTTGGACAAGGGATTTCAATTTACCAAAAAGCTGTTTCGATAGCTACCTTTTTCGGGATGAAAGAAACGATCGAATGCCGCATTCCTTTTGCGGCTCATCCAGATGTTTGCGAGGCCTCGCCCCACGGTTAATTATTCGCTTATTCATTTTTTAATCCACTTACTATTGGTATTTATTTATTCAACATATCTGGCGCTACCAATTTTCACCGTCTTTATCTTCTCGATGTTTCTCGACCTTTCGTCGTTTTTTTGCCTCGAAATTCGGTTGGACCTTCGCGACGGTGTTTCTTGATTTTTATTACACCGGAATTTTCGAAAATAATATTGTAATCCCTTTGAACATTAGGAAACTTGAGAAATTTGTGTTCAACCGTGAAATTCATGTCGTTCAACGATATCGAAGACGCAATTCCGTAAATGACTTAGAATTGGGGTTCGAGGAAGCTTCGCGGTGATGGCGGAAATTGGTAGAAACCTTTCATGTAACATGTAAATATGAACGTGTATTCGGAAGTAATCACTTTCTAGCGATACCGATGGCAAATAAGTGCGCTTCATAAATAAATAAATAAATTTACATTCCCGCGAGTTCTAGGGACCCAGGAGCAGTTACGTATACAAATATCATTTGCAAACTTCCTCCGTAGCTCCTAATGAATATTACGAATTATTGTGTTCCGTGCACTCGGTAAACCGAGCACTCTTCTAATTAAGGGGTCTACCTTAATTAGACGGGCAAAAGAAAACAATATTTTCACGAATTTTTTTGACCGCGGTGTAAATTATAAATATGGATATAAAAAGTGTTAGGTCTGAAAAATGCACTCTTAAAATACTCAAAATTTTTTTTTTTTTATATTTGTTTACTCAGTTTTCGTACGGAAAAATGGGGGAGAAGACAGGTCCAAAAAAAAGATGGGTGTGCGCTGTTGACATAATCTCGGGAATGTGGATGATCGGAGAAAAAAAAAAAGGTTTTAGATTCAATCGTTAAAAGGCTACAGGGAAAGTCATACGATTTTCGATTTTTTCAAAAATGATAAAATGGCGGCCATTTTTCCAAAAACTATGAAAAAGCACGTTTTTTAATCGTTTTTTTGCAAAAAAAAAAAAATAGTTCCGTTCAAAATTTCAAAATTCGTATGATCGAAAATTTTGGTTAGGATCGGTCGAATAGTTTCGGAGATTTGATCATCAACGAGCCGTTCAAAAAGGTAATTTTGAGAAAAACGCGCTTCAAGTAAACGTCGCTCAAAAGTACACTTGGACTGCTCGGATCTTTATAAAATTTTAGTATGATACTTTTAAGTGTGTATACTTTCGAAAAATGCAATAAAAAAATCGATTTTTTGAAAATTGTAATTAGGGTAGACCCCTTAATAATAACATTGTATAGGTAAGCTAGCTTGAGATTTCTCTAAGAGAGACTGTACGTTATTAAACGACGTAAATCTATGTATCGTATCGTAAATATAACTAAATCTGTCACAACTCATTTATGTCTAAAGGTTATGATATCGAAAATATCAAATTTTATGATATTCCATCTAAATTCTCATCAACGTGTGTCTAAGACATCGATAGCGACCCCTAGTGGTGATAATCCTCGTTTAAATCAATGAACACGTTAATAAAAAATAAAAAAATAAAAAAATAAATAAATAAAACGAAAATCGATAAAATGAGAACGAAAAGACTGTGAACAAAGTCGCTTAATTCGTTATACATTAAAATGTAATTGAAAATAAATGTTTCTATCACTTCGTACTTCGATTACAAGGAAAAGAAAATTTTTTAGTGGTAATAAAGTCCAAGCATCACTCGCAAACACTCATGATATGAAAAGAGATGAACTAATGAGCTAAATTATAAATTTTATTGTTTATTTTGCTCTATATTTATTCAATTTAAAATGAAAGCGAAACGACGAATAATCTAAAGGATCCTAAAGTAAGTCTGACTCTTGGTTATTATTTCTATGTATTCTCGTTGAGCGAAAACATGGTCTCTGCTCGTTTTTGTAACTGTGACTTGACTCACTTGGAATTTTCGAAACCAGCTTTAGCGGTCTGAGGACCCTGAAGGAACGTAGCATACGGAGGTCGACGTCCACATTTGTTTCAGCGAACACGGTCATCGACCTAATCCAAGGATCACTCTAAAATCTATGTCCCCACGAAATACCATTCGCAGCGCAAAACCCTTAATCCTAAAGTGTAGGTATACTTAAGTGGTAACGCGCGTATTTATCATACGATTTGTTCCATGCCAAGTCGACCAAGCGGTGACGTCGTCGCGGCTGTTGCGAGTGCCTTTCGTATATAAAAATGTTTGCCTCCTTTTTCTATGCTCACCGAGTGACATTTTTTAACTCCAAAATTCATTCAAACGAAAAGTTTATCCGACCGAAATTGACCAGTCAGTGAAAAAGACATTTTTTCGAAATCAATCACCCAAAAAGTGAGAACGAATTAAAATTTATCTGAAAACTTCATTCCAGGTCAGCCAACTCGACGCAAACACCTCGACGCGTTTCCACGAGATGAAAGAGAGCGACGAAGAAATCGAACGACACCGCAGGCTTATCGAGCTGGCATGGAAGGTCCGATGGATATGCCCCACGTACAGAAGGTACGAGCAGCCTGTGGTGTGGCTGACCGCGAGCTCTTTCGGCTCTCGGGGTTCACGGTCTTAATTCCTACTTAAAAACTAGAGCGGACAGCAGTGTGCCACCGGCAGAGGTGTTCAAATTTTTATATCGAGCCTGAAAACGTGCTTTGATGAATTTACACCTGCCTCGTTATGTCTATTCATATCCTACGTTTATTTCACGTCTTCCCGTCAATTAATCTCCGATATTTTTATTCCTTCGCTGAACCATCGATATAATTATAAGTTTTATTTATTTTTAATCACTTGGAGTTCGCGAGGGATAAGAAATCTTCGAGACTGTGACGGAGAGAAGTGTTTTTATCAATTTACTGCATTTTGTGTGTGTGTGTGTGTAGCAAATTGATAAAACTGACACAAATTCATTAGTTCTTATGGTGGCCCATAAACTTGTTAGGATTTCAACGTTTCGTACACATCTCGTGGAATTAAATAGGGACATTTTATAGTGAGAACTGCCGCAGAAGGTCGAGGATATGAAGGGCCAGGATAGGACGCCGATACGTTCACATTGTTGCAGGTGAACCAGCCTGGACTAATATTTTTCCTCGTGGTACATGAAAAATCATTATCCAGTGAATTGGAGTAGGAAAACGACACTGAGAATAAAAATCGTGGCAACAACTAAAATGTCTTTGGTTGATATTTTTGTTGCTTGATTCAGCCAACATGTGCTTGCAATAAATAAAGAATTATTGGAATCAGTAAATTTTTGTTTACGTGAATAAACTGAACGAGTGAAACCAAATCTTTTGTTTGAAGAACTCGGAAGATTTGTTTATTTCTACTTAATTCACGTGGACTTTTATGACGTTGGAGTAACCCAAGTTATAAAAATATTATACATATTTAAATGTTATTTAAATATTTAGTGATATTTAACAAATATTTTATCGTGCTTATGGGACTAAATATTTCAGCTAAATTCAATATTTTTCAAGTGTTTCCACCAAATTTTATTCTCAGTGTACGAAAAAAATCGCAGTTTTCATAGGAATATTACTCAAGAGTGGTCCAGCTGCCCTGTCGATAAATGTTTGATCGTTTCGTAAGAGTGAAAATGATTAATAAAATAGAAGTGACTAAAGAGAGTGTTATTTGAAATGGTTTGGAATCGCTCACCCGGTCACCACGACGAAAAAATCCATGATGTTCCAGATGTTGCGAAGGTAAGAGCCACGATGGAGAACGAAGCCGAGGGCAAGGATCTTGAGGCTCGCCTCGACGCAGAATATACCGAGGAAGTATATTTCAGTTGTCTCGAGCTTTTGGGCTAGAATGGTCTTGTCGTGCTTTGGCAGATGCTCCTCGAGGGCGAGTACAACGCAATTTGCGATGATGGTAATTAGGACGGCGTACTCGAAGGGCGGCCACTCTATTATGAAGCGGGTGTGTTTACGTATGCAGTTATCGTGGCTAAGGATAAACAGGGACGAGGGGCCCTTGCTGCCCCCGCCCCCACCCGCCCCACTCTGATCCCGGCCTGGCGGCATTACCAGCAGACCAGGTCCCTGAAAATTCAACGAGTCGATGATACTGTCAGTTGCCAATATTTTCGTTTCATCGCGTGCAATTATCTGCTGCTCGAGGCTCAATTTCACTGTCGAGGTTTCCAACTTTCTTGACGATTTTTACGTTTCGAAATTGTGTGGAAATGTGTCCAAAAATCTTAGTTGGCACCCTTTTCGTCACAAGAATGAAGCAACGAAAAAATTGAAACTGTTTTTCATGGATTTTTTATTCGAATGTTTGACATTACAGTGACTTAGTGAGTTAGAAAAGTTGGAACTTTGGGGGAAAACTGGACGCGTATCACGACAGTCCGTTTTATGGATAAAGATATTGAAATTATTCCATCTTTGTTTAGTCTTTTGTTGGGAAAATGAAGACAAACATTTTTTTCAGCAGAAGCCCGTAACATCGTAGATTTCATTCAAAAATTTATTTCGATGGACTTGAATGTAAGCTCAAGCAAAATTTTTCAGCCGGTCTTTGAAGGAATATTTATAGGCAGGTAAAATGTTCTCGAAAAATAATTATTCTCGGGTCTTTCACAGTGACGTTTCCCCGCATAACGCTTTGAGCACTCCGATCACCTGTTTTTTTTTTTACAGATTTTCCAAATTGCGAATGTTTGAAAAATTATTTGTCAATTTTATAAAAAATACATGAACAAAAATCGTCAATAATTATTTTCCTTTTTCTAGAAAGAATAAAAAATGCATCTCGTGCTAGTCTAATGCCGAAATCGGGCATCTCAATGAGTCGCGTAAAAATGTTGAGATTTTCTTCAATATTTTCTGGACTCCCGTTTTCGTCGATCATTGCAAGCTGCATTTTCCTTCCGGATCAGTGATTTTCGCTCATCTCGAATTCTTAGTTGAGATTCCGAATCTGAGCGCACATGCACAATTTCAAGCAAACCGACACGTCAGAAAAACGTGTGTCACGAAGGATTTAAATAAAAACTTGACGACGATACTGCGTCCGATAGAGGCCCGAATGATTGCGTTGAAAAGTACTGTAAACGGGAGCGAGGCAGCGAGTTTTGACGCGAATTTCGGAAGGCACTATTAAAATAGAAAAAAATGTGCAACCGAATGGAGAAGTGGGTTGAATTATTAATGGTGAATAAGTGTAAAAATCATCGGAATGAAAAGCTTGTCGGCGGTTGGGCTGCTCCCGTTTCCAACGAGCAAGAATCTTGGAAAGGTGGAATGATTTTTTCGCGCCGCGGCTATAATATTGCGTAACTAAAGGAAAAAGAGTTTGCGGATTTGAGCGTTGCGTCTTTTATATTCCGGAGGACTTTGCTCCCGGTGAATAAATTTTCGGACGGAAAAGAAGCGGAGCAAGAGAACCGGAAGAATAAAAACTTTTTGTCTGCGGGATAGCGGCGCGGCGGTCGGAAAGTTTCTCATGAGAAAAGAGGTCGTTATTCGTTGCACGGAGGGACTCTCCGCCGCGAAAGGGTTCGTGCGTGTTTCAGCGGCCTCTGAAGTGTATGGATTAGTGTTGAGAACTTCGAAAGCGCAGAGGTAGAGAAGCAAGAAGGCGGGTGGGTCGAGAGGACGGCGAAGTTCGGTTGACACGTGGTTCGTTGCGGTACCGGATGTGGATAAATCAGAGTTTCGGATTACATTACGAATATATACGAGCATACATCATCGCAGCTACGTCCGCATATGAGACACATGTATTTATCTGTTTTTAGAGACATGCTGGAAAAGCTATTTTCTCACGAGTTTTTAAGGGGCTCACTCTGTGTGGCAGCCGAATTTTTTGGGATTTTTTCCCGATTTTTTTCCAGTGAGAAAAAAAACATAGACTTTTAAAATTTGAAGGGTTCATTTATTGGTATTTCAACTCTATAATAGAATTTTTTAACTCTGGTATCTTGGGTAGATTCGGTGCAAAACTACTCCACAGGAACCCATACATTTCTCCATGGCCTCCGCGATTCCGGAGAATTGGTTAATCTCAGATGAAAAAACCAAAAAGTTTTTTGATTCGTAAAACTATGCTGGCTATCGTCTGAACTAAAATCATACAGAAATATTAAAAATTGAAAGATTTTTGCACTTTTAAGCATATTTTAAGGTAGATCATGCCCGAAGGATCGTATTTTATGGGTATCTAAATTCCATCGATTTTTACTCCCTAATTAAAGATATAATCGCTTTAAATTAAGGTCAGAGTTATTAATTCGAAATTGTAAATAAATTCTCTCAACTTATGTTTTGGCGAATGAAATTAAAAGTCATTAATTAAAAAGGGAACACAAAATTTCATGCGCCCCTGGCGAAAATACTATAGTTTTTATGTAAAAAACCGGCGCTTTAGAGAGTGCAAAGGGAAATAGATTGAGAAAAAAGTTTTAATAAAAAGACAGGAGGCTATGGATAGGAATGGGCCGAGCCAAGAAGAAACTAAATGCTGAAATGAGCAAATGTGAAGTTATACGAGTGCTCATTACCAACTTCGTTCAATCTTTAACGTATTTTATTACTAGCAAGACAATCGTCTCGGATTTTTTTCCACATCTTCATTGTATACTTCATTGCTCTTGAGTACGTTTTTCATAAACTTCGTAATAAGCGCTCATTCTTTATATGGGAAGATAAACGATTTTTTACGCACAGTCCCTATAACGACTGTGTCGTTATAGTGAGTCGACTGTCCATTTAAACTTTGTGTAAATTTCAAGACTTTCTTAAGAAAATCGTTTCGTGCGTGAACTACCTTAAAATTGAAATGGCGTGTTCCAACGTGCGATAGTCCTTAAATTTTTCATATTTCTGTGTGATTTTAGTTCAGGCGATAGCCACTGTTTTACGAATTAAAAGGCTCTTTGGTTTTTTGATCTCATGCCAGATCAACCAATCTCCGGAATCGTGGAGCGACCATGGACCACGGATATATGGGTTTCTGTGGAGTAGTTTTACGTCGAATTTACTCGAGATATCAGAGTTAAAAAATTCTATTATAGAGTCGAAATAGCAATGAATAAACCCTTCAAATTTAAAAAGTCTATGTTGTTTTTCCGCGCTGTAAAAAAATCGCGATAAAGCCCCAAAAAATCCGGCTGCCACACGGGGTGAGCCCCTCAACGCTAGAAGGATAAATTGAAGGTTCGGGAAGACAAGAGCAATCTATTGAAAAAGCTGAGACAAAGCTCATCCAAACTTGGAAAAACTTTCTGTGCACTTCCCGTATTTCCTATACAGAAGATTTTGGACATGCTTTAAGCGAGTAACATTGACTTTTTTCGTGTTCTCGATTCGTAATGTGTCTCGTGTAATAAAGAGTTCCAGAGTATTTCACGTTCAACGATATTTTTTAGAGAGCACGTGCAACCACCGAAAATCGAATTTGAATGGCTCACCTCCCCTCCAAAGCTAGCCCAGTCACCGAGACCACTCAGTCCGGCCAACCTCTGCCTTCTCCCGTACTGACTCGCGTATCCAGAGTCCTTTTGTGCCGCCTCTTGCGCTGCTGCCAACCTGGAAGCACACGAAAATGTAAAGATTATTTAACGATTGTGTTTTTATTCATCATCGTTTTATTCACACATGCGGAGCAGCAGCTCGAGGCTGGCTTGATCTGTGTTGAGGAAAAAAGAGAGTGAAATGCCTGAGATTCTTATAATCACTCCAGTTATTAAAAACCCAGCGATTGTCTGAACTTTCTTTAACTCTTATCTCCCAGGACTTGTCATGCGGAAAACATGAAAAATATTTCTCCAAAGCATTTTAGTCCCCCCGACCGTTTGTGTCAAAGGAAAAATCTGCTGTAAGCTCCAGCAGCCCAGAACCGATGCGCCGCGTCCTTTGTGAATTACAAATTTTGCAGTGATGCACCGAACTCGATGAGAGTCTCGAGGAGCCGTTAAAGGGTGGAGGATTGACGACGTAGTGTGTGACAGACCAAGTTGTAAGGGTGGCAAGAGGATGGGCAAAGAGATATAAATATTCGAGTAGCTGCCCGAGCAACGCTTGGCTCTTGGTGGATGGATGGTAAAATATCCGGGGGGAGGAGGAGCCACGGAGGCGGGGGGTGGTTACGATCTTTTGCGTGATTTTCCGTTAAAAAGATGGATCTCGGTCAAAATACTTGACAGGCCTGGTAACACAGCGATAACCTTGTCGATGTCGAGTGACACGAGAACCCCTTTCACCAACATCTTTGCAGTGTTCTCTTTCGGCCCAAGGATCGTCGTAGATAGAAAAGTAAGTGTACAGGATCAAGTGAATATATAATCTGCAGAAAATATGTTTTCTCGTCGTATTTATTTCAAAGGATTTCGAAATAAAAGTAAAAATAAAGGTATTATCGAAGGTTGCTTGATCGATGGCGCGGTCGCGGACGCACGACAGGCGCGCGTCAATCGTTTACTCAAGCAAGCAGAGAGCGCTCGGTAATTGTCATGCGCGTCGTCGAGCTTCGTCCCTTTGTTCTTAAGAAGAAGCATCAGTGCGCCCTAATTGAGTGCATCAAACGCGACGACCGTTTTTTTCTATCGAGCAGACAAAGCTCGTGCGTCCCTAGAAGAGCGCCTCTTACGACCTTTTCCCCTGCAACTATTTCGAGTTCTCTTTATTTAGTCGAATCGGGAATTACTGATGCTCGTACGATGTTCATTCCGACGTCGGTTATCGATTAGAACGAGCGGAAAAATCGTGTGACTGGAAGCTCCGGAAAAACGGTGTCGGTTGATAATCGTAGGACGCGGAGGTCTGACCGAGCATGGGCTTATTCCACTGCGATTTATCTGGTCTGCGGATAGCTCTGAAACTCTCTCGAAACTTGGTTGAATTTCATCAAATTTCTGACTCCAGTGAGTATCGTTGTTTTTCCGGCAATTATTAAAACCACGCGGGGCAGCCTCGCGCGAGACGCGTGTGACAAAATGAGAGCGTATTTTCGTCGGGTACTTCGGCGCTCGAGTTGGAATAGCGTAATTGGTGGCCCGGATCTCTGTGCGTGTGCGCGCGTCCACGGACACCCTTTACGGATTGAAATTTCGATGCGATTTCGTACGTGTCTCTGACTCCATTGGAACCTCCGTACTCGGAGCTACCGAGAGCAACTGTTCCGTTCACCGAAATTCCCAGTTTGCACACGCTCGGGGAAACTCGGCTTTCGCGTGGGCTATAACAAACTTTTCCATGAATCCGTATACACGCGCGCGCGTGTGTGTGTTTGTGTGTGTTTTGTGTGTAAATGCGGCACGATCTTGTCACCTCGCGCACGTATACAAATGCCAAACGTCCCAGTCGCTTTGTTCTCTTACTTAATTGTTCGATTTCTGACCTCGCGGATCCCCGTGCGGTCAGTCGATCGTTAAAACGTTAGCCTGGCATCACTCGTAGGGTCCTAAATCCAATTAAACTTTCCGTAACACGCGGAAACCGGGGCTCTTTCAAGGACGTGCGAGAGCTCCGTGCTCGCCACGATTTAACGTTTTTACCTCCTCGAATTAAACAACTTCATTATTTCGGATGTTGCATCTCTATCCACCAATGTTTTTTGAACCTACGTGCTTTCGAAAACTTTGCAAAGCGACTTTATCACTCAGCTACTTTTTTCCAAGCTCCGCTGTGCAGTTCACAGCGGGGGCCGAAAACTCTAGAGGAAAGTACTAGGAATATAGCATCTCGGGGACAGCATATATGCACTGGATTGCAGCATTTGTTCGAAGAGCAGTAATTAAAATTGTTCTATCCACCACAGCAGTAAAAAGACCAATGTCCATACCTTCTATTCAAAAGACTTTTCTCTATAAACGTAGCAAAAAATCTTTTCAGTCACTTCAAATGTTCATATTGTTACGTATGCTCGGGCAGCCCTGAAAAAAAATATATGTATGGTAAAATGTCACACGTATTCGGTGTATATTCGTGTATTTATCATAGAATTTACTATGCTTACAGTGAAAATTTGTGATTTACAATACATTTCGATTTATCGGTAAGTGCTAGTCTGAGACGATGAATAACACTCGAAAACAAAACGAAATATAGTTCTCAGGTGCATCACTCTTTGCTGTCCGCACGTAAAGCTGTTTAGAATTGAAGGGACGAAAAATTGGAAAAATTCTGTTTGTGATCGGTGCCAGAATACTTTTGAAATTCTTGAAAAGTCATATATTTCTCACTATACAAAACGAATCCGTTTTCTCCTTGTTTGAGCGAATTAATCTGCCTCCAAACATTTTTTCAGGGTTTGATAAACTTGAGCTAAGTATTAGCATAGGGCGGAAGTATTCATGATATTACTATGGAAACGAAATAGAATTTTCCTATAAAAAAATAATATTCATTGTTCGCAGTAGGAACTTTTACCGGAGTATTAGTAATTTAGTAAATTTTGACGTCACGGTGAATTTTACCGTGAATATTTTAGTTTATAGTAGTATAGTTACTAGTATTTTAGTTTACGCTAGGATGCGGCTATACTGGGGACACGGTGAGGGTATCTTGTCGCTATATCGGCCTATTTCCCATTATTTTTATATGCTCAGCCCTTTGCCGAAGTGTTTACTCGCCGCTTCAGTGTGCTATGAAATTCGAAAACGAGTGATCGATATCTACGTTAGGGCAAAGACATTTAACCGTGACGCACCGTAAAATTCACCAAACGTTTTGTAAATTTTGGCATACGTACCGTAAGTTTCACTATTTCCGATATTTACTATAATAAAACTGAAAATTTGGCAAAATATTGAAAATTTTACAATGCATCACTGAAATAAATATTTTTCGTTAACTTGTCCCCGCAGTCAAATATATCCGGTTAACTTTACAGTGAATTTCACGCTAAATATTACCGTTCAAGGATGATCGATCATGACTTTGGAGTCAAAAAAGAGGCCAAAATTATTTTACTCACAATTGTTCCGATTTACGTTCACCGGTGTTGAATATTCGTGTTAGCGATTTTAACCCTACACCTCATGTGCCTTTTTTCATACCCTCAACCTCATGATCGGGGTTTGAACGCACCCCACTCTTTTTTTGTTTATAAATCCGGTCCTACGATGCTAAACTGACTTTATCCTACACCATTTTCTTCGTTTTTTTATAACGAAAAGAATGATGTACGATAAAACTAATTTCAATTGAATTTATATATCAAAAAATCCGTCGATAATCAGTCGATAATGTGACTTGTTAGGACGGGAGCGTAGTTTGAAGTTCGCGTGGGGTGTGCTCACACCCCAATCATGCGTTCTAGGGTTAAAAAACATAATTACCGGCACACAAGTATGTCATAATACAGTAATTCGTGAAAACTAAAAAAATTCTATCGTCAACGACTCTATAGTTTTCTCCATGTAAGAATTGTAAAAAGAACACACTTACAACTTTGCGATTGTAATATCCCGTATCGGTGTTTAAAGTAAAGCTAGGTTATGGCCGCTGGCGCCATCACCTGTTAGTTGTGACGTTGCCACATCTTTGAACACTATTTCGTCGTTCTCACAAATTTCAACCGGAAATAAAAAATTTTTCGTAAGATTATTTTTTTAAAAACCTGTTGAGGTACGATTTTTATATTTTTCACCAAATTCTTAAGGACCCTTTGATCCTCAAATAGGTCTTTTAATGTATAATCTCGGATTTTGAGTGAGAGAAACCGTATTTATGGCACTTCGGGTCGATCTTTTTCCACAAACGACGTGTATCCGGTCCCTGAAGATGCGCGACTTTGCGATTTAATTACAAAATAACTAGGTGGTCAATCCAGCCCAAATTCAGTTAATCATCACGTTAAATATTCACCTCCATCATATATTCAGGTCAGAATCTTGGATTCGACCTGGTGACCGATCCCCCTTAATTTTCTCCGTGTTACGAAAATTCAGAGTTTATAAACAATTGCTCCGCCCATGGAATCCCTTTGCCACAGAGCATTATAATTATAAAAGAGTAAGAAAAGCTGAGGCAGAGCGGAGTAAAAAAGGAAGATTGTCGGAGTGAAAACCCACGTCGATATCGTAGGCTTGGATTCGTTGTGTTATAGTCGCCGGTATATCGAGCTTCTCCGCGGAGTCTCACAAAGCTCTCACTTTTCGAAGCTCACCCGAGCTTATTTATCCCTTCGGCGTACTGATCCTGTGCACAATAGTGGTTCGTTGCGTGTTGCTTTCTTTGTGGATTTATGTGTGGGTGATCTTTCGCGCAGAGACCCAGTTTTAGAAAGCTGAGAGAAAATATTCCGGTGGTTTTCCGTAGCCCGTTCCGAATGCCAAAACCCTCCGACGTGGTCATTCGCTAAGTACCATGAGCATCGCATATACGATACGTAAACGTTCGGCTATAGATACACAAGCGAGTGTAATTTCAACGACGTCTACTTCACTGGAACGAGGAGAGCTCTTTACAAGTTCTTTCTTCGCAAGGGGCAGTCTAATTTCGTGGCGGAATGCCCGCGTCGGTCTGGCGTCGTTTTTATCTTATCCTCTTATTCTTAGTCTCTGTAGAATAGCGAATATGGGCATGTCCAAGTACATCGGTGCTATTAAAATGCATGGATACAGAATCGGAAAAATCGGATGATCGCGGTCCAGCAGCGACGATGGAGATTTTACGCTGGATTTCTGCAGCCCTTAAAAGGCTTCTTTTTTGAGGTGGATCACGAGTTTGCGGGGTATGCTTGTGCACGCTCCAAGCTTATTACCGACTCCCGAGACCTACATTTTTGGAGTTGTAAACGCCAATTTTATGCATAGCACATCGATAAAATATATATATTCTATAATAATGTAGATAGTCGAATGAGACGAATTACATTGCAAATTGTTTTTAAAAATCAATCGTAAACATATTTTAATTCATTTTTATGACTGCTGAAACGTGACAACGACAAAATTCATTTTCTGACGTTGCCAGCACTGTGTCTGCATCAGCCGTGTGTCCTCCACATTTTGAGGAGTCGCGAGAAATTGAGTGATTTTGGTCATTCGGGTTAATTCGGCTGACGCAGGCTTCAACCGAGTTTCGTGCTCGGACATGCTCTTGCTCTCACACGCACACAATACTGATTCAAATTCTCGCGCGGCCTTGCCACATTTCTTATTATATCGAAATGTAAGCATCGATTTTCAAATTTTGTTGAGAGTTTTAATTAATACCTTAATAATCGTGAGCAGGTCGGGGAAGATAAATCTAGCATCGAATCATTTCTAATAGTGCATTCTTCCCAAGTTAAATTTTGCACGAACATATTATTTTTTCATTCCATTCTCTCGAAATGCGAATGATCGTATTTCGATTATCATAAGAGCATAATTTCAACGATTTATTACTGAATAACTACGAGGTCAAAACACCTGAAATTTTGCACAAGTTCTTTGCTATTATTCGTCAACATAATATTTTTTTTCAGCCAAATCTGATTATTTTTATTTCGTGATCCAACCTCCTTAACGAGAAACTTCATTCCCTCCAACCGCTGGATTATTTAGTGATGATTCGAATTACAGCTCGAGCCGTGCCTCCGTTAAGTACTTTTTTCGCTCGAGAGGACGAGAATCATGACGCAACTTCTTCCGCACACATTTCCGAGGCTCAGGCCACGTAGCAACGTTATTCTCAAAGGATATAATTATATTCCGTATTCCTGCGGCCGAAACTTCTGTCCCTTAACATGTCCTCCAAGCCTCTCTCCCCCGGCGCGAGATAAGCTCAACTGCTCTCTTTTGCTTTTTCCGCAAAACCCCCCTGCATCTTATTCTCTCTCATCGCAGCCTCGGACTTTTCTCGCATTCCCGTATAAATACTATACGCGGCTTACACGTTATACAAGAAGCTAATTTGCTTCTCGACCCCGCCGACGAGACGCGAGGGCAGACACGTTCTCACGAGTTTTCACCGCCCCCCCCCTCCTCGCTGCCCCCTTCATCCCTCGGCGTCTTTTCTCACTCACTTCTATTCTTCTTTCCTCCCTCGAGACTCGACTCAACGAAAAGCTGGTGTAACTAACTCGTGAATGTTCAAGTTTGAAAGATTTAATAGACAGTTGAACTTCCGCGGAGTCTGACTACTTCAGCTGCTTTTTGGCGAGCGGAATATCGAGAAAACTCGTCGAGAAAGAGAAAACAGTTGAAAAAGTTTTGGAAATGCTTGTTGGAAACGTTGATTCGAGCGTCGATGGTTGTTCGTCGTTTCGGGGGGCGTTAGTAATTTTTGCTGATTTCATTGAACAGAGTCGTCCAATTTGGAGACAAACGCAACGGTCAATTTTCATTAGGGAATTTTTCAAATGTTTTTCCCGTGAAAAGGCAGACGTCGTTACATCGATTGGGGGGGGGGGGGGGGGGGAGCGTGCGTGCAAAATGTGGCATCAGCATTCAAGAAACAGTCAAGACGAGGCGGACCGAGACGTGTAATCCACAGAAATAACGTCTGCACGAGTCTGTCATGTCACATAATTGAATGCTGCGTTTCAGGGTCAAGGAAAATCAGTGCGCGGAGGAATGATTGCACCCCTTAATTTTCTCGATCGACGTAACAGCTTCGGAAGATTGTAATTTTCTTTTCCTCGCTCATTCGCTTGGGGCCCTTGACAAGGGAATCTCACGACGTGTAATGATGAACCTGAGCAAGTATTTGCCAAGGCAGGGAACCCCCGAGAAAAATATTAGGAGCGAACGACTCAAATTTGTAGTGCGAGCAATGAAATTTCAATGATCGACTCCAGAGTAACGAGAGATCAATGGAACTGTGTACGAATGATACTAAGAAATGAACCTCCATTCTAATCCAGTGAATGTCCCAAAGCTCGCCCATGTCCAGGGATTTCGGACTGACGGTACGTTAAAATGACAATCGACAGATGCTGATTGGCTGAAAGTGAGTGATCAGCAGCTTCTTCATCGTGCTCAGGTCAGCTAGAAATTCTCCGACTAAGGTCTTGGCTGGTAACCCAGCACGACGAATATCCGAATACGCGTTTGCGTAATTAATAGCCGGCCCGTTGCCATCACCGCTGCCACCAACTACTCCGTGTGTCCTGCTGCTGTAATTAATTCATCGTCGCGGGAACAGAGATGGAGAGAGAGACGCGCGTACGCGCCCTCGGTATCGGTCAAGGTCCAACGAGATATGGCAAGCGTGTCCACGTATGACTAACCGCAAGTTACGCCGGATAATCTACTACAATCTAATTTCCTCCATCAGCGTTGTGTCATAGCTTTGTAAAATGGGCGTTTAGCATGATGACTCGGCATGTGAGTCCGGAATAACTCAATCGATTGTGAGCTCCAGAATGGAGTCACTTTGCAGCTTCGACGATAAAGTGGGGGAATCGAAGATTCTTTTTGGGCGATGGGTCATTTTTAGCTCAATTTCTTTTCACTTGGTAGGGGTAGAAAAAAGTGTCAACAATTTGACGATCATCTCGAGCGAAGACGGTGGATGGATGGATGTGGGAATTTATGTAACAGGAGTTGCAGCACGAGCCAAAGATCGTTTTTGTTGATTCAGGATTGTTGCATATGGATATAAAGTCGAGCGGTGTTCGTTGCCAAATGCTCGTGTCGTCGTACGGCTCCTCGACATTTGGCTGGACCAAGCTTTTTACCATTGTTTTCTTCACTGCACACAGCTATGAGTGATGCGCTATTTGGGTTAGAAATAATGGCATGTCTCACTGTCGTTGGAGCGAAATGGACTTGCGGGAGTCGACAAGACGTTGTGCACGAAACGATTTTCTTAAGAAAGTCTTGAAATTTACGCAGAGTTTAAAGGGACGGTAGACTCACACGCAAATCAAATTTTAAAGGGTTCGTCTCATTGGTTATTGAAATAAACGTGTTTAAATATGAAAAAAATACGCAGGGTTGTAAAGACTGTGCGTAAACAATTGTTTTTCTTTCCATACAACGAATGAATGCTTTTTACGAAGTTTATGAAAAACGTACACAAGAACAATGAAGTATATAACGAAAGTCTGGAAAAAAATTCGAGACGATTGTGTCTTGCTAATAATAAAATACTTTAAAGATTGAACGAAATTGGTAATGAGCACTCTCGTATAATCTCATATTTGCTTATTTCAGCATTTTGTTTCTTCTTGGCTTGGCCCATTCCTATCCATAGCCTTCTGTCTTTTTATTAAAACTTTTTTCTCGATCTATTTCCCCGTCCAATCAATGGGCTATTTTGGCGAATTTCATTCGCCAAAAGATGAGTTGAGAGAATTTATTTTCAATTTCGAATTAATAACTCTGACCTTAATTCAAAGTGATTATATCTTTAATTAGGGAGTGAAAATCGATCCAATTTAGGGGCCCATAGAGTACGATCCTTCGAGCATGATCTACCTTAAACCAATGATTCGTAGAACAAACATCGTTGAGATAAGTGAATGTGACAATGAAACTGTCCGGGAGGTTATGAGGAAGCTGTTAAAATCTTAGAAATTCGCTGCTACGTTTATTGACGTACATAGCAAGCTCGGGTCGCCTGCAATCGTTTGATCTAGGGCTTTAACGAGACCGGATTAAGCAAAATGAACTTCGAAACTGGGTGGTGGTAGGTCAACATTAACGGACCGGGGCCGTTTTGTTATGGATTCTGTGGCCATGTGAAATTCTTCATCAGATCCGCATGATAATCAAGGAAACTTTGAAGGTAAGCTGTACGAGTTAGGGCAGGGTTCAAAGAGGGAAATAGCACGAGGAGTGGAAGAGGAGGGAAAGAGCTCCTGGCTTCGCTCGGTAGAATATCGATTCTACGACACGTCGTGGCTCTCGAGTGAACCCGGACGCCCGGTTCATTAGCCAACAATGAAGAGTCGATTATTCTCCCTGCTCCGAGGGTTTAGCCCTACCTAGAATTCCGGACTCGACAAACTTCGCAGTGTCATCAACGATGATATCGATGAGAGACTGTTCGTTGACATTAAAAAAATGCTATTTTTCTACCCGGTCATTTGATCAGAACTCTTTCCGGAAAACTGGCAATGGTCACCTCGATTAAAACAATTCTATAGAGGATAAAAGGTAAGCAAATGAAAACTACGACGCTGAAGTTTGCAACGTTGGAGTCCAACGAAAAAAACATATGTAATTTACCAATTTTTTATTTCACGAAGCATCGGTTCAGGTTAAAAAACTACGAATTGCAAATTCGGCATCGAACGAAATTGGAGAATTATTGGGATTATTGATTGATCCCAACTTGCAATTATCCTAAAAACTTTATCAAAAGTCATCGCAAAAGTGTCTTGGAGCTCTAAAAGCGAGTTTATAAAATCGTATATTATCTCATTAGTGGATGCAGCACCTAAAAGAAGCCTTGACTCGAAAAACTTGATTTTCATTTTCTTAGGATCATTCTGATTGTATTTAATACGCAATTGATATTCCACGTGGTGGTCTCGAGGGCATGAGTTTCAGCGATATTTTTAGCCACGCAAAACCACGAGATAATTCGTGCACTCTCACAATTATCGAGCTCTTTTCGTCATCCTATTTTTCGCTTTTTCTTGACTCACGTCCACAGGAATAGTCATAGAAGTAAATATTGATGAGCATTGGGACAGAGCCAGTGAAACATGACGCAGCGAAACAATTTTCAGGGAAATCAGAATTGTTTTAGGCTTTCATATGACTGGAACCTCCCAACTGGGAGGGAAAAGGACCCACACACACACACACACACACACACACACACACACAGAGAAAGAAAAAGGATAAGCAGGAGAGAAATGGAGATGGCTGATGCGATACGGTTGCAGCTGATAGAAAAGAGTTGCAGCCGTTAGTCCACCGTAACTATCTCGCAGTATCGCTGCACCCTCTTCGGTGTCTCCCTCCCTGCCCATCTCTCTCTCTCTCTCTCTCTCTTCTTTCGGTCACTCTGACACGCGCAAGCCTTCGCAACGTCGTTCGGCGGAGGGAAAGAGGATGTCATGTGACGTCACGTGAGCGCCATTTTGTCAGGTGACGTCAGCAAGCGCCGGCGACGCGACCGACACAACCCACGACGTGGTTCTCTCTGCGTAAAGCTCTGAGCCACCGCTCGTCGACGGGGTTGTCGCCGCTTTCACCTTGCACTCCTCACGCGCACGTGTATATTATGTACCTTCGTATATGTATATATTATCGAATATATTGCATGCATATATTCCCATGAATATGTGTATATATAATGGATACATAGTGCTCCAAGTGGATATACATTGACGTGTCACTTTGGTACTGTGAGCCTCGATTGTTGGTCCTTTTGACGGCGACGCGTATAGCCCAAGATGAAAGAGCTCGATATCCGACAAATTACCTTGGCAAATGAAAACGCATGTGGCACCTATTCACGCTTATTTTTTTATTTCTTCGTTTTTTTTTTTTACAAAACAACATGATTAATATTAACGTACGTTCGTTTGAGATTCCGAGTGTGCTCAATGGCTCATTGACGTAGCGAAGCCTCAATACCAACAACTTTATTGACGCGACTTCACGCGGACACGAAGTCGATCGAGACATTAATAATGCGAAGGTCCCACCAATGACAATCATTCGAGTTCTGTTTACGTTGTGATTTTTATGATTTTTAAATAAAACTTACTTGATGAGAGCCATTCGTGGCTTTCATCCTGGTCGAGTATGGATAATTGACCATGCGAAATGTGATGATGTAACGAAGATTTGGAGAACTCGAGCTTCGTTAAGGTGCTGGCAGCACGATCGAATCGTCGCCGGAGTGTGCCGATTGATCGAGCTATTGTCGGGCAGCCCACGGACGAGAGTATATGTGCCTTCCAAAAGAGCAACAAGAGAAAAGAGAGGGTTAGAGGGGGAGGAATAAGCTGACATATTCCGAGAATACCTGGGGCAAGACGAGCCCGACTCGCATTGTTCCCTTCGAGTTTTCATTGTTACAAGCCCATTCGATACCTGCAGTTGAGCGTGAGGAAATTTCTTCGGAGATTCCACGTAACGATGGACTATAATGAATTGAAAGGGAGATGGCTCCTGAAAGAGGTCGTCAAATTAATTTAATCTCCCCTCTGTTCTCCAAGATGGGATTTTTATATTCTCCAACTCACAATAACAGCCCTCTGCGGACCGCAAAACGAAAACTTTAGTCGTTTGAAACTGCTATGCGATCATATTTATTGAATTTATCACGTATTTTGAGTTCCTCTAATTTCCAGCTGGCAGTCGAGACCTTCGCTTATTCAGTTCGTTCCAAAATCCAGCTCTCTTGTTTTCAATTGTTCAATACATTTGTTGGATTTTTAATAGATCATTCGAATTTGGAGAGATACGAATATCTCCGAGAGGATTTAAAAGTTGTGCGACGCTGAAGTTTCTCAACCTACACAAAGCTGCAAACTTCGCTGTCGTCCATTTCAGGCGAGTGAAGTTGTTAACAAGGAATAACGGTTTTACATTTTGTGCGGACAAAGCAATAGATCGTCACAAACTTGGTTTGATTTATTTTTCGATCGAATAATCCTTGCGCACAATGGCGAACGGATTTCCTGATAGTGGCCACACGTAAGAATTTATTGTTCTTTAGATCATTGAATTTTGGGCATTTGAGGCTAACTCGCGAGCATATGTTTCCCTGAATTTTCATTTTGCCTCGGTCAGGCCTTTATATCCGAGTATGGTCTAATAACGACCTACATATTCATGTGAAATAGCAGCCTTTGGGTCTATATTTGCCTTGTGAAAGCGTGAGGTTACGTTACATTCTGCTCGTCGACGTCAACGTGTGGCTACCCCGTGCGTTCCTTTCCCGAACCCTTAACCCCACCCATCCCTTGGCCCGCTCACCCCGCAGCGATCCCCCAGCCACCCCCATTCGTCCTCCAACGAACGCGTACTGGCTGGGTGCGCTGCCGCTGTTTTCTGGCTGCCGCAAGAGCTTGCGAACGCTTTTCTCGACACTCTCTCTCCCCGTGGGTGCACGAGTACGCGATAATCGAGGACGCAGCCGGCCGGCGTTCCACATTCGCTACAGCACAATGTTCCACATCGGCCTATACTCGAGTCTCTTTCCGAAAGAATTTTTCAAAGAAAACCTCTGCAATGATGACTCGGCGACTATCAATCGGAAACATGTCAGCGTCATAGAATCGCATTTTTCACAATAAAGATCTTTCAATGCCTCCTGGAACGGAGACTCCTCGAGATACTTGTGATTCAAAAAAGCAACTGAACTTTTTTGCTTTTTTCGTGATCAAAGAAACGATTAAAATTTATTCTCGTAATTACTGAAATTATGTGCAACCTATTTGTTGAGATTTATCAACTTTTAATGCAATGATGGCGGTTTAAATACTTTCGTAGTCAAATCGTCAAGGAAAATGTGACAACAGCCATTTTCTATTTATATGCGTATGCATATCCATGTTTTAAACCAACTGGCTCATGGTGTTGTCAAACCTTACACCATTTATGTCGTTATTAATCGTTAACCTCAAATAAGTGTTTTTTTTTCCATTCCAAATGATTTTTACCGGTAACGGAGCTTTCTCAAGACACCATTAATATTTAAAAACATTATCTTTTCTTATTCTCGTTTCAGGTTCTTCAAAGTTGGGAGGATCCTGTTTCATTAAGTCCAAATCGTCGCACAGGAAGTGTACCTGTCATAAGAGCCTGTGTATAACCCTTAAAAAATGTGATTTTCGTTAATTGTTTTCTCGACAACTATAGACAATGAATCCTACAATAATTCCGGGAGTAGACGCACGCTGTATATTTCTAGGACTTTTCCAAATAACGACTCTCAAAGTTGTGGAATTTTCGATTTTCATTAGATTTCATTGGAAATCCTGACGAAAATCACAATCGACAGGAAACCTAATAAAATTCCGTTTCCTGATATCCCGCTCCGCTTTTCAGTGATGAGAGAGCAAGAAAAATGCTGTTTGTAGCTTCGAGGGCTCCTGAGACACGTTGTAAAAGTCGCTTTTTCAATGATCGTTAGTTCATCGTTCAGCGATAATTAATCAAGGCGAAAGTTACACGAGAGAATGTCCCATGGAACGGTTGATGAAAACGAGAAGTAAATTTTTGTCAAGAGCGATTATGAACATTGGATTTTCGCGTTGAATAAGGGGAATGAGTATAGAAATATTAAGTACGTGGATTGCGACAGTGTAGAGCTTTCTAAAGTAGTAGCTGTCGAAAAGAGTTCGCAGAAGGAGCAGTCTCATCCCATACAGAATGACGTCATCCACTGACGCTTGCTCAGCTCAGAGAGAAGCTCGATGGAGAGAGCGAGAGCGAGAGTACTCGACGCTAATGTTGGAATTTCGGAATTCGGATCGATAAGCCCCCGCCCCGAAACAACGAAGGTGGAAGCCGCGAGAACCGAAGAGGGTGAGAATATACGAACGGACCTACCCAATACTCGTACCATACGTTATGTATCTCCACATCTCGGACGTTCCGCGACAAATCGACCTCGCTGTGACCTCTCAACATTTTTCCGGCCTCTCGTAACTCAAAAATGAGAAATTCGGAATACCATTTAGCCCCAAATTTCTAAGTGATGGATCAGCGAATGGAAAAATAAATAGACACTTGAAAAAATGACATTAAATTGCATCACTTGGGAGAAAGGTTACTCGAACCTTTGAATTTTCGCCATGAAACTATTCCCCTTGGGAAAAGGACGGAAGTTCAAGCTTCCTGCGCACTTCGACGATCTTTTCAAATTGATTTGCCACAAACCTAAAAACAAGTAAAACCGTTCGAACACCTGTCAAAAATATTTTCAAGATAATATTCAACGAAATTGAAGTTTTGAGCAAAATCATTCGCATCGATGGTCATTGTGATCGACGATAAAAAAAAAAAAAAAAAAAAAAAAAATACTGAATCCAATTCCACAAACTGTGCATAGAATTGTTGAAATTCAGGGCGTGGGGTCGGTTAACAAACACATTTTTCTTCACCAAGCATCGCATCGTTTTTATACCATTTGGACCAAGATCACTGGTAAACCGACGCAGAGTACTCGAACTATTTACGGGTGTCTTCAGGGGAAAAAAAAAAAAAACATTGACTGACCAAATCTTTAGACTTTTTTACACGTTCCTATAAATCTTGAGGTCGCTAAAAAATCTATTTTTTGCACGAAGTGTAAAAAAATTTGGAAAAATATTTTGAAATATTAGCCATTGATGGTAGTTACCAAAAAAATGTGATTTCGATTCCATTTTTTACAAACTCCGAAAGTGTCGATCGCATCGCGTCCCGGTGAGTTGCTGTATCTTGTGAATTAAATAATTTTATGTGAAGTAATATTCAAATTTCTGTAGCTGAGATGAGACGCGATAAATGTTGCAGGATACCGCTACCACGAGCATGACTGAGAGACGATGCGGCTTGCAAGTGGTAACGTCCCGTACGTGTCAGGCACGCCAACCAACGAGCAATGTCGTTCCTGCGTTTTTCTCTTTCCATCCTCTCGCTCGTTCTCGTTAACCCTACAAGGTGGACTTAAGACCTCCTTCGGACGAGCTATCGACGAAATGCTTTATGGACGACGTCGCAGAACAGATTTCTCTCTGGGTTACGCCATTTTTTACTTCGTTTCGTTCACACTTACGTTTCCACTTTGCTTCTATGATACGAATTGAATTTCTTTGAGAGATTAGATTGATTCGGGAGTTAAACCGACGTTTTACAAGATTTGAAGAGATGAGCGATGGAAAGTGCGTCAAATATTTCATTTAGAGACGAAAAAATATTTTCTATTGACGCTGACTATGCTTTTGTAAGGATTTTAATGGTTTCGAACCGGATGAACGTTGAAGTGATATTCTTCTTCTTTAGAATCGGCTCTTTATAGGTTCATGCGGAAGGAAAATGTATGAAAATGGAAAAAAATTTGGAATTTTTTCTGCAGACAATAATTACGATCGCCACATTGTACGGAGCTGAGAAAATTCGGCAACCGGACTTTGCGCATAAACCATGTACAAATTAGTATTTCTCGCACGGAAAAAATGTTTTTGTACTCTTAAAATATCCTCGAAACTACCCCGAAAAGTTCACTATGCCGGGTTATTTCCGTCCACCCAAAAACATTCCCGAAAACAATCGATTTTTTTGGCTTTTTGAAGCAGAACCCCCCCCCCCCTTAAAAATTGTATACTTTACGCATACGAAATTCAAAACTTTGCTACAGATTTATTTCTTCACCGTCGATTACAATAAAATAAATAACAAAGTTTTACAAAAAACGACGCTCATCTGCATCGTACGAGAAAACGTGATTATTTTGAAACCTAATTTTTAAACTCAACATTTTTCCCGGAAGCTTTTCAGTCCCTTAATGAGGCAAAGTGCCATTATTCGGCTGCTCCGTAGATTGTGTCCCGTCAAATTCGACCGGAGTCCCTTTGAACGTGACTCCGGCGTGGTTCCTCCCTTAAAAAAATGTTATCGTCAAATATGATTGTTGCTGTATCAAGTTGCGAGGGTTTCGCGTTGAAAAATGAATAAAAAAGAGAGTCGGAGCGGCGGTGAGGAGGAATTTAGCATGTTATAAAGTTCCAGGAACTGTTGTAAATCGTTGCGTCTTCGAGGACACATGACGCCATTCAAGGATACGCCGAACTCGTTTGCTTCGGCCTCAGACGTTTTGCCTCGAGACAAGTAATCTTTACAGCTCTCTAAACTCACTGTTTTTCGTGGTGCATATAAATCTCTATTACCGCGACCCCCATGTTCGTTCAAAAAGTGCCATATTTTCTGGAGTTGTGCCAGCAGCTTCCGCAGTTTGAATTTTCATGCGTCACCGGACGAAAATGAGGTTCCCGCTGTTGTTCCTCATCGTTGAAAATTTCGATAAACAAAATTGAAAAATCTACACGATTCCTCATTCCTGGGGATGCAATAAAACCGAATTAATTTCGTGGGTCTGAACACCGCTCGGTGCGAAACTCGCAACTTTTTGCTCCGAGTTTTCGCCATGGAAAATCAAAAGACGAAAAAACTGGGTCATCGCTGAGCCCCTTTACGCTGAAATGACGACTCGAAAACGACCAGACTAGCTCGAATTTCATTATGCGATCTTCTGATCAACGAAAAAGCATGCGATCCTCGAACTGAGAAGAGTCGAGAGGGTTATTGGCATGCCGTTAGATTCGCGGTGCTGAAACTTGGCGAAAAATCTACATAAAATGTATCTCGGATGTTGGCTAACTATATATCTATTGATCGTTCATTCATGCCGCCCTTGCGTCTCCCCCTGCAGCCCTCTCTGCCGCCCCTCGAACGCGCAACCTCCCCATCCTCCGCACTCGTGCCATTTCGCATCGTCGCGAGCAACTTACAGCCTCTCTCCAACTTCGCGACAACGAACCAACGACCACCACCACCACCACCCCGGAGAAGCCTCTTTCTCGCTTCATCTCTCGGTGCTACACACCGATGCTAACCGACGGAGCGCCATCCACCGACGACGACGACGACGACGACGACGAGGAGATCCCTCAGGACTGCCAACTCAAAACCAATTTCTTATATCTTTCTTCTCGCACGTGACACTTTAGCACCGACAATCTTTCAACGTAGCTTACGTTTATGGTCGCCTCTGTGAGAATCAGACTTGCCAACTTCGAAACGTTTCGTGCGGAAGAAGAACCGCGGAACGTTCGCAGGAATTAAAGAGAATTTGCTAACGAGATTGAGAAAGAGGAAGCGAAATTGGCCGGGGAGCTTCAACACGAAACTGCTGTGATTATTGTTCATTAATAGAGATTTCAGCTGAATTTAATCGTAACAATTTATGAAAACAGTATCCTTGTCGTTGAGGGGATTCGGTACGAGAAATCGGTGATCGAGAAGAGGTTGGATTTTGGAACGACAGTATTGTTACAACTCGCAGCTCCATTCGCAAGTGGAATCTAACAATGCGGGTCAGAGAGATTTTGAGGTTTTTGGTCTTCGAAGACTCGCGGATCGTGTGTGAGAAAGAACGATGTTTTATTAAAATGTTTTCAATTGAAATGCGTGATTGATCAACAGAATTCTCAGACTGAAAGTAAATCGGAAGGAAGTTTTTATCTTTGCGCATTTCAACATTTTTGGCTCAGAAGAATTCAGCCTCAGCGATCTGCATCAATATTTTTTTATTTTGATTTTCATCGTCCCCGAGTATATTCTTGCATTTATCGTCCCTTTGTCCCCACTTTTTGTAGGGGCTCGTAGAAAAATGTAAGAATAAATTATTTCTCGCATTCTACTGCAACATTTGCACAGGGGCTTAGGAAAAGCGTGCGGGAAACCCGGTTGGTATGGGCGGCTGCATTCTTGCTTAATTTCAGCTGACTGAGACTACCGGAAACGCAGAAAAGCGGTTACCCATCGCAGTATTGGTTTCGCTCAAGGTTGAATTTTCCGCATGACCGAATTGAATAGAAAAATTCAAGTCTCGCGCGGTTTTAAGCGTAGATCAGGAAACGACGTCGATTCGACGTGTCGAAATGGCAGAACTGACGTTTCTGAAAAAATACCTAAAACCTCGTGTAAATGGAATATTTATCATCAGAAATACTCGGAATGAAAAAATTTTTTTAATTTCACCTCGCTAAGTAGCCTGAATTTAATGTTATTCGAATCGATTGATCAGAGTAAAAGCAATCAATAGTTTTTTGCTCCCGTCCATGTGGCGATTGTTGAGCACTGGATGAGTTTCTCTCAGCGAACAGAAGAAGAAGCAAAAATTCTAGGAAATAATCGTTATCACAGTTTCAAAGCTTTCTCGTTGAGAAAGGAAAACTCGATAATTTGCGCGGTCCAACAATCAATCTAGGTCACCGGGAGTAAAATTGCGAAACAAAGAAACGTAAGCGTGTCGAGAGTTCTAGTTGGTATTTTGCAAATTGAAGAACGCTAGAGAGAAAGGGCGGGCGAGGAGAGTCATGACTATTGGAACACGTGTATATCAAGAGACTCGAAGGTTTTCGCTGTATATACGAAAACTGCAACTTAAAGCGCGGGGCAATTTAGTTCAACTTGTGTACAACGAGTACAGACGCACTCGTGCTATACGCCGGTATATAGTGTAGTATAGACACCGGCATGTTTTTATTTCATGCGACATTTCTAGTGCATCGCGAATAAAAACAGCCTTAACGAACTATTTTCTCATTCGTGACTGCGTTCGCACGTTGACGC
The DNA here is from genome assembly GCF_019457755.1 of Venturia canescens. NCBI lineage: Eukaryota > Metazoa > Arthropoda > Insecta > Hymenoptera > Ichneumonidae > Venturia > Venturia canescens. The sequence goes on from NC_057425.1 coordinate 7,730,618, forward strand.
AATTTGCGAATAGCAAAATGCGTTTATAGCTTCGTGATAGGTACGAAGACGAGTGGAAAAGGATGAATTTTCGTCGAGCACCTTGAAGAGTTTGCTCTCCCAAATACCGAAGTGATTCGAAGGAACGAGAAAAGATCAGTTTTGTCGTCGATCTTCCCAGCTTCCCGGTGGCGCCCCTTAATTTCTACACAACTGTATAAAATTACGTTTTTAACGTTCACAGATTACTCTGCGTAAAGTACACGAGCGGGCTCACGCAATTGAGCATTGGATGAGGTCAGCCGGCCAATGCGGCGATATGCGGCCAACGGGCTTAAGTAGTACAGGCCCGTAAATAGTCGGACGATTTTCAACCCACCCCGCTCACTAACGAGAATTTTTTTACCCCGAAAACTGCGAACATTAAACCTCGTAACATCTGGAGAGTAAATTATGCACTCCAAAGTCAACAAAAAAGTCTGGACTTTCGAGTGGTTAAATGAAACTCATCGATCAGTCGGAACATTAAAGTTGGATGATTTTCGTCCGCGAATAAATCGTGGCAAATGTATCGTGTCCCTACCACATTTTCGTGCTTTATTTGTGTCCATATATTTGCGGGGGAAATCGTGATTAAGGTTCAAATTAAAAACTCTGGCCAGAGCGCTATTTACGATTGTGAATGCTTCGTTGGATTCTTCGTTTCCTAAAATGCAAAAAATTCTATTTTCGTTTGGTTTATTTATCGGAAATAAACATTCGATATCGCGAACAATACTTTTGAGCTAACGAAGCGATCATTCGAGTCCGGTTATTTTTGTGTATTGACAAAAGAGGCTGTTTTCGAATAGAGCAGTACAAAACTTTCGATATTCAGCAAAGTAACGACGATCTCAAATCCATAAATTTTCAATGGAACACTTGATAATTCGTCGAAATCGAAAATTAGCGAAATAGAAAATTACCTCAGTAAAGAAAACATTTGAAGCAAACAAAAAAGCAACTAGTCATTAAAACAATAAAAGAAGGGTCGAATCACAACAGTTTTAGAAAATTCATTGAGGAGCACAAAACTCAAAACTGTTGATACGCATTCAACTCGACGATGCAGGAGAATTTTTTACGTAAAATCGTCGTGTGCCCCTAACGTCAAATGATCGGTGACTCCTGGGCTATGAAAAACTTGCCAAAAACGACTGCATCAACGACTGAACCTTCCATCGAGACCACTCTAGCCAAGTATTTAAAAAAACGACGAATAAATTTTCGTTTAGTAAATAATTGAAATTGTCACGTCCGAGGAATTACAGTTGGTAAAAGACTATGAAACGCCCCGCTCGCACACGAATCTCTTTGATTTTCATCCTATCACGGTAATCCAATTCCGACGTGCCCAACTCGACATCCCGCCAACATCGTAATAGTCCAGTAAAATAGCGAAGGAGCAGATAAGAATTAGCCAGTAAAGAGTCATCGGAACGAGAAAAAATCAAGCAAACATGATAGAAAAGGGCAGAAGAAAAAAAACTAAAATAAGGCATTTTCTTTCGAGGAATTGTCGATTATCTCCGAATCCCAGAGCAGTTTAACGTACAGGGTACGAATTTGTGTAACAGTGTTAGAATTGAAAATGGAAATTGCTCTCGCGCACTCATACGATTCGTGTGGGAATAAGCAGAGGAATATTTGACGCTCCCAATTTTCACTTAATTGAGCGAGAAAACAAGTTTTTCCTTTCCGAATCATATAATTGTTTCTCTCTTTGCCCTACCCTGACTTAAGTTCACGAAGATCGAAACCGTTCTGGCGTTTGCGTTACTCGAGGTGTTCGTCACAGAAGCCAACAACAACCACAAATTCAAAGTCTCTTCATTTTCAGAATCATATAAAATCCTCCATTTCTGCACTCCCCGCATTCTAAAAATGAATAAAAATACTCTCGTTCCCCACGAACGTTGTCAGAGAGTATTCGAGTCACAGCTCTTTTCACTCGAGTCTTAAAGCCCGATTTGACCACCCCGATTGAGGTGATCGAGTAATAAAAAAGAGAATTTAAAGAAAAAAAAAAAAGAAAAAAAAACTCGAATCCATTGAAAAAAGATGCTTTACGAAACAGTGCTGCGTATAGATGGAAAATGTGTACGTATACGTGGAAGCGAGTCGGTGGTAGGCTGGTTATATTCTCAGGTGGCTCTCACTCACCTCTAGAGGGAGGCAGGGGCTGGATGCGGCCATGTTCCTACATGCGTTCGAGCCTCTGCCCTGCTGGCGATTCCCGTGTCACCCCCCGTATACACGGGACCACTTAAACACACAAACCCGGTCAACACCTCGGGTGCACCTTTTAAAACTGAACTTCTTCGCTTATGCCTCCTTAAGGAAAGCGCACAAATCCTGCGGGGATCCTGCGTCTTCTTCTTCGTCCTCTGCCTCGTCCACTTCGTTCACCCTCGCGACTATTCCTGGCTTCGTCGTGTCGTTCCTCTCTTGTTTTTATTCTCTTTCTGCATATACGTAGATACAAATATATATATGTACGTGTATATATGTGCCTCCTGGTTACGTCTTGCTTTTCGCACTTTTGGCGCTGCACTGGTTCGGCCTTACTTGCTTTTTTTTCTCCTATGCATACACTGGGCTTTTATATCGAGCCTGTGGCCTCTATGACTTTACTTACTACACCCTTGGCTGAGCCAGCTCTCTCGCTCCTTCTTGCTCTTTCTCTCTCTCTCTCTCTCTCTCGTTGCAGCTTCTTTTCTGGCTCTATCGCCCTCTCTCCGTCTCGCTTAGACTCTACCTCTGTTCTTTCCTGGCTCGTCAATACGGCCAGATCATGCCTGCAGTTTTTTATCGAATTCTCTCGGTAGTGCAGGACTTTTTCACATGGTTTATCTCGTGTGTAGAGCGTAACTGGTGGACTCGTTAATGACGAGAATGCCCCGTCCTTGTCGTCCTCGCAGTCGTGATCGTTCTTCTCACCCTCCTGGGTTCTCGGCCTCGTCTTCGTTCGCGTTTTCGTCGTCGTCCCTGTCCACCCTATTGCCTTCGTCCTCGTCGCCGTCGCCGTCGTCCTTCTCGCCGTCCTTGTCGCAGACCCTGTCACTGTCACCTTCACCAAGCACTGTCAACCACCACTGTACCACCGACGCATAACACCGACCGTGCCGCTTGTTTAGCCCGTTAAACGCTCTCGACCCGTTTCAAACTCGGACACATGCACTCACCGACACGGGCCCACTCGCTCTCCCGCTCGCTTTCTCTTCTTCCCTCTTGCGTTCCCCGTCGTTCGACCACTAGAGGAAAAACTTTCGTGGTTCACGACCGACCGAGAGAAATTCGCGTCTCGAGCCACTGGTTTTTCGCTCTCTCACTCGCTTTCCCGAACTCCCTTTCTCTCCCTCTTGCCCTCTCGTCTTCCTCTCTCTCTCTCTCTCTCTCTCTCTGTCTGCAGACGTTTTTTTTTCCAGCGGAACGACAAAACCCCGCGCCACCAGAGACACTCTCCTTCGTTCCTTCTCTCTATCGTGTGTCGTACGAAAAAAAAGCAAAATCCCGTTTTTTAGTCCACTCGCAAGAAGTCACTCACTACCTACGCGAGCATCGAGCTCGTGGCCACAGCGGGACGGTCGCTCGACTACGTTTTCCTCGCATATACAGCTCCCACTCCCCTCTCGCCCCTCCGCGCTTCTCCCCTCCACTGCTCTCCGGCCGCTCGCGAATCATCCCTCACCCCTCCGAGCTTCGCCCTCTCTCGCGTGCTCCTTCGCCGCTTTCTCTCCCTTCCGCTCTCTTTCTCACACCAACATTTCGACCGACAGCGAACTCGCTCCTACTCTTGTGGAAGCCAACCGAAAGCTCAGGGCCGTGCTTCGAGGCTCTTGGACAACACCGGATTGAAAAATCGTGAGCAACTATCTTGCTTCGGCTGCATACGAAACTTTGCGCTTCGTGTATCAAACACTGTCAATAACTCCAAGCCTGAATAGTCCTCATGCACGTAGAATGTTGAAAAACAACGTTTGAACTGGGAAACTAACAACTCCGAAGCGTGCTGCTTCGACCCTCGAAATAACTGCGGCATTTCGACATGCCCATTTTTCACCCAACTGTGAGCGAACTAAACATTTTTTCGACCAATTTTTCGTCGTCCTTTTTCACATTTCCCTTTCTTCATTTATTTCCAACAATAGTTTCTTCGTCATATTATTCACGTCGTTCCGGGACCGTAAAACTGCTCCGTCGCCATCCTGGAAGCCTCGAAATGGTAATCGATCCAAAGACAACTGGCAAAGAGTTTTCGGTGCAGCATCAATTCGAAAAATGCCCGCTCCTTTTCGCATGATTCGTGACGCGAATCGTGGCTCGGTTGATCGTGCCACTCGCGAGATGTCACCGGTGGTTAAAGAGACGGATTCTGGTATTGGTGGTATTGGTGAATGCGAGAAGGTGAATTCAACGAGCCACGTGAGTGTGACGCGTCCGCGAGGAGCAACGAGGGCTCGGGGGTGTTGGTACGCGGTGTATATAAAACCCGATACTGCGGCGAGAAGCGGCGGGGATTGAACGGAGCTTGCGCCCAAAGGGAAGGGGAGGGTTGCGCTTACGAAAGCGCGCGTGTCCCTCTTAGCGAGGAAATGTGGCAGGAGCGTATCTTCGTACGCGGGGAACCCGCGGTTTCGATCTCCCCGAAGCACAGCCCCTCACTGAGCTCGGCTGCGAGGAAAGCTCTTTTACTCTCCTTCTATTCTCTTCGTCTCTCACTCTCTACGGTACGTTCACCGCTACCGTCTCTCATTCCTTCGCAGTACATGCATACACGTATATTCGTATCGGTCGAACGGTACGACTGTACGAAGCTCAAGGTAGAGTTGTACGAAGCTCACCGCCATTAGAGTCTATCGCTGCGACACGCGATATTATTTTATTACACACATTCCCCCCGCTCTCGCATGACCGCTCGAGCAGGCTCTTCCGAAACTCGGTGCTGGCAAAACGGGATCGACTTTCCGTCTGGATGGCTAACCGAAATTCACGGCGTCGCCCCTCCTGCGCGCGAGTTCGGCCGACCTGAGCAATGGGCAAGCAAATAATTAAGTCGGCGTCAATTAATATTCCGAATCTGAAGTTTCTATCAATTTCCGTGGGAGCGGATCACTCGGGTGACGAGGACCCCGGCGGGGATCAGAGTCGTAAGAAACGACGTGGAAATGAAACGTGGGGGAGGAAAAAATGCGGTTGGCCTCGGGACCAAAACGTCTGTGCGCACGCGTTTTTATAATTGGCGGGGCGATCTTAATTTCCGGACGAAACGAGGGGCAGTCTCGATCGAAGATATCGATCACGCGTGCCGAAGCGAACCAGCGACCCGTTCTCCGTTCTTCTTCTCCGTCTTTCTTATTTCGTAATGGAAAAAGTAAATAGATCTCTCGTATAAGTAGGAAATAAAATCATGGTTAAGCTCCTGGGGTCAAACATTCAAATGTCAAATATGAGCTTAAACTTCGGCCCGAAGGGAAAATGCGATTGAAGCACGGGCGACGAGGCCACACGAAAACTTTGAAGACTCAATCCAACGTTGACCGACATATTCCATCGCGTTTATAAAAAAGAACCGGAAACGCTAAACGGCTGTGTTGTTCCTCGTGGCCGTTCTCTTCTCTCGTTTCAATCAAGCTCCGTTACATGAATACAGAAAAACGATCGTACACGATTCAATCGTCTTCTTCCGTTTCACGGTTAAGATACGATTGTGCGATGGTTATCGAAGGGAAAGAAAAATTCAGAGCGCCTCTCTCTCTCTCTCTCTCTCCCGCGGCTTTGAAAACAGCGTGGCGAGCAGCAGCCGGTAGGCAGGCGAGCAGTCAGGCAGGCAGGCAGGCAGGCAAACAGGGATCATATACAGGCGATGGGAGCAACGAAAGAGAGAGAAAGAGAGAGAGAGAGAGAGAGAGACACGTGGGGCGAGGTGGGTGCTCTGGGTTTCTGGGGTTCGGCTGTTCTCCTTTCCATCGGTTGCAAACCTCCGACCCTTCGTGCCCCGCGCGCCCTTCTCTTTCGCCTCCAGAATCAACCCCTACAATAGTCAGCCTGGCTGGCAATCGGTGCGCGCGCACACGTGCACACAACAAAACATCGACACGCACGAATGGAAAAAGATAAAGAGAGATGGGTGGAGGCACACACGGACGGAGGGACACACAGATATACATCGAAGTTCGGGAGAGGCTGCTGGAATAGGACGAATGTGGAACAGTAGGTCAGCGCACTCCGTGAACCCCGCGGCCTACCCTCCCTCTTTCGTTATCTCGCTCTAACCCTCCCAATATAAATGTATAGATATAAATTCGTGCACAATTTGCACGACATCTACATACACCTCTTTATCTATTGGCCTATCGCTTTATATATACGTGCGTTTTGATAGGCCGCGTGGAGCTCACACTGGTACAAACTCTTTTTTTGTCAATTGCTTGCTATTTTCCTTCCTCCTTTTTTTCCCTACTTTTTTCAAACCTATTCATTCGGACAGGCCATTTTCAAAAGCACTCTCTTAATCTCCGTTCAACCTGAAAGCTATTCATGCGAGTATAAATATATTTTCAATCCCCGTTGGAAAATATGAGAGAAAAAACAATTAACTCTTCGGACTTGTAGCAGCGATGTGTGCCGAGCGAAGCGGGAACACACGCGTTGCCATGTTATTATTAATGGACAAACGGTCCTATGCTGGATAATAGTTTCGAATCTCTGGACGATCAAAGGAGGAGAAATGAGTTAAGGAAGATCATGCTTCACTTGTGATTCAAAAAGGCAACTAAACTTTTCTGCTCTTTCGATGATCAAAGAAACGAATAAAATTTATTCTCGCAATTATTATAATTACGTGTAACTTGTTTGTTGAGATTGATCTATTTTTAATATTATGATTGCGGTTTAAATACTTTCGTAGAGTTAAATCGTCAAGCAAAATGTGACAACAGCCATTTTCCATTTATACGCGTATGCATATCTAAAATTAAATTTTAAACCAGCTCGCTCATGGTGTTGTCAAACCTTCCACTGTTTATCTCCTTATTACTCGTTAACTTTAAATAAGAGTTTTTCTTTTGCCATTCCCAAGTGATTTTCACCGGTAACAAGGCTTTCTCAAGACATCATTGATATCTAAAAACATATTATATTTCTTTATTCTCGTTCTTGGCTCTCTAAAGTTGGGAGGATCCCATTTCATTGAATCCAAATCGTCGCACAGAAAATGTGATTTTCGTTAATTGTTTTCTCGACAGCTATAGACGATAGATCCTATAATAATTCCGGGAGTAGATGCACGCTGTATATTTCTGGCATATTTCCAAATTTAAACTCTCAAAGTTGGAATTTTCGATTTCCATTAGATTCGCGTGATCTCTAGATTCCCGGAGGATCGTATTTTATGATATTTAAAGATATTATCACTCTAAATGAACGTCAGAGTTATCAATTCAAAATTGTAAATAAACGTTTTCAACTCATCTTCTGGCGAATGAAATTACAAGCCATTAATTTAACGGGGATCCATCACTGACTGAACTCCAAATTCCATTCGTTCCTGGCCAAAATACTACAGTTTTTTCTTATGTAAAAAATCGCTTTAGAGAGGTTATACCAGTACTCGTTACTAATTTCTTTCAACCTTTAACTTTATTACTAATAAAAGACAATCGTCTCGAATTTTTTCCCAGACCTTCGTTACATGCTTAATCGTTATTGTTGTGTACGTTTTTCATAAACTTCGTAAGAAGCGTTCATTCGTTATATGGGAAGATAAACGATCTTGTACGCACAGTTCCTATAACCCTGCGTATTTTTCTTCGTATTTAAACACGTTTATCTCAATAACCGATAAGACGAACCATTTAAAATTTGGCGTGTCAGTCGACTAGCCGTTTAAACCCTGTGTAAATTTTAAAAGAAAACCGTTTCGTGCATCAACTGTCTTAATACTTGCTGATTTATCATCGATTTGATGATATTTCATTAGATATTAATTGCGGTCGATTTACATCTGAGGACGACGAAACTTTGTATATAGCGAGTTATAAGAAAATATTGACTCCTCAGTGATTTTGCATGATGCAGAGTCCTTATAACGAACAATGCGAACGAATGGTCAAAAAGTGCGAGGATTATTATCATAAATCGTATGCATTAATCGAACAATGAATACTCGAAAATGAACAAGAAACAATCAATTGAATTTGCCAAATTTATAATGAGGACATGCACAATGTTCGAGGATTCGATAATTCAGTAGAAATTCGTTTGCCAATAAGCGAGTTCTTCCAGCCAATTGAATCGCTCGCATCGGGCACTCCTCATATACAATTAACCCATGTAATAATCCCGATTTTCGGAACTGTTTATAGTCGTTATGATTTATTATTGAGTCAAAAGATGGCACGAGAACGCGCGTACATATAGAGAGGCGGAAAGTGCGTGCTCGTTACTGCGACGTTGTCGCGAAAGGTCCGCACGAAAAATCGATTATCGAAGTTTCTTGTAAGGACAGACAAAGACGTCGGTTCATTTCCAGCCGTACGTTGCTGCAATTTTGACCTTTTTTATTATTGCTTTCCTTCGTATTCAACGTTCGAAACAAAGATGCGAAATCGTGGATACAAAAAGCGAGGCCGTTTATCCTTACAGTTAGAGTCCTACGAAGACTTTTGTTCCCACGTATTAATTAACTCGCGTTTTCGGTTTTAACCTAGAAAATACGGCTGTTGGGGTGCGCGCGTTCGCCTACGCTCCGAATGTCGACGCGTACGTGCGTGGAAAGCTTCTCATCCTCGTGTTACGCGAGCATCGTCGAGTTCTTTGGCGACCGTCGCGTCACGCGCGCTAATGATTGCGCGACGAGCGTACCACGCAAGAAATTTTTCAAGTGCGAGCCTAAAGCAAGCTTTTCCTACGAATTTACGAAGGGGAGCCATGCTTCATTAGCGCGAGCAATATTTTTTTACGTCGATTCGATGCGTTTATCTTTCACGCTTGGCCTCCTCGCGATGAATAACGAAATAAATGAATTCATCGAAATTGACGTGAGCGTGTTGCGCGCGCAAAACTGATACACACTCTCGGGATATCGTTGCCGCGAAAATTCTCTCTGCAACCTCCAAAATATCGAAATTCATTGGAACGCGTGCCAGCGTCAATCCCAACTTTTGTCGCCCTCCGAGTTCAAAACTTTCCATTCAATTGTCCAACAATCTCTCGAAGCCAACGATTCCAGCTGATTTCGTGCCCCCATAAACGGCGACAGGTTGAAAGAGCAGGGAAAAACAAGCCGAAATACAGCCGCGGCGTGTGACCTGCAGGTGCAGAAAACTTGACCGAGTTCTCGACCCGCACGCGGTGCAGGGCGACCTAGATATCTGCAGCCCTACCCCTGTGAAGCCCCTCTCCGCCCCTTTGCGAACGTTTCTCTCTCTCTCCCCCGGTCTTTATCTCTTTGCGAGTGTTCATGGCTTCTGTGAGCAATCCCAACGACTCGACCTAGTAGATTCGTTGTCTCTTGCGATCAGCCGACCCTCCGCGCGTATCCAGTTCCCCCATGAGTCTGGTAAGCCCCATAGCCTGATGCGCACCCCGAGCCTCGTGCTCTTCATATGCACACATGCGGACACGCGCGCATATATTTATGCGTGTACACGTCGCAGCGTGGCAGGGTTGGGAGCTCGATCAAGCAACCCCAGCTCCACTCCCGCTCTCTCCGTCCGCCCTGCTTTCCGGTCGTTCGGTTAACACGAAACTTGCTGCGTTGGCAGCGTGTCCCGAACTCGGTTGCGTTGAATTATCACGGATTTCTCGTTATTCGATGAAAATTCACATTATTTTAGTGTTTTGAGGATTTTGGGGAAAATCGAAGGAAAAGTTACAAACATCCTGACGGATTTAATCGGTCGGTCGTTCGCGCGCTGATTGTGGACAATGTTCGCGCGGTTTTTTTCACTTTATATTAGTTAGAGAACACCGATGCGAAATGCTTTTTGCCCGATTTCACAATTGATTTATCGTTATTCCGGTGGAGATCGAAGTATCATGAAAAATTTGCATTCAAAGTAAATCACTGGAACGAATTACCCGAGGCTCTCCAATTCAATATGTCGCGGACGGTTCGAGCTTATTCGCGGATTCGAACGCTGTTCATGTGCAATTGATATGCCCGCCGAGGTGCGCTGGCACAAAACGTAGAGGCAAAATCGGGCACCTCAAAAATTGTGGAAATTCTTTTGCTTTTGTATTCCGGTGGTTTGGATTATTTGTTGAGAGAAGAATGAAAAGGACTGCATGAAAAAATTTAAAAAAAAAACTTCGGAGAAGAAAAAAAAGGAGAAATTTTTAAGGAATTCTAATTTTTTTGCGACTGCTTTTTGGAGGAGGCAGTCAAGAAACATTGTATCGAAAGTGCGGTGAAAAAAATTCAACAATTTTTAAGAACCATCTCGTTATAACCCGCAAGAATTTTCTTTTTATTCGAAAACTGAAAAAATCTCTGTACATTTCTTAGTATTTGAGAGTGATGAATATCAAACTTCTGAAAATTACGATAAAAAAAAGAAGAAATTTTGAAATAATATGAAAATCGGTAAAAAGGAGAAATTTTTAAGGGATCTAATTTTCTTGCGACTGCTTTTTGAAAGAAGAAGTCAAGATGCGTTGTACCGAAACGGGAGTGGAAAAAATTTCACCAATTTTTAAGGTACCCCATTTGCCCGAAGATTTTTTTCTCTCTTTTTTCGAAAATTGCAAAACGTTTTTTACGCTTTTTAGTATCTGAGAGTAAGAAATTTTGAAAATCAGGATATTTCCTTAAGTAACTCGTTTTGCCTCCCCTACATCTAAACCGTAAAAGTAAATGATCATGTCGGGAGTAAAAATGACACTGTCACTTGTACAGTCCTTTATGAGACGACAAACGACGTAATTAAATAGCGATATCCCGTGAGGGAGCTCCATGAGGATAATGTGCATTTTTATGGCTACAGCATTGCAGTTATTTGCATTTCAATGCGGAGTGCAATTTTTGTCGTGTTCTTGGGAGTAATACGCGAACGTAGGAGTACTCAGCCCAGTTTCGACGCATTTGCAATTGAGTCCTCCGAGTGACAAGCTCTCGAATAATTAATAAACAATCTGCTAATTAAATTGAGTTAGGAATTGACGTTATTGTGCGCCTCGTTATCAGGCTTTTGAATTTTTAACTCTTTTTTGTTTTACGGAGCAACACCCATTCCAAAACGTCTTTCACGCTCGGTGGAAAAGCTGGTAATTTCGGTAATGGCCTAGGGGAAAAAATAGTTATCGAGAGACGCGGTAGCGGCTCGGCGCCAACTATTTAAAGAAATAGCCATCGCGATGCTGCACACACTCACGTACGCGAATATTGCTGCTTTCGTGACGTCACAACCTTTTCAAATCGCTCTCGTACGGTTCAATTCTCAAAACAAATGAACCGCTCGATGCGGAAAGACCTTTGCATTTTTAATTGGACTAACAATCGTTCCGGCACTTTGGCTCAGCTTCAAACTCGTACAGAACAAATAATTAGCTAGATCGAGATGATTAATGTTCTAATTATACGAATACAGCAGTGGCATGTGGGCGCGAAAATGACTTTTTCTACTTAGTCTTTCCAAACATTTTTCTTATTCGAAATTCCGCTCCAGGATTTGCCACGAACTTAGCTCCGTGCCCCGAATTTACAAATTATTCAGCAGAGTTGGTCAATAATTCAAGAAATTTCGCCAGGTCTGTACACACACACACACACACACACACACACACACACACACACACACACACACACACACACACACACACACACACAGCTGTCGAGTTCCTTCCTGTATTATTACTCCAACAGTTCTGCTACACCGTTGGACTACCGCGGGCATGTAATACTCGAATAACTTTTTCTTCCCTTTTTTCAGTTAGTTTCACGAGTTTGCGAAGGTCTTCGCTCTCCCTCAACACCGCATTCTGCTTTTATTATTCCTCTGAAAAACTTCAATATACTGAAATACATTAAACACTTGATGCTTTTAACGGCGAAAAAAGTCTAATTAAAAACCATTCATTGTATGTGAACTCAACAATCATTTCCTGGAACTGCCGCACGAGCCTCGGATTTCATTGCGTTCATTAAAATCGTCCCACATTACACAAATGTGTGGTGGGCGGACAACGAATTCCGGCTCTTCCAAGCTGAGCGTCAGTTTTCTACCTTAAAAAGCAAAACGAAATCCGGCGCGTCCGTTCGTAGCGATACGTAAATATGCCTCGCTGTACGTTGACGACGGCGAAAAATCAATTTTCGTTAGAGCCACGAGGAAGTGGGATATCATCTGACGAGAACAGCAGCGAAGAGAACGTACAATTTTCAATTCACGTTGCAAAGAAAAATGAAAATTCTAGGAAAAAAGTAGGTACGATGAGAAAATCACTCGCCGGATTTTTACCGAGTCTGACCAAGTCCGGAGTGTTCTACTGATTCTTCTGCATCTCCATGTTCGAGGTTGAAAACTTCAGTTCTACAGTTTCGTACGCGTCGCGGACATATATATGCACATGGATAAGAATGAAGACGCATCGCGTTGGATCGCCGGGTGCATTACACGCGATACATCCTTTATTGTCCATATTTAAAATGGGAGAACTGACATTTAAATCATATTTAATGAATGATAAATAATTTCGGAGTAAAGAGTATGCAAATGTGAATAAATGTTTGTTATACTCGTAGAGTTTTGTGGGCGAAAAATTCTTGGCGAAACGGGAAGAAAAAAGATAAAAAAACAATTGTCGAAGAAACGACGACGCCTCGACGTTCTATTGTTAGAATTAACATCGCGTGTCTGGACTCTTCGGGGTTACGAATTATTACCCTAATTATCTTAATCACCCGCGCCCCCCGCCCCGTCTCCAGATCTTTTCCTTCGTCGCATTTTTAAATATACATGTATATTCTCTGTTTATACACACAGAACCAGTGAATTTTATGCGCATACATTCTCCGCCCGTAGCGCTCTATCCGGTTCCTTCGCAATGTTCAAATCAGCTGAACAAGTAAAAACTCTTGAAATTTCGCTTTTTTTTACACGTGGACCAACTTTCGAAAAATTCTTCATCAGTGCGAAACTAAGGAAAACGAGCACACTCGACGGATAAATATGCTGCCGCCTACGGTTGACCTGGCAGACGGATTGAGCGGGAAGCAAACATTCCTGGTAAACAAAAGTGGGCAAATGATTTTTGAACTGAAAAACACGGTGAAACGTTTCCGAAAATTTGATCGACGAGCGTTTGTTATCGAAACTCACTTGCTGAGCAACGAATAAAGGCACGAAGATCATTCCATTTCTAGTTTCAATTATTGGTTATCGGCTCGAAGTCAAAAAAAAATATTGAAACCAATGAAACGTCGAAGATTGAGGAAAAGGGACGTGAATGGGGAAACAAAGGGTTTTCAACCAAAAACGCAGTTTGAAAGCCTTCCCGCGCGCAGCTCTCTGGCGACACACTTCTCGTATAATTAAAAACTCATGAACTTACATCGCGGAAAAAGTAAATAAAATATTCATCCAATATCGCAATCCAACGTTCAGTCAACGAGAGCAACGCCAAATTTTATGGCCACTATAATTTTTCTTGTTTATTTGTCAAAATCTTAATGAGCGTGGGTAAAAAGCCAGAAATACTATCGGAATGGAATTTTTCGTGATCGATAACCTATTTTTTTTGCGCAGACTGCTACCAGCGAAGGGGTCAGCTCGAGAGAGATAATTTTCTGCAAATGCTCGAGTCTCAGACAAAATGGTAAAAAAACAAATTTTATTTTCAGACAGGGATTGAGCAAAGTTGTCGTTATTCAGATTGAAAAAGTTTATTCGTTTTGTATGAACAACTGAGGATCACCGCTGAACCATCTCAATTGATGGATGCATTGATAACGTGCTTCTCGAATCTGATGACTAGAGCGAGCTGTGGGATTTAGCCACATTCGCATAAAACGGAGAAGAAAAAATGTTTTTTTCCAGTCAAGTCACCGGCCCATTTTTCATCTGGGCAACGAGCGAAAATAAAAGAGAAAAAATAGAGGGTGAGAGCTTTCGCGCTCCCTTAACCCTTTTCTTTTGTGCTCGGAATTTATGCCAGACGAGAAAAATCGCGGCCACGCAGCGGCGTTAAGACAATAAGTGCAATGAGGCGCACCCTGGGTTTGGGCCGATGCTGCACATCCATCGAGGATTATACGAGTGCGAGCACGTGGGGAAAAGTCGTACCATATATTCTTTCATAAACATTGTATCTGCGCCCACTTTCGGATGCACTAGTTTCAATAGAAATTGGGCATCGAGTCGCTCGAGGTTGGCGGGAACACAGGTAATCGAGCTGATTAAAATTTTCATCCAAAATTAAGCAACAATATATCCGATGCTTCGGAGACCGAAGAAAATGAATTTGGAATCAATATTTTTTTCCTCTTAAGTACACCCAAAATTGAAAGTATTGAACCAGCCGCGAGTCGGACTCTCTTCGAAGGGCGCAAAGTCCCCGCGGAAACCCGGTGTTTGCCGCATGTGTTTGCTCCGTTTGTACAGGAGCAAAAGAAAAAAACGATGGCGATGAAACTCGACGATTTAATTTATTTGTAAGGAAAACTAACTGAAATATGGGGACGTAAATCTGACGTAAAACTAGAAAACTCGGAGTCCCTCGTGTTGCTGGAGAACGAGAAGCGGAAGGGAAACTGGGAGACTTTCATTCCCTGATGGGATCGGGGAACCGTGGATGAGGATCTAGCGAGCTCAGAGCGTTCCTCGGCGGACCCGCGGATTCCTATATAAACGTATATACACGCGTTTACGAGGTAAGCAGAGCTTGGAAAAGCTCTATAGAAAGATAAAGAAAGTATGAGGGTGACGAGTGCGAGCTTGTAAAAGAGAGGGTGGAACTTTAGAGGGATGAGAAGGAGGGCGGAAGAGGCTGGGGGTGGAAAGCCCTCTCGGTATCGCGGGGGTCGAGAAAATGTGGGACGTCGAACTCTCTAGGATCGTACATGCCGCCGCATGCTCGCGCCTATACGTGAAACGAGAACCAACCCCAGCGGAGAATCTCGCGCGCCACGAGCAGGCTTCCGTGTGCGGAGAACGGCCAGAGCCAGCACCAACTTTTGGCCCTCCCTCGCTCCCGCCGCTTTCATTCTTTACCGCACATATTTTCAGGTCTACGATGCTTCGCCAACCTCTCGTATGCGTCATTGTCATCGTCTTCGATACTTTTATCTCTATCCACATGGGCAAACTGCTATGCGATACTCCGATAACAAATGCCAAGCTCACCGGTTCCTTGAAACATTTTCTCTACCGTGTTTTCCAACTTCTCTCAACTCGATTTATACACGCTTTATCGAAACTGGAAATATTCCGTTTGAACTAATGTTGAATTCGTGGAAATTTTTCGTGAGATATTGATTCGAGGGGGATTGGAGATTCGAGGAGAAAACAATTAACGAAAATCACATTTTTTTAGGGGTTGTACACAGCCTCTTATGGCAGGCGCACTTCCTGTCGGGCGATTTGGATTCAATGAAATGGCATCCTCCCAACTTTAGAGAGCCAAAAACGCGAGTAAGAAAGTAGAATTTTTTTAGATGTCAATGGTGTCTTGTCAACGAATAAGTTGCACAAAATTTCAATAATTGCGAGAATAAATTTCGGTTCTTTGATCATGAAATGAGGAAAAAGTTCAATTGCCTTTTCGAGCCACAAGTATAACGGCATGATCTTTGAGTGGAACGAAAATCAGAGAACAGAAAAACTGAGCTCAGTCTCGGTAAAATCTTTCCCGCCGATCAATTTTTCATGTCCGCATTGAGTTTAACTTGTATTCAAGATAACGAGTTAGTACAGAAGAAACACGTGCCCACACACCAGTGAAACCCCAATCCCCCAGCTGCAGCGGACTTCGAGGAAAACTTGAGGCGAAACATTTTTGGAAAACGCCAAGTTCTCTATTTTTTATACGGCTTGCACGCGCGGTTGTTAAAAGTTGCCTTGATTTCGCACGAGCACGCGAGCCTCGAAGCCGAGAGGATCGGCAAAGGGAGGGGGGAGCGTGTAAGGAAAAGTGCATGCGATGCAGTTATAACCGCCGCGTCGAAACATGGACCATTTCACGCTCGATCGTCGGTGTCCCGATTCCCAAAACGTCGAAGCAACGTTTTTATTCGAGACAAAGATTCCGCGGGGGCGAACATTTT
This sequence comes from Venturia canescens, assembly GCF_019457755.1. NCBI lineage: Eukaryota > Metazoa > Arthropoda > Insecta > Hymenoptera > Ichneumonidae > Venturia > Venturia canescens. The sequence continues at coordinate 7,746,900 of NC_057425.1, forward strand.
TAAAGAAAAAGTGGCTAATGATTTCTGAGTAGCCCCGCTGCTCCCCGCGAGCGTAAAAACTCAACGATCATCTTTGACAGAAGCGCCGTAAGCCCGCGAGCAGGTTTACAACCCCTTAAATTGCACATGAAATTCCTCGTGTACTTTTTCCGCCACGCACCTGAGTTCCAGCATATGCAATATGTGTGCACGCTTTTATATTTATATCGTGCTGTTTAGGTACCTGCAATTACATAGTAATATTCAAGCATATTTATAGACACGAAGACACTCGCGAAGGTACACACACACACACACAGACGTGAGCATCATCCCTGGTCCGTCGCACCTGTCAGAGGGCCTCAACTGCCTCTACTCCGGGGATTTAACCAAGTAGGCTACGTCCTTATCACTGGAAAGAGTACACAAGTCTTGGGATATGTGTTGAATCGTGAAAGCGTATAGGAAGTACGAAGAGAAGGCGCTATAGAGTTGAACAAAGGTGGTCTATATAGAACACCTTTGTTTTGATCACGTTGCCTCAACGGACACGAGCTGCCTCTGATAGAGAAAGCGCGAGAAGTGGAGAGAAATTACTGAACGACGACAAGAGAAAGAGAGCGAAGAGAGAGAGAGAGAGGAAGAGGGAGGGACGAGGGGGGAGCAATTCGCCTCCGTCGGCTCGCAAGGCTTCTCTCTTACTATAGTTTTTTCCTGTGTTGCCTACAGCCCCGTTCGCTGCGAGATAAAGAGAGACATTTTTAGAGCCACAGGACGACTCGGAGCGCACATGTATTCGAGGAGTAAGTAAAAAGTGAAGAAAAAACGGAGAATAAAGCGCCTCGGGGGCCGCTGGCCTGGGGCTGATTCCTCGGTTTTGAAGGGCTTGAGTCTACAGGGAAACTGGAAACGAGAAAAGGGGCAAGATTGCTGGTTGGTTCTGGCTCGAGAAGCAGGATGCCTCCAAGACCGACGACTCTTTCGAGGACCATTTTCCTCTTTTTGGGTGCTGGGTCTGCTCCTCGCTCCTCCCCGTGTCTCGCGGCGTGTCTCTTCCTACGGACAATCGAAATATCGAGAATAATGAGAAAAAGGCCAGCCCTTCGCGACTGCAAAGGAAGTTCGGATCTCTGGAAACTCCACTTTTGTCGACGACTCGTTCTTCATCGAGATTTATACACGTGCGTGCGCATCGAACTTTGGCTGTTGCATTCACTTCTCGTGATTTAATCGGCTTGAACGTTATTCGCGAAGAGAATCACCCGAAAAGTTTAGCGGTACAAATCTCTTTCTGGTTTCACAGAAGTCTGTCAGAGGGCTACGGATGCAGCGGTCTCGCGTCAGCGCAGCACCACCCCCGCGCCAATGAGGCTCCGAACCTTTCTTTTCTCCTCTTCCAAATTTTAGCGCACACCGAGAAAATTCTATCTTTAATTAATTAAGGGCATACCCACTTTAAGCAAAATCGACATTCACACAAAGGAATCGCTCCCATTTAAAATTAAGCATAAACTTCCTCACCAGCTCATTATGTGAAATAATCACTACGAAATCGACATAAGTATAATGTAAATATGTAAATATTGTATATACACCTTAGCTCTAAAAGAATTAGCGGTAAGATAACAAATAAGTCTGATAGTTCAACTTTTAGCTAAATAAACATAAAACCATGATTCGGAGAAACCGCGATAAATCCCACAGTAAGCAATAAAAAATCCCACAGTCGCAAATAAAAAAATCAAAAAATGTACAAGCATTGTAATAAGACTCATGAATAAAGAGGATTTTAAACTTCTCCTCTTACTTGAACTAATATTATATAAATCTATAATTAAGCCACTAATGTTATATGCTTCCCCAGTGTGGGGTAGCACTTGTAACTGCATCATCAAAAAATTGGAAATTATATAAAATAAAACTCTAAGAATGATATAATAAAAACAGAATGGAGACTTCCAAACGTAGAGTTAAGAAAGCGTTAAAATCTACCTGAATTAAGAGCTGACATCCATAAATTCACTAAAAAAACTCTACATGGAGGAAATCATAAATGTACCTTCACTGTGTGATGTAAACAAAATAAGAAAAGACGCGCTCCCGTTGAAATTAAAACACAAATTACCGCAACACGTAATCGAGCATTAAACATGCATTTAATCTAGCATGCATTAAGCATGCATTAATTGTAAACAGTGTACAGTGTACACAGTAAAAGCATTGACCGCTAAATTAGATATAAGCAAGCAACTTCTCTGATGAGGTTATTTCTCAAAGTTTCACTCGAACAAAAACGAACTAAATGTGATAAAACACTGAAATAAAGCAAAAATAAAAAACGAACACAAAAATAGAGGCTAACAAGCCGTAAGATAGGCGGGCGTAGTAATCCACACGCAACAAAATGTAGCTCGAAAAACATTGTAACCAAAGATAAAATAAAGAAACTTTAAAACGTAACGTTCTCTTCCTTATTCCTACCAAAATTGTACAAAAACAAAGAAACAATGGAGCCCATCTACCTCGACGTACGAGAAGATTGCTTTTTCGCTAGTTTTCGCGAGGCTCTGCCCAATCGCGTTACGATAATGCAATAGTGAGCACCGGATGCTGCCGTACCGGACGAAAGTATCCGTTCTTGAAGGTCGAGTTCGAGGAAAGCTCCCCGGATAGCGAGATGGGGAAATCGGAAGGCTTTACTCACTCCAGACAAAATCCGCCGGTCAGTGCCCGAACCTGCCCACTGACACCTCTCCCACGTGGGAGAAAAGGATCTAAAAAATCCCACGTTCCGATATTTGGGAAATTAACCACCTCTCGATTATCGAAACGTTTGATTATATCTTCAAACTGCCATGCAATTTCTCAGATTTTTGGAATAAATGGATCGTCAAATACTCATTAAAATATACCGACTCGTGAGTGTTTCGCGTGAAATCGTATATAGCTCATTTTGAAAGGGATGAAAAAATGACTGCTCGAACGAAATGCGGATAAGGCCGAGGGCACGAGTGGCTATAAATCTATGAAAAATAAACTCGAACGGTCAATTTCGTCTCGGTGATTCGAAACCGAGAGCCTCGTTAAATAGATCGTATATAAATAACGAAGAAATGTAGAGTCTCGACTAGAAAGATCGATCGAAAGTGCTTTAATTTTATCCTGGAATAAAAAGTGGCAGATCGACCGAACAGATTTACACAGGCCAAGATAATGTGCTCTTTACCTCTACATTATTGTATTCTATCCGGAATAATTACGTCTCAAGTATTAAGTAAAAAATTCCAAGTTGCTATGCGTGTATAAGAGGAAGAGGTTGTTTACGTGATTCACGATGAAGCTTGGATATGGGGCATTTCACGTAAAACAACCGAGTCCATAATCCTCACAATTTATGATTTTTTTTAAATTTGTTTATCTGTCAGTATTGACCGAAAGGAGCTGTGGAATTTTTTCGGATTTTTATCCCAACCTGTAGAGAAATTTGATCTTTTTAAAATGTTGCTCAACATTTTTGAAATGCTCGCATAACACATTCGAAAACACAGATATAAAAAAACGATAGTAGGTCACATTTTGTTCGTTTTTAATCGTAGTTGTATCGAAAAAAATTGAAAAAAAATACGAAAACAGATTTTCTTACATTTTTGACTTTTCAGTTAGAAATATTTTTTTTTTTTCCCAAAACTTGGACCCTTCAATCGAAGCGAGATAGCAAATAAATTTTCATTGCCCCTTAGCGAACTTGGGTGAAATATTTCAACGTAATATTCGGAAAATTTTAAACATTTGCGAACACAAAGCCTGCTCATAAACGAAGCGACTGCTTCGAATTTTACTACGTGTCACTAGTTTATTTTCGTGTCTTTACTCGTAACACTTCACACATTTGGTACGCGCATGAATTTTGGTGTGTTATTGAGCAAAATTCGATTACAAAAAAGGAAATATGAAAAATTCAATTTTTCGTAAAGTACAGAGAAACGACTGCTATGTTATCTCCTTAATTTTCATCAAATCATTTCATTATTTACTCTGTTTTTGATCAAAATTTGCTCGGTATCCATTTTTTATATGTATAGTGCAGCGCATTATTTACTATGGACCGTAAATATAATTCGTATAAAAGTCTCTCCGTGTAGATTGCCAGTTAAAAGACGGAAGAACGAATTTTAGTTGAGATCAGTTGAGCCAGAAAATTGTGGTAGCTTAAGGTAAACTTCATTTTCACCAAGAACTTCGAAATTCGTTTACTATTGTCAGTTCCAAAGTAATGATTGCTCCATAATCATAATAATTTTAGGTCGATGAGTTTTATAATTGAAATGTGCTTTGAAGAATGGCACAGAAATAAGGGAAACTTACTTTTGAAGTTCGCAAAGAATTCGACTGTTTTCTGAAACAGAACCTCGGAGGACTGAGCAACTTGCGTTTTGGCTTCCGAAACATCGAAGCAGCCTCGAGGCTTCCAATGTTTTTTGGATTAAATTTGCCTCTTTGTAATTCGAAAATACTTGTTACTTGCTATTGTGAAAGTTTGTTAAAACCGTGGAAGTTATTTTGCGGGATGAATAAAGGGAATGCCTGAGATGACGTAGCGGAAAGGGCTTCGCATGTTCTCAATCGAGAGGCTAAAAATATACTCGTGTAACAAAATTACAGTTCCGTATTTTTCATTGACGTTCGGAAAATATTTATTTACAACGTCCTGAAGCTTGTCTTGGACGTTTTGCCAGGGATTTTAAAAATAATGATAACGTCGGCTTTGCGACGAAGGGAAAAATCATGCTCGTGTGAACGACGCTCGCTAAATTTAGATGACGCGACGAGCGGCGTCGACGTCGACGAATATACATAGACTTGCTTCGAGGACGACGACGTCGTTGCCCCCCAACCCCACCGAGTCGACGTGGGCCCTCGTGGTACGCGGTATACTTGCCAGAGCGAAAAATGAATAGTCCGAGTGGTAAGAAAAGTCAATCAAAAGCAAATAAAAATCGGAACGGGGAGAGCTCTTTCGATGTCAATTTTGTTCTCAACCCTAAAGGGCCGTTCAACGGAAAGGAAAATCGAATTCGCGACAAGTTTTAGTGCAAGTCACTCGATTATTGACTCAACATTTTTAATGTTGCAATTATTATCACAAAGGTAATTTATACTTTAACGTCGTTACTGTTAACTCAAAGAAAGTTGAAGAATACGGTGGGGCGAGTATTGCATAAAGGTGAAGCCGAACTTTATCCTTATATTGGCATCTATCGAGATTATAATCGAATCATTTGATTGATCGATCAAAGTATGTATACGTTCGCTGTCGACGTGTGTGACGTCACCTGAGATCAAACGGTTGCAACGAGACTCGAACCGACCGAGCTATCTCAGACTCTTTTTTAAATGATCGCAAACTTCGTGTGCACGTAATAATAAACACTTTATTTGACTCGAGAGCCGCGAGCACACACTTGGAGCCCATCTTGGAGTAACCCCAACGGTCTCGCTAAAAATATCTGTTAAAAATATAAAATCAGCATCCAGGAAAAACGATATACGTCGATCTACTCCAATTATTCTTTCATTTTTCTTCATTAACCGACCAAACTTATATTTTCCCCGACTCAACGGCCGTGATCCAATCAAACAAATGCTATTCGTGTGCATTTATCCGGCGGGTACCCAGACCGTTGAGACTATTTCATAAAGTACCAATTATGTGCTCTAGATGTGCATTAATTACAGAAACCGAAGAAAGCTTATTATACTTACTCGATACAGACCATGTTGAAAAATAAATTGACGGTCATGAATTTTCAAGCCCAACCACGGAAATATTATATCATTGAATCGAATTAAAAATGAAAGAAAAAAATCGAAAAAAGCATCAAAACAGAAACATTATTTACAAAGGATGATAGAAATAGCGCATAAATACTTTTTGTACGTGAACAACAAGCTCGTTGAATTTGTGAAAACTTTTTAATATTGAAAATCGCACAAATAGATTTTTTTATTAATCCTGAATATGAAAATATCCAAATCAAAGGTAACATTTATTCCGAGTTAAATCCTAGTTTAACCAACTAGATTTTTTTTTCATTTTACAGCCAAGGCGAGTAGCGTATAATATTAAAAGTTTGTAAACCAGGATTTTCAAATAATCGATCATCGTGCGAGTCTTTCGAGAAATATTGTGAAGAAAGATCTAAATGCATCATTCGACACACCGCTAACTTTGACTTTTTCAAAAGCTCAAACCTGAGCGAGTGTAAAAGTCACGGCCGGGTGTATCTCTCAAATCGATATTGGTTGTTTCACGGAAACGGAAAATAGGGACGATTTAGCGGCGGATTATTTATTTACGTCGAGAAATCTCGGCGGCGATGTTCGAGGATGATTTTGCTTTATCGGAATATATATCTGGAACAATCCCTTTCGAGTAAGGGATACCATTATCGGATTTGCGTGTACACTTAACGAGGCCTTTCAGAGAGGAAAAAGGCTTGAAAATAATGAAGATGTAACATAATTAAATGGATAATTAACCCTCGCGGTGGGCCGAAGGTGACGAGAGCGAGAGGAGCTGCGACAATGTGGTATAGAGCTTTGGGTCTGAGTTAAATGATCCGTTGAATTGCATCGGGAGAGGAGAAAGAATGAAGGAGAGAGGCGAGAGCAGGCCGAAGGGTGGAGAGTGAAGAAAATTGAGTGACAAGATGGGGCTTCGTGAGTGAAGTCATCTGAACCCGTTAGTGTCGTCATCTATTGGTCTTCCACGTGGAGGACGTTATACCTATACGAGTATGCCACGTGGAAGGCGGATACATGGCCTATTTATCCTCATATTATATACGTTGAGAGGTATCAATAAATATCCCTAAGAGAGCTTCCAAGTGAAGCAAACCTCCAAGATGTTGGATTTTTCAGCCCACTGTGGGTAACAAGAGCTCGCAGGAGTTGCGGATGCGAAATAAGTGTCTTTTGAATCAAACTAGGCAAATAGTCTGAGCAAAATTAACGGATATCAAAGTTTTACAAAATTTTCCAGTTCTGCGGTCTCTGTCGTCAGCGATAACTTTGATGGCCCCTTTCGGCGCCAAGGCGGAGGGTTGTTTGAGATTTCTCAATTCCTCACTCTGGGTTAGTGAGTCGTTATCAGAAGTTGGCTCATTTCTGGATAACCGTTTCAAGGCGCATACTACATCTATATACGAGAATTCGTGTCTCAATAGATCGAGTTGGCAAGCGCGAGCGAGTCAGCGAACGCTCCAGAGATTTTGATATGCGTATGGTCTAGTAAAGAAGAGACATAAAAGAGATGCGGGAAGGGGGTGAAGAAGGAGAAAAACGGACACGCCTAGAGGATTTATGTCTCCTTATCGCGGAGGGCAGAGCGTCGATTGGACACGGTAAGGCTTCGCCGCTCGTCCTAGAACACGTGTGTCCGCGCGCGTGTGCCCCGGCTCGATGGATTCGCTCTCTCGCGTTACGAGGACTCCTCGCATCCGCGAAAAGTTGGAGAGGCGAGTGGGTACGCGGAAAGAAAGGAGGAGACGAAGAGCAGCTGCTCTTAATGCGATCCTTTGTGCAGGAATGCCCGTTGAACGCGAGCCTGCTGCAGAGCCAGGCGGAAAAGCTCGACTCGCTCCGCGAAATGAGACCTGAAAATATTTATATTTCGAACGCCATTGATATACAGAGGGCTCGAATAAATGAAACTTTTCGTCATCCATCAAAATAATGCGGATCGCACTCGAGCCAGTTATTCAATAAATACGCTATCGCCGAGCTTGTTTTCGACTGCGAAGGAAAAGGAGCAAACAGCGGTTAGTACCGGGGAGGAAGGTAAAGTCTGTGTCGGACGAAAGTTAATTTGGTCGATGGTTCAAGTTTTTTGGCCAAAGGGAAAGATCATTGCAGGCTCTGAAAAAAGGGGATGAGATATAAGCAGGAGAAGAAGATGCGCGGAGAGAGGCGGAGAGAGGAAAGAGGAGCGATCCTGGCCGAAATAGAACACGGTGTACATCCCTTTTTCACGCTGATCCCTTGCGCTCCCGGTCCGGGTATACATCGCCGCGTTTCTTCATCCACGTTCCATGCTCATCACTTTCTCCGCTCGGCTGTCTCCTCTAGCGCCGTGACGGAACGAGGGCGCAAGGGACGCCAAAAGAGGGAGAAAAACGGGCGGGAGCGAGGGAGGAAGGAAGAAGAGAAAATAGCTGAAAGAGAGCGAGAGAGTGGAAGAGCGGAGAGAACGTTGGAGGGATGAGAGGAGACCCGGGGCGGGAGGAGGGGGCTGCACAGGCAAGTACGAAGGGTGGGAGCGAGAGAGGAAGAGAGAAAGAGAGGTGGCACGCGCAATGCGGGTATTGATTCACGGCGGCAGCAGGCAGGCGCCCCCGAGTCGACTTGACTCCAGACTCGAGAGACTCGAGTCCATCGACTCGTTTCACCGTGATACACTCGTACACACGCACACTAATATCCGCGTATTCCGGTGTGCCACGAGGTTTCCTAACCCTTTCGCCTCTCTCTCTCTCTCTCTCTCCTTATTCTTTATCGTCCTTTACTCAATTCGCTTGTGCACATCGAGAGACTTTTATGTCTCGGCCAAATAAACCGACAGGAAACTTAACGTTTCGGACTGATGAATGATTCATAAAAACTTGTTTACAATTTCGATTACTCGGCGTCCCAACTCATCCGTACGTTCGAGCCATTTCGGCGACGTCTATTTCCACCTATTACACGAATTCTTGACGCTAGCCGATCACGGTTAAAGGGACTATAAAAGCAGTAGTTTATGGGCACCTTTCAAAAGTGGCTGTCGAATTTACACCAGCCTCTTCATCAACGACCGGAGACACCGATCCATCAGGCTGTCGAGGAATCAAAATCATAAAATTCAGCTTGTTTCATTGAATGGAAGAGGTTGAATTTATTTCTTGTCGACATTTGGAGACAGGACTCGCGGCGTCGACGTCGATTCTGTCCCTTTATAGAACGAAGATTAAGTATTGACAGAAGGAGACACAAAGGTCGTCTAGATCCCTTATTCCAAGGCTCGAATATTATTCACCTGTCGAACTGCTGCTGGTCCGCGACCGGCAGCGGATTACTGCCGAATCCGTCAAAAAATGTGCGGACTCTGCTGGCATTACATATTTTTTCATCGTTCCATCGATCGACGCCGGCATTTATTAGGGAAGAAAAGTAAAGAGAAACGAAGGAAAAGGGAGCGAGAAGAAACGCTCGCGTTATACACGGTCTTTGCGAATTTGATCGATTCGTGCTGCCGCCTTGGTGCTCGTGGGCACTGCACACATCCGCGCAAACCCGCTCGCGTACACGTCGCACGAATACACCTTGTCGGAGAGGCAGGGCTAGCTGGCGCAGTAGAGATTCCCCGGCAGTTCCGCTCGGACCAGGCAACGTCCTGCATCCACGAGGCTCTCGCACACGCGTACGAATTCCCCCTTAAGAAAATGATGCGGCCCATGGAAAAGACGGGCTCAGCTTTAAAGAGCGAATGAACGAGGGAGAAAATGAAATAAATAGACTGCTGCGCCACCGAGGTGGAGCGCCGGATGAATTATCGTCGCAGAAGCGCGGGGGAGGAGCATCGAAAAGTTTTATTTTTCGCAACGTCTATTGCGAATAACGGCGCACCGTTGGGGGACGGCTGGATTGTAAGAATAATGTCAGCGGGTTGAAACGATCACCATTCGCAGTCCAGCCCACGCGCGTAAACGCTTTTCCGAACAAATTTATTTTTCTACGGAAACGTAGAAGAATCGAGTCGAGAGCTCTGACTGAGAATCTCGGTAACTTGATTTTCAGCAGGAATATTCAAACCGGAAAGCCTCTGTCGCACGACGCGATCGTGATTGGCGGCTTGGCCCAATGAAGCAACGGCGTTGCCGTCATTTTCGGTTGGCGAAGGCGAGGAGCGATGAATAAACGACACTCCGATTGACCGCAGCGGTGCCGAGGATCTTGATTTAAAATTATTCCTCATATGCCACTAGCGAGCGAGAGCGTTCGCGATAGCGCGGCCCCGTCTCTCTTTTTTCACTCGGTTTCTCCCTCCCCTCCCCCGCTGTCTCATCCCTTATCGGCCATTAGCTCGCTGCCGGAATATCTGCTCCATATATCGGGTGGACAGCGGGTGTGAAGATCAAAGGTCGGAGAACGTGCGAGGGAGAGTAACAACGGAGCGAGTGGGAAGCAGGATTCGCTTGTTTTTTAGCTCGAGAACGAGCAACATGGACTTTGAGCAGATAAAAATGTGCGTGTACGCAATAACGAAAGTGGTGTGCAATCGAAAGAAAACGAGAATGTGTAAGAGAGAGAGAGAGAGAGAGGTGGGTGGGTGGGTGGGGGGGGGGGGGGAGGAAAACAAAAGGAAAAAGAAGAGAAGAGGATGAAAGCCTCCAGGGCGGTGCTCTGATGGCCCAAGAACGATAGAAGATATCAAAATGAGCCGAGAAAAAGCAATCGGTCTCCGGTGTCTCTCTGCAGTCTCGACAAGCCCCCGAGAGATATAGCATCCCGCATAACTGAGAAGAAAAACCGAGCAGGGAGGCAAGAAAAAACGAATGAATGGAAAAATGCACCAGCGACGAAAGCCCAGTCGTCCACGCTGCTATATCAGCGCATATCCGCGAAGGGAAATTCCAATTAGGCTTCGGGTATCGGCCCACGGCAGCCGCCCCAATCTCCCAAACCCCCTGCCACCCCCGCCCTCCTCCTTCTCTTCTGCGCCCCACCCCAAAACCACGGTTTCACCTCGAGGGTAGTTCTAAAAATAAAATCTAATAGGCAATGGCCAAACAATCGAACGACGAATCGATACGGCCCCTCGGATACGCCAGAACACCTGCCCCGATCGCTGTCCGACGAATGGTACGTTCGGTCGGTCGAGCGTTGAAAATAGCGACTGAAGATTCCCTGGAGCGACAGTCTTGGCGAACGCCACGTATTTTGCCTTACCTGGTCATTCAACCGCAGTAGAAAACCGAGGTTTTGGTCAGACAGTGTTATCGACAGTCGGTTACCCGGGATCGAGCTTTCCGAATGCCTTAATTGAGCGAAACGGCTCTGATGGAAGGTTTCGAACTACCCTTATCGACGGGGAATACCACGAATCGTGTTATCGGTATATTTCCAGTAGCAACGTTCAACAACTGCGGATACCTCACTCTGGTAGTGTCGAGAGAGCAGGTAAAAGTTATCGACGAAAGACTTTTTTTTTTGAGGGTTACCAACCGAGTCGGGATATTACCGATTCGACTCTAACCTGCGGATATTCACGCAAGAGATTCCAATTGCGATGAACAAAACGAGGATTTAGCTGAACGATGATCTTCGTTATGATTCCATCGGAAAAAAAGTGGATAACGATATTTTGAAATACTCAATTATTATGAAATTTTATTATTATTACTTTTTTTTCGATTTATTATTTCAATTTTTTATCATTTGTCATTATTTTAATTCAATTTATTTTATAATATTGTATGATTTACTTTATTTTATTATTATTTATTATCATAAGATAAATTATTATGAGAAGAACACTTGGGAATAGTAGGGAGTGCTGAATTCTCAAATTTTATCACCACGAAATTGCGAAAGAACAAAAATTCAGATTAATCGGTTGAAGACATCAAATTCATGCCTCGAGTCCGACCACATTTTTCCATCCTTAATAGATCAACAAAAAGTAGGATATCGCGTGACTTACTACAGAGATGGAAAGTGTTTACGACCTTACGTCAGCATTAGCGCGTCCGAGGGGGCGGATTATCGTCGTTTTTCATTACTAAGCTCCGAAAAAAAGAAAAAAACACTAAGGATAGATAAGAATGAACGTGTTGATGACGAAGGTCTAGGGATCGTTGGAAAAAATTTGGAAGAATAGTGTTGATTACACAAAGTCGAGTAACGATCTTTGCACTCGAACCCTTAATTTTAAAAAACGCCAGCAATTCACTTCGCTCGAAATAGACGAGTTCACAGTCCTCGAATTCTCAATAAATTATTTCGACGCTTTTACCCAACGTCACTAAAAACATGTCTACCAAAGTTGAATTCTAACAAAATGTAAAAAAGATGGTGCCTTAACGGCTATACCGTAAATGATAAAACCTCATACGAGCTCTATCAAACGTAACGAGCCTACGTGAAAAATAAAAGTAATGCGAGATAACACGACCACCGCACAAACAAAAGTTACTCTACCACGAGCAAATTGTACCAAAACATTTGTATCGGCAAATACATAAACCGCGACAACTGTTACATGGAAATAAATGATTTGATAACATTTCGACCTCACTGACCGCCTCGTGCCAATAAAAATGGAGTTTTCGTGTAATCACAGCAGAAATGTCGCGTGGTACGAAACGCTGTCGGTCACGTATTTGCTGATGACAATTTTCCGGTAGAATTTATTCCTGGTGCATTATTGTTTATGTGATAGTCATGTTGAGTATAATTTTTTCAATAGGCTTGCGCATCCATCAGTGATTAGAAGGCAGTTTTCTGAGTTCCTGATCGCCCCAATCGGTTGAAATTTAGTAAAATTAAAGGCGCTCATATCGACGGGGTTTTCCGCAGTTTCCCTGGGCCCTTCTGCAAATGCGATGCAGTCACGTTGAGGAAGGTGCGGCTGTGAGCGGAACCCTGAGAGCCTCCGGAGGGCAGCTTTTCTGAACATCTGATGGTCCCAAACTATTGGAACTCGCTAGAAATACGTGGTAGTACCGACTCGGTTTTTCACAGTTTCCCTGGGCCCTCGTGCAAATGTGATGCAGCAATGCGTGGGGAAGGGGACAATCCGGACAATGCCCGGAGAGAGGAAACAAAGTCAGTGGTGTTAAAGTTTCATTTTTCAGGCAGTTTTTTCGCATTTGGTGGAGCAGCACTATTTTGTGGTTTAGTTATCGCACAATTTGTTTTTTTATGGATTTGAGTTTTGACAGAGACGTTTCTGGTAGGCTCGCGAACGCACCAATCATCATGACACTGAAGTTGGCTACAGTCCAACCCAATGAACGATAAAAACATTTGTAATTTACCAATTTTTTACTTCAGAATCATTTGTGTAGGTTAAAATACGACGAACTGCAAATTTAGAGAGGAAACGAAATTGGAGAATTACAGAAACCGCTTTTCTTTCGTTCACTTCGTTGGATTCCAACGTTGCAAACCTCAGCGTCATCACACGCTTTGTAACGTGGATTTTACACGATGCTTTACTTACATGATGTCGCCGAGCTTGAGCCGGGTCTGGATGAGGGCGCAGCTTTTGTGATCACCTGTCGTGACGGCTCTTCGCCGTCTCGTGTATCTCGGCGCATCGGACGGTAGAAGGTTGCCATCACCCAGGCCCCCGGAGGCCCCATTATTAGTGAGGCCCGCACCTGCACGCACCAGCGGGCTGCTGCCACGCCGGCGCGTAGACATGTGCCGGCCTCCCACGCCGCCCAGCATCCTGAAAAAATACGATAAAGAATTGTTCATTAGCATTTGTGCGCATCTTTCTACAAGATAATCTTCAGTATAAATAAACACTGGGCATCTTGGCTTGGCTGGTTGAACATTTTACTTTAGATGGGAAAAACTGTTGATGAAAAAAACCAAAAACGCGTACAATCGAAAAAAAAACTGTGTCGATTATCTTGCTGCGATGATTCCATTGTTCCGGGTTTTCGAATTGAGAGGTTTTTCCTCAATAAACTAATGGATGAATAGGAGATGGAATTGAGAGGCGCGATCTTTTCAATGCCTCGTTGATAGGATAAAAAAAAAGGATATCTCAGATTTATTGGGTTAGGTTAACTGGCTCAATCGTGAAAAATTAGCTCGTGCAGTCACGCAACATCACGTACAAAAAATATGCTTTCTTTTTCTTCTTCTCCGCGATCGTGATATTGTTTGCCACGATCCCTCGCCTTATCCTGTATTGCAATACGGCCCATTAAAGTTTTTCATTCCTCATTTCAGGAATCGTTAAGGAGGTAAATAGTGAGGTTATGGTGCACCATCTCCAAGACGGTGTACGAGCAGGTACTACAAAGCAAGAAAAACCGGTAAGCAAGGAACAAGCTTGTTATCGAATGAATGACAACCTTGAGAAATTCCTTTGATGGCTCGTGCGATAAGATAGACGCTTCTGGTTCGAAAGCTGCACGACTAAATTGCCTCGAATCGCGGAGAAGAAAAATATAACATCGACCTAATATTAACGACGGAAGTATATAAACGACCTTCAATTAAGGGGTCTGTCCTAATTAGACGAGCAGAAGAAAGACTTTTTTCACGAATTTTTTTGACCGATATAAATTATGAATATGAATATAAAAAGTGTTATGCCTAAAAGATACACTCTTAAAATACACAAAAATGTTTTTTTATTTTTATTTTCGGATCAGGTATATGGCTATAGCGCATGTCATACGATTTTTTATTTTTTTTTTCAAAAATGGCGGCTATTTTTGAAAAAAATTACAAAAAAGCACGTTTTCTTCCTGAAAATTTCAAAATTCGTATGATATGCGCTATGGCTAGAGTCGTAAAGAACACGTGGTAAAATTTTGGTAAGAATCGGTTGAGTAGTTTCGGAGATTTTATCAAGGACCCGTCGAAAAACGTAATTTTGAGAAAAACGCGTTTCACGCTCAGACAGCCAAGTAAACGTCGCTCAAAAGTACACTTGGACTATTCAGATCTTTAAAATTTTAGTATGATACTTTAAATGTGTATACTCTCGAAAAATGCAATAAAAAGAAATCAATTTTTTGGAAATTCTAATTGGAGGTGAACATTTCTCGGTTTGTCGTCAAAAGATAAGGAAGCGATTATTACTTTCATATTACATTCGTCCGTCCCCAAGTCAGTAGCGTACCAACATTTTCCGTCTCGTTTAATTTACGACGAATATCAAAAATAATCGTCAAAAATATAAAAAAATAAAATGACAAGAACAACCCGGAAAAACAATTTGAGAAAAAAAAAACCAACTTTTTGCACAATTCCTTAAAAAGCCGAAATCGAAATTTTCGTATCCCCTTACAATGGAGTGCCAATTCAAGGATAACCAAAATCGATTTTTATCTACTTTCCAAACATTTTTTAGACTTGCGGCCCTTTGCTACGGTATTTACGAATACTTGCAGAGTTTTCCTCCCCAATTTCGTGGTTATTTGATGATCACAAATCCTGAAACAATTGTTGGCTAATGATATATTTTTTTTAAGTTATCAACAGTAATGTGATTCAATTCTTATAAAATCCACTTGAACCACGCAGGACTGCTTACGAAAGTAGATTTTTGCCGGGTACGAAATGCTCCACTTTTTTTATTTATCGCGTGACTATATGGTCAAGCCCGTGAGCCAATTCTCGTCGAAGTTTGCAGATTTCAACGTCAGCACGCAACTCAAAGACGTTTATCGAAAAACATTAAATAGAGCGCTAATGCCGAATGATGAAATTAATACGGGGAGGCAAACAGTGAATGCATAATTCCACTGAACTTTTTTTTATTTACGAAGAGAGGGAATTGGAGCGTCGTATAGGAAGCTATAATCGTTCTCGATTGCTATAGTTGGACTGCTTCTCTGGAAGTTTGTAACAATAAATAATCAACTATACGCGTGAGTGGCAGGCTTGAGTGGTCTGAAAGTTTTTCAATTTTTATTCCACTCCACCACCGCCAACAGAGGAGCAAGAAAAATGGAAAGTTCATGTTGAAAAAAAAAAAAAATAACAGCATAAAATTCAAAAAAATTAAACGAACGAGTTCGATTCCAAAGGGCCTGTAATTTCTCACTTTGCTCAACGTATTTCGAGATGAAAATCTTAGAAAATGGGACGAGTAACGAGAAGAAAATGGCGAATTAGACCGACAAACCTAGAAAGAAAGAAAGCTCGAAAAAAATCCGTCATGCGAGCTCGAAAATGTCGTGCTTGAAAGGCCAGCTTTACACCGTTTCTGCGACAGAAATACTCGAAAAGTAATCCAAGTCGAAGCGGAAAAGTTCCGTGCTGCAGACATTGTGCAGTTTGTACAAGTGTGAAGAGTGGGTTTTGTAACAGTGCGCCGGATGCGATAGTCCGAAAGGAACAAAGAGAGTGAAAAAAGTGGTAGGAGAGCTAGCGAGTGAAGAGAGGGAAGTTTATGTTGAGCAATAGCTTTGACTAATACAACCCTCGTAAAGTCATTAGTACAAGTGGCACGCGACCCGTATGTGTATCAAAGGCCTTAAGCCGTCATCCAACGTCTGGAACAGCAGGTAAATAGGTATATTTTTGACGTTTTACTGACGTTCGTAAGGAGGGATTGCTGGCTCGAGTTTGCGGGTAGTATAATAACGCGGTTAACGTTTTGTAATTAGATTTTTTAATTCTTTCATAATCCAACGAATTTCTTCGGGTGAAACAAAGTTGCAAAAAACCTGGTCGTACGTTGGTTTGTGACAAAATTAAAAAATAAAAATAAAAAAAAATAAAAAAAAAAAACGATGAAAAAGAATGAAAATTGAATGAAATATTAACGCGTCAAGTTTGAGCCTCGACGCCAATTCCCACATTCAATTTCCCCAGAGTGGCTTAGCCTCTCCGTACATTCTTTCCTTTTTTATTTGACAATTGGATCCAAAGTTATAACCACTGCTCGCGGTAGGAGTGTCATAATTACGCGACGAGTAAAAATATGAAGACGGGGAGACTCGGGATTGGAGGGAGAGAGAAAAGAAGAGAAAAAATATCGTGGGATGATGCGAATAAAGTTTGCTATAAAAATACTCATTTTAACAGTCATTTTAAAGAGCATATATTTTTCTGTCAAACACTTTTTTCTTACTTCAATCAAACTGATTCATTGTGTGCTTGATCCAACAACTTGTGCTTCCCTTTGTCTTTCACAGTCTCACGAGATAATACTTAACGGTATAGCTTTTTCAGGTTTTGAGATAAATAATTGCGAATAAGAGTCGTCTGTGACCGGCAATTAATCATGGTTAATAGACGCGGAGCAACTGAACTCTGAAACAAAAAGATACACAAAAGGTGGTGGAACAATCCACGCTCGCCTTCCTTCCCCTTTCCTTGCCAGCGTCGTCTCTTTTACGCCTTTTTACGCCTCTGACTCGTTCATTCCACGCGGATACAAATCCAACCTGACACTGGCATATCCTAGCCCGGATTAATCTATACCTCTGATGCACTACCAATTCATCTTTCATTCGGTCGAATTTCAAACACGAATCGCCAACAAATGGATACCGTGAACAATGCGAGCGTAAAATCGATTTTCGTGTCCGTTACTTTTTCGTTCTTCACGCCCATTATGTTCGTGCGTTTAATTAGTTTTATCAGCATGAATTTTATAACGTTTAATTAACATCGAACGCGCGAATATTTCAAATTTTTCGACGTTGGATTATCGTCGATTGCTGAAAATTTGAATAAAATATTCGAGTACTTATTTCAAAAGGAGAAAATGATTTTCTCTTTTTGTTCAACTTCAAAATTATGAAAATTCCAAAGAAATCATTATGAAAGCGGCTGTCGACAAAATTTACGTACAATGTTGCGCGAGAATCTGGAAGATAATGAAAAAATGTCTAACCACGTTATCCTTCGGTATCCCTCTTTTCGCCGGAAGCCACAATTTTCTCCAATAACTTCTTTTATCAATCATTTACGCGATCCTCGCGCCCTGCAACAACCCTCGCCAGTCTCATCGACAGCTCTGTCTGCTTTGTCTCCGAATGCCTTCTCGTTTCATAGCAGTTTATTTACTTCAGTGGTCGAAGAAAAGGCAAGCGCGTTTCAGCAAAAGAAATTTCTTTGAACGACAATTAAACATTGTTTTAACAATGTTTTTTAAGGAAGTTCATGCGCGTTACTTGTCATTCAAAAAAGCAACTGAACTTTTTTGCTCGTTTCATGATCAAAGAACCGATCAAAATTTATTCTCGCAATTATTAAAATTATGTGTAACTTATTCGTTGAGATTAAACAATTTTCAATACATTGATAGCGGTTTAAATACTTTCGTAGAGTTAACTCGTCAAGGAAAATGTGACAACAGCCATTTTCTATTTAAATGCGTACGCATATCTAAACCATTTTAAACCAGCTGGCTCATGGTGTTGTCAAAGCTTCCACCGTTTGTGTCGTCGTTACTCGTTAACCTCAAATAAGTGTTCTTCTTTTTCCATTACCAGCAAGTGAGTTTCATCGGTAACAAGGCTTCCTCAAGACACCATTGACATCTAAAAAATTCTATTTTCTTATTCGCGTTTTTGGCTCCTCAAAGTTGGGAGAATTCTGTTTCATCAACTCCAAATCGTCGCACAGGGAGTCTGCCCTGCCACAAGAGGCTGTGCATAACTCTTAAAAAAAAAAGTGATTTTCGTCAATTGTTTTCTCGACAACTGGACGGTAGATCCTGTAATAATTCCTGGAATAAATGCTCGGGGTATATTTCTAGCATGTTTCGAGAATGTTTAAAGAATTTTTGATTTCCATTAGATTCGCGTGACCTTCGCGAAAATTATTTTGTTTTTTAACATCGGTACATTTTTTGTGTACCCGATTGGTTAGAGGTTGTTCGATGTTAATTTATGTTGAAAGAAACTTTTCGAAATAGATAAATAAGGAGATTGAGAGTTGAGATTTGAGAGTTCCACGAACCCTTGCCCTACATAGAACTGCCCTCGCGATAATTATAATTTACAATGTACCTCGACACCCACAGTACGACTTGTGTTTTCTACGCTCCGAGCTGCCACCCTCGGCGCTCGCGATGTACTTACTAGCTCGTGTAAGCGAGAGCCTTTTCTTTTATTCTAACCAAGCGATGCCTGAATCCGAGTTTGAGGGCAAGAATATTTTTTCCTTTTTTCCCCGAACCTTCTCGCGCAATGTTCATCCATTTTTCTACGCTTTTACACGAAATACTGAAAGTGCCGAGCAGTACGCTGTGACAAAATATATTTTCTTTTCTTCGCTTTGTATTCTTATCGTTCCCGTTGGCAAGCTACGTCGCTGATTAATCATTCGTGGCCCAAGTGCGTACATAAAAGAAATGCAATCTTGTCGCATCGTACGAAATGATGAAAATGCGTGAATTTCAAAATCGTAAAGGGGAAAAGTCCGCAGCCTTCCTGTGCAAACGGAGGAACGCAGCCGATATCGGGATGGACGACCGCACGAGCTTGCCAACGGGATCACGTATTATTGACCTTCTCGAATTCTGCAGTCTCGAACCCTCCCTCGCTTCCTGCTAATCTAACGCGTGACGGAATTCAAAAGAAGGCTCCGCATCGACCTATTTTTTGGAGGCTTCCGTGTCGCCTCTGATGCAAGTGCGATTACCCACGTCGATGATAAATCGTCCGAGTCGAAGGGCTCTCGTCCAGGAAATCATTCTTCCAATAAAATGACAAGAGAAAAAAGCGGAGGAAAAAAGAACGGGGAAGGGCTCGCGGCAAACACACCCCATGCAAATGGACATGTTGCCGCAGTGCTGCCTCATGCGAGGCTTCGATACTTTCCTCAAAACTTGTCTCTGTGCAAGGCTGCCTGATCCAATTTTCACCTCCATTCTGAGATAACTTTTTGAATATACAAACAAAATGTAAAGTGCAATAGAAAATGCAGTAAGGAGAATCACGCGCACAACTAGCTCGGAATAGCTCAACGCAACATGCAAATTCCAATTTGCATTCGGTTTTCTCCTTTATCAACTTCATAGAATCGCCTTTTAAGACTCAACAACACTGCCATTTTGCAGAAACTCGGAAAAAAATGGTCGGATCCGAGGAACCGCAACAACTTCGCGTACCTGCTGCTTCCTCAAACTTCGTTAAATCTCAAAACATTGATCGATCGGTGTACCTCAAGAAACGAGACTCGGAGACGACGCTGGAGTTTGCAACGTTTAAGTCCAACGAAACGAACGAGAAGATTTGTCATTCGGCAATTTTTAATTTCACGAAGCATCGGTGCAGGTTGAAAAACAACGAATTGCAAATTCGGCAGCGAGAACGAAATTGGAGAATTATCGGAATTGTTTAAGAGTTTCTTTAGAACATTTCGTTGGACTCCAACGTTGCAAACTTCGGTGTCATGCTCATCCAAGCGCTGTCGCAGCATCGGAAAGCGGGCCATCGGCTCGAGAAGGCGTGAAGCGAAAAACACATTTGGAAATTTGGCCGGGACTCTATCTCGGGAGAAAGTATTGTTGCGTGATCAACAAGAGTGCCTCTGTCAGGGGACGAAGGTGAGCGAACACTCTGGGGATAAAGTTGACCAAAAAAGTTTTTTCCGCGTTGTGACATCGGGACGCGAGGATCATTCCTGAGATGCTGGTTTGTTTCAAATTTACCTCGACGCTCGGAAGAGACTCTCGGCGGGGCCTAGCGAGAAGGGAACAGCACTAGGCAGGCTCAGGAGAGTTCAAGGGGAAATTGTCAGTGGTGGAAGTTATGGGGCGAGAGCCAAGAATATGGAGGGGTGCAGCAACATCGTCGAGTGGCAAGTTCGAAACCTCGTTAAATTTAGAAGCCTCTCATTCTCAAGAGACCAGGGGACGACGAAGATGCAAAACTCCTTCCTTCTCTTTGTCCCTCGTCCACGAAGCCTGTCTATATACTTGGACACAATCAACAGGGAGTTCTCTGCCTGTCAAATTAATCAAATACTCCACATCCGTAATTGTGGAGGAGCTAAACGTACGAGATGGCTCTTCTTCCAACAATCGAAACTTTCGAGTTCGTATAAAGCCCTTAAGAAAAAAGGTTGTTTCAGGTGATACTCTAGCCGCGGGGGCAGCCCGCGGCTTCGACTATGCCAGAGAAGCAGGAAAAAACGACTTTCCTCGTGACGGTATTGTTACTAAAAGTAATTGTACGTCGCCCATAAAAATGCTATCAACATCGAGCCTTCTGGCAAGTTGTTAAATTTTGCAGGAAACTGTGGTATTTTTGTTCGTAGAACTCGGACAGAAAAAAGAAATATCGTTCGACTCATCGTCGTTATTTTCAGATTTTTCGATCCATAAAATTCACACATATTTTAATGAAATTTAAATTTTCTTATTCCTTTCAGTATTCGAGAGACCTTAATATTCGTTGTTAAAGCCTCTCGCACGTCGTGGAAACTCAAAAGCGTTCAATAATGCGCAACGTTCTCCGGAAATGCGGAATAAAGTAAAATGGTAAAACATGCATAGTGGGCGTGCGTATCGCTTTGAAGATGTTGTCATGTGATATGTCAATTTGCGATGGGTATCACGTTCAAAACTATAACACAGTAACACAGTGTATAGGACCACTAGTGAAATTACGCTCTAAACAATAATCACGTAATCACAAATAAGCAGATTGCTCTATCGAATGTACTGACTCCGAAACAATATTATAGGAGAGACTAATTAGCCTGGAGAGCATCGATAGAGGTAGACGCAACAGTGCCTTTGATGTGCTTCGCTGACGTGATACCGCACGACATATTTTGTACGTGTATACGAAGATTGTGCTGATATTAAATTACTTCGAATAAGGGAGGTCGAGAACAGTTTACTTTTGTATACTTTTCATTCAACTATTTCGGGGTTTGAGATGTTTTTTCTATGAAATTAAGGTAGATCATGCCAGAAGGATCGTATTTTATGGGTGTCTAAAATGGGTCGATTTTTACTTCCTAATTGAACATGTTATCACTTTGAATTAATGTCAGTCATTAATTCGAAATTGTAAATAAAATTTTTCAACTTAATCTTTTGGCGAATGAAATTACAAGCCGCATTCATTGAAAGGGGATCCATCACTGACTGAACCCCAAATTTCATTCGTCCCTGGCGAAAATACAAGAGGTTTTTATGTAATAAATCGCATTAGAGAACGCAAAGGGAAATGGATCGAGAAAAAAGTATTGATAAAAAGACAGAAGGCTATGAGGGGAAATTTCGTTCAATTCTTAACGTAATATATCTTCATTACTAGTAATAAGAAAATCGTCTCGAGTTTTTTCCCAGATCTTCATTACGTGCTTAATTGTTATTGTGTACTTTTTCATAAACTTCGTAAGAAGAGTTCATTCGTTATACGGAAAGAAAAACGACTTTTTACGCACAGTCTCTATCACCCTGTGTACTTTTCTTCATATTTTATTCAACACTTTTATTTCAACAACCGATAAGACTTTTTTAAGAGAATTGTTTCTTACATGAACTACCTTAAATTTCGGTTGTATTATTTCCACTGATAACGACGCTTGGTTATTTCCTGCGACGCTGAAGTTTGTAATGTTGGAGTTCAACGAAATGAACGCGAAAAAAAAACATTTGTAATTCCCCAATTTTTTATTTCACGAAGTATCGATGCAGGTTGAAGAACAACGAATTGCAAATTTGGCAGGCAACGAAATTGGAGAATTACTGGAATTATTGGAGGGTTCTTTTAGATCATTTCGTTGGACTCCAACGTTGCAAACTTCACCGTCATAATTCCCTTCGTCGTCGGTATATTGAAAACGAATATGTACTTTTGCAAACCCGTGATACGAGATCGATTTTTTTTATTACTTCGACAGCAACCCCGCGTTTGAAACAGCAGTCGATATCATTTAGAAATAAATTAAGGAAATACGTAGCCGTTCAAATAGCAGGCTGCATTCATACCGGAACGTGTACTCTTTCGTCAAAGGCTCCGCGCCACATATTTCGTTGGATAGATCAAAGGATAGAGTGACTCAGCACAGGCAACCATGATATATTTATCTATCCGTACATACCCCATTCGTCCGAATTCCTCCGGTGAAAGATGGAAAACCGTACGAGCACTGAAATATAACGTTGCTTGACAATGGAGCGAGAGCTGTCCTCGCGAGCTTCAAATAAATTTTTATTTCTTTCCATTATTACTGGCTCATATAATAGCGAACTTCGGTATCGTGGGGTTCGTTACAAAATACACAATGGAAGTTGTTCGAGCATGTTGTTGAAAGAAATCCTTGTGGCATTCCTCGAGAGAAGTACGAAATGATCAGGCTATTTATTGTTTTAACTTTATTCGTTTTTCTTCTTTTTTTTAATAAATCCTGTAAATTTTTTGGCAATTTGTTAGTTTACGGTCATTTTTTTTACAAACTTTTGCAAAAACTAAAAGTTTTTGGTTACGAAAAGCAAAAGTTTGACAAGCCGAGCGGCCATTGGCCGATTTTCCTTCATTTATAATCTTGTAGAGGATTGTAAGTATTTTGAAAAAATCGTTAATCCTTTGGAATACTTGGATTCAGAAGTCATTCGGGGAGGCCCATCTTCGTCTCTCGTATCTCCAGGAAAAAAGTAGCCGTTAGTCAAGACGCAGATCTGACCCAAGCAGTTTTTCTGCTGAGCATTATAGAGAAAGAAGAGGTCCAGCAATAATTTTGTTTTTCTATATATACATTGATCCTGCAGTAGATTCTCTTTTATTCTTCTCATATCTGTCTTCTTCCCCTCTGGCATTATAAGCCAATTCAGAGAGTGGACTCGTCTCTCTATCAAAATCGATCAGCATTACAGCAACTATAGTCCGGGAGTCAAGATGCGTGTACGGTGGGAGCTTCAAATTGATGTTTGGTACACGTCGTGGATATTACGAGTAATAAAAAAATAAAATAAAACTGCGAAAATCGATGACGCTGAAGTTTCCAACGTTGGAGTCCAACGAAATAATCGAAAAAAACTCTCCAATAATTCCAGTAATTCTCCTATTTTGTTCCCTGCCAAATTTGCGATTCGTGGTTTTTCAAGCTGCACCAACGATTCGTGAAATAAAAAATTGGTGAATTAAAAACGTTTTTTTCGTTCATTTCGTTGGAGTCCAACGTTGGAAACTTCAGCGTCGTGAAAATCGAAGTTTGCTGCTGAAGCCTTCTGAGCTCGTCCCCGAATCACTCGGACAGCCTCGAGACGAAGCTCCACGCGTTTCCTCGTGGCTGCCTCTCAGCGTCATATCTTATTAGAAAGAATGAAAATAAATGGAGAGATGAAAGAGCCACACAGTTTCCATCAGCGGATCCATCGATGTAACGTGTTCGGAGTATCTTCGCTCAATAAAAGGTTTTCCGGGCGTTTCGAAATCACGTATCGATGGAGAAATGAGCACCGGATTGACGTCAAAGTGTTTATGGCGAGCGAAGCGAGCGAGGAGAAAAACATGAGGCAGGATAAACGAGACAGATGACAGGATCGGAGGCTCTGCGCCGAGAGCGAGAAATGGACGACTGACAACCCGCCTGAGAAACACTCACTTCTCCTGGAAACGTTCGCTGCTGATCGGAAAAGTAGAGCGAGCGGAACAGGACGCATGAGAGAGATGTGGTCGTTGGAAATTTTCGGATAGCAACCTGTTGCTAGGCACCCCGGGGACTCTTATCCGTTTCAACACGAGTCAGCCTCACCAACTCCCACTTTATGGTCTCACTCACTCCTCTCGCCATCTCTCTCGCTTTCCCATCGCGGCGTATCTACGGGCAACCCGCCACCCTGGCCCCAACCCCTCCACCATCGGCTATCAATCTACGCCCCTTCTCTCCCTCTTTTTCGGGAGGGAGGGTCGGCACGCTCTGTGTTTTCTAACGTCACGAAGCGAATAAAATAAAAACGCACAAGCGAGGAATCTCGAAATGTTATTTTATCGACTTTAATGGGGGAAGATATTTTACAACCGTCGAGCCCCCTTTCCTTTGAGAATGTGACAATTTTGAGGAATTAAAGTTGTTCGGTTGTTCTATGACTAGTCAAGTTCGCAGCTACTTTATGTTCATTTAATTCAAGTCTAAATTATAAATAAATTTAATAAACACTTGCATTGAGAATATTTTTATCACAAGAATGTAATAAAATGCTTCAAGAATATCATAAAAGATCAAATTTATATTTCAACTTGACTAGTTAGTGATTGAGTCGGTCCGGTGACCCTTGAAATACACGTAACCTAGGCAACATTTTTATTGTGCGAAAGAAAGTTTATATCGGTGTAATGCCACCGAAAAAAAAGAAATGATCAATTCGTTAACAAAAGCGAGGCTACTAGACGAATGAAAGCACGCGAATCAGTCTCAAAAATAAATTTGATAAAATTCCTGCGATTCCCGAATTTGCCCGAAGTTCAATCAGCTCTTGCCTCAAGTTTTTTCATCCTTTCTTTCTTAAAAGCCCCCCCGTAAGGTAATAATTTTTTTTAAAGGAACGGAATCTGTGATAAATTTTCTTCACGATATAAACTTTTCCGAAGCTCGAACACCGTACAATATTTCCACAATCGATATTATTGTGAGTTCTCCCAAAAAAAACTCAAAATTGTAAATGAAATAATTCAAAATTTTGCCCCGTAAGAGGCTCCGGAACTGTGCTTATCGTTGTCAAGCAACCTTAAACTATCATTAACGGCCAAACGACTTTAAAGCTCGCGCATGGATAAAAGACGAGATGACGTTGGTTTCCGTAGTCGTGAAGTTGATCAAATTGCTATGAACCATTAAGGAGATTAAATAAAATTCAAGGATCACTATCGAAAAATTCTCTGCGATCATAATCGTGCCAGAATCTAAAAAAAACAAAAAAACAAATAAAAATTCGAAATTGAATTGACACAAAAGTTGTATTAAAAAAAATGAATTTCGCAGATAGGAGCTCGAACGTTGAGTCGAATCGCGAGGTATTACGAGCTTCGGGTTGAAACTGTTTTTTCGCTTTTCGTACTGTTCGTGTGCTGAATTTCATGGCAATATTGTCGAGCGATCGACAACGATATGCGGCAATGGGAAACACGGTGGTCGAACGTCGGGTTAAAAAGCTCCAGATGGCACTGTTCACATTTCGTGTTATCAGGGAACTTTGATCAGCAACCATCGGTCGTCCTATCAGCGGTGCAAGTATCCATTCATTCGATAATTTTAATACAGGAGCTACCAAAAGATGCTTTTCGTTGTTCGCAATAAGTGAGTTGCAAAATTCTACGAAACGGAGTATATCGCCTGCTTTTCAAGATCCTTCGAATAAAATCTTCTCCCTTCGAATTAAATCTCGTCATTTTTTTATTTTACATCTACCGTAATTAGAATTTTCAAAAAATCGATTTTTTTTACGACTACAGCTATAGCGCATGTCATACGAATTTTAAAATTTTTAGTGGAATTATTTTTTTTCTACGATGAAAAAAAAAAGATGAAAAACAAACGTGTTTTATCGTAGATTTTAGAAAAATGGCCGTCACTTTGTCATTTTTGAAAAAATCAAAAACCGTGTGACATGCGCTATAGCCATTTACCTATTGAATCTGAAACCATTTTTTTTTCGCATCGTCCGCTCCAGAGATTTCGTCAACAGCGCACACCCATCTTTTTTTCGACCTGTCTTCTACCCAACTTTTCTGTACGAAAATTGAGTAAAGTAAATCTAAAAAAAATCATTTTTGTGTATTTTAAGAGTGTATCTTTCAGACCTAACACTTTTTATATCCATATTTATAATTTATACCAGTTAAAGAAATTCGTGAAAATAGTATTTTTTTGCTCGTCTAATGGCTTAACTGCGGCTTGAATTTTACACGTACGAGAAGCCATTCGAAATTAATGTCGAAATATTTAAACGGGGGTTGGGATTACCGCACACTAAAATTTGTTTGGATTCGATGACAATATTTGACTTCGTACTCAATGAAATCCGTGTTAATTTTTTTTTTTTTTTTTTTTTTTTTTTTATTTTCAGCCTAAATCTTCCCAATACATTGAGTCACTACGAGTGGAAGGAAACTGTTGAAATATCCAGTGAACAATTTGTAAACCACATTAAAGGTACAACGATCCATCAAAACTCGTGAACTTTGCTCGTAATATTTGGAATATTGGTCGTCGTAAATATTATCAACGAACAAAATGACCATCGAGTTGAAAGTAATAAAACGCACGAAGGTTTATTAGAAACAGGGATAGGTTGCTCGCCCGAGAGACTAAACGCCATAAAGTTTTGAACCTGGATAACAAAATCATTCGAGAGGCAATTACCGCGAATTCGCGAGCCGCGCCCTCGTTGAGCTATATAACTTTTACTCGGTGGTAAAACGCTCTCGTCCATTCCGTGACCACGGAAGCCACGACAGAGGGAACACGTAAATATTGGATGAGGAATAACGCGACGATTTGTATGAAATTTCATTTTTCTTCGTTCCGTTGGAAACTCAATGTCCTGCTCGTGCATTCGGCAAGCGACTAAAATCGCTTCAGAACTTTCGTCACCGATTACTTTTCATGCTGGGTAGGAGCTGAATCTTTCTGGAACGTAATGAAAGAAAATTGAGAAAAAAATCTGGACCAAAGTGGTGCGAAGGCGTTGAAGAATCTTATAAATTCGAAAAATCATAAATAACGAAAATAAATCGGTTATTGGAAGCAAGAAACTGCGGGATACCAACGAAAAAGGAGAGTGAAAGGAAGGGGCTAATTAAACAGATATCGCGAACGTCGATTTATGTTCTGGAAAAGCTGCGGAGCCGAGGGAGACGCCGAAGATTACCTATCCCGCGAGATCCTTTTCCTCACTTCTTTGCAGAGCTTTATTTTTTTCCCCCTTGACCCAACTCTCCTCGGATAAAGTGAGAACAAGATTCTGGCTGTCGAGGCAAGAAAAGATTAGCCGTTGGCGAGAGGTTGACGAAAATGTCTTGAAGACACGAAGCCCTGGCAAAGTGAGCGAGGCGAAGATTGTGAACTCCGGAAAACTCGAGTTCTTAGTTCCCGTCAATTTCACGCAGGCACACTCCACGTATATTTCCCCGATGCCGCAGCTTCTCCCTTTTCTTTCCCCCACTTGCCTGCCTCTCTCTGCTTCCCGTGTAAAAAGAAACGATAGAATGCTTTTGCGTTAGCATCGAGATTGGTTGCTCGAGGATCTCTTCGCTCGATACTCGTGCCCCGAGTATGCAATCTCACTTCCTTTTCGAAAGATATTAAAATACATATGCAGTTGGAGAAAGATAAACAGAATACGGTGATCCACTTTAATGACACGTTTCAAAACTACCAATAGAGATGCCTCAATTGGAGGAAACATTTGAAAAAAATGGACGTAGAGCGCCGGCACTATTGAAGGGAATGAATTTCAGATAATCTTTTTTTTTATAGCGCCCATAATATTCTTAGCCTCTCACATTTTCGGTGTTCTCCGCATTATTCCTCTTTACTCCCAAACGTAATTTCCGGTGAAGCAGGCGGAGACGCTCGTAAAACTCTACTGCACACGCTACAATGCATATGAGCTTTATTTTCTTTGTAATCTTCGTTCTTAGTGAAAAGTTCGAATTTCATTTTGTCTGAGGCTGCAACTGTGTGGGTAGTACGCAGGATCCCCGCTATTGTCGTTCAGTCACCGAGGACGATGACAACGACGACTGCAGGCCGACAAAAGGGCGTTGAATATTCATCGATGAGCGGACATCTTGATCTTCTCCCGTTCAACGTAGCCCGGATCCGCCCGATAATACGAGCGCGGGAGCTCGCATCATCGAGCGTGCTCCATCATTCTTCGGCTCGTTCGCCATGAAAGTATTTGATTCCGGTGTTGGCGTGTTCGGTGTGTTTTTCCTCGTGGATGTTTTTCTGCTCTGAGTATCTATTCCGAAACACTCGATCAGTGTTAACGCGGAGCTTTTATCACTCTGTCATGTCGTCACCCTGCGGGACGGAGCTCGGGACGGCACGGCGACTGATTTTTCCGCCCCGATACCGACGTACAGGCCGGGGCCCCCGAATATTTTTCTCCTTCCTCATTTCCAACGCAAACTCGAACAAAAAATAAGATAAAGACTTCGTTTTTTAGACACAACGGAGCGCGCCAGAATCGCCACCTGAGTCTGACTGACACGAAAATCGATTTCTCACGCGAATACTTCTCGAGCGCGTTGAACGCGGTGCATTGCACAATCATCTCTTTTCCTGCCGGAGGACCGACGTCGCCTGTCAACGTTGAGTGCTCCACTCGCTCGCATTTCCATGTCGAAGAAAATGAGTCATCCGCGCGCGGCAGGGGATAAGGGGATATTTGGAGAGCCACAATTGAACTATAACGCTCCACCGTATTACGAACCCTCCGGACAAATACTGCGCGGGAAAACGCTCCTCTTTGCCGAGCAGTCACACGAGAGTACGAGAGATTCTTTTTTCCGGGGAAAAAGCATTTCCAATTCCACTATAACCGTTCGTAATCCAGCAGTCTCAAATGGAGTACGAAAACGCGTTATCTGCTATTTCGCGATGGCAATCAGTCGCCCGATTATAGTTATCGATCTTCGATTGTTTCGTCGAAATCCATCGAGGGATTGGAGCAAAAAACGCATCAACTTTGTTAGATTTTTCAAGCACACGAGCACGGTGGAACAGAATTTTGTGCAATTTTCACGGATACTCGAGACCAGTTTTTACTAGGATTTTAATCAGGGGTCGTAAACAACGGGAAGAAAAATTTGAGCGAAGCCCTCGTACGATAAAGCACTTCAAAAACGTCTGGTTCCATCGCACTCACAGGAGAATAATTTCAGTGTAATTCCTGTTTTCGTGTATCCCGATCACGAAAACGTCAAACGAAATATAGAAAAGGGCAAAGTTGGCTAACAAAATATAACCTCGCGTTTAAAGTTAGAACGTTAAGGTAGTTTTAAGGGTGATGGGCTATCGTATCCCGGTCGATTCGCGGTGCAAAAGTTAATGTTGAGCAGCAGCATCATCCAGACCGTTAGGAACATCGGTTCACTTTTGCTGCTGCGGGGAAGGTTAATCGAGTTTGGCCCTTCTCATCGGCCGACAAGTATCGCGCGGTCCTCAGTAATGCTCGTCGCGGATTTATTACGAGGAGCTTCGTTTAGCGAGAGGAGAAGAAGAAGGAAAAGCAGCGAGAGTAAAAGTGAGGGAGACGAAAGTCCTCGAGGAAAGTTTTCCCCCGCAAATAGCTGCGTACAATTAAGATTGTAATTATGCGAGTGCATTAAAAAGGAGGAAAAGGAGAGCGATCGCTTTTGTAGGGTGGTCTACACGGTCGCGATATTAATTCCGGACTATAAATAATTGCGATTACCAGGAGTTAGGAAAACGCCGCACTTTCGCACAGTCCTTGTGAATAAAATGATTATGGAAGGATACTGGCAAATAAATGGGCGGCTTGCGCCATGAAAATAATGGAATCGTTAAAAAAATTGAAACGAATTAAAAAGCCGCGAGCCTCGCCCGCGCACTCGGCTCGATCCTAACAACAACAATAAAACTGCCCGAGGACGTTTTAATCGATGGTACTCGCTCCGTTATCTTCGCGATAATTTACCAAGTGCTATGACGTCTGCAAATGAATACGTGAATAAAGTGTGTGCGTGTGTGTGTGTGTGTGTGTGTGCATATGGAAGTAATACGCTTCAAAGAGGCTTCATGTGAGAAGTTAAGCGGGGAATATCGATCGAACGCACATGCCATCTGCTTTGAGAGGAAGGATCGTCGCGCTGCTCGCTTTCAGTGTCTCTCGTAAATATATTGATTTTCCTTTATATCCTTATGTATTTTCTTTCGTCCACCGTTCACGCACTCACCATTGCCGTCGTCATGCCTCCCTTTTCCTATCACACAGAAGCGGATATTCCACAAGCCTGCCATTAGCTTTGCTGCATGTACGTTTCCCAAGCTGATACGACGGATTCGGGCAACCACTTCGAGGCTAACTTATACACATGTTCCAATAAATATGTATATAAGTCAGCGCGCATTGTGTTTGGATACCGACTCGCGAGAGCCTCGTTATCTGCCTCTTCAACCGCTCGAGAAATCGCCCGCGTGTGCGTTTCGCACTGTCAACCGCCAGCAGAATCTAGATAACTTGGCATAGGCTGATCGCGAGCAGAAAAAGCTACTATTATATCCAGCCATATATTTTACGAATGTAAATAAACGTACGACTAAAACGCGATTGTGAGCTCGAGTGCTTTAGCAGACTGAACATAAATATCCGCGGTTTTGTCATCACGATTACGAATTTCGTGACATCATTCTTAATTGGAAAAGCTTTTTGTTTTTGCGAACGCATAATTTTTCGGGGCTGAGAGTTGCTAAGGTGCGAACATTATTCGTTGTGAGACATGATCCAGAAATCATTGATCGTTGATGATCAGTCAACAAACACATATGGTCACGATATTTCACTGAAATTTCATAATTCCTCGTGATTTTGGAATTTTCATATTTTCTTGTTTTGCGCACGCCCTTGCTAGAATTCTTCTCCATGCCGTATGCACGTGTACGAGCATACAAATGAACGCTCAGAAGCGCGTGAATCGTGGCAACACTGTACACAGGAGGCAGCTGTCTGAGACGAGCGCAGCGTCCCAAAGTATAGCGATAATGATGGCTTGTCTCACGCGACAGCGTTGCCACGTCGCGAACCTCGAAATTCTTCTACTCAAAGTTTCACACGATTTTTATTACAATAATTTTTTTCTCAAAACTGAACTGTAGATCATGTGTTTTTTTTTTAGTTTTTTCTTCAGAGGATACTCTAACACTGTGTGTTTTAAAATAAAAATCGTAAGAAGCGTCCTCGAGTTATCTCGATACACATTTTTGTTTGACGATTGCCGTGTGTTCGGATGGAGAAACCGTGGAACTTTAACTTGCCATGTCTGAAAAACTATACAGTAGAACTGCTTGTTTTTTTTTTTTAATTTTTTTTTTTTTTTTTTTTTTTTTTTTTTTTTTTTTTTTTTTTTTTTAATCGAATCGTTAGATTTTTCTGCACGACATATATTTTTTTCAAAATTTCTGTAAGAAATCGGATTTTGCTAGCGAACAACCTTAAGCCATCGGTCGGCCGAATAAAAGTGTAAATGCCAAGCATCGAGGCAGCCAACAATCGAAACATGAATAAATTATCGCCGCGAGGAAGACTCCATAAAACACGAACTGCGTCAAGTCTCGGAAAGATCGAGGTCCAGCTGATTAATGCTTGCTGAAAGAGTATGATTTTATGCCTTACTAACAAGCGAGGTCGTTAAGGAGGGTGGCTACACTCGTCAAAATGATAAGAAATTGATAAAATTTGGTGATAATGTTCTTCAACATCAAGTGCGAAGACACCATTTTTTCAAAATTTTCTTCTGCTTAGTTATCGAGTAATTACGCATTAAAGCAGATTTCTTATGCCCGGAATGTATGCCTATATATATGGAAACGCTATGCTTATAAACTTGAACTTTAGTGATCAATTACTCGATAACTGTACAGAAGAAAAATCTTAAAAAATTTGTATTGTCAAATTTAGCCCTAAAGAATATGTTCACCAAATTTTATTAAATTCTTATCATTTTGAAATTTTTAGTGTATTTAACATGGTTTAGCATGGCAACATTGTATCGTCGGTAGCCACCCTCCTTAAGAGTATGGATCAGTCGACTAACCTCACTTGGAATTTTCGAAATTGAAATTCTCTGACACAGTTTGACCGATTAAAAAAAGGCTCTGTCAGCCTACGCAGAACGATGGCAAAAATCGACTCTGACACAGTTTGACCGATTAAAAAAAGGCTCTGTCAGCCTACGCAGAACGATGGCAAAAATCGACTGACAGAGCCTTTTTTTAATCGGTTAAACTGTGTCAAAGAATTTAGATTTCGAAATTTGCAGCTATCTCTCTCGCACTCACGGTTGCGATATACCGACTGATACATCCTCTTAATCACCGCTAGAATGAAAGGCCGCACGGGCCGTCGGAGAGATAAAGTTCTTATAGATCCCCGCGGTAGCCGGGTTTCTGTTGTGAGAAACTTTCCGGCGGAGGCCACCTGGCGGATTTCCGGTGCACGATCGCGATCGGACGGAGAAAAAATTGCCGGGCCTGCATTTCGCTACGTTCGTGTGGTTTTTTCCGGACATCGCATCGACAGAAACATCGCTGAAAACCGGCCAGAACTTCCGAATTTAGCTGAGAAAAAAAAATCCAAGTTTTTTGTGTTCTGTTGAAAAGTCTGAGAAACTCGATCGACTTAGGTGCGTGCATGACAATCCCGACGCCACTATCGCAGAAATTACCTCCGTTAGAGTACTCTAAGAGCCACTCAGAGGTTCGAGGGAAACGATAGTCATTCGAGTTCACAAAATAACTGGTGAGCGCACTTCCAATGTATTAACGATGCTGTTAAATCTGACGATGGCGTTGTCGTTTTAACGCGAGTATACGAATACAGTGGAACAGGTTGGCTCCGGTCAGACGTGAACGCGGCACGAGGAACCTGCGCATTTTCATTTCGTCTCGAAGCACCAGCCACTTTATTTTCGTACGGTTCATAGCGAGTGCATAGTGTAACTCTATAACGCATTTACGTAAATGGAAACGTACGACATGGAGTGTTTATCCCATAAAATACTGGTTCAACGTCAAAATAACAAGACGCGATTTGATTAAATGACGAAATCAGTCCAACTGCAATGGAATATCTCGAGAAACTCTGACCTCGAAGGAGAAAATGCAACGAAATTCTTTGTGATTGGGAGGAAATTTTATGCTCGGCGTAAATTGTGTCGATGCAGTGGTACGCGTTGCGCAAATCAAAGAATTCCCGTTTGATAGTGCAACGCTGCGAAACCCCAATTCGAATAAACTGGAGTATTCATTCCAATCGAGACACAATTCAAAAATGATTAAAACAGCAATAGCGATTAAAAATTATACGAAATTCAATCGGAATGGAAGATTCCTGCTTACACAGAAACACCGCTACGAGTTATCCGAAGTGCTTATAAAGTTTTGATTAACATTCTCGCAAAGCAGCCGGTTAATTCAAGATCGATTCGGCTCTCCGCGAGTAACATTAAAAGTTACCTGGCATCGAGCAATGCAAAGATAGTTGGAAACTTAAGAACGAAGATCAAGTGCGATGAAAAAAAAATAAAGAAAATGAGAGTGAGAGAAAGTAAAGTTAGCGCTCAGATCTGAGCGGAGATAATCTTCTCAAATGATCAAATGGCGGTGAGAAATCCGACAGCTTCCGGTCTCGTCCACATTGCTCGAAAAAAAAAAAAAAAAAAAAAAAAATGCGAACAATGGAAGACAGAAAAATATTGTTTGCGCACGATCCCAATCTCGAAATTCTCCAGCTTATTTAAGGGGTTTGTCTTAATTAGACGGGCAAAAAAATAATATTTTCACGAATTTCTTTGATCGGTATAAATTATAAATATGGATATAAAAAGTGTTAGGCCTCGAAAATACACTCTTAAAATACAAAAAAAAAAATTTTATATGTATTTTACTCAGTTTTCGTACAGAAAAATGAGAGAGAAGACAGGTCCAAAAAAAGATGGATGTTGATCAAACCTCTGGAATGGATGATCGGAAAAAAAAATAAGAATGGTTTTAGATTCAATAGGTAAATGGCGCATGGCATACGATTTTTGATTGTTTCAAAAATGACAAAATGGCGGTCGTTTTTCCAAAAACTACGATAAAACACGTTTTTTTCATCGTTTTTTACAGAAAACAAAAATAATTCCACTAAAAATTTCAAAATTCGTATGATACGCGCTATACTTATATAGTCATAAAGAAGATGTGGTAAAATTTTGGTAAGGATCGGTCGAATAGTTTTCGGAGATTTGATCAGATTTGATCAACGAGCCGTCGAAAAACGTAATTTTGAGAAAACTTTCGAAAAATGCAATGAAAATAAATAGATTTTTTGAAAATTCTAATTTAGGTAAACCCCTTAGAACGCCCTCACGTGGCCGTCGCGATGACCGACCGTCCAAGCACCAATGACAACAGGGTAAGCTAGTCCGTTGCGGAAAACCTCGGGAAAACCACGCTGCCACGAAACTCCCTCAGTTACGTGGTGGCAACACATATGTAATGGATCCACAAGTAAATGTGCACGCTTGCGTGGGTTCCTATATCCATATCGAGTCGGATTTTCTGCTGGCTTCCCGCATTTCGTCCCGTGTACGGCGAGAGAAGCAGAATGGGGGGGTTATCGCACTAATGGAAGAGCCCCTCGCGTATAGTTCGTGCAACTGGATTACGTTGTTAACTTTTTGCTTGGAGGCTCGGGCGCGCGGCGCTAATTTGTTCTTGAATCAGTGACGTGCACGAGCGTTTACTCGCGCGATGATTAAATTAATAACCGCAGGATTGTCGTTGCTTGTTAAAAGCAGAAACTTCCCAAGTACGGATTCGCGTGGAAACGCATTGAAATTATTTCATTCACTCATTTTATTTCCTCATTATTTCTTACTCAAATGAAGCAGATTCCTCATGACTGCGGACAAAATGTCACCAGCTCCACAGACACGTTTATAAAAATGAGGAAAAACAAATGAAAATAAAAATAAATAATAATCCGTGCGACATTGTGTTCTGCGAAATGGAAACCGCTCATGCGAACCCCTCCGTCAGCGCTCAAACGCTCTCTCCGTTCAGCCGTTTCCATTCTCCAAAGTAGAATAAATGTTTCTCGATGGATTATCGATCGTCCGGAACGCTAGAGTGCAACTTCCGATGAGTTTCCTCTATCGCGGGGCTGGATACGCCGGTGAGCTCTCGCAAATCTTCTGGGCGTTTCTCGACACGCTGCATCAACACGTATATTATACTTTCGGACCCCTTGCGAGAGGGAGGAAAGCCGGAAGACACAAATCCACCTAAAGCCTGTTTTTAAAAAAGCCTCCCTTCTTCTCCATCGCGTGGGAGGACGGGAAACATTTGTCATCCACGAGGCAGCTTGACAAAAAAAGTTTCGCTTCGCTTCAATGAGAATTCAGTCGTTGAGGAAAAGAAGAAAAGTACGATTTAAAGACCTTCCGTCAGATTTTTAAAGGGAAAATTTACCGCCGTCAAAAGAAGCGTGAAATTTCGTAATTTTGGATATATTTCTCATTGCCAAAGTCTCGAAAATCCGTTCATCGTGTTTGATCTGAAAATATTTCTTTACTGGATCAAACGTAACCTGCTGGAGTATCGTCGAAAAGGCCTCAGATCTGTTGGACCTCCCTCGAGAACTTTCTTCCGAGTCCGAGTTTATACAAGATAAGCTGACAATTCAACAGGGTGCAGAGAAAGAGAAGGACGGTGGAAGATGAAGACCCTCGCAATTGCTCAGAATGTTCCTCCTCGTTTCGTTCTCGCATGACTACCCAGTTAATCCGCTTTCCCGCTTTCCTTGAGACAAACAGATGCAATGTATAGCTCTCGTTGCTCGTTCATTTATACTACCCTCGCATCATTGTGCTCAGACTCTATGGAGCAGGCTATGAAAGACAGAAGGTCGAAGAAGCCAAGGGACAAGTGAATCGAGGCTCTCGTTACTAGAGAAGCAAAATTGTGTACCGCGCACAAGATCCAAGCTGTTGAGATAGGAATGCATCGATTCACCCTTTACTGGCAAAGCCTCTCTCACTCGCAAATTTTATATAGAATGCCTCAAAAACCGAGAGGAAAGTTTCAAATATTTGTGAATTTCTTCCAAAAATCCTTCCATGCGAATTAACTTTCGTCGACTCACTTGAACTTTTTTTCTCTTTTGATGATCAAAGAAACGATTAAAATTTATTCTCCCAGCTTATTAAAATTATGTGTAACTCATTTGTTGAGATTGATCTATTTCTAATACAATGATGGCGGTTTAAATACTTTCGTAGAGTTAAATCGTCAAGCAAAACGTGACAGCAGCCATTTTCTATTTATGTGCGCTCATGGTGTTGTCAAACCTTCCACCGTTCGTGTCGTCGTAACTCGTTAACCTCAAATAAGTGTTTTTCTTTTTCCGTTCCCATAAGTGAATTTCACCGGCAACAAGGCTTTCTCAAGACCATTTTCTTATTCTCGTTTTTGGCTCTTTAAAGTCGGGAGGATCCAATTTCATTAAATCCAAATCGTCGCTAACAATTCCGGGAATAGATGCACGCTGTATATTTCAAGCACATTTCAAAATTTCAACTCTCAGAGTTGGAATTTTCGATTTCCATTAGATTCGCGTGAACTTGCTTGAAAGAAATTTCTTCATCAATGAGACTTCGTCAGGGTTTTGTCCAAATCGATATTATTTTTGGTGAATAATCAACTTTTTCATATATTGTTACTGTTATTCGTGTGAATCGAAACGATTATAGTTCACGGTCTTCAAAACGCCAAATCTCATGTAATTTCAGTCAGTGTAATCGTGGAATAAGAGGGAAAGTTAAGGGGTTGGGAATCGCCAGTTGCGGGATAAACTTGTTGCTGGCTCGGCCCGTACCTGGCACACGTAGTATATCCAGCGCAAATAAATGGACGAATTCGTGTACACGTGAAATTGCCAGATAACAAACACATGCCAAGGCGATATGACCGTTATTTTATGTGGAACGTTCTGTTCTCATGTTTGACTAATTAAATAGCATTCAATTCAATCAAATTCGTTGCTTCATGCAAAGGTCTTTGAACAATTATACGAAATTCGTGATAGAAATTCAGAACATTTCGAGTACAAAGCTCGAGGATTGCTCATCAAGTTTTTTCAATATCGAGAAAATTGAAAGATCAAAATTAGCATTGCAGTTACGGAAACCTGAGACGACGTCAAATCCTCCAAGGTTTTTACCGTGCAAACTGAGAATTTCCACAAATATATCAGTCAAATTCCTCGCATAAAATAAACAAATTTTATTTTCATATTCATGAATTTTGTTAATATTTAAGGTTGTCCCTAGTTTGTATCTCTCTAACGTTCATTCTGACTTTTGAATTATCTCCATGAATTGAATAAACGAACCTTTCTAATTAGTATATCCCTGAAAGTAATCCCCCGCTTCTACCCTGTCCAAAATGTTCGTCCGTTGCTTTCTTCCTATTTCACCCTTCCCTCCGCTCTTGTGGCCTTTCCCCTTCCTTCCGCGCCATATCCGTTGATCGCTTCATAGAATTCGAGATTCCAGCCTCTCGGTCCATGGAGCTTTGTAAACGTCCTCGCGTCGAGGCAACTGAACTCTTTCCGGAGAGCATATAATAGCGAGACGATAAGACGCCTCAATTAAATGGCGGATAGAAAATTTCAATCATAAAAAGCCATCCCTTATAATCGGATTGTCCCTCCTTCCTGTCAAGTTGCTTCGCTAATGGCATCCTTTTTCGCCACCGCTGAGCTAATTATTTCATTCCTCGCTCCCGCGGAGTTAACGGTTCCCTTGTTTCCGAACTATTACATCCCGTTCACAGAATCTTAAAAGTGCAGCCTCGCGATTTTATTAATCTTATATATATATTTCTGTTCACGTTCATTTTTCTATTGCGCTTATTTACATTGGCTGCAAGATGACTGAGACGGGTGGGGATGAAATGTTGGAATGACTAAAATTTCGAACAGCTAAAATCTCGAGTTTATACATTTCGAATGATAATATGGAGACAGATAGATTCGACTAGAGCTTTGAATGCCGAAAATAAATAAAGCAGAAAGTGCAAGGTTCAAAGCATGTCTACATCGAAAATAGAATGTAACGAATCGCCCATAGGACGATGACTAAAATATCGATTTTTCAAAAATTCGACTATTACTCTTTCGATTCATAAATTACTATAGTCAGCGATACTGTGAAAATTCACAATTTTGAAAATATAATAAAGAAAGACCAAATATTACTGAGCTCGAAATACTGAAACACCAAAAAGTCGAACAGTCAAAATAGCGAAACGTTAGAAAGTCGATCGATCAAAATAAAGAAATGCAGTGGAGCTCTGAATACACGCGTCTCACTCACTCACTTACTCAGACCGGTGATCTCCAATTTTAAACATCGCCATTTTGACTTTCGCCTTTTCGAGCTATCGCTATTCTGCATATCTAAGTTTTATAGGTTCGAAAAATGCACTTTCGATTTTTTGCTACTCTATATTCTGGTCTGTCTGTAAAACAATTACTCTTCATTTTGAATTCGAAAATATGAACTTTCAATATGAACTTTTGCATTCGAAATAAAAACTATTGAAATATATATTTTCGGGTAAATACGAATTCAAAGAAGGAATTTTTGATTAAACACGCAATCTGGTGAATAGTCGATCGGGAATAAGAATTTCAAATTACTTATTTTTCTCCAAACTGAAATCACAACTTTTAAAATTTCGAAATATCGACCGTTCTACAATTCAGTTATTCGACATATTGAACCCCACCCACTGAGACAAATGACAAAAAATATTTTCTCCGTTTTCTGTAGAAAAATGAACGAGAATTCCTTTTTAAGGATTTGATTACACAAAAGAACCCACCTCATTGCATCGAATCTTTTTTACATTCATTGAAGTAGGTCATCACAGCTCCAACAAAATTCACTAATTCCATAGTTATTAAAATAATAAAAAAAAAAAAAAATTTAATGAATTTTTAGTTAAATTGAATAATTCTTTTAAAAATAAATCTATTACAATAAATTTTTCAATTCTTTCTATATTCTATTTTCTTTTCATTTTTTTATTAAATTTGTAAAAATAATTTTTTAATTAAATTGATTTAATAAAAAAAATTAAGATTTTCATGCTATTCAATTTTTAATGAACTCTTCGCGATGGATTTCCAGAAAAGCCACGATTTTTAATATTTATCCTGATTTCTCATCGCAGCGAAATGTTGGAAACAAAGGAGACTGAAAATCTCAATTTTACAGGAAGAAATAATGGAGTAAGTCACTTTTATTCAGTGACGTGTCCACGACTTTGTGAGTTTTTCAAAATAGCCACCCCGTGGGTAATGAAAATGGCGTACGGCTCGAGCAGAGCCTAAGAGAGGCAGAGGTCATTCGTAACTTAATTATCGGTAAAGCCTTGCCGAACCGTCCTCCCGAAATGTCCTCACAGGAAAATACCAGTGCATTACGAATCGACGACGCGAGAGTACTCTCGTCCCACTTGATTCAATAATCGTGAAAGGAAGAATGGACCAACTCGCAGCTTCCTCCTTCAATTTCTCAACTTGGGGATTCGATACTTCGAACTACTCTTCAAGGCTGTGTATCATGATCTCATACGGAGTACAGTGAGAGACGGAAAACGAGAAAAAGATAATGGACGAGAGAGAGAGAGAGAGAGAAGAGCAGCTGAAAAAGGAGGAACGATGCACGAATGGTGACACCATCGATTTTCCTCCGCCACCCTCAGTTTGCTCAATACAAAATGTTTTCGCAATCAGTACGATAATTGGCTCTGAATATTCTCGACCGTTCCGCAAATATATTCCGCTGCACGAAGCACCGTTTTCCATCAATTGAAAAACCAAAAAAAAGAGCTTTTTTCTATATGCAAATGAACGAGAAAACTATCAATATTTTATGCAAAGTAAACGAACTGCGTACAACAAAATAAAACTGCATAAGAATCGATGAGTTTTTTTTTACGTTTCTCGACGAACAATCACCGTACCTTAATTTCTGTTTCTATCGTTAATTTAATCAATCAAGAGTCCGTTATCGTCTTGCTTCCGAGTTCAAATGATTTGCCTCTCCAATTGACATTTCGCTCTTTCATTAATTTTCGTTTATCCCATCATACCCAGTGCAGAAAAAAAAATGAACCGGAGCACGTGCCCCGTTCCACGACGCACCTAAGTCGAAGTGAACCGGACTCCCGGACATGCCAGAAAGTAATTGAAAATCTTTCAATGCATTTGCTCTATTGCATCGAAGATCCTGTCAACTTTTGGACTGAGATTTGAAAAATAGTGAATAGTGAAACAAGAAAATTTTCTGTGGCCACTGACTTTACCTTCTCGTCGCCATTTCGAATTCAATAACTACATTCAAATTTAAAGACTTTTAATTTGGATAAAAATTGTAAAATTCAACCGAAACGCTTCGTACATTCAAACAGACTTTTTTTTTTATCGATACAAAATATTGGAAAACTTCACGTAGAAAACGAGGCCGAAAAATCTACAGGAAAATACTAGAAATATAGTATCTCAGAGACACTATGTAAATACTGGATTTCAGCATTTATTGGAAGAGCAGTAATAAGAATTGTTCTATCCACCGTAGTAAAAAGACCAATACCCATATATTTTATTCAAAAGACTCAAGAGTCTTTTTAAGCATAGTATAAGCATATAAGTTTTAAGCACATATTTATGGTAAAATGTTGCACGTATTCGGTGTATATTCCGTGTATAATCATAGAATTTACTGTGCTAACAGTCAAAATTTGTGATTTACAATACATTTCGACTTATCAGTAAGCGCTAGTCTGACACGATGAATGACACTCGAAAACAAAACGAAATATATTTCTCACGTGTATCACTTTTTGCCATCCACATAAAGCTGTTTAGAATTGAAGGAGCAAAAAATTGGAAAATTCAAACACACTATGCTGTTTGTAATTGGTGTCTAAATATTTATTAAAAATCTTGGAAAAATAATATATTCCTCACTGTACAAAACGAATTTTTTTTCTCCACGTTGAGTAAGATGAAACGGTGTTTTTCGTGCAAAAAACGTAATGGATATTTCTCTGGCCTAAG
This sequence comes from Venturia canescens, assembly GCF_019457755.1. Taxonomy (NCBI): domain Eukaryota; kingdom Metazoa; phylum Arthropoda; class Insecta; order Hymenoptera; family Ichneumonidae; genus Venturia; species Venturia canescens. The sequence goes on from NC_057425.1 coordinate 7,788,445, forward strand.
CCAGGTGAGCTTTGTTATCGAATAGAGTATTCAGGAATATTCTCTCGGTGCAAAGATCAAATAACAAAAGCCATGTAATACAGTAGTCTTTGCGGAGATCCGGGAAGAGGGAGGTGCCGAAAGACGAGGGTGAAATTGTTTGGGAAGCGACATAATCGATATTTACGAACTCTCCATTGGTGTTGATGGTTGCGAGAGTTCACTGTCGTTTTTCTCCGGCTGACAAGCTCTCGCTGCTCCAATTCCATTTCTTCTGTGTTTTTTCCTGCTAGTCGTTTTTCCCCATATCGTTTCACCCTCCTTGTCTGCGAATTTCCGATAAATCGACTGTCTACGTGTATCATCCAATATCCTTCAGTCTTTTTTTTCCATCAACAGCTCCTTCTAGTCTTCGATTACAGGGGAAAGTGGCCGAATGTGTCAGACGTAAAAAAGTGCAATTTCACGTCGATTGGGAGGTAGAAAAAAATTGCGCTCATTATTCTTCAGCCTCGAGCAATCTTTTCCCATTTTATTTCGATCATTGCACCGCAAATTACGAGAGCTTTTCATCGAGTGATGAGCCCAAGATGCGTTTTCGTTATTTAACAATTTATTCCTGTTGTGAGGGAGCCAAAAACCGAATCGGCAGCCAAAAAAGCAAAAACTTTTGAGCCAAAGACAGGAAAATTGAATGAGAACTAACTTTGTAAACTTTGCTAAGAGTTTCCATCTCGTCTTCCCCACGCGTTTTCATAAAATTTTAACGAATTCCTCCACTTTGTTAAAAGCTTCGTCTCAATTCACGATACAACTTCGTTTATATTCCGCTCTGCATAATAAATCACTGCTTAATTATTCAAATAGAATGAACATGAAGGATATTGAAAAATATCTTTGAATAAAAATGAATTTCGTGGCGATGCTATAAGATCGATCGAGTTCCCAAATGATGATGGAAACTAAGGAGGGGCACGAGAGAGAGCTTTTCATGAATATTTTAATGGCATTAAGGGACTAACAGGTCCAATTGACGCGTCGAATGACGTGCCTCCTCCGAAAATAATGCTTCATTTTCCACGTAGTTTCGTATTAGGCCAGAAGACTGTGTGAATATCTTGATGACATTATTTCGCGTCAAGCAAATAAATTCGTCGTGATGAAACTGCAGGAAAAAAGTGCCAAAAAAGAGCCTTTGGAAAGCAATAATTATGGGAAAAAACACTAAAAACTTTTCCCCTGTCGGAATGAAACTGGAATGTTAATTGCGCGTTCGGGTTCCAACGGTAATTACCGCTAATTGATAATGAATCGGTCGATCGAACCCGAGCCCGCTAGGCGATTACGTTTTTGCGTAAACGTTTTGCGCCCTCTTATTTCCCGAGGCCTCACAATCTGGGCTTCGGTTATCGAACGACTGGAATAATTTAATTCACGATTGTTATTAATCCTCACGCTCACCAGGCATAGTATGACGGATTTTGCATGACAATCGCTCCGCGCTCAACACAGTCGCATGTGGCAGGTTGCGGCTTCATAATTCATTCGAATTATCTGTCCAACTTTATATATCTATGTTGCATTCGCTTCGCGCTCGGTTAAGCTTTATTTCCGACAAATGATCGCACATTCAAGGGCTGTGGACGCGGGTACGCGGGCGGTTACACTAATGCTGTAGCAGTGACGAGCACGAAACTTTTACAAATTAGATACAAAACTCCGGCAATGTGTCCGAAAAAATGAAGCCCTCCCTCGATCTCGGAGCTCATCAAAAAGGGAGGATGAAAGCAAAATGAATGAAAATGAAACAGCGATTGACGTTTATGGAGTTTCACGTTTTTTGGCCCGGATATCCTGTCGAAATGCGAGTCATATCGTACTCAACGCCGACGACCAAACTTCATTACGTTCTTTTATTTATGACGCGCCAGCCTCGGGATGAACAGTTTTACGAATCAAATTCGGCGCCGCAATTACGACGATTATTAAACCGCTGACGCTAGGGTCGTCGTTTCCGTGAATATTTACTTGCGGGAAAAAAAAAACGAAGTTTCGTTTTCTTACGGACGTTCAAGCCTGCCATCTAATGCTAATCGAAAATTCAAGAAAAAAGTATTAATAAAGAGACAAAAAACGAAGCAAAATGGACAAATAAGGAAATGTTCAATCTCGTTCAATCTTTAACGTAACATATCTTTATTACTAGTAAGACAATCGTCTCGAAGTTTTTCCCAGGCCTTCATTACATGCTCAATTGTTATTGTGTACTTTTTCACAAACTTCGTAAAAAGCGTTGATTCGTTATGTGGAAAGATAAATGATTTTTTACGCATAGTCACTAAAGCCCTGTGTGTTTTTCTTCATATTTAAACACGTTTATCTAAATAACCAATGATAAATAACCAACCCTTCAATATTTGATATGCGTGTAATTCGACTGCTTATTTAAACTCTTTTCAAGACTTAGCGTTATTCGTGAATGCACGACCTTGGTATTTCTCATTACATCGGTCCCGACTCATCATCGCGCAAGTATCGCTTTAAATGTCATTAGGATGGAGAAGCTTTCCGGTATAGATTTCAACGAGGATTTCGAAGCCTCGAAGTTTCGCTTAGGTTCACGTAACCTCGAAGCGCAAAATAACGCAAACTTCGATCGGAACGAGCGAGTTGTAGCGCACGGAGACAGAAATCGGAAAAATCATCTCTGCATTGAACGAACGCTGTGACGAAATTTTTACTTTAGACATTCTACCTTTTCACGTTCAAACTATTGATCCTGATGACACGTCACACGGTTACTCTTCAAGAAGTTAATAACATTCGTCAGCTTCCACATGCGTGGTCTTTACGATCATATTTTCTCAACCCCCGCAACCATGACTATTATGATTTTCCATCCACGATCTTTATAACCTCATATTTCTACCCTCAAAACTGTCACTCTTATGAAAAATAAAAAATCAGAGTTTCGCTGTCCCAGCGAGCATTCTCACGCGTCGCCAGAAAATTCCCTATTTTCTAATCAAAATCCACAGGCACTCCGAGCTGAAAAATGCGTAAGAAAAACAAAACATCAGCTTCCTTTAAGGGCTAAGTTCCATGCTCCCAACGCTCGCCATATCCCAAGAAAAATCATCGAGAAAAATACAAATCGCCACAACTATTCTCCACAGTCGATGAAATATCGTCGAAAAAGCATCAAAAATGTTTGCCAACAGCTCGGTTTACTCCAAAAAATTAAAGCCTGACTGGCCCTCGACGTTTGAGACGCCACACGCAAATGTGCTCGTCTCAAAGCGCCACTGCGACTGAGAATATGGAAAAATGAGTTAACGCATTATGCATATTGGTATGGAGGAAATACGTACAGCAACGAAAAAGCGATATGGACGTGCGGAGAGTTATCGTTATTTTATGGTATTATTCAGCGCGGCTGGAGTGGAAAAAGGGACTAAAGGGGGTAGTTAGCGAGGTCTCTTGCGACCGTGGCAGTGTGTATAGCTGGAAGTTGTGCCGGAGGCAAAGAGAGAAATATCTGTGCAAGCGTTGCAACAGGTGGGACTTGCACCACTCGAGCACAGACTCTATAACCGGTTATATACTACATGCAATGTGTACATGAACACGTACAGCTGGATCGTAACGCTCGTTCACGTATTTATCCATAGTTATAGATGCGCGTGCGGACGTACAGGCATCGGCGACATTGGGCTAAACGAGAGTTCTGGATCCGCGATTCCCCCGTTAATAGATACGACGTAGAGAGAGAGAGAGAGAGAGAGAGAGAGAGAGAGAGAGAGAGAGAGAGAGTACAATAAGCAAAATTGCAATTATTCACTAACTGGAAGTGAGCGCGTGGAGGGGAAACGGTTTTGGGGGGTTTTTGTTGTTTCCATCATGTAATTCAATGCACGGGAATTATCATCTCGACAGATAAAAATGAAACATGCGTCCATCCGGAACCAGCCGCATTTGTACAGCGATATCGGAAAATGAAAATATGGGCTTTAAGAATATTGCGAGTCACCGAAAAAAGCACGAGGACGCGGATAAAAGCTTCCCCCTCCGCCGCCATGATCACTCGGCCCCGAGGCTCCTAAATTTCCGCAGTGTCCTCGTAAAAACATAGAACGAATAAAGCGCCGAGTCGAATAAACGAAAACTGGGGGGGGGGGTAAAAAATGTAGGATTTTCAGGGTGCACCGTTGAGCTCTTGCCCTTACACACGCCCACTTGCTCTGCATTTTTCACCCTCTTTGTGATGATTTTTTCTTCCCGCATTCACCATGGCCTCGAACTACCTTCTCGCTCCCCCTTCTCCCTAGCTTTTCTTAGCCCTCTCGCGCCTCCGGCACGTCGACGCACCCTTCGTCGTTTGAAAAATGATTTCCTTACACTTGAGCTTAAACTAACATCGGGTGGCTTCGCTTTCGTCAAGGCAAACACTACTTCAGCTTTCTTTAATTATTAACTCGATAGGGGAAAAGGCTCTTTTTACCTGCTAGATAGTCGTGCATGGAAATCGAATTTTACTGGCACTTCAAGCCCGTTTTATTCAATGTTTCTTCAGCCAGCTGGAGATCGTGAAAAAAACATCGAATTTAGTTAAACGCGACGGTACGACCCTCCCGGCATCTAGTCACATCCCAGACTGTAATTTCCCTCCCTCAAGACTGCCAGATTTCGACAAAACTATCGCGTGGGGGGTGTCGAACCTAAAGACTTATTGTGGAGTCTAGAGGATTGAAAGGGCTAAAGGAGGGTGCGACTTGTGTCCTGGAAAACGTGTGTGTGTGTGCACGATTCTCATCACGTATTCAACCCTCCATGAATATTTCAACGCTCGTCATATGCAAACGAAAGAGAGAAAAAACAAATTCAAAAGTTTTGTGGAATTTAAACATGTAAAAATTCACACCTTATCTACGATATGCGTGATTGGCCACGTCGATATTTCTCGTCGATCTCCCGTGCATGATTAGAAGTTTGAGTGGGGAAAGCCGGCTCCCTCCTCTTCGAAAGCCAACGAGGGACAAAATCCACGCTCATGGAGATAAGTCTCATTTCTGCATTTTGTAAAAATCGGTCGTAACAACGAATCCACGTGACGTCGATCACGAAAAAAGGCTCTGAATGTAAAGCAAAATACGTGACTATAAACTTTATTTATTATCTTGCATTTTCGCTGACGCATGGTTGAACTGCCTGTAAAATAAAAGTGCGCGACTACAGACGAAATCTTACAGTTTTTAATCACATTTCGAATCGTATTTTGACGTTGGGAGTCGATCAACTCATTCGAGGAAGAATCTGAAGCTATAATTAATTACAAGAATGAGCTTCAAAGGAGCCGCGCAATTAGCCTGAACAAACGGATCCGAATAAAAACGACTCGACGCTACTTTGAAGTCGTAATTGATGGAGTCTGCAAGGCGGAGGAAAAAACGTGGATGAAAAATTCAAGATTTTTCGGAGCCGGAGAACGGTCGCTGGGATCTCAGCAGCGAAGGAAACCGAAGGAAGCAACAACTGCACGATTCCAATGCCACACGAATACAGAGAAATATACGAATGCATAGAAAAACCTTCGAGTTTATCTTCCGTTCGAGTTTCCCTGAGAAACAAATGACCTGCTTCTCACCCCCGCTGGAATCGTGCCCGCAAAGGGATTCGTGAAATCGTGTCGCGTGGAGCTCTCCCCTCGAGCTCTCTCAAACCCATGATTGGGACTTATCCGGACATTTACTCGAACCGCGAACACTCCTATTTTTAGCGTCGGAGCTTTCCAAGGGAAAACGCCCTGCGTGTGTGCTTTACACTCGTCGATCCATCTCTGCGAATATGAAATGCGAGCGTGCGAGATTTTTCTCGGAATTGTGCTCGATTCAGTCACACGCGTCTGGCGGGAATATTTCTGACCTTTTTCATCACACCTCTCCGCAATTGACGATATTCAAAAAAACTAAGAATTGGAGGCGACCGTCAGAGCATGGTCTCTACACCAACCTTATTCTGCATACCGCTCGATATTCTCATCCGCTCGTTTATCCTCCACGAGTATATAGACACAAAGAAGAAGCGTTCGCGTGCGTAAATGGCCCGAAATCACTTTTGTTTCTCGTGAGAAATTTCCCGCGCCGCACGCAACGAGAACGCGAGGCGAAGCGGGGAAGATTGATGCGTGGGGATTGGTCGCGCTGCTCTCCGGTTTCAAACCGGCATACAAAACAGAGGCGGGAAACCTGAAGGCGGAGGCGCGAATGAATCCGGTTTCCCAGGTCCGTTTCGATCGATGCCCGGGGCAGCCCGCTCCCCCTCGCCCTTCTCTCCTTCGGTTTCTATCTCTCCCGCTTTCCCTTCGCGTCCTCTTCCGCTTCGCCTTTCTCCCCCGGCCGCGAGCTCGCTCGACTCGTGTTTATGCCTGTATACGAAATACGAAATACATCAGCAGGGTAGCGGAAAAGCCCTGGAACTCTCTCCTGGCATGATCGACCGGGAGATCTCAGGGCAACGGTCTGTAGAACCTCCTACTCGTCAGCCCCCCTGGTGCTTTGCCGGTCGCGCTGCGAAGCTCGCCCGATACGCATCAAACTCCTGGCCAACGTTCGATCCTCAGACGAGGTTCCACGTACAAAATCCTCTCGAACAATAAATCAAATTGGCTATACGGAGCGTGGCTTAATTGGAAGATTTTTTTTTTTATTTAAAAATTGGTAAACATATGGCTATTGGCGTAGTTACAAAAACCGGGGTGCGCTTCGAGAGGCTTTTCGGCGAGTATCGAAGCAGATTTTGGATTAACTCGTTTATTGTGATTCGTAGATTTTTAATTCGGTGGTAATTTACATTTGTCCGTGCGCCATTGGGGCTAAGAATAATTGAGGCGTTCCGCGGACTCTGCTCGAATTAAAAGAGAATCGATTTTAAATACACAGAAGGAAATATAATTCAGTTGCTAATTGATGTAAGGGCTCGTAAAGGGGATTGGACGGAAAGTTCAAGTCGGTGGCGTCGAGTAACAGCGCTTAAAAGATGCTGCTAATTGGAATGGTCAGGAAAAATAAAGGTGAAAAACGTTTCCTTAATTACGGAAAACGGGCTTTCCTGGCGCTGTTTTATGTGCTTGTGAACATTCGGACGAACGGCGATGACCGAAATATTTTAAAATTATATTCAAAAGTTTTACGAAATACTGACAACTCCAACAAAACTCGTTGAAACGATACGAAAATTAAGAAGGTTCACGCGAATCTAATTTGAAATCGCAAATTCCAATTTTGGGAATCGAAATTTGTAATTATGCTGGAAAGCTACAGCGTGCATCTATTCCCGGAAATATTATAGAATCCACCGTCTGGTTATTGAGAAAACAATTAAGGAGGGTGGATCGCGACGATACAATGTTGCCATGCTGAACCATGTTAAAAATATTAAAAATTTCAAAATTATAAAAATTTAATAAAATTTGATAAATGTATTCTTTAAAAATAGATAAGACAATAAACATTTTTTTAGATCTTTCTACCGCATAGCTCTCAAGTAATTACACATTAAAGTTCACGTCCATAAGCATAGAGTTTACTTGTGTGTACATCTCGTGCACAAGAACTTCGGTTTAACGCTCAATTATTCGATAACCATGTGGTAAAAAAATTTGAAAAAAATAGTATTTGTATACTTGATGCTAAAGAATGTTATCGCCAAATCTTATCAAATTCTGATTATTTTGATTCCGTGATCCACCCTCCTGAACAAAAATCACATTTTTTAAGGGTTTTACACGTATCGTTTGGTTAATTCAGTTAAAGGTTTTCGAATGACAACACAGTCCACGAGTATTCAATATACAATTATTTTCGTAGGATTACCTAAATACTTTGTGAAATTTAACAAATATTTTTTCGTGCGTATGGGACAAAATATTTTAGTTTTGCACATTTTTCAAGCGCTCCAACCAAATTTTTTTCTCAGTGTAGGCTCTTATGGCAGGCACACTCACTGTGCGACGATTTGGATATAATGAAATATAATCCTCCCAACTTGAAGGAGCCAAAAACGAGAATAAGAAAATATAATTTTTTTAGATGTCAATGGTGTCTTGAGAAAGCCTTGTTGCCGGTGAAAGTCACTTGGGAATGGAAAGAGAATAAAAACACTTATTTGAGGTTAACGAGTAACGACGACACAAACGGTGGAAGCTTTGACAACACCACGAGCCAGCTGGTTTAAAATATAGATATGCGTACGCATATAAATAGAAAATGGCTGTTGTCACATTTTGCTTGGTTATTTAACTCTACGAGAGTATTTAAACCGCTATCATTGTATTGAAAATTGTTTATCTCAACGAATAAGTTACACATAATTTTAATAATTGCGAGAATAAATTTTCATCGGTTCTTTGATCATGAAGAGAGCAAAAAAGTTCAGTTGTTCTTAAGTAACGCATGATCTTCCTTTAAATGACTTCTGCATCGCAGTGTACACAGCTCGCAGTGTTTCTTTTAATACATAAATAACAAGTAATATACACTGCAACACAGAAAATATAAAAACTGGGGAAAACGAGATAAAAAATCGTTCTCTCCCAACAATGCAATGGAACAATGATCGATGGACATTGAAGCGACGCATCAATCCCACGGATCCATCAAATTTTTTTCCCAAATCCGCGTACACGCGATAAAATCCGTAATATTAAAAAACATAATTCCTCTCACAAACGATGGATGAATAAAAAGCTGCTACTGTGCACCGTGAGTGAATTTTCGTCGAATATGTACACACGTATAAAAGCGTTGATTACGATCGGTTGGACGCAGGGGGCTGAAGTCGGCAGCCATAGATGTGCCATCAATGTGGTATCAACCGTAAGCGCCTATACTGACATATAAATAAAATACATTTCCGTCCGAGTGAAACAGACGTAGAAACAAGATTATACCCCGTGTCTCAACTCTTTCGAAGGCGAGAAAGCCTTCGAAAGGTGCGCACCGCGATATTCGCGTGCACAGTCGCATCGGCGAAGAAAGCATCGGCGACGAGGAAGGAACTAGTGACGCAGAGAATAGCGTCATATAAAAACAAAGTCGCAGACTGCACGATTTCGTGCGTTCAATGAAACGTCGTGCAACGACGGACACGTTTGTGTCTATTCGCTCTATAGTCTTGTGCATATTTGCTATGGGATCGCGGTCAATACCTGCGGGTCTGGCTGCGTCTGAGGAAATAAACTGATTACACTTCCTATTGAATAATCCTCAAGGCAAAGTAAAAAAGACGGATTATATACGCTTTATTTTTTCGTTTTTTCTCAGCTTTCAAAGCCAAACTGGAACTATTGATCGAATATTATTGACGAAGGGAGTTTTTGAGGCCCCATAAAGGGGGAATATATATGAAGCCTATTGCAACGACCATATCTATAGTAATATCAGAAATGAAAGCCAATTTATCTTTCGTCCCTATCGTTTGCTGGCGCACAACGATCACGTTTTACATTCGTATACAGCCACGAGGTTCCATGCACGTTCACGTGTATACGTGTGTGTCAGAACACCCCCATGGCCAACTACTTCTAGCTCTAGGCCGTATAAAGTCTCGTTGTGCTTGCACGATTAGTGCCACGCAAGCCTGTATGCTCAAGAGGCTCGGGTTCCGACTCTCTGGTACATGTAATGCACGGTACGTTTACATATGCATAAGTAAATATACAGAGTGGCTCAAAAGTTGTGACAGCGAAAATCGTTGAATTTGAGGAAGTTGGTTTTTTTAAAAAGTACAAACGAACGATAAAGTTTGTCGGTTGGTATATCGACTCGTGGAAGGAAATTGATTTTTTTGTTTGTTAAAAACAATCACGAAATCAGTGAACCAGAGAAGATCGGAAAATTATGAAACTCCATCGAGCGATAAAGAATTTATAATTCATTTTCTGTAACGCTGACGCGTTTGCAGCGTTGGAGTCCAACGAAATGATGTTCAAAAAGCCTCCAATAATTACAGTAATCGTCCAATTTCGTTCCTTGTCGAAATTCCAATTCGTAGTTTTTTTGCACCGATATATCGTGAAATGAAAAATGAGCGAATTGCAAATGTTGTTTTCGTTAATTTCGTTGGACTTGAACGTTGCAAGCTTCAGGGTCGTTATTTTCTGTATTTTTGTAAGTGGTCTCTCAAATAATTCTCACTGAATAAATTTTTCGTATAATTTACAAATTCAAAAACCCCGCATTTTCGTTTTTCTTTCGTGCCCGCTCGCTTTGTTAATATACAAAAAGCTCGAATTACCGCGCGACGGTGCGCGCACGCACAAACGTAGCGTTACAACTTTCTCGCCCCATTTTTTCGTGCTCCGATCTCACGAGGACATAAATTAGTGAGGGGTAACTTTCGAGATGCTGCGAAAAACGAAAAAAGCGTGAGTCGCGCTGATTAAATGAGTGCGGAATTTCTGGGGGGAAACAATCCGTTGGCTCAAACAACCTCGGACAATGCTGGAAATGGGTTGAAAAAATAGAGGTTCGCCGTGTCCAAACAACCGTCGAATATCATCTTAAAATAGGTCGCAGCGATGCGTTGCGAATGCGGTTGACCCTTTGAAAGCGCTAGCGACTGCTATATGTTTGCTCCATTTTAACATAATTTCCCTTGATGCATGCTTCGACAAAGCTTGGCGATGACCGACGATACGGAACGAAGGATGATTTTCCTTGGGACCTGAATGCATGTCGCTCCGCGCGCACGCGTGTATGTAACGAGAAACGTAACAAACTGGAGTGCACGAAGGAGGAAACGCAACGCTTTGAAGGGTCTCGACAGAAACGTTCGTGAAAATGCCATCGGTGGTCGCGTGGAAGTTGCTGCTGCAGCGGGAGTTTGGCGGAGCAGAATAACGGCGGGCTCCGGGGGAAGCTTTTCTCCATCGTCCCGAAGAGTCTCTAGGGCTCTTAAAGTTTGCCGGAACATTGAAGGAACGCGTAAACACGCGCGAGAACCGCGCTGCCCGAGAGGAAAGGATAAAGTGAGCGGAAGAAAGTTGGAACGTTGAAGGCGACGGCGGCACGGAGCGCGGGGGCGCACACCGACCTCAACCGGTTGACCTCGAGCGTACACTTTTCGGAGAGACTCATCGGGATTTTCCTTCCCATCCGGCGCGGAGCTGTTAATCCTGAGAGATGCTTCGAGGCGTGAAAAAAAATGGTCCTCCAACAAAAGCCCATTGAGATTTCGGGTGGAGTTTTCTCTCCGATATCCAGGACTAAACCCCACTTGGCCCTTCGACCAGCTACGAGTTTCATACATGGACATTAAATTTTCGACTAAAAGCACTTTTCGGCCGAAGTAGATTCTACTGCTCCGATAAATTGTGCAAAGACCCCGAGTTCCGTTCCCCTGCACGAGTCTCTCCCTCATTATCGTAAACCCGCTCATGCCCTTTCGAGTATAAAACGAATCTTGAAAGCGTCTTTCCCTTCCTTTTATACTTATTTATCAACGACTCGCCTCGCCGGCGTTCCCGGATCGAACTCTCGCGACCGCGTGTATCTTAAGAATTGATCCTAATCGGCCTAAGGGAAATAAGATTTCTCCGAGTTATGAACATCGGAAAAGTATGGGGGAGGAGCAAAAAAATAAATAATCTCCGCTGCGTATATAGCTGCGCTCCAAGAAAATGATTTGTACAATGAAACCGAGCGCAATGCTCGCAGCAGCGCAGACTAATTCCCGATCCGCGCAACCGTTGCCTTTTCGCGCGGATAAATAATCGAAATCGTCGGTGAGAATGAACCTTCTGCGCTGCTGCTCGTCCCGCCGGTGCGAATAAAGTGTGCTAAAAACTTGGCGACGTCCATGGTCGAGTCAGACTGCGTGACGAACTCGCGCCCCTGTGTGTGACCTGCCCGTCCAGCGGCTGAGCTTTTTCCACCCCTGTCGTAAGTTCCGACTCACTGTGCTGTGTGTGCCCTCGTGTCCGAGACCCATAATTCACTCGTTTCGATAGTATTATTCTCATGAGTCACCGGCACGCGTTACCTCGAGATTATACAACTTGCTTTTTTCTGTCATGTACCACGCTCGGTTAAAATTCATGGCGCGATGCATTTCCTTGGTTAAATCGCAGGAAAGAGCGAAATTTATACCTTCAAATATTTCTACAGAGGGAGATGAACCATTCGGATTACGAATGACGCTTGGAGAAGGGAGTGGAAGGTATTCCTGATGGTCGATGAAATTGGGAAATGCTGGGAAAGTTTTATTCTGTAGGCAATAAAATAAATATGACGTGTTCAGTCAAATAGTGCACTGTTCCGTGTCCATGGTCGGTGTCTTTTTCCTCGTGCGGCAAAATTTTTCAAATTACTACGCGAAGCTGGTTCGTTATAATAGGGTATTACATTTTTTTGGAAAACTGTTTTAAAATCATTCTGCAATCGTAATAAACCAGTAGAATTTTTATTTCAATTTCGTATGACCGAAAAGTCTCTTAAAAACTATTTTTTATTTATAATTTTGAATTTTCGCGGGGAAACGCCAGTCGCCGCGTTGTGTTTCGGTTTGTGACGTCAATCCGTCAGTAAACGCAATACGACTGGGAAAGACAGAGTAACAAGATTTGTGAAAACAATGAGCGAAAATAATAATAACAATACAAGTGGAAAAACACCACAAAAATTGTGGTTCATCGCCAGCATAAAGTATATATTTATCATCGGTAGATTTGTACTTTCTGCTTTCTCTCAAAGCCCTTTTCCATGATGCGATTTTAATAAAATAAATGATATTAAAGTCCACAAACGTCATATAACAAATTGTTCAATTTCAAAATAACACTATCATAAACATGCATTTTTATATATTTTTTCACATGGTGTAAAATAGCCAATTCCAGATAAAAAATAACTTTGAATATTTTGAATTAACAAAAAATTTCGTGCTTCAACGACGAACCGCGTTATGAACCAACGTTCAAAGCTATCAATTTGCGGAGAGACGAAGGCAAAGTTCAAAGTGAACCTTTGAAACTTCAATTTTGAAATACTCTCAAATTGAAGTACGTACTTTAATTTTGAAAATAGCAAAGCCTCGTTTGTTATCGTGGCTAGAGATGAAAAATTTGCACGAATTCTCAGTGAAACAGACAGCCCGGTGTGCTCAGGCTTTTTTTCGTTGACACACATATTGCCGCCGACCCCTTGGTTTGCTTTCACGTTTACGAACTATGCGACAGACTCTAATGTAGTCACTGATGCGCTTATCCAACGAGACACCCTGCACGACTACGACCATGTGCCTCGGCTTTGATTGGATCAGCCGTCAGGTTAGCTCGGATGTTGCGGTGGACGCAACAGGGTACGTAAAGGGTGTCATAGAAATTTCGCCGAGCTTGATAAACCCTCGGGCGCGCGTGTACACATCTTTATGAAGCGAGAAAGTGCGTGTCTCGCCATCGCTTGCTCGTACATGCTGCGATCCTCGGAATTCTATTTGACAAACTGTGATTCGATCGAGGCTGTATACGCAAAATTCGAGTAAAATTGAAACGGAAAGCTCTCATTTGCGGGCTTCTCTCGGTTCAGAAACTCATCCCCGAGTTGACATTACTTTTTGGTTCAAATGACGCTGAAGTTTCCAGCGAAATGAGCTAAAAAAGCCTCCAACAATTCCAGTAATTCTCCAATTTAGTTTCCTAACGAATTTGCAATTCGTTGCTTTTCGAGCTGCACCGATACTTCGTGAAATAAAAAATTGGTGAATTACAAATGTTTTTTTCGTTGGACTCCGGCGTTGCGCATTTCAGCGTCGTTCGTTCAAAATGGTTCTATCTTTTTGCTTTTCTTTTTCATCAGTCGCGATTGAAATATGCTGAAGTGATGAAAAGGGTAAATTCATATTGGAAATTCGTTCGAATCGTCGATACCTTTGTAAAGCGAATTTCCGTGGAAAGCCCCGCACTTTTTCGCTTCCGACCTCGCAAGTTGTTTGGAACAGAGTCGTTCGGAGTTTGCTGCTCCTACGATCGTACACGAAGCATTATCGAGCGATAACTTTGAACGGAGAGCGATCGAAGTTTGCGGAGGATTGCGGAAAGCCGTAAAAAGTGACGGCGTGTTAAAACTTATTTGCTGGTGAGAATTTAAATTAAAAGCATGCTCCCGGAGCGCGCAGTGACTGACGAGGGGAAATCCTTCTGTTCAAACCCCCCTGCCGTGCGGGAGGGATGAAAAAAGCTCTTCGAAACGGAGCCTCCGGAATGTCGAAGGCTTGGGAGGGCGAAAGACCTCGGATCAGGAAAAAACACTTTTCGCGCGCGTTTCGAGAAATGAAATATTGATTTTATTGAAAAACTTCTAACGAATGAGCAGTTTTCATCGTTCTAACGATTCCTCGGAACTTGGACGTTAGTTTTTGGACACCCGGTACACGAACCTCCCTTTTTCCCGACGCAGCAGGTCTGTTTTTCGCTCCGATTATTATTCCTACGTCTTGGATGTACTAAAAGTAAGAAAATCGTTAGGCTTTAACGAGAAATACGCATAGAAAGAACGGGACGCACCTTCGTCACACGATTTTTTCGTAATTCTAACCCTCCGCTCCTTTCTCTCGTCCCTCGAAGCCTCGAGCGATCTTTCCAACTCCGATATCAAACGTCGAGGGTGGTTCCGGCTAATCCGGCGACCTTACTATTTTTTGCAGTTTACACAGGAGCTTCGCACTCTCGGTATATGGATCCTCGGAAATGCCTGCTGACCGACCGACTCGCCACTTCCCAGCGAAAACACGCACCCGCGGACTCAAAAACATTTATTCTCGGAGTACATTCCCCCTTAACGTATCAAATCATTTCTCCTCGGGGGAGATTTTTGAAAATGAAAAATTCGAATTTTCGAATTTGAAACTTCTGAAAAACTGAATTGATCATTTGAAAATTGGAAAACTTTGAAAAAAAAATGAATTAAAAAAAAAAACTGAAAAGAGCAAACAAAATGAGTTTGAGGATCGAAAGTTTCTGGAAAAAATGAACCTCGTTTTTCTCTCCGGATATCGAGATCTTTCCAAACTAAACGATGCTCGTGCTACGATGCGATCAAAATTTCAAGAAAAAAACCACGATTCTAGCCTCATTTCAAGCGAGTCTTCGTTTAATGAATCAACATTAGAAATAACGATGAAATAAATCTACGCGAAGAAAAAATCTTTTGATTCAGACCGAATTTTCATACTTCGAAGTATGCTCCGGCAGCCATGAAAACAAACCGTGCCAGAAGATCAACGACGCTGAAGTTTGCAGCGTTCGAGTCCAACGAAATGTACGAAAACAAGATTGGTTATTCGCCAATTTTTTAATTTCACGAATCATTGGTGAAGCTTGAAAAACTGCGAGTTGCAAATTCAGCAGGGAACAATAAAATTGGAGATTTACTGGAATAATTCAAGTTTCTTCAGAACATTTCGTTCGTCTCCGGCGTTGCGAACTGGTGTAAATCCATATATTAATCGCGGAATTTGCTATGCTGGCGGTCAAAATTTGTGATTTTTTATACTTACCCCTCCTTATTAAATTCTAGTTGGACGTGAAAAATAACACTCGAAAGTGAAAGGAAAAATATGGTCCTCGCGTGCGTTATTTCTCTGGCCCACTGTAAGTAAAACTTTTTAGAATGAAAGCAAAGAAAAAGTTGAAGTTTCGAAAAATGCTATGCTCCTTGCAATAAGTGGTGCCTGAATTCTTTGGACATTAAAAAACGAAAAATATATTTCTTGCTGAAGAAAAACAATCCGCTTCCTTCGTGTACTTACTTTCCTCTCAACGCTTCGTGTTTCGAAACGAATGCAAATAAACGACTCGAAACGTCTCACCGATAAACTCATTACGACAAACCCCCTGGATGAAAAGACTGAGGGAGCGTGTTTCAAATGATGATACACAACGTGCAAAATCAAAGGACGAGAAAAGGAATCCGAGTCGACACGAAGTTCCTCGTGCACGCGGTGTTGGGTTGACGAAAAATACGATACTCTCAGATGTAAAAGGTCGCTCTCAAATATATGATAGTTTCCTGACATGACAAGAGTTCATCAAAGAACTCTTGGCTCGGAGCTTCCCGTTACGGTGCTGCGACGAGGGAACGTAAAAGAAAAAGCGCAGCTTGCAATGGATCGGCTATGGCCGACTCGCGAGTATTTCTTAAAGCATTTTCAGGCTCTTACTACTTGAGTGCATTTCTATGAGAGAATGGAAACAGTTCGCCTTTTTTTCTAATTACTTTTGCCTCGGTTTCCAGATGAAAATCGCCTCAGAAATCGATGGTAAAAGAAATTTTTCATCTGGTTTATTGTGTTAATATTAATATCGATGAGGCATTGCGAACCGAGCTGCGAACACGTCGAAGTGGGCAGAAGAATATTTGACGTTTCGCAAAAATCAATACACTCGGGCCAAATGTTGAATTTTCCTCCAACCATCGCTTTACTTTTTCAACTGTGCGCCGCAATCAATTGTTTTCTCTTTTTATTTTTAGAGTCCCGCATTTTGAATTCGACAACTTTCGAAATTTGTTTCATTAGTCATTTTAATTAGTAGCTCAGAGAATATTGCAAGTTGACGCGTATTTTTTATTTTTTCTTCTTCTTCTTTCGATCTCTTCGAACTCTGTGGTTTAAAAAATTGCAAAAAATATGAGTTATTTATTATTTCATTTCGTGAAATAATGTTGCATTTTTTCTCACACATTTTTCCTGTTTTTTCATTTGCACCTTCGGATTCCTCAATCTGCTGTTGGATTCCTATTTTTTTCGTAACTTTTTCTACGTCAAGGCATTCGACGGCATATTTTTTGCGATTGACACTATGACGCTGAAGTTTCCAACGTTGGAGTCCAACGAAATGGTCTAAAAAAACTCTCAAATAATTTCAGTAAATCTCCAATTTTGTTCCCTGCCGAATTTCCAATTCGTCATATTTCAAGCCACATCAATAATTCGTGAAATAAAAAAATAATGAATTATAAATCTTTTTTTCGTTCATTTCGTTGAACTCCAACGTTGCAAACTTCAGCGTCGTATTGACACTGCGATCCTGACACTCGTCGAAACAGTCTCGAAAGCCCTTTCGCCACGAATAGGGTGCAGCCCCCTTCCTGTGCGAACATTATTCGTTGTTCCAAAAATATGTTCCAAAAATCATTGAAATTATCGCTAATGATGAGTCAAAAAATAGATGGTTACGGTATTTTACTAAACTTCCATAATTCCTCGTGATTTTGGAATTTTTATATTTTTCCTGACAAACAACTGTCTCGAGCGCAACGTTCTCAAGTATAGTGATTATCGCAGCTTGTCTCACGCGACGGCGTTGTCACGTCGCGAACCTTCGAATCTCCCACTCAAATTCTCACACGATTTTTAAGACAATATTTTCTCAAAAACTAGACGGCAGATCATGTTTTTTTTAAATTTATTCTTCAAAAAATACTCTAAAACTGAGTTTTTTAAAATAAAAATCGTAAAAACCTACGAAATCGAGAAACGACCTTAAATTTTCGGAGTCGAAAAGATTTTGAGTCGTTCCGAGTGAGCCGAAGTTGAAATATTTTTTTTCAACTCGATCAGAATTTTTCGACAGCCGAAAATATTTGGAGGAAAGTCGTTCTAGGGGTCGGGAGAAAATGATTCATTCCTGAAAAACGTACGAGTGTACAGAAAAAAGGGGGGGAAGGCAGAGAAGGAGGGATTTGCACAAGTGGATAGAGACTTTTCGAGGGCGAGAGGAACGACCTCGTCATTTCTCAGGCCTGTTGGTACCCCGAGTCGTTCGTACGATGTACTTCATGAATATTTAGCCCGATATGCATATGCACACTCGTCGTGGATCGAAAGTGTGCGTGTGTGTGTGTGTTACGTTTGGTTGCGTTCGCTGCATAAGCTTCTGTCATAATTTCGTTTTTTTTTCACCTCAAACTGTGAAAAATATCGCGTCTGACCACAACCCGGACCTTTCTACTGGCAAAACCTTTCCGAGACCAATATTTATCAGCCGTCCATAAAATCTCTCGGAACACACCAAATATTTCGACTTCTCATAATCTTTTATTGCTTCCTAAACGTTTCTGCTTCGGGGATCGAGACTACTTTTGGGGCTCGTGGCACACTTTACAGCGCTTTTATTCATCCAACTTGCCGTGGTTCGAACCCCTTTTTTCACTGCTGCGTGACTCCTAATTTCGAAGCTCACAAAAAACGGTCATTTTATTTCAAGAAATAAGTTCCACTCACGTTGGATTACGAACTGGGTTGCCTATATCCACTGCACGGTTATAATAATCTGAATAAATAATAAATAACTCGTGAAAGGTATTGAAAATAGACGGAAAAACCTACCGGACTGTTTTTTAACCCAAGGTCTGAACGGAGGCTAGACAATGTGAGCTTTTATGAACGAGCCTCGATTGACGCCGCGGTCCACCTTGGAAAAGTGCCTTACATAGCGAGCTAAACGGAGCTAATCGACAAGTGGATAAAAAACCCCCCAAAATCGACACTAATGCGAAAGAAGCGTCAAGTCAGCAAACCGAATTTTTTCGGTCCAGTGGCATCATTCTTCTTGTCACCTTGAAACGAATATGTCGCAAAAAAAAAATAAAATAAAATAAAAGTAGAAATTCGTGAATTTGGATAAACGTCAAAAATACTTTCATTTTGTTAATATGGAAGAAAAATGTTCTGGAAACTAGCAGAATTACGGTGTTTTCGGTAAAAGTGTCTTGCGTGCGAGCCGCTTGGTAGCTGTACTTACAATGAGTCGTTACCACGACCCTCAACAGGCGATCCAAACACGTGCACTTGGCGAGTACTTCGCGCTTGTTCACTTTTTTATTTTGGCGGCGCAAATTGGGGCCTCGAAATTTCGACTGATTTTTAACCTCTGAGGAGTCGCGGCGGTTGCAAAGCTTCTGCTTTTGCCATTTTTCCAACTTCTATCGTTAATGACTTTTAAGCATTCGTCGACACTTTATTTTTATCCTTGCTATGAATTCCTTACATTTCAATCTCCGCAAGCTCCCGCGTATAAATCTTACGACTTTTCGAGTTTTAATTCTTCGTTAAATGTTCGGTAAGCTGACCTGAAATTTCGCCAATCCATAAGCATGCGCTTTTACTTCACTGTAATTTAATATCAGTTTTTTGGAGAATATTCGGACTCGCGAAAGCAATACCTTAATGAGAAAACGAGCCTCAAAGTCGTTGGAACTGTTAAAAGACGAATTGAAAAAAATGCTGAAAATTAAAATTTTCTAATTGCTTCCTCAAGACGGTCAAGATGCGCGTGCTCAGCAAAGCTTACTCTATGAAGTGCTATATTTTTCATTTTGGCTTCCTCGTCGAGGAAGCTTTCAGCATTGTTGTAAATGCTTGTGAAAGCAATTCGTTGCTTTTCATTTTTTTTAAATAAAATTTTTACCTATACACAACAGACTTATACACATAATATCTTAGAAAATTTTCAAAAATTCAAGCGGCTAGCCGATTTTTCGAAAAACTCATATTTTCGTAAAATTCCAAAAATCATAAAATTCAAACCGCTCAACCGATATTCCCCAAATTCAATACCCCAACCTTCCTATTGTGATAATCTATAAACAAAAAAATTAGTAATGAAACTTAAAATTTTCGGAAGTTGGAGCGTCGACGCGCTTTTTTTGAAAATTTCAAAACCCCGTAGGATTCATATTTTTTTTCAAATTCTGACAAAATTGTCAGAGAATGAAGAACTCGTCTGGATTAAAATCTCTGTAAAACGGTAGCTCTGTATCTCAAATCGTTTTCGAGTTATAAGCGTTTGAATTTTGCAGTGCCGTAACATCCACACACACACACGCATCCGGACATTTTGTTCTAGGCATGATTTTCCGATGTTTTGGGACATTTTGGGCACACTGACATTGAAAACAAGAAAATAAATGTCATAATCACATGTCTTCCTCTATTTTTTTCCATATGCGTTTGCTGTTTTGATTTTCGATGGCCCCGAGCACCTGGAACTCAGTAAAAATATGTGAGCGCTCGTATCCGGGTTCTCCGCAGTTTCCCTCAGGCCTCTGCCCTATTGGGAGTCTCGAAGGAACAGGAGCAGTAAAATGAAAGCGAGGTCGAGGCGCTGCGCCATCGGATCGTGGGATCCTGGAAGAGCAGCAACGCAGGGACAGTAAAAATAAATAATAAAAAAAAAAAAAAAAACTTTTACGAAGGCACTGCAGCCTCCGACACACGGAAAAACATTTTTCGGATCGACGATAAATTCGGCTCGTTCGTTTCCGACTCGTCGCACCGACGCACCGAGAATGTTTTCTCATTGGTGACAATGAATCAAGCGGCTTAAACAGCAACGGTGTGTTCCTTATCTCTCAGTAAAAAAGAAGCGCCGCTTCAAATAAGAATTTGTCGTGATAAAAAATCGCTGAGATTCCACGGCTGATGTGCATCAACGTACTATTTTCGCTTGAGCAGAAAAAGCCATTTTTCTAAGCGTTGTCCTAGCATCGGAGCTGCGGGCGTCGCCGAGCCCCACCAAAGTCCACGCGGAGAACGAGAGGGAGCGAAAAAACGGCCCTCCTTTCGTGGCCCTCGATCTCACGGATATGAAAAAATATATACGTATAGAAGGATTACGGTAAACATGCGGGGAGTTGACAACGAATACTCAGCGAGTGAAAATGCCTCTCCGAGGGTAAAATTCAATCTCGCCGATCGCGTCGGACGAACGATGATCCGTCGGATGCAAAGCTTTTATTCTGGGCTGTCGAATTTCCTCCTCTAAATTCCACGGAACGTTTAATTCGTAAAGCGACGAAAAAACAACTCCGCGATCGTCCAATTTTTTTCGTAATCTTCGAAACAGCTGTTCCGCCTGAAAGCAGGCAGCGCGAAGTCTACTTTTTTTATTTTATTCACGAAAGAATGATGGAGCATCGAAAAAAAGTGAGATTTTCGTGCCAATAGGGGGCTCGACGAGAAATAACAAAATTTTCAAACCGCCCAATCGATCCGGCACTCGGAACGGTTGCTTTGGGAGACGAGGAAAAATAACGAAATTCTCATTTCAACATTAAAACTCATTGGAGCGAAGGGGATGAAAAAAAAACTGTTAAATGGAACTCCAACGTTTTTCTGTGAAGCTGTTTCTGTGTGCCCACTGTTTTATAACTCTCTGTATAAGCACGTGAAAAAAAGAGGAAATCTGGACAAAAACATTTTCGTTTTCTTCACTCCTTTCTTGTTCCTATCCCATTTAAGGAAAGGGCTGTTGCAAGACGGAGCGCAAAAGCGAGGACAAAGGAATACTCCGGTGTATTGTCGGATTTAGTAGAAACGAAGAAAAACAACCTCGAGAACTAATCTCCCCTCACTTTTCGCCCTCCCTTTCTTCGCCGCGCATGTTTTCGCGTATTTCTTTGCGCTCTCATCGTGATGCGAAGGTTTTACAAGCGAGGAGAAGAAGAAAAAACACAAATGTGTACCTTCCAGCAAAAAACGATTTTGCTGCGTGTGTGGCTTAGCTTCGGTTTCTCGAGAGGACGAAAGCATTCGTGGTAACAAGTTTTTACGAACTTTTTCACTTTCATTGGCACTTCTATTAGATACACGGGGAACTGGCACGTTATTTCATTTCAAATTTCGATCATTTTCATTCCTTAATCGACGAAAAGTTCAAACATGGGAAAAAAAACAAAATGTCTGGAAACGGGAAGACGAAAAAAAAGTTCGCCGATGTCGTGAAATAACAATGAGAGAGGAAAAAATACGTTAAAAGAAGAGCGGAACAAAAAGAGAGTGAGAAAATGAGATAAAAGAGTGGTGAGAAAACGTTCGAAGCGACAAAACCGAGTGACGTCGCCGCCTCTGTGATCTTCGAGATCGAAATATTCAACGAAACGCGAAAACGATCGAGCTGCATTTGGCAGGCTGATTTCCGCCGTGGGAAAATCATTATCTCAACCATCTGTTTCATTGATAGGCTTACGACATTACGAATATCACGAAAATGAAATAAAATCCCCCTGTTGTTGGCTCGTCATAAAAAATATTCGTTCTTGAAAACAACGCAAAGATATGATAGGTTAAGAAAATTCATTGGTTGCACGACCTTCGAAAAGTTCGCTCCACAAAACAAGCTAACTCAAAGTCACAAAAAATATGTACGTCATTTCTTCGAAGTATGAAACGAAAAACTTGTCGTTAGAGTATTTTCTAAAAACTATCTCAGTTTGAAAGCGTCAGAATTGTTTTTTCGTGAATTTCGAAAAATTTTCTATCGCAGTTTCCAAATTTTCGATTATAGTTTACGGATCGACGAGTGTCAGATATTTTGGAATCGAAATTCTTTGGAATTTGTTGACTGTGATCGAGTCCGTCAAAGAAGATACATTTCACTCCGCCCTCCCTTCGTTTTTGCGTTTCTTTACTCAATGACAATAGTAAATTGTAATATTTGAATATACATGACTCAATGGTAAATACCTTCCACTTTCTCGACGATTTTCAGCCCCGTCGTCACGGAAATCAGCCCGTTGACAATGATCGAATATAATATCCGTCAGCTGGCCATTACGGTATTTGATTGCACGACGAACAGACACGAATTATCACCACCACAAGAAAAACACTTTTGAGAAGCGTAGGCAAATCGTATTATCACCGCTCATTTCGTAAATCAAACGACAAACATTATATTTTTCCTTCTAACACGACCGTTAGCACGTACAATGAAATTTCAAAGAAAAATGATGATTTATATTTCGAAAACCTGTAAATTTGTTTCACACCGTAACGAATTTATTTTCGCGTAAAAAACACAATGAAACAATATTCAATAGTTGCGTTTCATTGAACAAAGCCTTTCCCGCACGGTTCCATTCACGCTTCGCTTCGTTTTTTTAAATAACCAAGCAAAGAAAAATCAAAACACGACGTTCCCTCGGCTCACTTGAAACCTGAAATACGACTACGATTCTACGCGCAGATACGGACCGTCGAGCTTGCACGCGCTCTGCGGACGCTACACTGTTTCGTTCGCTCTCCCTACGAGTTTCGAAAGCGGGCCTGCCGAATCCACAAGTCCCTCCCGAACTGCGCATACCCGCGACGCTGTCAGTTCGTGCGGTCCGAGCACCTTCGCAGTATTTACTTTTTAGTTTTAGTAAATATTACACAATCGGCAATGGAGTTTGGTTATGATTTTTTTTTATGTTCTAAGGGGAAAACACGACAGACGATTATGTCGAAAATATAGAACAAAATTGTCTCTTGTCTGTTCCTACCACGCTTGCCAAACTAAAGTTTTAAGCAAATTAGTGCTTATTTGGCCAGGGCTCTTACCGGAATCGCACTTCGAAATTATAAAAATCTGCGCTTCAGACCAAAAATCATCCCGCGGTGCAATTTCAAAATAACGTTTTAAGTACGAATAAAGCGTTCGCGGAGCGCGCCTATCGCACACAACCAACAATTCAGTGACAAACAGAAACTTTTTCGGAACGATCTCGATTTAATGGTGATCCGTATGCTTTGGTCTTTCAATATATATACCAAAGAGCATGTCAACAATTCTGTCGACATTCTGTAAAATTCAGAAAATGAAAATCCCTCCCCCCCCCCCCCCCCCCCCAGCACTAATCTCAAACGGCGCCTCGTAAATAACGTTTTCCTTCAGTCCGTCTACCCGGCATGCATCAGGTGGTAGTCGCGTGAATCACGTGACTATTCTACATGCACCGGCGGCGCAAAAAAAATAAGAAAATGAAAAAGTCAATTTTTGTCAAGAATTTAGCAACTCGATAGAGTTGCTATTAGATTGGAAATTAATAAAGAAATACCAAGTCACGACTATACCAACCATGAAATGGATGATCGTTGCGCGGCTCCGGCGTTATCCCAAAAGGCCTCGAACGAATGGTCGGGGGACAATAATGCTTGGCCATGCAGTAGTTCGCGAAATTCGATGAAGTACAAAATATAGAAAAAATCCGAAATTTTGCTAAAGTTCTGTTGATGTAATTTTTTTTATAAAGAAAAATCTGTTCGGAAACAATAATTTTGTAAAAAATATTGTTGAGACAAGAAACATGAGAAACTGGATGAATGAAGGGCGAAAGATCCTTTTTACTTTTTTTTTATTATAAAAAAAAGTTTGCAATTTGTACAAAAAATCGTATTCTTTTGCAAGACGACATATAATTATGATAGTTTCAGTATTATGAAACCCTCGCACCATTAACAGTCGTGAAAATTGAAAAATCTCAATTAATACATAACAATAATCTAGCACGATTTTTCATATTTATCTTTGACAAAAATTATTCTTTACGCATCCAAAGACCGATGCGATCGATATCGTGATTTAAAGAAAAAAAAAAAAACAATAAGCTTTTTTTTTCACACGCAGATTTTTGTTAAGATGCATGATGAATAACGATACAAATTTCAACCACATATTCATTCTCAACACTTAATCAATAATAATATCTAAAATAATGCAATTTGTCATTGCAAAAAAAAGTTTTTTAAAAATGTGACAATTTTGTGATGTTTTTTGTGAATTCTTGTAGGCGTTACAACAAACCGTGTTTAAGTCAAATCAGGAAGCAATTCTTCGTTGATAATGGTGTTTGGGCAAGCTCGGCCGTTGGAAACAAATTCGGAAAAAAACAACACGTATCAACAAACTCGAACATTCAATTATCATACCAAAAAGATCAATATTAACTAACATTTCTCCGCACTTTTGTACTCATCCATTATTTTTACACATATTTTTTCACATATATATGCTTTCTTGTTTGTCGTTTGTTAAAGTTGTTTTATACACTCTTAAATAACATGATTTTCCTCCAATTTGGCAATTGGAATTCTCGTTTTCTTTACCATTCCACGTGATCATGAGCCCTTTGCGTACTTTTATTTTTGTTTAGTTTTTTTTTTTTTATTTTTTATTTTACTTGGACTAGAGCATTTGTGCTGCAAGAATTTCTTCCTGTTGTATTTTCTTTCGGTAATTGTCCAACGTAACTTGTATAGTTTTCTCCGAATAACGACAATTCTCAGCGCCGCAGGTACATGTGAATGACTTGCACTTTATTATCCAAA
This sequence comes from Venturia canescens, assembly GCF_019457755.1. Taxonomy (NCBI): domain Eukaryota; kingdom Metazoa; phylum Arthropoda; class Insecta; order Hymenoptera; family Ichneumonidae; genus Venturia; species Venturia canescens. The sequence goes on from NC_057425.1 coordinate 7,813,570, forward strand.
ACTTTTCACCGTAATCGAATCTGTTAAAGGAGATAAAATTAACGAAAAGTTAATATTTGTTGAATTGTTTTTGAATCAATCGACGTTCATTAGATAAGAATTTGTGCAATTTTGCATCCTCGTTATCAATTTGTAATATCTGATGGTGGACTGGAAATATTTACGATAACAAGTGTTTCGTTTGAAGGATTTTGAGTCGGTTTCTCTTACCCTAGTTCTTCATCGGCCTCGATGTCACGATTGGCGAAAAACGCTATTCTAGGAAAATGTAAATCTTGATGCTCAACGAACACTCGCACCGGTAATAAATTTGGTGCGCACGAGTGATTTATAAACCGGGCTATATTTCCGTAACGTCTTGCATCTATGCAATAAGTTTCTCCGTCCTGAAAACGAAAAAAAAAAATCGAACGAGTTTTTTCATGACTCAGCGGAAGAGAGAAAAAAATGTTCAATGGAAAGGATCATTTTGAAACGAAGTTTTGAATTCATTTTGTTTCAGAAATGATCAGTGTCTTTGTAACAAGAAAATGTTGATAAAATATGAGGAGAAAGCAGCATAAAAAACGTGAAAACTCACTCGATTGTCCAAATCGAAAAGATAAGAATCGTCTTCTCGATGATCAGCTTCAGAATCAGAAATAATTTCACCGACGTATTCACAGACGTAAGTCCCTTTGGGTATGTGTCTGAGCGTTCGTAAGCCCCAACCCTTGCCCGTAGTACGAAACAACTGAAATCTCTGCGTCAAACCATGCTGAACGACCCGATTGTTACAAGTGATACGATTACAATCGCATGCTTGATTACACTCGAAGAGCATTGGTGGATCTGAACAGAAAAAAAGAAAGTATTGAAGTAATGAAAAAATTAGCGTCAAAATAATCAAATTATCAATTTTGTTAAATGAAATTTTTTTATCGCTTTACCGGTGTAATTGAACTCTGGAATCAGCTTCCCTTCCTCGCTGTACCAACATCTCAGACTGATATTACCACAGAGACATTTTTCAGAGCTGCAATTATCCTCGCAATGGCAGGACTGTAACGAAGTTATCGTACGATCAACGTTTATATTGCTCGTAAAGCAATTTTCCGTGACGTAAAGAAAATCCGTTGGTTTGTCTTCGGTGTCGTAACCGTTTACACATTGTATCGGGTTAGTCTCTTTCCCCCTCGATATATCGCTGCAAAGGCCATCGATAAATGGTCAGAAAAACTCTCTTCTCGTCGTTGCACGTACTACTCGGTTCTTTTTTTGCTCTAACAATATGGGTCATAATAACTTTGGTTTACACTCAAAAAAATTGGTGATTTCCATGGATAAATAAAATGACAGATGTTGTCCGTCGGATTTTTATACGGAATATCATTTTTTGCTAAACTATAGAAAACAATGACTAGGTCAACTTTTTTTCTTGCCGATTTTTCTACAATCTATTAATTGAAATTGTTGAATACTTTGTAAGAATCCTCGTAGTTTTTTCCCACATGTGTTCCGATAGCTCGTTGACTTTCGCATTGAGTCGGAGTGCTGCCAGCGTATCGCCATCGTTGACACAACAATTCACCGCCGTCTCACCGGCAGCATTAACTTCGCTGACTTTTGCCCCTCGAGCTAACAAAAGCACGCTCACGGCATACTGATCCTGTCTCGCTGCTATGTGCCTGTAAGCCGAACCGGAAATTATACAAAGTTTTCGAAAACCTTTCACATCCAACAAACTCAATCGAGGGCGATTCAATTAACCAAGTTCTTGCGATTCTCTTAATCGATTTCTCACACAATACTAAAGCCTTTTTTTTCTTTATCTGCTTAAGAAATTTACGTCTACTTACAAAGGTGTGTCGCCGTGAACGTTAACCGCATTCACGTCGCAACCCTCGTTTAGCAACATTTCAGTTATTTCTGAGCTTCCGCTGTACGCGCTCCAATGCAGAGCTATATTTTGCTCGGCATCTCGAATCAGAGGATCACACTTCTTCTCCAAAAGGAACCGTGCGACGTTCGAGTGACGAAATTCACAGGCCCATATGAGACTCGTCCAGCCACCGTCATCGACGGAATCTGAAACATTGTTTTTTTATCTTCAACCGTGTTTTCCAATTTCGTGGATTTTCGTTACGCTCTGAGAGTGAATTCTTTAGTCACTTATTGTTACTTCATTCGCTGTGCTTTACGAAATTTTCTTGGTATCAAGTTTACCTTTTCCAGAGTTTTCCATGAAAAGATTTTTTTCGGAATTATTGTGACGTTGCAGTGAGTTTTGAAGAATGTAAAAAAAATGAAACAAAAAAATTCCCCATAACTTACAATTACATTTTAGAGTGTTTGGTTTACAATTTTCCGAAAAAAAAACCCCTCACAAAGATCAATACGATAAAAACTTTCTCACGCTTCCTCCACTTAAATTTTCGTTCCCAAATGAATGATAATGAAATATTAATTTACCTACTAAAGTCCGAGGTACTTTGCACTCGGATAGAATGATTCTACACGCTTTCAAATGCCCCGACTTGGCTGCCATGTGCAAAGCCGTCATACCATCCTCTCCTTTGAGGGTAACGTCAGCTCCTGTTCTTACGAGGTATTTAACGACGTCCGTTTTACCCTCAGTGGCAGCAAGCATCAACGGCGTTAATTGATTTTTGTCCATGACATCGACTTGGGCTCCCGCTTGGATCAACACATGGACACATCCCAAATGTCCTTTTTCCGCGGCTATGTGAAGTCCTGTGCGATGAGATTGCTCCCGGAATGTGTGGTTCGCGTTGTAACCGCATGCTGAAAAAATTTCATGATTCTATCAACAAAAAAAGACTTTTGAGGAACATGCTTTAAGGAGTTTCGACATAAAATAAAATGCGAGCAGTTTTATTCTTTTCACATTATTTTTCTGCAATTTCGAGCTCTCACGAAATACAATGTTCATACAATTCAGCAAATTTAACATGGCTCGATGCGCGTTTCTCCAAAAAATTAATCTTTCGTTTCAAAGTTTCCAATGACAAACTCAGTTTTGAACGAGCAACACCAGAGAAAATGAAAAAAAGGTAATAGTGCCAACGAGTCTGGAGAGATTTCTTACCCAAAACATTGACCAATTTTTCCAAATCGCCATTTTTCACTGACGTGTAGAGACTCATGATCGTGTATCGTTCCGGTCGATCGGAAAGCGTCGCTTCCGGTATTTTAATATCCTCGGGACTAACCAATGGACTCGGTGGTCGTTCGGCCAATTTAGTATTGTCACCTTTTCCCGGCAAGCTCATTTTGGCAGATGGAAACTTGGAGAATTTTCTTCTAGTTGGTATATAAACAGGTTTTCGTGTGCCGTTCATTGTGACCAATATTTCGTAAATCGTACTCTCAGTTGCACAGTGAGGGCAGGCCGACTTTTTATTGACTATCGTTTCACATTCTCGATGAAACTGATGACCGTTTGCGCATTGCACGAATTTACCTTGAGTACAAAACAAACCGCATGATGGACAACAGTTGTGCCTTAATAATCTCTCCTTGTGCGTACGACATAGGATTATGAAGGGAACACACGTGCTCGGACGCCGCATCGCAACGTCGTTGCTATCGACCTCGTTGCAACATCCGACTAACCGATTATCGATCGAATCGATCGCTGTACAGTAGAGAGGCGCGCCTGAGCCGGTTATCGTTACGTACAACTGCGACCTGACTTGGCACAGACACTTCATTGTTTGCTCGTACGACTGAAACGAAGCAATCAAATTTATTATTTTTTTGTCCTATTTTGACCGTTCTTGGTAAATAATTTGCGTTGGATAAAAAAGTCGCTGTACATTTTTTATGTTGAATTAGCAAATGAAACTTTTCATTCTTAGATCCGTCATAAACAGGAATCGAATGGGAAATGTAAAGATTTCGATTAAATCGAAACTGTTGAGATGTTTTGTTCAATTCTGTTTAAAAGATACCGCGTCAATAAAACTATTGGAAACGTGTCTTCCAGTCTTCAATGTTTTTCTACGTATATGAGTTTGACTAAAACCAAAAATGGAATAAATCGATGTCCGGCTTGAGGAATAACCCACCTCGCTGAATATCGCAGTTGATTCGGGTTTCGAAGCTTGTCCCTCTGCGGGGCTGGGACTCGGTGCCATACTTCGGCGAGTTCGTTTAACGGGACCTGTAAATTCTGCAAAAAAATTTCAAAAACTTCGTGAAACTTATCTCAAGGTATTCACTCGTGTTTAGGTTCCAGTAAGAAAAATTGCGAAGCCTAAATACCTTCGGGATAGTCGTTGTTTTTCCCCGTTTCAGCTATAGAGGGAGAAGATCCATCTGGAATGTAAATATCTCAATATTATTTCTGACCTATAAAAAAAAAAAATTAGATGAAAGTTTGCATCGTCAGAAATCGATACAAATGTTCTCCTATTTTTAATAATTTTAATTTCATTCAGTTGTCCGTATCGTTTCGATGATTTTGAAAAGAGATTGTGCAAAGCTTAAGGAGGGTGGCTACGTTCGTCAAATTGATAAGAAATTGATCAAATTTGGTGATAATGTTCTTCAACATCAAGTGCGAAGACACAATTTTTTTCAAAATTTTCTTCTGCTTAGTTATCGAGTAATTACGGATTAAAGCAAATTTCTTATGCCCGGAATGTATACCTATATATATGGAAACGCTATGCTTATACACTTGAACTTTAGTGATCAATTACTCGATAACTGTACAGAAGAAAAATCTTAAAAAATTTGTATTGTCAAATTTGGCCCTAAAGAATATGTTCACCAAATTTTATTAAATTCTTATCATTTTGAAATTTTTAATGTATTTAACATGGTTTTGCATGGCAACATTGTATCGTCGGTAGCCACCCTCCTTAATTCATTTTTTCTTAAAAATTTTGTTACGATAATGAAAACCCAAAATTTTAAGAATAAAATCGTTTTTCCTATTTGTTAAACGCGTACCTTCGAAAGAGTCAGTCTTCGCTATTTTTCTAGCAGCTTGAGCACTCCGTGGTCTTCCACGGTCTCTCCTCGTTCGTCCAGCAACAGGTTTTAAAAATGGTTTATCTATATCGCTACTCGAACTTTCGTCATTTCCGGCAGGATTATTTGAGCTAGTCTCGCTAGAGGTGATTCTCGATTGACCACCATCCGAATTGGTTTTAGTAATGGGCGATAACTTTGGCATACCATCATAATCGCTTATAGAATTATTCTGTGACTCTTCAAGGCTCACTTCGTTTATACTATTCTCAGAATTCCCGAGCCTTGAGTTTTCCAAAGTGCTATTTCCCTCACCAACTAACGAATTGCTCGTATCACCATTTTGGACGACAACTTCTGTCTTCACTTCGGCTGTCAACTTTGACTGAGCCGGCTTCGATTGTTCTTTCATTGGTTTTTTTGGCCTTCCTGGTTTGGCTTTTCTCTTCCATTGCGATGTCTCCAAAGTGTAATTCGATTTTTCTTTTCTTGCCATTGCACTCTCTAGAACCGTACTCCTGAAAGGCTCTTTGCACAAACGACGAGCCGAACGTTTTGGACCTGGCGATTCTTCTGCTGAGTCGCTGCAAGAATTAATTTTTTTCTCATTAAATCTCGTCAATAAATGGTAGCTTTTTTACACAAAACTTTTGGGTCCAACAAATTAATTGTTTCTACGAATATCTTAATCTTGAGTCATTTTTCCATAGTCAGTGAGTTAATCAGAAAATTGATCTCAACTTTAATCTAAGCCTTTTTACAGGGGAACCCCATGCCCAAAATTTGGTACAATGAAAGAACCAGTATTTTATTTTTTATTGTAAATATACTATTTTCAAAATGTCTAGAAACATGTTGAAAATTCGATCGATCAGTCAATTAAAAATATGTGAAGCCACACTTCGTTACTCTTCAACGAATATGAACAGTAATCCAATTTGTGACTAATTAACCCATTGAAAACATTAACAGCTTAAAAAATTAATGGTCAGCGATAGAAGCATTGGGAATCTAACAAATGTTTAAAAACATCTTATCTTAAGAAACAAAAGAGCTGTTGAATATAACAAAACGTTTGTTTACCTCAAGACTCTGGATCTTGCTCGTGCGGCTCTTCGTTTTCTCGTTACAGGAGGTTCTGGTTCCGATTGTTTGTTGGTTTCCCCGACAGCTTCCATATCTACGTCCTCAACTACAGAATCTTCATTTTCCAGTTTTTTGTCTGGCTCTTTTTCCTCTTGTTCAGGGACTTTTTCATCGTTTTCCAAACTTTTTTCTTTACTAGTTTCTCCAGATGAATCTTTGGACTCATCATTTTTTTCCTCGTCAACCTTGGATTCATCGTCATTCTTAGACTCCTCATTTTCTGATTTATCCGCATTGTCAGAATTCTCATCGGAATGTTCAATTTTTACAGAAACACCACCGATTTGATCACAATTGCCAAGTTCATCGGGGACAAGACTGAGATTGGAGGAGCAGCTTGAGATTTTAGTCTTCCTGCCATAATCAGTATTTTCATCAATAGTCCTAAACGTGAGGACGATTCGTGGTATGTTGTTATCTTTTTTGGACACGTTTTCCGGCTTAGTTTTATCGCGTTCACCAACCGAGTCGTCAGTCTCGTTGATTTTAGTAATTGACGAGTGTTCTTCGTTCCGTGAATTCGCTCTTATGATCGAGACGTCGTTAGAATTATCCGAAAGATTTTTTTTCAACTCGCTCGACGTTTCCATGTCCTTTTGCATCGAGTTCAATTTGTTGTTCACTTTGACACTAGTAGTTTGATTGTCGGCGGACTGCTTCACCGGAGTAACGACACTGCGATTGAACTCGCTAGTCATTCCAGCTAGAATCTGCTCGATGCTGACCTTTTCCTCAACCTCTTTGCCGCTCTCAACAGCGGCCATTTCTTCGTCTTCGGGCACTTTGGAGACGAGCTCGTCCTTGCTACCCTCAAGGCATTCTTTACGATCACTCTTCTCCATATTTCATTCACGACATGAATATCTAGCAATATGAATAAATGAACGGAAAAACAAAAAACACGGAGAGCTGACCGATTTCTCACTATAACCTGTTATTCATAAGTGATCTACGATGAAGATCGAAACTAGTTTCCAAAATCTTTGAAACATTCCAAACAGGCAAAATTGTACAGAAAACACTCGAAGAAGTCACAAACACGCGACTGAACCAGCTGAATTCGAAGTGTCCACGTATACTTTGATTTTAACAGGTACTTCGTTATTCTGCTTCTTTCTGCATCGTCAACGTCAGAGAACCCGAACAGCGCACGCGGCCACAACGGAACACAGCCGAAAATGCAAACTTACCGAACTCTTCGTCAGACAACCCGATGAGTTAAAGTTTCGGGTTGTATTTCGCTGTTTTTACGGTGTGCTTAGCAATAACATTGAAGTTTGAACCCATTTAAATGAACTAATTAATGACCGCAATTATTCATATAGCGTGTACATTTTTATTTTTCAATAACACCGCCGAACATGAAGAATGAGACGAGCCTAGGCTGGCGTGCCCCGCGTAGCGCCGGAGGCCATATTGATTGTTCAGGGACGAGAGAGACGCCCGTCCGTCGTCTACTATCGTTGCTACTATGTACGTGTACGCGCGAGCAGCCGATCCAGCGATCAGGAAAATACGTTATAAAGAATAAAATTCTTAGTTTATCAAATAAATTTGTGATTCGCCTCTTTTTACGATGTAATATTTTTTTTTCTAGTCAAGTTTCTCCAAAAATTCGTTTGCCTGCTCTTACATTTATACATATATAATTTTGTAACTCTCGAACATATTTGGTAACTGTTGAAAAACTGGAAACCAAATTGAGGGATCATATAAGCTATGGATTCGTATCGAATTCTTCAGCTTACTGCAACGTGGCAAAACCTACAAGTCGTTCTAAAAATAACCATTGTCTTTTTTCCAAATCCTCCATTCAGATCTAAAAATAACCGGTTCCATTAAATCCTGCATCATTACATACATGGGAGTTATTGTTTTCATGATTGGAAAATATACTTCATTTTGTTGCCAGCTATCGATTAACACGCTTTGCGATTGAAAACAACACTTTTCACGCACCCTCATATAAATCACGTCAAGAATATAACGCATAAGAAAAGTATCTTCAAATGTACTGAAAATATTCGAATCAAAGCGACAAATGGTCGAAAATGCCCATAATGCAAATTGCTTATACTTGATATCCTTGGCGAGTTCAAAAAATTAAAATTTCTTAAACCCCATCGAAAACTCGCATCGATTTCTCATTTTTATGGATTATTTACAATTGAATGTCTCATAAACACTGGTAGTCCGTATCTTATTGTCGTCTTTATGGAAATGAACCCAGAAATTGAAAAGTATCGACTGTCTTTTTCCATGTTACGTCACTACTCAATAGAACCACAAGTTTTTGTTTACAGCTAAATAAATAAAGCAATTATGTACATTTACGGAAGCCATATGTAAAAGATAAGGTGACAATACCCGGTGGACTGCTCATGCTGAGGTCACCAACGCCAAAGAGCGAGCGAGATTTAGAAACTCGTTGATTTTCGTTGTCAAAATATATATACTGAAGGAATTTGACACGAAGAATTACTGTTATCGTCGGGGCGGCGTCATTCGCCTGAGGAAAATTTCCAACTGAATAGTTTTTATCAAAAAAAAAATATTAAGTTATTCCTCGTCACGACACGATTCCGTGTGCTGTTATGTTCAGATAATCATTTTCCGAATAGAGTGCTCCTAGAAAAAATTTCCTCTGCCATATATCTAAGAAAAAACCTAACAAATTTTAATTTATTTTTGCCTGATAGTTGACGAAAAGATTTTATAATCAGTGTTGTATTTTTAACGATCGAATTTCCCTTCAATATGCGAGAATATTTATAATTGCAAAATGCACCTCGACGTATCTCCAAGAATGAAATTCATCACAATTAAAAATCAATAGCAATAATCAATTGAAATCCCGCGCTGAGGATCTGAAAAGAAACCAGCGAAGATGCTGTACTGAAAACAGCTAAATTGAAAAAACCGTTCAAAATTCTGACATTTGCATAAATAAAAAAAAAAAATTTATTAACCTATAAATTTCGCAATGAAATCTTTCAATAATCTCTAAAACTGCTCTCTCGAGCCAGTGGATGCGAAAAATGAAATAACCTCGAAACTGTACGCGTTAGTGTGACACGAATTAAAATCAATTTCTCAGATCTGGTAAAATCGCTGTTTCTAAGTCCCATTGTAAAAATGATGGGTCGAAAGGAGCGAGTCTGGGCGGGAAATGGGTAAATAAACAAGGCAAGATCGAATCGTATAAATATAAGTTTATTTACATTGCAACAGATCCTCTTGTCAAATAAGCGACAAAAAGGTGATTACGAGAGAGTGGCTTTTTGTAGACTCGAAATTAATTCGTGAATGATTGATTGTACATATACATACACACACATATCTCCATACATATATGTGTATATACATATAAAATAATTACCACGGTTTTACAGCTCCACGATGCACATTTTTCTCTCTCTCTCTCTTTCTCTTTTTTCTCATTGAAATAATATTGTACAATCGAGGATATATTTAGCGTCTACGAGTTTTATTCTTCGCGCTCCAACGCGACGCTTGTGCATTCTCGGCGCTAAGTGCTTACACGATCGACGCTCCTCGTGAATTTGGTTTTCTTATTACGATCATTTTCCTCTCTCACTCTGTCCTTCTTATTCTCGTTTCCAGTTCTATTTCTATCTCTATTCCTATTTTTATATTGTTTTTCTTTCTTTCTCTTATTCTTCCTCTTCTTCCTCGATTTCCAACGCACAATTTATAGAGTACAAACGTTAAGCACTTTCAAACCTGAAAACGTACTCTCGTCACAACACGCCATTTAGAAAAAACGTACTGCTCTGTTATCCAACATCGCTTCTCCTCACTTTTAATACGTACAAAGTACACCGCGTTTACACACTCAGGCACACTCTCTTCGCCTCTAATCCTCTCGGACTTTATCCGCTATTTTATTTCGGATTTAAAACATATCACTCGAAGTATAAAACTCCAATGTACATTGAATTATTCAGGATTCCATTCGTTATAGATGTCGGTCAGAGAAATATCGCCGGGCATATTAAACATCATTTTAGAGTAAACGTAGATTCGAATCGTTCGAAATGAATTCGTCAAAATAAAACATATTTAAATCATTTGAAAACGAAAGATTTTCGCGAAATTAAAGTGTTGCATTTTCGAATATTTGAAGTTAAATAACTGATTCCAATATTTGCATTACCAAGATCGCAAACGAACGAACGCGGATTTTCGATCTGGTTTGAAAAGGAATGAAAATCGAATGCTTTCAGGGTTGAAAACAATGACGAGTAAAGCCAAATGAAATTTTTCGATCCCTGAGTAAAAGACTCCGACGTAGACTGAGTAGACATGGAACACTAAATGTATATAGATGCGTCTTCCTCGAAATATTCTTTACAAGCGATATATAAAAAACTTGAGCATCGTATTGCGAGTTTTTCCTTATTTTTCGTTCGTTTTTCCATACACTTTGTTTTGTTGTCATTTCTATAATAAATTAGACGATAATAATAGAGACTCGTCACGACGAAGATTGTGTAACTAATTCGATTCTTGCGCCGATCGCAGGCGTGAGGAACGAGAGATTTAGGTCGCGAAAGCCGTGTCGTCAAAGTTTTTTTCTTGTTATTTTTGTTTCATTTTTATCATTGCCCTCGCATAATTTATCTCACGGCATATCACTTTGGTTTTTTGTTTTTTTCGTCATCTTCTTTTTCTCCTTTCAGACGTGCAAAAGCTTTTTTACGCTGCGCAAACCTCCAAAGCTCGCGCATATCGGGTTCGTCACGAACAACTGACTTTTCGGAATTAGAGTATTATTACGGCTTTTTGGTTTTGAACTATTCGTGATCGATGCTACCCTCGAGACGGTTTTCATTTTCATCAAGTATTCTCCAAACGGGATATCCGCGTGTGAATATTTGTCCTTCGAACGATCACTACTCGGCATCTCCTTCGCTAATCTCGTCACTTCGTATGGCACCCACTTTATGTCACATTTATACGGATCGTTTTCATCGGCCAAATCCTTGGCCATGCGTTATGGGGGCGGCGGCCTCCTCTGGGGCTCCGGAGTGTAACGCAAACGCGCTCGCACGTACTGTGGACTGCCCGGCACTGAATTACTCTCCGATAATCTGCGCGGTGGCGGTTGAGGTGGCGAGGGCGAAACGTATCTGTTGAAAATTCCACGAAGATTTTTAGACGCAGAGAATATTCAAAGGGATGGGGATGAAAAAGATGAAAAAAAAATCGATTTGCACAAATGTGTTTAAGGCTAGAAAATTTCGATATTTTCGAAGTCTGGAAATATTTAGAACGTTGAATTGTAATAATTTTCTGATAATATAGATAAAATATTCATGATAATTTGCGATATTTAACAGGAACATAATTTTATTTTTACTTTTAAAAATTGGAAAAATTCTTTCCTCAAATTTGACCAAACCGTTGCGTTTCAGCCACATGCAACTAGAAAGAGGCGATCGATACCTTCGTGGAAACGACGGCGAAGGTTGATCGACTATGTTTCTCCGACCGGCGAGGGGAGATTCACCACGATTCATTCGCGGTGGTGGTTCCGGCGACGGTGCTCTTTCGCCACCGAGTCTGAGTCTAACGTAGGACGCAAAACGTTTTTTTGCCGATTCCTTTGAGTTTCCAGTAGTCGAATTTTGAGCCGACGTTATCGGGGGATCTTGTTTGAGTTGATGAGCGAACCGAGATATGAGCAATTGGGGACTGGTCGAACCGTGTGTACCATGAGGCGGAGGTTCCGATGGAAATCTGATTGAAAATAAATAAAAACGTTTCGATTATCATCACATTCGTATCAATTTAAATCACGAAGCGGTCTAAGTTGTTTTTTATGTTTTCAAAAATCGTAGAAATTTTGTTGCCATAGTCTCGAGAATTCATTTAGAAAATGACTAACGTACACCTTGAGGTGTCGTAAAGGATTTGTGCTGCTGAAAAAATTTCATTAAAACTGTTGTTTTTTTATTTTATTTTTTTTTTTTTGGAAATTTCATTTTCATGTTGTATGAAAAAAAATCTATTCAATGACTTTTTTAAAATTTCTCTAGCGAAATTTTTGTATAAAAAGTTCTATCGTTGTCAATAAACTGACATATAATGAGTTTGTGTGTTTATGACGGAGTCAGTATTTGAGCTATTTTTAATGAAAAAAAATATTTCTACTCATAAGAAAAATCTATGAGCATCGAAAGAATGCCTCGGCAAAAAATTTGAAGGGAATGGCTATTGAATGTTTAATCCTATGAATACAAGTTTCTAGCCATTCCTGAAAATTTTCCACGGCTGAGACATGACACCTGTTGTAACTGACCTTTTCCTGCTGATCATTGGACTGCCATAAATATCCTGAGATGGTGGATGCGTCTGCGGTGCGGGAGGAAGTTGTCCAAGCCTGTATTGTACAAACGGTGAATATCTTCCGCTTTCTACGACCGGTTGAACGACGCCAGGCGGATCAACGTTTTCTCTCCGCCAAGGAGAATAATCTCTGGCGAAAGGGCTCAAAGAGCGTGAAACATTTTGCCATCTATCACCGCTGTTGTCGCGTCGTTCTTCGAAACGTCCGTGATAAGGTGAATACGATCTGACTTCGTTCGTATCCCCGGAGTTGGTGTTTTCGTGTCGATAAGGCGAATAGGAACGTCCGTCGACATAAGCTTGTCCATTAGAAGAGCATCTTTTCGAAGCGTATTCCCTGCTCATTTGCTCAGCTTGTGATTTCTGCTGCTGCTGGTGTTGTTGTTGTTGTTGTTGTTGTTGGTGCTGCTGCTGTTGTCTCCAGGGTGAAAAAGGCCTCGATTGAAGGCACGTAGCCGGTTCCGTTTCGACGGGATTTACCGGCGGCGAGAAAGGCCTCGATATAACGACATCCTTTCGCTTTATCGCGTAAGGACTATACGGCAGATAATTAGCGCCGTTCTCGCTGCTTGAGCGTTGATGAAAAGGGAGAAAATTCATCGATGTATTGGATTGTTGTTCTTTGGTCGCGTTGCTCTTCATAAAAGCCGGTACTTCCGAATGAGATCTCAAATGTGCCGTTTGCTTTAATGACACGTGACCTCGAGGCTGATTTTGTTGCTGCTGCTGCTGTTGTTGTTGGTGTTGGGTATTTTGCTGGTGTTGTTGCCCACCCGACAACCTGAAACTGAATCGTATTTCGCTGGAGTAATAAAATCACGAAAAATCTTTTTATGTTTTCTTTTATCTTGAAATTACGAATTTATTGTTCTCAATTTATCATTTATCGTTGACTCTCCGGAACGTGGAGCTAAATCCTCGCGGCCAATTTAGCTTTCATCCGTTGCACACGTTGGTCAGTTGCTAACACACATTTCAACTCTTGAGTTAGCTGAAGTTAGAGAGTTGTTAATTATCATTTCATGCAACATAAAACAGGACAGAAATAGAAAGAAAGAAAAGGTGTTTTTGACAGAAAAATATATATATATAGAGAGAGAAAGAGAAAAGAGAGAGAGAGAGAGAGAGAGAGAGAGAGAGAGAGAGAGAGAGAGAGAGAACAAGAGAGAAAGGAAAACATAGATGAGAAAAAAGAAACAGATACAGGGAGTGTTGACTTTTTTCTACAAGGGTACAACGTACGAGAGACACCAAACCTAACTTTTCAAGCCTGTGACGATTGAAACGAGACAATGAATATCGTAAAAAAATAATGCTTCGTTGGGTCATCGAAAAAGAAGCTCATCAAAGTTTCGAAGCTGATAAAATGATATTTCCTTGGATGATTGTTGGCACCCCACGTAACCGGTGAGTCATCGGTTGTTTACGTGAGAGAATCGCAGAGCAAGGAAACGCCAAAACGCAAAAAAATAATGAAAATTTCGAAAAAAAATAGAAACTAAACAAAAATTGCAAAATGAGTATTTTAAATAAAATAAAAAGAATGCTTACCATGAGTGGGGGTTGAAGGGTGGGGTGTGTAACAGGCGCGTGCACAAACCAAACAACTCGAAATGAAAATCGGACAGATTTGTCAAAGGGATGTTTGTTCTTTTGGGGTTTCAGATTTCGTTTTTCCGTTTCGTTTTTTTTTCGCTTTGTTCAAGTAGATTTTTTGTTCATCGATTCCTTTCTTTTTTTTCTCATTTCCGGGCAATTTCGTTAGGACGTTTTGTGGAGCATGGGTGGACTTAAGGGCGAGGGACAGAGAGAGGGAATATGCTACGCTGCGCTGCCTCCCTCAAGCTCAACGCTGCAACACAATTCAATACGCACGCAAACTTTTAATTCTCATTTACGAGTGTAAGTTTGTTTTTGTCATTTTTCGTATTTGTAAATTGATTAATTTTTTCGGATTAAATATCAAAACGTCACCAAGATTTTAAAAATATTCGCCAATTTTCAATTCCACTATTCGACTATCTTCGCAATTTAATTTCGATAATTCAGGGACTAATTAAGCAATCAATAAAATTCAAATAAAATTTTCATTCAATCGAGTTTGATTCATCAAAAAACTAAACCCATTCAATAATTGTGAGTCGTTTTTTGAAATTCAAATTTTTTTCAAATTTCATGTTAATGATCCGAGACATTCTTCTTAATAAATTCGGCATGTTTTTATGGTCATCGTGAAGGTAAATAATCCAACCCGATATTAGGAATGCGTTAACAACGTTTCTATATTTTTAAGGCGTTATTCGCCACCTCGTCCAAACATTGGAACAATAAGACCTTCATCTATTCTCAAATTTTCCACAGAGACCACCAATCACCGATTCTCTTGATGTATACATTGGCAAATGTCTGATCTACAAATTGTGTAAGAAAAATCGAGTGAAAACAATCAAAACAAGAGAAAAATTAATTTCATGGAAAAGAAAAACAATAGAAAAAATTTTGGGAGGTGAAGGTCAAAATTGGTCGAGTTGACAAAAAAACTCCTGTTTATACAAACCCGGTTGATAGCGACGAATCAAAATAATACCCGGTTATTTTCAAACCAAACCAAACATTACTGATATTAGTCAAGAATATATCATGCCGTTTTACACGAGATCGAATTAAAATATAAAACAAATACCATTTATGCAGATCAGCGCAATCGTTCTATTGATTTCGCATTTTTCGACGCAAGGTCCTCGGAAAAATTATTCTTATTGCAAGTAGATTGTCAACAAAAGTGCAACTAAAATATTACAGCAACTTTTTTTTTCCTTATTTAAAAAAAAATTGAAAATCATTTACGAAAATGCGATCACCTAACGGTTAAAATACCAAGCAACAAGAAGTACCAACCTCGGCTCAAGTTGCTGCATTACTCTACCGAACCATTGACAACTGGAAGTCGGCAGAGATGAGGAATCTGGAGCAGTCTCGTCCTGAGGCGAATCGTATTTTCGTATAAACGAATGTTCCATTAGCTTGTGATACTTAGGCCGATGTTTATAATTTTTCGTCAAACAACACGTTACAAAACCTCGAAATTCTTTCGAGAATGTTGCATCCTGGGGCAAAGCAGGAGGATCGTCTTGTACTACCCTACTCAGGACCTGAAATTTTCATAAAAATTTGTCGTAAAGTATTCGAACGAAAATATCTGATACGGAAATGGGGAAATTTTTGTGAAATTTATGATCATTCCGAATGGGCTTTTTTAAAAGATATAACGGTCTATTCTGATTCGGGAAAATCATCGAATTGTTCACAATCTTTTCGAGTATCTCGAAACGTTTTTCCACAGAAAAAGCCAAGACTTCTTAAACGGAATACAGCAAGGAGGTAGACTAAGTTCATTGATTTAGTTATCATTATTTTCATTGCCTCTGAAGCTTCAAAGTAAACGCATTTGTCTATACTTTTTTTGAATCACTAGTCACCTAACTTCAAATTCAAAACCATTTTCTTTGATGATTATGATATGAAGTTGATCAATAGTATGAGGGAGTGAGTTCTTACTTCAAAATCAGTCTTGCAGTCTCGATAGGGAAAAACACCGGTTGCTAATTCAACCAGAGTGATACCCAAACTCCACACGTCTGCTCTTATATCGTAGTCTGGTTTTGTCGGATCAGGTGGATCTATCCTTTCGGGCTGTGCACAGAATCGAAATCTTACTATTTTCTTTATCACTGGGAAATGAGAATCAATTATATGTAAAATCCAATTAATGAATTACATTAAAAAGAACTGTGATTGTAAATGAACGCAAAACTCGTTGAGATTTTTTATATTTTTTTTAAGTACGAGTGCATATGATACAGGAATGTCTTGAATCTCACAAACTATCCTTAATGGGTCACAGATGAAAATACATAATACACAATAGATTTAAAGGTGATATTAATGACAGATTATAGATAAAAAATGAGGGATTGAAGATGAAAATTATAAGATAATAAAATTACCGCCATGTATGCTGCACAACCGGCGCTTCGTGTTTTCGCTTTACTGTCAACCAAGCGTCCTGATATACCAAAGTCGCATAACTTAACACCTCCCATCTCATCCAAAAGTATATTGCTAGGTTTAACGTCTCTATGTATAACCCCGTGCTTCTCTTTCAGGTACGACAACGCTTTCACGGTCTATACGGGACAGAGTGGGAAACATTAAAAATAAAAAGATAGAGATTCACTCGATTACAATAATTCCAATTTACTGATTATTATACTTCACAATTTAGAAACATCAAAAAAATAATGGATGATTCAGTCTCTTATGCTGTTCTATAATTTAGAAAAATTTTGAAATGATATTGTCAGTTTCAAAAATATTTTAAATAATTCTTCAACTGTCCAAATCTCATTTTTTATAAAATTTGATCTGTTATTTTACTATCAGGTGATAATGATTTGGATATTTCCGTTGAAAAAGTTGATTGAAAGAGAATTAAAAAATGTCTAAAGATATTATTGTTGAGTTGTGAAATACACCCACTGTCATTACTTTCCAAATGAATAAATCGTACTCACTGCTACAGTAACTTTGCCTAAAAATTCCTCAGGAATGGCCTGACGGCACTTTTTCAGCAGTTTGTCAAGGCACGTAGCCATGAGTTCCATACAAATCCATACATCGGATTCAGTTATGAAACAACCCAAGCACTGTACTATGTAAGGACAGTCGTGAGATTTCAGGACAACGTCCAAGTCCATAATTATCCTTTTGTTTTCCTCTGCATTACCCGATCTTCTCATTTGTTTAACAGCTATGACCACTCCGCTGGGCTTATGTCTCATCTTCACCACATGCCCACAAGTTCCATTGCCTAATTCGCCAAGATGTTCCAAGTCTTTCATGTCCGTATGATACTTTTGGCCATCAATATTCAATATCCCATTTTGCTTCATGATCTCCTGTAGCTTTGACTCAAATTCACCATTATGAGCCTTTGGGGGCATCATCTGAAGTACCGGCAAATCCAACTGCCGCTTCGGCCTTGTCGGAGTTCCCATGTCACCCACTAATAATTTTGGAAATAATATTTCATTAATTACTTGTTTTTTTTTTCCAAATCTGTTTAAAATATGAAGCTATTTGTCCTTGAGACTCTAATACTTCTTTCTCTCTTCCCATTTGACATTGCAATTGATGGTCCTACCAAGAAAATAAGGAAACAAAAAACTCAAAACTTGTAAACTATCAATGAGATCCAAATAAAAATACTAAAGCAAAAATATACATTTGCAACTATACCACATATGCAGAATCATACTCTTTGGACAAAAAATTGATTATTGGGCTCTTACTTCTTTGCTTAGTATTTTTTATGTATAATGCACAAGAGTCTCATATGTATTGTCATACCATTTTACATCCAAGGTATATATTGAAAAAACAAATTTTTTAACTGATTTATTATCAGTTGATATCCCAATCTGACATTTTTATATTTAGACCTGAATATTACTGATTGTCTATTTTTCATTGAATTTGAAAGTACGACTATGTGTAGATCAAGAACAACCTTAACCACAAATTATTTGGGAATAAAGATTTGTTCATTCTAAAACTGTACTACATATATTTATGAAAATTATTTCAATATCATAATAATGGGATTATCCATTTTGAGGCTTAGTTCATGTATTGAATACTTGCAATACCTTGAAATGGTGTTTTGATTCACAATAGCCGAAATATTGATAACATCAGAAAGAAAAAAAAAGCCAGAGTTTCACAAACTCGACAAAGTCCATTTTCAAGGACAAATTTTCGCACGAATTGCCCATGAATCTCTCGTCATAATGAAAAACTTCAAATTATAACGGAAATGAAAGAACAAACTTATGAAATTGAAGCATTATACGAATAAATTGAGTCGGAGCTTTAA
Source organism: Venturia canescens (assembly GCF_019457755.1). Classification (NCBI taxonomy): domain Eukaryota; kingdom Metazoa; phylum Arthropoda; class Insecta; order Hymenoptera; family Ichneumonidae; genus Venturia; species Venturia canescens. Next base: position 7,832,003 of record NC_057425.1, read on the forward strand.
AAAAGCGATGGCGTAATAAATAAATAAGCCAAGAACAACATAACCTATATTCACAAATATCGTACTGTCACTTTCTCTCAATAACATTTCACATTCCCTCAGAAAACAATGGTTGTGTCGAATTTTTTCATTAAGGTTTTGAGAGAAAGAGTAAGTTATGAAAAGAAATGTTGCTCACGTTGTCGAGGTCTTCGAGCAACGGGACTCGAGGTCGGTGCCGAGGATGACGGTTGGAGAGTAGCACTTCCTGGCACGATATCATTACTCTGTCGATCTCTGTCACGGGATTCTTTCTCCGCCCTCAGGCGTTCCTGAAGATCTAGTATCTTGTTCTCGAGGGTGCTCGACATCCTTGGTACCTCGTCGGACATTTGTCAACGCCGCGAAAAACCGCCGAACGTGAACAAACCACGCGACACTTACAGATTTTTTTTCTTATTTTCTCTACTTTCTTTTTCTATTTTACTTGACAATTTTCACTATCATACAGGGAACTTCATCTCTCACGTCGCGCACCTCTCTCTGCCTCTGCTCTCTTGGAGGAGTTCTCTCTCGGGCCCTTTTTGGCAAGCAGGCAGGCAAGAGCGGCGCGCCAGAGCAGCTACGGTAGTGCCACTGTTCGCGTATAGGACGGCGAACGCGGGAACTTGAACCCCCAACGCCTAATCTCACGGAGTAGGCGTTTTCGCAAGGTTTCAAGGTGTTTGCACACATTGAAAATCTACCGAAAAATTGACGTAACAATAAAATGAAATCGTAAAGGTGCAAAAAATTCAAAATTTTATTATGCCGCTCTAATTTTTCCGCCCTGAGTTCGATTTGGCCTGCAATACGACTAAAATAAATTGAAAGGAAAAACGCACCACATACAATTGGATTTTTCGCTCGAAATGGAAACATTTCGAAATGTGGTTTGCCTACTTTTTTCTCTCTGCCTATACGAGACTCCCTCGATTTTATTGCGAAGGAAAACGCGCAGAAATTCACGTTCAAAGCCGCAGCAGACGATCCTAATATGGAGCGTTTTCCAATATAACGATGAAATCTTGTCATTAGATGGTAGATCCATCCAATCGCTTTCTCCTCCACCTTCGGACTTCTAAACTACAATACACTACGATATTTCTTTTAAAAAAATTTTAATAAAAAATTCGTTATTTTATTTCGCAAAGAAAGAAGAAAACAAAGATTCAAACAATCATTTGTATTTTATAGAATTATATAATTTATTTTTTCATCGCTATTTCGTTTCGCGGAAAGTTTTTGCTTTTTTTGTTTCCGAAATATTTCCTTTATTCTTCTTTTTTTTTGCCAAATATCTAGAGTCCTCGATTCCGTCATTGAAGAACCGCGGCGTTCGCAGCTATGCTCGGATTGTTGATTATCTCACCCAAACTCTCCAGCAGCTCTTTCCTGTAATCGTCGAAGTCACCATCGATCTCGTTGATCGACTGATTCTCGATAACGTAAAGGCAACACTCGGTGTCCCTGATAAGGCGCTCGTCGTGAGATACTATTATAACACCACCCTTATAACCGTTTATTGCATCGGCAAGTGCATCAATCGATTCGATATCGAGATTATTCGTCGGCTCGTCAAGAATCACCACGTCTGGTGCGTTTAAGCATAACTCAGCCAGCGCAACACGAGCCTTCTGTCCACCTGATAAATCTTTCATTTGTATCGTATGAGCGTGCGAACTCAGGCCAAATGTTCCCAATTGCTTCCGTGCCTTTTCGTATTGCAAATCAAACAAACGCATCAAATACTCGGATGGCGTTTCTTCCGCTGTCAAATGCTCTCCTGAATGCTGATCAAATCTGCCGATCCTCTGAAATTCAATTTTTCAAATCGTTTTATTTACCTTTTTAAAAAAAATTTATAGGCTTTCGAAGAAACGAAAGGATCCTTAATTTTTTTTCATTTCTTGATTCGAAATTGTCATTGAAAATTTTGATGTTATTTCCACTGAGCATGATTTCTTAAACCAAAAATTTGTTCATTTTGAAATTTGAATTTCTACTTGTTTGATAAAAAATTTAATAAATTTAGTAACCTTCATGGAATCGCGGAAAAAGCAGGCAATTTTCCGTAAAAAATCTTACCAATCGATGATTTTTAATAAGTTCTCCAGAATTCGGACTAAGATCACCAGTCAATAGTTTCAGGAACGTAGATTTTCCGACCCCATTGGGACCAACGATAGCTACTCGAGAAGACAAATCGATACCAAAATCGACATCGATCAATAGGGGTTTTTGGCCCTCGTAAGCGAACGTAACGTCTGAAATAGAGTAAAATGTAGATTTTTATTAGGCACTCAGCTATTCGTATGACAAATTTTCAGTATGTGAGAAGACGTACTGTGAAGCCCAAGAATGGGTGGTTGTAAAGGCGGTGGATCCGGGAAACTAAATTTAACTATATATTCTCGTGGTCTTGCTAACAGTTCTTGCGGTCCAGTTTCTTCCTCATTTTTCTGCAATTTAGTTTTATTCTTTTCTTGCTTTCTTGTTAAAACTTCCTTTTGCTTTTTCTCAGCTGCTTTTTTACTCTGACCCGATGCTTTCATGTCTTTTATTCGTTTTTCTTGCTTCTCGTAGGCTTTGATCATTTCTTTTCTCTTTTGAACATACATTTTCTTGAACATGCTGTAATTGCCTTTATAATAGAATAGCTTGAACTGATCCAAATGAATAATATCAGTACAAACGTTGTCCAGAAAGCTCTGGTCGTGAGAAACTATGAGCAAAGTTTTCTTCCATCCTTGGAGATAATTGTCCAACCAAATGACTGCGTTCAGATCCAAATGATTTGTCGGCTCGTCCAACAACAATAAAGTTGGCTCAACAAAGAGAGCCCTCGCTAGAGAAACTCGCATTCTCCAACCACCCGAAAAATTCTTCGTTGCCCTGTTTTGCATTGATTTACTGAATCCAAGACCAGCAAGAATTCTTCGTGCTCTAGGTTCTGCAGAATCTGCACCAAGCGCTTTCAGCTCTTCGTATACCTGAACATTTTTTTAATGATTTAAAAAAAAAACCTGGTTTCCAAAGTCGAAAAAATTTCATCATGATCTGTAATTTCTTTATAGATAAAAAAATATTTACAAGTATTGAAATAATATTTATAAAATCGGAGCAACGACTCATTCACAATATTCATATCCAATTGTTTAGGCTTTGTACTATTGCAAAAAAACAACTCAAAGTTGTACAATTTGAAGAGGAAATATTTCCTTTGAACTTTTTCAGAAGTATTTTTTGCAACAAATTACCTCCTGCAATCTTGCTTGAACAGACTCATCTCCTTGTTCTGCTTTTTCTTCCAATAGTTTACACTCTTTCTGGAGTTCCTTGCACTTCACATCGGCATTAAGTACAACTTCTACAGCTGGTGTATCGTCAGCCACAACTTCTTGTTCACAATAAAGGACATCGATATTTGGAGGAATAGCAAATGCTCGCTTAGCAATGTGACGCAACAAAGTTGTTTTTCCATGACTAGGAATAGAAAATGAATGAAATTATGTTATTGAGAAATCATTATAAAAGAACAATGTTTAATTATGAGACTAAAATTCTCAGTCAAAATTTTAAGCTCTGATAATTCATTAATATGAATGAAAATACATAATTTTGTCAAAAATGAACATTTTTTTAAAGTCCATAGTTTCCAGCAATGTGTGCTCAGTTTCCCACTTTGATAATTCATTGAAAATTCTAATTCAAGAAAAAAAAGAGGCTCAAAGAAAATGAGCATTATATCAATATATCAAATTTGAAAATGAGTACTCACCCATTTGGTCCGACTAGACCGTACCGTCTGCCCTGTGCAATGAGTAAACTTGCATTCGTAAACAATTCTTTACCCTTTGCAGCGATACTGAAATTCTCTACTTTAATATCGACTGCGTTGTCTAGCTGTTGGGCACCACGATTTTGTGCAAGACTTTGAGAAACTGTAAAATTTGATTCCAATTCACTGTGTCCCTGACCACCAGTTTTGGTCATACGTTCCACCGTTTTTTCGTACTCTTGCTGTTTTTTCAACTTCTTCTTCTCCTTGTGGGTCAATTTTTTACCCGTTTCTTCGATTTCAACTTCTCCCATTTTTTCCGTCACTTCCGATATATTTTCCTTAGACTTTGACATATTGTTAACTATATTATTTCATATAAAAAAACGATATGGAGTAAAATTTACACCACCTTGCTCAACGTTGCTCGCTACTTTCTAGTCAACGTGCTTTAGGTATGGGTTAAAGCATCGAACATTTCAATCAGCAGTCGACAGACAGGCTCCTCGTCAATTAACGGGAACAGAGCTCATGTTTATATTCACCGTCAGATGGCGCTATGATAACATTCCAACCGCATTTCCGTTGTCAAATCCTCTGCAGTGTACTGGTAATTTTAGAACTCGATTTATTTTTTATTTCAATTCTGGCAAATGGTGTATATTTTATTCATTCGAATAAACCATTTAGCTTGTAAAAAGAAATAAATTGTTTAGAAATTAATGAATAATATTTCCTCCGACGATTTAATTAAAAAAAAAAAACATTTTGACGTATTCGAGAAATATTGTTTAACATATTTCTTTTTCTAATATTATTAAGAATAAATTACAAAATTGTAGTTCATAATTTATTTTGTATACCATACAAAATTCAACATCATTTGTACGTGGCTAAATAATTGTAAAATGCCTATTGAGAAAAATGATAAAAACAGAATATATTTTTCACCTTCAAAACGACCTTCGTAATCTGGAAGAAATAAAATTTACGAGGCTCGTCGAAAGTGCACGACATCAATTTTTTCTGAGGCTCTTGGTTTTTTACGATTCACACAATCAGAAAACCTCGAGTTTTAGGGGCACTTATAAAAAAGCTTTACAGCTGAGAAGCCTATCAGAAAAATATTGCACAATTTCCTTGTACGTTCGAAAACTCGAATAAATTTCGGAGTTAGTTTAACATAATATTTAGTCATGATGTTGGAAGTATTGACATTTGCTGTTACCGTGTAAAAATACAAATTTGCTGAATAATCAATAAATTCGTGATAAATATCGTAATTTCACCACCAAAATGCGACACACCACGCTAATTTCATTCTTCATAATTTTCGGAATATTGTTGGAAATATGTGACTCGTCGAATCTCGAAAAAAGAGAAACGAACGATGTCGTGCTCCGTAACAAAAGATCTCCCTTGGACATAGTAATCGTAAGGCATCGACCGAAGTACAGAAAAATATATATCTCAAGGCCGGGATTGAAGAGAAAAATCTTCCATCATTGGATTTCTTCGCACATACTGTTCAAATAAAGTGGAATCTTTCAAAACGTATTTGGACTGTTCGATCACTATATAAATGTGTTGGAGAATCACGTTTATTGAAATCTCAACCAAAAATGTGTTTGAAGCTGGAACCCTTGAAAACAAACGACGAATCTTTTATCTGGAACATCATAAGAAAACTTGAAAACATTACTGTTATTCGTATTGTATGAATATTCGAATCGATATGTATGAAGTTATTGAAAATAAACGCCATTCAATTGCAACGGAAAATTAAGTTATCTTTTTTATTTTTATTTTTCTTTTTTAATTCTTGTTCAAAAAGTACACTAAATCAATTTATTACGTGCCACTTAAAGTGATAATAAAGTGATACTCTAGAATTATGAGTTATTGGACATTTTGAAAAAGTGTTCTCATAAGGGCAGATAAATAATAACAAATTGTCGAGCCACGTGTGAATGCTTTTTTATTTTACTTTTTCCTTCATCTTTAATAGTTTTTTATTCAGAGTAGAACAAATACTGATTGTGCAGTGATTAAAATGTTTGATGTATCCATGAATATGAAACAGGTCCTTGGAGCATTTATACACGATGAAGAAATAAAATAATTTATGTTTAAATTATCGATTCGCACTCCAATAAGAAATAACATAATAAATCTAAATCCCAGCATTTGTAGCAAATGAATATCTATTTTCTATCTATACTTGTAGCAAATACGACGAAATAAGGAGGAAATAATTATTTATAATGAAGTCATTGAAATACGATTTGTGTGATTTTCCATCTAAACTGCGCCAGAATAATACTACTTGTTTTTTTTTAGCTTATCTCACTTTCAAGGAATTCAATCTTAGATCGATCGTGGCGATTTTGAGATCTTCAATGTTTCTTCGGTTACCTTTCAAAAAAATTGCATTGCAACATTTTTCTCGGTAGACCTTCGAGCAATAGATTTTTCAATGTTTATTGTATGCGTTTTACTCTTCGATTTTGTTTCATTTTGTTTTTCAACAAGCATTGGAGATCTTTCGATTTGGTATCTGCTAATAATTTATTTAGCACATCGAAACGGACGAATTTGTTTTTCATCAGCGTGATCATCACTCACGTCCATATCACTCCATTAATACAGGTCCATTTTACGTCACTCGTGCCGACCATTTTTTCTCTTCCGTCACTCATATTGCTCAATTGATTTGACACAGTGCTTGGAATTTATACTTTCTTTGAAAACCTCGAACGAGCATTTCAGCAGTACCAGCCAGACCACGAATATCCATATCAGTCCCCAAATTCTCCGAGTACTCTTCTCCGCTTTTTTTTGGGTGTCGAAGCGTCATAAGTCTGGAAACCTGTAGAAAAGAATGCGTTTTTATGAAAATGGTAGGAAATACTAAAAATGCATGAATCCTAAAAATTTATGATTCGTTTCAACGAAAAAAAAGCGATATCAACTCTGTAACTCTTTTTGTCGTTAGAGCGTCCGTACGAAGATAAAAAGTCTTACGAGCGCATGAATCTTTTAATGTAGAACGACGAAAAGAATCATTCGCTGTGAAATTCAATGAGCAAAAAATTTACAATCCCACAAATAGGTACTATTATTTTTTTTTGTATTTTTTTCATTTTCATAACTTTTCAATACCATTATAGAAAATAATAATTTCGCATCGAAAAATTCTCGGTAAAATCAAATTAATTGAAGTTTAATGAAAACTAAGCAGTAAATGGACATTCAGCTATATGTTATCTTACCTCATTGGATCTTCAAAGTAATCCAAGGGCACTTGAAAGAGTTCCGAATTTATGTCATTTCTAAATGCAAATTCTTGAAAGGTTATTTTGGCGGTGACCGTAGGCAAAATGGGAATGTCGATCTTGACGGGGAATCCTGGCGGTAGTTTCATGAGAACGAACTGTCGAAGTTTACTGAAGTGTTTGAACGGTGCGGTCACTTCCAAAACATTTAGAAGCATGTCCACAGTCAATGGGAAATCCATACTCATCGCCACTGTCGCTTTGACAGATTTACTACTTTCCTTGTATACAAGATTTCGACCTAAGAGCGGACTTTCTCCTGCCGGAGCTTCCAAATATTCTTCCCATGATATGTGAGCATCAGGGGGAGGATTTAAGGAAACTCTCCTCATCGGAGGCTATGGGGTAAGGACGAAATATCAATTAGTTTTTTAGATTAAAATTTGATTGAAAAATCAAATTGATGAAGCTTAAAAAAACAATTGAACGATAAATTATTCACAAACCTCGCCATTAGCGAATCCTTGCGAATTTCCTTTAGTTAATGACTCCATAATTGCTTTATTTTTTTGCAGATCTTCTTCGCTCAAATGTTCCCGCCGTTTTCTGCTTTCCAATACCATCCCGTTTATTTGGTAAAAATCAGCGTTGAAGGGTCCAACCATTTCCTATATTTGGAAAATGAAAAATTCATTTACTTGAAATATTATTGGCGAAATTGAATCTCGACAGGATGTCAAATATTTCAAATATAATACCAATTTGTGCTATGAGTCTCGTGAATCATAAATCACTAAGTACGTCGAATGAAATTAATCTATTGCTTTTCAAAATCTCGTGTATAGACAGATCAATATTTTCAATATTTTTTTTCAACTTTGTGCTGATATTATAATCGCAACAAACTATTCTCAGAGTATAAATTTGAACAGAAATGACCAGACCTTCATAAAAACTCAATAATTAAAAAAATAGATAATACTTTAATAAATTCTAACCTTCTTATCTTCTCTAAAGATCCACCCACTTTGGGCTCGAGAAAATGTTATACCCTTAGTTGACATTTGAGCTGCCATGATATCACTGGACATAAGAATATCGACTTCATCTTCAATCTCCAGTTCAGTCTCCTAGAATAAATAGCAACTCAACTTGATTAAAATCGAAGGAGAACTATGCTTCGACCCGTTTAAATTCAATTAAAAAATTCGACTCGATATAAATTTTGAGACGCATCATTGAAGGAAAGATCAATAAATGCACACTCAGACCAAATTACTCACTTCGTATCGAACCCTTTGAAAGAGTTTGGCCTTATTATCAAGAACGGTAAGCGATTTACTAGGCTTTTGGTCTCCATTGAAAATGAAAGATATGTCACCTCTTTCCCATCGCATATCGTTAAAATCGACGAGTGTTGTATCCATCCTTATGGACGCACCGCTTTTATGGATTTTACATATGTCCGATGGAAGGATTCTAGATACGAGAGGAACTTTGACAAACAAAAAACAGAAAAAATATTACCATGGAAATAATGATAACACCGTAATTTACTTCTTCAATTATTGAATCACTCGAATTACCCCAACTCTGGAAATCCCATTTGAGTTCCATATAAAAATCGCCCATTTGACGTAACGCAGATACTAAATTTGGTCTCCTTTCTTCCATTTGTTCTCTTGCTTGTTGTTTCAATTTTTTCACTAATAATAAAACTGTAAAGTAATCATAGTACAATGCATATAATTGATATTGAAGAAATTCAATCAACCAAATGTTAATCTGACAAATGTTTATATGTAACTCACTAGTTGGCCTGTGACCGTAACTTATAGCTTCGGCCAATGGGCTCCAGCCTGCAAGATTTTTCACCTTTACAGGTGCTCCATGCGCCAGCAACAGTTCAATACATCCTGCAAATGACAATTATCAACTCTTGTATAATCCAAACACATTCAAGTTGGAAGTAGAAAAATGAAAAAACAACTTTAAATAAAATTGAAATGCAATGTCAATGAAATAAGTATAAAGCTTAAGAAATTAAGACCAACAACATTTGTATTGTAACAAAAAATCACTATAAACAAAGTCAAATCACATAACATACCTTTCCTCCCCAACATTACAGCAAGATGTAACGGTGTATTTCCTGCAACAGATGAACAAAAAATATATGCAGCGAAAAATTGTAATAAAAATGTGTTGAAAAATAGTTTGTTCGTGGAACAATTTGATGATACTAATATAAATTGAAAATTCTAAACAAAATGACAGATGAAATCGAATTATTGAATAAATCAAATTAAATGAATCCAGTTGAGCGAATAATACAAAATAAATTGAGTTAACTCAAGGTTACTACCATTTGGTCATTTTGACCCAGGCCAAAGACATTCAATATTGTATAATTTCTTTAGTTAAGCGTTGTTCAGTTGTTTAATCAACAAAAATGTATCAACAAATAACAATTTCTTGGAAACCTGTGAGAAACAAAAGTTGCTTGGGTCTCCAGGACCTTAGTACCAACAAGTGCTCAAAAAAAAAAAGAAGTTCAGAGCAGTCAAAATTTTCAAAATTCAAATGTTCTTTACCCACCGTGTTTATCTTTTTCACTAATATCGTGATTCTTTAGGATGGCAATGAGTGTTTTGATATCACCGTGGAATACACATTTATGCAGTGGATATTTTGAACTCTGTGTACTTTGCGCCATATTTCTGACTATAATTTGAGATTCTATATCAATATATCATCATTTAGGTCATTATTGTGATATTTTCTACTGCTCCCTAAGGCATTGGTTGCAGTGCTGACGTTGTATCATTTATTGTGTCCTCCATTTTTTTATTTATTTCAACATCAAACTTCTTTCCATTCCGTCCTTTACATTTTTAAATTAGATCTCTCTCAATTGATTTGTAGATTTCATCTACTTTCATGTTTCATATGGAACTGAATCGATGAAAAGTTCTTGCAGCCAGTCTGAAAAGATTCCCTATACATTAGAAAATATTGATTTAAAAAAATTTTTTTTTCCAACCTTAAAAGTAAATACTTCATGATTATTTTTTCCAATTTGAACTTCAGATATCCCAATATCATGTGTATCAAGTAAAATTGTCATGATTTTCATAATTATCCCAAAAATACTGTTTGAACTGAAAAAGGGTGAAATAAGAACAAGTTTATAGTCCATAGTTGAATCAATGGTTTAGTCTTAGTTCAATATTTTTCAATTTTTCAGACAAAACAAAGAAAGAGAATACAATAAAACTGTTTAACACATTTCAATCTTCTATGAAATATTGCACAACTTGCCTTCAAATCGGGACTTTATTAATCACCTTGCAACTACGGCTACACTGACATCTGTTTCAAATGATCCAAGTAATCATTTACTTTATTTTTTCTTTGTTATTTGCTCGTGACTCATGTTTTAATTCATACACATCGTGACTATGTCAATTATAAGTTTTATTTATTTAGTTTCACAATGGGATTCTCACGATGTGCATACAACACGATGCAATGTTTATTTTAATGAACACAAAACATCGACAGCATAACGCAAGTTCTTTGTTGCCAAAACGGAGGGTTATTTGCCACGTGTTACAAGCGTATTAGTGTTGAAAGTAGTTATCTGATAACCTATTTTCAACTACATTCGCGGCATTGTTTGTTGAATATCTCTGACGTTTGGTTACGTACCCCAATCAGCCTGCGTTCTACAATTTCCCTGCGATCTTGCACGAACTGACGATTCTTCTGATGACCGGTGACAATTCAGATGCTGCACGAATTTTATTACTTTCGCCTGTTTATATTATCACATATGCTGCATGTGTTTAATAAACAATAATTTCACACACACTCTTCCATTCGATTGTTGTGTTTGCGGATCTACACGTAAACAAAAGCATGGACACTAGTTATTCTCGTAATGATATACTCATACTGATTTTATTACAAGCTTTCACTGTAGAATAATATTGCTCCCTGACATGAAATAAAGGTTGCCATCACCCCTATCAATTTCATCACCGAAAATCAACGTTTTGATATTTTTTTAAACGAAATTTTATATTTCCGAATTAATTACAACGATGTCGAATGTTCATTTGTGAAAGATAAAAAAAAAAATATGTCCATGAAGTTAACCGAGTTTGGGTTCAGATGATCTTGCTTGGAACAATAAATCTATAAATCCCCTATGCCATAAAAATGAAATACTAGACCTCAAGTAACTTTCTCCGAAAAGACTTGCAGTGACATCTATACATGTCAATATGAAAATGCTTCGTATTTGATCTCGCATGATAATTGGATTAAACCGTATATCATGTGTGCAAGAACCAACGGCAGAATGAATCGAATGAATTTGCTCATTTGAAAAAATGACTATTTAGGAATACAAAATAGAACGTCTGTAAGATACTGCTGACAGGTATGCAGTTGATTTATAAACTAATAAAATTTTCTGATAAAATTCTGAGAAAGGAAAATTTCAAGGTACTTCCGAAAAAGTAGAAAAGAATTAGTTTTATTGTTATTCTTCATTCCCGTTTTATAAAACAAAAAAGAATTTTATACATTCACACATAAATATACTGGATTTTATTTTTATTTTTACACTAATTAAATTTAATGAGCCAGTCTCTTATAGTCAATTTTATCAAGCTGTACAAGAGGTCTGAGTTGTTCAGCGAATATTCTCATATCTTCGGCAATAGCATCTTGGCCGCTAGGAGCTAGAACGCTCAGTTCAACCAAATAACTTTGTGAAATAGCTTCTACGCTCTCAGGCAATTTGCCTGGAATCATTTTGAAGATTTTTGAAACAGTAACTTTCATTCTTCCTTTACGAAACATGTAACCTCTAACAATGTACTCAAAGTCAAGTCTACAGCCCAACTCTGTAAGAAATTCAACAACAGTATTGCTGGTTGCGATGTCTATACTCGTTCGAACGATGGTTGGCCGTGTTTTGTCACCCAACTCTGGTTGTCCTATGTAGCGCAATTGCCAAGGCATGTCCTGGCAATCGAGAGCTCGTCTCACTCGCAACAATAATGGTTGTTCAGGTGGCGGAGCTCTAGATTTCAATTACATAAAAAAATTCCTTTATTCATCAATTCCAAGGAATTTTAAAAATGTGAGCAATTTTTTTTTTACCTTCTTATGCTAAAGCACATCTCATGGTCGTGAAAAGTCTCAGGTCCGCTATCGACGTTATCACACAATCCTCGTAATCGGTGCAACAATATTTCTACTGCACTGTCCAACACAGAGCCTTGCAAAAGATATTCTTGATTTGGAATTATATTTGAATTCACTGCAGCTCCCAAACTGTCCATCGCACTTATTGAAGACGTCATTTTCAATTGAGACTGTAAGGAGATTTCGTTTGCCCATAAAGTGAAAAATTCGCGATGCGGTCGTTGTTTATTGTTATTTAAGGCTGGTCGGTGCCGAAACAAGGTGCCGAAATGCTTTAAACAAACTCTGAATGCTCTGAACTTAAATATATGGATTCACCTAGGTGATAAACTTTGTACAATAATTAGGATTTCATTGAAGGAACTTAGTAGTTGCTCTAGCCGTTATGGATGCTGCGGTCGTTTTCTAACATGCCCGCTTTTTTTTCTTCTGCTCGGTCGGTCGCTTCCGTGTTTAAACCTAATACCGTAAACTCGAAATTCAATTTGTTTCATGTTGTTTTGTAGTTTCAACATCGGATGAATTGTTGTATAGATTAACGTTGAAAACATGGGCATCAAACAATAAATATTTTTTTAAAAAGATGACTATTTTATAGTTGAATTATTATGTTACTTCATTCATTCAAAAATCGAAAATGGATAGTTGACTACAAAAGATTCGAAAAAGAAATTGAATTGGGATTCTTTTTTTGTATCTACTGAAATAACTTTCGAAAATAGAAAACTTATCTGTAAAAAGAAATCAGCTTGGCCGCTACAATGGAGGTGGGGATAAAACATTTTTTCTTCCATATACGCCACCACAGCAGCCAACAGCGCAGCCCTGGCTCTCTGGCAAAAAAGTGGTGAAGTGGCATCTGGCATCGCACTCAAGAGACATCATGGCACATAACCTCAAAAGTATTTGTCACTGAGCAATATTTTTCAAATGAGCTGGATAAATCATTTTCGTACTCGAAACATTGTTTCTTTATTATAGTCGAGGTAATTGAAATCAAAACTACGAACATGAACAAAACAGAAAAACTTTTGGCCGCTAGAAAAAAGGTAACGTAACCGTTGACTTTCTTTTTCCCTTTCGATTCTACGATGAAATATGTTGATGCGAAACTATGATTGTTCAATCATTATTTTGCTGTTTGTAGCAGGAAAATTTAGTATAATCACTAGTTCTCGTATATTTCTTACGTTTTATTTATTTGAATATCAAAATCGTATTCGGAACAATAATTCCGAGTTATATTTTCCAATGTTCATGTAAAAAGATTGACTGTAGTAGAAAATTGGGAAATAGATAAATATTGCTTTGACCTAAATGATTGAAGATTTATTCAGCCTATGGCATTGTTGATGTTTGATAATTGAAGTCTGCTGTCAGAGTCATGGATCTCTGGTATCTAAATCTTCAGCCCTACTGTTCAAAGTGAAATGTTCAAAGCATAATTAACATATTATTTTCTGTAACTTCAACTTTCTGTCAAACAACAGTTCTTTTTCTTGATATGTACTTAAGCATGTTAATAATCATTGCTCTCCAGCCCTCTTTAACTAAAATGTATGAATTGAATGGTTGTGCGTAAACTTATATGAACAATATATAAAAATTTTGTTAACATTAGATTCCCTGTTTTTTTGCAGCTAAAACAATTCCAACAAAACAAAAATCACAGTCCTGATAATTTGACACAGCAAAAGGATGTGACCAAGAATGTTCCAGCCAAGGTAAACATATTTCACAGATGTAGACTATTTGTATAAAAAATTCTAGTATTAGAAAAAAAAATTTACTGACTTTACTTGACTAGTATTCTTTCATACTGCTAGAAAAATTTCATAAAATTATTGGTTTGAAAATAAATTATATTGCTAAATGTGCATGATACTGGAATAAGAAAAATTATTCTAGTTTTATTGTCCTGTGGTTGAAAAATTTTCTTAAAATTACTTAATATATTCATATTCATATTCTTAATATATTCATATTTATCTTCAGTCCTCACCTAGGAGAGAAGAATCTCCATCAAACACAGATTTTGATTCCACAAATAATCCAAGAGAATTATTTGGAATAGACCAAGAAACAGCAAAAAAATGTGGAGCTCCAGAAGAATCCAGATCAGTAGAAAAATCATTCGAAAGAGAAAACCGTCTGGAAAGTAATGGAAACAGTGATAAAATAGAAAATCCACAGACAATTCATAATCCAGTTCAAGGGTCATTCAATCAAGCTCTGTCTTCTTCATCTGCGTCTCCTTCTCCGCCCCAATTAATCCGTTATGCTGATCATGAAATCAACATTACTCCATTGTCGCAAACAGAACAACTGGCACAAATGGCATCTGCTGCAACGGATGCACCGATCGAAGGGCCAGAAAGTTTTTTAACAATGCCTCAGAGACCCAATCAGGAATATATGAACGAAATGGTATCGTCTTGTGTTCAAGAGCATAAACAGTTGATAAAGGATCTCGAAGTCGAAGTGAATCAGTACAAAAATCGCGTTTTCGAACTCGAAGCAATGTTATCTTCAAAAGACAGGGATTTCGAGACAAAATTGGAAAGTGAACTGAACCAATTGAACTCACAGCTACAGGTTCATGCTCAGACAACAGAAATTCTAGTAGCTGAAAAAGCGGAATTAACTTCAGCGATCGAGCAGTATCGATCAGTAGCCCAGAAAAAAATTGGGGAGATTGAGGAATTAAATGATTGTTTAAAAACATCGCAAGCTAGAGTTTCCGAATTGGAGAAAGAACTTTCACATACGAAAAACATCGTGGACGATACTCGAAAAATGTATCAACAATTGCATTTTGATTACGCGGAGCTTGATAAAAGATACAACGATTTGCGAAAGTCCAAGGAAGACGACGAGCTCGAAGCTTCGGAATTGAGACAAGAACTAGGCCTGAAAAATGTTGAAAATTTGAGACTGCAGCGTGAACTCGAGGAAAAAAATACTTTGTTATCATTGAACGAATTGAAGATACAACAGTTGTCGAACACATCTCAAGATGTTCAAGCCCTTGATGGTCAGCGTCAAGCTCTCGCTATTTTGGAACAACAATTGGCTCAGTCTCGCGAAGATTTAGCAACAGTAACTCGTGAGAAGGACGAAGCTTCCAAACAGTACGAGAGTTACATTCGACAATTGGATTCATCATACAAAAACAGTCTCAAAGAGCTTGAAGAATCACGTGAAAAGATTGAAGCTTTGAAACAACGAGAAGCCAGTTACGTTCAAAGATTGTCCGATCTCGAGCAGAGTCTCCAGCGTGAAAAACAAACAGTTGAGAAATTATTACCGGCTCAAGCCCTTGATGAGCGTATTGATCATTTAACAAAAAGTCTCGATGCGTTGAGCTTGGAACATGCGAATCTTCAAACAACTCTCAACGAAAGAGATACAGAGATCGAAGCCCTTAAACGCGATTTAGAGGAGGCGCGAGAGAACACAGAAGACAGCGTGGATAAGTTGAAGCTCGTAAGTGCTCTAGAAAGTGAAAAGCTCGGTGCATCAAGAGCAGTGTCACAAAATCAACAGCTCAAACTTCAGTTGAACGAGATGCACGATGCTTTCGTAACTTTGAGCAATTCCAAATTAGATCTGACAGAGCAACTTCAGGCAGAACGTACCATTGGGAAAAAGCTTAATGCGCAATTGAACAAAGTAGAAGACGAGGTCGACGCCCTGAAAGAACAATTGCGACTGAAGACTGTTGCACTTGAAGAATTGGAAAGTGAAAAACTACAAACCGCACAGATTGCCGATCAAATGCATCACTATCAAGCGCAATCTCAGCAAGCTAGAACTTTGCAACAAGAGTTACAAAATTCTTTCGGCTGCATCGAAATCCTTCGCCGAGAGAATCAAAACTTAACCTCACAAATGAACGCGCTCAGGGAACTCGATGCCGGTGAGAATCTTTTATCGAATGGTGATAGTCTAGAGAAGAAAATCGATGATGAAACACATGAAAAAAGCTTGGTCGACTCGTCGTTTAACGTTTCAGCTGGTGGCATGATCTCGGATCCGTTGAAGAAGCTTGAGATTCGATTCAAGGAGACGATGGAACGCGTGGCAGAGTTGACTGAGGAGAAACAGCGATTGGAACATCTGGTGCTACAACT
Organism: Venturia canescens; assembly: GCF_019457755.1. Classification (NCBI taxonomy): domain Eukaryota; kingdom Metazoa; phylum Arthropoda; class Insecta; order Hymenoptera; family Ichneumonidae; genus Venturia; species Venturia canescens. Next base: position 7,848,430 of record NC_057425.1, read on the forward strand.
CCAAGGTGAAACGGAAACGATCGGAGAGTACATCACGTTGTACCAAAAACAACGAAGCATTCTTCAGAAAAAAGCTGAAGAACGAGAAACAATGTTCAAGCAATTAGTCGATCAGCGGAATCATCAGCAAGAACAATTGCATCAGCTGAAAGTCCTTGTTGCGCAGCTTATCAATGGGAAACCTTCGAATCCGATAGTGGAAAATGAAACCGCTTCATCCTCAATCATTGAATTCCAAAACGAACACCAGGAACAACCGTCTCCCAACCCCCAGATTACTATGTCTCAGAATAATCCTGAAAGAACTGAATTAGTCCTTAAAGATAAAACGACATCGAAAATTCTCGATTTACTTTCAGAAATCAAAGATTGCAAAGATTCCTGTTTCGTCGAACCCAATTTTCACCCCTGTCCGTGGTGCTCCGGAAAACTTATCACAGTTTAGGGAATGTTACTAAAATGAAATGTATATATTAGTCATATGTATATTCAACCTGAAGGAAATGGTCAAAACCTTTGTTTTTTTCAAGTTACTTTAGTTTATTATTATGCCTTTTATTGTAAACAGTGTATATACCAAGTGGCAACGGAATACTAAAATTCTTTATTGTTTACCAAACCTAATATATAAACACAAATATTTTTGTGCGATATCGCTTCTTTTACTTTGTACCGCGTACGGTAAATACAAGTTTATAAAATTTTGCAAAATAAACGTTGTGATTATTTTGGAAAAAAAATATTGAATTATTGAACTTATACGAAAACTTGAATTTTTTTGTTTGAAAATTCTACAACAAAGAGCAGAATAGCTTTCACATTTTTAGATGATTTTATAAAATAAAACATGATTTGGTGAGTCACATCAGTTGATTAAAAATATCATCTCGGTTGCAATGGGATTATAGGATTTCGAAGTAACGGAAATATTATAATCGGCATATCAACTCGTATTTTAAGTGACTTCGCATTTTCAGGTTTAAAATGCGATTGTATTTTAAGAAAAAATTTGACAAAAAAAGCTCGTTGAACACCTTTACATACGAATATACGAAAGATTTTGTTTTTATTTGAAATACTGCATTTTAAAAATTATTTCAAAGGGGCTTTGTTTCTTGCGTTAATATTTTCAGATACGTTTGAGCTGCCAGATGGTGCCTATATTTTATCTGAGAAATAGCTTGATATAAATCAAAATGCCAGTCACTGGATAAAATGCGAATAAACGAATACATTCTCTGTGAATATTGCTTTCAAGTGTATACACAATATTATTGTAAAATATAAAAAGCAAAAATCTATAAAAGAAGAAAAGAAAAAAAATATGGGGAAAAGTCTATTTTTCTTCCCTTCAAACACTATTGTTTCGGGTGATCAAAAATTGAGTCTAAATTCCGCAAAAAATGTTGAAGTATAAGCCTCATAATCATTACAGAAACCAATCAGAAAAGTTTTCTACTATTGATTCTCAGTACAGTTATTCTATATCACAGTTGTTTTGCATACTTGGAGAGTTTGCGATCATGGAGTGAAATAACCAAAATAAGGCACAGGCTCTCTAAGTATGAGAGAATGACTGTACTTGTCTCACTTTTTAACAGCGTTTCTGCTGCTTTTTTACGAATAACTTTTTGTAGTCGTCCCGAATTAGTTGGGAAAAACTTGTTTTTCGAACAGTCTTTGGTGGAGCCGATTTTTAAAGGGGTTGTTTTATTAGGGGTCACGCATGACGTATTGACTTTTTCAAAATGAATAGAGTTGACTTTGATGTCCTTTTGTGAAATATCCACTATTATTAGCATTAGAAATTTTCAATATATCATTTTGAATATTGTAGCAAAACGTGTGCGAATTCACGAATGTCTATCTAAGTATTCCAGTCTGGAAGAATTTAAAAAAAAGTATGAACAAGATTTAAGAAAAATCGTTTTCAGTAGAATCACCGATTCAATAATATAGAGGGTAAAAATAATTTGTGAAAGACAATTTAATTTGAACAATACTTCAGAGATTTCTACTAGTGTTGCTAGATTTTGTTGCATGGTAAAAACTAAAAATTCGAGTAAATCAAAATGTCTTCCAAAGAACTCTGTGTACGTACCTCAACACAGGAAGAGAAAAGGGATAGAAAAAAACTACCTTTTGTCTGATTTCATTGACCAATGACGGATACTGAGATGTAAATAAATATTTTGCAACATTCATTGAGATTCAAAGATCTTTCAGGGTAGAAGAATTATAGAAAAAAAAACTTGAATTTTTATGTAGACATTTTTATTATAACTTGAGAAAGGTAAAACGACACTAAGCCTTCAAGGCGTATTTCCTGATGGGGAATGCAGATCGTTTTCTGATCTCTTTGAGAGTCTTGCGGCTGGCTTGATGGGGTGTGAGTACTCTGCGCAGAGCCCTGGTCTTTTTCGGCCTCAAGTCCAAAGGCTTGTACTTTTTGTTCTTGTACAAAAGACGGAGGTTCTCCTTTTGCTTCTGGTGCATAATAATGTACACACGAGCAATAGCTTTGCGAACAACACGACTGTAATCATGGGAGAATAGAAAATGTTTGAAAAATCAACAAATTTGACAGGAAAAATATTCGGGCATGAAACTTGAGAATCGAAAGAAAAAATGTTAACAAATCGCTTACATTTTGGAAAGCTTGGATGCAGCTCCTCCAGTGACTTTAGCAACCCGGAGACTGGTCAGCTCGGTTTTGAGCTCTTCGAGCTGCTTCAGCAGCTCCTTCTTGTCCTTCGTCCTCAATTCAGAGCACTTAACTTTACCCTGCAACAATAAAACGCGTTGAACTAACCTCGAAACAACCTCAAGAGGAAGTAACCTCAAAATTACGAAATACAATTTTCGACACAACAATCGAACGTCAACAAATTTTCACGAAAATAAATATGTAATAAAAAATGTTCATCAACACCAATAATGAACATTTAAAAATTTCAAGACGGATATCATAATGCAAGAATGCCCGTCGTAACGGAGCATGATGGTGTACGCTGCACAAAACTTCGAAATTATTGTTCAAATTGAAAAAAGTAATAACTCCCGATTATATTAAAATCATCTTATCACGTGATTATAGTTTGTTCATCGGTTCGATTGTTTAATGCCATTGTCACAACGATGTTTTAGATTATTTTGGATTACGAGGTGGATGCACACACTAACCATTTTGCCACAAATTTACCGAAGAAAAGAGAGAGAAAATTTCGGAAGTGCTATACACGTTCGTTATAACCAGTGAATCAAATGAGCTACTCTTTTTTTTTTTTTACGAATGTTGAACGAAAATTTCTTGAACTTTTTGGAAGTATTCTTATTAGATGAAAATTGACAATATAAATAAAAAACCAATTATAAGCATTGATTGTATGTTGTTGAACAGATATTGTAGTTTTTCTTGAAATATTCATTTGACTGAAATTCGGCCACTCAATCCGTCTCTACCGGAAATCAGGTTCGATGATTGGTTGAATTCGTGAGATACAGTGGATTTCAACCAATGAAACTGAATGTTTTCGACATCGCGCGATAACTCTTTTATTTATAATTTTTGGCAAAAACAACGCTAGTCTTTACACTTGTAGTCGCAGTTACTGACAGATGTAATTCGAGGTTATGGTTCCGCACGAGCGTTATCGTGATAAAAAATGATATTAAGAAATTTCCCACTTCAGTGGGTATGCGGATTAGTGTTGTTTATCGTTATTTTATATTTGAAAGTAAAAATCAATCATTTGGAGGATCAAAATAGGAAATTGGGTATGTGTCACAAGCACTCTGGGTCAGCGAGTGTTTTGAAGGCATTGACATACCTGTCAATAATTTCGTTTTCTTTTTATCGTGTTATAGTTGATACCGTCACTCGAATTCAAAATCAAGTTAAGACTCATGGGACCGACGTTCGGCAAAATAGGCTCGCAGCTTCGGACGATATAGTTATTATTTATAATAGAGTTCCTAAGACTGGTTCAACTAGTTTTGTAGGCGTTGTTTATGATCTATGCAAGCCGAACAAATATCATGCTCTTCATATAAATGTTACGAATAATATGCACACTCTAACTCTTCCAAATCAAGTGAGTAATTGTTTTTTTGCAACAACTTCCATTTATCTCCAAAATTAATTTTTTTGTTTACATATAGCTATTGTTAAAGACTTTTATGGCCTAGGAAATAGTACATGCTGTCAACTTAAAGTCTAATTTTTAGTAATAAGTGCTTTTAATTCAAAGAACTATTTCAAAAACTAAACAGAAATTATCGTTCTAATTTCAATTCAATGGCTTTATGAATTTGTTTTTTCCGGTCACAGGTACAATTTGTAAATAATATAACGCAGTGGGATGCTGTCAAGCCAGCTTTTTATCATGGACATATGGCTTTTTTAAACTTTGAGAAGTTAGTCACACTAATAATGATTTGCATGGAGAGAACAGAAAAAAGCTGTTAATCGTGTTTTTAACTAAAATGCGTAATTTCAGATTTGGTGTAAAGAAAATGCCTCTGTATGTAAATTTACTGAGGAAGCCATTGGATAGATTTGTTTCGTATTACTACTTCCTTCGTTACGGAGACAATTTTAGACCTCACTTAATCAGGAAAAAGCATGGTGATACAAAGGTTAGCCTTATCAATCATCTGTACATTGACAAGAATGATCAGATGGATCATTTTAATTTCATTCATGTTTTAGACATTCGACGAGTGTGTGAGAGCTGGACAATCGGATTGTGATCCAAACAACATGTGGTTACAAATCCCCTTCCTGTGTGGTCATGATCCAGCTTGTTGGGAAGTTGGGAACAAGTGGGCTTTGGAGGAAGCTAAGAAAAACTTACAAAAACATTATTTACTTGTTGGTGTTACCGAAGAGCTTGAAGATTTTGTGCAAACCCTCCAAGCTGTTCTGCCTCGATTTTTTCGAGGCGCTTTTGACTATTTTCTACACAGTAAATAAACCACTGTTTCTTAACATCACATTCAATCTATTATTTTATCGTCTTAAAATGTGAAATTCTTTTTAATTTTGCATGTTCGTAAAAATCTTTGCAATAATTGAATGTTTTGGAAGAATAATTGAGCTCATGATTTTAGAGATTGTATTTAAAAAATCCGGCTAATAGAAGGAATTTTTTTTTCTTTACAAAAATCAAAAACTTACAATTATTTTTGCTTCTTCGATCAAATTTTTTGTGAATTATCAAAAAAAATTGATTTTCGTAATAATGTTTGGAGTTCCAGAATGATTCTATAAGAGCTTCGGAGAACAAAAACTTTCTATGATTTCCGTGTTTGTTTGATGAAATTATGTTTTCAAACATAAGTATCGAGATTAACTTTTCGAGTAGATCATACTTTCATTTATGCCTTTCTAAAACTTTGACCAAACCTCAACATTTCAATTGTCTTAAATTGTTACAGACAACAAATCACACCTTCGTCAAACAACGCGCAAAACGAATCCTTTGCCGGAGACTGTGGAGAAAATCCAAAAGTCTGTAGTGTGGAAGATGGAAAATGAATTATACAACTTTGCTCTTGCGCAATTCCATTCCGTTAAGAAACGTCTCATCAACGCATCCCCGCAAGATGCTAATCAACATTTTATGTATGAAAAAATACGACCAAAATAAATATATACATTTTTTGTCTTGTTTGTCTTTCCAAAAAATTTATAAACGTAGTATTAAAATTTCTTTTTTGATAAAAAATAATCTCATTGCATTAAATTTTGTATTTATCCTTGATCCATTGGTTTAGCAGCTCTCAAAGCAAACATGTAAACGGGAAATAGTCCTTTAGGCAATCTGTGCTGTACTTGTTCTGACAGGCAAATAAGTCCAGCTTTCTCAAAACATTTTTTCAGCTCTGTAAGAGGCCTCGTTACAGAAGAATCTTGTGTGTCAATTTCCAATTTATCCGAACTCGTGACGTTTTCCTTTACCACGAGGACGCCTTTATTTCTCAAAGCTGGGCTGAAATTCAAAAGTAATACAGAGAAAGTGTCATTTAAATATTTGTCGTCTTATGAACTTGTTAAAGTAAAATATTTTTTGGAATATTTCCTTTTTGAAAATGTTCATGTTACAAAAAGTTATGAAGAAATAATTAAGACAAAAATGTTCTCCTTTAAAAAATGGTGAATGACGAAAGTCATAATTTTCACATGGAGTATCATCAATTCAGTATTCACAATAATAATGGTATGAACTAGAAATACTATTATATTATGCTAAATATTATCTATCTAATGTTGATATTTTTTAAACTTACATGCATTTTTTAAAAAATTGTATTAAGTCAGCATCTTTGAGATGGCCTAGGACCCATTGACACCAAATAACATCATATTTTTCAGGTGCCGGAGAAAAATCTTGCAACCCTACAAAATTACAAGTTTTATATATCAAGTTCTTCCATCGCATTGACTTCATTCGTTTTTAATCATAATTCAAATTACCTTGCGGATAAAATTCTCCTATTCTTGATGAACACGAGGCCAACGATACTTTGGCAGCTTCTAAAAATTTGCTGGATTGTTCAACCAGATCGACTTTTTTGAAATGCTTTGTCAATAGGTTCTTCGTTATTCTACCAATTCCACTACCACAGTCCAGAGCATAATTTTTTTCAGGTGCATTTTTCATCTGCCAAAATTTACAACCAATCACAAAACAACAATGAATGTTGAGAATTTGCATAAGTGAACCATTTCTCCCAGTGACTCAAGATATTCTATTGCGTCGTGTACTATTTGCCTGTTGAGATTAGTACAGATATCCAGCCACTAAAATGAAATGACTGATGCAAACTTTTTTTTTGACACTTATCATTTCAAGATCTCGATGATAAATATTTCGGAAATTCAATTAATATTCAGTAACATTTGTCAATCGTCAACATTGAAATAAAAAAAAAGTATTTGGCGACATGTTGATTCACGAGGGTCCGACAATGAATAATTTTTCTTTCGTTCATTTGATAACAAATATTTTTTGTGCGATTATTAATGACTAACATGAAATTGAAATCATAAAACAATAAATTTATCCTTCAACATACCTTAAAAATAATCTTTAAAAAACCCTGGGAACCTTCAATGTCGGTGTTCGAAATGAAACCAAAACCTCCCAACATTCCATCAACGGTGGGAGGTACTTTATCCCAATATTTTGCAGCATCAGTGTAGAATTCAAGACCCTCAACGTCTTCCGAGACCGATTCTACGTTTTCACTGTCTTCACTCATTTTGTTACCTCACACTTCAAGATTTTCTACAAGAATTTCTCGAACAATATTTGTTTGAGCGTTCCACGTGATGAGGTAAGGAAAACGTGACAGCTTCGCGGTAACGTGGTACGCTGGCGCAAAACAATACACTAACAAATCCGCTCCGCTCCAACCCAAATGTTTGTTCATTCTTCGATTCCTCTGGAAAAACGCCGGTAAACTACATGAATTGCTGGTTTTGTAATAAAAATTGGGACTTTATATGCCTTTGATGCGACGGTGAAAATGAGCATGAAAATCACAAGTGTTCGATTAGTGTACTTTCAGGGTGATATTCCGTATTTTTTATTTTGAATTGTTGGGTATATATATGATGGAATGTTGAAGAAACAACTTGCATCGACCAAGCAAAAAAATACTATGATCTGCAGCCTCGACGGAGGCTTGTTGAAAAGACGGCATCTTCGAAAATTTGTCGCTACGAAAAAAGCGCCGCATCCAAATAAGATCTACAAAAACCCCGGCATCATCGGAATCTCATTTTTTTATTATAGCGCATATATATAAGAACAAAAAATTCATTTTATCCATTTATGAAACTTGGTGTACACGCCCGGGACTTCAAAAAAGTTGAAAGCGTGACATATATCGTAGGAAACTTTTTCTCGAGCTCCTTCACTCTGCAAGTCTGATTGTGACTGTAATCAGTACCGTAAATAAAAAAGCATTCTGAAAGCAGTAAAACATTGGGTTTTCAAGAGTTTCGAATATACATAACAATGGGGTCTTATTACAAAAGCGTTGATAACCTGCTGCACCAGCTACGAAAATCGTTAACACGAAAAAGAGTCAATATTAGAGTTTTGCCCCATTAAAATACGTTCCAAGTTTCTTATCATTATTGTTTTTTCTCCAATCATTAGATCAACAAAAAAAAAGTACACTTATCGTACACATTGCATGTACAATAAACTCGACGAAGGAACGCATCTATGACTCGCAGTTTAATTTTTTCGCTATTTTACCCGGTTTTTCCTAACTCTCTTTCTCAGTGGGTTGTGATCGAGGGATCGGGGGCGGTAGAGAGGGGGAGATTGGGTTCTCGATTGAAGAGTGCCGAATCGAAGGAAAAAGCCTCATAGTTGAGAAAGCTTTTGTGACAAACTTTACAAATTCCTTTGTTGCCTCTCTCAAAATTTTTCGAGTTTCGCAAAAAGTTTATTTTCGGTAATATAACAACGAAATATAAAGTTTTGAAAAATAAAGTGTTAGTGGAGAGGAAATTCTTCGATTATTGTGTACATTATTGGACGTCTCTCGTGTTGGTGTGTACAGTGGTGAATGTGTGAGACAAAAAAATTTACGATAAAAAATACGAGAAAAAAAATCCTCTCCCCACCCATTTTTTTATTTTTGCTTGCTTGGCGTACGAGAGAGTGTAGAAAAAAAAAATTCGGCATTCATTGAAATGTCGAGAGTCTGGTTTCGGGAGTTGAAATGTTGCTTTCATCGACGAGACTACTCGTATGTGGTAACACATGTTACTACGAGACTCTCTAAGTTGTCATTAGCGAGCTCGAGTTATCGTAAACGCAACGGAGAAGTGAATTTTTTTTAACGCGGTCTTGCTTGCAAAAATTAATCACGTCCAGGAAGACGTTTTATGAACAATAAAAAAACTTTACGCATATATATATATGATTAATATACATATATATAGATTCAATAATATCGGAGTTGACAGCGTTTAGTTTTATGCAACAAACCCGAGTCTCACACGTCGTGTATCGTATATTTTTCACCAATGTGCCAGTCTCTCCCTTTAAACGAACATAAAAACATACATGAATGTCCAGAGGAGTGCGACAGCCATGGATGTTGACTGTCCGATTGTAAGCTTAAAACGTTCAAGCAGCGCTCCTATGATTAACGAAATAAGCGCCACTATGTCTGTCACATCACCGTCAACTTCAGCTCCAAGGTATATTCTTTGCTTCCTCATTGAGCCTTCCATTCTCAAGTTAAACCCAAATTTGCATCCATGTTGGCTTTTAGTTTTCTGAACCTCTGCGTACAAATACCAAAGTTGAGGTCCCTGTTGATTTTTACTCGCTGGATGCTTGTCTAAATAAGAAGACAGAACGCATGAAAATTGTTGTGACCGTTCTGTCCATTAGCGATAAGTCTGATTTTGTGAATGACTTTCTTAGATTTTTACAAGTGCAAGAAGTCGAGATGGAAGATAATTCATCGATGAGAGCAAAAGTATTGGCTTTCTTATACAATTTAAAAAAAATGCTCGAATAATGCAACAAAATATTGTAGGAATAGAGTATGATGCTCAAGTTCTTCCATCAGGATCTGAGATTTCTTTGTATTCAATAACACTCGATATTTTTACAATGGTAAAATTTGTAAAAATATTCTTGAATACGATCTTAGACTCTTCTCTAGAAATTAAATTTTGCTTGCAGTTTTTGGCTTTTGAAAATAGACAATTCTTTTTTTGGATCAAAAACCAAATCTGCAGAAATGAATAAAATACTTGGTTGTGTTCTAACAATGAAAGACATAAAAAAGTCCCTTCACTCACCAACATACTCAATCTAAGGCCCATTCAATGATAGGGACATTTATCAATCACATTTTTAGCTGTTTACTGTTATAGCAGAGATAAAATTTATCCTCTTAAACTCCTATATGAAGAACAAATTTTGTATTTTTTTTACAAATAAATTTTAAATGGAATAGAATTTGTGAAAAGGTATTAAGTACGATGATTAGAATCTCCAGACTATTTTCTTTGTAGTCTTAGAATGAGGAAAGTGTTTAATAGAACTAAATGCCAAATTTCATAAAAATTTTTCAGGGAAGCAGTGTCAACGTTCAATGTGTTCTCCAACACTCCTCGTACCCGTCGCTTCAGCACAAGCGTAAGGAAAATTTTTTTGTCTATTATATGTTTTTGCACACTAATAAAAATAGTACTGGTGTACAATAATGACGAAATTTGTATCTTTGAAATGAAACGCAATGCAGTCTTTTCTTGGAACTTGCCCAAAATAGGTTGAATTTTATTTTAGTTTAGTGCTTTTCTCATATTTCTGAATAATTCAAAAAATATTTGAATTTTAAAATACTAATAAGTAATGAATTTATTTGCTTCTTAAAAATAAAAACTTGAAAAAAAATACAACTACTCGATAATTAATTCATTGTACATCAGTGAAAAAAACACCAGGCATCCAAGTATTTAGTTAACATTTTGGCATATTGGTTTTCTCAGAGTCCTGGCAGTATACCAAGATTAACACCTCGTGTTAGTCAATTAAGGCAAGAAGAATGTGTGGATGTAGCCGGCCGAGAAGCTGCACACGAAAAGGAGATACACAGTGCAATGCAAATTTCTCAATCATGGGAAGATCTGACCCTAGAAGCTGAGGGATTATCATTCAAAGATTCTGAATCGCCAACTCAACAATTGACCAAGTCAGAGCGTCAAACGGCTAAAAGGATATTTGATCCACTGAGCTTGAATTTGCCAGTGGGAGGAGGACCGCCTCTGTGCTCGTCTCCGTCGCCAACGAGATCAGGATTAGGCCAAAGGCAATGTTACTCACCCGGAATTCATATGGTTAACTGGAAAAGCAGTTTATCGCCAAGTCCAACGAGGAAAGCATTTGCCACAAGGTAATTTAACAAATAAAAAAACAATTTTTTTGCATAGAATGTATGAATTATTTTTTATCATTCATTCAAACAATTTGATGGATGATCTTTTTTTTTTACGTTCTTAATGGTCCTATATCCTCTAAGTCGGGTAAAAATATTGAGATGTTAGAAATATGAATTTTTGCGTTAACAAGAATGAAAAATTTTGAGAATGTTTCTAGACACTTTTGAAAATGTTTCTTATTTTTTTATAAGAAGATGTTTATTCTGGATATATGAGAATGGCTTCGGCGAATCTATTTAAATAATCATGAAGTTTTTTCTATCAATAAAATTTTCTTAAGCATTCAGACATTTGCAAAGACTTCAAAACGTTTGAAAACTTATCTAAAAAAAATATTTTGTACCATAAAAATAATGTCGATTTTTTTTTTGGTGTATACAGATTTTTATTCCATTTCTCTAATTGTTTTTTCACGTTTGCACACAGACGCAGCCTGAGTCCCATTGCGATTCGTCCAAGTTGTTTAGGCCCGGTAAAACGGAAATTCGAGTTGGATGACAACAGCTGCGATCTTCAACCTCCAGCAAAGCGAACATCCAATTTAGTCATTTCAAATTCTCCGCGGTAAGATTTCTACGGTATTTTTCAATTTCCAAACTCGTTCCTTACCTAAATGAGAAATATCGACATCAATTTTACTGTTTCTCTTCACATCACAATTAAATTTTCTAGGAACCATGTACAAATATTTATTCTTCGCCGAAAAACTGGTGTGAAGTTGGAGACAAATTAAGTTTTCGTGAACAAAGTTTCCTTTTCTCTGAATGCCAGAACCCAAAAATCTTTTGAATCTCATACAGCAGTTACTCGAATTTAAAAGACATTTCCATGACTGCGAATATTCTATTGGTTGTTTGCTTTATAATTTTTTAAAACAGAAATTTCTGTTCAAGTTCCTGTTATCTCATGTCTGCTCAATATATCATCAACTTTATCGTGACTGCTTGATTGTTTGATTCTTAATGTGGCTTATGTATTGAATTGGTGTAGATTGGACTCGATATCGAGTCCTTTGCCGGGGACTATCAGTTCGGCAGGAACACCAGAGTCTCTGTCGAGCGTTGATTCACCGAGTTTTTCGTTCAGGCCGGTGGACAGTCCATCACCGGGCCGTGTATTAACAAACGGCGACGAGCCCATGTTAGAAACGTGTGAAGGGACCAAAACATCGACGGAACGTGGCCAAACCGAGCAAGTTGGGCAAGGCGATAACAGGTGAACGAGCGAAAACACACACACAATTACACATACGCCACGTGCAGCCAAAGGTCGTCGTTTCGCTGCGCAAACGAAAAGTAAAGAAGGGAAATGAGAAGCGTGAAAACTGTTACCAACAATCACTTACGACGTCGCTTAAATGTCGTTTCGTCTCGATAATTTTACATGCTGATACAAAAAAATCATTATTTAAACAAAAACAATTATTTTTGTCTGAAAAACGAAACTCTACAATAATCGCTAACACCTCTTAAGGATCTTTGTACACGCAATTAGCGATTAATTCCATTCGGACTTTCGTTACTTGGAAATTGGGTTTAAAATCACAAACAAGTCAACTTTTTTGAGATCTTTCCGACAAGAATTTTTAACAGTAATTATTTTGTATAAATAATGAAGTACATAATTTTGCGTTATTAAAATTCAATTTCTCAATATTTTAAAATATTTATAGAGCTTTCCGAATTTGTCCTAATCGAAATATTTTTCTCGGAACTCGAACTGCATGAAAAATTTCATTAGTGTTGATCATTTTTTCATAGAGATTCTCTCAAAATTTTTACGTTATTGATCACGCAATCGCATAATAAATACAATCTCGTGAAAGATACAAAAGTATAAACTTCATAAGACGTTAGACCATTTAGTAAAATCAAAACAATTATTTTCAGAAGTAAACGAAGCTCTCATTATTTATCGAACCACATCGTGTTTCAAAAACTAGAGAATAATTCTACGTCGTTACTATTATTGAAGATCAATTTTCGTGACATTCTGAAGATTTATAATCTTGTAAGAGTTTAGGTATTGGAAGCTCGCATTGAGATTTTAATCCGAAAGAATTTTAGTCTGTCAATTGTTGTACCAAAGATCCTCAAGGGCACTGAATACAAAGCGGTATATATTATTTAGTCTCACATATTGGAGAGACGATTGATGGAGAAAAAACTGTCGACACGTATTCTTTTCGTTGTTTTTTTTCTCAATCGACGTCTCGTTCCCGTTTCGTTCTCGAATGCTCGCGCGTCTCAATAATGTAATAATTTTTTAGAAAAAAATTCACGTGGTACGTGCGTTAAATAATTTTACTAGGTATTCAGTATATGTGTATATTTACTCTACGTTAGATCGGCCTCAAATATATTTTTTCTTTTTTTTCGAATGCTTATTTGAGGCTCGTACTTACAGCTAGTCTTTTTCGTTCGATCGAATTACGGATTTGGGATGAATGACATTTTGGCGAGAGTCGTGTCCATGTGTCTCGAATTGCCAATGATTGTATACGCTGATAAATTATTAGTTGCTTGATTTACGAAAGGTAAAACACAATGTTGTCAGCAGACATAAACAAATAAACTGTCACAATCCTCGTTCCGTAACATCCGGAGTTCGCCCCTAAATGTGTACATATGATTGTGTGGGTTCGTTCCTTCGTATGAAAGAAAAGCTGAGAATTATTGTGGAAATTTCTCAACAGTAGTTCCGATTGAAGATCATTTTGTATGTCATCGAAATCCAAATGATTTACGATCGAGAACAACGTTGAAAACTGAAAACAATAATGTCTACGGTAGGTTGGATCGAATCGCGAAATAAGTAGCACCGTTTGGGTTCAATTATAATGCATCGAGAGCTAGAAAGAAGATTGGATACGGCATCATTCATAAGTACACATTCAGGTTGATATTCCAAATTCTCCAATCGAATCGCCGTATAAATAAGAATATCGTCCCACCGAATGAGGTCTGTGTTTCACAAAGCGTGTGCCTCAATAAGACAGTCTGGCAAATAATTATTATCACCATTTCCGCGAAATGAGAATACAGGGAATGAGGAAAATGAATAATAAAAAGCGCGACTTCAAGCACCGGTGTTGTAACGTTCGATTGGAGAGCGTTTCACACCAAAGTACAATTAGAATTATTCTAGAACTTACACATCTTATTGAATTCTTCACTATTATGCTATTGATGACATTTTGTTTTATTGTTTCAAATACTGCGATATTATTGCCCCTAGAAAGGTATATATGTATATACACGTTTGTTTTTATTTTCATTTACCATCAAACTTGATTCTTCAATTGATTTTTCGCTAATACCATGAGTATCGATGTGTCGAGAATTATTCGAGGGATGCAACGAAAAACGCTTCTCAAATCTATCGTTCCTTTCGACCCTCAATCCTTCTCTTCGAACCGCGCAACTTTGCGATCCAGCAGTAGCATAAATACGAATCTTCGATGTCCTCTCGACCGCCACCGCTCTCTTCAACTTTACTTGACTTTGAGAAATTCAGATAATTTTCATCCGCTTTTTCTATCGTACGAATATTGCATGCAAGAATCCATTTTTGTTTTAAATTTTTCCATTGGTAATGCTGAATTAATGAAAAAAAATTAAATTAATTCAAGTCATTTATGAAGAATGAAAAACAGCGTTTCGGATAAGAAACCCGGATCAGGCACAGACATCTTAGATTAATACATTATGCTTCCTACTCCCAAGACTGAAATTGATGTTTCGTACAGAAACACCCCCACAATCCCTAGAATAAATGTATCTCTTCCACAAAAATAAATCATATGAAAAATGAAGCAAAAAAGTGGACAAGAGCGACGAATTTCACGCTGCACTTTGTGCAGGAGTTTGTCCAACACTACAGGATCTGTGTTCTGTGGAACTCGAGCTTTCCACTTTATTCATAATCAACCATTATTCGATAGTCTTAGTACAAAGAGATACCAGACCCTCTTCCTCCCTAAGGGTTTATTCATTAACGAGTGCATTGCAGTTTAAACAATTGATGAAACAAACTCTAAAACTGTATGTTTATCAAGAGTTAAACGGAGATTCAATCCTGATAAAATCCTGATCTTGAAAAATAAATCCAATGTAATATAATGAAAAATAAATTTATAAATTAAATTTTTTGTTGTACTCTCCAATAATTATGTAGATAATTACAGCATAACCATGTAAGTTCTAAATGTTGGTTAATCATAAAATAAAATGATGAAAACAAAAACACGATAATTACGAGAATCAAATAAAACCGTGGAGCTGAACTGCGAAATATACAGAACATTCGTTCTTGTCAATATATCTAACTCATCGATAAATAATCCCATTGAAAAAAAAAAAAAAACAAAAATTCACGACGCCTTTATCCTGCTTTTCAAACCAAAGATTGTATTTTATATTGCAACACTCTCATCAGTGCCTTTAATACTGAGCACTACTGAATTCCAACATTTTTTATCAGACAAAAATTCCTAAAATTCGTTTGATACAATTTTTCTTTAAAAACTCACAAAAATTGAAAGTAGACAGATACATTTTAGGTATTTGCAATATGGCTAGTATATTTTTCTAGATATTGTAATTTTAGTTTTCATTTAAGTTTTTTAGAGATCATCTAAAGTATTCGTTCTACTCGTTACCCACATACGCGTTCCAAAGGTTCATACCGAACGAGCATATTTGTTCATCAGGGTTCTTCCAATAATGTATAGGCTTTATAACAACATCAGTCTCGTAACTAAAATAGGAATAATCGAAGACACATATCATCAAGGGCATAATATACGATTAGAAGACTGCAGTCGTCAGATTAGTAAAAACTCGTGAAACAAATTTCACGAGGCCAAAATACGATTGCATTTTCAAGGACAGCCTTGGTACGTGTAGCAAACATTTACCAAAACATTAAACTTAGCAAGTGTAAAGAAAAATACTAGTTTTTGTTCCATACTGAATCGAACGATTCTACATTGTGGGAAAATATTTATTAGTATAATGAGGAAGTAAATAAATTTCGTTTATTTACATGTTAAGAAATTTTTTTTCTCTTATTCGATTGGTATCCAGCCGATTGTTCTCCAGTTTCAGATTCATCAACATTCGTATAAATAGCGAATACCGCTTTGCCGTAACGTCTTCCTTCTGAAATATTGATGACACATGTTCAACAAATCATTTGTAATTTATACAAAGAAAACAGATAAGTGACAATGAATTGTTGGAAATTTCTGTGAACTCACCGGCTTTCAGCAAAAGATGTTTGCATTGAGCGAGCACCGAAGCTTTGGCTTTTGTCTCGTTCAGGCCTAACAGGAATGCTCTGATGTTTAGAGAGTTAAGAAAACATAATACACTCAATGAATTGTAGCTGAAGCTGAATATCTCTCAAATGTAAAACTCTTGAAAGGATACAAATTTATTACATCATACGGATTTCTGATTAAACTATGGTTCGTCGCACCACTGGATATTATTACGTTCTGTAAAATATAAGAGAGAAAGAGAACATGATAAAATATTACATTATTCTTTATGTATAGACAACAATACCCTGTAATTCATTAAAATCTATTAGACTCACCCTGCTTCTACCAAATATATAAAAAAGATGTGAATAATGCAGAGCATATTTTCTTGTTGATTCATTGACGACGTCTGCGTATTGTATCTCAAAATGTACACCTCTCTCAACAGCCTGAAGATAAAGTTTCCTATTGAACTTCAATCCGGAATAGCACGATTTCAAAGTTACAATATCGGCGTTGGATTGAGAACAAGCAAATTGGAGCGCTGCTTGAGTTTTTGGCACTAGTCCATAAAGGTCATATTTTTTGAGAATTTGAGACTGCGTTAGAGTGTGTATTTTTGATGAATCACCAAAAACAAAAGTTATTCGACTCAAAATAACCAATTTATCTGCAAACTCATTTTTCAGTTCGGTTAAGTTGAACGGTTCAGGTAACGTGGACTTTATTTCATTATCAGCGCCTTTTTTCTTTTTTTTCTTTTCGTTCTCAAATATCGATTCATCTACCGTTTGATTAATCGCCACTGTTTCGTAGCCCACTGCACGAAAAAATAATAACAAAAATACTGTATAGTTATTGAGCGTATTCAAAAAAAAGATAATCGATAAAAGAAATCATCAAACTTACGGCGGTAGAGTTGTAACAATATCTGACGAATAGTTTGCGGATTTTTATCGTCGGGGTTTACGCAAAAATCACAAAACCCTGAGTACGTCCGCATGTCTTTTATCTTTAAATATTTTCATTCAACTTTTTTGACTGTACGAATGTAAACATACACGGTCCAGTTCCCGTGGTTTCCCCCCTCCGGGGTACTGATTTTTATTGGTTATCGATAAAAATGAAAATTGTACATTTTTTCCAATCGACAGTCGGTATCCAGATAACCAGCGTACAGATATAATACTGGTAATATACCAGAACGCGTATTAGTACTGTACTTGCCAGGTACCGCCGTACCGTGAGTGTACGGTACTAGTACGACGTGTTGGGTACGTCGTATTGGTACCGTATCGGTACGCCGTGGACTGAAATTCATTATGAGCAGTACGGTGTATTGTTACGGTACTGGTACGGTAGTACACTCACCATATCAGTAACGTACGACGATTGTACACAGTAATTCAACGAACTGGTACAATACTGATAATATGGAAGTACGGTGAGCGTACGATACTAGTACGGCGTACTGCCACGGTACCAATACAGTACTCTTACCAACCAAGAATCAACATAATCAACGATTTATATATCAATTTTATTTTTAACTTAACAAACTTCGGCGACAGTGCCGTGGTAAGTCTTTTGGCTCCTAAGCTGAAGGTCGAGAGATCGATTCCCGCTTTCGTTATTTATTTTTTCAATTGGTTCATTTCGAGATTATCCCAAATTGAAACAAATTATATGCAATTTGATAAAGTGGACTAATTTTTCGAAAAAAAAACCTTTTCCATTTAAAAAATGAACAATCATTATCGCCGTATGAATCTTACCCTTTTACATTTGGATGAAAAACAAAATATCGTCACAATAATTCTGCATTTATTTAAATTGCTTAACATTCTTTACGCCGTTTAAAAAAATATAAATAAATAAATTTAAAAAATGATTTGCCGAAGGCTCGAACTGTCGAACTTCGGTTTTCTAGATGAGCATGTTACCATGTCACCAATTGACATCATAAGATTAATTATACGAATGCAATATATAAATCGTGGCAAATTTTTGGAAATCATTTAGTACGTTGTCTTGTACGGTACCTGTACGGTACCAGCACGATCGTAGAATTCACACGACGTACTGGTACGATACAGTCTTTTTCGTGGAACTCGTACGCAGGGATACGAAATACCATTTAGTATGCCGTTCTAGTACCGTACGGTCTTTTCTGTGGAAAAAGTACCAGAACACACCTACAATAATATTGCACAATATTTTTATTGTGCAATAAAATATTGAGTACTCCCTTTTGAATTCACACGTTCAATAATATGGACTCAATAAAATTGACGGCCATTCCCATCAATATTTTCATGCGAGCAACGAGCAACATGTCCGACGACGAAGTTTTGGCAGCGGCCACGCTGGTGATTTTGAATTTCCTTTCTCGTAATGTCCCTATAAAACGTCTTTTTAATATTTTTTTTTTTTATATAGAAATCCAAAACCTGTTAGACTGATATTTTTCAGTACAAAGTGAATTCAACAAAAGCTCTTAACTTATCATTCGTGTTTATTGTTTAATATAAAGTGCGTGGTTTGAATTTTCAGAAACTCTACTGCGTCGGACACGTAATCCGTACGGACAAGTCACCGGAATGCAGACGAGCTGCAGTGTTGGTAACGAATTTATTGATTCAAGGACTGGGCAAAGATGTCCTAACAGATTTGGGGCATGATCTGGTGCCTTTGTATCGAGCTCTCAAGTTGCTTCGCGACAACGACGACGATCACGTGCTACGTTTACACGCTCAGCTTGCTCTCGAGGAGTTGGATGACATCGTCCGATTACTAATATTCTCAGTCCCGAAGAAGTTCGATAAACGAATATACCTTCCTCCTTAATACCATATATAAATAAGTAGACGTTGTCGTTATTCATTTTATTGTTTCTTTTTTTTACCACAAATCGATGAGCAATCGTCGATTCCTTTTTAATGTTCTAATATGTCGATGATAAACTATTTTTCTGTACACAATTAATATAAATTCGTTAGTAATATAAATTTTTGAAAATCGATATGTGTAATTATTTCGAGAATTGCGTATATGTATCTACGGATGTGATGCTTCGATTAATCGTTGCCTGCGAATTCGGTAGTACCGTTAACTCGTTCGCTGTCAGTGACGCAAGTATGCGGGAAAAAAATACGTACCACTTTCTTTTCACGGTGCATATTCATGCGCACTTTACAATATATTTCCATTATTCTTTCTGCATGTTTTTTTAGCGAAATATTTTCGGTGCGGACATATTCTTCAACCGTTTTGGCAAAACGATTTTTGTCTTTTGAAAAGACATTTTTCTCCTCTGGTCTGCTTTGGCTGATTCAAAAAAAGGTCGTATCTTCTGAAAAAAATCCTGCTAATCTAATGTAATCTCGTTTCAAACAGGCGTACATTCGTTGCGGTTGAGGAGTCGATGTCGGCGAAGGTCTCGGCGTTACTGCTCGGAGTATGAATTCTTTGCACGATGCTTCCGGGAAAGTCTTGTGTTTTCCGTCGCCCGATGTTTCGACGTCATTGTTCGCGCTGCCCGAAGTCATCATCTGCGCGGCCTGAAGCGTGCGAAAGCAAAACGAGCGAGTAACTTCGAATTTGTCGAGGGAAACAAGTTTTTTTTCGACGTTTAAATGGACGAATTTGTTCTGTGAATAATTGTTGTCACACCAACCTTTTGAGCGTCGCGAAACATGGTCGTGATACGCGACCCGATGTTGCCTCTCGCACCTCCCGGGACAGAAACTTCTTTGCTGCGCATTAGCTGAACGATAAAAGAAGCAAACTCTTTGCAATCATCGTTGCCGCATAATTTGTGCTGCAGTGAATTGGCTTGCGCCACTAATGCCTCGATGCCTTCGATGTCCCTCGCAATTTCCTGAAATCCAAAAGCAAATGGAGATTTGTTTCTGTTCAACTATGAGAACTCATTACAAGAAATATATTGTAGATGGTAAAATTGTTCTGGGCATGCACGAGAAATATTTCATGAAATTGTGGAATGTTTATTTCTCACTGGAAACTCGCGATAATTTTTCAAAAATTCACTTGTGACACTAGAAATTCTCATTCATCACAGAATACAACAAATTCGGTAGGAGAAAAACTGTTCAGTTCTGAAAAATTATAAAAACGAGAAGAAAAATGTTAATTATCTCAATGACAAATATTGCCATTGAGATAATTGGATTTCTAATCCTTTTAAAAATCTTTCAAATAGACCGTATGTCGCTGAAGTTTCCAACGTTGAACTTCAATGAAATTGAACAAAAAAAAAAAATTCGATTCACCGCTTTTTTATTTCACGAATCACTTCGTGAGGTAAAAAAGGACGACATGCCAAGTTTGGTCGAAAAATTCGTTCCGGAATACCCCCATTTCGGAGGTTGAAATTTTCGAAAATTTCGTATAATTTTTCCTATGAGCATTTACCTCCCACGATGGGTTCGAAACATGTTTCACGCGATTCTGAGTGAGTTGAATGAGACAAAGTTGTAATGAGCGAAAAAAAAAATTTCGAAGAGGTGAATCGATTTTTTTTTTTTTCAATTTCGTTCAAGTCCAACGCTGGAAACTTCAGCGACATATAGACCGTAAATAGTTCCAAATTTTCCACGCGTTTTTCTAAAAATAATCAGCATTACTTTTAAGCTGAAATTCAGAAGAAAAAAAATATCAAAAAATATTGAATACTCCAGTAAATCAACAAACTTATTTACTGAAAGTTAAAATATTCTGGTTGTTGACCAATAATTGTTTTCGAGAAAGTCAATATTGTTTCCTACAATTCCTCAATTGCCTCGCAGCACTTACAGCTCTTCAGAGTAGTCCGATTATTCGTCCATTTTCTGCGAACTACAAAAGCCCGAAGTTTCAATAAAATATAAATATTTGTGTAATTCATGTTCAAAAGAAAATCTTCGATCACTGCAATAAGATGGAGGTGAACGATCGATGACATTTCCAAGAAAGTTTGACCTTCGACCTATGATGTTTGTCCAGGAGAAAAATGATGAGCGTTTCATTGAAGCTTACAATTTTCTTACGTACCTCGTACAATTGTAATTTCTGATGAAGCGGTTTCGTGGCGTGTTGCAATTTATTCAATATGCTCTGCGTCACCTCAGGCAAATTGGGCATTGCATTTTGTTTCTGTTTGCTCAGCGTATAAAGCGCCGCGTGTGTTAGCACTGGTAAAAGCAGTTGAGCCACCTGACCGAGTCTCTTCGACGTTAAATAATGAATTGCTTTCTCGGCCTCTCGAGTATCGTCGAACAAACGTTTTTGCCTGTGTGCCGGCACAGGCTGAGCCGAGCTCCACGTCGTTGACCAAGGATTGTTCGATATTCTCATACGCGGCGAAAGATGACCTACGAACAATTTTATTTATTATCTACGCTTCCCAATCGGCGATTTTTTTGAATTATTCATCGGTAGGCGTCAACGTACGATGCGAGCAAAATATATGTACAAGTTTTATGCATTCTTGATGCACGTTTTCCACGCCTATGAATTCCACATTGTAATAGTCGAAGACCCGTTGCGATTGAAATCGCAATTTTAATAAATTAATTATTTGTTTGTAATTATTTAATTTTATCGTTCGAATTTTTCGATTATCAATTGATAATCGAATTCTAAAATGCAGTTTAATAACAATAAATAGTTTCTACGAATACTAAATTTAAACAAATTCAAATATTTCACGGAATTTTCATGATTCCATTCACTTCCAGGGATGTTGAATGAACGTTCGCGAGTGCAAGGCTCTTACAGGCTGTTTTTCTGAACATAAACCCTGCAACGGGATCGAAAACAAAGCAAATTTTCTCTTCGGCATGGAATGTTTCCCGCATGCTGTAATAAGGTTTAATTATATAGCATTCTCTTCATTTTTTCATAACGGAGAGAATGCTGTGCGATGGTGTAGCATTCGGTAAACGTTTGTTGACAAAAACAACGCGAAACGAGAAAATCGTTCGAAAAAATGCGTTCAAGTTTTTCCTTGCACGAGTCTCAGTAGTTTTTGTGCAATTCTGACAGCACATGTTTTGAGGCAGCATAAAATTGATAATTTATCATCCGCAATCATCATTCATACCTCCGGGCTGTCCCCATTCGTCAACGCCCTCTTCCTCCACCCAGTCGCGAGGCGAATACCAGCGGATGAAATCTTCGAGTTCTGCGCCAGGATTCGCAGCCTGAAAATCGTTTCAATACTGTTATTCACCACTGCGATAAACTCGAGAATATTTCTACAAAAAGTTAGCAAAAATATGAGAAAATTTTTCGAATGGCTAATAATAATAATAAAAAAAGAAAAAAAAGAAAAAAAAAAAGATGAAAAACCAGAAATCAAAGGGAAAGCAATTCTGATAATTTACCTTGAAAGATTCCATGTCAGAAAGCAAAGAAGCGCTCATGAGTCTGGCGCGCATTTCTGAGGCGTACTTGTCAGTGCCAAGTTGCATCATAACTTGGGCATCCTCCTCGAGTTGATCTTCGGTTTTCGGGACTGGATCTTGAGTGACAGGCAAATAAAGAGCATCGCCAGTT
Source organism: Venturia canescens (assembly GCF_019457755.1). NCBI lineage: Eukaryota > Metazoa > Arthropoda > Insecta > Hymenoptera > Ichneumonidae > Venturia > Venturia canescens. Next base: position 7,871,238 of record NC_057425.1, read on the forward strand.
TTGATGAGACGCAAAGATGGATGTTTCGCTAGTCTGCCAGTCGGACGATTCCACAACAAGTGTTTCGTCTTTGTGTGCGTTTTCGGCGGAGTTGAATCGTCGGGCTTGATCGATTCGTCGCTCGTACACTCGAAAAATTCTTCTTCGTCCTCGGATTCTAATCAGAAAAAGAAATCAACGAGGCATTCGAACAGCAATTTATCACTCGGGGTTTCAACCTAAATGACTATTATTTAAAAAATGACACGAATTACGTCATCGTGGAATTCCTCTTAAGGAGGGACCCTGCTTTGAAAAACCAAAAAAATCGATTGTTTTCGAAAAGGGTTTTGGATAGATGGAAATGACTCGGCATAGCCAACTTTTCTGTGTAGTTTCAAGGATATTTTAAGAGTACGAAAACATTGTTTGAATTTGAAAAATACTAATTTGTACATGGTTTATGCGCCAAGTCGCATTGTCCAAGTTTCTCAGTTGCGCCTACAATGTGGAGATCGTAATTATTGCCTGCAACAAAAATTCCAAAAATATTCTTTCCATTCACATATATATTTTCGTTCCATACGAATTTATGAAAACTCAATAAAATTGCAAAATTCTATCTTCTTTAGAAGAGTTTTTTTTTCAAACTTGCTAAAAATATAGAATTTCGCAATTTTTTCGAGTTTTTATAGGTTAACATGGAAGGAAAATGTACGAAAATGGAAAAAAAAAATTTGAAATTTTCGTTACAGACAACAATTACGATCTCCGCATTGTAGGCAGCTGAGAAACTTCGAGAATCAGACTCGGCGCATGAACCATGTACAAATTAGCATTTCTCACATTAAAAAAAAATCGAAATTTTCGACTTTCTAAAGCAGGACCCCCCTTAATTGTATTTTTCCGTCAGATTGACGCGTGAGTTGAAAAATCATTGACGAAACTCGAACGAATATTGGCAAGCGATCGATTTTGGGGATCATCGTTTTATTACCGGTGTCGAAATCCATTTCCATGCTCTGCTGATGCCTCTGAGCGGTCTCCTCGCGAGCCTTTTTTCTCTCGACGCAACAATTCATCATTTGGAGCTTCTGGTGGAGGATGCACGTTCTTACGGAGTCCGGGAATCCTGTGCCGATTCTGGAAGCAAAATTGATCGGTTTTTATGAGAATTTAGTCCGGGGAGATGACTCGCGCCAAAGTGACGTTCACTCGTGCCCGAATCGAATTTAATTTTCTTTCCTAGAGACGTTGAGGAAGAAAAAAACGTTGGTAACGAATGTTTTTTGCGTTTTCTTGCTCCAATAACGCTGCAGCAGTCTTGCACGAGAGTTGAAGAAACTCCTCGGGTCGAAAGCGTATATGTGCGTTTACTTGAACGAAACGAAACCGATGAACCCGCGCTTGTTGCACGCTTTTCTGGGCCACAAACGTACCAAGACGCTGCTACACCGCGAGAGCCCGGAAGTAAAAGGCATCAAATGCACGAGGTTCTTCAACTTTGTACGATGCTTCAATTTGGCATGCGGAGCCTTCAACGCGAATACAAATACGATGGATGTTTTTGGAGTTGGGCAGTAACTACGCGCATTCGAATTTACTTTGATTATTCGAGCGTCGAGAGTTGGCTGATAACATTTTTTTGATAAATCGTTTGTTTGGATTGAAATCTCGAATCTAAGTTGGGAAAGCTCCCGGAAGCAAGAATTTTGAGTTACTTTTTTGGTCCCTTGCAGTCAAAGATTCGAAGGGTTCGCCATTTTTATTGAGAATATCACAAAAAATCGGAGAAAGAGCGAAAATCGCTTTTTCTCGAAAAAAAAGTGAATCGGTACGATCGCATAATGGATTTATAGCTGCGAAAAGCATTACGAAAGAAGTAATGAAAAGAAAAACAATCGTTTTTTAAATTTCATTTAGAGTTATAACAGCGGTGCGGAAAGAAGGAAAATGATGCATCATCCTGCTGGTGTTCTCAACACATAAAATTAAATTACATCGCACGTATACATAGAAATCCGAGCCACAAGAATGAAATAGTGCATTTCACCAAAGCACCCACAGCGCACAAAAGCGGATACGTAAGCGCGGTAATTCAACGCGCGATCGTTCTTTCGTTTCCTTATAAGGATTCTCACCTGAAAATCGTCGATTGTCTCTCGGCATTATTTCCGGTTTTTTATTCCCAGTTATGTGTGTGTGTGTGTGTGTGCGTCATTAAAAATCTGAGTGCTTGTACACACACCTGTTACTTTGACCTAATTGTCGAATAAAAACTCCATTTGGAAGATATTTCATTTAGGAGAAAGAGCTCCGAATTTTCTCGATTCCTCAGGCCCGAGAATCTTGACTTTTATCGATCTTTTGATGGGTAATTCCGGTTCGGTAAGCTCAGTGGCAACCTCAGCACTCGCAGGAGCCCGAATCTCCCCGAATGGAGACAAGTTCGAAAAACTCCGGTGGCCCTTTTCAAGAAAAGTTGATTGTACGGGAAGAAAATGGTCGCTAATCGCCACGAAACAAAAATTTCGACGTCGGTGCCCAAAACTCGATCGCACACTTTGGTGCTCGCAGCCAGCGTTTTTATCGAAAGCAAATGGAAAGATGCGGGGAAAGCTAAGAGAGCTCGGTGTGCGCGAGAGGATTTACGGTGCAACTGTTACAATGTGGGCTGCCGTGTTACTCGAGTGGTAACGTCACGTGGCCGCGCGACGACCCCGCAGGAACTGGCAGAAGAGGAAAGAGATGAAGGACACAGGGCAAAGACAGACCCCTGAACCCCCTTAAGGAGTTTCGGTACAGAAGTCAAAATATTAAGAAATTGATCAAATTTGGTGATAATGTTCTTCAACATCAAGTGCGAAAACACAAATTTTTTCAAAATTTTCTTCTACTTAGTTATCGAGTAATTACGTATTAAAGCAGATTTTTTATGCCCGGAATGTATACCTATATATATGGAAACGCTATGCTTATACACGTAAACTTTAGTGATCAATTACTCGATAACTGTGTAGAAGAAAAATCTTTAAAAATTTGTATTGGCAAATTTGGCACTAAAGAATATGTACACCAAATTTTATAAAATTCTAAACTTTTTGAAATTTTTTATGTTTTTAGCATGGTTTAGCATGGCAACATTGTATCGTCTGTACCGAAACTCCTTAAGGAGGGTGGCTACCGACGATACAATGTTGCCATGCTAAACCATGTTAAATACATTAAAAATTTAAAAATGATAAGAATTTAATAAAATTTGGTGAACATATTCTTTAGGGCCAAATTTGACAATACAAATTTTTTCAAGATTTTTCTTCTGTACAGTTTTCGAGTAATTCATCACTAAAGTTCAAGTGTATAAGCATAACATATTCCAGGCATAAGAAATCTGCTTTAATGCGTAATTACTCGATAACTAAGCGCAGAAGGAAATTTTGAAAAAAATGGTGTCTTCGCACTTGATGTTGAAGAACGCTATCACCAAATTTGATCTATTTTTTATCATTTTGACGAGTGTAGCCACCCTCGTTAAACAGGCACGAGAAATTTCGTCGTCTGGACGTACATCCGCTTGTGAAATTTCATAGAATCGAGCCTCTCGTATGAAGGATCCTCAAAACTGCGTGAGCACACATGGCTCAGGGCACTCGGGGAGAAGGAACTCGTACGAGTAATGAACGAAACCTAAATTCGTCCAAACTATCGCTTTACAGGATGTTTTATTGAAAAGCTATTTCATTGGGGGAGAGTGCGCCGGAAAAACGGACTTTGATATCGAATGATGAGTATAGATGACGAATAAAAAGAAATTCTGATGAATTAATCGATGCGCAGCTGCATTACGATTTTCCTTGTGCTGAGACGAGGCTACATTTTTTATAATTTTTTTGCGAATGGAGATTTTTGTTTATTACCGTACGAGGGCATCGAACGAAAAATTCGTTCTGGATGATTCGGTACGAAAAAACATTTAGTGGCTCGGATCGAACCGAGTATTTTTGATGAAATAATCGAAATTTGTTGCGATTAACAGTTTTTTTTTAATATTCTGGGTACTCGAAGTTTTTCGATGTATTTCGACTGTTTTTTTTTTTTTTTTTTTTTTTTTTTTTACTTGAATTATACGTTTTTTCTCAGCAAGAGATTCGACGGATTTACAAGTTCGAAAGGAAGGCACAAACGAGAGTTTAATTCAGTATAATTTTGAATTTTCGTTTCATGGTTAGAGGAGAGAATGAGACGGTAATTTAAAGTAGTAAAATGCTAGCGTAGAGTATCATAAATCATATTGAAAGATAACATTTAAATAACGAAGTTTAATGAGTTGATGGCTCCCAGAAAAAGAGGAAAGTTCAAGCGGGAAAAACATCACTTTCACTTAATTTTTTTCGTTGTTTACTGAGACGATACACCGAAACAATAAAATAAAAGGGAGCCCGCGGTTCTCCAATAACCGGAAAGAGACCGCGAGGCATCAAGCAATAAAGGTTGGTTCTGCCGAGGCAACTCGAGAGATAGCGAAGCATCAGATGAGCATTGGGAGCCGCGCGTTCTCAAATTTCGAGGATTTCAATGGGAAAAGTCTCGTTTACCGATTCCGAAAAACAGGTTTTCGGGGTCTTCCATGAATTTCGATATCCCTAGGAATGTTGCCCTATAAAGCGTCTCCGCGAGGTTTAACCTTCACGTCGAAAAACTCGTCCCACTCGAGAGGGCAGAAAAAAGCGCGGGGAAAAGGGTGCTCTCACGGGAGGAATGAGGAAAATGACGTTTTCAAGTCTCCAGTAAAAGCCCCCACTTTTCGTGAGCCACCGTTCCCCCACGACAAAAGCTGTTTCGCCAAATCGTTGTCGAAAGCTTAATAAATAATTAATATCTCTTCAACGCGTCAAGCTACAGAGTTCGATGAGGTCGCAATCGAAAGAAAAAAAATAATAAGAAATATGTCAACGCATAATATTCCCCGAAATGATACAGTTAATTAATTATTGAAGAAACAAATTTTGAAAATTTTCGAAAACAATTGGAAACGCTATCGCTCCGGTAAAGAGTCCCTGGCAGCAACTCGTCATATCTTATAAATGTACTTTTGTCTCAGAGTCGCTGCCGCGACTCTAGATTTCGCTCGCTTTCAATAAGTCACCAAATCCCGTGAGAATAACGTGCGCAACAGGTTGTTTTTTCGGAGCTCATAAAATCGGCATTGTTTCCCCGGAGGCTCGACGTCAGCCGGGCTCGATCCCACCACCAGCCCACGCCTCTGCCTCGAGCCTCACGAGCCGTTCCTACAGCAAATATAACTATACGGATGTCTCGAGAGCACACGAGCACCGCTCGTGTACGGGGATCGGGACGGTGTGAGTATACACACTTAAGAAATCGTACGGAGGAAGGCGAGCAACGCTGAGGCACGGACACCTGGAGGAACGAGAGGACGAAGAGACCGGGGAGTTTGGTGAAAGAGTGAGAGCAAGAGAGAGCGTCGCCCCCTCTTTCTCTGCATGATGGGAAGGTGCATGGGATACTCGACTCGTGTATAGAGATGGAGGGAAGGAAGCTACGAGCGCTGTAAGAAGCGAGGCTCGCGGGACGAAGCGAGACGCGATATTCGACGCCGGCTCGAGACCGAGGCTTCGACGAGTTCTTGCAGTCGAGCCCAGGACGGTGATGCCGATGCGAGCACCGCGAGGAAGTTAACGGGAAGTTTTTCACGAGCTGGCGCGCTTCCTTTTTATTTTATTTTCTCTCTCCGTCGAGCGCTCACTTTATTCGCGGTCTCAGTTTCTTCTCCTTGCCTCGCCGATCCTTTCGCGTTCTCGAAAAAATTTTCGTCCCTCGTATAGGACGCCCGCGACTTCGGGCCACGCGCTCCCGGCTTCATTGGAGGATTAACGACCCTCGATCGATTTCACGAATTTATGAAAAACCTTACGTCAGACGATTTCGGTTGCAGAATGTAGACATTTTCGGACTCCGAGTGATCATCGAGCAGTGCGATCTTTTCAAACGAATTAACTCGTTCGCGCGCACTCCCGTTTTTATTTATGCACTCCAATTGTTCTGTGCGGTGATACGAGACTCCGGTGACAACGAAATCCTCAATCCGGGACGCAGCGATCTGTTTATTGTTTCTCGGCAATATGTGCTGTTGGAGAAACTGAAGATAATAGCGCGCTCTGAAAATCAGTAAGTTATCACATTTCTCTGCGCTCATTCGAGCCATTTCGCAGCGTGCTTGTACGTACACTCTTGGTCAGAATCGATCGCCGATCGTCGCTGGGCTCGATAAAATCCACGGCAGCGATCCCGAGCAGACCATAAACCAGCAAGAAAATAATCTTGACTGCAGTTTCACCGATCAAAATATCAAGCGAACCGAACGAATTTCACTCCCATTCCAGCGTTCATTCCCCATTTAAGATTCCCCGAATTTAACCAAACGAATCTCAACTTTCCTCGAGCGATTCCATCCTCTTACTATCGAAAATCCGTTCCTCCCGCGTCGTTGGAGCGCGAAAAAAATCCCATCGGACCAGTTTCCCCACACGAAAACAACAAAAAGCTCAACTGACCCAAAAATTAATCGGAATTTCCCTCCCGATTTTCACAGCTCCGAATGAACAACGAACTCGCGAATTCTATCGCGTTTTCATTTATTCAACCCGGAGATTGAGAACGTTGGATAAATTTCGCATGGTTGTTCGTCTGGACGCGCGACCGCGTCGGGCTCCCTCCGCGGGCAGCCCTGCAACGCGTACCACCGGTTGCATTCCTCGATAAGTGTGCACTGCACGAGCAAACCCTCGAGGTTCTTACGATCCAAGGGTTAATGCACCTACAGCCGGGGCTATATATATCGCGTACATGTGCATACAGAAAACGTACACGTAGTTATAGCCGAGCGAGAGCGATTCCGCGAACGCGTATCTTCGAGTATCGTTTTAACTGGATGCACTTCTATCATCCGACCTTGAACCACACCGCGGAGTCCACCGCCCCCTTCTTTTTGCAGAGTGCACATCGAGCACGCAGCCTGCCCTTTGGTGCGGTCTATTTTCTATCGAGGCTCAGGAAAGCCAGCGTTTTTTAATTCAATGCACTTGGACGAAAGTTTGGAGTTTTTAGTTGCGGAACTGAATTTGTAGGATATGGAATCGGTGATCGTGCTGGGATTTCGGGGAAGACGATCGTCAGTTAAAGGATATATTTCATCTGCTTGCTTCGGTGGCAGGCTTTGGCTCAAAGCTCTGGAAGCTCTCGTTGGGTGGGGGAAAAAACTTGGGGGTTTGGGAGCATTTAAAACATTGCGGAGAATTGAAAATTGGACGATTTTTGGAGAAAAATCTCGGTTCTGGGTCTAGGGCACTTTGGCTGCGTGGGGCGACCGTTTTCAATTACGTCACTCGGGCTTTACACCAGTTTTTCTCTCATCAGTTTGATGAAATTGCGAGATTTCTATTGTTTGGTCTGGTGCTCTCGTTGACTTTCGTGGATAAAATGGTTTCTGGGTTGGAATTTTCTCCCCTTCGAAATCGCAGGGCACACCTTGAGGATTTCATAATTCTTGTTCCGGTTTCGTTTAGCTGTGAAAATTCTCTTTACGATTGAACGGATGAATATTTTAAGGGATCAGGGCAGCGTCCGCGTGAATACCGAACAATCGAAACTTTCCATTTTTCCTGGGATAATAGACTTGAATGTATTCAGGAATAATAAAAGCTTCGAATTGTTTTTGTTGGCTGATCCACGCCCCTTTTCAGTACGTGAGAAAGTCGTTGCTGATCTCTCGATCGTATACTGGAGCCAAAATCGTGGAAAAAATTCGATGAAAATCGAGGCCAGTTTTTATTGTAATTCGTTGACGATCATGCAGCGGCGGCCAATTACTCAATTAAGTTCGTTCGAACTTGTTAGTTCATCGAGTCCCCAAAAACTTGGCTCCCCGATCGATAAAACTGGGAATCCGTTAACTGAGAATAGTGAAAGTTCCATTCAAACGTCAAATCCATTCCCGTGCCAATGCGAGCGGTGTCATTGGGAGAAAAAAGTATGAGAAAAGCGGTAAAATAATTTGTTTACGAAATGTGACAAGCGGGCTTGAAACGCCGGACGATGTTCGTGGCAACAGACGCGAGTGGTCGGTTTTGTTGAAAGATATTAACTGCCCGACGCCATTGATTTGTCGAGCTGATTGTCGATCATTCAAAATCTCTCCTGAACGTCAACCGGATGTTGCTCTTAAAGAACCACGCGCGCGTTATTATTTCTCTTGTAAATATTGCAGGCCGGATGTCGGTGTTTTTCGATCTTTTTCATTTTTATATCTCATCAGAATAATCGTGCTTGTTAAGAGGCTGGGAATAATTTTCGTCTTGAGAATTTTGTTTTCGGATAAAAATATTTCGAAATGGAACTCACGCGCGTGAAGGAAACGGGGACAACAATGCCCGAAAGATCGAAGCTCTTCTGGTGGGAAAACGGCCAATTTCAAGGTTCCAAAAACATTTCGCTGTTTCAATTGGTACGACGAATCATGAATATTCGTCGAATTAAGGTAGTGCATGCACGAAACGATTTTCTTAAGAAACTTACACAGAGTTCAAATGGGCAGTCGACTGACACGCACATCCAATTTTAATAAAGGGTTCGTCTTATTCGTTATTTACATAAACGTGCTTAAATATGAAAAAAAAAAAAAAAAAAAATACACGGGGCTATAAACAACGAATGACACGTGTCTTACGAAGTTTATAAAAACGTACACAATAACAGTGAAGTATATAACGAAGGTTTGGCAAAAAATTCGAGACGATTGTCTTACTAGTAATGAAAATATTATATTACCTTAAAGATTGAACGAAATTGGTAATGAGCACTCGTATAACCTCACACTTGCTTATTTCGGCATTTTGTTTCTTCTTGGTTTGGCTCATTCCCGTCACAGCCTTCTGTCTTTTTATTAAGGTGGTTCCTCCACGAGACAGTTAAATTAGGAAATTATTTAAATTTGGCATACGTATTGTTTAACATATGAACATCACCTCTATAAAATTTTAACAAGTTTCACCATCCCGAACCCGAGATATATGTAATTGAAGTCGACTCAATTAACACGTAACATATGGACCATGCATAGGCAAACAGCACATTATTAATTCTACCGCGAGTACTAAAATTAGGAAGTTTATAAAAAACGAGGAGGAGCTAGAGCAGGATATCACAGATATTGTGAAAAAAAAATCAAGGTGATTGACCATCTAGTTTGACAGAAATAGTCTCGAGAAGTACGAAGGTTTAGGCTGCGTACGATATATTTTGCAGGCGAACAAGCGAATGTCGTCTGTATAGGCAATCTTTTCTGTGTGTTGAAGCGCAACCCGGATAGTTCCGTCAAAAAATTTACTCACGATCTCGGATCAAAAATACTTTTAGAATAAATTTTACGAAAGCAAATGATATTTGTACTATATCTATTGGCACCGAGTACATTTATAGGGTCTTTACAAAGTTATTGATTACGATCCGAACGAATTATCAACCCATTTAATATGCAGACGGTACATAACTTTTGGTTGGGGCTGTCGCAGAGGATCAACCTTAAAATACTTTTTTCTTTATCCATTTCCCGCTGTGTTCTCTTTTCGATTTTTTATATAAAAAACTATGTTTGCGCCAGGGACGAATGAAATTTGGGGTTCAGTCAACGCTGGATCCCAGATTAATGAATGGCTTGTAATTTCATTCACCAAAAGATACGCAGAAAAAATGTGTTTGCAATTTCGAATTGATAACTCGCTGGCATTAATTTAAAGTAATAATATCTTTATTATTATTATTAAAATACGGTCCTTCGGGCATGATCTACCTTAATGGCATTCGTATCGAAGATTCGTCAGTTTTTTCCATCTCGAGGGAAACCGATTCAAGATTTTTGCAAGGTTCTTACATCCTCGAATTCCGCCTCCGAAACCTCCGAGAGACAATCTCATTGGAGCGAGGTTTTATCTCGATCGAGAAACCTTCGTGGAGGAGTAACCTACATTCCTTGGATTTCCTGATGGAACACCGAAGAAAACTGGGAAAGGAACGACGTTAACGAGATCAGTAGACCTTCGGAGTTGAATTTTACTCGATATTGGCTATGGATTTTACGATAAATGGGACGAAGAGCGCAGAGCCCCCATTTCCGCAACTATTTCTTCACTTCCGTCCTAGCAGCGGGGCCGCAGACCAGCGGTAATTGCAGGAACCGATGTACCTTATGTATTTCGAGGGGTCGACGACGCAAGGCCAGTAATCGAAATATCCACAGCCCATAACGCTCATTAGGGAAGGAGAGAAAAAAAAATCGTTCCTCGATCGATCGAGGCTCGTTGGAATCGTTTTTCAATGCTCCCAAGACCATTGATATAAAGCAGTTTCAGTACGTTCGATGATGACGAAGCGAATCGACTTCGCCTCCGACAAAATGAAGCAAATTTGAGCCCAATTTTGATGATTGGAGGAAAACGTTACGAAAAAATGTTTCAAAACCATCTCAGAATGGGAGACACTCATCACGTGCACTGTTATTTTCAATTTTTTATTCGTTCGACTCGAAAAAAAAACGAGGCCACCTAACGAGCACGCTGGCAAGTGTTCTATGGAAAATATCGTAATTTTCTAAACCGCCGAATGTCAAGACACCTGCGAACGTTTTCCTCGGAGAGGATCCCAGTGGACGAAAATTGCTGCGGACTTCGAGGACGAACACATCATAAAATGTTGTATGAAAATGGGCTCAAGAGCGGAGTATGCAAAACACATGGCGCGATTAGCACTTATCATAGAGTTTTATTTTATCGGCGTAAGTGAAAAAACATGGAGAATGCGCGGTTCGCTCGTTAATTCATATATTCGTCCGAAGAAAAACGAAAAGATCGAAGCACTTTGAAGGAGATTGCGGTGTCTTACCCGCTTGAAAATACACGTTGCTACGGTTATAAAGTTGGTGAAAGAAATAAGAAAACGATGAAGAGAGCCCGCGTCACAAATCATTTGCGGACGCGGTTCCGATAGTAGTGGAACGGCTGACTTCTTTTATTTTCGCTCTTATTTCTCATTTTTTCTCGCTCTCTTTTAAAAAAGCGGTAATTACCGGAGCAGGGAGGAAGGAGGTGCGCGCGATTAGTGTCTTCGCGGTTTCCTCGTTATTGTCTGCGCTGTTTCTCTTTCTTCATTTCTTTCTCACATCGGGCCCGCGTGGCTTTCCATTGTGTAACGATTCCCGCGCGACCCACAATGAAACACGATGCGTTACGTGCTGGAAGATCCACCGACGCAATTTCCACAAATACAACAAGTTTGTACGCCCGTCCGTGAACGAGGGTGAAAGAAAAAATCACTTTTTTCTCGGTGAATTAAAATCTCAATAGAGATGAAGAACGCGGCAGTTAAAAGGGAAATCGGGGATGAAAATTGCGGTTCTACTTTTGCTTACAACGCACGGGAACCTCGGAATAAATTCTCGTCCTTCACTCTCGCCGCGTCGTAATTTTTCCGATCCCGCGAGACCTGACGAGAGCTTCAAGTTTGCCAATCGCCTCGAGGACTTGCGTTTCGAAATTCACGGCTTTTCCTTCGACTTTTCAATAATATATTCATGGATACGAGACCGCGTTGAAATCGAGTTTAATTATCCGCGCGGAGGTATTTTTACACCGCTTCGAGTGTCACGCGCACGGGGGCAATCGAAATCATCTCGTCAGATAACGCGACAGCTAGCTTTATCCGTTGTTTTAGAAATCGCGATGTCGAATCCTCGGACACAAAAATTATTTGAAAATCATTCGCCTCCGCGGAATGCCGGGAAACTGGTAATGAATCGACACTTTCGATAGCGGATATATGCTCTTCGTGCAACGCTCCCGCGCCTTCGACCAACGACCCGAGTAGATAATTAGCCTGTCAGATTTCAGTGGAAATGAAATATATACTTATTAATAAAATTGCAGATCGATATTAATCGTTCCGGCGACACTTTACGGGGTCAATCACACAATTATTTCATTAAACCTTCCCCCGGTCGGTGTTTTCGAGAGAAAAGCACGGAATAGCTGAGATGGAAACCCTCCATATAAATTCCTCGTTATTTCTCACACTGAAAATTGAAATTTATTGGCTCAAGACGATTTTTCTTGACGACGACGAACAGAATGAAATTCTTCAAATGAGGAAAAACCCCGTTGGCTCAATGTCCTGATCAACTGGCGAACGAAATGAGATTTAGTAAAGCAAAGCTTTTTGCTGAACCGAAACAAAAGCTTCGGTCCAAGGTCACTCGGACCCTCCCCGCGATCGAATTTGATTTTAAAGGTGAACGAGCGCTTCGGACATCGATAGAAACGCATGAAAATGAAGGTACGAGGAATGCGAGATGAAACCGATAAGTGCTACTTCCCGAAGAGCTTTCATAGGCTCGTATCCGCTCGGGTGTATCGGTTTCCATGCGAGTTTTCCTTTTCGCTGCAAAAGGGAGAAGCCTCACAGCTCGTATTTGCACGACGACGAAGTTCTGGCGTCCGAGCGCATATATTCGCGACAGGTATTATTACGACAAGAGTCAAGAACTCGAGGAGTAAATAACTCCGTCCACGATCTACATGCTCATTTGGCAGCGCGGAGGAAGCACTTTCCTCGGAAGTTTCTTCGATAAATTCGTCCCCTTTTCTGCGTCCACGGAATCGTGAAATCTCCGAGTGGAACTTGTCATTATAAGCGTGGCCTGCAACTATCCGTCATCGAATGAATGAACGCACACGCGCGCAGTTTCGACATTTATCGAGCAGCAAAACCATTCACAACTTTTACAACACTTAGGCCCGATATCCGTTTGTCGTTCGAGCGTGTTAAGCGGAAATTACGACGAAAGTACAGAGCCGCGCTAATAACGCGTTTGCCTATTCCGCACCGAGCAGCGGAGCAGCGTTCTCGGCGTTCGTACTTTTTGTCGACATTGACGGGCTCCCTGATTTTGATCGATTGTGCAAAGCGACATTCCAAAGAGGGATGCAACGTGCTCGAGGAATCCTTGGATCCCAGGAATGTCGCGGGTCCTCCGCAGGGACGGAGGCGAGTCGCTCTGCTCTCCCAGCAGAATCGACCGAATTTCCATTCCTCAACGAAACCACGTGGAAAAACTTTCTAGAAAAAATCTATCCGCGTTGGCGCGCGAGGAGAAAAACGGTTTTCGTATCCGCGAGCGATGCTCCTCAGCGACGCGCCGGCGAGGCCCCGCCGATCTCTCGTTCTCCAGTCCTTGGAGCTAAGGAGGAAGGAAACTCCACGAGCACGCGAATCTCGGGTTGAGTAACGCGACACGGGTATCCTGTCGCAGATCCTCGATGAGTGAAACATCCGAAGCGCAATCGTGCTCGCGGGGGAGGCGCGATAGACGCGGCTCGTGAAAAATCCAACGTATTCGAGCGCTTTTGTCACGCGGCACGCTGCAACTCGGGATCGCGGGATCGCGCACGCCGATGCCCTACTCCGCCGCGTTACGCTTTCGAGATATATTTATCCAGGCTGTGATTCTAACGCGCGTGATAATCGCTCATGCCGCGCGGATGTAACGCGCTCTTGCAGCACTTTCGCAGTGCTCGGTTACGAGCGTGTGTGAGTGTGCGCGCGTCGTACTGAAAACGCGGATTCTTTATTACATCGGAATCTCGCCTGGGCTCGATTCTCATCGAGAATCGCCACGGTGGAATGCCCCGTTACGTTTTCACGGCGGGCAATGTAAGACGCGACACATTTTTACCGAAGCGTATTCCGACTCGGCGTTCCGGACATGGGAGATACTTTTCGTACATTTTTTCCCATTTTTCCGTACATTTCGGACGCATGACGTCACAGGTATTTGTCCGGCTCTCGTGCGAATGAAATGTTAAGGAGTTTTTTTTTTTTTTTTTTTTTTTTTTTTTTTTTTTTTTCGAGCGATGTCGAAAGACGAGGAAAATCTAAATAATTTTCTCGCGCACTGTTCGAGGATGCATCCCATCAAGGGCTGAGATTTGTGGTCGGGAAAACAGGCAAGTTTAAAGGTCAAGGAAAACCGCTACGCTCGAGCGTCTCGAAGCGCGCGATCAAATAATTTTTCTCGTCCGCGTGCGCCGGTTAAGAAGAAATTTATACGATTTTAAATCAAATTAATGCTGAGAAGAATCGCGCGTCTAAAAATTGAGATTTATGGGATTTTTATATTCTTCAATTCCGATTGGGTCCGCTTCGATGAATTCTGTGAGTTTAGCACTCTCGATGCTACCAGGACGAAGGTTCGTCCGCCGGCTTCGAGGTCTCGGGCTTCCGGGCGATGCGATAAAATGCTGGAGGGAATAAATATCGAGTGAAGAATTCCTTGTTTATCCTCGAGAAAGTCCGGCATCGATCTTGCCATCAATAAAGGCTTTCGGGGTTCGTGACGGGGCTTTATTGATGGATTTTTAGAACGTTCTTAACGAGATAACAGCACTCATTTCGGGCCCATCAAAAAATCTTGTAACGTCGGCGGCGCGACACGTGGCCGCGTTTCAATTCGTTTTACGAAGGCTCATCGAGAGTCTGGCAGCTTCCATCGAGTTGAGCATCGAGCCAGTGATCGTGAGAAAGTAGAAACGGATTTTTCAAAGTTATTTGAGTCGCGCGAGCTTTGTTCGTCCGCTCGTTACATCGCCTCAAATCGTTTTTTCATGAAAATTCGACTCGAAACGTGTCGACGCGGATGCTGATGAATCGCGATGGTGGAAGCGTTGCGTCAGAAAACTCGGAATAATCGACACTCTTTGGCAATCGCGTGCTCCGCGAACAGCCTCGACACCTGGCTTTCAACGCCTTTTCTTAGCTCTCATTCACTCGCCTCGTGCCCTCCACATGGCTCGGGCCCCGCTTTGCGGTTGCTTCGCAATTAATTTCTCCACGGGATTGAATAATTGGCACGAATACCAGGGACGACGCTGGGTGCTCCTCGAGCACGATGAAATTCGTCTCGAAACCCTTTCACATAGGAAACGCTTTTTAATCGTGCCGTCAAAGTTTCCCCAGGAAAACATCGAACTACGCTCTTTTCCTTGATTTTTATCACCTCGAAGCTCGCCGTCCGCCGGTCTCCGCATGTGGCCCTGCGTAATCGCGGTACACGCGTCGGTGATCGAAAGATACCGACGCGAGAGACTCGATGCTCGTAGCCACGAATTCGGTTAGGGCATCCGCACGAAAATACTGACGAAATGATCATTCGACTCAGGAGCAGGCTTCTTTGGATTTGAAAACCTCGAGGAATTCGTAGGCTCGCAGTCCATTGCGAAATAACGAAGAAAACGAGCATCGCGAGCACTTCGATGGCCTATTATTGTCTGGAAATGTTCAACAGCCAGCCCGAGTTCACATGCCACTTACTTATCCAATTCGGTGTATTGCACGCGCGCATAAACACGTACGCGAGCAGAGAAATCTCTCATCGAAACGGGAAATATCCACGGACAAACGTACTGGCGAGGAGATACGAGAAATGATAAATGGGATTGGTCCATTAGAGCATGGAAGCTGGACGCGGGAATCGGTATCGAAATGCAATTACGCGGCGAGCTCGAACGCTGATCCTAAAAGCAATTGGCCCCGCGCGCACCGCTCTTTATATAATCCCCAACTTTATGCCCCTTAAATGTGAGTCTTTATTTTATTTATATCAAAACAACTATCCCGTTAATATTCCTGCTCGCCAAAGACGAAAATCGCGGGACCCGTTCATGCGGAAACTCGTCATTCGAGTAGGAGTACCGGATTCATTCGATTTCTACGGCGAGCCTGCGAGATATGGAAACTAGACATTGAAAATGTGGATTTTAACATCAGAGGAATTCCTCGTTCGAAGCATTACGAGGGGGCCTGCTTTAAAAGGTCAAAAAATCGAGTGCTCTCGGCAATGTTTTTGGCACGGATGGACATAACGTGGCAAACTTTTCGGTATTGTTTCGAGGATATTTCACGGGTAGAAAAACATTTGTTGAATACTAATAATCGAAATTTTTCAGCTGCGTGCAATGTGGAGGTCGTAATTATTGTCTGCAACAAAAATTCCAATTTTTTTTCCATTTTCGTATATTTTCCTTCCATACGAACCTGTGAAAACTCGAAAAAATTGCGAAATTCTATATTTTTAGCGAGTTTGAAAAAAAAAACGCTTCTAAAGAAGAAAGATATCACTTCAACGTACTGTAAATATAGAATTTCGGAAATTTTTCGAGTTTTCATAGATTCGTATGGAAGGAAAATATATGTGAATGGAAAAAAAATTTGGAATTTTTGTCGCAGACGATAATAACGATCTCCACATTGCACGCAGCTGAGAAACTTCGACAATCAGACTTGGAGCATGAACCATGTACAAATTAGTATTTTTCGCATTAAAAAAAATGTTCTTCTACTTTCGAAATATCCTTGAAACTATACCGAAAAGTTCGCTGCGCTGAGTTGTTTCCGCGTCTATCCTAAAAACATTCCCGAAAACAATCGATTTTTTGACTTTCTAAAGCAGCCCTTAATAATCTCGTTGTTTTTCGACGTAAGTCGTAAGTCTCGATTGTACGATTACGTAGTGACGTCGATCGATTCAAAGTTCGATTATCCTCCGATTCATGGAGGTCGATCTCCGCAGGGTTCGATCTTTAGTCCCCTAATTTTACAATTCTCTTCCGTCCATCGTGGCTCAAATGGTTAATGAGCTAATCTCGTGTACACGAATGACGCGTCGAGCAAAGGTGATAAGAGGCCTGCATTATTTCCGCGTGGGTAAAAAAAAAAACCTTTTGAAAAAATCCCCGTCATGTTGCGAGCCCATTGGAACACACCTACGAAAACACAGTTACATTTAAGATGCAAAAATACAAACAAGTGCGGCAGCGGCCGCACAACAAGCTTTCTGCCGGTCAATTCCCATGCCCGCGGCGAATCCAGTTCGACCTGCTCTCGCCCGGAGTTTCAGGTCCAGCGGTCACGCGGTATCGCTGGCATTGACGATGAGAGAGCGACGAGGCAGATTCGGAATCCTCGTACGATTGTTGGTGCAACCATTTTACGAATATTTGCAATAGAATTATTTTATTGTCGTGATCGAAGATCGTTTTTTGGGGGGAGGCGTGCGCGTAGAATTTCAATGGTTTTTACGAGCCTTATTTTTACAAGGATCGTCGCGATCGAGAGTGAAAAACCTTTTTATTATTCCCCGTTGAAAATGTTTTCTTAACGGGACAAAAGAATCTCGAATTAGAAGCGATTCGGATGAGCGGTTTTGGGGGATTGTGACGCGACTGTTTTCCCTGCGAAGAGCCGTCCGATCATCTGCGCGAGTCCGCGTGAGTCACGGAGCAGTAAAATTGTACTCGAGTGGGTCAGAGACGCGGTGATAAAATCGATCGATGCTCGCTTTGACCCGGTTTATCGAAGGCTCATTTCACACCTTTGTGTACTAAGAGATGAAAAATGGGGGAATTATTTTACGGAGTTTTCTCTCCGGCAGCCTCTGTGAGAATGCTGAAATTCTTTGAGGCCTCGGAGATTCGTGAGCTCACAGCGACCGGCAATTCCAACGCACTGTTCGATCAGATTTTACAGGCTCGCACTCGATCAGCACGGCTATACACGACTGGCGATTGATGGACGTTTGATTGCCCAATAAATAGTCGGAATCTTGAAGCGTCAGGAGGGATTTTGCAACGAAGCTTCGTAAGAGCGTTGCTGTACGTAAATTCGAGCGTCGAGCATCGTAACGGAGGTCGCGGAGCGCGTGCTGATTGACGGTTAAATGGCACGTCAGATGAGCCCGAACGAGAGGGAAAGTTCGACAGCGTGGAATATCGGAGTGAAAAAAGAGAAAGAAAATAAAGGTGCTTCGATCGGTTTTCACTCGGACTTTCCCATCCCGCGGTCGCGGCCACCAAGTTTATTGAAAATGAGATGAAAAGCATCTGCGAATGCGCGCGCGTCTGGCTCATTCGCCATTATGTGACTCATCAGCGCGGAATCCTGAATTTCTGCCTCGAATGGGTGAGGTAAGGCTTTCGAGTCGCGAGCGAGAGCGCCTCTCGAAGCCTGTGACGTCGCCGTCTCAATCGCGAGCGAGCGAGTTCTCGTCTCCGCGATCCAAAAGGGACGCGTTCGAGTGAAAACACCTGCGCGCCTTCCCCGAGACGACTTTTTCGCTCCTCGCGTTTCGTCGATGTGAACAAAACCCCTTAACGCAACCTCAACCACGCTCCGGAGCTCCAGTGAACATCCTTTTTTCACTCCCTCTCGGAGCTCCTTCGTAAATTCTTTTCTCGATACGTAACACAATGGTCCGCGGGGAACACTCGCAGCCTTTTGTTCGCTCATCACCTTACGAGAATGCCGATAATTCGAGGGCACCGAGCGACGCGCGAGCATTCAAGTCTCTCGATAGTAACGGGACGACGAGAAGGCAAACTTGCCTGGCTCGATTTATCTCCCCGCCTCTCTGTTTATTATTCTTTCCCTCCCGCTCGATCCCCCCTTTTCTCGCATTCTTCTCGATTTCGTTATTTTTCGTCCTCGTGTCCAGGCGCCAACGCCGATTGCGAAGGAGCCACGAGCTCCATTTTCGCTTCACCCAAATCGAGTTTTTCGACTCATTTTTTGAAACGTAATCGAGTTTTTTTAAGAACGTTCCAAATCGAACGTAGAAGCCCCGGGTGCGCTCAATTCTCCGAGATTCATCGAGAACGAGCAGCAGTCTTTTCGTTCATTTATTCTTCAATGAAAAAAATAAGCGCGCCGATCACCAAATCGAGACGAGAATCCGCACGATCCGATTCGCGAAATCGTGACGTTCCTCGTCACACTGTTCTCCTCTCGCGCCCGCTGGGCTCGCTCTACTTACGGGAATAAAAACGGAAGTTGGCAATATCTTTGCGATCGCGTTGCTCTCTCTCTCTCTCTCTCTCTAGCGAGCAGCTCCGAGAAGGCGTCGACTGAGCGAGCAAGAACGAGACGGAGGAAAGAATTAAACGGAAAAGAGAGAAAAATAAGCGGCGGCGGACCGGTGCATTTCGCGCGTCTCCGCAGACATTCTAGAGAAAAGCGAAGTACTCGGTGATGTGAAACGAGCTGACACACCTTGAAATTATCCTCAATGATCTACGACGCTTTTTCTTGGCCCCTCGAACTCTTAACGTATCGTATGTCGCGCGTAATTAATAAACGAATTCATCACCTTCTCGTGTCCGCTAAATTCACTCGGTAACAGGTTCATTGAGTAATACACGTTACGTCTATCGTTTACATATTGAAATTAACAGAATTACTTGACTCGCTCACGATAAGCCGCGGAGCTCGTGAAATATGACTTTCGAGTTTCATTTTTTCGCATTCATTTATTACCATTCGTGCTCCGACGCTTTGCCATTTTGTCGTCCAAGTTGAAGGAGTTCGGCCGTCCGATAAAGTACGGTGGAGGTCCACTTTTTTGTGGTAAACGATAGTTTAAGGTCCCCTGACAACGATAAGGACCGGGGTCTCTTACAGGGCAAAATTTGAAATTATTTCATTTCCTATTTTGAGGTTTAAGGTACTGCATGCTAGTCAAATAAGTGCTAAATTTTCAAAACGCTTTCAGACCAAGTTTAACGTACCAATTAAATGTATTGTTAGTGGATTTGTATGGCAGCATATCTCAGTAAGATGTAAAAATATTAAAAACGCTAGTTTTGCAAAACCATTAACTGATTAATGCTAATTTCCACGCTGACACATTTTCACTGGTATTTTTCATATTATCTGCGTTTTTTTAACGATTTTGTTGCAACAAGTCTCATTTTGTTCGTCAACTGGTCCTCTATGAATCCACCATGTTTTTCAACTTGATCGTTTCACTGTTGCAGCTAATTGTTTCATTAAGTGAAAAAACTTTTTCATTCATAATTTATGAAGGAATGAATTCGAGGGAAAATCTACGTGGTGAATTCGTAGTGGAACAAAATGAGACTTGGTGCAATAAGATCGGTTAAAAAATACAGATGATTCTTTGAAAAATACTTGTGAAAATGTGTCATCATGGAAATTTGCATCTATCAGTTGACAGTTTTGCAAATCTATCATTTTTAATATTTTTTCGCGTTAATAAAATATGCTCGAATACATATCTATTAACAATAAGTTTAATCGGTACGTTGAACTTGGTTTAAAAGCGTTTTGAAAATTTAGCACTCATTTGACCAGCACGCAGTACAGGATTTACCTTAAAGCTTCGAAAAAGTTTATATCGCGAAGAAAATTTATCGCAGCGATTCCGTTTCTTTGAAAAAAACGTTACCTTACGAGCAGGCTTTTAGGAAAGAAAACATAAAAAAAGTCAAGTTTTCATCGAATTGAACATTTCTTTTTCTCCGTGGCATATTACACCGATATAAACTTTCTTTCGCACAATAAAAATATTCCCTCAATCATTAACTGTTCGAGTTGAAGTATAAATTTTATCTTTTACGCCGTTCTTAAAGCATTTTATTAGAATCTTGTGATACAAATATTCTCAATGTAAGTGTTTATTAATTTTATTAATAATTAAGACTTGAATTTAATCAACATAAAGTAGTTGAACTCGACTAGTGTCATGGAACGGCCGAACTTCTTTAACGACTTTGATCCAACAAAATTTTTGACCAGAAAACGAAAATATTGTAATAAAAATTTAATTGAGAATTTCAATCGATCTTAATTCTAAAACGTAAAAGCTTGGGAGCAAAAATTTACGGAATTTATAAAAATTAATAGAGAAAAGTGAATTTTATTTCGATCGTTTTGTATTTTCGATCGAACGATTGAAATCTAGAGAAAAAGAACGAGAAGCGAGATCGCGCTGCTGGTCGAACGGTCTCCGACTCGAGTTGGGAAAAGTTTTCTCCGCGCTCTTGATTCGTTGACTTTCGTTGAGGCCTGATACGAGTAGAATCAATGAATTTCTGTTTTCCTCTGAAACCCGATCGAAATCGTCGAAGTGAAAAGTTCGTAGATTTATTTTTCCACTGAATGCGCAGAAACGAGGTCGAGCGCAGCGTCGTGCCGAGGGTGGTTTACTCCTGCGTATTCTAGCTTCGCACCGCGTCACGCGCGGCTTTTCATCATCGCTGCTTTTCTTGTTTTATACGTTTGCTCCGGTTTTAACGTCGCAAAAACAACGAAAACACGGTACATGCGAGACGTCGCGCGCGCTCGCCGATCGGGGGCCCGCGCGCGAGTGAAATGAAAGTTGTAAGGCCATAAAAAGGTACTGCGCACACCCGATCACTGCTTCTTTCCTATGCGCTCTATATCTTCACTCTCTCACAACGTGTACGTTGATAAATATGGAAATATTCGCATGAATTTGGACCCCGGCGCGCGGGCTCGAGGCAACGATCCAGAGGCCCGATCGAAAGACGCTTCGTTACAGTGGCGACGTTGAGAAGAAAACGGCTGCGATTGGTTGGTCCGAACACACACACACACACACACACACAATAAGTCAGCAAATAAATCGAATCGAATCACCGAATTCGATGTTTCAGCGAAAAAAGTTGGGGGTTGTGGACAAAAATATTGAAAGTAGACGCCGCTGATCGAATCCAGAGAATAAAACGATCGGGCACGATCGCGATTTGTGGTGAAGCTTTTTATCGCAGTTTCTGTATGAAAAGGGTGAGAAAACTTTTTGGTCCGCCTGCGTGTTGCTCAATGTGCAAGCATCTGTCAGGAGCTCCGGCGAGTGCGTTTGGACCAGGATTTGACGAATTACGAGACCCCCGAGGCTGCTAAGGTCAGAATCGTCGAGAAGGCCAAACGAGCATGAAAATCATCGAGTCAAGGGCCGAACGAGGCTCCGGAGTGTTTCAAATTAGCACCAGCTTTTTCTGTAGCGTCCACACATCCGTAGGAAAGTGTACGATACTGCCCCGGCTACCTTCTCCCAAGCGCATTTCCCGCAAAATAGTTCCAAGACGTTCACTTTCCGCAGTGTTCGCTCGAATGTAGCTCCAGAGCTTCGCGCCACACCTGCGCTCCAAAAGTTACGAGCGTACAGAGCCCCGAGCCCGAACTCCGCTCGAACTCTTGCCAGCTATCGGCGAGTCCCTCGCCCCGAAGTGAGCCGATCTTATTCTGGGCGCCGGTTTATCGAACTCGGGAAAACCGGCATAAAAGTACGGCTCTCAAGGAGATTAAACGAATTTCCTCGTCGATTTTCCTCGCCGGCGTTATCGCCAAATCGTCAGCTCATTGATCGCTGCCTCCTCAGCCATGCATCAGGAATTTTTCGTCTCCGAATCCTGCGGCCTAACTGTCTCCTGGGATCGAGCGCACGTTCGCGAGCAGAAGCACGAAGCGTTGTCGCGCATACGCTCGTGTGCTCGATACGTTACGAGAGACTAGTGAGACGGAGCGCGGTTAACAGTACTCGAGATGCTCGTGGTCGAGGAATATTGTGCCGACTCCGGCTGGAACGAGCGAACCGTTACAAGCCATATGGAAAGTTCGGCAGGTCGTAAATCGAAGGAGCGAAGATCCGAGGGAAGCGCAACACGGAGCGAGGCGCCGTAAGCGCAGTAGCGGCTCAAAAGCAGCTGTAGTCTTTGCGTGCGTTCTTACGATACGAGAACTCCCGTACTCACTGTACCTCCTCGTAACGCTAAATATATAGGATACTCGTCGTCCAAACACGGAGGAACTTAGCCGTGCGCCAATTACCCACTCGATTGGTTCTTCGTATAACAACGCACGATTCTCTCAGCCTCCACCGAAATGCGCCTCAAACCGATCGCGGATTCCGAGGATTCGCGGGAAAACGGATTTTAACTGAGCTCGGAGAAAAAGTTGGCCGGCACGGAGATAATGAAATTTGATAAATTATCGGGAGTAACGAAAGTGCGGTGACGAACTGCGATTCATGATGCTATGGGAGGAAAATTGAATTTTCCTGTGAATGAAATATTTGTTGTTCACTTTTACGAGAGTATTTAGTAAATTTTGACCTCTTATTTGCAATATTTACTGTTATTAAACTGAACATTTGGCAAAAGTTAGGCCAGTTTACAGTTTGGCAATATTGTTGTTGCATACACTTTGACGAAGAGTTGGGAAAAGAAGACGAGAAAAACTGGTGAAAGCTCAGTCGAAGACACGGATGGTGACGATCCCAGCCTCAAAAAACTGCACGGGAAACAGATTATCATTAATATAATCTCAGCAAATCTCCTAATGAATCTGAAAAAACTGATGACACATTATTCAGCAAGCCTTGTTCATGTTGCCTAAAAAATTTCATATTTTTAGCATCATTTTTAACGGAGATATCGCCGAATGTGT
This sequence comes from Venturia canescens, assembly GCF_019457755.1. Taxonomy (NCBI): domain Eukaryota; kingdom Metazoa; phylum Arthropoda; class Insecta; order Hymenoptera; family Ichneumonidae; genus Venturia; species Venturia canescens. The sequence goes on from NC_057425.1 coordinate 7,894,602, forward strand.
CTTTGGCCCAAATTGTTATTGATTTTTCTCAGCAACGACGCTCCTAAACTGTCTGAAAATTGAACTGATTTTTTTTTGCACTTCACTATGCTTAAAAGCGATGGCATCATTTTCATTCCAATGCCTCGACGCGTCCTTAACGGTGAATTTCACGCTGCGCTTCCTCAGTCGGTAAAAATCCTGCTGCAGGGTTTATTCCGAGTAGCTTGATATTTGAAAGAAAATACGAGTCACGCGCTATTCTTATTTCATCAGAGAACAGGGTGTAGCTTTTATTTTTCTCAAAAAATCAAGCGTGTCCGAGTAAACCGTGCAGCCACTTCGCAGCTATCTTTCTCGCACTCGCGCAAGTGCGACTGATCATGCACCTGAATTCTCTTCGTGTAAGAAAAAAGAAATTTGGTCATCGAGAGAAATCCATTCGCAGTTCGACCGAAATCATGCGAATTCGACTTTTTTTCAATGCCGAATGATTTCGTTCAGCAGAACGACTGAGTTTCCTCGTATGTTGGTCAACTCGAGTGGGATTTTGTCTGCTAACCGAAGTTTAGTTACCAGGTTCGACTGACGATCTCCGAGGAGGCAAAAAGTCTGTCGCACAAAGCAAGTTCTCTCGTTCCTCGAGTCTGAAGAGCTCCCCCAGGACTGTGGTTTCGAGGAGAGTGCGGCGGGTTTATAGGCCTGAAAAGTTGAAAATGCGATTGTAAACGTAGCGAGATTGGGATTGGCGAAGGGCGATCATGGAGCGACGCCGAGTCGAAGAAATTGACATAACTGTAGAATCTCAAGTTTTCCGTGTATCCGCGGAGCTTGAGAGGTCGTAAGATCGAGCAGGGCGAAAATTGCAGACTTCACCGTAGCGTAATGACTATAACTACACTGAGTGGCGCAGACGATGAGCCTGGTCTCGACTGACGAGGCATTTTGAAGACGGAAGAAGCGCGCTCGCTCACGCAGGTGTACAACCGTCCGCGGCCTCCCGGGCCCGATCCCGCGCCAGCCTTTTCTCGTATTTCTCTCCCTTTCCTCCTCTCAGTTCCGAGCGTTTTTCCCTGCTGGGAAGAAAGAAAACGTCCGATCACGAGAGAGCCTCGAGCTAATCGAGTGATCGTCGGTGTGGTCCTGGTCCATTGTCGCTGGAGCACAGAGACAGGCTGGAGCCCGCAGTCTTCTTTGCTCTTCCCTCCTCTGCGTTATTGTCACGATCGAGCCGTCGTTATTTGTCTTTGCTCATGTGACGAGCGGTGACCGAGTGACTCGAGATTGTCATCGCGAAAATAAAGAACGAGGAAGATCGAGCGAGGGAGGTCGCGAGGTCCTCGACTCCACTTCCTGCACACGCTCCGCGCTACGATAACTATTCAAAGTTGTACGAACCTCGCGTACACGAGTTTATGGCACGGGGCACACGGTCTATCTCGGCCAGGAGATCGTCCAAACGTTATTGCACTTTGAATTCCTCCGGCTTTCCTAAGCGTCTGAATACCATTTTTTATCTTCTCGAGCGCCGGTGCGAGAGGCCGCTTGAAAATTTCCTCTTTCATTGTGTCGCGAGGGAACTGCTCGAATAAATTTTCGCCTCCGTCCCACAGGACGTTCCATTGAAAGAAACTGAAAAATAGCCTGAATTCTTGTGCCCCACTCGTCGCATAATCGACCCCTCGAGCGTGTCTTCGGAGAGTTACAGTTTCCACGTCATTTACCTTCGTGAGGATTCTCCGGGGTTTCGTGTCACCGAGTCACCGTGTCCCGTTGATCGTTCGAGAGAGAGAGCTTCGGTGTCGGAATTCGAACGAGTTCTCTTCAGGGGCTATTCGATCCTCGAGAAAACCACGACGATTCGGACAGCGAGGGAGGACTCGTGACGCTCTTCGAGCGACGCTTCCGCACCATCCTGAGATCCACTGCGACGAGATCGAAGGATTAAACCGCTGAAACTGCTGAAATGAATCGGGAGATTCATTTCAGCACTTTAGTCGGTGCTGGAGGTGCTCGCGCTGTCAAATTTTCTTCGACCAAGCAATGCCAAAGCCCTCAATGAGACGGAGAGACGGTTCACTAGAACCTTAGGCAGGGCCCCCGCAGCCGCAGGATTGTAACGGCGCCTCTCTTCCTCGGCGTCTTCTCGCACAGCCAGAATCGTCTGCAGGAAGGAAGAGAGCGGCAAAAGAATGAGAAACTTCCGTTCTCGCGCGCACAACCGTGTTTACAAACGTAAAGACACACGAACGTTCGAACGAACGACGAGGAATCTCGTTCGTGAATCCGACTCGACATCCGCATATGTGCCATCCGGAGCAACCAGACTCCGGCAGCTTTCACAAACATTTTCAGATTAATAGTGTGAATCCACGAGTTTATGCAACACAAAAGAGGCGAGACTCGGCTCGGCAGCTTCGTCGCTATCTTTCTCCAGTTTTTTCGTCCTTTTCTAGGTACGAAACGAACTCGTTCGTGTGCAAAGCCTCGTGTTCACATGCCAACGAATGAGCAATCATCCTGTCAAGGAATTTACATAAACTGAATTATATCGCAGTTACTGCCATTGTTGATACCGTTGGTACATTTTATTTGGCTTGTTCCTGCAAGCCGATGTTTTTGCAGAGGATTCTTCGTGTCGAATCGACCTCTGGTTCGTCGCTCATTTATTTTCAGCCTTCCGGAGTTTCGCAGCCAGTTCAAAGTCTCGCGATAAAAATCTTTTCAAATTTCAAATTAAAAAAACGATTTAAATAAAAATCACTTGGAAGTTCGTCGAGGAAAATTGTCGCTTGAAAGATCCTCCGAGGCGCACGTCGCTCCGTCCAAATTGTACGCAAGTTTTTTCGTCGATCTTTTATTGCAACGTTTGAGAATAATTAGCGAATGTTTTGGGTTAAGAAATATTGTCTTTGGGGCTTGGACATTTCACCGCGATCATTTTGGAAGCAATCGAAAGACCGAGAATCGAAACGATTCGTGAAATTCTTGTTCCTAAACAAAGATTCGCGTGACGTAGGAAGTCTCGTATAAAAGCCTCAACGGAGTAGCCGTTCTCCGTCTTTCAAAGCCGTCATTACTGAGAGCCTGAGCGTGCTAATATGCATAAAAAGTCGATAAATAAGAGGAACGTTGCTCTCTCTCTCTCCCTCTCTCTCTCTCTCTCTCTGACTCCGGAGACGTCAAAACGTCACGTTTTATTGAAACAATTAAACCAAATCGAGACGGGAGGAGAGTTCGCGGGAGGAAAAGAGTGAAAGAACGATCTCCGCGGAGCGGGTTTCTAATCAGATCGCACCAATTAACGAGAAAAGTGTTGAGGGACGAGACACGAGAGAAGTATATCGTTTATGGAGTCGTACGTGAAATCATTTTCTCATTACGAATCCACCGGTTTTTTGTCTTCCAGAAACGGCCTCGCGTCGTTTCCCATGACGAGCGTATACTCTCTCCGTATTTCGTCCAGAATTCGAACTCAAAGTCTCCTTCTCGTAATCAAACCGAAAAATTCTCTCTGCGACGAACGCAAAGAAGCAGCGACGATCTAGCAACGACCTTTAACAAATGCATCCTGGTCCCGAGGACAGTACACGGATTCAAAGCCACCGCGTAAAAGCCAAGGAGACACGCGAGGGGGATCCGCAGACCGATCGGCACCCCTGCTGGTCCCTTGAAACGGTACCAAAGTAGCTCGCTCGCGAATCGTTTCCAACCTCACAACATCTACGAAGGCTTAAGGTAGATGATGCCCGAAGGATCGTATTTTATCGGTGTCTAAATTGTCTCGATTCCTAATTAAAGATATTACCACTTTAAATTAATGTCAGAGTTATCAATTCGAAATTGCAAACACATTTTTTCTACTCATCTTTTGGCGAATGAAATTACAAGCCATTCTTTGATCGGGGATCCATCGCCGCGACTCAATCCCAAATTTCACTCGTCCCTGGCAAAAATACTACAGATTTTATGTAAAAAATCGCAGTAGAGAGCGCAAAGGGAAAACACGAAGGGAAATGGGTAAAGAAAAAAGTATTAATAAAAAGACAGAAGGCTGTGACGGGAATGTGGGCCAAACCAAGAAGAAACAAAATGCCGAAATAAACAAGTGTGAGGTTATACGAGTGCTCATTACCATGCAATTTCGTTCAATCCTTAAGGTATTATATATCTTCATTACGAGCAAGAGAATCGTCTCGAATTTTTTGCCAAACCTTCGTTATATACTTGATCGTTACTGCGTACTTTTTTATAAACTTCGTAAGAAACGTTCATTAGTTGTTTATAGCCCTGTGTATTTTTTCTTCATATTTAAGCACATTTATCTGAATAGCCAATAAGAGGAACCCTGTAAAATTGACGCGTGCGTGTCAGTAGTCGACTACCGATTTAAACTCTGTGTAAATTTCGAGATTTTCTTAAGAAAATCGTTTCGTGCACGAACTACTTTAAATTTAATCTTGAATCACTTTGATCAGAATGAAAAAAAAGAATTTGATTATCCTGCGGCTCTCTCTGTATCTTTTTCTGTTCATCTAACTTCGTTACATTGAAACTTTAGTAACGAGCCGGTAGACACTCGTTGGGATCCGAATCCATGAGAAATCTCGTTGTCAAATGTCCCGGGAGTTGGCGCAGAGGGAAAGATCCCTATGTGAAGATTGGTGCTATCTCGTGTGCTGCTCGCTAGCTCTGAATTCCGCGATATAATTATGATACATCGGACGTTGTGGGGGCGTATACAAGTGTCTATTAGTAACATTTATTCGCTCGAAAGAAAGAGGGAAAGATTGAAAAGAGAACGAAAGTGAAAGGACTCGGATTCCACCGCACCTGAAGTACGCGAGGCTCGAGCGAGCATACCACCGCGAATCGTTCTCCATCTTACTGTATTCATGAATTCAACGTTTAAAGATATTTTTCATTATTCCACGATTCATTACGAGCAACTTCGCCGCCGGGAATATTCACCGTTTCCGCAAATATGCTTCTCCAACGATCTCGATATCCCAACGAGGCTCATTATCCAGCTCGTTTTAGTGGAAATCTGATACGTAATTGCTGCAAATTTTGCAAATACCAGTCATTTCCACGGCCGAGTCGAGTGTTAAGATCTCCTCGCGGCTCTTGTACTTCTTCAGCAATTTACTGGCCACGAAGCTTCGAGTAGCTTGACGATCGAGGAGTTTCCTGGCTCTCTTCGATCCTAGAAAGATCCGTCGGAGTATCCACGAACGTGATACGATGCGTTGGGCTGCTATCGCGTGAGGATCGCGCGGAAATCACTCGAGCAGTCAATACTCTTCGGGAGTGAGAATATATTTCAAGGCCATATCCTCGGGCTTTTATATGGAACGGAGAAGATTTATAACGAGGGAAAACTCGATTCTCTCCGCGTCATACTCTGATAGTCCCCTGCACCGATCTTCCGAAGCTCGCGGGACCAAACTTTTTCGCTTAATTACATCAAACCTCCGCGTCTCCAGTCATTTGCGTTTCTCCTTCGTTTTTCCTCTTTATCTTCATTGTGGTTTCGTTAAGGAGGCTCTTTCTGTCTCGTCGTTTTCGACCATTTTCCGGACATCGAATCCGTTCGACGATTATCTTAAACTTCTACTGAACAAAAGTTTTCAAAGCATTTCGCGGCCGTTCTACGACTATTAGTCGAGTTTGCAACTACTTTATGTTGATTAATTTGAAGTATAAATTATTAATAAAATTAGCAAACACTTACATTGAGATGCAATAAAATATGCTTCAAACCTATCATAAAATATAAAATCTATACTTCAACTTGAAAAGTTAATGATTGAGTCGATACCGCGGTGACACTTGAAATACGCATAACCCTGGAGAACATTTTTATTGCGCAAAAGAGAGTTTGTATCGGTGTAATGGCACAGAGAAAAAGCGATCATTAAAAAAGAGCGAAACTTCTTGACGAATAAAAGCACGTGAGTCAGTCTCAAAAATAAATTTGATGAAATTTATGTTTTCTTGTTTGTTCTCCCAAAAACTCAATATTGTAAATGAAACAATTGAAAAGATCGTCCCGTGAGAGGCCCCGGAACTGTGCCTGTCGTTATCAGGGGACCTTAAACTGTATTATTTACCGCAACAAAAAGTGGGTCTTCGGCGTAATTCATTGAGCGGCTGAACGACTTTAAAAGAGCGACGAATTTTGGTCGTCGTAAGTAAACTACTACGCGCCAGGAACTGCCTGGTGCAGGGAGTTTCGAGTTGTTGCACATACTTTTTCATTATTCTCGTCACCAGTCTCCTGGGAGGCCTCGAGAGCTCAGCGGAGAGCAAAACGACGATCAATTCCATTGCCCAGCGTTACGGGAACCGTACAATCGTATTTTGTTCTCAAGAAGCGCAGTTTGCGCAGCGTAAAACGGGGATTAAAATGAACGAGCGTAAAAAGTGTTGGCCGCGAGAGGAAGATGTTTTGGACGAATCAGCGCTCGCTCGGAACTAGGCGAACGGCCCGGTTAGCAAGTGTACCGCGTCCCACTCGCTCCATCATAGAAACGCTCGAATATCGCCGCGTGCGCACGAAAACCGTCCACGTGGATTTTTATTATTTTCATGTGTTTACGGGCGCACTCCCGTAACGGAACCACCAACTCGATTAATTAACCGTACGTGCTTCTCCGCAATAAAACGTCGTTTACCTCCCCCGTTAAAAATAAAGAAAAAAAACAGTTAGTTCGAATTACATCGCCCAATAATTCCGCTCTGTAAATCGAGATTCCCTCACCGGATCTTACGATAACGCTCTTTCCATTTATCATCGCATGAGCCATCTCAACCGTCTCATCTCGAATTCACGGACTCCGATATCGGCTTCGGCATCTCGAACTTTTTTCATTATTCAAAGAAAATCAACCACTCGTTACAACATTTTTGTTGAGTAAGACGAATTAGATCATCGCGTTACTCGGTTCAGGAACACTTCGCGCTCGTTCAACGGACCAATCGACTTTTCGCTACTGCTTTTCGGAGAGAACCTTCGGCCGGATTTTCTTCTAGCAGAAATAGGAGCTGGAGACCTTGGGACTGGACTTAAGTAATTTATTCGAAAGGAGGGTTTTAAGCTCTTCTGCGAATGGAAGTTGGGGAACGAGGAAAGAGATTGATTTTCTATGTTGATGGACGAACTTGATTGCTCTGCTCGAAACTCGTGCAGAGAAATCGATCACTCGATATTTTTTTAATTGAAGTAGATCAATTTTCCATTTTTTTTCTCTTTTTTTTTCCAAATAAAATCTGCAATTCGATTACTAAAAACGACGATTTCGAGGCACTTTATGCTCGGCGAATTGAACTTCGAACGAGCATCGTGAATTTTGAAGCCTCTTCTGGGTTGCAGATTCGTGGAAATAGTGTCATGAATTTAGTAGAAAGATTGTAAATATTTTTTTGCAGCTCATGATCGTTGGATTTGTGAAAGCTTATAAAAATTGAAACTAGTGGAACAGAGTTTTTTTTATTGATCTCAAATATAATATAAGAGTACTGAAGTCCGAGAAAATAATTTTTGTGAATTGGTTGGAGCTCCAGGCAGTGGGACAAAGAATTTAATTCGATTCGACATAGTTGAAGCAACTCGGCGTTTGGGTGTTTCTCGTGACTCATGAGAATGGATTTTCGATGCAGATCTTAGCCAATTGGAAGTGGGAGTAAAAGGAGGAGGAAGATTGTTGATTTTCTGTGAATGCCCGAAGTTGATTCCCCAATCGGAGTGAATATTTCATTACTTTTATTCTCGACCTTCTGCTCGAGCTTCTTGAGACCATTCGAAGCGACGTTTCCACAAAGAACAAGAGAACGGATGATCGATGCGCGAGCGATGTTCGTTGGGTGTTGCGCGACTAAATCGTGGCCCGAAATCGTTGCGTTTGATTTTGGCGAAGACCGGTTAGTACTGCGTTGACTGTTGAATTTCGCTGCGAATGCTCCTTCGCGTTTGGAGCGTTCGTTCACCTCTGGCATCGATCGAAAACGAGCAGGAGGATCGCCTAGGCCGTTCGCATTCCCGATTACGTATTCCGCTGTCTCGAGGTTAAGTTTCAACGGTCTCGCGTAAGGATGAGAGCCCGCCAAGTGTGTCAAGGTCGCTTCCGGGTCGGGGGGCGTCGACGGTTTTGGAATTCGGAGTCTCCCGCGGCTGTTCTCAGTGCCGCAGACGGTGCTCCGGGGGCACTTTGGGAACTGGGTAAAGAGACTTCCTTGGCGCGCGACCCTTCGTCGCAGCTCCTGAAACGGATGTTCGCGTCGTTACCAGTGGCGAGCTCGAACTCCGAGGAATGCACGATCGTTTCCTCGAAACCCGTTGATCTGCCAGCTCGAATCGTGCACTCGTCTTGAGATGTAAGAATCAAAATGGTGGATCGCGGACAGCAAACGTTCGGGTTCCGGCGTTTACGAATAAGCTCGCATTTCCAGGATGCACGAGAGCGAATGAGCGGCTGCGCGCCCGGCGTTTCGTCCGAACCGTTATTCGCCGGGCCGTTTCGCCGCGATTATACATTTCGTAAAACCTTTTGTCGGGGGCGCCTCGGCACACCGAGATCCCGGAGATTTGCATAGAGCCGGAATTCAAAAATAGGGAAACGCTTAAAACTCCGTAAAGGGGAGCAGAAGCTCGCGGAAAACTGAGCGAGAAGCGATCGAGGCGAGCTGCGCAGGTTTCCAGGACAATTTCCATTAAATCGCAATAACTCGGCTAGTCAAACGCACGGCGATAATTAAAAGCACGATTGCGATTAATTAATCGGCCAAGTGGCCGCTCTTCTGGCCCTGGAACTGGAGCGGATCGGACATTTTGTCTCGAGCCTATTATTCTCCACCGAATTAAATATTCTTCTCATTAATTAATCGCGTACAGCACTTTATCGTAACGATTCGTAATCTCGAATAAGTTATACGATCTGGAAAAACTTCGGAAAGTGGGAGAGCTTCGTTACGCCTGGAAGGAAACGATCAGAGGCGATAAGGAGGGTGGATCACGAAATAAAAGTAATCAGAATTTGATCAAATTTGGTCCTTACATTCTTTGGCATCAAGTATACAAACGCAATTTTTTCAATTTTTTTTACCACATGCTGGTTATCGCATAACTGAGCGTTCAATCGAAGCTCTTATGCACGAGATGTATAACTGCACGGAGAGGAAAAAAAAATAGTAAGAATTACCATGCTGCCACGATATTGGGCTTCTATGCCCCCCGTTTTGAAAGTTTTGGAGGTTTTTACCAAAAATATCAAGAGACTCGGTAGAGTCTCGGGACAAGTACATTGACAGCCCTGTCGTCTGCTGGCCCGAGGCTCTCGCCGAGACTATACTTTCTCTGAATAAAACGATTCGCGGTGGTGGGGGTAAAATTGGCATGTGATTTTCTTTAATTGCGATTGTAATTTCCAAGTCAATTCTGTGCTATTTTTTGCTAACATAGTTCACAAAAATTCCAAGTGAGGTTAGTCGACTGGTCCGTACTCTTAACTTTGGTAAATAACAGAAATTTCATTCACGATTGTACGATAATATACCGGTAAACATGTGTACCTTTGTATTTATTTTGACATCATTCATGAATTTTCATCGAGTCGCTTTACAAAAAATGACTGTGTATGTTGGTAAAAATTAATAAATATTACCGACATAGAGCCCTACTTCTATGGCGCCATAGTAGTTTTTAGTGAAATTTTCTCTCCGTGTGTATATGTGTAAACTCGATGCTAATACACGTGAATTTTAGTGTTCAATAACTCGAGTAGAAAAATGTTAAAAAATCGATATTGTCTTATGTATTTATAAATAATAAATTTAGCAAATTTAATGAAATTCTTGTCATTTTGAAATTCTTTATATTTTTAACGTGGTTTAGCGTGGCAACGTTGTATCGTCACGATCCACCCTCCTTATTGCACAGGCGATACAATGTTGCCATGCTAAAAACATTAAAAAATTCAAAATGATCAGAATTTTATAAAATTTGGTGAACATATTCTTTAGTGCCAAATTTGACAATACAAATTTTTTAAGATTTTTCTTCTGTACAGTTATCGTTTTCATATATATAGGTATACATTCCGGGCATAAGAAATCTGCTTTAATGCGTAATTACTTGATAACTAAATTGAAGAAAATTTTGAAAAAATTTGTGTTTTCGCACTTGATGTTGAAGAACATTATCACCAAATTTGATCAATTTCTAATTATTTCGACTTTTGTATCATTCACCCTTAACGACGAGCGTCACAAGCGGATGGGAGCTCCAAACTTCCAGGGGCCCGCGGCGGCTCCGTTTCTCGGCTCGTCGACAAAATCTCGGAAACCATTGAACGGATCGTTACCAAAGTTTGATCGCGTGTACTTCGTGACTGTAGCAACAGCGCATTATCGTACGAATTTTCAAATTTCACCAAAACTATTTTATTCCGGAAGAAATTATGAAAAAACGTGTTTTTTCCAAGTTTTTTGAAAAAATGGCGGCCGTTTCGTCATTTTTGCGATAATCCAAAAATCGCGTGACATGCGCTAAAGCCTGTTGAATCTAAAACCATTTTTATTTTTCTTCTCCGATCATCCATTCCAGAGATTTTATCAAGAGCCGCACACCCGCATACTTTTTTGGACCTGTTTTCACCTCCATTTTGCTGTGAGAAAACTGGGTAAAATAAAAATAAAAAATTTGTGAATTTTAAGAGCGCGTTTTTTGGGCCTAACACTTTTTACGTCCAATTTATAATTTAAACCGGTCGAAAAACCTATTTTTTCAGACCCGTTATCTCCTCCATTTTTCTGTTCGAAAAGTGGGTAAAATAAAAATAAACAAAATTTTTTGTGTATTTTAAGAGTGCATTTTTTCGGCGTAACACTTTTAATGTCCAATTTATAATTGAAACCGGTGAAAAAAATTCGTGAAAATAGTATTTTTTTGCCCCTCTGATTCGGGTAGACCCCTTAAAAACATTGTCGCTTTCCCTCCCTCGTTAGAGCTCCCGGTAAAACGAGCTCGGAGACTCAATGAGCGGGAGGCGCGCGAAGGAAACGAGGATCGCGAGCCGGGGCAAAAAAAACTAATCGAATGACGATTCGTGTCCGCAGTTTCGGAGGCTCGGACGCAAAGAATCGGCGCCGAGTTTGCCGAGCGGGGTAAAACGTTTGCCGGGACAGCGAGCGAGCAACGATCCGCGGGAGGAAAAGTTGGGAAGTGTTGAGATGACGATAAGTGGAAGGAATCAAAGGTTTTTGTGGCTCGGGCGCGTGATACGCTCTCATGTCGAATGTAAACCTTTCGATAATGTTGTTGCCCAATGGGCGGTTACGGTCGAGGAATTCCGAGCATTATCCGCGGGTTCGTATGGGAATGTTTTTCTTTGAATTTCTTGGTTAGGTTTTTTATCGGTAGGGTTACAATCGGAATCGTGAGTGAAAGGTCCCTCGCGATATCCCTTTCGTTGTCTCTCCTTTTCGCTGTTACCCTCCGCGTGCGCTGGCTCGCTTGCTCGCGGTGTTTATTAAAGTGCATAGATCCGCGCGGGAGCGCCGGGAAAAACGATCGACGGCGGAGATACGCGTGAGATTTTGAGCATAAGGGAAAGGAAATGAGAGGCGAAGAGTGGAAGGCGAGGAGAGCGAGAACGGGAGGGGGGAGGGAGCGAGTAACGGCGATGCCGCGCGTTATTAATCGACGGTGAACGGCCCCTCCTTCGCGGCTCGATAAACCAGCTTAATCCATAATTGTGAAGCAGGAAGAATGGAAAAGTGCGTCCGGAGATAGCGATCGGTGTGCGAGTCACGCGCGATTCGAACCTCGCTAATTAAATGTTGGTAGAAAAAGGCGAGCCGAACGGAGACTCGATGCCGATCTGGCGTAGCGAGAGGTCAAACGTCAGAATTACGCGATGAGCGCACGTACTAACTCAGCGGCTTGCTCGCAGCAACTCCGACCGAAATCCTCCGACGTTTTCGCTTCCTTATTTTCCGCAGTTCCTCAATCACCGATACTCTTTTTCACTTGTCGCTACGAGCATTTATTATTTTTAATTATAGTGTCATTTAAGAGACGGAGAAATTGGAAGTGAGTGTGCTGAGAAATGGCTATGAAGTGCGTTCCAACGAATCGGGATTATTTACCGCTCGAATTTTCGATAATTTTCTATCGAAACGGGCTCATCGGGCGACTCGACGAAAAATAAACATCGAAAAATCGTAACTGACGCGACGCATAACGGATCGATGAATTAGGATTTCCAATTCCAAGTTGATGCAATTTCAGGTAGCGAAACGTTTACGACGAAAGCGTTTGAAACCCGAGCGTAAGAACGAACTGTTCGTGAGCTCGCGTCCGTGTTTATTGGCAGCCTCGAAGCGCTGTCACTGCCGAGATTATTTTCTGCGCAGTTATAAAATCCGAAAAGTAGCACCGTTTTCCTCGCAGACTCGCCAGAGACGCTGTATTTCATCCCCTTTTATTGCGGGCCGAACTTACGCGAAGCTGCTTCCCGCCGCGCCACGCGGATCTATTCGATTTTATGGTTTATTCGTGTACGTAGGAACGGAGCGATTAATCGGCGAGACGGCGATGCTTGAGCAACGTGGAGCCAACTAACGAGGTAACTGTCGTGTGGGAATGTTGGAGATCGAAACGAACGGGAGAGAGAAAGAGAGAGAGTCTCGTTTGCACTTTGCTCAAAACGAAACTTGTTCAATGTACTCGACCATTGCGAGCGCGTCCTTGAGATACTTGTGAGCGCGCGATCATCTCAGTAAAACCGTGTAATTACCTTCGAGATTTTCCCGCGAAGCATGTGGAACGAGTTTCGAAAACACGAAGAACGAGGCTCCGAATCCTGCGGTGAAATATCGTCGGACGCTCGGCTCGCGACACGAAATAACGCGGAGACGACAAAACTCAAAGCCTGATCTTTGCGTAGGACGCCGGGCGATGATACAAAACTTTCGAAAACGTTCGAGCGCCGAGTCATAACCCCGATCGTCCGTTTTTCAGGAAAAAAAATATTCCAAAATAAATTAACTCCGCGATAACTGAATCGGAAGACGAATTCATGAGATAAAATTCCGAAAGAACTTTTAATAGTAATCGAGTCACTTTTGGGCGATGAATCGAGGAAAGATTCGCTTTTCCAGTATATATATATGCATACGAATTCCCACATTATCATAATCGTCGCAGGGCTCGCGCTTATGAGCAGGTTAGAAATTGTCTCTCTACTAGTTTGTAACGACGAATAAAAAGACACTGGAGAAAATGAAACGATCGCGGGAGAGTATGTTGACGAGTAGAATTCGTATGAGAACGCGATCCCCGTCCGTTTTTATCGACAGGCAGGATCGAGCACGGGGGACTCATCGCGAGCCATGTTGCGGCCGTTGACTCGTAACGGTTTGAACTATACTCCCCCCCCCCCCCCCCCGCGCACTCCACCGCACCACTCTCCTGTTGTCCTTATTGTGCACATACATAAAGCGACTGCACCGAAGCGCCGCGTGTGGCGAAGTCCGAGAGACCATACGTATTCGACACGCGACTCAGTCAACTCAGTGCTGCGATGTTAACGATATTATACCCTGACCATGCCAAATGTAGCCTCGATGGAAAGATTCGTTTCCCAGAACGATCGTCGGTCAATCCGACTATGAGATAATCGAGGTGCGAGTTCAATTATTCAAATCGATAAAATTGTATGCCTCGCTGTTATGAAGGCGATATCTGACAATGTTTATTTATCGTTTTGTGCTGTTGCTCGTGGCGTGAACGCAGCACGAATGAGAAGAAGGTTGTGAGAAGAAAAAAAGTCGTAGAATTACGAAATGAAAGTTTTTTTTCGATATTTCGATTTATTTATGATTCACTGGTCTTTCTGTTTCAGTGGCCCCGATGACGAAGCTCTTAATTTTGGCGGTTTGGTCGATAACGGTCGTCCAATCGACGTCCCCCTGTCCATGGGCGTCGGAAGTGGCCGAACTCGAAAGTTCCTGCATCTGCGACTACAATCTCGCCCGTGAGCTCTCCGTCCAATGTGACATTGTCGATTATGGTCAATTGTTGACAGCTATGAGACGCTACGCGACGAAACTGCCGATCGATCTTTTCTACATAAACAACAGCACGATCGGCACCCTCAGAAACGGCTCCTTGTCCGCCCTCAAAATAAACAACATTCAATTCTCCGGATGCCGAATAAAAAACATCGAAAAAGATTCTTTCAAGGGACAGGAAAACACGCTGAAAAGCTTGAATCTGAAGGACAACGAGCTCCAGGAAATACCCAGCGAGACTCTGAAAACCCTGCGCAATCTCTCGGTCCTCGATCTATCGATGAACAAAATAACGCGCGTCAATGACAACGCTTTTTACGGACTCAATCTCGTCACCCTCAAACTCTCCGACAACGAAGTCAACCTCGCCGCTGGCGCCTTCCGCGGACTCGAAAGAACCCTCAAGAATCTTAACCTCAAAGGAACCAGACAGAAAAAAATTCCGGACGCACTCCGAGGACTCAAAACACTCGCTTTTCTCGATCTCTCACAAAATTCCATTCGAGAACTACCCGGATCCGCTGGCACCAAAGCTTTCGAAGCTCTCGACTCACTCACCGGACTCAATCTCGAAAGAAACCTCATACAGAGCATCGGAAACGACGCTTTTCATGGCATCAAAACCACGCTCAGCTCCCTCAGCCTACTCAATAATCTCATACCCGATTTTCCTTCCGCTGCCATCAACAGCATCCACGATCTTAGGGTAAACGAATCACGAATGTTTTTTTTTTTTTTTTTCATAAATTCGCTAATTTCAGGCTTCTATTCGTCCCCTTACCTTTCGTCAATTCCCTAACGAGATCAAAGGCGAAAATTGTCAAATAGACAATTTCACAGGAATTAAGGAGTTTCGGTACAGAAGTGTCTAAATATTAAGAAATTGATCGAATTTGGTGATAATGTTATTCAACATCAAGTGCGAAAACAATAATTTTTTCAAAATATTCTTCTACCTAGTTATCGAGTAATTACGCATTAAAGCAGATTTCTTATGCCCGGAATGTATGCCTATGCATATATGGAAACGCTATGCTTGCGTACACGTGAACTTCAGTGATTAATTACTCGATAACTGTAGAAGAAAAATCTTAAAAAATTTGTATCATCAAATTTGGCACTAAAGAATATGTTTAACAAATTTTATAAAATTCTCAACTTTTTGAAATTTTTTATGTTTTCAGCGTGGTTTAGCGTGGCAACATTTTATCGGCTGTACGGAAACTCCTTAAGGTATTACTGCGATGGATAGCCCAGCCGATAAATTGTACCTGATCGGAATTTCCGTACCTCGTGATGCAATAAAAATTTGAAAAAATTCAGCAACATTTGGAAAGTTATGAACTACAATGATCAATAATAATATTGCCCAAAAGTTATTAATAAATTGTTTAAATAAATATAATTTTTCAACAATTTTACGGTAAACCCGTGTTTTTTTTTTTTTTTTTTTTCACGAATCGAATGTACGCATTTTTCCGAATGCTCATGATTTTTTTCAGAATTTTCGTGGATTTTTGAAATTCCCTTTTTTAAATTTTTCAAGTGGTTCTATTCGTACATTTTTGATCCAGTAACCTTGAGATTTTTCAAAACTGATGGTAAATATGTCTTCTAAAACATATCCAAAATACAAATTTTTAAAAATTTTTTTCAAAATTATTTCAAGAAATTTCAAAAATCCACGAAAATTCTGAAAAAAATTCATGAGCATTCGGAAAAATACACACATTTGATTCGTAAAAAAAAACAATAGGTCAACGCAAAATGATTGAATAATTAATTGTTTAAACAATTTTTTATTAACTTTTGGGCAATATTATTATTGATAATTGTTGTTCATAGCCTTCCAAACGCTGTTGAATTTTTTCAGATTTTTATTGCATCACGAAGTACGGAAATTCCAATCAGATATAATTTTTGGTCGAGCTATCCATCCGGTTATACCTTAACAACGCAATTGGAATATTTTTTTTGCCATTCAATTTATGAATCGACCAAATGTTTTCCAACCTAAAACGCGAAGAAAACTTTAAACGAATTTTGTCGCTTTCGTCTTCATATTCGAGTGGAGTTTATATTTTTTCGATAAAAAAGTGATTTCGTCTTTGGCCCCGTCGATTATTTTTATTATTCGATGGACTTGCGATCAAGTTCTGAAGGACTCAATTTTTTTTCAACAGGTGCTGGACATCGGTTTCAACTTGATAACCGAATTGCCAGTGAACGCTTTCGAGGGCAACCCCTCGATAACCTTGCTGGCGATCGACGGAAATCCATTGTCAACCGTTCCCGAGGAAGCTTTGGCTCGTCTAAACGGAACTCTTCGTGGTTTGAGCCTCGGTGGTCGGTTCCTCGTCTGCGATTGCAAACTCCAATGGATCATCAACTGGATTCGCACGAGAGATCTGCAAGTTACGAGTCGCGAACGAAAACCACAGTTTTGCGGTAGCCCGCTGAGGCTGCAGGACCGCAGCTTTTATAACATCGATCCTAATGGTAATTAAGCTTGATTTTATTCCCTCAGAAAATTGATAAATAATTCCGCTCTCGAAAACGAGCCGATTCGAATGAAATTTTTTAATATTTTAAATTGACAACGCGATCGTATATTCGTCATCGAATCTTTGTTTCTTCAAACATTCATGGCAAAGGCAAAACCGAAGAGAACAGAAAAGTTGAAACTTTCATTCTCGATCGTTATGACAAGCCACGATTTTCTCTACTACACTTCGAAAAAACCGAACGACCCCGACGAAGTATTCAAAAAATAGAAAAACGGCAGAAAAAAAAATCCGAGAATTTCGTTCCGTTGACAGCCGGACGACCATTTGTCAAAACTTCATTTTCGTAAAGCGAAATTCACGATAAAAAAAAATAGCTTGACCCACGGGGCTTTCGTAGCTTCGGTCACGTCACAAAATTCGTAAAAAAAACGAACAAAATAAAACTTGGAATAAAACTTGGAATTGTATGCGGGTGCGTAAATTTTCAGTTTTTCATGATAATTCCGAAAAAAACTCGGCCACACAAACAAAAAACTGATGAATTCAGGTTCATTTGAACATTTGAAAAGTAAAAAAATGAAGAGAATTGTAAAAAAACGAAATTTTATTTGTAGAAATGACGTGCGAAAGGGCGTCAGAAATAATTGGAATAGGAACGGTTGAGAGTGTCGACACAAAAGAGCCATCGGGTCCGGTGAGCGGAGTCGTCGATGTTTTGCTTCCGACGAGCCGTCCACCGACAACGACTCCCAAGCTGTCGACGACTCGTGCAGTTATCGAAAACACAACACTGGCAGCGAGCACGACAACGCCGAGTACGACGACGACGACGACGACGACAGTGAAAAGAACTGAAACGTCGGTTTCGTCGACGACAACATTCGCATCGTCGACCACGAATCGTCCAACCGGTGCTCGAACTGGCAACGTCGTTGTCGTGCGAACAACTCCTAACTCGATGAAACACAATCAAGATTTGGCTCCTATGCAGCAACAACATCAGCCAAGACCGCCGCTTGTCCTTGGCTCACCTCTGTACAAAACGAAAACATTGGAAAAGGACATAATCGTTAAAGACGTCCTGAGACAAGACAATGCAGTCATTATTTACTGGGATACCGAAGTCTCAAATATACTCGGCTTTCGTGTCATTTATCGATTGTTCGGTGAATCGACTTTCAACTTAGCTCCACCGTTGGAAGCCAGCGAACGGGAATTCAAGATTAAAAATGTTCCCTCTCAGGTATACATTTTATCTGCCTTTTATTTTCTCCTCAAACTCCTTATTGTGTGTCAATTATCTCACATTTTTTACTCACACCTTTTTGTCGATCCTAAAAATATGGGAGTTTATAAATTATTCAAATTCGCGCGAGAAATGATTTTAGTAAATTATACAAACTGACGTTGAGATCTGTCATTTCAATGCGTACGAATGAGTTGTTACGCGTTTTGGGTCAACTTCCGTAAGCCCAGCAGGACGGGATTTTTGTCACAAAATTTGGCGCAGCCATTCCAATTGACTGTGTAAGGCTCTCTTAAAAAGATTTTTGCCGACTGGCGATGTTTGCCGAGATATTTCATTTGGCTGTCAAATAAGAAATTTTATAAAAACTTTGTTGGGATTTTTTCCGGACGAAAGATTCGGGTTCTGGGTGCAAAGCTCGCATGGTATTAATTCGATTTTGGTCGTTGATTGCAGGAATGTATGGTGGTTTGCGTCGTATCTTTGGAAGAAACGAACATGACACCAGCGAACGTGCCTTACAGCCAATGCCGCGAAGTGCGTACAGAAAATTCGCCGACCTCGAACATCGACAAAATAACGATTGCAGCGAGCGCGGCGATTTGTGCGACCGTGGCAGTTGCCTTGATAATATTTCTCGTTGCGCTGCGCCGAAGGGCGAGAAAATTGCACACGTTGCACAGCATCGATCAAACGAAAATGGGGGGACCGATCGCCGGTTTACCGGTAAATTGCTGCTCGAATGTTGGCCCAACCCCGAGTCCCGGGGGTCCGCTCTCCTCGATGGCAACATTGAGCGCTTATAACGCCCAAAAAGAGTGGGATCAAGTGTCCGCTTACAGTAATCGGAGCATTCCACGACCTCGGATCTTCCCCGTCGACAGACAAGGTAGAGTTTCCTTCATTCTTTTCTCATTATTTACCATTTTTTTGGCTCCATTTGCCAGGAAATTTCATTCTTCTTTTTCTTTCTTTTCAGGTTCCATTACGAGAGCTTCTTGCATCGACGAAGGCAGATCTCAAGCGGGTCATTACGGGGGCAAAGTCTCGACCAGATCTTTGGCTGATGGACAATCGCAGCATAGCTTTTCCAATAATTCGTCACGTTACTTCGCTAACGCGGCTCTGGCCACTAATCTCGTTAGCACGAGACCAGGTCAGTGAACTTTCTTTTTGTCATTCATTCGTTATTTTGCTAGTTTTCATAGTGAAAACGAGTTTTTTGTTTAAAACGGAAACGACAATTTTGTTTTTTGCTGTTCGATATGTGAACTCCCACAGATGGGAATGGGAAACATTTTTGGGGCCACAATTCACATTCGAAGTATGCTGGTGACTCAGAAGTCGACGGTTTTTTGTTCGTTTATATTTTTGATGGGCAATCGATGAATTTTGCTGGTTCGATTTTCGCTACGAATGATTCTTAAATAATTGATTGTTTTTATTCTCATCAGAATTACGACAATCAAGACAATCGTTAGCAGCCGCTTCGGACAGAATGTCAAGGAATGGTTTTCCCACGAGTCATTTGCCACCGCACGCTTCAGCACGCAGACAAAGACCGAGATCGCGCAATCGTAATATGGAACAAAATCCACCTCGTCCCGGGAGCAGATACAGTTTAGCCGATTCAACTCACACGTTGAACAATTACGAGGAGAACAATTGGACCGATCACGATATGGATATTTACATGGCGCGTAATCCGACGACGAGAAGTGGTTTGGTACCCTTGTAAATGATCGTTTCTTCATAAAATGCTCAATCGTGCTCGTAAATCGTACTAGTAATATCATTTCCAAGTTTTTTTTCCTCCAGCGAGTGAATCAGATGAACAGTTTCGAGATAAAAAGTGCATCTTTACTTCGTCGTGTGCGCATTGTTTTTCTATGTTTAATGAGACACAGAAATTAGTCCTGCCCTCTCATGGTGGTCTAACTGAGGTTTTTTTCCGTCGAGACGTACTGAGCTTTCGATCGTTGGAATGCAGCAAACGTTTTTTTTTCATTTTCAACTTTCAAATTGACAGAATCGTTTGCACTTTTTTTTGTTTATCGCTGTAAAAATTGATGGAACATAGATTCGTGGGTTTAAAATTTTTTATGAGGCTTTGGAATAAAAATGAAAAATTGGAGAAAAGCCTGCTGCACTCGAAGAAAGTTAATTTCGACGCCAAGAACATGCCTGTTCGATCATTTGCACATGTATCGATAAACTCAAAGAAAATTGATCGAAAAAAAAGAAATTCCTCCAAGTTGTGTCTAGTCTCTTCTGTGCACAGAATGAAAAGTATCATGAAGATCCAGTTGAACTGAATTCAATCTCTGATTCCACTTGTTAATTGTTTCGTGAATGAGCTGCTGAGAAAAAAAGGTGCTTGGCGAAAAGGAATGTGTGAATTAGCAAACTCGTTAATACGTACTACTTGAATTTTTTATCGACTCGTAGACAATAAGAATAGCGATTTTAAAGTAGATGGTAGAAAAAAAAGTCTAAAAAGCAATGAAAACAAATGATTAAAATGGTAGAAAAACTCAAAGTTCTTCATAAACGAAGAATTTAGTGAGGTAATTCTCATTGAAAAACGATGCATGGTGGGCATCCTCGTAAAAATGTTAAAAATCCTTTACATTGTAGATAATAGGACTAAATATTTCGATTAATGTCAAAGCTATACTCGTGGTTTATTCCAAAGACTGTAGCGTGTGACTGAGCTGATCAATTGATTGTTTAGTTTAGGTTACGTGTAAAATTTTTCATCACGTTCGTATTTTTCGTAATAATTAACTTTTTTAAGCATAGACAAAAATATATTATTGAGATAAGCATTTATAGATAGATATATTTGACGTAGTTTTTCGAAAAACATACTAATGCATACCGAAGAACTTGACGTGCGGAAGTACACAAATTATTTTACACAAACTATAGTTATTATATCGAAAGAATAATAAAATAATAACAAAAATTGATGTTAGGTCATTTTAAGGCACGTTTGAAATTATTTCAGTATTTGTACATCCGTTAAATCGTAACCATTCTCTGTTTTATTATTATATTTTTTTTCTAAACTTACCAACTGTGAATACATATTCGCGAACAAATGAAATAAATAAAATGTACTCACCCTGGTATGGCGATACTTTTTTCCCATCGATAGCGGATTTCCTGCACAAATTCGTGCCAAATTTGTGCCAAAGCCCCGGCGCCACCGAGATTGTGAGCACAATGCGCAGCCACGATCGCCAATCGCCAAACCAATCCGTCGACGGCGCAGGTCTTTACGCCTCTCCATGGATCGTCCTCGAGACTGTACGCGTTAATATCGCCGTAAGGAGCTTTCTGAATAACCGAAAAAAATTCATAGTAACATAATTCAATTAACTCAAAATTTGGTTTCCAAATTCAGGAATGAAAAAAAACGAAAATTCTATCTGAAATTCATTACAAATAATTGCGTGGGCGAGAGCTTGCATGATCACTTATAATCGCGAAACGTTACAAGCTTTTTATATTCGTTGAAAGAGCTTATACGTGCGGAGAACAAAAGTCATTGATTTTGAAAAAAAAACGGCTGTAGTAATGGGTCGAAGGTATTTTATAAGCTGAAGAAAATCGAGCTCACCTGATTGTCTTCAGCATCCGGGAATAGAAAGTATAAAATCGGTACAAGAATTTCTTCCGAAATGGGACCTTCGACGTTTTTGCTTCTTTTTGAAGCGGCTCTATTAACGACGTTTGATAACGTCGGGATTCGAGATTCCGTCAAAACGTTGAACGCAGAGCTCAACATGTGATCGCTGTAATCGGCCCCACAATCAGCAGCTTCGCCCAACAAATCGACCATAGTTTTCTGGCTCGCGCAAAGGTGAATAAAATCGGTTAAATATTCACCGAGCAAACAAGCCGGCGATGAAATCATTTTCACTTGCACCGACCATTCGGGCGCCAATTGCGGCTCGAAGTCGGAAAAACCTTCGCTATCGACGACTATGTTTTCCGACATTTGTGGCCAAGTCGCGAAGAGGTTGAGCTCACTGTAAGAATTGTAAAGAAAATTATGATTCCCCTATTTATGAGGTTTTTCTATTCTGTCTCGAAATTCCTAATGGAAACGTCATAATTCATACCCAACGGGATCGAACGTCGCTCCGAACGGCAATTTTCCGAGCTCAGCTACACCTAATGTTTCTCCTTGCATGAAATCGAAATCCGGAGGCTCCTGTGTCCACGTGAAATTCGTCCAATCTTTCAGAACGTATGAAAATCTTGCAGAGACCATTGCTGGCTCTAATCGTATACCACAACCATCACTGATCTTTTGTTTGAACAGTGCAAGCAAGCCTAGAAAATCAAAACATTTCTATGATTTGTTTGAAAAAAGAACGTGTCTCTTTTTTCTAAGAGATTGTGATATATTGTCATGTTCAAACGTAGCTACAAAAGGAGAAAGAAAACTATGAGCAGTTACACGCGTATGTGCGACTTCTCTAATCATTTGAAGATACGAAACTGTGAATAAAATCATTGACTGTGCACCTGTAAGATATCGGCAGTGCGGAGGAGTCTTTTTCAAGTGAATCATTTCCAAATGAGTCGAAGTACCTCGGCCTACGCTAATGCCAAGATAAAACTTTTGCCATTGTTCTTGAACTTGAACTAAAGCTGGTATTTCACTGTTGAATGGAAAACATTTTCTTTTACCAAACAGTGAAATTTTATTACTTATTGTATTCGGACAGAAAAGTTGTGATTTTCTTACCAATTTGCATTGTTTGCTGCTATTGTGAGAGAACTAACAAGAATCTTTATTCTCGTTTCATCAAGGATGGATTGACGCTTTGATGGGACTAAAACAACAAATTCACGAATGCCATAATAACGAGCAATTTCCAAATGGTCGTCTTCGAGGCGAACAAAATCATTTGCTGGGTCTAGAGCATCAATGTGCGCTTGAGTGTGGCCGTCTTCGATATCTTCTACTGTACCTTCGACAGTCTCATCATCCTCGGTTTTCAATTTGAAATGCTTCAAGGCAAAGCCGACATCTGTAGAGAAATGACAAATAATGATTTTGTACAAACTCTTTGTTTCAAACATAGAGAAAGATTATTCTCATGGAGCCATGATATAATAATTAAAATTCAATGTTGTGTGCTTTTATCCTTTACATACCTGCAAAATTGAGTTCCTCTGATCTTTGTGTCCATCCTAAATTGATAAAATCTCCTGGTTTCAAAGTGGAACCGATCTTTGTCTGTGGCAATTTCCATTCGTGTATAATTTCCTCCAGACGTGCAACAAAGACTTCCCATTCTGATGCTGTTGTGAAATCATGATGATAAAAGTCCTCGATTTCGATATTGTGCATTTTTATGTTTTTTTGGTTATCATCAATGTTTAAACAATTAAACTTTCACGAGTTCACTCCGCGGGGTGCTGTTCACACATCATGAAAAATAATTCACATTAGAGTAATTAATGTTTATAATTTTGATGATTAATTCTGTGATAGTAATAACGTCAACTTGGAAGGTTAAGGTTAGGGAACTGTCGTTTCTTCTGACAGATCGACAGCAGGTTGTACAATCAAAAGATAAACATTGGACCTGATTGGACACCCCTGTGAATATTGGCCCCATTGACTCAGTGAATTTGGATTTTCGAATTCTTTCTATTTTTGATGTGATGCAATTCTATGTGATGCTTGAGTCTGCCCTGTTCGTTGATAAACAGAAAAATTTGTTAAAATTAATTAGAGTTTTAATGACAAAAATTTTTTTAAATAGTTTGTAAATTTAGATGATGTATTTTACATCAAGAAATATGAACTCCCAAAAAAGCTTCCCTTTGAAGCGCAAATCGTCAGTCGGTTACGAATTTCATAAGTGAAAAAATTGTCTTATATTTTTTCTTTGAAAAAATGAAAACAAACACCGAATGCGTGCATTTCGTTGGATTTATTTTTAGGAAAAATGATACACCATTCAACACTGTTAATGTTAAACCGTACACCATCAAATGGCCACCAAACGATTTGCGAAAAATACTTTTGATATAATCAATAGCAAAGAGGGTTTTAGAAAAGCGAAAGGACACACCGCGCATTACAATAAGGTATAACTTCAAAACAAGTTGAGTCGAGTTGCACGGCTTTCGTGCATATCACTCACACAATCGTCGGAGAACTGCGTGGGGAGCGTGGGAGTGAAAAATCAGGAGGCGTGACGGTAGATAAAAATTATCGAATCACGCCGGAAGAGTGTGTGTCGTCGTCGGGTACTCGAGTGTAGTATAAACGCTTTCACGTACGTGTACACGAGCCAGTGTCGATCTTGACGGGGTTGTCAAATCGTACTCGTGTCAGCAAAGAGAGTCTGCTCTGCATTGAAAAGAAAAACACAAAAACATATTGTTTTTATTTTCGTGTTTTAAAAATTCGACGAAAGTTTTAACTAATCGTAAACAATGGAAACTTACGAGAGTGTGCTTCTCGTTAAATCGGAAGTGTTCGTCTTCAAAATTCCTCCACGTACATCGAACAGAGGCCATCGGTGAGAACTTCATTTTTCTTTCCTTTTCTTGCATTTTTCTCTCTTTTTTTCTTTTCTCTCGTCATCACTAACTGTACTCTAAATTCACATTATTATTATTCTCAAAATGTAACTCGTATCGTATTGTTGCCGAGTGTGGGAATATCGAGAAATGACGCCTCCTCAACTTTCACTTATCAGTTTCGACGAAAGAACTATCTCTCTTTCTCTTCAACTCCCGCGAGTTTTTTGCTCTACTCCCCAATCATCGTAATATTTTTGAAAGACCTAAAAAAAAAACAAGTTTCGTGAATGAGAGAAAAAAATTTTCCTCATATATTTGATAAATAGATCATTATTTTCAACTTTTACATGCTTTTTTCGAACCTTTCAATAACACTATTAGAAAAGATATAGGAAAAACAACATAAAAATCTAGAAATGTCTGACATCCTCAATCTTTTGTTGTTCACAGAGCAGCAGACTGGAGCTTGCAAGAGCCATCATGGACAGGACGAATGCGTCTGGTGTCACAGGGAGATTCAATAACGATTAAGCTTGAGGATAAAATAACAGGAGAATTATTTGCAAAGTGTCCAATAGAGACTTACCCAGGAATTGCTGTGGAGCCTGTGACAGATTCGTCTCGTTATTTTGTCCTGAGGATTCAGGACGACAATGGTCGATCTGCATTCATCGGAGTAGGCTTCCTCGACAGATCGGATAGTTTTGATCTCAATGTCGCTCTTCAAGATCACTTCAAATGGCTCAAAAATCGTGAACAGATAGAAAAGGAAAAAGAAACACCTAAGCAAGAATTGGATCTCAGGTTCAAAGAAGGCGAGACGATTAAAATAAATATGAAAATTACAGTAAGTTTGTTATCTTTCCACTTTAATTTATTCAGTTTACAAATCAATTTTACAGTAGTGTGGTTTGAATGCACTGCTTATTGTCGCAAATTCATTTGCAATTACAAACAACTGGAATCACAAAATTTTTTTTTCTTACAACAACAAACCCCTTACGATAATTTGATAATTGTTACCAATTGACTTTTTGTACAGAAAAAAGATGGTAGCGAAGTATCGTCAAAGACGAAACCACGTGCTCCAGTAGGATTAGGACTGCCACCACCTCCAGGCGGTGTGAAAATTGCCCCACCACCAGCTCGAACCCCAACGTCGTCGCCGGCTCATAAGCCTGCAGCAAATCCACAGGTTCAAGGTCAGACAGGATCAGAATGGGGCGAATTCGCGAGTGCCTCCCAACAGCAACAACAAGCAGCTGCTGCGACTCCTTCGACCAATGCAACTTGGGTACAATTCTAAGCCCAAGAATTATTAAAAGTATATTAAAAAAAATTGGAGGAAATAATAAAAACGCGGACTTACAGGTGAGAAACTTAGATTTCGCGAATTACTGTGAAAAATGACGAAAGAAAGAAAACAAACGTACATACTCGACGGCGTACGTATACGATGATAATAATGTATTATATCGATATAGTGAAGTATAGACGCGCGTGTTCACCCGATTTCGAACTCTCGGGTATTTTATTCGTTTAAGTGGCAAATAGTACACAGGATAATGTTTACGAAGCAAACAAAAACAAGAAATTGTAGTTAGCCGACTGTGCTACATGTTTATTATAGTGGTTTTCTTCCCAAAACTTAGTGGGTCGTTAAAACCTCAGTAATGGGAGTCGATCGAGGGACTGGGAGTGCAGAAAAGACAGTTCGGCATAAAGTGTCGACAGAATGCTTGCAGTTTTTTTTATTATTTTTTATTATTTCATGAGAAAAGGTTAAAGGTAAATTTTGCTGACTCGAAGAATGTTGAGAAAAATTATTCTGACCGGATAAAGAAAAATTGGGAATAAGGAAATTGTAATCGGAAAGACAAAATTTCGACAATTATTGTTCGTGCGTTTGAAAAAAATCTTCAGGCTCGTTTCAAAACGATATAATTTGTGAGAAATAATATTATATATTTATCGATTATTCGAGAGAGTTGGTCACGGGACGAGGCTGAAAAAGTAGATTGTGAGGTCATTAGTCGAGATCGATAAATTGCAATATTAATTGTTCAATCTGCCAGTGGCGTTTGTATATAACGAAAAAAGATCAGAATCATCCTGTAGTTTTTAAGATAAACAACAACAAGCCTAAATTCTTCGTAATTTAATCCAGTTATAAATGAAAGAAATACTTAGCAACCATATTTCAGAGTTATTGAAATATTTTTTCATGTTACATCCCCCGACACTATTTTTATTCCTTCGTCGTGTACTTTAAAAGGTAAATGAGGGGCGGAGGGGGGGGGGAGGAAACAATCGAGAAATAAGCTGAAACGGAAATAAATTGAAAAAATGGAAAATATTAATCGTACATATATAAATATATTTAGATATATGTATATCGGCCCAAGCATGCTTATTTTCGTACGAACACGAGAGTCTAACGAACTTTCTTTGTAAATACGGTAACTCTCATGTTTTGCCTTTCCGATTCTCATAAATGTTATTCATTGTTGTTGAAGTATTTCAGAGAATATAAACGAATAATAAGGGTACATCGATAGACCGAGTTGAGTTTTTTTTTTTTCCGTAATTTCTTTAGTGACAAGAATCAATGAAAACAATGCACATACTCGTTAATCATTATTAATAATGTTTTATCCGTTTCCCTACATTACAAATATGCAATTTGAAAAAGCCACATTGTTTTTTTCCCTCAAAATTAATACTTTTAATAACGCCAAAATTCAATTATCAAGTTACCAATACGATAGAAAAGCAAAAACTAAGATTTTCAATTAATTTCCTTTGAGATTTGTCAATACGAAATTGTTTATCGAAACATATTTGTGTCTGAAAACGTATGTGTGAAACATTATTAATAACGTTAAATACAATTTCTAATACTAATTATTTTATCGTGCCGAATGTGATTTCTGTTTTTTTTTTGTCTTCTTTTCGAAAGATATTTAACATATCGCGGTATTTGTACATAAGGGTGTGGGTATAAGTTAACTTGTTGGTGACAGTGAGACGAAAAAGGAAAAACCAAACCGACGCGACTTGTACTGATGAAGCTTGAATTTATTGCTTGCCCTGTGTGTTTCAATTTACAAATGCTATGTAGTCTGTATGATATACACTGTATTTATTATCAAGTGGAAAAGAAAAGAAAAAAAAAATAACAAAACAAACGTACAAAGTCTGGTGTAGCGTTGAAAATGATATTGCGTTTAAAAAAAAGAAAAGACTAAACTGCAAGTTAGTTTATCGCCCCAATTAGTATCGCAGTCGTCTTTCGCATTCAAAAAGCGAATCGCATTCCAGCGTATATACAACACATATATATTTATATATATATATATAATATAAACATATAAATATGCTTCTGTTTCTTTCAGAAGTGTAAAAAAACTGTACCGCATTCCATAAAGTTGTTTTGCTGAGTCCAACGTTGTTGAAGGTGGAAAATTCTATGATTATTCTTTAAATTTTGCAAAACATTTATTTTTCGTTCAATCCCTCGATTCTTAATTATTTCAAATATTCAGTATTTTCAAAGTTTCTTCATGCCTTTTACTTATGGATTCATTTTGCCCTGTGGCCTAATATTTTCGTGCTACTCGTTTTTTTCGTAATCGTAATGGAACAAAAAAAAACAAACTGTACGTTTGAAATATATCAAAATAAGAGTTGGTTCGAGGGTAAAGAATTTTCCTCCACTGGCATGAAAACGTATTTTTAAGGTACACACTTAGCTTATAGGAATAAAAAGGTGTATCGATGAGATAGGAAAAAACTTGATAAATAATTGCCGACGTATAATTCTCTATCGTACTGTATATTTAGTGTTTTCTTTGTCCATGATTAATAAATGGCCATTATTTAGCACACTCGAAAGTCATTTTTAACGTACATGTTTTGTTTGTTTGTTTTTAAAACAAATAAAAAGTTACTCGATAG
This sequence comes from Venturia canescens, assembly GCF_019457755.1. Taxonomy (NCBI): domain Eukaryota; kingdom Metazoa; phylum Arthropoda; class Insecta; order Hymenoptera; family Ichneumonidae; genus Venturia; species Venturia canescens. Next base: position 7,922,922 of record NC_057425.1, read on the forward strand.
GGAGTTACGCTTGCTGGAAACTTATCCTAGAGCGATTGGTGGGTTCTCGTTTTTTTCTCTCTTTTTCTCTTTATCCTTAAATTGAATGCTGCGCTTCCTTGATGGGTTTCACCCGAGATCAAGCATTAACAACGTTTATTACGCGATACGTTGAGCCGTAGACTCCTCATTGCCATTGCACGATTGAAATGGCGTTGCACCGGACGTTGAAGCTGTTCAGCCGCCAGTGTTAAATTCTCATCGCATTCAATGCTACTGAGAACGACTAGAAGAACGCCCAATACCTGTTCGACGAAATTAAAATTTTCTCACTTATTCGAGTCGAATATCAACTTTTCAATTGTGAATGGAGTACACGAAGAATTGAAGTGAAAATTACCAGGCAAACGATAATGAGCAGTGTATAAATGTGTATGCTCGCTGCAGGAAGCGATTCAACTTCTTTCAGAGCTTCGGCAGCATCAGTGAGATCAGGCTTCAATTCCAAAGCGTGACGAAGATGTACAGCAGCTTCTTGAAAGTGGCCGTAAGCCTTGAATATTTGTCCAAGAGTGAGATATTGTTCCCAGGCATTACGGTCAGGCGGTTGGAGTTCCAACGAGCGTCTCGCTAAGTACGTTGCATCGTCTAAATATTGTAGGGCGAGCAACACTCTTGCTAGATTCAATAAAACCTCCGCATTGTGGGGCGAGACTGCAAGTGCTCGCCGGAAACACTCGATCGATCTTTGTGCGTTTCCTTTTATACGCCAAAAATTACCGATTTGATTGTACAGCTGAACGGATTTTGGTTTCTAGAGAGAACAGTGAAACAAAACAAATTCAATTGTCTTCCGATACCATCTTTTTTGCAAATTTTGTTGAGGAAAATGTGGCAGATCCTCTTTACCTCCTTTTTGGCTTTTTTTAAGCGTCTCTCCAACAGATCTATATCAACATCTGTGACTTTGCCGTTACTCTTTTTAAACATAAGAGCCACGTGTGGCTCCGGCACAAGAGGATGCTTGTTTCTATTTGCGACACCCACCAAATTATCATAGTATGTAAAATTTACTGGTTTGCCACAATCCAGCACAATATCGTCGCACTGCTGACCTGGCGAACAAGCGTACTGTTCGGTCGATATATCCGTCGATGACGGATATGGCTCTGTTATGTTGGGTGTATCCGTCAATATGTACGATGTAAAGCGTCTGCCAATGGTACCAAAGTTAGGGCTTTCATAACGCTGAAAGAATAGCAAGCCACACACAAATACTAACTACAGGCAAAAACAGAAAACTACATAACGACTATTATTAAAACATATTCATTTTTTTTATATCAGTTACAGAAATGTATCTATATGAAAAATAAATATTCGGTATCATCATCAAAGTTTATAAAACTTTCAAAAAACATGTATTGAATATCAAAAATGAAACAGAAGAATTTTCAAATGTGCTCTAAAACAGCTTATATTGAAAAATTATATTTTTGTACCAATATTTGGAAAAATTATTATCGAATCATCGAGTTTGTTATGTGTCGTATCTATCTTTTGAAATTTCTGTATAGTCCAGCTATAGTTGATGTTCTTTTTCTTCATTGTTAGGTTCAGTATCACTGTTGTTTTTTTTTTTTAAATAATTCATATCACCCAAAACCAACCAATTACAAGAAAACTAGATAAAACAAACATTTTTACTCATTTTACTTACAGCTTTCGTTTTTAATTACACAAACATTAATTTTATCACAAACAAGATTGAGATTCCATTTCTGGAGAATTTTTTTGAAGTTATGAGAAAAAATAATTCATTGACTGTTTTTCAGAAAATTTTCAGCAATCGATGTAAAGCTTTTGACGATAAACGAAATTCTGCAGTAACCATTTGAAATGATGATAAAATTGCAAATCACATATTTTTCATGAGTGAAACTAAGTGTCATTAAAATATGTACTCCAAGTTCATGCATTTGTGCATTTCCTAATCCAGACACAAAGTATAGGGAAAAAATGAAGTTGAGAAGTTTGCATCGTTGGAATGTAACGAAAACAGAAATTTATACAAAATATCGAAAAAATGGATCAATCATTACGCTGATTCATGTTGAAAAACGATCTAAATCTGTCGCATTACAACGAAGTAAACTACGATAAATACGTTATGAAATTGCAAGAGAACAAAATTCCTCCAAAACTCACCGTTCATGATCATCACTAATAAAGTTATTGTACTCGTTACAATAAACTTGAATTTTTTCGTGATTTTCGGACGAAGCTGTTTTGCTCCATCCTTGTCCACTACCAAGACTAGCAGTGGTGGCCAAAATATCGAAAACCGGATCATCTTCAAGAGAACTGGGGAACTGGGTAGCTTTGATAACTCTATCAGCACTAAGCCTCCAGGAAGTTCTGGAATTTATAAGCTTCACCTGAAAGATGAGAAAACAAAGGGCGTAACTTGCAACACGACCGTGTGCCCACATAATGCACTTGTCACCCTCGCCCCACGCCCCTCTTTCAACCGTTCACTTTGTTCACGCACTGATTTCTTTCCCTTAATTAATATAAACGATGGAAAGATTTTTTAATTTTCTTTCCGAACGGACTCTGTCATTTGTTGAAAGGCATCGAGACAAGGACAAAGGCGCGAAATCGCCCACTGATTATCAAAATCCCATCGAGATCATCAACAATCTTCTATGAATTTGCACACATTTTTTTCTCTAGTCACTGCGCCATCTATGATGTTGGAATATTTACAACACCCCACATATAACAGACTACTAAACAAAGAAAGAAAGAAGATTATGTGATCTACATTTTTTTCCAGCGTCCATGAGTTTTTTAGAAACGTTAATTGAATTAGATCGCACAACTCGTTGGAAAAAATTTACGAAAAAGTTCTAAACCGGCCCTTTATTTATTTATTCCATAGTGGGTAAATGCTTTTTCAGGACATATCGAGTCGGGACAAAGCTGAAAGTTATCGGACTGTAAAGGGATTATTTGGAGTACAATTTTTTTTTGGAATATTGGTTTTCAATTTGAAACGAACGTCGAACGTCACGTCGCTCAACATTACTCGGTCGGATCCGTAAAGTCGAATTATACTCAGTCGGCAGTGCAATCACAGGGTTTTACTGACTAATATCGATAAAACAGAGCATGCCACAAATTTGAATTTAAATTGATTAATCAATCGTTTATTTATGAACATACCCTGCTAATAAATTTAATGATAATAAAAAAAATGAACATTTTCATGCTTCCGAAATAGATAAAAATTGTGAATTTCTTTTTTAAATTAAAAGAGAATGAGATCCGCGGCAAATAAATCTACCGGTTGTAATTTTCATCAGACCAAAAGTTTTGGAATTGTACGAGAACATCAGACATTGAAAATATGTTATTACAAGTTTTATATTTTCAAGTGAATCCAAATGAAAAATCGTTCGAAAATGATAAAGTAGTTTAGGTACTCTCGAAGAATCGGCTGAGTCCAAGTGCCAGTTTTGACGATGTGACGTTTTCCCAAATTGACCGCTCCAAGTAGCGCCACTCCATAAGAGAAAACCCCATCTTCTCCGGCGATCTCCTGCTCCTGCTTAATTCTGGTTCGCATTGAATCGCCCGGAACAAACCGTCACGTAGCAGATTTCTGATTTTTATTATCGCGTACTAAATATTACAAAAAAACACCGCGTAGTTTGCGAATCCAACTGTAATCCGAACCGTGTTTTTCATCGAAAATCAGTACAAGTTTGAGCGTTCAAAAATTACCAACGACCATCGGGTAAGTACAACTTTTCAGCACAATAAAATAACACGGTCGTTTATGCGATGTTTTGAAACGTTTTCTTTTGTCATTTTGGGACGATTCCTGCTGTTTTTTGGTTCAAAGAGTAGTACAAACGTCGTAGAAAAGTTCAGCGAGCTCCCATAGAATCATAATGCTATATTTACACAGAAATGATCAACTTTTCCGTCAATATATTTGTGTACAGGCGTTTTCGGTCATAACAAAGATCGTGCCGGTTCGAGGAACAGCTATAACGACAACGAACTTCAAATACTCTGAGTCCAGCAAGTTTATTTCGAGCTGCGCATTATGTTTTTTTTTTCTTTTTGTTAGCTGCGAATTTTTTTTTCTCAGTGACGAATCATGGGAAGTCCCGCCGATCTCGCATGCAGCTCAACGGGTTCAATGAAAATTGCCTTCTTTGCTTGCGTTTGTTTTGCTATTCGTGATTGTTTTTCCTGTGTATATATGATGGCATCCCATCGATATATGCCAATATAAAATTCGTTTATTTAAAAACCCCACAACTTTCACGTAGCATTGTAATGATAATTAAACACTTCGATTTTGTACACGAAACACAGAATTTCGCAACACGATATAATTTGCTGTTCCTCGTATCCGATTCGCCGTCTCTTTCTTTCCCATGGTGCTTTATCCAATTTACAAGTACCGAGCAACGGTAGAAAAAACTGATCAATTCTCGACCTTGTACGAGTTTTGAAAGTTCGAGGAGTGTGGGGGGGATCGAACATAACGAAATAATTTCAGTGACATCGAGAATTGAATTTTATGGGGTAGACTAAGTATTACAATCTCGAAAAAACGTAAACTTTTTATTTCAAGGATGTAAAAAAATGAAACCGTCAAAATACAAATCGACGTAATTCTCGTCAAAATAGTATTTAAAAAAATAATGAAAAAATAGAAAAAATAATTTCGTTAATTCGAGCAAAAAGTATCGAGAGTCAGTCGAAGAAACGTCCTTTCCTGCGCCTTTGTATGTCGCTCGACGAGAAGTTTATCTTCAGTCGCGCATTGTGCACAATCCGTGATATCGAAACGACTCGCAGTTAATCAATACTGTCATATCGTCGAGACCTGTTCGAGATACAGAAAAAATTGCTTCGCGTGCTTTTTTCTATGCACAAAATAGAAGTGTGGGGTGTCAGATATTCGTTAAATTTATTTCCCCAGTCCATGTTTTCATTCAATTTTTTCAAACATAAATACTCAAATTAATGACAAAAAATTTGGTAAAAACACTTGAATCTCGTTATTTTTTTATGATTTATTAACACTCATTACATTTTTCAGAAGTCAATGGCGAACTCGAGTAAAAAGAACCTTTACAACGAGAAAGACATACGATCGGTAATCCCGGAAGTCCATGATCCCTTGATAGAAATATGGGCGCCCGAGTTGAAGAAACAAAAGAGCTATTGGCAAGTGGGAACGTCCCTGGTAAGCCGAGTTAAAATAAGTGCGCTTTCAGAGGCTGCCGCGATATGCGTACGGAAAGCAGCAATAATAACAGGAACAGCATCGGAGAATTACGAGCCCATAGAGACCTTGGGCACCACGTTCATTAATATAAACAAAAATGTTCGCATTGAGGCTCACGTGACGAGATCGAGAGACGTGGCCCCCTACGTGGTGGACGGGATCATCGGTTTGGACGTGTTAAAAAAAGGCTGGGATTTGGATCGCCAGAGACGAATGTTGAGTCGTAAAAGCGATCTCGTAGCGATGTCACTATTGCCAGCGAAATATTTCATTTCGGATTACCCGAAAAAAATACGAGACAGCTTGAAAAAAAGTGTCAGGTCCGAAGAGCGAGGTGGTTGGGCTTCGGTTTCGAGGCGCTTGGAACAACTGCGATCGTATTTACGACCGGACGTAAACGACGATGAGCGCCCCGCTGTGATCGACGTTCTTGACGATTATAATGACTGCTTGTATTTACCAAGCGATATTATCCAAGCAACGAAGTTGTTAAAATACCCTATAAAATCGAAAGCCAACGACATCTTTGCCATTCCTCAAACCGAGCACAGTCAAGTATACTGGGATGAAATCGAAATCATTATCACTGATTTATTACGACAGGACATCATTAGAGTTTCAACGAGTCCGTACAACTCTTCTGTCGGCTTGATCGACAAGAAGCCAGATGCGCGCGGTCACATTGACCATCGCCTCGTTATTGGCTTTAGCGAGTTGAACGAGCGCTCGCAAAGGGAAACTTTTCCGATTCCCGATATCTACGATGCTATCGACGAACTCAACGGCTCCAAATACTTCTCCGTACTCGATTTGGCCTCGGCCTCTTATCACATTGCAATCGAACCGCAGGACTGCCGCAAAACTGCCTTCACCACCAGAAGCGGACGGTACGAATTTCGACGAATGCCTCCCTGCATAAAAAATGGCGCTGAATACATGCAGTGTCTGATGAACAAAGTTCTCGAAGGAATCAGAGGAGAACAGGTACGGAGAGCTTTCAAAACGATTTTTATTTTCTAATTATTATTATTCATTTTCAGCATAAAATTTAGTGTATTTAGGGAGAAACATGGACTCAATTCGAACGGTTGATTCGTTGCAGGTTTTCGTGTCCCACGACGATATTCTCGTATATGCTCCAACGATGGAAGAGCACGAGTTCCGAATACGCAAAGTCTTCGATCGTTTGCGTGCCCACGGCTTGAAATTGCGTCCAGGAAAATGTCAGATGTTCAGATCGAGGGTTTTGTATCTCGGATTTTTAATAACTGACGAGGGAATGCTTCCCGACCCGGAGAAGATCGAAAAGTTGCAAACGCAACCAAGACCCCAGACTGCCAGCGACTTGAAATCTTTTCTCGGCTTGTTGTCCACGCATAAGCGTTTCCTCTCCGATTATTCTAGTCTGTCGCAACCCATGTGGGATTTACTGAAAAACGAAAAGTTCCATTGGACCATAGAAGCTGCCGAGAGCTTCGAAAAGTTCCGTACCATGCTCAAGGAAGATCTTTTACTTCATTATCCCGACTGGAGCCGCCCATTCGTCATTAAAACTGGTGCCTCCAAGTACGGCATCTATGCTGGGCTCTTCCAAAATGTCCCCAGACATTCACAAGCCCAACCCATCGCTTGGAATTCCAGAAAGTACACTTCTGCGGAATCGAAATTATCTCGAGACATGCAAATTTCTATTGCTTCAACTTGGGGAACGGAGACTTTTCGTCGTTATGTACAAAACACAAAGTCCCTCGACGAAGTCGCGGGACTTCGGAATATGTCGCTCCGAAATTGAAATTGAAATACCAACAGTTTCGAAGCTCACGAGCACCCTAACGGAATATTTTTCTGTTTTTTTTTTCTTGGCGACTCCAATGATGTCGGTCCAATCTCCTTGTTTTGGCCAAATTCCTATAATTTCAACAGGGAAATTGAACGATTTTAAAAACGGCAAAATCAGTCCGTTACATTTCAGTTCGAGCATCAGGACTGCACAATTTCACTCCCAGTCTTCGTTTTTCACATCGAGCGCCTTTTTCATAGTCATACAAAATATGACATTTCATAAATATGTGATTTAATTATAAACAAACTCCATTCTTTTTATATTACTAAAAGAATTCCACTTTTTTTGTTACGTGTTTCATGGTATTCTGTAGTTATAAAATGTGTTACACTTGAGTGAAAAACAACACAATTTTAGTGTTACGAGCAACGGGATATTCACATTGTTGAAACGCTACGAAATCTCTTTCATTTACCACTCTTCATTTAAGAGTTTGAGTTATCGTTTTGTTCTTATAAATACAAAAGAACCGATTTATTGAGTAAAATAATAAAGTGGAAAAATACGTTGTATAGAAACGTAAACTTTGATACCACTGAAGAATAATAAATGTTTGTATTTTTTTCATAAAATAAAGATAATTTTGTGCAAATAAATACAGACGAATTCCTCATTATTGAATTTATTTTTACAATCGTTCGTTACGGAAATGACAAAATTGTGTCAGAATCCGGGGTAAGCTGTCATCGATTGAGTCGCCATGAGTCGGCGACTCGGCCAGTTTTTCTTGATCGCACCCTTGCAAATTCCCGATAGACCAGAAAGTAGAGTAAGAAATATTTAAATTTGGTAGAAAATGGGCACGGATGGAAAACTTTTTAAGGATTGATCGATGAATTTATAATTTACGAAACAACGGATTTTTCGAAGCGGTTACGATTCCCAGCTGTCAAAGCTTCAAAAGACACTTTTCTGAAAAAAAAAAAAAACCCCGTTGGCGGACTCGAAATTTCTCGAATTTCTTTAACCTTTGCAACCTCGATGGCTTTATTAAATCAGTAAACGAGTTTTTTTCTCTCCAATTCTTAATCTCGGGCAATGACTTCAAGAAACAACGTATTACGAGCATGAAAATTCCTGAAAATGTCACATTTGGGTATGTCATATACGCTAAATATTCATGTCGAGTTAAAAAGGTTATGAAATATTTTGCAGGTTTTTATTCCGTTTTTATAAAAAAATACAGATTTGTCGGGTTTGAATGTCACATGAATACATCAGCCTGGAATAATCCATTCGGAAAAAAAAAATCGGAAGAAAAATGAATTTCATTTGGAGCAAGCCGTTATTCGAGTGGCCCACGAAAAAAAAGTTTCGTATATTTGTAGTGTTTCACGATTGAGCAGGCTCGACGAACCTTTCTGTACCGCCTTTAACCCCGATAATTATTGGTCGACAGGGTGCTGAATGACAACAAAATGTTATCGAACGAAGCGATGAAAAACAAGACTCGGGTCCACGAGGAGACAAAACCCAAAGAAACATGCCCAGAAACATCAATGCCGGCGATTTGTTTACGAATACCGGAGATGAAAAACGAACTGTCTTATTGGTTGATTCTCTCGTCACGGGTGACGCGCTTGAAAATAAACACGTTGCGCGAGAGCGTGAAAATAAGGACGAAAGAAGCGGGCGTAATAGAAGGAACGTTGGCGGAGGGTTACAAGCCAGTGGCGACTCTGGGAACCGCCATAATCCACATTTTCAATAGACCAGTAAAGGTTCACGTGACGCGCTCGAAGCGAGCGTCGCCGATGGTTTGCGACGGCGTTCTTGGGAACGAATTTCTGAACGTTATTTACGGCTCTCCGCCGAATTATAAAGTCAGTGGAATCCCACTGACGTACCCAATGTCAACAGGGGAAGAATTGATTCCTGATTACACTCTGAAATTACATCGTGCCATGGAGGAAGAACGCGTCGCTTATGAAAACGGGCAGTGGGCCACGATCTCCGAGAGACTGAGCGAAGTACGCAAATATTTACCGTGGAAAGTGGCCAACAGTTCTCTCGAACCGGTTCTCGAGATATTGGAGGATTACGCTCATTGTTTTCATCTGCCCGAGGAAAAACTGACGTGCACAAAGTTACTAAAGTACAAAATAACGTCGAGCAACAAAAAAGTCGTTAATGTACCTCAGCCTGCATTAACCTCAAAAGATTGTAACAAGATCGATTCTCAGGTTGAATGTTGGCTTCGGGATGGTATAATACAACCCTCGAATTCCCCTTACAATTCACCGATTTGTCTGATCGAGAGCAAGCCCGACTGTCACGAAAATGGGCGTTATTATTTCGCCCCCGATTTCTCCGAGCTCGAGAAGAAGTTTGCGAGCGATACGTTCCCGATACCCGACATAACCCAACTCGCGGACGTTCTCTGCGGCTCCAAATATTTTTCGGTTTTCGATTTAGCCTCAGCTTGCTTGCAGATCGAGCTCGAACCCGAGGACCGTCAAAAAACGGCATTTTCAACGAAAACAAAGCGTTACCAGTTCCTACGCATGCCGCTCGACATAAAAAATGCACCGCAAACTATTCAACGACTGTTGAATCGCGTCCTCGACGACATGCTTCGCTCTCCGAGCACGGCATTCGTCATTCACGACGACATAATCGTCCACGCCCCCACGATCGAGGAGCACGAAGTCAGAGTGCGAAAATTGCTCTCGAGAATCGAAGCGGCTGGACTGAAATTGCAGCCGTCCAAATGCCAAATGTTTTCCAAGAGCGTTCGTTATTTCGGTCATTTAGTTACGGACAAAGGTCTGCGTCCAGACCCGGAGAAAATACAAAGAATACAAACCTACGAATTGCCAAAAAATCGACATTCGTTCAACTTTTTTCTGGGACTGTCCAACTGTTACGAACGTTTCGTGCCGAATTATGCTGAGATTATTAAACCGATGAGCGATTTGTTTACTGACACGAATCACGAGGCGCCGACGACGACGAGCGAAACTATCCGAAGTTTCCAGGCTACACAGACAGCTTTTTCCCAAGAGCTTCTGCTCCACTATCCCAAGTGGGACGAAACTTTTATACTCGAAACCAACACCTCGGATGTTGGCGTTCGAGCTGCTCTCTTACAAAAAAACCCTAAAAATGGAGAAACCTTTACCATCGCTTACACTTCGAGATGCTACACTCTCGAAGAATCCTCCTACAAAGAATTCCATCGAGTCCATCTCGCTGCGATCCATGGTATGGATACTTGGTATCGGTACCTCAACCCGATAGGTTACAAAAAAATCATTCTCAGATCGCCCGAACCCTCCGCCTTCAATTGGTACATACATCGCCAGTGTGCTGATTCCGATGTTCTCGAACTTTTCGCGCTTTTGTACTGCGGCACGGATTTGATCATCGAACCTCTTTTTTCGAAGGAAGAACATTTGTACGATAAAATGCCGTTCCCCCATTATTCGCACATGGAAAACGAAATATAGAGACTGATTTTCATCATTGAATTACTGGCATATTTTTATATGCCAGTAGCCTAATGGTATTTTCACTTTGTACTTTGGAGGTTAACCCAAGTGTTTGCTACGCCACAAATGAGAACGTATAAGTGACAATAAAACTGTCATTTCGAGTCTTCACTCGTGTCTGAGCCCGCTCGAGGGTCTCCTTTTTTTTTACGAATATCACCCGTTCGGCCTTTTTCGAGAGTTTTTCCTAAGAAAAACTCTTGAAATCCTTGTATTCCGCGCGATGTATAAAAAATGGAGAGCGCTCTCATCACGTGTGTCCATCGGCTGTTCTAGCGACTCGAAAAATATTTCCGTCAGCTTACACTTTTTTTTAGGCTTTTAGCTTTAATTTTTGCTACTCACATATGTAATTTTTTATTTTTTATTCCTTTTAAGCTCCTTTTATCAACAAACACTGACATTGACAGTGCTAACACAGAAGGATTTTTAGAATTGTGTATAAAAATATGCTAGACAACGATGAGGCCCGAAAGCTGTTGCGTGCTCGAGACAAAGCGTACGCAGGCCTCGCGTAGCCTTTGTCTTTCAATACTTGGAACCGAGCCGTTGTTGCTGATACCGTGTCTTTCGCAGTATTCAATTTGAAAGTAATTCAAAATTAATTCACACAGAAAAAATAGCGTGACAACTCCACTAAACAACAATAAAATGATTCTCGATCTGTTTTTGTTAATATATTTACACGTTGGAGAAAACTGAGCGTGCGATATTTTTTATCAAATGAAAACGACTGGCGGTGAAGCCTGATTCGCTGATGGTCGCGTGGTGGGGGGCGCGAAGCAGAGGTGAAGCCTAACTAGCTGGAGGACCCATAGTGGGGCACGTGAACCGGTGGTGGTGCCTGAATGGTGCGCTTATGCTAAAGGATTGATTTCTTATTCTCTGCACTGTCTTTTTCATCAGTTATGGTTCAACGTCTTATTAGAAAAAATTTTATTTAACGAGTCCTCGCATCTAAATTGTTAATGTCATACGAGAAATTTTGAAAGAAGTTTCCATTCAAAGAGAATTTTCCATTCAATTACAAAATTCCAAAGATTTAATTTGTGAAGTTTGCCTTCGTGAGTACAAACTTTAGAAATATTTGATTTTCACAAACTTAGATATTTGCTTCAAAATGATTCTAACAAAGGAGTTGATTTGGCCTGAACAGCGAAGAAGGAAGGAATGTTTTATCACATTTTCTTTTTTTCATCCGTCTTTTCCATTGTTTTTACGTCTAAACGGCGAAGAAACTTTTAGGAGAGGGGAAAGGAATGTTCGTGTAATCTGTGCTTACAGCGGCGAAATTGTACAATCCGAAACCGGTGACAGGTGTATTAAGAAGATAATTTAGATTTCGCAGAAAAAGTCCATTTTGAACTTTTTGGAAGTCATTCGCATTGCTGTAGACTGAGTTCTAAATCGGGCTTAATTTTGAGATTCTTTCGAATCTCGCTGATTCGTCAAGAAATTAAGCGGATAATGCGCAAACTAATGTTTAATTTTCAGTTTTTTATTGGATATTAATAAGCGTATATCGAGTCGTCAACATTAATTCCAAAAAGTTGTTTACGTGAAAGGTCTTAACTCGAATATCGCCCCTAATCAATGCCAAAGCACCTATATATAAGCAACTAGAAAAAATTATTGAAATGTCGGAGCTCGTATAGTAATCCTGCTTATTGCTGCCTCTATCATGGGCATGGCAAAAAACTCCATAGTTTTTAGTTCTTATTATTTTAAATCATTATCGTTCTGCCTTATCCACATAGAAAGCGATTGAATTTTTAAATATGGAAGAGAATTGAGATAAAAAATGGATTCCCTTGGAGATTTTAATCGGAAATTCGCACCGGCAAAAAGAAGCAATCATCAACTACGTGAATCCTGGACGTGAAAGGACTGGAGTAGTGTAACCGCGTTAGGAAATTTTCGAGTCCTGAAGAGGACCGTAGATTTGTGACAGACTACGTTAGGTAGTCCTGAAAAGGACTGTAGATTAGTGACAGACTACGTTAGGTAGTCCTGAAAAGGACTGGAAAAGATGCTCTCCGGATGTTCCTGCTCGATACTCGCTCCGATGAAGGATGAACATTGAACGGCGACCGCCAAGTCCAAGTAGCGCTGCGGGATGGCGGGGGACCGCTCTTTATGCCCAGCTATGAAGTGGTGGTGTAGCCTGATTGGCTGGTGGTCGCGTGGTGGGGGACGTGAAGCGGCGGTGGTGCCTGATTGGTGCGCTTGTGCTGAAGGGTTGATTTCTTGAAAGTTTGAGCGGACGCTGTTTTTATTGCGCAATGTCTTTTTATTATGTACCGTGCGCAAAATTTTGCAGTTCAGTCACCAAATAACGCAAAGTTATAGATAATCGTTGATTAGTTGAAATCGCTTCCCTCACGCTTGTGTTCTTTTTCCCGATCAAAGGTTTTTTTTACTATAATTGTAATAATTCTTCGAACTTTTTGCAATATATCCATTCTCACGTAGTTTTTAAAATCGTCTTCTTCAAGTCAGTCCAAGGCTAAGTCCTTCAAAAGCATTTCATGAGTGTAGACTGGCCTTTTCTTCAACCATTCTTTAACCCACATTCGTTTTCTTTTTTTTTTTGTTTATACAAAATCACCGGCGTCGCCGCAGCCAAAACTTCGTCGTCGAACGAAAATATTGACGGGAATGGCCGTCAATTTTATTAAGTCCATATCATTGAACGTGTGAATCCAAAAGGGAGTACTCAATATTATTACACAATAAAAATATTGTACAATATTATTTTAGGTGTGTAGCGGGCCTTACACTCTGTCCCTTTCATCATCGGTTATATAGGAGCTCCGATTGGCTCGCTGGGTCCTTTTCTCACCACTAGAGCCCTACCCATCCCCTCCGTATTCTCAGATTCAAACAGTCGCACTGTGCTGTGTCAACAGTCAACAGTATGCCTGTGAGACTCGAAGAACAAGGACGTGCACGATGTGCGTATGGCTCGCTGCGTAGCTCGGTAAAATCTTTGTGTTCTTTCTTTTGAAAAAAAAACTCGTGAAATTCTCACATGTGCTGCGAGTTCTTGGAATTCCTTCGTACACTCCAACCTCAAAGAATCAAACAAGTATATGGTTCGGCATTCCACAGATCGTGGGGGTTTTAGCAAATTTTTGTGAAACAAAAAAATCAAGAGTCCGTTCGTATGAAAATATTCGTGCTAGTGTCTTAAAAACGAACATCACCGCTTTTTCTGACTCGTACAAAAAAGACTGACGGTTAGCGACAAGCAAATAATTCGGATTTAAATTACGAAGGGGCTGTTTGTGTACGCGTACTCGCGAGTTTCGGCCGGCATTGTTTTCTAAACACACAAATCCTCACCGTTAGCACTATTGAGTTTGCCCGGTTTAGAATTTCTTTTCACCTGATACAATCTTGGCTCGGACGCCGTTGAAATCCGACTTGCGGTTATAAAGCACTTTCGAATAAGAAAAGTGGGATGTAAAAATTGACTGTTGGAAGATTCGTCAATTTCGATCTTTGGTAAAACAACATTTTTCGCGGTTCACAATTTTTTAATTCGAAATTAAATAAAAATGAGAGTTTTCACGGTAACGCTGGAGATCGCGAAAGTTTGTCTCAGAAACAATGACCCCATGGCCGAAGGCTCTGGTTATTTATTATTTATGATTTAAAACTTTAAGTGCTGTTGGAAACAAAAGAGCAGAAAAGCGAAGAGTTCTGTTATTTAGTAGTTTCAAAAATCGTCGAAAAATACTGTGCTATTCAAATTTTCGTGAGTTTATTGACGTCAAATTTGTTTCTAATCCTTTCGCTTTCGTTTTCACCGCGCGGAATGCGATGGTGAATCGAATTTTAATGACGCTGAAGTTTCCAACGTTGGAGTCCAACGAAATAATCGAAAAAAACTCTCCAATAATTCCAGTAATTCTCCTATTTTGTTCCCTGCCAAATTTGCGATTCGTAGTTTTTCAAGCTGCACCAACGATTCGTGAAATAAAAAATTGGTGAATTAAAAACGTTTTTTTCGTTCATTTCGTTGGAGTCCAACGTTGGAAACTTCAGCGTCGTGAATTTTATACGTAAATAGTGAAATTTATTTGTCCGAAAACTCGAAAACCGTCAAGTTGAAAAACCACTCGAAAAAAAATGTTTTAAAACGTTAAATAATGGAAAAATATTTCGAAAACATTTCATCGAAATTCATAAAGATTATCAAAATTTATTATTCGTTTATAAAAATTTGGCAATTGTCTTTTGATTTGGGAACAGGACTGAATGAGAAATGTCGTCAGAAACTCGGAAGTCATCTCAATCGAAGGAAACTGGAGATCTTACCAATTGGTTAGCCTCTGTCGTCAAGTGCAGCTCAGAATTCGACGAGTCACAGTCAACAGTTTGTCTGCGAGTGCCGGAGATGAAAAATGAACTCTCTTATTGGCAGCTCAACCACCTACGCAGGTTTTCGAAGTCATTTCTCAAAATAAGTTCACTCCGCGGAGACGTCAAAATAAACACGGAAGATGCTGGCAACATGAGCTTCATGGATGCGGAGAGTTTGGGCACCGCGACAATTCACGTTTTCAACAAGCCTGTGAAAGTCCATGTGACAAGGTCGAAGCGAAGATGGCCGATGGTTTGCGATGGATTTCTCGGTGAAGAAGAATTCGCCATGTCGTTCTGGTCCTACCAGCCATGGAAAGCCATAGCGCGTGGAATCCCACCAGCTGTTCCGATTGTACCAGGCGAAGAATTGATACCGGATTACCAGGAGAAGCTGCTGTGTCGCTTCATGGCGAAGGCAATTGTTAATTATGAAGGACAGTGGGCAGATATCTCTGAAAGGCTCGATGCGGTACGCGAATATTTACCACCGGAAGTAGCCAATAGTCCTCTGGAAGCGGTTCTCGAGGTATTGGAGGATTATGCAGACTGTTTTTATCTGCCGCATGAAAAACTCACGTGCACACATGTGCTCAAATACAAAATAACATTGAGCAGCGACGAAGCGATGAATGTGCGTCAGCACAAATTATCTTCGAAGGATTGGACGAAGCTCGAGGCCCACGTCGATTCCTTGCTCCAAAAGGGCATCGTACAACTGTCAGATTCGCCGTACAATTCGCCGATTCGTTTGATCGAGAGGAAGCCTGATTTCCGAGGAAACGTGCGTTACTCCCTCGCCCCCGATTTCGAGAAGCTCAACAAGATTTCCGAAAGCGATTCTCTGCCGATAGCTGACATCGAGGAGCTGACGGCTCGTCTCCACGGTTCCAAATATTTCTCTGTCTTCGATTTAGCCTCGGCGTCCTACCAGATCGAGCTCGAGCCTGAGGACCGTCACAAAACGGCATTTTCAACGAGAACGAAGCATTACGAGTTCCTGAGAATGCCACTCGGCATAAAAAATGCATCGCAAAATATTCAACGCCTTTTGAACCGCGCTCTCGGCGACGCGCTCTACTCCCCCGACGCCGTGGCTTTCGCCAGTTACGACGACACGATCGTCTACGCACCTACGATCGAAGAGCACGAAGTCAGAGTTAGGAAAGTACTCTCGAGAATTGAGAAGGCTGGGTTGAAACTGCAGCCGTCCAAGTGCCAAATGTTTTCCGAGAGCGTTCGTTACTTGGGTTATCTCGTCACGAGAGACGGTCTTCGTCCCGATCCGGAGAAAGTACAAAGGATAAGAGACTGCGAGCTGCCCAAAACTCGTCATGCTTTGAGCTCCTTCCTGGGGCTTGTGAGCTTCTTCAAACGTTTCATACCGTATCATGCCGACAGAATAAAACCGATGAGCAAATTGTTCAAGAGCAAGGATCAAAATTTGGCCTGGACCGACGCAGCGACTCAAAGTTTCAACGACGTGAAGAAACATTTTTCCCAAGAACTCTTGCTTCGGTATCCCAATCTCAAGGAAACTTTCATCCTCGAGACCGACGTCTCCCTTGTTGGAATTCGAGCTGCCCTTCTACAAGGAAATCCTGAAAAAAATGGAGACACTTTCCCCATCGCTTATGCTTCGAGATGCTACACTCCTGCAGAATCGACTTATAGCACGTTCAATAAAACACGTCTCGCTGCTGCCTATGGCATGGATACTTGGCACTGGTATCTCGACGGTCGCACTTGTCAAAAATTCATTCTCAGAACACCCGAACCACGGGCCATCGAACGGTGTGTCCGAAACGGTGATTCTGAACTCTCCAGACGCTTGACGTCTTCCTGCCTCCGCAAAGAGTTTACGGTTGAAGCACTTTATCCTAAAAAGTAGAAACTCTTGAGAAAAGTCATTCCAAAGCTCGTACTGAAAAAAAAGAGCGTTTGGCCAATATTTCAGCGAAACTGGCGCTGCTTTCGTTATTCTTACATTTACTTTTTTTCGCTATTAAGTTACTTTCTTACTTCATACGCTGGACATAGGTTCAACTTTTTCCTAAGCTGCAGATAAAGAGCCGTGAAAAATATTTTTTTCAACACGGTCAAGTTTTCGCGAAGGTGAATAACTTTTTTAAAATGCAACTAAACAGGATTTTCACAGATTGTATATTCTACGATGAACTTTGTATCCAAAGCTTTAAATCGATGGATCAAAGTCGAAGAGAAACTTGTTTGAATATTCTAGTTTCGCATAGAATACTTCACGGTTCAAGGAACATGTTGGAAAGTGTTCAAAAATTATATAATAAAATGTGTGCAGAAATGAGAAATGGTCGAAACGAGATTGGCGAGAGGGAAATAAAAATCTTCGATGTCGATCATAAAATATTGTTTTTTTTTTTTTCGTATAATTCCTCTACCATTTTACTTTGTTTAAAAGTAAAAACGAAAAGTTCATCCTCGGCTAACGCTTTGGCGCATTGGATTTGACATTATCACGTAATTACTAACGAGCAGCGTTGCGTTGAATTTATTAAGAATTATTTTAAAAAATCTCAACGACTTACAAACGTTGCGATTAAATGAAATCTCCTCCTACGAAAGTGTTTTTTTCTTTCGTATCGCATTCCAGAATTCCGACTCGGTCAGTAATGAAAATGATGAATTTTTATCCGAATACGTTGACTTTTCAAAATTATACGGACTCGTTGCACGAATGGTGATAAACGGCGAACAAAATTAGCGTGAAAATTCTCAAGCTGGATAGAAACGGATTTTCTCAAGCGATATTTCGTGTTCGTTGAATTTCAATTATTAGTCACTTTCGAATTCATATTTATAATCATTGTATTTATTATTCGATAATCTATAAAATATTTGAAAATAATAACATTAGAGTTCATGCACGACGTATTGACTGTTGATTTCTCCAAGATTGTTGTTACATTTTTACAATATTTAGATAACGATCGAACGATGGAACAAGAAAATACGTGGAAAGAATAATGGAAAAATTGATACAATCTTTTGGTGTGGATTTACAATTGAAAAATATATCGATAAAAGCGTCTGAAGCCTGGAAATAATGTTTGGCAGTAGTAATAACGAACGAAGGTTGTTCCAACATCAGGCACGCGACAATGATACCCAAGATATTAGATACATTTTATTCAACGATATCCACAATTTGTTTATTTACACGTTGTCTCTCCATCTATGTGTGTGTGTGTGTGTGTGTGTGTGTGTATAGACGGACATGGACTTGAATATGCCGGCGTCTTTCGATACATAGTGGTAGTGTCGAGTATTTTCGAGAGTAAAAAGAGACAAGCCGCGATAGAAATTGATGTTGAGGGCGCGCGCGCGTCATTAGCGATCGAAGGGGTGTCGTATAGTGTCGTTAATTAGAGTGCGAGTGCGAGGAAAACTCGCGAGGCCGTCGTTATTTCCTCGACGCTGGGGCCTGGAACCTCGGTAAGCAGAGGCCAAATTTCGTTTCGATTCCGGTGAATATTGGGAGAGCTACCTCGTATCCACCGATGTGATCGGGGTTGGTGGACTTGATTTCGTCGGCGACGCCGGTCGATGGTACTTTCAGCTCGGAGCCGGTGGGTCGTCTGTGAACGAGTGTAATTTAACACTGGTTAATATAAAATGGATCGAGCAATTTGATGCTGGGTATTAGCGCACGGTTTTTCGTAAGGATGCTAAATTTAAAAATCACTCACGATCCGCCAAAATCGACGACAAAGAGCCTCTGGAGTAGCTCGTAGGTAAAGAGGGTAACACCAAATTGGGGCGACGATCTAAACACTCGAGCTTTTCGTCGTAGGGAAAACACGCAAAAAGAAGAAAAAATAAACAGTTAACATACGTTTATACTTGGCGATTTAATAATTCGGGGCTAAATCAATCCAAGAAACAAATCTGATACAACAATATTGGACTGGTCAGTAATAACAAAGTCAAAACAAAAACCAGAACACTCTTGATTATCACAAGTTGATTTTTCACGTGAAATACACAAGTGAAGTACATACATCAAATATTTATTAACCGTGAATAAAAATAGCACTGTGGGGGGTTATAACACTGAATATGAGTACGATTGCTTGCAGCAGACAGATGGAGAGAATTGCGTCTACTTACTGACCAGTAACTCGCCGGGTCATATAAGAAGGGAAACGGATGATCGAAACGAATGCGCCAGGTCATAGGAGCCAGGCGCAATCCGATCGACCATTCCAGAACGTTCATTAATAAATATTTCAAGAAATTCGTTGCCTCTATACCTCAGTAGGTAAATAATATGAATAAATAAGCCAAGAAAAAAGGAGATGAAATGATTTGGACGCATACCAGTTGCTCCTTTCCAGAACGCCCGGGGGCCTTCCTCTTTATAGATTTTTCTAGCGCAATCGACGAGGCCGTTGTACGTCGTTTGGCCTTCTCTCGCGACCACTTGGAGCCTCGTTTTGATAACGTCCGCTGGAGTAACGAGAGCCGCAGCGGGAACGCCCGCAATCGCGCCCGACACGAGAAGCGAGAGCGGCGTATTGTAGCCACCCTCGTCGGCCATTTTCGCTTTTACGTGGGCATACATCGGGAAGTATATAGCGCTGAAGGGAACGTCCCTCAAGAAACAAGCCCTCGCACCCTGGCACAACGACGAAATTGTTTTTACAATCGTTCTTGCATAGGGAAAGCGAAAAAACACCGGGGTTTTCCGGGGAGGCCTTGTTACCTTGTACAAGCCGAAGAGCCCCAATTCCTTGACGACTGTCCAGGCTCTGACTTTTTGTCCTCCGGCTATTTCACCAGCCACTTGCAATCGGATTTTCACTATTTCAAGTGGATTCGTAAATATCACTTGAGATCCTCCGGCCTGTGAAAAACGACGCGTGAAAATCGCAGTGCATAAAAGCATGGTGAAGCGCAGTGTCGAGCCCCTGATCGGAGGCCCGTGCGCACGATCGGTAAAAGTACTCACGCATGCACCTGATAATATTTCTCCGGCTAGAGGCAGGTTTCCATTCTTGTCCATAAACTTGTCCCGGACGAAATCATTGACTGTGAGCTTGATCGCCTTCTCGGGAGCTACCCCCATCAGTTGCGGCAGCAAACCACGGTACAAACCAAAGACACCTTCGTGCCGTATCACCTGTCAAACGCCCGAGGCGAGCTTTGTATCATTAACGATGCAGTTGTGATCAACGGAGGAGACTTTTCGATTCCAACCTTTTTAAAACAGTCGTAGCTATTTCTGTACATGAGCTCGCCGATGAACGATCCGGTCCTCTGATTCTGCATTCGAGTCTTTACCAGATCGATCGGGTACACCGCCGTCGCTCCAACAGCTTTTAATCGAAACATTTTTTCATTAAATTTCCGTAAACAATGCTCCCACGTGACATTGCGGCGCTTTCAATTCGTCTCTCCTCTTTAATCTTTCCCCTCTCCGATACTCTCAAGCATCGATTAATTCATGCATAAAAGTACGCACCTCCGCCTATGGAGCCCAAGACAAAACGGTAACCACTTTCGAGTATTTGAACGACGACACCGCGATCCTCGGGGCTCTGCAAAATGTCGAGATCAATGAATGCCGAGTCGCGTTCAGTTTTGTCAATGAAATCGTGTTCGACGTACCGAAACGGCCTTGATCTCGGCGAGGCGTCGCGTAATGTGCTTGAAATACTGTTCCGGCGTTATCGCGACCAAATCGTTGTAAATTATTTTTCCGTTTTGATGAACGAGGTCGCACAGATGAAAGAGGATGTCGACCTCCAGGGGAGTTATTTGTGACATCATTTGTGCAGAGTGCAAAAATTCCTCTGTAATGAATTCCAAAGGAAAAAAAATAAACGTCCAGTTACCAATGAATTTTTCCACATGGAGATTTAAATCTTTACGTTTTGTTTGCATTTTTTGTAAAAATTAAAGAATCGAAGTTTTGTAAAGCAACGAACAGTTTTAATCATGATTCTGTGAATAATTCGTCGCAATAAACTTCGTGATTTTCAATTGAAAAGCTGACAAATATTATTCGGCAAACAGATTCTCGTATAAAGATTCATCGAAGAGCTTACGAGTGCACGTACCTTTGGTAACTTCTTGAAATCTGTGGCCATTAGTAGCATTCAAATATATACGTTTAATGAGTTCCATGTTGTTGAGGAGAGAATTAAAAGCCATGAAATATGGGAAGGAAACTTTTCTACTGCTCTGTGCGGTACTGTAGACCTGGAAATTAAAAAGAATTTACAATTAGAATTTGGATGAGAGGGAGCATCTGCGCGGTAGTTGGAACGAAGGAACGACGAAAATCTCTTCCATCCGAATTCCTTATCAATGAAAATAAATAAGATTTATAGTCAATCGTTTACCCCGATAAGATTGTCCTTGACTTTTTTGGTGAGCAGATGACTCTTTATACTGAGCATAATATCTTGAAAATCGAGTGCCGATATAAATCCATTTCCATCCTTGTCAAATTTTTTGAAGGCCTCGGTCGCGTACTCTTCGTGAAAGTCCTAAGTGAGAGTAACGAAGAAGGATTGAGTCGTGGAGTGTTTTTACTCGAGCGTGAACGAGCGTGACACGATAATGACGAACGTACGTGCAAAAATTGACTAAATTCCGTGTAATTGATGAGTCTCTTTTTGTCTTTTCCAAAGTACAGTTTGATGAACCCACTGTCCATGTTGAAGGGCATTTTTTGGTGGAGAATCGTTTTTTTCATCACCTCAGCGAACTCATCTGAAAGAGAATTTGATTGATCAGCGATTTCTTTAGTCTTTCCGATTTTACAATAATCCCTGATATTTCCAACTCACCAAACGCGACCATTCCATTTCCGTTAGTGTCAAACAATTGAAAGGCCGTTCTGTAGAGGGCGTCGGGTACGCACAGGAGGCCCTCGAAAGCCTGAAATTCTGCGAACGAGATGAGCCTTCGTCCGGAGAGGTGGGAGAAGAGCATGAAAAACAAAAAACCATGAGATCCCACAAAGAGCAGCGACCTGGGCGTTTCCGCGTGATTTAATCGATGCTCACCCATCCTTGCTGGTGTCAACGATGCCGGCGAGAAGGGCGACCGAGTCAGGGTTGTAGTCAGCGTCGGTGTACAGGCCGAGGTAGCTCCGTACGAAATCGGTCGGGGTCATGAACCGTTCGCCTTGTTTCTCCTGGCTCGCGTACTGCAATAAAAATGAGAGGTCATAAAAACAAGTTGCGTATGCTTATCGGGAGGTTGTGCGGCAGGCTTGAGAAGCTGCCGGTACGACCGGCGGTGCGACCGCCGCGATGACCTCGTCTCATCACTTATCGCTTTTATCGCTCGCTCGTGACGCACGAGCGCTATTTCGTTGCATCTATCACTCGTCGAGATAGAACCAACGAAACAAAAAAAAAAAAAAAAAAAAGAAAGAAAAATTCTTCTCGTTCTTTACCTGGTTGAAGATTTCATGGAGGCGCTCGGTGTCCGCTCGCTTCAGGTATCCAGAACCCTGCAACAAGAAACTTTTGATGACTGAGAATCGATTGCTCTCGCTCTTTTCGAGGAGGGATCGTCATCTATGCTCGAGGCTCGCGGTGGGGTAAGAGTAAACGCCCGGGCCAACGAGTCGCCGCGACCTTGACGGAAGGAAGCGCCGTGTCGCCACCGCAGTCAATACGACAGAGCGCGATACACGTGAAACTACGAGACGTTGTACACCGAACACAGTCGTATGCGCCCAAGTATAGATAAGCCTCAGTTCAATCACGTGGTCGTCTCGTGTGCCCCGTTCTCCGTCTTTCTCTCTTCCGCGTGCTGTTCCAACGTAAAACCATCGCGGCAAACCGTTTGACGAGACATTTAGCTCTTCTTCCGTATCTAATTGCGCTGCGAGTGTGCACGGCGAGAGAGAAAGAGATCGGGGCAGGTGGATAGAGGACGAGGGAAGTGCGGGCCGAACAGGGGAGAGGGTAGGGCCGGGGGAACTGTGGCGAATAAACACGTACTTTGGAGGTAGGCATTTCTCTTTCTGGTCGAAGCTTGTCACAATTATTTAAGTAAAAGCTCGCCTCAGCCCGGTGACGTTCGCGGTGGTGTTCCGACGGTGAGAAAAAAATTTAACGCGGCGATGGAATTGATAAGCGGATGCACTGCTCGACGAACCAATTAATATTAGCATCGATCCCGTATCGATCAAGCGGTCTCGGAAGTGTGCGCGCGCGACAACGTGTACGAGGAAAATACTTATAAGCGTAATGATATGTATCCGAGGCGGTGATCGGCGACTGCGGTCCGCGCGAGCCGAACGCCACAACGAGACTAAACGATAAATTTCCGCGCGGCACTGTGCCACAGTGGTCGATTCGGCGCTGCTGCTGCCGCCGCACTCCGCAGTTCCTCGTTACACCGGACGGTTACACCATCCTCGCCCATCCCCCTCTCTTCCGCTCTGATCATCTTCCTCTATCCGTGTACTAACGCGGCGTGTACACGAGCACACAATTTGCGTGTGGGGCTCGCGTCCGTACACGCGGCTCCCGACTTAACACGGTTGTTTTTTTCTCTTCTACGTTCGTATTCTTCTCAAATCTTTACGTAATTTTCATAACAAGTTTCTATCGCGCGTGTTATGTGTACATTGTCGTTAGAATTTACGCGTTGCATCTCGGGCGAACGAGGACTTTGCTTCTCGAGAGGAAAAATAAAATATATGAAGGAAAAAATTGACGGAAAAATAAGAATGAAGCAAGAATTGTTATTTATTCAAGCGCGCTACAATCTCGGGACGGACACACTGAGAAAAACTCTATGCGCGCGCGAAACAGGGGGGAGAGAGGCTGCGGAAATAAGGGGCCCGTTTTTCGCTAACGCGTCCGAGTGTCATTGCGGACAACGGGACGATTGAATTGCTCGAAAATATAGGCCAAACGCATGTTCATATACGAAGCTCGGAGCGTTGCATCGCCGCGACTACAGTCAGTTCTATTTAAGTGAAACTCAACCCGGGATAGCCGAGGACGCGTGCTCACTCGCACGCTCTCGTGTCCGCCTCCGCGCGAATACGCCTTAAATGTTTTTTTCATTTTTGCGAGGGGATTTGATGGGGGGGAAAACGCACGAGGCTCGGGCTCGATGGCTCATTTTTCAGGAATGTCATCACTGGCTCGCCGAGGTTTATCGTGATGAAAATCTGCGAGGTTTTTTACCGCAAGTACAACGAACGAGCTTCGATACGCGCCTTAGGGGGGCACGTCTTCA
This sequence comes from Venturia canescens, assembly GCF_019457755.1. Taxonomy (NCBI): domain Eukaryota; kingdom Metazoa; phylum Arthropoda; class Insecta; order Hymenoptera; family Ichneumonidae; genus Venturia; species Venturia canescens. The sequence continues at coordinate 7,947,169 of NC_057425.1, forward strand.
AGGTCGTTCGAGGCATTGACCCAAAATTGTACGGAACGCGGTGTGCGATCTGCGCGATATTCTACACGGCGACATTCTAACGTGGAAAAAAAGGAAAAAGCGTGCATAATGCGTGGATTACGAGAAACAACGAAAGTGATGGAATTATGTATTTATTGGGGCTAAAGAGAGGGTTGAAGCGCGGGCGCGGATGACTCGAAAGTTCCGGTGACCTCGAAACCACCACTGCCGCCGTGCCTCCCTCGCGCCCCACTTATCGCCGTCCCTTTGTCTCCGCTTGCGTACACGCGCGTTCTCTCACCCCACGTCGCATGTAGAGGAATATACACTCCGCGGTAGGTGGTAGTGCTACTACGTATACACGGATGAGCCAACGACACGGACCGGGAAGATCGATATTCTCGGCTCTTCTCCGCGTCACTATTGTTTCCTCTACTCCCGCTCGCTCGCTCTTTAATTTTCTAACGATTAACCTAATATACGATGTCTCGAACGAAACACTTGAAATACACGCTCGGATGTTCACACATAAATAGAACAAACAAACGTACACTTGACGCAGGGCTTGGTTGGAAGCGAATGCGAAATCGCAGTAACGAAAAAAACTTACCTACCTCTTGGCAGGAAGCTCGAACGATCAACAAATCCTTCAACATTCCCTGATGCACGAACCGTGTGCTTATATATCTATAACTTCAGGCAACACAGTCACGACAATGAGTTGGAGGGAGAAAGAGAACAGTGGCACCGGAAAAAAGTTTATTTCAAATTCACGGTTCGTCACGAACGTTCGATTCGATGTTGACTCGCGGAAAGGGGACTACTTTGCGCATTTAATTGTAACAGGGAATTGTAGCGGTTGAGAATTAACGCACTGCAACAATCACGTAGTCACGATGCCGGGAAAACCGAATTCTCTAATAAAAACACCTTACGGGACGGAAGCTGCGACGTACAGCTGCACACGAATCGCCGCGTACATATATACGCGCTCGCTTACACGTATCTTATGGCCCTGTTGTGTGGCCCTTCGAGCTATAACCACGAGCAACGAGATTCTCGCACACGCGCAGCCGTAACTAGCCTATATCCCTCCGCGCTGCAACCTGCTGCAACAACCACCGCCACCACCGTCGTATTACACAACTATGCGAACCCGCCTTATTATTATTAACACCTCCATGTCAGTAGTCAGTGTTGCGCGAGTGTCCGAGATAGCTGAAAAATCCTCGATATTTTGAAAGAAAATGTCCGCTTCTGTCTTTTGTTAAGAGCAGAATATTGTGGAAATTTTGTGTTCATCAAAAATTCGACTATTCCGAAAGAAATGCTCATCGGAGTTTTTACCGACCGAATGATCAGATTTGGAAAATCGTTGACGACCGACACATGCGAGGCTACAATAACGAGACCGCGTTGAAGACACAAGACGAGGAAGTACTTCGGAGCAGCAGAAGAAACAGATGCGCTCATAAGCGAAGATAATTAAACGATATTAGCCTGTTAATTCTTGTATGAAGCCTCAATGAAATGTTTGCATTCTATAACTGAACTCTTGATACCGGCCAACGCGGCGGATCAAGCTTATTTGACCTTCCCCGGAACCCGTCAAACTCAATTTAAACAGATTCGATCATTGTCGCAATGATTTTATTGAACGACTGCGAACTATCGTATTCAATTATGGCGTCTTTTTCGTCAATGTTTTTTTTCGACGTTCAGAAAAAATGCTGACCGGAATAATTCCACTTTGTGTTAATATTTTGGTAACATGATCAATTTTTTTAGCATACCGGAAGTATATCCAATTTGTTATTTTCTATTCGAAGTTCTCTGATCTCTGGTCCGATAGTTCATACTGCACTTGAAAGCTATTTATGCGAATCATTTATTTGAAAAATATATGACCGAATATCTTATGAATGGGATTGGATTGACGATTTTTTGAAGAATTTTTCTAACGTAGTAATTTTACGATGATAACGTTGCCAAGTTCCATCATCCATTTGTTATTATTGATAAAAACTTCGAATACCTCGAAAATGTATCTTCCCGCGCAACGATCCACGGTAACGACATCTACCGCAGGGCGCCCCTTTTGGTGTTATTTTATGGGCGCGATAATTCAACGCATATAACCAAAGGAACGAGTGTCGACAAACGCAGACTTTTTTTCTATACATTTTTCTATTGGTGAATAATTAGAGGATTTTTTTTTACTAGAACATGAAGGGAGACCATGCTACATCTGCGCGCCGTTATGTAACAGGTAACAATGAGTTTTTTAGACAATATAATGTTGCGCCCTACTGTCTTCTTGGTTCTCCAAAATACTACCGCAGCTCGCTCGTCAGCTGTTTGAAACGGCGAGCGGACGGACGGGCAGGCGGCGCAGTAATTTAATTGTTCCCGCGAATCATCCAAATGTTTCTATTTTTTCATTCTCCGAGCCTTTCATAGATCGCGGACGCGCGATTTGCACCGCGCTTGTCTCTTTTCACGCTATCTGTCCCGTTTCTCTAGTGCGCGCGAAATTGTCGATAAGAAGTGAACAAAAAGTACAAAAGAAGGAAAACCCTATGGGGGTTAGAAAATATTTGACGAAAATGTCATGTCCTGAATATCTCTCATGACGTGTCCAGAGTGGGCGCGAGAGGCGCATGCGCGATGGGGCCTTACGTGGCATCGGCGGCAGGCAGCGGCACTCGCCGTCTCGCAGCTAAAGAAATTCTCCTCCCGTACTCTCATTATTTTTATCGTGTAAACATTTGCGGATACATATTGTTTTGTTATGATTTAAGAAAGCCTGCGTCATCCCATATAACGTGAGTGTATGCTATTGGCTAAGTGAACAATTGATTTTACTCAATTAAACGTTACTAGTTTATTCGTGGCTCCAGCTATATTGGGTATTGGAATTGGGGTATCCTGACTGATTTTGTATAGTTATCGAAAAATTGGCCCTCCTCCGTTGGGTCTGGTTGGGTGGTGCGGTAGCGATTCGCGAGTCGCGATTCGAGAGCCAATGTGCGAAATGGAGCTCTCTTGACAGTGCCGTGGCGGTTGTGACGTTTCTTCTCGTCGTAGAAAACTTCATCATCACATCCGTCATTTGGTCATTTGAGGAGTTAGCTCTAAACAGTTTATTTTGACAAATATCGCGCCCGCGCGCGCTACCTGCTTAACATCCTTTCAAATAAGCGACAAGTTTTCCTGCTCGTAAGTTTATCGTACTTTCATCATATCGGGGGTTGTTGAGTATTAGTGAACTAGTGCACGGTGATTGTAGCGGTGGTGGTGGTGCTGCTGCTACGACTGCCACGCACAATCGTACAACGTTTTCCCGTTTTGTCAAGTTAAATAAATGTTCGCGCGTCTCGCAATTCACTTGCTGGGTACAAGCGGAGCCTGGGTGATAATAAAAACATTCGAATCTCTCGTATTCTTTTTACAATCTGACCACTTATTCGTTTATCTCTTAATACAATATAACCTAAGTTGACAATATGTTATAATTTCGTTTCGATTCTCTCTGCTTGTAGAATTGTAAACGATGAATCACCAATATATGCAGCAGCAGCAGCAGCAACCAGGATATCATCCGGGTCCTGGAAATCCTGTGCATCCTGGTGCACCGTCGTACCAAACATCGGCCTCTGACATTACTCAGAATGCCTCGAAGCAGGGACCGCCGCCGTCGCTCTTGCAAAATTATCCCACCCAAAAGCCAACTCAAGGACCTTTGCCAATGGCCCAACCGCCTTCTGTACAACCTCCTTACTACAACAATAATACACTCGGTAAGGAGTATGGCAAATTAAAATTTTCCTTGTGAAGTTCCTACAATATGAAGTAACTCTTTCAATTGAAGCGGGTAACACCCAAATGGGAGCGCCACTGCCGCAGCCTCAACCACATCCTCAGCCCCAGCCACCTCAAAATTCTGACCGAGCTGCCTTGGCCAATAGGATGGCTGATTTGTCCCTAATGAATCAGCAACAACGACCACCTTCCACGGTAAGTAATAAATCAACCAATCTCAAGTGTAGATACACCGCATGTCTTGTCTTGCTTCGTCGAATTTTTTTCTTTAAAACTTTGATATTAATACCCCGTTCATTCGAATGAACCAATCAATAATTCTACAATAGCTCTTTGTGGTCCGATATTAGATTTTTGTATAAAAATTCTTCTTGTTCAAATTGTCCATTACTTTGAACTCTTACCAGTTTTGCCCCATGACCTTTATTCAACATTCTTAAATCAATATATCATTCATCTGGAAGGTTTTTGTCCCCAGTCTCACGACTATTCATTTATAGCTCCTCACGTTTTTGCTCTTTTTTTTATACATGTCTAATTATAATTTTATTATATATTGCAGCAAAATTTCCCTCCGCCGCCAACGAGCACTCAGTCAACTGGTAACAACAGTAATTTTACATCTGGAGCAGTTCGCCCAAATGTCAATGGATACGACGTTCCCTCAGATCGCTCACCCCTCGGTAAATAGTCGTACGGAGAATCTCTTTGTAATTTTTACTTTGTCCATTTGTTCTATAAGACACTTTGACTATGAATTTATATTCATAAATTTGAAGATTTGACGCGTCACAACGAGACACATGCAGCAGCAACAGCAGGGCAACCACCACCACCACCGCCGCCATCCGGCCTCGGTGCTCCACAAATTCCAGGGCAAGAATCCAGGGCTCGGCCATGGACGAATCAGCAAGGAGTTTCTCAAATGCCCCAACAACATCCGAAAGATAACGTTGGACAAGCTACCAATAATCAGCAGCAATATCAAACTGGGGGAATATATCCGCCACCGCAGGCACCACCATCGGCAAACCAAGGACCCTCGATGCATCAGTTTGGAGGACAAGTTGGCGGTGCACCTGCAACACAGCCCCCACAGCCAGGAGCAACGATGCCACAGCAACAGCAGCCACTTCCACCACCGCCTTCCTCATCGATGATGATGGGAGGGTATCCATCAGCTAATAGTGGCAGTGGACCACAGCGAGGTCCCCCGACAGCTTATGGGCAACAGCAACAATCGGTTGGACCGAACATGCCACCTGGTCCACCCGGACCACCAGGACCACCAGGGCCGCCTATGCAGAGACAGCAGCAATACATATCCGGTCCACCTATCACTGGTCAGCAGATTGGTTCGCCGCCTCTCAATCGACAGCCTCCTCTCCTTGGCTCACCAGGTTATCCACCACAGCCGCAACCAATGCATCCGGTAAGGAAATACGACAAAACGCTCATATCAGACTCGACGAAAGACGAATACATCCTCAAAAAACTTTAATCCACATTTTCTTTAGGATCCCTACATGGGGCAGAGAAATCCGCCCGTTGGTGGTCCGTATCAGGGAGGAATGCAGCAGCAACCGCCGCAGCCTCAGCAACAAGCTAGAAGGCTCGATCCCGATCAAATGCCAAGTCCGATACAAGTGATGCAGGATGATGAGCGAAGTCGCGGTGGTGTTTTCGTGACGAATCAGAAAGGCCTGGTGCCACCTCTCGTTACAACGAAATATACGGTGCAGGATCAGGGAAACTCATCCCCGAGATTCATCAGATCGACCATGTACACGGTACCTACGACCAACGACATGATGAAACAGACGGGCGTACCGTTCGGATTGATTCTCAGTCCGATGGCTCAAGTTGCCGAGGGCGAGTATGAACCTCCGATCGTCGATATGGGTGAAATCGGTCCCGTTCGTTGTATACGATGCAAAGCATACATGAGCCCCTTCATGCAGTTCATTGACGCCGGAAGACGCTTTCAGTGCGCTTTTTGTCGGGCCACGAGCCAGGTACCCCAAGAATATTTTCAGCACCTCGATCACACCGGTCAAAGGATGGATCTTTACGAAAGGCCTGAACTCGTCCTCGGCACTTACGAGTACACCGCGACAGCTGATTATTGCAGGAACAACGTTCTTCCCAAACCTCCCGCCATCATATTCCTTATCGACGTTTCATACAACAACGTTAAATCCGGTCTCGTTGGTCTCGTTTGCGCCGAAATGAAAAAAATTATTGCCAAACTGCCCGTCGACGCGGGCCAGGAACGTACGGGAATGAAAGTCGGCTTCATTACTTACAACAACACTGTACATTTCTACAACGTCAATGCATGTCTCACGCAGCCACAAATGATGGTCGTCGGTGACGTTCAAGATGTCTTCATGCCGCTTCTTGATGGCTTTCTTTGCGATCCCCAAGAGAGCGAGGTCGTTATCGACGCACTAATGTCTCAAATCCCAACCATGTTTGCCGACACTCGAGAAACTGAGACGATACTCGCACCTGCCATTCAGGCCGGCCTCGAAGCTCTCAAGGTACCCTCTTCACTCACTTTATCAATTTTTCAAACTCTCTCGAAAAAATGAAATTATAATTCCACTTTTCTCTGATTCTTTAGGCATCCGATCGTGCCGGTAAATTGATGGTATTTCACTCATCTCTTCCCATCGCCGAAGCGCCTGGTAAATTGAAAAACCGAGACGATCGTAAAGTACTCGGAACGGAAAAGGAAAAAACGGTTCTCGGTGAGTTTTTGATCGATGTGTGACACGTGGCGGATCGTATTAATTTAATAAAATATACGATGACACAAACGAGGAACAATCAGCACCAACGAGAATGATATTTGTTGCAGCCCCACAAACGAATGTGTACAACAATCTTGGCCAAGAATGTGTGGCGGCCGGATGTAGCGTCGATCTTTTTATTTTCAACAATTCATACGTCGACATTGCAACAATTAGCCAAATTTGTCGATTGACAGGCGGTGAAGTTTACAAATATACATATTTTCAGGTAAGTTTCACGAGCGGTGGGTTCACGTAGAGAAATAACAGTGAAAAATATAGTCGTTGTTTAATTCGAAATGCAGGCCGACACGGACGGTGAGAGGCTTGTAACGGACATAATGAACAACATCAGCCGACCGATTGCGTTCGACGCGGTAATGCGAGTTCGTACGTCGACCGGGGTACGAGCCACGGATTTCTACGGTCACTTTTTCATGTCAAATACGACGGACATGGAATTGGCGAGCATAGACTGCAATAAAGCGGTCGCGATCGAGATAAAGCACGACGACAAGTTGACCGACGACGAGGGAGTCTACATTCAGGCCGCTCTCCTGTACACTTCTTGCGGTGGAGTACGGAGGCTGCGTATTATAAATCTCAGCCTGAGGACTTCCTCTCAAATGGCAGAGTTGTACAGAGCGTGCGATCTCGACGCGATAATAAATTTCTTCTCGAAGCAGAGCGTCTCGAAGCTCCTCGAATCTTCGCCAAAGAGCGTCAAGGACAGTCTCGTAGCGAGATGCGCAACGATACTCGCTGCTTACAGAAAACATTGCGCTTCGCCCTCGAGCGCTGGTCAGCTCATACTACCGGAGTGCATGAAATTGTTGCCGCTCTACGTAAACTGTTTGCTCAAGAGCGACGCTATATCCGGTGGTGAGTTGCAACGCGACCGAATCGAACTTCTTTCGGGATTTTTCGGTCCTGCAGACCTTTTTCTCATCACTCACGCTCTTCTTTCAGGTGCGGATATGACTATCGACGATCGCTCCTACGTTATGCAGGCAGTTTCGACAATGCCCCTCTACACCTCGGTCATTTACTTCTATCCTCGATTATTGCCGCTCCACAGCATCGATCAGCAGACTAACAAGCTGCCACAACAGCTCCGATGTTCTTTCGACAAATTTATGGATGATGGAGCTTATCTCCTGGGTAAGTCGTCAGAGTCCCGCTTTTTCCTTTCTCTCGAGTCGACTATAATGTAGCACGAGAATTATTTACCTTGTTTCTTTTCCTCGCCCACAGAAAATGGAATCCACATGTTCCTGTGGCTGGGACTCGGTCTCTCCTCCGAGTGGGTGAACCAAGTATTCGGCGTTATGCTCGTCGATACGGATCGTACTACTCTTCCGATACTCGATACTCCTCTGAACAAACGTGTGAGAGAAACGATCGCCCAAGTGCGGGCTGAGAGGCATCACTGTATGAGGGTAAGTTTTTAGCGCTGCTGGAGCATCAAATCGTCCTTAAATATTGAAGTAAAATCACTCAAATTTTTGCAGTTAACGATCGTGCGTCAACGGGAAAAACTGGAGATGGTTCTTCGACAATTCTTGGTCGAGGATAGGGGGAACGACGGCAGCCCCAGTTACGTCGATTTTCTCTGCCACATGCACAAGGAGATAAAAACCCTCCTCAGTCAATAAACACCACGCGACTTAATCTTCCACGATAAATGCCGCGGTTCCGCCCGCCCGCGATTTCCGTTTTACGGCAAAAGGTCTACGTCGGATCTCGACGAGCCAAGCGGAACGGGCTAGGGCAGCGTATAGAAAAACGAATGGTAATAGCATTGCGTATTATGTATAGTTATTACGGATGACGGTAAAGAAACGGTAAAAACACAAACAAACAAACAAAAATACAGAAACTAACAATTAAGGTGTATCTGCAACCACAAGGGCGCACGCACGCAAACACACGTACCCGAAGACACACGGGCGTGCGCCAACATACACAACGATACAGAATATACGCAAATACTTGTAAACGTAAAAAGAGAGGAAGAATTATTGTACCATTATAAACATATATTATTTTACTTATTTCTTTGTTATTGCAACGCTCTGTGTTGAGTCAAATGATGAAAAACCGACAAAGAAACATTTACAAGTTACGACGAGAGATATAATGATTGTACGGATGGACGAGAAAAGGGGTGGAAAAAAAACGATGATTGAGCAAATAACGAGGTTACAATTTTTAACATAAAAATGTGTAAAAACGAGAAAATGAGTCTTCGCGTAAACACGTCTTTGCGGGACGGTGAAACAAATAAAATAGGAACGTTGGTATTTTTTGGGCGAAAGTCTTACTTTCTCTTAGCCGCGTGTAGCGATGGCGACAGGGAGGGGGCAATGTACTTTCGAAAGACGCTGATCCCACACCTCGATTTGTGACCTTCGACTATTTAAAAATCGACGCTGTGGTGGGGATCGCGATCGACGCCCTTATCTTATTTGCTGAAAAATTCCTTTCTCTATCTGTCGAGATAACTGCCGATTTGTTGGGATAGTCACGATTCATATTTTTATTGTTCCTCGAGATGAAAAATCAGCAGCAGCAGCGATGCAAGAATCTCTTATCGAAAAGATGTCGCAGCCGGTCTCAAGTTTCGATAAAAATCCTGGGGATTCTTGGTCGTGTTGCGACTTTCAAAGTGCTGTGTTCGGCTCGCACGCGCGGCTTTTCCTTGACCAAATTTGCCTCGTGACTAGTGTGAAAATAGCGGCAAACCTGTTTCGCGGTGACAAACGCCGATGAAAGTTCCACACCAAAAGGAGAAACTTTCGATCGCGAGCTCACACCCGCCCTCGGCGAGTGCTCGAACACTTTGAGTGAAAAAAAAGCCGCGAGTACGCGTCGCGTTCGCCCCGGATAACAAGCTGTAACGTGCTGAAATATGGCGAGAGAGGATTGCAAACTTGAGGAATTGGGCATCGATGAAGCTTGTTTAGTTCTCACCGGACATCATGATCAGGATTACAACGCTACGCTGCTCTACTCTCTCTCTTCTGATTGCGTTTTGGTACCGTATGCCCGCGTCCCCGTATGACGATCATCCGTCTTCGCGTCACATAATAAAACGCGCTTCAACATTCCTTTCGTTTTATGTGTCATTCTTCGATTTTCCATCTGGCGCTAACGACACCAGTGTCCGTACTCGAGAATCGCATCGATTGAGCCAGGTAACAATATCAGCGTCAGAGTCAACGCTGCTAGATCCGCCACATGGAGAATTTACGAACAGACTACGGAATTGCTTCAGGATTACCGATCCGTCAACGATGAAAGGTGATTTTTTCATTGAACGAAATAAGCCCAATAAAATGTTCTTATCAATTTACAAAGTGTCTCCTTTCCGCTAAAAACATTCGCATAATCTATTTTTTGTATGATGAGATCGTGCAAAAAAGTTGCAACGTTGATCTTACTTTTGGATTTGAGCTTTTGATATTGATTTTTGAATTCTTATTGCTCTGGGTACAAAAATTTAAACGAAATTGATTCATTTATTTGCTTGTACTGAATTGAGAAATTGTGTATTTTCACATATCAGGAATAACCGAAACGAAAAATATAAATGTTCGTTACTCATCAGAACGGATTTGAGCATTTTTTAAATTCAGGCTCTTCATCCCCCGGGAATTCTCGGATTTTCTTAACTGTGTTTATCGCTATAGCTGTGGCGAAATTTCGGTTGAAGTAAAATTACGGTTCCAGTTACCACATAATCAGAGACACTCGTTTAAATTTTTGATAGAAAGCCTTCTCATTGCCTCGGGAAATATTCGCGAATTAGATTCCAATACAAATAGCTTGCTCGGTAATACTGTGAGATCGAGGGGCGTAGAATATCGAATATTGTGGCGAAGCAGCTGCTCGCGCGTGTACGCGATGTCTTTGCAGTGGTTTGGTCTGCCAATTCCAGCCGAATATCGGAGAGTATGGAATTTACAAATTGAGCAAGTCCGAGGAAGGCGAGGTCGTCGACGTCGGAGCAGGCTGGAAGTTTCGAACGATCCTAGAGCCGCGAAATTCTTACACGCGTAATAAAAATTCAAAATAATGTTAAAAACAGGATTTAAGAAGTTGAAAAGAGAATTGAATGGGCGGTGAACATTTCAGCACTCGCTGCAATTTTTGGCATCGTCCTGTGCCTCATTTTCGTTCTTTGGCTCGTAAAAATGTGCCTGCACCTGACATCGAGGGTGAGGAGGAGAAATAACAGCTGCAGCGTCACCAAGAACAAAGGCAATAAGCGAGTGATGCAGCTCGAATCAACTGGCACGGTACCAGGCGAACCAGTTGGAAATTCAAACGTCAATGACGAGCGAAGTGGCGACGAGGCAGCAGCGGGGTCACGGCCTCGGGGTCGCCGCATCTTCTCCATAGACACGTTTCGCGGGTACGTCGTGCCACGATGTGACGATATCAAATGCTGCAACACTGGAAACCCAATTTGTTTGAAATAGCGAAAAATATTTTGATCGGCGTATTCAACGAAATTATTTCGGAGGCAATGAAATTTTCAATTTTTCAACAAAATTCCAATGGACGTATCCAAAAAAAATATTCCACTATTTCAGCAATTTGCTTTTTTATCAATTCAATTGCATCCCTTGAGAACGTCTCTCGTATTTCTACCATCGACAGGATAAGCATTCTGACAATGATATTTGTAAACAACGGTGCCGGTGGTTACTTCCTCTTGGAGCACGCAACATGGGACGGTTTGCTCATAGGTGATCTCGTGTTTCCCTGCTTCGTCTGGATCATGGGGGTCTGCATTCCCATCGCGCTGTCTTCGCAACTCGCCAGAGGAACTTCCAGACTGACCATAGCTCGAGGGATTCTGAAGGTACCAGTATCTCCGTGTGTCTTCTTAGTACACAAAGACAATTGGGGGCCAGATCGACGTCTAGGATTCTGTAGAAAAAAAAGCAGAAGAAAATCTATAACAAAAAAAAGTCGTCTCCAAAGGTCGTGCTGAATCGAGATACAATTTTTGTGATAATTTTTGAAAAAATGTCTGGAAATAGTAATCCAGATGAAAATACTGCATCGCGAGTGAAAATATCACCGTCACAGCTCTCGAAACGAAATACAATTTTGCATGATTGCAGTATTTCGAATGCGACGTTTACATTTTCATGAAAATTCCAATTCCGAAGATCGTTGCTCGCTGCTGCGACGGTAATTTTGCACTCGTCGATTACGAATAATGTGATAATCGTTTGGGATGTTGAATTCCGGGCGACACGTGTAGCGGAGCGTACTTCTTTTCCTCATCGATCTGTCGACCAACTCTATAGGAGCGGAGGCGGATTTGAAGAGAATGCGATTGTTCGGAGTGCTGCAACGCTTCGCGATCGCTTACGCTTTCGTCGGTCTCTTGTACGTATTTTTCAGCTCGAGGATAGAAAATAAAAAACAGCCAGGAGGAAGGACGAAAACGTTCGCCGATGTCCGCTGCTTACTGGGCCAGTGGATTGTCATATTGGCGGTTACCGCTCTTCACTGCGCCATCACATTTGGTTTGCCCGTGCCGGGATGTCCGACGTGAGCATTAACTTTTCATTAACCGTTGAGAGCGGACAGAGGCCAAAAATCAGTTGGTTCCTTGGCTCCCAACGATTTTCGTGAATATGAAACTTGACAAGAATACAAAGTTAAATGAACGAGAAAAAACTTCGAAATATTAAACCTTCTCGAGGTTTTTTACAATAAAATTGATTGTAAAACAAAAAATAATGCGATAACCGGTTGCAGTGGTTATCTCGGGCCTGGCGGTAGGCACGCGGAGGGCCGGTTCGCGAACTGCACCGGTGGAGCAACCGGTTACATCGACCGGATTATTTTAGGCTCGGATCACGTTTATCAGCGACCAACGATCGCCAGCGTTTACGGTTCGGGACCCTTCGAGCCCGAAGGAATTCTCGGTAAGACGCTGACCCATCAAATGCGTAAATTTTTCTTCCAGTAACTCGGCGTAGCTTTCGTTGATAGCGACACCACGAATATAATTTTTTCGGCGATTGGGTAGGTTGCTTGACGACCATACTTCAGACCTTCCTCGGCGTTCAAACTGGCAAAACTTTGCGAATTCATGCCGGATGGAAAAGCCGAGTTTCGCGGTGTCTCGCTCTCGCTATTCTCTGCGGTTTCCTCGGTTGCGCGCTTCATTTTTCCGGTATTATTCCGATCAACAAGAACTTGTGGTCGCTCTCGTTCGTTCTTTCCACCACAGCCTTCGCTCTGGGCCTCTTCGTCGTGTGTTACCTCCTCGTCGACGTGGCTCGAGTTTGGCTCGGTGGTCCTTTCCGGATACCCGGTACGTCACGTTTCGCCTCGCAAATCCGACCGTAGAAACGGCTTCTGCGATCTTTCTTCATTCATTAAATCTTCGTTACCCTCGTCCCCAGGTATGAACGCCCTCGTCATGTACGTTGGCCACCGAATCTTATATCAGATGTTTCCATTCCATTGGAAATACGGAGAAGAAACTTCGGACAGTCACGAATGGCGAACGATCGCCGCGGTCTGGGACGTCGGAATGTGGACGATCCTCGCCTACGTTCTTCACCGAAAAAGGATCTACATTTCTCTCTGATTCGACGAGCCTCGTGTGTCTCCGCTATACAACCGTTGAACTTCGTCGTTTCCTTCGAGAATTCGGACGCTGGGACCTGTTCGAACGAAAATAATAATAAAAAACTTTTCTTAAATTCTATTTTTACTCTCTTTTATTGTGTATTTTTACACGCCCTTTTTACTCAAGTTTCACTAATTTTCGAGCATGTTTTCCAGCGAAAATTGGAACGGAGCTCTCTGAAAAATAAAAACCTCAAAATTATCCTGCAAACCAATCATTCTCAAAACATCGTGATTCTCGCGATCGCTCAGTGACAAATTTTTCGAAATCTGTCCCGAAAACGTTTCCTCAGCGAGTGATTGGAATCGACGAAAATAATAGCCGATCTTTCCTCCTCGGAATCGCTGAAAAGGATCCTCGAATTTCAAGAGCTCTTCTCTCTTTCTCCTCGACACGATTGTAGATAATCAACCCGACGATAAACAGTGGCCAGATTTGTGTGATTCTTACCGATAATATTCCGCCAATGCAGTATCGAGCCGTCAGATCATTAGTCGATGAACTTGAGACGTTCTTCCATCTCCACCGACCATACGTCGACAATTCATCGCTGCAATTCGCATTGAAAAAAAAGACGCAATATTGAGACGAATCCAATACGAACGTTGACGAAATTTCGTGGCTTTCCATGAAATTCGGGTGAAAGTAGGCCGAATGGCGGTTTCCAATTCGGAGCGAAGATCATTGTTTTTCTCGATTTAGTAATAAATAATATTTATTTCTGAAACATGTATCATACAAGTGTGTTATTCCTTTTATTCTTCTTTTCGTAATGAGAACAACCGAGTCACACGTTGGAGAGCGTTCCGCGCCGATCTAGTTCGAGATCGGGTATGACGGGGGGTGTGTGTAACAAGACTGCGATTCGTAGAAAAGATGATAAGGGAAAGAGAGATAGAGAGCGAGAGAGGAAGAAAGTGAAACAACAAACACGCAAAGGCACACGCGCCGACTGAGAGAGTTCCCCGTCTGCCTGCCGGGAGTTTCGAGAGCGCAGCTCTCCGATTCCGTCACGTATCTCATCAGTAATCGGTTTGATCGGGACCTGAAAAAAGCAATATTAAATCTCATAATCGTTCGTTCGGTATCGTTAAGGGGGTAGCCAAAACCCAAACAAAAATGAAAACGACGTTACGATGAAAGATCGTGCGAGATTTTACCGCGTGAGTCGGTGCTCACGATCACTATTAAAAAGCAGAGATTAAACGCGCGATCGTGTTGACGATGTCTCGCGACTGAAAATAGTATTTATACGATTGAGAATTGTCCTGAGGTTTTTAGTAGAATTTTTCAACGATAAATAAAACCGCGTGCGTGCGTGCGTGAGTGCTTGCGGAGCCCCGAAGAGCTCGATCGGCGCGCGCGGTGCCGCTCGTGTTCGCCCCGCGCTCACGTTCGCCGTTCGATCAATGCGAGAACGACGAAAATTCGTGAGGCGACGAGCCATCGGGCCGGCCCTTGTTTGCTGAGAAAAACCAATTTCTCAGAGTTCCTGGAGCTTCACAGTGTCGTGTACAAGTCTGTATATATGAATGAACACAGCACGTTTAAAAATCATAGTAGCGTACACATAAGTCAAACGACATAGAAAAAAAAATATATATATATATTGAAAAAGAAAAAAAAACACATATGTACCCCGGTGGTGGAAAAAAAACGGTCGCGCAGATTCCGGACATCCCGTCGGAGCGGCGGTGTCGCATGTTGCCGGTGGAATTTGTTAGAGCGATGAAAATAGTCCCATCGCGCGTGCGATCCCCGATTATTAAAATCTCACAAGTGTTTTTCCCCTCGCGGCGACGGTGGCTCTGCCCCGGGCTCACTCTTTTGTTCCGGCGATGAAAAGCGTTATAAAAAACTTTGGAAAATCAATGAAAAATAAAAGAGATCGTAGCACGTGGGCGCTTCAGCAACGCCCGTATTCCCGAGGAAGGGACGTTGTCAGTTTACTGGGAGGATCGGTGGCGCCGCTGGTGTTTGAAGAATCCTTTCCTCCGGCGGTTCTCGCCCGGAGTAAATTTTTCGAACTTTTTACTCTTGGACAGGAAACGGGCCGTCTGAATCGCCAGTTGGGCAATCGCGGAGCCTCGCCGTTGTCGCCCCGACCGTAAGCTTCTCGCAACGCATCGGAGTCGCTTCTCGTTGTTTTATCGGTGTTGAATAAAAAATTGTGATCCGGCATGACGAGCTTCGGGTGATATCGGCTTATCGTCCCGGGCGAAGGGACGCTTCCGATCGTTACGATTCCTCGACTCTCCCGGCTATCGTCTTCCCGGTTGCTCAACAATCTGAACAAACGCGAGTGCGTCTGCGTTCGCTTGTAACTATTTATCTTTCTACCGCTCGGCTTCCCTGTTCCGCACTCCGAATCGGTATCGACTTCGGATATCAATCTACTCGTGTCCGAGGTCACCCCGCTGTCCTCGTCGTCGCTGTCGGAGTGCCGCGAATCATCGACACTCGCAACGATCTCGTCTCCTTGAGGATGCTCGTGGTCACTGTCGTCCGGCGCCTCGGTCACTTGGATCACGACAGGCGGCATTTTCTCGATCATTCTCTCCGATTTATCTGTTAAAAGAAAACTCGTCGATTCGTCTTTCTCTTCGTATTCTTCCTCATCGTCCTTTTCTTTTTTCTCTTCTTCCGCGTCTTTTTCCTCTTCTCGTATGTCCGACTGTAGAGCTACCGGAGACTCATCGCCCGCAGTCCGAAGAGTTTTCGAGAAAGAATTTTCTGTGCGATTATTTTCACGGTCCATGGTTATCTCTTTCCAGAAGTCAATGGAATCCTCATCGGCGGAAGAAGACTGCGAAAGATCTTCCTCGCAGGAGGGATCGGCCGAGGCGTTTGATTCTATTGAGATGTTACCGGGGCGAAGTGAAATTTTGAACTCAACGCAAACGTCGTTATCGGTATTTTCATCCTGGGCATTTTCCCTCGAAGAAAAATCTGATTTGGTTGATCGTATTTCGGCACTCGCTTGATCGCCGTCGTCCTCTTGCTCGAGGTCACTCTCGTCGGACGTGTCTTCGGGGACGGTCTCGTCGGGGCTTGTCCGCTTGGTCAGGTGGCCCGTCGAGTACGCCAGATACGAATCCGAGTCGTCGTCGTCGTCGTCGCTCGTTTCAGAATGGTCGCTCGCACTGCGAGAAACTTGATCCGCGAGCTCCTCGGACGTCGAATCGTCACTGGCGGTATCAATTTCCTTTTCGTTCTTCTCGCAGTGTTCCTGGTCGCCGGATGTCCCGGAGTGCTCGGATGCCTCAGCCTGTCCGTCCTCGACGCTGAATTTCTCATCTTCCTCTTCCTCTCGATGCAAAATATTCATCGTGACGAATTGATCGAGGGCGTTTCCTCCCCGCTGCTCGTTCCTGCCCGCGGCCACGTCGATATTGTTCCATTCGGTGGGTCGCCCCGCTTCGTTCTCCAGAGGCGTTGCCTCACCACCGGCTTTCTCGAAGAGCGTAAAATCTTTCGAACCAGAGATCAGGGCCCCGGTGTCGACGCATTCCGAGGGCGAGTCAAGGTCGCAGAGCCATGGGGGAGGTTTCCGTTGTGTAACGGAGTGGCGATTCCCACCGGGCGATCGGACATCTCGGTGGCGTTGAATAGAGCTCGCCCTGGAGGAGGCTTCGGTGGTACTCGACGGCGAGTGCTCGACACAGGTCGTTCTCTCTAAACAAGGATCGCAATCGCTATCGTTGCCAGGCTTTTTATCGATTGCTCGACGAAAGTGTAACGATACCGGGAGAGCAGGAGACACACACGCGGTAATAGGCTCAACCGTGTTCTCGATCGCGATACTCGCGAGCGGAGAGACCATCACGGAGAGATACGAGCAGTAGCGGCATTCGGCAAAAGAGCAAGATGGAGGTGGAGAGCGAAGGGGGGATGCGGAGGAGGGAGGAGACGGAAGAGAAAAATCGTTGCGCATTCGCGTAGCGGGAGCGGTAGCAGCGATACTATTTTTGAGAAAGTAAACAGCCGTCGCGTCTACTCTGTTCTCGGATGAGGCATAAAGTAACAAGCTCGCTGACGACCCCTTCGAATGCCCTTCGACCTGATGGTGATGAAGATTATGACGGTGAAGGCGGTAGCGGTTGAATGACCGATGGGAATGACTGTGACGACGACATCGAAAGTGCGGAGAATGACGACGACGGCAGAGGCTGCACGTCGCGTAAATTGGTGAACGGGAAATGGGATGAAGAACGGGCGATACGGAATCATTCGTTTCTTCATTATCTTTTGACGACGATGAAGACGACAACGACGACGACGACGACGACGACGACGACGACGACGATAATTGTCGACGAGACGGGAGCGATTTGTCATCGCGACAAGAAATATCCACCAACTGGTAAAGGGGCGGATGAAAAGTTAGTGAAGAGTGCGGCATCGGAGCCTCCGTTCGAGGATGGAACATGAGACGAACTCGATGAACCGTAGGCGGCAATGAACTTTGGTTAGCGAAGGAAGATAATGAAAGTAAAGGAGGGATCTGCCGCCGCCGTTCGTCAAGCAGTCGCGCATTAATCTTGCTCTCACCCTCATTTATCGCTCGTAGATTTTCCCGTTTGGCTACAACAGACAGCACATTGCATTCAGAGACACAAGCCCTTTTCCCGGTTACCTTCGAACCCACTTTTTTCTACGACTCGTTGATGCTTTCACGAAAAAATATTCTCTCGAGCTCTATAATGAAATTTCTCGTCGCGTATATTCCATCAAACTCGGACAAAAGAGCAGTCTCATCGAATTCGATAATGACACCGATCGCGCTCTTTCGAGGGTGCGCGGCGCGAGTGTGTGACTGCTTGGGTGCTTGGGTGCATGCGTGCGTGCGTCCATGCGCGGTTACGAGCTCATGCATCTGCGACGCTCGAATCGTTAAGCATCTGTTGAATTCAAATATTCAGCGGTACCGTTTTCAATTATTTCACCTCGAGCCTCGTCAAGAAAATTATAAAGCGGGCCTCCGCCGCGTTTTCATTGTTATTTGTCTCCGGTGAATTTAACTCGATTATGGTGACGCGAAGGCGGTGAAAAGAACACAAAAAAATGCCGCCGTTAAGGGCATAGGTCCAGTGAGAGCACGAAAATGAATTTGTGTTTCGTATTTTGCATTTAACTCGAGTAATTCCAACATTTCTTCTCAAACTCGGTCTCGCACTGAAAGAGAATGTCATAAGTTGAGATAAAAATCTTAAAATAGTTGGAATTGTGTTAAAATAAGAAAAGAACAGTCTTGAAACAATCTTGAAAATCTCGGTTTCGAGTGTTCTAATTGGATCGATCCCTCAACGGCTCGGCGTGTATAAGATTCGAGAGCAGGGGGCGGTGGGGATGAGAAAGAATAAATATCCGAAATGACTCACCGATACTTTCGGGGGACGTCATGGCCTGGAGCATTCTGAAGGATCTCGAGGGTATCGCACCTCCCGTGTATTTTTTTGGCTCAGGGGCCTGCTGTTCGCTCGCCGGTACGATGACCCGGAACTCGTCTGAAAAACGGCCGAGGTTAGAGAATCGAAGAAACAATCGACGATGAGTGAGAGTTAGCGAGTGAAACGAACGCATTAGTGAAAATGAGAAACAGAAGATTTTTCTTCTCGAGGCGTGCTATCGCCAAAAATTGAGAAACTTGAACGAATCACTCAACGTCTCACCGGGAGGTGGAGAATTTCTCATCTGCCTCATCTTGTTGACGGGACCCGTAACTCCGGAGGCTGTAGAACGGAGGGAAGACGAGTAGAGCCGAGTACAGAGAGAGAGAGAGACAGACAGAGACAGAGACAGAGAAAGAAAGGGTGGGAGAGGGGAAGAGCAAGAATTCAATCGAGATGCGTTACCAGTGGTAGCGACGGGGATCGATGGGTCACCGGCGTCGGTCATGTTCCTGAGATAGCGAAATGCCCGAGAAGGAATAGCGGCGCCGCGGTATCTCGGATCCTCTTCCTGGTGGAGATAAGTCCCTTCGCCGTCGACTATAAAACAGGGAGAATCGTGTGACGAGGACGGGAGTAAAAAAGCGTTTTGTTTCTACAAAGCGTTTTGGTCTACCTCGTTCTTTGACCTTGTTCATGAGAACTTTGTCGTTTTCCGTGAGTCGAAGTTTTCGCGACTGTTGTCCGTCGACCCGGTCGATCGGGGCATCGGTGTCCGTTATTTTTTGTAGAACTCGAAATGACCTGGACTGAACCGGAGCCGGGGATTCGCTGTCCTGGTACTGATTCTGAATCGCTGATTGGGGCGAGGGCGGGGCACCGGGGCCGCGTTGAATGATCCTGCAAGAGTCGAGTCCGTTCGAT
This sequence comes from Venturia canescens, assembly GCF_019457755.1. Lineage (NCBI taxonomy): Eukaryota > Metazoa > Arthropoda > Insecta > Hymenoptera > Ichneumonidae > Venturia > Venturia canescens. Next base: position 7,966,764 of record NC_057425.1, read on the forward strand.
TTTAGTCGGGGAAAACCACGGCGAGTTATCGTATAGAAAAATCGAGAATTACACTCTGGGACTGCGCCGCTCGACAGTGGCGTTGTTATTGCTGTCCCCGGCAGATCCCTCGAGCATGATCGGCACGATGTACGTCCCACCGCTACTGGGGTTCGCCGGAGCGGAGAAGCGTTTCTGTGGAGCAGCAGAGTTGTGCGCGTCAACGGGGGACGGCGGAGTCGCGCCTCCCCAACGTTGCTGGTGCCGAGTGCTGGGTTGCTGGGCCTGTTGATTGTTCAGTCGCTGACGCTGACCAGCAGCATCGTTGTCGACTGAAAAAACTGAGGGCCTCTCTTCGATCTGTGAACGAAGATTTGGAGGATTAGCGAGGCCTTCAAACAGCGGCGATCGAAACAGGCTCGTCAATACTTACGCGAAGAGGGATTATACGTTCTCGCAAACTGTGCGAGGGCTCCTGCTCCGGGGGGGAGGAAGGTGTCGACGGTTGGCTGCGTTTAGCCCATTCTGGAAGTTCCCCCTGCTGGGATTTGTTTCTATTCTGAAGCCAAGGAGTCGGAGCTTTGGCGAGGCTGATCTGTGGCGACGGGGGTGTCGTCGGGGTCGTCGGAGTCGACGGTGGCGACGGAGGACTCGGCTGCGACCAGGTTGGCGTCACGACCACCGTTTGTCCGGTTCGAGCCGGTGTTGCCGGCTTTGTTTCAGCTGGAAACGAACGTCGAATAAGAAAATTTAGTAGGAGCGAATTCGAAGACGCGGGAAGAGGGAGGAACGAGCGGAAGGGAACCGTTGACTAACCGCTCGACGGAAGCCGGTTGTTGTTCGCAGCTCCAGCGGATATCGACGTCGGTGGTAAACTCGAACTCGCGAGGGTCGAGCGCAACGGCACCGGTGGGGCGTTGCTCGGGAAAACCGGAACGGCGACCCTCGGCTGAGCCGCGTACATGCTGGAAGCGGCCACTGCCGGAGACACCGACGACTCGGAGGCCGTCGATCGCTGCGGAGCTTCGATGCCCTCGTCGTTCGCGTTCTTGGCGACTCGTCTCGCCATTCTCGGGCTTCGAATTTGCGACAAATCCAACTTGCCGCCCATCCCTGGTGTGTACGTGAAGGGCTTTTTGTCCCTGGTCATCATCGCGTTCTGAATCGCAGCCGGAGGCTCGTACGCGTCGTTGTTACCAAAGTCATTCGACAAGGGGCGTCGTCTCGTCGGTACCGCCGTCTGTCGAAAAAGTTTCGTCACTTTCGTACATTGAATTACATCGAAATATCTTTAAAAACAATGACGAAGCTAGGCTCTCTTAATTATAGAGAAATTGGGATTGGAAGCTTACCTCGAGAGCGTTAATCCTCGGCGGTGCTGGCACTCGTCCAGACGTGCTCGACGGAAGCGGCGGTGGCGGTGGCGGCGGGGGTGGGGCTGGACAAAACCCTCAAAGCACACGAAGCCACGATTAACACGAGCGTGCCAAGTGCGACAAACATTTTTCATTTATATATTTCCTTCTCTTTCTCGTTTTGTGTGTTAATAATCTCGAGAGAAGCCGAGCGCGTGCGTTCCCGAGTATTATTCGAGTTTACGGGTCAGACGTGAAAGATTGAACGATTGCCAAGAATTGAAATTCGCAGAGAAAACTCACCGGTCGTGCCCTCCAACGATCCGCTCGGGTCCCTGCTTCAACAAACAAAATTTCATTTATTTCATGAGTTTCGTAAATTTCGCAACAGGGGGCAGGGGCGACAGGCGCGTCCGAGGCGTCCGAGCGCCGACGAAGCAGTTTGCTTTCATACCGAAATGGGAGAGGAACGGAGGTCGCAGGAGCGAGATCGACCGTTTGGTCATCGATGAGACACGCATGCACTCGCGTGCGCTTTATCGGGAAAAGGCGCCCGAGATTCCTTATAAGGAGATTCCTGCCGACGCGGTGCGAGGTCGAACAAACGTTCGCTGCGTAAAAAACGCGTACGATTCGCCGGGCACTATGGAAAATTGGGAAATCATTGGACGCAGCGGGCGCCCGCGCGTGCTATTTATTTGGGTAGAGGATGGGCCAATTTTAGAACGGACCGAGAGCCGCGAACGCGCTGCCACGAAATCTTTACGATAAGTGTTATTTATAGCGAGGCGCTTTTTCTCACGGTTCTTTCGCGAGACGCGAAAGCATCGTTTCGGTTCGATTCTCTGATCGGAAGAAAATATTGGCGAGAGCGAAGAACACGGGCGGAGATAACGTTAAAAATACACGCACGAATAAAAGCGACACTTGAACGACGAGGAAAAATCTCGAGACGGAATGGACCGATCGTATACGTGCTGATCCCCCCCCCGATTCGCAAAACCTATTCGCAATTTCTACGATCCGAGGTCACCGACCCTAGCTCTTTCTCGGAGAGGGTGCGAAACACATTTATTTCGGGAACTAAATGTGTCTCGCACGAGTCGCGCGCGGGACACATGCCAAACGGTTTTCATTATTTATACACGTATCCGCGGGAGGTAATCGGCACAGACGCACACTCACGCGCGCCATAATCGTGCGATTCTCATCCTTTTTTTTCCGGCACAACCCAACCGCCCCGTACAGCCAAGGTCGAACCTGTAAGCTCGCCTCGGACGCGCGGACCAATTATCGAGTTTATGTTGTAGATATAGAACCCCCGCTCGGACCAAACCGGTTCGAGATCCCGCACAGTTGCTTTCCAGAAATATTGCGAGGCTCGTAGGTATTTCTGGATTAACGCCACCGAACGTTGCTCTCTAAAATAGGCACACGAAATAGGCGCGTCTCCGCCCCCATTATCGTACGATACGGTTTAATTGCGGGACCGTTACTTCTTCGTAATCTTCTTTGTTCCAACACTGCATCGCGTAAAACAAAACAAAATATTTATTTCTTACCCGGCGCTCCCTCCGAGGACGAGAGTGCTGCTGCCCGTCGAACTCATGTTGACTTACGCCGTCACTAACTTTTGTTCTGTTATTGTTATTGTTATTGCTGTTATTTTTCTCAATTAGTATAATTCTCAATTCTAAACGTATTTATTTTCGAATAGAGGAAAACGAATTTTTTCGGCTAGTCCCACCGACCCGATGGAACGTCTGCGGCAGCGACACGGAAACCACGGAATATATACTTGTTGAACGATGAAAAGCACACTGGTCAAATATTCGGCGCGTCACGAATTTCGGTGAGATAAATATATAACCGCGATCGCAAAGAAGACCGATGGACAACCGTACCGGCGCTCGCGCGGATCTGCTCTCCGCGATCAGCGAGGTGCGAAGCTGACAAATTGAAAATAAAAAAAGGTTGCGGCGGCGGCACGGCGCCCGCGCATAACCTCCTATCGCATGTTCCCTCCACCTTTGTTTATTTTTTTTCGCACATCTTTCGATTACCCCGCAATAAATCGGTAACATTAGAGAATCGTTTTCTGTAAAGGACATTCGTACGTGATACTAAAACGATTCCTTTTTTGAAGCCCGAAACAGCGCGCTGGCGCGAGCGCTAGCAACGAAACTGTGCGGTGACCAATCAGATTTATTGCGAATGGCGCGCTTTTGACGAACGCTCTTCTGGCAGAAACCCGCATAATTTTGTGTGATACAAATGTAGCCTATCGAGCAGCGGTGAATATTCAAAGTTAAACAACAAAGAAAAGGTGGAGAAATGAACTGTCAATATACGAAAACTGATTTGTTTTTTCCTCCAAGTTTGTCATTTCTGCAGCACCAAAAGCGTCGTGTCTTTTACAATTTTCAAAGCTGCGCACAAATTTCAATCTGTGGCCGCATTCTGCATTCTACCCTGCTGTGCGAATAACACTGGCCGTTTTCCAGCAAGCGACACTGTGGAACACTGTGTAACACCGTGCAACAGTGTCGTATGGTGCTCATGTTATTTCGCTCTTGCTGGAAAACGGGACTGTCACGCCGAGTTCGCTAGGCTGTACGATATGAGCGCAATTCAGAAATTATTCATTTTCGAAAAGCTATTAGGCTAAAAGTAATTAACGATCGCACGCCATTGGGGTATTTGGTATTCTCACGCAAGCAAAAAGCTTACATCAAAAATCGCGCCAAAAAACAAAAGCTCGTATATAACTTATTGGTGTAGAATGGTAGAATTTTGCTCGAAAAAATCGCATATCAAAATTTTTCCGAGTATATTTATTTTCAACAAAAATTCCACACTGTAGGTTTTGTGAAGTACTGGTTCAATTATACGAAAAAAGCAGTGAATTTGATCAACTTTCAGTTCGTTAAAATGGCAAATAACTTACATTACTAACCTAGAAATTTCAGCCCAAGAATGAAAATGTTTCTCGTCTTATTTAACCAACTTTCGAAAGTATAACTTCGATGAATTTTATTTCAAAGGTTTCGACAAAATTTGATTCCATGTGCGGAGTAGTTTCTTCAATTATGAATATTGTGGAAAAGTATGAAAATCGTAGAATCGATATTATCACTAATGGACTGAGAAACTCGAGTATGTAGTTGTAATAACCTTTGTAATTTGTTATAAATTTATTAAATAAATACATTTTTAGTAGATGGACGATAACAAAATAACATGATAAATTTACAGTACTCGTCAAGTTGTGGTGGCACAAACGAGGTTATAAATCATGTATCACACTGCTCAATAGTTTCAAAGATGACCAAAGATACCAGATTTCGTTGCTTCCATTGAATCCGATAAAATGATATTATGGACAATTGCAGGAAGTATTTTCCCTCTAGTTTAAGAGTTTGATCAGTCGAGACAAGGGCACAGAAGTGTATTCATTCGGTATCCATTGCGCATGATGTATCTGTGTCGGAGATTCTCCCAAAGATGACAATTTGATTTGCTACTAATTGGTCTGCTGATTTTGCTGTTTTTTTTTGACAAGTTGAACCAACTGTCTATAGCGGACCTGACACTCTTCTTTAGTTTTACCCTCAACACAGCTTGCTATTTTTTCCCATCTGTCAAATGAAGTAGCTGATTTGGGATGTTTCAGGAGTGCTGCTTCCAAAGCTTTTTGTTGCTCCTGGCTCCAGTCCAAGGCGGCAGAAGATTCAAGGTTGGTATCGTCAGCTCGGGTTTTTATCTTCTTTGGTTGTTCGAGCTCCGACGAACCTGGCACCTCGTTTGGTTGACCAGGCTTAAGACCCTCGTCTTTTACCTAAATTTATGATAGTGATTAACGCTTATCGTCAAAGTTGAGAATTGTGCGGGCCTTGACAGCAAGTCTCTTACCTTTTTTGCCATGTGAGTTACTTCACTGACCGTGCGAGACATCACATCAGCTATTTTTTCCCATCGATCAGGTGTTCCACCTGGATATTTCTTGACAAGTTTGATAAGCTCCAAAATATCGTCATCGGTCCACAAACTGCCGACAACTTTCGGCTTCTCGTAAACGTGATTATTCGTACGAAAGTTTTCTCTTTTAAACCCAGTGCTGCCATTACTCACACTTTCTCCAGAATGCTCCTGTGGAGCAAATGCAGCCCTACGTCGCCTGGCTACCCGGGATACTGGCTCTGGCTCAGATTCTTCTTGCTCCAAGGCTCTGAAAAATAACTTTTGGATAAGCAGCTCAGCGGGTAATTTATTTCAGAGCTAGATTTAATACTTACAAAGCAGCCTCCTCCTCTTCTCGTTTTCTTCGTTTTCTCTCTTCTAGAAAGTCACGAATAGCGCATATTGCTGATGGAATTCCCACCACCGAGGCATACGTCCATCTCGGTAATTGGAAGGGCAGTGTGTTCTTAACACTAGGACTTGGAATCTTTTCCAAAATATCTGCTAAATCTGGTACTTCGCCCATCTTTCCTTTTCTATTTTTTTTTTGCATTTTTTGCAACTTGCTACCTAATACTTGTTCCTACCAACAAATAAAACATGTGAAAAAGAAACAGCACCATTGATATGACAGATAAAATATTAGAAATATAAAAAATACTTACGTATGTGTATCTTTTTTCAAAGTATGCAGCCCATGCTACTAAATACTGGCCTATCGTTATAACTATGAACAAGATCACACTCATCTCGAGTAAACCCATTTTTCGTACATGACGATAGTAATAGACCGCTGAACGCCAGTTCGGAAGTCCATTAACCAATACGTCATTGTATTTTTCCCGTTTTCCAGGATCTTTGAGAACATCGTAAACTGCTACAAGCTGCCATAAGGAACATACATTTTCATTTATCCTGCTGCTTAACAAGTCTTATGATTTTTACTTTAAAACCAACTGAACGAGTACATACGTTTCTGAATTGTATCTCAGCGTCTTCTGCATCGTTTTTGTCTGGATGAAGCTGCAGGGAGAGCTTCCTGAATGCTCTCTTGATGTCCGAAGCATTCGCATTCTAGAGACGAAGAGATCCCAACAAGACAGACAAAAAAATACGAATAAGAGACATTTCTTATTTCAAAAGTATCAGCAAGAACACATATGGTTTCATAATTCAAAAAAGATAAATCATCATTTATGCACCTGAGGAATCCCCATAAGCTCGTAAAAATTTTGATTGACTTCCTCGACGACGTCGAAAACTTCCAATTCGTCGTTGTCCCATGCTGAAACTGGACCGCATATGCTCAATAAATGTACGATACAAAATATCCCAGCAGCCAATGTGATTCTAAGCATTTTCGCTCTTGTCCTTTTCGTTTTATTTTATTTTTTATGTTTCGTCATTGAACGATCGAGACACGAAGGTTTCGCGCTAATAAAAATATGTTTTCTCAGATTTCGGTCAGGAATGTGTTCCTTTATTTTACTCGATTTTCCTTGATCGAATAGTCGTCACCGCTGTCTCTCTCTCGCTCTCTCTCACACGAATCACGACAGAAACATAGCTTCAACGCGGAAGGAGACAAGTGTGCCTTATCTACAAGTTCAACGCAACGTTGACGGTTTGTATGCCCGACCAGGTCCAACACGTCAACGACGGCGGCTGCGACGGCGACAAGGTTATGAGTCGCGTGCGTGTGTTCAGTGCCACATCGCAAAATCATATGTCTACACCTCTACCGTCGGCGGCGGTTCGACTCTTCTTTTTTTTACGTGTGGTGAATGCCTAAGTCATCACTAGAGTGCGCTGATTTTCACGGAAAAAACCGCGAAATCGCCAACTCATACTATTCTTTAGTTTACCGTAATTAAACGTAAAAATGTATTTGTCATTGCTAATTAATCTCACTATTAAAAATGCCCCACCATCGAAATCATTCAAATGTATAAAAAATAATAGCGAAGAGATTTCCTTTACTTCCGCTCCAAGAGTCTCTTTCGACTGACCAATCTCTGGCGTGGATTTGTTAAACGACCGCGCACTTTCCCCTTCCACAATTATATTTCGTCTCGTTCTCGATATTACCATGTAGTTCCCCTCCGGTCCGCTAGATGCCACAACCTTTTAGCGAAACTGAAAAGGTATGGTGGGGGACTACCGGCGTTCGGCTTAGCCCGCCCAACCAACCTCATATCGCTTCGTTGTGCGCGAGAAGCAACACCTTTGGCGAGACTGTGCGCGTTTTCCTTAAGGAAAAATGTCGAAAAGAAGGGCTGACATCGAGGAATTACGTGCGAAAATTCGGAAAGTGCAACAGGATATAGCAGGAATAGTACCGTTGCTTGAAAGTGAATTGTCGGAAAGTGACTCCGGAGAATCGACGTCTTCGTCAATGCGAGCCTTCCGAGCACTAACCAAGGATGAGGGGAATAAAGGTAAATGAGACTCAGAGTCTGCGAGTTCAGACGACTCGCAAGAGACCTTTTTTCTTTCTGACCCCCCTTGTTCCTCGACAATTCCCTGGTTCTCCCCGCCCCTTCGTCTTGTTGTTTTTTCTTAGTTACAGAACTCGTGACGACGCGCGGGCAACATTGTTGACAGAGCCATGTATATGTGCACATATCTGTGCATGTATACTTTGTAAGCTCTTGTTATAATCATAACAAGAGTAATTTTTCTATCGAAAACTTACGTTTTGGCTAAACACTGAACCTTTTCTGTCCCAGAGAATATTGAAAATTGTCAGTCAAGTCCAGGAAAGACACCGGTCGATCCGGAGATCCTCGACATTCTCGGGTTAGAGGTCGACAAGGACAAAGGCGAGACAACGTGTATCGATGAGGATCTCGTAAACATGTGGCAGAAGCTGATCAACAAAGGCCTGACAAAAGAGGAGAAGGAGGAGTTGCTGAAGGATTATAAGAGGCAATGACCCTTAATCTAACTACTCCTTGTTTTTCATCGTATTATTATTATCATAATAATGCAGATACGCATGTATAAAAAAAAAAAAAAAAAAAAAAGGCATGACCTTGTTTTAACTACTCCTCGTTGTATTATTATTATCATAATAATGCAGGCACATTGGTGTACAAAAAAAAAAAAAAAAAAAATAATGGAGACTGACTGTCTACAGGATCCCGGCACTGGAAGCTAAGAAGGTGAACCCGGAGATATTGGCCTCGCTTGCACCAAAGATTGCAAAGAAAGATTCGTATTTAACTGAGATCCAGAATCTCGCCGGAGCCTCTCTCATGGCAACTGGCATGGTTCTCACGCTGTTAATGCGTGTGGAGGAATGCGACAAGCTCGAACTTGTAAAAAAGATCAGCGACATAGCGAAAATTAATATCGCTGTACATCATTCCATCTCCGTGACCAGGAAGGCAAATATTTTCATCCCAGATCTTGCACCACAGGTGGCAGGAATTATTAAGAAAGCGGAGATGGACGAGACGCTTTACGGCAATGATCTTGGAGAGCGTATCAAGGAGTCAAAAGCTCTAACACGTTTGAGTCAGGACATCAAACAGAAAACGACACCAAACCCGGAAAAGAAGACTTTTTTATTCAGAGGCCCATCGCAGAGGAAGCCCCTCTCTGCCTCCATGGGCAACCACCAAAGCAGGGCACAATCGAGATCATTCCCGTTCTACAAGAGCAAGCAACAACACTTCAACAGACGAAGCCACAGGAACAGCGAATCATCACGCCGAGAGAAATAGGTGTAAGTAGAGAAACTATAGCAGGCAGGCTTAGATTGTTTGAATCCGAATGGAAAAAGATTACAAACAATATGCTCGTGCTTAGTGTAATCAAGGGTTACAAGATTCAATTTCAAGAGAGGCCCTCTGAAAGAGGCCATCCGACCGCCAGTATCCCCATCGGGGAAGTGAGTCGCTACCAATTAGCTATAGATAGATTGCTCAGGAAAGGAGCGATTGAAGTCTGTGATTATGATAAGAATCAGTTCCTATCATCATACTTTTTGGTTCCTAAAAAGGACGGAACTGACAGGTTTATTTTGAATCTAAAGGAATTAAATTGTTTCGTTAAGCCAGAACATTTCAAGTTAGAGGACTTGCGAACGGTTACAGGTCTAATTTCGCCCGACTGTTACATGGCATCAATCGACCTGGAAGACGCCTATTATATGATCTCGGTACACGAGTCCAGCAGGAAATATTTGCGTTTCTCCTTTCAAGGGTCTATTTTTCAGTTTACATGCCTACCCTTCGGCTTGTGTACAGCCCCGTTTATCTTCACGAAGATTCTCAAGGCCCCAGTGAAGGTTCTAAGAACCAAAAGGGTATCCTTGGTTGTTTATCTGGACGATTTCATTATCATTGATAAGAGCAGACTCAGATGTGCTCAAAAGGTATCGCTTTCCTGCGAGTTTCTAGTATCGCTTGGGTTCAAATTGAACATAAACAAATGTTCCTTAATTCCCTCAACGATATGCAGATTCCTGGGGTTTAACATCAACTCTCGAGACTTCACAGTAGAATTGCCAAAAGAAAAGAGAGAGCAATTGTTCGCTCACGTTCGGTCTTTCCGGAAGAAGTCGTCATGTACGATACTGGAGTTATCTCAGTTGATAGGGAAATTGATAAGTGTTTGCCCGGCTGTTGATTATGGTTGGTTATACACGAAGGCGTGTGAATCCTTTAAGACAGTCAGTTTAATGAGAAATCACTTTAACTACGCAGCAAGAATAGCCATCCCAGATAGGTTACGGACTGATTTAGAATGGTGGGAGAGAAATATTGGTAGAGCAATGGGCCAGATAAAATCAATTAATTTCGATGTTGTAATCTATACGGATGCCTCTAACTCAGGATGGGGAGCTACTGATAATCAGAGAAGAATTTCAGGTTTCTGGAACGAACAGGAAAAGAGAATGCATATCAATCTCAAGGAGTTACTGGCGGTAAAGATTGCGCTGGAAAGGCTTGCGGATGAACTAAGAGGTTGTCAGATTTTACTTAGGGTCGATAACACGACGGCCATCTCGTACATCAATAAGATGGGTGGTGTGCGCTTCACTAAATATAATAATCTGGCCCAAGAAATATGGAAATGGGCGGAAAGGAGGCGTATTTTTATATTCGCTTCATACATTGCGTCGAAGGACAATGTCGAGGCGGACGCGCTGTCCCGTGTGAAGAATATCGACACGGAATGGGAATTGTGTAGCAAGGCTTTCGGCCGAATCCAGGAAAAATTTGGTTCCCCCGATGTTGATCTCTTTGCCAATAACAACAACGCCAAGTGCGATAATTATATTTCTCGGTTCCCAGACGCAAAAGCTCTTTCGATAGACGCCTTTACGTCAAATTGGTCAGGAATTTATTTTTACGCTTTCCCACCGTTTGCAATGATTCTAAAGTCATTGTCGAAGATACGAGAGGAGAGAGCGTCAGGCATTATTGTAGTCCCAGACTGGCCAAGCCAGCCATGGTACCCGCTCTTTGTCTCGTTAACTCGGGAGAAACTGATATTCAAACCAAGAACTGATCTGTTACTATCGCCCTGTAGATCACTCAGCCATCCAAGGGCGAGAAGCCTGAGCCTGATCGCGGCCAAGGTATCCGGGAAGCCTTTTTAGAGCAAGGAGTACCAGCGGAGGCACTGAGCATCATGAGAGCTTCACTATCCCGGGCGACTGCAGACCAATATTCCTCCGCCTTGAATCCGTGGTTCAAATACTGTGTAGACAAGGGGTTTGATTGCTTTAATCCTACTAGAGCGGCTATATTAGGTTACTTGACGACCAAATACGAAGAAGGTGCGAGTTACGGTACGTTAAATTCTGCAAGGTCGGCAATATCACTCGTTTCGCGGAATAAAGTGGGAGAGGATGTTACGGTACGGAGATTCCTGAGAGGAGTTGCAAAACTCCGACCACCCAAGCCCAAATATACATTTACGTGGGATGTGTCAATTGTACTAAAGTACCTGGAGCAATTAGGCTCACCGGAGGATATTTCGCTAGTAGACTTAACGTACAAGACTGTGATGTTATTGTTATTGAGCACAGGCCATAGGGCACAAACTATTGCTAATATAAGACTGGAGAATGTAAAGATAACGCCCGAGGGCTTATTAATCCACATAACCGATCTCATTAAGACGTCAGCGCCGGGTCGTTGTCAACCGTTGTTGGAAATCCCCTTTTATAGTCAAAATCCAAATATTTGCGTAGCATCTAATGTTATAAGATATATCGAGGCCACGAAGGAACTGCGTAAGGAGTCAAAAAATCTGTTGATCGCACTAAGAAAACCACATAGGGACGTTAGCGCCCAGACGATAAGCAGATGGACAAAGATAATTTTAGAAAGAAGTGGCATAGATATGTCGGTGTTCTCAGCACACTCTACACGACACGCGACCACTTCGGCGGCCTTGTCGCGAGGCGTGGATTTAGATACCATAAGAAGAACTGCGGGCTGGTCCGAAGGGTCAAAGACCTTCGCAATCTTTTATAATAGACCGATTTTATCGGCAGAATCTCAAAAGTTCGCGTTATCAATACTTGATGTAAAACATCTTAGAAAATAAGTAGACTACTCAGGGGCTGTGTCAAGGAAGTTTAGTCTAATAAAGAAAGTAGTCGTTAGATATTGTAAATTGTTATTCGCTAAATAACTACATGGTAATATCGAGAACGAGACGAAATATAATTAGCCGATCAAACGAACTTACCTGTACGTGAAGTTCGATCGTAATTATATGTAGTCTCGTTCGAAGATATTACAGTCCCACCCTATAGACTCATTACATTCATCCCTATCCCTATAACACAATTTAAACAAATCTCTAAAAGATATGAGGTTGGTTGGGCGGGCTAAGCCGAACGCCGGTAGTCCCCCACCATACCTTTTCAGTTTCGCTAAAAGGTTGTGGCATCTAGCGGACCGGAGGGGAACTACATGGTAATATCTTCGAACGAAACTACATATAATTACGATCGAACTTCACGTACAGGTAAGTTCGTTTGATCGGCTAATCAAACCTCATCTCCCTCATCTAATGAGAAACGACGAAGACAAGCGACAAGCGACGTAAGAATTTCAAAAGTTGCCGTTACACCGGACGCACTGAGCAGGATTCCAATTTTCTTTATCAAAGTTCTTTCAATTTTTTAACTAAAAACTGAATATTAATTAATCCAAACGAGTGTCAGTGAACTAATACATTTTTTGAAATAACACTACAAAGTTCTAAAAATATCGATCCCTTGGAGTTTTGATGGACCACAATTAGAGCAAAATCAACAGGTTAGTCTCCATTTTTCACGAGGAAACAATAGATATTTCCTTTTGATTCATAAGCTACTTTATTTTCGCGTTTAGCGAGTCGTTATTTGCGCTACAAACACTAAAACTACAATTGAATGGTTTTATATCTTGCATTTTTAGAGCAAATAACGACTCCCCGAACGCGCTTTGAAATGTGAGCTGTGACTCATATTTTTCGGTAACTGCGAGTTTGCATTATAGGAGTGGATCGAGTGCTCTCATGCACTCTGTGCTTACATGGAGCATTCGAGGCTCTAACATGTTTCATCAATTTTTTTGTTTTATTTATCACTGTTTTTTTTGTGTTATAAAAATCGGCTGAATTCAATGACATTGAATTCTATATAAATTTTCACTTCATTTTTGAGTTAGTTTTACTGACTATTCTCGGGTTCTAATCTTGTTTCTTAGTTGAATGAATCGAATATTTAATTTTGTTTCTAAATACGTTATTCGAGAATGTTTGTATATTTTTTGGTCCTTTTGTTTGTTGCAAATAGGAAAATGAGTGATGATACGGTTCGGGTTGCCCTGAGAATACGACCGCTGGTACCAACTGAAGTCGAACGTGGCTGTCAAACTTGTATCAGCGTTGTTCCTGGTGAACAACAAGTTCAAGTTCGTGACAGTGATAAGTCCTTCACATTTAATCACGTTTTTGGACCTGATACTGATCACGAGCAATTTTATAACACAGCTGTAAAAAAAACTGTCAACAAAATTTTTAAAGGTAATTTCTATGCTCTCAGTATCGTTGATATTGCTGCTGGATTGATATTTCTCCAACTTTGCATTTCATTAGACGAGATCATTAGATTTTAATTGAATATTTTAAAAAATTGGATTGTTTTGTTATGATTTCTAAAAAGATATTTCCATTGGTATTTTCATTCTTCATTTTGCCAAAAAAAATTATGAAGCACGTTTATCTATAATATAAATTTTTCACGATCGCTCTGAGTTGATACCATTTTTGCTCAAAATATTGCAGGCTACAATGTTACAATACTTGCTTACGGACAGACCGGAAGTGGAAAGACTTTCAGTATGGGAACTAATTACAATGGCAAAGGAGCAATGGGTGTTATCCCTCGTGCGGTGAATGAAATATTTGAAACCATAAACTCACAGATTGAATACACGTACAAAGTGACTGTGTCATTCGTAGAACTGTATCAAGAACAGCTCTACGATTTACTTGCTGACAAATCCAGAAATGAAAGAATCGTCGATGTCAGAGAAGACGATAAAAAAGGGATCAAAATCGTTGGATTGACTGAGAGACCAGTTGCCAATGCGAACGAAGCCTTCGAGGCTCTGACTCAAGGCTCCAACGAACGAGCAACTGGGGCTACTGCCATGAACGCCCAAAGCAGTAGAAGTCATGCTATATTTACGATTGTAGTTTTTCAATCAAAAAACGACGATCCAAATAGCGCAACAACGTCCAAATTCCATTTGGTTGATTTGGCTGGTTCGGAGCGCAGTAAAAAAACACAAGCCACCGGAGAACGATTTAAAGAGGGTGTAAATATCAATAAGGGTCTTCTAGCACTGGGGAATGTGATCTCGCAGTTGGGAGAAGGTGGACCGTCAGCTTATATTGGTTATCGAGATAGTAAATTGACGCGACTTCTCCAAGATTCTCTCGGAGGAAACTCAATGACACTGATGATCGCTTGCATCAGTCCAGCGGATTACAATCTCGACGAGACATTGAGCACTTTGAGGTACGCAGATCGTGCAAGGAGAATAAAGAACAAACCAATTGTTAACCAAGATCCTAAAGCAGCTGAAATCAATCGGTTAAATAGAGTGATTCAAGAACTTCGCTTAGCTCTCCTCGGCGATGGAACAGCCATTGGTAGTTGTCCTCCGGAGCATCGTCTTCTGCAAGAAAAAGTGACAAATTTGCAGAAAAAACTTCGAGAGCTGACCGAACAGCTCAATACCAATTTAATTGAAATAGTGAATATGCACGAACGAGCAGAACTGGCTGAACAAGCGAGAGAAATACTAACCTCTGCAATGTCTAAAATAATCGATGAGTTCGAGAACGTCTTCGAAAAAATGGATGTTGCCTCTCCCGAACGTGCGATGCTCAATCCTCTTTACCAAAAAGTGCTAGATTTTATGAAAGATCAAGAAACAACAGTTCAAAAAATTCATCAGCATGAAATGTCGAGCATGTGCTCCTTGAGTAAATCGGTCGGCGACAGTGATTCGACGAACGTATCGATCAACGACTCAGATCCTCAAGCTGAGGGAGTTCGTGTTGATCTCGACGAAAGACACGCCGAGCACACTCTACGTCAAGCTCAAAGAAATCAGGAAGTGAATGACATCAGTCGTTCACTCGCCATGAAAGAGGAACTTATTTCGACACTTTTAAGAAATTCGACATTAACGATTGAACATTCGAAAGAACTTCAACAAATGGAGAATGAGTTAAAAACTCTACAAAATGAGAAGGAAGAGCTGCTCCAAGCCCTACAAAATGTACAATCTAACAACGCCAGTGCTAAACTAGCAGCTTCAAGACGCAAAAAAGTACAAGAACTGGAAAAACAAATCAGTGAATTATCAAGAAAATGTACTGAACAAATGAGAATCATTAAAAAGAAAGAAAAATCCGACGAAAAAATAAAAAATCTATCCACCGAGATACAATCTCTGAAACAGGCAAAAATTAAACTCATCCGTGAAATGAGAAAAGAATCCGAAGTCTTCAACAAATGGAAACGCGAGAGCGAACGTGAAATCTACAAACTCAAGGATCAGGATAGAAAGAGACAAAATCAAATCGTCAAGTTGCAGACTCAACACGATAAACAGCAAAACGTTTTCAAACGGAAGATGGAAGAAGCTATCGCCATCAACAAAAGGCTCAAGGTGAGAAATCATACGTTACTAAAATGTAACTTGCTAATTTTATTTTGCATATACTTACATCATCATCATCTTTCAATAATAAAATTTAGGATGCTCTGGAGCTGCAACGGAAAGCCCAGAGCAAACGCGAGAAGAATTCAAACAGCAAGAGCAACGGTATGCGTGACTGGGTCCAGCACGAATACGCGATTCTCACCAGTACCATCGAGGCGGAAGCTTCTCTTGAAAAAATGATTCAAGATCGGGCTGTCCTATCGAAAGAATTAGAAACATTGAAAACTACGTCGTCTGGAAGTCCTTCGTCGTCAAATCATATCACGCAACTAAAAGAGTTTCTCGATTTGCGTAACACGCAAATTGCAGATCTCCAACGAGAGATCATGGAATCGGACCAAGGTAAAAAAAATAATCTAATAATCGAATAGTTTGTTTTTTCATATTTCGTTATTTACTGAATCTTAAATTATATTTATTTGTTGTTATATTGCTCACGTAAATTGAATAAGAACTGGTTAATTTGAATGTTGAATTATCGAAATCTTTGTTTTTAATTATTTCAGACAATCGTAGCAGTACTCGTCTCAATAATATTCAGTCGATGGGAGATGCAAAAACCGTCATTAAATCATTGTTTGAAACGATTGCTGTCGATCACAGGAAAAATATAGGCAAGAGTCAGGAACTAGAAAACAAATACGTCGAATTGATGGTAAAAATAATATATATTCGAGTTACTTGAAGAAAATTGATCGATTACAATGTTCTTAAGTTTTTGCAAATTGCAGGAAAAATATGACTCCGCTTTATTAAAAAATCGTCAATACGAACTTCGCCAGCAGTCTGAAGGAAGACTGAAGGAACTGGAAGAAGAATTAGAAATGTATAAAGAAAAGTGCGAAAATCTCGAAGACAAGGTAAGAAAAACCATCGATCGAAAAAAAAAAAATCTCAACTTCCAACCATTCAAATGACTGTAACAATTTTTTCTTGGCTTTTTAGCTCGCTATGGGCGTTACTTCAGCGGTGACAAAAAATCGCAGTAAGAAGACCAATGCTGCACAGCAAACTAGGCACATGTCTGATCCACAAGATTTGGACAGTTCATATTTCCACATTACCGATGACAGTTTCAGCGAGATCGATGACGCCAACGATCCCGATTGGAAGAAAACTCCACTTTACAAACGCATTCAAAAAGCAGTGAGTGAAAAATCATAACAAAATAATGTGTAACTTCTAGTCGATATTTGGGCACAAATAATGGAATTGTGTCTTCGAAATTTTCAGCGATTTTCGAAAAATCGAAGCACCGAGTCACTCTCAGGAGAGAAAAGATCATTCGACGGAATAATCAAGTGCTCTTGCAAAAGTCAATGTTCAACACGCTTATGTTCGTGTCGAAAAAATGCAACGAGTTGTTCCAACTGTAACTGCAATCCTGAAATTTGTACAAATCGAAATGAAGCAAATGTAAGTGTATATCGAATAGATCAAAGCAATGGTGATATTTCAAACTATCGAAAACTTTTAATCAACTATTTATTTCATCAGGTCGGAACGAAAAAATTATTCTCCGACAGCACGGATGAAAATAAACCTGACAACGAAGATTCTACTAAACGAGCCAGGTTAATAGATAGATATATATATAAATATTTCATCGATCCTCACTAAACAGTGTTATTTGAGAAATCTAATCGTGCTTTATCTCTTTTCAGACTCGAAGCTGACCTGTGAAGTTGTTTATCAATTAAGGAAATAATTTTTATCTCTCAGACTTAATTATATACCTTATATTATTATATAAGGTTATGTCTTGTTTATGTGAGTATTGTTTATTTCAATTTTTTGAAAATTAGTCACTGAGTTCTTCTAGACTTATCGATTATCCTCGAATAAATGCAGGAACTATATTCATTTAATTCAGCAAACAAAATTTGATAACGCTTAAGAATAATAATTAAGACAAATCGAAAAAAGTTGCTCATCAATTGGTGAGTCGTATTACTTGACAAATTTATTTAAAACGGAGCTATTTGGTTCCGTAAACAGATTTATTGACTTGAAAAATTATGCCTGCGACGATAAAAAAGGAATGACCACAAAATTTCTGTTCAACAAAATGTAAACGGTATTTTTATATGAGCAACCGATCGAATTTAATTATAAAAATGTTAACATTATATGTAATAAATTGGATAATAATTCAAAAAATGAAAAACTCCTTCAACACTCGGAGTATTTGGAACATGTGAAATTTTTGTTCCTGCATTTTCCCCCGAAATTCCCGTTACGAAATCCGCTTTGAAATATTTTTCAAAGCAAAATCATGAAAATTCATGAATTCAAAGAAAAATAATGAAATTCATTGCGATGACAATTTTTCAAAAGTATACTTTATTTTTTTCGTTTTTGTCGGGAATCCTGATCAATTTTAGACTTTTCGAACGAATATTTTTGCATTCCCACAACTGAATACGGCGGAATTTTATTCGGGGTTGGTAACATGGTTGAACCGATTTGCTCCTTTTTATCAATTTTTTTTGGATTCTCAGGTGGGTGGTGTTTTATTATTATTTTCCATCTGAGTGTCGTGCCTGCGAGATTATCAGCTTTTTGGTCGTTAGAAATTTCAGGCCGTTCGCTAGTTTCACATGAATCACATGTTTTTGGATTCTCGATTTCTTGATTTTCCGTCGATGTATTAACAATCGAGTGGTCCAGATTCGACGATGATTTTTCGATAGGAAGATTTTTTTTTATGCTTTTTCGTATGTTCATCAAGTTAGGCGAATTGTAGTGGACCTGAACAGGTGCGATCGTGTAATTCGTGTTTTTTATCGCCGTGTCATCTGGATCGTTGACTTCGTGATTTCTGCTCTCGAAATATCGACGACCGAAAGGAAAGCACGAAATATTTTCATTTCTCGAACGGTTTGATGATGTTTCCGTCGTTTCTGGTTTATCTCTCGTTGGAATTTCTTGATTACGAGAAACGGACGACGAACCGCTTGGACCGTTGAATTTGACATTGTTTTTGTTCGTGGCCTCATTGGTCGATGTATCTTTAGTTATATTTGATGAGCCCGACGTTTCTATCTTCGTCGTTGATGAGATTTCCGATATTTCTTCGGCCAACGAACGTCGACTTTTCGAAGCAGTGTTCAACGGACACGGATCTTTCGGTACTCTTTCAGATTCCTTCAGATTCGGATGAAGGGCAGTGAATTTGTCGAGCTTTTTCGTCAAATTTTGACGAATGATTGCATTATCGTTGTAACTTTCCAGTTGATCATTTTCGTTTGGAGTAAAACGTAACATTTTGCCGTTGCTCGTGAAACCGGAAGTACTTGGTTCGCTTTTTCCAGCGATGTAAAAAAGGGAATTCGCAGCTGGCGCAATGGAATAAACACTTTTCGTACTCTGACCCACTTTCGTCGATGTATTCTTCTCACAACCACAATCTTCCGACTTCGTTTCCGTGTCGTAAGTGTCGTGTGACATTGCGAATAAGCTTATCGGTACTCTTTTTATTACCAGTTTTTCTACTATATAATCGTAAATCTCGCGCGTTTCAGGCTCTTCGGGATATGGTTTATTAACAACTTCTCTGCGACGTCTGTGATTCTTTTTGAAACACCTAGTAAAAAAAGATGGACAACTGGAAGGGATGACATTCCGTTGTGGGGTTTCACTTTGAACAACTGTAACTTCCGGAGCACAATTTCGTTTAACAGTTTTTCCTTTTCCCATTACCGATTAATTATTTATTGTTAGAAACAAAAATAACGCAAAGTTTTCAATATGAATACGTGATTCAATCGATCTACTGATTTAAGAGGCTATTTTGACTTGACTCCATTTCAACAGCCAGGGATCCCACGTCTCTAGTGAATTTCGGAATTGACAGTTGGATTTGCTGCCAACCAGGCGGCAACTTCAAATCGTACGATCTCCCCCCTCCTCCCTCATGAATGCCTGTCGCTCCACTCCACTCGTTTTCTCTCGCACACAACAGACTCCCCACGATAGAGGTATCTCCTTACCGGATAATAAAAGTGAGAATATACGAGCGCCTGCACGAGCCATTCATGACGTGTCGTGGCAAAGCTGGCAAAGTAATAGGAAGGAAATAGGTGGAAGTAGACGTCGACTGTACGTAGTGGCTGCGCCGTTGACCAACCATTTATCCTTCAGTTGGTGTTCCCCTGTAAAGGCTGACGACGAGTTCAGCGATTGAAACCGGTGTTGTGAATTTTGGTTTTTTTTAGTATTACCCATGTAGCCGAGAAGATCGACGGTCGGGATTGCGTTCGATTTTTTTCTACGCAATAAACAAAGAAAAAATAAACTTTGTAACGCGCATATATAGACGATATAATAAAAATGTGGGGTGACACGACAGCGATTACGATGGCGATTCGGCTGCTATGTCTCTTCTGTGTGATTCAAAGTGCTACGAGCTATTTACCGGGTCTAGCTCCTGTCAATTTCTGCAAAGCTGGCGAAACCACCGCAACCTGCAAGGTAAATACAGCAAACCTTTTTTTATTTCAAATTTGACACGATTATTTATCTTCGAGTCAAACAATGATCAGACAATGATGCATCAATAATCCCAATGGATTCGCCAATTGTTTGTGAAAAATGTATTTACAATGTAGCTTGTGTACCTAATCGATTTCGATAAATGTGACGGATAACAATTATCGCCAATTCGTGCTGTGGAAATTGAATTCTTTTTTGTCGCACTTTATCAAACATAACCCTATCAAATTCGTCTCAACTTGCCACCACATCACGTTTATATATAACGCCTCCAAATGTGTATACAGGGAACGTCTTATTGTGATAAACAATCTCCTTATTAATCTTTCTCACGTCCAGACTTTATTTCAAGCACGAGTTAGAATTTCTGCAAGTTTAGCCAGGTCCTGGCGATATAAAATGTTCATGTTACAAATGCTTTATTAATTCCTTTTATCTATTTTTCCAGTCGGAGATAAAATTGTTTGTCAATCGTCTCAACACTGAAGAATCGGTTATACCATTCGAATACAATTAGTAAGTTATATTTATATATTCTTAGAAATGATAAACTGAAGGAATACCTGTAAAGGCAAAACATATGAGATAAAACAGCTTGGAATTAACTTTTGAGCTCCTTAGAATAATGATTTTAATTAATATTGAAACTTTTGAGGTGTACTTTTAAAGTTTTATAAAATCATATAAATTTGCTTTAGTTGAAACTGTGGAGTTCAAATATTTTTTTGTGTGTTATTGGAAATAAACAATAACATACAAATGTGAATGGATATTATATTCTTTACATTTCCATTTTGTTTAGATGTAACTAGCAGTGCGTCATTAAAAAGTTATTCATTTAGTTTACTTTTAAAAAATATTCCTTACGTTGTTGTTGAAGAAAACATATTTTTTGGTCAATTCCATATGATCCATAGTGTGTTTGAAAAATATCCATGGCATCCATGGGAAAACTTAATAAAAGAATGGAAAAAGTATTTTGATTTTCTAAAATGTGATTTTTTTTTTTCAGCTTTGATTTTTGCGAAAGTCAAA
This sequence comes from Venturia canescens, assembly GCF_019457755.1. Classification (NCBI taxonomy): domain Eukaryota; kingdom Metazoa; phylum Arthropoda; class Insecta; order Hymenoptera; family Ichneumonidae; genus Venturia; species Venturia canescens. Next base: position 7,987,840 of record NC_057425.1, read on the forward strand.
GTGATGAATCACCGGTTGAGAATTTAGGTCAGGTTGTTTTTGGGGAACGGATTCGGCCATCACCTTACAAAGTTTGTATTGAATCCCATAAAATAACATATAGAAGACTATTTCTCAATAAGAAAAGCAATTACGATACATTATTTTGTTTCAACAGTTGGAATTCTTGAAAACAATGAACTGCGAATCAGTATGTCACAAAAGATATACAGGAGGAGATCCAGACTCTGATAAGAACTTAGGTCGATTGAAACAGGGGATGTTTTTGAATTATCAGCATCATTGGATTGTTGGTAAGTTAAAAGACTATACGAGAGTAATAGATTTTCAATTATTTGAAAATGTGTAAGAAATTACAAAAGCTAAAATTGATCCAAATGTATTTAGAGATTTCAATGTAGTATGAAAATCATTTACGGAATCCTTATAGTTTCAAATGACATTTCATTACGGTTCATGCAGCCTTTGATTATTCGAAATTTAGTCGTGCTGCATACGTTCGACTTCATCTCTATTGTCAACAAATATATTCATTGGATGCTAAATAGCTCTTATCTCATGCACTGAATTTCCGATCGATTTTCAAAACTTTTTTTCTTTTAGATAACATGCCAGTGACGTGGTGTTATCCATTGGAAAGCGGAAGACAGTATTGCAGTACAGGATTTCCTATGGGTTGTTATTCACGAGAATCTCGTTTAAACATGGACACATGCAGCATAAGCGTAAGCAGAAACTTTGAATTTGTCTCTTTTTCAGAAAAAGTACTGCAAAGTGATGAAATTTTATTGGTTTCGGAAAAATAAATGGTTCTAAAATATTTCTCTTTATACAGGCATCTTACAACAAACGGAAAACTTATTATCTGTTCAATCATGTGGATTTGACCATCACTTATCACAGCGGTTTAAAGGAAGAATGGGGAGATAAAGAAAACAGCGGACGTATAATTTGTATGTTTATTGCTATATCGAACTTCCATACTCGTTATCCATAATGAACAACATTCTACATTGAGAAGAAAATGCCTGCAGAAGAAAATTGAGAAGCAATGGAAAAAAAAATAATTTTTTGACTGCAGAGTAACGCAAATATTTCCCTGTGAAATTCGAAGTCCGTTATCAAAAGTCTGTCGTGAATTGAAATTTCATTTTTCTGAGTTTTTCTGTGCTTTGAGCACGCGACATAAATGTTTGAATTACAGAAATGATGTCCTAATTTGCTTCTTGCTAATGCAGCACAGACTTGATATCTTCAAACCAGAAAATAATTGAGAAATTATTTCCACAGCTATCAAAGTTGTACCCAAAAGTATCAAGCACGGACCGACATTGGATTGTACTTCTGAGACTCCGTTGGAAATACCCGAAGGTAATTTGGAAAAAGGAAAAACTCTCGACGTGCAATACACGTACTCGGTCAAGTTTTTGGTAAGCTTTCAATGTCATTCAATTCTATTTTGAAAAAATAAATGAATACTGTGAAGTTATGGACTAACATTAATTTCGAAAAATCGTTATGAATAAATCCGACAGAAAAACGACACGATCAAATGGTCATCCCGTTGGGACTACATTCTCGAATCGATGCCACACACAAATATCCAATGGTTCAGTATACTGAATTCTTTGGTAATCGTATTGTTTCTGTCGGGAATGGTGGCGATGATAATGCTTCGTACATTGCACAAAGATATCGCACGATACAATCAGGTATGTCTCAAAAAATGGCACGACTAACAGAGAAAGGAAAGAAAAGTATAACATTGGTATTTGATCTTTAGCCTCGTCGAAAGAAAATTTTGCACTTTCACGATTTTTCTCTGATTCAGCAGTACATAATCGATCAAGGTTTTAGTAGTTCGGACGTGTACGGGGCTGACTACTTATCGAGTCGCCAAGTCCGTGATTGTAACGGTGATTGGGATCGATGCAAAAACAGTCGTGTTTTAATTTGCACATTAGTTTCATGTACGCGTCTGTGTTACCATAACGCAGGCTTCTTTTCAGATAGAATCGGGTGAAGATGCGCAAGAAGAATTTGGATGGAAACTCGTTCACGGCGATGTTTTCCGACCACCGAGAAAGGGAATGTTACTGTCGGTACTTTTGGGTTCGGGTATTCAAGTATTCTTCATGACATTGGTCACTCTCGGTAAGAAAAATCTTGTTTAAACTTCTCAGTCAAATTGAAAACTAGTTTGATGTTTGGTCCTCGAAATTCACTGTTTTTTGTTTCGATTTTCCAAGCTTTCGCTTGTCTGGGCTTCTTGTCACCTGCAAATCGCGGAGCTCTGATGACCTGCGCGATGATTCTGTACGTGTGTCTTGGAACACCGGCGGGCTACGTATCTGCAAGAATTTACAAAAGTTTTGGTGGCGAAAAATGGAAATCAAATGTTCTGCTTACTTCGATGTTGAGCCCGGGGTACTAATGTTATATCAACATAAATCGATCCACTCACGAATCGTTTATTTAATAATTTTATATTTCATTGAATTTTTATCGTTTATTTTTACAGAATAGTCTTCAGTCTCTTTTTCATTTTGAATCTCATCTTCTGGGCCAATGGAAGTTCAGCAGCTGTACCGTTCAGTACACTCGTCGCACTTCTCGCACTCTGGTTCGGTGTTTCCGTACCTTTGACTTTCGTCGGCGCTTACTTTGGCTTTAGAAAACGAGTAATTATCGTTCTTATTTGATTAACCAAAAGTTCACTCGAACAATTCGTTTCCTGGGTCCAATAAACGACACAATTTTTATCTTCTGTTATCAGCCTCTGGAACATCCAGTGAGAACGAATCAAATACCTCGACAAATACCCGAGCAAAGTTTCTACACTCAGGCGATACCGGGAGTCGTGATGGGCGGCGTTCTGCCATTCGGATGTATATTCATACAACTCTTCTTCATTCTCAATTCTCTCTGGTAATGGAACTACCATAAATCAGGATCTAAATATGAAAATTTTTTTAAAGCTGGATTTTCTTTTATCTAGAAAAGATGTTCAAAGTGATAAAAACATTTATGGGACGAAATTCGTTGTTTTTCGTTGCTAATCCGAGTCCCTCAAACTCAAATATCGACTTTGGAGGCAGATTCTCCACCGTTGTGAACGCTTCAAAATTTTTATTATATTCATTAAAAAATTTGAAATTATCTCAATGAATATCATGTCACGTGTTTTAATTTGCAGGTCAAGCCAGATGTATTATATGTTTGGATTCCTCTTTCTCGTTTTTCTCATTCTCGTAATCACCTGCTCGGAAACAACGATTCTTTTGTGCTACTTCCATTTATGCGCTGAGGCAAGTAGAATTTGAACAATCTTAAATGAAAATAAAATTCCCTGGAAACAATTTGAACCTGCAAAAAAGATATCATTGAATCAAGACACCCTTTCTTGAAAAAAAAGCTGTGGTGTGAAGATGTTGTTTTACAGTTTGACTTTTGTTGCTCACTGACATAAATTTGATTGGACTCTTCCACAGGATTACCACTGGTGGTGGCGGAGTTTCCTCACTTCCGGTTTCACCGCGTTTTACCTGCTGGTTTATTGCGTACACTACTTCATTACGAAACTTAACATTGAGGGTGCTACCTCGACTTTCTTGTACTTCGGCTACACGCTCATCATGGTTTTCTTATTCTTCCTACTCACTGGTGAGAAATCGTGATATTTTTCTTTGGGGTTTTTAAAAGATTGGAATAAAGAAATTATATTTGTCGAATTTTTCATTTTTTTTGCTCAATTCGCGTATTACATTTTGGGGAACAAAATCGTTCTACGGTGTAATGGTTTGTTTGACTTTTCTAAAGGTTGAATTGTAGAACTATGAAAAAAGTGAATGATTTTGGCAACGAAATTATGGTTTGCTACGGTTATTCCAACCTTGAATCACGTTGCGACCTTTTTCTTTTTCAACCGAATAACATTTTGACTTTTTCTTTCCAGGTTCCATTGGATTCTTCGCTTGCTTCTGGTTCGTTCGCAAGATTTACAGTGTTGTAAAAGTCGATTGAGGCAAGAGAATAAACTAAGTAAAAGGGAAAAGTGGGACTACAGTGACGAAAAAAAAGTATTTGTGTGAAAATCAATTGCATAAGACAATGTGATCTTTGACGAGTAACGAAGAAAAATCCACTGTTAATATATCTTTTCCTAAGCCCCGTTTTATCCCCCTTAAATCTTTGCTCGGAGTTACGATCGGTATTGCTAAAAAACCAACGATCAATGCAATATCGTGAGAAATTTGACTCTGAATAATCGTACGTTGTTTTAAGTTCGAAAAAAAATCACTTGCCACTAAGCATATTATCGTTTATTTTTCTTCTTTCCTTGTCATGACCACTGTTCGTGAAAATAATATGACAAAATTATTTTCCAAATGCATAAGGTTTGATTAGCGATCAACGAGAAACGCAATCTCACGCTGTTACTCCTCGTCGTATATCCGGAAAATTCGCAAACTACTACTGTCAGTGTGTTTCTACGAGAGAATCAGAAGGAAAAACGAATTAACATTAAACTGAAACGAGTCACGATCCAAACAATAACAGAGTTGTAAATCCTCTTCTAGCTGGTGAACAAGAAATGTGGAACCCGCAAGAGGCTTAGAATATTTCATCATAAAAAATAAAAGAAAAGGGTTTAAATATACATATTAGGGTGGTCCTTAAAAGGGGTGTTTTCGAATTTCTTTGCTCCCAGGGGCTCAAATGCTTCCAAATTAATAAAAAATAATTCCCTGAACATTTGAGCTCTTAATATTAACTCTAAGATAGTCCGCATTCCAACCTAAGATTCTTATGGAAATAACATGAGAAAAATTCCTTTCGTTCTTTAGTATTTCATAACTCTGGGACAAATAAATTAAAAATTTCGAGACACACATATTTTCATAGAGAATTTGACGCTCTACAAAAAAGGTCTTTTATGATTTCTAGCTAAGTCTATTGGTTTAAGAGTTATTCGAGCTCAAAGTTTAATTTTTTTTCTCATTATCAATATTATCAAGGATATTCATCAAACCCTTAGGGAAAAAACGGTTGGGACAAGTACATTGATGCTTCCGTGTTTCCTGATCATATCACGAAAAATGTCATAAAAATTCCTTAAAAAAATTATGTGGCCAACCGTAAATAATTTCAACAGAACAATTGGAAAAAAATTTCACAAATTTTGAAAAAACATTACATTAAAAAAAATACAAATCTGTAATTCGTTTGTAAAATGAAAAAAATTCAAATAAAACATGAGAAATAAAAAACCGAAATACCGCGCTTGAAAACATTTTGAAAAACGATGCCCCATTTTTCTAATCTTATTCTAACAACTAAATCAATTAAAAAAAAAATGGCATCTAAGTTACTTACAGCATTAAAATTAATAATATCAATTCGAGGCCAAGTATTTTCTAATAAATTGAAAAAAGTTACCACTTGAGGTACGTGCAGCACTAAAATTTATGATATCCAATCGCAGGACAAGTAATTTAAGTAATCCAAAAAAATCACATGCAAGCTAGTCATTTCTTACTCTATGGTGGCAGAAACTTTTAAGAAAATCGATTCAGACTTTCAGGATCTTCTGGTATTATTCATTATTCACAATATTCAACGTCGATTGGACCCATACAAATTATGTTTAAATATGAGTTAAAAGTACTTGTCCGGCTATAAGAAATGACTAGCTTGCATTTGATTTTTTTGGATTTAAAAGCTTCTTAGAACAATTTCATAATGGTGATATTTGGAGTTACTCATAAATTACTTGTCCTTCGATTGATATCATAAATTTTAGTGCTGCACGTAACTCAAATGGTAACTTTTTTCAATTTATTAGAAAATATTTGGCCTCGAATTGATATTATTAATTTTAATGCTGTAAGTAACTTAGATGGAATTTTTTTTTAATTGATTTAGTTGTTAGAATAAGATAAGAAAAATGGGGCATCGTTTTTCAAAATGTTTTCAAGCGCGATATTTCGGTTTTTTATTTCTCATGTTTTATTTGAATTTTTTTCACTTTACAAACGAATTACAGATTTGTATTTTTTTTAATGTAATGTTTTTTTCAAAATTTGTGAAATTTTTTTCCAATTGTTCTGTTGAAATTATTTACAGTTGGCTACATAATTTTTTTAAGGAATTTTTATTACATTTTTCGTGATATGATCAGGAAACACGGAAGCATCAATGTACTTGTCCCAACCGTTTTTTCCCTAAAGGTTTGATGAATATCCTTGATAATATTGATAATGAGAAAAAAAATTAATCTTTGAACTCAAATAACTCTTAAACCAATAGACTTAGCTAGAAATCATAAAAGACCTTTTTTGTAGAGCGTCAAATTCTCTATGAAAATATGTGTGTCTCGAAATTTTTAATTTATTTGTCCCAGAGTTATGAAATACTAAAGAACGAAAGGAATTTTTCTCATGTTATTCCCATAAGAATCTTAGGTTGGAATGCGGACTATCTTAGAGTTAATATTAAGAGCTCAAATTTTCAGGGAATTATTTTTAATTAATTTGGAAGCATCTAAGCCCCTGGGAGCAAAGAAATTCGAAAACACATCTTTTAAGGACCACCCTAATACATATATACATCACGAATAACAATAAATTGTACAAATTGGTAATAAGTTAAAAAAAAAAACCCCGAAATTCGATAGAAATAACTTTCTACAATTTCTTGCACCAATTTAAAAAAAATCTGACAAGTGTAAATGTGTGATAGATATTGCTTTTTCTCATATTATCTCTGTTGAGGCCATTTTGGCGTATAAGACGCTGTCTAGATAGCATAACTTTCGTACTACATTTGAGATTTTTTCACTCAAATTTTGTACTGGTGTTTTTGATTCTTCAGAATCACGTCAAATTTAGCATCACTATTTTTTGCATTCTAGTAAAACGGTGTTGCAATTGTTATTTTTTCAGCATTCTCACTTTTATGCGAGTCGTATGGACAATTGTCTCCTCTCAATTCTTGTACCAAATCCCAACAGTTCCAAATTCATTATATTATTCGATAAATTGCGAAAGCAGCATTCTAAAAAAAAACTAAATGGCCTTTAGTACGAGACATTATAAATGTAAACAAAAAAATTTAAATGCGACATATCAGATCTCGCTTGAAATGTATGTCGAAAATGTGAAAACTTGACATGATATCAGGTCGGAACAATTCTCCTTTCCACGATCAAATATGGTCAGGCTTTGTAGAAATGACATCGATGAAGAAACGAGGTGTGTCTTATTTTGGTGTTTATTGATAAATTTTACACATGAAATCATGGAATTCCGACATATTTATTTACAGCGGGTCTTGTGTCTATTTTTATTTTTTTTTTTTAATTATTAATGATTCTCTTTGAATGTCAGTGCGATTACGCTTACAAGCGACAATATTCCTAAACGTTCGCACGCTATTTTCATTTTGTGTTTTCCTTAAGATTTGTTTTTATAATTATAATATATAATTGCTGATTGATTTGTTTTTTTTGTTTCACATAAAACGTACTAGCGTACGAGCAAAATTCGTGGCTCAAGACTTTTTCTTCTACGAAGTCAAAATATTTTCAATCTCGATGAATTACTCAAAGGACTCTCAGATGACCCAACGCCCACCAACTTAGGTGCCTCTCGTCCACAAAACTCCAATTTCCATATAAAAGACAAATTTCTTGTTACTCAAAATCTATTATCACTAGTTTATCGTGACTTTGATAATAGCAGTGAGAGTAAAAACATCTCGCTTCTGGCTCGCGTTTTTTTGTTTTCTGTGTCTCTTGTTTCACGATTTTACAATGAAACTACGTTTGAAAATTTCTGTTCATTCGTGTATCTACGGATTTTGAATATTTATCATATTCACTGTTATTCCTGATGCTTATGGTTAAGCAATTTCGATGGTAACTAGTGATTTGAATTTGCACGTTTATAATTGAAGAAAGAAAAAGTGTCACTTTTATTATATTTCCCTACTGTTGGGTTACAAATTGGGTCTATTCATGAGCTGTACCAGAACTCCGATTAGCTGTTACGCAATACTATGTTTCGGATGATGATGGATTCACATCTTAGTTTTCATTTCAATATATAATCTCTTTATATTATAGAATCCCACGTTGCTCGCTGCATTACGATTATTCGTAATAATCAATAGCGGTCCTCCGTCAAACCACAGAGAATTCGTATTAGTGGCGCCAATGACGAATGTCAGAGAGGCGTACGTGGACGACCTGCAAGAAGCACTTTTTAATGCTGAGAATACGGGAATTCCTGGGAAATTTCCTCGAGTTTTCGGGAGATCATGCACGCCCGAAGGCGCGAGGGATATCGCGCTCACTCGAGTTACACAGTGGAAGAAGAACATGGGCAATTGAATGAACGTGGACGTAAACAAATCCGTAATTGAATGGCTAAAAAAAAAAAACTATTTAGAGAATCATCGGATGATTGATGAGAAAACAAATTTTTGAGGCAATAGAGAAAGGATATAAATGGAGAGGCCGTCGATTCGTACCGGTACCAAAATTCCCGTCGGATAGATCTACGAAATAATTGCAACGAAATTGAACGATAATTGCTCATCGTCATGATCATGTCAAACGGTAATGATCAATTCCACCGTTAAATAATATCGCGTTCAACAAATAGGCGTCCACACAACGTATATTTTTTATTTTGCTTTTTAGCTTATCTCGACAAAACGGACTTTATTGTCGAGGGGAGGGGGAAGGCGAGATAATCAAGAGAAACTCAACCCACTCAAGATCGTATAGTATCTCCGTTGATCATCCCCTCGCCCTGAATCGTCTCGACGACGATGACCAATATTTCTTTGACCCCTCCCCACTTGACGGCACGTATAATATAAAACCGAGGGTGCAAAGAAAATCAGAGAGGAGAAGGAGGAAAAACGTGTGGATTGTATTTATTTTCGTGGACTGCGGCGACGACGCGCATCACGATTCCTTTCTGCGCGTCTCATTTCCTCCAGTCTACGAGCGTGTTCTGCCATGTGCTGTCTCCGCATCTCTTCCTTCACCACGATCTGTTGAAAAAAAAAATTCCATTGTAATGTCACCGGTTTTCGCTCATTCTTCGTTTTCACAAAAGAGTAGATTTGGATGAAAATTCATTAGTGCTATTCAAAGATTCCTATTAGATCACCACCTCACAGGCGCTTATCACGATTTATGCGAGATGACGAGTCATAAAAGATTGTTGCCAGAAAATTGAATGTTTCTTTTTTTTAATTTTCAAATTTCACTAACAACACTTCTCAAAACGATATATTTGAAGAGCATCGAAATGAAGGATGATACATGTTAGGAAATGGTCCTGACTTGATGTAAAGAAAAGTAGAATCGTCAGTTTTTAATCAGGGTTTCATGACTCAAATGCCTTTTCCAGGTTCACATTACTGCTGAAATTTGAACTGATTGGGGATCCGAAAATAGACCTGAGAAAGTAATCTGGCGAGTATGAAGAAAGAAAAAAAAGTTTCCAGTATGAAAACTTCAGTGTTTTCTCTGTAATGAACCCCCCCCCCCCCCCCCGCCCCCCGGAACTTCGGTGGAAATCGTATTCAACTGATATCCAAACGAAGGATGAAGTTTGTAAAAAAACAAAAAATAATAAGTTCATCGACATTTGTTCCTAAGACCCATGTTTGAGATAAATCATTGACGAGGAGGTTAAAGATTTTGGAAAATTGTTTTACCTGCTCATTGGTAAGTGGTAGCCAATATATGCACGGTGTAGCTTTGGTTTTTCGGAAAAGATCATCAAGTAGCTTCGCAGGTGGTGGATCATCTTCCTTCTTTTTGAATTTTCGAGCTGGCGCTGGAAGGTGTGCTTCTAACGTTGGACTTCGACTCCTTTGCCGTCTCTTTTTTTCAAGCTCCTTCTTCTCGCGCTCCTTATCCTTTGCAAAATGTTGACCATCCTCCTTGCCTAAATCCCATTCCCTGACGACCGTTACCTATACAACGATCGTCACACAAGTTTCGTTATAAACGAAGGAGATTTTTAAATTCAATTTGAAGTTTGCATAGTCGGATACACCGATTTTTCGTTGCCTCCAACAATGCAAACTTCAATGTCGTTTTTTTTGTAATGGATCTGAAACAAATGTTGAAAAAATGATAAATCATTAAGCTACAAATATTTCGCACCTTCGTCGTGGAATTCGTTCTCTCATCTCGGGCCCAATCCTGCTGCCATCCATCGTTCACCGCCAGTGGCTCAGTTTTCCGTGACGCGGGTTGATCCTTCGCAAGCTCGCGTGCCATTTCCATGTCTTCCTTTGTGGCGTATTCTACTATTAATTTTTTTGGATTTGATACTGGCCACGATATTCCATGAAGGGCTTGCCTCGTCTCAAACGCCTGATCCTCGTTGCAATACTGTACAAATTCGAGATCAAACAAGCATTTTCAATGTTTGATTATTGTTCACAAAAGTATTATTCTGACATCGATATTTGAATGACTGGAACTATTTCTTGTTTTTTTTTTTATGATTAACTTTTATGTTCCCATGTTTTTTTTTCGAAAACCACCGATTTCAGGTGAGAAAGTTGATGCGCTTGATTGACAAATGTTCACCCATTTGTCAAAAACCAAGAATTTCGATTGCTTTAATATATTCCTGTCGACGTTAGATCAGTTCGATTTACGTACCTCTACAAAACACTTCGACTTAATGCGATCCATCCAGAACCCATTTTCTACGATGGTTCCAGTACGCGACAAAAGTTCCCGAATTTGATTCAAAGTAAAGGGTCGAACCAGATTTTTAATAAGAAGTATGCTCGTGGGTACAGCGGCAGGAGGACTCGGAGATTTGGCGTGTTGCGTGTCCTTCACAATGGAGATTTTCCGCCTTGAAACTGTAAATCGATGACATTATTGGTATTGATATTTTTGTCTTCTCTCAAATTTTGAAGAAAAAAAAATGTATTAGACTGAGAACTCCTATGAATATTCAAACATATAAATAATGAAAAAAAATAATCGATCCTTACCGATGTGATTGTCTCCTTTAGAATCTTTCTTTGATTCCGCGTTCTTCGGTTTTTCATCATCGCGTGATTTATGCTCTGTACCAGATTCACTCGTACTGTAACGTTTCTCTCGTTGATTTCGACGATCTCGCTCCTCGTCGTCGTCCTTCGAGAGACGAACCTCATTGATGGGCAGGGGCTTGGCGCCTGGTACAAGAACCTTGAGAGATTCCGTTGAAACCGAAAATGCTGGCGTAGGGTCGGTTGGTGTGAGAATCGTTCCCCAACGGCGTTTCTTTGGAATGGACTTAACATCATTTTGCTCGCCGCTCGCGTGATTCTCCTAAACATAAAGAACAACGTGATTTTTTTCAATTATTGAAACCCAGCATTTCACATTTTTCCAATTGAATAAAATTTTGATTGTTGAAATTTTCATTGATGAAGAATATTGACGAACCTTATCTTGATTGGCAAGATCGTTGGCCTCATTATCAGGAGCATTTTTCTTTGATTCCACGGATTCTACCGATGGTCTAGCAGCGCTAAAAGAAATAAATCGTTCGATTATTGTCGTTTCGAAAATGTTTAAAAATCCAGAAAAAGGAAGCTAGTGAATAAGTAAATGTGAAACACTAAAATATCTACATTAATCGCAATTTTACTTGTCTTGTTTCCCGATGAAAATGGAGGGGAATAAAATTGATGAATTACTTTTACCAATCGGGATATCCATTTTAAATATTTGGGCAAATCTTCTGTTTTAATGAATATTTGTTTTTGCTTTGATAGGAAATTAACGAGCTTGTTTTAAAATTTTTGCTCGAACTCACAATGATCTCTTCAAGTTGACTTTAGCAGGTTTGTAATTAGTTTGTGCCTGTACAACAGTAGCATTAGCTGCAGGAATTTGTTCGATTCGTTCATTATCATCGTTCGTCTTGGACTTATCATTCTCAACGATTTTTCTTTCATTATCAGTAGGAATATCGTTGCGAGTCGGTGACTCCGGTCGAATCTCGGGCGTTCGTGAAATATCTTTATTGTAATTGGATTCTTCGATGTTGGGCGAGTGATCTCTGGTAGAACGAGATTCCTCGAGGACGTTCCTCTTACTTCTCTTGTTATCTCGTTCGGGTTCGTCCTCGGATTCGCCGGTATCGGAATTGGACGAATCGCGATATTTGTCCCGATGCTTTCTCCTGCTGGTTGTACGTGGCAAAGGTGCTTTAGTAACTTTTTCTTTTTTATCGTTATCCTCAGAATTATCGTCGGAAGTATCGTCTCGTTGTCTCTTTAATGGAACGATGTCTCGACGTTTTTCATGTTCGAGTTCGTTCTCGTCGCTGCTGGATTCTTTGGAATCTCGAAGATCATTGTTATCGTCGGTTGTTTTAGCACTTTCTTCAAGGCTCGTTTCATTCTCGTTTTTGGAACAACGATCAAAAGTTTGTTGGTCATTAGGGACGACTTTGATCTCCGTATTTATATGATCCTCAATGTTATCTTTCTCCTTATTCTCCTTCTCAGCTTCCTTCTCAATTTGCCTCTCGGTCTCCGCTTCGTTGGAGATTTGTTCCTCATCGTGCTTGTTTCCGTCAGGATTCTCGTTGACGCTCGACTTCAGTTCGCCACCGCTTGGCTCAGGAATAGCATCGCTCGGTTTAGCATCATCTTGACGCACATTCGCGTTAATAACAATAGTCGTCTGGCTCGTCTCACCTTGATCCACGTAATCTATGTTTGGTTTCACGTCAGACAATTCGGCTGTTGCGATTTCGGGCGGGAACTCCTTGCTATCACTTACCTCTTCGCTGGAGTCCCGACCTTGTACAACGGAGGTGTTCTCTTCGGTCCTTGGAGCATCCTCAACGGTGGTCTTTGATGAGCCCACCGTCGTACGCTCATCGGATGAATCAATCTCCTCCGTTATACCTTCGCTGCCCTCATGCCATTTGCTACTTCTCTTCCTGCTCGACGAAGCATCCGATGTTTCTGACATATTGCGCTGTCTGCATAATTTTAATTTCTGTATCTCTCCAGGTGACGCATCTGCTCTAGCCACTTTCCATACTGAGCCAGCCTCTGTAGTTTGCTCCTCCTCCTCCTTGATGATTGAAATTTCTGTTGAAGTTACGCTACTCTTCGCTGTTTCATTTAATTTCTCAATGTCTCGACCCGCTAAATGCGACTGAGACGCTGTTTCGCCTTCATTTTCACGTGCCATTATTGCAACTGTGTCATTGCTGTTTTCTCGATCGGGCGATGTTGACGGAGACCTCTTGCCTCTTCTTCGTGTTGATTTTCTCGTTGGCTTCTCCACTTTCTTCTCCGGGGACGCTTTCCCCTTGTTTCTTTCGCTCTTGCGCCTCATTTCTAAAAGAAATTTAGAAAACGTTAACCTTCTCTGAAAATTCTGTTTATATTCAGAGTTGTTCTACTCCGATATGTACCACCTCTTTTTCTCTAATATTCAGTATTTAGACTCAGTAAAGAATATAAATGATAATATTCATTGAAAAGACAGAATTAATTTCAATCTGAGAATAAAAATAAGCGTGTAAGTGCATCGCCGATGTGCCAAAATTCTGCACCGAACTTGATTCAAGATGAAGCTTCTGAAGTGTTGGAGGATTGTAACACTGGCACCTGCGCCAAGACTAAAAATATTTGAAAAATTACTCAAACGTTACATATATGATAATGCAAAAGCCGATTTTGTCACGTATTCGCGCTAATGAATTGACCCTAATCGCGTTTTTATGACGTTCAAGGACGTGAGACAAGCATTCATCGATAGTGAAGTCGAAGTGGCCAATATCAACATTTACGGAGCATTCCATCGCGTCACGATTCCGTCGCGGCTGGAGATACACGTAACAATCGAGCTTCTAACACCACTAATCGCGTATGCATTTTTTCTGCATCGTTATGAATATGCAAACGTTTTGATTTCAGAGTCTGCTATAATTTGTGGTTACCCGAGGAGCGCGTACCCTGGGCATTTGGGTGAAAAAAAAAGGAACGAAAGAAAAAAATCTTCCGATGCCGGGAAAATCTTGTACTTACTTTTCCGAAGAGATCCCTCTAAACTTTCAAAGTTTCTCTCCCAAACTCGTTTGTTCTCGTTGCTTCGAAGACTTTTTTTCTATCTAAACACACATTTATCATTCATAAATGATATATCAGCGAATGAAAAATAGACGCTGTTTAACAATCCTTTAGGCAGGGGGGAGCCCACCGCAAATCTTTTTTTTTTCGATCAAACACGAACTTGATAAATTCTACCAAATGTCGAAGTCGAATGGAGAAGAACGTTTGTTTCTTACATTTTGTAGTTACTAAAACGGCCGACAGAGGGAAGAGAAAATTTGGTGGAATGGACGAATGAACATTGTCGATGAGATTCCACTGCATTCCTTTACAATTTATTATACCAAGATCTCAATCATTCAATTAATTTGTTCAATAAGTTTATAATAGTTGAGGATTCAGTGATAGTATGGAGCTCCGGGGATCAATGTACAAAATAACCAGCGTATACATATCGACAGAGCGAAGGATCTCCTGTCAATAAGCCAAATTCCTTTTTGATCGACGCACCATAAACGAATTCGCTTTTAGTTCCACATCAATCGCATCAAAAAATTAAAATTTATATCTGTTTCAAAGAATCGCGTAATCTATTGTGACGGTCAAAATTTCGAATAACTGTTATTCAATACTTAATGCATAATTTGAAATCCAGGAAAATGTCGGTCGATGATTTTATCTTCTACACGCAATACCTTCGTAATGATTTCTGGTTATTAACGTTTCAAAATTTTCAGTTTTAAGAAAACTATTGTTAATACAACATTTAATTCGAGTTTTCTGCAATTTCAGCCCCATATTCATAAAAAAATTGAAAAAATCATGCCTTTTTGTCTTATGTCGTACGCAGAAAGCAGAATAGACTTCTGAAAATCGAAAAAGTCATTCAGTTTTTTGAAACAATTTAACGAAAATGCAAATTGAAAAAAAAAAAAAAAGATTTTCTGACAACATTCGATGATATGTCTATAGAATTTATCGAATTTATCTAATGTCCAAGGCGATTGCGTGTGGGCAATCTTTCGCCACAATAAGGTGGCCTCTGACGGCGATGCACTGTAACGGAGGCCCGTCATACAGGAGCTTTGGGACAGCGCGACGAGAGTGAAGCAGCGGCACGGAGTAGAATCAGAGAGAGAGTCTCTCGTGGTGGTGCGGGAGAGCGCCGCGCCAGAGGAGTAAGGATATCGGGAAAGGCAGGCAAGCAGGCAGCAAGGAAGCACAGTACATCGAGAGACACGAAGAAAGAGAGTTCACGGTGTGTTTGTATGTGCGCGCGTGTGTTGTCGCTGGCCACGACTTGTGGCTTCTTCGTGTATTCTTTCAATGTTAAAAACGGTCAAGATAAATGCCTCGTTGACATAAAGTATCGGGAGAAGCCTGGCAGAAGGTTGAAAAAAGGCAACAGACAAAAAATAAACTACAAAGAGTTCAAGAAAAAAGAAATGAAAAAAACGTTCGCCAGCCGTTCTCCAAACGGTGACTTCGAGTCTCTCGGTGTTTCCGGTGGTTCCGTGTTCTCCTCGTGAGTCTCTCTCTCTCTCTCTCTCTCTCTTCTACCCCCACTCGACTCACCTGCTGAATATCCTCGCGACTCCTGGAGCGTTATCAAACATATTTTAGACAATGCAACAATGAATATGAATTTGCAACGTTCTCGACACGCGAGAAAACACGATTGTTTAGGGTGAAGCTCCACCTGCTTTATGGGAATTGCGCGAAATCTGTGTGTTCATAAGGATGAGAAAAAAACTCGCATCGATACCCCTGTGGAAGACAACAAAACTCACTTTCGTTATAACCTGCGAAAATCTGCACACGTTCAGTTAAAAAGAAGCGTGTTTCGCGCTGCAACAGAACGGATAAGAAACGGGAGTTTTTATTTTTTTTCTTCTCAAAGTTTTTTCCTCTTCTCCGCTGAAGTGTCGCGATATGGGTGCGAGCGAGAGGGATCGAAGAACCGAGAAATAACGCACCGACGTTTCGAGTTTAAAACAGAAGAAAGAAAAATATAATAGCCCGCGAGAGAAAGAAGGAGAGAAGTAAAGAAAGGAAAAGAGTGCGTAAGTGCCCTCTCGTCCGTCGCCCGGTTTACGCGTGTGTTTCCAACAAAAAAAATTTATTCCATGTGTGTCCGTGTGTGTCGCTAGTGTACCCGTTCTTTTCGGCGCGCAGTCGCACAACCGAGAATTACGCGCGTCGTGCATGTGTTTTTTATGTTCGCGCGTCTATACACGGATGTGTAAGCCTACATATATAACAGTTATGTGTTGTATACCCGCGCAGTTTAGAGTTAGTCTGCCCGGTGCGGTTTCTCTTTATATACGTATATTTCAATATATATCCATATAAATATACAACACACACGTACGCGACTGTACATGTATATAAAGTGGCCGTAAGATTCAATGTGTGGACTCGTCCAGGCTCACGCTCTGGCTCGCGCACACGTTCTCAGGGAGAGCAACGATAGAGAGCATGAGGTAAGTCACGAGCGAGGCCGATCACTCGCGGAGACGGAGACAAAAGTGGGGGCAACCCCCACTTTTTCCTCCTCGCGAGATTGCGAGTACAGAACTCGAGCGAGAGTGCTCCTGAAATCAGAGCGGTTATATTACATTGTTAGGTACCTTATATCTTGCACACACGAGGACTTTTCCCCCCGTTCATAAGGCTTTTTTTTTTACTTTTTTACACTCTCGTTCCTAACGGCGATTTCGGATAAATCCTCGGAACTTTGTCTCATAAGAGGACGACAAACGTTTCGTCCACACACTCGTTATGTCGCTCTCAAATGCTTCTTTTTATTATCTCATTCGAATACTCTTTAAACGTGATTTTTTTTTTCTTACGCGACGAAACGAGACCGCTGGGAGCAAAAGTTGACTCGACCTTCGAAATCGTTTAGAAAGGAATCGACGCAAGGGAATTTTCCATTTTTAAAAAATCTCCATCGCAAAACTTGCTCGCGTCGCGAGCCATTCTTTTTTATTTTCGTACTTGAACGCTCTTACCCCCTAAAATGTCGATTTTTAATTCGGCAATTTTACGAATGTCTTCGAACTGTTGTGAGCCGATTGAAAAACGTGTAAAGCACTCGCTATCCATTAAATCCAGTTTTTCGAAGAAACTACGATCCCGTACACAGCCCCGAGATTTAGGTCCGAAATGAAGCACCTGCCACGAGTTTTAGGCTAAAGTAACAATTGAATCTGAATTGCACACTCCAAGCGTATTGATTGCAGCGCGTGCACGAATTGTCAAAATTACTGGATGAATTTTCCCCCTAGCAGGAAAATGCTGATGTGAATAGTGAAAGCGCGGATTTAGGGGGTGAAGGAACCGAAGCGATTAAAAGTGGTTGAAAAAGATTGAAAAGGGTGGGGGAAAAAATGAGAGGGAAGTGGCGTGGCTGCGAAAAGCAAGCACTGCTCTCGCTCTCGCCTCTCTCGTGTTGATATTTCGGCATGGCGAGGCTCCTGGCCGGCCTTGAGCCTCCCCTGACGCTTCGTTCTCCGCTGTCTGTCTATCCCCACCATCCATGCGAACACACAGCTACATTAAAACGTGCACACATTCGACGATAATACGACTCCGGAGCTCTTTTCGTCTCGTCGATTGTAAATCGTCTTCTCTCCATTCTCGCCCGTCACATCGTCCCTATCCTTTGAGAATAAAACAACGCTTCCTCGAGTCTGATCAATTCGGCGATAAAAACTCGCCCGAAGTGGAAGAAAAAAACACCATCATCTAATAATCCGAAATGAAATTAGTATTTTTTTCACGTTCACTCAGCCCAACGTCGAGGGCATCGTACGAAATATTTTTTTAAGGTTAGTTTTCGTCCCGACTTTGAAACTTCGAGCGCACTTTCCTCAGTGAACGCCGCTCGGAACACCACCCGGCTTGTGATAAAAACTTGAATAAATAAAAAACTTCTCTGACTCTCGAAAATCTGTATTTTTCGAAAAAAACTGCTATCACTGTTCTTCCAGATTCGGCGCGAATGGCTTGAACTTCAAAAGATCGATTGAAGTTCGATAAAATCCTTTGTTTCATTTTTTCACCACCCCCCCAATTTTTGAGGTTATTTTTCTCACCCGAAGTGTCGGTAATTTCGAAGTGTCGAAGCAAGCATCATCGAGAATTTCAACGATTTTTATGCTCTCACATTTAATCCACGTGCGAAAACCCTCGAAGCGATGATTACGAGGAGAAAAATAGACAGAAAGATCGTAAAAGGAAACGGGAACGAATCGACAGGAGTGTCTCCGTGCGGTTGTGTCGCGCGTCGCCGCTCTCCCCCTCTCCTCCTCGTCCACCATCTTTTGCTCGTCCTCATCCCGCCTCGTTTCTCGCCTAGCGGTATATCGCGGTTGAGAAAATCCCTATTGGTTCAAACACTCGCGTCTCAACTTGCGCGTACATGATTCTGCTCTGCTACTGCTTTGACAATTCGATTTTCATTCATCCGCTCAAGTGGAATTACGAAAGTTTTCCAAACGAATTTTTCGTAAACCACCATTTTTCGGATTCCTTCAAATTTCATTTCCCGAAAAAATAGCACACGAACATTCCCGTGAGCGGGATCCTCCGTCAAATCGTTAAAAAATAAGCGAAACAATGAATTTTGAGGTTAGAATTTTTCGTAAGAGACGAAGTTTCATTTTCCAACGAATTTACAATCTTTAACCTCACTTTTCACTATTTCGCCTGAGCCGGTGACAGCAGTGACAAAAAACGAAGTTATCCGACCCGAAACAAAAGCTGTTGCGACTTTTTTTTCGATAATTCACGACCCTTTTCCAACTGACACTTGGCTAAACGACTGGAATCCGGTCCTCCATTTTGGCGTTGATTGCGTCATATTTTCTGTGTTCCGGCGGCGCGATGAATAATCGATCGAATCGCATAGTGATGAGAATCACAGTTCGGGCGTGTGAAAGAATCGCCGAAATCCGACAGGTCGTCGACGAAGAAAGACGAACGAAACGTTCGTTCTTACGAGGCTAATATGTTTACAGAGACGCAGACATATTTGCTTTTTTCCTCTGCGGAGAAATGCAAGAAACAAGAGACAAAAAGACAGTGCTCAAAGCAGTATATTTATACGAGAAACGGTAAAAGCCTAACGCAACAAGTTCGACCTTTCTCGATCGCAACAGTTTTACCCGGCGCATCTCTCGGCTTCTCGTCGTAAATTCACCGTCACCGTCTCTCGTCGCATACTTTCGCACTGTGAAAATCTTCGCTTCAGTTATTTTTTAAAAATCTTTCCGTATGAATATCGATAAAATGAAAATAGTCCCGAATCGTCTCGGCGGAGGTTCTTTGTTCGTCGATCTTGCCGCCCCCTTGAAACCGTGCGCTCGAAATTTGTGCTTTTCGCCATAAGGAGTTTTCGATTGGTTGTCACGGCGCGGAGTCTCGAGGTCTCGATGATCCCACGAGCCTCGTAATCGCTGTGCGCATCAGCGCGAAAAAATGTTCTTTTTTCCGTCGTTTATGTCCACGCCTCTCTCTCTCCCCCTGCGGACGGTGCTCGCTCTTTATTTACATACTTATTTACATTCGAGCGTTGCGAGAGACTCGAGAACCGCGCCGAGCAACCTTTGGAAGGTCGCGAACGACCGGCGTGAAAAACGACTTGTGAAATGTGTCACTTTTATTGGACATTCGCGGCTTTCATAATCGATATTTTTCCCTGAACACACGCCCGGTTTCCAGTGACAATAAACCCCCGATAAGTGCGAAAGTAAAATTGACATTTTTCCTAACCTCAAAAGACAGAAGTTTTGTTGAGCGTCACAAATATGAGGGACGAAAACCGTCCGAGAAAATTAATCCCCAGAAGCAAATTTGTCTAGCGATCTTTATTTATTCTCACGGGTCTAAGAGGCTCGCACGGGAGCTCGCGCGAGTCAAATCGTTTCAGATTTCCCACTCTCGATTCTCGACACACTCTGCTATTTAGCTGTTAAGTTTCTCGCGTGTGTTTTAACACATCACGCGAAATATACAAACGCAATAAATTCGACGATTTTTACGTCGGCCAGGGAAACGACTTATCACCGCGTACACGCTGATTCATAGCCGCGCCAATCGCGTTTCTATATCCCGTGTTGCGTGCACTCTCAGCACACACTACGTCGCTCCGTCGCGCCCTCTCTCTCCGTACGTGCATATATAAATACATAACGCGAGGTGAAATATCGCACACGCTCGAGCCTCAGTCCCTCAGCTTCGTGCCGACTGTTCTCCTTGGATTCATACATCTCGCTGTTCGCTCGCCTCCTCCCACAAATACCGTAATGCAATGGCGACATCAAAATGAACATATTCGTTGAAAAAACGCGATATAATCTGAGCAACTTTTGAGAAAAAAAATTATCAGAATTCTGTTGAGAAGCGAAGCAAATTTTTCGGGCGACGAAACTCATTTTTTAGGTTATGCAAGTAAAATGAAAAAAAATCCGATCGATTCGACAGTCACAAATGACAGATTCGCAAATTCCGATTCACTGGAACATTTGCCATCGATCGATTCAAAGAAAATAAAAAAGTGGCTATTTTCCCGAAAAACTGTCAATTTTGACGACGGAACAAACTTTTCTGAAGCACTAGTTGAGCTTTTCGGTTGCGAGCGCATCGAGCTTGGCCTTGGCGACTAGTTGGCGAGAGAGCCCAGGCCCGGGGTCACCTCGCCCCACAAGGAGCTCTGCGTTTCCCCCGGAGACTGGGAAGTTTACAATTAAAATTCGTTCGTGCCCAAGGAAAAGTCGAAAACAAAAAAATGGAGTTCGAAAAAGCTCGGTATTGCGGATCTACGGATTTTTCCACATTTTACAAAGTAAATATGTGTGTGCACGTGGGTGTGTATTCTTGGGCTTGGCACTCGAGTCTATATTTGCCGATTGATTCACGGGAGCGATCGTTCCCATGCGAGTGATCAAGTTTCAATATCCCTAGGAACAGCCACATTATCAAACAAATGTGCGAGTGCGTATGCGAAGACACGACGAAATAGTGATTTGGATGACGATCAGGTGGCTCGAGATTCCGGATCGGAATTGTTTCGACTATTTTCAAGTTTTCCCCTTAATTTTACGTGAGCCGAACAAAGCATATCGAGAAGTTCAATATTGACATCGACACATTTCATCGACACGGCGATTTATTCGTAAATATTTCGTTTTTTTAACCGAACCTACCTGGACCACACGGAAAGAGAGAGAGAGCTCCGCCGAAACATTCTCGAGACACGAGTCCGTCTCCCGCACTCGTTCGCGCTCATATGTGTGTGTGTGTGTTTGTGTATGTAGAGCTCTTAGCTCCCGTAATCGGCCCGTCGTCAGTTGCGCAAGTTGCCAGCAGATCTTATCGCATTCGCCGCCTCTCTCACTTACTCACTCTCACGAATTATACATTACGATATACGTGACGCGCTTAATACGTTTATATACAAATACAACGAGTTTTAGCAGCCGCAAAGAATTGTGGTAAAAGTATAAGGATCGAAGCGCCCCTGTGTGTTTACAGGCGAACTGGTGCTGCCGCCGCTTGGCAGTGTCGAGAAAAAGGGATACGTGCTCACGAGCTCTTCGCGTATTTAACCTCCGAGCACGAATAAAGAAGGTCCGCGTTGTGGGAGATTAAAGGGAAAGAGAAAAGTGTGGAAGCACACGTGGAAAAGTGTACAAAGGATATTGAGCTCGAAGAACAAAGAAAAAGAGCGAGTGAATTGGGAATCGTCGTTTGAGTTCATAAAGTTTCTTTATTTTTGACGGTTCGATGTTTTCTTGCTCCTTCGGAGGTGCGATCAATTTTCATGACTTTTGTCCGTTTCTTTCGACGTTTCGAGCCAAATCGATCGTCCTTGTGTCCCGAGGATCGGAGGTGTGTATGAGGAATCGAAAAATCTTCCTCGTTGAACGGAAGAATTGTGACTCGTCGAGACGTTCTTCGGTCGAAAGAAAGAGCGCGAACTCGCTGCGCTCGTTCGGCGTGTTAATCGTCGCGAATCCTTGAGACGAACGAACGATCGAACCGCACGAGAGAACACACGCCGGGACATCGCGCGCGCGCCCCGCCGCCACATATTATTACTTTATGAATATTGATGAACCTTTCTCGTAGACTTTGTGTTGCAGATGTCGCTACACTCGCGCTATCGCACCGTTCCTCCGGTGCACATCAGTTTACGGGCTATTCGAGACGAATTTTTCGATATTTTTACTCTCGTTTATCGCCAAGATGCTTGAAAAAAGTTACGCTCCGCACGGCTCATTTATATCGCCAATTTTCACGAAAATGTCGACGAAAAATGAAAATATAATCCTCTCAAACAAACGACTAATATTGACATACGTTTTTTCATTCGAGTTTGCTCGTCGAAGAATATTTGATTTGAAAACGAGGCAGCGAGCACGAGCACAAAAGAAAAATCGTCCGAATCGCTGAAAATTTCGTGCAGTCGCAGAAAAAGGTGAATCGAGCTATTTTTTTTGTTTTGAGAAAAAGACTCGAGGGAAAGGCAGCTTTTATTCGCGTTGAGTAGAATAAATTTAATTTGACAATGGGTTGAAAAATGAATAAACAATATTGCGAAAATTACACATGGAACAGCCCTTGTTTGCACGCATATCATTTTCCCTACAGACTCGGACCACGCGCGTTCTTCCCATGCCATTCTCCTTTGTCATTTGAAGAATTAAAAAAAAATCATTTTCCCTCTGATCTGCTTCGATGCGATGTGCATAAGGATTGCACACGCGCGCACGCACGCGGAGGCTTCGCAAACCGCTCACTCGCAGAGCTCGCAGTGGCAACTTGTGCAAACTGGTTAATAACTTTCATCCGTGGCATTCAATTTGAAAGAAAAAATAACCCGTCGCATATATTTATATACGCGCGTACACGTCGACGCTAAATCAAGCGTACGCTAAAAAAAAACAGTCGAATCGCTGATAATTCGTTTTTTTTATCCAACGAGTGCCACGAATGTCGATTATTTTTTGTCTTGAAGATGTATGGAACTGCTCGCACCTCGGCGGTCTCATTGACCGATTAGACCGTTATAACGATCATTTTTTAAATTCTGCACTTTCCGAAACCTACCGAATCTTCGTTACACAAAGTTATCATGACGTGTAAAAGAAGTTTTGAAGTTTTTGCCCACAAAAATGTCACTTCAATTGCCATAATAAGCAAAATAATATTCTTTTAGTTTCGGCTATAACAGTCGGAACAAAAAACGAGGTTAGGTTGCGTGTGCGGATCACCGACAGGGAGCGCAGCAGTCAAATTTTCCGTCCGAAGTTTGCCTCTTCCAGTGCCATAAATTTCGCGCCCCTCAAGAGCACGAATCAGACACTTGTTCACCTCGAATTTTCGAAAGTCAAATTTTTTGACACGGATTGACCGATTATAGAAAAACTCGGTCAACCCACGCAGGACGATGACAAAATTTAATCGGTCAATTCGTCTCAAAGAATTTTCCATTTGGCTTTTCTCGCGCTCACGGTGGCGCGACACCGACTGACCTAACCTCAAAAAATCGAGCCCACAAGCCGAAGATTTGGAACTCATTCGATAGTATAATTGACACGAGCAAAGAATTCTATCGGGTTATAAATAAAACAGCGGCACAATGGAACGTCGGGAATGGAAATAATGAAGAAAAAAGTGACCAATAACGACGTTTTAACTAGTTCATATAGACAATGTAAGATAAGTATACATGACAATAAATAGCTTATTAAATCGACGAAGTAACTCAAGCAGAAATACATAATGTTGTGCGAACGCCAACAAGCGGAGTTTTAATGGGATAATCTATAACGTTCTCGAAGAATAAGAACAATAATTCTAGCAGCGCATGTCTCGGGAGCGTTCGAAGCGTGCACTACTGTTAACTTCGTAACAGTACGTTGTCTGCGCTCTGCGTCGCGCTGTCGTCCCGCCGCACAGTATTTCCACGTTTCTACTTGTCTGTCGCGACCGAGTGGAATGGAGACTCGCGAGAGGGGAGGAAGCGCGGGACGATAGTCGTTTTTTCCTCCGTTTCGTCTCACACGGAGGTTCGTTCCGTGATCCTAGACACATCTACTAGTTGCACGTCCTGACCCGACGCAACGCAGGCTTCTTGACGTGAACTGCAACAACGCCTCCGAGAGTCTCACTTTTATATCTCGGGCGCTGACTTGCTTGGGATCCTGGCAGCCGATTGTGCGCGGAAAGCGAATAAGCCGCAGTTTCCTGAAGACGGAATGTCTTCGAGCGGTCTTTTTGTGGCTTGACAAATCCACGAATATTCCTGAAACTTTTCTCGGAATCGAACAATCGAATGAGACCTCGTCTCGGTCGGGACTTCGGAGACCCCTTGTACATGTCTCGCCGCACTTATGTCGCCGTCCTCGTTCACCTCTCGCTTATCCTCATAGGGAAACATTCTGAATTCCACGTACTTATTACACTGATGCTTATGCGACTAGACACTCGGGCATTGTTACGAAATTGCGAAATTCCCGCCTCGTTTGATTTACGATCGAACGATACGTCAGATGGCGTTCGAGTCGCGCGACGTAGCGTTGAGGTTACGTGGACTTGCAATTTTTTTCACCTCGTAATTTATTTGAATGTTACGAACAATTTTCTAGCAATTCAGTTCCGATTGTGCGTCCGTCGCGAATGTTAGGTTCAAACGCACGAAGCGCGGAAACTCGGCGTTTTTTCGTCAATTTTCGTGTTTTGTCGCCCTCCCGCGGACTCGCGGTGAAGCGCTGGAAACGATTCCCGCCAAATTGCTGATGGCGGTTGCCGCCATCTCGCGTGTAAACAAACTCGAACCGCGCGTGACAAATTCTAACAGTTTTTTTCCTGTGCACGCGCAACGTGCACGGAGTTGTTGCATTCGGCTCACCATCCTCTCATCGTTTATGAACGACGAGATAAATAAAGATACACAGAAAAAGACGAGCAGAGCAAAGGCGGCGTTGAGAGTGTTCCGAGCATGTAACTGTACATTTATGTTCGCTCTTCGCCCAACAGGGGAAAAGAGAAAGATACAGAGAAAATACAGATTGCTCTTTCTCTCTTGGTCCGCGAACTCGACCGTCGACCTTACGCTGTCTGGCTTCAAGACAGCACTCTCGTGACCCACGATTCCGTTCGTTCGTCCGAGCAGAGCTCGCTGCGTACATGCGCACACCGAGTCACTTCGCATCGCACGTGTGTCATCACCTTTTTTTCCATTCTTTCGGCAACGGGGAGCGAATCGTGGACGTTTGAACAAAGCGTTAAAATGGTCACCAACGAACTTTAATCGATTTTTGTGACGGAGCCAAAAGATAATCGAAGTGCAACGAAATTGACGTGTCGACTGAACATTTCGGATCGTCGCGAAAATTCCCCGTAGCAAACTCAACCAACGGACGAGTTTGACCGAATTCCGAAACCCCATTTTTCGCATCGCGAACTCAAAAACATCGAATTTTCATTGGATCTCGTGTAAAGGGAATGTTTTTCGATAAAGTGCTACAATCATCGATCCACGAAAATCCTCGGGGCGTGAATATCCACAGAGTTTGAAGGTCGATAAAAAAAAGTACCGAGGAAACGGCCAAATAGAAACCAAACGCCATTTTCCGTCGCTTCGATCCTCGAAAAATCATTTTTTCGAAGTACCGAAGAAAAAAGTGTTTCCCGCATGAGAAGCGTCGAGAAAAGTGAAAAAGGCTCACTCGGCGTCGAACGCTGCGTACGTAGGACTCGCAGGAGCGATCAGCGTAAGCAAAACTTTTGTAGCCACTTCGAGTAAGCCGCGGTAGCTCTTTACTCGGGCAAAAGAGCAACGAAAAAAAACATTAAAGAGACACATACGGAGGAGAGCGCGTGTGTGGGTAATGCACCGAGCACTGCAAGGCCCGACGTGCGCCCGCGGTGAAAGGAAAACACGCACGCGTTACATTTGTTACAGGTTTATTCAAAAAATTCGACCCTCCCGTTCCCGAATTCTTCGCGGATTCCCCATTTTTTCGTGTCACCAACTCCGGCGGCTGACTGAACCAAAAAATTTCCATGAACTGTCAAGCTTTGGGGTCGACGAGGTCCTGCTTCGAGCCTCGATGGCTCTCGGGAGGTTTAATTTTTGAAAAATCTTATAGAAAGTGCAAATCGAGGCTGGCGGAGACAGAGCCGAGTTTCTGGAGTGCGGAGGCCGCGGAATATGCATTTTCGCCTCTTTCGTATTCCATAAACAATAATAAATAACTACAGAAAGTGTGCGTACAAAGTTGAATAGAAACGCGAGTCAACATCTGGCATTTGAACAATGAAGTAAACGCGATTCCCGTTTTATTACGAAATAAACGTTGAAAAATCGTGATTGTGCTTTCGACGAGTTCAAATTGCGTCAATAATAACACCGTTAATAATAATAATCGAGGAACGAAGAATTACGAAATCGCAGTTGTCCAGAGTCATTTTTTCACCGTAAATTTTAATTACCTCCACCTCGGAGGCTTTTTCATTCTCAAAATAATGACGTAATGATTGAGAATTTGAAAAAACGACTGCACTCAAGGAGACACGCGATTTAATCGTTCGTGCACCGGTCTCTCGTCCCGCACACAGCCTCGCCGCTTTATTTTCCTTCCCATCGTCGTTCTCACTCTCTCCGTGTGTGTGTGTGTGTGTGTTTGTAAACGCACAGACGCGCGTTATGCTACTGGTACCTCAAAATAGAGACGTCGTGTTCGTCGGTCGTCGATCCCATCCGCGTTTTCACCACCTGCCACTGTTTCGTGCTGTTTCCTCTCGCTCCCCTGCGTTTCCTCTTCGCACTCGTTTACACCCCTCCGGGCGCAAACTTGTTGCGTTATTTGTTCTTATTCTTTCTCGGCGAGGCTCAGACCCATGTGTCTTAGGTCGTGCTACAGTCGAGGAAAACGGGGCGCAAAGTTTTCCGAGTTGGGTCACGATGGAGAGTGGAAATTGTCAACGGAACAGATTCGAAAAACATAGGAATTTCGCGGTAAATTTATGCTCGACTTTCCAATATTACGAAAGCCAGAACAGTGCGGATCCGAGCACAATTGACAGCTCGGTAATTCGTAACTGACGAGCGCCTCGCCCTGACCTCTGGTGGCCAAATTCTCAACCGCTCAATCCGAGTCGCCGCCTGTTGGGCTTTTCTATAACTAAGCGCATGAAAAATGGACGCTCGTTCCCCGTAAATTTGCTAAAACCACGCCCCCAGCGACAGTGATTAACAAAAAAATGGTGAAAAATAAGAAACCTCGATTTTTGGCTCCTCGATCCCAAAATTACTGTCCCGAGGGCAACTTCCCTAGCCTGAGTGTCGCAAGAAATCATTTTTATCCAGTGTGCAGACCGAATTTGGTATCGTCACGCATCGATACGGAAGGCTTGAAACAGCCCTTTTGACACGTCCCGAAGCGCTTCGAGATCTCTCAAAACAGTAGTTCTTAAATCTAATGAATTTCTTACATTCTTCTCCCTCGCCACAAACCCTAATCGAGGAACGAAATTCACAAGTTTCACACAACAGAAGCCTGAAAATATTGAAAAAATAATTAGGATCGCGCCTCGGTTGAGCAAAGTGTCATTTTTTCCCAGCACACTTTGAGATACGATTTTAGCCCCTCGTGCTTCGCCGGCTGACCGCCATTGTCCGTTATTCTCGCAGCCGGGCCGCGCGCGTTAATAGGAAAGCCAGTGAAAAGTATTTATATAGATAAACGCTGGCGCAATGTGCGGTGAGACTGAAGCGCGCACGCGGCCCAACAATCCGCGGCGTCGATGACCCGGGAGTGGGGATAAGGGACCTTGAGCCGCGTCACGTGACCCCTAAGGTGCACGGGGGCGAGGAGCGGGGTGGGGGGGGGGGGGGGGGGGGGGGGTTAGGGCGTCGAGGGCCTTGACCTTACCACCGGTGCCTGGGAAGAGGAGCCTCATGCTACTGACGCCACTGCTGCACGTTGCTCTTCCTTCCCTCCACTTTTTTCCCCCTTTTCCCCTCTTTCGCCTCTTCCTCCTCCTCCTCCTTGCTTCTCTGTTCCGTTTGGTCTCCAGCTCTGGTGTATCGCTGCTCCGCTGAGGATACAAAGCTGAAACCGAGCACCGTCTCGGCCTCGTCGTTGCCGCTTCCTCCCTTTTCTTTCTTTTCTTCTTCTCTCCTCCACCTTCCCCATCTCCGTCGCAAATCGTTCGATTACTTCTCGCGGTTACTCGACCGACTTACGCGGCCGCTCGCGCGGCTGCGTCCAAAAACATGCAAATGTTTTCGGGAACTCTCAGCTCGGAACGGCGTTTTAAATTACGAGGGGGAATCGAGACTCGTGCGAGGACCGGACGTTTTTTCTCGCCAAGGTCGACCCGGGAGACGGACTCTGCCGTGTCGTGGAGCTCGTCGAATCCTTGCTCCCAGTGAAACGGTGCATTTCTCGGCCTTGCTGCTCTCTGTGATCTATTGATTCTGGTGTCGAACGTAAGTGGGGTTAGAAAACCGTACGCGACGCCCCCGAGGCTCAATTTATCGAACTTCGATCCTACGATGGTTTTCAACGCGTCACGTTCGTTGGTGGAACTCGGGGGAAAAAAGCCTCCGTCTCCTCGTTCATCCGAACGCAGCCAGAGTTTCAATGTTTTTAAAAGCAGTCTAGACGTCTAGTCACTGCGTCGATAGCCCCTGATTACTCGTCAAAAGGGCGCGTTATTTTATAAACGAGCTTAGTGGACTTAAGTTGGGACGTAATATCGTCGAGAGTTTCGTATAACGAGTCTCCAGGACGAAGAAAAAAAATTTACGTGACGCGTTTTTTCGAGCGATTCGTCGAACGGAGTCGGACCTCGAACGGGCTTACGCTCGACTCATCCACGTAGGTGTGTCTCTTAATCCCTCTTCCCTTTCTTCTTCTTCTTCTTCTTCTTCTTATTTTTCTTCACTTTTTATTCTCAGCCGAAACGTCTGCGGTGAACCGAAAGAAACTGAGATTGTGAAGCACGGCGCGCTCGAGAAAGAGAGAGAAGGAACGAGAGACAATGAGGATTCGTGCTACGTTCGCTTTCACTCTGAATTTCAAGAGTGAGAGAAGCGCACGAAAGACAATGAGTAATAAACGCTACCCGTCGGCGGCTCCTCTCTCTGTAGTTGTGCTCCCTCTCGAGGATCACGCAGAAAATATATTCACGTCTCGGAGACCCCCCCTTCCCTCCCCAACTTTGTGCTTGCTCAATTTTTTATTTTCACAAATTAAATCCTTAGGATGATTCAGAGGGGGGATTAATGTCACAGACTTTTTATCTTTGCGGTAAAAAGAACGAGGGAATTATGAAAATCGTTGAATTGACAGCTGAATCTCGGAACGGGTTCAAACGATTGTTCTTGGGAGCACGGATCGTCGCCTAACCTCACTTTTCGAAATCGAGATTCTTCGACGCAGTTTGACCGAATAAAAAAGCGCTCTGTCAGCCTACGCAGGGCGATGGCAAAATGGGCTGACGTTTTCATTTTTTCGATGAGTTGTGGGAAAATGTCGCTTTCAAAATTTGCAGCTATCTCTCTCTCGCGCTCTGTAACCGTTTAGTGGAAAAGGTCGTCTGACGTATTTCTTAGAAGCCGCGAAAACTCGCCGGAATCATGAAGTTATTATTGACATTTTCGTTGAATAATTTACGTCTCAAATGCTTGAATTGGAAAGTTTCATGTCCTTGAATAAAACGAAAGAAGAGATCGATGAGGAATAATTTTTTTAAAGCGTTGGGTGTTGGTTCAACGGGGTTTGTCCAACGTTGTTCTCCCTGACAGTAGTACCTGACGCCTCGAAAAGTCACGAGAAAGAACGTGTGCCGCAGGTAACCGGGACGAATGTATCGAACAATGGCGCTCATTCATTCTCGAGGAAAAAAAAGGAGGACAGACAATGCTGGTTCGAGAGTTTTATTCTCGTATGTGCATAAGATATATGCGCAGTTGGTGTGACCTCCGAGTCAAGTTATCCCGATAATAACTAAAGTCTGGTCTGTAGGTTATAATATCATACCCACGGGAAAATGTCCCGACACTTGACAATATGAAACGATACCGTATTCAAAGTTGCGTCAACTCGAGCGTTTTTATTCTTTTCCGACGTCGAGGAGAATGGCCCTGGGTGGAGCGACACGAGCATCACGGGTCAATGAGACGTTCTCAGTGTCATCATAAAGCGCTGAAGAGAGGCCTGGGAGCGTAACAATCGAGAGAAAGAAAACAACGAAACACAGTAAAACTCGGTGGAACGAAAGTACAAGTGAGACGAAAGTGGCGCCCCTCAGCAGGGAAAAAAGGAAATAACACGAGATCTCACGACGCGGGACAAAATACACGCCCACAAAATGAGATAAACTCGCGGGGGGTACCCCCTCGCGGGAAAGGCTCGAAACTCGAACGGAAAATTGTTCTACCTCGTGGCTCTCGCAGTGTGTTTTGTGCTCGTGCCCGCAACAGGAGCCTGGACGGTGTTATACGAGGGAGGCCGAATTGACTCGAATGGGCGCGGAAATTGCCCCTCCTCACTGTGTAAAACGACCAACTCGCGGGAGTTCTCGGCGAGAGAGAGAGAGAGAGAGAGAGAGAAAAAGACAAAAAGAAAGAGTTGGGAGAGACTCGATCTCAGGCTGCCAAGAACGTATCTCGTGGAAAGAGAGTGGAGAGGCAAATAAAGATAAAGAAAAAAAAGGAATTTGAAAAAAATCACAAGGCAGGCAAGGCTGTGATATGTTCGTGGCGTTGCCCCGCACTCTTCTCTCTCACTCTTTTTCTCTTGTCGCGTTTTGTACCCTGTGGAGGGAAAGAGGTGGACCCGCAGGAATGCAGCAGCTCTTCTCTCCCTCTCGCTCTCGCTTTCTCTGCCCCCTGTCCGCGATTATCTATTTATTTTATTAAA
Source organism: Venturia canescens (assembly GCF_019457755.1). Classification (NCBI taxonomy): domain Eukaryota; kingdom Metazoa; phylum Arthropoda; class Insecta; order Hymenoptera; family Ichneumonidae; genus Venturia; species Venturia canescens. The sequence goes on from NC_057425.1 coordinate 8,018,898, forward strand.
CGATAAAAAGTTGGAGAACAGGTTTCCGGCAGGCGTCGTTCCTTTCGTCTTTGCTGTCCTCGTCGAACCTCATCGTCGCCATCTCTTTTTCTCTTCTCTCTCTCTCTCTTCCTTGTTCTGTCATCTTCCTATTTTTGCCAAACGCTGGATGAGAAAAAATCTAAGTTTCTCGTTGACCCCGTTGTCACAAAACCTGTATTATAGTCTACGATCATTAACGCACGAAATGACATTCTCAATATCAGTGAAAAATTTATATTGGTCCTTCGTATCGCTCAATTGCGTACACGGACACTTGCAAAAGCGTTTCGTGTGTCATTTTGTAGTGGGAGAGGAAAAGGAATAAATAAAAATCGATTTAAAAAACCATTTTATTGATCTCACAGTAAAATTCGTCATTTTCCACCATTTTGTTTTCAGAACCCTTCTGTTTAGCATACAATCGCGACTGATATTGCATTTTTTATTTGGATTACACGGCCGTCGTGACGTGAACCTCAAAGTGCCTATTTTTTAACAATTTCCATTTCACTTGTTGTTTTTTTTAAATTTTTTATTTTAATTTTTGGTCCTGTCCAAGTGATTCTCTTTGCGAGCCTTTGAGTCCGAAAAACCAATGTTTATTTTATCACGAAGCACTTGTTACGTCGGGAAGTATTCGCTACAAAAAAAGTAACATTTTTCCGGTAGTTCCGCTCGAACGAAGTGGAGTTCAGTCTGCACGCGATCGTAGCAAAAAGGGCTGATTGCTTAACTTTCCATAAATTTACTTTCTCGTATCCGTGCGCTTTTAACCGCCGAGTGATTCTACGCCCTAATGATTTTTTACGTTCGACCTTACGACGACGAGGATCGCCAAACTCACGTGAAAATGTTCGTGGTTGCCTGCACAGCAAGAACTTGGAACGAGGAGTGCGTTTTGTTCCTCTCTCCCTCTGCCTCTTTCGTTATGCCCTTTTTTCTCGTGTGCGTACGTGAGCGTCGTTACATTGCCTTGTTCTTTTTTTCCCCGATTCTTTCTTCTCTTACCTCCTTCCTCCCCGACCGTTTTCCATTTTTCATTGCGTCCCAATCTTCTTCTCCCTCTCACATTCTTTCTTACGCATATCGCGCTGTTTCTACCTGACGCACTCGGTTCCCTCACTCATAAGAGGAGTGAGCAGGCCCTAGCGCCTCTCGCGGCCGGACCTCGAACTTTTGTACTTAACCTCTCGCGCTCGCCTTGCATGATCGAGTATTTATTAGACTTAATGAATCTGTGTTCATTAAAATCGTTCGTTAATTCCAGCTACGATTTGCTGTCATTAGATTTGGCAATTTGGAAGTGAATCTTGGAAAACGTATTTGAAACTCGCGTGCTTTCCAATAATCGGTTATTTCGCCTCAATCGTTGATTCGCGGTTATAAAATTGTACAATAATTTTCGAGCAAGATGTGCATTCTCGAAGCAGTTATGCTGAAAATACTTTTTCAAATCGCAAACTGTTCGCCGGCCACTAAAAATCCTCAGTTGATACTTTGGACGGAAATTAGAAAACGGATTTCTACTTCGTGAAATCTGAATTGATCGCTCCTCCGAATGTATACGAGGTTAAAACGGTTTTTCAATCAGGTTGAATAAAAAAAATGTCGAGTTATTGAATGTTTTAATGAATCGAATGATCCTCCGTACAAACAGAATAATCGTGTTTTCTCGAATTTAACGATCGGAAGAAATATTTTCCTCCTCTTTGTTTTTGACTTGTTTCGCGTCGCGTAAAGCCAGCATCCACGAGAGCAAGGGAATGAGAGACCCGCAATATTATACTCTAACGTGAGCCCGTGAGCCGAGGAATGCGTGGAATATTCTCGCTGTCGACCTCGCGTCAAGACCTCTCTCTTTCTCGCTTTCTCGTTCGTACACCGCTGCACCGGGCGTAGTAATATCGCAAATTTCCTCACAGCCACCGTCGCGATTTCGTTGTACGTATGCGACTCGGCCCGCAACCGATCGCGGTGGGCGCAACTATGGAGCTTCGAGAATACGACGCCAGAGGGCTGAGAAAAAAGACGAAGAGAGAAAGGGAACCACCGGTGATTCGCATGTCAGTCGCTCAAACATTGTTGAACGTACGAAAGTTGTCAAGTTTTTCATATTTTTTTGATCAAATAACTTCAGTTTTTTTCTCAATTTTTCATCGGTTTTTTAACCGTTCCTTCAAAATCATTCCGAAGAAACTCATCCGCAATAAGTAACAAAAGAGTATTCGAGAACGCCGGGTCGACATTTTTCTTCGATCGAACCGCAGCAGTCCGAAAATTCGTCTTTCTCGCGACGTTTCTGCACAAAATGCCACGTATACTCGAGGAAGAAGAAACCGTATTATAAACCTTGTCGTTTAGCTTATACAGAGACACACATGTAGTATTTATAACACGAAGTCGCGGCGCGAGAACCGACTATCCATCGTCTCTCCCCACTCCTCCCTCCTTTTCCCCCTTTTTCTCGCATATGTGCGTGTCCGTTTCCGCGGCGAAGGTCGTCCACAGGACCGGAAGTGGGCCGGCCTTGCCGGACGACCGTTACGCACGCTCTCCCAGAAAGCGCGTCGTTCGCATCCTCTCGTTCGCTGTCTTCTCCCTCTCTCCCTCCCTCCCAGTGTTGCCAACTTAGGGGTTTTCCCCCTAAATTTAGGGGCAACGCAGATGCCTAGGGGTTTTTTTAGGGGCAATTTTTTTTTGGGGGTTTTTTTAGGGGCAACTTTTTTCTAGGGAATTTTTTAAGGGCTACTCTCATTTCGAGTTTTCAAGTGTTCGGTGCGTGTTAAAGACGAAATATTCTACCGAGACCGAGACCGTGTTCCGATACTGTGAGTACTGTAAGCCCTATAGGGATGGTACAAGTAGACTACCGCGCCACTAGTGGTGAAAAGTGAAAATTTTTGGGGATCTTTTATCATTATTGTATTATTATTATATATATATATATTCAATTATTATGATTATATTTCAATCAAAGTATTGAAAGTGCTACCCCAAAAACTTATAAATTATGACATTAGAGGCGCCACGAGTACTTTCGACCTGCCCTCTATCGAATCTGCACCATCTCTATTCGCTCTGTGCGCGTGGGCGGAGCCAAAAATCTAATACTACTACACTAATAGTATTAGTGTGTTCATGCATACTGCCAGCGCCACCATAAAGGGGACTCCGGCGTTTTTGGAGGAATACGTATACACGACACACGCTCACTTTCAAAGTAGTATGTTTACGCGCACGGAGCGAATACCAAAGCAAATACTCGCAGTACTCACAGTCACAGTCAATATCGGAACACGGCCCGAGTCTCTTGATTCTGCTCGCTCGCGTACCTTCTCGGATTGCAAAGTAAGTCATTTTCGTTTTTTGAAGTATCAGCGAAAAAATAAAAAAGGTATTAATAATTCAAACTTATATTCAAATTCATTACAGCATGCCAAAAGAAAAAAACAAAAAATATCTGCAAAAATATGTAAAGTGTTGGGAGACCGATTCAGCGCTTCAAGGTTAGTTAACATGCATTTTCTAAATTCGAATAAAATATATATTCATTCTCAATTTTTTCTATTAAATATTATGTTTAATTATTACGCTCTGTCCGAACGACAAAACGGTTGTATGTAAAGATACATATAAAGATACGTGGAAGTTGAAAGTGAAAAACGAGGATCGAATGAAAATAGATTCAGTTTTTACGTTTACAAGATTATTAAACATAATCAACTCAAAATAATGATTGTTCCAATTCGGTTAGTTTAATCTATGAGATGAATGTTTACTACACAGGGATTTCTTCAAAGCTTGCAGATCAACCGAGGTTTTCAAAGTTTTTTCCTGAAAAAGGTAATTTAAGTTATGTGAACCAGTGTGTTCTGGTTCGGTTCGTAGAATGTGTTTGATTAAGAGCTTCATTTGGTGGTAGTTTCACTGGTTTCTTTTTTCCTTTTCATTCCAGGTAGTTAACCTCAATTTGATTCCATTTTCACCTCCTCGTCTTGCTTAGTTTCCTACAATTTTTCATCAGTATATAGACACTCGTACTCCTTCGATTCCTCTAATACTTTTAATGTTTCCTCCAATGTGTTTTCACCTAATGTTTTAATATTTCTTCAAGTATGCACTGTTTTAATTCTTCTTTATTTGTGATGGTCCGACTAACTATTTTAAACATTTGTTAATGTTTATATGGACTTTCGCAATTGATATTGATAAATATCATAATTTATTATTATTATTAAATGTCTTGTGGTTTACATTATAGGTTGGCTAGGGCCTGATCCAACTGATACATGTTCTGCGGTCTGCAAATATTGTCGAATATCGTTGAAAGCTCACAAAAAGGATTTGATGAACCACGCAAAGACAGAAAAACATAAAAAAGCTGTATCCTTGGACAAATCAGCAAAGACATTCGAACCGTTGACTTCAACATTTGAGCCAGTTCTGACAGAAGCAACGAAGATCGCCGAATTGAAAATTGCTGCATTTATTGCAGAACATAGTTCACTGCAGACTGTGAATCACATGATCGACATTCTGCCGCAGCTGGACCCTTCGTCACATATAATTTCGAATTTGAAACTCCATCGCACTAAATGTTCGATGTTGATCAAGAACGTCCTCGGGCCTTGTATGCTCCAAGAACTTATCCAAGAAATTGGCGACGGTCCATACTCACTCATAATCGACGAGAGTACTGATCTTTCAACGCAGAAGGTGTTGTGTATCATGTTGCGATTTTTCTCTTTCGAGAAACGAGAAGTGGTTACAACGTTTTATCGGTTAATCAAATTAATCGATGCCGATGCAAAAAGTGTGCATAGTGCCATTAAACTTCAATTAGAACAAGATGGTTTAAAAGTTGAAAATATGGTCGGCATTGGCGTTGATGGAGCGAGTGTGATGGTTGGAAAACACAACTCAGTTACAGCTTTGTTTAAGCGTGAAATAGATGACCTAATCGTTATGCCATGTGTTTGTCACTCACTTCATTTATGCGCTGAAAAAGCATCGGAAATGTTGCCTCGTCCATTAGAATTTTTGGTTCGAGAAACGCATAATTGGTTTTCTTACAGCCCCAAACGGTTAGAAAAATATAAGCTTTTGTACGAAACAATTAATGGTAGTGGAAAACCGAATAAAATTCAGGGTCTTAGCGGAACTCGTTGGCTTGCTCGATCCGAGGCTATCGATACCATCTTAAATCAGTGGGAAGAATTGCAATTCTTATTTTCAATTGCAAAATCAGAAGACAATTGTCACATGGCTGCTCAGTTATACAACATCATGATAAGGTTACCCTACAAAGCTTTTCTTATTTTTTTAAAATACGAACTGAAAAGTGTAACGCAATTAAATTTGCTTTTTCAAAGTGATTACGTAGAACCTACGAAATTACTTGAGGATCTTTTTTTGATGTTCAAAAACTTACTGCAAAAGCTCGTTGTACCATCGAGCTTGCAGAAATTAACTGACAGTGAATTGATCAATTTCGATTTTCAATCTTGTTTAATGCATACTTCAGCAATGTATTTTGGCTACGAGTTTCACGTCATTGCTCAAGATATTGAACCAACAGAATTATTGGATGTTAAAGAAAGGTGCAAAAAATTTCTCTGTACTTTGGCTCAAGAGGTTCAAAAAAGATTGCCGGACAACTTATCTATCCTAAAGACGATGGCCGATCTTCATCCTAAAATCGCATTATCGCGAATGAAACCCAGTTTAACAGGTATTATTGCAAAATTCCAACGCACTCACTTATACGGCAATAAGAATGAGACAGAGTCAGAATGGAATCAATTGCAAAATAAATCGTGGCCAAATACAGTCAATTCCGTTGAATTTTATTCAGCCGTTTTTGTAGATTATGATTCTGCTGGTCAAAAGCGATTTGAAAACATTGCCAAATTTTCAATGGCTCTACTTACACTTCCGATTTCAAATGCAAGTGTCGAACGCGCTTTTTCGACATACAACGTAATTAAAAATAAATTACGAAATAAGCTGTCTCTTGAAGTACTGCAAAGTATTATGATGGTACGGTTCACTTTACAAAGACAATCCGGATCTTGCGTCAAATTTGTTCCTTCTGCCCGTATGCTCGAAATGTTCAACGTTAGTATGTACGATTTCAAAAATGCAAACAATACTCAGAAACAATGTGATTCAGTCGATGTTGTCGACGAAATATTCGATAACTACATTGGCGAAATATGAAGACGCGGGAAAAAAATTCTTACAATAAAATGTCAATTGTTCTCTTATTAATTTGTTATTATAAATAACATTTTTCACTATTTGTATTTATTCCATTGTAAAAATTACATGGTGTAAATTAAATGATAATTTAATTCTCACTAAATGTTTTTTGTTCAATGTTTTTATTTTCCGATATTTTCATTAAATTTTCATTACAGGAATATTTTTTAGATTATTATAATAAAATTCATTATAAAAATGTTTATTTTTATTTAAAAGTATAATTTTAAGCAATATTCAATGTTACGAAGGAATATAGCGCTTCTTCAAAAATAGGGGTTTTTAGGGGGATTTCAGATGGATTTTGGGGGGGGACGGTCCGTAGGAGTTGGCAACACTGCTCCCTCCCTCCCTCGCGCGCTCTATCACTCTCTCATTTCATCTCTTTTCCTCTATCTCTTAATTCATTGAATATAATATAGCACCATATACCTAAGGTCGAGCAGGCTAATTACGATATCTACGCTTCATACGATTATTTTCTCTCCAGACAAAACTATTAGCCATTTTGTTTTTACCCCCTCCCTTTTTTCCACACCGTTACACGAGGATTTTAAATAATGACGAATTCGTAACGGTCGATCGAAGAGTTGTCGAGAGTCAGTGCCAATCAGTGAATTCCTCGAAATTTATTAGTGAAGTTGAATTTGTGCTGCTCCATCGTCAAAAAACACGCGATGAAATCGAAATTTTTCATTCAATAACGAAGAAATTGGAATTCGCGTAGATAACAAATTTTAGTTATTTTCGAAGGGAAAAGATAAATAAAAAAAAACGTAAATAAACGAATTTTTTCAGATTTTTCATCGAAAATGGTGGGTGACCGATAGTTTTTCTTTATTTTGTTGCAGATTCGGGTTCAATGAAATAAAAATTCTGTGATCACTTAATTATAAGATTCGAGATACAACGAATGTGTAACGAAGAAAAGGGGAAAAAAGTCAGAGACAAGCGTTCGATTCGTAAATTATAAATCTTTGGAAAAAGGTTTAAAAATCGAAGAGGAAGGAGGGAGCTACGGTGTTGCTCAGAATGGTGAGCTTGACGGTGAGAAAATACAGGCCCTCGAGTGACGACGATAGCGCGAGATACGCTTGGAGGATAGCCAGCTGAGAATGTCGGAACAAAACGGGCCTACGGAGGGCCCGGGCTGGTGGCCACCCTCGCAGTCCTGGAAGTCGGCTAGCAACGCGTCGTCGTCGTCGTCCTCATCGATTCCATCCTCGCGTTCACTCGAGGCTGGGAAAAATGTTTCTGTCACGACGATCAACGTGCCACCGGCCCAGGAAATGCACGACGGTACGTAAACACTTTTCTCTTCGGTGTTCGTTAGAAATCGCGACTCGTCTTAGATTCGTACCGGATTTTTTTCTCGGCCGAATGAAAATATTTCGGAAAAATCGAAAGTTCGAACGGTCGCCGATGAGGTGGCCGTCTGAGGAGGAGCGACCTCATTGACCTTGCGAGAAAGAGCGAATCGAAAAAGCACAACGCGCAGTCAGCAAAAATTCATCAAGTTGAAACTGAATGTCAGAAACACGCGGAACATTTTATTCATTAACACAACGAGATTCGTCTAATGAAAAGTGTCAGCGAACGAAATTCAAGAAAAACATAACCTCAACATTCATTTTTGGAACTGAAACTGGCACTTTTGTCGTAACTATGCTAAATTTTTAACTCGGTTAAAATATTGTCCACTAATGGAAAGAAAACTAAAATGCAAGCACGCACGGCGGCAACACGAACTTTTACCATGACACGGTCTTTACGCTCGCGGTCGAGCTTTCGAGACGTAAGTATTACCGTAGTTATTCCACACTGTTCAGAACCGGCATATATTCTCGGTTACGTATGAGTTGAAGCATTTGCCATAAAACGGGCGGCAAGTTGGCGGAGTCCACGTGTGTTTGGTCTTTAGAGCACGTCTCGAGTCTGAAAGTGGTAAACAGAAACGAGCTTCGCGAATAAACGACAATTATTGTTAGCCCTGGTTCCAGTGACCTCTCGCGGCGCTGCTGCTCTTTTCGTTCCCTTTTTTTTTTCCATTTATTTTCGTTGCACTGCGATCGTCGGATTTTTTTCCCTTTGATCAACTCGATCGTTTCTCTCTTCCTTCTCGTTTCTTGTTACAGAAATATGCAATGCGATTGTAAAGCTACCGGGTTGCTGCTGCTGCCACCGCCCCCGGACGACACAAGTTTGTACTCGGTGTCCCAAAGGTGGCGTTCGGGATCGGGGTAGCAGTCAGTTCGTTCGTGAAATTCCGAAAGGAAACGTCTTCGGCCATGTTTTTTTTCCGATTCGTCACTCGCGAAACGATTTGTTTGTATTTCTAACAGTGAAAAAGTGAAATTCTACGAGTTCCTGAGGATTTATTTCTCCGAAATTTCACGTTCCTTCAATTTTCTGAACGTCTACAGTGACTTATCGAACACCCTGTAATTTCACATGTATTTTGTCGACCTATGAAATACACGAGTGTTTTCACAGTCGCGAGAGCACCTTCTCTCCGCACTAACCCATAATTCCCACTCCATGCATTCCGAGAACTCTCGCAACGAAAGACTCGCAAATAAGAAGTAAACGACCGAGAGAGCTTAATTGTTTACCGCGCTACACACAACCGCTCTTGTTTTCAATATTATTTTATGGCCATTTCCTGCTGCTCGCTCGAAAAAGAAAAATCCTATCAAAGTCGAATTATATTTTTCAGTGTCGAGTTTTAATACGTCGCTCGTATAATTGTAGCAAAATCATTTTCTCTCGACAACACTCGACCAACGCTGCCACTCGATCGACACACGAGCTCGAGCTCCTCCATCCATAACGAACCGAGTTTCTCGCCGTGGAATTCGAACTGCAATTTCATATTACGAAAAATATCAAATAAAAATCGTCTATGATGCATCAACATTGACGTTTCTCATTGTCATTGAACCTCGTTCGACCGCCCCAAGCTTCCGTCTCGAATTCTCGTGGAACGTCCTTTTTCTGATGTACCACAAAACATTTCTCTCCTTCCGAGAAACAATTTTTCTGATTTACCTCCTTTTTTCAAAGCCGGGTGACCTAGAATTTTGTGCGGATTGAAAATTATCGCGAAATCTCTGAATTCAGAAGATTCGTCACAGATATTATTCCCGATTTCTCGGGCCTTTTCTCCGAAGAAAATTCAACTCAATTCACTCCTATTTTTTCTCGCCTCCGATTCCAGTCTCGCCAAAAAGCACCAACTTTCGATTGGTCATTTTATTTTTATCATTTCGAACAAAATCAGGCAGCCATTGTACTTAATTTCAATATTCCCGGCAACTCGAGCGTCTTTCGTCGTCGCTATGCGATAAAATTCTAAAATAAAACGCAAACGACATTCCGAAATAATTGATCAACTACTCGTGATTTAGTAGCTCTGTGAAAAAAAAAAAAAAAAAAAATATGTTGGAAAAATATTTCGCTGATTAATTTAAGGAGAAAATGTCGGAAAAGTTCGGTTATTCGAATCGAAAGAATTCCGTAAGCCCCCAACGATAAGATCTTTAAAATCGTACCGTTTTTATTGTGCAGGTAAAAGCGTATGCAAATATCTCGGAGGGCAGAATGGCGTGACGGTGTCGGTGGTCTCGAATTGCGGAAGTGGTCCAGGCAGCGCGATGGGGACGGGACCGGGAGGAGGGAGTGGAGGCGCATCTTCTTCGTGTCCGGAATCGAGTTGCCTCGAGGATTTTGAGGACAGCGACGGCGAAGTTAGTAAAATCGATTTTCGGGGGGTCAATCTACGAACGAAGAAGAAACGAGACGCCTCGGGTGGTGGTGGCGGATCGGAGAACGAATGCGGCGCCGTGGGCGCCGACAATCTCGAGCAACAACAGCCCGAGAGACCGATGTCATGGGAGGGCGAATTATCCGATCAAGAAATGTCTTCCAATACCATAACTAATCAGGTTCGTTTCAATTCTTTTCTTTCTCGAGACTATTTTAATGACATTTTTTTATCGCTGTGAGCTCGGCAGCCTCAGCATCCGCGTTTCATGACTTTTATGTCGTTTTATCAGAAATCATTTCAGACCGGATCGGGAGTCGAGTGTCGGAAAGTATTGAGAAACTTTTCATTCTTAATATCACTAGCTCAGACTACGGCAACAGTTTCTCTAGTCATTCAGTCGTATCTGTCAAGCTACAGGCCATGAGGTCATCCGTATAAGCCATCGGAGGCTGTGGACAGAATTAATAAATCTCAACCGTATGAAAAAAAACCATTCACCGTACGATCCGAATTTCGAAGTCTGGTAGTGCGGACATCGCTTCGTTTAGTCGGGATTGGAATGCCAGCTTTTCACTCGTTCGTTCAATGGGAAATGAATCCTGAAGAAACAAAATTTTACTTTCTTTTGTTACGCCATTTGTTTTTCAAACTTTTAAAAATTTGATGAAATTTGAGTAATTTATCAATGGGGGTTACTACGAACGTATTCAGGGAAATATGATCGTGGGGGAAAACCGTTTTCGATGGGATGGTTACCATTTATTCTTACTCGTATCTGAGAGTAGATAAGTTTGAATTCATTACGGAAGAGGGAAGCTCTATCCGGGAGTGTTTTGTCCGAGTTTTTGTGCTTTTCGAGGAATCGTTTTTCGTGGTAAAGAATTTATGGGTTCGAGAAACGTTTTGAGTATTTATGGTTTTATCACGTTTTTTTCATCGAAATATTTAGGTCCACCAAATAAATTTGACGACGAATGAAAAACATAAAATTCAGCAAGTTGTTTCGTTTTGTTACAAAAATATGTTCAATTAAACGGAGCTTAAAGTTTTGTGCGATTTGAAAAATGTTTGTAGAACTCGGGTTGATGAGAGGGGAAATGAGAAAGTTTTGTTTTCACAGGATCACGAGGAAACGTCGATGGAAGGGGTTCAGGTGTGCGGAGCGAGTCCGGGCCCACAGGAGCAAAAATTTCCGATAAAACCGGAGCCAGATTTCCGTTCGAGTCCGAGTTTATTGATAGGATCACACAACGACGGGAGTTTGGGGCTGTCGCACGTACAGCAAATGCAACAGCAGCAGCAACAGCGAGGTATCGATGGTTTGGAGTCGACGCAGCAGAGCGACCTGCCGTTGTTGGTTGGAAAGCTTTTGGGTGGTTACAGCAGTTCAACGCCGAATCACAGTCCGATATTGAATCCGCGTCATCATTTAACGAAGCACAGTCACACGAGGTCGCAGGTGCCCTCACCAGATTCGGCGATTCATTCGGCGTACAGCGTCTTCAGTTCGCCGACCCAAAGTCCGCATGCCGCTCGTCATTCGGCCCTGGGTGCTGGCAGTCCTGTGCCATCGTCGTCCTTGTCGCGTCACAGCTTCAACAATTCGACCTCATCGCTGTCCCTCTCGCTGTCGCATTCATTGTCTCGCAACAATTCGGACGCTTCGAGCAGTTGTTACAGCTACGGCTCGTTGAGTCCGCCCACCCATTCGCCGATCCAGCAACCGAGACACTCGCATGCGCAGCATCATCACCATCATCATCACCAACAGCAGCAGCACCAACAGCAACTGTCACAAGCCGGTAGCCCTCTGCATTTGGCTTCATCAACGGCCACCAATCCTCACAATTACGGTCATCAAAATTCGGAAATATCCTCCGAAGGCGGTCATCCCGAGGATCAAGAAGACTGTAAAATTCCAACTGCCACATCGGGCATCTCGACGAGGCAGCAATTAATCAATAGTCCTTGCCCGATATGCGGCGACAAAATAAGTGGCTTTCATTACGGCATATTTTCGTGCGAATCTTGCAAAGGTTTCTTCAAAAGGACCGTGCAAAATCGAAAAAATTACGTTTGTCTCCGAGGCGCCGGGTGCCCCGTTACCGTCGCAACCAGGAAGAAATGTCCTGCTTGTCGTTTTGACAAATGCCTCAATATGGGCATGAAATTAGAAGCCATCAGGGAGGATCGAACGCGCGGCGGTAGAAGCACTTATCAATGCACTTACACGCTCCCCGCTAATTTGATCGGGAGCTCCGGTGGCGGGATGCCGAACGATAAAATGACCGGTGGTAACTGCAGCCCGGCACCACCGGGCTCCGAGCACCATCATTCGGCGAGGCACCATTGGAATCACTCCCACAAAATTCAGGTAGTTCCACAACTGCTCCAAGACATTATGGACGTCGAACATTTGTGGCACTACAACGACAACGATCGCGTAACCGGCGGCAGTCAAAGTGGCAATGTCTCCGGCGGTGGCAATGGCTCGCCGATGCCCAACGACATCCCTGGACTTGGCGTTGGTGGCCTGGGCTCCGGTGCTGGCGCCGGAAGCCTCAATCCTCCAACCAACAACGGCAACGTTGACAATCGTTGTGAAACAACAAGGTCCAACAGTTCACCGTCCAGTCTCACCAACGAGCAACATCAACAAAACTCAACCTCCAATAACCCAACCAACGGCAGCAACAATCCGACCCCCAATCCCAATGGCAATACCTCACAAAATCCTGACTTTTTATCGAATCTCTGCAACATCGCGGATCATCGACTGTACAAAATTGTCAAATGGTGCAAAAGTTTGCCGCTCTTCAAGAATATCTCAATCGACGATCAAATTTGCCTGCTGATCAATTCGTGGTGCGAATTGCTCCTGTTCTCGTGCTGCTTCCGTAGCATGAGCACGCCCGGCGAAATTAGAGTCTCCCTAGGCAAATCCATCACTCTCGAACAAGCTAGACAACTGGGACTCGCAACCTGTATTGAAAGGATGCTCGCATTTACTAATAATCTGAGAAGGCTCAGGGTCGATCAATACGAATACGTCGCAATGAAGGTAATTTTTTCCATTCAAATTACCAAGTGACGCAGCTTTTTCACTTTATTGAACAGTATTATTGACAGTCTCTACTGAGTATTTAAACCGATCATGATTTTATGAACAATAATTGCGAACTGTGGAAAATTTTACAGTCGACAAAAAACTCCGACGATTGAATTGGTATTTTGCGTACCTTAGTTGCCGAAGTGAAGATACAATTTCGTCGCGTGGTTCTCGTTATCAGTTTCCAGACGTCAATTAGAAAAAAAAAACTCGATGATTTGGTAGTTCGTAATTAATGCTTAAATTCATATAGTGATTTAGTAACGATTTGTTTTCGGAAATTCAATGTAAAAATCATGCTTCAAATATAATGTTCGTTATTTATTACTTACCATTTTACGGACATGTTAAGACGCTTGAAGATCCGTTTGTCACGGCTTCAAATGAAAATAATATTTATTCTCTTTGTTGCACATTTGTTGACGTCATTTCGTGAAGCTGAATAAGGAAGTTATGCACGAATTACTCGCCTCATAATTTCAAGTTATTGTTACGTTGTCACACTGGCGTGGAATTAAAATTTCCATTGCGCAATCTTTTTTCGATGTTTGTTTATCCTTGTTATTTATAGCGAATGATTAACTACGTTCGAAAAATAAAAAAATGTAAATTTCATACGAAAAAACTGGTCCTCAGGTTATCGTTTTGCTGACATCGGACACGAGCGAGCTTAAGGAACCCGAGAAAGTGAGAGCTTCCCAGGAGAAAGCGCTGCAAGCTCTGCAGCAGTACACGATTGCGAGGTATCCGGAGATGCCGGCCAAATTCGGCGAGCTGTTGCTCCGAATACCGGATCTTCAGAGGACTTGTCAAGCCGGAAAGGAGTTGCTGAGTGCCAAAAGGGCCGAGGGAGAGGGCAGTTCTTTCAATTTGTTGATGGAATTGCTCAGAGGAGATCACTGAAACGTCCACAAGCTGCTGTTGTTGCAGGTAAACTTTTTTTCTACCGAAAAACACTCAAAGAACTGAATTTTCCATTCAATATTTCCTTCTGAACAGCCTTAAAGTACTTCAAAATAAATGAACGACAATAACGATCAAAATACTTTCTCATTTCAGCAGATTCCACGCTTATAGGGTCCATAAGCTCCGGGAATCAGGTTGTAGTAGTTAAGAAATGGGAAAGACAAAGAAGCTTTCCCGAAATATTGTTTTTTTTTTTTTTTTTTAATCAAGCAGACAAGATATCTGGATAAAAACAAAAACAATAAAAAAAAAAACAACAAACGACTGGTAACTCGCGCATAGTCCGTAATAGAGTTTAAGATAATGGTGAGGGGACTACTTTCTGATAGAACTTATTTTAGGAATAGGCTCATAGAGGACTTATATGATGATGATATATATACACCTAATGTATATATATAAATTTTATAAAACATTAAAAATGCTTCCATACGAGGCCTGAGCTCTTGCATTCCTGCCTTGATAAATCAGGAGTTTCTATGGCGGCCTATATTTGCATCTTACGTTCGTCCAACGTTACTCGAGAGTTGCGAGTGAGACTGAAACTTTGGCCTGGAGCGTCGTTTGCGTAAGAAATTAAAGAATGAGCAAAATAAAAAAAGGAAACACGAAACTGAGCTTCATATATATTGATACACAAATATAAGTATAAAAATATATATGATAGGGGCTTATTGAGATTTTTCAAAGCGAGTCCCGAGTGTGAGAAAATGTTTGCATACGTGTCCTCCCGTCGAACACTTATTTTTATGATTTTAAACAAACACAAACGTTGACGACGAATTACCAGTATTTTCGTACCGTGTCCTTTTTTTATGATAATTTTAAATGTTTACTTAATATCAATGCATAATTGTTCGTGTCCCGGTAATAAGAATGTACTTAAAAAAAATGAACAAACGAACGTTTTGGACGATTGATGTCGAACGAACTCGTTTAATTCTTCAAATGCTTTTGCATATATATTTATATACGTAATACGTATGTTCCGATGAACGAGCATTTAAAGAATAAAATTCGTATATTCGTTCATACGGATGCGTTGTTAACGGCACACGTATCTCGTCTAACCTCATCGAGGTTTAAAAAGTTCTTTTTGTTTGATGAGAAATTTCGTTGGAATGAAAGATAAATCCTTAGCTTGTAAGAACGCCGCGTTATTTTTATTACTTTTATATACGAAAATTCTTAATCCCCGACAACAGTTTTCCGTACTTTGTGTACATCCCTTTTGTTTTTTTTTTTTAAAAAAAGCATTTTTTGTAACGAATTTAGAGTAAGAAGTGTGCGTCCTGTGGAGATAATTCTCGTGCATTCCGGCTTTGGGAACGCGGATGAAAAATCCTTTTTATATATTCGTCATTTGCACCCGAGTTTATAATGTTTTTCTTTTCTCTTATCGTGGGCGTGCCTAGCGTGCCAAAAAGTGACGGAAAAAAAAAACAAAAAACAAATGCTATTTGTAAAGAGAGATTTAAAATCGTGGTCGAACGACGTAAAACACAATGTTCCGAGAGAGGTGAAATGATTTTTCACAAAAAAAAAAAAACATCATATAATACGAAAAAATTCATACGAACCGAAACCGCTGAAGGAAAATAAGAATGAAAATATCTCTAGGACGTGTCTATGAACCTGTTGAAAAGATACGATAAAGAGTATTGACATAGGCTACAAAAACAATAATAATAATAATAATAATAATGACGATAAGGATAACAATAAAAAGAAAAAAAAATGAGAAAAAAAACGCCTTGTTGGCCAGCAGGAGAGAAACGTAGTCTCCGTAATTGCCTATCTATTATATGTTTCACGCGCCGCGTATCTCTCGCGATACGCGTTGGCGGCCGTGCGTTGTTGTTGGCCTTTCAAAGCTCGCCTGGCATTCCGAGCGATGCCGGTTGCGGGCTGAACGTAGCTTTTAACTTTTAACAAATGAAGGAGATGAAAAAATGCTTTATCAGAGATCGTCACACTGAGAAAAAAAGATGCTGTTCCTCAAATTAGACCGTACAGAGTGTCAAACTAATTTTTAGTAACGATGGAATCTTCAAGTTTTTCAACCAACTAAACTTTTGGAATTGATTTGAAATTTTTTCCTACCACGGAATTGAACGCAGCGAATGCATACGACCGATCATTCGGGCGGGTTTTTTATCCGCTGTTCATCAATCGCTTTAGTTAAATTCTAGATTTTTAATCTCTCAGTGAAATAACGAGTAACAATCCTCGTTCCGATCCATTTTAAACGGAAAATGTAATGAAAAACATTTATTAAACAGTATAAGTTTATATTAATGCGTATGCCGAAAAAAGACTGCATTGTGTGCGAGTTAGAGCGAACGAGAGAGAGAGAGAGAGAGAGAGAAAGTGAAAGAAAAATGGGAAATATAGCTTTGTCGTGTTCGCAGCGCGCGGTAAAAGTTTCACTTCGCAGGTTGACACGCACCAAATACAAGGTCACACATTCCTCGTATTACGTGCCGATAGTGATCAAATCGATCCACAAATATCGTATTTCAACTGACACAAACTCAATGAGATTCAATATTTATAAACTTTGAAATATTTCATCGTTACAACCAATAACGCAACTTTAAATCATTCACCCCGTTATTCGATTAATCGAAAAAAGTGAATTCGACGACTCCTCCAACATATCTGCAAAAGAAGGAAGTTCTGTGACGTAAAATTTTTCGTGGGAAGAGCTTCTTGGTATCGATACTTTGTAAGCTATTAATTAGCGATACTCGAAATGTCATGACCCGTATAGAAAGCCTGCTGGTGAAGGTTTTACCGAACGATGCAATTTATACATTCATATAATGTGTTCACATATGTATGTATATATGAGATGTGCGTGCACGGGGGCAAACGTGCATTATGTAATTTGCTAATAGTCCGAATACCGGAGGGAGAAAGTATAATCCGACGTAACGTTTTGAGTTTTGTTTTGTTGTTTATTATTTGCAACGTTTACCATCTCCTCGCATCGATTGGATCGATAATAAATGCAGAAAATAAATGTAGGAGAAAATATCTTTTATAGATAAAATAATATTTCCTGGATAGCAAATATTACAGAAACAATGAAAAGCGGGCACGCGATTTAACGATTATACTTAATATTTAAAATAAAGAAAACGAAAGATCCAGTATTTCCAATGATTTATTTATGAATTGGTATTAAAAAAAGTGGCAAAAACGTCGATGAAAAATAGAGAGAAAATTGCGATTTTACAATTGACAGAGTCGGACGTTGTCCAAGAATGTAAATATTGAATTGAAGAAATGTTGAAAACGATGATAATAACATTGCAATCGGCGAGTGACGTTTCAACGTCGAGGAATATAGATGTACTAAGGCGAACGTGGGCGCGTCAACAATAATGTTCTCAGTGAACGAGAATGCGAGGAATAATTTGTTTCAAAGTGTATTGGCAATAGCGAGAACGAGAGAGAGAGAGAGAGAGAAAGAAAAAATGAAAAGTGCGTCGTGATCGATTTGTGATTACGTCCTTGAGCGATAGATGCAAACGAGCGAGAATGCACGATTTAGATAATTAAGATATAGATATTTGCCTGTTGAAAAAAATGACTATTCTATGTTTATATTTGATAGCTATTTTTACGATCTTTTTGGAATATTATACTTATATTTGCAATTTGAAAATTGTTTTATCATTCATACATACATATTAATGAGATGCGAACATTTTTTTTACATCTAAATGAATTATTTATCGACATCGTGAGCGCGTGATTTTACACGTGTGTCAGTTGAATGAATGGTTTTAACTAAACGCATTAATTTTTGTTTTTATTTCAACTTTTTGTTTGTTTTGTCAATTGACGCATGAAAATTAAGAATCTTGTGGATATGCTTAAACAGTCCATTTTTCCCATTGTGAAATTCCATTTTTCGTTATTGATATTCTCGTTCAAATGAATTTATAAAAAAGCTCTATACTCAGCGCGCATCCGAGACTCGCCAACGATGACAATATTCGGACAAATGTGTCCAAAAAATGAAAAAAAAAAAAAATTAATAAATATACCGAAATAATGAGACGGAATTATATTCGATATTCGAAGAGCTTAAAAACGTACGATAGACTGGTAAACGACAATTACATTGTAATGGAAATATATCAATATTATATACACCACGAAAATCTATAGTTTCAGAAACGTAGTTTAAAGAGATTAAGGAATTCGTAAAGTTATTAGAGTAAAAGAAGAAAACGGCAGTGTAACATTGAAGAAAGGTGGAAAAAGCTTGTTTCCAGCCCTATAAAAACACTTTTTTTTTTTTATAGTAATAACGATTTTTTTTTCTTAGATACTCAGACCTATCGTAGTATTTCTTTTGAGGAATACTGAAAAACACGAGCGCGATTACTCAAACAGAGAATTCAATAAACTCGGTTTTATATTACTATTTTATTTTTTCAAGCTGGAGAGAATATCGAAGTGGGCAATGCGACTGATTCATCGATTACATATGAGAGGTAGAGGACCATTTGAAAATTTTTAAACAAATTTATGATAACTGCACACCATTGACGTTACGTGGTCGACGTTTATTGTCAATTCCGTACTCAAGGTAGGAACACGGCTATTCGAGAGAAAAAACAATGAACAAGAACGTATATATACAATAGCCAGAGCGTACTTTTATACATACAATACGAATTATTATTGCAAAATAAAAGAATATGAAACTTTTTACTGAACATATGTTTTGTCCGTTTGTGATTTTTTTCGAATTCGATGGAAATTCACAGTTCGCACGATTTTTCTTATTTAGTTTTTTTTAGGTTAATTTTCAGGTGTACGAAGGTGCCGAGGTGGGAAAAACTTGTTTATTATAAATCAATTGATAAATTACGTGTTCTTCTTCACAGTTCTCAATCTTTATTAATTCCGTAGTAAACAACTATTCTTATTTTGCTATCTAATTCATACGACATCGATTTTTCCGCCATATTTTAGACAACAAAAAAACCCTAGACTAGTGACTCGAAGGGAAAGTTTCCATTCGTGCAGTGGCAGCACTGAAGTCATCAGGTCTTGTGATCGAACAGCTGAATCAAGGGTGGACCGAATTCATCTTTAGTATTTTCGGAGCTCCGACGAAGTTGTGAAATAGCGATAAAGTGAAAGAATTTTGAAGGCGATTTATTCAGACTGAAAAGGCAACGATTTTCAAAAGACAGAACGAAGATATCTCGAGATGGCCGTTCGAGCCAGTATAAACGACATTATTCCTGCTCTGCCAGATGAGAGAACCGGTAATTGTTTGTCTGCTACTGCTTCACGAGAATCTTTTAGAACACACATGACTATGCCACTCCCCACTTTATCGCAGATTTATTATTAAATCTTTTTTCCCTTTATTTTAAATCCTAGAATGTCCTCATATTTGTTGCGGAATTACGAAAACTTGAAATTCTCGTATATTCATTCAATACTCTATAAGCCTATTCTTTTTTTAGTTATCTCAAGAATAAAAATTAACATTATTTTACTTTCTTATTTATACACGTACCTTTAGTAATCGGAGAAATAAAATCGAGTGAAAAAAACGAATAAACGAATTTCTCTTCTATTACAATGACACAAATTTCAATACTTTCGCACCAACATAGTAAATCCTTCCAAATTATACCCAATTTTTCATTAGAAAATGTAAAACTTCATAAATACAAAAACAGGATAGAAAGTCGAAATGAGAACTCACAAAACCATTGTTAATGCTTTAGATATTATTTCGGCAACCAGCGCTCTGCAGCAGCAGGCTGCGGACATAAGAAATCAGCGCATCAATTGGCAATCGTACCAGCAGTAATGTCTTTTATCTAAATGCAATTTTACTGTGTCGTGCTCTTGTTCCAGAATGATTGGAGGATAATTTTTGTTTGTCAGGTCGCAGATGATATCACAAGAAGATTATCTGTTTATCGTTGGTTTCGACACTAACGATTCGGCAGCCAAAGATGCCAAGTTGAAAGAAAATCCTGGTCAGGCTGCAAAAACATTTCTTAATCTTTTAGGCCATGTCTCGAAGGATCAAACCATTCAATATATTCTTGTCATGATCGACGACATGCTCCAGGTAAATCATATTTGTTCATCGCACTTTGTGCTCAATTTTTGCCAAACGCCTCGGTACAATTGAAATCTCAATGATCATTTGAGAAAGTTTGACATTTCGTAAAATCGCTTTTTTGAATTTTCTGTGCACAGGAAGACCGGAGCCGCGTCGAAATTTTCCGCGAACATTCGACTCGCAAGCGCGAATCGGTGTGGGGCCCTTTTCTCAATTTACTGAACCGACAGGACGGTTTCATCATGAACATGACCTCTCGTATAATCGCCAAACTCGCGTGCTGGAGTCACGAACTCATGGAAAAAACTGATTTACACTTTTATCTCACGTGGCTCAAGGATCAATTGAAGCTGAGCGTAAGTCATGAACGAATCGGGCGATCAACAGCTCGCACGTAAATTCGTATTGTTACGATGTAATCTTGTATGAAATTTTTTTATCTCTCTACTTCTCTGTATTTCTTGTGAATTTTTTTTAGTGGATTGGTACTCCGTACGATTAATTCGTTGTTTGTTTCAGGTTATTTGCTTTTAATATTTGACGAATAATCATTTTGACAGTAGTCTTAGAACGTAGAAATATCAGAGATCGGTTCCTTTACAATGAAAATTCACGAATCTCATTCGATATACTCAAGACATACCCTCAAGAATCCTAGATTTTCAGATAAAGATGCCCATTGAACGAAATTGAAGATCACATCACAGTAGTGAATCGAATTAGTTGAATTATTTTAGAATTGTTAAAAACAACAAATTTTCCTGAGAACGCAATTAAAAAATTATTAGTGTTATTCAAATGATGAGATATGAATTTTCATTGGGAGGTAGCGGAAATACTGAATAGAATTTCATGTAAAATATCGCTTTTTCTCTGCATGCTTTCTAGCTTGATATTCGCTTGTGTAGAATTTAGATAGTTCGCGTATTGGGGTTTAATGATTGACTAACAATTCAATATTTCGACCAAATTAATTTCGGTTTTCTTTCAGTGTCCCCCCCCCCCCCCCCCTCAGACCAAGTTAAGTTTCTCTCTAATTCTTTCTCTCTCCGACGAATCTCGATCACTCCGTTATCGCAGCACCGCCACGTTGCTTTTTCGCGGGGGTTCACGGAATTTGTTTTCTCGTTTTTTTGTCTTCCTCTCTTTTTCTCTTGTCGTTGGTTTCCTAGCAAAAGCGTATCGTAGGAGATGTTATCGACGATCGAACGGGGGTTGTTTTTTAGTTTGACGCCGTGCAGGAGTCGAGCTTGCATGCGGAGATTGCGCAAGACACCCCACCAGCCGAGCTTGGAGAGGCAACTGACCTCCAAGAATTGCCTAACGTGGTTCGTTCCGTTGAAAAACCATAAAAAATGAAGAAAAAGAATTTTATTTAACGAAATCGTTGCTCGATCGTGAAATATAGTTTTTTTTTAAGCGTATTATCAAACTATTGCACGATTTTTTTCGCTCGTATTGTCTTTGATCTTTGGAACTAGCACTCACACCTTAAAAAACAAAATTGTTTCTAGTTTTAAGCTATTACTAAATTTTTTTAGATATAATATAGAAATTTACAGTGATAAGCTGCACTATATTAAAAGTATTTGGATAATACTTAATTATTTTCAAAAATCGAATTATTTTGGTATCATTTTCTTACAAGTTTCACATCAATGCCACTGCTCAGTTACAGAATAGGCAGTATTTTCTTTTCTGTATGAAAAAAATGGATTTTTGGATGAATTTTGCAATTGGAATTGTTTCACTTTTTTTTTTATGAGGAACCATGTTTCCTAGTAATGTCAAATTTGCAGAAACTCAATATCGAAATATTTCATTTCAGAAATAAATAAAAAGCCACAAATTTTGAGTTTTGTTTAATTTACTTTTTAAATTGCGTTTGAAGTTTCGAGATATAATTTTGTCCCATGAAAGATTAGAAAAAACTTTGAACTTATTGGTAAAAATGAATGAAAGTTATTAACGAAAAAGTTTAATGACCAGGAATCTCGATGCTGAAAGGGCAGATAATGAAATTGAATTTTTTTCCCCCATACAGAACAACGAGTACATTCAATCGGTGGCTCGATGCTTGCAAATGATGTTGCGTGTCGACGAGTATCGTTTCGCATTCGTCTCGGTCGATGGAATTTCTACGCTTCTAAGTGTCCTCTCAGGACGTGTCAACTTCCAAGTACAATATCAGCTCATCTTCTGCCTTTGGGTGCTTACCTTCAACCCCCTGCTTGCTGAGAAAATGAACAAATTCAACGTGATACCGATTCTTGCTGATATACTCAGCGACTCGGCCAAGGAGAAGGTCACTCGTATCATCCTCGCAGTCTTTAGAGTAAGGAAATTTCGACTTAATTTTATTCATTGTCGATTCTATTACGAAAAAATTCTGCACAGAATATTTTTTATCTTTATTTTTTATTCTAAAATATTTTTTATTCATATTTTTTGTTCCTTGCTTTGGAAAAACTGGAAAATTTGATATTAAAATATTAAAAAATTGAATTTCGTTTGACAGAATCTGATCGAAAAGGTGGAAGACAATCAGGTCGCGAAGGAGCACTGCATCGCTATGGTACAGTGCAAAGTATTGAAGCAGCTGTCAATTCTCAGTCAACGCAAATTCGACGACGAGGATATCACGGGCGACATTGAATTCCTGAATGATAAGCTACAGGCGTCGGTGCAGGATCTCAGCTCGTTCGACGAGTATTCGACCCAGGTGAAATCGGGACGTCTGGAATGGTCGCCTGTTCACAAATCCAGTAAATTTTGGCGCGAAAACGCGAGTCGTTTGAACGAAAAGAATTACGAGCTGTTACGTATCCTCGTTCATTTGCTTGAGACGAGCAAAGATCCGTTGGTCCTGAGCGTAGCTTCTTTCGATATCGGGGAATATGTTCGCCACTATCCTCGTGGCAAGCAGTAAGTTTTTCAACGATAATAAACAGCAAAAAAGCAAATTTAATCTCCCTTAATGATTGATGAATTATTTTGGACGTCGTTTTTTTCCACAGCATCATCGAGCAACTCGGTGGCAAACAACGAGTCATGCAACTCCTTGGCCACGAAGACCCCAACGTACGGTACGAAGCTCTCATCGCTGTTCAAAAACTGATGGTTCATAACTGGTGAGTTTTATATTATTTTGAATTCAGAGCCGAGGAGAATGAGCAATACTAACGAATCGTTTTTTTTCAGGGAGTATCTCGGTAAACAACTAGAGAAAGAAACTGGCACAACGGGAGCCTCGGGTTCTAAACCCGGTACGCAAGTTCCGACGAAAGCGTAGATTCGTTTTTCGAGTACTTTGCATCGTGTGCGAGATCACCATGAAATAACGTCTAAAAAGAGAAGAAGCACGAGGAAAGATAAATATAATCCTAGTAGTTCTTACAGTCCGCAACCACCGGGTGGATCGCAGCTTAAAATCCATAAATCGATTGGACCCAATTCGACGCCCGTTACATTCCATGAATTTGCGTCCCGTACCGGTCACCCTTCAAATTTCAAAGTAGCGAGTGAGAAACCTGATGAGCGAAGAAGATCGTACACGAAAAACCCCGAAAATCTAAACGCAAAAAAAAAATAGAAAAAGAAACGATCCCCCAACAAAACGTACTTCCGGAGCTTGTGTCGCAGCAATCCTATTTTATTTTATTTTTACAAACAAACCGCCTCTCAATTTTTTCCCTTCGAATATCCAGTCGAAAAACATTTAGTTTATCATTGTTGAAAATATGTAAATACACACTCGATGAGCATCTGTGTATAGGAATAAACAATACGAAGGCGTTTTAGCGCACAGATTTGGGACTAAATCGCGATGAGGAGAAAAAAAAGCGAAGATTGTGAGACCGCGCGTTACGGAAATTGTGTAATATAATTAATAGTGTGACGCTCTTGTAAGTAGAAATGAGTCTAAGCGTTGTTTTATTTCGTCAAGTATTAATATCGAATAAATAAAACGAGAATCGTTATTATTGTTAAAAAATATATACATACAAAATATATATATCTTTGGCTGATACCGCGAGGAACGTCACATTCAAACAGCCTAGTTTTTGACGTTAAATTTCTCAGTATAAATAATTACGTGTTCAATCATGGAAAGTTTCAACGCGTAAACAATAAAAAAGAAGAAATAAAATAAATCTAACAAAAATATGTTCCTTTAAAAATTTATTTTTCACCGCATTTCCAAACAATTTAAATCTCCGTGAAAGCAAGTTTTATATTTATGTTACAAGATGTTAACTGCGTTACTAAATAACGGAATATGTAGGGTATGTCGACTTCTCTAACACTGTCGTCCGTTCCACACAGTCTGCAACGTTTCCTGCTCTCGCCCCAACCTGTGTTGTTCATCACCAGCTCCGTCACTGGACCCAGAAGTGTTCCACACTTTTTACACACGAGAGTCTATGAAAAAAAAAAAAAATTCATTGCAACAATGGATTTTGTTTCGGACCTGAGACGAAAACTGGAATAAACCATTTCCACCGTTAATACTTCGAAGAGGACGAAAGAGAATTTTATCGCTGTCAAAGACACTTCGACGGTTTTGAAAGCTCGTGATGCTTATTCCAAATGGTCTCTGTACCAAATACGATTTTTGCAAGCAACGGCAAGAGTTGTTGAATGGAGCATTCGACTATTTTTGTGGAAATTTTTGAAACGATTTCGACCGTTTTACTACGAAGGTAGATACAATTTCGAGAAAATCTAGCGAGACGTTTTGAATGAAAATTCCAAATATACAAGAGTCGAGTTTAACATGCGGAAAGGATCATCGAAATGAATAACACAGGATTAAAAAAAAAATTATCTTTTATTTACATCACAGGTTTTATAGCGTAGACTTTATATACAGTATGATCGATTACGCTGGTTGTTATTCTAATAATAAATAGTTACAGAAAAATCAATGATCATCTGTCATGTTCGGTATTCGTAAACCGATGTTAGTTCTCAAATGCGATGTGTTAAACTTAAAAAAAATCAGTCTCAAGAAATATTTACAATGAAAAATGAATTTGATAATATTGGGATAGGATTTTGGATGTTTAATCAACTTCTTCGACGGTGGGTCCGTTGTAGTTGTTGTTGGCCTGTCTGTACTGAGCTCCACAGTCTCCGGGTCCGGCGGTCGCTCCGCCCTGGTGGATTTTCGTCATAATGGGAGAGCACTGTTTCTGCAGCTCTTCGAGTTTGTGTTTGTACTCTTCTTTGTCTGCGAGCGTGTTGTTGTCCAGCCACTTGATGGTTTCGTCGCACAGTTGTTTCACACTGTTCTTGTCAGACTCGTTGAGCTTGGAGCCGCTCTCGTCGACGGCCTGTTTCACCGAGAAGACGTAACTTTCGATTTGGTTACGAGCCTCGACTCTCTCCCGTTGTTCCTGGTCCTGGTCTCGGTAACGCTCGGCTTCGGCGAGCATTCGGTCGATCTCCTCCCGTGACAGACGCCCTTTGTCGTTGGTGATGCGAACGTCGTTGCTGCGACCGCTCGCGGTATCCTTGGCGGTGACGTGGAGAATACCGTTGGCGTCCATGTCGAAGGTGACGTCGATTTTGGGGACTCCTCGAGGGGCGGGTGCGATGCCGCTGAGTTCGAATTTACCGAGAATGTTGTTGTCCTTGGTCATGGCACGCTCGCCCTCGAACACTTGGATGGTAACGCCCGGTTGATTGTCCGCGTACGTGGTGAAGGTCTGCGTTTGCTTGCAGGGGATGCGAGCGTTGCGCTCGATGATCTTGGTCATGACACCACCCGCGGTCTCGATACCGAGCGAGAGCGGAGCGACGTCGACGAGAAGAACGTCCTGGAGACTCGAGTTCTTGTCACCCTCGCCGGTGAGAATTGCCGCTTGTACGGCGGCTCCGTAAGCAACAGCCTCGTCCGGATTGATGGAGAGATTGAGTTGTTTGCCGCAGAAAAAGTTTTGCAGCATGGATTGGATTTTGGGGATGCGAGTGGAGCCGCCAACGA
This sequence comes from Venturia canescens, assembly GCF_019457755.1. Classification (NCBI taxonomy): domain Eukaryota; kingdom Metazoa; phylum Arthropoda; class Insecta; order Hymenoptera; family Ichneumonidae; genus Venturia; species Venturia canescens. The sequence continues at coordinate 8,045,122 of NC_057425.1, forward strand.
GAACGACCTCGTGGATCGATCTTTTGTCCAGCTTGGCGTCGGCCAGTGCCTTTTCGACAGGTTCTAACGTCGCCCGGAAGAGATCCGCGCACAGCTCTTCGAAACGCGCCCTCGAGATTTTCGTGTAAAAATCGAGGCCCTCGTAGAGGGCATCGATCTCGATGGTAGCTTCGGTGCTCGATGACAGGGTACGCTTCGCTCTCTCGGCCGCTGTTCTCAACCTTCGCAGCGATCTCGGATTCGATTTGAGGTTTTTCCTGAATTTTCTCTCGAACTCCTTGCACAGATGGTCAACCAGCCTCGTGTCGAAGTCCTCGCCACCCAAATGGGTGTCGCCAGCTGTTGATTTGACCTCGAACAACGAGCCTTCGTCGATCGAGAGAATCGACACGTCGAAAGTTCCACCTCCGAGATCGAAGATCAGAACATTTTTCTCACCTTTCAAGTTTTTATCCAAACCGTAAGCAAGAGCCGCCGCTGTTGGTTCGTTGATGATCCTCAAAACGTTCAACCCGGCTATCGCACCGGCGTCTTTGGTGGCTTGACGCTGCGAATCGTTGAAATATGCCGGTACCGTGATGACCGCATCCTTGACACTCTGACCGAGGTAGGCTTCGGCCGTTTCCTTCATTTTCGTTAGGACCATCGACGATATCTCTTCCGGATTGAATCTTTTGTTTTCTCCGCGAAATTCCACTTGAATCTTCGGTTTTCCACCCTCACTTACGACCTTGAATGGCCAATGTTTCATGTCATTCTGGATCTTCGGGTCGTCAAACTTCCTTCCGATCAACCTTTTCGCGTCGAAAACTGTGTTCGATGGATTCATAGCCACTTGGTTCTTCGCCGCATCGCCGATCAGTCGTTCGGTGTCCGTGAACGCAACGTAACTCGGTGTTGTTCTGTTGCCCTGATCGTTCGCGATTATTTCCACTTTGCCTTGCTGCCACACTCCAACACAGGAGTATGTGGTTCCCAAGTCGATTCCAATTGCAGGCATTTTTATCACTACTTTACTCCTCACTTCTTCTTTCAATGTGTTTTGTTTCGTTTCGATTATTGTACTGACGCTCTGCCGGCCGCCGCTCGTATTTATACTCCCGCTCGGCGGCCTTCTCCCTCCACCGCGCTCGAGAAGCTTCCACTGTCGTTGCGACGGAGCTCTCTCGAATGTTCCTTCTCTCAACGACCGAATAAATTCATGCTTTATTCCTTTTTTTTCTCGAAGTAACTTTCGTAAATTCGATACTTTCAGTGTTTTATTAATTTTCTGTCTCCGCTCTAGAACGATTTATAAACCTAAAATTTCTACAAAGTGTTTTATGTGAATACAGTAAACGATATCGAAACTTCGGGAACATTCGACGAGCAACAGCCAAATCGATTTGTCCCTAAATTCCTTTCATTATTCAATGAAACTCTTGCAAATTCCACACTTTCGTTGTTTTATCGATTTTCCGTGTCTTTTGTTGCACTATTTATAAATCTGAAGATGTTATAAAGTGTTTCGTGAAAATTCAGGTAAACGACATCGAAGCGCCGAGAAAATTCGACGCGCTTCTCGGTCGACCTTGTTATTGTATTTCCTGTATACCCGGTTTTGTTCTCGTCTCTCTGTGGCGAACTGTTTTTTTTTCACGGTCAATGCTCCACTCAGTCGCTAAATTTATTCAAGGCCGTTAATTTCGTAGCAAAGTATTGGAAAATTGTTTGATTCATCGTATTCGAAATATCTTCATAAATAAAGTACGAACATTCTCGAATGAGCCGGAACTTCCTGAATTCTATATTTTTCCAGAGATTTCTGGGGCTTATTGATCCGAAGGTTATCGCGATTCTGCAGAAAATTTATTCATTCCTTAAATAAATCTAGCTAAATTCGTCAAATTTATGCAAACTACCGTAGTTTTTCTCCGTTCAAACGTTCTGGAATAATCTAGAAAAATTCTTGAGATTTATCTGATCTGACCATAGAAGCATCTAGAAGTTTACAATTTTCGAGTGTGCACTCCAGATTTGAATTTATGACGGACCTTCAATGAAGAGGTTCAATATTTTTTTATTGATTTTTCATTCTTTTATATAATCAAAATAATTTTTCAATATTCGATTTTTTTTCGTAAAGTTCTAGAGAAATCTACAATCTTTCAGGAGATATCAATGGAATTTCGAATGTTTTTCATATTTCCACACGATTCTATTCGCTTCTGGAAACGTCAACATATTCGGTATCATTATCACTAATAATGAGCAGTAAACACCTGCGTCGAAGGAGGGGGAACGTAAACCAAGTGAGAGAATATCTCAAGTGTTCGGCGGGTCAAAAGTAGGCATACGGAAACAGCAGCAATTGAGATAATGAGAAAAAAAATTTTCGAATTTTCACAATTCCTGAGAAGAACAGCAATTTCGCCACGTAGTTTTCCCTTTCTAGCAATTGCTAGAACCATTTATTCCAAAAAGTGGTGTGTTTTTTCAGAAAATGAATTTCTTGAGTTTTCTCGTTGAATATTGAGTATTCCATTTCTATCGTTGAGTGTGTTTTTAATATTTCTTTACACTCTGTGGTTTCTTTTTCAAGAAATTCATCCTCTTCGAACATACCCCTCAAATTATAATGTTGAAAATGCACAAAATGAAAAATTAGATTTTGAGACTTGGAAAAGGAACTCACCGTTGTTTTGTCGGAACAGTGGAACAGCCGATCTTGCAACAGGAAAGCACATCCATGAGATATCAATGAATCACGTTCCATTTCACCAAATCTCACGCCGCCACCTCTCCGTCGACCCTTGATGGGTTGTCTGGTCAACATATCGATGGGACCAGTACTTCGGACTTGCCATTTGTCCGAAACCATGTGCCGCAGCCTTTGATAATGAACCACACCGAAAAATATATCTGCTGTCAATTCGCGGCCGTCGATGCCCGAGTACATTCTTTCGGTACCGTAGTAATTATAACCACCGAGTTCTAATAATTTTCCAAAATAATCGACGGCTGTGTCGTCCTCGGTGAAGCGGAAAGGCGTCGCGTCGTGTACCAGTCCGTGAATCGCTGCTGATTTACCGGCCATGACCTCGATCATCATAGCTTAAAAAATGAATAAATTGAATGGAAGAAATCGATCGAGGAGAATAAAATAATTTTGATTTTTTTCGAAGCCCTTACCAATTGTCATACGACTTGGAAAACCGTGAGGATTGAAAACAATGTCGGGTACGAGACCAGTTTCCGTGAACGGCAAATCTTCGGCTGGCCATTTTTGCGAGCAAATACCTTTTTGTCCGGCTCGTGACGCGAATTTGTCGCCGACACTTGGATTACGCTGGAAGATGCGATTTTCATTAATCAGAAAATATTTGACATTGGCAACCTTTGATGAATGAAATTTTTGAATTATTTACTGGAACGCGGAATGTTATGCAGGCTCGTCGAGGCACGTGATTGTGGAACGTCCCACAAAGTCGCACATTATCTACGAAAATTTCTTCCTTGCCTTTGTATTTTCCAATCACGTATCGTGACTGTTCAGCATCGTACATGCTAAAACCGAGGAAGTGGGTAAATACGCTGATAAACGTTGAGGGGATACTCGTTCATGTAATTTAACGCGAATCAATTACCAGTAATAAGGATCCCCGTCTTTGAGCGGAGTTCCAGGATTCGGCAAACCGTCAGGCTCCAATTTCTCTGCAAGTTCTTGCTTCTCAGGATCACGAGCAAAGTAACTTTTTGGATCTTTGAGATCGATGAACTCGGACTTGTAAATCATGCCGTGAGCCAAACCTCGTTCGTAAGCTGATTTGTTTATTATCATCGCATCTTCCATGTCATAACCCTGAATATAGTGAAAAATGATCGTGTTTGAATTATTATTGGAGAACAGGAAACATTAAAATGGAAAAGGAAGAATTTCGTTCGACACAAAAAAAAAAGCTCTTACCGTGTAAGAAATGACCGCAACGATTGCGTTAGTTCCCATAGCAAAATCGTCCAAATTTATATTATCATGATGCACAGGTCTGAATAATGGAGTTCCAGGAGTCTGAAGTCTGTACAATTTCGTCTCGGATTGTAGTTGCCACGTATGGCAAGGTGTGCCCATTGTTTGTTTACCCATCTGCAATTAAAAAAATATAAAAAATATTTCAATCATCACTGCTTATTAAACACTATTTTGTCGTCTCAACAATGAAATTTACCTGACACTGGTACATGTTTCTTGGACTTTGATTGCAATCGGGCATGGGAATGAGACAAGCAAGATTGCTGAGAAACGATGTTTTAGCGAGCTCTTGATGTGTAGTTAACTGCAAAAGTTAAGGGTATTTTTCACTAATGATTCGTTGGGATCATGACATAATTTACTAAAAATGTATTATTTAAAAGAATGATAATACAGCAGTCGATAAACTAAAATTGTGTTATTCAAAATATTCTTACGCCTTCGTAGGCTTCGGAAGGTGTGACGGAAACGTGCATGTAAACTTGTTCAAAAGTTCCGATGAGTTCAACTTTATTTGCAATTAAGTTGAGAACCGGTCTCATCATGCGTGCAGGTCCGGTGAACAAAAAGAGACCTGGATACTGCGATGGCACGTTTTTCTTTGGTACCAAAACAATTTCCATCGTGTTGGGAACCTGGAAAATGATTCAGTACAGTCATTTCTCTGCGATAAATTTATTTGTACCATCCCAGTACACTTCTACTGTGCGTCAGAAGGGCAGTGGGAAATTCTTCAGACTTACTTGCTTTCCATCGATCTTCAATAAACGAAGTTTGTCAACAACCCGCGAAACAATTTCATCCTCCATGAGACCGATGACTTTTCCGTCGAGCATTACCGTGTACGAAGTTTTCCAATCGTCAGCAATGTTGATTGGAACCATACCAAGATCTAGTAGAACCGAAGGAATCGCAGCTTTCAATTTTGGATCGGGGTGACGTGTCAAGGTACAGTTCATCGTCAGATGGTTGAGAAGACCGCAAGGTGCACCGTCCGGTGTATGTACGGGACAGATGAAACCTGTTGAAAAATGCATTTCCATTCAGTAATAATATTAGATCAAGAATGAAGCGATTCAAAAAAACTCTTTTGATGAAAAAGCTCCATTTCGTCTCATGAATAATGAAATTTCATGTTTTTTTTTCATATTGTCGTGGATGTTTATCGTTTTTTATAGGAACCTCGTTGAAATGAACAATTTCATTACCCCAAGCATCAGGCAACAGTTGTCTAGCTTCGGTGGTCCTCATTTCCTGAAAGAATGAGCCTCTGTGCGTGGCTCGGAAATGGCTCATATATCGCATTCTATTGATGTTTTCTGCGACAATAGTTAACCCGGTGTTCTGCATCAGTCCCAATCCTGTTTGTGATTTGATATTTCCAGTGGCCAAGAAGTTTTCCATTTGGCTCTCGAAGGTTCCAGTTTGTTTCAAAATTGTGAGCATCTCCGCTGTGAATTGGGAGGTCTAAATGAGTCTTTTTTATTCGACATTGTGGAAATTCGTCGAGAGATTTTTTCAAGAATCAAAATACTTACACACAGTCAACTTGTACCCGTTGCCCGCACTTTTGGCTCGTCTCGTGATCAACATTCTGATAATGGTAAGCCACATTGACATTTTGTCTTTTAATACTTGTAGATACAAATGTCCACCGAGGAGACATTCTTGCATCATCACAGCATCAGCACCCTCTACTACGCTCTTTTCACCCGCACAAGTAAATAATTTTTGAGTCATGAATATGAGGAGATTAAATTTTTCCATTGGATCGTCGATGTGGATGGCAACGCATTGTCTAGAAAAAGGGGAACAACAAAATCCTTTATAAACAGTTCACATTTTGAAGAATATTAATTGAATAAAAATGAAGATCTTTTTTAGTAATTTGTTTCAGGCTAATGCAAAAAATATTGTTACGAACTTGACGATGTAATCGCAGACTTCAATGTCCGTTGTGTTAGGATCCAGTTCGTATAGTTTGATTCTAAACATTTTGCCCATATAAGCTTTACACTGTTCGTGCGAGTGCAAATTTTCGTCGTGTACTGCTCGTAGCATGTTGAGAATCGATCCTTTGTAATAAACATCATCTTCCCGACCTGCTATGAGAGCATTGTAAATATATTTATCCGACACGTCGGCAAGGCATTTGAGCATGAGGACAAGTGGCACGTAATATAAAATTTTACGATGGCTGAACATTAGCTTGGCAGAACCGTCAGTCACGTAATGCAACGTGTTCGTCTGTGAACAAAAATTTCAATATTATATTTAAAACTTTCAGTCTTGAAAAATTTTGTTTTGACTCAACATTATTTCATATTTTCAAAAAAATGAAGAATGATTTTGCTTACCGTGGCTGTATTGTCGTCACGGACACATCTAATCAGTAAACCCAGATCACTGAAATTGATTCCACGGCCTTTCCAGCCTGATCGTTTTATTGCAATAGGATAATTGCGTCTAGTCATTAGCAACATTCGTATGAGCCTTTCGTGTCCTTTAACTATAAAATATCCTCCCCATTCGTGTTCATGTTCTCCATGTTTTATCAACTCAGCAGGACTCAATTTATTCAAATGGCAACGGTTTGACTGTTGTTATAGAAAAGAAAATGTCAAATACTTGTACAAAAAATATGTATATCAGGGCCATGTGACATCAAAGAAATTTACATTTGAGAAAAACTTTGCAATCCTTGAACTCTTATCTGATAAAATAATTAGCCTGTTGAAAGAAGCATATATGATTCACAAAAATCTCAAGTAAATGATTGATCAATATTTGAGGTTGAAATAGGATTGTCATTGAATCACGAGCATGGGTTTAACTTTTTTTCGTGGTTTCTGACACGGAAGTATTTACCTTAACCATGATAGGAATTTCTCCCAAATCTTTTTCAATGTGCTCTTGTAGTCTTCCATTTATGGACCACCCGATTTTGCCTATGAGTTTGCCCTTGTACGTGGAGCCCCTTTGCCTACATTCTGTCGGATAGATTTTGTGATTTCTAATTCCGATTGTTCCGGTTGGTGCCATGGGCTGATATATCGTTGCATCTTCGATCCAAAGTGCAATTTTGTCATTGTTGGCAAGAGTTAAATGAACCGGTAATACCTCTTTCATGGAATTCTCTAGTCCATCGTCCAGCATATAATTAAAAGAGTCTATATGAGGCTTGCCAAGTATCTGCAAGAGCTGATAAACAATAATGTTTGGTTAGACGGTTTCATTAAAATTGTTTGCGGTGGTATTTTACTTACAGGATTTTGCGCCTCAGCAGGTTTCCCAAAATCTTCTGAGGTATTTGACAATACGGGTTCGACCAACATGTTTACATTAGTTAAATATTTTTGTGGTGTAAATAATAAAAAATTCGAGCACACGTTTTTGTACTCCGGTGCGTCGAACACGTGCTTGGGTTTTTGCGAGTGGCTCCATCATTTAGTCGTTGTTGGACCCAGCAGCCTACAGACTCACTGGGTAAAAGTTTATCCGAAAAAGTTCGACAATCGTCTGTTGATTATTCACTTTTACTCGATTAGTAAACGCGCTGCCGACCGGAATTAACTTTTCGCAATTAATTTCTTCCATGAAAACTCATCGGTAGTTTGAGAAAAATAATTATTACTCTACTCGTTCGGTAAATTACCGACAGTTGTTTGTACTGTAAATTCATATATTTTTTACGATTTGGGAGAATTGGTTTAATATTTTGGAATAACCATGGTGGATGCGTTTTGTTTCGTTAAAATGACTTTTTTTCTTTCTAATTGTACCCCTTAAATTTTTTCCATAAACTGTTTGAATAACCATTTCTGCTGGTCATTCCGTTACGACTTGGTCTTGTAGTGTCTCATTTCGCCACCATCTGCCTCAAGCGCTTTTTGCTGTTCGTGCCATTTTATTTGGTTGATGAAACTGCTACGGAACGTGACTGGTTTAGTCAATTTTTTTTCTTGCTGCTTCAAAACCATAAATTTCAATAATCGTCATCTCAAACTTGAATTTATGGTAACATTGGGTTCCCCATTAATTTAATGGAGTCCAATAAAAAAACCTGTTCCCCTCCAAATTGGTGTCACGTGGTTTTACTCATGAAAAACATTGCAGTTACTCAAGGAAGAAAATTCAGTTTTGTCAAACTTCCTTCCATTCGAAATATTTCCACCACTCGTCGTTATAGAACGAGATAGTCGCAGGTGATCACATGAAAACCCGCAGTAATCGGGTTCACCTTCGTACGTGTTCGCGTTTCAAATTTGCTGATTTAGCGTTTGAATTATTTATTCGGAGGGAAATAAGCAAGGAGAGTTCTTTGGCTCGCTTCGAATTCGGGGGTAATCGGTGAGTAGCTGAAAACACGTTTCTATCACGGAATTATTATTTCACGTGATTCGCTTGATTCCCCGAGGGGGAATCGTTGTACCCAAGCAGCCCAATGCTCGGAGAAAAATCTTGCCTCTGGTCTGCTCGGAACCTAATCTCGTCCACATATTTTACGAATATTTTTTTTTCACCATTGTTTATCATCGAAATGAGTGAAATGAGAGTAATCACTTTTCATTAGTCCCGAACGAAAAGTGACGAGTTTCTCTTTATACCGGAAAATCAAATCGACAGAGCATAACGAACACGCGAGAGCATGCCCTCTTCGTATAATTATTCCAATTGATAATTCCATTCTTAATTATTATTCTTATTATTAATTAATTTGTTAGTGTAAAAATGATGCATTAGGATTTTCATGCTAAATAGAAATATTTTCGGATACTTTGAGCCGAGTCATATGCGATGTGAGATGGAAAGAACAGGAGATAAATGAAAAAATAGAAAAATAGGTTGAAGCTCGGTGAAAAACAAGGCGAGGGGGTCATTCTGGGAGGTATTCGGTTATTGGAAACTATTCGTTATACGGGAGACGTTGATAACGAATGAAGTTTCCAATAATTTATCATCGTCGAGAAAATCGAATGCGTTCGATTGTTTTTTTCCTCATTTTTGCAATGGTTTTTACCTTTCATCGAGACGTTTTCTCGCCAAGAGAAAAATACGTGAAATATGAATACTTTTTTGTTTGTTTGATTATTTTTGTTTTCGAACAGTATTCGCATCTGCATTCCGAGTACTTCTGAGAATCGAATGGGGTTTGATTTATGAGTTCGATACTCTTGGTATCGAATAATATACGTCGCTCAAGCTTCCTTCGGTTCTCCTTACCGTTGGTCGTTTGTTTATATTCGACTTCGTAAACCGCCCTACGAAGACCGTACAGTAATTGACCTTCAAATTTTTCCAAGGGCACGTGGAACGTGCTGCTATGAATATGCGGCAAATTCGTGAGTTCTCGTCTGTTTTTCGATGCCTCCTTTTGTTGACAAAACATTCTAAAGAGACGATTTCCAAATGGAGAGAAATAAAATCTGTTGAAATGCTTGAGCTATCGATTCTTTAAGCTCGGCAGGTTTTTCCTCTCTCGTCATGAGAATCCTCACGGTAAATACGCGCGAGGGCGAGTGGAGGGCACTCGAAACAAAGCCGGGGAAAGTGCTTCTTATTTTAAGAAGTCTTAAAACGCAATTCCTATTTTTCGTTTTTTTTTTCTTCGTTCCACGTCGCCCTTGAACGTTTGACTGACAATGTCCTTGGACACGGACGCTCGTGGGCCCGCGAACGGTCTTCGAACTAAGAATAATAGAATTTAGCACAATCGTTGGTTTTTCGAAATTCCTTCAAATAAAATTAGCCGCGCTTGACCATGATTTTTGGTTTCATTTAGTGAATAATATTCCGGTCAATAAAAATCTGAGAATTTCGTCCCCTTTACCGCGTAATTCTCTGGCTTTGATTCGATAATAATTATTTAATATTTCACTCGAATTTTTAACTACCGATGAATAAATGAAGCTCCATCATCGAAGCGGAACTCCATACAAGAGTCGGACGTTATTAAGGCGTTCGGGGGAAGAAAAAAACGTGGGATCGAGAGAAAAGAAAGGAAAAAGGGTTGAAAGTACGAAAAAGGAGAGTAAAGAGCAAAGACCTTGCGGCGGGGGTCGAAAAGCCCTAAATGAAATATTAACGAACTCGAGTCTGGCCTGTATTTCCACTGGGAAGACCGGAGAGACATTCCACTGGAGTCTCAAACATCGAAGGGGGGGTGTTTCGAATCTCCTTTTGTAGCAGCTCGCCGAAAAGAGGAAAAATATCTGTATAGACGCGAGGGAAAATAAAAAACTCGTTAATCCCGATGCATATTTGGAATTCGAGGCGATATTCCCTCGTGTTTGCGTTCATCGACTGCAAACTAATTTACCTTCTCCGACTAGCTCCCCGCGCGGTACTCATGAAGCCGCCTTAATGGGGTCTAATGGAGAACCTTTTTGCCTCAATCATTTATTTATTCAAGCAATTGTTTCTCGATCTTGAAGAACCCAATTTTGTGCAAAATTCAATAATTTATATAAACATTTTTTAATGAAAAGGTCAATGATCCAGTTGAATTTTTTTTTTTAATAAACAAATTTCCGAAATGACAATTTTTGCGGTAATGCCAAAAATTTAATTTCTCAAACAAATGTATTTTCTATTATTAATTTTATTATTATTAATTAAAAATTGATTAATTTAAAATTCTGGATTATTAATTTATTAATAGAAACTGACTAATTAGAAATTAGATATTTATTTTCTCAAAGATTTGAATTTTGGGTGCAGGAAGTTGGCGATCCTTCGATCACTGCGATAAACGTGCCAATCGAGCCTCGAATAACCGTTTTTTTGTGATTTTTTTCAGGCAGAAGCGAGCTCAACACTCTCCTCGTGATCCGTCAAATGATCTGGGAAAAAAGGGCAATAACACGAAAATGAAATTCTCCCAGTCAAGGATCACACGCTTCAGGGGTGGATGGTGGCTTAATTCTGAGAGCATATTGGACATTATTAATCCATCCGAAGGGATGGGGCGAAAGATTTATAGGACTCGGCTATTTCAGACTGATAAGACTTGGACGTCAGGTTGCGCAAGGTTATAAAACGCGCTCAGGAACGTCGTAACGAGAGTTTCAAGTGCGAGAGGCCTCTCCTCAACTTCCGCCAAGCTTTGGGTAGTCTAATTAACCAACGAAGGGAAAGAGCACGAGGCAGAGAGAGAGAGAGAGAGAGAGAGAGAGAGAGAGAGAGCGAGAGAAGGGAGAAAGCACAAAGTGGAGAGACGACGTGGCCACGAAAACGGAAAAGGGGTTTAAAGGCTTCACCAACGTAGACACCCCAGCACACACACACACACACACACACACGAGAACACTCACCTTTATCCCGAAAATTAAGTGAGCCTGGCCCCAGAGCCAACAACTAACCTCGATAGCCCGCAACGTGTATACACAGTTATACATTTTAGTGTGAAATATATTTACAAAATATTAAATCCCAGAGGAGCTTTCAACTTGTACAAATGACACGAAACTCGTCCGGTTCGTGTTGATGAGGAAACGAGCTGCAAAGCCTCGATCGAATCGCACTCTACTCCTCTACACATTAACGTGCCAAAGTGTGTCTGTATATCGATGATTAAGAGGGGAATCGAGGTGAAAAAAGTTTGGCAGCTTCTCGCGTCCGCAGTCGAGCCACTATGCGGCAAACTGTTCGGGGATGTTTATTAGAATTGGGGCCAGCAACATCTTCGAGGAATCTTCCAATTTTTCCTTGGCACGTGAGCGAAAAAAAGGATTTTTTCCATATTTTTAGAGCTTTTAATGGATCGTAGCCGCTCCCCTGCGGTGTACACCTGCTGAAGTAGCTTTTTACGGTGCACGACAGTTCACTTGCATCCACTCACAGGAAACTACTGTTTCGAGTAGTTTTTTGTTTACCTTCGTACCGAGGCTCTTCAAAGGGCAGTTTTTTCGCCACAGTTGAAACTAATTCCGGGGAAATCAGAAGCCCAAGCGTTCCCAAAACACACAGGGAATTGCACAGAGAGGCAAAGAAAGGGGAGAAAAGAGAGTGAAGGGCCTTAATTATATAACGTGTTTCAAGCAACACCAGTCGCAACCGTGGCTAAAGCTGCTTCTCCGCTACTCTCGGCACACCGAGACGCTCCTCACTCCCCGGCGCGGCTGCATCAGCAAAGGGGTAAACCTTGCGAGATTCTCCTATAATATATGGAAGGGCCTAAACACCCTGATAGGCATTGTATTTTCTCTCGTATACACCGAGATTCTCCTTTCTCGTTTGCTAACCGGAGCATTAATAGTCTCGACGTATATTCACCTAGCGTAATTAGCTCTGGCGACCACCAAATTTCACGAATTAAGACAGAATCTGCCTCACGGATTATCAGACGAAAAAAATCAACGAACACTGTTAAAATGCGGAGTGAGCTTGACAGTTCAGTGGATCATGAAAAAGTCAAGAGTCCAACGGTAAAAATCAGTTTGATTGATCGATTGGTTCAAAAGTCCTTTAAAGATATTTGAAGCTTTGCCTTTATCAGTATTTTTTGTTCCAATATATATTTATTTATGTTTTTGATGCAGGTGAGCGGATGAGATTCCTTGCGACTGTGTACAGCTTGCGATTCTTCATCATTGTTTCCGGTGGCTTTGTCAAGTGGAATTTGATTTTCGAGATTTTTGGAAAATCCCGTGACTCCGGAAGCTGGAACTCATCGGACCAACGTTTTCGAGGCTCGATATGTTTCGTGCAAAGGAAATTTTGTGATCCGCAGATGAATCTTTGAGCGGGCGTTCCCACGCAGTAAGAATGCGACTAGTCTTTATTTACCTCTTCGGATTCTTAGGCCCGCAGCATAGAGAGGGTGGAAAAATAAAGTTTCTCCTTGATTTCCGGCTCACCGAGAGAGTATTTTCTCGCTCCACAAACTCGCTGTAGAATTAAGCAGTGTTAATCGTTAGAAGAAACAAAAGCTTCACGATCCCTCCTATTTTTATGATTATTATTATTATGATTTTGTATCCTTTTTTCTCTATTTCTTTATTTTTCGAAAGTAAAAGTTGCGTGAAATCTTTACGATCAAAGTAGAATACTTTTTCGTCCGTATTGTACGACCCTCTCGACGGTTCTTTCGCTTACCAGCCCTCCCTCCTCTCTTCGCCACCATTCTCGTGGCCCAATGCGCGATTACACTCTGGTGCACTCGTAAAAGCGTGAAACAGCTTCTCTAATGAAATCCTGGGCAAACGTTTTTTCTCTTTTTCTTTTTCAAGAGGCTAAAAGAGAAAGAGGCGAGCGAGGTTGTGTGGGAAGAATTGAAAAGACCCGTTCGTTATTTTTTTTGCGTTTTTTATTCTCGAACATTATCATCTTTCGTTAACTCAATAATTTTATAAAAATTCGATTATTCTAGCGGACTCTCGTCATTCGATTTTTTTGTATATGCATAATCATTTACATTTTTGTGCACGAGTTCTAGATCAATATAATTAAAAATTATACGCTAGTTGTTACGAGCGATTGGTACGAACATTTTTCTTCATTTCATATTTTAGAAATTATGAAACTTTCGATTGTACTTGTGTGGTTTGTTCTCAATTCAGTTACTTTTTTAATTTGTGCTTATATCGTGTTTTTTTAACACTCTACGAAATGGACGATTTCATATTTTAGAAATTATGAAACTTTCGATTGTACTTGCGTGGTTCGTTCTCAATTCAGTTACTTTTTTAATTTGTGCTTATATCGTGTTTTTTCAACACTCTACGAAATGGACGGTTTTCTGACATTCATTTTATTGTATTTTTTTATATTTATAGATACCTGACTTTCTCCTCGTCTGCAAGGGGATTTTCATAATTACAAGTTTTTCAATCGGGAAAAAATGGAATTTTCATCTCACTGTGCAACGACACGATTCGATAAATATTTGTGATGGAAACGCCGACGACGAAGCTTCGTAAATTGTCGCTGCAGCGATAAGGAAAATCTCTCAATTAATATTCTTTTTCTTTATTCGTGCCTCGAACTCGATATTTATGTTTATACAATATTTACAAGTATCGTAAATTTTTATGGACTTGGGAATCGTTGATAAACGGTTCGGAGGTTTTGTTGAGGGAAAGACGGATTGATGGCAACGAGGGTTGGTTTTCCTCGGAGGGCCATGAATTCTCCGAGTGTTTGAAACGCTCTGTTGGCAGTCGAGATTGTACGTAGTCTTGAAAATCATGAAGAGCAAGGAGAGAGAGAGATGCCTTAACGAGCGTTTTAACGAGGGGTCATTGTCGGTGCACCTAAAAGCCACCCACACGATTGCCACTCGAGTAAACTTCTCTCATCGAGCCTCGAAGACTCTTTCCCTCTTTATCTCGTTCTCCCCTAGCTTTGTATCAGCCCCAGAAACGTGATTTTTACGCGAAAGAATTTTCCCGCCTTTCTCTTTGACGAATTATTTCGCCTGCTCACCATCGTATATTGAGGGGAAACTTGAAAATTGAAAATCTTACGAATTTTATCGATTTACACTAAGCTAAATTACAATCTAATCTTCCAGGCAGTTTCGCTAGTCAATAAAACTTGTCATCTTCGAATAATCAATCCTACACATAAAAAACGATGCGATAAACTTTTGTTTCTTAAAAAATGATGAAAAATACTGTTTCGTCTGGAAATGTGGACGGAAAATTGATCGTCAAAGTTGTAAAAATCGTTTCGTTTGAATAACGGACGGAAATGAAGCTCATTTCGATGAGATTCTCCTCTAAAATTTCATCGACGAATCCTCGAAACTCCCCTGGCTTTTATCGGATTTTCAACCATTCGAGATTAGAGTCCCGCATTTGAAAAAAAAAAAAAACAAAACAAAACAAAACGGACGGATTTTCATCGTAAATATTGATCTACGATTCAAGTCAAGTCTTTTCATATGTCCCCGTTGTGGTGGGAACAACGTTACTTAACAAGTAACGTTTCAATGAAAGCATTTAAGGGTGGGTAAATATCGCGTACCAAACGGCAACCGTGATGAGAAATATCGTCGTCGTTGAATACAAACTCGATGCACTGTTGCAACCGTCCTCCGAGCATGTACATTCTTCCCAAAAAACACCGTTTTCTTCAACACCCCAGTTACAGACACCGGTTATACTTTTCCTAGCAACGGATGCACAACTACGCTGTACCTGTCGCCACCTTCCATCCCCTATAAAACAGAGAAACACACGAGAAATCTTGTTTATTTATTTTTTTTTCATTATGGGGTCTACATAATTAGACGGGCGAATAAGAGACTTCACAATTTTTTTTGATCGGTATGAATTATAAATATGGATATAAAAAATGTTAGGCCTAAAAAATATATTTTTAAAATACACAAAAAAAATTTTTTTATATTTATTTTGCTCAGTTTTCGTACAGAAAAATGGGGGAGACGACAGGTCCAAAAAAAATATGGGTGTGCGCTGTTGATAAAAGGTTTGTTTGGAGATTTTATGAACGAGCCGTCCAAAAACGTAATTTTGAGAAAAACAAGTTTAAACAGAGGCAGGTTCGCGTACCGCACTGGGCGGTGCGTATGAACAATCGATTTTTTGAAAATTCTAATTGGGGCAGACCCCTTAATTTGACTTGGATGAAAAAATTGGAGTAAAATAATTATCATTTTTAATGAATTTTCTTTATCAATCTTCGAGTAAAATGTACTCCATTTCTATGAGCCACAAAAATTCTTCATTAATGTTAAATGGTTGATTGAAAAAAATGACGAAGAAAAAATGCTTACAGATGAATCCACGAGGACTTTGCCTAGTGAGTTTCACGCAGAACGTGCCAGGAGTTACGGAATCGAGACTGCTGCACTCGACCGGTGAGTTTTTGTCTGTGTCATATTTCTTATAAGCCCCGCACAAGTCTTTTCCTTTGGGATCTTGGTCGCTGCCGCATTGATAACAGCGAATTGCTTCGCAGCCTGAAAGGACCGATGATTTTATCATAACAATAAATTAGAGTTGAAAAATTTTTCGATCGTAAGTGATGCGAGTGATTTTATCGATCGAGCATGAAACAAATGCAAACAAAAACGATGGAGCAAGAATCAATATTTTCTATGTTTTTTCAATGATTTTTTGTACAATTTTCACGCAGGTGATTCGATTTACAAATAGTTTAAATCATTTGTTCCAGTGCAGGAGAAGAAAAACGTGAACACGAAAATATCCAAGATGTCGACGCCCAGTGATCGAGCAAACTGCGTCCCCTGCATTGGATTCCCTCGAAATTCACTTTTACCTCACCTATTATCGAGCACAATAACGTAGCAACGACGAGAAAACTTGTTCTGCCCGGCAAACCCATCGTGAATCGAACTTGCACTTTTTCTTATCGTCACCCTCGCCAATCTTATTTTTATTTTAACGTCAACACTAATATTAAATATCAGGAAGCAACGTAGTCTCGACACTTGTTGTCAGCATACTAACGCTCGGCATACCTGACGTCATTCATTGGGCGTTGGTGAACTCGGCTGTGAGTCGTTCTACCTCCCACTGTCGAGCATTAAAACTGGGGAAAGGGCCGTAAGCTGTTTCTCGAATCGTGGGTACCGATCTCCATGGTGCCCGCGAGAACTTGGGAATTTGTTTCTTTGGTTTTCCTTTTGTTACTCGCTTGTAAGTCGAACGAAGAAATTTATGTTTTTCTTTTCATAAATGTTTTCAAAAATGTATAGAAAAGTAAATGCTATTGTCTCCCATCACGATAATTCAATTTCGAATGAGTCGCTAATTTTTCGTCTAAACATGTGCAAAATGTTGAATTCATTTGAAAAATGTTTTTCTAACTTTTTGATTTTTTTATGATTTTACAGCACTTCACACGCTTCCATTTCCACGTGAGAATGCCGATGGTACGCGGAACATTGAGAGCGTGAAAAATCGAACTGCTTTTCCAGTGCGTTGGGGGAAAACGACGAACATTTTGACTGAACAATTGTCCCGCTGATAATACCGGGAATAAGTCACTTTAAACAATTATCTTATACTCGAAGTACAAGTGCAATAGTAAGGAATAAAAATGCACAGATAACATAACTGACTGTTATAGTTGAGTTCCGTGGGGAGCGAGTGCTTCACGTGAAATTTTCCGATAGTTGTCCGGGCTCTCCTCGGAGCTGAGGTGGAGGTTGTACGTCATCGCAAAACTTTTCCCCGTTTAGATAAGAGAGGGAAGGATCCACAGTAATTTGAAATGTGTCCCGGCGGGGCTCGACTTTTGATGCTTCGGAATTCGATGCATTTCAGCATTGGATTACCAGCGAAAAACGATTACGAGAAGAAAATTTCATCGAATCCTGCTCGAGTTTCCCGTCGCTTGAATTTATCTGAGAATTCAAACTTTCGAATATCGTCGAATGTGTTCTTTCCCCTCTTATCGTCCATTCGAAACTTCGCGAATAAGCGAAAACGAAAGCTGCAGTACAATTGAACGGAGAGTGGCCAAATTCTTCTAGAAAATCTCGCAAAAAATTGAGAAATCCCCAAAGACTAAGTACTCCCAACGTCCAGAAAATAATGCCGAAATGACTCGATGGATTCGTTCAAAAAGCAGCAATAAACACCAATGATGAACAAAACGAACTGCTAAGCACCAACCTCTCCCAAAAGTGGGCCAAGTATCTTCGTCTCTCTCTCTCTCCTTTCTTCTTCAGGAGAACACCATCTGGCTTGATTATGCTATAGTTATGGCGTGTCCTCAGAATGCCTGAGATAAGAAGTTTTTACAGTAGCGACTCTCTCCGGCGTGACAAAGTACCGATGGGATGTGCAATCGCCCGGTGTGCTTTTGCGCTACTCCGCATGAACTCTGCAAACGTAGAATACATTCAGAAACAGAGTTACATGTATATAGGGGGGCCTATGGCTGGATACGAAGTTGGTGGGCTCGTGTTGAGAATCGTACTTGCCCATATCTCTATAGGTACGTCGGCATATCCAGGACGTGTTCATGTGCTCGAAGGTACATGGATATGTATAAATTTTGAAGTCCTTATGTATATAGTGAAGCCATTGTTCTCTCAACTACTTTGGGTAATTGGCTGTTTTTCTTAATTGCTCGACAAGTTTGCCTTGCTGCTCTCTTTCCTCCGTCCTCTGGCCTGCGCGTTCCCCTCTCATCCTGTAATATCCTGTGAGCGTTATCACAACAGTTGCGTTATCGCGTAACAATTATATTAACGTATAATAGGAAGAGAAAGCCTTTTCGCTACGAAAGCTGAGACAAATCTTTGGCTCTATCGAGCTCTGGAAACGTTTTCATTGTTCGCACACTTTTTTCTTCGTTCATTCGTTTTTATTCCTCAACGAGATTTCATGCCTCTTCATTCTTATGAAACGAGGGCTCAGATTACGGAAGGAGCTGATTTTTACTGGTTTAATTTTTGAGGGCCTGATAAGTGTTATTGCGCGACGAGGTTAATTTATTGATGTTCTTTTCGTTGTTCCAGGTTGCTGTGTCACCAACTTCTCTATAGTCAGAGGCCTCCAGTTTCAAAGGAGTGAGGAGTTTTCATTGGAATTTTCCAAATGTCATCGACAACGTTGCCTTTCCTTGGGTGGAAATGGAAGGAAATTCTGTTTTTCTGTACGCAACGGAAGACAATACGAGAGGAAAAGAGCGAGTGCGAGGAGGGAGGAGATGTAATCAACTGGCCACTTTGGCATCGATTCGTATCGCGTATTCCAATAAAGCTTTCTACTAGAGCTGCATATGCTTCCCCTGAGAGTGAGAGCAAAGTACGAGGAAGAGGAAGAGGCAGTTCACGTATACAGATATATTCATGGGTAAGCATTTTTCTCGATCTCTTTTTCGATCAAGAGAAACAAAAATGAAAGAGAGCGAGAGAGAGAGAGAAATGCTGAAAAAATCTGCTGCTGAGCGCGTGTCCGGTACGCTGCTTTCCATGGAGCTCACGTTTTTATTGCAACCCCATTTCCAGCCCATACAGACAAAGGAAAAGAGAGAGAGAGAGAGAGTTGGAGAGAATGACTAACTGACAAAGGGCGAGTGCCACGTAAAATCGTTATTACCTGACATGAACTAACCCCCGAGTAATTCCACATTTTTAAATCTCTTCGTTTTTCAGTATTTCCAATCACAAAAGAAATAACGACATCGGAAAACATCGGAAAGTAAATGAAGCCAAGTTTATTTAGTCAATTTTTCCATTTTCAATATTTCCATTTAGAATTTCCAGTTTTCCTTTGTTTATTCGCCTGCGCTTTGTAAGTTGATGCATATTTCAGGTTCGCATATGTACGTTTTTCGGTAAATTTACTCATTTTTTTCATGTGGATTTTCACTCTATAGATCGCACTGCACCAAGCACAATGCAGCTGCAATTCTGTGCCCCCTTCGTCCCTCTCGTTTTACCTGCCCACGAAGGTACGCTCGCAAAATAAATACCCATCGCACGAGAGGAAGCGAATATTCCCGAGAGAGAAAGTGAGCTCACAGCTCCATCCTTCTCTTTTCTCTCTTTCCCCTCTCCCCTCTCATTCTCTCTTATAAATATAGATACAAACCTATCTGCAGTACCCCTACGAGTTTCCCAGGTTTAAAAGGGTTTAATAAAAGTAATTGGATTTTATCGCTCGTAACATTTTCGCCCAGAGAGTATACGGGGCTCTCCTCTCTCTCTCCTTCCTCTTTCTCTCAGTACCCGCGAATCCCATGATCGCGTTCGAAACTCACGATCGTTCATTAACTCGAGGCAATGCATTAATATGTATGTATAAATCGACTTTTTCTCTCTCTCTCTCTCTCTCTTTCTCTCTCTTGTTCTCTCACCACCGAATGGGTCAACGATCGGTAACGCGCGCTCTTTATTTTTCGTTAAAACACACATAAAACCGTTGTTTTTTATCGTTCTTTCAATTTCGGCTAACGTTATTGTGTTAAGCTCCAATGATTTATAATCTTTTCTCTCAATTCCCCTTATACTTCAATTTTTTCCATCCCCCCATTTTTATACTGCCTCTTCTCCACCGTTCGTTTCGTTCGTCTAACGATCTTTTAATTCGTCTGCCAAACAGGAAATAATCTACGCAGAAGCCTAACGATACGTATGATCCAGCAGCAGCTTCCGCGAGGGATTCAATATCTATGGAGATATCGGTCGATGAGAACGATCGAAATTCTAATTCGCCAAATAAAATAGCAGCAAAAACAACGGTAACGTGTTTTCGTTGGCTCCGTAAAAAAACAGAAACGAAATTCTCTCCCCGAATACGCGTTGAAATCGATTTTCAATAATATTTACCGTGTTCGAAGCGAAAAACGATTATGAAAAAATCTATTTGTTTTCGTTGTTTATTCGACGGACGATTTTTATACTCGAACTCGATTTCGTAACGTCGGATATTCGGAGAACAAAATGAAGCATTTCAACCATGAAATATAACAAATTCTGGGCAAAGGTCGTGAATATTCAAAAAATTAATGAAATATTTTATGTATACGAAACAATAGAAATACGCGAACGTATAAAATTACAAATTTACGTTAATAATGAATTTTATTCGATGCCCATAAAATATGATGCTGTTGACGAAGGTTCGACTTTTCCATTGAAAGTCATGCACAGCTCGATCAATCGTACCCGCTGCTTACTACAAGGGAATTTACTGCGCTCGAAATACTTGACACTCTCTTACTTTGTTATTCTTTTTGTTGAAGGAATCCGCAGACGTAAAAAGCCGAGGTGTTTCAGGTAAATAGCATCTACAGGATCATTGTGCGGTTCGTTGTATAAGCATTTGCGGAGTTCGGTGGGATGCGTGTCGCTCGGGTAAACTCCCTGGAGGGGCCCGGCCAGCGGGGAAAAGGGTTAGGGGTGTGCGAGAGCTTTTACTGCTCTCGAGAGTTTTCTTCCTGGGGCAATCGTTCCAGACGCGAATGGGACGTTCAGCGACGGTAAATCTCCCTTTTCTCTTTATTTATACACGCGTCCGTAGATACATACGCGCACACACGTAAATGCCTCTTCACTTTCTCGTAGGTTTTTCCTGATGGCGGTGTTGCACAACAGCGTGTACCTTCGCTAAGGGTAGTTTTATTGTCGTAACCGAGCCCTCGGAGTAAAGGATTGTGCATCAGATTCCTGTGCCCGTAAACTTGGAGGATCGTGCGAATAAACCGTTTCGTCGATAGCAACAAATGTGAATCGTTGTTTTGGCCTATCGCTTCTCACGTTCCTGCGCGTTCGCGAATGAACGTTGGCAGAAGTGGGAATAACCCTTTTATTTATCGGCTGCATCGGAGGCCAGGAAGGATCGCTGTTAAACCGAAGCATTTTCTCATTGTTCCAAAATGTTTATCGGGACGATTGGTCTCCATCGAAATGTGAGTCGGAGTCAAGAGAGTTTTGAGTGATTGTTTAATCACAAAAAACGAGTGTTGCCTCATCCGAATGGGACGATCTTGCAGCATCATCTTCAGAGACGCGTAACGCTCTTTGTTTCGTCGAGGAGTTACTCGGAGACGTGGATTCATAATGCAAGATGGTGAAAAAGCAATTCCATCGTGTCGCAATGTCGGCTGGAAGGCTTTTCTCCTGCTTCCTGTGTAAGGACGTTTTTTCCACGCTTCTCTTTCGCTCTCTCGCATGGACTCGGGATCTCACCTGGAGGCTGCATGATACAGGACAAACGAGGAGAAAAATAAATTTGATAAAACACATCCGACGCTCGTCGGTCGTTTATGGGAGAGCCTTTTCGCTTATTCTCTCGCGTCGCATACGCCAGATGAACATGCACGCAGCATCCGTTTTCAGTCGCTCTTCTCCACACATATATACGTCCATTTACACGCACACTGCTCGCACATATTTTCAACAGATAAGGAGAGGCAAAATGTGGGAGAAAAAGCGTTGTATTATTTTTGCATGCACATACGAAACGCGGAAGAACGTATTCCGCAGAGTTTTCTAAATTATTCAAAATTTCTGTCTCTCTCCTTCTTTATTTTCTCTATGATCTACAACGCCCCTCTTGTCAGTTGGCAGTGCCAATCCATCCTTTTTCAATGCTTCACTTTCCTTCTCACCTCACTTCTTCTCTCGAGCTTTCTACTCCTCTGGGCAAAGACCGGACGAAATGCTAGGATGGTAACTCGAAAAAATGGTTTTTTCAATCATTTATTTTCGGAGCAAACTTTTTCACCGGTTTTTCTCATTTTCATTGGCTTCCCTCCACTCCGTTTTCTCGGTGGACCATTTTACACCATTTCATACACGTGTATTTCTCTTTTCACTTTTTCCTTCATCCCCCCTTTTCTGTTCATCCGCACAGTTTTTATCTCTCTCTCTCTCTCTCTCTCTCTCTCTCTCTCATTTTTCCTTTCTCTGACGATGCTCCTAGCAGGATCTAGTCCCAAGAGAATTTCTACTTTTCTGACAGAATCGTTCGGGCGCAACTTACGCCAATACACACCCACCCGCCCCATTTATCCCAAGCAGTATTTCCAGACGAGCTTACAAAGGCACCCAGAATCCAATAAGTCCGATAACACTCGTCCCTTCAATAATTTTTTCTATATACATGCTCTCTGGACGTGTATATTTATATTTTTTTCATAGATTTTTCTTTCGATGAAAAACAATTTTTAATCGTGTTCGCATCATCAACTGTTTACGCTTTTTCTCATCCGCATTTTTGCAACCAGCTTCAAATGTGCCTTTAATATCGAGCAGTACAAAGGATTCGTGTTACGAGTTCTCACAAGAGTTGTAAAATTAAATACGATACCGTACCAGGGAGTAGCGTTAAAAGAAATTTTAATTTATATTTATCATTCATTTTCATTTTTTCATTTTTTTTTTTTTTTTAACAAATTTTTCATACTACAAGATTATGACGCGTTCGTAGAACTCCAACCTTTGAGTTTACACAGAAGCGGAAGTGAGCTCTCGACTCTCCTTCATCTCTCGAGTCTTTGACGTCGAGTCTCTTCGCTCGCTCCCTCCTGTCATTGATAATCTTACCGCGAGGATTCCTCGTCTCTATACACACGCGGGATTCCATGTATAACTGTATTTTTTAAGGGCATGGGCTTTTCGAGAGACGTTGGACCAAGTGTCTGATTCTTTCGAAATTTTAACAGCTCATTGGTCGTCCAGAATTGGGCAGGGGCCGAGAAAATGATCGAAACTTGGTGAGAAACTTTTGGTGTGCCTTGTCATCGAGGATCGTGAATGAAAAAGTTTTTTTTTTTTTTATTTCTAGATGGATTGTGAAATGACGAAAATATTTGGTCGAAGAAAAATGAGGAACGATGAGAACCGGATGGAAAAATGGACAAATTCTCTGGGACGAAGAGCTCGAGGGTGAGAAGAAAATTCAACGGTGACTTCGAGTAACACGAAGAAGAGGATTTGAATTGAAAAGTCCTGTGTACGCATCGATGGAAAATCCAAAGGGAGGATGTACATTTTATATATAATCACAGCGGAGTTCTCGTCCCTTTGACTTTTTGCAAGATCGAAAAAGAAGTTGCGGCCTCCCGCGCGATCAATGCTTCTCCAACTTCTGCGGGGGTTTGAAAATATAAAAAAAATCGAATCTATCGTTACGATCATTGCCTCAAATGCGAGGAGGAGGGCTGCGGAGCTGAAATTGACATTTTCAGGGGTCAACCAATCCGACTCCAGAAAAACGTACCTTTTTTCTTCTTTCCTCGGTTCGTGGCTTCGCGACCAAGAGAGAAAAGACGAATGTTCTCGAAGTGGAATAAAATAATGAAAAAAAGGCTGCGGATTTGGGGCCAGCAGGAGGAGAGAAGGGTTCTAAAGTTTCAATCCCGCTGCGTAATCCGTTTATTCCATTGGCTTCGAAGGGTGGGCAAACGAGACTGGTGCGAGGGTTCTGTCTCACGCCACATACTCGATACGTCAGTACAGGAGACGCCAAAAGCTGTGAATTCGCTCTGGGAAACATTTGAATCGTCGAGTCCTCGAGAAAAGGGATTTTCCTTGCTCCCCTCATTTTTCTTTCCTTCGCGTCGTTCGTGCTATTTCGATCGATCAGTCCCAAGCGACTCGAGCCCGAGGACACAGTGCTGGGATGAAGCTCATTCGATTTATCCAAAATTCAAATGCCCCCGATAACTTTTGATTCACTCTGTAAACAATATAAACATACGAAGAGACAGACGCATAGAGATTGAAGGATCTCTTGCCCACTTTCCACCCTCGCGGTTTGCACCCCCTGGAGGGTTGCATTACACTGCACTCGTATATATATCGTTATATCAGCTTTGACAAGCGGTACTAAAAGTACGGAGGAAGCTTCTCTCCGCGGATGGCTGTATACTTAATTGCATCGGGGTGCATACGGAATGCATTTGTTTCCCTCTTCCCTGTTCTTTTTATCTTTGTATATTTGTTTACGCGAAGATAAAAGAGTTATTTACGGCAAGGATAGTGGGCGCGGACTGGCTCAAGAGCGCTGAGACGCTCGGAATTTCCTCCGCAGCTCTTTTTCTCTCTCATCTCTTACTCTCCCCTCAATTTATTTGATTTTTTCTTTATGTTTCTCCCACTTCGAGACACTCCATTCACCGCGCGATTGTTATTTTAATTCGATCTCTTTCTTTTTCGTCATTAGACTTTCGCTTATTCCTCCGTCTACGAACGTTTAAGAGGCTCTGCATCAAGCCCCTCGGCCCCGCACTCTTTCGCTCTCTCTTGTTGAGCTCATCTCTTGCAGCTTGTCACAGCACAAAGCTTTTTTATTCCCTTTATCAACTCTGTCTTTTTGCTTCCTTGCTACGATTCGAAGCCCTCTCGCAGTCTTTCTGTTCTCCTTTTCTCCACCTCTACTCATCCTCCTTCGTCCATTTTCTTTACTCTCTTTCACTCTTCATCCCTATTATCTAGCCGCTGAGAGAATCTCATTAAAATTATCTTCTACCGAGTTCTTCTCGTGTCGACTTTTTATCTCTCTCTTCTCATTTCCCCCCAGCATCCCAGTCTCCTTTCTCCTTCGTTCTTGCCTTCAGCGCTTTCCGAGCAGAGAATCGTACAAGAAAATCGTGAAAGACCGGGCCCAAAGCGATAAAACGAATTCAATGTTTCGCTCGAGATTTCTCGCATCGCTCTCTCGCGTATTCTACTTTCTTTGAGCGAGCAAAAAAAGCTTTTCGTTTCTCCCTCCGCTCTCATACCGCGTGTTAACGAATCGAAATATTACTTTTTACATCTATTTATCTTTCGTCACGCAGAGCCTCGAGGTCCGCGCGTATTTCATTTCTATTTCAATTACATTTTAATTGAATGCTCCATGAAGCACCAATTGAATGAGCTTCGAACTGCTGCGATGACTAAATTGTTACATCATTTCGAGCGGTAACCGTTGGCTATTGACCGGAGGCACGGAGTTGGGTTCTGCGTTGTTGAAAATTGAGCTCATTAAACGAAAAGTTTGCGGCTCGTTGAGTGGCGGGTTCCCGACGTTTTCGAAACACTCGTCGACGCTTCGAAATTTGCTTGGTTTCTTGGAAAACGAGCTCCCGTCGCACTATTTCTCGTCCGCAGGGCACATTTGCAGTTCCATTTGATTGAAAATTTCCTCCCATAACTTCAATATTATGGATATTCGACTGCTCGCAGGAGAAACGAAGATTTCGTTCGGTGCATTCTCAGGGAATGGTCAACTTTCGCAAACCATGAAACGAGAGTTTCCTCAAATATAGTTGGAGCTAATAAAAAAATTCGAGTCCCGAAGCTCCAGTGAATATTAAATGCTCCATAATCGATGGGAAAGTTAGTGAAAACACTTTTCTAAATGAAGCACTGATTTAATTAGTTCTCGTGTTAGCCTCTGCGCGGATGTATCTCGCAGAAGTTAAAAATATAAACTTCCCGAAGGCG
Organism: Venturia canescens; assembly: GCF_019457755.1. Taxonomy (NCBI): domain Eukaryota; kingdom Metazoa; phylum Arthropoda; class Insecta; order Hymenoptera; family Ichneumonidae; genus Venturia; species Venturia canescens. The sequence goes on from NC_057425.1 coordinate 8,071,011, forward strand.
AGTTTGCCATTCATTGGAACCTCGTAATTTAGGCAAAACTGCTGCTGGCCAACTTTCCCCAAATATTCGTTAAAGTGCATTTTCCTGAAGGTTATATACCCCCGGAATATTAAAGTTTCTCAAACTTTTCAACGATTCTCTTCCGATATCTGAACAACGGAAAATCGCTCGATGAAATCTCGCTCGTAGGATGTTTCTCACGAGCGATAAACAGGAGTAAAATGTGAAAAAAGAAAGTGAAAACTGTGAACAGGAAACGTTCAGTCTCCTCCCTCGGTGCGTTTCCTCCCATTTGGTCTTGCCGCCCCGTTTTCCCTTTATACCTGGGGCTCGCTACCGATGGATGTTGCGCATTGTCCGAAGGTCTTGAAACTTTTATGAGCTCTTGGCTCTCGTGCACGAAGCAGCAACTATTTATCGATGTATTTGCCCGCGCCCTGGACACCGAGAATCATCTCTTCGGGATCGCAGCCCAGAAAAGTGAGTAAGAGGACCGGCTTCCATTTTTATTTTTTCCAACTTTCAAAAAAGCTTCCCGCAGTAATGGGAATGAGAGGAAAAGCGAAAAATTCGACAGCTGAAAAACAAAAGGAAGAAAGAAAAAAAACGAGCAAAGATAAAAACACCGGAATAATGTATTCGTCTGGCGGATGCGAGAGCTTGCGTCGATGATTCTCCGTCTCCCTTTCTCCCTCGCCCTTTCCTTTCTCTTTACCTTTCTCCTCTCTGTAACAGCGTACAAAGCTATATGACGAAGTGCCTGAGGCTCGTTGAATATTTCATGGAAGTAGCCGCACCATGGAAAACCACAGCAGCCCCTTCGTTCATCCCCATTGCCTCTCTCTCTCTCTCTCTCTCTCTCTCTCTCTCTCTCTCTCTCTCTCTCTCTCTCTCTCAACATTCACACGTACATTCGCGAGCGTAGGAGTATTGTGCTGAAAATATACCGCGCCCTTCGGCTCTATAAGTTGCGGTGCAGCCTCGTGTGCACTCCTCTCGTCAATGTCCTGGCACACAGACACGCCGGACGCCTTCGTATCGCAGAGCTCTTCGTGGGGAATTCGGAAATATCCATCTCCGAGCTCCAGTTTTGGGACGGGAATGAGGCACCGTGGCTGAATGTTTGTGGATGAATTTTCGACAATTCCGACCCTTCTCGCTGGTCCAGACATCTCGTGTAACGTTGCGGTAAGCTCTCTTCCACGATCCGTATATCGCGAGGGACACTTTTCCCTTGTCGCTATACGACGGGGTATGAGCTCCGAAATCATGGACAATCGCCTATACGCGAGCTCTTTTCTTCCGGAGTTCAAGAATTTTCATTGCTCGTTTCCCTGATCGTGGGATCGTACATCAAATTTTTTGGGATCTTCGGATTTACGATTCCTCCCCTTTCATTTAGAATTTAGTGCTCATTTTTCATGACTTGTTACTAAATATTTCAATCTAGCGAGCCTTCTCGCGATGTAATATATTTCAATCAGCAATACATTTTTTCTCCTTTCGCAATATTAATTCCGAGGCCGTATAAAAAGATATTGGATCAAGAAGTTTTTCGAGTTTCCTCGATATATTATGCACGTACACGGTGTGAAGAAAATGAAAAAAATTGTTCAATTCAAACTGCTGATTTGATGGTCGTTCAATCAGCACAGCACTCTGGCCCAAAAACACTTTTCAATTGAATATAGGATATTTTACAGCATGTAAGAAAAAATATAAAAATATGTATGCTTATGACAGATTTCATAAAGAGTAAACGAGAAACGTCAATATTTATTCGTAAAAATGCACATTATAACTCAATTTTAAAAATCCTCTTTTTTCATCTGTTTTTCAAATGTCTGAAACGTCATCCGCCATGCTGGATTCCAACGTGACGTCACCGATAGTAAACAATCTAGATTTTTATCGCGTCCTCTGTGTTATTTCGAAATTTTACACTTTATTATCACCTTTGTGGACTTTTATCATTTATTTTATTAAAATCGCATCGCGGAAGGCGGCTTTGTGATAGCAGAAAGTACAAATCTAATACCACCAATGATAAATATCTTGACGGTGGTGACGAGCCCACAATTTTCGTGGCGTTTTTACACTTGTATTATTGCATTCAGGCACAAGACACCAATGATAAACGTAATAACTCAATATTTTCCAAAATCTTGTCACTTGGTTTTTCGCCATCGTATTGTTTACCATCGGAGTGACACGTCACAGACCGGAACAGCATGGCGTTTTCACGCGAAAATTCAAAATCATGAATAAAAAATATTTTTCAGGACACTTTTCGGTGTTATAAAATAAAAATAAAAATTCTACTGGTTCATTACGATCTCAAAAAAAAGTGTAATGCCCTACTGAACGATGTGGAAGCGCAGTCCAGTTGAAGCGACCTAAACGCCCCTCAAATCAACACAAAAATTGTTAATTTCGAAAACCTTTGCATATTGCATTGTCCGACGAAAAAAATTTCAGCTCAATGCCCCAGGAGAATTGGTCCATTTTGGCTTATGTAGTCGGGCTTATGAACTCGCAGTAGACTTTGCGGGTTTACGAGTTACGATAGGAAATTCGAAGTTGTCAAGCAGCGGTCCGGGGCACGCGAGTTTATGTTGCATACTGATAAATACTGACGCAGACACGTGCACGCTTTATTTATGTAGGAGTGCGTCAATGGAGTGGAGGCTCGTCCGTAGGATTGCCGATGCCAAGGGCGAGGGATTAGACTCGCCACTGGCGAGTGCGTTATTGTTCCCTCGTCTGTTGGCAACCCCCGCGAATGCCTGACGCCCGCGGAGGATCAAACGTCCAAATTTTGCGTATGCACTCACCCCTAACCCGCTCATCTTGCTGGCCGGTTTCTTCCCTTCGTATTTCATGGCTCCGCTAATCCCGCTCGGACTTTCGCTTGCGCATATACGCGCGGGTGAAACCGTCGAGCACGGTCCTACGAATCTATCGAAGCCCGAGGCACAAAGGGACGCGAATGGAGCGAGTTTGGGCACTCGGGGCAAGGAGCCTCGTGCCCTTTTGTCGCATTCACCACTTTAATAGCGTGTTTTTCGTGTAAGTCGGTGGTGCGGCTTAAAAGTTATCCCATATATTTTGGGATGACGAGAACGACGAGACTCCGCTGTGCATGTATACTAGGTACGCAGACACGACGCGTCAGAGCAGGGAGCTTTGCCAGTCGCGGTTTTTCAACTTTGTTATCGAACTTTCGCCTGCCACTGTAACACCGCCCTTTTCGGCAACGGGCCTCTGCAAAAAACATTTCTCCTCATATCTGGCCACGTTCACGAAGAGATTTTACGTGGATATGGATTATGCGTATGCGTACGGCATTACGCAAGTGTTTGCAGGATATACGAGGAACGCACGAGTCCCGAGAATATAAGGGACCGCGGAGGCGTGTCAGGATCCTTGTAATAAAATGCCCAGACTCCCGTAATTGATGTATCTTCGCTTCAATCTCTTGTTTCTTGTGCTGCTATTTTATAGCATTTTCCTGGAATATAAAATCCCGGGGGCACTTCCTTGCATGGGTTATTTCTGACAGTATTTTTTTATCCTGACGAGAGAGATTCGTTATTTTCCTGCTCGATCATTTTCCAGAGGGCTCTCCGCTGCCTTCGATACCCGGCGCACTTGTCGTTCGTAATTTAATGGGCTTTCAATGTGTTTCCGCGAATTTCCATGTTCCCACAGAGAATATTGACGGCGCGACGAGCTTCCACGAGTGTATTTAAAAGAGAAAAATATTTGAAAACCCTATAAAAATATGAAACTTCGTGTTTTGTGAAAAAGAATCTCCCCGCCCTCTGGACGGGATGATGCATTGTTTGGAATCCCCGGGCGTTACTACTACCAGCGAACTGACGGGGATTTAAAAAAATAAGGGAGAATGTGCATATAGAGGAAAAAACAAAACGAGTGAGAATGGAAAAATTGGGTACGAAACACTCGCCGAAAAAGACTCGATCCGACGTTTTGGCTTGACTCTTTTGTCGGTTATGCGTGCATTCGATCCGATTTCACGGACGTGTTTGTCTGCATATGCGTGTATTAAAATGTTGGATATAAAGGGTCGGAATGATGGATGAATGCTCGACGACGAGACCTCGTGTTTGACGGATCTCTTATCAAAACTTTCCGCGAAGAGGAGAAAAAACACAATTTTTTTGGGTTCTTTGGGAGTGCTGAAAATTTTCAAACATTTTCGATCTTGCCAACTCGCTCGATCCGATTCGCTTGATTTCTGCCCTCTAAGCGTCGAATTTAAGGCCGTTTTAACACTGCGACGAATTTCTCGGCGCGACGCTCGTAAAAATCTAAAATTCATAACATCGACGCGTCTAATCGGCAAAGGAGAATAAAAAAATGTATTTTTCCCTTTCGCCGGCGTACGGGAGCGCGATATCGGGCGAGGAATTTCAGGCTGAATGGCTCCGGTATCGGCCGACATTCTCGGCGCCTCTCTTTTTCTACTTTCCCTTCATCCCTCTGCCCCTTTCTCGACGACTCTCTCTCTCTCTCTCTCTCTCTCTAATGCTCGCGAAAGATTCGACGGAGCGTACAATTTATGTTTATCGTGGCGCGGAGGCGAGTGCGCTCGACGTAAGAACGTAAACGCGTTCTCGATTTTACATTGAAATAACTTAGCGGATCAGACGCTCGATATTACCTATGCGGAAAACGATTACATCGATCGACGCCCCAGGTCGCGAGGCTGCTCCTCCGGGCTCTCCGAGTCGCAACCTCGTCGCCTCATCTGCCGCTAAAATAGTGACGGTGACGCAGGGTATGGAGCACTCGAATTTTAATTCGATTCATTCGGAAGATTCCCAAATTCCCTGGATCGTTAAATCTCGAGGAGCGAGTGGGCGAATTTCGAAAAAAAGTGTCCCATTTTCATCGAATTCCACCAACTTTTTTTCCTCGATTTAACTTCGTCACCGCGTGTGGCTCTGTCAAAAAATTGTCCGCACCGTTTGGAACGATCGGCAGATGCCCGAGGCTGGGACCGGAAATTTCTCAGGCTAAAGTCGCGACTCGCCGAGCTTGCTCGATAGAATTTAACATTTTCCAGTCTCACCACGCCGATCACAAACTTCGGGGGGAATATCGAATATGAAAATTCTTACGTGAGATAAATTTTCCCACGGAGTAAGAAAAAGTATCATAGTCGAGTTAGACGGGGCTTGCTCGCACAGCTACACAGAGCTCGAGCAACAACCGCTGCTTTCCTTCTCCTATTTTTCCCGGCAAAGTTCTTACGATTCTCTTCCCATTGTCTCGGCGGCCCCTGGAACTCCTATTTTCGTCGATTTTGAATTTAGACTCGACGAGCTCAATTTCACGGCGGTGTACGCTCACAGCGTAGGAAGCTCTCGACGATCCGCTATTAGGTGGGAGCTCATAAAATTTTGAGTTTTTCCAAAAAAACTCGGGAAAGTAAAGCTCCCCGAGGACCTCGTTGCGAAGGCTTCCTGCCGCTTTTTACCCTCGCGATATTTCTTCGAGGATGAAAACATCTGGCAGGATCGACACGTGTCTGATTCGGCGATGTTGAAATCTCCGCTATTGATATTACGCGAGAGGATCGGGCCTCGTGTCTCGCTCGACGATATTCTCGAATCGGAAGCTCTCGAGAGGGGAAGCAGCGAGTGGAAACAGAGGGCGAAAGTATAGTGGTTGTACAGCAACGCTCGGCAAGTATGAGGTTTCCAAGATATTCTTGCCCCGAGGGAAGCCGCGTCCCGCGTTATTGCTTCGAGTCGAACAGTTCTCTCGGGTTCTTTGACGGGCGAAAAGCTTGGACGAATCTTCTCTGCGCAAGGTATCACGTAATATTATTGCTCGTGTACACCGCGCGCACGGGTTACCTTCTGTTCCTTCGCGCGCTGGATGGCGCTTCAGCGGATCGCCAAACTTCAATCTCTCCCGAACCGCCTGCTTCGCATTTTCGGGCTGAAAATCATTTTTAACGATTTTTAACGATCTGCGTTGAAGGAGTTTTGTTGAAGCGTGGAAAATCGGTTCGATAGCAGCCGCCGTGTGAGCGCTTCGATCATTCCGCGTTTTATCTCATTTTTATTAAAAACATTTTCATCCCGCAATACCGTTCGAGCGGTTATTTCCTAATACGATTGAGAAGAAGAAGAAGAAGAAGAAGAAGATTGAGGTAAACCCCGAGGAAAGTTTAATCGCGACGTCCGCATGTGTGCACGCTCCAAGAAACACATGCCCGTCGTACAAAAATGGTTTGTACGATATGAAGGCAGCCGCGTTATCGGGATTAGCTGGAGCGGAATGAAGAGACTCCGCCACCACGACGCTGGAGTTGTTAGCCAATTTGTATAGGGTCTTTTAAAACTCGCAGCCAGTCAAAGTCGCAGATGAATCGTTCGGCCAAGAAAAATCTTTTCGTCATTGTTTCATGTCGTGCATCAAGAGCCTCCGAATGGGGTGGGGATTGAGTGTTGGGATGACTAAAATTTCGAACAGCTAAAATCTCGAGCTTATAAACTTTGAATGATATTATGGAGACAGATTAATTCGACTAGAGCTTTGAATGTCGAAAATAAATCAAGTATAAAAAGTTCAAGGTTCGATGCACGTTTATATCGAAAATAGAATTTAACGATTGCCCATAGAACGACGACTAAAATGTCGGTTTTCCGAAAATTCGACTATCGCTCTTTCGATTGATAAATTATTACAGTCAGCAATATTGCGAATACTCTCACAATTTCGAAAATATAATAACGAACGACCAAATATTACTGAGGATGAAATACTGAAAGACCGAAAAGTCGAACAGTCAAAATGGCGGAAACGTTGGAAAGTTGACTGATCAAAATAAAAAAACGCAGCGAAACTCCAAATACACGCGTCGCATTCATTCATTTACTCAGACTGGTGATCTCGAATTTCAAACATCGCCATTTTGACTTTCGCTTTTTCGGGTCATCGTTATTCTGCATATCTAAGTTTCATAGAAAAATTCACTTTCGATTTTTTGCTACTCTACATTCTGTTCTGTCTACAAAACAACTGCTCTCCATTTTGAATTCGAAAATATGAACTTTTGACATTCGTATGGTCTGTTAAAATTGCATTCGAAATAAAAACCATGGAAATATATATTTTCGAGTAAATTTCAAAGAAGGAATCTTCAGTCAAATACGTAATCTGCTAAGTAGTCAATCGGAAACGAGAGTTTCGAATTGCTCGTTTTTCTCTAATCTGATACGACAACTTAAAAAATTTCGAAATATCGACCTTTCTACAATTTGGTTATTTGACATATCGAACCCTACCCATTATTCTCCCTTAAAAATCCCACCATTATTTGACGACTCGATCCCGTGCAATCAGGACTTTGGGACGAGCCTGTACAGGAAGCGCGCATCTCAAGGGGCTAAGCCAAGAAGCCAGCACAAGGATCGAAAGTATTCGGTGAAGGAATCGTTCGAATCGAATTAACTCTGGAACGGAGCGCGATCCCCGCAAGTTTCCTGCACATCGATATAAAGCAAGGTGTATTATGTACATGTGCAAGCAATGTGGCCGATACATATGAAGGAGCCGAGCTGAGAGCGCGATCGTGGAAAACTTTTATGAGGTCAAGTATACAGCATTTATTTCGAGGTAGTTTGGTAGCTTTGGAGCGGAGGATCGGTACAGCAACTTCCTCGGCATACGATGTATCGATGGATAACAAACAAAATGGCGCAGGGAGAGCGATTTAACGGGCCGATTTATGCTGCTTCAAGCCTTTTGTTTGTTAGCCTCTGTCTCTCTCTCTCTCACTTTCTCTCTGTTGAGTCGTTCACGGATGAACCACCTCGAAACATAGCGAACTCTGTGGTGCACCCTTTCCATCCTCGGTGGCTCGTAAATATTCCTAGGCAAGATTGCCCGATAAATTTTGCAAAGTTCCCCCTCTCCTGTGGCTCGCTAGCATTTTAATGGGGTGTTCAACTTTTTTATTTTTACTAACTGACATGCATGGCTCGTGTAACGAGAAATTCTGCATTTTTCTTCCCTCGCCTTCCGAGCCAAGATCGTCTGCTTATATTTCTTTCGAGGGTCTCTGCTGCTGGCACGCGCCAACGAATGAAGGTATCTGGTGACACAGTGCTCCTGCTGCTGCTTTCTTTCTATACGCTGTACATTTGTCCTGTAGATTTATTTTACAGTTGCTCTTTCCAATTTTTTTTATCTGTTCTTTCCTCCGTCTTCCTCTCCGTTTGTTTATTTTTCTCTTTCTTTCTTTCTTCGACTATCTTTAGACTCAACTTTGCTTCTCCCATGGGAAAGCTCAACTGTGACACGGAAATCCTTTTCGTACTGCAGTAAGAACGACATGCAAAAATCCAGCCGTCAGCGACCGACAAAAGAGTTCTCGTTGCTTCATTTATCAATCGAGTTTCGCAATCGATTGGAAAGAAAAACTTTTGCCTTTGGAAATCACTGAATTGCCGAGGTTTTCAGATAAATTAAATTCAACAGTTTCTCATCCGATTATCGAAGCTGAGGACCGCGCTGCACAGAGTGAGCCTTCAGAAAATTGCAAGTTTTTATAATCCTTGCTGGGGTTCTGTCTGAAATTTGTGGGCAGCAGCAGGTTCGAGAAAAATCGTTTCTTCACTAATATTCGTCGCGTTGCTCTTCCGGATTCAAATTCATATGCGTTTCCAGGATGAATCTCACGAATGAGAGCAGTGGCTTCGCGTGTCCCGATGGTAATAATTTCCGATGGGAACCGGACGATGGAAAGAGCTTGCTGCGTCCACAAATGGGCTCATGAAGGAGAGAAACAAGAGAAATGGCATGCAGGAATGTCCGGGGTGACGTGCAGCAGTAACGCTGGCTCGTACCACGTGCTATCAAATATCGTGTTGACCCTCCGCGTTCCAAATACTCTTCCGGCAGCGATCGATGCACCAATTTCCAATACTCCTCTCACCATTTATCCTCGTGTATCGAGAATTTGATTACAATTCGATCTCAGCCTCGCCGGTCACTCATTTATCTGATTCTCATTGAGGAATTTGACCAGTGAGAGCTCATAATCGTGATCGATGAACAGCTTAAATGTCTAAGCTTAGAACGCATCGAACGCGATGATTCAACTGAATTTTCATTCGAAGACGAATCACTGGCGAACGTCGCAAATGGGCAGGAATTTCTCCAGCTTTTGTAGTCCTTGACGATCTTTTATTCGCCCAATCTCAGCGGATATTCGTAGAGCAATATGATCGTACTTGTATGCCCGCGTGTCGCGATCGAACTCGCGCTGTTGAGAACACTGATTGGCTCGGACACTCGTGCTCGAAGCCCCAAATTCGTCAGCATATCATTAATAGAGGTCTCTCGCCAATCCAATGTGTACACGAACGTACATTGCCTGCAGCACTCGCTGCGTCCATTGCACACGCCGCTTTCCGTTAACTTCGTTCCACGAGTCCCGTCAATGTCCGACTGAATTTATGACCTCGGCTCTCCATGCGTGGTCCCATTCCCATAAATATATCACCACGAACAGAGCAAGAAAATCCGTGAAAGCAAGCCAATTACGATCGATAATGCGAAGTTACTATTTTTATTTTTTGTGCTACTTTTTAGCTCAGTTATCGGCAGTGGTTTTCCACGATTTTTCACTCATGTTTCGAGAACTTTGTGTCAATTTTTTTTTTTGGGTTCGCCTACTGTGAGAATTCTTGACAGATAACTTGCTGGTTTACTTGTCCCCTGGGTCCGCCGAATCTCGGCCCGATGGTCGACCTAAGGATTGATTTATTTTTCAAAATTTTGCGAACTTTTCGGCATAGTTTCAAAGATATTTCAAAAGTGCAGAAACATTTTTTTAATGTGAGAAATACTAATTTGTTCATGGTTTATGCGTGAAGTCGATTCTCGAAGTTTCCCAGCGGCGTACAATGTGGAGATCGTAATTATGGTCTGCAACAAAAATTCAAAAATTTTTTCCGTTTTTATATATTTTTCTTTCATACGAACCTATAAAAACTCGAAAAAATTGCGAAATTTTATATTTTTAGCGAGTTTGAAAAAAAGGATATCACTTCGACGTACTGTAAATATAAAATTTCGCAATTTTTTCGAGTTTTTATAGGCTCACATGGAAGGAAAATATACGAAAATGGAAAAAAAAATTGGAATTTTTGTTGCAGGCAATAATTACGATCTCCACATTGTAGGCAGCTGAGAAACTTTGAGAATCAGACTTCACGCATAAACCATGTATATAAATTAGTATTTCTCACATTAAAAAAATGTTTTTATGCTCTTGGAATATTCTTGAAACTATACCGAAAAGTTCGCTATGGTGGGTCATTTCAGTCTATCCAAAAACATTCCCGAAAAGAATCGATTTTTTTGACTTTTTAAATCAAGCCCCCCTTAAATCGATGCTCATCGCCAGCATTGAAATGAATCATTTTTGAGTAATCCACGAAATCCGAATTCGAGAACAACTTGCTAATGATTTTGCAATGAAACCGCGGCGAGAAGTTATTATGATTATATTTTAACGATTATAAATGTGAGAGCTAACTTTTATCGGTATGGAATACGTAGATGGGCTGGTAGTAGTAGCTGCACGTGTCACCTGTCGCGACGAGGAGAATCAAGGAACAGCTGTCGATAGTTCTGTTTGAACATTCCCGATAGAGTGCCGGTGAGCAACAGGGGGATCTTCCACAGTTTAAAGAGTTTCGATACCTGTTGACAAGTGTTAATAAATTTATAAAACTTGGTGATAATGTTCTTCAACATAACGTGCAAAAGCTCAATTTTTTTCGAAATTTTCTTCTACATAGTTATCGAGTAATGAAGCATTAAAGCAAAGTTCTTATGCCCGGAATGTATACTTATTATATATATTGAAACGCTATTCTCATACACGTGATCTTTCGAGTTCAATTACTCGATAACGGTGTAGAAGAAAAATCTAAAAAAAAAAAATGTGTTGTCGAAATTGGTACTAAAGAATATGTCCACCAAATTTTATAAAATTCTGAACTTTTTGAATATTTTTATGTTCTTAACATGGCTTAGCATGACAAAATTGTATGGAGTGTACCGAAACTTCTTAATTTTAAGGTAACTCCTACTTTCGAGCACTAAGTATCCATGCATTGGGTACGTGCTACGATACATTTCTCAACTCTAATTTACTTTAGTTTGCGAATCACTCTTTTGTGGGCCACGATTTCTGCTCCAGGCCGTAATTTCAATCAATTGGTGAAGACATTGATAAGTTTTCTCACTTTTTACTATTTTTATCAAGATTTTTGCGAACTTAACGATTTCCAATCAGTTTTTGTTGCTCAGAAACCACATTAAGGTACAGTGAGAAAAACGGTTGTTGATTTTTTTGAGAAGATTCCATTGATTCAACCACAGTGTTTTTGATTCAAATAAATATGCCATGGTATTAAAATCGAACAAATTCGTCTGAAAGTTTATAATATTGTAATGATTGTGTAGCATCGTGGGGGGTGAGGGCTCGCAATGGGATACAAGGTGAATAAAAGATGAGTTTCTTGCTCTTCAAATGTTTGCCATTTTTCCAAGTCTTCTGATAGAAAACATCTGTTGAAGAATTCGTTTGTTAAATTTTATCTTATCATCGATCAAGGAAAACGTGGTAGCGCTATCGCTTCTTTCCTATTTTCAACAGAAATTCACGGCAATTAGCGTGTCGTCAAATTTGTCCACATCGGAATCGAGTTGTAATTCACGTTTTTAATTTTAGTCTCGATTCAATTACGGAAAAAGAAGGATCGTCGAAATGTCAAGATTCGTAATAATTCTCTGGGCTTCCGTTCTCATCGCTTCGGTAAGTGAGCTCGATCGTTTTTTTTTTAAAGAAGTTCATCTGGTACCGAGTCAGTCAAAGGAAAAATTAGTATAATTGAAAAATGGTAGAAATGTAGAAGAAAAAACAAGTTTATGTTAATTATAGGGTAATATGGGGCAAAATGGACACTTAAGGATTTAAGCAAGTTTCATTGATGAGCATATGGTCTTTCAACTATTTTTGAGTCCCAAAATTGATGCCCAGTCCGTGTTTCCCGAATTTCGTAAAAAAAAAAAATTTCGGGACAAAACGGACACGGCCCCGTAGAGGCATAAAAATCGAAAAATCGACATTTTTCGAAATGTAACAGTTTAGGAGACAAAAAAAAGCTCACCAAGACAGCCAAGTCCTCGTCTTTTGAAGACGTTTGTTGCATTTTTTGCGAAGGGTTACAATCGTTATCCTCTGAAGATTGGATTTACTGTGTAACATGCAAAAAATGGGCACACGCCTTGTGTACAAGTGTTGAAGACGAAGATGTCAGCTATGAGTGCGATTTTTGTAAAAAAATGAATAAAAAATCTTCTTTCCTTATTCGTACCTTGATTACTATTGTGGTTTTTAAAAATACGTTAAAAAAGCGAATAGATAGTGAGAAAGTAGTTTGGGATCTATTTTGCTCTGAAACTCTTGAATTTTTTGGGGATGTCACTGTGGAATTCAACAATTTACTATGATATATAGTCAGGACACGATTTGGAACCGAAAAAAAAATTTTATGCATTTTATGAAATTTCAGTTTCGGGAAAGTCCATTTTGCCCCGGAATTCAACTCTATGTACACGTTCAAAATGGACACGTGGCAAAACGGGCACAGTGTCCATTTTGCCCCATATTACCCTACATCAATATTTTCTCACCCGTCTTCCATATATTATTGGAAGTCCCTAGTGTGAATTGTGTCGATCGAAAAACGTAGATTCCGGTTTCAAAAAGCCGAGTGGATGCAACGTTGCCATCATAAAAGTAACATATGCGTTAAGCTCCCAATAATCATCATTTTTCGTGAAAAAAAATCATTAATTGCGAACTTTATAAGTATTGAGTGGATTTAACGAAGCTGTAGCATATGCTTCAGATATTTTTCTATCACTTATGGAAGTTCGTCAATGTCTGCAAATTTCATTCTGGAGAATCCCTTTCAATTTTTTTCTCACGAACAAAGTATCCTCGGGGCTTAAAATGTTGACAGGATATTTTTTAGTTATACATTACTGTATACAAATTTTTAAATTGAAATCTCTTTGTTAATTCGATTACCAGATGACCTTATTTAAAAACTCATTTTCAAGCTAATTTGATCAGTCTCCATATTCAAAATCGTAGTAATGAGAAATCGCTCAATTCGTTTGCTGCTCAATGATTTTCTCATTCGAAGTATTTCGCTGTGTTTTACGATGTAGCAGGGAATGGCTGCCGATTTGAAAAATCCAGATCATGACACTGTTATTCGTCTGATCAATTATTCAATCACGATCATAAACGAAGGCTTCAAGGTATTCAAAGAACGAGTGAAACATCGGAGTCAAGAAAGTAATCGAATCCAATTGGAAGTTACTAAAGAGTTTACACAAAACATATCGGTTAAAGTTAACAACGTAAGGAAAAGTTTGTCTCAGAAAATTGCCTGATGATCATTAGATTCCAGTCACTGCTGCGAATCGTCATTTTGATAATTATGATTACTTCTTTTGCTGATTCTCTTTCGCAGACGTTTCTCACTATTCGAAGGTCGATGAACACTACGAAAGAGGAGTCAATTGAAGAAGATAAATGCAGAAAATGGCGTTCTGATTATCACGAGGCGGGAATAAAATTATTGGGAAATTTGAGTTCCTGTATCAAAAGTGCAATGGACAAGGTGGCCAATCCGGTGGAACGAATCCACGGGATAGCCTACGAAAAGATAAAAGCTCTGAGGCAGTTTAAAGCTACCGTACGTTTTTGTCATGAATCGGAATCTGATTGTGTTGATGTGAGTAATAATAAATTCTCCTACAAAATGGTTTTCAGTGCTTTTCATTGAGTCAAAATTGCCCTGGAAATTTGGCCGTGAAATTTAAAAATTGACCAATTAGCTTACAGCATTCGATGTTTTTTTTCAGGACAGTGAAGTCGTAAAAAGCATTTTTTACTGGTTCATCATACACACCCTTGAAGATTTTGATGATTTTATGCAAGCAACTGGCAGATCCAGCATTGTAAATGCCGTGTATAAGAGTCCCTTGTACGGTGACTTCATCGAAAAAGAAAACATTGTTTTTAAGCATACGGAGTGTGCGTTGGTCATCTCTTAGACCGATTAATGTCTTAGGCCATTAAATTATCAGATTCATTGGTATTGTCAAGTAATAAAAAATTCGTAATTTAGCCTAAATGCACTGCTAATTATTCGAAGAATTCTTTTTCAGTGAAAAATATTACATTCGTTTTCCAATTCGGTGTCGTTCTGTCGCCGAATATTCACAGTTACTCGAAAAATTTGTATTTGACCGAGAAGTACAATGAATTTTTAATTCCATTGGCATTTCCTTCGTGAATATTCTCCGTTATTCAGGTGATTTTTTCCAACTCCGTTATCATTCAATTAACATAATTTTCATTTAATTCGTCGGCCTTTAACTGTCGAATGTCTTTACAAAACGATTCTCAGCGGTAGGGATGAAAAGCCCAGCGAAATTCAGCGAATCGCAGAGCAAGTTTCAAGATGTTTGAAGAGCGTTATTTCAATCAAGTCCAAAAAAACTTTGCACAAGCTTAGGATGCTTGGAAGAAAAAATTTCGACTGGAGTGTTCAGCAAGATTTTTCCATTCGTTTGAAAATTGCGTAATTTATATAAATATAAATACCGGTGAAGTGCTGTCCGGTCCTCAAGTTTGGTGGCACAGTGGAAAAGAGTGTCCACCCAGGATCACACGAAATACGTCAATTGTCAACCAAACAGTTGAGTGTTATAATAATAATGGATTGCCGTTTACATCGAATTTAAAAAAAAAAAAAAAAACAAAAAAACGTGCAAAATAGTCAAAGTATTAAATTCAAGAATTCTCCGAATTTATAGAATTTCGAAAAAATCCTGCGCTTCAAAGATTGCAACAAGAAAATAATTTTTCTAGAAAAATGAGTCAGAGTCGATTCAATTTTTCTCTTAGAATAGCGAATACACAAATTAATATGAGTGTACAAAAAGCGATTGAACGAACGTTTCGTTGCCCGGACGGATGGATATGTGAAGTGACGTTTTTTTGATGGACGGGAATCGAGATATTGTATAATCGAATGTGGCGGGGTGCTTGCTGACACAACGTTCAACCGCGATCATCCTCGAGGGAGAAATATTGTCGACGAATTTGTAGATTTGGAGCAATGTGATAAATTCACCGTCAAATCATTCATCCTCGCGGTCTCTTCCTTTTGCATTGATTTTCCTTCCCTTGGGCTATTCGTTGATCCTTTTTTTGCCAGTACGACGAACCGAGTTGAAAAATTTGGTATAGAACTACTTGGATTCCGTTCCCAATGAAATCTGAATTTTTCAAATGGCAAAAGTCTTTTTTCCTCAGTTTCATCAAACACACAATGAGCTCCGTATTTTCGGGGATGGTTTTCGGTGAAGTGTGCTCCTCGTTCGAGACTTTCGCGTATGTTTCGTCATGAGAAACGAACCAATTAAGCTTTCTTGTCGTACGAGCGCGTGCATTCATTACCGATTTCATGCTTCAACATCCGATTTCTCTCTCTTTCTCTCTCTTCTCTTCGCTATTCTTGAGTGAGAGTTTCTACGAGTTATCGTACGAAAACGGCTCCATTAATTCGCCATCAATTTACACTCGAGATATGTCGCGTGCACGCATTCCTCGACTCGTTGCTTTTCAATCAACCGCTCGATTGAAGGAATCCAATGCTAACTCATATTTAAACAGTTTTTAATGAGTCACGAAGCAGATTTTCCTCAAACTCCAACGCGTCGCTATATCACTCACGAATATTTGTATATTTTTTTCAGAGCCTGCGAAATATTCGCGCGATTATCTAGATATTTGCGTTGGAGATCGAAAATCCTCGACGATGGAACACTCCGAAATTCCTCATTTTGACAATAACCGAGCACTTCAATCATTTCTTTTCACCTAGCAATGATGGGGACCATCAATTCACCAATTTTGTTCTCTTTTTTGGAATTTCTGACTGTACAAACGCATCAAAACATCTGCGAGAACTTTATAAAAAACTTCTCAATCCCTCGTCGATGGGTTACGAGGAATCGGAATTCAAATTCGAAAAAAATAATTGAAGTTGTGCGAGTGAGAATAAAATTGAAAAAACAATCTTTCGACCCTTCTCATTTAACTAAAAATGACTCATTCGAGTTTTACTCCATACAATCTTCAATCGTCAAGAGTTTTATCTAAATGCTTTTTCAGAAATATTGTTCTACAATCTAATCGATGAAACGTGATAAATTATAGCTTTGGCAGTTCCAAATATTTGTCTTCAATCCCATCGATGTCGTGTTTATCGGCCTCGGATCTACTGATGCTCGGCAACCGAATATAGGCTTTTCTTATTCCATTGATTGCATACGACAGAACATTGACATTTGAGCTGAGCTTGAACGTTACTTACTCAGCTCGAAAACTGGAACAAAGAATGAGTGCAAAGCAATTATCGTTATCGATTAATTCGTCACTGATGACTGCATGTTCGTTTATCTCATCGTCATACGAACTCGTATTGCTTCGGTTCTCCGACGCCTTTGATCCGCCAAAAAATCAAGAGCCCACCGGTCCTAGGGATACAATTGGACAATCAGATTCTCGGAAGTCTCGCTCCTCTAAACTTCTCAATCGTGGTTCTGCGGTCGTCTCGTTACAAATATCGACTTTCCTTACCTGCTCGAAAAAAGGGCAACACGAGGGCCATCGATCGCCCTGAACTCTTCATTTCCGCTAACACGACCTGACTCCAGGAAGAGCTACATCGAGGCGCCATTTTCTCACCGGCAGCGATTCGGGTTCCGAAGTCACTGAGAAAAACTTGAAAGGATCGTTGTTCCCTGTCTGGATCATGAACGACTCCGTCGACCCCTGGTTGTACGTCGGTTTTTCCATCATCATCGCCGTGATTTGGGCCTTAATCCGCTACAGCGTTAAAGCGATCTGTAAAAGATTGTGGGACAACTGCTTTAGATCGATGAAAAATAAGGCCGTAAAAAAATTTCGGGATGCGGCGACTCAAACGGAGCCGATGACAGCGTGGCAAAGTTCGAGTCACATTTTCGACGGTCTAACCGCGGGGATTTACTGAAACTTTGAGATTTACGGAAAAAGTTTGTGAAGTGAGGCCAGCCCCGAAAACCGTGTAATTAGTTCATGTTTTTCGTTAATTTGTAATTTTCATGAATAAATTATCATCCACCGGAAGCAGATGATTTGAATCGTAATTTTTCCAAATTTTTTTGGCTTTTTCTTTTCTCTAAAAACTCCCTCAACGTTTGAACAAGGTTTGGAAGGTTTTATCGCATGTTTTTCAAGTAAACAAAATAACGACTAGTCGGAAAGTGGCTAATTTGGCAACAAACCCGTCGTCGATGTGTTCGCAGAGGTACACGACGTCTTCGGATAGGCGCTGCCAAGTTTGGTTTGTACTCGGGGGACAATGAGGTCCGCGAAACGCGCCAAAACGAAAAACAGAGTGGAATTTTCGAAGAGACTATCGTCGCTGGCGGTGCTCTCGGTGAAAGTAGAATGAGGATAGTCGTTGAACGGTGGAGCGAAGGGGAAGGGAGGAGGTGAGAGAAAACTGGGCTGGAAGCTTCCGGCTGTTTCTCGGAGTCTCTCAAGGGCCACGGAAAGGATTTCCTCTTAAATTCCTCGAGCGACGAATCTTCGTGAGCTCTCTCTCTCTATCTTCCTCCCTCACTCTCATTTTCTTTGACTCTATTTCCTCTTCTATCTTCGCAAAAGTTACTTCCGGTTTCCGTCTCGCAGCTGTCTTACCGGTAAAAACCGGACGGGCACGTATACCTCGTTAGCAAATCATTAGCAGACTCAACAACCAGACGGATGCCAAAACCGTTTTTAAGAGCCTTCCCTTTTCAGCCAACTACTTCAATTTTTTTATTTCCTCCCTTTCAGAATCAACGGAAATGAAACTCTTTTCGTAATTAACAAATTTCGTGTAAACTGCTCGGATTCGCGAGGCTTTCACTCAAGATTCACAAAATTTCGTGAAATTATTAAATTTCCTGAAGCATTACAATACCCGTTGGCACAGTCACCAGGATAATCGGTCTCGACCACTGGAATCTCCTTTGTCCCCGCTTTATCACGCATACAACGCGGCATTTCGATGGAAAAACAATTTACGATTCACATACGTTTACACAGCATTATTTGAGGGGCTGAAAGTTTTGTTGGATAAAAATCGAGGTAAAAATTCTTCCTTACCGGCTTATCTTCGAGTACAAATCTCTGCAGAATAAGTTTCGTTGGAGGATTGAGAAAATGCGGCGGATACTATTTTCAGGGTGACAAAATAAGAAGAGCTGTTGTCTTCGTGTACCGAGCGTGCTATGTATTCAGCTGAAGAGAAAACTGCAAAACTCCATTCACGACTCTCCTCTAGTTTTTAGTTTTTGCCCAAACTTTTCTACTGTGTTTATACGGATAGCTCTGTATACGTATATTCCTTTAAAGAGGCTTGTCTTCCCTTTCTTCAGCACAGAAAACTAATTCAAAATCGCTGCGCGAGAGACAGCCATCCCTCTCCCTCCCTCCCTCCCTCCTTCTCTCTTTTTCCAGCTCCCTCGCTCTCTCCACCTCGTTATACAAAGTATGAAGAAACTTCCTGTGTACGGTACACACCGAGGAACTTTTTCGCCCAAAGAGGGAGAGAATCTTCCGAGAAGGATCGTAAAAAGGGCTTTTGTTTCTTACAGTTATATACTTTCTGCCGGAACATGTTATTCCATCCGCTCGAGGAAGTGACGTACTTATATACACATTTAAATATAGCCATGTACGAACCGGAATGCTTCGCCCCACTAAAAATATCATCCCTTCCTTAAATCCTTAGGCGACCTCGATTCCCCTCATGAACGAATCTAAGATAAAGTGGGACGAAAAATGAGCCAGTGAAGTTCTGCACGAAATTGAGTTATCTAATCAGGTATAAAAGACACATTTTCAAAGATTCAAAGCACGTTTGTCATTTTAATTACTCACTTTACGATTGTTTCTGGTATTGATAGGATTTTCTAACTTCCGATTTGCAATTGTAGAAAGAATTTGCGTCCTCGGTCTGTAGGGGAAGTGAATTAAGGGAGCGTCGGAGCTGATTTGACCAATTTTCGGTACAAGCTTTTGAGTTCACTTCGTATTCCATGGATTTGGAAAGAGATTTTGGTTTTTCATACATCGGAAAACCCATGCGTGTGCACGACGGAACGTAGGGATGCGAATAAAGAAGGAAGGAAGTGGATAAGGAGGGAAAACGTGATCTGGAATCTTCTGTGTAGTTTCTCGCTGTACGAATACTATATCTCGATAGAATCAAACGGAATCCCGATCTATTCTCGGAGCAGTAAGAAATAGCAAGCTGAAATAGTACGCGAAATGGTGAAATACCCATAGGAACAACTTGTTTTATTTTCCTGTCGCCTGTACATGCTCGTCGCTGTATATATATGAAATATTTTTTCCGGAGAACACACAAAACCAGTGGCTCGGGTCGCATTTTTATTTAAATTTCACCGAGATCCGTGACCGCCCAAAGGCTTTTTTTGCGCGTTTCATCGAATACCGCGTACATCTGAGATGGAAAATTTGGACCGAGGAATTTTTCTGCCTCGCATATTCCCGTGAGTTTCTCAATCCGCGATGAAATTCTCGGTTGAAAAGAAAATGAGTGGATGCTGGGAAGGAGTATCGATCTGGTACTGGAAAAATTCATTGAATTATTCAATTCGGCAGGAGAAAAAATTCATTCGTATGATTTTTATGAAGAAAAAATAAAATAATGAAAATTGAGGGGTCCGGGAGTCGCTGATTTAAATATTAATCGATTGGCTTCAAGGGTTACCGAATTATTGAAATTTATTGGAAAGTTCGTAATCGCTCGAACGTGAGAGTAATTTATATAAATTCGTGATGAAATATCGAATGAAATTACACTCGAATTGGATGAAATTTATGTGCGTATGTGATTCGACTAGCATAATATTTAGAGGAAAAATAATCCTCGTTTCAATACTTCTCTCATTGCTGCGGAGAAGTTGGTACGATTTCACGAGCGGACGAAAGTTTGCTGAGTCTATAAAAACTGCAGTGAACTATAACTTGAGTAAATAACCGTCTAAATCACCAAAGTATATTTTTACGAAGACACACGAAAAAACAAAAGCTATCGACTTTAAAACCGGAAATTTATCTCTCCGGGTTCGAGAATAAAGGTGGAAAAGAGATCGAGAAAAGAGAGAGAGAGAGAGGGCAAGAAAGACAGGAACTTTTATATCCTCGAATCGAGGGCAATCCCCTATCTGGCTTTTCTCCTTTTCAGCCATCTTCCGCTCCACTAGTTTTCTTTATATTTTTCTTCATTCATTTTCTACTACACACTCTACCAAGAATATTGAAGCGAGTCGAATTAACTAAGAGTTCTCAGATGAGGACATGAAATTTAATAAATTATCCAACTATTTCACATGAAAGTGCATCACTTTCTCAAGAGCTCTCGAAGCCTTTGAGAAATTAGTAAAAAGTTGAACGATACAACGAAAATCGAAATGTTCGTCGATCAAAATGCAGTTTGGTTGAACAGAACTATGGTGGATTAAATTTTTTTTGTTTTTAAGCTAACTACTGTGCTGCATGCTAGCCAAACGAGTGCCAAATTTTCAAAACTCTTTTAGACTAAGTTCACAATTTTTCAAAGAACTCATTCAATTTTAAATAAAAAATTTTTTCGCTTAATGAACAATTAGATGCGACAGTGAAGCGATTAAATTTAAAAAAAAATCGTGGTGGATTTGTAGACGATCAGTCAAGGAACAAAATGAGACGTGGTGCAATAAAATCGGTGAAAAAATGCAGCTCATTATTTGACAAATACCAGTGAAAATGTGTCATCGCGGAGATTTGCATTTATCAATTGATGGTTTTGTAAAAATGTCGTTTTTAATATTTTCAGCTTTCAAACTCATTGTCATTGAAAAATAAAAAACAGTTGAATCCACTAGATTTTCCTCTGCAAATGCATTTTGTTGAACAAACGAATTTTTTTCTTTTACGAATCGGAAAGGATTTCGTGATTTTTTTTGAATTTTCGAAAGTGAAATTCTTCGTCATGATTCAACCGATTACAAAACTGTTTGGTCAGCGAATATTTGCCATCGTCGCTCGTCCGCTGACGGAGCTTTTTCTGTAACCGATCGACCGGTCTTGAAGAATCTCACGTTCAGTGTCACGAGGCTCTTAAAAATTCGTCTGCCTTAAAATTGACTTCGAATGTGTTTTCGTTGACGAGCCGAGTCGATTTTTTTTCTCACTCCGTGCCGTTTTCATGCGTTTTTTTTCTCTCTCTCTCTCTCGAAATAAGCCGCGAGTTTTCGTTGGTGCGCGAAACAAGAGAAGAATGAACTTTGGCGAAATGACCGTTCACTCGCCAGCCCTTATCGTTGCTCCCCCTCGAGGAATCCCTCCCGCGCTCTTATACTTTTTCGCATCTCCGCAACAACTCACGTCGGCGAGATAAACTAGCAACGAGAGGGACGAAGAAAAAGCGAGGGGGAGTAACGCAGGAGAAAGAAAAGCAGCGAAGACTGTCTTTGTAGGCATTACTCGTGGCCGTGGAACTGGCGCCGCGTGACTAGGGGTAGTTTTCTCACCCCCTTCCTTTATTTTACTCACTCTTTGTATTTATGAGACGCGTGGTTATCTTCACGGGCCGTTATACCGTTTTTTCCGTCTCTCCTTTTCGGGGATGCCATCTTTTATAGCTTCTCGATCGTCTCAGCCGGCGCCTCTTGGTCTCGCGGCTCAATCTTATTTTCCCTTCAACAATAAAATCGATCTTCCGATTCCATAAACATGTTCGTATATATTTACTGACACTAAATCGAGTCTCTTCACTCGCTTTCTCTCCTCTGTCCTTCGTTTTTTGGCTGATTGCCAATGAGCGGTCGCGATTCAATAAAATTCGAGTATCCACGAGCATTTGTACGTCCAAGTGCGGAGAAAACTACTGCAAAATTCTCCCTCAACTCGCATCTTCCGTCTTCCTCCCCTCGAGTCTTTCATTTCGATCTCCAAACCCCAAGTTGAACACTTCTTTGGCCGAATTTCGTGGAAGCTCCATAAAAAACGTGTGTGACGGACGTCGACAGAAGTTCCGAAGAGATGCGTGTCCACGAGAAATTCGAGTGACAGAATCCCTTTCTCAGCCGGCGATATTCGTTTCAGTGGCATCATGAAATATGAGATCGAAAGTGATACGGAGTTGGAATATCCGAGAGGGCAATGAAGAAATAGAGCGGTACGCGCGCGCAGAGGCAGAAAAGCTTGGAGGAATGCGGCGGGGAGGTTGGGATGGGTGCTGATAGTTTTCAGCTAATTTAGCACCCCGTGGCTAAGCACACGAAACCCGCTCGTTCATCACGCCGCTTTTCTCTCTTTCTCAGTTTCCTTGGGAAATATCCTGTGGGATTGGAGAGGCAGCAGGAGCAGGCTACGGCGGGAGGTTTGTCGGAGGGAAAAGTAACTCAGCGGGTGCGGGGGCGGGTGGAGGCAAGACAAATTGCGTTGGTTCTTCGGGGGAGTGGGCCGGAGAAGAGGGGAGTATATCTTGGGCAATTGGCAAACGTTGGGATTACCAGCCTTTTTTTTCTCTTTTGTCCTCCCTTTATCGGGCTGATATGCCCTTGGTGATTACATACTTTCTGTACATACACATATAAAAAGTGGATTCGGATCGGGCGCCTCCGGAAGGCCACAAAATGGCAGGCTGCTGCCACTTGATACGCCCTTCCGTCGCTCCAAGGGGCGGAAGAGCGCGCCATCTCATTTGACATCTACAGAGCAAGCCCGCACCCTCATACCTGAACGTGTGTGATTGCAGGAGGGACGCGCTCTTTTCCACGTTTGTTTGCACCCTCGTCGCGAGAGGCTACGGGGCAAAAAGAAAAGAAGGAAAGAAGTTTTTGTTTTTTTTTCTACTTCTTTTTTTGCTTCTTCTTCTTCTTCTTCTTCTTCTTCTTGGCCGGAAGAGCGGACGATTTTCTCCGATCGGCCAAACACACCGACGCACATACTCCGATACTCGAACCTATACATTGTATGCCCAGCGAGGTTTAAACGTTTCTTCGAGAGAAAAGAACGCAATTTATTGCGAACAGACTCTGCGAGAAAAGCACAACGAAGAGAGACATCAAACTCACCGGAGAGTTTCGTCGTGGCTCTTTTCGAGCGTGCTATAATAAAGACGATGCTCCTTTGGGTACACACACACACATCCAACTTTATGTTCTCACATTCCCTATATGTTTATATACACTCGTGTATGTCTCTTCGGTGAAGTACGAGTAATATATCCTTCAAGAGAAACGCTGCGCGGGGCTGCAATGGGATTGAGCTTTCGGACAGAGTGGCAACACTTTATGGAGAAAATAAATAAAAACGCGTGCTCCAGCACTGAAATGAAGAGAGAGCGGCCTGATCTCGGGGCATCAAACGCCACGCATATCGGATATTAAAAGTCAGGGGGCCATGCGTCGCAAAAGCCATTCCATTTTTGAGACTCGAGGCGCTTCGTCGCGGCCTCGTCATCGCGAATATTTTCTTTTTTCGTCATTGTTTCGAAACGGGGACGAAATTCTGTCGCAGGAGCGTCGACGATGCGCCGTTTTTTTGATCAAAGATTTCGTGATAAAGGAATTTCACATTTATTTGAAATTCGTCTGCCCGGCCAATTACGAATGAGAAAGAACGGTTCGTACGAGAGCTTGAAGCTCTCGGAAATTATTCGACGCACGATTTCCAGTTGGCGTGAAAGAGCCTTTATAAATAGAGGATTTCGGGCGAGAAATTTCGGACAGAAGAAACACAAGGCACGTGCGAAAAAATTGGCTGTAATGAAAGAAAAAAAATTTGATTCCCGGCGTTATCGAGGGCCAGGAGGCGAACGTGAAGAGGGAGAAATATTTTGAAAGAGAATGCGAGGACGAGCGAGCCCGAGGAAAAGAAGAATAAAGTATTTTTTTTGGGGATGAAAGTGGGCTGTGTGTAGAACAACAGAGAGCAGAATGTCTCTGTCCCACTGCGAAATCACTTGGAGGCTTTATCTGTCCCGAAGAGGGTGACGCGGCGTGACCACCATCCGCGATATCGGACCTGCCAGCGCGTTGCGTCGCTCGATGCTCGATTTTTGCACGGCCTTAAATTGTCTCCGCTCCCGGGCGACGAACCCTCGAGAATAATCTATTCGAATCCTCCCTCTGCCTCTCGCCACTTTCCCTCTCGATGGCCGTTGCCTCGAGTGCCTCGAGTCCGTCGCGACAAGCTTTTCTACCATTTTTCCTGCCCATAAAGAATGATAAAGAAAAATAAAGAGCAGGAGCCCGAGAGATGAAATGTCAGAAATATTTCACGATAAAACATAAGGGCCCGTTTATGAAACATTTTATTTTTCCACCCTTCATTTCTGAGCTCAAGTGTTACTTGATTTCGTGGCATCTTGGCCCTCTTTTTATTAATAAAAAATGAGTATAATCGAGAGCGTTGGGATTTTTTGTATTCAGAGCTTTCCTCGTCGGATTAAAAATTTATTTGATTTTGAAATATTTCAGATTTATATTTATTTCTTATAAATTAAATTAAAAAAAAAACTAAACTTTTAATATTACTTTTTATGTAAAATTTTTATTTAAATAGAAAATTATTCAATAAAAATTCTAATAAAATAAATAGAAAGTATTCATATTGTTAATTGAATTATTAAAGTTTATATTTTAAATTAATTAAAAGAAATTGATTATTAAGTTCTTTTTTTATTATTTATTAAAGCCATTATTGCCTTTTAGGCTTCAGAATATTTTATGCACATCCCCCTCTCTTCTCCCTCATACTTTATTCAGTGGTTTAAAGTAAAAAATAAAAAAACATTCCTATTCTTTATACTCGTACTCCTCGCTCGACTTTCTCCTTCCTTCTCTTTCTCAGCTTTATTATCACCCTTCATTTTCCCTATTCGTCCATAATATCCTCTCTGTTACTTCTCTCTCCTTTGTCTTTAATTATTAAGTTAAAATAAATAAAAGATGAACAATTAAAGCTGTAAAAAAATTACTATAAAAAATTTTTAATTCTCAATTTTATGGAAATTAATGTTTTATTTTACTCACTTTGTCTGTATATTCAAACGCAAGTCCTCCAAATGTGGATTTTCAAATTCTCTCAACCTCCACGTCGATAATGACACTTTGCTTTTCATCACGAGTCAAACAAGACCCTTTGGGAGAACGAAAATAATCGAGGCTGCACGAGAAACACGCTTGGACGAAACCGTGGATCGCAGGGCGACAGGAATGGACATGCTGACGATCGCCCTTTATTAAAGAGCGAGAGAGAGAGAGAGAGAGAGAGCCAAGCACGAAAATGATAGAGGCTTTATATCAAGTTTGCAAACCACGTGTGTGACAAACTTTGTGTTTCGCTTGCCGTTAGACCAAGTTTTGGGATGGAGGGAGATCAGGCTCAAAGTCTGCAATCGCTTCCCAGTGTCATAGCTGTCTCGTCACGCGTCGTTTCACTTTCAAATTTACTATTACACTAAATTCCTCTGATAGTTCATTAAACCCTTGTACAAATAAACTCGAATTCGTTACTGTTGATTTTTCTGTTGCTCCAAACAGAGGCTGTGGAATAATCTTTCTCAACAAATCGATCGAACTGAGGATAGTGCAGTTGCTTCAAATCACTTGAATCTCATTCGAAGTCCGATCTGCCAGCATAAAAAAATTTGAAAGTGAAACTTCCAACGACAACGACCGTCGATACTCGACGATAAAAAATGCGATTCTCAGGATTCGAGTTATGTTGCTCTCCCACAAAAAGCTATTTCTGCTTCCACCGAAATTTGGGCCATTAATACACTCATTATGAAGCTATTCATGTCAAAAGGATAAAACTCCGTCGTGCTGACGTTCACCCATGACCTGCGGCCGACCACGTGACCACACGCGTTTTCGATCGCATAGAATTTACGGTGAGGTTCTTGGCGAGGTGCGAATTGGCTGAAGGACGCCAGGAGAGAGCCTTTTGCATTAAACGGGAGGAAAAGGATGTGAAGGGGCGTGCGAGGTCGGGCTCGCCATCTCGTCGCGGTTATTCCACTTCAATCTCACTCTCTTTCTCTCTCGCTCTTCGTCCGCCTTCTCCTTTTTCCATCACTTTTCCCATGCGATATGGGCAGTAGACTGGGCTTCCCTGGAGTGTGACCACTGAGTTTCGGTCCCCGTGTCCGCGTTAAATCGTTTCCCATCGTTGTACGTGCTAATGCATGCATTTTACCGCCACAAAAGTCATCTCTCCTCCCTCTATATCTATGGATCAGTCGATATAACTCGTCGCGGTTCGAATTTTCCTGCGAATCGTCCACCCTAACAATGGAAGCAATTTCATCTCGAAATCTGAATCGATCTCGTGATCCAATTTACCACGAATCCTCCATTTCCCAAAATGAAAACGCCTTTCGTTATACCTACACGAAAATATCTCCGAGCAAGAATAAACCCGAAACGGAAATATCCCCGAGCGAAAATATCCCCAAACGAAAATAATCCCGAACGAAAATATTACTGGCCCAAATATCCCCTGGCTTAAATATTCCCTGGTCAAAATATCCCCTGGCTAAAATATCCCCGGGCCAAAATATCCCTGGGCCAAAATATCCCCGGGCAAAAATCTCCCCAAACGATAATATCCCTAATCCAAAATATGCCCAAACGAAAATATCCCCTGGCGAAAATATCCCCAAACTAAAATAATCCCATACGCAAATATCCCGAAACGAAAATATCCCCGGGCGAAAATATCCCCAAATGAAAATATTCCCAAACAACAATAACTCCAGACGAAAATATCCACGAACGAAAATAACCCCAAACGAAAATATCTCTAAATGAAAATATCTCCGAACAAAATATCCCCGACCGAAAATATCCTCAAACGAAAAAACCCCAAACGAAAATAACCCTAAACGAAAATATCCCCGACCGGAAATAACTTCAAACGAATATAATCCTGACCCAAAATATCCGCAAACGAGAATAACCCCGAAAATTTTAAAAATGATCTCCAACTATGGATTTCAAACATGTTTCACGCGATTCGATTCACGAGTCGAATGAGACAAAGTTGTACCGACCGAAAAAAAAATTTCGAAGGTAGTAGACTATGAAAAATTGTCAAGGTTCGAAAATTTTTTTAATTTTTGAAAATTTCAAAAATCAAAAAACGACCTCCCACGATGCGTTTAAAACATGTTTTACGTGATTCTGAGTTGAATGAGACAAATTTTTAGCGACCGGAAAAAAAAATTGTGGAAGGCAATAGACTATGAAAAGTTGCTAATGTTCGAAAATTTTCGAATATTTGAAAAATCAAAAAAATGACCTCCAAATATGGGTTCGAAACATGTTTCACGCGATTCTGAGTCGAATGAGACAAAGTTGTAGTGACCGAAAAAAAACAAATTTTCGAAGGCAATAGACTATGTAAAATCTTCAAGGTTCGAAAATTTTGAAAAATTTCGAAAATTTCAAAAATTTAAAAATGTCCTCCAACGATGGATTTAAAACATGTTTTACGTGATTCTGAGTCGAATGAGACAAATTTGTAGCGACCGGAAAAAAAAAATTGTGGAAGGCAATAGACTATGAAAAGTTGCTAATGTTCGAAAATTTTCGAATATTTGAAAAATCAAAAAAATGACCTCCAAATATGGGTTCGAAACATGTTTCACGCGATTCTGAGTCGAATGAGACAAAGTTGTAGTGACCGAAAAAAAACAAATTTTCGAAGGCAATAGACTATGTAAAATCTTCAAGGTTCGAAAATTTCAAAAATTTAAAAATGTCCTCCAACGATGGATTTAAAGCATGTTTCAAGCGATTCTGAGTCGAATGAGACAAAGTTGTAGTAGTGACCGAAAAAACAAAATTTTTCAAAGGCAGTAGACTATGGAAACATTCCAAAGATCGAAATATTTGAAAAATTTCTACAATCGAAAAAATGACCTCCAAAGGTTTGAAACCTGTTTCACATATCCCCGAGCGAAAATATCCCCAAACGAAAATAACCCGAAACGAAAATATCCCTGACCGAAAATATCCTCAAACGACGATAACCCTAGACGAAAATATCCCCGAACGAAATTAACCCCAAACGAAAATATCCCCAATTAAATATAGCTGTAAGCGAATCGATAACGACGAAATGGAAATTTCATCGTTACGGATCGAAAATACACTTCGTTTTCGAATATTTTCATATGAATTAAAACTCTTTCATTTCTCCTCGTCGTTGCGACTTTCAATTGTTGATTTTTCGTAGTTATTTCGAAAATTCAAATTTTCGAACTCCGTGGAAGTGTGAGAATGTTCAGGGGAGAAAAGCGACTGCGAAAATCATTTTCGAAAATGGGAAAAATGAAGAAGCCGAGCGGATACAAACGAAGAGAGCAATAATTTTTTGTGGGCGAAGCTAATAAATAAATGTGGGGGGGGGGGGTGGTTTAATTATTCACCGCCTCCAGCGGAAGACTGGCGGTGGTATATAACTTCATTATCACGTCGCTATATCAGAATTAGCGAGCGAGCGAAAAAACAGTAACGAAGCTCTTGCGAAAGAACTACTGAGAAGAAAAAATGGCGCGAGATCGTTGGCAGCTTCGCTTTTGCTTCCTTTATTTATTCGATTTTTTCGGAGCCACCCCATTTGGCAAAAAGCCGATGGAAGATGCTCGGGGAAAAATGAACGAGATTCGTTCGACGTCCAGGTTTAAAATATAGAATTTTTGGGGGCCCTGAACCTTCCGTGTATATCCAGCTCGCCCCGGCCATAAATAAATTAATTCGCCTGGTGCTGGCTAATTGACAAATCGGTAATCTTGCGGCCTGTTACATCCGGAATCGTAAATGATGGCGCAATAAAAGAGCCTTCTGGCCCAACCACGTGTTTGAGAAACGTAGGAGCTATCAAAGCGTGGATGAAACGACGATGTTGTGAGAGAGTGAGAGAAAAAGGAAGGAATAGAGAGAGACGGAGAGCGGAAGAGCGGACGGGAGAACCGTAACCTCGCTACGGGTGGTCTTTTCCGCTCAGGAAAATCGGCTCAAAAGTACGTCTCACATCCTAGCCTGTTTCAGGTGTCGTTGTCGTCCATATACAGGGTGTTACATTATGAATATTTAAGGGGAGTGTCAGTGTGACAAGCTGAAAAATGAGGCATTTTTTGGGATTTTTTTTTTGAAAAAACGTCTAGATCAAATTTTTTGAAATTTTGTGTATTCATTCTAGAAGTAATAAAGTATATGAGGAAATTTCTTTTTATCTTAGTACATTTTATTAAGGAGAGGAGCGCTCGCAAAATGGCGTCTCACAAAGACTTCCCGACG
This sequence comes from Venturia canescens, assembly GCF_019457755.1. Taxonomy (NCBI): domain Eukaryota; kingdom Metazoa; phylum Arthropoda; class Insecta; order Hymenoptera; family Ichneumonidae; genus Venturia; species Venturia canescens. The sequence continues at coordinate 8,100,576 of NC_057425.1, forward strand.
GTTGTTATTAGCAGCCAAGCATCTGAAATAAAAAATTCAAAAAGATTATTAAATTATAATAGTACTGCTGTGGCAGCATCGCAGGAAATTGAAAAATTTTGATTAGAAAAAGAATGGCGACGACCATTTGAAAAAAAATCGAGTCTTACACAAAAATTTTGCAGTCAATTGTTATTAAAAAAAAGTAAACAATTAAGAAAAACTCTACGATGCGACGATAGCGATAAGTTTTCTGAAGAGAATCCTCTTTGACCGAAGTAGATTGGACAAAATTTGACAGTGTTGTCCTGTCAGCCAGGTCAAAAAACATGCTTTCGAGAAAAACGGGTTTAAACTTCTGAGACGATGAAATTCAACGATGTAACTTAAATATTAACATAAAACAAGTTCTTACCGATTATTCTGCTATCCCTGGACCATGCAGAAGCTCTTCTGCGCCCAAGTTCTTTCTTTTTTTTCCCACTCTTATATTCCCCCTCAACACAAATTGAGCTCTGGATCAAATCTCTCATCAGAGTTTTCTCAATGAATCGGAACTTGAGCTCGGATTCACAACGACGGACCAGTTTTTTGACAATTCATTCGCTGTCAATTATTTCGAAACGTTTTCAAATGAGAATCGATCGGAAGAGCGCAGTCCAAAAGATTCGATTCGATGGACGACCTCGGACCGAACGTTTTGAGAATGAACCACTCGATGGAACGTCCTGTAGAGGTTTTGTCCACGAGAGAAAGGGAACGCGCCACCGACGAGGGCAAATGGCCAAAACGGTAATGTGCCATTGCCCGGGGGAAGAGGAAGAGAGAGAGCCTCGTTCGTTATACAGCTGGAAAAGCTTGCACGCGAAGAGCGCGGGAAGGAGAGAGGGTTCCATGAAGCAGAGACTGGTAGTTCTCATTTCCGGTTTTGCGGTCGAATTCCCGCCTCGTTTATATGTATATTGGACATCTTTCGAATTTTTCATTAAATCGATCTCGCGATCCTATATTACTTGCCTTTTTATTTCTCTCTTTTTTCCTCCGGATGGGGATCACGAGCGATCGGGGAGAGAGACACGGAGAAATTCGTGGCGAACTGGAGCAATTGATAAAAGTTGACATTAATTGAGAAGGTTTTGGGGTTGTGTGCGTGACTATTTCGGTCTCGAGTTTCATTTTTCGGGAAGATATTTTCAGGGGAATTTCAGGCGCTGGAAATGAATGGTGATTGATTGAAATTTTCATGAATCCTCTTTGAAAAAATTCAATTGATTAAGCCTCATCAATGGAATTTGATCGAATGTCTTTTTTTTTGTGCCATGTTTGATTGAACTGCCGTGATCGAGGACGCGAGCATCCTCGTCGGTGGGAGCACCAGCAATCTAATTACAGGCACGATTTTCATTAAGGCAAAATGATAAATTTTTCATCGTATTGACTTCTTGCTCGAGGCTCAATTGACATCGAATAAAAAAAGTCGACCCAAGGCTTTCTCTCTAGTCGATTTAAATGTCACGGGGGTTGGGGAGTCGAGTTTTTCAGATTCATCTCATCGTCTTATCCATTCGACAATATTGCTATTGGAGCAATCTCGTTTCGCTGACGTTGACTAGGCAGACATTGATTCGACGAGCTCAGGTTTGTGTCGTGCAGCTCGTCACGTACGTAAACGCACGTACGCAAGTTACCGAGGGACTCTGAATAGAGAGTGTTCCTGCGTATATATTTGGATGAATATATACATGGGAATCGAGGCAAAATGGAATGTCGGGGAAGCAAGGGAATCTTTATGTTCATTGACGATCCTAAATATTTTATTCAAACGTAAGAATTTCGGGTAGTGAAACGTCTTATTTAAATATTATGCCGAATTTTTGTGTTCGAGAAAAGATTCAAAAACTATTGTTCGGTGGCTGCAGCTCTTTCTTTCCGTTACTAAACTTTTCATTGAGATTCAAATTAAAAAATGTTCAAATCCATGAATTTTGGTAACTTTTCTCAACATTTTTTGATCCTCGATGTTTGCCATTTGCTGGCAATCCTGATCGAGAATCTTCAGCTCCAAATTCAATGATTTTCCTTCCAATTAATCTGCAATCGATTTTTTCGTTCGAATCTCACGATAAGAGGCTTGAAAATGGGCAAAAACGCCTAGAAAAATGACGAACATGGTCCATTTTGTGCACACGTTGGCTGTTCACGTAGACACGAAGAGGGATTAGTTTGGAAGGGAAGAGAGTGGAGGAAAAAAGGGGTTGGAACGCGAGCGGAGAGGGGCGGGGGTAAAAAAGGTGGAAAAAGCAGGTACTGGAAGGTTGATCGTTCGAGAAGCGAGTATTGTGATTCAATCTAGTGCGCGACCTCTCAATTTTTCCTCAACCCTGTTGGCCCCATGTGAGCAGTATTGGCATACAGTAATATACAAACGCGTGCGTATGTATCTTGCCTTATAGGGTATTAGAGGCGAGGGGGCGCGTGTTACAGCGACCGGGAGTGAGAGAGCAGGAGGAGGGGATTGGGAGAATGAAAAAAAGAGTGCAAAATAAGAAAAAAGAGAGAAAAAAAGTGACTAAACGACTTTGCTTCGGTCCGAACAGCCTCGAACCGGATGCAAACGGAATAGAAATGTCTATTTACTATGTAAAGTGCCACTCTCAGTTATACGTGAATGCAAAAAAGAGAAGAAAGAGTTTGCCGAGGGGAGGGAAAGAGGGAACGAAAGAAAAACTCTTCCCTTATGCCCTCTGCCACGGTGCGCCTTAGTTTTTTGTCAATTTTCAGGGCTTTTCAAAATTTTCGAAACCCTCTACCACCTCCGATTTCGCGTTAAAACGAGAGTGATTTATTTCCGCGATACAAAACACACGCCCGAAAGTGACCTTATTTTTTTAACGTCGCCCCAGACACTTTTTTCTGTCGTATTCTCCTCCTGTTTTTTTATCATTCTTTCTCCCTCTTTCCAACGCGATAATCGATCACTTCCAATTTCAAGATCTCCGTCGTCGTGTCCGTGGCCCGTGACGAACTTCGTCACGGGAGGCTGAGCACCGTCGCGACTTTGCCTCGTCTCCTAACTCTCCGGCTTTCTCACCTTCCCCTCCCTCTTTTACTCCTCCGCGCCTTTCTCTCTTCGGGAACATATTTCATTCCCGCCGCCCCCGGGAAAACGTATGCTTCATACATCCTTTATATTTATATACGCTAGATTACATCCACCTATACGAGTATATTCATTTATGTATAGCATTACATTGTAGACAGAGCATGGAGTGCGCTTTAAAGCCAAGCCTTCCGACGTCGTAATATACTACCTGATAATATATTAGAGGGTTTATCATAACTTTTGCCCAACTTTGCACACAGAAGTAGCCAAATCCTCGCGTTTCTATACCCCTCCATGCCCCTGCCTCTCGTCTTCTCGTGTCGTTCAATTTATACTTGAACCTTTTCACCTACTTTGCAAGCAATTCGAGCAACGAGCTAATCGCTCTTCTCCCATTGTTCGCCCACATTTTTGTATTACCACCTTGCCCGATTCCTCCTCGAGTGCTTTCGAGCTTTCGCCCGTTTTGTTTTGCCCACACGCTGCGGCTCTGTTCCAGTCTTTGGAAATTTTCTCCCTATCCGAATGCCAGATCTTCCGGGCTAAAGGCGACAAACGTGGCGAAGCACGGCGGCGGGGAAGTAACGACAGAGTCGCAGGGAAGCCTGCGCCAGGGGGTTAAAGTCGTTGAAGTATACAGGAGGTTTAAAGTGCCGGATTTTGCTTGCTTACGTAAGAGTCCGTACGTACGTGTCCTGGATATATACGTCTGGTCTTCCGCGCTATCCTGAGCATCTCGAGGCGCACGTATACACGTATATATCGCGAGACGTCCACGAGAGCACGAGCGAACGAGGGTGGAAACGAGAGCGAGGCGATAATCTCGTAGGAATCCCTGGAGAAGTCCTCGGGACACGCACAACGATATCCTCGCCCTGCATGCCTCCCTCCGACCCCTCACATTTTTACTTCATGGGACACACAGCTCGCTCTCTTTTTTCTCGTAAGTAGAAAACATCCGTGCGTAAACGGACCTGCTCTCGGGTTCTGGCTTCCCTCCCCCGTCGCCCCTCCGAGCTCTGCTTACATCGCAGGATTACGAGGATTACATTTATATTATTTATCATTATTTTCTCACTACTTCACTTTCTCATTTATTACTTTTCTTAAGACGGACGCACTCGAGGGAACAGCCGAACTCATCTTTCTGTCACAGGATACGAATGAGGAGTGTTTACTCGGGAAATTGATTTTTTGGTTGCTATAACACCCTGGCGAAGCTAGTGGAAATCGTTGACGATGAGAATTAACGGGAAGTTTCTGCTTTTGAATTTACACGAAAAAATGATAATTGCGTACTTTTAGATGAAAAAATAACGATTTTATTCGAAGACATTTAAACGTGATGCGCACCGTAAAATTCACTCAACGTTTTGTACATTTTACTATCTGCAATATTTGCTATTATAAAACTGAAAATTCCGCGAAATATTAAAAACTTTAGAGCGCGTTCCTCAAAACTTGCTCTCGCGACTCCATGAAAAGGTACTTCAGCACTTCTTCAACATTTGCATCACTTTCGACCGTACTTTTGCGCTCAAAGTTTGAAACAAAAATGTCGAAACGTCGAGAAACACTTGACTGCGAAACGACAGTTGGATAAAACTAGAATTAGGAATCCACTTTCGATGGCTGACTTTCCAGGGTCTGTAATACACTTTGAATAAGCGATTTTCATGGCTGCAAGGTTCGATCGGCTCTCCGTGTTTCTACCCTGGTCTCCTCGGGACGATCTCCTCTTTTGGGCGATCAGGTAGGGTGACAAGATGTATCAAGAGGGTGAAAAAGTAGGAAAAAGATGCGGAGAGAAAAGAAAAGTGTGCAGGGAGGGAAATGTCAGAAACTCGAATACTGCTCGGATCAACCGGGTAAAAGTCTGACGGTTTTCTCAGCGTCGCGTCTCCTCTGTAAGGGTGCTGCAAAACGCAGCCTCCTTCTGTATCCCTACCGAGAGCAAATATTGATGTGACGGGTGATATTCGATCTGTCCTGCGGAGAATAAACGTTTCGCGAGCGTGTTAACGGCTCCTTCCACTAGATTTCGTGAATGTTTCCCTTCCTCATACATGCATTTGCGTCAATATTTAAAGGTTTGAAAAATTTATGAAACGCTTCTTCAAAGCGCTCGAGTTAGCCGAGAGCATCCTAGTTGTTTTATTTCATGGATTTTTATCGTTGCAATTTATATTTCGTGCCAGTTTGGTATTAGTTGCTGATTGTCATTATCGGCTTTTATGGTTATTCGGTCGATAAATTATCGTGGAATTAGCGTAAGAAGGAAATTCGTTTTTTCTGTTTTTGCAATGAGATTTTTTATCTGGTACTTTTGTTTGGTATCGAGAACATTTTCAATGAATTTTTCCAATAGTTAAGGTGCCCGAAGGATCGTATTTTATGGGTGTCTAAATTGGATCGATTTTTACTTCCTAATTGAAGATATAATAAGCACTAAAAATTGTAAATACGTTTTTTCAAAACTTATCTTTTAGCGAATGAAATTACGAGCCATTCATTAATCGGGATCCATCACTAACTGAACCCGAAATTTCACTCGTCCCTGTCGAAAATATAGTTTTTTATGTAAAAAATCGGAAAGAGAACACAACGGGAAATGGATCAAGAAAAAAGTATTAATAAAAAGACAGAAGGCTGTGACAGGAATGGACCAAATCTCAAGACGAAAAAAAATAATACCGAAATAAACAAATACGAGTGCTCAATACCAATTTCTTTCAATCTTTAAGGTAAATATCTTCATTACTAGTAAGACAATCGTCTCGAATTTTTTCCCAAACCTTCATTATACACTTCATTGTATTGTGTACTTTTTCGTAATTTCGTAAGAAGCGTTCATTCGTTATATGGAAAGATGAACGATTTTTTACGCATAGTTCCAATAAGCCTGTGTATTTTTTAAAATATTTAAAAACGTTTATTTCAATAACCAATAAGACGAACCCGTTAAAATTTGAAATGCGTATCAGTCGACTAGCCATTTAAACTCAGTGTAAATTTCAAGACATAAGAAAATCGTTTCGTGCTTGGAACTACCTGAACGAGTTTGGATCGCAATTCGATTCGAGTTTTTCAAATGCTTTCGGTGATTTGGACGACTCTTGAAATCTCTTACAAACTTTGTCAAATATTGAAAGAACGTTTGAATTTTATTGTGCTTGTAAGAGTGATTCTATTGCTCGGTATAGTTGAATATTTGCTTAAGCGTAAGAGAGAATGGGAAAGGAGAAGAAAGGCTTCAGGCCTGGATCCGGATGAGAGGGATGATCTTGCCTCAAAGCAAAACGCGTTGTCGTGTGGAGGATGAGAAAAGCGATGGCGTTGAAGGCTGAGTGATGAGACTCGCGACGATTCACTGTTGTAGCCTTCTCTCGATGATTTTCCAATACGACAAGCTCTTCATCTCTTTTTTCTCCCCTATTTTCAAACACTTTTTTTCCTGTCTTCTTCCTCCTTCCCACCATTTCCGTCTCTGTCTATCGGTCTTCCTCCCTCCTCCAAACGCCTGTTCCAAACTTGTGTACGATTTTCAGATTCTCTCGCTCACATCCCACTGGCTTCGCAGCAGCAGCAGTCGCCGAGGGATATTGGTTATCAATAACAAGACGGGACGTCACCGCGCGTTGGCGGTGACACTGAGAGCTCATGATGTTCTTCATTCCACGTAAGAAAATGCAGATCGAATAGGGTCTGGTTTTTTAAAAATTGAATGCCGAATCTCCGGGATTCAAGGAGCCGAAGAAGAATCTATTTTTCGTGATGATTTTGTGAAAAATTTTCTTATTTATTATTTGCAGGCTCTTTTGATGTTTCAAGACTTTTGATGCTTTTGGAGAAGCCAATCGAAGTTGAAGGGAAAGTAAAACAACGAAGGGAAACGAGTGGTCATAGCGATACGCGGTTGAAAGCTTCTGAATCGTCGATCGCATACATTTGATAGGATGAAAATAGCCAAAGTTCAATTCCCATTCGGAAGGCGGAGCTTCGATTTTGAGATTCCATTACCGAGGAGAGAGCATTGCTGGTTACACAGCCGACGCGAGAGAGGCCTCGAGAAATCAATATTTAAATCTCTAATGGAACTGGCTAGCTGTGAGGCAATTAGACCTCAAGAGCCACTTAATTCGTAACGTAACGTCGTTTTGCGATTGCGAAACTCCCAATTCTCTCCTCTCATTTTCCTCTTGGTTTCTCTCTCTCTCTCTCTCTGTTAACTCAGTCTGTAGGTACAATCGTTTCGCAATTCCGTATCTCCCCAATGGGTGAGAACTCGTTAGTTTTCGTAGGCATTATGACGAGTTTCCATACGTATTATAACCAGCGACGAAAATAATTTGAACCTCGCGATAACAAATCTCTTGAGAATCGTGTCGAAGCGATCCTTCAGAAATTCTATTAAACAAGCTTAGAACGGACTCGACCCACGAATAGCCTCAGGCGCTCGCTTCATTGATAAAAATATCCGCATGAAATTCTCGTCGATGTTTTGAAGAAATTTCAAATGAAAATTAAATTTCTACTGCTTCTTTTTTCCTCCATATAAATTGAGCTGAGCGCTGCTCTCGAGAGTTTATTGGTCATATAAGAACTCAATTGAGAGTCAGGAATGTGTACACTCTTTTTATAAGATTTTATTTTTACTCGACTCTCCACGTTAATGGAAAAATGATAATAAAAATGGAGAATCGAGACTGGCCTGGCTCGTCTATTCGGAAAAAGTCTTTGCTCCTTTTGCTTTATTCCTCTTCCTCATTCCTTTTTATTCTCTCGTCCCTCCCCCCATTGCTAATGAACTTTTGTCTCGCTTTCATTTTCTCTGTTATTTTTATCTCTCTTGCAGCCCTTGTCCATGTAAATTGTCGGACGATATGATTTAACGTCAATTTGAATGGAGAACGTCCATAATGTCGGTTAGCATATATTTGAATAAATTGTAAGTTACGGCTTTATTAAGCCCCGGACGTATTTTTACAAGCTCCACTTTGCTGCCAGTGCCTCACTTCTTTTATTCCTATTTTTTTATACAACTTCCGGAGCTCGCATCAACCGCAACTTTCTTACACCCGCGCCCTCTGGCTTATAAATAAGCTCTCCTTCTCTGCTTCGTTTTTTTCTCTCTCGCTTCTCCTCACTATTTCTCAACCTGTGTCCCTCCGCAATCTCAGCTTTTTTGTCCCAGAGGCCTTCTTCCATTCTCAAAAGTGCCTTTTTCCTTCCCTTTTTTACTCTCCTAATTCTCGAGACCCTTCGCGCATCCCTTAAACCCGTCTCTCCATTCCGCATTCTAACTTCGTCAAAAGAAACTCTATTGAAAATTCTAATTACTCTAACGAGAAGAGCCGAATCCCTGGGGCTAATACAGCCCCGCACCACTGGCTTTTTCTGAAACGAGAATTTCCAAATTCACCGTTTCATAGCCCACCCGAACTTCGCATCGGCATTCAATTTATTTCTCTTTTTCAGCATCCAATTTCTCATCCTCTCACGACCGCACCAAGGCAATTGTGGATTAGAAAAATTATTCTTTCCCTCGGCAATTGCTGATGGGAGAAAAAAACGTTTTCCCATCGCTAATCAAACAATCCGGAATTTCAGTAACTAAATTTCCTTCGGTTCAGACTAAATCTCAATGAATTACAAATATTGGCGGAAGATTGATCGGTTTTATTGGAATGTTGAAAGCCGGGAGTAGCTTCAGTGGAATAGTGACAAGAGAGAGTTTAGCTCCCTTTTGTTTCGTCTCTCTGTTATGGTGGATTCGTGCGTGGATCAATAAATCGCGCGTAGCCAAGTGGTTTGGGTAAAGCTTCGGCTGTGGAGACGAGACGTCGCGAGAGACTCTCCTTCTGAGCGGGATTCCGTGCACGGGAATACACGGGGAAAGGTTCAACGGGAACGAGAGTGAGAGGCAAAGTCGAGCGAGAAATCCCCTGCTCGGGAGATCCTTTCGCCCTGCCGAGGCCAGACGAGACGATGCTAGACCTCTGACTGTATGTGCATCTTTGTATATAGGGATGCTGGGAGTTCGGGGAGATTCAACCGATTCCCTTGATGATACGCGGAGAGTCCGGTCGACCCGGAGCGTCCCATTCAAGGTTTCAGTCGCTTCTACTTTTTTCTCACAACCCATTTTCAAGCGCTTTTTTCTTGTTTATCCTGGCCAACACTCCGTAATTATAGCGCATTATGGTCGTGTAATCTCCTCGAATCCTCGGAATTCATTCGGCTCCGCGATCCTCTCGGCAACGAATTCTACATTTTTGTGTGGAGGAATTTATCTTCGGAGACGGGAGCTTTTGATTTATTCGAGTTTCTAAACTCACCGTGGAAGTAGGTCGAAAATTTGAGAGGCGATAAACGACGATTCAATTTGATTGGAAAACGGGGCTGGAATTCGGGGAGGGTTTTATGAGTTATCGGAATCATCGGTCACCGCCCTGGAAGCATCTTCGCTCAATGAATCACCAGGGCGTTGCTGATTTATTCATTTTCTTGAATTTCGTCTCTCAGGTGCATTTTTGCCATGGAGCTTGGTAGTGACGCGACGGAGGAAAGCTTAACGCATTAACGAAATGAAATAAAACTTGATTAAAGGCTTTGAGGCGAGTGCACGAGTCAAAACACCTTTTTAGTCCTCGTGTATATATGATAAATCTCATTCGTCTACTTGGCTTTATCCGGATAAGGATTTACGTAATTGCTCGATCATGCCAGGTATGTTGGAACACCAGGAAGAGGGAGGAGAGCAAAGTAAAGTGGAGAATGAGAAAAGTGGAAGAGCAGACGCTACCGGGGATTATATCTCGACTATCGTTTTATTTATACGGATTACATTACATCGGAGCGTGGGAGGAGTGGATCCCTGCCGATTTCTTCCCGCTCCTCTCCTCGGGGTATCGAATTTTTTCTTCCCCTTGGACTTTTTTCTCCTTTTTTGCCCCTCCGCATCGCTTATCGATTCAATCGACTCATTTCTCAAAGTTATAGCGTTGAATCTTTCATGAGATCGAGCGAGAATTTCTTCGATTGTTATACGCGTGTGTTTCTCTCGCTCGGTCGCAACGACGACGAGAAATACGCGATCGAACTATTATTGGCCGACGGATAAAGCGGGAGAGGGAAGGAGAGCGAAGCCGTTCGAGCGCCTCCCCAGGATTATGGAAAACACCACAATTTTATTCCGGCAAAAACGAACTGAAAGAAAAATAAACAGATAAAAAACAACGCTCCACAACGACGCGGGGAACGACTCGAAATTCTTTCACTATTGAAATAGTTTATCGTAAGCTCTTTATACATAGCTCGACTCCTTGTCGTCGCCCAAAAAGAGAAAACAAGCGTTTCGTCGAATGTGCCAAATCTTCTGAAAGTCAAACTTCTCTTCAGGAAAATCGGAACATTTATCGACGCGCGGAGATATGAAAACAAAAGTTGAAACAATTTCGCTTTTCATGGCCGAGCAATTTTTTTTTTCTTTCCGCATTCAAATTCCTCTGCTCCGCTACTCGTTTTTCGTAGAGTTCGTCGAAAAATGAATTTCTCAATCGCGCTCCATTAATGACTTGTTTTTCGTAAGAGGAATTTTGATACTGAGTTTTCGGAGGATCGGTTTTCGAGGGATTTTCGAAATAACGAAACAGAGTTTCCAGTCGGGGGAAAATCGAACAAATTTCTACCTTATTCAATTATACGTAGGCGCTTTCATCTTTTTTACTTTGCCCGCCCGCCCGCCCCGCCTCGCGAACCTCTTTTTAGTCGCTTATGGCATTTTCCTTTCACCACCGCACACGCGCGTTCACAAGATAGAAGCTGCATGAAAAATCGCTGCCGGTGCCCGCGGAGCCACACAGACCTCCGGGAAATGAACTTTTCTCCCTTTTATATCTCGTGGCAAGAGCTAATTAAATGCCGAGCCTGCCTCGAGCGTTTTTGCCTATGTATTCGCGTGTGCGCCCGAGCGACCGTTTCAGCGGGATGTTTCACGAGAAAACGCCAGCAGAAAGCGAGAAAGAGAGAAAACGCCGGAGCGAGAGAGAGAGAGAGAGAGAAATAGCAGCGCGTTGAATCGTTTCTCATGCTTCTCAGTAGTTGGCTCTTCAAAATTGGGTCACAAGCGACTAACTGTACGAAGTTTAGATGCTAATCGCTTCTAATCCTTTGCGCTCTAGTTTCGCTTGTTTTACTATTTTCTTCGCGAGAAACCGGGAACAAACGTTCGTTCGAAAGGACAGAAAAAAAAACAATAAAATTAGCAACAATCGATGCGTCGTGCGGGAAGGAATAATGGAAACGAAGATTTTAATCGAAATTCATTGGATTTTATTGAAACATGCGGTTTATCTATTTTTTTTTCGCCGAAATTCGTGTTGGCAACTTTCAACTAGCGGCTCAACAGAATTTCATATCGCCCAATTAGCGATAATTTATTGTTGTTATTTACAAAATTCCATGTCGTTACGCTTTAATCAACTTTTATTACTACAGCGAAATAACTCGTTCCCGTCGTCATAACTCCCAACCCAAAAACGTTTCACCAACGCGTACGAATGCCAAAAACGTTCGTGCAGGATCGCTGTCCCAACGTGCTTTCGCTCCATAACTAATCTACGTACTTATTTGAGAAATTTCGTGACAAATAGTCCGATAACCAAACCCGGTAAAAGCAAAGATAAAGATACGACCGAACTCGCGTTGTCGATGTCCGTTTGGCTCGGGGGACTCGATGCATTGCGAATGTTTGAATAAGCTTGAAACTCTAGTATTGGATCGCTGTCCGGAGCCTGATCGACGTGCTCGATTCTTATAGTGAAAAAAGTGTTTCCAAAATCCGAGCCATCGTCTCCCGGTAATTCCGGGAAAATGGCGGGGTCGATCAGTCGAATTCCCTGGGGAAAGAATCGCCGCAGTGTCATCGAAAAAAAGTTAACGAGAAGATTGGAAAAGAAAATTTTTCGTAGTTTTTTTCACTGGCTGAAAAAAAACCCCTTCAAATGCTAAATCCAAATGAGTTTTCGCCGTCGATACCAGAATTTTTCAGCGGTTTTTACCTTCTCAATCGGACACGATTCTCCCTCGAGCCCCAAATAAGTCATCACCGTATTTTGCCACGCCAAAATTGTCGGATCGTCCGTTTGGATGTTCAAAATATCGCACAAATTACGGGCGTCGTCAGCATCCGAAACCCTCGAAATGTCTTCGTCGGGAAAAATGATGCGACTCTGGGCGCCAGAACGGAATAAAAAAATTCATGAAACTGCCCTGCTGAGGAGGCCGATTGAAACGGATTTATCGCCACCTACCATGAGCTGCGATTCTGGATTGATTTCTTGCAAAAATTCAACTTGAGATGGATACCCGGACTCGTTGGTGGACATTTGTATGTACGGGTTGTCTGATACCTTCGCGACGGTGCTGTTGCTTTGCTGCAATTAAAAATTACAGTATTTGCTTTAACTTTTGAAAATTTTCTTTTTGCCAATTGTGCTTGAGAATATTCAAAATTATATTCGAAGCAATTTGTCAGCCGTACGGTCGGTAGAAATTCTGACTTTTGCCTCGAAGGAGCTCGATATTTAAAAAAAAATGACGAAAAAAGTGTTTCTGTTTTTCAGTTATTTCTCCGGCACTCGAGCAACTGACAGATCGCCTCAAAGCTATTCGATGGGAAAAATCTCAAAAATATTCACTTGTTTCCCGGAGGAAAATGCAACGAGGCTCAAAAATACGAGACCAAACATTTTTTTATCCACTGTTAAAACGCTGTTTCTATCCTCACATACTCCTGAGCACGAATGACCAAAAACCGTTTCTCGATAGGCAGTAAATGCAAAATAGCGTATATTTGAATGCTCAATTATCTGATTAGATTAGACTTGGTAGGTCAAACGAAGAACCTGTTTACCTTCCACAAGAGTCTTTTTATGACTCACTCGCAAGTAAATTATTTGAAAAACTATATTTCACTCTATTTTAAAATACCATTTTCACGCAGACTTATTAATTTATGAAAATTTACGTTTTAGTATTAGAAATTAGTATTAGTATTAGAAAAATTCACAAAAATCGACAATTTTCTTTCCGGAAATTGATATTGGTGCTTGAACTTTTTTTCCATTAATCCCGAAACATGTTTACGACAACTATGAGAGTATTGTCGTCAATCGAGCTTTCTTGTTGAACTGATTTCAGAAATAATCTTCAGCGACATAAAAAAATGTGCGAATTTGATATTTTGTCCCATGGAAACTGATTTCGGTGCCCGAAACTCTTTTCCATCAAGCAACAGCAATTCTTTCGATAATATAAAAAAAAAAGTCTCACTAACCGAGTTTTCTCGTTCGATTATCTGATTTGCAACGATTCTCCAAAGACACGAAATCGCATCGGTTGATTCGCATCGGATAAGCGTGACCGATGAGGTCAAGCAATACCTTTTCCACGTATACACACGAATGTAGGTGGAGAGGCCCGTGTGCGTGGCGATTCGATTCATAGAGAAACAGATATTAAGGGGCCGGTCGGTAGGGTTTGATAGTGCGGAGTTCGGTCGATTGTTACAGTGTGGGAGCAGCATCTCGTCCACTCAATTTGCATGGGAAATGGCCGAGGATCGTGCGCATCCTCTGACCCAATAATACAGGGAACTGCGTTGTGTTCCGGTGGTTGTGTATTGTACGTAGGGCGTGTAAGAGATGTTCGGAGAAGCCGCGAAACGATCGCACCCCAGTTGAAATTCAATTACGCGGGTGTGCCGTTGTTTCGCCGAGTTGAATCGAGACGCGGGAGCAGCAAATATACGCACGGTTAAATACCTTTTGCTCCGAACAAACGTAAATAATCGAGGAATCTTCGATAGGGGAAAAGGTATATTTCAAGTGTTCCGGGACGGTGGTTCACGATGGGACGAGACGAGGGACGAAAAACTGTGTCAGAAAGTATCCAGGAATTTTTGGGTCCGCCCTGACATCTGAAGAGACGTCAACCGAAGTCGAGTGACTAAAAGGCTCAGTGAGCAAAGGGATGACGTGGAGGATGCTCAGGGAAGATTGGACCAGCTCTGACTCTGTTGATGACTCAACGAATATTCGACCTCCGTCAAAACTTCGATGGGCTTTTACCTCCTGGATTTCATCCTCGCTCTGATCCTTCGCGTTGACCTTCAACTTAGGGACACACGTTCGAGTGGTGGGAAAGCGTGGGGGGATAAATCTCAGAGAAGTGGCTGTTGTAAGGCCTCGTGTTGTTACGTACCCGGCACGAGGAGAAGACTCGTCCTGCGTGGGCGTTCGAAACACCCTCGAAGCTTCCCTCCGTCTCGTTGTTCCTTATTTGTCCCTCCTACGTTCCGCCGATGATTAGTGGTTTCTGGGCAAATCCAACTCGCCCGGAGCGCCCACGACTCGGAATATATCCGGTCCTGTTTACCCCCGCGGAACTTTCTGATAAACAAAAACTTTAAATCGAAGCTGCTAAATGGCAGCTTCGATTTAAAATTCTTCGGACGGGCACGAAGAATCCGGAAATTCCAAGTGCCCATCTCGACTTTTATCTTGAAACGTCGAGTCCATCGTGAAATCTCATTTCATTCGATACTCATTCGAGGTGGTCGAAAGTCAGTAGATCAGTGTTAAGTTCAGAATATTTAATGAGGGAGCAAACATCGAGGGAAATGCTGAAAATAGAGTGCATCGGTTGATTCAGGTTGGGCATGCTTTATTCGTGTGTACAAAGTAGGGCTGAGGAATTCCGCGTGTATATACAGCGACGCGGAGCAAGAGGCGTGTGTTTTAGTGAATCTGTATACACGCTTCTCTCGGGCTCTTGTTCGGCGCATTACGCAAATCGTTCAAGGGACCGAGCGTGCTCCATTACCAAAAGCTCCCTGGACGAGTACGAAATTGCTTTGGCCAGCAGGTGAGCGATTATGCGATGGGAAATTGAAACAATGCTTTGGGAAAACGGGTTATATGCCCGCCAGAATCTATCCGCTTATCCATTAACCGGAACAGGAGAAAGAGAGAAGAGAGCAGGAGGGAGGGAGGGAGGGAGTCAAATGAAGTTTTTCGCCAGGGGATATAATGAAGGAGCGAGCAGACGAATTTCGTGCTCGGCCCATGCAGAGGGCGCTTATTTCATGATCCGAGCAATCCCCGGCACGGAGCCGCCCTCTGTGAATGGAAATCAGCAGGGCGGAGGAAAAAAATGAATAAAAAATTGCTGCCAGCGGGCGGTGCTGCTAAATCTAAAATAACCGATTAATGTGATATTAAAATTCGGCATTGAATCCAGCGGATGGTACCTTTGGCCGATTGGCAAACACACGCATTTATTCAAAGTTCACCGGCCCTTCAAAATTTTCCTGGCTTCATTTGCCTCCCTTTATCTTTTCATTTTTCCATCCCCCCTGCATATGCATGTATGGGAAAGCGTCTCGTCTATTTTCCGAAAAATCAAAGGGCTTCTGGAACCCAGCCAACCGGTAGAATGAGAAAGCGAGTCGGGCGCGAGGGCTCGGGACATTGTTCGGGAGTTTGCTGTTTTTTCTGCTAAAGAATTCGCCGCAGTCGGCGACTCGTTATTTTCCTCTTTTCATCCTCCTTTCTGTTTAGCCTTCCAGAATATTTTTCTTTCAGCTTGTTTGTCCATTTTTTCTAATAACCGCGTTCTCTGTTTTTTCAGTCTCTTTTTTCTTCGTAATTTTCACACGAGAGCGTTGGCACGTTTATTTCGTCGCATAATTTCTCCACTGCGCGCATTTCTTCATTTTTCTCACCAAAATCGTCCGCTCCCCTCACCTCAAATCCGCTCGTGGAATTCACGCGGTTTTTACGCATTAAAAAAAACTAAAACACGAGATTATCGCGGCATGAAATACCCAGAGAACCACCTTCAAATCTGAATACGTGCATTCGTTATTTTTCATTGCCCCTTCGCATGTCTTCGCTTTGCTGAGCTTCTGCCATCGCTCCAACCGCGCTCACTCATCTTCACGTGTAAACTTTCAATCGCCAAGTGCCAACAGCTCGAGAAAATGCTTTCGTCCCAGCAACGTTGGTCCGAAGCAAGATCGACGATTAGCGAAAAGCCGAAGCAAATCAGCCAAAAAATAATGCAATTTTCACTTCATAACGATCCGACGAAAAACCAGAGTGCTTTCTGGTGCATCATCGCCACGATTTAGCGTCCATCATCCTTCAACGTTTCATAACTTTGACGGTAGGATTATTGGCAGGAAGACGAAGCAAAGCGTTTTGCGTTGGTGCTGGAATTTTGAAATGTGGCGTCACACGCGGCAGATGATTCGGGAGTTTGAGACTTCGGAAGGCAGACTTATCGGCGCGCATGTATATCGTACGTACATTGCAAGCACCGTTCATCATACGAATAACGGCTGCGCGCGATGTTTCTGCTGGAAGCAGCAACAGACAAGCGTATCGGGCTCTTGAGCCACCGTCTCTTCTGCTTTGCGAGCATCACCTGGGCGTCTCGAAGCCACACACACACACACACACAAACACATACATTTGCACTGGGAAGCTCTCTGCTGTCTCGGAAAGAGCGGCACAGTACACTCGTTGCTGAAACGTGCAGCTCGAGGCGATTTCGCTCCTCTCACTCCCGCCTTTTCTCTCCCCAATTTTCTTCTCCTCTTTCTTCCCTCTCGCTTCGCGAACGATACTTGTGCAACGTAAGCCCGAGACGTACCGGATGAGAGATCGGTGGAGTGGCCGTACGACCACGAGAGCAATGCACCGGAGCCGCAGATATATAGACACACATCGATTATGTACGGGGAGGAGTGGGAACTCGAAAGCTACACTTTTCGAGGGGCGCCTTAATCGAGTATCGAGAGTCTGGCTCACGTACTCACTCTCAAATCCCGTTCTCGTCGTCATCACACCCGACAATTTTACTCGGTTTTCATACTGTTTTTCTTTGCCTCCGCGCCCTCGCTCTTCGTATCTTTGCAGAGTAGCGAGTGCCTCGATGACAATCGTCTGGAGAGCTGGATAAATACGCGCGGCTTCAGGGCCAGAGTTTTAGAGGTTTTAAATTTATTGGTGCGAATTGTTGCGCGGTGCGGGGTGGAATCGCTTTTCTGGGGCTTTTGCCTCTCGACGAAGCAACTCGCGAGCCGGTTTTGTCTATTTAAAAAACATGTGCTTTCGTTCCTCGAGTAATTGCATAGGTCACGTTTCGATTTAATGGACATCGAGTGCGTCTATCGCGGGACCGAAAAAGGGGCAGCACGGGCAACGAGGCTGGAAGCAGTGCAGAGGGGATTCGACCGATTCTGAGTCATCCCTCGTCCTTTATATATCGCTATAGAAAAGCTGAGACAATGAAGGGCTCTGGTTTTAAGTTGTATTATTAATCAAGGAGGGCAAACGTTTCTACGTGCTCGAAGACCCTGCTCAGCGGAGGGGGCTACTGCCGCTGCGTGCACCCCTTTCATGCGGTCTCTTCCTCGCCTCTTCTCCCTTTCATTATTCGATGCAAATACGTTCGTTAGCCTCTCCGTTTTTGAGCTCCGGAGAACCTCTCCTCCTCCTTATTCCAGAGTCCAAAGGACCAAGGGGGCAAAACTCCCTCGATTCTGGCGCCCTGAAAGGGCGACAGTCTCGAGGGCTCTTCCCCGAGCACGCGCCGCCTCTTCAACAACGTAAACTCTCCTTGAATAACAACAACTACTCGGCTTTTTTCTCAATACACGCTCATATTCGTACGTTTGCGTACTGAGATTGGTTTGGAGACATTTTTAAATCGAATTACGTTTTCGTTGTTGCGATTATGGCAAGATAATTCGAAAAAATTATCAAACTTTCTCCGTAGGAACAGTCTCGCTTAATAGCAAGCTGAAGTACAGTTTTTATTTTTTTTTTTTAAGTTTCTACAATGTTCACAACAGCTTTGTGTTGAACCCTGGTGGAGTGCACTTGACACTGAAACAAATTAAACATTCAACAAGTTCGTCTCGCATTTTTCTGATCAGGCGACTCGTTAGCAATCAAAGAATTACGATTAACGAAAAGTTCCAATTAGTATAGGCATAAAATTATGCTCGATATTCAAGCTCAACTAGTTTTTAATTGTGTAATCATTAAAAATTCATCAAATTCGCGAGTCTTCGTATAGAGGGTCAAGTTTTCCAACACAGGGTCCATTGAATGAACACACATTTTTGCATTAACGTTCGTTACTCCTTATCAATGAAAATGAATAAAAAAGCTAGTAGGCATGCGAGTGAAAGTTGTGATGTTGAATGTGAGTCGATTCAATGGGTCGAGTGTTCGGTCTTTGGGATTCCGGGTATGACGTTTCTTTTTGCTAAAATTTCTGGAAAATGCGCCGACAGAAAGAATCAAACGAATTCGTACCCAATATTTAATTCGTCCTTGAGCGCAGTAAATTCGGTTTGAAATGTTGGGAAGTAAAAAGATTAAATTTTTCGCTATCGATGAATTCGAAGGTGATGAAAGCACATTTTTTCGTAATGCTCTGAGAACGATGAACGCGAAATAACTCAATTTCGATGCGATGCTCGAGTGCGCTTAAATAATTGAAACCGCGAAGTCTGCCGTATAAAATGAATTCATTAGTTATTAAATAACGACAAATATACACCGAGGTACAATGAGAATCGAAGATAATTCAAAATCGTCCACTGTTCGGGGCTTCGTATGAACATGATTGAAAATGCAAATGAGGTTTTCCTGCTTCGTGAGCGTTGCGATACGCGCACAGCCATCGATTGCACAGTATGCACAGAACGTCGATCGTCCTCTTGCGTCACCATCACTCTTCTGGCTCGTCATCCCGTTGAGTGGACGATCGAGAGTCGCGCGCGCGAGAAGGGCGAGCGAGAGCGGCGGGAGGCGACGCGACGAGACTGAAACCGGAAGTGGACGCGATCACGTTTCATCGGACGTCCCTTGCGTTCATGTGTGTAAATATGTATTCGCAGCATCGATTACCTCGCACCACACGAGAAAGTACTTGCCGCGTTAAATCCAAGCAACTTCGGCCCTTCTGCTTGGCAAAAACCTCGGCACATATTCGTGCACATAAATACACGAAACTCTTCGAGCCGACTGAACATGTGTCGCTCCATATTTCACGACTCATGACACGTGCCCCGCTGTCGGGCAAGAGTCTTCGAAAGTCGCTTCCAACATTCTTCTTTCCTTCTACGTCGTGCGGTGTACAAAATCCTCCAAACGGAAATAAATTCAATGAAAATTTCAACGATTTCAACGAGTTCAAAGTTTTCAATAACTTTCTGTAAGATTTTGAAGACAATCATGATTCAGCCACTCAAAATTTGACGATAAACGGTTTTTTAGTGCAAAAAAACCCGGAAGTATCAATCTTCCCTCAGATTTATCGAAAAGTGGAAAAATCTTGAAGACCGAAATTCTAAAAGGTGCAATCAAACAACTTTGCTGACCCGTGCGAACCCTCGTAACGAATGCTCGGCATGGAACGTCCGATATATTAGCGTATTCCCCGATGTCCGGCGCCCGGGCGAAACGCGCGGGGGGAGACGAGCGGCAAATAACGAAGGGGGATATCTGTGACACCCTGGCACTTCCTGCTTCTCTCTATTATCGTGTGTATATATATAAACGATACGTGGAAGCTCGACGAGCGATGCAGACTCGACCGTTTGGGATGATAGCAATTTGCACTCGTCCATATCCTCCCTCGGCCGCACTCCAGTCTCGGAATTGTTGGACGTCTATAAAGAAGCTTCGTACGTGTGTGTTGGTATGCTTGTGTGCGGGTACATAAAGTTGTAATCTACACCCTGAGAAGACAATACGAAAAGAAGAGAAATGAGAAGACGCCGAGACCTCTTCCCACTTTTTTCCATTTTTCTATCCTCCTTCCTTCTTTCTAACTGAAGGCAAAGAAGCGTTGAGTGAATTTCAGACATGAACGAATACTTACCTTGGCCCCATGGCAAATGGGATGGAATTTCTGATTTCAGGGTCCAACCAGCCCGCGAGAAGAACGCGACTCGCAATCGAATTTCACAGCAGCAAAAATTTTTAACTAATCTCGTTGGTACACAGAAAATAATATTTCAAATGTGACTTACACAATTGGAGTCTGGAAAGCCTGACGGGCGAGCTCTCCTGGTCTCTGCGTTGGAGGAAGTTTTCAACTGTGGAAAGTCACGTGTATACATGGGCTCACACATACACCCAAATTACACGTGCACATGTACAGATATTTGGTCCATTGACATCAGACATGCTGACGTGATAAGGGATGAGGGCGCGGATGCTCGAGAGAAACGTCCAGGTCGAACGGTCTCATCCTTGTATGCACGTTTCCAGAAACGTGTTGCGTTTGCGTGTACAATATTGCTATGCTCAACGCGCTCAACGCCTGCTCCTGCAACATATGTATGTGTTACCTGCATTTACGTATATATTACAGTGGCAAGACGATGCAGCTGCAAGCGCTCTGGAGCAGCAGGGAATGGCCACGGTTAGACAGTTACAAAGTCACGGTATCCCCATATGGGACATTCCACACAAATTGCTTCTCTTCCCTTTGAAACGATTTTTGTTTTCTCCCTCTTTTCTCAAGTATTCCGAAACTGTCAGGTGAGAATTATTGTTTTTTTTTTTTTTTTTCATTGATTTTTGCCTATTTTTTCAGATCCGATGAGATTCTTCTATTTTATGAAAATTCATTTTATGAAACTGCAGGTTTCCATAAAATGAAATATTTTCGAAACAATGAAATTCCATTTACTTGGACGCTGTCGAGAATTTTTGTTCCCCTCCGCGGAAACGTTTCTCGAGTGCTTTTTTCCAAGTTTTATTACTTCTCTGTGTGCTGGAAAAAGTCGAAAGATTATTCAGTGATCTTTTATTAGAGTTTCTACGAGAAAAGATGAGCTGGCTCGTGACGAATTTTCGGATTTTTTACTCGCACGCTTCGTCCGTCAACGGTATTAAAAACGACGCAATGACGTCATAAAACGAGCATATTCGCTTTTACAAGATTCCGGCAGAGCTCCCGCTCGATTTTTCTTTCGATCCTTGGCATCGAGCCATCGCCCTGTCCCCTGATATTTCGATAATTCATAAGCGATTTCACGATGTTCGAGGGTTCATATCCCGTGACGTTACATCCGGAGGTTTCGACGTGGAGGGGTCTGTGGCAGTGACAGTAGAGAAAGCTTCCGTGTGCTCTTCGGCTGAGAAGTCGCAGGAGGATGGGGCCCGGTGCCAGATCGAGGGGGGGCGCGGTGCAGTCAATAACCTCGCACACAGTAATTCTCGAGCCTGGCCAATCCTCTGCGAGTCCTTGGGGATCGTTGCATTGTTTAAGGGTGCACGAGACCAGAAATGGGCGAAGGGACTTTCTCGCATTAAGGCACTCCCCCGCAACCCCTTTTCCTCTCGCTCCGCTCTTTGTCTTTCTCCTTATTTAGTCTTTGCCATCTCCCTCATTTTTTTTTCATCCTCTTTCGTCCTCCAGCTCTATTTACGCTTTCCCCAGGACTCTCCCTCTTCCGTAGACTCCTTCCGAATATAACCTCCTTGCTTTCGACGAATCCACCCTCGCAACTACCCTTTACGAGTCTCCTGCTTCGCCCGCATAGAGCTTTGTCCAACTTCGACAACGGAGCAGCACTCGGATCACTTGCCAACGATTCTCCGCGTATCCCTCAGCAAACGACGAGCCTCACTCTCCTCATAATCGCATTGTTAGACCTCTGCACTGGGAGGTTGTTGGGCGAAGAGCCACGGAGAATGTCTCTTGATACCCGAACAGAGATCTCCCTCAATGAGAATGAGAAATTCTCGACACTGGAGCGACCGAAAATACAACTGAAATTAATGCTTCCCCATCCTGAGTCTTCCGCGTCGATAGTTTTTTCATCACCCATAGAAAATTGTTTTACAACATCCATCATCGATCGACGATTAACCCATCGATTCATCATTTTTTCATTCAATCATCATAACGATGTTATATTTTTATTATTTATTCGAAAGAAAGATTGAGAATTCGACCGTTCAGATATTTCAAATGCAACAGAATTTTTGCATACGAGTTCACACATTGCACATTGTACATTAGTTATTTCGAAGAATTTGAGCTTTTGTGAGCTTGCCATGGAATTAATTACTGCATGATACAAAGCTAAAGATCCTCTTATCTCCTGATTTTTTGAGTATCCCACGTTGGCTCTTTCACCTCTTATTCCAAGGCGACCTCGCAGCTTTAGAAATTGATGACAGATTCGGGTCGCCACCGCGATATCTGACGAGTGCATTCAACAATTCCCCAATCGAAGATCAACAATTTCCTCCTTAAAATCGAAAACCCCGAGAAAGAAATGCCCAAAAAATAATCGAAGCTCACCCTGACATTTGGTCACAGTTTCAACTTCTTCCTCAACGCGTTTCCCCACAGTCCTTTCATCATTCGAACGAACGTACAATTCCGATATAATTACCGATCGGAATGCAAGAGTGTCCCTTGATCTTGGTCTTGTGAGTGGAGGATTCCTCAGGGAGAATCGAGGGTGTTCGAATAACACGCGTATATGTATGCACATCCGGAACAAGATGCCTTGTTCTGGCGGTGAATGTGAGCGCGCCCGCGCCCGCCCGCGCGCGCCGACAGGGTGCTTGAATAGAACATCGTTATCTAATAGACCTGGAGAATTAGATCCAATTTGCCTCTGGTTTCACTCCGTCTCTTGCTTCTCTCTTGGCGATATACGATACACACAATGCACAACGCCATGATAATAGAGTGCTTTACACCCGTGTACGTGTGTACGTGTATTAAGAGGTACGTGTACTGTGGCGTCTAAACAAAACATTTGTCCGTGCAATGGTCTATGCACCGAGACCACATTGTCACCGCACAACCCACATACTGTCGTCTTACAGAGTCAGCGAGGCTGCTGCACACTGAAATTCGATCCTAAACCCCCCTGAGTGGACGATCTCGCGCACTCGATGTCTGACTCTGAACGGCACTCACTACTGAGAGCCTTCCTCTTCCATGTATTATTACAACTGGAGAATCTTCGTCAACCCCCTGCCTGACATCCTTCCCGGGTGGCTTCTGAGGAAAACGAATATTCATAATTCGACGTCTCAATGAGTCTTCGCGCCAGGGCTACGAAA
Organism: Venturia canescens; assembly: GCF_019457755.1. NCBI lineage: Eukaryota > Metazoa > Arthropoda > Insecta > Hymenoptera > Ichneumonidae > Venturia > Venturia canescens. The sequence continues at coordinate 8,123,838 of NC_057425.1, forward strand.
ATGTGAGGAATCTCGTGACAGCGAGCCTTGGATACGGGGCGAGAAGGAATTTGCTGGTTGAACAAATTTTTTCGACGAATCGTGGGCGCAGATTTTCAACTAAGGTTTGTTGATTCAACCATGTTTTTTTTTGGGAGAAACATTCTTTGGAGCCAGTGCATTCGGTCGTGGGGCCAAAGACATTTCTGTTGGGGTTGAAGCTCCATTTTCTTGTGCTGCTATCCAGTATGGATACTGAACTGCTGCGTTGATTCGAAGAGCAGTAATAACAATTGTTGCATCCACCATGGTAAAAATCAAATACCCGTACCTTTTATTCAAAGGAGTCGAGAGAGTTTCTTTAGGCGTAGTAAAAACTCTTCTCAGTCACTTCAAATGTTCGTATTGTAAAGCTTGCTCGGACAAACCTAAAAAAAAAACTATATGTTTGGTAAAATGTCACACGTATTCGGTGTATATTCGTGTATTTATCATAGAATTTACTATGCTGACGGTGAAAATTAGTAATTTACAATAAATTTCCACTTATCAGTAAGTGCTAATCTGACGTGATGAATAATAGTTGAAAACAAAACGAAGCATAGTTCTCACGTGCATCACTTTTTGCTCCCACATAAACTTGTTTAGAATCGAAGTGACGAAAAAGTGGAAAATTCAAAAAATACTATGCTGTTTGTAATCGGTGCCTGCGAATACTTTGAAAATTCTTGAAAAATAATACACTTTTCACCATACAAAGCGAACTCGTTTCCTCCGTGTACTTGATGGAGGAGAATGTAATAAGTGGGACGTTTTCGTCGGTTTTCGTCATGATTATTTTGTGATAAATATCCAGAGAGTTCGCTCATCGGAAGTTCGATACGATGCGATATTAACGAAGAAATAGTTATAATAATGACGGAGATTAAGCTCTCAATCTCGATGCGGTAATTGAATTTGTACACGCACATACACTTATATGAAGGAAGTTTAATAGTGTTAGGATCCTCTTGTTAGTTTGTCGATGAGCGAATAAAGGTCACCAGGATTTGGTTCGCGTGTAACGAGAGAGCGAAACGAAGAGAGTGAATATTCTCTTCTCGTCGCCTTGAGGTTTCAGTTCTCGAAGCGAACTTTGGCATACCTTACTAATCGGAACTTGTCCTTACGTAGCCACACAAACTTTCAAGATCGCCTCAAAGTTGATGCTTGCAACACGACGACGACGACGACGACGACGCTCAGCAGAGAAACCTCGTCAAGGCGAGATACCGACCGGTGTCTCTTCATCGCCTCTCGTGCCTGTGCCACCATCGAACTTCTTAATTATCTAATCAATTCGTCACCGTTAATACTAGCCAAACTCACCCCTCGCTGTACAAAGAGACCGCCACTTCACTCAACTACCTCTTTGACCCTCCTTCGATAACAAAAGGTGGTGCGTCATTCAAACTCGACGCGAAGTTTCATGCTCCTTCTCTTATCACACGTCAGAATGGGGCCGTTTTTCGAGGCCCCAAGAAGCTCTAATCGCGCTTAATTCGTTGGAGATCGATGGGAACATGGAAAAAATTCATTTTTAACAGTCTCGTGATGATGAAAGTTCCCAGAAATTTCGAATTTATCAAAAAGTTATACTTTTTTAAGAGGGGGAAAAAGGTATTTTTCGCGAAATTTTTTAGGGGGGATGGAATAATCTAATCATTTTCAAATTTGGGCGTGAGTTTACGAAAACGGTCGAGTTTAAAAAAAATTTTTTTTGAAGTGACTAACACAATGGCGGCGTTATATAATGGGTCTTCGGGCCCCTGTTTTCCGCGACATCGAAAACTGCTCCAGTTGTCACTCTTTTTCTGTTGATCTGTAAATGATTTATAGTAAATGTCATTCGTCTACTGAGACGTTAAGGGGAAGGACGTACCTAAAAAATGATGACAAAACACAAAATTGAATATTTGGGAGCTTTTTTACTTTTCGCGAAATATTTGAAAAATTGATTTTTTCAAAATTCTAAAGGAGTTGCTCGCTTCAAGCCTGATTGGAATTTTATAAAAATCGTCGGAATATCGTTTCGTCGTATTTTTTTTTGGTGCCTGGAGTACGAAGAAGCTGTGCTGTTGAAATAATTTATTTGCCATCGCATTATGATAACGAGCTCGATTAATAATTGCTTCGTAGCAGGAAGAGTCTTCGGAAACTTTTAATTGAGAAAATTTGTATTCCACGATCGAAAATAAACAGCAGCCGTTTCGATTATTTATTCAAATGACACGGAATCGTTGACCGCAACTATTTGGAGAGCGTAGAGTGCGATGGAGGCTGAAATAACGGAGTTGACATCGCGTTATGATAATCGAGTTTAATCGCAGGTGGGGAAGAATTGATGAGCGACATAGAGAGTGCGAGGGCGACTTACACGTGAGAGGCTCCGTGACTATCCAGCTGTAAAAATGGCGCGCATGAGCGCCCACGGGGGGATCAAAGAAAAGTGTATTTTCGTTGAACTTCCGGGTTGAAAGATCCGAGCTTCAAGTAAGAAGAGCGAACTAAAATAACAAGAAATTACGAAGCGTTTTATTTTGTTTTTCTCGGGGCGTGCGATCGCGTGCTACGGAACGGGGTCGGGAGTCGAGGGCAAGTTTTCCTCGGAGAAGCCTCCGGCGGTCGTTCCTCGCGCCCCGGGACTCCGAGCATAAAAGTCAAGCGCACCTGTTGGCACCGTAATTTCGAGCTTCTAATTTTCCGTCCTTCACGCGTCACTCCATATGCGAGGGGTCTGCATCAACTTTTTCTTCGCCCTCCCCCTCGCATATCTCGCTTCTCCCTCCTCCCTTGGGAGCAGAAATTAAATCGACTGGGGCACTTTCACCAAGCCAACCCTCGTTTCCGTATATCCATTTTAATGAAAACGAGCACGACAGTTTTTCCGTAGACTATCAAAAGTGATCGTATCGGAAATTCATGCCTTTTTCTTAGCTAAAAATTTGCGAACAAACCATTTTTTCTAACGATTTTGTTCCTTCGCTCGAGCGCCGAATATCACTTTCGATACTTTTCATCTTAAAAAAATGGTGTTTGACAAAACTCATGGAAATCTGAAGGGAAAAGATTTTTGTTTCGCGATTATATGGAACGGTGAAGTGAATTTTTGAGGGCATTTCCGTCACCGGATTTCACAGCCTCGTCGAAGCTCGATATTTGCGCCTGAAAGTGAGAAAATTCGTAAAATTTTCGGAACAATTACAGGGCCTCCTCCAAGTGATTTAGTTTTCGGAATTTTCGTCGCATTCTTCCATGCACGAGCGTCTCATCGCGGGGAGAAAAAACGTTGGGCGAGGAGGGGTGCGATGGAGAGAGGCGCGTGCGTACGAGCGTCATCGGAGCGGGGAGGTTTTCCCCTCGCGTTTATCGGGCGCTTGTTTTCGTCGGGTTCGAGCGAACCGCGCCGACGACGCGACGTCAGCGTCGGCGCCGGTCCTGAAAGCGCGCGCGACCGCCGAGCTGTGCTATCTCCACACTCTCGGCTCGGTGGAACGCGCTCCGAGCGCTCAGTACGTCCTGCGCCGTTGTAAGTCGCGCCCACGCATTCGGGACGACCCCGTAGCTTAGTCCGCGCCGTTTCGTATTACTCGACTCGACTTTGGTGCACGAATAGTGAAACCGGCTCGAATCTCATCTCCCAAGGGTCGAAGATCTCGAGCATTAACTTATCAAATTAACTGAAAACGACTCGCGCGATTCGCTCTCCTTTTAAGCTAAATCACTCAAAGTTTTTCGTGCAAATTAAGGTGCGAGGTTAACATTCTCCGCTGCAACGATGACACTCGAAAGACCAGCTGGTCGTGACGTAACCACGACGCATGAGATTCCGACACGAGAAACACCGAAACAGGTGCTTAACTTTATTCCATTTTCAATTTTCTTCTCTCTCTCTCTCTCTCTTTTTCTCTCTTTCTGTCTGATTCTGCCAGGTTTTTGAATTTCTGTACGAAGTGGTGCCTGTGTGAATGTGCGTTCGAGTCAGTGCTGTTTTTTGGAAACGATGGGCCAGAATCGCTGGAGAGAATTAAGGCGCGATTCCGGCTAGGAAAACTTTGATTTCTTGGCTCCAAGGCTCGTAAGTGTTGCTCTGACTCGGCTATCAAAAGTGGAGATTCGGAGGAGTTATCAGGCTTTTAGGACTTCCAGTTATGTCATTAGCATCGACTTCTCAGTTGTAGAAAACTCGAGCTTCCTCTCGGATGATCGTTGTAATTAGCGACGAAGTTCCCCGTACATTCGCGTAAGCTTTGCTGCGACTTTCATAGACTGTAATTAAAATGGAAAACTGCCATTTTCGAGTACATTTGACTCGTAATTAACGTTACTTTTGACACGTAATTGGCGAGGTTGAATGAGCAGGAGCGAGTGCGGGAGATCCGAGACTGATATACGAATTGCGCTGGCTCCGAGAAGCGTGTCAATAAAAACAGGCAAAAACTTTGGTTTCACGAAGTTTTGGAGCGCTGTGAATGAGGCGAATGGAAAATGTAACTGCGCCGTGTTATTTCCCGTGGAAATTCAGACTCGCACAGAGTCAACGTTAATCCGTATTTCACGACTGCAAACATCAGTAGCACTCGTTAGCCCGAGTGTGTCGTTTCGACAGCGTCATTTCTCACTCCTTTTCTCGCGTTATCGCCAAGATACGCTTTCAGCTCTCCCCAAATCCTCGTCCACCTGCCAAGGCCTCGTAAACTCGCTCGAAAAGTTCACTCGCTGCGAACGAATTTCAAGAATTTATCCCCGGCATGAATCCTCGGGAAAAAATGGCCCGAAATTTCACCAAGTGATCCACACTCGCGATGAAACTTGCGATAAAAAGTGTCGTGTGGCATTTTCTCTATAGAAACCAGCATCCTATCAGCAGAAACTTTGCTGCGGATTTTTTTCTCGCCGGATGCTGCACTGCGAGAGGGAACCCGATAACGAGATTCTCCTCCGGGCTGCGACCGAACGAAGAAGGATTATATCGTCACCCCCCCCGACCCTCTTTATCTTTTGCCTTCCTCCCTTCCGTGTGATGCGGTTCGGTTCTCCTTTTTCCTTCAATTTTTTTACACCCTCGCCGTTATGTGTGTCGCCGCGCGCTCCGGCTCCCGACCTCATACATCAATGTGTCCCAGGAATAAAGAGAGAGAAAGGGAGCCGAAGAGCGAGCAGTGCGATCCGCGACTCCACAGCGCCAGGTGCACATGATTCCTGAGAATTGAGGCCTCGGAAAAAGCATTCGCGAATGTTTTTCGTTCCAGGCTTTCTGGACACGAAATTCGAATTTATAATTTTGGGATTTGAGGAAAAAAATGTTTTTATGCGAGCTGAAAATTCTTCGTTGTTGTCGCGATTAAAGCAGAGCGTCACAGAAACTGTCAGAATTGATGTTCCGGCCCAAAACCGTCCAGCTATACGAAGACGATTATCGACACCAATAATTTATTATGCCGGAAAAAACGGTGTTCGGAGCTCGCTAATTTTTGGTGTGACCCTCCGAGCATTTCTGCGGCGAAGAAAAAGTTCGGTTTCTCGGAGTTCCGAGGGGCGGAATATCATCGTCTGACCACGAAGTACACTTCCTACTGGACCGGGAATTCGGATCAGTGACCTTAGCGCCACAGTCGTTGATCGAGGCTCGCGAAGCGCCTTCGCAGTAGTAACGGAAGTCGGTAGACCGAGCAGCCACCGAAGTGGGACACTGCGGGGGCACGTTTTTCGAAGTGGTAATCTCCTCTGTGCCCGGACAATGATCTCCGTCCCTACTTCATTCCTCACATCTACTTTCCTTACATTTTTTTCTTGCAGTTCACGTTTTCGTACTACTTCCCGGTTCGCTTTCTAACTTTCGGTGAAAAAGCGATAAACAACTTTTCTCATATGCTTTTCTTTGCTGCTATTTCCTTCCGACCAAGTACTTTTGTGAGTTTCCACCCTCCGAACTCGGATCGACCGAATGAACTCGAGATTAATCACGAAATAAAGTCCAATTTTCGAAAATTCGTTTCGACCGAAGTGCAACTTCGTCTGATGCAATGAACATTGACGAGGCTCCGAAAACTCCGGGAAATTTGTTATAAATAAAATCAATTCGATCCTCGGCTTCAAGATTCTCGAAAATTTCAGTTTTTAATACATTCAGTTTCTAATTGCTTCTAAAAATATCGTCGCTAGAATTCGTCGTTCGAATATTCCGGAATTCCCTGGATAAGTTTCGAAGAACGAGAAACGTTCCGTTCTCCAGTCGCGCGTTAATAAGCAAGTAAAAAACTAAGAGATCCGAGTGAAAAGTAGTTTGTCTGTATCGTTTATTTCCGTACACAAATTCAACGGAGCATCGTCGGCTGATGTAGTTTCCGTAGTACGAGAGTTTTCGGGATGTTCCACGAGCGCGAAGCTTAATTGAGAGGGTCTCTGGGCGTCTCTCTCGCTCCCGCGTTTCTCCATCTCTGTGCGGTTGTGTAGTTGTGCGCGCACGAGTGCGATGGAAAGTTTGTGCTCACGTGTCTGGCAGGTTTATATATCACGGGCTGTCGAGTTAAACAAAGTTTCTCGATTGTCGTGTGCATGTGTCCCGCAATATTCCGTGTGGGTATGAGTGTCATTTCGAGTTTGCTCGAAAACTCTCGAAATAATTTTGAATCAATGAGAGCTCGCGCGAGCCAAAGTTTATCCAACTGTCGGACTCATTACAGTTATGGAAGCTTTTATTACACTTTGTATACGTTTCACCACGATTTTATATTTCGTCACGATTGTTATTGTGGTTTGCAAGCGTGTTGTGGCTGTTAACAAAGCATTATTTCATGGATGTGAGTATTCTAGGAAGCTGAGATGAAAATATCAGGATGATTTTGTGCTCAATTCGAAATTGTACGATAGAAACATTCGGAGCTTCAAAAAAAGCTCGCACGGAATCGTTGAGCCTTTAGAATCTCGAATGTTTCTGTTAATTAAAGGTATTCGGGTATCAACGCGCGTACATTTTTTTTCCATGCGCAATATTTATCTAGAGAATAACAAATATGCTGCAGGAGGCCGTTGATTAATCAGTTAATTAAACGGTATGCAAACACATCGAGCCGGGGTGCGTTCATGCGCGTATACTTCCGGCAATAAATATTTCAATGGGCGCGCATTCGATATTTTCTTTTGGCAAACAGACTACGCCGAAATTCCAGTTATACATCGACAGAGGGTGGCTCGGAAAGGGGGCAAAGGCAAAATGGCGGAGTAGAAAAAATGGGAAGAGCAAAACATCGGTTGCGCGCGGTGGTTTTTTTTCAAGGATTTTTGTTATCAACAAGTGACTCGTTTGAAATCGATTTTCATGCAATCACAAACGGCGAAACAAGTCCGCTGACAAACAAGAGTCTCGCACAAGCTGCGACTAAGCTCGGAAGGGGCTTCGGCTTGTTTCACTTTCTCTCCCTTGTCCTGCATGGACCATTGGACGTCAATCTTGCTCCGCATACAGGCGAGCCAGCACTCGGTGAGCTTACCGTATTTGCAACGACAAGGGTACAAACCGACGTTTGTGTTTGCACAGCACGTTTAACTGACACGGGAGAGCAGTACAAAGAGTAAACTAAAGTGTTTTCTGCTTCTCAGAAAGAAAGTGCAAGGGAGAGCGAGCTGCACAAACGTTTGTAAAACAGGTTGGCTCGAGGGCAAACAGCAAATTCCGAAGTCCAAATACCCGAGAAAGCTTTGAATCGGTTACTCGATTCCTCGAACCACGCTCGCGAGGCACAGGGCATTTTGAAAATGCTTTCACGTGGATGAAGTTCAAGGGGTGTTACCTATCAACGCGCGTCATTTGGGCTAACGGGGCTCCTCTTTTATCGTAGAGCCCGCAAATAGCGAATTCGAGTAATTTCATTCTACGATATTCCATAAAATAATAATGGAATCAGCAAATTCAGAGTTTCACTTGACTCTTTGATGAGAAACAGCCGTACACGCGGGCTCGTAATCGTTTTAATGCGGAGAAAAGCACATGAAAATATTGGCTCCAAAGGATTATTCGATTTCGACGATCATTCGGCTCGTTTATGTTTCATTTCAAGTTAAGTCGTGAAATGTCCTTTGGCCAAATACGAATTTATGAATATGCCCTCGTATGTAACACGTGTGGGTACGAAAGTTCGAATAAATATATAAAATGGGGATAAAAGCTCGTGAAAGTGTCGTGAGAGTTCGCATTGTTAACGCGTCGCCGAAGCTCTCCCACATTTGCGCTCCCGCTCGCTCGCTCGCGAGAGCGAGCCTTCTGTGTTTTTCATCCGTTGCATAGCTCGCTTTTCCCCCTTCCGTTGAAAAACTCGCGATGCGAGAGCGAGCGAGGGAGGGATGACACGGTGCTCGTCGTGTGAGCTTTTCCCTGGGAAAGCTTCCGCGAATTCGTTTTTGTTTTTCACCGTTTCACGCCTTTTTTCAGTCTGTTTTATCTCGTTGAGCGATGCAGTCTCCCTCGCTCTCACTTTCATTATTTTGATATTTCCGTCCCTCGCGGCGCTGCTTGAGCCGCAAATTTCGGGGCCGTGATCGCGCACAATCGTTCGTTCGGACCCGCGATCCGCAGCGGAACAACTCTCCGCTATGTTTATTCGCAAATTACTCGCCAGATATTCCCCCCGTTTCAGTGCGCTTGTTCCATCGAACTTTTCCCAATTAAATTTTCCCTCGTATAACGAGCCGCGGGTATCGAGACACTCGCACAGACTTCCCCCGACTCACTCTTCGTTTCCGTAAAGTCCTCTGCTTCTGCATCTACGCTCACGCACTAAATCGTCCAACTTTTCTAGCCTCAGGTATCTCATCCTAATCGCATCGTTAACCCAAGCTCCGCAGCTTCATGCTCCAAATCAGGAAAACCCGAAGCCAAATATTCATTTAAGCCAAAGAACCAGTCACTAAATTGTTTCGAGCAAACTTCCTCGAGGCCAGCTCCACATTTAGTTCAATGATTTTGGATTTCCTATGCGGAGATGAAGTCGTGCCGTTCGGCGTAAGAGAGTCTGTGTATACGAGCCATAAAATCGAGAGCATCGAAGGATAAGAGCGCTCGCCGGGGCAGGGAGGAAGCGGGGGCGCATATATCGAGGGCATTTGTTCTGGGGGAAGTTACGGGGGTGAGCCTGAGCAGACCGTTACGTGGTGTTATGCTGCGGTGCTGTTGTTGCCACTGCTTCTGGTCATACACACTTTTACGAGCTATAAAAGTCGACCCGATACCTGACACGAGGTCAGGTGTCGTCTGAACCCTCGGCAACCACCGGCCCACGAGTATATATCGGAAAATAAATATATTTATGTATGTATAGACATAAAAACGCTTGTATATAAACATTTTCGAAGAAACGCGCCGGGCTTTCCTAGCGCTCGCGCCCCCGGAGTTTAGGTACACCTTCGCATATAATCCGTCCGCGGCAGTCGATTTAAGCCCACCAGTATCCAATTTCCGTCAAATCCGTCAATGCACGGCCCCCTCTCGCGCGCTCTCTTCCGCCGCGAGCGAACGCGCCCCGCGCCCCAAAGGGAGAAAAGAGACACGGAGGGCGAGAGAAATCCTTCGATAATCCCCGGGCGAGAGAGGATTTATTGAATTTATTTTGTGTAACAGGCTCTTGTCCAAAGTTTTTCAAGCTTTTAAAACGTATACGTCGCGATGTCGGGGGAAAATGGATCGAGCGGGGTAGTGCTGTGAGCAGCACTGAAAAACACAGAATCGCTGGGAGTTATGCCGATGCGAATTAATTGAGGATAAATGTCGCAGTTTTTTTAACTCGTTCATTCGGCCACTCATTATCTCGGTGTTTTTCTCCTCAGTCGTTTACTCGAAGACGGAACTAAATTTGAACAAAGTTTGGCTGAATGAAACAACGGAATATATCAGCGAATAAAAGTAGAAAGAGTCAAACGCGCGATGCTGTTTGGAGAAGCAGAAAATTCTCTGCTCTGCCTCGTCGCAGGGAAGAGAAAATTAGGATTTTCCCAACGAAAACTTCCCTTTTCGTCAATTTTCTTTACGAGCCTGATTCACCTTCCTAAAGCTCCATTGACGTATGAACGTCACGGCGGGGCGAGGATCGTTATACGAAAATAATAATAAAAGCCGCACGTTCCTCGAATTATACATCCAACGTTTTATGTCCTTAAGCTTTTGTTTTCCCAACGAGCGAGATACGCACTAAAGGGGTGAAGAGCTCGATGAAAAAAGTAGCATCGTAAAAGTATTGTGTAACGTAAGAGGATCACAAAAAACTGAGAAAAAAGTGAATGTATCCCGGACTTCATGCGGAGCCAGGGAATTTCTCTGTGAATTCTTTGCTCGAACTCGAAAGCTCTATTTGCACATAGGGGCTGCTCTCGGACTGGAAAGAAAAAAGGAATCTCATCGGCTGTACACGTACTTCATCAGGATATTCGAGCACCATGATTTAAATAAACCACACCCACTCGCTTCGCAAATACAGCAGCGACTAGCAAACGAATAGCGTCCTCTCGTTTTCGATAATAAACCAAAGAAGAACAAAGCAGTGTACATTTCCAAGAATTATGAGAAAAAGAGAAAGGGCGAGAGAGAGAGAGAGAGAGAAAGTGACGAGAACAAAAAATGCGTGGATAGACGAGGCTCAATTTCCCAGTCTTTCTCTCATGAATTGCAGATTTTTTCGTACGAATCAAACTTTTGCGTTTGCGTGTGCGGCGAGACCTCGAGAACTCGAGAGCAGCAGGAGCAGCCTCGCTCGCTTCTCTTCCCTTTATATTTTATCTCGAGGTGTCTCGCATTTCAGACTCCGAATTATTCGCTTCCTGTGTTTTTTTTCTCTAGAATTATAAATCTTCCTCCTCCGCCCTCAAATATACTATTGATATAGTTGGCTATCGATTTTCCTCGGAATGAGAGTTTCACTTCAATGAAATGCCTCCGATCGAATTGCAAATAACGTCATTAAATTCCCCGTATATTGCCTTTTGTTTCCGATTCTTCATACATTTTGTATGACTCTCAACTCTGAAAGCTTTTATTTTAATGCATGCACTCGTTATTGAAAACAATTCACGATAATGACAAATTTTTCATGAACTCAACACATACTGCGCGGTTGCCATATTGCTTTTAATTTATTCCTCCGTTCAATTGAACCTTCCGGACACCGAAATGAGTATCAATAATTTCTCTAGCGACTGATGAATATTGCGCGTTTGCATTCACGATCATAAAATTGCCATTTTCATTCGTACATCCGATCTAAAATTAAGGTAGTTCACACACGAAACGATTTTCTTAAGAAAGTCTTGAAGTTTACAGATGAGATTAAGGTAACTCCTGTACTGCATGCTAGTCAAATGAGTGCTAAATTTTCAAAACGTTTTTAGACCAAGTTTAACGTACCGATTAAATGTATTGTTAGTGGATTTGTATTACAGCATATCTTATTAAGATGTAAAAATATTAAAAACGCTAGTTTTGCAAAAGCATCAACTGACAAATGCAAATTTCCACGCTGACACATTTTCACTGGTATTTTTCAAAGAATTATCTTCGTTTTTTGATCGATTTTATTGCAACAAGTCTCATTTTGTTCGTCAACTGGTCCTCTATGAATCCACCGTGTAGTTGTTTTTTTAACTCGATCGTTTCACTGTTGCATCTAATTGTTCATTAAGTGAAAAAACTTTTTCATTCATAATTTCTCTCAGGAATGAGTTTAAAGGAAAATCTACGTGGTGAATTCGTATAAGATCGGTTGAAAAATAAAATGAGACTTGGTGCAATAAAATCGATGAAAAAACGCAGATAATTATTTGAAAAATACCAGTGAAAATGTGTCAGCGTGTTTAATATTTTTACATCTTAATAAGATATGCCGTAATACAAATCCATTAACAATACATTTAATCAGTACATTAAACTTGGTCTAAAAGCGTTTTGAAAATTTAGCACTCATTTGACTAGGATGCAGTACAGGAGTTACCTTAAATGGCTAGTCGATTGACACGCATTTCAAATTTTGAAGGGTTCGTCTTATTGGTTAGATAAACGTGTTTAAATACGAAGAAAAATACACAGGGCTATGCGTAAAAAATCGTTTATCTTTCCATATAATGAATGAACACATCTTACGAAGCTTATGAAAAAGTACACAATAACAATGAAGTATAGAAGGTTTGGGAAAAGTTCGAAACGATCATCCTACTAGTAATCAAGATATGTTACGTTAAAGATTGAACGAAACTGATAATGAGCACTCGTATATAATCTGACGTTTGCTCGTTTCGTCATTTTGTTTATTCTTGGCTTGGCCCATTCCTGTCACAGCCTTCTGTCTTTTTATTAACGCTTTTTTCTTTATCCATTTCCCGTTGTGTTTCCCTTTGCGCTCTCTAATGCGATTTTTAACATAAAAACTGTAGTATTTTCGTCAGGGACGAATGAAATTTCGGGTTCAGTCAGTGATGGATCCCCGATTAATTAATGGCTTGTAATTTCATTAACCAAAAGACAAGTTGAAAAAATGTATTTGCAATTTCGAATTAATAACTCTGACATTAATTTAAAGTGACAATATCTTTAATTAGGGAGTAAAAAATTGACCGAATTTAAACCCCCATAAAATACGATTTTCCGCGCATGATCTAGCTTAATCGATAAAATCTCGTAACAATTCGTAAAGAACGCATTTTAGTGGGTCAGTAAAGGATTCCGTGTGTGTCTACGCGATAGGAATGTTGCCATTGAGGATCGATTTGTGATTCACGCGTTTGAGTTAAGCCCCCGTTTTCTCCAGGTCATACCCTCCGATCACACGATTCTTTTACAATTGTCCAGGCTCAACGAGGGATGTACAAGTTTAATTGAGTTTCTCTTTGAATTTAATTAATTTGACGTACATACCCGGAGGAGCGAAGAGAGAGAGAGAGAGAGAGAGGTCTGGTCCCCATCGATCTTGCGTTCGTTCCGGAATATAGACGCTCCAAAGAGCAAGAAAGAGAGAGAGAGACAGAAGATACTTTTACCTTTTTTTCTGCCTCTCCTCTTTCCCTCTCTTTCTTTCTTGCTCGATTCCCTACTGGCATTGTTACGAGAGCTCACGTCTGCGCTCGCCTCTCGTCTCTTATCGTCGAACGAAACTCTTTCGCTCAAACTCCAGAAAGTCGTTTGCAAAGAGCTTTCGTCGAGCAATGACTCAAGAAGAAAATAAGAAGCCTTGCCTCGCTGCAAATACTTTTATCCCGTTGAAAAAATGCCTCTGTTGGCATCTATTCGGGGGATGGTTCGATCGATCATTTTACAAACTTTGTATCAAGCCTTCCATAATTCTCGATAATACACATTTGACATTCCTAATCCCCTTAATTATCCTGAAAAAAGTCACGAGATCGTAACTTTCCTCTCATTGATAACGTGCGGTTTGATAAATGTTCCAGAGTGCTGTTACATCGACGGGGGAAAGTTAGTCAAAAAACGAATAATCGAAGGAAAATCAGCCGCAGGAGGGAAACAAGTTGGAGAAGCAAAGAGAGAATCCTGCCAAAGAGAGCTCAGTGACGAGGGAGGAAGAACAAAACGAGGAAGATTGAAAAAAAAAACGAAAAAGCCCGCATCAAAGTGAGTCTCAAGGTGGACAAAAAAAGTGGAGGGAAACGAAGATCAACAATAAAGTGACGCTCGTCGAAGGGACCTTTGAAAATAAGCGGAAGTAGCCGGCCATCTTTTTCTCTCGTGTCCCTCTTCGTGTGGACTTTACCCGACAGGCTTTTTCTTTCTCTCTCGATATTCTGCGAGAGTGAAAGGGCGACCTGAGCACAGTCGAGATGAAGGTACCCGGACGAACGAACAAGTGACTCCGCTTCGAGCCTCGAAGCCAAAGTGAATCAGCCAGCGGAAGTTGAGAGAAAAAAGGATAAAGCCGAGAACGGGGAAAAGGGAAAGGGATACGCGAGCGTGGCGGGCTCAGCGGCGGCCTGGCGGCCAAAAGTGTTGCTTCTTTCACTCGGGCAAAAGGGCCCGTGTGATGGTCTCGGGGTGGTGCCCGTGCGTACCTCTGGGGCGCCGGGAATCCCCGCGCCCACAGTCCAGCATCCATACTGCACACAATTCAATCGGCTATCATCACGGTGGCCCTTACACCGTTAGCGCCGCCACCGGTAACCCGGAAATGGTTCAGATGTTCTACTACGAGAATCGCGGCAAGTGCTGCAAAAAGTTACTACGTTACGACGGATACCCCAACAAAGTGAGTCTTTGCGATCATGCAGTTTTTTTTAAATTATTCTGCAATGCTCATTCGGACCTTTGGTTTTTCGATATCCGTCGAAAAATGATTATTTTTACGTCGTGGAAAATCTACCGTGATGCGGAAATCGAAAATTCCAATTTTGGGAGTTGAAATTTGGATTTCTATTCCTGGAATATTTATATAGGATCTACTGTTTAGTTCTGGAGAAAACAATTAACGAAAATCACATTTTTTGAAGCATCATACATAGGCTCTTGTGGCAAGCACACTCGCTGAGCAACGATGTGTATTAAATGAAATTGGATTTTCTCAACTTTAACGCCTTACATACGTCCAACAGGGCCTAAAACGCGCTAAAAGAAAAACTGTTTTTAGAAAAGATAGCAGGAGCAATTAAGAAAAATCATTTTTACATATTGTTTGTTAGTATCTAAACTTTCTAAAACAAAAATTATTTCATTTTATTTTCGACAATTACAAGACAAAAAATCTTGTTTCTTGAAGCATTATGAAAAAAAGTTGCTTCACGGTCTGCATCATTTCTTCTTGAAACGTTGTTAGATCTGTAACAAGTAAAAAAAATTATTGTAAAATAAAGTTGTAGTTATAGTCTGTCGAGTCGGATTTTTAAATTCGATAAATTTAGCAATTTACGACAGTTTAAAAAGTGTGCATTTTGTGTCATAAATTTCACACTTTAATTATGTTTGTAAAATTTTTAAATCACCGTTTCAAAAATCTGACTTGACAGATTTTCAATATTTAAAAAAAACCATCAAAAATTAAAATTTTACTATCGACTTTCACAGAAATACGCCTAAAACTATAGAGAATAATGATCTTTTAAAAATCAATTTTTCAAAAAAATTCAAATCAAGAAAAATTTCAAATCAAAAACGAGAATAAGAAAATAGAATGTTTTTATGACATGAGCCAACCCAACCGATTTCGAAAGATAAATTACACATAATACAAATAATGGCGAGAATAAATTTTAATCGCTTCTTTCATCATCAAAAAAGCAAGAAAATTCAGTTGCTTTTTTGAATCACAAGTAACGCACGATCTTCCTTAACAATGCATTTGGCTATTTGATCATTCGAACAATCGATGAATTCTTTTTGCGCAATTATTTTCGCTGTTACTGAATTCGGAAGTTTCCTCAAACTCGAGGATGTTGGAGAAGATGTTTGAAGGAGATAAAATTTGCAGACACTGGAATCACGAAAGAAAAAATGCCTCGTGAATATTTTTCAACTCTATCGCGAAATACTTGAAAGTTCATATGTTCCGGGTCATTGCACACCGCAATTTAGGGGGATGTGAAATGTTGTAGTTTTCTTACACACAATGGGCGTGCGCGGCTTGTCGTTTTATTTGAAAGTTCTCGCTTGAGTATTTTGCGAAATCGTTACCAGACACGAACGTTCTTTTCCTCGCGTCTCTCTCCCGCCTCAGTTTTATTTTTCACAGCCTTTCCGCGTATACCGTGACGCTGCCAAGAACAAGCATTAAGGAAAATTCAGGTTCGGAGTGTTCCGCGCGCGCGGGGCGATATCCTCGTAAATTTCCGACGTTTCGTCGGATAAATTTTATCGATGGGTTTTCACTCCGCCGCCATTGCTCTCCGGCGTTCCGTTTCTGGCATTTGTGGGATTCGTGGAGGGCTTCCTTCTCACGGAGCTCCATTTTCTCCAGCATTCGTCACCGTTTCTGCATAATATCGAGCAAAAACATTGTCCGATGCGAGGAGAGAAAGAGAGGGAGCGAGAGAAAGCCAGAAATACAGAAAGTTGGATGAAAAACGAAGAATCGAAATAAGGGAGAAAATGTAGGTCGGAGAAAAATGCAACCGAGAGAATAGCCCGGAAAAATAAGTAAAAATGCTGACTCCGTGATTGGCTGGAGCCCTCGGTACGGCTGCGAAATTCTTTTTGTCTCATCTCTCCTCCCCCACCTATTTTTCTCTTCGATCTTCGTCTTCCTTTCTCACCGCACGAGCAGGACGTAACGGGTGCTCGGAATTTCGCGAAAATCCTCCGGGGCTGCCCGCGAAAGAATCGACGAGACGAGAATATCGACGACGCGTCCCGGATACTTGCATCTCTCTCTCTCATTCAAACTTTTTTTCCCCATCATTATTATTATCTTCCAGCCAATAACTCGGCAAATTTCATACGAAATTGGATGCAATGGTGAATGGGGAGTTGGGACGAGAGCTACGAATGCCCCAGGCTTGGCATACAGTCTTCAGCATCTTTCGCTTTTTCCTATTCCATCCATAGGCTGTTCGAAAACTGCTCGACCATTTTTTCTTGATGGGATTATCGCTCCCTTGGAAAAAAAGCAATAAAAATGAAGCGAAAAAAGCTGGAGCATCGATTTCTCCCGAGATCCTTGCAACGAAATTGACGAGCGCAGAACTTCGTATTCCCGTTAACTTTCCCGAGTCCAATGACCAGCATTCTCGTAACCCGATAACCGATTGTCGATTCCCTAATCATCGATGTTTCTTAAAAATGTATTTTGCACTAAACACAAGTTTCTTGGTCGAAAAGTAAAAATGCGAGTAACGACGATCAGTTGCGATGGTCCGAGTGCTCGAGGGGCTGATTTTTTAGAAGTTGGAGCGCAGAGCGAAGCGAGCGCGGAAAGTTCGGAGCTCAATTTGGCACGAAATGACCTGTACGAAGAAATAACCTTTCGGCTAGTAAACTGAAGGTTGCGGAGATGCGGAAAGGTATTCTTTGAGAAGGCTAGGCTCTCTCCTTGGCTTGGCAAGACGTCAGAGGCAAAACCACCGACAGAAATTCAAATGAGTGCTCGGTTGCTTTCTTGAAAGTCGAGCGATGAGGAGAGTGAAGAGGAAGAGGCGAGGGTGGGAGGAGAGGAGTTAAGATGCGAGAAAGGGAATAAAT
This sequence comes from Venturia canescens, assembly GCF_019457755.1. Classification (NCBI taxonomy): domain Eukaryota; kingdom Metazoa; phylum Arthropoda; class Insecta; order Hymenoptera; family Ichneumonidae; genus Venturia; species Venturia canescens. The sequence continues at coordinate 8,141,014 of NC_057425.1, forward strand.
GTGCTCTCGTTCGGCTACAAACGACAGGACTCGCGTATTTAAAATAGACCGCGAGTATGGGGGATGAGGGAGGAAGTGGGTACAGAGAACGTTAAATTCCATGGGGAAACCCTGCTCTCGTGGAAACTTCTCAGACGGTTTTTAGGGACGAATAAAAATGAAATTTCTCGTTCGCTATTTTTTTCTTTCTTTACCCAACTAAATAGACATAACTTTTGCTGTTGTTTTTTACAACGGCTCTTTAATAGCAAAATATGACAAAACTTTTTTCGCCCCCCCCCCCCCCCATCGACCTGGAATATTGAAAAGCTTTGATATAAACGATTGAAAATAAAAGTCCGAACGCGTAGTCTCGTTAGAAATGAGAGAACATTTGAAAAGTTGTGGAAACCCGATGGAAAATCGAGCGTTAAAAAAATCAATTGAATGCAAAAACCGTGTGACTGGGCGCCTCGAGGACAGAAGCGAGGAGTTTTAAGCAATGGGAGAGTTACGAAACGAGGATAGCGAGAGTGAAAAAAGTTGGGGGAGTTGAAAAAAAGCATCGAATAAAAAAGATTCTTCGTACATTTGCTTCTGCCAAATATTTCACTCATTTGAATAATTCAAGCCTTTCCACCGGCTTTTTTCGCTCTTCGTTTTCGTGTTTTCTTGCCTCCCCCCGCTGGCACCCTTTCGGTGCTGTGCGCGCCTGCCCCATCGCTTTGGCCACACGACCGTGAGCGGGGAACGCGGGGGCACTAATTTCGCACGAGAACATGCTAAAGCAGCGTCGAGAGTCGAGACTCGTCAGAGAGTTAACGAGATGTCATATCTATGTGGATGCGGGGGACCGTGCGGACACGCCAACTTCCTGTTTAACGAGCGTACGCTTCGCCGAGAGTTTCCGCGTGCGCGCAGTCCAGTGGCAGAGAGCCAGATGATAATACACATCCGCGCCGGCGGGGGGGGGATGAAAGAAAACTTTTTTACTTTCTCTCCCTCAGTGGCACTGTTGTCGATCGAAATCCGCTTAGTTTTGCCGCCGCGACTCATTGAATTTTCTTCATCGTCCAAAGCATTATGGATTCCTCGACGATCGAAGGCGATTCAGCGCCCTCAAACTCCTCGAGGCTCTTCCATTAAGAATGTAAATTTTATCGAGTACGGTTTTGCCTCTCGACGTCAAAAGCCCCTGCCTCCATTCCTTTTGAAGACCCGGGGAGAAGCGACGCGACGTACGAAGACAGACGACGCAACCCCCGGTTCGCTAAAGGCCTCAAGCTTCCCGAGCTCGCGCCCAAAAGTGCGCAACTTTACGCCCCTCTGTCCAACAGCGTTCGAGGGCGTCTCGAATGCTCGCTCCCCTGGCGGTGGCGTTCTGTATCAAAATGTCCAGGATGCAGCGAGAGATTGTAACTATATCCTCGTGCTTTGCGGCAATTCTACGGGGCGGGTTGTAAACCCTTATCTTCTCCTCTATCCTCTATAGCAATGCCAAGAACTCTCGTCGTCGTCCCCGTCTTCGTCGCGCGGAGTCGTCGAGGAGATATAACCAGAGGGGGGCGGCCGGGCTTGTTGGAACTCGGCAGGAATATAGAGAAGGAACTTTAGTTGCTGAGCTGGTACGGCGTGGACGGAGGGAGAGACATTTTCTTAGGAGAGGGACGACGAAGGGGGGGGGGGGGAGAAAAGGAGATTTGAGAGTGTAGCATCCCCCGGAGCCGCGAGGGAATAAATCGATTCGAGATATCTGAATAGCCATTATGTGCTCATGCCAGTCGCTCTTCCCCCTCGCGGAGACTTGACGCAGAGCCACCACTTCCGGGTGCAGCGGGGGGCACGAGAGTAAGTCACACGAGTCTGTTCCTTCGAGTCGAAGAACGTATATATATGCGCGAGTGTGAGGACGCGAAGGTATAAAAACCCCACGGTCCTATCGCTCTCCTTTTTCCAACCGCGTTCCGGCCTCTTTCTCTTCTTTCTCGCCCGGTCACAGAGGGTCGGTTCACTTGGAAACTGGGCTAATGCTTTTCCTCGCAGCGAGGAGCCTCAGGTTAGGGAGAGCAAGAAGGTGAAAGACGAGAGTTCCAAAGTCCTCTCGCATCGGAGCCTCCTTTTGCCGGTCACACGATGCTTTTTTCTCCCTTTTCTCTCTCTCTCTCTCTCTTTTTCTACAGCCTTTCAATAATGGTTATTATTCAACGGGATCATTTATTACCCTCTAAGATATCCCTCTTTGGAGTTTACGCCCCTTTTTTTGCCCTCGCTCTCACTCCCTTTCCACCCCCGCCCACCTCTCTCTCCCTTTCTTCCTCCCCAGAGAGGTTTACCTGACAGTGTACTTTAAGCTCTACTGAAAATCCGCCCGGAAGCTCTTTCGCTCCTCGTGAACCGAGACACAGACTCACCTCGTTCGTTAGAATATACCGCTGGCTCCACCGAAGATGAGAGACGCAGCCTTCATCAACGGGGTGTCCAGAATCCTGCCTTCTCAGCTCATCCAGTCGAGAAATCATGAAAAATCCCAAGACAAAAGTGACCTCATGCTTTTTCCTCTTCGACGGACAGCGGCGAGTCTCGTGCGCTTGACCACACCCACTCCGATTCCTGATCGTCGCGTTCCGGATTGCGAGCAGGATGAAGCGATTCGTCGCGTGTGCCTTAAAGCATCAACGGGATTGAGACCGTTGCGCAGGGACTTTTATCCTTCGAATCTTGAAATCTTCGCCGACAAACCGTGCCTTTTGCGACCTCCTGTAGTACACCCTTGTAAATTCCTATCTGCATGCCCCGTACACACACATACTCGGGGATGGCCAGAAGCAAAACTCGAGTTCCTCGTACGGTGCTGGCGGGATCTCGAGCGAGGATTTTTACGAGGACGATAAGTCGCCATACGGCAACCTCTTTTCCCATGGAATATCCAGTCCTGGTGAGCTTACTCGTAAAACTTGAGATTACGCGCGCGCGCGCGCGCGCAGTCTCTGCTGCTATGTGGATGCTCTTTATACGACGAGAGAAAACCCTTTCGAGATGTACGATCTTATGCGTTCTCAAAACAATATCTCAAGTCTCTTGTCTTGCGGGGGTCGCCTTTGATGACCCAGTCGAGAGGAATTGAATATTTTAGTGCTGCGGATATAACGTAATCGGTATTTCATTCTCGCATTTCGAAACTTCTCTGGATACTACAAATTTAGTGACTTCGTGTTACCTCGAAGGGCGAGGGATCGAGGAATATCTCTTTCCCGACGATTTTCTGTGGTTCCGCTCCACAATTGCGATGGGGAACGCCGTCAGAAGATTTTTTGCCATTCTGTCGCTGGCAACTCCGCGGCGCAAAACGAAAATCTTCTTTTCTGCAATTCCACTCGATCGTTGCGCCTCTCGCAACGATTCGGGGTGCGTTTTGATCCGAGGAAAACTCGGGCAGCTGGCAGCTCGGGAAAAGAGTGGAGAGTGGATTCGCGCGGAGTAGAAAAATCGAGAGGGAAAAAAACAAAAGCGATTTAGTGCTGTCGCAAGTAATTTTGAAATCCCATTCTACCGAGTCACCGATCCGAGACCGGCCTCGGGAGCGAGAGAGATCGTTTTCGCTACGAAGCGGAACGGAATTCCCGTAACTCAATTCATTTTCCACAGGCTCTACGGAATAAAGAGAAAGAGCGGGAGCGCGCGGGGGGAAGCGGGCCGCGAGGGGAGCGAGGAAAAACGAAAAGGAAGGGAGCAGTGCACGAGCAATCTCGTTTTCTCGTTGGGTCCTCTCGTGTGACATTTCACTTGAGGAAAGTGGCCCGAAAGTCTATGCATAAAGAGGGCCACGGGAAAAGGGCGCGGAAGGGAATGAAGCGTATGATCGCGTTCAAAATCTATTTTTAAACACTTCTATCTTTACGGCGCGAGAGTCTCTTTAGAGCTTTGCGCGACTCGAGGTCGCCCCGTTTGCAACTCGCGTGCTAATGCAACCTCCGCGATACGTCTGTCCACGCCGACGACGACGAAGACGACGCCAACGAAGACACGCCGGAACACGTGCTCTAACTGTTTTATAAATATACGAAACGCCCTCTCCGCTTACGGGCGAAGGCTAATTTATTTATAGAGCCCCATCGTCCAAGAGTGCTTTATCAAAGAATTTCTCCGACACTTTTTGCTTATATTTTATCATGGATTCATTCCCAAACAAATATCTTCACCGACAGACCTCTCTACTTTAATTCTCAATTTACATTCTTACTTCCATCGTAAACCTTTATTTATCTTTTTAAATACCAACATTATGGTGATTCAAAAAAAAATATTTTTTTTCTCAAACCCACAAGTTGTTGTTTTAACACGTAATTTCAAAGTAATTATCTCAAAATTTGGGCCATCCAAACAAGTTTTTAGAGGTGGCGTCAACGACTTAAAACTTTTTCTTTCTTCTTTTATTTCAAAACGATGATAAAAAAAGATTGATTGTTTGGTGTTGCAACGACAAAAGTTAGCACTCGATCAAGAGTTGATTCTCTTAAATTTTGAGCTTCGAGGAAAAACATCTTCTAGAGGTCGTCCCAATGGTTTTTCTAAAGTTTTTTTTTTCGATTTTTCGTAATCATCTCGAGATAAAAAAAATGAATCGCTTTGTTTCGCAGGTTGATATGTTCGCGTGTCATGAAAACATTATTTTCTCAAAATTTGAATCACCTGACAAATTTATTTTCGAGGTGATATTTACACATTTTCTTTTTTTTATTTTTTATTTTTTTTTTCAATCATCCTGATCAACATTCTACTTTCCGTTGATGCTTTCTCTTCTATTTTTGTTCGAAATATTCGAAACTTCGAGCACAACGTTTATTTCATTGTAGTTAAAAATTTTAGTGACTTTCTGCACCTTCGTGCACGTGCAAATGTATTCTTTGGACAAAACGAGGAGGAATTTCGAGTACTCGAAACACCTTAAAAACTCGATTTTCATAATGATAAAAAAAGAAACAAAGGCTGAAGTAATCGTGCTTCGGATTATCGATCGCAGTGGGTACCGATCTTGAGTTTCGAGAATTTTCAGAATTGAAATTTTTCGACACGGTTTGATCGACCACGAAAAGGTCCTCGGTCAGTCGACTTTTGCCCTCGTCTTGCCAGGGCTGACAGAGCTTTTTGTAATCGGTCAAAACCTGTCGGAGAATTTCAATTTCGAAGATTGCAGGCTAGCAGGTTAGGTGCCTGATTCACACTCTCAACATGATTAGTCTCTCAAGTTATGGCACTAATGAACCCGACGATGAGCGAGGAGGACAGACAGAGGGAAAGAAAAACGGTCAATGAAAAGTGTGTTACAATGCTGGATGAGCTCCGTGAGAAACAGCATCGGGCTTCCCTCTTTACCAGAGGAAGAGAAAGATCGAGAGAAAGCGAGAAATCGTGCGGCTGTGTGTGCGTGCATCTCGTACACATATTCACGCTCACAGCTAGCTGGATTAGTGCTACAGCTACAAAGATGAGGAAAAGAGAGAGAGAGAGAAAAGCACGAGGAAGAGAAGAGATCTCTGACCCTGGAGAAGCAGTGAAGAGTTCGCTGCTACACAGCCATTCCCGTTCTCGATTGTTCGAGGGGGAGAAAGAGAAAGAATGAAAAAAAAGAGGCAAAGAAAAGTGTATAAAAGTCTCGGCTTCGGGTGCGGGGAAAAGAAAGGGAGAAAAAAGCGGGATCTGAGGGTGTCCACACGTCGAGACAGTCGCCTCCGAGCGGCGCTATGTGGTCCAACTCATCCTTTCTCCTTTCCTTCTCCTCCATTTTCTCCTTTATTCTTTTTTTCATCGCACGCGAACCCACATGAAAGACGTTCCCGCTTCCCTCCTCTTTTCCCTCGCTGCTCCCTGCGTCCTTTCTTCCCCTTCTGTAGCTTCAGACCGAAAAAGATTTAGAACCTCTTTCATGGACCTTATCTTCCTGTCACTTGAAAGCATTGTCCTCCCGATACTTTCCTCTTCGTAGCCACCTACTCTCTTGCTCCGTATACTCTTAATTAAATCTTCGATCATCCATCGACCCTTACCTCCGTCCTCTTGATTTAATAAATCTGTCTCCTTACACCCAGGGACACGTCGAATCGACGCACTCAGGAAAAACGTTAACGTCACTCCTTTAGGCTTCCTACGGCTTACGCTCCGCTGGACCTTCAACAACGAAACTTTTCCGATTCTCTTACTAACGCTGTCTCGTTGCCTTTCTTCCTAATGAAACAGTCTTCGATGTATTTTCTAACCGAGCTTCCCGAATCATGACCACAAATTTGTCGAGACTTTCTCTCCGAGGACTTTCGCAAAGAGGAGAAAAAATCTTTTCCCCCATCTCAGCTTAACGACCAGAGGTCCTTTTAATATTAATTCCCTCGCACATTTTAGCAATGCATTTTTCAACGTCGACCCAGCTAGTGATCCTGTGTCCGTTGAGCTCGCTTCAATTATTCGATCATCTCATACATACGCGAAGTACAACGTCATCCTCATCCCTGTACGTGATTAATTACTCGTAGCTGAGCGGACTTAGCGTTCCAGGGACATGTGTTTCTCTGTGACGAGCCTCTCGCGCTGGCTGAAGCAGCCTGACTCCTCTCCGTGTACGTAACGTTCTTAGTAGTCGGGGGCTCTCTGGGTCATCCTCGAAATCCTTTGTGACTGCCCAATCCCTCGCTTCAGTTCCGAAGCTCTTTTCTGCCTCCATTCTCCACACGAGAATACGCTCGCGTATTAAGGTATATAGCAGATGCGGATTTATTCGCGGAGGAATAAAATATTCCGTGGGTCCGGAATGCGGAGAGACATGATTAATCGACGAGTCTTCGTCGCTCGTGTGGACGAGCGGCAACACACGAACCGGGGAATACCTAACGTTAAGGGGGGAGGATTTTGGACTGCGGGGGCGGCGCCCTCGTTCCACGGTTTTACGTCCACTTTCGAAGCCATCCGGTCTACCTCGGCGTTATTAACGATCGGCTCGGTTTACGCGACGCAACTCCACCGAACTGTTTCCCCGTTCCGCGCTCCTATTCGCCTCTGCGTTTATTGAGCATTTTTTTCTAGCCCGATAGCGTGTGCTTTTTTTCGTTCTCTGCCGTGCAACGGAAAAAGCTTGCTCGCACGTGTTTGTCGAGTTCGGAGTCAATTATTTAGCAGTTACTCGTGTAAGGATCGCGTCCGAATGTGTGTCAATGAAAAAAGCGTTTTTCGAGCGAGCTTTGAAGGTTTTTGCTCTGGCAGAAGATTTTTTGGCTCGCTTGCAGCTTCGATTTCGGTGGGCCGAGTCGCGATTTCAGTGTCTCGCAAATCGATCGACGTTCCTCCGATTCTTCTATTCTTGTATCGAAGTGAATGGGAATTCGGCATTTGTAGAATAAAATAAAGCAGCACGAGCCCCGACGGGATGGGAATTTCGCTAAACTTTTCGCAGGCTCCCGGACCCGATCTCGCGCGACCCCTTTATCCCGAAACAAGACTTTTCCTATTTTCTTTTTATCGCTACTTCGGAGCACGACCACCAGCACCAGGCAAGACGAGAAAAGTATAGGACAGGAAAGAGAGAATAAGGAGGAGGAAGAGAAAAGCGCGGACGCGGCGAGAGTCGACGACGGTGCGGCCGCCGTCGGGTTATCAGTGGTCGTATATAACCGGATCTCCTTTCCACGATTTCGAATCTTTTCCTCCTCTCTGATCTCCTTTCCAGACATACGCGCGCGCGGCGAGCCGGGCTTTTTCGACGAGAGCTTTTCCTGCTTTTCCCACCGTCTGCTCTAATTTTCCTTCCTTTTTCACATTTTTTGTCCCCTTCTGTACCAATTTCGTAACTTTTCGTTTCTCGCTGAAGTTCACCAAAATTTTCCTCGCCCCTCGAATCCTCGGCGCGATCTCGCGCGTTGCAATTTTTTCACTAGTTTTTGCATTCCTCGCTATTTCACTTCGTTATCTTTTCTCATCACTATATGCCAAAACGTAGAACAATGGCTCTAGTAATTTATCACGAGATGGAACAGCGAGGAGGCCTCTTGATGAAAGCAACATTCACAAAGTTACCTCAGGGACTTTCCCCTCCCCTTGCACACTTTTTTGCTCTCACTCCTTCTTATCTTTAATAATTCAAAACTTATTATGGACTCTGGACCTTGCCCTGATCCCCGAGGACTTATTTTTCTTCATAACATTTTCACACCGAGCACCGTGTTTCCCTCATTCGCCTTCGTCTTTTGCTCCTCGTTCTCCCCCTCCCCACCGCTTTGCCTCTCTTTTTTGTTGTTGCGTACAAAATTTCTCAACAGCCCCCCTCATTTCCGTTCCACCCGCACGCACCATCCTACATCCCTAAACCTTTTTTTCTCGCACTTTGATTTATTCCCTGAAAACGAGCTTCTTTATTTTTAAACGCAGTAAACTTTCATCAAGCTCCCTTCTTCGAGAGCAATACCTTCAACTTTTTTTCTCGTAGCAGAATAATCATGAATAATAAAAAAAAGTTTGCCGCAGTAGGTTGCCGCAGGGACGTCGAGGATGCTGCGAACAATTATTACGTTCGATGGATGCTGGAAGTTGAATTACACGGGGCAACACAAAATTTGACATTGATATTTGAATATGAAATTTTGGTAGATTGCATGATATTTGGACGGAAACAAATGACATGGTATGAAAAAGTTTGCTTTTGTATCCAGGGCAACGTTTGAACGATATTTTTGAAAATCAGTGATTTCAATGTTTATTTTATAATAAAAGCGTGACACTGAAGCTTGCAACGTTGGAGTCCAATGAAACGATCTGAAAAAAACTCTCCAACAATTGCAGTAATTGTCCAATTCTGTTACCTGCCTAATTTGCAATTCGTTGTTACTCAGTCTACATCACTGATTCGTGAAATAAAAAAATTGGTGAATTACAAATGTTGTTTTCGCTAATTTTGTTGGACTCCAACGTTGCAAACTTCAGCTGGGTTTAAAACCATACAAATATAAATGGATATTATTTTAATTCTTTTCAACTATCAAACTAGCTTACAATAAAGTGGAAAATCATTCAAAAATGAACACGGGCCCTGTTGTTCCATGTAAATCTATGTTTCTCTTGATTGTAATTTATCACTCGAGTGCCATCTGGAGACACTGTGTGAGTGTAAGAACCCCACTTTCATCCCGGGCTATTATTGAATGTATCTAAGTTAATAAAATTCTTATGAATACATGAAAATGAGTATTATTATTATAAACATCACAAAAGCAAATTTTACATGAAATAAGGGTATTTTTTTATTCGTTTTTGTGCCTAATTAACCACAAAATCATGAAATTAACTGCAGGAGAAAAAACAAATTTTTTTTTTTGTAGAGTCGTGTTATTGAAGAAAGTGCGACAAAAATGTTTCATTCGCGTTACCAATATTCGTTCAATCTCGTTGATTCGATATTGTGATCTGTAAATTTAAGCCAATTAGCACTTAATTTAATATTGACGCTCAACTGGATTAATCAGGCGATTTAAAGGTCTGTTTGTAAGTAGGTCAAAGAAAGTAAATAAAGAGGATGAGGGGACGTTTGAAAGTTCTTAATATTTAAGGAGAGCGAAAGATAAATAATTCCGAGGTCGTCTTTCTCGTATTTTCTCTACGGAGCGTATATATCACGTGTAGTATGAAACTTGCCGCACGAGAGTTTCCTCCGCGAGTTTGTTTTTTGTTTCTTTTAATCCCGCTTGTGATCTCTTCGAAGAGAATTTTGTTTGTCGAGGATGCAGGTTGCCACGGCGCTGTTAAGGTAACCGAAGAGTTTCGGGGAAGTAATTACTTTTTAACAAGCGTGTGGATGAGTTTTGGGTTACGCTTGAATTGCGGCGAGAGTTATCGACGTGTGTGTATCTTTGCGGTGAGTTTTGGACGTTTGCAGAGAGGGGGGAGTCGGGGATTTGGAAACTTCTGGGACTCGCAAGCGGACAGTTTTATCCTCGGGGTTGGTTGGAGGCTGCGACGCCGTATCATGGTCGAGCCTTGTTTGTGCTCGGAAAGATCGTTCCGCGGTGGATTCTGGGAGAGGAGCGCGCATATCCAAGAATATTGCGCGGGAGGCTCGCGGTGTGGAATTCTTCTTCAACGGGAGCATATCAAAGAATCCACAGAGGCAAGTATTCTGCGGGGTGGCGCGTTCCCAAAAGGGTGTTGGGACGAAATACCGGTGAAGAGAAACGAGTATTCAAGAGAGAGAGAGAGAGAGAGCGAGTGAGTAAAAAGGATACTCTGGAATAGCGCAAAAACAATAACAAAAACGAAATGGCGAGCGTGCGGTTGGAAAAATAGGGAGTCGGCGTATGCCGGGGATTTTAGGCACGAGACAGAAAGAGAAGCGAGCCAAGAGAGAGAGAGCGACCGACTACGGGGATGGATAGCTTTTCTCCGAGCGGAACTTTCGAGTTGAGGGAACAAGCGGAGAAAGAGAACCATAGAATCTGCACCTCCAGGGGATATGTATGGGCTCAGGGGACGGGGACGGATGAAAAAAGAGAAACGAGGCTCGATTCCACAGGCTAGTGAGAGAGAACCGCTGTTCCTAGCGTCGGGAGCTTGCTACCAGGGTGCGCTTTCACTCTCTCCCTTTATTTCCGTCTCTATAGTTCCTCTCTCTGTTCCCCGTTAGATCGCCATGGCAACCGACCCTGAACAACCCTCCGGTCGACGTGGCGCCTCTCTCGCTCCGTCCCCTTCGCTCCTCTTGTTCAACTGTACACCAGCCAGCATCGGGAGCTTTGCTTTTCGATGATAGTAATAATGTATCCCCAGCCGCGTTGATGTAGGTCGCAGCATCGTGGCCCTCCCTGCCTCTCTCCCTTCGCCTTCCTACTCGTCCTATACACACTTTCATACGCACACATACACACGCGACCAAATACCTGTACGACTATTTATCTGTACGCATACAGCTGTACAGACACATGAGATACGTGTACACAGATAAAGCTCGAGGTAAAGCTGATACTACGAAATTCTATGGTCGAGATCGTTTGGCACCCAGCTCTCCGGTCGGCTATTCCGCCGAACTTCGCTCTTGCTCTTCCTTATGCTGCTCCCTTTTCTCGTAAAAATCATCTTCTCCGTCTCTCCCATATCATCTGTACATATTCAGTTTTACTTTTATCGATGAAATAATGATTTATTGAGTTGGGGGACTTGGATTAACGGAGCAGGTCTTCGGACTGTATGAATTCGGGTTTCTCCCGAGAGCTCGATGAAAATTGATGTGTGTGTGTGTGATGCCAAAACAAAAATCGTACGAGCGCGAATGAAATTATGCTGGCAGGACATTTTTAAACACTTTGGCGGATCATCGCAGCTTGTGTTCGAGTCCCTCAAGTTTGACTGTGTTCAAGTGTAAATTTTCATTGTGAAAACAGTACTAACCATAGCAAAACGTCATTAATAATTCTACTTTGCAGTTCGGTGAAGTTCGTAGGAAAATATTGCACAGTTTCAACCTTTGTCGGAGCAAAATACGCAGTTTGAAAGCTTTTGTTCGAAATCGACTTGTAAATGACTTTTATTTTTTTATATTTTTTCAATAGTTTTACCACAGTAAATTTTCAAACACTTCGGCGGATCGGTGTTTCTTGTATTCGGGCTCTTGGAATTTTACTATGCTCAACTGTAAACAATTGAGAAATTCTTCATCTGGAAACGACCCGAATATTACAACGTTTTTGGTAAAAACCTCCAATATGGGCGATATAGAAGACTATGGCGGCATTGCAATTCTTACTATTTTTTCTCTCCGTGTACAAACGAAATTTGCGTTGGTCACTGAATGCGAGTGGGCGGGGTTTCTGGAGCAAATGACGATTCGATTTGTTGAATTTTCTGAAGCTCATGAGCTTCCTTAACTTTGGATTCGTTTTTGTGATGCGTTTTTGGTAATTGGAAATAGAGTCGGAAGCGAATGAACGATTATTCGTAGAGGAATTGCATTTGGATGGAATAATCTCTGGATCTTTTTTGGCTGGACGCTTTAAAATGTTCGCCAAGCGTGCTGGTTTTAATAACTTTGTTCCCTCGGATTTTTCTCTCCTTTGTTAAACGCGAACTATGTTTTTTTGAATACGTGCGGATACCGGAGAGTATTTTTCTATTTTGGTTTTCCTTTTAGTTTTCATTCGAACGATGAAAAATGGGCGTCGCTTGATTCCCTTTGTACCGACACGGTCAAAGGTTTCCTCGTCGTGATTTTTAGTGGCGCAAAGCATCGAATTTCCAGTGCTGGACTTTACCCACCCGGGATATATAGCAGTTGATTTTGGTGCAGTGGCAAAGAGCGAGAGAGCGAGAGAGAGAGAGAGAGAGAGAGAGACGAAATTGGGCAAGTGCAAACCTTTCCCTATTCCTCCCTCTTCCCCTGCCCTTTGCTTTGCCGTGTGTGTGGTTGGCGCATACGAGCAACTGGCATTTGTCGACGTTCCAACGCCTTCATCCCTTTTCCCGTAACGAGGGAAAGAGACACCGGGCAAAAAGAGTGAGAAGGAAAACGAGAGAGAGAGAATGGAAAGGGGAGAGCAATGAGAGCTTCGGTTTCAAAGGATGACCTGGCGGCTTTTCTCTGTGCCTCACTATGCAGTTAAACCGTAGAGTTTCGAGCTTTAAACCTACGAGAACTAACTTGTATATCTACTGGAAAAAACAAACGAGCTCCGGCCAAGAGTACACGAAAGAAAAGAGCGATTCGTCTCTTTCTCTCGAGAAAACGTCGTCGTGGTCTCGGTCTCCTAGCACTAGAGAGAAAAAGTAAAAAGCGAACGAGCAGAGACTAAGGCGACAAGGCAGTTTTTTCCGATAATGTTGATGATGCTTCTACTTTTATCTTCATTTTTGCCTTTTTTTTACTCGCGGTTGAAAACCAACTCGAGAGTCATTCTGACGTTTCGGCCAGTGGAAAAATGCCACCCTGTTTTTTATCATCGCCCCATTTGTTGCAATAACTTTCCGAGCCCCCTTTTTTCTCACCGTCACTTCCTCGTCGTGAAATATCACCGTGAGCTCTGTGCAACGATCGATGGGCTTTCGACGATATTTATATCTATAAAAGTATATAAATAAGGCTTGAAATATGAAACAAGTGTTTTGGTGCTGGTGCTGCTGCTGCTGGTGGTGCTGCTGCTGCTGCGGAGGATCGAAGCAAAACGAAAAGATAGACTGTGTCGCGCCGCTGTTTGTCGATGCGAGGAGTAGTAGTGTCGGCATTTTCCATCGCCGCCACTTGTTTCTAACGACCCTCTTTTGTTTAAAGCCCTCTCTCGCCGCACTCGAGAGAAAAGCAAGCCTGGCGTGCAGCACCCCAGCCGAAGCGCCGCGGTCCCCCTGCTGCGACGTTTCGCTGTTACGGCTGAGCACAGCTTGGCCATGCTGCCACCGCGTCGCGACGACGCCTCCTTCCGTTTTTCATCCCCGCGTATGTACAATAGCCACAAGCTATTCCTACCCCTAAATCTTTCTCGCAATGACGCTGCTTCTCCTCCCATGCTCGACACTTTTTCATCTTTATCTCGTATCTTTTTGTCATCCCGCCAGTCCTTCGGAGTTTCCCTTTCACGTATTTTTTCATCCGGAGCCGACGACCGGACACGATTGTCGTTCGAGCCTTTGACCTGCTCTCACTCTTTTATGAAAGTAAATTGAAAAATGAGATTTTTGGGTCTCCTAGAAAATGACTTATGAAAAAGACTCTCGTCTCCATCGCCGCTCGAATTCGGACTCCATTCCCGTTTCAGGGGACTCCAGCCCTCGTATTATTTGACATTTGAAATCCTTTCCCTCCGTTTCTTCAGTACTCGAACTGCTGCGAGCCTGGGATCGGCTGATTTTTAGGAGCGCCCTCTCGCGGCTCCACATTTCAAAATCACGTTTCCCCCTCGAGTCATATCCTGAATATTGGTTCTCGTTAAATGAATTCACTTTACGAGGAAACAGCCAGGGCGGATGCGAGCGGGGCGCTCTCGCACTGATTGAAGCTGCTCGTGATAGGCCTCGAAAATGGTGAGATTGACGAGAGTAAAACATGATAAAACGACGAGAATGAGGTAGTTGCGACTAAACGGGTGACGTGTGAGACAAGAGAAGGAATATAAAAGGGGTGAGGGGTCGAGACGTCGGGGATGCTCGACGCTTAATTGCTCAGGGCGGCGACGGGAGAGCGGCGGATATGCACACGGAGTGACGTCTCGTGGTCCTTATCCCCGTGTCGTAACGAGGGTTAACGAGCGCGTCACGCGTACGTGTTGGGGATGCTTTTTCCGCTTTTTCTTACATTGGCCTGAAAATCAGTGTTCGTTCGTTGAAAATTGCCCGGAAAAAACTTCCAGTCTCATTCTCGTTATCATTTCGTCCCTCTCCTTGGCCGCGTGGCTGCCTGATATTCCGCGCGCTCGTTCCAGTGTCAAGAGGGTAGCAAACGAAAAATTAATTAGAGAAATCCGGGTATCCCGAACTGAAATAACCAGAGGAGAGAATGCTCGTAAAAAATGTGCTCCGAGGCCCCCGCCGCCCCCTCGCCCGCGCGATGTCCATCGCTGTTTCATCTTTTCTTCTCGCTCTGGTCACGTATATTTGAGGAACGTGGCTTAACTGGGAATGAGAAAATATTTCATTGGGAGCTTCTCTATTTTACGGGCGAACGAGTTTTATCGAACATAAATTTTTCCATTCTATATTTCTCATCCTTTTTCATTACATCTCATTGGGCGCGTATCGCGTCTCTGCGACGTCATCTCCTTCCTCGTTCGTCGATAAAACGCCCGCGGAGCAATACGAGGCTTTAATAACGTCGGTACTTTGTGTCATGCGCCTCGTTGGGTTGCCCTAATTTGTTCCTTGTAAATGAATTCCTCCGGACGAGCTATAAAATTACGTTTTCCTATATACATTTTTATTGATGGCTCTTTGACAAAAGGCCACAAATCGAAATCCCCAAGTCGGAAAATTCTAGTAGTTACGGCCTTCCCTCCTCCTCCATAAATACGCGCATGTATACGAGCCCATAGAAACCCCTCGTTTGTATGCCTTCGTATATAATCGCGTCGGTAATCTTCCTCCGGCGTGTGAACGAGTGCAAGCCGGAACCGTTGGAAAACGAGGGATCGAGTCCGATAAAGCTCCTGGGATGGGAGAGACTTTACTACGGAGATGAGAGAGAGAGAGAGAGAGAGAGACGAGGACAAGCTGAAAGAAGGATCAGCAGAGGATGAGATAGTGGAGAAAGATTCTCCGGATTGCGCGAGCTGCCTGGGGCCCCCCGCTTGAGTACTGGAAAACGCCGAGGCGTCAGAGAAGAGGGCCGACGTTGGCTTTCAGGGTGAATGCGCGAGGCAAAAGGATTGATTGAAATCAATGACGAGAAGCTCCGAAGCCAGGCTGCTCTCGAGGCTCGTGATTGGCAAAGCGTGCCCGCCCATCCCGGATAAATGGAGAAAACTTCATGATATATGTACGAATGTATATCTATATATGTGCAGACATAAAACACCCTGATGGAGCGAAGCCACGGAAGTTTGCTGAACTTCCCTTTCTCTTTGTCTCTCTCTCTTTCTCTCCGCCTCTGCTCGCGCTCCACGCTGCAAACCAAATGGCTGAATCCTGTGAGATTTTTGAATCACGACCCCCTTTGCCTTTGTGCCTCGATCCTCTGATGAGCTTTTCTTCATGATCAATCGCACTCGAAGAATTTTTAAAAGGTTATCGAGCCCAAGCAGGGTCATCCTCACCCCACAAAACTGCTTTCGAATAAGATGAATTTTTCATTCACATCGTCGCAGGGGTTCATTGGCAATTGATAATTTTTTCAAGTCCACGCCCACTCGAGCAAGACTTACCGTTTATTGGATTAAATTAATCGCGAGCTCTATAATGAAAGAAAAACGAGTCTCGATTCCAGATGAGCAAAAAGTAGGCGCTGTTTCCAGTGAAAAACTGCTTCGCGGATGCCACTTTTAAACCTCGCTTGATCAGTGGAGCAACTAATTGATTAACGACTCGATGAGAGGCTCTTATAACCGAGGCTGGAAAACTCAACGAGAGCCTGAAAAACGCCGAATGTTGATAGCGAATCATTCGGCTTTGAAGCAGAAAGAAAAGTGCACGAATAATGGTGAATTATTGCCAATCAAGTAGAGTTTCGAGTCTGCGGTTTCCTGAAAGGATTTACCTGTCCCAGATTTATTCCGGATGCGCCAAAAACGGGAGAGAGCGAATGAAAAAGAGCGAAAAGGGGAGCGAGAGAGCGGCTGGCAGGCGGAGGTTTGCGCGATGAAGAAATGGAGTACTGGGTTAGTAGGGCTCTGTGGCAGTAACTTCCGGTAAGCCGTAGTTTGCTCCGGTGATCAGAGTGAGATAAAGGAGCGAAAAACTTGCAGATATACACATAGAGAGACAGAGAGAGAGAGAGAGAGAGGCCACGAAGATCTGAAACGAGAGGTGGAAGCGACATAGCTTATTGGGAAGGGATGAGAGAAAGAGAATGTCTCACCCCGGGGGGTGAGATTTATTGCCAGGCTGCTTGGGCTATTCAGAGCAGAAAAAAGCGACAGGGAGTAATGAAAAATAGAAAACCGCGAGTCTTCAACGTCACGGGAGCTGCACACGATGGGAAGAAAGAGAAAGAACGAAAAAAACGAAAATTCAAACGAGATGGGAGCAGGGAGGTCGAGGGGGAAGTTTTATTGGCAGATTACCTGGGATCGATCTGTATTGATCGACCTCCTGGGGCGGTCTGTTTTGTATATCACCGCTCTATATCCTGCGACCCAAGGATTAAGCCTGCCAAGTTAATTTCGTCATTTTGTACCAAGGATCCAACCCTGCTCCCCATAGCTTACGTAATGTGTATAAAAAGACAGAGAGCAGACGAGTGGGGGGTCGTTACATCGCTGTGGATGCGAAGGGCTATTAGACCTTAAAGGATAATCCTTCAGGTAGATTCCTAATTAGGTTTCTCGACGGAAAGCAGGTGCAAATTGTGGCTTACCTGAAGTTATGGCAAAATCCTCGCCCCTCTCCTTCTCTTTGCTTCCCTTTCGATCCTTTTCGCCCTTAATGTTTATTTGTGGATAGCCTCGCATGTGCCTGTCACACCGGTCCATCTGGGAGAGCAGCAGAACTGGAAGGCTGGATTTGGAACAGACGATTTCTAGGATTTCTAATCCTACCTTAAGACCGGAGGAACAAGAGCACGAGGGAGACAAAGGGAATGAGCTCGATTTCTCTCCACCTGCTTCGCGTATGTTTATATATTTCTGTCGTTCTAATTGGCCTCTCTCCAACCAAGTGAGGAAGGACGAGACCTCTCCTTCCACTCTATCACCCTCCATTCCTCGTTATTACCAAACGGTATATCAAAGGCATTAACTCAATATGGAGGATCGGTACGCGATGAGAGAGGATAGGGGGGAGTTAAGGAGGTAAATCGATATAGAGCTAGCCAGTATGTAGTGTACTTTTAATTGAGGCATGCGAATTTTATTCATCGAAGCACTCTCAGGGCTTACTTCACTGCAAATATAAAGTGGTTAGAAATGTGACGTCGAGCACCTTTCATCGAAATTCTCATGATTTTTCAATGTGGAGGAAGATCGCACGCGAGCGAACGAGAAATCGTGCTCCTGGCGTCAGATTAATCGAGGAGAATACTTGAAAAAATATTTTTATCGTTTTGGGTTACACGGCTCTCGTCTTATCGCTGTACTGTCATGCTCAGGCGAATCGATATTAACTAAACTGAGAAAAAAAATTGTAGATTCAATAAGAATTGACATAATGGGGGAAGAGTCTTCTTCATTTAAATGCAATGTTTTTGGAGAGAGTGAATCTACAGTTTGATCTAAAACTCTTTTGTTCCTTTAAGGTATTCCTTTCGCTTGGCCGCATTTTTTGGTGGCGTAAATCAGGACTTGGGACACTCCAAATTTGACTGATTTTTAACCTCTGAGGAGTCGCGGCTATATACGAAAAGCTCCTGCCATTTTTCCAACTTCTATCGTTAATATCTCTTGATGTTAATATCTCATGAATTATTTAATAGAAATGTGGTCATGATGGAATCTCCATAAGCTCTCGCATAAATTTTACAATTTTCGAAGTTTTCATTCTTTATTAAATGTTCGATAACCTGACTTGAAATTTCGCCAACCTATTCGCATGCACTTCTACTTTACTGTTATTTAAAGTCAGTTATTTGTAGAATATTCGTCTCAGTCATATTTAACCTTGTGACGATCATACATTTCATTGGCACCCCGTAATGCCACATTTCGTTGTTCCAATGACGTTTTTTTTCTTACTGTAGGACTAGCAAAATTCATTTGTTCCGTTGATTACTTTTAACTACAGGCATCCATAAATCTATTGAAATTCATTCGTGTCCCTTGAATAACGTTACGACAACACGTTTATGGGCCATTTGTCGATAATGCGAGCCAACAATATGCACATGGGGCGTGTACCAACGCCAAATCAGTGAGCTATTAGACGATTAGGTAGCAAATTGCTCGAGAACGAATAGATCCCTGGCCTAAACTCGTAATGTGTTCTGTGCCCTGTACGAGAGATCCGGAACATGCTCATCCGCGCACGAGCCAGGCGTAACAATCTATAGCTGAATTATCGCAGCGTGTTGAGAAGCTGCAACTGCGACAGGAATATCAAACACCGGAGACGGGAGCGGCGCATATTGGTGACGCAGGTAACTTAACTTTGAAGTTGTGCTTTTCGTTAAAGGGCGCAATGTCCGAGGTTGCGTGTGCAAACTTGCTTCCCCTGTCTTCGAAGTTGCTGCGAGCTGCGCCAATCGCCGGGGCGGAATCTGTGGATAGTCTCTTGCGGAATTGCGCCCTTATTTTAAGGGATCGCCACCCAGTTCCAAGGAGCACGAGGGCGTAACGTATAAAGTCTGACCCACACCGTTGAGCCTTCGATTTCGAAGGATGCTCTCCCGCCCCAGGATCGAAAGGGCTCAAAATATCCAATTTTGAATTATGCGTTACGGCTATGATTTCGCGGGGGAATGCTCATCGATTACTTCACGGAAGCTGTTCCATAACAGCTCCAGGACAATGCTCGACTATGTTAACGATCCTCCTCGAATGTTTGGCCGATGTTACTAAACGGGATTGCAACGAGATCTTCCCTCTGCGTCTCGCATATACTCGCGCGAGACACGCAAAGGACTTTACTCGCTTTTTTTCTGGATCTGGATTTCTCGTGATGCTGCTCTGAAACTCAATTTTCCCGAGTCACGTTCCTACAAACGTTTTATAAATTATGACGATATTATCCCCACTTTCGACTCGAATGCGCTGCAACAAACATTGCGCAATCGACGATCACAGTGAGCTTGAGTAATCGCTAACAGAAGACACTCATCAGATATATTTTTATGTCGCCCGACTGCTCGTATAGGGCCAATAAGTCGGGTTTCACTGCGATCAGTGGGTGAGGAGATTGTTACGGTCAGTGTCAAATAAATAGTCAATCAGTTTTATTTTATGGGTGTCCAAATTTGGTCGATTTTCTAAATTAATGTCAAAGCTGTGCATTCAAAATTGTAAATAAATTTTTACAACTTATCTTTTGTGATATTAAATGGTGAATGAAATTATAAGCCATTAATTAACCGGGGTTATATCACTGACTGAACCTCACATTTTATTCGTCCTTGGATAAAATACTATACAGTCTTTTATGTCAAAAATCGCTTTAGAAAGCGCAATGGGTCAAGAAAAAAGTTTTAATAAAAAGACAGAAGGCTGTGACAGAAATGAGCCCAGTCAAGAAGAAACAAAATACTGAAATAAGAAAATGAGAAGTTACGAGTGCTCATTTTACCAATTTCATCCAATTTTTAACGTAATATATCTTTATTACTAGCAAGACAATGGTCTCGAATTTTTTCCCAAACCTTCGTTATACACTTAATTGTTATTGCGTACTTGTTCATAAATTTAGTAAGAAGCGTTCATTCGTTACATGGAAAGAAACCATATTTTCCGCATAGTCCCTACAACTCTGTGCATTTTTCTTCATATTTAAACACATTTATCTCAATAGCCAATAAGAGGAACCCTTTAAAATTTGATACGCGTTTCAGTCGACTACTCATTTAAGCTCTGCATACTTTTCAAGACTTTCTCAAGAAAATTGTTTCGTGGATGAACTACCTTAACAAGATTGGGTGGTTTATCCTATGACAAAATACAATGCGACGTGTATTGCTCGAGGTTCGTACGTCTTCTGTGTCTTTGATCTTGTTTATTACAAAGGACGATCGCTGTCAAGGAACATAAGATCTTCATTTTAGTAATGAGACAATACATGCACATGCAAGATATTCCTTTGTCTCCAGTTTTCTCAGAAACTGTGATAATTGTTTTGACCAATTTTTTACATAACTTTCTATACATCCTGGACAGTATTTTATTTGTCGTGTGTAAAAATTCATCGCGAACTTTTTTGTTTATTTAACTTGAACATTATTCATAATTATTTCTTGGGCGTAGATCCAAAAATATCTTTCTTACGAATCACTCGAAGAATCTCGATTTTTCGTGTTGTAGAGAAACAAGAAATTAGCGTTGCTCCAAATCCGTGAATTTTCCCAGGATTTCACTCCGTTTTAACCGAAATCGCTGCTCGTTTTGTTCTTGGTTTCTCTTTTACTAAACTCCCAAAAGTTACGATAGTCGTTACATTGTTGTTACGGAAATACGCGAAATGCAAATGGGGCTGGACTTCTGAGTATAAAAAGCCGGCGCAGCGTCTATTCATGACCCAGAAACGACGACCGGCGTCGAGAACCCTCGCTCAGTATCTGCTTTCCTTCTCTCACTCCGATCTCGATTCTCAGTTTACCGGAACTCGAATCACGGTAAGTGCGATATATTGAATGACGCGAGCAGCCGTGAACGCGTCATTCATACTGCTCGGGAGTTCTCGAGCAGCCACAGGTCCCCCCGGCTCACGGCACGCTATTAAATAACATCGCTGATATCAGCGCGTGGCGGGTTTCTCTCAAAAGTTTCTAAAACATGGACGTGAAACATGAATTCTCCAATGGAGATTCTTCTGCCGAGATTTTAATGGGAAGCGAATAATGCTCGAGCACAGCGTTCGAATCCTTGAAGGAAAAATCGATCAATCGATATTCAACATCGAAATGCAATCTGAGAAAAAAACAACCGTGACAGAAAAAATAGAAAATCCGTGATTGCCCCAATCTTTGTTGAGGATCCGGGACTTTTTGTTAAATTCCCATAATTTTGATACTCGGCCCCTAAAAAGGAATATTCCCGTTCAAATGTTTTGGGTTTCCGGATTGGAATCGAGGCCGTTACGCACCCAACGAGAGTTGACGATGGTGACCGATAGAGCGAGAGGGAAAGATGGACGTGAGGGAGGATTATCGGATTAAACGGGATGCAATGGTCTGATGGGTGGTTTGGAGGGCAGAAAACAGAGAAACGCTAGAGGCTGGTCAATTCGGCAGAGAACCCGGATCGGTGGTGTTCCAAGCGCACGAATAGGAACGACGATGCGTGGCTATCATTCACTCCCGATCTCTCCGCTCTCTCGCTCTTCCTCTTCTCTCTCTCTCTTTCACTTTATCGCCATTCTCCTTCCATTCTCATATGTTTTTTCTCTCTTCTATTCGAGTGTCTTCTCGTCTTTTTGCTCGTGTCTTTGTGTCCCCCTCCCTGTGTCTTTTTTTCGCTCAGCGTTTCCGCTTGTGTCTTTCTCTCCTCTGCCTTTTCGTTCACGCGTTTTATTTCTCTCTCCCTCGCAGTCCCTTTCTATTTGCGTCTTTTGTCGCTCTCTCCGGATCCTAAAATCGTTCGCTGTGCACCAGCAAGCTTCGCCGAATGCTCGCAGATCCACGCTCCAGGAAATACCACATCGCGTTCGACGAGCATTGCTTTCGTTCGACTGTACAGAGAGGATGGAAGGAGCATGAGAGCCTCGCGCGACAGGCAAATCCAATCGAATTTACATTCGCCTCTGCGCGTGTGTACCTAGTTTGGTACACATGAGCTTCCGCCGGGGACCGGAGAGCGAGGAAGAGACGCGGAACGGCCGGGAGCAGGCTCGAGGGCGTCAAGGCGGTGCCCGCTTCTTCATCAGAAACCTGCTTCAGGACGAATGAAGCGGACTGTGTACGCAGTGGAAATCCTCACTTCTCACTTGCCAAAAGGACCAATATTACCCAATTCGACGGCTCGCATTCCGCTCCCTAATTCCGTTTTTTCCATTTTCAAACATTATTGCTAATGCTCCTCTAACGGGAATTCGTTTTTTCGACGCTCCCTTCAATTCGCTTAAAAACTTCCATTAAGTATAAATCCAAAAACGAAAGAGACGTCGCGATCCGAGTTCTCTGAACTCGAGCTTTCCATTTCGGTGCTCTCTCTGCCCAAACAGATTACAGGTCGCTCCTCTGATGCGTGTTAATTAATAACGATGCAGTACCCAATTCTCAAATTTTATTCAAAGCGTCCGCTTCGAATCGACGACTCGGAAAAATCCTCCCGATTCCCTGCACTCGTGTTTCCCCATTTAAATCTTAACACGAAGCTAGTGGATCTGGAATAATTCACAGAGAAAGTGCTTTTCCGAGCTCTGACTATGGAAAATGTTGGCGAGAGTCGAGCATTAATTAAAAGCCTCAGAATATTTCCAATTTTTCAACTTTATTTGCCATTTTAGTTTATTTTTCGTAGCTCCCAGTTAAAATTATTTCCGGATTTTTCAACGAGAATTATTATAATCCACTTGGTGCACTCGCGTAATGCATACCCACTCGTATTACGTACACGAACGTATTCATCATGGACATGGAAACATTTCCGGTTGAATGGGCAAGTGTGAGAGAAATATCAAGTTGGATATAACCTGGTCGTATAGAATTTGGTGAGCTCGTCGGGCATGCACGCGCGCAGAGAGCGAGCGAGGCAAAATGGGAAATAAAAGCTGCGAGTGAAATTCACAGAATATCCGGGAGCCCTGAGTTCGATCCAATTTACGGAAAATTCGTAGTGGCTGATGTAAATTGCGATTCCATCTATCGAGGATGTGCTCTCGCGTGTATGCTACATTCACTCACCGATGGTCCATCGAGCTTTGACGTTTGAGCAAAAATACTGCGGTACGAACGTCTGTCAAGTTTTTTTGTTTAACGCGGCGACGCATATCGGTGGGTGCGTGGTGCTGCGAGTGCTTTTCAAAATCTTCGTTATTTGTTGGTAGTCTTGCATTTATAAAATAACCGTATATATTGACACTGGGTACAAAACGAGGGTAAAAAATGGGCAGCATCAAAGCGATAAAAGAAGAAAAAAACGAAAGTCATTCATGCGAGGAGAAAAAGCTTTTTGGTACGGTTAGAAAGGGTCGTAGGAATTCCCCTTGGAAAATCTCCCACTGAGCACGCCTGAAAAGGAAAGAGGGACAGCGAGAAAGAGGGACGGAGGGCAGGAAAAAAGGCTCGGGGTGGCGTCTGCGTGATGCAGGATGCATGCATCAGGGTCATGGCACCCCTCGAACCTTTCGCTGCTCCCTCTCCCATCCGCAGCCAGAAAGAAAGAGATGGAGGGAAGAGGAAAGAGGAAAACTCGAAGCTCCGGCAATATTCGTAATTGCGATGAGAGTTGAAGGTTTACATCGACTGCTTGGCATGTTTGCCAGGACGTTGCATGCTCAACTCTCGTTCCAGATGTTACGCAACGATGAAAGAGACCAACGAGATATGAGAAGGAATTTATTTCAGGAAGGACATTCGCCTTGCCAATTTTGAATGAGTTTGAAAATTAGCTGCTGGGATTCAACTCTTCTATTTTTCTTCAACGTACTCTCACATTTGTTTTTTCGCCATTTTTTTCTACACTCATTAAGACTCGGATGGTCTTCTCAGTTGAGAGCTATTCAAATATGAATTCGAGAGGATTCTTTGAAAATCACTGCCGCAAGGACGATTTTGAGTACGAAGTTTTTTTCATTTTTTACTCAAATTAATGCTCATCGCTGACGAGATTTCAATGCTGGGAAATGAGAAATTTCGTCGATGTTAGAACTTTGAGAAATTTATAGTATCATTGACCGTCGCAACGATGAGTGAACCAACGACTGGCAGTTGGTTAAGGGTACATCATGCCCGAAAGATCGTATTTTATGGGTGTCTAAATTCGGTCGATTTTATAAATTAATCGTCAAAGTTATTCGTTCAAAATTGTAAATAAATTTGTTCAATTTATCTTTTGGCGAATGAAATTACAAGTCATTAATGAATCGGGGATCCGTCACCGACTGAACCCTAAATCTCATTCGGCCCTGGCGAAAATACTGTAGTTTTTTATGTTAAAAATCACATTAGAGAAAACAAAGAGAAAACACAAGTGGAAATGGATCAAGAAAAACGTATTTCTGTGACAGGAATGGGCCTTGTCAAGAAGAAAAAATATACCGAAATAAGCAGATGTGAGGTTGTGCCAATTTCGTTTAATCTTTAAGGCAGTATATTTGTTATGTGGAAAGATAAACGATTTTTTACGCATAGTCTCTATAACTCTGTATATTTTTCTTCGTATTTGAACGCGTGCTTATTTAAATAACCAATAAGACGAACCCTTTAAAATTTGATATGTATGTCAGTCGACTGCTCATTCAAGCTCTGCCTGAATTTCAAGACTTTCTTAATAAAATCGTTTCGTGCATGAACTACCTTAATTAATCGATCGATAAATTCGAGAAATTTGGAATTCCCAAGTATTTTTTCTAATTCTTTTTTCAATTTCTCTTCCCAAAGTGCTTGATATCTTTCGTCGAGTGCGTTCTACAATTTTGATCACGCAGCGATGCAGCCGCGAGCATGTTTTGGCTTTGATTCAAAATTCTCATAGTAAATTCAAAAGCGATCATAGCCGAATGGCTTTTCCTGTGGTGTCTCGTGGTTATCGTAAGTGGATTAAAGTAGTTGCGAGAGGAGTGGGAATATATTTTTCTTCGATTCGTGTGACCATTTTCGTTTTCTCGTTACACTTTATTTATTCACGAGGCCAGTAAAGAGTGAAGCCGGAGAGGGGTGGGGGCTTTAGCAAGACGAAAAGCGATGTTAAATAGCGTCTGCAGCCGTTTTCCTTGGCTGCATATAACTCAGCCTCGATCTATGTCGCGCAGTCCAACAGCTCGAGCAGCCCTTCCCGGATGATTTATGTACGCGACCCTCGCGCTGAGCTGTCTGGCTCTCGTCTCTCGACGCGACTCGACGTTTTCACTTCATAGTATAACGACGACAGGAACACAGAAAACTTTTAGCCACGTCTTTCAAACGTGAGGAGCGATCTCGTGCTAAATTATGTGAATATGCGAATAAATATTGGAGGGAAAGAGAAGCAAATAAGCGGGACGGGAGTCGGATCACTTGAATTATCATATTCTCGGAGTGCCGGCCGCACTCAGGACTACGCATAAACCCACGTAGATACGAAAACAAAAACATGTTTTTTGACAGGTAAAAGAGCTCTCGTGTCCCACGTCAGTTTACCCTGTCATAAGCCCAGGCGGTTATTCATCCATATTTTTTCTCGCTCGTTCGCTCTTCTGTAACGGATCACCGTTACAAAAAACGAGGCTGCGTCGAGACTTGGACGCAGCTGTTTTTCAACTCTTTCTCTCCAGGCGAAGTTTTTTTCCATTAATAATCGAATAAAAGTATCCGCCGCGCGGGGCCGGTTGGGGGAAGAAAATATCGGTGAAAAATGTACGGTGACAGTGACGCGACACGTTCGCCATGTCCTGAATAAACGTCGCGTTTACCCGCGGCGAGAGAAGCTTTTATCCCTTAAACTTTTGTGTTTCGTTTCGCGAACTGCGAAGCCACATCAATTATTCATTGTCCGGAGGAAAAAACGTTGGGCGCGTTAATGCTCCTCGCATTATGCTCCCCGCGCGAGTATCCCCGTGCGGAAAAACAAACTCGCGGCTTTTAATCGCTTGAAATATTTGCGAAGGTTCGCCTCGCGCCCATCGGACCGAACGCGCACTGCGAGAGCTTGAAAGTTTCATTAGCTCCGGGAGCTTTTCAATTTTCACCGTCCTCTTTTTAACATGTGCATTCGTAAATTCGCCCATATGGATGCGAGAGAATATCATAGAAAATGGACGCATCAGCTCTCTCGAGCGTAATACGCGAATAACGCTCCCGCGAGGTCGTTCAAATATTTGCTAAACTTCGTCAATTATAAAATTCCTCCGGGATTTACCTGGATGTGTACAATGCAGCGAAAATATCGACGAGGGATTCGTGAAGTAATACATGCCTGGGGAAGGGCCAGGCCGACTGCGAGGCGGGGTGATCGTTATTATAACGAAAGTGGGAAACACAAGCCCGCGAGTACGCGGCGCGGTGGCGAATAAACGCGTAGATAAATCTTGCTATCGTGTAACCCGCGCGCGGTTCTCGCGTCAGCAAATTTTCTCCCTTCTTCCATGCCCGTTTGCGTGTCGACGAAATCGCGTAAACGAGAAATCCGCGAGCCCCCCCGTCGTTTCTCTAGGCGTACTTGTTTACTCGCTTGATCGGCTAAATTTTTCTCACAAAAGCGAACAAACTTGCCAATAAAATTCCCTCAAATACACCGAAAGTGGAACGGTTGCTTTGCAACTCCGAATTTTCTCTGCTCCCGAATGTCGGTGTATACGTGCGCGCCTCATGAGTTTGATACACGATAAATCGCGACCACCAACTTTGCTTAAGAGTTTCTCGTTGAAAAGCTCCCGAGTTTCCTCCTCGTTGCCCAGCATCCAGACTTCTCTTTGCGGATCATACCTGCTCGGAAAGTTTGCACTTTTCGCTGTATTTGCGAATATATTTCAATCCTTCTCGTTCCGGCTGAGCTCTCTCGATTCTTCTCAGATCGCCTTGCGGCGTTTTCATACTCGATGAGTTTCATAATATTTTTCCCCTCGCGCGTCGCATCGAGCTTCATCGACCCGAATTAATCGGGGCACGGAGTCGAGAAAAAAAAAAATGAGAATCCGATTGAGAAACGTTTTTCGCGATGGGGAACATTTTTCAACGTCGCTTCTCAAATTGATTTATTAAAAGTGGTAATTGCTCAATGGGAATATCGACTGGGAAAAATCATCGACCGCGTTTTCCTCACCTCTCGACATCGGAACAATAAAAAAATACCGAATAGATGCAGCCACAAAAAAGAAACGTGACTTTTCCTCATGAATCATGCTTCCTCGGGAAAAACCATTGAAAATCGTGTACCGAGAAATCGTCCTTTTTCGGTTATGGCTGGACTATATTTCTCGAGATGCAGGCGAGAAATACTCGTGTTAAGAGTCCTGTTCGTACACGATACTAAAGTGCGGATGTGTATGCTCCTGCACACGGAGCAATATAAAAGCTACGTGTGTTCGCCCGAGGTACGAGAAAGGACTCGTGACATAGTAAAAATCGAAATGGGCTGTGCATGTATGAATGTCGCTGAACCATCACAACCCACTTTCTTTTCTTCTCTTTCACCTCTTCCTTTCCCTTGCAGCGCCGCATTTCCATTCGATCTTACCGAGGCAAAGCACACGCGCGACTCGAGGGAATTCCAATATTTCTGCCACACCGTCAACCCCGTGGGAGCGCAAGGGACTGAGGTGAAAAAAAGCGGAAAATAAATAAATAAGTATGGGAAAAAATCGAAGCGAGGAGAAAAGAATGAGGGAAGGATGAGAAGCGAAATGCGGAAGAGTGGGTGATGCCTCCCTCGTATGCTCCGAACCTTTACGATTTTTCCACGATCCTGAGCGTGACACACTTGCCAAATATATTTCTAAACCATTCTCCCTCCTCCTTCGCTCTAGCCTCGCACATTCTTCTCGCCCTGCGAACGTGATACTGTACTGTGAACTTTGAAAAAAATATGAGTTGCCAAGCACCTCGTCGACGCTATCGCATCGCTCGAGATAGTTTTTTGATGAGCTATTCTGCTGAGTGAGTCATTTCTTCAAGATCGGAGGGATCGAGGAAGCCATTTTCCGCTGGAACTTGAGAAAAGTTTTTTCAAATCACCAATAAAAGTTCATTCAATTAAAAAGCTCTGGACAACGATCGACTCCGGACGCTTTGGTCGATTCGCAAACGAGAAGCTCCAACAACGATATAACGGCCTCGTAAAAGTGAATCAATGAATTCTTTGTCCAACCGCCAATTGACGCAAGTGCAACCATTGCGCCAACAATTACACCAAAACAAGCCCGCGAGGCAAACATTTATTTCGCAAATATTTATGCTTCCATTAAACGCTCATCGGAACGAGGTTTTTTCCATTTAACGATGAAATAACGAAGGAATAAAATGTTGAAGTTTGTAATTAATTTACGTTCATTTGAACCCATTCGAAATTGCGAGCCTCCTAATTTCTCGTGTTCTCTCTGGCAGTGACACTTTGTCGATGCTATACTATTCTCCAGTTTTTTTCCTGTCATCCATTTATGCATGTTCCACGTACCTGGGTCAACGGTCCGTGAGCTTTTTCATATTTCAAACATTTCGCGCAGGCTAGGATGACGCATGTGCTTTCCAACTTTGACTAACCCACTCTCCTTTCTGTGTATTTCCCTGATGTATTCTCGAGATCTAACATTCATATATACAAACATATATTCATGCGTCATATATCGCGTATGTATGTAAAAATATGTGGACGTACGGGGCGAGTTCGTAAATCGTATCTCGGATAGACGCACACTCGACCTCGTCTCCGCGTGAATGAATACTCAACTTTTTATCTTCTCTCTCTCTCTGGCTTGTGTTTAAGGTACTTCTATTCCCTGACGAAGGTTGGGCAAGAAGCGCGAGTAGTTCCTACTGGACTCTGACGCCGTTCTGGTGGAGTAGAAGTCGGTGCAAAGTCGTCGAGGTCGCCGGAACCAGGAGGTAAGAGATGAGAAGGAAAAAAACAAACTTTCGAGTAGCAACGAACGCGCGAGCACTAAATTCGCGGCTGAGCGATGGAACAATGTTCCCTGTACTCTCGAAGCCGAGTCCAACTGTTTTCTCAGCAGCAGATGAGAAAAAAATTAAAGTTTTTCAAAGCGCAAACGAGCGTGCACTGGCGGCTCAACTTTTAGTGCGCGAGAAAAATAATTTTTACGACGAAAAACTCGAAATTTACATCTAAATATACTGCTCTCTTCTGGGTGCTGAAGAAAGTCAGAAGGAAAAATAAATTCCGAGGGAAAGCAAAGTAGATGTCGTACAGCTCGTTAAATTTTCTCATTCAAAGTTCTCTCTCGCCGTATGACGGCTCACGCCCGAACAATGTGAAAATCGTAATGGCGCCGCCGAGCTCGGTCCATTTCGCGTCGAATTACATACTCGTTTTTATATCTGTACACTCCCTATTATAAAAGTCTTACTGCTGTAGCGTATGAGTTATACTTCCATGGGAATGATTCGTGTCGTGAAACTAATGGGGTCAGCTCGAATGGCGACGAAAAGAGCGACGGTGTCTGTGCATGGACGGAGGTGTGTGAGCAGCAAACGAACGTTGTTAACAACGTTGCGAAGGGCCTAGTCGAGTTTCAGAGTCCTCTTGGCTGTAGTCGGACATCGGGCTTTCTGGTAGTCGCCGGCCGACCTGGACCACCCTGCGTGGTACGTGCGCTGTATATTCAACGGAACGTGGCCTCAACACTGTTCTGCTCGCGACGGCCTCCGACCCTCTTGCCTCGTTTTCTGGCAACTGCTAGAATTCGGGCAGTTAGAATTCTTGGTATTTAAGGTTGTCGTAACTCTGGAAAAGCCAGGTTGGGGGGGACCTTGGTCTCAGAGTCTTGGGTCTCAGAGGCCCTTTGATGGAGGCAGGACGCTGGTAAACTGCGGGCTCGAGTCAATCTTTCAACTTGATTTTACTCTTCCTGAGGAGAAGTGAAATCCTCAGTGGATAATTCGCTTTCCAATTGGACTGACTACCCAGTCTCTTTCTTTTGTAAGGATATTCGCCTGAATACAGATTGCCGATTGATCCGGACCCGAGATGACTTTGGGCTGGGCGCTGTAATGGACCTCGATGAAGCACACTCAGGGGGCCGAGGATTGCGAATCTCTTTCCGGTAAGGGATATCTCTGTAGCTATTTCGATAGGAGCTCCAAAACCACAGGAAACGAGGGGGCCATATAGAAAGGTTATTCGTATGCCGAGCTCTCCAGATCTGTGCGCGTCCATTCGTGTAAATGTGTCCCAGGATGACGATATGCCTCGCTCGTGGTCAGGTTGAATTTAATTCGTGGCACACGCGATATCGGATCCCGGTCTGAGAAAAGGCCCCGCAGATTCACGGATCTCTGCTTCTCCAGCCGAGCGCTGTGCGGGGGCCAAATACTTTGAGGTTGTTGGTCACGTGTCTGTCGTACACGAGATGAATATGTTACGGAAATACGAGACCTGCCACTTAGGGAGAGACCATTTGTCCGAGTTTATGTCTTTCCAAAAAGCTTCTACGATTCGTAGACGAGGGATGACGCACGGAGGAGCCCAGGAGAACACTTTTCCCGGAATTCTCAAGGAAGAAAAGAGGCTCGGATAAAATGGGAGAAAACGGGGCTCCGGACACGAGGATTTTTTCGAGATCCTCGAGGTCCAAGAGGAATGTCAATCGGGACGTGCCAGCATCAGCTTCGTCCAGCACGAGACTTTGTAACCTGCAGCTTCGTCATCCCGGAGTGTCTTCTCGCGGTGGACTGCGGCGCAGTCTCTTCGGGCTAAAGTAGCCACACCTCGTAAGGGAAGCAGCAGTTGGAGGTCGGTAGGAAAAGCACGATGCTCGTGCATCTCTTCACTTGGAAGCTGCTCAGTCGTAATAGCAATCTTTGACGACATCCAATAAAGTAAGCTGATAACGCAACTATCTCGGCTTGGGAGAGGAGCAAAGTTGTACAGTTTTCATGCACCTCGAGTATGCGAGACATGCCTGTTTCGATTGGAACATTTCTGTATCGCGACGATATCAAACGATCCTTAACTATTTACGAGGCTCTTGCCTCGCCCCCTCTGCGCTTACTATCTGCCCGTCCTACGGGCAAAAGCGGTTTGCATTGAATTCCAGGCACGCTGTACCGATTCAGTGGGTAATGTTGGGGCTCGTAACGTTTCGTTGGGTCGCTCCTGGAACTTCTGTACACACGAGGCCCTCTGGAATATATTCGTTATCAGGTGACTCGTATGCCTCGTGGATCCTCCTGCTCAGGCCATTTTCTCAGTTCTGGATATCCGTTCACATGTTCTTTCCCAAAATATACGAGCATATGTTGGAGCTTTGGGAGTTTTCGTACATCGAGGCTTCAGGTTTGGCCCCTCCACTCGAGTAATTACTGGGAAAGCGATGATTTCTCTTGATCCTTGGCTGACCTGGAGCACAGAAAGGACGTTTTCGCCAGAGACAACTTTCTGTGAAGCATTAGCAGCTCGCTCGTGTCGGCCTCACTCCTTAAACATAGAGCTACCTCGGCAGACTCTGGCACGAATCTCCTCGCATAATCGGAACTCATCCAACTTGCGAAGGTCACAAAGGGTCGCTCTGCGACTCGAGCACATCAGCAGAGGCCAAGATTACGTGGTGTTGCTTTGGGCCAACCAAAGTTGATCCTTTTGTCTTCCGGTGGCTCCTGCATGACCCACAATCGGAACTGGCTCTGCTGGGAATGATAACGACCACCAATTTCGTACTTCGCGAGCTTCCCGCTCACCAACGCAACACGGATCCATCAGGACCTTCGACCATCCTTCGCTCCACATCCCCCACGTGTGTTTTCCTCCATCACAATTTCACATTCGCTTTTGAAAAGGCGTCGCTACCCTTCAGAGCACGGCAATCAGCCGTGCGGTTTGATTGCCGCTTCAACGCACACATGATGGACCGATTAAACGGCTCGTTATCGCTGGAGTCACACCAAACTTTCTTTCAACGAGCTCCGTGATATCGATCGGGGCTCAGGACCCCGAGGAATTTCGAGGTCACGCGAAAAAGACAATTTCGAAACTGCTGACTTTGGCCGTTACTAGGCAAAGTTCGTTGATTTATGCCGATGAGCGAAGAAAAACATTTTTCAGGGGTGAATTTCGCATGGTGTGAGGGGGCTGACTGACAACACTTGCCAGACATCTCCGCAGCTGACTTAACCAGAGAAAAAGGGCTTAAAACATGAGTACGGTAAAACGTATCTGGGTTCGAAAACACTTTGGTGTTTGCAAGAGTCATCTGGTGGATGACGTAACGCATCTTCCGTTCATTCCACCCACAAAGAGTATCCAAGAATTTATTGTTTTTGTGTTGTTTTTCCACTCCCATTTTATCCTCCCTCGTTTCACGTTCGACCCCTTATTCGCAGTCTTTTTGGGCTGAATGTTTACGCAACAGCTTAAGGCATTCCGAGGGGGTGGGGCTCCATTATCACTTCACCGCTTCTTCGCCTCGCGACTAATAATGAAATCTGCGAGAGTAGGCAAGTTGACAAAACGAAGCGCTTAACTCGAGAAATTTTCATCAATCACACAGATTTTCAACAGTTCCAGCGAGTGCGGAATATTTAGCGGAACAATATCGCGCCCCTCTCTGGCTCTTTCAATTTCACTCTCTCCCCTCGCTCCCTCCATAAATACGTACGAATAAAGCTCGTGAGAGCCAATCATGAAATCGTTGAGCCGTCCCGATCCGATTAGCTCATCCAAAACGAAACGACGGAATAATTAATGGATCGCTTCGATATATTCGTGGAACAACCGTAGGATAATTATTATCCGGTATATGAACAAAAGACAAACCAACTGGATTTATCGTTGTGCACTCTTTTCACAAAATCATTAACCACTTCGACCCCTGCCAAATTGACAGAGCAAATTCACCGGTTATATTGGCTACCTGTTCGTGCATTCTATCGAAATTTCTTTTCTCGCTCCATTTAACCTTTAAATTCACATATTAAGGCGATGGATATTTTTTCAATGAATTTTTAAAAGCTTCTTTCTCCTTCATTTCATGATCGATTTTGATGCAACAAAGCTCAAAATGTGTGTTTTTTTAAAACCGTTAGGCTGACATCCGCCAAATTGCGATTTTATGGATATTTACTCAGTTATTCTACGATTACTCAAATAAAAAAAAAAAAAAAATAAAAATCAATGTTTTCAAAATTTCAATTTGCGTATACCGACTGATCCATCACCTTAATGGTTTTGTTCCCACGCAACTCGTCGGTTCTTTACAAACCCTATGAACACCGTAAACGAATTTTTTTACACCAATTTCACGCCGTCAATTACACTCATTTCGTCAAAACGTTACACGCATCGTGCGATAATCGTTTCGAGATTTCTGTCAATCGAACGCATAGTAGAGCGTAAAATTTATTTATATCCAATTCAGTGGCAATTTCTCCACGAAATCGTACCCGATGAGGGCTTTCTTCAACAGAAAAGAAGAAGGTGGCAAAGGTACATGAAATCTCCAGGATATTTTATTCACACTTTCATTTTCTCCTTCCCTCTCTTTATCTCTCTCCCTCGTACACTCTCAAGCTCATCTCTTTTCTGCACCGTAAGATATTAAGATCAAATCGTGTCTCGTTAAAAGGAACGCTTCGTTAAGCGGAAACATTATCGTCGTTTTATACGCGAGGAGTCACCTTGACAAGAAGAAGCGCCTCAAGTCGTTTTCTCATTCGCAATACACCCACCCACACTCACACACATACACACAGATCCGTTAAATATACCGTATACAGTCGGTATATTTAACGAGTCTCCTTGAGCCAGGGCTTGGTTTACATAAGAACTACGTTCACCTATATACGTATATGCACAAATATATAAGCTTATACGATTCAACGTTGGCGTGAACTCTTATTTGGCTTGGTCGCCTTGCTGAAAAGGTGAAAACCGAGAGAAGTGACAGCTTCGTACACCACTTTTCGTCAGAAAGGGTTGGATGAGAAAGGAGGAGGAGGGGGGAGGCTGAGAGAGAGCGAGCACCTGGATTCTCCTTTCGAAGCAAAGCTTTCCACGACGAAGAAAGCTCTCGCTCCCTTTTCACGCTGGTAAACCAGTGGTGTGAACTTCTTCACTCCTTTCAACCAAGAAAGAGAGCCCCTCATCGCCCTCATCTGTTTATATACGTCAGTTGGAAGCACATCAGCTTCGCACCTTTCAATTTCATGAGTTAGGGCCTTAAGATTTCCAGCTGAAAATTTAGCAGGGCCATGGATATTCATGGCCTCCCAGGCACAAGGGCCGCATCCACATTCTTCACTGTTTTATGCGAAGTGCAGTCTTTTGCATTTAAGCAGGAAACTCATCAAAGAATCAACGTATATTCGCTCGCCCCCGGTGCACGGCGACCGGGGCCTAACCCACTATTTTTCTCTCCTTCGTAATCAAGCTGCTTTACACGTTTCGCATCGTTGCGGACATTTGTACCTCGTCGGGAATTTAGAAAATGAATGGACGAACTGCCAGTTTGAGCCTACGAAATAGCAACGTTTTCCTATTTCTTTATTCACCTCTTAAACCTTTGCTTTATCAGCTGGGAGTTTGCACGTGTTTACTCACAGATAAAAGAAAAGGTTCTCAGCTCTTTTTGTATCTCGAACAAAGTGAATTGAGCCCTCGCACTTTATGTGTGTAATAACTGTACGTATATAAGCACGCATTCAAGTTTGAGTGAAGAAAAGCTCCTCAGCGAAGAAATTCAAGACGCAAAGCTCCGTGGTTAACGCTGCTTCACTTGTTATCCGCCGTCGCGCCGCACCAGAACGTACCCGCGCGCTTCCTCTCCGCTCGTCCCACCGCAAGCGCTCTCCGGACTACGTCGGATTAATTTTACAACGCGTCATGTAAGAACCGCGAAGAGCGAAAAGGCACGGGCACGCGGGGACAGGCAGAAGCTTCGTTTAAAATTTTAATGAATGGAAAGTCTCGTAAAAGCGTATGCCGGATAAGCCCATTACCGCGTGGACTTTTCCGTCCGCTACTCCCGCAAACCACACACTTCGCGTCTCACTTTCTTTCCCTCTTTCTGTCTCTTTTTTCCTCCCTTTAACGCGTTAAATTAAACGCCATGGGGGGGATAAAAACGCGAGATAATGCCCATGCACACGGGCTCAACTCGCCGTTGTTTCCTTCAGCTTTTGACGTCTGCCAAAGGCCAGCTGCGCAATGCTTTCTGGGCATCGTCTTGATTGTTTGGAGCGGTCTAAAGTTTCTTACTCCCAGCTTAGAAATGTCATAAAATCATGATTTACTCGAAATCTTTTCGATCTTTCTTCTCCTCGTTTGCGTTGCTTTTTTCCTCTGGAAATTTCCCTCCAGTTTATTGTGCGCGTCGGTGAAAGCGTGAAAAATTCTTGCTTTCGATTCTCCTTTTTCCTTCCTTTGTCGAGTTAAAATGTCTCGCGTGTCTTCCACATTTTACCACTCAACTGAAAAGTCTTTGACGGTAAAAATTAGTCCCCATGTTAAATCATCTTTTTCGAGTCTTCCCTTTCAGCGCGCGAGAAGCAAAAGCCTGTACCAAAGTCAACGCTGAAAGAGATAGCGGGAGTTATGAGTCAAAGAGACCCCCTATATAACAGGGCTAGTAAAATTTACGAAGCTCTACCGTGCAGCCAGAAACATCGCGGGGATTTACGCTCGCACACTTCGATACTAAAACGATTAAACTTTTAATGATGGTCGTTACCGGTTTGAAGTTTCGTTGGAATAAGCCAACGCTCGACTCTTTCCCTTTTATTCTCTCACGCTTACATTATATTTTTGATAACTATTGGGCAGGGAATCCATTTTTTACAGTCGATAAACAAGCGGATCAAAATTTTCGAGGTTTTCTAAAAATTTTTCAAAATTCAGCGGAATTTTCAAGGGGATGAATAAAGACTTTGTTTCGTTACTGTAGAAACGTCTCTGTCGATGGAACCAGTCGGATTCCTGCAAGTTATTTCCCTTCTTTTTGTCTCCAAAATTCCAAATTTCTTTTTTCATTATTTTTCGCATTGAAAGAAATCAGCGACGTGAAATTTTCCGCGCCTGGTTTGTCTCTGGAAGTGCTGACGTGTAGATCCTCATCTTGCATAGCTTGGGCACGACTAGCAATTAAATTACCACGGAGACTTGAACTCTCTCCTGCGCGCGGACTCGAGATATGAAATTCATCGGGCAAGACTCTTGATCATTCTTCGCAAGTTAATGTTCCGGAACTAGGCGCAAAAGGAAGGAGATGAATGGACTCGGATTGAAGTTGGGGACGGAAAAGAAAAAAGCTTCGCTTTATTAGTATCGAGAGTTGAGACGAAAATTTTATAATTACCTTAGCAAATACTTGCACTTTTATGAACTATTTTTAATTATATTTTTGCGCAACCAAGTGGATTAAATTCTTGTTTTTAATCAAGCACCATTTTACCCCGTATTCAGGTCAATTGAGTTCCGCAAGTTGCGAAGAGTTACTGTTAAAATCTTTTCGCTGAGAGATTGACGGGAAAATAAATTAAAAAAAAAGGCCGCGTGCACCAGCCAGGCCTGCGTAATTGTTTATTTCTATATTCGCATGCATGAGATTTTTCGCCTCTAAGCTGCACAAATTGTTGATGAAATGTGAAGTAATTGAAGTATCAACGAGAAATGTAGAGTTTTTAAAACAATGGTAAAGTGCAATTATTCAGAAAATCTTGTACAATTACGAATAATTGGGAGCTTTTCTTCGCGTTCAGCGAGTCGTTGAATTCTGCACGATTTTTCACACACGCACGCCCGCCCAGGAGGCTTGTACGTGGCAGTTGATTTTTAAAAATATCAAAGCTCACACGAGCGAAAGCTCCGCTCGGAAATCACAATGCGGTTGAATCGGATAACAATGCTTGAGGGTAAAAAAGAAATATTTATAATTAACGAGGGCTTCGGAGCGCTCTCCTCGCATTGGGTTATTTGGAACGTGATAATTTCCCATTATTTATCGGCTAGCCAGACTCCCCCTTCGTTCCACGCTTTTTAATCTATCACAGAAGCGCGTTAATGCACCGTGACATCTGGCCAAAGTCACCCATTGTGTGAATATTTACTGACGATCAGAGTTGAGAGCACACGAGAGAGAGAGAGAGAGAGAGAGAGAGAGAGAGGCAGAGAATCGTACTGAAAAAGTTGCACGAGCCTGCATAAAGCTTGGTCAACGCTGGACCATGCAGAGAATGCATGCATGGGCACTCGGCTCTTTCTTTATACAATGTACATCAATGCATGGCCATGTATATTTTTTTTTTAAATGAATATACAGCAAGCTCCTATCAAGGGGTTGAAGGGCCTTGGACAAAGGGAAAAATATTGAGGTATCAAATAATGCTATAAAATATTTTACTTATTCATTCAATTTTGCTTTACATACGTCCAACAGTGGGTAAAACGCGGTAAAAGAAAAATTGTTTTTAGAAGAGATGGTAGAAGAAATTAAGAAAAATCATTTTTACACATTGCTTATTAGTATTTACACTTTGTAAAAAAATTTATTTCATTTTGTAAAATAAAGTTGTAGTTGTAGTCGATCGAGCCGGATTTTTGAAATTCGATAAATTTAGCAATTAACGACAGTTTAAAAAGTGTGCATTTTGTGCCATAAATTTCACACTTTAATTATGTTTGTAAAATTTTTTAATCACGATATCAAAAATCCGACTCGACAGACTATAGAGAAAACAATTTCCAATATTAAAAAAAAGCATCAAAAAATATTAAAAACTCGCCCTCTCGTTGGGCAGTCAGGTTTTCTGTAATAACTTTCGATCTATAGGAAATTTTTACAATCGACTTTCACAGAAATATGCCTAAAACGATAGAGACTAATAATCTGTAAAAAAAGTCGATTTTTTGAAAATTCTGGACGTATGTAAGCCCTTAAAAAAATTTTCGATAAAAAAAATCCAATAAAATTCGTAATCAATGAAGTAACGAAGCTTATTGCAATAATAATGAAGATTCAGGAGCGATTTTGACTTGGTGAAAATGGAAAAACGATTATTATGGATTCGCAGGCAGTCATTTCCTTCACGATCGATTTGCACCCCGAAAGAGATCATTTCAAAGGAATCTTCGATAGAAAGATAGTTCGTGGACACGAAGTAAGAAAGTAATTTGAAAAAGCTCCATCTTAGAAGAGCGTTTGAAAGCTGCAAGATATTTGGGACGTTATCTTGTCCTTCGCACGAACTCACCTCGATTCTTTCAACACGCTGCTTGATCCAATAACTCGAGCAGCATCCTTGATGAGGCTGTGAGAGCATCTACGAGACTCGAATAAAGCTTTTGCACCCGGTGAATTATACATAACGTGAAAATTGGCTGGATCTTATCCACTGTTTCGTATTTATACATGCGCAGTTCTTACTGTTCTTATCATCATTTTCGTTACAGTCGTATATAAGAAAAAACCGAAATTCTGGAAAAAAAACTTTGAAAAATTATTTCGGGTGAGGTATAATATGTCGAACAACCGAATTGTAGAATGGTAGATGTTACGAAATTTAAAAAATTGTCATATCAGATTGGAGAAAAATAAGTAATTTGAAATTTTTATTCTCCAGAATATTCCTTCTTTCATTTCGTATTTTTTTACTCGAAAATATATATTCCGATAGTTTTCATTTCGAATGCAATCTTTACGGACCATACGAATGTCAAAAGTTCATATTTTCTAATTCAAAATGGAGAGTAGTTGTTTTATAAACAGATCAGAATATAGAGTAGCAAAAAATCGAAAGTGAATTTTTCGAGCCTATAAAACGAGTAAGTGAGTAAGTGGAACGCGTGTATTTTGAGCTCCACTGCGTTTATTCATTTCGATCGGTCTGCTTTCCAGCATTTCGCCATTTTGACCGTTCGACTTTTTGGTGTTTCAGTATTTCAACCCCAGTAATATTTGGTTTTTCGTTATTATATTTCCGAAATTGTGAATAT
Organism: Venturia canescens; assembly: GCF_019457755.1. Taxonomy (NCBI): domain Eukaryota; kingdom Metazoa; phylum Arthropoda; class Insecta; order Hymenoptera; family Ichneumonidae; genus Venturia; species Venturia canescens. The sequence goes on from NC_057425.1 coordinate 8,180,025, forward strand.
TCGCAGTATTGTTGATTGTATTAATTTATGAATCGAAAGAGTGGTAGTCGAATTTTCGTAAAATCGATATTTCAGTCGTCGTTCTATGGCCGATTGCTACATTATATTTTCGATATAAACGTCTTTCGAACCTTGAACTTTCTACTTTATTTATTTTCCACATTCGAAGCTCCAGTCGAATTATAATCTGTCTCTATATTATCATTAGAGGCTTATAAACTCGAGATTTTAGCTGTTCAAATTTTAGTAAAAATGAGAATCAAACGTTTTCTTCAATCGCGAGATCCCGAACGGATTTCATCTCCAGCTTTTTGAGCAATGCAGCCCAAGACGCATTGTGCTATTTTGTTGATTAACAGTCGACTGAATATCTCGTTTCCGAAATCCCGGGTGTTTCTGTATAAATTCATGGAGAATCTTCGGCGGCGAAGAGGCACACAGTAGTTAGTGTCCGTGTTGGGGCAGACCACGGGGTAGGAGCTCGATCTAACTCACTCCTGTAATTGCACTCTGGTGTGGTGGTGCCGGTGGTTCTGAGTATCCTCGGGGAGTCTCTCAACAAACCACGGACTAACGTAGTCTCGTGAATTTTCGGAGAAACGAGCGAGTTGCGTATATAGCTCCGATTTCTCGGGGCACAAGAGCGAGAGAGTAACGATTGGGGAGGAATGTCGAGAGAATTGGAGTGTTGACACAATTGAGTTGGCACAAAGTTATCATCGGGATTGAAGCCAGATCGAATGGGCAATCAAATTGATGAATTTTCGAGAAAATCTAAATAAGTAAGAGGGTTGGATCCTCCATATTTCCGGCGAGGGGAGTCCTCATCTGTCTTTCCAAATGACGATTAATCGTTGACGAGATTTTGAGCGAGAATCACGAATTTCCATCATTTTTTCTGCCACCCCAAATAGCCTGAAAATCAATAAAAAAACACGAACAAAGTTCAGTCCAGTTGACCCGGATCCTAACTTTTGGCGAGCGTTTCGTGAGCTTAGTCCGCAGTCGAAATGTGTCAGAGCCATTTAGAGTGGAGAGTGCACCGCACATTAGTCACCGCTTAGTCGTAGCGAGCTTATATACGAAGCCTGAGGCTCATAGAAACGTAAACGCAGCGAGACCTGCACGGTGAAGCAGAGGAGACTAAAACCTCGTGCCCGTGGAAGTCACGCTTCGAGGATCTTCGGTCTCTGGCATGGGGCGTTGCAATCGAGCCGAGGATAGCTCCAGTGTCAACTCTATCGATCAATTTCTTCAAGCTCCAAAGGGCCTTTGTGCTTAAAAATAATGAAAAATCGAGTGTCACGCCTCCGTGGATCTCAGCAGAGATACATGCCCTCATATTATCACGCGGGGCAAGTCTTCGGGGTGGTTTGTATATGACGTATACACCCAGGAACGTACAGCCACTGAAAGTAGCGTGTTAGCCTGGAGGGAGTGTCGGTTCAACCGTCGTTCGTAGGTTCTCGGTTCCCCTTTGGGGCATACAAAATTATTGCGAAATACGAGGAATCCCTGCAACCCCCCCCCTCCCCCCTCATCCCTCTCCGACTCTCCACCAATCTCGATCCCTCTCTTTCCTCTTCATGGAAAATCGTAACGTTGCTAATGTTGCGTGTATCATACGTACATACGTGCTCGTACGCTGGAGCTTCCGCCCCAAGGAACAGTATGTATGGATATTCGTAGATGTCTTTGCCACCCTAGATTTCGAGGGGCTTGGAATTGCATAGTCTAGAAATGATGTAGGTACTACTGTAATGCTTGTATACCTTTTTACGTCTCTCTCTCTCTCTCTCTTTCGCTCGTTCCCTTGCGCTGCGGAGAAGCAATAGGTAGACTCACCTATTTGTACCCAGCAAATAAGCCTCCTCTTCATACACTGCATGCATACGGCCTCGCTCAGTGTTTAGTTAACAGTAACACAACTGGATGGAGCTGCGTTGAATTTACGCGTGGAATGTACGATGCGTGGAGCTCGAGAATGGCTCTCGTGAGCCCGAGTTATCAGCAAAATGTTATGAGGTTTATTTTACCCGATGGGGAGAAAGAGAGGACGGGAGAGGGAGGGAGCAGTCAGGGAGGGGCACAATTCGCAGTCATATTGTTCGCTCCACTGATCCTTCAATTACGTATACAAATCCTGCACCGCAGCACGCTAAATATACATCCGGGAATAAAATTCATTTTAATTAACCAAATGTACGCTCGGGGCACGCGAACAATTTTACAAAAATAAATATTATAAAAAATATACACTGCATTCCTCGCGAACGCTATGAAAGCAAACTACGCTAATTATACACTCTTTCGTATCATCCATTTTTTTCTACATTGTCAATAATGCACGTACACGCTCGTTATTGAAATAACATTTCAGTTACGGGTTTGTATATTCGATATCCCGAGTTGATGAGACCTTTTTTCACTCCCAATAACAGCTCACAACGATAACGAACTCTATGTTTTTCGATGAAATGCTTTCTTTGCTTAAATACACTCAGAATTTTTCGTTCATACAACAAAATCCATTTATTTCGACGAGGCAGTGGATTCAATCATTTTTGTTTTTATATGCCAAATCATTGAGTTCGTTGTACAAAAAAAAAGGAGATCGACCCACTGGACTTTCGTCCAGTTACCTGGATTTTGTTCGGCGAAGAATTTTTTTTTTTTTCGCGCTATTTATCAACGTCGAGAAGTTTGCAGCAATCAGTAAATTCCCTCCTGATATCGCCACTTTTGATTCAAGTTTTTTCCGGAAAAGTTCGTCGTAACGAGCTCAATTATAATATTTTTTTCCTTTATTCTATGATTGCAGGTACAGCACGCAAGCGAAAATGGTCGACACGGGTACGGGGACGCTCTACATCATTGGGTCATTCAAGAGGATGACTGTTGACCCAGATTTCAAGGTACGTTGAAGAGCTGAAGATTTCTATACGCGTATGAAAATAAATGTCATATTCGAGAAAGAACGTTTTTAGAATGGAGGTTTCGAGTGGATTTTTTGTAAAAAAATCAGTCCTCTTGACATCATTGATAGATGCTGAAGAAAATGGAAGACGCCGAGTGCGAGGGAGAGAAAAAAATTTGGCCACGTGAAATTTAGCGCCGGGATAAAATACATCGGACCCTGAATGTTCGAGCAGATGCTATTGTACGTTAAAATACCTTACGGAACATCGCACGTAGGAGGTGACACAGGGTTTTACGAGAGCACTAAAATGCGCGGGAAACACCGTCGTCCTTGTCGTCTCGTCTCTTTAGTCTGAGTCGAAGCTCACCTAAATTCGTTCACTTTTTCCCCCTTCTCTCTCCCTCGCTCCCACGCTCTTCGTGTGCAATCTCTCGCTCGATCCACTCGCCCCTGCGCAAGCTCTTTTCGTATGTGCTTTGCCTTGAAATTTCTCTTGTATGAGAATTCCCGTGAGCTGCTATTCGGAACAACAGCATAGTAGCACACTATAGAATACGCCACACACGCTTATGCAAATATCGAGTGCCGGATGCGAGCAGACGCAACTCAAGCTTCTCTGCACATCCAACGATGAAAGTTACGCCTTTTCAGGCTCCACTCCGCGTGAGAATGAGCAGGACGTCGGCGGGTTCCTCGGAGCCCCAAATCTCGGGAGCACGGCGCCTCCGGGCAGATTCAAATTGAAAAATAACTTATTCAAAAAATCTTAAAATTATGATTCTCTGTGCGCACCGATCAATTCTGTTAAAATTAGTCATTACGAATTATAAATTTTCGTAAAACTGCAACTAAATCGAAGCACAAAAATGTGAAGCTCGCGGAATTGGATAAAGTGGAATGCAAGTTCTTCCAAATTCGGTAAAATCGTCGTTTCTTAAGGTAGTTCGATAGCTAAGTGGGGAGCAGCCTTCTCCCTGTGTGAGCATTATTCGTTCTGTAATGTGTTCCAAAAATCATTCAAATTATCGCGTCAATGATCAGTAAACAAATATGGTTACGATATTTTACTATAATTTTATAATTGCTCGTAATTTTGGAATTTTTATATTTTCCCATTTGCGTACGCAAAAGAATACATCATTTTCTTGCCGTATGCACATGTACACAGGCAGCTGTCTGAGACGAGCTCAGCGTCCCAAAGTATAGTGATAATCGTGGCTTGTCTCCTGCGACAGCGTTGCCACGTCACGAACCTAGAAATTCTCCCACTCAAATTCTCATACGATTTATATTGCAATAATATTTTTCTCAAAAACTAGACCGTTGATCATGCTTTTTTCAAATTTTTTCTTCAGAAGATACTCTAACATTGTGTCTTAAAATCAAAATCGTAAGAACCGTTTTCGAGTTATTTCGATACACATTTTTTGTTCGACGATTACCATGCGTTCGGATGGAGAAACCATACAACTTTAGCTTGCAATATCTGAAAAACTGTAAGTTAGAACTAATTTTTTAAAAATCGATTCGTTAGATTTTTCTGCACATATATTTTTTCCAAAATTTCCGTAAGAAATCGGGTCTGGCTATTGAACAACCTTAATCAAGCTGTTTTTCCAGGACAACTGAAACACGAGAGTTTCATTATTTTAAGGCACACTCCCGTGCCCTGTAACGTGCTACAAGATTCGGTGGAGTTTGGAACGAAGGAAATGAAATAAAGCGTGAATTGCGATAGTGTAAAAATCTTTCATCCCAGGATTTTGTGGAGCTCGTAGAGTTTCTTCTCTCGTATGCACTAAACGCACATATAAGCCGGTTGTATACGCTCGAACGACACATGTTCTCGTCTACGTTATACGTCTACATGTTTACTTGACACACATATAGAGAGACCGAGCAGTATATGCAGACGTGTACATGGACGGGTTTCTATGTACTTTGAACTTCATATCGTGCGCGCAGTAACGTTTGGAGTGTGTGTTTTCACTGCTACAGACATAAATACGGGTGCAGTGTACATTACTCGTTGAAGGATGCAGTCGAGGGTTGTATACATTACGTGTAATAAGTACATCAGTAAGAGACCTCGAATGTGTGCACAAATGTTTTTGACGTTTCCAACTTTCCCCTGCAATTTAGCTTACAAACATGGTGCTGACGTTTTTGTTACTTTTTTTATTTACGAATAAGCGTGTTAGTTCTCCCATCAACCGAAGATAATGTCATTCGAATATTCAAACGTTTCCTTTTTATTACACTCGAAAGTTACAAGCTCTCCGTTGGCGCGCGACACTCGATTATGTCATCCGCACATAAGGGCACAATTCTCTCGGGTTCCTTCCCACCCTGCACAGAGGCGCGGCCTTTTTTACCCTCGAGGGATAGGGAAAGAGGGAAATGGAGGAACGACAAACGTATCACGTGTCGACTCTCACTCCGCAGGGAGACAATGCGGATTATTAATTGATGAGAATTCGATATTGCGAGCCCTGTTTACATTCGGCTGGCCAGTCGGACTTTGTCTTCCACGATCATTACGTTGAGCCTATGAAGTCTCAACGGACTTGGAATTTCGTTTGGTCAATGACAATGGCTGGGTCTGAATTGACGGGCTCAGTGTTTGAAAATTTTGGATTATTCTGTTACGAAGATAATATTTGAGGGGCTCACGAAAGCGGAAGTCTTGACTAGTATTATAAATGCGAGTTTATTTGTTTATTTGTTTGCCCTTGCTTCGCGTCCTAACAAAACAACCAGTCGACTCGATTTTTTGCATCGTCGAAAAGACGTAGAGCAGCATAGGCTACTTTTGGTCCTGGAAATACTTCAAATAGAGATTTACAGGAATATTCGTTAAATTGTCCTTTCTTCACGTGTCCCATCGAACCAAAGAAACGACTTGATTTTTGGCATAGAAATAGTTGAAAAGACGGAGAGTGACGCTGGCTCAATTTTGAGGTCACACACTCACCACACTGGTGCAAATTTCCACTTGGACTTTTCACAACTTTTTATTTCAACCATGAATGCATGGAGCTAATCTTACAACGAGACTTTTTAGGGGTAGCTTTAGCAATCGATTAGGATAATTAAAAAAATTGAAAATTCAAGTTTTATTGTAGAAAAGTGGCCGAATTGAAGAAAGGAATTTTGAAGTTTTAGACACTCGAAATTTTCGTGGGTGCAAATTTGCACCAATATTCGTATTTATACAGTAAAAATCGCTCTCCTTCGCGTCCTAACAGAGCAAAGCGACGTCATTTCTGACACAGTGAGTGACGGTTGAACGCACGGAGATTTGCATCTCCGAGCTAATTGTGCGATAGTAACGAAGGCAATAAATGTTTGTTTGTTCTGTCGACAGTTGTATCTAACATCGAACGTGTCATCGAGCGACTTCAACATGGGCTACAGCATGACGGGCACCCTCGAACGAGGCTGCAAAAAAACAAACACCTTTCAGATGACGCATTTTGCAGTTATACGAAGACGCGACTACGAGAAAGCCTACGAGGATCCGAACCCCACCTAGTGTCCGTCCCCACCCGCACTCTCCGAGTGTGGGGATTACGAGCACTACACGTAGGGTGCGTCTCAAGTCGTCGTAAAAAATCATCATTTTTTGCTCCATTTACTTTTTTCACGAAGCTCTTTCCTTTTAGTTTTTCGCCTCGATACTCGGGCTCGCGATACATTTCAAGTGGGAAGCAACGAGGAAAGTACGAGACGGTGTCGTTGCAGTGAGAAAACAAAAGAAATATCGAGGCGTGAGTCATTCCAAAGTTTGATAATCGGTCGAGCTCTTCGCTGATGCGGAAGTCGTTAGGATATCGAGCGGAGACTTTATCAATCACGAGGAGAGAGAGAACAGGTTTTTAGAATTAGAAAACAAAAATCGTTTTTCATCGTCACTCACGAATTATCGACTGGTCGAATTTCGAAATCTCTGCATTTTTGACTCTCCATTTCTCATAATCTTTCAACGATAACAGAAAGATTCGAGGACAAAAAAATCGAACCTTGATTTTTGGAATAGCCACATTTTTTTCGTAAGAAATACCATTTTGATCGGAGCTCAATTTCCTGTAAACGTTTCAAAATTTACCAAAAAATGCGTCAGTTAAACTGAAACAATAACGAAACGAAAATCGAAATTCAAGTCGCACGCGAATCTTGTTTTATTTTTGCTCAAAAACAATGAATTTTAACGAATCGATGGCTGTTGTCTGTACGTAAAAACAGCCACTATTATTATCTTTACTTTTATTATGATCATGAGGCAAACGGGACATTTTCTCGGTCAGTCACGTTCGTTCACGATCGTCGGTGAGACTGAGGAAAATTCACGGAAATTCCGGATCCGCCATCGTTCCAAAACGAGATCGTCCTTTACGAAGGGAAGAGAAAAAGAGACAAAGAGCGGGGGCGGGAGAGGGAGAGGAGAATGACAAGTCGTGCCGACGTGTCTCGTTAATCATGGTCCACTCTTTCACTATCTGTCATCCGGTGGATTATTTCCTCCAATTATATTTCTCTCCCTCTCTTCGTCGTACATTCTCGATCAAGTGGCATTTGCGACGAGTCGATTTTTCGCTAGTCCTCACTCGCTGTAAATCTCATTTGTTCCGCAGACACGAGACTTTTGTATAGTGCAGTAATATCAAAAGAAATAAGGATAAAAAAAAGAGCGTGCGGAGGGAGCGCGAACTTACGAAATCCAAAGAAACGAAAAAAAATTTAGTGACGAAACAATTTAATTCGATTCATTTCTGACAGCGCGAATCGCGCGTTCTAGTCGATAGTAGAATGCAGAAAGCAAAGAATTTTAAAAAGTTTTAAAAAAACGTCGTAAAATAGTCTGATATTGATGATTTATCTGGTCTCGAGAAACGAGAAAAAAAACTTTAACGAGTCCGAGACACCCCAGCAGCTACCGAGCCAAACGTCCATTGATAGTCTCTAATTTAGATGGAATAAATGATCGAATTGTTTAGGTGGATTAAAATTATTGTAAATGTTTAAGTGTATAAAAATTCAAATGTGCGAGTATGTCTGTGTATGCGGGAGATAAATGAAAAATGAGAAAGAATATGAAAAAAAAAAAAAAAAAAAAAAGAGAAAAGAAATCAGCTCAACGAGCGCAATTACCTAACGAGCCAGCACGGGCGAAAAGTATACAAAAAAGTGATTGAAACTTAACCAAAGTATTAGCACGTAAGTCAACCAGAGCCAGGCATTTTTCCATTTATTTTGGCTCCCATCTCTGAGCGAATGCGATAGCGAAAAAAAACCAAAATATTGTGTACGAACGAGATAAATACGAGAAAGAGAGAGAGCTCCTGTTTAATAATAATACTAAAAATAATAACGATTATCTTAAGAATAAGGTAACATTAACGAAAGCAGACGCCAAGAGCTTATCCATAGAGCATTATGCCACCGAGAATGCACTGCGGTTCTTCTTAGGCGCCTGCTCCATCAAAGCTTCTTCGTCGATGAATCACTAATAGACGATACATAGTGTAAGCGAAAGTCACAAATAACTCAACTTGCAATCGATAATTTATTTTTGCTAATGTGTAGAAAGTTTGCGCGCGTTTGTTCCGCGAAACAATCAAAAAGTTGAGTGCGACAGAGCAGTCGAGGGAAGAACATCAAACGTCATGACAACTGTCCTCGGTTTTTCTACTTTACGGAAAAGTTTTTCAGAATTTCATTCGATTATGTGTCCATCCAAAAACAGGCAAATCTGCTGGTACATTTTGTGCCGGAATATTTTGTACTGTTAAAAATCATTTTGCAACATCGTCCGAAGATTTTAACATTGAAAAAATCTCTTTAAGGTATTCACTCCTATTATTTTTCCAGACTTTTTCATCTTTTTTTGTTTGTCTTACAATTAATGAATTATTGAGTTTTCGAGTCTAGGCGAATTCGTCAGAATTTGACGAATTGATGGAATATTCTGTTTATTAAGCGGTAAAGCCCCTGGATGGACACATCCCAGTATTGCCACAGCTTTGCTCGAAGCGTACACAGCATCGGTTAAAAACGCCACCGCATTATCCAACCGAACCCTCCCACTTCGTCATCGTTTATTGTAATACGTGAATTCTCACCCGTGCCAATAGAACCCACCACACCGTTGTTCCAATCTATTGAGAAATTACTCTTCTGTTCAAACCCACATGCCCGTTGGTCGTTCAACGAAATTAAGGTATTCCTTTCGCGAGCCCGAATATTCTACAAATAACTGATTTTAAATTACAGTCAAGTTAAAGTGCATGCGAATAGATTGGCGAAATTTCAGGTCGGGTTATCGAACGTTTAATAAAGAATGAAAACGTGAAAAATCGTAAAATTTGGGAGCTTATGGAGATCCCATCGTCACCAATTTTCTATTCGATAGTTCAATTACTGAATCATTTTAAATTCTTGATACAAATTGTCTCTGAATCAGTCCAAACTTCGAGTGCCCCAATTTGCGCAACCAAAAAATACGTTCATGCGAATGGAATACCTTAACGAACGCAATGCACTAATCGTATTTTGCGAATAGAAACGAGCGAGCATTGTATCGGAGTATAAATTTCTAACAGGCATTTTTCGAGTAGTCGTTCACTACGATGCAAAAAAAGAAAAGTGTCAAAAAACCGTCGATTCCGACGCAGTGTTTTAGGTTCTCCAAATTACGTTACAAAAAACATCGTCGAATATTTTTCTAATCAGAATTTCATCTTCAACCCACAATAATCAGTGTAAAAAAATTCCAGACTCACAACATTTTATTTCTGAAGGAAAAATAAGCAAAAAAACGAGCGAATGAAAAATTTGATCTCAAGCACAGGTGTTTCAATCTCTAGAAAAATTTTGGTCAATTTTTTGAGAAATCTCGGTTCAAAGAAGACGGAAAAATGCTTCGCGATCACTGGCCGGGGGACGAGGTCGTTTTTTTGTCGTTTAGATCGCCGCCAATGAAAATTTCGTTGTGAATGAATCGCGCACGGGATGCATTGAGTGCTTATCGGTATAGTGATATTGAAACGTGAATTCGCGTTACAGGGTTTAAGCGAGTTGAGCTTGACGAGATCGATCTGAAATTCTATAAAAATTGTGCAACGATCGGCCTCATCGCCTAATCCTATATAAATATATAAAAGTCGAGGGAAAAACAAACAGAGTATGGTAAATTATTTTTGTGTCTCTGAAAGGAGTGCGTGTTGAAAAAATGATCGAAAGCAGATCGATCCCGTCGAGACGAGGGACGGAAGTGAGAGAGGAAAAAAAATCTTTCAAATATTGAGGCCATCGTCGAGAACCGCTGGCGCAGTTTGTGTGAAAAATAAACATTTCTCGTAGATCTCTAATAACGAATCGTTAGCGATAAAACAAAAGTAATTAAACGTACTACGATATTTAGGTGATTTATCTGTCGGTGTTTAGAAATCTCGATGTCAAGCTTAACACTCACGGTCTTTCTAGTCTCATAGGAACATTGTGGAAATTTCGGGTTTCTCCATTCATTGGAAGCGTCAGTATTTTTTTGGATTTTGAGAGAGACGATTTGATACTTTCATGAGAGTCGTTCGATCACAATTGATGAGAAACTTTATTGAATTTTTATAAGAAAATGAGATTTTTCTCGAGAAGGAATTGCTGAGGAATAAAAATGAATTCAGTATCGATTCGATGCCCAATTATTGTGACTGAATGAATTTACCTTCGATTCGAATTTTCCTTCATATTCGTCGCATAATCTCCGGTTATATTCTGCATTTCTTTGCCCTGGTTTCGTACTCGAGCTTTTAGCATTTTCACGAGTATTTTCTTCGCCGTATAGTTGATCGTAATACCGCAAATTTCACCGCTAATGGTCACGTCAGAAGTGCTTTCTCTCTCTTTGCCTCCCCCCCCCCCCCCACCCGCCCCTTTGGCTTCCTCGCTCTCACTTTTGGTCAGCATTCGCGTTATTTTACGCCAGTAGTTACTACACGCCACCGTGTCTGACTCGCGGCCAGATAAATTCGCGTTGGACCATTTGCATTCACGGATTAACGCTCTCCGCGCTCGCTGCTTCTTCTACCACGTTCACGTTCACCCGTCCGCGTTGTGGTTTGTTACCGGAATATATTATACTCGATTTAACGATGCATTTCATCCGCAGTCCCGGAGACAACGCCACTGACACTTTTTCCCCCCGTTGCTTTCCCATTCGAATATTCTTATTTTCACGATTAATTGAATTTTCCTTAATCGAGGTAGTTCTGCAAAATGGTCCGTCCTTTTTTCCTCCGTTTTTCACGGCGACGTGAATAAATCGGCAAACTTTTGTGGGCGAGAATTTGTTCGCGTATCAACTTCGTGACGTTTGGCATCTCATGAAATTTCTTTGTTTTTTACGAATATAAAATTCTCACAATTCATTTTCTATTCGATTATCCGCTTAAGGTACTTCATGCACGAAATTATTTTATTAAGAAAGTCTTGCTGAAATTTACACAGAGTAAATGGATAGTCGATTGATACGCATGTCAAATTTTAAACGATTCGTCTTATTGGTTGTTTAGATAGACGTGCTTAAATATGAAGAAAAATACACAGGGGTGGCAACGGGGGTGTGAAAAATCATTCATCTTTTCATATAACGAGTGAACGCTTCTTACGAAGTTTATGAAAAAGTACACAACAACAGTGAAGTATGTTATGAAAGTCTTGGAAAAAATTTTTAACATAAAAAACTCGTAATTTCATTATCGCCAAAAGATGAGTTGAAAAAATGTATTTACAATTTTGAATGAATAACTCTGACATTAATTTAGAGTGCTGATAATATCTTTAATTACGAAGTAAAAATCGAGCGAATTTAGCGACGCCCTTAAAATACGATCGTTCGGGCATGATCTACCTTAAACCACTAGAATTGATCGGGTGAACCGAACCTTTTTCCTGCTTTTTCCCCATCACGCGACAACAATGACGATAATTCGTGAAATTTTGACAACTCGCAATAATGAAACGCACGAGACCAAAGTAAAATATGAACACTCGAATTATCGTGGCACGAAATTGGAAGGTGTAACCGTGGGATAACGCCGAAATTTCAAGCCCGCCCGCGATCGCTACAGATAGTATTTTCTAATCAAATAATTTTCGTTTGAATGAGATAGCGAATCGAAATTCTGTGCGATATTACGAGCGCGTTAAATTATCACGAGTATTCGGAAATGCTCGATAATCACGTTTTCACGATTCGTATATGTATGTAATGTACATGCCCCTGTGTATACCTGTACACACATATATTTGCGCGTAAACCCGATCCGAATAGTAAAAGCGATTGGGGAAATGTTACGAGCTTTCCCAGTCAAACGAGGGCCAAAGTTCATTTATATAACAAGTCCCTTGCACACGTAACGAATCAATTAACGAGACTCTCCCGTCACGTACACGCATTTATGTGTGTGTATGCAGATATTAGCGAGAGCAGAGAGGGGAGCAAAGGCTAGGGAGAGTGAGTCGTTATGTTCGAGGGGTTTTTTCTTCCTTCCAAATCCGAGGCTAGAATCGTCGTGAGTTTCATTTTGCGCTTAGCTAGTCGCGCCTCTTTTTCGCGATGTGAGGGGGGAAAAACGAAAGCATCGTTGCGCTAACTAGAGTGTAATAGGGGGTTGAGTAAAGGCCAATTTTTCGCTGAGTCTACGTAGTTTCAGTGTTGTTTAGCGGAGCATTAAAGCAAAAAGACGAAGCGCTTCATCTCGTTGTGTATTAAAAAAGCCAAAATGATAATTCAAGTCCGCGAAAATTTTTCACTAGTCGAGTATCATAGGGGAAAAAAAAAAGAAGAAAAAACGAACGAAAAGATTAAAAAGTAACAGAACATGAAAGTGCATCGAGCGATGCATTATTCTATTCTTTCGTCTAGTTTTAAAACTTTAGGATACTAAAGAAAACGTTTTTCGTAGGATGTTTTTCGATGATAAGTACACGTCCGATATCACGGTCCCTCCTGAACTACTTAGCAGTAGAGCAGACCCAAGAAATGCACGCTTTCCTCGAGACTATTTGAATGAAAAAAAAAGAAAAAGAAAAAGGCAAACAGTCGATAATCTTCGTCAGCTGATGCACTCGGGTCTTCTAGTCGTTTTTATCTTGTTTCTCAATAATTTTGTCTCGTTTATTCTCTCCGTTGACTTTTTATATCTCACAGTGAACGCAATCCTGTTCCGACTTCCGTCCGAACGGACTTAAATTAATAAGCTCAATGAAAATCGACCCTAAATTATAGAGAAAATTCTTTATCCGAGTTAGACGTTTTTAGAAAAAGTATTTTAGACGATGGTTGAATGTTTCGTTACGTTTTACAACGATTTTATTTTGTACAGAGACGCGCTCGTATCGTTTGTAGTGAGCTTGACCTTTATGCGCGGACACGATTCGAATCGATACGAGTTTGGGCGGAAGTTTGAATCGGAATGATTCCGAGAAGCGTGAAATGTGTAGATTAGATTATTAGATCGATAGTGTTTTAATAGTGTGTATTTATTCGTGTAGCGTCGACATTGATCGTCCGAGTCCTTAAAGATTCGATAATTCGAATGTGTGAACGTTGTAGATAGACATTTTTCGTTGTTCTTTTATTTCGTTATCTTGAAAAATCAAAATACTTTTTGGGACTCGAACGAACATTGGATTCGATAGTCCAACCGGGCAAATAGTGCAATTGGAAAATCTCCGTTCGTTCCACGAGGAACGAACGGCGGAGATCACTGGATTGGGAGAGGGAGAATCAAAGTTTCGAAAAGTGTAGAAAATTTTCGAGATACCTTCGCGGTAATGAGAAATGAAAAAAAAACGAAAACGAATAAAAAAGCACAAAATTTTACTATCGCAATCCAGCGTGTCGGATTAGTCATCGGTGTGTAGAAATTCTAGCAGCTAAATAGTAGAGAACTGAATTTATTATTATTCTTATTATCGCTATAAAGTTACGATAATTGGTAATGATCTTGCGAAATAATAAAGAAAATTGCAAATGTTTTTGCAATTCGGTTTTTTTCAATATTCGTATTCAAAGCTATGGCTGTGATCGTAAAATTAATTGATAAAACAAAAAATAAGATAAAAAATAAGAGGGGAGGGGCGGAGAGAGGGGGCAGAGGAAAAGATAAAAGTGGTTCATATATGTGTATATTATAATGTATTCGACGATTATGTGCATAGAATTACGTTGTACAATGTACATTAAACGGGAGAGAATGGGGGGAAAAAAAGTGAAGAAATATTTTGAAAACGCAATCGTTCAATAAGTTTATTTAATATATTCAAAATTGTAAAGTGATTCTTCCTTATGAAAATCTACAAGTGCGAAGAAAATTGATTGAACCCGAAGGAGTCAAAATTCGGGAAGGATCACTCCAAGTTTTTTTCGTTATCGAGAGCCATTGAGTATCTCGAAATGAATTGGCAAAATGTTGAAAATTTTTTACGTTTATTTTATGAAAAATAGTTGTAAACTGTAAATAAATAATGTCCGAGGTCGCTCGGTGTCAACGAAGTGAAAAGGGGGGGAGAAAGAAGAGAAAATAATCGTTTCCGGTGTGTGAGAGAATCAAAGGGTAATTCGACGATTGTACGAGTCGCTCGATGAAATCAAATCTGTAAATAGTTGACAAGCGCGATCCTCGATTCCGCAATCGTAAAATATTTAATTCCAGAGAGAAATAAAAAAAAAAAAAAAAACTGTGGAGGCAATTAAGTCTCCTCGCGATGCGCAACGAATGACGAAACGCTTGATTCCTAAAGAAAAAAAATGAGGCGACAAGTGCGCGCTTCCTTGTAACGATTTAACTTCGATTTCGTCGTTCGTCAAAGCCAATGAAAAATAAAATATTAAGTTGCGAAATACTAAGCGCTCAAACGATCATGGGAAGTAACGGAGAAGCCAAAAACCCAACCGAAAATCCGTAAACGCATTACGAATCTTGAAATAATCAGTTTTCTTACATATTTTGAGTAACTTTCAGTGACGTTCGCCGAACAAAAGCACCGCTAATGCGCCCATAGAAAGCACGCTATTTATTGACAACTACAAACCAAAAACAGGTACGAAAAAACATCGACGGATGAGACAAAGATTGTTGACAATTAATCAAAGAATTATCGAAAAGAAACGAATAACTCGTGCGTCTTACGGTTCAGGAGCGCAACAACGATCGACGGAAATGCGTTTACGTGAAAACAGAGCCAAATACTTCGATGTATTTTCACTACAGTCCTGTCTACAGTCAATTCATTTTGTATCTATACCTAATCTATATGTATCTATTGTCATAATTTAATGCCAAATAAATGTTACATTTACGCAGATAAAAACGTGATTTTTGTGAGTCGAGAGAAACGCTGAGAGAAGAATTTCGGCGTGGAAGCAGTACGCGGAAAAGGTGAGTGCAGAAAGTGAATTCAAGCATAAATCAGCATTTCGATAACCGAGAAATATTTTCACCTCTTCAAGTTGAATTATGAAAAATCTTTGAGTTTTGCGTACCGCGTTATTAGAAGAGCGTTATTTCTAGTTCGCGAAGTTGTCATCCTCGCAGCCGCCGTCGCGTCGTTTGGTTCAATGAAACGCCCGCGTAATTAGGCTGTACCTCGTTTGTGTTCAAGATCCACTTTTCTCTCGCTCTTTCCCCTTGTGCGCGAAGGGAACAACGATAAAGTTTTAACTGAGGACTGTGCTCAGCGAGAAGAGTTGACAAGAAAGCTCGGCTCGAGCGAGCGAGGGTGGCCCAGAAAATCGGGGAGAGACGCAACGAGACAAAGAGAGAAAGTGGCAGGGGGTAGAAGAAACTCTGGGAAGTGTGTATGTCGAACAGCATCCGAGAGCTTTGCTCCGAAAAGTTGGCAATAGCAAGCGCGAGCGCCTCGAATAAAGCCTCCGGATCTTTTTGCACAGCGAGCTACATTTCTCTACGTGCTGCTTATTCACACCCTTCCATCCATCACCGATATCTCTTTGTTTCTCAAAACTTGGAGAGTGCCTCAAAGTCTCGTGTGAAAATGAATTTACGTTGCGCCGGAGCTACTCGATCTCGCGCTCTCTCTTCCTTTTTCACTTTGAAGATATATAATCGAGTTGTCGCGATCGTGTGTCAACAACGAATCTGTGGAAATCAAGACGTGAGAAGACTAATACCACACAAATTGGTTACTTCGACTGGCGTCGCCGTATATTTTCGGATTTAACTTTTGGTACGAAAATTTGTATTTTGTATTCAATCGAGTCTTCAGTTTCGACATTTGCCTACTAAGCTCACCACCGAGTCAGAACGAATGTCAAAAGTTTAAAAACGTTTTCAAACGCCCAACTAAAAATATTGGTTTTCATAAATTAAATATGAAATTCCAGAGTCAGAACGACTCTTCGAGGATCAACAATGTCCTCCGAAAATTGATTTTGGGAACAATTTCCCTTCGAGACTTTGATTATCTAATAAGAATAAAATAAATCATTTTCAATGAAGACACGCGAATGGGCGATACGTAAACGGCTTTTCTCGACGATCGCGCAAGATTTATTTAACGAGGCTATAAGATGAACGCTCATTCGCAACGAGACGTGGATATCCGGCTTGTAACCAAGAAGCTTCGGTGGCTGAGCTGGCGGCTCCTGCGAGTTCCACGAGGCTGCTGGAGTAATAGCGATGATCTGGTAGTGCGATGGTGTTAGTAACAGCAGTTGCAATAGTCGTTATAGCTTGTGTCGAGTGTAGCACGTGGTCGTTGCTCCGTCTCCGGCCCTTTTACAATGTGGAGTAAAGAGAGACCGAGTGAGGATTGTGAGGGAAGGGGGCAAGAGGATGGGAGAGTTCCCGAGAGTGAGATTAACGAATATAGAGTGTGAGAATCGGTGTAATTAATTCGGCGCGTAACGTCATTTGCCTCAATCTGCCTTAATGAAAAACGATTTGAAATATACCCTCCCCGCTGGGTATGTACACGCTATTCTATCTCCGAGGTCTTCTCTTTTCCCTTTTCTAAACGAACACTTGTCGGATCTGATCGATTTTCCCCGATTAATTCAACCTCCGACGCCGCATTCACTGATACCGGCACGTTTCATCAGGGCGAGTGTTAATTACGGTGAGAGTGCAAAAAGTAGGGAGAGCATAGGAAGGGGAGGAAGCAGGGGGGTGAGAACGAGAGAGAGAGAGAAAAGAGGAGTAGAGTGGAGCTGCGAGCAGAATCCTTAATTACTTCAGCCAATGTCTATCCGCGCTCGCATAAAATTGAGCATTCTCTATTTTTTCCCCTCCACCTTTTCATTCACCGTGTACAGATATACGGAGCATCGTCCCCGCACGCGTTGTGTGTTCGAGTTTGTCCCATCGGTGATTTAATTGGCAGGTGGCGCCAATCACGCCACCACTAGCGCGTTTTTCTCAATAAGTGCTTGCCCCGCGTTATAGCGCTGCAGATGCTTCCGCGGTGGTTAACCCTCCGCCAATATTTTATAGAATAGCACACGAAATTAAAAGTAAATTGAATTATAGATTGAATTTCGGTATGTGTACAACCGCGCACCATTCTTTTCCAACGGGACTCGCTCTCCTTCTCTTTTGCCGTAGTTTTGCCGGGAAGCTTCCCGCGTGGCTTCCTCGAGAATCAGCGATTCAACGCGCAATATACGAAAAACATAAATCTGGAGAAATTTACATAAACTGGGCCGCGCGCGCGCGCGCGACCCCGTTGAATTCGAGCTCTGGAATACTTTGCATACAAAGGTTCTACTTTCTCTTCGTTTCTCTCTCGCTTATTTCCCTAGCCTTATACCCCCGTCTTCTTTCAACATTTATCTCTTCCTCTCTCTCCTTTTGTCACTTCCCCTCGTTTCTCCTTGTCACACCCCCCGTATTTGTGCTCCCTTCAATTTCTGCGTCCTCGTAATACGGAAAACCCCTTTATCCAGGGTCCCAACTTCCTCTCAAGGTGCACATTGTTCGAGGAAGAAGGGCTCAACCGGCGGAACTTTGGTCATTTGTTTCAGCCGAGATACGGCTTTTCGAGCCCTTTCAGTAGCGAGTGGTGTTCGTATACCAACACCACTCGCTACTTACGCCCTTAACGTACAATCGCATTATTTCGAAACGTGCCAGGCCCAACGGCCAACCCCCTGCGGGGCGACCCTTCACTCCCTCTATTCTTCTCGATTTATATACGCCCTGTAAATGTGGATCCTGAAAGCGGGGCTATTACGGCGGGGGTTATTTCCATATGAAAACATTTGTGCACACAACTCGTACGATTGTTTCGCATATTCAGAAGCTGCTTCCAAGGCCCTGTACAATCCACACTCAAGATTAGTGTCGAATGAAAAAGATCAAAATCATGCGACGATGAAGAGCTGCAAGCAATCAGTGGAGTACTTTCATTTTAGAAATACTGAGAGTCGCGGTAGCGGCTCGACGCGCCAACCATTGAAAGGAAACGCTGCAGCAGCAGCAGAATTCCCTGGTTTCACGAGCCTTGGTAATATCAATGGATTTTTTGTACATTCCCATTAGCACGTGAATTCCAAATTTTTCTGAATCAACCCACGGGATAAGAATAAGTCACAGGAAATGGGCATGAGCCGCATTGCGGTAATGACGATTCCGGCTGTCCGCTCTCCCAAGCCCGAGCAATATATCCGCACGCGAAAGCATAAATTATCGTGGGTGTAGCATAAGCGTGACGCATAACTCGTTATTGTATGTATACGTGAACGTATCTATGAAATGTTGTCGCGCCGGTTATTTCGTGCGATTAAATCGCTTCCACAGCGAGAGCGAGGAGAGCGATGCCATTACGCAAGAGATACCGGAGTGACGAGTCCCTCGTTAAACGTTCGAGGATTTCACGCGTTCAAGTCTAATCGCGACTAATGAGTTATGCGAGCAATCATCGAGCTCTCCGAATCTCTGCGGTGTAGAAAATCGAGAGATCGACGCGCATTGTTGAGATAAATCGTTGCGACGCGACCAGTTTTTTCGACGGACAGTATGATCGACGGGTTCTAATTATTACGCAACGGAGCGTTTCGAATCGCATTGTGAGCTCACGTCATCGATTTTGTAACGATTCTCATATCGCGATCCAATCATCGAATCAATAATGGACCGCGGCTTCTGCGAAAATAATAGCCCCGCAGGGGGAAACCGCGAGACAAGCAACGAGACAGGAAGTAGATTCACCGACACAGATTGGCCGTTGAATTTCCTGCGTAACCGTTGCTCACCTGTACGTGCCCAGGATAAGATCGCTCTTGCTCTCGCCTCCGCGCCGATCCTTAATGGGATCTCAACGTGAGGCTGGTTTTACTCTCGTGAATTTATACTTATTACGTCCCTCGTTTCGAGAATGCACGATAACAGAGCGCTCGTCGTTGATCGTACATCGTGGCAACTCCCATTTTATACAAGAATTTTCGGCGCTAAGGAGCTGACTCAACTAATGAATATCGCGGCGGGAAAGAAGTTCCGAACGTTTGCCGAAGTCCCGAGACACGAATTCGTCAATACGCTCATTGGCCCTTGCGCTACAAATCTTCGGTCGATGGAAACGAGGCGCGTAAATTTCGTCTAATAAATTTTGGGGAATCCGTAAATCTAGACGAGCCCAGGACAGCGGACCAGGCCAACGCGTAAGTAACGCTCGAACTTTTTTTTCACCTCGAAATATTTCCTACTTCTGTTCTTATTCTCACTTCCGGCTCCCTAACTCTGCCCTACTGCTGGGAACGAGAGTCATCGCGATAAAGAAAATGTACAGTGTTGCTAGGTCTTCCCTCGGACTAGCTGGCGCTCAACAACAAATCAAAATGTAGCTGCCGGAGCCCCCGAGGGACGCTGACTGCGTCAGGGGAGGGAAAATTCGTTGAATCCACAGAATGAAGAATTCCGTATCAATACTTACGACTCCGAGACTATAAAGAACACTTTTTTCGCTGGCCCAGTTTTTTGAAACTTTGATAAAGTTCAGCAGTTGAATGACCGATTTTAACTGTTGCGTGTCCCACGCTGAATAAACTTTCGTAAAACTAAGATTTTAATTATTAGTTTTCGAGTGTCATCCCCGAATGCGCTGGCTCAGGTCGAAGGATCGATCTTCTAAATCTTAAGAAATATGAATTTGCTGCGTACTTCGGAGAGCCATTTGTCCGATGACGAGAACCAAATTTTTTACTAAAAGATGTTCAAACTTTTCATAATTCTCGCTCCTTCGGCTGCAGCAGTTTTTTGCTGGTCAAAAGGGAGTCAGTTAAAAATTGAATCTCAGAGAGGACTGACATCCTCGACACGACAATTGAGGACTGAATCGAGGTTGGTTCCGCACAAGTTTGATTGTAACATACTGTAGATTTCTCACTCACCAATTCTTTCTATCAATATATAGGATCGCATATAATGAATTCGAAATGATTTATTTTTAAATTCAATTTCAAACGAATCACAATATTTTTTTTAAACGACTTCATTCTTCGAGGTTCTTTTTATCATTGCTTGTTACAATGTGAACGTATCACATTTAGAATACGTTTTCTCTTTTATGTTTCGTTTCCACAAATAAAAGTAGCGACGTTTATTAATTGATGAATTGTCGATTGTTCATTTACAAAACGAAAAGACACTGTTGCGAGTACCTGCGTCGTGAAAAATAAAGTATCTCACCGTACAGTAACATATCTTGAATGCAATTTTACTTCATTTTTAAATGCGAGCTCCATGAAATTTCGCTGAAAACAAAAATCAGAATATTTCGCTGTCAATTTTGAGGTTTTTTCAAAACTCAAATTCGCTCGGTCTACTGCGCACAATTATTATTTCTGTATTCACGGGGTTCGGTTGGAAGATCGAGGCTTTGCCTCTCAGCCGGGGGTGCATTGAAGTTCGACAAAGATTTGCGCATCACTGTTACGAGCTCGGCTAACACGATTTTAATTATGTTCTAATTAAGAGAGAGCTATCGAGTTTATCAAAAACGTAACGCTGGTATTAGTGCAGCGTTTTAGTGGAGGAGCTATTGATGTTGACGAAATAGTGAAAATGGTTGCTTCTGCTCTGAATTTTCGAACAAGGCGAAGGGATGGAAGAGCCGATATGGAAAGGAGGTTTGATTGTGTGGATCTTCTATTAACAACGAGATCGTTAGGCAGCTGTGAAACTAGTTGCCAATCCAAAGGGCTCGTATATTTAATAAGAGCGCGAATAGGAGCGAGAGAGAAAGATGGAGAAGGGCTCGTATGTGTGTACGAATGGGGAGGATTCGGAACTTTGTATGCTAACGAGGGAGCCTCCGAAAGCTCGCAATCCCCGCATGTCTCAGCGACGTGTATTGCTTTCGAGAATTATTTTGATACTAATAACGCGGCTAATTTGATTCCACCGAGAAGATAATATCGGTCGGTCGCCCCGCGAGAACAGACTTCGGAAGTCTGTAATCTCATCATCGTTCCCCGAAGCAAACTTTCGACGGGCCGAGGAGAGGAGTGTCGAGAAAAATAGTCGCAGAGTCTGAGAAAAGTTCGAGCCCCCGAAGATTCGGTCGATGTAGCAATCTGGAAAGCGACGTTAATTAAGCATTTAAATTCTTACTCCAACTCGCTCGCCGCCTTGGATTATTGCAGGACTTTTTTACGCGACCAGTCAATTAAATTGAGTCTGAATATAACTCGGAAGAAATAACATCAAAGTCCGTTATAAAATCTTTTTTTTGCCCTCTCCACTTTTTTTACATTTCAATTTGTATCGCCATACGCACAGGCCCTTTAAGGAGTCAAACGAAGTCAGAACTCAAAGCCACACCGACTTGCTCTCTCGCTAGGCGACCAAATTGATCCGCTTTTCGAGGCTCTTCATCTAGAAACCGCCGCCGACGCCGATGCGGCGAGTGTTCTCTGATGCGGGCTCGGAGTCCCTCCCGGAAGCGGAACGGGAAGGGATGGATCGAGCCTCCAAGAGGCTTCCTCTTCTCTGCTCTCGGATTTCAACTCAGCGTAACCGCACGTCTTGCCACTGATCCCGGCTGCCATCTAAAAGACGAAAAATAAACGATCGATCCACATATTCAATTGCGGCAGTTCAAAAGTTTTTTTACAATCAGGCGACTTTGCCGTTTTCATATTTTTTCTCTGTTGGAGAATTCTTTGGTTGTTTCAAGTGGCTAATTATTTAAAAAGTTTTTCCAACGAGCGATAAAAGTTTTCTGAAATTATCGGATCACCATTCTCGAAGGTAGGTCAAATAGATGATCGGAGCTTGAGATCGAAGCGGAGATTGGCGGAGCTCGGAGCCGAGAGGTCTCCGGGACATTGCTAACGCTCAATAAACTTCATAGCCCCGACATTTCCGTTTGAGCCCTACGTAAAAGGTAGCGAGCTGGAAGAAAACGCGTCGGATAGAGGTTGGCTCTCGTACGAGTGTACCGAAGAAGATGGGGAGAGGAAGCGAGAGGGCATTTCGGTGGATAATAGTTAAGGTGGTTAAGCACCCCCGAGCTCAAACCTTCTTTGATGAGTCTTCCGTCCAAGTTCCTATCTCGCGTACTTTTCAATGCATTCCGGTACTTGGAAAAGAGCGATTTGCCCTCCAGTCAGTATCGAAGACGATCGTGATAATCGTCAAACTTAGTCTCTCCTTCGCCTCCTCTCTTTTTGATGTTTGCAATGCAATCCCTGTATAACGAGAATTCTACGATTAAGTTTCTAGGATTGCGCGAGCTGCTTCCGCCTTGCCTCTATTGCTCGCTCGTATTTCCCAATAGGAAATCATCTTGAAAGGGATTCCTGATAGTGTGAATTCGAATTGTTGAATTCGAGGATCGAGATTTAATCGGATTCCTGGCCGCGCGTATGTCCCGGAAGGACCGACTTAAAAACAACTCGGGAAATGGACGTCACCCAACGAACAGTTTTTTTCCAGGTTTCAGACCCCGAATGAAAAGTCCCGTTGCTAATCCAAATGGAAAGTGCTGCGAGCTAAATGGCTAACGAACCAACATGTCCAGGCATCCAAACTCGAGTTGGATGCCAAACTGATTAATCGGATTAAAAATAGTACAACAACATCGTGAGTAGTGTTTCCGTCGTGCGTTCGTGTAAATCTCGTTTGGCGAACTTTCCATTTGAGAATTAGGAGGGGCGAGGAGGTTGATTTAAAAAAATAGTCGCTCTTCCCCGTTGAAGTTTGTATCGTCTCAGTGGTAGCAACGAAAGAAGCTTGTAACTCTCAGAACTATGGGAATGAAGGGAATTGAAGAGGAGATGTTAGCGAGATGAAAGCAGGAGAAGATTCTGCGACGTCGTTTTCTTCAGGGGGTATAACCACATCTCCCAAGTTGGTGGCTCCCAGAGCCTTCTCACTTTCTATCAATGTCCTCGTGAAAAGTTTTCCAAGCTGGAGGGAAGCAGGGAGCGCGCTGGCGAGAGGTCGACTCCTCGAATTTCCGAGTTTCCGTCTCATTCTTAGATCCCCGAGTCCGTTATATGAGAGGCTTGCTATACATTCTCCTCTCGTTTGCCGCGCCTTCGCTCTCTTCTCCTCTTTTTATCGTTTGAACCTTCGACTCCCGCGAGTCAACATTGATCTGTCTGGTGATTCACTAAATTTCCAAGTATAAATCTCGCCCCATGTACAGTTACACGTACATAATGGATCTCTTATGTACGGAGGTGCGGATGCCTTCGTCCATAATACATCCACACATATTTACTCGTAAAATCGAGTAGCATTCGTGTCGAATCGCAGGCAACACACGCCTAGGATCGATTCACTTTCGAAGCTATTTGAACCTCGCACATTCTGGCTCGAATCGCCCAATAATCCGGCAGCATGTTCCACCGTTACGGAGTGATAAACCTGATGGGAATCCTCTTGATGAGGTAAACCTGCTTATACGTGGTGAGATATCGCGAGGCCTTTCTTGTAGTTGGAATGCTTGATGGATTACTCGATCCGAGTGAACTGACCGATCATGGTTATGTCCTTTGCTAGGGGCGATCTTCTTTATGTGCTTTATATGTACAAAGCTCACGTGCGCGGATGAATATACGAGGAGGAGGATCGAGCTACGAGGATTGAGCTGCGAGAGACCATTTCCGGATTTATTCCTTCCATTACGGAAGTCGGTGATCCTAAAAATATTTTAGCGCCTCTTCTGTCCTTTTTTCAAGTAGTACAGCTCGGCCCCGAGTCAGACACGGCTCCCATTCCCGTCCGTACATTTCCAGCTGATGTATAACTTCGCTAGGGCTCTCGGAGACCTCTGTCCTCGCCAATAAGAGCTTCGCTTACAGCCCCCGTGACAGAGCTCTCTAATGGACAAGTGATCGATTGTATACGGCGGAATACCGACGGCCGTATCCTTTCGACGCTGGGAATAAAGGAGTTCGATGATGCTTGCCTTGAATCGAGAATAAAGTTGCACGTAGACACGCGTTTCTCTGAGCACTCATTCGCAAAAGGATCTTCCGGGTTCACTGACGCAGCGCAACCGTCGAAATGAACTTTTTCGTTTAGCGGATCGACGAGTTTTTGCTGAAAAAGGATTTGGCAGGAGGAACTGCAGTTTTTGTGGCAAAGTCGCGATGGAGCGTCACTCTGTGACAGACGGTAATCTTGGCAGGGGGCGCATGGAAACTTTCTTTCGACTTTCGATGATATTATGAGATTAAACGCTGAGAAATTCGAGGTCAAATCGAAAGGAATATTTTATTTCGGACGTATCACGTTAAGCACTAATCGGAAAAAGGGCAACCACTTGAAGAGCTTCGGATTAAAAGAGCCAAAGAGAAAAATTGCTGTGCCGCTGCCGCACGATGTTTTTTCTCGCTTTCATCGGGCTCCTCGTTATTCTATTATTCCTTTGGACTCATTACTATTGCTCCCGGTGGAGCTTTTTGCCCGGCACTTGGCCTATATTTAGCCGAGTCTCGGGCAGGCTCTTTTTATATTTCTCACTTTCGTCACACGTACACAGTTCGGGAGGAAATGGTACGCCTCGAGGACGCGTCCCCTCGCCTTGATCGTTTCTTCTTGCAAATCAGGGCCGTTTTCACGTTGAGGTGAGCTTTGCCAGAGGGAGGGGAAGGGGGTGGAAATTCAAACTCCATTCCTCATTTTCTCCGGGAACTCTCGCTCTCGACACAATAACTCATCGACCCAGTTCGAAGCGCCGTGTCTTTTTCCTCTCCCATTCGCGGCACCGAACCGACGCGTTTTATAGTGTCGCTGCTCCGGAGAATATGAAAAAAATGGAAGCCGACGCCGGGGAATAAAGTTGCTGTGGGGAGATGCGATAATTTCCAACATTCGTTCGCCATCGTACTTCATTTTTTACGTGAGCGCTCAGAGAACTTATTTATGAGAGACTCGCCGAATGTGGGGAGAGAGTAAAGTAGTAAAAACGATACAAATTCGCAGGTGCAAAGCGAGCGCCTGGCTCAATCGGGTTTGCAAAAAAGCTGCGTCTCGAAAATGTGACGAGGTAAATTTGATAGAAAGAAAAACCCACGTCGATACAGACTCGAGTATCCTTTCCACCTCCCACCCATTAATCGTCCTTAACGACGATCTTTTTCGCCCCGTGACACGTGTACTTTGTTCGCTTCTTCGCGCGCAAGAGTGGAGCTCGGAAGGTAAAAGCACGTTCCCCTGTTCACCGATGCCGTCATATAAATAAAGTGCAAAATGCTCCGCCGTTTTTCCATCACCCGGCTCCCAACAAAAGAATCGCCCTCTAATTTGCCACGCACGACTTTACGTGCAGTGCAACATTCATTGGCTTCCCTTTCTCTCGCATTTCCCTCCTCTTCGGAGGAGAACTTCTTCAGAGAAACTGCGAGAATAAAGTAAACACTGTGAGAAAGAGAGAGAGAGAGAGAGAGAGAGAAAAAATATGTGCTCGGAAGTAAAGAGAAACTGGAGGTTTCTCGCTGGCATAAACTGCTCGCGACGCCGAGGAAGCTTTCGCGGAAGACGACACTCTGCTTTTTTCCTCTTCCCAATATAGATATTCGCATCTATAATGTACGGTGAACTTGTTCGTATGAACTCTCTTACTTTCCCTCTGCCCCGCTGCGAATCGTCTCCGTCCCTCGCTCGTTGCAAGCCAGGCGAAAGAACACCCGGAAACAGGGAGAGCCCTTCGCGTCATTCTCTTTTCACGAGGCAGCAAACGAGGAAAAGAAGGAAGGGAACATTACGTATGTACAGAGCTACGTACATGGAGCGAGGAGGGGAAAGAAATGGGGATAAAAAAGAAGAAGCGAGCCCATGCCCAGGTACGAAATTCCGAAGGTCGAGCTACCGAACCTCCTTTTTCCTGCCGCACGCTCTACCTGGCAAATCGTTATGCGTTATGAAAAAAGTACTGTAATTTATAGCGACTCCCGACAAGAGCTTATTCCGGCAAGTTGGAGCCTGCAGGAAAACAGAACAACGAAATGCATCGCGCGTTACTGTCCAAGGGGCTCGAGCACGAAATGTGCCGCAATGCAAGCGCGCGTTTATCATCCGCAAGCTTGATTCTCTTCCTCTAGATTGTAGAAAAGTAAGGGGCGGGAATATTCTCGTCTCTTTGCTACGTCGTAATCGAATTTACCACTCGGACATGAATGCTCCTCTCAGCTGAGATCTCTTTTCTATCTTTACGTCTGTGTGCGCTCGCTTGCGTCGGACGTGTTTGTGTACATTGGATCTATGTGTGTAGGAAGATCGCGCCGGAATGATGCTGCTCTGTTGGTACTCGCTCGCTCCGCGGTCTCCGAGGGACAATAAACCCGTCCGGGGCCGTTACTTCGCAGCGGTGTACGAGGGGGAGCGAGAAAGAGAACGGAGAAACGAGTTTTTGCCAGTCTTCACGAATATTTTATGGTTCCGCGGATCGCCTACACTCGTATTTCTCGATTTACAACGCGAGAGATACACACGAGACGGGGTCAGTGCATCCACATATTCAGAGCTCTCATTTTCCTTCTATCTGTGGCATTCTCTCGCGTTTTGTGTGTTAAGTAACAAGAACAATATTTATATCCATTGGGAGTAATCCCGATGGACGAGTCTATGCATCATTCTCGTGGTTTGTACGCGAGATTTTTAATCCAGCTTTGTTCTGGTTAGCGGATCATTCGTTGGCGCGCCCCCGGTGCGAGCGGAGTTTCTCATTCCACCGATTGGGACGACGGAAAAGAGAGTCTTTACGGGAAGAGATAATTGGAAATCGGAGCTCGGGGTTTGCGCCAATTCGATGTAAATTAACGAGTGCTTTCGCCTCGATTTTGTTTAATGCAAAAATGTAATAGTCTCGCTTTTAATTGCTCTCTGCTTCCCTCCAACAGTTTTCCACTCTGTTGTACAATCAATTTTACCGTGCGAAAAGTCACCCTTGAAAATTGATAGCACTCATCGCCCCCCCGCCCCGTGAGCTCTTTCCCCATGGACAAATTCTCCAGTATCAAAGCTTCAAAGGAAGTAGCGAGCGATGCTTCACCTGGGAAGCTCTCATTGCGAACGTTTCAGTGGTACATTTTACCGGATCTCGAGAACAGCTACTGACGTATTGTCAAGCATCGATTTCACACGCCTGCACGGAAATGCCGCTGGTTCCTCATGTGACATGATCCCGAGTGCGACTGAAAACGGGAATGAAATAACGGCAAGGCACCCGATCGAGGAGAGCTGCGCGAACCAGGTATGAAGCACGCGAGAGGAAACAGCAGACACGAAAAGAGACGAAATAATCGATGCAATAAATCACGTAGAACACGGAGAATAGAAAATATGCTGAAAAAAAGTTCAAACTGGTGCATTTACTGCTCCTTAATAAAGGTTCCGGGGGGGGAGTAGAGACTTTTCATTGCTAATGTCACAGGTATTGCAATGAAATTATATAGGAATGATAATTGTGGTTGTAATAAACTATTACAATGACACTTGGAAAAAGTTTAATCGAATGAATCAAGGTGGTAAATATTTACAGTACTTACTCTTGCTAAAAAGCATGCCAAATTATTTGAGCATTATCATTGATAAAAAATGATGACGCGATTAATTTTAGGGAGGGGGGAGGCAAACATTTTATTGAAAATTGTCTCTTGAAGTCTGAAAAAATCACGAAGGGGAAGGTAGCAAAATCAAAACTCGAAATAAAGAAGATATGTTCCGGACTCACCCAACGATACTGCACACACGTTAAAAGTGTTTCGAGCCCACCGAACTACTTCTCCGTGTTAGAGACAAGGGGTTACGTGGATTTGGAAAAATGAATACTGAAAGAATGGATGATTACAGTAGCTGAGAAATTGAAATTTCGTGCATAAAAACAAAATTGTGTTTTTTTACCTTTGTCATTCTTAAAATTGATAAAAATATAATTTTTTATTAATATTACACGTTGACAAAAATTTTGGTATCATTTTTCAATAATGACCATAGCGAAGCAACTGAAATTTCATTCGGATTTTTTCAAGATTTTTCTTTCGTTCCTTCCCCCTCCTTAAAATGAACGCCCAAATCGTTTTTTATTGATGGTAGTGCTGAAAAAAAATTTTAGAACCATTTTTAGCGAAAGTATTGTTATTTATCATCAAGGTCTCAAGAATACATGCAAAAAAGTATTTTCTTCACTCAATAAACGGTTTCATTATTTATCTAAATTCACTGATGAAAACTACTCATCGAATCGACTAAGGAAATTTTATTCTCGTGGATTTTACAACACAAGATTTGTGTAATTTACTGAAATAATTATTCAGCAAAACCAAATATTGCACGAGGCCATTTGGTCCATTCGCAACGTGTCAAAATAAATGATAATTCCTCCTGTGAATCTTTTATCACGAATGATTGTCAAACGTCAACGTGACAGGTGGAATTGAAAGAATTTTCAAAGTGAAAAAATAAAGGAGAATAAATCGAGTTACCCGTTTCATTTTTGGGGTGAACTAACGAGCGAAACAAACACTAGTGACATTTGGGTTTGTTTGGGTACTGGTGCCTGTGAGTACTTGTGTGCAAGATCACGAGACTCTCGATTCTCCGCTGAACGATAATTTCGTTTCATCGTATATATTCGAATGATCTACAACTTAGCACTTACGAGAAAATTTCACTCGATTTACGCCATCTCGTGACTAATTCCAGAAGCACCCTTCGATCGGCGTGAGCATCGTGAGTTCTTCGACGTAACCGTGACATCTAGCGATAAAAATGAGAACAACCTTCCACCTGTGAAAATCCCCGCGATAAATTAGACAGAATACTTAGATTCGAAACACAAAATATGAGCAAATTATACTTTGTATTTCTATATTGACGTTACTAAACCAAATTACGCTTGAAACATTGTCGAATTACTCGTTTCACTTTACACTTCAGTTTGCATTTAAATTCCATTTTTCCTAACATTTTAAAAGAAACAAAAGAGGTAAATATAAAATTTTTTTTCGACGTCGATATGAATTGCTCGAACGTCTTGCACTTTTTTACAGTAAAAGTACGATTTGGTGAGCCTTCGGCGGGCAAGCGATTTTGACATAAAATTGATAAAACCATTATTTTTAATAAACTAATTAAACTTTGTTATATTTCTCACTAAATTATGATAAGTATTTTCCACGTTTGACCCACATTTTTTAACGACAAACCTCCCTTTGTTTATAGACACGACGATGGATGTGGGTAAGCATGGATGCGATCGAGGATAATTTCACTTTGATGCGGATCGTTGAGTCAGTTTTCCTTGCAATCTCGAGCCCGTGCAAAGTTTTTTCTTAGAAATGTTTCCACCGATTATGCTCGTTTCGGGTTTAATCGAGAGAGAAATTTTTGTTTGGCTTCACTTCAATTTTTCAGTTGTCAAAAGAGCTTCCGAGCTTCGTAATTGAGCAAAATAGCATAAAAATATTGACCTCACGACCTCGAATCTTGTTTTCTTCGTAGATTAAAGAGTCTCGGCGAGCCTCGAGCCAGCAGGTGACAGGGGCGTCAATGCACTTGTTTCGAGACTCTACCGAGCCTCTTGAACTCTCAATGAGCGTGGGAAAATTCGTCGTTAAATGGAGGAATAAAGCCTGCCAGACTCGAGGATGCGGAGCGTGACCGTTTTTCCCTCTTAACCGAGTATGTGGAATATTTGTCGAATGTGAAAATTCTCCGGGTCTCGTCGAATTCGTTAAGGGGAGGGGGGAGGTGGGCGAGCTTCACGCGTGACTCTTTCGGATCGTTGAAAAATAAAAGCACGTGCAATTGGGTTTGCCGAGGGTGTGCTGCAGTTGCGAGCCGTGCGTTCCGTACTTTCGAGCAAATCTGTGTGCACGTGGAGCGAGCCACACAGGTTTTACTAACGAGAATCGCTGAGCGTACTTTTGCACCAGAATGTGATAAAAAACAAGTGGAAGAATGGGAAAGTGAGGGAGAGAGGATTCCCTGGAAATGTATCACCGCGTCGGACACGCGAGTGACGATTGTGATTTCATAAAAATAATGTTTCCATATTTCGCGAGTGTGGGTCCTGCCAGGGGACTTAAAATTTCCATACACAATCGCATCTGTAGGTATAAAAATGCTGCTGGTTGCCCGGAAAATGAATGGGAAGGAGAGCGTTGCTGCGATGAGAATGCGCGCAGGCACTGGGAAAACGAATCTGCCATGTAATTCAGCGGGGAGCCTGCGTGGACGGTGCCGAGAGACATCCTATTCCTATTTGGATATGTATGTACACGTATATCTGTTTGAAATACACTTCCATAGTCGTCGGAGCGAGACAGCGGAAAAACGCGGCGTGCGCGTAAACTCGAATCGAATTTTGTTTTCCTCTCTCTCTCTTTCTCTCTCTTGTTTCCTCGTTTTTTTCGAGGACGTCGGTCTCGTCTCTCTCTCTCTCTCTCTCTCTCTGCGAATCGCTCCGTCTCGAGCGGGCGTAGCGAGAGTTTGGCCTCGCTCGAGTCGCGGGAGACGTGGTTTCTCTCCCATTCGAATTCCCTCGAATGAACGTGGCCTGTTCGATTTTTTCTCGTTCCTCAAACCCTTTTCTCTCTCCCTCTTGTGCCCTCGAACGCAAACGATGGAGATGAAAGTAAAAAAAGAGAGGAAAAAAGGCGAAGGGCCTCGACAACTTCCACGGAGAACACCCTGCAGAACGAGCTTTTCAATTTCACGGTAGTTTCTTCCGCGGTTTAACGTAGTATTTTCTCTCTAGTGGAAATGGTTGCGTGTGCTCTGCTGCACCGGGCGCGCATTCTCCTTCTTTCTCGCCTTTTTCCCTCCTCCCTGGCATCCCTCTCTCCATCCTTTACTCGTTTCTCATTACACGTTCCATGCCCCGTCTACTCCCCCGCACCTTTCCCTGCACACACAACGTATCTGTGACGTTAGCCTTGATTAAAATTACAATAATGGAGAAATAAAAGAATCCTCAAAACGTGGGACAGCCTCGTGCGATTTTATTCAGAACCAACTTTTTACAAATTCGTTTAAACGTCGTGAAAACGAATGTTGAAACAAGATTGCTGGCTTTGGACTGATTGGAAGCCCGCGACGACTTAATTCTCTGCATTTCAATGAAAATTAAGAAAAGCCCCGTCGTCCGATGACATTTTTCAGTAGATACCGTCGATCCCAAACCACCCAGGATTCCCTCGATTTTACATTCCCCCAAAAGCATCATTTCCCGTAACAAAATAGAATTCCATGAAACTGAAACAAAATGAGCTCATTTGATTTTACCTTAAATAATCTATATCCACGAGAGGCAATCCAGACATGCATTTCTTTCGAGCAGGGACCATCAACGGTACTTATGGTGCACTTGGCTTCCTTATAGAGTACCAAAGGTGAACATATACATCGGTCTGGTGAGGTAGACTATTCACCAAGCCAATGCATAATTCAGGACCGTTTCTCAGAGCTCTTCTCTCTCTCTCTCTCTCTCTCTTCGCTTGCACTGTGCAAGTACTGTCCAAGAATGGAGTAAGTTGATGTACTCGTACCTTTGAGAGGGCGCTCGAGCAAAGTCGCATGTATTCCTCGTCGTGTGTATGCAATATTTATTTATATCCATGCATTATACGTATACTACGTCATTCGAAGGAAAGATGGGCTAAGATATGTTATTGCAGGAAAAGTGGCGATCCACTGAACTCTTTCTTGATTTTATGAAATTCATGGTACACCCGATGAGCTCTGGCCAAGATGGCTGGAACATATTTTCGTCGATATGATATCGAAACGACAGATGTTTCCTTCTCGTCTTTCGTTAAATATAATTGAGAGATATCACCGGTTCGCTTCAACTCTCACGTGGATCGTTCTGCCGGTGCTTCCGGCCTGGGAAACTCAATATCGTATATATGCACTTATATATATGGGTATATATTATTCAGGAAAGGTAGAATATAGAGAGAAAGGTACATATACAAGAGTGAAGAAATATAAGGGAGGATGGTGGAAAGGCGAAGAGGCTGGCGGGTCACGAGTCCCTTATTCCTTGCCGCGTAATTGGCTATTCCAGGACGGAAGCTTCACGCTCGAGATGACTTTGTACCGGTTCGAATAGTATTAGGGATGTTGCTGGAGCGCGAGGAGTGCGATAGCGCGCTGAGAACTAAGGGAATGAAACTTTCTTCACGGAATCTATTCGTTTCTGCTTCGTGGCTGGTGATCGAAGTGACTGGCTTTCTTCGGATCTGCATCTGTTAATCGTCATTTTCGAGTCGAAGATGGAAGCGGCATTTTGCGAGAAAGAGCTTTCCGCGTCTGCTTGAGCGAGAAACTTTGCGACGGCGGGAGTTAACGTTACAATGGAAGGGTAGAAAAATTACGTTTCTGCGGGGAAATCGTTGATATTTGTGCTTCGGTGAATGAATGTGTTTCGGGAATGTAGAGGAAGCCCGAGGCTTATCAAAATCGTCAGCAACGAGGTGCGAAGCCCCCTCGCACCCCGGGAACTTCGCATTTTTGGTATTCCCGCCGCGAAGCCTCCGGGAAGAGCCTCGAAAAAAGACTCCGCCGTAGATTTATTCGTCCGGAGATACACAGATGTAGAAACCGGGGCGGGGGATGGAGCGACGTACTGGAAAACGGGACCGAGATAAAGAGAGTTACGATAATTGCCGCGTAAAGAGGTCGCTTTCTCTCCTTTTCATTTTTGCTGCGGTGAGGTGTACCGAAAGAGAGCGCGCGAGCGGCCGGCTCCGCGTGGGAGACTTGCGGAAGAACTATAATCGTGTGGATTTTGGCAAAGAGGAAAATTGTAGGCTGCGTCGGGCTGTTCCCCAAGCGCCCAGACATATATAAAGAGGCGAATGAGGTAAAGGGGAAAAGCGACGAAGGGTCGTATAAAAAGGGATGCTTGGCAGAGGCCACCGCGCGGATACGCTCGATAGCGCGATTTGTTGGGATTAGTGCGGTCGAGGCGATAGCCGAGGGAAATATGCGTTCACCGAAGCAGGCCTGGCTGCTGTGTGTGCTGGTGGAGAGCAGGAATAAAGGGGCTCGGAAAAGCCCGAAGGCTTACGCTAACAGATGTGGTTCTTGCATCCCGTAAAATTATCCCAGATTCACATTAAAGTGTGCGTTATATCGCGCCGGAGAAGCCGAGGCGAATGAGGAAAGGAGGAGGCGCCAAAAAAACACTTTTCGCAATCGCAACCCTGAGCTAAATGGGAGAGACGAAGATTCCCGGAGATAAGACGTATTTTATGGAGACCGGTTGCGCCTCCGTTTCGCTCGGGAATTTCTTCCCCCGAGCGTCGCATGCACCCGCTGAAATATTTGTTCTCCTTTCTTTTTTGTCTACTATCCCAGAGCTCAATCATCCTTTGTTGTTCGAGTTCGCGGGGATGCGGCGCGCCGTCTACGTCATACATCGCCCCCGCGACCTTTGAGCTTTTCGGAGAAACGCCCGTGTACCGCAGCGCGTGCAACGTCGAGGGCAGAAGAGGCTGTACTTTGAGACGACGGTGTTGAAGCGCGCGAGTTAATCAACTCGAGAAGCAGCAGCAGTAGCACGTCCGCAAGACAAAAGCCACGGGGAATGGATTGCGAGGTGTCAGTGGTGGCGTGCGCCACACACACGAAAAACACCGACAGACACACGCGCGGCTTCTCCAGTTCTCTAGCATTTCTCAACCCCGTGGATTTTTCTGGGAAGAAGAGAACGCTCGGCTCACAGCTCGGAAGATGAGTCGCGTTCGGGTCGAAGAGAGTTGGCGAGACTCGAGAGGCGCAAGGGAGAGAGAGAGGCTCGGAGGATATGATAGAGGGCTGGGCTGGATGGTTTGCACGAAGCTTTAGAGCCACGAGGAGAGAAAGAGAGAGAGAGAGCGAGCCCAGAACGGAACTGGATGAAGCAGAGTAGTTTTCACACCTCTAGAAAACTCTCGCTGACGTCGAGTGTCCTTTGGCACTACGTCCGTTTTCTGACGGCAAAATGGGTGGAGGATTTAGCTATAGGAGCAGCACGAATGAAGAGCAAGCTCCGAGGAGTTATATCCCCTGAGGCTTGCACGAGGGAAAGGGAAACCGATGTTCTGAGAACCCCAGCATCACACGCGGAGAGCCGCTGCTACCGTAGGAATTGAAAGGAGTCTGCGATACGCCAAAAGAGATTTACCATTGGACCACCTGAATACACGGATACGCAGAGATGAAATTCCAAAAGCGATTTCGATCCTTCTTTCCAGCCCTGTTACAATGCGCTTCTCAGAGCACAGTCTCATCCCTCCCATCGCAGCTCTCTCGCCTCTCTAAATAAAAAGCCACATTGCCCACTGGCAGATCCATCAACGAAGGACGCTTCTCTCTCTCTCTCTCTCTCTCTCTCTCTCCGTCCTGAAATTCCTCCTGGATAAACTCACGTCATACTGCGGACAAATAAACGCCACGTCAGCTATTGTTCAACGGATTCGGAGCCGGAGGATTCGCATCGAATGAACGAGAGATTGCATGTCGCTGCGACCACGGGCTCCACGCTTCTCTCCCCTTTCCCTCCGCACCCCGCAGCGTGTGCTGCCCTGTTAGCTGCGAAAATACGATACGTTTTGGACCATTTAGCTCACTCCGGGTGGACGCGCGACACACGTAGGCGAACTTGCGAACGCGCGCGCGCGCCTCTCTCCCTCCGCGAACTCTATTCATTATCAAAACCACCGGGGACTCTGTTGCGAACCCATTTCCCTCTCTCTTCACGAGATATTGCACTCTCCGAAGCTCCCTCTTCGAGCTCTATGTCCCGATGAGAAGAATCTTCGTCTAGCCAACACCCCCTGGGCCGTGAATCCATCCAGTTTGTATTACTTTCGCTACCGGTCTCCAGACACACGCTGTTCCACTAGGAAAACCATAATCCGTAATCGGATAAAGTTATTCGTGGAATAACTTTATTAATGCGGAGGCCGACCGAGCCATTAGCGGCATTAGTGAGTCGCGCGTGCCTTCTCGCGCTTGCACAGTTACAGGACCGTCGACAGCGAGTTTTTCAGCGGCTATCTCGACCAGGATGAGCCCTTTCTCAGGGTGCTCAAGTGCAGAACTCACATTCGCTGCTTCTTCGATTAATCAACCATCGGAATTAGCGATCACGATGAAATTAACCGAGTACTGATCACGTGTGAATCGACCTGTACAATAAAGTGATGGAATTAGTGAGCCTCGGCGGGCCTTTCTCGCAGACACAGGAACCAGGAGCTACCGCGATACGTTAGGCTTCCTGCGGAGGAGGCCGTGCTGAAAGCGATCCCCCACGAGAGGGAACGACGGAGACGGGGCGAGGAAACCTCCACTATTAATTCATTAGACTCTCATTCATTCGCGGACTATTACTCCCGACGACGCGGACTTATAGCTTCGGTAGGACTTGCTCGTTCAAACAATTATACCCAAAGTGGTGGAGCATCAAATGGCAGTACGTCACTTGCCAAATTGATTTGATTTCATCGTCGTTATTGTGAGAAATATGTTACTTTTGAAATAAAAACAATCGATCGGATCTTCCGAAACTTTGTCGAGTTCGTATCGCTCCGGGTGCATGTGACTTTCCAACTTTACGTCCGGGAAGTAACAACAAACTAAAGTTGGCTCATCGCCGGTTGATGGCCTCCCCAAAATTCATAAAAAGATAAATCGACTGAATGGCAAATATATTTCACCCGAGTTCATAGCGGCATCCTCAATGTCTTCCGTCTGGTTGGTGGCCAGCCCCGTTTCAGAGGTTATTCGAGCAGATTAACAAAGGGAGCCTACGGCGGACTTGAGCATTAGAAAAGGACCCGGCACATCTACATCTTGTTTTTCCGC
Organism: Venturia canescens; assembly: GCF_019457755.1. Classification (NCBI taxonomy): domain Eukaryota; kingdom Metazoa; phylum Arthropoda; class Insecta; order Hymenoptera; family Ichneumonidae; genus Venturia; species Venturia canescens. Next base: position 8,216,274 of record NC_057425.1, read on the forward strand.
CAAATAAATATCAAAGTTTGGGCTTGCAAAAGGAATGCCTGTGAAGCATGCTCAACGAGGAGCCAGAGGGAGAAAAAGACGGGGGAAACAAGGGCATAACTGGGTTACCAAGAACACCTGCGGGCGACCAAAACTTTTCGTCAAACAAAACAAGAATTCGAGGATGGTCTGTCGCATCTCTTCTCACTGCTTTCCAACTCCCAACCAAATGGGTTCTCAGATCCCGAAATAGTTCCGATTCTTTGAATCGGTACGCTGGCCACGATGGCTCTCGGACTAGCACGCATCTTCCGAAGATTTTCAAGATTTTCCCTCTGAACCGGCCCTTTTAAGCGTGCTCACGATGCGCTTTTTCTGGCGCTTGAACCAGAAACCAGAACCGGAAAAAATCATCAAATCATCAATTTCTGCGATTGTCTTAACCTTGCTATTCGGAAGCACCCCCAAAAGATCGAGGCAATTCATCCACCGTTGCAGTGTACTGTCAATGGAGATAAAACCGAATCTTCCAACGTGAACTTTCGGGCGTTTTCTTCCACGCGAACGTGCAGAATTCAAGGAACTTCAGGCTCATCAAGTTTGCGTTTCATCGATCCACAAAAATCAGGGTCTAGAAGTCATTAATGGTCTTGCTTGCGCGTAGCAATTAAGAGTTGAGAAAAATCGAGGCACGTGCCCTGAGCGGACTGGAACAATCACCGCGTCTAACTTTATAACCCAAAGCGGTATTTAACACAAATAATGATGGACAAGGAAAAAAGGAGAGGGGGGGGGGGGGGAAGGTCGGTAGTAATTACTTCTCTAACGAGAACGTCGATACTCTATCGTTCAATTAGTTTCTCCAATCATATTCGAACAGGCGCGGAGCGAGTAATCGAGTAATTTCTGATCGCTCGATGAACGCAGTGTACATGGAGCAATTTTGTTCGCTGGGAAAGCTACGTTCGAGCTCTCCCGATCCGTTCAAATTTTCCAAACTTAAATGAATGTTCTACATGACTTGTAGGAATTATGGAGTTGGGTCGTTTCATATTTTGTGGGGGTTTCTGCACGGTCTAGTTTGCAATAGACCCACGGCTAATCAATGGGCGACAAATTTTCATATTCGTCTATTTAACGGGCGTATCGAAATAATTGCTAGAATAACAACAAATTGTTGGTGTAAGCGTGATTACAAAAATACAGAGATTGCGCTATGAGGCCCACGCGTGTATACCCCCTGAAACTCAAATTCATAACCAATATGAACGTAACTCTCAAATAGCTCGTCATTATCAAAAGGTTAATTTGCTCTCTCATCAAAATGCCATGAATAATTAAACCTAATCGTGATTTTCAGCCAATAATTCTTGCTGCGGATATTTGAACTCGTTCGCCAACGTGGAAACATGAATTCATTGAAAGCGAATGCTGCGATGAGAAACTTGTAGCAAGTACAGTAATTAAAAACTCTGCCATCAATTAGCGATGTTCCACGAAGCTCGAATGCTTCGAGGGGTTTTGTTGGCGATCGCATGATTATAAGTTTTACCTTTCTCCGGAAATTGAGAGCCCTCGCTGAACAAGTGTACACGGCGGATAAACTAGCGGAAGAAAACGAAGATGCGGATGGATCGGCGCAGGATAATCTTAGAAAACATTGTTAAGGGGGAATATCAGTGTGACAGGCTGAAAAACGAGGTATTTTTGGGATTTTTTTTCGAAAAAGCGGCTCGATCAAATTATTTGAAATTTTAATTATTGAAGTAATGAAGTATACGAAGAATTTTATTTTTTTATTTTTAGTACATTTTATTAAGCAGAGGAGCGCTCGAAAAATGGCGTTTTAAAAAAGACTCCCTGACGGTTGACAGCACAAGTGGCACAGCAAGCACCTGAAATGAAAAATTCAAAAAGATTATTAAATTATAATAGTACAGCTATCGCAGCATCGTAGGAAATTTGAAAATTGTGACTAGAAAAAAATGGAGGCCATTCAAAAAAAATTCGAATCTTACACAAAAATTTTGCAGTAAATTGTTAATAAAAAAACAAAAGTAAACAATTTAGAAAAAAAACTACGATGCGACGATAGCGATAAGTTTTCTGAAGAGAATCCTTTTTGAATGAAGTCGATTGGACAAAATTTGACAGAATTATGCTGTCAGCCAGGTCAAAAAACATGCTTTCGAGAAAAACGCGTCTAAAGTTCTGAGAGGATGAAATTGAATGATGTAACTTAAGTATTAACACAAACCAAGTTCTTACCGATTAGTCTGTTATCCCTGGACCACACAGAAGCCCTTTTGCGCCCAAGTTCTTTCTTTCACACTGACGTTCCCCCTTGAAACGGATACTTTGGACGTCGAACTTAAAACTCGCTATAGCCAAGAGCTGTTTTGATAATTATAGTTGTCCGAGCTTCTCGTGTTTGCATCGTCGTCTTTTCTTTGAAATACACAGGAAAAAGGAAGGAAAATAATGAATGTCAAAAGAAATTCACCCAAAAGTTAGATAAGTTGAATGCACCGCAGTGTCTGACCGACCCAATGATTCGTTGAATCATCATTCCATCAACATGGGGACTTTGGCATCGTGTTTGCACGCGACAACATAGACGCATATATGAAATACGTGAAGCACCGCAGCAGAGAGCGTGTGTCGCGGTGGGGTCTGTTGCAAACGAGTACGTGCGCCTCAAGAGCCAAAGCCCGAGATACGGCGAGTTTTCCTGGTGCTGTTTCGTCTCTCGTGTTTTCGCCCTCTCGTTGAAACCGCTTTCGCGTCTGGATGGTGGCCACGCGCGCGCACACACACACACACACACACACACACACAGGGAGAAACAAGATTATCTTTGTATCATTAGCTTTTGACGCGAGTCCAAAGCCCTCCCTCGACAAGCATTCAGTTTCTCTTTCACTCTGACTCCCCTGGCTCCTCGTCTCTATTTGCATACATTGATGAAGTGAGCTGTGCGAAGCCTCCGGAGAGTAGGGAGCGAGAGAGCGAGAGGAAAGATGGAGCAGGGGGCGTCGGGATAGGAAACGAGCCGAAACAACGTTTCGCACGTCACTGGACCGGTGTGCCAGACTAACGAGACCTACACGGTTTAATATCAGCGACAGACTCGAGTGTCCTGAAGATAAACGGATATTGATACCGACAGACTTGATGCGATCGAGTCTAAACGAATTAATTCGCCAGCTGCGCCCGTTCATTACGGGCCTCCTGATTATAAAACTCGCGAGTGTTTAACAGCCCGCGCTTCTCTTTTACGCAGAGTTCATTATGCCACGGAACAATGATAACCCGGCAATATCACATGATTATCTATCGACCCATGCGTAAGTGTAATTAAGCTGCGGTCACTGTAGACATGCACGTTTAACTGCCAAGCAAACAATGCTCCAAGTTCTTTCTTTCCAAACCACGTTATTATTATGACAGGTACGAAGAGGGGGGGAGACAGGACGAGTCGAGTTGAGTGAGAACAAGCGGATGGTTTGAGGAGGTCCATAACACGTCCTAATAACACCAGGCGAGGAAGAGCCCGTTGGCAGCGCGTACACGCGCCGCGGAGTCGAAACGATGAAGCCCAAAAGTACCACAAACCTTTCTGTGTGTTTCCATATCCTACGTCGCACACGACTACTTCTACACGCACGTGGAGAAACGAACGTAAGAGCGAATGGTACAAAGAGATGTACAGAAAACGTGGTGAAACGAGCGTTAGAAACTCTGCTCGCTTCTCGTTTTATTATAACGGGGATTCCCTCCCGCGCTACTCACGCTCGCGCCATCGTTCGGACTCGAATCCCTTTCTCTCTCGAACGTTTCACGACTAGCTCGAGTTCCTATCCGCAGCTGTGGTTCACTGTGTTGGAACTGGTTGATACGAACTCAGCTTCCTTCTTCCCTCGAACAATATACCGCGCCCTCCCCCCCCCCCCCCCCCCCCCGGGCCACAATCGTTACACGGACGTCCACACACGTACGTGGGAACTAACGGCCACGCGTCCTTGCCAATTATCTCAATTCCCCTCGACTCTACCACCCCCTGGCGATGGCCTCGCAGAAACTCCAACCCGTCGCCGCGGTCCACGACACATTTATCCAACGCCCCTGCATGCACCTGCGAATTCTGTGTTGTCGAATTCTAACGCGCGACAAAAAGAACAAATCTCCATCATTCCGGCTCTTATAGTATGCGAGTTTACGACTTTTAGTTTCGTAGCTAAATAAAAGACGGGGAAACAACCCCCGAATGCTATGGAAACGTGCGAGTCAGATGGTATTTTCTCTGATTGCTTTTTACGAGCACTTTTTAGTGTTTCACGCTAGAACGAATCAACTTATTGCTTTGTCACTCTTTTCTGTCTTTTTCTCGTAGGATTCACTCTGTTTTTCAGATCAAACTGACGTTTTTTGCCCCTCCCTACTTATATTGCTCATGTAATCTTCCGTTTTTTATTTCGTTTCGCCTCGCCGAATTTTAAGGAAGTTGAGGCTGTACAGTCATTTTTTTATCCAAAAGTTATGACCTGTAGTACCTTTCAATAGTTAGGCCAGTTTACGGTTTGGCAATGTAGCATACACTTTAAAGAAAAGTTGGGGAAAAAAAAGACGAAAAACTGGTGAAAGCTCAGTCGAAAACACGAACGGTGACGATCCTAGCCTCACAAAACTGCACGGGAAACAGAGTATTATTAATATAATCTGAGTAAATCTCCTAATAAATCTGAAAAAATTGACATTATTCAGCAAGCCTTGCTCATGTTGCCCAAAAAATTTCATATTTTTAGCATCATTTTTAACGGAGATATCACCGAATGTGTCTTGACTTTCATAAGATTACATGTTGTTTGGCCCAAATTGTTATTGATTTTTCTCAGCAACGACGCTCCTAAACTGTCTGAAAATTTAACTGATTTCTTTTTTTTTTTATACTTCACTTTATAAGATACAATCGGTTTAAAAGCGATGACATCATTTTCATTCTAATGCCTCAACTTCCTTAAAGTTATCATGTTTTCTCCCTTTTTTACATATTTCGCCATCATTCTTTTAAAATAGTTCGGCCCTCCGATTAAGTACGGTGAAGGTCCACTTGTTTTTGTGGTAAATATGAGGATTTCAGGTCCCCTGACAACGATAAGCGCAGTTCCGGGGCCTCTCTTACGATACGATATATTACTATACATTACTCTTACAATACTAATATTAATTGTGAAAAAATGGCACGGTGTTCGAGTTTCGGAAAAGTTTACATCGTGAAGAAAATTTGTCACAGATTCCGTTTTTTTTTTTAAAAAAAAACATTACCTTGCGGGGCTTTTCAGAAAGAAAACATGAAAAAACTTGAGTTTTTGACACGTCGAAAGCGGATGTCAGTCACTACGTTGGACTGCTGGTAAGAGTTGATTGATCTCGGGCTAATTCGCCCGATTCATTTAAAAAAAGTAAAGCTTTGGAATCCTCTATATGATGAACACTTTTGATCATTTTTTATCTTCGATCTCTTAATTCATCCTTTTGCCTTGTGTTATATTAATGTTTCTCTCCCACTGACTGAAAACCTAATGCATCTAGCACATTGTAGATTTGTCGCTTTCAGACATTCCTCTGTCGCATCAGTATTTTCCGCCAGCTTCCTCTTTGCTCTTTCCGAATATATTTACCAATTAACGTCCTCAAGGAAGTCACTTTTTTTAGACAAAGGTTTCTATGTGCTTTCATTGTTTTTGTCACAAACTTCTGATATATCGCGGACGCGGGGCATTGGTTCGTTAACTCTCGCATGCAACGGGCGTCCAGGTCAGTGTCCGTGAGGCTTTTCCCTCGGCTTTCTACTATCCCTGCTGCTGAAATTCTCGACGCCTGCGTCAAGACAAATTGAATTTTCCGTGCTTCGCTGGCCTCGAAATGAGCGCCGGGGATGTTTATACATCGAAAAGGTACGAGATGGATCGCGAAAGAAAATAACTGTGTTTTCGCTAGAGTATGAAGCGAGTAATTGGCTGGCGGAAAACAGTGAGAGATTGGCGTGACCATCAGTTTGTACATCTTCAAAAGCATCCCCTGTCTTCCAAGATTTCTTTCGAGGGCGCCTCCTCGCAGCACTGACTCTTAACCCCACTCGAGAGAGCTCGAGATAAAAGTTTTCAACACCCTTTCTCACGGGCTCATGCGAAGCTATCAGCCACCGCCTTTACACTCGAAGCTCCTCTCTTTCTGTCGGGTTAACTTTCCGATTAACCGAGAGAAACTCCGAGACCCTTCCACCGAACTTTCTCGTGCGATTCTCATTCGGAAAAAGAACTGGACGAGCACGCGAATAAAGAATTTAGCTGATGGCCTCGATCCTCGGGTTCTCATCGAAGCTTCATTACCGCAGCGATTCTCACGACGTCTCGAATTTCAATCAACCCTTTTCCGTGCCTTTCTGCTTCCAGGTTCTTGCGAATTTATCAGGATACACGAGACTATTGAAAGATTTGAAAACACTGAAACGAGCAGCTTCAAAAATGCAGAAAAATCGTGAAGATTCGGAGAAAGTTGACTTATGGCTCGGAGCAGCCTCCGGCCTGCAGACGTTGATGACAATCGGATTGGACGAGGGTCAAACCTGCCAGCTCTACACAATATATACAGACCCATGTATCCAATATGTAATGCTGCCCGACGATACTTCCTCCCAAATACCCCATAAGCGACCAAAGCTGCTGGACTTTCGGTGTTCCCTCAGGCGCGATAGATAGCATTATTGGGGAAGGCCAGCGCCAGAGATGTCGAGAAGACTGACGCGCCGTGCACAACGTGCGCGCGTGTTTCGGTTTATGATGGATCGAGCGTCAGCACAATTTAGGCTCCCTATGAACCCTCGTAGCGACTATTAGGGGGTGCATAACTTTCGAGTGTCCGATTTCAGCCGGCCTCTTTTATGTGTGTGAACAAATATCAGTTTTCCCTATTTTTTTGCCTGCATCGATTGAATTTTCAATGGGGAAGAGCCTCCAATAAATCAGGAGATATTCAGTGGCAACTGAACATGAAAGCATCGAGCGCATCGATCTCACCTTTCTCCCCTTTTTATCTCGCACTAATTTATGCTTCGGTTAAACAATTATTAATATTCGGACGGAAGGTGTTGGCTAATCGGTGCTTTAGTGGGATAACCCTCGTGCGGCGCAAATGGTGGACATTTATTAGAGTTATAGGCCGAGAATAATTAGCCTTAAAGTACGAGTTATTCGGGCTCATTTGAGGACTGAACAAAGGTATATAATTTACTTGAAATTCCGAGAGGATAGCTCGACTCCCATTAATCTGTCGTTTGAGCATAGATTTTATTCGGGAGAATATATTTTACGAGATTCTTTGATACGCGAGTGTTCGAGGTCCTCAACGGCTGTCACAAAATCTCACTGATTATAGCAGCGGACGATGGAATCTGTCAGGGGTTGATTGAAACTGTGCTTTCTTGCGTGGAAGCCACGCGAATATATACGTGTTTATAGCGAGGCCGGAAGCCCAGCAGGGTGGTGGTGGTCGGCTCTCAATGCTCGGGAATATTAAAAGGCCAGACCGCCGCGCACAATTCCGTGCTGTAACAGTACGGAAATTGAGCAGGAAGGATATTAGTTCGGAATGAATGGGAATCGTTTTGATTAACGACCCATGGCCCATGGGCTTTTGCACGGAAATCAGAGAATCGTTGGCAAGGCCGCGAGAGGCTCTCGCCGTCGTGCAGCCGCCGACCATTTTTTAATTGCTCGCTCTCTTGTTGCTATCCCAGGACGGTGCGGAGCAGTAGTGATTCGGAGAATAATAACGAGACTTTGTGATTAAATATTGATCTCCTCGATGTGTACGTATATAAAAACGTGCACGTTAATAAAGGGTGGAAAAATTTCGAGCGTTTTCACCGCTCGCGAAAGCTTTTTATGCGGCTCCTCCTTCGAAAAATGAATCGACAATCCGGCTGGTTGGATCCCCGAGAACCGATGAGGCCACATTTAATCGCGGGATCCGTTCCCAGGAAGCAGATTTCCAGCGACATTGTAACCCGCGAGCACATTTACCGTAATAAGGACTCGAGATAATTGTCTATCAAAAAGTAATCCGAGATTGGAGTTAAACATTTTTTACTCACGGTACAACGTCCTCGTCGTTTTTTTCGTTTTCAGTCGTAAGACTGATATGCGACGATACTCAGCGACTGCGAAAGCGCCGAGGCAAATGCGAGAGTGGATTCTCCACAGCGTGAGAGGTTTCTCTCTGAAGAGCAGCAGAAGAAGGAGGAGGAGAGAGGGAGATGGAACAAGTTTGAATAGAGCCCGCATTCCGCATCGAATACCCGAGAAACTCATTTGTGAGTTACCCCATGACTGCTGGGACTCTCGTCAACGTCCTCTTTCCATCTCTCTCTCTCTCTCTCTTTATTTCTCCCTTGATATATCTTCGTCCCTCTCATCGCAATGCAAGAGTACAGAGTCGAGCTACTCTCCTCAGCTTCTACCTGCTTCCTGTTGTTCACGCTGCTTACGCGTAACAACCGCCCAGAGTTTCTGCGACGTCTCTCGTCCTCTGCTTCCCCTCCTGCTCCTTGCGTATACACACTAAACTACAGAAATATGCAGAAATATACATCCAGGCGAGAAGAGGGACTAGCTGACGGGCGTCAACGTAAGTAGCTGTCGTACCACTTGCGCGCAACCATCTATACCGTGTTCCACATTGCTCGTAGTCCTTTGTCATGGAAATTTGACAACGCGTCCCGAAATACCTCCTTGGGCCATAAACAATCTGTAAACATCCACGATTCTTGTAGCTTTGGTTAATTTTAAATAAGTAAATGGACAGGAGAATCATTTCGTGGTGGCGGAGCCATCGAAATTCTTCGGAGCTGGGACTAGCGTGATGGAAATATTCAATTGTTCGTTCGAAGGTGCGACTGCGATGAAGAATTTTAAGGGCTTCTTTCAGCAACGAATCGCATACAAAGTATTGTCCCAACTCACGCAGCGGATCATCTCGCATTAAATCAAACTAGGGAAGCGTAACTTTTCTGTGTACCATTCTCAGTGTTATGTACAATCAACAACGAGTTACGAGACATATGTATAAGTTAAGATCCCTTTGCTCCGAGGTGAATGGGTCCTCGAGGTACGTCACAGGATCTCAACGCCTTCCTCGTCCTGCTCTATCTCTCGTTCTTAGCAAGAGGATTGTTGGGAAGAGTAAGAACTCCTGCGAGGTTCGAAGTTCTAGTGCAAGGATCGCGTCACGCGAGCGTTTCCCTTCTCACTCTCCCTCCGCGTCTCTTCGTTAAGGGAACGTTCTCGAAAAGCACATTGTCCTTGTCACCAACTCGCGTTTCCGGTTATATATCTTTATGCAAATCCAACGTGTCGTCATAGTGCAAACAGTTTCCGAGGAGAGTCTCCCGTGGCTGCTCGTTGCTGAAAATAATATCGCAAGAAAGCGATACGCGCAGGATCATACGAGGGAGAAGCATCGACGTAAAACGATTGAAACTTGCGAGATATTCGTTTCAATGAAATTTTGTCATCGGCGACTGATTAATTGATTCAATAATATTCGGTCAGTGGAACGACCACGAGACATTGAAAAAAACTTGGTTCGATCGTCATCTGTTTAAATCCTATGTTAAAATTTAGCAGTTCCAGTTTCGTGTTTCTCGTGACCATGCAATTTAAACGTTTGACTTATTTATCATTGATGCGGGGTCATCGATGTTAAAACGCGCTCCGCGACAGACATCTCGTGATCAGAGACCGTAACTCGAGATGTTATAAAATAGATGGATCCGCTCAACACCGTATGACACATGTGCCACCGAGTCTTTAAGGTGGAACGGCACTGTATATATAGAAAAAAAAAAGAATTTTCATGCAAATTGGTAGATACGTTCGAAAGTGTACGAACTATTTGCTCGCGAAATTTTAACGGATTCGATCATAACGTTTGTGAGAAAATTTAATTAGTTCTTTACATTGGATCTTATGGAAAAGTGTAAAAAACGAAAAAAAAACCATTGAAAAAGTACTGTTAAAAAGTCACTTTTTGACGAAACGAACATTAGCATACGAACCGGCTGCCAATACGACTCTCTTGAAATTTGCAGTGATGTGCAAAAGGAAATTAATAAACGAAGTTTGGCTCTCTCTTCTCGCGGACACAGCTTCAAACGCGGCAACGTCGTATCGGCCAACGCACTCTCGAATAGCTATACATGAACAGTGCGACTTACAGTTTGCCCTCGAGCTTGAGCAGAGCAGCCAACAGTCAAAAACTGAAACCACGACCCTGCGTTGCGGCTGTCAAAGCAAATTTTTGATATTTTGAAATATAAAGCGGTGAGCTTTATTTCGCCAAAATTAGGAACATTATCGTTGAAATAGTTATTTTTTCATCTAAAAGTACACAATTATCGTTTTTTCATGTTCATTGGAAAGCAGAAACTAAATTCACGTGCAGTTGGTAGACGAGAGGCTTTCCATGTTAAGGCCCCTCTCACCACCTGCCCCGCAAAAAAGTGCCGTTCTACCTTAGCTTATCTCGAAGCGATACGATCGTTACGTAACTCCAATCCAAAAAAGGGGATCCCTCGCGCGGTATCAATGTTCAATATAGTCATGCAGGTACTTGACACGTTCTGTGCGATCCCCCATCGCATGGGCGTCACAATTAAGAGAAGTGAATCATCAGAGACGTCTTTGTCAGATAAAAATCTTGTTTTTTCAAGTGCGCATTACCGAATACGAGCCTGATAAAATCGTGGGTATATATTCACACTTTCGTATCTATTTTTAGACCCCATTAAATTCGAGTTTGCCTCTAATCAATGAAAACTTACTTTTAGACATCGTTTTATCTCATAACTTCTCTCACTCTCCCTTTTTCTTTGATTTCTCCATCCACGTAACGTTTTCGTTATAAAATAAATGATCGATCCCCAGCCTCGATGTTCAGGGGATTCAGTGTGCATGCTTATATCCGAGGAGATTCGTGCCCGGTTTCTGGGGGAGACAGGTCAGCAAACGGATGCTGCTGCATGCACTCCAGAATATTCGAAACTTCGACTTGTTTCTCTCTCTCTCTCTCTCTCTCTCTCTCTCTCTCTCTCTTTCCTTCCCATTTTTTCCTTCGTGAAATATACACCTGCATATACCACACTCGAAGCTCTATCAATGTTTTCAGAGATAGAAACACAATTCCAGACTAACGCTCTCGACATATTGCTCTGCGCGCGGGCGCTCGCTTTCGATGAAAATCAAAGCCAAACGGTAGAGACCAAATCCCGAATAAAATAATCCATATACAGTCCTCCCTGTCTCCGTAGTGAATGGCAGTTTCATGTCCTATCTCCTAACTGGGTCAAAAGACTGCACATAACATTTCTCTCTCCCCGGGCACTTTAGTTACGTGAGTGTTTCCATACAGTATTTGTACATGCGCTGTATATGGTACACGAGGCAGGCCATGTCGAAGCAACTGCTTCGTATAAACCCTCAATCCCTTTCCATTCAATTTTTTACTTTTGTGTTTCGATCCTTCGAAACGTACTTGAAGCAGACACAGACACTCGGCATCGAAATCCTCATTTTGAGTGAACCCGACGTCGAAACTTTCTTCAATTGCAGATGCGTTGGGTTCGTTACTACTTTTCCCTTCTCGGATGGTGATGAGCTCCCATGTTTTCTGTCTCGCGATCTTTTCGCAGGTGGATTTCCCAAGATGAATTATTCTTTGTATTCGGATGAGAATTTCGTGTTGAGAAGCATCTTCGAATCGTCAGATTAGATAATTGTGAGGTGATTTACTGGCAAAGGTCGTGGAAGGTCGCACCTGATAATGGAGGAAAATGCGGGAATTCGTAAGCCAACAATGCAAAACGAGAAGCGTTCGTTTACTTCGATGTTTCGTGTCAACAGCAGAGTAGTTATCGCGCACCCACGAAAGAGATGGGGACCGATAATGATCGTGTGCTCTTCTGAAGCCACGATATTGCCAGTGTCTACCGATTAGCGTTCATTTCAAGTGCAAACTCCAGTGAAAAAATTTTCAAGAATATTGGAAACTCGGAGATTTCAAAGAGTTTTCGGTGGTCCGATGAACGCCGAAGGCTAAGAATAATGGAAAAAACTGGAGAAATAAGGAAGGAAAAAAAAATCATTTGCTAGGAGAGAAAATAAAATTAGACCAGCAAGTAAAAACTAAGAACGGAAGGTGTTAACTCCGACTCACGAGTTCCTCGGCTTAAGCGAGCACCCTTGAGCCAACACGATCTGGAGGTCCCCGAAAAAACAAATGTCACATGCTTCAAGCTCTGTTGAAACTAAAAGAATTTCCTCGACGAATTATCACCGAAAGCGCAGATAAGTCTCCATAAATCCGTCTTTTATCGTTGCTAATCGTTAGATAAATAATGTAGAACAATGTTTCGTTGCTATTTCGTAAAAATAAAATCTGTGGAAACGGAGTGTCATGCCCAGAGGTTTTTAAAACAGAGAAAAGAAGGAGGATGACGACGATCCCCCAAAATCCTCCGATTCAATATAAAACAGCGTGGATTTGAGAACGCGCCTTTCAGTCGGGACATCGCGAAATCCCCAGTAGAAAAACCTTTCGAAAGTAACGAGCCGTGTGAAAGAGTTCAGAGAAATTAAGGTCAATGGTCCATTTTGGGATAAAATTTAAAAAAAAACGAGTTATGACGAGCTTTGATTCGGCGTGAGGTCGATTTGTGAGCCTCAAACGAAAAGCTGCGGATTTGAGGATTTATTTCATGCTCGCCGGGGATCACGTGACTTCGAAAACTGACGCAATAGTCGATCAGTCGCTGGAGATAACTGCAGGGATCTCTCTTTGACGGAGTGCGCAATGCGACACGCAACACGAAACAGTTTAATTACTTAATTAAGCCGCAAGAGAGCATCGGAGGGATGATCAGGTAAGGGAGGAACGGAAACGGGACTGGTGTATACACAGAGGCTTGTCCAATTGCTCGAACTCGTCACTTTGATCCTATATCGCTCGCTTCGTCGCACTTACGTGAATATTTTTATACATATATGGATATGAATTAAATACATTTGGACGGCCTCGCCGATAGTCGATTAATCCACAATCGACGGTTCGTGATAAAAAAACTGATTAAGGTAGTTCATGCACGGAAGGATTTTCTTAAAAAAGTATTGAAATTTACGGAGTTCCGATGGGCTGACACGCATATCGAATTTTAAAGGGTTCGTCTCATTGGTTATTTATATAAACAAGTTTAAATACGAAGAAAAATAGAGTTATAACTTGCGAAGTTTATGAAAAAGTACATGACAATAATGAAGTTATTATGTATTTTTAACAATGAAGACACGTCACGTTAAAGATTGAACGAATTTGGTAAAATGAGCACTCGTAATTTCACATTTGCTTATTTCAGCATTTTGTTTCTTCTTGGCTTGGCCCATTCCTGTCATAGCCTTATGTCTTTTTATTAATACTTTTTTTTTATTCATTTCCCTTTGTGCCCTTTTTCTCTTTGTGCTCTCTGAAGTGATTTTTCACATAAATTTTTTATATAAATATTTTAGCCAGGGACGAATGAAATTTCGGGTTCGGTCAGTGACGGATCTCCCTTCAATCAATGGCTTGTAATTGCATTCGTCAAAAAATAAGTTGAAGAAATGTATTTACAATTTTGAATGAATAACTCTGACATTAATTCAGAGTGATAATATTTTTAATTAGGAAGTAAAAATCGACCCAATTTAGACATCCATAAAATACGATCCTTCGGGCATGATCTACCTTAAAGTTCGGGCTTGTTTGTTGTCGTTGAAATCGATTGAAATCTTCGGCGAGTCTCGCGACTCTCGCTCGCAGTAATTTTGCACGTTGCGTAAAAGCTCAAGCGGAATATTTTCGCAGTGCGATAAATGAATGGTTGAGTTTTTTAAATTTTCATTATTTTCAATAAGTTTTGTGTTTTCATATTCGCGATCGTTTCCAACGGCGAGGGACTCGTCATCGTTTTTTGGCCCCTCGTGAAAAGGGCACATGGACCGTGAATCTTTGCATGCGAAGCAATGCCAATTTATAATTATAGGCCTTGTACACTTGGCTCACGAATTTAGCTTTCAAGTATGTCGAATGACGAAGGTCCCTCGGACCGACACTCGCTTACATGCTTTTGCCACAATTGATGCTAGTTTCGTTAGTGCGGATATTCATTTCGCGTCGCACACATGCACATCGGGCCATTCAATCCCCACTTCGCATCGCGCGCTTATCAACAACCCGCATAATAAATTCATTTCTCTTGACCAAAGTGTGATGAGCGCTCGATCGGAATTATACGCGGATAATTATTCGAGCGATAAGATCCACGAGCCAGCTGTCATCACATCACCGCATTTCATAACTCACCTGCGACGTTTTTTCCTTTTCTTTTCTTTACCTTTCAACAGATAATAAATTTCGTCTCTGCCCAAAAATTCGCGACGTGTGAGACTACGACGCGTGTGTCAACGCCCATTTTTCATTATCGACTTGCAACATTTCGCGGCCGAACAATATTCTTCAGCCCCCCCGCCCCTCTTCCTCTCCTCGTTCCCACGAGGATTTTTGATTTTTTAATTTGCTTTATCACCGAAGCTTATAATCGCTCGCTCGTATGCGTGAGCAAGGAGCTGGGGAATAACGAGCAAACTCATCAGATCGTTTGATCCGTTTTTATTGGGTCGTATTCGCCGTAATGCAACAGTCCGAGACGACGACGCGTCTGACGTATTTCTGTTCGGCTCACGTGCTCCTCGCCGCTAGTGAATCGCGGGAAGCACGCCAGATACACGATTCTCTCAACTCGACGCACGGGCGACGCAGTCCGAGAGGCTCTCGGAAGCAGCGTTTTTCGCATAAACGTTCGCGCGCGCACAAACGTCCAGTTTCTCATTGTCCCGTCCGGGGATCAGTGTCGCAACAGTCTTCGTAATTGATTTCCTCGTCGATATACGCGCGGCCCAACGATACGAAGAATAAGACGAGTTTGCTGCTGTCGGGACGCAGTGTTCGACGCCGCTGGGGACAACAACTATGTCGCGTCGTGCCATTTACAGAAAAACGACAAGATCATCGTACACGTTCCATACGACGGCTGATTATGAATGGTTAATCAGCTTTTAGAGGGGAATTCAAGATTTTATTCACACTCGTGCGCGCGCGGTGGGAGAACTGTCTCGCGGAGCAGGAACAGTGAAACAAAAAAGTGAGAAGGCGATCCAGTCGCGATCAGCAGCTCTGAAACTTCCTGCGACATTTTTCCACGAACCGGGACACGTACGATCGATTTCCATTTCCGCAACAATTCGTTTAAGCCCCCCTTTAAATTTCGACGATCTCGTACTTTCGTTAATTCGTCGACGACACTGGATCCTAAATCGAGTTGGCTTCGGAAAAAGTCGTTTGACTCGAGTCGTTTTTAATGAGGCGTCGCCGCGTCACTCCGCCGGCTCCGGGACTGTCAATTATTTTTTAAATCGACTCGGATTTCTCGAAATTCCGAACGGAATTATCGTCGTCTGAACTATCGTCCAGGAGTTTTTGAGCTCAGCACCGTTTACTTTTGATTCGTTTATCAAGTATTGAATAATTCAAAACAATCTATTGGTTCGAAGCTGTTATTTCTCTCGGTATCTCCGAAACGATTACGTTCAACACTGTGAAATATCAAACGTCTATCCGTCCGACGAAACGGCCCGATTTTAGGAACTGTCATTCGTCGAATTGGCAGGCGCAGTATCCGAAATCAAACGATTCACTGAGCACACGAAACACTGTAATTATCCTAGCAAATTGTTTGTTCACGTTGTTGAATTACTTTGGGTTTTCAGGTGAGCGTGCGAAGGGACGGTTATGTTAACCACCGTACTGCGATACCCTGCTTCGTTAGAAATGTTTGGAAACTTGGATCTCGACGCGACAAAAGATTCTCTGTATAAAAGATAGCGCGACAGTGAGAGCGCCGTTACTGCGAGCCGGAGTCTAACAGTTCACAGCTTCGAGCTCGCTCGAAGACTCTTTTAGACGATTCGTTTTTAACTCAAGGCCCGTACACGTGTACAAAACTGTGATAATGGTAGCGAATGGAGTCCGAAATGACACCAGAAATAACTCGATCTCAGGAGTGTTTACTAATGAAACGCGTAATTTTCAGTTTTATCGTGTATTTCGAAAATATGTCGGTTTGTTGTTCCGAGACGAGGTGTAATATATTTCTTTTTGTGGACACAGGTATTCCAAATAACGACGGGCCAGCTGACTACGAAAAAGCGATCGCAGCGACGGGTGAGTTTCCTCGTTGTCAAAAGATCCACGCGAATAGTGCTCCCGTTGAAAATTCAAGTTTAGCGTAACTCAGTTTGGACTTTTGAAAATAATTTTCCACTTTGGAGCGACGATTACGAATACGAATCGTAGAACTCGATAATTCGACCTTTTCGTTTCTCGAAACGATTAGCGTTCGTTCGGCTGTCTAATGTAAACACGAAGATTTGAGAGATCTCCAACAATGACGACACCCAATTGAACGGTCCAATGAACTCGAAAATTTGCACAATTAGGTTTCGGCACGTATAATATTGTTCTCTTACTGGCAACGATACCGGCCGGCTTGGCGAGCAATTTCGATGTGACGACGGCGGCATTTATCTTGGCATCTGCCGAATGCGACCTTGAACTCACCTTAATACGAAAGGGAGCCTTGGTCTCTGCGGTTTACATCGGTAAGAATCCCTCCAATATTTTCCACCTTCGACGACACGAAGTCGCCGTCGAAAGGGAGCAATTTTCACGTCGATTTCATCCTTGTTTTATTTTGTTTTGTTTTGTTTTTTTGTTTCAACCCACGGGCAGGAATGATCGTCAGCTCCTTCTTCTGGGGTTTCCTTACGGACAATGCGAGCAGAAAACCTTTTTTTATCCTTGGTTTGTTGGCTGACGTGTGCTGCAATATTCTAAGCACGACGGTCGACTCTTACCAGTTTTTTTTCCTCATTAAATTTATCACCGGTACGATGTGAGTAAATTTTTGTTCGTACAGTTAGTCGAATCGAATGCAATTTGTCGCGAGGATTTATCGAGTCATCAATTACTCAACACTTTGACAATACTTCGTCTCGTGGTTGGCTCTTTTTTCACCTTCGACATTTCCAAAGACTCTTCATAATGCACTTGCAAGATAATAATTTTCAATTTTTTATTAAAAACTACGGTTCATGAATCGAATTTCTAATGTTCAATGCCATTGGAAACGTCGTGTGTTGCTATGGAAGTTCGGGGACGAAAAGATCATGGGATTTCAATAAATATTGTTTCTTCGTGAAACCTGATTTTTATTGCAGTGTCAGTGGACCATTTGCTCTGTTGGTCCCTTATCTTGCAGAATTTCAGCCGTTATCTCGTCGCGCTAAGTTCGTCGGTTGGACTGGGTTTATTTATGGATTTGGAAATATAATTCCAGCTTGTAAGTTGTTTTCTCAATTTATAGTCATAATTATTCAAAGTATTTAAACGAATGTCAAGTCTAACGTGATGGAATTTTCATGGAGTTTTCCCTCGTTTTTTCAACTTTACTTCTCCTTCGAATAACAAAATCTCCATTTTTGTTTCTGCTCCTTCTCAAATGATGTAATACTCTGATCCACTCACTGAATTAATTATTAAAAGCAATACAATTTCAAGCTGATTCAGCAAACTTGTGCACAACTAATGAATTAACATTAAATTAGCCATCGAAGGAGCACCTTATGCCTGCTCGGGATTGTAGCACGTGTATCGTCGTATAAATTTGAATACTAGTCACTTGAGGTAAACTGGTTCGCCCATCATAATAAAGCACATAACTCCATAATTCAAATGCACTATTTTTCATACCGATATACGCTCCATTCCTTGACTCTCGCTTCATTCCAAATGCTAATATTTGATATCAGGTTTGACTTATTACTTCATCGATAAGTAAATAAATAAACGATGCATGCGTGCAGTTCGAATTATCGAGCACAGATTTTTTTTCGATCACCAAATAACGCCCTATTCAATAAATTAAAAAAAAAGAAAAATTGATTGTAAAAATGGAAATGTGATTGGATTGAAAAAATACGAAGTCATTAATATCAATAAGACTATATGAAGTTACATTAACCAAATCGGTTTTCAGATCAATTATTACGTCAAGTTTAAATAAATTTGATCAATTTTAACACATTTTCGTTGATCACATTTACCAATCCTTTTTTTTCAGCGTATCGTTGTAAATTGTATAAATTTGAGTTGTATAAATTCAATTGAGATTTTATCGCAAGTCGAATAATTTTGTTTCGTGTAGACGTTACGCGAGCTCGCTCCAAACTATCTCGTTTGTCGAATTTGAGACTCGCTTTTCGTCACAATCATCATAACAACAACGGTAATAATAGATTCACTCGCCTTTGACACCGAGCGACGAAAAAAAAAGTGAAAATACTTATGAATATTCTCTGTTGGTGCTAGCAACTGTCTAGGGACCGTCTATCTAAATGCTGCCACGTGGCAGGCGCTGGGTTCTATTGAGTTTTCAATTTTCTATGGTTGGAGATAAAGTAGACGAAGGTCATTATGAGCTATGATGGAATGATGGGGAATACGGGAGCGAAGAGATCGATATTCTCGTGATGGAAAATTTTTTATATTAATGAACGAACAACGATAATTAGATTGATTAGAAATTTATCAATTCGTCTTCGTCGAGACATAAGATTCTCTGGATCGATAAATTAACGAATTAAATTGTCGGAATCTTCGTAATCACTTAATTAACGTCAGAGACGTAAAGTTCGTTCGATGGTTGACTTAATTTTGCGTTCGCCGTCGAGCAAGAGATCAAACTACATTTTGACCGAAAAATGAATATTTTTTTTCTCTAGTTATTGGAGCGATCGTTCTGCCAATGGCGTCGCTAAGCTTTACCGTGTTCGATCATTCGTTCAACGTCTGGCGTATCTACATACTTATTTGCACAACGCCAGCGATCCTCGGTCTCGTGACTATGAGCTTTTTGCCAGAGAGTCCAAAGCAACTTATGAACAACGGGCAAACGGAGGAGGCTCTTGAACTGATGAGGAAGATGTACGCGATGAACACGGGGAATCCGCGGGAAACATTCCCTGTAAATAAACTCAAATATATTTTCGTAATCTTTATTTTTTTCCGGTGAAGATTGGAGAAATCAAGGATTTTTCATGATTTATCTAATCGCCTCGTATTCTGCATTCATTTTTTTCCCTATCATTTTGATGCGTATCTTCTAATCATTTCTTACAGATAAAAAGCATCGTCGCAGATACGAAATCAATGATGGACAGAAACAAAAGTAATTTCGAGAAAATACGAGACAGCTGGATCGATTTTAAAACACTCACACAATCTCCGTACCTCGGAACGTTTTTCGTCATCAGTTTTCTCCAATTCGGCAGCATGTTAGGGTGAGTATGAATTCCGATATGGATGACACGCCACTCGACACCGGGGAACTTGCTACTTGATAAAAACCGTGGCAGAAAGACAGAAAAGCAATCAGTAGCCACATCAAAGGTCGATGAATTTATTCTCCTCGTCTCAAAGTTGCTCAATTGACAGCCTCAGTTTTTTCTGGAATGTCCGCCTCGTTCATTGGCCAGACGTATTGTTCGGACAATAATGGACTAAAGTTGGAAATCGTATTATTTTCGGAGCGTAGATTCAACACGATGAGGCTGTGGGTACCGCACATGTTCATGATAATAAACAACTTTGATTACACGCTGTGGGATTGGTCGCGTGGTATGCCAACCATGTGCGAAATGTTGATACCGGGTGTAGTGCCGCCGGGATTGGACGATCCTACCATTTATGCAAATATCACGGACACCTGCATTCGGGTAACGTAAAACGCAACTGAAAACAATAAACTCGTCTACGAAAGCCTCCGCCCTTTTCTCCTCGCTCCCCGGCGGTGCTTTTCCTCTCGCCAATTTTCTCTTACCCTCCAAGGATCCTCTCGTTATATTTGAAATATGAGCTTTTCGAAAACTATTCTCGTTACGAGGTTGAGCCGCTTCGTTAAAACAGCATTAAACTTTTGCAGTGGCGCATCAATCCCATAATATACGTAAACTCGACGATCATAGCTGCCTCCGCAGTTGGATTTTCTTTCTTCATTGTCAGACAGCTTGACACGAGAATTAAAAAAAAAGCCATACTACGTGAGTTCACTAATTTTTTATCGTCAGCTGGAATATTCTCTTGTCAATGGTCATCAATGAATTGGATGAAAAAGCATCGTTGCTTCGGCAGCTTCTTCATCATTTTCAAAATGAATATTTTTTTCGCCTCTTTTTCATCGATTTAGTGATAAATGGGATGCGGAAGTTTTTCGTTCTCGATAAATTCAAAGTAAAATTGTACTTTTCCTTTGACTTTCCAGTCGCGGGTTTCGTTATAGGAACAATTAGCGGATTCGGGGCAAATTGGGCGCAACTAGTGCCCATAATACTGTGCCTGTGCTCGAGCATTGCCGTTGTCTCGAGAATAACGGGTAACATAGTTATCGCCATTAACGCCACCGTCATTCCAGCCCAGTTAAGGTAATACTCTTCGCCCTCGAAGTTCGAGGGACTTTGCTCCGTCGTTATCACCGCGAAATATCTCGTAAATTTTGTCTTTTTACCACCAACTTTCGTAATTGAGATTCCGAGACACTCGTATTCATTTATTTCTTATATTTGTTCCATATTAATTATTTCAATATCATTTGAATCAGATTGCAAGAGGGTTGTTAAAGATATACGAATTGAGGGCATACGCGTAGTCTTAGGGTGAGAAAAACTCGAGCAGCCGATTGTTTTTATTTGAACGAACGATGATTTTATTGAAGGGCAACTTCAACGAGCTTCGTCACGATGATCGGGAGCCTCGGCACCGTCGTAGGTAATCTAATTTGGTCGACGCTTCTTGGCCTCGATTGTGTCGTCGCTCTCATGTGGATCGGTTCTTCCCTCTTACGTGAGTATCACCGTCCTCGAGGATGAACGAAAAGCACAGAGTTTTTAACGACTAAAGCAATTTTTATTCCTCATTTCAGTCTGTGTCTTCGTCGCTCTATTCGCCTTGAAACCACCGACAGAATTACCCGAGCCAGAACCGGACGAACCCAAAATGGTGACTAGATTTTGACGGGACTTAGTTTAGATTTTAGAATCTCCAAGGGACACTTTTCAACCAAGATTTACTTTGTACACGCAACTGTCCTAGCTTAGTACCCAAACAAATTTGTACATAGCTTTATCGGTGACGACGAATTACTGAGTCAATCCGGACCACTGAACGTCCAGATGCACCTAGGAAGGAATTACGATCATGAGCGTGGGGAACTAGAGCAATAGAAGATTGAAAAGACCACTGCCTTCGATCGTAATAATTGTGAAAAAGTATTCGTTACGAGAAAAGTAACGTTTTTTCTTTCGAACTTTTGTGACGTTTTCCATAGCACGATTGGTCATGTTTTCCAAGCCAAAACTCGATGGTACTTGATAGGAAAACTTAGAGTAATAGTTCAGATTATGGAAAAATAATTGAGGGAGTTCGAGATGACGAAAGTTTGTACTTATCGATGGCAAAAAATTGCCATTTCAAGATATCGCATCGAATGGAAGAGAAAACGATTAAGTGACAAAGGATTAGTTCCCGTAGGAGCAGAGAAAACGTCCCTGCGAGTCGTCCTCGTCGTCGTCTGTATATATAATTGCCAAGAGTTTGCAAACCTCGAGTTTCATTCCCTATCGAAATTAGGATCTATCGGTGTGTACCTCAACGGTTATCCATCCATCGAAATCTCGGCACGATCCGATTTCCTATCGAAACTTACAACCTCGCGAACCGAGCTCAACTCGACACGACAATGAACTTCTCGTCAAATTCAATTACCAAGTAGAACAATAAATCCAACTCCTATTAAGATTCACGATTCCAATCTTAAAATATTAACGATTGCAATACTCTTGAGGAAGATCAATTTTTACAATACCTCTTTACGACTATACCAATGCCAATGTGCGTTCTACAGAATCAATAAAATGTTATTTTTCTATTTACTAATCGCTTGGTTCCTTTCAAATATTTCCCAACAATTTCCAATTTTATTCGAAATTTTATATTTTTGTCGTTCCTTTACTTCTTGAGAATTCGAAACAAACTACTGACAACCTTCATCCTCTATGACCATTGAAAATTTCTTGAAAATCTCTATTTCTACCTGATTTCCATCGTTAAACCTTTCCATTATAACATTATTTTTGTAGCAATGGCAAAATCCTAATGTGGGATTTTTAAATCTTTATTATTTTACACGCCATCACAATAAAGAGATTAACTCACCCGAATTTTCAGTCGTAGAATCGCTGATGGGTCAAACAACGCTATTAGCCCCATAATCCCTTCTCCTGCGTCACTCCCTAATCGAGGTTGTAACGAGCAATCCGATTTTCCTGAATTTTTGAAAGTTTTTCATGGAAAAATGCTTTCACTCTCTACTCTCTAGCAAAATAAGCCAATAAAAATACGTGAAAAATTTACCTTTCCCATCGACTCTTCACTCTTCGCCAAAAGATTTGTAAGATTAAAAAAGTTTTGCAGGAAGGGCTGAGCCCTCGAAAAACCTCGAAAGAATAATTTTTCACGAAAATTATTACTTTCCATTTTTATCTAGCAAACTCGAGAATTTAATTCGGTCGTGACATCAGACATTTTCATTCATTTTTCCGCCACTGATTTTAAATTAAGCCTCCTTTAAAATTAGCCCTTCGACTTTTCAAAATTTTTCATTTCACATCCACGAATGTATGGAATCAATCTTACAACGAGACTTTTAAGGGGTAAAAATTCCTCAGTAATCGATTACAATCATTTGAAAACCTGAAAAATCACGTTTTATTATAGAAAAATGTCCAACTTGAAGAAAGCAGTTTTGAAAACATCTTTTTTTCATTTTCGTGGGTGCAACTTTGCACCAGTGTGGTGTCTACCGGTTAAAATACAAAGAGCCATACCCGCGTGTCACCGAGAAGGATTTTGGAGCTGCACACTTCCAGGAGGAACAAATAAACAATCTTCAGCACTTACGATGCTTCAGCAATGAAAAGTTAACGATTCCGTTCACATCCCAAGACGGTTGTTTCAATGAATAACGATTGACGTTAGTCAAATCCAGTCTGCTTAGGGTGCTTGGACAGAGTTGAAGGGGGTACGGATACACCAGCCCACATTTCCATTCGTAAACTGCCCTCAAGAGACAGAGGCTCATGAAAAGGTGTCAAACATATCCAGGAACGAAATTTCATTTGGAAAATTAAGCGATAACGTTGCGATAGTACACGGGATGTACAAGCACTCGCGTATAGGTAAAGTGGCGTTCGAGGAGTCTCGGAGATTTCGCTCAGGCATCAGCACACCCGGCAACCTATCGTGGACCACGATCTAATTTGCCAGGAACGCCAAGGGAGATTGGGATATTACAAGTTGTTTACAGCCGTAGTTAATTAGCTCGGAGGCGCAGGCATCCGGCTGTTTACCCTTGGTAAGTTTGGCTCCTGGTGCTTCAAGAATCTACCTCGCTCTCTCTTTGCCTCTGCACAACACGAGCTGAAATGGTTGCACGTGTGGTGCAGAAGCAAGCTAT
This sequence comes from Venturia canescens, assembly GCF_019457755.1. NCBI lineage: Eukaryota > Metazoa > Arthropoda > Insecta > Hymenoptera > Ichneumonidae > Venturia > Venturia canescens. The sequence goes on from NC_057425.1 coordinate 8,240,029, forward strand.
CGTTGATTCTACAGTGCCCTCTGGGCTGGTTGTACACATTTATATTCGTCTCGTCGTCATTCACTGCTCTCGAAGTATTACAGAGGAAGAGAGAGAGAGCGACGAAATTGGAGAGAGAAAAGAAGGAAAAGAGGGGGGGGGGGGAGGGAGGAAGAGGCTTTCTGTAAGCAGTCAGGGCACTTCTGCTCTGTACATAAACATCGGAAGTTCAGTAGCAAATTACTGCACCCTCTAGCATTATCACAAGCCGAACAAGGAGGGAAAGAGCAGAGCACAAGGCAGTGCTTTTGGAACTTGTTGAAAGGGGTCACAGCATATAAACCTCGTGTGGGTCCAGGCTCGTGTGGAAACAAAGTGCTCCGGTTCCGCTGCACCGCGTTGCACATATTTGATCGGTAAATTTGGCCGCCTCGCGTATCGAACTAAAACTAGTTTTCTCTCGAATTTTTATTTTTCTTTCTCTCTCTCTCTCTGTCTCTCTTGCTCAAGCAGGAGGTTACGAATTTATGGAAGAAATTGGTGATTACTCCGGGAATGAATCTCGTAAATTAGAGCAGCTCACGGTGTCCCTGAAAGAAAGTTTCGGTGCGGAAGGACTCCCTGCTGCGGGCTGCAGGAAGTTGGTTCATTCGGAGTTTCCACAGAGAAATGCGCGAATACCTACTCGCGTGTCCGGCTCGAGTTAATCAATGAAACTTTGCCATCGAGACTTTTGTGAGATTCTTCTCGAACGGAGTTGAAAACTCGACTAATTTTCTCTTCATATTGAGCTCGAAGAATTTCGGAAATGACACGACTGAAATGGATCTTCTGAGCCATCGATCGGACGATCGATCTTCACGATTATTGTCGAGATCAATCGAAAGAGCAGTTCCCTGGAAAAATGGCTTCGGGGTCCAAATAATCGTATTCATGAGAACCTGGGTACGGTTTCACACGTGAAGTTTCAAGATGGCGTTGAATTATCCGGAGGATGCAAACGACCACAAAGTTCAGTGTACCGGAAGCAAGGTTCAATGGACAAGCTGGCGGTGGGTTGGGCGAGAGATGAAAATTACACATGCCCAGCGACACCAGAGCAGTGTCTCATCTCGGTTATTTGAAGTATGCAAAGTTATGCACTTTCGTATTAAGGTATCCGCAAAAGGCTGCGGTTTAGTCGCGTCCTGCGACAAGGAGCCTTAAGAGGAGCCTCATTTTGCTTCGTACGACATCGGGGAATTCGTTTACGCTCGTGCTGCTGGTCCCTCGTGTGCGAAAATGCAAATAAAACGAGTGAAATAAAGCTGGATGGTGAAAAGAAGAGGGAGAGAGAATATTCCGAGGCAGACTCACCACAGGCCAGTGGCTCGTTCAACTTAACACCCATTTGTAATAATAGTCCGAGGGACTATGGACAATCTTCAAATTCGTGTTACTCCAGTAACCTGACATATCTCAGCCACGACTTTTCTCCTCACATATTTTAGCCCCCTCGTTATTATCTTCTTCTTCTCGCCTGCTTGTTACATTTCGAGCCAACTCCCTTTCCTTTCCCCTCGAGTTATGTAATCCCTTAATCTCTTACATGTTATCCCCCTGACCCATTTTCCACGACCACTAATATCGTAATCGTTCAGTCCTCTCTCGCGAGCTTTACTGCGCTCTCATTAATAAATCTCGTAACGCGCCCTCCCGCCCCCTTTAATTGCTCGTTGCATCGCAGACACGCTATACCGAAGCTTCTTCACTTTTTGTGTGCCTCTGATGGGACTTTGATGATTCGTGTTCAAGTAAGAAAAACCATTTTTTCTACATCGAATGTCGTCGCTTGACGAAATATCGAATCGTCCAATATCGTTGGGAAGATTTTTTTATTTACTCTGCGATATGAAGCTTCTGAGTGAATCAATATTTTCAACGGATACTGTTTTACTGACATAAGACCGAGAAAACCATCCCCCTTTGAGTATAATCACTGTCCATGGAGAAAATTGCTTTGTTCACGTGGTGCAGATGCACTTTTGCAAAAGACGATGCAAACGGAGTTTGACAAGTATAAAAATCCAATTTCACCCCGCTCCAATCGTTGGTCAATCTTCCGGAAATTACTGTCAGAGATATTGGAACTTTTGTTCGATCCAGTATCGATTTATACGTGAGAATTTGAGGAGAGAAAATTTATAGAAAAAATAGAAAAATCGAACTTTACGAGTACTCAGATTGTTTGTTAACTTTATGATTTTTTTGGCCAACTGGTATTGTGCAATCGTTTTTTTATGAGATATTGCACGATCTTAACGTTCAGCTGACAAATAAGGAAGTGTAATAAACAAATAAATCGATAAGATTCAACGATTTGAATAATATTGCTGAAAATAATCGTTATTGATAATTGTTTCGAGTGGAATTGGATCTGTTTTGTGTGGGAGTCCCGATTCGAGACAACAACCCCGTTATCAATCCCCGTCGATTTTCCTCTTATTTGATTTATCCGTGAATTCGTCACGATAATCATCGAATATTAAACTGATCCCGAAAGAAAAGTTGAGACGGTGAAATCGGATAATTTTGGACTTTGTGTATTCGCTGAGAATCGAGTAGAAATGTTCTCCTCGGATTTGGTTTTCTCAGTTTCATTAAAACCTTGGAAACTTTTTTGAAGCAAAAAAAATTTCTCGAAGCAAAACTTCGCATTGACCGACCGACGGTCACTGCCTTTGCGTGCTCCGGGGCACGATACCGACCCAAGGTCAGGCCGAGATCTGTGGCGAGATATTCGAAAAACTGTCCCCCAAGAGAATGTAAAAAAAACATAAAAAATGATCCAAAATCCACTCGAAAATGTAGCGCACCGAAGCGTAAAAAAAATTACCATCGACCAATAGAATTGTGCGTTATTCCATGGCGTTCCATTGACCGACCGACGCTTCCGTTTATTCTTCTCTGCGCCTCATGGATCACTTGGTTCAGGCAACGCTGCTCCCGAGTGAGTCAGCAAACGGTAAGTTCGGTTCCAACGTTATTTGCAGTCGAAATGAGAGCCTAGTTGGCGCGACTGAGACTTGGTAACATTTGATCGATCGACGAACTTGCGTGTACCGCGGGACAGTGGGGCCATCGTGGTCGGGAAACTGCAACATTTGAATTCCCGAGGTGCCAAGCAACTCTCAAAGCACCACGAAACTTAGCAAATGAGAAGTACGAACTGTCCGATAATAAAGAAAGTCACAATCTGACAGTGAATCTGGCGAGTTTATCTGCGATCGGAATTTGTGGCTTGCTCGATTTTGTAGGGGACAACATTGAGGATGAAACTTTACGATATGAAGTTTAGTGCTCTGTATATTTGCAGAGAATCTCGCGCATAAGTGTGGGCAGCATTAGAAAATCTTGATCGTCACGAGCGCGTTGTAAACTTCGGTCTTAAACCCCGCTGGGCACGATCCTCGGAGATAAATTTCCGAAGGTTTAACGAGCAAATTTTTTCATCTTACAATGTAGTAAACGTCTATTTCGCACACGTTTCATAATGAAATTGAAGGATTGATAGCCCTGTAAATTGGCCTTCGGGATCCCAGTGAGAATTAAATTATGAGGACGTTAAACGAGTCGCGATTATTTCCGGAAGAATGCAAAAAAAGGAGGCTATACCAGGGGAATTATCAGTCGAATTAATTCCCATTGAACCGACCCCTTCGAGTGAGCGATCCTTAAAAAAGATCCAGTCCCAATGAGCTTAATCGCTTTCATATTTTTACGACGAAAAAACGACTCGGAATGAAATCCTGGAAATAAAACGAAGACACAAATGTGCGATAAAAAGATCGATTAAGCGGAGCATTACGCGTGTTGGTGGATTCGAGGATTTGTAATATTCCATGCGCACATGAAGAATAAGGCGAGTGCGAAGCGTGTACGCTAATAGATGGTAATTAACCTGAATACACTTAACGCGATTCCGTGACGTTAAAACGCGAGGACAAAAAACGTTACAGCCATAAAACGCCAGCCGGACACTCCCTTTCTTCGGAGCCCACGCATCGAAACGCATTAAGGGAGAGACACGGACGACGGAACTTAATATTCGCGAGGATCTCGCTTTTTTGTGTCTCTTCGTCTCGTCACGTTAGATTCGAATTATGGTGGGGAGGCTCGAGGAAGAAAAAAGGATTGGAAACATGACGAGCCGCAGGAGCAGTGTTGAGGAGGAATTTTCGTTAATTCGCGAGTCTCGAAATGTTCGTCTAACGAGTCGCAGGAAATGAGAGGCAGCTAAAGAGGATGTGAGAATCCTGTTAATTCCGAGTCGGTTAAGGACTCACCGCGTCCACACGGCGAGAGGGTTTATTCGTACGAGAATGAAAGCAGGAATTTCCCATTGGCGTCTGACGAGCTGCTCTCCTGGCGGGAAGAAAAGGGGAAAATAGTCCGAGAAGAACGTGCGTGATGCGGTCGGCTCTTACGCGGTGCCAGTAAAACCAGCATATTTTCGCCACCGCGCGCACAGAGACATTTTAATTTTCGTTAAAACATTCCATCGCGCCCGAGGTGCGGAGGCACGCTCTTTTGATACCGGAAGAAACACGAGATCCTCGAAACTTTATGGGGGGAAAGAGAGACGCGGGAGTACATGGCACAATTTTGAAAATGAAAAATGTGCCGTAACGCGCTACGTTTATGTACTTCCGACGAGACTTTCATGAGCTCCGTCCACCGGACCTCGTCCAGCTACGCACCCACGGCTCGTCCAATTACAATTATAATTAAAACAAAATAGCGTCGACCCCGTTTCCCAATGAAATAACGCACGTAACCGCAGGCGCTGCCTTTTATCAACGGGAAAAATCATCCTCTCGCTCGCAAAGTGACGAAGAATCGGAGAAAAAAAGCTGCCGCGCGTTGCACGCTTCATAAGATTATTTATAGCCGTGTTACTTCCGCCCGTGCATTTTATAGCGGAGACTAAATTGGATGAAGTAAAAGAACAAACATTTTTGTACTCTTTCGAGAGGAATTTTTGAATGAAATTTTCAAACGCTACGGGACTGTGTACGCCCGGCGAGATGCATACACGTTAATAATTCATGCTGACAGGCTTCGGAAACTCTGCGGAGCACTGCTGCCCTGCCCCCGATGTATGAATATCGAATGTGACCGAGAGAGAAACACTGCAAGGGAGAGCCAGAGACACAGAAAAAAGTAAAAGTACCCAAAGACCATTCGGGTATTTGTGAATTTGATAAATTAACATATTCATTTTGTACGTGTGTGGCATTTCGTCTCCTCCTACTTATCCCCTTACATAAAACAGCAGCGTAGCAGGATGAACGATACGCTCGAACTGTGTCGACGGAGACGAAATAAAAAATATTTTAGTCCACGACACTCTACATAATTCGCCACGTCACGAGCCCCTCTTACGAATCCTGCGAGTGGCTGGCATTGAGAAACATTGAAACATTGCCAAAATCGCTCTTCGTCATTGCGCCGACGTTTTCTCTTCGTTTTATTTTATTTCGCTCGGGTACGTTCCTAACGACAGACTCCAATTAATCAAATATGGAATCCGGGAGGAAAGATTTTCGGCGGGGATCTTTGGATGTTTCTCAAAAAGTGGAACATCGTAAGAGAAAATATCCCCGGGAGTAGAAAAGTGCAAAAACGTGGTTTTTCCATTTTCTGGATCGTCGCAGTGGACTCGCTCGCACGTAATGGCGAGTGTACCCTGAAGGCTTTTTATTCCAGTAATAAAGAGAAAACTCGCGCACGTGTCTACGAAACGTTGAGGCAATAAATGCCGGGCAGGCTTTTAAATAACGGTCCATTAAACAAAGCCCTTAATTCGAGAATGAATATTCACCCGTGGAATAATCGAGGCCGCGGAGTTTCGATTTTTATTATTCACCGTCTCTTCCTTCTAATTAATCCTTCCTTGAACACCTGCACGAAGGTGGTTCGCGGGAAATACTTTTACCGGCTCAATTAACACTTTTCCGAGAGTCCGTCGTACTCCGAGGACGAGCTATCGGAGTGAAACGCGCAGGGATACGGGATTTTTTTATCGCTCGACCAGGGGGACGATTTCGATGGGTCTGACTCATCGGAATTTCCCGGGCGAGTTTCGCAACGCCAGGAAGCTGCGAGAACGGAAGCTCCGAGAACGCACGCGGAAAAAGGGAATGACTGAGCAGTCGAGACACTCGGAAAAGTTGCAGGAAGAAATTCCCCGATCTCACCGCGAGCCACCCTCGTCTCCTGCCCTTTTTATATACACACATAAGCGAACGCACGCACACGGAGGGAGAGCGAATGCGTTGTACTTTCGATGGAGCGATAAATTACGTTGGAGAGACGAGACACACGCGTCGTCGACCTCAAAGTCCTCTCGCCCCCCCTTCCCGGCTCTTCCAATTCTTATGCCTGACTGGAAAAACTATCGCGTTCGTCTTTCCCCGGGTGATAAAAGCTTCGAATGCACATCTTAAGAGACTTGTTCCACGTTATAAATAAAACTCTAAATGCCAACAGGACAAATGGATTGTTTTGAGAATAAACTTGGAGAAAAAAAATACGCCAACGAATAATTTAGTGTTGGGACATTAAATGGGATGCTGAGGGAAAAATGCCCCTAAAAATACCGTCCCCTGTGCACCTGATTCGGGGTGTAGCCCAGGTTTACAATTTCCAAAATAGATGCTAAAAAAACACAAATTTTCATTGCTGAGAAACATTACTTTGTTTGAAACCCCGCCAAAAAAAATACTTCGATTTCTTTCCCTGGAAGCTCAAAGCAACACTTTGACAGAAAATTTCGTTCTTGTGCACCTGCTGAAAAATGTCATTGCCGAAAAAAATCATTTTCTTTTCACAGCTTCGTCGAAATTTTTATTCCTATTTGATCCCCTGTGTGAAAAGTTCACGAAGATTCTCGAGGAAAATCAACGATGCAGCGCACCAGTGCAAAGAAATCGTTGGAAAGACCAAACGTAAATTCACTTTATCTGAGTAATTAATGCTTCCAGGCCGATACGTGTACAGCTGAGAATAACTGCGAGGATGAACAGCCACTGCGACGCCCACCTACGCTCCTGTACAGCTAGATTACCACGATATTTCCGACCCCAGCAGTGAAGCTTCCATACGAACCCTCGCGTAAGAGTGAGTAGTCGCGATTACATTTTTTCTCTTTTTTCCTCCCACAGATTTTCAGACTTCGAAAGCGTGGCTCTCTGGTTTGGTGAAGTAAGCGAAATACTCGCGATTTCAATGAGAGGTGGAGTCACGTGATAAATTTTAATGAAGACATTAGAGGAGACTTTGTAATTCAACGACTTAATATGACGACGAAAGAAAAAAGCTTGCAAGAAAGTGGTACGACCATGCACCGGTGAAAATCGTGAGTAGCGATTGCACCGCTCGGGGAGCTCGAATAAAATCAATTTTTCTTCAAAGTATACGGTGAAAACGAGGCCGAAAATTCTAGAGGAAAGTTCTAGGAATACAGCATCTCGGGAACAGTGTGTACATACCGGATTGCAACATTGATTCGAAGAGCAGTGATAAGAATTGTTCTATCCAATTACTTCGAATGTTTATATTATAAAGTACGACGTGCGTAATAATTACGTACGAATAATTAATAAATAAGTGATATAATTGTATTAAAAAAATTAAATTACAACTATATCATTAAAATATAAATATAAATATCAGAAAATAAATTTATAATAAGAACATATATACTTTATGTATAGATTATAAAAGTGTTAAAAATAAAAAATTGATAAATATTTAATAATTGAAAACAAAAATTTTATGATTTATTCGAAGAGCAGGAATAAGAATTGTTCTATCCACCATAATAAAACGACCAATACCTGCTACACCTTTTATTCAAAAGACTCAAGTCTTTTCTCTATAAGCACAGTAAAAAATCTTTTCAGACACTTCTTACTGTCGTGCATAACTTCTTGCTGTCGACATAAAGCTATTTAGAATTGAAGGGACGAAAAATTGTAATGTTAGAAAAATACTACGCTGTTTGTAATCGGTCCCTAAGTACTTAGAACATCTTTGAAAAATCATATATATTCCTCACTGTACAAAACGAATCCATTTTCTTCGCGGAAGTTTTCCTTTTTTCCTTCGTCACCTTTTGTTTTTTACTTCGTCGAACTTTAATGAAAGTTGTGGCAAGATCGTTAATTACGAAAGATCGAATAGGTCAGAACAAAGTCCAGGGTTCTTGGCTCCACTTTTTGTTTCCGCTCCCGTCCTTTGTTGTTTCGATATCACAAGGGTGAAAATGAAACGTGAGGGCTCCTCTTAATATCTTTGTCGAAGCTTCGGGGGATAACTAAGTGCTTGAGAGTTGTCCTTAAAATATTGAGAACTTGTTCCGAGGATAATAAGAACGAAATTAGTTCCGAGGGATCGCAAACGAGCCCTCGAGCCCCCGAAACAATGGACGGCAACATCGATATATTTTTTGTTGTGCAAATGCCGTAGCGATTATTCTTCGAGAATTTCGCCCCCGTTCAGTTCCGTTCTCGGCTTTCTACCAACTTCCTAATATTATTTCCGCTTGCTAGAGAAATCCTCTGTGCAGTGGACTGAAACTTCATTAAATGCGAAAATCCTCGAGCCATTCGTCTCAGTCATCGTTATATATTCTCGTCAACCGCCCCCCGCGTCTCCTCGTTGCAAAGCCCTTTTTATTGTTGTCGATGCCGCTCTCCCCCTTCGACATTTCCATTCAAACACTAAATGCCAAAACTATTGAGTCTAAGGCAAAAAGAAACCATGAACACTGTCCTTCGGTAATCCGTGACTCGTCTGTTTTCTGCATTATGAAATTGCGACTGATCGATGAGGCCCAAACTCGATTCGCGGCACCATTTTCAAAAATTAAGGCTCCCAATTTTTTGGGGAACAAAGTCAACGTTCCTGACCCCGGATAAATCGCGAGCCACGACTTCGAGATTCGAAATCTCCCAACTTTCTTCATCGCGACGATAAAACAACTTTTAACTAACAAACTCGAAGTTCGTAAAACTTCAAAATTTTACAAAATGCCAAAAACTATTTGGATTGAATTTTGGAAAAAAAAAAGTGAACCGAGTCGCAGCAGTGACTCGGTTCAGTGTTTAAAAATCCTTCAAAATTTGTTCTTTCAGTAATAAAATATTGACGGAGTGCTTCAGCGGATACTGCGAGTTCACGTTTTTTCACGATCGAAAGAATTTTCATTTCTTTCGATCATGACCTCTTCCAACTGTGTAGCTCAACCCATTTTGAAAATTTTCCTTTTTTTCATTTTTTACGTTGCACAATAAAATTGTCAATTAAAAAATAAGTCGGTCGTTAACGACGAATAAAAAATAAATTGACGCGAAATTTCCGAAATTCGACGACTGCTCGCGCACCTTATTCTCCAACGTAGCAAAAGCGTATCGATTATTTCAGTGACACTTTTCCATTAACCGTAGTTTCAATAAAGCGCGTGTCGTACGTATGCCGTGTGTGCAGCATTGTTAAGGTTTGCGTGCGAGTTATCATTACGTGCAATGAGCAAAGATGGTGGAGCTACCCTCAACGGTCAGCGGCTTAATGTACTGCTACGTGTGCGCTCATTCGTAAGCTCTAAGAGAAAATCTTTTGGTATGACGCGCATCCAGAAAATGATCCCTTAGTTACGAGGGAAGATGAAACAAAGTAAAGAAGTGATAAGCAGTCGAAGGCATGAAACTCCGGAACGTGGAAGCCGACGACGCGAGCGCACTCGAAGGTCCGACGATTCTGAATAATTCATGGAATTGAAATAATTGAGTGTGGAGAATGGAGAGAAAAACGGTCCATCGAGTAGGTGCTCTCCGTAAAGGAGCTTTCTGACGATAAATATACGTCGAATCATGCGCATAATGGACCGGAAATACAAAAGCTTTTGTTTACTGGCGTAGTTTCCGTCAGACTCATTCATCGGTTTTGGTGAATCGAGCAAAAAGTTGGAATAGTGCCGAGAGTCAGGCCGGGGAGGGGAATTGGTAAAAGATTGTCATATCGGTCGAGTGCTCGAAGCGGTCCGAACACTCTTTTCCAACAACATTTCCCGCTCGTTCAGCTCCGACTGTCTTTTTCCAACCTTTTATATTCGCGCGCAAAAAGATTGTCTCGTTTGAAGAGTGGAGTGGTTGCGGGAGCAAAATCTCACGCGTTTTGCGATTGTCATTGGACGAATTGATTCGCAGCGAAGCGTAAACCGGAAGTGATCGTAACTCGCTTGCTTAGGATCTTCGATGACGAGTCTTTGCACGGCGGTCGTAACGAAGCAACGAAATTAATGGGCTCCGTCGAAAGATCGTTTCGTAATGTATCGCGTGTCGAACTCAACGTGATCTCGCATCTCATTCGACGCGGAAAAAGAGCGCGCGGAGCCGGCATTGTAACGTCACCGGGATTGGAAGCGAGGCGGGGAAACTTGACGACAGAAATAAATACGCAGTGGACGAGACTCGGGCACGTGGATATACAGACGGAAAGATCGAATGGAGAGAAGAATGCGAGAGGGACGAAGCTCGTGCTATGTAAGAGGATTATACCAATTGAGGGATCTCCTTAATCCATCGTGCCATCATTTAGTCGACGCTGCAAATGATCTCCCCTTGTTTATTTAACCACTCTAAATATTCGATCGAAAATCCTCCCCCGCTTATTTCCCGATACAAAGTACTCGCCACTTTCAAACACTTCCAGGAACCGTTCTCATCCCAGGAATAACAATCCAGCGCCAAGAATTTATAATTGGCCTCGTTTACTGGTTCGAAATGAAATACTGAATCGATCGATCAAATTCAATGCTACGGAGCTCCTTCCTAATCCTTTACTGCTCATTAAGGTACGTTTCTCATTACGCTCATTAAATACTCAATCCTTTTAGTACTAGGAACGTCGTATAAATTCTCGTAAAAAGTATTATCATCAAATGACACGAAGCTCTAACTTTTTTCTCTTCAAATCCATTCCTCCTTTTATTCTTCGAGGGATCACTGCAGATGTACGTTATTTACATAACGTCAATTTATGCACATAATTTTCTCGCTCGTCGTCTGCCATTGTACACACTTTTTTAAACCTCTCTTTCATCCAATTTAGCTACTCAATTTTCGAAATGCACGACGATCTTATCACCGCGATATTATTGAGAATAAAAACACAAAACTATACGAAAGATCATTGAAAAATGGTGTCCAAGGAAATTTGATGTTTTCAATCCTCATTTTATCGAGTTAATTATTATTTTTCAAGAATAAAGCTTCTGCCTTAAAGTAGTTCGGCTGTTCTATGACTAGTCGGGTTTGCAACTATTTTATGTTGATTAATTTAAAGTCTAGATTTTTAATTAAATTAATAAACACACATTGAGAATATTTTTATCATAATAATGTAATAAAATATTTTAGAAATGTCATGAAAGATAATATTTGTACTTCAATTTGATTAGTTAACGATTGAGTCGGTACCAGTGACATTTTTATTGCGCGAAAGAAAGTTTACATCGGTGTAATGGCACCGAAAAAATAAATGGTTAATTCATTTAAAAAAAAGTGAAGCTACTAGACGAATAAAAGTCAGTCTAAAAAATAAATTTGATGAAATTCCCGTGATTACCAAATTTGCCCGAAGTTCAATCAGCTGTTACCAGCAGTTCAACCTATAATCACTGACTGAAGTTCGAACACTGTACAATTTTTTCACAATTAATATTATTACGAGTTCTCCCAAAGGGTACCATCTTAAAAACTCAAAATTGTAAATGAAATAATGCAAAATTTTGCCCCGTAAGAGGCCCTTAAACTATCATTTATCGCAAAAAAAGTGGACCTTCACCGTACTTTATCGAAGAGCCGAATTACTTTAACGCGTCGAAAAAAATTTTTCATCGATCGAATCCAAACTCAAATGAGCCCGATTCGACTCCATCACGTTTCTTTTCTCGTTTTGGCTGTACTTCGAATTCAAATTTGGTGTATAGCAACGACGAAAAATTCGTATCGGAGATGTGACGGGGGAAAAGTTTCGAGCTGAGATGTGGCGATGCACGGATCGATGTTCTAATTGAATTAGAATAGAGGGTGATGACAAGGGTGAATGTAGCTTTTTGCTATTGACTGAAAGCCAATACCGCGCGCGCGGCGATTGTACGCGTTAAGGGGGGTGCGGTAAACTCATACACAGAGGAGACGTACGTATATACGGGAAGGATGGTGGCGGGCCAAAGGTGAGAAAATGAAATCGACGCCAGTGTCCTTCTGCCCACGCGGATCGAGCAACTTTCCAACAAGTTAATAATAGTCATTGCCTGCAGCTGGCAGTTTTATGGAAATCCATGTCAACGAGTTTTACATACTTGTAAAATAATAACGAAAATGTAACAAACTCATTTATTTTCGTTTACGAGATTTTTTCATCTATTTGTAAACCCCCAGCAACAGGAAGAGAGGCTCTGAAGTGAAAATAAAAATGAGATTAACGGCACGGGATGGGCTCGTAAAAGCCTGAAAACGGTGAGGGCAGAAAGTAATTTAAAAAAATTCAATTATTACTTTAAAACCGACAATGATTTTCCAAATTGAAGAATAAAATGGAATTCGGTCGAACTGATTCGAAATTTCGACACTCTGTTCATCGACTTTTTATCGATTTTAACGTACTCATTAAAAGATATTATAAAATAAAGAAACTTATTTTTTTTGATAAATGGTTCATTCCTCGAATTGAATATTAATATTATCGATTAGTGTTGACGCAGTGAAGATGGTCACACTGTCTTTCACAAGTTCGGATATACAGATGAATGTGAAAGAGAAAAAAGAAACAAAACGAAGTAAAGACGTTTGTTTACTTGGAGATAGTTTTTCTCCGACCAACGATGAAGAAGGACGTAAACTTTATGTCATAGAAATATATTCGATCAGTTTATCTAATATCGATATTTTGTGTTATAATTACATTTTTACCCATAAAATTGTACTTGAGTGCTTGAGATATTCGATCAGTTTATCTAATATCGATATTTTGTGTTATAATTACATTTTTACCCATAAAATTGTACTTGAGTTGCCAAAGAACAAGAAGATTTCTTAACGTGACGAGATTTTCATCTGTGTGATCAAACGAACGAACGATGGAGATGAATTAATGGATAACTTTTTTCCTTCTCTTGAATTACAGTTAATCAAGATTTCGTCAGGTGATCTACTTATTACTGTATTTGTGTGTGATAATCTCTGTGTTTTATTCCATTTTTTTTTTATTCCATATAGTTACGTCTCATCAATAAATTCTCAAATTCTCAAACTGGAACAATACACGGTGCATCATCGTTTCACACGAGTCTCGTGAAAATTCTATTCTCGTGTGAGATTTGTTTCGAATCAATAATCACAATATTTTTCATCCTAATCAAATTCCTGTTGGCTTTAATAATTTTCATAATGAAGAAATCATAAATTTTCCTGAACAAAATCGGGTTATTTTTACCACATCAAACATTCGAATCAGTGCGATCCGGAGAATCCAAAATACTCGAAAATTAGGACAAATTAGTCCGCAGTGAGTGTCTCGTTAAGAGCCGTTAAGTTGAGAGGGAAAGAGCGGTATCCCCACTGCGCCAGTATACATTCTATGGCGTCCCATAGGTGAGTACCGAAGGGCTCAGTCGGACGTCGCGGAAACGTGGGGGCTGCGACTCGACCCGGTCTTCGTGGTGTACGTTTCCGGGGTGTGCGCAAGCGCGGAAAATTGTCTGATAACGCGGCTTGCGGGTGTCCCGGCGGAGAGGTTTTAGTGCCGGCCGTAACACCGTGGCGTCGTGACGCTGAGACGACGATCCTCGATATCGCTATTTGACAGCCTTGTCAACACGCGGTTTTACGAGCGCATAATAAAAAATTCATTTTGTCACAATAAATTGCATTAAAAAAAAAAAATAAAACACAAAATAAAACATGGACTATCGATGAATGTTACGAATAAAAATTCTTAAACAAACTGACTTTAACAGAAAAATTTTCGTCGGAATCGATTGAAGAAAAAAATCGATCGTTTCTCATTCGTTATTTGCTGAGGTGTTCGTTGACATCCTGCAATTATTTTTTCACTCAAAATTTTGTTATCAACGTTATAAATAATTGACTGAAAGTGTTTGAAAAAGTTTGTTCGTTCTTAACAATTAGTAACTCCTTTATTTATTTCGTGAGCAAATCTTTATCGTTGGCAATCGAATGATTTTGCGGGCACGTTGGTGACGATGAGTTTGAAAAATATCTCGATGGGAAAAAAACTTTGGAGTTTGTAGAATCGATCGTGTGTGTGTGTGTGTGTGTTCGTCTGTGTGTACGTTCGTCGCGATATTGGTAGCGGCGAGGAAAGGTGAACGATGACGGTGGGTCTGAAGAGTGAGGAGAGCACGAAGAGGCCACGTGCGGAATCGTGTGAACATTAATTAGAAAATAAAAGGAAAAATAGAGGAAAAAACATTCGAAAAGAAAAGAGATAAAAAGGCTTAGGAAACGCTGAACGCGTTCGATATTTGCATTCGATGGCCGGCAAGCGGCGAACGAGTTCAATGACTCAACGCTGACTGTACGATCGTTGGCCATTTTTCAAAAGCCATACGATAAAAGAGGATACAAGAAAGTGGGACTTGACTTCCAATTCTCGAATTTTTCGTCGCAGGAAGAATTGCCCGATTGTGAAAATGGGAAACTCCGGAACACCCAGAGCTTCGGCTCCCCTCCGACTGGCCCTTCCTCTTCTTCTTCTCTTCGCAGCATTTGCATCAGGTCAGATCAAATTCCTCATTACATATTCATATACCAACGAAAAAAAGGAACGAGAAATAAAAACGAGACGAAACATCGATCACTCGAGCACCGAGTATTCTACAATATCCCATGCTTTAGCTCTACCATTGTGTCGACTTTGAGTATGTATACGAAGCATATGTATAATGCATAAAGCAGACGCATAATAATGTTGCCCTCGTAAAAGCCACCGGGTCGAACACAACAGACAACCACGAAACTGCTCGTATATCTAGCAATTAGTGCTCCCAACTTGGGCTTATGTGAGTCCCTGTTCAAACACCAACTGCCAATGATACCGATTCCAGTAGGATTTACTGATGGCGAGCGTTTTTTCCTGGCCTAGTATTATTGCTGGGAAAGCAGCCTCGGCCAGTGGAAAGAGTTTGCCTCTTTCCAGGTTCGGATTCGTCGTCAATATTTCCAGTGGAATCGTTTTCGTTTCACGTAGGAGTTTGAAAAATTAATCAATTCTTTGTAGCTTCAGAAGTGAACGAAGCATCAGGGCTCAAATTGCCATCAATAATTTTGTCATCCTCTCGAAAGCAATAAAGGCTTCCCTCTTCACTTTTCCACGAAAATTTATCAGCTCCCCTCAACGAGGCTGATGCTTCGGGGCAAAGTTAACTTCGCGGTGAATTACTCTTTTAAAAAGTTTGGAAAAACGTCCGCTTTCGGATCTCCGAGGGCAAAATATCGCGGTACTGGAAAATTTCGAAACTTCTTGAGCTACCCGTCCAGGGCAAGTGCTCAGACACTTTATAGCGTTGCGCCAGAGCCGGCAGGAGTGTAGGGAACGCTGTACTGCGCTGTAGTGCATGCAGGTGTGATATCTTCGTCCCCTCTTTTTCGCTTCTCTCTCACTCGATCTCGTTCGGCCCTGCTGCGAATATACTCGTCCACCCGAACAGCGCGATAGACTGTAAATTATTCGGAAAGACAGTCGAGAATGGGGGGAAAAGCAAAATAAAATCACTTGGATTTCGTTAAATGGATTCTCACCTGGCTCAAGCTTTTGTGGCTCGTTTGTTTCCTGGTTTCGTCATCCTGATGCATTTTCATGCGTAAAAGTGCTCCATGGTTTTGAAAGCATTGCAGAAGGAAGCCAAAAAATAGAGGAAATTGACGAAAAGCTTGGAATTACCGAAGAGCTTGAAAGCAAAAATGCGCCGGTTGGAGCAGCTCGAAATTCGTCTCCTTCCAGTTCACTTCGAACCTTCAATTCCTGGATCCTCCTCGACGGAATGCTCTCGATATAAAAGTGCTTGATTTTCTACGTTCCTGAAGGAGTAATCGGAAAATGTGCTTCACGTTAGCTGTCCAGGGAAGAAGCAGATCCACGATAAAGATTACGACGTACAGGAGGGGATCGAGAAACACACGCGACACGGGCAATATGGCGGAGCGAATGCAGCACTCCGCAGTAATTAATTAAGTCGTAGGTCGCGAGAGCACGCGCAATGTCGCGCAACTGTCATTGTGTATCGTATTATTAATGAAATCGGTTTAATCGGGTCAGCCCACCGTACGAGGAAAAAGCGATTTTACGTTTCAGGGCTTCGAAACTTTTATGGAAATTCGATATTGTTTATTAAGCCAGTATTTATCAGGCTTTTGCACGTTATTAATCTCCGTGCATGAATAAAAAGAGAAAACGCCTGTACATGCCGGAGCTATATATACGCAACAGGTTATCACTACACAAAGTTTACAACGAATATGAGCGCTTCATTGCACAGGTGGTGGCACGAGATTTT
Source organism: Venturia canescens (assembly GCF_019457755.1). Lineage (NCBI taxonomy): Eukaryota > Metazoa > Arthropoda > Insecta > Hymenoptera > Ichneumonidae > Venturia > Venturia canescens. The sequence continues at coordinate 8,256,632 of NC_057425.1, forward strand.
TTTCCTTCCCCTCGCTTTTCCCTCCCGAGTATTCTCGCACGATATTAAACATTAAAATACATAGAACTATATACGCAGCTCGGAGGCGTTGTAACCGCTGTTATCGACAATGTTGCCCTCCCCACGATGATAAACGCCGCAGGAACTTATTCAAAAAGGATTTTTCAACTTGGGGAATTTTTCAATAGTTTTTTGCATGTTGCAGAGTTTATTGGGGTTCCAAATTCGAAGCCATTGGAAAGGCGAACGCGGTGGATGGGGCGTGATTAATTGATCGAGACTTGACTAAACTTTGGGTAAAGTGGAATTTAATGTTTGGACTCAAACTCAAAAGTGGAAAAAATGATAAATAATTGAAGCTGAAGGAAAAATCCTATTTCTTTTCCATTCAAAAAATCAACTTTTTGCTCCTTTCATGATCAAAGAAACGATCAACGTTTATTCTCGCAATTTTTAAAATTATTTATGATAGCGGTTTAAATACTTTCGTAGTAAAATCGTCAAGCAAAATGTGACAGCAACCATTTTCTATTTATATGCGTATGCATATCTATATTTTAAACCAGCTGGCTCATGGTGTTGTCAAACCTTCCACTGTTTATGTCGTTAATACTCGTTAACTTCAAAAAAGTGTTTTTCTTTTCTATTCCCAAGTCATTTTCGCCCGTAAGTCTTCACAGGAAGTCTGCCTGCCACAAAGCCTATTAAAAACTCTTCAAAAAATGTGATTTCCGTTAATTCTTTTCTCGACAACCAGACCGTAGATACTATCTTAATTCCACGAATAGTTGCACGTTGTTTCTAGCACATTTCCAAATTTCAACTCTTAAAGTTGGAATTTTCGATTTGCATTAGATTCGCGTGGACTTCCTTAATTGTTCATTGAGAAGCGAATTCGACGCATGGCCGCAGAGAAACAGGGCCAGAGCCCGCCCATTCCTCATCCCTGGAAGGTCCCACGAGAGGTCCGACGCTAGCCTCGCCCACTGCTCTTCACCGGGGCACTGGATTGGCCGTCCTTAATGAATGATAATCTCCTGAACAATGCAAACGCGAAAATCATCGTTGGAGACTTTTTTCTCCAGAATTTAACGATCCAACGATTGGTCCTAGCTCAAGCACGTTTTCTGAACCAGCCTGTATGCTGGGGCCGTCGCTCGTGTAGCTCAATAAACAGAGAATATGGAAGCACACGTCGGTATAATTGGATGATAGGACCACCAGCTTAATTACTAGCTGCCTCTTGTTCTCTCGTTTGTCGATCGGATTATCCTGTCTTAGGAGAGAGAGACAGAGAAAAGGTGAGAGGGATGTCTTCGGTAATTCAGCACGTACATTATACACAGACGAAGTGTGGGTTCTTGTCGTGTAGAATTTAATTCTCTGGAGGCAAACCCACATCAGAACACAGCTGCATCACGAGTGCTGGCCCGGGTGCCATTGCGCGGCTGGTTGAGGTACGTCGATTTCTATAATCCCACAATGTCACTTGTCACCTTTATCAACTCCAATTGGCGTGCAGGCAAATAATTTTATGACGCTGAAGCTCGGAGCTTTGGAGTCCAACGAAATGGAAAAAAAAATGTAATTCTCTAATTTTGTGCTGCTTCGCTAATTTGTGGTTTTTCCACCTGCACAAATGATTCGTGAAATGAAAAATTGGGGAGAATGAATTTCTATTTCGTTCATTACGTTCGACTCCGGAGCTCCAAACTTCAACGTCATACAACTTTTTTTGACTGTCAAGGACATTCTGACTGTCAGCGAGTTTGATACTCGTTTATTTCGTACTTTCGACGTTCAATTTTGAAGCTTGTCAAATAAACTTGGATCCGGACGAAACTTTTTCCGTGGCGGATCGAGGAACTTTCGCTTCCATTTTCTTCGATTTCGAAACTTTTGATCCCTGATGGACACTCATTCGATTGTCGGATTTAATCAAGGTTTCTATTCTTCGACCTGTGTTGGTTTCGTTGAAACGATGAAATAGGGGAAAAAATGAGTGACGTATACGGATGAAGAAACATGAGAAAACGGAGGTCGGAGATACGCCATTTGCGAAACGACGCCAAACGTAAAGCGTCGATTTGTAATCTCTTGTCCAACGGTACGAAAAAAAATTGGTAAATGTATCGAGCGTGTACCGAGTGTGGCCATAAACATAATCACCTCGTTTGCTGTTCTCGTGCTCTAGTGCTTTCTCGTCCCTGTGAGCGACGCCTTTGGATCTCTCCGGAGCCTTCGACTCCCGCAAAATTCATTCTTTTTTCCTCCTTTTTCTGCTCTCGCTTTCTACCAAACAAATTATCACGCGGGCACCCAAGTGAAAAAAGCTCGAAAATTCCTTTGTGTTTTCGCTCCTCATCAGACACGTCGCTCCCGATTTTCGAGAATCCCGAGGAAAACGCATTGTTTCCGTCGGCCCCCGAGAGGGCGCTGAGCTTTTGCCGCAAGCCTCTCTGACACAACTCGCTATAGGAAAGCACCCTACGCACGGGCTTTTTCGCGTGCGAAGAGATCGAATCTGAGCTGAATGCTTTTCAAATTGCCCTCAAATTGAGGGGCTCTTTCAAAACTTGATGAAACGCTCACCAGCGAAAAGTGTTGAGATTGTTGGGAAAGAAAAATATTTTAGAAAGAGAAAAACGAATTTTTTTCAAAAAATTCGTGCGTTTCACACTCACGTGGAACATCTCGTAGCCGCAACACGCTCTTTTGCCAGCCTTTGGCGTTTCTGCCAGCTTCCATGTTTTCTCCCGCACCTTTTTGTGTGAAAGCAAAAGGCTGGGTCCCGCAGCCTGTGCTGTTGGGAAGTCGTTAAGGCGCGTTTATATGACATTGAAGTTTTCTCGTTTATGCACATCCGCGACAATTTTGCGGCACAATACGCCCAAGGGTTGCGCTCGAGCTCCCCAAGAATATTACGACCGCAGACGAGAGTTGACGAACTCTTGTCGTAAGAATAATAAGAACAATTCTTATTCAACTAGGAAAGATCTCGTTTTAAATTCGCGGGGGAGAAAAAAATCATGGTTCAAAAGCCGTGGGGAAAACTTTGTTTCCATTTAATTCAACGCAAAGTTTGATCAAAATTAAATTTATCGTTTTCATCACTCGGCAAGGTTTTACGTGAATTATTTTTAGTCCGTAGCTTCAAATTAATGAAAGCAAAATAAATTTTCTCGAATTATTGAAATTTGTATTTTTCACTCCACATTTTCGAAGAAGAAAGCGAAACTGCGATTCCAGTGCTTTCTCTCGACTCGTGCTGGTAATCGATTTTCTCGAATGATCGTCGATTATTGTTCTGCGTAAACTTGACTGACCAAAGTAGTTTTCCCTTCATCACTTCTTCCCCCTTTTTCACACATTTATTGCCCTTCGCTATTTCTTTTTCCTCTTGCTCTTTTCTCACCCTTCACGCATATGCGAGTAAGTACACGGTGACTGGAACCGCGATGGTGCTTTCGCCCTTGCCATTTTTTCGTTCGCGATCGAACCTCCGCGAGGGGTGAAGTCGTCTTATTGCTCGTGTCACGCTATCCACGCCTTCTCGACGGCTCGGTCTCCTTCCTCCCTTTCAACGGCGGGGTGCAACAACTCCCGGATCAACGAACGTTTAAACTATACGCAATTTGGCTCCACATATTTTTAGACTTCGCCGCTAACGCGTGGGCAAACAAATCTTTCAATTGATCTCACACGAGCCATGATTTTTCGTCGATTTCGGAGTCTTCTATGAATTCTTCATCAAAAATACACCAAATTTATCGATTATCTTTGTCATTAGATTTCCAGGGCCTTCTTCCTCTTCGGACGAATGCTCATTGAATTGCAAATTTTTTTCTCAACTTTATTCTTCCAAGTCTCCACCAGCAATTAGCTGAGATGCATATTCACGTTGATTAATAAGTGAAAAAATATACGAAAAAACAATTTTCTAGGATGCAAATTCAATTAGATAAAAAAGTTTTAAAAAATCTGAACAAGATTTTTTTCTTAGATTCGTTGATTTATCGATTCTCAGAAAATCTCTTTCTTATGAAGAAATAAATTTGTCTTGACATTACGTTAAGGGGTCTATCCAAATTATACGGGCAAAAAAAAGACTATTTTCACGAATTTTTTTGACCTGTATAAATTAGAACATGGATATAAAAAGTGTTAGGCCTAAGAAACACAAAAATTTTTTTCAGCAAATAAGTGGCTATAGCGCATATCATACGATTCGTTATTTTCTCCAAAATGACGAAACTGCGGTCATTTTTTCCAAAAACTACGAAAAACCGCGTTTTTTCATCGTTTTTTGCAAAAAAAAATTGTTCCACTCAAAATTTCAAAATTCGTATAATATGCGCTATAGCTATAGTCATAAAGAACACGTGGTAAAATTTTGGTAAGGATCGGTCGAATAGTTTCGGAGATTTTATCAACGAGCCGTCCGAAAGCGTAATTTTCAGGCAAACGCTTTTAAACTCAAAGTAAACTTGGACTGCTCCGATTTTTATAAAATTTGACTGTGATACTTTTAAATTTCGAAAAAATGCAATAAAAAAAATCGATTTTTTGAAAATTCTAATTATTGTAGGCCCCTTAATATGACATTCATACGACGTTTCTAGTATAGAGTCCCTCGGCCAGAACGTTTCAAAATTTCGTAAAACTGTTGAAAGGCAAGTTGGCTTTTCACGTTGGTAAATCCTTCGTCTAAAGCGAGTCTGAAAGGTCGTAAACATAGATTTTTCGTCGGGATTGATGTGGTATATACAAAGTGACTATAATCATAATTCACCAGAAAAATGATCCGGTTAACTGCTGTGGGACACGCGATTATTTTTTGTCTTTATCCCTCCGGCCTTACCCTCGCGCGCGAGCAGAACAATCCCTGCGACTGATGTATCGAGAATGTGCGAAAAAGCGTTCCGAGCTTCCTGGTATCGAGTATGTGGGAGGGAGCAAAAAATCAGTAACGGTGGCTCCGACGTAAAAAAAGGGGGCAGAAACTCGCAGGGTGAAATTCGCCCTGTGGCTGCATTGATTTAAAAAATCGACGAAAACTCAAAGAAATTGCAAATTTTGTAGGAAACCAAACTCTCCATAATTTTCTGTACTTAAAAAATTCAACCGGATTCAGAGCCCCGATTACAACCGATGCAATATTCCCACGTAATTGATTCCGTAAATATAAACTTGGATCAATCGCTCGCAGGGCAGCACAATATCGTGACTTTTCTTCCCGGCAACTGTGCTCGTGATCCAGTGACGTTGTCCGATAACGTCACGAGAGTAACGCGATTAAATATGGCGTTTTACCGCGCGGCCCTCGAGGCCGCGTGGGTGTGAAAGAGCCACGGTCGATCTTGCGTCGTGTGCTGGACAATCGAAAAAGAAGCACAAGGCCACTACGCTTTACTTTCCTCGAGGAATGTGAAGCGTACGGAAAAGAGGAAGAGAGAGTGAGAGGAAGATACAAGCGCGGACACAGACGAGGGTATAGCTTCACCGGAAAAAATCATCTGCCTGAGCGCCGAGGATATCGATGCGAAGAGATAACTTATCGCGCGAATAGAGGGACATTGATTTAGGACGTTCGAGGGTTGAAGGGAGGGACGATGTTCGGTATCGATGACAGCAGCCGAAAACTAATCTCGAGCTATCGCTTCATTCCGCTTATATTCATTTATGTGTATCAATAAAATCATGATAATAATAAGGAAAATAGCGCCCACGAGTGTGCGAACCGCCCCGACCACTTTGTACTTCGCCCACCGACGAATCCACACACTTCAAAATAGATAAATGTGTAGATATGCTAATAAAACCGACGCTGTACACCGAGTTATTCAAATTGACAACGTACTTTATCCCCCTTTTACAGGAGACTCGGTGTGTGTCGATTCGTGAGTTGTGTGAGCTCCAGGTGACGATAAAATCGTGAACGGGCGCGATAGGGTCACTAACCGATTGCACGAGGCTTTCCAGATGTTCGAGACCGCGACGCGTATTACTCCCGTCCATATGAAAGGAACCACTGTCATTTCGACTTCCGTTTTCTCTCCGCGTCCCTTGAAATTGGCTGTCCCGAGCCCGGGGGAGCTCGGATTTTTGCCTCTAAAATCCTGAGCTCCGAGTCGCTTCGGAAAAACCGAATCGTCGCTCCTTCCATCAGTCGCAACGGAGTTCCGTCTTCGCTTTTTTTCAAAATTTCTCCCGAGAGCCGAATTGCCCCGCGTTCGGAGACTTCCGCTGCGCAGGATTTCAAGGTCAAGAAAAGGCTTCATAGCGAAGAAACGAGGCACGCGTTGTTTGGATCTCCACTATGAATGGCTCTTTCATTTTGTGTCTACTATACTCATATCTCACTATCACAACAAACGTACAGGGCGGAAGGACTCACAGTGCGGTAGTAAGAAGGCGAGGGCCAAGAGACGATACGACAGACTGCGAGACTCAAAGAACGGGAAGGAAGAGAAAAAATGAGGAAGCAAAAAAAAGAGGGAGATGGGGAGAGGAAAAAGTGAGAAAAACGAGCAGCCCGAAGGGAGAACGCTGCGAAAAGATATCGATTGGAGGATGTGGTCTCGTGGAATATACTGTGTGAATGGTCTAGTCTGTTGGAAAAATAACCCGTTGCTCAGACATTTTTTTCGTCGGTTGCAGTTCTCTGGGATCGCTTATCGAAAAAAAAACACACACAAACACACACACACACACACACACACACACACACACACACACACACACACACCCACAGACGCGTACAGAGAAACGAATGCTGCAGCTGTGCGTCATATTGACGATTGTGGAAACCGAGAGGACCTAAACCTCTGCAAATATCCACGGGGCCCCATCCGAGCCGCTTTTGTCGCAGCGAGCAGAATAAACTTATTCGATTATCGAAAGAAGAACGGTGGACATTTTTTGTGGGAGTTTACTGGCCGCCCTGCAGGCGATATTTCGGATATTTATCTACGTAATGTCGAACAGAACTAAAAACCATTCAATTTTTTCCTTTGCGTACATTCGATGAGGAATTTGCTGGGACCCTGCTCCCGTTCGGCGCGCACTAATTAAGCTTAGCTTCTGAGCTCTCCACCGAGTCCATTAGTTCGGGGTAATGGAGCCTTCGAATCATTCCGAATATTCAGAGTCCGCTGTGCGGAGGCGTACACAGGCATTCTGGTACAGATTCGAGGGAGATGATTGCTCGTCAGCTCTGATTTCAATTCAGCTCGTTCGGTGTTCGATGTCCTTGGACAAGTTGAGAAAAATGTTGTTTACGTTAGAAACACTCAGAGTTTAAAATTGCTCGGAAGGATTGAAAAGTATTTCGATAATTGTTCGAATTATTCGATCATCCTGAGAGTCCTGACTCCCAGTCAACGATCAAAATGGATTCGTATTCGTTGCTCTGAATTTCCAGAACTGAATAAAAGAACCTGGAAAAAAAATTGAACCAAGTGCTCAATTTTTCACAGACTGTACGGTTTTTAAGAAATTTTGAAAATCAAATATATCAGAATGAAAATTCAGAAAGACTCAACGAAACTGATGAATCTCAAAATGCTTGCGTTTCCCCTGCAGTTTATTTTAAGCATCGAACCGTCCCGGACGAAACCGTTCGCGAATATAATTGCGGAGTAAATAAGTTCGATTTCTTACAAATTAAAGTGGATCTTTCGCGATAATGAAGTACAAACGAGTTTGAAGAAAAATTAGAAACGAGCGAGAGCGCACCGATTAGCTGCTCGCTCGGGCGTACACACCCATTTATTCAAATACGTACATGTCTACGTGTAACGTATGCATATATTGTGATAATATGCTTGCATAATAAATAAATGCATTTTCTTAAGGCAGCGAGTAGTCTGGTTCTGGTGCGGGTCGGATCTCGCGATCTTTTAGCGGCTCTTGTACATATTTTTCATTTCGTACAATCTTAATGCCGGCAATTAAGCAAACTGAGCGGTGTACAGACTCGAAACTCGCTCCCTCTCGGCGCGAGAGTCCATTAACGAAGTCCGTCCGGGCCGTTATCCTCCGCACCTTTATATTTTCTACGCCAGCGAGACTCCCTTCCTCGAGGTAACTCATTTTTTTCGTTTTTTTTTTTTTTTTTTAAATTTCCTTTTTTCCCCTCCGCCTAATGCGGAGGTCTTCGTATTTGCTTCTCTGACTATGTGGCGAGCGTTCAACCGAGGTGCACGTTGTGAGCTTGAGCTCGCGGACTCTCTGTTGCTGAAATAAATTATTTCCGTGCGCTTTCTCGACTCCCTTTTTCCTCACCTTCTTTGAACCGATCGCGTAAAAGCAGCTTTGAGAAACGCTGTTTCAAAGACCTCCGAATTCTGGAGTTGGCCGAATACTTTTAACGTTATTTCGCAACGGTCAACGAGCCGTAAACTAAACGAAAATCGACTGGGCTCGAAGACGCAAACAATCTGAATTTAAAACTCGGTGTCACACCGTATCTTACTCGTAAATACTTCCGCATGTCTTCCTGAAGAAAGGAATAATAGAAATTCACTAAATTAAATGAAACCAGGAACGCCGACGCACTGGTTAAGCTTCGACGAATCGTATTTCTCGAGCTAATTTATCGACGTTCGAACTAAACACGCGTTTCTGAAGTTAGAACGAAACGACAATTATTTTACTATCTTTTATGGCGATTCTGCCATGGGAAATCGAAAATTTATCTCCGGAATGAAACGACTGGTTAAATTTCGTTTGTTTCACATTGCCCCACAGCCACGAGCTTAAAGTATTAATGTCAGAGTTATTAATTCGAAATTGTGAATAAATTTTTCCAACTTATTTTTTAGCGAATGAAATAACAAGCCGATAATTAAACGGGGATCCATCACTGACCGAACCCGAAATTTCATTCGTCCCTGGCTAAAATACTACAGTTTTTTATGTAAAAAATCGGTTTAGAGAGCTCAAAGGAAAAATGCAAAGGAAAATGAATCAAGAAAAAAGTTTTAATAAAAAGACAGAAAGCTGTGACGGGGATGCGGGCCAAACCAAGAAGAAGCAGAATACCGAAATAAGCAAATGTGAGGTGACGCGAGTGCTCATTACCAATTTCGTTCGATTTTTAAGACAATATATCTTTATTTTTCGATTTTTTTCCAGACCTTCATTCTATAATTCATTGTTATTGTGAAAATTTTTCATAAACTTTGTCAGAAGCGTTCGTTCGTTATATGCGGAAAAATAAACGATTTTTTACGCATAGTGTCTATAAGCGTGTACATTTTTCTTCATATTCAAGCACGTTTGTCTGAAGAACCAATAAGACGAATATGCGTGTCAGTCGACTACGCATTTAAACTCTGTGGAAATTTCAAGACTTCCTTAAGAAAATTGTTTCGTGCATGAACTACCTCAACTCGCTCAATTTGCGCTACAAATAACCGATTAAAAGTGGCCGCACAGGAACTCAGTAACGCAAAGATTTCGCGACCCCCGAACAAGCGAGCTCACCGCGGACTGAAAATTCTCAGCAAATACTCGGATTTGTTCGACGATTCCCATTAATTAGAGAAACTCCCAGAAAAATGTTGGTATAGAAAGGAACGAGAAAATTGCCCAGCACCGCAATTAGAATGGAACTTTGGGGATAGCAGGGTGCGTGGAATGATAGTGAGTTGCGTGAGTGTTTCGTGACTATTAATGTATATACGTGACACGATAAACGGAGCGGTGCTGCGCTGCGGTTTCGTGATGTAGGAAAGCTCGTGTCCTGGGTTAGCCGGACACGTATCGATTGTTGAGGAGTATACTCGGTGCTCGCGTACGTCGCCAATGCACGTTCATCGGTATTTTATTTTCAAACGAAATATAAGCTCGCAGACAGAACGACGAGCGTTTGTACTACTGTTCGAACTAATCATTTCTAGATAGCGTGCAAATTCCGTCGGACGCGCGCGGCCTTAACCTCGGTCAAAAGGTTGCCGCCTGACTGCGGCGGCTTTACACTCGCGTATTAACCGAGAGAATATACATCGGCAAACGTGCATTCGTACCTAAATCTATCCGCTGCAAATATTTGCACGAATCCTGTCAGCGTCTGTGTCAAAAGCTCGTGGTCGATGCAATCTCCAAACACAAAGTCAGACGATGAGCTCGCTCAAAGCTCGAGAATATTTACCCTTCATAACTCACCGACTTGCTCTACATTTTAATAATTCCCATATCGATATTACGTCGGGAAAGCCCAACTCGAGCCATCGACGAAAGCTCTCGCTTGACCGATCGCTAACGTATCTCTCGAGTGCTATTCTTTTCCTTTATTTGAGAAGAAATGTGTGCTCGATTATCGATTCTCGAACTGGAAGTAGCTCGAAGAAGCTTCCACTTTGAGCTTCTTTCCGAACTGCTTGGCGAGCAATTCCTTCCGCACTCTTCCCCCACGTTTTTCATCAAGTTCAACGTTTTCGACTGGAGAATTTAAGCTCAGCTTTCGTGGCCGGTACATCGAGGGAAAACTCGCCAAAGTATTGGCCGACCCGGAGTCACTGGTCCCTTGGAAGACACAATTCGAGATTCATCGGAGCGAAGAGGACGGTGGAGTCCGGAGCAATAAGACTCTGCGCCGACGAGGCTGGGAATGTTTGGAATATAATATGCAGGCAATGAGCGAGCATAAACGAGGGTAGTTAATTCAAGCACGATGTCAGAGAGTGTTATGGGGCTTATCGAATTTCCTACGAAGCAACAACAACGACAAAGTTTCAAATGCGGCAGTGCAGTGCGAAGTGTAGCTTCTGCCTGGGGTTTTCGGAGTGCTCGAGGCTTCGAGAATTCGTTAGTAGGATTCCGGAGTTGTGCACGACTGTGAAAATTTTCTGGGAAAATATTGTTTTTTCGAAAATTAAAGCACATAGATAAACGCGATGGTAAATAGGAAACGAAATTTCATTAAAGTCGATGCTGCACGAGAGTAAATAAAATATGAATAAAGATTGAATTTTGGGGGGGGGTTCGCTGAAACGAAATTTCGCCTTCCGATTAAATATTCGTAATCCTCTGTTTCAATTCTCAACAGAAATTCACAGAATTTCATCAGCTGCAGATCGATTAACGAGAATTTATTTTTTGGCAGGACAAATAAAAGTATAAGACGCTGAATAAATCAGTGACCTTTGGAGTCGGTGTGAGAGGATTACCGCGTTTCTTTCACGGTCACCTGAAAACTGGGGAACATATGGATCAGCTCGCGGCCTTGTCTCTGCCGAGTGTGTCCAAACGAACTGTTTGTTTAGTCCGAGCCACCGCGCGCACTCGGTACGGAAATATCCGGCAGTGTTTGAACGTGATTTCGTTGCTATAGATTGTCCCTCAACCTCGTTCCGGAAAGCTGTGTGCAACGGGAGAAAAACTCGGAGGTGATAAAATCGATGGAAATCTTTGGCTCTTCAGCCCCCCGAACGTTTGTATCGCTGCTCGTTATTTCGTTTGGAATCGTCGATGTTATGCAAACTTCCTCGAATTAAGTCGCTACGTGTCTTCCATAATTCGCCCGAGTCGGTAAAACGTGACGGGAATTCAACGATCTCGTTGAGATACCGAAACTCCAATTTCTGAGTTCGCGAGTATTTGGTCCCCGCGAGATCTGTTGGGACGAGAGATCGAGACATTTTCACCTCGGCGAACTTTTCCTCCTGAAAGGTCAGCAGGATCGGTGCATCTGGACATAAAAAGAGGAGCGAAATCCGTTGTCATTCGCCCCTTAAATCGTAAACCGTCGACCATTCTACTGCCCACGTGTGCAGCTCTCGCTCGTCGATTACTCTCAACAACCAGATCGTACAGTCGATCCATCAAAAGCCATTTTTCACGAACGCGGAACGACGGAACACACGTTCGAAATACTCCATCAGGATTTCGGGGGCTTTACGTGCTATTTCGGTCTTGTCAGATTGCTTTTTCGAAATATTCGATTCATCATTTTTGTTCCAACTTTTCATTTACCTTTCGCTGTTTTATCGGCTGTGCGTTGGGCTGCACGGGTGGTGCAACACAAAACGAAATCGGTGGAAGATAAGACGAGATTAAAAGAAGCATCTTTAAGCAGAATCCGGCGATCCTTTGATGGAAATTTCAATTAAAAGTTTTCGTATAGTGAGTTGGAAGGGAACTGTGGCAGTGGGAACAGACTCAGGATCTTTAGACGTTTAGGATTTCATCAAAACTTGGGGTATAGTTGAGTCCGAAACGAATCGCGAGATCTTTTTCTTCCCGATTACACTGAAGAGTATAAACATTTTCTTGATTTTATGGATACTTGAGCGACGGTTTTCGTTAGAAGGTAGAAAGAGCACTGGGTCGAGTCGATAGAGTCGTAAATTTGACAGATGAGAAGCGCAAACTTTTCCAATTTTCGATAATCGTTGTTTGGACACTCGTAATGAAAAAATAAAGGGATTAAGTCTGATGAAAAACTTCCTTGGACGCTCGATTTTTAATTCATTCGTCGAAAGGCTCGGCCATTTTCCTAAAAGGTTTCAACGGCCAATTAAATATTTTCCAGTAATTAATTGACGTTTTTCTCCGAGCAAGGGACGCGAGCGTAACTCGAGGCTTTGAAACTCTCGGTCGTTTAGAAAATTAAGTGGTAAGGTGCATCGTTAAAAAGTGTAACTTGTTTATGTTACGTGGGTGAACGGGTACACGGTGCGAGGTCTCTGGGGTTATGAGCGCCACGCCTAATAACCCAAATAAAGGAAATAATGATGTTCCGCGAGGTTAGCAGCGAGTACTTCACTCGTTTATTACAAAATGACACTTAGAGGTGTGCACAGCTCATTTACAAGTGAAATTTTCTTTCCTTGATGAATTCAGGGCCAAGAAAAATCGAGTGGAAAGAGAAACATTCATCAAGTCTCATTATCATCTGAGAGCCAAAATCATAAAAATTGCGAATTATTCAATTTTCGTATTTACACGTTCGTTCATATGTGCTTTTTCCTCATTTGCTTTGAGGAAAAAAGCAATGACGAATGAGCCAGGATCAAAAGGTCAAGTATTACGAGACTCAATTCTTCTGACACTAAATAAAGTTCAAACATCCTCGATACAAACGTTGCGGTGTGTTCCCGTCAACATGAGAAGTGTACACTGAAACACAACGAGATACAATCGGTTTACCTATAATACTCTTCACCGCGGAGTTAATTGAATAGCTCTCGAGTGAGCTCAACTCTTCTAATTAATTGATGCCATCCTTGGCGTTTCCGCCACGGGAATTTCTGTTTTGTACGTAGAAAAACCCAGCAGACGATCGATTGCAACTTTTTTCACAGAAAAAAAGTTGCAATCGATCCTCGTGCCTCGAGAATGAAATAATCAAAGAAACCTCAAATCCCAGAGTCCACGAGTGCGAAAAAGAGCTTTGATTGAAAGCCCGAAAGAAATTTCTGTCAAAAGAATGAGAAATTTCAAGATTTTCAAAGCGACTCCGCCCAGGAGATAAATTTGAATATTCCCAAGTAGTTTTCCAGTCCTGCATTGGCTCGGGCACAAAAATATCATGGAACATTAGCGTTGCCAGAGAAAGGACCTTGATCGAAAAGCATTTTGAGAGACAGACAGTTTATAGTTCTAAAATAAGTGCGACTTTGACCTTAATTTGATTGAAGACGTTGAAACGTGCGAATTTACCGAGAGTATATTCTAATCCGTCGAGTATACACACGTACATCGACTCGCGGCGGGAGTTCCTAAACACGAGTGAATGGAGGTCTATATTTATATGCGCATGGCCAAAAGGCGTTGGTTCCTCCTAACGAGAAACTCGTGTATTTTATGCTTGCCTCGTTGGCCGCATTATGATGGATCGCATCTGTTTCTTCCTCACGATCACGCACTACAAATACACACACCGACGACGAGGGCACTCTACAGATATAGAGAGAAATAAAAAAATATCAGGCAAATGGATCAATGAGAAAAATGTCGAGGGTGGACAAAGTGGAATTAAAATTCTATGAATTTTAATGAACCGCATAAAACACATGTCTGCGAGAGGAAAAATTGTGCTCTGTCGAGCACGTGCCAAAAATTAAACACACGTTTTTACCTCTGTGTGCGTACGAGTGTCCGTGAACGTTGCACTGTGAACAAACGCACCTCGTTTCAATCGCCGTGACTAGATTTAGCTGCCTTTGTTTATCATCCCTTTCTCAATTAATTCATTCTCCTGAAGCAACGCGACCGGAAAGAAGTTTCAATACGACCGCACTCCCTTAAGCAACGAGCCTCGCGTGACACGCGTTTTTACAATAGAATTGTTAATTTCGGTGCTCCGCTCCCTCGTCAATTCGCCTGCTCTCGTCCTTTGAACTTTCTGCAAACCTATGCGATGGACCAGGACTCAAGGTCCCGGTGGAAATCAACCGGTTTCTTGGAGCCCCTTTGGAGCCTTGGGGGCAATAACACTCCTAGGATCGCACGTTTTATCGGGGACGTGTGTACTCGACGATGCAGCAGGGAGAAAAAAGGACGCGACGACTCCTGCTTTCGCTCCGGGGAAAGCGTTCGTTAGGATCTTCACTTTATCGGCTTACTTTCGCTTCGATACAATTTTTGGTATCGCGCGGTTTCGTATTTTGTTAACCGCTGCGGGCAGTTTTATGATTGTTTCATCGAAGTTCGATTTACGCGGACTTCTTTTGCCGAGTGTGAAGAAAGAAGCGAAAAGTCAGGGCATCGAAAAAACTTGGTTGTCGAGCCTCTCAAACGCGCACTCGCTGGAAACACGCGCGCATCCATCGATACTCCAAAATGACAAAAAACTTCCAAATCGGAATGGGAAACTTGCGCTCCGTGAATTTTGAGGTTTTCCAATCGCTGGCCGGAAATGGAAGCTGCCACAGACGTGGGCCGCAAGAAATATTTATCAGCACCCTCCTCGACGGTTTGCTATCGTGGCTCATCCAGACCGTCGGAAATTCCCTCTCGCCGAATACCCGTCCTCAATCACGGTTTTGCTCCGGTTGTAGAGCAACTGCGACTGAGTAAACTGGGCCAGCAGGATTCGAAGAGAGAGTTTGCATTCGCATTGGAACCGCGCGTTTCTCTCGCGGATTAGAAGATCCGCGAGCTGATTTTGCTCGGTCGAGTGACGTCTCGGCGCATCGACTCGACAAGAGAAAGCGAAGCAAAAGCGATTGGCAGGCTCCGATGAATGCCAGCGAACTATTGGGAACGCACTGGAAAATCACGAGGCCGACCCCTCGTTGATTCGCACTACTGATCCTCATCAGATCCTGCTTCGCCTTTCGAGTGGCACAAATCCACTTCGTTGCCAGGACGAGGCTCCGACGAGGGGCGCGCAAAAGCGTAAACGCTGATGAGAGAATGCGCTAAAAACGGGATGAGAAAATTTCATTTCCTCGGAGTAAACACGCGGCGGTTCGTGGGGCTGGATAAAAAACGCAAAAAACACTTTCCATGGACCCTCAGGGAACGTAAATAAACGGATAAGGAAAATTGTGACACGTTCATAAACATACTTGAAAAGAGGAAATTGGAGGCGTGACGCGGACGAGAATTTGAGAGCCAAGAGCTCCAGAAATCGATGGAACGATCACGCGTCGCGATTTCTTCGTTCTCATTTCAAAGAAACGACAATAATTTTCGCCTCATAAAAATCCACACTCGAGTTACAACAAAAATTAAATGTGTACTCACTCCCTCTCCGGCGACCCTTGTTGACTCTGCCATTTGCCTGTCGCACCAGCCAAAGTAACGTCCGTGCGTCGACATCCCTTCATTCTCTTGGCAAACAATAAAAAGAACGAGGCGGCTGAGCTGGAAAGATCGAAAGGATGCGCGCGTGGGCTTGATGTAAAGCGAGAATTCAACCCTCTTCGTTTTATGATCCTCACTATTCATCGCGAGCTTCCTGTCACATCAATTTATAATTTCATCCCTCTGTCTTCCTTTCATCGAGTATTCGAAATTACGAGCAAAATCACCGGCCAACAATTCACTTTGCCGTTTGTATTTATACCGTATAAAACGTCAGGCTCGTTAATAATGTTCGCAAATTTGGTTCGAATCGTATTGTTCTAATTATTTCGAAAGCAACATCGAATTAATGGTTCTGCAGGGTCGTGCTTCGATTGACTTTTTCATTAGCACTCGCTGCTCGATTATTCGAGCACAAATGCAAATATTTATTCGGTTCGAATTTCTCGCTGTTACACCTTCCAGTTTCGGCGAAGCCAGACGAATTAACGGCGAGGAGGGGGCAGTTTAAAACTGGAAAATTGTCGCGCTGACCTCAGCGAAAGCTGGGGATGAAAAAGAGGAGCGAAGCCTCGTTTCTGGGGCGAGAAAAACTGGGACGCGTTTGCTCGAGTCTTTGATTAAATGCTCAGGAGATTGTGGCTAATAAAAACTCTCGGCAAAACACCACGTGGAATCTTAAAACGAAGAGGGATAAATGGCAGCAAATATATCAGGACCAAACGGCAGCAGGTCAATTCAAAGTGTATTTAAAACGATTTTTTTTCGGCTCAACGCGATTTCGCGGAGCGTAACCCTCGACACCGCCCTTCGATGGATTCCAGGGAGCTGCAAACAACTGTAAACTCCAATCGAAGAACTAGTGTCGTTTTTTCTGAACAAACGAAAAGTTTGAGAGAAGCGAGGAAAAGCAATATCCGCTTTCGAACACACCGCCGTACCTCGGGGCTCGAAATGTTTTGTTGAAAGCGTGGGAACTAAGAATTTGTGGAGGCCCTCGAATACGATTCGGTGAACTTGAGTGACTCGAACTGATTTTTCCAACTCGATATCGCCAGTTTGGAAAAAAATATGTGCATCGTCACGAAAACGAATTTTCCAAAATAAGTGAAATGAATATACGAAAATGAATTTTCGCATTTCCAACATATAATTAGCTCTCGTCAGAGTCAGATTTGTGTTTTAAGTCGAATAAACGCCGTGGGATTATCCGCGTGTAGAACGAATACAGGCCGAGAGAAGCTCTCGCGAGTCCCGGATGCGAAATGCGCCATTGCGGTTGTCCGTCAAGCGGTTTTCCGGCGAGGGAATCTCTCGAATCAAACGTCACGATTTTCGCTTGGAAATCTCGCTCGTGCGGATCGACTCTCGTGTATATTTCCAGGGAATATCCATTTCCTAATCCTCCCAAAAAATTATTTTGTATCCACGAATTTGCTTCGTATAGATCGAGGCACGCGGTTGCAAAGTGATTTGCCGAAGGGATTTTTGTCGGTGTTTCTGCGAGCGCCAACTGTCCCGCGGGCCGCTCCTCACCACGCGCCGATTCATTCAACGCCCCCCCAACAGCCATGTTCTCGTTTTGGAGCGCTCCAAATTTCCCCGGAATCGCCCACCTCGTCGCCCGGGCCTCGGCGAGTTCAATTATCGACATTATGGCATCGAAAATAATTGGAAATTTGTGAGGATTGCGCGTTACCGCGATGATTGCGAGGAAACGTTTCACAGCGAAGCTTGGATCGCCCCCGTTTGACGGATACAAAGCGTTTTTTCTCTGCTTTTTTATCCGAAAATGAGATACAAAGCCGGGATCGTCGACGTCGAATTTCAAGCGTCGTCAGTATCGATCCTCGCTCGTGTTATTCCCCGCATAAGAAAAAGAGAACGAATCCTCATCGCCTGAGGGATATTAAAGTTTTTATGTCGGAGTGATTACGCCGCCTATAAATCGTACGAGTCCGCTGCTCGTTTGGCCAGTGTGTGCATGTATTCCGTAACCCGGAGGAGAGTTACTGCCCCGGCGGCCGCTTCGGTACCCTTGCAACAGGCTTGCGGAGGACGCTGCAAAAATCAGGGGCGAGAGAGAGCTTTTTCAACGATCGTGTAATGAGCTACTTTTAGTAGTGCGATCATTTTTTTCTCTGCGTGGCTTCGAGCGAAAAGATAAAAAGTGATAGCATCGATCGTAAAAACTTGGACGGGAGCAGGGAAGCCCTTTTTTCGAAAAAAATCTTCGTCCATGGAAAAGCGTTCGAATATTCGTTGTTTCGTGAGAACTTTATTCTTTGAGAACGAACAAAAAAGTGCCAATCTTCGTCAGCGAGGCCAAAAACGCCAAAAAAGTAAGAGCGACGCGATTCGGTGAAATTTTTCATATTCAAATTCTAATGATCGACCCGCGAGTGTCGATCCGGACTGGTCTGGCGCCAGGAAAAGAGAAAGATCACAATAGAAAACGCTCCAGCCCATGTCCGTCATCAACCGCCGGCTCGAGCGAGACAAACGACGAGGAAAAGCGGAGGTAGGAGAAAGAGAGAGAAACGGTTAAAGACGTTCGTAATACCCGCGATCGTAATTGTACACGTGTACAAATATTTGTACGAAGAAAACGTGTGTGAAGCTCACGTCCATCACTATCGCTCTTTTTTCCATCTCCCGTGCGGCAAGTATTCATACGTCGAATATCTATGTCGATGGATATTGAAATGTATATAGACGAGCTGCTGGCATATCGAAGTGAAGAAGCGTTGTTTGGCGATGCACACCCACGCGCTTAACCGTCCAGCACGTAAAACTGCTGTGTGTCCTTTGGAACGAGGGGAAAGCGAGGCGATACACATATTTTTTTAACCAATCGATAAGCCAGTTCGACGATCATGTGCCAAGAAAATATTGCATTAAAATCGAAAATTTTCGTGCCCTTTGGCACGTCGGACTCGATGGCTGGTTTTTTCTCGTCAAATGTCACGCGGAGAGAATTTCATTTGAAAAAATGACGCGCTTTTTTCGTCGTTCGAGTTGACGTTCAACTTCTTCTTAAAACGAACGGTTTTCTTTTTTTCAAGACAAAACTCGCGCGGTGGGCTACGAAATTCGGAAACGAGCGATCGGTACCTGCGTCAAGGCGTAAATTTCAGTATTTCCAATATTTACTAGTATAAAACTGAGAATTCCGTAAAATATGAAAAATTTTACAGTGCGTTACTGGAATAAATATATTTCGTTAACTCGTCCCCGCAGTCGAATAATTTTACAGCGAATTTCACGCTGAATATAATCGTATCTTCGTGCATCGGTATAATTTGAGAAAATATCGAAGATTGATCGTTTCGAGATTATTGGATCCAAAAGCCTGAGAAATGGTGAAAAGAATTTGACGGAAATTCATATTTTTTCAAAATCGCTGGCAAATGCGGAAGGAACCCTTAAAAAAGTACTTCCGATTATTCTTCCGGTAAATATGGAAGTGAAAATGTTTTCAGACTCGACGAAGATTCGTGAAAAAAGCAGCGATCGATTAATGTCGCTGCTCTCGGGGAGGAACCAAGTCGACGATTTGTAACTCGTAAAACTTTTTTCCATAATTGAATAGTCAGTTGGAAAAGGGTCCAAAAACTAGCGTCCGCTCTTTAGGGTTACAAAAACATAATGAAAAATTTGGAAGTCGAGTCGAGAGAGGGAAGTTTGAAAAAAGGCGGTTGTACACGCAGACGCCGCTGTTTTCATGATATTTTTCTTGTCTCGCAGCATGTTTCTCATTTTCTCGAGGCCCTAGAGCACTAAATCACTTGGACGCGAAACACAAACGTATAGAGCAGGTGGACGGGGGCATAGATCACGAGTTCGGACACCTGTGAGCCGGCGCGCACGCGTCTTTTTCTCCCAGCGAGTGAGCGACGAAATGCCAGAATTTTTGTCTCCCCCCGTCCTTTTTTTCTCCGATCCTTCATTTTTTATATTCCCAGAGACAGACGCGATGTTATTCTTTGCACGAGTTCCAAGTGCCTCGCGAGTGTTTTTTCTCACTTGGCTCCGACGCTTTTACAGAGCCTGCTAGCAAGTCTCCGTATTTTTCCTGCCCCCTTTTTCCTCTGCATTGTTACGATCCATACGTCGATGCGGATGCGCGTACGAATATCGAAGCATCAAAATGGTATTAAAGTTCCCCGCGCGGGCTGTTTTCATGCTTCGTGAGAGACATCGCGAGACAAAAGGGAATCGGACAGACGTCGAAGCCCGGGCGCCGAGTTTATATTTAGAGATGTAACGCATAATGCTCCTCTCCAAACACACTGAGAAAAAAAGCAGTGGTTACTGCTACTATACACGTATGGTTATCACCTCTATGGTAAAATGTACCAAAAAATATTGTTATGACAATTTTTCCATAGTTAAATGAACTATATCTGTCATGATCATCAAAACATATGATCTCTATGGTGTGGATGACCATGTGTTATTTAAAAGTAACTAACAATCATGGTAAAAATCTTTACAATGATCAGATAATGCATGTAACTTTATAAGTAAGTCGTTTTGGATATGAAAAATATGGTATACTGTATCATATTCATGTTTGGATAAACCTTACTGAATTTTACCATCCATTTTGCAATTAATATCTATGATTCAGTGGGCATTATCATAATATTCCATGATAGGAACAATTTTTGTAATTTTGCGGAGACTTGTGCTTCCAGGTATTGATGATTATTTATTATCGTTAAGTCAACCATACCGCAAGGGATATTTATACCTTTCTCCTGAGTAAAAGTACGACGCGACAAAAAAAAGTCGATCAGAGGAAGGCTCGACCCCGAGACTTTCGGAATTTGAGTTTGGAACGCAATCCATTACGCTACCACACACTTTATAGCTGAAAATAACAAAACTTCTATATAAACCGTGATGACGACTTATATATGCGTTTGCTTGTTTCCTAGTTATAGAACGTATGGTAGCGCAGTGGATAGCGCTCCAGGCTCGAACTCCAAGAGTCCCGGGATCGAGTCCCACTTAGGTCAATCAATGTTCTTCGGTTTGTTGAAATTCTTTCTTTTTGTTAAAATCCTTCCTCTCCGTGGTCTACCTTAAATCTTTGCCAAGTGTACCATGAGCATATAGTCGAGAGTACAATACCTGATTGTAAAAAGTATTACTATTATTTGGTGACATGTACACAATATATTTTTGGCAAGGCCATTGTTGCTGTTAATATATGCGCTTGATGTAAACGACATATAAAATATAGTAAATACAATCATATTTTTTTGAATGAGCGTTACCATAAAAATATTTCTATCACCTCAGGGAAACATGCAAATATGGTACTATGAACCAAAAATGTTTCTCAGTGCACACTTGAGACGCGGAGAGAAGAAAGAACACGAGAAGCTTTCGGGGCCTCGTGTGAGATAACGATACTAAAAGTGTGACTCCATCCGCTTTTCTCTCTCGCCCTATACACTCGCGTATATATTTAAGGAGCAAACCGCTTTCATAGAGCCCCGTACGGTTCTATAAAAGTTGTTTGCCTCGTTGATCTGTTTCTCGTTGGCTCGTATTCGAACATCGACTCTCAGGGGCTCCCTCGCGGGAGCGAGCGATGAAGGGAAAGGACTTTATACATAAATAAATGCGTTCGTGTCTCCGCGTCTTGAATGTGCAGGGGGAACGAAACGCGAGGTTTTCCTCCGCGGGGAGACTTTTGTAAGGTTGCATTTGCCCCTGCTCTCGCTCGGTGTCGAATTCTCACTTCGGGTCTCTGTTTTCGGGAATTGTAACTTGATGTTCGATAGGGTTTCGACGCTCCGACCTGTGTCCCGGCGCTCGCTCTCGCCGCGACGAGAAAGGCTCATTGCCGCCCCCTTTTCTCCCGTTTTGACAACTCTCTGCGCCGAGTTAGCGGGGCTTAGCTCGAGTGTCCGCAGCGAAGGGCTTAGGAGTTCGTAGGTTTTGGACGAGGCGAGATTCGGAGGGGCGAATTAGAAGAAATATCGGGTTTTATGGGGGGAATTGAAAAAGACATAAAACAGAATTCGTTTCGAGCAACCTGTTCTAGTTCCGTGGCTCCCGAGCAGACGCAGCAGGAAGCTTCTTCGGTAGCGTGTGCGGGGAAGAAGGAAAACCGGTGACACGGAGAAAATGTTCGAGTTTCAAGCTCCATGGAGCAAAGGCTCTTGATCCTTTGAGGAAAGAACGCGTGCATCATGCAAAAGACGCTCTTCATATCGCTCCTTTTCCCAGCGGGGACCACCTTCGAGAACATTCGTGTACAACGAAGAACGTTTTTTTCAGCTTATTGAAAGTTTTGCATGAAAAAGAGATTTGCAGGCCAGAAGAGGCCGTTCCGGGAAGCAGGCCACCCGGAAGATAAAGCGACGATTCGGTGGGTGATAAAGGAGCAGGAAAGCTCGCACGTGAGTGGTGCTTTCGTCTTTTCACTCGGACATTTCCTTCCAAGCTTCAGTCCCTTCTGCGGCTTAGTATTATTGCCACGAATTTAGTTGAAGATGGATCTGCGCCGAGAGAGGGAGTTCTCGAAACATCGTAAGTCGCGGAGAGGCTCTGTAACGGATTAACGTTTTAATGCCACGATAAAAAGAGCTTAACAAAGGTTACGACGCCGAATGTGACCCGACGCACGATCCACAAAACGCGGACTGCAGTTTCCCTTCGTATATTTCGCTTCTACGTGTGCCCACGTGCGGGAGCTAAACCCATGTGAAGACGGCCTTAAGTCACCTCGGAGATCATCTGGCTTTCGAGCTTCTTTATTTTTTACCCTCCATAAAGCTCCGCACGCGGAGGGAGAGAAAAGAGTTACGGAAAGCAGGAAATCCTAAAGCCTTTTTTCTTCTCACGAGTATTTCCTAATTACCGTTCCAACAACGAGCTGAGTTATCGGTATCGTTACTGCTGTCGAGAGCCAATAAATATCTGACCGCGTGCTACTTTTAGTAAGGATTCGAGCCTCGGGGAGAAAAGTAGCGATATAATTTCCAATCGTTATCGGGGAAGAGCTCGGTATTTTTACAGCGTCGAGAGACTCGAGGTCGCAATGAATATTTTTATTCGGGCCGAAGGTGTGCCTTTTTCGATGACCTTTAGCGCGGAAAAATTTATCCAAGGAAAAAAGTTCGCCAGAGTCCGTTTTCCGGAGTTTTCTCGCGGAAATTCTCACGAATAAAAGCGAGGGCCCGTTCCGATGGTTTTTGGACGAAAGTTGAATTGGAGTTGCAAGGAACCTCGTACAGTTTTTCTTCAACAAAAGGAAGAAGATTGCGAATCAAAGTTTTCACGCGGAAGCTCCTCAAAAATATTGAGCCGAAAGTTTCCATAGGTTTTCCAGGCTCATCGTTTCATCGCAGCCCATTCAACTTTTCCGCAGATTTATTCCGAGTGGTGTAAACATTTGTTTACGTCAACTGGAGATTTAAGGCGTGGGGAAGGAAGAAGCGGAGAGTGATGCGCGCTAGCGAGAAAATCTTGGTGTCAGGACGTATCAGCTTTCGGCATGTTTTCGTGCAACGTTAGCGGCGCGGCTCGCCTCCCTGAATATGCAAATTTTCGCCTGCTCGTGGCCTCCCCAAGTTCTGCACGCGAAGGATTCTTGATGCACTATTTCGCATGTGCTTACGGCCAAGATTTACATATGCGAGTCACGTGTACGCGTCGTTACTTATTCCTCTCCTTAACACGTACGTATATGCACGAGCGTGTAAAACTTGACTCGGCGAGGTTGGCCTGCCCGCGGCAAGCGCGGGATGGTCACGCAGTTCATAACCCGCGACCGAGGGTTAACTCGACGACTCTCGCGTGATCCGCATCCGACCGGTCGTAACACTGGCGAAGAGAATTAGAAAAAAACGACGTTCATCTCGCTTCCAGGGGCTCAAAAACTTCGGCGCCGTTACGTGCATCGCTCCCCTGGGACACTCCGGCCCGTGGCTGAGTGCGGCCAACATGCTGGGAATTAGAAGCGTCCATTTGCGGTGTTTACTCTCGACCGAAATCGTTATTTATTCAGGGGCGAGGGAACTACTCGCATTTGCGGAACGAAACTTTTCGGGGGCGATGAATCCTGGGCGTCGGCCCTTTAGACTCGAACTCGCGAAGGATCGCATAATTCAGAACGCACATTTGTGTTTATTAGATTTAATTTCAGGGAGATTTTCGTACGAGAATTTTCACTGTAATAAAATTCACCTCGTCGTTGCTTATTTTCGTATAAAATTCGAAATCGAGGCTCCTTTTTCAGGAAATCCAGCAACTCTGATCGCTCCAAACTCATATTTTATTGCGACCGTATTTTCTCCTCGCCATTCCATCTTTAACGAGCTCGCCGCCACGTAGGCTTACCGTAGGAGGAAAACATTGACGGAAAGTGGAATTTACGAGGGCGCGCGTGCGCCGAGTTTAACGGTGATTCGCGCGTTGTATCGAGGACTCAATTCGGACTTTTGAAGAGAGTCCCAGGGAGATTCATTTATTTAGTCAGATATGCGTTTATGCCAATGGTTTTTGCAGTACGGAGTTTTCGATCGAACTTTGGCTAATGATGCAAAGAGGAAGAGGCCAGGGGGAAATGAGAACGAGCAAGAAAAGTTAAGTAAATGCTGTAACTGCCAACCAACACGCGAACTCTAATTACGATTAACTGCCTTGAAAATATCGATCATCCTCGTATGCTCACCTTGACTGACGTCAAATATTTTTACCTCCGTGTTTATACCCACGTACATACGTACAAGCGTTTATTTCGAACGTAACGACTGTTTACTTGGCAGTACTATGCACAGGCGGACGATGCCCGACATTGAACTTTGTCTCGATTATACTCATGCCCATAAAATCAACCTCCGACTATATCCATCGACGAGTCGTTCGATCGAAGCGAGAAATGCATTCTCAATGCTCTCATCGCGCGCGTGTTTTATTGCTATGGGGGTTTATACGACTTTTAACTGCGGGAGTCTCCCAGACGAGGGCAATTTTGCGGATTAAAAAAGTCGAGCTGGCATGGGGGGTCTTGGGGGATAAATAAATGAGGGGGGGGGGGGGGGGGGGGAAGCAATCTTTGGATTATGGAATTGCTCGGAGGAATCCAATCGGAATGGTGGAATTATTTTCGTCATTTTGACTTCACTTCAACGAGAATTCTTGCCTCCAAGTTTTTCTTCTTCCAATATTTTGTCCGAAGTTGTCGGGAGCATCGAGAGCAGTTTGGAGAATCGTTTTTGATCCGGAAAAATGATACAATTTTTCGACGCTCCCTCGCCTCTCCCACCGGAGCGAGGCATCTCGTCGTTACGCACGACACGTCTTCAAAGTTCCGGGAAAACTTTATTTCACGCTTCGTCATCTCGCGCTGCGGCGACGAGCTTTACGGAAAATCGATTTTGCTTTATGTATCAGCTCGCCTCGAAACTATCGTAAGATGAGACTCGGTTGTGTTTCTCATCTTTACGATTATGTCTGCCGATATCGAGCACCCTCGGCCCTCGCTCTGCTGTTTCTATCTCGTGTTAACGCGAACGTGACTCTAAACTCGAGCGCAGCGAGCGAGAAGGTACTTCGCAGCTCCAAGGAAATTGATACTCCGCTCCGTAACATTTCGGTACGATAATCGAACCGAGAATCTTCGAATGGTTACTGTTTACCTGGAATTTCGGAAACACTTCCGGGCAACTGTGAACCTCCATTAAAATGGGGAGAAACGAAGTTCGTCAAACGATTGGCGGCTCGATTCTTCCCCCAGGAAACTTGGAAAATGTTCGGAGCCCACAGAGCTTCTTCTAAGGGGAGATTTTGAGGCGTTTTTAATGATTTACGTCCCTCAAAATGGAGCAAATAACAAAACTGCTTACGCATGAATTTTTCGAAAATCCCTCCAACCGAGTTTTCTCACGAAACATCAATATTCGAGAATAAAACGCAGGGTATTTATGCCACGAGGCGTAAATTCCAGGGAATAATGCAGAGTCAGCGATCCCTCGGTATGCTAATTGCTTGATAAGCAAGAAAAAATTCAGCCGCTTTTATCCCGATTTCGGGAAATTTCAGTAGAATCACGAGCTTCATTTTTTACAGGATTTTTATTGAAAAAAGTAAAATTTTTTTACTTTTACGTGCTGGGAAAATATTTCATGAGAGATTTTTCCACGTTTTCGACGAGCTGCCTCCAACGAAAGGACAAAAATCAGCTTTTCTGTGTCGTCCACAGCAATTAAAAAATATTTGCTCATCAAGATGAAATAAAATGGAATTACAGTTTGAATTCTCGCCAATGGCAGCGCACTATTTTTGATCGTGGATTTTAGCCCCTTAAAATGCGTATCGCGAGCATCGTTATCGACGTTTTTCGTGAACTTTAATTGGAAATGTTCCGCGGCTAGACTCAAAGGGTAAAATAAACGAAGAAAGCGTCACGAGAAACGGCGTCGCGTAGTTAGAAATTAAATGTTAAGAGGTGAAAACGTGAGCGTGCGAAAGTAGAAATACCGAACTATCTGTTGGGGGTCGGGAGTACGCGGAGGCGTTTTGGCCCTGATTTATGTGTAATCTACAGCGAGCGTAGAGTTCCGTGGGGTTGGTTGCGACCAGGTGGAGTTGGAGGGTTGAAAGCGTGAGGAAGTTGAGTTTACCGCCAGAAAGAAGCCCGACAAGGTGCAAACGATTTGCAAATAACGTTTTCCTCCTCGATTCCCTCGGCTGAAGATTCTCAGTGTTAATTAAACAGAAGAAAATCCCAGCTCCAAGCAATTCGTGGGGAAAGGAAACTGATGAAAAAACTTTGCTCCTTTTACAGCTTTGTACTTCCCGCAATCGAACTTGACCCTTCGCTTGCCCTACTTGGCTGGAGACGAGGGCAAATCCGACCTGGAACTGGTACTACTCAGCTTGAGAACTCTCAGAAACGATTCGAGTGCTCCCAAAGAACCAAAATATAATATCGCGTCGCCCAGGGAAAGTTTCGCCTCCCTCGATTCGAGGACCGGCGGCGACATTGTGCTGCATTCGATGCCCAAGAAAGGTTGGTTCATTTACTTCCTCTTTCGATTGAAACTCGACTGAAAACTTCAATTGCATTCCATTTTTTCGTCACCGGAGCACGATTTCCTCAGTAAATTGCCAGAAAATCTTTGGAAATGTGTCGTAAGATCGACGAAATAATTACAAATGAAACAATTTGATGGATTGAGAGCAAAAAATATCGATTTCATGTACCATATCAGGGGCGACGAAAACCCTGATTGTCGAAGCCAGAGAACGCGGCAGCGATGAAGCAATACTCGGAATTACCGTTGAACCAATCGTCGCCAAGAGCAACAGGATTAATTGCACGGAGTACGTACAGGTAAAGCCAATTGTCCATGGTGTTCGTTCTACCACGATCATGCCATAAGCCCCGATTGTGCTTTGTCGAACGCGAATCAAGCTCGTCAGAATCGATTAAGGGGGATCCTGCTTTAGAAAGTCAAAAAAATCGGTTGTTTTCGGGAATGTTTTGAGGATAGACTGAAATAAAATCTAAAAAAACCCATAAAAATCTGTAAAAGCCCGAAAAAATTGTGAAATTATATATTTTTAACGAGTTTGAAAAAAAATGCTTCTACAGAAGAATATCACTTCAACGCGCTGTAAATATAGAATTTCAAAATTTTTCCGAGCTTTTATAGGTTCGTTTGGAAGGAAAATATATGAAAATGGAAAAAAACTTTGGAATTTTTGTCGCAGACAATAATTACGATCTCCACATTGTACGCAGTTGAGAAATTTCGACAATGAGACTTTGCGCATAAAGCGTGTACAAATTAGTATTTCTCACATTTAAAAAATGTTTTTATATTTTTGAAACTATATAAATAATCCCGAAAACAATCGACTTTTTGAATTTCTAAAGCAAGACCCCCCTTAACAGATTTTCCTCAGTGTTTACAATATTTTTCCATTAACTGAATGTTTTTCAAGTTTTTCATTTGGAGTATTTTTCATAAAAAACTTTTCCTCGTTGAATAAGTTGGCTAAAAATGTTCATTTTCTCATTTAAAAAATGTTTTTCGTTGAATTTCATTCAATTCTTTTTCCTCTGTCAGGATGTATGCTTCTGGCACGTGGCACGTTACAAAATCTATGAAAACCAGCCAGCCACGATGCTCGGAAAAATCGGACCTTCGATATATCGACAGCTTTGTCCAGAACTTCACATCGTCAGATACGAGCTGCTGAATGGTATGAAAGAAAGAATTCTGCTAGATTTTTCCTGGATTTCTTCGCCTTTTCTTTACCAACTTGGGACCGTCATTGTTGTTTTTGTTTTTCACCTTTTTTCACGTCGTCTTTTGTCCCCTCTCCAAGGCACGAATTACGTTCACATACTGGACGATGAACTTTACTCTAACGCGTCACTGGATCGCGACACTTCCAAGTTTCCTGGAGGTCCAGGACCTCGCATCACTGTCGCAGTTCGCTGCGTCGTTTGGGATGGAAATACCGGCATTCAACACGTCAGAGACTCCAATATCAACGTCAATGTTCTCGACGAAGATGACAATCCACCGATCGCTCAGATCAACAAAACGATACAAATTTTGCTGAGTGATTTTTCTGCGGTAAGATCATTCGAGCCGACTTTTCATTACAAAATTCTTTCGTCATTGAAATTTACTTGGATTCGTAGAAAAGTTGACTGTTCGAGTTGTGAAAAAATGTTTTTGTTCAATCGAACGAGGGCAATTCAACTTTTGAGTTCTGGAGTTGAAAATTATTTGAATATCCTTCAACCAAACGCATTTTTCACTCTCACATTTTACGATGAGCAAAAAAATTGTTTTTGTAAAAATTGAATTGACTGCCCGGCGACGAGGGTTTCAACTTGAGAATTTCTGGGATTTTTACCGCGAAATAAATTTGCAAATTTGACCTTTGTTTGATCCGCGACCATTTCGAGGGTTGCGTCAAGCCCAGAGATCGTTTGTTTCGCGGAGAAATATCCTTTTTTTAAGGTATTCAGAAGGATTTGCGAGGAGCGGAGGGAGGAGAGCGAGTAGCCGGAAACGGAAGAGCATTCATGGCGCTCGATCTCGAGCGAGAGCTTTTCCGGGCTCCCGTTCTTCCCTTTTCTTGCATGCTCTCACCTTCGCTTTTTCCATTCTCTGATATATTCGAGGATGACGAACGAGCACGATAAACCGTTGCTCGTTCAACATTCGTCATTCGGGATCATTCCTAACGGAAAAATGTTATCTCGCGCCTTTTTTCATGAAAGAATAATCAAACCCGGGGCCTTTCACCGAGTATTTCAATGCTGTAGCAATTTTCCCGAATCGCGAAAGAAAGATAAAACCCTGATTCGAGTTTTATGAGACCCAAAATCCATAAATAATCCAAGTGCCATAAAAAACTGTATAAAAAAGTAATCACTTGTAAACGAATATTTTACTGCCCCTTCTACAAATGTAATTCGAACATTTTTACTCAATCTTTAAAACCTTCGACGAGGAGTTGAAAAAATTAATTGACTCGTGTCCCATACGAGTTTCAACGTTTTATCAACCAGGCTGAATCGATCGAATCACGATTTTCATCATTTTTATAGGGGCACCGACTCGACAGCAACGAACTGGTGTTCAAGGACGCCGATTCCATCACGAGCAATCGTTACGTGGCGAGAATTTTGGGTGACACTGAAAATGCTTTGAACATAACTTACGACACGATGTCGGTGGAGCATTACGCAAGACCGGAGCCGCCATCGACAGCGATTTATGCGAGTTCGTCGTCACGTTTTCCCTCTTCTCAGTTTGCCATTTTTATCCTCATAAATAACCCCTGAAACGTCACAAAAACCACTCTTTTGGGTTTTTAGGAATTTTCGCGAGAACGACGTTATTGCCGAAGTCTCCGTACAAAGTCATCCTGCAAGTGACGGACGAGAGTCTCCTCCCCGGTTACGGAAAAAAATCGGTAAGCTCCAAAGACTTCGCGGGCGCGATTTATCATCGACGGATTTTCTTCCTCGCGATTCGGGCCACCGGAAATATTGTCGTCGATTAAATTCCCATGAAAATCGACGTGTTCCGGTGGACCGAACACCGGACGCGGTTCAGACGACGCGACATTCAATTCCGCATGTTCGTGCGCCCAAAAACTCGCTCTCCATTAATTGACAATTAGCTTTTCCGGGGCTCGCGTGAAATCACATCGCCACGCCTGTGCCACGCGAGGACTCGACAGAGTGGATTTTAATAACCGAATAATGGCCCGCGTGAATTATTGATCTGTTAATCTGCGGAAGATACTCCGCTTCGGGAAACACTTACTTTTGCTCGTCTCCGCCGGAGGATCCTTAACGAGTTCATCCGCTTGCTCAAATTCTCCGGAAATCCAATGAAATCTGAAGAAAAAAGAAGGAGAATTGTGTCAAAACTCGCCATTGCCGACTCCAATTTATCTGAAACGAAAAATTTTCATTGAAATGAGCTCAAAAGCACGAAACTGGAAAATGAAAATTCTCGATAACTTTTAAACTCGAAATACCATTTCACTGCCGTAACAAATGTTACCAAATTAGCCGACAAACTTTATGCTAATTATTATTCACTGCTTCGTCAAAGTGCAAATAATTAAATCACACAAATTACGTCGCATAATTATATTTGCTTGCTTGGCACGTTCGCAGGTCAACATTTCAATATCATTCGTCGGTCCCCAACACCACGCTTCGCCAACGACAGTTTCCCCGCCGACGAAAAGGCCGATATCATTTCCAGGGAGCGTCACGATCGCGAGATCATCGACGATTTATTCGCGCCTCGTTCAGCCGCTTTTCAAGCCGAATCAAGCTGCGGTATTCACGATACAGGATTCGAAAATATTCAACGTCACTCGTAAAAACGGAATAGTCTACGTGGCGAATTCCACGCTCTTGCAATCGGCTCCGACTGCAATATCGTGAGTTCGAGTTTCGGTTTTTCTGTTGGAACTTTCATAGCAAATGGTTGAATTGAATTTCTTACGATTTTTCTCCAGCTTGACGATCCAGTGGCGGATTTCCGAGCACAAACAATCCTCCGCGACTTTGATCGTCAATCTCGTCGACGCTGTCATCGCCAAGGGGAGCTCGTGCAATCGGACGAGCGTCGCTCACTCCTGTGCCAACTTTGCATCACAAAAGGAGTGCGAATCTCATTGCGGCATCGGCAGCGGCTCTCTGCAGTGAGTTTTAAGCGATCTACGAACGCCCGCGTGACAAATTTCACAAAAAGCTTCTGTCCGACTGCGACTCTTCGTTATCAACATTTTCCGAGCATTTTTATTACTGAGAAATTTTAGAAAACTCGAATTTTTCGAATGATTTAAAAACCCCATTTTTCAGAATATTTTCTCAGGCTCAGATTCCCATTTTAGTCATTTTTTCCTAAAATCTCGATTTCTAAAAAAAACGTGACTTTACAGCGAAAATACGTTGACGAGCGAGTGCGTTTGGCGTTCGAACAACATGGTGGGAATGACGGAACGGTACCAAACGTGTTCGCCGAACCTGACCCACTGTCCTGACAACGTTTGCGACGACCTCGAGCGCTTGGATTCTCGGATATGCCCACAGGACTGTGCCACGGAATGTAATTAAAATTTCACGAATTGCTTAATCAGAAAATCCTGTGAAAAATGGTTGAGAAAAGTGCCTATTAGAAGCGGGTTTTCATGGAAAGACTTCGGCATTGAGAATGAGCACAAAACGATTTCTTCTCTATCGTGCAAAATAAACGAAAATAACGAACTTGTTTCACGGGCTTTCGAAAGGAGTTTTTCCTGATAATTGGCATCTCGTCAATCTCGTTTTCCAATGCCCGCACAACTGTTGAGCGCAATGAAACGAAAGATTTGGAGAATAAATCTTAATTGAATGCGAAAGTAGGATTGCAAGAATTCCTGGAAACGTATCCGCGGTAGTGAGACTATGAAAATTCCTTCATTTCAGCGGAAGTACACTTCGCTATTCTGAATAAAGATGGTCGGGGGATATCGAGCGCATCTGGCATATGCAAGTGCGATGACGAGATGCAGTGCACCTGCGGCCTCTTCCACGGAAACAGCGTCGATGGGAACTCAAACGGCGGAAACAAATCGAAGAGGGAACGGAAGAAGGAGGCGGTCGTCTCGGATGCTCGCAAAGGTCGGTATCGTTGGGGAGGGAGGGAAACGAATTTATTTCGGGCTCGTTTCACTCGGAGAGCGATTCCAAGATTTGGAAGTGACTCCGATCAGAAATAATGCGAAAAAGGTTGCCTCGATTGTTGTTATTCGTTTTCTGAAAGTTTGAAAAAATAATGGAGTCGTTGAACGAAAAATTTTGGGAAAGTCCTTCGAAGTAAAGCGTTGTCGCTGTTCCAGCAGCTTCGGACGGTGGTTGCGGTCCGACCTGCATGATCGGAGCCGTCGGTGCGAGCTTTTTCGTCCTCATCGTCTTCGTCAGCGCCTTCGTTATGTGGAGATACCGGTGAGCAATGAACTTCACTATTTACAATGAAATATCGATGCACCGACTATTCGCTTGCTCGAGGATGCCACAAATTCGCCGTGGTTTAAAACCCTCGGTCGAAGCTCGAGGCGATTTCTAGGTCTCTTCGTTCACGGTCGTTAGAAGTGCGAAGAAGGAATAACTGCTCTTCAGTATCTGGAAACATCCATAAACACTCTGCTCAGAACCGAAATTCAGAGAGCAAATACACGGAGAAAACGAGGCCGGAAATTCGAGAGAAAAATACTAGAAATATAGTATCTCGGGGTACTGGATTGCAGCATTTATTCGAAGAGCAGTAATAAGAATTGTTTTATCCACCACAGTGAAGAGACATTGGTCTTTTTATAATGGTGGACCTTTTACTCAAGACTCAAGAGTGTTTTTCTCTATAATAATGGTAAAAAATCTTTTCAGTCACTTCAAATGTTTAGATTGTTAAGTATCCTCGGACAAGCCTGAAAAAAAATTATATGTATGGTAAAATATCACACGATAGCACGTCTAAATATCACAGTCGAAATATCACACGAAAAAATATCGCAGGCAATACATCACACATGAAAAAATCACGCACGCAAAATCTCACACGACCAAAAATAACTGTGACAAAATATCACGTCGATGGTGCACGAAGAGCAGGCATTTATCACGAATTAATCGAAGCTCAATGTTGTGTGTGTGTGTGTGTGTGTGTGTTTTGAGTATTGTGCATGAGAGAATGAATGGAGGGGTTAATGCCTGATACGCTTTGTCTATTATTTGTAGATAATCGTGATTGGAGTTTAGTATCAATCGCAGAAAGTGTGTGTCTGTTTTTGTTTGGGAGTGTGGGTGTGTGTTTGTTTGTATGGATTGATGAAACGTTAAAAATTCTTTACCTTTACTTTTACCAAAATAATTGAGTGGTGATATTTTGTCCATGCGATTTTTCGTCGGTGTTCCTTTGTTGTGTGCTTTACAGTCATGGAACCATTCGGAGTATATTCGTGTGTTTATCATATTTACTATGCTGACAGTGAAAATTTGTAATCTACAATAAATTTCCACTTATCGGTAAGTGCTATAGTCTGACACGATGAATAACACTCGAAAACGAAACGAAATATAGTTCTCACGTGCATCACTTTTTGCTGTTCGCGTAAACTGTTTAGAATTCAGGGACGAAAAATTGTAAAGATGAAAAAACATTGTGCTCTTCGTAATCGGTGGCTAAGTACTTTGAAAATTCTTGAAAAATAATATAAGAAAACGCAAAACGAATCAGTTTTCTTCGTGGAGAGAAATCGATGAATGAAAAAATGTTGAATCTCACCGCGATGAAAGTTTCCATCGACATCGTGTAGAAGCTCCCAGCTGTCAAGCTCATCGGTCTGCGTGTCCGGATCAAGGAAACGACGATCAGGGCGGCAAGCGAAGAATAATTTGTCTCGTCTTCCCATCCCGAGAACCATTGACTCAATGCCAGAGAATCGCTCTTCACGGTGTTAAAAATAATCGACACGAAATTATTCGTTCGAGGGATTGGATGATCGGGCGTTAAGTGATCGATCACCTGGTAGATGAGTTTATTGCCGAACCAACACCAGCACAGCAGTTGTGAGAAGGCAGCGCCGAGATAGAGAGCGAATTTCATGAAATTTGCACTCTCCTTAGCCCCCTGGAGTCCCATCAATTTGCGTGTAAAGGAAAAGAAGATTTTTAAGCCACCGGCGAGAGGCAGAAAAGTGGAAAAAGTTGAAAGAATGCGGATCACTCACGAGCACCGCTTGGAAGCCAGTGAGACAAATCATGGAGGAGCTCGCGCACAGTTGAACGAGCATGCTCGAGCCGAAGAGCTCGTTGATGTCATCGACGATTTCGAACAAGCGCTGATGGTGCTTGACACAAGTTTTGAAACGCTTTGTAAAACTGTCCTCCGTCTCGTTAATTTCCCCGAGATGAAATGGGACGAAAGTACGGATGACAAAGTCCTCTTGCGGTCTGAAAAAGCTCGTCGCCGAATGGCCCTTCCTCAGCTCGAGGGAACCGCGCTCACTCGAAGAGTTTCTACACTTGAGGTAATTCGAGGTCAGAACTTGGAGCTGGAGATGCGTGAACCTGCAAAACCCTATGACTATAGTGTCCATCGCCATTATCGCAACGATCGTCGTCGTCACTGCTGATGCCTGAATGAAAAATGCGATTTCGTGCATCGGTTTGACCCTCGAGTCGAAAGGGTACTTGGCACGGATGGGCAGCGATCCGTTTTCCGTTGGGACGAACAGCAGCAAAGCCAACACGAGAAAACCTCCGAGGCTCGAGAGAAAGTAAACCGTCGTTTTCTCGTGAAGAACGAAACTCTTGACCAGCCTGACGACCGCCTCGTCTGATCAATAAGAAAACAGATTAATGCGAAAGAGCCACGAATCGAAGCAGCACTCGATCGCTCTTCGGCCCAACAGAGCGGTCAGTTTCGAATGAAAAATTGCTCTCGAGTTGCCTCACCGGACGAGCGACGCAGTATTTCTACGGGCTCGTGAATCGCGCTCATCAAACGATCGATTCTCTCGCGACGTGCCTGGAAGTTGAAAAGCTTGAAAATTACGACGGAAACACCCGCGATGAAGCAACCGTCGTCAGTCAGTATCATCAAGTCTCCGTAGTTCGTGCACAGATCAGCAACGATCGTGGCGGCGAACGAGCACATGAGGGCGAGCATGATTTTGTTGTAGAACGGATAGAGCAGCTTCCAGAGCCTCGGAGACCCCGGACCCGGGGCCCAGAATCCAAAGAATCTGTGGAAAGATCTCAGAAATGAAAAACCCAGGGGAAAATTCTTCAAACTCTTTGCGTCGAGCTGCTCGTTCACCTCAAAGCCGAGACGTTCGCGTCCAGTATCTGCCTGTGCGAGGCCGTCTGGTTCCTGTCCATTGCGATTCCGGCTCGACTGAAATCCCACCACTGACTGAGGGAGGGAAAAGTCCCTGCGCGATGCTCGAGTGAATCCTCGCGCATTATAAATTCATCCGAAATGAGGCTTAATAGCAACGAATCTCCCTCGATTTCAACTTTCCACAAATCGCTCCCTGCAATCTTTGAAAACTTTTGTAAAATCGCACCCTTGAGAAACTCGACATGTGCGCCCTTCGCACACTTTTTTTGCCGAAGCGAAATCCACGCGAGCTAGAAACGAGAAGCAACTCATTCACGGTGGGAAAACAAAACGCCATCGAACGCAGGCCCTCGCCTGATTTCCATTCGGAAGGAAATTCATACTCGTTGCTAAATATTAAGGGGGAAGACGTTTTACTCGCGACTGCGATGCACCGCAGTCCACGCTCCGTTGGGAGCTGCAATCACTGCACTTTTTTCACTCCCAATTGGAAATTGATCACAGTATTTGAAGTGGAACGTATCAATATCGCTGAAGTCTCTACGCGCGAGATACTTTCGAAGGTTCTTTTTCGATCCCTGCAGAATATACATCGAGGGGGTAATTTCCCATACATTTTACTCATAAAAAGTAAGGCTGCTCCGCCTCTTTGCTAAACTTAGGGAACGTTGCTGGGGATGAAAATCCTCGAAGGACTCTCCCAGCCACCACTTTCCTCGTGTTTTATCAACGAGGAAAATGGCAGGTTTTGTAAATTCATTCGAATATCGACGGTGCTGTGTTGCGTTTGCGCAAATCTGAAGGAAAGTCTGATTCGATGGAACGAAAGAGTCTCCGGTCATTCTTCATTCGAGCCTCTTTATAAACGTTGTAAAATTTCGAGTCGCTACGGAACGAGAAGCAGGGAAAAAATTGCTGAAAGTCAAGGGGTGAGGAAAGGTTTCATGGCCACGGGAGGATCGATATAGTGCAGCAGGACGTAATAAAACGTAATTCAAGACACGACAGCCCTTTGAAAAAGGAACGAGATTCTTATCGATGTCATGCGACTTGCATAACTATCTAATTTTCCTATAGGCAGGAAGTTGCCAAGTATTACGTTGCATTTATCACATAAAAACGATCACAATGTGCAGCGACTGTGGAAAAATAGTTCCACTCAACCTTAATAATCATGTGCTCGAGATCGCAAAAAAATCAATTTCGAAGCCAAGGAAACATGAAAGCCCCGAAAATTATAGGCTTTCACCATGACCCATGACATTTACAGCCACATTTTCATGGTGCCGTGGACACTCGAGGCTTTGTGAACGCAATGAAACATTGGAAGTGTGAGGAACGAAGCTGGAACTTTAGGCGTCCATTTTTTTTATAATTTTGCGAAATTATGGGGTCTAGCTTAATTAGAATTTTCAAAAAATCGATCTTTTTATATTGCATTTTTCGAAATTTAAAAGTATCATAGGAAAATTTTATAAAAATCGGAGTAGCAGTCCAAATGTACTTTTGAGCGATGCGTTTACTTGGCTGTCTGAGCGCGCTAATACGCACCGCCCAGTGCGGTACCGTGAATCAGCCTTTGCGTAAAGACGTATGTAGCTGTCGTGCATATCACAGGAATTTTGAAATTTTGAGTGGAATTATTTTTTTCTGCAAAAAACGATGAAAAAAACGTGGTTTTCCGCAGTTTTTGGAAAAATGGCCGCCATTTTGTCATTTTTGAAAAAATCAAAAATCGTATGATACCCGCTATGGCCATTTACCTATCGAATCTAAAACCAATTTCGGACCTGTTTTCTCCCCCATTTTTCTCTACGAAAACTGAGTAAAATATAAAGAAATTTGTTGTGTATTTCAAGCGTGTATTTTTTAGGCCTAACACTTTTTGTATCCATATTTATAATTTATACCGGTCAAAAAAATTCGTGAAAGTAGTCTTTTTTTGCCCGTCTAATTGGGGTAGGCCCCTTAACAAAAAATGTATTTTTCAGTCGATTTTCATGGTTTTTGAATCAATCACGATACAATTTTTCCATGTAATTTGAAAATTTGTTTATTTTTACTTCATCAGGGGCACGAAAAAGAGTTTGCGACGCGAGTGCAAGCACAGAGGGGTCGACGGAGCCAACGGACTAGGAATATTACCATCCGATTACCTCGATCGTGGCGACGGTCACTTGATCGGTTTGGATTCCTTCAGCGGTTTGAATCGAAGTCTTCTCTTGCCCAAAGCATCACCGGTACGTTTATCTTGTTCTGAGTCTTATTCTCGTCGTTATCTGTTCACGGTTAAGGGGGCTAGGGTCAAACTAGTGCATCCCCTCGGGGCAGAGCCCGAACGATAATTCACTGAATACGATTATTTCGCTGCGGTGTTCTCTCGTCCGGGGCGGATAAAGATCGACGCGTTATTCACTCTGTGTCATGAACCTCGAAAAAAAACCTCCCGGAAATAATAGTCTCCAGTCAAAGGGGTTGCTCCTGTTTTAAGGTCTGGCTAAATAATCCCGGGGAGCGAAACTTCCACTAATGAGTGTAACGATCGATTTTTTTCATCCACTCAGACCTTGTGAAATAATTAATCGCTTGAAAGATTTTTAGAGGTTCCCTTTAGTCGAGCTTTCTCTTAAGAGAAACTGAAATTGAGTGCGTAACGTTTTTGAGTTTTTATTAAAAATCTTTTTTTTTTTTTCTTTTTCATTGCGAAATTGAGAAAAACATTCGATCCAATGATCGGGGAGGGATTTGCATTCGAAGCTTTTCGAAAAAGTTGAAATGATTATTACCAAAAATTGACGAAACTTTATCAAATTTGATAAGATTTTTATTCACCTGTTCCAAAACTGCAAATTGGTGAACGATAGTCGAAATTTTTTCTCCTTTTTTTCACACTTTTGTGGTGATGTAATCCAGAGAAAATGGAAAGAGATTTTCAGTTTTCGGTCGACAACTTTACTTGTGGTTTTACGAGGTAGTGGTGGAAAAAAAACCGTTAGAAGAACGGAATCGATCGTGTGGACTCGACCAAAGTGGAATGCTTCAGTCGAGCAAAATGGGTGCGATAACAGTATCGATTTTTCTTTATGGGTGAATAAAATTAATTCTCGTCGTTAGAGCGCTCCAGGAGTCAACGATTGAGAGTTTTTCTTGGTTTTTTCTCACATGCCAACTATTTCGGGGGAAAACCTATTGAGCAGCTCTAAAACAAATAAAAAGTTCACAATTTTTCATTGTTTTCTAACCAAGAGTTTAAAAAATTGATTTTTTTAAACGTAATTTTTCATATTTTTTTGCAAAAAAGTCTCAGATTCTATACTGTTCGGGCAGAAAAACTGAAACTTAATTCTTCCAATAGCCCGATCCAAAGTGGGAGTTCCCGCGTTCTCGATTAACCATCGAACAAGTATTGGGCGAGGGGGAATTCGGACGAGTTCTGAGAGCCAAAGCAGTCGATATTGGAGGTTGGCCAGGGCCTACAACAGTTGCAGTTAAAACTCTCAAAGAAGATGCGAGTGCATCCGAACTCGCTGATCTCCTCTCCGAATATCAGTTGCTTAAGGAGGCTCAACATCCCAACGTCATCAGACTCCTCGGCGCTTGCACCTCGCCCGGGGGTCCGGTTTACCTGATCATCGAATTCGCTGAATTCGGCTCCTTAAGGTAATGCATTTTTTAAACGAAAAAACAACGTATCCGCATTAACAGTGTCACAAATTCGTTGCACTTTTTCCAAACTTTCACCAAACTCACAAAAAGATAAATTTTAATTACAACCCTGGAAATTCTGCATCCAGTTTTTAAAACGCGGCTTCCCTTTGATCAATTTGCAGCTAATCGAATGAAAAATTGCAAATAT
Organism: Venturia canescens; assembly: GCF_019457755.1. Taxonomy (NCBI): domain Eukaryota; kingdom Metazoa; phylum Arthropoda; class Insecta; order Hymenoptera; family Ichneumonidae; genus Venturia; species Venturia canescens. The sequence goes on from NC_057425.1 coordinate 8,295,647, forward strand.
TTCAACTTGCCAGAAATTATATGAAAAGTTGTAAATAAGAATAAACTGGTCGAGCCCTTAACGAGGTAAAATGAAATGAAAATTGCTCGAGAGACTGAGCACTTCTTGCTCGCTGCTCGATGCGAGCACCTACTTAATTGGCTTGTTTCGAAACACTGAATTTTCCAAAAGTTTCCAACGACTTCGAATTGCACCGACGTTTCGTTTGACGGATAATTAAATTGCGCATTATTTCCAGGAACTATTTGCGACGAAGTCGTCACTTGGAATCGGAGGGACGAGCACCTTGTTCGACCTCGTTATTATCAGCATCTCCAGGAAACGCCCGCGAGGAATTGCAGACGAATGACACGACGTCAAACTACGCGATAACGCCACGTGACATTTTGTCTTTCGCTTGGCAAATAAGCAAGGGAATGGCCTATTTGACGGACATTAAGGTACCCACCGAACAAACTCCAAAAACTTTATCCATCAATTAACAAGCCACTTTGGACCCTCCACTGATCGACGTGCTTTCGTTAATCAAAAAAAAAACAAAATTAACAAAAATAATTACTCTTCATTGTCCCTCGGCAGCGCAAATATTCTGCGAAACAAACAGAACTTTGGATATTCTCACAAACTCGTTGGAACTTTTCAGTTGGTGCATCGCGATCTAGCAGCACGAAACGTTCTTCTGGCGACTGGAAAAGTTTGCAAAATATCTGATTTTGGACTGACGCGCGACGTTTATGAAGACGATGCTTACTTAAAGCGTAGCAAAGGCCGAGGTTTTTATCTTTTCACAATAAACAATAAAAATCACTTTAAAAGAGCATGAAAAAAGCGACGCAAACGACGTCGATAAAAATGAAAAAAAACATCCAAACAATTGAACCACTTTTCAAATTTGTCATTGAAAAGTTGGCCGAATTTGATAAAATTGCCAATTCCTTTCAGTGCCTGTCAAGTGGATGGCACCAGAGTCCCTGGCAGACCACGTTTACACGAGTAAATCGGACGTTTGGAGTTTCGGTGTCCTGCTATGGGAATTAGTGACATTGGGAGCATCCCCTTATCCCGGTGTCGATGTGCATAATCTTTATAACTTACTGAAGGCCGGTTATCGAATGGAGAGGCCAGCAAACTGCTCCACCCAACTGTAAGGCCCCATTGAACTGTCAATCGTTCATTAATTCTCATTTTTTTGTTGCACGTTTCTGAAGAATTTTTTCCCATCGTCGAAACTATGAAATTTGGCACTAAAACAGCGATTTTCTGGTGTCAAATTTTCCGAATAAATTGTACAGGACTTAGAAAAATAGCAAAAACAATGAAAACAGTAACCAAAATCGTCAAAATTGGTGTTTTCACGCCTGACTAACAAGCTGACAAATCTTGCTATAGAATTGAATGGAGAAAAGATGATCGATCATAATCTGTCGACAAAATACACACTCTGTCTTTCCGACCAGATACAAATTGATGGTTTCGTGTTGGCACGACGAGCCTGGCATGAGGCCATCGTTCAAGGAGCTCACCTGTCATTGGGAACGAATGCTCGAAGATGGGGTCGAGTATCTCGACCTGAATCCTCGCACTGTCCACAATCAGGCGTATTTCGCATCACTTCATGCGCTGGACAGTCCTACGAGTGAGTTTTGTCTGCTCATATTTTCCTTGTTTCTAGAATCTGAAAAATATTTTATTAAAAAAATAGCTTCATAAATGATGTTTTACAACATTTTTGTTGGTAGGGACGAAAAGATAAAAAGTCTCGGTTCAATGGTTGAGCAGTGGAAAAATCGTTTTCTATTTTCTTTCCAAACGTTCTCGACCAACGAAGAATTTACTCGTCAGTAAAAAAGAATCAATTATCAAAAGTTTGAAGTCGCGATGATTTCTTAGGGATCGAAAAGTATTTTTTCTCATTTTGAAGCCTTTTTTTTGATCGAATTTAATGATTTTGAACGATCAAAAAAATTTTTCTTAGATTTTGAAGTTTTATCCAACGAAAATGTTTTTCATTCGCAGGTTCCAGTGTCGAGGGTATGACGAATGGAAACTTGAGTATAATAAGGACCGAGGCATTCAACTACATGAGCAAACCATCGGAGGAGCCGATTAAAAAGTGTGACAAAGTTGACAAGCTGCAGGCACTTTGGCACGAGCCGATAGCATCGTTTCCTGAAGAATCAGGAAAATGCGCTCCGGCATCGTACGAGAACGATCGTACGGTGAATATCAACGCGAATCACTACGAGAGTCCGATTAAATTGCGGAACTTGAGTGTCGCGAGTAACAGCGAGAACGATCTCAAGACGCCGAGCAACGAGAGGCCGCAGTCCTACATTGACATGGCTGGTAAAAGGGGGCAAAATGGTCACGACGATTTGTTGATGTTCAATAACATCGATCGAATCGATAAAGACGATCGAGCGAACAGTCAAACCAAGCAGTGAGCTTATTGCCACATCGATCTCGTTGACTCGATCGAAGAATGAGAAAATACTAGCCTGGAATGGCGAAATCTTCGTGGAGAAACCGTCGAAACGTCTCCGAAGAAAAGGTGAGAAAAAAGAAAGAATTATTTTTGCAAATATCGAACAAATTTCCGGAGGATCTCTCGTGGTTAATTCCCCTCGGAAAAATGCAGAAAAATCGGATACTTTTTCGAAAATATTCAATAAAATCTGCTCCGATCACAATAAAATGAAATGTGCTCGAAAACAAACCTTAAAAAAGCACTTCCGATGTCCCGGAAGTGGCGAAATCGAAGTTATTCGAGAATTGAAAAAAAATCATGTCAGAACTCAAAGATTTTGAGGAATTCGAAGGAGTGGAGCGAACCGAGTAATCGAAAGTCAAGTCGACAGGAGGAAATAGAGAGAGAGAGAGAGAGAGAGAACACATTACCTGATCGTAGGATAAGTAACTTTTATTTAACTCGAGATCTATGAAAATTGAGACTAGTCTTTCTAACCGAAGTTACGAGTTATAAGTTGAACGAGGCGAATCAAAATCCCAAATAAAATGAAGATAAATGATAAGTCGACGAAGAAATAGTGGAATAATCGAAAAAAAATCGAATGGGAGAAGCGATCTCAAGGAATCTTGATTATTCAATTCACGAAGCATTTGAAGGACCAAGCGAAGAGGCTCGATGGAAATTCACCAAAAAGTGTGCAAAGTCCAAACGAATGAATCGAGATTCGTACCAAAATCAAGATAAAAACAAATAACCTCTGACCTATTTTTATCGTATTTAATACCGTTACGTAAACTAATTGAAATTCATGAAAATAATGGAAATAATATCGATTCAATTAAAAACGAATCATAATAATAATGATGATAATAATGGAGGTAGAATTGGTGAAATATTGCGAATGATTGACCGACGCGAATCTTGCATCTACGTAGATAGTCTCTAGATCTATATTAACACACATATTTATATAATTCTCGTTGAATTTTGTATTTTATGAAAGAAGAAACAAGCAAATCCCATTTTGTTCATTCAGCGAGTTCGTGACTCGCCGGTTTATGCTTCCTATTAATTGTATTTCGTTGAGCTCGTACAGTTTGAAAAAAAAAAGTGAAAAAAGTCGTCTCCGTCGTCTAGAGAACACTCAGAATACGATTGACGTTTCATTCAAAAGCTTTTTTTCCTGATTTTTTCCTGAATAAACCAATATCGAAAGCGAAAGACTGCGTTTCCCGTACCTTAATGACAGACTAATAAAAATAACGTCATTATTTTGTACTTCTAACGTTTAGAATTAATAATGACGAAAGAAAGAATATAAACATTCCACTATAAATACTATTTATTATACGATAGAATATTCTCGTGTAAAAATATAGAAATATATATGTAAATGTAAATTACATAGCAAGTATGTCGTCAGACAATTGTAATCGTGATGTAATTTTTATGAAAATGTAATGCAAACTCTGACGAAGTTGTAATGCACCTTGGGCGATAAAGCATCCTGTGCACAATTCAGCTTTTTCAAAATTTTTCGAATATGACGTGACGAATAAAGTGCTAACTTTCCAAAGGTGAAACCTGTTGAATACTTTTGTATTTATTTGTACTGATGCTCCTCGAAAGTCAGTCTGACAATTGAGATTGGGAGACTGGACGTGAGGGTGGCAGATATTCTTGTATGTGGAAGAGATCGAAGGCATTGAGCAATGGATCAACGGTGTTGAAGGCTGCTGAAGGTAAGCACTAAAGTGCAGTAAAAAAAAGAGAAATTGGGTCTGAAAATGCTTCAATTTTTGTGGTTCAGAACGTTTGGAAATGGAATAAGATCGTTGGACGAAAATTTGACAGAAATACTTCGTTACGGGTCACTCGATCTGTAGCTCTTGGAAGGAGGGGAAAATTGGTTTTTAGTTCCTGCTTCCAGCACGTTTTGACGGTCGTTGTGGTCGAGCATCGATCATCAGAGCAGCTAACCCACGTTTTAACACTCGGTGTTTGTCCGTTCAATCGCAATTTGAAGACATCGGTAAGTACCTAATTCTTCATATTTTATATTTTTTTTTAAATGTGCGGAACATGCCATTCGGCGTTTGGAAATGTGCTCGAGCTGGACCGTTCAGAAATCAAGAATTGACTGGATGACCAACTCGGTCTTTTATTGCATGTAAATAGATGAAACTTGCCATTGATTCAAAAAAGAAAAATCAAAAAAGCGTACCCAGTAAGCACAGTATGGCTGAATTCGTAAAAATAATGAAATATCAGTGAATTCGAGTTGATTTTTTTTTACTGGTCATTGACTGATCGACTGCAGGCGTGAGTATGCAACAATCGATTGAGGCTGCAGATTTCAAACGCGACTTTTTTAAGGCTCGTCGTTTACAGCAGTCAGAAGAGCGAAGATGGAGTAACTGCTTTTCAGTATCTAAAGGCAAAGAAAAATTCCGATTTTTGGCTGTATTCAAAGAAGAAAATCGAAACGAAAATTGGATAAAACGCTTCGAGCCTTACCGTGATGAACATTCCCAACGACATCGTGTAAAAACTTCCAGCTGCCAAACCCATCGGTCTACGTGTCCGTATCAGGGACATGGTTATCAGAGAAGCCACCGAAGAAATGTCTTTCTCATCCTCCCACCCCGAAAACCATTGGCTCGTTGCCAAAGAATCACTCTTCACAGTGTTGAGGAATGAGCGACAATTCGATATTAATTCGAGGGATTGAATCATTGATTGCAAAACGATGAATTACCTCGTAGATCAATGCATTGCCGAACCAGCACCAGCACCAAAGTTGACAAAAGACGGAACCGAAGAAAACAGCGTACTGCGCGAAACTTGAATTTTCATTGGCACCCTGGAACCGATTTATTGACAGTGAGTGATCCACTCGGTTGCCTGCTTCTAGAAACTCGAGTAACCGAAGAATTATGAAAAACGAAATTACTCACGAGCACTGCTTGAAAAGCAACGAGACAAATCATGCTCGTACTTGCGCACAATTGGACGAGCATTCCTGAGCTGAATAATTCGTTGATGTCATCAACGATCCGAATCAACCGATGATGGTGCTTGACACAAGTTTTAAAACGCTTATCAAAACTATCCTCAGATTCGGTGCTTTCTTCCGAACAGAATGGCACGAAAGTACGAATAACGAAGTCGTCTTCTGCGCTGATAAAGCTTGTGGCTAAACTGCTCTCCGGCAATCTGAGGTAGCCACGCTCGCTCAATGAATTCCGACAGTTCATGTAGTTCGATCCGAGAATTTGTAGCTGCAGAATTGTGTACCTGCAAAAACCCATTACTACAATGTCCATCACCCAAATCGCGGTTACAATCGACGTTAAGGCGGTCGCTTCAATGGAAAATGCAACTTCGTGCATCGGCGAGACCCTCGAGTCGAACGGATACTTGGCACGAATCGGCAACGAGCCGTTCTCCGTTGGTGGAAATATGACCGAAGCGGCTATCAGAAAAGCTCCGATGCTCCACAGGATGAAGACTGTTCCCATTTCATAGAGAACGAAACTTTTGACGAGAGTCACGACGGCTTTATCTGGCGAAAAAAAAAACAAAATCAAATAAGCATGAATCACTGTAAAATCTTTTTAAAGGCTTCAAACCAAATCTTTACCTTTATCACCGATTATTTCTGATTTCTGGACTCACCGGACGAGCGAAGTAACATCCGGACGGGCTCGTAAATCCTATTCATTAAATGTTCGATCCTATCACGCCGCAATTGAAAGTTTATGAGTTTGAAAATGACGATCAATGCACCAACGATGTAGCAACCGTCGTCAGTCGCCATCACCAAGTCCCTGTAGTTTTCACAAAGATCGGCGATGACCGTACCCGTGTACGTGAATATTATTGCGAACATGATTTTGTTGTACAGGAAATAAAGGAACTTTGAAATTCCCGAAGACTCTGAACCCGGGGCCCAGAAACTGAAAAATCTGCGATGAAATAGCAGTAAGAACAGATGAAAAAATGGATTATCCTTTTTTGGACTGATCTTCCACCTCAGAGCTGCGAAGTTAGCCTTCTGTATTGCCCTGTGAGGAATAACCCTCAAGTCCATAATGATCGCCAAGGGAGAGGACACGACCACTGGAGCGAAATCGAGGAGAAAGTCCCCACCATGCTCAAGCAAGTCTCGAGAACTCGCGGATTAAAAATTCATCGCCAATTTGAGCAAAAAAATTCACTGCATAAGTCAGTGGGTGTAATTTTCTAAAACGGTTGTATGGAAAATGGCACTTTCCGGACACTCGCCATCTGTTATTCTCCCTTCGTTCCTCCTTGCTCTTTTTGAAGATTCGACGAGAACAAAGCGTCATGGCACGAAGAATTGATTTCTATAGGGAATTCCAAATTGATACCTGCTGAAAAATATTGTAAGACGAGCAACACGTTTCAACCGAGATTTCCAAACGACACATCCCGCGTTGACTCCCTCGAAGCCCCACCGTATCACAACCTGCAATCACTGCCCCTCTTTTCCATTACGTATCGCTGGTTTACCGCCGTGTATGAAAGTCAAACAAAATCAATATTTTAGGACTATGCATAAAATACTTTCGACCACTTTTCCTTTCCCACAGAAATACGAATCGGGAGCTATAATTTTCGAAAAATTTTACTCCCACACCTTTATTCACGATGCCTCTCCAAGCACGAACACGCAAAAGATGAGAAAAGTATTGCTGCACGAGCATCCGAATTACCAGACATTAGAGAAGAAAATCCGAGAAAAAATCGATTTTTTCTTGATTCTATATATCAAAGGAATAGAACGTTGTAGAAAATCGTATATAATATTCGGTACTCTTCTGCTTTTGCGCAAAGCCGAAACGAGGTTTTTCGGGGGTGAAAAAAAAGAATCGTTCGGGCATACGGGATTCACCCTTTTTCATGGACGTCGTGAAGTGTCTGAATGTGAAGAAAAATGACGTATGAAAGGAACATATTCCTGAAGGTAGGATTGATAGGAATATAATGGAATGAAGTTGGCTCTGTTTGGCGCAATTCAAATTTGGCACAAAATTTCTGTCCATAGCCTTTAGAATATTATTCTTCAGTCAAGTGTTAAACACGCATTATAAAAATATTTGCTTATAAAATATTGCTAAAAACTATTTTTTTTTTTAATGTTTTATAAATTCAACTGATCAATTCGGAATTCATCAGTAGTATTTGGCGGTGTGTAAAATAAAGTCTCACTCTCACCCTTGTCACCGAGTAAATTGAGCTCGTCAATATTGATCACATAGTAGCTTTCTTCGCCACTTTGTTTCTCTCGAATTTTTTCGTTTTTATTAGGCTCGAGGAGCATTTTTGAAGGTAATTCCGAGGGTAAAAGCACGGTTGAAAGAGTGTCTTCGGTTTGGGGACCTGAAAACAGGGATTGTGATTTTAAAAAAATTTCAAACACGATTCGAAGGAAGAAAAATCATTGAAATTCATGCAAAACTCATATTTTCGTTAAAATAGAACGTCAAAAGTCTAAGGAAAAACAACGCAATCAATGAGTGAAAAGAACCTCACCAATTTCTTCGCAAAGTGTCGATTTTTCGGAACAATCTCTCGGTATTTGGACCATTGCGACTTTGATAGCCTCGGCAAATTCGACGCCCGAAACTCCGAACAAACGTATACGATCAACAGCGTAAATATTCCTCACGAATTTTTCCAGCTCTCCGGGCATTTCAAAACGCCTCATAAGTCTTGCCTCTTCAGGCAAATCATCACGTTTGCAATAAGGAAATTGTACGACGAAATATCGCTTATTTCGTCTCGGATAATTCTCTTTTAGTAAACGCAATGCATGATTGTCAACGTTCCGATAAATGTGGGGCACTACTTTGCCTCCGGACGGTGGAGACGTTGCTATGACGATCACATCGGCATCTCGAAATGCTGAGTTACACCAGAGGCCGGGATCCTGGATTAGAAATCAAATATGGGAAGAAGAATGTGAGTAAATTTCCAATAAAATCAAATATCAATAGCAATGTCGATAAAGCTGAAAAATGGATTTTTCACATGAAGAAAATCTAAGACATTCTCATAATTGTAAACTATTTGAGTAATTATAAACATTTTTTTTCTCTTATTGAAAATAATAAAGTGGAAAGTTTAAAATGAATTATTATATGATTAATAATCGAACGCAAGTGTTGAAAAACGAAAAAAAAAGTTGATGTTCACCTTATTGGCAGTTTTAGGAATATCGAGCATATCAATCATGGCGTTAATATTACAACTTCTCATGTACAAAGCCAATTTTTGCATGACGTCGATATGGGCCGTATGAGTGGGCGAATATACCAGAAGACAATTAGTTCTCCGGTATTGTTGTTTAGCGAGTGAATTTTTCATGTATAATTTGTAAGCGTAATACATGGCGTAAAGAATTGCAGGTGGAATCCATACGACGCTGATTATCATTAAGACTAAACGACGAGCGGATTGTTCTGGGAATAAAAATGATTTTTCGATGTAAATACATTTTATTCATTAGTTAATGAATATTGCTGAAAAGCTGTTTCTCTCACTTGTACTTATCGCGGGTGATGTGCTATTGACACAACCTTCTTTTCCACAGAAAGGATGCACAGCCGCTACTTTAAAATAATGAACACCGTCAACGACAGTGAAGTTATAACGAATCTCTTCTTCTCCATTGTGTTTCAATTCCAAACTGACTTCACTGTTTGTATGATTATTTATCATCCATACTTTGTAATCGGTGACATTAAATTCTTCTGGCAACGGTTGAATGTGCAATAACAGTGATCCCGGGTTGGATACATCAATGTAGAAAAATGGTTTAAACGTCCTCACATCATTGATACTTTCATCTGCATTGTGACATAAATGAGGAGATTTTTCTGAATTTTATTATCTTCAGAAATTCATTTTTTTCATATAAACCTTTTGCATAAAAATTGAATTGCTTCTTTTCAAGCTCATAAAAATTGGAATAGAAAAACTGAATTTATAATCATGAATTTGATCTCACTGTTCGGTAAATCAAAATATTTCAGAATTGTTTGCTAACACAGATATTTCGAATCTCAAAACTACTTTGTGTCAAAGTTAAAAAACTCACCAATTTCCATATGTCTTGGTACAACGAAAACCAATTTTCGACTGTACTCAAAATCTTTGCCAACTACTAAGTATTGCAAGCGGTAGGGAGTTGCTTCAAATGTTTCTTCCGCAAATGGACAAGAAAAAAATATTTCAGGAAAAAGAGTTTCCTCGTTTTTGGGATGAATATCGATTTCAAAGCAATCGGCATGACGATAATTACTTGCATCTTGATATCTCGCAATTAACCCTGTTGAAAGCATAACATATCCATTATAATATCTAAAGAGAGGTTAGATAGATTCACAGGGAAATCACAATAAGTTTTCCATTCAGATAGCATTTACACAGTTTGAAGTAATTCATAGATCCTAAAGCAATGTAACTATTGACAGATTCTTACTGTTGAATGCGATGTCACTAATAGAAAGATTGAATGCTGTAGTTCTTCCTTGAAATTTGCCAAAATCTTTGACATAAGTGGAAAGTCTAAATTTCCCTAGGGATTCACTGCCCGCAGGTGCGAAGCCCAAGTTTTCAAAACGCAGATTGACGCAGTCTGTAAGATAATACTTTGCTAAAAAAATTCTAACATTGACGAACAAACAGAGATGTTCTTACCTTTGCCTCTTTGAATCGGTGTGTACAAACATTGCTGTCCTGGGGCTTGGAGTTCCGTACCCTAAAACACGAGGAATGGCATAACGACAAACTTTGATTTTGGAGATTTCCACCACTTGAGAGGTTACGTTTCTTTCCTCACCTTGTGACAGATGTCCGAGTAACAATCGGACGCTAGAACTCTCGATGTCAAACATATCGCAGCACTGAGTATTATTACAAACATTTTTGTAGGTTAAAAAATGAAGTTTTTGTCAGAATCGTAATAATCTACGATCCTGCATTTTCCGCGTGTCGCGAAAAATTTGTTGTCTGTCTTACACTATCGCTCACGAAACATCACTGTACGATTTGTCGGTGACGAGTTTATTAATATTTTTTTTCGAAATAACATCGCTTCGTTGTCTAATTATATAACGTATACATTGATCTACGCATCAACTCATCCCAGTCATCAGCTGGGCAACAGAGCAACCCGGGAAACCAAAGGAAGTGGGGGCAACGAAGATAACTTGATTCGTTACTTTGTCACGACTGGAACGCCAACTATCGGCTAACACGTCAGTTGACATAACGCAAAGAAGAAAAGATTCAGAAATAATAAAAACTGTAAATACGCTCAACCATTCCATCAAGATAATAATGAAATGACCAAAGTTTTCGTGTATTTGCACGTGAATTTGCAACTATTTCGTCAAACGATTCAAAATATCAAAGTTTTTGATAAATAAATATACAAATTGTGAGTCGAAATAGCGTTAGTGCTCGCTCTTCAGCTTTCAACGTGGAAATCGAAAGATCAGTAAAATTCTGTCTGCATCAACAATATAATTACGAGAGACAATATAAACTCATGGAACGACTCATAAAACAAATTGCTCTTTTGAAAATTAATGTCCCGAGAGGAATAACCGGTCAGGGAAAGTTGCCATAATAAAAGGGTAGAAAGTGTAATAGGGAAATAAAGAATGAATAAAGAAAACACAATATACCTAGTGACTGTGTGTACTCTATTAAGTTCTAAAACTCATTTATTACAAATTACGCTATTCCATTACGATTAAATGATGAAAAACACGAGAGTAAAAACGGTTGTTTTTCATTATTGCATATAGAAAGCACGATTAACCAACAAAAATAAAACAAACTTTAAAAATGCACCATAAAACCACAAATAATAATCGAATTCAAGCTCACGAAGTATTTGATTTTGAAAAATCGGCGACTGAGTTCAATTTATCACTCAAGGCCATTGGATTTGTCGAAATGTTTCTGGAGTCCCTGCCAGCAGAGATTATAATCTTTGTCAAGGCTTTCGGTGCTCAAAGCCCACTCGGTCAAACGTAAACACAATGACGTTTCGAACATAAACGCCATTGTACCATCGGCGACGCGTTCTGGCTTCAATTTACATTTCGATGCAGCTTCAAAACACTGGGCATCCGGTCCATGCGGTGTCATCATGGTGTGCAACGAAGCTCCTCCAGCTTGAAATCCTTCCTCCTTCGCTTCGTAACGACCCTTGATCAAACCCATGAATTCGCTCATGCAATTTCCTGAAATTAAATAACAATTTGTCGATAAGTAACGATACAACCAGAAAATATACAAAATTCTTTTTTTAATTCGCTGTCCTAACGAAAATACTCCTGACTGAAAAATATTCATACTTTTCACTGAATAATTACAGAATTAATAATTATCATTTCAATTTATTCAAATTAAGGCAGGCTTCTATATCTCGACAAACTTTCTTTCCAAAAATCGTTGCAGCTGCCATTTTTTTCGAGTTCCAAACCATTTTGATGTCGCACTGCAACCAAAAGATTTCCTTAAGGGGGGACCCTTGAATAAACAAAATTATTTCTCACTGCCCAGACTGAGTCATCGCAAGAATTCAGCGATACAAACTTTAAATTTTTCCCGTTTCTTTTTTAAAAAATGCTGACCGCAATTTTTGTAAATCCTTCGTTTATCACGTTGAGAAAAAGCACCACTCGAATTTCACATTTATTTCAGAACGAGCAAATTTTTGACACATTCGTTCGAAAAATCGTTCGAATGGTTAAAATGCAAAATCGGTTAATCGTCGATGGAAATTATATCGAAACTCTCTTTTTAAGCTCGATAGTATAGAAAGTTTGGAAAGAGGGGATGAAAAAACGAAACTGATTTGCGTTTTTACTCCACATGATGCGTGACCCTGGACAAGGGAAATTAGCAAAGAAACGGTGCCCACGAGAGGAGCGAATGCGAATAAAAATTCTTTAAGGGGGCCATACTGTTGTTCACGAAGCCGAGGAATGATTGACATTCCCCGGAATCAGGGATGCGACGTTGAATTCCGTGGGTTTTCTCTCCTCGATTCCAAACCGAGCCATGCACACACACACACACACACTCGCCCTCTCCCTTTTTCTGTTTCGCTGTTTGTCGGAGTTGTACCGTAACGAAGACACGCTCGAAGCCGCTTGACCGAGCCCCTTAAGTGGTGACCAGTGGACTTTCGTGTGCCTCGTAGAGGGAATTAAAAAAAGAGAGAAAAAAAAATCCCTTTCTTTCAACGCAATTATACAGGATCGATTTTCACTGTTTCGGACTCTCGTAACGGAAAACGTTACTTTTTGTACCGATCGCGTGAAAATGAACGTTGGCACTGAATCGTGATGATTCACGTTGTTACGACGATCGCTGCTGTCGAGGGAAAATCGAGCAAGTTGCGAATTGCGAACTCGGCTGATCGGAATTTGGGAACTCTCGTCGCTGGTATGGCGCATCGAGCTTTTCGACTTTTAAATAATACTCACGGTGATAGTACGGCGGACGAAAAGTGTTCTCCTGCACAGACCATCTCGGAGGAAAAATAACGAAATCGGCGACGGCGGTTCCGGGTTTGGACGACGGGCACGTCAGGACTGTGAAGATGGATGGATCCTGAAAAGAGGCATCGAGAATTTCGATGACACGAAAGCCGCGAGAAGATCTTCAATGATTCAAAAGAATCATCAGACTCGGGAATACTCTAGTAAATAAAAATTTAGTAAACCGTTTTTCTCCGAGCCGAGAGTTTCGGTCTTACGAGCAAAGCTCCGTAACGACTTCAAGGCTACTTACGCAATGGTCAAACGAGACGGAATTGATGACCATGAAACGTGCCAGATCGTATTTGTAGGGGACGTAATTTCCGTGCCATGCGACAACGTCAAACGGACTGTGCTCCTGCGACGCCTCGAAATACTTGCCTTGATACTTGCAACCGATTTTGTAAGGGACCTCGCGATCCTCGTACCAGGCAACGGGAGTCAGGAAATCTCGAGGCTGAGCAAGGCCGTTCGCTCCTGAGAGAGAGAGAGAGGGAAGGAAAGAGAAATCGTTTGAAAGAAGATTCTTCGCTGGGCGAGAGATCGTTCGCCTGATTACCGATCGGTCCAAGAGCCGGCAGTTGAAAATGGTTGTCATAAACTTCGAGAACGTAGCCTCTCGAGGGGCCGGAAACCCCCACGGAGAACTTCATTCCCTGTTGGATCACGCAGATCTCGTCCGGTTTGCATCGGATCTTGCCGAACTCGGTAGCGATTTCCAGTTCTCCGAGCTGAGGCACTGGAATCGTTGGGGAATAAAAATCTCGTTGGTAAAACGGGCGAACCTGATTTTATGCTAAAATATTATAAAAACCGGAGTCCGCCGATGCTTGTTTCGTGTGCTTATGAATGCGCGTTTATTTTTATCAGTGAAGCAAGGATCGAGTCTCCTCACTCGAACGCTCATTATTCACGAGGGGAGCACATTTTTTCTCAACACTTTATCCCCCCTCGAAATTCACAGCTTCCTTCTTCCCGATACGCAACGACCTTGGTTGAGGGGAGTCCTGCTTTAGGGAGACAAACAAATCGAGCGTTTTTCATTTTCATTAATTTTTCTTTCATATTAACCGAGGGAAAGCCGAAAAAAATGCGAAATTCTATATTACCAGCACGTTGAAGTGATATTCTTCTCCTTTAGAAGGCTTATTTTAAAACTCGCTAAAAGTATGGAATCTCGCAATTTTTTCGGGTTTTTATAGGTTCGTATGGAAGGAAAATATATATGAAAATGGGAAAAGAATTTGGAATTTTTGTCACTGACAATAATTACGATCTCTCCACGTTGTACGCAGCTGAGAAACTTGGCGCCTAAACCGTGTACAAATTAGTATTTCTCACATGAAAAAAACGTTTTTGTACTCTTGAAATATCCTTGAAACTATACCGAAAAGTGCGCGACGCCGAGTTATTTTCGTCTATCAATAAACGCTCCCGAAAACAATCGATTTTTTGTCTTTCTAAAGCGGGACCCCCCTTAAAGAATTATACAGAAGCTGTACTCTCGTCCCGAAAAAATTGCTCTCTACCGATGAGGAAATCTCCATCGGCGTTATAAAAGGCTTTATCTCCCATGGAAACGTTGCACAGATAAACGTGAATCTCCGCTCCATTTCGCAAACTCGGATCACCGGCCCCACAAATCGTATGAAGACCGTCCACAAAGTCCACGGTTTCTTGACCACCAGGCAACTCGAATGCTCTCCAACGAAGCTGCAATTAAATGGATCACTCTTACCACGGCATACGCATGTACTCGGCGCTTTTTATTCTTCCATCAAATCACCCTGATACACACGAGAAAACGTGAATTCGCGACAATTTAACGAGCGTGGAATGCTAACCATTTCGAGTCCGAGTTTTGTTGCTTACTTTACTGGCTGACGCTGCTCGGACGTATTACAATCAAGCTCTCAATGTGCACTTTCACGTGCTCTCGGAAACGTTTCTACTCTTACGAGCTCGTCGCATCTTTTTCTCAATTTTATTTTACTGCGACGTATCAAGAGCTTTCTTCAAACATGCAATTTTTGTCGCGTGCTCTTCGATTTTATTCGTATATTTATAAAGGTTAAAATTTTAATAGTTTTTTCTCAACTTTTGAGTCGAAAACGATGGAAAAATTGAGGTTTTCATTAACTTTTCGTACAGCCAATGAAAAAATACGTTTCTATTTGAATTTTTGATTTTAACTGGAGTGACAGAAGAGATCGAGTGCTCGATTTTCTTGTTTTTTTCACGAGTTTTCGACGCAATTGGACGAATCCGTTTTTCATCGAATCATCGCTGACTGACTGACCGTGAAAACGGTTTCGCGCTCCACGCGAATTCGAAATTCAATTTTCAGTTTTTCCGGAATTTCTAATTTCGATTATTCCTTAACGATACGATGAGCTTTCTCGAAGGAGATTAGTACGTCGAGCTTACCGGATTTGGATCAGGCAAAGTTTTGTCCCAATCTCGTCGAAGCCTGGACGCTAATTTCGGATCATGTTTGTAAGGACCGTGACAAACGGATGGTCTCATTCTGTAAAACCACGTCCTCTTGTTTTCTCCTCTCGGCGCTGCAATTTACCAATCACTTCAAAATTACACGCCGCTTCCCTCGATCGTTTGGGCGCAGGTCGCACGCTCGTAGTGCAAATATGTACATGGACAATAAAAAAAAAAAAAAAAGAAAAAGAAAAAATGGTACAAATCTGCACGCTTTTCTAGTTTTATGATTATTAAGGCGGTTTCCTACGCCGGGGAAATTGAGGAATGTACAAGGTGCTCCGAAAACTTCATCAATCTTTTCATTTTTCATCCAATGTCCAAACTCGAGAAGCAAATAATTTTTCCTGCTTTTTTGATATTTTTTAATGAAAAAAAAGTTCAAAAAAGTTCAAAAAAGATCAAAAAATTTGTAAATTCGAGATTAAACATGTTTTTTTATACTTCCGAGGTCCCTCTCGGGACACCCTGTACATCCGTACACTTTCAAGAGTTCTTGAATGACGTACCTCAATTAACGTTGAAAGGCAACAATTTACTTACCGGTAAACGCCGTGCCGGACAGTTGTTCGGCGTAAAGACCGTACGGACACTTTTGCGGTGTGTTCTGAGCGGCCGGAAGCGAGCCCGGGCAACGAGGATCCTCGCTGGCGAATTCCCCGCCGAAGCCCGATAAATACTGCAAATTAGTTGGCTATTAGCATTAACGCTTTTATTCCCGAGGGCCTTAAAACTGGCGATATCTCGCGAGCGCTCTGAATTTAAGGGCGCAATTAATCCGCGCGCCGAGTACAAAGTTTGAGTGAAACTTTTCATTTTTTTTCAACTCCTAGACGAACTTTTTCCCTCAAAGTGGGTCATGCCCGTCGATTCAGAATGCGAGTTCGATGTTCTCGCGGTTTTCCAGGCCTCGAGAAGTGAACAAAAATCTTGGAAAAATCAACGAAAGCACGAATGAATTAAGTTTTTTAATCCCATATAAATTCTTCGAAAGAAATTTTAATCACTGGCACATCGGTCAATATTCGGATCACTCAAACCTCAATAATGTCCATCCGATTATAAAATCCGCAGAAACAATGAAAAAACAAATCAACGAGTAATCGATTAACGCAATTACAACGTCGAATTGCAAGAAGACCTTATCAGGACCGTAATCAGAATCGACACAATCGTCGCTCGCAACGACTCGATCCGCGTGAGCCGCGAGTCCGCTCGATTGAGCGCGATTTTTTAGGATTTTTACAGCGGTTTTACGAGATGCGCACCTTAAGATTTTCCATCGCGTTGTGATCGAAGCTGCTGAGCGAAGCTCTCAACGAGACTAAATACGGAGGAGTGATATCGGGCGGGGGGATTTTATAGCGAGAGAATACCGGACGACCTTAGATTCATTGGCGGTGTCAACAGGATCGTTGATGATAATTATAAATTCAAAAACGTGTTTACTCCGACGCAGAGACGCAGGTCGCTCGACCAATGGGCTTGAGAGGAGCCGAAGGCACGACCGCGTTGCCTGACCGCTCGGACGATCACGGCACCGGTTGATGCTCCGCCCTTTTTTTCTCTTCTTTTTCTCCCATCTTAAATATTTTTTTATCTTCGGCTCGTGTGTTGAAATCACTACGATTTATCGGAATGTTGCTCGTGCGACGAGCCTCCGAGGGACGAGAGTCGGGAGCGAATAAGCTCGAGAAAATTCCAGCGGCTCATATAAGCGTGCGTCGAAAATATGATGTTTCCTCACTCCGTTATTACGAAGAATCGCGCAGCACGCTCCTGCCGCGACGTGTATCATTCGGGCGACAATGTTAAACGTTCTGACACGCATTTTCTCCTCGGGACTTTGTCATTTCGTCAAACACTCGAACGAGTGAAACTCACGGTGCGAGTCCTCTTTTTTATTCGATGCGAAAAACCCGAGCCGCTTTGGAATATCGAAAGGAACGTTTATACGAGGCAGCGAAATCCTGATGGGCTCATCAGCTAAGTCATTGTCGTTAAGGCTGTGCAATATACGACGTTTCGTGCCTGCGACCAGCCTTTTTTCCTGGCTCCCTGCTAACAAAAGACTCGCCGCTGATCATCCGTTGATTTATCTCCCCTCGCGACTCTTCGCATTTTATTTTCCCTCCCAACCACAGTGCTGCAATCATTTCCAAACTGGAAATCTTCGTCGCAGAAGCCTTTTCTAATTACGTTGGAAAAAGGACTCGTTTCCGGAGAGCCGCTGACTGCAGTTTGCTTTTTCGAGTCGCCATAAAAACACGGGTAATTGGGAGAACGAATTCCAGGGGAAAAAGAAAGAATCGTTGAACGTGACTGAATTGAAGGTTTGTCAAAAAATCGTAATCGATTACTTCGCTCGTATACTCTCGGCGTTAATCTCGTCAGCCAAATATTAACCGGTTGTTATAAAATCGTGTTGATTTCGTCACGAGTGAATAAATTCTGGTCACTAGGATTAGAAATGGCATAAAGTGGGTTTAAATCAAGCGCACTGTCCCGGACCGAGTGACACAGTGAGTAATTTAATCGTGAAATAATTCACGTTGAGATTGTTCGTTGTAAAAAGTCACGCGACGAGTGCACTTGCAGGGAGAGCAGGAGACGTAATTCCTTATGGAAATGCGGTGGTCCTTGCTCCAACTCTTTACTTCGTCCAGTTCCACTCGAGCGTCTCTCACGCGCGAGACGAGGATAAAATACGACGCCGCTCTCTCGGCTGCTCTTATCGTTTGTTCACAGTTGAAAGGGTCCGAGAATCGAACCCGTTATTTTCAGACTTATGCAACATTTGTATTCGTCGACAAGAACCAACTGGTTTTCCGGCTCAACACAAACGCGAGCGTGCACGACCAATTTTTCTTCCCCGCTACCGAAATTCACTTTATTATCATTCGGAAATAAGTGAACGGAGACTTTTAATCTAGCTCGCTTCATCCTCGCGGGGTCGGCGAACTCGAGATTACCCGAAACCGGAATTTTTCCAGTGACACGAGATCGGAATAAAATATTCTTTCTTGTGATAAACAGAAACGAATTTGCTCGAGACAAAAAGTCCGGAAAGAAAAACTTTAGAACGTCACTTGTTTTGATACTCTCGACATTTTTGTATTTAAGGAAACTCTCGCTGGAGCGATGCTCAAGTCTATTTCATCTCGGGGCTTTGACATAACGCAGATTTTATTGTTCGATAATATTTAATGTATTTCCGGAGAAAGGTGGTCCGCGGATGCGGAGCATTCCCAAGTCCAATATTTCAGAGTCGACGCTCGATGGTCACGCCGATGAGGGGGACGCGGAGGATGGAGCGAGCACGAAGAATTTCGCGAGTTTTCACTTTTCTTCTCGCCGTTTATTCGTAAAAAAAGGAACGTAGTTTAGCATTAAATTAAACATCGCGTGACAAAATAGGCTGTAAAAATGCGTTGATCCTTCCTGCTTTCGTTGACCTAATCGAAGGAGCACTCAGGTTTCAACGCTTCGATAATTTCTGATTGATCGAAGCGCTCATTAAATCGTAGCAAATGTTATAATTATAGCGCGAGAAGCAATCGCGAGTGAATAGATTGGACCGGAACGAGCTGATAAAAATCTCCGTATCACGGAACGAGAGAACGTCAAATGTGCTTTGGTCAAGTGGCTAAAACAGGTCCACCAAACACGAAACTTTTTTGCGCCTTTCTCTTGCAGGGTGGTGCGAATTATTTTTCGTTGTGGGGCTAAAATTGAATGAAAAGTGAAAGGATCCGTCGAAGGGGTCGTCCGAGAGCTGCCAAAAGCCCACAAAATTTCCCCACCGAATTGTTCCAAGTTTTCACGACATTTCTCAATTTTTCTCCCCGCAAACTATAATCGATCAACAAAACAATTGGCCGTTTCCAATAAAAAGCTTGAAAAATCGACTTTATTTTCGAAATATCGGTGCACACATTGTCTTGAATTCTGATCGAGCCTCATTCGACGTAACTTCCTCGATCGGAGCATAATTAGAATTGCATCAGAGTTAGAAACCCGCGGCATCGTGGTAGAGCAATAACAGCCAAGAAAGAGAGTGTAAAAGAGGAAAAAGAGACAGAGGAAGAGCGAGAGAGAAAGAGCTTTAATACGCGAGTGGGGAAAGACCGGCGAGGAGCCGCTTTACAGTTAGACGAAGATTGCGCCAAGAGGGGAGAAGCGAGGAGAAAAATAAAGATGAAGCGAGTGAAAAGATTCCTCGCGAGAGATGAGAATCTTTCTCAGCGATGTGTGCGTGTCTTGTCAGAGTTTAACAGGCACTGAAGCACCACCAGAAACACCAGCTGATGAAGAAAGAGGGACGTTGAAATCTCTCGATCTTTTTTCTTCTCTCGTGCGAACCACGGACAATACGACAAACTTGCATTATCCTGTGTCTACATGGGCACCATAAAAAAGTGTAAAAAATCGTTAAGACGAGCTTTCGACCTTTCGAACATCTGTCCTGTCTCAGGAATGTTTAACTTGTCGCGGTTGGACATAAAAACAAACAAAACGCTTTCACGTGCTCGAATCTTTTCAGTCGTTTTTCAAAGACGAGTGAAATTTTAATAGACGACCGAAATGGAGATTCTTTCGAGAAATTTTCTCGGAGATTCGCCCCAGCTGCACTGATTTTCGACCGAAAAAAATCGCAATTTGCCCACTTTCTAGGAACACGCTTCCGAAAAACCGGATCCTGAACCCCGGAGCTCGATCACGTTATTGGAAAAGGCTACGGAGGAACAAAATGTCGATTGACGACGATTTCCAACGTCCACATCTCCCATTAACGGGATCCTGCTTTAAAAAGTCGAAAAAATCTATTGCTTTCGGGAATGTTTCTGGATGGACGGAAATAACTCGCCATAGCGCACTTTTCGGTATTGCTTCAAGGATATTTCAAGAGCACAAAAAAATTTTTGTTACGTGAGAAATGCCAATTTGTACATCGTTTATGAGCCAAGTCTCATTCTCGAAATTTCTCAGCTGCGCGTACAACGTGGAGATCGTAATTATTGTCAGCAACGAAAATTCCAAATTTCTTTTCCATTTTCATTTCCTTCCACACGAATCTATGAAAACCCCAAAAAATGGCGAAATTCCATACTTTTAGCGAGTTTGAAAAAAAACGCTTCTAAAAAAATTCAGAAGTTCGCAATTTTTTCGGGTTTTTATAGGTTCATATGGAAGAAAAATATATGAAAATGAAAAACAATCGATTTGTTTGACTTTCTAGAGCAGGACCTCCCCTTAATAGACGTTCAGCGACTGGTCAAAGTTTGTAGTTGAACCAGAAGATTGAGGAGGCTTTCAGGCCCTCGGATACCGCAGAATTCCGGAGTTCCTGAGCGACTCGCCGCGAGGAGGATTCGAGAAAGGAGAGGAGAGAGCGAGACGAGATAATAAGCTCGAGATTCCTGGCGAAAAAATAATCCATACATGCGAGAATGACCACGCGGATGACTCTCTGAGAGAAGATTCACAGGAAGAATCCTGCAGCCATCTTGACCCAGATCTCTCGATGAAAGAGGAAGAGAGTTTCGTACACGAGCCGATCAACATCGACGACGCACACACATTCACGGATTTGTGTATCGCTCGACCTTGCCGCTTCAGGACATTTAATATTTAAATGCAAACGTTCATGAGGCCGGATAGAAGGGGTATATTTGCACACGCTCGCAACAGCATTTATCCGCGAGGGCGCGCATATCCGTTGAGTTACGGTATCGGGAGAGCCTCGATGTGAATCCAGAAGGAAGGGAAATAAATCGGAAGCTTACACGTCGGATCGAGGGAAGCGAAATTGATGATTTTAAAATTCCCAGCACGTTTTCATTAATTTGCTTAAAGCAGTTCGGCCGTTCGATCAAGTACGGTAAAGGCCCACTTTTTTCCGGTAAATGATAATTTAAGGTCCCCTGATAACGATAACCACAGTTCCGAAGCCTCTTGGGGGACAAAATTTCGAATTATTGCATTAACAATTTCGAGTTTTTAACCCTTTGGGAGAACTCGCAATAATATTAATTGTGGAAAAATTGTATACACGGATGTTCGAGCTTCAGAAAAATTTATTTCGCGAAGAAAATTTATCGCAGATTCCATTTCTTTAAAAAAAAAAACATTACCTTACGGGACTTTTAAGAAAGAAAACATGAAAAAAGCTTAGTTTTTGACGCGTCGGAAACGAGAGCTTCGCTTTTTTTTAACGATTTGACCATTCCTTTTTCTCGGTGGCATTACACCGATGTAAACTTTCTTTCGCGCGATAAAAATGTTCCCTAGGTTATGTGCGTATTTAAAGTGTCCCCGGTACCGGCGTTTCAATCATTAATTAGTCAAGTAGAAGTATAAATTTCATATTTTATGATATTTTTAAAACATTTTATTGCATTCTTATGATAAAAATATTCTCGATCTAAATGTTTATTCATTTTATTAATAATTTAGAGTTAAAATTAATCAACATAAAGTAGCTGCAAACTTGACTGGTCATGGAACGGTCGAACTACCTTCATTCGTTTATTGGAAAACACTCGATATTTGATTGGTCGATGGAGAAACGAATGATTTTTTTCTGATACTCAGCGCTCCGGAGATTCTTCTCTGTTACAATTTTATTTAGCGGTCGTTGGATCCCCCGATTCAGAGTGCGACTTGAGCTCGAATATCCGCGTGTTTCCATCAGCAAAAATGTGTGCTCCGTTTTTATTCTCCTATCAATCTGTTGCACTCTCGGATATCCGTGTTCAGAGATCATCAAGCCGAAACCACGAAGCACGCGGTACTCACGCGTCCGCGCGCTCCTCGAAATGATTTATCGTTTTATGGGGTTAGACAAACTGGGAAAAGGTGACGTTTGAACACGCTGTTTCGTGGCCACTCGGATGGCAACTCCGGAATTTTTTTTACACTTAATCGAAAACTTGAACTCGTTAGATCCTCAGATAAGTATGATTAATCGAGACATTTGGAAATCCTTTGATTGATAGTGTCCAGTGAAAAATCCGTTCCTTTGTTTTCGGCGTTTTAGTTTGGTGCGAGCTCTAAAATCATTGTTTTCGAGTCTTCAAAAGTGATGCCCCATGCCTGAAGATTCCGCTCGGAAAATTAGATATTCCGTGGAATTGACGACGAGACAAAACGTAGCTGCAAAGGAGACAAATGATTGCTGAAATTTCACGAGAAATTCCTTTTTAAATTGACCCAAAAAAACGTTTCGAATCCAGTCGAGAAATCAGGAAAACGCAAAACCATCATTTCCCCTCGAACTCGATTATCCCCAGCGAATCCAGCTTCGATAAAGTCGCGTGATCAAAATTACCGTTCCCGAGGAATTCGATTCTCATATTTGTCAGCACAGTCCACAGTTTCCCGGAGTATCTGCGAGACTGCGAGCGTCTGAGCAAAAGTGGACGAGTGTCCCTGCACAGAGGAGAGCACAAGGTGCGTATAATTGTAGATCGTTCGACATGGAAGAAAAAGGAAGGAAGGAAGGAAGTAAGTGAGTGAGGAAGGAGTTAGTCACAAAGTGGTGGAAAGGGAGCGGAGAGGGAGGGCAGGATCGGGGAAACGGCGCGAGAAAGCCCATGAGGTTGAATCGGTTGGCGAGTCCCGACAGTTGGTAGAGTTTCGAGGCACCAGCAGGTGAAGCACAGACTCGTTAGTCGAGGAGCAAAGTGAGCACGAAGAAGCGGCGCAGAGGCGTTCGTTTGGCCGTGTGTATCGTACGTGCTCGGATGTAGAGTTTGTGCAAACAAACTCGCGGGTTTTAAGGTGTGCGTTAATGCACATGAGCGCGGTAAAACTGACTGACGCTCTTCTCGGAGTCCCGGTCTGCCGGTTTCCGCACCTAGTTGCCGGTTGCGCGAGTTCGTTGTCCGACCTGTATCCATAAAGCCGCGCGATAAATCGCTCGCGATATTTGCCGATTATTCGCCGAGCGTTTTTGCTGCCCGGTCGGTTAAGTCCGGCCCGGAAGCGGCCGGTCGAAGGTGCTGCGGATCTGGGAAGGTCTCTGCGAATTAAAGCATCGTGGCGAGTGGAATAAGCGAGTAAACGTTGACCCGGGGACGGTGGAGGAGGAGATGAGCGGAAGAAAAAACTGTCAGATGCTATCAATTAGCGGCCCACATTCGTGAGGCCCCGCTGGGACCGCGCGCCAACTCGCGCGTAAATCCGGTTTAGCTGGGGAAAATTTAGCCTCTGTCTCTCTCGCTGTTGTACCAGAAGCAACGCAGCCGGAGATAGAACGTTGAATTTTGTATGTGAAATCGCAGCGTCGTAAGTACTGTTATTACGTGTGCGCAGTTTGTAAATCCCTCGGGACGAGGACATTCGTTCGACGGTTTATTTTTTATGCTTAACTCTATGGTCGTATGTTTACGGATTTTTTTCGAATTGCCAATGGACCATTGAACCAAGGCTCGAGTGCGACGAGCTCGTTCTTTCTATTCGCCTTTTCCTGCTGCTGCTGCTTCTTCCTCTTCCTCTCGTCGCTCGCTCGGATCGACTGACTTTTCAGGTACGTTAGTTCTAACTGGATGATGAATAAATATTGAGAGCACGACCGATAAGCTTCTCTTGCAAAACATCCGGTAAGCCGAATCTCTCTCCCTCGAATCACACTTCTCGTGCGTTTTACATCTTTTCACCGTATTCAAAATTCTCATATTTTCACGTGCCGTTTTCGGGGCACGGGCTTTGAATTTTCGATCAAATTAACCCTGTCGAAGTCCCGGATACGTGGAAAGTTAGACGAAACGTTTTCAGGCCTGTCGATTTCAGAATTCGAGAGAAAATTTTGCGAGCAAAGTATCGAGAGGCTGCCGTAAAACGACCATAATTTCTCTTTGATATTTGTACCCTGGAAAGCCACGTGCTGCCAAAATTTTACAGTTTCTCATGAAAATATTGCTTCACCGCCAACGATCGTTGGAAAATTCGTTATTAAAAATAATAAAAATAAAGCGCGACGAAGATTTCGGAAAATGAAGAAAGATAAAACGACGATCCGTTAGGCTCACAAAATTCACGTTATTTGTCCAGTCAGCTGAGACGTAAAATCATCTTAGCTGTACTTCGCTCAAGCGATCTCTATGAATCTCCAGCGTGAAGTAGGTTGCCAGCTCGCGACTCGATTCAACAAGCAACACGTAGCTCGAGAATCATTCCCATTATGCTCGCACACACGCGTTTCTAACCGTTCAGTAGGACATCTCTTCAAGTAAAGCATCAAAACACTTTTTTATAAATAATACTAATGCTGCACAAAAAACCGTTATGAATAATGATTTCGCGAGGGAATATTTTTGCTAATCAAACTTTTATAAATTTCTTTTCATTTCGAAATTCACTCAAACATTTCTTTGAATGAAACAGAAAATTGGGTTTAAACAGATTAATTTTTACGAAAATCTCTTAATTCGGGGGGCTTGACTACAAGGAAGTGGATCTCGGTCGTTTTCTTAGAAAAAAAATGTCCGAAACTCGTGTCGATTTGACAGTAGCTCTGCTCAATTTGTCAAAAATAAATTAAGCCCAAAAATACGATTTTCTATAATAATTTATGATTTGGGACTGTTTGGAAAGCAATGATATTTTCCTGTCCGAGGATTACTCGCTTTGTAGACTGTTTAATTGCATTTTGACCTGGAGCTCGCAGAGCGAACGAAATAAATGATGGTAACTTGGCGAAGCGTGGTATAATGACATGTCGAGGGGAGTGGTCGTTGCCTTTTTTCCTCTGATTTTTTTGCATTTTAGGCCTGAAAAGGCATCGACCGAGGAAA
The DNA here is from genome assembly GCF_019457755.1 of Venturia canescens. Classification (NCBI taxonomy): domain Eukaryota; kingdom Metazoa; phylum Arthropoda; class Insecta; order Hymenoptera; family Ichneumonidae; genus Venturia; species Venturia canescens. Next base: position 8,320,996 of record NC_057425.1, read on the forward strand.
CGTGGGTTTTGAAATGCCACAATAATAACAAATGAGAAATAAATCCGAATATGAATGTATTCATGCGTAATTACTCGCGATTCGCGAGCCTTCGCGGTGACACTCGGAGCCTCCAGAGTAGCTCGTTCCAAAAAACTCGTCGAAGCCTCAAAAACGAGTTTGAAACTTCCTGCCTCCGTCCTGACGTCTCAATATCCACGAATGCGTTGATTTTTTTTTTTTTTTTTTTTTTTATCCTGACCGAAAAAAAAACACTGCACCGCTACGATAATTGATGACACTTTTTTTATTGCAAATTCTCTTTCTCTTCCGTTCGATGCTCGGGATGTACCGTGAGAGTGTAACGAATAATATGACGCCCAGGAAGCCATTTTTCCTCTCACGTGCACGTATGTGCACGGGCTCGAGAGAATCGACCTGACTCCCGTACGATGAATCGAGAACGCAGCCTATATTCGATCATTCATTCGACACGCTCGTGTCTCGCGAAACTCATCCGATGCTCGCAAAATTAAAGGATTTCAAGACGAGCATTCATCTCGACCGTCGCGGAGTGTCTTCAGAAAATTCAATTTTCTGGATTGACATTTTCTTTTTTCGAGCTTTCGAATCCTCTTGAGATCGTAAAGTAGAAAAATCGTTTTCAAGTTTGCAAAGGTTTGGGACTGCCAAGTACACACTCGTTTGTATGAGTAATTAAATCGCGGTCGGCACGCAACTACGACATATTTGGAACGAAACGGCGCTCGTCGATTGCACGAACGATCCTTCGTTTCTCTATTTTTTAACTTTTCGTTTTTTACTCGTTTTATTCGTTCTGGCAGACCAGAAAAGAGAATCACCTACTTCGGCCGTCTTTCCCAAGTGCTTCGATGTGCTCAGCGGACTTGGGATCTGCAAAAAAAAACAAAAATTTCTGCACACCGTTTCGATCGATGAAAAAACCGGGAGCGACTCGTCCGAATTTCCCGTTGAAAAAGAGTCGATAAAAGAGCTAAACACGAAAAAAGAGCAACACGAAAAATTCTCCGATCTCGGGAATACTCTTGAAACGTCGTTGAACGAAAAATTCACGTTACGAGCAAATCCATGATTTTTCCGCTTATAAATCACCGATTGACGGCTCCGAAGCCGCTTCCAGAGGTTAATAAACGCGCGTTTAGTTCTCGTCGGTTATTAGCCTCGAAAGTCGAACAATATCGCGATAAAAAGCCGAGCGCTCCGGACGCGTCGATTTTCGTTGGGATTAATCGAAATCTTTTACTACCCTGTTTGCTCGCGAGAGTTTCAATCGATTTACTCGATAACGGTTTTAACCTCAATCCTCCTTAAAAAATTCAATAAACACACGCGTTTGTTTGAAAAATAATTCATGCGACTTGACTTTTATCCTGAATGATTAACAGCGTTTTGCAGCTCGTTGAATTAGCGTCAAAATGATCATTAAGAGCGAAACGATTGTTTTTTCTCCCTTCGAAATACCCGATCGAATGTAATCAGCAAACAAGTAGAATGATTCGAAAAAATGCATCATTCCGCAATCGGAAATAATGACAATAAAAACCGTTCGGCCTTCACCCGCGCGCAGTGACGCAGGACTCGTCCCGCGACGTTTCTTTCCATCGTGAAATTACTGAGATTTATTTCAGGCATCCTAAAACTTAAATCTTCCAGGCTCACTGTTATTACACAAATAAATGAATGAGTGACATTGAAAAAACGTACATTCGCGAGGAAAAATCATCGCGAGGATGGGCCGGGGTCGTCACACTTGGAGTCGCTCCGCGCGCGAGCTCCCACTAAAACAAGTAAATCCAACTCATTAAGGAGTAAAACGCGCACATGCGCACGTGTGCGTCTCCCTACGGCGAGTGTCGCGTGAGTTTCATGGGCCGACGAACTCTCACCGACGATCACGCACATGCGAGATTTTTTCCTTATTCTTTAGTAACAACTGGCGACGTGCGCAAAAAATTTGTCCCGCGACGTTGGTCGTGCGGAGCTACTCACTCAGGTTCAAGGTGCACTCGCGCACAGTCGTGGCAAATTCGTTCGTACGAGAACAATAAAATTTGTTGACAATTAGCAGAATCGTCGTGTACTTTGATTGCGATAATCGTTCATCAAATTCTTTAACGTTACTCGCTCACCCTCCTCGTTGACGCTCTTTTTTCAGTGACCAAACAAAAGTGACGAAGAAAATTCGCCAATCGTCCTTCACCCACTTGATCAAAAAGCATATCGCTGAGCTCACGTAACTGGATATTAAGAGGATTTTTCTTCCACTTACTTTACCGGAGAAAGGATCGCTAATATTAAAATAATGTCTCTGACGAGAGTCGCGATACTTAGCGAGAGCGCAATAGCGAAACAGCACGACAAATGCGATCTGAAAAATATTCAGAATTTCAGCTTTTTTGAGCTCTCGTGCGTCTGCATAAATTTTTCACTCGGGTAATTAATTGAGGAGTCCTTTTCATTAGTCGGGATTGCTGGAGGGCTCGACGGATTAAAACGGCGTTGGAGCATATTTTTTGAACTTTGATTAAATTTTCTTTTCTTTATTAATCGTAATTAGGATAATTTGTGGGATCGAATATCAGAAGATTTTTTTATCGTGGATTTTCTGTTACACTGAAATCGCGAGAAATCGAAGAACGTCGTGCGATGCATTTTTTCATTGAAAATTGAATTTATTACGAATTTTTCTGCAAGAACAAAAACTACGTTTTCGACATGGCAAGTTCGAAATTTCTGGAGCGTTTTCTTCTGGCGAATGAAAGAATGTTGAAACGCCGTTCGTGCATCGAGTGCTGCGACTTCAAAAATACATTTTGAAGTTTTCTAGCGCAACGTGAGCGTGTGCGGCTCGAGAACAAAACCGATGCACGGAGAAAGGCGTTATTTACCTGCTTTTATAACTTTATTTTTTCGTTGCTGCGAGTAACGATCTTTCCGAGTGTTAAGCTGCTCATCATCGTGATTGAGTCTGACGATCTCGGTCTTAATATGCGCGCGATCTATCGCGTCAAGATGATCAGCCTTTTTCTCATTTTTAACGTCCATGAAAAGCATAATAATATTAAAACAATTTGCAATCGCGTGAAAAGTTGCTCGTCACGATAATCGTGAAAGGGTTTTCACGATAATTACTTCGACGCTCATACAGAAGGAATTGCGAGCAATAATTTGCGAAAAAAAAGAAAAAACACGTTCGGTCGCCTACTGAGCGAGGCCGATTGGCTCCCGGCGGATTAATCTTCTGCACTCGACCTTGAGATCTTCTCCAAGGAAGAAGAGCTCCCGAGGATAATTATTCCGGACGCGCCGCGTCTCGACTTGTCTCTAAAAGGCAACTGGACGTAAAAGTAGCGAGAAAGAAAAATTTTCTCTCTTTCTCTCTCCACCAACTCAACTCGAGCCACATTTTTCTATGCGCGTGTGCACATTTATTTATTACACGTACGCATCCCGACAATTTCACCTCCGCATGCACCGCAGGAGCATCCGCGAGCTTCTCCAAAGAAACACAATTCACCATGCAGAAATCCACTTTCGCGAGCATCGCTACCTGGTTCAACCACATGGAAGTCCTTCCTCGGTCGCCCCGCTCCTCCTTAAATTCAGTGCTTTTGTCTACGACACGTCACTCACCGCGTTATGCACGTCGCACCTTTGTATCTGGAGGAAAATAACAAAAAATTGTTCTCAAGACCCCAGCAACAACTTTCCCGTGGGAAAATCCTTCCGGGAAATCTGTCACCGATCGAAAACGCGCACCAATAAAACCGCCTCGAAACCAATACGACGACGGCAAAACCTTGGAGCACTTTGACGTTCAAAGAAATATTTCGTCGATATGCGACTAAATTTTTTGTCACTTCGAAGCATTTTCAGAATTCAGCTTCCTTGGAATTTTCGAAATTTGCTTGCTGGAGCTCAAAAATTTGGAATGAGTGTGCAACGAAATACTTTGATGTTTCAACGAAAAATTATTCTCGGTAACGAAACCGATCGAAGCGGTTTATCTTTGTAAGAAAATGGACAAATATTCGCTCATTTTAATTATCCCCCGTTTTCTACCTTTTCCCCAAATTCCCCACGACTCGACAGACCACATTCTATCTCAATGAAAACGTCAATAAAATTGTAGGAAAAAGCCAAAGAAGGTGATAAATTATTCGAGAAATTCGTGTCCTCAATTAGCACTGGTAGTAAAATTCATTGATTTATCGAAAGAGAGATGGTGGGAAAAAGCTTTGCTTCTCGCGGAAGCAAAAGCCTCTAAACGTCACTGCAACCGTTGCGAGCTGTGAGACGTTAGGCTCGATCGGTTTTTATCGTCATGGGAATAGAAAATATCCAACGACGAATATGAGACATTTGTTGTGACATAACGATAGAAATATGAAATATTACAGCGGGAATAAAAATAAAGAATGGCATGATTCGGTGAAGCAACTCTTGGCTTTAGTCCAGCGTTACGCGTCAAGGCACAATTACGTATTATATTTACAACGAGCTCGTAAAATGTAAAGAAAAGTATTTTTATTGACAGATCGGACTGATCGGTCACACGAAATTGTAATAACGAGTGTGCTCGGTAAATAGAAGCAATTTATCAATTTTCTCTTGGCCGGTTTGAAGCGAAGAAAAAACTATTCATCGCGCGCGGCCACTGTTAATGGAGACCGCACATGAAACAGCCAGGGAAGCAATTGCCGTTGAATCTTTTTACTTTCCAAACGCGCTGTTCATTACAACGAACATAACGACTGAAAATTTTTTCGATTTAACGATTCAAGCATTTAGAGAATATACGCAAAATACTTTGTTTACATGCGTGCATCAAAAAACGTTCCTTTCACCCCGCAATCAGGTTTTTACGTCCTCCGATCGTTCGCACGAAAAACCGTCCACTCAATTATCGTTTTTCTTCTCCCTTTCTCTCTGGCACTAGAATTTAACGGCAGAGATTTTCAGAACTGTCTACCGAGGATCGTAAAACATTTTCCCCTCCAAATGAGTCGATTTTTCAAAAATATTTTGTTCCAGGTTCGAAAAACTTTCAAATTTTTCTTCCCGTCCCCCTCAATGCTCAAGTGAATTTTCAATTGATCAAAAGTTTCGAAACGACTCGTCAAAGTTTAAGGCGATGAACAAAAACGAAGAGTTTGAACTTGGCTTTTTTTTCTGGGAATCCATAAAGACGATGCAAATGGATTGACACAGTTCTTATTGGCACTCGAATTTAACGATTCGAATGTTTCGTAATTCACATGAATCGTTAAACAACTTTTCACGAAGACTAACATTACTCGTGTGACTACAAAAGCGTGGCATTCTTATATCCATTGGACTCGATAGTTTCGTAATAAATTCAGTCTTTTGTTATAATGGTAACGTTGGGTAATCCGAATTTGCACTAAATTGGTCTTAGAAGTTTGGTAACAGAGTGGATCGAAACGATCGTTGTGCTCGTCCAACGAGCGAGTAGCTTCCAGGAACTTTCGTATTATAGTAATGGGCGAATTACGATTATTGCGCCTTTCGAGTCGAGGCTCGATCAGTCTAGAGACAGGTGTCGGTCGTGTTGCACAAATTACAGAACTGGATACGTGTGAAAACGAGCTAACGACAAAATAAGTTATAATTGCACGCCTCAATCGATTCTGGCGTTAAATTCAGCCTCAATTTCGTCATTTATTTGATATTTTTCAATTACCCTCAACAAATTGAGTCATTTCACGACTTTTTTTACAGATGACAATCGCTCTGATGTCGCTAATGAAATGGCCAGAGATCGGCTAGGCTCTGATTACTCGGAGAATATGAGCGACGCGACCACCTGCAGTTGCACCACGAATTCCATTGACAAGGTAAAACTTTTCAGGGGTCCTGACAATCCTCATTTTTTCTTCGTCTATTGATTTTTATTCCAGGAACTTTGACCTGCGATTCCAGAAATTTTCATTCCGCGCTTGTTATCGCGTTTTATTTTCTTTGAAAGTGTGTTCTAGCAAATGATCATTGGCGGGATTTCTTGGTGCTAATTAGCGGAATACTGGATCGGGGTGTTGGATTTTCGAAGCACAGTGTTTGGAAACGAGCGTGTTTTTTTTAAATAATGGATGAAAATTTGAAAAACTAATTTCGTACGGTTGCGCAGAGCGAAATGGAGGGTTCGTTAAACGTTCGCGTGTCCCGACCCGCGTTGTTTATAAATTTTTATTGCCCAGATCGGATCGGCTATCGCCGGCACAATCCGGGGCTTTCCTCGCAACCGGCGAAACTCGAGAGCAGGCGTTAATCGCGGGAATTTGCGCGTTCACTTTCGTGAGAGGGGCGATAATAATCTTGCGATGAATCCGCAGCGATGGAAAACTAATTGTCGATCCGGCTCGTCGAGCAGAGTCGCAAAATACTACCGCCTGCGCATAAACGATCAGCGAGTACGGAAAAAAACGAAAATTATAAAACTAGAAATTCCCTCGGTTTCTTCCTTTTCGCGATTCTATCGCGCGGAATAGAAATCGGAATTGGGATCTTTCGGCTGAAAAATCCCCTGCGCGTTTTCTCTCGAACAAGTCCCGATAATTCTAATCGCAAAGGTGAAGATTCGCACTCGAATTCAATCCCCGATTCTCAATTGAATGCTCCCTTTAATCTTTCAACAATTTCACATAAAAAATAATCAGCATTTTCATCATCGAAGGAGTATTGGAAAGTGCAAAGCAAAAGCGAATCTGAATAGCGCCTGAGAATTCCTCGCAATAAACAACTGAAATAGCATCGTCATTGGAAATCGTCGCGCGAGCTCCATAAATTCCGTGATTCACCATTGAATTTTGAGATTAAAAAAATGAAAAAGATAAATAACTTTTTTCAGTGCTCACTCCGAAGTTGCGGAATGTTTCACGAACCATTTTTCCTACATCCGCCGGGGACGAGGCCGCGGGATGGAATATACATAAATCCGATGAGTGCGTTCATCAGCGAGCCAGCCCAGAAGCCAAGGGACACGGGAGAGTCGTTTTACCTGCACAGCCCTCACGATCTCGTTTACACGAGGATAACGCATCTATTTTGCGACAGCGAGAAATCGAGAAACGGCGAACGTGGCGTTATAAACGAGAGGAAGGACGAGACTTTAACGGGTAAGTGGCACGTCCCAGATTATATGCGGAGAAGTCGTTTTTTCTCTCTCTCTCTCTCTCTCTTTATAGACGTTTAAGTCGTGAGATCGAGATTTGTCGTTGTTTATACCGGTCAAGTATCACTCTTCTGCGCTGCTCTTTTCTCTGCTCACCACATCCTCAATAAAGAGAATTCATCCGCCCAGGACGACCTCGATTCCGTCATCACGAATCATCGCGCCTCCTTTCCACGACACGTCCAACTATTTTCTATATTTTAGTTTATTCGTCGGTTCCTCATTTATTCCACATTCCGATGGAAGCACTTGTTTGGAGCCCCGAGAAAATTTGGTCCTCGAAAAATCCTCGCTCAAACTCAATTCCTCACGAAAGCAGCCGTCAATTTTTTTTTTTTCATGAACCACGACGAAATTTCGTCGTGGTTCATGAACCCTGGAACGACTAAAAATCTTGGCAGAAAAAATATGAAGTTCCATGTCGCGGAGAATTTGGTGAAAAAATCCACATGCTCGATCAACTTTTCGTCTAATTCGAACGACTCTCATCAGAGTGAGCCTGCTACTGCTCCAGTTTCAGAAGTATCAAATTTCAAGTTGTTCCCAAAATCACATTTTCATCGAGGTTTATGAATTTATGTACTGCAATTGACACATTTTTCATGGACGCACGAACGCAGGCGCGCACGAACGTCTCCGTTTACGAGGAATCGTATCAAATCGTATTTGTTTTTATCTCCGAAAAAGTAGCTCGTACATCGTGCTCAGGTACGATTTACAATTAGCGCGAGAGGCTTATCCATCAATTCTTATATCTAATCGTCGATTCTAATCGTCGCGAGCGCGGAGCGTCTGTGCTCGTTGGCCGATCGGTGCTTCACCCGTAACGAGCCCATTCGCATTGTCAGTTTCTTTCCGGCATCTCGTATCGACGGTTAATCGTCCAATCTCGCGCACATAAAACATGCATGCATATTCACTTATATCAGACAATTCGTGAAGAGCTGAAAAACAGAGACGCTCATGCGGACATAAAATTTCAATACTTGTGACCGTCGCAGTTGCCGGTAAAAGCGCGTGCCGACCGAGACTCTGTTTCATCAATAATTAATATCTCGATAAATAATTAATCGCATACAAAAATCTGGTACATCATCGTCTCTGCCTGTGGGTTGCATCCATGAATCGACAACAGCGTGGTACGACGTGTTTTGTATTACTCAAACTCGGGAACGCAAAAACAAATGAGAATTAATGAAGATTGGAGTGGGATTAATGGCGATGAAGTTTGAAGAACGAGTACGAGAGAACAAAAGCGTGAAAGTTCGACAAAAAATATCATTTCGATGAATAAAGAGCCGTAAAGGTCGAAGTGTAACTCGAGAGGGATATAATGATAGCTTTTTTTATAAATTAAGGGGGAATATCAGTGTGACAGGCTGAAAAACGAGGTGTGATTTGGATTTTTTTTTTTTTTAAAGGGCTCGACCAAATTACTTGAAATTTGGTGTATTAATTATTCAAGTAACGAAGCATACGAGGAAATTTTTTTTTTTTACTTTTGGTACATTTTATTAAGCAGAGGAGCGCTCGCAAAATGGCGTCCCAAAAAAAACTCCCCGCGACGGTTGACAGCACAAGTGCCACAGCAAGCACCTGAGATAAAAAATTCAAGAAGATTATTAAATTATAATAAGGCAGCTATAGCAGCATCGTAAGAAATTTGAAAATTTTGATCAGAATAAAAAATGGTGGAGATTCAAAAAAAATCGAATTTTAGAGAAAAATTTTGCAGTAAATTGTCAATGAAAAAAGTAAACAATTTAAAAAAAATTCTGCGATGCAACGACAGCGATAAATTTTCTAAAGAGTTTAAATTTCCTCACTTTGAATGAAGTCGGTCGGACAAAATTTGACAGTCATGCTGTCAACCAGGTCAAAAAACACGCTTTCGAGAAAAACGCGTTTTCAGTTTTGAGGGGATAAAATGTAATGACGCAACTTAAATATCAATACAAAACAAGTTCTTGCCGATTAGTCTGCTATCCCTGCGGGCCATACAGAAGCTGTTTTGCGCCCAAGCTCTTTTTATTTCACACTAATATTTCGTCAATGGTTTTTTAGACTCGTCATTAGTGGCCGGTGAAATTTCGGAGAATTTAATGTCCTGTAATGATTCATTGTTGCGTCTGAAATTTGAGAGCATCACAATAGACACGTAAGGATCGTTTGTCACTCGGATGCGGGCATGAAATAACAGTCAAAATGGCTGAGAGAGGCAGAAAAGGCTGGTTGACGAGCAGCGTCGATAGCGCCGTTAATAAATTTCCTTTTTTTCTTCCATTATTTATCTCCTCGGTGCAGACTCGCTCACGCGCGCGCGCAATACAATATTAAAGTGGCGAGTGCAACAAATACTCACAAGCTGCGCGTTCGCGGAGCGATGATAAACGCGGATCGACTCACGGAAAAACCGGGTTAAAGAGTCTTACGAGCAATCTTCCGTAAACCCGTTAAGCCGTTATGGCGCATAAAGGGGAGTGCGGGGAAGGTTGAGAGGAAAAAAACGAGGCATCTTTTCTCTCACTTTTTTTTCATGTCTCGGGCGCGAGCCTGCGTGCGTTAAGCATCGGTAAAGTGCCGATGCGAATCTCTCTTTTGCGGAAAGTATATTCGCAACGGGGGCTTCCAGAACAAACGAACGCTTGTTCGATTAGCCTCGAACTTTTTCCTCGAAATTCCAACCTTCTTTACGAGCCATATTAAGCCAATTGAATTATCATAACAAAGTAAAAAGCATCGCGAAGGGGATTCATCGAATGGGAAAATTCTTCTCGTTTTTCCTCTTACGAGATCTTCGAATCGAGATTGCGACGTTATTCATTCGATAACTTATCGCCCCTTTGATACGCTCCTCGGGCGATTCATACTTTTGAGAAATGCTCCCGACACGACGCGCGATTCCCCGCTCGAAGCTTTCTTTTTTCCTTACTAAATCCAACGAAACCAACCTCGACGAAAATCAGAATTTTTTCACTCCAAACTCTCGCGGACTCGCTCGAAATTTTTCACGCAACGAAAAATGCTTTTTGTGTTTCTTATCGAAGCTCTTTTTTATCAATGCTAATGCGACATTCATCTGCGCGTTGAACATCGAAAGAGCGCGTTTACTCACTCATTTATTTTCTCTAATGAGCTCACGGATACTTGGCTTGTTCACGATTTATTGTCGAGGCGTTATAATGGTATGCAATTAAAGTGAAAAAACGGGCATTCTTTTCCAGCAGCGAGTGTCCGGCGCAAAGACACTTGCGTTTCTCATTCGAATAAAATAATCGAACAACGACTGTTTACGTTGGTGGATTGACTTTTGTTGTGCTCGTATCAAGATCGATTTTCCCAAAAACCAAGAAACTTTTCACCGCTGCAATTTCCCCGTTGACGAAATGAGTTCTAACGTTTTTTCCGCGAGCAAAGCATCGCTGCGTCACTCGCAAATAACGAGCTGGTGAAATTAGGATGAAAAAAAAATGGAAATTAAAATTCTCGCTAAATTAGACGCATCGTTATGCTCCGCTCTCGCGGCAAGATCCGAATGAACGTTTGTAAATTACGAGATGCAGCGTGAGATGAAGACGAGAGAGTCGGCAGGCCGAATTACCAAACCGAGATTTCGCCCGCGGAAGTTTTCACGCGGGGCGTTACGCTCGACGGCGAGAAAGAGCGAGAGAGAGGGGCGAGAGCAACGAAGACAGAGACTATTATTTTAAAAAAAACTAAATAAATTCTTCATTTCGTTTTCCAGTGAAAGTGGACGTGCATATAAATAACGGTAGCTACAAGTCAGTCGGGAATGGAAACTCGATAAGATCGGACTCGATAAAGGACAGCGGCAGCGGCACGGAGCACGCTTACGAACAAATTTGCATAAGACCGGAGGAAAACGACAGCGTCAATTCGTCCTCCCACAAAAAACTCAGCGATGACGCCTCCGAGAGCGGGTAAGACATTCTCACAACCGCGGATGCGAACACCGTTTTACAATTAACCAAATTCGTTTCTCACCTGAAATTCGATATAGAAAGGTATTTGAATACGTGGATGGTGAGAGGGTGATAAGAATCGTGCGGTGTTCCTTTAAGCACGCTGCCAACATCGTAATTGGACAAAATTTTCTATCAGAGGGCAAATATCGTAGGAAAATTCCCGAGGAATAAATTTTTCTAGGAAAACTTTTCTTTACCGTAAAATATGATCGAGAATCTTTGATTCTCCGAAGCAGATCAACTAACGAATGAAGCAAATATTTTCCTCTAGCTGAATCTGAACAGGAATTTCCCTACGAGACTAATCAGAAGCTGTAAATTGAGCAAGAAAGATCACGTTGACTCGTAACTTCGGAGTTCCTCTGACGTTCCTTAAATTCGATTGTTTTTTTTCTGAAGATTCGTTGTCCCTCGAGTGATAATGAATTTCCGCTACTAATGATCTTCGATTCGGCAGTCGTTCCCGAACGGTTGGAAGACGCTTCAGCAGATCGAGCAGCGGAAGCGATTCGTCGAACATGAGCAGCGAACTGCACTGTTATTCGTCGACGACATCGACGCCTTCGCTCTCTCGAAACAGCAGCAACGAGCGTGTTGGAAAACTACCAAAAGTGGCGAGCGATGGGGGCACGTCGCTCGGTGGAGTCGAGAGAAAAAACGCGCCGATAATAACGACGGTGGAAATCGCTAAGGAATCGAAAGCACCGATCGTCGCGTCGAGGTAGGTTGAAAAATTGTCAATCGTCGGAGCAGGATCATTGCAATTTGCACTTTCTTCGGGCGGAGAAAGACGAGCGGGAGGCGACCACGAAAGCTTGGAAATTCGATCGATTGATTTGTTTTCGCACTTCCGTTGCAAAACTGGCTGCTCACTTTCACGCAATATCACGAAGATCGCAGGAAAAAAGGTCGAAACTGCTTGACACACTTCGCGGTGTCCTCTCGCGTTGAATCATTTTTATTCTCGTCTCGTTTCCACATTTTCTAATCGCGAACCGCGTTCTACCCACGGAGAAAATGATATTTGAAAAATTAGCGCGAGTCACGACAGTCCGGTGACGAGCTGCGATTCGTCGTATTAAGGGAGAAAAATCGGATTTTCCTTTAAATTAAGGAGTTTCGGTACAGTCGGTACAATGTTGTCATGCTAAGCCATGTTAAGAACGTCAAAAAATTCAATAAGTTCAGAATTTTATAAAATTTGGTCAACGTATTCTTTAGTACCAAATTCGACAATACAGATTTTTTTTAGATTTTTCTTCTACACCGTTATCGAGTAATTGAACTCGAAGGATTACGTGCATAAGCGTAGCGTTTCAATATATATAAGTATACATTCCGAGCATAAGAACTTAGCTTTAATGCTTTGTTACTCGATAACAATGTAGAAGAAAATTTCGAAAAAAATTGAGCTTTTACACGTTACGTTGAAGAACATTATATCACCAAGTTTTATCAATTTGTTAACATTTGTTAACAGGTATCGAAACTCCTTGAATAATATTCAATGTCCCAAGTAGGAACTTTTACCGGAGTATTTAGTAAATTTTGACTCCTTATCCGCAATATTTACTCTTATAAAACTGAAAATTCGGCAAAATCTTTGAAATTTTACACCGCACAATCAAATATATCACGGTAAATTTGACAGTGAATTTCACGCTAAATATAACCGTTTAATTTTCTCCGTGTATTTGAAAATTCGGCTTCGTTGCTCGAGAGCTCGACATTTATTGATTTTTTATTCCAAACAGTATCGTTAAGCCTCCTCCTCCGCCGCCACCTCCACCGCCGCCGGATCCCATCGAAGATTTATCCTCCGCTCTTAAAAATGGCGATTTCAATGCTCGGGATGAGAAAAGAGAGAAGAATTCCAGGAGCGAGACTTCCAGCACAGCATCATCAAGTAAGTCAAGTTTTCCAATCGTCTTTTTCCATTTTCTCATTCCCCCCCTCCCCCCCCCCCGCCCCTCTTTTTTTTGATTGTAACTCGTTCCGATATAATTTTGTTGCTTCCCTCTTGATCCACATTTTTATCGTTTATTGAATCAACGATCTGTAACAACTTGAGCGATCGAGCATGTGAAAGCATCGTGCCACTCGCGGTGAAACATGCAGTTATAATGTCATCGCCGCTGCGATAAATCGCGTCCGGTAGCACAATTTCATCCGACTTTTGCTCACCCACCACTGATCAAATATGCCTCTCGAAAAAAAGCTCTTCCAATCTCCGCTCAATCGTCTGTCACGATGACGAGCTCAGGAATGGTATTCGCCCCGCATTTTTTCAACAATTGCAAAACCAAAGCTTCAGAGAGACGATATGACTCTGGAAAATTTGACGCAAAATTTCACTTGACAGGAAAATCAATATTTCTGCGAAGCCCAATGTATTTTTCAACTTCCGTGGCTTCTGGGCCAAGGAATATCGTCGAAAAAGCACAGAAATAAAAGCGGCATCGCAATGCACCGCGAGACTCGTGAAACTCCGTTTTGTTTTAGTGTAGAGTCGAACGATGCCAACGTCCTGATTGACCGGACGGCACACTAATTTAAAGAGAGGTAGAATAATGATTAAGCTAGTTTAGGGGGTGCCCGAGTTAATATTAGCAAGAGGAACAACAGCGCGGAGGATACTTTTTAATTGGCCCGTTAGGGAATTATGGATGCGGTTATTACTAGACCATGGAGCTCACGCAGGCATATAATACACTTACCTAGATTTCACTTGCCCGTGGAGGCATACGGGTGTGCATTTATCGTACGAACGTGTACGCACACGTGGACAGAGGTACAATCCACTTAAAGCGAGTGCGATGCCAGTGCATCGAGGGAGGGCTCCCTTCTTTTTCCGTAGTAGATACGCGCACGGGCTCGAGTGTGCAAAATGAATAATCTCTCGCGTCGATCCTCGTCCTTAATGCCCCTCCTCGGCGTGTTCCACAACTCCGGACTATTGCAACCGGTCACTTACTTTTTCTGTCGCGGAACAGCGGCCAACAAGTCCGAGGTATCCTTGGAACATCAGCCGGAAGTTCAAGCTGGCAGTACCTCGTCGGATACCGATGACGCGAAGGCGAGTCAGGTCTCTCACCTCGTCAGCAAGCACATGGTTCTTCCTTTCATACCACCGAAATTCAACAACACCGCTGACTCCAACACTCTCCTCAAGCCATCGGAGTATCTCAAGAGCATTTGCAAAAGTTCTGCGAAAAACAGCCTCTCCAAGGCCAGGTCAGTGCGGGCTCCGATCCCGTCCGAGCGCGCGGGATCGCGACCCCAAATCGTTTTTTACCGCGAGTCCATTCAGTCCTAAATTCTATCGAGTGTTGTTTGCCTCATTTTCGCTATTTTCCTCCGCTATTTTGTGCACAGGTCCGTCGATAATTTAGACATCCAAAGCAGACCCGAAGTCCAGCGAGGTCAGGAGCCACAACACGAAGAAACGGCGCGGAAGTGCGAGGAGGCGAAGGCTTTCGTGCCGGGACCTCCTCCGCCGCCGCTGCCACCCGCCTCAACCGCCCGAGACAATCCTCCTAGTCCAACCGCCTCTCACGAACCGGAAACACCCAAAACTCCTCAGCCACTCGCTACGATCAGCATCCAGGATCTTACGAGCGTACAGCTGAGGAGAACCAACATCAAAATGCACGCGACGAAAACCTTCTCGGCTCCTCCACCGCGCAGTGTTTCTATGACTAATGGTATTTATTTCATGATGATTCTTTTCAACTGTGGCAATCATTTTTGTCAATGAAAATGGAAAAAAAAAAAAAAAAACAAAAATTCGTGTTTATTTTAATTTTTCATCGTCGCTTTGAGACGTGAAAAAATGTTGTATCGTCTAGCCACGTTTTTCATTTGTCCCAGTTTCGGAACCTTTCTTCGTCCAGAAAACGGACTTGATAGCAGAACTGAAGAAAACCAAGGACATTCCTGGCATAAAAAAGCTCAAGGTCGAGAGAGCCAAGTCCGAGAAAACCCAGGAGCAGAATATGATTACGGAAATAAGCAAAGCTTTCAGCGTCTCGAATTTCGTTGACCAGGTGAATGGAATAAAAGTTTTAACGAACATTTCATTACCAGAATTTTTCCACAGAAATAGTGACTTTTGTTCTCATTGAAATCGTCTTTTCTATTCGTCGTTGCACAGATTCCTGAAAAGGACAGCTCAGGCAACGTCATCCCAATCTGGAAGCGACAAATGCTCGCCCGCAAAGCTGCCGAACGTGCCAAGAAAGAACTGGAGGAACAGATTGCGAGGGAAAATGAAGAAAAACGACAGAAAGCTATTCCCCCTTGGAAACGCCAATTATTAGCGAAGAAGGACGTCGACGAAAAAAAGTAAGTTCATCAAGATTCAATAATTTTCCGACCAATGAGTAACAAAAAATCGATGAATAATTACAAAATTCATTACATTTTTCGTACAATTTTGATCCTTTTCCTCAAAACTCCAAACGATTTTTACAAACGACTGAATTTCAATTGCACACTCGATCAGTTGAGATAAAAAAATCGAAATTTTTTTTCCATTTCTTGATCTACTTTGATTATTCACTGAATATTCAAATTAATTTTTCCAAATGATTGAATTCCGACATATTTTTAGTGATAAAAATTCCACAAAGTTGAGCTCTTCAAATTCTTTTTTCGTTGTCCGTCCAACCTGATTGTATTCTTCAATGAAATGATTAAATTCTCAAAAAAAAAAAAAACAGACCGAATTCAGGGCCGCCCACGCCACCTGTACTTATCGTCCCAGCGGCGGTAAAAATCGAGATCTCGCCGATCGTAAAGAGAGACGCCTCGCCGGCAGCCGGCTCGAGGTTGTTGAAACCGATCGACCTCGAGAGGACCGAGAACGAGGAGAAAAAGAGTTCGACAACGAGGGACGAAAACAACGACGACGACGAAGACGAGGCCCCGATTATACCCTGGCGAGCTCAATTGCGAAAAACCAACAGCAAACTCAACATAATCGATTGACCAGTTGGCTCAATCGACGATAACGAGAAGGGAAAAATTTTTGTTTTTCAAACGGTGCCCGAGTCGGTGACGGGATTGGGGGAGAAAAGTGCGTACCTGAATTGCGCGAGGATTGAAAAATCCGAGGAGCGACTCGCTCGAGAAAACGAGAAAATAGAATTTCTAGGAATTTCGATAAATTTTGAAAATTCAATGGAAGAGAAAACTCCGATCGAATGATTTGACACGTGAAAAGAGCGAAACTCGAGCCGAAGAGAAATACAGAAACTCCCGTTTCCTACACTCGCGTAATGACACTCTCACGATCAACTTTATCGACGAGTTCCCCGCAATGATTCATGCGATAAAAAATGTTTAAGCGACTCTTTTGAACGAAGTAAAGTTCGATGTCCAAACTCGAATTCGTCGTTACGAAATTGAAACAGTTAACGCATTTCTATCGAGTCGTGCCCGAATATTTTCGACGGATTTCGGCTGATCCGATGACCGTGAGTTCAAAGACGATTCGAATAATTAAACGAAGTATGTAAATGGTCGACTCGGTAAATTTGATTGTGAATTATTCCCTGATTACACGGAAGAAAAAATTTCACACATATTTACACACACACACACACCAACACGTACGTCGATACAAAATATATAAGAAATAATTCTCGATTCCTCACGTGACAATGATTATTCGCATGGAATACGATCCTCGCGTCGTAAGGCTTATGCGATTATGCAGGACCGCGAGGAGAGACGAGAGAGACGGCGAGAGACATTCGTAGTTAATTCTTATATTCACATAAGATAATGTATCTGAATTTGTGTAAAGATGGATCAACGAACTCGAATCCGAATTTGTAAATAAAACGTTTTGTCAATAAAATTGTTTAAGCTACACCCCCCCGTCTATGATGATCTTCGTAAAGGAATCAACGTGCAAAATTAATTGTCATTGTGCAAAGATCGGAACAGATTTACTCAAAATTTATAAAATTGTATTTCGGTTCGAAATGAAATTATTCGACTCGATCAATCTCGATGCAGATCAACGAATTAGTGTGATCGATCAGGAAGCACAAAATTTGAGAATCTTTTTTTATCATTCGCGCAAACTCCTCCAATCAGAATTTGATTATTGGAACATTTTTTCCCTGCCGATTCCACCGAAGCGAGAAAACTCGATGATCCAACCTTTCGTGAGAAGCAGAGCCATTAAAATATTTCCACGAAGTGAAAAACGCCTCTGGCCGGGAGATAATCCAACGAGCAACCGTGCAAAATTTCACGACTGAGATAATAGTATCTCGGTACGTGCCCAAGCGTACTATAAATGTGTCGAAAGTCATAATCGTCGTTGCTTAATTGCGATACCGTTGCACAAGAAATTCTTGCTGAATCTTCGATGTTTATAAAAAGCGTCGACGTTGCTCTCTTTCTGCTTCAACAAAACGAGGATATCATCCGCAGACACATTTGAACGATTGGAAATTCGGTGAAACGTAATGAAAAAAATTGTAATTAATCATCAAGATACACCGAAAGCAGTTGGGTTCATTTTCGAGCCTCAAAATTTGTGGGACTGTAAATCGCGTCGGTTTCGTCGCATCGGCGCAATGCAATAAATTCGAAAACATCTTTTCCTCGATCTCAATTTCCCTCTTCGTCAGACCGCGGGAGTGTCGACGAGCCCGAGGGGGGAGGGCAGGGTAGAAATTTAAGTTAGTCGAGAGCGAAGAGGGAGAAATACGTGCGGTAGTCCGAGTCTCGTTGCTGAACACATAGAGAGAAACAGAGGTGGAGAAAATGTTCTAGTGTATTTGTACGTGGCTTTGTATATACGTATATGACGTCAATTCCTAGGGCTGGCAGTGCGGCTTGAGTCTGGTACGTAAAGTCGTTCAGTTTGAAGACTACCGGCGTACGGAACGCCAGCACGTTGCTTCGCGTTGGCTCGAGACAAACTTGTGCAAAAGTTGGCACGTGCTTCTGTCAGAATAACTTTTGCTCGATGCCATCGTGTTGCTGGCGTCGTTTTCTTCTCTGCTCGAGTATCTCGATGTGGCGTTTTTCATTCTTGTCTTAATATTCGTCAAGCTGAAATTCGTCGTCGAATTAAATGAAAATCATTTTTTCAATAGTCGTGAAAACTCGAAGTGAGAAAGATTCGTGTTTGGGAGTGTGTGTGATTGAAAAAATCGTGAAATACTTCGAAAGTGCAGTGCCAACGATCAATTATTAGAATATAGATTTTTCAAACTTTTCTTAAACCTTTTACACTTTTTCATCGCAGTCCAGAAGTTACACTCGTTAAATAGTCTTTTTTAAACTCCTTTCTGTTCGAATTCACTGGGAAGAGTGTGCACAATTGTGTTGTTCGGTTTCCCAGAACTGTGTCAATTCAAAAATCGTGATTATGGCGTCGTTGAAACTTCTGGCAGGTGAGTAAAAAATGGCTTATGAATAGAATAGATCGAACGAGTGTTTCGTGTTCGTTATTTCGCAACGGGAAGGCAAAGAATCGATGAAATTCGATATAGCGAAGCGGCTCGGGACTGGACCTTACGGAAGTTTTGTCAGTCCACGTTTATTTATAATTATGGTCGGTTCGGGCGGCTGATATCGAGACGTCAGCACAATTTTCACATTGGCTTAGAAACACACGAGCGCGCGATCTAATTCAGCGATACGAGAGCGCTGCTGCGAGGAGCGCGGAAGCAGCGACGAGCGAGTTTCTAAAGTTCACTTAAGTCAGTTTAACCGGCCCTCAGAAATGGCTTATGGAGGTCAGGGTGACACGAAGCGTTACTCCAATTATTAAATCATTCTCTTGGATTATCAGAGGCCGAATCGGGACGATTGCCGAAATATTATTGCTTCAAAGATAATTTATGTGAGAAACGACTTCTCGCCGCCGCAGTAGGAATCTTGAGAATTCTCTTAAGCGGAAGATAATTCGCTTTTCCGAGCTTCTTCTTCTTCTTCGCGTACAAGTGTTGGGCGTTCAATGACCTACTTGTCTCAATGGAGATCATTTTACGCTTAACGCTTGTGTTGGTTTAAGTCTAGCTCGAGTCAGAAAATTCGTGATTGTCCGCGCCGAGGACGACGACGCTCATTTGCGTAGCACACGCGTCTGCCTTGGGTTTAAGGGCTCAGACGAGTCATAATTATGTCCTACATCCTGCTCCGAAGACACTTCCAAATTTACGCACACTTTAATCCTCCTTGACGCCTCTATTTTATGACTTAATGACGACGAACTCGAACTCTCGAAATTAGACGTAGACTTCCTAGTCAGCGTTGCTGCTCATTCGCGTCTGCGAGGAACGAAACTAATTTGCGTTTGTCTGTCAGCCTAATGGAGTTGTCATCGTAGTCTGCGAGGCTGAGCGCTCTCGGGTGATGCTCGTTTTTCGTTCGATCTTCGTTGCTCCATTAATCGATGGGAAGATAACCGTCGAGTTTGGAAAAATCCAGATTCGTGTTGCTCCATTGTACAGCGAGGAATTTCGAAACGAAAGATCATTCCGAGGCAAGATTTTCTCACTCCGGGGTGGTCCTTATCGCGATGATTAATGGGACGAATAGTCGCTCGATGTGATTTCGAAAGAAGCGTGAGGCTCGGACGATTTTTTGTTTCTGTACGTGGGGGCTCGTACACGCAGGACAAATGTGTTGAATCAAACCTCTGTTTGCTCCGTTCGTGACCCACATTCTCAACCGAGTTTGACAGGCTGCACTTGCAGCGCCAAATTCGAACGACTTTTGGTCCTGCTTCGCTCTGTATGCTCACCTCATATTCTCCTGCTTGTCGTATACATTTAAGAAGAAAACACGACGAAAAAACTAAAAATACACATTCGAGAAAGGTTCGCCATAAAAGATGAGGGATTTTAAGTGTGCGAATAAGAGCGTGTTCTTGCTCCTTAATTCCCAAGTAAAAGTGAATCGACACAGGTCCGAATGCCACGTACGTGTTTATGCATGTGCATGCCTTAAAGGAGAAAAGGCAGACTCGAGACGTATATTTTTTGGTATCATAACTGTAGCAATCATGTGTCATTAAAGCGCACACTTGTACACGGAGCTTGATATACGTGGAATTTAATGCTCGAGAAAATTGAAAGTAACAAACAATTTGGTGGAAAGAAAAGTTCCTTTTATTCGCTTTTTCTTTCTTTCTCTCTCTCTCGTCCATAAAAGTGGTTCGGAAAAGTCTTCGGTTGTTAGAACTGGAACGCGGTATCATTAAATTCTCTATTCGAAGAGATCAAATTCACTCAGAAGCAGCAAACAATCACGGACGAGATGAAAATCGAACCTTTCCGCTACGAATAATTAGCTGAAATCACTAACCACAGAAATGGAAATTTCAGCGCCGTTTTTGTGTCGAGAAATGCGAGAAATCGCGATCAATCAGTGGAAATTTCGTAACTGCAGTACCCTCGCGGGATATCGATGAAAAAAAAACGCGAATAAAATCAATCACTTTTGATAACATCGCAAATGAGTCGTCCAAGCCGTTTCAAACGATTGGAAATTCCGGTTTCGATCCCCGAAGCCTCAGGATGGTTCCCATTTGTCAAGAATCCTCATGAGAGTGACTTTACAAAAAAAATGGCGATAAAAATGAAAATTCCCATGAAACGTGTAAAAATATTAATTCACCGATAAAAACTTTTCGGGTTTTATCGACGCAGTTTAGAATCGCAGTGCGGAAATAGCAGGAACGTGATTACACTTCGATACGGCGAATGTCATAGATTAAAGAGCAAATTGAGTCGATTAGACGTCAATTTAACGGATCATCCATGGGAAGGGATAATAGAAATGTTGACAGTTACTTTTTTAATTTCCGTTCGCGTGTCTCGCTTCAGCAGGCAATTAACTCCATTTCTGGCCACTATTTCGTCGGAATTGATGCAACTATACGTGGCACATGTGCGTTTCCATCGCATCCTTGGGCGTGCACACGCCTCCGTCGCGTCTCTCGTCTCGCGCCCTGCTTGAAAAATCACCTGGTGTTAATGTCAAACGCAAATTTGCATGTTCACCGTCGTCGTTCCATCTCGAAAATCGCAAGGTCGTGACGAGTTCAGAAATAAAGAAGCGCGAAAGCGTTCAATCGGTTCCGACGCGAATGGGGACTTTTATGTGTGATCAAACAGAATCGAAAGATCGATAAAAAAACACACACACGCACACGATTTTGATGAAATTATTGCAGTTTGAAATTTTTATTCGAGACTCAAAATTCGTTGAATGAAACGAATGCAAATTTGCAGATCGTCGAACCACGCAAGTATCGTAAAAAAGCCATCGAAATTGGCTCATTTTTTCTAAAATAATACTTCACATGTACGCAATAAGGAGAAGATTGTAAATTGAATTTGCACGCGATTCGAAACGTCGAAAAAGAGCTTGGAGCGGCGATGGCGAATGCTTCGAGTATAGCGGGAGCTCGGGTTTTTCGAGGAAACGAAGCAAACGATCCGCCTTAAAGTTTTATCATTCCCGGGACTTTTTGTGATGGCAAGCGACTGGGTTTATCGTGACGCAACGAATAATATGTGAGGAGTTCGAAGTTGAGTGAGCGGAACGAGATCGTGATTTTCATGGGTGATTGACGCGGCGTAAGTTTCAATGGAGGAAAAGACTCGAGTTTAGCGCGCATTGTGCGCTCGATCAAGACGAGTTTAATCGTACGAACGGAGAGTGGTCTCGTTGCGCCAGGATTCGAGGGCCAAGCGCTCGTCACTGGGCGTTTACATTGCATAAAATCGCCGCTGTAACTCTCCCGATCCATTCATTTATTTGCGGCGCATATAACGAGCGCAGGGAACTGATGCGATTTCCTGGCGTCTCGCAACCGCTGCTGCTGATCCGTCAAGCGGTGATTTATTAATTGCCCTTGCTTGCGCGATCGCTCGGATACAACCAGCCTCGCCAAGCTGGCCTTAGAAAACAACGAGATGCAAGGTTACGCGGGAGCCACACGAGCCACTCTGCCGAGTGTCGACGCACCTCCGTGTACTCACACCTTCCTCTGTGCATGCGTCTGTACACGAAGAACGTCGATGAATAAATGTATTCACGTATTTACGTGCCTTTCAAATGAACTAAAAATACGATGTGGAAACAAAACTACTTTTCTCGATGATGTTTCTCGCTCGTGACTACGAGCTAGTCACTCCTCCTATGTGACAATCATTTTTGAACTCGACTCAAAAAATTCGGAGCTTCGAAATCCGAGTTTCGAGTACGACATTCTTCGTACTACCGTTTCGCAGTCCTAGAACCGATTTCGAAGAAGTTTGCCACCATGAGAAAAAAGTAATTGGAACAACGAAATTATTATGATTATCATTGTCACAAGGTTAAACATGATCGAACGAATAAAACAGTTTTAGATCGAACTTCAGATTCAACCACTCCGAAAACATTTGCAGCTAAATGAAGAAAACTCTTCCGATAACATCAATCGCTATTTAATCAACAATTTTTTTTCTCAGTGCAATTCGTGATATATTATTGAGGGAAAGAAATTGAATTTTACTATCGAAAATAAAAAATATTTACTGTTCGCACAGTAGAAACTTTTACCGCAGTATTTAGTAAATTTTGACGTCACAGTGAAACAGTGTGAATTTTACCGCGCTGCACTGTTAACATTTCCGTTCGAATGTTTATGCTAGGACGCGGCTGCACTGGAGACACGCTAGGGGCTTGTCGCTGCATCGGCCAATTTATCCATTGTTTTTACATGCTCAGCCCTTTGTTGAAGTGTGTAAATCACCGTTTCATCATTATACTTCATTGCAATTGTGCACGTTTTTCATAAACTTCGTAAGAAGCGTTCATTCGTGATATGAAAAGATAAGCGATTTTTAACTCCCAGTCCCTGTGTGTTTTTTTTCTCGTATTTAAGGAGGTTGGATCGCGACGATGCAATGTTGCGATGCTAAACCATGTTAAAAACATTAATCATTTAAAAATGACAAGAATTTAATAAATTTGGTAAATGTATTCTTTAAAAATATTTATGATGATATAATTTTTCAAATATTTTTCTACCACATATTGCTCTCGAGTAATTTAGCACTAAAGTTCACGTGTATAAGCACAGAGTTTACATTTATACAGTTATACATCTCGTGCACAAGAAGTTCGACCTAACGCTCAATTATTCGATAACCATATGTGGTAAAAAATATTGAAAAAAATTGTATTCGTATACTCGCGGTGTCAAAGAATGTTATTACGAAATTTCATCAAATTTTGATTATTTTGATTTCTGAGTAAATTTGAAGACTTTTTTAAGAAAATCGTTTCGAGCATGATCAAGTCGATGGAAGATCGCCAGATTTTGTTGGGTAGATGCGCACTGGGTTGAATGAAAGTGAAGAAAAGTTGGCAAAAAGTCAATATGCTCATACGACAGAATTGTCAGGAGATGATCGAGATCGAAATTTATTTTGCAGATCGTCTGTCATGTCGTCAAGTACTGAATATTATGGTGATACTCGGATTCATGCTGAATTACATGCTTCGAGTTAATCTGACGATCGCCATCGTGGCTATGGTGATACATAACGAAACGGGACATTCCAGCAACGCGAGTCTCCAGCACGTTGTTACGGCTCAGTACGGATTTACGGAATCGATAAACGTCGACGGCGTTTCGATCAATCGATCCCTCACCGCAGTCACTACCTTGAACAATAATGGGACTGCGAAAGAGGTCGATTTTAACAACACCGAGAATATTTACAGTACAATAAACGCGACGAATGATTCAACCTTCCAAGAAGTCCGTCCTCAAAATGTATGTCGCGAATGCCACTTTTTCCGAATCGTTAAATGAAGAAAAAAAAACTATTCATTTTGTGGAATTTCCACTGTAGATTTTCCTCAAAACGCCAGGAATATTCCGAGAGCTTTTCACTCTTTTTTGAATTTCGACAATCGAGAATCCTCGTTTTATGGAATATATGATTGAAAATTTTTTTCAGAACGTGACACAACTGAAGCAGACGAGATACGCTTGGAACGAGTACGAAGTGAATTTTATTCTCGGGAGCTTTTTTTGGGGCTACATTTGTACGGAACTTCCGGGCGGGAGATTGGCGGAAGTGGTCGGAGCTAAACGAGTTTTTGGGTACAGCATGCTCGTCTCCAGTTTCGTAACACTCCTGACACCGCTCGCAGCAACCTTTGGGTATACGATGGTCGCTGCCCTGAGAGTGGTCCTCGGATTCATGCTGGTAACGTCCGAGCCACTGCGTGACGGTCTCTGCTTTCCCTGAATTAATCCCGGCGAGGCACGAATAAATTGGTGAATTTTTGTAGGGGGCAACTTGGCCAGCGATCCAGCCGATGACTTCTCACTGGATTCCTCCGATGGAGCGAAGCAAATTCGTATCGAATATGATGGGTAAAGATGGCGAGCTCGAGGTCGATTTTTTTGTATTGGTTCGTTGAGATTTGGCGCTTTCCAATCATGTTTCCTGTCTCTGCAGCTTCCTCACTGGGTGCAGCAATCACGATGCCCATCTGCGGATTCCTCATATCAGAAATCGGCTGGGAATCTGTTTTTTACGTAACCGGAGGAATCGGCGTCCTCTGGAGCCTGTTTTGGTTCGTTTTAGTGTTCGACTCGCCGGCCCAGCATCCGAGGATTTCGGACGACGAGCGAAGGTACATTCAGGACGCGATTGGCACCACTTCGACGACGAAGGTACGTCGAAGGACTCGCGCAATGCTGAGTCCTCGAGTGATCGGTTAACGAAGAACCCTTGAAAAATTAAGCTTTATCGGCCCTCCTCTCCCCCTCCCCTCCCCCAGCATCTCAGCGTGCCCTGGAAAGCCATTTTCACGTCCGCCCCGGTTTGGGCCATCATCATCACGCACGGTTGCAGTGTCTTCGGTTACTTCACTGTGGTAAACCAACTCCCGACTTACATGAAGTACATTCTAAACTTCAACATCAAAGAGGTGAGAAACTTGGAGGAGAAATGCTGCTCGCTCCACAATTCGGTGGACTCAAAATTTGCTTGTTTACAGAACGGACTTTTATCGTCGCTCCCATACCTGGGCAAGTACTTTTTCGCCCTAGCAACAGCGACTCTCGCCGACCACATACGCCGCACTGGAAAGCTCAGTGTAACGATGATTCGTAAAATATTCACGACATTTGGTGAGTAACGTTTGGTGCGATTGTTCCAGAGTTTTAATGCTCGAAAGCAATTGGATGTTGGCAGGCATCTGGTATTTTCGTTGCGACAAATCGGACCAGCTATTGAATTGAACGGCGCATCACAAGCGACGTCCTTAATTCGACTAAACGAAGCGTCGATCGGTTCACCCAATCAGCTTCATTCTCTCCGTTTATTATTCCGGATTCTTTGTTGTTTCAGCCATTTTGTGTCCAAGTTTGCTGATGATAGTGTTGGCCAATTGGGGCTGCGATCGCGTCACATCCGTCGCGATATTCACCGCTGCTCTCACGTTGAACGGCGCAGTAACAGCAGGCTACTTGGGCAACGGCCTCGACATCGCCCCCAACTTTTCCGGCACGATATTCGGCCTGGCGAACACCTTGAGCTCCCTCGGTGGGTACCTCAGCGCCATGATGGTCGGAATGATAACTTACCACAACCAAACGTACGCGGCGTGGAGCACGATCTTCTGGATTCTCGCGGGCACTTATTTCGTCGGGGCTACGACGTTCCTCGTTTTCGGCAGCGGCGAACTCCAGTCTTGGAACAATCCGGAAAGTGCTGCACAGGCGAGGCGAGCCAACGAGGATGGCGCCGAGGAATTCAAGCCTCTGAAAGCTCCGGTCGCGTAGTCGCGAAACCATACGCGCGATCTTCGTTCAATGAAAACTCGAATAAATTGTTGGACCAACGGACAATAATTCCGGGACGTACACTCAAGTATTTGTAAATAAAAATCCACTCTTTTTTTACAAGGCTGTTTACGTGCTTTATTTATGTTTCGAGGTAACGAGAATTCGGAGAATTACGACTATATATTCCACGTTCTCAATCGGATCGCAGTAACAGTATGAAATGTGGGAACAAATTGAAGAATTGTATTTATTTGTTATTACGAAAATGCTCGAGCTGAGCCATGTTGAAATACAAATAATGTTGAATCTCTTTGCCAATCGCCAGATCGGTCAGTACCAGGTATTTTGAAGTTTGCATAGAAAATAAAGAATCTGAGATCATTAATTCATGAGCCAAGACACACTTTCACTGTGACGATACGAGTCTCCAGTGCTCGCTTCTAGGAAAATTCTTATCGCAACTATTATTAGGTTTTCATTAGAACCTTCAGAAAATGAATCTTGGAATTTTTTTGGCTTATCTCGAAATACATTTTTATCAATAGACACGATAAACATTTATTGTTTTGAAACAGAGAGAGTTTACCAACGGTTCGTAAAGCAGCCATCTTCCTATCGACCATTGATATCGCGAGTGCTTTTTCCCCATGCTCGTTCACACGCTTCGAAAGATGGTACAAATATTGAAACTGATGGGGGTCTGGAGGGCTTATTTTTAAAAGTGGTCGCCAGATTGGGATCAAAATGCTTTTTGTAATCTTCTACAGACTCCAGGGAAACTTGAACCGGCATTTGTACCTTTATTTTTTTTATCACGAGTGACAGAATCGTAATTATTCTACGTCGAATGCTATCCACTTGGTCTATCAGCACATGAGTATAGGTTTACACATAAGCATGAAAACTCGAATTTCGTAGCTGGTTCGATCGCTGGTTAAAAACTTATCGTGACTGAAACAATTTTGTAAATATTTGTTCCTCGTTCGTAGTTTGCAGCGCTGATAAAAATTTGACTTCCATTTATGTGGGACACAAGCATATATTCTTTGACGGTTTCTTGAAAACGAAAATTTCAATGTTTTGGTTCGTCCGCAAGAAATACAAATTCGTTTTTTGTCCGGTGCCATTGATCGTATTGCAGTAATTGATTCTTCAATTGAGAAAGAGAATGAGTAAAAGTGTTGATAAATGAGGCTTCGTAAGAACCTCCGTTCAGAATAAATTGCGTGAAAATGTGATTGAATTCGTGAAATGTTTCCACTCGATTGCTCGGTCTATTGCCACGTTGAGCGAGTTCTTTGTCCCGTTGGATTAAAATTCTCGGTTCAACAAAATATTCATATTTAATTGGCTTCTAATGGGAGTGACGAAAGCGTGTGATTTGTGAGATTGGTTCTGGATCGTTGCACAATCAGAAGTCGTTATGAGCTCTCGTAGCAATAACTCGATTAGTTCGAATTGCCAAACTCATTGGTAAGAAAATTTCTTTAAATCGAATCGAATTTAACGATAATTTCTGAAATGCTCGCAGCAAATGTTCGGGATGACTCGGTGGGAGTCCAACCTCAAAGCCCAGTTCGAGGACGACTCTTATCGCAGCATCTGATTAAACCGTCATTAAGTTTCGACGCTTCTAAAAATAAACTCGAAACATTCTGCTCCTTTCAGAATAAACTTTGATGAAAACGTCTCAGATAAGAATTGGATGAAAACGTCTCAGATAAGAATTGGATGAAAACGTCTCAGATAAGAATTGGATGAAAACGGAGCGTTTATCAGCGGTTGATAAGGCTGCAATCTTCCAAGCGAGGATAAATATCACGAGAGAGATTTTGACTCCGCGGTTAGCTTCGTATATTTGGAAAGATGGCGATACGGCAACGTTTCATTGGCGATAAAGCACAAGCGCGAGAGTCGCTGGTGTCGAACAACATTTTAATCTGGAAGCGAGTGCAAATTGAGACTCGATTTGAGTAGCTCTCGACTCCGGATGGGTTATGAAACCCTGTACAGCCTCCGGTGAAATTCGAGACGGCAATTCCCCTTTTGCTGCTCGCCGTGGGGTGTCTCGGTCCCGCGACGCATTCTGGTCGCCGCCGTGGACCTAGGACTGGCGAAGGAAGAAGAGAAAGGAGCAGGAATGGGAGGCGCGCGTGACGGTGGCCGTAAAAAAAGCGTACATGAGCGCGTCCAGGCGCCGGGCGTTGCGATGGTGCTCGCCGTGACGCGTGGCGCTGCGGCGCTTCGCCCTGCTATCAGGAGACGAGGAACGCGCGAGCGAGTCGCAGTCGCGATTATCCCGCGAGCAGTGGCTGCAGGCGGAGAAACAAATTCGCGAAAAAAATAGCACTTACGAACTCGAAATAGAAATTCAAAGTCCTTATCGCATCGAGGTGGACTTGTAATTTACAGAAAAGTTGCAATCTCTTTGACACATTCCTGGGCAAATAGATAAACATTTTATTATTTTCCTCCCGCGAAGTATGCTTTAACCGATTGAACTTTACAAAGTTAGAAATCAACACGCTGCATCTCCGATTATTATCAAGAATCTCTCATCATTTTTCTCTCCCTTTCTCTCGCGTTTCACCAGCTCTGGCGTCGTGATAAATACCCGTTTAATTAGTCTGCTCTCCGATGCCGGCGTTTGGCTTCCGATTTACGTTATCCGCGAGGTCGTTACCTCGACGCGTTACGATCGCGTTCCCCTCGTAAATTTCATTATCTACCGGTGACAACCAGCTCGTCGTCTCTTATCCTACTACCGAGTTTCAATTAAGTTTGAGTTACGAAGGGAGATAAAAACGTGTCTCGGAGTGATTTTTCCTTCGCGTGGGTTGCTAACGCACATTGCGCATTTCCAATTCGAATCTTCTCATATCCGCTGAAGCTTTCCAAAGAATCCCCTTGGGTTGCCGTGGGTAACGAGAGTCCCGCGGAGAGAAAAAAATTGGAAGAACTTCGGCCAAGTGCCGAGAGAGGCAGAGCGTCCGGCGTTCCACCTCCTCGTCACTTCTGTTGCGTCGATAAAGTAGAAGCGTGCTCGGAGTAACAGGAGAGAAAAAACGGGCGCGCTGTGCCCCTCGCGCTTCCCGTCGCGGCCTCTTCCGCCGCCTCGCTGCTTGCCACTGCCATCTGAGCGGCATCCGCTAGGAACATTAGACGAAAGGCGAGAACGCGAGCTAGTTCGCGTTAGGTATGATGGTAGAATCTTAGGAATTCACGGACTGCAGCACTGAATTCAGTTGCTATGTCGAGGGGGCCAGGAAAGCAGGAGCGCGGCGGAGGCAAAGCGCTCGGATTTGCCGCGCGGGACCGCCCGCTCGAACGGCATTGTATCGGGGAAGCATACCCGAACGAGGGGAAAGCGCGTGCGCCGAGCGCCACTTCCATCCACTCCATAATCTCCTGCTCGGTTGTGATTAACTAAGGTTTAATCAGCTTTACAAGCTAAACTTCTTTTGTCAACATGCATGTGCATGATAATCCGTGGCTATCTTTCCGAGTGTCCTCCGACTGTCCGTGAGTGCTCTCTGGCACTCTACACCTTGCTCTGACAGCCGGAGAGACCGGGAGAGCGAGAGAGAGAGAGGAGAGCAAGACCCGGCTCTCGCTCCTTCGCCTCCTCCGCTCAGACCTAAGCTCCGCTTCTACCTCCGACTCCTATCTGCTTCCCCCGTTCCGTGGCAGCCGAGATGAGAGACTACTCCGCTGTCTTGTACGAGCAGGACCAACACTAGGCCCGACGAGCGCGTACCAAGTGTCGAACACACCACCGTGTACCATACGACGGCTCGCACAATCCCCAACTATCTCTCGTTCTCTACTTTATCGAAGCTTGTCCTTCTCTCACCAGGGCGCCGCTGCTTCCGTGCTCTTGCGACACGACGGGCCACTTTTTGGCGGGGAACCCGGGGAACTAACCCTCGCTTCTCTCGCTCTCTCTGCCACATGGCCTTTTAGATTGTCGCGGCTCCCGGTGCTGGTGCCCTGGTACTCGGGGTCTGGAACCGTACGATAATTATCGTACGAATTCGATAATTTCTCGTACGTTGGCTCACGGGTTGGTACGATACGTGGAAAAAAAAAGAAATTCGTTAGTTATTTTGGGAATAGAATTTTTTTTGAGATTCCACGTGGGATTGAAGTCGTGTTTGGAATCTCCTGGGCCAGTTGGTATTCGGAAATCGTAGTGTGGGAGCTTTTGTATTTGTATTTTGTGGGGAAAATGATTCGGAGTTGGTGTCATTTCGAACGGGGCTTCCGTGTTTGTCGTTTGGAAACGTTGGGAAGAGTTTAAATTGAGTGTAGTAACTCAAATGTAGGGATACACATCGTAGCGACTTTCTTTTTGTTGCCTAGAGAAGGTGAATGGTTCGATGAAAAATGGAAGAGCCTAGAAACGTTTTACGGTTTCATCGGTCCAATTAACATTCCGTGACTGGACCAGTGTCAATGCGAGCAACGCTCGAAGGTGCAGGAGTTCGTTCATCTCTTCGTTGTCATTGCGCCCTGGTCCGGACGTGGGCAAGTTCCTCGCGCAATGTTCGTAAATCCATTACAAAAGAGGATGACCGATCACATTGTTATTTTCCATCGCTTTCGGCTGCTATTCTTACCCCATTTGCTCTCCTGCGGATCGGCCCAGATGCGTTGTGCCTCAGAGATCAAGAACCCTCCTTCGTGGGAGCAGATCCGAAATATTTTGGTCGCGTGTTCGTACGCGAGCGGTAACTGTGGGAATGAAAATTCGGGAATGCCGAGCTCCCGGACGGATAGTTACGATAAAGAATATGGCGAAAGCGGGGAAGGAGAGAAATTGCGAAAGTTTGGAGAGAAAGAAATAAAAGCCTGAAATTACGCATCGATGAACGAAAGGTGCTTCGAGAATCATTCACAGAGACGAAGCTGAAAGAGAAGCATTTGAGAGACGCTCGGGCTCGGAGCCGCGGATCGGAGGCTCTACTACGGACTCTCGCGGTTTCTGCTACCATAATACCCGCCGCGATTGAGCCTTCGAACGGGACAAAACTGTGAGAACCTCGGAGAAATTCCAAAGGGTGAAAGCTCCCTTCGCACCACAATCTCGTCCCGAATGGTACGAGCCGAATGGAAGGGATTTCTAGAGCAGAGCGGAAAGTACATTTGGACGAGGAGAGACGAACCCGTGGAACCGAGGATCATGCGAATCGAGGACGAAGAAAGATAAAAATGGAAAAAGTTGACCAGGATTCGCTGATGACCACGAAAGATGATTTGGAAGAGAAGAGCGCAACGTGCCCAGCTAATCGAAACGTTGGTCCGGTTATTCGGACTTTTGGCACAAGGCGGGGGAAGAGGCTGACGGTTATTAAGGGGTTTCTCGTAATAATAACGCGTCTGGAAGAAAGAGAGAGAGAGAGAGGAAGACACGAACTGCACGCAGCAGCCGCAGGGAGTGAAAAGCATCAAAGCACATAGTGCCTGTGGACGATAGGCCAAGGGATTGTATATAGAGAAAGAAGAGCCGAGGAACATGGCCCGGGGCCTAAAAATCCTTCATCCCGGTGAGGAATACCTCGAGTCTCGGGCAAACCACCGGTGGTGGACGCCCCCGACTCATGGGAACTTCCTCGGGGCAATATACCAGGGCATTCAAGAACATTTTCGTCCTTTTTTCCCCCTGCCTCTTCGCTCATTGCTCCCTCTCTCGTTCCCCTTGGCCAGCGCCGATCGAGAGAGCCTTTCGACGGCCATAATTTCTCTCGCGATATTCCGCCAGAACTATCGAGTCAAAGTCCATTCGATGTTGGAATCGGTAACGACACTGGTTCCACGATCGCCTAATTCTCGACTCTCCCTCGTACTTCTGCTCCCGCGATAAATCATCGAGGAAGCGAGGGACCTCGACCTCGGCCCCAGGAACAGAGGAATCGTCTCGACAAACGAACTAAAAACTCTGCAAGAGGCTGAAGCAATCGGAGCTCGAAGAGTATCTCGACGATGACTGCGGATGCGAAGAAGGTAAGCTAAGAATCGACGTATATGCGAGAACGGTATGCGGGTGAGAAAGACCCGGAGGGGTCCAGAGTGTGTTCCGCCCACGTTTAGGTGCACACCGAGTGGTGCAAACCACCGCTCTTCACCCTGACCGTAACCCAAAGCGATGTGTACCTCGACGTCCAACGACCGTGTCTCTCCTTCCTATGCGCATAGAGCCTGCGCTAAAAGTTGCCTCCAAATTCATCAGGTCAGTCGTTTTTTCGACTTGGAGAACATTCTTCAGGCACTTTTCTTCCCTGTGCAGCTCACACGAGACACGGCGATTTAATTACGATGGCTGATCCGAGGAGAAGACTTGCAGAAGTGGGAAAAGTTGATGCAACGCTCCACCATCTTGACCCACGTTGCCCACGGCACCTTGACACTAAAGCTATTGAAAATTTGGCTCCACGACTGTAAAAGAACACCGACAAAAACTCACGGACGGTACAACACCATTTAATTATTTTGGTTAAGGTTAAGGTCAAGAATTTGCTACGATTGGTCCCGAAGCCAAAAAACAAACACACACACACACACACACGCCCAAAAAAACGGATAGACAATTTGCGCGATTGATACTAAACCGTAATCACGATTATCTACGTATAATGGACAAAATGTATCAGACATTATCCCCCCGCTCTAAAGGTACTGCTAACCGTTGCGGCTATTCATTCCCTCATGGACAATACTCAAAACCCACCACACACAAGATTGAGCTTCGATTAATTGGTATTTTTGGTCGTGTGAGATTTGGTGTCCGTGATTTTTTGATGTGTGACATTTCGACTGTGGTATTGTTTAGACGTGCCACCAAAAATTGAATTATCGGACGTGCTGAGAGTTTGCGCTAGAAGTGCGAGCCTTCGAAGAATCTTCGCTGGAGCTTGTAAATGATTTTTGATGCAAACTGTATGGGGATTTACACATAAAATCGACATTTCTCTCGCACGCAGAGAATCGGTAAAGTCCGTAGCGGAGTTTCGCGATTCAGCGGGGAACTCGCGGGAGTATGACGAAAGGAAAAAAGATGAGTTGTTGCTGGGCCTGCTTCTCCACCTGCAAGAGAGCGCAACTGACGAGGCGAGCACACGCGATCCTCCAGTCTTTTTTTCTCGTCTCTCCTCCTCGCCCTCGCATTTTTCTCGTTTCTCTCTCTCGAGCTCCGAAGACTTTGGTGGCGTGGTCGTTCTCGACCGCCCCCGCGGGCACACGCCAGCATCACGCGAACTCCGAACGAACCACCGCCACCATTACGACGAGGAAGAAAGAGACGGGCTGTGAAAAAATCGCCCTACGACGCGTAAGAAACAACGAGAAATGAAAAACCATACAACACGAGCCTTCGGCGGAATTCGCGAAGAAAATTATTCCTCGGCACGGGGAATCCAACAAGTGGAGAAAATACTTTTTGGCCATTAAAACCTTACGAATTTAAATTCGATTCTCCGAAGACTGACACAAATATTTAATCACTGTTTTCATACCCAACGCCGAAAAAACTTGCCCATCTGTTCAAAAATATCGTTCAAACACTCACAAAAACCAGAATTTTCAATTTTTTCTTCGTCCATCGAAATAACTTTGATATCGATCGTTCTAATTAATTTGAAACGCACATTGCTCCCCGGCAAAGTTTTCTCCAAGCACGTACGCGATCCTAAGGAGAGTGTGTTTCGAGGCGGAGAAAATTCTTGATACTTTTCAGGAGGTTGAATTACAGGAGCTAAAGCCAGTGGCAGTGATAATTTTCTCGATTTCTCTGTACGTGTTACAGGCTCGTTGCTGGCTGGCAAGCAAGTCAAAGTTACACACGTCTCGTGCGGGCTGCTGCGGCAGAGGAGGAGAGCAGCACACACGAGAAAACGTCGTACATGTCGTCGTCGCCGTTCATCTCGAAGAAGATTCTCGATCGTCCTGCTAGCTGTAGTTAGTAATAGTCCATGTATACGAGTACGTGTATCCACGGAGTGTATCGTCCGTCTCGCGAGCCTCGGTCCCACGCTCCCTCGAACGTTACAAGTTCATCCTTGCCCGCCGGCACAACTGCTCCCGAATGGTAAATGCGCAGATTCCTCTTTCTTTCTCACTCGAATACGAGGCAAAATCCGCTGACAGAGTGAAAGAGGAAGAGAGCGAGAGAGCGAAAGATCATTCCATGTTTCGAGCAACGTGCCACAGCAGCTTCTCCCTATCATTTGCTGGCCGTATAGTCTCGAGAACAAAAATCCCCGGTCGAGGGAGTCAGAGAAGGAGAACGGGAGATTAAGCATTATTTTACGCGTTCGCGTTGCGGACCTTTTTGCATCGCGTTCTAAATCGAATATTCTTGTTATTAAGAAAGGAATTTCAAGGCATTTACTTACTTTTCGGGGCGAGCTAACGATATACAAAATCACAGCTTCCTGCTTATTTATACGTTTTGACTAATTTCGGGCAATTAGTCTCATTCGAGCAGCACATCGAAAATACAGTTATCTCGGCCAGCTTCGTCTCTTCGTGACCGAGAGCATCCCAGCCGAGAGTGCAAATCGCCGATGCTTGACCCTCGCTCGCGGGATACCAAAGTCATCCACTCGCCGTCATATTAACGATCTCCGGGGAGCGAGACACCGCGAGAGAGATAAAACATGCTTCGAGAATCGTGACGATTCCACCAGATCGCAAAACCACCCAGGGCGATCGCACCACCGATCGCGAGAACGATCGCGACGACCGTGATACGCTTCCTAACTGAATAAATCACCGAAATTAACCGCGTTTTTACTTTGAACCAACGTTTTCTTTTCAAAAAGAAAACTTTCAGCTGAAACTTTATTTGAATTCTTATTCGCGATCAGTCAATTTGATGCAAAATACGACCTTAAACTAGTCCGAATTATCGTCTGTTGATAATTCGTTACAAAATTTATTCCAAAGCACGTACCCGCCAACGAAACCCGATTCGTTAATCGAGTGCATTCTCATGAAAATGGTAAATACTAAAAAAATCGATTGCGATTCGTGTCACGTGGCATTTCGTGAGTCAGCATTACAGCAGAGCGATCATACCCGATCATCAATTGACGGAATTAAAATTTTCGGCAAATAATTCGTTTCCGGTCACCGTCACGACGAAACGAATTATTCACGGGTACGTGCATGCTCAGTCACTGAATGCTCAAGTCCTGGTCAGTGGTCTCGATCTCTGGATTGTTATTAATTAGGCAGTTGGCTGTCGGGCCTGTGCCAGGTGGACGGATTCACCTGCAGTTCCCGCGATGCTCACCGCATCCACAAAGACATACACACGACTCGCTATCTCCTCGTACGTTTCAACCTCGTCAAACGCATCATCGGACAATCAGCTTACGAGCTGGTATTTCGAGAACACTGCACGTCACTCTCGGAGCTTTCGAAATGCACTTCCATTCACAGTGCAACGCAGCTACGAACTTTTGACTCGTCCACTCGTCATGGCATTTGGCGATCGATTAGGAGCTGCTGCTCGGACAGTCCGAACGATTTGTGGCTCCGGTACGAAGAATAGTCGTCGCAAGTTCAATGAAATTATTTCCTCATTTTTTGCTCTGAACGACGCGTTACACGTAATTGGAGAGCAACTGCTGGACTCGATTAACAGTTTATGAAATTTGAAAATCGAAATTCCACTGTTTCGATGTCATTATGGGTTTGGAGTATTCCTGATTGTAGGATCGGATTGGAAAAACTTGATTTATTTTAATGCTATGAATCGGGCTGCGGCCCCGATCGTGGCAAAGGGGCCGTGAACCTTGGACTGATGGATTTTTGAATTTTCAACCGGAAGTGGGAAGATTGATAACGCGAAACTGCGTAAACTTTCGAACGCTTAAAATGGGAGTTTTTGAATCCTCTGAAAAGTTCTGGACAGAGCGCAGGATTTTTGGCTTCGAAGAGTGAAAATTTTGCCTTTCCCACATTTATTGAAACCGCAGTCCCAAAGTTTGCTTCGTCTCCAAATTACGCGATTCCCATCCGTCAAAGTGTGAAACTCCGACGAATAATGTGCGATGAAACGACACGAAAAATAGCGACAACGAAAAGCGTTGGGAATAGTGTAAAAATGAAAAGATCGTG
Source organism: Venturia canescens (assembly GCF_019457755.1). NCBI lineage: Eukaryota > Metazoa > Arthropoda > Insecta > Hymenoptera > Ichneumonidae > Venturia > Venturia canescens. Next base: position 8,357,150 of record NC_057425.1, read on the forward strand.
AGGTTAATTCCGGAAGTGAAGAATCCCGAGGCTGAGCGAGGAGCGGACGCAGAAGTATTAACCGAGATTCCGAGCTCGTTCGAGCCGTCCAGTATCTCATGATTTACTCCGGGCCCGCGAGATAAAATTTCGCTTGCCGTAAGATTTACGGTAAGATTTAGTGGGAGCGATAATGCCCCATTTATTTATCTGTATGTTTCGATCGCGGTGATTCACAATCGCAGACACTCGCGATTTAAGGGGGTGTTTGGAAACGTATTTTTTCTTCGATTTGTTTTCCTCGCCTTTTGCTTGGCTCGCGGTCTGTGTATGTGGAAGAAGCGAGCATACAAAACCCTTTGAGAGTGCAGGGCTCATGTGTCTTCGTTTCGAAAGCTTATCCAGCGTCACGATCGCTCTGCTCTCGCTACCGGGGTGAGAACACGAGATTGTGTTCGGCCAACTGAGAATTATAGGTACGCGGTGTTAACTCTTCCAAGCCCACTTAAACCCTGGCCCGAGCTATATAACAAAGGCTACCACGTGCTCGCAAACGTCACATTAGTTCTCTCGATGATCTCTCAACTCTCGCACCGCGCGCGCAACGCTTTTTTCTCTTCATTCAATTTTCTAAAACCACCCCCACGTCGAAGAAGAAACAATCTTTCGAGATTTTATCTCCACAAATTATAAGGCTGCAGTGTCCTTCGTGACGGAGAACATAAATTATCGTTTCATCACCTTCCTCCGAATGACTGCGACGGCCCATCTTAAATTCCATTGGATCCTTTTTTCCTGATTTTTCGATCCAGATCGTGTCCTCAGATACGTATTACAAAATTATATGTTTTTTCGATCAATCATCGATCCCATAAATACAGTCGTTGCTCCTCTATGCTGAAAACGTTGAAAAAGATAATCGATCGTATGCAAGAATTACGATTACGTATCGTATAACGACACCTTTTATGCCTGGAGGCTGCTCCGGCAGTAATGAAAATGTCCTGAGCCTGGGAGAATGACGTTAACTTTCATGGCCTGACGGGCGTTTTATATTGCATGGACATTTTCATACAAAATCGACAGTTTTTCTTTAATTTTCTCAAAAAAACCGCCCCCGAGGGGGAAGGAGGGAAAAGACATTGGAGATTTTGAGAAAGGGTAAGAAACGCAGAAATTGCAATTGAGAGAAATGCAATTTGACGGTGTTTTATTCCAATGAGCGTAATTTTCGTCGTTTTCACCAACGACGAGACAAATAATCAATTTTTTACAAAAAAGAATGAATTTAAGTTGATGCTTCCTTTCAAAATGTCCCCAATGCCATTTTGCGACAAAATTTTTCGAGTTTTTGCACTTAAGTTTGACTTGAAGTTTTATTTTTTGTGCCAAGTATCCAAATCGTCTTCGTCCAATGGTAACGGCGTAAGAAACCGTAAAAAAATAGAAAAAATGGGGAACGCAAGCACCGAAAGCAGCGCTTTGCGAGGCTAGCACTCCGGTAGGCGGCAGCACTGAACGTGCTCCGGTAAATGGTGTTGCCAAAGGCTCAGCCAGAGGCGGGTATCGGAGCGAAAAATAAATGATAGCGGGGTTCTCTTACATGTAGCAGCAATGTACGCACGAGGTGGGCTGAAATGGGAAAGAAAAAGAGCGAGAAAGGGAGAAAGAAAAAGAAAAATGTTGGCTCGGAAGGCGCACCTGTAATAAAACGCCGTAGCGTTTTCGATTCTGGCAATTTCGCGGTTTACCACGTGTGTATACAGCACCGAAGTATAAAGTCGTTTCTCGCCGCACCACGACGTAATAATGAACCACGAAAAGTGATGATAAAGTGAAATGAACGATTATTAAAAAGCTTACAGGTGTTTATCGCGCCATTCTACAGTCTCCTCGTTTCGTTTCAACCATCCCAGTTTTTGCCTCGTAGCACGAGCAGGCGGCGGCGACGGCGGCACTCAACAGTTTTACCCTTCGATTCGACAAACGTATTCCTCAAATTTTATGAGCAATTGCGTTCAAATAGAATTCCAATGAAATTTCATCGATATTTTAAGCTGATTGAAAAAACGAACGTGTCGGTAGCAATATGGAAGGAGTTTGGAGGCAAGAAGTACGGTTTGGTCAGCGTCTTTTTCGCCGGATAATAGAGCGAAGTTGTAAACGTCAATAGATTTATCACTCGTAAGACCATCTCGGCAAAATATCAATTCTTAAGAAGCCAGAATCATTCTTATCTCGAATATTCATCTCTGGGAATGAAGACTTTCAAAAGTGTCAAAATAACGATTTAAAAAAATCATCTTAAGGCGTAATTCCGAGTCGAATTGCGCCCGAAGCAATGCAAATTTCCCTCCGACTGGTGCGCCGTCTCAGTCCCTTCCTCATTTTCTTTGTCCATCCATAAACTCGAACATGGCAACAAAATGTTAGTCAGTTGCAGAGAAAACGTTGGAGGGCGAAGCCGAGCGCGCTCACAAAGAAATTTGACATGCACACATGGTAATGCGACCACAAAATTGCTCGCTCTTCGACTCTCCCTTCAACGGAGCACTTTCTCGCGTGGCGCTCACCGTACGAGTCATTTTCCTTTCTTTTACTCCGTCCAGAGCTCGCGCTTCTCTCCGCTTTCTTGCATGTGGCGATATCACAAAGTGGACGAAGCGCTCGCGTGCTCAACTCCAACTTCCGGTTCCGGCGCGTGCTCCTTCAGAAATATACGCTCTCAAATGCGAGATTCGAATGCGCACGTGCACACGATCATCTACCGGGTGGCTCCAAATCTATTCAAAGTTTCACATCAGACCCAAACCTCGCCCTCGAGATATTTCGATCCACTATTTTCCCACTTTCATTGCTAACCAAAAGTTTTTTCCTTCACTTTCAATGCCAAAACATTCCTGACAAAAATCCAGTAGAACTGAGTGATCTTTGCACAACTATATTTTCGAAAATCCCAAAAAACGAAACTTTCAAATAATAATTTCATTATTTCAAAAATATAATCGGTAAGAGACCAACATCTTTATACAATCTTATTATTAAAAAACGTTTGAAGAGTTCGTTTTGACTAGCGCGTCGCAACAGCTGTCGCTGCTCTTGATGTCCCGCTGTCAGTTTTGTTTACAAATTTTATAGCTTATCAAGTAAGTTTACTGTCCAAAGTATAGCAGTGGAGGAAAATGTAGAAATGAAGGATAAAAATGGTCGTTAGGTAAAAACTGATGAAAGAGCGTGGCGAATCAAACGAACGACAAAATATGACGAAAAGGTCGAACTGACGTCACATGTGTGAACATATATTGAGTGCAGCGTTGCCAAACGTTACCAATCCACTTGTCGTGTAATCCTAATAATTTCTCATCAGATATTTTTTCATATTTCAGCCGATTTTCAACGATAAGGTTCGGAAACTAAAATACGTCTGTATTCTTGAATATCCACGAAATACAAGGATCTATTTTTATTGCAAAATCTTGGACATAACCATAGTGAAAAAATTTAATAACTTTTAACGTCTGTACGACTTTCATGTGCCGGAGTGTTAGGTGTCAGAGAGAATTCGGCATTCAACAATAAATTTGCTGCTAAACTGCACGGTAACAGCGTCCAAATTTTGCAAATCTCGGATAGCGAATATTCACCCATCTACCTTAAAAGAACCGAATTTACGATTCGGCAAATTTCCATCGCTTAGCCTTTTTTCTTTAAAAATAGTTCATCGAGAGCCGTCAAAAGTATTTCCAACTTGCGAATATTTCGCGGTAATATCAAGAAAAAATGTTGGTTCACAAAAGATTGAATTTACTCGAAAATCGTAGAAAAATCGTGGCTCCCAGTGACCGTTTCTCATCTTCAACTAGCGAAGCCGCAGTCCGGCCACCCTGTATCCATGTTCGCATACGCGAAGACAGTATATGGAGCATATATTTACTTCTCCCCATTTTGATGTGCATTCTGCTCGCCCTTCGCCTCGCCACAGTGAGCACCAGAGGGAATAAAAAAGGAGTAACGAAGCTGGCCCAGTGAGTTGCACCTGACGTGTCGAGGGTTGGCAAGAGCCGCCTCTTTCGCGTAGATCTCATGGAGATAGAGATGTTAATAGGCTCCTCGATGGATTGAGACGGAGCCCCGCGATGCAGCATCGAACACGGTAATCCATGTTTTTTATCTTCCATTATGTTTTATCGTATCGAGGAATTCTCTAAACATCGTTTATCAAACAATCAACGAGGACTTGGGATCGAAAAATGTTAGGAATCACTTCTAATGGTGTTGGGAAGGAATGCTTAAGGTTGAGGGCTCATTTAGGGATTCCTGCGCAAAGCTTTTGCACTCGAGTCTCAAATCAACGGTAGACGAACCGCGATTATCTTTTTTCGAGATGTTTGGAATCTTTGGAATCGTATTTCTGACGAATTTTCGTTGCAAGTTGGCTACTGAGTAGAATCGAGGGAGAAAAGCTTGTTTGCAAGGTCAAATGGAATTACGCCCGTTCCCCAACGTGCGCACACGTATACGTAACGAGGCTTTTATCCGAAGAGCGTGTAATACGCGTGCAGAGAAATGATCGAGGAGCGAGTGCGATGATCGCCAAATGTCGGCACAATGCTCAATAAAGAAGCCACATATGGCGGCCTTATGCGCGCGGCTCGATCGAGCCGACAACTGGCATCACATTTACAAATTTTTCGTCCAGGACGATCCTCGCTGATTGACGCGGGGTCCCGGAGACGAAAAGCTTCGGTCTCGATCAACGCAAAAATGAACAAAAGCGAGAATTTCCTGTCCCATTTTCCCTTCAGCAGCAGCGACGAAAAGCCTGCAAAACGCCGTCGTTTGCCGAGCAACTCGAACAATACTTCTCCCCACTTTAGTCCTAATGTCAGCTTATACACCAACGAGAAAGTCTCACCAACGAAAAAAGACGAAGGGAAACAGAGAAAAAACGTTCAATCAAAGTAATTAAAGTGCTGCTAACGAGGAAACGAGTACAATCTCGTAAGTCGAACCAAAGTGGCCATATGCTCGTACGAACCGCGCGCGTTAAGAAGAAAAACAAGAGAAATACATGCGCGGCGGAGGAAAAAAACTACTGGAAGTAGAGAGAAGGACAGTTGGACAGAAAGGAGCGAGGCAAAGAGAGATCCAGCGGCGCGGGGCGGGAGGGAGCGCAAGAGCAAAGTGTATATCGCATGAATCACGATCCGTAGTTACACTGGCGCCAGGAATTGCGTCGAGCCATATACGTAGGCTCATCTCAGGCTCCTTTCGGATAAGGGTAACTGTACGCGCAGACTTGTAGTCAGAGCTCGGCTCTCGGTACGCCTGCCTTCGTGTACTCACATCCCAACAGTTTTGCTATAGATGCATGTGCACATATTTTTATATAAGGACGCGTTGAGATATGAAAAAGATATACAAGCCATATAAAGATATTGTAAAAAGGCTGTTAAAAATAATCGATTCCTGCTCTGGAGTTAGACTTTTTTACAAAACAAAACTGCCTGCTTCGAGCTTGTGAGGAACATTTGGAATGAAACTGTGAAGTATGAGAAAAGCGACGAATTTCGGAGGCCTCGAACCAACGTGGGCGAGAAAATTTCATTAAATGTCTTTCTGCGTAATCGCTCTATTCTCTTTGTCGTCGTGGAAACAAAAGAGTCGCCGAGAGGGATTTTAAATTCGAAATAAAAATCCGGACGGGAATCTCGGGTTAAGAAATTCCGTATTTTTCATTTTGTCACCGAACTTGTTAAAAATGGCCGCGATTTTGTCATTTTTGGAAAAATCAAAAATCCTATGCGCTACAGCCATTAACCAATCGAATCTCAAACGACTTTTATTTTTTTTTCTCCGATCATCCATTCCAGAGATTTTATTCAACCCATCTTTTTTCGGTCCTGTCTTCTCCTCCGAATCTCTGTACGAAAACTGAGTAAAATAAGAGAAATTTTTTTTGTGTATTTTAAGCGTGGATTTTTAGGCCTAACACTTTTTTGTCCTTATAATTTACACCGGTCCAAAAAATTCGCGAAAATAGTCCTCCTTTTGTCCGTCTAATTACCCCTTAATACTGGATAGAAGCGTTACAAATTTTTTTATTAGAATCATCGAAAATCATTTTTTTTTAAATTCCTCCAAAATAAAAACCTTTAGTGTCCCTCGATTCATTCCGGAAGTTCAGCTAAAGCGTCATTTCGTTCCAAGGAGCCCTGAAAAAATGAAATAAAACGAAAATCAAAGAGAAGAAGGGATTGATCGAGTTGGCAGAAAATACTTGTTGCGGAGCACATTACTTTGAATACATATGCATTGTGGGATACGAAGGTGGAGAGCGAAGCTGAAACAGCGAGTTTAATGCTCGGTGTTGTTGTTACCAGAGGTATACTCGAGGGCCATAGTCATCGTCGGTAAATGCTGCACCCATATGCATAATAGTCGCCCCGTGTAGAGCTCTCGCGCGTAAGTTATAAATGCACGCACGTGCATTACATCGGACCGCGAGGGGGGGAGGAGGAGAGAGCGAGGAAAAGAGAAATAAAGAGAGGAGGAAAAATTGCAGTGATTCCTCGAAAGTGGGAGGGAATGATACTCCAAGTGCAGTCTCGCTCGCGCTGCGCTTCTACCTTTTCTCCATACATGTTTATGTTTTTATATATATTTGCACGTATAAAAAGAGCGAATATCGCTCGAGGCTCAAACACTCGGCGGTTTTCCCATGCACCCTGAATCGGGGTCGACTTGGCTCGCGCCGCCGACGGCGCTATCGCCTTCTCGACGTCCACGTCGTCGCCGCCACCGCTGCTCGTTCGACCAACAGAGTTTGTTCATTCATAATCGCCTGCTCGGTTAATGATGTCATGCCAGAGGATTGTAATTAGACGGTGTCACGCCGCTCTCTCTCTCTCTCTCTCTTCCGTTTACGATGTAAAAATCGTGTACGCGAATTGATCCACGCGAGGCAAAACGGACGAATCGGAGTTCGTGCATTTTTGTGCTAAGTTTTTGCATTTTCTTTTTTGTTACTAGAATTCGGTCCGAATTTCATTGAAAAATCATTGAAACAACTGAGTTGATATTTTTTTGTTGTTTGACCTAACTTATTTTGTTTGTGTTAATTAACCGAACGAGTGAAACGAAATCTTTTGTTTGAAGAACTCATCGAAACATTTGTTCATTTCTATCTTAATTCACATACACTTTTATGATATATTTATAATTTTTTTTGAGAATGATGAATATTTTGTAAATCGAATCATACTGGTCAGTTCAATACAACCGAAAATTTGTTGAAATGCATTATTATATTGGCCAAACAAATAATTTTGATAGTCGGATTTTTTCTTCGTGTAGCTTAACTAAATCTCAACGATGACGAATCAAATGAATTGTCTATAGAAATGTCTACCTCGAAAGAAAGTTCAGTATATTTTACGTATAATTTATTTCAACGAATCTGCTTGTTTCTTAATTAACCAACTAAATTTCTGCCTGATACACAATATTCGATTTTCTTTATTTCAATTGTTGGTACGAAAAACTTTTTTTTGCATGTGTTCCTGGTTTTCGGATGCATTAACTAATATTTTCGTAGCAACAAAATATGACGTTATAGAGTTAATCCAAATCGCTGTCTATTTGAATCTAAATATTTTGTGATATTTAATAAATATTTTGTCGTGCGGACTAAATATTTCAGTTAAATTCACCATTTTTCAGGTGTTTCAACCAAATTTATTTCTCAGTGCTTTCGATCGTTGCAGCAACTCTGTTTAATCGAATCGCTCATTTTGCCCCATTTCACGAGATTTACTCGTTCGTGTATCGAGGGATCGCCCTCTGGGGTCTGATCGCGAAGACGAGGACGGTCTGGACGGCGACTGAAAATTGCTTCTCCGATACCGCTGGTAAGATGAAAAATAAATCGCATTTGAGTTTCAACCGGAATAATTCCTCGATTTTGGAGGTTTTGCGGACTCTGCATGTTCTCAGTAAATATTATCCCCAAACAGCTGTAAAAAAATAATCGTAGAAATTTGCATCCACAATCCAATGGTGACGCAACGTAATTCGTATTTGTCTGCAAACCGGAAGTAAACATTGAAAAACGGGCATAATCGACGAGCCGGAAGTCCGAACGATCCGAAGAAACGTTCACGGACGTGGCGGCTGTGAAGTGCGTCCAAATCCGATCTTTTATCACGAGAATTGTGCGTGCGAGAGCAACACTAATGGAGCGGTCCCAAGAGCACGAGAAAATCCGAGCAGCAGTTATATAAATAATAAAGAGACTCGCGGATTCAAATGTCAAGGGATTTATGCGAGACGAGCGAGAAGCCTGCTGGTGGTGCGCGCGCGCGAAAATATACTGATTAAGCGTTGTCACACGGTTTTCAGTATGCGTGGGCGTAATAGCTAATTGCAGCTCTGACACTTGGCGAGTTTGTTCTGGGTGAGCGGTGCGCGCGGAGCAGCGAGTGAGAAGCAAAAGAACGAGGAATTGAAACCGTGCGAACCCACCCGGTCTCGAGTCCACGGCTCTGCTGGTCTATCGCTGTTCTCGCCGCTTCGTACGTATCCAACGCATAATACATGCATGCCGCTCGTTTTTCTTTTCATTACAAGCGTTAATTAAACGTCGACTTACGGGGAGAGAGTACACACACACACACGATTTATAAAATATGCGGTTGAAACCGTTCGCCTTTGGCGATACGTGAGAGCGCTTATTTCATTTTATTTCTCGGTTCAATGACAACAAGAAATTTGAAGAAAGAAAAAACCGTGTTCCATGCGCACCGGACGAATGACCTTGCCGGAGAGTCGCGTGCGAGAGCCAGAACGATGAAAATCGTTGGGAAAATAAACGGAAAGTTTTTCTTCTTGCCTGCGAGTCGCACGCCCGGTGGAATTTCTCCCGAAAAGTTGGTACAGCGAGCGGGAATAAAGCACGAAGTACAAGGTGCGACGTATAGTCGCAGCAACGATAATAATAATGCATAGACAAACGTGTAATTCATCCGCGACAGGCACACTCGAGGCAGAGTCCGTTGCTCGCGTAGCGATCCAAATAGCTCGAATGTCCGGGGCAGTATGGCGCCAGAACCGCGGCGCGCGACGCCGCGGTAACTTTATATCAAGCGAAAGAAAAATCCACTCCTCCTCGATACGGAACTTACGGGCGCGCACATGCGAACGCACCGGTGATTCTCTCCTCCACGACAGTCGCCACGTCGACGCCTCGTCGAGACGCACGCTCGCGGGCGTGTGCGTACGTAACGCATACCCCGAAATCCCACGTGCAACGCTCGACACTCTCGAATAGTTTGGAGGAGAGAAAAATTGATGAGGAGACGCACTGCGAGTGAAAAATGAGCGCAGGAGCCTCGTTCCTTGCGATTTTTCAGGCATCGAGGAATCACGAATCAGCGAATCGAACTGACGAAAAAGCCGATTTTTCATCGGCGTCGTCGTTATTTCTCTTTCATTTTTATTCCCCAGACTATTGGGATCAAGAAACCCTTAATTTTATTCAAACAGCCGGTACGAATGCAGCGTCAATGAAAAACCTTTTAAACCGTTTTGAAAAAAGCCATAGAATCAAAAGGATCGATTCAGTTTCGTTCTTCCGAGTCGCTCATTTCCCAAAATCCCGCGTCTATTTACTCGTGCACGGAAGCCGAACGACCGTTATTTCCGGGTCAATCAATAATTCGATTCTCCGGCTCCTATTGGCGACCGTTCCTCCTCGCAGGGTGTTGAATTCCGTGTGGAATGTCTCGTGCATTGAAAAGAATAGAAAAAAGCTCTCCGCTGTATAAAACGAAGCGAGTCTCCGCGTGCGTAAGCCTTTAAGAGTTAACGAGAGTGCGGCAATGTTGTGTAGCGTGTGGCAGAGGCACACAAACGCGGTGTATTTATACCCGGTGTAGCTTTTAAGAGAGAAAAAGAGAGAGGGAGTCGAACAGCTCGCGGCACATCTGTTTCCACCGTGTCGCGTTCTCCTCGTTCCCTTCATCCGCCCCGCGTGGTCCCACGTGTGTCGCGCGCCCACGAAATTAGAACGTTCGCCACGAAAATACAACACTCGCGAGAGGAGACGGCTGCTGCGCTTCTCTCTCATCGTCGTCATCATCGTATCTCCTGGCTCCGGCACCTATAGATCTCTCACATCCGGATTTCCCGACGAAATTTCGCTCTCGTAACTCCCGCACTTAGATCCCAACTGAACGTTCACCCTTTCGTCGAGCCTTTCCATTTACTTTTTTCTCGGTTAATTAGTAGCAATCACCCTTAACTTGGTGCGAGACACGTTTTGGTCCTTCACATTTTTTAAGGACATATAAATATATCTCTTATGGGCATCACTCACTATTTTTGGTGTTATTGAGATTAAACGATGCTCACTTGAGAGAAAGAGTAGATTCCAGTTTTCAATTTTTTTTTGTTTTTTTGCCTACATTTTTTTGACAGAGAAAGGCTTGAAATTTAGACAGAGTTTATATGTGTAGTCGACTGACCTGCATATCAAATTTTAAAGGGACTTGTCTTGTTGGTTGTTTAGATAAACATGTTTAAATATAGGAAGAAAAATACACAGGGCTATAGAGACTGTGCGTAAAAAATCGTTTATCTTTCCATATAACGAATGAACGCTTCTTAGGAAGTTCATGAAAAAGTACACAATAACGATAAAGTATGTAATAAAGGTTTGGGAAAAGATTCGAAACGATTCTCTTACTAGTAATAAAGATATATTAACTTAAAGACTGAACAAAATTGGTAATGAGCACTCGTAATGTTTCGCGGGATCCGTGGCGATCCGCAGGAACATGTTTCGAACCCATCGTGGGAGGTCATTTTTTCGATTTTCGAAAAATTTCAAAATTTTCGAATCTCGGCATTTTTTCATGGTCTACTGCCTTCGAAATTTTTTTTTTTTTTTTGGTCATTACACTTTTGTCTCATTCGACTCAGAATCGCACGAAACATGTTACGAACCCATCGTGGGAGGTCATTTTTTCGATTTTTGCGATTTTCGAAAAATTTCGAAATTTTCGAATCTCGGCATTTTTTCATGGTCTACTGCCTTCGAAAATTTTTTTTTTTGGTCATTACACTTTTGTCTCATTCGACTCAGAATCGCACGAAACATGTTTCGAACCCATCGTGGGAGGTTATTTTTTCGACTTTCGAAAAATTTCAAAATTTTCGAATCTCGGCATTTTTTCATAGTCTACTGCCTTCGAAATTTTTTTTTTTTTTGGTCATTTCACTTTTGTCTCATTCGACTCAGAATCGCACGAAACATGTTTCGAACCCATCGTGGGAGGTTATTTTTTCGATTTTCGAAAAATTTCAAAATTTTCGAATCTCGGCATTTTTTCATGGTCTACTGCCTTCGAAAATTTTTTTTTTTTTTTTGGTCATTACACTTTTGTCTCATTCGACTCAGAATCGCTAGAAACATGTTACGAACCCATCGTGGGAGGTCATTTTTTCGATTTTTGCGATTTTCGAAAAATTTCGAAATTTTCGAATCTCGGCATTTTTTCATGGTCTACTGCCTTCGAAAATTTTTTTTTTTGGTCATTACACTTTTGTCTCATTCGACTCAGAATCGCACGAAACATGTTTCGAACCCATCGTGGGAGGTTATTTTTTCGATTTTCGAAAAATTTCAAAATTTTCGAATCTCGGCATTTTTTCATAGTCTACTGCCTTCGAAAATTTTTTTTTTTTTGGTCATTTCACTTTTGTCTCATTCGACTCAGAATCGCTGGAAACATGTTACGAACCCATCGTGGGAGGTCATTTTTTCGATTTTTGCGATTTTCGAAAAATTTCGAAATTTTCGAATCTCGGCATTTTTTCATGGTCTACTGCCTTCGAAAATTTTTTTTTTTGGTCATTGCACTTTTGTCTCATTCGACTCAGAATCGCTGGAAACATGTTACGAACCCATCGTGGGAGGTCATTTTTTCGATTTTTGCGATTTTCGAAAAATTTCGAAATTTTCGAATCTCGGCATTTTTTCATGGTCTACTGCCTTCGAAAATTTTTTTTTTTGGTCATTACACTTTTGTCTCATTCGACTCAGAATCGCACAAAACATGTTTCGAACCCATCGTGGGAGGTTATTTTTTCGATTTTCGAAAAATTTCAAAATTTTCGAATCTCGGCATTTTTTCATAGTCTACTGCCTTCGAAAATTTTTTTTTTTTTGGTCATTTCACTTTTGTCTCATTCGACTCAGAATCGCTGGAAACATGTTACGAACCCATCGTGGGAGGTCATTTTTTCGATTTTTGCGATTTTCGAAAAATTTCGAAATTTTCGAATCTCGGCATTTTTTCATGGTCTACTGCCTTCGAAAATTTTTTTTTTTGGTCATTGCACTTTTGTCTCATTCGACTCAGAATCGCTGGAAACATGTTACGAACCCATCGTGGGAGGTCATTTTTTCGATTTTTGCGATTTTCGAAAAATTTCGAAATTTTCGAATCTCGGCATTTTTTCATGGTCTACTGCCTTCGAAAATTTTTTTTTTTGGTCATTGCACTTTTGTCTCATTCGACTCAGAATCGCACGAAACATGTTTCGAACCCATCGTGGGAGGTTATTTTTTCGATTTTCGAAAAATTTCAAAATTTTCGAATCTCGGCATTTTTTCATAGTCTACTGCCTTCGAAAATTTTTTTTTTTTTGGTCATTTCACTTTTGTCTCATTCGATTCAGAATCGCTAGAAACATGTTACGAACCCATCGTGGGAGGTCATTTTTTCGATTTTTGCGATCTTCGAAAAATTTCGAAATTTTCGAATCTCGGCATTTTTTCATAGTCTACTGCCTTCGAAAATTTTTTTTTTTTGGTCATTACACTTTTCTCTCATTCGACTCAGAATCGCAATAACAATCATGTATATAATGAAGGTTTGGGAAAAAATTCGAGACGGTGGTCCTACTGGTAATGAAGATATATTAAAGATAGAACGAAATTAGTAATGAGCACTCGTATGACCTCACACTTGCTTATTTCGGGTCTTTGTTTCTCGTTGGCTTGACCCATTGCTGTCACAGCCTCCGTCCTTTTATTAATACTTTTTTTTTATCCATTTCCCTTTGTGTTTTCCCTTTGCGCTCTCTAATGCGATTTTTCACATAAAAAACTGTAGTATTTTCACCAGGGAGGAATGAAATTTTGGGTTCGATCAGTGATGGATCTCCGTTTAATCGCTCGTAATTTCATTCGCCAAAAAATAAGTTGAAAAAATGTACTTGCAATTTCGAATTAATAACTTTGACATGAATTTAGAGTGATCATACCTTTAATTACGGAGTAAAAATCGATCGAATTTAAACACCCATAAAATACGATTCTTCGAGATCTACCTTAACAGCTCAGGAAAATTGAAGTTCTTGTATGTCCGTAAATGAAATACTTTGATAGTGTGAATTGTCAAGGATAATGAAGTTTCATGAAAATGATGAGGCAGACTCGACAGAGAGAAAAATGAGCTGTGAAAAAAGTGGCTTCGATATCGATAGACTAAAGAATAATAATGCTGACCCACAGGCAATGAATTCCTTCTCTTTTTATTTCTCATTCATTATTACATCTCTTCAGCTCCGGATCTCTCCAATATCGCTATGTTCTCGAGTATATACTCCCTCGTTCCTTGGTATTCTCGTGCTCAAGCTGTGTGTAGCTCGGTAGCTGTATAGAGTTCGCGAGGGATCCACCTCTGCTCGACAGCAGAGTGTAACGAAGTAGCAGAAGAAGAGAGTTCAGGAGAAAGGAGATCCTTGGCTCAAGCGGATTTCAGTAATTGGAAGCTATTCCGAACGTATTAATTCGCGCCCTCGAGCATCAAAAAAGGAGGTAAAAGAAAAACGGCCATCAAAGAAAAAACATGGAGGGAGAGAGCCCTCTGGCACGATCGGTATGCCACGAGAATCTTTCCTCGACTCGTCTCCTTCTGGTTGTTACGCACGAGATTGCGTGCTTCGCCACTCCAACGCCATCTCGCGGTTTAGTACATTCTTCCGATTATTCGCGCCTCGATCTCAGCGTTCGATAGCCGTTTCTCTCTCCCTCGCTCTCGCGTCAAATTTCTTTCTTCATCTTTCGCGAGATACTTAATCCTATCGCTCGGCCTCCATCTTCTCTCAAACTTTTCGCTTTTCTCGTCTAGACGAGCGTTTCTATTTCGAACCCGAGAGAGCTTGCAATTCGCGCCCTCGCCGCGCGCGCTGCACGATCTGTCGCGTCGTCGCGACGCGATCAGCGACGTACCTTTGCCGCGCTCTCGTATTATTAGCAGACCCGTCGCGAGGGGCGGGAGGAGGGGCCGAGTGTTAAGGCGATCTTGCCGATCGTGAGATTCGCAGCCCTCTGTGACGTCGATTTTCACCTTCTCATTCAATATTCACCATTGATTTTTTCATTTCATTTCTTTTCGTTAAAACTGTCACGACACGCAGAACTCAAAGTGCATGGCCAAAAATCGTGACAATTTTTTCTTCATTCCGAGCGCTCTTTCTCCGCTTTTTTCAGCTCTCAGCTTTCACTGGTATCACGAAAAAATGGGAAAATAATTAAATTCACAGATCATTTTCGGCGGCGAGTCCTCGGACAGAAATACAAAAGTGAGAGCGACCGTCGAGTCATATTTTCTGTGATTTTTCCTTGCTTTTGTTTTCGTTTTGTGGACAAGCGCGTTTTCCGAAAATAGATACTTGTCTTTGCCAAAAATGTTTGACTCGAGGCGGAATAACTCGTATGGAAAACGCTGCGAGGGGGTGACACAAACGCCAGCTGGACTCCGGCGCCGCGGCGTCGTGCAATCTTTGTTTTACGTTAGATACGCCGCAGCAGCGAATACGACGCAGATACACGTTAGACGACGTTCCGAAGATGCTCGCACACACGAGGCGCGAGTCGGCGTCTCCGCGACTCGAAATTTCTGACTCGCGTGCGCCCTCCCTCTCGCCTGTGGTCTGCTACGACATCGCAGACGGATATACGCGCAGGTGTTCGCCACGCAAATGTAACGCAAATGGACCGAAAGGTCGTTTTTGAATTAAGTAGGAGCAGGAGAGGAACAATTTGCAAATACCTTTGGAAAAGTGAACGACGAGAAAAGCGGATAAAGCTGGGCTAATCGGAGACGCAAACGTTTCGTTATTGAAAAACTAAGATAAAATGGAGCTTAAAATTCTCTCATCCTCTCGATTTGCTGCGTCGCAGAATTCTTGTACGATCGAGCCCCCGAAAGAAAAAACGAGCTGGAGAAAAAGATCAACAAAATCCGCTTGACTCGGCCTCTTATCGTCGGTTTTCTCAAGAACCGATCTTCGTTTGACTCGCACATGGAATAAAATAGAGGCACGAAGCTATACAGCCGATTCTCGAGTTCTTCGGAAACCTTAAAAAAGTCGCGTCAAGCTGTTTCTCGAAAGTAAGCTGAAACCCGAGAAATTGGAGACAAAACACAAGGAAGTGCGGGTGCAAGCTTATGCGATTCTAAATCGCACTTTTTCGCGAATTTCTCGTGCACCGAGAGATCGCAGCGTGGCGAGAAAAAAGGTGCGTATCGCAGTCGTGGGAGTTTTATTGGCTTGCGCGAGTGGCGCCAGATGTTGTGCTCAGTAATCTCTTAGCGGCGTATGAAGCTACATTTGCATTAAGGCCTCTGTGCGGTTGCTGACGAGAATCGAGGCGTTCCAAACGTTTGTATATTCCTTATCCACAAGCACGCTGGGAAAGGTTGTATGTGTGCATATTAATGAAACGAGAAACGTCGCAGTCATCGGAGCTCGGATCGGAGTATCGTCTTTCTGCATAGCCTCAACAATAATACCGAAGTTTATTGTACGTTGGCGTTATTGAAGGAAAGCGAGTAGATGGCGAAGTGCGAGCAACGGAATTTCCTCAGGGAGCCAAAATCGCGAGAATATTTTTCCCCCTCCGTGCGCGGTATAAACTTCAGCGTAAAATTTTGTTTTTATTATTTTTTTTTCCCCGGAGCTGTCCGAATAATTTAGCAATGACCCAAATCATCGGAGTTCGTTAAGCGCCGAAAATATCGCCGGATTTTCCCTTAATTATCGCTCCTCCGAGTAGCTTCACGTGCGCACATACACGCGAGCATAAATATGCAGATTTTTCGTGGTGTCTCATGAGCGAGATATAATTTGTGAAATAATATCGTCGGAGTTGCCTTCCGAAGGATCGCGCGGAGACGCCTGTAATTATATGGGAAATATGCGGTGTGGGAATTGCCGAGTTGGCAGTATAAATTTATCCTTAATCATCGAGCGGTTAAACGGGAATATTTCTTATCGCAAATGAGCGTGATATTAAAAAGGAAGGACGGAGAGGGAGGGGGAACGGAGAGGGAAAGAAAAGTAGCGAGTTGCACTCGGTACTCGAGCTCATTCAAAAAGTGCATAAATACGTGCATATACAGTACACTTTGATTCGAGTGAATACGTGCGTATTTGAATGGTGAGATAGAGACGGAACGAGATTTATTACTCACGCGGGAACAGGATTCTTATAATCAGCAAAGCGACGCGCGAGTGCACGAGATTTATATCAGTTGGCGAAAAAGGATCTGGCTCTTTGCGAAAATACATAAACACACACACACACACACACACACACGTACACACGGGCACACACGGGCACACATTTTGTATCGACGTATTTACACTTTTGTATACTCCCTGTGCGAAACGAAATAAAAAGTGATTACTTTTTCAACTGCGAGCGAGCAGGCGTGTGTGTATCTTTATCCACACTCGTCACGCGAGCTTCTCATACGCGAGTCTTCTTTCCGAGAGGAACTCGAGAATCGATGAATGCGAGAAGTTTCTCAAGCGATCGATATCTTCACGTCGAATCGCGAGTTCCCCGGTGATTCGTTACTCGCCATTTCCTTCTTCAATCCAATCCTACCGTCGTCCTTCCTTCTCGTCTCTCTCTGCCGAAGCGACGAGAGATCGAGGGGTCCGCGTCGTCCACGAGGCCGACACGCGAGGAGGGTCTTTCGAACTGGAAAAAAAGGGATGCGACAGGGAGGCAGAAAAAAACGAGTGCGGATGGGACATTTATTTTGCATCGCGAGCCACGGAGATGCACAACTGTCCCAATCCTCGGAGGATAAACTGCCGTGTCGAAGCCATTCTGCATGAGGATCCGAGATAAATGAGCGTGACGGATGAAAAGACCGGACTCGCTCCGCCGCAGAAGAGCAGAAACAAAAGAATTCCTCATTTTTTTCTCTCCTCGTTATGAGACCCCGCTGCACGCGTCCTCGCTCCACACAGTGGCAGGATCGCTGGACAACTCTCCCAATTGTCATGTGGTCAAAGATCTCCTCACTTCAGACAACGATCAACGCCCCCGCAACTAAAGTCTCCTCTCACACGTCCGCAATCGCACCTACGTCGATTCTCCCCCCAGGCCAACGTGACTCACCCGACTGCGAAGGACTTCTCGCAGCTCGTGGCCGAAAATCCTGCAGCGTCATTTCTCCCGATTCGGCCACTGATTAAACCAAGAGCCCAATCTACGGGCCGATTATCCTCGAGCTTATTTTGCCACTTTTATGGCGCCTATCGCGCTCCAAACAGTTTTATTACACGACGTGGCAGCAATTCTGGAGATTCAAAAATTGTGAACACTCGAATTTTGAGTTTTTGGGTGGGATGAAAAAATTACGGTGAAAACTACTCTGGTCCCATAGAAGTAGGGCTCTGTGGGGTAATATTTATTTATTCTTACGAACATACACGCTCATTTTCATAATAAATTCATAGTAAATTCATTAATAGTTCTAATTTTATAGCAAATTTTCAAACGTTTCGGCGCATCAGCGATACCTGTACTCGAGCTCTTGGAATTTGACTGTACTAAACTGTAAAATAAGCAATTATGAGAAATTTTCATTTAGAAATATTGGATTATGGAGCAGGTTTCGAAATAAATGGCACAAAGTTTAAGCACAGCAATCGTATATTTTATTCAATGAACTTTACTCTAAGAAATTTATCGAATAACCGAGCCGGTCAAAAAAGTGACCCTAACCCTGACAAGGGGCCTCGTGTGTCGACCTCTTTCTTGATCCGTATGTTCGTTTTATAAACGAACTTATGGGACTGCGAGCACGCTCTCGCGTGTATTGTTCAATATCAAGTTTTATTACTATGCTGACGGATTATTTTTGCTCGTATTCCAATGAGGAACGGTACGAAAATAAAACGTTTTTGGTAAAAACGGCATGGTAATTCTTACGATTTTTTCTCTCCGTGTATATTCAAAACGCAAAAAGCCATTTTTCAACTGCCCTTGAAACAAATAAAGGAGAACTTCACCCTCGAAATTGTTTCAGACTCCCGAGTCGATTTCGCGTGTAAGTGCAAATAACGAAACGGCCTGTTTCCCAGAATCGTCGAATTGTGTGACGAACTTGTTCCATCAATATCAAAGTGACAAGGCCTGCGAGATCGTATTGTCGTCTAGACGCGCGATTTGAGGTCGTTCGTATGTGGGAACGGCCGAACGAGTTGCGCAAAAGTGGAGATGATAGTTAGAAAATTCTCGGAAATGATAGAGGAGCGTGTGATGGGAAGGAAATGCCAGGCTGAAACCGAAAGCCGAAAAACGAAGCCGCGATATGTGCAAGAGCACGAGGCCTGGGTTCCCACAGCTAGTATACGAAATATGCGCCCACGGAGATAGGTACGCGAAGGAGAAACGAGAGGAAGAGAGAGAAAGCAAGAAAGTAGGAGGACGATCGGAGATACGAGTCGGTAGATGAGAATCTCCGGTGACTGGGGAGAAGATGAGAGAAGAGATGAGGAAGCAAGCAGCAGGAAGGGGGCAAGGGCGGGTGACGAAAAGCAGGCTCTCTTTATAGACGGAGGCGCTAAGAGAGTCGAGAAAAAGGGGCGAAACGTGTGCAAACGGAGATGCGTAACGTAGAAAAAGAGTAGGAAAGCCTGAATATGGGGAGGCATACAAATGGGAGAAGCTGAGATGAAAGAGGGCCGCGTGTGTGCGTTCTTTGGAGAAAGGAGTAACAGGTACCCCGTGGCGAATAAGTGCTGGGGACGATATCACAGAGAATTGCCAGTTGGTAGTATCTCGTCTGCGGCTTCTCATCCGCCTCGTCTGCGTCTGCTTCGTTGCACGTCTCAAAAGCGCGTTTCTCTGAAGTGCTTCTTTGCCGGGCGCGCGCGACCCTTTTTCGCTCGTTTTATCTCGCGGTTCGAGAGCGCAACTTCTTCTTCTTCTTCTTCTTCGCGTCGTCGCGATTCAGTCTCTCGTCCTACGCGAAACTGCATGAAAACGCAGCGAGAGGCGGACATGGCTAGTCCAACTGGGCGCGCGGAGGGTCAAGAAACACGTATATGATTTGTGGCCGACCCGATCTCCCTCTCGGTGAGGCCATCACTCTCCGCAGAGTTGCCGGCTCTCTCTCTCTCTCTCTCTCTCTCTCTCTGGCATCAAGCATCAAGAGAGGACGCGGTTACACGCGAGGACGAAAGCTTGCCGGTTGAGCAACGAGCCTCCCGGACACTTTGTATGCAGAGTGATCTCCCTTGACTCGTGTTCACATATACGTCATTTTAAAATATGCTCGTCTGCGCGTGTGTGTATGTTTATGGGGAACGGTGACTGGAGGATTTTCACGAGAATAAAAACGGGCTCTTGAATGCGAGCAGCGACTCCTCTCGCCCTCGAAGCGCCTACGACTATAAATATACACACGCGTGTGCGCTCGTCTCGTTGTCCATAAGGATATCGAGTTGCTTCGTCGAAAAGTCTCTCGAATGTGGAAAAACACACCCTCGCAAACGCGTACTTCGAGTCTTTTGAAGAGAACGAGGAAATGTTGATTAATTTTAAGTCTAAATTATTAAGAAAATTAATAGATACTTAAATTGAGAATATTTTTGTTATAAGAATGCAATAAAATGCTTTAAAAATATCATTAAAGATCAAATTTATACTTCAACTTGACTATATACTTGATGATTGAGTCGGTACCGGTGACACTTGAAGTACACATAACCTAGGGAACATTTTTACTTGTGCGAAAGAAAGTTTGTATCGTTGCAATGGCACCGAGAATGAGGATGGTCATTGATTTAAAAAAGCGAAGCTACTAGACGAATGAAAAGGCGTGAGTCAGTCTCAAAAATAAATTTAATGAAGTGGATATTCACCGTACTTTTAAGCTCTTTTGTAATGAAGAAAAGCAGAGTCGATTTTCAGGATCGCTGCGTCATCATGTCAGACGTCAAAGTCTTTCTTATTCTTTCCGCAGACAATGAACGCCCCTTCCGAAAATACCCACTTCTGTAAGGTTTCCCCTAGTCACAGAGACTCGGTCGAACAAAAAAAAGGTTCTCGGAGGAAGGTCACGAGGTTACAGGCTCCTCGATGTTGGTCGAGGTCTTTCAGAACTTCGGTCACTTCTACGCTTGGGATTCCAAGTTTCTTCGCATTCTCTGCAGAGAATAGAGACCATGGGGTCCGAGTAATTAGACAGCGAACCAGAGCCTCCAAAAGTGCCTCCCCTCTTTTCTCTCTTCCTTCCCTCCGCCCGATCAATTCCTCTTCGCAATAATGTTCTCCCAGGTATGAATACTCCGGGCTGGAAGACGATGCGGTGGCGAGAGAATCCTCCCGCGTTCCTGGAAGCTCCCAACGAGAGCGAGAGAAACAGCGAGCCGGGTATCGCTTTCAGGATAACAATGGCAGGGACCAAGGTATATTTGGGGTATCGGTGACACCGAGGACAATGCCCGAGCCACCTGGGTCGTGCCTTTTCTCCTTTCGATCTTTCTCGCTCCTTCTCTCTTCCTCCCTCACTCGATCTTCCCAGTCTTTAGTATCTTCGTATACGCGTTTACTATTCTCCCCTGGGCTTTTGGAGGCACCGTATCTCTCCAGGGGAAAAGGAGCTCCGAACACCTGTGCCCTTCCACTTCGAAGCGAGGAGCCTCGCGCTGTGCCCAAAAGACTCGAAAAGGGACGTTAATAGGTGCAGGTAGGTTTCTGGAAATGACTCACTATGAGGAACACAGACATCGGAATCGACGCAATTACGTTGGGCGATGTGCGATTATTATTTTCCGAGTTTGTATTTTTTTTTGTTTTTTTTTTTCATAAAAAGCCTGATTTTCTGGTAATCATTCCCGGGTTTCTCGGCGCCGGGAATATACGTGAGCTTGAAAAATTGAAAGATCTCGGTCGAGATAAAAAACTGGGGATTCGAGAGGTCCCGCCACGATCTCATTGTCTCCTGGAACTTTTTTCGGGCCAATTTTCCCCGAGAAAGTTTGGCCGGAGAAGCTCTTTCATCGCGGATTCGTAGGGCTTTCAATTTCGCGAGGGAAAAAATGAGTAACCCGCTGTTAGAATGAAGGTTCGAAGAGATAGCGAGGTTGAGCGAGGAGGAAAAGTCTTAAGGTATTCTCCGGAGAGAGAAGAGGCCGAGGGTAGGCGTTCTGTCGATTTTCTTGGCTCATCGTCGCAAACTCTTGTCTAACAAACCCCCCCGTCGGAGAAGCAAATAAAGGAGGAACATTGTTCTTTCGTGGAGGCAGAAGCAGCGGAATTGTCTCTCCCTTTTCTCCCGCACTCGCGGCTCCCTCTCTTCCTTTCTCCATCCGCATCTCGCCCGCGCAGTGCACCAGAGTCCAGGGCAACGAGGGTATAAATCACGAGTGCGGGCCCTGCGGAAAAATGAGCAAAGCGCTCGAGACCCCTCGCCCCGTGGCCGGCCCCATAACGGGACAGGCCAGGATGAAAATTCTTAAATTTTCCATACTTCCAACAATGGAGGCTGATGGGGAAGAGTCACGAGGACTCGAGACGAGCCTGATCCCGTATCCCGCTGGCTCTCGGTAACTGATACTCCCAGGATCTTATTCACTCCCTTGTGTAAGGTGTACCTGATCCTTTCGATCCATATGCTCGCTGTATTATGAGTTTTTCAGCCCCCCACTGCATTTCTATGCACCTGTTGACCGCCCACGCGAGGAATAACAGCCACGGGGATCGAAGGTGCAGCGCATCCTCCGCTCTCGCCGGGACCGTTGCCAAAAACCCTTTTGCCTGCCTCGTGCTGCAAATAATGCATGCCCATACACACAAATGCTCCTCTTGAAAATTTCAAGCAATCCCCCAAATGACTCGTCCTTCCACCTCGAATCCATTTCACTCTCGTTGCTCTCCTTTGTAACTGATACTCTCGCTTCCCGGAGGAGCGTGTGCACCTGTTTTGTTCGCGATTATACACGCGGCCGAACGGAACTAATCCAGCGGCCCGTCCACGGCACACGCTTAGCTTCGCATCACCGACGATCGCGCTCCTCTCCACTGCGCAAACGCACACTCTCGTCATTTCCGAAAGTTTTTTATCCCGGTTTTTGTTCATCCACGTGTTCGAGGGATC
Organism: Venturia canescens; assembly: GCF_019457755.1. Taxonomy (NCBI): domain Eukaryota; kingdom Metazoa; phylum Arthropoda; class Insecta; order Hymenoptera; family Ichneumonidae; genus Venturia; species Venturia canescens. The sequence continues at coordinate 8,379,607 of NC_057425.1, forward strand.
GAAGACGTGGCGAAAAAATCACTTTCTGTCGAAAGTGGCTGGAAACTTGAAAGTTTTGCCTTCGCTTCTGAGTCGGGTGGAGTTTCTTATTCGAATTTAAATAAACTGGGAATTGAACGCGATTCATTGGGCGCGGGAATTTTATTCGAGGTCGAACGAACGTTTTTCTGCTGGAATGTTAATTTTATCGATTTCATTGAAAATGGCACAAATTTTTCTTCTTCGAATGGAGTGAAAACCTCGAGAGTCTTCAGTTTTGTGAAAGATCCTCCATTTTTTTGAAGGATTTCTTAAGCAAGAGGCCCCAACCCGGATCCCAGAAAACTTTTGGATCAGCCAGGGAAAAACGAGGATTGTTGAATTTTTATTGCACCGGGAAAGGTTAAGCTGACAATTTTTCACGGTGTTATTATGGCTCTAGGAGTAAAATGAAGAAAGAAAGGAAAAAAAAGAGAGTGTAAGTTACACCTTGGTTGATGGACAGAAATCCTCTCTGATGACGAGGCCCACGCCCTCTCGTGGAATTCACAGGGGCATTCGTAAATCTTAACGAAGGGAACAATGATACTTCAGCTTGAAGAGAACTCCACAGGATTCTTCGACGTAAATATATTTCGTGAAGGAGGCGCAGCCGAGTTTGTACACGGCTAGTCTAAATGGAATTTTAAGTTTTACAGCTCTCTGTAACTGATACCTAACCAAATATCTGACTACACCTGTTGTCCAGCAAAATGCCAACTCGCCGAGGCCGAAGATCTACCTTGCACCCTTCGCTAATCCGAGCAACAAAAGCAACTTTTAAATTCCGGAACGAATCGCTCCTACAAAAAGATCGCGTGCCCTTAACGCGGAGTTGAATTCTTTTGAGAAAAGTTCAAATGTTACTTGATTTTCAAAATTTTTAATAGACAATTATAAACCATTTGATTTCGAGTGAGATTATAAAGGAGGCTTGCAATCTGGATAAAAACAAGCTGCAGACTATTCAACTTTCCGACAAGAAAATTCGCTGGTTCTGACACGAGAAACGTCTTTTTCGAAATTATTGTCCAAAACCCCAAATCGTGAGTTTTTGTGCGGACGCGTGAGTCTCAGAACGGAAAATCCTTTCAAATCTCAGATACAATAGCGAACTGAACGGTTCATTTTTCTTTGTTGAAGTGAGCGGAATTGATCGGTCATTAAGAATTCTGGCCTGGGTCAGTATAAATGGAGAGGCACACAGGGGAGTGAAGATTTATTTCGAATGTGTGCCACAGCGTAGATTGATATGCAAATTGGAATAATTCGTCGGAGCAAACACCTGGATGGTTTCGATTGCCAGAGTGCCAGAAACTTTTCGTTTCATTTGCAATTCGTCTTTCCTCCTGCTCTCCGTCCCTCCCTTTCTCGCCGTCTTCTCTCTTTCCGTATCTTTCCGTCTGCCTCTGGGTCCCTTTCCTTCTCGCGCCCCCGTCCTAATATCCGTGGTAATCCACGCCCGGGTTTTGTAAGCGATACTCAAACCATAGCCTCTCAGTTATTCCTTGATGCTGGTGCACCTGCGCTTTTCAGCCTAACGCGATTCGCAAGTCCAAATTCAACTGCACTTTTAACCGCTGACCCTTAATTCCTCACGAATCTCCGGTATAAAAATCGCTTGCTACGAGACGAAACGGCGCCAACGCTATGAGCAGCTCCGTCGAATCGCATCGACGATACGCCCTTCCTCATTTCCCGAGTGTATTTACGCCCGAAAATAGCTCCGAGCTCTTTGTGCGAACAATCGCCTTCGTCCCCCCTTCTGACGCTCCTCGTGCCGTAAAACTTGTATTATTTCTCGCATTCATTCGTCCGGAGGACGGAAAAATTAATAAGGGTTGCCTGCCCGGCCACGGAACGGGCACGGCCTGAAAAAAATTCGCTCTCCAGGCTCTTGCGGGCTAAACGAGAATTTAACGAGGGCGAGGATTTCTTCGGGGCTTCGCGCACATCTCGCCGTGAATATCCTCAATGTTTATGAAACGTGCATTGACACTGAGGGTCTTTTATCGTCCCATTCATTCGTAAAAACCTGCGAATGATGGAATTAAAGAAAAAACTTTTTCGAAAGTTTTTTTCGCCATTTTGGAGTGAAAAGTTTGGAAAAAAGTGACTGAAATAATACGAAATACAATCTGCTTTTGAGATAGACGGGAATGGTGAAACCTCGAATTATTACATGCAGCTTTGTTGTTTTTACGATCTTCCGGAACGATTATCTAACGGCCACGTTTAATGTCAGATGTCCGGGCCTTTTCCCAGAGAGTCTTCAAGGCGTCGAAGCAGGAAAAATAAAATGGGTGTTAAAGCGCGCACACGCACCTGACGGGGAGAGGAATCGCCTAAGCTCGTGTAAGGTGATCCGCTCACGTACTCGGACATAAAAGCTGGCGAAAATTGGCACCGTTCGACGGGGCCATGTAAATAGATTTTCATTGGGAAGATTTGGAGGCGCAGGTGTGTCCACTTAAACTCGAATTTCCAAGATTTTTCGAACGTGTCTATATTCGAAGGTTATGTGTGCACGCAGTGTTTTGTGTTGCGTACATTTTCTCGTCGCTTCGAAGAACGTGCGGAGGCGTGAAAGACAAACGTGTGTACGGAAAGATCTTTCGGAATCTATTGGCTTTCCCGAAGAATATTTACAGCGTAGAAAAAGGTGATGTTGCGAGAGTGTTGAATTTGGGAAAAGAAACGAAATGGAATTCGGGTCACGTTTCGCCAATCGCACCACCGAAAAATACCCAGACTCGAATGTGTGCGTGTGTGTGTGTGTGTGAAAAAGTTAGAAAATACTGAAAAACTCCATCGCCACCGGCTGCATTGTCCCTCCCCGGAGACTTTTTTGCATGACAATTTCTCTTAGTCGAATCAATTGTTAAACAAATGCGCAAGTAAAAATGTCCTTCTTCGAATCGCGTTCCGTTCTGCTCGGCTCGTATTTTAACGGTATTATAATTTCTCGTGTGTGATCATCCCACAGCCATTGGCCAGAGACACCCACCGAGGAAAGACGTGTTTTTGTTTCCCCCTCTCTCTCTCTCTCTCTCTCTCTCTCTCTCTCGTTCTCGTCGTGTATTTTTTCTTCGTTTTTATCTTTCATTTTCGCCTCTTAGAGTCTGGGGACGAGAAAGTAACACACACACAGGTGTGCCCTGGAGGACTTTTCGAAGAGGCGCCAGGACTCAGCAGGCGGCCAAATCCTTCGCCTCCTTTTTCCACTCGTTCTTCCTTTTTTATCTCTCCTCTGCGTCTGCGTCGGGATTGGGGGAGGAGACGGAAACGAAAAAGCCGTGGGCGAGGATAAACAAGGAGGGAATTATTGTTTGGAGCTAGGACGTTAGACCGCGAACGGGACTCGACGCTCTCGGGACTCCAGCCTGGAACGCAACGAGGGGAAAATATTTTTTTCTAATTATTCATACTCTCGGACTAAGCGCGCGCGTCGAAACGGTGGTTTTAAGTGAGAATAATTGAAATGAAAATCGATCGGAAGAATTTATTTCAAAAATACTTTCGCAATTTAGAGTTTTTAAGTTTACCGCGAGACGTTTTTCTCTTCCGGATCTTTGCTGTTTCTTTGAGCGAGGCCAAAAAAATATTTACTGAAAAAGGAAGAGCTGGGATCGTTGCGGAGGAATTCGGAATTGGCACATCACAAGGAGCGACTTCCCACGGTGCAAAGTAGCCGAGAAATTCCTCCTTTCTCGTATCCCAAGCATCCTGGATGCTATGCCTTCGGTTTCCTTCCGAATTCCGAGCTTTATAATCCTAGACTCGCGATTATGCATCACGAAATAGTCGCGTGACCATCGCCAACGGAGGCTAATAATGGTCAGCGAGAGTAACCGAAAGATGAAAGAGCCAGATGCGCGAGCGAGAGAGAGCAAGGAAGGAGCGAGGAACGAAGAGATAGCGAAGAGAAAATAAGGGACGTTTACAAGTCTCTGGGAACGTTGGAGGAGATGCTTCGAGCACCGCGTCTACGAATAAATTTACCAGAAAATTATGCGTCATCCACACGCTGGCATTCTGTCCCGGAGCGTTTGCCATTCCTATTTTCAAACGACGTTCTTCATTTTTACTCGCTTTGAGTCCATCTCAAGCGTCCCTGTCGAGACCACCTTTCGGTGACAGCAGGTTCAACTTTTTTCTGACGCTCCCGCGCCAACTGTGCACCTGACCGCCCCAGGTCAAGTAACATGCTTCGAGTCATCGAGAAAGGAGCAAGAAATATTTTCTTCTATACTTCCTGCACGAGCTCGAGTCCGGAAAAACCTGCCACCGGAGAATTTTTCCTTCGCTCGAGCAGGGTCGATGATACTTTCCTGAGAATCCTCAATAACGACCAAAGGACTAAAAAAGCCATGAAAATCCAGAAGTTTGGAGTTTTTTTAAATAAATAATAATCCTCGACTTGTTCGACTCCAAATTTTTTCTTGCCCCATTTACGAAGGTGCAATCCGAAGCCAAGAAACGATGCGCATGGTCTCGAGTTTCCTGTCAGTTATAAATCTGCCAAGTGCGATGAAAAACAGTCGTAACCGATGTTCGAATACAAATGTGGAGCGGCGCGCGAGACGTGAGAAAAAGGCCACGTCGAATCGTCAATATCGGATATAAACTCGAGAGGTAAACTCGAGATACGCGCGGGAGAGCCTAGAAGTTAGTGAAGATTCAAAGTGCCACTTAGCCCTCGTAAACTGGAGGATAATAAACATACGTTAGTGAGCGCGCATCAATCTGATTATTCGTCCAAGTCGCTTTTCTTCATCGTCTGAGACGCGGCGAGCCCCACGAATGTCATCATCTGCAGGAGACTCCGCAAGATCATCGTGTGTCCACGTGTATCTTTGGCGATTTTCTCGAATTAAACCCTCCGCAGTTTTCCGATATTCGCTTCATAAAAGTACGCGAGATATTCAGACACAAATTCGTCCGTGTGTACACATAGAGAATAAATATACTTGAAGCACTGCTGCGCGCTCTTTTTCCTGGGATATAAAAAGGACCGAAAAAAAAGGTGTTGCGTGTATACCTTTCCCACGCTTCGGTCGGCGAGTATGAAATGCACGCATGTGTGTACACATTATTAAGTAGCCTAGCCCGTTCGCGTGGTCCACGAGACCCGGGCCGATTCACGCCGGGAATTTCGGTGAAATCAATCTCTAGTCGCGCAACCGATCGGCAATTTGAGATTTGTACCGAAACGAACTAATTGGGCAGAGTGGCAAATAAGAAGGCGAAAAAACGGAGCCTTCGTGGGAGTCGAAAAAGCCTGACTTTTTGCGGATCGCTTCGTTTTCTAGTTTTTGTTTTTTTTTTCATCGCGGGTCAAGTACCGTAGCAAAGAATTCTACGAATTCTTTCACTCGCTTCTCTCCCGGTGCTCCAACCCAATATCATTTTCGACCCCCAATTTAACGCGAACCCACGAGACTCCCAAGCCGTTAAACTCGAGAGGGATAAAGACGAACTTCCGACGAGATGAACTCTCGAGTCAACTCGTCCAATGATCCCTGCTCTGTGAACGTGCGTCCATTTTCAGACCGAACTTACTCCCTGGCTCTTACCAGATCCTCCAAATGTCTCTATTTTTTTTTGATAGAGCTTCTACTCGCCTCTCTTTTCAGCTACTTTTGAAAATCAAAGATTCTCCCATTTTCGTGCCAACTTCTTTCAAACTCTAGATTCGTCCGATTCCCTCTTTTTTCTGCATTTTCTCCTCTCTTAAAGTGGATCATGCCCGAATTTTATGGGTGTACAAATTGCATCGATTTTTACTCCCTAATTAAAGACATAATCAATTTTATTTAATGACAGAGTTATTAATTCGAAATTGTGAATAAATTTTTTCAACTTGTCTCAAAGCGAATGAAACTACAAACCATTATAGTTAATCGGGGATCCATCACTGACCGAACCCCAAATCTCATTCGTCCCTGGCGAAAATACTATATAGTTTTTTATGGGAAAAATTGCATTAGAGAAAGCAAAGGGAAAACACAACGGGAAATGGATCAAGAAAAAAGTATTAATAAAAAGACAGAAGGCTGTGACAGGAATGAGCCAAGCCAAGAAGAAAGAAAATGCAGAAATAAGCAAGTGTGAGGTCATACGAGTGCTCATGCATTACTAATTTCCTTCTATCTTTAATATATTCATTACTAGTAGGACCACCGTCTCGAATTTTTTCCCAAACCTTCATTATATACTTCATTGTTATTACGATTCTGAGTCGAATGAGAGGAAAGTGTAATAAACGAAAAAAAAAAACATTTTCGAAGGCAGTAGACTGTGAAAAAATTCCGAAATTCGAATTTTTTCAAAGCAAAATGTAAAATTTGATATGCGACTACGCATTTAAACTCTGTATAAATTTAAAGGCTTCCTTAATAAAATCGTTTCGTGCATGAACTACCTAAAAACTCATCCAGCAAAAGACTTTAGGCTGAAGTTGACTAAAAATTTCGAGTTTCAGGAACCAAGATTTGCGTCTTCCACTTAAAATGCTGAGCCCAATTCCCAATTTTTCGAATCGTTGTTCTCAGCCCCCCGTTCCCAAGACCTCGCTCAGAGGCCGATATCCAAAAAGTTTGAAGATGAAAAAGTACGTAAAATTGTGTAAACGGCGGAAGATATTTTGGGATGCAAAACGAGAGCTCGTGGGCTAAAAATCGCAGGTACGAATCGAAGAGGAAAACTGTCGTGGGAGTTGATATTAAAAAGATTTTTTGTGCGTGATTGCGTCGTGCGGTGAATCGGGGTACCGTGTGCGGTTCCGCTTTAAATCGCGTCGTTCCACCCTCGCCGCGAGAGGTCGAGGAGAGAGGGCGCTTACAAATGACTACAATAAACTTTTAATGCCGGCGTACGGTTGCTACGCTGCCGTGCACGCACGTGCGTCTCATTCTCTTTTCGCCGCACGCACACACACACACACGCACACACACACAAAACTATTTCACAAACACGCGGAGCTGCGAGGATGAAGAGTGTAAAAATCAAAAGCGTAACGCATTTCTCGAGAGATGAAATATGGAGAACGAGAGCAGAGGATTCGAGGAAGAAGATCGAGGTATTAGGACCGGAATATTTGCACGAAGGGATGAGGCGCCGCAAAAAATCATAGTGCGGGCTGTGGAGATCGCGGTAGCCGTTCAATCCCCATGATCATCCATTTTTTTAACAAAATAAGAGCCGCAGAAGCCAGTGTTCTATGAGAACTAGTCTCAGGCTCATTATTTCTAGGATCTGTGTTTCTTCGTGCACAGGTGCGCGGGTACCCACGATTCCGAAGTTTAGCTCGAGGCGAGAGAGGATCTGTCCGTGTGTGTGAAAAAGCGAGACGTTTCTATCGGCTCCGGGAAGCCCAAAATTGTTTCTAGCTCCCCGCATTAATGCCTTTTATAAAAGGCCGAGAAGCCGAGAGATTACTCGGTGTACGATCGTCCGTATCTCGAATTTGTATTAGGCATTAGCGTCGAGGCATAAGAACACGAGGAGAGAAATCTTCGGGTTTTTTCTTCAGCGAACACGCACATCGACGTTGAAAGACGAATGCGTGCTCGGGGACGCGCGGGTGGGAATGACCGCAGACGAAACGATATCGGAAAAGAGTGAGACCGCGATCCTCGCAGCTGCTGTTCCTCGCACAACCGTTTGCCTCCGAAAGCTTAAGTTAGAAGATGAACGATCCCGAAGAGTGCGGTAGCCAACTCCCCGTACAAACTCGCTAATTAGACGGGAAAATACGATTGGAAGCGACTGTAACGCTCGCGCGGGCCTTTGCGTTCAATTGACTCGACGTTTCTCCTCTCCGGCTCCGAAGACTCGTCGTTGCCCTGGGAAAAAGTTACACCTGTAGCGAGAGAAATCGAACCTTTTTCCTCCTCCCACGCTCAGTCATGGAACTTCAAAATAATCACAAGCACGAGAAAACTCGCTTCAGCAGATTTACTACTCTAAGAAATTCTCAAACGTTTTCAAACTTTCGGACTGTTTTTATGGTTCCATTCAAACTGAACGTTCGGAAGCTTTTTCCTTCCTTTCCAGACCCCAGAATAATTGGAGCGTCAAAAAAACCGGCGTTTCTGAATTTTTTATGTTCTTCTTCTCCATTTCTTTGCTTCATGAAAACGAGATTTCTTCGGGGAAAAAAATGATCGTTTTCGACTCCAAGTTCCCGAGTTAAAGTCCCCCGTCAGCTGTTCCAGTTGAACCGTACTGAGGCAACATTTTTTATTCCAGAGTAATTTCGAGTGTCGAGAGGCCAGTTTTAGAACGCGATTTCGAGAGATTTGCATTTGTTTACAGAATCTTTGTGTTATGGAACAGTGTCGAGTGTATCAAAGCGAAAGGTTCCACATGACAGAGTTTGACCAGAATCGGGCTAGTTGGTTAATGCTCCCTCTGTTTGTCGACGGGGGGAGTCAACCGAGCGACAAATGACTTGGGGTACTACGTGCGAGTATATTAAACGCGAGGAGATTGCGCGTCTGTCTCCTCGCCCTGAGTGCACTTTTGCACTTAGCTTTTCACGGAGAGCTTTGCTACGGGCGTGATTTGGCGAATTAGCGATTCACAAGAATGCCGATAATCTTCTAACATTTTAATTTAACGGCGGAACGTTTGTTCCAGTTCTCAGAGACTCGGATTTCTCAGAGACTTTTCTCACGAGATATAAAACAGTGTTTGGCTCTGCGAATCAGGGGCGGAGGGGAGAGGGGACCACGAAGGATTTTTGACCCCGTGAAAGAGCTCCCTCTCGGTCCCCGCTCTCGTTCCAGCCCGCGTTTTTCTCTTTCTCTTCCTCTGTTTTACGGGCTCGGCCATAGAGCAAGAAGAGTCGAAGGAGCGCGGACTTTTCTTCGAAAAAGGAAGCAGCGTCGTTTTTGCCGTGGCGCCAGACAGGGGCAATTGGCCCCTGTACCACAGAAATCCTCGTTTTTTTCCCTCCGCGCAGCCGTGACTCGGCTCCTCTCAAAGCAGGATCATAGAGCTCCGCGAGGATTAGGATCCATAACTGCGCGCACTCCCTCATTTACGTTGCTCCCTCCCGCCACGCGCAGCATCTCGCGAGCACTCGAAAATAGCGGATTTCAGCGAAACTCATTGGCGAAACACATGTGTGTGCTATGCGCTCGAAGTGAAGTTGAGGAAAAAAGAAACGCGGGGATTAACTGCCATGAGAACTAGAACGATGCGTTAGCGGTGAGCATATTTCGTAATTGATATTTAACGAGCGGAGCGACTCGACGAAGCCATGAATCTGAAATCGGCCACAAAACACGTGCTTTCGTCATCCCTCCATTCCATACGTGTTAAGAGGCCAAAAAACATTACAGTTTCGAATGTCTCGGTCAATTACGAGGAAGAAGGATCTCCCTTCGAGAGTCCCCGCCCACCCGCATGTTCACTTTTCCTCTTCTTTCGACATTCGCCCCCACAAACCAGACACTTTCCAGGCCCGCAACTGCCAGACGAAATAAAAACTGCATTTCCTCCGCGATCGATGAAACATCTTTGTGCCAAGCCGTCGTCGTTTCACTCCTGATTAACTCCGACACGCCCCCCCCACTTCCGTTTGCCTCCTGGAAACGTCCTTGTACAAAATATCCTCGTGTGTTAAGGTCGCTGTATAATTTTCAACACTCTTGAAACACGCGACAGTTTAACCCTCCGGAGGATAAATGACGAGCGGAAATTGAACTGTCGAGTATTCTCTGGTTTCCGTAAAATTTATGAATTTAGGAACTAATAGCTCGTCCTTCAGGACACCCCTTTGCGTGCTAACATTCTCGAAGGCAACTGTCTCTTTGTTTACATTTATTGCAGCGAGTCAAAACTTTTTTGACCCCGTTATCGTCCGGTGTGTGTGTTCCGGAGCTCTCAACATTCTACTGCGACGCGCGTTCGCTCTCCGGATCTGTTGACAGGTGCACCGGAAGAATTAGTCGAAAAACAGCGCAAGAATGCAGGGGAATAATTAAATGACAAATTGCCAATCGAATATTCGATGGAAGATCGATAGTGGGTTTGTACGGGGGACAAAAAGGCGGTCGGGAGGCGAGAGGATCGTCACACGTCGGGCATCTATCAAGAGCACGATTTCGATTCTCCGAGGAATAACGAGCGGTGAATTTCTCAAGTTGGCAAATTGTCCTCTCGCTCTTACGAGCCTCCGCGCTCGTTCCTCTCTCGCTGTTCGTGTCCTCGCGCGCCAGCCGCAGACTTTCGTCTCCCTCTTCGTTTTTTCTTCCCTCAGCGGTTTCGTTCTCACGTTTGACTCGCTCGATCGGGGAATCTCGCACCTGTCCTCTCCCGTCGAACGTGTCAACTGTCATCCGGGCAGATTGTCTTTTTTTCGCTCCCTTTTCGCCCCCTCGCCCCGCGCGCACCACTTTTCTTATCTCGTTCCAATGATCGAGAGCAGATCCTTGCTGCTCCTTCGGAGGCTGCTCCTCGAGCTCGAAACTCCCGTCAATGAAGTCGCTCTCTTCTCAAATTATGCGCTACCACATTCGCCAACGAGGCGACACTCTCACACGGCTTATTTCACTTTCAGCCGAAGAAACCTGCGCTCCCGACTCGTTTAAATTCCCCTCGCATCGATTCACACGCTCGACTTTTCGCGACTCGCCCGCCTCGCTCTTTCTCTCCTTCTTACATTCGCCCCTCTCTCTCTCTCTCTCGCCGCGATCATTTTCGCTAAATTATACATTTCTCAGGCGTGTCCTCGTAAAACACATTTCATTATTTTTACACGATACCTGCTCGCCTCTTTTACCCTCGTTCCATTATTTTTAACGCCACTTTTATATTGAGCGATAAAATCTATATGAAAGCGAAATAATTAAAAAGCATTTTTTAAAATTGAGTAAGAACATCGAACGCGTCATTATCGAGGGGGTTTTCTATAATTAGCTCCAAAGATTGTGAACCTTCGACATTGATTTCTAATAAATAACACTTAATGGTACAATAAAAAATGCAATTTCTGGGAATCGCATGTGCCAGGCTGTTTAGCAAATCAAGATATTCCCAGCCGAAGGAACCGGGTGGGGATTTGATCGCGATTTCCGTGCGTCCGCGATGAAGTCATAGGAGCAGCAGCAGCCTTCGGGAGACCCTTATGGTGCTGTAATTGAAACAGCACGTGTCATCCGACGCAGAGGGCGACCTAATGGCGCCATTGGCTTATCACAGACGTCACGAGCGAAGGGAGCGAGGAGAGAAAGAGGGAAAATAAAGGGTGACAGGAGACGAGCGGAGTTCTAGTTGACCGAGAGCTCCTGGAACGGGACACACACACAATGAGAAATTTGCTTGCGGTAAACGTTCGTCGAACTTCCCTTCTGCTGAATTATGCTTACGAATCGCTCCGGCTTATCATCCCTGCGGGCACTCGTCACTGCTCGACTTTCTCTCTCGATAACGAAACGAACTTTGGTGCTCTCGCGTCCTCGTTGGGGCTTGGGACTTTGGACAAATTCTAAACACTTTGAGGGCGTGAAAATTCTTCGATTTTTTTCTGAACAAATTTAGCGAAGTTTCTTTCGAAAGTGATCATTTTCCAGGAAGCCTCATATTGGTCGTCGACTTTTGAAATTGAATCGGAAAACAGCAACGCGTTCGAATCGAAACCTCCGACGATTGCTACTTTTGAGACGGAGGGATTTTGTGGAATTGGGTTATCGAACGACAAATAACGATTCGAAGAGAAAACGGTAAACGAGAGAGTGTAAAACTATTAACTACACGAGCAGCAGGTGTTTCTAGTTTCTATCCGCGCACCTGTCCTCTGCGGGTATTCGCGGCGACGCATCTTCGCTTATAAACGCGCAGCGACGACGCTTTGGTTCCCGTTAAACCGGAAGTGAAAGACGGCGGCGCATTAGCCACATGCCCTGGGCACGAGCTTTCCACGGCGATAATAATTTTCTCTCTCTCTCTCTCTCGAGCGCTGCCTCGTGCTATTTCGACGGAAAGTGATACCGCATGTCGACGCCTCCGGAAGTTCGTCCGGAGTCGCATCAATTTCCCTGTCACGATCCATTCTCTCTAAAAATAATGACGAAAAACGTTCCATTTACCAAGTCATCGATGAAATCAATATCGTATAGAATATTTTATTTATATCCCCGAATAATCAAACCCTGACACTCCCATCTGCTGTCCTTTGGGGCTGCTCTCCGTGCAAGAAATATTCACCCTAACACGATGGAACTGACGGGAGTAACTGACCAACTGTTTTACCAGAGCAATCTCCTCTAATAAGACGAGCAGGCTACGCTACTTCTCTCGTGTAACAGCCGTTGCGAACGCATGCTTTTTGTAGTTTCGCTGCAACAAATAAAACAATTCTATGGGTTTTGTTCCGGGTCGAAAGTGAACGTGGCATTTGGTCGCCCCGAGTTACAGCATCGGTTAATCCCCCTTAATAATGATGCTTCTAATGATATGTGACGTCAGGAATCCTGAAACGGTGAACAAAAAGGGGACAAAGTTTTGCTAACTGCAAATTTCGAACTTTTCGAACGCTACTGTTGCCTCAACGTAGATCGTGCCCAAAGAGTCGTATTTTATGGGTGACTAAATTGGGTCGATTTTTACTCCCTAATCAAAGACATAATCACTTTAAATTAATGTCGCAGAGTTATTAATTCGAAATTGTAAATAAATTTTTTCAACTTGTCTCATATAGCGAATGAAACTACGAGCCATTAATCAATCGGGGATCCATCACTGACCGAATCCCAAATCTCATTCGTCCTTGGCGAAAATACTATAGTTTTTTATGGGAAAAATTGCATTAGAGAAAGCAAAGAGACAACACAAGGGGAAATGGATCAAGAAAAAAGTATTAATAAAGAGACAGAAGGCTGTGACACAAATGGGCGAAGCCAAGAAGAAACAAAGTACAGAAATAAGCAAATGCGAGGTTAGGAATGCTCATTACCAATTTCGTTCAATCTTTAAGATAAAATATCTTTATTACTAGTAAGACAATCGTCTCGAATTTTTTCCCAAACCTTCATTACATACTTCATTGTTATTGTGTACTTTTTCATAAACTTTCATAAACGACTTTTTACGCACAGTCCCTGAAAGCTTGTGTATTTGTCTTCATATTTAAAGACGTTTATCTCAATACCCAATGAGTCGAACCCTTTAAAATTTGATAGGCGTGTCAGTCGAGTAGCTCTTTAAACTCTGTTAATTTCAAGACTTTTTTAAGAAAATCGTTTCGTGCGTGGACTACCTTAATTTCAATGAAAATTATGATCCGTTGCCTCGAAATTTGGAAAATTGGATCGAGCAACGAAACAACTCTTCATTAATCGAACTGTTTGGCTCGCAACTTTTTGTTTCAATTCCTCCCTGAATTGATTGAGTTTTGAATACAAAAAAGTGATTACTTCCATAGTCAGCTCATTGCATGAAAAATGTTATCGTTATCAATGGAGTTTGTACATCGTAGTTGAAAATTTTTCATCCAGTGTTAATCGTACTGGTAAAGAAAGCTCGAAAAACATGCCGAATATGATAAAATCTGATGTAACTTTGTGGATATCTTGCAAAGAATTCTCCTCGCTTAATCCCCCTTCTATATTTATTAACTAAAGACACAGCCGATAAGAACGACCGTACTTATTCAATAGGCCTACGAGCAGGAAAATAAAACTCGAAAATATAAATTGACTGAAGAAACTCAACGCGGTAATCCCACGCGAAATTGAAACGTGTATGATACTCGAGGCGATGAAGACGCTTTGAGAAACAGTTGCGTATCATAACAACCTGCTTTTCTACGTAATCAAATATCTGCTCGATCGAAATGATGGAAATTCCGTGACTATCTACGTAGAAATTTTTTTTCTACTATACATCAGTGCTCACTTGAGATCCTAATTTCGGTTAATTTTCTTGCCAACACCGAGCCACCGGCTCGACACAATCCACCAGCATTACGAGCCACTCGAGTTGATTTCTGATTTCCACAGTCCCTTCGAACACGCAACAAAGATTTCCTCGGAACAACAACATTTAAAATCCTTCAAAAAAACGTCGTTGGCTTCGAAAAACATTTCGTCGCGTCATCGAAACACCGTCGTAGTCCAAGAAAATTTGATCCCCTCAACGATAAAGATTCTCCAGTAAAATTCCAAATTCAAAACAGCCTTGAAGCAACGAAGAAAAAAATTCATGTGTTGCAAGTTAAAGCAATACCAGATAAAACGCTCTACACAAAAAGCTTTGTGGCCTCGTTTCAAACAAATTTTATCGTCACAAATTTCATGGGGGTCTTTTCCACTGCCAATCGCTGACACGAGCGATCGTATGATTTTTCGCCCGAGGCATCGATTCAGGTAAACAATAGAGTAATGTAAAACACCTGGCAGCGGCGGCGTTCGCTGTGTTAGAAGCGATCACTCGATTCGTAAGAGCCGCGAATTCATCGCGGATGAATGATGAGAAAACATCTGTGCCAACAAATACGTAATATTTGTCTCGATATGAATTTTTTTAATGCGTATGAAGAATGGCTCTGCGTGAGGAAACTACGCATTTGACACATTTGCCCGCTCGAAATGGAGTCTCCTAACGATCGAGCGAGCTGGAAACCCTGAAATCGACGATGAATTCAACAACGTGTGTTTATACAGACTCTAAAACACCGAAAATCCAATGCAATTTGTAAAGACTTCGTGCGACATTAAATGTCGATGTATTTACGAACACTAATCCGGAGAATCGTGTGGCGTGATGAGGGCCGAAAGTACGTGTCGGGAGGGATAACACGAAGGAGTTGAGCAGAACATATGGCGCTTTAATAATTAAGCTTGACACCAACGCAGATGCGTTTCCTGGTGCTGTTGACATCGTCGCGCGGCCTCGCGTCCGTAACTTTTTGGACGCTGCGTGTTCGCCCTTCAAATATTTAGAGATTAGCACCGTGCGCAGGATGGGTGACGAGATAACCCTAACTTGTTTGAAATCTGACGCCACTTTTTGACCTTCCCTCGGCAAACTTTATGACGTGCTATAAGATTTATGTTGTTGTAAAATGGCCTCCTTTCGATCGGGGCTTTCGTACCAAATGTTTTTGTAATATTTGCCATTTGTAAATAAAAAACACATTTCCGAGCATCTTCCCCAGCTTCTCGATTTACGGGCAATCGGTTCACCCTGTTTTTCAAATGACCTCTTGGAGGCTCGGCTTATAAATAATAACGTGGGAGAAGCTGGCGTCGTTGCGAACAGCTTTGATATACAGAATTCGTGCCCTTCGGTGTACGCGCACGTGGGGAAGCGATGCTTGGATAACATATTCATAAATCCGATGAAAATGCCTGCAGCCCGAGAGTCCGCGCTCGCTCTCGCTCCCGGCACATCGGATAATATTTTATCAATACTCGTCCGCGGCTATAAATTATACGGGAGCACCTCCAGCCGCGTGTTAGACACTTTCTCTTTCATCCCTCGAATCGGCCCTGTCCGGCCCGCAAAGCCTCACTGACGCGATCGCAAACTCTCTTCCTCGGAGCTTTAGAAATGATCGAAAATTAGGTTCGCGAGCCAACGCGTAGCGGGAGCAAGAGAACGAGGATGGAATTCGAAATGAGCTGTTGAAAATCTGGATTTTTAATCACTTTTTGTCCGATTTATTGCCAAGTGGAAATGGAATTTGATCGAATTGACGGAACGGAGGCGTCCGGAAAAGCGAAAAGCGTCGGAACTGGGAGGAGACTTTTTCGTTTTTGTATCGTTTCTATAATTTTTTCATTTGTTTTTTTCCAACTCCCTACCTCAGATCACAGTTTTGAAGGATTGAAGCGTATCTGCCAAGAATTCGTGGACGCGCACTCGTCAGGCTGGCAAGTTCTCGAAACACGAAGTCTTCTCTTGCTAAAATTCTTCTCTTCTCCTTGCTAAAATTCCGGTTTTCGAATAGTCGCGCGCTTAATCCTGAGTGCTTCAATGTATCGTCGGCTTAATTCGAAATGGAGTGGAAAGTGGTCGCGGCGTATGCTGGACGCACAAATATATCGACAGTGAGAAAAACGATGGTAATTACTTGTGCCGGAGAAAGAGAATGGAAAGGAGTGCGAGAGCGATCTCTGTCGAGCGTTTAAGAGATCGCGGGCGAGCCGCCAAGTGCGCCAATTTAGCGGGGGTAATGAAATTTATTAGTTCGTGAATGAGCAAAAAGAAGAAGCGAGAATTCTCGACTGGCAAAGCTCGAGAAGGAGGCAGAGGGAAGGAAGAAAGAGAGAGAGAGAGAGAGAGGCAGGTGTGGTCTTTCGGGTGTTCCGAAAAGGTTGAGAAAAGGGTGGCTGACAAATCGCGACACCTCGGAACGCGGTTCCCCCTCGATCCCATTTCTCGTGCGCTCGCGCTCCTGTCCCATTCTCCAAAAACGTATTAGACCAAACTTTTATTTTTCTTTATTCGAATCTCGTCCTCTCGTCTCTTTCTCTCTTTCTCTAGATACACGAGCTCGCTTCCGAACGCAGATAGAATTCCTCGGATGGAGTTCGCAGAGTGTAAAAGGAACGCCGACACTGGGAATGAGATCCACACCCTTTGTAGGGATAAAGAGGAGCGCATAGCAGGTGCAGATGACGCCTGCCAAAATCGGAATCACGAAGTCGGCGGAGCGCGTCTTCGCACAAAGGTGTTCTAATGCACGTCTGTCTTTCCCCCCTCGCGCGCGCTCTCTCCGATCGTCGAATGAGAGAATCTACGAAGCTCGTCTAGAATATCAACGAGTCTGACAAAACGGATTCGATTTCTTTTGAGATTGCATCGAAAGCGGAGATTCCAGAATCTCGAGTTGCCCGCTCGCAAAAAGTCGGATAAATTCACTTTTTCCCGGAGCCCCGAAAACCTCCCTGGCAATTATCGTGTCAAGCTTTTTTCTCGGTATTTCGTTGAAGTCAATGAAACGGCGGTTCCAATGTTCGCGCGCGCGTTGATTGAAAATCCGTTTTTTCGCATCGATCCCACTATAAAAATCGAAAGAATCCCGATCGTTGCCACTTTCCTGTTGAATAATTCAGCGAACTTGAATTTCGCGTTAAATACTTGACGACTTTTGCTCTTTTTGACCCCCCAACACACCAGGGAATCCCCCTTTCGGTACACTTGTACACTCAACCGTGACGTATCAAGCCAACCTGACTTGGCTACCAGGAGAGAAAGAGACGGCGTAGAAAGAGGGGTTAAGGGAGGTTTGGGACACACGACGAGAGTGTGCGGTGCGGATGTCAAGTCCAGGAGTAACGGGAGGATTAGCTGATTGGCGTCGACGAGGCCATCTGCTGCTATAGGATTGCCACGGCTGTGCTTCTCGCGCGATAGAGAATCGAAGAGAGAGACGCCAGAAACCCCTCGGCAAAATACTCGCGCGGATTAT
This sequence comes from Venturia canescens, assembly GCF_019457755.1. Classification (NCBI taxonomy): domain Eukaryota; kingdom Metazoa; phylum Arthropoda; class Insecta; order Hymenoptera; family Ichneumonidae; genus Venturia; species Venturia canescens. The sequence goes on from NC_057425.1 coordinate 8,397,050, forward strand.
ACGCATAGCGAGCATACATACGTAACGCAAAGGCGATTTCATGTGAAAGGAACGTGAAAGGAACGTTACGAGGAAAAGTGTCGCCGCATTATTCAAATGGGAAAAAATGTATTCTCGGTATTGTGGACGATCGTGGAATCGGAATGAGGAAGTTCCTTGCGACGTGCTCGGGAGTAGGCCCTTAAAAATCGACAAAAAATGGTTTTCCTGGTTGAAGGAAAGGCTCGCAGCGTTCTGTACTTTTCAGAAGAAAATTGGCATTTTTACAGTGGGAAAAAAATGATTTCGAGCAGTTTTTTCGACCCCGGTTAATGATTGTCTATTTTTTCTCGTGAATTCGACGAAAATCGGTGTCTCAGTTCCTCAGCATAAGATCGAACGACCCGAGAGAAATAGCCCGTGGAAATATAACCGTGCGGCGTAACCTCTGAACGACGACCGCACCGACAGCATCGAGGCGTGTGTTCTGGAACTGTCGACCACGCGAGAGACAGAGGGACGAAACAGGCGAAGGGCTGATCGGGAGCGAGCGAGAGAAATTGTATTTCGACGTCTGACTGTCCACTCGAACGACCCGGACAGCTGACGCAATCGGACTTATTACTCCCTCGTGTGTTTGCGCCTGTGTATGGATATCTCATCCTCGAGAGCGGACCCCGAGCCTGCTCTCTGTCTGTGTAGTGTTATAGAGAGATTTAGTAGACGCTGAGTGGTCACGAGAAATTGAAGGAATTTCATCAATTCCGCTGAAATGCGGAGGCATCCAAAATCCCGAGATTTTTATTTCTTTGGGCTCGAGACGGAAGAATTTTGGACAATTTTTCCACGTCGATGACGATCCAGTCGAGCTGGAATAACGATTTTTCGTTATTTTTGCTTCATTCAAACGGTTTTAAAGTTTTCAACCTTTTTACGAAGACTCGTAAGCACAGCTGACATACTATCGAGCTTATTACTCCCGGGAGAAGCTTCGAGGCTTTTGGGCTTTAGCAAAAAACGACCCCCAGGGCCTACCTCTATGAATTTCGGCTCAATTTTCCTCTCCCTGACTTCCTCTCTCTGTCTTTTGGGCCACGAATACTGTGGCTTTTATACCTTCTTCACGGTACAGAAGATATTCGGAGGGCTTTTGTTCCATCCCTGGGGAAAACACCAACGAAAAACTTCTCGACGCTGCACGGATTCTTCAAGAGCAGTCACATTATTGTCCCGGCATTAATAAACGAGCGAACGATTTTAGAACGTTGAAAGTTTCCGTGCGCTATTTTTAAACTGAAAAATCCGCATTTAATCAGATTCGAAGGTTACGGAAGAGACTATTTTAACACAAATTTTCAAAACAACCTTCGCTGAGATGAAAAACTGCGCATTCGGCTGCCCGGATTTCTCGTATCGATTTTATTTAAATTGAGGGGTCTACCCTCATTAGACGGGCAAAAGAAAGACTACTTTCACGATTTTTTTTTTATCGATATGAATTAAATATGGATAAAAAAGTATTAGGCTTGAAAAATACACTCTTATGTTAAATACACAAAGATATTTTTTTTTTTTACGCAGTTTTCGTACAGAAAAATGGGCGAGAGGACAGGTCCAAAAATAAGATGGGTGTGCGCTGTTGATAAATTTTCCAAAAACCATTTTTCCAAAAACTACGAAAAACCACGTTTTTTTCATCGTTTTTAGCAAATAAAAAAAGCTCCACTCAAAATTTCAATATTCGTATGCTATGCGCTATAGCTGTAGTCGTAAAGGACGCGCGGTAAAATTTTGGTAAGGATCGGTTGAATAGTTTCGGAGATTTTATCAACGAGCCGTCCGAAAAGGTAATTTTGAGAAAGACGCGTTTAAAGAGAGGCCGGTACGCGGTACTGCACTGGGCGGTGCTCATTAGCGTGTTCAGACAGCCAAGTAAACGTCGCTCAAAAATACACTTAGACTGCTCAGGTCTATATAAAATTTGAGTACAGTGCTTTTAAATTTCTAAAAGTGGAGTAAAAAAGTTGATTTTTCGGAAAATTCTAATTAGAATAGACCCCTTAAAGCATCTCGCAAAAGCAATTCGAATCTTGACCATTTTTAATAAATAATAATGAAGTTAAAAAAACCATTTTCAATAAATCGACCATCGATCAATAAAAATAAAGATTTTGCAATTGAAATCGTCAGATTTTTCTTTCCTCGATCCATCGCGAAAATGGGCAATTACTAAAGCAGCATTTTAAAGGACGCCGAAAAACGGTCAGAGTTAAGCACAGGCCAGTTGTGTCGCGCCATTGGGAATTTCCTATGGTTAAATTTTCTGACCTGCGGTGACGCGCGCGATCGCTTTTCGGGGGCAGGGAGCGGGGAGGGCGGCGGTGGACATCTGGCACTCGAAAAACTTTTAGCAGGATATTTTTCGTACATGTTCGAAGCACTTAAGGTCACCTACATAGGAGAACCGAGAGCGAGTAGGACCCCCGGTGAGGATGCGTATGTACGTGGGAGTGAAGTGTACAACGGCGGAGCGCACCCCTATCGACGCATATGTTTGACAGATACGAGCCCGAAGGAGAAGACGGGAGTTCCCCGGGGTGGCCAATTTGCGGGCTTCCCCGCATTATATTGCAGGAGCAACCAAATGTGCGTCTTCGGGCTTTTTCAGGCTCTTAAGGGATCTTCCCGCCACTCTCTCTCTCTCTCTCTCTTCCTGCGCTCTTTTGACCAAAAAACTCCAACAAAATTTGTGGAAAAATCCCAGAAACAATTCCCCATAAAACGACTTTCACTCTCGAATTCACAAAGTCTCTAAACAACCCCCCGATTCGACAGGCTTGTGGATGCTCATTTCGTAAAAATTGGCCTCCCTCCGTGTCAATATACATTACATATCTGTAGATATACACACCCTGATAAGGGGATTGCGAGTAATTGATCGAACAGATGTCCGCCAGCACGCACGGACCCTCGTCCCTGCTGGCCTCTGCGTATATACTCACTCCCCCACAATTACGTGCATGCCTAATCACATTACTTAATCGGAAAAACCCACTCCGACCTGTCGGCAGTGTCATCAGTTTTCATCAAAGTTTTATCGATTCGGATATTTTTAGGAGTTTTGGAAAAAAGGGGATGACCGTCTATCACTTTTTAAGGGGTCTGCGCTAATTAGACGAGCAAAAAGAGATTATTTTCACGATTTTTTTTGACGGGTATAAATTACAAATGTGGATATAAAAAGTGTTTGGCCTGAATGATACACTCTTAAATACACAAAAATAGTTTTTTTTTATTTTTATTTTACGCAGTTTTTGTACAGAACAATGGGCGAGAAGACAGGTCCAAAAATATGGGTGTACTCTGTTGATAAAATCTGTGAAAGGGATGGCGGGAAAAAAAATAAAAATGGTTTTAGATTCGATAGGTTAATGGCTCTAGCGGAAATCATACGATTTTTTATTTCTTAAAAAATGACAAAATGGCAGCCATTTTCCCAAAAGCTACGAAAAAGCACACGTTTTTTTCATCGTTTTTAGCAAATAAAAAATGGTTCCGATAAAGATTTCAAAATTCGTGTGATATGCGCTACAGCTACAGTCGTCAAGAATGCGCGGTAAATTTTGGTAAAGATCGGTTGAATATCAAACGTCGCTCAAAAGCACACTTGGACTGCTCAGATCTTTATAAAATTTTACTCCGATACTTTGAAAACTATGTATACTTTCGAAAAATGCATTAAAAAAATCGACTTTTTGAGAATTCTAATTAGGTTACCCCTTAAGGGTGAAGGCAAAAATCGATTTTCCCAAAACCGTTTGTTTCACATTCGAATGAAATTGGAAAGAAATTAACGTCAGCGAGAAAGTAGCTGAACACGTTGAACTTGGGGCTCTGAATTGTTTCGTCATCAGGATTCCAGGCACGAAAGGCTTGCCGATTCCCGAACAACAGCAGCCGCAATAGGGGTGTTTTGTACACGTGTAAAAGGCCACGTGTCTCAAACAAGGGAGCGTGAGGGATTGATAGTTGCGGAAGAATTCAAGAGTGAAGAGAGGCATGCAGCCGATGGTGGCAGGGGGTCGCTTCGGTATTTTGGCGACAACGAAAAAGAAGGAAAACAGAGGGAGGCAGTCCACGTGCGTAGCTTTGGTAATGGGGTGAACGACACACGTCGAAACGACTTTGTGTGTCGTGTACGAATTGCTGTCTTTCTCTCCCCCCGCGCGTGTCGCACACGTAACGAGAGCTGCGAGTAAATATAGAAGGTTATCCCGTAACGCGGGAAGCGGCTCGCGGGTGAGAGACGCCATAAGGCAACGAGGCATGGGAAACCATGAACGATCTATATCGAGACTCGATGCTCCGAAACGCCACGATTTTACGCTCCCGAGCCTGCTGCTGTAAAACTTCATTTTCAATCAACTCAACGTTACTTTTCGCGCCGATGACACGCGCGAGGGGCCATCATTGGAACGGAGCGCCTTCCAAATGGGAAAGGGAACTCGCGACGCTTTTGCGGGCTTGGGATACAAAAACGTTTGGCGTTTCGGAGCACTCCGCGAGGAAACCAATCGACTTCGTTCCCTTCGTAAACTCTTTTTTCAGGGCGATCTGCTAAGAAAATTCACAATCTGTTGGAACAAAAGATTGCGCTTTCGATTGACGGATCTCCGGAGCAGAGGGAAAGAGCGAGGCAAAAAGTGTCGAAGAATCCAAGGGAACCGAGTACCTCGCCCATTCTCATTGGCTGTGCTGACGCTGCCTGCGCATCGTCTCCGCCATATCGCTTCCCTCCTGCGAGAAAGTGCATGGGAAAAAGGTTAAAAAGCGTGGGTGGTTGCATGGGGCTGACGTCAGACGGGAAAAATTCACGAAACAAGAAGGAGCAAAGTGGTCGTTGAGATTGGAAGCGAGAGAGAAAAAGCACGCACTCGACGAGAGCACCCGCTGCTCTCGAATCCCTCCACTCTCTCCTTCTCCTCCAAGACTCTCCCCCATTTTTTGTCAACTCAAAAAAATCACTCCTCTTGCTAATGAAGCATGTACTACACGAAACACACGTGTTTAATGTTAGCACTCTCGAGTTATCGTGCACTTGATGAATTGGGCAGTAACTATAACGACGATGCACTTAATAAATGCAATGAAAGCAGCGAATCGAGAAGCTCTTAACGAAACCTCCGTTCCCAAAGACTTTTTTCTCTCACAGCGAGCAGAAAAGGAGGGGAAAAAAATCCTGTTTTTATTACTAATCAAAATTTCTTCGATTTTTGATCCAACAAATGTTTTGCCCATAAACGTTCGTCGTTTACGTGTCTGGAGTGAAAACTTTTCGGGGAAATATTGAGCAGAGGAAAATTTGGGCTTGAGCAAAAGTAACGAACGTAAATATCGTCGAGAAGGAGAGTTAATAGTGCGGAAATGAGAATAGTGCATTCCTGAAAGCCGGATAAACATCGTCGTCGTCGCATCGACGATAATTACCGGGCTCTTTATCTGCCAAAAGTATAAATACGTGTTTGGGAGGCGAACAATCAGTTCTATTCTCACTCGTATACGCACATTCAGAGACGTAAACATAGCCTGAGGTTTTCGTATGCCCTTAAACTTTCCCAATTAGTCAGAAGTCTCTGTATGTAGGAAACAGGCGGGTTGCTAGCTCTGCCTCGTGCACGAGACTCTCCCTGGCTCTCGTCGTTCTTATACGTATTTTGCTGAGCCAGATGGCCAACACACGGAAAACCACCCGCAGCGAAAAGCGGAAAGACGAGGCGGCGGAGCGGAGACAGAAGGAAACCTGGAAATCCATTTTTCGACCGAAGGAGGAGATAAAACCAGATTTTCTTTGCGTCAAACACCATTTTTTCGGTTACGAAGAATTATTTTTGGAGATTCATTAGGGGGACTCGGCCCGGAGAAAGTTTTTCACTCTCACGTCAAAAGTTATGGGATTGAAAAAGTGAATTTTTTAATTAAAAAGTGCCGAAAATGGTGCACCGATATTCGAATGATTCGATTCGATTGTTTTTAGATTTGAACTCCGACGCTTTTTTCTCGCTCGGGAAGTTGGAACGTTCTCGTTTCTTTTTTCGTCACAATAAATCTACTGTGCAGGAAGTGGCCCTCTATAATCTTCCGATCGGAAGGTCGATTCGAAAAAAAATTGTTCGAACGTAAAAAGAGACACTGGAGCAAAGCAAAGGGTGAACAAAAGCTTTCTCTGTTTCCTCGTGCTCCGCGGCCAGAGGGATGTAAGAACACAGCTCTTATTTCCACCCCCCGGGACAGCCAGATGGAAAAGCTCAATTGAGGAATTCTCGTGAAAAAATGGAGAAAGAAAGAGGAAGAAGGAGACGAGGAAAACGCAGGATTTCTGAGTCACGTTGCGGAGCTTGTGCTGCTCTTTTTTCCTCCGCGAGGGCAATGCTTCGTTGACCCAACAGAGAACTCCTTTCATCTCATCTGTTTTGCAGCAATCTCCTTTCGGCCTCCTCCAACACTCTCCTCTATCGCGTCGTTGATACTTTTGTTTTTTTACGAGCTCTGAAAAACGAGAGGTCGAGTCAAAAAGCAAAAGAAAAAACAGACGAAGAGCGCGCCTTGGAAAGTGTGCACGCGAGAGTTTTTCCGCAGAATTAAAGAGAACGAAATTACGATGAAATTCGTCTGGCTGTTTCAGCCGCTCCATTCAAAGTGTGTTTTCACATTGTTTTAAGGTAGTTCATGCACGAAACGATTTTTTTCAAAGCCTTGAAATTCACACAGAGTTTAAATGCGTAGTCGACAGACACGCGTATCAAATTTTAAAGTGTCTTCTTATTGGTTATTGAGATAAAACGTCTTTAAATACGAAGACAAATACACAAGCTTTTAGGAACTGTGCGCAAAAAATCGTTTATCTTTTCATATAACGAATGAACGCTTCTGACCGAAGTTTTTGAAAAAGTACACAATAACAATGAAGTATGTAACGAAGGTTTGGGACAAAATTCGAGACGATTTTCTTAGATTTAACGAAATTTGTAATGAGCACTCGTGACCTCACATTTGCTTATTTCTGCATTTTGTTTCTTCTTGGCTTGACTCATTTCGTCACAGCCTTCTGTCTTTTTGTTAATACTTTTTTCTTGATCCATTTCCCTTTGTGTTTTCCCTTTGTGCTCTCTACTGCGATTTTTTACATGCAAAGCTGTGGTATTTTCGGTCAATTAAGGGATACATACGGTCAGTGATGGATCCCCGATTAATTAATGGCTTGTAATTTCATTCGCCATGAGACAAGATGAAAAAAATTATTTACAACTTCGAATTAGCAACGCTGACATTAATTTAGATCTCTGCATTAATAATATCTCTAATTAGGAAGTAAAAATCGATCGAATTTAGACACCCATAAAATACGATCCTCCGGGCATGATCTGCCTTAATCATTTTTTCTGGAGCTGGTATTTTTGGTGCTCGAACGTTTAAGTGGATGATCAACGAGAGATAAAAACCTCTGAAAAGTTCCCCAAAGTTTTTTAGCAAGAAACAAAATCTCGAAATATTTCAATCACTGAAAAGCAAACAGAATCGCAAAATTCTTTCAAATACTTTTCATCGAGTAGTCACCCTCCCCCAATTATTTTTTCAATTCTTTGTTGACAAGCATGAATCGAGATTCCACTGTAGATCGGCAACGAACTAGATATACTGCGTCTTAGAGCTGTCTCGTGATAAGAAATGAAGGCTCTATTGTTTCAGCTGCTTCGTGACGAAGGCAGTTACTTCACAAACCCGCGATCGTTCGGAATGTTGATCCGCTCGCAGAGAAGAAACGAGGAACGGCCACGAGTCTATTTCACCGACTAATTTTTACCCTTTTGCCTCTAAACTCGTCGGAATATTCCCGAATAAAAAATTTCCAGTAATTTATCAAAAAAGACACTTTTAAATGTTTCTTTTGTTGCTAATGAAGCTGGCAGCGGGCAGTATTGTAAAGAAAAAAACAAACAGAGTGGAAATGAGGCGAGAGTCACGTGTTTTTTAATCTTTTAAAGCATCGATACGAAGGCGCCTTCGATAAAATACTTTTGTTTTATCAGTTGGCAGTTTCCTCAGATAAGCGACTAGGATCCCCAAGTTATGCTTCGATCTAGAAGCTGTAAATTATTTTTGCTGATAAGAAACTGTTGATCTCGAGTACACTCGTACCCAGAAGCCCCATTTTTATCAGCGTATATAAAAGAAAAAAATTTTAACGATTTTAGCACTCACGCGAAATTTGGTGATTGAACAAAAATGAATATTCGTTTCGCCCATCCAGGAGAAGATAAAACGTCCAGTTATTTAACTCCGTGAATTTCAATTCATTTTCGCTTCAATGCGCCTCCAGGGCAAATCCTCGAATGACCATCAATTCGGCTTGTTAAGGCTTCTGTAATTATTCGTCAGTATTTTGATTAAAAGCTTCAATCATTGGCATAAACAAAAAGATCGAGGGGGGCAAAAACACGCTCCCCTTCATTCATTTCGTCCCGAATGAAAACACAAAACACCAAATCGCTCGATCGTTCTTCAAATAATTACGTGCTCCCAAATTACAGTTTGCCAATCAAGCCACGAAAAATAAAACTCACCGAGCAACGATCTACGTGTTACGTGGCACAGAGAAGAAGAGCCATCGACAAACGTGATACGAATAAATGCCTCACCGAACGGATATATAACGAATATATAACGTATTCGATTTCTGCACCACGAATGAGAGAAAATCATGTGGCGCAACTAATACGAATTTAACCCATACGTGCTGGCCGCCGACGCGCGGGGCCGAGCAGACTCCAAATTACAAATGGCCCGATTTAAATATTTTCTGTCATAATGAATTCACTGTTTACAGGAGATTTTTTCGAGTCGTTGCTCCCCTGGCTTTTTCCGTCACAATATCCATTATTCGACTAATCGACGTTCAATTTATTTGTAATTCACCTGAAAAATCGTTCACCGAATGAAAAACTTTTTTTTCGTTCAATCGATTTCTACAAATTTTTCATGAATTTCGACAAATTCCAAAAGCTTTGTCCCCTTCGATTCCAATCGAGGAATAAATAGTTGGCAGAAAAATTCAAATGCTGATTAAAAAGTAATCGCGCCAACGAACGTGTGATTCGAAACGTTATTTTTAAGCACTCATCCGGGTGATGCAATTGCCCATGTCCAGGGAGAATCTCCGCGATCTCACAACGTGGGGGTTGTAAATCCTCGACTCGCAGCTGGTGCTCGTACATACGCTCGGAATAACAATTATTAATTGCGCGATATTTAACGGCGTAACGGGAGTCACGAAAATGTTCGACGTGCTTGAATTTAACCACGCTCATTAATCCTTTCGTCTCATCCAGGACAACCCCGTCCGATGAAAAAGGGCTTAGTCTACGATTTTCCGAGCGCGACTTACGATCTGAGTTTCCGAAGGGCTTTCAAAATCTGATGAAACTTTTGACAAAAAGCCTTCGACTGTGGCTCTGCGCCCGGGAAGTTCCACTAATTTTACGGGACAGAAGATATCGTTTTCGGAAAACCCGAAAATTTTGCTAATCCCATTCACGCCGAAATTCTAACCAGAAAGAAACAGCAAAAAATGTTTTTTTTTCCGATCCAAATAAATTAGCAGGGGTTTCTCAGTGTCGGAAGTAGCGATTCGCTAAAGTAAACGAAAATGTCGATACTTTCGAAAAATGAAAAAAAACGTCCGCAATAAATGCGGAGTTAGACTCAACGAGTAGCACTCCGTGAAGCTCACGAAGCCGCAGAATTTGTCACAGTAAGAAGGAAACGGTTGGGCTCGTTTGCAACAGAGTTTGAGTTGCTCGTTGATGTGCACCTCGCTTCTAATAATAAAGTCTTCCGTCCCGTTCTTTAACGAAAAGCGGAAGTCGTCTGACAGCTGATACTCGGGCGCTCGTGCGAACGGATCTATGCAACGTAGCAACCGAGAGACGCAGCCGTTTTCCACAGCCGCAGCGCCAGCAGCGGTCCGCGAGATGCGGTTTTATGCCGTTGCGTCCTGCAAATGACGCCTCCGACCAGCGCACATAGACACACTGATACTTGTGGTAAAAAGCTCCGGTGGTGCGCGTGATTTACGTTAATAGGCCGCACGCGACCGCGAGTAAATGCGAAGAGTTCCTCGCCGCACGGTATATTCTTCTCTTTTCCCATATACTTTGTCGCTTTTTATTTCGCCGAGTTCCTCGCCTCGTATTATTCCGCTGGCAGGCTTCGTTCTTATTTCAAGTTGCTGAGTCCCTCTCGAGCGCAGTAGCGACGATCCGAATCGGGATGATTTATGGAAGAGGGTCAAAAATTGCACGTACGAGGGCTCCCCTTTAAAAAATTGTTTCGGTCGAAATTTTCGTGGTTTATTTTAGAAATTTCACAATTTTGGGAGCACCGATCGTTTGAGTGTGATGAAAATGAGCGGAGATACTTCCACTCGAATGGCTCTCTCGAATCCGGTGGACGAAGAGGAGCAACCTGTCGCCTGATCCTAATCATGGGAGCATCATCTTCTCCCTGGTGCTTCACTACCGCGGAGTGCTTGAGATCCTCGAGACTTCGAGAGACTCGAGATGCCTTTTCCCCGGAGATTCTTGGCGCCGAGAACCTGGGAAAAAGTTGGGAGACGCTTGTGAGAAAGAAAGTTGTTTGGAAGGATTTTCCAGCAGGTGCAGATCAAGAAGAAAGAAGCATTGAAGCTGGGGCTGTAGTCGTGACACGAAAAATGTGACCTGGGCCTCCCAAATCTTGTGATTAGGTGTCTAGACGAGCAATTGGAGGCTGCTGCAAAAAATGCAGCGAGGATCTCGTCGCAGTTCGGAGTTGTACTGGAAAAAGAATTCCCTGAAGAAGGATGGGAAATCTGGGCATTTCGGTGGGTGGAAATCGACTCGAATTTTCGCGTCTCTTTTTGTCTCTCCCACGAGATCAACGACTTGACCAAACCTCTTAACTCGTGTCATTCGTCTCGAGTATCGAGCACGTGATAACTGGGAATATGCAGAGAATGAAATTCAAAGCATCTGCCACCTTTGTGCGGTGTTTTTTCGTCTCCATCGCCTCGCGATAGCTCGTGAGAGGAGCTTCACTTAATCTTATCTCGTAACGATATCTCCACGTGCATCTTGCATACAAAATCCTTTGATTCGAGTTTCCTACAAAACGAACACGCCATCGGGCTGGAAGGGTTTCGTGATCGATGTCTTCACTCGATCTATGCGACGAGGATTTATCTGATTTGACGTGATTCCGATTAGAATCGTGGATTCATAAAACTGTGAACATTTCTTTCAGCCTCACATATTCCCTCGTTTCCTTCCTCGTTAAAGGTCACATGGAAGCCGATGTTCGAGAATTTTCCGAGTTTTCGAGCCACCCAAGAAATCTTCCGTGCCAAAAGTGCCCTGAAGATAAATTTCTCTCAACCAGAGGAAATTTCTCACCATTTTATTCGAGATATGAACAATAATTAAGGACGATCGAACGCTAGAGTCGCTAGAATGTGCATCAAAAAAATGACTACTTGCTGAATTTTTCGCTCCAAAAACTAGCAATTCCCCGCAACTCACTTTTTCGCTGAAACTCAGATTGGTCGAGACGAAAAGAAATAAATGTGGGCAAGATAAAAAGGGAATTTGCACAATAATCCCTAGCGCGATCTCCTGCTCATCCGAGGCTCGTGTTCCCCAAGATAATCCTCTCGGTAGTCGCCGCGGCAGTTTTTTCAGCCAGACCGAAAAAGGAGTGAAGAGCGCATCGTGGCGAAGAGAAAAATTTCGTACGTTTTATAATATGGTGTGTGCCCGAAACGGCGTCCGCTTCAATTTTTGTTTTTTTTCTCCTATTCTTTGTTTTACTTTTACGTATGTTTGTGTGTACGCGCAGCTTGAATATCCACGTTAACGAACGCCGCTCCCTCCCGTTTCTTCTCTCCTCCCTGCTCCTATCTAGATCTCTCAATTATTCTAATCTCGATCTCGAGGGTGGCGTCGACGGGGCAAAACTTTCGTCTCCCCTTCGCGGACAACACCCGAACGAACAATCCCCCGCCCCTCCGCTCTCCGCCAGCAATATTCTCGAGGCTGTGTTACGTGTGTACGTACGAGGGAATATACTCGAGCTACCTGTTTACCCGGAATAGCCGCAGGTACCTAAATGAGCGAGAGGTTCCTGTACGCGAGAAAGACCGCGGAGCGAGATACGTCACGCGGCCACGTTGCACCACGTAGAAAAGTTATGCATCCTCAGAAATGGAGCCGCATTATCTTCTCCCATTCCTCTTGGAACTCGCCGTTTTCTCGAATATGAACACGCTCAAATTTAACTGCTTTTTTTCTCCCAAATTTCGTTTACTTTCGAGCGTTTTCCAAGGGGAGTTTTCTCTGTTATTTTTATAATTGATCGTCAAATGATCTCGGCTTGCAACGTCCATTGATCGATAAAGTAATTCTTCGGTGACGAACGACTTTGGGATTCCAACCGGACAATAAACGATTTCCAAACTCTGGTGCTTGACCCAATTCTGTGATCTACTAAGCCCGTGTTATTGCCTGGGACCACTGAATCTTTGGAGCTCTTTGGAATTAGACGGTAGATTCAGATCGGAATCCATAAATCCTTTTCTAGAGATGATTTCCACGGGGAATCTTGAATTCGGTAATTACGATTTAACGACACTGAAAATGTTTCAAAGCTTACTAATCTCTGGGCTCGAAGTCCTACAAACGATTTCAAGCTTCTTGGGAATATTTTTAATTTTTTTTTCATCTCTCGAACATCCGTCTTTTAAACACTGTGATGAAACGACGCTCAGGGTTCTCTATGTCTCGTAGGCATCGTCGGAATCGTCGGGAAAACACGAGTGCATCCTCGCCGTTAGCTATCGTCGCGCTCGATGTCAACGGGTGAGCGATGCACAGTCATCGGAGATATCATTTCAGTACAGTCGTATTGAAAAAATGCTGAAATTTCGTACGAAATAAGCCGAGCTGAGAATCTTTGGAAAAAAGGTTTCCAAAAATTCGATAAAAATCCATTTTTTTCAATTTTCGCGTCTTTTGAAGCTTTTACCATTTTTCGCAAAATTTCTGTTCAATAAAATTTGATGCACGATGGGAATGGAGCTGATAGAAACTATAGCAAGAAATGAATTTTGGTGGGAATCGAATTGAACTGGAAATCCCCAACTCGGCGTGATCCCAGTGAGATTGAATATTTCGAAAGGTTTTTATCGAATTCTTCGAAAAGCTGAAAGTTTTTTGGAAACGGCTGTATGGTTCCCGCATCCTTAGTCCCACCGCAGCGCTGGTCCGAGGAAAGGGAGAGAGGAGTGCACGCAATGGGGGAGTCGATGTGGATCAAGGGAAGGTCGCTGTGCAGCAAACTCGAGGCTCCTTGAGATTGGCGTCCTCGATGAGAACGCGACGATCGTTTGTAACTAGCCAACATTAATCGAAATTGAATCAAGCGAGTTCCCGATCAAACGTTCATTTATCGGGCGTAGGAAATTCCTGAGCTCTGCAACGATTCAATGCGGTGTGTTTGACCTCATCTGGAATTCGGTCAGTCTCCGGGTGTCCTTTCCCAAAGGATGCTCGATAATCTTGGGAAGTCGAATCGACGATTCTGATTGTGCGGGATCGTGCGAACCATTGACGTGGCATTTCCCGTAAATTCTGAGAAATTTTTTTTCCGCGTTCGAATGATTCCAAAAATTCAGAAGCTCCTGAAAAACGATTTTTCGTAACATAACGTGCACTCCGAACTAGGAAGGAGCCAAAATCAAAACTTATTCCAGCATGTTTTCCCGGCGGTGCGTTCCCGACTTCGGCTTTTTCGCAAGTCGTATCATTTTATTGGATGCTTTCCAAAGCGTAAGGAACGAGGAAACGTCCCGCAATTAGGATCGGAGCATGGCACGGGGTGGCCAAGTACTCGAGGACCTCCAAAAGCAGCGTCCAATTTCCAAGCTCCTTTTATTGCTTGTTTTTCCCATATTTTGGTGAATCGGTATAATAATCCGGGGATTTAGGACTCGCATATGGTTAGCACACTTCGAAAGCTTTTAGTTGGCCTCCACAACGCGTTGATACTCGTGCACCTCCGCGTGCGGTTTCGTGTCCGCATGCATATAGAATCGCAGCCGATGGCGAGCACGTTTTTGACAATTGGCTGAAAAGTACTGACGAGGAAGCGCGTCCCTTTCTCCGCGCTGGCTGCAGCGGGCGTTCCCGCCGGTTATTCTGGTCGTAAACCTGAGACAATGGACTCGGGAAGTGCGACAGCCGGGGAGTATGTTCCATTGCTAATATAGTCCGAATGTATGGATTTATATGTGTTTGGAAAACACGCATGAGCCTCGCACGTGTGCCGAGTCGAGGACACGCGGGGGCAACGAAACGAGAAAGCAGGGATTCCCTGTGCGCGAAAAATTCCAAGTTCCAAGAGCCTGTAAACTGAAGTTTTTACGAGCAGCTTCGAGAGTAACGAGAGCCTGAATTCTTCAGGCTTCGAGGATCGTTGGGAGCTTGATTGGGCTCCGATCTGTTGGTTAAATGCCGCTCTTTTCTCGTGCGATCGACGATCACCGCAATCGTCCCTCTTTTGCAGACAGCCAAGATCGAATTTGTTTCGATAGAAATGGAAGCGTGTCGTTCCTGGAAGCACTCGAATTCGTACGGTGAAGTGACACATTCGACGAGTGGTCACTCGCGAGACACTCTCGACAGAATTCCAGGACCAGCTTGCTCCGCGCTCGCCGCAACGGGTCGAGTACACTCCTGGGAGGTTATGTGCGACATCGACAATAGAGGAGAGAGAAAGGAGAGAAGGCGGAAAAAATAAGAGGGAATACGCGAGCGCGGCAGGAGCACGGAAGAAAAAATCGAGGGGAGAAAGTCAAGGGGCGAGAAACAAAGTCCCCCATAGAACTACTCCGGACGGAGAGAACGCGATGCGAGAGGAGAAACAGAAGGCCGGTAAAAGAGAGCCGAGAAGATGCTGCTGCTGTGATGAAAAAAGAAAACGCGAAGGAGGAAAGAAGTGGAGAAGAACGAGGAGGCAGGAGAAAGGAGAAAGAATTTCGAGGGCGAGCGAGTTCTTCGAGATCCTTGAGAGATCTTGCCGAGGTAAAAGATGCCAAAGAGCGAGAGAGGATCGTACGGGGCGTTGGGTAAATGGGCATCCCGGGACCATAGAAGCACGAGAGGCGTCGTCGTTTCACGTCCCCCTGCAAGTCGCATCGGCCCATAAACTTGAGACGCCTTTTCCCTTTCCCTTTTCTCGTTTTATTTCATTTTTATTTGTTTATTCAAACTCATAACTTTTCTCTCATTTTCGTAACGTTCGCATCAACTCGTACGTTTTCACGCCCGATAATTCTGACAACTTATTCGAGTCGTTAAATATCCAAGAGGCTGAAACTCTTTCTGTTACTCGAGTCTCACTCGCCTCGGAGTTCCCATTATTTATTGACTATTTCCGCTGATTTATCTCGCAGTTAATTTTTAAAAAATTCCTCAAACTGCTCAGTCGTCGGTTATTCTAACTTATTGTCGAACGAAACGGGAGAAAAACTTTCCAAAACTGGAAATCCTGGACCGAGAATCGCCTTCCCTGACGAGTCTCTCGTCGTCGTCGTTCCTTCCGAAGCGCTTTTCACTCGATTCACCAAACTCAAGGGTTTCAAATCCACGGAAACAGTTCAAACAATCATCAAACTCGACGCTCCGAAGATTGCTCAAAACCTCTAATTGGAAGACGACAGGCATGTTTGACGAAAGAAAAGGGAGCTTAGGATCGTGTTTGGATAGCAATGGGGCAAGAAGTGCCCACGTGGTAAGCGTCTCGAAGCGTAAAGTCAGAATTTACAACTGGCAATTTCCTAGACCTCACATGTGTCGGGTCAACTTTGACGCCACGAAGAATTGAGTGCGTGCGTGCAGGGCGAGCGCGGAGGCTTCGCTTGAGGTCTTGTGCCGCGATCCTGTGGGGGAACAGCCTCTCGTAACTCTGAGAGGTCCGGTGGGTGGGCGCGAGAAAAGAACGATACGAGAGTATCCAGCAGCAGCAGCAGCAGCAGCAGCAGTAACGGAGAGTAGAAAAAAAGAAGAGAAAAGAAAGGAAGAAAATAAAAGAAAAAATGCCCACGAAGAATTGGATATTCGAGATGAAGCGAGAGAAATGTGTACAGAAGAGTTCAAGAGTGTGTGGCAGAGTGAAAGAGAGAAAATGAGGGGCGAAAGCCAGCGGAGAGAAGGAGCTACGAAAGCCACCAAACTCTCGGGGACGACTGGCGCCGTTCTGTCGGCCCCCGACGCCCCCACTCTCTCTCTCTTCCATCGCGCTATTCCGCTCTCGCCTTCTCTCGAGATCGCTCGATCTCTCGCAGGTTTCGCCAACAATGGGTCCACCATTCGATGTCCTCTTCCTCCCACGAAACAACAACAGTGGAGCTTGCATCAACCTACTGAGGATACCGTGACGCGAGACCAAATCCTCACGATATTCGTAGTCACGGCTCCACACACTCGAACTCGAGGAACCAACTCCAATTTCAGTCCTAGACGATCGCAGCCTTGGAGTATCCCTTTTTCGGGGGGTGTCGTCGCTTCGAGGGTCGCTATTATCGACGAGGCGTAACACGATCGGAAAATTTAGGGTTTTTGGGAACGGATGAAAGGGCTGGGGGAAACACGACCGACGGAATACTGTTATTTTCTCAAGTATTGTGACGTCAGGAAAAATTGGAAACGATTCTCTCTTTTTGAATGGCTTCGGAAAATTTGATAAAAAATTTGATTGCTCGATTGCTTCGGAAGCTCAAAATCGCCCTTAAAAGTTGGGAATTCGCAGTTTCCTCGATATAAACTTCGCAGCTTAAGTTTATCGATCGATTATATTTTCTCGTGTTTTTTTATCACGCGACAGCTATTCGGAAAACATCGTAAATTAAAGAAACTTTCAACATTTGGTTCGCTATACGCCAAAACGACATTAAAACTTCTTTTCTTTGAAAGTTCAGACCGCAATTTCTTGCGGGGAACTTGCGACGATGCGTCAGAGAGTAATTCGAAACATAATTTTATTGGGATTTTTCCACCGTGATGTTCACTCGCACGAAAAGATCTTCCGGCCTGTATTTTGGCAAAACGAATGCTGAGAATTGAATTTGATTTAAAAAACTCGAATTTTCGATGGACGACAGACTCGGTGTTCGGAGTAAACACGGGGAGTTTACAAAAACACGAAAGAGCGTGTTCAGCCAAATGGTTTTTTAGTGATTGGTTAATCCGCGCTCGTAAACAATCCGGGCTTGGTCCTCTCTCGCATTGGGCGGGCCTCCGGTTCATAGCTCTTGAGGCGAGCGATCGCGGTGCAGCAAGACTTCGAAAGATAGCTTGACAGGATGGACCGGGGTACAACACGCACGAACACCCACACAAGTCGCGCCCAATGCTCGATGGGGGACGGGAAGCGAGAAAAGGAGTGGGGAGATTCGGTCGAGGATCAGGACCCGAGAAGTGCATATTCGAGAAGAGCGCGAGGGAGAGAAAGTGAGAAAGCGAGAAAAGGGACGAAAGTAGGGTCGTCGTGTAAGTGGCTACGGGAGGGAGTGAGAAAACGAGATTTCGGAGCGGTTCCAACGTCGGGTTCACCCTCACTCGATATACACGCACTGTGCGCGCGCGCTACTCGCCGAGAACGAGGGAAAGAGAGAGAAAAATGAGTGAGACACAGTCGCGACGAAAGGCAACCGCGCGTTCCTGCACGCGGCCAGTCAGTCCGTTGCCGAGCGCAAGCGAAGGAGGATCAGAACTCCCGTGTTCGTTCGCTCTCCGAGATAATCCACTGAAGACGACGATTATAAAAGTGCGAATTCGAAATTTAGATAAAAACCGTACGAACTCTTCCCGCGGCGAAGTAACCTTCGATGAGTTGTTTCGTGCTCGACTTTAAACTCGTTTTTCTCCCCTATTCGTCGTGACTTTTCACGATACAACCAAAGGAAATCGCCCCCACTGTCTGACTGGATTATAAAAAACTTAGTGCCCCCGAAAGAAAACAACGAGGAAATTCCTCGAACGTGCTTCCCGATCTGTTTGTTTGTTCGGTCCTTGCTCCTCTCGCAGGAGAGCAGTGTTACGATATTTGCTTCGAGTGCCCAGGAAAATTTGTTCATTACTTTTCCTCGTCTTGTGCGTGAACAACGTGCCTCGCTAAAACACCGAATATTTATTTCCATATTCATGCTCGCCGATGCTACGATGAGCGCCCACGTGGTGGAGTCTACCAGCGAGCTGTCTGCCTTTATCAAAGGTAAATATCACTTTTTTACCGTCGTGTTTACTTGCTCGGCGTTTTACGAGGCTCAAGAAAGCCACCTTTTCGATTCTCCGCCTCGAAGTAACCTCGTCCAACAGCCACAAAGAGATCGTTCAAAATCTCGTATAAAAGAGGGAAAATCAATAGGATTTTCTTTCCTGAAAAAAATATGCATCGAAGATATCGTGCCAGAAGAAATCCGCGTGAAGATTTCAATTTTCAAATTTAAAGCTCAAACTTCAGTAGCCAAACGCGAATCGATTCGATCCCCAAAAAATAAATCTCCCTTTCAAACTTTCATTTTCCATTCCTCACGAATCCAAGAGAGAGAGAGAGAGAGAGAGAGAGAGAGAGATCGAAAATCTCGAAAATCCAAAATACTCCAAGCACCGAGGGATTGAGAAAAATATACACGTGGATGAGGAGCGCCGGGGGAGTAGAAAGAGCGGAATGATAATTATTGTTACGCGAGGCGCCAGCCGGACGATTGTGAGAGCGCAGCTGGGAGCAGCGTCGTATATATAAATATGAAAATAGAAACATAAAATAAATTAGCATATCGGAGTTCGGGCCAAAAATACGACGGCGATGAATCGATCGGCGCGCGGGATCGGGAGGGAAGTGAATCCGCGTTCGCGTTTGAAATTTCGAAGGTAGGAAGAAGAGGCGCGCTGAGTGTCGCGCGAGGCTGGGAGCGAGCACGCTTCGGGATAACGAGATACGGAGACGGGAGTGAGAAAAGGCATCCGATAGTTCTCGTGTCTGAGCGAACCGCGGCGGGAACTACTGGCCAAGTCTCCCGAGACGCTGGTGAGAGCGAGACAGACAGGGCGCGGCGTGAGTCGGCGCCAGCGTGGGTCGCCGCACAGACGCCCGCACCCGCCGCGCGGTTCGAACGATCAGAGAGAAAGAGAGAGAAACGGAGAGAGAGAAATCCGCGAGCGCCGCGGCGTTAGTTCCAACACAGACGACCCCTGACCGCACTTCTCGCGGCCCGAGATCCCCTCTGCGGCTCCTTCCATATCCACACTCATTTCTCCAACGCATGGAGAGACAAACGTATGGTAAAATATGAAAATGAACTGCAGCGTTGAGCTCATCGAATCTCGAGGATCTTCTCATCCTCGGGAGACTGGAACTCGAACTTGAATCCCGACGGTGACCCTGGGCCGGAAGTCTGTCGTAGGCTCGCCGGAACTCTGAAGAAAAACTCAAACTTCCGGAAGAAAGGGTCTGCTGAGAAGCTCGCGACTTTATAGGGCAGTATCACTAGGTCAGTTGGTCCATTCTTTCTCCTCGGAATTTTCTGCCCCGTCCCAGCCTCCCCGCAGGCTACTTCCTCGTCGAGGGCAAAAGAGGGATCGAAATCGTGGAGCGAGTTGTGACGCGATCCGCTCGAAAATGGACTCGTAACGTTACACGAGCGAACCGAAAATATTGTCGTTGCTCCCGGCTGAGCGCGAGAGGACAGAAAAGATAAAACCTGTCGTCCGTATCGCTCAAAGACAACAATACATGTGTACACACGCGACATGCGCGTCGGTGAATGATCGAGGAGCGATAAATTGACGCATGTTTCAGGGTCTAGGTCAGTTACGATTGACGTTATTCAAATATGTGTAGAAACGACATCGAGAAATAGTCTTGAACGCACGAGAAATTAGTGCGATTCGATCCTCGGACGGGAGCTGCGAGAGCCTCGAGCTTCATTTTTCTCCATCCGTCACGATCCCCACTTCGGAGAATTTTATCGCGCCCGCATAATCGTGGATCTTGATCGCGTCTGGAAAATTTCACATCGCTCCCGTGACCACGTTACGATAATAACTCAAACTTACCGCATATTCTTATCACCAAAAATATAAGAAGGAAACGACAACGCTCGTTGCTCCAAACAGTGCTCCATCCTCGCGACCAAGCTTTCTCGCATTTCGAGCACCCACTCTTCCTCGTTCCTCGATGTATATGTTTACATATATCGATGAGGCAGCTTGTCGACAGTTGTTCATGAATTAACCACCTTTTTCCACCGCTCCACACGCGCGTATACGAACGTTTTTATGACGGCATCACAGACTGGAAGACTTGAGGCAATATTCCTGCTGGCTCTTTGCACATCGCGGTCGCTCGTTTTCGCGCTCGGGCTAAACGAAACGATAACAAACGTCGGCCACGATTGCGTCATCAAAATAGATCCCAATTCGTGTGTGTGTGTGTGTGTGTTTTGATGCACGACGAAATCGGTCGGGAACTGAGAACCGAAGAAATACAAATTTCGACAAGAAAATTTTGGTTATTTTCCACTTTCCTCGTTCCGGGAAAATTTCTTCGTTTTTCTTCAACTTTTTCGGACGGTTCGAGATCATTTTTCCTGTCTCCGGTCCCGCAGAAATGAGGGGATTAGGGAAGAACGGGAAAGGCAAAATCGGTGGTCTCTCGCCATATTCGGGCCCCCAATTTAAACTCCGCTAACTTCAATGTACACATTTGGGCATTCTTCGTCAACACACAAAGCCAAAAGATCGTAAAGTTGAGAATTAGGAGTGAAAAGGGCTCCGGTGTAAGCGATACTCCATTGTGGGTGCTCGACGATCTTACGACCCTTTGGATCTTCGGTCCCTCGGTCTTTTCCTCCACCTTTTTCCCGTTATAAATATCGCTCGAGGGATCTCTCGTAGTTTCAACTTACCGCAGCAAAAAGCCAGAAAAGGGGGGGGGAGCGAGGATGAAAGAGCTGGCAATGTGCTTATGGCCGGGGCAGTCACAGGTACGTATTGTCGGAGAGCATGACTACGCTTTTGAGTGTTCTGCTCCCATGTCGAACAATATTGCACCCTTACGTCGAGACTCGGACCGATGCACCTGTGACCCGGAGAGCACCTGCTAACCTGCAACGAATTCCATTCTCTTTGCTTTCGTCTCGATTTCCTATCGCTCGTGGGCAAACTTTCGAAAAAAGGCGAGGCGCATCGCGAGCGTTAAAAAAGAGAAACGAAATTTTCGGCGGCGACGGAAGGGGCGAACGAAATTTGGCGAATTTTGGTGGAAAATTCGAAAGAGGAATGAAAATTCGAGTGGCAGAATTGGGTTGAGCACCGGCACGAAAACTTCCTCGATAGTAACATCGATAAAAATTGAATTGAAAGAAAAATACAAAATTGTGAGAGATTCGTTGAATGAAATATTAATTGCTGATAAAATCCCTGTAATTTGAACTTTCTCACTCATTCGGCTTCATCGAATGCACGTTCAGCGACTCCGAATCATGGATTTCGTTGCTTCTCGGTTTCGTTGCCATCGGTATTAGTCTCGCCTGTCAATAACTTCTCTCGACATGGGCAAACACGAAATACACACCTGATAAATACGTCAAGCAAGTGTACAGCAGGGGGAGCGCAAACGCGAGTGTGTGAAGCGATCGTGATCAGGGCGTGCCACGAGCGGAACTGGCCACGCATTGCACGCGCTCAAATTGAACGAGCTAAATGTGCGAGCTCACGATCGGGCTTGACTTTTATTGCCGAGGCATTTCCGGATCGGTTGTACTCGGGAATCGCGATCCCTTTTTTTCCATTCTATCTGTCCCGCATATCAAAGCTCTTCGTTTCCCCCTTGCCCCCGGCCTTCACCGTTCCTTACGTTTGCACAGGTTGCGTTACGAAATAATAATTGCTCGGTCAGGCTTCGCCTCGATCCAGGCGAAGATTGGGTGGTCAGCATGAATAATAAACTTCATAAATTTACGCGCGCAGACCTTAATAAATGAGCGCGCCAAGGAAAGAGTGAAGAGTCGTTTTATGTGTGGCACAATTCACATTATCGAGCTCGCCCTCGTGCGTCATTATGCGAGGAAAGTGCCTGCGACCCTGCGCGATGCTCAGCCCTCCTTCACGCTATTTCCGCAATCGCTATGCGCGCTCGGGACACGGAAATTAAGCGCGGCCTTCGCCGCGCGCGACGACGGCTGCGAGCGATCCCCTTCGAGTGATATGTACCGAGTGCACCTGTGCACACGCATTTTTAAGGTGCTGCCACTTCATCATGCGAAAATGAAAAAACAATATTTTTGTTTTTCCAAATATCAATTATCGATTCTCCGCGTCGATATCGCGATCTTCTCGTTGTTTATTCATACACGTTCGGTAAAAATAAGTTCCGTCGGCGACTTCCGGCTTCCCGAATTCCGCGGATCCCAAATGCCTGGATGAAAAGACTTTTGTAACGACGAATGCGACTGTCTTCTGTGGGTGAAATTTCACGTTATTTGGGACTGAAATAAAATAGTAGTGAAATTAAGTTTAAAGCTACGAAGACTGTTGAATAGGAGACTTTATCAGTGACGAGGTTGCCCAATTCCTCGCTGAAACCTTATCGAGACGTACGAAGTTTCAATAATAATCAAATCGGAGCGTAATGAGAGGCGAGAAAGTGAAAAAAACGAATAAAAAAAACAATCGTACAAAAACGTGTCTGCGAGTGTGAAACACGATAATGGAGTAAGAATGTGTAAACACATAAAACTTCCATTTTCGCTCTCTGTTACATTAGTGCGTCGTTCAAGGTCCCACGTGGAAATGACTATGCGTATTATAGAAATAATAATAAAGATGAAACGGCGTCGTCTTATCAATATTTTGAATGTTTCGCTTCCCGCCTCGCTGGTGTACGGGCGAAAAATAGATGCGGAGGCTCTCGAAGGAAGAGAGACAAATTTTCAAATGTTTACACGAACGCTGAGCATAGCGCGGTGTTCTCAAATCGTCTAATAATCGGTTTCGCGACATTTTTGTTTTCGAACGATAAAAATAGACGTTCAGCGGCGGGGAAGAGCGAGAAAACAGTGGCGGGGGCATTCCAAATCACAATTTTTTATGAAATCACCGTCGCGACTGACCTCCGTAAACTTTCGTGGCGATTCACCCTCCCGATTGTTATTGTGAATTTTATTTTTGTCCGGCGACGGACGCTCCGTCACGCGGACGTACCGATAACCCAATTAACGCAATGCCAAAATATCGAGTTGATTTAACGCGGGGAAACTTACGTCGGTGTTAAGCAATTTTTTATATTTTTTTCGCATTACAGAGACTCTTGCGCGGCGTCGGATGTTCTACGAACTGGGTAGGGTTCAATGTGTCAAATAACCGAATTGTAGAAGGCTCGATATTTCGAAATTTTTTAAGTTGTATATTTCCGATGGATTATTCAGCAGACTACGCGCTCAACCGAATATATTCTTTCTTTGAATTCGTATTTACTCGAAAATATATATTTCGATAGTTTTCATTTCTAATGCAATTTTAACAGAGCACACGCATGTCAAAAGTTGATATTTTCAAAAGAAAAATGGAGATTGTAATTGTTTATAGACAGACCAGATTAAAGAGTTACTAAGAATCGAAAGTGAATTTTTCGAGGCCGTAAAACTTAAATATGCAGAATAGCGATGGCTCGAAAAGGCGAAAGTCAAAATGACGATGGTTTGAAATTCGAGATCACCGGTCTGAGTAAGCGAGTGAGTGAGACGCGTGTGTTTTGAGCTCCGTTGCGTTTCTTTATTTTGATCGGTCGACTTTCCAACGTTTCGCCATTTGGACCGTTCCCCTTTTCGGTGTTTCAGTATTTCAACCTCAGTAATATTTTTAGTCTTTCGTTATTATATTTTCGAAATTCTGAATATTCGGAGTATTGCTGATTGTAGTAATTTATGAATCGAAAGAGATGGTCGAATTTTTGGAAAATCGATATTTTGTCGTCGTTCTGTGGGCTTTTACATTCCATTTTCGACGCAAACGTCCATCGAACCTTGAAGTTTCTACTTTATTTATTTTCGACATTGAGAGCTCCATATAGTCGACTTCATCCGTCTCCGTATTTTACCATTCGAAGTTTATAAACTCGAGATTTGAGCTCTTCGAAATTTTAGTAATTCTGCCATTTCAGTTCGACCCCCAAAAATTCATTTTCTGCTGCGTAATATATTGATATTACGCAGCAGTCAAAAAAATACGAAACTCTGTTCTCGCGTTAGCAGTCAAACGCGCAGGCAATCGGAGACCCCCTGCTGAACTATCAAAATCTTGCATAAATTTTTCGATTCTTCTTCATTCTCCTATTGAGCTCTATAAATACTGTGTACACACATATGACACTCCGCGGTAGCAAAGCTGATAAGAGAATCAACATATTTGCTTTATCCGCGATAGCGCAACGAATGTTCGAAGACTCGGGGCGGCACGGTTTCTTCGTCTGTGTGTTGCTTCCACATTTCACAAGATCTGCCTCCGATTCGTTAACTCTCTAGCCATACACCGCGTTTCCACACATGTTCTCGATACACATGTAGAGCAAAAACCTCCAAGGCCACGCGTGCTCGGATCGTCGGGCCTAATTACCGCCGAGTAATTACTCCCCGGGACGATAACTCGTGATAAAGGGCAATTCTCGCTCAGTGTTACAAGCGTGCTCGCGCGCGGGAGCTCTTTACATAAAAAAGCACTTTTACATCGTTACGCAGCAGTGCGATGTGTCCCGGTTTCTTCATATTTATTTTCGCCAGGCACTCGCGATGCTTCCGAATGCGTTAAAAAGTCACGAGTTTCAGAATCTTTTGAATAATATACGTCTTGACCCTGCGTTTCCGGATGGAAAGAGCTCAAATAATCATTCGCTCGCGAACGGAGTTTGCATCGACGCGCGAGGTTGCAATTTCCGGCCCCCGAGGAATTACCATCCGTTCAATGGAACATTAAATCGTTCAATTTTCAAGCGCCTGCAGCCGCTCGGTGGTTTTTCTTCGGCATTCCTGGATACGAGAATGAAAAACTTTGCGTAAATCTTCGTCAAAATGAAACGAAATAACAGCGATCGCTGATGCTAGAGGGACTTTTCATGCAGAGAATATCGAAGTGAACGTTTGTCGCACTCGTCGGAGCGAGTTCGGCAGCGGAGGGACGGAAAAAGTTCGCAAGAGACTCACGCCTACGGGGCGAGCGCGAGCGTTTCGGTTTGCGGATCGTTACGAAAGCCGCGAATCCGGATTTAATTAAGTTTCAAATGGCACGTAGGTAATTAGTGGCTCAGAAATATCTCCGAGGTGAGATCGTGACATGAAATATCGTGGCTGTCTTCAATGAATTATTTTTATTTCACACCCACGTGTTTATCCCCTAGAAAATTAGTCAAGAATTTAATAAAATTCGTTTCCCGAGCGCTGACTCGAGGCAGGGAGTCGAGCGCCTGAGAATCGGCCTTTTCCCGAGCGTCGATAAAATACCACGGGAAAATCTGCTCGAAATCTAATCGGCCGGACCTCCAAAGCCCCGTTTTCACCAATCGTAAAAGAAACCTCGGATTTTCAGGAGCTCGAATCCGCAGAAAAAGGAGGAAGAGAGAAACGGCAAAAAGCAACGACGCAGGCCGCCTCGTGACGCCACGTACTACGCGCGCTCGTACGTTCAGTACATTGAAGCAAAAACGGCGAGATGGAGAGAGACGGAGATGGGAGCGAAGAGGGAGGAAAGACCGAGAGAGAAGCCGCGCACGTAGGAGTCGCGACAGCGCGGCGTCGGCGGTGCGGAGATCGTGAGAGGTCCGATCTCGCGAGCATATCTGTGCGCGCGAGAGGAGTTAAGAGACGGAGCGAAATGAAAGGAGCGAGGGAGAGAGCGTCTACGTCGCCACCGCGTCGCGGCACAGCTGGTGACCGTCGCCTGGCTCTCTCGCCCACTCGCCAAATAAAACCTCGCGCACGCACGCACACACGTTTCGTTCCGTGTACCTCTTTTCCTTCTGTTCGTGCCGCTGTGTCTCCTGCCCAGTCGTGCTTAAGGCACTATACAGAGGCAAGTGCGCCGGAGCCCGCGCTTAAGGAGCGCGCGAGCACATCGAACGAGTCGACGAGCACGAGAAAATATTTGAGCGAACGTTTTTTTCCACTTTTCCTCAAACTGCGCTCGCGAGCTCGCGAATTTTTGGCTTACTTTGAGCGTGTGTGCTCGTGGAATTCGTCACGAGACGGACGACGATTCTGCGGATATCTCCAGAAACTCGGCAAAACTTCGGCAAATGCTTTCGCGTAGATGCCAATTATTCCGAGACACTCCGATCATACTTTCCGGCCTCGAAGGAGCGAGCTACCCGCGCGAACTCTCGAATAGTCTCGTTCTAGATAAAAAAACGTATTTTCGTCCTCTCATAAAACGTTTTGGACTCCGCTTTTGTAAATAATTGAATGTTCTGCTTTTATTACAAGAGGGAAAATTGCGCGCTCCGACTGCAAGCCTCTTCTCCTCGGTCTCCTCGCCCCACGAGAGCTAGTTTATGTACTCGATGTGTGGAGTCCACGAGAGACACAAAATGTGCGCGAGGGCAAGAGACAGAGCGACCGCGCGCGGCATGGCGCTAGCCAGATGGCCGGAGCTCGTGCTGCGAATATTATCCGCGAGCAAGGCTTTGTACATCGAATGTATAGCGCGCGTGGATGTTGATGTGTAGTTGTGGAATATCAGCATCTGGGTATGTCTATTTGCACACGCACACGAGGCTTCGAGAACGTTTTATGATAATATGCTCGCGATGCACTCCACTATTCCGCGTCGGGCTTGTATATAATTTTGTGAATTTATATATCTGCGCTGGGCTACTTAGCCACCTTTTGTACGAGCTACTTCCGCTTTCTCATCCCGCTGTTATATTCTTTTTTTTCTCCTTATTCCTTCACTTTTTCTTTCCTAGCAAACTCACTTATCTTTGTGAGAAACGGATTTTTCGAGATCTTCGATCGGAAATTGCCTGTTTAATCTGCTCCCTCGAGAAAAAATAGTGAATCATTTGCTCCATTCTGGAAATTTCTTTTGGGAAAAGTCAATGGGTTTTGTAAGCGAAGAATATCGTTTCGTTCGTTCCCTCCAAAGTTGATCGATCGGGAATAAAGCTGCGTCGAAAGGAGCGCGAAGTTTGCTGTCGGTCCCGCGTTTCGACATTCTTGCGTGGGCCGAAACACGAAAATAAGAGGGAGAGAATAAAAAGCGCGTCGGAGTGAAATATTCGGTAGAGGAGAATTAGTCAGGGGACACGTGAGTCACGAAAATATTTCGGCGGCGCTTAATCTTTTGGAGAAACTGCGGCGATGTGGCGAGGAAGTGCGGGGACACCCGCTCTCCGGGAGCACATTCGACGGGCGCGTAAATACTCGAGCAGAGCGTCGTCGGCATTTGTCCGGCGACACTTATTATTACAGTATTCTCGAGACTTGGCAAGCCTCGGACGGCCAAATGGGCCACTTTTCGCGCGAGGCTGCTGGGGTCGGAAGCACTCGAGCTGAGAGGGCAATCTTCGACGGGCGCGAATAATCCTCAGCTCGTCGGACTCCGGCCAGAAATCGCGCGAGCGTTCGGCCGGTGCGTGTGCAATCTCGCTCTTGTTTTCGCTATTTTTTCTTGATCTTGAGCGAACACGTGGATTGCATTTAAATCCGTGGCAACATCTGGCGGAGCACGGGCAGCGAGAGGAGATCGCGAGCGATGAGTTTCTGACGTGTGCGACGTCGATCGAGTTGCGAAATCCGTACTCGCGGACACGACCAATATTATTTTCATCATCATTATTCCTTCCGTATTCTTACCGCGAGGATCGTAAATTCTTGTGCGAAAGCGTCTCGTTGACTCCGCTGTTGAAATTACGAGCAGCAGCAGCAGCAGCGTTTTCGCCTCGAGATAAAATACAAGAGGAGGAAACTCGCGGAATTTATTAAGGAAAAAACGCTCGCTGGGAACCGCGCTTGCACAGATGTCCGACGCTATTTTTGCGGCGGTTCTCCTCCTCGAAAAACAGAACACCGTCGATGCATCTCGCACCAGGAAACTCTGAAAAAATCCCGGAGCTTTTCATGCGAGGAGATAAAACATGGGGAACGAAAATTGGAGTGAAAAGTTTTCGAATCTCGACGCACCTCCCGGGGCGCTTCAAAAAGTCCTCAATCATTCGATCGATCGAGTCGCAAGAAGAGTATCAATTTCGCAAGACGCAAGAATTTTCCAAGATCGACCGTTTCCCACGTCGAAAACATTGATAAGATTCGATCAGCAGGCATGGATCGCGGGACGAGAAATTTCGTCAACGCTTTCGCGAGTCGGTTAGCTCTTCCGAGGGGGTTCCGATAAGCTTGAAATTCTTCAATGAAAAGACCGATCGAGGAGTCTCGTGGTGTACATATTTTTGAGCGTATTCGAGGGGCGCGAAGGAAACGCTCTGTTTTCGATAAACCGTAATCTGCTCTGGCGCAAATGTACACATTACAAGTTCGCGTGCGCGCGCTCGCATGGTGTACAAAGATTGGCTATTTTGAGAGCCACGAGACCCCCGAGATTCTCAATGAAACGCACCCGCCGATAACCCTGATGTTATTCTCGTTTTTCCCCTCTCTCTCCGTTCGCTCTTTCGCGATTTCTCTCGATTTTAATGTCGATTCGCATCCAGCAGCCGCATTACGCGGACGATTTCGTTGCCATTCATCCTTTTTTGTGCGCGCGTGTTCGCTCGTTGCAAAAATAAAACCGATGCGCATTGCACGCTTGAGCGGCGGCCCTCGAACGGTCCATTCTTTCTTTCGTCGTCTCTCCTCCCTCGTCCTCCCTCTCGCTCTTCCTCCTCCAAAACAAGAGTGACGGCTCTCGCGAGATATGTTTACAAAACGCTGCGTACTGTGCAGGCTGCCGCTGCGTTTAATCGCAAGCGAACACGCCGCGAGAGATCGATCTCTCGTGTTCTCTGCCGCGTCTCCTCGCGCGGTGGCGCCTGTCGCTGACCTCGAGGACCTCGATCAGCGCAAGACGCGAATCACGACGAGACGCGCTCTCCCGCGCGACCGCCGGCTCGTTGCGGTTCTCATCGTCGCTCCGCACGCTTTTTCCTCCCGAGGCGCTATTAACAATTACGAATCGATGAATTTTCGGATAATTAAATGCGGAAGAACCGCAGCTCCGAGCGCCTTCACGCGGCGAGGGGTAATTCGGGCTCGAAGTGCAACGACGACTTTCGTTACGACGAACTAGAATTCAACGCTGAGAGAACAAGTCATTGGAATAAAATCAATTTCTGTTGAATCGATCAGCTTTTTTCTCAGTCGATGAGAGCCTCGCTTTTTTCCGAGCAATTTCTGTACCGTTTTCAATCACACTTCGCAGCCTAAACCGTGCCAGTCCCGTACCGTCGGGGGAAACTCGAAAAACATTTCATTATCCCCCTCCAATTCGTGAGCTTCAAAAAAACCGTTGGCACGTCATAAGAATGAGATACTCGCCTATTGGAGCTGGGGCTGAGAATAACCTAGCGAAGTAGAACCGCGCGAGCGCGAGCAGGATCGTGAGAAAGTGTTTTTCATCAGAGACATGAGCCAAGTGTGCTTCGAAGATTATCGAGAGTCCCGACGTGCAGAGCCACGTGAGCGGGCGAGTGTACACGAGAAAACAAGACAGCAGATGGCCGATAATGTGCGCTCACAGGATGGATTTATCCTGCACGTTTGGCCCCTGCTTCGGTTATCTCTGGAGAAACTCGATAACACACGTTCAGCGCCTTCCAAGTGCGCGACGTACCTAAAGATCCGACTCGGTTATCACAAGGAAAAGAGTGGGCGAGAGAGCTCGCCCGCGCTTCTCGGCTCGCTAAAGAGAGAAAAAGATCGCGGGACGTGTCTCTTTTTCGAGATCGGGTCTTCCCGGCTTTCAGAGCCAGGTGTTCGGTAGTGCGTTATCTCTTGCTTTTCAGCGCTCGTACAATCGGCCCGTTCGAGTGTGAGGTCCATGAAAAGCCTCGCAGCTCGTTCCCGCCTTCCGAGATTGCCGACTGGCTCGTTCCCTCTCCGCGTTTCTCTTTCGATTATATTTTTATCTTTTTCCATTTTTTGTGCACCCGCGCAATTTCGCCAAGACACCAGGTGCTTTCCCCAGCGCTTCTTTTTCTTATCGCGCGACCCCTCTTTCCCCCTCGTCGCGAGGGAAAAGTGAGCGACCGCCGCACTTTTTTTCCAAACCATTTTTTTCGCACTCCCCCTCACACCGAGCACACACACACGCGAACTCGGACAACGCAATAAATCTCAAAGTTATAAGAGACCTCGAGATTGTGAGAATTGCAAAATTCCTCATACGCGATCTCGCACGATCTAGCGATCAGCCTCGACAAATAATTTATATATTTATATTACGTGTATCCATATGCTTACATGGATAGACGCACGATGATAATTTATCAATATTTACGAGCAGATAAGCGACACCGAACCTCGTGTTGGTATTTATGTTCTCTCTATCTCTCTATTTTTTGCTCAGCCCCCCGACCGCCCCTTCTCTCTCTCTCTCTTCGCGCCTAAACCCTCGATATCTGAGAGCTCTCATCGTCGAGGATCGCGTCCCGCGGGAGAGACACGCGGTCTTTCCGCGATTTCGTATCTGATTTAATATCGCACACTGACGCATGATTAATGTGTGAACGTGAATGCTTACGGGGAGTTTAAACTATTTGTATTTATCTACGAGCTACTACCCGGTCTATTAACGCCTCGATAATCTCTCTCTCTCTCTCTCTCGCGGGGAATTCATCGCGAGTTTATCCGCGCTTCTCCGTCTCCCCGCGTTTCATTGGCACTCGCGTAGTCGCTTTTATTCCCGAACTGAAACGATCCGCAGTACATTTTATCCGAGGGTATTAAAAATTGACACTCCCGCGCCGCCTGGCAATAAATGGCGAGGATATCAAACGTCGCCGGACGCCCGAGAGTATCGACGAGTGGGAACCGCCGCATGAGTAAGCGGATCGAACGATACGAGCAAGGATATCGTCTTCCTCGATGCGCTCTCCCCGCACCCGGCAATCGTACGTTTCCTCGTATATTTATGCATCGCCCCGCGCGTACACGCGTCCCCTGATCATCGCTGTATCGCTAGAAATCAACGCTGTCCATCGCACATGAGCATTCTCGCATTAATTGCCGGTGAGAACTCGCCCGCGGGCAGCAAACGCGAATATCAATTTACAATTTACGCCGTCATCGCGTCAGGGACGAGAGAAGCCTCGCGTCGGATTAAATTTAACAACAACGGGTCATTATTCACACGAAATAGGAGCAATTAGAAAAAAAAAACACTGGCGTCAGCTCACCGACGAGTTGCCGGGTAATTGTATGATTACTACGGAATTATGAGTTGCGCGTAACTAGCTCGTTTGCCGGGTTAATATATTAAACGTGTACGGAGCGAGTTGTACGAAAAATTACTGTTTTTATAGGGAGGTCGAACCATATCGAAATTAGGATAATAATCGATACGGAGCGTCGCGAATAATGCAAAAGTTTGGGGAACCGTTGCCACTAAGAAAAAAAGTCAAGCAACGAAATGTGCGGCATGACGCGGTGTCAATGAAATATAACGTCACAGGGTTAAATATACGAGAAAAGAGTTTCACATCGAATTGCAGATTCATTCTCTCCGAAAACATCGCAGTTGAAGAAGTCCAATAACATCAATTATTATTGAATCAACAATTTTTTTTTTTTTATTATTAAAAACATAGTGAATCATGGAATGATGTGACGAAGATTCAGGAGATAGGAAACAATCGAACACACACGCCCAAAAGAAACAGACACACATTTTGCCCGGTTGATACTAAACACAATCACGATTATCTACATATAATAGACAAAGTATATCAGGCATTACCCCCCACTCTGATGGTACTGCTAACCGTTGGCTATTAATTCTCTCATGGACGACACACACAACATTGAGCTTCAATTAATTCGTGATAAATGCGCGCTCTTCGTATAGCATCGACGCGATATTTAGTCACATTCGATCGTGTGAGATTTTGTCTGCGTGATTTTTTCGTGTGATATTTAGTCGTGTTAGCGGCGAACGTTAAAAATGAGAGTGGACTCGCGGATTTAAAATTAGTCACATCAAATTGATCATCATTTCGTCGCGATTCTTCCGAGACTTGATCGAGGAACGATCGTCCTCTCGTTTTCTCATGTACTTGATCGTCCTTTGACCGAAGTTCGTTAATTTCGTTGATTCGCGTTCGCTCCTCGAAGAACGTTGGTGGTTGTGCACGAGAGAGGATTCGGCGATCCTCGTAGAAGGGGTAGCTGTAACGATCGACGATAAATCGAGGAGGGACGGTGTGAGGGACGATGAAAGAGAAGCTCTCGACAGCAGAGTGCACTAGCTGGAAGGAAACGTCGGCGTCGCGGCGCCGACCTACACACACACACACACACACACACACACACACACACACACACACACACACACACACACACACACACACACACACACACACACACCGAGGGAATTCCATAAATACAAATATATAGCGCGGTTAGCATCAATACACGGCCGTGCATGCGGACGAGCATCGTCAGAGAACAGTGCTCGCATCAAGATCGGCGCCCGAAGGTCCGAGACGCGCAACAGCATGTCTGTCCAGCGTTCGCACAGGCTCGCACACAATCGTGTGTGGAATTGAGCATGGAGATGCTGCACGGTTGCTCTCGTTGAGCTGCATTACGAGGCTGATGTCGTAATAACGCTCGCGTGCCTCCACCCTCTGCCTCTCTCTCTCGCCCTCTCTTTTCTCTTCTCTTTTCGCTTTCCTCTTCCTCTGTCTTCGATCTATCCATTACTTTGCTCTCATTCTTTCAATTCTCTCTCTCTCTCTCTGGCTCTCTTTCGTTATCCACCCCACGCGAGCAGCTCAAGATAGCCGACGTAATCGAATTTACTGTGGCGGGCAGTTTATCGCTCGGAGCAACAACAACAACGAGCGGCGCGACGGCGACGCCGCGCACTCGATAACAGCTCGAGATTGTCGACATTACCGCTGTTACATTTCATGGCTACAGATATGCGCGCGAAAAGCGTCGGAGAGGGCGGGGGGGGGGGGGGGGGGAGGAAAGAGGAAAATAGAAAGACAGGCGAAGGAGGAGCCTGGCTGAAAGTGCACACGTGCGCGTATCCACGTACGTTTTTGTGTGCGCGAGTTTGTGATGACTAGCCTGTTAAAAGTCTGAAATAGAGCGCATCCGAAAAGCAGTTTCATTGGACACAGGTCGGAGCGAGACTCGCGACAATCGTATCGCGTCGGTGCTGCTCCGTTGTTTTTTTATTCGAGTTTCGTTGGAATAAAAGTATAGCAAGGATTGGACGATCGATCGTAAAATCGGTTGGGAACTCGACGCCGCGTAGTTGCCGGGCTTGATAAGAGGCGGCCAACGGTCTCTTGGGGCGAATGTTCGATTGGTTCCCCCAACAGGGAATCGCATGCGAATTCGTACAAGCTCCTTCGCCGTTCGTTTTCCTCTTTTTACCTCGCAGTCGCGGAGCTTTTTCTTTCATACTCCGTAACAACGATCTCCTCTACTGTCATATCGACGCGAGGATACACACGTACAATTGTTTTATGTGTACGTATGAGACGCCCGCGACTCCTTGGAAAAGCAATAAAAGGAGCGACGACGAGGGGAGAAGATCGAACGAAGAGGAGAGCCGCCTGGCGCCACTGCCATGTGGCTCGGCGCGACCCGCCGGGACACGATCTTTCCTCGCTCTCAATATCGTTTTTCTTCTCTCGCTCTCCCTCTCTCTCTCTCTGCTTTTTCTTATTTTCTCCATCTCCGATGTCGCACTCGACTTGCTCCTCGGAGAGTCCATCCACACCGAGAACGCTTTTCGCGAAGGAAAAGCGCCGTGAAAGCGGGAGGCTCCAGCCCGAAAATGCTTCCGAATTAACGGACTGAGATCGCCGGATGTGCGAGTTCGCCTGAAGGGCGTAACCTCCACCGAGCGAGCGGGATAATCGACATCGGCGCGCTCCCTTTTGCCTCTCGGAGCGCAGAACTGACGCGAACCACCAAGGCGTGCATATACCGGAGCAATCTGTAATCGCGCGAGCGAAACCTGAAACTCCTCGCGAACGCCATATACGTCCAGGTCGACTCGTTGTTGTTGTCGCGACTGCGGTGACTCTCCCGAGAGAGAGAGAGAGAGAGAGAGAGCTCCGGGTAGCGAAACTTCTCGCGAAGGCGATAAATTATTGTCGGTGACTATCGATCAAACCGGCATCAGCGATCCACGGCTCCTCGGCCAATTATTTGCCGGTCGTGCACCGCCTCGCGCGCGTGTGTGCGTGCGTGCTGGCTGCGTAAACGCATACACAAGCGCGGTAGCCCCGTACAAGAGAGCTCTCGAACTCGATGCTTCTGAAATATGATATACTCGCTCTCTCTCCCCCCGCGTGCGGCCACGGCGTTGAAACTAAACGAGGTAAAAACGTTGTGAGAATATCTGGCCAACGATACATGCGGACGCCGGGCGCGTTCTCATTCCAAATCGTACATTGACAGGGTTCGCGAGCGGTGTGCGCGGGAGCATCCAAGAAATGTAATTTTACATGTACGCGGCTATAATATAATTGGCGATCCTCGAGCGAGATCGCGGCGTACGTAACGCGGGCCCGAAAAGCCCCCCGGCGGAATTCTCGAGGGCGCAATATTCGCCAACTTGGCCCGAGCTTGTACGAATGCGTGTGCACACGCTCCACCTCCCTGTACATGAGCCATCTCAAGAATGCGAGGAAGAGAGAGACGCGAGCGACGAGCAGGGAGCGTGTAACAGCAGGAGTTTGCCGAGTCCCCGAGCTCCGAGAGCAGACGAGAAACTAGCAAGAGAGAGAGAGAGAGAGAGAGCGGGAGATTTTCTCTGTATGTATTGTAAGTCGGATTCTCTCTGATGCACGAGCTGCACAGCGGCAGAAGGATTTTTCACCCATCCCCCCCCGGGTGGGCCCATCGGTAGGCATTTCACGCGATAAAAACCGGTAGCTCTTTAACATCCTTGCTTCTCTCTTCTCCCCAGCTTGCCTCGACTTTCCTCTCTCCTTTTGCCTCTCAACTCTATCGCTGGAGCCTTCTCGTTGCTCCTCTCTCGCCTCCTCATTCTTCTTCTCCTTCTTCTTCCTCGTTTTCGAGCCGCACGCTCGAAAGCACCATTTACTATCCTCTTCTTCGAGCTCGTCCTTTCATCCTTTCATCCTTTATCCGCTTCATTCCCTCCCGACTGCAACCTTCCCGCAGCGCTTTACGGTTATTACCTATTAAACGTGTAATTACCGGGTGCGTCTGCGGGTTTGACTGACGTCGATATACGTATGCGCGTTAACGGCGCTCAAGCTGCGCACATGCGCGGATGGATTTATTTATGGATATTGTATATATTATAGAGACACCGAAAAGCGTTAGGCACCTCCGTAGGACTCGTCTGTGATTTCCAGTCTAATGTTCCTCCCCCCCCCTCTCTTTTTCTTCTTCCAGGCGGCGTAATGGCCGCGAATTCCGAGAGGGACGCTGGTTTCTGCAGCGGCGGAGACGAGGACGACAACATGTCAGGCCTACATTCGCCGAGCGCCTCCGAGGACAGCGTCGAAGTCCAAGTCACACCGATATCCTTGAGGAACAAGAGGAAGCTCGCGGAGCCCCGGAAAATCCAAGAGCCCAACATGGCACCCCTCAAGAAAAGAAGGTTCGAGCTTGTCGAGAGAACCACCAGCCAGAAGGCAGTCGCTAAGAGCAGCGGCCTGGACATTCCGGTGATCCAGGACGAGGAGTCGAGACCAGCCGGTTCGCCATCCCCGAGCCCATTCCGACCCTGGAGCAGTCCTGCCACGACGAAGGGTCACGGCATCCCTGGGAGCAGCAACAAGGACACGAGCGGCTCCGAGGACAGGAAGATCTCGCGGAACCAGGAAGACTCCCGAGACAGCAGCAGACTCGAGAACCAAGATCCGGAGAGCCTGAGACGGCACGAGGACGACCGGTGGATCGAGGAGGAAAACAAGAGGAGGGAGGAAGAGACTCGGAGGAGATACGAGGCGAGGATCCAGGAGGAAGTCATGTCCAGGCTCCAGGAGTCCGACAACCGCCGTCTCCACCATCGCCATCATCACCACCACCACCACAACCATCTCCAAAATCATGATCAGCGACAACCCCCGCTCTCCCCACTCTCGCCGCAGCTCGTCGCGACTCCGCCACGTTCTGCGTCCGCGAATTCCACAAGCTCATCCACCCCGAGACGAGAGAGTCGAGGGAAAGGACGCTTCGAAACGGCCCAGCCAACCAGCCTCCCTCCGCTCCCGGTTTCCAGGCTGCAGGAAGAGCCGCTCTCCCTGGTTCTACGCTCCGGGGAACCGCCCCGCGTACCCTCGCATCCAGGAGTCAACGGCTCCTACGAACGCTCCCCTGCACCCGGCTACGCCTCCGACCCCCTTCGTTCCTCGCCCCACCACCAAAACGGACATCGAACCCCGAGCACCAACCACTCCGGGCACCCAACCAGCCCCGGACAGTCCGAAGCTCAACAGCAGCAACAACACCACCAGCAACAACAACGAAACTACAAAAACATGACGCGGGAACGAAGGATCGAGGCGAACGCGAGGGAAAGAACGAGAGTCCACACCATCAGCGCGGCTTTCGACACCCTCAGACGCGCCGTCCCAGCTTACTCGAACAATCAGAAACTCTCGAAACTCTCCGTGCTCAGGATCGCGTGCAGTTACATCATGACCCTGAGTAACATCGCGAATACGCCCGAAGGCGAACCTACCACGAGCGCTTCGCTCGGGGCCTGCGTTGACCTCGTCTCCAGGACGATACAGACCGAGGGAAAACTCCGAAAGAAGAAGGACGACTGAGCTATCGACTGAATTGGCTTTACGAGAGTTTATGAAACTCCGGTGATTTTTTTTTTTTTTGTTTTTTTGTTTTTTTTCGTTTCTTTATTTGTTCGACAGAACTCGCGGTCGATCCGCGCTAACAGTTTACGAATCTGTTCAAAACACGAGGACCTGGTGTCCTCTTTGGATTTTCCGTCTCGAATGCTATTTTTTTTCATCGAATTTATCGGCAACAAATTTTTTGGATATTCGATACTCCCAAAAGGGGAGCTCGGTCATCGGTCGATGCTCAAAACTGCCCTCTTCCGGGATCATTTTTTTCGTCCCTTCAAGCTTTTCATTTCTCTCTCGATATTATTCAGAGCACCGAGCTAAGTCTGGTGGGAAAAGACATATTTTTGGAGGATCTAGTGTTTCTAGAGTTTGTAAATATTGTTGTAAGAGCGATGTATACCACGAGGAAAGTTATAACGAGATACGCAGTTTTCCTCAGACTACGACAATAAAATGCTGATTTCTCAAAATCTATTGAAACTCATCGAATTACCGAAAGTCTATCGATAATCAAACGACCTTTAATATGATACACCGCGTCGCGATTTATTCCCTTCTTTCAATATACGCGATCGAGGGAACCCTTATTGTGCCACATATTTGTGCGAATGTTCATCATTTAAGCGGATTAAATAAAAATAAAATCGTTATGCTTCCAGCCCCATTGGCCGACTGAACGCCGAGTACAAAAGATCTGACTTATGCTCCTTCCCGTGAATGCGTTTTATGCTGCTTGTCGAATCGAGCCTCGCAAAACTTGTGAATAAAATGAATAATTATATTCGAATAATACGATACTTCATAGTGATAAAAATTGGAATAAAAAATGGAATATTAAGGAGCTTCGTGAGATCGAGTATTGCGTCGGAAATGTGTGAACGAATGTCGAATTGAGTCGCGAGAAAGAGTAATCTTCATACAATTTCATTCAACAATATTATTGTAACTTCGAGTTTAACGATTATTGTAATTGCGGAGAATTATGACAGATATAAATCTATTAAATCTTATTATTAATATTATTATTAGTAATATTATATTGTATAAAAAGTGGAGAACGAGATCGACGCTCGAATCTCGGACTCGGTGTCCTGCATGTACCTTTATAAGAGGCGAGGGTGAAGAAAAATCCCTGTCTCGATCGTTCAATATTTCATTCTTCTTTGAATTTGTCAAAGTTCAGAATAAACATTAAAGTGATTCCAAAAAAGAGATTTTTTCAGTTTGTGTGTGTTTTTTTTTCGTCTCGTTTTGACACGGGACGAACCTCCCCATCCTCTCACTTTTCCTTGTCCAGTTTTCGAAGCGTTGTCGCACCAGGCGTCAATGGACTGTTGAAAAACATGGAAAGAAACACGTTCGACCTTATCGCTCGAGGCTGCGGCATAATTAGAGGTGGAAATAGGCGAATCGACTAGAGTGCTGCACTTCGATAATGCACTTTATTGGGTAAGCCAGCTATTTTGAACTGTGGAACTTATCACTATTGATAAACTGAGGAAAACATTTTGGAGTGCAAGCTAACTTGGAAGTAACT
The DNA here is from genome assembly GCF_019457755.1 of Venturia canescens. Taxonomy (NCBI): domain Eukaryota; kingdom Metazoa; phylum Arthropoda; class Insecta; order Hymenoptera; family Ichneumonidae; genus Venturia; species Venturia canescens. The sequence goes on from NC_057425.1 coordinate 8,435,721, forward strand.
TTTAACGTACTGACAATGCCTCACTCGAGGTCGAATTCGTCGAGACAAATCGACTGAAAACGTTCATTTCTCGTACGGCGTTCATTCTTTACGAAAATTCAAAATTTTTTGTGCGACGATGACCTATAAAAACATTACATTCGTCGTTTTGCGGGACATTTTGCTTAAGTGGAGTCCTGCTGTAGAAAGTCAAAAAGAATTCCAACGTTCCTTCCATTTTTATACATTTTCCTTCCATACGAACCTATAAAAATCCAAAAAAATTGCGAAATTCTTTTATTTACAGCACATCGAAGTGATATTCTTCTTCTTTAAAAGCTTTTTATTCAAACTCCCTAAAAATATAGAATTTCGTAATTTTTTCGGGTTTTTATAGGTTCGTATGGAAGAAAAATGTATGAAAATGGAGAAAAAAATTGGAGTTTTCGTTTCAAACAATAATTACGATCTCCACATTGCACACAGCTGAGAAATTCCGAAAATCAGACTTCGCGCATGAACCATGTACAAACTAGTATTTCTCATCCTAAGAAATGTTTTTGTACTTTAGAAATATACTTGAAACTGTACCGAAGAGTTCGCTACAGTGAGTTATTTCCGTCGATCCTAAAAATATTCCCGAAAATGATCGATTTTTTGACTTTCCAAAGCAGAACCCCCCCTTAAATGAACGATTTCGTCAAATGATTCGCTATGAACGAATGAACAACGATCGTCAATACAAAGTACGGACGTGGCTTCGGGTATGACGCGTTAAAAAATAAATCAACTTAGCCCAGGCTCGTTGCGCACAAAATTCAAATGTATTCTAACGAGAATGATGACCTCGCCAAGTGTCGTTGACGCGACGATTCGCGGCTGCGATTATCGAGTCTCTAAAGTCGATGAAACGAGCGAATTTTCATTAGCTGTTGAATCGTTTGGCAACTGAATCAATGAAACATCGTTGCAGTCGAATTCGCAGGCGACCAGCGTCGACTTTAGTTGACGAGACGCAAGGACTTTTCGCACACAGGGACGAAGAAGCAATCTTCGCACTGATTCACCCATGCAATTTGGAATATAAAAAAAAGCCGGGGATGATCGACAAAGCGAACGATTCGAAAAAATACTTGGTGCGTGTTCGACGATCGTAATCCTCGAGATCGCTGTCCCCGTTTCGGGGCGACTTAACGACCGCGCGAAAATGCGCTTTGCTGACCGTAGCCCGGGTCGTTCGCACGACGAATTCCGATCCGCTCCCCGCTCTCGAACGACCACAAAACGTCAGCAACCAGCTCGCTTCGGTATACGCACACATGCTTAACGTCTTCATTCCTGCATATACCTATACTTTATACACGTTAATATAATGACACGATTTTCATGGCGAAAACATCAGGCATCTCGTGGATTCTCCTTCGCTATCGCTTGACGATCCTGCATTATCGCGAATATTCGAAGACTGAACCACTCGCCGGATATTTCGTGTTTCAAATTCGCGCACCCATCCATGGTCTGTTCGAGGCACGATCACTGGGTTTGGAATATTTTATTATGGGAAAAGCGACGATTCGCGTTCTTACAGTTCCGAATACTTGGGCGAGGGTTCGTTGGAAATTTTGAAAAAATTTTCTTCCATTCGATTCATTTATTTGATTGTAAAAACACGGCGAGATCAACTCGAACAGTTACGGTTGCATTTTCACACGTGACGATTACAAATTTATGGTTACATTTGTTCACTATTTTTCAAAGAGTTTCGTTAGTTATGTACGGCAAAAAAAGCTTTTAGAGGCCGATTTTGGACGCCATGTTGGACCAGCAAGCTAAAATTTTTAAAAAATTTCAATCGCATTCGTAACGGTGATTCCCGTGAGACGATTTATCCGCTTTTTATTGGTGGATTCCATTTTTTGGTTTTTGATTTTATGAAAAAAAAACCGAAAAATCGTTTATTCGTGTGGGAAATCGATAGAAACTTTTCTGGATGATGTGGGAAAGCTAGTTTTTATCACTGGCGGAAAAATAGCTTTCTAACTTTCGACTTTTAATTTCGTTCTAAAAGTTTTGTAAAAAGATGAAAAGAAATTCGTGTTGTGCGATAGGAAAAGGGTGAAGGAAATAATTCTCGTGAATGCTCGAACATCGCGAATCCTTCTTTATCAGGATTTTGCGCGGAATCATTGGTATGTTTAATAGTGCATATACGTGAATGAAGAAAGAAGGAACGAGGGAATTTGAGAGAGTAATAAAATCGTTTATTGGAAGCTCCGCGCGGAGGGAGCCATTTCCACGATCTTGAATTCGTTGCTGCAGATATCGTCAGGAGGATTTAATTTTTTATCACCCAATTAAAAGCCCAACGATAACGACAACATTTTTATTTTCCCTGGCGAACAAATTTCTAGGTTTTCTCTTCTCGAGCTCCATCACTAATTAATGAAATTAGAATTTCCGCCCTTTTTTCTAACGTTACTGAAAAATCGATGAATCCAGATGCGAAAAAACTCTACATCTTTATTCATGGCCTTGCACGCAGCGAACCAAGTTGCGGTGTACTGGAATTATCTAATGCTCCATCTAGTCTATTAAAAATTATAAGGTTTTGCCTGCGCTCTGCATGGCCTCGGCCTACTCAGCGCTTACAATCGTTGTTTATCAAAGATAAAAAGATAAATTCACATTTATTCATGCGTCGTGATGTAGGAAGCGCCGTTATTTCAATCGTCGATCTCAAAAAATAGTACACTGTGCGAAAGCTCTAAAAAGCAACGACAAGAAAACGAGGCCGAAAATTCTCTTTTCTATTCAAAAGATTCAAGAGTCGATCTTTTTCTCTATAAGCAGAGTAAAAAATCTTTTCAGTCACTTCAAATGTTCATATTGTAAAATATGCTCGGACAACCATGAAAAAACCGTATTCGGTGTATATTTGTGTATTTATCATAGAATTTGTTATGCTGACAGTGAAAATTTGTGACTTACAATACATTTCCAGTTATCAATAAGTGCTAGTCTGACACGATGAATAATATAACACTCGAAAAGAAAACGAAACATGGTTCTCACGTGCATCACTTTTTGCTATCGACATAAAGCTGTTTAGAATTCAAGGGACGAAATATTGGAGAATTCAAAAAATACTATGCTGTTTGTAATCGATGGCTAAATAGTTTTAAAATTCTTGAAAAATAATAAAATGAATTCATTTTATATAGTGAGCAGAGAAAATTGGACCGAAAAAAGTGGTGCGTAAGAATCACAAAAATCCTTGGTGATCGCTTTGGAAAAATATTCCTCAATGAGAGATGGCGATTACTTTTCGAGCAAATATTAAATGTTGATTCAAAAATTTGAAGGTAAAACTGTCGATGAATTCGAGGGAGCGAGATCCGCTAATGCGATTCTCAAACTGTTTGGCACGAGGCGGTAAAAAGGAATGAGATTATTTCAACGTGAACGTGTGAGGAGGAAATTTCCAAAGTCCTTCGCTGCACTTTTTCGAGGTCGGCTTCGAGGACGCCGCTTTACAGTGATGGGGATAGAAAAAGTGAGATTTATGGGAAAGCAAAATCATAGAATCTCCGATTAGCACGAGAACAGTAATTACAATCGAGCTCAATCGCGCTTCTATTCTCTCCAGCTTCATCCAATAATCAATGCCAGAAACATTCACTATTATTAAAGTTGTGTCTTGTCGAGATATTGATATTGCAATTAGTAACCACTTAACTTTATCGTAATGCGAGAAATTAAAACCTCGAGGGAATTCTCTCGAGCGATCTGTACTTCGTGATAAGAAGTCTCACATGGGACTCTCCACGTCAATTCGCCCTGATCCTATTGCCATTTTTACTTTCATCAAAGCCTTTTTCCATTCATGTTTGCAGAAAAATTTTCAACTTTCTTATTAATTTACCGCATCGCAAAGAGATTTTCAACGATCACGTTTACTCAGTCCTGCTATTCAAAATTTTCTCCAACGTTTAGGGAAATAATTGTTGGCTAATCAAATTGCGTGGAGATTATTTTATTCAGATATTTAGATTTGAAATTAATTTTGACCGGATGAAGCAATTTTTTCATCAAAATCTTCGTATTTGTCTACAAATTTATTCGATTTTTTAAAAATAGTTTTAAAAAATAAGCTTCCGGCTAATCTCTTTCTGGATTTCTAACGAATAAAGTTTGAAATCTCCCGACTTATTCAAGCAGTTTCAATAGTATGAAAATCATTTGGAAAATTTCATGTAAAACGCCATATACAAATAGATCTGGCACGAAAGAATGGCTATTTTCTCGTCACGGTAGAATCGTGGCGTAGAAAAAAAATGGCGAGACCTCCCAGGCCGCGAAGGATCGTAACGACCTTATAAAATTCACTACAAAACTGATTGTAATAGTATGGACTATAATCGTTAGCGTTCACTGTCGTTCTTCGCTAAATAGCGATTGTAGAGATCGATCTAATTGGAAGTTTACACGCAAACGTGCGGGGCGCGCGGTGTGTCGTGGAGAATTTACGAAAGTGCGATTTACAAGTTGCTGGCTCGTGTGTCTCCGGCGTATGTACAAGAGTGGTGTTCGCGTGGCATTTGCGTGTGCAATCGAGACTAGATCGTGGTAAAATGAGCGTGTCGATGACCAAAGTACTTCGCGAGCCGAAGCGAGAGGCCGAAAGGATCAAAAGAGGGCGATTAACGCCTCGTAAAATCGGCGATTTTCATTAACTTCAATTCTTATCGGAATTAACTATTTCTATAAATAAAATCTCGACGAACCGGAACGTTTCAGACCCCACACGATATTCCGAGGCTGAATTTTCTTTTTAACTTCAAATTTAAATATAAAAAATCCTTCGATAAGCACACGCCTCTTCCCTTCACTGGCATTGTCAAAAAGTGCATTCGAGTTCACAATTCATCGTCAAACGGCATTCGCACAATCAACTTACAGAGCAAATACAGCTCATTACCATTGAGTGGTGCAAAAATATTTGTCTCCATCGAAGAAGGAGCGTTGAAAGCAACTGAAAAAAAACTCGACTGTTGAAAAAAACGTGTTTCAGGTCGTCATCTCGCGTCCAAAGACGCCGACATTCGACTCCTCGCCCACGAGAGAATAAAGCACTGCGGTAAAGAAAAAAAAAGCAAACGGTTGCAAAAGATAGCGACGCGCCAATACACGTATCTCTGAATCACTCGCGGAACCGCCCGCGCAAACGTCCACTCCACACAATCTAAGACATATAATCGTCTCATTAATTCATTAATTAAACATATGAGGATAAGTCTCGAATCTTCAATTCTCAAACGTGAGCCTTTATTATTCAAGATAGCATTAAGGTAGTTCATGCACGAAACGATTTTCTTAAGAAATCTTGAAATTTAGACAGAATTTTGATGGGTAGTCGACTGACACGCGCATCAAATTTTAAAGGGTTCGTCTTATTGGCTATTTAGATAAACTTGTTTAAATGTGAAAAAAAAATACACAGGGCTATACGTAAAAAATCGTTTTTCTTTCCATATGACGAATGAACGCTTCTAACGAAGCTTATGAAAAAGTACACAATAACAATAAAGTATACAATGAAGCTTGGGAAAAAATTCGAGACGATTGTCTTGCTAGTAATAATGACAGGAATGGGCCAAGCCGTGAAGAAACAAAATTCCGAATTAAGCAAATGTGAGGTTACGAGTGCTCATTTTACCAATTTCGTTCAATATTTAATGTAATTTATCTTCAAAGAATTTTGTTTCTTCACGGCTTGGCCCATTCCTGTCACAGCCTTCTGTCTTTTAATAAATACTTTTTCTCGATCCATTTCCCTTTGTGTTTTCCCTTTGCGCTCTCTAATGCGATTTCTGACGTAAAAAACTCTAGTATTTTAGCCAGGGACGAATGAAATTTCGGGTTCAGTCAGTGATATGAATCCTCGTTCAATTAACGGCTTGTAACTTCATTCGCCAAAAAATAAGTTGAAAAAATGTATCGCTATACAATTTCGAATTAATAAAACTCTGACATTAATTTAGAGTGATATTATCTTTAATTAGGGAATAAATAAAAATCGAGCGAATTTAGACACCCATAAAATACGATGCCACGGGCATGATCTACTCTAATATTACGATAAATCTGCAAATAGTCCTGAACTACCGAGACGGCGTTTCAACATTTCTAGATAAAAACAAAAATGCATGAATTTTCGTATTTTTATGAATGTGTTTCCCCGTCTAAAAACCATTTCCGAGCTATTAGCAGTGCTTGATGCTCAAATGTAGTAAACTTCTTCACAGCTAATCCATTAAAATAAAATAAATAAAAATTTCATAGCGAATGTTCTCTCGTTATGTTAAATCCTATAAACTGACACAGAATCCAGCAGCTGTTGGTTTCGAGCTCTCGTTTTTTCTTCCCTTCCGTCGTTCTTTTTTTACGAGCTCCATTGGATTACTACGATAAATACGAGCTCAATTCACCCATTGAGCCCCCCGTAACATACGGGGATATGGACTCGTCGCTGAGAGTAACGTCAGGCATAAAAAACATCGTTAATCGAACAATTGGATTATCATCGTCGTCGAGAGTGGCCGGCAGCGAGTGTATGAGGTTTTTCGCATCCAGTCGTTTGTGAACCATCAGTTTTAAATTCCCCCAAGAAATATTTCCAATTTCATCGGAATATTTCATAAAAAATTAACTCAAAAATGAAAAATTTCCTCTATTTTAGTAGCATCCGCGTCAACAAACTTTTCCTTTCCAATCAGCTGCTTTTCAGTCCCCCAGGCAAAGTTCAATTCTCACAGAAGTTTACCGCCGATCCTCACCGTGTCCCGCTTGAAGGGAGATGAGAATAAAAAAATATTCGACTCCGACGGCCCCATGTACGAGGACCCATCGCCGTGGCAGCAGCACCTCGTAACTCACCGTAGTCGAGCAGGCTCAAATTTACTCGGTGCTACGAAATCGACTGTAATATCGATCGTAAATGGCCGTTCGAAAAACAGCAATTATTCCGTCAAAATATGAGTGCGACATGGATTTAATACCTGCGTCTGTAAATCCGGGTGCAAAGCTGGCATGAAAATAACCGAGTGGAAATTACCTCGCGGACATTTGTCTCGGGCGTGTTTCCTCCGGGCCATCTGGACGAGTTGTATATTTTTATTGTTTTACTGCACAGCGCGTACGCATATATGTGTATTTATACGTACAGAATAAACTACTAGCCCGGAAGGAGGGACGGTGGGGGGGAGGGGGGGGGGGGGGTGGAGTTGTACTTCCGCACGTGAGGTCTGTTCGCCGATGAGCCGTAACACGTACGACTGTGCGCCACTGAATGTGTGTATACACACATGTATATTTACATATGTATAAAACTGGAGGTTCGAGGCCAGTGTACGCAGATGGTGGAAGCTGCAAGCTCGTGTACGAGACCCCGGTGAATACAGGCTTTCTCAAAAATCGATTCGTGATTTGAAAAGTCCCCAAAGAATTTTTTCTTTGGGGACTTTTCAAGCCATTCAGGTGCGTTGATGGGGAAAAGAGTGGGCATGGCGAACGGTCGAGCTTGCGAGCCTGGCCACGGCGCACGAGTCCGGGGATCGGCTGTCACTATAATTGTTCTTTTATTCGTCAAGGGGACTCTGGAGAAAAAAGTCATCGAGGACTTTCCTCCGTAGGATTTCGGGGTCCACGGATCTCGAGACTCCGAACCGGACTTTTGGGGCTCTCTGTACAATATCCGGATATGCAAATATAGGCAGCTAAAATGAGAGAAGCAAGATGGAAAGAGGAAGAGAGGTGTAGCGAGAGAGAGTGAGAGAGAGGATTTGAAATGTTCCCTCAGTTGGACGGCTGCTGTGGTTTTCGCACGCAACCTCGTCTCGTGTGCCTAGCGAGATCTCCTAACTGGGGAGGGTAGTACATAAATCCCAACTCTGTAGAGTACCGGTACTCTCTTGTATTTATTCTCTTCTGCTCTCTCGCTCTCTCGTTCTCCTCCTTGTTTTCTCACCACGGTTGTACTACTCCGAACGCGTTACTACCACTATAAACACCTCTCTCACGAAACTAAATCATCGTCATGCCTCGGACACTCTCTGGCTTTTACTCGCCTTCCTCTTTCTCTCTGCCTGCTCGCGCCCTCCTTCTCTTTTACTCGGTCCATGTGCTTTACTCTCCAACCGATTATGTTCCACGCTGAGGACACGAGAAGCAGAAACCGTTCTTGGCGACGGCGGGATGAGTCAAGGCTTCATCCGTATTGCCATGTGTGAACCATTACTAATTAAACATTCCAACTTTACGGGCTCATTACGCCACTTTTTTCACGAGCCAATGGTTCTCTGATAATTATAAAGCCCGAGGATGGCGATGGGAGAAAAAACTTGACTGGATATATTTGTCGTAATGCCAATGACGAACGTTTCTTTCGACTGTTTACATTCGTCAGCGAAATCATAATTAAAGTGCATTGTAACCGAACGATTGTAATTGGATGACGTTGTTTTTTTTGGATACTTAAAATATTTGGCGAGGTTACGTTAATTTTTGTAAATCGGCACCGTGACATCGGACTTGTAAAACGTTTGATAAAAAACGCGAGCGATTAATCAAAAACGTAATCGCACATAAATTCGATTTTATCGCGACGAAAAGCAAGGTTTATTTTCTCCTCTTCCTGTCTGAAGCAGCGGCCATCGATATTATTATTGAATCGGTATGTCCGTTCACAGCCGACTCGAAGAAGCAGAGAGGCAAGAAAAAACGAGGAAGACCAAGTTTGGCAGCTGTTTAGCATAAAGGCAAATTGCCTAAAAATATAATGACTTTCAGGCTCCATTGCCGCCGCCGCCATCGCCGCCGCGGCGTAACCACGGCCTGCTCTCGTATCCCAGTCTTTTGCGCTTTTTATTCCTCGTCCCACCTCCCCGGTCTTATCCCAGGAGACTCCCAGTGGCAGGTGGCAATGACGTCTCGGCGCTTAAGCGTATCGTGGCTGCTGATACAGCTAAGTTCGTTACGTACAATTTTTTTCGGGCCACGAGCGAATGAAAAAACGGCACGTGGGAGCGAGCGAGTCTTTTGCTGATGATTTCCGGGAGTGGAAGAGCGTCAGATAAAATGTGAGAGCTCCGAAGGAGTTACTAAAAAAAGCTGTTTCTGGTAAGAAAAAATGAAATTGGAGGAATCAATTTGAGGAGAAATGGGAAAAAGGGATTCAGCGAGACGAGAGTCACTCTTACGATCGATCTTTTTTTATCACGGGAGATAATGGATCATGCGAATTTTTTCTACGAGCACCACCAATCCTTGTTAATGTGCATGCTCGTGCGTCGAGGTCACTTTCACTCTGTCAACGTTGCCGTCGTAATTCGTTGTCGTGTGCGTCAATTAGACAGATGTACCAAGAGAGGATGACAAACGCGAGCAGATGCTCACGAGCTGATAACAAAACTAAAACTCGATCTTCCCGCTCTCCTTTCTCTCCCATGCTCGACCTCGTTTATTTATTTTTAAACTCTCCCGTCCCAGCACCTCGCTCGTGTCAGTTCCTTTGCTTCCAACTTTTTGTGGTTTCTTCAACCTGCTCGCAATCCTTTATTTTCTAACTCAATTTTAAGCGATTCTTTCAAATCGCTGCTCGCATTCGGGGATCGCGAGATTTAGGCTCGCGTGGTGAGCGCTCCTCGCGGTGCTTCCGAGCAGAGCGCGCTATCGGATTTGCTACAAAAAGAAGAAAAAACCAGAGAGAAAAGGGAGAAAAGAGGTCGAGAAAGACACACAAAGAGTCGAAATGAAAAACGAAGGGAACGGAGGCACGTTAGCCTGCTCCCTTAATGAGCCGAGTCCCCTTAAATCGCCGGTCAACCATTTTGAGAAATATTAACGAGGGTGCCCGAGCGAGCAAAACCTCTCCATTCTTTTTTGTCCACTCCCCTTTTGACATTATGTAATTTTGTCCATTTCTCGGTCTGCCTCCTTCCCCCTCGTGCGGTGGCACTTGCTCGGTGTGACTCCTCACGCATGTCGCCTCTCCGAATAAAAATATGGAAGAACGATGAAAACGTCAAAAATCTCGAGAGATCTTGTCTGAGCAGATATAACCATTTCTACTTAGAAAAACCCTCGCAGCCCAACGCGACTAACGAGAGCTGTAACTGCTTCGATACCTTCAATTAAATATCGCGATTTTCCTATCAATTATCCACGATATTTGTCACCGATAGGCTGACCAATGATTTTTCATTATCGAAAATAAGAATACGAAGATAATTTCCTCACTGATTGTGACCGAGCGAATATTTCGCTAAAGTCTGTTACAATTTGTGTGTGTTTTTCGTGTTTTTTTTTCTCTACATAACTACTTTTATCGAGAAGCCTTATCTGTATTAATTAAGGTTGATTAACGAGGCGAGGTAGGACGAAGGAAAAAATTTCAGGACTCTACAGCAGTCAATTTCCTATACCTTCGCCACACTCGAACCCTTTTAATTTCTCTCCTCATTCCTTTTTCTTCGTCTCCTTTTTCTCGGCGAGAGAAACCCCGCCGCCACCCGCCTCCTTTTGCATATCCCGTCCTCATCGTCTCTTCTTATTCTTCTTTTCTATCCCATTTTTTTTCAATGCTTCTTTTGCTCCCGATCCGAGTCCGGCGCGCATTCTCGTCGATAAAACTGACTCTTCCAATTAGCAAAGCCGAGAAACCCTCGCTGCTGCTGCTGCTGCTGCTGCTGCTGTTTTCTTCTTGATCCTCCGGCTTGCTCACATTCGAACTGATATTCTTGAAAGTCCACCAGGACATAGGCCACTATGTTAATTAGCCCACATTCTGCTGTTTGTTACTCTCATACGTTACATTAATATCGGTGGATAAATAATTTATAATTATTCCTATTTACATCCAAGCTATTTGGATACTCGAGCTTTTTGTCGCTGCTGTTTGCGACGAAGAGTCATCAATCATTCTCCGAATGTTTGTGCTCCTCGAAAAGTATGTGATTGCAAATGATGGATAATTTGTAATGATAAATACCCAAATTAATAGTCCTCGTTCATTAAGGTAATTCATGCACGAAACGATTTTCTTAAAAAAGGCTTGAAGTTCACTCAGAGTTTAAATGAGTAGTCGACTGTTTTAAATTTTAAAGGGTTCGTCTTATTGATTATTTAGATAAACGTGTTTAAATACGAAGAAAAATACACAGCGCTATGCGTAAAAACGAAGCTTATGAAAAAGTACACAATAACAGTAAAGTATGTAATGAAGGATGGGAAAGAATTCGAGACGATTGTCTTGCTAGTATAATAAAGATATATTACGTTAAAGATTGAACGAAATTGGTAAAACGAGCACTCGTAACCTCACATTTGCTTAATTCGGAATTCTGTTTCTTCATGGCTTCGCCCATTGCATAGCCTTTTGTTTTTTTATTAATACTTTTTTCTTTATCCATTTCCCTTTGCGCTCTCTAATGCGATTTTTTACACAAAAAAACTCTAGTACTTTAGCCAGGGACGAATAAAATTTCTGGTTCAGTCGGCGATGGATCCTCGTTCAACGAATGGCTTGTAATTTCATTCGTCAAAAAGTAAGTTGAAAAAAATTATTTACAATTTCGAATTAATAACTCTGGCGTTAATTTAGAGTGATAATATCTTTAATTAGGAAGTAAAAATCGAGCGAATTTAGACACCCATAAAATACGATCCTTCGGGGGGACGATCTACCTTAAAATGCAGAAAACTTTAAATTCCGCATTTTGTTTCGTTGATTAATTTAGTTCATCGGATAATTAAATGTGCATGGTAATGGGTTGGGCGCACGTAATTAACGGAAAGTTCAATTCGAAGTTGCTAACCAAGTTGCGCGTTATTTTTCCAGAGCTAGCAAAATAAAATGATGAAAAACTTAGCGACTCTTATCGATTATTTAATCTTGACGAAATTCCTCGGAAGGAATTACTCCGGATTCTCACTCGCGTTCCCATCGCGTTCTCAGCTGCATAGGAATGAGAGAACGAGCAGTGCGCGCGCGCGCGCTCGCGCGGTTTTTTCATTTATTTTGTTTACGCGCACCACGCTCACCGGGCCGTTTTGATTCGTCTCTTTCCCTTGAGAAGTACCCGAGAGGAGTATTTATTTGAAGGATTTTATACATAAAGTAAGATCGAGGAGATGCTCTCGCGGGGTTCATGTCGAGCGTGGCGCACCTGACGTATTAGCAAAGCGACGATCTCTCTTCCAAGAGCATCGGGACTTTTGGTGACGTCGACTTTTTGCAATACTATGAAGCCTCCGGCCAAAGAGAACACAAAATCCCTCTCCCTCTTTCTTTCTGTCCGATGGTGCGTTTCGAATATCAATGTCGCCGTAAAGCACACTCGAGGGATCGAACGCAGTCCGGTAAGTCGATGAAATGGCATACTTGACTTTAAGGCAGCCCGACAAAATTTCTCACGAAATTTTTCTTCTTCCTCTTTCATTTCCTTGTGCTTTCTCCCGTGATTCGCTGACTCGGCCTCGTTCAAACTACTACGGACTTTAACACACCGAATACTTGGTGCATTTTTTCCCTGCGTCCAAAGTCTCAATACTTTTATCCGTCGGTGCACGACGGACTCTCGAGTTGAATTCTTATCAGTTTCCCACACGTAATCACGAGCATGATCCTCTCAGCAGCGAAGCGATCTCCCTTCGTTCTCCGAGCCACAAAAATCCTCGTCATCCATCGATCAATATTTCGTCAAAATATCCCCAAGCACAGAAGCCTTTGTCGTTGGCATTTTTTTCAAAATCTCCAGCTCGAAAATTACGATCGACTCTCAACGTGGATTCTCAGCAAAGTTTTTAACTACCGTATCCATCCATATTAATTAATATCATAAACAAGTATCATTAATGAGTTGGAGAAAAAATTCTCGAGCGACGAGATAAAATCTTATTTGGCAGGGATCGATAGTCCAGTGCTCCATGATCGACGAGATAATCTCTTTTCTTGATTGCATCAGATGCTTCCACAGGATGAATGTTATAAATATATATATATATATATGCTTATTAAATGTATGTCTAATATTATGCGAATCGTTCAGGAGAGAATTCGAGCAGGGAAAGGACGTGTGCGCGAGGATAAAAGAGCCCGGACCAAGAATCACCTTGCCGGAGGTGTGTTCGCGAGTATGTACGCGCGCGTGTGTGTGTGCTCGGCGAAAAGAAGATGAGCTCAAAGGAGGAAGGAACTCTCTCGAGAACCATCAACGAGCAGCACCTGCACTTTTTGTCTCTCTCTCTTTCCTCCTCACTCCCGCAATTTGAGTCTCTCCGTAATTTTTGTTTTTCGACATTTTTTTCCATCCCCACCCTGCGCTCTCGCTCTTTTTGAATCGCCTCTCGTTGCAGCGTGTGCATGCGCCACGCTCGTGGTCCAATTAACAACGCTAATTTCGTGGCGATGCATATACAGCCAACGTGTACTGCGGTATAGAAGTATCGAAAATGAAAAAAATTAAAAAAATAAAAATTTTTCAAGACCCTCGTGATTGGGATCGCGCTCGTGGTGCGTCGAACCGCAGAGTCTTTTTCTCCCTTCACCCCCCCCCCCCCGCCGCCCCGGCCCAACTCACTCTTTCGTTCCTTCTCCCCTTTATCTCCCTCTTATCTGTTCTTAGCCGAATCCTCCCAACAGGCCTCCTTCCACGTGCAACTCTGGCCAATGTACGATTATCGTTAGCCCAAAAGTTTCTTCGAGATAAAGATAAATGTGCGGAGATACCCACGGAGAAAAAGGATCCAAGTCTTCTCGAGAATCGCGTCTTTGTTGAAAGTTGGATCAACCGACGAGCACACATGCCGGTGCAGTAGATAAGCACCGAGTGCGAAATGGAGTGCATCACTTTCGATCAATTTTTCTAGGATTTTTTGTTCGGAAGAGCGAGGAATTTGAGGAGTGGAGGAAAGAAAGTTATCTCTCAGGCTCGATGTCGAGGAAAATATAATTCTTCGGACTACGATAATAAGAATTTAGATTAATGAAAAATGATTGATGCAAATGAGGGAACCGTTCGGATTCGAAAGCGTCGACAGTGAAATTTACGATGAACGTTGTCATAGTTTATCGTAACGGTGCCGTTTGAAGTTCGTGGGTAAAATCTCTTCCAGTCTCCCGTCCTCGTCTACTTTATAGCGACGGAGTGGCAGCCCTTCGCGATCCGCTTTAAAAAACTTTCTCATGGGATTTATCGAGCGGAATCCTTTTTTCGTATGTGCGCGCGATATCGGGCGGCTGAACGATCCACGCGGAATCGCGAGCCTTTGAGAGGCATGATGAGAGGATGCAGAGCACACTTTGCTCCGGAATTTCGTCATTGGAATTGTATATATTTGCTGCACTATGTCCCATTCTCCTGCCGAAGATGAGAGAGGGCGCTTGCTTCCTACGCGACTTGAATTTTATATTACACGAGCCTTGCAAAATCATTTTTTTTTTCGTCGCATTCTTTCCGCATGAATTTCAAGCTTCTAAGGTCAGAACCGACGTGGAACAAGTGGATTGCAAAATCGAATGAGAAAATCGATTTTCCCAGTTTCTCCACTCGCTGGAATTTCATTTCGTGGCAAAGTTGTTTTGCTCGCACGAATGATGAATATGCAGAAGGGGATTTTGACGAAATCTCATGGCACTGCCTCGCTCCGATTGTTTTGGAAGTCATTATCGCTCTTATATACAATTCTCAAGTTTTGTCATTTCGTACATGCAAGTGGTGACAAAAAACTAAGAAACGAGAATTCGGTACAACGAGAGAGGAGGAGAGCGCGTGTGCGACGAGTTTTCTCACGGATCGCTGTGCGTAATAAGCTGCTGCTGCTGCTCGGCTTCGAGCAAACGCGAGAGCGAACGTGACCCAATTAACGGCGTGCCCGGTGAACGATTATCCTCTTTGGGCCTTAAATGTCCTGCTGCCGTTACTGCTCCGCGCTGTGGTCCCCTTCGGCTAAATTGTCCGAGGACTTTTATTTCACCCGGGCGTGCCCGGGCACCCGCACATTTCAAACATATATAAATATACATGTTCACTGTCGATTATTTCACCCACGAATGCTCGCTCTCTCTTTCCCTCTCGATCGCGCCGATAACGGTAGTGCCTTAGTTGCCCTCCGAGCCTTTGATTTATGGCACTCGGTGGGTGATTAAACAGCTTACTCGAATTGAACGAAAAGTAAGAACCATTTTTTCGGTCTCGAGCTCGTTCGTGTGATAAGAAAGTTCCTGCGAACAAGCTAGTTTCAATTTTCACATTCGAAGGTGAATATCGAAACGAGATGCCAAGATTTTGCGAAGAATATTTGTAATTCGCACATTTTTTCGGCCATTTTTATCTGTACATGGAAACTTTGAACTTTTATCCACAAAAGATTGGCATCCGCCAATAGTTTCGAGCCAGCGTAGCCCATGTGGAGTAAACAAAAGCGAAAAACCCGCCGAATTTCGTACGAATCGACAATGTTTTTACGTTCTGCGTGATAATTGGAAGATAACATTGAAAAATAGCAGTAAATAATCTCGGACTGATACGAGCAGCGAGCTAAACGTTGACGCGAGGTTTCGACCGAATTTCCGGAAGTTCGGCGATCCCACGCCATGAAAAAACGGCTGGTCCCCCTTTGGGTCGATCGGAGCAAGAGCCGGTCGTGAGACTTTCACTGGAAATGCCAACTGCGCTTGTGGCGATGAGAAGGGAAAAACTTTTGGAGCAGCAGCTTTTTCGCGATGAGGACGAGAGATCGACCCGATTCACATCCGAATCGGGCGGTTGCCCAAAACGGTTTTCCAGCAGCTCGACACGTGTCTCTGCCACTGCTCGTGTCCGTATAGTTTAAACGTCAATGTTTCAACGTCAAAAGTCGACTCGTGCGTGTGTATGCTCATGAACACAAACGCGAGATCCTTTTCATATTCAATCATTCGATATGTACAGCTATGCGTGTTCACGTGGTTCGAGTGGTTTTATGAGAGGGAATCCTCTTTGCGCATAAACCGAATGTACACAGTGTGCGTTTACGTTTGACGATCGCGGAGGCTCTTGAATCAAGCGCACCTGCTCCGGGTGCGGCTATCAATGAGCATCTCCCTCTCTCTCTCTCTCTCTCTCGTCCTCTCTCCATTCTGCTTCTGATCGTGTTTAACGATCGTGGGGAAGGGAACTCGCATCAGCCGCGAACAAGTCGACAGCCTAGTGACACCCGTGACACTTAATTACCCGAAGAAATTCTCTCGTCCATTTTACCGCAGCAGGGTACGTCAATGATATGCCTCGTTTCCGCGCGTTCTTTTATTATTCATTTATGTACACAGTGCGTCTTTTAATAACGTAGTAAATTAATGGAATCGAGTTTGCTTGAGCAGCAGCAAAAGGAGCGGGAAAAATGGGCCTTAAATAAATACTTCAATCATTTATTAACGGATATTTTCATCCGGAGCATTTTTTTTGACTGAGATATTGAATTACGGAGCCAATCACTTCTCGATGGTTTTATTTAATTCACGGGAAATCAGCGAAGCATGAAATTTCAGATTCGAATAAGAATTCCATTTTTTTGGTCTTCTCATGAGGGAAAATGCGCATGGAGCAAGTAGTTGAATCATTTTTTCCCATTGCAAGCGCAGTGCGTTATGGAATAAATGAGTTTTGAATAAAGAAATTGAGTATGAAACGTTCCTGATTACTTTATGAACATCATTTCGAACCGGAGACTAATAATAATGACGTTTTTTCCGGTGTATAAATTCAAATTACGTTTCGTACGTTGCTCAAATATGTAATTTTCTCGGTAGTTGGTAACGGTCTCTCAATAATTTAGCGCGAGCAGTTTGTCTTTGCGCGCGGTGTGTACACGCGATTTAATTTTTGTTGTAATTCGTATTTTTATTGGTTAGTGCGGTGGCCGAATTACTGGCGTGACTGACCATATCACGCTCGTTTTTTTGAACTAATCAGGCCAAGAGTTAACCACGCGAGCAGCTGGCTCCGAAAGTTCCGAAAAAGCTGCAAGAGCATGCACGCAATCACTTTTGCGAGGACGGGGCGCTGATTTTTTCCTCGTTTTTATACGTCGCTTGATTTACTCGTAAAAACATTGAGATTGCCCGTGATTATTCTTATGATTAAAACATTAATTACAAATTGCTTTCCAGGAAAGATTCGGAGGCTAAATTTCGCGCGCGCGCGCGCGCGCGCGTGGAAACAGATAAAAGGTGGAGCGCGCGCGAGCGGCGGTAAAAAAAAATCAGACTTTCTTCCCTTTTCTGAGTTCCGAGTGTTCGCGAACCAGGAACTCTCCCTTTCGGACGATGTCGTGATCGTGCACGAGGACGCGTGTAATTTCTGCATACCGCGCACACACGGCGAGAACTTATTTCACGTGTACGCAAAGCGTATGAGCTCGTTACGCGGTTCACGGAAAAACATGCAAAGAAAGTGCGAAGAAACATGAGAATTGCGGAGCAGGGCGAGCTGCGGGCACGTAAACGGGCATATATATTCGTCGAATACTTTGGCAAAAGCCTTCAAGTGCATCCACGAGCGCACACGCTCGACGAAACGTCTCGTCTTTTCTCTCGGACGCGGTTCCTCGCGCGTCCTCTTGTGTCCTCGTGTCTAAAGGGCGCATCACCTGCTGAATTGCACGAAAGGAACGCAGGTGCACAGACACATACGCATATCCACGGACTTGGGCAGACGGCGCGGGTACCTTTAGTAAGCATTACTGCATTTTTGGCGGTTACATAGCCGGAATAATAATCGGTATTTTGGTAGGGTGGCTGAAGTTCGCCAATTTACAGTGGAAAGTAACCTACCGCATCGTACGAATGGCGGATTTGTAGGTTAGCTTGGATCTCGTATCAGATCCAATTGGCTCGTCTGGTCAGAATAAAGGACGAAGAAGGATGCTATTGCTCGCGTTCGTTTAGTTCAATGCTGCTCTTCCAATGTAATCCTGATTTCATCGGATAGAATCGATCGGTTAGGAGGGACGAGAGAAATAAAATGCGAGGTGGACACGCAGCGCTCGAACTGACACCTGTTTCGCTGTGCGTGTCGTATACGCAATTTGCCGGGGGCTCTCTCGGTTTTGCCATTCGATGAGCCGTCCCGCGGATTACTGAAGATTGCCTCTGATCAACGCAACGCCAGACTAAAATATCTTTGGCAACGCCTTCCTCTCTCCTCTCTATAAATCATTTTTGGGATGGTGAAAAAATAAATAAAAGAGTCACCGCATGCCCGGTCCTTTCGCGCTCCCTGCGTGATCCTCCTCTCCCCTTCCACCACCGAGCGTTTATTCGTTCATTCCACTTTCTCGTTCTACCTTTATTATTGCCGAATCCCGAATCGAATGTGTCATTAGTCCCGCGTCGAATCTGTCATTATAGGTACTGGGCCCTGAGCGTGCAACCTTTCGTGCTAACTCTTCCTCCTTCCTCTGCAATGCCAAATTGCACAGCCGGTGTGTGCCTCAGTACATATAGATATGGATGTTTCGTTACAGATTATATTGCGAAGCCAAATACCATTCGGACTCAGCCTGCGGCCGCTTCCACTCTTTTGTTTCTCAACTCGCTTTATCCAAACCTCGAAACTTCTGATGGGCAATCGCTCTCGTAAGTCGACGCTACCAAAGCAGATGAATTTATATTCATATGAGGAGCTCTATCGATAAAAAAATATCGAATGCTCGACGATGCCACGTTTGGAATCCTCTGCCTGCATGCTTTTTTTCTCGCACAATTCCAACGCATTTGAGGCCTGAGAATCGTCACAAGTTTCATTGTTGAATTTGCTGCATAATACGTTTTTGGGCATGAACTCACGAAAATACCCATATAAATGATGGCGTTGCAGTGGTTCGACGATGCGCGAGAGGGCGTCCAACGGGAGACAAAGAGGAGCCATGGACAGGAGAGAGTGAGAGAGAAATGTTTAGCATGCTAGGAGCATGTAATGATGATCCGGAGAAGGGTCCATCGGAGCCAAAAGCTCGTTACAGGCTCCCCTGGGTTCTCGAGAGCCATGCACACGTCGAATCCACCGCGTCATGGTCGCGTCGTGATTCGAAGCAGAGCTCTCTATATTCTCTTTGTTCATGCCACATCAGCCGAGTCTCTCCCCTTTCCGGCGCTCCCGCCTCCCTTCCACACCCGCATTTATACCGGTACAAGCGAATATCGTAGTCGCTGCTGAAGCTATAGGCCCGAATGCGTTATATGTCCATGTACCGGCACACACAATATGCTAATTCATGAATATAACAACGTTGCGTAATTTACATGCAAACAAATTGCTGTTCCCGATTCTCTCTTCCTCCCGCTCTCTCCCTCTTTCACTCCAGCTCTCTCTCTCTCTCCCGCGCTCTCTTTCTCGCTCCAGGTCTCTCTTCCTCTTTTGCGACGTAGTAAATGTCCTTGCCACAGATATACGTGGGGATCTGTGCGCGTTCCTTCACACCCCAGCTTCGCTCGATGTCGTCGCGATAAATCCTCAATATCGCGATCATCACATTCCTCGATAATGATGACGATTCCGCGTTACATGGCGTTTCAACGTCGTCACTGCGTTGCAGTTTGCCCGATTACCAAAGAGTACAAGCCAACGATCCGAGGCATTTCCTGGATCTTTAAAACGTGCGTAAGCCTCCGGGAATACATAAAACGTTTCTTGCATCCTCTGACGTTCACCCTTGAGCGTATAGGAAACATCAGTAGAATGAATCAGATATGAAATTCTCGAGTTTTTCGCAATCGAAGGATTATCGGAAGAATGACGATCGACTGAATCACGTTTGATCATTTATTTCTTCAGCGATTTATGGCTTTCCACTTAACTTACGAAAGCGGGTTCGCTGATGTGTACGAAAATCATTACCCTCAAGTGACGAGGGTTGAACTCCTTTTTTGCCTTGAAAAACGATCGCCCTAATGCCCGGCGTCGACTGACGCGTGCGAGTCCCTACCCTCGCTCATCCGGTTCCGGCCTTAGAGCCATTTCCGGCGGGCACGCGACCTTACAACGCAGAAGGTCTCCTCAGCTCGAGACTACACTTTCCCAACGCGCTCGGTCTTTCTCAATGCCTCAATGAATGGACCTTCGTTGTTCGTCGACTCGTCCTTCGCTCTCATACATCGTAAAACTCTTCCCCTGCTTCTGTAACAAAACGTTGAGATCTATCCCAGAGTCAAGCGTCAGCATCCCCCTCGGTATCGCAGCGAAATACGTTTATAGATAGTTGGATGGAGCGGTAAAAGAGCCGACATATTCTGAAAAACGAGTTCTCATTATTCTGCTGACATTGAAGACTTGCCAAAGTATTGCATCGAGGGACAATCCCGCATGGAGCCAGCCGGACTGCGAAGAAAAATAATTTTTTCCCCGCTGCTCTCTCCTCCGAGCAAATCATTCTTCGCGAACTCTCGTCAGTTTCTTTTCATCGTTAAACTTTCCATCTCTTCCCTCAGCAGTATGCTAAGATTTGCATGACAATCGAAACAGTTTCCGAGAACGCGTCCGATTCCAAAGTCCGGCCGAACTCCCGATGGCCTTTTCCTGCGGACCGCAAAATCCTCCAGACGTATAGTAGCCATCGTCAGCGACCTTTATTTATCTCGTCCCTTGGCGCAATTCCAATGACCACTCGCAGCAGCAGCAGTAGCAGACTCAACCATTTCCACGCGCCTTTTCATACACGTACATTTATATATACATAAAACGTTACATTCGAGTTTATCGCGTCAATGGCTTCGCACAGCAGCAAAAGTATCGCTCGTTGAAGATCCTCGCGGAGAAAAAGCGGACATAAACTTGTTCCTGTATCTATGGAGTCCTCTATACAGCTGGTGGTGCTGCTTCCTAAGCTCGTATACAACGATTCCAGCTCCTTCCTTTCATAGGAACGGTCACTTTGCCACTTTGCTTCGACTTTTGCCTCGTTCAAAAGCTTTTTCTTTCATCTCTGCTCCGTTTTGCCATCTATAATCCACGATTCTATTACGGTTTACTCGTGGGATCGTTCCCACGTTTCTCACCGACGGTTCAAACCTCCTATCGACATCGTTATCACTTTTTTTTTTTTATTATTTTCTCTCCTCTTCGAGGCAATCTTTTCGTGTTACTTACTCGTTCTTCAACTGTTCCTCGTTCTCGTACGTCTTCAGTCGAATGAAGACTTCATCAGTGAGATCGAAGTTAATTGCCGGTTCAACATTCCCCATAATTACGCCACTTCAGTCTCTTTTTATTCTTTCGTATACGGATCGGAGGACCCGACGGTGTCATCAAAGCGTCAAAGCCGTTTTTTCGATCCTTTCGGAGGCTATTACGATTGTTTGAACTCGACCCTCGGAGCACACATCCGAGGTGACGAATCGGAGGCGGAGAGAGATTTCAGTCGAGCGTTCGTAATTGAAATACAAGGTCGAACCTTGATCGAGGGATGAAAACAGTGCTTCTGACTCTCCCAAATTTTCTTCGCCTTCGTTTGCCGCCCATTGTCCTCTGGATGCCTGTGAAACGGCACTTGCAGAGGCACACAAAAGCTTCAAACTCGCTTCGGGGATCGCTGTTCGAAAACACTCGATGAAATTTGAAGATTTTTTCTCTTGCAGGCGAAATCGTTGTTTTACTTACAAAATTATTTACAACCGTCATTAAGACCCGCAATCGTTCAACATCAATTGATGAAAGATTTAACAATTATCAAGTGCTCGCCAGTTGATCGTTCGACGAAAGCATTTCCGATCATATAACGATTTCTGTTTCGTATAATTCAATTTTAATCAGGAGAGTTTTGAGGGTCGGTGACTAAATCGTTTGGAAGGATTTTGTGGTTGGTTGAAAGGATATCATTCGATGTGAACCTGATGCCTTGATGGACCATCGCAAACAGGAGGCACAACGACGAATAAAGGATGGAAAAGGGAGAGAGGCGAGAGACTAAGGTGTGTAGCGGCACGGCCATAAAGCAAGATTAATGAGGCGAAATGCACTTTGGTACGAAGAACAGCGAGAGAGAAAGAAGGAGGAAGGGAAAGAGAGAAGGTGAAACAAGAAGACCGCCAGTCGAAGGTTGGAGGTCTCAACGTCTGTTAGCTGGAACTAGTCGGTGTAGCAATGGTCTAGAACACGATATGGGTACGACCCGTTGGCGCCAGCAGTTGACTGACCAGTCTATCCTTCTTCTCCGATGTTCTCCTTTTTTATTGTTCGTCTTACGGCACGATCCCATAGATGATTCTTCGCAGCATCTCGGAACGTTTCTCCCACTATTATTGCCGTGAACCGGTCGCGCTATGAAAGCGTGTAAAGCTCGGGTTTATTTATCTCCCGGGAGCCTGGTGAGGACCTCTTGCGAAGCAAGAGGAGAGGTAAAGGGAATAAAAGAAACAACGAAACGCTTCTAGCACCCGGGTCCAATAGGTTGAATTCGAGGGGCGCGTACAGGTTCACGCATATACTTTTATGTATGGATCTTGTAGCATATAACTTTATATATTATACATAAGATCGTTTGTTTGAGGCCCTTGGAACGAAACCTCAGAGATCCCTTGGCACCGGCGCCCAGCCGAGGATCAGGTGAAGAAAAGACTCCGCGAATTTCTCTACCTGCTCCCTAAACGTGTTCTCTATCCTTGGGCTGTTGTTTTTTTCTCGACACTGCCGCGCTAGCACCTTTGTTTCGAGCGATAAATAAAGCCAGAAGGAAGAGAGGAAGGAAGAGATAATGAAACGGGACATTGTCGATTCGTTCCCAATGCAACCTGAAGATAAAAATCAGTGACTCCGACACCAACGAATCCGCATTAAAGCAAAACAACCAAAGATCTATCTTGTCTCCAAAATTGGTAGTGTATTCGGTAGGAGGGAAAAACGGCTCGAAAACGCCTTGATCCACAAACCTTTGATGCACCTCCAAGGACGAACACTCGGCGACGGAACGTGGAGGAAGTCTCAGGATCGCCCCAGGTAGCAATCGTAGCAATTTCGTCGTCGTCTTCGTCGTCTCCGTGGTCGTCGCTGGGAACAGGTGCGTCGGATCATCTCTCGGTTGCCCGGCCGGGCTTCTTTTTCCTTTTTTTATCTCGTGATGTCCTCCGCCGGTTTCAGGAATGCCACATCCATTATACCGTTTGGGGGGTGATTATACGTGTCTGCTACAGCTTTCGTGAGATCGGGTGTGCTATAAAACGAGAAAGAGAGCGAATGAGAAACGGAGAGAGAGAGAGAGAGAGAGGAGAAATCTGATCGTGCGACACCTACCGTATAGCGTGGTCGTAAGAGAACCAACACTATATCCAGGGAGACGTGTCATCGAGTGTTCGATGCAAAAATAAAAAAGTGAAGGAAAAAACTTTATATTCCAGGGGCAGGGCCGCAGATCGCCTCTTCTCGCGAGCGACCCCAGCAGGTGCAACGAATGATTGAGTTTACCTGCGCCAACTACTATGGACCACTTATCCTCAAATAGACCAACAAAATTTGTCAATATGTGGGTATCATTGGCAGCAATCGTGGCCGTTCATCAGAATGACTTTGCAATTGCATTCTACAACTGCCCAAGCCACTCTCACACACACTCGCACATTGAACGCTAATAAAATCGATCGTGGCTCGATCAGACCTCATTCCACTATGGGGATGCGTCCGCGGTTGAATCAGAAGAGTTCGTACAGAATCAGCTCCCCCATCCAAACGAGTTACGTGCAAATGTATACCAGTTGGGCTCTTGCCATTTACAGACCGATACCTATATCCGCATGGATGTACGTGTATGCAGATATAGGAATACAAGCAGGGCAGGTTAGGCTGCGGCGTGGGTATATTGTGCAGAGTGTGAGAAGGCAACAGCAAGACAGGCGGACGGACACGATCCGGACGAACGAGGATGAATTAGGTGCCGCCCAAACCACAACGCACCGGTTCACCCTGGTCCTGGTTACTCCGAGTCTATACTCTCCCTTTCTTCTCTTCCCTATCACTCCCCCACTGGCTGCTCTCTCACTCTCATATCTCTCTGGCCAAACGCGAATGGCAAATGGCGGGTGACAAGGCATCGGCATCTGCGCTTAATTAATGCACCACCAGAAATGGAAGGAAGGAGAGGAAGAGGCGGAGGATCCAGGACATCGTGCAGTTCTGCTGTGTGTGTTGCACTGCAACGGGCTCCCGGGATCTGGCGTGAGAGCAGTTCGCTCCTCGTGAGACTCGCCCAAGTCTCCATCCTCTCACTCCCCCTCTCTTTAATTCTATAACACAATTTCACTGCTAGGATTGAACCTATACGCGTACACACAGCGACAGTGCGGCGCCGGGTCCCCCAGTCCGTCACATCTCCTTCTACATCGCTTCAGATCCCCCGGCGTATCCGCGTAGGTGCGCGAATGTCCGGCTTCAAGCTTCTCGGAGGATTACCTCGATGAGCTCATGCTTACGAACGTTCGTCACTCAGCCACTGCCAACTTCTGGTGCTACATTCGACGTTTGGCTACTGGGCTCCTCCCAAAAAACGATCTTTGACATTCGAAGCGATGCCGCTTGCACAAATTGACGGGTCGGTGTCAACCCTGATCAACTTTTCGTGCTCTTTGGCCAGCTTTTATAAAGAATTACAAAAAGTTTCGAGCTTTCAACCGACGTTGCAATCACTCGACAAAAGTTCCTGAAAAGTTGCTTTTGTTTCCAATCATATTTAACGAGCTCGATGTAACAGTAACTCCTTCCAATCCCAGATTCAATACACGCAACGCAGAACCGAGTCAACATGAGGGGAGACGAGACAGGGTTTGCAAGATCCTTTGGAATACGTATAACGAAGGTAATCATGGCTGAGCATGGAAAAAAAGAAGAAAAAAAAATCGAGAGCAAGAATATCATAATATGCCACTAATATAACTCTCGATGGAATATGCCGTACGCCGTACACCACATTATAGCATCTCGTGAGAAGGTATTCGGAGAGGAGAAGCCGCGAGTAATTCTCTGATCCTTCGGGGCATACCGCGTGCCGGGCGCAGCTTGTCATTACGCTGGAGTCGGTTAGTAGAACGTGATAATATGCCCCCGCAACAGGTGTATCGACACTTGGAAGTTTCTCTTGATGTCTTTCTTTCTCTTTCATTTCATATAATCTTCATTCCTATTTTCATCCTCTTCCATTATGATTCTACTTTAATTCCTGTTAAATTTCCAGGTTTTATGAATTTTCACGTTTCCTGTATGCGAGTGTCCGCACGTTTTCTCAGCGTCGATTCGTTTCAAAAGCCATTGATTCATTACGGCTAATCGATC
This sequence comes from Venturia canescens, assembly GCF_019457755.1. Taxonomy (NCBI): domain Eukaryota; kingdom Metazoa; phylum Arthropoda; class Insecta; order Hymenoptera; family Ichneumonidae; genus Venturia; species Venturia canescens. The sequence continues at coordinate 8,461,049 of NC_057425.1, forward strand.
GAATCGTCTTTCTTCCCATTCAAATGTCTTCAGCTGCCACAGCTTTTAATAACACTCATTAAAATGATGACTGTTTTCTTCGCTTCCACGCGGCCTCCATTCAACTCAGAACTCGCATATTCATCTATGTCTCAATCAAACGCTTTGCCATGTCGTGAGAATAGAGCCATAAAGAAAAATGCAAATATCGATATGCGTTACACGCCCGGGGCGCAGGCAACTCGTGCTCACATTTTCTCCAATGATTTTGCTACCGATGTGACCAATCTATACGCACAAGCAAGATAAAATCACATGTACCAACACAGCAAATGCTTTACAGTTTGATTGAAATATTCTCAATGACGGACCTGGACGCAGAAATAGCGAGGATTCGAGTCTCTACTCGGATGTTCCAATAATATCAGCAAAATCTAAAGCAGAGAAACAGAAAAGACGACAATTTTGTTAATTTGCTTCGAAAGATTAATTAGTTTTGAAAGAACTTATTTTATGGTACCGACAGGCTTAATTTTCAGGCATTTTTTAATTGACCATTTTTTAATCCATTTATGGATATTTTCGTTTGACTCGATCTCGTTCGTATGTTTGAAACTGGATTGCGAGGAGCAGTGCTTGCGAAAGAAATAAATAAAAAGATATTCAATGTAATAATGAAGTCCGAAGTTTCTTGAGCAGCAGTGTGTTAGTGCGTATGAAGCTCGAATACGCAATCGTTGAGCTCGCGATAATAATGATGATGATGACGATGAAGAAATGGAGCGCGGAGCGTTGAAGCCGAAATCTTGGGGCGTCGATTCGGATCCCCCCCCTCATTCGAATGATCTTGAGTGCAACCCGTAATTAGGCAATTATTTATTACCCTATCGTGTGGGCCGAGCCCCCGGTACGTCTCTCGTTATCCAGTCGTTCATTCTCACCGAAAGAGTCACACGAAGGTGCTGGAAAGAGAGAGAGAGAGAGAGAGAGAGCAAGGGAGTTGAGAAGGGAGATAAAATGCGCTGGCTCTTGGTCGTCCTCGCAGATGCGCGGACTCGACGTCACAGGGGCAAATTGGTACTCGATTCGCAGTGTTCATCGAGGATTCTTCTCTGCTTTTACCTCCGTCGTATCCTCTTCTGCCCTTTATCTTGCTCATTTTTTACCTTTTGCATCCCTCCATCGATCTTCACCATCCTCTTTTATCCTTTTTTCGTCTCCTTCCTCACGCGACCCAACTTCTTCTCACTTATCTGCACTCTTCGCCCTCGATGCGAACAACAATACCCAACGAGATAAGCCTAACGGCCCATTGTTTCGCCCAGCGGTGCGAGACTCTTGAGATTTCCTCAGTGCAGTCCGCAGACTCCGATGCAACAATCTTGCATTTCTTGTCCTCCTTCTTCTACTTATTTTTATTCTTCTTCGAGGAGAAGATTCGTCCGCAAGTTCGACTCGAAGGAATCGAATTGTTGGAGGGAACAAATGCTAGTGCTATTTTCCATCCTCGGATATTAACTTCCAAACGAGGAAGCGTTTGACGACACTCGACGATATTATTCTTCATAGCAAAATCGTCGAAACGAAAAATCAAGGTCAGCGATCCGAGTCCTCGCGGTCGATACATTCATCATCCGCTGCTTTTTTTATCCGTGAGAAAAGTTGCAACATCGCGCTATCCCCCGAAAGTAGAACACGAAAAGTCCTTGATCGCGAGCACCGCTCGCCTCCCGTCCACGAGAACGACTTTTCGAAGCATCCACGTGAACACGTTCCAAGAGACTCGACGAAAATTTGGCTGTAATGACAAAAGACGAACTGTAGCGAGAGGGCGAGTCAAAAAACGGAAGAATAGTAGGTGAGAGAATAGACCACCGCAAGAGAAGACGAACGAGTCGAAGGTGGCTCTATTGTCGCCCGCGCGTCCCAATGGAATTAGCTTCACGGAGTGTTGGAATGAGACAAGAGAGATGATCTTGCACGAGAGGAGAGGAGCAGAGAGAGAGAGAGAGAGAGAGAGTGACGTTGGCGCCGATCGGACTGCAGGCAGACGGCCAGACAGGTGCAGCCGTCGTCATCCGAGATCCCGCGAGACTTTGTTTCTTTTCTCTCTTTTTCTCTCTACTTTTTTCTCTCGTGCTACAGAGACTGCGGATCTCGAGTAGACGAGAACAGTCAAGAAATCGAACGGCCGAGTAAAATCGGGAAAAAAAACTTTGAAGCGTGTGCATATGACGTGGAGAAAAAATGTTGCTTGTCTTTCACTGCATGTTAATTTCGTTCTGATACGTACCTTCGTAAAAATTCTGAATTGATCACACCTTCACTGGATGCCTGAAGTGTTTTTTTCCGAACAGAATTCACGCAGTGGTATCAAAAATCACCTCAATTTTCTCTCATAAAATGTTCAGAGGTGTGCGATTTTGAGGTTAAATTGTGTAGCATTCTCCTCGCGATAACGCAGACACGACGAAGTCGCATTCAGTGAAAATTCAATGACAAAATGTACGAATCGTCGTAAAGTTTCGAAAAATTGAAGTTAAAACTTACGATAATAATCATTCAAGTAAAACTTCAGGATTGATTAATCAACTTAAAAATGTTCAATAATAAAAACATGGATGATGACTATTTTAAGGTTATACTAAGCGAGGTGCAGTAACGGTTGCTGCTTTTACGGAAAAAAATATGTAAGAGAAAAATAACTCTTGGTCTAAATGACACGCGGAAATGTGCGACTCCCTGCCCACTACCAAAACGCTATATTTATCTTGTCGAGGGACACAACACGTTGCATGGTGGGCGAGTTATTCTCTGGCCAACACGCCGCAATAATAATACGATTGTTACCTGTTCTGTAAATTTGTAATCGCGTTTGTTTTTTTGGAGCCTCATCATTTTTGAAGGGATTGACCAATATATGATTGGTTGAAAGATTTGTACATTTGGATCGTCATTGAATAACGTGTCATTCAAATGTCGTGAATCTTACTGCCGAATAAAACGTGAAACTTCCGTAATCAGAAGCATTTTTTTCTAATTATGATTTATTTTTCTTGGAATTATTGCGGTTGAACACTCGCGTCATTTAACTCAGGTTTGCTCTATAGATATATAAGACAATTTTCTTACCGGCTCTTGATGAACACACTGACAGCACCATCTTTGGCCGCGACATAATTTCTCACTGGATAAATATAGATCGATTGAGTGGAATTATTCAAGCGTTGATTTTTCTCACCGACCGTGCAACGGGTTGCTTGTTAGTCGCATAAAACGCCGCAGCGCTGTCAGCCAAAACACAACGCGCGGTTGCCCGCTCTACGCTTTCGAAAATACGCAGAAAAACACTCAACCCCAACCGCTCAGTTCGAGTATTTTTCTAAAAACATTTTGTTCAGCTTTCGTGGATTATCATACATTATTACTGCATATAACAATAAATTAACCGATTGTAATATCTTTATCCATGTTAATTAATCGTACTAGGAATGAATGAATTAATTAACTAACTAATCGTTCGTGGAAGCCTGTTTCGGAAATCGAAAAATAAATAAATAACCCGCTACAACACAGTACGTATATACTCCATTCTCACGTGGCAAAAACTCTCAGATCTTCATTTTCAATCATCAGAACATTGTTAGCTTCTCTTGAATCTCCAAGCATGCATTAGTAAAATTAAGACTTTTGTAACCTCAAAACTACAGTTTCAAAGATCATTCGCATATCTGGAAGATCTTGAATATTTTTATTTGATTTTTGGAAAAAATAATTTTTCCAAATATTTCATTCCATTCCCTCCAGTAACCTAAGATGATTGGTTACTAATGAAAGAATTCCTTGAATCAGTTTCTATTATTTCCGATAGTATCACAATGTCTCAACGATCAAGACGTCAGACCGCTTCGCAGCGGCCCCAGCGCTATGCTGATCATGAAGTGGAAGAAGTTGAAGTTTCTCAAAGTTCACAACATCGTTCCGAAAAGAATTCAACAAGAAATAGAAACTCTCAGCTGCATCGAAGTTCTCAAATGCCACAAAGTTCTCAGAGACCTTCAACGTCACAAGCATCGCAAAGCGTGAGAACTATGGATGAATCAGCATTTAATCTTACACAAGGAACTCAAAGAACAAAGCTTCCACCACTTCCCATGGAAGAAGAAAACATTTTAATCGGCAAAGTCATCAAGTATATGTTACTCATGGATCGAGACAAAGTACCCATTCAACGAGCCAATATCATCAAATATGCTTTGCCTAATCATGTTAAATACTACAAGTCTCTCATGCCCAAAGTTCAATCAAAATTGAAAGAGGTAAAACACATTGAGATCACTGGAAAAAATTGCATATTTTTCTCAGACTCGTAAATTCAACATTTTTAACGTGGAATTTAGAAAATTCAGACTCCACGAGCAGTACAAAATATTCTTTCGTACAAAACGCATGAGAGCTTCTCTAGAATATAAGCTCAAAAAATTCTACAAAGTAACTACGATTGTATTTTCAACACCCTATTAACGAAATCTCTTCCACATATAAATTCTTTGAGGAAAGGTATTTGGCTACAATCTCGTGGAATTGGAAGGAGCCAAATGGATTCTTACCAATGATCTGGAAAATGTTGGAGATTGCCTTGAATTTTCGACCGAAGAGCGAGCTGAAATGGTGCTTTTGTTTATCCTACTTGCGCATATTTTCATGTCGCCTGAAACAGAATGCACGGCTGGTACAAAAAGTTTTTAAAACCATAAGAAGTTCCCAGTAAAGAGATTCTTCTCGTTTGATCAAAATATAAGAATTTTATCACATTTTATTCACAAGTCGTCGTGACTTTTTCTTAATTCCAGAGGATATACATGAGCTGCTCAAGGGACTGGAGATTGTCGAAGACAATAATTATTTCCACGACTACTTCGGTGACGTAAAACATTTGTTAAACGAAGTGAGTTTGGAAAATCCTATTTTACTTTATATTGCAGAATATTCGATCAACATTTTAATATTGTCCGCAGAAATTTGTAAAACAAGGCTATTTGGAACGTGGGGAAGTTCCTAATTCGGATCCACCGATCGTACAATATAAGTGGGGAGTTCGAGCAAAAAATGAGCTTTCACTACGATGCATATTGGAATTCATATCGAAGGTGATAACAAAAAAAACTGATCAATTTATAATTAATGTATGAAACCCACTGATTATTTTTCGTTCAATATTCCTCGCCTCTGAAGAATACAAAAATCCCGACTGTTTAAATCGATTGTACAACAAAAGTTGGATCGTATTATTTCTTCGCGGCAGTATAAGCCTGAAGATTTTGCTGATTGAGTTCATGCTCCACTTCGCCTAACGGTATTCGAGTCTCTGAACCATCGATTTATGAATTTTTTCAAACTTGCAGATTTTCAACGAACGATCATTGGAGTCATGGCCAGTGCAGTTCCAAATGATGAAAGCGAGCGAGGCTTAAGCACGATGAAGAAAACGCTAGTCGAAAAATCCTAATTATAAGAAAAACACGCAAAGCTACCTAACGATTAAAATGTTATTTCACCTCCACGAGGCTCGTGATCGTCAGTATCGATAACCTCCGAACATAAAAAAGTTTCGTTGCTGGCTCGAGCGTTCGAATATCGGTGAGGAAAGTGTTACAACAATGCTCAGGATTTGTCCATTATTTTTTTTTATTTTTTCGTTCCTTTTTGTTTTCTGTTTAATCGGCTCCGTAGCTTTTACAATTCCTAAAAGCAGCCATAAAAATGCTTAGTGAGATTAGGTACGAGTGTGGTCTCCGAGTTCACTTCTGGGGTCAGGGATATATCCCGGAGTGTAAACCCGTGGCTGACCTGTGCGTTTCTCCCTGTTGTTCCACTTCGAACGAGCAATGATATCGCGTATCCGTTTCAGACTTATTGTTCGTGATCGAATTAAACGAGCGACTGTAAGGAGAAGAGAAAAATGAAGTATCAGTTTAAGCACGAGAAAAAGTGCGAAAAATCGAATTAAAAAAAAATAAAAATAATTATTTCTTAGAAATAATGATTTTAAGAAAAAATTTCGAGTTTTTTTTACAAATTCTCTCAAAAAAAAAAACAACAGAAGTGGTGGGAACTAAAAAAGTAACGAGTCTCCTTGAACTTTAGATAAGAAAAAATGTAGGCCACTCGCAAAGTTTCGCTCGACTTAATTACGAAATTTCGTGACTTTTTCCAATTATGCCGAGTCACGAATTCGTTGAGACAATTATTATATTTAGGAATTATTCATAGATTCAAGGCGGCAGCTCGGCTTAGGGGACGAATTTGATCACATGCTGTATTAAGGTACTCGACACCCTCTCCGTCTCTATCGAATCCACTCGATTCTAATTGGATTGACGAAATCCTATCCAATAACTGTCTCGACAACTTGAGCTGAACATTCGCAATCGATCAAAACAATAACGCGATTCGAAGCGGATTGATTTTCACTTGTTTTCGTTTCCAATCTAATGAAAATCATATTTTTCCCATTTTCGAATTAATAAACAAAACTGTGAATAAATAATGCACAAACTGAATAAACTCTAGAGAAAAAGGATAGAAACGAGGAAGAATTTACTCTGCCAAAGATTAAAAAAAAATTGAATTTCTCTAAATCAACGAGAAATCGTTAAAAATCCGAGGAGATAGCGGATTATTTCATATTCATGAAGGATAAAATCAGTTGGCACAGGGAAGTCACGTGAGAAATGGGAATAAAGTATGAGGTTTGTAGCGTTATATTTCCGGTAATGGCACTTGAATGTTTAATGAAGGGTAGAATCTCGAATAAAGGGAGCGAGAGAGAGGGGAGGGACGAAGGAGGGAGAATCGCGTGTTGATAATTTGAGCTCGTAGCTGCATAGCCCGTCGGGATTTGTCGCATTGAACCCGAGTGTAGTTCCGGAAGCTTACAAATGAAAAAGAAAGAAGGCGAGAGAGCGAGAGAGAAGGAAATGGTTAAAAGAGGGAGAGAAGCTGTAACTGCATTTATAACGCGATTTGTCGATTCTGCGCGGGCATTCGTAGTGTTCGCAGAGCATTAGTCTTTACAGTCTGTGTTGGACCCGGTCACGGCGCAGCCACCAAACAACCTGCCTGCCCTCCCGCGAATCTGTGTCACGCCGGGGCTATCGCCGGAGGGTTTTCAACCCCGCGTTCTCACGACTCCAGTTCTTATCCACCCTCTCGCCAAACTACACCCCATACGAGCTTGTCACATAATTATTTTTTATTCGTACCTCTCTGGAGTACCTTCGAACAATTCCCGAGTGCAATCGTCGCCGTCCCTTTTTAATGCTGGTCATCAACAAACTCTTTGTTAAACGAATCATTTTGCACCGATGATCCAACATTTTATCACATCGATTCGCGATCGACAATCCTCTTCCCTCATTCGTACTTTTCGTCAACTGTGATTTTTTTATAATTAAGGTAAATTCACCACCAGGGCGATCTTTTAGTTTTCCATTAGCCAGAAATCGTAGTTGACATTCTACGTTGAAAACAAATTTTCTTTTCTTTTCGTTCCCACCGAGTCAGCACCGGGGCTTGGAATATTCTTTGAACGCTTTTCTTGTTTTTCACGCTCCTCGATTCGAGCAGAACAATTTTTACTCGAAACAGACCAAATTTTCATGGGCAATTATCATTTAAATTGATCGAAATTTCCCTGTTTTTTATTGAAAGAGAAAGAATCTTTAGATTTTTTCAAAATCGTGTGCGCGTGTGTTTGTTCAATAATTTGCTCGGCAGAGTGACAAGTTTTCGACAAAGTACGTGAGCAAATCACGAATAATTTATTAACGTTGTGCTTCCACTGTAAAGAACGGTGAAAACGAGAAAAATAATGGCAAAGGAAACTTGACGCTTGACCGCCGTTTGCGGAGGCTATTTTCACGAATTTTTTAAACTCGCGCAATTAGAATTGATTTTTCGATCGTAAAATTTATTTTTTAGCCTCAGTAGGTGTTTAAAAAACTGTAAAATTGAATAATGTCATTATCTCTGCGAATAGAATCATGACGAAAACAAAACACAAGCAGACTTGAAAGAGTTTATAAAAATGCACGATTTCGTAGTCAAAAAAATTCGTTAAAATTCGCCTCCTAAATGAATTCGGAGTCTCGAATTCGTCGAGGTTCGTATACCTGTCGATAGTGCCATAATTATTGGCCCGTCTAAGTTCAATGACCGTTGAAATTTTGACGAAGAAAAGTGTCCACAGAATCTTCCAAGGCGACGATAAAAAAATAGAAAACACTTTGTTTTGAAATGAAATCGTATTGACACTGTGACAAAGCTTTAATAACACTGTCTTGTTCGGCTGATAGACCATAGCTCTCTTCGTATTAGAAACGAACGATAGCGATTTAATTAGAAAAGTGAGTTGTTCTCTGTTCGACAGCATGCTCGATTGATCGTTGAAAATGTCGAAAGGAAGGAAAGCAGAGGGGTAAAAAATAAAAAGAAAAGAGATTGTGGGGGGATGATAAAATGTTTGACAATGTTGTTTCGTTGCAAAAGGATGAGCTTGGTATTTGGCCCGGACAATGATCGGTTCGATGGAACGAGACGGGGGATTTGCGCGAATATACAAAGAGAATCTGCACCGACTTTCAGAAAATTCGGGACCAAGTTAGTCAAGTCTTTCGTGCCGAAAGTACACACGATGTTCAATCTTTATCAAAATATGAATAAGAAGGGCGACGAGGGCGATGGAGGCCGTCGCGAGTCGGACGTCACCGGCCACGACAGATTCTGTCAGGACCGACCAAGGTCACGACGAAAACGAAGAACTTTCTCACGAAGGACACAGAGTGCCATTGAACTCGACTCCGAAGCCATGACCACCGCCAGGGCCATCTTACGCAGAGGACGAAGCGCCAGCATCGAGGACGAGGAGAGCGAAGACGACAAGGGATCACAACTTACCAATAAAATTGACAGCTTGGCCAAAATTCTCTTCAATCGCGTATCTGTCGCTAAAGCTTGCCGGGAAAATGAAACTAGGTATTTATATTTTCATTCGGTTTACGAATTGTCGTTATGAGAGAAAAAAACTTTATTCGAAATTTTCAGTTATTCATCTGTCTCCAAAAATTTGACGTTTTTTTCAACAACATTTTATTTCCCAATCGCTTTTTCGTGAGAATCCATTCTAATAAGATGTTTCGAGCCACCAGTTTAGAAGATTTTGCAAAAACTAGACGAGTCAATGCGATATTCCCAAATTCCCTGAGCCTTTTGACTCCAAATCACAACTGGAATTCAAAAACTGTATTCTACAGAGAGAAATTTCATTCAAGTTTTTTCCACCATTAATTTGACTCTCTAAGAATTCGCCAAATATCTTCTCAACTGTGTTTTCAAATTCGAGTAAATGAATTCAAATTCGTTCAAAGAACGGTGAATTGTTAATTAGCAAAGAAACAAAATTAAGTTGCTAAAAAAGAGAAGCAAAAATGTAATTCACCAAAACCCACAATGTTGGTTTAAGCAATAAAGACTAAATGAGAATCCACTAAAATATTTCATTCGTTTGATTTCTCACTGAGAGAATAAAAGGTGAAATAAAGAATAAAAAATTTGAATGCCAATGAGTAATTCAATACGTCAATAAGCGTGTACTAAAAGAATTTTCAAACATCGCATTGTCAGTTGAAGTATGCATACGTTTTTTCTTTTTTCTCTCTCGTTTTTTTTCTTCTTCATCTGGAATTCTCTTTCCATTATTATTTCCATTGAAACTCGGTATCCACGAGCTCACTCGAAGAGAAACAAAGTATTCATTACGTAGAGTGTGTGCGGTAGTTTTTTTGCTTGTTTTAATGCTTCTATGTGAATAAGAGAGAAAAGTTGAAGGGGAAGCGAGTACGAGCTGAGCTTTTCATCTTGATAGAGTAACTCCGGTAACAAGCGTCACCACTTCACAGAAACAGACTCCTTCTCTTACTCCCTCTCTCTCTTTCTCACCACTCTTCATTGTACTACGATGCTTTATCTCTCACTCGAGTACTTGCTGTGCTAAGCTGAAGCTTAAGAAATGTTCCTACACACACGAACTCGCACAGGCAAATACAAGAGAGAATGTATATGACGAATACGAGAAGGAGAGAGAAAGAGAGAGAGAGAGAGAGGGGGGAAGCATACCTGACTATCGATTGAGGTGAACACACAATTTCCACGTTGCCCCACGACTTTTAAAACCCAACAATAACAATCGAGAAAACGACTATTATTGCTTTTTCATCGATCATAACTCTCACGCTCACGAGGACTTCAGCATTGTTCTTGACTTATTTTCACTCAGTATTGTACTAACGATTATGTGATACGTGCAGAGTGAAATAATGGATAGTCATAGAGAAAGTTCTCAGGAATGGGAATTTCAACCCCTCAAATATCGTCGGGCCATTAAAAGTCGACCTCGAAGGTGGAATCACTGAAAAGATATTGTTTTATGAGTTTTTGGCGTTCGGCCCTGTGCAAATGATTCGAGGAATAAATTTATAATTTTTCAATCTTGACACTTCGAACATGTGCTTTGAAAAATTTGAAAAATTTCGAAGCACTTTTCTGCAGCAGAGAATTTTTCAGCTGTTTTTTCCTTCCCACGAAAAACGAGTCTTCTGAATGTAGTAATTTGTAGTAAAAAAAATGACGCTTCTTCGGTGGCATAAGCCTCTGTAACAGGATAATAAATTAAGACGAGAAACGAAGATGGAAAAGGCAATAATATTGTTATGACTGTTTCTTATTGGATGAAACCTTTGCAGTCATCGAGCAACGTGGAATACGAATGCTTCACCGTGGTATTTTCATTGTCCAATTGAGAAATTATGCTTTTGGCGTCGTTCGAGAAAAAATTATTACGAATTAGGTACATCGAAGAAAAGAGAAAATTCGTCAGATGAAAATCGAAATGAGCAAAATGGGTAATGACGATTCATTAAAATAATGATGAAATTCAATTTTCATGTTTTTTTTTTCATCAACTGGGAGTAACTTTTCGCATCGAATAAATAAGAATTAAAATCTTCCAGTTATTCACTTCGCTGTCAATCTTTAACAGCGTTTTTTGAGCCCTTCCATCTTGTAATATTATGTAAAAAAAAAGTAAAAGAAACGAGGCTAAGCAGGCATTCTCGTGTGTGACGCAGAAATAGGGGACACCAGTACACAGCACTGGGCAACGGACCACCCGCTTGCGAGGACGTCGGCGAATACATGGAAATGGAAAAAAGAACCAGGGATCGTGCACTGTCTATTTGTCAATCTTACATTAAAGTTAAACCTCGTTACAGTCTTATCGAACAACTCAACAATGTGGGTAAGCTAATAAAAACTTCACAACACACTAAGCATGATAGGAATGTATGAATTGAAATGAATAACTCATATTTTGCGACGTTATTCACCTCCGAAAATATTTATCATCGAATAAAAACGAGAAAATAATTGTCGAATTAAAAAATCATGTTTGCGTGGAATACAAGATTGACAGGCGAAATAACAATGCTCGATTCCAGAAAACTAAAAGTTTCAATCAATTTTCCACATCCGTACGTCATTTTTTGTGAAGAATGTGACTGACTGCAAAAATTGTTGAAGAATCTAAAACAAGGGGTATAAACCGTTTGTAAAAACTTGTGCAGGCTCTCGAGTCGACAAATACTGGTTCGCGGTACACGACACAATGTTGAAAACCGACAGACTTTTGACTCTGGTCCCATTGAACAGAAATTGTTCACTAAGCGTTTGTCCAACGACGAGAGACACCCTCAACGATCTTTTCCTGGCTCTTCAGCATCCTTACATTTGTCCAGTTTTGGATCTCGAGTTTATCGATTACAAGGAACAAAATTATGCTATTCTCGTACAGCCGATGAACCAGGGGAGCTTGAAAGATCTTATTTACGGGGTGAGTTTTTCCCTGTATAATATTCGTAGAAATAATGAGAAGGAATTCAGTGAGCCACTGTTTCCAAGCACTTGAATTCAGAATTTTCTTTCTTTTTTGTTTTTTTTTCTCAGATTGAAAGAAATTGTTGGAACGAAGACTGGGGTCAAAAGTACGCAGCCCGTGGAAGAGGTCTCCCGATTCCCCAGATCCAGCAAATGGGTCGACAGATTTTGGAAGCTCTGGTGTTCCTGAAAGATCGTGGTTTCCCAACGGTTACGCATTTGCATTCGGGCAACGTCGTGGTACAAAATGGCGTTGCACGTTTGGCTGGATTGGAAAACTCTCTGCTGGGTTTCACAAGCCGTATACACCCGGTCGTGTCGTCCCGGACGTCCCATGGCGCCACGATCGATAGCATTTGCTTTGGTAAGAAACAAATTAAAGGAAGAATCGAAATGTCAGAGTAACCCTGACAATTTTACTGTTTTTTCTCCAGGCCACATGCTGTTCGAAATGTGCGCTGGCTATGAATTGTGTTCCTTCAAACCTTCTTCGATGCACCTCAACGACCTCAAAATGTATCCTCAGGTCGCAAATCTGATGAATGTGATATTCACCAAAGTCAACGGTCGTTATCCGACCGTGGAAGAGCTTCTACTTCACGATATATTTAGAAATATCGATCTACGAGAAATGCGGAGCGCGCCAGTCACAGTAAGACATCCAAGAGAAAACCATAATGCTCATTTCCTTCCATCAAATCGTTTGGGGATTCACGATTTCGTTTTCGTAACAGATATTTCGTCCAACTTTAACGCCATCCATTATTAATCTGCTCGATGGACTCAAGAGGCACAATTCTGGAAAAAGGTGCAACCGAATTTAGCAAAAATATTCAAACACTTCTATTTTTTGTGGTCGCTCTAGAGCACTGGTTGATTTATGAATCACTTTTCATTAACCCAAGTGCCACGTTGGTTCTTTTTTAATGCACGTTGTTAATTTTGCATGCACAACAGACACGGCCAATCGCCACGATCAAAGTTTCATTGACACCAATATATTGGTAATCACCTTCAACGAAATTCAAAACAGAATCGATACAGCAATTATTTACGAGACTTTAGGAGAATCTTTTCAAAAGATTCGGTCAGTAGAATTTGATGGTTTTTACAATTCTGATAATTTTATGACTCAAGAACTGTTTCGTCTTCTAAAAGGTTTTGTAAAGAAAATAAAACTTCATTTTCAGCTGAGATCGAACATACGAGAGGTTAAAAAATAATTGTTGTATTTATCCTGCCATTAACTGGTTTCGTGATATGATAGAAAATTTGAAACAAATTTCAAATTTACAGGACATCGGAAGTCGACACGGAGGACATGATATCTTTGGAGAGTCCACAAAACGAGCGAGGGGAGGATTCGTTATTAACTGAAATTTACAACGAGCTTTCAAACACAACCGTTTAAAATGGGATCAATTTTTTCTTCCAGAGACAATTAGCTTTAATTCGTACCTTTATTTACTAAGTGCCAAGAAAAAGTAAAGCTATATATATATATGAAGTGGGAACGAGTTGATAAATCAATCGGAATGAGCGCGGGTTGGGAAAGAAGATAAATTGCGAGTAGCAGGTTCCTGCCTAATCACTGAAATTTCACGAATCTTTCACTTTTTCGATAAATAAATCAAATACGCCAATTGTCTATTCATTTTTCTAGCAATAAAACAACACAAAACGATCTTCAACTGCCAATGAATTTGGCGACTTGTTTATTAATTCCACGCCTTAGACTCTTAGAAACAACAGCTCATCCTTCTTCGTTTGATAGTTTTTTTGTTTTCAAATTTTTAGCAAATGATTTTTTTTCGGGTAACCCCTGTCTTCGCTGAACTGTATCGTAAGAAAAAAATGTACAATTACAAATACTTGCGTAGTGAGTAATTGAGAACATTCGAGTGTTATGTTATAATGTCCTATTGTAATTGGAATATCCGATTCAGTCAATATCTTATCCAGACTTAAAACTAAGTAGAAAATATACTCGCAACATCGTAGAGCCACACAATGAAAAACATTCGCATTAACGAATAAACAGCGCAATATATAGACGTAAGATGAGCGATTATACAATCGGGCTAGACTTGCAGTCCGTGGTGACTGTTGAAGCACGCTGATAAATCAACAAAAACTAAAAAAGAAACAAACTATTTTTCAATCGGAGTTGATATTTGCGAGTTTTTTCCTTTCATAACAATTTTGAAAATCTTTTTGTTTGGGTAGCTCATAATCAATTTTAATGACGTATTTGCAAATGATTTTTTGCCATGCGGATGATGCGATCATCGAAATGATGCGTACTTTTATTCTTATCAACCATCTCTTTAGATTTATTTTTCTCGCCTTCTTTTTTAACGTCGATGGCCCGCACTTCTTAGCCGATGGATTTCACAGTCCGGACGAAATATTTAATAAATTATACTTGTTATAGGACTTATGATGCTCCAGCTTCGAGTTCACTCGCTGGTGTGTCCGGCTCCTCGTCGTTGTATATGTTCTCAGCCATTTGCCATACTTGCATAATATTGTCCTCTGACACCGAACATATGACCCAGGGCTCGTTCGGATTCCACGAAAAATCACTTATCTTTGCTGTGTGTCCTCCGTGGATAAACTATAAATGAGAGTTTAAGATACCGACCGATCCGACGTTAGAACTTATGTCGTAAGAGAACCACAATGCATGATCAAATTGATTCAACAGGGAAATAAAACATTCGAAAATGAGAACAGAAACCGAAACCGAAATGAAAACGGTGAAAATGTTTTAGCCTGTTGAAAACTGGCGGTTGATTTCAGTGAAAAAAAAATCACGAGTTCCCTGATACTGTGATAGGGAACGAAAGTAAAATGGACTTAAGGAAATCCTTCAGGAATTTCTCGGTTTTCAATATTTCAAACCACCTGATTAGGGGATGCAGAAGTTTCAATGTAATTTGATCATCCATTGTAATGAAAAATTGAAGCTGGAATGAAAATACCAGTAATTCAGGTGGTCCGTCTTCAGCGTCCTCGGGTGATTGTTCCTCGCCAATTTTGCTCAAATCCCAAACGTGCAGACGTCTGTCGGTGCCACTGCTTGCGAGTATCGTTTCGTTATGGGGCGACCATTGTACCTGGAAAATCTCATCCTTGTGCGACTCGAAAGAGTGCAGCTTGAGCTTCAAATTGCGGAGATCCCACAAGGCGACTGTTTTGTCGGCGCTTCCGGTCGCGAGAATGAATTCGGAATAAGGATTGAAGCTCAAACAATTGACTTCAGCTGTGTGGGCGTCGACGGTGTGGCTGGGTTTGCTCGTGTTGTTACACCTATTGAAAAAAATCAGTTTTCACGTTGTTTATTTCACGAGAAAAAAACAAAGTCGAATGAATAGTCAAAATTTGACTTAAAATCATACCTAGTGTCCCAGATCATCAATTTTTGATCGTCAGCTACAGAACCAAACAGAGATTCATGCAGAAGGTGCCAGGCTACATCCTCGACGACTGCGGTGTGGCCAGTAAAAATTGTCTTCGCGTCGATCACACGATTTTCTTTGGGTGTTGCGTTTATGTCCCAGAGACAGATCGTGTGATCGTCGGAAGCGCTTAACAAGTAACCATTGAGATTTGGATTCCACGAAAGACCATAGCCTTCCTTTTGATGGCCGCGTAACCTTTACGAAAAAAAATCATATTTCACTTCATTTGGTGTTGTAATCAAAATTGATTGAATTAAAGAATTAAAATATCGTTATTTTCATCGATAAGAGTTACTTACAAAGTTACAAATTTAGTAACGTCAGCTAATAAACTCAAGTTTAACAAATTTTGGACAAAGAAAAAAAATTATTTGCAACTTTGCTTTACATTCAGTACAGATTGATTATCTCTGACCCAAATAATCCGTAAACTAGATAGAAGCATTTCATGTTATTTACTGTAAAATGAAATTAAGTGATACAGAAATAACGATTCATCGAGTAAGAACTCAACAAAGATAATCAAGTAAATAAAAAAACTCTTTTTCACACCAAAACTTGCTTGTGTTCAAATATTATTTGGTTCATTTGATGTACCTTAAATCAGGATGGCATTCTCCGTTTGGATCAGGTTTACTAGGATGTTTAGTATAATCAAAAACAAGTACGTCGCTAGAAGGAGTTTTGGTAGCAATGACGCAAGGATTTTGCGGCATATATCTAGCTCTGTTCACTTCTCCCTCATGATTAATCTTAATCTCAATTTCAATTTTTCCGCTGACGGAACCAAAGCCTCCAAATTCGCCTTTTTCGTTGTCATAATGCGAGGCGTCGAATTGGGCATCCTCATTTGGCAATTGAACGCTCGCGATGAGAAGGTGATTCTGTTCGTCGGATGTGTGGGTACCCAGTATCAAACGATGAACGGAATAATCCTTGCCCTCGGGCCTTGTAACGTCAGGTAGCCATTGTGCCGTCAGCGATGGCCATTCCAGAGCATGGGTCATCACAAGGTCGTACAAAAAAGGAGTATTCTTTTTCCATATTTTATACTCCTCGTTGATGACACGCTCCTCAACCGCGTCGTCGAAGGTTTCTAAACAAAATTTAGTTTTTTTTCCAATTATCTATGTTCCATATTCTTACTTATGTTGAATGTTATAATATTAATAATAAATTAATTAAATTATTGGTTATCTGTTAAATTAATGACACAATATTTATTCTTACATTTATTAATATTTTTTTTTTCAATTTTTCAGTTGAGAATTGCAAAACACAACAAAATACTGAAATTTTTACAAAATTCATTAATTATTTAATGACGAAAAATATTGAATAAAATATATTTATCGACTACCTGAGAATCTTTGTTATTGTCATTTTTATGAAATTTTTCATTTATTATATTTTTTCTTTCGGCGGAATATTGATAAAATAGTTAACAATAAAAATTAAACGACTATGCAAAAGTCATGAATTTTCTGGATAAATCTCACCACGTATAATGAAACTGAAAAGTTAGACCATTCATGTTGTGAAAAACAAGAATGGCATATCAAGTTTAGATTTGTAGAAAGATAAAAAAAGTTGAATATTCCGAATAAAAGTATGTGTTCGTAACGTTGAGTTAATTAGCATGTATCGAGGGGATGCCTGGCGCCGGGATTACCGAAATGTCCGTTCGTGGAAATTCGCATATCACTAAAAGCGTGGACGAATCGAAAAACGAAAATTTTCGTAATAAAATCAATCGTTAACGGAAATAGTTTGAATTGAACAAGTCATTATCATAAAGAAAACTAAATAAAATGACGAAAAAAGTGATTACCACAGGAATGTTCAAATTGGGGAGAAAAGTGACGTTGTTTACTGGGCAAAGGAGACGCATCGTGTTCTCACCGAACGTGTGCGAGTTTCGGAACATATACGAACATAGCAATGAAATTAAAGAAGATTAACGAGTAAATTCTTACCACCGTCTTTGTCACCCATTTGTAAACGTTGATCGACTTTTCACAAGTCCCGAAGAACTAAACAATAAAACGTTCTCGTCCTCTACCGCCAAAAGGACTGTGCCCGCCAAAAAGTGCCGCAGCAGCCGTGCACGCAGACAGAACCGGGGGGAGCCGGGAGCAGCCGGGAGCCGGGGAGCCTCACGACGGAAAACCGGCGGCGACGTTACGAATTACATGGGATCGCAGAGTGGGGGTAAAAAAAATACTGAAATTACACCATTTCGATTCTCCATCTTGGCTGATCCGGAAGTCTCGCGTTTTCATTGGTTAATAACAACTTCCGGTCTATTGTCAATTCAGAACCGGAAGTTTATGAAATTCCGTTCAAACAATAAAATTAGACTCAATATAAATCTAATTTCTAGCTCATTTCGTCATGAATATTCATTCAATTTGTAAAGGAGGGAGTGCAGAAAAAATTAATTGTCTACAATTTTTATTTGCTCAGTTGCCATTTTGATAACAGAAAAATTTCATTGTTTTTATCATAACTTATGGCCTTCATTTTCAACAAATCATTTTGACATTACCCTTCAAATTTTTATCTCCACGTGTACTATTCGTATATCCAATCCTCAATTTTCCCGCCACAGAAATTTATTATTGTGATATAAGTGATTAGTCATAATTGTCATTCCATGTTCTGAGTCGAGAAAACATTTCGAGTTTACAGAGTTTATTAGTAGAAATATAATTGAACAGTCATGGCCGATGCAGCGGCCAAAAGGGAAGCCCGAAGACGAAGAATTCTCGAAAATTCAGAATATCGATTACAAAAAATCACAGGTCATGCCAATCACAAAGAATTTCCAGGTAAATGTGCCTTTCTCGAAGCTTCGAATCCACGATTTTATGGGTTAGACATTGGGGTGTTTACAAACATACTTAACCTGTCAAATCGTCTTTTGCTTCAATGATCCTTTAAGAAAAAATGACCAAAACCCGTTAATTCTAGCAGAAGAAGTAAACAGAAAAGTCATCGAGACTGAATCAACCTCTTCGAATTCAAGTTCGAACGGAATTTTGAGCAGCGAACAAATGCTGCAAAATCAATCGTTCGATTCTCTAATTGATGGTGATTAAACTTATGTTTATCATAAGACATCCGATATTTATTCGTTCGCGATTAATGTTTAACCATTTTTTATGTCAAAAAATCTCTTAGATTTTAATACAAGTTTAGACAACGATGAACCCATCAAATTCGACCAAATGTATTCAGCGACGCAAGAGCTTTTGAATCATGTCCTCTCTGGACAAAATATTCATCATCGACGCTCTACGGAAGTGACTTACAGCCCCAACAACTATGCCAACGCAGAATCATTCAATTTCAATAATTCCAACAACATCAGATTCTCTCAGGAAAAGAACGAGTCTCATCCATTGCTTAATCACGTGGAAAGAGATATTCCTGCAACCAGTAATTCAACCCTTGAAAAACCATCATTTCTCATAAGCGCCTTGTCAAGCCGACTGGTATACGTCATACTTGCAGTTGTTGTAAATATTATGATAGTTCTGAAACTGGAGCATTTATTTGGAGCGGTAAGCATTCAACCTTTCTTCTACATTTGTCATTTTTTGAAAAGAACTCAAATTTTTGGCGAAACAGAAATTAATTGATTCAGTATTGGAAGCAAAAAACAGCAGCACTAATTCAACTGATTGAACTGAAAACAATTTGATAACTGACAAAAAAGAGGCTTAGAAAATCAATCGGGTAATTGAACCGATTCCCTGCATCAATCTTTAACAATTTTCTACCGCTTTAGTTACTAGGTCTTCTCCATTCTTACAGTCGAGTTTGGGGTGACTGTTTTATTTATTATGAATAATATGAATAATAAAAAATAAAAATGAGCCACTGTTTTCAATGATCCATTATTATTAATTTAAGCATTTTTATTTTCAGAGTGTAATGGTTCCATTTTTGGCAGTGGTGATTGGACGTTTGTGTACGTCAAAAACCGACGAGGCAACTCAAGGCAACAATATGTTGGTAGCTGCCCTCATACTATCAAATTGCAGGCCTGATTTCGTAAAAGTTATTCAAAGACTCAAGGGTATATTGTCGATCATCGGAAAAGTGTTTCGGGACCTGGCTATATACATTTTCACTTTTGTAATATTATACACGGTGATTTCACCGTACAGAAGCAGTCCCGATGACATATTGCCTATTGAAAAAAACGCGGAAACAATATTCGAGAATGACATGACAATGTAAATTACAGAGGACGATAATCAAGTTACACAAAAATCAATTGATTTCTTATATTTTTCTTCAACTTATCCGTGCTTCTAAATTATTTTTCTTCGATCAAGGACGGACACCCGTACACTTGTAAATACGTCCCATTAATAGTGTCAAGAAAATCACACGCATTTCGCCGATCTCGACGTTATTCGTTGCCTTCTGAGTGTAATATCAATTTGAATAATAAACAATCAGCCTTTTCACATCATTCCTCACTGTGAAAATTATTCTTGTTCGTTATGCAACATTGTCGAGAAATCATTTTGTTTTTGAGAATTATCAACAATGCTACCAAGGTAGCAACGAGACTGGAGTTAAAAAACTGTACAGATCTTCAGTCATACTATCCATTTTCGTCACAGGGTAGAGAAACGTTGAGGTTCAAATAATCGAAATGGAAACAAAGTGGGATTATGTACCATGTATTTCAGACTCATAATACAGGCTTTGTAGAAAAACGCCTCTTCGTTTAGCACGATTACGATGCAGCATTTATCGAAAATGTATGATCTATATTCTGTAAAAAAAGAATGTCATCCTGAAACACCACTCGAGTTTTTCCATAAGGTCGACACAAGATAAAAAACTATAAAGAAAATCTAGCTACTGAAAAAGAACAAAACATTCTCAAATTCTATACCGCACGTCGTACTAACGTTCATGAAAAAATGAAAAAAGAAAAATAACAAAAGAATTTGAATGCGATAAAAAATCAAAAACATGTTCGACTCAATGGTATAACTAGTCATTTGTATATAAAGTATGAACACCAATACACAACTATGGCGAGAGTACAAAGAGTGATTGGTACGTACTGAAGAAACACCCTACTTTCGATGCGATATCGTTTTTTTTCAAAAAGTAAGTTTTCAGGCTTTACAGAATTTTCTTGAGGTATATTTGTTTCAGTCCCAGCGTTTTCATGCTTTAAAGAAGCTTGGCAAGAAACTGTTGGGTGCGCCTGATTATGTTTTGCACAATCTTCGGAGGGAATTGTCTTTTCTGTTTGAACGTGATCAGACTTAATCATAAGGTCTTCAAAGGAAGTCGTTTCAGGTTTTTCCACCATTGGAACATTGACACTTGAAAATAATTTCTCGTCCTTATTTTCAAAGTTTGTCAAAAGTGTCGTTGACGACACGCCATCGTCTTTTTTTTCCTCAATCAACCAGATTTTTTTCGCCAGTTCTTTTTCTATTTTAGTGATCGGGTTTTTTGTCCTTGTGCCCAGACCCGGGTGGTAGTCGGTATCCGAGAATAATTCTTCATTATTCGATGATGAATAATCACCGAGTTTTTCGTATCGGGCAGGGCACGCGTAACCCTATTCGGACTTTGATTTAAGATCTAGACTCCTAAGAGAACTAACGACGTCGAAGTGACCTTCTCGCACCATTTTTTCCTCCCACTTTTTTATGTCCTTTTTGTACTGTTCCATCAATTCTTGCGCCCTGGTTTTGTACTTTTGTTTTTCCTCTGCAGTCACTTCTTGCCATTCCTGAGCCATTTGTCGAGCCCAATCCTTCAACGAATTCAACGAATTTTATTGTTATATTTTAACATGAACAGAATTTTTCAATTACTACAATTTCTTTCAATCATAAAAATCAAGGACTTGAAAATTATATACTGGATGGCAGTGCAAATCAAATTTATCAAGGGGACAAGAATTTTGAAAAATTAGACTCAACATTCAACAAAGATCATTACATTAAAAAATGAGACCCTAAATAATGACATTTTTTATACCCACCGTTCGTGATTGATGTTCTGGCTTCAAGTGTTTCCTTTCATTTAGAAACATGAAAAATACTGTTTGAGGCCTTTTAGGTTTTCCAAATTCGACGAGTTTCTGAAGAAAGAATTCTTTATGGTGATTTCAAAATTTTAGTATTCAGGTTAACAACAAATTAACAGTTCCCTATTGTTGGAGGAAAAATACTTCGCTGTTAAAAAGTCACCTCAGTAACTATTTTTGAAATCATGATAAAAATGACTATTTATTTTTCAAGTAAATTCATTCCAATTCAAATTCAATTCCAATGAATCGTAATATCTTTTCGAAGTGAATAGAAAAAATTATAGATCTATTCAAAACAACTCCAATTCACTAACTTTCTTTAAATCGAGTCTTCTTCGTCTGCTTCTTTTCATGTCTCTAGCCTCCTTGAGTGATTTTCGCTGTTCACTTGTTATGGTTTGTTCATATTCCTTCAACATCTTGTTATAAGTTAACATCTCTTGTTCGTATTGTTCTCGTAAAATCGATTTCTCCTTAGGATCAACAGTCGCCCATTGTTTTGCTATGGTTTTCAGCACAGCACTATATTTCAACTCTGGATGTTGTACCATGAACTTGGGGCGCTCTGTCATTAAATATTTAAAAAATGGAGTCATCGCCCTTTTTGGTCTCTGTGGTAACCCCAGTTGTTCATTTAAATTCTGTTTGCTTCTACCTGGCGTCATGAAAGGTACATTACCACTGATATTCCTAACATTGCTGAAATAATAAAAACTTTATTACGAAATTTGGAAAAGTAATAAAAAAATGTTAAATCATTTCAATCTATATTCATTTTTCAGCATGAATTATTGACATCACGAATGAAGGTCAAATGAATACCAGAGTTGAAAATATTCACTTTTTTGCGCAGAAAAATTCGAGTAAACATCGAAAGATTACTTCTATTCCACATACGAAGTTGACCCTCGGATCATTAAAATGTGATTTAAAAAAAAAATTGAGTTTCAATCATTTTTACCTGATTGACAAAATACCCTTGTAATTTGTACTCGCATTAGCAAGTCCGAAAATTCGCCCAAACCCAGCCATGTTTCATTCGTGCCTTAACCTCTCGTACAATGATCGACGATACCGCGAAAGTATAAGGACCAAACACCAAAAAATAATAGGAATGATGCGAAAACGGTTGAGGAATCGTCGTCGAGATATGAAACAGCAGTATCGTGTCGAGAATCCGAATGTTGGATGCGCGTCCATGAACCAGTTGAACTTATCACTTTTATTATTTCACATTTTTGCACTTTTTTTATCTACTCTGACTCGTTTGGAGGTGATTGTTAGAATAATCCAAAGTTTTGTAGATAACAATAATATTCAAAAATGAATTTATATAAAAACAAGCAGTTTTATAGCCTTCGATTTTTTTCGTTTATTGATGCCATACTAAGTTAAGAATTAGGATCGAAACAATTTAAAATCGTTAGAATAGGTGAAATCTTATAATATTTCAAAATTTCGTTACAGTATCTACAAAAAACAAAGTGATTGGACAATAATCAGCCACATTATTTTCCGCGATTTTAACCTTCAAACATCCAAACTGACCGAAACGCCAAACCCAAACAAATCCAAACCCAAACATCTTTAGCTGCTTTTGTGCGCGCGTTGTTATCGTTATGACTACGTTTATACGGCCCTCTTATTCCGGTTTAGTTATATCAATATAGATATACAAAATGCACATCTGTCGATATATATAAATATACCCGTCTGTACATACAAAACCGGAATAAGAAGGCCGTATAAACGTAATCAATTTCACCGAAAGTCATAAAACGTAGTGCAGAGTGCAGTTTAACTCTGAAAGTCGAGAATTCAAAATTAGTCAGCTATGTTCACGGAGGTAGTGGAATCACCCCTTCTAGTACAAATATCTCTAGCACCAAAAAAGTTTATAGAAAGCAACCAGTGGGACTGAAAAAAAAACGGTAGAACACACGAATAACAAAATGCATTCTAAGTAAAGGATTATTTATTTAATCCGACTCGGTGATTTTTCACCGGTTTTATGTTGTGTAATATAAAAAAGATAACACGAAATACAAAAGTGTGACTTCCATCATTTTTTCTTATCTTAAAAGCGTCGATCACCCACATCAAAAACTCTCTTGCGGCTTGCGGTATGATCATTCGGGTTAATCGGCCGCACGTTTTTCTATTCAAACGCAACATTTGGATAAATCCCGTTCGGCAAGTTGTGTACACAAGAACGTGTTCGTCTGACGTGGCTAGCTGATAACATTAGTGGAGTGTTCTTCAGAGTACATATATAAATTGTCGCACTATATCGCGACTAAAAACACGAACCATAAAACCCGTGAACATTAAAGTAAAAGAAAACGGTTAACCGGATTAAAAATGACGAAATTAAACGAGGCCAGCTGGCCAAGTCGTGGGTTACTCGTGAAAATAGCTCTGGGTCTTTTTGTTCTTGTTATTCTTCTTGATTTACCGGTGCTTTGTCAAACTCATTCGCACGAACACGAAGAACCACCAAGTTTCAAATATTCTAAGGAAGCGAATGTGAAACCGCATGATCACGATCATGATCACCACAAAAAGGTCGATTCGAAAGCCAAATTTACTGCCGAAGAAGAACAGAACATGATATTCAAAGCTATGGGTTCAACACTCTTAATATCAGCTGCTCCTTTCATTCTTCTCTTCTTTGTTCCCTTGGACAACAGCAAAAAACGTCAACCCCTTTTGAAAATATTGCTCAGTTTTGCATCCGGCGGTTTACTTGGCGACGCTTTTCTGCACTTAATTCCTCATGCCCTAATTTCTCATTCTCATGATTCTTCTGAATCACACTCTCACTCGCATTCCCATTCTCATTCTCCGGATTCTCAAGAATCAGCCATCCATGGGCATGATATGTCTGTTGGATTGGGAGTTCTTCTTGGCATCATTACTTTTCTGGTCGTTGAAAAAGGTGTCAGACTTATCAAAGGTGACCATTGCCATTCCCACTCTCACTCAGACGATGACAGCGCTAAATCTACCAAGAGTAAAAAAGACTCCGGAAAACAAAAAGGAAAATCAGACAACGGGGCTGCTAAAGATTCTAAGGGAGATATCAAAATTGCTGGCTATTTGAATCTTGCTGCTGACTTTTTGCACAACTTTACTGATGGCCTTGCCATTGGTGCCAGTTATCTTGCCGGTGAAACTGTAGGATACGTTACAACCTTCACCATTTTGCTTCATGAAGTCCCGCATGAAATTGGAGATTTTGCTATTCTCATACAGAGTGGATGTAGCAAGAAAAAGGTAATTATTTTTGTGTTTTCAAATTTTTAATAATTCATTTTTTGTCATGACTTTGTATTACTCTCCATTGTTAATGTTGCCACTTTTGTTATTGGGAATCCATTAATGCCTCGCAAGAAACGATGTTTATGACAGACGCAATTCAACAAATTTTTTCTTAGAAAGTTTTTGGATTATTTTAATACATGTACTAATATTAGTATCTTCCAATTCAACAAACCAAATTCCATTATAGATTACAATCACATCTAAATTTGACGAGAAGAGAAATAAAATCAGATTTTGTAGTTTCAATACCAAACTATTGGTCAGGATTTTATTTCTTTTGAGTTTTTTACAGGGAGACTACTAATTCATTTTTTTAATTGAAAAATTGAATTATTGGCTATACTATCCAATAGAAAATTTAATTACTAGTCAATTTTCTCTAATCGTGTTTTTCAACAATTTCTAGGCAATGTTGCTTCAACTGGTGACAGCTCTTGGTGCCTTGTGTGGGACTTATGTATCTTTATGGGCTGGAGGAATGAGTAAGAAAATCACGTTACCCAAAATATCAAAAAATGTCACTAATTTTAGAACAGAAAAATAAACCAAATCCAATCAGTTTTGAGAAAAGAAACATAAAGTTGTATGAATTTTCAGGTGATCTTGCCACATTGTGGATTCTTCCGTTTACAGCAGGTGGTTTCATTTACATTGCGACAGTCTCCGTAATCCCTGAGCTTCTTTCGGACACGAAGTTCTGGCAATCTGTGAAAGAGATAATCGCTCTTCTTTTCGGTGTTTACATGATGGTACTGATAGCTCAATACGAATGAGAAAAAATTAATTTTTTCAAACTCAGTTGAAACATAAAAAAAACGATTCTCGATCATCGAGAAAAATTATACCAGTTATTTTATCCTTTTTACAGAGATATTGTATAATTAAAAACCGATCGTCAGTTGGTGTGAGATGAACAAAAAAAGCTGTAGAAAGGATTTGCCTTGAATCAAAAAAATGTTTGAGTAGTTATATTCACTCGTTTTTCTTCAATATCTACGAACATTCAAGTGAAAATTTGAATGTTAAATTTACTCTTCAATTGAATTTTTTTCAGGCTAATTCCTCTTTTCTGCAGTTTTATCCCTTTTTCTCAACGCAATGTATCATACGTAGAAATGTATAGTAACATTTGTACAAACACATATACAGCAAATAAGCATTACAATCATCAAATTCGCCACTATCATTTTCCATGGCGACAACAGCAAAAATGTTATTTTTCTCTTTTGAAAAGCAATTGCGACAATGTTTTTTCGACTTCAAAGTAACGAACTTATTTTTGATACGTTTTTCAAACGTATTTTCGAGATGTGTACACAATTTTGACTTTCGATTACTATGCATCCTTTTTGTATAGCTATTGAACCGTTTGTAAATTTTCATAAAGTTTTTTTTCGTTCTATTAAAAAGAGATGAAACTATATATTTTTTCAAATGTAAATTGACCTCGTGACCGCCGATTCTCGCGTAACTATCATTTCCCACAGGCTGTGTTCGATCATTGATATTATTACTATATTACTATCGTTGAAGGCAAACTGTTAAGATATATAAATATTCATCGTCGATTCTGACTAGAGTTTTAAGTTTTTTTTTTCATTATGTACATATTCCAGCGAGAATAACAATATACATACATATATATGTATATATGAATAAAGTAAAAGAGACATAAAGAATCAATAAATAAAAAATGAATTTAATGTTTGCCTAAGAGTGATTTAAATATTTTTCTTTTTCTAAGTTTTAAGAAACTGTTTGACAGTTTTGAGGCATTCGTTGGCTTCGTCAAGACATTCTTGATTATTTCTGGTAGTGGCTATTTTCCGGCCTTCTTCACAAAACTTTTTTGCCTCATTGTAAAGACCTTTCTTTAAATAAACACCTCCTAAATTAACGTGAACAGCTCCAAGATCTTGCATATCAGGTAACTTCGTGCCTATTATCAAATGACATAAAAAACCATTCGATAAATAGAATGTACGGCGTAATTCAGTACGTGAGAAATTACGACTTATTTTTGTCAAGATTAGTCACGGTAATTCGTGAGAATTTTTTCTTACCGATTTCTGCTGCGCTCGTGAGATAATTAATCGCTTGCTCGTCGTCGCCCGCAAGGCAACTTATCGTTCCGAGGTCATTGAGCAATACAACCGTTTGTTCGTGCTCTCGGCCGTGTACTTTTAAACAAACTTTATAAGCTTGCTCAATATTTTTCAGTGCTGTACCGAATTTTGACTGGCTTAAGAGCATTTTTGCATACCAATCGCAACTCATGGCCCACAAGACCAATACGTCCTCATTTTCTGGTTCTTTTTCCATTTGGTCTTGCAAACTTTTCAAACAAAACTCGTAGCCTTGCTCTGCTTTTCTAAATTATGGACATCGTTATCAACACTGATAATGAATTAACAAGAAATATTAACAACTCGACAAATCCTTGAGACATCTTAGTATTTTTTAAAATATTTTCAATTTTCAAATTTCTCTTATTGGAAAGTAAAAATATTTCGGTATTCCAAATCTCAAGGAATATTGAATCATCACAGTTATGTTTTGAGTAACTTTCGATACAAACAAATGGTTTACAGTTATTTCATCGATTGAAAAATTTTGAATTGTTAAAATTTGAAAATGTCTCACTCAAGGTCTCCCATGTGCTGGAAAAGCTTAGCCATTTTCAGACTAATATGAACAATTTTAATGTCGTCCTTAGGAGTGCCGGTCGAAATTAATCTCTGCATCACTGATACAAAGAGAGTGTTGGCTTTTTTATAATCACCAACTTCAAACGCAAGATTTGCCATGATGTCGTAAACATAAGTTATTCCTTCGTAATGCTGAAGAGCTTGAGCCTGTCTCAGGGCTACGTGTAGCATTTGTTCAGCTTTTTTGTAGTCTTCTTTCTGCAAAAGAAAATATACAAGGGAGAATAGTATCAATAAAATAGTAGAAAATGTATTTTTTTGGTCGAATTTTTACCTGTATTAACCAAATGGATCTTTTGAGGGTCATTATGAGTTCAGGAATTGGATCTTCCTCCTCGTCACCCCATTTGAACAGACTCATCAATACCCCACCAGCTGGCAATAGAAAATTCGAACGGTCTCTGAATGTACCTCTGCTTTTGTGATCCCTGTACGAATTTCCTGATTCGGTTTGTATCAGGATTTGACAAGGTTTTTTCCAAACACGATGAACCCTTGTGTTTATTATTGGACCTTGAAAATGATTTGCTGCCTTTTGGAAAAATCTCCAATTTTTGATGACTACTTTTTCGAAATAATTCATATTTTTCTTCTCAGATTCAATCTGTCAGATATTTTTATATTTTTATAATATCTTCCGCTCGTTTGTTCTGTTTATTTTGAGGAAAAGTAAATGTTTTAATATCAGATTGATCGTTTCCATGTCATTTTGGAAAATTTCCTATTTTGAAACATACACACAATAGAATTTTTTGTGGATCACGATAATTATATTTTTATCTTGTACGAAATTTCGTTGCGAAATCTAATGACTTTTCAAAACTTTTGTCGAATATTCAAAAGAATTCAAAAAGATTTCGTGAATGCGCTTGATCTACTACTGCATAGTCAACAATGGTATTAGATTAGTTTAATCACTTCTTCGCTTATTAACACCTGTCAAGTGAAAAAAAAGTCGAATGAAATGTAAATTCGCAATAGCACTTCAATTTTTTTTCGAGGTTATGTTTTCGTTTCTCGTGACGACCTTGGCATTCGTGTCGCACTTGCGAGTGAAAATGCTGATGTGGGAATTTCGATTACATCAAAAATCGTGCCCTATTTAATTTGTTTTCCCTTACATATATAATGTATACAATTGGAGGTCGTTGGTCCGGGATTGGGAAAGGATCGATTTTTGCTTCATAATAAAATGTATGTACAAAATACGTTGATCGGCTCGACATTCAAGGCGCACAGGTAAATGAGAAATAAGAGGCCGTAGAATGTATAGGCGAAAGTTTTTTTTCAAACGTCTCTTTCCCACCAAATCTTCAGGTGTTAAATAATAAGAATACATTCTTCCACAAAATGAGTTACGTCATTATACGATTCGTTGTCCTATGTGGGACCATGAAAAAAGTGAATGGTTTTAAAAAAATGTTGCATTAGGCGGTTCGAAAAATTTTGAACGACGCGAGAGTATAACATTTCAATACGCGTTTTTCATTATTTCATCCTTGGAGCGCTTTGATCGTTTTTTGAATTCGAATTCTGAGAATGACGGAAAATTCGATGAAAATGTAAAAATCATATAAAATATTGGATTGACTTATAAAAAAATGCGCAGGTAGCGGTCCGAGCGAGCCTGATTTCGCAGTGGTGAGTGCTGTATCGTATCCCCTCTGTCCGTTAAACAGGTAGGTGGTAGGTATATACATATTTGATACGTTAGTATGTATAAGCAACATCGCAACAGGAAAACACGCAACGTGCCTCCTGTAACATACGTATACATATAACTTTTTCTTCGTTTTTTTTTTATTCCGTGCTGGTGCCTCTGTCGAGACACGATTGTGTGGATTGTGTGTGCGGGTTGAGTGTGGTGTTTGTCGCTGGAACGGTCATGAGACAACCCAACGCAAATCAGGTACAATAAAATTCTAGAAATATAAAAATAAAAAAAACGACATTTTTACATTAAAAAAAACGGCATACAGTGAACATGGAAATGAAAGAAATGGAATTTTAAATGTAACTCTATCGAATTGAGACCGGTAGATACTGAATGCTGTTCGCGGTTGCTTATTTTATACATCTTGGGTATTTTATCTCTGATATCGCGTGGAGGGAAAAAATGTTTCACCGTGAATCAAGTTTGTTTGGCATATTTCGATCGCAATAAATTACACATACAAGTGTCACGAGTGCGCGCGCCGCAAATCGTTTATAATCGCTGCTTTTATGAACTCATTTTTTTCGATTGAATATTTTTTACAATTATTATTATTATCTCTGTCTCTCTCCTGATCGTATACCGTGTAGACACACGCTCAACTATATTTGTTCAATACATTCGAGCATTGTGTTCCTCCCGTCATTTGGATAAAAGCACGAGAACGTTTTATGTGCTTAACAAATCAAGTTTGATGGAGTGGGGCACTCCTTGTTTTATCGAAGCACACAAAAAAAATTATGTGGATCCTCTATCTTTGCCCCAATTTTGTTGATGTCACATCGTATTGTCACATCTGTGGTTATTGGTCATTAACAGTAATTTAAAACTCGATTATATATTCACAGTTGCGAGTATGACAAATCTTCAAAGAGGATAAAAGTGAACGAGTGAGAAAAAAAGTATCGGAAAGCACAAATCGGTAAATTTTTGGGTTAAAATGAGTTCCGCAGCTGCAGTCGTATCCACAGATGCAACAGACAATGCGGTTGTTCCTAAAGGCGGAGAGGTAGCTACAAAGCCTAAAAATTGGGTAAAATTTGAGGAAGATCCTCCGCCAGCCAAAATCGCTGCTCCAATTGCAAATTCCCAAGGAGCAGCGACTGAAGAAGCTCAAAAAGCAAGAGTGGCCACTCCTGCAGTGATAAAGCCAGAATCAGTTGCTGTGAACGTGGACAAAATAGCCAAAGCTGTTGAAAAATCAGACGCTAGAAACAAGGATACAAACGAATACAGTGGTGCTGTGATAGCAACTGAATCCGTCCAAATAAATCTTGACAGATCGGGACTCAACCGTTCTGTATCTTCTGAGAGCCCAGAAATCAATGTGCCTTCTGATATTCGCGTATCGGATCCTAAAAGCGCGTCGCTCAAAACCATTGATCTTAGAGATACTACCAATGGTCGGAACACTGTAAGCAACGTCATTTCCACTCCCATTGGCAATATAAGACAAGGATTCGCTAATGGCGATACCATCGTTACTCTCTTGCCTGTTAATACCAGATGGCCATGGATTACACCAGCAAAATTCAGGCCCGAACTCGTCCCTGAAGAACTTATGGCTCAGGGGCTCACTGTAAGTTCTTTTCACTAATAATATTTCATCATTTTATAAACTTATTAGACAATCAGACAAACAATTATAACAGATAATTATAATCAGCTCTAAAATTGTTTGGAAAATTCTTTTCAAACACACTTCATAATATTCTTTATTTTTTGCTCCAACTCTATTATTTGTACATCCTTAAATTGAAGAGAAAAAAAAAAACAGTCCACAAAATTGTATAAGATTCCTGGTGTTTGATGAAAATTCATATTTCACTTGTAACATTACAAATTTCAACGATTTTTCGGATAGTTCGATTAAATATCAATTTATTATTAATCGTTATTTTGCAATAAAAACCAGGAAGTCAACCAAAAAATAATAACTATCATTTGCACTTATTGTGTTGAAGTTCGAATTTTCGTTTTTCAGCTTACGGTGGAGGATTACGTGCACATAATGGAATTGCTCGTGAACGACGTGCGTTTCAACATGTACAATATTTGCTACAAAAGAATTCTAGTGCTGTGGATATTTACAGCATTTGTCATACTTCTTGGTCTTCTTTTCTCCGGTGTAACTGGGCTGACTCTTTTTGGTCTTGGAATAATGTGGCTTATATTGAATGCTGCAGCGATATTTCTCTGCATGTTCATTAAGATAAAACTCAATCACAATTTGGAGAAATGCATGGCACAGGTGAACAAGCACTTGTTACGTCACAAAATTATTCTCGGATTGGATGACCGAGGAAAAATATCGTGCCACAAAGTCAATCTCTGTTTCATATACTTCGATACTACGGATTGCGTCGTAAGTTGAACAAATTAAAAAAAATTTTTTTGAATATTCGGCACGATCTCGGTTTATAGTTAAAGTGACGATATTTGAAGACGACGAAATAAATGTTATAACGCTTTTATATATTCTCAATTCAGAAAAAACTTCAAGAAGTAATCGAACGTGAAGAGCGAGAAGGTAGGATTCTCGGTGGAGATGAGAGTAGTGAAAATCGACGAAGGCAAGAATTGCAGCAGAGAATGGACATCGACGATAGCGATATTGTTATTCAGGGAAGCTCGACCACTCGATTATCTCGTAAACAGGTGAGTTCTAATTGTCGCTAATCATTCAGTCCCATATCTCTTTGCACACTGCAGTTATTCTTCAAAAGTCTGTATTTCACTAGGCCATTGCACATTTCGTATTGAGGATTTACTGGCTAAATAAGGAAATCGGGGAAAAAAATGAAGATTCATTTTAGCTGATAAACATTGTAGAAATCAAAGAGTTTTCAACTTTTAGTTTTAAAATATTGGATTTTATCGAAGGAGCTTCGAGAATAAGAAAACTAAAACTTTCATGCTTTTAATGATGAAATACTTACTCAGCAACGTTATTAGTAACAAATCAAAGTTCGAAATTTCTCGATGTTTTTCCGTTTACGCCATTGAATTCTTAATCAAGTAGCATATACTAAGTTTCATTACAATCCACTCGCTAAATTGATGTTGTATTTATTTTGGAAAAAACATTCGTTCTGCATCAAAAACGGTGTATAGGGTAAAAGTGAGCAAGTATTATGCCGATATATACAACGCTGGGGAAAGGATTATCTTCGCCGTCGTTTGGACTGGACGGTCGATGAGGAGGGTGGTAATCCAAGTTGTCCTCGTCATCTCGCTTCGTCCCTGTGTCCCTGTCAATACATTGAGGAATGGTTACGCAATAAGCCACGTGTTCAAGGACGGGATTTTTGTCCGAGATGGAGCAGTTTCCTGCGAGACCGTGGTTTCTGACGATTCGAAGTTGCGTTTTGCACGAAAGAATCGCGATTGATTTTTCGAGGGGCAACAGAAGCGATTTTTTCTGCCCCGTTTTTTTCCACATAACAACAAATTTGATACATCACACCCTCGTATTATAGTGAATTTAGGTAGTAAAATAATTTTGATCTTTAACCAACACATTCCAGATACGAATCAACGCGACGAACGAGCGATTCTCACTTATCAAGGATAACGCGTACTTAAAAAAGCTCTTTAACTATCCAGAGGATAGCGTCGTTTTTTTACAGTCATAAAACGGCTTATAAAGTCGATAGACGTGTTAATTAATTTTAGGAGCAAATTACCAATTGCTTGTATCGCACTGTATTAATATTTATATATCTATTTTTTGATATATTTTAATTTTACAATCGCGACGATTAAGATTTCCGGTACGGTGAGTCAGGCGGAAGATTTCGGGATCGTTATTTTCGTTGTTTTTAAAACTGTTTTCGATAAGCCAGTTGCTCAGCAGATTTATAGAATCCTTACAATTTTTAAGGAAACTAGACGAACATTCCGATACTAATTATTTCAGGCAATTGCGAATGCTCCATTATCCATTACTCTGGCAATCGTGTTACTAATCCAGCGTACGTTATTTTAGCTAATGCATCATAAAGTATCTTCCTACTTCATACATTCGAAGAATAATGTGATAAATCTGCAGTTTATTACTGTAATCGTAACGCATTATTTTCACGTTTTTTTCTCTGAAGTCACGATGTGTGCTAATCTTGTTGATTGAAACTCACGCTTTTACGCTTTTCTCACCGCTTTGGTATCTCGTTCGCAAAATATTCATGTCTAAACATCTTTTTATGTTAGGTTACTATCATTTTTTTGTGTCCTAATCGTCCCTACCCTCGGTCTTCTCGACCCAAGTGCATAACTCTCAAAGAATTGATGCTTTCTCCATGTTTTTTTAGCTTACAACAAAAATTTCTGGCCCGAGTCGAAATGACCGTTTAATAGTACCATAGGATTTTTTAAGAATTTGTGTCTTGATGCTTTTAATGAATTCTATCGCTTGTGTCTTATTGAGCTTTGCTCCCTTTGTTGAAAACGGTGATGGTGTCTGTGTTGGCAGGAGCGGGCGGAGCTGCTGTTGCTGAGATATGCATCGAGATGGGCGCGTCATTTCGTGCGGCACAGACTCGATTTGGTAATAGATTCGCAGGAGCGCAATAGAGGCATCGGTGGACAATCGGTACCTCCGCGTCACTGCGTCTCCGCCCGCTGTCCTTGTCAATATATCGAGGATCATCTTAAATACAAGCCCAAAGGCAAGTTGACAGTACGCAAATTTTTCACACTACCGGATTTCGGTTTTAAATAAACAACCGAGATAAAATCAATCCGCACTTCCATTATGCACACTTAACGATTCCACTGGAGTTTACCAACGCCAAGCATCAAGATTCATTAATTCATTTTCAAGGGATTTTAATGAAATCAATACTATTTATTATTTGCCCAATGTTGAAAAATGGTTTTGGAATAATCTCGACGCAACTGCTAAAAGGAGTGTTCAAATGATGTTCTCCTTGTGCACATGTTCCTGACGAAACTCTATTTTGGAACAAATTTTGTTATACTGAACTTTCAAAATAGAATAAGTTGCCCTACCATTTGCTTTGCCCACTTGGTTTTGAGACAAAAAAACCAGTTCTGTTTACCAGATTTTCAAAGCGAACGATTTTGAGGTTAACAAGATAAAATAGTTGAGCCACGGGGCCAAGAGTTTTTATTGAAATTGAGTTTGATCGGTCGACAGATGCAATTTGTCATTTTATGTCCAGCGTAATTGCATTTTACACGCCGCTGCCTTTCTGACAGTCAACTTGTACGAGATTCTTGTAGAATTCAATTGAAACGATGGCAGCTCGTAACGTTAATATTTTTGAATTTATAACGTTGACCAGTGATAGTTGCAGAGACCATTTGATATTTTTTTTTTCTACAAAAGTTTCTTTCATTTGAGAAGATTGAATTTCTTAAATACGCTTGAAAAATAGGTTTATTTAGTACTGTGAGTACTCAGTTATCTGACAATCAAAACCAATCATTAAGAGCTTTCTTTATCGATAAAGAAAATCAATTATTGAAAATAATTTGTTTTCTTATATAAAAAAATATGGTAAGGTGATCATAACATTAAAGTAGACATAATTAATGTGCCTTGTACCGTGCCTTTCTTCCATCGTTGTACTCTACCGCAAAGAGCTTAAAAATTTTTGACTAAACAATATATTTCTCCTGCCGATAGTAAACGAGGAAATATTTTAACGGTGGTGGATTTGCTGTTGCTTTATTTTTCATTGGACCTGACTAAAATAGATAACATCTAGCCATGGATGGAGACTCTTTCCTTGTCTTTTTGCACTGGCTTACTCGAATATTGAAAACATACGAGAATATTTTGTACGAAGAGTGCAAAAATGAGAAAACAAAAAAGTGTATGAGTCGATCGTACGGTCTATCTGATCCGGGAACAATTAGTTAAGAAAATGCCTTTATATACGTTTCTAATGATTTACACACTTTTCCACGTTTTATTTATCGTCTATTTGAAGAGCGATGCGTCCATTTTTTGACATTTTTGTTTGCGCATCGGTGACTCGTGATAGCAAAATGTATTGACGATTGTTTTTAAACGATTTGAAGTTCGACTTTTTTACTTATCAACGTTTTTTTTGTTTTTTGAGAAGTCTGGCGAAAAAAATGAAACAAAGTACCTTAAACGCAACAAAATTCAATAATTGTATGTGTATGCGTGTCGTAAATGTTATTTCTTTCATATTGTTTAAATCCGTCCTAAATGAAATTGTAAATTTCATTGAATAACAAAATGAATGAGAAATATAACGATGTCTAAATTAATATATGAATATTATATGTATTAATAAGCGGCTGACTTTTATACTGTACTTATCGTGTACTTATATCAGCAATTCGATACTTACTATTATAATAATAAATCAAATATCGTGAACATTAAGAATAGAACACGAGAAGTACGATCGTTGATAAAAGTTAGAAGAAAAAAAAACGATCCAATCAATGGTTATTGCACAAATGTTATCGCGTCCGAATAATAACTAATTAACAAAGCAATCAATATGAAAATATAAATGCATATATATATTTATGTATACACACATGTATTTCTGTTGGAAGATTTATTAAATATTGATCTATTCATTCATCAAGTAAAAATCTTTTTTGTAGTTTTAATCGGATGAAAAATACTCTGTCAAAAGGGCCTAAATTCATTTTTTGGTAATCTGTACGAGTTAAACGTTGTTACTAACAAAAAAATGATACTCGCACGCAGCTGGACAAAAGGTGGAACAAATATCTGTGCTCTCTCACAGGCACGCTTTGAACACTTAAGAATCGTTCATTATCATCCAGAGCGTAAGTACTGTCAAGCTCCCAAGGTCCTAATTTTGGATCCTAATCCCTTCGCTTCCTGTCACAGTTTATTGATCACACCCAATTTGCTATTTTTACATTGTATATTCCCTAGCAAGTCTTTATAACGGACTTTCTCTCTGGAATAGTAAATCCAATCTAATTCTTTTTCCCCGCATACAATGATTTTTACGTATAGAAAAAAATAACAAAAAATGACAATAACTCTTTTCCACTCATTAGTGTACGTCACAATACACAAAAATCTTAACTCACCACGAATGGAATTATCTCCCTGCTATTTTTGGGTTAAATTTTTCAGGATAAAATGAAAAATAAATATACCCTGCTTGTATTTGTGAGTGAACATTTTCCAGGCTTAAGCGTTCTATATAATCTACATGAATATTATGATCGGCTTTTTTGTACAGGCAAAATTTTTCAGGATATAATCACTCAATAAAAAAAATAAAAAATTTCATTTAATCCTGTATGCATTTGAGGATGTGTTGTCTTTCAGGAAATAATCTTGAGTTACCAAACATTTTTCAGGATATCCACCTGGTTTCACGTGGTGCGCTTATCTTAATGATCCTGCGGTTCGTTACGATCCAACTACACCGCCTTATTAGTATTCTTAAGAGAATGCAACTTCTCTGCATTTTTGTTCAAACACATAGTAATTCACAGGGAATTGGTTGTAGTCGAAATGCATTTTTTGGTTTTTCATCGTTCAAAGGGATGTGTATACCTATTACTTTAAACAGTATTATGGAAATGCGATTGATTTGTTTTTTGTGAATCAGATTTTTGTGATACTTTTGGAGCATATTATTTAAATATTATTTTGGAGCTGAGATGAATTACTAAACAAAAAATATTCTATGGATATATGAGATTTTACATAGAAAAAATTGTCGTGCCTTTACGAATCCGAACTGTGTACCCTGAATTTTGTC
Source organism: Venturia canescens (assembly GCF_019457755.1). Lineage (NCBI taxonomy): Eukaryota > Metazoa > Arthropoda > Insecta > Hymenoptera > Ichneumonidae > Venturia > Venturia canescens. The sequence goes on from NC_057425.1 coordinate 8,498,065, forward strand.
AACGTGCCTTTTTCGTCAGGAAATTTTAACAGCAATTCAATTGATCTATAATTGCTCCTAAAAAATAATTATAGCATTGAAATGTCACAGCGAGCACATATCAAAAGTTTATACGCTGTGGCATATAAATATTGTGTTAGGTGGATAAATATATTACCTGTTGATATTAGCAATAAGGATTGATGCAATAGCTCGAAATTCCGAAATTACCATGTCGATACTATGTGAAAAAATGTTTTAAAGAGTTTTAATTTTTTCTACTTTCTGGTGAGACATTTTTTAATGCGTCATTGTATTGAGATTATTTTTTTAACTACTGTCATTTGGCAAAGGTTTTTTGAACTTTTATGAAAAATTGCGAAGATTTTAAAGAAGCAACTACTCACATCTGTTGGTCAAAATCTACAAAAGAAATTTTCTTGACCGATTATTAACATTTCCACACAATGAAAAAAGTTGCGTCTCTATTGATGCATACAAAATGGAAAAAATGAGTCAGAAAAACTTAATGATTCTCCTTTGATGTTGCATAATTTTCGTCAAATTTATACACTTTCGACTTTGGCTAGACTTGGTAATATTTTCTCTATATAATAATAAAAAATTGAGAATAGCCATACCGTCCATTGACTAAATTATTGCAATATTGCTACTATTTTCAAGAAGTTTTGCCAGATAATTTCGCGATATATTGCTAATCAATATATTTTTTCCTTATTGTTTTGGAAACCATATTCGGGCATCCCATCCTCTGCCACTTGAATTTCGACAATTGTTCAATTAGTACATAAATTTAATAGTAATCATAAGAATGCTGAATAGATTGGAGTAGGGTATCGAATTGTAGAAACTTTTTGTCATTCCCAGTTGAGCACAAACTGTGTTAGTTTTTAGTATGATAGATTATATCAAAAATATCGATTATGTTTTGTTATAGATGATTAATTAGATGGAGAAAAGGACTTGTACTCAATTAGTATTGGAAACAAAAAACAATAAAAATGAAATTAATAAAACAAAATATTGATTTATCGTCACTCTATCAAAGCTGCTTGAGCTTGGCCTTTTATTTCTTGTGCCAATTTCATAATATCTTCATCTATAGCCTTGAGAGCATCAATGTTTGCTCGAAGCTTTTCATCCAGTATCGTTAATACTTCATTCACGTCCAAATATGTCTGAACTTTTTTATACACATTGACAGGATCATTAGCATTTGTGGGAAAATGTAAATCTTCTCCGTTCGATTTATCTGAAAAGAAATTAGTATAAAACATTCAATGAATGATTCACTATTATGTTGACTAAAAAGTTTGTCTGTAGCATACTTTTTTGAAATTTGCATGATTTTTTAATTTTACTTTTAATACACTCAATGTGAGATTGAATGATTTCATGATCATTACCATTTCTGACAATGTTGAATGCAACATCAGAATTGTTTGCGTTTTTGAGATCTTCGATTATCTGTTCAGGCAATGGATGTGGAGGTCTCGGTGGAATAACTCTATTTTTTTTATTGCCGAACATTACTCTTTGGATTAAATAGTTAACAACGTTGACAATGATCGTGGATTATTAAAATGCGCACACGCACTGCTGTCAAATTCGAAATCGAGGTTATGTACAGGGAAATGGTAATTTTCCAGTCGAGCAAAACGTTCGGGTTACGTTATTACGATTCCTTATTCACTAACGAAAAATCTACTATCGAGAACAGTCAGTTAAAACTGAGGAATTACAAAAATATATCTATTTTTACGGCATAAAAATTTAGAGTAAATGTATGTTTATTTTTCATTTTACAATTTGAGGTTACGTTCGCACGTCAAAAGGAATAAAACAATATAATAAAGTTGGAATGACCAATTCCATTTTTGCCTACCAATGATTCACATGAGCTTCTACCGTTGGTAAGTAATAAAAGGTATTTCAAAAAAACTCGTAGTTCGTTGTATTGCTGTGTCCAGCATGTGGCGCCAGTTATTCGTCAGCTGCCGCGCGCCGAGTGTACTTGCAAAATAATAAAAAAGACGTGGGCCACAAAACAGGAGTTCGAAGCTCGAATGACAAAAGCAAGGTTGGCGGTAAACCGACAAACAAAGAAAGCGTGCGTGCCCAAGAAACGAACGAACAAAGAGAAAACAAGTATAATTTTGTTTATACCGGAAGTGGCTGTTGGAAGTGTGCTTGGCAAAAACCGTTACTGTTCGGGAAAAATCAAAATTGCGAGTCAAATGCAATACGTCGTCTATAAATAAATGTTGAACAAAAATGCCTGCGGCGGTTATTTCACCGGGTGACAGTCACGAGAAGGAAAATCATTACGATGAAATTGACAATGTACTGAGTACGAATATGAAAAAAAAAGCCTTATTGAACGGTAAGAATAGCAACGAAATTAATCAGTCAATCAACATAAGTTCAGAATCCACGCTTCGAACAGGCAATGTCGAGGAAACCGAAGACCCGGACGTTCCCAGAGCTGCCGAATGCGGCTCGTTTGATTCGTCAGAAGAAAAAGCCCTTCCAAAGCCTCGTGGCCTGCGTCAAGGTAGTAGTGAAACTAAAACCCGGAGCTTTCGTTCTAGAAAACCCTTTCTAAACAGTGAGCGTTCAATAGTGGGAATGTTTGCTGCACAAGAAGCAAAAAGGAAAAATGGCGAGTCCAAAAAAGAAGGTGAACAAAACTTGCTGATGTCAGATATCAAAGATCCACCAGCCGTTGAACAAGAAACCATTATCAAAGAGGAAAAACCTAACACAAACAGTACAGATAATGAAGCAGATGACGAAATTGAGTTTCCTGTTGAAAAAAAAATCAAAACTGAGGCAGATGCAAAAGATGCAAAAGCCACGAAGAGTCAAGTCAAAAAGGCTCCCGAAGCCCAGTCGAGATGTCAAATTTGTAGGCAGAAATTGGCAGAAAATGAAATACAATTATATCCAGGGCATCCCAATGGAGCTATGGAAGAGTTTGTCTCTCTCACTGATCCCCGATTATCTCTGTTTACTGGCAATGAAGAAGCTATTTTTGAGAGCGATGAGAGGCCTCAAAACAAGTTGACACATTTCAGGTACGGTCATTTTAGAAGTAGACACTGCTTCAATCTATACCATTACTATAGTCAAATAAGTAAAATAATAGTATGAAAATTTGAATGGAAGTTTTTTTGAAGTGTTAATTCTAGAAAATGACCAATTTTTATAATTTATTTATTCAATTTACAGTGTATATGACAAAAACGGTCACTTGTGTCCTTTCGATACTGGCCTCATAGAGAAGAATGTACTGCTTTATTTCTCGGGTTACATGAAAGCAATTTATGAAGAAGATCCGAGTCCAGAGGGTGGTGTACCAACAAAAGATATGGGGCCGATAAATGAGTGGTGGGTTTCTGGTTTTGACGGTGGTGAGCTCGCTCTAATTGGCTTCAACACAGCTTTCGGGGAATATATTTTGATGGAACCGTCTGAAGCCTACGAACCTTTCATGGCTGCTGTCAGAGAGAAAATTCATATGAGCAAAATGGTGATCGAATTCCTACTAGACGAGGTAGATCCGACTTACGAGGATCTCGTGAACAAATTACAGGTAATCAAGCAGGAAAATAGTAATATTTGGCGGATACTTGAAAATGAGTAAATTATTTTGAAATTTGTTTATTTCAGACGGTCGTACCTCTTAAAGGTTTGGCTCCGTTCACCGAAGATTCGTTGCTCCGACACTCTCAGTTTATTTGTGATCAAGTTCTCTCGTTCGACCAATCAGCCAATCCCGAAGATCCTCTGTTAATCACAAGTCCGTGTATGCGAGCTCTCGTCAATCTCGCTGGAGTCACTCTTGGCAAAAGATTGGCTAGTCGTAGAACCGAACGCCTTCAACAAAAGGCGAAAAAACCATCATGGACTAAAGCCACTACCACTCAATTGGTCAATAACATGTTTGAGACTTTCTTCACTGAACAATTGGCTGAAGATAAGGTCAAAGAATCAGGGGTTAGTATATACTTTGATAAATAAAAATTAAACACCAAATTAGCATAATTCAAAGAGAATTTGAGGAGACTTGAAACAATTTGAAAAATATTCATAGGAATTTCATGATATTTGGAAAGATTTGGATGGGTGCAGAAGCACAAAGTGTTTGGGTTTGTTTGTTTGGGTCGATTATTTTATACTCCATTTTATTTCAGGGTCCAAGAAGAAGAAGGTGCGGAGTTTGCGAAGCCTGTCAACAATCTGACTGCGGTGCATGTGCAGCTTGCAAAGACATGACAAAGTTTGGTGGCACAGGAAGAAGCAAACAATCTTGTGTACAACGTCGATGTCCAAACATGGCACTTCAAGAGGCAGACGACTCTGACGTAGAGGACGAGGAAGAGTATCGAGCTTTAACGCAAAACATTCGTGAAAATACGCATGACAAAATCATAAAATCGCTAAAGTGCTTAAAGAAGCAAGTCGAATGGCAAGGTTCAGAAATATTCGACGATGGTCGTAGGAAGTTTTACTTCTCAGCTACCGTTGGAACTGAAACAATTTCCACGAACGACTGCGTTATGATCGAATCCAGTGATCCAACGATTCCGTTACAAATCGCTAAAGTAATGTACATGTGGCAAAACAAAAATGGCCTAAGATTGTTCCACGCAAATTGGTATCGTCGGGGCAGCGACACAATTCTCGGTGAAACCTCCGATCCGATGGAATTATTTTTGATCGACGAATGCGACGACGTTCCTCTCATTTCGATTTCGTCAAAGTGCAAAGTTATCAGGCATGATATTCCTGAAAATTGGGCTGAGTTAGGTAAGATTTATCCGTCCGCAAACTTAAATTTCCTTTATTTTTACATTCATTTCGTTTTCATCTCCTTTATTGAACTTTTTCAGGCAATACTGAATACAGCATGGAGAACGAGATTAAAGATCAAGACGGAAAAACTTTCTTTTATCAGAAACGTTACACGGCCGAGACTGCGAGATTCGAAGATCCCCTTCCCGATCCAGAGTGTCCTCGAGCCGAAATCAGTCACAGATTTTGTCCCGCCTGTGCTCGGTTTGGAGCTTTGCAACAGCAATACACACCCAAAGTTTGTGCCTTTTAATCATTTTTGAACTTTTGACTGATGGAACAGAAAAAAACGACTCCAGGAAACGATTTTTATACAATTTTTCGAAGATTATTATAGATTCCTCGTTTATAATTAAAAAACCGAAAAGAGCGGTGTACAATTAAATCTAATTGTCACCCACAAGAAACAATTCATGTTGAAGATAAAATTGGAGTCGTTTTCAAGCCCATCAGAGATCTAGGATTGAACATCTTCTTTTTCCAAGCCATAAAAACCGAAATTTGTAACAGGTATTCGAAAGAGGTGAAGAGAAAAACAGTCGCGAAGTTGAATACGGTCTTGTTCAGTACAAAGGGAATGATTTCCGGGTCGGAAATGCCGTCTATCTGGTACCAGGATCCTTCAAGTTCAAATACACTTCGGGTTTGGTCGATCCTCCGAAACCTAAAAAAGATCAAGTCGACGAAGACATGTATCCGGAGTTTTATCGAAAATCTTCGGACCATGTCAAAGGCTCCAATTACGATACACCCGAGCCATTCAACATTGGTTATATAAATGCTATTTATGCGACTACAACTGACAAGCTCGTATCGTCTAATGACATTTGGATTAAAGTTACCAAATTATACAGACCCGAAAATACTCACAAAGGCGCGTCGCTGGTCCAACAAGTTGACCTCAATTTGCTTTATTGGAGCGACGAAGGTAATTTTTAAGAAACAAGGCATTTCAAGTTTGAAAATTTGACATCAACCTTAATTTAATTAACTCATTCATCATTTATTTTATTGACAAATATTTTTCAGTTTGCAACGTGCGTTTTCTCGACGTTGTTGGCAAGTGTTATCTGATGTATTCCGAAAATTTGAATATTTCAATCGACGAATGGACCGGACGAGGTCCTCATCGTTTCTATTTCACACAAAGTTATAACGTTTCGGACAAAACTTTCGACGAGCCTCCATCAAAAGCAATGGCGATAGGACAACTCGGAAAAGGTAAAACCAAGGCAAAAGGCAAAGGAAAAATCAAAGGCAAAACTACGGAAGAAAGCGAAATGAGAAAATTGATCAATAAGCCTGTGGACGATCCGCCTGTGCTTAAAAAATTACGGACTCTTGATGTATTTGCCGGTTGTGGAGGTAAGTTTCTTAGAATTTATTTCTTCGAATTTATAAACATATTTTTCCCAAGAATTAAAGCTCTACATTGACGTGTCGTTTATAGAAATAATATTCTTATCTATTTCAATTCCTTATCAATTATCAATTTTTTCTGAAGGACTATCGGAAGGTTTGCACGAAGCTGGTATCATAGAAAGTCGATGGGCTATCGAGAAGGAAGAACCTGCTGCTTGGGCTTACAGGCTAAACTATCCCAAAGCCACGGTGTTTTCGGAGGATTGTAATGTTTTACTACGAAAAGTGATGGATGTAAGTTACTCAAATCATAGCATAATTCATCAGTCGTAGAGAATGATAATTTCGAATGTGAAGATCTTTTACAAGATCAACAGAATATTTTAAGAAATAATGAAACTCGACGATTTCAGGGAGAGAAACGAGATGACACTGGCCAGAAATTACCACAAAAAGGCGATGTCGAATTGATGTGCGGTGGCCCACCTTGCCAAGGTTTCAGTGGCATGAATCGTTTCAATTCTCGACAATATTCGTTGTTCAAGAACTCGTTGGTCGTATCGTATTTGGCTTATTGCGATTACTACAGACCGAAACTTTTTCTCATGGAAAATGTACGAAATTTTGTTTCCTTCAAACGGTCGATGGTTTTGAAATTGACTCTGCGTTGTTTAGTGAAAATGGGCTATCAATGTACGTTCGGAATTCTTCAAGCAGGAAATTATGGAATTCCTCAAACTCGTAGAAGGTAGACGAAGACGCGAAACATTAAAATGAATTCAAACCTTTCAAATCGTATTCAAATATTAATGAGAGTGTTTTTATTTCGCAGAATGATTATTTTCGCTGCAGCACCGGGTGAAAAATTGCCAATGTATCCGGAACCGACCCACGTTTTTAGCAAACGGGCTTGCCAACTGAGCGTTCTTGTCGACGATAAAAAATATCAATCGAACTGCGAGTGGCACGAATCCGCCCCTTACAGAACGATCAACGTTCGAGACGCAATGTCCGATTTACCGAGCGTGAGAAATGGGTGCAGCATCGACGAAATGTCTTACGGTGGCGAGGCGGTTTCACATTTCCAAAGAAAGGTAAGAAACTTATCATTTTCACTCAGTACTAATTTCCAAATAAACACTCGTGACATTTGAAGAATTTGAAGACGAGAAAACGTTTTTCTTATGTGCAGTAGCAAAAATCAGTAAATTAATGCTATTTTACAACGATTCTCTTTTTAAGATTCGAGGAAATCAAAATCAGACGAGATTACGCGATCACATATGCAAAGAAATGGCACCGTTGGTTGAGGCAAGAATGGCACACATACCGACGGCGAGTGGCTCCGATTGGCGAGATTTGCCGAACATTGTTGTGCGATTAAGTGACGGGACATACTCAAAGAAATTGGAGTACACGCACCACGACAAAAAAGCAGGAAAAAGCAGTACCGGAGCTTATCGAGGAGTTTGCTCTTGTTGCGCCGGGAAATCGTGCGATCCTATCGATCGACAATTCAACACTTTGATTCCTTGGTGTCTTCCCCATACGGGTAACCGTCACAACCATTGGGCAGGATTGTACGGGCGATTGGAATGGGACGGATTTTTCGGGACTACGATCACAAATCCTGAACCTATGGGCAAACAGGTGATAATTTAATCCCTCAATTATGTCTAATCCTTCCGAAAAGACTCAGTTTTTTAAAGTTTTTATCCACGTGCTTCCCAAAAATATGCTTTTATGACTAATATTCAAAAATTCTAGAACATCCTTTTGGATTTCAATTGGAAGATCGATTTTTTGAAAAACTTTCAATTTTTTCAGGGTCGAGTGTTACACCCCGAGCAAACTCGTCTCGTGAGCGTCCGTGAGTGTGCCCGGTCCCAAGGATTTCCGGATTCCTATCGTTTTTATGGAACCGTACTTGACAAGCATCGCCAAGTCGGAAACGCTGTACCGCCGCCCCTCGGAGCTGCGATTGGTCGTGAGATAAGGAAAAGTTTAGCTCTGACTCAAAAAGAGGCTGATCCGCTCGAACCAAAAACCGAAGTACCTTCCAATCTCCCAGTCATCGATGTTGCGGCTGCGAGTTCGACGAAAATAGAATCTATGGATATTTAATCGCAATGAGGGAAATGTAAAACACCATTGTGATGTCAACTTATTGACAGAAATTTTTCTCTTCGAGTTTTTCCGAAAGGGAAAACTCTAAGAAACACTTTCTTCATTTTGTACATTAACATTCCAGTAACTATGTAAAAAAAGTGAAGCATAACGAGGAAGACGAGGTTTTTGTTACGGTCCTTGGTGTCTGACGCGTTGTTTTCGTTCTTTTATTCCGATCTTACACTCGTCGAGACGACACTATACAAATATTATATTTTTTTATATCGGTTGATACTTTCGATTGCGAAACAGAAGCTCAATACATATTTTTCAAGACGTTCGAAAAAATAACTAAGTATAAAATAAGATTATTGCATTTGTTGTGAAAAATTGTAAGATTCGTTTCAAAATATACGTTTCAACATGGAAATAAATTCTTATTTTTTTCAATTATCAAAATCACCGATTTTCAGGTTAATGCGTTAAAAAAGAAGAAAACATATTTATGATTTTAGAGAAAGCAAATGAAACTCCAAATTTAAAAAATGAATCTTATAAAAAGGCGGGGTCGGGGTCGGAGATGACTGGATGAATATTTCGTTCTTCCACCCTACCTTTCTTTTAAAAAAACGTCCGAAACTAAATGTGAAAAATAACAAATTCAAAAATGACTAAAGTTGAAATTCCTTTAATTGTGTTGATTGTGCTGACGTCTTCGAAAAGTTTTATTTTTGACCGCTTGGGGGACAAGCGGCGAATAGTGACAGTACAGTAATTACAGAGTCAGTAATAGACCAGATATCCCGGAGCGGAGAGTGACGAGGTCGCTCGATCATCGCATGTTTCCATCTAGACTCTATAATTATTGCATTTTATAAAATAAAAAATAATATATATTTGTAAATATGTGGGCGGATACAGTGTTAATAGTATTTATAAGTGTTTGTACAGCTCTCCTGGGAGAGGGTAAGCAACGAAACAATATTGCACCAAAAATTTCATTCACGAAAAAAAAATTTCGGACACGTCGATAGAGAGATAATCCCATCAAATTAATTTGGTCACAATCAATTAATTTTCATTTTTTGTTTTTCTGTAAGGTTTGACGTGGTTAATGGTTTATAGGACAGAAAAATATCAAAAACTCAAAGCAGAAGTCGAACGTCAAAGTAAAAAGCGTAAGTTTCATTTTTATGGAGTTTTTTTTCGTTTATCTCCCGCTTAACCTCTATTCAGAAATAATTGTAAGTTCTCTGTTTTCAATGTTCAAAGTGGAAAAACGTAAAGAGGCCCATGGCGATTCTTTGGATAAACAACAAAAGAAGAAAATCGAAAGAGAGGAGGAGAGACTGAAAAATAATAATCGAGATTTATCACTTGTCAAGATGAAATCAATGTTTGCAATTGGGTTTGCTTTTACCGCTCTGTTGAGCATGTTTAATAGCATTTTTGACGGAAGGATCGTTGCTAGGCTACCGTTTGTTCCCATTAGCTGGATCCAAGGCTTGTCGCACAGAAATCTCCCAGGAGACGATTATACAGAATGTTCTTTCTTATTTCTTTACATTCTTTGCACCATGAGCATCAGACAGGTATAAAAATTCAAAAACACTTCCTATCATTGTACCAACTATTAATGTTTATTATTACAAGTTGCTACTGCAAAAATATGCATGACATTTCAAGAAAAAATTTGCTGATAAAGAATATTCGCAGGAATAATAAATGTGACAGTAACTGAAAATAAAAAATGTTGACTTTTAAAAACAAGTCAAAATTTTGGTTGGAAAACGTTCTAGTAATAAACTGTAAAAGAATTAAAATGATGTTTAAAAAAATCCAATTTTGGGGTTTTGTGCAGAATAGTTTTAAGGAATCACTTTTGTGTGAACAAAGATTGTTCTAGGTAAAAACCCAAATTTTTATTGCAGAATATCCAAAAAATGCTAGGCTTCGCACCATCAAGGACAGCGAGTAAACAAAGCGGCAGCATATTCGGTCCACCACCCCAGCAGTTCAAGTAACGACAGGGAAGAAGGATAGTTTAAGAGTTTCACTACTTCTCTCCCTTTATGCAAAGCGACGTACTTTTAATAGTATCCAAAAGGTTGACGTGTCGGAGTAAAAAAAAAAATCATGTGTCAGGTCACACGGATCCAAAAATCATTCGTGCGAACGTATAAGATTGATTAACAAAATACATTTTCACTAATTATATTATAATTACAGTACATATATATTTATATATACATGAGAAGTAGAGCAAATTTGTACAAAGTCAATCGAATTTCACAGCTCTACAACCCCGAATAATGCTCATTCAATTACTTTTAGGGTTGCGTTAATCGATAACGACGAAAATGCAAGTATCGAAATAAAAATGGCATTTCTATTAGACTATGTTGATTTCCTTCATTGGTTCGAGTGATATAAATCGGTCGAAACCCAATCTCGTTAAATCGAGCGATATGAATTCGGAATCTATGATCAATTCTGCGATCGCACGACCAACTGCTGGCGCTTGTTGAATACCGTGACCACTGAAACCCGTTGCGAACAAAAGATTCATATAATAAGGATGTCGTCCCACTATTCCATTCTCATCGAATTCATTATATTCATAAAATCCAGCCCATGATGATTTCACCTGAAATTTTAGAAAATTGTGATGGATTTATTGTCTTTTCCCCATGTTGTAAATGTAATATGATTTCCAATGAAAACCTTCAGATTCTCGAAAGATTTAACCCGATGAGCGATTTTAGGCCACACTTTCTCGTCGAAAAATTTGTCGTCTACGTCGAGATTATTTACTCCTGGCTCGTCCGCTAAATCTGGCGATCGACCGGCTATGTAGTGATTAGCTAAACCTTCTCGCCTGCACAAAATTAACAGAATGATACATTTTAATTGAACAATTATAAATATTATCATAAATAATTGAACATTATTTTGAACAAAATTTCTTTACTAATCGAGTCAGTATTTTTGGATGGAAAATTTTTTGTCAATTTCGTTTTTTAATCATTTTCGTCATTATTGCTACAGGACATTAATTTTGTTTCGAAAAACTGTTAAATTTTTTTTTGCTACCATGCGGAAAATATGAAATGCATTTGCGCGTACCGAAAATAAGCGCCAGATGGATCAATCGTCATTGGTGTATTGATACCAGGACCGTCGGGTGAGTGAAAACAAAAGACAAAACGTTTTCTGGGTTTTACGGGTAATGGCACCGATAAAATACCCGGACCAACGCCAATTTGCGCCATTTCAGCGATTCTTCCACTATGAGCACCAGCAGCTACAACCGCATAAGCGAATGTGATGAACTTCTTCTCACCATCAGGAGTTTTTACCTGGAAGCAAACAAATCATTTGATTATTCGAGAAATATTTAAACTGAGCGGATAACTAAAATAGGATTTTTTGATTGAAGAAATGCAGTTTCGCCTTCAGATTATGTAACCGAGACGTAAAATATGGTCCACAAAATGTTGTGTAGTTTACACTTTGAAATAGAATCCTACTATGAACGAATATTGAAAAAATTTACTTACAATGGCAGCTGTGAGTCCTTGTCGAGTGGAAATATTTGTGTCGCCGATCATTTCGTTATTGGTATTTTTATAAGTGAAACCTTTGAGTTCACCGTGAACATATTGAGCGCCCATGGCAATAGCTTTTCTTTTTAGGCCAAAAAGTAACGCCCATGGATCAAACCATCCCTCTTTTTCAAGCCCGAGACAACCTGCTGCTATGCCTTTTGTGTTCAACCATGGAAACTTTCTTTCCAACTGCGAAGCAGTCAATACAACATTCCTTGCCCCTAGGGAATTTTGGAGCTTGGAATTCTTGCATAAACATTCTGCTCCGGCTTCACTAGCAAGAAATAAATAACCGTGGGGATGGAATTGTACATCCACCGGATCCCGGCCAGGCAGACCCAAATGATCCTCTACGTTTCGTATAAAATCGGCTCCAAATAATGACATTTCGATGTTTTCTTCCAGAGAGAATTGTTGTCGCAAACCTCCCGCTGATAGTACTGTAGATGCTGTTTTATACTGAGAAATCAATAAATTTGATTACTTGTTTTCTCAAGATTTCAATATCGTTTTAATTTTTGCAATTAAAGTTACTTCATGGGTTTTACCGTCGGATCTTTTTCAAGAACAGCCACTCTAAGTCCATCCTTAACTCTCTCTTTTATCCAATAAGCAACCGAGCTTCCTATGGCTCCTCCACCTATTACCAGGACATCCACATGCGTAGGAAAAAGTTGATCTTCCGTGTCCCAATCTCCTTTTCTTAGATCTTTACTGTGGTCTTTCCAGAACAATGTTTTCCTTTTTATCCTCCTAAAATCAGTTTTTAGAACTCTCGTCGCTCTTTTGAAGGGATGCTCCTCTTCAGGCTCCCTTTCAAGCCACTCTTTGTCCTCATCTTCGTTCTGATAAGAATAACATTTTAATATAAAACTCAATAATTTATGAAATTTCAAACCTTCAATTTTCAAAGTAATAATATTTCAATGAGCTTCCAACAAAAAGTAAACCTAAAAAGTAAAAAAGTAAAGTTTCAATACTCCAATTTTGAACAGAACATTGAACCAAGTTTAGGTCCTTCATGAAATCCTGCCATTTTGTTTGATTGATTAAATGACATGCTGTAGTTGTATAAATTTCTTTAACAATGAATTTCAAATTACAATTCTATTTTTTTCAGAATAAATAAGAGGAGTAAATATATTGCGATAATTATTTTTCTTTACTTTTGTTCCATAGGCGTTGGCAGGTTGTCGAATGCCAGTGGTCACAGGCAAGTTAACATTGAGTCCTCGTCGGATGAAACGGAGAAGCATTTTGTAGTCAACCTGTCCACAATTAAGAGAGTTCTTAGATTGGAAGTTTCAGCACAACGCTGTGTTTTCAAAAGTCAACAAATTGATAACAATTATTCTTTTTTAAGATTTCCTCCTTATCTAGAGGTTATCAAGTGCTGTGTTTAAAGGTCGTCACCAACTATATCGTAGTCACGATGTTTTGTTATGAAAATACGTGGAAAACAGCCCAAGTTGAAAAAATGAATGAACTTTCGTTATACACTGAGAAGTGGAAAATTATCATACCAAAACGGAGTGATGGAAAACTTTCGAATTGTTGTCTTGCAGCAAAAAATCTTTATTTAAGATGGTTTTTTTACGATTCGAAACCCATGTTAGATTTGTTTTTCTATTGTTTGGAAGTATACATTAACTATATTGTTCTTTCACTTTTTTGTTCACCGGGAAGGTTATGAGACACCGGAGCAGAGTAGCAGAGAACATAAATTCGAAATACCGCACACATGCTTGCACTGCCGCTCGTGGACAACGTAATTCTCGGGAACTTGTATGATAATGAAGAAAGTGTATTCGAATGAATTAAATTATATATAATGATATAGAGATGATGTGCAAAGATTAATTGTCCCGTGTTTTTTTTAAATCTCGATATCAAACAATACGAACCAAAAATGTTTGAAATATCAAATATCAAACAAGACGACAATACATAACGAAATTTATTATCCTTGCTCGTCTTGTAAATAGCTCCATAAAATGATTGATGATGAATATATTATTCATCATTTTTGAGATGCCATATTTTTATGGCATATAGACTAATATTTTTTTGTGTTTTTAAGGTTTTGTTATCATTTTTAAGGCTGTAAGCTCATCAATTTTCTGCTCAGTTAACAGTTATCAGTAACATATGTATATAAGAATCAAAATACTCTAATCGTGAAATTTGATAAAAATGTAATCTTTTAATTCCTATTGATGAAGAAATGCATAGCAGCGGTGATGGAGGAGCAGCAATAAAGGGTTCTTTTTGTAAACAAAGTGATAAGTTATCTAATCAGTGAATCTTAATTAAATTCTTATATCAAAAATTCAAAAGTCAGGAATGACTGCCGCGAGAGTCAGCGGATACCAAAAATGTTAACTGCATTATAACTAAAGAGGAGATGTAATCTCCCATTTTCATAACCTGCCTGATGTGGAAGTTTTGGGCTCCTTCGTAGCGATTTCCAAAAAAGTGTCAAAAAGTTACAGACCTCTGGCGCCTCTGGCAAATATATAGTCATCCACGAAAATGAACAATCTCCATTTTCATTTTGGAAATTGCTCTTATATAAGGCTCTTACACAGTTTTGATTTACATAAATTTGTTATCAATTTATTCTAATAGGAAATGACGAATTTATTCAATTTATACAAATTTCGCTTCCAAGCAAGCATAGATGTTTTTGCCTTGAATAACTGGCAACTTTTGTAAAAAAAATTCATGAATTTGTCAGCAACCCTAAGATCAGTTTATCCGTCCGCCGCTAGGTGGCTTTTGCACAGGCGTTTCGCGTAAACGTATCATCACTGGAAATGAAATAAAACCCGACGAATTGTCCAACATGACGTATCTCAAGTTTCCCTTCAATACACGAATAAATCTTTCGCCTTTTACTAAAGATTTCCGTGGAGGGGAACATTATGAGTCTAACATAAAATTTTTTGCTGTACCCGCCGCAAGGTGGGTCATAAGAAAATTCCAAAATTAAATATCGAGAGACTTGGTAGAGTATCGGGACGACAAATACGTTGTGACGCCATACTTGCGGAGTTCAGAAGACGTTTTGTAAAGCGAAAAAATAGGTTTGGAGATTCATCTCTAGTCTAGCTGAAACACAACGTGACAGTTAGTTCTCAGGCCATACCTCTAATTCGATTTCGTTGTCACGAGTAGTATTATCTACGTGAACGACAACGTGATATGCTGCAGTTCATTAAACCTTAACACGTGTTCATCATAAGTTTCGTTTACATATTTTTACTCGTAGATTTTCGCGATTTCCATAATGTCTCGAATTTTGTATTGCACCAGAAAATTTTGTTTACGATGATTGACTTTCAACAAATTTTTTCTAAGTCGCCTGAACTTGAACATTTCGAACAATTTGCATAAAAAATGATTATTGAAAAACCAAAAGATTTGCAAAATTATGGAATAATAACCCAAAAATCACTTTTGGAACGTTTCCATTCAGTTTCCTCCTTACCTTCGAGTCGACTCACGACGATTTCGAATTTTCAGTAATTTCCGCTTTTCGTAACTGAGATTTCTGTCATTGTCTACAACTTCGAACGGAGTTTGAAGAATTTACTCCCCACTGAACTGATAAACTCCCGTAGTTTGAAAATGCTAATTCAACGACCAATGGGGCCCGAACCAGGTAAAAAAAAGGGATCACGATGGAATTGACGATAGTCCAATTGCCTTTGGTCCCCTGAATTACTGTGACAACAACGTTGGCGTGTGAAGAACTACATGAGAAGTGATGGCGGTGCAGAAACAGAAGCGTCTGGTCGTGACTAAGCGCATTAATAATAAAAATTAAAAAACTAATAACCAAGTCGGTATTATGTTTATATTTATAAAATTATTCATCATTAGAAAGCACATATGATCTATCTATATGACATAACTCACTATATACACACACACACGCACACACGGACATACACACGCGTGTGGGATTTTAATATTGTTTTGTTTTCTCATTACTTGTTTGTTTGTTTGTTTGTTTGTTTCTTTGTTCTTTCCAACTAAGTAATGGTCTTGCAAACGTAGATAACGCGTCTATTTTGCGATAAACACATGTATGTATGTTCATGTACCTATTTCAGAGCGGCTCACGAACGTGTTTCCCAGAGAGTATACCATTTCCTTCAATGCTTCTTCTCCTTTACCACAATCTTTTTTTCATTTAATCTCTGTTTTAATTCTTAAATAATTTATCGAGTG
This sequence comes from Venturia canescens, assembly GCF_019457755.1. Lineage (NCBI taxonomy): Eukaryota > Metazoa > Arthropoda > Insecta > Hymenoptera > Ichneumonidae > Venturia > Venturia canescens. Next base: position 8,514,237 of record NC_057425.1, read on the forward strand.
AGAAATAAAAAGTAGCCGAGAGGTGGCAAAGGCCGAAGAATGCACTCAAACAATTGAACTTCAATAATACAATAACGATTCAATCTCTCGTTTTAGTTGAATGCAAGCAGAAAACACTGAACAGCGAAGAAAATATCGATTCAAATATATAACTCGCCGAAATATACCAATCGATAATATAAATAATCACGATTAGATAATAAATTATCACGTCTTTCCGTGGCTCGGTATACATTTTCGCTTACGAATTTTCCTCATTTACTTTTTTTTTCATTATTATTTTATTACATATTCACCGCTCTGCAAAAAAATATATGATTAGCAGCAAATAGAGGGAACGCGCAGTGTTTCCTGTGTAGCATTGAACTCGAATCGATCGGTCCCAAATTTCTGTTCCGTTATCTCACTCTCTCTCTCCTTTCTCTTTTTCTCTCGGTTTCTCTATTTAGCCCCCTTTGCTTTCTTTCTTTATTTTCTCTTCTTCTAACGTCTCGTTCTTTTAATCTCTTTGTAGCCTTAATAATTGCCGATAAACTCCATGGAAAAATAAGACACTTGCGTGAGATTTCTTGCATATGAATGCATATATACACATACGTATGTATACATATACATATATATTATTAAATGTTTGGTATTTATATAACAGATGTGGTTTAGAAGTGATTTTCTTTCTTTCTTTTCATTCTTTTAGTGTGCATCTAAGACCCAAAAAGAGATTTACTGAGCTATGCAAAATAGAAGGTCATTTTTTTTCTTTCTTTAGTACATATATACGCCTGTATAATATATATGAACGTTTTTTTTTCCTATATATATATACATATATATAGGTACCCTTATAATAGAATAGAAATATGTATACGCCGAGTGTTTCAATAATATTAATATCGAGATATCAATAATTCATTATTAATATAATAATAATAATTGTAATAATAATAATAATGATGATGATACTAATACCATTAATACAATAATAATCGTAATAATAGTAATAATAATTAATAATGATAGTAATAATAATAATAATAATAATAATAATAAACCGTATTAATATGGTAATATTGTATCGTAACAAGAATATTTGTAATAATAATTATAATGAAAGTCATAATATTAATAATAGCGATAATAACCATAATTATAATGAATAATAATATTAATAAAAATAGTGATAATAATAATAATAATGTCAATAATAATAATAAAATAATAGTTATTATATTATAATAATTATTATAATCATATTAACAACAACAAGTTTTCTTTGTCACATTTTGGTTGCAGATTCTTACAATCACAAATATATTATCCATAATATAATAGTCAAAAAGATTGTTAAATTAAGAGAAAAACGTGATAGTGCTCTATGATTTTTTTTTTCTTCTCGTTTCCATTCGTATTACTTTTTTGTTTCTTTTCATTCGTTTATCTTTTGTGTACAATAATTAAACCTATAAATAGTTCTATGTTCAACAGCCAAGTGGTATAATAAAGTATACCTTTGAGGTACCTACGTAGTTTCTTTCAGTGATACCAAGTACTGTGCCTACCGAGTACGCGGAGGTTTTCTTCCGTCTTTGTTATTTTTATATATTTATGTTTATATATGTATCTCTCTCTTACTCTCTCTCTCTCTCTCTCGCTTTCTTTGTCGATCTCCAGCTCTATTCATCTCATTCACTTACTTTTTGACTAAAACATTAATCTCTTCGAATGTTTGTTATTTATGGAGATTTGTAATGTTTCATCTTCTATATTTTCGCCCTTATGACAACGAATTCTATTCGAATATTCGGTTGGTTCACATTTCATGTCATCAACGAAATACCAAAAGCTTTTCGATAATCCAAACGAAATATTTTCATTCTTATCGTCTAAATAGTCCTTCTTCATGAACAACGATAAAAGAATTGAACGAACAAGAATAAGACACGAAAGAAAATCTAATAATCGTGAAAATTTACCGCGTACCAGCTGACAAATGTATTTGGCGAAACGTATCTGCATACTACTTCGTACGTGTAGTATTACATACATAATACAATAGTATCGATTACGTATTTATAGAGCGTGTATTTATGTAGGTGTACTTCGTGTTTTTTTACGTGTTTTTTTACCGTTTCTCTCATCTCCTTTTTCTCTTCATTTTCATTCTCAATATTTTTTTTTTCTCTTATTCAAATATAATATGTTACATGTAACGAATCTTCAGGGTGAAAGTGGCCAGCAACCCGCAGTCACTCGGACAGTAACTTCTGCAGAAGGGATGACTTTGGATCACCTCGTACCGCCTCCTCCATAGTAGTCTGTGAACAAACATTCGTTTAAAATCATTTTATGCAATGACCAAACGTTCGTTGCAAACATCTTATCGGACCTATCGATCCTACGTGATCTACGATTTTTTTTCCACGTCATTTTTCGTCTCCGTTTAAACTTTCAAAAGTGACATTTAAACCGCGAACCGATTACGGTATTGAGTCGTTTCTAAAGCATCGATTTCAACAACAAAATACGAAATTTTACGAGTTACTTTTATAAAAACATTGTCTTCAAGATAATACCTCGATTGTCAAAGTCAGAGTTCAGAAAATATTTGTCAATTGATCGTGGAAAAATAAGATAAAAATTGATCGCTTCGTATACGACGAAGAAGCAAAATTCATTGGCACGAGATCTGAAACGTCAGCTCAAGAATTAATACGCGGTGTTCGTTTCATTGGAAAAAATTCTACGATTCAGTACTTTAGAAATATCTATCGATCAATATCAATTTAAAAAATCAGCAATGTGACGAAAATAAAACAATTATTGCGTATCGCACGAATCGAAGGCAGCAGCGATCTCGTCAAAGCAGTTACTTTGCATTACGCCAACGAAGCTACGTAAAAGAGTGTGAGAAATAATTGAAAAAAAGTAAAAAAAAAAAAAAAAAAAAATAGAATTGGGACTCAGGCGTTGTTTTTTTTTTTCAGCGAGTACACACAAAAGAATAGACTTTGTGGACGATGCATTTTCTACGTACTTCGGCAAACGCTTCAGCCTCGATTCAATTCTACGAAACGTGTATGTGTGTTTTTTTTTCGTCATTCATCCACATGCATCCACGCATTGAAATTTTGCCATCGCAGAGAAAATATTTACGCTCTATTTTGAAAAGAAAAACTAAACCGATTGGTTTTTCAAAAAAAAAGTATAATAAATAAGTGTGTGACAATCCTAAGCGCATCAAATCTCGTTAATCAACTGTGAAAAAGCATTATCCTCGTTCTAACCAAATACAAACGTATCCAAGAACGACAAGTCAACTCGTAATGAGATCTTAAGCTTTTGGATACGACCCACAACCTTTCAGCCAAAGAAAATAAAAAAATGAAAAAACGAGAGAAACAAAATAGTAAATGATAATAAACGAAAGAATTGTAGTGCGAGAGAGCCGAGCGGTCCGCATCGAGTTTATTTTGCTCGATATCAGTGAGCAGATAAAAACTAAAATACTTCTCAAATTAGACGGTTCCTGAAGGCTAAGAAAACATGGAGAAACATCAGAATTTATAAACCATCTGGCTGAGAAGGACAAACAATCGTATGAGGACGAAATTTTTTCAGTTTGTCCTCTTCTCATCATTTTTCCAACAAAATTATTCCCGAATTAATCGCACAACTCGTTAATGTTAAAACTAACTAAAGTCTGTCTGTGCGTGTCTATTTTTTTTCTAAAACGAAGTAGAAAATTCTACGGTAAGACTGAGAAAAAAATCTCAATGAAACTTCATACCACTAAACTACGAAAAAATCAGTCAGTGTGTGTGTGTGTGTGTGTGTGTGTGTGTGTGTGTGTGTGTGTGTGTGTGTGTGTGTGTGTGTGTGTGTGTGTGTGTGTGTGTGTGTGTGTGTGTGTGTGTGTGTGTGTGTGTGTGTGTGTGTGTGTGTGTGTGTGTGTGTGTGTGTGTGTGTTTTTCAAAACATGCGAAGAAAGCAGCATTGTAAAAACTAATTTATGTTCTAAGCCCTAAGAGCCACAAACGCTCGGTATAAACGTAAATATATATTCGTATGAATTGGTAATATAAATAACATGTCGTGCACAATAAGGTTTTGAGAAGCCAAGCGAAGAGGGAAGACAGAGCATACAAAATCAAATATAATTGAATGAAAATTGAGATTAAAAAAAAAAAAAGGAAAAAAAAAATAAAATAAGAAACAAAAGAAGTTACGTAAAGTAATTGTCGGAGGGATCTTACCCTGGAGGAGGAGGGGGCACTTCCGGCACTCCCAATGGCCCAACTCTTGGCAGGGCCATCGCTAACCACAGCCTCACCTAGTTGGGACATTGTAACAATACATGTTACCACAGTCTTAATAACGAGTTTTGCCTCTTGAAAAACAAATTTTTCTCTCTAACTTCCTTGCGTTCCCTTTAATTCGCATCTATCATAGAATCCTCAGGATCAATGTACTGCTATGATTTTCTCAACTATCTCTCAACGTGGTCAAAAAAAATAGCCACGAAGTATCTCTCAATTTGCAAAATAATAAATTTCCTCGAAAAAGTTATCGTACAGTGATGATCGAAAATGAATCTCAAAGAAGTGGCCAAGCGAAAAGAAAAAGAGATTATTAAATTGAAATGGTATTCGACCGATGACAGCTGATCAGCTGTTTTTATTTTTCATTCCTTAATTCATAGCCCGTTGCAATGATTTTATGTCCACTATGAAAAAAAAACTGTTTTATATCAAATTGATCGACACGAATGTCGGCTTAAAAAAAGTGACCAGGAGATATGCTGCTTCGGGAAATTCAACGGCGTGAACCCGATCTTCATCTCTACACAGCATGATGAATTTTTGTTTCGTCATTTACAAGGGTGATTCGTGATTGAAATCGCAAGTATGACAGTGAAGTAAAATGAGACTTCCGAATATTCGTGAAATGCTTGTATTTCTAGAGTACTTTGGTGATTGTACGGAAGCTGAGGTTCGAAATGACGAGTAATGCTTTTTCACAGCATCGTTAAAAAAAATGTCTTCTTTTCATGGGACTTGAATGGTTCGAGGAGTTGAAGTAGCGATAGCGTCTATCGTGCTGTAGTAACTATTGAAACTGGCAGGGGAAAAGTGACTATAATTCATGTAAACGTAATACGAAGATTAATAAAATATTTGTTACAATAGTGGGGTTGAGGGGGTGGTTTACAGTGAGAAAATTAAAACGAAAGTTGCGCTGGGGGGTTCAAAGTATTTCTAGACGAGCTACTGCATCGGAAAATCTGTTAAACTGTATAAAAAAGTTAATTTCATTGATTTTATTTCGGTGAACGATGCATATCAACGTGCTGTGCTGTTCGGGGTCAAGGGTTGAGAGGGCCAAAAATACTAAGTGTCATTTACCAGGAAATCCTCGATAAAGTTATCTTACAAAATGTTGCTCGTCGCTTTTTAGAGACCTGCCAAATCAAATTCTCCAATGGCTGAGAAAATTCGAATGATCGTTCGTGCAGTTTTTCATGACCCGATACGTGAATTTTGATCGACGAATTGATGAGAAAATTCGAATAATTCAATCGAATGAAAGCTCGCAGAAGCCATTGGAGAAATTCATTTCGCAGACACCTCGATAACCATGTGCGCCAACTCCCGATCTTATCAACATCACGAAACATAACGTTACGTTTTAACCGACGAATATTTTAAAATTGAATATTTTTCCTCTCTAAACGTCATCCGAGGTTTTCCTCAAATTTTATTGAAATAGCGTTTCTCTTTCCGCCGGTCGATCGGAACGTACCTGCCGAAGACATCTCAAACGGCAAACCAAGAGCTTCAAGATCGTCCTGAGTAACTTGACCGGTGAGATTATTTTGCAAATTATTCGGCACCCTCTGTTGCGTTCGCGCTCCAACAACAGCCCTCAATTCTTGCCTAACGAATTCGGAAGTCATGCTGCCCGTGCTGCTCGTATTACCTGCGAAATGAAAAATTCGAAATATCGTTAAAGTCGCTCGAGGGTGTGAAAAAAAAAAAAATGGAAAAAGAAAGGAAAAAAATTGGTTGATCAAAATTCATGAGAATATTTGCATATGAAAATATCGTAAGAGTTATAGAAGCCGATGCGTCGTCAGTGTACGGAAATAGTCATTGTTTCGTCATTAAAAAATAATAATAATAATAATGAAACAGATATTTTCATATACTCTTAGACTTTTCTACTAACAATTCAACTACTGTGACTGCGGGTTTAGGTACAAAGCTACATTAATCAAGTCTCAATATTACTGAGCAATAACCGGTCATTATTCTTTTTCTTCATTTCCTTTTTTTCTTTTCTCTCCGCATCAACTCATAGGAAAAAAGTGTCGTCTATAATATTTCATCTAAATGGGTTACAGAAGGTGTGGGGATTTTCTAGCGAGGGATTCCCCGTGAAGAAATCGGAAAAATATGCAGGAAAATGGTAAAAAGCTGCAGAAATGAGCACAGTGCGGTGCTCGGTTTTGAAATACTTTGAAATTTGATTATTTCCTGGATATTATTAACGATTTATTGAAAACAGAAACGGGCAAAGATCGAATGGATAATTGATGAAAAAATGATGACACAATAGTTGTTACAAATTATTGTGCTTAATATTATAAATACGTTAGTGAAATAATGATCTTCGCAAAGTGCTGTGTGCAACGAGTATGAAAATACATTTTTATCATCAATGTTTTGCCGATTCCTGAATACAAATGTGTTGTAAGACAATAGAAATTATTCTACCATTACTTTTCGATGGATGACTGTACATTATTATTTACAATTGCGTCCGTTGCTCGTATTTTAATCGCAGTAATAGTAATATTTATAACTATATATGTGACAAAATGAACGAAATTAGTTCTTTATGATTTGGCATCCAGTGAGCATAGTTATGACACGGATAGTGTGCTGAAACAGCAACGAAGCACCATGCAAACACTTGACACTATACAATTCACAGGGTATAGTTTTAATTTTAACACTTTATCATATATTACGATAGCCCACATGTGATAATGATACACCTAAACGATTATGTACAGAGAGAGCGTCGCGAAGCTGCGAGAAGGTACCTCTATTTAAACACATTCGATTCTGGATGTCGATATTTTTTTGCAGAATTTCCGTTTTCTTCTTTATTAATAAGCTCAATAAAATACGAAGTGATAAAGAAAGTCGATAAAAATTTTCGACAAAAATGATAAGACGCGATCAATGAGATTGGATGAATCAAAGAATTTCATAGAGATACCTCCTTAAGGGAGGGCTCCATGGCAGAATGTTAAAACACTTGAACTTTCAGGGGAGGAAAAAAAAATTATTCTGCATGGCAATTCCGAGATTTTTCGAATAATCTTATACAAGATAAATATTGAGACGGTTGCATACGGTTGAAAAATTTGTGACGAAGTGTGGAGCCCGCCCTTGAATAAACCTGAATTCCCAGAGGATCATAAAACATAATCTCGTTGAAAAAAATTCGAGGGTTGCTACGTCTGAAAAATTCGTCAAGTCAATCCTTCTTGCGATCAAACTGTCGATGAGACGTCGAGAATGCGTTCGTCCTTGCTCGCTGCTCGTTTATATTTTTTAATGCATTTATTTATTCCTCGCTAGCGACGTTTCAAGTTCCAAGTGTCCATAAACCCATGAAAATGAGAAAAAAGCTTGCTCGCCTAAGGAGGGTTTTTCATTTGGTATTCTGGCGACGGGTGACACAAAGCGGTGAAGATTGAGGATCGAGAGATCCGAGGTCATTGAAAATGTCCCTCGGTACGGTATATCTAAGAGGTGAACAGTGATTGATTGATGAATCGGTGTTAAGACGTTGCAAGTACCACAAGCTGATGAATGGGAAGAGAGATTGAGAGAATGAACGAATAAAATAAGAAACAAAGTTAGAAAGTAAAAAAATATGGACACATTGACCAAACAAAAAACAATTAAGGATTTATGTGCTCGTGGCGGATATGGGATAAGAGGTGAAAGGAAATATTTTAAAAAAACATTTCAATTAAAGTTTGGTGAGAGCGAGAAAACTGAAATTTGTTTTGTGCACGGCTAAGCTGGTCAGTGAGATTTGACGAGTTTTGCTGGCTTGCCGAAGACATGTACAACATTTTCATCCTCCTTGATGGTACAGTTCTTTTTTTTTTGCATTTGTTTTTTGCTTTGTTACATTCCCACAAAAGGAGAAATGTGATGATTGGTGTTGGTGAAGGAATGATGATACAGTGATGGTCACATGACATTAAAAGGTCACATGACTTACCACCCATTTGGTGACCGGTGGTATTACTAGGAGGCATTGATCTCGCGTCCTGAGGATCTCCCGGTCCCGTACCGTACATCGATATCGATGTACGATCGTAACAAAACTGATTGTTCTGTACATCATGATTGTTGATACTGTTTGCACTCGTGTGATAAAGCATTGAGGTGTGTTGTTGGTTTGTGTAATGTTGGCTGTTCGCTGGATTCTGTTGATTGTGATTTGCCGTTGGTTGACAACCGCCGTGTTGATGACTAGGTGATAATAGTGGTTGATCCTTGTTAACACCACCTCCGTAATGTCTCGGTGATCCAATACCACCTGAAACATTTTCATTCATCTACCACGATTTCTTCCGCTCTTTTTTTCTCTAACAACCAGCACGACATGCTCTCTTCCAACTTCCTTCGAAGACGCCAGAGTATAAAACAACAAACAAACTATTCTAGCTCTCGCGTATGGAATGCTTCAAATTCACTTTTGAACGCTAAGCATTGCGAAACTCATATTTGTTGAAATCGTGAATTTCAAATAAAAAAATGGTTTTCCCACGGGGTTCTTTTTAGGCGAATTTTTCGATGAACGAATTCGAATTTATTCTGTATTTGTAATTTCTATCAAAACTATATGCATATTTACTTGTTCTTTCACCAGTGCAATTCCATACGTGAGTCAACAAGAATAATATCAAATAAATAGCACGAAAACATTCCCCTTGGTCTTTTTGTACGTAGTACTCAAGCAAATATTTCGTTTTGCATCTTGTAGAAATTTTGAAGAGTTACACAGTCGAAAGTGATAAAAATTGGACCTTCGAGGAATGAAGGAAAATTAATAGAATTGAGAGAAACTAAAGTGAAATAATTCATTTGAGTACTACGTCGTACAGGCTCTCGACAAATATTCGTTAGAGCGAATCACGAGAGAGCAAAAACCTCGTAATTCGACCGAACAAAAACGAAAGAAGGAAAAAGTCTACGTAAATTGGAACACAAAGAACATTCGTCCGGAGAGAAGACACGAAGTTTTAAAAAACCGTAGAAAGTTGAAAATATTGTAAATATGTATGATACTTACCTACGATATAAAATACTCTCAAAACTCTCGTAGCACAGAGTTTCAATATTGGCAAAATGAAATAATGACAAAAGAGAAAAAGTGGCTACATCACTCCGCTGAAATTTGAATGTTTTTTTTTTTTTTCTCGTGAAGGATCAAAACGACGAATCCTCCTGATTTTTGTAATGCTCAAGAACGACGATCGAAAAATCCGCATGACGCGTACTCGCATCGATTATACGATTAAAAAATAAAAAAAATCCTTTCTCAATTTATGCGAATCGACGTGGAATTGGAAAATGAATCGAGAGTATCGATTAAATTACCTGGTAACTGGGTCGTTGCGGTAGGTGTCGAAGAGGCTCGCTGAAGACGATACTGAGCTGTGGGATTGGCGGCATTTGGATTAGGAACAGGCGGGAATTGGCTAGCCGTTGGCGATGCCGGTGGGGGGAAAGATTCAGCCGGAAATGGGGATTGGCGTGCCGATGCCGGTGTACCTGGCGACGGCATCGATCTTTGCTGCTGTTGAAGCTGCTGTTGCGCCGGCTGCTGCTGCCTCGTTTGATTCACGTTGAACATCCGCGGACTATTTCCGTAATTGCCCTGAGTTCATTTGAAAGCAACAAATCGTATCAATTCCTTTTAGTCAGAAAGGCCAAAAAATTTCGCTCGATTCCCATTTTTTTTCGTATAGATTCATCATGTTCGTGTTATTGAATTGCTCACTTGTGAAACTCGAGGTGATAGCGGTTGAGGATGAGAAAACGACATCATAGCAGCGGGAGAATGTGGGGACAGCCGCGCTGCAGCTGCCGAGACTTGTTGACCGCTGTTGAAATTGTTATTAACGACCGGGCTGAAAAGAAATTCGAAAATTTTAGCATTTGATGATTTTCAATGAGTCTTTGTGGTGATCACAAAAATGAAAGAATAGACGTCCAACACTGAATTTGAAGAGTTTTCAATGGGCAAAACTAACGCTTAAGAAAAAGTGCCATGAGTTTGACCTCAAATAAATCAAAACGAAAATATTTATTTACTGTTGCGGTAACGTTGCCGGATGGGAATATGAGTGTGAAAGGCGGTGGCCCGAAGGCATCTGGACGGATCCCCCGTAGCCCGGCGAGACTTGAGAATCTGGTACATTGGAGCGCTGCAATGAAAAATGAAAAAGAATTAATGGAAATTTCTCAAAATTTGAATTTTTATGCAAAATTCATAAAAAAGAATTTTTTAGCAGAGCAATAGCACGAGAAGATACAATTTTTGAAATGTAAAAATTGGAATTTCAATCGAAATCAAGTGAGTGAAATAAGAAAAAAATGATTTAACGAAACAAATGGTAAGTTTAAAAGGATGAAAGAGGACGAGTTTCCTTTACCTGAAGCGAAACATTTGGTGCCACGGTGTTATTAAGTAAGCTATCGATATTATGGATACCCGATGCTATTTGGTCTGGGGCTGTTGCATTGGATGGTATGAGTAATTGTTGTTGCTGCTGTTGCTGCAAAAGCCTCTGTTTTAATTGCTGCTGTTGTTGTTGTTGCTGTTGTTGCAAAAGTTTGGCTCGTTGTTGCTGATGCTGAGTGAACTGTGCAGCATTTTGTCGTATTCCTGGCTGGGCGTTGAATCTGACCCTCGATTGTTGTTGATACATTGGTGGTGGTTGGTAGTTGTGACTCGTTGTGACTGACGTATTACCCAGCTGAAACACATGGAACGAAGAAGAGTTTAAAACGTGGAATTACAAAATTTCTTCGTCTCAGCAAAGAAGAAATCGTCAATAATTAATAAAAAAAAAAAAAAAAATACGGTAAAAGCGTGGCTGATCGATATTTCCGAAAAATTAGCGCGAAATCAATGAAAAACGAGTTTAAAAGGCTCTCAGAGAGCACAAAAGAGAAAGAAGGAAAAGGGAGAATATTTACCGCTGTCGAATAAGCCGGAGGTGTACCAGGCATCGTGATCGTGGAAGACGTTGGATTCACTGCAGTCTCGCATAACATCAATGACTTTTGTATGGCATTAATAGCCATTTTTTCGTTCATGGGTGGCGATTCAATAGCATCCAATAGATTCGCTATTGCGGACGATTCTGTCAAACGAGACGCTAGACCTATCATACTATTACTATCTGTTCGAATTGTTTCACCGGAAATGTATTCATACTGGTAAAGAAATTATATACTTTCGTGTTCATTCAAAAACGTTGAAAAAAAAGTATCAAAAATAATTACCCGCGATAGCTTCGTCCGGAACAAATTCTATAACCTGATCCAAAATGTCCGACAGATCTGGATCTGACGACTGATTGTCCCACGAGTTTGGGTCCATTCCGGCAGGACGGTAATCGCCGCTACCGCTAAATTCTGTATCCATTTGTCCCATTTGGGGCCTTTGTTGCTGTTGAAGAATGAAAAACAAAATGACGTTAACTTTTATTTGACAGTGGATCTGAAAATTCATTGATTACACAAAATTTACAAATAAAATTGAAGATTCGTCAGTCTTTGCTCATTCACTTACAATACCATCTCACATGATATTCTCGTGTTAAGTTCGATCCAATGATTAATTTCTTCCAATTTAAACTCACTTGACTTAGCATGTGATTGAGGTAGGTTGCTTGACGAGGTAGTTGTCTCGTTTGGTTTTGTAAAGGCGTACGCGCCGAGGTCGCGGTTGTCGTTGTCGCGTTGCTGACAATCGGTTGCATACTACCACCCGACCATGGCTGTTGCTGCTTCAATCGGTCGACAACGCGAGGCAGCTTATCCTTCAAATTTTCAAACCAACGAATTCGATAAATTTGAATTTTTTTTTTTTTTCATATCACACTAAAAACGATCCCACATTTCTCTTGATCAGTGGTGAAAAATGAGAAAAATTTATGAAATTCAAAGGGTTTGACTCTACCTGTGGAGTTGCCGATATCACAGACGCGGGTATTGGCGGAATAGTCGCTGGCTGGGATGGCTGTTTGGCCAGCAGCGATGCCAACATTTTATTTTTCTCCCACAATTTGCTAGTAACGGTACTAGAGGCTCCGGTTCCGGAAGAGGATACTTGATGCGATCCATCCATGGGTCGTTTAACGGCCATATTCATATTGCCATCTTCACCGGGCCTTTTTTGACCGACTTGCGAAGTAGCTGGATGCGGATGATCGCCGGATTGGGAGGGGGATGGCGTAGCAGCGCGGAATCCAAGGCTCCGAAGTAGAGGATCGTCGTCTCGACTCTGAAAGCATAAAACGAAAAAAATGTATCCAGTCGATTTGAAAATCCGAAAGCCAAGTTTGATGTTTGAATGTAAATGAAGATTATAACCTCTCGTTGTTCCTGCATTTTTCTCTCCTCGTCAGGATCCTTGAGTAATTGTTGAAGAAGTTCGTGCTGCTTCTTCAAACCGGCTCGAGCGTCTTCGTCCTCGTCATTTTTCTCATTCAATAACTTGAAACAGCGAAAAACTTGAGTATCGTATGAAGGAGAGAAGACAATGGGAGAATGTTACGAAAATTAGAGAGTGCGTCGACCGAGAAAGAGACGAAAGAGTGATCGTAAACGAGGAAGGTTTTGTGACGAAGGACCAAAGTCGAATCTCCGATAGCCCCCTCCGAAAAATTTTACAAAAATATTTGTTCTGCGTCAAAAGGCGAGTACGTTGTAGCACAGTTATCGCTTACATCTTCGAAAGAACGCGATGCGAGGGTGAATAAATAGGAGAAATATTAAACGAGAGAAGACAAAGGAAGGCAAAATAAAAAAAAGTGTGAGAGAGGCACTGTCAGCTAATCGCGGCTGCGACTTAATACCGTAATACAAGACCTTCCATCCTGCAAGCCGCGTGTCAATGATCTCATCAAGAGAGTGATGTATTGAAAAGGAATTTCGTGAGAACGCTCGAAATAATATTTGCATCGAGGATAAATCAATGCTGGATTAAGATAGTAAATGTGAATCAGTTGTTGCGTGGACTCGACACCGAAAGCAACTTCGGAGAGTCTAGGAATGATGATAAGACGAAAGGAAAGAAAAAAAGTTGAATGGAAAAATCGAAGCTTTAAGATTGTATATTTTTTCACTCTGCCTTCGCGAATGACTTCGATCTGTAAAATTTTTGGCAAGAAAGACCGAGATATTTACCTGTAAAAGCATATTGTTGCCGAGGGAAGGTTTCGGATGCTCGACGTTACTTTTGTTGAGATTGCTCGGGCTGGTCCGAAGCTTGTTGCTATGTTCCGAATGATAATCATCCTCGTCCGGTTGATTCAACAAAATTTTTAGTATCCTGTGTTCGTTTTGATTATCATTATCGTTGTTGGAGGTGTCCTGATTATCGTCACTGACACTTGTTCTTTTGGTGAGCAAGTTTCTCAGTCTACCAGATTCCGTGGGCACAACACTGTTTTGAGTTTCATGGCAGGCTTGGGACGAATGGCTCGTTGGATTATTGACGTCGTGGCTGACGTTACCATGAATGTTCATGGGGGTGGATGAGTTGTTGGAATTTTTGTTGTCCTCGTGCCTTTTGCTGGTCGACGGTCCAACGATGTTGTTGCCAGGGATGATGGAATTGCTGGCGGAGGTCGATGTTCCGGGTAGTCCATTCCCGGTGGGATTCGGAGGCCCGGGAACCGAGGACGGTCCACTGGATCCAGGAAGAACGGCGGCGCCAGCGGGATTCGCACCGTTTGCGTTGACGATGGGAACGCTCGTGTTGGACATTCCGCTTTGCGATTCCTGAAGAGGACTGAATGGGAACGAATTACTGAAGTTGTGAGTGGCAACGTTGACGTTGATAGATGGGCTGTATGGACGCATGGGGCTTCGATGAGACGGTATGATGGCCGTATTCGAAGAAGAGTACGTTCCCTGCGGGCTCGGAGTTTGTACGTTTGGTTGGGAAGGTGGTCGGGATATCGTTTGACCACCGCAACCGCTATCTCTCGATTCTGGCCTATTATCATTGGTAGGCCAGGCGTTGCTGCTACCGGCCAAGTCCCACGTGGAACTTGGAAAAAGCTCAAACCCCAGATCCATGCCACTCGTAAACTGGTTGTACTGATTGTTCGGAATCAACGAACCAATTGAATTGTTCGAATTGTCGACGCTACCAAACGAAATTGTACTGTTTGTCGTACCAGCCCCGTTACCGCCGCCGGATGATCCAACGCAACCACCCCCGCCAACGACAGACACGCTCGACGACGTTGTGCACGAGGACGTTATCCCGACGCCGCCACTCCGGCCACCACTTAAACCACTCACTTGACCGTTTACATGACCGATCGACATCAACGGCCCACCCACGTTATTGTTATTGTTACCATTATTGTTATTACTATTGCTCGCACAACGGTTACTAGAGTGTCCCGAGCACATTTTGTTGTTGGAAAGCTGACCACCCTCGCTAGCCGTTAAGTCATTGTCCCTAGTTTTTTTGACATTTTTCGATTCGGTTTCGTCGACCGCACGACCGGGGAACAGATAAAATCAACAACAAATACAATTTTTTTTATTATTCACCACCACTTTATGACAGATTTACAATGAGCTGTGTAGCCTCTTTTTCTTTTTTGCTCTTTTAAGACTTTTTTATTGATTGATTGATTTTTCTTTGCTTCTTGTTTTCTTTTGGTAATTCATGACAGCTAAAGCACGACAAGAAATGAGCGATGAATCTACGCGAAATTGACGTTGATGCAAGTTTTATCCATTTCTCAAGGGCTACGTGGCGAGAGTAATGAAAAGTAATGGATCGGTTTATCCAATAATATCGTAATGATCGATACGTAAGAATTTTTTCATTCAAATGTGATACTGTTAGGAAAAAATTACTTCGAGCACAAACTTTGCCACATTTTTTGCTCTCACGACTCATTTCGAAAAACGCCACGCTGTAGCCATCTTTCTAGGTGTTTTACTTCTTTTTTTTGTCCGACACAAGTGATCGATTTTTAAAAAAATGTGAAACTGTCTATGGCTGTTTTGTACTGTACTGTTGTGTGATATTAATGTTTTTAAAAAATTTGTTTTTTCATTATTTTTTTGTGAAAGAAAAAAACGAGTTGACTGCAGTGTGAATTACGAGGCGAACAAAAACCACCAGCGAGATTAGCGAATCTACGAAGTGTTAATCTACGAAAAAGGTTTGAGACGGGATACGAGACTTTTTCTCGTATTCGATCATTTTCCTGACAGAGGATGAGACATCTTTGAGAAAAAAAATTGAACGTACGCGAAAAAAGGAGCAACGTGAGCTGATGAAATGGAGGATGAGGAATTTCGTGGGGTTACTGATTATGGGGAGGGTGACTGCGCTTGATTAAACCGTGCCAAAAAGTGATAAAAAACAGAAAATAAACGATTTTTTTATTTTCTAGAGTGGTCAGATCTCCAACACCTACAGGAAAACGTATGCGTTCGTCATGCGGGATTTTTTGGATATTAAACAAGAGCCGCTGCGTGTTAAAACGATTGAAATTAATGGGAAGATAATCCATCAATTAAAAATTTCTAATAATTCATACTCCTCAACCGATTGCAGTGCGAGCTCAATTCGTTTTGAATTAAATGGGAACGAAGTTTCTTTTTTAATTCGTAAACTAAATAAAAATAGTAAAATCAAATGAAAAAACGAATAGAAATTGCAAGAATATTCAGAAAAATTCTAAATGAAAAGGGAAATATAAATATTTTTGCATTCCAACGAGGAAGATCCTGACAACTGTGTACAAACTCTGGTCTTATAACAGCTCTGCAATCGGATAAAGAAATATTTTCAATTAAATACGAAAATATTAAAATGTTTCATTTACCGTGTAGCGGGACGAATGAAGAGAATAAAAAGTAACGAAAAGTGAAGAATACTTTTAGTGAAGAAAATGTATGACAGTGGATGAGAGCAGTACCGAGTGCATTGGCCGCTATCGAACTGAGTCATTAAGAGATAAGAAATAAAAATGTATCGCGTGTTTTTGTATTTGTGACACTGTGTCTGCGTGTGTGTGTGTGTGTATTTGTGGACGAGTGAAAGTGAGAAACAGAGTGAGAAAGAGAGAGAGAGAGAAAAGGAGGGAAGTAAAGAAAAGAGGTAACTCACCCGACAATCGAATAGGCGGACATCACAAAATCCGATTCGTTCATGCCATTTCCTTTGAAAAGTCTTGACTTTGTTTGGACGTTAAGGAACTTGTCAGAGCACATGCGCAACCGATACATGGAACTCGTCCCCTCACCGGTCTGTGTCGTGCCCTTCAAATGAGCAGTTAATTTACTGAGATCATGCGGATGACACAAGTCCTGTATTGTTGTTCCAACCAGGTCCTAAAATTCAAAATATTCGACAACAATCGTTATTTCCATGATGATTAATTTATTTGAAATGTTTGAAAAGAAAATAATCGGATCAGAGAATCTCAGTTGAGCTGCTGATGATGAAAAGTTGCAAATTCACAAAATTTTTGATAATTAAATCGCTCATAATTAAACAAAATGTTTGAAAAATTGAGAAAAACTATTACCGTTTATTGAAAAAGAGAATTTTTATCATTTTTATCGTTTGAACGATATTTGTGAAGAATTTTGTTCGAGTTTGTAAAGTAAATCACCTCGTTTAGGTACTTTGAGTAAGAAGTAGACAGTCCATTATTATCGACCGCTATTATTTTCCCGCTGATGTCCGATTTAACGGAAAACTGTTCGATGGTAGCGCCAACTGGTTTTTCGTTGCTGGATATCCTTCGTGCAACGCACATTACGCAAGGACCAATGTCCGACGATTCCGATGACACATCACCGCTTTCAAGACGATTAGTATTTATTGGTAACAGGGCAGAGCATATTTGCATTGTTTCGTACTGAGATACGCGCTGTTGCTTCTGTTCCATAGTCTCGTCCTTATCATCGGGCTTGACGAGAAAGCGACAATTGAAGCTCCCTTTTCTCGTTTGTGGCTGGGGATCGCAGGTCCAACCTGAAATTTTTCAAACTCGTTATTAAAATTGCAATGAAAATGAACCAACAGTAAAAATCAAACGACAAAAAGTCTTGAATGTTTTCGAACAAATTTTTTTCACAGCTACAACATTTTTAATTACTCGATTCCATAAAAGTCCATCGAGAAATATTGCAAAGGTAACAAATTTTTTGACTTTACTGCAGCAAATTGACAAAAATAATAGAAATTAAGGGTACGCTACGGACCTAATAACATCGGCAGGCTCTCCACGAAGGCTTGGTGATCCCCATGATGAATAATATTATAAATATCCTTTCCGAAAACATCGTCCTTAGAATAATTTATATACTGCTTTATATTATCCGTAACGTATTCGATGCGGCCCTCGGCGCTAACGACAAACAGAAAGCCATCTAACGCCTGCAAAAAACAAAACAAACGTCAAGTGTGTCAGAGCCCTTTTTTCATTTAGATTTTTAGTCGAATCGACGCAAATGTATTGCGACGATTGAGAAGCGACGCGTTCGACATTTGTCAAGCATCCTGAGGTTTTTGGCATTGTTATTCGTCAACGAAATACAGAGAATCTTCAGTGAAACCTGTTGCAGGATTCCAAGATTTTTCAATTCGCCTGTGAAAAATCATGTTGAAATGAGTTTTTCGTGGGTCCTTGGGCAATTAGACACCCTGATTCGAGCACGTCAGCATTGAATTCAATGACACGAATGTGTTAGCCACGATCAGTGACGATCCCGGTATGGGGGAAAAAAAATTGAAACCCTTGCGAGGGGTATGCAAGTGCACGGAAAGTATTTTGAATAAAAAACAATGAAAATGTGAGCAAACCGCGATTCGAACGGATGGAAAGAAACGGAGGAGTCGTGTGCCAAGGGAAATTTGGAGTATTATTTTCCATGCCCATTGTCAAAAATGTGAGAGAACGAGGAACGTGGGGACAGAAACGATCACTTACTTTGAGGTACATTTTCGCGAGCGGCTTTTCGTTTTATTTTTTTCTCTCTATTCGCACGTGGTGCAAGGGGAAAGAAACACGTGGAAGCTGTCAAGCTTGCGAGGCTCTGCCGAGATAACAAAACTTCGAGTCTCTTTCCCCTGATTAAGCAATCGCATTATTTTTCTCTCTCTCTTTCTCTTATTCGGATCGATAACCGACAATACTAGACCTTAAGGCCTGCGAACAATCGAGAGAATCTTATTTTCTACTCATTTTCCAAGCCCTAGTTGTTCGCGAATCCTGAGATTATTCGGGGGACGTTGAAATATCGAAAGCAACGTCGAGCGGCTGTCACTTGTCGGAATCATCGCTCGCGCACAGGCTCGGGAAATCTTCGGGATCCGAGGTAGTAAGGTAAACCAAACGAAATTTCATGTACCTCGAGCACAATCGGGCCAACTTGATCGTTGGACAATATGTTCGGATTTGAGGAGGAAACTTCTCCCTGTTGAACAGCATGACTATTGGAGCCCTCTTGTTCGCATATGTGCCGAATCTGTAAAAAGATGAAAAAGTCATTAAATTTCATTTCGTCCTCGAGGAGTGAATTCAGAAAGAAGCAAAAGTGCGAGCTCCTCCGTAAAAAATCGTATCGAAGAAGCAACGCTGCGAACGTCATCGACGAATTCGATTGAACAGAGCGAAAAGATCGTGAGAAAATAAATGTTCTAAGCGAGCAGAAAAATTGGCGAATAATCGTGAGGGGTTCGCAAAATTTTCAGCCCATGAATGAACTTTCTCCTGCCGTGTGTTCTCGTATAACTCGTTTGAATAAACGGAAACGGAGGATGCGACGAAAATCTGCTGTTACCGACAAATTTACTGTATCGTCGAACGAGGGAAGCGAAGAGGGCGAGGAGAAGAGAAAGGGGCAGAGAGAACAAGTGAAAAGGAAAGAAGAGTGAAGAAAAATATCATCATTGATGTCCTTGGTCTTATATATTTCCCGTCGCCGATAGATCGCGTCGTAATCTCAATGAGTTAATATGTGGCCTCGAAAAGTCGGTGACTCCGAGAGCTCGCGAGCTCCAGAGCGAGAGTTCGCCGACAAACGCCGTCTCGTCCGTGCGACGTTGCCGTCTTTCTTTCGTACGTTTGCGCGCGCGGTCCTCCGCTCTCGGCAAACTCTCCGCTCTCTCGCATCTCTGTACGCAGAGATGCACGTGTCTACTAACGGACACATATTAAAATATAAGCGCGCCTCTCAAAAGTGTGCTTTATTTCGCGAGCATTTTTTGAGATTTTCGCCAGAAATTATTGACAGAGCGCGCTTCTACGTTTTTTTCGTTTTTCTCCTTCAAAAGAGCGAAGCTTCGCCACCGCGCGTCCGAACCCGGCGCGGCGCAATTTTTTCTGGCTTTTCCCTTTTCGTTTCTCATCGCGGAGTGACGTTCGGTTCGCTGGATTTAGGCATCGGTGCGCTTTTTCGGAAAACTTTGAGCCCGCATTGGCCTGCGACGAGAAAACTGCGATTTTGCTGAGCACTCGATCCGAGAGGTTCCGGACTGTCGCATTCGCTCCCGAAGCGCTCGAGCATCGAACAAGAGCACACGTTCGCGACGGAAAACTCGCAGCGACGGGGAGTGCGAACGGAGAGAGAAAGAAACGGAGAAAATGAACTCGGCACGCGCCGAGTTGGCGCAATTACACATTTCGTAGGAATTTACTCAACGAGAGTATTATCAACGTCTCGAATCGTTGTCGCTGTATGCAAACGAGCTGCATCACTAATAACAAAGATTGAGCTCCCGTTCCGAGCGAGAATATCTCATTAAACAATAAATAATCGTTTGTTATCGGAGCAAAGTATCGTTTACGAGAAAATTTACAAACGAATGGGAATAAATGAACGATGACGAGGCATTTTTTAGCCTCATTTACACGCTCTCTATTAAATCGAACGATCCGAAGTAACGCTCATTCGTTTCATCACGGATGAACCTCGCAGCCGTTCGATAAAGTACGGTGAAGCTCCACTTTTTTGGGCTAAATGATAGTTTAAGGTCCCCTGATAACGACGAGCACAGTTCCGGAGAGCCTCTTACGCGGAGCAAAATTTGGAATTATTTAATTTACAATTCCGAGTTTTCATGGGAGAACTTACATCGGAGAACTACTTCATGGGAGAACTTACAATAATATTTATTGCGAAAAAATTGTACGGTCTTCCAGAGCTTCGGAAAAGTTTATATCGCGGAGAAAATTTATCACAGATTTCGTGCCTTTGAAAAAAAAAAAAAAACATTATCTTACGGGACTTTTAAGAAAGAAAACATGAAAAAAAACTCAGTTTTTGACGTGTCGAAAGCGGATGTTGGTCACTACGTTGGACAACAGCGGTAACAGCTGATTGAACTCCGGGCAAATTCGGGAATCGCGGCAATTTCGTCAAATTTATTTTTCCGACTGACTCGCTGTTTTTAATGAATTGACCATTCCTTTTTCTCTCGGTGCTGTTACACCCATATAAACTTTCTTTCGCACAATAAAAATGTTCCCTAGTTTATGTGTATTTCAAGTGTCACCAAGTGTCACCCACTCAATCATTAAGGAGGTTGGATCGCGACGATACAATGTTGCCATGCCAAACCGTGTTAAAAACATTAAAAATTTCAAAATCATAAGAATTTAATAAAATTTGGTAAATGTATTCTTTAAAAATATAGATTGACGATATAAATTTTTTGAGATTTTTCTACTACACGGCTCTCGAGTAATTGAACATTAAAGTTCGCGTGTATAAGCACAGAGTTTACATTTATACAGTTATGCATCTCGTGCATAAGAACTTGGATTTAACGCTCAATTACTCGATAACCATGTGGTAAAAAATTTTGAAAAAAATTGCAATCGTGTACTCGATGCCAAAGAATCACCAAATTTGATCACATTCTGATTATTTTGATTTCCTGATCCAACCTCCTTAACTAGTCAAGTTTAAGCATGAATTTGATATTTAATGATATTTTAAAAACATTTTATTACATTCTTGTGACAAAAATATACTCGATGTAAGTGTTTATTGATTTTGTTAATAATTTAGACTTTAAATTAATAAACATAAAGTGGTTGCAAACTTCAGTCATAGAAGGGTCGAACTACTGGAATCCTCACGATTCTAATTTCGATAGAAAAAGTCTCGAATTTCTGTGAAATTTCTGTGAAAAAGCGAGAAATTAATTGATAGGGAAGTTTCGTTTTCACTCACTTTATCGACGGCTCTCTGGAGAATCTGACATTTGTCAGTCTTGCCAGAGCTCATGTCCGTGGCGGTAATCAGCTCCTCGATCTCATCGATGAACGTGTTCTCCAGGGTCCGTCGTCGTTTCTCGTTAAGGCACTTATTACTGGAACTCATGGGAATAAGATTTCATTATAAATCGAATTACGGCGTGTGCGTCGCAGCAACAAAGCCTACTAAAATGATCTCTTCGGATTCTCTTTCGTGTCTCGCTTTTTTCGAGGATTCTCATGGTGCTAAGATTGTTTGGTGAACCGAATCACGAATCGGAATGATTGTGGAATGAGAGAATAATCCGGAGATAAATTCCTCCGATTAAAGCTTATCAGGCTCTTTCGCATCAAGAAATTTGACGAAAAGCAAATTAAAAAACTGAGCTCATCAAAGTCCAAATTTGATCGAGGGAATAAATTCGAATGAAAAAATGATGGCGAACAGAAATACCGAGTGCTTGGAAGAAAAATGAATTTTTTCATTTCCTCCCAGCGAGAGAGCAGATTCGCTCACGAAATGATGTTTAGCAACTTACATCTGCGACTGCGGCTTTGCATCCGATTTTTTCCTCTTCTTGGTGTTGTTGCCGGTGATTGCACTCATTTTGACCCACAACGGGTCTTGTAGGTCACCCGGGCCAGGCCTGTAACGATCAAACAAGCGAGGAACACTTTAGTCAAATGGCCACTTCAATTAGTCGAAATAGGACGTCATCGAACGTCGTTTTCGATGCTTTTTTTTTTTCTTCTTTGCGCTATTCTATGGAGGCTGTCGACAATCGAACTTCTCCGATATGCTAATTCGGGCTAATTTGTATCAAAGCAGAGAATGTCGGGGCAGAGAACGAAAATTTATTTTCCTCCTCGAAGGAAACGTTTTTTCCATCTTTTTGACGAAAAAGACGTTTCTCCTTTCATCCCCGCTTCGACGGATTTTCGTAGCTTCTCCGCAGAAAATCGTAATTTCCCCGACCCTCACCGATCGCTCCTTTACATGTCGATGCGTACCTTTGGGAAAAGCGGTTTACGAAATAAGCACAAATGCACGCGCCGATCCGCGCGTTTCAGCGAGATCAAAAGAGGGAGGTTTCCAGCGCATCGCTTGCACATTCTTCGCGCTTATCGTCATTCGCTCGTATGCCGACCGCGCCGCGCTCACCGATAAAGAGAGACACTCGACATCGGTGCGCGCACGTGTGAGCGAGCACAGAATCGTAAGGGGCTACGATATTAGCACTCGCACGAATTTCGTGAAAATTGCTAGCCAAACAAACGAGCTCGTGACGCGAGTCGCTCGAAAAATCCACCAAAAGGAGCGAGTAATGACCTTACGAAAAAGGAGAATTGAATGGCTTTTGCTCAAGTTCAACGAACCCTCGCGGAATTGTTACGAAATCACTCTCTCGTAGCCAATGTCCAGACCTTTTTTTCGCCGCTCGCTTTTATTCCCCTCAGTTTCGTGTTTCAGTATCGAGCCCGGGCGAGGGCTCTCGACGAGCGTTGCATCGAAGCTTCCTCCGATACGGACATTCCGGGTTTAATGACTCGAGGAAAAATCACCGAAGACGATCGTCCCTCGGACACTGAACGAGTCAAATTCATCGCGGCCTGATCTCAATTCTTATTCCTCGATCATCCCCATTTTTGCCTCCGATTTTTCGCACTTTAATGCACCTGCGCGGGTTTTCATCACTTTTCATATTTCATTTCGCCTCGCGATCCAAGTTTTTGTGAAAATCTGAATATGCATTTCGAGGAAGAATTTCTGTAGGAGCAGTCAATTTATTTGCATTTACGACTCAATATTTTTTGGCAACTACAAAAATTGTGACGTTCCAACAGTATGCTTTGGCGAATAAACAAACGAACCGTTGGAACGAAAAAATCGTTGTTATTCCAGGAAATTATTCAGTCAACTGCAAAATTGAACTTTTTCACCGAAATTTTGTTCTCCCTGGAAAGAGAATTTTGTAAAAAATCAATTCGCACCGAAATTGCATTGAAAAATCGAGAATTCCTGACTGTAAATCCCGAAAAATTGATACGAATGTGAGAAAGAAAAAAAGAGTCTTGAAAAAAAAAAACCATTTTCGATGAGATTCGTGTCGCGTAATTGCGAAGCGGGGAGCGACTTTTTTCCATTTTAGCTCGCTGGAAGCTCAGGGATGCAGGAGAGAACAACCCCCCGTGGGTAAAAGCCTTCAACGTTCCAGGTACTTTGGCACGTGAAGAGACGTCCAACCGACCCTGACGAGGTTGACGATTTTTTTAACTCTCTCTCGCTCACGGCTCATTATCGCCCGTACAAGAGCGCCCGGTTTTATTCAAAGAGTTAAACAATGTTGCCTTTTATCGAAAGTGCATTCGAGCACGCTCGTTAATCCTATCGCATAAAAATTCATTGATTATCATCGGCTTTATCCTGTGCCGGACGGACGAGAATAAAGCACGTACTTAATTCTTTATAAAATATGATAAAGTGCTCGCGGCAGCGAGTCTCCACGAGCGCGTTATCATTATTTTCATTCTTTTCTCAAGACCTCTTCAAAGCTCCTTTAACGTTGGCTGATCGATTTCGAGACGAAATCGTCTTCTCAGGCAGTCGCTCCGGAACAGCGAACAACAAAAAAATTTCAAAAATTATGTTTTCCCCGTTTTTTTATTATTCTTGGCGCATATTTGGAGCGTACTTTGGACAGAATTTAATCAAATTTTGGAGAAAATGACGAGCGAGAACGCGAATTTCATTTCACTCTCGAATCCACTTCGAATCTCCTTTATATTCAGATTCAGCCCGACGACATTCGGAAAACTTTATTTCCCATCGATTGGTTTGCTCTTTGCTCTGAATTACGAAAACCTATGCACAAAGTTCGTACAAAAATGACGAGAACCAACGATTTTTAGTAGAAAATCAGAAAAAGTTACAGGAAAGATAATTTGTACAATTTTTTACATAAAAAAATCACTTTTTTCATTACTTTTCTCCGTTACATGAAACGTTACAATGGAAAATGTGAATAAATCGCTTACGAACCGCTTCGATCATGCTTTTCGGGCTAATCACTGAAATTTTGGGATTTCGTTGCAACAGAAGGAGGCAGGAGGAGCGAGAGTTTCGTCAGATTAAGAAGTTGGCACGTGGCGTTCGATTCGCACGTGTCTTCCCTTTCGATCAGGAGGGCATCGCACAGCGCCGGGACACAGAGAGATTGGCGCATGAAGTTGCCGAACGCTCGCGCTCTGTCTCTCGGCTGTGCTTTCCTCTCTTCTTTGCCAAAGTATGAACAGAGATATACTAAAAAGGACGACGAAAAGCGAGAAAGAGTCGTGGCGCCAAGATTTCAATCGTTTTTTCCTCCCTCCCTCTTTCCCTTTCGCCGGTTTATTTTTTCTTCCTCCGCACCCACCGCGCCTCCCTGTTTTCTCCCTCGATTTTATATCTTTTTCAAGCAAATATTCTCGAAAACTTATTTACTCGGAGTAACGCCGAATCGGTTCTCACGTTTCCGACTTTTATTCCCGACGCCAAATCTTTCGCCTTGGAAATTCTCATTTCCCAGAAAATGAAAGTACGAAGAAATTCATAAAAATGTTTAAAAAATATGAAGATTCGGCTGCGAATAAATTTTTTGGAATTTTTTTTATTATTTATTTCGTCATAATAAAATGCAGTTTTGATAGAAGCTACGAATCGCGGCGTTCGGTGGAAAAAAATGGGTAGAAAATCGAAACTTTTTCGCCGTTTCCTCTCCACTTTGAGGGAAAAAATGGCTTTTGTACAGAGTTCCGTAAAAATGGTCATTTCCGTGAAAAAAAATTCAGGGAATTCTGCCCGTTCGAGTACGGCAATTCGTGATAAAGTAGATACGAAAAGTGGTAGAAAAAACTGCTGTGTTTTTGCTGTTGAAAAGGCACGAGGAATATTCGATAATGAATCGTGATAAAGAAAATAATCGTAAAGCGAGTTGTAATTGGTGACGAGAACGCGGTAAATCTACCCGTCAGACATAAGCACGAGCGAACGAGCCTTGATTGAGAAATAAAACAAACAGAAAGGTCCCTGAGCCTGCTGGAGCTGTTATTCATCGTTTATCAACGATTTTAAAACTACGCGTTCACGCGAATCCATATACCGGGTGTCCCCGGGCGATCTCGCACTTTTCCGACTTTAATTGAGTTACAAAACGGACAAAAAGACTCGACGACGACGCGAGGGGCTAAAAAATTCAGTGGAAATTCGAAAATCGCATTTTTACGGTGCCAAAACCGCGTTTTCTCGCCACTCGATTATTTTCTAGCTTCCACCAGACTCTCGGGAGGACCAGAATTTCGAAGGTCAATCCCACGACTCGAGGCATGCAAAGAAACCATCAATTTTCGAGGGAGCTGAGCCAAAGAATGGAATCCGAATTTCGATTTTCAGCTAAAATTTCGCAAACGAAAGTCCTCGAAAAACTGTCAACGGAGCAGAATACGAACGGAAACGTGCGCCAAAAGTGTGCTGACGATTTCGCCGAATCTGGGGAGAAAAAACTCAAATTATATAAAATGCAAGGCGAACGATTGCGTTTGGTGAAATAAACACGCGAAAGCGAGTGAGCAGATGGGCGTGCAAACGGCGAGGTTAAGCGCGTACGTTCGAAAAGCATGCGGAGAGCTCGGAACGCGGCCGATATAAAGTGGGATTAGAACGAAAAATCTGCCTCGGCCTCAGGCGTGTTTAGAAGGAGCGGAGGCCTCGTCGGTCGGACAAGGACTGCTTTTTCTCCTCGAGAGGAGCGTTTTGTAAAGCGATCACGTTCTAGCGGCGTCCGCGGGTGTCTCTCGTAATCCGAGACAATGCTGCACGCGCTCGATGCTGCATCGTTTCAGCGCTCAACAATTAAAACGCCCCCACCCCTTAAGGGAGTCGAGAGGTTTCTGGATAAAATGATTTTCGGTATACGAGCGTTTTCTGGCACGTAATTTTCCGTTGTTGGATATCGAGCTCGATCAGAGTGCGTTGAAAACGAAACGAGATCGGCGAACGAAACTCGAGCCGCATTGAATTCCGACTGGAGCACGAAACGCCTTTTTCCGAGGCCTCGTAGCCGCCGGACCGAGCCGTTCGTTCGGGGCTTTCGGCAAAAAAATTATTCGGAAAAGCTCCGGTGGAAGTAAAAGGGGGAAAAAGTACCTTGCATCACGGAGAATTTTCTCGTGAAAATTCAGCGACGAAAACTCCACGGGGGCGAGCTGAGGGAGCAGCTTCAGAGAACCAGGACGACCCTGGCCCCCGGAAGGGCCGCGAGACTTGCCTCCTCGCTTATCCGCCCTGGCCTCCTCGCGCGCCCACTCAACACTCGAGAAAACTCGGAAGCACTTTGGCAGCACGAAAACTCGAGGATTCGATTTGCCTCCGGAGGAAACTTGGGCGCTGCGACATCCGACGAGGGATCAGCGGCCCCGGGCCTCCTCGACGAGAGCCCACGAGCATCTTTCGCCTTTCTCGTACCGCGCGTAAATTCCTCGAGCAAGTGGATTCGACGCTCGATAATAACGACGGCGAGTTCGTCGCCGATGATTCATTCGCGAGCTTCTGTATCGCCTTGAGTTTAAAAAGAGGAATCGGGAGGATGTGCCGCTGAGAAAGAAAGCGAAAGGGAAACGGAGAGTCCTCGTGCGCGATGACGACACAGGAAACCGGCGCGGTTGTCACTGCGGCGATTCCGCACGGAAAAGCACAGACGGTGAGCAGGACGGTTTCGTGGACTATCGACACTCTTCCGTGCCGACTGGATTCACCGACGAATCCCATTCCCCAGGAGCTCGAAAGCCTCCGGACGCAGTTCGAATCGCGATTTTCCGTCGCGCTCTCCGAGCCCCGTTTTTACATCGTCGTCGAACGCAACGGAGCGTTCGCACTCTTCCTTAGTCTTCGGTGCGCACTCGAGGCGCGAGGTCCGATCGGGAATGCGGATTTCAGCGGATCGCCTTGGAGGAGCGCGCACTAAAAACCCGCGTGGCTTCCCCGACCGCTTCTTATTCAGCGGGCGACGAAAACGCGACGACGAAGCCGGCCGCCGCGCGAAAAGTGGAAAAACGCGGCTCACTCGCGATCTGTACTCGCACGGAATAAAAGGAGCCGAGGACGTCACACCGAGAAAAGGAAACGCTGAGAAAAACGCTCCACAAATAACCGACGAATAAACTATTCGAAATGAAGAAACGCGCTCTCAGTCCCGCGCTCGCGGATCTTCCTCCCTCGAAGATCCTCTCTCTCTCTCTCCCTCGATCGCGAGGTGCGCGCCGACACCGCGCGAGTGGGGGACCGCGACAGAGACAGAGCGGAGAGAGAAAAGTGTATTGGACGCTCCAATCGTTCCGTATGATGCGGGACCTGTACAGAGAGACCAGCGCCGTGTGCGCTAGTCGAGCTGCTCTTCTACACCGTGTGCTGCTGCTGCTGCTGCTGCTCGCGCCCGTGTATAATATAGGTCAGTGGGCCAGGGCGATCATGGCAACGCGGACATGCGCGCCATCGGGCGGACTAACTCACTGCGCTGCTCTCTCTCTCTCTCTCTCTCTCGCTCTCTGTTTGTTGTTCAATGTTTTTATTTTCGTTACCGCAAACTCCTTCGAATTGGGCAAAGCCTCGTGCGACAAATTTGCATTTTTCGTTATGAAATTTTGGCTAGTCCTTCGTCGACGCGACAATTTTCATTGGATCTTCCCCCCATTTTTTGCTGAGCTTCTTTTCTCTTGCTGGAACATTTCCTTGGCGTTAATAAATTTTCAATCGATCGCTCGACCAATCTTCTTTCCCTCGATGACGAACTCTTTTGTGCGGGAATTCGCAATACGGGCTCTCTCTCTCTCTCGTTAGGAAGGGAATGGAAGTCACGCGTTAAGACTCGATTCTCGAGCTTTTACGCTCTCCGGATCCTCAGGCTTCAGCTGCTTTTAGCAGTGCGTTGAAAATTCGAAAATTCATCGAATTTGACGCGCCGCGCGACTCGGGGAACGAAGTTTTAGGTAATCGATCGACTTCTGCGGGAATGCTTGAGATTTTAAACGGGGGATCGATTTTTTTCAACTCCGTCGGCAAGTTGATCCTGGAAATACGAAATTTGAGATTCCCCGATGTAAACAGACTCGAGCGTCCCGTAGCTCCGGGTCCATGCGACGTTGCCGCGAGTCGTTTTGCAAAGTGTGTGCGCTTGCATTGTCCCGCGCTTTCCCTGCTGCGACAGAGCTCTGCGGTCGTTCGAAGTACAAGCCCGGCGAGAAGTTTCCTCCGCGAAGCGATTTCCACGATTTTTTGATAAATTTTCTTTTTCTTTGGGCACTCGGCCATCGAAATCGATCGGCTTCGACGGCAAAAGCGAAATCTTTAAATCGACGATCTTCGGGTCAATTTCGGCTGCTGTTTCCCGGCCGGAAAACTCGGGCGTACTTTTTTCTCAACGCCGCTGCGCGCTCATTCGTTTGGTGAAGCGAAAATCGAAGTGAAAATCGGAGCAAAAGGTCAGGACCTTAAGCCCGGGAGGGCTTGATCCACAGAGCAAATAATTGCGCCCGGCGCAAGAGAAATCACTAGAAATAATAAAAACCGTTGCGAACGAAGCTTCCCTCGAGATCCTCCTTCCTGCGACGCGACTAACGACCGAACGCGCGTCACCGTATTTACCTCCGACGTCACACAGCGCTTCGAGGATCCGATCTATATTTACGAAACGAGAAAACTCGCTCGGCTCCGCTTCCGAAATTGTGTCGGACGAAAATATTCGTTTCATCATTTTTATGAACTTCCCATCGACAGTTCCATCGCGCAATGATCCGCAAACATTTTGTGTTTCCGAGCAGCTTCCAATCTTGTTCGACCCTCGAACTCCACCGCGCGTACTCTCAAAACATTTTATCGTACGCTTTTTTTCTGATGGTTCGAAAATTTCTAAAATATTTCGCTTTTCGTCATTTTTTCACATGGAACTGAAAATCCAATCGCTGGCACGAACGCGCAACAACGAAGCGTTTCGATGTCTCCGCGGTACCGAGTTTTCGGCGCCTTTTCAACTGCCGCCATTCCCCGAGAGTGTCTCGGAAAGAAGTGTGTCACGATTTGCACAAAAAGTTGAGTTTTCTCAAACGTGGAAAATTTTACGACGCTGAAGTTTCCAACGTTGGAGTCCCAACGAAATGAATGAAAATAAAATGATTTATCCATCAGTTTTTTATTTCACGAATCATAATTTTGTAGATTGAAAAAATACAAAGTACAGATTCGACAGGAAATAAATTGGAGAATTACTGGAATAATTGGACAGTTTTTTAGATCATTTCGTTGGACTCCAACGTTGGAAACTTCAGCATCGTAAAATTTTAGTTTCTGGTTAAAGTTTGTAACTCATGAAATTTCGATAAAGGGAAATATAGAGAGGAAGAAATTCGAGTGGAAAAAAACGAATTGCGGCGAATCGAAGCGGTCGGATGATTTCGAAAGGTTTTGCATAGTCGGTGCGGCGGCGATGGGCGTCGAGACAGGTGACGATATCCATCAATCTCCGCGTTAAAAAAGGCGAAAAACTGCACGGGCATAGAGCACGCAACTTGGTGGGATAAAAAATCCTATTATTTTTGGATACGCCCACGTTCGTATTATAAGAGCGATCGATCACGTATTTTTCACTGGCCACGAAGTTCGCAAAAATGATTTCTCGGAAACTCGTGATTCCGGGAAGCTCGAGGGGCTTTCGTGTCCGTCGGTCTAGTCACGGGAAAAAAGCTCGGCGCGCGCACGAATAGCTGGAAAGGTGTTCAACAAAATTGGGAAATTTCGGGTGGTTCGAGCGGGGGCGCGATAATGGGAGCAAAAACGACGAAAAATCGAGTGAATTTTCTCCCAAAAACAGAGCGGATCATCCGGGTAAAAAGGCCTCAAAATTCCATCGCGATTTCCCTCTCAATTTGCCCGGGCGAATAAACTTTCGGGCCCGACTGTACGAGCCAATACGAGCCTCAAAGTTGGGGACAATGTCGAAACGTGGCGCATCGCGTCGAGTAGTGAGGAAGGCCAGGAGAAACGAATGAAAGTTTAACGCGTGAAGAGAGCGAGAGCGAGAGCCTGCGAAGCGTTGTTGCGGGATGAGAGTGGTACAATATGCGACGGAAAGCGAACGAATTCTTCGCCAGGGAGTTTCATTCGTTTTTGGCATCTTCAATTTGGCGTCAAAGCTTCGGAAGGAACGAGTGAAAGCTGTCGATACATAAAACGACAATGAACGTGACACGCTGACCAAATTGAGACGTAAGTCGGGGAGTGGGTGAAGCGACGAACGCATACGAACGCGCGTGTGTCTCTACGTAAACACGAATGTCAAAGGTACGCGCGCGTGTGTATACGGACGGGAATGAGGAGGAGTTTGACGCAGCCAGGGCCACGGATAGTACTCGTCACGCGGAACAGTTCCACGCATGCACCTTCCTTCGTCATCGTTCTCGCACCGAATACGTCCATATTTTAACGTCCGCGCGACGTTTCTTTGTGCCCCTCGCTCGACTCGGCGTTGCCCGAGCGCTCTTTCAAATCCGCATTTATCTTGAGAAAAAGAAACGATTAAAAACAACGAGCCACAAGCGACTCTTCCCTCCGGGAGGGACAATCGGAATTTTCAATGCGAGGAGAAAACTGCTTTTGCCTGCCTCACTGTGCAACGAAACCTTCGAAAATGTGATTTTTTACAACTCGCTATATAAAATCCTCGTCATAAATCACCGAGTCTGGGCGACTAATTTCTAAATTCGGGACTGGGGACTAAAATTCGAGGTTGACAGCTCCCGTAAAAAAGTTGGCAGTAAAAAATGCGTTTTTACCAAGTTTTACGATCGAACGATCGAACGACGATTCCTGAATGCCCGATCGATTATTGCCGACGGAACTGGAAGTGTGCGAACGCCCCCGAGTAAATCGTCCCCGTTCAAACTACTCGAGAATATCGACAAAGTCGCCTCCTCAATGAGCCTCATCGAGGAGGAAACAAAGGGCGGATTTCGGACGGTCGGTCGTCTAAAAAATTGGGCTCGTTGAGGATAAGAAAACGAATTGTTAGGCCGCGATGATATTTGATACCTGCTCAGGAGGCTTACAGCGTCGGAGCGCGCCTCAGCATCGCTCGTTGCGATGCCTAGATGAGATGCTCTCCCGAGGGGTAAACACGAAACTCCGGAGAATCCACCAACTCCGGCGAACACGCGGCGGATAAGAGGACCGCGGAGGGGCGGGAGAGAAACGGCGTTGCCATGTCGACCCGAGCCGGCGTGTTCCCCGTGGCTCTGTTGCCACGATGACGTAACAATCGCGTCTTTGCGTCACACACATGAAAAGAGGAGCGGAGGAAGGGACACGGGGACGCGAGAGAAACTGGCTGGCTGGTGAAAGAGCCTCCAGTGAAAAGCGAATAGAGAAGCGAATCTTTGAGAAGTTTGAGCAGGTGGCGGGGCCCTCTTTGTCGACGCTTCGAATAGCCGAAGCGATCATTAATTAACCGAGCGTTCACTGCGTCTACCCAGTTTCGAAAGCGGCTCGAAAAACGCTCGGGAATTCGTTATTTATCGATCGAATATCGACGTTGGATCGTCGCCTCGTGGGATTTTTCATTTCCTGGGGGCGGAAAATATCGCGAGTCGAAATTCCACCGATTTTTATCGAAAATGTAAACTTTTATATTTTCCTCGTCCAAAATTCGAAACGTTACGAAACGGAAACCTCAGTTTTGGGGGGCTGAAGATCGTTTGACTGGAACTCGAGGTCGAGTGTCGAAAAAGTGGGGAGCTTCCTGTCAACCTGGAACTGGAGCTGGAACGTTTTGGCACCCTCGAAGAAGTCGGGCATTCAGAATGCCCGAAAACGTGTTAAACTCGCGAAAATACTTAGATTCCGACACATGCGAAGTGGCGAGAGAGATTATTCTAGATTATTTTCGTTTGAGGCCCGAGAGGTAGGAAGAGGGTCGTTGAGTGGCCCAGCGTGAAGGGAAGTTGTACGGAGAAGAGAGGCAACATCGAATCAATGACCCAGATACACTTCTGGGTCGGCATCAAGCTGCGTCAGTCAAACTATTTCTCCTGCACAGCCCTGCTTTCTCGACTTTACATTTTCTTTCCCCTTTTTCCTCTTCGCTTGTAGAAAAATAATAAAAAAAAAAAACATTTCGGATCGAGCGTGCAACTAAATTTAAATGATGACGAAAGTTGCGAGAAAAAAAAACACAGAATTCCTCGGGATGGGAATTCGCTCAGGGAAGCAACGTTCGAGAATTTCTTCGGAGCTCTTACTTGCGAATGAAACTTTTGTTGAATTGTGGCTTAAAAAATGGAATTTCGATCGAGGAGTTTACTGTGGGAATAAAATTCGTGAAAAAATGTTTTTCACTCGTACGAAAATGATTTTGGCTTCCGAGACTCCCGTTTTAACGGCTCCGGCAGAAAAATGAAAATCTGGAGAAACGGGAGGCGTGCGCGAACCACCGATGAAGGGGCTGCTGCCTCAAGACGAAAGAGGAGAAGCCGATGCCGAGACTCGAGCCTCTGCTTCCCCTCGCGGTAAAAGAGCCACAGCAGCGAAGCGAAGAACGTCAGTCTATGCGCGTCCCATTACGATGTGTATAGTGGGTAGTTTGCGGTCCACACACTCGCGATTCCGGTTCGCGGATGGCGCCGCAAGGTCAGACGAGCCAATACGCCTTCGTGATCGTATATCTCGTCCCATTTGGCCGAAAATCGATACACTAGAAACCACGAAAACGGTCGAACGCCGAGCTCCTCGCGGGCGGAAAAAAACTCGACAAATGCTGGGATGAAAAAATTTTGAAAAAATATCGACAAAGAAGGATTTTCACTGAAATTTTCGTGTCTCAGGAAATGCTCACAGGAATCTTCGTCTCGACTAAATCGACAACGAAGCATTGAGAAACCCGACAAAAGCACCAAAACATTTGCAAGAATCGGGGATTTTAAGTAACACTTGCAAGGGAGTTTTTCATCGTCCATCGTTGTCGACACGGCAGACAAATATTCACGAAAAATTGGACCGGATAAAAAAAGCGTTGGCAGGCCCCAATTTTCGACACACACTTCGCGCGCGCGCGCGCGCGTTTTACGTTTCTTCTTCACGTTTTTCAAACTGGATAAAAATTTGTAACTCTTCCGCAACTTCAGCGGCCGAATGACATAAGCGACTTTTTCCTCGCTCAAAAATGGCTGTTTTTTGACTCACGTGTTTATTCGTCTTTCAAACTCCCCCGGAAATTTATCTGCCGAAGATAAACGGCTTGGGAAACGGAGGGAAAGGTGTTCGCAGGGAGCAGCGCAGCATCGGTAAGAGAGCCGCTTCCACCGGACCGCGCTTTCCTCACTTCCAGTGCGATTGTTGCCGCGTTCGAAATGTTTAAATAAAACAAACACACACGCGAGAGTATAATTCACCGTTCCGTACGTTCGACACCCACGCGCCTCGTCCTATCTTTGCATATCTAAAGAGCATAATCACCCGAAATATACGGGACGACGTACGTGGCTCGACTTTGACATGAGCAGGACTCGAAATTAAGAGAAAGAAACGAGCGACGAGGCGATAAGCGAAGCGTGAAAAAATAGATCCCGCATACAGTCCCTCGTCGGGCGACGCTCTACTCAGCCGATCCACCGAGATTGAAAGAATAAAAAGCGCCCGATGAAACGAGCGTGATCTCAAATCGAACTAGATATTTGGGGGAAAGGAGGAATTCGAAATTTCAACGTTAGTAGCGACGATGTTGCTTCGCTCTTTACAAAACCCTCATCTGCTCGATGCACCTGTACACACATGACGAAGCTGATGTTAATAGACGCGCATCGACTTCGAACGGGCGCCCATACCCGAGCGAGGACAGATGTTCTCGGGCGACTATCATTTCCAAAGACTTTTCGACGCGGGAAGAATTTTAGGAGGAGCCGCCCTTCGCAGCTCGCAACCAAACGCAATTCTTCGCTTTTTATTTTCCCTCCGTTTCGAAACGCCGACGCTCTCGATGAGCGGTCTCCTTTCCTCCGTACGTTCCGCGCGTAAGCTCCGCGACGATAGATTTTCGCCGCAGCTCACCTCGCTGGATCCAATGGGACTGGGCAACGTGTCAAATTCGGATTCAAACGTCGCAGGATCGCGCTCCATCTCGCCGGGGCGAATCAACTTTTCAACTATTTTAATTTCACCTCGCTCGGGGATAAACTCCGATGTTCGGAGGTAAGCGGAGGGAATATTGAACGAGGGAATAAACGGCGACGAAAAGGAGCCGATTAGACGGTAATGCGAGTGAAAAATAACGAAACTCGCGAATTTCGGCGCAATTCACACCGGCCACGCCTCGAGCTACGCACGTAACGCGATTTTTTATGTTATTTACTCGTGTCTTGCGCGCTCTCAGCTCACCTCGCAGCGTCTCCTAATAAATTTTTATCGCTCTCTCACACATGTGCTCCCATGGAAACGATCCTCAAATGAAATTGCACGCCCCTCCGCCCAATTGGACAGCCAACATTTTTCGTCGATCAGTGGCTTCATTGTGGGATTCAAAACACTTTATTGGCGTATCTCAAAACGTTTGAGAAACGGTACAATTTACACGGGGAATTCCGAGTCCGAAACAAGATTAGAAACGGCGTCGAATATTATTTCATTTTCAACGTGAATCAGGCTCAATCCAACCATTCAAATTTCAATTTTCTTTCAATTCCGTATTTTATTTTGTTCAATTTCCCTTTTAAGGAGGGTGGATAATCAGAATAATCAAAATTTCATCAAATTTCGTGATAACATTCTTTGGCGTCGAGTATACGAACACAATTTTTTTTTCAATTTTTTTTATCACATGGTTATCGAATAATTGAGCGTTAAATCAAAGTTCTCATGCACGAGATGAATTTTCAAGGAAAAAAAAAAAAAACTCTTTTCCTCTCAAAAACTCATGAAATTTTTTTTACTACGATTTTAATTCAATGCACCTTGGGTCCATTTTGCACCCGTAACCGAGTGCTTCCGGCTTACCGCTGTAAGCGTTGAAAGCGATCTCAGCGCCTACAGCGCTCAAACGTAAGTCGAGCGCACGCTGTGAGCGCTCTCAGCGCTTACAACGCTCCAACGTACCTCGAACGCATCCTCTGTAATTCAATTTAAAATTAATTATATAAATAATAACGAAGATTGCCAATGTTTATTTTGTAATAAAGTGTATTTATTTATCCACTGAATCATGGATTCAGTGCCAAAATAGTGCGGAGTGGGCACATGTCGTAGACAGTAATCTGCGCAGCAGATACACAAATACTTTTTGTATATCCGTGCAAAAACGTTTTCACTTTGGAAGTGATGTGAAAAAAGAGAATTTGTAAAAAACGAATTTTTTGAATAAAAAAAAAATCAAAATCAAAAAAAAACTGGATAGTTTGGAAAAAATGTGTTTCACGTTCTTTTCGGACAAGTATAAAAATTGAAAAAAAAAAAAAAAAAAAAAAGAGACAAAGAATTTCTCTCATTTTTCGGGTATCCGTGACTTTAGTGTTCAATTACTCGAGAGCTGGGTGGTAGAAAAATCTAAATAAATGTATATTGTCTTAAATATTTTGAAAGAATAGATTTACCAAATTTTATGAAATTCTTATAATTTTGAAGTTTTTAATATTTTTGACATAGTTCAGCATGGCAACATTGTACCGTCGCGATCCACCCCTCCTTAATGTCCTCACATTGAATGAAAGTTTTGATCGAAAGTGAAATTTCAGTCTCACCGGATGTCAAACTTTCGATTCAACTGTGAATGGGACGAAAATTGGACCGAAAGCTTCGAGAAAATTCTCCGCAAAAACGGGTTCGATAATGAACTTTTTCGTCGTCGTCGTCGTCGTCGTCGTCGTCGTCGTCGTCGTCGTCGTCGTAACGATATTGAAAAAAGTAAAAAGAGCATTTGGAATCTGAAATAGAAATGATTGAATGAATAATAAAATAGAGAAAACGTGAGGGTGAAATGGATTTGGATATCGATGCTCGGAGAGTGTCGGGGTATTGGGTAAATCGAAAGCCAGAGTGCGAGAAACGTCGAGGGTCGATGGGAATGGGCGCGTGGTACGAAATTGGCGACCGGGGACCGGGTCCCCTTCTCGCAAAATGACTAGCAGCGCGGCACATACCCGAGGCCTGACCTGCCCCAAAAATCGCGTCGTGACGTTCCAGGGCCTGTCTTGTGGGTTCGGGCGTGTGACGCGCGAGAGTTTGTTTCGATATTACGCTCGGCGCACGGATGCAAAATGAAAGCGGCGTAAGTTTGTGTCCGCCGGTCGATCTGCGCCGCGTACATCCTACCGGGGGAGAATCCGTTCGATCGTTTGGGGAGAAAGAGCGAGATGGGAGCGTGGCGAGGAGTGAGGACACGAAAATCGCCCGAACGTCGAAGGGGGAGACGAGATGGGACGAGTGAAACGACGTCGTAACGGCAAAGCGGCCCACGAGGCCGGAGAGACTCATCGACGGGGAACCCTCCGTGTGAAAACACTTTTACGAACTACTCGAGAAATAATCCGTTATCGCTTGATAAAAAATGAATAAAAACTGAGTCGAAACCTCGCCGGGATCGCGTCGATCGAGGAGGCACCGTTGATCGGACTAAAACGCTGCGCCCGATGAGCGAACCGTGTAAAACCATTTGCGAAGATTCGTGGAAGACTTCGGGACGGTGAACTTGGAAGGATATTTTTTTCACTGCACTTCCGCCGCTCGTTTCGAGTCCTCCTGTTTACAGGCGAAAGGAAAGTTGCTTCCTCGAAGAGCGTTGGGTGACGACGAGTTTCTTGGATCGTGTCCCCTTTGTGTTTATGTGTTTGAGAAACCAATTTTTCCACAAGAAACTCCCTCGTCGTTCGGGTCTTTCGGTTCAACACGCGTCCATTTGTTTTTATTTCGTTCGCAGGGCAGTCGAGCCACGAATTTTCCTATTTATTTATACACACAATCGCGTTGCGTCTCCGCTTTGTGCGGACTCTCGCTGCTGGCCGGCTAACCGCTCTGCTATTGACAAACAAAGAAGCCAGAGGTGAGGAGACGGCGACAACAGAGCGGTCGCCGGGCTGACGAAGACGCGCACGAAGCGGAGAGCGCGATAGCGTGTATACAGGCATAGTTGAGAGGCAGCGCGGTAGGTGGAGCCCGGCAGGAGTGCGGCGATGCGAAATTCAATATCTCCAAATGCCGAAAGTCCACGAAATATCTTGAGCCGCTAGTTTTTAGGGGGGCTAAGATCTGTGGGGAGTTTCGAACCAATCAGCGGTTTCCGGTCATCGGAAGGCTTCGAAGTCGCCTCAGTTTCGTGGTCTCCGTATTCGGGGGCGAATTTCGAGGAGAATTTGAGCTCGTGGATTGTTTTTGTGTTTTTTACCCGTGCCCTGACAATCCGCGAGCATCGTTCGTGCTCGAAGGAATGATGAGAAAATTCAGTGGTTTTCGACTACGAAAATCCGAGGAAATTTTTTGCGCACAAAGCTCACCGAGAGTTCTCGCGATCCCAGATATCGTCGGACTCTATTTCTCCCTCTCTCTGCTCTTCGTGACGCACCGCGCGTCCCCCAGCTACGATCCCATCGGACAACGGCGATCTTTGGGGGACGTGCGGCTTAATTGGGGCGAATACGGACCTCGCGGCTGTTCGGGTTCCAAAAGTACGATCGAAATAGTCTCTCGAACCTCCAGGAAAAAATTCATTCTGCCTCGGAGACTCGTATCTCCTCTGGAAGGAACGACGAATTCGTTGAAAATCTTTTTATCCCAACGAACCAGAGTCGACTCCTGAGAAATTGTCATAAAATTCAAAAAAATATTTATAAAACTAAAAATTGAAAATAACTAAATAAATTCGCACGAAAATACCAAAAAAAACGAGAAATTCGAGGAAAATCGTTGGAACAGTGAACTCTCGAAAAGAGCCGAATTCGAACGTCGCCAAAGCGTTTTGGATCGGTATAATTGGCAAAAAAAAAAAAAAATCAGCACACGAGTTAGACCTTCGTAGTTGTAACGATGGAGAAAACATCGAGAAGCGGGAGGTAGTTCATATTACCGGGAAGAGGGCTGTGCACGAGAGTGTGTACGTCATCGCGGGAAGCCGCGACGACGCCGACGCTGCTCTCGGATCCTTTTACTCCCTCTTTAACATCCTCATATATTTAGCCACGTGAATACGTATAAGTGCACTTCCTTTTAGTCCTTTTATTTCGTCCGTTCGAGAAGACAATGAGTGGCTCTGTCTTATAATTTCATTTCCGAAAAGTCGTGTTCGAGGCGATGGTGGCAAGGGACAGCGGCGTGGGGGGGGGGGGGGGGGAGAGAAATTGGATTGGGAGAAGCGACGTGGCCTATGCGCGCGGAGAGAGCACGTGAGCGAGAATATCGGCGAGCGAGTTTTGAAGCGCCGGAGGCGCGTTGTTTCTCTCGATATCGAGCGATTCAACTGGGGGATAATAATTTTTATATTTTCCATCGTATCGAAAAATTTGCGAAGAAATAGTTGAAATGGTAGAAAAAAATGATTCAACGTCGTAAATCAAATCGATTTTGAATTTATTTGAAATAAAAGTTGTTGCCTCGTTTGACACTCGGGGGCCCTCGCGAGCGCCATCGGGCGATGAAAGAGCGAAGATTTTTCTCAACTTTTGTCAGCGGCTCGAGGCTTTTCTCAATCTATTTATTTTCTCGTTTCATCGTTCCCCGCGTCATCATCCTGCTCGTGACGAAATACAGTGATGAAGAAAACGAAAGTATATTACTTCGCTAAGACAATTATTTCGCTGTGGCCACGCAGGGGAACGACGGTCTGCCTCGCACAGGCGCACGCAGATGGGACCGAGCAGGCTGACAAAATTACGTCTTGGAAGATTTTTTTATCAGTGCGTGTGGGAAATATGCGGGGGCGCGGATAAATTTATACGAGTAGCGTGTTTTGGTGGGTGCTGCTGGCTGTTCCTGTTACCGAGGGTTGCGGCACCGTCGACGTGTGCTTCCACACAGACGCATCGACAAATATAGACTTTTGTGTACGTGTAGCTCGTTTATCGACGTATAAACTCGCACCGCAACGCTCTTACGCAACTCGACGTTGCCTGCCCCCACTCCGCCGCGCTCCATCCTTCTCCGGGCCTTTATCCTATGCCATTTTTCACCCCCTAACGGCGCTAATGTTCGCATAACGATCGACATTGAATTGGCGCCAACGCTCGAGCCCCCCATACGACGAAAAATCATTACGAGATCGATGGAAGCACGCATCGAGTAATAAAAATTAAATTGGGGAAAATTCGACGACGAAAGTGTCGCGATAATACGACGGCACGGTCGTAATCGTTTTTCCTTTTTTTTCAACACTCTTTTCAGGCTCCGGGCAAACTCGAAAATTAGTGACACATTTCGATCGATTTTCAGAGTCAAACTGATCGAAAAACGTAA
Organism: Venturia canescens; assembly: GCF_019457755.1. Classification (NCBI taxonomy): domain Eukaryota; kingdom Metazoa; phylum Arthropoda; class Insecta; order Hymenoptera; family Ichneumonidae; genus Venturia; species Venturia canescens. The sequence continues at coordinate 8,554,313 of NC_057425.1, forward strand.
CGAAATGTTGGATCGAGAAGCTCCGATGCTTTTTCGTTTCTTTGGTCACGTTCGCAGTCTTACGCAACGAGACAATGCTGCCTAGATATGTTTGAACGTTAACCGAGATCGGAGGCATCGATTCCCCTCGAGGGTGTAAAACCACCGGGAACTTTCAAGGGAGCACGAAAAAGCTCATTTCTCTCTGTGCATTCGAATGGATATTTATGTGTGGGAAGTTCCCGATAAAAATGTCTGTCCGGAGGTTAGGAAGGAGAGAGGCATAAACCCGGCAACGGTCCGGCGAAATCGATACAACCGTCCAAACAGCCCGAGACGCAATGAGCGAAAGAGAGAGGAAAACCGAGACGGAATGGGAGCGGAGATTTAAAAAATGCGGCCACGTACGGAACGGTGGGCAAGAGGGAACGAAGGTCTGAAAAAATAGGAGAGGCTGCAACACGATGGGAGAAAAAATTTGAGAAAAGCGACAGGGAAGAGAGAAACGGGGATGAAAGACACGAGGAAGGTGGAAGAAGAAATAAATAAGATGAGAAAAATACGAATAATTGAGAAGGAAGAGAGAGATGGAAAAGGAGGAAGGTGTTTGTCGCCGGCGACGGCGTAGCGAGCGGCGGCGTGCGCGAGTGGGTACGTTTGCGCGTTACTTTTTTCTCTCTCCTCCCCGCCCCCGCCCCACCCGGCCCGCCCTCCGTGCGTCGATGTTGTTCCGAGGGTTTTGAGGGTCGATGGCGCTGCCCGAGACTCGGAGAGTGAAGGAAGCGAGGAGCGAGGCTGCCTGCCAGGGCGGGGGGAGTTCGGGGAGGCTAAGAGTATCAACCACCAACCCCATATCGATCAGTCTGCGAGGAACTATCGTCAACCTAGGACGGAGGTCAAGGTCGCTGAAACGTGTGTACCACGCCTCCCTGTATACTTGGGAAGCGCTGGATCGCGGGAGGGCGTCCGAGAGGGACGCAAAGCTCTGGAAGGAGGGAGCTTTGGAAAGAGAGGGTAAGAAAACACCTCGGCGTCGTCGATGCACGCAGAGAGGACGCGCGCGACGCAGCACACCGGGCGCCATCTGCTGGCCCGGGAAAAATCACTGCCCTCCTCCTTTGAACCCCCGTGAATTTTCGACCCACACGCATGCCTCGCGCATCACATTTTTCCCTCGTATATTCACTCTTCCCTTGCCCTTCGCCCGCCGAACTTCCACGACGGTTCATCACTCTTTTGCTCCCGTTGCTGCTTTCTTTTTTCTTTCTCTTCATCCTCCCCGTGTCTTCGCACTTTTTCGACGTCTCAAGCTTTCGAGACGGATCGTACAAGAGCATCAAAGACTCGGAGATAAAACGATATCGTTCGACACAAAGAACGTTCGGGAATAAGAGAAAAAGAGGAAGCGAGAGGGTGCCGAAGATCAGTGGCGACACCTGGGTGGGCATCATTTATAATACACGCGTCACCTAATACGGCCGGGTCCCTCTATCTCTCCGTGGTGAAATAAAGAAGACGGTGACACATCTTGTAACACGTATCAATCTTTTTTAAACTCAGTTTTTTCTCATTTCCCCCCCCCCCCCCCCCCCCCCCCTCGCCGCGACATCCTTCGCCTGTCTCGTTGACAAGAAACGAACGGGAAAAAGTGTCGTATGCATGAAAACATGTGCGGCTTATCGTGGGAGTCGTTGATAGACGCGAATGCAAGCAATAAATTTAAAACAACGCACTCAAAGATATTCGGTTTACAGTTTTCTTGTCGATACTCGTTCTCGATGCTCAATTTTCGATTACTTCTCTCGCATCAAATGTCGCATAAAACGCACTTTTTAGGTTACAAGTACAAAAAAATCGAATTGAGTTTTCAGGTTGGAAAATCCTCGATAAAATGACGGTTCTGCGTTACGAAAATATTCTTTCGATGTTTAGTATTTGCTGACTTTTTTTTCACTTGTACCGATTTAAATTGAGCAGTAACTATGGCAAAATGTACACAGCCGGACGGTACGAACTGTAGCACGTGTCGTTCCGTACGAATTGCTCGCGTATATGATTTCTGTCGCGACTCGAATTTGCCCACGCCCCTCGCACCTCCATTACTATATAAATCCCTCGGGCTCGCCCACACGACAATTTCGAGTTTTCTACGCACCGGACGTAAATCCCGCACGATTTTTGCGTCTTTATTGACGAAATGGAAAAAAAAAACAAAAAAAAAACAAATAATTATTGTTTCGGAATGAAAAGTGTGAGCGTAGAGCATCCGAAACTTGCGTCGATCGACTTCGTTCCTCAAAGCAGTCGCTTTCGTTAAAAAATCCCAATTTTTATCTCGAATTACGAAAAGCTGGGGCAATTTCGATTACTAAAAATCCAAAATTCATATTTTTCAACGCGTCCGAAGCAATAAAAAGTGCAGCAACTCACTGGCAATCGTCGATGGCGATTGGACAATTTTTTTTCTACAAAAGCTGCGCGCTCGCCAGAATCTAAACTCAGCCGAATAACTTACAATCCATCCGAGTAAATGTTACGTATTTTCTATGGCGGGTACCGCGACGAGTACACACGAGGCGGCACCGTGCAGCGTTTCACGCCGCTCCGAGTAGACGCTCGCACGTACATATTCTCACGAGCGATCGCAGAGTTAGTCACGAGTCGGTTCTCCCACTTTGTAGAATCTAGCGAGAAAAGAGGGGAGGGGGGGGCGAGAGAGAACGAAACTATCACCAACGACCTTGGAAAGTTTGTGCAACTTCCATTAGAACGGGACAAAGTTCTCGCAGCGGAGTGTGTGCCGAGTTATCCTCACTCAGACTCGGAGCTGCGAAGATAAACGAGAGACGCTGTCCCAGGACTCGTAATCCTTTGGAAAGAAAATTTTCTCCCGCACCTACTACTAGATTACGTGTAAGCTCCCGAAAGAAAGATTCCCCTACTGCGAAACTTGGTAATTAAAATAATAATGACTTTCGTTAATATCCGAGATGAGTGTGTCGCCAAAGTTGTTCCATCATATTCATGCGTGTTCTTTTGATTTTTCAAGGGGAGGGTCGATTTCGTGTTTTTCTTAGCAGGAACAACGTTATTTTCGCTTGGGTCGTTACCGAAATCATTTTGTTTTTTTCTCTGATAAAAGAGAGGAAAAAAGACGCTTCGCGAGCTCGGGAACACGAAGTTTTTTCGGACATAACCTCACTCTTGGATGAAAATTCTCGCGAACGGTGACGAGCCGCAATGTTTTTGAAAATTGTGTATTAAATATCGATTCCAAGTCCCTTCGAGCTACTTTTTCGTCGAATTTTTATAAATACTTGGAACTCGGTGTGTTTTTTCTTCGTAAAAGCTTCAGCGAGCGAAGAGCGAGTTTGGTGACTACGAAGTGTGAAATTCGAGCGAGGTGCTTTCAATGTTTGATATTTTTCTCAAGTATTTTTCAATAGCGCATACGCGCGCCTGTATATTTGTATCTGCATTTTCCTGCTCTTGGCATCTCGTGATTCACGACATTGGCCCGCGTGGTTCGCTGCTCACCACACTCCACCGTTCGAGCATCTCCTTTCTATTCTCGCCCCGTTCGAAGGAGCGCGATCACCGCGCCACAGTGCTCTTCCTTTCTCTCTCTCCCGTTCGCTCTCTTTTTCTCGCGATGTTCGATGGACGGTCCACGAGAGAATGGAGCCTCGATGCTCGTCGCTCTATGTCAAGGTCAATGCGCAATTTTCGTGTATTATTCAACTTGATTTCTCTTCGAATCGTTTTTTTTATTTATTCGTTTATGTTCGTTGCGTCGAAACTACATTTAGACGGGATTCGATGGAGGGAAATGAGTGAAAACATATTATTCAATCGAATCGCTCAAAAGCAATGTCAAAGGTATGGAAATTCACGGCAATATGCTTTCGTGTCATTTTGATTTTCATTGGAAAATAACAACGCCACGAAATAAACAACCGGAGACACTGAATTAAAATCCCATTCGAATATTTCCGAGCGTTGTATTCACGAGATTAAATTTGTTTTTAATCGCGTGGTGCGCAGAGCGAAGAATCGTTTTTTCTCCCATAAACACGTCAGGAGCTTGGGACATTGGAGAAAACGTGGAAATATTTGGCCGTGTCTACACGCAAGGACGAAAAATCAATAAATTTCTTTCTCTCGAGTGAGATAAAAGAGAAAATATTGAAAACGGAAAAAAACTCTGACTGCAAGTCAAATGGAGAACTGTACAGCGCTGAATAACGGCCAATCGGTTCGTCCACACACTTTCTTTTTATACACGCGAGAATGATTTTGTCACGATTCCACATTCGAACGGAATTTTCGTTCTCTCCTCCCGACCCCACCTTTTCCATAATCGTGGGGACACTTAATAAAATCACAAAATCGATTAAACCACAGAGAAAGTTTTCAAATAAATAAAATCAATCTGGAAATCTATTTCCAGTTTCTTGAATATATTTATCGTAATTTTATTTTCTTCATTTTGTCGCACTGGAAATATCGAACGTTCAACAATCGTAGCGAATAATTAGTTTACATGCTCGCGGTGACTCGGGAGTCGGCGAAAAGTGAGGTTAGGTTTGTCGATCGCGTCAACCGTCACACGCGAGCACGCCAAAACTTACAGTGCTGTTTCATGACGAGAAATCCGACTTTTACGGACGTAGCGATCGATTTGCAGAACGCAATTCTTTCTTTTTTGATTTTCTACAATATTTTACGGTTTTCCATCGAGTGACCGTGGATTCGTGAGCAGCGGATCTAGAGTTTGTGAACTTCCAGTCGACACCGCCGTGAGAAACGGCGCTGCAGTAGCTCGGAGGCCTAACCTCTCATTGTCAGTACGAGAAACGAGAAAAAATGGCGAAGCATCGTCGTCGGTTCACGTGTTTCCAAAGAAGTTTGTATAAACATGAAACGTTCGAAAAATTCGAGAATCTCATCCAACGTAATAAAGTTTTAGGTATTCGCGAGTGAAAAATGTAAATATTCTGCAAAATTTCATTCGCGTCGATTACGAGTGCCGAAGAGTGTGTCCCAGAATGTGCGATTGATGACAATAAACACAGCGAGCTAGCTCCCTCGGACGAGAAATTAAAATTTTCCTCAAGTCCATTCTCTGCACACGCTCTCACAAAATTAGAACGAGAAGCGAGAGATAGTGAAATAATGAAATTCCTCACTGGACGACCAAGTGCATTATCAACGTCGAAGTTAAATTTCCTACATTTCTTGGGACTGTATTAAGAGCCTGATCCCCACAGTTTATTCCCAGCGTGAAAACACCCTGAAAATTAAATCTACGGAATGTTTCTTTCAGCTTCGAACTCTCACAAGTGCGTTATGAACCGACCGAAGCGACGGGACGAAAAAAAACTCGAGTGGATGATATTCATCGTTTTTTCTCATAACACGCAAAAGTGTTGAATAGAAATTGACAGGAGCGAAAAAATTCGTATCAAAGACTGGCCAAATTAGAAAAATTCTTCCAAAAACTGACTTATTTTAACGTCCTTCGAGCACCGGAACTTTTCGACACATTTTTCCGCGCCTAAAATTCTCGGGATCGAAATGAGGTTAGAAAGAAGAGAGAGAAGATAAAAGTGGCCTAATTCGCGCGGGGGACGATGGTGAAAAGTGGATGAACGTATATCGTTAGCGAACCTTGACCCACGATGTCCGGTGGTGCGCGAGTGTCGCGAAGAGTGAAAGAAATGACAAGAAAGGAAAGAAAGTGACAGAACGGCCGAAACGACTGTGAAGACGAAGCGTGTGAAGAGCGTCGGGGCTAAAAAGTGGCAACAGAAACGAAATTCGATCGCGCATTGATCGGGAAATGTGCGCGATTGGAAAGAGGAGAGAAAGGGAAAGCTAGAAGCGTTCCGCACCTAACGAGAATAAGCCGGAGCACGAAGAGGGAATAATAAGAGAAGCTTTTCTGTGGGTGAATGAGAAAAATGAAAAAATATGACGGAGCCAGAGATGGAGAAGGATGAGGACACGTGTATCCTACCGATGCTTGTCGCCTTCGAGTTAATGCCCCGCTTCTGCGTGGGATACAAAGGAACAGCCAAGGCAGGGGAAAAGTCACAGGACTGCCGATGCGGAGGTGGCTCAGAGGTTGCTCACCGTCTCTCGGGACAACGACGAGGAGTGATTGAACTACATCGAACCGAGAGTCAAATAAATTTGCTCCCTTCTCCATTTTATTTCTCAACGAATATTTTTATCGAGGCCATTTTTTCGGGGGTCTAATTCAAGAAAACAACGGCGAGTTTCCATTCGAATAAATTACTTTTTCGAATGAGATTTCTTCGAGATTCTGCGTTGTAGGAAAGTAATGGTAAAAATCATTAAATATTCATTCTTCGATATTTCTCTAACGAATCGTTTTGCAGTCGCTAATAATTTTCTTCTTTCCTCTCTCCGTTTAATTATTCTCAATAAAATCACCGCAGTCGGCGACTCATTTTCTCTGATTAACTCTTCGAAATTCGAAATCGATTAAATTCCGAGTTAATCATTTCTCATTATACAATTATCGGAGTGGATCGGATCTCGATGGTGGTTCGGAAAAATGTGCTTTATTCAGGAGGAATAAATCCATTCATCTCGTCGAATGTGCTACTTGCCGGGCAAGCAGCGGAGAACAAAAGGAGTGTAAAAAAGCAGCAACGAGCCCTCTCTGCGCTCGTAACTCACTCGGCGCTCGCTTGTGTAACGCCGTAATCATTTCCACGGCCTTCGTAAGCGAGCACAGCGCGCGCGCGACTCGCAAGTAAAACTCAACTTTCTACGCAAAACTCGCGGCGACGAGCCCAGACTCCGGCAGCATACCATTTAGTTTGCTATCAAATCGTAACCGTGTGCATAAGACGATTCTGCGTTACGCAAACCGGCCGTAAGCATTCCGACCTGCGACCCCGAATAAAAAATTCACTATTCTCGCCCGCGACTCTCGCGGACGTAACGCTTCCATCATTCTTCGAAAAAAGTCCTGCGAGATTATTTTCCTTGAATAATTGAGCGCTGAATAATTTCTCTCGATCCCGAAATTCACGAATGCGAAACGAACCTCGACGACGCTCGTCGAACCTTCGTCGGAAGATTCGAGTACTTTCGCAGCGACTCGTCATCGCTTAAGGTCAGAGAATGCGAGCTTGTTCGAAAGATGCGAGATTACGAGGCGCGAATTTCCGAGATGGCATGCCGATTGGCAAGTAATTGTGTCACCGAGTTTCGTTGCAACGATGGGAGGAAAAAAATCCACAGAATTTGTATTTCCCGGGTTCAGAGGCTCGGAAAAGTGATGGAAACATTTGGGACGAAAGTCGAGCGAGTCGAAATGGACGCTCGTAAGTGGAGAGTGAGAAGAAACTTTGAACAAATTTCATTCCCAATGGTCCTCGATAAAGCCCAACCGCAGTCTGGAAAAGAATAAAAATATATTGACCGTTCAACCCCGAAGTGGAACTCGATCGGGACAATTATTTCGATTCGTTAATTAAGCCTCATCGAGTTACACTCGCGCTACTTTCGTGTCATCCGTTGCAGCAGCAGCAGCAGCAGCAATTGAGAGATAAGCTCGTCGAGGCGAGAGCTCAGGTGGCGAGATAGCAGGCCTTCGCCGAGGGGAACCAATTTCCGATAAGTATTGTCGGATTATCAATTCGTTTCTCTGTCCCCCTCTAGCTTCGAAAAGTGTGGACACTTCTCCTCGTTCGTACTCCACCACAAATTCCCGCCTAAAAACTCTTCGAAACTGAGAAAATCGTTAAAATAAAAACCACGTAGAGCGGTGAGGTTGAGAGAATCTCTGGCACCGATAACCTCTCGAATGACGTTTCATAGCCTCGTGCCACGAGGGCCGCGGCGCAACAATAGTTGCGCCTTCCAAGATTCTCACCACCTGCCAATCATATCATTTTACTTCATTAAAATAATGTCCCGCGTGCGTTTTTTCAAATGAAAATGAGTGAGTGACCGAATGAGACGGAGAGAAAGTATTAAAAGAGTGTACAGCAATATTCTCGAGCTGAGAGAACTAGCTAGAGAGAGAGAGAGACTGGGAGCTCGGAAAGTCGATACTACGTGGCTACGACGCTTATATGTAGAGAGCTTACGTCGAGCCCCTGAGAGAACACCCAGCATTGGTTATTTAATACGAAGAGCAAAAAGACGGAGAGAGAGAGAGAGAGAGGAAGGAGGGGGGGGGGGGGGGGGGGGTGGACGGACAGAGGACTGGACGTTCACTTGGCCGATTGGATGTACATGTTGATCGAGTAACAACACCCAATGTCGATAGAATCACTGGCATAGACGTAAACTTGGAGCTGAGCAGTGGAGCATCTTCGTGGAGAAAATAGTTTGTTATTCGCTCTTGTGTCTCGTTGAAAGAAGACGAATTTGTTAACCTTTAAAGGACGGGGATCTGGTCGAAATATCGACCACTAGCTTGGTCGGGCACTTAACATCGATAAATTTTCATCGATAATATCGATGAAAAAATTCATCGATATTATGCACAAATTTCGTGTAAAAAGAAAGGTCGATTTCAACGGAAAAATCCCCGTCCTTAAAAGGTTAATTTTATGACTCGAATCGAGTCGTTGGTCACTTCGCGTCGATGCAATCTCTTAAGGTAGCTCGCGCACGAAATATTTTATTTACCATTTCGAATTTGATGTTAATTTAAAGCGATGATATCTTTAATTGGGAAGTAAAAATCGATAGAATTGAGACACCCATAAAATACGATCCTTCGGGCATGATCCACCTTAAAACGAAACTTTTTGATCGTTTCACGGAGTCTTTGAATCGGCGAAACCGCGATTGAGCTGCGAGGAATCGCATATTTGTACTCGCATCGATCTCGAGTCGAGTGGCAATCTTTTGTTCCAAGCGTCAATTCGTGTTCCGGTCATCGTGATCATAAAAGTAATGAAAAATGGTTTTTATTTGTGGAAATTAAAATTTTTAACATCGAGATTGTAAAAATGATGAAAAATGTTTTTTTTGTGGAAATTAATGTTCGAATTTCTTTTTCTTTTCTTCTTTTTCGGGCCTCTATGATGAAAACGATTGCGCTTCGTCACACGAAAAACATGGCAGCTCGACTTTAATCGAATCGCACGATCAATTACAATCTCGATAAGCAATCGAGTGAGATAAATACAAAATTTGTGTTGCAATCTGTGAAAAAGCGAGGAATAAAAGAAAAAGGAAATCACGGGCGGTTTAGAGATTCGGGTGAACGGCTAAGTTTCGATGAACGCGCTTCCTCTCGTAACGACGCTGGTCTCGATCTTATCGAACTCGCCAGACTTCGTTCCAGATTGAAAATGAATCTCGTAACGTTTAACGGTAAGAAATTCACGAGCCGGGATCCGCGAAAGATTTTCAATCCTCCCGACGTAACACTCTCATCGCTAAAAGTCATTTTGCGCAGCTTCCTATTCCCCTCACGTAATAGCCAGAGCAACGACTCTTATCGACGACACTCTTACGTCAAAAAACAGCTTCGAATCTAACGGATTCCGGAAAATATTAGTTTTTGTCGAAATTTATTATATTCGATGATTTTTCGTTACCTCAAATTGCATGAATTTGAAGAATTCGATTTATCCGCGAATAGAAATAGTGAAATAGGCACGAATTAAAATCTCAATTGGCAATCTTACGGACGATTATTTTCTTCCATCGTTCAATATTTTCATTCGTTTTACAGCGTGAAAATAGAGTCACGTGTGAGGTGTATTAGAAATTATTTGAAACGACTCGCGCCATCGCGAGTCGTTTCGAAATAACCGGGCGATGATTATTCTCGTAATTGTGATTCCAAATGGAGGATGAGCAAATTGAAGGATTACCAAACGCAGGAGTTTTTATATCGCAGAAAATCGGCTTGAGAGTGTAAACGAGATGAATTAAAATTGGAGATTATTTGTGGCGAAAATCGGAGGTCCAAATGCCCTGAAATATTTATTTCTTCTCACGAGTTCACGAGCCGTAAATTCATAATAAACGACTCGATATCGACTCGGAGCGAAATTGTTTTCGAGGACTCGCGAGCGAGCCGATTCGGGGGGAGCGAAGCATACACAGAGGCAGAGAGAGAGAGAGAGAGAAAACACGCACGAATTTGCCGGAAGAGGCGATAGGAAAAAAGACAGGGAAGCCTCGCTCCGGCTCGCGAGGAAGCTCGAACGTGTTGTTCTCCTGACCCCGAGCAACAAACTCGGAAACTACTAATAACTGAGCCAGCCAGCAGCAAATTATTACGATTTTGATTGCGGGGCGAGCAGCTAGTCCGCAAGCAGTTGTAAAAACAAAAAATCGTCTGCGACCGAAAAGGTGGCGAGTTTTTGCGCAATTCACGGAACTCGAGTAAAACCTTTTTTCACTCTACTTTTTTCCAAGCATCTTTGTATTGTGTTCTTTCTCTTATTTTTTCTCGAGAAACCTTCACGAATACCTGCTGCTGTTGGTGCTGCTGCTGCTGCTGCTGCTGCTCGACAAAAATGGGAAACGATCTTCCTCCGGCTCGATTCGTATTTGTAGATCCGTGGAACGAACCGACCTGCCTGCCTGCTGTTCAATTCGAAAAATCGACGATCGAAACTCAGCTGAAAACTCACCGTACTGATCGTAACGGTTTTTACGGGCGGGCTCGGTGATTTTTAATCGCTCGTTTATTGAGTGAACATTTTATTAGAAAATAGAGTGTTACAACTTTTTTTGAAAATTGTTTTAAAATAATCCTGACAATCGTAATAAACCAGTAGAATTTTTATTTCAATTTTATAAGATCGAAAACTGTCTTGAAAACTATTTTTTATTTATGATTTTCAATTTTCGCGCGGAAACGCTAGACGCCATGTTGTTTCGGTTTGTGACGTCACTCCGTTAGCAAACGATACAATTGCGGAAGACGCAAGTAATAAGATTTGTGTAAAAATGCCACAAAAATTATTGTGGATTCATCGCCACCATCAACATATTTATCATTGGTAGATTTGTACTTTCTGCTTTCACAAAATCGTTTTCCACAATGCAATTTTAATCAAATGAATGATAAAAGTTCACAAACGTGCGTAATAACTTGTAAAATTTTAGACATTTGAAAAAAAGATGAAAAAAGACGATTTTTAAAATTGAATTATAAAATTTACACTGCATTTTTGTGAATAAATATTGACGTTTCTCGTTTACTTTTTACGAAATCTATGTCATAATCATGCATTTTTATATGTTTTTTTACATGCTGTGAAATATCGTATTGTCTCGAAAAATGGACAAAATTATCGATTTTTATTCTACTTCCATCGATGGAATATCGTGGTTGTTTTGTTGGGTGTTCATAATTGAATCGAGCTCGAGTCTCATTATTTCGAATCTCGTCGAAGTGGGGGAAAAAAAGGAAATTTCGATTGCGTCGATTAAAGTTTTCGTACGATCGATTAAGGAAATCGAGCATGTGAAAATTTCCATTAAATTCGTACTGTAAAAACGTAATTTCGTTTTCTAAACATGCGAATATCGTGCAGAGAAAAAAAGGCGTAATAACGCTGACGGTTTCGAAAGAAGTCAATAAAATGTGAAGTTTTATTTGCCCGGTTGTTTGACACGGGAGTCAAACTCGATTTTCGTTATTTTAAATCTTTATGGTCGGAGCGAAAAAGCGGAGGGATGAAGCGTGAGCGATTACGTACGATATTGTTGAGAATAATTCTCGTGACATCCGTCTCGACCTCGTGAGTTCGCAGCATTATCGCGATAATTCGCGAGCATCGTGCGCTTAACGAGGCACCGGCGACTAATTAAATTATATCCACTCGGACATTCAAACAAAAGTGAAAAAAATCGAGAGAAAAAAGGGGTTTTAACGTGGACAAATTTCCGCAGGAGCAAGCCTCGTCGGATCAAAATTTCGCAAGCGTTTGAGTCTTTTTTTCCGGTACACGTATTACGCGATGTTAATTCCTTTCACGTGCTTTAACAAGATTCTTCGCAATTAGCATCTTCTTCCTGTTCTCATAACGCGATTCTCCGCTCCGTGTACAAACGCCTCGAAAAAAATGACTGACCTAGCACAAGCCGCGCTCTCTCGAAGCGTCGCAAATAATTGGCAAAGTCACTATTTTCTGTTGTTTTTCTTTGTTCGAAAAACGACGAAAGCACTCGTTCAAACGTGATCGTGAATACCGACGTAGCTACTGCCTCAGCAAAAGTTTTTTTCCACCACGAAATTCTCATTTCATGAGAATTCATTTTTATCTTAAACTTTTCCACATCAATAAAAACTTTTCCTGCACAATTTCCGAACGATCCGACGTCAGAAAAATACAAACTTTTTGGATCGATCGAGGAGAAAAAACGCGAAAAAACGAGCTCCGTGCGAAACGATTCCGACACTCGCGAGACCCCTAACCTCACTTCGAACGCTCGTTCGAAACACAGAGAGCGGAACGAACCGTCACGTGATCGAGGCAGCGCCATCTCTCGGATTCTCGGTGCAACGCTGTAAACAAGGGACTGGATCGCAGCTCTGAGGTCTCATAACCACACTGCGAATGTTGCGACCGTTGCGACGTTGTCAAATCTCGTTCACAAGTACGTTTTTAGTCCATCATAATTCTACTGAATTTCATGAAATCGAATTGGACAGTATTTCCGTAAATACATTTATACAAAAAAGTAATTTGTTCACAGTTTTTAAGTGAAAATACAATTCGAATAATTATGTGCTCGACACATCGCTCGAGCTTTGAGGGACAGAGCGAGCCACACGAGCTCTCCTGCGCACGCACGAACACATACGCAGGGCAACCTCCTGCAACGATATTTATTTATTTCAGGGGACAGCAAACCGGGAATGGTCGACGTTGACCGTGATCGAGTATCGCGAACCGCTAAACCGTGCGTGCACACGCCCTACCAGTTCCTGCTATACAGGTATTTCACACATATAAATATACAGACGGCAGGCCTCAGTTTCTGCTGCGTTGGATCGAAAAAATCATTTGGAGTGCTGACTGAACGTATTGGGAAAGAGAACGAGCTGTGAATGTCCTATTCCGAAGCCTTCTGCATTTTTAAAATTGTTTCTAACCACGATCTAAGCGATCATCCATCATTTTAATGACTTTCGTCTCGACAAAATTTCGAAATGATTTTGTAAAAATCAGCAAATTCCAGCATTTTCACGACCTCATTGAAAATTTCCATCCGATAAAGTTTCGGAAGAAAAAAAATCGTTTTCGTTCAGTTTTGAAAGATTTATTTCGAGGAAGCGATTTTCCGAGTATATTAATGAAAGTCTAACGTTTATTGCGGCAGAGTTTTGACAGCTCTCGAAGTGCGGCTTCGAATAAAACGTTTTTCAGTAGCTTTGACGATGCGAGGAGAATTATCGCGAGTCCTTTGCAGCGACAGTAAACGTATACGAGCGACTGCAGTCCCAGACATTCGCTGCTGCGCTGCCTCATATTTTTTGCCTCCTTTTTTTTCTTCTATTTCTAGAGAACGTCACCTCTCGCGCACGTAACGTACATCATTGTCCGCATACGAGTGAGTCTCTGCTTCGTAACAATGATCAATGAAAATTACGTACGAAGAATTAGTACGTAACGTTTGTGCAGACGCATAGTAGAATATCACAAAAGGCCGAGCCTCGTTTGCAGTAACGGGATTCATCGTTTTTCTCATGATCTCGCAGGTCAATGTTACACAGACGATAGAAAAAGCAAACCGCTTTGAAACCTGCAGACGTTCTCACATCATTTACTTCGTTTTTTTTACTTTCAAAACTCTTCCAAATCCGAGACAAATATTTAAGTTTATCTTCAAACGTCATTCATTTCATTTCAAGTGACATTGAACGAAAAACCATTCACTAAAAAAACCCAGCAAATTGCTTTATTCTGAATTCAAATAAATTTCGCCTCCCGATTCCAAGTGTGAAAAAATCTTCTTTCCTTCCCAGCCAAATTTTCATCGAATCCGAAATGATGGAAACGAAGCAAAAATCGGATAAAAACACGCGAACAGCTTTGAAGAGCTTGCATAGACTTTTGGATGAACGAAACGGTACGAGAAATGACGACGTCACCGAACGAGACGCATATGGAGATGAAAACCGTAATGTCGGAGATAGAGAAGACGGTGGAAGACAGAGAAAGGCCCGTGCATTGATTCATCACAATTTTAAAAGTGTACGAAAGAGTGTACATTCGGTAATGATGTTACAGAGAGACTGTCGAGAGTAATATTAGAGAGCGGCTGGTTGGAAACAAAGTGGAAGTAATTGCATCACCGAGTCGGGATAAAAGTGCGTTGTTGAAGTTTCGGGAGGTGTTAAGGGGGCTCGAAAACTCGCGGATGTTAATACGCCTCCAAATCTGCATGTTAATACGAATTGTCAAAGTAAAAGTTCAGCCTACGTGACGCGATAATAACGCATTGTCTACACCTCTGAAAAATAAAAGATGCGCCTCCCCCCGAGCCACTCCCATTTATCAGTCGAAAGAGGCAGAATAAAAAAAGTGGGGAAAGAGAGAAAAAACGAAATGAAAGAGGAAGAAAAAAAATGGCAAGGATCCGACGAAAGAGGGGAAAAAAGGCATCGAGAATATTCCGACGAAGAGGGCTCCGATCTCGTCGCGGGCACACAAACTCTCGGGCGCGCTTCGTCGTCACGTCCCATTAGAAATTCATAAAAGTCTTAATTCGACGGAGTATAATGTCACAAATTTATGCATTACTCGAGACACGAGCGCCGAACGGGAGAAGAGGCGAGGCGGCGGCGGCGCACCACGAAAAAATAAGCCTGAATCGAATTTCCAAACTTTTTCTCTTTCATGTCCGAATCCCTTTCGCTTTTGACGAGATGCCTATTTATTTAAGGGGAGTTACAACCAACTTATTTTTCGACGCCGCCGCATTAACGGATCAGGCTACTTATTTCTCGACTCTCAACATTTTTCTTCGTTCTAATTAGAAATTTTAATTGGAAAATCGAGCTTCGTATATAGCTCGCGAACGAAGGAGCTTTCGATCGTTAAATTGAGCATCGAACTTGACGCAAATTACATTTCACCGCCGCGACCCCCCTTATTTATGCGCTCGAGAGCTTTCATTATTTTTCTACCTCCCTCTCAAAAACATTAACAAACTTCCTCTTAATTATTCATCAATGAATTTGATCGAAGGCTTTTTAACGACGTTTCCGAGAAAACTGCCAACTCGAAATATCGACGCTCCACTTGCGAATGAAATTATTCAACGAATCCCCCCCCCCCGAAACGTTGATTCGACACAAAATTTCATTAAGAACCAACCATCCGCGCAGGCAAAACTCAATCAAACTGAAGCTAATCTGTCCTTTCTTCGAGCCTCGCTCAAAATTTTAGTGCGGCGTTCGAACGACGAGCGATCGAGCAACGATTTGGTCGATCGAATTATCGCCAAATTCTCGAATAAATGAGAAAGCAATTGAGACGAATTTGAGGAGATGAAAAGTGTGGTGCGAACGATAAATATACGCGCTCCGGCAGCGGTTCGAGCTCGTGTGAGCGAGTCGCTTTTTTCGCGTCATTATTCCACGCGATTGATAGAAAGCTTTGTCCGCACTCTTCGCGCTTCGTTATTATTTTTCGTCGCTTTTTGTGGAGTCACGGGCGGGAAGGGGATCCCGCGCGCGGGAAGATGCAAAATGGATTAATAATTGTAGAGCCCCCGAAGGCGGCGCGGGGCAGAGAACTTGGAAAAGTCTTAATGACACGTGTTTGTATAATTATCTTAATTAACGTGTGGTCCTCGCGTGACGGATGTCATCCGGAAATCCGTTCGTCTCTCTCTTTCTCTCTCCTTTTCTTGCGCGTCCCGGCCGGAGAACTCTCGTTAGTTTTCTCGCGGTGCAAAGGGAGCCTCCGATAAATGGGCTGTGTGCGCTGGCGAGCCTCGTGTGTGTACCTACGCTCGCTGCGCGCTCTTGCATTTATTCGTAAACATACGATTCGACTTTGTGGCATGGGAAAACGCGCAGCACTTGCGGGGAGGATTAAAATACAAACGCGTGGGAGGTGCGCTCGCCCCTGGAACGTGCATTTTTTAAGGCTCATGAAATTGAATTCGGTCGCGTGGATTATTTTCTTTCGTTTAACTAATCACGAGCATTCCATTCGCCCAATTATTCCGAGTCTTTTTGCACGCCCGGGAACACTCGTAAGGTTCGCTTGGAAACATTACTTTTTGAGTCCCCCACTCTCGCTCGTGGGGGAACCCGAAAAAAAAAATAATTGACTTTTAAATGCATTTCTTTGTAGCGTTTTAATCAGCTGTTACTCAATCCATTTGTACCAAGAATCTCGGCTGCTCGGAGGAAGCATGAGAGTAAATTCCTTTGTGCGCAGCTTCGTGTAACACGATCGGCAGTGCCCTGAACGACGTTACATCGCCGACGATAAGAAGCGAGCTCTTGTAATCCTCGTCGCATCGTTTCCTCTCCGCACTTCGCGCTCTTTCACCGAGCATACTTTGCGCTCGCTCATTTCCAGTGAATATGAGCAACAATTATTTGGACAAAATTCCGAGGAAGAACCAAAAATTCCTTGCAAACGAAATGGGGATTCAGACCAAATTGCTCGTCCCTCAAAACTTCTGAATCGAAAAAATCGTTTTCATTCCAACACCCGAGCCCTTTGCTTTTCCACAAGATAAAAATCCCCGAGAGCTTGCGCCGCTATTTTACTCCCCGAAATATTAAGAAATCGAGCCTTTCGAGTGAATTTTCTTTTCCACTCTCGTTCGTACGAGATGAAAACTCAGCCTCGAAGTGCCCCAAGTGTCAAAGTCCTGGGAAAAACTGTACGACAGCGAAGCCGAGCTCGAGGCGATTTTTTCCTCCCCTCCCTCGTCGCTCTTCCCTCTATTCGCGTATATAAACGCACGGATAAGTGAATACGAGCGTATATCTACGTAAAAGAATAAATTTCATGTATTACGACGCCCGCGGAGTCCGTTCAGTGGGTTACCTTCTCATTATACAACGACAACAACGAGATTACCTAAATTATTCAACTTTCTCCACATGCACGAGGCGACGAGCGTTCGGTGAGGCGGTCACGAACGCTCCTTTATCTCCCCCCCCCTCTCCCCCCCCCCCCACGTTTAGCGACAACGCGTTTTTCTCGAGTTCCACAAAGCCGTTTCGACGAAGGGGAGGCTGCATCGATTACGAGCTCGGAAGATGCTCGGAAAGTGTGCGATTCGCCAGGCAGTCTCGATAACGCGCCCGTATTTACCAAGCATCGACATAAAACACACGCTCGTACGCACCTCCGTGCATACACGTCGACGGACCTCGCGTGTGTCGCCCCGTGCTTCTGTGTGTACACAGCGAGCTTACCCACCGTGACGTCTCTCGACAAAAGCCTCGCGAAGCCTAAGAAAGGGACGGCGACGACGAGGGCGATACAAAGCCAACATGAAAGAGGACAAAGTGGGGAAGGGGCGGGACACACTCGCCAGAGATTCGGAGATAGACGGGCACCGAGATAACGAACGAGATGGACGTAATGCTGTGTATGGCCAACAAATTGTGGCTCGCTCAATTACTCCCGAGGCTTTCCCTTCCTCCCTTTTCCTCATTCCTTTTCACACAAAACCAGCGAAGATCGAAAATTTATGTGGAAAAATGGCTTTTCATGGACCCTCAAATTTTCATGTTGATCAATTTTATGCTGATGAAAAAAGGATTGGAGGACGTTCATCTGGTGGCGCAGTCGGTCCGGTGGGTTTGGCTACGCCGCGACCTCGTAACCTGGACAGCTCTCATTGAGAGAATTTTTCACGCGCGTTCCACGCCCGTAAACAGTGTTCGAACGTTCAGCGTTATTAAAACATCCGAGAAATGTCTAAAAAAACAAGTTTTTATTAATCACATCATTATTTTCTGACCCCTGCTTCAAATGTTATTGCAAGTCCCTAGTGCGAGTTGCGTCCGTCGGAAAACGCAGTCTCCTATTTCAAAAAGCGCGCGCGGTTGCACAATTGCCAACGTGAGAGTAACATATGGGTTAATCTCTTCGGATAATCACCATTTTTCGAGAAAAAAATCATTAATTGCAAACGTTATGAGTTTAGTATCGAATGGATTTTACGAAGCTGGAGACATATTCTTCACATATTTTTCTATCACTTATGGAAGCTTGTGCAGAGACTGTTCGTCAATGCCTGCAAACTTCGTGTACAAAGACGGGAAAAAAGCACTGAAACCTGTGAGAAAACGTGCTCATTTGGAGATTGCGTTATAATTTTTTTTTTTTTTCACGAACCAAGTATTCGCGAGCGATGAAATTTTGACAGGACATTTTTTAAAAATTTTATGGATCGAAATCTCTTTGCGGATTCGATTACCGGATGAACTTCCTTGATAATGTGTTGGAATTTATGAAATTTTAGTTAAACTCGAACACGTAATAGTCGATATAATAAAACCGATTTGGTTGATGCAACTGCGTAGTCCCATCAGTGAATAACTTCATATTTTTTCAACCCAATCGCATTTCGATTGACGAATGTGATTGGGTTGTTCATTTAACTCACCGAATGAAATGTCACGAATATTTTGTTGGGTCAATAAAACGTGGATGGAAATAAAAAAAATTCGTTGTTTCCCAATCAATCAAATTGGCGAGTTGAAACGGCTCAATTTTTTTTGTTAATTTATCTTTTTTCAATTATAATTAATATTTTTTTTTTCAGTTCAACATATTCTTAACTGCTCCCGTGATTTTATAGTTGAAGAGAGGATTCTTAGTGTTTTTGGTAACAGTTGGAAACGTTGTCGATTCGGTGAACAGTTTCGGAGCGAACGATTTTCTTTTTAACGTACTTCCGAAATTTCGACTCTCGTATGCGAGGTTTCTCGACGCACGGTGCGTTGGGAAACATTGACATTAGTAGCTGAGAGTTTTCATGGTGAAAAGCGACATCGGAACGGCAGAAGGGGGGGGGGGGGGGGGGGAAATTCGCTGCGAGGCTCATTCTTACATTTTGTTCCACTCCGATTGAGAAACCTCTTGAGAGTGTTGGAAGTGAGAATTATTTCGAGGCTGTGTCGAGAGAACCGTGCGCCGTCGGTGATTTTCGATGCGCTATTGAGTAAGTTTAAAGCGAGTTGAAATAATTGAGAATTTGGTCGATTCCGGCGTTGAATCGTTGAGTGAATCGGCCCGCGAAGAGGCACCGGGCGCGCTCCGACGATGATTGAGCAACTTTGAGGCTTGGGCATGGAAGCGTTTCGACGGTAGTGGGCCCAGAAAAAGTGACGTTTCTCCACACTTCCGACGTTTTTGAAAACTGCCCTTCCAGCAGTTTCGTTCCCAGGTTTTGACACGAGTTTTCCGTATAGCAATAGGGTATTTTTCACCGTGCGTAAAAAAATATATAAAAATGCATGACTATGATATAGATTTCGTAAAAAGTAAACGAGAAACGTCAATATTTATTCGCAAAAATGCAATGTAAATTTTTTATAATTCAATTTTAAAAATCGTCTTTTCTCATCTCTTTTTCAAATGTCTAAAATTTTACAAGTTATTACGCACGTTTGTGGACTTTTATCATTCATTTGATTAAAGTCGCATCGTGGAAAACGATTTTGTGAAAGCAGAAAGTACAAATCTACCAATGATAAATATGTCGATGGTGGCGATGAATCCACAATAATTTTTGTGGCATTTTTACACAAATCTTATTACTTGCGTCTTTCGCAATTGTATCGTTTGCTAACGGAGTGACGTCACAAACCGAAACAACATGGCGTCTAGCGTTTCCGCGCGAAAATTGAAAATCACAAATAAAAAATAGTTTTCAAGACAGTTTTCGGTTTTATAAAATTGAAATAAAAATTCCACTGGTTTATTACGATCTCAGGATTATTTTAAAAGAGTTTAAAAAAAAAAGTGTAATACCCTATCGACTGCGATTGTATCCACAGCTAATGATCCCCCGGAATAATTCATTGAGCACAGTTCGATTGGCGAGGACTCGGCGAGCGAGATTCGCCGGGCTGACACGCACGCGTGCAATTCGATACGGAAATTCTCGGAATAATTGCATGAAATATTGAACGACTCTCAACGGGGGAAAGCTCCCAAGGAGCTGTCCAATTTTGCGCCCGATCGAATTCGAATGCTCGCCTCAGAATGGGCGAACTTCGAAAACTACAAAAAAACTGTCAACAGTGGAAGGTTTGTGGAAAAAAAAGAAACTGCAGCGAGCACTGATATAATCGTAATAAAATGAGAAGCGCGTTGAGAGCCGCTCGATAAATAAATAATGCCGAACGGAACGGTAAACGCATGGGAAATATAATTGGAGGCGAGTGGCCCACTGAACAGACTTTGGCTCATATCGATTTCTGAGAATCTTTGGACTTTGGGACGCTCGCCGCATATGCGCGCGCGAGAGCGTTTCTCGTGCGTTGGGGCAACGACCATCGCCGCGCGCGTACCGGCCGAATTTTCTACAAAAGCCTTCGTTTCGTTGCTCTCTTCGAATTTTTTCTACCGAGTTCATCGAACGAGAGAGAGAGAACGTTCGATGAAATAAAAACGAGAGTATGGAAGCAGCTCGATTTTCGCTACGAGGGAACGATAACAAATGAGCCGAACAGGAGGCACCGCTGCCGCCGTCACCTCGGGAGCGAAAATCGTGCGCGTCGAGGAAACGGCCAGCGAGGGAAGAGCACTTGAAACGAGATACTTGTGCCGCAATCTCAACCTGGCAACGCCGCGACTCTCGACGCACTCGCTTCGACTCCGGGGGCCACGTGACTCCTTCCTCGTTTTAAATTAACGTATGAAAACATCACCGCCGAGGAAAAACGCGCGCGAATCCATTTTTTGCCAACCCAATCGCACCGGGGCGCCGAAGATCCGCGACGAGTGCAATCTCGAGCTTCATTCCTGTCAAACGAATTTCCGCTTTCCCAGCGACCCGAGAGTTCGATCCGCAGTCACTGATCAGTTTCCGTCGTGATTTCAAAGAGGAAGGCTTCGTGCGTGCAGCGACGCGCGCACGGGGAGAAAAAAAATCGTTGAAAAACTGCGAAAAAATGATGTTTCGAGGAAAAATAAAACTTTCAACGGAAACTGAAAAGTTGGGGGGGGGGGGGGGGGGGGGGGGCGTTTTCGAACGAAAGCGTTTGGTCGCGAGCGAGAAAATTCAGCGCCTTTCCGCCCACCGCGTTATTGAGTAATTATGAAAATTCGGCTGCGAAACAAATCAAGTTTCGTCACGGGCGGCGTAGAAAGTTTCGGTAATCAGCTGCGACGTTGTGTCTTTTTTCGTAACTTTGCTTTTAACGTGTAATGATCGTTGACAAGGATGAGGAAGGATCGGCGCGGCGGGGGGAGTCGACACACACATGCATCGCTCCGGCGAGATTGTCTCGAGCAGCACGCGCGCGTAACTCTTTAAAATAAACTCGATACAGTCTCTTCGAACGGTTCGGAGAGAGGTGGCCGCTCAGTCATCGCGAGTCGAGGCAAAGAAACGCGTGCACGAAAAAACCCGGGGAAGGGAGGAGGATTGGCGGGGCGGAGAGAGTCGACGACGAAAGAATATTGCGTGGGGGACGAAACGGTTGAGGCGACGACGAGAATTCGGGGAAAAAAAGAAAAGGCGATTGCGGTCGTTTAATGCAACGCTAAAAGTCGTGTTTCGAGATATTATTTTTCATCGGATTCCACCAGTTTGCGCGGGGCAGCATCGTTCTTTTATGGGAAGCAAAAATAATTCGAGGAAACCTCGAAAAAAAACTCGTTCCATTTCCCCTCGGAGATTTCACCTCGCGTTTTCTTCACTCGACCTTCGTAACCTTCATTTTCTCCTACGAATAATACGATTGCTCAGCAAGACACGATTCCTTCACGGACGGAATATCCACGGCTTTCAGCGTCGTGGATTTTCGCTGCTCGCTGGTGCCACACGCGCCCGGAGCCAGGGTTGCGGGCAACGAAGCAGAGAGCACGACCACACTTCTCTCTCTCTCTCTCTCTCTCGCTCTGCCGCTCGCCCGGCGGCGCCATCTTTCTTTCGTCTCCCTCTCTCTCGCTCACTCGGGATCCGGGCCAAGGCCCCCCCTCCACTCTCGGTCTCTTGCAGGCGGTTGTGAGATTTAAACGCAGGAAATCAGCTGGTTGTGTGAGAGGAGACAATCCACCGGACCGCGATCTTTCACTCTCGGATATGAGCAGACGAAAGCGAGCCGGAATCGGTGGCATCAAGAGGGGGTTCAAAAATTCGTTCGCCTCGATATTTGTCCAGGGGAAAAAATGGTCTCGGAGGCAGCGAGAATTTCGATCGCGTTCGAGTCCGCTCGAGATTCCAGCAAAATTGAGCGACGCAATGAAACGCGAATTTCCCTCGGTAAATAAAAACAATGAAAATAAATAATTGCGGAGAGTTCGAATCAGAAAGAATCCAAAGATGAAACGTCGGTCGAAAGGAAAATGAACGAT
This sequence comes from Venturia canescens, assembly GCF_019457755.1. NCBI lineage: Eukaryota > Metazoa > Arthropoda > Insecta > Hymenoptera > Ichneumonidae > Venturia > Venturia canescens. Next base: position 8,576,827 of record NC_057425.1, read on the forward strand.
TGTAAAATAAAAGCTGATAAATAAACTTTTGGTAGTTTGAACTCTGGCGAAAAAGCGGGAAAGGCTTTTCGTGCCCCGGGAAGCACGAGAGTCGTTGGTGCATGCTGGAATAAAAATATGACGGTCAATTGCCTCTCGCAGATGTCTGCATCTGGTTCAATGTTCCTTCTCCGTTTTTTTCGCTCCTTTTTTCTCGTGTACGCGCGCGAACGATCCATCGACCGGCGGTTATTTGCAACGACCAAATGAAAGAAGCAGCAATGAAAAAAAAAAATATAAAAAAAAAACGATGGAAAAAGTGAAGCAAAAGGAGGAGGAGGAGAGAAGAAGGAGAAGAATGAGAAGAAAAACAACCATTCACAGCGTCATGCCGTGTTGTGTTTTCACCGTCGAATAACAAAAGAGGAGAGCGAGAACGTCGCAATTTGAAAAACAATAAATTTAAGAAAAGGCGAACTCGTACCGATCCCCCTTTTCTAATGAATATACAATTCCGAGAGGCTGCGTTCCCTGGAAAATCTCAGAGGGCTCTCAATCCCCCCTGTCTTTGTACGCCCAAAAAAATCTCTGTATATAAACTTAAATTTTATTCTCTCGTTCCGTGACTCCGCGCAACGGTTCAATACCTCAAGAATCAAGGGCAACGTATCTCTGCCTTTTTTCTCCGGGAATCGTCAACACTTCGCCAACATAAATTCAATCACGCGCCATTTTTTGTTCCCTCGCCATTAAGGATATATTGCACAGGCGATACAATGTTGCCATGCTAAACCATGCTAAAAACATAAAAAAATTCAAAATGATCAGAATTTTATAAAATTTGGTGAACATATTCTTTAGTGCCAAATTTGACAATACAAATTTTTTAAGATTTTTCTTCTGTACAGTTATCGAGTAATTGATCACTAAAGTTCACGTGTATAAGCATAGCGTTTCCATATATATAGGTATACATTCCGGGCATAAGAAATCTGCTTTAATGCGTAATTACTCGATAACTAAACAGAAGAAAATTTTGAAAAAATTTGTGTTTTCGCACTTGATGTTGAAGAACATTATCACCAAATTTGATCAATTTCTAATTATTTCGACTTTTGTATGATTCACCCTTAACCGTAAAAGCTGTTCGCAATTCTTCAAACGTTCCAACGTAAAGCCCCGCTTTATCGACACCGAGTTTTTGACAGCTCGCTAATATTCTATTGGATCGTAATCCTGCCGGAGTTGCACATTTTTCGACCCTTTTTTTCATCCATATTGCGAAATCTACTTTGGAAAAATAATCGAGAGATAAACACAGTGCGAAAACAAATGGAAATAAGGCTGGTTGGAAGTAGTACGCACCCTGCATTTTCAGCGGCAGAAATGGACATGTGCCTCCTCTCATTGGGGGTGGGCGCGGCGCAAAACTGCCGATGGTGATCCGTCGTAGCGCTGTTTATTCTCGCACGCACTTTTCAAAATCCCCGCAATATATTAAAAAACTATATAAAAAGCACGCCGATTATTTCTCCTTTCGTCTTTTTGTCTTGTGCACGTTGCGAACGTCGGGCGCACCACTTTCGTGCAAATGCGAGGGGAAAAGAAAAAAGGAAAACACGCGAATATCGGTTCTTCACTCGTCTCGCTTGACGCTGTCGAATGGGAGATAATTTTTTCGGTAGAATAAAAAAAAAAGGTGAGAAAAAATAATAATGAACGACAAACAATGCGAATTCACTGAAACAGTCGCACAATCACCACTTTGTCACTTTATAATCCAAAAACAAAATTGCCCGTGCGCAGGACTTCGGGTTTTTTCCTCCCGCTCACAGGACGATCGTCCGCCGCCCGGAACTGCCTCGATTATCGAGTTTCTTCGCGGTTTCTGAAAAAATGAAGAAAAAAAAACAGGTTGAAAAAGCGACGACAGAGGCTGCTGGCTTTTCTTCGGTTTTTCGCCTTTCAATCGAATTTGTTTCGACCTTGAATCGAGCGTTTGGAGCATAGCAGCGGCGGGAGTGGGGGGGCGAGAAGGTTAGAGAAAATGTGTGCACGTGCAAAGGGATTGGACTCGTTCGCACAAATCGATCCTGAGAACTCTGCGACGTTTTTCTACCCTCCGAAAGTTCGTGTGAATTTTTATTATTTTTTTTCCGACGTTTTTAATCCGTGACGAGGACGTGACTCGAGGAAAAATCTTCCCGTTGACGATCCTGACTTTTTTTGCTCGCAAAATATTTTTGCTCGAACCTTCCCAAAACAAAGTGTCTACGATTTGTTTTTCGAAGGTCTCGAGTAATCGAATATTCGAAAACCGAACTCTTACGCGGACTCTCGGATCACGAGGTTGGAAAATTTCGTAACTCTTTCCTCCCTCGGAACGAGGATCGGAGGAAAAGCTCCGAAGTAATTGCGCACATAACATCGAAAATCGATGCTGCACGTGACAGCTCATCCAAGTCGCACACTTTCCCTCGCTCTCCATATCTTTCTCCTATTTCGCGTATGACGTTCGGCCACGTGACCTAGGAGACACTCCAGATTTAATGGGCAAGTCGCCCGCGGACCGTGACAACCCTAAATATTGATCGAACCACGTACAATAGAAAAGAGAGAGAGAGAGAGAGAGAGGCCGGAACGGATGGATAGATAAATGTCCTTGCAGAACCACGCGAGGGCAATGAAAACGTGCACCGCATTGATATTCGGGTAGGGCATGCATATTTTCGAGTGTGTAATCCGGATCAACGTGGTCGCGATGACGTAACACATATTGAGTGAAAATTCACGAAAATTTCGAAATTTTGAGCATCGATATGAAAGCGAAGAGAAAAATAGGAAGAACCGATAAAAACGGGGATGAGAGAGCCGCGCGGATTTCAACGATTCATTTTATTCGTCTCGGCAACGATGTCATTAATTTCAACATTTTTTTCGTCGTTGATAGAACGAGGATCATTTATGAGATTGAGTTATCGCGTTATTTTTATCGATTGAGTAGCGAAACAAGCATTCGAATTCGAAGTGATTAATAAAATGTGTTTCTTCACGATTTTTATGCGAGTCGGTGAAAACCGATTCGAGGACGACGAAGTTTTCGATTTCGGTCAAACCTCGGGCCGATTACGAGTGAAGAAGTCAAAAATTCCCGTTTGATAAGGCACGTTTTCGATTGTTCGGACTCGAAGGCCTCTGAAATTCCATAGAACCGTTGGGAACATAGGAAAAGAGAGCGAGAGCTGACGAGGGTAAACAAAGAGCTGCAACACCGGTAGGAAAGACTTGGCGTCAGGCTTGAAATTCCGAGAAGCGATACTTCCTTCGAGAATGACATGCGACACGGTAAAAAAAACTACTGGGACTATAAATTCGTCACTTGTTCGCGGGGAGGAGTGAAAGAAGCAGGACAGGATGAAACGTCACTGGGATGTGAGAAATTTTGATAGAGGCAAAATCACAAGCACTCGCGACACATCGTTAATGCAAATTGAAGAAGGAATTACTTACGGGAAATGAAAAAAAAACGCAGCGGAGAAACGTTTCGCGTTGTGGAAGATGGTTACTCTATCATCTGACGTCGAGACGTAGAGCGGCGATTGGTGGGGGGGGGGGGGGGGGGGGCAGGGTGGGGTAAAAGGGGAGAGGAGTTGAGGTTGCGGGTATTCGGTAAGGGAGCGGGGAGAGGGGAGGACGCACACAATCAATGTGACGTCGTTTCTCGTTGGGCGTTTGGGTATTGCCTCTCGTTCGCGCACTCACTCGTTCTGATCGGCACAGAAAGAAAACAAGAAAAACGCACGACTTTTTTCTCTCGAGAAAGCAGGATCTCGAAATTCGCGGTGTTTTTTTCCCCTCGTAAATTTACTAATAATCGAGGGGATTGTCAACGAGATTTAGATTTACCGGGCACACTGGCCCGTGTTCTCTCGCGTTTCGCGTACCAGATGCACTAAACAACATGGTTGGAAGGGAAAAAAATTTGAAAAAAAAAAAAAAACGAACAAAACCACCCACTTGAGGCTAGAACGCGAGAACACTTTTTTATTTCTCACAATATTGCTGAATTTTTCTTATCACTCGATCCCACGCAATCAAATTATTTATCAATTTGATTTTATATTTATTTTTGTGTATATACGACACGCACATGTATATACGTATATCGATATTTCACTACGCACAAATATCTGCGTATTTCACTACGCACGCTCGTGTATAACGAAAATTTGTCGTCCCCTCTTGTTCGCGACTGAGCAGTCACGAATATATTGTTTCACTCGAGAGAATATCCGAAAGACGCGAAAAGAGACTTGACGATGTTATCGCGTCGAGAGTGAATCGAGTACTAAGCACAGAGATATTCACGAGAGAGAGACAGACAGAGCGACGATTCGCTATCCGTTCGTTTTTTCGCAACCTCTGCCTTCTCTCCTTTTTGCCGGTTCGCGTAGGTTATGGCCACGGGCCCAGTCTTCCTCCCGTCGAAAAAACACCGCGGGGCGCCACGGCGATCGAACGCACTACAATTCTCTCCGGTGTTTTCCCCCCACTACTTTTTTCCTCGACACAACGAGGAGAGTTTCGCGATATACTATTCTCTCGTTGGGACACACCGTTGGTGGCTGCAAAGCACGTGTGTCTCACTGTTTTTTTTTTTTTTTTTTTTTTTTTATGCAACTCTTACGGAGTGCGAAAATTTCGGTTACGGAAGAAACCGTTTCTATTTTCAGTCAACGAAGAATGAATCACTTTTCCAGTACACTTATTCATTGGCAATCTCAGGAAATTCGACACTTTTTTGTCCCGACACAGGCGACGATATGCAAGTTACTCCCGTGCATAAGCGCGTGAGTGTGTACGTGTTTTTTTTCGAGATAAAAACGTGCGTGTCTCGCGCTGCACATGCGTACAGCAGTCGAGAGGTTTCATCAAGCGAACGAGTGTGAGAAAGAGAGAGCACGAGAAAGACTGTCCTTCGTTCGTAAACGTGTATAAACTTCGCTCTCACCGACACTGTTGCGCGCACACATGCACAGTTATTCGAAACCAGTAGTCTCTTCTCGTGATAACTTTGCTCGCTATACGTAGCCTCCAAAATCTTAATTATTATATTTCAGCCTCTCTATGCTTATCCTTCTATTTATTTTATGCCCGCACAAAATACAACACGAGATTCGATTTATTTTGCTTCAGGAATGAAAACGTGCTTTTCGTTATACGGAAATGGGGAGGTGAGGAGAAAAAAAATTGGATATTCACTATTTTACACGGTAACCTTGACGTTTTTAACAATGTTTCTTCATTTTTACTTCTCTTCCTTCCGCCCTCTCTTGATGGGCCAAGAAACACGATAGAAGAACTCGGTGTATACGTGTGTGCACTTGATTAGCTGTGTGACGTCACTACACGATTATACATTGCTTCGGGTATTGTCACACACGCGTACCAACTCCGTGGAACAGAGAAACACGTACACACGCGTACACAAACGCACACTACGACCTCGTCCCAAAACTCTCGTTCGTTTCTTCCTTCTGACCCCTTCCCTGTGTTAATACACACAAGTACGGGAGTGTGTACGTATGCGAACGCTCGCCGCTCAACGACGACACACGCAAAACTTCGCCGAGTTATTATCTGGAAAAAGTAACGTGTTTTCCCCCGTTCTCTATTTATTATATATGATCTTAACCCTCGCCGCACCGTTTTTCTCGATCAACGAGAACACGAGTCGTTGTTTTATTGTTTTCTCAACAATATTCGTATTGGAGAACCGATTGATATTTAATCGGAGTATTATCTGACGACGAAAGAAACACGGGTGCGCGCGAGGAGAAATATACACACACTCGCGTTATAACGTGAAACAACTGATTCAACGGGAGAAGAACGCAACACGAAAAAGCGAGGCACGGCAAAGGCAAAAGCCCCGGAAGGGGGCGACACCGGTTTGTCCCGCGAGCGCCACCGTTTGTACGCACACGGCGAATGCGAGGCGCGGGGACGCGAGCGGCAACGCGACGTCAAGCCGTTCCATCTTCCGTACAGCGCTCTCTTCGAATATACCCCCGTTTGTTGCAGAATAAAAAGAAAGAAAAAACAACAAAAAATAGTGTACAAACTGTAACCGATTATTCACGAAGTTCACGAAGAACGAACGAGCTTTACCGACTTTAAACGAGAACCGTGGCGCCGCTAAACGCGAATACACGATTCAATATCAAGTGCACGAGTACACGACCTGCCTGTCTCTCTCTCTCTCTCTCTCTCTCTTCCTCTACCTCTGATTCTTCATTTTATTCGGCATTTTTATCTTTAAATAAAAGCGAATAAAATACATTTTTCCTCCATTTCAAACTTTGAGGAAACTTTTCGTACGTAGGTTGATACAACACGGCGCGTATTGACTTTTATACACGAATCGCGTATTATCGCTCCGCAAGATTCCTTGTCTATCCCCGTCCTTTTTTACTTATTTTTTTTATTAAATACGATACACAATATCAATTAATACGTCGATTTTCTCTCCCTCTCTCTTTCCAAAGCTCGATACCCACATACCCACGCACTTATGTATCTCTTCCATTTAATAGCGATACATACGTGTGCATTCGAAGACAGGGATATAAACTAACAACACTCTGACAACCGCGAGGTATTTCATTACACAATATGGTTGCGCGCACGTGGACGCCTATATTCATGTCCCTGAAAAACGAAATGTATCTTTGTACACACATTTTTTTCGACTTACCTTCATTAAATATGTTTTTATTTGATTTTTTTACTTTTCGAAAACCTTTCGATCGTAGATGGCGTTGCTGACTCGACGATTGACCCAATTAAGAGATATTTATATATATACATGTGATAACTGATTTCGTATATTTCATACAACCGCCATCTTTTTTATTGCGTACACGAGTAGAAAAAAATGGGAAAAATCGATAATGCTCCACATTTTTATGTCCCTCAAATTTGAAATATATTGATACTTCTTGGGCAAAGATAAATTCGACTGTTACGCCACACAACGACAAAAAACCTATTTAGCATCTCGAAATTAATGTAAATTTGATTATCCTTCGATCTATGAGACATTCGAATGACACCATTTTTCTGTGATGTTAAACAAAGCTTGAGCAGATAAATTGGAATCTTAAATCGATGGTTACTCAAAGTTTGACCTAAATTGCTCAAAATAATCGATTCTTCCGGCCCCTTTCAAGCCTCTTATCGCTTTGAAGGTTATTACTAAGAGATAACCTAATTTTATACGAATGATAATTAAAGACGATGATACACTTTTTGTGCTACATTCAAAATTCGAATATTATATTTTCTTGTCGTTTCTTATGCTCTCATTGAATTTTAAGCTCTCGAACATTTTGTATCTCCAAGCAACTTTTCCGGGTCACGTGAGATCTGACAGTATCTTTCGTATTTCGATTTGAATCCATTGAAATTTGGCAAGAATTTTTTTTTCACTAAATCCAACACTTTTGGGCTCATATAGAAAATCTTTAAGGGCGTAGAAAAATATATTTTATCAGAACAATGTGAAATAATTCGAATTTTTACACCGTTGACGATTCTCACGTTTTCTCAAATGTCTGGAACAACTCAATTATTTCAACGGTCCCTTGCTCCAGTGCTAGTTGCCGAGGGTTGCGAGATTTATTATCGGAAATATCGAGATCGCTAAGGGGAATCAAGAGGCGACAAACGGTGAGTGAACTGGCCAAAATGGCGCGATGCAACGGCGTGTAACCATCGGAATCTTGCAAATGAGGATTGGCACCACATTTCAAAAGATATTGAACGACGTCGTCCAAGCCACGCATCGCCGATCGATGGAGCGACGTTGCGATCCCGGAACGCGTTGCAGCGTTCACGTCAGCCCCGTATTGCACCAATTTCTTGCATATTTCCAAATTTCCAGCGCGTGACGCGTAATGTAGAGCCGTGTAGCCAGCGCCGTCTTGGGCATTCGCGGAAATACCTTTTGCCAAAAGTTTCTCGACTCTCTCACAATCGTTGTTCTGTGCTGCGAAACGAAATCAATGCTGTCAATCGTGTATCGATGTCGCCCTGTGTCACCCTCAACTGTCACTTCGTCGCGTGTCTCGTTAAGGCCAGATAAAGCAAGTAAAATGGATATTGCGTCATCCCCACTCACCGGCGTACCAAATCCCTCGTTCGAAATCCATCTCCGACAAAGTTTGACGCACCGGGACGCTTTCGCTCGTATTTCTCTCGCAGCAGGAGCCGCTTCCGGTTCCGCTACAATCCATTCTCGAGTGCTCCATTACTCGCGATCTGAAACCGACTATTAATTTTTCGTCTCTATTTAAATCATTATTTGTAACTTATTTTATTTACAAATTAATAATCATCGGACAATCGGATATTTTGACAGCTCGAAACGCCGAGCGACACCGAATTATCTTTCTCCACAAAGTCAACACTTTTTATTATATTAGCATCCATGCAAAATACACTTGTACACCAAATCGATAATTTTTTCATGCACAAAACATTCGAGGATCGGGCAACAGACACTCCCCTTTCAACATCAAAGTTCCTCGTAACACAACCACTGGAAGTGTGACCAAAAATCGTGATTTCCTTCTCTTTTTATACCTCGTAAATAAACCTTTTCTTTTTTTGACTTTGGGACAATTTCGCATGCTCCCACGCACTTTATAGACATTGCGATCAAAATAATACATCACATTTATAACACAATTACACGCGTTTATTATGCACCAAAAAACCAGTCGTACAATCGCCTCAGCATCGGGTGCATTTACAATGTTTTATTATTTCTTATCCTTCGTATCTTTTATTGTATTTTTTTTCAAGTGGGCCAACACTGTGCAAAAATATATTTCGATTATCCATTAATTCCTGCTCAGAAAAATACATGTCATCGTCGCTATTGTTTCACGATGTTTTTATACGCTTCCTGGGATTGTTGCACCGTGAAGTAAACGCGCTAAAGATACTGTCGATTTTTTTAGCATTTACATAAACTCAGCAGTCTCCGGACTATCATTTTTTCGCTCGTTTTGCTCTTCTCGTACAAAAATCGATTTCTGGACAAAATATGACCACGGAGGAAAATTTGTTCTACTTGGTATTCGCATATTTATTTGATTTTGTATTTATGTTTATATAGAATAAAATTTATGGTACTGGAACGTCGCATTCGGTGGCTGGAAGTCGTAACGTGCGTTTACTCGAAGCCGCGATCTTAGGATTTTACACCGACTCGAGTCGTTGAGTTATCGGCAATAAAATTGACAATAAAATCATGAGAATTAAGAGCTTTTGCTATCGGCCAATAAGTACTAGGAAAAACTTGGTAACTAAACATTTTTTTCACGATTATTTGTGACCTTGGGATTCGAGAATAATATATGTTCGTTGCTATTCTACTAACAATCTATTATTAGAATGATGGAATGACCTAGAACGTGGAAAAATATGGAAATGGAGCGAGTTGTTGGTCCGCGTAATTTTGTTTTTTTTCGTTGGGATCTCAAAAGTGACGTCATTCTTAACGCAATTCTCTATTATGAGAAATAAGATAAATGCGCCGATGGAAACAAAATATGAGACTACTGGATCGGAAATTCGATTGGAATGAAACAGTTTCGTGCGCGAATCAATCAACGGTTGCTTCAAATACTTTTGATTTTTCATGATCATGAAAGTTCAGAAAAATGTCGAGCTATCGTTTTTAGTGATATTTTTAGTGATAAAAAAATTCAGTGCTCGTCGATAATTGACGGTGCTACGATATTATTTGATGAAACATGTAAACGATAACGCCCCAAGACATTTTTTCTATGCATTCGGCTCAAAAATGCTTATGGAGGCGTCGAATATCATTTCGTTCGCTGTTAGATCTCTCGCTGCAGCGTCCACAGGATTTCGGCTTCACCCGTGCTGCTCACAATCCTGTATCCAAGCTCGGCCAGAGCGTTTATTATGGCTATCGGTGGTCCTGAAAATCAAACATGCGTTTTGTATTTTATTTGTTTCACTCAGATTCTGGGGAAAATTTGAAAAATGTGATATTGACGGACAGGAAGCTTTCTATCAATTCAGTGGAAGCGAGTGGACAAAATTATCAGTTTTTTGAAATGTTTTTAGTAAATTATTAGTCTTCAATTTCTACTTTCAATATCTCGAATATTGAGCTGTGAATTATTTCGCAATTTTGCGGGTAACTGGACTGAACATCTCGAAGATGTTTTTGTCGAATTTTTAATATTTTCGTGGGGGATTTGAACGAAAATTTGGTTTTTTGGTCGGCCATGAAATAAAAAAGTATGTAAGGAACCTTTAATTAAAACGCCATTGATGACATTCGTTCCAGAGTTTGGAAATCGCTTTGACAGTGCCAAGACCTCATCGCTGGCCAATCCGAAGACCGAACAGTCGGAGGCGAAGGGTGAACCTTTCACAGCAACGTAATAAAAGTTTTCGGTTCCAATAGAGTTCAATCTTTCCGTCATCTTTTCAGTGGATCTTCGAGACAGCGATAATTTCAAAGTCGAAAGATCCCCAGTCTCCAACAACGTTGAACTTCAGATCTAACATGAAAAGCCAATCGTAATACATATACAAATAAATGGAAGTAAGAATCGTAGAATTATTTTGAAAAATTTCGAACGTACTTTTGCTTTGGTTGAAAAGCTCGTGATGATATTATTATTTTTTCAATATGCAAACAGTAGAATAAGAAATCAACGAAAATTTGAAGAGAAAAAAAAACACTCCGATGGTATATTTGTTTGCAAAGTTATACAAATTCTACAATTTTTCAATGTATCGAAATCGTTAACGGGAAATAATTTATTCTTTGTTCTATTTTACATCTATTTTTATTTGTTTACAGTGCCACCAAAACGATACATGATGCCATAATACAATGAAATAATAAATTTTTAATACAATGATGAGCCAGTAAAATTTCAATTGCGCAGTGATTTTTCCTTGTACAAGGCGCTAAAAATTGTTCATAAAAAAAATTATCGAGGAGCCATTCAACTAATCGGAGCTTCTTAACCATCCGCCATTTCACGCTCGAGGATTTGTTTCTCGCGTTCTTCTCGGAGTTCCATCATCCGACCTTCATGACTGATTTTTAATTCACTTTGCATCTTGTCTCTTTCGTATTCCCATTGCAATCTCTCGAGCTCTAAATTTTTTTTCCGCAATTCAAGTTCGGCTACTCTGCGCCAAATTCTTCGTTCCAGTAACTGTTCCTGCAGAATTTTGCTCTGGAGAGGCGAATGCCCTGTTGCCCTTGCTGAAAAACCTGGCCACTGCGATATTCTTCTAGTCAAGGTCGTCTTTCGGGGGTGGGAAACGCTCGGACGCTCTTGCGGAGCACTCGGACGTTCTTGAGATTCTGTTGATCGAAAATCACATAGGTGTTTCTACTCGCTCAGTATTTTCATTTAACTCCACTGAAATTACTTCCAACTCTAAGTATCTTCCCCCCAAATGGGAAATCACGCGCGTTTTTGTTAAAAAATATTATTTTGTAGTGGAATTCATGAAAATGTGGGGTATTTTCTTTTCTTCTATTTCTTTCAACAGGAACTACAAGTTTAGTTATTTTTTTATAGTTCTTCACTGTTTTTTCTTCAAGTTCTAGATAGTTAAAAAAATATGGAATTTCAAATTCAACCACAAAATGGTTTACTAATTTTTATATACAGCAATTCAATGCCAATTGAGTATAGGACGAATTTTGTCAATTTAGTATGATCTTGATGATATTTAAAAATGAAGGAATAGCGATAATAAATTCTTTGCTTAACTGAATTTGTTCAAAGATAACTAAATTAACTCAATTAGTTTAAGAACCAATTGATTTGGATAACAAGTTCATCTACAGAAATAAACGTACCTGAAATACTGGGGGACGGAGATTTGCTACTTTTTATACTGACAGGTTCCCATTCAACATTATTGGAGGAAGTTTCATTCTCAGTGACATTTTGAACAGGTATTTCAGTTTCCAAGGCCATGTCCATGTCTTCAGTTATTTCAAAATTGACAGTTCCAGTCTCGTAAGATTCGTCCCATTCATTGTTGACCATATCATTGGATATGGCTTTTTGATCGATCCACGACGTAGATCGTCTGACTCTGGTATTGCCAGAAACTTTTCTGTGCTTGGAAAAAGTTTCCTTCACGGATTCTGGACATTTTTCGCATCTTACTAAATGTTTTTCCATTCTTGTCGCATTTTGTATATAAGACTGATTACAGTATTTGCAAAACGCGATGGTCTGTGTGCCATCGACTTTTTTATTGTAGTACGTCCAAACGGGTCCTGGTTTTTTCGTCATGATTGAATTTTTGTTGAACACTACACTCTGCCTTCCTTCTTATCTCACTGATTTTTAATGAAATAAACTGTTACACTTTATTGTATTGTTTCTTTCTGGTTTCATTTATTTTTGTCAATAATTGTTGTTGATCACTCTTATGTACGTTGGGGAAAACGTAAAAGTTGCTTTCTCTCGAACATTAACAACAATTATTCGTGATAGGTAACACATAACCTCAACATATTAGAGTAAAATTATTACAGCGTTCCTCTGTCGGATTGTTCGATCGTAGCAGATAAAACACTGAAGATTATGACAATTAGCGAATCCGAATTGGAATAGTTGTTGCTTTTGAAAGAATCAACATTCTTTTCGAAGAGAACACAAAACTTTGTTTCTTTTCGATAATGTAACTGCTATTGTGTACTAGTACAACCAGATTTACACTCCACTGATGGCAGTGAGGTATGAAAGTGTGTAGATATAATGATACACAAAATATAGCAGAAAGGAACGGAAAATGGCGCGCGCAACCAACGGACCAATGCCAGCGCTACGTTTCCTCCTAGCGACACAAGTTTCGAGCCTCACTCGAGTTCAGGAATTGCTGAAATCTTTCTGAAATATTTCCTTGCCTTGCAACGCAGAAAAGTTGCAGCAATTGATAGCAACGGTTGATGTGCAATTTGTAAATGTTTACCTTTGAAGTATTGCAACGCAATGTTTCGAAATATGCAGAACAATATTCTCACAACACTCCACACATATTTTTCCGTGTAATGCACTGATTAAGCACTGGCTAATGAATATTTGTATCCTAAAACTACTATGTTCCTATAAAATTTCGTTTAACAAGTTGTCTCTTATCCCATTACAAAGATTATTTAGCGTCTATTTTATCAACACTTGAAAATCAAGTTTTTTATTTAGACTGTAAACCAAGCAAATGGGCAAGCTTGAAAAATCAATTTTCAGATACAAAAATTATGTTGCAGCAAATTGAGAATAGGATGAATTGGTTAAAAACAATTCAGACATTTTTTCACCAAGAAATAAATATCAATAATCACACAAAAAATGAGTGTTAATGAGTGTTAATATGAAAAACAAACTTATTACCCAAGTATCTTGGTTCTTACTCTGCAAATATATTTGAACTTCTTTGCGTTTTTGTGATTATTGAAAAACTTCTTAACTCTCGGTTGACATTTGTCTTGATTTTTTATATATTCAGGTGTTAAGTTCTGGTACAAGTGGTACAAGGGTCCAACCATTCACAAAGAATTTCTAAGATTTTTTCTCTTCTGATGATACGAGAATAATACGTTGCTGGGGTAAGAGCTAATAAAATGACGATAAAAACAACGAACCTTTTTTGTATCAGGCACAGGATCGGGTTCAGGCTCAGAAAAATCTTTTCGCATAGTCCACATATACTCGTTGTAATCTTGCTTGACGCTTACACTCGAAGATGCTACAACTCTATATCCAAGTACCTCCAGAGCTGTCAATATGACACAAGGGTGCTGCAGATAAACCGTGGAATTATCGCAATACCCTCCACTTGCGAAACGACTCAACTGTTCAAAATCCGATGCTAAAAAACAAGAATTTTTTCTAATTTTTTATTTTCAATATAACACAGGCTCGATAGCTTCAATATTTTGCCTAATTTCAGAAAACTTTTGAAGAAATACTTGATCAGTCTCAGTTTCAAGCGCATGCAATGAAAGTAATGGTCGGAAATTTAGCATTTTCAGGGTTTGCATTTTCAAAAGCAACCCATTTCTTTATTCACCTGTTCTGTTATATAATTCCATATTTTCTTGAGAGAATGATCAATCAACAAGACAACATAACCAATTGGAAAAATCGGAAAAGTTCAACAAAAAAATAAGCACTTTGGATCTATTGCAAGGCTAGAGATGTTGAACCTCTTAGGAGAGTATGAAATTTCACTGAGAATACGTACAATGAAACATCCAAAGGAGATCGATAAGACAGAGAAGATGAAAAATATGACGCAAAGTTTACAACACGAGAGTAAGATGTCAACAAGCATAAACTGTAAAGATGAAATGACAATGTTTTATGTTTCGCTACTAAAATGTGTATAAAAAGTTACAATCAAAATGCTTACGATAATCACGAAATTTTGATAATTCTCTTTTTGTTAAACACCAAAATCCATGCATCAATTCATAGTGTGGACAATCACGTCGATTACAAGTTGAAAGAAATTCCTTTTCGATACCAAAGTAACTCATACAAAATATTGTTGTAACACACAATACAATTATAAACTTTCAATGAAGAATATTCATTAATATTACACAAATTAGTAGGACTATTATGGTAGTTGTCTTACAAACAAATTTTGCTGTAATTCATTAGAAAATCAGAGGCCATAATTGGGGTACTACAGAGTGGTTACTTAAGAAATGTTTGTAAGATCTCTGCAAGGTGTCTAAAAGTTTTTGAAAATAATTCTCACTCGCAGTAAAACTTATAACGGGAAAAAAATTTACATTTATAGAAAAAGTAAAACTATAGCAGGAAATGGTAGAATAATTTTGCAAGTAAAGAATTCTGCAAATGAAAAAGTAAAACATTTGACCGAATCTATACTTCTCGACACAGACCAAGGCAAGACAACTACAATAATGTACAGGGCGAAGAGAAAAAAGAATGATAGACGAGGGGGCAAAAGAAAACGAGGGATATGATACCTTTTAAACCAGAAACAAGAACTCTCCAGGGACAGTTTTGACTGTAGGAGGTGAGGTTACCACGTACCAGAATGTATGGCATCTGTGATTCGTGTTAAAACTGCAATATACAGGTATACAAGAAATGTATCGAATGGTATGTCGATAAGATGAAACAATGAAAATTTTGTTTTTCCGCTTTCCTTCACATTCGGCAATTGAGAGGCTTCATCATAAGCGTATAAATAGAACTAAATTGAGCTTCCATGCTTCGCACACGAGATTTCACGATGCGCAATGTCCCAAACTACACCCGACAAAGTCAAATTCTCTTTTTCTATTCTCCAATTATTACTATATCGTTAATAAAATTATTAAAATAAACACAACCCGCGAAAATTCACACTTGCATGAACAGAAAGAGGAAGAGAGGTAATAATCATCACTGCGACAGCGAACGTTTGACAGTTCGGATGTAAAAGTTCATCAACAACGAGAATATCAAGCCTTTCGTAATATATCGTAACTCGGGATACTCGGAATTACGGCACAACCCGAAATTTCATCAAAAAAATGAAACAAACTCTTTGAAAAAAAAAAAAGAAAACTACGAATATTCAAATAATCAATCAACTCGGGAATTACGACGATGTCTACGTTCCTTATTAATTTACTATTTATATTATATTTTATTTACCATTTACAATGTAAAAACAACTTTTTTACAGGAACAGTGACGGTTCAGTGTACTTCCGATATTCCGATCAGTTGCAATACACCTTACTCTTCTTTTTTATCGTCACTACTGCCATTACATATTGTATTACTTGGGCTGGCGTGTTTATTTAGATATCGTGGCGCTATCTGTAACATTTTTCTACTATCCAATAATATGGTAATTTTTGGAACTCAGTTGGTAACAGAGATTATAAGAATTGCGAAATTTTTATAATTACCAGTTATTTTTGAGTTTCTTTTTATTATCGTGGTTTTTCTGGTCGCATTTCAATGTTGAAGTGAACAGTATCTAAAAATACAAATGCTGCGAGTTTTTAATATCTTCAGCTTTAACAGCCAAAGTACCGTCAGTCCCAATGACCTTCTCAGGCTAGAATTTCTATAATTTATCATCTACGAATACACTTTCCTGCGTCATAAAGGGACTTAGAATGTGGCAGAGTGGGGACACTACGTTATTACGAAAAAATTGAACCACGTGGGGTGGAGTTGTTTGTTGAGGATCCGCCATTTTGTGTTAGTGACGAAAAAGATTCATTCGCGCTGCATCGTTGCTATGACGTCGAGGAGCATCAAGTAATTATCATACACAGCTCGTTCACGTAATTGTCTAATTCCTCGTGTCACTTCTGAGGCTTCACTGTCCATGCGGCTTGTAGCTCCGAACGGTGAAAACTGTCGTCGAACAAAATACTGTCTCGAACCAATAATTTGAAAAAATTCAGGGGTTCCCGCTTCCCCAAATTCCCACTCAAATTTGAATGGTTGTTTGCGTACGATCTTTGAAAATGATAATGTGAAAAAATGTTCAATAATCTTTCAATGGATTCCCTGATACTTTTATTCCGTGTTCGCAACATGTATTAGCTGTCACAATAATAAAAGCCTATTAACGATGCATGAGCGTGACGACAAGATTCATATCGAACGATTGTGTACGTCCAAAAGATCGGAAATCACGGAGTCGTCGCACTTCCGGTATAGACCGAAAAAAGTAACTGAAACCAAGTTCTACAGCTCTATGATGTTTTGTAAGACGATACGTGATGATAAAGTCGATTACAGTTTCAAACTGAGATTTTTTTTCGGACACGTTTGATGAAAAGTCGCAAGAATTTGGGAAATGTTGACTAGTTTTTGTTTTGATCAACGTTGCGCCACAATTGGCAGGGAGTGTGCGGCGAGAGAGAAAAGAGTGACAGAAAGGGGAGATCGAGCGAATGAGAATGACACGGAAAGAGCGAGGGAAAGAGAGAGAATGATAGAGCGAGCGGCAGCCATGTTAGCAGGGATGGGGATACGGGCAGTGTGGAGGGTGCGCTGATTGAAACTAGAGTGGATCGGAGAAAATAAAAGCCAGCGAGAACCCGATAGTATAATCGTTCACACACAGTTTAATTTTTTTCCCTCGGTAACAATAAGTCTTACAGCTACATTCCACATCGAGCCACGTCGGGAATATACGAATTCTGGTAAATTTGCTGAAATGCAAAGGGATCTCGTTGATCGTTCGCGTCTAAGCGCGGCCATAAGCTTTAAAACGTTGCAATTTTGCTGTACATGTATCTATACATGTATCTATGTACAAATACACGCATACGTGTATATATATATAGTTTTTTCTTTGACGCCGGGTGGAAAAACGCTGATAAAAGTCTAAAGTGGCGCAGCACACTGGAAGTGGACATATATTTCTGCGTGCGTGTTTAAAGGAACTCTCGGTTTTTTGTGCCTTCTTTTCTTCGTCGCTTTCAGTAAAGTGTTAATATTGCCCAAGGGGTCTTGACAGTGTCACATATACACTTGCGTGACTCACTGCACGGTTGTTTCTGCGTCTAATGTAACAATTGCGATCGAAAAAATTTCCAGGATATAGTTTATTCCTTTTTCTACTACTTCATTGTGTGTTTATACTCGCCACGGTATTCGAACAATAAACAAACATACATCATTTCGTCTTTCGATCGTTTTTCTTTTCTTCTCGATTTTTGTTTTCAACGCGACTCATCTATAGGGGGCTCCTCTGTTTTTCCAGTGCATATGTGTCACACAGGGGTGCTCACAAGTGTAGCGTGTTTTTTGTGTGTGTATGTGCATGCGGCCTCCCGAAAAGGGACAGAGGCCAGAGGAAAAGAGTGAAAAAACATTGCGCGAGCTTGTGAGAAAAAGAGAGATAGAGACGAAGGGGAATTTAGAGGTGTAGATTTTCGTGAGGCTCCATCTGGTCTACTGCCTACATCTACTAGACATTTACACGATAAGCAAATTACCACAACGTCACTTGAATTGCAAAAAAGATTCGTTTGTGTTTTGACAAACGCAGTACTTTTATCTCTCCTTCTCACTCACTCTTTTTCTCTATATACGACATTGAAATTCCTGGAACGCTGATTTCCAAGTTCCGTAGTTTCGAGATACATGAAGAGGGAAAGAGAGCGAGAGAGAGGCGTCGTCATCGTTTCGTCGAGTGACGGCCAGAGGGCGAAGAGCGGGCGGAGGCGGCGGAGGGGAATCGTCCAAATGCGAATTGAGGGGGAGGGGAGTAACGTCCATCGCGCGCCGTGTCACACGAACTGTCATGTCATAAACGTGTTCTCGCGCCGTACTTCCACCTTGTGTGCCTCTTATTACGTTCTTACATGATCCCATGATCGTTCTTTTACTCCAATCGATTTTCGTCTTTTTTCAATCTTCACTTACTTGCACATTCAAGAGACTCGAAGTACGGAATTAAGTAGTGATTTTCGAGCTTTGACGCTTCGAACGAACGGATGAATACTTGGGCGAGGGAAAGTAGGGGAAACATAGGGATATCCAATTTATAAGCGAGAGCGTTCGCAGATCCTCGTGTAACGGTAACAAATATCACGTGTCTGTTTGTGTGTGCTTCCTTCTGTGTGTACGTGTGTATGCGTCTTCTCTTTCTTCATGGAAAGAGAGTATTCACGAGATCCTGCAACTCCAGGAGAAGAAATATTTTATACGTGCATCAATCCTGTATTCTCCATCTTGTCAGTTCTAAGTTTTTTCGAGAGTGTTTTCTGTCTCCCTCTATCCCGATTTTTCGATCTCTCTCGCTTACCAATGAAGTGACAACGTAAACTTTAGACTCCTTATCGCAGTTGCTACAGATTTACTCACGATTTCTCGTCCATGGATTCTGAAGAGAATTACCTTATTCATATCGTTATCAAGCTGTTTCTTCATAGTTCTCTCTAATTTCACTACAGCTGTGAGATACAGAAGAACTGAATGTTTTCATTGATTTTTTGTCTTTCTCGTTCGCGTATCTGAAAAAGCTGAACGTTTCGATTGATTTTACATTGTTTTCCAGTCGTGGATTTCGAAAAAGCAAGACCCACATGAAAATTCACTCTTGGGTTTCCTAACACTTTCTATTCCTGTTGTTATTGTTGTTTTTCTTGGCAGATTCGCATTCAGAAAACCAAAAATTATCGAGTTCTTTCTTCGATTGGCCTCCCATGTCGTTCGTGTAGGAAATTTAAGGAAAAAACAAAGTGTTTTGATTGACTTTTTCCATCTTGGAATCGAAGAAATGTATTTTCTCATATAAATTGTTTTAATCTGTCAATAAGAAAATGAAAGTATCATCATTAAGTGCTACTTTCTTCGATTTTGTCTTGAAACAATATTTTTTTTTAATTGTCAGGTCATCATGGCTAACCGGGGCACGGCCCAGAGGCCAAATGGTACACAAGGAAAAATATGTCAATTCAAATTGGTTTTACTTGGCGAATCGGCAGTAGGAAAATCCAGTTTAGTTCTGAGGTTTGTCAAGGGACAGTTTCACGAGTATCAGGAGAGTACAATAGGTGGTAAGTTGAAAGATTTAATAACACTGAAAACTCTTAATTTTTCCTATTTTTGTTTATCACTGATTTACAGCACATATTTTTGGACGATTCTTCATATAAAAAAGTCCATAATTTGACTGCCAAAACAATGCTGCGGCATTGAAAAGAACCAATTTTACTGTATTTCAGTTTGATAATCAATTTGAAGAATTATATTCTGTAAAACATTTTATGTGACCAATTTTTCATCCTTAATGTATAAACTTAACCTTTCTTTTCTCTTTTTTATTTCGACAAACAGCTGCATTTCTAACACAAACTGTTTGTTTGGACGACACGACTGTGAAATTTGAGATTTGGGACACGGCAGGACAAGAACGTTACCACAGTCTTGCCCCCATGTATTATCGAGGAGCTCAGGCTGCTATTGTTGTTTATGATATACAGAACCAGGTGAGAATTTTTCCTTCATTGCTGAATAGAAAGCCTGCTCAATTTCAATTCAAAATTTCATCTTGATACTCCTCATTATTTTTGACACTTTGTTCTGGTCTTTCCGTGAGCATAGCATGATTGAATTATTTTGATTTTCATTGAGGGCTCGTTTACAGTACAGTGAACCTGCTGAGTTTTGTTGTATTCGCTCAGTACGAGGCACAACAATATAATTGCAGCTATTAGTCAATCATGGTGTTGGTAAAAAAATTGTGGCACAATTTATCAATGTAAAAATGACGCTGAAGTTTCCAACGTTGGAGTCCAACGAAATGGTCTAAAAAAACTCTCAAATAATTTCAGTAAATCTTCAATTTTGTTCCCTGCCGAATTTCCAATTCGTCATATTTCAAGCCACATCAATAATTCGTGAAATAAAAAAATAATGAATTATAAATCTTTTTTTCGTTCATTTCGTTGAACTCCAACGTTGCAAACTTCAGCGTCGTATGTAAAAGCATTTGAAAAAATCATTCTGTTTAATTGAAATTGGAATATTGCTAAAAGAATTATTCGTTTTGCATCACAAATTTTATTGTGTTATTAATGCATGTGATAAACTTGAGCTCTTCGGCTTACGCTCTCCAGTGATCGTTATATAAAAGGATATTTAATTTCTAATGAGCTGTATTTGTGTTCCCGTTTCTCAATTAATATTGGAATAACGTTATTTTAATGTATGAATAATATTTCACTGACTATTCATCGAAATAACACTGCGTCTGGAAATTGTAAGACTAACTGAGGATTGATGATGCTGCAGTTTTCATTCACAGCAGCATACATAAATGTATTCATATTAATGAATGTTCATCTAAATTTGAATAGTGACGTATATCAAATGAATTTCGTAGTAAATTAATGAGTGACCACTAGTTGAAAATCGTACCATTAGGGTATATTAAATTCATGGGAAGAATGCAAATTTAAATAACAATTTTGTATAAATATTCAGAGTAGTGATAGTAAATACTCGCAAGTTTTTCTGGAAATGAAAAACTATCTAAATGTACGAAACATAATTTGATTTGCGACTGAATTGTATGTTTAATGAGAAAACAACGAATTTTCAGGACACATTTGTACGCGCGACAACGTGGGTAAAAGAACTTCAGCGACAGGCAAGTCCGAGTATAGTGATAGCATTAGCGGGCAACAAGGCTGATCTCGCGAACAAACGAGTGGTCGATTTTGAAGAGGCCCAGAGTTATGCGGACGCGAATGGTCTCCTCTTCATGGAGACATCGGCAAAAACAGCCATGAACGTCAACGATATATTTCTAGCTATTGGTAAATCGTTAAACCTCTTTCTATAGTTGTACAAAGGCATCTTTTTTTTTTTCATCAAATTGATATCATTTTTCAATTCTGTTTCAAATGATTATTTCTTCGCGAAGTTTGCGTTAAAAACATTCTTAATAAATTATTGTGTTTCTGACAATATTCGAAAAATTTGGCAAAATTAAATGATGAATCAATGAACCGATGAACTCACATTTAAAAAAAATTGTTTCGACAGGTGGATACAGTTGATAAATCGAAATTTAAATTTGGTGGCTTATGAAAAATAAATTGGAGTAGAAATCAAGTTTCGTAAAAAATCAATTGAAAAACAAATTGTAATGCACATCCGAATATCCATCGCGAGTTTGAATTTTCGATCGGCCGGTGTTTCCAAGCCTTTAGAGAGAACGACAGAAAAAACTTTTTCAAAAACTGTTTTCGAACTCATTGCTTGAAGCTGTTCAAATAAAAAATATACGAAATATCTGGCCATTTGAACTGCTTAAACGAAAGAGAGTTCTTCGTTTGTATATGAAGCATAAATTACTGATAACCCGTTGTCGAGTTATCGGTTCGTATCATTGTACGATTGTCGATAGACGAGGTGAGTTCGGTTGAAGAATCAAAAAAACGAAATGAAGATATTTGAAAAAAAAGAATTCGAACGATTGAGAAGAATGGAAAAATGATAACAACTCGAAGCATACTAAAAAAAATGAAAAACGTTTGTGCTACAATTAGTCGGCGGTAATTTGAGTAGCACGGGGGAGATTCCATCTGGAACGAGGGTATGGAAACCACCTACTGTATCTCGTTACGCGTGTCGTTATCGAATCTCGTCCTCGGCAGACATTCTAGACGAGATTGTTAGCCAGGGCGGCACTTCACGATCGATAGAATATTAATTCGAGTAATTTTTTCATTTTATTTTCAGCTAAAAAACTCCCAAAGAACGAACAAACAGGAAACGCGGGTACGAGTGGTCAAGGACGTCGGCTAGTCGAGACGGAAGGTCAAAAAACTACGGCAGGAAATTGCTGCAAGTGATTCGACCAAATTCGTACGTGTCACACACGCGTTTTACATTGGTATATCTAAAAAAAAAGCAAGAAACGAAAAAAAAAACAAAAAAAAACAAACAAAAACATGAAACAGAGTAAACTAAAAAAAACACAATATTCTTTGAACGAATTGAAAATATCCGGGGGTGCCGGGGGTGAATTAATTTTGCGATTCGGGTTTTTAAAGAAATCGATAATGAAGAGAAAAAGGAGGAGAGTTGGAGAAGCAGAGAAGCATTAAAAAAAAAGAAAAGAAACACTAAAATCATCAGAACATCGACTCGCTCGATCGCTCACAATTTTTCATATACCTTCTTCTCCAGATGCGTATGTGCGAATGTTTTTCCGAGGTGAGGAGAGACGAGTTCGTAACGTGTCGTTAAACTCGTACGGGATATGCATCGGGTAAACAAATAAAAAATTAATAATAATAACAGTTATTAAAAAATGGAAAAAGAACCGATACCGTAGTCTGAGGGAGGGGCGGGTGGGGGGGGGGGGGCGCGAGGACAAGATGTAAGTGAAAAGTGAATGAACGCGATAAGAATGAAGAGAGAATATTGAGAGAATTAGGAGGGGGGGGGGGGGGGGAAGGAGGAAGAGGGAGGAGATCGAACGAGGAATGGTAGAGAATAAAAAACAAAATTAAAAACATAAAAATAGGGTGTCGGCAGAGAAGCAGCGGCAATAGAACGACGGGGATGAAATAATAACGACGAAGACGACTACGACAACGACGACGACCACGACGGTTGTGATCTGGCTGATAATTGGTCATTCTAGAGGTATCTGGATTAAGTAAAACGAAAAAAAGAGAGAAAAAAAACAACAACAACAACAACCAAGCAACCACGAAAATAACAAGAACAAAATGAAAAGCGAAAAACAAAGTAATCAGTATGTCACAACGCATCCGACGATATCATCTATTTTGAGTATCGAGTCTGTTGGAGAATGGCGGTGAGTCCCGTTTGTTATTCTAGTAGTAATGGGCGGTGTTCGTTATAAATATATAAATATATATAAATACATTATATACGATAAATCATATATCCCAATATGATTTATTTCGAGGAGATAATAATAATAAGAATTATTATTATTATTACTATTGTCGTCATTATTATTATTATTATTGATTATAATAATAATTAATTACGGTGATATTGATGAGGATGATACTACATTTACGTGTACGGTATAATAGCAAGAAAAAAAATAAACAGAATAAGATGATTAAAGAAGATAAAAGGATAAAAACAATGGAGAAAGCGATGGAAAACGTTTTTGGCACGCAAAAATCTTGTAAGATAGTAGGGGCCATTCCTGCTGCTATAATTATTATATATTTTCTTCGTCAGATTGTATCGTGTAATAACAATTATAACTCTAAAGCATATTGTATATTAATTTTATTGATTACTCATGATAAATTATAAACTATTATAAACGTAAAGAATTGAGAGAATGAGAAAAAAAGAAAGACGAAGAATTGAAAAGATATTGATTTTGTTTTCTTCAACATCGATGTACTGAAATAGTTCGACACGACGACGACGCCACCGTGCTGTTTTTTTTCCCGAACTCTAATTATATCGATAGGCCTTTTTGAGATAACTTCATCGAACACGATTTGTCCGATCGTGTATAACAGTTGAATAATAATATTTTTTATCGTCGAAATATGGCTGAAGTTTTAACACCGAATTTAGACGCTCCCATCGACAATGTTTTACGAATATTTTCCTCCAATATCGAGTGCAGTAAACCGAACGGAAATCGATTTTTAAGCAATCGTAGATGCTACTCTGAACCGGATATTGGCTATTCCGTTAATTACGATGATCTCTGCGGACCCTGGAAAGTCCCTCCTAATCCGACTCACATTACTGACGATCCCTCCATAAAACCTCGCTTTTGTGTGTGGCAACTCCTCAACAAGGAACATTTGAAATTCATTAGAAATTGCTCCAGTGACGAGGTCACTGTCAAACGTTTCATCGGTTTGTAGGATTTCTGCAAATCAATCCTTTTTCAAGGAGATACTATTCAATCAATTATTCTTATTTATTCACATATTTAGACGAGCTTTTGAAGGAGAAAAAATTGAATGTTGGCACTATCAGAAGTGTTTTTATCGAGCTTGTTTGGTCCGTTCTCCAATTTGCAAGGTAGCTACAATATTTACAATTCACTGGATCAAAAATGTGTACATCCTTCGTTCTTTTTATTAACTCAAAGAGACAATTCGTTCACGGATGAATGCGTTTCGGCTGTCGTCGGAATTTTTCATCTTACGCATACCTATTTCCTGGCCAATCCGAAACGAACTCCGAGAGAAACTTACGATTTTTTTTACAAAACTATTTTATTTCACACGGTTGAGGTACGTTTCTTTCTACAATACTCGAGGCTACCAAAATTTTCGAATATTAGTGAAGAAACTTCAATTGAAAAATACAATATTTAACGCAAGTTTGAAAACAACATCGTTCTTCAATTGACCACAAGATTTTTCTGCTCTCCTCGATTTTATCATAAGTTATTTCGCGTCCTGAATAACTTCCCTGCAAAGCATCTCTCTTGGTCGCAGTAAAAGTCGGATTTTCTGCTCTCAAATTAAATTACACTAAATTCTGCTGAAATACTTTTAATCGGATTTGTAAGACTTTTGCTTCGCCGCTCTTGTGGTCCTTAAAAGTCGGGAGTGCACGTGCCGCGGTAGTTCCACACGTTGGTAGACCGGATGACGTGAAAAAACGTTGAAAAAATGTTCAATCAGAAATTTCGGTACTCGTTTAACGATCACTAGAAGCATCCAATTTTTCTTGAACATTAACCGATAAAAATAATTGCTCAATTACCAATTTATCATGATTTTCGTTGAGATGCATCGCCTCGTTCAATCCCAAAATACAGAATCCGCCAAAGAGTTACGAGATATTCACTGCCGAGGAATGTGAGAAATGTTTGGAATTCTTCACTCGAAAAGTTCTGCGTCATTTGCCATTGATGCGTTTGGTTTTACTCCCAAATTATCGTCTCATCGCGTCAATTACCGATGAAAATTGAAACGAAATAAAAAGCAGCAGCAGAAGTTGAGTGTTTCGTTTTATTAGAGATAAATTGTATAAAAACATTGTGCATCCTTAAGTTTGCTAAATATAATCGGCGTGTAAGTGTACACTATACTAAACAGTGTTAAAAAACAACCAGGGTCTTATAAAAAGTGTGATTGACGAAGGTTTATTTGCTCGCCGAAGACTGATATCCGAAATCACGAGCCTCGTCCATGCTCGTGTCACTGAGCCATCCCTCGTTCATTTTGGCTTCGTGGCGACGATTTTTTCTACACAATTCTTTGCTCACGTGCTCCAATTTTGGGAACCACCAAGAATTTCCACGCAGCAGAGTACGCCGCGATGTTTTAGTCAGGCAAACGCAGCGTCTCTGAAAATTTATTATTTTCTTTTGTAGCCTCGGATAACGATGTCGCTTTATTATCGTACTATTTTTTTCGTCTCTCGTATTGCCTACGCTGAGAGAGAGATAGCCTGAAATAAAATATGGCATCGAACCTTCAACGGACGCGTGTACACTGTCGCGCTCGAGCTCGTCACTGGCTTTTGTGATCTGCTGTACGATGTCGATGATTGATAACCGTTAGATCTAGCGTAACGACGATTCGGACTGTGCCCCTGGCACGCTTTCCGTCTCATCGAAAATTCGCTCAACGTTCCGTTCACTCGACTCAATTCCTTCACTGTCGCCACCAAAGCTCTGCAAATTTACGTTTGTGTTTGATTACCATATGGCAACAAAAAACTTTGCTTCTTTTTCCACCTATTTTTGTAATAAGGTTGCTTAAAATGGAAATGAAATGAGTTTTAAGAATATAATGCAAGTTTCAAATTTTTCTCCCTTTTCAAAGGCAAGACGTCACATTTTTTTCAAATATTTCTGCCCCAAATTCGTGAATTCGAATGAATGCAGGTGCGTGGGATGTTAAGCAAACAGAGAGAATGTATTCATATCGAAATTGGAATACAATTCAGATAGAAAATTATCCACGATCGTTGAAAAAATAGAAATCCAATGCTCGATCGTTTTTACTTATGAATAAGCCCTCTCCGAATTTCAAACATGAATTTCTATTGGTTTTCGAAAATCTAGACCTAATGGCGCATTTTTCATGGCGGTTTCGTTGTATCCGTGAAAAATGATGAAGAAACGTTCAAATTTTCTAGTGCATAAACTTTTGTAAAGGACGTTTTGTGTTTTTCCATTGTGCTTTTATGTTTCAAGTCACGTAGATACTCACTTTTTTTCGAAGGCGTATCGGGAGATACGATTTTTCTCGTTTTTCAACTTTTTCGAAAGATTTTCAACGAGCTTCCTCTGCTCCTCAATCCAAGCACGTATACAAGCGACAACGCGTTGCGATTCGTCGCAAAGCTCGGATCTGCTAGCAGCCACGTGGTTCAATTCAGCCGAGATCGAGTTCAATGTTTGCGTTTTCGTTTTGCACTCGCCTCTCAACTCGAGCAATGCGTTGTGAGTGTCCTCGAGCTATAAGAACAAAAAGTCAAACGTTTCCGACTCGGAGAGTTTTGAAAGTGAGAAAAGAATTTTTTTTACTCGTGCGTTTTTTCAATGATCGATCGCGTACCTTTTTCACGCATTTACAGCTATTTTCCATTAAACGTGCATTCTCGGCTATGAGCTTGCAATTTTCGAGTCTACACTCCTGTAGTTGTCGAGTTAACGAATTCTTCGATTCATCCAACAGTGCAACTTGATCTTCAAGAATTTCCACTTGGTCGTAGGCATCTTGACACTTCTCGGTCAAATTTTCCTCTCTAATGGTCAATTCTTCTCGTGCACTTTCCAAATCGCTCCTGAGAATGTCCACCAAATCGCTCAAACGTTTTCCTTCTCTCTCGGCACACGATAATTTCGTATAAAAGATTTGTTCCTACAAAGGAGGCAAAATTCAAATAAAAACACTCCACGATGCGATACTTGTTATTGCTGTTTGAAAAAACCTTACCATCGTTGTTATTCCACGTTGCAATTCAACCTCTCGTCTTGCAGCCTCAATCAAAAGCTTTTGACTTTTGTCAAAGTCCTCGCTCACCCTCTGATAATTCTCGTCAACGATATGCAATTCCGACTGGAGTGCTTTTAACTAAATTGTCCATAAAATAATGTGGATTTAATCATTTTCAGCGAATATTACCCAAAGGTGAAGGAATTTTCCTTTAGTGCCTCAAATAACTTTTATTAATTTTCAATCGGATTTTTTAAAAGTCGTGCAAATTCTCAAAAGTGAAAGTTCATTTTAACTAAGAGGGAAGGATATTTTTGAGTTTTTACCTTTTCTCGAAATTCGCGAATTTCTGCTCGCGCCTTTTCCGCGAATATACTATTCTCAGTCTTCATAATCGAGTAATCGTTCTGTAACAAAGAAATGTTTATGTTCAATTCAATCAAAATATAAAACATCGAAGAAGTTAGTTGATCGATATGAAACCTTAATCATTTGATGATCTGCTTGCAGTTTAGCCATTTCATCTGATTTTTTCTTTAATAATTTTTTCAGCGAACAAATTCTCTCTCGCAGGAAAGATAACATTTCTTTGGAGACCCTCAATTCGGTCAGGCAATCTTCGGTCAGTTCCCTCGTTGACGACAATTGCTCCTTCAATTCCCCAATGACATACATTTCCCTTTCTTCAGGGTTCGAATTTCTATTGCAGGTTGTTATTTTACTGTCCTAAATAAGCAATAAATATTTATCAAACAAATTGAAATCGAATCTGAAATCAACCCATCAAATTATTTGAATTCAGGAAACTTTTAAACAGAACATTAAAATCTATTTGTAGATTCAGTTTTAAATTGAATTTTTATCTAAATCAAAATTTTGACACTTCCCAACAATCATTCTCATATCGACTCCAATAATTAACAGTGCTGTTTACCTCAGTATTTAGTGAATTTGAATAATTTTCTCCTTGATCTCTTACACAGCATGCACTTTCTGTAGTTTTTCTTAATTCTGATAGTTCCTTTTTCAAGCACTCATTCATTCGTTCCAAATGTTCGCTTTTCTGTAAATAAGAAACCATTTCATGAGTTAATAAATTTGACATGAAACTCAAACGATGTAGACTGATGATTTATGGGAGTTCTTCCATCGAATTACTTCAAACTGTTTCCTCATGTCCTGAAGCATTGCAAGTTCCTCTTGCTTTTCTCTTGCTTCCTCGATCAATTTGTCCAACTCGGCATTTCGTCGCTGAAGTTCATCCTTGATCGACGTGCAATTCAAATTCTGTTCAATGCAAGGAAAAAATAATCATTATCAAAGAATAATAATCAAATGATTGCTACGAACTTGGAGTTTTGAAACTGAGTTAAAATGCTGTCAAATACAAAACTCACAGCTTGGTCCAAAGTCGTTGAATCTGTTTTCATCGATCCTCTGTCTCGAGCCAATTGTAATTCTTCGATCAAGGCACACGCGTATGCGAGATGCTTTTTGAGAACGAGCTCCAAGTCAACTTGTCCATTGACTGGACAATTTTCCGTGTTGTCCGATCCTTTAGCGAGTTCCTGTGATCGATTGTGCTCATCCAATTGATTTTTCACTTCTTCGTCGAAAATGTCAGCTTCGAGACGACGACTCTTTAATTGTCTTTTCAAATCTTCGTTTTCACGCATCAGAAAATCAACTTTGGATTCCATCTCCGTATTTTCGGCTAATTCAATTCCATCTGCACACGTGGAACATTTTTCGCAATATGATTTCTGCGGATGTGATTCGCATATCCCAATACACCTGAAAAAAAAAAAAAAACTTATTCTCATTAGATAAACAAATATCGTCCATCATTGTTAGAAACGTGAATAAAAATTTACTTTATTTTTCGTAATTCTCTGTCCGCTTCTCTCCAGAGACGTTTAATCCTTCGGCACTTGTCCTCTAAACATTTCTTCGATTTCACCAGACTGTCCAGCTGAAATATTTTCTTTTTTTTTAGTCCAACGCATAACTGTGATCATTGTATCGAAATTTAGAGAAATTCATTCCGCACCTTTGCTCTAACGAGTCTGATGTCACCGATACGACCACGGAAAAATGCCTGTGAAAATAAAAGTTTTTGTTTTTTTTTTTATTACAAAAAATCCAGAAACGAAGTTTTATTTCGATCTCTTTCGAGAATGAAACGCAGTTAGGAGTGAAAATTTTATTGAATTTCGAGCTACAGTGGATCATGCATCGTTGTCAAAGCTTTTTTTTGCGTTTATCGTACCTGAGCCTTAATCAATAACGAATAATAAGCAAGATCTTTGTGAATGATCGTTTTTTGTAAACTTTCAATGGCCTCGCGGTGGAGTTCCAAACGTGTATCTTGTTCTGCTGCCTTTAAACGAAAAGTTTGAATTAGTGAGTCAATACTTTGATAGAAGTGAGTTGAGAAAAGCGTTTGAGGAACGAACAGAATGTTGAAATGGAAACTCACCTCGGCGAAACAATCGTTGTACTGCGTTTGAGTTTCTCTCAGAAATAAAGTCAACACACGAATAACTTCGTCTTTGTCACAGGCCTGAAAGACTTTCAAAAGTGAATTTATGTATGCTAGAAATATCGAGGGAATAAAATTCTCACAAGTACGTACCATGCTTTATCCGAAAGAGCAAATTTTCGTGCGATTTCTTCATCGCAATAGGGGAATCAATGAGTTTTGAGCATAAGAGAAAAAAATCAGAATTCTGGGGATCAAGGACCAGAAGAGGTTGAAACATGCGGATCAAAAGTTTTCCACAATCACTGGAAAAGCGTGGATGAATGGGAACGTATGAAATCATTTCGTCCTGAGAAATCGTGGCTTTTTGGGCTCAAGGATCAATTTCAACGTTGCCAGTGAAAGGGATTTTGAACGCAGAAAAAAAACATACAAATATCATCCTTCGTTTCTATCATGATCTTTGCATGTATTTACAATTAAAATACGTTATTTTTTAAATCTCAAAATGTACATGAATTAGCGTACAGGTGCTCGGCAGTCTTGTAAACATTCACAGATTGCAACTTGGATTCGCTTTCTCTCTCTCTCACTCTCTCGCTCATTTTTTTCGCTCAGGACAAAAACAAGGATCAAGTTTTTGTTAGTAGAATTCACTTTAAACGTCATGCACGTCGCTGCTATTGAATATCGTGGGTGTTATTGGATTCCACACCTCACTCACGGACAAATCGATGACTGATTTTTGGCTCGGTTGATGCTTCGTAGCTAAATTCTTTTTGGCTTCGACCACGGCTTCGCGCAGGTGACCGATAGTTTGACTCTGGAGCTTGCTCTGTAAAGTTCAGGGTAATTTTAGATGCAAAATAATCATTTGGATATGAAAAATTGAAATATTTTTGATTGTATTTTCCTTTAAGGAAGAAAAACGAACCTGTTCCAATAAAAGTTTTTTTTCTTCCACGTGCTGGGCTATCGCAATATTTTGCGCATCGATCTAAAATCCAAGAAATTTCTGATATTGTTTACGGAAAACGAGGATTCATCGTCAATGGAAATCAAGTTTTTTAATACCTTCGGCAGGGTACAGTAAAATGTACCACTTACCTTGTAGGGGCAAATTGAACTTTGATCTTGAATGTTTTTCTTGTTCGAGCTCTATACAATCCGGGAGCAACTTAAGCAAACATCGATAAGCAACTTACGAAATACTTCGAAAGATGCTAAAACGTCATGAGAAGAAGCTAATTTGATCGCAAATTAAATGGGAATGAAAGACGAAGCCCTGAATTACTGACTTTCGTTCAGAAAAAAGCGCAAACGAAAAAAATGAACAAATTTACATAAAAATGTGAAAATCGATTGAAATATAAAAATGATAAATTCCAAGATTCGAAAAAATCGATTTGGTTCGCAATTTTTCAGCAAAAATAAAAATAAAAACTGATTTTGTACACCGATTATTGAGGCAAATGAATGATAGAAATTTTGTACCTTCGCTTGCATTTTTTGATGCAGGTCCTTCAGCTCGACATGCGTCATTGTGATCGAGTCCTTTTGGATCCGGATAATTTCATCCTTGTCCTCGATCTGAATAAAATAAGTGACTTATTCATAGTTGCAAGCAGCAAAAATCAATCCGAAAAAATAAATCAGAGATGACGTACCAATTTTTCCTTCGACCTCAAAGCGTTTTTCAGTTGTTCAACATCCTTCGATGAATTTTTGTGATATTCCTCGTGTCTCGAGGCTGTCTCGGGTCCCGACATAGCAGTGTCGCTCGGCGTACATGAGCAGAGATTGCAAACACCAACGTCGATCTGTTGGAGTTGAATTAAACGAGAAATTCTTAAAATAGAAGTGGAGAGGGCAGTAATTGCAAGGTTTGGATATAGGCCGACGAACCATTCTCTGTTTCGACTGTACAATGCTCTCTAAAGTGTCTTGCATTTTCGTGTGAGCGTAATCCAACTCCTTCTCGAATTTGTCCAGTCTCTCGATTTTTTCGTTGAAGACCTTATGCGCGATTTCATTGTCCGACAACTGAAACGATGTTTTTATAATATTCAAATTGTTGAGCCTCCGGAAAAAAATCGTATTTTATCATTTTTACAGTTTGCGAAATTTTTTGAACTTTACATTTTCGATTCGTTTTCATTGGTATTCAGAAATGAAAATTCGCTCGCTTTTTAGTCATGCCGAAATCAGTGTCGTTTCATTTGAAAATGTTTGTTTCGTGCTGATGAAATAATTCTTACCACCCGGTCCGTTTCATTCTGAACATCATTCAAGTTTCGTTCCATTGTGTTCAGTTGACCCCTCAGTTCCGTCAGCAACGTGGTCCCGCATTGTTCCTACGTTACAACAGTTTCGATTAATCAACTCCCTTGACCTTTCGCTTCGTTTTCGATCGATTCGTATCTCCGTACCTGTGCTTGAAGTACACGTAGATGAGAAGCAACCTGCTCGACTATGTCAACGACTCTGTCAATCACGTTTCGCGATGAATTCGGCTCGGTCATCGATGATACGGTTTTTTGCTGACTCGCCAAATCAACCACGTCTCGAGAATGCTCCATACGAACTTTGTTTATCTCGTTTTTCAGGTCCTTCAATTTCATCTCTCCCGAGGCTATTTTTTCATGGTAACGCATTTTATCGTGCTCCTGTTTGTATTGAGCAGAATTTTTAATGATCTCGAGAGCATTGCTTTTGTAGAAGTTTATAAACGATCATCATACCTGCTGTTCCAAGTGACTCATCACTGAAGACACATTCTCCTTTGTCCTTGCTAGAAGATTTTGCATTTGTTTCACGACGCTCGACAGACCGAGATACTGAAAAATTTCAACGTACAATGAGCAACAAACTCAATTTTTTGTTATATTTTGCTTCAAAGTTTTCGTACTTGTTGATGCCGAGTTTGTAAATTGCACACAGCGATCTCCATCTCTTCTCTCAAGTTTTCTGTCGCTGCCTGAGCCTCAACGGTGCACACTCGAAATTCTTCCATCGCGTTGAATTGCCGATCGAATACGTCCCATTTCTGTAAGAATTTATTCACGTCATTCAAATGTTTCATCCAAAAATATGAAAAAATATGAAGTATTTTGTCAAATTGTCCTTTCAGCTCATGGCTTTTGATTCCAAGACAATTCTCTGCACCAAAAAAACTCATGATAAACGATCAAAAGAATAAAATTTACCCATCGCTCGTTGAATTCTCGAGTGACTCGGGCCTCGTGACTGAAAACTGGTTCATTCTTTTCACTATTCTGAAAAAGTAAATAGAATCAATTTAAAAAGGTGATCGAAAGAGGAAACTAAATTCTGAAGACGGTTTAGACGAACCTCTAAAGCTCGTTCGAGAAGAACAATTCCGTTACTATTTTCTGCGCAAACTTTCGAAAGATTTGCTATACTCTTGGTCAATTTTTGTATAGTAATTTTGTCATCAGTCTGCTTCCCTTCTCGCTTCGTATCGTTCTAGATTAAACAAAATGATTAGTTTCTTAGTGTCACGTGTAAGCTTGTCTGACTTTCATCTTTTGTTTTCTCAAAAACAAAATTCAATTCAACCAATGAAAGAGTGCATACGTAAAATTTCGCTCAGAACATTTTTGCATTTTATTTCTTTCCATAGAAAATACAAATTTTCGAAATTTTTATTTTTCTAAAGTTACGTCCGGAAACGGATGGATGCAAGAAAATCGTACTAAAAATTCGCTACAAAAGTTGATGAAAATTTACAGGGTGCGTCACGTTTCGACTCGACCATTTCGTCCTGCTCCGAAATTAAAAAATTACTCTTTCACTCAGATACTTTTTGAAAATACGTAATTTTAGGAAATACGCGTATTATGCTTCTTTCATTGTTGTTTTTTGATCGTAATCACATACACGATTATGATAATCGATGGTAAATGTAACTTTTTATTCCGCATATTAAAACGGTTTAAATACAACGTAGAGAGCAGCCGCTTACGATTAGCCACGGAGCTTCATATCACGATCGTCGAAGCAAAGGACGACTATTTTTGACTAACAACGAATAAACATTTGTCAATTTGTGTGTATTGTTGAGCACGTCGACGTGCCACCAATCTCTACGTTATCTTGCTCGTTTCACTGCTCGTCGACGTTAATATGGTATACTGAAAAAACGTTTACCGAGAGCGTAGGAAAATGACATGGATAATTGAAATGATTTGTAGATGATTTGATAAAACAAAGCAAAAAGTATGGAGAATTTTTGAAAAATTGTAACTCACACGATCGATAACGTCGCTTTTGTAATTGTCTAAGAGCGTTCCAATGTCTTTGAGTTTCGTTTGAGCGCTCGCCATATCACGTTCGTAATTCTAAAAAGTTATTTTCATTCATGATTTCATTTGCCTCAAAAATATTTATCATTTTTTTTTAATAAATCAGATAAAATCTTTACCTGTCGTTCCTTGTTATGCAATTCCTCGAGAACTTCTTCGAGCTCCGATCTCAAATAATGAAGAGCTTCATTTTCACGTCTCCACGAAGCTTTGGCTTTCGTCAGATCCGAAACGAGGCTTGACTGAAAAAAATGAACTTTAAATATCTCTGTTTTAAACGCCGTTCAAACCCGGTTCGAAAATTCACTTTTCTTTATCATCATGGAAAATCTCTTTGAAAAAAACAACTTTTGAAATACATGCATTTTTACCTCGTTGCGATTCGACGACGTTTTGGTTTCACTATCAGCTGCTTGATCGCAATAAACAACATCAGCATTGATTCTGACTTTTCGTCCCGAAGAACCTGGACCCTGGAAAAGAGAAATATGCGCCTGAGTAAGTACGTTTTTTCTACTACGTTAGAGATAACAAAAATCAATAAAAAATATCAATAAATAAATATGAAGAAACAACGATCACAACGCTTAAGTTACAGAAATCCTTCGAGGCCAACGCACGGTATTTAAATAAGAAATTTATTCGTTACAATTCAGGTACATGCATTAATAAATAATATCGATAAATAAAGACTAAAGGATCGTACGGACTGAGTTTACAGAAAATTGGCGGGACTTAGGCTGACTCGAATGTGCAACTATTTTTTCTCGGTGTCGGAAGCGTTATAGTGTTTTTGCTGCGTTCTTTTCTGGCACGTTTTTTCCCTCGTGGTGATAATTTACTCGAATATCTGAGGATTTTCCGATCGGTTTCACGAATGAGTTTGTTACGTTCTACGTTCGATTTAGTTTTTGACTCTACGATATCTAGAGGGCGAATCTCTATCGCCTCCTTTTCCCTCATGTATCGTTGCAAAATTTTTCCGAGATCGCGATTTTTCGGCGATCCAGGCAGCGGGTGGGGCACAACGCCTATTTTTTTATACACGTTCCAACGCGAACTCATATTTCTTGGGGATATTACTGCCGAGGGCTTCGTTTTTTCAAGGGTATTGTTGCTTGATAGAGGAAGCTGGAAAATGGAAAGGATCAGAGACGTGTATCATCGAATCAAATTTAGCAATAATCAATAAAATCTTACAAAAGTTGGACTAAAATTGTTGAAAGAAATCGTTGACATAAAACAAAATAAAAATAGAGTCAGAGCTCAAACTTTTTTTTTATTTGTTCGAACCATCAATTGTCGAGTTTTTATTACCTTCGTGCTTGAATGCTGCTTCAATTCCCTTCGCATGCCCTTGATAATATCTTCCTTGAATTGCATCAGCATGTTCGCGCGACGACACTGTTCCTCCAAAGCTGTTACTTCGGCACGTAACGCTATACCCATATCGTGTTTCTCGGCCACTTCGTTCGTCAAAGCCTCTCGAGTTTCCAAAGACTCCTGTGAGTGCAAGTTTCAGTATATTTAGAAAAGAGTAAAAAAAAATCTAAATTCTACAAGACAGAGCTCGTGGAGCTATGATTTATATTAAGCAACAAATAAGTTGAGACCAACTTTTTCCAAAAAGCTTAAGCGACGCGATAACCGCTCGATTTCCAATGATTTTTCCTGGAGTTTCAATCGCAGCTCTTCAACTTCCTTGTTGTTAAAATTCCGCTTCTCGGCAAGCTCCACTTCTGCGTGGTGGTCCCCTCGATCTTCTTCTCTTCTCGTGGCGATTGCACTTTCAACCATTTCCACGATCGAGGCGATCTGTACGCACGATCAAGCGCTCAGGCGCCGTTTTATCAATCGGGGGCTTCGTAACGTTTTTTTTCTTCTCAAATTTGCATAAAATGTGATAAAAGACCGCAAAGTCGAAAAGCGTTTGGCGCTTTTGTGCTATTTCTCGATTTACTCAAACTCTCATTATTCGATTAAAAAACATTATTGAAAATCATTCGGTAGCGAAATTGCCGATGAAACGGGAAAAATATCACGCTGCATTGAATTTATTGTTGCTTTTCAGTCTGCTTTGTTGAATTCTACGTGTTTCAAAGCTGTCCAACATATGAAAAATATAAAAAAAAAAACTTACGTCAAACTCGAGATCGTTGTTAGAGTGACGAGTGCCCTGAAAACTCTGATTATTTCGAGTCGATCGTTTTTTCAGATTGTCCCTGAGCGATTCGAGCATAGAAATGTACTTTTTCAGAGATTCCTCTCGAACTATCAATTTGTTGTCGAGGTCGGAAACTTTCTGCTCCAATTCGGCTTGATATCTGTTGGGAAAAGTTTTTTTTTTTTTTAATTTTGCCATGGAAATCATTGAAATCGAATAATTTCAGTTGAATACTCAAAGGATACTATCATTTTTGAGCACGCTATTCAGATATTTCGTTTTTCGAATACGTAAAAAAAAGTCACAAAAGAACATACTTGCGAGCTTTCTTCTCATTATTGCTGAGAACTTCCAGCTGACGTTTCAACGATTCAATGCTCTCATTTTCGCTGAGCTCCTAAAAGAAGTAAAAATAAAATTATAAATGATTGCGTACGCTCGAGCGATTCAATATTACAAGATTTTATTTGACATTTGTAAAGTGCGTAAAAACATGAAATTTCGTGGTCGTCGTGTAGGAGGATCGATAACAAAAATTTATTGGTAGTACTGTCACGAAAAGAGGGAAGGGGAAATTCAAAGAGGGAGGGAGTCTAGATGCTTGTCTATTTCGTGGGCATACTGAGAAATTGTAGGACATTCGACACAGCTGTGAATTTGTCTGCTCGTTGAATGCAATAAACAGTCTCGAGCAAACTCATCAATTTCTAAGATTAAACGCAATTCCTTGTCAGTATTGGAACTTCGATTTACCTCTGAGCAGGGACATCTGAAAAAAGAAAATTACATTAATACAAGGATGCAATAAATAAATTTAAGAATTAAATCACAAATATGGCCTCTTCAAACTTTCTTTGAATAAATATTTATTAAAGAATGAAGTTAATTACACTGGTGGTGATGCGATTTGTTCTGGAACTATTCCATAGAATTTTATCCCTTCGATGGACCAACAATTCTCGCAACGCGCTCTCCTGATCAACTCCAACAAACCTCTGATGTCGGATTGGAGAACTTCTATTTTCGCCTGCAGTATTTCTTCCTCTCTTTCCAATTCATTTATCCGCGATGATAAGCTGTTTACAGTCTGAAAATACCAGCAATTATTGAATTTAATATTACTCATCGAACCTGATAGCGAATTCATAAATTTCTGGTACAAATATATTTGCACACTTTTATTAGCGTATTATTTACTGAATGAATTTCTTTTCATGCTTAGTCCTTGTTTCATGAGATTTCAAAATTTCACATCTTTCGATTGGGGTCTCTTTATAGAGATGATCAATGAGTAAAAGCATGGACATAATTTATACAACTTTCTCATAGATGACGTCAGTTGCTATGTTGAAATTTTTTGTTGGAAGTATCTCAAATATAAAGTAGCAGAAAAACTTGATGAGTAATCATAAAAGTGTTCTGAATATGTCTCCACAATTTAGGAAAATTATGTTGAAAATGCTGTGTTGAGACAACTATTCAAGTCAATAGCTACAAAATAAAATGTATGAATGTTTGTGGAAGAGGATTAATGAACAGTAAATACACTCACATCTTCGCTGGGTTTGGTAAGCCTAGACATTTTTTCTGATACAATTCCAGCAGTTTCTCTGAGTTTTTCTTCGAGTATTTTGACTCTGAAGCAAGCGGCTTGCTCCAGTTCTTCAACTGTACGGACGAGCATAACATTTTGTTCGCCCAAATCTTTGATCCATTCTTTCATCACGCTCAGTTTCAACTGTCAAAGAAAATTTGATTATGATGAAGAGAAAAATAATTTTAGTGTGACAAGCAGATGCTTATGATATTATTTTAAAACTTACGGGTATAAAATCAGCGGCGGTACCGGTAGCTTCATCTCGCTCGATTTTGTCGATCCTTGCTTCGTAAATTTGACGAAACTGGTCAAGGATACGGAGACCCTCGGTTTCCCCGCAAATATTTCCCGTGCTTTCATTTATAGCTGTACAGATATGACTGTCTACCTCGTGGATATGTTCTGACATGACATTACCTCTCGCCGAGCCCTGTGCATTATCACTATCCGAGGACATGACGCGTTTATTTTTTCTATTACTTTCTTCCACGTTATAAATAGCTTCTCGAGTGTAGAGAAAATCAGGAAAAAAATAAAAACGACGCCGAGATAAAACGATCAATAATCGGATAAATGTTTATATCTGCTGATTTTATATTTTTTTCCCAACCCTCTTTCGATCCTCCTACCCGCTCCAAAAAAAAAAGGTTCTGTTTCTGCACGAACTGGAGCAAGGATACTGCGGATGTCGATATCGATATGTATTGTCAAACAATTCTATTAGTATTAGTTCCCAACCAAGTTATTCCCCCCACACCAATGTATTTTCATATCTCTTGATAAAGTAGTTTTATTTAGTTCTGTTATTCTTGAACTCCGGTAGATGGCGTTTCGAAATCTGTCGATACAACAGAGTCTAGCCGACCTATATATAGGCATAAATGTGACGTCACGCTTTGACCACCACCACGTGTTTATCAACCAGTTTTTTCGAACTTGTTTTCGAAGTAATGTCACGCTACGAAATGATCTATAATTCATTAAATATTTCTATACATTTCTAAACTCGATTCATTAAAACGGTCTCGACATGCAGGTCTCAAATCCGAACAACATAAAAATCTATAATTTAAGTGCTGGTAAATCTTTACCAGAGGTATGTAGTTCTTCAATGTATTTTATAGGTTAGATGCCTAGGACCTTGCATGCAAAATAATTTGAAATTCTGTGTGATCTATTATATTATAACATGATCATACAATTCTGCTATCCACGAGCAAAATCTATTCGGAGGATTACGAATATCTGGTACCTAGACTCCATAAAATTCTTATAGAGTTCCATTGTACAAATGCAGCTGGATATTGATTTCATATCATCTCTTAAATTTTTCTTCTGAGTTATTGCTATCGAGAACAAATGAAACACTGTTGAGAACAATATCTTGCTTTTATTACCAATATTGTTGAAAGTATAGTGCCAGGTTATATTGATCTTGAAATACTCATAATATTTCAACAAAATCTATTAAATTTATAATGTAAAAGAATCGTTCTGTAAAATTGTTTATAATAGAAGTATGCTTACAAAAATGAGTATAAACTCAAAAAATTGAATCTGTTTACAGTGGTTGTCGGAAAGAAAACGTAGAACTTTATTGAAAAAAAATGTTGGTGAGTGGTCAATAATTATTACAATTTATTTCATGCATTCCATCATGTATTCATGAATTTTTTCATCTGTAGATATTCGAAGAAGGATCGAACTTATCCAGGACTTTGATATGCCTGGAGTCAGTACATCTATCAAAGTATCTAAAGATGGACACTACATATTAGCAACAGGAATTTATAAGCCAAGAGTGAAATGTTTTGACGTGAATAATTTGTCCCTAAAATTTGAAAGATGCTTTGATTCTGAAGTTGTAACTTTTCAAATTTTATCAGACGATTACAGTAAGGTACGTCAAGTGTAATAGGACAACTAAAAAACTAACTTGAATAGCAATATTCTTTGCTGTAGAATTATATTCTGATTTTTTGTGTAGCTCGTTTTTTTGCATTGCGATCGTCACATTGAGATTCATGCGGCTCATGGAAAATACTTCAGGTTAAGAATACCCAGGTTTGGCAGAGATATGGAATACCATTATCCGTCATGTGACCTATTTGTGGTTGGAGTAAGGTAATTTCCAACTTTATATTTATTGTTTGTGATTCAATATTCTCAAGTAAATTTCATTTTAATTAAAGTGTAGAAAGTCTCATAGTGCGCATGCTCGAGAATAAGAATGATTTTTAATCAATCAAAAACTAATTTTTAATCATCATTAATCAATGTCACATCATAGCAACGAGATCTATCGTCTGAATATGGAGAGAGGACAATTTTTGCAACCGTACATAAGCGAATCCTCGGCTATTAACAAGTGTAGTATAAATCCGGTGCATCATTTGCTAGCGGTCGGAACCCAAGAGGGAAAAGTGGAAGCCTGGGATCCTCGTGTGCGGAACAAAGTTGCCACGCTCGACTGTGGGTTTCATTGCGTGACTCAAGACAGCAGGTAATTATTTTCCCTCTCTGCAAACTGTGAAACAATTCAACTTCAATATGGAAATATTTTTCAATAAATATTGCTTTCATCCCAGGTTAAGTTCTGTACCCTCAATCACAGCTCTAAAATTTCATGGCGCCTTGACGATGGGTGTGGGAACTGTAACCGGACAAGTTTTATTGTATGACATTCGTTCTAGTAAACCATTTATTGTGAAGGATCACATGTA
The DNA here is from genome assembly GCF_019457755.1 of Venturia canescens. Taxonomy (NCBI): domain Eukaryota; kingdom Metazoa; phylum Arthropoda; class Insecta; order Hymenoptera; family Ichneumonidae; genus Venturia; species Venturia canescens. The sequence continues at coordinate 8,617,607 of NC_057425.1, forward strand.
TGGCTTACCAATAAGAAACGTTGAGTTTCACGATAAAATGGATTTGGTTTACTCCATGGATAGCTCCATTGTGAAAATATGGGAAAAACAGACGGTATGAGTTGTCATAAATAACCAAATTCTTTATCCAAATAGCGATCGATGATGATTCACTGCCAATATTACATGTCGTGAATTCAATTCGGAGAACAGCAACTTTTTCTATTTTTTTTCAAAAACTGAGTTGAAAGTTAAAGGGGTGACAAAAATTTTATAAAATTCTTGGTACAATGGTCAAAGTATTTATCAGGATGAATATTTCAGGGAAAACTGTACACGTCGATCGAGGCGGAGCACGATTTGAACGATCTTTGCGTTATTCCAAACACGGGAATGCTCTTCATGGCGAACGAGAATCCAAAAATGCAGACTTATTACATACCGAGTCTTGGGCCAGCGCCGAGTTGGAGCGGGTTCCTCGACAATCTTACGGAGGAACTCGAGGAACTCGATCACGAGACGATCTACGATGATTATAAATTCGTAACGGAAAAAGAGCTCGAAGAACTGGACCTCACGCACCTGAAAGGAACGAATCTTCTGAGGGCTTACATGCACGGTTACTTCATGGATATTAGATTGTACAGGAAAGCTCGTGATGCTATAAAACCATTCGCGTTCGAGGATTATAAGAAAAAGAAGATTCGCGAAAAGATCGACGAGGATGCTGCTAATAGAGTACAGATTGAAAAGTTGCCTCAAGTCAACAAAGAATTAGCTTTGAAATTAATGGACATCGACAGTGAGAGCACAGCGAAGAATAAGAAGAAGAAGACCGCAGCGATTATGGCTAATAACATCCTCAAGGATGATCGTTTCAAGGCGTTGTTCAGTAATCCGGATTTCCAAGTGAACAAAGATTCCGAGGAATATTCTCTTCTCAACCCCGTTATTTCTCAGCTCGACAAGAGCCGCTCGAAAAAATTACGCGAAATCGTCGTCCAGGATGAGAAACGTACGAGAACCGCGGTCGAGGAGGAAGAAAATGCAGAAACACACGGTAATTTATTTTTCAACATTTTTCTATTTTCATTCATTCAAAGCTGTTACATTAACTTTAAATTTTCCATCTTACAAGACGACGGTGGTTCGAGTCTCGACGAAAGTTCCGATGACGAAAAACCGTGGGTCAAAGAAGTCAAAAAGAACTACAGGCTCGTGAAAAGAAACGAGAAGAGAAAAGAAATGGAAGAAGAAGCTGCTGCTGCTGAGGAGGTCAGCGACGACGAGGAAAGTCCTCAAAAGCGAAGAAACAATCAACCAAAATTTTTCGAAATCAAAGAAGGCGTGGAATTCAAGAACGGAAGAACTTATATGAAAAAGAGAAACAAGTTAGTAGCAAAAGTACATTGAATTCGATATTCTGCCCAATTTGTTATTTCTCTACACCGAAATTCGTCATTGCAGAACGAGTCTCGGAGAGAGATTGCAAACTGAAGAAAGTCACAACGTGAGAGTCACGGGATCGCGTGGTAATAGGGAAATGACATTCACCACAGGCAAGGTAAACAAAATCGATGATTACAAATATTTGTTCGTTGTAAAAAGCCAGCAACATTATTCAGAAATGAAATAATATTTGACGAGAATTAAATCCACGGAAAATTGTTTAAAGAAAATAAACGATTTTTACAGCGCAAGGCAACCGGGAAATCGAGGGATCAAGTTAAGAGGCATAGAAAAGAGAACAAGGGGCTGCTGCGACCGGCTGGAAATATTGGCAAAAAGAAATACTGAATAAATATCTTAAATTTCTCAAGAAAAAAGAAAGAAAGAAAACGAGTCTCCGCGTCTTGAATAACCCTACAAAAAATTTCCTGCTTCTATCCTACGATACGTACGTGTTCGTAAGAATAAGAAAAAAGCACCATTTGATAATTTGTGTGAAAGAATTTCTCTTGAACGAATGAGTCGGGCGATAGGCTGCGTGCAAAGGTGAAAAGTCATCACGAGAATAGCGATATAGAGAAGAAGAAAAAAAATGGTTGGCTTTGGTTCGGTACACGTTGAGCGTTCGACAACTGCAACATTCTTTCATATTTTCAAGTTCTAACATTTTTCGCGCCCTTCGTCACCAATGTCGCAGGTGAGTCGACAATTTCTCCGCTATCGTTTTTTTCTCTCGTTTCTCTCGGATTGCTATTGGAATCACAACAGAAACGAGCCAGTGATCTCGGCGCGATTGAAAACGTTTGACGCGATGTGTACAAACAACGAAGTGCCCAGCGGAATTTCAAGGAGCCGCACCACTCAATATATAAATATGATTCACGGATCCCCTATATTTTGTTTTCAACAAGTGAATACTTTTCATTTATTTATGTCTCAGAATAGTGTGCAACGGATAAACGTAAGCGGTGTTTCGGTGCAGCAAAACTTGAAGCGCCAATTCAATATGATGTTTCTATCATTCGCAGACAAATTCGAATTCCAATGGCTCGTCGAACGGGAAAGAAGCATCGAACGTCGATCGGAATCGACAGCGAATGTCAGTTTTGTCTGATCTACAACTACAAAGCACCGAAGTAAGATCGAACGCGCTTTATTTTATTGAGATTCTTCGTTCTCTGTCGGCTTGATCCAATGTTCGTTTTTTCAGATAACAAAGTTTCGGTCAAAATGTCAAAATATTTATTCCAGATTGGAGTCATTGCGGAAACACCGGATTACGAAAATTTGAGCATTTCTGCTGTTCTTCATTACTGCAAAAACAAGATTTTGAGGCCCTATCTACGGTTGCTAGCTGTCATGGGACTCAAGCCCACGAGTACCGACGATTCTGAACATTTTTCCAGGAATTGCGTACTCGCCAGCTTTCACACGTTTCAAGTCACCATTTTTATGTGCATTGGTTATATTTTGCAATACATGGCTTGTTTCAGGTGACACAACACGCGTTATCCATCATTTTATTCATGTTCGCAATGCAAAGTGGTTGATGGCCTTTGCCATAGAAGAATTAACACGATTTAGACATTTCTGATAAGGCATTTGAGAATTTTTCATTTCTATTCGTGATTTCTATCAATTTTTATAAAATTCAAAAAGGGTGAAGTTTTCACTATTTCCTGTTTTGTTATTTTTTTAAATTAAAAACTCAAAAGTGAATATTTTGAATTGTTTAGTTTCAATTATTTTTTTTATTTCTCCCTTTCGATTGGTGTGTTCTCATCGTGTGAATTATTTGCAGGCGAGACAGGGGATTCTGTTACAAGCTTTTACCGATCGAATTGGAACCGACGTTCAATATTACAAAAGCTCGAGAGTACGAGCAAATTTGTTACGGAAATGCAGTATTCAGTTACTTGATACCAAGCGTTCTCCATTTGGTCGCTTATCTCTACACCGTTCATTTATTTCGTATAAAGGAAAATGAGCAGCTACAAAATCTTATGGAGAGGGCGTTTCTCTTGTCCTCAAATCCTGTTAATCGAGGCAGCCAGAAGAAATTAGTCAGGGTACTTTGGCTGTTCATTGGTATGAGTGTCGTTTGGATGACGATGGCTCTCATCAGTGTTAATGTCATGATGGCTCGGGGCACGATATTGTTTCAATGGCTGGAACACAGGTGAGAAAAAAGTCGAAATAAAAAATTGTTCACAGGTAAAGTCTTTAATTTATCAGTTTCTTTGTCAATCGAGAATAATAAAAAAAATTATTGCTATTCAATTTCGTTAGGAAGAAAGTCAGTCGGAATTACCTTCATGATTTTTTTTCGTATAATATTTTTTGAATATTTTCTGGCTTTTTCCAGAATAAAAAAAAAAATCGTCAAGTGTTTCTAGTCATAAAATGAACGAATTTTAATGTAAAATTTCGGCTCTTTACTTTTAGTCCTGCCCAAGTTAAGCTGACAGCCAAAATCCTATTGATTATTTGTACTCTGTGGCACGACATGGTCCAGGGAACAATAATTACGAGTTATTGCTTGCAAGGACAGCTTTTGATCTCCCACTTGACGTTTCTGAGAGCGAAATTGCTTCAACATACACAACCAGCTATAGATTGGATGAAGGTAAGTTCCGACTGAACGAAGGAACATGAACGAAAGGTTGTTTGATCGGTTTATATTTTAAACAGGAGATTTCAGAGTTCAAAAAATTATTGAAATACTTCAACGACGATCTTGGACCAGCTGTCTGCATTTATACCATCGTAAATCTGTCGTGGGCTGCTGCTGGCATCGCGTGGTTGCTCAAATACGATAGTATTGACGTTAAAACGAACCCAGTCACGTGGATCAATATCGTGAATGTGGTGCTCTGGATACTCGTGTCGGTTGCACCCTTCATCCAGGTAATAATCAGTAATCATCAGACTTCGATTATGATTATGACTTGATTAAGGACACTCTGAATTTTTCAATCGTCGTTTTTTCTTCTTTATGAATGTTTTCTTGAAATTTAGCAATATTTCTTTAGGCAGCTCGTTTGACGACCGCCTGCTCCATGATCCAGAGTATCGGGCACGAGGTTCGAATACGACCGTTCGTTTACCAGGCAACTCCAGGGGAAGATTTGGACACGATATTGCTGTACACCTCATCCTTGAAAATGTGCGCCAGACTTTTCAGGGTTCCGATCACCGGTCGCTATCTTTGTCTTCTTTTGACCGTTGGCTGTATTTCCGTTTTGACGCTGGGTCAATGTCACTTCTTTTCGTAATTTACCTTCTCTTCGTCGCCCTAACTTCTCACTCCATCTCATTATCTATCATCGACCCACTTACATTTTTGTACAAATTTGATAGCTAACGTAATACCGAAAACACGATCAGAGTATCTTAGTCACCGTAGTAATACGTTACACATTTTTTCGATGTAAATAATTTGCTTGTCATTCGCTAATCTCCGGTACAACGGTTCGAATTAATATAAATTCTCCATTAATAAGTTTGAGTGCTTGTATATAATAAAAATAGTGTGTGGCACTCCGAAACTGTATTTTCAATATCTTTTTTGATCAAGTCCCACATTTTATCGTGTAAGTTTACCCAATCGAACTACGTTCCGACTGTGAATTGACTGTGCAGTCCTGTATTTTAATTGCTCTTCGATACTTTCGTTTTGGTGTTTGACAACGGTTCAAAATTAACGTTACAATCGGTCTACAATATTTTCCTTCCTCTTTAAATGGACTCTTATCAAGTCACGACTGTGTCCAGTGATATTGTGAAAGTGAAGGAAAGTTTTTTTCTTAATCTTTATTACGAGGCTCAGGTGAGCTCGTTAAGGTACATGATTACTTTAATCCGATGTTTACATACAGTGTGAAACGAATATACGAACTTGAAAGTATAATTGTGCAGATAAGGGATTCGTGACGTTAAACCTCTACGTAATAGTACAGTCTATGATTGGGATCTTTTACGAATTTATTTCGAACGACAGTCCCAGGATCATTCTCGTCGTGATTTTCGTCGTCCTGGATGGTTCCACTTCCTTCGAAGGGAGGAAAATCAATTTTTTTTTCCATTTGTGGGTCAAGAGTCGACTGGGTGACGACGTGGGGTGGGACCTGCATCAGCAGATTGGCGAGTATGTTGCTCTGCAAATGAATCAATAATCGTAGTTTTCGGAAATCCAGGCAACAGAAGAGATCATCTTCGTCGAGGCCTGGGCACTAAATTGGAAAATCTCTGAATCTCTCGGAAGAAAACTTACGTCTGCTCTCATGGAAGACATCCCTGAATCTTGTTCCTCGAAACTTTCATCAGAGTTTTCAAATTCTTTCAGCATCTCTTCGTGGTCGAGGAGGCCAGCGTGCTCGAGCGTTTGGTCCATGTCCAGCGACGAATTCGTCCCGTTGTTCGGCGTTACCGAGACGAACTTGCCCTTCACACCGTTCTTGTCGATTTCCTCCGTTCGGTAAATGTGCTCGGGGGTTTCCTTCGTCGTTATCGACACTTTTCTGACGCTCTCGTTCAACGGCTTGTCCCGCGAGTCCGCGAAGTCACCATTTTCTTCGTTCCCGGTAATTCCCTGGTTACTGTCCCCAATATTTTTGTCATTCCGTCCAGGATACGAGGTTTTCGTTATTATTTCTTCCTTGGAGAATCGAGAACGGTGCTCGGTCGTTTTTACCTTCGGCGTAGTACTTTTCGTCGCGATACTCTTCATCGTTGATTCTTCCTGCTGCGCGTTTGTCCGCTGAGGATTCGGTGCTGCCTTTTGGTATCCTGGTCCGGAAATTTTGGCGTCGGAGGTCGAGTTTCTCGACCTGTTCACCGGCAATCGACGTCGCCGAATGTTTCCCCCACTCGGATTGACGACGACGACGACATCTTTCTGGGATCCGGATCCAAGAGATTCTCGGGCCACCCCGGAATTTTGGGGTCTTCTTCGGAGAATCGGTTTTTTCGTGGTGCTCGTGGTCGACGGCCAGACTCTCTTTTTCCTTTTGGTGTCGAATGAATTTTTCGTGGATGGCGTTGTGCTCGTGGTCTGCGTTTGGACCCTTCGTCTCGCTGCCTTTTTGAGTGGTACTGTGAAGGCCGGAGGTTCGTGAGTGCTCGCGACTGAAGTTTCTGCGTTTTTATCCACTCGGAGAAGACCGTTCCGGAGTTCACCGAGTTTCGAGGGCTCGTTTTTCCTCGATTTCTGGATCGACGTCGCGGCAGGATCATTGTCATCGTTCAACGATGAATTTGGAGTTTTGTATCGGCTGCTGAACCGCGGCCGATGTTCCGAGCTCATTTCCTCGTTGTCGGTCGCCCTGCTCCGGCTCGTTTTTCTTCTTCCGGATCGTTTCGACGGTTCTGCGTCGTCTTTCCAGGGAAGTAAGCGTTTTGATCGTAGTTCCGTTCCTGAAGGACTTTCCGGTCCGTCATCCTCGTCTTCGTCGTCGTCGTCGGAGAAACCGTACAGTCTCTCGTGCTCCCTTTTCTCCTTTTCCTTTCTACGTCGCTCTCGCGCCAGTCTTTCCCTCCGCTCCCAGGGATACTCGTATTTTTCGATCCTGAGGCTTTCCTCGCTCGACTTTTCTGCCTGCTCGTCACGAGATCCGTCCGCGTCCCAGGGGAAAACGTATTTCGAACGCTTCTCACCGCTCTCTGTGCTCTCGTCCCTTTCCCGGTCCTTCGAGTACTTCCTTCGTCGATAATTCAAGGTGGAGAAACTCGGATGATAGAAGTACGGTTTGCTCAGGCGTGGACCGAGGTCCATGTACTTTGAATCCTCGTAACTCTCGAACGGCGAAAATGGGCGTGAGGCGAAGCGTTCGAACTCCTTCTCGCTGTCCTCTACGTTCGAAGCTGTTTCGTCCTCGGTCAGAGGCGCATGCGTATCTTCGTCGTCTTCTTGCTCTTCACCTGCCTCCTCAACCTCGGAATCGTCCGCGGATTTTTTCGCTGATTTCGATTGTTCCGACGACGCGTTGCTCTCGACAGATCCGGACGACGAATCCTCGTCGACGAGCGACTCCGACGCTTTCTCCCCTCCACGTTCCTCTTCGTCTTCAGTTTCTTCCTCTTGCTCTCTCCCCCTCGCATCGCTCACTTCTTGCCTCGACTCAGCGTCCTCGTGCGGTATTTCGGGTCCTTCGTCCTCGGAGCTCGACGATTTTTTGCCGAAAGCTTCCGAATAGCCTGGTGGATCGGACTCGAGGTATTCGCGCAGTCGAACGAAGTCTGGTTCTCCGGGCGAGGGTTTGCCGCTGTTGGGGTCTCCCGGCGGCTCCTGAGTCCCGTAGGATTCTCTCCGATCCTGCTTCTCGGCTGCATCTTCTTCCAAAGTTTCCTCACCGTCGTGTTCTTCGGAAGCTTCGTCAAGGCTGCGTCTTTGAAGGTCGTTCGGTTCGATTTGTCGTCCGTGGGTCGTCGAGTACTGAATTTTGTACATTTCGTTGGGTTCGTCGAGGTAGTGCCTGCCGGAAGGGGGGCTCGTGGAGGCGAAATTCGTCGCAGGGGCCGGTAGCTCCCCCGGTTTCGTCACATTCCTCCGAGGAACTCGACTGATTCTTGGCTCACGGCTCTTCACGTTTTCGCTCGCGGAAGTTTCCAAATTAGCGAATTTCACGTTTCCCCGAGGCTTCGAGTGCCTGATCCTGTCCTGGACGGTGTAAACGATTCTCTCCGAAGCTGCAGCTTCCTCGTCGACCTTCGGCTCTCCCGATCCGGAGTCTCGGCGATTCGTGGAATTCGCATGCTCCAAACGGTGCGTTGGGAGCGCGCCGATGTTCCTCGACGCCGCTGGGTCCAAGTCCGATCGCGTTATTTCACTGTCGACGCTCCTCTTGTGAACGGTGACCGTTCGGAAATAACCTAATTTGGCTGCTCCCCCGCCTGGAGCGTTCTCCAATCGCAGTCTCGTCCTGTAAGAAACTTTGTTCGTTCGGTACGGGATGATCCGGTATCGCTGAAAGGCAGGCGGCTCCGTTGGCTCGGGAGGCAGCAATCCTTGGACCGTGAAACCTCGAGGCCTCTCGGTGATGTGAACGCTTTGAAAATCGATTTTTTTCTCCCTCGGAGCTGCGGGAGCACGGTTCTCTTCCGGTAGAAAGGACGTGGCGGAAGTGCTCGGCTCACCGAACGTCTCGTACAGACCGGCGAGATTTTTAATCGTGCCCATAACGTCCTCGTAGACTTGGCGCTCATAAGGAGTCGTTGGAATGACGGGAGCTTCCGTCGTCGTCCGAGGACGCAGTTTTCGGATTCTGTGCCTCTTCGGGATCGTCCTGCCCTCGGTAACTCGCGATTGTTCGGCTCCCGCGTCCTTCCCAGCGGTGATTCGATTCGCTCGACCTTCACTACGATTGGATGACTGATTCGTCGACCTCGTACGATTCGTTCGACGTGCGGTGAGTTCCGGTCTCTCGGAAACTCTCCGCTGGGCTTCGATCCTCGGGGGATCGAAGATTCTCAAATTGAGCTTCCTCGGATCGAGCTCTTCGGGCAATCGCGGTTGTCCGACCGTTTCCTCCAGGAAGAGAGGATTGTCCAAGGGATTATCGTCGAAGTATTTGGCACGGAAACAATCGAGCCTGTCCCCGAGGCCGTGCAGCCGAGGCCGGCTCCCCCGTTGCTCACCCCCGTCTTCCTCGTCCTCCTGTTCCTCGCTGCTCCTCTCGGAGGGCAAAGCACCGTCGAGATCGGGTTTGACGTCCTCGCACTCCCGGTACCGGTCCCGCGAGTCGTAGAATTCGCTACCGCCGAAAGTTTTCCTGGGCACTGAACGGGGGTTCGTGACGTACTTGAGCGCGGAAGATCGCGGAATGTCAGAATTTCGATAAAACGGATATTTACGAAGGTCGAGAGGGGCCTTGCGCAGGGCGGGTTTCGCGACGATTTTTTCCCTCCCTTCGTTCTCGGTTACCTCGGAAAACTCGAAATCCGGCACGTCGATATTTTCGCGTTTCCCTTCACCACCCTCCTCGCTATTTTCCTGTTCCGAATCCCCGTCGTCCTTGAATCGGGACGCAATTTCACCGTCGATGACTTCGTCAACGATTCTCGGGGCTTCGCGGAGCAGTTTCTCGCCGTTGGCTCCGAGGCTGTTCCCCGGGCCGGTCGATTTCTCCGGTGCAGCGTCGTAGTCAGCCTCGACTAATCGATCCGACTCACCAGGGGGATTTCTCTTGAGCCGCGATTGTTTTACACTCGAAGGATCCGCGGCGTCGTCCCTCATTTTGTCACGACTCGGGGACGCTTGATTACCCAGCTCCTTCGTTGATCGTCTTCGCCTCGGAAGGATCCGCCTCTCGAGCGTTCGGTAGACGCGCATCATGCCCGGCCACGGGTGAAAATTCACAATCGTCTCTTGTCGTTTAATCGCTCTTCCGGCCGATTGAACGTTCAACAAGTTCGGATATTTCCTCCGGTCGACCGAGGGCGGAGGTAAGAGTTTTCTCACCGGGTAAAGCTGACGGGGGTGATTGGCACGAGCTCGAAATTGGCCGTAGCGAGGATGCAAGCTTTTCGGCTTTTTCCCCAAACGGGGGCGCTCAACATTGCTTATCTGTTTGAGCGTCGTTCCGATCTCCGGCGTCACGCTCGAATGAGCCCGGCTCGCGTAGGAATGAGAAACAAAGTCGGCGTACGTGAGCCGTCGCGGAGGCACAGCGGGTAACGGTGCTTCGATGCCAGTGAAATCGTTTGCATTCGAAAAATCGTTAACCGCCTCCGGACTCGCAGGCTCCGACGATTTCACAACGAGCGTCCTTTCCCCAGGCCTCTTACGAGCTTCGTCATCGCACGGACGCGTTTCCGTCCGGGGTTTTTCACTCGGTCGTATTATAACCGTGTACGAAAGTTTTTTCGGGCCGATCAGAGTCATCGAGCCTTCGCCGTTTTGCAGATTCAATCCGGAAGTGTTTTTCTCGAAATCGTCAGCTTCTCGCGTCTCTTCAGCGGAGTTCGTCACGTAGGAATCCCAAGAGTCGGAATCCCTTTCGAAATACTCCTCGGAATGCCGGTTTTCGTCTTGCCGCTTCCAGGATTCGTACAGCGATGCCGCTGACGGAGCGTGATCCATCCTGCTGGTTACGAAACTGTTCAATTCTGTGCTGGGGGCGAAGGTGAAATCGGAATAGGAATCCAGGGCGGCGCGAGCGCTCGGGAAACTTGGAGCGATGGAGAATGTCTCGGGACTGGAAGTTTCGTGGTTTTCTGTGCTCCCGCCGATTTCCGAGGGCCCGAAGAACTTGTCCGGCGTGTGATCGTTTCCTACGGATTTGAAATAATCCCAGAAAACCTTGGCGTAGTCAACGGAAGGATTTTCGGACGTGAACTCGTGTTCGTTGGCTTTGAAATCGAAATTTTCACGAATTTCATTATTCGGGGATTCCGTTGAGGCTTCGCGTTTCGAAACTTCGTCCAAATCGTCGTCGGACTCGTCGTGGCGTTCCTCAACTTCATTCTCACTCCCATAGTCCCTCGTGGCTCCTCGAGGCTCGCTCTCTTCCTGCTCCTCGCTTCCGTGAGGATTTTCCAAGTTTTCTGGCACTCGAGTCTCCGCTTTTTTCTCCGACTCCTCGTATTCGCTTTCCAAGTCCCTCTCCAGCTTCTCGATCTCGTTTTCCGTAATTAGCTTAGGATTTATCGAAGGATCCTGCCACAAACGGTCGAGTTTCTCGGCGCTTTTCTCGGTGTCGTAATCGCGCGGTTTTCCAGCTTCGTCCCCCTCCTTGATTCCCGGCTCGTTCTCGACGTCGTTCAGCTCAGCGGCCTCTTGCTCGCCTATTTTTTTGGTGTAATCCTCTTCGAAATCCGCGTCCCTGACGTGGCCGCCGTGATCGTAGGCAGCGTCCTCGTAGCCCTCTTCCGTGTAGACCGTGTTCGCTTTCGATTTGGTAACAACCTCGCGGAGCCTCGGAGCTGCGAGGATCTCTTCCTCGTTGCTCGCGCTTTCGAGAGCATCTTCGCGAGGGACGCGCTTAACGGTGTGGCTTTTACGGACCTGGGCGTACACTTTGGTTGGCACGAAATCGAGCTCTACTTTGCGAGCGCCTGGTCCCGGACCGACGTTCCCATTCGTGTACTTTGATCGCGTCGACGGTTCCTCCGGATTCTCGTGCTCGCTGTAAGGCACAACGTGGTCCGGCGGAGCGCCCTCGACGTCGGGCTCCCGCGAATAAGCCTCCTCCGGCTCGCTGGCAAACGTCGCATAATTTTTCGACACTTTGCTCTCCGAGATTTCGATGCCTGGGAACGTGCTCGACGCGTCCGTCGACACTGTTGGATCGGGGGAAGGTGAACTCGGAGCTTTTTCGACCGAAATCGCTTCCACTCTTGGGCTGAGAGCGATAAAAATGATGAACAAGCAACTCGACACACTTCTCGCATCCATGTTAAGGGAGTCACTCATTTTTTAATTGCATCTTAGAATTTTTATTCTTTCACTGTTTCAGCGCTCCATTTTCGCGGAATCAACGATACCAAAGTTTTTATTGTTTTCGAAAAATCGAGTGGAAAGATCATCCAACGATATTTCTTATCGCAATTGTCAAGAAACTGTAAATTTTTTTATTTCGGGAGTTTTTTAACGTTCCGTGAGTTTGCACGCCATCGGCTGGCTTGTAGCTAAAAAGACGGTTCGCGGGGAAAATAAAAACAGCGAGTGTCGCACGATTTATTGATGGGAGAGAACGAACTTTTATTTTATCGACTCGCTGTCAGGAAATGCTCGGAATTCTCAATCGATCGTGCCACGCCGACAGTCATGGACTGATCGCTCCTGCGATGGTCACACTCTAATTTATAGAATACTCATTTTCTCGTCAACAGGAGAAGAAAGCCGGCGTCGCGGTAGGGCGTCCTGTCACGTCTGATCATTTTGCACCACAAAACCGATCGGTAGCGAAATTAGATCGAACGTCATTTTCCTACTGACTCAAAACTAATTCAAATATTTTATTTGAGCACAATTTTGATAATTTTTTAGTCCCGACCTCCAGAATGCTCGATGAAGATTTTCCTTGTTCGAATTTCCGTCTCAAAATATTTCGGTGACTCGTCAAAAGCGTTTCTTTGACGAAAAGCTCGCGTATAGAAACGACTCGATTTTGGAAAACTTTCCTCGCCAGTGCACCGTGCGAATGTCGGCGATTTGAGCAGCGACGAACCGAGATTCGATTTTAAGAGCTCGCTCCGTCGAGCGAGCGACGAGCTGTCCGCGTGATTTATTCGAGTGGAACGAGAGACCTCAAATCAAACATTTCTTCATTTTGTCGACAATTTATAAAGAGCGAAGAAAGTCGATAGTTGGAAGGATACGCTCGGTGGATCAGCGATGCGATGGATCGCGATCGTGGCCCGAGGACGAAAAACAAATTATCTTCTCGATTAAATTCCAACAATTTTTCAGGTGTCAGGGACTTTATTTCTTGCAGCATCGAAAATTATTTCGAGCGAGTTTAATAAATAAAAACCGGATCGATGGGCCGAGTGAAAATACATGTAAAAATACGGGAGTAAATAAAAAACGAAAATAGCTTACAACTAACACTATAAATAGGTTAAATAATTTATCGAAAAATTGATATTTGTACAATTCGCATTCCCGCAGCTCCCTCGAGCTACGAACAACAGTCGAATGAATGTGCCAATAAATTAAGCTCAGAAATATCCTCCACTCGTGCCAGCTTTCCCTTACTTTTTACAAAAGAAATAAAAAAGTAAAAAAACAAACAAGATAAACGTTGTCTCAGGTACTTTGAAAAATCTACTCTAAGCTACTAAGTGGCTATCATCGGTTTCCAAGAGTCTGAATTTGCCTGCTGCTCGGGCGTTGAGCTCTGGGTCGCCAACTGTGGCTCGGGGGATTGCAGCATCGATGCTTCCGGCTTGAAGAAATCTATGATCGGATGATAATTGTAATTTACACGTCGGTTTGGCTCCTGGTACTCCTCGTCGAAACCTCCGTTGTGCAGCCTCGTCGAGGCGTCCATGTCTTGGTCGTACAGCTGGCTGGACCTGAACAGGAAACGGAAAAGTGAATTTTTGCATTGCCTTATTAATGTAGCGAAGGATCATAGCGGAGACTGCTTTCTGACTGGACGAAAAACTTTGCAGGAATTGTTCCAATATGCATCCGAAATTTCACCGCAATTCGTCCAGTCGTTTTTGGTGAGAAGAGAATTAAAGAAATTCACTGAAAATGAGGAAAGAAATTTGCTGCTTCAACAAATATTTACTATTTTTTTTTTTTTTTTTTTTTTTTACAAAAAGCGATGAAAAGAACGTGCTTTTTCAGTTTTTGGAAAAATGACCGGCATTTTGTGATTTTTGAAAAAATCTAAAATCGTATGATACGTGCTATAGCCTTTCATCTATTGAATCTAAAAGCATTTTTATTTTTTTTCTCCGATCATCCATTCCAGAGATTTTATCAACAACGCGCACCCATTTTTTTTGGACATGTCTCCTCCTCCATTTTTCTGTACGAAAACTGAGTAAAATGAGAAAAATTTTTTTTTTGTGTATTTTAAGATCGTATTTTTTAGGCCTCACACTTTTAATATTTATATTTATAATTTTTACGGGTCAAAAAAATGCGTGAAAATAGTATTTTTTTGCCCGTCTAATTAGGGTAGACTCCTTAACGAAACTTTCGTTGATTCAACAATGTTTCGGCAATGAAAGAAAAACAAAATAGAGAAACCAAGAAACACACTTTCTCTCTGATAACAAAGTACAGGGAATGGCACGTCGGTGTTGAAAAAAAGTGGGTTTGCACAATTTTGAGTATCGGGAATCGGGAGAAAATTGATTGGCGGAAAATGGACTTTTACATTGGTTTGTACTGGTGCGGTAGGCCAATTCGTTACGTGGGATATTAGTCGAATTGTTGAATAGCTCGGCGTCGCTACACCACGCTGCTGGTAAAGCTGTTTATGAGGAAATCGAGGAAGCGTTTATTTGGTAATATTGAAAAAGTTAACTGACCAATTACTGAGGTTGCCGGTGCTGGACTCGATGGAGCTTGACGCATTATCGTCGAGATCCGCGCTCGATTCTCTCCGGTAAGGTCTGCTCGGTCTCGCTGGTCGCTTGCTTTTAATAATCGGGCCTTTGTAGCCAGGAGCTCGAGTGTTAGGGGCGTGCTGTTGTGGGAGTTTGTCGAACGGTCTCGGAGGCGAGGTTGGTTTCTTCCTTCTTCCGGGTAGAGCGTAGCTCGGCCGGTTCGCTGTTCCAGCATCGGCCAGTGGCTTCTTCGAGCTCGAAACTTCAATTTGAAAAGGTGCGCGATGAAGCTAAATTCTTGAACTTTGGAGCAAAGTTCACTGAGCATTTTTCAACATACGGAAATTCGTGTCCAACGACGAAGGCTTGAACTTCGTCAGGTAGCTCGAGGGTCTTTCGGAATATTCGGGAGGGTTCGAGGCCTCATCCTCCGTGGCGAATTCCGCTCCAGGGAAGCTCTCGTGGTGGGAGGGTCGCGGGTCTTTCTGAATCGGTGGAAAAAGTTCTGCGTAACCGTGCACGTGGCAGCTGCAACAAGTTGGCACTTTGAAAATGTCCATGTGAAGACCGAGCGAGGCCTCCCACGTGAGCAGTCGATGATAGTTGTACACTTGGATGCACGACGATCGGTAATTTTCGGATATGAAGGAGCAGCTCGCTTTTGGTTTCCTGTTAAACAAAAAAAATGCGCTTCGATATTTCACGCGTTCATTCGTTCCTTCATTGACGATGGGTCGAGAAATTCTTCAACGACTCCGAGCGCAGGATTCCACAATGAGAGCAAATATTAGACGGTGGCGAAGAAAGTTTTGTTTGTTCAGCTACGCTGTGTAGGCCCGGACGCGGTGTTTGTTTCGTCAACTTTTTTCACACCCATTGCGAAGCTAGTGCTGCTCGAACGCCCTTTATTTACCAATCGCGTGGGACGAAGCACGAGTCGGAGGCGACAAAAAGTGGATTTTCTCGGGTCCAGCTCCACGGGGGAATCGCCGATTGAGCGAAGCGGAAAAAGTCTGACGGTAAAATCGTCCGTTGAACGTCGATCGAACGACATCAACGAATTTTAACGGAGCTTCCTTCGTTCGACTCTCAACGTGAAATTGATATTTCGTAGAAAATAATGAGCAAGCTCGATCCGACGTGAAACGAGCGATTTCCGACTTACGAGCATTTTTCCAGGCGTAACGTTTGCGTGTGTTCTCCTGTATTGATGATGTATTTCCAGATACCGGAAACGGCTCTGGCCAATTGAGGACGAGCGTACATGACGTTGGAGGGGCAGGTGAAGCCTTCCTCGACGTTGTCGAACGGGGAAGGATAATCGGATCGCCTAAAAAAATGTTAATCGCATCAGAAATACCGTGGAGCAACATCGTATTCTAGCGGTGCATTAAAAATTGTGCAAGCTGCGTTGTTATCCGGTGCTGGTAACAGATAATTGGAAATTCATTTTTATCGTGGCTAATCCAAATGCCTAGAAAGCCTGACGCTTAACGACACTCTTGATTCGTTGATTGCGGTGCTCCGGCCACATCAATTTGGGTGAATATACGCGACGAGGCTAATTCCGGGATGTTGCGATCCATGCGCTAAATTGAATAAACTTTTATAGATCGTTGACTTTCGCGGTAGCATTTTCTTCACACATTTTTCTTCTCCCTCCGCAAACTCCAGGGAGAAATTCGATTCAACTCGGCGATCATAAGAGTGAGCACAAAACGATCGCGAGAAGTGAAAGGCCCGGAACGCGTCTCCGAGGCGCGCTGCGCCTATCGCCCGTCAACCTTCCTTGCACTCATGCTCAACTCGTCTTTTCGTCAAGCAGGCGACTGAGGTTTACATCACTTTCACTGTTAAATCTCAGTGGAAAAATTGATCGCCGTTCTGCGAAAAAAAACACTAAAGTTCTTACGAACCTCCGAATTTCGTTGTTTTCGAATCGGTTCTCCAGTGGCAGTGCTGATGGACGATTCCTCAGGTTCTCGGGATCGTCCTCGGATTTGTAATCCGTCAATAGGGCGGCGACCATCTCCTTGTTTCCTCTGATGCTTCTCATGATAGCTTCACTGCGAATTTTCGACAAACGATCAAGGTTTTTTCAAATTTATTAATAAAATGGGGAATGTCGGGGAAAAAATAGGAAGAATTCTTACTGAGGATAGTTGGCGACCTCGAGGCAGACGGTTTTCGAGAAAAAAGTGCACTCGTCGCCCGACGGTTCTTCCCTCGTCGCGCTTTTCGTCGGTCTCCGTCCCGGTCGCTTCGTCGAAACCCGGGATCCCTCCGCTGCTCGAAAATCACAAAAATCAACGTTTTACGAAAATTTGGACTCCCGGCGGATTCTTTCTTAGCCGTATCTAGTGACATGTCGAATACCGGAATAAACATTACGCCGATTAAAGCCGGAAGAAGTCCGTGGTGGCGGCGGGGGTCGAAAGTAAGGACGTCGACCCCTCCCGGGTCTCACGAGGAGCCGGAGTTCCTGCGCCTGCAAGAAAATTCATGGCAAACTCAAAAATCCATGCTTTCGGTATCGGCGAAAATGAACAAGAACTTTGGGCCGCTCCGTTGAGCCTAATTCACGCAAATATCTCATCTCGATTTTCTCGAGTCACGCGCTGATTAAGGACTGGAACGGTTCTTCCGGTTTCGATGCGTGTATAGTAGCGCGGAGCCAAAAGATTGTTCCCTATCAAAAGTGCTTTCTGCACTTGTTTTTTCTTTCTCACGACCAGCATTTATCCGAACTTCCGAATGCAAAATCTTACAACCGCCTTCCAGCGATTCGGTACACGAAATTTTTTACTCAAATGCGAAATATCGAGGGTAGGAACGAAAAAAGTGGACCATTGTCCTGAGTCAATTGAGGTTTTCAGGCAATGATGGTTCTACGATGACTCGACTCGAAAAGAAATTCACTGTACGGAAGATCGGCTGAAAGAGGAGAGGCTCGTTCCTCTCTCCTCTCTCTCTCTCTTTCACGTTGACTTTCTAGCGCGATCTCTTGAGCACATACGTAAGAGAGATAAACACACATTGTTCATTGGTTTGAGACAAGTAGGTGAGAGTGCTGTACATTACACTTTAATGGAATGATGTTGAGTATTGTGTGTACAGGAAACAGAAATGTCCTGCGAGCGAAGAGCCATTATGTCGACTTAAAGTCCCTCTCTCGAGTCTGAAATAATCCGTACGAGGATACTCGTTTTTTGAGTTTCGTTCTTAATCGTAGAAGAAATGATACGAGCGAGGAGTTTCGCTGTTGGCATTAAGGTAACTACGGTACCACTGCTAGTCAAATGAGTGCTAAATTGTCAAAACACGCTTTTAGACCAAGTTTAACGTACCGATTAAACGCATTGTTAGTGGATTTGTATTACAGCATATTTTATTAACGTGAAAAAATATTAAAAATTATAGTTTTGCGAAAGAATCGACTGATAAATGCAAACTTCCACGATGACACATTTTCACTGGTGCGTGTTTCAAAGAATTATCTGCGTTTTCTGACTGGTTTTACTGCAACAAGTCTCATTACGAATTCACCTCGTTACGAAGAAACTTTTTCGTAGAGGAAACGTAGAGGATCAGCTAAGGTACGAAATGAGACTCGGTGCAATAAAATCGCTTATACAGATAATTCTTTGAAAAATACCTGTGAAAATGTGTTATCGCATGGAAATTTGCATTTATCAATTGATAGTTTTGCAAAACTATCGTTTTTAATATTTTTTCACTTTAATAAAATATGCTTTAATGCTACTAACAGTAAATTCAATCGATACGTTGAACTTGGTCTAAAAGCGTTTTGAAAATTTAGCACTCATTTGACTAGCATGCAGTACAGGAGGTACTGCATTTCGGTATGCTCAGATTTACCATTATTCTCGTGACAATTGTAAGCAATTATCGTGCGTTTCTAAAGGGGAGAGAAAGGTCGATTATTCGGGAGAAAAGATTGGCGGAAAATGTGCATCGATTATTGCGGAATCGATAGACAATTGTGACGATTTTTCTACATCCTTATTATTTCGGAGTTAATCTAATTCGCTCAGCGCTACGAATTTCTTCGTAGGCGCATTACGAAAAAAATGGGCTGGATGCGGAGATAGATAAAGTCCGTTGATTAGCATGGGAGATTGGTCATAATCATAGGATAGACTGAGAATAATACGCGCGTTCTACTTTCGACATAAATGATTTTCCCCTTTCTATATGCTCCGTCGTCGCAGGCAAAAAGTGAAGAAATGGGATAAAAAATTCCCTGCATACGGAGGCGTAAGTGTGCCAGCAGTGCTCATGAGCGTCTCACGGTTTCTCGCCCAATTGGTTTTCCCTATATTCGGGATGGTTTCGATCGTCAGGGAATTGGAGATGTTGGGAAAAAACACGCAGTTCTGACGAACGTCAAAGCTGCCCTACCTCTGGCAATTCCTCGGGCAGTTCCTCCAGGTTTTCTTCCTCCGTCAGGATTTTCGCGATGTCCATGCTGATCGGTAACATGAGTTCTCGGGTCGCGTTCGTACGAGCGTCGCCACCACCGAGGAACGAGTGAGCCTCGTCGTAGGGCAGCGTCAGGGATTCGTTGCTCGATATTCTCGAGGAGACGAGGCTCGCTAAAGCGAGTTTTTGGGGCCCGGACATGTTTCGAATGATGGGCAGGACTTGGCCGATTTGTTCCCGCTTCTCGGGGACTTTCATGGCCTGCGAAGTCGAAGTATGGTGCAATTAAATGGGACTTTCAGGAATCCTCTTGGAAAGCTTCTCGCCGGGCTTTTATACTCACGACCGTGAGAACGTCGCGGATTTTGCCGGTTTCGTTCGTCAGGAAATCGTCCTCGCGCCTGAGCGACGTCGAAATCTTGTCGCTCGGCTGGTGTTTGTCTCCGTTCGCGAAACTCGGAGCATCCAGGCTGCCTTTGGTAGCGATCTGCACCGCTGTTGATGAAGAAATCAACAAGTACGTCTGGAAAAAGCATTCCTTTTTCTTACTCGATCAATTAAACGAGGAGAAATCAAGTGCGTATTTTCGAACGATTTGACGAGGCTGTAGAAAATGCACGGGAAAGTGTTTCACGTATGACCGGAGTTTGACGGGGAGTAAAAATTTTAACGAGGTGAAATCCTTCCTCGCATCGAGAAAAGACTAAGCGAGCTGAACACTTTTTGAGCGATCGCAGCAAAAAGGAATAAAATAGAAAATTAGAGCTACCGACTGTTGCTAGAAACTATAACGAGGATTCTCCGCAAAGTACACGAAAAGTGTTGCTCCAAAAAACAACACCACGAACGATCATCCGACTGGAAACGAATATCGATCGAGGACCGAACTTACCAAAAATGGCAGCAAAAAAATGGCATGGCCGCAAATCATCTTGCCGGGAGGAAGGAATAAACCGTTTGAAAAGGCAGACAAAGCGGTCCAACTTGGATGAGTCGAGGAGCCAAAATAATTCACATTTGTACACAAAACACACGGTTGAGCGAGCCAAGTCGAAGGCTCGGGAGCGACGAGGCACTCGGAACGTCACAATTCCGCGTATCGCGGAGACACGATGAGTCTCGGAGCGAGGAATCCACGATATAAAGGTGCAACTCGTGTTCGACGGCGAGAGCGCGAGCGGTTTCCTGGCCTATACCGCGACTAACACCAGATGAAAAAGAGTCGTTTCTCTTTCTCCGTGTAATTTCTCTCCTCTCTCCGTCTCTCCGAGATCTTTCTTTCGCTCGTTGAGCTCAGAGTGCGGCTACAGGTGTTCGGGGATCGCTCGATGGGCTTTTTGTAGGTCAAAAATCGCTCGCCACGCGGTGGTATACAGTCCGCGATGAGACCCGGTGGGGGCCGAGTCGATCTCGCTGGGATGTGAGAGAGACGATCTTCCTTCCGGCAATAATGGAACGGAGGGAGGAGGAGGAACGGTCCGCGGTTTGCACACACGAGGTCGTGTAAGCAGAGTGCGAAAAAGAGATTCCGCGAGTCGAAATGCGCACGTCAAACTCATCACGCCGTACGAACAATGGGGAAACTGTTTTTTCTCAATGGAAAAGCAATTTGTCGATTACGAATGGTAATAATCGAGGGAATCGTAGTTTCGTGAAAACTGTGAAAATTCAGGAGAATCGAGTCACTTTTGCGCGGCGAACAGTCCCGTTTTGTTTAAGATGCGTAGAAATCTCGTGGGTTTTTCGGGAGAACAATGAAGCCGAGTTATCGGGAGCATCAAATTCAAATTATTTTATGTTTTCCTTTCCATCGTTGGTGCGGCGGCGCGACTCGGTCGGAAAAGCTGCGGAAATAACAGCGCGGATTACATTAAACGGTCACGCGTCGCAGCAGTTGCGCCGTGAGGACTGTAAAAAGGAGGGAAGAAATTAAGAGGGAATTTGTCGAGGAACACAGCGTGCTCGTGCGAAGCAAATGCAAAGCAGTAGCGGCTCCTTCGGTATCAGACGCATTAAGACCAGTTTCGAAACGAAGGAACGTGCGTGGCACGTACCTCGAGCAGCGCAACCGAGAAACATCCGAAGCGTGCCTGCCAGCTCGCTCCCCTCCCGCGCGCTCTTCCTCTCTCTTTCTCTGCTCAAGCGGACTGCAGCCGTGACCGAGAAACCCGTCCCTCCTTGTCGGCTCTTATGTCGTCGTTCCCTCGCACGAGATGAGGAAGAACCGCGCTTGTGCCGAGCCAAGTCGGCCATACGCTCAGCCTCACGGAGTCTCGCATCGGATTCGCCGCTTCCCTTTTTCGCAACGAAATCGGCTACGCTTCGCCCCGAAATCCCGACCAATTCTAGCCCGACCTGCCTCGCGATTAATTCCTTTTAGAAATCCTAACAATACGAATATCAATGAAAAATAATGACTGCCAGTTTTATGTGCCGTTTTCTCTCAATAGCTGAGAGAAAATCCCGAGGTTTTTCCTCCTAACGAATGGAAAGTCAAACAATTGAATTCGCGTTGAAGATAATCCCGAATAGAGTCGACCGAACAAAGCAACCGTGCAGATTTGCTTAAAAGAAACTGAGACGCGCAAGAAAATGTTGCCTTCGAAAGATAATGGATCGAGTAGAAAGTCGCGAGTTAATCGCATCGCATGGAAATACGAAACAATGCGCCGCTGACAGTTCATCACTCAAAGGAAGCGGCGATCCCTGCGAGAAGAATATCCCTCGCTCCTCTCCGCACAAAGATCCTTTCCATTTCCGGTTGTCTCCTCTCAACGCGGTAGGTAAGAAACCGCAGAAGGCGCGAGGCAGCTTCGCCCAAGAGCAGGCAACAGGTTGTAGCGACGCAGCCAACGAACTTACAGCATCCCTCGGCTGCGTGATCGCGCCAGATGCTGCATCTGCCGCGTATACACGTAATTGTTGTTCGTGATGTACGTACACCGTAAACGTTGCTACACACTAGAAATAACCGTACGCGCAATCCCCCTGACTATTACTCGCCGAGAGAATGCCAAGGGAGTTGAGAAGACTGTTGAACATCGTGCGTTCGTGTACCAGCACGCGCGGAGACTGGGCGCGCGAGATCTTGCCGGCGAGCGGAATTACGAGAGTTTCTTGGAAGATTACGAGAGCCGAGGACACGTCGAATGGGCAGGGCGAGAGATCGCGCCGTGATTTAACGCCCGAGCCTCGATGAGAGTGCACTTTTATTCTGTTACTCGATCTTAATTTATGGACATTATTTTCCATTGAAAAAACCTTCGTTACGCCGCCACCGGACTCTGCTGGCTCGTAAATTTCGGGAATAGCCTGCTGAGATCTTTCTCGCTCCTTGGACGGAGGGCAGGCGCGCTTTGTGAGTCGACGTCATTGATGCTCTGGGAGAAAGTTCGTCGCTGAAAAATGCAGGCAAATAATCGAGTCGAGTGGAACGTTGGCGCCTGAAAATCTTGCGATTTTGTTTGTGGGATCGCTGGTTAGAAATCGGGGGATGCGACTGCGGGAGATCTGACGCCCGCTTTTCGAATCGAGTATAAATTGAAAATCGTCCAACTCGGGAGTCAATGGCAGGAGTGGATGCGACCTCGAACATCAGCAGCGAACTCGTCTCTTCATCTCTTTTTCTTTTTTTATCGCTCTCCCTCTCTTCCTGACGTCAGTACATTTGGAGTGAATTTCTCGGCGAAAGTCTTCTTCTCGAGCTAATACGAGCTTACGGCATCCGACTACTGACTCAGTGATATTCGGGGGAGCAGAATTAATCCGCTCACATGCGCCCTTGGAGGGGAATCACGCGAGGGATGAAACGCGTCGATAAAAATGTGTCGAATCCCTAATTTTTTAATTACTTTTTTTCAGTGACTTCAACGAGATCGATGCCGGGTCGCCAAACATCGAGATTTTTTTATTCAAACGACACAGTTTTCTAAACGATTCAGGAAAATTGCATTTTGGTATTAGAAACATGCAGAAAATAAATTAGAAACATGAGAAAATAATAAGCAGCCGAAGAATTTCGAGTGCGGAGCCGAATCCGCGATTCCAAGTTTACAAGAATCCAAATCAAGTGGTAAAACGAATGTTTCCATGCGCAGGGAAGGGGGACGTTTGGCCACGCGTCGAGAAAGTGCATGCGTAGTCGCGTTCTCGATTCTTCTCGCTGATTTTCCTTTGGTACGATAACACAAAAGTTTTGGTATGTGAGAGAGCCAGAGCCACGCATTGCTACTTCGCCGTTTCCACGCACGTTCAATTTCCTCGGCATGTTTTCCTGCTGCTCACACGTTTAGGCTTCTGAACATTCACGAGAATCCTCGACACGTTTGTGAGACCGTGTAAGTAGAAAAATGAATTCTCGACATCGAAAAACAATTGTTTTCGCAGTGAAATGAAACGCTGTGGCTGCGAGAAAACATTTTTTAAAATACAATAACATTTATTGACAAAAAGGTGTGTCCTTCATACAATAGTTGAGTCTAAAATACGTTTCAATGTTCGAGTCGTCGAGAATCGTCGAATTCTTAAATCGACCGATGTACAATCACGATATTAATTTCATTCAGAGAACAAGGAATTGTGATTTGGGGAGGAAGGAGTGTGAATGAGCACAATTAAAACATGATCCCCGGACGGAATGAATCGTTTGACAAAATTGGAGCGTTTTCGATCACCGATTAATCAAACGGGGACGAACATCAAAACGAACTTGTACCGATAATCGTTACTTGTTTGTTAAGTAAACAAGAAAAGAGACAAAAAAGAGAGAAAAAAAAATTAAATATCACACTCTCGGGAAATGCTGAGAGTCGAGGTGGTCTCCCGTGCGATAATATCATCGATCGCTACTCCAGGACGCGTCGAAAGACTAGAATGAGTAAGAATAACCTTAAGGCTTTGTTGCTCCTTAAAACGAAAATACTTAACGATACACAAGGTAATTAAAGGGCGCAGAGGGAGGACGGGAAAATGCGAGCAAAGAATCTTCGGCTTCGTGCGTTTTGATTTTGCAACCCGAGCCTGCGTGATCACGCAGGCTCCGGCTCCGTGTGAATTTATATTTACAACATTAGCACGAAGAGGATCGCGAAGATTTTTCGGATGGAGAGCTGGGGGGCAGGGGAACGCACTGTCGGTAATAGTAAGTAAATGAAAGAGTATACGCGCTGAGAAGTGAATAGAAACATTCTCAATACTGGCTGTCCAATTGTGATAGCTTGAAAAACTTTTCGCCTTTTTGGTCACATCTCGAATTGCTCGAATATCAAAAATCTTGGAGTATCACAATTCCAAAAGAATACAAAAATTCAGTGAAAAATAATCGGTTTTGGATTTTGTTGAAGCTGAGTTTTCTCTCAGTTGCTTTGAGACGCGGATTTTCGTCACAATTCAGATATTTTGTAATATTTTTTAAAATGGCTGTGTACGCGAAAGATCCTTCGATCTCATCTCCCAAGGATATATTCACATAGAAAATAATTTTCCTTGTTATTCTTTCTTATACTTCAGCCGGCACTTTTTCTTAAATTTGTACGTCAGCAGCGGCTCCTCGCAACAATTAATCGAGCCGTAAACGAAATATTATAAACGTTATGAGCGTCTTTTTTTCATGGCTTTCAGCATGAAGATCAAACTGCCATTCGATCGTAGTACCAGCGCGAAATATTCGCCTCGAAGTTATCGTAATTCTCAACACCATTCGTTCGAGTTAACTTCGCATTGATCTCGCCTTCGAAAGCCCTCGCAGAGCTCAGTCGGTGCACTCGGATGCAAAACTTTCGAGATCGACGTAGTGGCCGTTCAAGTTGTCTTCCAATAATTGAGCCATGTCCCTCCTCAGGGTCTGGAATTCGGGCCTGCGGTCAGGATCGGCGTGCCAACATCTCGATATCACTCTGAACAACTCGCTTCGACAATGCGACGGCCTCTCGAGCCTGTAACCGTTTTGGACGTTCCTCATCACTTCGCGAGCTGCCATGTCGGGATACGGCGTCGAGCCTGCCAATCGAACGAGAAATTTCAAATAAAATGTTTGTAACATTGAATAAAAAATAAAATTGAAGAACAATGCTCGATAATTTTGTTCAAATTTGTACATAAATTGAAGTATTTTTCATACTAGGAAGTGAAATGTTAAAAATCCTTGAAAATATTCATAAAAAAGTCAATTGGAGAAGAAAGTTATCGAAAAAAATGAGAAAAATATTGAACATTATTCCATAAAATGTTTTCCTCGGCGTCGTTTCGTTTCATTGGTTTTTTCTTCTCACCGAGGGTCACAATTTCCCACATGAGTATGCCGAAGCTCCAGACATCGGTTTTCGTCGTGAAAAGGGAGTAGATGAGGGACTCGGGTGCCATCCATCTGATGGGGAGAGCGTTTCTGCCGTGTCTGGCCTCGATAACTTCGCCGTCTTCGTTGGCGAATCTGGACATGCCGAAATCAGCAATTTTGCACAGTTTGTTATGATCGACGAGGACGTTTCTGGCGGCGAGATCTCTGTGGATAATCTGTAACGATAAAGCATAAAGATAATGATCTGGGTGACGGTGAATGTGAAATATGTTTTCGGGGAGGTTTGCCTGGCTCGGGGAGAAGCTTATTGATCGTAAATTAGCAAATAACACACGTGCGGCTGCGGAACGAAAAATACGAGCCGCCGAGGGAGAGCGCATCCTCGATTCTTCTCGCGGCTCTTTCACGGCTCAATTTCTTCCATTTTCATCAGCGTTATTGCGTCATCGGACACACCGCGCAGGGAGGACCGCGCGAGATTCCGAAGCTCCCTGGAGACCCATCATTATTTTAAATACCGAGGATGAGCACGCGGCCTCGAACGTTTTCGAGGTTGAAAAGCTTTTTCACGAGTCGAGGGACGCGATCGAGGAGCGCAAGTGCGTACCGCGAGGGCACAAATATCTTGATCATCTTCAAGAGGACGACGGCAAATCGGTTGAGAAAAAATCGAAGATGAAAAAGGGGACGGAAAGTGGTCGGATGTGCATTCGAGATTGTAAGTGTCACGCAACATGTTCGTATGAGCAAACCTCCATTTATTATCCCGAGTGCTTAATTGCACGTTGGACGCTCTGCGTTCGTATGAATTTTCTTTTGTATACGTGTCGGAAACGTTCTATTTGTTGCTCCCTCGACAGTTAAATAGCGCGCGAGCCAGCTCGACGCGGTTTTTATCGATCTTGAATAAAGTGAATATAATGAAATATCGCCGAGGAGCGCATTAAAATGAGTTCGAGAAGATTCCCTCCTTTCCACTTCGTTTCAATGAATTTCCGGAGCGTCAACGCGCTTTTTAAATTGTCAAGCTGCCTCTGCTCGCTCTTCTCGGAGGCGAAAACTTTACTCAAAACTTACTCAAAGTTTTTCTGCCCCACTTTTCGACTCCCGTCACTATAACTTTTTCCTGAATTTTCGGCCTTGTACACTTTCGACTTTGGTCTCGATTTTTTATCTTCTTTTTTCTATCTCGCGTCCGGTGAGGCGAGCCAAGACGTATAATAATTCATGTCTTCATTTTCCATTTATGCATATAAACGGCCCGCGCGATCTCCATCGCGCTTGGAGTCGTCTCGGTTCGTGGGTACGAGCAGAAGCGCTTACGATCACAAATATTTCAAGTTATTTACAAAAGTGCCAGTTAGCAAGAATTTCCAGCACGTCGTTATACGAACGTGCAATATTTTTATTGTCCGCGGGGCCGCACGCGAGGGCTTCCGTAACTCAGCGAATTTTATTTGCTCTTAGTCGTGCCTCCGATTTAACGATTTTACGTCTCAGCAATGATATTCTACGTGGCACATTCTTCAGCGTGTTTTCCACGTTTCCTGGCTCTCTAACGCGCTACCTTGAGATTTTAAGTGAAAGAAAAAAAAACGGATTCCGGGGCGCAGCTTTTTCTGCACTTTTTTACCGACAGGACGACTCTCGATTCGACTAATTCACCGTTCCCATGTGCTCCCATTAATAATAATGAAAGGTAAAGTAGAAAAATAATCACTTTTTTAGAAGCGAGGTACTCCATGCCGCGAGCAACGCAGTAACCAAATACGGTGAGATCACGTGATGTCAGGGCAGCAGAATCTTCGCTAAAGTTGTAAAAATCCTGCCTGGTACGATGATCCCTCAGATAAGCAAGTAGCTTTCCATACATGACGTACTCCAGGATCAGATAGTGGGGCTCTGTAATTGTAAGAAGAAACTAAATGAAACTCGAGTCCGAAGGCTGCTGCTTAATTACTTGAATAAAATTATTTTCACGAGTAAATGCTGCTGCTGCTGCTGCTCGTATACATGCTCCACAATTATTTAATATGTATGAGTATTCGGACGATGTTGAATGTTACGTTGAGCTGAATTTACTGTGTAACAGAAAGGGGGCATTCCGGGGATGAAAAGAGCGGCGAGACTCGGTGCTCGGGACTCGTATTCCTGCTTCAAAAGTTTCTAGAGCTCCGAGCCTGAGCGTAGTTGGGTCGAGGCTCTGGAAGGCCGGAAATGGCTGACGAATGAAGGCGGAGAAAATAACGTTGATAAAAAAGAGTGCGTGAAGTTTAGATCGGATTTAATTGGCCTCTAAAAAGCGAGCGACGTGAGATCGGGTTTAATCAGATTTTTCGAAACTCTTTTTCTCGGTCCCTGCAAACACTCGACACATAAACTTCCGGCGTGCTCGCACGCGCATTGTTCCCTCGCTCCGGACTCGTTCGAGGGTAAAGAAAGCACGAAAAAAGGAATGAAAGAAGCAAGAAAGAAACAAGCAAGCGGCCCCGCGCGTATGAGTCATCGAAGACGAACGTACTTTTCTCGGAGCCTGCTCGATGTGCTCGCGCGGCTCGGATTTGAACGATACGGCACGCACGTCGGGAACAATAATCGTGGCGAATGCAAAACAATGGACGATTTAAGTCCACCGAGAAGCTAAAAAAACGAGCGAGTCTCCTCCGCGCGGCCGGGACAGCGAACGGCGGTGAAAGAGAGACGGCGAGTGCGAGCGCGGGGCTTGCGCGCAGGCTCTCTGAACACTCGCATCATCGTATTTCCGTGGCAAGACGCTTATCGCTGACTCGTAAAGAATCGCAAGGTGTGCACATATGCGACATTAAACTCGTAATCATCATAATGATAATGGAGCTGAAGAGAAACATTTGTCGGACGTCGCAACGGGGACTGTTGGAAAAGCAAATGGACGGTGCGCTGCTGGTTCGCGGTGATTCGAAACGCCCGAAAATATATTGCGCCGGAATTTCAACCGAAACCTTCGGTGCATGCTTCCAAAGCAATCGAACTTTGTTTTTATTTACGAATGATCCCGAGACTTTTGACGTTCGTTGACGTCATGGAAGATTGATGCGAAGCTATAATGTAGCGCGCAGCGTCTCCAATTTTCGCTGACGTCCGAATTCCCGAGCGCTCGAAACAAAAACGTTGTGGCTTTAAATTTAACGAGTGAAAAAATGGCTTTTCGCAACGCACGCTCCTCCCAGTGGCCTGCGCAGGGTAACCATCTTTTACTTCTCTCAGAGACTAAAAGGAGCGAAACAAACATGAACTGGGAACAGTCCCGGATTATGAATTCATGCGTTCGCAAATGGTACGCCGTCTCTGCAATGAGACGATTCGATGCCCTTTTTACGCATACGATCATACCCTGGGCTCGCTCAAAGCCACTCCGGTAAAAAAGGAAAATCGTCAACGCCGCTCAAAAGCAAAGCCTCGAGAACTCGAGTTCGAATAATTCGTCTTCGAGACGAAGAAACAAACGTCCGCTCGGGGTCGAATAATTATCGTCGAGCTAAAAAATATTGTTGCATCTCGTTGCAGTGCTGTTGAAAAGCTTTCGGAATCCTTTATCTTGAGATTTCCTGAGGCAGCAAACGATTCGGGGCTTGAACGTCCGTTTTGCTCTTTTTTGCTCTCTGTCAGTACCAAATCCCCGAGGCGGGTCGAAAGAGAGAGAAAGAGACCATAAAAGAAAAACGTCTGGACAGTTGTGCACTTTGATGCGTGCAGCTAAAGCGTGTTTTATTGCGTGCTGCCGAAAAATGGTGTTGTTATGGGAGGGAGTTGAGTCGACTTTTGGAAGGAGCTATTAATTTTGCGGCTGGTCTAAACGGCCGGGGCTCGAGTCGCATCGTTCGTGAGAGGGCGAGAGCGAAGGAAGGAGCCTGCGAGATAACGGCGCGGGCATTTATTTCAATTTTGTTTCTTCTTATTCGTAAAATCATTTGGTAAAACGCCCCCTCGAAGCAATCTTTCATTTTTAATGCACTCGCCTGTCTCATAATGGACGCGAGGGGAATTTGGAAGGGCTCTTCGGAGGGTCGAGAGTTTTAGTCGTGTGACGCGCCGCCCTGGTGGCTCGACGTGTATTAAAAGTCAATCACTCTTGTTTGGGAGAGATTATTCGACGGCGCGGGGGATGCGCAAGGGGCGAGAACCGGGGCTCGAGTTTGGCTCGGTCTTCGTGCGAATTTGTCTCGGCGGCGAAGCCTCATTCTCGGGTTCCCGGTACGAATATCCTCGCTTCGTTTCTCCGCAACAATCTTTCCTTCCGATCTCGAGGTTTGTCAAGCTATCAACCCCGAGAGGGTCTCGTCGCGCGGCGAGTGACGAGGATACGCCGCGAAAGGTCGCTGGTCCGAAGGCTCGTGAGGATCGCGTCAGCGGCGGCGGGAGCCTTGAAATCGTACACCCACAAATTTCCTCTTTTTCTCGCTCTCCCCTTCGGGTTCAAAGGACCAAAGTTGCGCGCTTGGCAGTGCGCCCGTCCTCGTTCACGCGCGTTAAATAAACCGGGCTCGGAGACACGCCGCGGAATAATCGAGCTGCGCGCAGTCCCTCCGGACTGAGAAGGGAGAATAAAATGAAGCCTCGAAGAGAATATTAAAAATGTGGAGGCGAGCAACTCTCTTCTGGGATATTTCCGATGCGAGCTCGGACCGGAGACAGATCGGAACGTGTATATGCAGCGGATGCGCTTTGCATGAAACCCTTAATGGCCGTATTGTGAACGAGAGAGAAAGAGAGTGGCACGCGACGTACAACGCGGAGGAGAATCCCACGGGCGCGAGTCGCCGGTACCAGCGCTCCTTTATTTATATATATAAAGCCGTATGGAAATTTATTCAGCGGATATACTCAACCGAGAGACGTAATGGTCCGTCTCTTGTCTCTTCTTCTTTCCGCTCTTCCTTCATTTCCCCCCGGGGCGCGCAATTCTCTCCGTTCTCTTCTCCTGCTTCTCTCCCTCTCACATATTTTTCATTCGATTTTCACAAGGGACTTGTTGAAAGCTGATAAAGACACCGAGTTCGTGAGTCGTGCAGAGGAGTAAGCGCGGTAGCGTCGAGCAAACCTTTATACGAGCAACGACAACAACGACGATAGATACGCTCCGCACGACTTTTACCCGGGCATCAATTTCTCCTTGACGTCTCAAGCATAAATCCATGCAGCTTCTCTTATCTCCGAGTCCTCTTTGCTCGTTCCGAGTCGAAGAAATCGCGTATGGGATATTCTCGGAAAACGTTTATCATCCCCTCCAGTCAACTTCATTGAATTACTCATTCTATTCTCGCTTCCAGAGTCGAACTAGCCTCCTCAAAAATGCCTCATATTTCATTGGCTTTTTTCAGTTATTCTGACATTTTGCCCTTTCGTGCTCTGCTGCACGTTGTTTTAACGAAAACCGAGAAAATTTTTATAAAATCAACGTTTTTGCCGAGTTCACCGGCTCCGGGCTGCCAGAAACTCGGCAAAAGTTGTTTCTAGCCCAGTGCTCGAAGCATGAGGAAAAACAGGCCGAGATTTCGGTCCGTAATTTGTTATCGGGTCTCGAAATCAAGTATCGCATTCCCCTGACGAGAGAATGCAAATGATAAAACGTAAAGAATCGATCGGAAACACAGACGCGATGGAATGAACGATTGCAGATAATCGCGTGATCGTAGACGCAATCGGTTTGCTCTCCGAGCGAGGCTCGAAGGACGAGATCTCACGAAGCGAAGTAATCTTCGTCGCGAGAGATCAATCTTCATTGTGCGACAAGTATTTTCTGGTTGTTAATTTTTTTTCTTTTCATAGGAAAAAAAAAATTCGGTTTGATGATTCGGTGCCGGGCAATGGAATACGCGGAAGGCTCGGAGCGCTGCTTCGCAGCTATTAAAATGAGCGTCTTCCCGAGCATAGCCAATGAAAACTATCATCCGTGGAAATAGTGATTGGTCAATTACGACGTCGCGTTTCGCTGAACGTGCGGAGGACGACGCGGCGGCATGTGCGCTGCAACGTCCTTCGATAGCCTCGGCGTCGAGCAATATCGCGCGATTATCGTCTTCGTTATTGCACTGAAAGGACTCACCCTCCTCGGTGCAGCATCCAAGGAGCGTCACGACGTTCGGATGGTTGCCGAGTTGCTGCATTATCTCGAGCTCCCTCACGAGGTCCTCCTTCTCCCTCGCAGACGCACCTTCCTTGACCGTTTTAACCGCAACGAGCCTCGTCGTGCCCTGGTGACCGGTCAGGTCGTCAGCCTCCGCTTTCCACACTTGGCCGAAATTACCCTGGCCCAGAACGGTCTGCAGTCGCAACTTGTCCCTCGGGAATTCCCATCTTTCGGACTCCTGCGACGGCGGCGGCGGCGGTTTTTCCGCTTCGTGACACTGAAACATCGATCGTCGATCATAGCACCTTCGAACGAATCGCTATGAGGAAACTGCTACAGACAAATTCATCGGCTTATTGAACGCAACGCTCGGACCTTTGCTCCACTCAAATCTCTTACCAAGTGCTGGATTCTCGGTAGTTTCGTAATCGCCTTTTCAATCGATGTTTTAAAATCACCGTTCTCCAGATTGAGAGCGTCCTTCCTGCAGCTTATCTCCGATGACGTGTCGGACTCCTCGAGCACCTGCGCAATCAGAGTCTAAATCAGTCAATTGCTCGCCGCAAAACGTTAATCGGTTTCTCTCACTCTCCGAAATAGGCCTTTCAGAATCTCCGGGCGCGATTAGTCAGTTTCGCTTTTGTTTAAAAACGTCAGGGATATATGAACGATTTTGCAGTTTTCAAAGGTTCCAAGTGAAACTCGCGTTCTCACAATTTCTCCATATTTTCATAACCCCCGTCGTAAAAGTCGATAATAAAACAAACTAATTTCTCGTAAATAGATGGCTCGAACGGTCCGATGCAGAAGCTTCGCGCGAGGCTCGTCGATTCGTCTCGGAAAATTCGTCTGACGTAATCGACGTTCGCGGGGATCCAAACTCACGATTTATTCGTCGCTCCTGCCCAGAAACTTTTATCCTCAAAACTCGGTCAGCCGGGAACGCTGTGACGCGCGGGGATCCGACTAATTTTGTGTACTCAGGCGATCGGACGGAGAAGAATGACGGAAAAGTAAATACGCCGATGGGAGTAAATATTGTGAGAGAAGGAGGCATCGACGAGCATGTTTTAATATTAATTCAGATTCGCGGGACAAAGCGACGAAAACAAACGGGTTATTGTAACAATTGCACTTTTTATTTGAGCGGCGTATCATTGGCTCATTGGTTCGAGTTAATTATTTGTCAAGAGACTCTTTTGTCGTGGGACTGAGGTTTTCCCAACGATGTTATGACGCTCCGTAGCATACCGTCCGCTGTCAAATATAAAGCGGTAAGTTTAAGGCAAGAACGGAGCGGTGTATTATTTCCGATGACGCGAAGCAGCGATTTTTCCTCGCTTCTGTAAATATTAATGCCGCGCGCGTCAATTCGTGGGTCGATCGCGAACACCCGAGCGTCCCGTCCTCCCGCGCGGCTGCATTCATTATCTCGTTCTCTGGCTTGTGATCGACGAGTAAATTTCAGGCTAACCGATTATTTGAGTACGACTCGAATGATGAACGAGGAAGCGGCAAAAGATTGGCCGTTCGCGGCGCTCCGTGTACGCGAGTCGAGGCAAATCGTCGAACGATAATGAGCCGATGATGACGGGGATGCGGAAAATAAATTGGAAAATCGAACCTCGAATATCCCGCGTTTGTCTCTCCCGGGGCTTTGGAAAAACCGCGGGAAACGTCGATCCTCAATTTGCATCGCGAAAAAGCATTATTATCGCTGCTGCGGAACTCACGATCCACGATGTTCTCGAGCCGATAAGAGAATCGTGCTTTTCGCAATAACAAATGCAAAGTGGCATACCGGTTTTTCACATTTGTTCTGAGAGAAGAATCACGCCGGGAAGAACGATAACAATTTGAGAAGCCATCGCACAAGGATGCATATCGATGGCTATAATTTGTATAATACTCCCGAGTCTAATTAATCTTTGACGAGAATTGATTGACGGCATTGGGCTCCGAGCGTGTAATAATAAAAATGAAAATTACGTACAGGCGCATTAAAATATGCTTATTCCAGGAATGTGTTGTGCAATGGACAATTGAGCTGTGTACGCGTTTAACGACTGCACGAATAGCGCATGAAAATCATGAAAATTGGAGGATTTCACGAGCTCGAGAATTCGTGTTAATACGCTGGGAAACAATATTCCGAAAAATGCACTAAATTCCAATTTCGGTGCGAGCCTTTTATTACCAGCATAAGTTTTTATAGTTTAACATTAAATTGGCTAATTTTACGTAATTATCGTGGATTTGACAACGATGGGAAGGCAGTGTTTGAAGAAGATGAATCATTCGAGGAGAGAAAATTGCAAGTCGGTTGGGCAACGGCAAAGAAAGGATGGAAACGCATTTGAATTATTCGCGAGGAGAAAATTGGACGAGTATTTTTATCGTTTTCCGACTCGCTCGATCTCGCCGAGTTCGATCGACTCGATTCCGCTCATCATTTATTATGATTCCGCATACGGCGATGAAGAAATATTCAAGTATAAATGTGAGCCGAGTGAGTCGGAGTCTTTAAACTTTTCCCTAACGCGCGTTTCCCCAAGCGTATTTTTATCCGTGATCAATTCTTTCTTTTTCTCTCCAAAGCAAAGCGCGTAGCACACGTTTCTGATGAATTCAACGTTACGCACATTTGAGCAAACAATAATAAGAGGGTCAATATCTTCTCAAAACAATCGTTACCATCGCGGTTAACGTATTTTTACAATCTCGTGTATTTATGAGGCACGCGAGCTCGTGCGAACGATCGAATAAAAAGGAACGCGAGTTTCGCGGTGTTCCGTTGTCGTTTGAACAGGGAAAAGTTTGTCCAGCGATATATTTTTCGCAGCGTGGACACTTCTACGGAGATACAAAAGCCGCGCTCTCGACGCGAGCAACGAAATTGACGATTGGAAATAGCCGAGCAGAGAAAAACGTGTTTCAATTTAAATATAAAAGTGACCGTGAATCGGCGATAAGGATGATTAACGGCGCTCCTTCACAGCGATAATAAACTCAGTAATATCGGGGACGAATCAAAATACGGGATTGTTATGGGTCGTCCGGGTGTACGAGTCTGTCTCGTTGTGACGAATCGAGATGCCGAGTCACAATGTAATTTTTTCACGAACACTTCAGTACGGAAAGTCGCGAAATAGCGTATTTCATTGCAGATTCTTTTCGTGTGTGAATCCCGACGAGCCAAATTGTTTGAGACTAAAAAGTGTGAGACGAAGCTTCAAAAGTGGTCCAGAGCTCCATCAACAATTAAATTAACTTTCTTCGGATTATAACGAAAAAAAAAGAGAGTCACGATCGAAGTATCGATCGTGTGATCTCAATGTGGGAAGGTTGGAAGCTCCCCGCAGTAGTTCACGCTATCGGAAGCAGAGCAGTGAAGGTTGAAGAGAAAGTGAATTTCGTATTTCGAGAAATGCCCCCGATCCCAATGAACTTAGTTGAAATAATAAGAATTCCAACGAAAAGAAACTTCGAGGAGTTGGGAAAAATAATGACAGCATTTTTCGCAACGTGCTTGGCGGGAGTCTAAAAAGAATTGAAATCGCTACCAGCGAATGGAGAATCAACGGGCTCATCACATTTAATCAACTCGACACCCGCTGACCCGCTTGAGCGAATTGCAACGTTTCAGCACAAAAAATTCTTAAAGATTGCACTCCCTTTTGTGACTTGGGTTGCGAGTCGCACATTGTTTCTTTCCGTTATAATGAGCGGAGAAAAGTTCGAATCGAGTTTTTTTTGCCTTTCTCCCGAGATTTCGTCGCTCTCGTATTCGGCGTCGAGATCGTATGAAAATAATCGCGATGAAAACGAGCGCAAAAGGGTACTGGAGATGTTGAATTTAATCCGGGAAGCTTCCGTCACTGAGCAATTTATGGATGCACCATGTCCAAGCGCGAAATGACTGATCGTTATCTGGACGATCGGGCGCCATTATTCCATCGACCATAATGGTCGCTCGTCTCTCGCGTTCGATGGAATTTTCGCGCTCGATAAACTCCCGCTCATTATAAATTCATCCGTGAAAATTGCTTTGCGATGGAACAACGAAAATAATGGGCGGCGCATCGGATTTTGTTTTTACAATGTCGTTTCACGGGTCGGAATAAAAGAAGGTTCGACGCTTCGAGTTTCCAAGACTTTTAATGAAAGCTGGATGCTGCTGGATCTCTTAAAGGGAATGTGTCGAAAGAGAAATTGGTCAAAAACACCGATTTTCGTCCCGAGTCGACTCGGAATGTTCGTTTTAAATCCTGAAGCTTTACAATTGAAAAAAAAATCCCCAAAAAAATTGACTCTCACTCGATCGAATCAGAAAAATAAAATCAAATGATCTGCTCGAAAACACGAGGACGGTGACTGACCTTTCGATTCTTAATGATGAGCCTCCTGAGGATGAGCCCAACGCCAACGGCGATTGGGAAGACGACGAGGGTAGCGAGGATGTAACTGACGACCGCGACAGTCTCTTGCGTCGCCAGGGTGTCGCCGTCGTGTCTCTTGGTCACAACTTCACTGATGTTGATCGACTCACGGGGACTAACAGCCATCATACCCGGTTCGAAGAAGCTCGAGTTGAATTCGGGCCGATAGCCGAAGAATTCTGGCACAGCGGTTTGTTGGTAACTCGGTCTGTACCTCGTCCGGTTCGGTTGGCTCGAGTTCGAGGCACTTTCGTGACCGGTTGAGTTGGAAATTTTGGTGGGGATTCTATGCACATGGGGATGCTCACGATCGATCGGCTGTTTGTTATTTTTCCTGGAAATGCCTGAAGAGTCGCTCGAGTTGTGCTGCTCGTTTCTCCGGCCCGTTGGCCTCTGAGCAGGCTCCGGAGTCTCTTCCGTCGTGGTTATCTCGTCCGGCGAGCCGGGTCTGGGCTCGTCGCTGCCAGGGAGCTGAAGAGTCGTTTTCGCGGTGTTGACGGAATCCGGCGAGTCTTTTCCGGTAGCGTTGAAGATGCTCGAAGCGTTGTAGAGTTCCATTATCGGCAAAATATCGTCGTTCTCGTTGCTCTTGTCCGAGAGGTTGCGACCTCTGACCTCGGGGGACCTCGAGATCGAAGCATTCGAGGCAGAGTAGACGGGCCGGGGTCGCTCCTGCGTGGTGAGATCGAGGCTCGGATTCGTCGATTCCTCAAACTCCGGGAGCATCGTTGCGACGCTCGGCTCAGCTTTCGGGGTCGTTTGGGATCTGTACATTTTCTGAATTTCCGAGGGATCGAGGTCTTTGGCAAGGCCGAACGGTCCGTTGGCTTCGGTTTTCGTTTCGTCGACCGATTTGCTTTCGATTTTGCCAGCACCGTCTCTTGGTTCCTCCAACATTCTCGGTGTCACCGGGAAAACAGGCGGGGCTGCGGTCGTCGTCGTCGTTGTCGTCGTCGTCGCTGTCACTGATATCGGCGTCGTTTGTACGGAGTTCGTAGTAGCCCGGGCTGGGCTCGAAACACTCTCCGAAGTGGAGGTCGCAGCGGAGTTTCCATCGGGCACTTTAATCGTAGTGAGAACTTTATTAGAACGGAAGTTCGTCGTCGGATGTGAGGTCGAAGCGAGGGCCTCCTTGGGAGCAGCTTCCGGAAGGGGGGCGTTCGTCTCTTCTGTCAAGGGAGACTCGATGGTGGTCGCTGGGAGGAGGGTGGTTCCAGTTTCGAAGATTCCATCGATTTGGCTCGTGGATTCGGGGCTCTGGGTTTCCATCGTGGAGGGAGTAACGGCACTGAGATTCACAGTAACTTGGCTGGGCACATACTCGTCGTTGGTTTGAGCGGTGCGATTTTGCATGTATTTTGAAACGGAGATTTTGGTATCCTCGTCGACGGGACCGTTTCGGGGAGCTTTGAGTCTTCTGTGGTTCCCGGAGGCCGTTGAGAAGGACGAGCCGCCTCTGCGCCTCTTGACCTCTCTGGCGATGCCCTCCTCGAGGGTTCTCTGATTGAGGACAGCGCTCGCTGGTTTCCTCAGGTACTGCCGATCCTTGCCGAGAAAATCTTCTCGCTCATCCGGCAGTCCGTTATTTCCGGTGTGGTTCCACCTGAGAGTGGACGCGAGTATCGCACTCTGCGTGACCTCGTCGCGGCTTCGCGCTCGTATAAGGAATTTCGGTAAAGAGGTCACAGCGGAGAGGTTCCCGCGGAGGCTTGGGTTCTCGACGCGAGCAGGTTGGCTGGTAACGAACGGCGTAGAAGCCACGATCGGAGTGTTGCTCGTTTCGATATCGTTGCCACCACCACCACCACCACCACCACTGCCACCGGCATCAGCAGCACGAGCACCAGCACCAAGCACACTAGCAGCACCAGCAGCACCGCGATCGCGATCACCGTCGTCGCGGCCACTAACACTCGCAGCAGTTCCTTCGCCGACGTCCGTGCCGGCACTGAGTTGGCCAGTGGTGCGCGCCGGTTCTACTTTGCCACCACCGTTGCTGCTGCTGCTCGCCGCTTCTCTCCGCGGAGTAGGAAGAACAAGAGGAAGCGGCGGTTGCCTCCGTGGTGTCGGCTGTACCGATCCACCGACGTTCCTTATCTCCGGGATGCTGCCGGCGCTGCTCCTCGTCAATGCTGGACCTCTTTCGCCCTCCCCCTTCCCCTTGGCCCCTGTTGCCCCGGCGTTTCTCTCTCTCTCTTCGCTCCGTTCGTCTCGAAGCTTCTTCTCCTTTTTACCGCTCGTATTCTTCCTCTTTTCTTCCTCCGCCTCCTTCTCCTTCTCCCCCTGCTCCGTTTGCCCGCTCTCCTTTCTCCGCGTGCCCCTCTCCTCTTCCTCCTTTGCTCGCTCTTCCACCGCGATGTTTAACCCAGGTCCGGTGTAGTTGCGCAACAGCCGCGTCACGTTTGTTATCTCGTAAGCGTAAGCGTGTTGCTGTTTACCGTGCTGCTCGCTTCTCTCGCTCTTGCTCGCTGACTCAACCGTATTGACCGGTGAAACAGGTACATTTTCGTCGTTACGCATGACCCTTGATCCGCTCGGAGAAGGAGCGCCGAAAACACTTGTATTCTCGGTAGAACGATCCGGCGAAGAGGATGTAGTCGCAGTGGGTCTGGGAACCCTTGAATATTCAGGGGACCCTTCGTATTCCTCATCTCCGTAGACAGTTTGATTTTTCCTCGAAGATCCTCGATCGAGGACGCCTCTCGAGGCCTCGGCATAAACGTTTTTCTCCTTTTCCTCGTCCCCTTGTCTCGTAGCTTCCTTCTGGTCTTTGACGTCGTAGCTGACGGGCTCGGTGACGATGATTCTCAGCGGGGAAGAAGGGGCCGCGTTCGTCGTGACCGTAGGAATGATCGACGACAGTTTAGAGTCCGCTGGACCTGTCAAATCGTTCATAGTGCTGAATGACAATCTCGGGTCGTTGCCAGCCTGAAAATCGGCGGAGAAAGTGGTCGTTTCGTGGACCGACTGCCAGGTCGTGATCCTGTTGATCAGTTCGTTCCGCGAGGTCGATGCCACTTGGGCATCAACGTAATCCCGATTTATCGAAGACCGGGAAACGGACTCGTCGGTAATTCCTGTTTTCGGAATTGATTTCGAGTCCCCGATATACTCGCCGTCGAGGCCACCGAGGCGTTTATCGCCTCGCTGCATCGCTCCAACGTTTCTTTCCCGCTGGTGTCGCCTTTCGTCTTTCTCCGGCACGTGAGCACGACGAAACTGGGTCGAATCATTATCATTTGTGTGGTTCCATGCTCGGTGGGCCGAAGCAGCGACTGCGATCGAGTCCGGGCCAAGCTCGCTTTCTTCGGCGGACTCGACGCTCGTCGCCGCTGCAGCCGCCGCCTGGTCCCCGTCAACGGGAGCGCCGGCGTCCCCCCCTGCCGCTGCTCCGGGCCCGCCACTCGTCCGTGACAAAACGTTCTCTCGCTGCTGGCCGTACGAAAGGACCGACGAGTTTCTTGGGGTTTCACGCGCGAGTATAACGTTCGATACGATTATAGAGTCCGAGGGCCTGATCGCTGCTTTCCTGTAATACGTTCCCGAGCCAACATTCCTCAGGACATTCTTCATCTTCGGTATTTTATTTCTCTCGATCGTGCTCCGCTCGAGCTCCATGCTCATTTCCTCGTTCATTATGTTCTCGAGGCGCGACACAGCTGTCGGGGTCGTTGTACCTAACCTCTTGGTCGGATAACGTCGTCTGGAGTTTGCGCCGTTCGAGGCCGTCGATGTTCCGTCGAGCAGGGAGTTGTTGTTTTTCGATGGGTTGTTCTGACTGTCGGGATTCAATTTTTGCCCAAAGTAGAGAAACTGAGACATGTCTTCAACGGGTATGTTGCTTTCGACCGGT
Organism: Venturia canescens; assembly: GCF_019457755.1. NCBI lineage: Eukaryota > Metazoa > Arthropoda > Insecta > Hymenoptera > Ichneumonidae > Venturia > Venturia canescens. The sequence goes on from NC_057425.1 coordinate 8,657,179, forward strand.
CGAAAGTGGTTGTAGAGCGACTCGGGCATCGCTACGGTATTTTTTCGTCGATTTTCGTTATCGAAAATCTTCTGCGAGCGAGATATCGCTTGGGAGATATTTTTCCCCGGTGCTGTTTCATTGGCCTTCGATTCTGGCAGGGCCCACGGACTCTGGGTTTCGTTGATTCTGATGAGAAGGGAATTCTTCGTCGAGTCGTCGACGCTGTCCGGAGGCTGCTCGATCTCCCCGTCGCCAGGGTGCGATCTCCCGGTCGTCAAGTTTTCCCGGCTCAGAAGTTCCAGCGCGTCTTCGTCGTCGGCGCTCATCATGACGGAGACTTGGTCCCCGAGCGGGGCCGTGACGTAAACACCGTGACGCGTCTCCTGCGCGTCCAGCACGTCGAGCGGGTCCTTCGGAACGAGCGCGACCGGTCTCGCCACCTTTGCTGATTGCTTTTTCGACAAGTCGGAGAGCCTCGGGCCGAGGAGTTGCCGACGCCGGGCCGTGAGGATGCTCCGCAGGGCCTGCTCCCGCTTCGCTTTTGACGACGGTGCCTCCTCCGTCGCGCTCGACCCGATTCTCCCCTGGCGGTTGTCACTCGAACTGCCATCTGGAAAAAACAACATCGAATGAAAACACGTTTCGTTGGGCAGATTCATTCAAGGGATTGCGGACACGTTACGAGCGAACGCGTCGCTCCGCGGCTTTTTCCACCTTGATCCACCACGAAATGGGATATCGGCGTAAAAAAGGCAGCGAAAGACGTTACAGCCTCGACCGCGATCGCCTTATAACGGTCACAGTTTAGATCACGTCGCTTCGGTAGCCTGAATATCGCGCTCGAGCCTCAATTTCGTAGTGGAATATCTCGATTGGGCGGGAAAAAACTCGGAAAGCTGTAGCGACAGGGGCGGGGAGAAGCAGGTCACTGCGGTCTCAATGTCGCACGATTCAAGAAAACGTCGATTCACGTTTAACGCGCCTATTAGCCGCGGGTGCAGCAGCAGCACACCTTTGAGAATTCAGAGTGCGCGGAGTAGCCGTGGGAGTTAACGGTAAAACGAGAAACTACGACGGCTCTCCTCGCTGTAAACGCTCGAATCGTGTCCGTCTCATAGACCAGGATTCACGATTCCAGGGTCAAAGGTCGAAAAATCATGTAAAAACGTCGCGTTGATCCCGATAACGGGCGCATTTGACACGAGGACAAGCGAATCAGAAGCTTTGTTATATATGTGAGCCGAGCGAAATGGAATTTCACCGATGATTCGATTAGAATATCGTGCCCCGATTGGGCTTAATGAATGAAGCATTTATTCGCGAAGGCCAGAAGAGAAAGAGACTCGTTACAGTCCCCCCGCGCGGGGTCAAACCACGAGGTTAACGCGTCTCATTCTCAACGGATATCGAACGACATGGTAAACGAGTGGAAATTAGCCTCGGGGCTGGATTGCCGCAGCGGCGGCGTGTCTATCGCGGTGCATCGCGGTGCAACGAGAGAACCGAACGCGAGAGGGTCATTGTCACGATCGTTCGCGATCCGATCGATCGTGTTCGTTTCACGACCGCGTGCGCTTCGTGTACCGGCTTTTTGATAGACGCAAGGTCAAGCTTGCCGGTGGACTGTGCTTTCTACGTGCGGGGGCTTTGCCCGAACAACTCGATCTTCTTGCTGCTCTCGGGCGCGATTACTTTGAGAAGATTCTCACGATGCCGCCTGTTCATGCAGAACGCTCCGGTAATTAGCGTCGGGAACGCGAACGGGATTCGTGAATTTTGTGATCGCGAGTTCGGGGCTGCGATTTGAATTTTGTCAAGTCGATCCGTGATCAATCAATCGTTTTACGAGCCGGCCGAGAGCACGCGGTCCGAATAAGAGTCGAAATACGCGGATGACGAGGCAACCGCGAATCTCACAAAAAATTGAAGCGTCCCAGGAAGAAAGAGAACGGCAGCGGTGACGCTCGTAGTTCCGGAGTCTTACGGAAAAAATATCGATTCTGAATCAGAGATTGTAAAGCACGTGGATAGAGAGAGAGAGAGAGAGACGCGAACGTGAATCATTAATCGTGCGGTTCCCGGCAACGATCACGATCGCTATCGGTTTCCTGCACCGTTATACAGTAAGATTCATGAGGGTCAAGATCAAGTGTGAGCGCAGAGCGACCACGAGCTCTCTTGACCGTTTTCACGCAAGATATCAATCCGACTAGCAGCAAATCGTTTCCTCTTCGGAACACGAGCGTTCTATCTTCGTATACAAAAGAAACAAAAATTGCTAGATTTTTAACTCAAACATCGTGATTCATCGATAAAAAAAATGATTTCGCTTCGACTCGTGATCGATCATCGCTCGCCTATTCTTATTCATACTTCAAACATTTTCCAAGCAAATTACGAGTCAACCGAGGGGCTACCGCAGCAAATGAGAATTACGCGCGGGAACGAGCTGTCACGATTAATGGAATTCGAGTTTCGTGCGTCCTTCGTCAACACTCTCCATGCTTTATTCTCCAATTATTAATAAAATTAATAAACACCTGCATTGAGAATATTTTTACCGTAAAAATGTAACGAAATGCTTTAAAAATATTATAAAAGATCAAATTATACTTCAACTTGACTATTAGTTAATGCTTTGGTCCATACCGGCGACACTTGAAATACACATAACCTAGGAAATATTTTTATTGTGCGGAAGAGAGTTTGTATCGGTGCAATCGCACCGATAAAAACGAATGTTCAGTTCATTAAAAAAAAAAAGCGAAGCTACCATGTATGAATGAAAGCACGTGAGTTAGTCTGAAAAATAAATCCCGCGATTCCCGAATTTGCCCAAAGTTTAAACTTTTCCGAAGCTCGAGCACCGTAAAATTTTTTCCCAACTAACATATTATTGTGAGTTCTTCCACATGGTACCGTGTTAAAAACTAAATGAAATAATTCCAAATTTTGCCCCGTAAGAGGCCCCGGAGCTGTGCTCTCGTTATCAGGGGACCTCGAACTATGATTAGCCTTAAAAGAAGCGGACTCTGACCGTACTTTATTGAAGGGCCCAGCTGCGTTAACAGATGTTGCTGGAGCTCCGATCGGTTGGATTACCGGCCTACGATCGAGGCCCCGATGCTCACCCAACATCTTTGTATCTCAACTCGTTACGATATTTGTCAAAGATCGGCTTTGAGCCACCGCGTGGTGCGCGCGTGAGTGAAAACGTACAACGTCCGTGGCCGGTGTGCACTCCCATTTGGACGATCGTACCTCGTCGTACATAATGGTCTCCCGCTAAGCCATTACCAGCGACGTTTGCAGCGTGTGTACTCTTGTCTCTACGGTGCCGTGCACCATAACGCGGGGAGTTCTCGATCGAGCGGGCGGCCAATGCGCCACATACGCGTAGGCCTGATCGCGCGAGCGATGCGCGCCGCGTACCCGGGGCACGCACACTTTCAAAGGCTATGCGCGCGCGGCGAGCGTTCTCGTATTTGCCCTTAGGCTGCTTACACCCACGCAATCGTAAAGTACACAATCTCCCGGTGGCGTTCCGTGTCTGGTAAGTATGATCTACGTACGCGGCTCACCTGGGCGATGTACGTACGACTGTATTTCTCCGTCTCACTTTGTTCGCTGCATCACACGCAGCGACGGCAAGAGAGTTGCAAGATCCGGAGCGTTCGTGTTCTCTGATGCTGAGAGAGGGCGAGAGAAAGATTTTTCCGTCTCTCGGCTTCGCGTCCGGCAATGCTCAGCGGGTTCTTCACACAGAACTTTCCTGCTCCGTCCCCCGCGCCCTGCTTCTCTCGCTCGGCCCAGCCCCGCGGATCAGCGCTGTGTAATGGCACTGCGGATGCTGCCGCTGCTGTTGTTGCACCAATGCTCCAAGTGTAACCTGCTGTGTAAGACGTCCGACTTTTCTCTCGCCCTCTTCACTCGATATTCTTTCATCATCGTTCCTCTCCGCGCGTCCTCTTCAGCCGGGAGTACACGGCCGAGCTCTCCGTAAATCATAAACAAGCTGCTGGGGCTACGTGTCGCCTCTTGCCCGCTTAAATTCCTGGCTATTTTGTCACGCGAGCGAGTAACGCGCGAGGATAAACACGTCTATGCTTTACTTTGTAGCCTCTTTTGTCGAAGAGTCTATTCCTTGAGGTATTGCACAAAAATACGAAAACTATGTTATAATCGGCTCGGATGGCAGACGAGCGGGCACGAATCTCACCGCGGAGATGATCGAGGATTACTTTACTTGTTTTTTAGGCTTTTAGGACCTGCGAGCGGAGTTGCTACGGTGCTCGAGGATAACCGCGCGAGAAACGCGAGGGGAAGAAAAAGCATGAGAGCGACGTAAAAATGAAACGAAGTGGAGACAATAAATATGTGAAATGGGAACGACACTGACCTCGCTCACTCGTGCTCTCACGTGTGCACGCTTTTGTCGAGTCAAAAAAAAGCACGAGCGACGAGCATATGAAAAGAGCTTTATTACACGACTGGCCGCGACCGCGTCCCTTTTCTTCTCTCCACACTGCGGACGGATCCGGTCCTCTCATGACTCTTTATACGCGGTCACGTACCGCCGATAACCCTCCGCGATTTTGACTCAGCCTCGTCGTTCTCGCTGTGCCTCCTCGAGGATCTTTGCTCGCCGCCCGAGCACACGAGAAGTCCAAGGGCTTCTCGAAAAAAACCAAGTTGAGAGAGTCTGCGGGCCTGTGCGGAAGCAAAACGGGAGAGTAGTCTGCGACGTCCCGCGAGGTCCTCGTCCCTTGTTCGGCTCCGCGCAATCTGTACCGACTCGTATATTAGTATGCACGTTTGTTGATTTCACATCGGGAAACGATCTGTTAGCCTCCGTGCAGACTTTTTATCCTCCGCGAAGTTCGCGGAGGAGCTGCTCCGAACATCGGCGTGGCATCCCGCACGAATATCTGCAATCGGAGGCTCACTTTTTCCAGTTCCGTCTGCTGTCTCTTCGCGTGTATCAAGGGGAAAAACCTCCGCACTCGTTCCCATCGCGAGCAGCCGCCTCCGACCACCAATACGCCGTGGTCTTTGGAGAAAAATCGAGGAAGAATAAAAAGTAGATAACACCCTAGAAAGGACTAGCTCGGAGTATGATAATAGATTCTTCCAAGTTAAATGGAAGAAGCTGAACGCGCAGCGGAGAGATAAGAAAGTCGAGATTCACGACAGAGATTCCTTTGTTTCCCGAGAATTTTCTGCGAAGCAAGCTTCTAGATGGAAGTCTAGTCCCTCGCGCCCGCCCTTTCTCTTCTCCCGGGACGCGGGCGCAACGACGGCGACAATATGTACGGAATATACTTGGAAATAAATGGAGCAGGCCTCCTGAAAACTCTATTCTTTTATCTGCACCATTCTCCTGTCGCATTCCAATTCCTATTTACCTCCTTCTTCGATAATCGTGAGCTATATCCTCCTCCCGGTCCGAAAGTCTTTTCAATATATGTTTCCGAGGCGCACAATGCTGCGGCGGGACGCGGGGGTTAATAGACCCGCGCCTAAAGTTCTTTAACCAGCTAATCTCGTGATGTGAATCCCGCCTCAGACTCGAGCGGCTAAAGGATCGCGAGAGGAGCGAGTAGTCCGCGGAGAGCATTTTATCAGGTTTAGGAATAAGAGATGCGACGCGCACGAGACTCCGTGGAATCGACTATTAAACAACCTGGAACGTACGTACGAGCGTTTAATAAAACCTGAACAGGATTGTAATTGAAGCAACAGCAGGAAATGTTTCGGAGCCTCAACAAGGTTATGGGCCTTATAAATTGTGCATTTCACGCGATCTTACGAGTTCTACGGCGGTTATAAAAATCTTAATGATCTAATAAAAATGATTTTACGACGACTAACCAATGAACGCGTCCGCATTGAGAAAAAATCAAGGTGAAAAACCCTCTCGAGCAGGTTGCAGGTATTCCTTCAAATTGGCTCGTTCGATCGACAAATTATAAAGCAACTTCCTGCTGCAACGTCAATGCTCCACCGAGAAAAATCACATATTCGAGCGTTTTTCCCGCTGCTCGAAATAAAGGAGAGAATAAGGAGCCCGGAGAACGGAGGGGACGAGTCGCAATCGCAGTACGCGAGGCTTTCATTGAGAAAATGATTCTGCACGGGCTGCGTAGTCAAGTTTATAAATGGAAGCGAGGGAACCGCAAAATACGCGTGCGAGTCCACGTCGCGGGAGTTGGCGAACGTTCCGCCAATTATTTGACGCGATCCGCGAGGTTCCACGTGGGTTCTTAATCATGCAATCAGTTTCCTGCTTCTCTCTTTTGATTCCTCCGCGTGGACTCGATCCTTGCTGACCAGGCGTCCCGGTCAGCGTGCTGTGCGTTCGTCGTAATTTCCCTCGTTCCTGCACAGACCTCGCGCGCAGCGCTTCGATTCGTTCCCGTCCCTGACGAGAGTCCGACTCGGCCTCTGACTCTGCATCGATTCATATTTTCCAAGCGCGCATTCCTCAGCCCCTCCGCGCGCGCGGTAGTACGCGAACGTGCCCACTTTAATGAGGCTCCTCGCGACCGCGGATCAATCCTCCAGGCTGACGCGCGCATTTCGAAGAATCCAAACGAAACGCGCTCAAACGCTCTCTCCATAATTATACACCGAGGCCCCGCGTGATCGTAGACCGATCGCAAAGTTTCGATGAGCGTTCGCAGAAGAGTAAAGCGGCGCCGATAGAATCGAGCGGAGTCGAGCCCGGCCATTTTGACAATGACCCGAATACAATGGCATGCAGATGAATAGACTCGCCCACGTTTTTCATCCTTTTTTTCAATTTCCTTTCCACATCGCATTCTTCCATCATAGTCGCAAACTCTCCTCCGATACGTTGTATAACGTCTACAATTATGCATGTTCTCAATGTTATCTGCCCTTTCTGTTCATGTCCCCGAGCGCGCGCGCGCGCTCGCGAGCGAGCACGCACACAAGAATATTTAGTAATAAAAAAAGGAATCGTGTTTTCACAGTCCGCTGGTCAAATCTCTCCTGGTACATCGAACGTTCATCCTTATTCGTGGTATACGATGTAGCGTCGAGTGGGCATACACACACCGCATAATGTAGTGTATGCCAATGAAAAAGGGAGAATAAGAAAGCAATGGAATTTATTCTTGAGCACGATTTCGTGAGTCGAACAAAAGAGGGAGATAGGCGCAGAGAGCTCGTATATTGAACATCCGGCGGAGACTGCTGCGTTGCGCCGGGCATTTCGAATAATATTGAGTGTACCGAGACCTGGGGGCAGGAAAAATGGAGCAGGGATGCCGCGATTTTTTGTCCGCTGGCCTCGACAAATCGTTTTCATCTCGAGAAGGAAGAACTAGGAAATTCGACGAGCTCTGGGAGCGAGGGCGGGGGGTCGCGCGAAAAATCCCATCGAGGTACGTCGGGCAGGCTTTCTCCCTATTGCCGCACACCTCGCACAACCTCCGGAGCCAACAAAGAGACATTTTCCTTTAAAGTTGAACGCAGGCGATATGTGCAAGTGATATAGATGCAGAAAGTTGGCGCACACAGCGCGTGGTCGGGCCGAGGCATAAATTCACGATCGATAATCGTTATTTGTACGAGAGTCGACGCATGTGCGGAAAGAGCTTGGGGCCAACGTGAATGATTGCACGACTCGCCGCGAGCGTAGAGCGAGATGCATTCGTTAAATTCCTCGCTCGATCTCCCGAGCAATATTGCAGCTGGAGGATGGCCTGAAAGTGAGTTACACCTGTGCACGCTCGAGACTTTTTTCATCTCGCATTCGTCGAGCGCTTATGATTACGCTGCTGGGAATTTGAGTTTGGTAAGACCGAGTAATAGACAAAAATGACGCACATCTCGCTAGCGCTGCCGCGCACACGCGTAAATCATACTCCGAGTGTACGCGTTACCTCGTCATAGAGTCATTAGAGACAATTATATCGCGGTCGTGTGTGTTTCGGACAACCGCGTCATAATGACCGTTTGCCGAGCCGCTGTTGAGTCTCGCGTTTCTTTTTATTCCTTTCCATTTTCTATACACGCATTCTCTCGACGCGATATCGATAGACACGTGCTAACGCCTAATGATCGACGGAAATAGAATTATTTTCACACCCCAAGGGCGCCTCTATCAGAGATATTGTAAAAAATAAATACCAAATTGCCGCGCACTGCGGGGAACGCCGAATTCATCGCCGTATCGCGCACACTGTAATTAAACTTAATCGCTGTATCCTTAGTCGATAAACCTCTTCGTCGTTATTGTGCCTTTTGTGGCAAATGGTCCCACAAGGTTGGACGGAAACATTGGGGAAGTGATCGAACAAAAAAATTTAGCGCTACAAAATGGCTGGATCGACGAGCTTTTTTTTTGTTTAATTCAATAAAATTTGCTTCGACGAAGGCACTTTTTTTCTGCAAATGTAAAAACGGATGGTTTAATATTGGGAATTTTTACACGAGTGTATTAAGGCGAATTCGTTCGCGCAAGGAGAGCGAGATATATTCGCCGGTTTCCTCTCCGTTTTTTTACTCTTCTCTGTCTTCCTCTCTCTCTCTCTCTCTCTCTCTCTCTCTCTCTCTCTCTCTCTCTCTCTCTCTCTCTAACCATCCGTTGGTCTTCCGTGAAGCGTGTATCCGTTTCCGGTGGCGAGTCGAGTGGACTTTCGACCAGTGTATGCGTGCAAAAGGAGAAAAATCAGTCGGCCAATCATCGTCATCATCATTTTCATCAGCGCAGAGGACACTCCGGTCAACGTGGTAAGCGCGGATAATGCACGAGCGATAATTATGTAACGCGGAATCGTGAGGTATGATCGAATCACGAGTCTGCTGCATGTTTTTCTGGCTCGTTGCACGCGAGATTCGAGAAAGATCTATGGATTTTTATTCTATTATATGTTGTTACCCTCTCGAAGGACCTTGACCAGACGACTGCAACGTTGTATTACAAAACGCGCGTTAGCCACGACATGTGCGGAGACGCTCCCATCCGAGAGCGATCTTTCAAAATTATTATTATTTTTGGCCTTGTGTTATTTACCAATATAACAGAGCAGGCTATTGTCGGATTTAAATGAGCGAAAATACAATGCCAGCATCGTTTTAAATTAACAATTTTAAGAGAACAACAAATTAATCCTTTTACTCCACACTTGGAAGAATGTTTTTCAGCGAATTTGGAGGAAGGTGGAACACGGTACCAATTATATGAAAAAAGAGGGATTTTTATGAAAATTGGCAGATACGGTAGAAAGCTTGTAAACTATTTGCTCGCGAAATTTTAACGGGTTCGACCCCACCGTTTCTGAGAAAATTCAATTAGTTTTTTACATCGGATTTTATATAAAAGGGTAAAGAACGCAAAAAAACTTTTTCATCTAAAAGTACACAAATATCATATTTTTTTCATGTAAATTGAGAAGCTCTCACCGCCTGCCCCGCAAAAGAGGCACCGTTCTACCTTAAATAATCTCTGGATTAATGTTTGCTACAATCGCAATAAACTTTGGCAAAGATTCCAGTGGAACGAAGCAAAGTAACCGGAAAATTGGCTACCGAGTTTTCCCTCGAAAGTCTTGAAACGGGATACGAGCGCGGATCGCGGTCGGTGATCCGCGGGTGGGCGCGAGGCATTTTAATTTATAAAATTGGCACGATCCATCGGTCCATTGCACGTTTACACGGCGAGTTACATGTCGAAGATCCTATCGTGGGTGTACACGACGAAAGATCGAGTCGATGCGCGCGGTGCGTCTCCGCGTTATATAAGACTTGAAACGTGTTTGCCTGCAGGACTCTGTCCCGGTCGCCTTCTCGCTCGCACGCAAGCTCTCTCCGCTGCGGCGGAGCAGGTCCATTAAATTGTATGTAGATTCCGCGCGCTCGAAACAATGGGGGAACCCACGACGACGAGGGGCTGGGCCTCCGCGAGGAGGCCATTCACGCCCGTTGTGGATCAATGCTCGACAAAATGTAGCGCCTCTTTCTCTCGAAGCAGGGCCAGTTGAAGACTTGAATATCTACTTCCTGGATCGAGATTAAGACGAAAAGATTGCAACATCGAACAACGCTTTTGCTCCTATTTTAAGCTCGTTGTTTAAGGACGTTCGTCCAGCTTCGAATCAACGAAAATATACTTTCGAATGAATTCGAATGAAATGATGAAGCCAACAGAATCGACTGTCGAAATTTCGAGCCCTCAAGCTTCCATAGAATCGAATAAAAACAGATTTTCTAACTCAACTCGAACCCTCGTTCGTTTCTGTGCCTTTTTTTATTATTTTCCACACGAACGTTTTCAATAAAAATTTCTCTAGTCGCTAAAAAATATGGAAAAAACTATTGAACGAGTTTGTAAAATCAATTCAACACTCTCGAGGTTTGTGCCAAGTGAATTTGTCCGCAGAAGGAGGTGAAACTTAATACTTAATATCTTCGGGGAGATTCGAGAGCTTGAAAACGAGGCAGAGATTCAACCGGGTCTTGAATTCGGCCGTCGGTCACGAGGGCAGGGAGCGTTGTTGAGAGCCCTCGAAAAACGAAGGTTGAGAAGATCGCGTGATGAAATTCACTGGGCGAGTACGTCGAAGGAGGATCGTCCATCATGGTCCGTAGGCGAGGGTTGAATTTCGAGTGGATACCGAATAAAAGGGATGGAGAAGAAAAAGAGACGTGTACGTGCTCCAGAAAGGAACACGCGAAGAAAGATAATGCGGTGTCTGGCGCACGTGCATCTGCGGACACCATGCGGACTGACCCCCGCCAAGAGTCGTTGTAACGGGGCGAGAGAGAGGAGCAGGAGCGGCGTGTACGAGCGCGCGGCGTCGAGCGAATATGCTTCGCCAGGATTATAGTCCGGCGGTCAGCGGGAGCTGGCGAACGGGGGGTTCCCTCGATAATAATTATTTGCGTACTGAGAGAGAGAGAGAGAAAGCGAAAAAGGGAGTGCGATAGGTCGCGAACGCGCGAGTAACGCCCGCGAATGGTGAGCGCAGAGAGAAAAGGGAGCGCTGCAATTTCTCGGTGATGTACGAGACTCACGTGTCTTGGATGTGGTCGATGCAACCGGCAAATCGGGCCTTAATTTATATTGGGAATAAAAGGATTGAGAGAGGGAATCGTGAATTCACGAGGGCACGTAGTACACGTTATAAAATGTTCGCCACGCAGCCCCTGGCTCCGGACGTCCCTTGCCCGAGTACACGTGAGTTTGCATGCAAACCTTCGAGAGCCCAACAGCGAATTCTGTGCCTTACGATATACTTCATACGTATGCGTACATGCGGATTTATATCGGCGCATATATACTAACGAAAAGCGTGTAGCGGGGATTCTCTTCGGAGATTGTATGGCACACTTGGACTCATCCTCGTACTCTCGTCCTCGGTATTGAGAGTGGTCAAGAATTTTTGTTGAGCGAATTTACGACGGCGGGCGCGGCGATGCAAGTGCACTCGAGCAGCAGCCTCTGGCTCGAAAAACTTTTCCTCTTTTCTGCTCCTCCGCGCGGGCTCGCCTCGTTCGTCGTCGTCCGAGCCATCGCCCGTTGTTGTTGTTGGTATGCGTTCCGAGTCATCGGCTCTCGCACACGCACGCTCGACAGCCCCGCCGTGCAGCGTCGAGTGGCAGCGCTTTTATATTTCATTCTCATTTTATATTCTCCCTCCCCCCTCCTTTTTCTTGCCTCATATTCCACTATTCGCCGCAAGAGCAGCAATAAAACTTTTACCGCTCCCAGTACTCGGCGGCGTGCAAATGCTCCATCGCTTTTTATCCAACCGCGATGAGAGCGTCGTCCCATGAAGCTTCACTTCCAGCGAGCTTCTTCTCTTATCTCCGATTTCGCTGGCGGGGGGAACAACGAGAGCAAACGTCGCGCGTTAAAACTTCCGAGCGCTCGCTGAATGCGAAGGTGAACGAGCTTTCCCATAAATACACGTCCGCGCGGATCCACGTGTATTTATATTCGCGGAGGGATAACGATCAAGATCATTGACTCGCCCGGGGCGATCGCGCGTCAACGTAATACGATCTCCGCACCAGTCGAGAGATCCACTCTCTCACTCGATATGGAGCGCAGCTGCATTCTTGCCCTTTCAAGCACCAACTGTTACCACAACAACAGTAACAACACTAAAGAAAACAACCAACTTTTTAAACTATTGCTTGTCAACAAGGAACTATAAAGACGATTTCAAAAACCAAATGGTTGTTTCGAACAGAAGCGAGCCTCCTCGATGCCAGATAAAAATTTGAATTTTTCAATGCAAAACGAAATGAGCTATCGAATCGCTTCTTTGACGGATCGTTTCTGTGTCAACCGACCCCACGGTCGGGCCAAGTTGGCACTATTTTTACCTGATAATCAACTACGTTGTAGTGACATTTATAAAAATGGCTTATCGATATTATTTATTTGATGATTCGAACAATAAACACAAAATGTTGGCATAAGTGAGTTAAAGATCAGTTTTGTTCACGAGTGTGAGAAAAATAAATATTTGATCCTCATCCTCGTCATCACACAGTCAGAGTTACAGTTTCTACGCACACATAGAATATTATGTTTCGAGTGGCACACCTCGAGCAGGACCATTTAGTCGACCCATGTGTCAAACAACCCCGTACCACTGTTGGCTTACTCACCCCACAATGTTTTTTTTTAGCAACAAAATGTTCTACCAGCAAATTATAGTGATAATTGAGAAAAAATACAATGCACAATTGTAGTTCAATATATATGTGACTTTCGTGCAGAGGATTATAGAAATAATTGGAAAAGAATTGAAGGCAGCAAGAGACAGATAAGATTTTATCAACCCGGCGTGTATTTACATTCCGTAGTTTGGATGTTATTGTTTATTATTCAACTTGCCCCGTTGGCCAACTAAATTTTCAATTGTTTTCACTGCGATCCCAAGACGACGGTTTTAAGGGCTTTTCTCCGTGAGCCCTCGAGGGGTCCGGGAGAATTCTGACGACCCGCCCAGTGAATTTGTTCCTCTCTACAAAGCTCGACAAACGAGACCAAAGTAAAAATGAATCGTTCATTCGTTGTTCTACGAATAAGAAAGTTCGAGGATGTCGGAGTGAGAGCTCGGTGCTGAGACAGCGAAATGTGAGTGTGCTCTTTAGTTAACATTCGCACACAAATGAAACACATAGTAAGAATATATCGAGAGGGTGATATCGTGAGATTGAGAGACGAGGAAACGCGATTCGAGTACGAGATGAGCGCTAATAGCCTGCAGTGTACAGAGATCTGTACACATATCTGCAACGGAGGTACAGCGATCGTGCTTATATATATGAGACACGAGTGATTCTCTAACGGTATGGAGCAGGCTTGGCGAACCCAGCAGGCGGAGAAGGCGCTTATCTCTCCGAGTTCTCTCGCTCCGCGCGAGCATCTTTCCTCCTCGGTTCGCCGGGCATTAGCGCGCGCTTACGGGGACGACTCTGCTTCGCGAGATAGCGCCAAGTAACCGTGCAAGCTTTCCTTTTTTCATTCGCGCGCAGTTGCGGATTTAATCTTTGCAGTGCGCACGGAGAAATTCTTCCTATTTCGATTGGGCCTATCGGGCGATATACGTAGAGAGAGAGAGATGTAGGTGATACTCGATATTATGCGAGATAGCAGAAGCAATTAGCCGAATTACTAATTGCCTTGGAAGATACACTGCGGAGATACGCGTATTCGGGGCGAGACGCGCTCCCATCGGGAAACATTTTTAAATGAAATTCCATTCGCACGGATTTCACCAAGATATTCGACAGGTTTTTTAAGCCGAATGCGCCGAAGGTGATGAAAACGATCGAGAAGGAATTAAGGGGGTTCGAGATCGAAAGTGATTCGCACGAAATCAGAGACTCTCGCTTTTTATCGTATCTGCGATTTTCAGATTCTACACAACCACCGCGGCCCCTGCTCTCCTCGATGCATAAAAGTACACAAAAACCTCGCGGACAGTTACGCGTATCCGGCGTGCAATGCGCCGGGAGAGCAGGGACAAGCGGAAAGCGGGGTATGTTCACCTCGGAGGCGAACTTTCAAGGCCGTGACTCAAGATCAGGGTCCTGGGAGCCAGAACCTCAGCGGGATTAAAAAGTGTGTGCTCGCATGTGAGAGAAAAATATCGAGGCAGAGAGAAATCAGCTCGGATATGGAGGTGTCCCGCGGCCATTGATTCCGCTGCTCTCGAGTCGTTGCATCTCGCGAAGAGCTGAATCACATAACAAGCGGCGAGTACGTGCGAGCGGACAGATCGATGCTCCGTGTCGTGTCGGCCGAGATGAGCAGTACTGGATAATCGGGGGCGCGGATCGATCGATTTATTCCGTAACGTGAATTGATTTGGAGCGCAAAGAGCATCGATCCTCGGCGAGGGATGTTGCCGGAAGAGAGCAGGCGGCGCGGCGTACATCGCGACGTCGATTTCATCGACGCGCGATGCATCGCGGCGAGCGAGAGGAATCGCTCGGCCGCGGCCGCGCATAATACGCGCGGCGAGGTGAAAAGATCGAGCGTATAACGCGCAGGGCGAGCCGGGCGGGGCGCGCAGGGAGGGATAATTTACACGGGACGTCGTTGCTTCTGCCGGGAGGTATACGAGCGCAGAGCAACCGAGAAGGCGAGCTCTCTTCCGGCATGTGCGATGCGCCTCGGCTAACGAGACCACGCGGTCCTGGTATATGTACACGGCCGTAGGCGCGTCTGCGAATCTGTGGCGAGCACGACTCGGGGATCCTATCCAAAGACGGGGAGAAAATAAAAATGTTTTCTCCTGTTACATAAAGGTGCGAGGGGAGTCGGGGGACGGGAGGCGCGCCACACAGACCGACCTACGGCTCTCCCGACGCGCCTTCTTCCTTTTACTCTTCCGTGTCTGTTTTCATCGCATTGATACCGCGAGAGGAGAACGATCGATCCACTTCTCGCAAGCCCTCCCTCCGCGTGCGTGACTATTTCCCACTCGGGAGGGAGAAAAATCTGTTATGGGAGGAAGCGAAATGAGAAATGTACCCGGCGCGGATCCGAATGGCTCATTTCCCGCGGGATGCTAATCGCAATAGAGACCCCAACGGGGGGGGGGAATAAAGTTTGAAAAATCAGCGAGCGAAACTCGACGCGAGCCTCGTTGTGTCGTTGGCCACTCGAGCGGGGTCTTGGAAACGTTTTTTCACATTTATCGAGAATTTCTTCGATCGAAAGAGAGAATCGCTCGGAGGCTTTTAACTGTAAGTACAAGCCATTGTTTTGTTTTCGTACACCCTCTTCGTCTTCGGGCCGTGCGACAATGTCGCGCGTACGCTCGTGTGTACTCGCCTAGAACTGCGCTGGGCTCCGGAGCGACACGCGGCGAAACGTTGCTCGAGAAAATAAAGAGTACACGAGAGGGAAAAGATCCCTATTGTATTTCTCCGGTAAGAGTATATCGCGCGATACTCGCTTGGCGAACCTCCCAACGCGACAAGATGATGCATCGGTGTGACTCTCGGGCGAGCACGCTCCCTCAACTTATTCCTTTTCCTCGCGCGCATGTTCCTTCGCTCCCAGGACCGAGTCATCGAGTAACCCTTCGAGAGACCGCGCTCCTTTGCCTGCTTTGGGTTCACCTCCCAAAAGTGGCACGAGTCTGGGACCCCGAGTCCCTTGTACGACCTCCGGCGCGAGCGTACATTCCCCTCGGGGAGATAAATTCTTCGGGGACCATTATTGTACTTCACGGTCCCACGGGCCGACGTCTATCTTCCCCTCTCATCATTTTATCACTGTCTTCGAAGCTCCAACTCTCTCGGGACGGAGCGAGGGTGGTGAAAGAAGCGCGTGCATCGGAGGGCCCTGCAGACTCGTCGCGATAGGCAAAACCATCTCGGAGGAGCCGTCCGAGTTCGCTCGAGAATTCTCCGTCCTTCCACAGTGCGCGGGCGCATGCACGCACGCATATTCCGGCAGCTGGTTATAAATCGCAGATCAATATCTCGACAAAGGAGTCTCGAGATAGGGAGGAAGCTGCGCCACGGTGCGGTTGCCACGCGGCGACGTGAGTTCGAGCAGACGCGGCTCTTCCGGCGAGCGATGACGGATAAAAAGGCGCAAAAACATGCGGCGCGCTCTCCGCGCCCGGGGAGGATCGCAGATCGAAAGTTCAATACTCGGAGACGAGTCGGCGATCTCGCGGAGCTCCGTGCGCTCGGCAACGGACCAGAGAATATCGAATTACGTGCGTGCGAAACACCGAAGTCAAACGAAGGCGGGCGAGGGACTACACACACACACCCTCGTGACTTTCCGCGCTCGCGGGTACCGACTCGCCGCGGTGTGATTCTCAAGATTTATCGAAACTCTTCGGCATTAGATATGCCTACGTGCGCGCGTGTATTCGTACTCCAGGCACCTTATGTACCGACATCGAGAGCTTTGAATCCTCGAATTTAATCGCGAAGATGCAGCGTCCGAGAGCCCCGCGTCGACACGCGAAAGCATCCTCTGGATATTTCCGCTCTTGCATGTACACCCGGATAATTTATGCTGTTTGTGGCGGTATAGTTGATGGAATTTTATTCTCGGGACGAGTGCGAGAGAGCGGAAGGCACACCTTTTTTCATATACAAAAGCGTGCGCGAAGAGCGCCGAGCATTTCGGGCACAAGGGCCAAGCCCTTAACCGTTAACGCGTGTAGCGATAAATCCTGCTGAGCCGGCAACACGCCCACGATATTCCAGCCCCGCGGTGATCATTCTGCCTGATTTTTAGCTATACTTTTTTCTCGTACTTTTTATTATCGTCGTTTTTAACGAGGCGAGTGTCGAAAACGGCGCGCAGCCTGGGCTTCCCGGGGGGAAAATCATCGAGTTTATTCGATTTTGAAATTGAAATAATTTATAACGCGCTCGAAATGTGGCGCGCAACGAGCGCGAGGGCCGATGAACGATGCCCCTCGAATATCACGGGATCCGAGAACCGCTCGCGGTTTCTCTCCTCGGCCGGAAATCTCACCGACTGGAACCAACACCGCCAGGCGGCACCGGCACAGGAAGATGCGCTCCACGGCGCTCCTCGCGTTGCCCTCTCTCTCTCTCCATACCCGTACCGGATTCTCCTCGAGAATATAAAATAAAAGTGAGAATCGCGCCGAGGGAATACACAACGGAAGGAGAGGCGGAACGCTCGTCGCATCGCGTTTTCGATTTTTTTCGATTATTGAGAAAGAGCGAAGGAGATCCGAGAGAGAAAAGAAGAAGCATCGTGTTCGGGAAATTCGTGGCGGCAGAGACCGAGATTTAAGGCAAGCGGTTAAGAACAATACCGAGTAATCGTAAATTACCGAGCGAGGTTCTCGCTCCTCGTCCCGCCATTTTGCTTCCCTCCCCGCGCCCACGGACCTGCCTCGAAGTTATTCCATTCGCGCGAAGCTCTCGGTGGCCAGGAGAGCCGAAAAAACTTTGCGACTCAAATAATCGAGGAAAAAGTGACTGAATAGCTGGACACTTCCGTTCCTCGTTGAGCGTTTGGCAAAAAGAGTTGGCGAACCTCCCGTAGCAAGGGCTCCCTCGCAGCGTTCACCTCGCGGCATTCGCCAGGCCGCATCTACCAAGAATCTGCATGCCGTAATGACTTCCTGCCGTAACAGCAGCAGCCGCAACAGTGCATGGATAAAAGAGGCTCTTGCGGCCGCATCCTTCACCACCTTTTGCAGCCCGAGGTGTATAGCTCGCCTCGAATAAAAGTACCGCCACTTTGATGCATGTACATACGTAATCGTGGCGTACTCTACGAGGCAGCCGTCTCGCGTCTATCTGCTGGTTGACGCTCGAGGCAGCCTTTCCTGCGTGCGTATACAGAGCGTGAGGAATCGAGTGTCGCTTCTCCCTTGCTCGCGATAAGAGCGAATCTTTCGCTCTTTCGCTCTCCTGCCTCGCCTGCAGCTTTTTAAACTGCCGAGGAGAATGAGCGCCGCCCGCTACGACGCGGGACGTTGACGGATGATGAGTCACGTATGGGTGCCCGTCCGCGTCCCCGGCCCCCCTCGAATCTCGTGCCGGAGGAAAGCTGCGACGAAAAATCGAGCCGTAATTACGGGACGACGCGGCGCAAGCTTCTCAACTTCTCTCGGAACGATCTCCATGGATTTTGGCTGCAACTTCCATCAGCTGCGAGGTTCTTCGCAGCTTAAAGTGCCTCCGCGTACGCAAAGTCGCCCGCTGAGCGCATACGAACTTCCGCAGGAATTTGGCTTCCGGCGAGCCTTCCCGGTCGTCGAGGGAAGCTGCTAAATTCGCCATAAACGCGGTGGCTGGAAAATCCGGGAGAGCCGGGCCAGCGGAGGTGCGGCTCCCTCGACGCCGAGTCGTTGATCCCCAGAGCCGTCGTCGTTCCGCTGGCTTGAGACGACATATGGCGTACGCGACGGCGTACATGCTACGCGCGGGCTTTATGTACCGTCTTCTTGGACGTGAGCATGCAGCGGAGAAGCATCTTGAGCTGTGCTGCTGCAGGTATATACAGAGAAGGGGGAGTTGTAACGGCAGAGGGAATGATCGAATGGCTGGGGAAGCGCAGCAGCAGCAGCGAGTACAAGAGGACGAAGACGAGGACGCGTCTCGTACTGCAAAGAGTTAGGCGCGAGGCGCGCTCGTTTAACTAGCCCCGGATACTTTGCTGCTGCCACCGCAGCAGCTGATGTCCGGCATAAGTGCAGGAACGCTGCAGCGCGAAACTCTTGATGCGCGAGCGAGTCCTCGGGAAGCGAGAGCGCATTTGCGGGACGCGGCCGGGAGCGGGGAGAATAGAAATAAGGCGGAAGATACGCGGCCCGGGAGGATAAAAATATCGGAGAATTGCCGACGGGAGAAGAAAACGACTCGACGTACGCGTTTATTTTAATTGGAAGCACGCCACTCGCTTCTGCGGCTAAGAATTTCTCGGAGATTCGCATTTCATGCGCTCCTTCGGCCTTCTCTCATTCGGAGGCACAGATTTTGCTTACGGACAGTATTTTTCACCGGGTTCGAGGAATCGCTGTGCGAGGAAAAGATCGTCGAACGACTTTTTATCTGCTCGGTCATAGCCACTGAAAAAAAATCGCGAGAATGGGCATTTGAAACCGACGCGCAAACTTGATATCGCTGCACGGCCACACGTTTTGATATTTCGTCATTAAATACTCAAAAGCAACGGGGTCGCGCTTGCGGTATTATCCGGGTGTGTAATATTTATTTCAAATTCTTCCTTTCTCCAGCTGCTCACGGGCGCGCTTGCAGCAGCTTCTCCCTCTCTCTCATTTTATGATTCAACACCGTAAGATTCTGGCTAGTTTTTCTCGCTGTGAGTCGTCGATGGGCAGGGACCTCTCGTAAAAGGTGGCGAGCCGTTAACGCCAGCAGCGCACCACCGCAGGCTCCGGTGAAATTCTTTCTCCCTCTCGCGAGGACTCGCGCTCGAGGAACGCCTCGGCCTCGCCGCGCCGCGACGTTCGACGTTTCCTCGAAGCAGCAGGCGTCCCTGCGCCGATGAGAAATCCCGGGACGCAAGTGGAATCGTGCGAATCCCCGGAGCTACGGAGCGTTCTGAGAACGGCTGATAAATGTTTTCCAGAACTCAACTTCGCTCGTTCCGTTATCAAAATTCCCCACTGACTTTGGCCTTTGAGTCTTAAACGCGTCAGAGAATTTCGGATAGTCGCTCGAGTTCGAAGGAAGAAGGTAGCGCGAGTCGGTCCGCTCTACAATCCAGTCGGCGTTGAATCCGACGTACGCGCAGGCTACTGCTCCGAGCACGGAGGCGCGGGATAACTTTCCTCTCGTTCTGGCGAGCGAGCGCGCGCTCCGCCGCCATGACAGAGCCGGCTATTAAAGTGATTACGGTGGTGGGTACCCGTAAAGCAATTATTATAGGGTCCGCATTAACATTTATTCATTGCATCGAAGAGTCCGCTCCGTGCGAGGTCCTCCCCACTGTACGCGTAACCGAGTGTGTTGGTGCACGCTCGCGATGTACAACGCGTGTACGTACACCCAGAGGGAACGGAGCGCTGGCTCGCGCGGATGGGAGGAGAGCCCTCATGCCTTATACATGACTGGTAGCTAGAAATCCTCGCAAGACTGCTTTTATGGCTGCGGCGCGGATAATGCGACCATAAGCCGGGTGTATGCGCTACTCGGGCTCCGCATCCTCTACTGCGACTCCGGGGGATAGGTGAGAAAAAAGAAAAAGCGAGCATTCGCCTCTGAGAATCGATAAAAACGACGCGGACTCGGGGAACGAAGATGATTTTCCAGGAGAGTGCTGGAAATCGCTTTTGATGCTTCTCGTGAAAAAGGTACTTGGAAAAAGTGAAGAAAAGGAAGCTCCGCTGGAAAAGTCGCCACGGGGATTCCGATTTCAATTATTGAGCTCTCGACGCCCCGTGGTTCGATGAAGGGAAATGCAAATTCTGCTTAAATGCTCGAGTCCCTTGAGCTCGCGCTGATGTCGATCGTAGTCAGAGACGAATATTTGATTACGGAACCGAGCACAAACACAGAAATCCACTCGAAAACGACGAGAAAACTGTCCAAGATTCCCTCGCGGGATGCAAAAGTAGCTTGTGCCCAGCGGGGACAGAGCGATGGCAGAAAACATGCTACTACTACTTTTCAGTTCTATCAACACGACTCTCGAATCTACCGGGGAAGAGAGAACGCCGGAGAAGCGGAGAACTCGCAGCCGGGAAAATTTGCGTTTCACGCATTGTTGAGCTCGAACGTTGAATATAAATAGTCAGAAACTCCTGATGCAAGATGTATGCAGGCGGGTTCGAGAAGTGTCTACCGATAAGAAGATGCGGGCCATGCGGGAGAGGATTAGCAAATGTTTTTCACGCTCGCGTGTATCCCGGAACTGATTCCAGTGCGTCGATCCGATCGAGGGATCGTGATAATTTTCAAACTGTCGCCATCTTCGTTTGAGAGAAATTCGTACGGAAAAATCGATGAAAAAATTTCTAATGTTTTCTAATGAGTCGACCGAGGATCGCGATCTTTCAGTAAAGTGGAAAAAATATTATTTGGATGCAGGACAAAAGCGAGCAAACAACGACGTTCGACGTGCCTTCGACATCGCTCAATAATTGACAAAGGAAATTTGCCTGCTTTCATTGAAGGATGATGACGAATTGAGAGTGTATCGCGTGCCTCTCATCGCCGTGGGCTTCGACGTGCAGCACAGTGAATACCTGCGAGCCCGGTGACGAGGAAAGCAGGCTCCGATACGCTGTGTGCGTGCGTACACGGAACATGCTCGGAGTATTGGACAAGAGAGTTATGAGCGCGTTCGCGAAGAACGCGTACCGAATGTGCATACGCGCAATATCGAGTCCGCGCGTGCATCGATGCACGTTCGAGGCGAAGCTGCTGTGCGAAAGTGGTGGGATTTGCCAAGAGCTCAATTTCGTTCGCGTTCCTCAGCCAAAACGCATGAATGACCATGCAGCGATCCTTCAACTGCCCGAATCAACGGCATCGGCGATCTCGAGACACAATTTCAGGGCTTTTAAGGTAGATCATGCCCGAGGAATCGTATTTTACGGGTGTCTAAATTGGATCGATTTTTACTCCCAATTAAAAACATGATCATTTTAAATTAATCTCGGAGTTATCAATTCGAAATTGTAAATAAATTTTTCCAACTTATTTTCTGGCGAATGAAATTACAAGCCATTCATTAATCGGGGACCCATCACTGACCGAACCCGGAAAAAAGTATTAATAAAAAGACAGAAGGCTATGACAGGAATGGGCCAAACCAAGATGAAACGAAATGCCGAAATAAGCAAATGTGAGGTTACACGAGTGCTCATTACCGCAATCTTTAACGCAATGTATCTTCGTTACTAGTAAGACAATCTTCTCGAATTTTTTCCCAGACCTTCAATCTATACTTAAGCGTTCATTCGTTATATGAAAAGATGAACGATTTTTTAAACGAACCCTTTAAAATTTGATATGTGTGTGTGAGTCGACTACCCATCAAAACTCTATAAATTTCAAGATATTGAGGAAAATCGTTTCGTGCCTGAGCAACCTTAAACATTTATTCCAACAAAGTTCCCCGCACCATGGCCTCGAGTAATCAGGCTCGCAGTCACATTTCCCTCTGTCCGAATCTATACGTACAAACGCACGAGAGGGCGATCCTTCGATCAACAACAAACGCGTGCAGCAGAGCCCAGACTTTCGGTCGATCCGTCGAAATCCATAGGACGGACTTTTATCACCGGGATTCCACCGAGTTCGTTCTGATGGCAGCCGCGCGAGGGGGGGGGGGGGGACGAGAGGTAAAAAGTGAAAGTCACTTTGTTCCTGGGAGCTATATCGCGCTGAAAGCATTTCTATGTCTCTTAGAGCGAGTCTATGTGTCGTGTGTATGGGAAACGAAGAGTCGGTGGCTGAATGTGCGCGGGGACGGCCCGCATTCGCGCACGGTACATCCTACAAAGGGTATGTAACAGGCTCTCCGTGCACGCGGCGAGCTCACTCGAATATGTGTTTAGCCGGTCGGTGCAGCTAATGAATTTAGAGGCGGAGGACAATCGGTATTCGTCGAGGCTTTTGAAGCTTTGTAATTATCGCGTTTCCGCCTCTAGGAAAGGCGGTGTCACTGCGTAATACACAATTTGAGAGTATCATGATTTACAATATTCGACTAAAGAGATAAAAAAATAAACGGTTTGGGAGTCGGAGCGAAGGAAGTGGGGGAATCCGGAGTCGTCATCCTCGTGGGAACAATTCCACGATTACGTGACGGTCAGGATCGCAAAACACTGCATTTCAGGGTGTTAAACAAACTCGCGAGCTCCGCCGAGCAGGGACGAATGAGTTTTACGCTTATTTAGTAAAGGTGCGCGCGGCCTGGATGAGGTAGAAAACGAAACATTAATTGCTCGGGGACAGATCCTTCATTACTTACGAGCGGGGCGAACGTCTCGCAGCCTCGCATTTTCGCCTTCCCGTTTCCGTCCCCCCGTCCACGCCTGCGCTCGCTCTTTATACACTTTGGCGAATGAAGTAATGAGATAATTTGGTTACAAACCACATCCCAATGGGCCCCTGTGGCGCGAGAATAAATTTACTTGTGTATATTTACGGAGTTGCGCAACGAGCGAGAACTCCCGACTCTCAAGGCTACCGCGCGCGCGAGCGCGCGTGCGCGAGACTCTCGCAAAGCGTTGTTTTCTATACCGATATATTTTCCGGAGTATGCAATGCCATGTGCGTTTTAATGCTCCCGTAATTACCGAATTCATTGTGTCCCCCGCGAGAGGCCGGAGAAATTTTTGTGCTCTAAACATTTTCTTATCCCGAGGTAATAATGAACCGTTATTTTCAGACAAATAGACTTCGAGTGGACAAACGCGCAATTACGTCTGCCATTGCCGAGAATTTCTACACGACCAACGACTCGCGTAGAAACAACAAATTACTGTTCCAGCTCTTTTCTCTCCTGGGCCGTACTTTTTTCTGCAGTTTGACTCCCCCCTCGGCGAGTCGATCAACTAATTGAGTTTATGTCCAGGAGGAGAATATTAACGGGAGTTTAAGCAGCCGTGAATGTCCGCAGCAATTAAAGTATCGAGTAGTAATTATCCGGCGTCAGTAATTCCACGCCTGGAGCCAGAAAATGCTCTTTTGGCTGATGCGCAGCAGACGAAAAGGTTAAAAAATCTTGAGGAAATTCGGAAAACGAATTAATCGAAATTTCATGAATTTATTTGCCCCCAGGAAGATCGAAGGGCTCGACATAAAAAGCTCAATGAATAATAACTGATCGTTCGAGTTGGTGTGCGCAGAGCGAGTGCATGTATCGAAGACCGGATACCTGAATAAACCATATCGTGTTTCCGGTGCGGAGAGAAGCGCGATTTTCTCACGAGCGGTTGGATCGCCGAGGATCTCTCGAGGGAAGAGGCTTGATGCGAACGTACCTGCAACAAGAAAAGAGGAAAAACCGGACTTTAATTAGACCAACCGGAGTAAAGAGAAGCAGCGGAGGGAAGCTGCAGCGATGCTTCTCCCTGCGTGTGTTGTTGCAGTGCAGTTGCCAGTGTCGTAGCTCTCGCTCTCTCGCCCTCCCTTTTTCTTTAGACCGGGAATGAGCGGCCTTATAGATCTCGTCATAAGAGCTCTCTCGGGGTAGACCGCGGCGCTCTCCGCGGACTCACGCGAAAGAGCGTGCATTATAACCCACCGGGAGATTCGTACTCTCGCTCTATCCATATATAAATATAAAGAACAAGCCCCAGGCCAGTATACATCCCTCTGATGGCTTTTGTAAATAGTTTTGCGATCGTGCCCGCCGCTCTCGCGGCTTGTGTGCGGCCCGCGCAATCAAGCCAACGTGGAATCGTGTTAGTGTGTTATACTCCTGTCCGCGGGAGAATCATCGTATTTTAAGGCATTTTTACCTCGAACGAAACGCCGTTTCGCGCTCGGAATCGCCGCTTAAATAGACCAAACATACCAGCGAGGAGAGGGCTAAATCCACGCGGGTATAGGGAACTTAATCTTTATCGCTTCTGTAAAGTGCGTACTTTCAATGGAATTCTAATATTACATGCCAATGTTCGATCCTCTCGAGGAGAGCATTAACATTTTTTTACTCGCATGAGTGCAGCGATTCTTAAGGCTTGTAGTCGAGTGCAATACGCTCGTGGAATTGGCCTTAAATCGTTCGATCGAATCAAACACACTGGTCGGACCTCTCCATCTCATTTACTTCGACTCAAACTGTTTTCTGTTGATCACCCTCTGATTATAATCGTTAATTATCGAGCCTCGCTCTGTTTAGATGCAATTAATGCTCCAGCCAGGAGACGCTATATGTGTTTTAGGGTAGCTCACGCACGAAATGATTATCCTGAAAATCTTGAAATTTACGGAGTTTTTATGGGTAGTCGATTCACACGCATATCAAATTTAAAGGGTTCGTCTTATTGGTTATTGAGATAAACGTGCTCAAATATAAAGGCAAAACACAGGGTTGGGACTATGCGTTGAAAATCGTTTATCTTTTCATATTACGAATATGAATGCTTCTTGCGAAGTTTATGAAAAACGTACACAATAACAATGAAGTCTATAACGAAGGTTTGGAAAAAAATTCGAGACTATTTTCCTACTATTAATAAAAATATATCACCTTAAAGATTGAACGAACTCGTACAACCTCGCATTTGCTTGTTTCGGCATTTTGTTTCTTCTTGGTTTGGCCCATTCCTGTCATAGTCTTCTATCTTTTTATTAATACTTTTTTCTCGATCTATTTCCCGTTGCGTTTTCCCTTTGCGCTCTCTAATGCGATTTTTTACGCGGGACGAATGAAATTTCGGGTTCGGTCAGTAATTTCATTCAAATTGATAACTCTGACGTTAATTTAAAATGAGTGTCTTTAATTGGGAGTAAAGATCGATCCGATTTAGACACCCGTAAAATACGATCCTTCGGGCACGATCTACCTTAACATTACTGCAACGATTGTGACAATTTCTGGTGAGTTTTGGCCTCGATTGATCGCGAAAATCCATCCGTCAATTTACAGAAGCTTCGCGTTGTCAAGTTTCTTCATAAATTGCTTACAGTTTTTCGAGAAAAAAAGTACACTCACGGGCCATCGGTACGGACGAGCGAGAAATGCCTCTTTGTGAGTCCAGTCGCGTGCTCGTCATCGTCCGCTTTTGCTTCGCGTACACGTACGCGTTACCGCGGCTTTCGCTATCACTCATTCTTTTTCTGCCGTTGACGTCTTCCGAGTACTGAAAATATCCTGGTTTGACTGCTTCCGAATAAAGAAGAAAAAACATCTTTGAATAAAAAAAAAGAGTATTTTGGAGCATGGACGCGTGTTTCGAGTCGTCCCGGACGGAGCACAAAGATAAAATCGTTCACAATTTCACTTTGAGGATCCGAGGGAAGTTCGACGACAATTTTTTTGCCAGTTCATCGACCACCATCTCCCGAGTTTCAGTGAGTAAAGAGATATTTAAAAGTTTCGTTTCCTGCTCATTGCACTGTCGAGAAAATGGTAATTCGACAATGCAGGCGCGTCGTAGAGGGCGTTTCTTTCCGTCAGAAAAATAATTTTCCCCTCCACCTATTTTCTAACTCGAATATATTTTTCCCCCGAAGCATCGAAGAAGACGAAAATCTCGCCAACGATCGGCATCCCTCGAATCTCGATGGCAAAAAAATGCTCGTCATGCTGCAGCGGATACGCACCGAGTCAAAAAACAAATCGCGATAACGCCGATCTCTTCGTTTTCCAATTGCCCGGGCCTAATCCCTCCCCGAGTCGCAATTACGAGGCCCGCCGCGGACGAGCCTGCTGCATGACGAGCCTCGATTCCAGCCTCGTAATAACCGGATAGCAGACGACGAGGAGCCCGGATCAGAATCTACGAAACTGATCCTCTCCCGTCGTCGTCTCTCGAACTCGAAGCCACAATTATTTCTTTTTGTTCCTCGTCGGATTACATGCCAGTTCACGTGGCCTCTGTAACGCTCCGGTTATGGCTCCAGTGAGATTATACACAATGGCCCAGGAGGCCATCAGCCGCGAGGCTGATTCTCAATCTCTCTTCAACTCGCGCCCATTTTCTCGTAAAACTGATTTGAATATTTCGCTTGCACGATCATTATTCGCCGAGGATGTTCCCAGTCGAATAAGAATTATGAAAATTTATGCGAATTTGCTGACGAATTGGATTAAATTTACCGAACATACCGCGTGATTTTTTCCAATTAAAGTTTCCGGACTTGGATGGAATGTTTACAGGCCAGGACAGCAGATGAAACGATCCGAGCGATTGAATTCGGAGTCGAAATTGACACTGGCCAGGAGCTGGTGCTCGCATGGCCAAAAATCTCAAAAACCGGGGCCTCCGCACTCGGTTCATTCCCATCCCAGCAGAGAATAAAGAACTTTGATGTCGCGATCCAAAAAGTAGCACGAGGCTGTTGGCTCGACCAAACGAAGCGCGGACACATGCGGAGGTTCGTTTTCCCAGATTTATCCGCCGAGCTGACAGAGAAGAGCGAGGCACGTACGAATATGCCTGAAAAGTGGAGAATACCGCGAACGCCAGAGCCGGGACGGGCTATTATTTAATTTCGCTATTTTGTCGCGTTTCTGACGATTTTCTCTCTTTTTCTTCTTTTATCCTCGTCCGCGGTAACACACCCGTTCGAGCAAACCGCGTAAGATCATAAAGCTTGGCTCTCGGAGGCGAGCACGATGTGAAAATATCCGAGAAACACCGGGTGTCGCGTTCATGTGTACCCACAATTAAGCACGTACGCTAGACGCGCACGGTGCTCCTCTCGTGTACGCCGGAGTTGTACTCGTACACACGCGCAATCTCCCGAGTCGGCAAATATATTTGAGAATTACCGTCAGTATTTTATGTGTACTTGCTTTCGTCCACGGACATATACGCGGCCGCGTAAGGAAGATCCTTCGTATATTATAACAGATTAGACAGTTTTAGCAGCGCGTTTTTCTGAGATTTATTATACTCGCTTTTCTCCGTAAAGTAAATTCTGTTATCTTTTTTTCATGATTCCTTCCATCATCCGCGAATGAGCCAGGCGCACGAAAAAGTCCATCGGTTCGTGCGCGATTAATGTTATTCGAGGAATATTTCACCGGCGTTTTTCCCCGCTGGACCCTCTGCCCACGATATCTCGTGAGATAAAGAGAATTAATTTCCTCCCCGCGGGCGAATATCTTTGTCGGAATATTATCAAGTATTTAAAGCGAACGGATATAGCCAAAGTTACGATCTCACTCGCAATCTAATCGAGCCAGTTTATATACAGCCGAGGAAAAACCCGCGAGTGTCTCCTTAATGGCAGTCCAGGAAGAGCCGAGTCAACGGCATACGATAGTCGCGTGCATGTGGGAACGCACGACTCACGAGATTCTAATAATACGAGGACGCCTCAGAGGCCGGCTCCGGGACGCTGGGTCCGGACCAGTTTCACGGACGGTGTGCCCGCTCCTTCGAACCAGCCCGTCAAACATTAATTATTTTGATTGCCGGAGATCTCATTCGATCGCGATATGATGCGACGAGAGGGTTCAATTTCGACGGAACGGGGTTGAAACTACTCCGGATAATGCGAGATCGTCTTATCGGGAGATCGAAAACTGTATCTGTTCACACAATTTTAGTGAAATAAGTTTGCGCATAGGCCAGGCGAAAAAAGCCCCTAAAATCGTCGAATTCCGACTCATAATTATTATCTGACAGTGTCCGGACTTTGCACACGGAATGCGTCCATCAATATCTCGCAAAGAGCCTGCTCTACCGTTGGAAAAATTGGGATGCCACGAATTTTTGGAAAAAAACACTAATTTTTGAGTTTTTTGCATTTTTCTACCTTAAAATTGAACCGATCGAGACCTTCCAGCGCTCATATTCTTCGTATTTTGAATATCTACGATTCTTCTCCCGGGACCATTCACGGTGCTCCGCATTACTTATAGCGTTGTGAGCAAAAAACCAAAAAAAGTTAGAATTTTTCTGCACTAAATTATTTCCAGGACCTTGAAGCTCCTACTCGTGTAATATTTTCGTCGAAAATTCCTCTTTTTGCTTGGCTCACCGGTCAACGTGTGAACAAGGATAAAAAAAGCTCACACTCCGTAGAATCCATTGTCGCAAAAACAAGCATTTTTGATTTCCTTTATTATCCAATAATTGGCGGTTTACTTTTGCATGATTGATAGCCGATCCGAATGAATTCCGATTTAGCCGAGCAGGGTGCGGTGAAAAATCCGGATCTCAACGCGACCTCGTGACCCACTTTATTTTTCCTCAAACACGTAAAAATCGCGAGGAATTTTCAAGTTTTAAACGAGCTTCATCGCACACGAGACGCAGTCCCGCGTTATTCTCTGCTCAAGTTTGTTGGCCCAGGCCGTTCACGAAGCGTCATAATAAACTCGAAGGAATAATTCAATCCGCGAGGAGATCGAATCAGCAGGTAGCTTCGGTAGGAGCACACGTTCAATCTATATTTGCAAAAGAGAACGCGCGCTCGATTCGTTTGGGTTCTGAATTCATTTGTTAAATTGGTTAGAATACACACTCGCGCGGGGGGGAGGTAGAAAAATGAGAAACGAAAAGATTGAAAATAAGGCAGGGTGAGAGGTTCGATTAATTACTCGAGAGGCGTATAATTGCGTGAGCGTAGCTCATTGCCTCGGAGAATCGGAGCATGTTCTGCTCCTCTGTGTATACGCGCATTCGTATTCGTGTTGCTCTCTTCGGTACATTCGATACGTTCAGTATGCGTACAGCAGGAACGACTCGAGCGGGTGGTTGCCCAGCTCTCCCGCGTGGAGAACAGAGCAAACGGGAGAGGTATTCTGAATCTCCGGATCCTTTACTGTACACACTACATACAAAGGGATAAATGTACGAGCAGCGCAGAAGTTCAATGAAACCGGAACGATAAGAGCAAAAGAAACGACGACGCGATCTCCTCTCGAGTTTCTCTCTTTTTCTTTAAATCTCTCTCTCTCTCTTCCTCGTTCTGAGTACGGTGGACCTGTTCGACGACGAGCACAATTTTACAGTTAATTTTTGCGTTACCCTTGCGTCATGCACGTGGGAGAAACAAAAAAATGGAGCACTTTTATTTTTCGTCTCGTTCGCAGCCTCGCTTTCGTATTTTCTTGGCTTTTTTGGAGTCTCGTGTCGAAAGTACTATATTTTTGTTCGCAAATCGTTGTCGTCCGGAATGCTGTTAGCTTCATCGGTTGTTGAAGTAATGGAAAACGTTTGTACTTTGGATGGTGAAAAATGATTGTGAGCTTCTGGATTTTTATAATTTCACTGTTTTTCCAAAATTTCACGCATTCTTACACTCGGATTATTGTTTACAGGTTCACCGTCGCGAATCGATGCTTCTTTCCCGCCCGTGGCGAACCACAAAACAGGAAAAATTCATTGCCCGCGTACGGAGCAATGGGAGAGCGGAGCGCTCGCGTATCGCCGGTGCATATGCGCGTGGACCGTTATCCCGGCCTCGCAAGAGACTCTTCCTTCCCTCGCGGCTTGCCAATACAACATTCCTCGCAATTGTTATACACCGCAGATTTCATCTTCATCTGTAAAAGAAACTGCGAGGGAAAAGGGTTCGTTTGTTTGCATGTTTGATGACTCACGACGCGGAGAATGAGGGGAGAAATAAAAGCGTTGAGGACAAACTTCGACACGCTGATTGTCGGGAGAATCGAGAGGCCCTGAAACGTCAAAATCTGAAGATCTTTCAGTCCCTGATTTCCATGGATTTTCGTCTCAAACTACCGGAATTATCGATCGTTTTATAAGCGAACTCGAAACTTAAACGAGAGGAGAACGCGATCGAAAAGTGAAAAAAAGACTCGGCGGTGACTCGAAATCAAGATTCCGAACATGTCAAAGGCTTTTTGAAAAGCTCATTCAAAATTGAAGAATATTTTGCATTGATCCTCCTCTGAAAAGAAAATTTGATGTCTCAACGAATTTTTTTGTTTTTTCTCAACGAATCTTGGCGAACAAATTAAAATTGTTCCAACCAAACTCTTGGTAGCGTAAAACACTTATTGGGCCTAAAAAATCGAGTGTTAACCTCAGCCGAATGTTCGTTTGTGTGTTAACATTTTTCATTTTAATCGCCACGATTCATTGACTCAACGAAAGATATTGACTCATCAAAATTCTTTTCTCACTGTGCCAATTGAATTCTGTCAAAAATGTAGCGCATCGAAATTTCGAACATCGAAGTTTGACTACAGAAAGATTAAAACTGAAAAAAAATCAAACGAACTACCGCATCTGCGACTCGATCGCGTTGACGATAAAATAACATAAAAATTGGCATGTGGAACGAGCAGTAGAAGAATCGAGATTTAATGCACGTATTTCGCGTGTTCATAAAGGCACGCGCGCTCGCAGGGAAAACGCGGTATTCAGGTCGTATGAGTGGTGCACACGACGTAAGGTTGAGCGTGTGTTCGTGTTTGTGGTGCTGGATGCATACAGTAAATCTTGGGACCGGAGAGATATACGCGCGATAAAGAAAAAGTTGCGCGACTCTCACCTGTGCGAACTCTACACTGGTGCGGCGGGGTGTGCGGAGCTGCGAGAGAAGCACGTGGGAAATTATCCGGCCGGAGTAAAACCTCGACGTTCCTCAGCGTCGTGGTGGTAAATGGCTTTCGCGCAAATGCGGAGAGTGCGGGGTCCGCGCGCTTGCTTTTCGATAGAAATTAAAAGTAACAAAAAAGTAGCGAAAGGTTGGTGTTAACGCGATTGTTTCGCGTCCTTTCGAAACTTGTAATTACCCCGCGTGTATATTGTTTTTGAAAAACTTCGTATTCGAATGAGTTTCGCGCTGAACTTTGAGTCCCACGACGCGTGCGAGACCCGTGGCTAGTCGTTATTCTTGCGCGTACCATTTTTTCAGGCTTTCCGCATGTGAAAACATCGAAAATATAAAAAGAACGATGGAATAATCCGCGTTGAACGAGCGGCGATCGATCATCCCGCTCGAATAAATACGTTTACGCAAATGAGCTGCGATATATCTGCAGTTATCGACTACAACAAATAACGTTGCATCACTCCCTCAGAACATCGCGATACTCGCATTGAAATATAGCTGAAGCGTGAAAATGATTCAACGCGGCTGCGTGACTGCGGGGCTCGCGGTGATTGAGCGACGTTGCTAAATTCGCACACTTTCTCGCCTATCTCTATCGCTCTCTGCGAGACTGCGTCAATCTTTAAGCTATTCCTTTCGCGTGAGCGTGTTTTTTGGTGGCGCAAATTATGGGGCACTCGAAATTTCGACTGATTCGCGGTTGTACAAGAAAAGCTTCTGCCTCTGCCATTTTTCCAACTTCTATCGTTAATATCTTTAATTTTAAGGATTCGGTATAACACTTTATTTTTATCGTCGCTACGGATTCCTTACATTTTTTTCCATCCGTGAGACAGTTTGTGTACACGCATTATTGAACAGAAATGTGGTGATGGAATCTCCATAAGCTCCCGTGTATAAATTTTACGATTTTTCTCCTTTAAATTCTTCACTAAATGCTCGATAATCTGACCTAAAATTTCGCCAATCTATTCGCTGCGCTTTTACTTAATTGATATTTAAAATCAGTTATTCGTAGAATATTCGGGTCCGTGGAAGGAGTACCTTAAGAGCCTGTGCGGTTAGGCGTCCGCTGGCAATTCTTACAACGTGTTTGAATTCGTGTAGAATCGGTCATCGTAACGAGCAGCATTTATCCTCGGGCGGCTCGCCCTCGAATGCATTTTCATCGCGACCGCTACAAGTTCGTTGTCCGTTGAAAAAGGCCTTCGCGGCGCCATATCGTCGGATATTCGTCGTAAGAAATTGCGTCGATACGCAAGGGCCGACACTCGATTTTCGCAGCGTCCGCAAATGGCAAAATAAAAGGAGCGAAGGGATTTAAGGCAGGGGGAGGAGGAGCGGAGCCGAATGAAGCGCGAGGGACGTTCCGTTTGCGTTTGTTTGGAGGAGGGCGAGCCAAAATATACACGGGTACGCGTATATTATCTTGTTCGGAGCGATGAGAGGGAGTGGAGGCTCCGGGGATCGGTGCACTTAATCACGGCACACGCGGGCCAGAGCGGGAACGTGCGTTTTCTACTGTCGTCGCCGCTGCGCTCGATCCTCGGTCCTCCTTCAAATAAATGCAGCCGTTAACGCAAGCGCAGCGAGCGAAAGATGCGCCGAGGAAGTTTCGCGGAGTCGTTCATTCGCTGGCCCCTCGTTATCGTTGTTTTCGAGTGTCACAGTAATTCGATCTGAAAACGAGATGCGCGAAGCGTCGACGAGTGCGCGCGCGAGTGAGCTGCTTTTTTGGCTGACAAATCGCATGACGCTCGAGACACTCGGAGACGCACGATTTTTTTTTTACCTCGGTCATTCGTCCGAAAGAAACGCTGCGGAAGATAAAAGCTTGGCGCGCATCCGCGCGCAAGTAATGCCGACGACGCTCTTGACGTGCAGCGCGGCGCTGGGTCCGGCGAGCCTGCCTCGACTCGGGGACTCCGATCAACGAGCAACGATCGGGAATTTGCTGCGAAGCGAGATTGACAGCTCCGCGGAATAAAGCTGCGTTCGGGGCGCGTTGAATCGCGCACATCGATGGCGCCGTTTCGCTGAAGGCTCGCGGTCCGATCTTTCGGATCGATTTAACTTCACGTATCGCCAAGCGAAGCGTTCTCCTGACGATTATTAAGGCCGCATATGCATTCGCAGCGGGCGAAAAAACCCGACTGTCTTGATTTTTTTTCGACAAGGAAATAAATGTTTATTGGAAAACTGTCAACGACATTCGTTAGTACATATATTTTCATGTACTTGAGCAATTATTTTCACGAAAAAATTTCTCAAAATGACGCAAATCCAGCTTACTCCGGTAGCACCTTTTTTAAGCATCAGTTGCGGTGGACGTGATAACTTAAAAACTATTAATCCGATCCATACCAAATTTATAACGCTTATTTATTATAACAATAGCTTGGGCATGGACGGAAGATGTGTAAGAATTTGGATTTTAACAAAAATGGCGACAGTTTTAACAAAACATCATTTTTCGAGGTGCTAAACTTTCGGTATTTTGTTACAATTTTTATTCCAACAAACTATGAAATCCTTCGTCCAGGCCTTGGCTATTATAATAATAAATACGTGCGCGCGCGAGTTCTCAGCACGCTTCGTCACGGGTTTTCATAACTCAGCGTCCAGGGCTTCGAAAAAAGTCTTCGAAGCACCTTCGAGAGCCGCGAGCCTCCGCTAAATGCGATTCGACTTCTATTAATAAATTGACTCTACAGGTTTTCGTGTAAATCTGCACAAGTTTGAGCGCAAAAGCGTGTTCATGTGGAAGACGATGCGGTCACGTGGGCAGTCGTACGACGCCGTGGGTACTGCGCGGACGGGCGGGTGCGTGGGCGTAGTCGGTTAAGGGGCGCGCGTCGCCGGTTTCACTTTCATTCACGACTGCGAAAACTCGAAGGATTTCTCGTTCTGTACGAGCGCTCGAAGCGTAGCCCACGAGGCGACTCGCGAGCAAGAATTCGGCGAGACGAGAAAGCAGCGCGCCAGAGTAGCGGAGTCGTGGGTTGACCGTCGTGCGACGACCTGGGAACGGGTGACGTCGAAATATTCGCGAGACCACGCGCTCGTCTCCACGGATCGTTGCGCTCGATCGCGGACCAAAAAACTCAATAATTTCTCGGCGCGTTCCCAATTATTTCGAGGAGCCGCATTTTCGCGAGTAAATCACGACGTTTATCAGCATTTTCGATCGGAATAACCGCGCATACGAAACGAGCGCAAAGGAAACGAGGCGAAAAATCAAAAATTGATAAGCGAAACGAGTTCAGCGAAAGTAAAGCGCTGCCCTTTGATTTTGCAGCCGCGCCCGATCAGCCCGCGTGTATAGAACACATCTTCCGGTGTGGTCCCGTCGAAGCTCTCGTCTCAAGGTTTCACAGCGGTGCGCGAGTACCGGTGCATGACTCGGGGCTCATTGTTGTACGCACGAAGAAAAGAGAGCAAACCGAATAATCGTACGGCGAGTTTCCGTAGAGCGAGAGCAGAGAAAAAACGGGGACGCGGGAACTCGCAGCCGGTGATCTCCTCTCTCGAATCTCACTTTATTTCCTGCTCCTCCATTTTCTTCATTTTAAGCGCCTCCGATGATGATTCGCGCGTTAATGGTGAAAGATGACGCTCGTACGTGCGGCCAGGGGCCCGGCAACAACTTTTCTCCCCCTTTTTCTCCCTCCCCCGTGGATAATCTCTCGAACATCTCGAGAGCGTACGCTATAGAGGGAATATAAGTGCACGAGGGCATGTGCATATGACCCCTGTGTACGGAGGAGCCTCTGCGCGAGCATCAAACTTACGTTTCGCAGGTCCGTGTGCGCGGAGCTGACGCGAGTGCATCGACGAAGCCTCCTTTGATAAAATAATTATCGGCGCAACGTTCGCGTTGACGCGGAGGCAAGATTTTCGCAGTTTTTATTTCTCCCTTATTCGCTCGGTAAAGTATACCGAGAGAGCGCAGCATCGCTGAATTAATACGCGCGATTTTGTACCGGGGTTTTTTTCAATTTCATCCTCCGCGTCGTGACTCAAGAGATTTCATCGTCGAGATACTGTTCGCCGGAGTGGAGCATTACGTACGAGAATAATGCCGAGGCTCAGGGCCAGCGGGGCTTCAAAAATTCAGCAGCGTCGCCAGCACACACATTCGCTCCTTATTTTTTCTTCTCATATTCCAGCAACTCCTCTCTGCGTCTTCCACGATCCTTGACGAGGGATATTCTGCGATTGATAGCGGCGATTCTTCCCCAGCTATTCATCTGCTCTCGCAAGATTCCCGGTTTGACAGCGTGCAGAGCCCGGTCGACGGCGCACACCTCGACGACGTACATCGAAGCTCGCAATTATGCGTCCCCTCACGTACCTCTCGAAGGACACGTGCAAAGCGTACTAACCTCGGACTCGGTGCTCGCCGTAACATGTGCGAATGCGAATGCACAGGTTGCTAGAGATAATCGCACGGGATCGCTGAAACCAGCCATTAATTCGGAACGATCAGCGGACGACGCGACTGATTTAGTCAGAAAATTCCCCGTTCGAGTTACAAGCCGACGCGCGGCTCGTCGCTTTCTCGAGAAAACCGCGCGAATCCGCCTCTCCGACGACAAACCCCGACGCATGTTCCCGACCGAGGACGGGGGAAACACGAAATCAGCGAATGTAAAGCCGGCCCGCGCGTAATAAAGATCCGAGCCGAGAAGCGCGAAGAGGGTTTTGTAATCGATCGAATGTCAAGGACCCAATCATTTGACGGGCTTATTAAGACCCCGCGTGACTTCTGTCCGGCCACACATGGGCCTTTTCCACTGTGGGAGCGCGCG
This sequence comes from Venturia canescens, assembly GCF_019457755.1. Lineage (NCBI taxonomy): Eukaryota > Metazoa > Arthropoda > Insecta > Hymenoptera > Ichneumonidae > Venturia > Venturia canescens. The sequence goes on from NC_057425.1 coordinate 8,693,163, forward strand.
CGGTCAGCCGGGCGACACGCGCTGGCTGGCGCAGGTGCGCGCTCGCGGTTACAGGGCGTTGCAAAAAGAAGAAGTGCACAGCTATACGAGGACGATTTTATCGAAGCAGGGAGGCGAGAAAGAGTCCCCGCGCTCTGGGAACTCACAGGCGAATCTACACGCGTACTTATGCCGGGAGGAAGCGGCATGGGCAAATCCGAGAGGCCAACCTCCTGGGAGAAGTGTTATTGCGAGAGAGGGCGCTCTCGCCTCTATCTCGCTCTCAGATCGCTAATAAATTTTCTCGAGCGGCCCTGAACTTCGGGCTCTTTGCCCTCCTCCTCGATCGAGCCCCTTCCCGCGCTGCGCCCCGCTGTATTATACGCCGGCGTATGCGCGCTCGAGTACCGAGCGTGCAACTATGTTTTCCGCCGCGCGAGAACCCGAGACTCTAGCAGAGATCGACGTCGATATCTCCATACCACGATCCCCTACGATTATCACGCCCAGTTATTATTTTATTGCCGCAAAATAATAGCCATTTTTGTTACAATATTATTTACTCTTTATGCTAATCTCACGGGACGCGCGTGCACGTGAGCGAGGTCATTGAAACGCCCTGACGCCTGAGCAGTTGACTCGCGGGAGTCCAATTTTTCAAAATCTTCGATTCGGTTCTGCTTTCGATGGTGCTGGAGCAGGGGACGGCGAGAATCGTTTTCGGCTCTTCGGAGTGCCAGCAGGATTCGTTTCGTTGAAAATTTTCGCCCAATTTTTTGGACTGCGATTCATTTTTTTCGTCATCGCCTGAAACTTGTCCTTCGCTTATTCCATTAGCCGTCCATTTATCAAAAGCGAAGACTCGCGATCTCGATCTGCCTTCGCAAGAGAAAAGTGTCTCGGGGACGCGGGGCGCGGAGGGGAACAGCGGAGTTAGTTGCGGTCCCATTCTCGCGATCGATGATCAGGGGAAGCTTCTCGATCAACGTCAAGCTGCGCTCGTGTGCGGGTCTCCGAACTTGCTCTTGCTGCGTATCGAACACGCGAGGACACAAAGTCGGGCGGATATTCTCCGGGCATGCAATTAAGTCTCCGATCGCGAGAGTCATTCTGCGCCGGCAATCGCCTCGTCGTTGAAACACCGAGAGACACACACGCACCGCGATGGAAGCAGAAAAATTGAAGTTCGATGGGGGAGCTCAAAGGGGCGTTCGCCGAGCAGGTGAATCAGCGAGAGCAGAACCTCACCGAGATCGATCCCCGCAATATCTCGTCGCGGGAGAAGGGATCGAGCTATTTGTGCTCCGCCGCATTCACGCAAATTCGGAGAAGAGCAAAGACAATGGAAAAAACGGCGACGTTTGACAAGACGAACGACGCGGTGCGGCGGTGAACGGCGAAAAAACGCGGAGCACGGCAGACCGAGGTGCACGCGAGTCGGCTCGACTCGCGTAATTAGTTGCATCCACTCAGGCGCCTGCTGCTGCTGCGCGACGAGGAAAAACTTTTTCCCAGAGACTTCGAGTTTTTGGTCATGCTCGACCAGCGTTTTGACGTCTTTGAGTATTTTTCGAACTCTCACACGCTGACGCCAACTTGGACGGAATTGAATTGAAATTAAAAACGAAAGATAAAAATATCGAAAATGAAGAAAATTCCCATCACAAAGAATCGCTTTTCCTCTCGCGCCTTACCGGTTTCCATTGCGCAAACTCCGAGAGCAATAAATATCGTCATATCGCGAGGATCAGTAGTTTTTCGAAAAAAAGGTCAAGTCTGCATTTGAGCGTTTCATTCGATCCATTGTGTTGGACCTGCGATGATTCGCAGCTATTTCCAAAGCCCGAGGTTAATTGACAGTTTCGAAAAAGTACGAGCGCGCGGAGCCCACAGAGAAAGAGACCGCGCGTGTGCAGGGCCTGAAAAGAAGCAGCGTTTGTTGCGACGGGAGTGCGAGAGAAATCTTCATATTCCCGCGATGCTTGTTTCTGATCGGAAGAGCAGCGTCGAGTGGGCGAGTATGAGCACGCCGCGTGTGAGGAAACTCTTTCCTCAGCTCGTAACGTTAGAGCTTCGGAAACATATAGATCGAGGCGCACCGCGCGCGAGGCGCACATGCGCGGACGGGTCCGCGAATGATTTGTGCTTAAAGAGAATACCGTCGTCGGGGCCGATGATGCGTGGGCTATCGGACAACAGTGTATCTCGATCCGCGCGCACATATTTTCAAACAGCCATAAATTCAACATCCGTTCGCTCTTTTTACCGGCGCATTAAATCCGCCATTTTTGTTATTCTCGTGTTGCGAGGTCGTCGGGCCGGCTCGTTAAGTCACGAGGGAAAAATAGAAGCGCGATTTTAAACTGCCAAGTCTCGAAGCCGAATGACCCACTTCGTAACAGAACATTATCAACGCGAAGGTATAATTGAATATCGCGAAAATGATCGTCTCCCAAAAGGATACCGAAACACCGTTATCGCGAGCTTTAAAACCGCGTCGTTATAAAAACATACTTTACTGCGCGCACTCACACACAATAGCGCGATGCGAGCCTCGCGATATGAGACGCCGGAGGCTCGCGCTGGCTTTCGCTCGCGATTTCAGAGGCGCATGCACCTTCGCTAACATTCCCTCCCGCTGTTACATGCATCCTGGCTCATGCAGCGCCTCATCCGACCCTGTCGGCAAAATTAACCGCCGTACAACTCAAAGTAGGTACAGTTACTTGGCCTCAGTGCGCGCATCTGTATGCGAGGATACCATAAATACTCGAGACATAACTGAGACTCGGGAGATGATCGAAACTTTTTGTGCTACGATGAGCCAAGCTCGCTCGTCGATTCAACCACGACGCGCCGATACATTCGCGCAGGCAGCATCGACCCGAGTACTTTTAGCGATAAAAATCACTGTCAAATCGGAGCTTCCGGATGAAAGTTCGGTCGTCATCGCGCTATATCGAAATCTCCGATGAAGCTCAGAGCTCCGCGTTCCCAACACGGGGAAAACGGATTCGTTTTGTATAGTGAGGAATATATTAGTTATCAAGAATTTTCAAAGTACTTAGGCATCGATTACAAACAGAGCGTAATAGTTTTTGAATTTTCCAATTTTTCGTCCCTTCAATTCTAAACGACCTTATGTCGATAGCAAAAAGTGATGCACGTCCGAGAACTATATTTCGTTTTGTTTTCGAGTGTTATTCATCGTGTCAGAGTAACATTTACCGATAAGTAGAAATGCATTGTAAGTCACAAATTTTCACTGTCGGCATAGTAAATTCTATGATAAATATACGAATACGTGACATTTTATCATACACATAGTGTTTTTTCAGGGCTGCCCGAGCATACTTAACAATATGAACATTTCAAGTGACTGAAATCATTTTTTACTATGCTTGTAGAGAAAAACATTCTTGGGCCTTTTTAATGAAAGGGATTGGTTCTTTACTACGGTGTGTAGAAGATGGAATAAATGACAATTCATAAAAACAATATCGGAAGATCGAGCGATAAAAACGTCATATAAAATTTGTTAACATAGCTTGTTGTAAATCCTTCATAATGAATAAATACAAATGATCTGATTGTGCGCGTGATTTATTTATTCACGTCAGTTTACGTCCTTATTAAGTGGATAGAAGAATTTCCGTTGCCGCTATATCTTCGAATATAAATGTTGCAATCCAATATACACTCTGTCCCGAAGATACTACATTCCTAGTACTTTCCTCTAGAATTTCCGGCCTCGTTTTCTCCGCGAACGAAAGAGGTTCGTCGGGGGCGGAGAGTGATCGACTCGAGAATTCGAAGAATGTCGCAAGAGACGCGGGGCCTGGAGGAGAATAACTTGTGACAATGAAGCTTGAGCAGGACGAGAAGAAGAAAATGGGAAAACTCTGAGAACCGAGGTTGTAGCGGGGGGTGCGGGGACGCGGACGGAGCAGGTTGTACCTGTCGCGAGAGCGAAGGAAGCAGCAGGCAGAAAATCCGCTGGCCGCGTCGAGGGCCGGGGTGTGGATGTATCGAGCGACGCACGGAACACGCGAGCTCATCCGGCGGTAGAGAGGAGGCGAGTGCTCGAGAGTGCACTTAATAATCATAGCGTGAAAAAGTGCGATGGAAAGAGTGAGTGAGAGAGCGGCGGGCACGATTTGCCGTGGGTTTCTTCTCTCCTCGGTCTTTCTCTGGTGGAACATGCAAATGCTCTGATCGCTGGTGGCCCCGCGCGGTCTTGCAGTTCCTCCGGAGGGCATGAAAGTACATTTAAAGCGGTTTATGCGTATAGATATGCTGCCGCGGGGGAGAGATGCAGCAGGAGCAGCAGCAGCGAAAGCGCAACGAGACAGGAGAGCGGGACTCTGCTCGCCGGGCGGGGGGAATTGCACGCGAACTTCTCGCTGATACTGAGCGAGCTAGCTCGGCTAAATTTTGCACGCTCCTTCGATCTGACCACTCGCCTCCATTATTTATAGAACGTTGTGCTCCGAAGAGAGTAATTATTCGTTGCCTCCGGCCGGGATAAAGAATCCAGCTCAATACACGAAGCGGTGCGCGAATAAAATTTTCTTTTTTTCGCCCTCGACATCCATTTTATTTTCGATTATACAAGCGCCCCGTTTCATCTTTATCCATCATCGATTGAAAATCCAATCCCCGCGGAGCGGCCTCCACTGCGCGCGAGAATCGCATCCTCGCGCGCGAGCGCCACTCGATAGAACGCGGCAAGGTCAGTGTCAGAGCTTAGAAGCAAACGACACCTGTGCCTCGGGATACTTCGGTCATTCGTGCGCTATAATCGTTGAAACTTTATACCCCGAGATACAGACTCGCTGGTATTAGTTTACCAGAAGATAATTATTTATCCACACGCACACTCCGCGACGAGGTGTGTCTTGGTACTCCGGCTCGCGAAGAGCCCGCGAAAGCCACTTGGAAATCTGGTCCCGGGAAATGCCGGGAGCAAATTACTCCGCGCTCCTCCTCTCGATGTACGCGCTAAAACACGGACGCGAGACGCACACATGCACGCCCACCACTCGCGGAACGACGAGACTCGTCGCATCCAGCACGCGGTACCACTGCGGAGAAGGCCACCGGGTCGAATAATCGCGCAATATTCCTATTGCCTCGTACGAGGCGAACAGCCATGCACCAGGAAAAAAAGCTAGCGGCTCTTAATGGACCAAGAATTATCATCATTGTATCCCTACCGTAATACATGATGTCTCCTCGTAATCTCGTTGTACTTATTTCCATATGTACCGCCTATGGAGAACCATGCAAATGAGAATAAAAAAGCGAGGAGATAACCCAGCAGACGCGGCCCGTTATCGCTCCATATTACAGAATACGCATTCACTTATTTTAATGCGAAGCAAATACTCGATTTAAGAGGCATTTCATGCACGAAAGGATTTTCTCAAGAAAATCGAGATATTTACGCTTCTTTTACGAAGTTTATGAAAAACTAATGCAATAACAATGAAGTATGTAATGAAGGTTTAGGGAACAATTCGAAACGACTGTCTTACCAGTGATCAAGATATTTTGCGTTAAAGAGTGAAAGAAATTGGTAATGAGCATTCGTATAACCTCACATTTATTGCTTGGCATTTTGTTTCTTTTTGACTTGGCCCATTCCTGTCATAGCCTTCTGTCTTTTTGTTGATACTTTTTTCTTGATCCATTACTCTTTCTGTTTTCCCTTTGCTCTGTCTCTAATGCAATTTTTTACATAAAAAAACTAGTATTTTGGATCCCCGATTGATTAATGGCTTGTTATTTCATTCGGCAAAAGATAAGTTGAAAAGATTTATTTACAATTTCGAATTAATAACTCTGACATTAATTTAAAGTGATTATGTCTTTAATCAGGGAGTAAAAATCGATCCAATTTAGACTCCCATCAAAAACGATTCTTCGGGTATTATCGACCTTAACGAGCCTGCTTTTCAAACATCGAGCTTGCGGATCGAACGACTTTTACTCAAAAATCTACTTTTTTTTTGTTGCAGCGACAGACTCGATTGGCATAATAGAAAAATTTGCAATGTTTGATGCAAAATGAGCGGAAATTTTTTGCATTCTTGCACTCAAGTTCATCGAAATTAAGTAACTTTTCACATTGTTTACTTCAACTACTTCTGTGATGCCGATACAGTTCGAAGGCCCCAGTGAAAAAGTCATTTATTGAGTCAATAAATTCTCAGGTTTGTCTACGGACTGGCCACGATTTCGAGTCTAAGAACGCTTCACGTGGCTTCGCCGTTCGAAGCTGAATATTTTGATACTCGGCACCAAGACGCTACCGCGAGTCCCTCGATCCCGGTGAGATCGGTGCGACTCCATTGTGACGAAGGTTGGCCTTGTTTCCAGCGTTTTCTTAGCGTGTTTGCACGAAGCGTGAAGAGAAAATGATGAAAAACGTTCTGGGAATACGCGGCGTCGCGAGTTTCGTTTTATGTCCTGCTCGTTATCTCGCGCGAAGGATCAACATTTTTTTCGTGAATTACGTAGCTCGTTGTTTTTAAGTGGAAAATGATTAGCGAATTGGAGCCGTGACCCGAGAATGATTTGTTCGCGATTCGCACTAAGATTCGGTACGTACTCGGGGCGGCCGAGACCGCGAGTCAAAAAAAATCAACGCACTCTGTACGTGCAGGCCGCGCGGAGAGCAAATGCGTAAAGAGTTGCCTTTGCCGCCGGGACGCAGCAGAATATTCTGCATATTTTGTAGTAATGTGTGCACTTAACGCTCGCGCTGCAGCTAAAGATTCGAATTTTTTTGTTTCCTATTGCGTTTCGCGTTGCGTGCGTCGAGGCGATACGCACGCAGCGCGATGTAAATTGAGCCTCTTATGGATCGGTGTGCGCACAACAAAATCGATAATCGTCGAGGGGGGGATCGTCGAATTCCTCGTCAGTTTGAACGCTGAGCCAGCATCTTTGTCGCTAATTTGTTTTTATCCTCGAAAAGGATAAAATTTTATTGCCAAAAGCGGATGTCGCCGGTCGGACGATTCGAAATAGCGCAGTAATTCGCTTTGGCACGTTCTTATAAATCGCAGCGGCGCACGTACGCCAGCAGGGAATGACGGCAATAAGAAGCGCGAAGCCCTCGCGGTTCTCCAATCGCCAAAGATTTGTTAAAGCGTCGAGCTCAAACGCGTCACAGGCAACGCGAGAGAGTCGGAGAAAAGCGGGGGGAATAATAAAGCGTGTTTGCAGTGAGCATCTTTCGCGCCTGGCTCGCACGCGGAGAAGAGGAAGAAATCACGAGGCATTCCTTGACGCCTGGGAAATTAATCACTGCGACGTGTCCGTTCTGCGGGAGGAATACGATCGTGCATAGCTGCAAAAGTGCTTTTACGAATAGCCATACATGCGCGCACGACGAGCCGGGCGCGCATTCATATACACGTACAAAGCGCGTTTAATCCCACGGGATTGTATGCCACGAGCGGCTCTCGCGAGACCGAGTGAGTAACGTATTGTCCGCTGCTTGCGCCATTGCACGTGCGCGCATGTGGATGATTCTACGAATTCCGCGACACGCATCGGGATCCTAAGAGTACCTATTTTACTGACCATTTTTATCCTCGCAGCTGTAAGCGGATATGCGCTCCGCGCGCGAACACGCCGGGTCTCCCACGGGCGAGCCCGTGCTTCGGGATCCTTAAAAGCAGCTACGAATTCATCACAACTCACCCGTGGCGCTGAACACGTTACAACAACCTTCCGAAAGGCCGTGATCAATCACGATCTCGACGTTCGAAAACGTTGATTCGACGCGATACGAGGAGCACCTCGACAGAGACAAAACAAGCAAAAAGCATTTTCGATAATTGAGCTCCTCGCAACTCCACGGCCAGCCTCAGATTCTGCCAATCCTGACAAAACTTTTCAGTCTCCGCTCCCGATGCCCCGTACGAAGCGCAGGCGAAGTCCCTTAAATCAGGCTCGTAGTGCACCTCGTTTTTTCTTAGCGAGGTTACACCACGGTGACCACGCGTCAAAGTACATTAGCGCACGCACCCAGGGACGTTGAACACTCCCCTCGGGGCGCTCGCACACCAGGGCTCTCCACCGACGAGGGACTCGATCCGCGAGTCGAATGCGTACGTACGTTTACAAGCAGCGTGCGGAGAATCGCACTTAGTGCAAAGAGACTGGGAGAGGATAGAGCGGAACATTAGCGCAAGAGCGGATTATTGCTGACTCGTTGCAAAAGTGGCATGCACACGCGGCCGGATACACGAAAGCCCTCTCCCGCCATCATTCATAGGATGCATTAACATCGGGGAATATAAGAGCGGAGCCGAGCCACGTACTACGAGCGTTGCGGAGATTTCTCGCCTCGCGAGTGCGCTATTGCCTGCTTACACCTGCTTTATTAACGCCATCCTTCCGTCGCGCGTTGTCTATCGCGCGAGCACGTCCGCGCATGGGCTACACGACCAGCTAGAATCTCCCGGTGCACCGACCGCGTGTACCTCCGACCGGGAAAGGGATTCCGGCTTACGAGAAACAGGCAGAAACACAAGAACCGAAACCACTAAACTGCGCTTATAATTCACTCCGTGCGCGTCTTCGTGTACTCGCTGTGCGCGCTTGTACCGCAGCACGCGGATACTCGAGAGATACCTGAAGCAGCAGGCGTCGAGATTCCTCCAAAAACACACTCGAACAAGCATCGGGGAAGCGAGCCCGGGAGCAGCGGAGACTCAGATCCCAACGAATTTTATTGCCGGAGAATTATCACAATCGAAAAAACTGCGAAAAGACTGCGATAAAACGGGGATTTACTGGAGAGAATGCGGGAATTTCGAGATGCTGGAGCAGCCTCGGCTCAGCGTCGTCTGCTCGCGCCTCCTCGTTCAAAGTCCTCAAGGTAACTGTATCGCTCCGGTCTAGTGTAACACTGCTATGTAATCAAATTATTGACACATGGAAAAAAATTATTTCTAATAAGTATAATTTTTCGTACGTAAATCCTTTGTGAATGTTCGCACTGAATTAGAAAAATGAGGAAAACGTCAGTCCAACGATTCGCGCAGTATCCCGCGGATTTACGTTTGGCAACGCACGGGTTCTCTCCGGAAGTTCAAGTTAAACTTAATATTCCGTAAAAAATAGGACGACAAGTGCAATTACAAGTATTGGGTATACACGAATTGCAGTTTTTTTCCAGGATTTCACGGATTTCTGTGCAAATATGCTTTTTCATAGCAACCCGAAGTTATATAGGTTTTGGTATGCCGTTTTGAAGTTTCTTCGCGAAAACCGGTCAATTTAAAAAATTGATTTCTCTGAAATCAGGTCGATAACCGCCCCTGAAACTTTGCACAACTGAGCCTGGCGACAGAGTTACCTTAAGGACAATTTTATTTCTCAAATTGTAATATCGGTACCCATGAAATAACCGGGAATACAATAATAATAACGCAGAGGCACAAAACGCTAGAGAATAAGAGAGCGGGAGGGTCGTTCGATAATTAGTGATTATTATGGGCAATGCCTAACTTGTCGGATGAGCATTTCTCATAGCAACACCGCATATACGGCGTGTCTGTAAGAACCTCGCATTTCTCATAACAACCTGCTTAAAGCCTCTCACAACGGGACAAAAAAATGTCTATGTTCTCTCGGTCCATCTCTAACGAGGTGCTCTCTCACTCGATTACCATTCCGTCCTTCCCCCCGCCTGGATATCTTGTTCACCGAGGTACTACATAAATAAGGCGGATACATGGGAACCCCCGAGTGTCCAGGTGGGTGCGTATGTGTGTAGGGCTCTCCGGAGGCTTTGCTTCATGGACAAATTAGCGTCCGGAGGTTATCGAACCGTCGCGAGGCTCCGAAGATTTTCTCGATCCTCACTCGCGTCTCCGATTGCCTGTGTACACACCTCCGGAGACGCCGTTGTCACGGGCACGGGCTGTTCCGCGCGGAGAAACGTTCGGAGCTTCGGTGAATGTGAAACTCCGTGGAAATCGTCAGGGTTTTTAAAAACTGACTTTTTTGGATGAGTAAGCGATGGCTGCGCACTTAAACCGCGACGGAGTCGTTACACAATCGCCGAGTTTTTCTACACCGCAAAATACCCCCGGACCCTCCGTCACTTTCTCCGAGTAAAACGTGCTCGCGGAAGACTCCGTTAGAGATTTTCATTCAAACACTTTTTATAACAGTGACTGAATTATGCTTCTTCGCAGTTGACGTTCAAATGTCTCCAGCTTCGTCCCACTCTGCGCCGGATGCCCCATACGAACACAAGCTTTTTGAGCAATCGCTCGATCGCTCTCAGCTTACTGATGTATACACTCCGGTCCAGCCTAACGAGCGGATGGACATAATTTCTCACTTCCCCACCGCGCGATATCGTCACCGCGCGCACTAACTCAGAGATCGTCAATCGCGACGCACGCCGAGCGATGTATTTCTTCTTGTATCGCTACACATTATTCTACCTGCAAACTCATTCTCGACTCCCCAACTCCCGCTTCGATCGTCCTGGACTCGCTCCTTTCTATCGAGAGTTTAATCTCTCTACCCTTTTCTGACTTTCTTTCTCTTTGCTTTTCACTCTCAAGCTTCAAGTGATACCGTGTAATTCCGTTGAGCAAGAAAAATGAGTTGCGGGCTAATGGACGAACACGGCGCGATGACGGACAAAGGGCGTTTGCAGGAGGGACTGAAGAGCGGCTTTCCTAACGAAGCACTTTATTTCTCTCGTTTTTGATATATCGAAGAGTCAGTTTCCTGCGCCTCTAGGACAACGCTCACCGCCGGGCAATCGCAATAAATTGTTGCGTGTGTTTCTATTTTTCTTGTGGATGAAAAAATGTTTGGACGCTGCATGCCCGCGGATGAGAACGAATGAGACCAAAGTACAGACACCGCGGTTGGTTATTACTTGCTGGAAATTGGTACGAGAATTGGGCGAGGTGAACGCCGTCGATGTGAACCGGGGCGGGATCTCGACAGGTGCGCTTTCATCCGTAAGAACGCAGGCGCGTTTGTTTCGGTGCGAAAGTAATTGCGCTCGATTAATCAGGCTCTTGATCCGTGAAATCGAACCTTTTGGCGTGTCCGCGTGCGGCAGTGGATAAAAATGAGTCGGTGGAAAAAATAAATAGAAATAACGCGTAACGAGTTTTATAGGTTGAATCTTCAATTCGAAGGTGATTAAATCGGTCAACGCCTCTTCGTACTCCTTGCGTCGTCACTTTTTTCGAGGCGTGGTACTCTCCCGTCCGCTCCGCGACGCACGGCCTCCGATCACTGGAATTCAGCGAGGAGAAACGTGATCAAAAGTTTGAGAGTAAAAGGCGGAAAGATGCGCGCCCGCGTCATTCGTCTTCGGATAAGGATTTTCCGAGAGTTCCCTTCACACTTTTCTTCGCGTTTACTCCCGCGGTTATGATTGGGATTCGAGGAATTATTAGCGTCGATAGGATCGTGGCTCGCGTACGCCGAATGCGCGTCTCGTTTACAGCGAATATCGCCGTGACCTCAATCGATCGTTATTCAATTTAGGATTATATAGAAGAATTCTACGTAAGAAAAGGCTCGTACGCGGGCCGCGGAGATGGGAATAGAGATAAAGATCGTATCAGCTCTCGTGTGCCGAGAGCTACGTGTGCCTCGTTCGTATATAACTGTACGAAATATGAGGCTGTTCTACGTAAGAAGAGAATGAAGAAAGAGTGTAGCGAGATGCAGCGATAGCGCGAGGGATCGCCGCGGTGAGGGGCGCGAGAGACTAATCGAAAGTGCGTCTTCTGCGCTGCGCCGAGTCGAGATATTCCGTTGCGCGAGAGATTTTTTCCTCGTGCGCCACATCAAATTTTCTGTCATTGCACAAGATCGCGGTAATTGTACTTTGAAAATAGTGCCCGCCCCAGCGCTCCCTTCGGCGAAGACCTTTTCGAAGTTTCCAGCCGCAGAGCTAGCCCGGGCGCTGCGAGTACATTCACCGAAAAACGCGATTCAACGAGGAAAGTTATCAATAAATCTAAACACTCGTTGATTTTGGGATTACGTTGGACGATCGAGAGTCTCCCGACGCTGCCTGCTCGTCGATTACGTTAGGCGCATAACTCCGTAGTTCTAGTATACGTAACACGTGCACGTGGCCAAGAGTAAATTTATCTAACAGCAGGAGGCCGTGCGCGATGCCGATAACCGCGCTCCGCTCCCGCGCCCTGGCTCGCTCTTTCAAAGGCCAAATCGCTGCGCGAGCTCGCCAACACCGCCGGACCAGCGATCCTGGTGCACACACGCCTCGGTTAAATCGTAGAGCGTTTTATAGGAACGAAAATATGATGGCGAGTCTCCCGATCATTTATTCACCGAGTTAGGTCCCCGCGTACGTGTGTGAATCGCGTGTCCATGTACGCGGAATAGTCGTGTCCGTTTAATAATACAGACGCGCGCGGGGCGCGCGGAGGCGGCTTATCGAGACGCAGATCCGTTCGATCGAACAATCCTGAGAAAAAGGTGCTGGCTCGTTCTTTGCCCCCGAAGCAGGATACACGATAAATCTATCGATGAACGCTCGAAAGAGGCCAATTTGCGACTCGGACATCGAGGCCTCCCCTCGCATCCATCGAGAAATTAAACGCACACGCGTCTCAGAAGATGCGCACACGCAGATATGAAATAACTCGTGTGTTTCATTAGAGAAACATCATTGCAATGATACTCCAATGATGAGTCAACGGATGCTGAGGCCACAGCCGATGAATCTCCCGGGTCAATAGCCCCACTCGTGACTCCGAACAACTATCGCATTCTCATGTAACAACTCCATTGTAGCGCCTGCTTAAGGTACTTCACGAAACGATTTTCTTGAGAAAATCTTGAAATTTACACAGAGTTTTAATAGGTAGCCGACTGACACGCGTGTCAAATTTTCAAGGACTGGACTTATTGGTTATTGAGATAAACGTGCTTAAATATGCAGAAAAATACACAGGTTTACGCAGGGACTATGCATAAAAAATCGTTCAACAATCAAGTATATATAATCAAATTTTGGGAAAAAATTCGAGGCGATTGCCTTACTAGTAATAAAAATAAAAGATATGTAAAAGTTTAAACGAAACTGGTAATGAGCACTCGAATAACCTCACATTTGCTTATTTCGGCATATTTTGTTCCTTCTTGGCTTAGCCCATTCCCGTCACAGGGTTCTGTCTTTTTATTAATACTTTTTTCTTGACCCGTTTCCCGTTGTGTGTTTCCCTTTGCGCTCTCCAATGCGATTTTTGACATAAAAAACACTGGTATTTTTGCCAAGGACGAATAAAATTTCGAGTTCGATCAGTGATGGATCCGCGATTAATTAATGGCTTGTAATTTCATTCGCCAAAAGATAAGTTGAAACATTTTTTTACAATTTCGACGAATTAATAACTCCGACATTAATTTAGAGTGATAATATCTTTAATTAGGAAGTGAAAATCGAGCCAATTTAGACACTCTCATAAAATACGATCCTCTGGGCATGATGTACCTTAAAGCGGAGACTGCGAAAATGCAAAAGTCTGATTCCCCTCGATTCTCTCTCTCTCTCTCACACGCACACAGACTTTCAGCCTTTCATCCGGTCGTTTCGTGACTGGATTCCGACGCAGTATAAAATCTCCAGGTACATACTCAGCTCCCCGCAGAGTCTGCTTGCGCAGCAATTGAGCTGTTCGATGCCCCGGTTCCTCAGCCACGTGCCAGAGATTGACTGACGGACCCCAATTGCGAAGGCGATTGCGGAGCTTCAGCCTCTTACGTTGTATCTCAATTTCGAAGTTCATAAACCGCGGGAGCAGTATATCGAGCATGAAAAGTACTGAGAAAACCGTAAAAACCTCGGAATTCGGGGTTTTTTGCTTCGAGGTGGAATTTTTGCAGAGTAGCCGTTGCGATCGAATGTTCGTCGATTTACCGAACATCCTCGGCCGGGAGTTTCACTCCCCGGTCCGTACCATTCATAAGCGTGAATAATCCCCATACAATTGTCGCTGTTTCACGATCCCATGAGGCATCGAAGCCGCTGAAAAGCATGGGAAAGCAGCGGTTCGTATCGCTTTCCAAGCGGTACGAACATCCGTGGCACCATAAACGAGAGCTGGCGCAAAGAAAACATCGCGCGCACCGTACGATTGCGTCTATTTTATGTCTCGTATAGACCGGAAGCTCGTACACGAGCGGCCACGTAACCCACGCCTCAAAAAACTGCCGCTTCCGGACGGCCGCTTGGGAATTTAAAGAGTAGAAATAATGTTACGTGACAATAAAGTACGTATTAAGTAGGAAATAGGTCGCGAACTCTGCGTATCGTTCCTGTTGAGCGAAAATTCGATATTCCGCAAGCGCATTGTTAAAAATGGCATTTATGTAAAGTGCGCAATATGAAACGAAAAAGAAGTTTGTAGACAAAAGAAAAATGAAGTATGGGAATAAAGGGGCGGAAGAATTTTATTGGGCTTAAAAAATTTTGAGTGTATTGTCAATTAAAGAGCCTACCCGAATTGGAATTTTCAAAAAATCGATTTTAAATTTTATGAAGATTTGAGCAATCTGAGTGTACTTTTGAGCGAAGTTTACTTGGCTGTCTGCGCAACGCTATGGGTTTGGCTGACAAGGGATAGAGCTTCGAATATTTTTTTATGCCACACGAAGAGCTTCTCAATTGTTTTTGGGGAGCTCTTCGTTTCAATCGTCAAACAGTTGAAGCGGAGGTTTTTGAAACGGTTTTTGGATGGCTCGTTGGTAAATTCTCTGAAACCATTTAACCGATCCTTACGAAAATTTGACCACATGTTCTTGATGACTGTAGCTATAGCGCATATCATATACGAGTTTTGAAATGTTGACTGGAGCCATTGGATTTCTTGCAAAAAACGATGAAAAAAACGTGCTTTTTTGTATTTTTTGGAAAAATGGTCGCCATTTCGTCATTTTGGAAAAAATCAAAAATCGTATGATACGCGCTATAACCATTTACCGGTCGAATCTAGAACCACTTTTATTTTTTTCTCCGATCACCAATCCCAGAGATTTTATCAACGGCGCTCGCCCATTTTTTTGGACATGCCTCCTCCTCCATTATTCCCTACGAAAACTGATAAAAATGAATATAAAAAAAATCGTATTGTCCATTTTAATAGTGTATTTCTTAGGCCTTTTTATATTCATATTTATAATTTATACCGATTTAAAAAAATTGTAAAAATATTCCTTTTTTGCTTATGCAATCAGTGTAGAACCCTTAAAAGATTTTCCTATTACATGGAAGATGAGTACGAAGTACCGAGGAGCCTGAAGTCTCGCAGCCTCTTGCCCTCTCTCACTCGCTCTCGGTGCCTTTCTCTCGGAAACGAGCTGAGAGATCGCTTTGTGTACCGGATTTCAATTATGTTTCCGCTTCTCGTTCGGTAGGTATACGATTACCGCATGCCTCTGAAGATCGTTGGGTGCTCGAGTGCTTCAAGTGCTTGACGGTTGTACAAGCACTGAGCCCTGCTCCTGCCCCCGCAAGAGCTTTCGCTTCGGTCCACAGTGAAATCGAGATGGTTCATCGCTCACCCGCAGCACTGAACATCTATTAAGGACCTTCGACCCGGACGATTTATCTCTCTCGCTCTTCCATCTTTCGCCTCCATATTATTGCGAGCTCTCGGCGCCAGCGGACTCGATTTTCTCAGGAGCAACGCGTCGAGGGTCCATCGCCCCGGGCGCATGCACGTGTGAGCTTATCAGTGGTCTGGAGAACAATCGCGTTCGGCCACCACGAGGCCCAACGCGATTGTTCGAATCCACCGGAAAACGGAGCCTCGAGAGGAACGTTTCGTTCGAAATTTTCAGGCCGGATCAGCATAAAGTAGACGTTGGCTCATCCTCGTCGCAGGTCCCTCCGGCGCATCGTCGATGTAAATGAAAATGATTTGGAGCCGGGAGTGAATAAGCTGCCAGCAGCATTGACGTACTCACTTAACTCGGACCCGACGAGCGTCCCGATAGTTTCACCAATCAATCGCCCACTGCGGACGAGACGTTTCGATCGTGACTCCGGAGTATGCATGATGAGCGTGCATTATGAAACTCTCGGCGCGCGGACGTAGCCGCGCGCGCGATCGCGAGTATAATTTTGATGATGGACTTAGCAATCGTGCTTTTAGAAGAATTTCGCTTTGATATTACGGACGATGATGAATTTCCGTAAGAGCTAATCTATCCTCCGCGGGGCGAACGGGCGGAATAACGCCGCAGCTATTATAGAAAGTGCTACGCCAGGCACAGACACTTTTATTGCCCCGTGCGAGAACGAAAGTGCGAGAAAGGGCGAGCGAGCTAGACGGAGAAAGAGAGCGAAGCTTGCAGCACGTACCGTGAGAAGATGCTCGGGGGTACGCACGCACCCTGCGCACCAATATTTTATCTTTCGCTTTATATCATCACCGTCCATGTGTGTACCCCGCCGCAGCACACGCTCTTGGTAAACTGGAGATCGCTGGCTCAGTCAGTGCTTACACGAATACAAGCGAACACCACGCCCATACAATTGCGAGTACGATTGATGGCTCGATACTTGTTTCGCTCGATGGCTCCGAGCCTGAAAAACACTCGATGCGTACGCACCTTCCCCTCGCCCCTAACCCGGAGCAACGAGCACCCCTAGCGAGCAGGCATAACCTACAATTGCGAAATCCTTCTCATCCTCATCATCTCCATCATTATCCCCGCGTGTGCGCGAATAACGTGTCCGCGTCTTAGGAATATACCCGTCGACACTGCTATAAACGTGTTGGCACGGTGCTAAACATCATATCCCGCGCTCGAGAAGAAAACCCACTTCTTCATTCGCTTGGCCATCGATCAGTGAATCTTTTTTCTTTAGGAAAATCTTATATCGCGCGGGACAAGAGCTCGTTTTAAGAGAATAATGAGCGAGTCTGGTACTGCTTGGGCGGAGATTAAGGATTAGGATATTGAAAAAAAGGGAACGCGCCGGATGACCGAGGACTTTCCCGTCAGGAGCACCCAATAAGCCACTCTCGGCGACACTAAAATCATGAAACAAAGAAGGATGCATGGACGGAGGAAGAAAACCAGAAAAACGAAGAACAAGCTCCTCACAAACTTCTTGTTCTACAAAAGTGAGACGAAAAGCTTTGAGCAAAGCTCTCGGTACGGACAGGGCCAGAGTTTCGAAATTTTCAGCTCTCAGGATATTCTGTTTTGTAAAAAATTCATATAAATGGATTTTATCAATAGACCCGGTGGCCCCTCGAGGTCTCCAACTCGTTTTCTCGTTTCTACTCGTGGATTCGCAAGCAGTTACGAGTAAAAGCTTCCAAATAATGTGTCACGACTCCCTAGAATCGTTCCAATTCCCGTGCAGTTGAAAGGCAATGAATTTGGCTCGAAAAAAGGTTTTGAGATTGAATTATTTTGTGGCAAAGATCTTCGGAGGTCACGCCGGTCGCAACGTTATTGCTTCCAACCTGCCCTCAGTCCCGGACGACCTTAACGTTAGCGAAAATCTGAAGAAGCAACGAGGAATTCTACAAAAGTATAGCCGCGCAATGACAAACATATAAAATGTATTGATCGGGCTCTCGCCGACGAACTTAGAGGCATAATCGATCGGCTAGTGAGTTCTCACGAGCGCTCCGATAATGCGAGGTCCGTGCGCGCGGGCGATACGCGCGCTTAATTTATCGTCTATTCGCGGAGCGGTGTTATTTGTTGCTCGATTTTCCAAACTCGCGTGTGCTTCGAGGCTTTTGAAAAATGAAGAAATAAATGAATGGAAGCGAGGGGGGAGGAAGAAGAGCGGCGTACGAGCGTGAGAGAGCGGCTATCGCTGGCGTGAGCTGAGGTAGTAACTTGCTCCAATGCCCATAATCCTTCTGCGCGAAAGGGCTCGCTCGGTTCTTTCTCTTTGCACGCGCCTCCGTGCTCAGGCCTTTGTGCCAAAGGGATTATTCTTATAGATCCCCGGATAACTCTCGTCCCTCTCTCTCTCTCTCTGCATTTCGTTCTCTCTTCTCTCTATTCCATCGATACAACGTTAATTACCCGGTCGAGGCGAGGCAATTACCCATTGGAAACATGCAGCGAGCTCGCGCACGCCCTAAATTCCTATAAGCCGCTCGCGCCTCCGCTACGTACGAAAGTCGGCTTCGTGGCCATGCCTGTATATGCGAACTCGCCAGCACGTACAAATCCACAAACATTATATCGTACCGCCCGACTCTCGGCAAGCAAACAGCGACGCGACGCGGAGCGTATATCACATCGCGTTTACACGTGTTTCTTACATTATACGCCCACAGTGACGCCCTGCGGGGTATTGCCTTCGATAATAATCATAGCGACGATAGTAATTGCCAGCCGGAGGACCGCGGCTCGAATATTACGGCAAAGTATCTTATTTTTCGCTCGATCCCATTTCCCCGAAATCGGCGACAGTTTATTGAGCGTAACTGCGTGCAGGGACGCGGGGCACGAGGCGTTTCATTCCTCCGAGAAATTTCATGCACTCGGAACAGAGTCAATGTTTCGGTGCAAATGTAACCCAAGCCGGCTCTCTTATATACGCGCGCGAAATCTCGCTGCAACGATTCTTCGCTCGTACGCGCGGATACACGTACAAAGATACATCAAACAGGTTTATTGAAACGCGCGCGTGAATTTTACAATAATCGAGACCAGGTGTGCACCCGTCGGCGCACTATTCACGAAGGATTGCAGTCGCGACCGGGGCAATGGCGCATGAGTTATGTCCCGTGCTAAATCAACATCTCCGGATTTCCCCTCAGATTATCCTCCTCATTTTCTCATTTTTCGATCGATAATCAGAAAATAGAGAAGGACGAAGAGCTCGCGTTATCGGGAGTCTTCCAGTTACGAGAATGTCTTTTGAGGACGAAAAATTCATTCGGTTTCATCGTGATGCTGCTTCAAAAAGGCGAAACGGACGCGGAAGCTTCCACCGAGCTGATTTATCAGAAAAACACAGAAAATTCCGATCCACGCACCGAGCAAACTTTCAATCAAAAACACAAAAAAATTCAACTCGAATGCCACAATTTATAAAAAGTTGAAAAACGCACGAAATTCGATTCATCATCGAAATTTTTCACTTCGAAATCAAGCATTTTGACCAAATTATAACCACACATGCATTTGTCCTCGAATTTTCTTCGATTAGGAAAAAACTGAAAAATCCTCATTCCTGAAACAGCATTCGATCAGAACCTTTCATTACTTTTCCTTCTAAATAATTGCACTCGAGTTTCCCCCCCCCCTACTTCATCGAGCACACCACAAGTTCGCAAGTTTTGTTTTCTCCGTGAATTAGCGTAAAGGTCTCGATACGTTTCGAATGAAAATAGTGCCCCGATGAAGATTGATAAGCCCGAAGGGGAGGGAGGAGGAGCGAGATACGATGAGAATGAGGGAAGCCTGGAGATGAGACGCGGAGAAGAAAGAGAAGCAAGTTGAGCGAAAAATATTAGGCTCGTTTTCGCGGGCGGGGGAGGGGTACGCGTGCGCGAAATAGAGAGGTATCTAAGCCCCCTTTTATATTCATATCCATATATATTTATGTATAATCTTAGTGGGCACATAATATATTTGAGCCCAGCGGTGAATAAAGATGCATGAATAAAGATAAAGACGTACGGTCTCGACTCGCGCGCGCGCACCGAGATCTCTATGCACGCGTAATACATTGCAAAGAAACTCTGCTGCGAGCGCGAGTGTATAAACACACGCATTACTGGAATATGTACACGCGCACGTACACAGATGACTTAAGGGGGCTGCGAGCGAGCACGGAGCAGAGCGCAGCAGAAAGGACTATCGGTAATTCGCGCGTATAGCCGCGATCATGGAGAGTAATCATGCGAATTCTCTCTATCTATCTCTGTCCCCATCTTCATCCGCAGCCCCTGCCTGCCTCCTCGGAGTCTGTCCTTTGCTCTCGAGCGTTTTCTCTCCCGCTCCGGCCGCTTACCGGCGAGCAGTTTGCGCTTGTTTCCCATCGCATTTGCGGTCGAACATCGCACGCCGGCCAGCAAAAACGACGTTCGCACTTGTGCGATCTCTCGGTATGAGGATACAAAATGCTCGCACACTCGCGTACGCAAATTTACTTGCGCGCATTCGCATACGTACGGGATGTTCCTGCTGGAGCTACGCTCGTTGTCTCGAAGAAATACGATAAATAGACTTGCTTGAGTTATTACTCGCGGCTCTCGAAAGCTCGGGGTTTGTTGCGCGACACGTGGTCGATCGCGGAGTCGCTTCGGGCCGGAGAAACCCGGAGGTTTTCAAATCGGGATACAAACGGTACTCGCTTTGGCACGGAACGGCTCGTGGATTCAGTCTCATTTGTGTGCGCACACCGAAAGAGAGAAACTGCGTAAATGCTTGCGATTTTTTCACGTTCTTAATGCAGCAGGCGTCCCGGTGCAGGTGTACCGGGGAGCTTATCACGCTGCTCTGTGGAATTCCCTCTCATCATCGTCCGCGAGCCAACGCGATTTATCTCGATTTATTCTCTTTTAGCTTTGCTGGTGTTGCCGGATTGGATCGAGTCGAGTTTCGCAAGGTTTTTGTCCACTTTTTCGAGAGCGTCAATCCGCTTCGATTGGCGCATTTTGGATCGAGGTAAGAGCGAGGCGAGTGCAAAGTATTTTGAACGAGCGCCGAGTTGGACTTTTGCAAAGCTTCGCGCGCGGTTTCTGACGCGCGCGACAAACGCGAGCGGGGCTGCTTGATCTTAATTACGCGAGATGGCAGCACGATACACGAAAATGTATCGCGCGTCGCTTATTGCAATGGACTTAACGACTTTCGACGAATTCAATTGAAAAATTTCAATCAAAAGTTCAACAGCGACCACTTAATTTCACTGCTTCGTTTTGTGCTCTTCATGCCCAGAGCTCGTCCTGCGGTCACGCAACGTACCAGCGAGTGTGCTGTGCGACAAAAAACGTTTTATTTCAACGGCTCCGAAGGAGTGACGAATTGAGAAGGTTTTGCTCGCTACTATTACGTCGTCATTGTCCAATTTCACGGCGCGATCTTATGTATACATTGATGACACAGCTGAGTTTTTGCAGGCCTTAGTTTCGCCGTCAGCAATGCGTGGCTTTTGCTCTTTTTTTTTTTTTTTAGAGAGACGCGAATCTCATCGGCGGATCGAACATCGCCTCGGATATCGCGATTGATCGATGATGAGAGCAGGTGATGAAAATCGCACGAGCGAGCTCCGTGATCATTCGAAAATGCGTGCTCGGCCATCGGGAGCGAAAAATCCGCAGATTCTTCTCACGCTCCCCGCGCGTAGGCTCTCAATCGTTTTTAAGGCACTGATTAAGGCGCGAGCTCCTTCGCAAGTAGTCAAAAGCCTACGTAGCCTTCTCGTACGAGGAAGAAACTAAAGAAATCTTTTGATCATGACCACGGTGCGTTCCGGAGCTAAAAACGTGAGCAAAATCCACGTTTTTTTAGTTATTTCCCTCCATTTTTGTCCCGCCCCGATCCGAATGATCGTGAGTAAAACTCCGAACTGTACAGCTTACGACAGTGGACGAGCCTCAGAAAAAAAATCCCGCAGCCTAAATTGGAGGCATTTTTCTCCGCAGCCTGCACAATGTCCGCATTCGCGCTCGCATGGCATCACATTTTTCATGCTGTACCTTTTCGCTCTCTTTTTTTCGGCTATTATGTTGGGAGGTCGATGCAGCGGTGCGGCAGCAAACGCTTTCCTCGCACTCGAAACCCCGCGACTCCGACTAATGGCGCCGGATATGCTGCGAGAAGGTGAGAGTTCCGAGTGGGTGGACGAGCGAGATAAGTACCTGGAAGCTTATGTAAAAGCGAGAGGGCGCAGACTCACCAGCCACAAAACAAAAACATCCTCCGGGTCGAAGACCCTGCTCCGTGGGCTTGACGAAACGCTCCAGGGATTATAAGCACGAAAATGATAAGAAGAGGATGAGACCCTGTCTCCGCACTCTTCCAGACCCCCCACGCGCTCTTTCCGCCCGATTGCTGCCGGCTCTTGACACATAAATTATGCATGCCTCGGGATAGATCGCCTCGCGGTTTATTCGTGTACACATTGATTACGCACTCCAACGCCCGCTGGACGGAGGGACAACGGGGCAAAACGGGACACCTAAGAAAATATCGGACTTTTTCAAAGCTCGAGAATAAGCTTCGTTCGTTTCCTATTTTCACACACCAGCAACCGCACCGCAGTTCGTTGTAATTTTAGGCAAAATTTTTTTTTGCTGCACACGATGAATCCTCGTGAAATTTGTCAAGTAAAGAAATTTTCTCGCGAGATTCCTTCTTTTTTGAGATCTGTTTCAATTTTTCCTTTCTCGAAAATTCCGAAAGAATTTTATTCTTTTCCTGGGAAATATGAAAAATTGCGGGATTTACTAAAAGATTTGATCGATTTTTGTACCGTTTTGCCCCGATGTCCCCTACGCTCCGTGTCGCTTCGTCCTGGGTCCCTTATCCCCGTTCGGTGTACACGAAGATGGATAAAAATGTATCCTTCCGAGTGAGATGACGAATGGAGTCTCGAAACTCGTTTTTTGAGAGATACGTTGAAAGGCTGATTGATGGAGACCGAGAAAAGTTCGTTCTCACTTCGTTGTGGGCTGTAATTCGTTGAAGTTCGCATATTCGTTTTGGAATTCCTCATAGAACATCGAGTTTCGGAGATTTTCGAGTCTGCAAATTCCGAATAGTCGAATGACCCCGTAAAAACTTGTCTCAAACGATGGAACGCGAATTTTCCGGAATTACTTGGCAGAATCGGAAAGCAACTTTGGCCATAATTGCTTCGAGGCGCTCCGGAGTTCCGTTTCTGTACTTTAATCTTTCGAGATCATGCAGGAACGCAACAGCGCGAGCCGCGAACGTGTTCTGCTAGCTCGTTAATTGAGAAGAGTCACTGCGAGCGGTTACACGACGAGTTCGAACATTGTAAGCGGATGAAAGTGCATGAACCAATAGATCGTACGAGATCGCGGGGACGGGACGGCGCGGCGCGGGGTCGCCGGGGGACGCGGGGAGAACGCTTAATTATGGTAAAAGGAGAATTGGCTAAGCGAGGCCTCGGAGGGGGGAGGGGTGAATAATGAGAAAAGACAAAGTGATGGAACGATCTTGGCCGAAGATGCGGTCACGCAGAGCCCGCGGAATCTCCCTTCGGTAATTATTTACGCTCAACTAATTATGCGGCTTGGTTTTCTTCGGAGATGCATGCGCGATAAAGGCCGCTCGTTACTCGAACGGTAAGTTCAACTCCGCCGAACGAACGTTGAGTTCCTCGAGAGGAAAAAACGGAGTGAATCGTCATGATAATCGATCCTGGTCGACGTGGAGCGAAGAATATGAGAACGGGAGCCGGTGCGAGTGCGTTTGAGAACGTGGGAGCAGCGCCCGAGCAGCGCGTCGCGTGCACCGCGCTCCACCGATGCATAATAGAACAATATAAGAGCAAAATTACGATGTAGCCGCGCGCCAAGAGCGAAAGGCAAATTGGCCGGGCGCGGGACCTGCGTCGCAAAGTCCTGCTATTTTCAAAGACGACAAAATCACTCGATCCGTCCGGACTCGCTCTCGCCGCACCGTCACTTTTCCCTTTCTACTTTCTGCTCCCTCCTCGCGTCCTACAACATTCGCTAAGTTCAATGGCAAAGCGTACGCGCGCAGTCGGAAGAGCCTTTCGCCTTTCTTTTCAGGATCGACGCTCTCTAAATCGACGTCGCTCGTTCGATCACCTGCTAACACCGCGCGAACTGCCTTAAAGACACTCGCACGAATAAACGACGAACGAACGAACGTGGAACTGTCGGAGCAGGGAGACGACTGAGAAAAGGTGCGAACGCACAGCCTCCGACGAGGCTCGGAGGCCCCTGAGCGCTCTGGATTCGCAGAGGAGCGTCGGCGCGTAACGCGATCGAGGTTGAATCATTAGGTCAGTGGAACGCGCTCGCAATAACGGCGCGATTTATTCAAACGCTTTTATCTCCGATGCGGAAGGACACGCACGGAGAGCACGTTTTCTCAGTTTTCCGACTCGCAACGTGCCGTTCTTGTTGAATGTTAAAAAACTGAACTCCCACGCGAATAACCCGACGGCGAGTCCTTGAAAAAATGGGATATTGCCGCTGACCGTCCCGGTCACAATTCATTCTTCGAACGTGCCGCCCCTGCGTCCTTGTCGCGATATAACTTCTCACTTCTGCTGCGTTATTATTTCTGCCTTCAATCACACGCGATTTACATGAAATCAGGGACTATTCGTCGCCCTGCTTATCGCTGCTTCGTCCTCGAAATCCTTCATCGATTTTCGACGATTCGATTATGCTGACGTGAGGAATCGGATGGGGAGGTTCAACGATAATTTTGGCGGAACAAGAATCGTGGGGAACGAAATGAAAAACTCGACACAAATTTGATTGATTTTCTGGTTCAAACGAGGCAAGTTAGGAAAACGTCCAACAACATTTTTGGTGAATTTTCATCTGCAAAAAACCAACTTCCGAGGCAACGCTCTGCTCGATTTTTTCGTCCGATTCGGAACAGCTGAAGTGAGTCGAATGGGCGATAACATTCGTCGAAGCGAATTTCGCTCCGGTCGGAGCATGAGCGACCGCTCGGCCATAATTTTTCGACTCATCCTTCACTTTCTTTCGAGCTGCGTGTGAACTCGAGAAAGTATAATAACTGGAATAAGCAGCACAAGAACTGCGGATTTGCATACTCGGAATAATTTAATCTCACGCCAGAACGTGGAGCTCTCGAACAAAAAACCGAAAGACGAATTCGCTCTTCGTTGTCTCCTTTCCAACCACCGACTTTCCACTCATGCATATTCCACGATCGCCGTTCTAATTCGCCGTCAAGATGATCGAAACTTTGATTCATTGCTGGATATACGAAATTGAATTTTATCCCTCGAAGATCAGCAAACTCATTGTTTGAACGAAACAAAACCCATCGACGAAGCCGATCGCCGAGTTCACAGGGAAACGAAACATCGATCGAGTGCCGATGAAAATGAAAAACAGCCGAAACTTTTGCAAATTTCGTTTCCCTGCGTGACATTGGCTGAGAGGAATCGAATCTGGCCAGCACGAATCGTTAAACGACTCTGCTGCTTTTTTCTATTTTTGAATTTTTCTTCGATCCAAATGTTTTCAGTCTCATTTTCCATGTGTGTCAATACGCACGCTCCTTTCATTCTCCACGTGCAATTTCTATAGCGGTATTTATGTAACGAGATTGTAGAAACAGAAAAGGAGAGAAGAGCGGAGATGCATGCACCTTGGCACGAATGAGCAGCTGGCGCGTTCGCGCGAGTGTGTGTGCTGCGAGCTTCAGGTGGAATCGCGCGGATAAATAGTTGTATCATTCGTGATCGCTCCTCATCGAACTTCGAATACGCTTGAATGGCTGCGATCGAGTTTGTACGCGGAGCCGAGTTTGCAGAGCGTCGCTCAATTTGTGCCGAGTAACCTTCGATCGGCTGTTTTACGTTTCAGTTTTTCGTCTCCGGAGGCGGCACAAAAAACTGTTGTCTTCTCTGGAAATCGAAGCCGCGTATCGGACTGGAAAAAACGTCTTTTCCATTCTCCTCAAACGCTTTTTAGAAGATGAACGGAATTGCTGAGTTTCGAGAAGCTTCTGGCCTCATTCGCTCATTTTTGTCTTTTGTAATGTCATTAATGAAAATCCTGACTCGAGTGCCCACGAATAACGAGCCTGATTTCTTCTCAATGTGTTCGGAGGTTGCTCATCCTTCACTTTTCCTTCACTTGTTTCGACCCACACGAAATGTCTTTTCACTTATTCTTTCGACTCGTTGGAAAAAATAACTGTCTTTCTATTCTCGTTACAAAAAGATTTTCGATCGTGATTTCCATCAGTGTTTCGTAACATTCTCGCGAGTCCGATGCGGGAACAGAATCATTATAGGAATAATAAAAGGTAAACGAGGCATGAAAAAAATGGAAGAACTGGCTTGATTTTTTGACAGGAATTGCTTCATCGATGGCTAATGAAAAAGCGAGTGGGCGCGAGGAAAAGCAGAAACTGAATGAGTCATCTGACGAATTAAGCAATGCGCTGATCTTCTAACACATTTTTTTCATTCTTATGTAAAAGAGGATCGAGAAAACGAAGATTCTAAGCGTTTTCGTCCCGCTCTCCGACACGTGTGGAGTTGCACACCGGAATTTTGGCAGGAGCACGAGTTTCACGAAGAAGTGAATATTTATCCGAGCGATTGCTTATAGTCGCAGGCGCGACCTTTGTGCGGTGGCATCGATAACCATTTTTGGTGGCAAATGTGTCGCAACGCCGTTCGCAACGTTCGACTTTAACGGTCGAGTAGCACGCGAGCGAATGAGAAGTAGCCGGGCGCGTGTGAATCCCGATAATCAGCGCGTGATAATGCCCCGTTGAATGGTGGGGTTACTCAATCGAGATCGTTAGGATCGCGCATCGGAGCGAGAAGAGGCTTAAAAATAAAAGGCATCGATTTACCTCGACGAGGGAGACTCTCGTTACGTTTTAAGCGACGCGTGATCGCGGGTCTACGACAGAGCAAGAGGACGCGGAATTATTCGATCGTCAAAAAACGATTTATCGTCAAGGGTGTGGAGTTTTGCAAGGTCGTCAGACAGAGAGAGAGAGCAAGAGAGCAAAAAAAGCTTCGAGAAAAAAGCCTTCGGAGAAAAACTCACCGCGCGCAGCACCGCGTCGCTCCTCGTAAATGAGATCGTGACGATTCTCTTACCTGAAACATATGCAAAGAAACGAATAGATTAGAGAGAGAGAAAAGGAGGAAACGAGACGGAAAAGCGATCGAAACATCGCGCAAGGTGAGCTGATCGCCCAGCGGCGATCAAGAGCACATTGTTTTTTACATTCGTACGCGTCTGTCCCCGCCCGACAGGAGATCGGACTCCGTCATATAACGCAGTTCCAGTAGCCGCGCTGCCCGACCAGCCCTCGGCTCATTCCCATATATTTGCATCTCTAATCCGCGCGCTCTTATGCACGCAGAAGCATTAGATTACGCGAACGAGACTTTTTCTCACGATATCGGAGCACTCTCGTCAATCAACTTTTCCAGGGCTGCCGCGTTCGCGGTGACTTTGACATAGGAAACAATCCAGTCGAACGGCTGATCCGGATAAACAGCTTTTCTATATTCGACATTGAAGGTGGATTTAACTCGCGGGATTCTGCGAGTTTTACGAGTTCACGAGCGCTGCGCCGCGCACGGAGCGTGTGAACCTCTGATGCGAGCGCGCGGCCAGTCGAGTTGTTGTGTGAAACGAGAAAGTTTTAGAGTAACATCATTCGTCAGAATATTGAAGGAGAAAATAAAATTTGCGTTCGGTTTATATGGGGATTGACCGGGGCCAGAATCGCGTTGGTGAGCAGCCCGGTTGTTACGAAACCGTGGATCGCATTGATTTCTAGGCCCACGGAGAGGCTTCCTGCGGAAGATACGGGGGGGATTCGGTCCCCGGGAGTAATTTACGATTTTGTGCAGGAATCGTGTCGCGACCTACATCATTTCTCGCTCTCCCCCGCGCCGCTTAGCCCGAGATGTTAAACTGCACGCGCGCTCGTTTGTTTCGCAGGCTCTTTCGTTCTTTCGTCCTGTAAATAAAACAAAATGAAGCCTTCCGGTCCTAAATGCCTGGAAGGTTTCCAAGGCCCCGAAAGATAAACGCGGGAATTCCAAGGTCAAACTGAGCCGGCGGGCCGGGCGACGGGGTAATTTAGCTTTGAACAGTCGCTTGACGAAGGTGGAGGCCAAGTCGCAGCGCGAAAAAGAATGGGAATGAGGGAGGAGGATGCTACGTGGGATCGGGGCATTCCTGCGAGGCTCGTGCGCACAGAGCATCGTCGAGGAACTGCAGCCACGAAAGCATCGATACTTTCACTCGATGCGTGTACCGCTATATTGCTGTAAATATAATAAGTGAAGACACAGCAGCAGACGAGAGAGCGATACGAATAAGGAGAATGAGGGAGATGGAGGGCTCGTAAAACTGGTAAATATCTCCATTTCGAAGTCGTGGGCGTTCCACGCGCGCTCGCGAGTCGAACCTTAATAAAAGTGTGTGTGTGTGTGTGTTTGCAGAAGCGCATGTCGGCACTTGACAACACGCCATAATGCGAGGAACTATACGACTTTCGATTGAGCCTCGTCCGCAGCCGCGCGACGATATAGATTCGTTCGCTTTCGTCGTGGCGCTTCATACACGCGCGCATTCGCGAGTCCCGTGTGTGTGGAGCCCGCACACTGGGCGAGCTTAGTATACGCGATACTGTTGGGAATAAGTAGGCAGCCGGGTCGAGCCCAAAGTGGGTGACCCGGTCCCCGAAACCCGTTTTGTCCTTCGGAGGATATTCTGGCTCCGTGTGTGCTCGTTGCCGGGAGCGAGCGCAGCCTCTTCACCGGGCGGCAAGGCAACGGAGGCTCTTCTATTCGCCAAAAGCTGTCCTTTCCTTTAATCTCGAAAGGGACGATTTTTTGGAGTTTCTGGTCCCCGTGAGGGCTCTGCGAGTGTCTGGGACTCGATGTCATCCCGAGCACTCCGAATTAGCGACTCGACGAGCTGCTCGCAGTCGTAATTACTCCGGTTTATTGCCGAGCAATGCGCTTCGTAATAAAATCTGACCGACGAGCGCTCAGCTCCGTATCTCTTCCACGCAATAACGAGACTCGGTTATCCTCGTTTTTTACACGCGCGATTAATAATGTTTTATTGTCCCTCGGATAAACTCGGATAGAAAACTCGTTTATATAGTAGGAGAACAGCTTACGAGTGTGACGAGGAGTTTCGCGTGTAGATACACGAGCACAGGAAGCAAACGACCGGTAACTTGGTCAATCATCCAGCAACCTACGACAGTTCGCCCAGCCCGCACCGCGTTGCGCGAGACCCTCCCGTATACGCGCTCTTTTATCATATAGGCTTGAAGAAAAAAAGAAAACGAGCGTGTATCTCGATTCACCGCTATACCGTGACCCACATGCGCACCTTCCTCCTCCTCGCTTTACGCTCGCGCACACTCGCCATTAGATTTCTTTCATAATTTCTCTGCCGTAGGAATAATGCGGGGAGCGGGCCGTACAAGGAGACTCGGAAATGGTGAAAAAATTTTCGGTAAATCCCGCGATCACGTGGTATGCAAACATCCTTTGGTCACGGTATCGCGGTCGCCGACCGACGAGAGCGTTGGACGGAGCGCGTCATTGAGACGAAACCTCAATTGCGCATTTTTTTTTTTCCTTTTCGGCACGTTCCAGGGACGCAGAGCGGAATGGGTGATGGGAAACGTGACTTTTTGTTGGAGATCAATTTTGCCCGATAAATGGTGATGAATTATAGTTCGTTGGTGCGTTCGGCAGGGAGGGGGGCGGGGATTTTCGCTGAGATAAGAAAAGCAGGATGAAATTATTCTGATAAATGCCGGAGCAGCGGCAGCAGCTTTCGCGACAAAACCAGACGAGCGAGCGCTGCGACGAGTGAAAGCAGAATTACTCGTTCCCTCGTTCAGCGTTACAAAGTCGAGTTCACGGCTTTTCGTAATTAATTAATTGAACGTTGGATCGATCGAATTGGAGAAAAATATCATTTCGCACAATCATGACTAACGAGAAGGTGACAAAAATACACACGCGGCAATTTCATATGCTAATTTTATTTATCGATATCGATTTATGCCAATGAGAAAGCGAGCAATGAAACGGAGTGTGGAAACTGTAATCAGGATATCCGAACGATTCTTAAGGGGTCTACGCTGATTAGACGAGCAAGACTATTTTCACGAATTTAAAAAAAATTTTTTTAAAGTGTTAAAAAATACACTCTTGAAGTAGACAAAGATTTTTTTTATATTTATTTCACCCAGTTTTCATAGAGAAAAATGGAGGAAAAGGTCCGCAAAAATGGGTGTGCGCTGTTGACAAAATCTGCTCGAATGGATGATCGGAGAAAAAAAATAAAAACGATTTTAAATTCGTTAGGTAAATGGCTATAGCGCGTATCAAACGATTTTTTATTTTTTCAAGAATGACAAAATGCCTGCAATTTTTCCAAAAACTACGAAAAACCACGTTTTTTTCATCGTTTTTTGCAAAAAAAAAAAAAAAAAACAATAGTTTCGCTGAAAATTTCAAAATTCGTCTGATATGCGCTATAGTTACAGTCATAAAGAGCACACATGGTAAAATTTCGATAAGAATCGGTTGAATAGTTTCGGAGATTTTTTCAACGAGCCGTCCGAAAACGTAATTTTGAGAGAAACGCGTTCAAACGAAGGCAGGTACGCGGTACTGCACTGGGTGTATTAGCGCGCTTAGACAGCCAAGTAAACGTCGCCCAAAAGTGCACTTAGACTGCTCAGATCTTTATAAAATTTTAGTATGATATTTTTAAATATTTAAAAAAAATCGATTTTTTTGAAAATTCCAATAGATCCCTTAACAAAAAACATCATAAAAATTTCCATGGATCAGCTAGTTTTGCTTCTTCTTCTCCTCCTCCCCTTATAATCAATCGTAATTTTTTCATTTTTTATCTAAAATTTTAAAGCAGATCGAGTCCAATGACGTTGCCAATAATTAAATTATCATTTCTCTCTCTCTCTCTCCTTCGAGTTCCATCGAGTTCTGGGGTCGCAGTCCGACGGACTTTCATTCCCGAAAAGCGAGCGCCGCCGCAGTAGCGCCGAGATTCATGCGTTCCGGTGTTTGGTTTAACGAGGAGAGATCGATCGTGGCTTCTGGACTGCTCCAGAGGCTCATCTTCAAACGTATATTAGAAAGAAAAATACTGCGCGGCATCGACTCGTCGTTTTTCTTGGGCCAGGCGAACCCCCGGGGCCCGATAGCAGTCGGGACGGAAGGAAGGATAAGCAGGGGCCGGAGGATCGTCGATAGAGAAAAGCTCGCACACCTCGTTAAGGGGTCTTTGCACGCGAATTGAGATTTCGGCCGTACAGCGGCCTCGCGATGACGGGAAAAAAAATAATACGAGCGGCATAACTCTCTCTCTCTCTCGTGTTGCCACATCTGCTTTTAATTGTGTTCTAACGAGCGGTCAGATATCTTTATCGCCTATTTCTCCACGACGATATTTATAGCAGTTTGTATATAGATATGAACGCGGGGTCGGGAGACTCGGCGTACATCGGATATGCTCGAGAACGCTTGTCCCTTTCTTTTTTAGTTTCACGCTGCTTCTCTCTCGATATTTATGTGGCTCTTTCGAGCATACTTGCAGTAGTTTACAGCACTATAAATACGAATATGCAATAAGTAATAGTAAACTCGCGGACGCGGGGACGAAAAATGAGAATGTGATAAAAGCGAGGGTTCGCGAGCGCGATCGAGAGAGAGTTGCACAACGTTCGGCATGATTCATCGGCGCGAAGCGCATCCATAAACTCCCGGGCTCATTAAAGTAACGCGCGCGCTTCTTTTCAATTTCGCGGACGTACCGTTGCGAGTTTACTCCGAATCTCCTCCCAAGGAGATCTCGAGCTGGATCGCTGGTTTTTCGTGCCCGCGAGCGATTCCAATCCGGCGAGTTAATCGTCGTTTAGACATTCTCAATTTGAAGCAGCGCGAATGGAAAGACGCGCGCGGTTGGCGAGAGCTCTCGTTGCGGGCTCTCGCGGTGACAAAAGCGATCCTCCGCGGCAGCGGCGGCTCGTAATAACTCCCGTGTCCTCGTGCCACATGCGTAGTCGTCATTGAAGACGCGCGACTACCGCACCGGGCAGCAGCTCTCGCGATATAAACGACGCCTCGATTCGGCGCGAGAGAATCCTCGCGCGTATCGTCTTTCCTTAAGCGAGAGGCGACAAGGCGCGATATCCTTGCCGAAAAAAATGACAGCGCGCCGCAGCAGCCTTGATTCGATTGAACGAATAATTAACAGCGGCCGCACGGAGCGACGATTAAGACGGCGCATGCGGCGTCATATTTCATTGCCAATTTGCCCGATCGATCACAATTTTGAATGCGGAACCGTTGAAATCGTGCTGGCTGAAAACGTTGAAAAAAACTGCTCTCTTTTTCGCAAGTTTCAGATCAATTAACAAAGTTGGTAGAATCGACGCTGCGATATTTCGAATGAACGGACGCGTCCGGTTTCACCTTTCGCCGTCGTCCGTCATGTTGCATCGGCTCATAACAATGGAGCGTGCGGTGTTAAAATGTCGCGTGTCAAAGCGAAGTACGCTCGTATAAATGAGCCGCCGGAGCTCGGCCCCGGCGATTTCGATTTGAAAGTTCCATAGACATATTTGTCGGCTCGTACGCGTGCATTCGCGCCTGTGACGAGAGTGTCGATGAGCTCGACGCCATTCCGGGCACGTCCGAATGCTAGTTGACTCGCGGAGAGCTCCCTGCGCTCCGGCGCGACTCCAATGCTCGCCATCATTTGACGCGTAGAAACGGATTTGTTTTTCGCCTCTTTTCATCCTCGATATTTCGAGCGAGTGAGAAAGCTCTTTCGCTCCTCAGCCGCGTTCTACTTTTCGGTACAAAAAAGACTGCAGGCAGCCTCAAAGCGGGGATTTTCGACCACGATAAACCTTCGTTTGAACGTGCAAAGAAAAAAACGATGAAAGGTCCTCGCGAATGGAGTGACTGCCATTGTTCCAGGCACACAGACTCGCCGTGGTCGTTCGAAGCCTCTGAATAACCGAGTGACGAGTTTCGCGATCGAGCGTCATTTTCGCAGAGCGGCGTAACCGACGCGAGTATCTACAACGCGGATGCTCTTTCCTCGCGCTAGCACCGCAATATATGCGGCCCGACACTCCCGTCGAAGCGCGAGAGAGAAGCGAATTTCCCTGCGCCGTTTCGCACATCCGAGCGAGGAAAAGGCGAAGCACGCCGTGCATTCGCGATCCACTCGCCAACGCGAGTTCTCTTCGTCAACATCGAGGTTTCCCGGTGACGTGCATTCGAGTTCCTTTGCAAACGCGACATGAAAAAAAAACTGCATCGAACACGCGCGCTCGTGGCTGACGCTGCTGGAGACGCAACGAAGCGTTGCAGTATGCGAGAGTTAAACACACGAGAAAAAGAGAAAAATCAAACGAAAATACGTGCCCATCGAGTAGATTCACGGAGAATTTATGGAATCGCGATGTACGCGATCGTGGGGACATCGCCAGCCTGTCGATTGAAGCTACACTCGTCCGCGTCACCATGCAAATATCATATCTCGATCTGCGATATGCTCGCATGCTACTAACAACAATTTTCTGCATGGAGAAGAATCCTCGCGGTACTGGACGATTGCAATGAGTTGCGTAACGACCCTAACGACGCTGAATTATTGGCTCTCGCCTCGCCGTTTTATTCCATCGTAATTTGTGTCCGATCGATGGGACATTCGTGAAGATTCTACGATAAAATTGCTTCAAGAAACGAAATTATCTCGCGAATGATGCCCCGAATGTTGGTCCATCGAAGCGGCCGACTGCGGCGTTCCCATTCGCTGTGAGAGCTCCGACGCTCGCTCTTTCAAGTGGCGATATGTTCGCACCACTCTGAACATAACCGCGTCCGGGGCCCAATTAATTTGGAGTGTAACGAAGCGTGACAACTTCGTTATGTTCGGTTAACCGCGAGAAAAGAGTTTCACGAAAATTTCTTTACTCTCTCTCTCTCTCTCCGCCAGATAATTGCTGACCGGGAGATCGTAATTAGGAAAAAATCGATGATTGGCCAGAGACATTGTAACGGTGCTGATGCTCCGACGATTTCACTTTCAGCAGGTTATGATTGCTCGCCTGGCTCCTGTGCTAATAAGAAATTCCCTTTTTTGTCGCGGCTTATTAAACATTTTGTCAATGGATACTTCGGGACCAACGGGTGCCTTCGGCACCGGATCGATCGAAGAAAGGAAAAGAGCTGACAGCGATCGTAACCTGGCGCGGACTTTATTCCTCCGCTTTGGCCCCTAACGACACTTTCTAATTCCTTGCGTTTCAATCGCGACTCTACTCCGCAGTGCGGATGCTCCGACCCGCGCGGGGTTCCGCATCTTTCTTTCCGTTCACTCTGTTATTTCTTCCCCCTCATCGAGCACCTTGTTATTAAAAATTTCCCAATGAGCTTCTGGAACCGAGGCGACTTGCTTCCGCCGCTGTTTTTATTTCCGCACTGTAAATTACCGCTCGAAACTCCAAGCGAGTTGAAACGCTGCTTGAATTTGTTTTATTCGAAGGAAAATAACAGCCCGTTAAGTAATCGAATACAAATGAGACTCCAGCAGCCATGGAAATCGCGGATTGCGCGTGCTCAGGCCCATTCTCATTTGTCGTCAGGTGCGATGAGAGCAGGACGTCGCGGAGCGACACGTCGTTTAGAAACAGTGAAGAATTTTTATAACTCGAGGTACAAAACCGTACGTCAGTCTTATCTGTCTCTTGCTGCCTTGAATTTTTTTCCATTTATTACGATGGTCCTTTTTTACAATCCTCCTCGATTGTAAAAATTCACTGTAGATCGAAAGTTATTATAGAAAACGTGACTGCCCAACGAGAGGGCTTGATGCGCAGTTGAAACTTGAAATGCGTTTTTCTCAAAACTACTTTTTTTGGCACGATCTGATAAGTCATACAGTTTTTAATATTTTTTTATGCTTTTTTTCAAAATATTCAAAATTGTTTTCTCTGTAGTCTGTCCAGTCGGATTTTTGATATTGTGATTAAAAAATTTTATCAACATAATTCAAGTGTGACTTCGTGACACAAAATGCACAGTTTTTTTTTAAACTGCCGTAAATTGCTAAATTTTTCGAATTTCGAAAATCCGGCTCGGCAGACTCCAACTTTATTTTACAAAAATTTTTTCACGTTTTGTAGATCTATCAACATTTCAAGAAGATATGATGCAGACCGTCGAGCAACTTTTTTTTTCGTAGTGCTTCGGGAAACGTGATTTTGTACGTTGTAGCTTTTCAAAAAATAATATGAAATAAATTTTTTTACAAAGTTCAAATACTAATAAACAATAATGTGTAAAAATTATTTTTATTCATTTCTATTGCTATCTATCCTAAAAACAGTTTTTCTTTTGGCGCACTTTAGGCACTGCTGGACGTATGCAAGGCGTTAGTCAACATTTTGTATTCATCGTTCGAATCGTCAAATAAATAATATCGTTTTAACTATCCGTTTTTATAAATTTCACTAATACGTTGCTGTTTAGCAGATAAAAATAATACCGCAGTCAACTTGCCCCAATGCTTGCGCAACTCATTTCGTTTTAAATGAAAAAATTCAAATTTTTATCTGATACAGAGAAAGCTTGCTTCCATTCGAAACAACCATTTGATTTTTGAAGTCATCTTCAGTTCCTTGTTTGCAAGCAGTATAGCTTAAAAAGTTGGCCAACCAGCCCCGGTCTTTTACCCATTTCGGCGGTTTTTAAGGAGCCTCCTAATTGCTTTGGTCCCTTCGATTCTACCGAAACCAAAGTTTCTTCATTTTTATTGGTTTGTTCCGTGTCAGAATTTCGTTACAAAAGTAGAATCTTCGATTGTGTGGGAACGTGGTGAACCGGCGATCGAGCAGAGTTGCCAGTTTTTTCTGCTGCAAACGGGACATGAGCGAAGGTCTTCGGAGCGCGTGGGTATGCGCGTCGGTAAGCGCGAGTCTCGTTGCCCGTTAATACGTAACTTTCGATTCATTTATCCTCGGCAGCCGGGAGTAGAAAAATACACGCGGCGCGTATGAATATGCAGGCGCACATAATAATCGGCGCGAGGAGTCGATCGGTCTTGACCCTGGACTCGAGCGCGAGGATCGCGACTCTCGATGTTCCTTTTCTCCCAACGCGGCTGGTGTCTCGTGAAACGTAAAAAAATCCCGAGCCCGTAGGCCCTGACGCTGCTTTTCAGCTGATTTTTTTACTTCTCAGTAAAAACGTGACGGTATGCGAGCGCGCGATTGCGCGTCGCTTTATAATCGATGAGTAATCGCCTCGCGAGTGACCTCACGCTACCGGCCAGACCATTTGTATCCTTTGACGTTTTTTCTCACCGCCTCAATGGCGAATTCAAACGAGATGGCAACGAGATTGCGAGCGCGAGCGCGCTGGACAGCAGTCCGATGTCCAAACTCTGCGAGGCGCGCCGCGCTCCGAAACGCGAGGATCGTCCACTGTCGGAGGGGATCGAGTTTCTTTGATTAATTGCCGCACCGATTAAATTAGAAGCGCGCGATACCGATCGCTCGAGCATCAAGCTCATCGATAGGGAGATTCGAATCCGAGGATGATGAACGAATCATAAAAGCACGCGGAGCGAGCCGCTGAGAGATCGAGAATCGGTTACTCGAGGCAGCACACCAGTCTCCCGAGTAAACGGACACTCGTAGGAGATAATGAGGCGGAGAATCGCGCGCCGAAGATAAATTCATCTTCGCACGTGTTCGTATTTATACGAAATGCGCCTCGGGCAGCCGCGATCGCGGCTACAAGCTCGACGCTGCGATTCTCCGAGCAGGCGTGTAGGAAGGAATTAAAACAGATAACAATGGGAAGCTATTAACGGGCGAGTCAAAGTCAGAACCTGTGCGTCGAGAGACTCCAGGAAACGAAGAGGCTTCTTCTTGCCCCTCCGCACGACCCACGCGTGCGAAGGTGTTTTCTGGCCGCGATGGCCCGGCACAACGAGCGTCGTGAATGCCCACGAAGCCCGAGGGCCGATGGAACCTGCGCAGCGCGCCATCGCCTCGAGCGATTCTTTACAAAACGTTGCATTATTCATCAAACTCGAATTTATGAAGGAAAATATCGCTGTGATGAGTGCCCCCATTATTCGGGATGGAAAAAATGAATTTATGGACACTGCCGATCGGACACGACGTTAATTGATTCGTGTCAATATCCCGATATTTTGCGCCGTTGAAACTAATGTCCTGGGAGCAAACGGAAGAGCCGAGAACGAGACGCGAGGAGCCGGAGAATACGAAGATCACACGGTAAGGATTCGCAACGCCGCTAAGGTCGTCGCGGAAAATAAAGAAAATAGAGGAGCCTCGATCCCTTCGCGGTCAAGTGAGACGGCGAATATGTGCTGGCTCTCTTTCGCATCGTCTGCGAGAGGAGTTCGTGGCTCGGGGTGGTCACGTTTCGCATCGCGAAACTCCCTCGTTTTTTTCCCCCCTCACCTTTCCACCAACAGAGTTCCATCTCGCATTAAATTTGTATTCGTACGCTGCCTCTCCGTCTGTGTAAAAGAGTTGCTCGGACTCGAATTCTGTAAGAACAACACGCGGCGCTGAGTGCTCGCAGACACAACGTGTGCTCGCAGCTCTAAACTCGAAGGAGGAGAAAAAATTACATATTTTTCCAGGCGTCTCACTCGCTATTTCGTGACTCCAATCGCGATTCCTCTTGCCCTGCTCTCCCTCGAGGAGCCTCCGATGTTCTCGCTCGCCGTGCTCTGCGAGCTCCAACCGCCCGCCGTAGCCGATACCGCAAACACTTTCTTCATCCTCGGACAAATGATACACCACTGCCGATCAAAAGCGTATCGTGGTATGAATAAACTTTTGCTATATATTTTAGTTATCGGGCTGCTATCATCATCCCGGATTATGATTTATTCCCCCGGCACGCCGCTCGCAATAAACACGTGCTTATGTGCTCGGACAATACTACGAAACGCCGCTTCGATTCGCTTTGCGTTAATGTAGATACGCCGGAGCGTATCGTGTAAAGAGGGGAACAAAATACTCTCCGATTTATCCACTGAGAATTTGAATTTCGGACCCTCCGGGACAAGGGGCTCGTCTCGACCGGCGCGCACGAGCACGAAGCACGATAATTGGCGGTTAAGTCCGAATAACGAGCGCGGCGATGGTCATATAAAATATATATACGACCCGCGAGATACCTCCTTACTGCTTCATCCCCAGCGCGGTGTGTTTTTTTTAATATTTTCTTCTCTCTTATTCTAACTGAGTCGATGAA
The DNA here is from genome assembly GCF_019457755.1 of Venturia canescens. Classification (NCBI taxonomy): domain Eukaryota; kingdom Metazoa; phylum Arthropoda; class Insecta; order Hymenoptera; family Ichneumonidae; genus Venturia; species Venturia canescens. The sequence goes on from NC_057425.1 coordinate 8,731,222, forward strand.
TCCTCCCTCAACATATTTTTCATACTTTAAGGATCGCGGATAGTTTCCCGTGGGGATGCATGCGCGGGGAGTGCGCGCTCTTCGGCCGGGCGCCAAACGTTTTGCTACGCGCGGAGGTTCGAGCTTTCTAATTTTGGGGCAGGGACATAAAGGAGGGAAAAACGCGGCGGTCATTGCGATTCAAATTGGACGACTTACTCGAGCTTTTGTTGTTTTGGAAAATTCTGGATTCAAAAATCGAACGGTGCGAAGGAGAAATAAAAAAAAAAAAAAAAAAGCATTGGACGGGCAAAAAAGACTATTTTCACGAATTTTTTTGACCTGTATAAATTATAAATGTGAATATTAAAATAGACAAGAAATTTTTTTTACGTGCACTTTACTCGCAGTTTTCGTACTGAAAAATGGAGGAGAAGACATGTCCAAAAAAAAATTGGGCGTGCACTGTTGATAAAATCTCTGTAATGGATGTGATCGGAGAAGAAAAATAAAAATGATTTTACAAAAATGACAAAATGGCCGCCATTTTTCCAAAAACTACGAAAAACCACTTTTTTCATCGTTTTTTGCAAAAAAAACAATAGTTCCGGTGAAAATTTCAAAATTCGTATGATATACGATATAGCTATAGTCACAAAGAATACGTGGTAAAATTTTGATAAAGTTCGGTTTAATAGTTTCGGAGACTTCATCAACGAGCCGTCGAAAAACGAGATTTTGAGAAAAACGCGTTTGAACAAAGCGCGGTCAGACAGCCAAATAAACGTCGTTCAAAAGTGCACTCAGACTGTTCAGATCTTTAAAAAATTTTACTACAATATACTTTTAAATATTTAAAAAAAATGGACTTTTTGAAAATTCTTATTAGGGTAGAGACCCCTCAATTCGATTCGAATTCCAAAGAATCGCTGTCCCCGATCCTAATCGAGATCTGACGAAAATGAAACGAGGACGAGAAAGTTGGTTATCGTGCCCAGTTGAGAGGCAGATCTCCAGGTCCGCTCGATTCTTCGAACCGCACTCGACGAAACTTTAATAATCGCAGCAGATAATGTCGAGAGTGGATCAACAGAGAAAGAAAGTAGCTTCGATGTTCCGGGATCTGGGCGAGATCGCCGTTTCATCTTGAACGCGTAATTCTCTCGCGAAAGAAAAAGCGACGCGTGAGTGTTCTCGAGGCTTGACACTGTTGACCGGAGTCTGATCGCGAGGGAGACGCGGGGGGGTGGGTGGATACGATATCTCGGCTGGTGCCCTGCTCCGCGAGATGTCCGAGGGATAATAATAACTTAGCTCTTTTGCCAGATGTAATGAGCAGGAAGAGATTGTCCGGATCCGCCGTCAGTACGACCCGTGACTTTTACTTTTATGGCTCGTTTTCTCGTCTTTGGAAGATGCTCACCGCGGGGGCAGGAGATTGTTGATCGGACGCGAGAAAAGCAAATAAAAATCCTTTCACCGAGGGAGAGAAAGGAACAGGAGCAGGCCCGCGGATCGCACTCGGGATTGATTAATTGCTTTTCATCGATCACATTGATAGCGTATATAATTATTATGATGGGGAGCGACGTCGAGGAGCTTGTTCAAGGAAACTTCGAGAACTCGCGTCGAAACATAGTAATCGCGGGGACTCGCCTGCTCCAAGATGCGAGGAGGAGCGACGAGGAAAAACTTGGTAAATGTTTCGATCCCGGGCGCACAATGGGCTTGGACAGCTTGCGTCAATTCCCGAGCGATTCCGCTCCGAGCATACTTCGAATCGGACACGCGGCCGGCGGCTCGGGTGCTGCTGGTCTAGTAACTCTATCCTCGCGGTTTGACCAGCAGCTCGCATGCCTATGCCCATTCGATTGGTGCACATTGCAAAAGTGTGCGTTGGGCGAAACGGAGGAGCAGCGAGCTTTGCTCGGCGTTGGTGAGCGCGCGTGTGGCGAGAAAACGAGCGAGAGATAACGTTTCAGGTCTCACCAGACAAGAATCAAAATACGAGGCTGATTTATAACGCGAAGAAGGAAAAAGTTGAGGGCGAAACGAGAGATTGGATAAATAATAAAATAGATAAGCAGCCAGAAGGTGCGTCAGCGAGGCGAGAGTGCGGTCTTTCCACGCGCGTGTACGCTCCCTCCGCGTGGTGCGCGCGGGATGATATTTCACTTCTCGTCGGCGCCGTGCGCGCGGCGATCCGCCTCAGACATTAAATCGAGAAGCCTGGGAAAGCTTTCGGCACGCAGCTCATGCGAGCGGGGCGTGCTTTTCGTCGGGGCGGACAAAAGAATTTTTTATTGGGCCAAAGTCCAAAGGGGAGAAGCTTCGAAGGGAGATGCGGAAAGGATCAGGAATTCTCTCCTGCGAAGTCCGCAGTGTGGAATATTCGCCGCATAGTTTCTCGCAGTAGAGCATATAATGCTGGGGAAGAGCAGAGGAGCGGGAAGCCGGGTTAACGAACGGTCGCCGCCCGCTGGGCGCTTCGTTTTCTTCGCGCACGTTGTCGGATGCTGTTCTCGTCACCGTTCCCGCGCCCGGTGCAAGGGAGCCCGTCGATCCTTCCTGCAAACGCAGCTCGCAATCGCGGCTAATTCGATCGACGCAGCGTTGCCTGCTTTCCAACTCTGCCGATATACGAGGCGGTCGGAAACTTTGAGGGGAGGGACAAAATAGTTTTGATAAAAGTCCGAAGACAAAAGCGCCATGCGAACGGGTCTAGAAAACGTTTCGATCGAAGCTGCGGTTTGTTTTACCTCCAGCCTGAATCCGTGTGAAAACGAGCTACGAAAAAAATGACTCCCCCTTCGCCCATTATTCTCCGAATAATTTCCTTCGCGAGGGACCGCATTCCATGCAGATCACCCGCGGTAGACGCGCGGCGGCGGGGCGAAAGGAGTGACGAAAGGGTGAGAACGAGAGTCGAGAAATACACAGGAATCGTGATAAATTCTCCAGTAATTATCAGGTGAACGAGAGGCCGTGCGCGACGAGAGGCCGAGGGATCAACGAAGAGGCAGCGAAAAAAAGCTGCGCTCTCGTCTTCCTCTATTTTATCTTTTATTCCGCGGCGCGCGCACCAGGCAAACAAAGTTTTTCCTTCGAGCCCTCGCTCTCCGCCAAGTATTATTAGCTCGCCCATATTTTTCCCTCTTTTTTCCGTCCCCTTGGAAAGCAACCGATAAAGAGAGCCTCGCGCGACACATTTTTGCGCAAAGTGCCGCTATCCGGAGATGAGATTCCCGGGGAATTATGGCTCGATCAAAGTTATACGAGTTTCGCGTCCATTTTTTAGAGGGAGCAAGCAGTCACGAAGATTCTTCGCTCGTAGGATTCTCCGCGCAGTAAACCGCCGCGGCGAACACCGCAGAAGCGTTCGCTCCGCAGCGGACGGTGCGACGGTACCAGGATCAACCGCTCAATCAGCAATAAAAATAAGCGGTAAAACGAGAAATATGATGTTCGATATAACGGCAGCGTTGCGCCTCGAGACTTCCTCCTTCGAGTTGCACTGCCCAAGTACGCCGCGCGCAGTACAATATCAAGCAACGCACAACCGGTTAATAAACGTTAATAAACATGTAGCATGGGAGGTGCTCGCCTCATAAGTTCTTCCAAGAAAATCCACGCACCACTATTTCCCTCTCTCTCTCTCTCTCTCTTTCTTCCTTTTTCCCAACGCTCGCTCGTAATACTCGCGGGAGTGCATCAATAAAAATGATAAACTTCTAGCGGCTGGAGGGCCGCATGGATGCGCGTTTTATCTAAAACGTAAGCAGATGCGAGCGCAATGCACACGCGCGCACCCGGAGCTACAGGGTCCATCGAGTTTCGCGCGTATCTTGCGCTTCGACTGGGAATAGAAGGTACGAGGGCGTTGGACGAGAGGCTCTCTCGGAGGAGATTTACTCGGCAGCTTTGGCAACAAATCAACCTGCGAAATATGGCTTCCTGCATCGCTTTTCTTCGGGCTCCGACAAAAAGCCTGTTTTGCCGGTTGCACGCGAGAGCTACGAGTCGCCGCGGATAATCGCGCCTGCCGCTGACTGTGCCATTCTTCCGCGTCGTCACGAGTGAGCTTCCCGCGACGCAGGAAGCGGCGCGGTGCCCTCAGGCCTCGGACCCGACCACGAGGCTCCCCGGATCGCGCGTGTCCTCGTCGGAGCCGGTGGGCGCGACGAGGCACGGGGCTTTCGAAAACGAGAGGGTTTCGTCGACGACAGCGGAAACGAATATTCTAATGGGGCTTCGAGCCCGGTTGACAGGAGATGGAGAAAAACTCGATCGTTAATCGTCTCATTAATCGCCTTTTTTCTCCTTTTTCAGCGATTTTTTGTACTTCGGATTCTCTGTACGATTTACATTTTGATTCGCTCGAACGAGGTTTTTCTTGACGTTATTGGCACTGAGATCGGAGCGTGAGTTATTCGACCGGTTGTCCCGGAGAGCCCGGGCGGGCACGCCGTAAATATTCTTCACCGGAATTTTATCACCGACGCAACCAACCGCGGATAAGAAGACTCGTAGGCGAGGTTTAACGACGAAATCGTAGTTCTTTCATGCGAGGATAAAATAATGCTCCTTTTTGCTGAATCACCGCGGGCGTGTGCGAGGAAACACTTAATTGGTGGAATTTAGTGTTACGAGATGCCGAGACGATCTCTCGCAGCGGCGTGACGCTGTTACGCTTTAAGAGATCACGCCCAGCTCCACATATCTCGTTATCTGCGCGGCATCGTCCCCGCGACGATACCGTCGACAGCCCGAGCATTTTCATGCTCGGGGACTGCGATCGGGTTGTCGCGGCGGATTGAAACTGTCTCGATATCCCCTCGCCTCGGAATCTTCTTCCCTCGTAATTAAGCCGTTCAACGGGGAGTAAGACCGAGCGAAAGACTCGCCGACGTTACTCCAACAGAAAATTAGTGTCGGCAATGTAAGCGAGAGTCAAATTCTACGAATTAGGACCATCCAATTGGCGCGCAGTTTTATGAAGCCTTTCCAGATTCTTGTTCGTATACTTCCCCTCCGACGACTCGATATTTCACTCGTTCTCGACTCCTTGATCGATCCAAGATTCCCTCCGAATTGTGCGGATACGAGACGAGGAGAAAAAGTGAGAAAAAGGCCTGCGCCAGGGTGCCAGCACCCACGGACAGGTGCGAGGGAATTTATGGCTGGTGGGTGCTCGTTAAGGATGTATTATCGCCGGTTACGCGAAGCGATGTATTCGACTATCTCGAATTTATTCGACGGCAACTCGAAGATCTTGAGAGTTTTGAGAAAATGGCGGGGCTCGTGGTTCGCTAATTGCTCGGAATATTGAGATAATTGGGCGAGGATTCCTAATGATCGGAAGACCGCGCAGCGCGTAATCGTCGGTCGGAAGAACTTGTCGGCTGCCGCGCCGGCGGAGTCATCAATGGCACCACGGAGACGAGGACCGAGTCGAGGGAACCGCGATGCGGCGTTTAGTTTTTTCTCATTTTTCTTTTCGTACCGGAGCGTGACAGTTGAGCTGGATTTAAAGGGGCGCTCGCGGGACGCGGCGCGGTGCTCCGCTGCTCTCTGTCGTCCGTGTGTGTCGGGTGTCGATGTGTACTCTCGATACGCGCGCCCGAGACGCTCTCTCGTTCTCTCGCGGTATATCAGAGTGGACTGCTCCCCTTTTCGCGGTTCGTTCGCGTTCGCGCGTCCCAAGCATCGACGCGGCAATAAATCCTCGCGCTCCTGGCGCTGCCGGTGCCGTGAGAGAATCGCCTCGCGGGAGACTCCTGACGACGCCGCAAACGAGCGTTTAATCTCGACCCGCTCCGCTCCCCTTGCGCCCTTACGAACCCCGAGCAATCGCAGCTGCGACGGACGAGAACGAAGCGTCGCTTCACTTGCCTCTCCGGACTCGACCCAATAAATGAGAAAATCGCGCCGCGGCAGTCATCGAGCCCCCGACACAAAAATTGACTCAAGAACTTTGTGCCGCTGGGGAACGTTGAACTTTCCTCTGGCTTTCGTCTGTGGCGGGTTGGAGGAGGAGCTGACGGGAGGAGAAAAAACGGAAGAAAAAATCGATTTGTTCGAGTTGCGGCATCGCACGAGCTTACGCGGAACCGTAATTGCGCGTATATCGATGCGAAATATCTTTCAACGATCTGCAGATCGCAGATACGTGGTCGTGGCTCTGGTGCTGGTGGATACGGGAGGAAAAATGACGCGCGGACTCTCGACTGCAATCTCGTGGCGCAGATCACAGCGGCGGAACAGCGTGCTCGATATTTACGAAATCGTTTGGATCATTTCGCGCCTATAACTGGGGCTCGTTAGCGGCCGACGAACGCTGTCGGAGTTAATCGGGTGCGCAGTTATTGTCGAAATGGGGAGCTAGACCGCCGTGTGGGTCTCGTTATTCGAGTGGAAAAAATGAAAAAGTGAGGATGCGGAAACGAGGGACGGCGCGCTTCCCTCGGTCGCACGAATCGATGACAATTTCCTGCTCTTTCCAGACAGCGGGAGTGGTCTCTCCAGCTTCTAAGAGGACAATCGAATCGTGTGCACTCCAAATTGCCTGTGCGGAAAACCGCGCATTAGCGCCGGAGAGGCTCCGCGATTTATCGGACGTTTTGCTGTAAATTGGCGAAATCCGCAGAGATGGAGCGCGAACGCTTCTCCGGCTTATTACACTATTATATCCCAGCGGATGGTAATAAATCTAGATGTGGGATCGCGGGAAAAGGAGAAGCGCTTGTGTTCGGCGCAGCAATCTTGAGGCACACACTCCGCACTTGTCTCTCCCAGCTCGCGGCCATCTTTCACTCTCGCTTCCCAGCTTCGATTTCTTGCTTTATTGGCAAGTAACGAGCTACCGGGAACCTTACACTTTCTCGATTTATCAGGGCGAGCGCGCAGAATCCGCTGACAGCTAATAGCGCGTGAGCGCAGTTAAAACTGTAGCGTGGAAACGTTTCGAATGGTTTTTTAATGGTTTGCTCAAGTTGGGCGAGAGGAGGGTCGAGGGATCGGCGAACGGCACCGTTTCTAAGGCCGACCAAGTGCTCGACCCGTGGGCTCCAGTGCCGAGATGGACTTTGAACTTGAAATAACCTTAAACCCCCCGCGCCAGTTCGATACTCTCCGGTCCAGCGGAGCCCGAGGAGAACCTGCTTTTATTGCCACATACACGCGATGAGAAAAGTTTCTCCCCGCGTGTGTCCGTTGCTCACGCAGAAGACATTGCAAAACGGGGGAAACCTGCTTTCGCGGGGAGTCAATGTCACGGCCGCGTTCGGCTCGCACCAGCTGTCCGTTTATATTCTTAAACCGGTGCACAAGCGATCGAGCAGGCTGCTTCGGTAGCGGGTGACGTTCGGAGAGACCCCGAGGGGCACAGAAAACCTTCGAGAGTCTCAGTGTCAGGGACTCTCGAAGGGACTGGTCAGAAGCAGGGGACCGCTTATTCCTGAGCGTTTACACGAGCTTGTCCCCACAAACGCGTTTCTCCAAAAACACCCGGAGCCATACAGGCGACACGGTTTGCCACGAGCAACCAGTTTTTCGCATATATGCTCACGTGACTTCGGCTCGAGACACCGAGACTGGAACGACCGCCTCGGTCCAGTGTTTTCAAAGCTGTTTTATTATCGAACGTCATAAATGCTCGGGTCCCAGTCCAATCAGCGAATCACTCTCACTGGAGTGTGCTCGACTCCAGTGCTCTCGTGAAATCCTGCGTTTTCCATTCTCCTTTTTGTGACCCTGCATATCTCCGTGACGCTTGACATTCGCAGCGTTCGCTGTGTTTCTCGATATCTAAAAACTCTCGTTCGACTTTGCCTCGATGAATAAACGTACACGGAGAAAACGGATTCGTTTTCTATAGTACGAGGAATATATTATTTTTCAAGAATTTTCAAAGTATTTAGGCACCGATTACAAGCAGCATAGTATTTTTTGAATTTTCCTATTTTTCATCCCTTCAATTCTAAAGAGCTTTTTATGTGCAGAGCAAAAAGTAATGCACGTCCGAGAACTATATTTCGTTTTGTTTTCGAGTGTTATTCGTCGTGTCAGACTAGCACTTACTGATAAGTGGAAATGTAAATCACAAATTTGGACTGTCAGCATAATAAATTCTATGATAAATACACGAATATAGACCGAATACGTGTGACATTTTATATCGTTTTTTTTTTCAGGGTTGCCCGAGCATTCTTTACAATATAAACATTTGAAGTGACTGAAAAGATTTTTTACTATGCTTATAGAGAAAAACACTCTTAAGTCATTTGAATAAAAGGGACGAGTATTGTTCCTTTTATTATGGTGGATAGAACAGTTCTTATTACTGCTCTTCGAATTAATGCTGCAATCCATAGAATTTTCGGCCTCGTTTTCTCCGTGTAGAATGAGGATTTATTCCAGTTAACGGTAGCGAGGAGTTCGTGAGAAGTAAGCTCCGTGAGAATAAATATATTTATTGAAAAAGAACTTTACGAAAGGCTCCAGAATGCGGACACGTCCGCTCGATTCGGCACTCTGACTGACTCCAACTTATTTTTAGCATTACACTCTTTGCAGCAATATTCCCGAAGCAGTGCGAGTTTCCATTGCGAATCAAGTGAGAATTGAAGATTTCTTCGAAAGTAGTAAGAACGATTATTCACCCGAGCAATAAATATTTTTCGACTCGTTAAGGAGAGTGCGCGGTGATTGTCGGCGGTTCGTCTATCTCCGCGCGTAAACGCGGTTTCTATCCGGACGATTGAGAGAAGAGTCCGGGGGAGCTTCTCCCCGTGATTACGGGTTAGTGGCAGTCGGAGAATTAATGGAGGTAGTTATTAAATCCATTACGCGTTTCTCGCCGTCGTTAAACAAAACTGCCGGCCCGCGATTCCAGAGATCTTCCGGATTGATAGTTGCCTCAAATCATCACTCGATTTCTCGTCATTACCGGGCGCGCGCGCGCGCGCGCGTGCGCGATCTTTCGTCCGCTGCGTCCCTCGCAGTGCGGCACTTGCGGCGCGCTAATCGACGCTTTAGGTACCGCGGGCAGGACCATCGACAAACAACGGGGGTCAGCGACGGCAAACAAGCATCGCATAACGCACGCCCACCTCATGAAAGTGCAAAGAGAGCGGCGCGAGCGTAATTCACCTTCACTGCTGCGAAATTATCATTAAGCTTGCCGCACGTACGCGGTGTGCGTTATGCTGCGGTTTTGCCGGGTTACAACGAACCCGCGCGGACGTACACTCTCGCTCGCATCCTACTTTCGCTCCGGCGGCATAACGGCGCGTCTCTCGTTCTAAAAGTACGAGTGGAAGCACGTTCACTAAAAAAATGCAGGCAGAACGAATCTTCGGAAAAGTATTCTGGAATAAAATCATCGCGGATCGATTGGCATCAACGAGAGGTTCGAACGGTCCTCGGACGCGAAACCGACGTGAGTTTCTCCTTCCAAATCCATAAACTTTAATGCCGATTGACAGAAGAGATTGAGCCTGCGAGTGCGGTGACCGAGGATTCGCGGTACTGGCCTCGTTCACTTTCCCCTCGCCGGAGCAGCTCCGCCGGCATCTCCCACGCTCGGGGCTGAACCCTCATTTTATAACATGGCAATGTACGCCGACCTACTTGCTTCTATCTCGTCCTCTAGGTGAGCGCGATGATCCCCGCGGAAGACCGAGACTCGAGCGGGCTGCCAGAGGTACGTTCGCGTGTAGCTGCAAAACTCCGGGAATTATCGGGCTCGAGAGAAATTGTTGAGGCGAATAAAAACGATTTAATCCGTTGGAAGATGCTGCGTCATACGCAAACGCGGCAATCGGTCTCGAAAAGCAAAGAAAACCAGAGGAGATCGATATCGCGGAGGGGGGATAACGATCGATGTGCGTACAAACGCGCGCGGACAGGGGAAACGGGCGCGTCCGCAATCTAATATACGAGGTGCACCATCGCGCTCAAAAGATAAAATAAATACGTGAGAAGAACACGTTGGTAGATGCGCGGAGCAGCCGCGGGAGAAAAAGAGGAGCAGGAACGCGGTCGAAGGAGCGAGTTAAATCGCCGCATTAAATATAGTAGCGCAGGGAATCTTGAACGGGGCGAGAATATCAAGATGTCCTTGGCGCAGACGTATGGGCCAGTTGTGCGAAGATGAGAGAGAATCAAAAGATAATCGATGGAATATGAAGTGTCGAAAGTTTGCAACTAACGTCGACGCTCAACAATTCTGTTTATAAAAATGGAAGTTGCTCAAATTTTTAGGGCGCCCGGGGCGAAGCGGTCCGGTCGCGGTCGTGGCAAAGCTTCAGGGGAGTCAGAAACAAAAGGTGAAAAGGGAAGCGACGTCGGCGAGGAGGCTGCAATCCTGATTTAGTGCTCTGGCTCACGCTGGATAGGAAACAGGTCTGGTCAGGAATGTTTTTACTATTTGGCTGCTGCTGCTGCTGCTGTTGCTGCTCCATGAGAGACGACACACGCCAAGTCGAGCGAGAAATCGCTCGACTCGGATGCCCTCAAGCGTTGCGTACACACGGGGCTTGCTCCTGGTGCGCGCAACGAGACCGAGTGAAATCCCTTCGAGAGTTTCGAGTTACCCCGAGCGAACGAGCAACGCCATCAATTCAACCGAGAAATCCAGCAAGCCTGAGCAACCATTTTTCTTCCCGGCCGCGAGGACGCGCGGTGCCGCGCGAAAATTCAACAGGAACTGGTACATTGTCATCGACGATGCGCTCGCCAATGTCGAAGGCAAGATAATGCTATCTCGGATACGATCATCGCGGTCCGGTGAATAATCATCGACGCGTCGTGGCAAACGACATCGTAATCGAGCCTCGGACTCTTTATTCTCAGAATACCTCCCCGACTCCCGACCTCGTTTCCGGACCAGCAATCTCGGAATTCGCCGCTGTCTTCCAGCCATTCGAATATGAAACGCAGTTCGACCGAAGATTTTTCAACTCTTCCTAGCACATCGACCGGATCCCACCGATTATTCCCAACGCTCCACAAAACCGAGGCGAAATCTCCAGTACTTCGACTTAAGGAGGGTGGATCACGAAATCAAAATAATCCGAATTTGATAAAATTTGGTGATAACATTCTTTGGCATCAAGTGTACAAATACAATTTTTTTCAAATTTTTTACCACACGGTTATCGAACAATTGAGCGCTAAATCGAAGTTCTTATGCACGAGATGTACAACTGTGTGTATGTAAACTCTGCTTATACACGTGAACTTTAGTGTTCAATTATTCGAGAGCTGTGAGGTGGAAAAATCTAAAAAAATGTATATTGTATTGTATATTTATAAAGAATACATTTACCAAATTTTATTAAACTAGGGTCACCGCGTGCGCAAGCGCGCGCTTGTCTTCAATTGTGTTTTAACACTTTTTGAATAAAAATATTACTCAGGACTATTGTTTCGAATAGTTCGTTGCAAAAATCACGGTGCCTAAGGTCGAATAGTAATTGCGTAAGATCACTCTTACACCAAATGACTCCATCACTTCACTCTTATGTCGCTAAATGAATTTATCTGATACGATCGCGATCGAATGTGTTGCAATTGTTTCCTCCTTTTTTCTACGATCTGAAATACGCACATGAACAAACTCCGAGCACAAAATCGACGACCAATCAAACTCTATAGCAGCTTCAAAAATAACTCGCACTTGGAGATTTCGTGACAACTCTTCTTTTATGAAAGGATTCTTATCATTTTGAAATTCTTCATATTTTTAACATGCTTTAGCATCCGCGTTGCTCGGTAACCCGCGCTCGCGATTCCGTGCTTCGCGGTGAATATCCACGCGAGCAAACATCCTCCTGGCAAGAGCGAGTAAAAGAGGTGCGACGAAAATAAAGGAAAAAGAGTTTATCGGCGCTGTTTCGCGGCCGCTCGGAAGCGAGCAGCGGCGCTGCAGCATTTAACTCATTAAGAATAGATTCTTGCACGAAGCGCCCGCGAGACTATCCCTGGGAATAGATCAGCTCGGGATGTTGCAGCGTTTTTAATACGTCTCACTCGCTCCCTTCTCTCAACGCTTGTACAAACCCATTTGGCATCTCGATCAGTTTACACTCGCCCCGTGAATCACAAGCTCCGCGTTGTATCGAAGGGCAGCGTGGCTCTCGCCACGGTGATTTCAGCGTCGTCGGGAGCGAGAGCAACGCGTTTAGAAAGAGATGCGAAATAATTGAGAAGGAATTTGCCGGAACTTGGGGCTCATCGGCATATATTTTCTCAATTTAATTTCAACGAACGACGAGCCTCGTGCTTACGGGCATGGAATATCAAGATTCAAACGGCTCCGATTCAGCCAGCTCGGATCCCAAACTCACGGAAGCTTACGCAAATTACTTTGGACAAAAGTTTCGGTGGGCCGCGTCTCTATGATCCGGACGCTGTGCGCGAAGCATTCACACGCGTCCGAGGAGTTTTGCGTCACGTGTTGCAAGTAGGTCGCGCGCTCGCGGTTCATCGTGTCTCGTCTTCTGCTCTCTCAGTGTGGACAAAAACACTTTTTCGCTCCTCTGGACGCGAGGCCTTTTGTTCCTTTCTCGTGTTTATTGTCACTGCGGCCCCGCCGTCAATCAAAGACGCGTGAATAAGTTTTTGTTGTCGTTTTCAGACTCGCTTCGAGCACACCGTTGACGAAGGAAGCGACGCAATGTGGACGGAGGCAGAGATGGAACATGAGGAAGAGCAGGATGCTGCTGTGAATTGAACTGCCGTTCAGAACCGATGATTTTTAAGTACGCACTACCGAATCTACGATTTAAAAACCTGCTGGTGACCTGAACAACCAAACTGTAATTAAATACGAGTTAAATTAATTACGAATTAAATACGATTGACGTGATAATTGTACGAGCGTCCGCGAGTTTCATAATTCAATTGTACCGAACAGGATACTTGGGTCAAGAGTCAGCACGGGTGTAAAAAAAGCGTCGGAAAAAGGGCCAAAAGCGGATACACCAAAGGAAATGTTTTTATCCGATTGAAGGCCGCCGTTTTTGACTCACGCGTAGATTGCGGGGCCTCGAAAAGATTCGTGGACTAGGAAATTGGCGTGGAAATGCCACCTTTTTTACGGCACACTCCCAACACCGCAGCGCCAGTTCCCCCGCCAAGATAATTCGCCAAAGAAACTTGAACTATGAAAACAAAAGTGTTTGGAGAGGAGAAAGACGAATGGAAAAAGATACTCGGGGATGCTCAGCGGATGCACGTGCTGGCTGAAGATCCATCGTGCACCGGCCAACCCCTTTGTTTGGTTACGATTTCCCGATCTCGAAGAGCCGCGCAGAGAAGCCGGGATAACGAGCCGGAGAAGACTCAATGAGAAGAACGAGGATCTCCGCGCCACCTCCGCTCTCGCTCCCTCCCTCAACGAGCTTGTTCTTACATGGCGAGCTTCGGCATCGAACAATATGATAGACATAACCCGTGACCCCGAACGTTAACGAGAGATAAAATGAGAAATAAAGAGATGAGAGGAGCGCCGGTCCTAGACGCTCGACGAAGAAGGAGAAGCTACGGAGAGCAATGAAACGCGGGGGAGATCGACCTGCAACGGACGTTGTAACACACGGCTATAAACCCAGATGCAATCGCCACGTTTGCGTTGGGTGAATTGGTCGAAGCCTGCTCCAACAACAAGCGCCGTGCACAGGTTGAAATATACGGCGAGCCTGCTTGCAGGAGCGCAGCCCGTCACTACTTTGCTGTAACGCACTTTCGTCCGAAGTTTTCATTCTTCGAGGCTTTTTCTACGAGCTCGTAGGATGCTGGAATTCTGATTGGGAGTGGCCGAATACTCGTTGCTTGTTTCCTGGGCCTCGTTCCTCGGGGCTGAACAAAATATTTGGGTTCGACTGACCTCGGACCTTCGATCTTTCCGATCGCGAGTTCCTCGACTGCCATTCGACGAGCTTCGTTTCTGCTCGCTTTGACGAACGCTTTGTCGTTGGAAGCACGAGCAACTGTTGTTTTCACAAGAATATTGAGCGCGACGAGAAGCGATTTTTTCTTGTTACTAGATAGTCGTAGAGGCTGGGAACAAAAAGTTGGATTCCATTAGCGGATGATGATGCTCCTTATTAAGGAGCGATCGGGTCGCGCGCGCGATCACTGATCGCAGAAAAAAAACGTAGTCGCGATGTATGTCGCATACACGATTCGCAGGCGGTAGGAAAACCGGACGGGAGGAAGTAAAGAAAGAAACATGGGACCCGAGCCTATCGACGATCGATCTTCGGAGCGAGAGAGAGAGAGAGAGAGCAATCCCACCTAGAACGGGTGCGCTCCGCTTCCTCCGGACAGAGTTGCGACTCCGCGAATCTCGAAGGACTAGTTCGACGGGGAGTTTTAACATTATTCCTCGAACTTATTTCCATCATACAAAAGTCTTTTGCAATCGTAAACTTCTTGGTGAAACTTGGGGAAGAAAAATCGATGAAAAAACTTGTTTTCGGTGGCTAACGATTCCAGGCCTCGATTCTCCCGATCGCGGTGTTTCAATTCTTCGTTCCCGTTGCCTGGAAACGTCCTGCGTGATAGGAACCCCCAAGCCAATTCCCCAGAGCGAATGATCGATAAATTGTGGGAAAAAACGAGAGCTTCTGTGAGCTGAAGCAGTAAACAACGAAAGAGCATACTGCAGATCGAGCCAGCTCGATATCGAAGCGTCTCCTCGTCGTCGTCGTTCAACTTGGTTAGCTACTAGATATAATAGTCCGAGGGGATTTCGTGAGGCTGCGGATGCCTGGCTCTATGTGTAGGCTGCTCCTCGGAACTATTTTAATGGCCTGCTCTCCTCGGAAGAACGAAGAATCGTTAAAAAAGAAAAAATAGGAAAAAAAAATATTCGAGAAGCAAAACTGTTCGCCCACGACGAAGCAGCAGCAGCACGAACGATACTAATCGAGCCCCTCGATGTAGGACTCTTCTTCGTGCAGCTAGAATTCAACTGTGTATGTATAAATGAAGAGAGGAACCCCACGAGCTCCCAGACGAGTATGGGGACCGGCAGCACTCATGAAGGCTTTACAAATTATCAAGATGCATGACATTTCCAACGAGAAACACACTCGCCCGGCGTCCGGGAGTTACTCGTGCTTCCGTTCGTCCCGTCCTCTCGTGCCTTTCAATCGAGCATGCGCGCGATTTTTACGTCATATCGCAATCAACGAAACGCGGTAGTATCCGACATTTCATCTCGGTCGAATCAGACCTTTGTAATCGGCAAGGCAAATGAGAGGTGAACTGCAACGAGCTGGAGAATAAATTGAAAGATAAATTAGAACGTAGAGCTCAATTCTGATGGCACGAGGAGATGACAGCTCTCTTGCTCTCTCTCTTTTTTCTTTGTCGTTCAAGGTTCTCAAACGTCAATCTCTTTGAGCCTCGATCCCTCGCGTTCCTTCACCCCCCCCCGTCGTCAGTCTCTCGAACGAGGCTCTCGCGGACCCAGACTCCACTCGCGATCCTACGTATACTCGGCTTAAAGTATATAAATTAAGATCGAAGGGATAAGAGTCGATGGAATCGCCAACCATCCGGATGATCGACGATCGACAAGGCAAATTCTGACCAACCCTGCAAAATTGGACAACCAATAAAGAATCATTACGTTTTTAGATTTTTCACAAAACCCATGCCATCAAATTGACAATGAAAATGGTTTTCCTTGGTAGGAAACAAACGTGCGTGGAGCCTGCGCATCAAAAGTTCGTATCGCCCTGCTACGCGATGTAAAATTTTTTTATTCTTTCATTCCTCGAGCCTCGTTATTCCCTGAGAATTGAAATGGAAGCGAGTGACTGTCCAGGGTGTCTAATTTTGACCAGAACAGAAATTTCATGACTTTTAAGGCTTTTTAAGTCAAGGAACAGGAATTTTTCATGACTTTTCTTATGGTTCTGATACTTTTTATTCATCTTTTAATTATAAAAAAATTCAATAAAAATAACAAAGAAATGATATTTTATTTTGAAATAAAGAATCTTTTTTTTCTTACAAACTATTCATTCGATATTCGTTTTTATATCGATGATGAGTATTGACGAACCAGACATTGTCGCCACCCCGCGAATTTTGAAATCATGTTGAAGAAAACCAAAAAATCGACAATGACAATGAGCGTTGCAGAGATCTTAAAAAATCAGGTTGTTTGGTAATTTTTCATGACATTTAATGATTTTTTCAGGTCCGAGTGTAATTTCATGACATTTAAGAATTTTCATGACTTTTCAGGTCGTTAGACACCCTGCTGTCGAAAATGGGCAAACGTAGCACGAGAACGAGCTTCCGCAATCGGCGCACAAGAGTGACCGAGATTTCTCGAAGCGTCACAACAAAAATCTTCAAAATTTTTTTATCAACGATTTTCGATTTCCCGATAAACCGCCAGTGTTTTTTGGCAACACGAGAGGCAACTGTATTCCTGAGCGAATAGAATCGACGAAGGAATTAACGATCCGGACGCTCCGTTGCTTTGCAATCGTAAGATTATTCTTTTCTTTCTACGGCGCGTACATGGAAGAAGCAACTGTTGGAAAGATTTTCTATCAAAGAGGCGGTGCGCGCGGACGACGCGGCTCCGTAACTCGGCGGTGTCGTAGCTCCGCAGCGAGTCTGTATTAGTACGGGGCTTACGAATGTGCGTGAACGCTGGTGCATGCGGTGCCCGCGCAGCTAGTGAGCTCTCGCAGGAAAGAGAAACTTTCTAATTAGGTGCGAGCGATGTAGCTCGCGAGCGGAGCCATCGAGTGTGTTACACACAAGCAAGAGCGAGCGAGCGCTCGCTCCCGGTACCGCTGCCGCTCGCCAGCGCGAGCACAATAAAAATACTGTGTACCATCGCCAGAAACAACACAATGTACATGCACGTCTACGATTTCAAAGTTTTCAGAAGAACGGACTGTTGAGTACGCGTGTATCTGGCGTGTATTACGAGAGAGCGAGAGAGAATCCCACTCAGTGGAAAATAGGATGGAGAATGCGAATGCCTCGCATCCCCACAGTTTGTGCAATTAGCTATTTATTCAAATGATGTGTATTGACCTTTCGTTCGACTGCGGGGCACTGTGGGAAACACCTTTGTACGTTATTTCCTGTCGAAAATCACGAAATTCGATCGAGCAGGTGAGACTCGATCGAATGGAAGGAGCTTAACGACTCGAGGTCACTTCAGACACGTGCGTGGATGTTTAAACGAAACGATGAATCAAAAGACACGGTTCTGCTCCGGGGCTCCTTCGTACCGTGAAACTCTTGAGTCTGCTGATGCAGAGATCGGTTGAAGGAACTGTGGAATAAGGATTTATTCCAGTCAACGGTAATGAGGAGTTTGTGAGGAGCAAGCTCCGTGAGGAGAATTAATATATTTATTGAAAAAGAACTTTAAGAAAGGCTCCAGGATGCGGACGCGTCCGCTCGGTTCGCCACTCTGACTGCGATTCCAACTTATTTTTTAACATTACACTCTTTGCAGATTACGCGACTGTTTTTCGTCGGCGCGCGCGCCCTTCTTTATTTTATGATTTTACTGTCGCCGTGTGACTTGAGTTGTGACGGGAAAGTCCTCGGTCGTCCGTTACCTTTTTTTCAATATTCCGATCCTTAATTCACGGCTTCGTTAAAGTGTCACACTCGCACACTCGTGCATTCTATATTGAATCGAACTCTTGTCTCGATATTACAGAAAAACGTTGGGAAATTAGTCCGATAAATAATGGGAGTGGAAATATGATCGAGGAGGCCGAAGAGTCGGAGCTCGATCGCCAGCGTTCAAGGAACGAGTCGCTGCGCTCGCGAGGCTGAAAGTTGGCTAAGAAAATTGGATTAAAGCGACGCGAAGACGTCGTGGCTGTTCTTTCCAGCGTCTCTATACGTCTCTCGCTCGCTCGGATCGCGCGTCGCACCGGAGAATAAATTCGCGTTCTTTCCTGGCTCGTTCCTCGTTTGTAGTTATTCCGCGAGCGCATGGATCGAGGGCTCAGCAGAGAGATGATAAAAAGAGTAATGCGAGTCGACGCGAGAGAGAGAGAGTAAGAGTCGTACGTAGAAGTACGGAGGGAATAAGAAACTCACTCGCAGAATACTTCGAGCTCGTACACCCTTAAGATTTTTCATTTCCCCACCCCCCCTCCGGGGGCTCTGTACACTCAATTTCTTGCTACTTTTTTATCCTCGTTTCCATCATTGGGGAGTGTGTGGTGCGCGGAACGCAGCGAAAACCAGTTCAAACTATGCAGCGAGTTAGACCCCGAGCCTATGCGCCTGCTGCTCGTCTCGTTTGAAGATGAGACGCAACATTTTTCTCGAGCTTCGCTCCTGCCTCTTCTTCTTCTTCTTCTTCTTCTTCTGACGAGGATCCTGTTTGACTTTCCAATGTCAGTTCAAACTCTCCTTACTACTCTTGTCAGCCTCTTTTTTTAACCGCAACTTCTTGCACTCTGCACTCTCCTCGATGGCATTTTTTTTCCGTTCTTTCTCTCTCTCTCTCTTGCTTTCTGTATCTGGTTTTCTCTACTCTTCTATGAGGGAATGTTTATGTGCGTGATGCTATGAGAAAAGTACACGAGCGGATAACTAGACCGGGGCTTTCTTATTCGATGTCATTTCTTCCGCTCTCCGATTCTCTTTCAGTTACGAGAGTCCAGCACATTCGCGAGTCCCCTGGCAAGACTCATCGTAAAGTTTAGCTGGCGATTGAGCGCTGCACGAGCTTTATAAGCTCTGGAAATCTCGCGTTACGCTCGATGCACCTGCCTTAAGACGCTTCTCATCCGCCTTATTCGTAAATATACGCGGCGGCAGGGAGAGCTCTCGCGAAGCATTTATTCCTCGCAGAAACCTGCTCCTCGCTTCGCTGCGATTCAAAACACGTCTATGCTCGTCTAAGTGTGTTTTTTTATTTCATTGCTGAAGATACTAATCGACAATTAACTTCTTTTTATCGGTGCCCGCGACTCGATCGATCCTCCTCGTTTTCTTTTCCATTTTATAAATCGAAACTCGTTTGAACGGAATTACAAGTAACGCGGGCTCGGAAGCGAATTTAAACGATTCAATAGCAGCTCGCACGGAGCCGGGAATCGTCCAGGTCTGAAGAGCAGGAAAACGACTTCGGTTACCGACACGATGAAAAACAGATTTGCGCCCGAACGAACTGTCGCGCCCGCAGGAAATCGGAATGAGAAACGACGCTCACCAAAACTCCCTCATTACAGGATAAGAACGTGGAAGAAAATTAAGATGCTCGGGATTGCGGCGCGGGAGAATGTCTCTCGCCGGTGAAAATATGCCCGCGAGAGAACGACGCCGAAGCAACAAAAAGGTGGATTCTCCGAGCGGGACGAGCCTGCCCCTGCTCGTACGGTTTTTCCAAACTTGCGCATCGCTCTCAAGCCGCATGCACCGGAAGAAACATTTTTAGCGAGATCAACGACCGTTGAAATATCTTTCGGAACCCGCGACATTCCGAAAGTTGCTTTTGTTGGAGCACTGGAAACTTCGGACTTTGGTCAAAACGAAATACGAATTCGTTCGATCCTCCGACGCCAAGGACCCGACGCGTCCTCAGGCTCGAGCTGTTCACGGCCAATTGAGCCCGACACTTCAATGAACGCAAGTGCTAGGGCCAAAATCCGGCCTGATCACTCCGCGCTTCCATTTTTTCTCATCCAACGTGCACAGCTTCTGGCAAAAGTAATAAACTAGAAATCGCCCGTTCGCTGGAACAACGTAAAGTCGTTTCTCTTGAAGCCTCGTCGTCACTGGGAGGAAAACCTCGTACGAAAACGTTCACACGCTTCGAAGAAAAAACGAGAGTCTCTCGGTGTTATGCATCGGGCAAACGTACGACAACCAGTCGGTATATCAAGTGCGGAGTGGCCCGCACGCACGCGGGATTGCACACATTCGAGTTTCAGAGAGAAAAACAAAACGGGGATCTCGATCACACATGGAGCAAATTGCTTCAACGATATTCCGAGACGCGCTCGAATCTAATTCGAATAAGAACCTTAAAAATGAAGCCGAAGAATCAGAATGATTTGCAGCCATAAAGCAACCGATTCGAAAGGTGTCATGGGGCAGAATGAGAACGAAGCGTCTCGAGCGCTCCGTTCGCACGATTTTGTAACAGTGATATCCGTTGCTCCGTATTGTAAGAGCAACTCGTACGCGGAGGCATGCAGGCCCGTTTCTAAGCGTTCGCGATGCACTTGGCACGCATCCTAACACCGAGGACGATGTGCGCACTGGACTAGTGACTCCAGAAGCGTCCTGGACTCGGAGACGAGCCTTCCGGCTTTCTAAAGCGACAGCACGCGCCCATTCGGAGGCCCGATCGATGAGAATGCGTCGAACGAGTTCTGCGGACGATGAAAGGCGGATAATTATTCTGTGGAAAGAGAGAAAAAAAATTGAGGATGCTAATAAACGAGGATCGCTTGGCATTGGAGATCAATGAAACTGCTGATGAATATTTGCAATCCGCGCATAAAACAAGGAGAGTCAACGCCAGCGAGAAACGTTAATAAGGTGCCAGCGCGGCGGGAGAGAGCGGAGAGAATAGGACACGGAGCGTGTACTGTTGCTCGTCTACTTTCACGCGCGCGCAAAGCAGCAGAGCCAGGCGAGAGCAAAGGCCGTCAGAGAACCGGCACATAACGAGAGGATAACGCGCTCACAGACGTACAAAATGCTGCAGCACACACAATACGGAAAGTATTACACGGAGCCACCAAACGCGGAGGGAGTGAGAGCAACAAAGTTCAGACGTTCACCGTCGTTGCTGGTTGCACGATTCCCGGCGCGGCGATGTACACACAGCGCACTCTCTCTCTCTCTTCTTAACCGTACGATGCATTTTATTATTTTATGAATAATGTTGCCATTTGAAGAAAACATTTTGTTTCTTCCGGACGTTTCACTCGATTCTCGTCCCTGAAAGCTCCAAAATTTTCGGTACCGATTAAAATCGGTCGAGCGTGTCGACATTCGTCTACGATTATCCTACGAAATATATAAATTCGCGTGGAAACAGCGACGCTGAATAATTTGTTCATTCGTGGCCAGCACGAACGAAGGCAGATGCTACAGAGATTGAAAGAAATTACCTTTTTCGTTGACCCGACGACGATCCTCGCTCCTCCGTCCAACGAACGCGACGTCCTGTTGCGGGGCGAGGGGCCCCTCGAGGCTTTCCCCCTGCACCAAAAGCACAAGAGCCGCGATAACGAGCACCAAACGGTTCGCGAGCATCGTTTATCCTGGCTTCGAGCAACTGTCTCGTGTTATCTCGCTCTTCAAAGAACAACCATCCCTGAGAAGCTTACATTTTTCCCGAAATCGGACCGCGCGCTTTACCCCGGGTACGTGGACGCCTCGATCGACGTTAAGTATCCTCTGAACAAACCGAAACGATAAACGTGACAATCAAATAATTTCGAGCATTTTATCCTTCTTTCAGTGATTAATATTAAAGAGTAACGACGACACCGCACCGGTCACTTATCACTACTCAACATCAGAATCCTTCTTCCTCCAGAGATGTGCCTTCAATTCCACATCGTTTCTTCACTCGTCGCCAAGCCCCAACCGACTGCTTATTCTTACGAGTCAACACTTCGGCCCGAAACTATTGTCGCCCTCGCTTTGTTTACGTTCGACGACGACACCGAGGAGGCTACCAGTATTTGAATGCGAGTGTGTCTCGCGCACAAGTCCATGCTGCACTGCTGGTGAACGGTCAGGTGTTTCAACGAGGCCCTCGCTACCGCGACACCTGGCGGACCATCACCCAACCGCCGTGCGACTGCTTCGCGACTCCTTTTTCCACCTCTTTTTATTTATCGTTCCACTGTACCCTTCTGCTGCTGTTGCTGCTGCTGCTGCTGTTTTGTCATACATCACGGGCCCACCTTATTTCCATCGTAATGCATCGCTATACCTGGCGTCTGACCAGCTTCGCTCGCGCTGCGCCGCACTCCCCGGCCGTTTCATTCATACCGGGCCAGCCACACGGCTCGACCGCCGTTCCAACTTTGAAGCCTCGTGTTTGGCTCAATTTTACTTCCGCTTACTCCCCTTCGAGTTTCCAACTTCGCGTCGCTCCGGATCGAAAAGTGCAGTTAGGACCTGGACAGAGAAATTGAACATCGAATTTATTGCTATTTTATGCGTCGCCTCGCAACGTGCGATCGAGACCGAAGGAAAGAGAAGAATCAAACAAAATTTGCTCATCTTCGGAGCTTTTGCTCAGACAATTTTTAATCTGGGGTCAGGTTGACCCCCCAACATTTTTTTCTCACGTGAATAGCATTTACAGATGAGCATCTCATAAGTAAAACCCACAATATTAAGAAATCGTTACCCCCTCTCTGAAAGTAGGGAGCACAGCCACTTCGTACTCCAAAATAAACAGACTTTTTGGAACGGTTGCAAAGTTAACTATTTCTCCCTCGAGGCATGGACCCTCGTCTGTAAAACTCTGTAAGGATTTTTTTAAGTTCAAAATTTAATTTTTTACGAGATATTTAACAGAAAAAGCGTTTTTTACGCGCACTATCAACTTTGAGCACGTTTTTGAGCAATGAAAAAAGATTTTTTTGGTAATCCGACGTTGCAGCCTTAAAGTTGGATCAATTCACTGCAAAAAGGTGACTGAGCCTTTTATTCCGAAAAGCGCATAGTTACCGAGATATTCGATGTCAAAAATGACCTGGGGTCAAAGTGACCCCATGTGCACGAAGTGTCTCGCTGTGAAGGTGTGGGCACTAAGGGTTAAAATACTTGGCGACGAACCGCTGCCTCGACTCCGGAAAATTCGGCACCAGCATCTCAGGATGGAGGCGTAACATCGTGGAACGTGTAAAGATAGTAAAATTTGTAGGAAATTAAATTACCGCGGGACGCAACATTTCGAGGAATTAATTTTCCTGGTGAATTTTCCGGACGATTTTTCAAAGAACGAATTATTCTGGCGAATTTTTCAATGATGAATTTTCCTGAAGGATTTTCCGGGAATTCATTTTCCTGGCGAATTTTTCGGCGATGAATTTCCGGGAGCCACATTCCGCTGTAAGCCTCACGATGCAACGCGTTGATTTCAACGATTTTTTCCTCCCTGCAACAAAAAAACAGCAACAATTAGTATTATTGAATAATTGTTTTTTTTTTCTCGTATGAAAACACTATTCTGCGCGTCCTCTTTCGTCCATTCGCTATTGTCTCCGTGCTTTCTCCCTCCCAGAAGTTTCCTGTCCGCGAACGTGCCGGCTGGCGTTGAGGATGTAGCGCGGCTTCCCGGAGCAGCACGACCGGCACCGACGTTAATTAAATAACGCGCAACGAGGGAGGAAGATGGTTCGGGGCCAGGTCGCGGGTAGCGCATTATATCTCGTCGCGCGAAAGGTTGCTGCACCGCGAGAACGTTCATGTCGTATCGCTCGGGCTGTTGCTAAATCCTTGCGCGACCATTTGGCTTTTTGCCCTCGCGGTTCCCCCGCCTTTCTCGGACCTCTCACGACCGCATCGCGCGACAGGACGCACACCGTATTTTTATTTCATTTCGCAAACGTACGAAGGCACAGGATGATGTACACTCGCGTATATATAACGCTCGACCGCACTTCCGCACCACTGAAATGGACTTCGCCGCAAAATTCTACGATCGCAACGAAACTTCGGTGGATTAATTCGTAAACATTTCGACACGCATCACTGCCCCCGACGATCGAGAAACTTTGTCGAATTCGTTTGCCACGAAATCGCTTCGAATCGTTGTTCTGGTGAAAAATTTATTTCAGGCTTAAAAATTCTGTCGATCGTAGAAAAAAACTTACGCGAGCCTCTCTCGAAATCTTAACCTCGCGCACACAAAGGACGCTACGCGTCATAAACTGAGTTGAGAATATTGCTAGTTGCACTCATATATTCCGGGATAAAATTCTTCTCACACGCCGGAAGAGATAGCGAGAAAGATGCACCGACGTATAGACCGGTCCGAAATTTATCGTTTCAAATTGGTCGCAAAGTGCCTCGTAAATCATCGCAATATTTACGACTGTACTCACTCCTGCTGCTGCGAGTGCCAACCGGCAATAGGAGGACAGAGATATAGAGACGGAACAAAGTACAACGCAGAGGCTTCTGCCCCCCTCCTGTCATGGCGTCGTTTTTTACTGTTGCTTTTTCGCGAAAACTCATTCGTACTTACGATAATGAAAAACGTGCTTTAAAAAATCTCATAGAAATTACATCGTTTGATCGGAATTATCCGGGGTCGCAGGAAAAACCATTTTTTTCGTCAAAAAGTTCGAATGTTTAACCTTCAAAAGTGTTTTCACAAAGTTTTAAGAGGAGTCGGTATATCGCAACCGTAAGTGCGAGAGAGATAGTTGCAAATTTCGAAATCGAAATTCTTTGACACAGTTTGACCGATTAAAAAAATGTTCTGTCAGTCGATTGTTGCCATCGTCCTGCGTAGGCTGACAGAGCCCTTTTTTAATCGATCAAACTGTCTCAAAGAATTTCGATTTCGAAAATTCCAAGTGAGGTTAGTCGACTGATCCATACTCTTAATAGGACCATATAAATAACCTCAAATTTGCAAAAACATCGACTTTTGTAAATGCTCATTTCCATGATGGCACATTTTCATCGAGATTTAACAAGAAAGATTACTAGAATATGTGCAGCCAAGAAGCACGCGTATCGTCAATATCGAGATTCTCGACAAGAGTCCATGCGCGCATGCACGAGTACGACCTCTCTTCTAATGGATAATCGCGCTCGAACGATCTTTGTTTGTACGATACTCGTCCTCCACAGCCGCTTCTACTCGACTCTATACATACACAACGACGCTAGCTACTCGCGTGGAGAGTAGAGCGAGCTCGATGTCTCCCGCGTGCTTGCGAAGCATTCTTTATCGATTTTTCTTTCTTATTTCGTTTTTCTTTAATTTCACTTCCGCCTTGGCTCACCGCAACACTCGAAAATACGCACGTTAAGCCTACGACTTTTGTTTCACACATTTTGTCTCTTTTCACTCGAATTTCATAAGAACGATGAAAGTAAGTTTTTCGCAACGATACCTACGATATTATTTGGTCGTAATGTCGCGCAGCGACGAATCTCCCATTCGAATCGCTGTATTCGTGCAAAATAACAGATATTGCGCATCGTCAACATCGAAATAGGAGATCGGAAGGACTGTGCGACGAAATAATGCAATAATTAATAGAAAGAAAATGTACGAATCGGTATTATCGCTCGTGCGCTACCAACGATGCTGTTGGGTCGTATATAATTTGACGTACATCGCGCGGATCCTCCATTCGATCGTCGTGTTTCGAAAAGTCCCGGCCACTTGTACATATATGTGAACCTGGCAGTTTTTGACGCCTCGACTTGCAACTTGCGACACACTACCGTGTTCAAGCGTGAGTGCGACCCTCCTCACTTCGCCCAGCCAACGCATTGTGAAATAAAAAATGTCTAATTCGCAATCCCGCGCGAACAGTACGTGCGTGCATATGACGACGAGACACACTATGCTACCTAACCTAATAAATAACGAAACTTCATGCGCGACTTTTGAACCGTTGAACAGAGATCAGAATAATTTTTTTTCATATTTTTTGGTTATATTTTTCACCGTATTCTCCTACTTCACGAACATCACTCGATTTACAACTTGGACGCCGCGAATCTGAAAATCGGAAGATTTCGAATACAGCTGATTTTGCAAAACATCAAAACATCAGACGCATCGATTTGCTTCCGTTATTTAAACTTCGATCTTTTATTTTGGCTCAAAATTTTCGAATATATTTTTCCATGTTGCGAGTCATTCAACGCGAAATGAACTTACGTATTGACATTATCCCATCAGAATAAGGTGCCAGAGAGATTTTTTCAATCAACGATTGTATACGAAATATCGCGAATTCCGAGAAAAACGAATGACGTAAACTTTTCATTACGACGGTCGAAGGAAGGATCCTGAATTATGTACTTTAAAAAAAACCTAACGTCGTCTGAACCAATATCATATGTGTTAGCAGTTGCTTTACAAATAAGTAGCTTTCTAAACTTGAATCATCGATTTTTGGTCGGAAGATACATACGCGCGAGAACCAAATTTCATCTCAGTCAACCAGGAAACTATCGCGAAATAGGCTCTCACCGCGATTGAAAAAAAAAATTCCGTGAAATTGTAGCTTTATTTAAATACACTCAATATACTTACTGAATAATTTTTCTGCATCATCCGGAGCATTGAATATCATTATTTCTCTTGTTTTCATAATAATTTTACTAATTGTTAAAGACTGAAATAATAAATAGAAGAGAAACTTGTAATATTCGGTTTTCGCGTGAGTTTGTCTGCAAACGCTTCATTCGTTCTCCGCTTACTCGCTTGTTGACCATGATGGCAGCAGCAGCCTCAAGCTTTCCGAGAAAACCACGGGTCGACTCACGTTGTATTTCCGGCTCTCTCAACAATTGCCACACCGTGAGTCAGTTGATCACCTCGCGCATAATCAGCTGTTGAATGTGACCGGCAAGCCGGCGATAAACATTGGACACGTTTTGTACATATTTTCAATCGTAGAATGGAAGTGACCGGTGAAAATTGCGATCTCAAGAAAGAGGAAAAGCCTCAAAATGATAGTGCAGCTGAAAAAGAATCGACGAATACGGAGACGAAGAAAGAATCGAAAAAACCAACCTGTGTTATTGTCTTAGGAATGGCGGGTTCAGGAAAAACAACATTTGTACAAAAAATCGTATCCACACTGTACGAAAGCGGGAGACCTTACGTTATTAATTTAGATCCTGCTTGCAAAGAGGTTCCTTATCCGGCCAATATAGGTAATAATTATCATTCGATCGTTTTTTTATCACTGATCGACGGTAAAATATTGCTACTATTTGAACTACATAACCTCTCTACCCTTCAACTACGAACTCAAGCCACTCGAACGTTCTCCACCTTGCCAACTTCAGTATTTGAATATTATCAATATGACAACTCTTTTTTCAAATTTTACTTCATAAAAAATGTAACTCTAAATCATATGACATTGCCACTTTTCGGCGTATTCATTTTTTTTGTCATCTCAAATATTTGTCATGCATTAGGCAAACCGTCCGATTAGTAAAGATTCTTAAGACAGTTCATCTTCATCAATTTTACTCAATGACTGTTCTATTTTAGAATATATAGCATGACAACCCAAAATAACAACCTAGGAATGTTTAAATCAAGACTGTATAAAGATCCTCACGGTACCAAATTAAGAAATAACAATGACCCTCCAGTGGGCCTAAATTCTAGAGATGTTGTGTATTTCTAAGTAAAAACATTGAAAATGCATAAAAAATTGAACCAAGTAACCAATTTGGCTGTTTTTCTTGAACACAAGATATTAGGGATACAGTCAACTACAAACAAGTTATGAAGCAATATCGTCTGGGACCAAATGGTGGGATTGTTACTACTCTGAATTTATTCTCCACAAAATTTGACAAAGTGGTAGAATTGCTGGAAAAAGCGTCTGACGATCACGAGTACGTGATTCTTGACACCCCTGGACAGATTGAAATATTCACTTGGTCAGCCAGCGGCACAATAATAACTGAAGCTTTGGCTTCTCAGTTTCCCACCATTGTCGTATACGTTTTGGATACTGTTAGGAGCGTTAATCCAGTTACTTTTATGTCAAACATGCTCTACGCCTGCTCCATACTGTACAAAACTAAACTTCCTTTCATCGTTGTTATGAACAAAGTAAGATTCTGATCGTTATTTGTTTCATCGACGATTCATTTAATTTCTTACCAAATTTTTGTTTCGTTCTAGACCGACATTATTGACAATGGTTACGCCGTTGAATGGATGCAAGATTTTGAAGCATTCCAGGAAGCTCTCGATTCAGAGACGACGTACATCAGTAATCTCACTCGAAGCATGGCTCTGACTCTCGACGAGTTCTACTCGCACCTCCGCAGTTGCGGAGTTTCTTCGCTCACTGGCCAGGGAATAGACAAATTTTTTGAACTCGTCAAAGAGGCGGTCGTCGAGTATAAAGAGTGAGTCAAACCAGGAGTTTCACGTTTCAGATGACTTTGATTGAAATATCGAAGCAAAACCTGAACTGATCCCATTGTTTCAGAGTTTACATCAAAGATTGGGAAAAGCTACGAGACGAGAAATGTGCAGAACGCGAGAAACGCAGACTCGATAATGCGGCAGCAGTAGCAGCTGGGAAATCGACCTCCGCCGTAAGCAGTGTGAGTGCCGGCCGTGAAATCGCGGACATTTACCTCAAACCATCCGGCGACGAGTCGAGCGAAGACGATGACGGGGAAGAGGAAAAACCTCCGGGAGATGAGGAAGAAGAGGAGAAAGAGGCCGATTCGTTCAAAAATTTCTTATCCAGGCACAAGGACGAAAGTGATAAAAAAGCGGCGAGACAACAATCTCAAGCAAGCAGCGGATCCAGCAAAGACACATGATTCGTTTGTACAAGTTTCTTTGTTGTAAATATTAATTTATGGTTTTTTAATATAAAAATGAGCAAAAATATTAGATTTTTATCTGGTTTAAAACTATTCTTGATTCTCGTCGTCAGGCTCGTCAAAGTCTCTCATTTTGACGTCTTCTTCCTCTCCGTACTGTATCATATTGTCTATCGTTAATTTAATATCCGCTATGCTCTCCTCATCTTTAATGTTGAAGGGATAAAATTTAACAAGGCTGTAATCCTCTATGAGACGACCAAGGGCTTCTGTGAGGCTCTTATATCTTTCGTTCCAGCGATCTTGATCCATTTCCGCAAGCAAACTATGCGGATCCGGCTCGAGATATTTATCGAGTTGTTTGCGCGAAGCTTTCGATACGAGATCGATTTTGCTTAGAATATTAATGTGTGGCAATTCTAAATTTATCATTACGCTTAGAGCTGCCATCGTTCCGGAAAGGAATTTCGACGCATCCACCATAAATTGACTGTCGACGAGAAAAACTCCACACAGACGGAAATTCAAGTTTTGAAGGGTTGTTATCAGCTGCCGAATTACCGTCATATGAGTATACAGTTCGATTTGACCTGCGCAGTCGAATATCACATAATCGTCATCCACGTCGCCCAATTGTTCTTCCAGCCATGATACATTTTCAATCAGGTACCTGTTGAAAATTCTCAAATTAATAGATCATCCAGGGTTACAATAGTTGATTGGTTTCCACTAAATCGATAGTAATACTTGCTCCATGCAAAAAACTAGTCCACCGTTCGGTCCAAATCTCAACTCTTCGTCTTCCATGGCATCATCCAACTGTATCAGCTCACGAACGTCTACCATCGGCTCGTAATCAAAGTATTCTGCCGCTGGATCCAAATTTACTATGTGAACCACCTTGTTCTCATCTGCTGCGTGGCGTTGCATTGTCGAGCAATAAGTTGACTGAAACAAAGATTTTTTTGAATGAAGAAAATCTATTGATTTTTTAGCAACATCACTGTCAATAATTAAATATTCCTATTACTGCTTAATGTAGCAGTCTTTTAACTATAGTTCATTTTTTTAATTTGAAAATTTCTCTTTGTGCAAAAACAGTTGCACGAATAGACAAATATATTTTCAGTATTGATAGTTGAACAGGCTTGTCAACTTCTCAAAATTAGGGCTAGTATTGGGTTGACATCGAATAAAAAATAAAACTAACGTATTTTAGTGAAAAAAAATGTTTTACCTTGCCACTGCCAGCAGGGCCCATAACAAGTTGAGCGTACCGCATGTTTTCCAACAGATTCTTTTCGAAGAGTTATCAAACCGAGCTTTCCAAAATGAATTAAAAAGTTCGAAAAAATCTGCTACTATTTAGTCATAATTTGGAGGTTATGCGATAGCATTCCGAGAAACGACTTGATTTCTTTTTTCTCAATTTACTTTGTATCGAGTAGAAACTTGGTTATAAACCAACGAGAAAAACTCCACTCAACTGCTTTTTATTATGTGAATGCGATGACAAGTTAGAGAAAAGACGGTTTTTCTAATAAAAAAAAGTCTCGAGCGCCGACAGTGCATGAACAATAACCTCTCACGTGTGCGTCGTATACGTCCCGCCACTGAGTTGAATCTCGAATCGGAGCTCGGAAGCAGTAAATTTGTTGACAGCGGTTGTCAACTTGCACGAAATCCGTAGACGCGTATTCATTATTTGTAAATTAGAATCCCCTCCGCACGCGTAATAGCCTCGAATTTTTTTGTATTCGTTTTTATTTTTATTTGGCACGTTGATCGGTGCTTGACACGGTGCTTGGAGCTGAAAAACGTGGAACGCATGTTCGCAGCGGCTTGAAAACGGCGTCGTCTTGGTGCTACTATTCTCCACTTCTTCGTCGCCATCGTCGATTATAGCGCGCTCATCTTCGCCGCATTGACATATCTGACATCGAGCATCCCGCGGCGCGGTGTTGACTTATAACAATTAATCCCAACGATTCTCGGCAATAGACAGAAATTATACAGCATTTGTATAAAATGGGAACCGTAGAATATAATTTACCACCGAACGGTGGTCTCATGCCCGTAAGTGTCTCAAATAAATAATAAAAAAAAAAAAAACATTAAAGAATAAGCGGCGAGAGAGACGGCGCACTGCTCGGCAAATAATATGGTGGGCAGTGAAAAAAAAGTGATTTTTTAACTATTTAATTCTCCATAGCAAATTCAAGCGTTGATCGCCCCACCGATTTCGGACGAGTCCAAATGTGCGAAAATGAAAAAGGAGAAAGAGGCTGAAAAACGACATCCCTATTTTAAGAGACCGGGCAGAGGTCACAATAGAGACTCTTGCGATGCTTGCAGAGACGGCGGAGAACTCATATGCTGCGACAAGTGTCCTGCTTCGTTTCACCTTCAGTGCCAGTAAGCTAGGAAAGACCCTAATCAATTGGGTGATCGTATGTCGATGTGACTTTTGTGCTGACACAAACGTTTATTATTACAGTGACCCTCCACTGGATCCAGCCGAGATTCCCCATGGCGAATGGATGTGCCACTCTTGTCGATGCTCTGCAAAAAAACAGGATATCAAGGAAAAATCTGGCCCTTCCACTGCTCGGAAAAGAAAAAAGAAATCTGCGTTAGAAATTTTAGCGCTCGCAGCTTCCCTTGTTAATCCCAGAGAATTTGAACTGCCGAGAGAATTGCGACTGCCTATAACCTTCCCAGGGACTGACAAGGTCGAAGCCAATTCTGGAAAAAGAGGAAAACAGCCTGGAGCTGCTTGCAACAACGGCGAACGCCGTCCCAGTAATCGTGAGATCATTTTTCCATTAATTCAAAAATCAATTCTTGTTAGCGCAGATCACATGCAGAGTTTAACATCCGTGTAACTCCTAAAAATGAATTGAAACAACCTCACGAAAAATCTAAATACGAAACGAGATTTGAAAAGTTGAATTTTGTGTTAAGGTAAGGGGCAGTGCCTCGAGGGTGGACCGGTTGTTCCTTTACCGGCTCGTCTGTGTTTCGAGTGTGGCAAGAGTTGCAAAAGAGCGCCTCTCGTCGCATGCGACTACTGCCCGCTGTATTTTCATCAAGACTGTCTGGACCCACCTCTAACCGCGTTCCCCAGCGGTCGATGGATGTGTCCGAATCACCCGAATCATTTCATCGACCAGAATCTCCTGAATTCGTGCAAGGCTACCGCGCGGCTAAAGCTTTGGGATCAATTTGCAACTCGACGGATCGACCAACACGCCGTCAAACTCGAATTCCTACGAAAAGCTTACGCCGTTAATCCTCCCTTCAGAGTGAAGTACAGTACCAGCGGACGTCCGCGGGTCAAGGTACCTCACACCGTCAAGTATCATTACGCGAATCCACCGGATCTCGATCTGTCAAACTCCTACAGAATTGGAACGGTTATACGACCCTTTTTCCGCTCAAAGTCGCCCACTGACAGAGACACCCTCGAGGACGTCGACGAAGTGAAGGAAACGAACGAAGCGAGCAACGAGGACGGCGACGATCCTGAATCCAATTCGGACAAATCTTTTCATTACCTTAGAAACCGTGAATATAATAGTTACGCCATTAAAGAAGGTGTACAGTTGCTCGAACGGCCTGTTTTAGAAGCCCTCGCCCAACAGAGGCTCCAACAGATAATGAATCCACTGGGCGAAGAATACGAGCCCATCGATTGTGCTCACCAGGCTCGCGCTGCTCTTTTTCCCCTCAGTCGTAAACCCGGACCCCCAGCATTTATGGTACGATCGACTCTGACCATAGGCACTGGATCCAACTGCGACGTACCTCTCTCAAAGTACGGCAATTGTGACTGCACTTCCAGTAAGCATGCAGTCATCTTCTTCGACGAGGTACCGATCTTACTGATATTCAACTCTTATTTCAAGTGTATTTGTCTACAAAATTCCAAGATTCGTGCTACAAAATGTGTTCACACGTTCGACAAATTTTAGCGTATTGAAATTTGATGCTTAAAATTCGTCAAATCGTTCTCTGTAAATAAGTTAACGCTCTTACATTGATTTCAGACGACAAAACGTTACGAGTTGCTGAACTACAGCGAGCACGGTACGATAGTCGACAATGTTTTGTACTCGTGTGACTACGAGGGTTTGTCAGCGAAACGGCGTAAAGACGGGGACGAATCCGCGGTCCCGGAGCACTGGAGAACATCTTCGACTTTTAAGGCGATTGCGAAAAGAGCGAACTCACCGGAACGCGGTTCGACGAATGGCAAACGCGTTTTATCCTGCAAATGCAACGTCCTCGAGAATGAAACGGACGATCGAGTTTACACTCAATCCGGTTGGGAGGGAAGCGCTATCGTCGCTCACGGCTCCATTCTCACCTTTGGCTGTCTAGTTTTCGTTTTCAGTGCGGTCGATCCATCCCCGAAACCGCACTGAAAGAGTCTTGTAAATATTGTACAGTAAAACGGCGGTTCCGGCCTCCTGTTTCAGTTTACCAATTTCCGCTAAATGTTTAAAATTAAAGAAAGAAACGTAAACTATGTGCGCAACCTCAGGACTTTTTGAACCTGGTATACAAATGCTCTATTCTTCGTGTGAAACACCCAATAAAAGTCGAGGTATAAACACGTAAAATCCTTTTTATTTATCGTTGGCAATATCATTTAAAGTATTTTTAAATATTATACTAGTATCAATACGATAATACTTGTCGTTTACAATGAATTTGCGTCATCGAAAAGGTTATCATTTTCTTTTTCTATAACGAGAATGAAGGGGGGGGGGGGGGGGGCGCGCGCTATTTTATATAAGAAGCGGGAGCGGCGAATCATCCCCATTTTCGTGAACCATCGGCGTTTCCTCGATTAGGTTCAACTGTTACTTCTGTAATTTAATTTATTTATATTTTTCAACGTTGGTTCGTGTTCTGTCGAGATGCCGATGCCAATATCTCGTGAATTTTCATAAAAATATCGCCAAAAAATATTTTGCAAAATTCGGGATTGCGAGGATTTGTAATGAAAAAGAAATTAGAGTTTGGTATTTGTTTTAAAATAATGCAAATGATGATAAAAAGTACAAAAGAAACGTCTGAGTTAGAAATCACTCGCGCAATATCCGGACGTTATTATTGCTGGGAAGCGATTCCCTCGCTCATATGACGATCGTATGATTTGTTATTCTTTTATATACAAATGTGCACACTCCTCGAAGATATGTGAGCGGCCGAATGCACAAACGCAGTAGCCACAGAGTAGCCAGCGATCGGTGATAATTGAAGAGCAGGATAAAATGATTATTTTCTCACATTGTTTGGTACTCTCGTGGTGGGTTGGGTCCGAGTGATCGCGGATGCCGGACGATGTGCTATCCTAACTATTATCACAGATTGATCCGCAACAGCCTCGATCGCGCGCGGTTCATCTCGTTTGGAATAAATAAATATCCAACAACAAAGTTCAATCTGTTGGACGATCCGCGAGGGACGAGTATACCAGTGCCAGTTCTCTCTCTTTTTTTCGTTTTAATTTCTTTTTATTTGTGCAACGAACGATAATCAATTTCTCTTAGTATTATTATTATTGTTATTATTGTTGTTGTTGTTCGTATCATTATTTAAACAAAGTCTTATAACACTCAACAAATAGCAGAGGCTTGATCTTGCTCTTTGATCCTTATTCCTGGTCATGCTGTTATAAATTCGTTCAATTTATCGACCGTGATTTATACATTTTTCGTGAGCGGGTTTGGTTACAATTATATTCGTGTCGTAACATCTTTTTGTCCACCATTTGGTTACAAATTTTGGTCTGTTTGGGTTTTATTAAAAAATGGAATTATATGCCCGAATATAACAGGGGGCAGAGAGGGGGGAGGAAAGATGCGACGGATGGAATTCCGTATGGCAGTTTAACCGACCGTGAATCCTCACCCGCTCAACTGAGAGAAAGACACGTTTTACTTTCCCCTCTATTCACCATATTCGTCTTTGTGTGTTTGTTCGAATTGAATCTACTGCGAATACCGAATAACCGATTTTCCGATGAAGAAGGAGAAGGGGCAGAGCGGCCTTTCACCGTAAACGCGAACCACGTGTGCAACGTTAACAACACTTTTTCCTATGCTGCTTTGTGCTCTTTCTCAGATTCACGGTCTCGTTCGTCTGGATCGCTTGACGCTCCTTCCTCTCTTTCTTTGTTCGTAACACTTGCCGCGTTATCGCCATGAACATCTGTAACAGAGCGAGTTTTATTATTATTATTATTAATTTGTAACTTCATGGAAACCTTCATCTCATTCTACTGGCAAAAAAAAATCATTTTTTGGAAAGTACTTTTTTCAAGATTTCTATAGATCAATGGTACAAAGCAGAAAGTCAAGTGTAGGACTGAAAATCCAGTTTTTTGTTCAATCTGCTTTTAAAAATTAACTACAGCGAATGCTACAACTTTTTCTCCATCTTTTATCGATCTAAAATTCGGTTCGAAGCTCGAATTCGATTTTTTTACCATCGGTTCTGATGATGATCAATTTCACATAAACGACTGCGGGACATTTCATAAAAAATTCCAAACAATCATGCAGTCTCGAGAAGAATATCTTGAAAAAAGTGAGGAAATGACAAGACAAGTGATCAATACCTCTTCAACATTGATGTTGTCTTTAGCGGAGGTCTCGAAGAGTTGAATCCCCATTTGGGTGGCAAAACGTTCAGCATCCTCGGTCAATACAACTTTCTGGTTAGGAGCATCGTTTTTGTTACCCACAAGAACCCTATTGACTATATCGCAGTTGTGGTCAATCTCGTGTAGCCATCGTTTGACATTTGCAAACGAGTCGCCTCTGGTAACGTCATAAACGACAATTACTCCATGTGTACCCCTGTAGTACGTTGACGTTATTGTCCTGAACCTCTCCTGTCCTGCGGTGTCCCATATCTGCAGCTTCACTCTGTCTCCATCAACCTCTATAGTTCTAATTTTGAAGTCAACACCTATCGTCGTTATGTAACTACCGTTGAATGTGTTGTCCGCAAACCTCAGCAGTAACGAGCTTTTTCCCACACCTATAAAACCAAATTCATACAATTCACTCAGTTTCCAAATTTTTGTATATTTTTTCTATCACTCAACTTCTAATATATCCTTTGAAATCAGAGCTTTTTATCTGGCGTATAAGTTATTTCCCTAAAAAGCTACACGCAATGCCAATTAGTTTATTTTTGCTGCTATTTGTCATTGTTTTTCTGTCTTTTAATGCTTGATGACACCTTTGTTTTTATGAGGCAGTCGCATAAGGGACAGCGATGAATTTTTCATTGCAATGCAAGTATTTTTTTCTCCTACCAATTACTCAAGTTCAAAAGTTACTTGAATACAATATTCACAAAAACTGTGTTCTTACATTAAATTACAAATGGTCTGTGCAATTTAATTTATTTGAGGAAAAAAAAAAAACGTCGAATTTCGTGGTATTTTAATGGTGCAATTCAACATTGTACTGTACAAATGCGCAAAGAGCGAGAGAGAACCACTGTTCTACTCTTGAGACAACACTCTCTATGCTATTGTTGACAGATCAGGGCTCTGAGATTGGGGGGACAAAATGAATCGGGTTTACGAAATAACACAGGGGTGATTGAAAGATTTTCGAGCTTCACCGAGACTGCCTTGTTCCACGTCACATGTAACAATCTACTGTTTAGCTCCGACTCAAATGATACGAAATATTGATATAACCTCTTCTTCCAACATGGCTGCTTATAAGACATACCACTTGATCATCATTTTTATTATTTTGTTTCATGTCCAATAATTTTCTAAACTTCGTAACTATCAAGAGTCGTTCGAGGCAAAAAAACACCGTTTCGTCATTGACTAGAAATATTACTCCACAAACGTCGCAAGGCCCCTAACAAAAAGCCTAGTTATTCCCACTAATCAAAGTTCATGAGCGCAAAGTGTTTACAAATCGGTGCAATACATACGCCTCAATCAACGCGTACCAAGTAATCAAGTAAAATACTGCGATGACTGCGAGTCACAGCGGAAGGGCGAGAGAGAAAGAGAGAGAGAGAGAGAGAGGAATAGAAATACGATCACGGATAAAATGTATATATATGTATAATGATATTTACCACTGTCCCCGATGATCAACAGCTTGAACAAATGATCGTATTCCCGTGCCATAATTTTCCAGTAATTTAAAATTTGTATATTTCTCACTCCCCCGTTGGTAAATCGGATGAATAATTATCACGGGATTAGAGGGAGGGAGATAAAGAGGGAAGAGAAGAACGAGAGAATAAAGACTGGCCGAACGAGATCGCGACCAACTACGATTGAACACACACACGTATTTTCTTTCACTTTTCTCTTTCGTCCCTTCTGGATGCATGAATATCCTTCCTGTTTCGCACTCTTCACTCTAACATGAGGAATTGGCCATTTTCGCACGCACTGATATCTCCATTCATTATCGCTATTGAGAGAGAACGCTCTCATTGAACATGCCGCCCACCACCGCCAATACAGTCGCGCACACACCACTTAACTGAGGACTTGTCACTTGTGTCTCCGCGTTGTCCGCGTGCACGCAACTATCGCTACTATGTACTCTGATGCGCGGCGGCGGTGCTGCTGCTGACACACGCGCGGCTACGAGAACTTCGCTCCCTGCCCTCCTCACTGCTGAGACAACAAAATATATACCTTCAAATTTTCTTTCGATAAATCATCAGTGGTCTCATTCGTTTCACACACAAAAGCTATTTTTTATTACATTGTCTAATTTTACCGCTGATACGTATTCTGTTTTACGATGAAATCGAAAAATTATCGCGGTTAAACTGCCCGCAGCTATATTTTTTATGTTTTCTTGATATCTCCAAATGTAATTCTGAGGCTGGAGAAATTTTTTAGCGGAACTTCACATGAGCAAACGGAAATGTGAGGACATTTATCATTATGCTATTTTAGAATATATATAGTTAATGGTTCAGATTCGTGGATTTTTTGAAAAAACGGAAGATTATCGCGTGTGTGAGTTTTTTGATGTATCATCATCCATGTATCGACAATCGATAAAAAAATCTGATGTGTGTGTCGTGTTTTTCCGTCGCGCGCTGTTGCCGCCGCATCATCATTGAAGTTCGAAGGAAGGAACCCCGGGAGGAGTATAGTAGTAGCGTGAAAAAAAAGGAATAACGGAATGAAAGGGGGGTGACGAAAAACGAATTTGATAGTGGTGGTGGTAAAGCGCTCGCGCGCGCAGACAAATTTCGTTCGCAAGGGATAACCCCTCCGGATGATGTTGGGTCCGAGTGAGAGCCGGCGTATAAATGTTGCGAGTTTGAAATAACCGTCGTACATAAGAGACACTAGCGAATAAGAAAAGATAATATAATGGCGTCAAAGGCCCATGTGGATGGCTCGGTGAATGAGAGACGATTACGACCGATTTATGGTACGCGGGGATTAATTATTTATTTATTGGGGGAAACACGTGGGATAACATATAGACGCGGATAAAGGAGGCCTCTCCGAGCCGGTTTATCTCGTATCGCTATACGAAGGAACCTTCCCCGAGCAGCAGGTTATATAACGTCGTGTGTTTCTCGCTACCCGGGCTCGTTCGAATTTCAGATTGGTTGGACAATGGAAACAACAAAAAAGCGTTGCAGGAGGCTGACAAGGTGCTTCGAAAAATGCCGACGAATCAGTGCGCCAGAGTCCTCAAAGCACTTGCACTTTTGCGCCTCGGCAAGGAGGAAGAATGTCTCTCCATCATGGATACAGTCAGAGCTGAGGTTCCCTGCGAAGATTCTACCCTTCAAGCCATGAGTATTTGTTACAAGGAGACTCATCAGCGTAAGATCTTGTTCTCTTTGTCTCAGCCTCATTTATGATTCCTTTCAACTCCTTCGACTCTTGTGAAGCTTGTCGTTTTACCTTAGTCTAAAGTCATTTTCACTTTGGAAATTGCTGGTTTCTATCTTTTCGTATGCAAACTAAACCATGCAATGAGGACCCTTGACTTTTTTTATGCCAGTCATGAATTTGACTGATAACATTCTGTTTTTATAATTTAAATATAACCGAGTGAGGGATCCTTCTAGATCTTTCTTTTCTTTCTAGATCTAGATACTTTTAGCTCTGCTTGTTAGCTTACTTCTTTTCTAGCGTACAAATTTTCAATAATAACATTTTTTATTTGCATTGAGAACTATATATTTGTTGACCTTTTAGCATAAAACTCAATAGTTGCTTGAATTTTCTATCTCAATGAATTTTATATGGATATTTTGTAGCGGATAGAATAAGGGAGGTTTACGAAGCTGCAGCGAAAACTGATCCAACCAACGAGGAACTTCTTACTCACCTCTTTATGGCCTACGTGAGACTGGGTGATTACAGGAGGCAGCAACAAACCGCGTTGGCCCTGTACAAATTGAAAGCCAAAAATCCTTACTATTTCTGGGCAGTTATGAGTGTAGTAATGCAAGCGGTTAGTGCAGACGACAAATTGGCAAAGCAGGTGATATTACCTCTCGCCGAAAGAATGGTGAGTCAGTGACTTATTCAAAAACATTCGAGCCCGAGAATTCAGTTTGAACAATGAGTAACGAGGCCCCGATTACTAGGTTCTCAAACTCGTTGGCGAGGGTAAACTCGAAGCGGAACAAGAAGTTCAACTTTATCTTATGATACTGGAGCTTCAAGGTAAGAGCGAAGAGGTTTTAAAAGTCTTACTAGGACCTTTGGGCTCCCTTCTTTCCTCCGTACCGCAACGTAAAGCCCTGCTACTGCTTCAGTTGGAACGATACAGCGAAGCTGCCAACGACTTTAGAGAGCTTATCAGCCAGGAGTAAGTATGAGCGCGGACGCCGCGTCGCACTCGACGATTGCAGTATTACGATATCGAACCAAATTAATCTCTTTCCGTGCGTCTTTCGGCCGACTTCAGCGTCGATAACTGGGCCTACTACAAGGATTATTTAACATGCGCTCTCCGACAGCAGAGCCCCATCGAGTGTCTAGAATTTCTCAACAAAATGAGTCGAAGGAGTGAGAAAAAGGCGAGAGCGCCTTATCTTGCGCGGTTCGAGCTCTACAAACGTCTCGGTTCAAGCGCACCTTCGGATGATGGATCCTTCGATATCGTCGATCTCATGCAACAGTATTTCCTCCAATTCGGTGAAAAAAATTGCGTCGTTGGTGACCTCAGACTGTATCTCAATCTTCTAACGGTCGAAGAACGGTTAGAGTTCTTGCGTAAGGTAAAAAGATTTATTTTCTCCTCTATTGTTATGAATATTTTAAATATTTTTGAATGTTTTCATTCCCCCAAAATTCACAGATCGACGAACAAGTGGGTGTGGCGTCCGATAGTTACCCCGAATGCGGGGAACAGATGCAACGACACATCCATTATGAACAATTGCGAAGGATTTGCGGAATGCATCATCCACCGTACGCCGATACCGATAAGAGAAAGCAACTCGTTGAGCGGTTTCGTAATCTTTATGAAAATGGAAACGAAGCCTGTCCGGCTTCCGAGAGGCTACCGACTGATTTCTCACCAGCCGATTCTTACGTACTCTTAGCTTCTCATCTATACGTTCAACTGTGGTTCGAGACGAGAGACGCTTCCCATCTGTACAGGTACATCAAAATAAGAAATGAATTTAGTTGGTCTTGTTATTCAGGTTATTAAATTTCCCATCAAATTCTTCAGGGGTATGGCTGTCCTCGAACGCGCTCTGACGAGCAGTCCGGCAAATTTCCATCTGAAAATCATGCTAGTGAGAATTTATCTCGAAGCTGGTCTGGTCGGGGGAGCTGACCACGCCTTTGCTCTTCTGGAAGCGAAACAGATACAACTCGACTCGTTGGGCTACCTGCACACTCCTCTTCTCGCTCCCATGGGTCATCTTACTCGCGCCACAGCACTGCTCGATCACACCGCCAAATTTTTCGTAGCGAATTACAAACAGGTCAGTTTTTCTCCGGGTTTTAGAAACGCTGTCGGTAGACTGACTGAGAATAATTGTTTGATAATCCATCCCCAGAGTGCGGATCATCTGACCTTCGCCTACAAATACGGGAGCTTTGTGAAGATCCAAGAATTCGTTGAGCTCAAGGAGAGACTGGAGAATTCTCTACATTTTGCCACAACGTCCGTTGACAAAATGCTACTCGAATTAAGCTGGTGCGACACCCCGGTCACGCTTTCGAATACTCTCTCGAACATGAAAATTCAACCGCAAGAGGACACGATCCAGTGGCAACTTCTCCGGGACAACCGAGATCTTGAGGTTTTCATGAGAGTTTTTATTAATCGGTAGAATTTGATAGGAAATTCCTCGAGTATACGTAAAAAAAAAACTGTATCCGCAGGTCGTCGTAGGCTGGGAACCCCTGGACGAGAACGAGCCTGATCCGAGGATGCGGGAGGAAACGCGATCCTGCATGTTCGGATTATTGTCAGCGAGAAGTTTGATATTGAGAATGATCGCAGCGAGCGCCGAGCCGGATTGCTCGTCTCTCCTCGAGAGTCTCGCGGACCAACTGGAGAAAGTCAACGATCAAGACATCCCTCGATATTTGGAGAAATTCCAAGCACCAGGATCGGACAAAACCAAAGCCGAAAGCGTGCTCGTACCGCTCGACGCGTTTGAACGTTTGCGCGAAGCTCATTGCTCCGAACAGTTGAGACTCTTCGCGGAAGTGGCTCGTTCGCTCGCGCGGTCTCCGTCTCCCGATTATGACTCAATAGCACGATCTCTACGCTCGTCAAAAGCTCTCCAGCCCGGGCCGCAGCCTCCGATCGACGTTCCCGTTTCGTACAAAGCATTTTTCATGAGGGCCTCTACGTGCGGCGAGAGCCTTGCTCTCCTCGGTGCCATGTGCGTCGCCTACACGAATCGTTCCCAACAACGAGCTACCACCGTCACTGCCAATAGGAAGAAAAACAAGAAAGACGCGAACGCTATCGTAGCCTCGCAATCCGATTACTCCCAGGTATGATCCTCGTCATCTCCGTCTCACCGCCTTTTGATTGACTCACCAGCGAACAGCCATTTTATTTCCCGAAAATTCACGTTTAACAGCAATGAAATTATCAACTATTTTCCAATGATCATTGTTCGAAAAAAATTCTTCGACTGCCGACAAATTTGTTGATGATTATGAAGTTCCAATCGGGATAGAATTCTTCAAATTTTTTTTTAGGCCTCCAAAGTTTCGATATTCCGTTCTTACGTATATTTTAGTTTGCAAGTGCGCTTTAACGATTTCTCTTTTCCATCGCAGACGTGGCAGGAAATCGGAGCGCTACTGGCCGAGAGAATAAAGAGTCTTGAAGCGGAGCTCACGGAGTTGGAAAAAATCCACGTATTTACGGATTTGCCAGCGGACGAGGACGCTTGGATGCTCGTGGGGGATCGTGCCCAAGAAAGTCTTTGTCAAACCTGCTGGACTCTCAAGTCACGCCTTCAACTTACAACTCGACTGTTAAACGGCTTGAGAAGCTGAAACTTGCTGCTCTTCGTATACTGTACAAAAAATTGTCCTTTTGCGAGTTTTATTTTCTCAATCCATATCGATCACGAATAATGATGAACACGAACAGACGAATAGACTCCTGTATATATATTTTATGCGGTTTCAAAGTGGTACCACTATTTTATCGCCGCTACTTCTCTCTTTCTCAGTCTCGCGCCTTCGAATTAATGGCTATTGCAAAAACGACGTAACGAGATGGCGAAACTCGCGCCGGAGATCTTTCCTGTTCTCGTCTCACGTGCGTTTGTCCCAGTGAATTTTTCTACTTGCGTTCATTTTCTCAGTCTACTTTATTATTTCGAACGCGTACCACAGCAGATTCGTAAATCATTTACAGAATCGCCTTGATTACGCGAAACAAAGATATTTGGAGAATAAACACATTTTCAACTTTATTCTATTATTGTACTATTTTACTTCGAAATATGAATCGATGCGGTCGTAGCTCGAAAGCTGCGCTTTCAAATAATCCCCGTTTCGTGACGAAAGAATTTCATTGAATTCAGTAACGGCGGGGATCAAACTCGTACCTACGGGCCCATAATGCTCCAACTGAGAAAAAGAATTTTCGGGTTAAGGCAGTCTGCGCAGTTTCAAAATTTATTCACAAAAAAAGGCTGAAAATGAACCTTCGTTCTCCAAATTATCCAACTGTTCCATCCTTCGGTTTCGCTCCTGTTTGCGCATTATTTGGGCCAACATTCTTTCTCGAAGATAGTCTTTCATCGCTTGGTCCAGGGCTCTTGTCAATGCGAACTACGCGAGTACGCGAGAAAAGTTTTTATAAATTATCAAAACTGGACTTTAGATCGCGAATATCGTTGGAACGGTTGAACTTAGGGCAAAAGTCCAAAGGACCGTTCTTGTAGAGTACGAAATATTCTTCAAAAAAGTCCCCAGCGGTATTCTCATATCTCCAATCCTGAGAGGAGATCGAACGTAGACGAATTTTCAGAGAGAATTTGAAGGTTTCTTAGATCGACTCCCAGGACTGAATTATTGTAGATGAAGAAATGAGGCCAAGGACATTTTCATAGAAAATTTGATGCGCTATAAAATTGGCCCTATGGATTTTTGCTCTATCTCCGACCATTCTGACAGAAATGCCGATCAAAGGCACATCCTCGAAACTTGAGTAAATTCCATGAGCCTCGCAACACATTTTTTAAACACCTCAAAATTTTTTAAACTGAAAGCGTTCGACTTACCTGACAGAGTTGCAAGCGTGTCATTCGATTGGTAATTTTGTTGGATTCCTGTCGCTTGTTGCTAGGATTCCCAGCCTTGGTCCCATCCACGCAATTATTGGCGCGCTCGTATTTCCTCAGTTTGTGATTATTCGAGCTGCTGGCAGCTTTGCGGCACACTTTACCGAGTAAGTCTGATCTTCCGTAGCGGAAGCTGTCGTGAAGAAATTCGTGTATGTCCGGATTATTCGAGTTGCATAAAGGGTCCCGATTGTGCGACGTCACTTTCCGGAAACCATAAAGATTGAGCTGTCTGATGAAGCTCGTGATGTTGTTCGTTTTGAATATCGGGTTTCTCGTCCCAAGATATTGGTCCTGAAATTTTTTGTAATCGAGGAGTATCGTGCCGCCGTTGGTGCTCCATCTGATCGCTCCGGTTTCACAGTCGTTTACGATTTTCCACAATTTTTGAGGAAATCTCATCAACAGCATGACGCAGTCGTCGTCTTGCATTATCTCTTGGCGTAATTTTTTTCGCTCGCCGCTACAATTCACTCGGAAGTTTTGACAACTCGCGACACTATTTCCATAAACACTAACGAATAATTCAATTTATTTATTATTCTATTTGTATTACTCTATTTTTATTCTCTTTTTAAGCACTTATCGCTGATTCTCGAATGTGCCAACGACCGCTCGCAGTCGACGCGTTTAACAGTATGCTGTAGATGCCGCTTTTTTGAGAAAAAAAACGAACGTTATTAAAAATAAAAACGCATCGTCCCTCGGCAACAATGTAACGCGAGGGGGCGGGCGGGGCCGAACTCCCTGAATCCCGACACTCTCGACATCGCTTCCACGAACTGACGTTTCACGACGATGAAGCGTACTTGTGTGACTGGTAAACGTTTCGGAGCTTCTGAGCCTTTCCAGAGAATTTGAAAACTTTTGATAAATAGGAAAATGAAAATTGAAAAAAAAAAAAGAAATATCAATGTGAATCAAAATGAAAACAGCTGCGTTGATTTTATCATCGCGAAACGTCGTGACTTTTGGAAAACGAAGAAAACTGTCGTTTGCTTCTGTCATTTGCAGTAAACATTTCCACTTTTTTAGTAACTTTTTAGTGAGAAAATTTGTCTTCCCAAAAGCTGACCAGAGAGCTAAAATTATTCAGAAATTTTATTTTTATTCTATCGATGCAATAAACTGAGAATCATGCGCAAAAACTCGTTAGCTGCAATATTTTAGTATGATGAGTCGTTTATTATTGTTCGAAAAATAAGTTTCGCTTGACAATTCAAAAAGAGTGATAAAACTGATTGAATAATCCTCGTTGCGTGTCAACGTTCGAGACATTTTAATTTCGCCACAATATTTCGAATCGATCGAACACCAAAGGTTCTTCATAAACATTTTTATTGAACATCGACAAACCGTGAATTCCTCCTGCACCACGTGCTTCGTCGTGAAAAAGCGACAAAAATTTCACGCATAATAAAGCTCG
This sequence comes from Venturia canescens, assembly GCF_019457755.1. NCBI lineage: Eukaryota > Metazoa > Arthropoda > Insecta > Hymenoptera > Ichneumonidae > Venturia > Venturia canescens. Next base: position 8,776,004 of record NC_057425.1, read on the forward strand.
CTTTAGCCCACGACGAACATTTGATAAGAGTAAAAAAAAAAAAAAAATAGGATTCGAAATTCGAGGCTGAGGACTATTCTCTATTCAGTGATTCAGTCCACTTTCGGATCTCCAGTGCGGTTCAGGTCAGAGAGCCAATTGAATGAGCCCCCAGTATCAAAGGTCAAAGTTCCATCTCCAAGACGAACGCTATTGAGAATAATTTCGTCTCGCTCTCGGAATGAAAATGCCGAAAGAAGCGCGCAGCCCCAGACGTTTTCATCCGGAAGCTTTTTCACCGGAACATCACTATATAAAATCCCCGCGCCTCAGGCTTCGTTAAAACGACTTTTATGTACATATTTATCAGCTACGATCGTATTATACATTCATTGGATTAGTGATTCATCATTTTTCGCACGCCGCGAAAGAGAATCAGGCGAAAATCATATAAAAATTTATAAATCGCTGTTGCCACGGCGTTAGAACGTTCGTGTATGTACATCGATGGATCGATCACTAATTATCGTTTGCTCGCGTGCTCCAGCGTCGCGGGCACGTTTGAATAAATTTATAATACTTTCGCTCACGCGAATCGCCGGCGGGGGGGTCCGGGGCACGGAGAATCAATCAGCCAGAGCCTGAAGATACTCGATGTGAACGGCGGGTGCCGGGAGAAGATAACCCTCGGTATCGAGAGCGTCCCTCGACCTGACGGTGACCGGGCCCTGCGGTGGCCTCGGCATCGTCCTCTCCTGGTGCTTGTCCGGGGTCGTTTCTTCTTCCTCATTTTTCTCCCGCAGCCGCTCGAGAATCTCGACGAAACGCGGCCGATCGCGAGGCTCGGTTTTCCAACAGTCGCGCATCAACCTCGCCATCGATCGCGGCGAATCCTTCGGGGGGGTGAGCGTCGTACCCTCGATGATCGACTGCACGACCTGCGGACCCGAGACTCCGAAATTTTATCACGACTCCGGGAGTGGAAAGCGTAAGGGGGAATAAAATTGAGAAAGTGAATTCGAGAAAAGGTTTTCTGAGAAGGCAATGATGTTTCTTTATACGAAGAAAATTTGGAGGAATCGTGACCAAAAAATGATATATTCGATGATACTGAAAATTTGATTTTCAACGATTTCTTCAATTTTCTGTTTCGACGCTGAGCGCCCCGTTTATTCGAGCCGGCGAATCGAGTGCTCGAACGCCGAACCAAATTGAACCACGTTGAGTAAACAAATTTCATTTGGTTCCCCAGCACAAAATTCGACCGGATCGAGCGATCGATTTGTCCATAAAGTGAGAAAAATAATCGAATTCATAGCCGACCTCTTCGTTGTTGCGTCCATAGTAGGGTTGCTTGCCGTAGGAGTAAATTTCCCAGAGAACGACCCCGAAGCTCCAAACGTCGCTTTCGAGAGTGAATCGTCCGTAGACGACGCTTTCGGGCGACATCCATCGAACGGGCAGTAATCGGGAGCCTCCGACCTACTCCGGGCGAAGAAAGAGGGTGCAAAGCGAGCGGTTATCGTCCGTTTTTGTCGAGCTGTACGAATCGATCGGAATAAGGTAAGCCCGGGCAACGAACCTTGTAATAGTCGCAGGTGTAGACGTCCCGAGACATTCCAAAGTCGGCGATTTTCACCGCGAGATCCGCGCCGACGAGGCAGTTCCGACAAGCCAGGTCCCGGTGCACGAATCTCTGACTCGAGAGGTACGCCATCCCCGCGGCGATCTGCATCGCGATCCAATCCAGGGCGCTCTAACGCAGAGAAACATTTATCGTTGCAGACGTTCGGACAAGCGACTGGTGACGCGGACGCGCCAGAATAACAACCGCGTTCTCTTTACGACTCTACTCAAAAACAACTCTGCTCTCAGGAATATGGATCAGTCGACTTGGAATTTTCGAAATCGAAATTCTCCGACACAGTTTGAACGATAAAAAGGGCTCTCTCAGCCTGCCCAGGACGATGCCAAAAATCGGCTGACACGGAGTCTTTTTTAATAATTCGCAGCTACCTCTCTCGCACTCACGGTCGCGATATACCGACTGATCCATCCTCTTGAAATCTTTACTCCAAAATTCATAACATTTATACGTCTACTCATGTAGTACAATCCATGATCTTTAATATCTCCAATCATGATAAATGTTAAAGAGGGTGGACGTTCTCTTAACCCTCTCGCGGACCGTATGTTGCTTCTACGCAACACGCGCTTCCAGGCCCAATAAAACTGCATCGGTCAGTAAGGTCGGGGTTCTAACTGCGTATTTCCATCAAGCAAGGTTAGATTGCACCTTAGATACTCCTAAACCAAGAGATAAACTGCTTTAACTCATCGAAATATCAATATGAAGTCGGCGTTTCATGTTGAGTTGGCGTTGTGTGAAAAGGTGCTTTAGTTATCGCAAAAGAAAAGTGGGTATACATTTTTTTTTCGTACTCCAAACGTTATTTCCTTTCAAAGGGAAGCTAATATGATGTATTTAAGGTATTCGGTGCTAGATTCATTCGTAAATTTTCCTGATTTTGCTCCCCAAGGACCTGGTGCTGCGCGCAGCGAACATTCAAAAATTCATATTTCCCAACAAAAAAACCGAAATGTCACAATGGATTCGGAAACTAGAAAGTATTCTGAGATAAAATTATGAAGGGAATCATTTTCCGTCAACGCGAAATAGGTCTCGGTTTGAGAGGGTTAAGTAAATCCGCAGTTGTTAAGAAGCGGAGTTGTTAAGGAGGTTGGATCACGAAATCAAAATAATGAGAATGTGATCAAATTTCGTGACAACATTCTGTGGCATCGAGTATACAAATACAATTTTTTTCAAAATTTTTTACCACATGGTCATCGAATAATTGAGCGTTAAATCGAAGCTCTTATGCGCACGAGACGTATAACCGTATAAAAATGTAAACTCTATGCTTACACACGTGAACTTTAGCGTTCAATTACTCGAGATGGCTCAAAAGAGTAGCAGAAAAATCTAAAAAAATGATATTGTCATATGCATTTTTAAAGAATAAATTTACCAAATTTTAGGAAATTCTTATAATTTTGAAATTTTTAATGTTTTTAACGTGTGGTTTAGCATCGCAACATCGTATCGTCGCGATCCTCCTTAACCTCCTTAACATTTAGAGGAGAACTACTGTTGTTGAATAAATAACTGAGAGTAGAATCGTTGACTTGCCGCAAGACGCTCGACTCTTGCAAATCTACTCGATCACATTTCCTCTCCAAAGATTTTTATATTTTTAACGTGTTCAGGCAGATGAGGCAGATTATTAATGACAAAAGAGGAGCCATATTGGGTTCTATTGACTTAAAAATTTGAGAGTGGAGCTGCTAGGAGCAGCGCTGTTTTTGAGTAGAGCCGTGAAGAGCACTCGGTTGTTATTCTGCTCGCGGACGCTCACCTTGCTCAGCGGAGGATGCGGCTCCAGCGTCGATCCTCTGAGCAGCCCCGCGAGGTCCCCGTAAATCATGTACTCGAACAGCATCCACGGGCCGTTCCCCGAGTCTCGCGGTACCACACCCAACAACGAGAGAATATTTTCGTGCCGGAAGCTCGACATGATCTCGACCTCGCGCATGAAATCCTCCTCGGCCTCCCGCGTCGCCGAGTCTTTGAGCACCTTGATCGCTACCGTTTTTTTCTCCCGCTGGTGCTGGGGCTCCTCGACGTAGTCGGGGACGATTTCGCCTGCGGTGTACGGAATTAATTGGTTAAGTAATTTGCTTATTTCCTGAACGATTCCGAGGGCGGAAATGATTTGGTGTTTGAACGAAGGACCTTTGAAAACTTTGCCGAAGCAGCCCTCGCCGATGTCGCACAAGAAGACGACGCTCTCCCTCGCGAGGATCGGGATTTCCGGCGGCGCGAAACCGAAGTATTGCAGGTTCGGGGTGTATCCGTTCGCCAGGAGCAAACCGCTTTTCAGACTCTTCGGGGTGATCTGCCTCAAGAAATTCGCGTTAAAAGATCGGGATCCCCTTCCCCCGGAATCGGTTGCATGCAGTTCCCAACTTACGTCCAGGCTCGAACACTCGGACGCCTTTTTACCCGTGCACTTTCTGCGTCGAAGCAGATACCCGAAAACGCTCAGCACACCAACGAGAATCAGAACAGCCAGCGCTATTCCCGCCACTTGCTCCGGCGTCTCGGCTCGCGAGACTCCCGCTTCCATCTGAAACAGAGTCTGATCGATGCCGCTACGATTAGTCCCATGGATATGAAGGAAATTTTGTGACTAATCGTGGCCGCCAACGGAATGAAATTCGATGAGAAAACTCAAATTATTTGTTCATTCCAACACTTTTGCTGGATCGAATGAAGGTTTTTCATTGGAGGAACAAAAGTTTCGTTGGAGCAATCGAATCAACGAATTTCTTCGGTTTTTTGCGATTTTTATCCATCCCTCTACCGGGCCAAATTTTTTCAATCTTTTCTCAGGACGAGACCGAACAACGAACCTGCTTGGCGACGGGGAGCCCCGTCGTGCTCGCGTTCCTCGTTTTCCCATTGGGTAAAATAATGTTGTAAATCGGTCTCGGTGTGACGGGAACTGCTGTCGAGAGACGTTGCAATATGAGCGATTGTGTAAAGATAAAAGTGAATGATTTTCCTTGAATTTTCCTCACCCAAAAGCCGATTCGGACATTTGAGGTCTCTCGTAGGTGGAGAAAGGTCATGAGGACAGACGCACTTGGACGTGGTCCTGCTGAAGCTCCGGCAAGCAGCCTCTTTGCCGCAGACGTCCGGGTTTTCATGGCAGTTCACGGCTCGGTGCCATTCGTCGTCGTTGGTAGCTCGGAGCCTCGTCGCCGTCGGCGCTGGCTCCCGCGTCGATTCTGTTTCCCCCATATTTCAACGTGGCGTCAGATACGAAAAACTCATGAAACGAGTAATTTTGCTATCGCTATTGAGCCGTGGAGCCGAGTCCTCCGGGATCGTGGGCATTTGAAAATAGTTGAAAAAACGGAGGGACAGAGAGAGAGAGAGAGAGAGCGAAAGAAAAATCGAGTCGTTTGTTCGAGTCTCTCTCTCTGAAAACGGGGATCGCGCGCGGCCACTCGTTAAATCATTAACGAGACGTTGAGACGGAAAAAAACGAAAAATAAAGTTGCTCGTGCGGGGCTCGGATGCGATTTTTACGAACGCGGATAATCTCGTATCGCGCGTGTGTACGCGAACGTTCGATGCGTACATAGCGAGGATCGTTGTCCAACTCCGCTGACCGTGGAGATAACGTTCTGACCCGTCGGCGTTACCACGAACGAGGCGCTAATGAATGCCGGCCACTGTGCACGGTGGCCGCGGCCGCGGCGACTCTCGAAGCGGGAGTTGGCCTGCCGCGTCTTTTCGTACGACTTCCCCACGTGGTTTCTAGACCTTTTGTGCGTTTCTCCCAAAGGAAGGTTCTCGTGAATTTCACGAAAAAAAATCGAGCCCGAGCCGGTGTTTGATTGATCTCGGGCGCGAGCGACCGCGTCCGCAGAGTTTTGCGTCTCGCGGCAGCGGGCGCGTATCAAGATCCACTTAAATTGAGACGAGCTGCAAGTCGCGTCGCGGGGACCCGGAGCTCGGCGTCCCCGACAGAAATGGCGTGCACGCGAGAGAAAACGCTGCGACGGGCAGCCTCGATGCTCATCTTCGCTTCGGCTCATTGATCAAGCGCCCGAGCGCGATTCCCGATTCGTCGGAGTCGAGGAAAAGTTTTTCCGAGAATAAAATCGTTGCGTCCAAGTGGCACTCGATCGCGGGCGATATCGATTTTGTTTTTTCGCCCCCGCGATCCCCGGAGTGCGCAGATAAGTAGAGACACGTCGCTCTGGATGCTGCAAACTCGCATGCGAGTTTGCAGCATCCAAAGACGAGGCACGAGTGAGGCAGCTCGCGTTAATCAACTCGCCAATGTTCGCGGACGTATATCGAGTGTCGGGAAGAAGAGCTTATCGGATTTCGCCATGCAGCGCGTTGATGTATCGCTGACTCCGCCCCCCTCCCTTCCCTCGCCCCGTGCACTGTCGATCAAACTGTAAATGCATGCAAGCGAGCACGAGTTCGAACACTCTGAGAGACTCGTGCTCCCGGCTCCGTTGGGTTAATGTCCGCGAGAATTATTAAATTCGAAAAAGACTTTGGAACGTTTTATCGAACGGGAAGGCTCGGAGGCATGCAATTTCGGTATCGGCGGAGCAGTGTCGCGATAGTTTACCTGAGCGCTGCTGGCCCGCCGTCGTCGCCGCGAGTCCTCGTCTCTTGGGCATCCTCTCGCGAAACATCTCGCATTATCCGCGCACCGTTTTATCACTGGCTGGATCCATAGAGGGAAAGGAGGCAGAGGAAAAGTTGTCGAGTCGCAACGCTCTCGAGAGTCTTGAACAACGAACTGGGAGCACTCGTCTCATCGAGCAATCGCATTCACGAGTCGGTATTTTCGAGTAGATTCTACACTTTTGCATCCTTCGGGTTCTGAGCGATCGGGAGGATTCAAGCTCGATTGAATCGGGACGCGTGATCCGCTCGCGCGGGAGCGATAGCAAGCGCAAACTCCGGTCAACTCCGGGACGGGGGAGCCTGCTCGATCGTGAGAAATTATCAATCCTCGTCGCACTCTCGCCGCGCGTTATTATTTACCGCGTTTGTTCATTTTTCCCCTCACAATCGGAGGCGCGCGCTCACTCGCCGTTTATCTTTGACGCTCACGCGCCAACGGGCTTCGAGTTTCATTTCGCGTTCGGGTTTTATCGCGCGGCAGATTCTTCCGCTCTTATTCCCCCGTTTTATCGGAGATCGAACAATTTATGTGGCCAAATTGCCACCGCGGAGTTACCCGATCGAGAATTTTTTCCCGCTTTATTCCGCCTCGCGCAAAAGACTCGAATTTGTCTCCGCGGAATTTCCGTGGGCCAAAGAAACTGCGAAATCGAGCGAAGCACCGAGCGAGCGGAGAACGCGGACCGAGGAGAGTCTCTCGCTTCTCCCCAACACCACCGATCACTCACTGGTGCGCGCCTTTTCCAACTGCTTGAGAAACCCCCCGACTGGCGTCGAGTCCGAGAGCCCCGCGAGACCGTATGGCTGCTGCGCTACTCTCGCATCTCGGCCAATACAGACTCTCGAGCCTCGGCTCTCCATTTTATTCTCGCGGTATGGTTGTACGTACACAAATACGGTGCGGGCCGAGCACGAGAATTCAAACGACACCCACAATACGCGAGAGGCTAGAAGAACAACCGGCGCGATGCCCGCGGCCCCCTCGCGCGGACGCGCTGGTGTCGGTGAGCGGCTGCTGGAAAAACGCTTGCACATACGCGCCCTGGAGTATCTCGAGCTCCTACGCTCCCGTGTCCGCGCGAGAGTGTTTATCCGAAGAAAACATACCGCGGAGTTGGCCCAACTGGCAGCTCCGCTCGCGTCAACGGCCGACGGACCCTCGATTTCGAGAAACTATTTATTCCGAGAGTGAAAAACTTGGGCTGCACGCCCGGACAATGCGAGGCTTTTGTCTTTCGCGGCATCGCCTTCCCGCGATCCGACCTTTTCGCATTTTCATTCATTGACGCGCGCCCGCGCGCCTCTCTTCGCCGAGAGTCTCATTATAGTATACGTCCGTGCACATGTACGAGGCGAGAGTCGCTGCGAACTCGCGATCCTTCCTCGCCCCCGCGCCTCCAATCGTGTTTTCTCTTTATTTTCCAGTTCCCCCGACGACGTCGGTAATAAGAAGAGAAGCCCGAGCGCGCTATTAACCATTCTTATTGGCTCCGACTTTTGCTTCCTTCTCCCTCGCTTTTTTGCATCCCGCACCGTGGTCCAGGCGCACAACCGAGAACGATAAAAAATTCGCCCAACTTTATGGCATTGTTCGTGTTCTCGGGACGCGCGCTCCTCGCACCGGGATCCTCTCCGCGTGACTCACCGTCGCCGCGACGCGATCCGTGCGTACAGCACCTATTATGACCGCGCCGGTGTAAAACGTGTATTTGCATTCGCCGTCCCATTTTTATGTCCGCATAATGTATGCCTGCCTATATCATGCAGTTTTTAGGGGCTCTGCCATCGCGCTGCACCGGCAAAAGTCCTCGCTCGTCGCTCCGCCGAAATGACCTCTGGCATAATGGCCTTTTCTATATTGAAATCAGCTCACCGACGTGCAGCTCGCACCGCGCGATCATGCATCTCCATCCTCCGCGGGTCGATGCCCAGCCGACGGAATTTCCTGGCCATTCTCGTTGCCTCCGCACCGCGAGCTGTGTAATACGCACGCGGCGTATTACGCAGGATTACCGCTCTTCCGAGCAGCCAAATTTTTCGGATCGAGTGGGCGGCGAGTGGGACTCGCGCGGTGGCTCCACTCCGAATAAGGAGCACTTTGGGCATGGCGACAGACGCGGCTAAATATGCGCGATGTGCGCCACAAGCTCGACCCTTTCCGGCGCGGAAACTCGTCGCTCTTCGAGCTGTTGAGGACGAATTTTCTAACATTTTCAGCCGACATCGGCTCGTCGTCGATCCGCCGGCCAAGAGTGAAGAATGAAGATTCGAGGAAAAGACCGAGCCGAACGGTCCTTCGGACCGGAAATACCGAGACATTACGCGGGGAATCGACGGGAGATCGATCGCGAGCTGGAGAACGCCGAGGCGACGCGACCCGGCCAGGAGACGCGATCGCTTCAGCGCAGAGTACGCGCGACCAATGAAAAGCACGTTCCCGTGCGCTCGTGTGCGGGGATTCAGTGCCCGGATCGGTGTAGCTCGTAGGCGAGGGTGGGCGTGCCATGTGGTTTCCTCAGCATCGTAAAAATGGATTTTTAACTAAAATCGAAAAGTGCTGTTAGGATCGCATAATAGGAGAGATAATGCGGGAGGAGGGAGCGCGCGCGGGCAGGAGGCTCGTGCATATACGCAGAGGCTCGGCGTGGCTCGGCACAAAGTGCGGCATGTTTATGCTGGAAGCGGCCACTACAGTCTCACACCTGGCGATGAAAATAGCGCACTTTCCTCCCGCCTTTTTAACGCGAGTTTCCCCATCCTAGCTCTCGATAAACAAGGCTCGAGAGGGACTTTTATATATTCTTAAGCTCGTACGCCACCCGTTCCCGGTGACGCGATAATACACACAAACAGGCTTTGGAATTCTGCTTGGAGCGGCGGGGTCCGGGGGGGGGGACGAGCGATTAGAAAATAAGCTGAGAGTTGGCTTCCGCGAGCTGCCAACAACTCTTTCGTGTCACGAAACGGGCATGATTTATTGCCCGCGCGATTCCGACGACAACGCGCGCCTCTCGATATTTCGTTTTTATCAATGCACGATTCTCCGCGAAGTGAAACCGCGCGTCGCGTGCTCGCTGCCTCTCGATCTCCGATCTCGACCTCGTCGCACAGACTTTCTTCGACTCTCAGCGCTCCCAGAAAGCGTATACGGGACGTGCGGCCCGAAGATATAACTCCTGTCGAATGCGCGATTTATTATCCCCCACGATAATGTCAAGAGTCAAGGTTCGTTGCGAGCCTGGACACCGGGCACGCCGAGCGAGAGCGATTACGAAACGTGATTCGTCACTCCAACGCTGCATCGCTCACGAGTCCTGTCACGAACGGATCGCACGAACGCCCTTGTTCGGACGAGGGGTTTCGCTGAAGCAGACTCGACGCGTTCGCAGTCACAGGAGAGCCTCCAAATGACCAACTTTCGACGCTATTTTCCCTCCTGCTCGCAGCTCTGCGCGAGTCTCAGGACTCGCAGCAAAGAATATGTTCGGGAAAACACGCTTCATGGGTTCCCGTACTTTGCCGATTCTCGGCGACCACTCTGGGAACGGTACGAAATAATTACAGCGAATATCAACAACCGCCCGATTTATTTTTCCTCGGCAATTTGTTTTTTTTTTTTACAGATTCGTGTGGTTCGCGTGCACGATGGCCTCGATAGGCGCGGTCGTCGGAATCATAGTGACGATTTTGGAAAACTTCAGCAGAGATCCCGCCCTCGTTGGACTCGACACCGAGACCGGCAATTGGGTCACCAACTTTCCGAATGTTATACTCTGCCAACGCGATCCCGATTTCGACTTCGGGCCTGACCAATCGGTGGGTTCGGGCATCGCGCTCAACTTCGTACTGGGAAAAGGAATTTGTTGATCGAGAAATGAGTTTTCTTCGGATCAACTAGTCCTCGGAAACGGAATTAAAATTCAACAAAACTTTTGTTGGTTCAACGTTCTCTGGGAAGTTCGCTTCGATCAGCAAATTTCTCATCTCAATTTTCTCAATTTTCGTCTCTCCACGGAGTAGAAAAAAACTGACATTTGCCCCCACTAAAAAAACGACTTTTTTGCTATTTCTGCGTCCGAGCACAGAATGCAGAGCACTACAAGGCGATGTACGCGTGGTCATGGCGCACGGGGAGCGTTCGGCAGCCCGGCTCGAATAAAATGGTGGGGACGCGAGGTTACAGCGAAATTTTTTATCGCGCTGCAGCAGATTGCAAAGATGTGTACGAGGATTGCCAATACGCGTAAGCCCCCCAGTGCAAAAGCTGCCGATCGAGTTAATAATTCAACTCCAATATATCAGGATTTTATAATCGCTCCAGTGGAAAAGCGGTGCCGTGCGGCGAGCTTTTTCGGAAGGTTTTAACGCCTCGTGGCGTTTGCTGTTTCATCCCAGCGACTCGGATCACCAGGGAGACAAGCCCGTGGGGATTTTCCGTCCGGACCAAGGCCTATCCTATCAGGTAATCTGTATGATAATAAGCGCACAGCAAACAGCTCACTCCCATATGACTCTTGAGGGATTTCGTCGCGGGGCGAAAAGTCCTCGTGATAATCCTCGCAGTGACGCGATCGCACCAGAAATTAAATGGGACGAACTTTCGGTCGCGCGGTCCGCAGAATCTGCGAGACTGCATTTCTGAGAGCGTCGACGGAGAAAATTCCGACGATTGAACGTACCAATAAAGAAATAGTGAAAATTTTTTCTTTCGCAGGTCAAATTGGTTCGGTATTTATTTTGAACGCATACGAAACTGTTTTGAATTGGCGGTTTTTTAAAGATTCTTCAAAATCTGAAAAATTTTTCGTCCCGTTCGTGCGGAAAGTCATTTAAAATTTGTTGGCACAACGAACGGGAAATTTCGCGTTTTGTTTACGCGAATAGTTTCACCTCAAAATTTGCAAATACGATGAGTGTTTTTTTTTAAATTTCCAGCAGCCGAAACCAAATGTAGAAATAACAAAAAAAAAGCATTTTTCTCCATGCTGTTCCGCAGCGTCGATTTATTCGACGAAGAGACAGCGCCGCCCGAGCGGGGTGCATCGTTCGCGTACCACGCGACGGGAGGGATGAGCGCGAGGATAACGATACAGTTTAGTTACGCGACCGCAGCGATGCAATCGATATCGTTGAGTCGTCGCAAGTGTTTCCTTGCGTCGGAGTATTCGTCGTTGGACGGTTGTCGGAGGGATTGTCAAAACAAGCGTTCGCTCGAGGCGTGCGGTTGCCTGCCCTGGTTCCTCGTCTCGACATCGGAGCTCGATCAAGAGAAGCGCGAGCACAAAGAGTGCGCTCGTCCAGCCGATTACGATTGTTTGTCCCGGGCGAGCGGAACGGTTCTGGCGAGATGCGGTTGTTACCTGTCGTGCAATCACACGTCGTACGAATTCAAGCAACTGGAATTGTCGGACAGCGATACCCTGGAGATTCAAATGACAAATTGGCCGATCGTCCTCTACAAGCACGACGTCAGATTCGATTGGCTGGACCTGCTCGTATCGTTCGGCGGAATAGCCGGACTTTTTGTCGGCTATTCCCTCCTGACCACCGCCGAGCTCGTTTACTATTTCTTCCTCAGATCATACTGCGGCGCGGTACTCGCGACGACAAAACCGAAAAAAACCAATAAAACGATTCGGATACGAGTTTCCTCGGCCTCGGCCCCGCTCCGCGATCGCCCATCCGGCACCTCTCGTATCCAGCGCTTCGATTACACGAGCAAGCATTTTTACTACCACGATTATCACTATTGACCTCATCCGAGATGCCAAGTTACTGGCAACTCGTCAATAAACACACAAAAACGACTAAATAATCAGCCCCTTTTCCAACAACTCTTTCCCTTTCGTGCAATTTTCACCTCGTTATATTTTCAAATTTCAACTTCATCGTAGACCGTTCCCATCGTTATGGAATAACGAATCCAACGGTATACGATTGAAGCTCACTAGCGCGTATGGGAATCGTTTTATCCCGGAGAGCATATTGGCCTGATTATCCAGCTCACTGTGAGCTTTACATTGGATAAAAAGAATGGCGGGGCTCTAAGGTTAATGATCTACTCGATATTGTTTCATTAAGAAAGAGTATACCCTGTTGATTTATTTCAATGAAATCGTTTTATTCGTTAGTGATGGACTGTTAAACGAGAAGACACTTTGAGTAGAGAAAAATCTTTTTATCCTCCTAATTCTTAAATTTTTCATAAATATAGATAGTTCATATATAATATTTATATCGATTTCGTATTTATACAATAATGCTCTTTCGCTTTGTTTGTCTCCGAAGTCGAAGGAATTGGTCTATCGAAGCTCGTACGAACATATTGAGTCGCAATCGAGTGTTTTTTGGCGGTAAAAATGAAGAGACTGGCGCAGCGCTGCTGCCTAATTCGGTAGACAACGAGACGTCGAACGTCAAATAAACGGTGCAGCGTTCTATTTCGATTTGACAGATGGCACGTGCCTGGGCAAATTTTTTTATACTTAAATCACTAAATAGTCAATGTTTTTAAAAGCGTATTCAATATTTCGAGTATCAAATATGTCACGGGCTTTGCGGGATAACCATCGATCTCGTCAAGTTTATTTACAAAATGTTCAATGGCTTAGAGCAAGCCCGCGGAAAGCCTTGTGCCCTAAAAATGGTGCAATTGTCATCGAGCCTTCCCGATCGGGCGCTCGCGGCCGACGGAAAAACTCGATCGACTCGCGCCGTATCGTCTTTCTAGATCAAAAAATACTGTCGTCTTTCTAGATCGTTTCTATGTGTCTGTGTATATAATATATTTATGTATATATATATATATATAGATGTATCCTATCAAAATTTTATTGAATAATCATATATTCAAAGTGGTCGATTTGTTGGTTTAATAATTGAATGCTTTGTCATTATTGCCTCGAGTCGTTTTGAGTGTTTTCTTTTTCTTCTGTTTCAATGAACATTCGCTGCTTGCTTTTTTTATCGCATGCAGCCAAGTGCGAGTGCCTTTGTCTCATTTCGGTTTTGGGATTATATCGCGTGGATATTTTTGCTAGTTTCGCGTCGTTGTGCGACACAGTTCGACCAGATGAGGTTGCAATATTTTTCTGTTTGTTGTTGTTGTTGTTCGTTCGTTTTTTCACTCTTCTCTACAAGTATAAAAAATTTGGCAAAAGGGAGAAAGTGAGAGTGAGAAAGAGAAGTCTAGAAGCAGCGTCGGGGCTACGCGGTCCGAAGATTAAACCCCCGAACCATTCGCTATTGGATTATTTTATAATCTAAATGCGTAGCCGCTACCGTCGTTGTGCCGCTCGAGCTCGGCGCTACCGATGGCCGCATCCTATCGATCGCACTCAGCAGGGCCACCTTCTCACTCGATGTCTCCTCGTCCTCCCTCGGCGACTGGACCGTCTCCGTCTCCTCTTCCTTCGAAAGAGCCGAATTTTCAGGCTCGCAATCGACCGTTACTGCGAACAAGCAAAAAAATTCATGTGTTTTCCCTTCTCAATGATTTTTTCAACGATTCCGTGGCGCGAATACTTTCGCTACAGCAGTTTATAATTGTTTTTTCGACGTTCGCTCGCGGCGGGCCCGACGCCATTCTCTCGTTCGCGAACAGTTTTTCACTGCGAAAGAGTGTTTTTTAGTTCTCGACGGTTGTCTCGGTACGAAAAACAATTTTTCACCACGAAGCAAATTCCAAACAATGATGTAATTTTATTTTTAAACAACTTTTCGTAGTTTCGATTACTCGATGTATTTAAAAAACAAAAGTAGTTGACGAAAGGTCGTTTTTACCTGCGGATTTATCGAGCATGTCGCCGTTGGTGCTTCCGAGTCCGGTGTCCGACGATCCGAGGAGTCTGACATCGGGAAAATTCGGCACCACGATGACGACGCCGTCGTCTCTCGGTGAGGTCGTCACAGATTTCATTCTCCTTCCCATCGGGCAAGTAATCTCGTCGAGATTAACCATTTGGGGGCATACGGAGCTGTGTGCGTATTTTAGTTTGTGCAGCGGCCCCCGGGGGAGGAAAAAAAATCGGAGGAAAAGTTAGCCGAAGGCGATTCGAGGGGTGAAATGCGCGCGATGAAGGAGCACCGACTCACCTGAGAGTGACTCTTTTCTTCACTCGACTCCCCAGGTCCGAATGGCCCCGATGGATTTGTCTCGGCTTGGAGGATTTGACGTCCCGGCAACTTTTGGAGGTCGGTGAACTCGGCTCGGACAGTTGTTTGTCGACGAGGATCGGCTTGAGCACGGTCGTCGTCGCGGCACAGCTCGTAGCGTCTTCGTTGCTCGTCGAACTTTGAGCCACTCCCATGCTCCTCGCCTCGTCCGGATCCTCGTCCTCGTCGTTTCCGGCGGCGTCGACGCCGCTCTCGTCGTTGCAGCAGGCCAGAGGCAACGTCAACACTCTCTTACGATCCTCCATGTATAATTGTATAAGTTGGTCCAATTTGGTCTCGATGTCTCCGACCTGCGACCGATCGAATTGGACTCGACGGGGTCAACACTCGCTTTCTTTTCTATCAATATCTCGCCACGGCTGCCACCCCTTTCCTATCGCGGTCTCATTCCCCCCTCGAACCCCCGAATAACAATCAGAAATAACGAGCTTTTCTTACCTGCCTCTCGACTTTCACGACCCTCGACGCGAGACTGACTTTCGATGCGTAAACGTCTCTCGCCTTTGAGCCTTGTTTACCCAGTATTTGATCTAATCTGCGCAAACACATTCGAGATATCGATCCTTTCGTTTCACTCAAGTATTTACTTTTTTTAACATCATCTTTTTATACAGAAAATTTCGCATCTCATTTTCTAGGGAGCTTTTGTTCTAAGAGTTTCCCAGCCAATTTTATTGCTTCAGTTTACAAAGCTGCCCATTCCAAACACCGCGTTTCAGCTCAGTTTTTTTTGTACCGAGATATTATGGCAATGGGATATTTCGAAATATCTTTTCAAAGCATTTCCAACTATTTTGAAAAATCGTGAAATTAAACGAACTTATCTATACACGAAAAAGAAGTGATTTTGATTACTTCCCAATCAATAATTTCGTTAAGCAATTAAAAACTGTACTCTCACTTTTTCATCCTCATACGTCAATAATGAGAATTTCTGCAAGGAGACCGGAAATATTTCGGACGTTTACGAGGCTCCGATGTTGAAATGGAACGGCAATAAATTTATTGGCACGAAGGGGGAAGTGTATCATCGAGCGAAATAGCCAAGCGATACACGCACAGAGACGCGCAAGAGCGAGCGCTCTCGGTATCTACGATAAAAATGGATTTGGGATTTATGTGTGCAGGAATGCGTATATTCATTCTATTATAAATAAAGCATCAGAGATATACGAGCGACAGCAAAAGCGTTGAGACAGAGGCAAACAAAGCGAAGCGTCACTATAAAAATGAGAGAGGCATGCGCCGAATAATAGATACGTCAAATTTATTGGATGCCGATTTTAATGTGCTTTTTAATAATAGTCGATCGTCTCCCTCCGTTTGCGGCGCGGCGTTTCGTCCTTTATTGCAGCGCACTTTATACTTTATTCTCCGACAGTCGAAAAGCCCGAGCGTATTTTTGTGTAGTCGAGTCTGCAGGTGCATGCCCGGACGAACGTCCTTTGAAAGGTGCGTTGACGTTTCGAATGGGAGCTTTCGCGGAAGACGAAAATTACGTTATTGTTCGAGGAGCCTGGGCTTTTCGGGCTGCTGCGCTGGAACGTTTGTCAACTCTCAAACGAGACGAGAGAGAACAGAAAGGAAAGAAAGACAAAAAAACGGATTTTCCTCCTCGACAAAGTTTTGACGCGCATGTTTATGTGTTACGCGACAAAGACGCAGGAACTACAACACGATCGTTTATTCCCATCAGCGGCCCCCAAAGATTCGAATGCCGGAACAAGGAAACTGCGCTGCCAAGCTTCCGGGAGGTTCTGCGCCGGTCGTCGTCCGCGAATATCCGCGGGAGTTTGCGGCACGACAAAACGAAAAATAATGGATTACGAAAGGCAGGATCGACGAGGGGCTTTCGCTGCTTCGTAAGCGAGGCGGATAAACAAAGAAAATAATGAGCGCGTGCGTGACCACGTGCCCGAAGTTTCTAGAGCGTTTAAACTGCACAACATTGAACGGGAGTGGCAAACGCGAGTGCAGGAAAAGGTGGAAAGAGAGAAACGTGGGCGGTGCGTATGTCAAAAGTTTCGTACAAACGAACCATTAGATAAGATTGTACGAACGGGAGAGCGAGAACAGGCTCTTGAGAAAAGCACACAAACGTTTGACGCGCGCGAGTGACCCTGGAGCTGGTTCGCAATTCATACGAGTCTTAAAAAGGCGTCGGCAAACTTTTCCTCGAAAGATTTTCCCTCCGAGGAAAATTGACTGAACAAAAACTCGCCATAGTGGAGATTTTCGTTGGGAGTTTTCCCTCCCGATTATGAACCAGCCGCCGGAGCACGGGGGAGAAGCGGTTGCAGGAGTCTCGCGGGGTAGTAGAGGCAAGCCGGGATGTTACACCGACCAGCCGATCGGAGCGCAATGAACTTTAAGGAAGTTTCATCAAATTATAACGGGCTGAATCTAATAGAGCAGGTACCTGAACTGGAGGTTTCGTACGCGGTTCAGAAGGTCCGCGTGTCCAGAGCTGTACTGTTCGATCACGTCCTTGACGTCGTAAGGTTTCAGTGCTTCTCTGAACTTCTTGCGGGCCACGAAGTACTTCAACTGTCAAGTACACACGACACACCGTATACAAACTGTCCTCACCACCATTTTTCTCTTCATCCAAGTCAATTTCACATTCCCTTCCCACCCAGGAGCCCGTTATTTTTTTCATTTACCGTACTCCGTTCGCGAGGGTGTGATTTCAAGAAAAAAGCTCTTCGACGAGAAAATTTCACGGCTTTTCCGATCTTTTGCCCCCCCGCCCCCGGCGACGATAATCGTAGATAAATCTGAGCGCAAAAGGCTCGAAAGTCATAAATTCAGGGACGCTCGCAAAGGGGAAATTGGGATGCGAGACTGGCCAGGCGGGACTTTTGATCCTCATATTTTTCGGTCTCCCTCGCGGCGAGAGCCGCTCGGGACGATCTACGAATTGAAAGAAGAGTCGGTAGTCACGAGTCGCGGGAAGCAGAAAGAGGGAAGGAGCCCGGGCGGGGAGTGAAATAGAAGAAACGAGAGAGTGAAATTAGCCGCGAGGTGAAGAGTATTAGCGAGGACGAGAGTTGTCTTTTACAAATGTAAGGGCGCGACGGAGCGGACGCGAGGGTCGGTAACAGATTGCTGGGAAAAGTTGGAATCGCGGCCGCGGGAAAACGTTTCTGTCAACGGTTTCCGAGATAATTAAAAGAAGAGAGAGGGGCGAGGGTGCGAGGCGCGGGGCTCGCGGGAAGAAAGAGAAAAGTGGGTCGTTCGTAATCGATCTACTCTCGGTCTCGAGGGGGACGCCGCGACGCTCTTCCACCTCCGCACACGTCGCCGTAGCAACATTATTCTTGTACAAAAGAGTACGACGAGCCCTCGTGTCACAGAGGGCTCAACCTCGCTATCTATCGTGTCACAGAGTCTACTCCTCGTCTTTGCACTCTTTGTCATTATCGCTTTCATCTTTTCTTCCTTTTTTACGCTCTCTTCTGCTCCTCCTCGTTTCCCTCTAATGGGCTAAGTCTTTCGGCGCGCGCTCCCTCCCCCGTCGACTCATCGTGCACGCAGCTAATCGAGGCGCGATCGAGCAGCCGAAAATAATCGATCAAACGCTTCGGCAAACACACATCCTCGGGCTGTCAGCTTTCTTCGTTCGACGCTCTCCGCCCGCTCGATCTTCCGACGGACCCGGCGCGGCTTCTAACGCCCGTTGCCTTAAAACACTCCCTTAGCTTTTTATCTCTGCACTAAATTCCAGCAGAACTATTTTCGCTGCGAAGGCGCGACTTGATGAAAATCACTCCTTTTCTCGATAAATTTTTAAAACTTAATGCCCGCGGTATAAAAGAAAACTTGCGGAATTCACCCTCGTGACAGCACCGCCGCGATAAGAACGCCCGCAGCTCTGCACCGATGCTAAAAAAATACGAGCCACTATGTCAAAGTGACCGAACCCCCCGGACCCGTATCTGGGCCACCGGGAACGATCTTCCACCGCGCGAACACAGCATGCACGAAAATGCATGCGGATTGTTCGACGCTGTGTGGAACTACACCGGAATAAATAGAGGAGAATCCGCCGCGTTGCCACTCCTCGAGTGTTTTCCTCGAGGGTTCTACGGAAGCACGCCGAGGGTGAAACACCGGAGTGTTTCACCCTTCCCGGTTCCCGGGGCAGGAGGCGAGGCAAGGGGCTCGCGTTCGAATGTCAGAGGTCGAGTGTTTCGGAGTTTCCGCATGATTTTTTGCAGGAAATCGCCCTCGAAATGTGGAATGGACGAGCTTTCTGGTTGTTTTCTTTCCCTATACAGGGATTCTCCGCCGGCTCGACCCGCGTCGCTGGCCTCCACAGTGTGCTGCATATTCAAAAGTTATCGACCAATTCCGGTCCCCGCGGAGCAGACATGCTTCCGAATAAAACTCCTCTCATATCCATGAATAAGTCAATTATTTCGTGGATTTTTCTTCGCGCTCTTTTTAAAGGAGAAATTCAAAATCCAAATCGCATTCGTGCGCAGTGCAGTGTGCGAACTTAACGTGCCGCTCATCGCACTTTTCATTTGCAACGCGAGTCATCGCAACGACTGGTCGCATGATCCGAGAAAAGTCGGGTTGATTCAACGAAATTTTCGTTTTTACGAGAAACGTTTTAGCCAGCGAATTGAGTTTTCGGAGCAGCCAAATTTATGTTGTGATAACGAATTTCCTTTTGTTGAAACAACTTTTTTGCTTTCGCAGTGCATGTGCGCATAGGGAATGTGCTCGTGATCAAACAACTATCGTAATAAACATGCGGATTTATACAGTTCATTTGAAATGCTTTGTACAAGCTTTTGAGCCTCGAGGGAATGAAAAGTGCACGAACAACTTGATGGGAGGCTCCTGGAGGCTTTCGCCGGAGTCGCACACTGGGGAAAAACATTTTTTCATAATCCCTCGTGCACGAGCTCCACAACGTCATTATTCTTGGTTTTATGACGCATGTAAACCCTGACTGTGGATCGTCGACGGGGTGAAAGACGATTTCGAAACGGACAAAAAAATGATTTTACAAAAAGTTCAACAATTTCACTCGCTCCAAATGTACAGAAAGTTGGATGTTATTCTGTCAACGATTCAACGCTCAACTGTCATCGGAACGATCGATTTTTTCCTCTTTTTCTGGCAACGCGTTGGAAAACTTGAAAAACATTTAAAAAAAAAGAAGTGTTCCTTCTTGCTTGTCGTTAGGAAAATAAAGTCTGTCAACCCAAAGTAAAATTTGACCGAGTCCCGACTCAATTTGTCGACTCAAATATTTTTCACCTCCACAAAAACGTGGCTGAATGAAGAAGTTTCTTTGATTCAACAGATTAAATTCATTCGCCAAGATGCGTTTGCTGGAGCAGCGAATATCTTTTCCCATTTACCTCAAAATCTTCGAAAAAAACTCTCATCCAAGCAAAATCTTTTAAGGAAGTTCGCGCGGATCTAATGGAAATCGAAAATCCCAACTTTAAGAGTTGAAATTTGGAAATATACATTTGGAATTATCACATTTTTCATCCCAATTTTAAAGAGTCAAAAACGAAAATAAGCAAATATAATGTTTTTAGATATCAATGTTGTCTTAAAAAAGCCTTGTTACCGGTGAAATTCACTTGAGAATGGAAAAAGAAAAGCACTCGTTTGAGATTAACGAGTAATAACGACATACACGCGCGGTCGAAGGTTTGACAACGCCATGAGCCAGTTGGTTTAAAATACATTTATGCATACGCACATAAATAGAAAATGGCTGTTGCCACACGTATTGCTTGACGATTTTGCTACGAAAGTATTTAAACCGCTACAATAACATTAAAAATTGATCAATCTAAACAAATAAGTTACACATAATTTTAATAATAGCGAGAATGAATTTCCATCGTTTCTTCGATAATGAAAAGAGCAAAGACCTTCTCATTTGCTTTTTTGAATCGCAAACAACGCATATGCGATCTTCCTTAACAAGGGAATGTGTACAGTTAGAAAATTCCGTTCCCGTTGATTGACGTTTGAAATTCGTTTTTCGTTATTTTATATCGCGCAATAAAATCTCTCGGTCGATTTAATATTGTAGAGATACATGGAGTGTTCATATCGCGCAATCGACTCGGAAGAGAAACGCGGGGAGGATGAAGCTCGAGGAATAAATCAGAAGCGCGCGTACATACACACGCGCGGTCGTAGGTTCTCTCGGAAGTCCGTGCACTCTTCTCCATGCTCCGTAGATTCTCGCATACAAATACAACGAGAGGCCAGCAGCTTGGTACGATCTTATAAATCTTCGACACCCACAACGGACCAATCGTCTGTCCATTTAAGCATTAGGCGTATAGCTATGTACATGTGTGCGATAAAAGAGGAAGATTGCGAGGTGGCTCGAAGAGCGAGCCGGAAGATCGGGCGCGGGGGGAGGCGGCGGAAGAATATTGCGGGTGAGAAACAAGATGGTCCTGGGCCGCGCGCGCCCGTTCGATTTTCACGAGTCAATCTTTCTCGAGTTTTATATTTATCGTCACCGTAACTTAGCTCGATCAAAGTTCGGAGTCTTATCGAGTCGAGGGAGAGTATGCATGTACACGGGTATATATGTTTGATTTATGTACAGAATCGTGTTGGCGGAGTCTCTGATATCTCGTTGCTCTACGTACTGCGTGTGCCAGGCGCGTATTCGTTCGTTGGAACAAATTAAAAGTACTTTTCGAACTTTGAAATCAGAAGGATGAGGAAGTAAGAGCAAAAGTAAATGACTGAAGTAAACACGTACGAGTATATCTATAGAGCTACGGAATATTGTGAATTAAAGAAAATTGAGCAAAATGCAATTTACAAATTGAAGAAGTGGAAGAAGGAAGTAGAATGATAATAAGAAGAAGAGAGAGAGAAACGATTACAAGCACGTATTTGTTTGTTATCTCTCATTAGATTTTAAGATACCTATTTTGTATATTTTTGACCCGGCTGATGAGGTCGACGTGGCCCGCGCTGTACTGCTCGATCACGTCTTTAACGTCATACGGCTTGAGAGCCTCTTTGAATTTGCGTCTTGCCACGAAGTACTTCATCTGATACGAGGAAAGCACAGCTCTCTCACTCACGCACACTCGTTCGTATAGGAAAAAACGTCGAGGCTTATGTCGTGTACTCGGCTTCCTTTATTTCTCGTTTTATTTAAGAGACAAAAAAAAGTCACTGTCATCGTCGTCGTAGTCGCAGTCGTCGTTGCGGTTACCGTCGTTCCTTACATGCTCAACAATCGTGGCCACGAGACATCAACTTGTTTATTTAGGAAACAACGATCATTTAGAGAAATAGGCACGATTACAAGGAAAATAATACCCGTAAATGGGATTTCGGAAGTAATGAGTTTGGCGAAGCACGCCGATCGGTCCTCGCTCTTCCTGCTCCTCTTCTCTCCCTCTCAGGCTCTGTCTCCCCGGCTCCCTTTTTCTCTCGCTTTTTCTCAACCCCTGGCATCGCTCTCCCGCACCCAATCTCAATTTACCGAGGCTCTAGCTGCCGTCAATAACCGTTGCCTCGAACGCGACAGCTTTCTTTTCAAAGCTCCAGAAACAAACCGAATTGGGTTCGTCGTCCGATCGATCTGGCATGCTCAATTTTTCCTTTTCTCCGTATCCCGCTCCCCGGAGGCTTTCCTCCCCGAGAAATTCAATCATTGACAAAACAGCGAAACGAATATAATTTCTTTTACTTTATTACGGTACGACCTTCCTTCGGAGATTCGCGAGAGCTCCGGCCAGCAGCCGAGGCTAAAATTCATCCGGAAACTGTCCTTTTCACTCGTCAAAATTCCACTTTCGCTGCATCTCACGTTTCGAGTTTTTCCTCGCTGTGCGCTACATTTTTCCTGACAAATCTCGTTTCAAACAACTCGTCAACCGAACCTTGCACGAGGGACGAGCATGTTTTCATTCTTTTGAGAACGGAGCAGAGCATTTCTCTTCTCGAAGCGGCGTTTTTCTTCATCTTTTCGGCCCACGAATACAGAAATTTTAACGTCGAACTCGATCCCGAGCAATTTTAATGAGGTAAAAAATCATTTTCGATACGACGAGAGGCCGGTGGAAGTTAAAATCCATTTTACTCGTGCAAACGAAAAAAAACCAGAAACTGGAACGAAAATTATTCCGAGTTCTCCACGTTCATGATTCTAGGGACAAGAATTCGGATGTTTTTCCCGTATAATAAGAAAATCGACGCACCGCGCTCGAAGCAAAGAAACTTTCGCGGCCTGAGACGAGCTCCTCTTCAATAACTGGACGTTTCCCTCACATTTTCTGTCAACGGTGCAGTTAATGATTGAATTTATGGCGGGGGGAGCTCAGTCAGAGAGGAAGAGACAAAGAGAGAGAGAGAGAGAGAAACAGAGAGAAAGAAAGAGAAAGAGAAAAAGAGGAGTGAGAAAGTCAGCAGGAGACACACGACACGAAAGTTCCTTTCGATCTGGAAATGCTTTATATCGATGGCTCGCGTGGGAACTCACCTTCCGAATAGCTCTGATTGCCGTTTTGTGTTTGGTAGTGAGGTGAACACATCGGGGCTCTTCGTCCTCGTCTGCGTGAAATATAACCAAAAAATTGAGGTTTCAATTCAAGGAAAATTGAAAAATGGTAGAAAAGACTTTGAGTTTATCGACTGACCGTCGGAATTTTTTTTCGACAAGGCTGTCTCCGCGACGGAATCCTCCGAATAACTAGCGTTTAAATTCTTCGTTGCTATCGCCGTCGTGTCGTTGACGTCGTTGCAATTGCCGTGGTTGTTGTTCGATCCACCTGTTTAGACAGAAATTCACGAATGTCAGTAGACTCGAAGCATCCTGCTCGGAGCCGCACCAACGAGGCTTGGAAAGTTGTAATTAGGACTCCGGGACACTGGCAAGCGCCAAAGTGAATCTCGGAAGTTCTCACGTCCGGTTTACACCGGGCGAGAAAACAGTCGGACTCGAGATTCAATTCGGATCTTGATTGTCCGCTCAAGCCTCGAGGCTCGAGCCAAAGATTGTTGGAATACGAAAATATTCTGTCGGATTCGTGCAACGAAATATTTTTCCTATTTCAACGAGATTTCGTTTGTTCTTCCAAGAGAATTTTTTTTTTTCAAGCACTCGCTGATCCGTTGCGAATGAAAATTTTTACTGTGGCTGCCCCGCAGTTATTCCGTAACGAGGATAAAACAAGGCGCAAATGGAATGTGAATATTCTGAGCTTTCGAACTGGTTGGCTCGTGAATAACTGATGGAATAAAAATTACCTAAATTTTCGGCCGAAGCAATGAGATCGGCGAAGCCGGCCCTGGAGGCAGCGGGACGGTGGTAATTTTGATGGGTCATTTTGTGGGCGCTCGGGCTGTGGAGCGAGGTACTTTTGTGGCGTCTTATGGTTGGCAACCGACTAACGAAAGAGGCGTTGTGCTTGAAGCTGGAAGAGGCGCGACTGCATGGAGAAAAAAGTATTGTACGGTGACTCCGGATTAGCGATTCGTGGGTGGCTGAAAAAAAGGTTAGAGAGAAAAAGCTTGCGGATGGACGTACCTCGGCGGGCTGGAGAGTGGGATCTGGTGGATTTTCCACGTAGCTACGCTGAGGCTGTGCTCGTCGGCGGCGTAACATCGCCAGAGCGCTTGAATGAGGCTGGCCGCTGGCTGTCGTCTGCGGATCATGTGCTTTTGCCTCTGTTGCTGTTGGACCTTGAGGGCGAATCCGGAGCCAAGAATCCCCTGGAAGGACGAGCGACGAATGAGCGATCGAGGCGCGCTCGAAAAATCCATCCTCGTCGTTACTCACCGCTGGTAGAGCGAAAAAAGATATTCCGAGGAGAGCGCAGAAGGAAGCGATGACCTTGCCCTGCCAGGTTTTCGGCACCGCGTCCCCGTATCCAACGGTGCAGAGTGTGATCTTCCGAACAACCGGAAACAAAGTTTTTATCGGGGCTGTTTAATAGGGCCGCGGAGCACCGGGTCCTCCGGTGGATCGCTGCCAAATCTCTCTCTTTCTCGCCGCTCTCCCGCGCTCCATTGGATATTCACGAACGGGACTGTTGATTCCCAAGGCTATCAAGAGCCGCAGGAGCAGAGGAGAGTGAGGCAAAAAGAAAGAGAATGTGCCAGAGTTGCTCGTCGTAAAAAAGCACAATTTCTCACCACGCCCCACCAGAGGGCCTTCGCGAAGTTATTGAAGTGCTCGTCGTCCCTCTCCGCGAGGTAAACCAGGAAGCTCGCGAATATGAGACCGAGGAATCCGATGTACAGAGTCGTGATGAGTTCCTAAAAATAATATTTTCCTGCGTCGTAGCTTTCGATCGATCACTGCTAAGTCCGACGGACAAAGGGGCCGAGAAAAACTGGCGAACCTGACGATGGGCGTAGACGACGCTCCCGAGCAGTTTCCACGTTCCGCCCCGACGGTCCATCCTGACCATGCGAAGAATCTGGAAGAAGCGAAGCCCCCGAAGAGCGCTCGCCGCGAACACTTGGCCGCTGCTTCTCATCGCCAGGACCACGATGCTCGCCAGGATCGTTATTACGTCTGCATCATCCCCCGGTGCATTAATTATTATCACTTCCTCCTTGGCCTCTCCATTATACACCAGAATTTCCGCCCCGGCCTCGTCCACACTCACCTATTATGCAGAACGGCCTCCGCAGGAACTTGAGTCGACCAACGGCCGTCTGGTAACGCGATCGACACCCGGAAGACCAGAGTCTGCAACAAGAGCCGACCGACCCAGGAGAGAGAAAGAGAAAATACTGAGGAAAAAAGAGAGAAAGTGGGAGCGGGAGGGGCGCGTTCGCAGCCTAATTTTCCAGCGACCTTTCGACCGAAAGTTTTTTCTCTGCGTCTTCGTATATACTCCTGCGACTAGCGACTCCCCCCTAGTACGTAACGTTCGCATACAAGTTTTGCCGATACTTGTCCCTGTCGTCCATCCCCCTCGCGTTCAATCTACCAAGAACGATGCTCCGCCATTCCCCTCGCCCATGTATAAATATACGAACCCTAGAAAAACACCGGCCAACTAATTTTCCCCGCGAATTTTGCTGGCTGACCCGGTTGATCGACGGGCGTGAAGGAATCAAAGGCATCATTTATTTAAAAGCTGCTGCTGCTGCTGCTGCTGCTTTCCCTTCTCCGAGCCCCGCGTCATCCCCGTTGGCCGTGTCCCCGACACAATATTGCTGACCCTCCGCCGTCCTCCGGCTCGCGGACTACGTGAAAATCGGGTTTTTTAAATCCGATGCTTCCGAGAATGTTTAGCACGATTCGGACCTCAATTTAATGGGCACTCGAAGCAATCACGAGATTGGAGAATCACCGGGGAATGAGAACGCGAGGGAGGCACTGGGGGGAGAGAAAAAACGAGAGGATTTCGATTCGTGATCAATCTCGCCTGGACGAGGCTGCCGCCTCGCGCTCTCGATGTCAATAAACCTTTCCCCGCCCCGGCGTTCCTCCGGATTTAATGAAATATTACAAGAGTAGCGTTTTGCTCAAAATTTGGAGAAAAGCGTCGAATTTCGCGAGGTAAAATGGAGGGAAATGAATCTCCGCGAGGCACTTGGAAGGAAAGTGTGCGAGGGGAGGCGGTTGCGTGCATGCGTCGGCGGAAAGGAGGTGCATCCCGTGAAAAACGGCACCATTGGCCCAAGCTCGGTGCAGTACCGCGCCAACTATACGCGATGGTTGGACGACCGTTGGCAATACAACTCGGCCAACCGTAGCACCACGGTTGGAGTGATAGCTACGGTCCTACGGTAGGCTAGCGCTTGGGACCAGTATTGGCCCAGCGTTAGTCTTGAGAACGGCCCAACGCTGGGCCAGTGTACGCCCAATGCTAGCCCCAAATTCACCCAGCGTCATTCCCCAGCGAATGCCTGTTATCGATTATTTAATTAAATAATATTTATTTTCAATCATGCTTATTTTATCACCCTATACAATTATCCGTCATTGTGGAAATTTTAATTAGTTAAAAAAAAAAACAGTTCCTTATATTTTCTTTAGAGTTGAAATTTTTCAGAGGGGATTTGAACTGCCTACCTACAACTTTCCTACCTAATGCCTACCTAGTTTGTCCGAGACGCTAACCACTACACTATCGACTACTTCCTATTTTTGTATCAACATTCTCAAAATAAAATATTGGGCCCATTCTGGTATTGTATCATATATGTGTACATATTGAAATCACTTTTTTAATTCTCAACCGATTTAGACCAAATTTGGTACACAACCGTAAAATCCCCGGAAACAAATTTTCATGTAATTCGATAACTTATTAGCTCGTACGAGTTTTGATAAGAAAACTCAAAAAAGTTTATTCTTCAGCCGATTAATTAATAAAGTCGAAAAAATTAAATGACTAATCTGTATATTATTAAAAGATACACGGCCCGTCTTGAATCTTTCTGCCTACACTTTACCTCAATACTTGGCGTCAAGACGTTGCCGCGTCTCTAGATTATTATTATTATTGATATTATTATCGTTATTATTATTGTTATACAAGAAATCTTAATTCATTTGCAATATCAGAAAAATGAAGATAACACAACATGTGTCCACTAAATATTATATATACTGAAAAAAAAAATTGCTTCAAAGAGTCGATTATTATTTGGTGAGTGCGAGCAACAAAATATTCTTGGATTAATAACAACAAATATGTTGATGAACAACTAATGGATGATCAGAAGTTGATCATCAATTGCTGCCGTTGCAAGACAGTGCTGGCTGAGCCTAGGCTGATGAGCGGATACGGATTGTATATATCTAACAATATAGCAGGTACAGATTTTAAAAAATAAGGCGAGCAGTATTAACCCGAGGTATGGGACAATGATGGCCTCCAACGGTTGGCTGCCAGTCATGAACCGACACCGGCCCAAGCGTGGGCGATTGTCGGGTCCCAATGTTCAAATTCTTCATTGGCTATAAGCGTGGGCAAATATGCTGGCCCATGCTCGGGCCCAACGTCGAGTCCCAACGGTTGGCTGCCAGTTATAAATCGACACCGGCCGAGGGTTGGCTGGTTGTCGGGTCCCAATGCCCAAGTTTAGCATTGACTAAACGTGGGCAAACATGCTGGCCCGTACTCGGGCCCAACGCTGAGTCCCAACGGTCGTTTACCCAGTATCGAGCCAAGCATCGGCCATATGGTAAGCATCGGCAATTTTTTCACGGGATGCTCTTGGAGATTTTCACAACGACAGGGATCGTCGGAGATGATTTTCTAGTGCTCCGCAGGGACTGGAATTTTGCATTTCTGGAGCGAGTACAGTAGCCTCGGACCAGGAGTTAAAAAGCCTCGATCCATTCACTCCCATTTTTCAATCGCGTCGACAGCGAGAACGAAACAAAAAATTTAACGATCCGACCGCCCCCTGCTCTCGGTATCGTCGTGCCCGGTCCTCTTTGATTGATCGAACCGACTCGGTTTGACCGAAATTTTTTCCTCCACAGCGAGGCAAATGCTGTAAAAAAAGGTCGCAGCGAGTGCGTTTCCTCCCCCAAAAAATCGCTTCTAAAGTGCCTTGAAAATGAAACTTGAAAAATCACAAAATCGGACTCCTCGCTTAAAAACTGATGCAAAGCCATTAAGGGGGAATATCAGTGTGAAAGAAAAGAGAGCTTTGTATTTGAACTTGGTTTATATTTAAGTTACATCATTCAATTTTGTTCTCTCAAAACTTTAAATGTGTTTTTCTCAATTTATCCAATCGACTTCATTCAAAAAGGATCCTCTTCAGAAAACTTGTCGTTATCGTCGCATCGTAGATTTTTTTTTTTTTTATTGTTTAATTTAGTTTTCATTAACAATTTACTGCCAAATTTTTGCGTAAAATTCGATTTTTTTTTAAATGATCGCCATTTTTTTTCTAATCAAAATTTTCAAATTTCCTACGAAGCTTCGATATAGCTGTACTATTATAATTTAATAATCTTTATGAATTTTTGATCTCAGGTTCTTGCCGTGGCTGTCAATCGTCGCGGGGAGTCTTTTTTGAAAGGCCATTGCGCGAGCGCTCCTCTGCATAATAAAATGTACTAAAAATAAATAAAAAATTTCTTCCTATACTTCATTATTTTAATAACGAATATACAAAATTTCAAAAAATTCGATCGAGTCGTTAAAAAAAAAAATCCCAAAAAATACCTCACTTTTCAGCCTGTCACACTAATATTCTCCCTTAAAGCGGGCGAGTCGCCTGCCGTGGCGATCTGAAAAGTCAAACGGTCATAGAAATAAGTGGTGGTGGAGCAAAAGTTGCGCGAGTATACGTTCGAAGGGACTTTTTCGGGGCGTTCGTTCGAGAAATTCACGAGCCTGTTTTCAGCGACTGCTCTCCGCGCGTCGCGGTAACGATCTACAACAACACGCATTTGTGATTCGCTTTGACGCGTTCGTCCTAGTGCGCCTGCCGTGGTCTCCGGATCTCAATTCCCTCGGCTGCGTTGCCTTGCTTCGTCCTTGAACAACGGAGCCTCCTCCGCATCGCGGTGTAATCGAATTTCCATTTGAGCATATCACGCGAGAAAGCTCGCGTCGCGGCTCCCAGTTCCGCCTCTTAATATATCGTCATATAGAAGTAGGACGCGCGCTGCTATCGTTACGAGAGAAGCGCGCACACGCGCGAACACACAAAGACGGAGGAAGGCGTCCCTCGGGGGTTGCGGGGGTCGCGTTAATTCGAAATATTTTGCGGTGGGATCAAGCGCTCGCGACGATCGCAGCTGAGTCGAGGGAGTCGGAGGCTGCGACGAATATCGTAATAAGTATCTTCGGCTTACCTGAAACAAAATTCGAGGCTAAACCAAACGACGACGACGAGTTCCATGTAGTAGAGCAGCAGCCCGGCTTCTTTCTCGTACTCGTCGATCGTACTGAACACCGAGAGTACCAAGCACGTAAAGACCATACAAAATCTGCAACGTCCCAAGATAAATATTCTCCGTGTTTATTCTCGATATGCCCGAAGCAGTAGAGACTGTCACCGAGGACGTTGTTTTTTGTATAAATAAATAAATGCAATAACGCGCGAGGCTGCTCCATCGAAGCCGCGGAGTTTGCCGCTTCGCGCTCCGCTTATCGTAATTTCATTCGATCGAGTTTCAACATACTTACACGATCATGTGGTAACTGATGGCGTAAACGCCTCGGGGTCGTTCAAGAAAATTATAGAAGCTCGTCTGAATCCTCCGATAGCGAGCGTCCCGACGCGTTGCCCTGTAGTTTATCGGGCGTCCCAGAAGCGACATTCTCGGTGCCGTCAGTCGCCCACCGGACCCGCTGTACCTTGCCCAAAATTCAATCGAATCAAGTTCCCCCTCGACTTTCCCCCCGCATGCCCAAAGCCCTCTCAGCCATGCAATTATGCGCGCCCGCTCGCCTTTCTCTCTCGACGAACTTCCCTCTCGGGGGCTCCGCGCGAGCGCCTTTTCCTCTCAGCCGAGTCTCCATTATCTGCGAGCGGAGCATCAGCCACATGCCGTAACACAAACGCGCCGCGAGCAACGCATTCGGCTACGGAACATTTTGTCATAACCGCGGAGGCACGCACGCACTAATTGCGAGAAAACAGAGCACCCGCCCTCCGCGCGCGAACCGCGAAATTGTCGCCACCCTCGCCGCCCCGGCGATCAACCTCGTTCAGTATACCAAACCCCGATTGCCCACGGAAATTTTGAAAGAAGTAACCCCGCGCAGAAAAATCTAACGTATCGATTTTAAAAAAAGTAGTTTTACCGCATAGTTTTTCAGATATTGCGGCTTAAGGAGGTTGGATCGCGACGATACAATGTTGCCACGCTAAACCATGTTAAAAACATTGAAAATTCCAAAATTATAAGAATTCAATAAAATTTGGTAAATGTATTCTTTCAAAATATATATGAAAATATAATTTTTTTTAGATTTTTCTATACCACATTGCTCTCGAGTAATTGAACACTAAAGTTCACGCGAAAAAAAAATTGTATTTGTGTACTTGATGTCAAAGAATGTTATCGCCGAATTTTATCAAATTCTGATTATCTTGATTTCGTGAGCCTCCTTAAAGTTCTATGGTTTATGTATCCGAACACGAACGTGGTGATCGACAAACAAAAATGTATCGAAACAGCTCGAGAACGGTTCTTACGATTTTGATTTTAAAAAGCACCGTATTGCAGCGTGTCTACTGAAGAAAAAGTTGAAAAAAAAAAAAAAAAAAACATCATCTGCCGTCTAGTGTGTGAGAAAGAAATGATTGTGATAAAAATCATATGAGAATTTCGAGGTTCGCGACGTGGCAACGCTCTCGCGCGAGACAAGCCACGATTATCAGTATACATTGGGACGCTGCGCTCGTCTCGGACAGCCGGCTGTGTTGCCACGATTGAGGCGCTTCTGAGCGGCGTTCATTTGCATACTCGTATGTGTGCATACGCCGTGAAGATGTATTTAAAACATAGAAATTCCAAAATCACGAGGAATTGTGAAATTTTAGTAAAATATCGTAAGCATATATTCGTTTTACCGATCATTGACGCGATAATTTGAATGATTTTTGGGCGATATTTCACAACGAATGTTCACACAGGAAGGAGCAGGCTGCGCCCTCTATTTTTTACAGGGCACTCAGCTATCGAGCTACCTTAATCGAGGAAAAGGCTTGGAAACAAGTCGGAATTGCGGAGGCTTTCGACGCGAGCATCGCCAGCAGCTTCCTCGGCCCGGAGCCTGCTCCGCAGCTACACTAATTTCGATGGAGCACCATCCCGAGGAAAGCCTTTTCACATTGAGCGACAAATGCAAACAAGCAGCAGAGCAGCGACATGCCGAAGTCCATTCGAATTTGCATTCTCGTACGCGCGCAGCGAGTATCACGTCGAGGATGAGTTTGTGTGCGTCGAGGGACGAGAGTCCGTGCTGGATTTAATTGAGGATCTTTGAAGGAGCGCGGTTGACCTCGCCCCCGAGGACCAGCGAGCCCTCCGCCCTGAGCGCGCTCGTGGAACAATCAACCGGGAAGCTGCAAGCGCAGATTATTCATTCTTCTCGCGCGTCGCCTTTCGATCCTCTCGATCGCTCATTAATTGACTGGCGCGCATGCTCGACCTTCGAATTAACAATTTCAGGGATCGCACCCGAGCGTCGGAATCCCCTCGGACTTTTCTTCCCCGCGGTATATTCGAAAGCGGCAAGCAAACGACGGAGCCTCGGATAATAATTAATTCAATCTTTGCTCCCCTGCCCCGGAGCCGGCTGTGAGAACGAGCGTGCTTTTCGCTCGAATCCTGCCCCATTTTTCGCCTCGTTTTACCAGGACCGCAGTCGCGAGAGCACGGTGCTTTCGTGTCGGGACTCACTGGCGAGGGAGCCAAACCGCGCGGCGTCGGCTACGCGGATGAAGCTTTTATTTATTTTGTACGTCGCCGGGCTGCTTCCGAGCCCGGATAAACCGAAACTGTTTTCAAATTCAATTCCAAGCCGGAGATAGATCGCGGAGTAACTCCGCTCCCCCTTTTTTTCGCTGCCACGGAAATAGCCGCGTTGAGCCCTCGACGCTCGGACTTTCCCCGACGGATTCCTATTTTCGACTATTGTCAAACGATCAGTGACATTCGACATGCTCAATTTGCTCTTCATTCCTTTACATTCATACGTACGAGGACACAGGCGTTTTCGTGCGACATACCGAGGAACACAGCACAATACAGGGCCGAACCAGTGGACAGAGAAAGAGAGCGAGAGAGAGAGAGAGAGGCAAAAGCAATAATTCGGGAGGAAGGAGCGATGCGCACTCACCTGAGTGACTTTTGGTCCATATCGAGGGTGTGAAAGCGAACAGCCGCGGAGGTCGTGTAGCAAGAGGATGGGGGGCTCGGGGGCCCCCGAGCCTCCGCGTCCTGCTCGAGGGTCGTGGAACGTAACACAAAGTGCGAGGTGAGGAGAGAACGGTGAAGCAGCGCCGGACTGCCGCCTGCCGATAGTGGCTCAGACGTCTTCATTGTCGCTGAAAACGCCCCACACACCGCGCTACATAATATGCCAGAACAAGTAGCCCCTTTGACGTAAAACTATACCGCGCTAGCTCTCCCGTGGCAACATCGGACCCGAGTCAATTATTCTCGATTCAATATTCCGGCGATTCTTATCTACCGAGCTCCGCAGGAGGCTCTGCGTGTGCTCTTCGGGCGCCGAAGGCCCAAACATTCATCGGGCTCTCGAAAACCGATAATACGCAGTGACGGCGAGAAAATAACCGAGAAAATCAAGTGGAAAAAGGGACGCGGGGGGACAGTACGGAGAGGCTAGAAAAGGCTCCGGAAAAATAGAGCTTCGGCTCGTCAAGGCGAAGACTCCTGCTGCAAGATGAAAGCGCATGGGGGAGCGAGGCGAGCGAAAGGGATGGACG
Organism: Venturia canescens; assembly: GCF_019457755.1. Taxonomy (NCBI): domain Eukaryota; kingdom Metazoa; phylum Arthropoda; class Insecta; order Hymenoptera; family Ichneumonidae; genus Venturia; species Venturia canescens. The sequence continues at coordinate 8,808,849 of NC_057425.1, forward strand.
AACCGGTGCGAAGAGTGAATGGCGAGTGTGGTTCGAGCTACGGGAGAGCGGAGCCATCGCTTTTTGCCACCCCCCGGCTCGATAGAGCGTCTCGGGAAACGCGTCGATCTCCTTCAAGTTTAACGTCAACCGTCTCATTGCCCGCGCGAAAAATGATGCTAAGGTTCAACCGAAAGGTCGGAGTGCGCGCGGATCTTGGACGAGAGAGAGAGAGAGAGAGAGAGAGAGTGAAAAGGCAGGAGCGCACACTCGTATCGTACCGCGCGAGCTCGTTGAATCGTGATGAAAAATAAAACGAGCCGGGGAATTAAGCGAGGGAGAATGAACACGGATCCAGCGGACCTCCGCGCACTCTCATCGCATATTCATCGCCTCGCGAATCTTTCGCTCCCGGTCTGCTTCGCCACCGTTCAGCCCACCTCCCCCGGCCTGGACTCCCGTGCTCCGGGTTATTTCAAATTCGGAAATGAAAAGCTCGAGGGCGCGTTGACCGGATGCCTTTTTCGGAGGCGAGAGCTCCTCGAGATTTTTTAGCGTTACGAAATCGCTGTGAAAATAAAGCGGCCCGACTGCGCGTGACAATTTGGAAATTTCGGTATGCGAAGAGCCTGAAAGTTCCAAGCCGTTTGACTCTAACTCTTTTTCAGCGGGAGACGAAAATCCTTTTCGACTAATTCCTGCACGATTCCCGCGGAAAATGGTGCCGCCCGAATTTCAATGGCTCAATTCTCCCGCGGCGGATTAACGCGAAGCGTGCGAGAAGGTTGACGAAAGATCTCAGGCCGAGGACAGTTTTCGGTATTTTATTAACAAGAATAAGCAGGGTGAAGAGAGAGAGAGAGAGGGAAAAAAGTGACCGAAAATGCTCACCACTAGCGTGTCGTCAGCTGCTCGATCGGCGCTCGCCCGGATGAGTCATGCCTCGGAAAAGCTTAGCTTCCGACAGTTTTCGTCATCTGAAACAATCGACAATGCGTGATCAGCGTGCGGCTTCATAAATGGCAAGCTTCTGTGTTTACACATGCCGCGCATCGGAGCCCGCTCGAGTGTAGAAAACGCGAACGAAACTTGGCTCAAACTCTATTTATATTCCGCACACGCTAGCCTCTGTATACTCTCGGAAGGCGGATTAAAAGCATCTTACAAGAGATAAAAACTCGGATTTCCGAGCGGTTTCAGGCTACGCTCGGATCGCACAAGTGATGCTCGGCTCGGAGCGAGCGACGGACGCGGCACGGGGCTAGGAGAATTCAAATAAAGGAGTCGACTGGGAGGGACGCGTATCGCAAGGGGATCGGAATACAAAGGAAGCAAAATCCGAGTCCAAATTGTGATGAGCTTTGACTCCGCTTGATCTTGGCAAAGCAATGCGTTATTCTCGAGTTTCTATTATACGAGCCTCGACGTGACCAAGCTGCACTGTCAATATCGCGTGAGATCTCGATGTCGAGATTTTTCGAGTCCTCAATTTCTGGAGCTGGAGATTTCCGATAGGATTTTCAACGGGGATGAAAACCTGGCGTCTTTCCATGCGGCCCCGTCGGTAGATCGACGTGGAAAAGTAGTTTGAAGCAGAGAAATGAGCGAGTCAATAAAAGCAGCGTAATTTGTGCAAATATTCGACTTTTCACTCCTTCCATCGTCTTTTATTTATGAAACTCCCGGAGGCGTCTGAAGAAAGCCTAAGTTGTTTTTCTCTGTGCGCTTGCGCCCGGGGCTTTATCAAATCAGAGCCTCCTTTTCGCCTGCTTCCCAGGGGAGCGCAGGGAAACCTGCCGAGGCAAGTTGGAATTTTGCGCTCGCGTTATCGTCTCATTTGCTAGGAATTCTCGTACGCTTCTCCTTCGCGCTGCGTAGGCTCGCGTTGTTCGCTCGGGAGAGGCGAAATTGAGGGTCAATCACACGTGGAACGGGACGCGAAGGTACGAAGGAAGCTCCCAGGGTTAAAAATCGCTTTTCACGGAGCTTCGATGCTCCCGATTTTGCCGAAATGATCAAATAACTAATCAGCAGATTCCGGTCCGCCGTATCAGCGAGTGCCGAGAAATTTGTACGAAAGAAGATGAAGTGAGACCATTTTCGACGACGCTCGGTCAATTGGGAAGAGTTTCCGACTGGATAAGGAAGCCGCACGAAATGGGCGAAGAAAGTCAATAAAACTTGGCGAGCCGAAGAGTTCTCGTTGCCGGCGAGAAACTCCGCTGTATCTCTCACGCTCGATCGCACATAACTCGCTCCCTTTAAACGCACACGAGTCTGTGCGAGGAGGAGGCTGAGAAGATGCAGCGAGGGTCGCGGTCGCTGTCGGAAGAGCTCCGCTTCCTTCAACGCGATTTTCGTATTCTCCGAGCCCTTCGAGATAAAAGAATTCTTTGACACGAAGCACCCGGACAAAAGAAATCTTGTCCAGGAATAGAGTTGAAAGGGGCCGAGTTGTCGGAGGGCGAGAGCAAAATTTCGAAACACGCTTCCCAGGCCCGTCACTCCGCGGAGCGGATTCAAGATTTTTTCCTATTGTTACGAAAATAATTTGCCTCATCCAATTAGCCGGATCCGGGTTAGCGAGTAGCGTCGGCCCCGGCAGCGGTGGACCAGCGCATCAACAGCAACGATAACGAAAGAGAAACATAAGCGGCGGCTCGCACCCCCGCGGACTCCGCCCGCATCCGGTTACCTTCGCTGCTCCAGTTTGTCACAAACCCTCGCGTACGTGTGACTCGGTACGCGTGTGCGTGCACAGTTTCCAGGTCTAATAATAAGCGCGGAGGAGCGCCGAGACGCCGAGGGGCAGCGCTCGAGGATGCGATAAAAAATTTCGAATCCTCTTCGCGAAATGACTCGCGGCCTGCGCACGCGTTTTTATACTCTGCTCTATAAATACTCGATCGTATTTCATACGTAAATGGATCTGGACGAGAGCTCACGTGATTCGATTCGACAGAGAGGCTCGTTCCGGCGCGCATTGCTGGCACTCGCCGCCTCGAGGGCGGCATCTCGTGCCACGGAAATACGATGCATCTCGACGGTACTCGCATCGGCGTCTTGAGATGTGTTGCAAGTACCTCGCTACGTGTACGGAGCGCCGAGCGCGTCTTGGCCTCTATGCTCGCCCGCTGTAACTACTCGACCCCCGCGCTGCCTCACCCTCGCTCACTTCTCTCCCGCTTCGCCATTCGTGCTTAATGGGAAGCTCATTGGCGTTCCGGTGGATTGTTGCTGCTGCTGCTGCTGCCATCGACGTAATCCATTAATCCCCCAGCTCCGGTCGAGCGCGCCCGAGTGTGCGGGGAAATAATAAAACGTCCTTGTTTTTATACTCGTCTGCGCGTAGCCTCGCGCGCTCTTCTCCCCTATTTTCGTACCTTTTCAATTAACCTTGCGACTCTCGTTATTTTCCCCGCTCGTAAATAAACGCCTTTTGATAGATCCGTCAGGGAAACGGCGCGCAACGCGGGCCGGTTACGGCCTCCCCGAATCTGACGCGGTCCGACTAATCTTTCTATTTTCGCCGCGCTCCTCCGCGCAGCTTGAGCGATCTTTTCTTTCTCTTTCTCTCTGCTCCCGCTGTGTTCGCGCGTTCGGTTAACTCGCGGCGCGCCTCCGTCCACGGGACTCTCGAATTCCTGGTCCCGATTCGACCCTCCATCGGGGGCACAGCAGCCTCTTGCACGTCCTTAATGCCACAATTACTTTTCTACCGGAGCCTCTCAAGCGCCGCTTTCAACGATCGTTACCCTCTCGCTCGCGAGATGCGCAACCACCATCACGGCCCACTCGTCCTTGCGCGCTCACCCTCCGCCCTTCTCGAGCTCCCCGCTTCGACGTCCAACCGCAGCCGACCTCCTCCTCCTCCTCGCCCCATTCAACTTCCTTTATCCACAGCCGCGCGATTAAAAATACTTCTCAATCGGATCCACGCGACGATCGGCGCTACTGAGATTACGGGACGCTTCGGGGCCTCCGGACGCGGGTTCGTCGCCTCGACAATCGTCCTCCTTTTTTCTTACACTTTTCATGAACACTTGAAAACGAAAGTGCGCCAATCGGGGAGGGCGCACAACAACCCATTTTTCTATGGAATTTTCAATGTCGCGGTGATCCCTCTTCGTCGAGTCGGCCCGCCGCGGCTTCGAGGTTTTTTCAGCATTCTCGGGCAAAGCGATTCGGAACGCAGAAGAAACCGAGGAAACCTCGGATGATCGAAAATTTCTACGCAGTCTTGAGCACAAATTTTCACGAGAATGAATGAAAATTACAAACATTTCCAAGCGCATTCGAGATTTCCCCTGATTTCCCTCGCCGCAACGGTCATTTTCATCCCCCAATTATGCGCGCGTGCCCAACGATTCTACGCGGTGGCCGCTTCATCAAAATTTGACAATAATTTGATCGTTCTGCGAGAATATTAAGCGACCGGGGACCGCCGGCGCGGATTCCTCGTGCGGTCTTGTCGCGGTCCAGGCTCCCGACGAGCCAAAATTGAGCCCGAACAGTCGTATTTCATTTGCGGAATTGCACGAGCGTTAAACCCGTCGAGTGAAAGGCAGCGATTCGTTTGACTTTGATTAAGCGGGAATACTCGACGGGGGAGTGCAACGGGCAAGTTTGAAAAATGTATTCAAGACATTAATCGAGAATTCATTCGCTTTTATTATCACCGGAGCAGAGATTCGCAGATTGCGAGACGCTGCGAAGGAATATAAATGGAATTGGGAGACAGCAGCGATCTGACAGGGGCATTGAAAGGAAGTTTGAAAGTTAGAAGGCGAGAAACGGCGGGGTCGGTGTGCCCGAGTCGCTTCTGAACTTTGACTGGCGAGCAGGCCGCGCGAGCGGAAACGTGACCGCACCGGAACGAAATTTAATCCGTTTTAAAGGGAGCTCTTCGCGCGTTCTGCACGTTCGTGCACGGCTCAAAGCTTTGAAACGCGGAGACTAGATCGAGCGATAAACTCCAACGAATTTGTGCGCTTCACCGGTAATGCGAGAGGCGTCAGGCTGAGAGTTTCGGTTACGCAAGCCAAGTTACGCGATCGGAATTCCATGATTTTTCAAATCCTCGAGCATCGCGACGAGGCAAAAAAGGCACGCGTCTAATGGGCGAGCATGCACCGCGGGGGTGGTTCGTTCATGTGCGTTTGACATCCTGCACGCGAGAGTCTGCCCCGATCATCACCGGAGTGACGCTCGAGTTATCGATCAGCCGTCTCGCGCGCTGGCGGCTTCCGCGCGCTAACGAGCCGCGTGACGTCCGCCGCGGTGAAACGAAACGCGAGTAATACGAGCGCCATCCGAGCGGACAATTACTATTGAGAAGAAATAATTCACGACGAATTAAATTCTATCTCGTTACACGGAAATTGGCTGAACAATCATTCGAGCAAGCGTCCCATTCGTCATTGAGCATTTCACTTAATGATCGAACGAAAGGACGAGGAATAAACGCGCGTTCGAATCGCAACCGCGAAGGACGAAAAGCTCGTCCCTTTGACCAACGCGATTGCTGGACTCGAGCGCCCACCAAAGGCTCGCGCCGGACTGAAGATCTCTGATGAAAACGACCCGCTAGCCGGAGCTACTGAATCCCGAAAAATCAGGAAAAAAGACACTTTTTGGTCCCTTTTCGCCACGGGTTTTCCACCACCCCAAAACCTGGCGACGATCGAATTTATTCGAAAATTACTTTTCACTATCAAAGAAAATGAATTTCTTCCTTTTCCCTGTACAATTTTCAAATTTTTACGAGCATCCGGAAGTGGCTCGCACTCTCATTACTTCAGTCGCATTTTCATTTATTAACATTCGTACGAGGTTCCTGAAATTATTAAACTCTTTTCAACTCCCCCCAGACACAGCTCCGGTTGAGGCGAGTGCGACGGGGACGTTTTGAAAAATGGCTCGTTCCTCCGACCGGTTTTCGTCGAAATTCGTTCCGCCCCCGGGCCATCGCGCGGACGTTTTCAATCGTTGCGATTGAAGCGTACGTTTTTGTGCATTAAAAAAATAAATTTGTTGCTGGCTCAGCGAGATTTTCTTCGGCTCGACAAATCGAACTCTCGTTAACTCACCAAAATCTGCTGGCCTGATCAGCTGACTCAAAGATTGCATCCACCCGAAAAAAATCGTCGTTGAATCAACAAAACCTATTTTCCCCGCCCAATTTATTCGCCCAGCGAAGAACGTCGACTCACAACCTTTTCCTTCGCTCAGGGTACGTTGACCGAGACGTTGACGTCACCGCTGCCTCGCCGAGGCCTCCCCTCGCTCCCTTCCAAATACCAAAGATGCGAAGACCGCTCCTAAGACTCGTGAAGAATGCGGGATACGCAGGTGAGCATTGAAATGACGAAGTTCAAGCCAAAGGTCAAGTACGAAGGAAATTGCAGTGGCTGAAGTAACGACTATGGAAGTCCCGTATCTGCGACGGCCTGCTCTCAATCGAGTCCCATTTCCAACAGTTTATTTCCATCCTTTCACTCCCAAAAACACGAATAACGTCTAATTTCTTTCCTCCTTTCGATACTTCACGAATCCTCCAAACGATCGCTTCCTCCCCAATTCTTTCGACTTTTTTCCCCCAATTATTTGTCCCCGAGGGAAGTTTCATCATGGAATTTATCGTCCAAGTGACAGAGGATCGGAAAAAACAGAGTTTTTCCCTTCTTCGGTCCCGATGAAAATAAGTAAAAGCTCTGAAAGTTTAAGGAAGTTGAGGCATTAGAATGAAAATGATGTAACCGCTTTTAAACCGATTTGGTTTAAATTACACACAATTTGGGCCAAATAACGTGTAATCTTATGGAAGTCAAGACACATTCAGTGATATCTCCGTTAAAAATGATGCTAAAAATATGAAATTTTTTGGGCAACGTGAGCAAGGCTTGCCGAATAATGTCAATTTTTTCAGATTTATTAGGAGATTTGCTGAGATTATATTAATAATAATTTGTTTTCCGTGCAGTTTTTTGAGGCTAGGATCGTCACCGTTCGTGTTTTCGACTGAGCTTTCACCAGTTTTTCGTCTTTTTTTCCCCAACTTTTCCTTAAAGTGTATACAACATTGCCAAACTGTAAACTGGCCTAACTTTTGAAAGGCACAGGTCATCACTTTTGGGTAAAAAAAATGACTGTACAGCCTCAACTACCTTAAGCGAAAAACCGCTCCCTCCTCCGCAGCCAAGATTCGGTGGTCTCGATGACTGCAACGCTGGAGAAACCGCTGTACACACGCGCGCGCTGTCTTCACAGACGGCATTGGACGACAGATGTGCGACGAGCGCGACGAGCGAGAGGAAAGGGTGACGCGATTGCGCGCAGAGTGTGCACCCCGCGCACGGAGCCGCACGGCGCGCGTAATACACGCTGCTCTCGCACATTACGAGCCCTTCGAAGGTCGCTTTTCCCTATCGCATTATGATTCGTTGTTCCGAGGTAGTTATAAAATGTCAACTATAATGATACTCGGCTTCCCACATGCCGTTTCGTCAGCCCGGAGGAGCCTGCGCACGGGCTTTTCCGAACTTGATGGAAAATACTCCGCGAGGGAAATTCGACTCGCAAAATGTGTTTGTTCGTCCGACGAATCGTGGAGGACGAAACGAGCCGTTCGTTGAGTCAACGAAGCTCCGGCTAATTCGATCAGCCAATTTCCTTCCTCAAATATTGCGACGCGCCGAAAACCTCGCTGCATCAACAACCGAGACTGTTGAGCCAACAAAATTATTCTCTATGGAAAAATTCTCCATTTCCCAGGCCCGAGGAGCTTCTCGCCGCGGCGAATCGACGGAGCGTTCAAGCCCGGGGTGGATTCGTCGCGAAAGATCGAGCGTCCTGGCGAATGTATCTTCAACGAGGCGCGGATGTTGGTCAGCGTGAAAAAGAAAGCGAGCGAGACGGAGCAGCGGCTCGGGGCTAATTGATAAGCGGGCCTTAGGACGAGAGCGGAGTGACGGTCTCGCCGGCTCTTCGGAAGCGCCGGAGAGTCCTCGCACCGAGAGGATTCCCAGGCACAGGGGCGTAACTTTGAACGAAGGGAGCGGGCGATCCGTCGTCGGGACTCGGGAGGCGCGGCGACGAGGAGGGATAAATCTCACGAGCGAGTCAACTTCCCGGGAGGAAGTACACCGACGCGTACATAGAAGCGAGTTTCCGGTTAAAGGGCGAGCGACGGAACGAAGCCGCCGCCGGTGGTGGAAACGAGCGCCCGGACAAAGCACCATCCCCGTTATTGGACCGAAGAGATAACGCCAGACGGCCTTAAACCTCTCGCTCATTTCCCGGCTCCTCCGTCAATCCGACTGCCTCGACTCTCCCTGTAAACGCTCCTTTTTATTCGCCGGATATTCGATGCGCGACGCATAAATTTAGCTCGGGAGCTCATTAAAGGGACGAAAGCCCCGAGTACGATCGCCGTGAAGTTTCACCCTCGAGCAGACACTTCCCGGCTCTATCGAACTGTCAATTTTCAACGGAACCGAATCTGCTTCGTGACTTTTAAGCACTTCGTAATCGAGGAATTCGCATTTTTTCGTCGACTAAATTTACATCATCATTTGGCATTACAGTGAATTCACGAAAACGAAATGGACGATGGGAATGAAAATTTGCTCGTCGATCCACTCGGTCGAGCGCCAATGAAGCGGATTCGACTGTTCTTTCGTTTAAGGAGTTTCGGTACAGGCGATACAATGTTGCCATGCTAAACCATGCTAAAAGCATAACAAATTTCAAAAAGTTTAGAATTTTATAAAATTTGGTGAACATATTCTTTAGTGCCAAATTTGACAATACAAATTTTTTAAGATTTTTCTTCTACACAGTTATCGAGTAATTGATCACTAAAGTTGACGTGTATAACCATAGCGTTTCCATAAATATAAGTATACATTCCGGGCATAAGAAATCTGCTTTAATGCGTAATTACTCGATAACTAAGTAGAAGAAAATTTTGAAAAAATTTGTGTTTTCGCACTTGATGTTGAAGAACATTATCACCAAATTTGATCAATTTCTTAATATTTAGACTTTTGTACCGAAACTCCTTAACCGATCAAATCGTTTGCCATTAAAAAAAAAAAATCAGTTGAGTCCCCTTTTTTGAAGGTTCGAAACTTTTGTTGAAAAAGTGTTGAAAAGAAACTGAATATTCGTCCATATGCGTTAAGAGTTTAAATTTGGAAGTATACTAGAAATACACAGCGTCCATTTATTCTCCGAATTATTATATGTTCCACCGTCTACTTGTCGAGAAAACAATTAACGAAAATCACATTTTTTCAGTACACTTCCTGTCCGACCATTTGGATTCAATGAAACAGGACCCCCCACCAACTTTGAAGAGCCAAAAACGAGAATGAGGAATAAAAACAATGTTTTCAGATATCAATAATGTCTTGAGAAGCCTTGTTGCCGGTGAAAATCACTTGGGAATGGAAAAAGAAAAACTCTTGTTCGAGGTTAACGAGTAATGACGACACAAACTGTGCAAGGTTTGACAACGCCATGAGCCGGCTAGTTTAAGAGGATGGATCAGTCGGTACATCGCAACCGCGAGTGCGAGAGAGATGGCCGCAAATTTCGAAATCGAAATTCTTTGACGCAGTTTGACCGATTAAAAAAAGGCTCTATCGGTCGATTTTTGCCATCGTCCTGCGTAGGCTGACGGAGCCTTTTTTTAATCGGTCAAACTGTGTCAAAGAATTTCGATTTCGAAAAAAAAGACATGCGTACGCATATTGATAGAAAATGGCAGTTGTCACATTTGCTCGACGATTTAAATACGAAAGTATTTTAACCGGTCTCAGGGTATTAAAAATTTCTCAATCTCAACAAATAAGCTGCGCATCATTTTAATAATTGAGAGAATAAATTTCCATCGTTTCTTTCATCATGAAAAGAGCAAAAAGTTGACTCGCTTTTTTGAATCCCAAGTGACCTTACGACGCTGAAGTTTCCAACGTTGGACTCCAACGAAATGAACGAAAAAAACGTTTTTAATTCACCAATTTTTTATTTCACGAATCGTTGGTACAGCTTGAAAAACTACGAATCGCAAATTTGGCAGGGAACAAAATAGGAGAATTACTGGAATTATTGGAGAGTTTTTTTCGATTATTTCGTTGGACTCCAACGTTGGAAACTTCAGCGTCATAGTGACCTTCCTTAATCGAGAAAAAACAAATAGTTGCAACAACAAATCGTGGCGAACTCGTGAAATTTATTGATTCGCCCAAACTTTTGATGATTCGACTCTGCTTTCGTCCGGGTAGAAAATAGTTATTGGAACCCACAAAGCAACGCTCGAATAAATCAAACTTTCGTTGAATCGACGATCTTCATTTCGTTCGCCACGATTTATGTTGAACCAAAAACCTCTGTATTTTCCCAGTCTCCGATTTTTTTTACTCCAATAACAAAACCGAAGCTCCTAATTTCGCTTTTGAGGTTCCGCGACGAAAGTCACTTCACCGTTCTTCAAGAGTCAAGTCAATTTAACTTTGAGTCAAAGCGTTCGAGTTTTTTTTATGGCTTTTCAGGCACCGGAGCAGCCTGTTTATCTCCGTATTTAATCAGCCCCCCGGGCATTTTGATTTCTCTCATTCGCCTTCTTGCAGCGCATTTTGTACCTGTAGACGTGACGCAATATTCTGACGTGCGGTGTTTGATGGTTCAAACGTCCCGAATCGATATTCCAGGTACGGGAGCTTCGGGAGAGCGGCATGGAGCGACGGCGGGAATCGAGAGAGGAAAATCGAGTCGTTTGTCTCCGTCTACGGAGGCAGCTGCCTGCTGGTGCGCTCCGTTTTGATAAATTTAATCGCGTCGCACACGAGAGGACGAAGAGAAAACGCGTTCTCTGCGGAGGTGTGCACTCTCTCTCGAGTTTTCCTCAATTTCGTCTGCCGCGCCTCCTCAAAGGGGCATCGCAAAGCCTTCGCTCTTTATAAAAAAAAAATCGACGATCGAAGACAGGGCAAACAGGCGAAAGCGCTCATTTGCCAGGCAATCGAGTCCCTCGATCGATAGAACGGTCCTTTCGAGCGAGCATTCGAGCGGCATTTCAATGGAAAAGCTGCGAGAAGTTTGCACGTTTTTCAAGCGCTTCCTGCCCAGCTCGGCCGAGGCAGTTCCAGGACTGCGGGGGAGCGGGGGAAAAGCATTAACGAAAATAAACGGCTGACAATTGCGCTCCATCAGTTCCCATTTGTTTGTTGTTTTTAAACGAGTCTCGCGGGAATTTAATCCCCGGCGAGGCTGCTGTCTGCTCGTAGACAAAACCCTCCCAGCCACATCTGCTTCCGGGCGCGTTTCCAGCTCCGCACAGTTATTCAACTGCGTTACGTGTCTCTGTGAACGTGCTTCTGTGCGAAGGATGCGCCCCGAGCGAAATTACAACGAAAAAATTTATTTCCCAATCTCTTCTGTCCTCGCATTTTCGGCGAACGAAACTAACGAGAACGCGAGCCTCCCGCCAGGCTCGTTATTGTTGCACGGGCTCCCACGTCCCCATTCGTCGTTCCCGTGTCAGCCTTCCCAACGCTCTAATCTCCCCAATTAACCGCTTTAATTATCGTATTTTTCGTCCTCTTCGTTCCTAAGCGAGTCCTCAAAAGCAAACACACTTCGCCGCGAGGATTTCAACGACCTCGACACCGATAAGGAATCCGAGCCAAAATCATTCGTGAGAACTGAAACGAACTCTGGGTCGAAGGCACCAAAGCTTTGTCGCAGCTAAACGCAATCCTGTTGAGCCAAAAAAACACGAAGAATCAACAAATTTAAACGCAAAAATGTCGATCGTCATTCCGAGGTTGAAGAATATTTTAAAATCACTTGTCATCGAGAACGAAAAACACAAATTATACGAAGTTTTCGTTCTAAAGTTTACCATTAATTAATTCGCCCCAGACTCCCGATCATAGTCCAGTTCATAAAAAAACTCTTGAGAGCATAAATTTGGGAAAAAGTGAATTTAAGCGAGTTTGCTAACAAAATGAGGAAAAAAGTAATTTCACATCGATCACTCGTCATGAGCTCGCACGTATCGCGATTCCCCACGGCCGCCCGATATATCAATAACTCGGAATATCGGAAAATATATTAATATATTCATCATGATGATTAATCAGGCTTACCTACAACAGCGGGAGGAGTATGACGGTGAAGAGCGATGAGGAGGGGTGGGCACCGGTGCTCTCGCGGATCGGTCCCTTCGTCGCTACCCCGTCTCCTCGCATACTCGACTCGAAGCGTCCGAGGCGCCGGTATACCCATTCCACCCGTTGTTGCTTCCTTCGCTCCTGCCAAATCCTCCCACCAATCAGTGCCTCCCGCCGCGTTCAATCAGCTGTCAAATTTCGTCTATTTCTATATTAAGGCTTTCCTCGCTGTACGGAGAGTAAAAAGCAGTCGAATTTAATAGCAATTTTAGCCTTGATTTTATCTCTTTGTTGTGTGCGGTTGCTTTGGCTATGGGGCTTATTTTCATTTTCTTTGTCGATGGATAGAAAAAAGTGAAGAGTTTACAGCGATGATGGAATTCAAGTTGACTTTTGTGCAGGGAGAGCTAAAACATTTTTCCACGTGTCAGTCCGGGGGCAAATAACATTGGGCTGGGAGGGGGGGGAGATAAAATTCTGAGAATCGTAAACAATGGGGCACGAACGGTCGAAACGTAAATAAGCGCGCTCATGATTTCCCGCGCGTTTTTTCTCCCGCTTCATTTTTATGGGCTTTACTGCCGGAGTCAGTGGAAACGGACGGGGAGAGGAGAGCTGTTTTGGCTCGGGATGCATCGAAGTTTCGTTGCGTCGACTAATCGCCAGCAATTCGGATTTTGTGGACAGCGAACTTACCACACGGTGGCTCTGAGCGGAGGCGGAAACGGGTTTTTTCTTCGTCGTTAAAGTTTTTCAGCGTATCCGGCACAACAAACGTTTCTTTAATTTTTCATTGGTTCGCTTTTTACTAAGCTAAAACTCACTGAACGACACCGAGAAAAGACGCGATACTCGCGCACTCGAGCTTGTAACGCACGTGAGGAATATTTAGTTATGTTTTTTTTCGCGAAAACGCACGCCGCCGAACGAAGATCATTCACGCAAGCATCGGGCTCGCCGTCGGCGACTCGACTGACGGAGTGACGGCTATAACGGACCGTTTGCTCCTGGCTGCTCGATCGTCGCGCGACGCGACGACGAGAACTATCATCCCTTCTCCCCCCCCCCCCCCCCCCACCCACCCGCTTCCCGTCGTCCTGCCGTTTTTGCGGCCTGTCAACGTGTCCCAAAAAAACAGGTGAGAAAAATTTATTTCGCTAAATTTTACTGTATTTACTTTTTTACCCGTTTGAAATATATCGAGGAGGCGTTTACGAGGGTAAATTCAAGTTTTCGTGCCTGAGTTACGTCCGCTCTCATGTGGAAATCGTGCTTTCATAAATAATGCTCAGAAAGCAGCACACACAACAACAATAAAACCTTTCATTGTTATAAAAGATTCAATTTCAAGTAATCCTTGTCCGAAACGTTTTTCTCTGTTGTGTAGATTTTTCTATCCATCACGAATGAATTAATTCTGATTACGATTTTCGAAAATCTTCGTACAGGGCTTTTTTTCGTGATGAATATTCAAGATCTAAAAGCTTTTAATACGGCGACAGTGCGTCGACAAAGATGGTTTATCTTTATACATGCATGCAGTGTGATGGGACGAAATAGCAATTGCTCATAAAAAATGGTAATTTGACTCGGATTCCGAGACGATGCGGAAGAATCGGTTCCGTTATGGGCTACAAATCGGTTGTCGCAAATCGTTTGGGACTGCTCGACGGCGATAACAAAATAGCAGTTCGAATAAGTGCATCATATGCACAAATTGCAATGGTTGAAAATGTAACGTACCGGCGTACCAGTGCGCCACCTACACTTCCGACAGTGTGAAAGACTTTCTATTGTTTTTGCAAAGAATCTTTATCCGAGGATTTTCTGTAAAAGTCATAATAATTAACGTGCACTAGACAGAACTTAACTCAGCCAACGCACAATTCACCGTTGTCGTTTTTTTGTCTCCAACCTTGGCAATATGAGCAAACTCGAGGGGTTGAGGAGTGAGCAGCAGACGGGAAATTCTCCCAATCGAACACCAGGTGGCAGCATTTTCTAGCTACAACAGTCGCGCTCGATCGGTTATTTTTATACTTCTGAAATAGTAAACATGCTTTTTTTTGAAAGCGTGAACAAAAAGGTTCGGTTCGAATCGCTTATTGAGCTGGTTAAACTATGATTAAACTTTTGTCTCTTTTTTTCTTGAACTTATTCTACTCGAATTATTGAAAATACTAAATTTACCATGAAATTTTTAGGTCTATTTTTTAGATCGCGAAATTCATCATTAACTGTTGATCACGTTGAATTTGATTGTTATAGAGTTTTATAAAAACGCTGCATGCGTTTAAAAATTTCGAAAGCCCCTCTTTTTACAATCACTCAAAAATTTGAGTGCAAGTCTTTCCTCATTGGCTGCATGTGCGGCTTGTGCGCATTAGATGTGCGTAGATCCCTGGTATTTACGATGTTTATGATGACCAATGATGACAGACCGTGTATTCATCCTCTGATTGTTTTTAACCTCAAAAAATGGCAACAGCGATTGCTTTGCTACGCAATTTTCTTTATTTTTATCCTCATATCGTTTAATTCAATCGATAAAAGGATCTCAAAGCAACAATCACGGCAGTTTAATAATGGCGAGATATTCGAGCGACTCTGATTCCGATCGAAGCAGCAGACATCGAAAAAAGTATTACGGAAGATCAAGGTACTTTGTTTAAAATTATTTTTTTTTTTCACATACACGTATGAAATGTTGAGCGAATGGGAAATTAGAAAAATCTGTTGTCATTGGGAACATTTGCAGATCAAGCGATTCCGATTCAAGTGACAGTTATCACAAAAAACGATCGTCAAAGAATAGTTCTAGCAGATCAAAGAGCAGACGAGACCGAACGAGCAGGTCAAAAAGTCGAGAACGTTCAGATCGATCCTCAAAGTCCTCTAATTACAAATCATCGCGAACAAATTCCAAAGATAGTGAAAAGGGACGACGATATCGAACCAAAAAATCGAAATCGTCTTCTCCTGATGTAAGCAGAAGAAAAGCTGGCAGCTCACCCTCGGCGGATAAATCATCTAGTAGATCCAGCAGCGTTCAATCAAGTGGGGTCAAACCGACTGTTCAGAAGTGTATGCTATTCATGTCCAAAGAAATCATTGTTTACTAATCAATCATTTATCTCATATTCCATTTCAATAATTAAATTTATTTACTTCCCAGTTGACTTTACCGTCGATCCTAAAATCAAAGAGACTATTTTGGAAGAAATAAACTCGGAAAGTTTTACTCCCAAAACTTTTACCTCATCGGCTTCCACCAAAGAGAGCAAATTCAGAAATGTTGTCATTGACGTCTCCGCCGAAACGATTCAGACACCGCCTGTGAAAAATTCTAGCAACATCACTGAAAGCATATTCCACACTTCGGTAAAGAATTGTCCAGAAACCTATGAACTCAATACTTTTAAGCACTCTATTGAAAGTAGAAACTTTTTTCTCAAATTTATTAGTAATTTCGATGCAATTCTTGCTCCAAAAGTTCAATTCTGTCAGAGGCAAAACACAGCTAGATTTTCTCAAAGTTTCTGAGCTCACTCTAAATCTTTGCAATGCACAAATATCTAAAAAAATTCAGCCGCCTTTGAATTTGCCTGAGCAATGACTTTCGGTACGACTTTTATCAAAAAATTATCAAAGTGTTGGAACAAACATATTTTCCAATTCATCCCGACTGCTGATCGGCCATTAATTCTCTGACCACTTTGATTTTCAGATAATGATTGACCAGGAGGCTCGCTTTGACAAGTGGGTTAAGAAACTTTACACCCTGAGGCAGAAGGCTATATCCGAAGTGAATCACACGAACCTCTTCTGAAACAGAAGGAATTTCACGACCCTCTCTTCTTATTTCCCCGAGTATCAAATCATTATCGTCGTCAAAAAATGCGTTTTCCTTAATTCTTTTCCCATCTCTGTACCCTTTACAAAACTCTGAAGTTGAGAAAATTTGTCCTCATCGCAGTCAGGAATTTCACTTTCGAGCAACGCGAATGCCTCAAGAACCGATATTGCACGAACGATCTTGAATAAATGATTTTTCAAGAAAAACAGAGTCATCGTTTCGTACTATATATTTTCCGTACCTTCTTACATTGTCAGATTATCATTCTCTATCTATACATAGATATTTCTGTATTATTATTATTATTATTATACCTTTAGTATACATATACGTGTATATGTTATTATTACGATTACGGCTTTGGTTGAAGAAACAAATAAAATAGGATAAAATGGTGTCCAGTAAAATAGAGAAACGAAATTGAAGTTCTTTCCAATGAATTTCATACGACTTTCAAAAGGTGATTGATTGACACGACATAATCTATTGACTACTTTCATCTCATTAACTTATAATGCGATCACGTCGTGGTTGTAAAAAGTATCGATCTATCAACGAGTCGCGATGAATTCGATTGATTTTCTATTTATCTCATTGCAAAGTGGACAAAAAATCGTAAAAAAGAGCAACGTTTGGTGAAAAACCTAAAGAGAATGAGGACAAAATTGAAAAAATCAAGGATTATCACCAAGTTTATTTTCCAGGAGCTTCCAAGGAAGAGTGAAATTTAAGGTCTCAAAGGATTTCCAGGAGTGCTAGACACCACAATAAAACATCGTTTCGACTCGTTTCCGTCATGGCTTCGCTCTCGTTCATTTCTTCCAATCCTTTGCCGCATCAGCGAAAGGATTCGTTTCATTTTTCGTTCGCAGAGTGTCATAAGCGAGTCTACGCAACGGGGGAGCGATAGCACGGTTTTGAGGAATTTCCATACGATATTTATCTTCAACGAGGATGCGATATTTGAAAAAAACCGTCAGCGCAAGCCCCGTGTCGGAAAGATACGCGATCGTCGCGCGTCACGCCGTCGTCTTATCTCTACGATACACGTGCACGTCGTAAACCGATATGATATTATTATCGAGGGATTTTTAAAACAGATATTAATCGCTGTCGCTCGAGTGACAAAAGAAATGAAAAAAATGAGTCGCAGTTCCTCTTTTCCTTCCGCGATATGTTCATCAGGATCGACATTTTTTGAGTGAATTCGATATACGAATTATCGAATGTCACTACATTGACGTTAAGGGGGCTCGTCACGCTCGTCGCGCTCTATCGCATGAATCCTCCTATTCCTATATCCTGCTGCTGCTGCTGCTGCTGCTGCGGCCGCTCCTCGGGTTGTCGAAAACGGTGTTAACTAAGCGTACACCTTGAAGAAGATAAATGAGTCGAGGAGTATCCTGTGTCCAGGCAAAATAATCGAGCTGCCTCTCTCTCAGTCCACTCGATCATCTTTGCGACAATAATAAACAGGGAAAGGAGGGAGTAGAGTATTCCCACTTCTCTGGGATATGTCACGTGCTTGAACGCTCTTTACTTTTTGGTATGACCAAGCACTTGGTCCAAATTTACTATCTCCCATTCGTCAATACTGTTCCCTGAAAATCGACCGTAATAAGCGTTGGAAGCGCTCCGCTTGATGATGCCACCTGTTCCACAGAAATAAAAACGATCGAAATTAGTTCGAGCGAAACAGAAAAGCAAACCTCCTGCAAATCATTTATTTCGTATTCCTCCTCAAAATATTCGCTGAATGCAAATTTGTCAAAATTCTTTTCTTTTATTATCGAAAACGAATGGGTTCGTTTTGAAATTGACCATTTTATCGATTGCCCCGAACTTTTCTTGCTCAAGATGAATCTGGAGTCGATTCTGACCCTGCCGTAGGCTTTACATTCGGGAAAATTGATTTATACGAGTCTGAAGCAGTTTGTTGGACTTTTATCCGCCAAACGAGTCGCTCGAGCCACGCGGCATACTCACCAGTGTACGTGACCTTTTCGAGCAAATACGTTGGCATGTGCTTACACTCTTTACGGATGTAAGCACCAACGCTCGTCAGGTTGCTCAGCGGAGGCAGCACCGCCCTCATCGTTTCCCTCACGACCTTCGTGTTGACCTCGTAGTAAAAGTCGCTCATTTTGTTCAAGGGATTTAACAAGCTCCACGGTGGCAATACGCGTTTGCGGTTCAGGGGCATCACGAAGCAACAGTTCCCATCGGTGTCGATGATTCCGGTGAGATTCTGAAAAAGTACGGTGAACGGTTAGTTTAGAGAATTTCGAAAGGCTGACGATACGGAGGGCGAATATTCTGTGGCGTGTACCGCCAAAACCGTCGGAGATAGAGCAACGTTGCGTGGGACCGATTTTACAGGGCGTCGAATTCCCTACAAAATACTTTTCTTGTGTTTAACGAAATTTTCGCCACATTTTCGGATTTCGGTCCTCAAAAAAAAAATGTTCAAAGCGTTTGTTCTACGAGGTAAGAAAAATAGAGAAAAATAGAGAAAAACGCTGACTGACGTTGTTAAAATCGTGGATAATCCGACCCTGTCGACCGCCCCGGGAGTCGGGAACGTCAAATTCTTCGTAATGTTTTTCGAGATCGATTTCGAAGCGTTCCTTAAAATAGTTGGCGGCCTCGAGTGAGTGCGCGAGTTCCCCGGCGAGGAGGCCATCCCGATCGATTGGCGACCTGTTGCTGCCGGCGCCGGTGCTACCCTCGTACGGAATGCTGTACCAACCCGTCCGGAATCTGTGCATCTGATCCCGCGCGTAGTACCTGTATATGTAGAGCCCACCGGTAACGCCAATTCCCATACCGACCATCGCCGTGAACAGCAGCCAATAGAGGGTCCATGAATTCGGTCGAAGATTTGCGCGTCTCAGTATCAGCACTTGATCCTTGATCGTCAAATACGGACCAGCGGTTCCTGCTCCTCGGGGAGGGCGCTGAGCCTCCGGATCGTCGCACGCTCCTCCGCAGCTCTTGCGTTGGTCCTGTACAAAAATTCCCGCTGCGTTACCATTTTTTTCTATCGCACTTCCTCCTCTCGCAATCGCAGAAATTTTCATTCGATATTATCTGTGCTAGTTTAATCTCCCTCCTCCTCCTCCTCGGCCCCCTCCCAGCGCCGCTTTATATCCCGGGCAAACTCATCGAAAATTGCATATGCACACGCCTGCCTGAGCGTCAACATTTTTTCGTTGGAATACAAAAGCACTCCCACTGTCGTATGCCCAACGTTTACTATGGTCTCGATACACACGCTTACGAAGTGTACACACAACACAGATGTTCGTAGTAAACAAATAAAAAAACGCAGCTGTTAACGCCAATTGTCTGGGGTATTGCGATTAAAAAATCTTTCCCGGAAAACGGTTATTGGTAGTTTGGGAAACTCGCAATCAGTTATTATGATGATATCTTTAGGAGCAAAAATCACAACATTTTTTTCCAGATTTTTTTTGCTAAGGTTTTCAGGATTAATTTCGATGAGTAAAGATGATTTTTGTACCGAGGTGATTACCACTAGAGCAAGTAATATTTCCGAGGGCGAAGATGTCGATTGGTACAATAAACTTACCTCGGGAATATCATCGACCACTAATGGCTGCTCCATTTTATCGGAGGGCTTCTTTTCGCCGATTGCTTTCGTGATGATAGTCATCGCGCAGCTCTGTTATGTCGCGTTCTTGTTTTTTTCCGAAACGGTGAAAATTTCAGTATTTCAACACTGCAGAAAAGAGAACACAACGACGAATCAGCTGCACTGATCGCTCAACTCTTCAAACGTATTATCGATGCGCTTGAATTTGTTTAAGCGCGATAAAAACACTTGCGAAGCCCGAACTGTTTTTGCGAGCTGCAGGCTACCCAAACACCGCGCGAACCTCTAAACACGATTGATCGGTGTCGACTGGCCCGCGCCCGCTTCCCCGCGCCTCTCGCCGCCACTCCCTCTCGACCCCTACCACTGCACCATGCTCCTTTTTCCTTTCTCTTCGTGCTGCTATTGCTTCCTGTGTAGCGGCAGGGCCCCAATACGACTTTAGCCAAATGCCCAGTGTCCCAACGGCCCGCTTTATAGAGATTCCATTCGCTATCGCACATGCAATGGCGGATAATATTTATGTGTTGGTGGGCAGTTGGGACACTCGCCGTTTGGCTAGAATTGGGACCGGAACCCTGCGTGCATAAAAATTCGGCATTTTTCCAAACTCACAGTTTCAAAATTTCTATTGCTGATATTAGCCCTTTGTTAATTGTTTGTAGGCCATTATTGAAAAAATTTTAATGTTTGGTGCAATTTGCCAACCAAATTATGAGTATTAGAAGGCCAACTTTCTTGGAAAAACTTGTAAAAATATCGATGGAAAAGTCTTCACCTAATTTTCTTCACATTGGTCTTCGTTATTAACGCTGACGCAACCACGAAAAAATTTTATGTTTCGTAATGAAAAAATTGCATGGGTCACTCTTACACAGGATTCCGCGCATCGATTGGCCAATAAACGTAAAGCAGTGCTAATTATTTATTGTTGACGGTTTTGCTCACCTGACGTGGCCTACTATGATCATTTTTAAACGAGAAGCTTATTTTGAGCTAATTTCGATTTATTATACAGAAATTCCCAAAAGCAGAGAACCCGCAACGAGTGTCGTTCATCGAAAGTCGAATAATGATGGTCGATATGTTTGAATTGACCGCGCTTTCGTGTCGCTGGTGCTGCTCTCTAACAGCAGATTTACTAACTTCCGAGCGCGTAGCAGCTGTCCCCGGAGCTCCAATGTCTCTAATGTTTTCATTTTATAAATATATGACTAAAAAGATATTGAAATCTCCGTAAATTAGACACGACTTCTCTTCATTTTTAATAATAAAGCACCCGATGGGAAAAGCTTTTTGGAGACAGTACGTGGATACATTCAATAACTTTCTTGATTCGCTGCATCATGTCTCGTAGCTCGCCGCGTCGTCGCAGTCAAGTCGTTGCTGCGATCGGCGGTTTTTGTCCGTTCTACACAGCTCGACCACTTACAGCCGCGATTTGCGATATCGCGCAAATTGTCCGATAAGGGGGCTCCGTTTTATACGGCGCGTGAGCGAGTCTATTATTTTTATGAAGGAATAAAAAATAGATATAGCCTGGTCATATAACGATTGAATCCTTTCTTTTCCCCAATGGTCACCTCCTTTTTCATGAATATTTTGGTTAATCCTTCAACAGAACGTCGCAATAAGTTGTGCAAAGCGCACTAGATTTTGGGATGCATGGCATGGATTTCGAACAAGCGAGCGTATGATTTCCCAATTACCGTATATACAGCATCACAAAAGCTCTCATGTATGATATATCTTTTAAATACGTCGCGAGCGATTTCCGGAGTGGCGGCGTAGTGACGGAAGAGGGAGGGGATTTTTTTATGACCTTTTCCGCGCGAGGAAGGAGGAGCGAGAGTAACGAGCGATTTCTCTCGTTTTTTTGTTTGGGTTTGCTCGTTGGTCATTTGGGAGAGCGGCAGCAGGCTGGAAAACCCGTGTCGAGCGGGGAGTGGGGTTGGCCGTGGGTATTGTGCTAAGCTAAGGTGCCTGGTTACTGGTGGCTGCTGGTGACGACGTCAAACGCGCACGATGCGTTTCGGGACGCTCACGCGAATGTTTCGATGACGGCATTCTTTCAACAATCTCTATGGTATGGTGACTCGTCGTCGTAGCCGTAGTGCGTCGTCGGCCCGAAATCCGAATCAGTCAGTTCCGTCCCGTCCGTCAAGTCGACCACGGAGTGGTACTCGTTGGTCACGGCCGTTGTTTCGTAGGGTCGTGAATAAAGGAGAATAAAAAAAGGCGAAACGACGAGGCGGAGGAGAAAGAGGAAAGAGGACGACGAAGGTGTCGTCGCTGGTTGGATTATCATGGCGTCCGCCAAGAGAAAGCAAGACGAGAAACATCTCAAGATATTGCGCGAATTAGTCTCGCAAACATCGAACAAGGAATGTTTCGATTGCCGGCAGCGAGGTCCAACCTACGTCAACATGACGATCGGCTCGTTCGTCTGTACCTCTTGTTCCGGAATGCTGTGAGTAAAAAAAGCAAATAAAAATAATAGACACACTCGCTCTGACAGATTGAATAGAAATATAAATTTGCTCTCCCCTCTCGTGTGTGTCACACACTCTTCTCGTGTTTGACCGTCTTGACCGTGTTTCGTCACCATCACCTCCTACCAGAGCTTAGCCTTTGAAGCTTCACGATCTTTCGTTCTCATTTTCATTCACTTGCACAAATCTCTCGAAATCGCATCCTGCGTTTCACTCGTTTTTTTTATTCCCTCTCTATTCTACTCTCGCTCTCTTCTCTTTGTCATCCTTCCGTATCGTGCGTACACGGCTTATCGAATTTCTTATCGAAACTTATGGAACGATATAGACTCGTGTCCGACAAACACGCGTATTATTTCTGTGGTCCAACTGTACCGCTGTACCTTCTTCGTGATTCTCAAATATCTACAAATAACTTGTGGAAATTTCCCAATAAATTTTCCTTAATCAATGCACTCTGAACCCACTTGCACTCCTTGAGAATATCCAAAAATTCAAAATATTATTAATGTTCAACAAATACTGCAAATGGAGCAGATAGTTTGCGGTGCAAATGAAGAATTTATGAAACGTCAAGTCAGTACGTCCATTGTTTAGTTAATCAAGAGCCTACTAAGCATTTTTCATGACACGGTAAAATTTTTATTCAACAAAAATTGAAAATTGATTACTTGCCTCAAACGAATAAGCGTAATCTTTTTTTTTTTTTTCAGAAAGTGTCAAACGGTGTAAAAAAAATAGTAATTTGTTTCTCAGCTATCTTTCTCTCACTTAAGCATTCTGATAACAAATGATTTTTTTTTTTGAGATTTTTGCAAAGATGAAAAAGCTAGAATTACAATGATTGAAGCGAGTAAAAATTTGTCATTCTTTTAAGGAGCAGTGAATTTTTTGTTTGTACATTTTTGAATCCCTGGTCTCTTTTAAAAAATTGAAGGAAATTTGATATGAAAAATAATTTGTTTTGTTACGCCAGGAGAGGATTGACTCCACCGCACAGAGTGAAGTCAATATCAATGGCAACGTTTACGCAGGAAGAGATAGATCTGATAAAGGAGCGTGGAAACGAGTACTGCAAGAAAATATGGTTGGCCCTGACAGATTCGAGTCTGCCTCAGAATCTAGACCCGAAGGATGAACAGAAGATGAAAGATCTGATGAGCGCCAAGTACGAGCATAAAAGATGGTACCTGGATCCGTCGCTGGCTAATCAAAATGTAAATCAAAAGAATCAAACAGCGAGTGCTCTCTCCTCTGCTGGGCGATCGTCACAAGCGAGTATTCCGAGAGTACCACAGGCAGGAACTATGGCTACTCTCGCACCGATCAATAGAAATAACAAAAATTCATCGGAGACTATTGAGGCTGCTTTTACCCCTGATTTTGGTGCAAATTTCACCAAAATTGGAGATCCTTTCCAGTCTGCGACGACGAGCCCGCGTTTTACACACACGGTTTTACCGCAGCCGTCCTTTGCTAATTTCGACAACAATCCTGCCTTCAATTCTTCCAACCGTGAGTCCATTAGCAAGCAAATAAATATTTCAACGAACCCAATGTTCCAAGTTAATAGAAAAGTTTCATTTGTTTTTCACAGATGTCGATTTATCAACGTCAAAAACCACGACGACGAACTCTTCCTCATCATCCTCATCGTCATTGTTCAATCAATCTTTTGGATCATACAATTCGTCGAATTGTAAAAACGGCACGAATGCTCCACAGTCGGAGGACAGATACGCGGCTCTGAAGGATCTTGACTCACTGATGAAGCAGACTCATTTGAAAGAAGACACGACGGCAACAGCGACCACGACAACGACGACTGCGAACAAAAGCATACCGAGCGCTACCGCTACGCCTTTTTCTCCGTGGACGACTAACAACGGGAACCTCAACGGTGATTACGAATCTTGTACGCGAAAATCTCGAGATTGTTAAATCGAAAAGTCGTAACTCTATAAGCGTTTCCTTCTCTCCAACAGCATCAAATTCGATCTGGACCAGTAACAATCAAACGCCTCACGTAATCGCGAATCCCTTTGCAACTGGTGACATTTGGCTACCCTCGCCAAATTTAATAAACAACAATAATATAATAGCGCAATCGTCGGAGAGCGGGGGCGGGCAAATGTGCAACAATTCGATAAATCCGTTCAGAACGGGCCAATTGTCGTCGAACAACGGTGGAGCCGTTGGTGAGTATCCGCTCGTTCTTTCCTATCGTTCTGTTGAGAATTTTGAAAAACCGATTCTCTCATAACCTCGTAGAATCTCAATGGGTAGTGGGAATTGGATCGCCCGGTGCCGCGGATGTAATTCCATCTAGTCAACTGTCGAATCCGCTCTCTGGAAAAGTCTGGCAGCCGACCGTTTCGCCTTACCACGCAAATCCTTTCATGGTGAGCACCAGATTTCGTCCCCCTTGATATACCTCCGTCGAAACCATGAACGACCAAGCTTACACCTTTTTTCTCATTCGATCCTCTCGCCAGGTGGGGACCGGAGTTGCCAATATGGCCAGAAATTCCAACAATCCATTCTTATGATCGAGCGAGCCGAGTCGGATCGAAGCCGCCAACTTACCAACGAACAAACGAACAAAATGCAACGCTAAAATACGTATACGTAGTTTAGTTAAAACTCAATGATTTTACATGACCTCTATTGGCAATCAGTGCCTCTAACTTTTACCTCCCTCTCTTGCGAGCACGCTTACCCTCTCCCGGCCCTCCTTTACTCCCCTTTTATTCGCATAACTGACGTAATACTTTTATTTATGAATCATATATAATATACACGTTGAAATAAAGATAAATATTTGTTACTACTAATCGTACTAATTTCACCTCGTATACGTTGCCCCATTTCCATTACCCAGCCCCGACAGACGAACACAGATCTAATGTATCGACGAATAAAACATTTTCGGTTCTCATAACATCCATGAGGCGTAAATGGTA
This sequence comes from Venturia canescens, assembly GCF_019457755.1. Classification (NCBI taxonomy): domain Eukaryota; kingdom Metazoa; phylum Arthropoda; class Insecta; order Hymenoptera; family Ichneumonidae; genus Venturia; species Venturia canescens. The sequence goes on from NC_057425.1 coordinate 8,833,934, forward strand.
TTGAAGTTTTCACCGTTTAATAGTCGTCAAAATTTTTTTTTTAAGGTTTTGCACTCCAGTTCAAATATCGGGTCTTTCCTAATGGAACAACTTTTAATTTATTTTGAACAGTTTTTTTATTTATCTAAATTGGAAAATTTTGTTTGAAAAATCGCTTGAACCGTGATCGCCGTTTTCGTAAAACTTGATGACGAAATAAAATCTTTGCCTTTCTCCGAGTTCTTCAAAAATTAATCTTTGTTGGAATTCAATAACGAGGACTGGACTGGGTCACACTTTGGAAACAGAAACGCAATTCCTAGAGTATAAAAATCTTGGAAGCAAACTCTCATTTTTAATAGTTGTTTCGAGTCACTGCCACAAGATAACGGTCCTTACTACGAAATTCGTCCAAATTGGGCGTCTAATTTCGGAGATATGACAACCGCAGTTTCCGGAGATTGGAATTTTCGGATAATAAAAATCAGTGACGCACTTACAAGCTACGATTCTTGGAATTTCCATTCGTTTGAATAATGTTGATGGTAACTGGTGACATATAAATTAACCAATGATTGTGCGGTCATGAATTTTTAGAGTCGCCTGACGTTTAGTTTCGAGGCTTCAAAAGTAAGTTGCCTAACACGGTAACCAAAGAGATCGCATGAACTTGGAATTGTACAGATAACAGAAAAGTGAATTTCACAACAAGTAAACGATGCAAACTTCAAAAATGAGGCCCCGTTTTCAAAATAAAAAATATGTTGCGACTTTACACACTTAAATACGGTTTATTTACTTAAAAATCGTTCTAATAAATACAAAATCACAAATGAACACTCATAGTCTTTGTTGTTTTTCAACTTATTACCGTTTGGGATCCACGTGACCCGTCGTAAGGGTTGTTTGTTATTTTAGTTGTTGCTTTTCTTTCATTCTGCCGGTACTTGCGTTAATAATAATCATCATTATTCGATTGTTATATAATTGCAGGCTAAAATATGTGTTGTCTATATATATGTGTATATATATATAGTATAAAATTGTAATAACATGATCAGTCGTGTCACCGTAGTACAATTACATCGATATAAAAAAAAGAGATAAGCCCTCGTGTGTCAATTAGAATGGCTGTCACGTAGCTGCCGTTATTACTTTTTTTTTTTTTTTTCATTTTTTTTATTTTCTCCTCCCTTATTTTTCCACCTCTAATTCGAAGTCCTATGCTGCTGCTGCTGCTGCTGTTTGTTCAAGGCGTATCTCGCTCCCTTTCGCGCAATATTTCACACGTCATACCGCCCGCGATTCGGTATAGAACGAATCCGGGGACACGGAAGCTCTCGAGCGGGTTAATCGCGAAGTAACTCGCGGAGTAATAAATTAAATAGCGGTAAAAATGGGGAAATAATTGAAAGAGTATAATAATATACGAGTTTCACGAATCCGTGTGTTAATTGTTATGTATAAAGGTACGAGAGATGATATTGTGATATTACTAGGCAATCGGCGGTGTATCGCCGGATGGGAAAAGAGTTGAGGGGGAGTGGGACGCAGCAAGGGGAGGACGTATCTAAAGCGCTCGAGAGAGGAGCTCCTTTTCTCGTCTTGTGAACCTCCCCGCGGTCACGAAATTGGCCGGCATCGAGATTTAGCAGCCGTTGCTGCTTTGGTTACCCTTGGGCAACGGACGCACCAAATAGAGCTTTTCGCCCTGTTTGTTGGTGTAAATGGGAGCACGTTGATAGTGATCGACCAGTTGATCGAGGGTGTGGAACTTCCTCTGACCGATGCAATACAATGCACCCTCGACGTGAACTCTAAAATGCTTGTTCCGTCCTGGTGCTTTCAACGAGACCGAGTAATCTCCCATCTGCGAAAAAGGAATCGTTCGTATGAAACATCGATGCGAGTAATGCTACGATCGTTTGTTTTCCTTATCGTGACGTGAAGAAAGAAACTTACGTTAGTCTCGCTGTCTCTAATGAGAAAATCTCCGTCATGGCCATGCTGATTCAAAAGGGTGTCGCACTGAGAGCGCGTGATGCTTCCGTAGTACCAGGGCTTACCGACGAGGTGAGGCCGATCGCCGGGATCGGGCCTTCGTTCCAGAGAATCTCCCGTCCCGATCTCGCTGCTCGTCATGCCACCCCCGACGACCCCGACTCCAAGTCCGATCCCACCGGCGCTTCCGCCTCCGCCGCGCTCCCGGTAGGGCTGGGTCAGGTATTCGCTCAACTCTTGGAGATAGTTACGGGGCACGAGGCCGATCTGACCCTGGCCATTTCGCGCCTTGTACCATTCCGGATCGGCGGGTGGACGGTCGAGTATCTCCAAACGATCGCCTTTTTCAAAGGACAATTCTTGATCGTTGTTCGAGGAGAAGGAATACAAAGCGACAACGATGTCGAGAACGTTCTCGGCCATGGCGTACGTGTGGAGAGTATCGTCGGCGTCGCCCTCCTCCTGTGTATAATTCGAAGGGAACCAACCAGCCTGCGTACCGCTCTGTCCTCGCCACCAGCCATCGTTGCTCTTTTCGAGTATGAGAATCCGCGTTCCCTTGACCAGAGACAATTCGTCGGCCTGTTGAGCCTGATAATTGTACTTGACGACCGCGGTTCCTATCGCCTCGCTCGGATCCGCCGGCAATCGCCTTGCCATTATCGGTGATTCGACCGCTCGCGAGGGTGAATTACCCGAGGGTAAGGTCTTCGAGCCAGAACCTTTTTTAACTTTTTTCTTAATGCTGTCGAAGAGCGAGGGCTTTTCCTTCTTGACGTAGTTACTCGGCACGTAGCCCGCCTGTCCTCGGGCGCTCTGCACCCTCCACCAGTGCTTCGAATCGTCCAGCAAGAGATAACGCTCGTTTTTACGAAGATCCAACTCTTGCGCCCCCTGCGCTCCGTAATCGTACTTGGCGACAACGTAACATACGTCGTCCTGGCTTGTCTTTCCTGTGAAACATGAACAACCGTTAAAACCATTTTTAAGAATCTCTCACCGCCCTCTTTTTTCTCACATTCCTCGTTTTACATCCCTTCAAAGTAATCACCTGTATTCGGCCACTCAGCCGAGATGTAATACGGAAATAAATAATATTTTTACATTCAAAGCAATAAGCGATATACCAAGAGTAAAAACGTACCATGCTTCATGGCTGCCATGTGCAAATACAGAGGTGTATATACGTCTGAGATTGGCGCGATTTTTTTCGTCGCCGCTCACGTTCTACTCGAGCGAATCTGCAAAACTGCTTGTGTCGTGTCGTCGGCGTGATCGTGATCGAAGCGGGCATTCATTCTTTAGCTTTTATCCACTTTTATCAATAATATTTTATTATTCCTTTGCTCTCGTTAGTCTCTCTCCTAATATCCACTTTAAGATCAAACTCTCTGCCTGTGTTTGTCTCCGCACTCTTATCAACGCTTTTGTTTTACTGAACCACAGCTGCTTTACCAACGCTCGCATCAGGATCCATGCTTCTGAAGGACCAGCCCGGAAAGTACATTACGAGCGCTTGTCAATGGTGCGCCAATCGTTTCTTTATTATTGCCCGGTGTAGTATTGCCCCGAATGAAATTCTTCTAAACAGAGGACAAACAAACTAGTGGCTCTTGTTTCCAAGGAGAGAAAGACGAGCTCCAAGACCAGTCGACACAACAATTTATCAGAGCCAAGGAAAATAGTCTATTTCTGAGACGCTCTCCTCTGCTTTCTTATATTTTTGTACTTAAGCTTAACACTGTTCATGCAACTAAACTACTGTGACAAAATGTTTCTGCGTCTTTTCAAAGATACAGCTGCGCACAAGCTACTGTCAAACTATTTCTACCGATGGAGGATGAACACATGGCCAAATATGAGAAAAACTCGCTCGCTGTAAACCTGTTAATGACTAAAAACTTACAAACTCTACAGAACTACATTGGACTATTTCTGTCGTTAGAATTCTACGATGCTCCGTTATCAAAAAAATGATTAAATTAGCAAATTTCACCGATTAGTTTCACCAGTTTTGCCATTCGAGGAACTGCTTGACTGAAATTTTCAATTTTTGAGATAAAATTTTAAAGTTAATGATCACTCGAAATTTAATGGTACGAGTACTTGTATCTGTCATGAGTTTCCCACGATACAATAATAAAGGCACTTTGTCGAAATCGCATAAAAAATCCATTCAAATTGGGAGAAGTATTTTGAAAATTGTATTCTTCCAGCTTTAACGGTTGTGCTGTGCATGAGAAAATTGCTGTTTGATCATCATAGTTAAGTTTGACTCATGATGAGAGTGAGTAAATCTAACTGGAAAATGACAGAACATCGTAAAATTAATGAATTCAAAGAGAAAAGGGTAAATTTTAATCATCGAGAAATAAGCGAGGGAGAATCAAATTGGTTGTACGATTTTTCTTTCATGTGTGTGTGCGCGCGTGTGAGTACAGCACGTCTTGGCATATAGGACTCAAAACTCGCCTGTCAGCGTTCGTAACGTGACATACGAGTCAGGCGTATACTTCTCTATGATTTTATTATTCCCCTGAGTTACGAATTTGCTCTAGGGGACCTGGAGAATTCGATGCGCACATATAGATCACAACGACGACGAGCGTCGAGCCCGATGTGCCAAAATAAACTACAGTGTACGCGTCACAATTTTGATGTATGAATAATAAATATACTTGAAATTCTGACAAAAATGATAAAACGTGCACAACTGATCTACACAAGGCGTTAGCGGGCAAGTAGAAACATATCGTTAGGCGCAAAGGTCGAAGGGTTTCCCCGTTGATTCTTTGCAATCCGACGATGATAATCGAGCGACCGTCGCATTTTACGGGAAATAAAAACAAAAGGATAAATGTGTTATGGAAATAGAAAAAAAAAACGATATAACAATGTTTGATTCTTACCGATCTTTAAGCTCGACATAATCCCACATGTATGAAATGTCTTTTGGGCGACGAGTACGATATATGTATTAGGTGGTAAGGAAGGACGACGAGGACGAGGACGAGGACGAGGCGAACGACAGCAAACGGCGACACGGCTTGTTTTCCCCCACTACGCGCCAAATGCACGACATTCATGAAGCGAAAAGCCAACGATGGAATAGGACAGACGCGAGCCGTGAGCAAAAAGAAAAAAGGAGGGGATCGTCGTCACCGCGAGTCGTCTCACTCGTTTCGTTATGGCGAGCCGCCGGGTTTAGGGAAAACGGGAAAACGATTGGGAAAAAGGAAGGGGGAGACGGAGGATGGTGATCGAGATGATGAAAGTACGGGAAAAGGAACGATCGTACGATTTTAATTAATCCCACCAACTTGTAGAAAATTCTTCTTAAATTCACTCAATTACATCAAGAGTTTCGAACCGCAATGCCCCCGCGAGAGGGTTGAACAATTTTATTTATCTCGCGAAACAAGAAGGTGCGCGCGGCCGAATAGTCAACTAAATATGTGTCGGTATCGCGTATCTATCGCACTCTGCAGCTTAATGTCCATCACACAGCACACTCTCCTCTTCTTATTTATTGTTATTCTTGTTTCTCGATCGGAGAGCTACTCAGAGTAATCACCAATGGAAACGATGATGTATCATCGTCCACGGACGTCGTACCACGCGTACAGTGGCGTACAGCGCGTACACACTGGGACACAGACAGACCACAGTGTCGTAAACGTTGTAAACCACGGCAGTAGCTGCTGCTGCCGCGCCGTTTCTTCAGACTCGGTTACCCCCCTCCTTCCTGCTGCCACCCCGACCTCCTCCCTATCGCTCTCCCTACACAATCTACCGGAGACCCACCCTTGTGTCAAACTCAGAAGGGGCCAAATGTGAGAGGAGAGCGAGGAGAGGATGAGAGGAAGCAGCCAGCAATATTCACGCATTTCAGAGAGAGCCAGGGTAGGGATGGGAGTTGGCCGGACAAACAGGTACGGGTTTGGCGCTGCGAGCTACTGTTGACCGTACCACGACCGTACTTTTATGAATTGACACGATTTTCAATTCTAATGCGTTCGTTTGATTCTGTGCAGCCAATTTTGATTAATTTCACAAAAATTCTCAAGAAAATAATGTATTTAGTAAGGGAATCACTGGGAGGTTTCGAGGTTAGCAAACGCAGTACACTCTAGTCATCGTAAAAAATAGATTGGCGGATATATTCGTTTGAAGCAGAATTTTTTTCTTATGTTCTTCAAGATTCAAGCTGTTTTTATTATTATATCCATCGTTTTTTTTACACCTTTAGTTTTTTTATGTTTTTATTTTTCTTCGACTCAAACCACGCAATTAATTAAAAAAATATTATTTCAATTTCGTGGCATAACAACAAAAAAAATGACGAACACTACCGCACGTCGCTGCACTATGTGCATGTGTCAAATCACACATAAAGAATACACACCTCCATCATTCTGTGAATGAATCAATAGTTGTTTGGAAATTTTTTCCGTGAATTCTCATATTGAGTTTTCTATACTAAATCGTTATTATTTTACAGCTTTTCATGTTTGTTTTCTTGTTGTTGATCAATTGATGGAACAATAATTTTTAAAAATTGCGATCCGCGCTGCATGTCGCTTCGATCGCTTTTTGAGCCAATCAGAGAAATCAAAAATAAATCTGCCAAGTTCACGGAGGTCCCCGCACATACGTACGCACGCGCATCAGTTTAGTGCTCCAATTTTTGTGGTGGTCAGCTGTCCTGTCTGCTGTAGAGCGCAAGCGCGCAGCCAGTCTCAAATCTTGACTTCACTCAGGTTATTTACAATTTGACGGATTTCTCGCGAGTTTTTAACGCGCACGTGAGTGCCGGACTGTCTGTTATTGTAATATGCAATTGAAAATGGCAAATTCATTCAACGCGAAACACATCAAGGAATTGATACAAACGGAGGATCGTTTCCTGACGGAGCTTTTTGGAAAAATGCCCCTTCCTACGACAGAACCTGGTGAGAATAGGTCGGAGTCGACCTAACCTGAAAATGAGTTGTGCAAAATTTGATAATTGTATTATTTGGGGGATTTTCCAGGCGATGAGAACGATGATTCAGGGGAAGAAACTCAGTCCACAAAAAAAGGTAGTTTTACAATTGGTTATTTTTATCTCGATGATTACAATAATTATTCTTGGTTTTTCAAAAATTGCTTTTGAATTTGTTAGTAAACATTTTCCCGGCTTCTGGAAAGGCGAAAAGGGCCCAAACTTTTGAGGAGCTTCATCAAAAATTGGATCAACTCAAAGGCAAAAAGAAACTCGAGCACAAGCAAAAGTTACTGAAGAAAGGCTTGAAAAATCGAATAAAAAAGAAAAGTAAACGAGATGAGCGTTTAGCCCAGAAAAAAATGGCAAGAGCTGAACAAAACTCAGCTGGTGGCGTAACGAGAGTTAAAAGTGAAGAGGGAGTGGAAGTTGCACCAAAAATTTCTAAAGCAAAACCTGTTTTCAATTCTGAAGGCAATATGGTTTTTAGCAAATTTGACTTCTCTGAAATCGGCACCAAGAAAAAACCGCCCAAGACAGAAACGGATCCTAAGAAAGCTCTTCAGTTGTTGCAACAGAAAAAAGAAAAAATCAAGGGACTGGAATTAGCGGGAGAGACGGAAAAAGCTCAGGAAATCAAAGAAAAAGATGCCTGGAGAAGCGCTCTTGCCAAAGCTGGTGGTGAAAAAGTAATTATAGAACTGTACAGATATTTTTATGAAACAGTCAACTTCAGCTGAAATTGAATCTCGCTAACCTTTTTTAACATCCTGTCCTTGGGTTTTATCTCTATTTGCGATGGCCGAGTGATTTAAAGTATTTTGTTTAATCAAATTTCTTTTAAGCTCAATTTCCTGGATCTTTAAAGAAAATTTCACGAGCTATTTCAAAAACGTTGGGAGCAAAGAGTGAATTTAATGAAAATTTTCATTTTATTGAGTCAAAATTCAAAGTTTTCTTGTTTGTATATTTTTTTTAAATATCAAGTTTTAGGGGATTTTTATGAAACTGAAATTGGAGAAAAAAATTTTTGTCTTCCCTTTTAAGTGATCAACTGTAAAAAAAATGTTACATTTCTCAGGTAAAAGATGACCCGGAATTGCTGAAGCGAACGATAAAGCGTACGGAACAACAGAAATCGAGGAGTTCGAAAAAGTGGGATTCGAGGATAGAGGGAGTGCAGAAAAAGAAGCAAGAAGCACAACAGAAGAGACAAGAGAATATACTGAAACGTAAAAAAGACAAGAAAACGAATAAATTGAAAAAAGCATCGAAAAAAGGTCGCGTCATACCGGGATTTTAGTATACGTGAGTTAATAAACTGTCGAGGACAATCGTTGATTTTATCGTGAGTGAAAAATATTTCGAAACGTTAAGATGACATATTTTTAAGGAAATAATTCCTTTCGTGCGAATCCACGCTTTTTCAGTACTTTTTCCACACGAATCCGTCGCAATGTCGTCGGACACAGTAGAAAAACAAATCGTAAATCAGAAAGAAAGATTTATAAGTCTCAAAGAAATTGGTGATTGCATCGTTTGAGTACACTGAAATTTTTTCTTTCCCATGTTCAGTTTTGCGAGTAATATTTTTTTCTTGCTGAACAGATAAACTTGAATATTTGTCCAATTTTCGTGATTCTGGTCACGAGTTTCTTATTAAAAATAAAATATTGAACAATGAGAAAATTTCGGTGCATTCTACCGATGTCAATACTCGAAAAAATGGAGAGTGTCACTCGATTGTGAGTTATTTTTAAGCAGTCGAGATTTGTTGAATCGCAGAAGATATAAAAAATGAAGATTCGGAGTTTCGTTGAAGAGACTCCGGACAAACACGTTAAATAACGAGATATTTTCTTTTTTCCTGAGTCAAACCAACTTTACAACCAAAATCCATACTTTATTCCTTTATACATTCATTTTTATATAGATTTATTTTAATATACAATTATATTTGTATTTATACAACTATATTAACAATATATCAATATTTACAAGGGCGCTTTCGAAGTTTCGGCAGCTGCAGTTCGTCCACAATAACAAATATTTTCTCCCTGTTTATGTTGTTTGCATCGACGTTTTTTTTCTGTCGTTTCGCATTTATATTTAACGTCGAACTTCTCGTCTACGTCGAGCTCTCTTTGTGCCTCGTGGTTAATCCTGTACAAAATTTCTCGCCAAATTTCACTTTGTTGGATTCCTACGTTGCTTTCCAAAGGTGCCGAGACAAGAAAGTACGACGAATATTCAAAAATCTTGAATTTTCGTGTTGTCATTCTACTCGATCGAGTTTGCAGAATAATTGACCAATTTTTAAATTGTTTTATTTTTTTTTTCGTAGTCGCGAAGTTAATTTTTTTCTACTGCAACTGTCACCTGAATAAATTAGCGATTCGGCCTTTTTTTATATCATGCTTTCAAATTTATAAAAATGCAAAAATTCTAGTGGATTTTGGACAAAAGAATTTGAGAGCCGAATTCGAGATCGTGGGTATGAAAATATTCCTATCGGTGCTTCAAACTTTCTATGGAGATTATCAAATCTCTATTTTTATTCATCTGGCTCGAATACTCTGGAAAATGTATAATTCGTTTTGAAACTTCATTCTCTCTATCTCAACTATCAAACTTTCGACCTTAACACGTTTCTATTTTTTGCAACTCAAGAAACTGATGGAATTCATTGAAATCAGCCCTCTGAATGAAAAATCTTTATTTGAAAATAAAACTGACCCAAATTCGTTATTTTCAAGAATTCCCATCGATTTTTATGATTTTTCGTTTCAAATTTGGCAGAATTTTCTTTTGAATTTTGGACACGGCGATGTAACGATAAATATCAAAGGATTTTGTGCATTTTTTATCTTTCCTCAGGACTAGTTTGCGTTTGACAAGTTTTTGTTTTCTAGAGTGGGAAAGGGGTAGGCAATAAAAATATTTCCAGTGCTCTTTACTGTACATAAGGATTGATATTTTGTGCATTTGTGATTGATGGGGATCATCGAATGGAAAATTATTATTTCCCCGTCCATCATAGACCGGACAAACTTTTTCCTTCAGTTTTTCGTTTAAGGAAGTTGAAGCGATATATGTGGGACATCATACGAAAAATACATTAGATTTTATTATTCCAAATTAATGAATTGAAAATTTACGTGAATCTTCTTGAACAGCGCTTAATTATGTGTGAAAAATTTGGAGAGGTTTCACCGCCTGGTAATCGAGATATTCATTGTTGAAAATGACATGGTTAAACATGGGCTCTTATGGAAGCTTTGAAAAAATTGCTAACTTCAACAATAAATATCTCAATTTCACGACGGTGAATCATCGGCATATCCCGCCAGAAGTTTAATACTGTCTTAAGCTTTCTGTTTTAAAAATTTTTATGTGCAAAGTTGGAAAATAGTTTTAACATAAGATACGCTTCAACCTTCTTAAGGAGAAGAAAAAGCAATATTGAGGGCGAAGACGAAGTTGTTCAATCGCAAGAACTCTCCTCGGGTCAGTATATTATCGGCAAATCGAGGACGAGAGCTCCGATGAAGCCTCCACCCTCGACCTCCTGCTAGGTGTCTCCGAGGATATTCGTCGTCGTGTTCCCCTGGGTCAGTGCGGTCCATAATGGACTGTGATCTACAGGGGGCGGCACCACCAAAGTCTTGGAACCTCTCGGTGACCTTTTGACATAAAACGTTGGAGAAATGGATCAACCACTTTGTCGTAATCGCAAATTTTACGTTTTTTAATTTATTTTTTCTATTAACTTTTTCTTTCATTTTTAAGTACAAAATTGATATTTCTAGATAATTTTTACAATTTCTTGCACTCTTTTATTTTGCGATTTCTTGAATTTGTTTTCAGGTTTTCATTTTACGAAATTCTTGAAACCCTCAAGTTTTACGAACCTCGATGGCACCGGGGCTAAATGCTAGTCTGGACTACTGAGCTCGAGCGCCGTGCTTTGTTCGGGATCAGAACGTTCCTCGACGACAGTGTCCAGCTCTAAGGAGGGCAAAGCTCGTGATGCTTTCTCGCTTCGCAAGGAAACTGCTCTCGTCGATCTCTCGAAACCAGCTGTAAAACAGAAGAAGAATATGTTTGAAGTTCCCGGAAGTTTGAGTGAGAACAGTAACGATCGTATTACGCATTAAAAAGCTTCTCGAATGTAACTCCGTCGGGAATAAGATCCTCTGCAAACTTCAAACTCGAAATAATGCTGGAGGATTTGAAAAGAAAATTTCCAAGAATTCATAAAAGATGTAAAATTTTCTACCCCGAGAAAGTTAAACTCGACCAGCGTACTTTCAGCTTTCAAATAATTTCCAACAATTTATAGTAAACGCTGAATTCTCCACTGGGAAAACGAAAAACTCGACCTGCATGCTTCGAGCTTTGAAAAAATTCCCAGCAATCTAGAAGAAGTGAAAAACTCCTCTGGGAAAGCAAAAACTCCACCTGGATAGTTCGCAGTGTCGAGTATTTACAAAATATCAGTCGGTGTTTCTCGAGATACGAGTGTTACTAGAAAAAAATGACTTCACCTTTGTGCTTTGAAATTGCGACGTTGTTGCGCTATCAAAACTTAAGAACGAAGAAAATGAATTTCATTAAATGGAAATTTCATGAGGAGCTTCCGCAAACGATTCGCAATGAAAAAATCGCTCCAAAATGGCGTGAAAGATTTTTTCAAAGAACTAGCGATTCCTCAGGATTCGTATGTTGAAAATTCCATGAAAGAATACTCGCGAATGAAAAAAGTAAATGTGAATTTTCACATGGAGCAAAATTCTTTACTTTATTCTTTTTCTTTTTTTTTTTTTGCTTTTCTTTCGCGAAGAGGAATTTTTTCACGGCTTTTTCATTAGCCATTGTACGTAGATTTACCGTTGTATACCCAAGCAACCCTCGTGTCTCCGTTCCGACCTTTTTTTTCATGCGCTTTGATATACATGTATATACAAAAGGACATGTGAATTCGGACCGAATGCACAGTGAGCACGTTATCATCGCAACGCCGTGCGTCAAAACCGTTGCTAAAGAAAGAAAAAAAAAAAAAAACAAACTACGCGAATGCTCGGTACGAAAAAACTCGAGAGAAAAAATTCCGGATCTCCCTCGGCGATTCACAATCAACTTTTTTTCATTCACGTACGAAATAACCGCGTACCCAAAGGAGAACCCTCGTATTATTCGACGTACTATTTTTCCCTCTGAGGGAGAGTGAAAATCACCTGGAAATTACGTGAGGCCCATTGATGATTTTCTATTTTCTTAAACTTTTATCGAAATTCGTTTCGTTCGAAGAAAATTATTGTTACGAGAATCATGTAGAATAATTTGAAAGCGTCGATGACGTAATTGAAAATCATTCCGTAAAAACGCATTTCAGCCCCTCGATTTTTTAAAAATGTTAAAAATAGTCTTCGATAAATGTATTTCTCGATGTACAAGTGGAAAAAAGCTGCGAAAATGGAAGCACGATTCTGGGTCAGGCGTAAATTAATTTTCACGTTGACAAGAAAAAAGGGGACAATTTTTTGCGTGAGTCCTAAAAAAAACGATAAAAATCATCGTAGAAAATAAACTGACGAATAAGCACGTTCCACAAAAATGTCAGCAAACGTGTTCGCCGAGTCATCGTGTAAAAAAGACGGAAAAGGTCGTCGGTAGAGTACAAAAATGCGGAGTCGAAAGGAGGCAAAATATTGTTGATTGATCGGTTATAATTGCGTTACGTTGTCGGCGCAACGTGTGCAACTCGCTGCGAAATATAATGGGAAAACTCACCCAAACGATGTACCGGGCTGAAGCGTACGAGGCTGAGGGCTCCGTGGTCGAGATCGCAATTTCTTCTTCTCGCTCGCTCCCTCGCTAATTTCGCTCTCCTCCTCAGGCAGCATATTACGAGCAGGGCTAACAATGGAAATCCCAAAATGCACGATACGATCGGCACTATTATACTCTCGGGAGATACTGAAAAGAAAAAGAAAAATCCAGAGGCTAGCAACAGAATTGTAAACGGCGAATAAATCAAATTAATTTAAACAAAAAATAAATGCGGAGTTTCCATCGTAAAGAAAACAGAACACTCGAGCCCAGAAAAGAAACATGCGATCGAAGCAGACCGAAAATTGGTTTAAAATTCGCCTACGAAATGATTCGGTGACGTCCAATTTGGTGGAAAATTACAGTGACTCGCAGTCTCCTCATTTTCTTCAACGAAAAGTCTTGCTCGACGACAAAAATATCATGATGCACGAGATCTGAGACGAAAGTTTGGAGAAACGATGCAAACTCCTCAAAATCCATTGATAATGTGAAACACGAAACGAGTTCACAAGGTGATACAGAAATCCTTCGCAATCAGCGATATCGATTGACCGATAGGCCATTCACAGGGTGTCCAAGAGTGCAATATTTGCATGCAGATGTAAAACGAAAATTTTCGGTCAACCACAGTTTCCTTTGAACTGTAAATCTATTGCGCTGCGAATTGAAAATTTGTTAAAACAACAAATTTTTCTACACGAAGAAAACGAATTCGTTTTGTATAGTGAGGAACAGATATTTGTTTTTCAACAATTTTCAAAGTATTTAGACACTGATTACAAACAGCATGGTATTTTTTGAATTTTGCAGTTTTTCGTCCCTTCAATTCTAAACAGCTTTATGTGGACAGCAAAAAAAGTGAACCACGTCAGAACTAGATTTTGTTTTGTTTTCGAGTGTTATTCATCGTGTCAGACTAGCACTCGCTGATAAGTGGAAATGTATCGTAAATCACAAATTTTCACTCTCAGCGTACTAAATTCTATGATAAATACACGAATATGCACCAAATACGTGTGGCATTTTATCATAGTTTTTTTCAGGGTTGCCTGAGCATACTTTGCAATATAAACATTTGAAGTGACTGAAAACATTTTTTGCTATGTTTGTAGAGAAAAACACTCTTGAGTCTTTTGAATGGAAGATCTTTAAATAAAATAAAACTCTAGAATTTTCAGCCTCGTTTTCTCCGTGTACTAAAATCCTGTTGAATCAACAATTTTTCTCACTGTGCAAAGCAATGAAATTGTGAAATTCTGTCCCTCGTGCAATTGATCAAGCGAAATGCTCTGATATCACGTTTGCTGCTCCCGATCCCAAAGTTTCTTATTGGCTAAATATAATTCATATTTAATGAAGTGTGCGTCAGAGAGATGAATCACGAAGGGGTTTCCCAGGATAACAATGTCCCTGGGTGCTCGTGAAGAGCATCAGGACAACGGAAACTCGAAATTTATGGACACCAATGTTTCTGTGGTCCTGAGATTGCAGTACTGAATTTTGCAACATTATTTATCTCGAAATCGAGCTTAAAAAGCTTCCACGCGTTGAAACTTCATTCCCAAATCCGTGGACAGCGAATCAAGAGTTCTAACGATCCCAAAGTCTCTGCGAGAGTTTCATTCTCCGAAAAAAGCCTCGTGCGATCGTCCTGCTGGGCCGATTTTCGATTGATCGAAGTGCCTCAATTGCCATCGAACTTTCACGAGCATCGTCAGGAAAACTTGAAAGTTTTTGTCGATTTTTTCCGAAATTTTTATCTTCTCCGCCCCACGGCAGCATCTTTCGTGCTGGTTTAAAAACTTGTCAAGTTTTTTTAATTTTATTTCAGTCCACACGCACCGCCAATTCGTCGTCAACGACACGCGACCGTTTGGAGAACTTCCGACCTTTTTCTCCTTCGTCGTCCCAAAGTCACGGTTCGCGCGTCGAGAAAAAAAATTGAGAATTCCTGGTTTTGTCGTGGCTTTGGGGAAAAGTGTTGTTGGCAAAAGGGTTTTTTTCAGACTTTTGCCCCAATCAATCTTTTCCCTCCTCTCAGTTACTCCCCCCCCCCCCCCCCCCTCAAATCCCTCGTTCTCCTCGCTCCGGATATGTTGCTGGGCTCGACTCTTGGGGCACCCCCTACAGATCGTACACAGCTGTGGCTTATATGAAGCATCTCCATACGTATATGCCTTAAGAGCTCACGACTCGATGGCTTTTCGAGATTTATGAAATTCTTCGTTCCGTATATGAGGGCTGATGTCTTCGTAGTGAAAAATCGAGTGTGCAGAGGGAGGGAGGTGGTGCAGGATAAAATAAGAAGGAAAGAGATGGAGTAGAATTCTTTCGTCGATTTGAATATCTTTAATAAAGGCCCGTGGGAGATATCCATCTCGGGAGTTTTTCGAGCCGCGCATCCGCGGTGGTTTTCCTCTCCAGTTTGCTCGATCTTTATCTCGTATTCTCATTTTTCCATCGGAGAGCCCTTTTTCTGGGAAGTTCTATTTATCAGGCGGCAAAATACGCGAGTTACTGTTCGTAACCGAATGCCTCTTGAGAAACCTGGTGCCCGTAGCGCTGCGCGTGACATTAATTTTCTTCGTATTTCTCCTCGTAAAAAAGGTCCGAGGGAACTCGGAGTTGTGGTGACATAAAAGCGTCGATTACACTCCCGAGTTTGAGCGTTTCTTCTAATTCCTCGATAAATTCTCATTTACCTATCATGGAGAAAATATTTCGCGTTTTATTCTCTCACCGCGCGAGCGAGCTTTATGCCGGAGAAAATGAATTTCCAATACGAACTACTGCGATCGCGTTTTTCATCGCGCCGCAAACTCCCGCCTTTTTTCCTGTTTGCATTCGCCGCTCGAGCTCTTCCTCAATGATGTTTATTGCCTCACTAAAGTTTAACTCGAATTTTCTCGCTGTTCGGAGGCCGGAGTTAGAGATTCGAGGTTCCGGTGCGATATATTTGTACCCGGGGATATCTTTGTTCACGCGACTTTTTCGACCCGGTGAACCTCCTCGACTCCTGGCTTTTCATCCGCAGCTCATAAGCTCTTTTCTCTTTTTGTTTCTTTTCATCGCGCTGCTCAACGCGCAGTGGTTACTCCAATTTAAACTTCGCATTGTTTCTCGCTTCAATGCCAACTCAGATTGCTATTTCTTCGGTGGTTGCTCGCACGCGAATCTCCTGCGACAAATGACGGCTAATTAACTGTCTATTTAATGCCTTCGAGTGCTTTAATTTAGGGAGAATGATCGCAGGTTGCAACTTAACCTTTCTCGGCGTTGCTTTCATCAACGTTTTCCTTCATATTTCGACGTAATCGGGAAATTTTTGTTTTGCTTTTTTTTTTATCAATAATAGTTTTTTTTTGTTTATTTTATAAATAAAAATTGATCGGGTGGATTTAAATAAAAGCTTGTACACGTCTTTTGCTTACTCTCAGAAGTACTGAAAAAAATCTTTTTCAGGGTATTTTTTGCACAACGGTGCGTTGAAAATGGCACCCCTTGAATCGGCGTTGGCAGCAAATCTCAAAAATGCAACATCTCGGGACAAAAGGACGAAAAAGATTCTTAAAATATATGCTATATTGTCACATGACGCAGGGGATCTTCAAAATATTGTTTAGAAACAATAACGGCGACGATTTGAAGAAAAAAACATCAATTTTTGTGGATTTCTCAGTAGAAAATTGTTCATAAAAGAGAGAAAAAAAGTCGTCAAAAAACCACTGAACTATGAAAATATGTGTGCAAGGTTTTATGTAAATCCATCCAACCAATTTTCATTTATAAATGAAAATTCCCTCAATGAAAATTCGCAGAAAATTGAATTGTAAAAATCAACGAATTCACGTCGCCCTCGATATTTTTCAGCGCTGCAAAAGCTCGAACCAGGACCGGATATTCTCGAGCTGGTGATTAGTCGAAACGAACTTGATCTAGGAATGTCCGTGACCGTTGCCACAAAATTCCAAAGCCCCGTGCGCAGTATTCCGCGTCCTCTAGTTCCCCTTTGATTCAACTATTTTAGATTCCATCTCTGACAACAGTTGGGTACGAAATTTGAGAACGTTTATTAATCGAAAGGAATTCAGCTCCACGTTCGGGCTCGAGGAAGGCGGAGCCGGACCGCTAGCCAGGTACGCCGTTGCCAAAAAGCCTTTCTTCGGTTCGGTGAGCGTTCGAATACTCGAATGATTTTGCAACAAAAAAGCCATTCATGTTGTGCGAAAAATTTCATCGACCGCGTGACTTTCAGCACACAGACGGTGAGCAATGAGCCACAAACGAATTACGGAAACACACTCAGTTTCTCTGAATATGATAAACGGTCGTTGGTGGAGGGAAATTTATTCTCGATGAGCGACGCACCAAACATTTTTACAGGTCAGTGAACTTGAATCGTTGCGAATCATTGGCTTGCGATAGACGTTTGGTAAATTCGAAATGACGGAATTGATCTATTTTATTTGCAAAAGTCAACGAAAAAGTTGTTGGATTTTGAGTTTGGATAAAACGGAAACTTTTAAGGTACCATTATCCACTAATTTATTGCGTCACGAGCATTTATCACGGATGCAATGGACGTGACGGGGTTAGCACGTTTCTCGAATTCCTTAACGAGTCGCATCCCCCGTCCATTTATTCACATTCGTCGAAAACAGCGACGAAATTACAGTTGGAGCTCAGAGAATTTGAACGTTACAATAGTATCAAAATATTTTAACGATCATTTAATAATTTTTAGCGATCATGGACTCGCTAAATATTGCAGTTTTGTTCATCGTCATGGGAAATTCACTGTGCCACGAATTGGAAAACAATCGAGAGGAGAACCAGAGAAATCCAATCGCGGAATACACTTGCGATTGGATCCCGACACAGGTGAATGCACTTCAATTTTTGTCTAGCACGAATGTACATGGACTTTTGATGAGGGATAAGAAATTCTGATAAGCGCGGGAAAGCGCCGGGGAAAAACTGTCCACGAATGAAATGAAATTTTCGGTTGTACCGGATCATGAATTGGTGTCCCTTCGAATAACGGAGCTGCGTAGAAGAGACAGCGAGGACAAAACTTTGCCGGTCGGAAAACCCCTGCATATTCGAGCTTTCGGCTCGCGGACGTTGATCTGCGGCTTCGTCCGAAAGATTCGGATTCTGGTGACGGGAAACGCGCCGCTTTATGTAGCAAGATATTCGGAAGACCAACCTGGCAATGTTTCCACAGTGGAATGGCCTGGGGTAAGGGGAACCGAATTTTGTGACAGCCTCAAAAAACAAAAAATTGTCTATCGAAGTCGCTTCATCATTTTCTATTTTTTATTTTGATTCTAGATACTGAAATCGATCGGCCGACTTTGTGAAGATCCTGATCGACTGGCACGACTGGCAAATATCATCGGCTCGGGCGACTTTGGAAGAACGACTGTCGTGAGTAATTTTTGAAAGCGTTCTGAGTGCCGATCGTATTCATCTTCGTTGAGTTTGAATTAGTCGCTGATTCTGTAACGATCCTCGCTTCTCTCATGGTCTATTTTCAAACTTTCGCCAAACCCATTCTCTATCTATCCGCAAAACGGTCCAATTGGATCGAAGAATCTCTCGTTGTTAGATCATTGCCCGAGATTCTATGCACCACGTGGCTCACAGAACCAGCGACAAGTTGGAGAAAAATCCTTCACTCGACGGTTCGTTTATTTCTTACAATCGCTCCGAAAAATATTTTACTATCAGATAAAATTAAACTCGTTACGAAAAGCTTGATGAAAAACGACCCAATAGACCGGGTGGGTTTCCACAGCTCAATGAATAATCTGATGGGACGATAAAGAAAGAGAAAAAGTGATTTCTAGAACCCCGAATTATTTATTTCCTTCAGTTCTGCGTCCCCAACGAGTGCGTTCATATTTGAGGGGCCTCGAGTGAAAATGTCATCACGAAGCCATTGGCCGCTCGTTCGAACCTCAAAATTGGATGTTTTTTCGATTAGACTCGAGGTTTGAATATTTCGGTGAGCACATGACCTCGTACGTAGCGTGACTGGTGATATGGACGAAGGTAAATTCAGTTGTTGAGATGAAATTCGTTGATAGGGTAAAATATAGTGAATCGAGTTGGGAAAACGTGAGGTTTGGGGAAGAGTTCAATTTAGCAAACCAGTTTCGGCGAGGATATGATGATACGAACGATATTGGACTACTCGCAAGAAGCACGTACTAATTATATTATTTCTCGTCGCCAAGCACTCGCCTCTTGAACCACTTTCAGATTGCCTCGAGCTCGCAAGCTCACGCTTCCCTCTCCCTCTCTCCGATGCGGTCTCAGTCTCTCTTACTTTCGATTTCCATTCGAGATTCTTTTTCATCCCCGCTTTCTCTCAATTTATTTTTAAAACTCTTTTTAATCGAGGTTTTTCCTTTCTCTTTCTATTTTCAGTCTATTCAGATCTCTCGCTCTTTCTTCAACGTTTTTTTCTCGTTCCTACTTCTCAGCCCCTTTTTCGAGCTTTTCTTCCCTCCCCTTTTTCCTATTTTCTTTTCCTCTTTCTCTCCGTCTCTCTCGTTCTTTCCACTTTCTTACTTTTTCGGCGTTCCCTGTTACTCTCATCCCTAGAACTTGACTTCGTACATGCCTAATCCACAATTTGCCAGAGCAAGGCTAAGTGGTCCGAGGTTTTTTATTTGTGGATTTTTCAAGTCTCTAACTAGACACTCCATATGGAAAAATCCACTCGACAAAAACCCTCGTTTCTTACATACCCCCAACCTCGATTTTTCCTCTTCCAAATCTCTTTCTTCTCTTCTTTGCAAACCGCACTGTGTGAACTCATTCACGCCGCTGTACAGCGCGTATCAAAACCAAGCGTTTTCTTGCCTCGGACACACGATCCATCAGAATTTCGAAACGTGTTGAGCAATTAAACATTTTTTGACTTTTTTTCGACTTTTTCGAGACTCTCGAAAATCGGTACTCGGTCTTGTGGTTTCGCTGTAGTTTTTTTGGAATTTCCGAAGAGCTGATAAATCCAGTGCAGAACTGAACCATTTTTAGTTCAGGAGGGCTGTTCCAAGACCCGAAAACTCCCCTTTCGAGCCTTTTAACGAATTTGAACTTTCTAGACCCTCTTGAACTTTGTACAGTGAAAAAGTGCACAGAATTTCAGTGTTTCATGACTGAAACCCATGCAGTAGTTTCCAAAATGCTTCTACTAAAAAAAACTCTTCAAATTTGCATTTTTTTCGGGCCTCGTGTCCAACTCACTCTGCCCTAGCTTCCCATATTTTTTTCTCCTCGAATCCTGAGTATATTTTCACATTGTGAAAAATGATTGATTGACGTTTTTTTTGAGGCTTTCAATCCCCAGCATGTGATTGCTTCTGAATAAAAAAATGAACCCTCGCTTATCAACGCCCCCGTAGCACGTTCCCTGTTCAATAGAATTCAGTGTTTCATTGCTTCGAGTCTCGACTGACTTCGAGACCGTCAGTTCTCCATCGAAGCTGGAATATTTTGGAATATTTTACATTCGACAGGAGTCACGAGCTTTTTTCTTCTTCATATCGGTTCGTTCTAATGGCATAACAAGTGTGAGGAGCAAAACGGTTTCCCTGATCGATTGTGATAGAACTTTCGAAGGGTATCGACATCGAATAACTGATTGATAATGTTAGCTCAACTGGGAGATTGAAAAAAATGTTTTCCCGCCCTAGAAATGGATTTCCATTCATATATTTTCCGAGGTTTAATGCTTTTTTGATCAAGTCTGCTGGTAAAAGTAGTGAATACATAATAAAAGATTGCAGTCATTTAAATCTCGAGCACGTGTGCTGCGTATACAAACTCTTGAGTTCTTTTTTTATTTTCATTTTTTCTACTCTCTATTTTCATTCTCGCACTACGCTTCCCTCGCGTCAATTCATTATTCATCCTTTCATTCTGTTTAGAAAGCGCCTCGTTGGATATATGCTGCAAATTCTCACCAGTAGGATAGACGAATATCGTAGGCCTTTTGGAGTGTGGAATCGTCGGCATCGTTGGCCGACCAGCTCCGACCTCGACCGACATTTTTACCTCCGATTTCTTCGTTTTGCTTCCCTTTTCTGCCCTTCTTCTCTGTAACACACACACACACACGTCACATTGATCCATTAATATTTTTGGAGTACCAAAGGCATGTAGGAATTTTGGAAAAATGCTTCTCGTCTCCTCCAAACTGATCCCAGCATCGATTTTATTATTTTGTAATTTAGTAAATCTAACTTAATTGTAGTGTTTTGAAGAGACCTCGAGCCCATCTACAAAAAGGGGCATAAAAATAAGCTTTTTAGTCAGAAAATAGAGGCTCCGGGTCCAGCTGACTCCGTAACGTCGCGAGCAGTCAGGAAGCAAAGAAATTCGTTCGAAAGCTGTTTCTACTCGATTTATTTCACAAAATTTGAGTGTAAAACTTAGCACGGAGTTCGTGATCGATTGAGCGGCGCACGGCCGTAAATTGGAGCCGCGATAACTAATGAATCTCGCAGGTAATGAAATATAAAGACTGAAACAGCGCTCGGAGACACCCTGTAAATGGGTCGTGACAAACTCTCCGGGAAGTACGGATGCTTCCCTCGGAAATGGATTGTAACGTAAAGTTCCCGGGTCGAAAGCTCGCGGAAGCTCGGAGTCGTGTTTTGGAGTAGAATCATGGATAGTTCGGCGCGAAGACTTATGTAGGTGCGCGTCTTACGTGCGAGCTCAAGGGAGAGAGTTATAGCTGGAGATTGGTGGTGAGATAGTCTCACGAGTATGAACGAGAGGGTTGGCTCGATGGAGGGAGCTGGCCTGGTGGTCAGCCAAGAAATAAATCAAAGTTCACTCGCGAGTGAAATAGCCCGGCGCGTCCTCCTCTCGTTTAGTGAAATAAGACGGCGCTCCGGGATTTTGGAAATCTTAATCCGATTCAACTTCCGGCTCGGCTCGGATGTCTGGCTCGTGGCGAAAGCTCCCTCCGCCAGGGCGACCGCGAAGGCGAAGGCCAACTTTGCTTGTGAAGTTTTGATCGTTTTTTCGGCCAGCAACTTTGACAGCTTTACATTTAGATGAATGCGGCGACTGTGCAGCACGGTCCAATGGCAAGGGAACACGTGGTTTCGTGCTCCCTTTTCAGGAGCAGGAATCTTCCTCATCAGGCTAAGTGCACGAGCACGTATAATCTCAACGATAAGAGAACGTCTGTTGGGAATCACTCACGAGGCTACGAGACTCTCTGTGTGTACATGCACACTCTGTTCGCGTGCTCGGTAATTAATTTCCAGCTCTCACTCTCTCGTCTCTCAAGTCTCTCGCAGCCTCTGCTTCGTGTTTCGACACTTCTGTTACGAATTCCACATTCGTTCCCGCAGCACAGACGCAACTCGCTGGATGACGCAATCGCGAGTGTTTCTAATCTTAGTTTCAACTTGTACGATGAGCCATATTTTTTCATCGATTTTCCACCAACTTCCCGAGCCTCTCCCTCATTATTTTATTCGCTTTTTTTACGACTTCGAGCCCAGGCTATGGAAATGTGACCTCATTTTCCTCGGGCTCGACGTTATTAACGCAATTCTCTAATCACGTTCAAATTCTCCTCTTTCCCTTCCCACCCTCCTCCTCGTTCCTCTGAACCTGCACTCCATTATCGTTGTAAATTATCGCAGCGGTTTACACGACTCGCCACAGGATGGATCCCGTACATTGGTAAGCCCTCTGAGCCCCTCGGGGAATAATACATCATGTTACACCGGAATATCCAACAACGACAATCCGATTTCTGCCACGTTTTAATCCCCCTTTTATCCATTTTGGTCCACCCCAACACGCCAATCTTTTCTCACCATTTTTCCGTCTTTTTCAACTTTTCAAACACCTCTTTTTACCAGCAATTTTTCTTCCTTTTGTCCACCGCGCCTCTTCCAACTATTTATCTTACCTTTCGCAGGGGTCGAGCTGCGGGATTCGCTTGAAAAATAATGAAAACCCGAGCATTTCGCACCAGTGAATCCGATTCAATGGTTTTTTACGAGAAAAAAAAAATAAACAATTGAAACGATGCTTCAGAATTAAAGGAAATGAGTTGTTTTTTTTTTTTATTGATACTGAGCGAACAGGTTCGCTTGATTCTTTGACACAAAAGTATTCTCGCTCCCTACCTTTCGTCATGTACATCGATCCGTGTGCATATGGCTTCGTATATAAATGAGAATTTCACGTAAAAAATCGACCCGGCGAGCGGCGCAATGTGGAATAAATAGGAGGAAAAATGAGTGACCGAGCGAACGAGGGAGAGAAAAAATTTTCATCTCGATTTTTCGAATTCTCGGGACATACGAAAAATTCAATGAAAATGCCTGGAGCTCAAATTCTCACGTTACGTTATAGATGGAAAACCATATTGAAGGGCCGCATGTTCCTGATGGTACATTTGCATGGGGAATCGAGTTTCCATTATTCGCTGATACAATCACTAATTGGATTGAACCCTCGAACGATTTTTGAGATACGAATATCGGCTCAAATATTTTCGGCTCTTATTCCAACCTTCGATCTCGAAATAATCGATTGCCAAACGTCTCAGTGGGTCTGTCAAAATGAGGGTTTTTGAGATCTCGATTTCCTCGAGATGAGTCACAATCTTGGAGTTTTGGCACTTTCGTTTTACTTTTAAGATAGTTCATTTATGAAACCATTTCCTTCAAAAAATCTTGAAATTCATGCAGAGTTTCAATGGTTAAATATAAAGAAAAATACTCAGGGTTGTAGGGACGATGCGTAAAAAATCTTTTATCTTTCCATATAACGGATGAACGCTTCTTACCAAGTTTATGAAAAAGTACACAATAACAATGAAGTATATAATGAAGGTCTGGGAAAAAATTTGAGAGGATTGTCTTACCAGTGTAGTAAAGATTATTACCTTAAAGATTGAACGAAATTGGTAAAATGAGCATTCGTAACCTCACATTTGCTTATTCCAGCATTTTGTTTCTTCTTGGCTCGGACCATTCCTGCCACAGCCTTTTTATTAATACTTTTATCTTGATCCATTTCCCTTTACGTTTTCCCTTTGCACTCTCTAAAGCGATTTTTGACATAAAAAACTATAGTATTTTAACCAGGGAGGAGAGATGTTTTGTGTTTAGTCAGTGATAGATCCTCACTCAATAAATGGCTTGTAATTTCATTCGCCAAAAAATAAGTTGAAAAAATGTATTTATACAATTTTGAGTAGTAACTCTGACATTAATCTAGAGTGATAATATCTTTAACTAGGAAGTAATGATCGAGCCAATTTAGACGCCCATAAAATACGATCCTACGGGCATGATCTACCGTAATATCAACGAACGATTTTTTCCAGTCGAAAAAGAGTTTGAAGCTTCAATAAAGCTCGAAAATTGCTACTTATTCATAATATTTGTTTCAAATTCGGCAAAATTTCAACGAGCAACGTCACAATGTATACGTGCGGCATACACAGACACATTACGAATAAGCCTGTCCGCATGAATTGTCAAAGCCCAAAGTAGAGCCCTGGCCGGAAACAAACATAGTCCGGAAGTTCTGTTCGTGCAGAGCCGCCTGTGTCGAGGTTCGTCAGAGACGTCAGCCATAAACAATCCCGTGTCGCACCCCTTTCTCACCGAGCCAATATAACGCGAGCTTTAGGCCATTCTCCTGTTTTACATTCACCCTTGCCCGTGACTGCTGAGCCAACATTTGTCGGTCCATTTCTCGCACCAAGAGTGGCTCACTCGCACGTTCGTTTATCCTCTCTCGGGCCAAGTTTTTTCGGCTTCAAAATCTTAAAAAAGTGAAATTTCGAATTTTTTTGAGCTTTCAATTTCGATTGAACGAGACACGAATTTCAATCGATTTTTCAGTAAATTAACGACCCAAATCGGTGCTGCGATTCTCTGAAATAATAACTCGCGAGCTATTTTGGAGCTGTAGGTGCATAAAAATCAAAGCTCAAACTTTTTTCGACAACCCATGCAAATCGATTCAAGATACAATGATGAAACAATTTGGGAAGTGAATTGAAAACGCTTCGGGGAAAAGGCTTGTCCAATTTAGCCAAAATGCCTTACATCAAGGGAGACTGCGAGAGAATACGAAAGCGAACTGATTACCGGCCAGACAAAGGGGAATCGAATTTTCCTTGAGGCTTCCCAGCCCCCTCGATCACCTCGCATACTTCTACACCCCCAAATGCATGTAAATATCGATGTAAAAGTTATTCCAGGATCGTATTCGTGAATGCATAAAATCAAGTGTCACGCGAGCTCCGCGTACGGTAGCCAAAGCTTTTGCTCGATAGACTCGAGCCTCGGATTTTCCGGTTTTCGGTCACGGACAACAAATCGGTGATTATTCACACTCAGTCTCTCTCTCTCTCTCACGTTTAATTTACATTGGGGAAGCTCCTGGGTACGAGAAAAGGGGTTAACGAGGCTCAGTATTTGTTGAGGGAGGAGAGAGCGGGAGGCTTTGAAAAGAGAAACTCAAGTTCAGTGGCGTGATGCTACTTGACTTGCCCCACAGACTTCCAACCTTGATTTTTGTTGTCTCTACTTTGAACCTTTTTATCTAAACGTTGGATCCCCACGAACTAGAAATTGCCCTACCAATTGGTAAAACTATTTAAATTTTCTAGAATCTCATTGTCGTAGGAATTATTTGAACATTTAATTGAAATCTCAATTAGTGCGATGGTTCATTTAACCATTTTCTGTATTTTTGTAAAAGGGTCTGAAATTTTTTATTTCTGCTGAACTGTCGAGAGTCTTTGAAAATGGATTATCCTTCGAAGCGGAATGAAATAAAATCAGCAACGCACGTTTACAGATTGGAGTTTCGAATGGAAGATTTTCGGACCAAAAAAATTGTTAAAATATTGACTGGAAATTCTGTTTGAAGCCCGACTCACAGATTCGCATCCTTTTTTTTCCGCATTGTTTTTTTGGCCAGGGCGAATTGGCAATGAAATGTAACATGAGAAAAACGATGGAAACAAATGTGCAGACTCTCGAGTAATTTTGCTCTCGATTTTTATTCGCAATTGTTTCGGTATCCACGAAAATTTTTGGTACCGAGTATAGATATTGCCTCGAGATAACTTGTATTCGACTCGAGGTATCCGAGCAATCCCTAGGCAATGTATTCCGTTATCGTTTACCAGGCTCCCTCAATCGTATCACAATCCCGTGAGAGATTAAGCCAAATGCAACGGGATGGTGAGATGTTCAGCTACTGATCTCCCGAAACACTCGGTTCGACGAGCATCGATTTTCATCGAAAATGTAATCAATGAATAATCGTCTCTCAGGGGTGAACTTCCAAATTCGTGGTTACCGAAAATTCGCATTGCGAGAATTCGATTAAGAATGCGAGCTCGATGTTCCATTTTTTTATGGGTTGTTGAGCCTCCAATTTTGTTTGCATTTCAAGGTAGATCGTGCCCCTAGGATCGTATTTTATGGATGTCTAAATTGACTCGATTTTTTACTTCCTAAATTAAAATTATAAATTGTAGATACATTTTTTCAACTTATTTTTTGGCGAATGAAATTACAAGCCATTTATTTAACGGAGACTCATCTCGGACTGTTTCTTTCGTCCCCGGCTAAAATACTATAGTTTTTATGTCAACAATCGCTTTAGAGAGCGCAAAGGGAAAACACAAAGGGAAATGGATCAAGATAAAAGTGTTAATAAAAAGATAGAAGGCTATGACAGGAATGGCCCGAGCCAAGAAGAACAAAATGCTGACATAAGCGAATGCTCATTTTACCAATTTCGTTCAATCTTTAACGTAATATATATTTATTACTGGTAAGACGATCGTCTCGAATTTTTGCCCAGACCTTCATCATATACTTCATTGTTATTGTGTACTTTTTCATAAACTTTGTAAGAAGCGTTCATTCGTTATGTGGAAAAATAAGCGATTTTTTACGCACAATCCTTATAACCTTGTGTATTTTTCTTCATATTTAAACACGTTTATTTAAATAACTAATAAAACGAATCTTTTAAAATTCGATGTGCGTGACAGAGTCGACCAGCCATTGAAACTCTGTGTAAATTTCAAGATCGTTTCGTGTATGAGCTACCTTAATGAAGTACAGAAAGATTGGATTGACTCTGATTGAAAATTTGCTTTCGAGGAATTGTGACTTTTGATCGTTCTTATTTTAATCGGAAGTTTTTATCAATGAATTATTCGGTGTCATAAGAACGGCTCAATCCAATTGGGACTAAATTTCAATTGGAATGGTGGCTTCTTAACGAGATCAATTAGGCGGATATCGCTTTTCGTACTTTTTGATGGCGAGTACCCGAGCGAGCTTACTATTTCGATTTGCATTGAAAGCGTTGCTCGAATGGTAATGGAATCGCGAACAAATCCGGAATCGATCTTCCTGTCGGGCTCTCAGTCGCCGTATAATTTTCAATAAAACCTTAATTCAATGTAGCGTTCAACAGAATCACGGATTCATTGATATTAAATGAATTTCCATGGAATATCGATTCAGCTTTTTCGACATGCTTTTTCAGTGTTTCTTCGAGTTTTCCTTCCCGTGCTGTGTACGAATCGTGACAATAAATCTTTTGGAAAGTCCCGATGGTCTTGAAAGTTCAGACTCGATTTTCAACGTATTTTTCTAACGACAATCAACGGCGCAACATCAACGAATCTTTCGCCGGAAATTCGAATCGTTTCATCACATTAATTGAGGCAACCAAAGCTCGATTATCGTCTTTATAACCGCAACAATGAACGACCATTAATCTCCTCAACGGTTGGTGAATATCCTCGGAAGCTTCATTTTATAACACCGCGCTCCAGAGCTATTAATTCTCGAGGATTTTGAGTCGTCGATTGCCACTTGCGGTGAATCATAAGATCGTTTGGAGCAGACGACGTCAGAGCTTAAGACTTTCATGGCTTTTCTATGGCCCAGAACGAAATTCGAGTATTTTTATCCTCGAAATTGGATTACTTGAAACTGATGAATTTTCCGATTACTCCTAAAGTTTTACGAGCCACAAACAATTTTTTTTCAGTCGTAAAAGTCACTTTTCTCAAGATGGTGGAACGATGGATGGAAGTAGTCGAAGGGATCGCGTTCCGTGGGTGGCAAAAATTTCAATTCATATTCGTAGAAATTGGAAAGCCAAAAAATAGCGAGCGCAAACGTCGAGCGCTGAGATCAAAGAAGCTAAAAAATAGACAGAGAAACGGGCAGATGAAAAGTTTGAAATTCCTATGCCGGAGGTCAAAGGTGACGAAATAGGAAACCTTGAGCGTCGCCAGAGGCTGGAACTTGCCTCGAATTTCTCATCAAGCTCTCCTTTCATTCGAAATCTTTCTTTTCCCATTTTTTCGTTTGACACTTTCATTTTGAGTTTTCATTATTAGCGTCCATTATACTTTTTCTTTCGTTATTCTTCCTTTGTATATTCCGTCGTTTTGAACTCATAATTTTCGGCTCCCAATTAGCCTCCCCCTGCTTCCCGATACTCGTTGTTCCTTTTTCATTCCCGAGGCTGTTTTCTCGGACATGAATACACGCAATCAATCAAGTAATCACGTAATCGATTTCCTTCGACTCCTGCGTTCGCTCCCCAGTTTTTTCCTCTTATTTTAACCGTTCCACGCCCTCCAAACTTTCTGTTTTTTTTCCTTTCCTTGTTTTGCTTTCTCCCAACTCAATGTCTCCCTCTCGCTTCGCTGTATTTCTTGCTCTTTATCTCTCCTCGACATTTGCGGAATCCTCTCGTGCCTCGTCCAAGCAGTTGCTCGCAGTCGACGAGCAGCAGCCATGCGAGCAGCCATGTCCCTTCTTTTTTCTCACAGCTTGTAATACACCGTTGGAGTATCAATCCTGAGGATTGCCCTCGAGCCTTTCCACCCTCCTATAAGCCCCGACGGTCTAATCCTCACCTTTTTTTACCTTCGTTCGCTGCTCTTTCCTTATCCAAGCAGAGATCGAAAACGAGGATAAATTATTCGCACTTGCCTAAAACGACCCTACCTTTTGTGTCGTTATACGACTTATTCGATCCATCGTAACATCATAGTCCAATAGATTACCTTTGTACGTCGTCCCCGAGGGTATTCCGTTCAATTCACCCGGATTCGTGCAATTGATTTCGATTTATTGCGACGACTCGTGTTTCAGCTTCGCTAATATTCTTGCTATTTTTCCCTCCTTTCCAAAGTTTCCAACGATCGTGTGTTCGCGTTTGAATAGTAATCGGCATCGGTATCGTGACATTGACAGCTCGGTGATCACCGAACAGTCTGTAAACTTTCGTTCTCATTGAGCCTTTCAAATGCGGACACGAAATTAATTGCGGTTCCGATGAAAATTGTCGAGAACGCGACTCGGAGTGGAATATCGTTGGGTGATTCGCGTCAGTATTTTGGGGGGGAGCACAATTGATGAACTGACGACAGAGGTGTCGAAATCGGAGGAAAATTATGGGAATAAATTTCGATCGATTTCGTAGCGAGCTTCGTCGATTCGAAAATGACTTTAATTAAATTTAGTTAATTAAGAAATCGGGTGGGGATCAAATGTTGGAATGACTAAAATTTCGAACAGCTAAAATCTCGAGTTTATAAACTTCGAATGATGATATGGAGACAGATAGATTCGACTAGAGCTTTGAATGCCGAAAATAAATAAAGCAGAAACTGCAAGGTTCGAAGCACGTTTACATCGAAAATAGAATGTAACAATCGCCCATAGGACGATGACTAAAATATCGATTTTTCGAAAATTCGACTATCACTCTTTCGATTCATAAATTACTATGGTCAGCGATATTGTGAAAATTTACAATTTTGAAAATATAATAACGAAAAACCAAATATTACTGAGGTTGAAATACTGAAACACCAAAAAGTCGAACAGTCAAAATAGCGAAACGTTAGAAAGTCGATCGATTAAAATGAAGAAATGCAGCGGAGCTCCAAATACACGCGTCTCACTCACTCGCTTACTCAGACCGGTGATCTCGAATTTTAAACATCGCCATTTTGACTTTCGCCTTTTCGAGCCATCGCTATTCCGCATATCTAAGTTTTGTAGGCTCGAAAAATTCACTTTTGATTTTTTGCTACTCTATAATTCTGGTCTGTCAGTAAAACAATTACTCTCCATTTTGAATTCGAAAATATGAACTTTTGACATTCAGATGGTCTGTTAAAATTGCATTCGAAATGGAAACTATTGAAATATATATTTTCGGGTAAATACGAATTCAAAGAAGGAATTTTTGATTAAACACGCAATCTGCTGAATAGTCAATCGGGAATAAGAACTTCGAATTACTTATTTTTCTCCAAACTGATATGACAACTTTAAAAATTTCGAAATATCGATCGTTTTACAATTCAATTATTCGACACATTGAATCCCATCCAAGAAATCAAAGGGGATTTGATCGCAGCGAGTGCGTTGGAATCCACTCGATTCAATGTCCTTTGAATCATTGCTTCGAAACGGTTTGAAATCCTGTTACAATCGGTGATCGAAGCACGAGCAATTACTCAGATTTCAATTATTTTACACTTCCATTACCACTTGTCAATTATCTAGAATATTTTTAATTAACGTTTTATTTCGATACTGAAGCGTCAAAATTCCCTGGTTTGGACAATCATAATTCTGAGCAGTTCAAATAAAATACTGGGGATTGAGGGATCAAAACTTCATCGAAATAAATAAAAAATTGTCGTTGGTGTATTTCCCTCGAATATTCGTCGACCCACATATGCGAGAACGGTGGACGTGAAACCGTCGTCGATGTGGAGTATCGTGACACGTCTCGTGTTTTATTTGATAGAAACATCTGGACGCTCTTCGTATACTCAACGACAAACCGATCAAACTTTGACTCCTGCGGGGATTAAATTTCCTGTGCTCGCCTGTCCATTTGTTTTTTCAGGACGCGACATCGAATATTATTCTGATGTGGAAATCAAGTTTGAATAGAAAATAAAAATCATCGACGCAGAGAACGAATGAAAATATGAAGGTGATGTGGGAATTTCCTCGCTGCCATCGTTTCATACTCCTTCGTTTTTTGATTTATTTCCACGCTTCTGTAAAGTCAAGACAATGCGCTTATCGTCACAGGAGTTTGAAGCCCTCAAAATAAGTGAACAAATCGATATTCTTTTGTGACTAAAAGGCCAACGAAGGGCGAGCAACTTCGTTGTCCCATCTCCTTTCCTTCTCGAAACTACACGATAAAACTGGGCGAGCCTCCTTCAATAATTCAGCCTGCTTCGCTCCAGGCAGTTTTCATCTCAGGCCACGGTCAGCTAAAATGTACACACACACACATACACATACACAACAATAGCGATAGCAATAATAATTAATGGCAATCAGAGCAGCTGAACAACGTTTCTACGAGGTCGATCTCGCCGATTGAATAAAATAAATTTATGGCTTTCCTCTCGTGGACTCTCCATTGGCCCAATATCGAACACAACACTCTGCGATCATAAATTTTAATTATTTATTTATGCGAAAATATTGAGTTTCTCGATAATCGAAATAGTGACAAAAATGAGCCCGAAATTTCTGGAGTTTTGAATTTTTCTAAAGCTTCATTCTATTTCTTCACTATTTTTCCTTTCGAACCAGTGTTCGTTCGGAGTGGCGTACGAAGTTACAGAAAGTTGGCGCTCGCCGGAGTGGACACGTGGGAAAGCGATTTAACTATATTTAATGGCTTTCTCGTATATGCGCGAGGATGTTTCGTGTGTCAAGTTTTACGCGAAATCAGAGAGCTTCTCGTAAATTCTACTCCGCAAGAGACGAATGTTATTCAACCGACTATATTTCTCGCTCTCTGAACTTGAAGCCGAAACGTCGAAAGGTCAATCGCGCAATAAAAAGTTCCACGTGTTCGTCATTTGGCCTTAAAATCACCGGAATGGCTAATAATTTATAAATTTGAGGCTGGAGGGAATTTTTTTCCTTGGAAACGAGCCGAATTCGTGCGATTTATCGAAAGGCATTGAGCCATTTGAATTTGAGGGAAAAAGGCGAAATTTGTTGT
Organism: Venturia canescens; assembly: GCF_019457755.1. NCBI lineage: Eukaryota > Metazoa > Arthropoda > Insecta > Hymenoptera > Ichneumonidae > Venturia > Venturia canescens. The sequence continues at coordinate 8,865,840 of NC_057425.1, forward strand.
CATTTGCAAATTTCTCGGCATACGTTCGCCCCCGAAATAATTCGTTGAGGGAAGCAACGAGGAACGTCGGCATCGTATTTTCCTTAGCTCGAGACAAAAAAAACTTGCACCAGGTATTCGCTGCAGCGGCGTCTTCACCCGGTAAAAGCTTGAATAACGGGCTGAGTTTTCTCCGGTTTTTTTGCGGTGTTGGTTGATGCACTTGGGAAAAGCAGTGACAGCAAAAGTGAGAGGAAATATAACGGGTTGAGAGCAAAGCTAACTACTTAAACTTGGCTCTCCCTCAATCGAGTCGTACACCAGCCTGCGCGCTCGCGGAGTCCAAAGTGCTCGGCGTCGCTCGCTGCTCGTATTTTCGTTATACGCAAATGTACGAATCGGTGACAAAAAACATTGCCCTGTGAATTAAGCTTGGAACGAAAAAATAAAAAAAAAAAAAAACATTACAGAGAAAAAACGAATTGGAGAGACTTCCAGCGGAAAACGTTGCTCTGTAAATTCAGCTTTAGTGAAAAAAACGTCTGAAAGAATTCACTCCACTTTGTTAGTGATTCAAAAAACTCTAATTAAACAAAGAACAAATTAATGGCTCTCGGTTCGTTCCATAAATTTTCAACGATTTTACTCGAATTACACGTTTTTTAAGTCCTCAATACGATCAATCTTTTATTTTTTTTTTTTTTTTAAGTACAGAGATTAATGTAAACAGAAACGCAACGACAATTCGCTTACAAATCCGGCGAGCTTCCCAGTTTCCAATTTTCTCTCACAAAACCCCTGAAATCTGAGATTTTTTTGTTATATTTTTTTTTTTTCGTACGGGACCTTTCAAACACTCGAAACCAACGTTTCAATGGGAATTGAGTGCAGGTCAGACTACACGAGTGACGTAACTAGTGTTGCTGCTTCGAGCACTGCATTCGCGACCGACTAAATCGATTTGTACTACTGACCAGACTCGACGTTGTTCATTCACTTATTTTATTATTTATGCGCAACTCAAGCTGCTCAAGATGCTTAAAAAATGGTGAATTGAAAATTGTGCGATTAATAAATTTAGAGAGAGTTGAAAATTCGGATTGAAAATTGGAGTATTTGTCGTCGGAAATCAATCACGAAGGATTGGATGCGGAAAAATATAATACGCAGCGATTGATTCGCATCCGCATGACGTTTAATCTCCCCGAAAAATCCGAGATTTAGGTCACATATCGCACAATTTACGGTGGAAAATATATGATGGAAAATACAGCGAGGAATATAATACAAATAACTCACATCGAGAGAACTTTCGATCGGGAAATTGACGTTCGTTTTTCTAAAAGCGAATTCCCCGGGAATCTCTACAGCTCGTTGCTCTCGTTGAATCTCAAAACGCACAGTACTTCGTTCGCGAAATAAATCGCGCGCGCGATTATTTCTATGTTTTCTTGATGTTGTACTAGCAGCAGGAAACGGCAGGAGTAAAATAGAGTTCCGGCGAACGGAAAAGCAGCGCGGGAACGAGCCGGGATAAATCTTGAAAATGAAAAGCTAAGAAAATGAGTGTTGCTCGTGCGGAGGGAAGAAAAATAAACTTTTTAATTAAACGGAAATGAGAGTGGCGAAATAAATCTTGAGGGAAATAAATTTCCGGGGGAAAGAAAATGGGGAAGTTAGACTGAAACTTAAATTCAAATGAGAGTGAACATTTTTGCTGGATTTTCCACTGGGCCTCTACCGAGTCTCAGCCTGAAATTTCGACCCGCCAAAAATTTATCCCAAGACTAAATTCCGTGGGAATATCACCGTAAGATTTGCGGCTCAAAATAAAATTGAAATACAAAGTTCATGGCGAAATGGTCTCGTCCGGAGCCCCGTCTCCAGTACGCGATTTCTCCTCCCATTTCTTCCCCGTGTATGAGCTCGCACGTATATTCGTATGTATGGGCCATTTGGGGGGCTGTTACAGTCGTGCTGGCCAACATGAAAATTTATGCGGTTTCACAAAATGGCATGAGAGAGCATCCATTACGAGGAGAAGCATAGGAACGAGAGGAAACTCGAAGTAGAAAGGGGAAAAGAGAAGAGAAACTCGACGCTGGCTACCGGAGGAGCAAGCTCCTGAAGCCTCCCCGCACGAAGCGCCTCGGCGTGGAGCTCTAGGTATCGCGTTATGCCTGCGCAACGGATGGCACATATAAATATCCAGTAAATAGAAGCTACGAGTAAACGACCACGATTCCGGATCAAAGTATGCTGAAAAAGGGGCCTGATTTATGGGCCCAATGATAAATTCACTCCCAACAATTCAAAGTACTCAAAAACCCTACTAAAACGATTCGATCCACCAAAACTCCGCGTCCGGGTGACCACTGTCCCGGAGGAATGCCCGCACAAAGCGTAAAACCCTCACGAAAACGTTTCTCGCATCGAGCGCGGAATAAAAAAAACTTTTATCATTACCTCCCAACAATTTTATTTGCCCTATACGAATAAGCTAAAGCACACAAAGATCGTTGAGGTTTCGGAGTATCCCGTACAGTTGAGAGTCAACAAATAATATTTTTCAAGCCTCGCTGTTCCATCGCGATTCGCAAAAATAGAATAAAATAAATAGGTAAACAAATATTCACCAGAGTCGCCTCTCCCTCCGATTTTCTATCGACTCGCCATACACGACTCAAGCTTCGTCCAACAAATCGTATCATTTCCCTTTTTTCACCCTCCCCCCGTTGATACATTCGTATCGGAAAATTCTCGATTGACTGAGAGAGCGAATACGAGCGAGGCCTGAAAAATTGAGAGCGAGCAACGGCGAGGGACTGCGAGGCGGAGGAGAGAGAAAGGGAGACGCGGACAGAGAGGAAAGCCAATAATCTAGGATTATCGGATCCTCTACGTGCACGTACCGCACGTGCTTACTATTAATCCCCGATACTCTCTGTGCCAATACTCCATATGATCCTACATGTATGTACGTTTACGAGTATGCAGCGATCCACCGACACGATTATCCATACGTGTATATTTTAAAGAGCATTTCCTGTTACACGTGCTTGCGTGTGAGTGTATTTGGGGGCATGTGCGATGGAAAGGAATGGACGGGAGTCCATGTGGTCTGCAGGAGAAGCCAGCGATGTATGCAACTCCAGTAAAGGTAACTTTGACCTCACGAACCACTAGAATTTCCGGTCTGACCACGAGGCACAAAATGTCCTCTGGAGTATAACCTACATGTGGCCCTAAAGAGAGTCATAAATGGAGGAAATGGGGATGGAGAGTCTAGCTAAAATAATAAATATAACAGGCTACTGGCTCGTACGAAACTGGCCTCGTAAAAAGGCCACTTGGATCGGTTCGCTGTTACGTCGTCCTCGGAGCCTTTTTCGGTTTGGTTTTATATTCACGTGTGTTTTGGTTCTCCAGATCGGGGGAGAGAGAGAGAAAAGTGCTTAGGATTTTTTTTTATTAGATTCTCTTTCATTCGACGATGGGAAATTGCTGCGCAATGCTCTATTTTCTCTATTTTAGGGCATTAGATTTTTTTCAATTTCGTTTAAACACGCTTTCATCCTGTTCGTGAAACAATTTCAAGTTTTTGGTTAATGTGGAAACTTCGATGGGGGAATAAAGTGTATAAGAGAAAAAAATGTGCTGGAGCAGAATAAGCTGTTCTAAAGTCTCATTGGAACTGGATTAAGTCCGAATCTCGTGAATTCTCCATTCTCGTCCGCTCCCCGTCATGTTACACGCCACATTAGCCAAATTTTATTTTTTCATTCACAAAACACATTCGAAGCCACTCTGGGAAATGTTTCAGACATTTATGAACGCTTCTAACTTTTCTTATCTCCAAACTCACCGAACTTCAACCCCGCGATCTTCATCCGCTCGGAACTCTGCTTTGGGATTTTATCCTGCTTCGAAAATGGATGAATTTGGATATTTAACTCTCGGAACATACTTCCCAAAGGCGTTTGATTTCGAGCTTACATACATTTGTGCAAAGTGAAAAAATGAGCGATCAGAATATTTATTTTTTCCATTTTCTGGGATTCGAATAAAAAAATAATGGAAAATTATTGAAAAAAAAATTGGACGTCTTTCAACAGAAACGTGGTCGTCGAAAAACCTCAAATTTCTGGATTTTCTCTCAAAATTGAGTCTTTCGTTGACAACGCCAGTTTGAATTGAAAATATTAGCTGTGACTTAAGAATTCTTGGAAGACACGAGAGAGGAAAGAGGACAGAAAGAAGCGGTGAGAAAAACGTCCGGGTTTCCTCGCAGTATATTACAATTACGTTCTTCCGGGAGAGACTTCAAGACCGCCCAACGCTTTTTCCCCGAAGCAGCGTGAGACTTTCCTCCCCAGTGCTTAACGTTCACTGAGATTTTCCAGTTTCTCTCTCGAGTTAGCGAAGAATATTGAAAAAATAACGAAAACAAATAAAAATAAGAAAGCGAGTCGTAAGAAATGATAAAGCGACGAACAGTGCGGAAAAGTCTAATGGGAAAATGAACTTTTCCGTTGTTTTCCAACGGGCGGAAGGATCAAAAAATTTACGCGCAGAACTTTGCTCACGAACGGAGAGTAAATATTGTTTCGTCGTTAATGGCCAAGCGATTATTATATTTCAGGAATTTGATGAAATTTTTATTCGTCGCCGAGCTAACTCGATATTGCCAAATCTACTAATTTTCTCGTGCTCTTCACATTCTCCCTCTCCAGCAGGCTTGCTTCTAAAACACTCGTTAATTATATTTCTCCGTAAAAATTACCTCCCCTTGAGAAACTATTCCGTAAACTTGACTTTTCGTCCCCATTCCCTGGAGGCGAAGCGTCGTCGTAAGCCGAAAATCGAAATTTCAGGTTTTTGTGCTAACCATAGCCGTCGAGATCGCTGCCCGGATTCAAACCCACGGCGTCCCCGACTAACCGCTCGATTTTTCAGTGCGAAATGCCCCTCGTGGGTTTTTTATTTTTTTTATTTACGAGAATTTCTGATGAATGTACGAGGTCATCGCACATTTCTGTATACGTGCATTTACGCGGATGCATAACGCGCGCGAGTCGGGACTCTCGAGGGCCTTTGAACCGGAGGCTGCGGAGTCGGACGCAGCATCGGTGGCTCCGCGTACTCCGCGTGTCCGCATTTTCCTCGTTTTTCTCTTCTGGGTAAAAAAAGAGAAAAGGGGACCGCGGGAGAGGAGAGTGCGGAGGAAAAGAAATGGGCAAGGAAAAAAAGAGAGATGGACGTGGAGGAAGATGGGACAAGGAGCAGAGAAGGGGGATGGGGACGAGGAGAGATGAGTGGAATACTCATTCTCCGAATGAATCGCAAGTACGAGCAGCCATTTTGTATTTCGTGCTAGCACGCGTGTAAATCTTTCACAAGAAAAAGAATGGAGAGAGAGAGGCGAGCAAGTCGGAGGGATGAACGAGGTCGAAAAGGGAGGGAAAAGGAGGGTAATAAAAAAGGAAGAACGGCGAAGAGGTCGAGAGAACAGGAACGAGTGAAAAAACGGGGTCTCCAGAGCAGAAAAAAGAACGACTCTTATCCAGCGATCGTACAAACTCGCGCAATTATTGTCCTTATTCCAACTCGCCCGAATTCCCTTGCCCTTACGATTTATTTCCTTCGAGAGAACAAGAAATAAACATCGCCGCTCCGGAGTCCGCTTGACAAACTGTGAGAGCGCGTTTACTCAGACTGATTGCTTGTGTTCGTTGCTTAGGACTGTCATTCTCGTTTTTTCAAAATTATCATGATGCGTTTTGACTCTTGAAAAAGTAATCGCCTCTCCCATGTGACTCGAAGGCATTTTCTCGCGGTTACAGCATCCCCTCGGAAGTTTGACGAGTTTCATCCACTTACGAAGCACGCATTTTTCATTTAACTCAAAAATTTTTCTAACCACTCGTTTTTACATGAAAGTCGAGAATGTTTGCACGCTCATTAAATTTTTAATGAGCGAGCAAATAGTTTCAAAAGATCGGTTGCCAACGAATACATTTTCCAACTTAATTCAATGTAAATTTACAGCGATTTTCACATTCGCGTATCCTTCTTCCTTGTACAAATCCCGGGTTCTTGATGCCTTTTTTTTATTATCATGTTCATTCGAAGCTCTTTTGTTTTTAAGACAGTTCACGCATGATACGATTTTCTTGAGAGAGTCTTGAAATTTACAGAGTTTCGATGGGTAGTCGACTGACACGCGCATCAAATTTTAAAGGCTTCATTTTATTAGTTATTTACATAAACGTGTTTAAATATGAAGAAAAATACACAAGGTTATGAGGATTGTGCGTAAAAAATCGCTTATTTTTTCATATAACGAATGAACGCTTCTTACGAAGTTTATGAAAAACTACACAATAAGAATTAAGTATGAAATGAAAGTTTGAGAAAAAATTCGAGACGATCGTCTTAATAGTAATAAAGATATATTAACGTTAAAAATTGTACGAAATTGGTAAAATGAGCACTCGTAATCTCACATTTGCTCATTACCGCATTTCGTTTTTTCTTGCCTCGGGCCATTCTTGTCATAGCCTTCTGTCTATCTATTAATACTTTTATCTTGATCCATTTCCCTTTGCGCTCTCTAAAGCGATTTTCGACATAAAAACCATTGTATTTTAGCCAGGGACGAATGAAATTTTGGCTTCAGTCAGCGAATAAATGGCTTGTAATTTCATTCGCCAAAAAGTATGTTGAAAAAATGTATCTGCAATTTTGAATTTTAATTTAGTCAGTAAAAAAATCGAGCCAATTTAGCGACATCCATATAAAATACGATCCTACGGGCACGATATACCTTAAACCGTTTGCTATTTTCCCCGAGAGTTATTCAGCGATGCCGAACAAAAAAGGTTCAGCCTCCGGACGGTTGTGACACAAAAATTTGAAAAATTCGCTCCTGCGCGTTGGCGAGCGTCGTGGTCCGATGCTGTTCACCAAAATGGTTGACGATTCGGTTCGACTTTACGTTGATGAATCAAGTCTCGAGGAGTAGTCTTTCGGGCTGTTTATCTCAGCGAAACAGCGTCAGCTCAATGGCACCGCGCAGGGCGTAGTTTGTCATTGAGAAAGCAGTTTTCCAATACGCCGTGTGCTAAATGTAGGCTCGGAAGGTTTCCGTAGTGGCACGCGATTGTTGAAGACAGATAGGATCGCGAAGCGACGAAAGGAAGCAGGTTCTCCGGATAGTTTGGTTGCTGAGAGTCGAAGAGGCTCAAATCCGGAGTTTTCATTCGAAGCAATCCCCCGACTTCCGCCCTTCTAATTCGCACCCTCATCAACGGCCTTCCGTGTCCTATCTCTTTCATTTGCTCCGCTTCTATTCGCTCTACCAAATCGAAGTGGGACAATCGCTCGTGTTACAGAAATCGGGAACGGAAATACCACAAATACTTCTCCGTCTTTCTCTTCCTCTCAGCCTCTCTTTCTCTTTGTGCTTTATACGTGGAGATTGTGTATTCGAGAGGCGCGCGCGAAACTAAATATATTTCATTCTCTTTTCTTCTCACTCGGCTTCTCGATTCTTTATTCCCTTTCATTCCGTCTCGTCAATCGACTTTTTTGTATCCTCTCACTTCTCTTCTTATTTCCTCCTCCTTTGTTTCGTCTCTTTCACTCCACTCCCCCCCCCCCTCCCTCACCCTCCCACCGCTTCGCTGTCTCTCCTTTCTGCCTTTTCATCCCTCTCATTTCCTTTCGCATTATCGTGAATTGAAAATCTTTGTTTTGGAAACTGAAACGACGACTCTGCTCTGTACGTAAGTCCATTATTTTTATTTCAAGAGTGGCGATACAATGAAAGCCAATTCTTATCGAGCCTGAGGTGCCTCGATTCAATAAGCGAATAATCTTGTTATGCACCCTTCATATAATCCTCCCTCATTCTTTCTGCTTTATCTCCCTCGTGTTAAGTAATTTTTCACTGTCTCGCTCGCGTCTTTCGTAATCCCTTGTAAAGCTGTTCCAGCCTCTCGTTCTCGCTTTTCTTTTCAGTGCTTTTCATCCTCGCCGTAACACGCATTCTGTCCTCTGAGCTCATAGCAATTATAATTGACCCTCTGACATTCCCCGGGAACTCGAGTTCTTTCGTTGTCATAAGAATCTTCCGCTAATCCTTTATCGACACAAATTTACGACTGTTTCGTGACTACATTCGCGATTTTCTCAGCAGTAGATTCATGAATTTTTTCTGCGGGTTGAGGGCGCGACGGAAACGAGATGAGGATCGTAGTGAAATGTGTTCCAGGAAAACGGGTACACAGGGTCGCGCCGAAGCACTCGTTTTGCTTCACGAAGTCAGGTCGAAGGTGAACGAATGAAATAAAGGATTGGACGCTGGAGAAATTAGGCTTCGTTCCATCTCCGCTTGGACGGAGCTCATTCTCGGACTCATGAGAAAGTTTGGATGTAACGGACGGAGCTTTTGAAGCGCGAGGCTTCCAAAATTCTGGAGGAAAAATCGAGGGTGATTAGTTTTTTCTCAAGGGGTTTGTCTCGCCCGGGTTTGCCATTCGGAGTATGCGAGCTCGGAGCAGCGTTGAGGAGTTTGAGGGTGAGAGTTTTCCGAGCTTTCAGACACGTCGAGAGGGCGTGCGGAAACTCGACTTGAACCGGTTTTTTTCTCTCTTCGTCTTCTTTACTGGAGCTCCCACGGGGCTGAACTTTTGTACAAAACGCCGTTGTAGGACGGGCTGGGGAGGGGGGGGGGATTTTTTGAGATTTATGGAGGCTCGATAAAAATAATGCCACTGAAGGACTCGCTAAATTAATTGGAATTCTTCATTCGACGTGGAATTAATGAAAGGAGGGGAAGAGCGGATAAAAACTTGTGCCTTCGCCGCGCGGCGAGGATAATAATTTATTTTGCGTTTACAGATCGCCGCAATCGCCGGAAGAACTTCCGGATAAAAGCATATGATCTTTTCATCTCATTTTCTCACCCTTCGGACGAAGAATATTTCAATGGAGGCGCCGAAGCGTTGGAAAGCGATTCGGCGCCGTCACGTATAACAAAAAATCGAAACACCCCTCGAAACTGTCTTCTCCATGGGTGCGGTGTCTCTACGAAGAGAATCGAAAAGAAATTCAAAGCCGGGAATCGCTCCACGAGCATAATGGACCCTCGACAGACGTTACTCAGCCCTCCGCTCGCTCTCTCTCTCTCTCTCTCTCTCTCTCTCTCTCTCTCTCTCTCTCTCTCTCTCTCTCTCTCTCTCCAACCATCGCTTTTTCCTCCCCATTATTCTCGATACTCCTCCTTCCCTTATAAACTCACTCCCGCGGACCCTCGTCCTTTTTCCACGGTCCAAGTGTCCAGCGCAGAGCGGAACAACTTCTTTTTGCTGAAATGCTTTCCACATTGTTTCAAATGCATAAACGAGTCTGCCTGAAAAGCCAGTGACAAAATTCCCACTTTTTTGTCCGCATGTAATTTTGGGGAGTGGGAAAATTCACTGGGAAAAATGACGCTTCCACTTGGTCGTTGACACGGTGGGAAAGAGCATGAAAAAATCATTAGAATCGGTAGAATTCGTTTTAAAAAATCACCCGGTTTTTTCGCACCATTATTTCGCTCGAATATTGTTTGCAATTTTTTTCATACTGAAACAGAGACAGTTTTTTTGCAGCCACCAGAAAGATACTTAGAATTTATATTCCATTCTTTTCGTACGAGCCCCAAGCTCGACTCCGATATCGCTTTGGCAACCTCGCCGAGAGCTTATCCATCCGACAGTAATAACTCCTGTCAGACGAAAAAGATCTTTGTACGGGAAGAAGAAAAAACCCTCGAACACTTTTACAATTCTTTAAAAATCTTCGAGCATATTTCGATCTGATCGCTCCTGAAAATTTATGGAATCCCAGATATCGTATTTATTTTGAGATGCTTTCAGACCTTGTTACTTTCAGGGAAGAGCCAAAAATGGTTTATCGACATTTCATGAGAATTCATTTATAGAGTGAAATAATACGGGAGAAAAACTTCTCCCGATTTTCCTCGGATTAAGGTAGCTCATGCACGAAACGATTTTCTTAAAAAAGTCTTGAAATTTACACAGAGTTTCAACGGGCAGTCGACTGATACGCATATCAAATTTTAATGAACGCTTCTTACGAAGTTTATGAAAGAGTGCACAATACGAATTAAGTACTTATGATGAAAGTCTGGCGAAAAATTTGAGGCGATCGTCTTACTAGTAATAAAGATATATTACGTTGAGGATTGAACGAAATTGGTGATAAGCACTCGTATAATCAATTAATGGCTTGTAATTTCATGTCCCAAAAGATAAAAGTTGAAAAAAATCATTTACAATTTTGATTTAATAACTCTGACATTAATTTAATGAGATTATATCTTTAATTAGGAAGTAAAAATCGGTCCAATTTAGAGACCCATAAAATACGATTCTTCCGGTATAATCTATCTTAAGAAATCGAGGAATTAGGGTTATTAAAGTACTGGGAAAGAGGAAAGGGGAGGGGGAACGAGGAGGAAAAGTAGATAGAAGATTATACATCAAGTATTACATCGATGAATGGCTGTATATTTCCCGTTCCTTTCGTCGAAAAGTTTTCACAGTTTGAGTAAAGTCTCAGGGATGTAGTTCTTCGGAGTCAGCTGTTGGTCCACAGGCGAAAAGTAGAGTGTCATCCGATGGAAGCTCGCCGACCGAGTTACCGAAGTTCGTCTATTTTTTCGTCTTTTTTACTCCACCAAATTTTCCTTCCTCTTTCTCTCTCGGTTGGAAACCACGGAGAGTAGCTTTTGGGAGGGGACGGGAAAAAGAATCGAGCAATTAATGGTGAAGTGACACGACGAGATTGCCCAAATTCGTTTCTCGAGGGGAAAATCTACAAAAAAGTGAGTTTTTCTCGGTTTTTCTTCTGCTGCCACGATTTTTTTTCAACATATCTTTGGCTCCCCGCTCATTTATGTTCATTAATTAAGCCCTTGATGATGCGAATTTCACATGAAATATGAATCGGAAAGAGAGAAAATTGTCTGCAAAAACAGAGACGAACGCGATCGTCAAGTTTTTTTTGAGAGCTTTTTGGCCAACTTTTTCGTCACGTCGACCGTTTCCAAGGAATAAATATTTCATACCGTGTTTCATATAATACTCCATGCGCTCGCAATAGTCTCTGTGGTTTTCGTTGGGAAAAGAGAGACCGTGGGAGATCGAAGCGCGGAGCTCTCGCTGTGCGACAGAACATTTTTTTTTTCGTTCCGGATGCATTTTATGCGATTCAGGCTCAAAGGGTAGAGGTTGAGGGAGAAAAAAAACGCGTCGCCCATGTTGAACGCAGAGAGTGCACGAAATGCAAGCTCGAAATAAAGACGAGCGAGGAAACCCTCGCACGTACACCCTCCAAATATATCTAATAGCTTTTGCTGTATTAGGATAAGAAAAAGAGATCGAGAAAGGAAACTCGCGAGGAATTCGATCGCGACGTCTAGTTTAAATATTGCCTTTTCACCACAGATATTGCTGGGGAAGGTGAACGGATATTTTTATAGGAACGGTCTGTTGAATTTCGAACCGGAAAACGTTCATTATTCGACGTTTTTGTTATCGATAGAAAAGGTTCTGAGTACATTGACGTTTATTGATTCATTCCGGCGACTGTTGACTTGCATCTTTTTCAATCTTGAATATTCCAAGGTTTTTGTTTCTTTACTTTTGAACCGAAAAATTTAGTGGAGGAGTTGGGATTATTGGGAGAATTGAAAATAAGCTGGAAATTCAACATCGATTTTCATGTTTCTTTTGTTTAATATACTTGGAACGGTTCTTTTCTGGGAAACTTTTTAAAGCCTCTTACGACTCCATACAAATAGTAGTTTGTTCTTTTTCTCTCATGTTCCATGCTCGTATGTGTCGTGCACTTGACCCAGCTTTGCGTATCTCCATACTGGACAGCGGTGAGAGAGAGAGAGAGAGAGAGAGAGGAGTGAAAAAGGAGGAGGAAACAAAGGAGAATGGGGGAATGAAAATAACGACAGAGAAGCTCAATGGTCCTCTGCGTAGCACTTCCGGTTCTGCTGTCTGTTCACTCGACTCATTACAACCTACTCCGACAGGAGAATCATCGAGAAAAGAAAAAAGATTTGCAAGAGTTGGAAAACCAAGTTGATAAAGGAATGTATAAAAAAAGCGAAGCAACTAGAAAATAAAGAGCTTTTAAGCCTCATCGAATGACGGTCGTGCACGAATTGACGAGAACGCGATTTCCGAGCACTTCTCAGCGAATCGATTGCGCAATTAAAAAACTTTGCTCCGATGGCTCTCGTCAAATGAAAGTAAAAAATCGCCATCGTCGCTTTATTTTGCGAAAAAATTCGTCAACCCCCAAAAAAATCTGAAAGAAATCAAAGTCCATCGAGTTTCCCCAACCCCTTTGAATATGACCAAAATTCTCTGGAGCTTCCAGTAAAAAAACGTCGACAAAAATGTAACGAAAATATGGATTTAGAAGTTTTTATTCAAATGGAATCTTTCGTAGAATCCAGCAAACCTGATTACGATTTAAATTCGTTATCTCGTTACTTCTTGAAAGGGTTTTTCTCTCCGAGTTTCGAGGAACGGTCCAATCTCAATTTGAATATTTCATTTGATGCTCGTGCTCGAGAAACGTTTGGTATAGACGCGAAAAAACAATACTTTCAAAATTATTCCATTTTCTTTCCAGACTTTCCGCTCTGATTTGTTTGTAAGAATGAATTAAACTTTACTTTCCGTTCTTAGCCACGTTTCCATCTCGGTTGATCCTTTTCCCGTGTTTTTTTTTCCATGACGGACCTCACGGAAACTTCGAGCCGAAAAAATTCCTCCGAAAAGTCTTTCCAACCCGATGTTTTCTGTTTCATATCGCGGACCGGGGATTCCCACAACGTTTAAACTCCAATAGCATAAATCCTCTCGTAGAAATTCATCCGACGGAGTCTCCGAAAGTCACGCGGAGAATGGCTTGACGAGAGTATTTGCGAAACTGCTGGGAAGCGTCTCAATTTATTTCGCGTATCTCGTAATTAAGATTCCTCGTGACTCGTCCCGTGAAAACTTGCCCTGCTAATATGAAGCGACGTTACTCAACGCTCTGCTGTTTCGTCGAGCGGGTTATGTTAAGAATGCATTTTTCGAGCTATGAAAATTCACGTCGCATGTCCCGCCTCATATTTCTCGAGTTTACGGTGGCGAGACGAAAAGAAACGTCCCGAGCGGTCGCTTACCACGGTTTTTAGTTCACCGGGGAGAAAGTTCACGGGAGGCCGAGGACGCGCGCGCGCGCCTCGGCGAAAGTATTACTCGTCGCGAAAACGGGCGCGGGAGCTTAAGCAGGGATGTTTAAATTCCGGAGGCACGACGTCGGGCACTATCTCATCTCGCTCCTCTCAGCAGAGGCTTAAACACACACGTAATATGGGGGGAAACTACGGTGGAGCGCAGTCTCTTGGGCCCTTGCTCAAATTTTATCGCGTCGAGGTGTCGCGAGCAGAGAAGAACTCGAGAAATGCACTTTAAGGTAAACAGCTCGAAATTATACGGGAACTTTTAAAAATTGTTTTCAGTTTTATCGGTGGAGATCGTGAAATTCCGAAATTCAATGGTTTTCACCTTTTCCTCTGTAGCGTCGCGCTCATTGCGCGCGGATTGCCTCGAATCAGTGGCAGCGAGTCCGAGACGCTGGGAGGAAAGTGGCGGGGAAGAATTCCAGCGGCCCCTTAATTTCCGATCTTCACTTTTGGTACGTGCTGTACGTGGGTTCAGTCGAGGTGAAAAAAACTTCGGTGCAGATGCTCCGAGGTGCTTAAACGCATCACGGCAAAGTGTCAGCAGATGCGACCCCTTTTAAACCCTTCGCGCTACTTCTTTTCCTCGCTCTTCTCCAGCCCCTGCTCCGCCACGTGAAACTTGGCGAGAGTGTGCAATTTTTAAGACTCTCCCGACGATTACCGCACTCAGGGACTCTAACCGAGAAACTTAATCGCTTCGGTGTTCTTTCCAATGCAATTTTGCAGCTTCGTGGCTCACGTAATTATTTAAAATGTTGCTGCGATCAGTTTTGAAAACTTATCCTTTCCGGGGGGTTTGAAGCACCGAGGAAGGTACATTCGAATGGGAAAATAAATTTTGCTGTATCCAATTTGTCTGGACTTTTTATTCCTGCTTAGATCCGAGTTAATCGCGCCTCGTGATATTTACGTCTGTTCTCTGGAGCGTGGGATACGTGACGGGAGATTGGCCTGGTTGAAAATTTATATTCTCTCTCTCTCTCTCTCTCACCGCGAAAGAAAGCGAGAGTGAAGAGAATCATAAAGTTGAGTCGCGCCCGCGTATACGAGAAAAGAAGATAAAGTGGTAAAATCCCACTGTGAAATAGAAACGAAAAGCGGATTGACTGTGACGAGAGAGAAGGCAAAAGTGAATAAAACTGGGAGAGAGAGAGAGAGAGAGAAGAGGAGATTTCGAAGGGGAGAGCGAGAACGCGCAGAAACCGAGGAAAAAATAGAAAAAACCTTGAAGCTCGGACGTATGGTTGGAAACAATTTTAAATTTGTACACTTTTTTCGCCCACTCCAACTCTGGTCCCTTCTGCCCCTTTCTTTCATCCTCATCATCCATAACGGAGTTTTTCTCTCCTCGCTTTTGCAAAGAGCTCCAGAGCTTTTTAAAATATCGAGCATAGCCTGTAAGTAAATGAAACATCCGAGCCACCGACTCTTGCTCCTCTTCGTTCAATGAGAATTTTTTATATTCCAAGAACCCTCAATGAAGATGGACCCATTCAGCTGCGTGAATTTTGCATTCGTTTAATTTTTCATTCACAAAAAACCTCTTTTCCCACAAAAACAGAAAAATTCGATAAGCTTTTTTTGTAAGAATCTAAAAGCAACTAATCAATGAAGAGAAAATTCGAAAGGCGTCGAATCCTAAACGTGAAAACGTCCATTCCTTTTCCACTTAATTATTCCCACCAAAACAATAATTTTATCGATTCCAGTTGGATCGATTTTCCCAACAATAACAGTGATTTATTCATTCGTAACCACACACCAATCCCATCTGATTAACACAGCTCTTGTAAAAAAAAGTGGGAAGAAAATAGTGCAGGGCATTTTTCGAGTGAGCAATTTTCACGGTCGTCTGACACGCGACTTTTATTAAGCGATAAAGAAAAACCTTCTCACCTTACGGAGCCCGCTTTCATGAGAATGAGGGTTGTGTCTGCACCGGGGTGGAAGAGCTTTAGTACCACGTTTTGACATCTTGCTCAAGCTTCGCCATAAATCTCTAATTTTTATTCTCAATCCTTAAATTTGTGTTATATTCTGGAACATTATTGCTCTCGAGACGTGAATTTTCTTCTCGTAATAATTTCAAGAAAATTCAACATTCTCGTGGCTAATTCTTCACACCCGTTTGCCAATTTACGTCAGCAACATCGTTAGCTTCATTCGTTAACTTTTATTTACATTTTCGTAATAAATCAGTCCCACCTCGTCGAGCGGAGTGTGCTTCGTTCTCGTTAACTACATGCGAGTATTCGTGTGTAGCAAAATCGTTAAAAGCGTTGCTCGATCGAGAAGGAGAAAATGAGGCGCGCCCATGAGGTCTCTGGAAAAAACCCGGTGACGAAACGTCGCCCGTCAATATTTCTACGCGAAAAAAGTGAAAATAATTTCGAGGCTACTGCAATTAGGGTAAATTTGGAGGCGCGGGGACCGAGAAATTGTCCCGAATCATCAGGCCTCCTTTCGTTTGGTTTCGATGAAAAAGTACGAAAATAGTACGAATAAGTCAAATGTAGTGAAGAGCGATAAATTATCGCTGCGTTTGACAGTAAATCGACATTTTCCTGATTAAATGTGTCACATATTTCAGCCAAAATCAATGCCACGCTGTGGCGCGGTGACCTTAATTTTCGAGGCCTCTCGGTTTCGTGCACGGGCCGGCGGAACTTTGCTAGGAAACGTTAAATCCGCGCGCTCGAGAAATATCCAAACGCGATTTATCGAGTAATAAAAGTTGATGTTAGCAAGGCGATAAACCGATGATACAGATTACGTCGAAACTCGCCACCATACGGAGTCGCGGGGGACTGAAAAAGGAGGGGGAGGAAGGGTGAGTCAGAGGTTCACCGAATAGAAGAAAAAAGTTTAAGGGGATGGAACAGCGAGAGAGAAAGAGAGTGACGGGTGGAATTCTGAGGGGTTGTTAAACCACGCGGACGTTTCGAAGCATCGAATAAATCCTACGTTTGCTCGAGTGGATTCGATATCTTGCTGCATAGATATACACGCGTCTCTCATTTTTTTCCTGCACCTCTCACTCGTACGAAAGCCCTGTCGGTATTCCTGCAAATCCTTTGGAAGCGTACTCCGGAACTCATCACTCATGCGTCATTGAAAATTTGCTCAATACATTTTTTATCTCTGAGTGGCGTACGAGTCGATATGCTTCGAAACGATCATCGTCATTTTTCAGCCAATTTTCGCGGTTTTTTATTATTTCTTTGTTCATTTTGTAAGCTAATGGAGAGCGCTCATCTTTGGGAAATAAAAAACTACAAATCAGAAAATAGTGGGTTGGAAAAAATACGAAATTGGAGTAGCAAAAAAGTTGAAGGCTCAGAGAAAGAAATGAATGGAGGATGGAAACGGCTCCATCGCGATCCTTCGGTTCCCAATATCTGAAGAGGAGCAACGGGAAAGGAAAGCTCAAGTCTGAACGCCCGAAGACTTTTCCGTCTTTCATTCATGCTTCTGAAGTGTCAGGGAAACTGTGCTGGGATGAGAATCATGATTTCGAATCGATGCCTTTTATTCGGCATTCAAATATTACGAGGGTGGGAACATTTGATTTGTATTTCACGATGCACCGTGCATCGAGTCCATTGTACTCGAATTTTGTTTCCCCAAGCAACGCGGAGAACGAAAAAACGTCAAAAAATGCGATTTTTTTATCATTTTCCAGTAAAATTTCTTTTTCCGACATACGAAAAAGTTGAAACTCCCTACGACCGGGAGGTGAGCTAATACGAATTTCCATACCACTTTGACAGCCGTCTTGAATCACATCGCAAGGTCTTGCTCATAAAGTTTGATTTGCGAGTTAGAAATCGTGCGCAGAACTAAATTTGCTCGCGTCGCCGTCCTCGATTTGGGAGATAAACGTTGAATCACAAGGTTGATAAGTTAACACGAAAACGTGAAGCAGCGTTCAATACGTCGCAGTATAACGGGCTGGCGCAGAAAATCGAAGGGGTGGATCGCGCGAGGTCGCGATCTCGGCACGTCAGATCGACACTGATACCTTCGAATTAAATCGTCAACCGAAATCTGCTCCATGTCACGAGAACGATAATGTACCAATCTCTGGGAAAGCGAGCAGATAAAAACCTCACGTGTCATTCGTTTTATCTTCATTTTTGAACTGGATCGACGAACGAGAGGCAAAAGAAGGGAATTTCATGGCTAGAAATGAATCGATGTCAGCGAGAAATAAATCGACCATTTCCGATTATTTCCTTTCCTATCTCCGAGTTTTTCACTCGATGGATTTACACGAATTTATCCTCTTACTTTTTGCCCTCATTTTAGCGTGGAAACGGCCTCACATCGCGACTCCCTGATCCTTCATTGGCTTAATCTACTGTGCATCGTCATCTTTCTCCACTTCTCTTTACACTTTATTTCCCCCCGGCGTGAACGAGATTAACTTTTCATTGAAAATTCCAAAATCAACATTTTCGTCAATTTCATTACATTTTCGTTGGTTGAACATTTTTTTTTTACTCCCTTTCCGTTTCGTTTTTCATAACGATGAGAATTTCGTTGGAAAGCGTGAAAATTTTGTTCGTTTTTTTCATGCGGTATCGAGCTTTAATATTTTCGGTTGAATAAGTCGCGGTTTTAGGATCAATGAACGCCCGACGACCCGTTGACTCTTACTACTGCGCTCGAATAGCATTTTCTGCATCGAAAGTACCGGGAATTCGAACTGATTTTTTTTGTCAAGTGCCACTCAACGGGAAAACGGAAACTGGTTCATTCGAATCATTTTCAAGTGGAATGAGACAAATTTGGAAAAAATGTATCGTTTTTGAATATTGAATAAAATCGAAGATAACTTTGTTCGGTGATTCGTGAATCGATCATCGGTTTAAATACGCGATTGGATGGGAATCAAAGCGTTGCTTCTCGTGGTAAAACGTTTGGTGAACGGTTGATTTTTGATGATTGGTCGAGCCTTAATTCTACGGTTTTTCCTCGTTTTTTCAACGGGGGCTTGCGCTTTTTAAGGGAAGTTAACTTACCAATAGAACGAGTTTGAATTCAGTGACGAAAGGTTTGATAGAATCTGGCTCGGTCGGGAGGTTTATTCCCTTGAAAGGCGAACGAGAGGCACGGATCGATTCTCGTTTTCTCGCTCTCGCGAGCACGTCCACAGTTCATAATTCACTTGGGACTGGCTCGGAACGTTTCTTCATTGTCAACATCGTGAATCTCGCATTTATCTCATAATTGTACGTTGAAAATCGCTTGAATTGTGGCAAAGAAGCGCTCCAATTGAATTTGTAGCTTAGCATTTACAAAAGCGCCGAATTTTCTCGCGAATTAGTGGAAAAATGATCGGATCGTCAGGCGGGTCGTAAAATTAGTTTTTCCGACTCGAGAAGCCCTCGATAAATGAACGAAGTTTGATGAGCTTCACTCACTTGGGCTCAGGTGAATATTCTCGACGCGCGGCAAAGCATTCGAATCGCGCAATGCCGCTTTTTCTCCCTATTTTTTAATCTCTCTCGTTGCGGAAGAGAAAAAACTTTGAAATCCTTCCGGAAGGATCGATCCGGTAAACTAGGTCTCTCGCACAGCGTTTATTTTTACCCTCAGCCTCGATCGCATTAAAGGATTTTAGTGTGTCACTGCCACACACTCGAAACTCTCACCCAAAAAGGCCCACTGATGCCATTTCTTTCGTTATTTATTTTTTATTTTCCTTGCACGTAACGCCACGTCAATGCAATTAAAGCACTCGTCGATTCCACAACTACGAGTCGAGAGTACGCGACAAAGTCACGAATTTCTAGCCCCGCAGAGGAAAACACACGTACACACAGAGGCAGAAATAATTTGGTACGAAAATGCCGATCCTCGCTGGCCGGAAGCCAATATCGTGAGCAAACTTTTCTCGCCCCTCGACCCCTCCGCACGTTCCACTTCCCGTATACATATGCAGTTCTAACAGCTCCAAGGATTGGTCCTCAGTTCGACCTTAATTACCTAAAATTCATTATCGACGATTCGTTTCCGTCTTTCACAAACGCTCGCCAACTTGTTACGAATTCTCATAAAACTTCTCCGTCCGAACGCTCGCCAAACGACCCCCGTGAAATCTTCCTTTGGGCCAGCCCACGATTCGGAAACCTTGAAAACAGATCTTCACTCTTGAACTCGACTTCAGAGTCTCCAACCCTTTGTGCTCGTGAGACAAATTTATCTGGCGATTCTCGATTTTTTCCTCAATTTTCTTTTTCCCCGATTATTCTCAGACTCCGCATTAAAATTTCTCCAAATTTCATTTTTCCGAGTTCCTCCCAAATACCTTCGGAGCTTCAAATTTGTTTGTCTCTCCGCAAGCTTCTAAAACATTAGTTTTTCAAATTTTCTTCACGCTTCACTTTTTCAGCGAGAAAAATTCGCAAACGACGCCGCGTTGAAACGATTTTTCAAAGTATTCCCGCTTCCCTCGTGCACGTGCTTCGCCGCCGATCGATGCAAGACCTCGTGGTTCGTTCGGCGACGGCTCTCGGCCGACTGAGTCCTCCGAGCAGCATTCGTACACCAGGTATACCATAAATATATAAATATATACAGACAAATTCGTGCGCTTTCCAGCTCCCTCGTTTTCTCCTTTATTCTCTATACATGTACGCATCGTTTCGTGGATGCGCAAGCGTCGAGCCGACCCCCGTCGCGCGTTTTCTCCTCATCAACCCCTACTTCGATCTCCCTTTATTCGGCTTTTCCAGTGCAGAGAATCCTTTCGCCTCGAAGTTTTATCTGTTCGCTGGCTTCCTGGAGTCCTTACAACGCGATAGTCGACTGCACGTTCACGAGCGAAAGCGACAACGCGATACCGCTGAGCTATCGCATCATCCCTTTCCACGTCAAGCCGGTCGGGTTTGTAGTACGCGGTGGGCGATATTCGACGGAAATTAGGGATCCTTAGACAAACCTTTGGTACGAATCTGCCCCTCGTACGGGCTTTGATCCATGTCGGTGAGGCTTATGACATTCAATTAATTATAACTTTGTTAGAACTCGGGACCCACGGTAGTAAGTTACCGAGATTTACTTTTGTCACGATTCTTCCACTCGTTGCTAAGCTTTTTCGTACTCTTGGATCAAGCGCCACGAAAATCGAATTCATTTTGTTTCGCTCGTTGCCTTTTTCCGTGGCGATTTATCATATCGAGTACTTTTCTCGATGTTTGGGGCTCTGGAAAACAAGGACTTTCGGTACTTTCTGTCGGCTCTCGAACTACTGAAGTCTCTCCAGTTCGCTCGATGAAGAAGAAAAAATAACTGGGGGACGAAGGTCGGGAATGTCAATTCTGCGAAGCTCCTTGCCTTCGGGATCAATGGAATAATATTTTGAGGAAATATTATAGGTGGAAAGTGTACGAATGGATTATTGTAATTTCGCAAGTAGAAGCGGTTGATAACGATGAGAAATTCGCTTCGTTTTACTTCGCTTGTGAGGACGTACTTTAATAAGCTCGAGGATATCCAATCAGCCTTGAGTTTGTTCTTCCATCTCCGGCAAAGTTCCGTCGCATGTTTCAGCGTTAAGATGAAAAAAATTATCATTTCAATGAGCTCTCTCGTCGATCGGTTGTAAAAAAAATCCTCGTGGAATAATAATTCGATAAATCGCTTCAATGATTTTTAAATAAATTCATTATTAGCTCGACGATTATATATAAACTCGAAGAACAACGATGAGAGTTTTGTCAGGTGAACCTTCATCCACTTATCTCCGGGGGTCTTTTTTAACGAGCTCAATCGCTATTCGATTAGCTTCTCCCTCGGATTTACGATGGAGATAAAAAAATTTGCATCGCTCCAGAAGTTAAAATTCAATTCGTTAAAATTTGCCCTTCAAAATTATAACTTCGTTGGATCAATTACGGACGGCGAAGAATGAAATTAAAATGGAAGTGGCAGGTTGAAAAAAATCCCCGATTAATCGCTCCCGGAAATGAGGGTGAGCCACAGTGAAAGAATCGCTGCGAAATTCAGGTCAAAATAACCGACGAAGAAACACGTGAATCGCACCACGAGTGAAACTCCCTCGGGATCGTCCGCGACCCGAGAATAATTCATCAACGGAGTTCAACTCGATGCAAATAAGCTGCGGCCCAGAAAAACAACGATCTCCTACGAATGGCTATGAATATCTGATCGGATGCAACAAACGAATAAATAATTAAAGTATGCAAATGAGCCAAGAAGAGACGACGGTGACAGAAAATTGTTACAGTCGGTTGTGCTGACTCAAAATTCACCGAATACATAGTGGCCAATGAATTTTGATGCTTCGGAGATGTCTGTCAGCGCATTGTGCACCGGCTTGTGCTCGACCATTGTGTTCAGTGTCTCTCAGGGTGGCTTGAGAGGCGCAGAGAATTCCGGACCAATATAGGCCGCGTCGTTATCTCAAGGACATTGCGCCTACGTGGTTCTATGGGTTTGCACTGCCCTCATGCATCGACATGAGGGCAGCGTGTTCGTAGGGCTTTGGACGATCGAGTACGCGGAGCTGTTTTTCGTTTGCACGATTCCATCACAGAATATTGGGGAAAAACAAGGATTTTTTCCATCGAATGACAGCGGATATAAATTTTGTGTTTCTTGAGTTTGCTGGAAAAAGTGGGGAATTAATGCGGAAGTTGATCGATCCACGAAGTGGGAAATTCCTCAAATTTCCGAAACCAGTTTCACTCGATTGAAGTTTTGTTTTGCAAAGAATCGATGGGCATATCCGATTCGGTCGCACTCATTTCGCGTTGCGAACACCGAAAGTGATTTCAGACGATCGATCGTCGAAGAGGTTTCGAGTTTTTAAATGAATTTGGAACTTCGACGATGAAAAGGTTTTTACTTCCGAGAGCTTCGACGTTGAAGGCCCCGTGTACGTGGCTATACATAATTCGTTTACGTATATACATGAATGAAGGCGAGGGTAGGGACTGCCAGCAAATTTCTAATGCCAATGCCGGACGTTCGCCCGCGCTCGAGAGCAGACTGTGCTGACAGTGTGGGAGGGGAGCGGAGACAAACTTGATTCGACGTAAATACGTTTCTCGTTATTCATAATACGTTGGACGAACTGAGATTTCCATTAAATGGGAATGGATTATTCCAGGCTGAGTTTACAAATTCGCTATACAGTCAGTCGTACGCCCTTGAGTAATTATTTCTCACGATAGAATCTCGAAATTGAATGAAAATTCAATCAAACTATTGATAACGAAGGGATTTTCTTGAAAATGGCCTTCGAAAGTGTAATGTCGATGGAAGTTTTAATGTCGATTTGTCCAAAAAAGCTTCCTTTCGATTGGAGCGAAGCTCCAAACCATTTTCAAACGAATATAGAAATGACTGGAACTTCTTATTAAGGTATTCGCATTTGTAAATCAGTTATTTCTCCGGTTCATTGCGATTAATTGCTCTTTGTATCATCAAATCGAAATTCTATTGAATTTTGATTGTTAATCAATTTTTCATCAAGCTTCGTGGAATTGAATACAGCCAGGAAATTAAATGTTAATTTTCCAACGTGCACACGGTTTATTGGGGCATAACGTCACATCGTGTACAGTTGAATTTCCTGTGATATTGTATTTTGGAGGGAAAAATGGTGCCTGCTGGTGACGTGACAACCGGTGGCCTTCCGATAATGTTCTCGCAAAATTCATTAAAAATCCTCTGTCATGCGCTCCACACTGATCTCTTTTTCATTTTCCCTCGCTCCGTCTCTCTCAAATTTTTTATGCTTTGAGCATTTTTTTTGCTATTTTCTAATTGTCTATTTTTCCTCTTTTGCCCGTTTGTTTCACTTCATTTTTTTCCTCTCTCCCTCTCTTGATTCCTCCACAAACGCACTCTTTGTCTCCCTCATGATGGCGATTTACGCTCGAAAGGTTTTACCCTACAAACAATACACCCTCCTGCTGTGCATTGCGCCACGTCAAAAGAGCTTTCCCGTTTCAACTCGCTGGTAAATTAAATCAGTGACACAATCGGCAAAGCCAAGAAAGGGAAAATAATGAGAGAGTGATCCGATTGTTCGCTATTAAGAGAAACTTTGCTATACAACAGTTCAATCCTCTATCTTTGGCTTTAACAATTTATTTTTATGTTCGTTTTGTTTGTAATTTAGAATACTCATCTCGAATTTCTTGATAAAAGCCTGAGAAACGTCGCTCAGGGAATAACGGAGTCGCTGGAATTTAAGAACTCGTTCAAATTTCATATGAAAATTGATGAAATTCGTGCGACGTTCAAATATTGTGGGAAATGAAGTGTGGAATGGAAAGTGAAGAGAATTTGTCGTTTCAATAGCAGAGGCACTGAAAATAATAACGAGTTTTCTTGAAATATATTCACTCGGAAATTTGATCGTTTTATTTTTCGCTCTTTTTGCGAAAATACAAGTGTCGTGGGGCGCAAACAATCAGAAGTGGGATTGCAGATCCTACGATTTCATTCCTACTCACGTTTGCCACTTTATCCTCGCATCGTTCTAACGCGAATTCGTTTTGAAGGCAAAAACGTTTTCCCCCAAATTTGCTCACGGGCGTTGATTTTTTTTCGAGGATTTGAAAAAGAGACCCTCGCGGTTTTCCTTTTTTTGTTTCTCTTTCGTGCCACGAGAGGCTTTTGATGTTTGAGTCATGATCGCGAGGGGGAGGATGGAAAAACGTCAAATATTTTGGGAGCATCACTCGCAAATTGTCTCTGGCAGGGAGCCAAAAGTGAAGGGAGAGGAAAGTGAGTGAGCTTTTGTATCAAGACACACGTGCTACACGTGTATCAAAAACACGTGGTTTTGACGTGCGCGTAAATTCACAAAGGATTTTATTTTCCATCAGCTTTTTTTTAAACGTTACAGAAAATCTAAAATTACCTTTAAAAAAAGATAAAATAATCGAACGACGATATTTCAAAACGGTCAAGCCTCCATTATTTCCTCACGATCCTTCCCTTTTTCCTAACATCGATAAACTGCCTTTAAAACTATCAAATTATCGACAACTCCCACTAACTTTATTTCCTCCTCCACGAATATACAATAAAAAAAATATATTACAATTCTTACTTCAAGTATAAAATATCGTACAAATAAAATCATAGTATTGGTCGAACGAAAGCTGAAGCTCTTCCCGGCTGTAACGCCCGCGACGCTGAACTTTTTCTGCTCGTCTCCTCCTTCTTTATTTCCCTCTCTGGTTCGTCGTAAACGCAAGTTTCAAAAGATTGACGACTGGTGCCTCGAGGGCGACGGAGATGCAGAACGACATTAGATAAGATGCCACGAGATTGCCGAAGTACACGATGAGCTAAAAAAAATGTTGATCTCGTAACAGTTTTTTTAGAGCGTCATTTATTTCGAACTTTATTCCATTTTCTCTTCGCATTTGCTTGCGCAATTTGTCTAACAGAAAAAACGAGTTTTCGTTAAAAGCTCGAAGATCAATTTATTTCTTGACCCGTAGACAAGACACTCCCTTTGAGGTCACACACTCACCACACTGGTGCAAATTTGCACTTTGATTTCTCAAAAATTTTTATTTCATCCATGAATGTATGGAACTGATCTTACAACGAGACTTTTTAGGGGTAAAAATTCCTTAGTAATCGATAGCGAGAATTTAAAAAAATGAAAAATCAAGTTTTATTATAGAAAAATGGCCGAATTGAAGGAATTTTGAAGTTCTGGACACCTGAAATTTTCGTGGGTGCAAATTTTCACCAGTGTCGTGTCTACGGGTTAAAAATTGTATTTTTTTTCTCACCACTAATCCGTTATGAAGATGCAACGGCCCGTCCATCTGCGTGCTCGTCATCATCATAATTACTGGATGAACGAGATAAGCGCAATAAGTTAAACGCGATAGTGGATACATAAGCCGCAAGGACAATAGACCATTAATTATTGCGGCCGATCCTGTGCAACATTGAATCACAAGGAAGGACACGGCTATTGCCCATGCTGTATGGCCCAGGGAGGCGTAAGCCGAACTCGTCGTCACCGTCAGATTGCCAGGATAAAGGCCATAGACGACTGATGACATTATTGCTGCTGAGACGAGCCATCCGATGAGTTTGAGCCACTGTGGGGGTGAAAAAAAAATACAAACGAATATTGAGTGTTTGAAGTGTGAATTGAGTGTTAAAAAACATAATTTTTTTTTGGTTTTGAAATTGACTTTTTTGAATGATTATTTTTCGACGATTGGCCAAATTGAATTTCTGGTTTTGGGTTGAATCACAATTTTTTGTTGAATTATCGATTGAAACTTACCGTTGGAGTATACAATTTGCAATTCGTTTTGAAGAGGAGCCAGCCCGTGATCGTTCCGATGAAATAAGGTCCGACCCTGAGCCATGGCTTGTCGTATAGCTCGTCAAAGAGGGCAAAAGGTTCTTGGATCCTTGAAAAAAAACGTTTCGTTCATCGCAATCCACGATCATGATTATTGAGTCGTTGGTAAACGATAATTTTGTTTTTCCCATTCTCAATATCGTTGGTTTCTTCGATCGATGTGCATACCTGGCGATGTAGTCGTTGCTGTAAGCCACCGTAAAGGTCGTGAACCAAGAAGAAACGATTATGAGTGCAACTGCAGCTACGACGGCCTTGAAATACTTGACCGAGAGCAGCAGAAGAAGTATACCGAGTACGTAGAATTGTGTGTCGTTCGCCATGTACCAGCTCCATAGCATGCACTGTTGAGAAAGTTGATGGACGAAAGTTGGTTAAGACTTTTTCATCGAGATTCGTGTCGATAGTATCGATCAACCAGTTTTGGAAATCTGGGATTTACTCTGTTCGTAGAAGAGAATAGTTTGATGAGAGAAAAGTGACGCCCGAGACTGCGGTTCAGTTTCCAGTTCTAACGAATTATTTTTAACAGTTTTTGAACAGATTTTTCAATCAACGAATTTGACGTTTCAAATGAATGTTTTTCTGCAACTCATTTTCTTCGATATCTCAAATTTTCTGGAAGAATTGACAGTTTTTTTAAAGTTTCAATGTTCCTAGGAACTTAATAATTGTCCACGTGGGATGAGGACATTTTTTATGGTCACATTTTTTATAGAATTTCCGGACAAAAGTATTTGGAATCTCGGTCAATGTTTATTGCATAATTTTTATTGCTCGGATCTTTCGCTCATTCGTACAATATTGTCGATGAAAAATTTGAATGAATATTGGAATTGTTGAAATATTTTGAACTTTTAATAAGTTTGAAACTTTCTCGATAATTTATCGGGCAATGCGGACGTTTTTGCTCCGGCCTGGCAATATGTTACGAGCCATTAGAATATCGTGCATTTTTTTCCATCGGACCGAAAAGTTGCTTGTATATTGATGAGTAAAATATGAGAGGGTCGAAAGAAACCCAAGAATTGGAAATCAATTCCCGCATGTATAAGTTATCGTTTTGAGGCACGCTGTGCATCCTCGGAATGTCAAATTCACTGACGCTTTGGACCATCGCCGATTCTCAACATTCTACACCCTCGAGGATTTGCGAATTCCTTCTTTCAGACTCTTGTTTTCAGGGACGCGCATCCTCAATGATTTTCGTCTTTTTTACCCCTAAAAATCTCGAATTTATTATCGCCCTTGGAGCTCGGTTTTACGGTGCTCATTCGCGTCACGTCTGACGATAAGGCACGTCAGGGCTTCTGATAAAAACACAAAAATTCGCGTGTCTTTTTTCCTTTATTTCTCTTTTTTCTCCCTTGAAAAACGTAAAACTTTTTTTTCTTCTTCTCATAACCTTTGAATATTCGTTACATAAATTTTGGAACATCGTCACAGGAAGACAACATCGAAGCAGGCGATTTTCAAATTCCTCCAAAGCTCAGAGCTCTTCGAAACGTCAAGAAAGCTGAAATCAATAAAAAAATTATGCCCTCTCCATCGATCGAGCTGCTCAGGATTCTTCCCATTCAGTTTTTCATGCAATGCACTTCTCCGATTGTTGTTTCGAAGACTTTTCTCTCTGAGCCATTCGTCTCTCACTCTCCCTAGAGATTTCACGCTGCACGTAGAGCTCAGCTCACTCGTTTGCTAAAAGTTTTCATGTCAGGCACGAAGAAATCGTTCGTATCAGTATATACAAATATTTATCGACGCGCAGGATGTACGAGTGTACAAAGATCAGTATTCAAGAACGGTTCTTCGGAAGGAAAGCTCTCTGGTCATTCGTGCACGACGAGACCTTGCAGACCACCTGAGAAGTATTCTAACGTACTGAATAATTGAAAATTAGTGGGAGTATTCAAGTAAACATGGAAAGTAACGAATCGCTCTGAAAAGACGTGAAAAATCGAATAATCAGGAAGGCTTTGAAGCCACGAAGAAAAGTTTTGTCGGAGAAAGCAATGAATTTGAAAGAAGAGAAAAAATATTCGAGTTAGAAACAAAGTAAAAGAATTTCGGAAAAACTGAACGAAAAAGGTGAATTTTGAAAAAGTGAAAGTTGCTTACCATTTCGGTGCGTGGATAAAGAGAGTTGAGATAGAGAGCATTTCGCCACCAGAATTTTTCGCACGTTAGATGATCGATTATAGCCGGTGAAAAAACGGTCCTCGCATGAGCCTGTTTTATCGCAATTTCGTTCATACCAAGCACGAATAGATAAGCTGGCGTCAGTCTTTTCGGCGCACGAGAATCCCGCAGCCAGGGACAAGGGATGACGGAGGCGTAAAAAAAAAAGAAAAAGGAAACTGTACTCAGAAACGCTGTAAATATTTACGCGCATCGCCCATCCTCGGGCTTTTCTCTTCTCATTTTTTTTGTCAGGCAATTTTCTTCATGAAAAACAGATTCACTTTGCAAAACTTTATCACTTTCGTGACATAGTCTCGCGAGGAACTCACTGTCGACCCTCATTATCCAATATGCTCAGTTTGCCTTGAGCGAACACCAAATATAATGGGCAAAAGGTTCTGCAAAATAGGAATGAGTCACTCGAGAGAAGCTCCTCCTCACCCTCCTGCGAGCCAATCGACTATTTTTTGGAGCATTTTTAGTGCCCAAAGGACATGCAACGTTTTCCTGCACGTTTTTTTTATTGGCTTATTCTTCAGTAATGTCAGGAGGGTAAAAAATGTTGTTGGGCGTTTACTCTAGACTAGAAAAACTTGTCGATCCTATTCATTGAAGCTAGGAACCAAAAATCTTCTCAATCAAAAACGAGAAAAAATGGTGTCAAATTTTTTCGAATTTACACTTTTTTCATCAATATTTTTGTTGCATTCGAATGATCACTCACCTCACAAACCTGTAGAGTATCATTATCAAAAATTTCGTTGAACTCGACTTGAAGAAATTGGATTTGTCAGTTTGCAGGGCGCCGAGGGAACGGTAGAAAAGAATCGTGACGAGCAGGCCGCTGTAACATGAAGATAAGCAAAAAATTTAAACAGCATTCGGTCCCCCAAAAATTCGTACTCCGCTGAAACGATTTACTCGCAGATTGTCGTAATTTATAAATATATCCAAATTTATGTTGTTTTGATCACGTTAATTTCGTTTCAGTTCCACAAATGTTCAGGTTAATCGCAGAACGTTTGTAATGAACGAAACATTTTTTCGTCCCACTCGAATTTATGATCGGACTCCTTGCCGAAACCATATTGCATTTCGATTTAATCCCTTTCGGATAAACCGGCTGTGCAAATCGAGCGAAATTCTCACCAACATTGCGTAAGAGGAATAAAAAGAGGTAAATCGTTTTGTAATGAAAGCTCCAATTAAAAATGTAACTCTCACCTGATGAAGAAAAACGTATCAACGGAAAAAGTTGCATTGCTGATTGTCTGGAACATGAAGTTCCTCTCGGTAACAGTTCGCAGGGTCTTATTTTCTGGGATAGAAAGAGAAAGGCGTGAGCATGTTGTTCAACCGATAAACCAAACCGCATAATATATTCGCGCGTGGTAACATACAGAGTGTCCGTACGGTCGGACTCCGAGCCGCGTCAGCAGAATCCCCAAGAGATTCGACTCGTTCGTTTCGTTATTTCGGACTCGTTCGACCAAATTTTTCAAATTTCCAAATTTTTGAACCTCTTACAAATTTTCATTTCAATTCATTACTTTTAGA
Organism: Venturia canescens; assembly: GCF_019457755.1. NCBI lineage: Eukaryota > Metazoa > Arthropoda > Insecta > Hymenoptera > Ichneumonidae > Venturia > Venturia canescens. Next base: position 8,895,266 of record NC_057425.1, read on the forward strand.
TTGAACTTCCAAGGGGAGATCAATTTCTCGATAAAACCCAACATCGCATCGCCCCAAATGCTTGAGCAATAATTTTTGTAAATTTCGAAAATTGTACAACGATACGAGCAAGATGAAAAAGTCGCTGCCAAAAACCGCACGCCGACGTTCCGGACATCCCGTACATGGGCAATGCACAGTCGGTATGTATCGGTGAAAGTTTTCTTTACTCAATTGGCTCGGGAAAGATGCGCCGTTGCGACGAGGTGGAAAACTTTAAGTGGCGAGGACACGCGGATGGCTCTGGGCATATCCGACCTTTCACAGACTCACTTTCCGAGATTATATACACATTCTCTCTTCCGCTAATTATTTACCTTTTCTTTTTCTCTCTCTTTGCACGACGGACGTGGTTACGGGATACAAAATACCGCAATAATTATATATATCCCGCTCGATTATCTGTTCGCTCGTATACATCGCGAGCGAATTTAAACAAAAGCAATTTCCCACTTTTTTTTTGTGTAAAATTGAAATAATCTTCCAGGCGAAGAAATTCTTGGGAGTTCGTTGAGTATTTTCCCACAGAATTTCTTCCGATTTTTAATCGGCGTTGAAAGCACGTTGACAAGGGAGTTTCCACGAGTTTTTTGCTCCTACGAATTACCTGCGATGCTGAACACTTCCAGATAAGTGTGAACCATGACGACCCAGCCCAAGGACAAAACTCGGAGTCCGTGGAGGCAGGTCAAACTGTCTTTGGCCGCGACTTCGGTGCTCAATATTTTATTCCCGTTTGAGATTGGATTGAAGCACATGAAGCACTTGTACAAAAAACCTGCGAAAATTTACAGACAGCTTGATTCGAAGAAGCTCCTCCACTCGGGGCGTGCTCTAAAAGTCCAACAAAAACGGGGGAGCGCACTGACCTCGTTCACGTCTTTTGAACTTGATGGTTGAATCCTCTTTGCCATTATCCGGGACGCATTTGTCCATTTTGTCAATGAGTTCCTTCCCGTTGTCCTGGATCATGGATATTCGCCGTTCCTCGGGGATGTTTTTGTCCGCGTACGTGCTTATCCTCTCGTTATTATTCGAGGCCCCGTTCGAAGTCGACTCGACATCTTTCTCGTCACCGTGGCTCCTGTACTCGCAAATTGCGGCGCAGAGCATCAGAAATACGATTGCACCACCGACGGACCTGAAAGAGACAAACGGATCGAAATATTTGGTTCCCACGAGAAGACGCAGAAAAAGGAGTTTTTTTGACTCCAATTTTCGGGCTCGATTTCGTTGCAGTTCATTGTAAACGTCAACATTTTATTTTCATCGATCGACACGCTCGATGTAAGGACTTTCGAAAAGTAGGACTCGGCACAGCTCCATTCAAAGGCTCCCTGCATGCGAGGGCAAAGTTGAAAAAACGTCAGCTCATAAATAACGAGATATGATAACGAGATTCTGGCCGCATGCCAAAATCAATGTTATCCAGAAAGACATAAAAGCCTATGATCGGAGGAGAGGAGAGACAGGAAGCGGCGGCAGAAACAGGTCAGCAGTTTCGCGAGTATAATTGGCCCAATTACAATAAACCTTTCTCGCGCGCGGAGTTTCGAGCGCATCTGTTCTCCTCGCAATAGGAGTCGCAATTAAATGCATATTTTTAATAACTCTGTACACTTTTCGTGTCGCATACAGTCGCACGAGAGAATCTCATCTTTATTTTTATCTCAGACGATGGACGAGAATCCAATTTCCATGTCTTTTGGGTCGGTGAAAGCTTTCGTTAGGAGAAGAATGAACGTGGTTCAAATGGAGTTTATTGCGATGCGAGAACGCTTGTTTCGTTCGAAGAGACCGAATAATTTTTCTCCGCGAAACGCAAAAATATTGAGTTGAGCCATTTTTTCCTACCCACTTTGCGAAATTCCCTATTTTCCCTGTGCGAGTCCGCGGAATTTGTCCTACCACGTTCTATCGAGTTTGCACAATACTCCCACGAAATTATTCAAAAAATAACGACGCCAGAAATAATCCCCGAACTTTCATATTTTCCAGTAAATGAAAGTAATTTTGAAATGAATTTTTGTCAGTCCAGTGAAAATGATGGTCTGATTAGAAAATAATGAACAATTTTTCGTTCCAGTGAGGAAAATTATTTTATTTTATTTTTTTTCAAAACGTTTTTCAATAAAACAAACAAGTCCGTGGGAAACGGATGATGAATTTACGAGCTCCGTCGAACGTCTTACGCGCATAAAGTGTTGCTTGTTCTATTCCATCGTGTCCTGACGTTGTCGCACTTTTCTGTTACGACCACTTTGATAAATGGTTATACAGAGCCGCGGGCTTCGTTGCATCCACCCTTTTGTAGCGGGAGCTTCTGGCTCTCCCTCCGTTTCCGTTCTCGTTGTTAGCGGAGCTTTTGTCAAGAATTTCTCGCGCAGCTTATCAGTACGTTTTAGTGAATGTGACTTCCGGGCGAAACTTTTATGATCTCGGTCAACGTAATTTCGATACTCGCTCCATTCCCGCTCTTCATACATCCGCGTTTTTTATATGTCGAATAAACGTCTCGAGTGGACCCAACCCTCGAGCTTTTATGAAGAACGTTTTCCACGTGTGTGCGCCAATATCCAATAACCGCATCGAGCAATCCTCTTTCTTTTTCATTCCCTCGTTTTCGTTTTTCATAGTAGACTATGAAAAAATTCCAAGATTCGAAAATTTTGAAATTTTTCGAAAATTGCAAAAATCGAAAGAATAACCTTCCACGATGGGTTCGAAACATATTTCATGCGATTCTGAGTCGAATGAGACAAAAGTGTAATGACCGAAAAAAAAAAATTTCAAAGGCAATAGACTATGGAAATTGCCTAGATTCGAAAATTTTGAAATTTTTCGAAAATTGCAAAAATCGAAAGAATAACCTTCCACGATGGGTTCGAAACATATTTCATGCGATTCTGAGTGGAATGAGACAAAAGTGTAATGACCAAAAAAAAAAAAATTTCAAAGGCAATAGACTATGGAAATTGCCTAGATTCGAAAATTTTGAAATTTTTCGAAAATTGCAAAAATCGAAAGAATAACCTTCCACGATGGGTTCGAAACATATTTCATGCGATTCTGAATCGAATGAGACAAAAGTGTAATGACCGAAAAAAAAAATTTCAAAGGCAATAGACTATGGAAATTGCCTAGATTCGAAAATTTTGAAATTTTTCGAAAATTGCAAAAATCGAAAAAATAACCTTCCACGATGGGTTCGAAACATATTTCATGCGATTCTGAGTCGAATGAGACAAAAGTGTAATGACCGAAAAAAAAAAATTTCAAAGGCAATAGACTATGGAAATTGCCTAGATTCGGAAATTTCGAAATTTTTCGGAAATGGAGAAAATCGAAAAAATGACCTCCCACGATGGATTCGAAACATGTTTCATGCGATTTTGAATTGAATGAGACAAAAGTGTGATGACCGAAAAAAAAAATTTTCAAAGGCAATAGACTATGGAAATTGCCTAGATTCGAAAATTTTGAAATTTTTCGGAAATGGCGAAAATCGAAAAAATGACCTCCCACGATGGATTCGAAACATATTTCATGCGATTCTGAGTCGAATGAGACAAAAGTGTAATGACCCAAAAAAAAAAAATTTCAAAGGCAATAGACTATGGAAATTGCCTAGATTCGAAAATTTTGAAATTTTTCGGAAATTGCAAAAATCGAAAAACTAACCTTCCACGATGGATTCGAAACATATTTCATGCGATTCTGAATCGAATGAGACAAAAGTGTAATGACCGAAAAAAAAAATTTTCAAAGGCAATAGACTATGAAAATTGCCTAGATTCGAAAATTTCGAAATTTTTCGGAAATGGCGAAAATCGAAAAAATGACCTCCCACGATGGATTCGAAACATGTTTCATGCGATTTTGAATCGAATGAGACAAAAGTGTGATGACCGAAAAAAAAAAAATTTTTCAAAGGCAATAGACTATGGAAATTACCTAGATTCGAAAATTTCGAAATTTTTCGGAAATGGCGAAAATCGAAAAAATGACCTCCCACGATGGATTCGAAACATGTTTCATGCGATTTTGAATCGAATGAGACAAAAGTGTAATGACCAAAAAAAAATTTCAAAGGCAATAGACTATGGAAATTGCTTAGATTCGAAAATTTTGAAATTTTTCGAAAATTGCAAAAATCGAAAAAATAACCTTCCACGATGGGTTCGAAACATATTTCATGCGATTCTGAGTCGAATGAGACAAAAGTGTGATGACCGAAAAAAAAAAATTTCAAAGGCAATAGACTATGGAAATTGCCTAGATTCGAAAATTTTGAAATTTTTCGAAAATTGCAAAAATCGAAAAAATGACCTACCACGATGGGTTCGAAACATGTTTCATGTGATTCTGAGTCCCTTTCCCTCTCAATCTCTTATAAGACTTTTTCAATATTCTTACTTGTCTCAACGTCTCGTCGAATGTTTTTCGTTGAATCAATCGTTCAAATTGCTTCAGTGAAGATCGACCCTTAATTTCCAAAAATTAGCAACGCTCCAGTAATTTCGATCGTCCGAGGCTCGTCGGAAGCGAGTTTTTATTCCGAATTTTCTCGATTTTTGCCAAAATTCATAAAATAAGTCCCTGGAGCTTGAACTTCGTCGTATTCTAAGATGGAGATTTTCAGAACTCCGTAAAGCTTGTCACGTAAGAAGCATAAAAGTGATGAATTTTCTGGGCAAGCAGAAGGCAGTTGACATTCAAAATGAATTTTCATCATCCGTGATTTTGACTTGTTTGGAATTCAAAATGAGTTTTATACAGGATATAGCTAATCCTCTTCGTATATAAAGATGGTATTTGGGAGTCAGGAAGCTTTCGTAGAAGTACGGAGAGTATTTGGACTGCGGAGTTTGCCGAGTCGTGACATCATCCAGGCTCGAGAGCTCAGTCTAAGCCAGCAAGGAGTCGGACGAATTTCCCAACTTACGAAATGGACGATAACTTTTCATTTAAATCGGTAGGGAAACTGGCGCAAGCGTATATTAGACTCGCTGCTCGGACTATATGCAGGAACAGATAATTTACGTTTGGAGTAAAAGCACGTTATAAGAGAATAAAAAGTGGCTAAAGAAGCCATTGAAAAACGAAGATAGTATCCGGAGAAAAACGAGGATAAACAATATTGAGTTTACAAATAAAAGGGTGAAAAAGCAGAGAGCATAAATCATCGGTTGCCCAAATAACCTCGGGCCAAAGAGCCTTGTTTATATAACCAGAAATTCATCCTCGTTGATAGGAGCGAGAGAAAAAATATGAAAAATTGACACAAAAAATTTGCCTGGTGCGTACGGAACCGAGTTTCTCGGGTACACAGAAAAAGCGTAGAGGAAAGAGCGACGCAAGATGTGCGATGACCAGGTTCTAGGTTTATTGCTTAACGAGAGGATATCAGAGTGCTCTTTCGTCCCCATTCCCCTGTACGTAATTTTGCGAAATCGAGTTTTACAAATCGCTCATAATCCGTCATTTCGTGGCTTTCTAAAAGGACGCGATATCCACAAAGCCTAAACGCAATCATCGTAATTCACGTTATTCTCGTGTCCTCGCGCCATTAGCGACAAACTAGACAAAGTTTTATCTTCATAATTAACCAGGAGGAATATCGTACGAAAAAGTGAGGAGTGAAACACACTCGGAGCTCGAGTTTTGTAACGCGCCGGCTTCTCATTCGCTTCAGCCCATAAATTACTTCGTACTTGACACCTTTCATATTTAAAATATTACGAAAGAGAACGTTTTTTCGTGATGAAAATGTGTTGGAGTTCAGAATCGAATCCATCAAATCGCCATCGGTTGCTCATGGAAAAATCTTCGTTTTCCGATTCATCGAAATAATGATGGAAAACTTGAAACCGTCATCGACTTTACCGACGAATGAATATACGTGCCGACGTTTTTATCCGAATAAAAAATTCGAAGGTAAAAAAATTAATGCTGGTTATTATGCACGAAAAAAATGGTATATTTATACAGATTCGTGTTAAGCAGGGCGCCACGACCCCGCGGAAATCAGGGCGTTGTAGATAGTAACTCGCCTTGAAGTTCCTATTCCTATGTTTATCGGGCGCACGACACGAGAGAGGCTCTGCAATCTCGCGACATTGCGCACGCTGTGCTTTAATTGCACCGGTTCCCTGTACCGCACGAGCGGCGAGTGTCGTTACGAGAGCAAGGACTCTGTCTAGTGTTCAGATCCTCAAACATCCTGTGTACGCACAAGGACGTCTGTGTGTGCTTGAGATCCCAAAACTTGTAAACGTTCATCAAGAATTTTAGGAATTAAGCAAACTCGATTGCAACATTCGATCGAACCTTTTAAGATTTTTCGTAAATTTCGTTTCAATTATTTTCACTTCTGCGTTACAAGGAAGTAAAATCTTTACGAGCGAGTACGTTCTGCAAGGCCATATAAATATTCAGTGAAGTGCCATTTTTTTGGCTTTTTATAAAGAAAAAAATGAAAACTGAAAATCAGAGTGACGTTTCGATCATGGAGGGTGTAATGGACGATAAAAATTTCTTCCTTCCTACGAGGCTAAACAAGTTTTGCAATCCAATTTATAAGGAATTTCGAAATTAGATAAAAAATTGGAGAAATTTATGACAAATTAAGCATTCGCGAGACTGAATTTACGTCGAATGGCTCCAAGACTTTCACGCTCGTTCATATTCACATGCGTGGATATAATCGAGTAATTGAATCGCGTACTTTATCGTATGATCAATTACGAATTTCCCAACGATTCGAACGTGCCAATGATTGACACATTCGACCCAATCGACTTCGGCAGGATCGATTCTTTTTTTTTATCTCGCGTGAGATCGCGGAGTGTAATTTTAGCCGCGAACTTTCCGAGTGTCTCAACACGTGGCTAATTCATGAAACATTTGTCGTTACGCAAAGATTCAAATCGCAGGATTACTTGTGCGTGTATGTACGATCCGGCATGATTCATTTTCACTTGTTATCTACGACGTGCAACGACCGACGTTGTGTCACGTTGACAGGGAAAGGTCAATACGTCAGGATCGATTGAACCGATTTTTTTCTTTTTTTCTCCATTTTTTTTGCGATGAGTGCATTCGGGCGTTCAGATTCGCTGTGCTCGTTCATCGAGAATAAAACTGTAATCGCGGGATCAATTTCACTCCCTTCTCTCGCCCAGATAGCAAAATTGGTCCCAGGATCATCCTAAAATTATCCAATTCTTATCCCAGCAAGCTAAGACGTCTCACAGATAAATATAGGTGCTCTTGATAGGATTGTGCTTCTCGCGAGTCCATTTTAGGACGGCCAGATGATATCCCGTTGAAACAGGACATAGATAAGCGAATTACACTCTCTTATGGACATCCCATGGATAGATACATAAGATATTCACCGACAATACTTCCTGCAAGATTAGTTTTGGACGACCTTAAGACATCCCGTCAAAACCTTCCGTAGATTAAAAAACGATGCTCACTAAAAGATCTCCCATAGACAATCATTGGAGATATACATGGACCGTGCTTCCTATAAAGTTAATTTGGGATGACCTGACGACATCCCGTCAAAACCTTCCGTAGATTAAAAAACTATGCTCACTAAAAGATCTCCCAAAGACAATCATAGGACATATGTATAGACGATGCTTCCCGCAAAGTCAATTTGGGACGACCTGACGATATCCCGTCAAAACCTTGCGTAGATTATCAAACTGCGCTCTCTATAGTACGTCTGAAAGACAAACAGAAATTATATACATGAGTTATGCTCAACTAAAATCATTTTTGGATGACCTGAGAATATTCCGTCAAAACCTTACATAGATTAGCGAATTACATAGATGCTCTCTAAAAGACCTCCCAAAATCAATCATAAGATATGCGGGGATTATACTTCATCAACATCAGTTCCGAATAACCCAACGATATCTCGTCAAAACGTTGTATAGATTAGGGTGCTTTCTGTATCTGGAAGACGATTACGGAAAGTATGCGTGTATACTCCAATGCGATCTCTTGGATTTATGGCCTGATTTTATTATTAAATCCCGCTTTTCCTGCTAATTAATATTTTTAACCTATCAGCGATCACGCTGGATTCAACTTTATCTCATGCTTTCATTAAAACAGTATATATACTCGAAAGCTTTTGAAAGCATTAGAATTTTCGATTTTTTTCATGATTCCCGAATTTATTTTTTTGCAGTTTTTTTTACAGCATCGACGAGTTCATCGTACTTAATAATGAATTTCTACGAAGAATTTGTTATTACGCGACCAGTATTCGGTGGGTTAATATATAGCACTACCGCTGAATCCCATATTATATTTTGTTATCCCAAGTCCCAATAAGATAACACGTCACATAGACGTCTATGAGAGCTCTAAGGAAATGTGTGTAATTGAAGGTACGCGAGTGCGCCTTAGTGAGCCGTGACATAGTGACCGTTACCAAGGGCCTGTTATACGTGTTGTTTATTAGCAACACGTAAGGTTCTCATGTATGTTTGTAAAAATTGTGCGGCGAGACTTTCACAGACCATTTTGCAAAGGTAAGTTAGTTTAAATCATCATTTATTACTATTTGACAACATAAAAAAGTTCAACGCAATTTTTTCTATGGTTTGGTAATTTGAAAGAAAATGTTTTGAAAAAAATACAACAAAATTTAGTTCGTTTTTCTCCTCGATGAGATTTATTTTTTACTTTCGTAAGATGGAAAAAAATCCGGTCATTTCTTAGTAATTCATTGGATTGTACAAAAAACATTTTTTTATCGAGAATGTTTAAACTATACTTTCTTTAAAAGACGAAGCAAATAAAAAGCACGCGTAAGGGAATATACACGAAAAAATATTTTTGGACTGGAGCATTTTCATTCAATGGGATTTGGTTCGATGATGAAAGTTTTTTCTACATATGTTTATTGATATTTCAGGTGATACAAAAAAAACGATTTTGGGGAACCCTGTGAAAACTTCAACAGGGATTGAGCCAATTACGAAAGCGGTTTTGGGTGCCAGAAAATTTTGGCTCGGCAACGAGAATATTCACGTACTGACGATCAACGAAGATCACTCGTTACGCGTGGAGCTCAAAGACTTCGAAGGAATCAAGGGGTATGAACCATCAGTTTTTTAAAACATAAATCTCTACATTTTTTTGCACTTTAGTAACTTTAAGCACAGAATTTGGTTATTTTCGAATTCGAATATTCACTGCTGGTTCTAAAAATGTGAAAGCTTCGTTTTAGAATTGAAATGATTAATGGAAATCCCACAGATTCGGTTATTCTGACACAAAACACCAAAGTGTGTATATTTTTTTTTTTCTCGTAGATGGAAGGGCGTAAAAGAAAACGTGAAACAGAAATTTGTGAAAGACAACGTCGCAGACGGATTAACCAAATTATATGCAACTGGGAATGTGAATCTTCTTATGAAGTACCAGAAATTCAATGCCCACAGTACTCTATTTCTGACTCAACACCAAATTCTCAAAATAATGACATAATCTGTCATAATAATACGTGTGATTTTTCAACTCCGTCGGTCGAAAACCATGCTTCTGTTCTACCATTAGATCGCTCTTACCAAACTAATTTTTATCCAGATAGAAATGAGAACATTGATAATAATATCCCTGCAAGTCCAATTATAGAAGTTTCTTCTGTAAAAAGCGTGAACGAAAAATGTGAAGACGTGGATTTTTTTACTGCCAAATTGAGAAAGTGGGCTGTTGAAGAAAGAATTTCGCATATGAGCTTGAAGAAATTGCTACTTTTATTACGATCCATCCCCAGTTTATCTACCGAATTGCCTTGTGATCCTCGAACACTTTTGAAAACTATGCGGCGGACCGCAATTCGAGAAGTATTTCCTGGTCACTATTATCATTTCGGTCTTGCCACAAGTATACGTGATGTTTGTCATAGAATGAAAAACTTTAATCTTGAAGAAATTGCTCTTGCTATAAATATTGACGGAGTCCCGTTGTTTGATTCTTCAACGGCCTCGCTGTGGCCAATTTTGGGGAACATTATACCTTATAAAGAAGTATTCATGATTGGAGTATATTATGGACAAAAAAAACCTGAGGACCCGAATGAATTTTTAAGTCAATTTGTCGAAGAAGCCGTTGAAATTTATGAAAATGGTATTATGATAAGGGAAAAACTGTACAAATTTTCCATCAAATTAATTGTTTGCGACGCTCCAGCAAAATCTTTCGTTTTGGGTGTCAAAGGCTGTACTGGATTCCACAGCTGTACAAAATGTGTAACGAAAGGGAAAACATTGAAATATCGCAGGTGTTTTCCCAAATTAAATGCTACGAGACGTACCGATGCAACATTTTTGGAGTATCGCGATAAGAAATATCATGAGTGCAAAACATGTTTAGACAATATTCCAGGAGTGGGGCTGGTATCAAGTGTCACTCTTGATTACATGCATCTGATACTGTTGGGTGTTGTAAAAAGATTGTTGCTCCTATGGCTTCATGGCGATAACTCTTATAGACTTGGCCGCTTACAGATTAAAAAAATCTCAAAACTGCTCAAAAATATAAGGCTCTACATTCCAAATGATTTCGGTCGAAAACCCCAAAGTTTGGAGTTCGTTAAATTGTGGAAAGCTATTGAATTTAGGCAATTTCTTCTCTATACGGGGCCAATCGTTTTACGAAAGGTTTTGTCAGATGGAATGTATAATCACTTTATGACCCTCCACGTTCTGATAAGAATATTATGCGAAGTAGAACAGCATCAGGATAAACTCGATTACGCTGAGAATCTTGCAAAACACTTTATCCGATCGTTCGGAGAAATATATGGTGTCCATCTCATAACGCACAATGTACACGGTATTATCCATTTGGTGGAAGATGCGAGAATACATGGATCAATTGAAAAATTTAGTGCGTTCAAGTTCGAAAATTTTATGCAAACATTGAAAAAAATGGTACGAAAACCTGATAAACCCCTGCAACAAATAGCCCGGCGCTACGGAGAAATTCAAACGGCTAAAACTACCTGTTCAGATAACAATGAGATCTCTGATGATTTGAATTTAATTGCAAGTTCTTCTCATAATGAAGGACCTCTCCCTGAGAGTTGCTGCAACCCTCAGTATAAAATAATAAGATCGTCAAAATTTACTATCAGGGCTGGTGGGCAAGCCGATAGTTGCTGTATTCTTAAAAATGGTGACATATTTACGGTTTCCAATATAGCAACTTGTCGAGACACCCAGGAATTAATGATCATCGGTCGAAAACTCGCATTCGAAGATAATTTTTTTAATATTCCCTGCCCATCATTGGCTCTAGGAATATATAAAATGAAAAACATTAGCAATCAACAATTATCTTTACACCCGCTTAGTGATATTATTAACAAATGTGTAAAGCTCCCATACAAATCATCATTTGTTATCTTTCCTTTTCTACATACCAATAACCACTGAATTTGAGAAAAAAGTTTCTAATATTCAGAGAGAACGATGGATAAGAATAAGAAGTAGTCACTTGTGTCTATGATATGAAAAAAGTGCGCATCTGTATATCCACGGGTCATTTCGATTCTATTATATTATTTGGTTAGTTTGTTTTGATAATCATCGGTTGTGTTATTCAATATAATTTTTTTCATAATTCATGTATTGAGTTATATAATTTATTTAGCTTTTGGTGAGATATGGACGCTGGACGATACGTCGTGATAGAATTCCATGACGGCGTCACTCTTGCTCCCGAAAAATGGTTAACTCCTAGAAAAAATCATTGTTATTGGCCTCCCTACAAAAGCAACTCGAGGACGACAAAAGCAGTCGAAAATCAAGAGAATGTTGCTGAAAATTGGACCCTGCACGATATTAAGCAAATATTAACATCGACAAGTACTTTCATTAACATTTTCATTTGCTTTAAACGAAAGTTTTTATACAAACGGTGAAATCTAACTTTAATCAATCAATTATTTTTTAGAAACTTATAAGCGTGGACAAGCGAAGTGTGTGGAAGCGTTACAAATGTCCGATATCAATACCGATACAGATGTCGAAAAGATTACAACACAAAAAGGACAAAAACCACAATCGTCTATTAACATCTCGCCTTTTCCTTCATTCCCCTCCGATGAACAAATACAACCCACGGACCATGATAGCAATACTAATGCTAATGCTCATGACGATATTAACGAAGTATCGGAAAATATGATGGGACCAAGACGTACGGATGCCGTGACAAATAGCACCAAAAGAAAACGAGCTCGTGATGAAAATTTATTTGATGAGCCAATTCGAGAAAAAAGACCTTTGAATTCGATACCTAACAGTAGCTATCGCAGTAAGCGAGTATATTGACGAATGATGTAAACGTAAGTACGAATATGATATCGATTGAAAGTTATTTTTCCGATTGTTATTTTAGATGATAACAGCAACCAAACAATTATGCGAGCATTGGCTAATATGGATTTAAGAATAGAAACTATACTAGCGGAAGTTCGTGATATCGCACGCACGTTGTCAGCGAATACAGCTGATAAAGAAATCGAAAAGACGGAAAGCCCGCTTCTAAAAGATTATCCTGTGGCAACTGAAGCTTTACTAACCAAAGCAGAGCATCGTTTATCGACTGATCCAGATTATCTCAATAATTTAGTAAGGATGAAATATCAATTAGACTTTTGTAAATACTGTCTCATTTCATTTTGCAACTATATTGATATTCTTTTGCAAGAGAATGTTTTAATCCGTTTCTTCACTGCACTGAGGACTTTTCATATAATAACCTTAGGCATATATAAAAAGTCTTTATGATATAAAAATATATAAAAGAAAACCGCAGTGCCAAAATATTTTTAGAGTATGCGAAGATTCGTTTATCGCTCACACATTGTCCGAAAATTTTTTCTATTTACCTTCCTTTCTCTATAACTATTAAAATATTCAATAATCATATCTCAACTCATTCTGTACCAAATAAATTTGCAGATCAAAGACTTGGCTATTTTTGTACAAGCTGACGTCAAAAGTACCGTCTCAAAACTGATGCAGGAAATTATGTCCAACTCTGTTGCTGCCAATTTCAGTTTCCATGGAGCACATAAGAAAAAAGCTTTCGCAAAGTTGAAATTATACAACGTTTTATCGAGTTAGTGAGATCTTATCAACTAATAATGAAAACATAAAAAAAGTTTCTTATTCCTACACAAGAATTTGTTTTCTCTATTTTTCCAGGGTGCACATTTAACAATATGTTTTGCTTCGAATTCTGGCACATGAAGGAGTCCATTTTTTTATCATGAATATTTAAATAGATATACAGAGACTAATTGTACATGATTAAAAGAATTGTGATTATTTATTGACGAAATTCCGTATTAAAATGTGTGCTTGTGACTTCTTCGCATTATTATAATTAAAGAACAATGTTGACAACATCTCAGCGGTTGCCTATTGTTTTTAGATTCTTTGTCAGTTGCTAAATAATTACAATTCTATACCAGAATTAAATTTACATAAGTTTAAAAGTACATATGTTAAATATTCGTCATAGTTCCCATCTGAGTGAGATTTGAAGTGAAATAAATCTCTCATTTTATAGGAGTCGTCCGATTCCGGTTCAAAAACCCGGTTGTAACTAATAAAGACATTAATGACCCCATTAAGTCATGGCTTCGCCATGCTCCCGCCCGCTTGGCACGAGAACACAAGTAAATTTTTGTTAGCTTTTGCTTTATGTTCAATTTTAATCATAGTAGAAGATTCTTAATAATATGGATGGACCTAATGAAACAAACACGAAAACCTATGAATATAGAATTGTCCTCAACGCTTTTTAGAAAAGATGCAGCTTCAAACAACGACGGAGGTCCCCTAGAAATTGACGATGCTGAAGCAGAAACCAATGACAATACTGATTGATAACCGATGTGGTCAACGCAAAAGAAATTTTTAAGATGTTTTGTTTTCATTCACAACAAACAAATTCATGTCTCTGACATTTTTTTTAATAACAAAGTGATATTCTAAAATAGAACCAATTTTATGCCAATTGTTAATGTTCAAACGTAATTCAATACAACGTAAATCGAAAATATATTCTATTTTGTATTTTTCAATAAAATTGTTTTTAATTGTTCTGTGAACACAATAAACTTTTCATATGACATTGGATATCATTTCTGTCTATAAATTGACTCTCTGGTAACAAACTGTACTAATTCGGCCTTTAGGATAAGATTCGTTCGGAATCATACTTCAAATGAAAAATATAGGCTATTCCTATATGTATATCCTGTAACGATCCCATCAGAGTTCCAATCGTATGCTCGAGGAATAATCAACACGACATCTATGAGACGTTATTTGGACATCAATTTCTTATTTACAAAAGCTCTTTTATATGTCTTATGTACATCTTAAGATGTCACATGGACTTTTTTAAGACGTCTCTCAGAGTAGCCTATTCTGGTAAAATAAGCGGACATTGAAGGTCCCATAGGCATCTCATGAGACTGTCCTATTACCGATACAGGATAATGATTGGGACGTTTAAAAGATATACTTTGGATCTACCTTTGCTATCTGGGCGCCTTTCGCACTCGACTCACGAATGTCAGAGATTAAATTCACGCGAGTCACTTTGATCCTCGATTTTCAGAAGAAAAAATAATTCCCATTTACCTGGATTCAATCGACGCTGCATATTTGAGCACAATTCTCGGTGGGATTTTAAACGAAAGAATATTTCGATTTTCCCAAATGTGGCCGCGTTCACCCAAACCCTGTTTTTCTCTTAATTCCTAAAAATCGTGAACTCCATTGGGAAAAAACGTCCTCGCGAAATAGTGACCGCCCTGTGACAAATTTCGTAATTTTTCATGTCGAGACTTGGAAAGATCCTGAAGAAAATATCGGTTACGCGCACTTTCATGAATCATTAAATTTCGTAACTTTCGTATGAATGGAAAGCACCGAGGTTGCTGCAACTTCGTGAAAATTGTCGTCCATAGCCATTGACTGACTTCGCCTCTGATTTTACTCCCCGGAGACACCTCGCCAGGGTGTTCTCAAAGTGACTGTCCGGAGCACCCGGAGGCCCTCGAATTTCGGCGAGACAAGTTCCCCGGCCCTTTTCCTTCAGGCTCGCCTCCCTTCGGTTCGATCGACCCTCGCTCATCGATCGCTGCACCGCATTGACGACCACCAACCAAACAGAAAAATCACTTTGCTCTTCAGGTCGCCTCGGCGGATCGGTTTTCCAGTCACCGGGTATATCGTTCCCGGACAAAATGCAGCATTCAGTTTGGCCAGCTTAGCACCAAACTCTACGATTTTCCGCACCACCGATTTCTACCTATCGTTGTACGGGCGCTGACTCTCTCGCCTGTAATATGCACTCGTCGATCATTGTGCAACGACAGCAGGCTGGAGATTTTGCAACGTTTACTGCGAGAGCCGGAGCGGCCTTCTCTGATTCTTGCCCCATGTACCAGCAGCAGTTCTCGGAGCAATGCACGTTCCATCTATTTCTCTCTAGCATTTCTCCTTCATCGTACGGCGCGGCGGGCTCACGCGAAGATCGTGCGGTTTCTCCAACGCCGCGTCGCAGGCTATAACGCACTTGCACTAGTATATCACTATTAATATTGCGATCCTGATTTTCCCTCACATTATACTGAATTGCAGCTTACATAGTTGTCGGACCATTGAACCTGACTGACTTCACTCGCTTAGTCAATGTCTCAAGCCATGCCGCGAGCTGAAGCTACGCGTGAACTTTGCAACGTTTTCCATACCTGACGCTGCTGCTCTCGTTTTTACACTCCTGTGCGCGTAGAGACTACTCAAAGCTCGAACAATGATCGATCACTGGAGAGTGTTCGATATTAATATCGTTTGTCACTGTCATGATTCTTGGTATCGACACTTTATAGAGTGCTTTTTTAAGGTAGATCGTTCCCGTAGGATCGTATTTTATGGGTGTCTAAATTGGCTCGATTTTTACTTCCTTATTAAGGATATTATCACTCTAAATTAATGTCAGATTTATTAATTCAAAATTGTAAACACATTTTTTCCACTTATTTTTTGGCGAATGAAATTACAAGCCATTAAGAGCATGAATCAGTCGACTAACCTCACTTGAAATTTTCGAAATCGAAATTCTTTGACACAGTATGACCGATTAAAAAAAGGCTCTGTCAGCCTACGCAGGACGATGGCAAAAATCGACTGACAGAGCCTTTTTTTAATCGGTCAAACTGTGTCAAAGAATTTCGATTTCGAAATTTGCAGCTATCTCTCTCGCACTCATTGTTGCGATATACCGACTGATCCATCCTCTTAAGGATTTTTGGTACAGGCTTACAATGTTGCCATGCTAGACCATGCTAATAACATATAAAATTTCAAAATGATCAGAATTTTATAAAATTTGGTGAACATATTCTTTAGTGCCAAATTTGACAATCCAAATTTTTTTAAATTTTTCTTCTGTACAGTTATCGAGTAATTGATCACTAAAATTCACGTGTATAAGCATAGCGTTTCCATGGTATACATTCCGGCCATAAGAAATCTGCTTTAATGCGCGTAATTACTCGATAACTAAGTAGAATAAAATTTTGAAAATGATTGTCTTTTCGCACTTGACGTTGAAAAACATCATCACCAAATTTGATCAATTTCTAATTATTTAGACTTTTGTATCCGTCACTGACTAAACCCAAAGAATGGATGAAGAAAAAAGTGTTATTAAAAAGACAGAAGGCTAGGACAGAAATGGCTCGAGCCAAGAAGAAACAAAATGCTGAAATAAGCAAATGTGAGGTTACGAGTGCTCATTACCAATTTCGTTAAATCTTTAAGGTAGTATATCTTTATTACTAGTAAGACGATCGTCTCGAACTTTTTCCCAGACCTCTATTACATACTTAATTATGATTGTGCACTTTTTCATCAACTTCGTAAGAAGCGTTCATTCGTTAAATGTAAAGATACCTTAAACCCAGAACTCTGCACCAAAGTATCGGTTTTTTGATGCCCTTAAATCTGTAGTTCTACTACAAATGAAAGTATGAAAATTTCGAGTCCTTTTTTGACTCGATTCAATTTACTATTGCGATTAAGAAAATTTGATCATTGATCCATTTTCATGCACCGTTCCACTCTCAAGCTTTTTCCATTTGTTGAGAAGTGACGTGTCTCGCGAGTGGCAAGTTGCACAATTGCAATCGGAAAGAAAGTCTGACCGAAAGTATTACGCGACGATTTATCGGTAGCGCAGTAGAAAATATTTCGTTTTCGCAATAGCCTGCGCTCGCGTTCCATTTTCGTAACGATTTTACATATTCTATTCGTCGAAAGGGGCGTTAAGGTAAAGATATTTGAATGCATGTTTTTCTGACGGATTCCAAATTCCATTTGATCGAATCGAATAAAGCTAATTTACTTGCAAACTTCTTTTATTAAACGGGTCACAAACGCGTGACAAATTGCCGAGTCTGCAAGTGACCAACGGTGAAGGATAGAAAAGCTAGGGAGAGACGAAAATTTTAGTTAGGAACATGTTGGAGCGTGCTCCTGCCCTTGAAGGGAGGCCAACTGAATAAACAAAGTTCGCGACTTTTTCTATACCGTCGTATCAAACTCCAAAATGTTGGAGGCTCGTTTATAGTCATTATAAATATTGTTGAGAGTACCAAGAGCAGCGTTTCGAGGCCGAGAATTTAATAAAAACTAAAGTGACCTGAGAAATTGGAAATTTTTTGAAACGTGACACTTGCTGACGCGTTAGAAGTCGAGGTTTTTTGCGATAAATCAAAATTTTGAAATTTTGATTTTCCACACAGTTGCATGAGTTTGCATCAGTCTTTGGTACTAAACCGAGTGTCTTCGAGGTCAGAGTCGCTGGTTGACTTTTTTTCATAGAAATAAGACGATGATGGAATAAAAAATTGAAAAAAAAATTTTCCGCGAACGAGAAATTGCATTTCCGATTCTTCTTCGAGGTGAAAAGAAATCAGACGGCGTTCAACTCTCGACTGATGTCCCGAGTTTCAAATTCTTGACGTTTGTTCTTGACGCTTTGCAAGTTTCCATCAAAGCTCAGAATGCTCAACGGTTTGGAGTCTTTTATGCAAACGTTAGATTTCCCAAAAGGAGTTTATGCAAATAATTATACAGGAAAATATGAATATTCAAAGTTCTTACTAAAGTGATATTGTTGTTGTAAATTCGGCTGTGTAAATATGAGAGGCAAGGAAAATACGATGACGGGAAAACAGCAGGGGAAGATATCGTGGAGTTTCAGTCACTTTTGTACACGAGCAGCGTACTTAGGTGAGTGTGTTTTTGTGTGTGTAGATCAACGGGGGAGAATAGCGGCGCAAACAAGTTTCGTAAGCCAGGTTGAGACGTACGGAGTACCAAAGGAAAGCTCAGCAGGAAGTGGATCGTACTTTCGTAGCAGTTGTGCAGCTTTCCACCCTCTTTATCCTCGAAGAACCGGAAGTCGTTCTCCTGGCTTCTAGGACACTTTATACGTGTACGCGAGCCCATAGAAATCGACGAGGAAATAAAAAGAGAAAAAACGAAAGAGAGACTGGTCGAGAGTGAAGAGTCACGAAGGAAGATTTCGCGCGACCAACTTTTCGAGCATCCACGAGATTTTTTGCAACTCTCTCGATTTTATCTTCGCCTTCGACGGGAATGTTTTGGGCTTGGACATTTTTTAGGCTTTTTTCGTCACTGGAAAGCGTTTGGGGAAAATGAGCTCGTGAAAAAAGAACGTTGAAGGTCGTTGAAAAACCTTTTTCCGGTCCGAAACACCGGAAGTTTTATTCCAGGCGTCAGAAAAGGGTGCGAAGAACGAAATTTTTTCAAATAAGAATTACGCGAGGACGAAAATCAACATTTTTTTCGATCGGCTTTCACGATTACACCCACGATCGAATCCCCGTGCCTTGATTGTCAATCGACTGAAATTCATGCTTTCGTACACACTTACCCAAGAACGTAGAATTTGGGGTCGAGCCAAGCCGAGTAATCGCTCGATGGCACAGGCTTAACAGTGACTATGTGAATCTTTGGTCCACTGGATCGACTGTGTGTCGAGTTGCCTTCTCGTTCGACCCGATCAGCACTCGCCCTGAGCATCGACGTCAAAGAGATACGATCACAGGTGTCTGGCAAACAGAGTCCGAGGAATATTTGCCTCGTCTACAAATGAATATCAAAAAGATTAAAAAGTCAAATCCAGACACAATGCAATCGATAGTCGATAAATAAACTCTAAAAAAAAAAATTGAAAATTAATAAAGGAAAGTGACAGGGGAAAAAGTGCGAAAACTGAGAAAGTCTACTTGCAACCAATCGAGTTCGAAGTCATTATCAATCGAGTCTGATTTTTGTCATCCCAGAGGTTTTACGAATGCGCAGAGCAATCGCATTAAAAAATCGAGAGTTTTACGTAAAGAATTTTCATCCGAAATAAATTGCGAAATAATTGTCTCGAATCATGAGCCCTGAACTGCGTCCTTGTTTTTTCCTCGAAAATCCTGCAGCTTGTTTTCTTCCACGACGATCATACCATTGGGTCGTGCTTATTCGCAAACGTTTCATTATTCCTGACCAAATAGACGTTCGCGCTCGGTCAGTCGCGATAATTAGCACACGCAATAAAACGCGTAACACCGCGCGGTGTGTTCCTTGCTCGTTATACGCACGCACGAACCTCCGCAAGTCGCAGATTACACTCGAGTCTTCTTATTTCGAAAGTAACGCGTGTAAACAGCATCGCTCGAACGTTCATGAAAAGAGTCAGTTAAAGTTTGCTCATTCAATAAATTTCATTAAAATTTCAATTTATTAAAAGTTTCCAGAAATGAGCTGACTCGATCTTTTCGGTACATAGACAATCGAATCGTTTTCTTCATAATTTTGGAAAAATTAAAATTTTCAATAAGGCCTTATTATACATGTGCAGCAGACGAAAAAACGTGATTTTCTTAAATTTTTTTCGTCAAGAATATAAATGTTTATTGAAAAACTGTCAACGCGACATTCGTTAGTACATATTTTCATGTACTTGTACAATTTTTTTCTTCAAAAAATTTCCCAAAATGGCGCAACTCCAGCTGTATTCCAGTAGCATCTTTTTTTAAGCATCAATTGCGGTGGGCACGATAAGAAAAAACTATTAATTCAATCCATACCAAGTTCATACCAATTATTTATTATCACAATAGCTCGGGCCTGGACGAAGGATTTGCAAAAATTTTGATTTCAACAAAAATGGAGGCAGTTTTAACAAAAAATTCATTTTTTGAGGTGCTACATTTTCGGTTTTTTATTACAATTTTTTTTTTTGAACAAAATATGAAATCCTTCGTCCAGGACCTAGCTATTATGGTAATAAATGAGTGGTATAAATTTCGTATGGATCGGATTAATAGTTTTTTAGTAATCGTGTCCACCGCAAAGGTATTTTTCAAAAAGCCGATTCTGAAAATCGCGTTTAAAGATTCCAGTATTAGACGATCGCGCGCACGAATCTGATGCGCCGATCTTTATGAAATTTCGTGAGAATATTCTTCAGACATTGTACTTGAAGAATATCTAATAAAAAAATTTTCGATTTTCCGCCCATCCCAAGTGTATAATTGCCATAAATCGATCGTGATAAATCTTCAATAACTTCCTGTTAATGAATTCTTTTGACGTGCATCGAGCGTGCTTCAATGAAAATGCATGCTCTCGAGCATCGTGCCGGTATATTCCGAGAGCAGGTAAATAGTTCTGAGCAGCCTCCCTCTGCTCCTACCATGCTGCAAATATATCCTCGCGAGGCTTTTCGGCACACATTTATAACGGACGTGCGCCTCTTGAAAAAGGAATTTCGGCTTCCTCCAGCCGGTAATGGAAACGCATTAGGTTTTTTTATTGAGCAAGGAAAGCACATAACAGCTTTAAATATGTATCAGTAATCTTGCGGATGAGATATTGCGAGGGGGAAAGCAGCGAGAAGCGGGGCGTCATAAAAGGGTGTTGGAGTGTGCGCCTGCATGAGTGGAACATAAACTTTCGATGGCAGCAAGCATTTTCAAATTGAAACGAAGTAAATATTTGGAGAATTTTGATTCATTGCAAAATTAGTGTTAAAAAAAAGTGCTGAGTTTTCGATAGGAAAACATTCGGTTTTTTTCCCCTCGCAGTTCCGTGTTCCCAGGCCAGGCCTTTACCGGCTTTTTTGGCCAAGACATTAGTCAGAGTTGTCAAGCGTCCGGGCGGGTTTTATCTCGTATACTGGAGCACTCTAGGGGAGGGTGTCGTCACTCACCAAAAGCTCTATGTCACTCGGCAGAGTGAGAAACATCCTGGCGACGTGAAATTTAACCGAGTAAGGTGGAACGTCGTCACCGTTGACCCCGACGACCCCGATTCCCCCTATTCCTCCGACACCTGTCTTTTCAGTTCCGTTCAGTTCGAGACAGAGGGTGCTGGATCCGAGCCAAAAACCGTTACCGAAATGAAATTGCGAGCCGTATCGACCGCTCGCGTCGGACACTGAAACGAGAAGAATAAATAAAAGTTTAATTGCGAATGCGTCGATAAAACGTTCTCCAGCAGCGGCACAATGTATTGATTACTTCATTAAAATAACAGCCAATTTGTTCAATTTTATTCCAACTATTTTAATCTTTCAATAAAATGCTCATTAAAATATGTTAAATGCGTGCATTATCGTTGAAAAAATATTGATCGTTTCAAAACATAAATAATTTTTTATTTGCCCCTACATTATATCCTTAAAAAGCGTATAAACCCGCGAGACCCGGTGAAAGGGGGGGGGGGGGGGCGAGGGGAAGAGAACGGACATCTCAACGTGTGCGTCTGGCTCGGTTGAATTGCATTTAGAATTTCTCGCGTGGAGCGCGAGGGTTCATTGCCAGTTACGTAAAGTGTTCCGAGAGTCAACTCCAGTAGAAAGTGCAACGATACGCGGCACACATTCGCCGAGTGTAGTGTAACGGTGTACCGAACGTTGGCGTACACATATAAAGAGCACTTGCAGATTCTAACCGGGTGTCTGGTCGAGTTACATGGTCGTTGTCGTTGTCAAACGACTCGCCAGGCGAAACTGCATTTTCTCTTATGACGAAAACTTGCAAACCGATGTATTTTCATACGCAGATGTACAGGGTGTCCTGGTCGCAAGTACTGTGATTAATGGGACAAGATTCGAGGCCTGGCAGGGGGACAAAGGTGTGGAGAACGCCGCAGAGATTCCTCGCAGTGTTTGGAACACGACAAAATTCTTGTATGTGATTTTAAGAGCAAAACAATATAAAAAAAGGGAGAAATTCACGAACGAGCAGCTTCTGAATGATTGCTTCGACGAACTTATTTATTTTTCCAATAATTCTTCTAATGCTTGGTTCAGAATGCAGCGTCGATAATCAGTACCTGGTTTACCATATAATATAGGAGGGATATATAGTCGTTTGAATTTCTCGATTTTTGTAGTTTCGTAACTGGTTCGATAAATATCGTAAATACAGAGGTAACATTATGACCAACGGTTTAATGGCAGTCGCCGCGATCGCTTGGAAAGTCCATCAAGAAAGTGGGTATTTCGCAGGGGAAAAAGATTAATATAATGAAGAGAAAAAAATGAAGGGTTACGCTACGGTTTCCCGCTCGTGATCGACGAAAGTTCGTTGATTCAGTGCCTCGAATACGTAGCCAGGGTTTTGAGAATGCTTGTGTGGCAAAATGTATAAATACGTGAGATTTCGGGCTTGTTTTAATTTTTCGAAATTGAGTTTTAACAACTTTTATAAGTCGAGTCGAACGTGATAGATTGTGAAGTCCCTGGAGCTCTGGACGACAATTGAATTGTTGTTGTTGTTTTTTTTCCAGCTCGTCGAATGGTACAATAATTTTCTTCGATTTCCAACTAAAGAAAAGAGGAAAAAAACAGCTTCATTCCTGCTGGCAAGTTCACGATGCCGTTGCTTTTTATTGGTTCTTACAAAAGTAATTTTTGTGCCACAAAGCCTGGCAGCTGTGGGTCCAATTCAGTCTGGAGTAAAATACATTATACTTAAGAATTTCTCTGACTCTCAGCCCTCCTCCGTCGCTCGCAGCATCAAAGTTTCACAATTATAAGGCAACTTGTGAACTCTGGCTCGACTCCCGTGTTGCTATAATACTTCAATTAATCAACAGCCATTTATTACGATCTTTTAGTACTCTATTAGATTAATCATGCGACGTGGATATGAAACTAGTTGAAAAAGCGAGTGAGACGGCTTCTGATTGATGCACAACGAGAGCGACCGTTTGTAACGGCTAAAAAAATCGACTTTTATAATACCAACAAAAAGCACGCGCGCGCCTGCGATAATAAAGGAATGAAGAGATTTTACGGAACGAGCTCGGTAAAAATAACGAGCATCAATTTAAAAAATGGAAAAAATTTATTGAATAACAGAGCCGGTGATAATATTAAATAACCTTCGTAAAGTTTACTGCTCTTATGTAAGCCACTGCAAAAATTTGGCACTTAAATTCCTTTCGTTTATTGCAGCATCACATTTTTCTTATTTTTTTCTCCTCCCCTGTAAATATGACGTTTATCAATGTGTAACCGAGTAAGTTCAACTTGAACGATCTTTATTGCCACGGAGAGCGCGAAGGGGCTCGCACGAATTTATGGTCAGATTGGGGGCTAGGCGCAAGGTATTGCAAATATTTTTCTAATAATTTTGTTCTTGCGCGCTACCAAATAACTTTTACTCATTGCTAAAACCTCGTGCTGTCGTCGACGCGACGAATCCCTTGCGTAACTTCGTGTGGGCTGATCGGGATGTAAAAAAAGTAAAAAGTAAAAAAAAAAACGAGATCGCCAATCTTGATGTGCTTCAAACGAGTGAGTTATTATTATACGCTCATTACAACTGCATAAACACATGGAATATTGCTCAAGAATTAACGCAATGATGGTGCACAAGAAATTTAACTGGTTATTTTGACATTCGTTTTCCTCATTTTGCTATTCGGAATACTCTCGTATTCATGCGATTGAGTTATTACACGAAAAGGTTGTTTATTTCAACGGCTTTCTTGTCGAAATTTTCTCTGTTTTTAATGGATTTTCACTTTAAGGAAATTATCATCAACATCGAATAATCGTAAATTAAAATTTTTTATTCCATTATTTTGAATTATGAAAGAATTGAAATGAATTAATATTCATAACTTCAATATCATTGATGACCAATTGATTTAATTGTTATTGAAGGATTAAAAGTTTAATCTGCTAAATATAAAATTTTTAGTGATGGGATTGCTATGTAAATTAGAATAATTATTGGTGCAATAGTTCAAATAATTTCAATATTATGATTTTGTAGAATATATTTATTGTTTGTATTATTTAATATCAGTGTCAATATGATTTATGGTTGCCAGGGAATCGCTGATTGATTTTTGCTTCGATTTTACTTGAGATTTTAACTCGAATATCACTCGACAGCGAAAAGAAAGTGGAAAAATATTGAACTTACTTTTAGCAGCCCAGAGTTTTCCATCTCGCAGTGCCTTGAGAAACCAATCCATATCCCTTCGACACTCTTGATCGAGCTTTCCAGGCACCCTTTTCCATCGCAAAGGGTCGTAGAGATCAACGAGCCATTGCACACTGTTGGCAGTCATTTCAATTTTGTTTTTCATGAAGTCAACGTCAAGATCTCGCAGACTGTCGTTCTCGATTTTGGCTGCATTTTTGATGTGATTTTTCCAGTCGAGTTCGGGATTATTCTTGCTGAAAGTAATCAATGGTCCGGGGCTTTGGGCTTTGGCCTCGTCCCCGAAGTCGTCGGAAACGTTGAAATTCGATGCTTTAGGTTGATCAGCCGGGCTTTTTTGAGGTTTACTCAGTCTCAAAATATTCGACTCGTTCTTGGCAATGGAGGGGCTCAAAAAGAGGCAGAAAATCACTGTCACGATAACTCTCGAAGTCGCCATTTTCAGTCTTTTTTTTCTTCAGTATTATCCGAATGGATTGAGATGATTGAGCGCAGATATGAATGGAAGAATTCTCATCGATTCTCCCTCGCTTCCATGTGGCCCAACGAGTCACTCAACATCGTAAATGGACAAGGAAGACCGAAGGAGAGAAACTGTTTTTGATAAATACGAAGCAAAGATGAACGGCGACCAATCGAGCACACTTTCTCGACTTTTTTTCGGGTCAAAGGATTTTTTCTCTTTGCAGGCAGAAAATCGAAAGAACTGATACAGGCGCGTCTCGCTTTTTTTCTCGCTCCCGTTCTCCGTTTCGCTATTTTTCTTTCTCTTGTGCCTGGGAAAAAAATCCCGAGGAAGGTAACAAGGCACACAGAGGACCAGTTTGGTTTCCCTCTCGATGCAGCAGCAGCTCACACACACAATTACACGATAAATACACACACCAAAGGGGACGTGGGTTCGAGCACGGATCACTTAACCGGGCAATCAAGATCTCGCTTTCTTTTTTACGATCTCACTCGATACTCTTGTCGGCTACTCACAATCTTTCGTACCTATTTTTAACCTCTTTTTCGTATTACTATCCACGAATGCGTAATTATTGATTTTTTACGATTGTTCCACTCTTTCGAACTCGCTAATTATTTCCAATTGAGATATTACGAAGAGTCAGTTGCGATCCTCGAGTTACGATCGATTTCTCGTCCGTTCTCAACCCTCGTCAGCGGAAATCCACCGAATTTTTCAGCAGACGATTCGCAACAGTTTCGTCATTCAATTTAGCAGCTCCCAGTAGCACTTCTCGTCGAGTTAGCGAGTCTCGGCGATTTCTTGAACCATATTTTTCACGAGATCGAACAAAACCCAATGAACTCACTGTTCGAGTGAATTTTCCTCCTCATTCAATCGTTAACCAACAATAAACAACTTGCGAGACAAACTTTTTGACTTGATTTAGAAAAAAAAAATGAAAATTCGATATATTTCGGGTCCTTGCAAGTTTCGCGGTACGTTCGATCGCGCGCGGTCTCTCGTATCAATGAGAGAGAAAAAGTGTTTGGGTCAGTGGTCGGTGGGCACATACGAGTCTTGGTAACACGCACTGAATGAAGTGAATCGACGTGTCCGCCACGGACTGTGTACCGCACGATTCGAAACCACGTTACTATCCCCTTTCTCCCGGGATTTACTCGCGCCACTTAAGCAACGCGGACAGACACACACAAGCATTTTTCTCGGTTCGCAAAGAAACGTCATTTGGGTGACGGGTCCAGCGGAGGACGTGAATCAGCAAAACCCTCGATTTCGAAACTCCAAAATTCATTATTTTAATGACAAAATAAAATGATTCTGAGTTTATATGATCATTAATTGTAAAACTTGAGACTCTAGGACGTTATCGAGCTCGTGAATTTTTACATGAAACCGTGACGAAGAATCTTTTCGGGACGATTTGAAGGATGAGTCATTTTTCCGGAATATAAAAGTGGAGCTTCGAGGCTTCCGACCCTCATCGATCGCAAGAGATAACAATGAAGGATTCTCATTTCTTGGTAGATTGAATGGAGCGCGAAGCGATAAGGGTAAAAACAATTAATTAACGGGTCGAGATGAAGAGACGGTTCGCTCAGTAATTAGAATCGAAGCTTCGTTGCGAGAAGGTAACATATTTTTTCAGGTAAAAAAGACGTAACTTCCAGACGAGAAAAAAAGTCGATGACCTGGAAGGTAAAAATAATTCCTCTTGACGTCGAAGCCCCTTTATAGCGTGGCTATATTTTCAGTGTGGGTGAAACTCGTGTTGGGGTTGACATAGAAGACGGGGAACGAGAGTGCCCGCAAAGGGACGGAGAAGTCGAGGGCGATAACGGATATAACGACGTGGATGGGTCGTTTGGAACATCTGGAGCCGTACATAATCTCGCATTTCGATGTAAAACACTTTTTCCGTGTCTCGAAACAAAAGCAACAGGCAAACAGACCCGGGCTCCCAAAAAAATGTACGTGTAAATAAAAAGTTGAATCGAGGACGCGCGTGGGGGGTATTAGAGGAATTAAAGATTCGAATCGCCTCGAGAAAACGCTGGGGGATGAACTGGAGACAATTTCGTCATCGGGGAACAATGTAATCGCGAATTCATCGTACTTTTACCAGAATTTCAGGCACTTTCAGTCCTGCGGATAACCTCGAATCAATAAACCGCGAGATGAATCTCAGAAAGCGCGGCTTCCGGGATGATCGATCAGGCGGGCTTTTGCTTTCGGTAAATTATGTGTGCCAAGGCATCGAGAGGAAAGGAAAGTATCTAAGAACCCTTTCCAAGCAACAAAAATACTTTTGGGCTGCTATAAAGATAAACAGGAAGTTTCAGCCGTGCCAATTTGTTACGCCCGCTCATATCCGGCTAAAGATTTATTACGGAGAGGACGAATTGACAGGTGATGAGTACGGAAAGAGTGATGAAGGACAATGAAAATGTTGTCGAAGAAGAAGACAACGTCCTGAACGAAAATAGCTTTTTCGCGTGGGTGTCGCCTCGGCAAACATCTCGAGAAATATGCTCCGATCGATAAGTCAACGACCGTGTAGTTTTCCTGGCGGATTTCTCCTCCCCTATCCCCGGATATGGAATAATCTCGTTTCGTGAATTTCGACGCAAATTTCTTCAAAGTCATTCTGCACGATGAATTTTGTATGGATTCTTCCTCGAGTGCAATCGCGAAGGGACCGACGCGAAAAACATGCTCCGACGAAATTCGAGTGATTCCCTACTTTTCATCCCCACGATTAACAAACCAAACGTTTTTCAATACTCTCAAGATCGCTCACGTAATTACATCGGCCTGTAACGAGCGTTCTTAGAGCCCCGGGATTCAGCTTCGTTCATGTACATTTATCTTTTTCTGTATGTTCGTTGCGTACGCACGTGGATTTTTATTCAGCTATCCCCGCACACATGAAAATCAGGCTCGGCGTGCTCCGATACCCGGCGGTTGCTGTACTCTCTTATGCAACTACTCCCGCGGCGCGGGAGCTTTCTACGGATGCGAGAGCGAGGTAGAGCGAGAAACCTGCATACCGAGTGTCCCAATAATCAGCACTTTGGAGCTGCCGATTCGATCGTCGCGGGGCTCTGAAGTAAGAAAACTTTTGTGTGTCGAATTTCTGATGATCGATTCTCGGGAGTCCAAGCTCGATGAGATGTTTGGAAACCAGTCGAATGGCAAAGAAGCATGAAAAATCATTTTAGGAATTTTAGATATTTTTCTTTTTGTTTTTCATTTCAATACTTTGGGGACACTCTTGACGACGAACACGCGCCATCACGAAAGCGAAGCTCGCATCGATGGGACAACCGGTCCAAGTTGACGCATGCGAGACTCACGTCGCATGCAGCAGTTGCTCAAATTAATTTGCGAAAGCAAACGCTTCCACTTTACGGACTGCAGCGATCGAGATCATAAATGAAAACGCATGTAGCTTCGGAGCTGATGCAACCAAAGATCGTTATTTTCATGTTTTCCATTGGACAAGAGTTTTTATGTTTTTGGGTCTTCTGAGGGTTTATAATACTGCAGGTGACTCCGACCCGGACCAAAGACAAAAGCGGCATCTTTGATTTTTAACGCTCGGAGGCTGCGAGACTCATCCCGTTTCGGTCCATTTAATTTTACATGCCATTAAGCCTCGAGCACCCTCCACCCATAATCGGATACATGCGAGGATGCGAGAGAATTATTTGTGGTGGAAATCGACTATTAAAGGGGAAAAGTCGAGATAAACAAACGAACAATGACGGAGAGAAATTCGTCGGAAAATACGAACCCAACTATACTTAGGATCAATGTTCTCAGCTTCAGTGATTTAAGTGAAAGGAATAACAATTCTACTGTTTTCCAGAACTCGAAGTATGAGTCGAGATTGAAAATACTGAATTGAAAGTGCTTCAGAAGTTTGCTCATTCCTTTTTTCAATTTCTGGTTGTTTATCGGACTCCAGATGTTCTCATAGATCGTTGGATGAGACTAATTGTTGGATACAAAAACCAAATATTCTCCTCGAGGATGTTCTCATCCGACGACAATTCATTACGAATCACATTTTCGCAAAATATTTGAATAAATTAGAATAAATTTTCATTTCTCGTTGCAGTATGACCATCCAAGGCAGTGCAACGTGATATTTGAATAATTTCGTAGAGTTTTAGATAGTTGTTTAGTTTTCTTGAAGTTCGAGGAGCTTGGACTTTATGCTTAGGCTCTAAGCTCTCGTGGTAGAGATAACATTCGCAAGGCCAAAGACGCGAGCCCCCGATCAGTCGATGCAACGTTTCGTATTATCGCTCGTCGATATTAACCAAAGTGAGAAAATGGAGAGTAGACAAGCGAAATTCTGCTCGATCTTCAGCCAGTAAGGACATTTTTTAAAATAATCCTCTCATGAGGTCATGCGTAACGACGATAGCAATGAGGAATAAGCAAATGTATGAACAATTGAACAAACAACTGATAGGAACTCAATGTAATAATCATTTTTACGAAAATTATTGGAATTTACAAATTTCTTCACATAAATTCAATGAACAACATTCGATGTTTCAAAGAAGAATAATTTCGGATAATAACAAGGAAACAATAGCATCGAAGTTGAATTACAATTTAAAAAAAAACAAAGTTTTTCACGTAACTGTTGGAGCAAAAATAATTAAGCAATGCAAAGTATATTTGAAATGAAACGCTAATATTCACACGTACAAATAAGGAAACGAGAATGTATGAGGTTTTTCTGGAAAGTTTTATAAAACTGTTTACAAAATGTGAAGTATACAGATGATAAGAAAATCGAAACATCGAGGCACAAGGACCTCGCTTTGTGTTCTTCGAGTTCGAGTCACTCCTTCGGCCAGTTCATTGATCAGTACTTCGACAGTTCTCATTCGGTTCGAACATGAAATAATCAGAAGGAATAATTGCTTCGTATTTCATGACAGGCTTGTCTCAGATCGATTAATTAAAAAAAATTACTTTAGGTATGGCGATGACATTGCATCGGTTGCAAGGGCCTGCGACAACTGGTGGCGGTTTCGGTACTATTTTTCGCGTCACTGCGAAGAATGTCAAAAGCTGTGGAAGCGCGAGGACTAAAAGTGTCAAAAATATGCTGTCCGAAGAGGAACTTTGCTGGACCCAGGTTTGCAGTCGACGAAAAGTGAGTTTTCTCGTTAAAGTTAAATATTTGAAAAGAAAATATTGAAGGCATTTATTTCCATGCAAATTTTCTATCCTGATTTGTGAAACGATATAAAATCAGGACAACAGAGAAAAAAGTTTCGTTGATATTAGTAATTCTAGAAACGTACATTCCTCATACAGCATTGAACAGTTGTCCAACTATTTGAAAATGAAAGTTTATGGATATAGTCGATTGGTGTGAAGGGCAAATTCAGTGAAAATAATTATTAATCTTTGTATTTCGATGCCCTTTTTTCAGGATGGCGTTTTCTGCTTTACCGACCGTTGCATCGATCACTCTTTTCCAGCGAGCATATTCGCGTAGCGGCATCTAACGCGAATACGAAAAATGATTAGCACGTGCGCTGCGTCGGTAATGAACTATTCTTCAAATTTGTTCAAACGACGAAATTTCGTATTCGTCTAATCAGGATTGGGACTCAACAGCACTTAGTGTCACTCGCGATAAATATTTTTGAGAATCTATTTTTAGACGAATTTTCAAATACAAATAATTCCAGAGACAATTTTCTCGTACGAGTCAGGATGGCCGAGCGGTCTAAGGCGCTGCGTTCAGGTCGCAGTCCACTTCTGTGGGCGTGGGTTCGAATCCCACTTCTGACAAACCTTTTTGCGTTGATTATGAGCCATTCGATGCACTTCGTAATTCAATTAAACTCATCGACGTTCGAGAAATTTCTATTCAAATTAATTCCTCTAAAAAAAATCGAAAAAATGTTTTTTTCTTCTTAATTTTAGCTTGAAATTAAAAAAACCTTTTTCTCTATGATACACTGCTTACAACTAAACCAAAAAAATGTACAATAAAGCAGCAATAATGGAAGCATTTGTGCCAAAAAAAAGCGAAGAATCATGAACAGCATCGTTATTCGTCATTAATCGAGACCTGCTTTTGCTCGATAACAACCGTCAAAGTGTTGAATTAACGTGAAGTTTCGTGTTGAAAGATGCTCAAAAAAGTTGGCAACGCTCGAACGTCATATTTACTCGATCTTTACGAGTCGCTAAGCGATCCTTTTATTTTCAGCATTTAATTATGAGAGCAGTAATAAAAATAATCCTACATCGGTGCACGAATAGTTAGCTAGAAGTGAGCACAGGATCGAAACCACCCTCGGGGATCGTAATATTGTTTACAATGCTCGTGGGCTACATAAGTAGCAAAAACCATCATATGCCATACGGCACATAGCGGTTCGCTTGCGTGCTGATGTTCCGATAACTGAGAGACCATGTACCAGTATCTCGACGATATAAATGTGTACGTATGGGCCACTCTCATTCTGAGGGGTCTGGAGTTGTGTCAAATATTCTGTAACAAGTTGAAAAATCATGTAATCGTTTCTGGAATAATAGACGAAGAAGCATTTTTCTATTGTTCTCATCGCATTTTTCAAGTTTCCAAAAGCCCATAGACTCGATCTCACGATCGACGTTTAAAAGATAAAAAAGGAAAAATTGGAGTAGTCAAGAATTTGGACACGAATATTCCAAAATTTGACTCGAGAAAGAAACTAAATTGATTGAATTTAGGAAGAAAACGAGTCACCAAATCAAGTGAAAAACTGGAAGGATCGAGAGTTTTTAGAAACGAATTCAAGAATTACAGGTCATTGAGGAAAAATATAAATAACTCAAAAATTTCGTTTGGAACTTGTCGAACATCGAAGAATCGAGGAAAGAATGAAAAAAGTTAAAATTTCGTTCGATTCCGTGAGGAAGGCCGCGTGCAAGTGTCTCGATCAGGGAATACTCTGGTTGCACGCGCGATTTCATTTCCGAGAGACCTAGATTTGTTCCTTCTCCTCGTTGACATTAACGTCGTCATCTTTTGAAAACCGTTTGCCACTATTGCTCTCGATCATAATATGACAACAATAATAACAGTAATATAATAATCGTTGAAAAAACGTAAAAAAGTGATAAAAAATCATGATGCTAATAATAGTAGAAATACGAAGGAGAAGATTGACGTAATAATCCAGAAAGATCAAGATCAAGATCGAGATCAAAAGAGGAGCCAATGGCTCGAACGTGTAATTCCCTCGAATTAACCTTAATGGCTGAGATTACAAATCAGGAGACCTCTATCCTCGATACGGTTAATAAAATTACGAAAAATGTCCTGCGCACACTGGGACAGAAAATTGTAAGAAACGTATTTTGACCGCTTGAAAGCAAAACGAAACAAAAAACTCAATTAATCGTGATAAAAAATTGGAGCTTTTTACACTCGTCAAGAACTCGTGAAGCATTAATAGCATCTTGGCAGCGATCACGAGAAGGAAATAATCGAAAATAGGATCAGAGCTTGAGGCTGGAGGGATTCTGTGAGAATTTTCGAGTCACTGTACCATTGGCCATCGCTCCCCATTGCACCCTGATTATATCGACGTTCATAAAATTGTGACAAGATGCAATAATGACTGTACCTTCTAGGAATTACGTTTAAAATGGCACTTTTATTGTCATATCATTCGCAAAGCTAAATTTGAAGACCATTTCCCCAGACAAATTTGCTTTAGTCTCATGAGACGTTCGCTTCTGCAGTTGAGCTCGACAAAGGTAATAAAATTCTGCGGCTCATCAGCATCGACTTCTCGCAAAGTGGTAATGAAAAAATGAAAGTGTCAAAAAAAAATGGATTCTGTATCCTTTCGGAGGAGCTTTGAAGACTCGGAAGGTCGAGTGACGATGCTTCGTGACGGTCACTGGTTTTATTTGTGGCTTTTTTTCGTCAACCGCATGACAGATGTAACTAAATTTCCGGTTGAAATTTGCTGTAACTCCAGTCACGCTACACATCCTTTTCCATTACAAAACGACTCGCTCGTTTTCGCTCAAATTTTCAAACTCCTGCCTGCCTCGTTGCTGTCTGGAAGAAAACTTGAGAAAGTTTCGAACGCTGCTCTCCGAAGAGTTTGAAATTTCAAACTGGAAGAACCGAAAAATTTTTCTCCCCCGAGGTTGCATCAAAAGCATAATTCCGTTGGGTCAATCTCGACTTGTGCAGTAATCGTGCAGTAAGAGCATCGAGTCTCAATCGTAATTATGTTTCGCAGAAAAATAAATGAACGCAAGCACACTCGATTAACGCTCGATTATTTGGTTTGAGAGTCGATTAAGTCGTGATGCATTCGACGATAAGGTGAACGAATGTGAATGTCCTCTTCTCGCTAAACCGTGATATTTCAGCCTTTTCGTGCCACATCTAATATCTCATCATCCCACACAGCCTCGAATCGTGTTTTTCCTGGACTCGTAAATTCGTACTTTTTGCCAACAGTGCCGCCATTCGTCTCTCTCCCTCCCTCCAATTTCCATGCTTGTTTATTCAGCTCCGTCCCTTTCTCTCGATCTATCTATTTCTCTCCGCCTCTGCGTATAATCACGGAACTCTCGTCAACTCGATAAAACCGGTAGAGAGATGCGCGAATTACAGGTTTACAGTCATGGGAGTACGAGCAAGGTGAGCTTCGAGCTCACGCTCGATCTTCGAGCCTCGCTTCTCGACTTATGCTCATACCCATCTAATAAGGAGCCAAAGAACACGATCCAGACATCGGTACACTGCAGCGTTCAGCACGCACAATCTCTACGAAAACCCCATGCAAAAACCATTCGTATTACTCCCATCGAATATACTCCACCGTCCAATTTAATCTCAATCATAAAAACTAATTAACCCACCTGCGGCTCATCCACCGTGTCTAGCCCAATTTACTCGAGGCATCGAAGAAACATAATCGGATTAAAATTTCTCACCACATAATTACAAGGCTGTTGGAGTTACCTCGATTTCAATGCTCCCATGCTCGTCGAAGTGAGATATTTTATCAGGAAAATTCGATTGAAATAATTACAATTTGCTTCACCAATTGAGTCGAACTAAATTCAAAATTCCCAAGAAAATTAATCCCACCGCACTCCCTTTGAGGTCCACGCACTCACGACACTGCTGCAAATTTGCATTTGGACTTTTCAAACACTTTTTCTTTCATCCACGAATGCATGGAACGATCTTACATCGAGACTTTTTAAGGGTGACAATTCCTTAGTAATCGATAACAATCATTTAAAAAATTGAAAAATCAAGTTTTACTATAGAAAAATGGGCAAATTGAAGGAATTTTGAAGTTCTAGACACTTGAAATTTTCGTCGTTGCAAATTAGCACCAGTGCGCTACGAGTTAATCAACTATTTGCAGCCCATTTTCTACTTTCGTGTATCACAAAAAGAAACGTCGAATTGCTCCGTTCAACGAACATTATCGTAGACCGGATTTCTTGGCCCTGCTACAAAAAAAAATAAAAACAAAAAAAAACATAAGAAAATCGACTCAAGGTGGTCGAGTGTAAAGTGGCGTAAAATTGAAGACATTTGATTTTTCTCACACTCGAGAACCAATCATAAGGAAATTCAATTTGAATGGGACGATACCGTTGCTCCATTATCCCAATACTAAGATTATGCATAGTCCATCACTATTTTGTACGTGTGTGTTGCTTATAGATATACACATAAAGCGATGGTAAAAGAGTGTGCTGACACGGGATACTTTATGCGGTGTGCTTATTTCTATCCGGTAGAAACGGGGTTAAATCTGCCGCGAAGTCTGCCCGATCTTCGATCGGCGAGAGATCTCTACCCAAAGCACTTGGCCGATGTATCTGCGTCTGTGCATCTACGTATAGTTAGTGAATTGTGCGGGCGGCGATCTCAGGACTATAGAGCAGCAAAACGTTTATACGATCAAGATACACGAGGCCAGCAGGGGCGAGAGGGACCATCGATCCTGGGAACATCGAACAGCAAACACTGCGGATACTCACGTACGGGCATTTTCGTGTCAATTTGTCGGGATTCTGTTACAGACTATTTTTCGTTGATGCGATTTATCGCGTGAGGCTAAAGGATTGCATATAATTTTGGAAGAATTTGAATTGCTTTTGTGATTTTCAGCATTTCTGAGGACGTGCGAAATGACGGGAAGGGTCTCAAATTTCAGTCAGCGCAAACTCGACGTATTTTTTATGCGATTTCTGAGTTAAAGTTGATCGTTGCCTCGGTTTTTGGCGCTGTTATGAACGAGGGAGTGGAATTTGCGCTGAGTTTTCTCACGATGAAACGCCCGCTGGATATTCCATATGGTCATCGGAGGTATTCGTATGTATTCACGCGTGTATATGTACAGAGAGGTACGTGCCGTCACGAGTTTTGTGTCTATGGGACACACATAGAATACCGTTTTCTCGGGAGCCTTTTTTTCATCTCGCGACAGCACGAATATGCCATGCATTTTATCGAAATCTCTTGTGTTCGGGGAGGTAAGTTCGTTGACAATTTTTCACTGTTCTGTAATGCAAATGACGACGTTCCCTCGGCGCGCTTCGTGTTTCTTTCTCATTCAAAAATCCAACATTGCGTCACGATGATGTGACCGTTTCGGCGAGTACCCGGAATATTTACCGCTCACTTTGCGCCACGGACGAGCGCCCGTTTTCCCCAAATTCTTGTTTCGTATGCACATTGTATCAACTCGTTTTTCATCATTACACGATCATTTTCTCCAACGAGTCTATTTCTTCATCGTTCGTATTGAAAACGTCTAATTGCACGATTGAATCTCCAATTAAATTCAAATTTCAATTTGTCTTAAATCAAAATACACGATTTTTAAGCTCACACTTTCATCTCCGTTCGAAATATCATTTTATTCAATATCAAAACTTACTTATCATCATCGAATCCAACGCTTATTCCCCGACCCTCGGTTTAATCCGCTGCACCTAATTTATATCCATCCTAACGACGGGATGAGCACCGAATTTTTAATTCTTCCACAATGACTATAATTTTTATCAATCATCGTTCTTTTAACGAAGCATCCGAGCTCTATTCTTCGCTGTTATCGTTCAAATACTTAAGCTCACGTAGAATTTACACAAGTATGGCTACGTCATTGTGAATGTATTGCTGATATTGTGTCGTTCGAGTGATGGGCGAGCACATCAGATGAGACGAGAACGAACGACCGTGATCTTGTACTTGTCGTATCGCTTATATTCTCTTCTCTTTCTCTCTCTCTCGATATTTCTAATGCAGCATCAGCAGAGTAACAACGACAGTACAGAGTGGCTAGAAGACTGTACCGTTATGCATGTTGTGAGCAGCTCTCGTGGTCTTTGCGCCAACCGGGAGTATAAGAGGGATCTTTGACGGAAGATGCTGCAAGAGAGGAGAATAAGTGTGCAGAGAGCGATGTTCTGTATCTCCTCGTCCTCCTCTCGCCCTCTTTCTCTAGCTTTCTGTCATTCGCGCGGTTTTTCATTTTCCGTCTCTTATTTCCTCCTCCCCTTTGGCTCTTCTCTCGCTCTTTCTTCCAACGAGCAAAAGAGCGATGGCTCTATGACTGGCTCGAATCGTTTGTAAACATGCTGACTGAGCATCCGCGTGCGTATGGAGTCAATTTTATTTTACAGTTCCAGGGGAAATGCGGAGCGGAATTCAGGCCCCCGAATTGTAGAGCGCGAGCGCCTCTCGTATTTTAAACGTAACACGTCAGCTTTCGATCTAATGAGAATTCCAAAACTCTCTCTCTCTCACTCTACTTTGTGCCAGCAGTCCTATGACTATACTTATTTCTCTCGAATAGCGGTTCGGAACGTTATTGATGCTTATTAGATCACTCGGAGGCCGGGGAAATAATGAATTCGTTGCCTCACGAGTCTGGAAAATGGTTTTCAATCGCAGCACTCAGATTCGAGGAAGGATTTTTGAAAATTTTAAAAACCTCGCATTTTTCGTTGTTATTAAACACTCAACGAAAGTTAGTTAACGACCTATTGGAAAATAAAGATAATCGTTTACGAAATAATGTCTGTGCGTTTAATTATCATTTCCTTTAGAACGGACGCCTCCTTGTTTGTTCGTTTGATTTTTTTAATAATATGACATTAGTTCGAATAGATGAAAATAGAATAATAATTGGTGGGAAAAAATTTGGGTCAGTGCAAAGAACTGTGATTTACTCAGTGCTCATCTATCATTCTTCTCGTTTGCCTACGAGTTCTCGGTCTTAAACGCATCAAATAAAATAGAAAGGGCGTGGCTCGAATAAACAGCGCTGCCACTCTTTTAGAACTCC
Organism: Venturia canescens; assembly: GCF_019457755.1. NCBI lineage: Eukaryota > Metazoa > Arthropoda > Insecta > Hymenoptera > Ichneumonidae > Venturia > Venturia canescens. The sequence continues at coordinate 8,932,758 of NC_057425.1, forward strand.
AAATACTGCTGCGTTGATCGATGATGAATTAAGAAGAGAAAGAGCGAGGGGGGGGGGGGGGGGGGGAAGAAAGAGTCATTCGATCATCATCAAGCACTGAATTCAGTGTGTCAACGATGAGTTACACAGCCTTAATGAAATCGTCATTCGAGCCGCGAACGCAATTATAACAGTCATCGGCGCCACTGACCCGTTTGTCATGGGCCACTCACTTCCGGTTTCGCTCGCTCGACCAGTCCTCATCGCCCTCGTTATTCGACACTTATATTTTTGCATAAGCTGGAACTGTCGACTCGATCGAATATTTTGAAATTAATAACTCAAGAACCGCTATTTTTAAAGGTTTCGAGTTCCATTATTTTTGAGATCAATTTTTCAGATGAAACCAGACGAAACTCCGAAAGTTTCGATGCCAAAGCAACGATTTTTTTCCTTGTTTTCGCACTTTCATTTGAGGACGTTTAAAAACGAATGAAAAAAATGTTTGATGCACGAAGAAAATTAATTTGGTGACACAACAATAAAGGATTATTAAAAAATAAAAAATTAGATTTTTAATAAGCCTCAGGAAAGTTTGGGAAAAAAGTGATTTACGGGAACAATTCGTCGTTTCCAGAGCTCCGAATGCTCGTTTAGTTCCCTCGAGTCTCGAGACAGTTGTACACCGAATCGGTAAATATAGGATCGGAGCGAAAAGTTTGAGGAAGATTTACGGAATTTAGTGTCCCATGGAGGAGATGGTGAGACAGGATGTTCGGTGTAACGGTTTGGCGGACGAAAAATTTGGTTTCTGAGGTCTATCTCCATGGCCTGCGCGCGTCTCGATGTGAATGGGGGCCAGCGGGTCTCTCAACCGAACCGAGAAACCGAGCGGTTTCTGTGCGATGCGGCAGCGAAAAAGGAGAACAAAAAGGAGCCGAAAAAAGCGATAAAAAACGGCCAAGAACGGAGGAGGAGGAAGAGGAGGAAAAATAAAACAAAGTTTATGTAGTTTCCGGGTTCTCGTTCACTACGAGACCGTTCCCAAATCCGCCCACGGAGATTTTAGAGAGAAAATCCCGTAATAATTAGGATAGGTTCGCGTGTGTTGCGTCAATGCTGTAATAATATCGAGTCCAACACCAGCTTCGAACTACGGAAAAAGAAAAAGATCGAATGATGAGAGAAAGAGAAAGAGAGAGAAACCTCGATATAAACATACAAAAAATAAATAGGCCGTTCGAAGTTGGAAGATGTCGACCGCGAGATCTCGAACAAAAAATCGTAAATCTCAACTTTTTGCCCTCTTTCTCTGAATGGTTTTTTCTCTCTCTCTCTCTCTCTTTTCTTATCAAGTATTTCAATTATCGGTTTTCGACAAGTAGGTCCATTGAGAAATATTTGTACAGGACCATGCCGGCCTGAGCACACACAAATCTCGAGCCTACAGTCATTAAAAATCGATTTCCAACGATATATTTCTCATTTTCAACGATCATTATTCAACGCCCAGAATAATAATAATAATAATAATAACCGCTTCTTGTGCAAGAGCGTGCACTTCAAACTTGTCTCAATTATGCTTGATCTACGATTTTTTCTAACGTCCCTCATACCTTGTGATGCACTATTTTTCTCCACAGTGCATTAGGAAAAAAATGTATAACCGTCAATCAATGAAAATTGATCGTGCTCTTACTGCTGTTCAATATCTTGAGATCAAATTTTATCTCTGTCCAGGCACTTAAAACAGGTCGGAACAGTTTTTCGAAATTTATTGCGACATCGAACAAGTGTAATCGTGCGTTTAAAAAATCTTTGCTTCCCCCCTCGAAAAAATCGATAAAATATCCGCAGCAAAAGCGTTCGTTTAATCAAAAACATTCGTTAATTGAGAAATTTATTAGCTCATCAATTGGCAGTGAAGAAAAAAAAAAGAAAAAGGCGAATAAAAGAATCTCGACAGCATGAAATGAGCTAAACAGTATAAATATCCTCGACTTTCAGTCTATTATATATATTTGCGGCGTATAAGTGGCCAACATTCTTCATCCACACGTCCATGGAGCACGAGACGTCCATACTAATGAGTTTGCATTCGCGAATCACAAATACGTATAAACAAATGTGTTTTTTCGTCCGTGTGTGCATGGACAGGTACGAGTAAGATGTAGGAACAGAGAGAGAGAGAGAGAGAGAGAGACGATCGGGCACAAACGAAAGGTACTTGGAACGAGAGAAATACCAGGGAGTAATGTTTGAACGTAAGAGCCTCGTATTAGTGGCTACCGAAGAGCATACAAACTCTCAGGCGGTCTGAGTGAGTGAGGGATCATGAAAAAAGAAAGAAAAAGCATGAAAGACGAAAATGCTCACACACACTTGTGACCTCACCTCTGACATAACAGTACACCGTGTCTGGCTGGTTTTCACACCTTTCTACTCCTCTACGTGGAGAACGATATCTCGAGAAGTGATCTACGAGAAAATGATTTACCGAATGAATTTCAATCCGGTGAGCGCGCAGACAGTTTCAATTGGAGCACATAATCTTAATCTCAGATTATCGAGATTCGTTTAAATGGAGTTAAAACATTTTCTGATGAATGATTACCGAGGGAATGCTGCTTATCTTTTGAATGAGATCGAGCCAACGAAAAACGGTATTTTGATGAATAACGAATTTTGTTACGTTGACACTAATTTTTCATTCCTAGCTCCTCCGAATTTAGCGCTTCAGGCGGTTTAACTTGTTTCGCATTTGCAGGGAGAATGCTCCGACGGAGGTTGAGGCTACCTCGAAAAATTGAGTGTAACAGTGAAAGGAAGCGGTTTTTTTTGTTTCTTAATGGACGAATTAATACACATCTCGTTACGTTTCGCCAAAAATGGTTCGCAACTGTAAATATTAGTGTGCTTCTTACACGGAGCAATAAATACAGTGGGGATATGACTTGGGATACAATACATAAGACGAAACGATATTTCAACCATGTATCGCATAGGGAGGTCGAAAAAAACGAGATTTAGAGCATTACACGAAGCAATCTTGGCAAGGATACGTGTCTGACTACACATTGACCGTGACCACTAATTTTACCGTTCTTTCGATGCAGATTCCTCGCTCACAGTAGCCCCCCCCCCCTCCCCCCCCCACCCATTCATCCTTCGCACTCTGCCGATAGCTTCGCTTGGAAAACTAGCTTCCGAAGGCGATTTTTATGATGTTTATAATGTACGAGAGCTTGACGTTTAATGGGGCTACTGCATGTGAAATATTGCCAGAATTAAATATTCGAACGCCTCGCTGCTGATACGGAAAAAGAGAGAGGATCGACACATCTTCTGCCATTACCCGAGGAACTTTTTCCATGTTGAATCCATCATTTTACAGCTACACGCACTCCCCGGGTTATTTGAATTGTAGAGGAGAAAAGTGTCTACGATTTGTTGGCTTTTGACGATCCGTTTAAAATTTTAAGAAAAATGGAGTCTGGAATTCAATTTTGATTTAAATCGTCGATGAAATTTTTTGACTTTCTCGCATTTGAGCATCATTCCAACCGCTCCGCTGCTCGTCTCTCCCTTAAGGAAGTTCACGCGAATCTAATCGAAATCGAAAATGCCAATTTTAAGAGTTGAAATTTTGAAATATGCTAGAAATACACAGCGTGCATCGCTGTTCTCGGAATTATTATAGGACCTACCGTCTAGTTGTCGAGAAAAAAATTAACGAAACTCTCATTTTTTGAAGGGTTGTACATGGCCTCTTATGGCAGACACACTTGCTGTGCGACCATTTGGATTTCATGAAATAGAATCCTCCCAACTTTGAAGAGCCAAAAAGGAGAATAAGAAAATATAATGTTTTTAGATATCAATGATGCCTTGAGAAAGCCTTGATGCCGGTGAAAATCACTTGGGAATGGAAAAAGAAAAACACTTGTTTGAGCCAGCTGGTTTAAAAAAATATGGATATATATAGGCATATAAATAGAAAATGGTTGTTGTCACATTTTGCTTGACGATTCAACTACGATGATTTTAACCGCTATCGGAGTATTAAAAATTTATCAATCTCAACAAATATGTTACACATAATTTTAATAATTACGAGAATAAATTTAATTCGTTTCTTTGATAATCAAAAGAGCGAAAAGTACAGTTGGTTTTTTGAATCACAAGTAACGCATGTTGTTCCTTAATTTAGTTATTAATAATCGTTTGAATTGCTCGATAAATCATAAGTTTATTCATCCATTCCCATGGGTAGCCCTCGGAGGAGTTCACAGCACTTAAATTTTATTGTAATTCGATTTCATGGTTAGCTCATACCATCGTGTTTCATAGCTGGGAGGATAGAAAATAATGAAAAAGAAAGGAGAGCGAGGCGGAAGAGTAGTCGATCAATCGAATTTTACGATAATCGCTCTAAACGCCGAGGCTTTTCTCTCCTGAGCGCAGTTATTTTTTTACCATACAGAAGAAGGCTCCGGGAAATGCCGGAGGCGAGTAGTGGGAGCGCATTTTCGTGCGTGCGACCCGGAGGAGAGGGGCGTTTGGGATTGAAGCGGAGCGCGCGGTGGTGGGGGGAAGGCGCAGAGCTCGTACGACCATTAAACGTTCTGCATTGTAGAATTTCCATAAGCGGAGAAGATTCGTCTCGTTAAAGGCAGTTTTCTGCGCCGAGTCTGCATATTAAAGCTTGCGATGGTCATTACGAGCGCAAAAACATCGTCAAGCATTTTTTCCTCTCATTTTCTTTCATTCTTTCTATTATTCTTGTCGCTATGAGTAACTCAAATTGAAAGAGAACAAGAGCACAATTTACCGTTTCTTCATAGAATATTGATTGCTCGTGAAAACCCGGTAAAGATAGTTATTAGAGAGCACTGTAAAGGTGGCGAGAAAGAAATGCGGCTTCGACGGTCATTCATCGCCGCTCGAGATTTCAGTGCGTGCGAGAGTGTGTGCGGCTCCCCACCGTGGTTAACGCAGTTGGCATCGGATCTGAAAAACTTGTGTGAACGCGTCGTTCACCGTGAGAACGACGAATCGGTTGGAATTTTTTGTCAGCTACATATGTAAAGTAGACACTTGCTCTACATTTCAAAATTCTGACTGACATCGGGCCGAAAAAATGAGTGATCCGCAGCCCGAAACGTTGCTCAATGCCTTTTTGAAGCCGCTCCCTATCCAAAAGATTCACGATCTCTATCGAAGCCTTCTAATGAAAACTTTTGCTTGCCCGCACGTTATTGTTCTCCGCGATGTCGAACGTTTTTCTTCGTCCTTTTCTGCGCTCGACTGCAGGACGTTTGAATAAATAATTGAATCGACGACAATATTGAGTGAACAATGTGGAAGGAAGAACAGACCAGTAGCAAGTAAAAATGAGGCACTGTTCTCTCGGGAGAATGCTAATGCAAAAGAGCACGCTCTGTCGCACGTTCGAGATAACCGTAAACTTATCTGTCTCCGTCTCTGTCCCTCCTCCTCCTCCTCGTGTATTTCCATACGTGTCTTTCATTTTTTCTTCCATTCTCTCTCTCTCTCTTTCTCGTTATAACCAAAAGGTTGAATCGAACATCAGCGAATTCCTGATGGTGAACGCCTCTCTCGTCGCGGTCACGTCTTCTCGAAGTCACAACGCGAGAGTGCGGGAGAGAGAACGAATCGGATGCGGAGAATTCGCGGCACCGTATAAAAGAGCCCCGAGCCTCTGGGAGCACATGCCAGGGCTTCTTTCTCGAATAGTCTGCAGATAGGAGACGAAGAACTTTCCTCAATTCTCGTTACTATTTTATTAATTTATCGAAAGGATAACAAAAGTACTGTGCGCTAAGAAATCACTAAAATCCACCCGCACCTTCGAGATAATCAGTCCTAAACATTTTTCATATTTTTTCAGCCACTCTGAGAATTCCAATCTCGTCATTGGTTACTCTCATCTACGATGATTATGATTTCATATTTTTATCAAGTTTTCAATGAAAAAGTAGCCAAAAACATGATTTCAAATAACTTTGATAACCTGCAGTGAAAAATTGATTTTTAGGGCTGCGAAAATTGCGAGCTTTCTAGAACTCAAAAATGTTCAGTATAATTTAGACAATTTGTTGTGGCTCGAGAATAAGACAAGAGTGTCTGTTCGCCCTGGGATTTCTAGAGGTGCATTTAGTCAGGTCTCAGACACTCTTGTATATTAGTCGAGAGTCTGGAACAGGTAGAACAATCTCAGTGGAGTTTATCTACGTATGTAAATGCTCGTTGCTCCACGAAGGATGTAACTTTGCTCGACGTTCTTCGCGATAATCCTGCATGTACGTGCGTACATACGCAACGATTCTACACTCGTGAATACTTTTCTCTTTTTCCTCTCTTCTTTATTCTATTTTCCTTCTATTTTTCCATTCTTTATCTCCCCTTTTCCCTCTTGCTCTCTTTTCCTCCATTTCCTTGCCTTTTTCTCATTCTCTTTAACCATTGGAAGCTGCGTGGATTTCTTAGCTCGAGCAGTCAGTAGCCCCCATAAGAATGATTATTTTCCATTTTTTCTTTTCCCCACTTTTTAATCCTCCTTCACTGCGAATTCCTTTTACGTCCACAATGAATTTTTCAAATACCAGGCAAGCCTAAGTACCTTTTCGCTTTATTCCGACTGCCTCAGAACGCCATTACCATGCATGAAAACTAAAAAAAATAACAACAACGAGATAAAAGAAAAAGAGAGAAAATATGGGCTAGAAACAATGAGACCTCAAGAGTCTCGCTTTACAGTCCGACTTCTAATAACTGGAAATTGCGATTTTTCATTTCACAAGATTTTTCAATGAATCCTCACGCTTATTGAATCTATCGTGGGATTCTCGGAAAGATGAAAACTGCCGTTTCCACATCCCTGACGAAATGACTCCATCGGAATTATTGAAGCACGTTTTCGAAGCTCTTTCCCCATTTCGACGTACGCTGATCGTCGATTCCTTTTTTCCTCGCATAATTATCCATTCGCATCATTATGCACGGTGTTACTGAAACGTTTGTCATTAAATATATGTGTTTTTCGAAAGCAAATAACAAATTGAAGGAAGATCGAGCATTTGAGTAAAAGTGCGTAATTAAGGGGGGAGAAAAGGCAGAGTCTTTTACAGCGAATAAGAACTAGGCCGGTTTCGTATTTCTCGTGAGTGGATAGCTCGAGAATTGCACGTCGTAACGGTCCAGTCATCAGAGGCTATGTAGTACGTACACGAGAGCTCGGTGGTTTAGTATCCGCGAGTTTTGGTAATGTGGGCCGTGCGCACACTCCCATGAGCATACATAATCCGTGACATTCGTCACCGTTACGAGAATATAATTAAGCAGTGAGAATGGATGAAGAAGTTTAGCAGAGAAGCAGCAGATGAGGAGAAGGAAACAAAAAATAAAAGTCGACGCGTTTGAGAGTCCCGAAACGATGATTTCGGCTGCAGCAGTAGCGCAAAGAGTACAACAAAATAAATACAAGAAGAAGGCAGGGGTTTGTTGAAAAAAATGAGTGAATTATGAGGCCAAGAAAAGTACGAGTGTGCAATAAATTTTTTTCATACCCACTGCCCTGACTGCATAAAAAGTGAGTTTATACGAAAGATTATTTAATTTAAATGCAGCCTCTTGGATTGCGTGCATTTGCATCATGCGTGAAAGATCTTTCGCACGAGAGACTCTTGACTCAGTGTATACACATAGCTATGAGAATCAATATGTATGTGTGTTTATAAATAAACATATGAATATACGCAGAGTGTATATAATAATAGTTAGCTTCTCGAAACACAGAATACACGAACTAATTAAAGCTACAAGAGGAGAGTTGTCCGCTCTTCGTGGTGAACATATCTTACTCGTTGAATCTCCCTCTCGTGAGAGTGCCGAAGAGAGGGTTTCACCCTCTCCGCTCAGCTCCGCCGTCGTTCCTCCTCTCGCATGGAAACGTACCAGGGAGCCCTTATTCAACGGGTGTTACTCTCTAGTCTCTCAGAACGTCATTAAGGCGTGTGTAGGTACTACGCACACGGTTTATTGTGCAGGGAAAAAGAGAGGGAAGAGCGAGGCTCCTCACTCGTGTTTTCTTCCCGAATATAATTACAGACGCTCGAGTCTCATCCTCGCTTACTGCTTCTTCAGGGTTAATTGCCACGGAGAGTACGTGCTACGACGATCTTAAATTATATAGCAAAAATTCGTGATACTGAACTGATTACCCGAGTCTATTCATATATTGCAGGATCAACGTTTATATAGAGGGCGTCCACAGGATCGAAGTCGCCGAGATCGCTCGAGTTGGAAAGTTCAACGGATTCTCTGGAGGGCTGAGTTCGAGGGGATTTTTCTCCGCGATGCGGCGTGCTCGAGTTTTTGGGGAATCTCGTTGGGAAAAGGTGATCGAGGGCACTTTGCGCTTCTTTTTTTTCACGCGGGGAAAATCGATGCTGATCAGCATCGCATTAACATCGCGTTTGTATAGAATTTTGACCTTAACTTTCCATCTCCGAAATCAGGGAATCGAGGGCAGTTGGAGGTGAACGAAAACAACTTTGCGGACACCCTGTTTACACGGAAAGCTCCATCTCTATGCGTGCAATGTTTAGTTGCACTGGCAAACGTCTCGCGTCGACGGTCTCCCTTCTCAAGGTCTTCTGTATTCTCATTTCCCTTCAATTAGGTCGCAATTCTCCAACGAAAGTCCCCCCACCCACCGCTGAGCTATAGCAAAAAAGCGAAAGCTTGCGATATAAAAAATCAGAGGCAATTAGTCACTAATTATCATTCGAGCCTCGAATATATACAAATTAAATGAAATACGAAAGAGCATCAGACAAACGTGTTATTTTTATTTATAGCTCTGATGCCCAGTTTTTAACTTACTTGGAAGTAATTAATTGATATGTACGGACAATTAAGGAACTTCATTAGAACCGACCGACAATTACGTTGGAGTTTCCTCTCACATAGTTTGTTCAATAACACGGGTCAACACAAAATTTGACGTTGACATTTAAGTATGAAATTTTGGTAGATTGGATAATCTTTGAACGAAAAAAATGACATGCCATGAAAAGTCTGCTTTTGTATGCAGGAGAACGTTTGAACGATATTTTTGAAAGTCAGTGATTTCAATGTTTATTTTATGATAAAACCATGACCCTGAAGTTTGCAACGTTGGAGTCCGACGAAATGATTTGAAAAAGCCAAATTAATTAAAATTCTTATGAAAACATGAAAATGAGTATTATTATTTTAACTATGACAAAAGCAAACTTTATATGAAACGAGGATATTTTTTCTTCGTTTTTGTGCATAATTAACCACAAAATCATTAAATGAATTTTAGAACAAACAAAATGTTTTTTGTCGAGTCGTGTAAATAACTCAAAAAATTCATTCTTCCAAGATTCTCCACAGTCACTGAAACTAATCTAATTTTGACTCTTATTTGCGTACTTCTGAGTCATTAAAATAATCCTGAAATGACGCTTTGAATAATCTCCTCTAAATCTCCGCTGACCATAACTTTCTTGTCATCAAATATCGATCTCATTCTAAATGGAACATTGTCTTATTATATTGGAAGTGAACAGCGGAATAAAAGTAGGACTCACGTCGCGTAGAACGAAGAAGAGTCCGGTTGATGAGACTCGATGCAATGAGGCAATTCACAGAGTATCGAGTTCCTTTAACGTTTTCTCTCTCTCTCCCTTTGCGGAACGCATCCGAAATGTTGTAACTCATTTGCGGTTTTCATTATTGGGTTACAAGGTCATGGATGTTACCGCATCATGTATCCCAGCATGGGCAGTTTAACGCACTGTTTATGTGGATACTATCGTTGGTACATTTCTTCGGAACTACCATCGTATAATCGTCAGCATCATCATCATCATCATCATCAATATTCTCTCGATCCCTCACTGGGATGAAAATTCCCCTCGTTCTTCTCCCGCAACATCATTTTTTTGTCCTCATTCAACAAAAATGTATACATTTATCGTGTCTATATGAATTACGTGTGCGAAATTACGCAAACTGAACTTTGACCATTATTAAATGACCTCATACAGAGCCAATCAGGAAGCGATTATTTTCGACATTCTCAATTCGAGAGTCAATATTTTAGTAACGGATACATTCAACAGGCGATTCGAAACTGTTTCTTGAATGATAAATGCTTTGAGGATTTTGCGTTGTATCGCGTACGCAGATGATGAAACAGGCTCCGGAAGATGGTGGAGCACGATAAAGGGGTCAGAATTACGATGAAAGATTATGCGGCGTTAAATAGTAATCAAAATAAATGAGAAGTAAAAAACGTTTTATGATTTTCGTGAATTGAATAATGACAAAGAATATACGGGACAGTTTGTCACGCATAATTGCTCCATGATTTCTGGCACACGATCCACGTATAAAGGACTCTCTCGCGAGTATGCTGATGCTTCTGTCTTCCTTCGATCGCTCAGCACGAAAACGGCTACTGCCTTAAATGGTCAGCACTGTGCAGAACTATACAGCTATGAGTTTGCAATAAGCGGGAGAAGAGGACGAAAGAAAAAAAGGTCTCAGTGCTCCTCGTACACGTGTGCTAGAATGCTCCTTTTGAGGATTTCTTGCCCTCGTGGCTCGCACGATTTTTGTCCTTCATTCATTTTTTTCATCTTCCCTCTTTCTCCTCTTCCTCTCGCTGCTTCATACACATTCTCCAAGAAATCTTCGTCAGCAACGAACATTCGAAATAAAAAGAAATATACTCTCGACGGATTGACAGACGGACGAAATACCAACGAGCAGGATACGAGAATAAGTATTCGAGGAGCAACCAAACGAGCGTTCTTACCGGTATGAAAATAGAGGGAAATGGAGGAGGAAGTAGAAAAAATGTCGACATCATTTACAACAGTCGCTTCAAGAGTTGTTTTCAGTGCCACTCCATTTCAATTTTTTCATCAAATCATTTTTTTTGCTGTTTATTTTTCTCCCTCTTTTCCTAAAAATTTGAAAAATCTAAATATTTTATTATCAAAAATTCTCTGTTATTTTGCTTTAAATAAATTCTTACTGTAGATTCGATGGATCGTTACAGTTTTTATTTTCGTTTTATACAATGGAAAATTTCGATTCAGCCACTTTCTGCCAAAAAACGGTTCAATCCTTGTTTTTTATAGTTTCTAAAAATTGACCTCAAACTCGTAATCGGTAGCATGATGTCATATCTAATTTTTGGCGTACTCAATATTTCTTAATGGATGAAAACAGCGTAGGCACTGAAAACTGGTTTCATTAATGATTCCGTACGTTGAATTTTATAAATGTCAAGTTTCTGAGAGTGGAATCTCTCCCTCTGTATTTAAGATTCGAGCACACACACACGATTGCCTATAAATAAAAATAACCGTACAGCCAATGAACTGTAATTCAATCATTTTTTCTCTCATTTATAAAGAATACACTGAATTCCTGAGTTTCTATAAATACAATGAGTGACTTTAAGTCGTTGCCTTCTTACAAATATGGACAGATTTTAGCCATGGGCACGTGTGCGTATGAGCAATGGCCAGAGAGCGATTTATTGTGTTATATCGCAACGAGAGAATCTCGAGGAAATTCTAAAGTCTTGTCTACACATTGAGACTGTACGCGTGCGTGTGTGTGTGTAAAACGAGTGATCATATGTATGTATATATGATAAGAAATAGCGATGAATAAGTCTCGAGCTCTCGGGACGAGAGTCGGACAAGAACTTCTGGATCGAATCGCTCGGCAGGATATTGCATGGGCAGCCCGCGAGCCTGACATTTACGTAGATCATTCCTTTTATTTCGCAAAGCTGCTGGGCGGTCTCGGGGTCCAAAAAAAGGGAAACATTGAATAAAAAGAAGGCACTGGCAGGCAAAAAGTAAGAAGAAAAGGTACAAAAATAAATGATGTGTCCAGTCACGTGATACGAATTCGCGTCAAGTTACGAATGAAGGTCCTTCGTGTGTTCATAGGAGAAGAAGGAGGGGGAAAAAATGGAAAGAATCCGGTCTGAAAAGGACGTTCATCCCTTGTCATTGTCGAGCAGGAACGAGGATCGTAAATTTCCGTGGAGTAGAATTTCGGATCTAGTTGAGAGAGAGAGAGAGAGAGAGAGAGAGAGAGAGAAGAGTCTCTCGAAGGATTCGCGCGGTGTCCTCAAAGAGTTCTTGAGATTTTATTCCGACAGGAACACCAGTGAAGTTTATTCGAAAGGGTAAATAAATTCTTTGTCGAATAATCGTTAAGATGCGAGAATCTCGTTTGATTTTTATTACGAATTATCGTGATTAGAGGCATCATCGTTAGAGGAGAAGAAAATTCACGGATGAGTTGAGAATCCATCAAGTATAATAGCGTCGGAGATGCGGATTATGGTTTTTTCTATTTCATTTTTTTTCTACAGCCCCCCCCTCGACATTTTTCTCCCTTTTCGTAATAATTAGTATTGTTGGAGTATGCAAAAAGTCTATTATTCGCTTCATTCAATTTATTCGCTTTATTACAGGAATTAAATATGAAAGTACGTGTGTGCGCGCAGGCAGAGCAGAGAAAATGAACGGTAAAACGCTCACTCCCATGGCAATCATTTCATATCGTTCAATTAACCATCTGCTTGATTAATCAACTCTGTCGATGCAGGACCGAGATATACGGAAGAACACACCAGGGGTAAAAAAACGGACCAAAAGCTCGTGCATATATTTTTAAATATGCGTTAGCTTCTCGCGCCTTAAAGCGGAGGAATGGATTATGCATTCCCACATAAAATGCTCCATTCAAGGTGCATACACAGTTATAATAGTTAGCATATGCTGTAACAAAGTTTCATGCGCATTTACATAATTTTCTAATTTTTTAAACACACAAATAACGGTGCAAATGCACAAATGAGTGTTGGAACTTTTAGTTCTGGTTCACCTTCGAATCTACTCTAGGGGAAAGTGGGGTAATTCCGGACGCGGCGTAAACATGAACACCGCAATATTTTTATGTTCCGAAACCCCCACGTTTACGCACTTGAGCTCGTGCGATAGATTGTACGAGACGGGAATCGAGGTATTCTCGTCGAGGTGTAAAATTTCGTACATTTTTATGTAATTTTTGCCTTTAAAATGAATTGATGAAACTACTAAACGGTTCCAGTGTTATGGAGAAAATAAATGAAAATCCTCGTTCTATATGAATTTCATAAACGCAGTTCAAACTTTATGGCTTTTCTCACCGTTTTTTAACTGTTAATTAATTCGTAAAATTTCGCAGTTTGGGGTTATTCCGAACGGCTTTTTAGGAGAATTCCGGACTATTGAGTGCGTAACTAAAGTCGTGGGTGATGTGAGAACAAACAAGTTATTTTTCTTTTGAAAAATATGAAGATCCGCCATCCAAAGGCTGGATTATGTGAATCGAGTGTGAAATGTGAGCTCCCAAAGTCGCACAGGCGAAAGTACGAGTGGAGTACGAAATTTAAATTATCCTGGGAATTACCCCGAAGGTTCGGGGCGAATCCGAATTTTCGGAGTGTTATTTTTGGCTCAAAATCTAGCAATTTTTCTTATCTATCAGTTAAAATTTACATCGGAAATCGTAAAGAATAAATCAAATAGTAAAATACGTTGAAAATGAACTTTGTGATTTCATAACGTGGTTCGTTATTAATAAATTTCCCTTGGACGCTCAGAATTGCCCCAACCCCTTATTCTGACGTTTCCGAATAACCAAAACACACTCCGTTCTTCAATTAGCAAAGGGCGCAAGTCTCGTCAATCGAACCACTGCCATTTTTGTTGCTATTCAATACCGCGATGTTTGTCTATATCTATAGAAAAATACACGTTGTCGAGGATGCGTGCATCGAAGTGGTTGATAGAGTCAAAGGAAAAGAGGCACGTACGAAGGGAGTGCGCGGAGCAAGTGTAAGGGAGCGAATAGTGGAAAATCGTAAATCTAAATAATTGACAGTCCATGCGAGAAAAAGATAAAGAAGCTGGTAAGATTGCTGAGTGCGATAGGCCTTAAAGAAGCTACTGGAGTATTATACTCTCTCGAATATCTAATGCATGTTCTTTGCGCCCCGTGTATATCTGTAGATGCTTATATTTATAACATATTTATGTACGTCCGCATAATACAGGTATAGATTGTTACTAATGACTTGGAAACTCCTGACACACACCTGCGTATACAAGGTGTCCTTGAATCCGAGCTCGGTGGCGTCGAAAAATGGGAATTGATAAGCTCCGAGGGGAAGAGCGTTGCGCAACTTTTCTCTGGAAGGTGCATCCTCGAGGAGATTCTAATGGATGACAGTTATGGCCAATTTGGAGGACGGATAAGGAAGGAGTGGAGGGCGCGTCGTCCACCACTGAGCGATCAATCTTATCAGCGTGGCTGGCTGTCTAACAAATGGATCGATAACTCGGGAGAAGGATGCATCGGAGAAAGAAATCGGTGAGGGGAGATTCTCTGTCGGGATTTCGCGCTCCTTCGTACAGACTCGCAAGGGATCGTGATATTCTCGACACTCTGTAAATAATCATGATTATGATAATCGTTGCTTTTATCATGATCTTAAACGCTCTGGGTAACTTATTACTCGGTATCGATTGGTTGCCGAGCAAAGTGGCTTTTCTGCTATACCATATTTACGATAAATGTTGTTATTGGAGCATTAAACTCGCAAACTGCTGCATAAACGCTGAACAGGCGTCTCGGGATTATGGAACGTGGAATTGTAAATTGCGATAAGGGCCTACGGGCGCGTTCGTTGTGAATTTGTACAAAAGGTTGATCGGAAAATGGTCGGATTAATGAATCGTAATCGCTCCTTAATTCAGACTGCAAGGGGAGCGATTTTACGCGTAAAAGCGTCCAGTCGTAATCCTCGAATTCAACTGCGAAGCTTTTTATATTCGTGAACGTCTTTCCACTTCTGTTTCTCTCCGCGAGGCTCCTGTTTCGCTACCTCTTTGGAGATTTAATGTAAAACTTGTTACACGCTCCGGCCTCGAGTTATACAATCTCGGCGAGGTCCGCGCTGCGTGTGTAAACTTTTGTAACACTCCGATTTTCCGGTCTCTCGCTTATCTACCCTCGTTCTTTCGCTCTGCTCTCGCCGCGGCGGAGATCGTGCCCAAGCGGTGGATCGACAACGCTATAAAATTTTTCAACATTCGAGTAAAATGGAATCGAGAAGCGTTTTCAAGGCTGCTGATCACTCTCCAAGGTTCTCGCCGTTGTTATTATCGCCCCCGCATCGTTGTCCTTGTTCCACGGAAATGAATGATTGCGGAGGTTCGGCTCCTCGTGAGGTTTCAATTCCCACAAGACATCGGCGCAGCACGCGGAAGAACGCGCTCATGATTTTCCGGGATCGAGATCCATCGTCCCCCGTCGCGAGCTCCGTATCAGGTGTCGCCGTTCTCGCAGAACGTACCGCGCGCCACCTAACGTTGGCGTCGCTTATTAACTCCGCCGCGCGCGCGAACCGAGCCTCGTGCGCGGATGCTTTTCCCTCGGCCTTTTCTCCTCCCTCCGCGGACCGTTATCGAAGCGAACAGTCGTAAACGGTTTAACGAGGACGCCGTATGATCGCGGGCCTCCGATATGAAGCTTGGGAACGAGCTTGTAACGAGGCACGCGCTCCTGCGAGTGAACCGCAGACAATTTATCCAGTCATCGAGGGCCCTCGATCCGGTACCAATATACTCGCGGGGACTAGTACGATCCAACTTTTATGCAAGCGCGCAAATATCCACGCAGGATCGCGTGCCCGAGCCTCTTAACGTCCGGTCCCGATAAATGGATATTCAAATGTACATCGCGCAGCGGCCACTCAAAACGCTAATTTGTTCATTGAAACATCAGTTTTATTGATGAGCAATAAAGCCGGAAAAATCAGATTCCAAACACGCTATGTTTTCCTGTTATTCCCCTTTCTTAAGTAATAAAAAATCGCTGAAGAAAATCCAACAGAGTTGCGAGGCGATGACAGATCAGGAAATCCGAATCAGGCATCAGCTGCCCGGCGCGAAAGATCGATCCGTTATATAAATATATATTTATCGATACTTAAAGAACTACTCAAGATCGAGGACGAGGTCGGAGCTAAATCCACCGTGAAACGGGGCCATTGCATCTTGATTACTCCTCGGCATGTGATACACCGCAGCGATCAAATGTACCGCACTGTCGAGCTCGCGCCCACGCCTTTCTTTCACATTCAGACGAGATCCGTCCGAAGCTGCACTCTATTCGGCCTTAATATTTACAGATATTCATTAAAAATCATGGAAAAAGGAAATGATTTTACAGTTACAGAGTTAAATACTTTAGGCTTGTTGGTTTTTTATATATCATTTACTAGGCTGATATTTTTCATGACGTAACGAAGGACTCAAGTCGAAATAACTCTGCTGAGAATCATTCCATCGAGTTAAAAATGGCATATAATTTCGTTCTTTATGATCCAACGTGCTTCGATCACATTTCAAATAATTACTGACATCACTAAAATAGTTTGGGCATAAAAATAATAACGAGAATAGCCGAGGAAGAGTAGGAACGAGAAAAAAAATAAAATTTCTTCGCGACTCGTCGATGCAGATCGACATCAACGGTACCAACACTGCTCCCAACAATGTCCTCGTCGTTCCGCTTTGAGGAACCCTTGCAACCGAGTTAACTTCGTCCTCTCAATTAAAGTTCACAGATTTTTACGTTTTTTTTGTCGAATTTGTAAAAACGTCGAATTCATTTACAAAAAATGATATTCAGTTATCACAAAAAACGGGTTCCTTCGAAATTTCATTTCTGGACTTTTCGTAAGATTCGAGAAAAAAAACGCAGCGAATTTTCTTACTGACGTTGGCTTTCGCTGCCTTCCACGTGCTCTGGATGTCATCGAGTGGAAGTGAACTTGACTGCGCACGAGACTATCTCATCGAAGGCGCTTTGATTAGAGTTTTCATGAGCACTTCACCATCATCCTCGATCATAACAAGTTTTTTGTATTTTTAATATTTTTTTAGCGAATTCTCGATCCATGAAAAAGTTGGAAGTTATCAGGAGGTTCGAAGATGATTGCGGCCATAAAATGAAGTTGTTAAAGTCGAGTGAATTAACCGAGTCTCGCGCAATGGCGAGTTAATTGCGAGAGGAAAAAATAGCCTCGGTTTTTTTGGGCATGCGTATCAACAGCAGCAAATAAATTCGTAACTTCCGGTGGTTGAGGAAAAAAACGCTCTACGAGAGCGCACGAAGGGGAATTTGCGATGATGCGGGGAGTGTACCAGGAAAGAAAATGTGGAAAAACGAGGAAAACTGTTTATTATTATATGCCATGAGTTCAATCTTACTATGTGCGGCTTCGAGTCGACAAGTTTGTGAATAAAAAGACTTTGCGAAGGAAGAGGAGAAGCGAGACACGAAACACCTGTGCGGATGGGGACACACGAGAGCGTGGAGTACGAGCAGTTTCCGCCTTCTCATTACAATCCACTCTGCCCCATTCTGTTTCGTCCTTTTTCCTCATACCATTTTCTCCACATAGAAAATCTCATTCCATTTTCCACTTACATTCTGAGAGCATTCGCTCTTACCGCGTACTACGACAATTTTCCTGTCGTGTCGTCATTTTGATTGACGCCTTTTCTCCATTCGCAACAAAGATGCAAAGTGCATTTTCAGCGGATGTGATTCCGTCCGTGGTGGCGTGTCCAATTAAACAAATGTGTAACAAAATTTTACATCTTCGAACCCTGCATTCCTTTCAGTTTGCAATTTTATTGCAGGATGAAGAGATCGAAAGAAAGGAGCCAATAAACGATTATCCGAACTCGTTTCTTCTCAATTTCCCTACAGATTTCAATCATGCGAGAGTTTCCATTTTTCCTGAAAATTAATCGCTTTATAATGAAGTTGGAAAAAGTTTAATTATACAATCGATAATCACGGCAAAAAACGGCTTCTTTCCTACGCGTTAATCAGCTATTTCAAAAATTTCCGATTATAATACTTGGACAAAAAAAATATTCAAAGTGCTTTTTCATTCGATTATTGCGCGTTCCTCCTCCCGATCACTTTACAGCTGTGTAATTTGATGCTGTGATTGCGAAATTACTCTATATTTTATCCGGACGTGAACTCTTTACGGATGGATATTAATTATCGAGGGAGCATATCCTACGGGGACGTTTATCACTTTTTCAGAAGTATCCGTACGTCTTTTTATGAATTCGTCTCACTTGCTCATCATTCCACCTTTCTTCGCTATCTCTTGTGATTCGTTTCTCGCTGATTTTACCTCTTCCACTCGTAGAATTTTACCTCCGCTAGAAATCTCATTCCCTATATATTTATATATATATATATATATATAATGCACATAGAAAAATTAAATGCAACCGCACGCGGAGCTTGTGGAACGGAAGGGTCGGACACGCGGCCATTGCAAATTGCTTGCGATTAATTCGTCGCACTCTCTCAGTGGATTGCATTGCCAAGAAGATTTTCACTCGAAGAACCGACGGGAAATTAATCTCGTTTTTTCTTCCCAGTCCAGAGGAATTTGCCGAAATTCCGTTTTTTCATCAGCTTCTCAATTGATAACGTTAATTTCGGTTATTATTTTCCTACGAGCTATTTCTAATGACTATGATAAATTATTCCATTGTACTTTCTCAATTTATTAATCGAATTTATGAAAAATTTAATTGGCTGGAAAAATAATTGTAGAAGAAACATAATAAATTTGGCGGGTAAACTTTCATGATGTGAATATAAACGTAAGAGCGAGTACAAAAAAAAAAACGTTTTCGTTTGTATGTTGAATCGCTATTAAAATTTATATTCCCGGCCACGTTTCAGCGTGCTCGAGGATTTTCGTTACTCGATAACGCATCTCGGTTTCAAGGAGCCGCGCTCCACGGTAATGAACTTCGAGTTATTAGATACTAATTGCCTCCAATGTGTGAGAAACTTCGTCCTTTGTCTGGTCGGAATGAAATATAGTATTATACAGTAGAACTGGTTCAACGTGCTATAAATTCTGTCCCTATATTGGGCGTTTCATTCCGAAGGTTCGAATGTTCCACATTCCGTAAAGCAGTCCTGCCGAGCTGACCATGGCGATTCGGCGAACAATTGGCCGTGTGGAATCGATGGGAATATTTCGAAAATTTATTTTCGCACGAAACTATCGACGAAAATCCTCAAAGAAATTGGCGAACTTAATCGATGCGGAGACGATCGACTCAGAAGGCTTTATATCGTTGGATGCGTTTTCCCCGAAAGCCGCATACCCGTACGAGTAGAACGAGAGGGAAAGAGGCGAGATATGAAGAAACGTGAAAAAAAATGTGCAACTCTCGCACGGGGAGTGACTTCCGCGCGCCAAGAGACCGATCTAACAATCGCCGTCTCCCTCGCTCTTCTCTTTTCTCTCGGTGCTTTTTTGCATATTATTCTTATTGCATAACGGACATTCAATTATAATGAGTATAATGGATGCGAGATTACAGGACTCACGTGGGTGTAACGCATTGGGAGATTTCATGAGAGCGTTTTCTCTCAGTTTTTTAATAAAATTTATTCTTTTTCGTGTAAAATTGAGAGTGCGAGTCGCTCGGTTCGCTTTCCCATTGAAAAAAAGAGTAAAGTGATTAAGCACAATGAGGATAAGGGAATAGCGAAGGAAAGACGACAAAAATTGCAGTACAGTTAGGTATTTTAAAAAACGTGCGTCTGACGCAAGTGCGACACGAATTCTCCCATCGCGTTTTATTCCTCTTTTCGCTCCCTTATTTTTCATAATATATCCTCCGATATAATGGCGTATCCCGCAAGCCGAGAAATCCGGAGAATCTCGACGATTAAGTGCGACGGTGTTCTCTCGCTCGCTCGCATGGAAGCGCAATTGTGCGGCGTGTGATGTTTATGCGAAGCGTTTTCGAAGCGAAACCAGCAGACGGCGAGGAGCGGCGGCGGCGGGGGGGCTCAGAGTCTACGGAGAAGCACGTGTCACGAGGGGAACTCGAAACTAAATGTCCCGGGGACGAGGAGTCTTCCACGGGATAATTAATCAAAAATACGAGACAAAAAGTCGAGTAACTAGGGAAACGAACACAAGAGAAACGGTATAGTTAAGAATCACGAAGGGCGGGGGGGGGGGAGGAGGGGGGGATGAGAAAAAGATTGTGTAATTAAAGCGCGATACGGAAGTGGTAGCGGGTGGACAACGGTCACGCTTCATGCCAATTTAACTCGAAAGAGGCAGCACGCGCGGTCAACCTTGGGACGCGGTTTGCGCGCTTCAGGAACATTCATAGCCTTTCTCATTGCCCGTAACTCTATTCGCTCATCTGTTATCCTCCTCCTTCTCTTTCCCATGGATTTTTTCTATCCGGCTTACTCGGCCAACTGTCGTATCGAAAGGACAAGATGGCTACTCGCTGCGAGGAACAGCGAAAGACTCTAAACGTTGGTGCGAGCATGCACGCACGCATCCTCGACCGGGGCATTCACGTGGCACTCGGCTTCCGCGATCAAACGGCCTTTGTCAACGGCCGTTACCTCTCTCGTTCTCTCTCTCAGGCTCTCGAGCTCCTCGCGAAAGAGGCGTTATAAAAGTACAGAAGAATAGAATTGCGCTTAAGAGCGATTACTCGCGGCGTATGTGTGCGCCGTAGAGACTTCGCACGCTAATTCTCTCGTCAGTTATTCCACGGCCGCGTTTATTCGATCGTAAATCTTAGCTCGAAGTGCTGCTCCGGGAGGAATAAAATCTTCGGCGTTAGGATATATGAACGATAAAAATGTAAGAAGGTGAAGAGAAATGGGATATGCGCGCGGCAGAGAAGAATCGAAGGAGTGCCGATGAGAGGAACGAAAGTAGGTCCGTTATTGTGTCCGAGGGGAATATGCGGCAACCTCGAACAGCTTCGATAATGGATCCTACGAAATGGCGCGTGTTTTCCAGATATTCGGTCAGCCATTCCACACAGAGTGTGGCTTGTAGAAAACAAGGCGAAGACTCCTCGGGACGCGAACTGGCAGAAGCCCCAACTCGGAGCAAAAAGGAGAGTAAAGGGACGTCGAGATTCCTGGTCTTCTTCTCCAGACCCCTTAACACGACCGTTCATGCGTAAAAGATACGCGTTCGAGAGAAACATGGAGGGGAGGATGGGGTAGATGATGAGCGTTTTATTATTAGACGGCTCGTGAAGTCGCGGCGAGTGTTGTGCGAGAACGAAGAAATTGACGAAGAGAAAACGTGAGAAAAGAGGCGAAGTTGCGTACGCATAAATGTTGCCGCGAGTACTGGCTACGAGTGGCTCCGTTCTTGCATGAACCACATGGCAAATAGCTTAGACAGGAGAGTTATGCAGCAGCAGCAGCAGCAGCAACGCATCGATTCGCAGAGTCGCCCTTCTCCCGAAGAGAGCAGCCTCATCCCCGTAGAACAAAACTGGCTCCAGGAGCAGTCTCTTCTCCGCGCGACTCGAGCGCGCGGGACCAGTTTATTACCGGCGGCATCATCCGGAGAGTCCGCACACTCCAACGGAGGAAAAGCAGCAAGCAAGGTCGTTGGCACTGCGTGTCCCGACCTTGAACGACCTTGAAATGAGCGACGTGAAAGAGCCGCTCTCCGAGAGGGGCGTTGAGCCACGCGCGCTCGCTTGCACAGTTTGGTCACAGATGCGAGGAAGGAGTCGAGTGTGGATGTAGGTGACTCGTGGCGTGGTCCTTGCAAAATCGTCAGCTCGTGCATGGCTTCAAGTTGTTTCCTGCTAGATACCAAAATGACAACGGAAAATGGCCGAATGTTACTTTTAAGGCATTCGGTCTCTGAGCTCCAGGAAGCAAACGGGATTCGAAAGTCCATTTCGATGACGTAGCAGCCAATGAGAAAAACTAAACTCTTTCTCGTTCCAATGCAGTTTGCGATAGTCCAATTAGAGGCTTCCATAAATTCGGGCGCGGAAGAGCGAATGGCCTAGCGATCGGGAGAGGTTAAAGCCCTTTCGTGCTGAAGATTGGTTCACACTCGAGTGCGTCAGGCAATGATAAGGCTTCGACTAATACCGTTCACAATATTCTTAGACACCTGCCATGCCTCCGCGCTCATTTCACATACGCGCTGCTCACTCAACGCATGGGTCATTGGCGTAGTGTCTTCGACGAGAGAAAATACCCGGCGGAAAAAAGGAAGGAAGGGAAAAGGGGGAAGATGCAACGAAGAACTCGTTAAGGCTCGATGAGAGTGCTACGGGAGAACATGCTCGCGGATCATGCTCTATCCGTGTAGACGAGAGTTCTGTACCGGGGAGCACAGCAGAGGATCTTAATTGCACCGATTACGTATTTGCATCGGAGTGCACCCTAAGGAAATCTTGTGAGACCGATCTAGTTGGATGCTGGGTAAGCAAAAGGACAAGTTGTTCGTATGTGGAGAGGTGTGTGCGGCTGAGCGAAGGAACGAAGGAAAGGGAGAAAGGCAAGAAAGGGACTGCGGCTGGATGGAGAGACGGCGCACCATCTTCACGCTTCCTCTTGCGGTTGCCCCGAAGGGAATTCAAATCCACATGCATCTTAACAGTTGAATAAAGAATCTTCCATCGACGTACTGCAAATAATCAACATCTGTTGCAGTTGCTTCGCGTGTATTAATTATGTTACAGAGAGAGAGAGAGGGAGAGAGCAGCGCTCGAGGAAGAAACATAAGCAGGAAACGGCCGCTTTGAGTCCTTCGGCATTGGGAGGCCATCAAACGAATTAATTACTCTTCGAGTGCATTACGGGACCATACGTCGTTGAATGTCGAACGCAGGATCTTCAGAGAAGAATTTAAAGAGTCGGGCAAAGTGAATTCGCTGCCCCGTGAAAAATCGAAGCATGCTAATTCTAACTAATAACCGTTTGATCCTCGAGAGTGCAACACGAACCGTAAAACTCCAGTCCGAAGAGCCCGACAACGTTCGGATCTCGAGGGAAACTGGACTCGCTTGAAAAACATCACACATACACACACACACGCGCGCGCGTGGAGAGTCTGCAGTAGCCATCGGAGCAGTTTCCCATACGCTAATATCACACGTAAAATCGCACAGATTTCCGGATGCTCGCGCGGGGCCGCCTGTCCAAGATCAAGAATCCGTTAACCAGGAAAATTCTTGTTTTCTGGTAGAAACGACGAAGGAAAATTTTTAGTGCAATGCAAGACACGCGTAAGTATAATCTTTGTTAAGTGAATACAGGGTGCAAAGGATCTTCCAGGAAGCGGCGCACGAGTATGAGGAAGAAAAAATGGTTAAAGCGCACAGCCCTTTGAGAGTGCCAGGCAGCAGAAAACGCCGTTGTACCGCGGTGTTTATAGTTGCTGGGTTATTACGAGGTAGAGCGATAGAGCCTGCGAGATGTACACGCCGAGACTAAGAGAACCGCGGATAGAAGCCTGGCGCACGGCCAGACTCGTGCGATTTCCGGTTGTTCACTCAAGGAGGATCAAGAATCCGTTACAGACGTTTAGGCACTCGCTCTCCGCGGCTGCGAATTTTTCATGCAACCGCGAGGCGAACGAACCGCGAGTAAAGCAAATGAAAGCTCTTCAGTAACTACACTATACGCATTAAATGTAATGATAGTGAACACACACGCGGGCAGAGGGTACGTAACATCGGGAAGGCGGCCACAAATGACGCAAGGCTTGGCGGCGAGGATGAGGAGAACCCGCTGAGGATCATGCGAGAAGTTGCTGCAAGTTCGCGTGGCCCTGATCAGCGAGGGATCTTGGAAAGTGCTAATATTCATTAGCCTCGTGTATTCGGCGTTTTTCTTCCTCGATAAATATAGTGGCTTCTTCAGTTATAGTGGAAGAAGCACTTCGCTCCGGCGAGTTCTTTCGCGCCTTTCAAATGGCCCTACGTTGCTTCCAGTTGGGCCGTCGGCTCCGTTAGAACAACGTGGAAGACCCTTCGAGAGCCAAGATGTTCAGCTACTCGTATACTTACACACACGCGATTATGCTCGGCAACCAGGGGCATCAAAATCCCATCTAACGTACTGCTGCCTATCATTATTATGCATTAAACCAACAAGCCGGCCTACCGGGAACTGAGCAGAGCAAATATATGCGGATCTCAGTTTTACTGTGAAATCGCTCGTGATTGAGGGACTCAATCAACATTTTCCCACAGTTATATATGCCAAAGACGTGTCACCGTTCAGATCGTCGGATAAGAACCACCCTCCGGCTCTCTTGCTTCATCTCCTCTTTCTTCCCGTAACCCGCCCTTCTCAACTGCACAATCACATTTTTTCGTCGTCGTCCTCCTCCTCCTCCTCCTCCTCACTGGCATCAAGTACAAACGTGATTTCGTGTCGCACGTGCCCGGAGCCCCGGCACAATTTTTTTTGCGACCAACATCATATTCCTGTGTCTTTTGACTTCAGCCAGGTTAGTCGTTACATGCCTGACCGAGAGAATCATGGAATAACGAGTCTCACCGTTGTCCCTCGACCGGGTCGAGGTCACGACAATCATTCCCATACATGGACCGTATAACGTTTCCCTTACCATTACACTCCGACTACCAGCACTCAAATGACAAAGGGACCGAATGCATAATCCCAACAACCTTTTTATACTTTATAATGTTTTGCTCATTTCGTGTACGATTATAATTACATAATGACTAGCTTAAGTTGCTTGACTTCTTTGCTCCCTGCAACATCACAGTATCCAGTTTGTCTCCATTATTTCTCATTCGCGATGGTAATCAAAGTTTACTGTAGCTACAGAGGAAAATTCCTAATTTATATCACGCTTTCTATATTTTATGAAAAACTCGCGAGACCCAAGTGTTCGTTGGGGGGGTACGGTCAAAAGATCCTGAGACAAAATATCCTGCTGACATAATATCTTCGATTTGAAAATATCCTACACTTGTAAGACTGAATGTTTTGGATATCTTGGATATTTTTATTTCTATTAATCCAGGAAATCATTATTATCATTATCAACGAAACTATCTTGGAACCATGTTTGAATGTGTGTGCGTGTGTTTGGATGTTTGCTTGGGTTTGTGTGTGTGTGTATGTTCTGCCTGGTATAAATAAATGAAAACGATAAAAAAACAAAAAACAAAAAAAATAGAGGATATTGTGTCTCAAGATATTTTGGCCCGGATATTTTGTCCTGGGACCTACTGTCACGTAACCCTTTATTAGTGGGAACGAAAATGACGTCCGAAACAGTCCTGATTTCATCCACGAATCGTCGTAGACGACGGACGATTAATGACTCCAGTCCACAGACGAGTTACCATAGAATTAGGAAATGCCACCGGAAGAACGAAATTTCATGCTGTTTTCAAAAGAATTCAAGTTTTCAATGAGTTTGAAAAAAAAAACGGTTTAGTATTCACAAACGGTGAAGAACAGTTCGAAGGTTTTTGTAGTCAGGCATTCGAGACGAAGCGAGACCTGCTAGGTGTAGCCGAGTTGTACGATGAATTTTTCACACGTTGGCAAGGTTCGCTCTAAGGCAAACGCTTTTTTCGAATGCCGTAAGCTCGTTCGTAAGAATAGTAGACACAGGACATTACATCATGGAACAGATAGAGCGATAAGGAAGGGCATAAAGAAGAGAGATTATGTGTGAGCAAAGCAGGAATAGTCGGTCTGACCCAACGTAACGTTCTTGGAGCGTGGCGTCGTCCCGTTGGCGATATGCCCTCTGCATTCAGCTTGTGTGGTAGTGATGCCATGTATATTACGCGGTGGTAGTACACGGCTTGGACCGGTCCGTTGGTGACATTCGAGCCTCGTAGCTTCCTCTTACTTAACGTGCTTACTTCCTCATTCTTCCGAGAGGATAAAGGAGCGAGGCACATGCACACGCACACACGAAAGATATTTTCCACATTCATTCATGTCTTGCGCCCCATTGGACAAGCCCACCGAGTCTTTTAAGCATCGGTATACGAGGATAATCACGTATCGAGAATACGGATCTGCCTCTGCCGCGGCGTTCCTTCTTCATCGAGCCTTTTCCATGATCGTCTCTCAATAGCTGGCTGCAACCTTTCAGCGATCGGCTAGCATTCCCACCCCGCCATTTTGCGAGTAGCATCCAGAGAGAGCGAGCTTCGAGTCCGATGGAGTGCACAAATTTAGCAGCAATCTTGTTCCTACTTTCTTACAACGAGGAAAATGACTAGCCGAAGAAGAATCACTGGAATCAGCCGGCGTGCAGCGAGATAAAGGACAAGAACTCGTTACACTTGCTCGCCATCCGCAGCAGCTGAATCTTCCAAGTCTCCAAGAAAAGTTTCTCGGCGTACAGGCCCAAGCGCCACGGAACATGTTAACGATTTGAATCGACTGTGCCAGATAGGCAATTACTATTTTTTTATACCTCACCGTGTCCCTCCTACCGGAGCCTTGACTCATCTCTGAAAGGCAAAAGGGAGCATGCGGCTGTCTGTATAGATGATGGAAAAATGACGACGAGGAGAAACGAGTCTTCCAGAGAGAGGTTGATGGCACACTGGAGTAGCTCAGTTTAGTTTCGCTGAGAAGCACCCGAGAGAGTCTCGATGATGATAAATCCTTCGGGGATCACGGAGACACTCATCTCTCAGAAGTACATCCAATTATTTCGCCTATAGATTCCAGAAAGTTAAGCACTCGGGTGGGGACGGAGACACGTAACCACGACGTTTCGACGCTCGTTTAATCAAAGAATATATTCCGGTGGGATTAACACGGAGAATCATTTCTCGCGCGACCCTACTCCACTCCGTGTTATATATAGCCAAGACCAATCAATATCCTGGACGGAAAGTGCCGCACAGAATGTCGGAGTGCAGCTTTTGCATCTATAAATAAATACGCGCGCACGGACGCGGGCACACACACGAGGACGAGGCAAGTGATCGAGCGACGACGACGACCTTGAAGTGAAATCACCTAAGCTCTTCCAGATCGTACTTGGGTGGCAGTGGCAGTGAATAAATAGGAGGGAAAATGACGCCGGGCGATAATATCATCCTGGAGAATCGTCGGCAGTACCCTGCGAGTCTCGCAGTCCGAGATCCGAGTCTATAATTATGTAGAATAATCGGCTCGGTTAATGTTTAAACACACATTTTTAGCACACTGACAGCGATGCCTCGCGTGGTTTGACGTGTCGGTGTGGCAACCCCCGATGCGGTGAGCAATGCGACTCGCGGTTCATTACTTCAATAACTGCGGCCACATTCGAGCCACTTCGACGAATTAAGGGGGAATAATATCAGTGTGAAAAAAAGAGCTTGGGCGCACAAGAGCTTCTGTATTCTCCAAGAAAGAACTTGTTTTATATTACTATTTAAGTTACATCATTCAATCTCTCAAAACTTGTAAAGGGGTTTTTCTCGAAAGCATGTTTTTCGATCTGGTTAACAGCATGAGTCTGTCAAATTTTGTCCAATCGCGACTTCATTCAGAAAGGATTCTCTTCAGATAACTTATCGCTATCGTCGCATCGTAGACTTTTTTTAAATTGTTCACTTTCTTTTATTATAAATTTGCTGCAGAATTTTTGTATAAAATTCGATTTTTTTTTAATTGGCCGCCATTTTTATCTAATCAAAATTTTCAAATATTCTATGATGCTGCAATAGCTGTACTATTATAATTTAATAATCTTTATGAATTTTTTATTTCAGATGCTCGCTGCGGCACTTGTGCTGTCAACCGTCGCGGAGTCTTTTTTTGAGACCCCTTCATACTTCATTACTTCAAACTGATATTCCCCCTTAACGTACGCCCATTAATCTTACCCAAGTCCAGAACATTCGAATTCAATTTCACGTTGCCGCCTTGTAAAACGAAATTTCGAAAAACATCGCACGCATGTGTGCAAGCTTTTTGTTTAACAGTATACCGGTATAGATGTAAATAGAACGGATGAAATACGCGAGCAAGCGTGCACGTTCTACGACTCACTTCGTCCAATGAAGATAATAACAATAATTACGCGGTGCAACGATCCTTGCCATCGTGCAAGCGTGACTTACTCTTTTTTTCTCCTTATTCCAACAGGGTGCTCTCGAAACTACTCGCCCGTCCACCTTCACCGCGCGTCGATGCGCGCTCATACTCTCGTTATCTCATTTAGTTTCCCTATCTCGCGTTTCCATATTTTTCTGTCCTCCCCCGAACTGCGAATCCGCGTCTCGTCGTTGACTCTTCGTCATCGTCGTGTCTTGGCGCGTTTCTTGCCATTTCGCCGCTCGCTGTGTCTCGAGACACGCGATTCTCAACGCTGCGGAGAAGACGAACGAGCGAGAGTCCTTGACCGACCCTGAACCCCCAAGAGCGGCCGCGTCCCCCGTTGAGAAAGCCAGCGCGCTACACGTTTTCCTATTGCGGGTGTGCATATCCTTGCACTTATTGACTGCACGTTACGAAACACGCGTTCGCGTACAGTAGAATACCCAATAGATGGGGAAATCAGGTTCGCCAACGATCGCGACGTAATCTTCGTTCGACTCGCTTAAACTCGCTCTCACTTGCCTCGGGACGACGCTTCTGGCTTTGAAGATAAGTTTCTAAAAGGTTTTTCCGATTTAAGCATTCTCGTGAATGGTTACGGCCAGATTAGAGTCACAATCTGCTCGCTGAGTAGGAGAAACGAGCAGCCGATCAGGGAAGGGCCACAAATTCCAGATAAACGCCGAAGCCATCGCTCCCCTTTACAGGCCTCTTTAACGATGTCCAATGATGACTCTAATTGCAGGCTTCTTGATGGAGACATAGAGGCCACTTGTCAGGAATTCGACTGTAGCTATGTGAAAATCTCGGCTGTTGTAGAAGATCCATCGAGACAACAACGTGTGTGTGTGCGTGTGTGTTCGTCTAGGATGCGAGAGAGAACCACAGCAAAGTACAGTGATTATACATCGAGGCAAGTGCAAGCGAAGGGGCAGGGGGCTTGAGAGCCAGAAGAAAACGTGTGCGAGGAAAAGTTGGGGATGCGGGCGGGAGAGTGATCCTGGGTTACGTGACGAGCGGCAAACTCAGAGACGGCGAGGAACGCGATACGAATGAAAAATAGAATGAAGAGAAGGAGGGAAAGGAAGAAGTGAGATTTCTCGATATACTCGTCTCCCGATGGGGAGAGGAGAGGAGCGGACGCATACTGTGCGCGTGATCGAATCGAGCCAGTAATAAGGAAATCCGTCGCTATCTCGATAGCCGTAATAGATGTTTCCACTATTTTATCTGCTGGACGCTCTCTCTCTCCCTCTCTCTCAAGTAGATGGTGCGTCGGCTAGTTTTTTGTCAGTTTTTATATATCAAGCTGTCATTGGAAGGATCGAGAACGAAGTGAAGAACGGGAGAATCCTGGCGCGGATGAACCAGCACGATCTGGGAATTAATGTACAGGATTTTGCTAAAGTTGTCAGCACTCTGAGCACGCGAGTCTCGAACGCAGGAAAACTTCATGGACGAATCTTCGAGCGTGCAGCCTGCAAAGGTTCCAAACAGTGAGCCGCCGGATGATAATAATTCAAGGAGTAAACAAGCTTCCTTCCAAAATTCATCCGTTCAAGCTTTCAGGAGGTTTTATAGAAAAAAAAGCTTGAATTTTCGAAAATTATAGATTTTTCATTCAGAGCGAGGTTTTTTAAGAAACAAGGAGCCAGGCGCGTGGACGATGATTCCGAGGGAACCTGTGTCTCAACTTCTTCGGCATCCTGTATACGATCGGCGTGTAATACATGGATTCGCGCTCGTGCCGAGCAGCGAACGAGCGAAATAACTTTTTGTCTGGTTGTACGAAAGCAAGGGGATACAAGCACTCGCTTATATATCATCCACACGAGATAATAGATGTGTAGAGAAGAGAACATGCGGTAATACACGAAAGAAAATTGCGTCACGGCTCTCCAGCGCGATCTGGAACGAATCGTCATCCTTCTATGCCCCTCTCTCTTTCTCTTTCTCTCTATCTATCCACCGCTGCCCATGCACCAATCTTTTCTTTCCAGTCCGTATGTTAAGAGTTGGTTAACAGCGTGTTAGTGCGAAGCTGCTTAAAAATGTAAGCGAGAAATCACTTCCTCGGGAGGAGGAGGAGGAGGAGGAGGAGAAGAAAAAACGAGCAGAGATAAAAAAGAAAGAAAGAAAAAACTTTGAAACTGATCTCCATCATCCACGAAGATCGGTGATTGACGCCCTTGCTCTTGGAGCAAGAATACCGATGGAATGATTGACGTACAAAAGGGTTTGCGGGACTCGTAGGTCATTCGGTCTGCCTCAGCTTTTTATTTATCTTCTTCCTTCCTTTCATCGCGCGTTCTTTTTCAACGTCATGTCGCGAGTCATTTATTTAATGAAAAAAAGCCGATGCTCAAGCTCCATTTTTCGATCGACGCTCACTTTATTGCAAGTTTTTGTACCCGGATGAACTTGCTATTTTAGTGATAGATAAATGACTCGTGAATATATCAATGCGGAAATGGGAAAAAATAAAGAGACCGATGCAGATTCGAATGGGGGCCGTTTGAGAATAGGATTTTGTAAGATCGAAGGCAGGAAATCAGAGTGCGCAAGTGGCTCAAGGGCCGTTCGCCTGCTAGTCTTCGCCTTTCCTCGGCAATCTCGAGAGCAGAGAACGCTTGTTTGAGAATGAGGCGAAGCTGTTATCGTAAAAGTAGCAGCGCGGCTACTCCCCTCCCGCGACAAGACTCGCTGAGATGTTGCCGCGCGGCGCCATTTTCATCGATAAATTGTATCGAGCCGCAAGCCGCGCACAGCCGGCTCAAGCGCCTCCTGGCTTCGCCCGCTTGTTTATATTCGCATACACACACTCACGCGTATATATCTATATCGATTCTCATCTTTCTCCATCCCACTTATATGAGGATGGCGAAACGCCTTGTTACGTGCCACCAGACACTCGCCACTAATCACTATAACTCCCGCTGATTGGCGAACGAGAGAGCCTCATCTCGTTCTCGCGTCATATACTCGCATCCTCTTCGTCTCCATAATCCTCTTCTTCTGCCTTCATCTTCTTCTTCTTCTTCTTCTGCTGCTTTGTCCTCCTATTCTTCTTATTCGCCTGTCTCGGTGTTCAGCGCTGCCCGCGTGTATCCTATTACGAGCCTGAGGCCAAAATGTAAAGATCTCTTTGGCGTTGCGTTTGCGTCAGGTCCAGATGATGCTCTCGACCTGCCTGGCTCTTGTATCCATGCCATCAATGCGTTCTTCCGCGTGATGGATATGAGCGGAAATTCCACGAAAGAGGTAGACCCAATTTGATCGGAGAGAGAGAGAGAAAGAGCTTAAGACGTATTCTGCATATACGTATCCATCGAACCGTTCGCCGGACAGACCATAAAAGTGCTATTCTCAAGTGGGCATCAAAGTCTTTCGGAGGAATATGAAGAAAATAAAGACTGGGGGGCGCGAGAGAAACGGCACACGCTTTGATGCTTCCCTATAGACGATCTCGTAAAATTCGTGTACATATTGCCTCCTTTAAAAAAGTCTCTTCGCAATTTTGTAATTTTACAGCAAAACCGATTCACCGTGCGCGCAAACTGTTTCACGAAAATGGGAACGTGCGCCCGCTCTTCTTGGTTAGGCTAAATTTTCTCAAGTCATGAAATAGGTACAAACGGTTTATAAAAGGTGGCAGTTTCATCGTGCTCCTTTCTTTAATGGACGAAAGAGTTTTACGCTTACGAGCCGAATTTCGGGGCAGCCGAAAAGACCCGTTTTCTTCTAGCGTTTCGTTCATGCTCGAAATGATCCAAACACTCCGGAGGAAGGGGCGAAGAGAACTCTCGCTTACCGGGCCGGTTCATCATCCTACCAAACGTAACGTTACGACGGTGACAATTGAATGCCGGTTTCGTTGGCCAGCCAACGAGCGCAAAGAACGCACGAACGCTCAGACGACACGGAAGGAAAAATAAATGAACGCCTCTAATGACGAGCTCGCTCGCCCGGCACGCCTGGACTTACCGAGCTATTGAAAAACGAGAAGGAATAATCGCATCGTTGAATAATCATCAGAGTACAAGGGCAACGATGGCGCCGACGCCGACGCTACGCGATATTCCTCCCTGGAGGCTTCTATCCGTACAAAGTGCCTGACCGCACGACCCTAAACGCGAATACCATCCTCTCGCTTCTTCATTTTTTCTCGACCTCTCCCTCTCTCTCTCTCTCTCGTATTCCTCGTCTTTTTGCGCTTCTCTTCCAATTTACGCTCCTCACGACTCTCAATCCAGGAATTTAATACAATAACGTCCGGAGGGGAGAGGAATGAAATGTAAAGCGGAATGACAGGGTACCGGGGATCGCGCCGGGATAGAGAAAGAGAGAAAGAGAATTATCCCGAGAGGGAGACTCGGCGAGATCGCAAACTCTTCTGAGAGTTTCCAGTATCTTGACGCGATGTTGGTATTAAGGCTGACAGCGACGCATTGCAAATTAAATACTGGACGTTCATGTGTTGTTTTATCCCTCTGCTCGCGCGCGCACGTTATAGAATTTTCAAACGATT
Source organism: Venturia canescens (assembly GCF_019457755.1). Taxonomy (NCBI): domain Eukaryota; kingdom Metazoa; phylum Arthropoda; class Insecta; order Hymenoptera; family Ichneumonidae; genus Venturia; species Venturia canescens. Next base: position 8,965,354 of record NC_057425.1, read on the forward strand.
CGGTGCAATGCACCGAGGTAGGAAAAAGGTACGGTTACGTCTCTTTAAAAGCGATCCCCTTCGGCTGTTGTTCGTATGATTTCTTTGCTCCGAAGATCATAGCTCATTCCAAAATAATCCGGATCAAACGGGGCTTAACCTCTAACAGCAGGAATTAGATCGAGTTAAGGGGCGACTGATAATCTTGGCAGCATCCTAATAACATTGTGAATCGTTTTCTCGATTGACCGATCAAAACTACTGGCTCGAGTCCTGTAATCAGGGCTGGGACGTTCAAGAGACCCGGTAGTTGTTGATGCTATTGGCCAAGTGGTTCGCCTAAGAAAATCTCAATAGATGCGGGCAGACCGAGGCAAGTGTAGACAGAAAAAGGTACAGAAATAAGAAAACAAAGAGAGAGAAAGAGAAAGAGCAAACAGGTGGATGGAGAAAAGTGGTCCATTTCTACTGGCTATTATAATGGTGTATCTCCGTCAAGAGAATCGACGTTGGAACGCTGTTGGCGAGGTTCACCAACAACCGTATCAATATCCCATCGTCCGAGATTTGCGGGGTATAAAAATAGGGGGAAGAAGGAAGATGAGGGCCCGAGGAATGAGAAAGAAAGATAGGAAAACGCAAAGACAGAGATTGGAGAAAGAAGATTGCGAAGAAAAGAAAGCAGGCGAGCAGAAGTGCAACTGAAACTTCGCCAAGAGTCTTCGGAGTCTGCGAACTTCAATAGCGCATCACGTGAGTTGGTCATTGGAGAGGGCGAGTGTTGCTTTGGACGGAGGAAAAGCTCGATGATCTCTCTCCCGACTGAGAGAAAAAAGGAGAGGTGAGACGGGAGGAAGGCTATCGCATTCCGGTCTAACGATCCTATCGTGCTTCGTGTAACAGTTTCACGGTTCAGCGATTTACCAAACGCCATTACAGCGAATATAACGTTGCCGGAGTAGGTACGCGTGTTGTGTAGTTCGGTGTGTGTATCGAAGGGGCTGATGAGGGGCATTGCTGGTATCTTGTGAGCAGCCTGTGAACTCAAACTACCGGGCGAGAGAAAGAAAGAAATAAAGGTAGATAGAATAAGGATAGTTTCGTTTATTCACTCCATCTCATCGCTTCCTTCCCTCGTTTCTTCTTTCTTCTCTCCTTCCTCAACCCCCCCCCCCCCCCGCCCCTCTTGTATTATTTATTTTATCCTGCAACCGGTACGCTCGATGTAAACATTCACAGGGTGATGCGATTTGAATCACAGCATCGCGAGCAGCTTCGAGGGAGCGTCGCAATGGTGCGACGAGTGCAATTTCGAGGCTTCGTGACTTCGATATCATTAACCGGGAATAAAATTCCTCGAAATGTTGAAAAGAATTCTCGAAAACACTCCAGAGACACGAGCGTCGAAGCACAATTGCTTTTTCGGCAATGCCCAAGTAATTTTTCCATTCTCGACAAAGCTTCGGAGAGATTTTGAAAAGGGGGCTTCCGCGTGTAACGAAAAAAACTCAAATTTCTACTTTTTTATGGCCTCCAACGAACACTCTTGAAGCTCAAAGCTCGGGGGCCCTGGCTTCTGACACCCTGTATACTTGCCTCGCGGTATGTTGCGTGTGTATAAACTCTCGAATTGCCACCGCGAGGTCTGCGCGCATGTACGTAAAGATAGAGACGAAGGAAGGTGGAAAGAGTAAAGGATCGAAAGAACATGAGCAAGCTCAGAAGCTTCGATGAGCCGCATATACGTGTACACCCATGAGAAATATCCTCGGTAACGGCTCCGCTCGATCATTTCCATGTGTATATATGCACGAGAAGGAATGAGAGAGGAAGCGTAGGGGTGGGAGATCGGGGGGTAAGCCGACCGCGGCGGTAAATGGTACCTGAACTCTGTACGTGCCAATTCGACCATTCGATTTCAACTCGCTGCTCGTACTCTCTCGTCTATGATGTGTACGTAAGATTTCTTTGATTAAAAGCAATTATCTAGGATGCGGCGGCGCAAGCAGGGATATTGATGAAAAATGAATATGATGAACATCGGAAGAAATGCAATAAAAACACAGCCGGACGGAGCGAAGGAAGAGAAAAATGAGTTTGAATCCAGGTGCGTCTTCGTAATGTAGCATAAGACGTGAAAATAAAACGCAGCAGCGTTATGCTCTCCAGGCGAATGAAAAATAATGGAGAAGAAGAAAGGAAAAAATGTACACGATGAAAAGAAAAAAGGGGAGAAAAAACGGTAAAATGTCACTGTTCCCTAATTACACGGAGTAAGCAGCCAGGCGCTGTCTATACGTGCGTTCCTCGCCTACGGTCTCGTCCCATCTCGTTCTTGTAACGAGTAACGAAGGTAGGAAATAAGGACGTAAAACGCTGGGAGATCGCGTATAGAGAGGTGCGGACTAGGCGTAAGAGAAGAACGAGAAGAAGAAGAAGAAGAGGATCAACGACGACACGAAGACTTTATCTATATATATACAGAGAAGAAGAGCTGATAGGGACGAAGCTGGGAGTGCAAGAAAGTGGTGGATGCCTGGAGGAAGGCGAGGGGGGGCCTCGCCGTAGTACCGCTACTCGGGCAACGAATCGAGCCTCGTTCTACAACGGAAGGGACCAATGGAAGCGTCATTTTGAAGCCGGTACAAGCCCGCAGGAGTCAGCCACCTCGGTTTATAAAGTCAAGCCTCGTAGCGGGCCCGTAGACAGAGCCGTACCGACAGCCGAGCCATCAGGACGTTTTTTGAGGTGGTGTGTGTGTGCTCGGGTCCTCGTGGTGCGAGTTTTTCCATACACCGTTGTTCATTGGTTTTTGTTTTTTTTCGTTTCTTCGCATATTTTTTCACCCACCATACTTAACGGGGGTTCAAATATTTGGGTACATTTTAACTGACGTTTTGAACGAATCGACCAACGAACTATTAAGTCAAAGTGCTCGAAGTGCTACGCTCGTTGGAGAAAAACGAACTTTCCGCGGTGGATCTTGAGAGACGCCTTTATTTGTTGTCCCTCGTTCCAGTGATTTCGTCAAGGTACGTGTGCGCTTCGTCCTTCTCTTTATTCACATTATTTCTCTCCCTTGCGGCTCTGCTCGCCGCATGAATTTCGTTGAACTCGAGCGTCTCATTCGAGGAGCCTACTCGAACAGCTCTTTAATAGTTTACGACGTTGCATTCTTCCCCGGGGATCCAACTTTCTCACAGTCAAGGCCCCACTTTTTATCTCCGACGAATATAAAACTCGTGTAACGCGCGTTTTGTGACCCCCGTAAATCTCGCTTCGCAGCGCGACCGAAAGAGAATCACGAGACGAAAAACGTCACTCGAGTTCCATGATTTTCGATGCAAACTGTCAGATGCTAACCCGACGCAAATGGCCTCATAGCTGTCAAACGCAGTAATCCTCGGTCACTGAAGCGATCTCGTAAATCAACGAAATATCGAGGAGGAAAAAGCTTTCCCGTGCGTTCGACGAATCGTTTGAGGTTCACGCGAAACGAGCCTGAGACTCGCGAACGCCCGGCGGACACACGCGGACAAACTTTATTGCGCTCCGGCGCGGAGAGTTCGATGCCTGGAAATAATGTTCACGGGGTGGAAACGGGCGCCGCGGGTGAGAAAATCATATGGTTTTTTCACACCAATCTTTTACCTTTTCTTCTCCCTTAATCACTGTAATCTGAAACACTTTTGCCTGCTCGTATCTTCGTAGATCGTTCTACATTGACGCCCCGATATACACGTTAAGTAGATGTGCTCTGTCTTCTGTCTTTTTTCATCCGCTTATCATCTCTCGTGAATCTTTGCTGTAATAGCTCGTTAAGGCTCGAGTAAGAAGTCGCGAGAGCGAGAGAGAGGCGGGCGCATTGCACGAAGATCGAGAGGAACCGAGAGCCCGATAATCGAGGCCAATTTCGTGTATGAGAACGAAAGGAAATTACGAAAAAGAAAGAAAATATATAAAAACGAAACAATGAATCAACCGGTTGAATTAACGCCGATAAACAATACTATTTATTAAGCATAAAAATTCGTACCAACTCGCGTACGTTTATACCTTATAAGCAGGTTTATACGATCAGTTTTTTTTTTTTCTTTTTTGCCAACACTTTATACCGCGACCTGCCCCACTATCCATCCGGTCGACGTGACTGTTGCAAGTAATCTTCTTCTTCTTCTTCCCCTTTTCTTCTCCGTCATCTCTTCAGCTTCTCCTTCTTCTTCTTCTTCTTCTTCTTCTTCGCCGCCGCCGCCGCCGCCGCTCTTGACTACATACTTTTGCTCGCGTTGTTGCGTGAGCCCCGCTCTTCGGGAAAGAGAGACTACTCGAGCTCTCATTCTCTCGCGCGCGTCAGGATCTCTGAGGCGCCGCGCCTGGGCATTGACCCTCGGAGAGCGCTCGCGGTTCTCGAGAGCACCAGCAAACAAGAGAGCTGCGTGGCGTAGCCCTGACCGAGACTCCCGTTTAACAAAACGCATGTATATTGTGCCATTACGAAATCCACGCAGGCTGTAACCGATCCGTGTTCAGACCCAGATTCTAAAAATACGGAGAATTTTTAAAACTCGAATTGTTCCAAAAATTATTAATAATCGATTAGTATTTAGTTATTAGTAATTTTCACGCATTACTGCGGTTGCAAGCTAACATTTATTTGTGAAGAAAAGCATTCGGAAAGCAATCAATTCGCGTTCTCAAAAATTCTGCAAAGAAACTCGAATGAAAATTGTGCATTTGCGCGGATCGTAAAATGAAAAAAATTGTGATTTTCTGTATTTCTGAATGGAACTCCGCGTTGAAATTTCCGGAGCTTTTGTTGAGGGTCAAGAAACTCGAAATTCCGTCTAAAAATAGCCTTAAAGCGTCTCGAAAAGTATGTTACGGCGTCGATTACGAGGGTCTCAGGTGTCCCCGAGCGCAAGGTGGGTCTTTTCGACTATTTTGGGCCCGTCTGTGAAGGAGCCGGGTGGGACCGGAGAGACACTGCAGACCGGAAAAGACGAGCCCGGAGGGGGGGACTCCTCGTTGTCTTGGTGCAACGATGCGTGCACCTGAAGCGCGCTAAGTCGTCGTCGAGCTACTGATCAAAACTCTTGCTCGGAGACTCGTTGCTCGGTCGAGCGAGAGCACGCGGATTCGGAGAAAAAGTTTGGCCACCGTTCAACCAGAATGGAATGGGCGATGCATGACAACGAGAAGGACCCCCAATAATCATATGAATAGATGGAAAGTGTCGGCGTTCAATAAAAGCACTAAAATTCCCTTGAAATATACGAGTGAATTGAGTTTTTAAGGACAAACATTCGAGCAAATGTTCCGACTTTGGTCAGGCCGACCGAAAAAACGTTTAATGATTCACCGTTTGCTTTGTGAGAATTCTTTCTCGTCGTTTTTTCCTTCTGTCCGTATTTACCTCTGTCTCTTTGGTCCGACCGAAATAGTAGAAAGGTTCGATGGGCTCAGGAGGCGCCGAGGAACACCGGGTCAAGGTTCCGGAGTCCGAGAAACCTATCGAGAAAAGCGGCCGAGTCGAGGAACAGGTGCCGAGTGAACTCTCACATGCACACGCACACGCGAGCGAAAAAGACGCAGACAATAGAAAAGACACGCGTCCATGATTGACGATGCGGGAAAGGGAAAGCCTCGACGGGGACGCCGGAAGTTACGTTTTTTTTCACAGTTACGAAGTTAATATAGTTTTTGTTCGTTACCGCGGACAGCCATTTTGTAACGAATGGACCGACGAGGAGAGTTTGGCTTGTTTTACTTGGAACAATCGTTGTTTCAAGAACGTGAGAAATCTTTTCATTGAGATACACCGAACGGAAGACTCCTCTTTAAATAAATAAAAAACTCCAAAAAATAGAAGCTACCGGCTCTCGGGCACAAGGAATTTATCACATTTTTCCCCTCGTTAAGGAATCCTCGGAGGAGCGACAGGACGCGATGCCGTACCGTTAGCCGCGGACAAGAAAGGCAAACATTCCTCATTTTTTACTCACGCCTTATTTTCGTCGTTTGTCTCCTGATTTTATTCTGACGATGCGCACATCTTGTGCGCATGCGACGAAAAGCCACCGCGTGCCCATCCACGAATTTAGCTTTGTACCCACGCTTTGGATTCTCTGAAGTAGTTTTTGGGACCACGAGGAAACTCGCGCTTCGCGAAGGAGGTCAGAACACCCGCACTCCCATGCGGAATACTCCCTATCGAGTTAAACGAACTTTCGAGCTAATCGCTTTTTCCAAACTATTTATATTAACGCGATAAAAATTAATTGAGCGCTTTTCTTCCTCGCCTACATTCGACCGGTGACATCGAAACCGCTCGAGTCTATTCGACGCGAAATGCATGAGTTTTCCATCGACTAAAGCCTCGAGGAATTTCGCGAGCCTAAGGTCGCATTGAAATTGCTCCGAAAATTGGTCAAACGTGCGTATTTCCCAAGCAAAATTCTGCTACGATTTTTACTCGTTCCAAGGCAACCGCACTCCGCGAATTGAAACTGATCCAGGAACGAGATATAAAAAGGAATAATTTCCCATGATCGTTCGAAACAAGTATTCAATGACGTCGCTCAAAAAATCAGGAAAAAATGCCATTCGACTCAAACATGTTTGAATAGCCTTCTGTTTAATTAAAGTTACGAAAGATCCTTAATTATCGTAGCATAAAATCGCGCAAGTGCGCATCAGCCGAGCGAGAGCTCGGCTCTCTCGGTCAGTCACACTGAACGTGCTGCGTCACTGAGCACACGAACGCATGCACAGCAAGTACACACGCGCACGGTGAAGGAGACATACACGCAGGGACAAAAAGCGTGTCGTCGGGGATTTGCACGGAGCAAAGATCGCGAACGCGACTTCCGGGCCCGCGGGGGGGAGGAAGACCTCGGTCTCTTGCGATAACGAGCTCAAGCTTCTTTGCTAGGGAACGTCGCCATTTTACTCGTGAATATAGCCTGGCACGAGATCGTGCCATTATGTGCTAAAAGTCGCTGCTCAACAAATAATAACACATTACAATATACATGCGTCAAGTGTGCATGAGCTAAGAAATAAGAAAGAGGATTCTAAGGACAAAAAGAAACAATAAAATTCCGCATGAGCCGACAATTTTAGTAAGCCAGGTCACTGGTTCGGTCTAGAAAAACAAAACCGTGTGTAGCCTCGTCAAAAGAAAATATTTCTTCTCCGTTTTTTCGAGTCTATTTCTCGGGCCTTAAAAAACCGGTGTAGTCACGCGAAAAATTTCGGCCTCATTGCAGTGGTTAATTTTGATTTTTAGTACTTAAAAGACTATTCACTGAAAGCGTCATTTTATTAAAACTTTTATCATTATTCTCGTGGACAGAACGGTCCCACAATATAATCGATGACCAAAGCAGCCTCGAATGATTCACGAAAATTCAAATGACATTTGGGTTACTCGGTATCGGTTTGCCCTTTATTTTTTACTATCCTCACGTGCCTCGCCCGCTCGAACACACAATGCGCAATGTGTGCGTGACGAGTGACATAAAAATCTAAAAAAGCGTTCCCAAACTGTTCTATCAGCTCGGAATGCTTTGTACGTGGATCGAAAAATGGAGCTCTTCGAAATTCACTCTCGGGCACGTGATGTACAATAATAGCCAGACGTGCCCGCATTTCGATCGTGGACGAGCAGCACGAACGTAAACTGCGCGACGAAAAAACAGTCCTCGTTGCTTATTTGCGGGAGAATTTTCTCAATTAACGATCGATATTAACGATTCACCCGATTTTCTCTGTTCGAGTAATTACACTATTTAGAATCTCTTGCTCAACGGCACGAATGTAATATAAGCCACCCATATAGCATATAACGGTTTGTCTCCTCGTGAGCACCTAACAGAAAAAGATAGGAAGATATAGAAGGAGCGAGAAAAAATCAAAGTCGGTGGCAGCGTGGGCGAGAGCACTGCGGTCAGGAGAGAACAAAACCACGTTGGTGTGTTAAACTCGACGGTGTCGAGTAATACTTCGGTGCTTCTGACTTTTTTTTTATCCTTCCTCGCTTCTTTCTCTTTCTTTCACTGTGGCCCATTGTCTCAAGGGGGACCGTTACAAAATCGGGAAGAGAAAAAGGGAGAGAGAAAGAGAGAAAAATCGCTGAGAATGCACGCGACCAAGAGACTCGTTCTTCGCGTATTCTGTGCACTTTATTGTCAAATTTTTGTCCCCCTTTTTAGAGCTTTCAAACGTGAGAAAAAAAGTATTTCAATGAAAAAACTCCATCTCGAAGTTACGTACATTCTGATCAAGTCGAGAAGGAAAAATTAAATTCTTCAGCAAATATACGGGTGCTGGTCCCCCACAGATCTTCGACAAATGTACATTCTTCGTATTTATTTTCCGTATTACCGATTCACAGTCGTGCGGACGGGCTGAATTGAAAAAAAAAAATCATAAAAAAAGCACTGCAAAAGCTTCATATCCCATAAAGAGAATCGTCGGTCTTATAAATTTCCTTATACATTTATCTATACGAACATATAAACGTGTATGCGCTATGAAAATAGTAGATGAATGCAAGAACCGATAATAAGGCCAACATGAGAGGACCCGAGTCGTGGATCTCGCCGGGTTTATCCATTCCGGACTCTTTCACTGTCCTCTCTCATTTCTATCGCGATTCACGGTCAAGTTCTTCACCCCGGAATTCCTCGATTGGAGATACACACAAACACACAGAGAGAGAGAGAGAGAGAGAGAGAGAGAGACACACGCGCGCTTAATCGCGAATAATTTCTCATAGAGTGCGAGGCTGCTGGCGACGGGCGATGGAGGGATAAACGCGGAAGTGTGTCGTCGTGATTTTTATAAATAAATATTTATTGGTACACATTCGTTGATAAATATCGTCAAATAAAGTACTTTCATGTATTGCAATGATCCGAATGCGAATAAGTATGGAAACGAGATTTGAGAACCACAGCCTCCATCGGAAGCCCGATGTTCGAAAATGAGTCCACAAATTCGAAAAATTTTCAGCAGAAGCATTCAAACGTATGGAGCTTTCAAAGACTCCCGGTTTTTTTGAAACCTTCTACCGTCCGGGGTCAAGTTTCCCTCAACATTCTTACGCGAAATGGCTTTTTTATGCCCATCGATCGAGACACCACGTGACTGCATCTTTTTCGCTGTTAAATCGAGTCCATTTTGCTGCTGAAATTCCTGCTCCGGAGTTTGTGGACCGGACAACGGTATAATCCGACTCACTCGCACACTCATCTCCTTCCTTTCTTCCTCAGTCTTTCTCTGGATCTTCCTTTTTTGTCGGGCTCTCCGGGCCGATAGCACCAAACAAATGCGTCCGAAGACCGTTACACTTATGGGGGGCCGGAGCACAGTGATCGGTTAAGGCCCACCAACCGATCATAAAATCCGCCGGCAACGTGAGATCGCGCCTCGCGCACTCTGGCCCGCGTGACTGACCATCGTACGTGGGCCCTGGATTCGGGCCACGATTCCTCGCGACCCAGTACTGCCTCACTTCAAATTTAATGGTCCATCTGCGCCGAATTCCTCGAGTACTTTATTTAGTATATAGATATAGCCGGCTCTGTATATGGATGAGATAAAATCATCGACCGAGATCCTCGGGGGCTCTTTGGGTTGAATTTTATATTGCTCCTCCTGTTCACTTCTTTTGTTTCATTTTCTCCCGCCCTTTTGTTTTCATTTTTTCTATTATTATTTCCCCTTTATACCTCCGGGGCTTTTTATAACCTTGTGAATCGCGCCCGGTCGTCGTAAGAACCCGCGATGCAGTAAAAATGATAATTTCACAATGTCGTAATGACGTTGCACGCGCTCCTCGTCCCCCTCAAACGAAGGGGATTCTCGATTTTTTGTGTCACACTCGTTCCAGGACTTCGGTGAATTAGGATTTCCACTTTTCTTGCCTCGCTAATGAAAATTAACCAATCAACTTAATCGTTGAATCAAAAAACTCGATAATTGAGTTATTTCAACATTCACTTTTTTTATATTCACTCTAATGGCTACGTGCTGACTCGTCGACTGTGCGACTCGATGAAAAAAATTAATTGTTCGTCAAACACGCTTTATTCGTCGACTTTATTCGCCATTTTCTTGATTCATCATTCGGCTAAATCAAGAAATGTATGAGCGTCATTCCAGTACTATTTTTATCTTGAAAACTATATATTCATCGTTTTATAGAGGATATAAAAGCTTGTTGAGAAGTTTACGTTGGAAAAATATAGTTTCGCAAAGTTCTCGTTATAATCTGAACGAGGCTCTTCCTTAATCGTTGAGCGATTGAGCTCGATGGCTCTTCGCCACATAACCATTACTCGGGGAATACTTTACACCGTGTACATACGAGCGTTAAGGGGGGGTGGGGGCACACACGAGGTAAAATACATGTGTGAAATATGTGGTTGTAATTTCTATGAAGATTGAACGTCGTTGAGAGGAGCTTGGAGATATGCATTAGAAGGAAGTTGAAGATGAGAAAGATTAGAATAAAGAAATGGAGGAGAATGAGGAGAATGAACGAAGAGATGATGCCACATGGACCATGTAAGAGGAAACACGTGGCTGAAAAGATTGCCACGACGTGACAAGGGAGACGAGACTTTGAATGGTCAACCGTTAACTCGGATGTGAAAGGAGTCATTTTTTTTGTTTTTCCCTCTTCTTCTTCTTCTTCTTTTTCGAAAAGGACAAAAGGACGAAGCATCGAGATCGATTTATCATGTGTTTTTTGAATAACCGATGCTTCCGGAAGTTCAAGTGAGTGTGACGCCATCGCGGACTGTATATGTTCCATTCTTTTTTTTCCCCTTGGAAAAGTATATGTAAATAAAGGAAAGGAGTCGTTAATGCGCGCGCGAGAGTTTCAAGTCCGTGGGCCTGAAAACGTGAAACGCTCTACGAACCGCTAGAACGTTAAAATAACGTATCCAAACGACCACAAGTTAGTGCTCGACTAGATCGTCAGCGCGCCGTTATTCGCGGCTTCCGCGAGACCGTAATTTTCGCCGGAACCCATGATAAATGCGTATCTCACCCAGGGCGATAAATATGCGAAACACTTGAACGATAAAACTTGATAAATCTCAGTGAAATTGACGCAAACTACTGTTAATTACTTGTACAACCTCGTACTTTCTTTATGAATGTGTTTTACTATGAAATTAGGCTCCATTCTCCATGGTTATGGATCCCGTGAACAAGAACGTCACTAAATCCAGTTGATAACAGAGCACGTGAGTAGAACGTCGTATTCTGGAGAGAAAAGTCCTTACAATTTTTCCTCTCCGACGTACCGTTGCCGAGATATCGGACAATCAGTGACACCCAATCCGCTGTGACGAGGTGGGCGGAGCCCCCCCCACTCCGGCTTGCTTATCGCTGGACTCGACTGGCTGCTACGAATCTTGTGATATCTCGGGAACGGTGAATCGGAGAGAAAAACGAGCAAGGACTTTTCGCCTCGGAATTTCATAATCTCGCGATTACCTATAACTGGAATGCGATATCTCGAGCGCACGAGGGGGGAATGGGAGTCAAGATTCCGGTTGCGACTGCGGCACGCGTGGAATCCTGTTGCAAGATTCCGTAATCCGTGAAGCAAAACGATGGAAAAAAAACCAGTCGAAATAATGTACAGCCGTGAGGATTGGCACGTTAAAAAAATTCAAATGAGCATGATTTACGAGCGTCAAGCACAAAATATACGGTACACGCGTATAGATTAGGTATGAATATATGGTTGGCGAACTGGAAGCTTCAGCGACGTATGACCGGACACCGTTACGATCTCGATATCCCGATTCCGTTTCTCCTCCATCCTCCTGCTTCGATGTTCTTACTATTCGAGTACAAATACCAAGACGAATCTCCCCATGAGTTGAAACTTTCGAGAGAAACCACTGTCCTTCTTCTTCCTCCTTTAATCCCGTCTCGTTTCGCACGGACACGAATATCACGGCCAAAGTATTCGATGAAAAAAGCAACGATAACGCATCGCTAAATCCCTCAGGACGAATCAACTCCGTTTCTCTCTTCGCGCGCACACGCGGCCACTCCGGTGTGTCCTGCCTTTATCAAGCCGTGAGATCTCTCGCTCGTTTGCACCCAAGACAGGACCCCGTTGTTGCTCACAGTTTCATTGAACGCTCGCTCTTCCGATAGGGGAAACGATAGGCTAATTTTCAGCATCCACTCGAGATCGAGATAAATAAAAAAACACTATTTTACCGTGAAATCAAGTTTTCATTTAAATTCTATTCTTACACGAATTCCACTCGATCGTTGGATTCGATCGCTGCATTTTTTATTGCAAAAAAATGGCTTTTCAATTACTCTCTGTAATCCTATTTCACCAGCCATTCTCCCATTCTCTATTAACGATTCATTCGTATCAATGACGTTGATAAAACTCTCGTAACAATGGCGCGCTTATATCGCATATGTATAAATTATAAAGCATGCACCAAAATATATATACGTCTTTGGGCTCGTTATTATACACCGCGATGGAAAAACCGCACGTAACGGTGTGGCGCTATCCCGGGAGAGACTTCATTTCAATTTACTGTTACGTTATTCGATTTACTCAGACTTCGAGATAAGCTTACCGGGAGTGGAGGAGACGCTGCTCCTACTACAGCTCCCATATCTCGTTCGAGTTGTAATAGGGTCCGCGTGTTTTATTCGCGCAAATCGCTTCCGGTATATTTTCAAGCTTCCACGCAGATTCGTCGTGGTTTTACCGAGCGATTGATCGTCCTGGAACAATCGTGGAAGAACATTCTCTCGGTATTCCTCGTCGATTGTCCACTCGAAAAAATGAGAAATTAGCGTGAAAAATGGGAAGAAAGCTTACGAATTTTTGAGGCGTTTACGTGCCGGGAATTCGTGAAAAACTTACTTCAGTAAAATTCTTTGGAAAATTCTGAAATATTTCCTGCATTATTCATCACTCTCGCTGGTTATTTGGAAAATAATTTACAAGAATTCAATATTCCGTGGGACGAAACTGAGTGAACAATCGGTAGGAAAGCATGACGAATGAACCAATTGGAATTTTCAAAGCTGCCATTTCCGTAGAAGAGAAAAACGACGAAAATCACTTCGAATTCTTCCCCGACTGATCAGCGACACAAAAGCTTGATTTTTAGGACTTCCCTCCTCCCGATATAATCCACATCCATAACTGTTAATTCATCTTGGGACTAGCGGTAGTTAAGCGTTGCCGAAGAGGAGAGAAAATTGTTAAATAATCGACCGACCAGACGATCGGATCGTTACCTTGGCCCAGTATTTGGTTCCTGCGGATACTTGTACAGACGAAAGTATATCTATATATGCGATTCCGTATGCGTGTACCGTACCCGAGACACGCAACGGGTCTTGGTGGTTTAGTTATAGGCAACATCACACAGAACGAGATGAAAAGAAAGGCGCGCGCGCGCATATGAGAGGGAGAAGTTGTGAACGCGACACCGTTACACGTTGCCCAGACTCCGAGTATACATTTTACAGTATTTTTATACGTATTTACAGATGTTATAAAATTCTAGGAATAAATTATTCTATAAATGTATTATGCGATATAATTATACATCCACGTTATTTCAATTTTATAACTTAAGGTATAAAACGATAAATAGATGGGATTACAGAGGGCACATAACCGACCGACTCTTCGCGAAGTGCAACACAAATGCGTTCCAATAAAACTTCGAGACTCGCGTAGAGGCTGAAAAGTCAAATTGGTATTAAAAAGAGGATTTTTTTATTTCCATTTCTGAATCATGAAAATTTGAGGATTGATCGACGGAGGAAGAAATAATTCGAGTGTCAAAAATCTCGGGTTCTTACAGCTGCAAAGAAATTAATTTTCCAACTAGCTGCAGGTCTCCTTTGATTGCTTTTTTGTGCTCAGTTCTTATACGTTGACGATTATTACCGCATATGTTGCTTATTTATTACCGTTCGATTGCGAATAACTCAAAGTAGTTTTCTCCGTCCTGAGGCCTGGACGACAGTTATTAAATTTTTCCATGGCCACCGTTTTTTTTAACCATCTCACGAGTCTCGATGCGTAAGTTTTTTTATTTTATTTCATTTTTTTTTTTTTATCGTCCAGGAACTTCTCTATTAACGAGCGTCTGGATTCTGATACCGTTAACGACCGGATTAACGCAGCGTGTCCAACACATTAATTTCTCTGCACTCGTACTGGGCTAAATGAATTTAAAAATGATACGAAGATAGCAAGATTTCATATCAGATATCGCCCGCGATATTTGAAAAAATATATTTATTACGAGTCATACGATGATAGGAAATTCGACCCAGATCGGTAGAACGTATCCAAGTTGCTATCGCGACTATATTCATCTTCCAATCAAGTTGATCTCGATTTTCTTTTCATTTTCGTCATTATCATTAAGTTATTTTTTTTTTCTAAGTTTTTCTTTCATTTATTATCGTTTCCATTATTTATTGAATCTTTTCGTCACTATAGAATTATTGCTAGAATTGAACCAAGGTCAGATCAATGCCGGGGCGTAATAGTATGCGAAATACTTTCGTGCAAACTTGTTTTTGTGGGCAGGACCTTCGTTTTTCGAACGTTTAAATGTATATACGTATATCCGTGTACATTAATTTCGATGAGGTGATTATAGGATGCTTTTTTTCGTTTCTTCGAGCATCCTCCTGCTCGAAGGCCCACGAGGGACCAATTATATCGTACATTTCTCATTTTTTTCAAACATCGAAAATAAGAGATGAAAAAAAAAGTATTTGATAAAAAATTGTTACACGTACCACCTCCTTTTTGTCGTCGCCCGTTGGGATTTTTTTACTCTCGCAACAGACGCCGCCACCTCGAGGGCCTCTCCCTCTCTCTATTTATTATTTCTTCTAAGCCCAAGGGCTCGCGAGCTCACGAAGGTGTACCGTCTCGTAAAACAGAATATTTTCTTGTCCCTGGAGCACGTAATTTATGGTCGATTGATTTTTTTCCTCCCTTTTTACCATCCTCCGAATATCCGCACGAGCCTTGCTGTTTTTTAACGTGTACTTTCATCCAGCCACCGATACATGCAGCCGCATAATTAAATCGCTCGCGTGATCCTCCATCGAAAGAATTTCGTTTCGTTGAGATTGAAAATGAAACACGAGCGGATATCCTTTAAAATCTCTCGCGCTTTATTATATCCTTCGCTGTATTTATCGAGGCGATAACATTGTCGTCTTGTCCATTTCGCAGTTTAGTTACTCGACCAACTTTTTGTCCGACGTGTACAGTCGAGTCGAAAAGTTGGACCAATTCTTGCCTCCCTTTCCTCCGTCACTTTTCCTTTGAGGATTTCACGCTGAGCGCTAAGCCGAGAATCGATGCTCGATTTTCCGATCGATTAAACTGACCCCCACAGCATACTAATCGAGATATTTATCTGTAAATGGGACTTTAATTAATTTCAATGAACTTCAAATCACTTCGCAGCTACAGACACGAGATATCGAGTCTCGAAAGCATCTCGTAATTTCGTCGGCCTAACGGTCCCCCCTTTTTCACTCGTCCTGCGTCTCTTTTCTTTCGTTCTTTCTCTTTCTCTTTATTCCCCTCTCTCCTCCCAGCATCGTCTCACTCGATTTGGGCACAACGTATCCGAGAAGATGAAAGGAAAGTCGAATCGTTGGAAAGTCGTGAATCTCTATTGATCCTCGCACACTCATAATTTCCCAAAATTTTTTCAGTGTCACTTTGCTGGTGCCCCTGTCTACTCGAGCACATTTCACCAAAATTATTTGCACGCTGAAAATGAGCTTGAAACAAACAATCATTCAAAAATTTAACGTAAATGATAAAGAAATGTATAAACATCCGGTTGAAAATGAAGAATGTAATTAAAATATAAGTACTAATTATGGAAACTGATTTTTTCTTGATAAAAATGAAAAGAAAATTTAATTCATGATTCAAATGAACTTTACATTCACGAATATACGAGCTCTCCCTGCTGTGAAAACGTGAGTAAGCTCCACGTCTATCAACGCGCGATTTAAGCCTCGGGAGACTCTCGACCACCCGTACCTTATACGCAATTAAATTCCTGTATGGAAATAATGCACATAAGATTCTTAAATAGCCACGTAATTATAGTGCTATATGTGTTTTCACATGGAACATCGAAAATTATTTAACTATTTCGAGATTTATTGCACTTTTTTTAACAAAATTTCATTGCTGCTATTTTTTTTCAAATAACATTGATCGCTTTCGCGATACTGAATTGTTAATAAAATTTATTAAACTGATAAATGAATAAATGATAAATAAATACGATTTTTGAAACTGTCGATAATTTTGTATTATAAAAAGTGAAAAATGTCACAATCCTCGATCATTTTTCACCCGATTCTCTGGCGAGGCACCTCAATTTTTCTTTTCTTTGTCTAAAATGTTCAGTCTCCGATCATCCTCCCGTGGATTTTTCATGGCACAATATTTTATTTGTCCTCATTTTCCCTCGGATCTGCAGTTCTTCTTTATTCCACGACTGTTCCTGTGCAGTGGAAGAGCAGGAATTGAGAGAAAAACAGCAAACGGAAGGGTCGGCAAAAGTGTGAGACTCGAGCAGAAATTGATTCGTGATGCGGTACGAGTACGCGTAGGAAAAAT
This sequence comes from Venturia canescens, assembly GCF_019457755.1. NCBI lineage: Eukaryota > Metazoa > Arthropoda > Insecta > Hymenoptera > Ichneumonidae > Venturia > Venturia canescens. The sequence goes on from NC_057425.1 coordinate 8,982,029, forward strand.
CGCGGTTCAACAGACCGCTATAATTTAACCGCGGAGTATTTGCGTCGAGTATTACTTGAAAGGAGTCCGCGGAACTTTGTGCAATTTTATTTCATACTCCGTGGTGCCCACCACTTTATCCGCGTTCGATCTAGGAAATAATTTTTTTTCAATATATCTCAGCCTCTCGCCACGCAGTTGAAATTTCTTAGGAACTCGGCGATTCCAAGTTTTCATATTTTATCGGGAAATAAACCCGTTTTGCTGGATTCCCGTGAACAGTCTCGAAAAATTTTATCAAAAAGTTACTCGTTTTCAGGCTTATTGAAAGCTGAGTCGTTGTCAAAACCACTCGATAAAATAAGCAGCACTTTGTAACCAAATTCTTAAAAATTGAACAAAAAATTAAATCTCTTGATGCGATAAAATTTTCTTTATTGGACCCGTCGAATCGTGACGGACGAAATGGAGCTGAACAGCGTCAAAAAATCCAACAACAAATTCGCTCGACCAATGAATTTATTCAGTGTATGTGAGCCGGGCAATAAAATGATTTGACGAATAAAAAAAATTGACACTGTGGTACTCGACAGGAGTGAATGTAACAGAATTTCGTAGTAGTGCGCACAAATGAATATTCTTGATTGAAAATATTTTAAAGCCAATTTGCAACGGAGGTTGTAAGTCACGAAGTCGCAGAGAAAAGGGCGGAAAAGGGTAATAATGCGTTTTCTGGCGGACGTATTCCCGTTACAAAGCGAGGGATTTTTATTTCAATGTTTTCCGAATGATTCGCTGGTTTTTTTGTTCTGTCGGGAACATCTCCGGGAGAAGAGACGCTTGACGTTTTAACAGACTGTGTATGAAGCTCTCGAGCACGCAGAAAAGCCACGAAGCCACAAACGATCCCTCAGGGGAGAGAAAACAAGAGAGATTTCTCTCTAAAGTAATATCCACGCGTGACGCAATATTCCCGTAATCTTTTAACCATCCGTGGATCCAAAGCCCATAATCGTGGTGTTATAATTAATTAATTAACGGACTGCTACCGCAAAACCGAAGCATTCAAATATTTCTCACGAGAGTGCGCGAGCTCGAGACACAGTTCTTTCTCACCAGTGTGAAATTTCACGCTGATGCATTCATTTAAATGCAAACATTTTTCCGTTATAATTGACGATCCCTTTGTTAATTAAAGCCATCGATCGCACATTATTTCATCGTCCTCATTCTTCGTCGCTTCAACTCTTCGGCCTTCTTCCATCTCGTTGAGAAAACGCCATGCAGCATTTTACTCACGTAGAAAAAGCTCCGTTTGAAAAACTCCACGAAATAAGACTCTTGATGAATCATTGTTTGCCCAGAAATTACCATAGTTTTTCCAAACTCTCAATTTCCTTTGATAAATGAGCCACGAAACCGAGAGAATGTTTCAAAAAAAACTCCAGAAAACTGGTCAGAATACGATGAAATAGAAAAAACCTTGCAACCATTTCCATCGAAAGTTTCAACTTTTCAACAAATACAAAAAATAAAAGGCACAAGAAAACTGAATGTATATATAATTGGGGTTGTTGGTCTTGTTCGAGTACGGAGCGAGCTGGAAGTCTCGGGATCGGTATCTCCCGAGGATCATTATCCTTGGTCACGGTTCTTCGTGTCAGCGTTCCCTCTAATACAGTACAAACCCTTCAGTTCTTTTTTTCTCTCTTCCGTCTCTTTAAAACTCTCACCGGTCGTTAATTCGCGGGACAGCAGACAGGGAAGGTAGAAATTATTAGAAATATATACATATATATATATATATTTATTTCTAAGATCAGATACTTCTGGGCAGGAATGATCGTCGTCCAGTCGAGGGTGGATCTCTGCGGACGCGCCTCTTGCCTGATTACAGGCTCGCTCTGTAACCTCCAGCGTTTATATCTATATACAGTAATAAATATATACAAGTGTATATATATTTATAACTGACATAATAGGGCGGTGGAAAAGAGCTAGAAAGTCAAAGAGGGACCGAGAAAAATTCGCGTAATGAAGCACAGTTTCACGTTCTAATAATAATTTCTGCCGACGAGTATCAGGCATCGAGGCACGTCAGGATAGAAACGTCTCCAATGACGGATGACATTTGCCTTTCTCTTAAATGTGCCCTCAAGCAGGTTGACGCCCCACTGGCTCATCACGTGGGAACCCGGGAGCTTTCAACACTCAGGAAGACAAAAATTTGAAGGTATTTAGGACGTGGGATAAAAGGATTAAAAATGAGTTGAGTAATGAGAGGAATCATTAGAGGAAACTTGACTCGGTGAAGTTGGAACCGGAGTCGGAAACTTGGCTGCTGAATTTCTACAAAGCTGCATGTGATTGTCCTTGACGATGATCTTCCACAAATATTTTGCGCTCGTGTTTCTGGGCTGTTTTCCGCATGCGAATTTTCGATCCGGAAAATAGGGACGATAAAATAACGATGGACGAAACATTTTTTTAATGAGTTTCGGTTGACGAACGAGGGGAAAGAGAAATACGAGAGTGATTGCGCACGCGAGTGTACGCTCTCTCAGGGCTTTCCACAACTATAAACTCGTGCCCGCGTACACATGCACGTTGTTCCAGAGACCCTGCACACAGCTAAATCCGCTGGAACCCCCTTTATGCGCGCTCCGTCCGTACAAGTTGCTCGCTACTTCCCCATAGCTTCTGGACTCTCGCGAGGAATTGCATACGTTAAAGTAACTTTAATGTATGTAAAGACGATGGGATGTACATGCTCCGCGCAGGCTTTACTACTTGTGCTCAGAAAATATACGCCGCAACATTATAAATATCTACGTATAGATATAAATGTATATTTAAGTGAGGAATTGTATATGGAGAAGATTTTCTCATCCCTCCGGAGAGTCCTCTCGCTGTTGTTCCTACGTGCTCTCAGCAAATGCAGCTGGTAAATGATCCCGCAGACAAAACATTTGTATATACAGACACGTAAATTCAAGACGAAACAACATTGAATTTGTTCCCGTCCTCGAATATATGCACGAAGAAAACGGATTCGTTTGGTGTAGTGAGGAATATATTATTTTTCAAGAACTTTCAAAATATTTAGGCATCGATTACAAAGAGCATAGTATTTTTTGAATTCTCTTATTTTTTGTCCCTTGAATTATAAACGCAGCTTTGTGTGGATAACAGAAAGTGATGCACGTGAGAACTATATTTCGTTTTTTTTGAGTGTTATTCATCGTGTCAGACTAGCACTTACCGATAAGTGGAAATGTATTGTAAATGTTTTGTTTTTTATTTTTTATTTGTTATATTATTTTATTGTTTTTTTTTCCAGGGTTGCCCGAGCATACTTTACAATATAAACATTTGAAATGACTGAAAAGATTTTTCACTCTGCTCATAAAGAAAAAAAACTCTTGAGTCTTTTGAATGTAAAAGTTATGGGTTTTGGTATTTTTACTATGGTGGATAGAGCAATTCTTATTACTGCTCTCCGAATAAATGCTGGAATCCAGTGTACTGTCCGCCCGAGATACTATATTCCTAGTACTTTCCTCTAGAATTTTCGGCCTCGTTTTCTCCGTGTGGACAAGAATGTTTTTATACTTAGCAATAATCCATTAAATTCAAACAAAACGAGCTGAATTGAAAAAAAAAATAGATGAGAAAACATCGTTTGAAAAATGACGGAAAAATCGTTGTTGGTATTTGAAAATTTTTGTAAATAATCGTCGATCAGAAACGAAGCAATGTTAAAATGCATTAAAATTAATAAAAATGAATAATACGAAAGTCGTTTTTGTTTGAAAATATGAAACAATGCAGCATCTCATAATTTTGAGTTTGCTTTTTTTTTCAATAATATTTAGCTTTAGCACCGTGGGTATGAAGAAACGATAAATTGTCGAATAATATATTTAATGGTTTAGAAGTAATGTCTGTTCATATACTTAAGTGCACGAATATACGTGAGCATGCGTGCGCGCGTTGGTTGTGACATGCAAGGAAGGAGAAAGACCCCTGTGCGAAAGTGTTCTTCTCGGGCACTTACCTCACCTCGCTATATCACTATTATCCACACGTGTCTACGTAAAGACTCGTATAAGCGCATATGTGTATAAATATATATAATGGTGAGAAATGAAAATGGCCTTGAAATGGTACAACGTCACTGAAGAGGCCTCCGGATGTGATGCATTGGTGCAAGTGCAAGTGCACGAAGAGAGAAAGCTGAGCATCTCGTTCCTCGGTCACATAAATTCTTTAGTTGCGAAAGAGATAGAAGAAAAAAAATGTTTAAAAAAAGCACGAAAGAGGGAGTTGGGACGCGAGTCAGTCCGTCGACGGGTGTATTTATTCATTTTCTTTATTTAAGGACGATATTCGTGAAATATTTATGGGATAAATAGGTGCGGGTACACGATGATTATCGATGCGAGGCAAGAAGTCGTTCAGTTCTGTCGAGCGCAGGCGACTCGCTCCTCGAAAGGTGCTTCGCAGCCTCCACATTGTTTATCCACATAATCGGGGGGTGCAAAAGTTCGATTTTTTTTTCATCTCAATAGTCGCACAATTTTCGCAACGGGCGACAGTTCGAAGAAACTTTGTTGAAAAATCGCGCAGGAGCTCCGGGGCAAAAAAGATCGCTGAGAATAACCGAACACGAAGGATCACTTTTATTTCCTCTTCTTGTCGCGCCGTTGCGCGCGCGTCCTTCTACACTAAATGATCCTTTTTCCAGCGCTCGCTTTCCTCCTTTTTTCCCCATTTTTTCTACTCCTCTTTGTCCCTCTCCCTCCGTTCTGTCGCTCACTGCAACAGAGCCTCGCCGAGACTCGGTCGATCTTGTCGTTTGAATCGTGTGCTCAATGTACTCATCCTAAAGGACCAAGAAAACATCGCGAGATGAAGAAGAAGAAGAAGCAGAAGAAGAAACGGTGGACGACGACCGAGCCACGAGGCGCGGAGCCTCGAGAAAGAAATATAAGAAAAGTGGCTCCCGTAGCGAAACGTGTAATTTACCTGGACAACGATACCGAGAAAAGAAATCCACACGTATATATACGTATAGCATTGCAGATCCTTTATCCTCTTCCTCGTTCTCCGGACGCTCCTTCTCGTCCTAGGACCCCGTCCTTGTCACGAATCTTGTCGTTGAGGTAGATCGTGTCCTTGGACTTGGAGCATGCACCGTGCTGTAACTCTCTTCTTATTCGTCCTCGCCTCTTTCGTGCTCGGTACGTGCGCGCACCCCGGAGCCTCGAAAAACAAAAGCTCCGAGTAATCCTCCGCGCACATACCTCTTCACGTACTTTTAAGACGGCTCGATATCGACATCGGATGTTTCATTGAATGTTGCGTCACTTTGCGATCGATCATTTCAATTTTGCTGCTCGTTCCGAAGTTTTTTCTTATTTTTAACCAATTTTTACTTCATTTTCATTATTTTGAGCAGTTGAACGTGAGAAAGGAATTTTTAGACCGATTTACGTTATTCCTTGGCATGATTGAACCACTTTTCATTGGTTTTCGAAGCGTTCACTGTGATTACAAATCCATTGAACATTTTTATGTGATTTTTAGAAGATTGAAGGCAAGAAATTATGGAGGAATGAGTTATAATTGTATGCAGCAATGCCACTTTATTTTCCTCCAATTGGGTTTCAATCCTCAGAGAAAAGCTTTTTTGCCATCGAACAATTAATTGCCTGCACACGTATAATTTTGAAGACATAATTTCCAGTGATGTTTGCAGCTGGAGTTATCTAGTGCAAGCTGTAAGGATAATTATTGAGAGAGGAGATGAAGAGAGGTGTCCACAAAAAAATGTATTGCCAGAGAATTTTCTTGCCGAGAGGAATGAATTGGAGTAATTGTGTGGAATTTCCTTGGGGAAGAATGACTGCGGCGTATATGAAAATAGAAGGTGATTTCGAGGTGTAAAAATTTATGTAAATTTCCGATGAGAATAGAAATAGCTGAGTCGGTTAGGGAGACAAAGGTGGAAACTACCCTCGGAAGAGCCCGTACGTCGGGGCTGTTGATTTTCTGTTGGCGTATACGAAAGAGTCGATTTGCATCGTGAGTCGTGGTCGAAGGACGAGCAAAACAAAATGGACGAATGGTACATTGCACATACGGTAGTGAGCAGAACGGAGAGAGGGAAAGAGAGAGAGAGAGAGAGAGAAAGCCCACAGAACTTCGAATAGATCCGCTTATAAGCGAGGCAAAACGACGAGGGTATAAAAACACACACACACACACACACACACACACACACACAAAAGTGAAGAAAAACGAGAAAAAATCGTGACGGGCAACACAAGAGAGAATCCTCGTCTGGAGGACCTTTCATGGGTGCTCGATCTGCTCGTGTGCCTGCACAATAAAACCGTGTGCAAGAAAGCACAGTGTAGGACAAAGTGCTTGACGTATTCTACCTACGACCCCCATACCTCATGGCGATTATTTTCAATTTCTCTTTTCACTTCTCTTCCAACTTTTCTTACTTCACGTTCACTATTCTATTTACATATTTTCTCATTCCCCATCGCTCCGTTGCTCCAACTTCATTGACGTTTTTGCAAGAGAAACCAGCAATACGAATAAAATGATTGCATTATTCGTAGCTTACTTTTGTTATTTGAATACTTCAATTATAAAGAATTGAAATAAATTGAATTTTCATCATGGATGTGGATGCATTTTCCCGGGAAGCCAAGGGCTCGCCATTGGCCCCTATCAGAGGTCGTTGCACCATAGAATACTCTCCCGCGCTTCCACCATGCCGAGCAAGGGAAAAAGGAGCTTCGTTGCTATAAGAGATACCGAGCCATTATCATATTTCTTCCTCCTTCTTCTCCTTCTTCTTGGGTTTCCATCATCAACAACGTTGCGATCATTCACTAATACAACACTCCCCATATCTCTCTCTCTCTCTCTCTCTCTCTCTATTTTCTCTTTCCCCATTCGTCTTTATCTCTCTCCGACTCGCTCGCACTTTTGCACCTGACGTTTTGCACTTTTGCCTGCAAGCTGCGTGTGTGTCTTCCCACGTACCGCTAATTACTTGAGAGATTTATGGATATCGATCCTCTCGCATATTCCAGGTCGAGATCGATCGACCCAGAAGACCAAAAGCTCCCTCCTCGTATTATTCTTATTCTCCTACTTTATCATTTCCACCTCCGTACCCGCTTTCGTTTATCCTTTTTTATAGAAATACAGAGTCACGCTCTTTTACTCGGCGTAAAATCCTCGAGATTTATCGTCACGAAGACCAGCCATTAATATCAGTGTCAATTCAAGCTGGCAGACTTTTGAACCTCGCTTCTCAATTTATCCTACAAATAGTATTACTCTGAGAATAAATGATCTTCGCTATTTTATTCGCTGAATTTATTCATAAGAAAATGATGCAATAAGTTATTCATAAAGCACGCGATTACGGTTTAATCACAATTGAGCGAAAAATCAAAAAATATTTCGTTAAAATCCGAGCAAAAAAACTCGTAGATTTTTCCACATAAAATTATTCAAACTCCACAAGGAAGAAAGTGGTGCTCTAGCGTATCAAATCTGTAATAAATATGAGCGAGGAGTTTCTCGTCGTTGAGATTTTTGTTCACAACGCGTATCGTTGAGAGTCCGGTGTTGCATGGGGAATTAAGGATAATCATTTCGGTTTCAGTCAGTCGGACAAATTTCCATGGCCAGTGATTCTGAAACGTGAGGGATGTTGAAGCCCTTCGTAAATATATACAAACTGAGCTCTGTGCAGACCCAGATATATGAAGAAAATTATGCAATATTATATTCCCACAATGATTTCTATAGCAATTTTCGACGGATGGTCAAACACCTATGAATTTATGCATCCGTTTCGCTCATTTACTATCATCTCGTTCGCTCATGCATCATGTACCCCGGTCTAATTTCAATATTACAAAGTTATAAGAAGAAAATTCATGACTGAAGATTCTGGTTGGCTTAGGAGCCAACCAATGATACCTGATCATTGAACCGAAACTGCGTGAAAAAAGTCAATGAATATAACGATAAAATGAGGATTGCTTGAGAGCAGAGACTTTTAAAACGATCGATTATAGTCGACAGACACTCGAGAAAATTTTCTCGCTTCCCTCATACCGAAGAGACCTCCTCGCATTGTGCTAAATGTTCCGTTATCCGAGAGTAAGCCTCGACTAGAGTCGGCTAGTGATTTTTTTCTGCTTTCGTCTCTCTCTCTCTCTCTCTCTCTCTCTCTCTCTCTCTCTCTCTCTCTCTCAATCTTTTTCCTATCAGACGTCTCTCTCTTTTTCTCTCAACTTTTCAATGTCGTTGTACAAGAGCGAACGACCATCAGGACGAGAATTCGAACGGTCGTTTATTCGCCTCCTGCTGATGTTGCTGTTCGTATTGCTGCTGCTGCGAAATGCGGCTTCCTCGAACGAATTCCTGCGTAACCGGAGACGAGACTCGACGAGTCACGGAGAGTCATTCTCGTAATGGCTCTTCTCGTTGTACGATACCAGCTGTGTCGGATGTACTGCAGGAGCTTTTATATACTCGACGTGTGTGCCGAAATCCGTGTATCTGTAGAAACGCAAACACTTTTCCATGCGAATGAGCGCCCGGGGCAACCGGAGAGACCAAAGGTTGTTTTGGAAACTGACGAAGCGAGTGGAGTCGGAAAATTTCGAATTGATCACGCACCCGATCAACGATGTGTCAAAAAGGGGTGAAACGGACTCGTTCTGAATCGAGCTGGGGCGAAAAAACTCGCTGTGACTTTTGGGACACCCTTTGGACGGTGATACAGCCATACGTGGATAAGCACGCCCTTGCACCTCGTACAAAGACCAGGAAAAGCCCGGGAGCACAAACAAGTCGTTCGCGAGGTTGAGAGTAAACTGGGATACGAGGAATAAAATGTTATTTCTCAGGATCCCCAGGTACTGGTGGTCGTCCTGCTGGTCCATCGTAATATCGTGGCGAACGACATTTTTCCCTTCATTTTTTATCTGTTGATACAGATGCATGAATACTGTTCACGTTTCACTTGGCATCGGTATGTATAAATGGGCCTCCTCTTTGTGGATGGATCGGATCGAGTGAGTCACGATTGTCCTCTGGGACGTGCTCTTTCTCCCAAGAATCATACCGAGCATGGGAACTCTTGTCTTCGTCCCAGAGTTTACCAACTTTATCGATGATTCAGCGAGGAATTATTGATAGCATTTTGCCTCTATGCGCACTGTCTCTCTCTCTCTCTCTCTCTCTCTGACTCTCTTCAAGTTCCTCTCGACCAAGGCCCTTTAAAAATCATTGCAAGCCACGATTTAGCCCCATTAGCTGAGTCACGAAGTCCCACTCAGTTTTCGAGTACCAAACACATGCACAGAATCCAAATCGTCCTCGTTATTATTCCCATTCATAAGATACAACGTTCTCGTACCGAAAGAAGAAACTCGATAAACGTGAAGAAAATTGAGAAAAATGTTTCGTCGTGTAATTCACACAGTGAATTTGATCGGAATTAACCTCTAATTTGACTCATCCTCGGAGTCGTAACCACATAATAACTCCCTCTAATCGTTCAATCTCGAGAAGTGTGAACGTGGCAATGAACTCGGCGTACATTGCGTGTACACGTGTGTTATCTTTGTATATACGAAATGAGCAATGAAAGGAAAGGCACGCAAGTTTTTTCTCGCATCTCCATAAAATAATCCACGTCCATAAATATATAAATGCGTTTATGGAATTTTGAAAAAAATAAAAAATAATAATAAAACAAGGAGGACAAACTGGTTCTCTTTATCGGGAGTGAAAAATGTTCGAGGCCCTGAAAAAGGGTAGCAAAATCTAACTTATCTCGGTCTTTATTGGGTGCGATCTAGTTGCGACTGCGTGCTATTTTCAACGATTCCTTCCTACAGGCGAGCACAACTCACATAAGTATATATAAATAAATGACTCCGGGATCTAGGATCGTCCTCACGACATCACGGGCTCCGCCTCGCGTCCGAGATTAGCTGTTACATTCGAGAGGAGAAGAAGTTACACCGAGTTCTTCACAATTCTCTGGCTATCTCGGATCTCGAGGGAGAGCCAAGAGGATTTGCACAGTGCACGCTACGTCTGCACTTTTATTTTGTGTTCGAATTCAGTGAAACGAACACGCGTGATAGGTCTGATAAATGGGCTCGAGAGCATAAAACGCACGGGGTTGGAACATACGAGAGAGAGAGAAAGAGGGAGAAATAGACGAAAAGATATCACGCTCCAAGACCGGAAGCGCCACTGAACTGATAAGAGATGCTATTGAATTTTATTCGCGCGGGGCTCTTTCCATTGAAATGTATTTGTCAAGAAGTCATTGGAGTTTTTAACTTTATTATTACTATTCCTATTCATTATCCTTCTTATTCCTTTCATTATTTCATGAAGCCTGATATACAGGTTGAAGCTTCGAGATAAGTGAACCCGTCAACCCGGTTCTGTTCCTCGCGTATGTTATAATTAACTTAACCGTAGCAAGAATCCACGAAACCGGTCGTGACGTAAAGGTCGAAGAACTAAATCCCGGGTAATCGGTGATTTCCTTTTTCGCTGTGTATTCTCGATGGGAGAGAAATTTTGAAGCTTTTACGTCGTCACCGACGCGCTATCTCGAAGATTAATATCAAAAGGAATGGAATTTTTGAATCGCCGGCTCTGCTTCAATGTCATGTTTGAAACTCGAGGGCGCTGCGAGTGCTGGTAGGAGATTTGAAGGGTTCGCGATTCTTTGACTAGGCACATTCACAAGGCTTCCTGAGTCGAGTAATCGATCCGCAGCGAGTGCTGGAATGATGGTAGTTAAGGTAGAGAAATGCTGGAGGTGAATTCACGATTTTCATGACTTTGAAAAATTGTATTATTTTGCGAGACGGAGTGCGAGGGTCAAACCCCTTTGCTCTTCAGCCCTGTGGAGGTCGGGGAGGTTAAGGTTGGGAGGAGATAATGACCTCTGAAGGAACTTTCAGCCGGGCCCTTAAGGCACACGACAGGACGTTATCCCTCTTCCTCCTTCGCTCGCTTCCTCTTTTTTCCTTTCCCCTGCTTGGGCTCTTGCCCTTTCGTGGATCAGACAACGGGAAGAATAAATAAGATTAAAAAAAGGAAAAGGGCATGCACGTCCGTGTCTCAGGCTCGATTTTTCCTCGAGACCTTTTTTTTCGGTGCATGAATGTTGCGCCGAGTCTTGTGCCATTGCGCGATTCAACGAGAGCGTGATTCGCATGCGCCCACGATCGCTTATCGCGTCCTTCGCCTTTCCGGAATCATGGAATTCCCTGCTCTTGTGCAAGCATGAAAATGCCACGTTCACAGGGTGTCCGCAACCTCGCTGGAAGGATTCTCGAAAGAAAACCTGAATTTCTACGTTCGGCTGTATCGACGTATACGGGGTGGTCTAAAAGTCACTCCAAATACTCGGTCCCTCGTCAAATTACGTAATTTCGGACAAAAAACTCTTTTCGCACTTCCCTCTTCGACGGAGCGCTCACGGAATATCCTTCGTTCCATCAACTTCTCCGGTTGAGCCCTCCTCAGCGAAAAGTTTCTAAGAACTTTTCCTTCCGGCACGTCGGCTTATCTCCACGTCCTGTCAATCTGCGAGTCGATTCCCCGGACAGCCTGTATGAAGATTGAAGCACTCGAGCATATAAGTACCACGAGCTTATCGTGCTACCGTGCTCTTTTGCTTAATCTTACATGTTTTTTTTCCCATTGGTACATTAGCATGAGAACACACACACACACACACACACACAAATGAAAACACACGTAGTTAGTGAAGGAAGAATGGAAAGATCGTAGGATGAACGAGGACGTAAGAGTGGCCACGTATGCAACGTTAATTATGCAAAGGAAGTCAACTCCCTTGAACTTGCATTCCCCACAATAATACAGCTATCCCCCCCTGCGATTTTCTTTTTACGCAATGTCGTGTATGCACATGCATCCATGATGAAGCCGCGATAGGTTAAGCGAGTACGTACGATGAACCAGGAAACGGTGGACCGGATGAGGAGGAGCGAGCTCGCCGAATCATTTTTTGTCTTAGGTGGAAAGATAAGAAGGGCGTAGAGGATGGAAGAGAAAAAAACACTCGAAGAAAAGTGCGAAAAGCAGCGGAGGAAAAGAGGAACTGAAAAGAAAAAGTAAAAACGAAGCACAAGCGTAAGATCTTGATGCAATTGAAACGAGGGAACGCGAACGGATGAATGGAATAGAGTGGAGGCGAGCGATAAGGGTCTGGGGAGCAGGGAACCTTGGCCTTCGTTGTTCTCATCCACAAATAACATTACCCTCGTACAATAATAGTAGTAATAAAAAAAATTCTTTTTATTCGTTATATAACGTAATTTGAGGTCGAGGAAAAAGCCAGCTCTTTCTCTGTCATTACCTCGCTGCGCGTAATCTCGAAATAAAGGGAAAAATAAAAAGTATCGAAAAACAAAAACGATAACTTTGCTCCGCTGACTCGTTTCTCCCCTTCCTGTCTCATCCTCTCCTCGTGCGTACGCCTCGCGAGAACATTATTTCCCGCCCTGAGAATTGCTTTTCTCGCGCGCACATAACCCTCCGCTTCCTCAATATTTCTTGCGTATTACACACGTATATAAACATAGAATTCGTTTTATATATTTCTATAGATATAGACAGAAATAGTAAAGCGCTTATACAGCAAACGTGGCTGAACGGGCGACCTCGACCGCGAGAGAATCGAGGCGGTATTCAATCTCGTGAGTCGTCTTCGTTGTGAATACTTTTACAAAGGTTCATTTCTCCTTCGAGAAAACGAGCTCTGCTCTGCTCCGTTGAGCCGAACGCTGGTTAACTCGGGCTTCTGTGTGTGCAGCGTACAAACTATCGGCGCGTATACTCCTAGAAGCACGTATAAATCCGAAGATAAAAAAACTTGCACAAAGAGCATGTACTTTTGTTTATATATGTAAACGTGTATACACAAGGTGTAGTTATGTGTAAAATTTGCTCCATCTTCTTTGCCATTCGAGCACGAAGACCGGAAGTCGCTACTGAAGGAGGATAAAAATCCGACCTTTTTGTATCCCTTCGTTTCTCGGCTTTCGATCTTCTCGATAGTTTCCGATACGTTCGCGGAGCCCTTTTATAAAAAATCGTGCAATATCCTTGGATACGCGAAGAGCACCCGCTTTATTTCCTCGTTCAATTATCGTCGCGTGTCGAGCATGATATTACAATCGGACAAATTATTCGGCGAGGAGCGTGCGCGTCTAATAACTTTTGTGAACTCGGTCAACGATTGTTGGATCATTTTCTCATTGCACGTCGACGGTGCGCGCCCGTGTGAATGCAAGAAACGAGGATCATGACAGTGGGCTAAATATGGAACACGTGACCTTGAGAGCTTGTTAACACGAAACGTCGATGACACAATGATCCTTCGTGCGCTTCGTCAAAGCTTCTCACACGCGATTTTTTTGTGTCTTAATGAATTATATTTAAAAATGTGTGTTACGTGTATCGTGAGACTCTGTTTTCTGTAACGGGGTTTCTCTGTAAAAGTGATTGTTTTTCATAGCTGTATGCCCGCATTTCAATGAAATGTACGGCATTACTGCATGTGTAAATAAAATATATCGAAGAGTGAAAAATATAAAACAATGCACTCGCGAGGCCACTTTACGTGAGCGCACTCATTCACTTATATTTTTATCTCCATTATATTTTGATTTCCGTGAAAATATAAATTTCTTGTGACTTTTATTACGTCAATATTCTAGTCCGTGAGAAAATTCACCTCGAGAAATCTCCTCGAGATCCATCCTCGGGCTCCTCCACACCATCTTTCATTTTTCAAAGTCCCTGAAAATGTTTATACGCAGCTCAATCCCATCTCCGAGTCTCGGGAAGCATTCCCGAGGCACGTTTTATAACTTAGAATTCCTCGTAATCCGAGACTGTGAGATTTATAGAAAAACGTGGAGCGCGCGAAAAGGAGTGAGGAATTTCGTATTCCCCATGGATCTAGTTACGTCATTATCTTTGTCATTATTCCATGCCGTTTTTCTCACATTTCTCCCGCCTTTTTTGTTACAGATGGGCTCGTACGCGATCGGCCATGCTACTACCGGGCTTCTTGTGTTTCTCGCTCTTGCAACCGGAATCCAAGCTGGTCTATGTGAGCAAAATTCCACGTTCGACTGTCTGCAGAAAAATTTATTGTTTTTTTTGGTTCATTTATCTATAAATTTGATAGAATCGCAAAAAAAAACCACATTTTTGAAATACGAAACTTTTGTTGTCTCAACCGTTACCGATCGAGCTTCATTTTCAGTCGAAGCGTGATGATCAATTTTACAAGATTTCCTACCTCATCGATCGCAATTTTCTACCTTATCGACTAACAGTTTTTCTTCGTTATCGACAGCGAGGATAGCTTTCGAGAAACTAACGGATTTCGATTATCGAGGCACCACGTACTACACCGTGAGAAACATATCGTTCTACGAGTGTCAAGGATGGTGTCGCGAGGAGCCACAATGCCAGGCAGCAGTGTTCTCATTCGTGCCGAACCCTCTAGCACCGATGCAGGATACACTCTGCCAACTGCAGAACGAGACGACGTCGAATAACCCTAACGTTCAGCCACAGAGGGCGGCCAACACTTATTACATGACCAAACTGCAGATTCGTTCTGGTAAATGAACTTTACGATTATCAGTCGATAATTTTGAACTCTGACTTATCCGGGGCTTGGAATTTGAAAAAGTTTTTCGATCCAACACAGCGAGAGAAATTTTTCACAATCTTTATGACGTTCAGTCGAGAATTTTATAAATACCAAACGCTTGGTAGATTTGGGCAACGAACTGGTTCGTGCTTATCGAAATAATTCTTCGACTCGACGGAATTGAATGATTTTTAATAAAAATTCATTCGATCACGTTTATCGAAGTAATGATTTAAGTTGCTGGCCGAAATAAAGTCTCGAAACGGGGTCAAAAGACCGCGAGAGTATCTCACAAGTCGGTTTGGGGAAGTTAAAATTTGCAACTCATGAGGACTGTATTAATTTAGGGAAAAAAATAAATAACCGCCGGATCTTCGCACCTGCAGGTAAACAAAAATTTCTCAGTTTCTGAAAACGGTCGTATAGCACTGGGGGAAAGGGCTAAGTATAATAATAATAGGATACCTGGCGCGTGAGTTGAACAAACGCTATATAGGTGTGTATACAACGATGGCGATCTCAGGAAAAGCGGATAAACGGTGGGTGTGGAAGAAAGCGAGAGAAAAGGGCAGGGCTCGCAATAACCGATTTTAGCGCACTCAACAGCTGGAAGTATTCCCTTGTTCCACGAAAATGGCGCATCTTACGATTCATCGAGCAAAGTGATGCCAGTTACGCCCCTTTGTTTTTCACCATTTGTCTGTGGGACGTTTCGCACTTGGGATCTCGGAAAGTTTCTCAAAGACATTTCAATTTGGGGTCGATTTTCTCCAGCATTCTTCAAAATTCGACGTGCGTTTGGCTACTTTTAGAGATTTTACTCGCGAATACTTTTCGAGATAAATTCTTTTTGAATAGCAGAATTATGGAATTTTATGCCGGTGGGTTTTTTATCAGCTTCGTTTCCGTTGAGTACGAGAGAAGGTTGTAAAAATGAAGAACTTACGAAACTTTGTGAGAAAAATGCTCGTCGCGTTACAAAGTGTAATTAGTGGACCTCGGCGAAAAACCTGGATCAATGGATCGAGACAAAAAATGTTTAATTCGTGAGAAAGAAAGAAAAGCTTCAAATGCGGAGACAAGGACATAAATAGACTAGATGCTCGAGTGTTGCTGGTGCTCGTCTTCTGGCCCGAGGCGATAATTCTACAATGGAGAGCCCCATAAAAGTTGCTCAGCGTGAAAATTTGTTCGTGTGGTATGAAATGCCAAAGAACAAAAGGGAAATGTCTTTCCTCGTCTGGATGCCGCTCTCTTGTGGCTGGTACGAAAAATTTCGTCATTTCGAGTGTTTGCGAAGGAAGGGGGCGGCTGGAAAAAGGAAAGCAGGGTCGCGGCGGGGGTGAGACTCGAGAGAAATAATATAAAGGCGTTAAGTACGGTACGATCGAGGGTAAACAGGTACTAGCCAAAAAAAAGACAGAGAGAGGAAGAGTAAGAAAGAAGAAAGAGGATGAGCTGCTTCCCTTAAGAACTCGTGTTTGGAATATGGCAAGATTGTACAAATGGCAAAAAAAAGGACACAAAATACCAACGTACAGATATATTCGTGCACATAAAAGTATTGCTGTATGTAAGAGGATCGAGGGTAGTAAAGGAAGAACGTTAGGTGTCGAAAAGGTCGAGGGGACTCAAAGAAAGCCCTAATATTGGTTTTGACAGGGCTTGCTGGTGCGATCCTCTTGTTCTTTATTTCTGGGGACGCCTCGCGCGCTTTTGTGTGCAATATACCAGATCCCATCCTATGTATACATGCTTTTATATGCATATATAAAAGTATGTGAAGGCAGAAGAAAACTAGGAGAAAGAACGACTCGAAAAATCGGGCTTTTCGAAGTTTGGGCCTGAGCTTATGCCCTTTACATTTCTCATGGAACTATACATATTTCGTGTGAGGTTTGGTCTCGAGGTGTGTAAAACCTTCGAAACTGGTTACCCCTCGCAGAGTATTCTGACTGCGAATATATATACACCCTCTCACCTCTCCTCCTTTTTTCCATCCATCGCTCTCCTCTTTCCCTCTTTCTTTTTAGACTTTTTATCCTCTTCTATAGCTCTCTCCCGATGTCTGAGCATCTTTTTTGTTGGGAATTTCGAACACAGTGGAACCCGTTAACGAAACACTTTTTGAGCGACTCACTTTTCCGAAACGAGATCCAGCAATCGAATTCGAGGAAGTAAGAAATTTCGGTGGGACGTTACAGCCTCGACGGGGCTTCTTGGGGCTCGTGTATTCATCTCCGTCAGAAGAAACAATACAATATCGAACGATCCGATGTTATTTCGTGACGAATAATCGCTTACTGTTGATTCATTTTCAATGGTGCTTAAATTCATTTGATTGGTAACATCCGATTGGAATGATGCTATTGAAAACGATAGATTTACATGTAGAAATAATGTGATAGTGAGTCACAAGGGAACTATGAAATCCAAAAATAAATTATAACGCAATGAAAGAGCTGATGGTTCGTTGGCACGTCGTGTGCAGAAGCGCCAGGGTCTTGAAAGTCCCCTTAACTGCTCTTTCTCTTTCTCTCTCTTTCTTAATTTTTGTCCCCTTCCTTCTGTCTCGTTTTCGGAGGCACCAACTATGAAAAAAGAAATAGACCAGGCAGGTGGAGCGACGAGCGCCACAGTTAAATTATCGCCGTGGACATTTGCCAAAATGAAAAAAAAAATCAGATGAAATAAAAGAGGGAGAGAGGAGCGAGTGACCAATTCGTCGTCGAAAGAATTCATCACGTGGGCGAATGCGAACGTGATCTCGATGAGTCGTTCGTCAGAGATTCTTCATTGGTTGCTGTTCAGTTGCGACCATTTTTTTCGGTTCAAATTTCCCTCCTCTCTCTCTCCCTGTAATCGATTATTGTTATCTCCGTTATGCTCGTTTACACAATCATCACTCGACGCTTCAATGCTTAAAATTATGAAAAATTCTTGTGCTAAACAGAAAATGTTTGTCTGCGTCCTTGGGCGTTCGAAAGAATACCAAACAAAATGATACGAGGATTGGACAACGCGCTGGTTTACACGTCATCGAAGGAGGCATGTCTCGCAGCCTGCTTGAACGAACGTCGCTTCACTTGTCGCTCCGTTCGATATAATTACGATCTTATGCAATGTCATCTCTGCGATTCGGATCGACGTACCACCGATCAATACGTCCAATTGGTCGACGCTCAGGGCGTCGATTATTTCGAAAATCTCTGTCTCAAAGGTACCAATGAAAATGTCAATTTTTCAATGACTCCACATACGAATGATAAAATTGAAGAAAATTAAGAAAAATTGCGGCAAACCAACGCACGAGGGACAAACGTTTCATGAAAATTCATTTTTCAGGCTCGGAAGCGTGCAAAACTGAAAAAACCTTCGTAAATCCACGAATTGGAGTCGCCAATGAGAAAATTGCACAATACGCCGGACTGCATTATTATCCAGACAAAGAGATCCAAGTTCCGACTGAAGACGACTGTAAATCTGCGTGCGCGTCGGAGAACGATTTCCTCTGCAGATCGTACCTTTATCGTGGAGTCCCATTGGGCACCGCTCACAACTGTCATCTTTTCCATCTCGATCATTGGACTCTGCCCGACGGCCCATCGACTTATCTCAATGCTGAGCGACCCCTCATCGACAATGGCGACAGGGTTGGAACTTACTCTGAGAATTTGTGCGAAAGTGAGTCTAATTACAAAGATTTTTGAACTTATCGGATTTCGTTATCGATTCGATATTGAAAACGTTTAAATTACAGAATCTACCCAATTGCCAGTCGTCGTCGAACAACCGATCCACGATCCTACGCTCAATGAATTCTCGAGGGACAATGTTAATTGTGACAAAACAGGCACTTGCTACGATGGTAATTATCGCATGAATCACATCAAAGTCATTCACTATGAATAATAAATCCAATTCCCTTCGGGGAATAAAGAGATTACGAAAATACTCAAACCTCGTTTATAAATATCATTTCAAACGAATCTTCATTTGCAGTCACGGTGGACTGTAAAGACACCAGAATCGCTGTCCAAGTGAAGACCAATCAAGCATTCAACGGTCGTATTTATGCTCTGGGTCGATCCGAGACTTGTAACATTGACGTTGTCAATAGCGACCTTTTCAGACTGGACTTGACAATGAGTGGTCAAGATTGTAACACTCAGAGTGTGGTAAGAATCAATTCACTGTCTATTTTCTCATTCTTCAGTAGATCTTTCACTATTCTAATATTCACATGAATTTTCGCTCGTAATAATATTTATTCTCCATTGAAACTTTGATTGCCAAAGTACTTTTGAGATTCTCTGATATTTTTTCAACTTTTTTTCATTAAAAATCGCCTTCGTCCTCATTGACCTTCAAAGCAGTCTGTTTAACCTGCAGCGTGATGCTTTTCAGACTGGCGTATACACGAATACGGTCGTACTCCAGCATCACTCGGTGGTGATGACCAAAGCCGATAAAATTTACAAGGTCAAATGCACTTACGACATGTCCTCGAAAAATATTACCTTCGGAATGATTCCCATCAGAGATCCCGAGATGATAAGCATTACCAGCGCCCCCGAAGCTCCGCCACCGAGAATTCGCATTCTCGATAGTCACACGCGTGAAGTCGAGACTGTACGAATCGGTGACAAACTCACTTTCCGAATTGAAATTCCCGAAGACAGTAAGTCGAATTTCTCGTCCTCTCACGCATTATTTCGTAAAATATTTTCATTTTGAAATTTTTTCCAATCACTTTTTGTCTTCTCAGTATTGGTCGCAATAAAACTTTCGTTATTACTTCAATTGCAATGATAGCAAATCCACTCGTCCAATTCAAAATGTATTCGTTCTCAATCGTCAAATTTATTTACAGCTCCCTACGGAATATTCGCTCGTAGCTGCGTAGCGATGGCTAAAGACTCGAAGAGCACTTTCCAAATCATCGATGACGAAGGGTGCGTAAAACCGTTCGTGCTAATTTTAAATGTTGAATTTCATCGATCTTTCCGGACGCAAAAACTCGATTAAATTATTTAAATCCCTAATATTGCATTTTGAATGTTTTTCGAACGTTTCGATTCTGCTGTTGTTATTAACGAACGGCTTTTTTTTTTATTTTACAGTTGTCCTGTTGATCCTTCCATTTTCCCGAGTTTCACGCCCGACGGCAACGCACTTCAATCTATTTACGAAGCATTCAGGTTCACGGAGTCTTACGGCGTGATATTCCAGTGCAACGTCAAGTACTGTCTCGGACCTTGCGAGCCGGTACGTTCAACGGGATATTATTATTTTGCTCCTGAAAAAACTGTGCAATAAATCTGACGAAATTTCATCGAATAATATTCGATCGAACACCTTTTTAATGGAATCTCGAATTGAACGATTACAATCATGTTCAGGCCGTGTGCGAATGGGGCCGTGAGTCCGTCGAATCGTTGGGCAAGAGGCGCAGAAGAAGCATCGCCAACGGAACTGAAGGAAAGTCGGAGGACATGACGCTCTCGCAGGAAATTCTCGTTCTCGATTTCGGCGATGAAAAACAATCGGAATTCCTCAAGAGCGATGCGAGCATAGACTTCAACGAAGCTGGTAAGTTCCGCGTCAATCAAAAAGTCGATCGAATACAAATTAAAACATTTGACCCGCGAAAACGATTATTGTCACCCCGAAATATTCGGTTGCGTTTAACAATTTTGACATCTTTTTTTTCCATTTCAGACAAAACAGTCACCATAATCGAGCCCTGTCCCACGAAAACGTCGGTGTTAGCCTTAGGTGTGACATGTGCCCTTCTAGTTCTCATCTACGTATCGACCATATTCTGTTACTACATGAAAAAATGGCTGACACCGCGTAAGATGATGGCTTAAAAATTCTCTGCCAATAATCAGAGTCCATTTTTGGGACTGGAAGATTGCCAGAAGAGCAACGAGAGCTTCGACGCTCTGATCGATCGAAGGCAATACAAGAAAAAACATGAAAAAAAAAAGAAAAAAGTAAAAAAAGGACGAAGGACTGAATTAGTGGACGCCAGATATTTTGCGGAAAATAGTTCCGAATTTTATCTCGCACGAATAATCCAACGAGGATCTTGTCCCTCGATCTAATATTTTTTTTTTGTTTTTTTTTTTATTTTTTTTTTATATAACTCCATTCGTATTCGCGAATCCGACTTTTTTTGAGTAAGTTGCAAGGCTGAAGGTTCGATTACTCGATTATCGAGGAGAGCCTCGAACGCTGCACCGAGAATGAGCAATGCTTTCAAATTTTTGTAGCTTTGATTTCAACAGTTTTTCATATCAGTATCAATGCTGGATCCTTTTTCGATAAAACTTTCATTTCATAACGCGAACGTATCAACGTTTTCGGATAATTCGTACTTGAACGATAATTTGGATCGTTTGAAAAAATTAGACTCGATTTATGTCTCTATTCGATCACAATTTATGTTCGTTTGAAGAGAAAAAAAAATTATTTGACTCATTCCCACAGCAAATATAGACTTGTAACTCACTTCAAGACTAGCGGTATTTAAAGGTTCACGCTTGACTAACGTCTCTAATCATAAGGAGTCCTGCCCCCTCCCCCCCCCCCTCACTACCCCCTCCTCCGTGTCCTCCCTCCCTTCTCGAAAATTCCTCGATTATCCTCATAGCCCATTCTCGTAGATGTTAAGACATGAAAGTAGGTTAGATAAAATCCATAACGTTTAAGCGACAATTAAGCTACTGCAACATATGATGGCATTTAAGAGATAATAATAATCATATCTTTGGGGGGCGTCATGAGAATACACATTGAAATACATTTAAAAGAAAAACAAAAAACGACATAGGAATAGATTCATTAATCGTATTACGTAAAAAGAAATCACCACGTGCTCACTTTGGCCCGACCAGAAAAATAAAAAAGGAATAAAATAAAAACGAGCGTATCCAGAAACGAAGAAACAATTCCGAGAAGCCCGATCGTTTCGTGCCCCGAAGGAAATAATTGTTCAGATGTTCGAACTTGGCGAGAATAATTATGTTGCGAGATGCCCGAGCCTCTCGCGACTTCGGCGACTTTGACTTATTCGATCGAATAATAGCGAATTATTTAATTTATTTGATTTTTCTAAATTTTTTTTTTTTTTTTTTTTCGGTGTGATGATATTTTCGTGATACGATTCGCCCGGAAACTATGAGACTTCCTGCGAGAAGAGAGCAAAAAGAGCTTTTTAGTAGAAAACAATTTCCGAGGGTTCAGTGTATTGAATGAGTGAAGAGAATGTTGGCTGATGGTCGGGCAAAATTGAAAGAGAAAAAAAACGATACGAGATAAAGTTAGCTAATGCTTATTGAAAATTGAGATAAAAAGTAATCAAATTAGTGCATCGGATGGAGACGGAAAAAAGTAGCTCTTTTAGAAAGAGAGAAAAAAATGTATATATATGAGAAAGAAACGAGAATGAAAAATGGAAAAACAAAAACAACGTGTACGAATGGGCCTCTGATAAGGAAGAGCCCACGTTCATTATCATCACGAAAATTACGAAAAAAAAATATACTCATCCCGATATCACGCATTATATTTGTATTCTAATTTATGTAATGTATGTACTACAATTGAATGTTTTATTAATTAAATGATCATCGATTTTGAATCAACGAAAAGTTTTTATCATCGTTTTACCAACCTGTTGTTTTCTTACTCTTTTCTCTCGATTTTCCCTTCATCAATGGACAAGAAGTTAAAAAAATAACCGAAATATGATTTTAACAAAGTCTAAGCATAAACCCACGTTTCAAAAAACATCGACGTCGTTATCACAATTTGTAGTATCCAAATGCTCTTCGACCTCGAATTTTTGTCTCACTGGTTTTCAAGATGATCGACTCTCAGATTAAAAATACCAAAATTATTCAGTCACTCCTGGAGTTAGGATTAATGAAAAAATGAGATTGTACAGAAAAATTAGGTGAAAATAGTCACTTTATTTTGCGAATTCTCTCAGCCTCTTGTCGTTCTTCCTGATTGGCCAATTTTACGGTACAATATTGATAAAGTGCAGCGAGATGGTGAGCTCGTGCCATTCGTTGACGCAGGGTCGATGATAGTTTGAGCTGAACACCCGGACGTTAGTGATAAAGTGGATAGACGAGACGACGAGCGATGTACGCATGGACAAAATGGTGTATAGAATAGCAATATACATATATACGAGGGCGGAAAGAAGAGACTGGATGCGATTGATGACGGACGGGATTGTCCCGGTCATGGCACGTGACCAGTTACGCAAATTCGATAGTTTCGTGGGTAAAATGGCTTTTTCCTGCGCGCGAGCTCATCTCTGCTCGCAAAGTGCATCGTCCATTTTCATACGAAATAGCCATTGTGATGTGCGTCGTTGGATGATGATTATTGCGATGAATGACAGACAAATGCGATACTAACGTCAAACCGGATTTCATACGATTTATGAACTATTTATAATATTGTATATTTCCTCAGCTAGTCTCGCCGGGAAATGCTTATTTGGCGGGCAGCCAGAATCACTCGTTTTATCGGATGTTCACAGCTCGAATAACAATGATTTTAACAGTCATTTTCACACTCGTTTTTCAAAGTTCGTCGAGCTTATCGAAAATTATTTTTGGACTATCATCAACGTTGTTAATTTGACGTATTTTTTTTTTTTTATTAACTTCTTCAAAATTACTCGTCATTCAATGACCTCTGCTCGGAAGTATTTTTTTATTCCAACTAGATCATTTTTCCCTCGGGATAAATGTCGGTGACGCCGATTCACTCTATCGATAGTGTGACTGAAGAATGAGTAATCGAATACCAACACCAAGAAAGATTTCTCTCGCTCTCGTTACTCCGAGATAATAAACACCGTAATAACACACGTGAATAATTAATAACAGCACAATCGACGTTGCACTATAAGAAAGTCATTTGTAGCTGCAGAAACAATGATTGTATATAAATATATACGTCCGCGTGTACATTGTCATTGATGGATTGAAATGAAAAATATTTCTCGTTAAACAGAGCTACTGTCACAGAGGGAACGATAGATTTATCTCCATGAGATATTAGTCCCTGCTACCGAGAAGTGTCGATGTGAAATATTTGCGAACGTGTACATTTGCGCACATTTGCATGTTCAATCACTCACCAAACGCATTTCTCGCGCTTCGTTTTATCTCTTTTTAATAGTATATCTAATATCCTTTGCCCCCACGAGCCATATAGTCATGTCCTTCCTTTTGCCACCACCCATTCTATTAGCCTCTGTGCCAGAAATGAAAAGCCGTGATTGACAAGCGCAGCCAGAGGCTGCTCGAACACGCGTGACTAATCGATTAAGGTTTATATTCGCTGCTTGTTCCTCGTTTGCATCGGGTGCTTGACGATAATACTTGAATTGCTTCGAGTTCATGCTTTTTCATTGTATCCTACTTTTCCCCTTGTTTCAGGTTTTTTTTTAATTTCCCCGGGCTTCGCTTCTTGCTTATCATTTTATCAATATATCAAGCCGTTTCTCTTCCTGATTGCTGCATTCGCGATATTTTTATTGATCGAATAACTTGAATTTCGACAATGCATGATTACCTGAGACGAAAGGATTTCATCACTTTTTTGGTAGATTTATTTACGTCAAAAGAACATCTGCCCCCTCGTTATTATGTTAAGAATCTTTGTATGATTATCAAACTTATCTCACGACTAACCATTCGATCGATCGACGATGAGCCTCGATCGCCACGTTTCGTTTTTATCGGAATGAAAGAACTTCCTGTTCCCCTGAAGAATCGCGGTGGAAGGGAGCATGAGAATCGATAGAATGCGAAATGAGCGAGTTTTAGAAAAGAATTCAAAAATTGAACGATTGATAAACTAGAAGAAAATTGTAAATGAATGTGCACCAGTACACGAGGAACGCGAGTTAATATTTTTATTAAAAATTAAACTAAAAATAAATCGTTGCAAAGATAATTTGATTTGCAGAAAGAATCACTTTTTTATTCAGTTCGCTCTATTCAAGTTCGCTCTCGGTAAGTTAGACATTTTCTTTGTACTCTTCGAGTGACTAATATACTGGAATAGTGATATAGGACGAGAGGGTAAAAAGGTGGGAGTGTTATCGCGCCACCTCGTGACGAAGGTGGACGTTAATCGATCATTTTCTCAGTTTGCTAAGGCTGGAAGGGGTTGGAGAGAAAATATCGTACGAGTTTCGCGTTCGCGTGCATTTCGTAGTCCAGGGCAACGGGGATAAGAAAACAAAATAAGAATAAAAAAGGCAAAGATATAATGTTGATATCGAGGGTACAAAAATCGTGAAATCGAAAGATAAACAGGTGACGATTTACGATGAGGAATCATCATCGTTTTACTTGTTTTATTTCATCGAAAGTCCGTTGCTGTCGAACGTTCGACACGAGCGTGACGGTATTATAAGCCGAGGGCAAACACATGGCAGAGCTCGAACTTCCACGATATATAACTCGCCAATGATAAGATAAAGGTATGGGATCGGCAGTCTTTATGTAAGTTTGTGTTAACGTTGCTTTTAGTTTACGTAGACCTGGATAATATTAGTAGTTAACTGCAAAACATGCATATTTATACGAGATATTCCATGTATAATTAATCTGATGATGCTAATTGAAGGGGAAAAATATTTGAGAAAACTCTACAAAAAAATTTGCCAAAATAGTGGCATAAATTAAGTATTTTTAATCCAACCAAAGCAGAAGGTCGACTATTGCGGACTGAAAATCGATTTTTATTGATCGAGCAGAACATCGGTCTTCTTGACCAAAACACATAGTTCGATATGAACGGAAAAATATTTTTAAAATAAAACTGAATAATTTGTAAATACTGGTAAGAGATAAACTAATTTATTTATTATTTATTCGTCCGAACGATTGCTACTTAAGTGACTCGGTTATTGAGATTCAAACAAATATTTATCGGAGCAACTGAAAAATAAACGTCAGCAAATGAGTAATATCAGCTACTCGAACAAAACCAATTGGTTTGTGGACTAGTTGAATAAACTTCTCGGTAAACTCAATTACCCGGCATCCAAAAAAAGGGGCGTTGAGCTCACTAATTTATGTCTGGTGAAAAGGAGTCAATTAAATGAATCGAACGAAAAGAAATTTGAACTTACTAATTGCTGGTCTGGCAAAATGGGATCAGTTGAGAAAATGTAACAATAAAATCTGTGAAACAATGAATTTTTCATCAGCCAAAAGGGATTTAGTTAAATGAACAAACTTCTCTCGAAATGTGAAAACCTTGACATTTGTCCCCGAGGTCGAATTAAGTTTCGACGTGTCTTCAATCATGAACCAAGAACGTTTAATATTCGAAAATTCTCAATACAATGCTCAAACTAATCCCGAAACACACTCTTAAAGAAGCTTTGAAATTTTACTGCTGACCACCCTGTATATAGTTTCGAGCGTGATTAATTTTCACGAGAAAAAAGACTTCCTGGGAGTTTTAAAGACTCATTGTAATGTAAGCGATTGTAAAAAGCGATAAGCAGGAGGATTGTGCAGGTATGAGAGTACGCACGAGCGTCAGAAATTAATACACAGTAGGCGCCGCCGCACGAATCCGCCCACGTACCCACGGATATTTCTGGTACGGAGTACACACCAAGCGTGGGCAACTATGTAACGAATCCTGGGCTCGCTAGTGCGCGAAGCCGGAGCTTGGCGAGTACAACAAATTATAAAGATTTTAAAAACTCTTTAGATTTTTTCATTTCGAATTTCATCCAGCGATTTTCCGGTTTCTATGATCATCAATTTATGACAAAATTCTATTCATTTCCAACGGCGCACATTTGAGAAATCAAAGATTATTACTTTTGCTGATCCATTTGGCGCGATCGATGTCGTTGCTCGTGTGAAAAACGTCAAAGCATTAAAAATCCGTCAAAATCCCATCAATTCGTGTTAGTTTCTTTCCCAACGATGTTTTTTTTTTTTTTTTTTTTTCATTCCATCGTCCAGTTTCACGCGATTGGAACGAGTCCGCGGACTCGCTGGAATTCTACCTGAATCTGATGAACGTGTGAGAGACCTGGAACGACCACCCTCGCTGTTCGTCCCTCTCTCTCTTTTTCTGGTTCTTTTTTCCGCCACCTCTTGCGTTATTCGATCAACGATCGAGCGTGTATCGCGGCTCGGAGCAGTTTCTTGATACAGTTAGAGCCGTCTTGTAGCGTTTGATTTATTAAATTGCCAGAAACGTGCATGTTCACGTGTGAATTTGAGTTAATCTTAAACCGAAAACACAGGTACATTCTACAGCGCCATTAATGGCGTCGGAAGTCAAATCCCGGATGGGAGATGAATGAAAGAAGATTTAATAAAAATATGAGCACGCCACTGTACGTGAATCGTACACGTGCGTTCACCTCGACGGATCGTGTACAGAGGGCGATCTGTTGAATTGAGCAGAGATCTCGTGGGTGCTCTAACCTCAATCGCAAAATAATGAGCTCTTGTGTGGTTAAAGTCTGCCTACTAGCATACCCACCATGTAGCATTTATTTCGTATTGGTTAAAGTAAAAGACACTGACTCGTACGTTTTTCGGATGTGTGGTGTGTGCTGTATATAGTCACAAATAACTCGGATTCCGTCCACGTACGTTGTACACGCGCGACAGCAAAGCAGGATGGAAATATTCTATCACGTGATCCATACACGCCATTTTTAATATCTGTTATTCAAATGGGGAACGTCACGTTAAACGATTCAAATGAATCAATAGAATTATCGCTCTTTATTAAGAGGGGTAAAATGTATTAAGTCAAATCCGAAAAAAATAGCCGAATCCTTGCAGTGAGGTTTCAAGAGACGAAAGACATGATCGAATAAAAACTGGTCGAGCACGTTGGCCTTCATCCAAAACAGAAATAAAATTATCTCTTGCCAAAAAACACGTGATCCCGTGTATTGGCCTCGCGCTCTTTCAAAGAGAAGCCGAACGGAACCGGCCACGGAGAAAGACACAAGGATCACGAAGAACGGAGGAAGGAACGACTCGTTGAAAAATATGTGGGTGATTCCCAAAAATCTTCTTAGCCATATGGGGTCTGTGCTTTGACTCACTGCTCACGTTTTTTACTCTCCCCGAACCTAACCTTTAAAAATATACGTTTTTTTCAACCCATACACGATAACCTTATTAAGCGTCGAAAAAAAATATCGCAAAATGCATGTTTGCGCTCCTAATAGCGACGAAGAAAGGTTCTTTCTTCTTGAACTGAAGATATTCATTCATCCAGAATTTTCGTGGTCTAAGATGCAAAGATTTTTTCTTAAACAAAATCACACAAGTGATAATTCTCTCGACACGTGACAACAGGAGCATCGCTCCAGTTCGACACTCGCGTGTATTTCAGTGCGAATTTGTTTGGACTTGAAATGTTCTATGTATAGCTGTAGAGATCCATAAGGCAATGGAAAAAATACTGATACTGGGCCCAAAAATACAAGAGTGGAAAAAAAAGATAGAGAGTAGTGCATAGAGAATAAAGAGAATCGTTGTTTCTTATTGACGAGAAGAATAGAGACGGTGAATGCGCATTGGAAGTGGACGCAGTCAGCGCAGTAGATCATTTGGGCGCCGAGAAGTCTGGTGCGACCAGGCCACAGGCGGGACGTTGGATAGAAAGAGAGAATGGAGGAGAGAGGGAGACAGAATGAAGGGGGGATATGAGGAGGGAGTTGGGGGAGGAAGGAATAGGATGAAAGAGGCAGGGAAGAAGAGGCGAGAGAAATCCGAGGCTAGCCAGGGAGACGCGTCTCTGGTTACGCGACCATTTGGGGCGCCAACCGATCCGGGGGTCCGAAGAGGGGAAAACCAGCTTGTTGGGCCCACGAGGAAATGGTGGGGGCGAAAAAAAGAGATGGACGAAAGGCTATCGAGGAAGGAAGCGAGAGAGGGATAAAAAGAATGAGAGAAGTTGGTTACTCATACAATTTCATGCGTGTACGTGTTAAACATAAGATTTCGTAGATGCAGAGAGAAGGTTGGGGCTTGTTTTTTTTTCCTAGATAGTAGAGTTGGGTGGAGACATGGAAGGCCCGGAGGGCAGCAACATTCCATAAGGATCGGAAAGCTCCATCAACCGTAGAGAAAAAAGAGGAGGAGGAGTGCGGTAAAGAGAAAGAGAGAACGAAAAGACTTTTTTAAAAAATGGCGGGTCCCCTCGTGAATGTAGGTCCTCGACCGATCCCTACGGGCACGTTCTGGTGTTTCTCCTTGCCCTCGCGAGTTTAACATGTGTATATTTCTCTCGCTTTCTCCTCTTTGGCTCGATCTTCTTCCAGTTGGCTCTTCCAAGGAGCATCAGCGATTCGTTGTACATATATGTGAAAAGGACGGGTCATATTTCGTTTACAGGTTCGCACTTATTCATATCTTACGAATACGCTTCCATTATATTTCCTATCGCGTTTCGTCTTATCTCGTTTATTTTCAACGTTATCACTCTTGGACGCTCAAAGTTCTATGCTTTCCAACACTCCGATGCAACCGCAGTTTGCTCTCTCATTCTCTGTTCTTTTTGTCCATCCATATTTTCATCTCTGTTGCGACGAAGCTGGCGTGTATTCTCACTCGACGGCCGGTCCCCGCTCGTTTCGTATGGAGAGATTTTCCCTCGTGTTACCCCGCCAAAACCCCTCGGCATCCCATCGGACGCGATGGGTAAAGCGCGCGGCCAGGCCGACCAAGCTGGCGACACCCTGTCTGGCAAAACCGGCCGGCGGACAAAGGAGGGGAATCGTCCGTGCGCGACGTTGCCACGACGCTCTCTCTTGATTGTCGAGTATGCTTTAGCTCGCCCGCGCGCACGCGCATATGTAGATACGTTACGTGCGCGAACGCGTCGGAACCAGCGGGCAGAAGGACGCAAGTGGGACGTCGAGAGACCTGCAGTATAGAGAAGCTCAAGCCTTTTCGTTCGCCATCCACCAACATCTCAGCCCGTCGATGCGCGTTATATACACAGACACTTTAGTGTACTGTCTCGGAAGGCGCGTTCCAACGTTCAACCGAGTGCACATGTGTGTTCGTAGCTGCGCCTACCTTCGGCGGCCCCAAGGACAAATCCGACGGTGCCAGCCATCGTGGCGACGGAGACTGCCCGGCTGTGAGCCACCACACAACGCTCTCGCATGTATACGTAGGTCGTGAGCAAGAACGAGCTTCGCTCGACTTGCTCGTTGGACTCGTTTCTCTCGATCTTTTCAATCGAGATCTCAACACACGTACGCGCGAGTTTAATCGCTCGCCTCCCAGCGCACCCGCAGTTCGTTCACGTTTTCTGCTACTTCACGCACTCACTTATATTACGTTATTGGCGAAATGAAGCATGAAAAACACTTGAGCCGTGGGCAGTATGAAAAAATGTCTTTTACCGTCTTTATATACTAATCCGACGGAGGATGCTAGGCCTGATCCGACATGTGCACATGCCGGATTACCATAGCGATTGAGGCACCAATAAAGTTCTGGCGGGTCGCCAGAATTTCTCATTCTTCCATACAATTCTTTTCTTTTATCAATTATTCTCATAATCCTCTTTTCCCCTTCCTCTTCATACTGCCGAGTTCAACGAAGTATTTCTTCGATGTTAGTAAAGTTTCTACCTATTACTGTCTGTATTCTCGCTCGAATGATTATCATTATGATTTATTGCTAAGCGCGGCATGTCAGTTAAACTCAACTGCCACATATGCATCTTCCAAAAATACATTTCGAGGTAGAGAAACTCCGGAGGAAGGACCCGAGTCGTGGAATTCCTAACCTCTCGAGTCACCCTTTTTCGACTCCGTAGCAAGTTGTTGGACCGCAAACGGGTGTTGAAATAATATAATCCGATGTAGTTTAACTCCGAGTCGTAGATGTGTATTGGATTGGCATTGGGGCCGTGTTTTTATAACAGGAACGAAATGTAGGCTCTCAAAACTGGCTTGGGGGAATCGGCTGGTGGTGGGTAATGTGATCGAAAGCGCCACCACGCTATATACGCTCATTTTTATGCGTATATACACGCCATCGTTAGCTTGTGAACGGCTATATACATACATATTGAGAATAACGCGATGCTAAGATGTATGACGCAGATAATGGAGGATTCCACCGCGATGAGTCGGCTGAGGATACCTCTCAGATCGTCTCTCCTTCACTCCGAGTCCGCAATAGCCGTCATGCTCTTATACGTGGTTTATGGAGAGGAGCAGGTGCCTCTGAAACGTTTGCCAACGTTTTTAGCCTATAGTTGTAGAATTCTGCGTATACATACAGACACGTATATATGGCATAAAGTTGGATAGATGAGTTTCGAACACAGAAGAGTAACAAAGATGGAGAACGAAAAGGCAAAATGATGGAGAGGATCGAGAATTTCTGGTCATTGTTATACCGTCGTACCGGGTACCAGCAGGTTCAACTGAAGGTTCATGAAAAGAAAAGAAAAGAAAAAAAGAAGATAGAGAATCCCTTTTTCTCCTTTCGTTTTATTGTTCCCAAAAGAGAATATTGGGCCCTTGGCTCAAACTCAGGCATTATAATCCTCAGGAGCCAGCAGGAGACTCTTTCCCTGGTTTTCTCCTAATTCGAATATTCATAAAGCGAATAAATTGTTCTAGGGAATTATTTGAAGAGAAATAATGGAAAAAATAGTAGCGAAGGAACTTTCCGCAACGGTCGCAAACAAAATCTATCTCGTTTGTGTCTTTCAAACGTACAGCAAATGCCTATCTGCTAACGTAGTCGGGAGTTATCTATGTGTATACATGCGGCAAATCTGTGCTTGTGTCGAGGTATGGCTTGCGTCATTCCTACTGGTGGTGCGGCTGCTTGAGCTGCCTACACATATCGTTAAAGAGTGAGATGGAAAAGAGAGAGAGAGAGAGAAAGAGAGAAGGGAAAAAAGAGTTGAGAGAGAAAAAGACTTGGCAACTGCGCGGGAAGCTAAACATATTAACTGTCGGCTCACGCCACAAAAACAACATGATCTCATTCCGTGGCGCATATGCGAGGAACTCTCCGCACAGCCGGACCCTCTCTTTACTGTATGAGAATTACAAGAGAGAAGCCGAGGGAGGCCCGTTGTAAATGAAATCTCATTCAAAGTCGTATCCCTCTCTCTCTCTCTCTCTCTCAATCTCTCTCCCTCGCATTCAACAATCGGCTTGGAAAAATTCGCTTGAACAAAATTGCCAGCAGTAATTATATATCGATGAGAAAAGAAAAAACCAGAAACAAAAAGCCCATCTGTGAATCATCATTGCTTGTGACGCGAAGAGTCTCGTGATTATTTGCAGTTATTCTGGCACGTAAAGAGAGCGGTAAGCTCCACTGGCGACGCCAGCGAAAATAATAGGAACCAATCCAACTGTCTTTTTCTTCGTATTCCTATCAACGATTTCCGTGAATTAAAGGAATAAAAGGGGAATGTAAAAAAGAGTGTCACGAGGCCCTGAGGGGATAATACATAGAATCGGAAATAAACTAAGCAGAAACGAAAGAACCTCTAACCCAATATGACTTTTGACCTGATGTGTGTTGGCTGTCGGGCAAGCTTATAACTCTTCGCGGCCTCACGTAAGCCAAGAAAGACTTCGTGGAACTCGTGCGTTATTCTATAGTCACTTCTTGATACGCTATAAATATACACATATTTTTTATCTTTCCCTCTGTTCTTACATACATAAGCGCGATACATAACAGCAAAATCAGGAGGCCAAACGCGTCGCTGATTTCACGAGCGAAAGATAATACGAAAAAAGATATAACCTTCTCGGCTCGTTAAATCCACGCGTGGTCGCTCTTGGTAATCGCAATAACAACAAAATGGTCGAACATTGTGGCTTCGAATGAAAATATTCGATACGGGAAAAGTGTGCGAGCAGAATGGAGAAGAAGAGGCTCGAAGAAGGTTTCTGTGGTATACTAAGAAGTCAAAAACTCTGAGCGTCTTGGAAATCAGGAGCGGAGTATGAAGAGGAGAACTGTGGAAAGAAGAAGAAAAAAGGAAGCATCGTGGACGGAATGAGTGAAACAGAAAAGAGGGAGAGAGAACGAGAGAAGGAGCGAGCAAAAATCGAGGCTCCGTGCTGGCTAGCAAGCACGCCGCCGCTCTGGCTGCGTTGTCGAGGCAGTCAGACGATCGTGGCAGACAACATGGCGCCGAGTTGCGGCGACGGCGGCTCGACTCTCTCGAATGCTCCGGGGCGAGCTGTTCAGGGACCCCGTTCATGTGGGTTGGTGTGCGCAGCTCGCTTCGCCGTCATCGTTGTTGGACTAGCGTGACGTTTCCCGCGAGGACCACTGCATTATCCTGTATGTTTCTATATACGCATACAGATATATATAGGAGAATGCCAGTATTCCCGTGGCCCGAGGTAAGTACGCGTCATTAACGGAAGTGAGGCCACAAGATGGCGGCGGTTTTAGTAGCAACTCGCTGCTCGTTGCGGCCCTCTTTTTCTCTCTCTCTCTTTCTCGATGAGGTGTGAAAGCGGCAAGAGGAGGGCGCCTACGCGCCTCCGTCCATCCTTGTCTCTTTTTCTTATTTTATACCCAGCACAATACGTGGAAAAAGAACAAAGATGGGGTAAGAAAAGAGCGATGCGATCTGAGTAGATGGAAGACCGAAGCAAGAACCTGCGGGTGGCACTCGAAAGAGAAGGAAAGAAAGAGAAAGAGCGAACGTTGAGCAAGAGAGAAAACGAATGAAGGGAAATAAAGAAGAGAGATAAAAGGAAAATAGAAGCAAGCGGAAAGTCTGTGAGCGCAAAAGAAAGAGAGCCCTCACGAGAGCGGGACTGGCGTGTTGGAGGATCGTCTTCAATACGTATACACGCATACATTTGCACAATTATTTTGGTGTTGGTGGGTAAGGTTGGGTGGCGCAGAGAAAGAAGAATGACTGGTGGCCTACGCTTGATGGTTGAGCCTCGAGCTCGCATTTGTGAGAAGCCTAACGCGCACACATTCGAGCACGAGGGTCCTCGATGTCAGGGAGAGGGGAGAGAGGGAAGGGGAGTTCTGCTGCAACCAAGACCAGCGGCGCTTGGCGGAACGGACGACGAATAGCGTGGTGGATGAGCGGGGCAAAGGGGAACCGTGGTCGAACGTGTGCTGCTGCCGAGAGCGTTGGGACGCCACGAGAGGGCGATAGAGAGGGGGGGGGGGGGAAGCGGCGTGGTATTAAATACATGGGAGAGGGGGAAAAAGAACCTAGCAGTGGGAAGCAGAGGACCGCTTATGTGTTGTGTATATACATTGAGAATGGGTATTGGTAGAGTTGCTGGTGGCTTCTCAGTCGCGATCCCCTCGAATACTTCTCTTGCCACCTCTACAACACACACGATCGCTCTACGCCGCGTGAATGTACAACGCGTCAGTGTGGTCGTGGTTCTCTTCGCAGTTAGTTCCTCAGGCATGGGAGAGAGACGGAGATTAAAAGTGTAAGAGAGGGAGAATCGACGAACTGACTCTCCGTCTGTGTCGAGTTGCCCCGGCAATAGTGGGGATGAAAATTAGTTACGGCATCTACCCAAGAGACCTAAAAGGAACTCCGTGAGCCGCGCTCGGC
Source organism: Venturia canescens (assembly GCF_019457755.1). Taxonomy (NCBI): domain Eukaryota; kingdom Metazoa; phylum Arthropoda; class Insecta; order Hymenoptera; family Ichneumonidae; genus Venturia; species Venturia canescens. Next base: position 9,016,419 of record NC_057425.1, read on the forward strand.
CAGGCCACACACTCCGTGCAATGTTACGCGTTAAGATACCCCCGGTGCGTAGATCATAGTGCCCGCCGGTCTTCTAACATTCAACAGAAAAGAACGCGTCCTCAAGAGTGTTGTGAAGATAGATTTAAAAAAAGGATTATGCGGTGTCTGTGCCTTTCGTGTTGATAATTTTTTAACTTAATAAGATATATACTCGCGTTAGTACATATATGCATATGTATTTGAGATAGAAAAGCGGAAATATAACTTTTGAAGCGCAAACAAGTGAAAGATAGTGCTAGAGATAGATCCGCGAATGCGAGACATTGCATAAAATACGACAGTGCGAGTTCGAGTGTCTATGTGCGCGTTTCTGTTGAGTTTAACGTTGTATTATCATTTTTTTTCGTTTTATCTCATTCGTGAACACTCACTGAGACATTACGTGCGGTTTATACAGTTTTCAAAGAAATTTTCAACGCCGATTTCAGCGGAGCTTGTACTTCCGTACAAATCTAGCAGAGTGTTCATTTCGTGTTCATTCATTCAGTCATCATGGCACACGGTGTTGGAGAAGTGGTCAATGAACACAGTGGGAGTATGAAAATGGCTCAGAATACTCAGAATCAACAAACAAGTAGTCAGCATGGAATCCAACAAAGTGTGTCACAGAGAAAGAATGTTGGAGTCATGGGAAGTCGAAGAATCTTTGCCGCAGCCTTCAAACTCAAAGTACTCGATTCCTACAGAAATGACATTGATTGCCGGGGCAATCAGCGAGCTACAGCACGAAAATACGGTATACACCGGCGCCAGATACAAAAATGGCTCCAGTGCGAGGATAATTTACGAAGTAGTTGTGCCGAAAGTAACGCGACTACGACTGTTACAAGTACTGGATGCTGCGACGTTCCAGTTGGTAGCAATAGAGGAGTCACCGCATCGCCCGGGCTAGTCAATGGTCAGATCGATGCGACATCAAAGGTAGACTCCATTACGACATCTTCGCCATCAACTTTGTCGACACCTTTGACGTCATCGTCATCGTTGATGAACGCTAACGGCACAAATCATATCGCAAATTGCAACGTCATCGTGTCGATTGGCAATACTTCGAGTTCTGGAACGACGACACCAGCTCCAGTCACAGTGGGAACAACAGTAGCGCCGGCCTTGAACCTCAGCCTCGCCAGACTGCACGGCGACGAGCTACACCACCGGCAGGCGGCGCCCCCACCGCATCATCCTTCCGTTCCCCCTGGAACACCTTTGCACCACTCTATCCCACGAAGAGCAACTTCGCCTCTTCAATATCTTCAGCATAATAACAGTCATAATCATCATCAAGTGCCTTCTTCGCCATTGGGACCGGTACGAGCTATGCATGTTGCTTACGAGAACAAGAACCAACAAGAGACGCTGCAGCATCAACAGCCAAGCCACCCGCGTCATCATCGACGTCAGCAACCCGGTGATGAGCATCAAATAACCGAGAGGCTCGTTCACGATAGCTCATGCTCGCCCGAAATAAAGTACTCTTACGTTATGACCCGTTCTAATTACGAACGCAGCGACGTTTATTCACGCTCTACAAATCCAGACGTTTATTATCAAACTCTAGAATCTTATCATAAGAACATTTCCTTCAGGAGTAATCTCAATAACAATATTGTCAAAGAGGTTAGTTCAATCGACAGCTCCTTCCCAACGTATCGGGATCAAAAAGTCAACGAGGCCGGAAATGAGGTTTCTTTGCAACATGCACAAACGATCTCTTTCCCGTCCTCCGCTTCCTCGTTGATGGTTCTCCACGCAACGACGATAAAGTCGGAACGCGCTAGTCCAGACGCTCTGGCGACGCCGCCGGGGCCATGCGGGACTCCTGGCTCGCCCGAGTCCGCGGCAACGATGTCTCGCAACCACGAAGACCAACACCAACGTCGTCCATCGAACCAGCTCGCGACTCGAATCACAGTAGCGGCTTCTGATACGCCCAACATCGATGTGTGCAACAACACGAGAAGAAACGAGAACGTCGTCGCGGTAGCCAATACGGCGACCGGATCGGTGGCGGCCATAGCCGGGGCTTCTGTTGCCGTTCACTCGAACGAGACAACGAGCCTCGCGGCGCACGTGCACGTTGGTGTCGACTCACACGCGTCCGAGCTTCGAGTTTCCGAGAAACGGCAGCGCGAGAGAGAGCATCAATACAGAGACGACGTAAAGGTGGAATACGAGGAGAGAATACGAAGAATGAGAGTAAAGGAGGAAGTTGGTGCTGAGCGAGATGAGTCGGGGACAAAAACGGTAGCCGGTGCCCCGAGACCAAGGAGTCCTACATCTTCGGGGATGCTCATATCGCGCATGACCTGTTGTGAGCCTAAGCGAGAGATTGGCGAGGAAGAAACACTTATCGAAGATTCCAGGTACCATCGGGAATCAACAAGAACGGACGTGATCACTGCGTGTCCTGACTACCAAGCATCAGCGGGAACTCCAACTGGTTTATCGCCTACCCATTCTTCAGGGCCAATAAGTCCAATAACGCGAGACCCGGCGGCAACTTATTGCGTTTTGTCGAGTCCAAGAGCAGCATCAAGTTCGGGGATTTCAACGAGTAGCAGTTGTTCCGACAGCGAGATAGATCCTCTGGATTATTCTTCAAGCTCAACGAAAAACCCGATCAGTGACTTATCTAGAAGACGATCTTTTTCGTTGAGGTTCAAGCTCGATGTGCTCGATGCTTTTCACAGCGATATCGGTGTGGCCGGAAACCAGAGAGCAACTGCGAGGAAATTTGGCATAAATCGTCGTCAGGTACAAAAATGGCTCGGTCAGGAGAGTGAACTCCGAGGTGAAATAGCTCTGCGAGGTGGAGATCTGCGTCAACGTTTGGGACCAATGCCCGAGGTCAATGAATCCAACTCAGCTGTTGATCTGAGAACATCATCCAGCACGATTTCATCAATTTCCGGTGTAAAAAGCGATGGTGAACTCGAAAACTCTTCGTCGCCGCTCTATTGTTGCGACATTGGCTCCTCATCCCAAAGATTCGGTTACTATCGACGTGGCAGCCTCGGTGAATCGCCGGAAATAACATCAAGGAACTGCACTCTTCCTTGCTGCATGGACAATTTCAACGGTGCTTCAACGGTGTGTTATCAAGAGATAGCTAATCAAAGGAGATCTTCTTCCGGCTATCCAGAATCTCAGAGCAGCCTATATTGCTACTCACCTCGAGATCTCTCAGAAAACGGGAGTGAACCAATCGACGTTACAACTCCCCTCAAAAGATCCGCCTGTATGCTAAACTGCTGTTACGATACGCTACCATCGCCCAAACGTATTTGCTCCGAGGCTGCAGAAAAAATACGTTCCAGCCCTATGTGCCAAGATGAACCACCACAAGAGGTTCCTCTGTGTCTCGTCAAACCAAAAGAATCCTTCGAGGCTCCTATGCCAATGCAAATGGAAGCTGTAACCAGTACAGTGCCAACACCACCCGCAGTCCGAAACGTATCGCAGCCGACGGTAACATCATCATCCAAGAAGGACGCCATTCTCTTCAAGCCTTACCTAGATAATCCAGTAAGCAAACCCACCGAGGATACACACCTGAATACGCATAACAAACATGGCGGATTATCGCCGCTCAGTGCACACAGCATCATTCTCAATAACAATAACTGCCAGGGTATCTGCAATTTGAACAAGGACAGAAATATCCTTCCTCAACAACACGACTATTCTCTCGAACTTAGTCTCAGAGTCCCTGTATCTTGGGCCCCACATGGATATGCCGAAATTCCGGAACGGCTAAGAAGCGCCTTCGTTCGATATCCTACGAGTCCTCATTACACGTGACTCGCTTGCAAAAATGGCTGAGGTAGTAAAATAAAAGTCATGAAAATCTCAATCGTCCCATTGTTTCGAGACAATCTGTACTCTCAGCTATCGGTTTGAAATTCCAAATCATTTTTCACAGAACAACTACCGTAATCGAAGGCAACGGGAAAAACGTTTTACCACCCGTAACGATTAGTTAGATTTTCAATAGATATAAAAATGACCTCATACGTCTGTAGCTTCTCGTTTCTTTTCTTTGCTTCTCAATAATCTGGTTCTTCTTTCCTTTTTCTCCATTTCTTCAGCATACTCCTTTATGTTTATTTCTCTTGAAACGCGGTCTTGGCTTATCATAACCGAGATTAACCGGAAGGCGAGAATCTTATCGTGTCTAGGCCGTTTAGAGGTCGTCTCACTCGCACTCCGTTCGTTACGATTACGAAATTTCACTGAGCTTACACTTGCGAGCATAAACGAGTGAATCGTAAATTACGTGGCTCAATACCTCCGTGGATTCAATTTTCTTTTCACTCGTTCTATTTTTTCGTAGCCTATTATTCATGTACAAACGTAAAATGTACAAAGAGTCGTGAGTTATATCGAAGAACCATTGAATTGCTCAAAAACGAATGCTTCCATTAATTAACCGTGTCTTAAAGAAATAAAACAACAATTGAAAGGAAAATCTATAAAGATCGTGAGTTTATGCTAACACTGAATATTTTTTTGCCTTTTTGTAAATGTGTCAATATAAGTTGTAGGTTAAATTCTCATTCTTGGTCCTTTTTATCGAAAATTCTCAGTGACGATTGTAAAATTCTAAATGGCAGTGTGCAACACACTAATTCCGGAATGAGTTGGAAAATGGAGAAATATTCAAATATGGACTCTTATATACATCGTGTGCCTTCTCACTTTATCGCTCAGGAAAAATTGACGAATTGCGAAAAAAGTATGCAGGCACTTATTCTTCATCCATATTTATCGGGCGAGCATTTTTTTTATTAAACAGACATGTTTATCTTTTTTTAATGTGATTCTTGATCAAATAGCATAAGAAGAGTAATATAACCATTTTTACGAGACAAATAATGATGGAAGTGTTTCTATCGAAGGAGAAAATATGTTCACGCATGTGTGCCTTATTTCGTTCATTAAACTTGTTTTCCATCAAGCTTGAGATAAGAACTCAGAATCGTCATTTCTATTCGCTCATAGATATGAAAAAGAATGATTTTTTCAAACTCGACGGTTGGCAAAAATTCCAATTGAAATTATCTGGCTCTGAATATATTTGCCGTTAAAAATACGTTGAAATTAGAATAAAACCGCGAGTCGTAAATTCAGTATCGCAATTATATAAATTAATTTTCAACCAAAATAATGGAGCAAGAAAATGGGTGACAAAAAGGGAAGAGTGGGATAAAGAGAACCATTAAGCCTGATCCAGGCGCTATAGTTTGTACGAATCGTCCTCCAAAGTTAACGAAAGTATTTTCACACCAATAAATTAACGTCCATAATGAAACATCGTTGTTCGTTTATCTTTTTAAATCGTGAATTTGCGAGGTTCGTAACGGCTGTTTTAAAAAAATTATTGATACGTATGGGCGTAGAAAAAAGCCGGAAAACCGCGCGAGTCACGGGTCAAGGTGGCAATGTGTACAATAAACATTTGTTTTTTAAACACAAAAAATTATTGCGAATCGTTTTAAGAGCCATAATGAATTACATAATGCCATAAAACAATTTACATAATAGTGTGTAATGTAACAAGAAAGAAAGAGAGAGAAAGGGAGAAATGAGAAAGAAAAAGAGACGGAGAGGAATGAATACTGCTAAGTCGAGTAGTTCATTTCTCGACGTTACATCTCGCTCTAAGTTCGCGTGCTCGCCGGCCCACAAGAGTCTATTAACGTGTAGTATACGAGGAAAAGAGACAAGTAGAGTTTTAGTATATGACGAAGAATAAAAGCAATATTTTTAAACTGCATAAGAGGCGAGCCTCGTGGGCGAGCCCACGATTATCTCTCAAGCCCAAGCATATTATATTAGTAATATTATTATTAATTATTATTAATATCATTATTAATTATTATTAATATCATTATTATTATTATTAATTATTATTATATGAATATGAAAATTACAGATTTATTATACACGATAAATGAAAGTTATGTATACACGAAGAAAGACAACGAGGTTCATATGGTAAACAGGTACAAGATCTCGTATTAAAAAGAAAAATAATGAGTATTTATCAGGATCCAAAAGATGTATATTTTTCAATGCCAAGTTGATGAAAATTTAGCAAATATGCCCCCGTTTTAAGATAAGAGACCCCTCCGCTATTTCGAAATTAGAAGTGAACTTTTCGACCCCTGCGTGCCTTAATATCTCAAATAATATTGTAAAGGAGAAAAGATAAAAAATGGTGAAAAATGATCGTGCCTGAAAATATAATTGAGGATCCGCAAATACGAGTCTGGTGCTTATCCTCTGACATTGGTTGCTCATTGTGTGATAAATAAAAAAACGATAAAGATTTTGGGAAAAAAATTTTAAAAATAAATTAGAAACAAAGGATTCAAGAGAGAAAAATTTTAATGGGATGGCAAAAATGCGTTAAGCGAATTTACGTTGCGGTAGGAAATTTTATTATTTCCGATTCAGCGGGAATAAAAGAACGCCTAAACGACCATATCCGACATTTGTGATTCATTCGACGAAAGAGAAGAAAGACAGACAGAATTATATATTTGTAGCTTTAGTATTTGAACAATTGTGTGCGAATGTGTGAGAGAGAGAAAGAGAGAAAGAACGACGAAAAGCTAGAACGGGTGTGTGCACGAAGCATCGTCATCACTTTTTATATGCTCAGAGACTCGAGAATTATTGTATTAAAGCGACAAAAAACAAAATTATTGTACTATATACACAAAACATAGATATATATCTCCTAGAAATTTACCGAATTTTAAAGAAAATATAAGAGATTATTTTAAATGAGAAAAAAACGACTCTTCATTTATTTTGAAAATCCACCAAGATCCTTTTCCTTCATTTGTTTAAATGAAACACTTGGAATTTCTACATTGTGCTGGAAGAATCACCACCGTCCATCTTTTTTTCAATCCCATTCCCTAAATGGACGTGTTTTACCGTTTCTACAATAAAAGTTGAAAAAGCGTTAAATCGAGTGCTTGAATCTTGCTTCAATTGCTCCATTTTCCAATCAAATGCACCGATTACACGCCTAATCAGAAAAATAAAAATAAATGAAAGAAAATATGCCAATATCGATTTGATTTATTAACTTCATGAGAGAGCAATCGGAGGTCGTTCCCCGACGCACAGTTTACGATCGCGCAGGAAAACACGTGCGTTTCGCATTGTTTCCGTTATCGGAGTCGGTAACAGTAGCGAACAACGGGAGCGGCCAATTGCCAATTGGTGTCGAAGTTTATGGGAGGCAAAATCGACGACTTATGCACGATTAAAATACGTACCCTCAACTCTTATACTTTCTAAGCGCGCCAATGGATATACAGTTCAGCTCAAAAGCTGCAAATCACTATTTTCAAATAAATCATTATTCATAGTTCATTATTATTCATCAAATCATTATTCATAATCGCGTCAAATACGCATAGTTGAAAAATCCTATTGAGAAAATGATAAACCAAAATTTCTATGAAATAACAACGAACATTGGAACTCGATGCAAAATCTTGGACGCCAGTGTATTTATGGACGAGCGACCGAGTGTATCAGGCTATACGAGTTGGCGGGCCTGCCGACTCGTGCGTACGGCCGTGCGCTCGTGAATACACAAATAAAGCAAAATTATTAATACAAATATATCTATACGTGCAACCGTGTGCATATCCATAGATTGAACGGAGACCAAAAGTGCATTAAAACCATAAAAAATGACTGAGAAATATTATGCCCGTACCACCTGGCAGCTCTGTTATCGGAGAGATTAAGCGAACGAATTAAATCCCCATATTTTTCAATCAGCACCTGTACGCCTGGGATTCCCTCTTATCGTCCCCTTCTTCTCGTTCTTTTCTATCACTCGTGCAGTGGGCAGCAATTCACTGGTGCGATCGTGCGTGAAGCTTGTGATTTTGCCACGACCTTATTATCAGTCGGTAAGACAAACATTTACTAAAGGAGTATCGGTAAAGTGAAAATTCCATTACTGCTGGTCATAAAAAATGAAAATAACAAAAAGTAAATCAACTGTTTCTATTGTGATTGAAATTGTTTCAAGCATTCGAAATTCAATAATTACGGAAGCGGCTGTTGTGACAAAAGTGATTATCATTGAGTTAAACGAAAAATATTCACGAATATTCTCGTGCGAGTCGGTGAAAATATGAAAAGTATTTTTATTCGTTATCGAACATTTTATGAATGTACGTGTTCAAGTGAACGTTGGGCCTTGGATAACAGTCGCTTCTCTGATGCAACGAGCGAGCCAATCAACGTTAATAAATTCTATCGCTTGATCGCGCAATACAATTAAGGGGGATGCTGCCGTAGAGGAGTGAGATTGTAGGCGCGTATATTTAAAAAATTCCTGCATTATAAATCGCGTTGAAACCACTCCATTTAACGGAAGCGGAGTTACCGGAAAGTTTTTCCACACTTTACATATTTTTTGCGAATATGTCGTACGATATTCTTCCACGTACTCATGAGTAATGCAAATAGAAAATTATTTAGTCATTAAGTGATTGTGTTATATCGACTAAACGTAAAAAAAAAAATTCTGCTGCTATGACAAACGTTACGATATTTTCAACTTCCTTTATTTTTAACGCCTCGAATAGCGCACTCAAACCGGAAATTAAAAAAAAAAGGGATGCCGATAGTTTTTTTGGACTCACGCCAAAATTCAAGCAACGCGAGACTCAGCACTCCCCAGTCGCCTTCAGCGGATCTCCCTTTCATTCGATCGATATTCACTCTGTTCCACGCGCCCTGCACACTAGTCACTACTACGATTTATAACTCCTCTGGCTTCTGCTAAGGTGAACGCACACATTTTTCTCTGATCAATTATCATTAGAAACTAAATTTATTTTTGCACATTCTTTAGTAATTTTTTTCTTTAGCTTAACCCTTAATCCATGATTTCTGCACGAAGTGGTTTTAGGTGAGATATCGCTTTGGTTCAAGAAATTCGCCGATTTCCTTCTCGTCACGAAATTGAGTTCGGTCGATTAACTGAACCCACAAAAATTTGATTTTCATTTGACAAAATTAGGAAATTACGATGTCAAAGTAATTTGCGATATCATTTGCTCTCTCCGCGAAACATAATCTTTACGTCGTCGGCCAATTATTAACTTTGAACAAATTCAATGAACGCCTGAGTGAGTTAATGAATTCATCGAGCTCCTCACGTGGCAATACAGACGCTAACCAGTTTAAATTGAGTGTTTTTTTATCTTGTCCACACGTGACGAAAACATCGGAGCATTGAAAAAAAGTAAACGTGCGAAGAAGACAAAGGGGAGTCGCGATTTACAAAAATCGAGTCAGACGTTTGTTTCGCAAGGAGGAAAATCACGCTCGTCACTTGCTAAAGGCCAAATGATTGTATTTTTATCTTGGCGTCTCGCGACTCTCCCTCGCTAAAACTCACAAATATATATACGAATAAATTAATATCTATGTATGTGTAACTTTATTCTTCTTCAACATTGGAAACGTTTTTTTTTTATCTATTGTTTGATATTTTGTTTAAACCGATTTTTGAAATCCTATGCCGTCGTGCCTTCCTGATTGATGTCAAGTTTACGTAATATTTGAGGGAGTTTTTTTTATTATCTGATAACGACGACTTTTTTCAGGTAATATACTCCAAGATTCCACAAACGCCAAATTTTCAAAGTTTTCCACTCTGGTAAATGACTGCGAAGTATGAATCCCCGGAGGTGAAAATTGAGTTGACTAACGAGGAAATTCACCGACGGTATCAGGACACTTCCATGCTCATTCATGCGGTAATTACGTTTTTTTTTTTCAAGTATCAGCGGTTCCAACGGGTTTGAAGTTATTCACAATTGGTTGGGTTTCGTAAGGTCGTTTCTTTAAATGGTTTGTGAATACAAGAATTTATAGTGAAATAAATATTGTTTTGTTGGCTTTTCCCAAGCGATATAGCGCTCTTTAATTCTCTTCGAGATGTCGAATATTTATGAATTTTCAAAGTTGATCATTTTTAAAAGGATTGGAAATTTGATGTTCTTTGTGATCATTTTCACGCATGAGATACGATGCAAACAATATTTGTCCAGGAATTCGCGAAGAAAACCGAGATTTCGAACTACCTGACCTACGGAAATAGCAGGCGAACGATCGAGTACAGTAATTACGGTAATCAGCCAGTAATACTACGAAGACCGCCGGGGACTGAAAACCAAGTGACATCCCAAGTGCTCCGGATATACAGAAAACCACAAGAGTCTTGCACGATAAGCTGACAATAAAGAATAATAAAAAAAAATTTCTATGGTATCTATTTTCATTATAAAACCCATGAGTTTTCGTTAATCGGAACTAACGAATTAAAACGTAAAATTGAGAATCAGAACGAGAAAACGACATCATTTCAAATTACGTCATACACATATTTATTGAATCAAAGGCAAAAAACAACTTAAAAAAACGAAAACAAAAACACTAGATTTTGAGATTACATAAAACGTTCTCGTAGCGCTATTTTGTATGTACACTTATATTTTTAATAATTGTTTATGCATATATACTGTATTTTTTCTGTTTTTACAATAAACCTTTTGGTATTTGTTTTCTTCTTGGGCTTTTTCTGAACGATTTATAAGAGAAACGTCAAGTATGAGTATCGAAAAAATATAATACTCGCGAGTTCAGTACGCTGAAGTAAAAAAGTAAAAATCTCTCTCACTTTCTTTCTCTATCTTCAGAAGAATTTTGCAAATAATTTCCGACGCGTTTTGGTTTCTGCGTGATTTGAAGAATTTTCGCACTTCTTCCACAAACCTCGCAGTCTGTTTTCAGTCCATTGCGTTATGACGATATCACACAGAGATGGAGAAAATTGTCTGGATAGCTCAAGTGCTCGGAAAGCCATTGAAGCGGTGTTTCCAACGGTGGTAAGACTCCATGAGTTCTTAATTGTACTAAAAAACAAAATAACATTTCACTTTAGCTATATCGAAATTCAAATGCCATGAAATAATTGAAAACTGAAGAATTTAATTTAACCACAATTCGATCTTGTCTCAGCAATTTTAATAAAATATTTCAACATCAAGAATGAATCGAAAGTTCATTTAGAAATTTTTACAAGTTATTGGATTGTGAAAGACACGAATCTGGAACAATTCAAACACCATTTTTATTTTCATAGCATTAACTTTTAATGAAACAATTTACCTTGATTATCCTCCCCAAAAACTTCATCTAACAAATGTTTCAGGGTTTTTCTCTGACCCTCTTCATTGACAGGTTTCACCAATTTTTGAACATATTTATCTTCACTGGTATAACACCTAAAGGGAATGTATTTGAAGCCCTCTTCGCTGTTAGTTGTCTCCATGAGTCTCCGATTCACAGCCCAGAACTGATCAAATTTGTCATTCAGCAGGCCCAGCCAAAGCTGATTATGATCTTTCTTCTGCATGCTTGAGACCACTTGACCTCTGTGCTTCAACACATCTGCTTCTTTTATGCATGACAGAAAATGGGCTTCGACAACTTCTCTATGAAAAAAATTCAGTGTTCAAGGAAACTGATAAAAATCAAATCTTAGAAGCTATTAGTTTCTCAAATTTGATCAATGAATTTTTGTCTCCAAATCTTTACAACAGAATAATCAAATCCAAGAACGTAACTTAAGAATCAAAATTATAACAAATGTACAAACAATTCCTTGTTGCAGTAACAAAAATTCTTAGACATCTGATGTTTTAAAAACATTAGTATGCTGATAAAAACCTGTATAGAAACGTAAGTATAAAAATAGGTTTTACTTGCTGCCGCAGTGCATGAGGACACTTTCTGGAAACTTGTCAAAACGGACCACTATGTTCCATGGCAATTGAATGTCGCCGGCATAAAGATCAAGCAAAACTCCTATAGGAAAATGCCACTTCAGCGGCGTCCCGTTGAACTCGAGCCACATTTCATTTTCCTGTTTATCTTGTTGTATGTGACGCATAAAGTGTTTACGCACCTGGCAAATTATAAATCATTTGTGACAGTTGCTTATCAACGATAATCCATCGATATTTGAGCTTAGCATGAGCGATGTCATGAACTATTCATGACAAAATCAATTGTTAATATTAATCTTTTTTTTTTTTTTTGTAAATTTGATGTCACAAATTTTGAAAATGGTAAGACTATGAGAAACCTTAGAAATCTCAATTCAACAATTCGTATTTCAGATATTATTATTGAGGAATTGAACATTGACTTACTTTGTCGGTACACAGAGGAAAATAACTTAACCTCGGCACCATCAAATAAAAAGGATCAGGTGCCTGTAGTTCACAAACTTCTTCAGGGTCCAATTCGAAACAAACTGGTATTTTTCCCTCCCATATTTCTCTCAACACTTCCCGATCATTCGCCATCTTTATCTTTCGCACTCTCTCTCTTTCTCTCTCTCTCTCTATTGACGTTTTTGACAGTATTCGAATGACGAATATTTCGTTCAATGGACACTCAGTCGCATAGGTCGTATCCGAAATAAAACGGTTTGATCACCGAGAAAACACATTGATTAGGTTATATTATTCTGATTCATTCATTCTGGTGTCCTTCTTGACAAGACTCTTTTCAACGAACTGTCGCGTGCAAGGAACCACAAAATCGTGGGGATTCGTCGGGAACTTGTCGATGCGTACGCAAATTTTCTGACAAACCAATTGATGGTCAACACGCAAAGGACCAAAGTCACACGCCTGTGACCAAATACCTAACCACGAAAATCTTCCAAACACCGCCGAGCGTTAAACAACTCTTGCATTCAAATGCTATTTTTCAAGTGAACAATACAACAAATTTGTTAATTAAGATGACTATTATCAGCTCACCGCTTTGCAGACCTCCGATGTATTGAGCTCGACGATGTAGAGACCTATGAAAATTTTCGAAGTCGATGCCTTCCATGTCGAGTTCAGGTTAACCAGATCCCGTTCGGTTATTCGTTTCTGCACACAACACACAACACTAAACTATTAATAATTCTGAATTTCTCTGACTCCTCTACGAACAATGTTTAAACAATTAACGAGAATAACAAAAAATGTACTCGTCACAAGATCGATTAAAATTGAGAAAAAAAAATAGGAGCGTGTCGTGCACTTCGCGCTCAAACCCAAGAATGAATTCCGACAGTCTGTTATTCCGCAGTTGATCCCACGATGCGATGGCGCTAGTGGCGCGACTCCGTCGGTGTTTTACCGACGGATGTCAAAGTAGGTCAAATTTTTCAGCTCAACCACCAATTCTAATACCAGCGCATTTATTTAGAAAATTCTTCCATCTTATTACTCTACATTCAGCAGCATTTAGTACTCTCAATCAATCGATATTAGACATAAAAATAAAAACTGCTCATTCCAGCAAAAAAGACGACAAACATACACGACACAAAACGACGATTTCACTGGACGCACTACTTTTTCATCAAATCCTAAAATTTCGAAATTCCACACCCAGAAATTACATCTCAAAAACACACAAAAATGTTTTTTTACCTCAAAACTTTTCCTATACACGTCTCTGCCGATCGCAAATCGACTTCCTCTTTACAAGATAAAAAAAATGCACGTTCTCTGGACAATTGTCCCCTGTGGAAATGCGATAAATATTTTTCCCAGCCCGAAGATAAACGATAAGCGATCGAGCTTCAAATAAAAACAATCGGAAGAATTTTTGGGATATTTATAACGTAAATAGCCCCAAGAGACACAATATCGATAACAGTAAAGAGTTTCAATTATTTATAAACATATAAACAAGTGTGTTTCTGTGTGTTCGTGTGTTTACATATTTATTGATTTATCTATTCGCGTATACATACATTCGAATAATACGCATTATCGACGAGCCTCAACGTGTATGCGATTATCGATGGGACCTTTGCACTTTGCAACTTGACAACCGGTCGAAAATTTCTTTCCGGCTTTCTCGGTTGCTGATAAGACGATTCTGCAGCGTAGAAATAACGAGGATCGCGTATACACTCGTAAGACGCGTGCGTGTATTTTTAATATTTCGATTTATTTAGCGTTCCATCGAATCGATGGTAATTATCCACTCGCCGAGAAGAATAAAAATCGTTCAAAACTTCCGCTGAATAAAAAGCCCAGTTTTCATCAAATTTTTATCGACACAAAAATTAATTGGAAGAACCCCAAAATGTGAATTAAAAAACCCATCTTATTTTTCGACGAATTCATAAAAACCAGTCAAAATGAATTGAAAAATCAAAATATAATCGAAACAGAAAATTGTGAAAAACTGTCCAAATTGAGGAAACTCAAAAAAAAATCTAATTTGCACTTTTTTTCATGATTCTATTGATTCATATTCGAATCCGGGCGAAACATATCCTTAGATTTTCCACATCTGGTGTCCTGAAAGATGGAGCGGTTAGAGCGAGAAATAGCTGGATTCGAGCTGGATTGTTATATCGTTAAAGATTTTTCTATTTCTTGGCTCATAAGTGGGTTAAGATTGTTGAGAAAAAATCAATTGATTTCTCATTAGGTTGAACAACGGAGCATTGTTTTAGTAATCTTGTCACGATAAATAACGTTTTATCGAGTCTCACTCGTTTCCTCGTTTTTTTTTCGAGGTTTTTGTTCGATTTTTGTGTGGATTTGAGTTTGAGAAAGTTTTTGGAAAAGAATTTTTTCTCGGCGAGTTTATATATCGCGTCGAATCCCGGTCAAGCCTGGCCCTGCTGCCAGCATAATTTCGTCGCGGGTCGAGTGCATCTTCGATGTGTACGAAATAATAATGAAAAATGGCGGTTAAAATCGGAAACACATCGAATCGCTGGGGAACGGCGAATAACGTCGAATTGACCCGTTTCGTTCTCCCTCCGCTGATATAAATCGTGGAATATTGACCCTCCCTTGTTCCCCCCTCTCCCGCCCGTTCCCTTTTCACTCATCATTGTCTCGGTCGTTGCGAGACTTCGATTACGGCTTAATCGCTTATCACGCGAACCGTAACGACGGATCGGTCGAAGGTGCCGGCGTTCGGTGACTCGGGAACCGAGCGAACGATAACGATAATGCGGAGAGAAATAAAATACCCAAAAAAGGGAAAATCAAAGAAAACAGATAGGAACGAGACATTTAAAAAGGCCGGATCGACTCCACGACCATCGATCGATGACGCAGAAGTAGACGCGAATTGTTCCATTTTTTTCACCAACAAACAATGTTGTTGAACGAACGAAATCTAGAGTCGAGGCATTCGAAAAAACTTTGAAAGATTGTTTCTAAAACAATTTGGTATTTACAGCAGTTGAAGGACTCGCAGGTCGACTTTTTTGCTTTGAATCTCCACCTGCGTGGAACTCGGCAGTTTATGCACGTTGAAGATTTAGCTCGTGTAGCTTGACTAAAACATGCCAAATTCAAATGTTTTTTTTTTTTCCATTGACTAAATCATTCGCCTTTTCGAAGAAAATATAGTTGGGCCGGGAAGCTCGATAGGATTTTGTTCGCCGAAAAAAAAAGTTTTTTTCAGTGTCTATTCGTTTCCAAAGTTTCGAATAACTTTGAAAAATCAACTCTAAAAATTGCTCTCGCGGGGCCCAAGAATTTGAATGTTTCCGTTCCCTTTCGTGCGTGTTACGGAATTCCTGATGAATTAATAAATAGATAAATATTGAAATGAGTGTGTGCAAGAAGATACAGTCGAATTACCTGTCGCACCCATGACGAGTTATGAATATGGAGGGCTCTCCCAAACTGGCCGATTATTCTTACAGACATGCGCGTATATAAAGCGTATGCTGGATAAATGTCAAACTTCCGGCGAGTCGGCATGACCGGAACTCCCCTCGGTAGGGCAACTCGAGGGCGTATAAAAGCAGGACTTTGTCTCTCCCTTGGGGCGAAGGGCGAGGGTTTTGAGTCGGTATAAATCGCGTCAGAGAGCTCACCTCGTCAGTGTGAAACGAGCCTGGACAAAACTGTGGCTCATTTCACGCCTCGTGGAGCGCGGAAACGTTCGTTTTTAACAAGCGTGTTTATAACTGTGGAGAGAGCAAAGTGCGCTTGTACGAAGTGGCGCGGATTCGAGATTTACGAAGTAAATCAGGGCGACCCCTCGCTCCGTTTAAAAACCATTTAAAATAGCTTCGCGCGGCGAGTACAAAACGAACTCGGCCAAGTTCGACCACCGCAGTTATGGCATTTAATAGATGCAAAAACTTACAAAGTCAATGGAGTGCTGGGCTCTCCCGACTCTTTGTTAATACACCTACAGATTTTTTTATACTCGTCGCAGGAAAAAGCATCGAAACGGTTGTATCGAGGGATACGAAAGTGTAATTGATCTGTCGGAAACGGAAGAGCGAGGCAATTCATTGTTTCCATGAAATTTCGTTCGTGTTTAGAATAAAAAAGAGAAAAAATTACGGGCTGGCATTGGCACGAAAATCAGTCAGTTTTACGACCAAATTACTGCGACGCTGCAATGCTTAATTTGCTAGTAGCTTATTCATTTTTTCCAGAAACATTATTTCATCTAATTTCAATCCAATTTGAATCCCACCGACTCCAATGTCTTCGTTATCGCGAGAAGAATTTTGAAATAGGGTTTTAAGGAGGAGAGACGATATTCTTCGATTTTCACTCAACTTTTCTTTCGCTCGTGTAATAATATTTGGATGTTTGTGTAATACGCTGGGCAGCGGGATCGTCAACAGGTGACTCGACAGACGGGCAGCGCGGGACGTGTTATTTCGTCTCAAAATCCGGATGACGAATCCGCCCCGAACCCCTCGACAAAACTAGAAACTTTCTCGAATTTCTCCTGCTTATTTTTTCTAACTGCTGTCTTTTCATTCGTTTCATTCTTCCGCGCGAGAATATCAATGAATTTTCACTCCTCCAGTACTTGAATAACGAAATAATGGACAACGATCGTCGAGCAATGTCTAAAATCGATGTTTTTGTATAAAACATAAGAAATAATCGTGAAAAATGGTAAGCATTTGAGTGAACTGATTATTGATCACTCGAAATGTACTTTTTCCGTTTTTCAACTCGCGTGGAGGGTAAAATGTCAGTCTCCGTGTGTGTCTCTCTTTCTCTCTCAATTTTAATCTTTCTCTCGTACCGTCTTGGCGAGATGTTCGGAGTTTGCGCATCGCACTGCACGACGTGTGGCATATGCCCGACGTAACCGTCCGAAAAAAAAGAGGGAAAGGAATACGCGCGGCAGATGGACAAAAAGAGTAGCTGGTACCGCTGCATCTTGGCTGTAAATGTATGGAGAGAAACATCGAGAAAAGTGAGCGAGAGAAAAATATTTTTTTTTTATTTTCGTTTTTTTAATAAAAGAGAAGAGAAGAGTTTTTTGTTGAAGAGTTGAATGTCAGCCGTGTGGCACGAGATAATTTCGAAGTATTGTACAAAATTGGAGAAAAAAAAATCTTGGGTCATTAGCCTAATCGCTGGGTAAAGGGGGGATATCGAGGATCGTCGATTCGGGGAATTTTTTTGTTGTCTCAATTTGAGGTGGGTCCAGTAGTCAAGAGGCATCGACGATACGATTTTCCTGAACGATCGAATATCCGGTCATCAAGGAGAAGAAAGCACGAAAGAAAATGGCCTCGAATTACCCTCGGGAAAAGGGAAAAACAGATGGAATCCCCGAAGATCAACTCTTCGCGTTGCTTGAATGAATTTTACCAAAGGGAGAGGACTCTCAAAGAAGCCAGAAAAAACCACGCCGAAAAATCTTCTCACCCGTCAATCAATTCTGCAGCTCCTTCACGCCGAAAAACTGAGCCAAAGAATCCTCCTTGAGCCACGATCAATCACGTCTTTCGTAATATCCGGCCGTCGCAATATCCTATTTTGATTTTCATTCGCGCGCAGCATGTTCGATGCTCTTTTTATAAGAATAAAAAACTTCGTTAAAAATCCCCATGATTATAAAATCAGCGAGAAATACTAAAATTCAGAAATTCCTCAAAAAATGTTAGAAATTTTTCGAAATTCATTCACCTTATATTCAACCAGCCTCAATAACGATCTCACCTCGTTTCAGTCGGACGCGAGAGATTTTCGACTCAATCGATCAATTAAACTGGCCCCACACGATCGAACGATCTCGTCCAAGAGTTGCAGGAATCTTATCAACAAAAAACGCGCTCAAAAGTAATTGATTTCTCGATGGAAACGTGCTACGACTATTTGACAAACGTATAAATTTATTTGGCTCTCCTACGCGAAGAATGTTCGCGTGTAAAGTCATGTGCGGGAGACAAAGAAGACTCTCCCGCGATCGGCGCGGTTTCAGCATCGAAAAACACCTGTACGGAGTGCCCGATGGCAACGACGACGAAGGACGATCTGCACGCGTTTGCCCAATGGGCATATCTCCATACAGACGGGGATAACTCGAACAGCCTTTTGCGCGTGTGTGCGCGCACATACGCACAGTGAGAAACGCTCGTTCATGCGTATATTTGTATAAATTAAATAAATTTTATGTGCAAGTTTTTATGTAAGTAAAATAATGCGTATATGTATATAGCAAATGAAAGGAGATGAACGCGTGTGGGCAATTCTCGCGAGCAGCAAAAGGCCGGAGATAGCCTTCTGCAGGAACTTTACAGCTGCTGGGCCGAGGGGAGAGACTGCTCCGAACGGCGCGCGGTCTCTCTTTTGCTTCGTCTCGTTTTTTTCTCTCTCTTTCTCTGTTTCTCGCTCCGTAAGTACGAAGAGGGAAAGGAAATGAAGAAAACGGCATGATCTTCTCTCTCTCGTTCAGGTTTCGCGCTGCGGCGTTTGTCGGCGGTTTCCGAAGGCGCGCGCGCGCGCGCGCGCCCCGCCGCCGCGGCTGCTCCCGAGGAAGGTGTGCCCGCGATCGCTGCATCTCTTGGACGAGTGCACCGGTCGCCGGGGGCAAGGTGCATCCTCTCTTGGATCGTCCCTCCGGAGAAATTAAGCGAACGAAACGTCTCGCGGCGAGACACACCAACGAGGGAGAATTCGGCGCATGCGGGCTCGAACAAATTCACTTTTTATTTAACGCTCAATTTTATAACTTTCGAGATCTCAGTATCATTGAACTTTTGCATGACTGTTTCATTAGCCTTACTGTCGTAACTTCGTATGAAAATTTACAGATTTGTCGACACTCGAATTTCCATTTCGACCAACTTTGCCCACAGAAAAAACTGATTCGTTTTGTATAGCGAGGAATATATTATCAAAAACTTTCAATGTATTTAGCCACCGATCACAAACAGCATAGTATTTTTTGAATTTTCCTATTTTTCGTCCCTTCAACTCTAAACAGCTTTATGTGGATAGCAAAAAGTGATGCACGTGAAAATTATATTTCACTTTGTTTTCGAGTGTTATTCATCGTGTCAGACTAGCACTCACCGATAAGTGAAAATGTATTGGAAACCACAAATTTTCTCTGTCAGCATAATAAATTCTATGATAAATACACGAATATACACCGAATACGTGTGACATTTTACCATACATATAGTTTTTTTTCAGGGTTGCCCGAGCATACTTTGCAATGTAAACATTTGGAGTGACTAAAAAGATTTTTTACTATGCATGCTTATAGAGAAAAAGACTCTTGAATCTTTTGAATAAAAGTTATGGGTATAATGATCTTTTTACTATGGTGGACTATTCTTTTACTATATTCTTATTACTGCTCTTCGAATGAATGCTGCAATCCAGTACTGTCCCTGAGATACTACATTCCTAGTACTTCCCTTTAGAATTTTCGGTCTCCTTTTCTCCGTGTGCATTTGAAATTTTTCAAATCTTTTTCAAAACGTTAAAATTCACTTTCAAGCATGAAATTCAACTTTGTAGCGTTTTTTTTTTTCTACAAATGAAAGTATTTTAATAAAGCCAGATCGAAATGAGTGCTTCGAGTCGTCGATTATCATTCGTTTCCATTTCTGGTGTGCTTTTCAACGTTTATTTGTTGTTACTAATCGACGTGTACACATCGGGTTATGAGCACACATTTGTGGGCTCTGAAACTGCGCATATTTGAACGTTGGAGGCTATGGGTATTAGGTAAAGAAATAAGGTGTCATTAAATCGAAAAAAGCACTTGTGCCTGAGGTCTCGGGTGTGCGTGTGCACTTGCCGTCCAGGAAGAAGCACCTGACGCTCCCGGTAACCCCGGTGCACGATGAGAATCGACCGTTCGAGGGATCCTCAAGGGAAAAGGAACGGTTGGCGCGTCGCCCTCGCCCTCCCGAAGGGCGAGAGACTTCTCCTTCCTCCTAATATGCGTAAACCTCTGTCTCACCGATGTATATATATATATATATATATATATACACACACGTTTTTATACCACGCGGGTAAGTTTATCGGGCAACGGTCGAAACCCACAAACGCCTGTCGCTTCTTCCTTTCGTTTTCTCCTCTCCCCCCCCCCCCCCCCCGCCCCTCTACTTTTTTCCTTATTCTGGCCTATAATCGTTTACAACTGCCAAATCAGCAGCTTGTAAACTGGAAATTTATTGACGATATAAAAAATTAAATGGCGCGATAATCGATTTTCAGAATCGTTTAAACGAAAAATGGTAAAAATTCACTTTTCAAATGTTTGACGATTCACTCGTCGGTTCCTCGCTGTCCATTTGTTTCTCTTTCAACGTTTTTAACGTTTTTGAGTTTCGTGCTCGAAAAATATTGAAGCAAAAACAATGGAATATTAAAAACTAGACGGTGAGTCGAAATTCCTTGCGTCCAACGACGAAACAACGAAGAGAGATCGGCAAGAAGAAAAGAAACGATAATGAATATGATTAAAGAATTATTCCCATCCGAAAAGTTTTCTTCCGAAATTGGAGATAAACGCGGGGAGGAGAAGCCTGTATGCAGTCCGGCGGTTCCTCTGAGCAATTTTCTCCGAGGAAAGGGGCCCGATAAAAATTACACGGTTGAAAATTTAAGCTGGAATTTCCCACAGGGAAGATCGAAAGAAAATGGATCAGCCGGGCTGAAGCAGGTAACGGCTTTTCAAAGAAAGAGAGTGACAAGAACAAACCCCGCACTATTTCCTATAGGAAATCTCCGAAAACAGGGGCTGGAAACAGCGAGAGTGAAAAGCCAGTAGCTCAAGGTAGAAAAAAATCGTACGAAGTTGAAAAACATGAATTTATCCAAAAGCAGGATTAAGCAGCAAATTCGATAAATTTCGGTGAGTTTTTATGTACGAAAGTTCTTTGAATTCATCGACCGATGAAACGAAAACAAAGGAAATTGTGTTGGTGCAACGTACCAAAAACAAAAGTCCCGCATGGCGGGGGTTGGAAAAGAGGAGCGACGTTAAAGAAAACGACGGTTATTCGGTTAAGGTACTCACATAGATATATCGACGGGTAAGGAGGTGGGGATCGTTTGCCCCTTTCCACCTACGATGCAGCCGCGAGGTCTTCCTCCTTCGCCTTCGCGTCTCGCGTGGGACCTTCGCGTGGTGGACATGAAACTTTTTTACGTTCGGAGGCACACGAACGGAGAGCACACACACACACAGAGGAATATAGACCAGGAGGCGCTCTCTTGGGGTGCACCTGCTATACACCTGTTAGCCGTTGCCTCTCGGCTCGTAACGTCGTCAAGAATCCTCTGTGTACGTACACGTGCAAAGCTCTCGCAGAGACATGCGCGCGTGAACGGAGGACCGTGAGGTTACAACGAGAAAGGCGAATGTCGAGGGATTTTTCGAGCATTAAGAATTTCGGGGAGATCCTTAAAGGCTTTTCCGTAAGCCGATTGAGGCTTTGTTCGTGTGCATGTTTTACGTATTTATATAGTTGCGGGCGCGCGCGTATGGGAGAAGGATCTTTGAGAAAGAACGACTTTTGGCAGCGGACGCGCGCCCTGACCGAACCTGCCGACCGTCTGTGGGCCCTCCCTTTCGCCCCCTTTCTCCTGCCGCTTCTTCCTCCGCGTCTCAACGAGCGCCGATCCCCCCACAAGTAACTCTCCGCGTCTTCAAACGAATAAATAAATAAGAGGAAGAAAAGGAGGAGATAAAGAGGAAAAATAAAGCTGGAGAATGAGAGAAGAAAAACGGGAGGGAATGGGAATGGAGGAATGAAAAAATGGCTTGCGGTTCTTCATTCCTATCACCAAGCTGTCGCGCACCCTCTCTCATCCTTTTCCCTTCTTCCCTCTTCACCCTCCCCGTCCCTCGAACTCGGAGACCAAAGGATAAAAAGCGGTCGAGCATCTTATTCCATTTTTTTACTTCTCACTTTTTGTTCACCTTCATTTTTAATGTTTTGCTGTACACCAAGTAAAGCAGGTACTCCCCGCCGTTACAGCAGATAGTGGCGAAAGAGAATGGACGCGAAAGAAAAAGCAGAGACAGTGAGCAGGAGCGAGCCGGAGGGACCATTGAAAAAAGATGCTTTTTGCTCCGCTGCTGATATACTTTTAATACGGGACCATCGCTCCTCTCCATTTTTATCTTTCTCTTGCTCTCACGACGGCACCGAGCAGAATCGAGAAGCCCCCTGCGCAGCAGGTGCACCGCAGGTGATTCTCCTCTTCATCTCAACCTTTTCGATTCTTTACGCGCGCGCTGACCAGGGCGCCTCGCGCTCTCCGGCGTCCACGCACCTCCAAACTTCTTCCAATTCTCTTCTCTCCCTGCTCAACCCCCACATTTTTCCTCCCCCGAAGATAATTCGCGGTCCAGAATCAGGTCGGACCCAAAACACGAAAAGGTCCACCTTTCTTTTCGAAAGAGGAAATTTCATCTTGACGAATTTCGAGTGTTTCGAAGCTTAGGAGAAACTTCAGTCATTTTCGTTCTCAACGGTTTCGTACCTTTCCCAATTTTCGTCGTTCTCCGATTAAAAAGTTGTTCGACCGCCGTTCTGTGACCAGTCAAGTTTACAGCTACTTTATGTTGATTAATTTGAAGTCTAAATTATTTATAAAATTAATAAACACATTGAGAATATTATTATCACAATAATGTCTAATAAAATGCTATTAAAATATCATAAAAATTAAAATTTATACTTCAACTTGACTAGTTAATGATTCAGTCGGACACCTTAAATACGCATAGCCAAGGGAACATTTATATTGGACGAAAGAAAGTTTATTTCCGTGTAATCGCTCCGAGGAAAAAGAATGATCAATTCGTTAAAAAAAGCGAAGCTACTAGATGAATAAAATCACGTGAGTCAGTCTCAAAAATGAATTTGATGAAATTTCCATAGTCAAAAACTAAAGTTTTTTCATGTTTTCTTTCTTAAAAGCCGCGTAAGGTAATATTTCCTTTTTAAGGAACGGAACCTGCGACAAATTTTCTTCACGATACAAACTTTACCGAAGCTCGAACACCGAACTTTTTCACAATCAATATTATTGCGAGTTCTTCCATAAGGTACCGTGTTGAAAAGTCGAAATAGTAAATGAAATAATTCAAAATTTTGCTCCCAAGAGGCCTTAAACTATCATTTAGCGCAAGAAAAAGTGAACCTTCACCGGACTTTATCGAACGGCCGAACTACTTCAAAAAAGTTCACAGCAACTCGAAAATCCTCAAAAATTCTTTAAAAAAACAATTTACAAAAGCCACAAGACGAATATACGAGTATTCCGGGGTTGCCTATCGTCCCGTCGTCATCGTTTCTGGGTTACACGATGCAAGTTAACGAAGTGAGAAAGAAAGCGATAAAGTGCAAAGGGTTGCTTGCGTATTCGGCTGCGGCGTCTTCCCACACGGTTAACCGCTGTCGTCTTCGAAAGTCCGAGAGCGAGTGGGAAGGCCGGTGGAGAGAGACGGCCGCCAGGGGGGAATGCATCCCTGTGGGAAAAAAGTTGCGGCGACTCTTGGCGAGGGCTTTAAAAAGAAAAACCCCCATGGATTCGAGACCCCGTAAATTTATGGGTATCGTTCAAGAGCAAGAGAGAGATGCTGAGTGCTGGTTTCTGGACCAGAAGATCCTCGGAGGCAGGAAGAAGATTGTTGGCTGACCCGAAGGGGTCCAAAGGGACTTTTGACCCTTCGCGCCCGGACGTCAATGGACCCCAACACTCCGCCCTCCTCGTCTCATTTCCTCTTTCTCTTTTCTTGACCCTAATAAGTTGCTGGTACTCGAAACCTCGAATTATGCAACGTTCACGTATTTAAAGGGCTCGCCATTAGAATTTTTAATGAGAAAAAGGTCCGAAATCTATCAGTCATTCTCCTCGGGCAAATACGATGTGATTACTTATTAAGGAGCAATTTTTCATTAAATCAAAATTATCTTTGCCGATTTTGTTACTCCAGAAAATCACATTCAAATTTTCCAAATGTTCCAATTCATTAAAAATCTAAAAAAGGAAATTCCTTTACGTGAATTTCATTAAACCAGAGAATATTTTTTTCGTGTAAAATCCTTTTACACGAATCTGAAACTCGAGAAGACGAAACTAATTGGTCACTCTCCACTGAGCTTGAAAAATAAAGAAATGCCTCGCCGTCACCCCAGTGTTTGCTCCTCTACTTAGAGCGTTGATCCATCCTCTTGAGAGCCTCCAATCTCGAGGACCCCTAAAGTCAATGCTGCAAAGATGAATGAGAGTTGAGGCGAGGGATAAGAATAAAAGTGGTTTGATCGTCGGTACTGCAAACGTGTCAATTGTCGTTAATCTTACGATTGTATAAAAATATCGAAGCACCATCCCAGTTGAAATCTTCATCTCGTTCAACGAAAATATTGCTGCAGTAACCATAAAAACGTAGAATTCAAAGTGTAACTGCAAGAAAACAAACAAAACGATAATGACGGTGGCTGAGGAAGGCGAAGTCTGGTTCGCTCGCGAGAGAAAAACAAAGGAGAAGAGACGGATTAATAAGAAGAGGGGGATGAGAGAAAGAGTATGAGGCAAACTGAGGTGGGTAGCAAGGTGCTGCTGTTTCTGGGGCTGCCAAGGTGGCCGTTGGGGCAGCTGATCTCTTCGAATAGCAGCAGGTGAATGTGGGGAACGCGCCTCTCGTATACCGATCCTCTTTTACCTATACAAGTGCGTATTATTTTTTTTGCTGTTCTGTATCGATACAAGACGCGACTAAAACTCTGTAATATCATTTTCTCAAGATTCTTCGAGCTTGTGAATCATCTCGAGTGCGAGAAAGTGTCGAAATCCACGAAACTTGGTGAGTTCAAAGTTTTCTCTTCACTCCTTCATTTGCACGGACTTTTTGTTGTAATAAATTGAACAAAGTTGTTGTGCAAGCGTTTTTCAAAATGTTTGATTCCTGAGATAAAAGCATTGAACTCTCTCTCCCTTTCCCTTTTCGCAAGTATTTGTCACGAGGTTCGTTTTCACACCTGCTTTATTCATAGGGGTCTTCGAAGCAGTTGAACGCGGTGATGCTCGAACGAGAACCGCGGACGAGAAGATGAGTGACGAAGTGGAAGAGTTTGGACAATAGAACCCGAGTGAAAGCGATGCTATTTTTTTTGTCTCTGCTAGAAGATGGGAATATTTCGGGAAAATGAGAGACGTCATTTTGCCATGAACAGCGATTCGGAGTCTGCCGTTTGAGCGCAGCTTCGAAAGTGTTCCTCAAAATCTTCGCCAAATGCACTTGTCCTCTTTTCTCACTAGCCTCGTGGCGTTTTTTCGCTTCGTTGGTTGCATTTTTTACGAGTCGGTGAAACGCTCTAGCGTTTGAATATAGAGTACGAACTGCGGAACGCAATGTTGTTGGTTGTAAAGTGTGGCGCGTATAGGGGCGAGGCAAGAAGGCGTAAAGGAGAGCGGAAGAAAGAAGGAGAAATGTCGGGAGGGAGGGAGAGAGAGAGAGAACGACTTCCTTGATCGCTTTCTTCGTCTTCGGTTCCCATGTCCTTTCGCTCGTTTTCGTTTGAGCACGCGGGCGTTTGTACCTACATATATGTGTACGATTCTTATGCATGGGCGATGGGTCTTTCCGTTGTCGCTGATTCCCATGGACTTCCTAAACATTGACTTCCTCGTGGAACTCAACGACGTCCATGAACCGGCAGATGGCCTATTAATTCGTTCACCAAGACGTCTGCGATGAGAAGACCATTTTCTTGACTCTCTCCCTCGCACACTCTTCCCACTCCTTATTTTTGTTTCTATTTTTCTTCCTGTTTTTCTGTCTCCCTTGGTTTTTACCTTTTGCCAGGAGTTTCTTTTATCTTTGGTGTCTCTTACGTTTTTTTCTCCCAAAATTCTCGATCTATTGTCTCTGTTTTAATTCTCTTCCGCTTGCTCGGGCTGTGCGCATTCATCGTTGGCGACGCGCGAAGTATCAACCCCTCACGAGGATTCTCACCCCCATAACTCGTGCACTTGTCTTCGCGACGACGGCGTTGTTTTTTTCCTTTCATCTATTAGCGTTTCCGTCGTACTTCCGTCTCTGGCTCGACGACGTTCACACGCGCACTTGCCAGGAGGAATATTTAGTTGGAGTGCGAGGCACGCATAACGGCCGTGAGCGAGGGCTCGTTTCGAATTGTCTTTGTGGAGTTTTATCGAGTGAGATCATCCTCACCTGGCCAAAGTTCGGGCGTCCCATCGCCATTGTCTCTTCCTCATCGGAGCTTTATTTTCCACACCTCCGAGGCGAGAGTAATTCGAGTATCTCATTCTTATCTGATATCGCGCAGAACTTTGTAGAGGAAAACTAAAAATCCATGAATGAATAACGAAGCGCTGGGCTCCGAAGGATTGTCCGCAGAACCTCTCGAAGGGGCGAAGCCAAAATTCACAGATTTCCTGGCGCCAGGGCCCAAAGAGGGCAAAAAAGGAGCGAAAAGGCAGAAGAGAACGAGGAAGATAGACGAAGAAGAACAATAGCGAGAGCAGGGGAAGCTGAGGCTAAATAAAATTAAGGAGGAGAGGCTGGAGGCCCGGGGGAGAGGGGGGACGGATCTAGACAACAAGTGGTCAAAGAATTCACTACTGTCCGCACAAATCTTTGATGCTGGAACGTTTAACTTGTTGTTGCGGTCCACGGGAGATCTCGAAGAGATGCAAGGTCGAGATGAATCTTTGGAATGAAATAAAGGGGCCACCGAGAGCCCGGAGGCTCCGATCTTTCAGGACACGAGTCCAACAGAGAAGGGAGAATGAGGAGAGAGAAGGAGAGACGGGGAAAGAAGAAATGGAAAGGTGGAGAGAGAAATGCAGACAGAAGAGGAGAGAGAAGAGGGGGAGGGAAACGAATGAATCGAGATAGAGTGTCTATGTAGCTGAAAGAGAGATAGGATCTGAAATGGCTCCCGTCTTCAGCGTGACTGGTAATGCTCTTCAAGAAACCAAGAGCGAAAGGGAGAGGGAGAGAGAGCCAGGGAACGAGATACAGAAACCCGGAGGCTCTTTGATAATTGCCGACTCCTCGTACTTACGCATACATAAAAAAAAAAAAAAAAAAAAAAACACTCACGTAGATTTAAAGCTGGACACACATCCACCGTTTTATTACAGAGAGCCAAGCAAACGAATATGGTTTTGACGTTCAATTACCCCTTTTTCTTACTCCTTCAATCTTTTCTGCCTCTTTTTTTCCTTGATTTACGGGGCTAAATTAGTCGGTTATATATGCCGCAGACGCGCGATTAACTCCACGGGGATTGCGACTGCAAAATCAAGCCACTATATTCCAATGAGAAGGATATCAATATCCTTAATCGTGGATAATCGACGACCAGTAAGAAATCACGGGAAATAATTCGAGTGCCAGGATCTCGAAGAATTGGGAAAGTCACAAAATCGATTGAATTCGATTGAATTTTCTCCATCGCTCCCTACATCGGAATATTTATGGTGTCCCGCATCATCTGCTGAACTTTTCTCTTGACCAGGACGACACACGACCAAGGAACTGGCAAAAAAATTGTTAATCAGTACACGGAGAAGACGAATTCGTTTTGTATAGTGAGGAATATATGGTTTTTTAAGAATTTTAAAAGTATTTAGGCACCGATTACAAACAGCATAGTACTTTTTGAATTTTTCATCCGTTCAATTCTAAACAGCTTTATGTGAATAGCAAAAAGTGATGCACGTGCGAGAACTATATTTCGTTTTGTTTTCGAGTGTTATTCATCATGTCAGACCAGTACTTACTGATAAGACGAAATGAATTGTAAATCACAAATTTGGACTGTCAGCATAGTAAATTCTATGATAAATACACGAATATACACCGAATACGTGTGACATTTCACCATACATATCGTTTTTTTTTCAGGGTTGCCCGAGCATACGTTACAACATAAACATTTGAAGTGACTGAAAACATTTTTTACTATGCTCATAGAGAAAAACACTCTTAATTAAGTCTTTTGAATAAAAGGGATGAGTATTGGTCTTTTTATTATGGTGGATATAACAGTTCTTATTACTGCTCTTTGAAGTAATGCTGCAATCCAGTTCTATACTGTCCCCGAGATACTATATTTTTAGTACTTTTACACAACAAGTTAGAAAATCTTTCGACGGTATTAAGACGTTTCGATCGCTAAACTCTCGCTGATCGTTTGCGAGAGAAAAAGTTGCTTCGTCATGCACGAGGCCCTTTCCCTTTCCGTACTCCTTCATTGTTGTACCCTCAACTTTTTTCACATTCTACTGGAGAGATGTGGAGCAAGAAGCTCGAATTATTGAAAGAAAAAATATGTGTATTGTGAGGAGTTAGGTCACAATGGGTTGGGCGCGCGCGCCCGCGCGCGCACCTACGAGCAGATCGTAATAATACGAGTTTGCGTATCCTGGGAGTGGAGAAAAGGGCAGAAATGCCCTTGAGAGAGGAAGAGGCTAAGGATCCTACGAAAAATAGCGTGAAAACGCCCAGCCCAAGAAAACTATTTTTATTCTGCGCATTCTCCATGTATATTTTTACAATACATTACCGCGGCGGGGTTACGTAGGCGCCCTTGGGATGCTCTCGCTATTCAGGGCTCGCTCATTCAATGGGGATCTTTCAGGAAAGGATAATATCCGCTACCGAAACGAAATCGGAACGAAGGTCAACGCGAGAGAAAACGGGCTCGCGTACTACGAGCTTTTTTCTCGGTTAATTCATTGAGCAAATATTTTTTTGTCTCTTACTCGAGTTTGTTCGTTCTCCGGATTGGATCGGTATCGACGAGGCTGGTGCTCGCTTTCACACATTTTTCTCCACTCATTTCGCAGTTTTGGCGACGTCTGCGAAAAACTTGAAACGCTGTCGAATCTCAAGGGATCGCCACGCCTGTCTTCTGCTCATAATCAAATTTTTCTCCGCCGTCGAAAAGTCGCGAAACAGAATTTTATTCGTACAACAGCGTGCCGTGGATGCTCCCTGGCATCCACCTGTTGCCCCCTCCACGCGAGGTTCCAAACGATCTTGACGTAACGTGCGCGCAGGCAGTGGGCTGGAGGAAGGAAAATATCGAGCACATGTAACCGGCGCAGGCGAATGCGAGTTTTCGAGACCTCGAAAGCACCCGTGCACGTGTGCGAGTACAACAGAAGGAAGACATTGAAGAAAAGATCGTGAAAAGCGAGGAACAATGCTGAGGGAGAGGAAAAATGGGGGGGGGGCACTGCGTGCTCCGTTCTGGGGCTCCGCTGATTCCACGTTTCCGCGAATGACTCGCGTGCAAATTTGCCTTTACGAAGATAAAGAAAAGTATGAAAATAATACGAAATTGAGAAGTTCCGAGTGCAAGAGAGAGATAAATAAAAGGTCCGATGAGAGCGAAAGGAAGAAACGATACGCGACATAAAAGATGGGGAGCCAAGAAATCGAGACAAAAAAATAACACCGTTCGCGTTCATGTATGAAAAACGAGGGATACGAAAAAAGGGGACTACGAAAGAGAAGAAGAAAAAGAAGACGAAGGAGGAGAAAAAAGATCGAGACGCCCCCAGCAGAGCGAACCTCCGAAGTGTTCTCTCATCCTGTCCCACGCTCGAGGCTACACTCGACTCTCCCAGAGTTCCCAATCCCCTTCCCCGTCTTCGAAAAACAATCGGCGATCGAACGCGGTGGTTGGTCCAAATATTGTAAAACAAAATAAACATTATTTCACAGTCGGAAAAAATGTTTCATCGATTCTTGCTCGATGAAGATACCGCAATATCTTCGTCCGCGCCGACCAATTGATTCACCGTTTTATCCGCAGGTCAAATGGAAAATAAATACTCGGGAGCTTGCCCCGCTCATTGTTTACGTATTTCATCCGACGTTTGTGAACAGCGATAAGAAGAAATCGAGACGACGAAAATAGTGACGTGAATCAGAGAAATATCGATCGGGGGTCGAATTTTACGCGCAAAAAATCGAGTCCGAATTTCTTACGCTCCGAGACTTTCCTCGTATTCTCGTCTGCCCTCGCTTTATCTTTTCACTGCTGCCCCTCTCGACCTGAACTCGGAATTATCGAAACTCTCGTTGCACCCAACCTCTCGGTTCTGCAGGAGGGCAATTTTTTCATGCCTCGCCAACACACTTTCGTATCAAAAGAAAATGAAAACAGAGTCATGCCGTTACTCGTTAGGATGATGTCAACGGATGTTTACGAGTTTTGAGTAATCTGAGAGTCCTCGTTATCGTAGTAAAATTATGCAAACGTTCTCAATCACTTGCAAGAATTGAATTTAAATTGTACTTGAATCGATTCGTTGAGTTTTGCAAAAGTTTTCTGCTACTTTTTGGCATAAAAAAAAGATGAAAAAACCATCGAGGTTGAATGAACTGAACAAATCCCCAAACCCCAAAACCTTTCATTCGTTTCTACTCAAAGTAGCCACTTGAGTGGCGATTGCTTATTAGTGAAAACAGGAAGAAAGTCGGAAAAATATATCATCCGGACACCGGATACTTTTTGGCAATGTGAAAAATCTGTTGGGATGCAATGGTGTTGGTACTTTTTTTTTTTTTTTTTATTATTTTTGTGAGCAAGATATGGCAACGTGAGCCATTACACGATGGGCCAGTCTCGAAAAAAATGTCGCTGCGTTAAAGCCGCGTGGTAATTTGAGCCCTTTTTCGGCATTCCGAGTGACCTAATTGGGACCACCGGGCTCGTCCTCTTTCCCTCCCGCTCCCCTTGGCAACCAACGAAGCATTGTAACGCTTGCAAATACAACGAGATGCCGTTGCCCCGGCAATTAAACCTCTACAGTCTCAGCATCAAAAGGCCCTTGTAATTGGACTGATTTATTATCGAACTGATCATTCCTGGCCGGCTTCCACCACTTCCGGAATCACTGATAAGCGATTAAGCACTCGGAAACAATTATTTCGTTCCATATTTCGAAGATATGAACGATGAAAAAATTGCGAAAAAGCATCGTTTCAACTTTTTTCTGATTTTTTTTTTTTTTTTTTTTTTTCACGTCCACCAATAGATATAAACAAATTGAAGGAATCCGGGTATTCGAGAGGGGGAAAGACACTTAAATATCTGTATATACTGTTGTGTCAGCGTCTCGGGCTCGAGGTCTTTGCAGCACCTGCTCAGCCGTCTCTCTTCCTCCGATTCGAGCCTCTCTTTCTCCTGCACGCATTGGTCTCTTTCTTCTTTGATCGTATCCGAAGTTACGTGTGCGTGTACGGAGGTTATCCCTGCGGAATAAAGAGCGGGGATCGAGAAGTTGGGCAAAGACCCTTTCGGATTAATCTATCCTTCGCGTCGTGTTTTTTTCTTCGTCTCTCACTCTCGCTCCCTCGCTCTCCTTCCTTTTCCACGCGTTCTCGATCCTCCACCGTACTTTACATCGATACTCGTGTCGCCTGCACACGCTCCATCGTCCGCAATATCGCTGGGAGAGACTGTAAAAGATGAGAGTATGAAAGGCGCGGGCGCGTGGAAGGACCGACCTTCAATGGAACTCGATCTTACGAGGAGCTGAGTGTAGGCCACGGTCCCACACATCAAGGGCCCCCCAACAGGCCTTTCCCTGTGTCTCCTCGGATCCTCCTCTCTGGACCGTAAATTCATACACGCACGCGGAGCCCTCTCTCGCTCTCTGTTATTAGTTACACACACGCATTTCTCCACAGGCTATTCTGGATCGTGGACTTTGGAAAATTGGGTAACGAACGCGATTGGAAAAGCTAGGACGGATCAACGTTGACGATGATTTTTCATTTTGGATATTCAGTCCCAGCAAGGTTCTCGTGCGGAACCTTTGGAAACTGTGCAGAAAAATTCTTAATAATTGCGCTCGTCACGAAGAGTGTGGAAACCACATATATTTTCGATCGAATTACTGAAAATTTCAATTCGAAATCAACCAACCTCGGGCAGAGATTCCAAAAGCTTTGTTATTCGCGAATTATACTCCAAACTCATCAACGCAAAGAGCCGAAAGCGTATTTTTGAAAGAGCCAACAAAAATGATAGGAAATTCTCGATCATAAAAACGTCGTTTCCTTTACTCGGCTGCCTTACGATGGGTTGATGAATAAGCAGATAAATGTGAGTAAAATTATCATTTTCTTTGAGATTCGGATCGAAGGAATGTCCCCAACAGAAACTGTAAACCAATATTGGTTTTTCCGTTTGCGATAATACGCCGAAGAATTAGAATGAGAATGAAAGAAGAAAACGATCCGAGAAGGTGTCGGATCGGCCTTGAAGCGCCCGTATGTTGAGGAAATAAATAAGAAGTGAAGATGAGCACATGCCTAAGATTATTATTATTATTATAGTCATCATCATTATTGTCGGTGTACGTATAGAAGATTCTCAAGACACGAGAAGAGAATGCGTAAGAGAGCTACTCGAAGCAGGGGGCAAGGCCTCTATTACCTACGAGACTCTCTTCTCCGGGCTCTCCCGTCCTTATTTATTTCCATCTCCTTCGCAGCTTCTTTCCGCTGTAGCGTATATTAGCTATATATTGTGTTTGCCCACACGTGGATCTCGGCTCCTTTGGCATCGAGCAGCGCCGGGAGTATGCCCGCATTCATGGGGAACAAAAAGAAATGTACAAAAAAGTGGTTAAAAAAACGGAACGTCAAAAATGTTGCTTGAAAAAAAAACCGGAAAAGCAACTGGGCCATTTATTCGTCAAAGTCGAAGAGACGACGATCTTCGAGGATGAGTTAAAAAATCAATAAACGATAGAAATTATTGTAAGAAAATGGAAGTATGAATAATTCTTTCGTAATTCGACGAATGAAAGAAGTTTTGAAACTTTGACAAAACTCGTGAGCTCCATTGACCCGTGACACGGTCCCAGGAACGTTTATTCCGATTTCTATACTCCGCGTGGGAAAAGGAATTTCGCAAATTTAACGAGCCAATAAAACGTAATAACAATTTCGGCGTGGATACTTAATAAAATTCATGGAGCAGCCGAACACAACAAAGTAGAGAGGTGAGTGGTGACTGTTGGTCAATAATAACGACTTAATAAACAACAATGAGAGTATAAATAATGATAATGAAACGGTGTGGTCAGAATGAAAAACGGTACGAATGACTATAATTATGAAAAATGTCGAGGGTAAGTTGGCTCACGTAACGAGGAGGACGAGTTTTACGAGCGTGAGGAGAAAAAACAGTTTTCAAATGATCCGGGCGAGGGAAAAAAACAGAGGAAGAATGATACTCGGTGAACAAAAATAAAGTAAAAACGGAATAATGAGACGAAAGTAAAAACGCAGAAAAAAAGGGATTGAAAAATAGAGGAAAAAAATGTTGTAAAGCACCGAGTGGATTTGTAGAGTACGAATATTGGTGTGCACGTGTGTATTTTTCATTGCTGGGAGCCCAGAGAGTGAAAGAGAGCGATCAGGGTGGGGTGGAGGGTTGGCGAGAGGATGAGAAAAGGAGAAGGAAGTAGGGGGACTTAAGGGTGAGTGGTGGTCGCGTGGTGGGGGGGTTAACTGAGGTTAGGGCCCCCCTCTCTACTCGGAGAGGCCCCGAGAACGACTCCCGTAGGTGCCCACGGCCGCAAACGCCACACCATCGTCCCTGACGAGGGTATCCCAACGAGGAAGAAAGAGAGAGAGAGAGGCAGAGAGAAAAAGAGAGAAGAAATATAAAAAAAAAGGGAAAAACGAACCGAAAACCCACAGCTCGAGCCCAGCAGCGCGGGACTTCTTCTCGTGGTAGTCTCAGTTCGAAACCATCCTTGGAAACTCGCGGTTCGAAGCCTAACGTCGTTTTCTTAAGGTCTTCGTAACACGACGTATTTCGCTTCGACGATAAGAGAACGGCACGTGTCTTATTTATTCAACCTTAAACGTATTTTCTGAAACATATTTTATTCCTTTTTATTTATATTCTTTAATCGTATTACCGTTTCGAGGAAACAATAATAATTAAGGCAACATTAGTCATTCGCGAACTGCGCCAAAGGCTCCTACGACTCCTTGTTTCGAGTCCTCTACGTCAAAGTGCTTGGAACTTTCGAGTGTATTTATCGTTGATTTACTTGTTATTGACTCGGTGGCTTTTGGATATTTCGTTGATCGTAACTGTGCAAGAAAACACACGTTGGATTTACCCTTCGTTTGTGACCACGTGCTCCAACCACGCTGACACTCGGCGATCGCTACCGAGTGCTGGACAATTTCGACATTTTGTTCTCTTCTCGCGCACGAGATTCATCGAATTTCGGGGAGATTAAGCTCTGAAGACCGAGCTGGAGGAATCGCAGTTCGAAGATTCTGGCACCTCGCTGACGATCCTGACGGACGAGGATCGATATAACCGGCTGATCTGCCGTTGGTAAGTGCCATTTTTTCTCCCCTCGAGATCTTTGTCTCATCGCGTGAAGCAAATCGGCAGGGATTTTCTCCTGTGGGATTCCCTTAAACTCGGACTTTGCGACAGGTGGATTTTTCCCATGGTCTTAAAAGATCATTTCCGTTTCCTCATTTTCACAATTTTAACTCAAAAAAGTTGTTTCTCGAGATCGAATCTTGGACCTGTTGAGAAATCCACTTGTCACCGGAAATCCGAAATTTCCTGTCGCTCCCAACAGGTTCACTTTTGGTCAGAGACACATATTTCAACCCCCTTTAACCCCTCCCCCCCCCGCCCCCTGCTTAACCGAAATTCGAAACAACAGATTTATTCATACGATCCCCTCGAAAAAATCTCTTGCTTTGACTTTCAAATTAGTCGCTCTCTATAATGCGGACCAACCGTCACTCGCGCGCGACCACTGACGTTCGTTTTAATTAACGAAGATCGACAGCCCGAACACGAGAAACCCCTGCGGGACGGATAAGAATTGTTAGGGATCCTCAGCGGGGGAGATTTCCCAGAACTCGGCTCTCCTATCTTTTTGTGCAGCCTTCCATGCTTACAAGATTTTGAAGAAACACGAAACTCGACTTTTTTTCAATCGTCGTGCGCTGCTTTCGTGATCGCTTCGAGACAGAAGATATCATTTTACATCTTCGATTTTTTCTCGTCTCATTACAGTTTCTGTATGTGAAAAACCAATAAAAATCATCAAACAAGTTCAAATAAACAGGCTCTTCAGTTCCATTTGTAATAAATTGAAGATTCGATTTGTCAATTTATTGATTTCTGTCTCCACCCATTTAAAAATTCATTAAAAATTCCACCGATTGAGTGTCCGCATAAAAATAATCAAATGAAATCATGAAAACCGAAAATTCGTGAATGGAAAACATTGCAAAAAACTTTCTTTCGAGTTCTTTGTGCCGTAAGGAAACGCGTAAGATCCTATCAAAAATCTGCTTCGAAGACACGTGAAAACTAGACACAAAGGAAAATCTGCTGGTCTTTTCTCACTGAACGATATTGGCTCTTTCCCTTTCTCCGGGGCCCCTTCGTTCAATGCCTTTTCCAAGCTTCCGTATTGGACAAGGATTTCACATGAAATCGAGGGAGTCCCTCACGAATTGGGGTGTAGTGGATCAGTGAGGAAAAATGGTAACGAAAAATCGTCCTTAGGAGGAACGGTGATTCGCTACAGGGACATTGGATATTTGTCCGACTAAGAATGAGGACAGAGCGAGAGAGAGAGAGAGAGAGAGAAAAGTGAAGAAAGAGATAGAAAAATAGGAGATGTTCAGGCAATAACCGTGCGACAATGTGTCGAGGGGTGTCTCCGCACCCTGGTGCTTGTGTGCGCAGTCTTGGCGAGGCACAAGTCCGTGGGGGAGCCACGAGCACCGTTCGTAGCGAAATATAATGGGGGCCCATGGTGAAGCTCAACGCAAAAGCGTATACACAAGTTTTATATAGAAATAAGAAGAAGAAGAAGAGGAGCGGACCCCTCCCCGAGGATGGGATTATCTCGGGTCCTGGGGCAGGTATCCGTGACGCGAGAATTTTTCAATCGAATCGAATCGTCAGGGGCCCCTGGCAGGGCCTCTCCCCACTCGAAATCTCTGACAAAGTAGCTCACACGGGGGTACGGAATATTATTAGGGATTGCGCAAATATTCCTGTACTTAGGCTCTGCGAGTCGGTTTTAAAAGGTGCCTGGACGTTGCGAGGAATTCGTCGGTACGGAGAGAAAACGTGATGAATGAAGGTTTGAGGATCGTTAATCGAGTCGAGCCAATCTGCAGCGCTGATGAGGAGCAGAAACGTAAATTTTAAGAAGCCACGAAGCTTGGACCAGAGGGCCACAGAATAAAGAGCAGAGATTCCCTCCCGATTGGCTGTTGCCCATCGACACGAATGTCAATTCAAGCACTGCTGCGTCATAGGATTTTCCTCTTCCGAGCTTTACGATCTGTTTGGATTATAAATACCGTCAACAAATCATTTGGAGCTCCTCCGCAAACATGTGCAGAGACTTGCAATAGATTTTCCATTGTTCTCGTGCGTGGGAGTCCGTCGCAGAAAGATTTCCGTCCCCCCTCAGAGGGAGCTTTCGCTTGCATCACTTTTTGTGTGTCGCCTCGTCCCATTATAACGTAAGCGGGCCCGTGAAAAGCAAGGAAAAGGGAGAAAAGTGCCGGGGAATCGGGAGCAGAAAGGGAAAGGGGACTCGGGAGGGGAGATCACCTTTTCGGAGATCAACACCTAACGTATTTTTTCCATGCACTCTCTGCCAACCGTTCTTAGGGTGACAGTAACGTGCTCAGCCTTTGTCGGGTATTCCCCGCAGGATTTTCACACTTTTCAACGATTCACGAATGCGTACATGCACACGTACAAGCTTGGAACTCTCACAAGGGCTCGAGTCGGGCTATAAAATTTTGGAAAATCCAATAAGGGCTCAGGAGAAGTGACTGGTGGCAATCGACAAATGTGACATGAAAAAAATCCTTTGATATCGCCACTTCTTGGGTCCATTCACAATCTTTCCTCGTGATAATGGATCAGATCAATTCTTGGAGTCTTTGTAGAACATGTATTCCAACGAGTCACATCAGGAAATTATGAACAAAAAACTTAGAGCCTCGTCGAGTCTGTCGAAGCAAAATTTATCGACTGATCAAATATGATATCGTCAAATAGATTTTGGCCTTGAAGTATTCAATCCATTTTCTTATCATACGAATAAAATATTCAGTTTTTATCAGTTTGGAACTCGTTCGAAAGACTTTGTAGCGAAACCGTACGATCAGCCCGAATGGCTATGAATACTAGTTCGTTACATCAATTTCAAGATAACTCGGGTACAAAGTGCGACTCGACGATCGATGAAAATAGCAGTTTTTTCGTCTTCAATGAAAGAGGAAACTTTACTCGTGAGCTGGCAAGTGGCAAACGTCGAAAGACTCGACGAAAAATCTACTGGCGAATAGAAAAAGAAATTCGAAACTATATTCGCGAAGAGAAAAAGAAAGAGGAAAGAGAGCGAGTGGCTCGAAGGATCCGGAAACGTGATTTCGGTTGACCAGCACAAGAGTCCGTTGGGATACGGAATGAGAGAAAATATACGCGTGTCCCCTTTTTCCTGTATCGTCGGTGCGTTGATCACCTATGAACTCTAACGAACCGTTACACTCGAGGCGTCCCAGAGTCCTCCGGATGAGCGAGGCTTTCTAATCTCGTGCATTGCTAGACAAAGAAAAGTGAGGGTAGAAAAGGAGGAGAGTCGGCGAAGGAATGGGAGAGAAGAGGTGGATGTTGCGGATGAGTTTTGATGGAACTGATGGGACGAATGGTCCCGTGGAAGAAACGAGAGGATAACCGGTATCCTGTGGCAGGACCGTTGGCCAGGATGGCGTCAAGGGTCGTAACGGTGGTCCTATTTTTTTCCTCCGCATCGTCCCATCTTCGCATCACGGGGGACCGGAAATAAAGCTCAGAACTTTGTTCACCACGGGATTTAAAAAAAGTCTCTCCCCGCCCCGCACACACACCTCGGGAACGTGCGAAGGGCTCGAGGGAGACGATTGTTCCTACCAGCCCAGCTACGGAGACAGGTTTTCATTTAAACGCGCCTATGCTAATGAACCCGCGCCATAGTCCTGGGCCAGTGCAACTCTCGCAGATAATACAACCGGAGAAATATCCTTTGTCATCCTTGTCCCATATAAGGGAAGAGTCCGCGAGTGGGCAAACCACCCTGTCGCTGACAAAAGCCGAAGTTTATTTGCATATTTTCGGCCCGCTCTCCATGTCGCCCCTCCCTGCGTCGTGTCCGAGGGCTGCTTTCTCCGGGAGCACCGAATGTCCCGTGTGGGAATTTATCGTTTCGATTACGAATCGTCCGGCTGATTTGAGCAACGTTTTCATCAGGGAAACTCTTTTTTTGCTGATTTTTCGAGCCCTCCGAAAACCGTGCCATCGGCTTTTTCAGATAAGAAACGTGATTTTCTTATCTAAATCAATCCCCCCGATCCCGCATTTTCACTCCCGCCAAATGCGGCTTCGAAGAAAACGCAGTTTGGATGACGAAGACTCGAAACGAAGATTTGGAAATCTCTCGGGAGGCTGCATGTTTGGTGAAAAAAAAAGAGAAATGAAAAATCCGACTGTAAATGTTATGCGGGTTGAGACCGAGCGAACGAGATACGAGAACAGAAAATTCTTCATGCTTGTGAGCTCGGTCGGTTTAACCTAGCAGGGGGTTTAACCCCGCATTGTAGCTAATTGCGGCGCATCTCCAGTCTCCGGTGCACACTCGCGCAGACTCTGCACAGGAAAATATATGTAGAATGGATGAAAATACGATTCTCAGACGTGGTGGTCTTTCTATTGTCGTTCTGCCCCGAGAACCCCCGGGCGGCTCCTCGCGATCCGCATGTATTTTCCAAAATACAAAAAAGGTCAACAGAGAGACCGAAAGAGGTGGAAGAAAAGCTTTGGTAAACGAGCGAGACGGAAGTAAAGGCTCCGATTTTTGCGACCAACCAAAACAAGCATTGTTCGAGTTTATGGCCTGTTTTGGGTCCCCTGCGAGGTTCTTCCAAGAAGGCATTTAAAGAGGCCCTTTTTCTTTGGAGGAAAAGGTGCGTTTCCTCACTTTCGCGGGCTTCGGATCGAGCCAAGAGGAAATAGCTGCGGTCAGTTTTGATAACCGACTCGATTTGTGAGGGGGAATAAATACTCCGCTCCGATTAAAAGGGACTTGGTCATCGAGCACTCAGAAGAAAATTGGGACTCCAAAAAAAACAGAAATACCGAAATTCGATGAAACTCCTTTTCCCTTCTTCGCAGAGACTCGATCAAAAGAACTTTAAACTTTTTCCAAAAATCTGAAGTTATGAAAAAAAAAAACACAAATAACAATGTTATTTGGGCATTTTTGGAAGACCAGACGGAGGAGAGCCAGAAGAGACGAAGAGGAGAAGCGACGAAGAGAAACGAAAAAAGGAAGAAAGAGTAAAAGAGCAAAGGATAGAGGAAGCAGGGTGGGGAAATCCTTCGTGTGTGGTCCAAACAGGCCTCTCGTATAGTAAAGAGCAGGCAAAGCATCAAGAGCGAAACAGCAGCAGCAGCAGCAGCCTCGCGGTCACTCGGAAAGGTGTCGCATGGTGTGTGGTATGCCACAGTGTCCGAGGCTTGCCATTCTTGTACCAGCCGACCATGCTACAGTCCTTGCGAGCTTTCAGGACTCTAGACGCGTTATGACTGCGTGCTGCGTCCAGTAAATGGATACAGACGGAAGAAAGAGTACAGAAAAAAAATACTTCGCATCTGGAAGCGTGCTCATCGATCGAATTCGCTTTTCTGTCATTCGATTAATTTCATTAAAAATCCGATATTGATGCACATTGTGCGAGTTGGGATTCGAGAATCTGAGAATTTAATTCGTCAGGTTCGTTTTTCATTCGATGATTCGTAGTCAAGATTCAAAGTGAGAAAAAATCGATCGCAAAAGTATGCCAATTTCCATTGGCGTGTTTCAGTTGATGGGGAGTTTAAAATCTTATGAAGCGAATGTGAGAATGCATTGTGAGTGCCCTTTTATTCTACGTGGGAGGTCGATCGGAGGGAAAGAGGAGAGAATGTTATTCTTTCCGTCTCTCTCTCTGTCTCTACAATTTTCTATCGCACTGCGTTCTCGGTTGAGAATCATTTGTCAATGTGAGTCCAGTCCAGCGATTCGTCTCAGCGTTACATAGTAGCTCCATTGATCCCGCAGAGTGTGTGGGGGGCTTGGGATGCTGCGAGGAAATATCTTCGAGGGGGATAAAATGCAACATTTGGTTTCTCGGAGCTGCTCCTTTTTCTTTGACTCCGGAGGAAAAAACAACGGAAAAAACGAGGGTCGAGGCGGAAGAGCGAGGAGAAGGGAGAGGGGGATGGAAAGGAGGTGTGAAATTCGTGATTAATTATCGACACTCACGTGTGGGCGTCTGAAGAAACCCGAGATTTCATCGTTTCAAATATCTCTCTGATTTCTACGAAAATTGTATCTTTTTTTTAAATGTGAAGTAAAAATTATTCTCACCCTACGCCTCTATGGCGGTTCCGACGAAAATTTGAGGAGACGATTCTCGCGAATATCATTTTTCTCTTTTGAACCGTGACTGCGGAGGGACTCTTGATCCTTCACCGAAACCAGAAACCGAGGCAGCTCAGATTGAGTTTTTTTCGTCGCGTGGACGAGGAGGATGCAAATGATTTGCAATCACTGTGAGAATCGATTAAACCGTTTGATTGTGCGCGGTGAAAAACTTTCGATCGAAGACGCGAAGGCATACAAAGAGCAATTGGAGGTTTGGAGAAGGAGAGCCGGAGACGCGGAGATGTGAGAGAGAAAGAAAAGAGGAGAAAAAAGGTAAAATGGACGCGGAGAACGGCGCCAGGGGCCTATTAAAAATCATGCTTTAAAGAACGAATTATGGAAATGAGCGGCGGCGTCGGCGGTTGCTGTATCAGTCCTCGCGTATTCTTATATATACGGACAATATAAAACTACGAATATGCACAGGGTGGCCCAGAAATCGAATTCGAGTTTTACCGGCGAGTCGGGGACTCCGGAATCCAGGAAAAGATCGCCTCCGGCCATCTTTTTTCTCAGCTCAGCCTTGCCAAGATGTTCATCGATCGCTGTCAGCCCGTGGATAAAAAATAATCGAAATTCCAGGATTCCTTCGTGCCAGAAGCTCGAACGAACTTTCCGCTCACCTTGTATACGTATGAATATAAATGTACGCGTAGAAGAGGCACCCTGGAGGCTTTGCAGCTCCGTGGGGATATCCACGCAGCGAGCTTCTTTCGCTCTCTCGTCTCTTCCCATATTAGAACGAACTCGGGTCCGAGGCCCTCTTGTCGAAATTACAGGTTGACTCCCACTCGTCTCTGGATTACCGCCCCGTGCTCCCCAAAAAGGGCCGGAGTTTCAGCATTTCAGCGATCCCTTCTCGTTGCTGAAAATACATTAAAGAAACCGCGGGACGTTTTTTTCCAACAACTCTCGTTTCTTTTATTTAATTCGAACCCAGAAAAATCTTTTGCTTCGAGGAAAAAATATGAATCAATCTCATTCGAGCAGTAACACTCGAAACTCTGAGGAAGAGAAATTAAGGAGGGTGGATCGCGACGATACAATGTTTTCATGCTAAAACCATGCTAAAAATATGAAGAATTTCATAAAATTTGGTAAATGTATTCTTTAAAAATATATAAGACGATGTAAATTTTTTTTAATTTTTCTACCACATAGCTCTCGAGTATTTGAACACTAAAGTTCACGTGTATAAGCATAGAGTTTTATACAGTTGTACATCTCGTGCTGCATAAGAACTTCGATTTAACGCTCAATTATGCGATAGTCGTGTGGTAAAAAAATTTGAAAAAAATTATATTTGTAGACAAGATGCCAAAGAATTTTATCACCAAATTATATCAAATTCTCATTATTTTGATTTCGTGATCCACCCTCCTTAAACGGAAAAAACACCGCGGCAAACATTCGTTCGAGATGAAAACGAGCCACGATCCGCTGAAAATCACCTCAAAAAACCCTGCTCGGAAAAACGATTCGAACGACGTGCATAAAAATAACCGAAAGCACGATTAAAGGGAAAAAAAATGATGTTTCCGCCCGGGATCGAACCGGGGGCCTTCCGCGTGTTAGGCGGATGTGATAACCACTACACCACGGAAACTGGTTGCTGGTTTACTCCAAATTTGCGGACTCATTGAAATTATGCCATCAAAAATCGTTCTTCCCTCGCCCAATCGATTCCACAAAATAAACAATTTCAATCAATCGTCCCGTTAACAAATTCCCACATAACTGCAACTAAAAAAAAACCAAAAAAAAAGTTGCCTGGACTCCGAGCGACCAAACAAAATAAAAGTCCCCATAAATTACTAATTTATAATTAATCCGATCAACTACGATCCTTGATTAACCCATAAAGTTAAAAAATTAAGCAAATTGGTAAAAAATCATCGAAGAAGATGAAAAGAGGGCTCGACATCGTGTGCTTCTCTCTCGGCAGCTCGAGAGCGAATGCGACATAGAAAATAAGAGATCGTAAGACGGAGCGCGGGCAACGGCTCGGGGGGAGAAGTCTCGGGAGTGGCGGCAACGCGAAGGAGCCAGGAGAGATCGGACCCCCGCCGTGCTCTCCCGCTGCGACCGGTAGCCATCTTCTGTCCCGTTTGTAATATGCATTATAAGCCAATATATCTATACATACGCGGGGTTTTAAATATTATTATATATAAGAATAAAAATGAAGAAAAAGTGCGAGAGGGAGGAAGATAAAAGAACGAAGGTTCGCTAGGCGCACGCCATTACAATATTAATATTCCACGTCGTCCATGGGACGTG
Organism: Venturia canescens; assembly: GCF_019457755.1. Lineage (NCBI taxonomy): Eukaryota > Metazoa > Arthropoda > Insecta > Hymenoptera > Ichneumonidae > Venturia > Venturia canescens. The sequence goes on from NC_057425.1 coordinate 9,059,666, forward strand.
ATTAATCGGGCGGGAGGAGAGCCCGAAGGACGTCCGGGAACTCGATCCTCTCTCATAATCCTTCCATACAGTTTCTACGCTAATGTGTACACCGTAACGTATTTTTATTTATTTTTATATGCGCCATTTTATTGCTCCTTTTGCATGGCTCGCGTTTCCTCGCGTCAAAAGACTCCGCGCGAGATCGAGGGTAGCGTTTAAAGCGTTTAATTAGGCCACACGAGTGCTGGGCCTCCGGCGGGCGATGTACGGTGATTAATTCGTATTGAGCCTGAATTGCCCCAGTGATTCTCGCCATTATTTTCACGGAAGGAGGAGAAAAGTCGATACGCTCTTGAGTCAGTTTTTTTTCTCAACGTCAATTTTTTCAATGCATTTTCAGTCGTGTTTGGAGGACGCGAAAGTCTTCGATTGAAATTTATGGCTTTAGCAAACCCGCGAAACTCGAGAACTCGCAGCATAATTCAAACGCTATTTTTTCTTCGTTTTTACCCACGGTGTCAAACGAATCCGGACGCAGAATATGGATTGGAAATACAGGGGAAAAGAGTTTGAGGGAACGACATATAAATCGCGCTCAATTTCGAACCATTCATTCCCCATTGGGGGGCTCAAGAGGAACTCCAAATTCGAGCACTTTTTTCGAGAGGGTGATCGCTATCCCGGGGGGTTACTCAAGGGTGTCGGAGCGCATTTCTCACTCCGTTTCCCCTCAGCACAGTGAAATTGACTCTGCGATGTTTACGGATCGTGTAGAGAAGATTTGAAACATCGTAAAATGGAGAAAAAGTATTAATTTCGTGTTTTTTTTTTTTTTTTTTCATTTTTTTTTCGAATTATGATGTTATTCTATATCTTTTATGACGTGAACTTTTATCTTTTTCGCCTCTCACACGGAAACTCGTTGTGATCTTCGAGTGTACTCCGGTTTCTGGTGCTCTGCATGAATTCTCCTTCTCGCTTGCTCGCTCGCTCGTCTCCTCGTCGATCGACGTCGGCTTCGACTCTCGTCGGAGTCATTCCTTCTCTTGGCTTCTCTCCCACGGCTCTTCGAAGCCCTTTTTCTCTGTTTCTCGTTCTCCACGTGTGACGCCCTCTCGGACGAGAGACCACTTCCCTGGAGCCGATGCTCTTATACCTCGCGCTCGCAACTTCTTCTCACCACACACTCTCGCACTCGTTTTTCTTTTTTTTTTTCTAAAAAGAAAGAAAAATATTGTGAAGCGGCAAGAGTTGAAGAGCGGACGAGGGGAAAGAACCCCCAACGGCGTCGAGAAAATTAAACCACCGAGGGATTCTCCCGCTGCGTATTCGTGCCAACGCGTTCACTGCATTTGAAATTCAAGCTCGAAGAAAAAAAAAACTTGTCCATTCAATGAGAATTCGTGATTTTTGGCCATTTTTTCGGAGCCTTGAAGAATGTAAAAATTCATAATGAAATAATATTTTCTATATACAATTTCTGGTGCGCAACGCAAAAGTGAGTGAGTGCATGCCGCGGAGCGGGATCGAAAATTTTTCGACGTTTCTCATACGTCGCTTCCCCCTTCTCGTGCGCGTTTTCTTCGAGGTCTCTCCCGTCTTTGCTCTCGCCTTATCTCGGGGAGATCTGAATCCGGAGGTGGAAGTGAGAACGGGGAAGAAGAGAGAGAAAATAAAGAAGAAAGATAGGGAAGAAGGAGGCACATATTTTGTGGAGTTTAGAGACGCTGCTCGCGGGAGTTCGGCAAGAGACGATTCTCCCGCATTGCTTTGCTTGCTGGTGGTATTTCATTCTCTTCTCCTCCCGCTCTGCCTCCCCCGCCTCGCCCCTCTTCCGCTCTTCTTTTACCTGTTTGTCGGTCGCGAGACCGGCGGAGAAGAGATCAAAGAATTCGCCGACGCGCTCTGCTCCCGTCTCTCTCGCTCTCTTTATTGAACGCGAGCACATACGATCCGTGGGGTGTCATGCAAGAATGGGGGGTTGTGAATCCCTCCGCTTCGCGCTGCTTCTTGCTCGAGAATGAGCTGGGAAAAGCTCCTCGCCTCCGTCCAATAATACCGAGATCTTTCTCCTCTTCGAGAAATCCGACGAGAAAGATTCGAGCGGAAAAAGACGGACGAAAGGGGGGTGGCGTTCGTTAATACGATCGCGGGGAAGCGGAGAACGAGGGCTCGATAAATATCGGCAATTTCATCAATTTCTAACACGGCCCGTGTTCCGGGGCTATAAATTTCTCGTAATAATAAATAATCGTTTCATTTCTTCCACAATCGTCGAGAAACCGAATTGCTTTTTTTCTGCAAGGGTGTCTCGGATCGCTCGCCGCTTCGATTCTAACGGATCTCTGTCCACTTTTCCACGTATTTTCGAGGGTAAGAAGCAATATCGGTACACGCAGGTCGATCCTCGTGACGAAGCGTCTCGTCATCGTCTTCGGTCTCGTTAAGATCAGGGGAATTGATAAAATCGTTTAGAGAAGAAAACGCAGGAGTGGGGCTCATATTTACAGGCGTCGACGCGCGCTCCGCTCGAGAACCAGTGTCACCAGTCCGCCTGGGACACGAGCGGACACGAGAGAGGTGAATCTTCGGTTGAGATCACACACGCACGAAGAACGAGCGACAATGAAAAGGGCAACGTTCCTTTCATTTTTTATTTTTCATTTTTCTTTTCCCCTGGATGAGGAGTGAGAGAAAATCCTCGAAAAGGATCCACGAATGATGGCAGTTTTCAACAGTTTCTTAAAGACGAAAAAATTTCTTGGAATCCGAAAAATCACGCTCCAGTCAATTTTCAATATAACTGGTTGGCACAAAACCGCTCTTTTGTTCTCTCTCAAAACGGATCTAACTCATCCGGATCGTGAAAAGTCACAAGAGTCATAAGGAAATCGGTGTATAAAATTTTAATCGTATTTATTCGCTGGTTTGATAAAGCGAATTATTTTTTTGACATTGGCTTCTTCTCCGGAGAGCCCCCCACGATTGCTTTCTTATCTTTTGCTCACGAAACGACAATGTCGTTTCGTGGAGAGATAAGAAGTCTTTAACACTGTAAACAGGCTTGGAGGAGGCACACGAATTATGAAACGAATTGATTTTTCCTCTGACGCACACGTGCGTGAGTCGCGACAAATTTTTCTCCTTATTTTTTCTCTTAATGAGCCATTGAGAAAAATTCTTTGTCACGACGAGTCGAAGTTACAGTCGCTTCATTGAGGTTTTTAGGTTGCGAGGCTTGACGAAATAGAGCGAGTTTGTCTCGACGTTACACAGCGTTGTTCGCTCAATTAGTTCGCTCATTCTCTTCCTCGTGCAGCCCGCTCAGTAAATCAGAAAAAAGTGAGAGTACACGTGTAAAACAAAGAGTACACGAGAGCCAGAAATGGTTCGACCTTGCCGGAGGCCCATATCTCGTACGAGTTCCGCAACTTCGAGGGGGACTCGCGGAGCCTCGTCGAGTTTTTTACCCTGTCTTCGCGGGGCCTCGCGCTGATCTTCGCCTTTATCTCTTTTTTTCTCGTTTCTACGCGGTGCTGCCGAGTCAAAACGGGAGTGAGAGAGAGCGAGCGTGGCGGAATCTCGTCACCGCGTGACGACTTAAGGGCATGGTTCAGTCGGCATCTCGACACAGCGAGAGCGACGGAGATGGCTGGTGCTCATTCCGAAAGTGAAATTTTTCCACACCGTCCCTCCGAACGAGATTCAAATCTTCCAGCCACTTGCCATCGCCCTGCGTGGGCTCGAACTTTTTCTTTTGTCATCGCGCCCGAACCGTGCCAAAAAACTTTATTCCAAAAAGTCGAAACTGGCCAAAAGTGGGATCGAACTCGAATCAAATAATTCCTGTAAATTTCGTACAAATTTCCACCGCCACCGAGCCGCTGGTTCCCGGTCCGACGAAGCTTCGGACCCCGGTTCTATATTGCTTTCGATACGTGCAAAGTAGGAACGTTCAGAGTCCTCGCGCCGTCATCTTTGGCGCGTTCACCAGCTGTCTTGTCCGGACGGACGTTGATCGTGCTGCGGTTTCTCTTCGGTAGAACATCCGTGTCGTTCCAGTCGTTCGAATATTGTTCCAGCGACAGTATATAATCGCGCGAGGAGCCCAGTTTCCTCTACGTCCAAACTTTTGGAAGAGATTGCAGTAACGCAATGTAAAAATGAGGGTCAAAATTGAGATTTTTCGGTGCCCGATCCTCTCATAAGGAACGCCACGTGCACACCTTTGGAGAAGCATAAAAAGGCAGCAGTTTTATCGGTCCTCTCGATTTTTTCTCTCTTTTATTCTCTCCGCGCGCCGCGCGATGTCCCTCGAATCCGAGTTTGCCTCTTTCGGCATTTTTCTTTCTCCCTCTATTCGTTTTTCATTCTCTCTCATTCTTTCTTCTCTGCGGAGGAACCGGTTCACCGGATCCCGTGACTTTACCAATGCCACGATCACCTTCAGATTATCTGGCTTGTTTACCTTATCGATTCTCCCTTCTTGAAATAATTTTCCTCCCAAAATTACCGGGACGAATTCATTTTGGACTCTTGCATTCTTGGCTTCGGAGAATCCTACCGAAAATTGACTTTTTCTATAAACTGCGAGGATTTTTCATCCTTTTTGCACCGCTCGGTCAACTCGTGCTCTCCAAAGTCGTATTTATTTTGCGGCAAATGCACACGACGCACTCTGTTTAGAACGTTTTACGAGTCATTGGCGCGGTCTCGAAACAAAGTCACTATCGTTTGGGGGGCCAAGGGGCATGAGCGGTCGACTGCGATGAAGCAATTGAGCCTGGTGGGGCCGCCAAAATTTTCCATGAAGATTTCCGAGAGTTGAAAAAACCGAGAGCGTTGCATCCGGTTTCGTCATTCGAGCCGAAAAATTAACGTCGTAACGACGGTAAATTTACTCGGCGACGAATTGCTCAACTTCTCCACATCAATGAGCGGCCACTTTTGAGCCAAACATCCGCTAATTCGTATCAGTTTTGAGGAATCGAAATTTACTGAATTTTCAAAGCGTCGATGGCTCGATTAGTTTGCGGCATTTTCCAATCGAGTCGAAACAACTTCGAGCCAAAATTGCGACGATTTCAGCCTACACTGTCGGATTGAGAACGAGCCTGAGTTTTATATGCAGGATTTTCGTTAGCTGGAAATAGCCCGAGAATCGAAAGTCGCGCATCAGAAGGAGCGAACCACTTTTTTCGTCTTCGTGGATCCGGCGATGGAGGGTTCATTCAAAAAGACCAAACACGACCGGGCGATCTCGTGCAGCACGAAACCTTGCCGAGTTCTTGAATGGAGTGAGTCAGAGTGGAAGAGTTGAAAAACCGTAAAACCGAGAGAAAATGGGGAAAGGGACGAAAAGCAAAGCAGAAACGAGTTCAAATAAAACTGAAAAAACGAAATTTAAAACCTGCCTGAAGATCTTCGCACCGAGCTCTTGAAGCCGTGAATTTTTTCGCGGTCTGGGAATTATCTTCCGATAACGAACGATAAAAAAATTTTCGACTGAATATACGGCGTAGGGAAAAACGTGTAGAAAAAAAACAATTTTTACTCCGATTTCTGGCCTCGTAGGTCAAACTCAAATCCACGAAACGTTGAGAAAACGTCTCCTCTCCTCATTCTCTCTCACTCTGTAGATCTTACTTCATGCCCCTCGAGAATAGTCGCCAAAGAGATAACAAACGTCTGGGACAAACTCGGGACTTTGATCTGCCTCTCGAAGAATCTCTAGCCTGTGGCCACCTCCCGACACTATTAATTCGATGCAGGCCCTAAACTTGGCCCTTCCATGGGACTCTAGAGCTAGAAAAGAAGCTTTTGGAATTGCTGAAACTTTGGTAAACGTCGATTTTTAAGATTTTTTCCATTTATTTAAGGAGTCGAGTAACAACGAAAAATTCGGCGGCTCAAATAAAGTCTTCATCGAAAGTTTATTTCTATTTTCACACCTCAGTAATCCTGATCCCGTAATGACCCCAATAGCGATGATTTTCAAGCTAAAATAAGTGGCAGAAAGTTTTCTCATCGAATGGCGAGGATTCGGGCAGAATTAAAAAAAAAAAAGCCGCTCCACGTCTCCGCTCGTCTTGAAATTCTGCCGATGACATTTTGACAAATCAAGATAACGAAAAAGAGGGAAGAAAAATTCTAGTCCAAAGATATCTTAATCTCGTCTAACGTGTATAACGAGCTTGTAATCGAAATCTGGTTATAACCAGCGCCCTCGTATTTCTGGCTCAAGCATGATGTCAATCGCGAGTGCGAATGCATTTGAAATATTTTTCCGCAGACGCGCGTTCCGTCAACACGATGCGCGGACCGTGGATTCGTAGATTTTTTTCTCTGCAGTTTCTCCTTCGTGTGAAAATAAATGAGTCAACCTTTGAGGAAAAAGCGACGAAAAAGGCTCTCGTGGCGAGCCGGTGAGAACACTGCAGCAGATATTTTCACAGAATATTCGAAATCACTTAAATAATCATTTGTGTATACAGATGCGTTCGAACAATACGATTTCGGTGATAAAAAATGACTCCGAACAGGAAACTTGGAGGAAAGGTGAGATGAGGCGAAGGTAGGAATTTTACGACGACAGACTTTCGTGTAATTTGTGCTCGTTATCGTTATTGTGTCTGAGTAGTAAAAGTCTCTGAAACCGTGTTTTCTTGTTTTCTGAGAGGGGATGATCCCGGCGCGCGTTGACGTACGCGCAAATATGAGTAGAAAATATGCGTCGAGTGGGCGGAGACGAGTGGACACAGTGACGTTTCCTCGTCGGTGAACGCTCTCGCGGTACTTTTCTCGTCATCGTGACGGAAAAACTAAAAGAAAAACAAACAGAGGAATGAAAAAAAAATTACGACTAACGTCGGTGCAATCGCGTCTTTTGGAAAAGAAGAGCAAAATGGCTCCCCTCCCCGGTTCGGCGTCCGCGTCGCCGCTTATCAGACACTCGCGAGGGGAAACTGAAGGAGAATAAATAAAAAGCGAAGGAAAAAACGATTCTAGCGAAAGTAGGGAGCTCGGATAAGAGGAGCGAATAAGAGAGGAAGAGAGACTGAAAAAACGAGAGCGAAATTGTGCTTCGGGAGATTAGAGGCATAACTGTATAAATAAGGGGACGCGCAAATCTCGAACTTTAGTTTGTCGACGCGCGTCTGAGCGACACAACGGCTCCGTCCCCTCCCACCTCGATTTCCCTCCGATCTGTAAACTCACATATCACATATCACGAGGAAGGAGCTCGAGAGTTGTTTTGCACTCTCGTTACTCTGCTGGGCCCGGTCCGCGGATCGCTCTCGTTCGGTGTTCTCGTGTCGCGTGCGCGGCTCGCTGGTGAGATCGTCCCTCGTGCTCTCAGGTGACCTTCGCCGGGGACTAAGAGTCGCGGAAAAGCGCGAAAAGCCGGTTCAACTTTTTCGCGCTCGGTTATTCCCTGCTACGCAGTTTGCGGACATACGACGCCCCGAAACGAACGTACGACCATGGGAAGTTCATTCTCCTAGCACAAAGCACCGGGGGACCAACAACCAAACTGCGCGCAGCTCCACGGCCGGCGTGTCGCCGAGACTGGGAACAAAACTCTCGCGTTCTCCGTGCTCTCTGCCCCCGTCTGATTTAAACTTCTTTTGACACTCCCCCGTCCATTATCTTCGTAAAGAAGGCTTCGCAATAACGAAGCTCCGTCGCTTCGCAAATAATCTTAAAACTCGCGTTCGCTTATTACTCGAACTGTATTTAAGACGCGCCAGTGAAAAACAGCCTAGTTATGTTCTCCATAGAATACAGCAAGCAATTTCTGAGCTATCGCATACTAAAGTCCAACCGTTTCAAGTACATCTGACGATACGAACTCGGACTAAGTGTTGCTTAAACTTATCACGGTAAAAAGCTTCGAATCAACGACGCAATTCGTGTTGTACCTCCTCCGAGAATTTTCGATACCGCGGGCATAAGTTTTCTCAGCTTGTAAAACGGAAAAAATAAGTGCGCGCCAAAGTATCCGAGTGCGCGGAGTGCGTCTTTAATACAGGGGGCTTTTTGCGAATGCGAGGCTCAGCGATTGAGAGGAGGACGCAAAATAAATAGAGAGAAAAAGGAAGCATTTCCTCTTTCTCAATCGGAAATCCCAGCAAGACCTGGAAAGTCTTGTCGGTGCAAAGCCGCTCGGAATCGCCGAAACGAGCATGAAAAGAAGGGAATCGCTGCACCAGAAACGACCAATAAGCATATAAATACGCGTTTACGAATATATATAAAGCGCGCGAGTATCGAGCGTCTCGATAAAATCGACGCAGAGTTGACAAAATTGAGGATTCATCATGAGACTCAATTGATCTGGGAACGGCTGAAAAAGCTGTTTTTTTTTACTGCTCAGTAGAAACGAAAAAATTATAAACAATTCGGCCTCTTTGACGATCGACGCGCGTGGCTTGCACTTTTATCCAAAAATTCTTCGTACGAAAATCGATTTCTCGATCTGTCAACACCGAAATTACGTCTCTGACCGTCCTCTTTCCATATTTTTCTCTCATTTTCGAGTTCCACTTGCTTTTTTTCTAATTTGGCGAAAATGATTGTTTACGTTCCTGGCAGAATGCCAAGCCACGTTGGCCCGTACGGAGCCGCTCGTTACCCGGGCACTCTTCTGGGCGCCGCGGTACCGAGTTACTACAACACTCCAACGGCCTACGCAACCAGCAACAACAACAATCTTCATCATCATCATCATCATCCGTCAAACACCATTAGTTACTACACCTCTAATCTGAATCTCCATCAAACTCCGCTGGACCTTCCGGTTTGGCCGCGAAGGATGCCCACCGAGGACGAGCTCGGTACATCGCCACCGGCTGGTCTCGGTAGTCTCGTTACGTCGACGGGTGGTCTCGCCAGCGGCGGCCCACCCAGCCCAGCCCACAGCGACTCCGACGCCTCTAACTCCAGTCTTGAACTTGGCTCCGTTAGGAGGGGAGAAAACGCACAATTGAAATGCAGGTTGGTCTCGTTTACCTTTTCCATCATTATTTTATTGTTCCAGCATCCGCAAATTATTTCAATGCATTTTTAACTATTGCAATGCAGCGACGATGCTTTTCAGTCATCATCGCTCTGCTTTGGTCGCTTCATTTTCGTCCGATTTCAAGTTTCGTCAATTTCTTCACGTTTTTTTCGCCACTGAGAATCAACATTTGTTCGTGGACCCCAGTCCATTTAGCTGCTCGAAAGTAGAGTGGGTTCGACTATTTTTTCTTTTCAATTCCAAAAATCTAATCGATTGAACAAAACAACAGTTGAATCGACCCTATTTTCGTCGAACTAAATAAGATTTTGATCGATGAACTCTGCTCGCAGTGTGATTTTAACGAAAAGAATTTGCGAAATATTGAGAGTTCAGTAATTTCTCAGAATTTGAATCGATAAGAAAATTGATCGACAAAATTCTATGAAAATATCGATTAAGCTGAGGGGTTCAACGAATTTTGAGTTTCTCAGTGCAAAATTTCGTCGAAGCACATCGACGGAAAGCCCTCGATCGACGTGACTCTTCTCGGGCATGTCCCAAAGGCGAAAAAATTGTTAGCAATAAGAAACGAAATGAAAGAGTGTTCAACGGGGGCAATAAATTTGATGATTAACCCCATTAACGTTCAACTCACATCAACGATAAGTTACATGAGATTTTGTCACAGATATGCTTCGAAGAGAAGAAAAAAGAAACTTTCCATCAGCAGAGAGATAAGGCAGTTGTCGATTGTTCGATACCTCGGCACGTGTTGAACTCGTGTACAGTTCGAGGCTCGCGTTGCTCACTTTTTTTTTACTTCAGAGAGTCCCATTTCCGTGACAAATAATTCGTCTGGATGATATCGGATAAGCGCACAATGTACCGGTGATTAAGTAGAAGCGACGAGACAAAATCTCCCGTCGTGGTTTCGCGCTCTTCCTCTCTTCCGCTCGATCGGAGAGCTAATCTCATTGATACCGAATTTCGTACATGAGAAAGTAAGCCATCGAAAAAGAAAAAAAATGTCGTTTATTGCGTCTTGATAGTGTTCTATCGCTCTTATCGTTTCGATATCGTCGAACGAAAGAAAAGAACGTGCTTTGGCGAGATGAAGCTCGCGATAACGAGCGCGATAAACGACTGAAAATAAATTCAATAAAAGTTCATCGAGACTTTTCTATTTTCGTAAATATTGATTCTTATCGTAAATATTTATGCGCGGAATCGCCGAAGGGCACTTTTAATCTCATTTTATTCTATTTTCTCGCTTTTCTTTGTATTTTATTTGCACACTTGTGTTTTAGACGAGGTTTATTTGGCGGACAAACATTGCTGAACTGTTGAAAACAGAGGTTGAAAAATAAAGGAGGCACGAAAGTGATTGGCTGAGATTCGTGATTATGCACGACTTTTGACGAGCTTTTCTTACATTAGGAAAAGTCTTTTTTTTCAGAACTTTTTGTTCACATTCCAATTAATTTGCTCACTTGCTCCTGTTCAGAAACGACGTTTCTTGAGGTTCTTGAGGCTCGTCTAAACCCACAGGCTTGAGAGAATTTTTATCTCGATTGACATCAAACAAAGTAATCCGGGTACTTCAGTTTTTGCACTCGTAAGACGAGCCCCGCCTCTTTTCGACTGGGTTGGTGTGTTAACAGAAAAAAATCGCGAAATGGGGTCGACACACTCAGCCGCGATGTTTTTTTTTCTCGTTCTTAACAATCTTTACGAATTTCGAAATGAGAATAGCGAATGCACTTGAATATTCAGGGGAGACTTCTAGGAATGAAAAGTTTCGTAAATATTGACGAAGGAAAAAATCGTTGACAATTTTTCTCAAGTTTGTCGATTTTTAAAAGCTTTTCTCTGTCGTTTCTTCAACGTAATTCCTGCGAACGATTTTCCGAGCTTATCTCTTCCCGGGATAACGAGAGCTATGACGTTTGATGCAATCATAAAAAATTGGTGATGATAGTGACGATTCACAATTGAAGAATAAAAAATTCTGCGAAGCCACGAGCCACGTTGGGAACACGTGATCGCACGCGAGATAGGGACTGGAGCTTTGTTTTGTTCTTTTCGAGATGCTGCTTAAGCTCGTCGCTCTTCTGGAGCCTCGAAATTCCTCAAATTTCGTTACAGGTGCCCGAAGGAAACGTTTTCTTCGATTTTCTTTTTTATTTCCATACACGTTTCCAAGCTCGTGGGTTACAATACAAAAAATAATGCGTCACGGAGGAAATATTTTTCTCCGTCATTATATTGGGCGCCAATTGTGCAAATCTCACTGCGCAGTTGAAAATACATCAGTCCTTCGCGAGAATCGACTCGTTCGATTGGCGTCGTGTATTGAGAGAATAAGAGAAAAAAGAGAAATCGAATAATCGAGGTCGTTGTTTATCTTTATTTTAACTTGAGCTATCGTTGCGAGGGATTGTGACTATTTGCATTGAGCACAGCAGCGTCCACTAAATTCGAGAGAAAATGTTGCTTCGTCAACGCTTTCGTCGATCAGCACGTCGTAAATGATGATTTTGAAGAATCTTTTTTTACTGCAAATTGAGTAATAATTCACTTTTAATTGTACAGAAATACCGAAGATGAAAAAACAAACTTGTTCGTCCGGTTGACGATGCAAGTTTGTCAAAAATGTTTGTACACTTGGGAACAAAAAGATCGGACTTTTGTTGAAATTTTTATCAAAATAAAATTGAAAAATTCTTTTTCTTCTCAGCTCCGATTATTTTCGAGTTGTGATTCTTTTTCAATTTTTCGACCCCCTACTGCCTTAAATCGATAAACGAATTGATTGAACCATCGATTGCTCTTTCTTGGTCTCCAGGGTGAAATAGAGAAAAAGAGAGAGACGACGACGACGTTAAATTGTTAGGGACAGCCTGAAATAGTCCTCATCGTTCCCAGTTAAGATTGAAACTTGAACTGAGGTCAATAGACGAGTCAATTGATGGATGGATTGACATCAATCGAGTGTCTATATCGAAAACGATGAAATCGTTTCTGGATTCGCATTTAGTGCTGACGCAAATCGTACGACCAATTATAATCGACGAGTTGCAACTTCTTTGCTTCTCAAGTGAAATCTTCACTCGTGCATTCCTCTCGCAAGAAAGCATAAACTGTCATCCGTTAGTAATATTTCTCCGAGAATAAAAAACAAACATCTCGAGTGGTGTAAATCACTTTTTACGAGTCGAAATTCCGATGTTTATTTTCTTCATTTTTTTTGCTTTTCAGATGGCTAAATTGCGGACGATGGTTCGCCTCTCTGGAACAGCTGGCTGGTCACGTGGCGAGATTGCACGCTGGCCCTGGTCCCGGTGGACTTTTTTATTGTGGCTGGGAAGGTTGTGCTCGTGGTGAACGTGGCTTCAATGCGAGGTAACGAAAGCATCTAATCGTCACGTGTTTTTAAGCAAACATTCAAATTCTACAAGCCCATTTGGCTTTGGATAACAACGAACTTTGTAGTTTCAAAACAAAGCTATTAGTAACTAACAGGAAATTACGCCCCGGATCTAATGACTGATCGAAGGTAAACGCCTTCGATTTCTCAATGGAGACAATTTTTATTTCGTTCGAAGAACGAAGAACATAAAAACACGCTAAATTCAACCGAAAAAGTAGAGTTCGTAACCTAAATTGTATTCGTGTAACGAAAAAACGAAAAAAAAACTTGAAGAATCGATGAATTGTGGCTAATTCTTGACTCGATTGAATTGCAGGTATAAAATGTTGGTCCACGTTCGGACGCACACGAACGAGAAGCCGCACCACTGTTTTCAATGCGACAAGAGTTTCAGCAGAGCAGAGAACTTGAAGATTCACGCGAGATCTCATACGGGGGAGCGTCCGTACGTGTGTCCTGTGGAGGGCTGTAACAAGGCGTACTCGAATTCGTCGGATCGTTTTAAGCACACGAGAACGCACGCGGTGGACAAACCATATTGCTGCAAAGTGCCGGGGTGTCCGAAGCGTTACACGGATCCGTCGTCGTTGAGGAAGCACGTGAAAACTTATCGGCATTACGTTAACAACAACAACGATAAAATCGGAGGGGAAAAGAGCTTCGAAGACAACAACAGTAGCATGGAGAAAGGGATGTTTGAGAGTGGGACGGAAATCAGAAGCAGCACGGAGTCGGACTCGAAGAAAGACTCGAGCATCGAGAGCACAGCTTCGTCGACGAGCAGCCCACGAGCGAGTGCGAGTTTCGAGGAGCAAAGGAAGTTCGTCGAGTGGAACAACATGTACAATCTCGGTGAAGGAATGAAAAAGGAAGTTGAAGAAATCACCCCACCTAAGAATCACGAGGAGCAAACGAAGCAGCTTCGTTATCCAAGGATCTTCGACGAGAGTTACGTGACACCAGAAAAAATGCCAATTTACCACTCGAACCGGATCGGAAAAGATCGTTCGTTGACGAGCTCGCCACAGACGAGCCCCTGCCACGTGCCCGAAGTTCTGCTCCCACGAATCGGCATGCAATCGACTCCCATCAAATCGGAGCAGGAACCCATGGAAGTAACGAGCAAAACGAGCTGCGTGGATTATCGAAACATCGAATCGATCGTCAACAGCACACCCTGCAAAAAAGAAACACCGATCGTCAATCCAATCAGACATTCTGTCATAAAACGAGCTGAAAATGTTAAAATGGACGTTACCGAAAGCCCCAAAGACGAAACGAGTCCTCAGGCCAATGAGAGTTGCTGCTGTCGTCACAAATGCTGCGTTCACAACAACGATAACATTCTGGAAAAAACAAAAATACTGTCAGATTTAATAATGAAAACGAGAGATCCCATTTTTCGACATTTACTCGGATCCGTCGATCTTCGATACGAGATACAAAATATGTGGAGCAACGTCGGTGAGGACAACTCGAGGGACTCGGTAGTCGAAGATTTGAGGGTTAAAATCGACGACAGAGTCACTGATATGGAACAAGATCTTCCCCTCGATCTGACGATCAACAAATGAATCGATCCACCGGGGAGTCTTGTCAACATTTGCCAAATATATATACGTACATATATATATTTATATTGTAAAAAAAACAATGAGAAACAAAGAAATTTAGCTGGTCTACGTTTTCGTTGCTCGGGTTCGAATGGATAATACGAAACCCCGGGCAACGATCACCTGGAAAAGCTCAGATTCAATTTCGAAGTCCTCCTCTTGTGGAGGAATATCAAATCGAGAATCGAGCAGTCCCAAAATCTCCTCATTCTTCTATTAAAAAGCCATTCCGTTCTGATCGGATTGCAAAGCCAAATATATTATTCTAGTACTTCGTGAGTCGTGAAGATTTAACAAACAAAAAGTATAGAATCAAAAAACGAAACAATCGAGTCAGAAAACACTCCGAGGAACCTCGAATCAAAATACAAAAGAGTTGCTCAATTCTTTAACGCGTTAAGTTAATCCGCTTCGTCGTATATTGAATTATTTTTTTCTTTGGCATCGAGTAGTCTGGAGACTGGAATTATCTTTGGAAATTATCGTTCGTCAAATTTTACTTGGTTTTTCAAAATTCCAATTTTCGTATAAATGAGAAATGTTTTTTTTTTTTTTGGGGGGGAAATCCTTCGAATCTTTTTTTGTAGGCGGACGAGCTTGATTATTGCTCGGAATCGAGATACAATGGCGGAAAAAAAAGTTTATCAGCCCCTTTGCATCGCGGTTTCGAGCCGCTTCTACTCGTCTCATGTGCCATTCGTTTTATGTACATATATCGATCGAGAATTGAAGATGCGATCTGTCGCGAACCAAAAGTGCCTTAGCCACAGCGTGCTGTGCGAATGAGAGAGTGAGAGTGAGAGAGAACGGATGAAAAAGAAAATTACGATGTTAAGCAACTCAATAAAGACAAAATACATTATTTATAAAAGATAACAGAACAAAAAAGTGTTTTAATTTATTCTCTTTGAGACACGATTACACCCACACAATTCTCCTCGGATAAGTCGAACCGGAAGTTTGTTAATTGTTCGTTCAAACTCTGTGCTCTCAGTTGATAAAAACTTTTTTCCGGTGAGAAAGTTGCGATGATTATTTTGGTTTCGTTCCAACGATGGCTCGTGACGATTTGGGCGAATCCGATCCACAAATATGGCAAAGTTGGCAACACTCTGTTCCACTTTAAAAATGTTTTATTTTTTTCTTTCAACTTCAGAGAACAGTCAGTATGACGGAGGCACTCCGCGAGAAAAGCTTCCGAAAATGATCGACCAATTCTTACGAGTCTAATTAATAAGAATAAAAATACCAAAATATCGATTCCGTGCGAATTAAACTCGCTTTGCTTAGTGGAACAATTACTTTTCAGTTACTTCTCCTTGCTGCCCCATTGGATAATCATTTTGGAAGCTTTTTCGATTTATTCTTCGACCGTCTTGATGATCTCGGATATTGAAATCCACGAATCCGTTGTGCAATGTTTTTACTCTGTTTTAGCACCATCACGATATACGGTGACCCGTCAAAAGATCCGCCATTCCGTCTTTTATAATCTTCAAACTCTCCAAGTCGGAATTTATCGTGTCGATCAGTTGGGATATTCCTTGTTGCTCCATATTCAAGAACTGAAAGTAGAAATTCATCCATTAAAATAATCAATGTGGAAATAAAATAGCTCCCATTTAAAGAATTGCCAGAAAAGTTGAATTTCAAATGTGAAAAATCATGTAAAATTATCTTACTAAAGGCCAATAATATTACGAAAATACGATTGAAAAGTACTAACAGCTTTAATGTCATCCTGAGCGATAGGATCCATGGTATATCGGTCCTGTATCTGAACGTCGACGTGTCTCCTCATTCTCAATTGCGAGAGCATTTCGCTGATTCGTCCTTTGAACTGTGTGGGTGCACTAAGTTGTGCATGCATGGCTTCGAATCGGTTGGTAAGAACTTCTTCCTCGGGCTGGAGAGAAAGTCCAACTTTGCGAGTGACTTCTTGTCTGACGAGAACCTGAAGAACTCGATGTTGAAGCTCGAGGAGGGATCTCCGATGTTCTTTGAGTCGAGCTTGAGTAGTTGTGTGTTGTCGTTGTAATCCTTGAATGCGTTCGGCAGCCATGTCGAGAAAAGCGCGATGTTTAGCAGTTTCCTCTTCTTGACATTTGAGGCGATGTTTGACTTGTTGAAAGCCAATCATGGGAACGGGAATGTACATTTCGGGATTGGGATTGTCGAGCTGTGCTTGTTTCCATAACCTTGGATCGATGGAACAAGGAGGATTGTCGAGATACTCTTTGAGCTGAGAAGGCTCCAATTTGACTTGGGGGAAAATATTGTCGACACCAATTTGTGTCAACTGTTGTTTTTGTACGCTCTGTGAGAGATAAGCAACGAGCTCGTTGGCTGGAATTTTTCTGGAACTTCCAGTGACTCCCTTCTCGGAAACGAAAATAATGGCTTGACTTTTTTTTTCTGCGATTGATTTAATGCTGTCGATAGTGACCGTGAGGTTGGGTTTATTGCCTAAAATCGCGTTGATTGAGGTGATCAATTGTTGCTTGCCGTCTTTGATTTTCTGGTCTTTTTTGTTGAAACAGAGGGCAACGAAGCCGTCGTTGTTATCCGCGTTGGGCATACAACTGTAGCCGATCGCTTTGAATCGACAGAGTGGATTTTCTTGAGTAAGTTCGATCGGTTGAGCGTTTGCGGAATAATAAGCTTTCCCCGTACCCCAAAGGGCTTGAATAAGATTCCATTTAGCGATTGTATTGTCACGTTCGTCGTTGAATAGCTGGCAATTAAAGACAGCGTTGTACAGCGCTTCGGAAATTGCATTTGCTGATTGCTGCTGCTGTTGTTGTTGCAGCTGTTGCTGTTGCTGCGGAGTTTGTCCAAGGCCAGTACCGAATCCACCAAAACTCGAGCCGGTTCCGAAGGCTCCGAAGCCTGTGCTCGTAGTCGCTGGTTTTGCACCGAAACCTCCGAAACCACCGGTGGTCCCAAAGCCCGTCCTGGAAGTGTTCGGCGCTCCGAAACTTCCAAACAACGTCGGTGCTGACGTGGTTGCCGTTGAGCCGAAGCTCCCGAAGCCACCAAATCCCATCGAACTCGTTGTTGCTGGAGCTCCGAGAGTTCCGAAACCTGTCGAGGTCGTCGGGGCACCTCCGAATCCAGTCGTATTTGTACCAAATCCGAACGTCGTTCCTGGAGTACTGAACGTACTCGTCGACGTTGACGTCGATGGAAATCCTGCTCCTGCTGGTGTCCCGAAACTCGGAGTCGCCCCAAATCCGGTCGTTTGCGTCGCTGGCGTTCCAAACACTCCTAGGGTCGACGTCGATGTTGCCGGGGTACTAAACCCGAACGATGGCGTTGTGAAACCGGCTGAAAAGAAATTTTAATGATTAGATTTCGGAAAATCGGGACTAGCAGATTCAAACAAATAACTAAAGTTGTTGATTTCGTATTAAATGCAGAAAGTCGAATTTTTTTCTTTTTATTTCTATTATTCGCATCTCCGCTTTCTTTTCACACTCATATTCTTGAGAAACAAACGAGGATCGAAACGAACGAAAGATTTGTTTTTTTTTTTTTTTTTCAATTCTGTCACAATGAAGTTCGCAGTCTTGATAGGTTGAGAAAAAAACCTGCCCGCAAGATTATAGAACCTAAAATATCGATAGATTTGGGATTTTCGCAGTTTCTTTGGCATTCAGACATGTGATTTTTTACCCTCATTCCTGAAATGCTCGAAATTGTGAAAATCGTCGTCTTCAGCCAAAATCACAAAGGATTGGAGAGTTCGAAAAATAAAGTGAAAACTTGGCTGAGACAATAACAGAAAATGTATAAAATATTTCCCAATTATAAACGGCATTTGCCAAAGTCTTACATCATGGGAACGCTGATCAGGAGACGGGAGGATCCCGAATATGTAACAGATATGAATGTTGAAAAAGGAACAGCGATAGGACCTGTCGGGGTGAGTTGAAATTGAGCAACGAATCCATTTCAAAATATATTATGTTATGCTGAGGGATAAAAATTTTATGAAACTAATTTAAATCTGCAAAAGAGGCTTTGATCATTTCCAATTTTGTATTTTCAATTTAGGATAACGCCCCTGATGAATTGTGTACAACAATGGCGCGTATATCGGATGGAATGTTCAAAGTGGACACAACTTACAACCCAGTAGCAATGACGACAGAGTATCGACAAGCTATAACGGAAGGTCCTAAAAAAGAAACCACAGAAGTTTCTGGATTTGCGTTTCACTCGTCACTTTTCAGCATTTTGCTGTCGGCGTTAGTGTTATTACTTTTGATATGTTGCATATCGGCTTGCTTTATTGCAAGAGCACGAAAAAAACATGCAATGTCTTGCATGGAATGCGACCCTGACTGCGAAGGAAGAATAACGCAGCCGTTAATTAATTGCAACAGGATATCAGGCTCTTCAAGTAGAAGTACCATTTCTTCTAGGAGACATTGAATATCCCAGCGTGTGCCACAGAATATTTTGATAGCGATGAGTACTGTGCCATAAAAGCATGGTTTATTATGAATTTTTGCTAGGGCTGCGTGAACTTCTGGAAAAAGTGATTTTGTTCGAATTCATTTTACATAAGCATCACAATTTTATTGCGTATAATTTTGATTGAATCGTATTTTCTAGATGTTTATTTAATCTTTAAATCAAAGAATTATTATGAATACATATTATTTTCTCCAAATGTTTTATCACGGATTATTGACATGGAACATGACATAACCTCAAAATGCAAGTTGGACTGGATTTTCCAGAAAGTAAGTGAATGAGTCTTGGTTCATAAAAATACGAGTTGAGAGATCTTTTTCAAAGTACCATGACACGCGAATCCTTCAAATGCATATTTGACGTACGACGCAACGTGACATAACCTAAAATTGCCGAGAAACGGAGTACAAAAAACAATTGAAAAACTTACTTGGTTTGACCGGCGTCGCAGCTGTAGAAGTAGCCGAGCCAAAACTGAAAGTCGGTTGTGCCGCTGAAGCATTAGTACCAAAGCCCGTGCCGAACGACATTTTTCAAAATACAAATTGCGCAGCAAAACAACACACAAAACACAACGGACAATAATCGCTGCAAATTACTGTACAGTGTACAGTGTGATCACTGCACTGAACACTGATCTCACTCTACACTCTCGCTGATCCACTAACGGATCACGCGTGGTGGCGTGGTTTGCGCGCCGAATTCCTAAATGCCCACAGTCCGCATGCGCGATTTTAGTTTAAAAAATAGCCACGAGCGTCCAGTTTTTCGTCCAGGCTGTGAATGAAAAAGCACACTTTCAACTCGAACATTTTTTCGCAAAGGAACGTGTATATCACATTCGTCAACAATTAACGTTTTTGGGCACAGGAAAAACAAGTGCAAAGGTTATTTATTTCAGTAAAAACAAAGTTTTTAAATCGATCGTTTTATTGACATATCGAGACGACGTAGGCTGTAAAGAAACAAACGATACAGCTGATTCATTTTGGCTTTCGTCGATAAATTTTACAATTTAAAAACTTGAATAAACATTTCCATTTACTAACTAACGTACAATAATATATATAATATAATTAATGTATATACTTTCTTCAACTTTATAAGTTTTTTTTACGGCCTTATTAATGTATATTCTTACAATTTATTAAATTTTCTTTGGGCAAGATTTATTTGCACGACATCAGCAGTATGATTGCTATAAACGCAGAGATACGACATGTCCGAATAATGCGTTAACCTATATGCGCGAATCGCTAGAACTCGTGTAACGAGAAACCCGCAAAATTTTATCGTGAGGATCGATCCTACGTTTTCGAATGAGAACAACAACAAAGACTAACAATTTTTCTCAATGACATTGAATATTTTTTTCTGCTTTGAGCGTCACTTCCAGTTTACAAATGTGAATTTAAGGATCAACGTATAATTGACTAATTCGCGGTAGTAAAAAAACTGCCAAGACATTTTAATTTTTCTAAATAACTCTCGTTGGACCAGCGTAAAATAATTGCAGTCAAATCGCGTAAATAATTATTTCGAATCTCAGTCAAACGATAAGCAGCACAGCCAGGAAAGTCAACTTTTTAATCCCCGGATTGTCAAACGATTACGATAAAGACGTTAACGATTGAGTTTGGAAACAATAAATTCAACACATTATTTTGTCTCAACATTAAAAGTATTTCAACGTTCTTAAATTTTCGTTTAAACATTAATTCATGTCGTTTTACACTTTTCTACTACAATTAATTTAACTTAGAGCCTGTATGTGTATAAATTGCTTTACGTTTCAAATTCAATGTTGCTTCTCGGTCAGCCGACGTGGTCCGTCTCTAGAATCAAAAAGTCAAATACGAAAGTCCTTGAAAGTCAGGAATAATATAAAATCCTCGATTATCTCCATTCATAAATAATCCCCGACGAGAAAAATTGACACGGCGTTTCGGTTATTCGCAATTATTTCCCCAAACAATGCGATCGTTTTGAATTTCGTGCACGTACAGCACACAATAATCCTTTCTTACCAAGCAAATTGTTCGACAGCGAACAACAAAAAAATCTTTCCAACCGTTTTCTCGTCACCTCATCAAGCGACTCCCAAATTATTTATGAATGGTGTATTTCATATTTTCCAATAAAAGCCTTTAAATCTCGTTAGCAAGTTTATCATGATCGATGAAATTGGAAAAATTATCGTAGCTCGATTCGCGATACGATTTCCGAGCGTAATTCAACGACGTTTTCCAAATACTCACATCAACATATGACCCAACGAGCGAAGCATCATTTTGAAACAACTTTAAACAATTTGGGAGCAGACTTCACGAGGTTCACATCGAGATTCTTCTAACGAGATTTAACTGCAATAATTCCTTAATTATCGTATATCGTATATCGTGTGTCTAGAAAAAAAGCGATTAAAAAAATGATTTTTTCTTGATTAGTGGAAAAAAATCACCGTTTACTCTCCGTGTTTGGACCCTGGTTCTTTAAAAAAATATGTCTTAGGTACTCCGTAGTGAGATGAAACGTTTCGAAAAAATATTTAAAGATCGTTGTAAAAACATGAGCACGCGGAAAAGTACTTTAGGCCTTGAGATTACGTTAGACAACTATTCTCTTGTTTTCGGTACATCGACACATTCATACGTCAAATATTTACGTATACACGCGCGCGTGTTTATATATATATATTTATGGAATGGATATTTGAATACTCGGATGAAGCACAACGAATAAAGGCGTAAAAACGTGTCTCGGGTCCGTGTGTGCGAGTGTCGAGCTCTTGCACGATAATCCACTTTAATATTCTTATTGATAATTTTCGTTATTAAAATATGAATAATCGTTAAAACGTTTAAACAAATAATATCGTTATTAAATTCGTGAGGTTTCGTCACGAAAAACTTTTCTCATCTACTTTTGATCCATTCTCGATTGTACATTCGAAGCGTTGTTGGTGAAAATAATGAAAAAGTGCTGCTCGAAATTCCCCGTTTTTTGACTCCCGCTGGTCTCGGTAGTGTTACGAAAGGCAGATGCGTCCAAAGACTTTTATATTTCGGTCGAAAGTCCTTCAAGGCTTTTCGTGTCGAGCTCGACTTTTGCTGGGAATTCGGACTGAACGCTGATTCGGGTTGGAAGGCAAGAGGGATTTAAAGGTAGGATTCGGAAAACTCGAAATCGGAAGCTGAGGCTCGAGAAGATCTCGTGTAAACGGACAAACCCCCACCAATCGCACTGTCCGAGGTCCCCTCTCCGGTCACGAAATCTGCTATTATCAGCGAGCCCTTCGGACCGCCTCCGCTTCCCAGCACGACATCTCGGGCCGCCAATTTTTGCTTGAGCAGTTTGATCTTTTCCTCTTTCTGAAAATCCAAAGAAATTTTACTATATTTGACGAAACTTTGACCTTTGGACACTCGTTCCAACAACCTTCTCACACTTGGACGAACAAACGTCAATATTTATGTGAATCATGTGATTTCCATATTCAAACGAATAAATATTCTTTTGAATGATCGATAAAAGCATGGAAACATTCATGAGGCTGCAGCTCAACTGATCCGAATTTTTTGTCAAGGCTTCGGAAGTCGCTTTCCCATTAATTTCATTTTCGAAATGATAACGAACGATGAACAAAGTTACGAAAGATTCGAGCCGCAAGAGAGTTCGTGCATTTTCTTTCAGTATATTTCAATATTTTTGACGATTCATTGCCGTCAAAAATATTGTAAAAAAGTAAATACGTTATTGAATTTGGAGGGGTGAGAGAGGTTGAAGTAAGAATTTGAAAAAAAAAAAAAAAAACAAAAAATACGAACCGAAGCAATCAATTTTTGGAGTTCATCGTTTTCACTGACGAGCTTCTGATATCTTTCCTCGTCTTCCTTCGACATTCCGACGTCAGGATTGTACTTGGACTCGGCTTTGTCCTTCGGATGTCTTATGACTTCGATTACTTTGGGTACGAAGATGAGAGCCATGCTCAAAAAACAACAAAAAATGATGGCGAGAGCTACGAATGTAAAGCTGGCGTCTTGCTGACTCGCGATGACCATTGTCACAGGTGCTGTTATTAGACAGAGCACTACCACGTTGTAAATCGACATTCCAACGTATCTCGAGTCATTTATTTGTTTAACTTTGATGCAGCGTGTCTCATAAGCTAAAAATAATCCGAATACCAAAACGAGCGCTTTGTAGCCGTAGATGAGACCTGAAAAAAATTATTTTCTCAACAAAATCATCCAATTTTCGTATTTTAACAAATCTTTCCAAAATTCCCATATCAAAAATTGTTGTTGGCCGAACAAATCGTGGAGAGCAAAATCGAATTGATGAATTTAACAAAAAAAAATTTGGTCGACTCAACAACCTCTCAATTTGCTGGCTCAAATGAACATTGCTCCCCACGACAACAAAATAATCTTGTTGAATCGTAAGAAATTCATTTTATGGGCCAACCGTTGATCCGCACCAAATTTCCTATTGCCCGAAAACGTTTTTTTCGTATGCAGTTCTTTTGATTGAAAAATAAAAAGATTGATGAGTTACCGAGCCAAAGGCTGTTGTGGACGCTCTCGCAGTGTTCGAGTTCGGGTCGAATCCTGGCGTCGTCGTCCCCGTAAGGAGGTAATTCGAGGGGAAACACTTCAATATTTCTTTGCAGAGGATCCAGAGCTTGCCAGGCTCCGAGAATTACGAAATCGACAGCTAGAAGAGCGCTAACCATCGTGTACAGTTTCCACGGTTGAATATTTTTCTGGACCGACGAAACCTTCTGCTTTGCCATGAACAACTGCGAAAAACGTGAAAAAATCAATTCCGTCAATTGCAATTCATTTTTTTATTCAGTATTCAACAAAAGTAATAATAAAAAAGAAATTAAAAAAAAACACTATTAAATTTCATTTTTTTGCCCTCACCTTGGCCTGGTCGGCCTTCGTTTTCGTAGTGAGACGATGGACTCGCCAGACTTTACTGAACATCGCGCCAAAAGCGAGAGTAAAACCGATCGAAAGCATCCAAGCCCTTGCTTGACAAATTCCAGCGTATTCCCAAGGCTCGACGAACCTCCCATCGATGCCGAGCAAGAACACCGAAATGAAACAAGCGATCACTCCGGCGAGCATAATCGTATTGCAGACGGGATGAGACGACTGAATAACCCTGAAAAAACGCAATGAAAATAAATGCACATAAACGTCAAACTTTACTTTTCTTCCGGAAAAAAATTTCTTTTTATGCTGTAGGGAAGATTTTGGGGTGAAAATTCACTCTCCAGTGGGATTCGTCGGAAGAAAATTGCTCCAGCGTTTCTTTAAGGGCTCTACCCTATAAGAAATTTCAAAAAATCCATTTTTTTTATTCCATTCTCGAAAGTATACATATTTTTAAGTAACGTATTGAAATTTTGTAAGATCTGACCAGTCCAAGTGTACTTTTGAGCGACGTTTACTCGGCTGCCTGAGTGCGTCTCCGAAACTATTGAACCGGAACCTTGCCAAAATTCTACTGCCCGTATCATTCGAAAAACGACGAAAAAACGTGGTTTTTCGTAGTTTTTTAAAAAACGGCCGCTACTTTGTCATTTCTTAAAACATCAAAAATCGTATGATAAGCGAATCTAAAACCGCATTTTTGTTTTTTTATCTCCGATCATCCGTTCCAGAGATTTATCGGCAGCGCAGACCCATTTTTCGGACCTGTCTTCTGCCCCACTCCTTCTGTACGAAAACTGAGTAAAGTGACTATAAAAAAAATGTTGCGCATTTTTTAGGCCTAACACTACTCTTTTCGTCTTTTTTACCTCCGATGTCTGTTCCAAATGTTGAATATTATGAGCAATATCGTGATGACGATCCCAGTCGAGGATATAGTTCCCATGCAAATGAACAGTGGCAACGAAACGGTCCTCAGAACGGTCCTGACGATGGTTCTGTCCTGAGGGACTTTCCCTCCGATCCATCGCTCCATGTTCTTCCACGTCAAGTTGTCGCTCTGAGTGTCGTAGTAGCCTAATTTCACGTACTTGCCATCGATCACTTGCTCAATTTGGGTCAAAGCGATTCTGTCACCTTGAGAGCTGAAGGCGACGTAGCCCTGATGCGACGTCGCAAAGATCCCAAAAAAATATGAACTTTTTGAAAAGCCTGAAAAATCATCGAAATTCAAAGTGTTCTTCAAAACTTACGGATATCCCGAGAAACTGGGTCGAATTTATCGCCGAATAAATCTCGTCAGCAATTTCCTTTTCCGTGTAAGTAAAGTTTTTCAAGCTCTTGCCAGTCTTCGCGAGTTTTTCCATCGTTTTGTTGAAAGCTGCACAAAAATTGGAGAAATTATTAATCTCTCGGGAATTCATCGGCACGTTGTTTCTTCGTTTTTTGTTTTTTTTTGTTCTTTTGTTTTTTTTTTGTTTTTGGCTTTTCCCCCTCACCCAAAGCCACCGACCAAACGGCGTCGTAGGCGAGAGGAGCTTCCTGATAGCCTTCGGGGTAGCGATTGTTGTCGATGTCGTAACCGTCCTCTTTGAGCATCTTGTTCAAACGCTGCCTAAAGTCTTCGGAAGTCATGCCGCTGATGGTCGTGTCGTTGTTCTGATTCCACATGAGGGCCTCGGTCGTGAAGTGCCCCTCGGCCGCTTGCCTCATCTGCTCCTTGGTGCACGTTATCCCTTCCTTGTCAAGATTGACCTCGAACCAGTTGTCCTCGTACCAGCCGATGAAGAACCAGACGTAGCTCTTCCCGTAGAGGTTTTGATGATAAACTTCGCAGAGGACGCGCCGCGCGGCGACGACGTAAAACAAGCCGACGATTATCCGAGCGTCTTGCCGACGCAAATTTCTCACCGCGTCCGAAGGGTCCGAGAGGAAACTTTGACGCGTCACTATCTCGATTCCTGCCTCCTTGCAACGGGCCTCGAGGTCCTCGACGGTCTGTTCGAAGGGAAGATCGACGGGGGTGAAATTCCCCTCTCGTTCTCTCGTCTCTACGATTCTCAGACTTACCGACATAAATACTTCTTCGGCCTGCTGGAGAATGGCGACTCTGGACCAGCCGAATTTCTGGAGCAACTTTATTCGCGTCGGATTGTGCACCGTGGCCGACGGGTGCGTTCTGAAGAGCGTGGGGAAACGGTTGCGGTCCGATAACGCTGGTGAAGAGGCGCCGTAACAGAGCTGGGGAGGAGAAAACACCAAAACGGAATGATTTTATTCATATTTTTCTACGTTAAGGAGCACTTCCGCTCGCGCTGGACGAAAATGGTTTGACGTTTCCGAAACTCTGCGGATAAAGAGCGAGTCGGGACTTTTATTTTGAATTTTTCGTTAAAAGTGCGCCAGAAAACTCCCTTAACGGCGCCGATAAAAGCTCGCCCCGCGAGCTCAACTTACGACGACTAAATTCCACATTTTCGAGGCTTCGGCGACCGTGGTACAAACGGTACTGCAGCCCGCGAGCAACATCAGTTTTTGAGGAGTGTTGTACAGCAAATCGTACATCACGGAAGCCCCCAAGCCTTGCTCGCACTGTGGAGGTGAGAAAAATGAAAATGGATTGAGCGAAAGTTGAACTGGTCGATTGACCGACGGCTCGAAGGCTGCTGGAGGGTACCTCGCTGTCGTTGGAGTGCAAATTGAGGGTGAAACCCGGCAGCAAGTTTTTTTCTCGGTTGACATCTTCTAGAGCCAAATTCGCAGCGGGCATGCAGGCCTGAAAGACAGAGAAGAAGACGAGCGAACACTCCGTCATCCACTTTTGTTTCCTTGCGCCAAGGGATTTTTTAATATTTGACTCACTTGGCCTCCTTGCCAACCGCCTTCACCGGCGATTGGAAATATTCCACCGATGTGCAAAACATTATCGTCAGACGGTGGCAAAACGCCGTTAATCGGTAAAGCGATTGAGAGAATCACATAAATTCCCAACATTTTGAAGGAATTTTAAATAATTAATTCGCTCGAACGAACTGGCCTTAAATATTCCGAAGGATTCACGATTTTAGAATATTTTTTTAAGTGTACTCCTCGCGGGGCTTTCTTGTCAACAAACTTTCATCGCGCCACCAATATTTCATAACAATATCCGTGTTGTCGGAGCGCATGCATCACTTAAAAGTGGAAAAATCGTGCCGAGGTCTCGAGATTATTCTTCTCGGGCTCGAGCACTTTCCACTAATATTCACAAAGTACGACCCATTTTGGGGATTTTTATCCCGAATATATTCACTTCGATAAATTATTATTTATTTAGGATGATTTTCAATATTTATTGTAAAAAATTGACACTTGTTTTCAGGTAAAAATGGTTTTTCTTTCGGATAGCGAAATACGTCGCGTGCGAATCATATTGATTCTAGAGGCTCCGTGACCCGAGGGCTTCTGTATGGTGGGGGATGAGGGTGCTCTCTCGAGGCCCTCACGAAAATAATCAATAAACAAAACCTTTATCGTTGTAGCAAAGGTAGAGCTTCAACTAAGATTTATTTTAACGAATCGAATGTTGAGAACAATTGATAAATATTTATTCACATTTCGGAATCCAAATGGATCCTTCGTTGCTGGGTGCTAAATTATGCGCATTTGATGCATACATTTGATGCATATGTTTGATGAGAACGACGACCGTGTCGATTTGTGTCCTTATTTTGGTCTCCAATCGTCCGTTTATAATCATAAAAATCGAAAATTTTCATGAGCATTTAATGTTGTTTATTTCACTATTGTTTGAAATAATAATTCACTAAAAAATTTAAGCTTTGCGCCATATTTCGAGAACGATGTTTCGTGGTCGTGGATCAGCTGCTCCGCGCATTGTTTGGCACTCGGCATTGTTGACGCAATGGCCATCGACTGAAAACGTTTCTCTTCCGTAGTCTACGAATATTCCTATTTTATTTCAATAATAATAAAGTTAGACGTAGAATTTTAAAAATGTCTGTTCAACGTGCATTACCTCAGAGCAAAGAAGCTCTTCTCAAATCTTACACGACAAGATTGAAGGACGATGTCAAATCTATGCTGGAAAATTTTGAAGGTACACAACATAACCTCACTTTATTTGTTATTGCATCCCTTTCGAAATCATGTAAATCAAACTAATGACTCCTCATAAATATTGTAAACTTGAGATTAGAGTCATTTTATTGATCAATTATAAACGATTAATTCAGTACTATGAGACTCAAAAAATATTGATGAAGTTTTTTGAAGGTAACCTACAATCTTAGCATATCCATAAATGATGTTTATTTATCCATTTACAAGATATCCATAGCCAGTTTTAGAATAAAAACTTATATAAAACAAATTCTTCAGAACAAAAGTTGACCTCAACAAATCGGAAAAAAGTAAAAACTAGAGTACTCAAGATACTTGGAACTACCTGAATTTATCAGTGCGTTGCGATAATCCACAAATTTCCACAATAGAGTATACACCCCAATGGAATCTAGTTATGATATTTGGGCTGGTACAACTACATAAATTTTTCATAAACAATATCAGCACCAATGTGAATAAATAACTATAATCCTTCTGTAATTTTTTATAGAAATTGTCAAACTTGCGAAAGGAGAAAACGATTCGCAACTATCACGAATGACGCAGTGCGAACAGGATACTTATGAGATGCATGTGAGGGCAGCAAACATAGTGAGAGCAGGGGAGTCTCTGATGAAACTCGTGTCTGATATAAAACAGTACCTGATATTAAATGACTTTCCATCGGTGAACGAAGCAATAGCAACAAATAGCAAATTATTCCGTACGAAGCAAGCAGAGTGTGATCAAAAATTGGCTTCTTTGCGAGATGACATGGCTGCTGATCTCTATGATCTTGAGGAAGAATACTACACTTCGATATATAAATGAAATTCATTGTTGGAGTGGACGAAAGGGACAAGCGCTATTCCTTCGGTTTCGTTGCAGCTGCTCAATTTGCGACTGTTCGATTCCCCACGTTGTATTATATTTATTAGAATAAATAATCATTTTCGTAAACAACTCGACTTCATTTATCCCTCACAAAAAAGTTTAATTTTGTTGAAATTCAATCGAATAATCCCTGGCAGCGATTATCCTCATCAATCACATCTGACATTCAAACAATAGATCATTAACCAGAAACGAAATTTAAATAGTGTGTTCAAAAAACAAAAAAAAATTAAATTCAGGAGTCAATGAAATTCACGTTCACTCATTGCTTTTATTACTTTTTCATATTTCTTAACACACAGAAGATTATACATCACGCGATACTTCTAACTGTTGTTAATAAGTTTTTAATAAGGGGTAGTATTAATTGTTTTTTTTTCACATTTTGTTATTTTTTGTCTTCCTTTAATACGTATACAATATATGAATTCAAATATTACGGAATAATAAACGTAATATAATTACGGATATAATACTACTTAATGATGCATGTATATTATTTGCTCCTTCGCTTTTAAACTGGTCGGTCCCAAGCTCGGATTACAAATTCTCGTCTGTCCCTCTCACAGGGGTATTACAATGATAGATTTACAAGGAAAACAAGGACTAAACAGGAGAGAACAAGAAGAAAATACAGATATATATAAATATATATTAAAAAAAAAAAAAAAAAAACGATCGTTCGTGTTCAATGAGCAATCACGAATCTGAGTCGTGCAGAAAATTTGAAATGAATACGAATACGAACTCGAGGCTCAAAAAACAGAGCCATCGCGATTTTACAGACGTTTTGCTCTTTTTATTATTTTCTTTTTTTTAATACCAATTGACGAAACAAAGATCCGTGAAGAATAAAGAAAAAACAAATCGTACGAACAGTTTGAATGTTAACGAAAAATATCACATATTTAAAGTAGGGGGATAAGAGATCTCCCTGACGACGAGAACAGAGACGAACGTTTTTTAAACGGCACGACCAATCGATCAATCAACGTTGATCCCTCCGAACTATCTCTTTTTTCTTTCTTTCGTTTCGTGACGTTTTAAACGTCAATAAATTATCGCAATTGATTGCTGTTCGAGCGAGTTCTCGCGAGACTCACCCTATGTAATATTATTTCAATATGGAGATGTAATAATAAAATTAATATAATAATACAAAGAAATACACAGAGAAAATATGAGTACCCTAAACAAAAAGAAAGTGTTCATTTTCTTTTGATCCTTCGAGACTGAAGCTGACGAGCTTCGCATCTCGACGCTAAATACTACGCAATAATTTAGTATGTACACAATTGGAGCGATTCTCTCTTCTTCGCTTACGCTCTAAATTAAACAATTACAAATAAATCACGCTTTCCAAGCTCCTTTGAAGAATTTGAGAATCCTCTCGCACGAGGATCCTCGATATCCTGGCTTTCAACGAAGTGTCTCGCTGTCTTTCTTTTTTTATCAATGTCATTTTTCTTTCGCTTCGTTTGGTCCTTGTTATTTATTTAAGACACCATAAGCGTTGATCTGACGATAAAGGAAACAACATTCATACGCTTACAGTTTTTTTTTTTTTTTTTTCATTTTTTGCCCCTTAATTCCTTTTTTAATCTTTAAACAAAAGCACGATTTAATCTTCGACGAAAGATACGACAGAAATTATTCGCTCTGATCACGTGGGAAAAAATAAGAGTACATGGAATGATTCAACTTCGGTAATTTACAAATTCAAATTTGTCTTTTTTCAATGATTTCCTCTTCTTTTCTCGTTGTTTTTTTTTTTTTTTTTTTTTAAATTGTGGCGATGTTTTAATTTTTACATTAAATATTAAGTGGCAATTTCAGTTGACTTACGCCCTATTTTGGCAAAAAATCATTATAAATTTACCACACACGAATTTTCTTCTTATTTTTAGTATCGCCATGTTTTTCACTTTTATTCTTTTCTCGATTCATGGAATCACGTTTTGAGCCTTTCACTCTTGGGCACTCGCGGCTACTCGGCTTATGGACTAATCTCAAAAAACAACTGTTTTGAAAAAATTCTTATCAAACTCAGTCCTTAGCCCCTCAGTCGAGTGTGTGATTTTTCTCTTTCTCTCCCGAGCTATCTAGTGTTTACATACGCCTCGTAAAAAAGACTTTGAAAAAGATGGAGGGAAACAGTAACGCTGATATGATTTTTTTGCTCACACCGCCCTATTGTTCTTAGCTTCAATTTGACATTTTGTTTCGTTTATTTATTTATTTATTTTTTTTCTTATGAACGAGAATCGTCTTGGCAGTTTTAATAATTCGTTTTGTTTTTCGTTTTCATTGACGAATTTTTGGAATTCACGGTGGTGTTCAAAATTTTGAATAATTTACATTTTTACGATAAATTCGTTGTCCCTAAAATGAATCCAGAAAAAATAACCACCGAGCAATATCATGATCGACTCGATTTTCGAAGTATGACAAACTGGAAAAATATGCAAATTTTCCACTAGACCATGTAACATGGAAATTCAAAAAAAAATTGTCGTCTTCTCGTTGACTGGATCTTGTGGATCGTTAATTTCGTTCGTTGCTCCTTTCTTTTTTTTTAGTTTCGTTTGTGTGTCTTGTAGTAAATGCATGTAATTTGGAATGACGATTTTGAGACAACTTTAAGAATTACGTAGGATGTTAATGGCCGGGGAACTTGAAGTGTAAAGTTCCAAGGATCATCCCCTTCTCGTAATTTGTCCTCAATTCCAATTTCGAGTCCTTGCGATTGTTGTTTTTTTCTTTATGAAAATTTCATAACGAAATTGCTTCTCGACATTTAAACTTCCTCGTGATCTTTTCAGTACAAAAGATCCGCGGTTGCCTCGGCGCCCCAAGCCGCAGCATCTTCGTCGGATTTTAAATAATCCCCCTCGTCCTTAGACTCGGTTTGCTCGCCGATGGGAACAGGCGCGGACGACGGAGCTGCAGTTCTCGTCACACCGAGCTCAAAACCCTCGGACGCAAGATCCACTTTGCTCGGCGTAAAACTCGCTAGTCCACCTCCACCTGTTTTCAGAACAACAACAAAAAAGAAGCACTAGCGTTAAGCACACTAAGGAAACTATGCATTTAATGAGAAAAAAATAATGTACTAATTTCGATGGAGGAACTTCAATTTTTCATTTTATCCATTAGCACATTCTAATTAAGCTCTCCGAGGAAGCTTTACTTTAATTTACCATCAGGAAATCCCGAAAGAGTTGAATTTACAGAAACTCATTTGCATTTTTATGACATCGAACCTTCGCATTACTTTTCAGGAGAATCCGAGCGATCCCGAAACAAAAACGATAAAAGTGTGTTGGCACATTTCATCCAGAGTTTTGAAACAAATCTTTCGTAAAACATTCTCGAAGGTTTTTAATGGCTCATAAGCGAACGAAAAATTTCTAGTCAGCAATGAAACAAAAAAAAGTGCATCGAATTGCGTGACGTTAATCGAGGTGTTTGAGGTGTAATGAAAGAAACAAGCGAATTTCTAGACTAATGACTCCTGAGTCGGATCGTAGTCGAGAAAGACTAGACGTTGCTTTGAGCTTAATGAATCGCTTGTAGATTCTTCTGCAAAAGAAAAAAATTAAGAAAGGAAATGCCAGCAATAAATGGTTGTAAACATTGTAAATTTTGGTAAAATTCTCATTCAATGGTGACGCGAGCTCGACAAAAGTTGCAATAATTATTGAACAAACAAAATTTCTATATTTTTCGCTTCTCTCGTGTTTCAATTTGACACGAAAAATCATGTCCTTAGTATAATGAAAATAAAATATTTGTTATTCGATACCTGATTAATGCTTACCAAGTAGAGCGGATGACATGGTGGATGCGGAAGTGTTAGAGTTCGATTTGTTCGTTCCCGTGCAGGACTGTTGACTGGTCGAGGAGGAATCGCTGTCGACGCTCGTTCCTTCATCCGCCAGCATCGAGGCTTCGCTCGGATATTCAAACGTTTTCGTAGCTCCATCGTCAAATTGTATCCGGTGCTGGAATACGAAGATAGCATAGTTAGATAAGAAGAAATATTATTAAGTACGATTGTTTTGAATAACTTTTAATATCGTAAGCGCACCATTTTTCAAAGATATTGAAAACGGAGCAGGGTAATAATTGGACCGTGAAAACACACACATTCGAATCATGAAAGTCTTACAATTGTACTCCAAAATATTTGAATTCACAGTAATTAAAAAAAAAAAAAAAAAGTTAAACGTCATTAATAAGAATCAAAATCATCGGGCTAAAAATTACTGAAAATAATGAATATTTCATAGGAGAAATAGAAAATAAACTTTTGCAAGTTGACAGAATTGAAGTGTTGAATTTTCATCATCTCCAAGAGACTTTTTCAAGATTTCTTATAAAGTGAACGCGAGTGGTTTTGACTTGACGTGGCTAATTTATAAATATAAGTGTCCGTTTCTATGAAAGGAGTTGAGAGAGAGGAAACAATGCCACGGTTTGTAAGCTCCGCATAACAGTAATCGGTCACACTCGTTGATTTTTTGGCTGCATCCGACTACGTCATCACATCTTTCTTTTCGTCGGCATGACGCCATCGCGAAAAACAACTTTTTTTTTCTCGACCGTACAACGGTACAAAAGTTCGACAAAATGGGGGAGGGGGGGGGGGGAAATGTTTTTTTAGCTTCGATTGAACGGGACATTGCGATGCTCGAGAAAACATTGATTTTCAATTTCGAAATAATCTTCCTCGAACATTCCTACGCTCAGACTTTTCCGTCAACGATTCCAATCGAAAAACAAGAAAATCTGATCGGATTCCGATCACCGGACTGACGAGACTCTGTCCCGTTGGATTCCTCCACCACTCAAACTCAGCAGGTTAAATTGGATGAAATAAATAAATAAAAAGGGCCACCGAGGTACGAAGATCGGACGGTATGATTGATGTTAATTATAATAAATGATCACGCCGAGTGAATATCTTGAGTATTGAGACGGATAATGTTATATCAAAGGGTACGATACGTTCCGGTTGACCGTGCAACGTGAAACGAGTCCGCATGTGTACACTAGTATCAGAAAGTTTCGAGGCATTCTAACGTTGAATTTACTGCTCGTTAACGACTTCGAAGACTCTCGGAACGTGAATAAATTTCATTGGTTCAATGCCACGCGATGAAAAAAGGGGTCCAGAGAGCGTTGAATTTCATAAATTGACATTAACATGGTTACGAAATTTGATGAGTTAATGGATTCAAAAAATTCGATTTTAAGCATCAAATTTTGGGTCTGTGTCATTTCGTTGACATTTTTATTCAAGAATAACGTAATCGGAATCTCGGAAATCATTCGACTCTCAACGAATGACCGAATGAATTTGAAGGATCGTCGAAAGTGTGATTTTTAAGGGGGTGAGCAACGAATCGCGATAATTTCTATGAACAAATGTTGTTCCGAGACTTTCTGAGGCTGGTGTACATTTACGTTTCACCGATCCGATGGTTAACTCGTCCAGACGATTCTGGATATCGCATCATGATTTTTCCCCTCTCACTCGGCCGCATGAGAAGATTCTTCGGCGCGTATTGCTCTCGGGCACGATCATAGGTGACAACCGTTCATTTAACCGGCTCTCATCTCTCTTCTCAAGCTATCGCGAGAAGACACTCGAAGCAAAAGATAAACTTTTTCTAGAGCCTCTCGATCCCGTTGGGGCATCGAAGATCGATAATTTCCATCCGCGATGCGGCGTTTCTCTCGATCTCAGATTCTATTTTTGAAGCTGAATCGAAAAGCGCGTCCGTAATGGAAAATAAACGTTGCGAGTTCGTTTTCAATCGATCGCTTTAGCTCCAATTATTATCGTTTCGAGTCTCGCTGCCGTCAACGTCGACAGTTTCGCCCACGGATCCCCTCTCATCGTTCGAGCTCGGCTCCAGTTTTTCCCTCTATTCTTGCTGCATTTATTTCCTACATAAAAAGGAAAAAAAAAAAAGAAAGAAATCATGAAAATGACGGGACTGGAAGTCGAAAAAAATAGATTTTTTATTGACCCTCGAGCCAAATGGTTTCTCCTATCCCAACAGACTGAATCGCACGAAAATCACCACCGCAAAACCCATCCGAATAAACATGAAAGACATTTCTTTCCACGAAACGTTTTCATCCGCACTCTCGAGGCTGGTCAATAGAGTTACCGTCCTCCCCGAGAGACGTCTCCGTAACAGTACACACGAGACGATTATTTCCAGCACGAAATAGCAAAAAAAAAAAAAAAAACAAGAGAGAAGAAAAAAATGCACAAACGCGAGGCTCGAGGCGTCTAATTATGTGTATACCGTTGACTACCGGTCAGACAGATTTACGCGGTTAAAATATATCGTGATAAGGGGAACAAAACAAGATAAATTATTCGGAGAATTGTGCGGCTAACTGGCGAATTATGTGCACTTTTGCATTTGTCTTTCCTTCAAATTAAACAAAAATGTAGAATAAACATGGGGTCTCAAGGGAGTCAAAGATTTTTTTATCCCCGTCAGCTGCCGCCGGTGCTGCTGACGTTTTTTTCTCCTTTTTTAGCTTCATGATCATCGCTCATGGATTCTGGAGAGAAT
The DNA here is from genome assembly GCF_019457755.1 of Venturia canescens. Classification (NCBI taxonomy): domain Eukaryota; kingdom Metazoa; phylum Arthropoda; class Insecta; order Hymenoptera; family Ichneumonidae; genus Venturia; species Venturia canescens. Next base: position 9,094,720 of record NC_057425.1, read on the forward strand.
GCTGGCGACATTCAGCCTGCTGGTCGAGCGAGGTCGGCCTCTCTCGTCGTTCGAGGAATCGAGACATCCCTCGCTCGTCGTCCCGTAGACGAGAATGGACGGCGGTGATGCTGCGTTCTAAATTCCGCAGCGTGGACGAACGTTTTTTCATTCGCTTCGAAGAAAATTGTCTACAGACTCAACTTCATTGATGAAAACTATGGAAACTTTGGAAGAGTCGAGTGATCGAAGAAAAATCGTGAGAAATAACGAAGTGGATGAATTTGAGCGACTTTGAGAGTCAACGAATCGGATTCTCCGGACACGAACGAATAGAAACGGCGATAAAAAGCCATTCATCGAGCCGAGCAGACCCGAAGACCGTTCAATTCGTTCTCGAGCCACGACCTTGGAATTGGTCACGATCTTCGAAATCCTCAGCCCCATCACAACTCCGGACGTTAATCACCGTCGATTTAACGACCCCGGGGCCCGCGCTGCTCCACGTCTCGGTGAGGATCGAACGGCGAATGTACACGTTTGTCTTCGGTGGCATTTGAGCCTCTCCTGGCTCGAGTGCGAATAATAAATAATCGCGATGCTAAACACGAAGATACACGAGAAGGGAACGACCGATGGGCGAGAGAAGGAGAGGCTAAATCTAGAGTTTCTTCAACGGCGCCTCGACCACCAAAGTCCCGTTCATCCGGGCTCCTTCTCCGAGCCGTACACGTACTTTTATGTGTGAATGTAATACACATTACTTTTTAAGCACGCCACTATCGTTTACGGAAAACTCTTGCGTCCATCGCCTTCGTATGATACCGGGAAATTAACGTTCCCGGACGTATACGCCGATTTTTTAAACGTCTCACCTACTAAAGTGTACAGAGTTCAAAGCCGAGATCACGAGAAAATATTCAGGACGAGCATCGTCTTACGATAATCGCCATTTTCATTGCGATTTTCGTTTTAAATTCAACCTTAAAATCATTCCGAATCCTCGTAACACGAAGTGGAATGAGAATGTCATTTTTCATCGACATTTTTACTCAGTTCTGACATCAATTATTAGGAATAATGTCAGATTATTCAATCACGATTGAATCAGTGTTCCACTGTTTTGAGCAAGTTTATCCGGTGCCGAGAAGCCTGGAGCTGAATAAATTCGACTTCGTCGAGACGAATTCATTGATTCCCCGAACCTTTCGAGTATTTAATCGATTTTGCGAAATCGTACAAACCTCCTTTGAATATTTTTTCGGCATTTTTTAACCAATTTTATGGATGCAAAGAAAAAAAGGACGAAGGAGCATGAGCGAGCTCGGAGGATTAGAAAATTCAAATTTTTTGAAGTCTTGGAGTTTTGACAGGTGATTTTGACAATTTTTTTCATCGATATCCATTCATTGTATCGATTGGCAAATAAACATGCTCAAAAACTGCTGACTTGATAAAGAATTCAACGAATTTACGATTCGAATGTGAAAACATAAATTTTTGAATGCGAAAACGGTGAAAAAAATGTGTTGAAAAATGTTATTAAAAGAGTTCTAGGTGACTCGTCTCGACGTTTTTTTTATGACGTTACATTTTCTTGAGGTCTCTTGTCTTAGCGAGCAATTACACTTGGCTCGGTGTATGCGGTGGTACACGAGTTGCAATTTACTTGTTTTCACGTGCTTTTATATTCCAACGGAAAACAAATTAATAACAGAGTCCGGAGGATATGCAACGCGTTCGTGAGTTACGATAGAGACCGGGGTACAATGCGTTCCAGCAGCAAAACTTAAACTTCGTTTTCCTATCTTTTCTTTTCTCCTTTTAGCAGATCGGAGATGAGGATTTTTGTTGCTCGGCGTGCGCGCTTCCTTACGCGAGCGCAGAGCTTTGTTTATTATTTTTCAGTGTGTTCTCTTTAGCCGGCTATTGCCGCGAAATGAGTCGAACGAAATAATCGGAGTGGTGCGAGAATTTACTATCGGCACCGTTATTACTGAGAAACTCCGAGGATGCGTTAAATCGCAGCGCTCTTTTTACTCCCACGCCGCGTATTTAACTCGCAGCAATATTTGTTTTTGCTCATTCAAGGCAAAAGAACATTTCGCGAGGCCAAAATTCCCCGTTGACAGATATTTTTCGAGTGTACTTCAATCTCGAGAACAATGCGAATGCGAATGACAAGATTTTCGAGTTTTAATTAAACGTCATCGCAAAAAGTAATTCTTGATTATTAAAATTCGAAGAATGAACGTTGGCTAATTGCCGGGATGAATTGCTTCTGAATTATGTTATGTAATGACGTTTAATTACAACGTAGGACAAGGAAGTCGTAGAAATTTTACATAATTTGTCTCAAGTACGAGAAGAATCGTAAATTTTCTCTCTGCATTGTCGAAAGAGATTCGTTCGGCTTTCTGTCCAATTCTCTTCATTCCACGCTCTAAACTCTGTCAACTGCGCAGAAATTTGTTTTTTAAATTGCATTGCAATTGATTTGACTTGAACACATTTTTTCACTCGAAACTTTTGTTAAACAAAAATTAAATCTTAGTGAGCACACTATTTTTGGTCGGTTTCTTCGATTTTCATTTGAAATCATTGAACGATGAAACAAATCGTTGAGAAACATTGAAAAATCTGTTACACAATGTTCTCGTGAAGCTGACACGGGAAGCTTTTACGATAAGATAAGCGAACGATTTTTTTCAAGCGCTAATAACGCTGATAGTAGCAATGGAAATGGAATTGCAATTCGAGAAGGCAGAAAGTTGTAAATCCATTTTCCTCGAGTGACAGAAACTGCTGACATTTTCCAAGCATCATCGCCATTCTTGTCTGTCACGCTACTGATTGGAAGGTAAATTCCTTATTAAAAGTTGCTCAGAGCGTTGAAATTGCAAGTGTTGAGAGGAGGAAAGTTGCATCGAAGAAGCCAAAAGCATTGTTGCTCGTTCGACAACGTTTTTTTCTTCGTTTTCGCGATACTATTTCAGCTTAAAATCGCAATTGTACAAAACTGCTGACGCCTCTTGACGAAGGAACACCTCTGTTTCCATTGACTCATAAAATCCAGTCAAAATGGAACACCTCGTAGATCGACTGGGCGAAAAAAGCATGTCAGTCGGTCATGTCGCCACTAACGAAGCCGCTTGCTATTCAAAACTGTTACTACGAAGCTCCAACTTTTAGAGGATTAAGCAGATGGCGATGCAAGCGTGGGTCAAGATTTAATGCGAACGACGACGGCGCTGGGAGAAGCTTCAATGATTTTTTGTCGTTAACCCGAGCTGTGGTCTCTTCAGGGGGACAACAATCGAGTCCAGTGACTTCCGGGATTCATTGGGACACTTGATTTCTCATTTGATCTGAAAATAGTTGAAAAAAAGTGATAAATCATGAAAATAGAGATTCGGAGATTGTTTTACGTGCTTTTTACGTGAAAAGTCGATCGATCTTTCAGCCCAAACGCGCCATCATTTTATCCCATATTTATGGAAAAAGGGTACTCGAACAATACGAATAATCCGCAAAGTGAACGTCCTTGGAGGAAATTTCCCACGATACGAGGAGTTTCGAGGCAAATACTTTCGTTGACTTTCATTAAATTCTCTCTCCCAGTCGGCTGGCCGTTTCTTGCGAATGCGATGGTAATTTTAGTGTATTTGAACAATGCAAATAATAAGGCTAAGTCCGTGAGAACGATTTGGCTCAAATAACATTATCGAGAGTTATTTGAACCGGTATTCAATCCAGGAGCAATATTTGCGAGCAATAAAATGAAAATAGTTGAGGATGAATATGAAAATGTGACCGGGAGAATTAATGGCGCGAGGAGAGTCATAAATCGTGGAAATGGAGGAGAAAAATGAACGTTCGAGGCAGAATTCGCGTTGAACGGAAACGCTCGAGGCGGTAGAGTTTTACTCCTCATTATCTCAATCGCGAATTTCCTCAATTTCCGAACTCTGACTCGCGGAGCGTTGAGAAAACAAAACGAAAATCGAATAAAATATTGTTACGATCAATTTTTTCCCTCCCCCAGGCACCTGGGCATCCGGAAAACCTTTCTCCGTGCCAAGCTCGCCTGGACGAAAAGATTTATCGACTGTCCTCCGGATGAGCGACACGAAATTATCCTTCGCTAAGTAAAAGAGAAAAAAAACAGTGAACGACGAGTTATCGGTTGAAGAATGACGGCCAGAAAATTGAGTGATCGATCGTTTACCACGAGTCCCTCAATCATGAGGCCAACTGTGGGAAAATCTTACTCCAATTTTTAATTTTTTTCCCATTTCTCTTCTTCGAAGCTTTCGAGACTCGATTGAAAAGATCAACGAACACGATCTCCGTCTCGACCCTCAAAGCGATAAGTTTCCCCCAAAAACTGTGATTCCTTGAAAGCAAAATCGTTGATAAGATTCCTCAAAAATTCTGCGGAGCCTTTTTGAAGGATTCCAAGGGACGTGATGCGAAAAATATTTGAAAAGAAGATTCCTTCGAAACTCGGAGGTATCGAAGCGTGCCGCAACATTCAGTGGATGCAGAGTTACGGTGGTTGTACCTCCGGGAACGTTGAATAATAATACAGGCCCGCGGTTGATGTTGAATAATAAATTATCGTAAGGAATTCCACGAGCCACGTAGAGAGGGGGGGGGGGGGGGCGAGAGAGCATTCGCTCGAGAGCGATTTGTCGGTTCTGTATGGTGGCATAAACTTCTCTCAGTTGCAGCATAAATTTCCATAAAATCGAGTGAAAATATGAGCGGATAAAGGGGAGGGGGGGGGGGGGCAGCAAAAAGTGTTGATAAAGATAAAAAAAAAAATGGAAAAAAAACAGCGATGAAGAGGGACAAAAATAAGTAAATGTGTTATAAAGACGGATTGTAAAAATAAGTGGAACGCGATGATGGTGACCGATTAGTAGATTAATTCGAGAATAAACGGTAGATTAAATATCGAAGCCAGGAGGATAAGTCTCGCGAATCTTTCGTTCGGTCGTAGAGAGAAGCGAAGAAAGAGGAAATAAAAATGAGAGAAATGGACATCTGGAGAATCTTGGCTGGGAAACCGTTTTAAGCGCGTTCCAGGCTCGATCTAGCGTAACCGAAACTTTTACTTGCATGTTTTCTGACGAAAAATATCATCGACGAGAAAAGAGGAAAGCAACGAAGCGAGAAACAAAATAATCGTCATAATTATTATTATTCAGACTCCATTTTTCAAGTTGTTTTGAATTTATTTATTTTATTTACACCAACAGTTCTCTTAACCTCTCAATTTCCCTGGACTTTTGTAGTAGTAAAAAGATTTATTTCCACGTTGAAACGATTTGTGACTTTCTATTCGATTGGAAAACAGTTTCATTTCATATCACAGCAATTTTTTCTTCCAATCTTTTTTTATGATTCCGTATTTACGTAACTGGCTGAAAAATCGAGTTAAAAAACATCACTTTCGAATGGAAACTCGATTATAAATATTTTGGGTCCTAACTGAGTGATGAAAACAATGCAAAGCGCACGTTCAACCCACTAAATTATCGTGCACAATTCCACGATTAAATTCCATCCTCTGATCGCGAGAATAAATGCAGTTCATTCGAAAAGTCTACGAAAAATATTGACCCACATCGGATGAGAGACAAAATCTCTCGACTCCACCTCTAAGCTCGTAACTCAACCCCAAGTTTCGTGTCACTGTGTATTGACGTTTGGCAAAAAAAAAGGATAATAAATTGAGCAGCAATTAGTTCGTAGGGCCATAGGAGCGTTAGAAAGTTGAGGTCGCTTGAAAAAAGGCTCGTTAAGTTTTTAAGAGGTCAACGTACTTGTGAAAGAGGCTGCGAAATCTTCCCATCTGTATTGGTACCTCGAGAGGAAAAACAATGGGGGGGGGGGGGGGGGGGGGCAGCGGCGGAGCGACACGTTTTTTTTCTTCATTTTTCATAGCGCGTGAGAAAATAATGCGAGAGTTTCGCAAAATTGCGTGAGGGTGAAGTAAAAATAAAATAAAACAATTTGATACGAATCAATTTGGAATAAAGCGTGTGTAACAAAAGAATGAGAGAAAAAGGATAAAAAAGCGAGCTCTAATCTGTGAGCTGAACTACATTGGCTTTATCGCCATTTTCAGCGAACAACGAGCGAGCCTCGACGTGGGAGGAAAAGGGAGAAAAAAAGAAGCAAACTAGGAGAATAATGCTCGAGTTGGCTTCAAATATTACGATAGAGAATAACAGGCGAGTGGAGTGAAAAAGAAAAAAACAACGGAGAACGGAGAAAAAAGATATTAAAATTACGAATATATGGAGCGTCACGAATATCGAGACTGTCGTGTGCCAACGATCGTTTGTTCCGCTCTCGAAGGCAAATAGACGAAGAGCCTCCGCATCGAGCCACGGACCATCCCCTTCAACGACTTTACAGAAGTATGGAGACTGATGAGGACTTTCCTCAAACTTTTATGAAAATGTACAAACGAAAAATCTCGAAAAAGTATCCAAAAGTGATTCAAGGAGATTTGAAACTGTTTTGAAGGTACGAAAGATGTAAAAACTTGGAAACAAACCATTTTTGTATGGCTGCGAATAAAAATCGAGCATAAAAGTATCGAATGACGAAGCGCGCAGCACGATGAAAAATAAAACAGGCCGCGAGTGATCCACAGACTCAATGCAATCACGAAATTTGTGCTCGGACATTGAACTCGATAAAAAAAAATCCGCACTTGACAGTCTAATTACCGATGATCGAGGAGCGAGCCTAATTTTATAAATTCGTTCCTCGATCGGTTCGGTAAATGAAGCTTCGAGGCTGAAGAAAAATGGAGATTGCTCCGCAGAAGGTGAAAAAACTTGGAAAAGAATCCTCAAAAACGGAAGAGGCGTGTCCCAGCAGTTTTTCATATTTTCAAGTCCGTTTCGACGTGCTGCTCGCGCTCCGAAGACGACGACCACACTCTCGAGTATATTCGAGGTTTTAAAAATATTTTGATTTGTAAAGTTATTTGAGGCTTAACGAGCCTCGAAGCTGGGATCGACTCTCCGAGACTTTGGGCGGCTCCCGGTTCTTAAGGAGCATAACACAGAGGATTATTTTAAATCGAGGAGCGAACGATCGATCGTGTCGAATCGGAGATAATCGTCGGGGATCAGCAGCAGGTTTTGAGCTCCCTCGGTAAACTCTTATCTCGCAACCGTTCGACGAAGAAAAAAAGCCTGTGTTTATTTTTTTATTGCGGAGTGCATTCAAGTAGATTAGATTAAACGGAATATTATTGAAGAGAATCAAAGCCGAGCAGAGGCGATGAAAAGTCCGCCAAAAAATCGGCTCGCGGCGAAAAAGCTTGGGGAAAAATCGTTGAGATTTTTTCAACAGTGCGACTGCTTTTTTTGTTAGTTTCTTCGTCGACTAGCTCAGATTCGCGTTGTGAAAAATAAGTCTGCGCGGCACCGTACGAGCATTCACAATGCTCCGTTTTCCCAAGCATCTTATTTATATTGCCAAGTACGATGACGATGTCGAGGGACTCTCTCGCGTTCCAAGCTCCGCTTTTCCCTCGCCCTCTTCGTTCCCCGCTCGCATTACGCAACCTCGTGTACACTCCACTATCTAATTATGATAATAAATAGTTCAAGCGAGTCGTCGTCTCGGCGGTGGTGGAGTGTTCGACTTTCTTCGAGCGTCGCCACCGACGCAGCAACTTTTGTCATCCGATATGACAACGAGCATGAAAAAAAAAGCTGGCTCAGAGATAATTATAAAATGAAAATAAGCGAGAAAAATGAGACGTCGAAACTGAAATTTCCTCACTGCATCTCACCTTGTGGTTTCTCGGCTGCTTCGAAAGGTTACTACGCCCGTTTATCAATATGTTGTCGTTCGAGAATGATACGTCGCAAGGCGAGGGTGGACCACCAGATATTTCCCAATCGGAATCGTCCGTCGTCGAGGCGTCGAGCGTTGCGTCCAGGACGATCACACCGCCATCCCCAACCTGAAAACCATTTCGTTCGTTTTATTTGAATATCGTAGCAAAGAAATCGCAGCTTTAAAATTATATTGAGAATTTTTTTCCACGAAAATAGCAGCAGCTGCAAAAAAATGCTCCGAAAATCGTGGTCGCGGGGTCGCTTGATTTTTTCAATCAATTAAATTCCAAAATACTCTTTATCGCATAAAAGATCGAAGACGAATAATCATTTTTATGGAACAGGAAATCAATGAACGCAACGGAACGACGAAGCGCGATAAAAACTGATGAATTTATTCAGTCGAAGTAACGGACCCCGAGGCATCGAAGATTCAATAACTTCGTAGACAAATGAGATATCGCAGAGACTTTATGAAAAGATTAAGTTTAAAAATGCAACGTAAGACGTTGCTCAGCCAGCGAGAGAAAGAGGAGAGAGCGATAATGATCGTAGCTCGTCGCTCTTCCAAGAGGTTGACAAACTCTGTGGCCCCGAGAGAGCAGCGGCTACACACTGTATCCGGAAACTGGTTTTTTTTCGAAAGAGCGTGAATGTAGTCGCGTTGAAGACACACTCACGTTCGGAGCCGATACCAAAAGTTTTTGAGGCATCGAGAGAAGGAGAGAAAAAGGAAAAATTGTGGGAAGAAAAAAGTGAGACAAGTCGAAGGAATTTCACGAGTGAAATTTCCTTCCATAATCTGTAATTTTGCTTGAGAAGCATTCAGCGACCGAATCCGGAGAACCACGTGGGCCGAGGATCGAATTTCTTGGTCAGAATTCCAGCAAAATCGAGCTTTTCAACGACGAACTTTTGAATCTGAATATTTTTTTGTTTGAGTTAGGCAAACGGAGTGTTCCGCGTCGGTTTTTTTCGTAACGATCGTGCCAATATTTGGATTCGTTTTGAAAGTGTTTGCTCCGAAAACAAGGAGACGAGCCGGCTCAACGTTTCTTTGACATTTTCTACCGCGCGCTCTATTTCTACCAAAATAAAAATAGTAGAAAAATGTAGTTTTCGAAGTGGCCGCTCTCTCCGCTCCCTCGGCCAATATTCCCGATGATTCTTTCTCGCCCGATAATTTTCACTCGCGATCCCCGAGCGTCGCGATTCCGCTTTTCACGTGATAACGAAACCGGCACGAGAGTCGGTAATTTTCTGCCTCAATTGCTCTCCAGCCAATTTTTATTTTCAATTTCGAAGCTCCCCGAGACGACGAAACCGCGCGCGCGCACACACTCGCCAGATTTTTTTGACCTCCGAATAATTGCGACATCCTGGGCGCTAAATGGAGCATGGGAAAGACCTTTTGCACTGGGATTTTTACATCGAAGCTACGTTTCGGGGCCGATTGCCCTGAAAGGTCGATCGACTTTCCAGCTTTCGTGCAAATTCTACTTCTCCGCGAACATCGAATCTCCAGCGTCGCGTAAAATTTTGTGAAGCCTCAGCAAAATTCTAAAATACCATTAATTTCCAGAGACGCGCAATTAATAAGGAATACTCGCAAAGTGTTACGAGTCGAAGAGAAATTTTCCACGTTTCCTGGCAAACGAGCACGCGTTTGTTTAGCAGATTAGAGTGTGAAAGAAGCTGAATTTTTGTTTACGATCGAACGAGGACTCTCGCGGTAACTTGTCCCGGAGATTCTTCGCTGAATTTCGCCGCATACGCGGTTTCAAGGGAGAAAGAAAGAGGCGAATGACGACGAAGGAGGCGAAGCGGAGAACGGCGAGGAGAGAGAACGCGAAGGGCAATCGATTCCGGCTCCCTCTCTCCCTCTTTCTCACTCTTTTACTCTCCAAGGAACAAGATATCCGGTCGTTCCAAGGGCTAAACTTGAAGAGCCGGTTGTTTCATGTGCATGTATATACTTTTTGCGTATACCGGGTGTCCCGGAGTCTCGGGGACAAAAGATCTACGGAAATTATCGCCTTTTCGTTTTTTCTTTCCATTTTGAAATTTGAAAATCTCCCCAAATTCCAATACTTTCGATTATTCCTTCATTTTTCAACCCGGAGCATCGTTATTTGCACAAAAACTCAAGTTTGCGAGTGAGTCTAATGAGCTTTTGGGTTCCCGAATCTCCAAGAAGTCGTCGCCGCGATGGTCGATTTTTCCAACGACTGAAAATCAACTTTCGGGAGATATTTTCCCGACATTTTCTCAGAATATTCTGTATCGGAATTCTACGATCAAGATTTCTCATGAAAATGCCCGAGAAAATCCTTCCCTTCGAAGAGTTTCGTTGGTTACATGAAAATAAGAAAAAATGATTTTCCGGGCTCTGGAATGCCGAAAAACTTGGAGCACCCTGTATGAGCTCCGGACAAAGGAGTTCCTGCTCTGGCGATGCATTTCAGGAGGCAGCCGCCACAGCTGGACAATGAATGCGGAGGACTGAGAGGCGAGAGTGCATTTTTGACGTGGTTGATGCAATATTTTTTGCCGTTGAGAGATCGGGAATATCGAGAACCGAGAGAAATGCGAGCTCGAGTGCTTCGATGCGTGAATAAATACTAAATAAAAAAGTAAATGAAATCCGAATACGAAATTTTCTTGACACAGGCAAAAGACACGTGCGTTTGAATAACTTATGCATTCGTTTGAACGTCGAGAGGAGGAAAAAAGATGGCGCGGCAATGAACCCGCCGCTCGTAAGTGCTTCGAGGTGCGTGCCCCTCTCCATGAGAAATTCTCAAGACGCTTTTCTATTATTCCAACTAAAACATATGACTATGGATGCTCCCCAAGACGCTCGAGAGGGAGACACTTTATAGCTCGTGGAACTTCAAGGACCTTGAACCTCATATTATTCTCAAGAAAAACTCGACGCTCTGAGCGAGTGCAAAAAGCGATAAAAATATCCGCTCAAAATTGCAATGTTTGCCCTTTGGCCACCGAGTGCTTTTTCAACACCTCTTTAGCGTGCACTTCTCGACTTGAGCTTCGGACGACTGAAATCTTGAAGTGACCTATTGCTTTGTGGAAAACGAAGGAAAATACAAAAAATTCATTTTTACCGATCAGTGTGAATTTAATGAATTTATGAAATTCATTAAATCTCTCGGATTCTTTCATCGATTTATGAAATTTTTAATTTATTCACGAATTCATAAGTCTTGAAATTTCTTTATCAAATTTATTAATTTTCAAATTTCTCCAGAGTTTTATGAAATTCATGCGACTTTGACTCGATCCATAAATTCATGAAATTTAGAATTTGTGCATAGATTTGTGAAATTTCGAGTTCCTTCCCGAATTTTCGAAGCCAACGTAATTCCAAATTCCCACATTTCAAAATCCTCCAATCCTTTCGGTCCATTGTTCAGACTTTTTTTTACCAAGGATTTTGGTTGGACTTGTAACAATAAAATTTAGTCAGAAAATAACGGTTGGACGATAACGAGCTGTAAAAAAAAAACTGAATGTTGAACGATTAATAAAATTTGATGAATAAATGGCGTTTGGAAGAGCGTAGAATTTCAAGAGAAAGGGAACACGAGCAGCTAGGCTCGAGGAACAAAAGTATCGTTCGTTCGTTTTCAAGGTCCACGAAGGAGAGAGAGGGGGGGGGGGGGGGCGAGAAAAAGAAACATAAAGAGAGCGAAGAGAGACCGGATGCCCTGAGCTCTTTTCGAATCTCTCAAAAGGTCCAGGCTACGTAATTTTTAGCCGAGATTTGATGGCGTTTATTACCCTTCTTCATATCGGGTTTTCGGGAATCTTGACTGCCGTTGTTCCTTTTTTTTTTTCTTCAGCAAAGACGACTCCAAAGTATCGGATTTCTCGAGAGGTTATTTTCGGCTAAATTGCACGTAAAGTCTGAGCCCGAAAAGCGCGAAAAAAGGATAAACGAGGGAAAAATGTATTGAAAAATCTTCGAAAAATGTGACTTTTTACAAAAGTAATTTTGGTTCAGTAAAAATAAGCTTGAAAAATGGTTTTCATAGTATTGATTTTTTCGAAATTAACATTCATTCGGTTGCTCAATTCGCTCGTAAGTGACGGAATTGTGCAAACGCTTCCGAACGTGTTGAAACTCCTAATTGAATTGTTTCTAAAACGGAGAAATTGAACGAATAAATAACTCTTAAAATTCATCATGAGGGATCGCGAGCCCGAAAATTGAGGCAGCTAAGAGCACGCATTGTTTCAATATTCGAATGCCGAAGTGAGGAGTGAAAATTAGGCACAAATTTTTGTGTACAAACACATTCGACACGGTTGCTCGCTCCGCGATTGTTCAAATTCTCTGAGCGTGAATTATTCGCGTCCTTCTATCGAAGCAGAGTGCCTCGTAATTCGTGATTTTCACGTTCAAGTAACCCGTCGAAAGAAAAACGTAACGAATTGAATAAAAAACGAAGAAAAGAAACGGTCTCGTCAGATCTGGGACTGGATTACCCACGGCGTGGTGAAATTTCTATTGCATTTTTAAGAAAAGTCGTTCCAGAGGTCAATCCTTCAAGGTGAAAAGATTCCTCGATTATTTTTCAAGTGAATTTACGTTTTCTTAGACTGAAATTCGACTTTTGGGTTCTTCCTTCACCATTTTGACGTCGTTGCATCGATTTTGGCAAAATCGTAAGAATTTTGGGGTCTGCAAGTCCCCTTTGAATTTCGGGGGAAGGCGAACGTGCGCGGATGCCTCAATGAGTGATAAACGACGCTGAGTCATAAAAATTCTGCCTCGTCTCGGAGCGAGTGTCACTGACTTTTCATTATTTTTTTCGTCAGCATCGTGTCTCTGTCAGCGGAAAATCCTCGAATCTGAAGACAAAGTCGCCTGAGTTTTTCGGTAAAAGTGTTCGAAAATGAAGAAAAAGTGAGAGGTTCGAGTCGAGAGGTGCACCAATGCGGACAATAAAAAGTTAAACGCTCGTTCGGTGCGAGTGCTTGACCTCGAAATTGCATGGGCGGGTTCTTGAGTCAGAGCTATTTTCGTGTTACAAAATTGTTCGGAATGGCTCAGAAATAAAAAGATCCATTATGATGCGAATCTCGTGATTATTATTCGAATCAATTTTCAACTGCGACGTGGCAAAACATTTTTTTTCACTATCGTCTCCATTTTTTCGATTCTACAATATTTTTGCACAAAAACGTCGATTTTCGAAACTCATAATCGACTCGAAAAGCTGCGAGACTCGTCGCTTTGGACGCTGGAAAAAAAATTCTCGGGTGTGACGTGTCCCAAGTTTTGTGTAGTAAAAATAGTCGCTGGGCGCGTTGGGGGATTGAAAATACGCAACAAAATGACTCACAAAGACGAACGGTATCGAATGTCCACAACAGGGAAGGCTTTCGATTACCGATCGATAAGACTTTTTTTATTATTATTATTATTTTTTCACCAATGACTCATCGATAAGGGCTTCTTAGCTGAAAGTTCCAGTTTTCAAACTTCAAGCATGAGTTCTCGAACGAAAAGCGAAGAAAGATGAAAAAATAGCGCGGCGGAGAAATATTGAACGAAAGGATTAACCTTTTAACGCGTATTGGCAAAGAGCGCTCGAGAGAGAAAGAACCTTCGCAGCACAGCAAAGTGCTGAGAGAGTTATCGCTCCGTTGCGAAGCCTGCTCGATTAATTTATCTTTGCACGTTTTCGTACATGGGACGTTCCATGGAAAATCAGCAGCATTATTCATGATGGAAAAAACGTGAAATTTTGATGGTTTTCGGTCCGAATGAGCTACGAGAATTCGGCTTATTTCGAAAACAATTGTTTTTTTTTTTAGGTAAAATATAAAGGGAAAATGGGTAAATGAATAAACGGTTTTGCAAATAAAAATCGAAGGGGAAGAAGCAGGATAAAGTGAACGATGGAAACTCATAAGAGCGTTGCAAATTCTTGGAGCAATAAAAATAAAAGGCAACAATAGAGTGGAGTCGAGTTAAGAGCACGAGTACTAACTAAGTAGCGAGGCTCGATAATAATAATAATAATAATAACAATTAACGAGGAACTGCAAGTAGCGTTAAATCTACGAGACGAAAGAGCGATTTCGAAAGCCTCGCTCCGTCTTGACCATCGCTCGTATCCACCGCAGCAACGAGACTTTCCTTTTAAACTCTGCTTTTAAGGAGAGTTTATTCGAAGGGGATTTAAATTCCTGTGGAATTTCGTTCCGGAGTGGGATCGAGGAATTTCAAAAAATCGTTATTTATTGAAGATTTGAAAATCCGCAACGTCAGGATGCCACGAAAGAACGTTTTTGATTGATCACTGAAAGCGAATCGTAGATTTCCACAACGTACGATCGAAAACCAACAGTTTTGACGTTTGGCGTCAGAGTCGCTTGAGCCTCGCACGAGCGTAGAGCAAAAGAGAAAAAAGGCAGAAACGCTCGGAGATATTGTGACGAATCGCAGAGAAAAATAACGAAAAATTCTCACATTTATCTGGGAAAAAAATCAACAAGAAAGATGATCTTGCCTCGCGCGTATTCGCCAGTTCATACGAGCGTCGTTTCCACGTGGAGCTCCGAACGTGCAATACGAGTCGTGTGCTTCTGTGGCTGGGAGCGGATACACGAGCACCGGAAGTCCCTCTCGATAATGGCCGAGAAGGCAGCGAGGAACGATAAAGGGTTGGGGGGCCACAGAAATAAAAAGGGAGAGAAAGAAATAAAAGGGAAAGAATATAAAAAATAAAAAAGTCTCGAAAGAATGAGAAGGAACGGAGGGAAAGGGAAAGAGGAGCTTTGACACATTCATAAGGTTAATATAACACGCACTTCGTGTTATCTCGTAATATGGGTGTTTGTTGAAACAGGACGTCGCTCTCTGACCGACCGGAAATGCCTCTCAAAGCTCAACGCGAATTTTCATGCACGCAAACACGAGGATAAAAATGTTCTTATCACTCGACGAAAATCAATTGATTATTCGATTTAACGATGATTCAATTCTGTTCGACTCGTGGATTTATCAAGGACGCCAAAAGTTTCAATGTTTTTAAAGAATCAAAAAAAAAGTTTTTTTTCCACCTCAAAGCTTCGTACTTTCTCGCATTCGAAATATGATTCCATCAAAAAAGTGTGCGGTATCGCGCGATGTTATCGCCTCGGCGGGAGCAGACGACACTCCGTAAATTGGCCACGTGACACGCTCGTAATACAATCGTAATCGAAGCGAGATAAACGAAACTCTCGTTGGGCAATTGCACCGGAACTTTCGATAAAAACTCATCCTTCGAGCGTCATTTAAAATTTCGTTAATCAAAAAAGTTTCATTGTACGTTTGACCGAAATAAAATAACCAAAGCAATAACCAAAGAGCGTGACTTTATTTAGGAGGAAGACGAAGATTATTTGGTCGCGAGCCAGGCGACTGAAAAATCGAGCTGAGTGAAAAAATTATCGAATTTTCCGACGAGTCGAAAGCCCAGCCTGTTAATTCGTTCTCAAAAAAGTGTAATCAAAGTGAAATTTGAAAAGCCATTAAAACTCGTTAAAAACCGGATTGCTAAAGTTGAAATAAACCTATGAAAAACTTTCATAACTTTCATCAATCTCCCTCCATTTTCCGGGCGACGCGTGTGCCCCCGAGAGCAGCATCAAAAAAGCAGCTTCATTAGTAGATTGGATGAGACGAAAAAACGTCAATTGCACGGTAATGAGGGGCGCGAGACGAGATTACCGAAAAGCGAAAATTCTTTAATCGATCTTCAAGCACTGGAATCGTAGCCGTCTATCACAGTTAAAAAAATAAAATAAATAAAACTAAAAACAAAAACAAAAGCAAAGAAAAAAGAAAGAAAAAAAAAGAGTGAAAATCAATTTGACAGGACGTCGCAAGGCGCGCGGTCTCCAAACTGAGAATAATACGCGAGTATTTGGCCGGCCCACGTGTAGCTCGTTACGAAAGTTTCTCGTACCGGTTTTGTTTACGATTTTTTAAGTGGTGTATCGGGAATTGCACACGTTGACACAGGTCCGCAATAATGGAAGAAGGAAAAACAAACAAAGGAAGAGAGAGACGGGGAGAGAGTCGTGGATGACGGGGGAAGAGAAACGCTTTGCAAATCGTGTGATGAAAAAATGTGTACACATGTACAGCAGAACATGCGCGCGAGCAAGTATTAAAGAAACATTTGTCAAGAGTCGAAACGGTTCTCGTGTTACTCGCTTTGTGTTTTGAATATTGAGCGCGTTGAGCTTTGAATTCCTCGTAAACTGGCACTGTGTACAACACGCGCACGCGGACCGAGGCACAACCTCGTTTATCACCTTCGGTTATTCTTTCGCACGTTTGTCAACCGCTCTGACGCTTCTTACGTGTATCGAACTCGCGCATCCGTGGGCCTGCGTGTCTGCATTAATAGACGAGAACTTTTTCCTTCGCATCGTGAAACGTGCCGAAGAAAGTGAAAGAAATTTTTCTCTGGGCACGGGGGAGGG
This sequence comes from Venturia canescens, assembly GCF_019457755.1. NCBI lineage: Eukaryota > Metazoa > Arthropoda > Insecta > Hymenoptera > Ichneumonidae > Venturia > Venturia canescens. Next base: position 9,111,081 of record NC_057425.1, read on the forward strand.
GCTCAAGTCGGAAGTAAACTCGACTCGAACGTCAGGAAAATCCGTGCGCAGTCACTCTCTGAATACACGACGGTTTACGAGCTATGATTTTTTAACTGATCTAATTTCATTGCGAAACTCGTACGAAACGTCATTTATCGAGAATTCATCGTTCCATTCGACGTTTTATGCGTTAACAGCGTACGAGGCTCGCTATTTTTAATAAATTTCATGGGTTTCCGGTATCCACGTTTTATTTGCAATAAACAAACGAAGAGGAACAAAATTATTGGGGGCTTAGTAAAATTTCATTTTTTTCTGCCTAGTTTTTTTGGTGCTAAGAAATAGAAATTTGGTCAAAGAAACTCGTTCAGTCGGACGGAAATGTGGTGGATTAGACTTTTTTTTGGTGGACGAAAAGCACCAGTTTGGCATTTGAAAAAAAAAAAATTCGATCCATTAAACTTTCGTTTGAAAGAGTAGATTTTTAAATAAAAACACGAATTTATCAGCAATGCCGTCGGTGTGAAAAAAGATGAAGGAACGTTCGTGCAGCGAAATATTGCCGGAGGAATTTCAGCTCGCGGAGTTTAAAAGAAAACATTGTAAAGTAGATAAAAATGGGACACACGCTACCTTCTGTTTTTCACGTTTCCTCCGAATGATGAGCCCGTCGTTTTCGATGTAATCAGGCACGTCTTTGCGATTACTAAAGTTGAAAACCATGGTATTGTTGGGAGTATTCCAGTGCTTTGAGTCCCACAGACCGCCGCCTCCGGTGGCGGGAGGGTTGCCGGTGCCGGTGGCGGCGGGGGATCCGGTAATTTTTTTCGGGGGCGTAATTTCATCGGCGGTTTTAAGGCTGACGACGACTTTGGTGGGTTGTTCGATGCTTTTGACGCGATTGATGAGGTTCTTTTCGAGCTCGCGATTGCTCAGATTTTGTTGGGATTGTTGAGTCTTGGTGGAGACGAGGGGGCGAATTATGCCGATTTGTTTTTGCGGAGGTGAAACATCGGTTTTGTGGTGTTTCATTATTTTCGAGGAAATATCGTTCGCCGTTGAGTGGGAGGGGCTCGGGGAAGATTTGACGAGCCCTAAGCTCGAAATAGCGCCGATGGGTTTGGCGTATTCGGATTGCGCGGTCGACGTTTTCTCCAAGGATTTCGGCTCAGGGCTGCTCTCCGGCTCCGAAAGCTCGCTCAGTCTCGCGGGAACGTCTTCGTTCATAGAGTCGATGGAAATCGGCGAGGAACACGAGGAAACAGCGTCGAGCGGCGGCGTGGGTGACGCCATTTTAACGACTCGCGATATCGCGCTCGCTTCACCGTTGCTGCTGCTCGTCGGCGAGCACGAAGTTTCGGACTTTTGACCGTTGTGCGGGAGGACGGCGAGGGGGCCGGTGACGTTCACACCCGGCAGATAAGTCTTCCCGATCGAGGATTTATCGCCGAAATTGTACTGCATCGTGATACCGGCTTTGCTAATATTATCCAGAGCCAATTTCGATATCGTTCGCGAGCCATCGACAGTTTCGCTCGGAGTTTCGGAGGAAATCGACGAGGGAGCCGGCTCCGGGGGGTCGGAGGTATTCGATTCTCGGCGAGGTCGATCCTCGAGGATTTCGAGGTGTCCGGGCGGCTCCTCGAGGCTGGAACTCTTCTCCCTGGTGTCTTCCTCGGGCCGCGGTGACGTTGCTTTGGAGACTTCCGGTGGGGAAATCTGCCAGGACGATTCCCTGATGGGGCTCGTCGCGCACGGCGGACTCGGAGGGGTCGAGTGCTGTCTGGGCGCCTCCCTCTTGGGCGAGACGGGCGATGGACTCGCGTTGACGGGCACCGGGGGCGAGGATATCCTCGGGGAAGAGACCGGGGTGACGGGAGGCGATTTGACGAGATTCTCGTTGCTCCTGCTGAGCTTGGTGGCGAGCGAAGGCTCGGGGCTCGGGGAGGGTGAGAATTTGAGCTTAAAACTAGGCTCCGGGGAGCCCGAGGGCGAGTAAGATTTTTCGATCTGTTGAAACTTACTGACTACGCTAGAAACCGATTGGACGATCGGTTCGGTGACGACACCCTCGCGCTTGTACTCTTCGTTCTCCGCTTGCTCAATTATCTCGGCGGTGGGTTTACCGGTGAGTAGAAATTTCTTCGGTGACGTTGATAATTTGTTGTTACCGTTTACGAATGGTTTGGGCTGGATGGGAGGCTTCGGCACGACTTTTTTCATCGTCTGCGCTTTGTAAGTGTCGTTGATGGTTTTGAAGGTGGCCACTTTGACAGCGACTTCACCTTTGGGCTTGAACTTTTTGACGGAACCCTCGAAGAGTCTCATCGTCGTTTTGACTAGATCAGGCGGCGGCCTTTCGGTCTCAGCGAGCAGGGGCTTTATTCGTTTCGGTTTGTTTATAGCTTTGGGCCGATCGGGATCGAGCAAACGGCTCTCGATTTTGACGGACGTACGGTCGATGAGGACGATGTGATCGTTCGCGGTTTCTTGCCTCAGGGCGCTCACTCGATTGGCCTCCTCATTTATTAACGGGGCGTTATATCTCATGAGCGTTTCGACGCTCCGCGCTCGCTTCATCGAGTCGTTACCACGCGTCGCGTTTCTGTACCGATCGGTTTTAACCGCGACCCCGGCGGGGGTTGTTCTTTTGGCATATTTACGGGTCGTCTTGTCGCTCTGCTCGTCGTCGCAGTCCAACAGATCCTCGAGGCTCGCTGCCCGCCTGAATCTTTGAACGGTGACGCGACTTTTGTTCATTTCCCGGAGGGTTAGATTGAGATATTTGCTCTTCAAGCGGTTCACGATACCGGGACCGTACTGCAGTTCCTCGGAACTGTCACTCTCGCACTCGTCACCTACGACTTTACCGTTCGACGACTGGAGACTCGTGTCCTTCCGATTTTTTCTCCCTTCGCTCGGATAAAGGCAAACACTTCCGTCCATTTTTCGTATTATTCTCGTAGCAATTCCACCACCACTGTCACCATTGTCACAATCTTGTTCGCGATTGTTGATCGCTCGCTTCAAGCTTCCGTTGTTAGTGTAATTCCTCATGTTGTTTTCGTCACCGTTTTCGTAATTGTTATCAAACTCGACGCGCTCGATAACGGGGGTTATTAAAATCGCGTGATTGTTTCTCGTTGATGAATTATTGTTAAAACTCGTAGCATCCTCCGAGGACGGACAGAACGACGAAGCGTCCGTATCGAGGCGCATGTTGCACACGACTGACGGCGGCGAAAGACTGAGGCTACTTTCCTCGTGACTCGCGCCACTGGAAGCGGACTGGTTCAGCCTTTCGCCGCCGGTCGGTCCTCCGGCGCTGGGGGAGGCGATTCCCTCGCGCGTACAAGTGGCGCCACACGACGCTTGACAGGACAACTTGGTCGTTGATCCTCCGAGCTGTTGAGCGCGATTGCACGTCGTCGAGTGCTCGGTGCAACTGCCAATATTGTCGGCAACTCGTGGTGATGTTCTTGACGTCAAAACGCACGATGCACCGACGACGCTGTGTTGTTCTTCAACGCTGCTGCAGGTTAAACGTTCGACTACCGGCTCGCCGCCGCTCGCTGTTAACGTATCATTGACGTTCCCCGCTGCTGACAATTGGCCCGAAACCGCTGAACACAATTTAGCACTTGCACCGTTGCTCGTCAATACTTTGTTTTGTTGCCTTCGACGCTGAATCAAATCTCTCTTCCACTGCGGCACTGCCGTGCTGCTGCACTCTGCGCTACCGTTTGCGGAAGCCATGTTTCTTTTTATTCCCCCTTTCACACAACAGAGACGTCTGCTCGTTTTTTATTTCCTCCAAAATTTCAAGACAAACACTGATAGTCGTTGGGAGACGCGAGGTCTCATCTGTTAAGACACTTTTGCACGACACTGCATTTCGAAAAAACACTCGCTCCTCACGCCACTCCGGTCTCAAAGTTTCGCTTGTGTCTCTGTGTGTTGTGTGTGTGTGTGTGTGTGCGCGCGCGTGTGAATTTTACATTCAACTGAAATCGTGACAAAGTTTTATGTTTTTACGAGACGTAGCCGCGCCGGTCGACGCACTTAATCAAAAACAAAACAACATGAGCAAACAATAAACTTTGAGGAACGAGAAGAAATACGCGAAGAGATAGACCGGGCGGCGCGCAATGGAAAATGAAAGGGAGACACACCTGTCACGAACTCATGTGTGAAAAAGAGCGAGAGAGAGAGAAAGGGATAGGACGAAGAAAAAATACACGAAACGTTTAACGAATGTTGCTTCGTTGCGAAGTTACGGGGACTCGCACAAGAAAAAACAACCCGTTTTTTCTTCCAAGGGGACACACACTCACACACATTCACACACGAGATATATAACACACACACGAGCACACGGAAAACATACACGCAAGGGACGCAATGGGAGATTTTTGGAGGCCGGGTCGCACGATTCGGGCTCTCCCTTGCGTCCAAACCCGACGTGTAAACCCGAGACTTCGACTCTCCGCTCGGAGCACAACGGCGCTAAGCGCTGTACCGCCGATTGCCCTCTCTATTCTCCGTCTCTCTCTCTCTCTAACCCACGTCGACCCCTTCTTTCTTCTTCTATCTCCCACTCCCTTCTCACCGCGCCACCGCCCCCCTCCTTCCCGCCATTCGCACACCCGACGCGAACCATAGTGGGGAAAGCCTCGCCGCATGGCGCGCGCGAACCAGTATACAGACTCGTCTCGAACCTCCTAACAAAATTTTCTTTCCCTCTTGCCGTTCCTCGCGCCCCTCCCCTCGCTCTTTCTCTCTCACCCTATCTCGAAAACTAAACACAACTCGATCGATTTCGAACTTCGTCACGTTCATTCTCAACACTTCCTTGTTGCATCGGGGAAAAAAACATTTTCTCCGCGTATTTTCTACTGCAGTGAACCTTATTCATATACTTTGGTGATTTTATTGGAACGTTCACGGACATAAACGATTTTGTCATACAATCGGCGTTGATGGAAATTTCAATAAGTTTTTGCCGATCGCCATTAAAAAATTTCGTAACCAAGAAAAATATGGGACAAAATTCAATCGTCTTGGATCTTCCAAACGTTATTTTACGATGTCAATTTTTTGCGTAAAAAATGTAAATAAACATTTTTCAGGTATAAATTCAATTTTATTTTGCCTGAGACTATTTTGATTTTCCGATTCCCTCATCGGACCGCGATATCATTCAGGCTCTCTAAGAGTTGATATTCCTGGAACACTATAGAAATTGAATTTTTTTATTTTGAATTTACGTGTGAAGGAATTTGAAAACTCAAATTGAATTTCTAATATTTAAACAAAAAATATGTCCATTCCTAAAAGACGTTTCATTACGGGACGATCGAACGATTTCTCGAAAAAATTTGCGTTTCCACATCAAATTCTACATGCTTCTCCTGAAATCGTTTCCTCCCCCACCACCCTACGATTAACTCGTTCGCGTTGAGCGACCCCTTCGCGACTGTGGCGCTCCTCCGTTCCTACTCTTTTTTTTCCCCTTTTGCCGATTCTCTCTCTCTCTCTCTCTCCTCTCGAGTCTTTTGCCTCGACAACGCATTGGACTTGACGTCAGGACTCGGAGCTTTGCGAACCCACTGACGTTTTCTAACGAGTGTGTTACGTATGAGATATCTATACGACGAAAATGGCACATCGCCTGGATAAACTCTTTCGAGTGAGTCGAAGCACCAGCCCAGCCAGGAAGTCGAAACCACTACGGCAAGGCTCTGACAGACCGGGCTCTCGATCCGCAAATCCCAGTGACGTTTCGACCCGCGTTTTATATATACGAATCACTATATCCGCTCTAAACAACGTGGGGAGCAACGCGACCCTCTCCCACGTAGATTGATTGAAAATAAAAAGTCTCTTTTCGCACTATGCGCTACTGAACCGGGATCCCAAACAAAAGGAGACTCAAACAAATGTTTCTCCGGGGCGTCGGAAGCTTTAACACTTACATAAAATTCAATTTTTTTGTCCAATGGATTTTAACCCTCGTGCGTCATAAGCAATTCGCTCGCGTTTTTCTTTTTTTTTTTTTTATTCCGTTTTTAATTCTTTTTGACGTGTGACGGAGGATCATGTTCATTTTTCTCGAATAATTTATCTTCCGTTTCAAAATCACTCCGTAAAAGCCATTTTTTAAGGATCGTTCATTAACATTCTCAATATGCGGAGGATGAATTTTTTTGGTACCGTAAAAATGGATTTCGAAGTCCTGACAAATACGAAGGTTACTCATCGATGCTTTGGACACTGAAATATGATTTCTGAGTGAATGAGGATTATTTTGATGGTTTTTTATGTGAAATTTTAAAATATTGAAAATTTTTAATAAAAGAAACACGAACGATGTTTGGATAATTGAAATTTTTTATTGTTCCAACGTATCGAGTGTTCGAATTTCGAATTTGTGGCGAATCAATGGGGACCCATCGAAACGCGTGCATTGCGCGCATAACTCGAGAGCACGAGCCGAACGACGAGATAACGCGTTGTGCGACGAGCGAGGGCTTTACGAAATAGTTCGCTTCCTGCGAGTCACCGGACGAATTAGAGCGTGTGAAAAATTGACGAGTGAACACGTGACCCTGAAATGACCTCTGGAAATGTCGGAGGATGATACGCAGTGTATTGTATTGTACTTTCGGAACAATCAATTCCGTTGGATTCTGGAACGGAGGCGAGTAAGAAAGAAAATAATCTGATTTTCGATAACGCGCGCGACGAACTCTTGCGGCGGTCGCCCGAAATTACTTTGCGAACGCGCTTATGATGTTTCGCCACGCCCCACTTCGACTTCACCCTCTCCCTCGTCGCTCGCTCTTTTCTCGATTGTACACTCTTTCCTCGTCACTCGGAGACTCCCGGAGCTGCCCGAAGGCCTCGTCCTCGTCCTTCGCGCCCTTTCACTTTCGTCTCTCGTGGCCTACAGATGAAATTCATGAAATATGTATACCCCTTCGTATACATACACGTTGAGGTTATTTCGCTCTCGCCAACGTCCACAAGTGAGATTAAAAAGTAAAAAGAGACAAAGAGAAAAAAACGCGGACGGGATTCCAGGTGCATTGCGTGCTAGCATTTACCTGACTTCAATGCTCCAACCCGTTTCGAGAGTGTTTGCTTAGGCCGTGTCTATTTATAGATTGTATCCCCGCGAGTTGAAGAATTCGCGAATTAACATATTGTGTCTCTGAAATTTCGAAATCTGCAGTGAAAACATCCGAAAAAAAACTCGGCGCAGATCAAAATTTTGATATTTTTCAGCCCCACTAAATAAATCTGCGCAAACGACTTTCCCTTATCACGATCGCTGACAATCAGTGTTTTCAAACTTTCTTGAATAATGAACCGCTAAAACTTTGCTGTGCACAGATTTTCATCATCACGAAAAACAAACAAACGGAACGGCCAGCCTGAAAACTCACTGGAGACCTACTTCCCTCGGTCCATTAATATTTTTGTGTACCGTGAAAATAATTTGAATCTTAGAAAGTACGATCAAGCCTCATGCTCGAAATTGCTCTAAATCTTATTTTAAATCGTAAGCTTCGTATAAAACTACAAGAGGATTCCCGTCATCGGCCAACCGCGCGATCCAACGAGGGGAAAGTAGCGAAAAGGTTTTTAAGAGACACTATAAAATTGATGCTTCATCAGACAGACGAGAGTAATGTAGATCGCGCATATTTACCGAGACTAATCGACGTTGCGTTGGAAGAGGAGCCGAGACTTGGCGGTTTCAATTGAAATACAATTTCTCCAAAATGGATCCACGGAGGAGGATTTTTGAAATTTTTTCCATTCTCCACACAAGGTATCAGGAGCAAAATAAACTTTGTATTTTTTCGAATACCCCTTTCGATTTGAAAAAAATAAATAAATTTGTTCTCTTGCTCGCAACGACGTTGTTTCGCTCAATATGACAATTCTAACCTCTCCAACCGCTTAAAATTGTTCTTTCATCACATACGTGGTTTCGCTGTTTTTTTTTTATTGGTAAAAGTAGTGAAAGGTGTATCGGGCTAGCGATTTCAACAATCTTTACGTATCATCGTATCGAACGATCGATTATGCAAGTCTTCATCGCAGTTACATTTCCTCACTGCGGCGTGCAACTCGATATGCAACGATGAGTTTTGAAAAATATTTTTTTTTTTTGTCGTAATCACGTGAAATGATTCGTTTTATTAGATCCGAGCGAGAAAGAGCGCTCTTGCACTCGCAGGTCCCATTTTTCTGACAAACATATTCGAAAATTGTTGTTATCGCGTGATAAGAATAATAGTTATTTTAGAAACGTACGATATATTCGTGCTGAGGTTCTGGCAGAAACAACAATTTTTAGTTAAACCACGGAAATTTGAAGATTAAATGAGAGAAAAAATGATCTTCGAGTAGCTCGAAAGATAAACCCGCTCTGCCGCTGCTTCGTATTGACATCGGACAACACGTTATTGGCTCATCATCCGCAGTTCTCGGAATAAGCAGATTGCCGATTCGCCAGAACCGATGATTTCCAGCCAATCGCAACTGCCATCCTAGACTCAAAGACGCACGAAAAAATGCGACTTTAAAATCCGCTCATTCGTTGACGCAATTCGATAGATTTTGAAATGTCATCGATGTTGAGTTTTCTTCAAATAGTTCCACTGGAATTATACTGTTTCTACACATATAAAAATTGAGGTTTGGAAAGGATAAATAGAGGAGGGGGGAGTGTTGTTCAGAAACGCCGGTATAAAAAAAAATATGGCCGCTCCACGTTTACTTATAACGACGCGAACCGAACCTGTTCAACCACGAACCGGTTTCAAACTAGTTTTCCTTTGCTTTTTCGACACGTACGTACCGATTTTCACCATGTTTACGACGACTTAACGCATATTCATTCGTTTCTACTTCGTTCTGGAGAATATCATGCCACAGAGCCAAATGAATGGTAAGATATTCATTTTTTCAAATTTGTTTTGTCCGGTAATTCATTTGTTCGAGCAACACAAGTGCTTTTCGACACCATAAACTTCAAAAAGTGTAACACGAAAATTTTTTGCAAGTTCACATGGAGACGAAATTTTTTATAACTGGGGCTCACACATTCTTGTCAAAATTCCATTCTGTTTGGCCTGCCAGATAGCTCTTCCATTAATGTTATAGTAGTAGTGTGTCAAAACTTTATCTTTTTTAACTGGATTAAAAAAAGATTGATTATCCTGTCAGAATAAGGCCAGTTTTGGAGGGTCGTTAGAAAGAATTTTTAAGAGTAATTTTTAAGACATGTCATCATACAAGTCTCCAAAGTCATCCAAAGAGATGTAAATTTTTCAGCATTGAAATGTTCAGAGGATGAATCATCGATGCATACAATAGATTTTTCTCTACAAGAAGTTTGTAGAATTCTAGAAATATTTTCAGTGTCAAACTATTTCAAGAAAACAATAAAATTCTGGGTGATTCAGTAATCTTGGAATTTAATATTCATTTTTTAAAATTGTGAATCTTCGGACTTGCAGGAAAAAGATTGTGTGCGGTTTGAATTCAATGGGAAAAAAATTTGTACCAAGCTTTGTCTTTTGTCTATATTAAATGTTAACAGCTGAGTGATATCCAACAAATAATTACAGGAGATCCAGAGACTGAGATAGAAATCAAAGTAGAGCCGTCACTTCAAAATTATGTTGAAGAAAACGACATGGATTTCCCAGGTTATGACAAGAGTCCTTCGACGCAGGCAAATATCAACATGGAATCGTCTTCATGGACGAGCCATGCAACAACATGTCTCATAAATCAGTACAAAAGGTTTCATTCTATGGTGGGGCAAACTGCGAGATTGAGAAGTCGGAGAGAAATGTATGAGATAATTTCTCTCGAGATGCAGAAGCATGGCTATGCTTTCAGTCCACAGAAATGCGAGAATAAGTGGAAAGTTCTCGAAAGAAAGTACAAGAATCTCATTTTTAGAGAACGATTGAAAAAACCTGGCAGAATCAAACACTACGGTCATTGGGAACACAGGAGAGCGCTGGATGAAATTTTCCATGAAACTAGGAGCCAATTCTATTTGGATGAAAAAGATTCACCAGTGCCCAGCAGTGCCATCAGATTGGTTCAACAACCTGTTACTGAAACCGATTTAAAAACCAAAGAAAATGAAGTTGACACCGCATTGACAAGTAATCCAGCGGAAACACCAAAAAGTAGAGACCCGTTTGCTATTTTTCAAACCCTTCTTATTGCTATGAATAAAAATATTGCCATCGCAGAAGCGAATAGTGAACGGAGACACAGAGAAAGAATGGTTCTTAAACAAGCAAAGCTTGAGATACAAAGAAAAATGTTAGAATTGAAGGAACAAAAAGTAGCCTGTAAAAAGTCAAAGAAACTAATCAAGTAATGAACTTCTTCTAAGTCATCATTTGACGTCGCCTTTCAACCAAGATGCATTACTATGCCAAATACGTATTAAAATATTCCTCGTAAGGTTCGACTGGTAGGTTCGACGAGCTCGTAGACACGTCAAATACGTTTAATAGAAAAATCTGTGATTTGTAAACCTACGCTATTCACGTTCAAATAAAGAATATTTTTACTAATGTTTTTATTTTTTCGTATCGTGAATTTCCTTTGCACCTGCCAATTCATACGTTGAAACTCATTTGGGGAAAACAAAAGTTATTATTGTATAATCCAATGAAACAAGACTTGTCAAGATGAGAAGCAAACGAAAGAATTTTCAATACAACGTAAAATGAATTTCAATAAAATTGCATGATTTTTCTTTGAACTCAAAATTCATGAAAGAAAATGAGGATTGTTGTTTGTTCATCATTCTACTAGCTTATGTGACAAACACTCTCGTAAGGAAGCTTTAGTCTGAAAATTTTGTAACTTTTGTGATAATAATAGTAATATTTTCAATAAAGTTCCGAAAATATTCCAACAGGTCGATGTACGTTTTAATTGAATCTATTGAAAAAACGAAATTCGATGAACATGGAAAAATTTACCGTAAAAGTACCGAAAGACGAATAACGACTATTTTCGAAAAATGTTCAAATGCCTGATTTGTCGGACGGAATTCGATGAGTTCCAGCCAATCGCAGGGTTTTGTTATTCCAGCGAGGCAGGCGCACAAAGAAGTGTTGAAAATCTGCACTGGGCGCATTCGCAATACGGCTTATTACGTTTATTACGAACGGCAACCTGTCTGAGGGCATAACCTCAAAAGTAACAGAAGTAAACATCCCAGAATTCTACTGTTGGGTCGTGTATGAACAAAAAGTTCATTATTCGCAAAAATGCAAAATTTAAAAAAATTGAATGAACGAGTTTACCGAACTTCCTGCAAAACCGCAGCAGCGATCATAACTTATTATGGTGAATGAATACGAAGAGAAACTAACAAAAGATCGTCGAAGTTTTTCGACGGAAGCATTTTCGCAAGTAAAAACAAAAATATAATTTTTTTTTCAGAGGGCGAAAAACAAGAAACCATGTTAGCGGAGCTTCGAGAACAAATTGTAGCAACTTGTAGTGTTGAAGAAGTCATAACCACTGCTGCAAAAATATCCAGTGAAATTTCTCAGCATAATTCCTCCTCGCGAAAATCGAAGAACCCGAAAAATGAAAAACAATGTTTGAAGGTAATTCAACTATGAAGAAATTTTGTTGCAAATAAATAAAAAATTGGAAATTTCCTACATGACACTCGTTTATGAAGAATTACTTTTAGGAATCAATAACGGTTGCTACCAAGTCCATCTAAATATTGGCCACGTTGTTGCAAAATGCTACAAGTTGCTCTTGATCATAAAACAAAATCTTTTGTGCCTGTGCCATCGATAGATTTATTAAATTGTTCAAAATATTCAACGAATTGATATTTTTCAATGAACTTTGATCTAAGAGCCAAAATTACTGACACGTATAACAAACGGATGATTACGTTTCTATTAATTTCCAGATATACAAAGACAAAATCGCGAGCATCGAACCGGACCCATCAAAAAATATGTACCTCCAAGAGTTTGATCGAGTAGTAAGGTCGCTTAAAACAGGTAAAATGAAATCATAAAATTCTTCAAATTAGAAAGTCTAGAAACGAATCAGCTAAGTAACAAAAATTTATGAATTCTAGAGGTAGCGCCGTTAATTAATTGAACCAGTTTTTGGATTGAATTATTCGATGAAGTATGACATTGAAATTCTCAGACTTGAGGCTAATATTTTTGACATATAATTTTTTTTTCTTCTCAGAGTTGAACGGTTCAACCATCGAGGCTGATGGGGACGATGACGAGGGAATACAGCTGACTCGAGATCCTGTCAATGTCATTGATCCTGTGTCCAAAACTCGCATGACCGATCCAATGAGAAATCTCAAGTGTTCTCACGTTTACGATAGCAAGAGCGTCAAGGCTCTGCTCGCACAGAGTGCTGGTGCAAGGTATTTTTTTATTTTCCTATATTTTTTCTTTTTTGAAACCTCTTTCTAGTATGTTTCTTATAAGGTTAGCTATGTTGGGACTCTGATAAAGATTTTCATGATAACTCTGATGTCTGCGACCAGATTTTCATTTAATTTGACGTTTTGTTCATTATAACGTCAAAGTTCTCGAAAATACTATTTAAATTCAATCGGTATGAATAATTACCTTTTCAGATGCCCAGTGCCTGGGTGTAAATCCACAGAATTCTTAGCTATGGAAAACATGGTACCAGATTTAGTAACGAAAATCTATTTGGAGCGGCATCCAGTTGAAGAGGAGTCATAAGAGTAGGAAGCACCGGTAAAAAGTGACGAATCGCTGCCAAGACGTTTTTTCCGTTGACGGTCAGAGTTCAGCGTTTACACGCGTCACCGCTCATTCTAACTGATCAAATGTTTCAAACGTGACGACGGAGTCACCGTCGCCATTGGCATCGATTTTGGCGACTTGTCAAAATTGATGCTACCACAGACGAAGAGAAGAAAAAACATGTTTCTAAGCCATCCAAACAAGAAAGCCAAGCTTGATTTTTTCAAAATCTTCGTGTATTATGAAAAGCCTGTGATCTTTTGATAATAAATTAACATAGTTTTTTGGAACAAAAGATTTTTTTACTAAAAAACTTCTTCAAGATTCCACTTTTTTTTTTACTAACGTTTTCAATTCAAATGATTTTTTAAGCAATTCCGAAATCCGTTCTTTCGAAGACAAAATACGTAACAGAAAAATCAAATTTCCAGTCTCGTCAGATTCAAATTCGAAATTCAGATTATTTATCAGGAATTTGACAGAGAAAAAAGCGAAATTGCTGGCAATAGACAAAACGTGTGAAAGAATAAAACAAAAGAGTTGCGTTTTGCAGCGAATTTCCGATCGTGCAAGAAAAAAAAAACTATTTCAAAACGTCACTCAATTTGATAGAGATATTAGAAAAGGAATTTTGAATGATATTTGGGTGGAAAGAAATGACGTTGATACTCGTGCTATGTTTGTACTACGAATCTTATTGATGTTGGTCATCACAGGTGAACATTACTGGACTCGTTCAGTGCACAGTCGTAAGCTTTTCGGCGAGGATTCATTAATGAGAGGGGGATACGAAGACGAGGGCGAAATGTGGAACGACGCGTATTTCGATAGAATTTTTGGATTGGATCTCAACCCGATGGACGATTCACCGCTAGGAAGCGACGACGAAGACGACGGCAAGGGAGCGGACGAGAAACACGACGAGGAACATTCCCAAGAGGAGCCCGAGACGAAAGAGTCCGAAACGAAACCAGAAGAGAAGCCTGAATCGGAGAAGCCCGAATCGGAGAAGCCCGAATCGGAGAAGCCCGAATCGGAGAAGCCTGAATCGGAGAAGCCTGAATCGGAGAACCCCGAAACGAAGCCAGAAGTCGCGGAAGGTGAAAAAGCCCCCCCCGAGCCGGGAGATGCTGAAAAAGAGGATAAAATTGACGCTAAAATTGAAGAGAAGATCGACGAGAAAATCGATGAGAAAATCGAGGAAAAGCTCGATGAAAAATCCAACGAGGCTGAATCTGACGGAGATACGGAGGAGCAGAAAGACGAAGAGGTGGTGAATGACGAAGATTCGGATTCAAGTGACGATGGTTAGTATATCACATTCCAATTTCCTTTTTTTCCCTATTATTTCTAGCCGAGAAAACCCTGGAAACGACAATCTCGAAGAGAACGCCGAGCCAATCTTCTCCACGATTTGTACGACTCGAGTATTATCCGGGCTCCGCGATATTACTCGCGACATCATTACGTAAGGGCAGCCACCACCGAAGACGACGAAGACTGCGAAGATGAAACCAGCGAATCTCCAGAACCGATGGAGTATTCCAATTACGGTGAGAACATCTGAAAACTCCAATTTTCGAGATGCGAACAAATTTTACAACATTCCACCACCATTTTTTCCCTCATCCCCTCACTTTTTTATACATTTTTTAATTCAATATTATTCTTAGCTAGAATTACAGAGAATACGATGTGCCTAATACCCCATTTTTTTCTTATAAAAGAATTTTCTTATTTTTTAACTATTTTATAATTAACGTTACAATGTAATATTTTATTAACAATTGTTGCTATATTTTTTAAACGAATTTCAACAAATTCATCCGAATTCCGAATGAAAATGTTGACGAGACAAAATTGAAGTGAAAAAATAAAATTAAAATTTTTTCGATGTTTTTTCATCGTGAATTTTCATAAAATGATTTTTCGTTTTTTGTTTTTTTTTTCTTCCATTGCAGATTCTTCGGACAACGAACGAGGTTCCGGCACTTCGTTGCTCATGCGAGGAAATAATTTGATGGAAATTATGACTGTTTCGTGTTTCGTCTCATTGGTCGTTTGATGCCCCGTCGAGTTTCTCCTCGAAGAAAAACAATAATCGATTGTTCGTGAGAATTGATCGAACGCCACGATTTTCCGGACTCGGATTTCGCACTCGAATTCCGATCGGGCACGTGTGTGACAGTTTTTTATCGCGCGAGACTCCCGCTCACCTCGCCCTCTGTAGTTTCATATACTGATAATAAAAATGTGTGTATATAAATACGAGTTTTATAAATTCGATACAGCGAGTTGAGAAACGTCAACGCGAGGCCTGCACATATACCTTAATTTACGCTCTCGTATCATTGGAACGGTCCCGTCATTTTTTATATCGACGAGATTTCGTGGTTAAAGTGTAATCAGATCGTCGCAACAGCGATGACAAAATTCAGGGATGGGAGCAAATCAAACGTTGAGTCACTCGAGTTCGATGTTTGCAAACGTTTTTTTGACCTCGTCTGATCATTTTCGCATTCGCGTTATCGAATTCCAAATGAATTTTTTATTTACGTTCAAAGTCGTCGTCGATACTGAAATTCTGTAGGTTCATTTGAATCTGTATTCGAAGAGAACATTTTTATAGTCTATTCTCGGTGTCCGATCGAAAGAGAAAAAAAATGAAAACACCCGCTGCAGGTAAAACGCTGACCCGCATTACCCCAAACGGTAGGTCAGCGACCTCGGGCTCGAGACGAGTCGATGGAGCATCTCGCGTTCAAAAACGTCGAAACGTATCTTCGGCAATCAATCAAAATCCGTAGTCCACTGGGGGAATAAAAAAAACTTCCGTTATTTCGAGTTAATTTTTCGTCTTTTTTTATTTCATTCCAAAGTTTTCTCAACGTTCGATCGAAGGTGGAAGCTTGGGATTTTCGTCAATATTTCTTCCACAAAACATAATTGACGACACTTTTCCAACGTGAAAATATCAACGGCTTCGTCCTCGCGAGACCACGAGCGCAAAATACTTTCGTGTTCCTTACCGTACACACATTCACAATAAATTTTGCCTCGGAGACGACGATCACACTTTTCATCAATCTTTACGAACGGCTCCCTCTGCAAATATTCGTGAAAAAAAACCGCAACATTCGAACAATAAACCAATTTTAACAGTGTTTTAATCAATTTTATTCATCAATATTTAATTAATTAAGTGAAAAATCAGTTAGAAAATGAGTTGTTTTCGTTGTTTTATTCCGTTACGAGTTAACAGGCTCGATGGGCACCGTGGTGTGGACTAAGCTTCAAACCGATTGGCCCTCCTCTTTGTTGGGTATCACGTGGCAAATGTACAAGAGTATCGTGAGTGGGGCGAGGGGGGGGGGGGGGGGGGGGAGATCGAGGGGAGTGAGACGGTTTGGGAAGCAGAGGAAGAGGAAGAGAGAAAGAGAGAGAAAAAAGGAGAGAATGGCCGGTTCCCCCGTAAAACAGACAGCGAAGAGAGGCGAAAGCATCGAGAGAAACCCCCGGGAGAGTAATACGTTCTAGTATTTTGCCCCGGCGGTAAAGTAACGTTTACTCTCTCGACGGCGAGTCCCTCGCGCGACGTGCGAGTACTCGAGCCTCGTAAACGCGAAACACATGCGAGCGTGCACGCATCGAAACGTTGGAAGCGGGCAATCGAAAAAAAGGACAACAAAAGATAAAGCAAGCAGAGTCGAGTGTTGACGATCGAAGCTGTGCGATTCCGATTCTTCGACGTTTCATCGTACAGGATTTTGCCAAGAGATCGCGCGTGCGTGTTACACCGAGAATAAGTGCACCGAGTGACCGACACACCAGGTGACGTTTCTTTCCGAGTCAAATGTATTATATTCAGTGATCAGCCTGCAACCGGAACAACGCCATGTTGTTTTATCCTCGATTTGTTGTTATTTTTTTAACCCCTTCTTTATCGGGTTTCGAAAATAACCGGAATTTACCATTGCAAACAATAAATCAGTGATTTTCCATGAAAAATAACGGTGCTACGACGATTATCGGTGGAACAGTGTGTTTTCAACGTAAATTTAAATCGGTGCGCTAAGCGATCGTGCGTGCTGTGTAGTGCTACGATAAAAATATTTGAAGTTCGGTTGCATTGGGAGAGTGCAAGGTGCGCAAGGTAGCCTCAGAAAAGTTGAGAAAGGCTTCGCTACACGCTCGTATATATCGCTATATATACATAAATACAGTGTATCCCATACTGTGCGATGGTGTGTGCGTTTCTTGACTTCGGGCACGCCGTGAGAGCGTGGAATGCGCGCTGACAGGTATTCGCTCAGGCGCAGTCGCAAACCAAATTGTCTATGCCGCTCTTTTTTTCTTCAATTTTTTTTCATTCCTTCGCCCTTCCCCCGTGCCTCAATTATTACGGTGATTTTCATCATCGTCTAGATTCGCGAATAAGTCAAAAAATATACGGTTTCACGAATCACGAGTGTGCTGGTCGGGCATGAGTGTGTATGTGGGCAACCGTACAAGTGATATTTTTCTTTCTCTCAGTGCGTACAATTGCCTATTTACTTCATCGCTCCTCCGCCCCCTTGTTTTTTCGTGCACCAACCATGACTATCGCATCGACGGAGTTTCTTTCTCCTTTTTTCGCTGTCCCTTTTTTGTCTCCGTCATTTGTTGATGGCGTGGGCCAGAATTATGTACTTCCGAGTCTTAAATTTGTACTTTTTTTTTCGTTACGAGAACCGTTCTATTCGGAATTACTCGTGCTTCATAGAAACGTGACTTTTGACAGGCGAGTGTCAGTTCGAGTACACGGACCCGGAGTTTTTCGGGGAAGTGGGGGCAACGCGGGTCAATTAAGGGAAGTCGCTATTGCTCTAATGAATTGACCGATTAATTTGTTTCTTCGCATACTACGCGTCTCCGATCTCCGGACACGGAGCGACGTTCTTTTTTTGGACACCCATAAGCCTATAATAACTCGGTCCTCTTTGACCTTCAAAGGCGGTTATTCAAAAGCGTTTTCATAGAGCCCCTTGTGAAACTAAAAATCAACTCGAACGCCGAAAAAACGGAAGCGAGGAAAAAATGTTAATGGATTCGGTCAGATTGACAGGTGAATCATCGAGCGTGCTTCGTATAGGAAGTTAGGCAACGCTCGGAGGGGCGTGTTACAGCATTCCTCATGGAAACCTCGAACTTTTCGAATGCAGTTAGCCGTGCACGCCGGTCAGTCTTTAAAAAATGAGCCGCTTTAATGTTTTCCGGCTTTTTAGATTTGGGCGTGTACACGTCGGTAGGATAATTTGTTTCGGTATACACAAATATATTCGACTGTTAAAACAATTTTTATTTCAGCGTGAATTCCCTGTGAAAAAATCAATTTCGAGCCAACATTTCAACGAAAAATAATACATCGAAAATATTTTTCTCACTGCACCGCAAATATCCATAAAAACAATTTTCCGCTCCGGAGACGAAAATAAATAACTCTATGTGCTCAGCGTTCTTGATGCGGACTCGGAATAATTTACAAAAGAAAGTTTAATCGCGGAATGAAATTTCACGCAACGCTAACGATAAGAAAAATAGACGATAAGAGGTGAAAGAAAAAAGATGAGAGCACATGTTGCTGACAGGACGTAAACATTTCACGCAGCACGATTCTCCCTCTCGAGAGACCTCCGGACATTTATGCCGTGCACATCCATTGTCTATACCGTTCACGATCCTTCGCTCAGCTTCAGCTCTTGCCTCGATTCGATTCTTTTTTTTCTTCATTCTCACTGTCCCACTCGCACTCTTTTTTTTTTATGGCCTCTTCTCGCGTATTCGTCACTCCCGTTATTTTCGACACGGGGCATTGACACACACACACTCGACGGTCACGAGGAGAGCGCGATCTCGAATCGGACTCGCGATGACCAAAAAACAACATGCAGAATTTCATGAAACGCATGCCAACTTTTTTCAAAATCACATTTCGTGGCTTCCATATTTTCTTTTTGACCTTTTGCCCAGATTCAATGCAAGTATGAATTTTTAAAAAGTATGCAACGAGCACGCGTGCTCGTCTTCCTTTGTCCCACTTCCGGTTTTCATGCACCGAAACTTGTGCGCTCCGAGAGAAAAAAAATTCAGCGGCTCACGATAATTATTGAACTCGCGGGGCGAATTTTCGATTTTTCAAAATATTCTTGTAATCGATTGAAAAATCATTTTTTTCACCCATTTCGAAGGATTACACGCAGCTCGCCAGCTCGGGATCGCATGACATTTGTTGAGCATTGACGCGGGGCGTATCGAATGATTTTTCGGTAGAATTTGATAATCGCTGCGCGAGGTTATCCGACCCAAGCAGAGACGCGCGCTGCTCAGCAAAAACACGCTCGCCGTTATAACGGACGGAACAAACAACTGAAATTTTTCAGGGAGAAAAAAGAGGCTGAGACACCTGGAAACGCTTTTTTATCGGAAATTACATTCCTTATCTCAAATTAGCCTTCCGGGAATGAAAAAAAAAGATAAAGTAATGAGTAGCAGTTGTGAATAAATTGACGACGCAGAAACTCATTCCGAAGTATTTTTGAATTCTTCGCTTCGCCCTTTTGATTTTTTTTTTCGTATCGTTGTTGCTGCCTCACATTAAATTTGTTCAATGAGTCAAGCAAATTTGGTATCGAAGCTCGGATTTTTGGGAGGAAAAAAATTCCTCTGTAAAATGGTTCCGATTTGTGTTACTTTTCAAAGGAAAGTATCTTTCGGGTTTCATAACCTAAAAACGGAAAATCGAGTGTTGCGTGGCACTCTCGACGGAAGCGATTTTACTGAGAGTCAATAAGCGAACTTTTGCTCTGCGAATCTCCGAAGAAAAAAGAGTGACGGAACGAAATTTTGGTTTCCAGGGTTTTCGAACATGTTCCGAGGGGTCTTGGGCGCAGAGAGTCTGACAGGGCTGATGAAGGGCGGATAGAGGGTAAACTCGAGTGAAAGGGGGAAAAAAAGGTGGTCGAAAGGAGAGTGTGTATGATGAAGCCTCGCGTGGAAAGGCGGAAGAGGGCTTCACAGTTCGACGGAGCGTCAAACGATTGTGAAAAAGTGAGAACGAGCCTGAGCAAGACGGAAAGAATAACGAGCGAGATTTCGAGGTTAAACGGCTCGCCGAGCGAGAGCTTGGACTCGGAGAATTTTTTATACGACATTAAAACTTGGATAAACTCGTTGTTCGAAGTTGAATGATGAGCAGCGAGATGGCCTCGTCGATATGCGTGGGGACGTCAACGCTGTCCCGTCAAAATTCGTCGCACTCTCAAAAAGTCATCGTCGCCTCCGATCTCTCGGAAAAATCGGCGAACGCCGACGCGAAAAAGGACGATCGGGTCACGACCTTCAATGCGAATGTCGCTGTCGTCGCTGATATGGATCTCGTCAACGGTCCCAATCCCTGGCTCCCAGCCTATGGATTCCAACTTCAACAACACGCTCAACACTTTCAACCCACTCACGAGGATCTACGCGCTAATGGTTCGTTTATATATTTTTTTTATTCTCAACTCCCTCGAGAGGGTCATTCAGCATTTTTCAGGCAACGAAAATAGCTGTCAGTGCGATATTTTCACATTTTTCCGTTTTTTTTCGCGCTCGGAAAACCGTGGGTGAGAAATTCCCAAAATTTTTCGTTACTCTGGACACCGTTTGGCGCAACGCGTTCGCGAAGACTCGAATCGCTGTTTGTTTCTCAATATCCAAAATAACCGAAATAAAATAGTATTCGAATCACCAAAAGTGGCTGTGGCGCGAGTGCAGTGCAAAATGACGAACCGAAAAAATCACGTTCGGCCGCGTCAGAGAAAACGAAATAAACGATCGAATCGCGAAACAAATTTTTACGGGATTTTTCATAACCTAAAAACCCCGAAAACTCGGATAATAATGACCTCGAAATCGAAAAAAAAACTCTAGAAATTCCTTTTTCAAGGAAAATGCGAAAATAAATCGTGACGAGAAGGCAACACTCGGCTGGGAATCACGAACACTTCGAGGGAGCGTTACGTATGACATTTGTACTTTCCCGATGTCGCAATAGTACAGTTGGTCTCCCGTTGGCTCTTTTTTTAGCGCTACGGTCGTTGCTCGCTCCGCGTACATAACCTCTTCACTTTGAGCACACAATATTCGCGCTTGTGTGTACTGAAATACTTTCGAGTGTGCACGTTAATGCGTGATCAAAGCACTATAGCCAAGTGGGGCGAGTTTGAGCAGCGTTTTAATATAACGAACGGTTAAAGACAAACCTTTTTGAGGTTAAAGCCGTGGAGATGAGAAGAGGGGGGAAGCTTAGCTACGATAAATCTTGTAAACTGAGTAGCCTAAAGTTCTCACGAGATCGTTCCCCGTAAGTGCTTGATAAGCTTCGATGCGTTGTAACACGCACTGTGTCCCGTAGTCCCGTACGTGTATTCGCACCTTTTAACGACCGGATATACTCGCCTGCTCCCAGCGCCATCTTTGCTCAGATACAGAAATCGAGTAGCCAATCTTCTCCGCTGCCCTTCCCTCTCTCCTTTTTTTCTCGGTCTCCCATCCTGGCCATTTTTTCTCGAATTCTTTTTGTCGGAGACGGAGATGCTTTCCTTCGATAAGCTCGACTCAGCGGATCGTGCGTTGCGTGAGCCACAAATTTGTTCTTCCGCAAGGGACGGAAAAAACGATTTTTTTTTTTCCGTTTCTTTTATCGAACTGTGCTTCGCTCCGACAAATCGTATGGAAATTTTGAAACCTGTCACGAGAATCTCCAACTATTTTTCGAAGCAAAACAATCGTTTTTGTCATCGTTTCTCGCGGTGCCTGCACTTTGATGGGTTTCTAGAAATTTCCATGAGGAATCCGGGGGAAAAGGTAATGTGTCAAAAGGAATTAAGAGAAGCGCAGCTCGTTAATATCCAATTTTCTTCGGAACGATTGTTCCATTATCGTCTGAAAATAATAGTTCGACGAGTCTGTGCACACGGGGCATTAGCACGCCATATTTGAAGAGCGTGCGTCGTACTTTCTTCGAATCATGCGATATACGTTTTTTCTTTTCTCTCTTTCTTCCTCGTCTCTCTTCATCCTCCATTTTTGTTCCTTCCTGCGTGATCGTTTGCCACGCTCCAGAAATTTCTCTATTAATATAGTGAGAAATATCGCGCCGCGAGATTAATATTGAAAAAATCTCTGCGCTACAGAAAAAAATATACACGTACAGATACTCGAGGCGCACGAAATCCGCAACGGAAAGTACGGCACGAAGCACGTTCGATAATTCGTAGTAACTCTTTGCATAAACTGTAGTAATGAGAATCTCCGTGATTTTTAATGCCTCGAGACTCGGAGGATCTGGGTTACTTTCTACACCCACACTCCACCGGAGAAACATTTGTTTGAATACCGTCTCGGATCCTGGCATTATTAATTTGCCTCGAATTAAATTATCCTCGAATAAAATGTTTTTATTTTATTCAAGACACATTAAAGTGAGCTGCGAGCATATAAATATCATTACTCTCAACTGTGTTTAACTAATTTTATATTAAATGAATAATGAATGTGAAATTAATTATAATTAAGTGTTAAAATTAATGCGATTTAGAGAGCGAATTACTGAGATCGTCTCAAATTGTTCGGGGAAAAGTAGATGAATTTTTCGCCACAATTTCGACGAGTTATCAACAATAATAAAATCTCGAAAAACTGATTTTTCGAGGTTAGAAAAACCTTGGAAATTACAATTTTTTGTTTGAAAGTGTATTTTATGACGGAAAGTTAATTTTTTTTGACAAACGGATCGTGTCCTCAAAATTTCGTGAGCAAACGTCGGCACTTTTCGTTGAGAGTAAAAACGTTTTTCTACCAAGGAGGCAAATGTTTCGACAACGATGAAACAAAAATTTTGTTGCATTCGAAAGTGTTTGCGAGTTCGTTGATTCGTTATTGCGAATGTATGATATTTTTCTGTTCACATTTGTCGGGAGAGTTTCTCGCGAGGGGTCGAGAGATTCTCGGGTAACGGGAATCCTCGCATAATGTTTCTTACTCGGCTTTAGACGCGAGCTGCCATTTTTTGTTTTCGTTTTTTCTCTTCGCGTTGTACACGACGATCGTACAAAGCATTCACGGGCGTGATGCATCGTGGGACGCTCGAATTATCTCGTGGGATACGCGCGTAGAGGTTATGTGAAAAGCAAAAGGCTTGAGGCGTCATTAATTCACGTGGTGTGACGTCCAAATTACGCCATTTTTGTTCTTAGCTCGAATGTTGCACGAGCACACGCATTCGCACGAGCGAATGTAGAGACATCGATCACAAACGAGACACCTTTTGCGATATTATGGGGTCAGGAAAATGTTGTACTCGCGTCTTGATTTCCATTAAGTGGCTTTTAAGAACCTTTAAAGTAAACAAACGTCGATAAAAAAAATGCTGACAACGAGAATTGTGGGGCTCTCATAATTTGGTTACTAAAAAAATAATCCCAGTGCTGCTTCGTTCGTACTGGAAAGGTTCGTAAAATGTTCCGATGCGTCAAAAATCAGTAACTGCGAGTGTCAGAATCACTCTTTTTCACGACCCGTTCGATATAAAAATGATACTCGAGCCTTCTTCGCCGTTCAACTGTTAACAAACGTCTAAAAACGCTACGCTACTGTAAAATGGAATATCGCGGATGTTTTACGAGCTGAGTGAAACTGCAGTACTCGAGCCTTTTTGAGGTTATGCGCGGCAGGAGAGTGGCTAAAAATCAAAATGGCGCATCTAACGAGCAGCCTAGTGGTTTCTCGTGCCTCTTTTGGATCAGCTCCTTCTACGCGAATATAAATATGTATAAAATAGCTGCAAATAAAAATGGCGTATCTTTAACGATCTAATGAGTTAAATAATGGCACTTGAATCTCTATGTTTTACAAGCGTTTTAATGGCTTCGGTGTGCCTTATAAAAGAGGGAATAAAATTTATAACAGCAGCATGTGCTCTGCAGGTGGAACGATGTATCCTGTCTGTTCTTTTAGTCGTTGGCTCGGTGAGCTCTCGTATAGTATCGTTCAATCCATCCAATCGTTTTGAGCCTCTCGTGCTAGTGAAATTTTACATTTTTTTATCGACCAATTGCGTTGAGCTGGCACAATTCGTCATCAATTTGTTCCTGACGACTTTCGTGTCATAAATAAATCCATTTTTGAAGGTAATGAATTTTAACGTTGAGTCAAATAAATAAATGAGAAAAAAATAAATGCTGGATACATAAAAATCGTGAATTTTTTCGATTTTCCAGTGAAGTGGTCTAAAAATGTCCGAGTAATAAAAAATGTGTGTTGTTAATCGTTATGGCAATAAAAATTCATCATTTTTCTTCGCGAACGCTTGTGAACACGAGAGATCAATCTCGTGCAACTCGATTGTATGTGTCTCGTGTCCTGATTGGTTTCTCCTTCGACGAGAACTCGTCAAGGCCATGTGAGCAACAACGATAAGTCTCCCAGGCAAAATGATCTCGAATCATACGTGTCAGACAAGTATATATGAGCAGTGTAGGAAAACTCGATAGAAACTTCCTCCGCTGCGAAGTGCAATTTGTCTCGGTTGAGCTCGTGCGTGCCCTGGGAATTTTATATTGTGCGGAATTTCCATGCGTACGGTGCAAGCTCATTTTTTTCATTGTTACAAAAATCCACTTTTTGTCAGTCCAATTTTCCTTGTTTTTGGTCGATGCTCGCTAATGTTATCGGTGCAAATGGTTAAACTTTTTCTCGGTGTTATATTTTTCCTGAGGATTTTTATAAAATGCCAGAAATTCCGCAGCCATTTTCTCTTCGCTTCCGTTTCTAAACTTACTTTTCCAAGTCCATTGGAATTCGGTGCGTTGATTTATTTATAAAAAGGCTACGTTCGCGCACATTAATCATTCGGGGACGTCCGCAGTACGCAACTCGTCAATCGACCGCATGAACCTGCACACGGAAAACTCGAGCGAGACCACCTGTTGCTGACCAACAGCTACGAAGCACACTTCGCGATTACCAACCTGTTGCTTACCTCACAATTCGACAAGAAACCGCGCCATTTTTTCCCCCACTCTCTCTCCTCCACAGTTTTCGTGTACACGCATCGAGCTCGTTTCGCGCATCGATCGAGCCCCCCCGAGTCGTATCTTTATTTATGTATCGAAACGTCGCGCCCATACAAAGCGTCCTGAATGTAAACATCGGAGTTTCAGGTACGCGTAGAAATTCCATGAAAAACGGCCGAGTTCTCGGAAGATTCTCCGCACTCTTGCTGCGCTCTAGCAACCAACGAGTAACCTCAAAATTAAAATTTTTTAAGTTGACACGCTCGCTCCACAGGATTTTGGGATTTTGGTGATTTTTCACAGCACTTTTTAGTAGATCTTTGGCAGCAACGAATCGGAAAAATTGTCGAACGAATAAGAGCTTCGAGCGAATTACGATTTTTTCTCGTCGGTCGACCGCAAATGACGCAATCGTTCAAAGACTCTTTTCTTCTTTCTCTACGGCCTACAATTTGGAAAATTTTCGAATTTTCGGCTTCCGGACACCCTGTACATGGGCTCCAGGAGATTCGAGCAGCACTGCGTGATTCTCGTACGGGAATCCTGGCCCTCTTTCGAGCGTGAAGAATGTGGCACTTTCCTGTCACTCTATTCGCAGATTCGTTTCTCTCGCAGCATATACGAAGGGAGGCGAAAACAAAAATAAGAAAAGCCGCTCGAGAAGGCCGAGACGATAAGATTTACGGTTCGTTCTCCTTTTGTTTACATTTCTCTCGTATCTCTCGAGAATTTGTTTCAACTCGAGAGTCCTCGCGACATGTGATCAGTAAATAAATCGCCCGATTCTTCAATTTTTCTTGAGCACGAACGTCGTCGTTACTCGAGAAAGTGAACAGCGCGAAAAATCTCGTTCCGAGAACTGTAGCAGATTCGTCTCGCCTTAGCTGCTGTTCGCTTTACGTAACTCACAAGTTTTCCTCAATTTTTCGACCTTCGACGAGCTCCCACACGTGTTTGCACTGAAAAGCGATTCGAACGTGTAAACAATCGACTTTATCTGACGAAGAAATAGACACGTGTTTCTTAACGACTTCCGAGTTGCGGTGCAGGTGGGAAAAACAATGGAAACGTTCTCCGCTGCATCAGCGGAACGATTCAATTTATTCCATTTGTTTTCCACTGAAAAATCGAACTTGGAATAATTTCTTTTTCAAATTCATTCTCGTTCGTAATTTTTTTTCCTCACATT
Organism: Venturia canescens; assembly: GCF_019457755.1. Classification (NCBI taxonomy): domain Eukaryota; kingdom Metazoa; phylum Arthropoda; class Insecta; order Hymenoptera; family Ichneumonidae; genus Venturia; species Venturia canescens. Next base: position 9,137,168 of record NC_057425.1, read on the forward strand.
TATAAATATGCTGACAAATGAGTAATTCGAATAACTCGAAAACTTACGATGAAAAAGGAAATAAAACTTTTCAACCGACTCACCAATCCTTCGATTCATCACTTTTTATCCAACGAACTGGAAAATATCGTTCGACGTTGGGAATTCGCTAATTAATGACCGTCTCGGTCATAGAGTTTTTTCCCACGAAACAATCTTCGTCGAATGATTATTACAGCGTTGCCTCTGGCGCGGAACAAGACTCGATCGATTCCACGTAATATACACCGTAAAGTCAACAGCCACGATATATAAATACGCACAGGGCATTCCGGATCGAATCGACACTGGCCCCAATTAGTGTTTTATTTGCTCATTGTCCTGAAAAATATTTCGAACGAAGTTGCCAACTTTTTTCCTCTCTTCTTCGATTTTCGATGGAATTTTACGAAATTTCGATAAAACTTCGATTTTTTTGACAATTCTGGGTAACCAGTCAGGCCAAAATGCTCCTCGTCGCTACTTTTCGACGCAACTTTCAAATAATTGGGACAAAAGTCCCCTCGGGGAACTGGTGTGAAGGTTTTTGGGTGTTTAACGAATTTTTAAAAGAATATTCATCATTTTTAAGGGGGTAGTGATGTCAAAAAATTCAAGTTGGACAAAAGTATGAAAATAAATATTTGTCAAATGAGCCAGAAAAATTGTAGTGAAAAGGGGATTTTATTTCGCTTGAAATTGTCCAAACGGAGGCTGAAAGGCCCGATGTGGAGGGGGTAACGAATCCCGGAAATTTTTCCGTCGATAATTTCCCAGGACAGAGAGTGTTGCGGTTAGGAGCGTTACGAAGAGTTGATTTCATGTTTATATCGATGAATAATACATCGAGGGGAGATGGAGAATGAATAAGTACTCGAGAAATCGATCCCCGGCATCCGTGGAATTCACTTGCAGTACAGAGATTTTTAATTTCCCTTGGAAACTCGTAAATCCGGGCATTTCTATGCGTTCCGGATTCCCGTATCACGCAGCGCTCCTTCGCACAATATCGCTAATCTCATTTGCTCCTATGTAGGCGAATTACATTGGTTCGTATAATCAAACGATTTATCTTCGATTCCATGAGTCATTTAAATAATGTATGTAGTCTCCTCGGGATGCGCAATTTCCATGGATTCCTTTTTATAAGCGTTCCTTACTCATCGACCATTCGGTATTGTTTTTGGATGAAAATAGTCCGCTTCGTTCGCCTCGTAGCATGAAAATAGAAGCGGGAGAAAATAGAAGTTTCGCCTTCGACGATTCGCCTCTATTTTTGCATTTTCAAATAATCGTTTGGTCGCTAGAAATTTCGAAAATTGCCTCGAGCTTCGGAGGGCTCGAGAACGTTGATCGATTTCCCGATCATGCGATCGTTATTAAAAGAAATAAAAAAAACCACACACTTTGCCAAATTCGGTTTCGAGTCCAACGATTTTCAACTGCGCACCGAATTTAATTGCAGCTCGACTCGGCGCTTCGCAGCCCGCTCCCTCCTCATTTTTTCTCCTACTAAATTCACCGCATAGCAGCCCCGGCGAAAGTGAAACGGAAGCCGTGCCGTTTTTGTCAGCCAGAAAAAAATCCTCATTCGTTTATACGCGCACGTATGTACGTGTGCAAATGTTTTATACAGCAACGACTGCCCGTCCCCTTATCTCGATTAAACCTCGTTAAAAACCGACTGTTGATTGTGTACCAGGGCAGCTCTTGACTCCACCGGCTCGTCCGTTTGATCTCTTTCGCTTGCTTGACCCCTCGGGGTCCGTCTCGGTCTGTTCGAATACGACGATAATTAACACCGCTAAATTTTTATTCGGCTCTGCATTTTTTCTCCAAAGACGCTCACCATTCGATAAGAAAAAAATAAAAACTTGGAATAACAATTGAGAAAATTGTAAATCACACGGAACAAAGCAAAATAGACACACAATTCGTTATGAAAAAGTTACGAATCAACGCATTTTATTAAACGATTTTGAAGCAAAGTACAAAAAAAAAAATAAACATTTTATGTGAAAGGATTTCCGATATAGAAGTCGGAAATGAAGAGAAAGATCGAAAAATAATTTAGGAATCAAAGGAATAAAAAGTTTTTGGGGGATCAAAAGAAAGCGAGAATGAGGTTAGAAATTGACAGTTGAAAAAAGTGTTGAATCTCGTTGGGTAAAAATGAAGTTTTCACCGTGTCTTCTCTTCGGTTACTAATGTCGCGGCATTGTTTACAGATCCGGCTTTACCGCAACAAGGAGATTTTCTCGAGACAATACTAGAAGAAACGTCGGACGATTTGCAGAGCGATTCAGACCGCAGCGGTACAACGTACTGGCTCGGTTCGGACTCGGAAACGGAGAGTGTTATTCACATCAAGGGCCACCAGAGGGCAGCAGGTGAGCACGCGCTTTTCTCAAGAATATCGAAAAAACCGTTGAAGTAGAAGATTCGACGAATGAAATGACAAAGGAAGAGCGACAAAGTGTTTTTTCCTACTTTGTGACAAAAATATTTCGAAAAATCTCGTGATTTTTAAATTAAACTTCAAAGCAGAGTTTTCACTTTTTACTCGACAGTACGGCGAATTGCATAATGACAGGCGCAGCGAACCGCCCGTGATAAATCTTCCATTTCCATTTATTTTTCTTTCTTACGACAAAACAAGTGCAGTTATACGGAAAAGTACTTTGCGATAAAAAATTCAGACGCACGGAGCTGAATAAGTGACTTTCGAAACGGGTTAAAACGGTGTTTTTTTTTTGGTGCTAAAATTAAATTCTCACGATGTGCGTAATTCGCTCGAATAGAAAACCAGAAGCGGCGGCGGGGTATTACGAGGCGTACTAACCACTGGATTATTCCCATTTACTCGGCGCATGGCCCCTGCGAATTTTACGATCGCGTGATCCAACCGCTAACACAATATACTCGAACTTTGGTGCAGATAAATATTTTTGCTCTGATATTTTCTCCACTTTTTTCACCCTTTTCCGCGTGCTTCAATTTTTTATTGATTTTTCATCGTCGGTGCCATTTCCCATTGACGTCAATGGCATTCTCTCGTCAAGCTTGAAATTCTCGTTTTTCACTCCCTCGAATCCTCCCCTTTTTCCACTGTTTTCATTGCCTTGCTTTCGCTTCCTCCTTCCCCGTTTTCCATCTTCTCCCGTTTCACTCTGCTCGCATAATTCCGAAATTCTTATCGAATTCTCTCAGCCTCGAGTTCTAATAAACTTTCACACGAACTCGAGCGCTCAGCGCGATTAATGCTTCCGGTCTTTAGCTATGATTTATGCATTCGGGCATTCGTTCTGTAGCTCCGCGATAAATATTTCAAGAAATTTTCCTCAATCATAACATTACGGTGGATTAAATCTGCTCGAGAAATTTTTTCGTCAAAACTGCTCTCACCACAAAATTTGGCACAATTGTCCTCCATAAAATATCTTTGAAACGGTGCGCAAAATGCTGAAAATGCGATAAAAATTCTAGCCCCCGAAAGAAGCGTTTGAAAGTGCGAGCGAGGCGATAGGTCGTTTTTCCAATTCCAATATTTCACTGCTAATTTAATTTAATCTGTTTCATGTCACGGCGCGCGAAGAGGAGCGTCCGGATGGTAGCGGAAGCGAGTGCAATTCGGTGGTGCCGAAGAAGCGTCGGCGGAGAAATGCGAGTAAAGACAGAGACGCGACGTTGACATTGGGCGAGGATCATTGGGCCTCGCCGAGGTCATCGAGGTCTTCGGAATCGTCGTCAAGGTCAAGTTCTTTGTTGCAGTTCGAGTCGTTGGAGCGGACCTGCGCGACGGTGTCGCCCTCGGGTTACAGTTACGATTCCCTCGAATATTCTAATCGTCCGAGCACGCGTTTCGAGAATACCTCGCCCGACAGCCTCGAGGAGGAGGATTGCGAGGAGGATTCTCGTCGTTTGAGAAATTCGAGATCGAACGGTTCAACGTTGAACGGACGAAACGGTTTTGGCAATTTGAGACCGTACCGCAGCTTCGAGAGCCTTGACACGTGTCACAAAAGCAGCGATTTGACCTCGAGCGACCTCGCCAACGGGTTCTCCACCTCGTTCTATTCCAAGACGAGCAACGATCTCACCGCCGGTGCAATTAAAAACGATCGAGGTCACAGGTGAGAACGATCAATTTTCCCACCTCGTTTTCACTCGATCACACCGTTTTTATAACCCACTTAACCACTCGAACAATCTCGAACCCATTTTCACTGTTAATTTGGCTGACCGTTTCCTTGCGTCAGTCCCTCCACGTTTCCTCTTTCTCTCTTGCTCGTTTTGTTCCCTCGTCCACTTGTTTTCAAGCCAAAAACACTTTTCTCGAATCTCACCCTCCGGACGACCCGAGAAATCTGCACTTTTTTCTCTCCTTCAATTTTTACGTTCCATTCGAAAACGTTTTTTAATTTAATAACCAAGACTGAATCGACGTTTTTTTTGGTTCGCTTCAAAGATGTCGACTGCGTTGAATTTCTGGAGCTAAATTTCTGGAGTTTTTCGAGTTGTTAAATTTCCTTAACAGCTGAATATAAAAAAACGTGTCGTCGACTCGGAAAAAAATGGCTCACCACCTTTCGTATCGTCGAGAATAAAAGTCTCAGTTTTTAATGTCTGTAAGATAGAAAGAAAAAGAACGCGATAAGACAATGACGAATGAAAAAAAGGTGCCAGACGATGCAATAAATAAGCGAGCCTCCGACGTCCATCTAAACCTGAAGCATGTACTCATCACTCGTGCAAGTCGGAAGAAAATTTATATAAATTTGCGACGTTTATTTGTGTCACAGAGATTTTTGGCACGAGAATTACGAGGAGGAAGAGTACGAGTACGAGGACGACGAGGAAGAGGATGACGAGGAGACGCTGGTGAATCGGGATTCAAGGATTTACGATTCTTACGATAACCGTGGAGGGAATTTTGGCTCTTCGAATCTGGGTGAATCGAATTTGGGCAATTATTCGACGTCGTTGGATTACAGAAACACGACGGATCTTCGCGAGATCGGTTTGTCGAGAGCTTACGATTTCAAGTCGCTGCAGCAACAGCAGGGATCGCCATTGTGCAGTTTGGTGAATTCGGCGTCTTCGAGAATGCTTCAGAGCACGAGGTTAAATATAGCAGGCGTCGAAGAAGAGGAGGAGGAGGAAGAAGAAAGAGTTCGCGGGGGGGTCAGCACTGGTTGTATCAGCAACAAAATGGCGTCGAGCAACGACAGCGTCACGTTTCTCCAACATCATCATCATCATCATCATTCGCATTCTCACAATCATTCGCATAATTCGCATCAAAACGAACGAGGGTGGAGTAACGAGTCGTTGGGATTTAAATTTAGAACAACGCTCGGAGCAACAGCGGAGAAGTGCCTGAGCGCTCCCAGTCTGGGTAGCGACGTCGAAGACTCGATCAGTCGTTGTTACGCATTCGGCCGTGGTCCACGTAGCTCCGGCGCGAGTTTCGGTACCGTTTCGTCGACGGATCTCTTCGAGAATTACACGAGAGTCGCGAGTGTTCCGGTGGACCTTAATCTCTGTGGAAAAAACGAGGAGCTCGATCAGAGGGACGAAGAAAACGAGGAGGAAGAAGACGTCACGTTAACGAACGATGATAACGCTCTTGAAAATTTTCAAATAAAAAGCCACAAAATGGCGGATGATTCGGTGCTGAGCGAGCAATCTTCGTGCGAGAGCACCTCCAAGGGTCTGTCCGACAAAGAGGACTCCTCGTCGCCTTGTCAGAGTGACGAAAAAACTACAAAAGTGAGCGTGGTGCGTACGTCATCGGTACGAACTCAAATACGTCCCGAGATCGCAGAGGTCAATCCCGACCTGGCTCGTGGCAAAGCCAGCCAAAGATCGAGCAATAGTGACCCTGAGAGCTCTGCCAAAATGAACGCGAATGAAGCAAGCTCGAGCGAGCCAGAGGACGAGGACACCGTGCTCGAGGACGAAACTCCCAGTGTAACGCGGGATCCCGTGCCACCAAAATCCACCGTTAAAACTCAGGATCGCGGAGGAAATAACGTGCTGGAAATGGCTTTGGCCATGGAGAACGACATCGACGCAGTTGTCGACGAAGCGATAAGGCAGTTCAAGAGAGAAGTCGAAGAAGCCACCGGAAGCGGCAACGAAACTGCGATTTTAGCTCTAGAAGCTGTCCAGAGGCTTGGGAATGAAAAACAGCAGCAGCAGCAGCAGCAGCGTGCTGCTCGACGCGTTAAAAACAACGCGAGCTACGAGCTCGCACAGCAGTTCGAAGTAAACGAAAATAATTTTCTCCACACGGGTAGAATGTCGTCGTGTCTCGAGGACGATGCGGAAACCGCTGCTCCGAGTTCACCGACTAATTCTGGGCGACGACGAGTCCTCAATAACGCGAGTTACGAGCTCGCCCAACAGACGGATTACATGAAGCTGCTGCAGAAAAATTCTTCGAGGCCTTTCCATCGCATGGACGCCTGTGACGAACGCCCGGAAGTTCCTCGACCGGGAATAACCTGCGGTGACAAAGTGGCCGACATTGTTCGTCAAATGAGCAAAGATCCCGGTAGCTCGAGTCACGAAAGTTCAACGATGAGCAATCAGCTCCTGGAAACCGAGCGAAGCCTTGAACCCGAGAGGCAACGTGCTTCGGGACGCTATCACGACAATCGCGTCGTCAATTCACCCGGTAAAAATTACGAATCCGGCGATGGGGAATCGATGCTTGGTCAGATAAAAAAAAACTCGGATCCATTTTCACTTTATGGAGAAAGTGGTAGAGCGATGGGCAGAACGTTGGGCAGTGTCGAGGCCGAAATCGAGGAAGACGATGAGGTAGATTATCCCTGTTTGGAAATAAAATCCATAATAGAACCTAGTGCTTTCCCCGGAGACGTTTCGAGGCACCTCGGCAGGAGGAAGAGCAGCGAAAGGTGGCAAAACGACGAGATTTCAACGAGCTTCAACGAGGAAAGCTTGGCTCCACGCGGCTTGACGTTTCTGGGAGATTTTTATCCGGAAACTAAAAATCATTTGGCAAGAGGCGCTGAAAGTCCTGGCACAGAGAGCGAACGAGATCAGAAGAGAAACTACGGTGAAACCGGCGCCTCTGACGCCCACCGTAAACAACGATCCTCCTCAACTTGCTCCGCTTCTCCTTCTTGTTCTTCCTCATCTTCTGGTTCTCCTACTTCTTCGTCTTCCTCCACGTGCAACAAGTCCGAGTCCCTGGGCTCCGAAGAGAGGGGGGGCACCCTCGAATCCATTCGGTCAGTACATACTCGAGAGACTACTGTATCGCCCCCGAGCTCCGTACTCGAAGGAGAGAAGGAGGAGAAGAGCACGCCGATGGAGAAGGAGGAGGAGGCGTCGTCATCGAATGTTTTGGAGTTGGAGAAGGAGAAGGAAGCGAAAAGGAGTAGGAGGAGGAGGAGAAAAGAGTGTGCGTACGTTGAGACCGGCGGTGCCAGCGGTGCGGCTAGTTGTGTCCACGCTGTAACTCCAGCAACGTCATCCCCACCGCGTCCAGCACCGAGCCACGCTGTGCGTTCCGACGATCCTAACGAGAGTAAAGTCAAAGAGCGACTTCGGCCGGATGAGAATCTCGCCGAAAGGATTTTCAATAATTCGACTGATGAAAAGAGAGCGAACCAACAGTTCTCAACCCTAGCTGACGAGGAGAACGATCGAGAGTTCGATAAATACGAAAATACGAAGAAAACGACGACAAACAACGCGGAAATGTCCGCGACCGCGGCCAAGAGGCTCGCCATGGCTTCTGGCCCACCGAGAAACAACAACGAACAACCCCCAAACGGCCTCAATAAAAGTGAACTCGAACAATCTAAAAATATACATCTTGGCAGCCCCGGTAACGAGAGAAAAAAAAGTGGCCTCGGCGGCTTTTTGCAACGATTCTCGCGCCTCAGATTCAGCGGCAGATCCAAAGTTCCACGATCCGAAATCAACAAGAAATTCAACTCCGAAAGCACCTCCGTCGAACCATTCAATTCCAATAGAAAAACTTCTAACACCAACGAACTACTAACCAACACCGCCAGACGAAAGGAACCTGACTATATCATTATTCCCCTGCATGCACCCGACGACGATTCCAACAAAATACGATCGCACGACGAACAAGACTTTGAATATAAAAACAGAGCCAGGAGATCCAGCGATTTGGAGCGAAGCGCATCCTGTGCCAGGTAAGAATCTCCTCGTTTCTTTTCCATTTTCACGATTATGGTCAAACGGATTTTCCATTTTATTCTTTCTCACCTTCTTCGATCATTATTATTTTTCTGAAATTGTTCCTGATGCGAAAGTATTTTTGTGGCTCAATTTTTCAACGACAACGAAAAACTGCACACGAATTTCAGGAGAGTCGTGACGAATAATGAAAGTGCAAATTTAACGAGCTTCGTTGACATTTAAACTTTGAGTCAAACGCTCCGCGCGCTAGCTTCCCTACAAAACAACGAGTCTGCGAAAACTGCTTTTCAAGTATCAACGAAAACAATTATTTTCTCGAATTGTTTTCTTCTCCGATTATCCTCGGACTGTGTCCAGTGACCATTCATCAACGAAAATACGAATTCTCGGTGCTTCTCAGCCTCCGGACCAAAGAAAAAGAATTTCAAGAACCTGCGAATTTCAAAATATCCGATTTTGTTTTATCGGAACTGAGGATCAGCGGAGCTAGCAGTAGAAAATTTACGCACACGCGTTCGAGTTCGGGGTCGCATTTGTTGACAATTGAACAATTTACAATCCAAACGAGTGAATTCTGACGAAAATTTTCTCAGTTCCCTGAATTGAAAAATTGGAACTTGGCAAAATTGGAAATCGGAATCCGAGTTTTCGGAGTTACGAAAATGCTCGATAGACCTGCTGAACTCCAAGTTGCGTTTTTATCCGGTAAAAGAGTCACTCGCAAGACGAGCCAAGTTCTCATCAAGTGTGTGGAGATCGACGAGGAGACTCGCATCGTCGTGCAATAGCAGCCTCTTGTCGTTTTTCCCTTTTTCTCTTTCCCTCCGTCTTTCTCCGTCTCCCTTTTCCGAGTCGCGGAGAAACACAACAAGGAGGTCAATGTAATCGACGCTTTCGTAATGGCGGATACGCGGAGCGACTCTCGCGGATAAGCAGCCGACCAAGGGAGAGAGAAAGAGGCTCTTGTACCAGTAATAACATAACCTCGAACATTATACAAAGTCAATGCACAAATTATATTTATATATTTATACGAACACACACGAGCATCGAGTTCTATAACCGCCTACGCGCCACACTCGTACCGTTCCACGCTGCTCGTTAGTCAATCGTCCATTTCACTTTAATCTCCCTCGCTTGTTCGCCACTTCCATCCGACCTCTCTTTCCACTTGGATTTTTCATTTCATCACAATAAACTCGGAATTCCTACCCGCTGGTCGTCCAAATTTGGCCTTTTTCGTCGAAATCCACTTTGGTCTTGCTCTCATCAATTTTGAGGATCCGCTTGAGTCGTCGACTCGTTAATTTTTCGTGCTGGGTGACGTTTCGGGAATTTTTCACGAGCCTCCCTCGTTTTTGTAGGAATTTTTGTCTCCAGTCGAGTGTCCAATTTTTCGCAGCCTGGAGACTCAATTTTATCTTTTTCATTGAAATATTATTTCAATATTTGTCACAACCGAAAGCATTCGCGTTGTAAAAAAAGCAATGACAAAAAGAGCAAGTTTTTCTTTCTTGAGAAATAATTGAAAGTAAGTGAAAATAAAATATCAAGAGACAGTTTTGTTCGTTAAAAAAAATATTCTAATTCGTTTGAAATTGAATATGAAAATAAAGAATTTAGAATTCATTATATCCGATCCCGTAAGCCGAATGAAATAAATTATATCGCTGCGAATCGAACTCCACTGTCCGAATACCAGCACGAGAATGAATCAGTCGTTTGACTCGATTGCATTCTAATTGTCGACAATTAACCGCAAAGCCACCGGATCTAATGAGCCCAAAAAAGTGGCTTAGAAGCAAATTTTTATAAAAACCAGTAACGTGTGACTCGGACAATTCAACATGGCCGAAGCAACGGGGAACGGGGCATGCTGGGAATAATAATCGTAAATAAAGCAGATTATAATCCACTGTCGATATTACTCGAAGGAGCCCGAGTCCCGATAAATTATCACGTTATTGGTATTTTTAATTCGCTGTTAAATCCAGCAGATAAGGTCGGTATCCTCGTCTTACTGGTTGAATAAAATTCCTCGTACGATTATAAATAACGTGGATTAGCCAACATCGATATTTCTTCAATTCAAACTCTTTGACGTTCATAAACGCGTGTCTTTAACAAAGTTACATTAAAAAAGTTTGCGCACACGCTGACACGAGTAGTTGAACACGGAAGAGCCCGATTCGCTCGCACCTTACTCGAATCCGGCGCACACAAACGCACGCGCCTATTTAACACTTCCCTGCACGAAGGAAGCTGCATAATAAATAACCGAGACTATTATCGATATTTCTTTGATTCTGGTTATCTTTATCGGGGCTCTCATCCTGCTTAACGGTGGATTACGTGGCCGGAGGCGTTTCTCTTATCTCTCTCGTCCGCATGTGTCCTCGACGGTTTCTCTTTGCCTCTTTCTCCCGCTAACGAGATCTGTAAATACGAGAGAGGCCCGGTGCACACACCGATCGAGTCACTTTTAGCAGTCTCTCGAGCAACGTAAACACGAGGTCTCACGAGTTTAGTATACGATTCGTCGACTGTCTTTGGAGATAAATAAAAAGAAAGGGAAAGAAGAGTTTGTGCCTCTGCACAGGACCGGGGCGAAGTGTTTTTATGTTTTGGTTTGTGCATGTAGAGCGAATAGAACAGCACAAATAACGAGTGGGGCGCGACGAGCGCCCATGAATCATCCTTCCGACTGAGGAATATAACGTTAGTCGAGTTTGAGGCTCGAGAGAGAAAGAGGCGAAAGATGAAGCGATAAAGCGGGCGAGGGAGAGAGACGAATGGCAGGGAAAAAGAAGAGACGTCGAGAGGCGCTTACTCGGGCCGCGACCTTTGCCACGAGGATCGCTCGCAGTCGCTGCCCTCTTCGTCTCTCTCCCTCTCTGTGTTTATGTATACGAATGTCGATTCACGTATTACAAAGCCGCGTTAAAACACGTGCACGAGCATCTCGGGAGTGTGTTCGACGATAGAGATTCGGTGGGGAATAAAAAGCAAAAAAAAAACGTTCTCGTCGCTGTCGTTTGTTCGGCTCGATCGATGACGACCGCGCTAGTCGCTCCACACGACTTATCGATCGCTTTAGTACCTCGGGGATCGTGGGATCGATCGAAAATCAACGTGCACGAATAACTCACGCGTGGGAATGATTCATGCGCCGAGATGACACGGTTTTTAAGCTCATTTGCACTGCTCAGAAGCCCTCTTCGAAAACTGTTGGAAAATTACAATTGGCCCTCGAATTCGTAGTTCTTTCATATCCTCATCGACGAAAGTAAATCGTGATTTTTTTAGCAAATGTGTTTGCACATGGAACGTTTATTTGTAGCTCCTTAACAGAATTGAAGAAAATCATTAGGATTAATTCGAAGTGCAGAAAATTATTATCCGCCAGTCTTTCTCAATGTCCCAGAGTTCGAGATTGAAGCACTGACCCCCGAATGTTGTTAACTCTCGAGAGTCTCCAGAGCCTGGGCTCATTGTTGCGAGCGAAAATGATTCACCGACGGTGAAGAAAGGGGAATCGAGCCAGTATGTCTTTCATCGTAATCCTCTTTACGACTCCGGTTCTCCGAGCGCGCAGTTACAACAAGTACTATGTGTACACGAGCGAAAGAGAAAGGTCTTTGAATGTAAACTGGGGGCTGCGGAGAGAGTTGTTAAATTGTTAATCGTGGGAGGTCTCCTGAGTTTGCGAACGATAGAGAGGGCAAAGCTGCTGCTGTTTACACCGAACGGAAATTTTCATTTTCCTCGCTATCGCTTTTCTCCTCCTTTTCTAGGCGGTCCCCTCCCCCGCAGTCGCCACCAAAATATGCAACGTTCTCGGTACCTTTGTTCCTAAAATAGTTGCAAAATTTCTTGGTACCGAAACTGAGAATTTACGGGCTCAAACTTTTTTTTTTTTTTTTTTTTCCCAATCGAAACGGTTTTTCTCAAAATTTCATTCGTTTTATGGAAATTCTCGTTCGATTTTATTTTCATGTTTTTTGACTAAATCATTTAAAAAGGTTTAAAAATCCGAGAAAATTTCGCAACAAAAGTGTTTGAGCGCTCGCCACGATCGAAGTGACTCTCGCTCGACTCGTTGCTTCGTTCGACATTAACGATCGTTAATCGTCGATTGAAATAGTAATATTAATTAAAGGATGAGATCACTCGAGAGCTTCGAGTGCCTCGAACCCGTCAAGTGCATTCGCAAAGTGCACATTAGCGTAGCAGGTCTTTTAATAGGTTCGAGGATGCGAGCCGATTTTTAAGCTATTCCGTTTGACTGTAATCGTGCTGGTGTGTGGTTTTACTGCTGTTTTATTACCCACGTTTGTTTTATCATGACACTTAATTGTTACGATTATTGTTTGTTGCGGAAGCTGCGATGGTAAATGAGGGTAATTTGTCGCAAACGCAGTTAGTATAATTTTATTGATGGACTAAGTAGCTGAGTGAACATTCTCGTTGAGAGGAAATGTCAAATCGGTCGGAAAGTAACTACCGAGAGAACAAAATCTGAATTTTTTAGTTGCAACTCATTTTGGCAACCAAGTTTTGTGAGACCTCGTCGAGCGAGGGTCCGAATACTCGATTCAAATTTTCCGTTCTGCCTTCCGAGGTGCGAGCTGCATTCGTTTTTCTCCGAAAGGTCTTTTCACGAGGGAGGAAGAAGCTTGTAAAAAGATGGGGACAAAAAAAATGATGAAAGTCGGTTTGCGCCTTTCTCAGATTTTCATGAAGCGCCATTCGGAGAAAAAGTCAACTCGCGCCTCGTCGGAATGCGAATTGCGAAAGGTCCTTTTGACAATTAGCTGGAGCGCGATGCGCGCGCGCAGTCTCAAAGTCCAACCAAAATCTCAGTTACCGACCGAAAAATTGATGAAACGATACAAGGTCCCCGGCGAGGCTTGACGTTAGCGAAGGTATAACAGAAATTGACATTTTGGCTCAACAGTCCGAACGGGAGGCCGCTAGTATCCAGTAAACCACCTTTGCCACCGAGTCATCAGCAGTCCGGGGCAAGCAGCGGGGGTGGCAGCAGCAGCAGCAGCGTTGTTGCGCGAAGCACCGGCGCGACAATGACGGGAACACCGCGATGCGTTAGCGGCGGAGGAGGGGTTGTCGGTAATGCGCGCCGGCGCGCGGCAACTGATCTGGGTAGCCCGGCAGCGATCGAGATGGCGAAGGCCCGTGCGATGCAGGCCGCCCAGGAGCCGCGTCCGGTTGGCCTCCTCGAGACCGACCTCGACGCCGCCGAGCCGGCGATTCGTCACGTTAACCTGAACACCATCAACGGGGCGTCGGCCACGAGCCACCCCCGCAACAACTCGCATACATCAACGAGCAACAATCAACCCGGCAAAAAAACCCGGAGCCTGCTCAATCTCAATCACACCAGTGCCCGCCAGGGACGCGAAGTTCATAACCACCTGAACAACGAGAACGAACTTCGGGTTCCGCACTCACCGACCTCTGCCAACAGAAACAACTCTCAACACCACCAGGATCACCACAATTCCAATCAAAGGCCCCACAAATCCATGGAGTTCCTCCTCGACAAGGAGAATCTTCATTTCGTCAAGGTGAGTAGTCCCTCACTCGTTAACTTTCTCTCGCAACTTGGTTTATTCGATTGTTCGATCCTCGGGATCAACCCGGACCCGGGCTGGGTTCCTCCGCGAGCTTTCCTACAAAGGTGGGTGCAGGCTCCGATTTATCCGCTCTCTTTCCCCGCGACCGCGTTACTGCACCCGGGACGATCGAGACCCTTTGGATCCTTCCCAAAAAATGTTCCCAATCAAAATATTGATCCCTGCACACATTTGAACTGGGAAACCAAAATTTCCAGGGGTAAATTTGCAGTCCTCGGTGATTCGGCTCATCGTATTTTTATTCGGCTAATCCGATCAACTCATATTTCAACGTGCTTTACTGTGGTAATATTATTTACCGAGTGTTTCCTCGTTCAGTGAAAAATATTGTGCTGTGCGACAAAGTGATTGACGGACTCGATCTGATTCGAAGTGATTGATATACCAGAGTTTAATATTTCAGGTTGGAAAGCAATTCGATTAAGTTTTTCGATGATTTGTCAGGACACGAGGAATCGACGATCGAATCACGGCCGAAAGAACGTCGTTGGGATGCTTGGCTTTCATTTTTTCATTAAAAATCCTTTTCCGGTGCTCAGGACCCTCCAGGTGTCATGGTGGTTTGTGCTACCACGCAGTGTCCATTCTCCCGCACCCTTCGCCCCTTGAGTTCAAGGTGAAGGTGGAGTCCCCAACGAGTCCTTTTCCGTGTCGACTAATGTCCTCCTGGTGCGAAGAAAAAAGCGGATTAGTTGGGGCGAGAGTGTTGATCGGGATTTGTTTTTAGGATGGAAAGTTTTTTGGGGAGAGTTCTGGTTGAAAGATGATGACGAATCGAGACAACGGACTGGAGTGAATCGCGAGGGGCGAAGCCTTGAGAAGCCTGCCCTAATAAAAGCGGCCATCGATCTCCGTCCCATCGATTCGAACGTCGAAAAAAATGGGAGGAAAAGAAAAGTGTTTGTGCCCGTTAAGATCAGTGGTCAATGGACGTCGTCGGGTCCTTGGAGAGGAAAAATTCTCCGCTGGAATTGGCGTCGAGCTCCTGAAAGCAGGTCATATAGTAAAAAAAATACTGTGCGAAGCAGGAATTTCTCATCGATTTCCTACGATTCCTACGATTCATCCGAGCAGTTTCGCCCGAGTTCCCTCAACAATAAGTGGAGCAAACAAGATTCTTTAAGAGCCCCAAGTGGGGAGAAAGAGGGACATTAGGAGGGAAGAAGTGACTCGCGCGAGGGTAGCAAACTCCGTACATAGACAATTGGATTAAACTCGGGGGCTGCTGGCCGGGTCGGCGGGGATGGGGATGTCGAGAGAGGCTGCTGCTGCCGCCTCGACGAGTGTCATCGGTGTCATCGCGGGGTTAAAACGGACGGGGAAACCTTCCGGTGCCCCACATACGCCTCGATCCGCGTACACCATTGTACACATGCCTTTATATACTCCACTTTGAATTAGCGCAAATGACAGAAAGCTTTTCACCGTTAAATCCTCCCAGGAGACATCAAAGTAGCCTGCTCCATTAGCCAGCCGGAAACTTCAGTTCCTCTGGAATTGCACGGGTTGACATACCTTTTAATCACCTTCGAATGACCTTGTGCCTTACAGAAGGAAGGAGAAACCGTGCTCGTCGGATCGAACGGACCAACGAACGCCGGAGTGACCTCGGACTCGGAGCATCCGTGCAATTGCACTCACTTAAACGAGCCGAATTACCTCAAAACAATTGCAATTGGCAGAACAATCCATAGCCGCGGAATTGAGCAGGCGGATACGAGATAAAATAATCTCGTTCGTTGGGAATCACGAGAGGAAAAATGTCCCTGGAATTGTGTGGATTGAAACATCCTGGTTCGACCTCAAAGTGATTTTTGCCGGCGCACAAATTACGGACGAGACCTCGTTATATTGAGGAGTGCGGGATGTCAAACGAGCTTGCAAATTCTGTCAATCGTCGTCGACTCGAATCCGGAAGTTCAATATCTTAACGTCTTTTATAATAATTCAATTCTCAGTTTCAATCCTGATCCGAATATAAATCATCGTCGCGTGCTAACGCGCCAATGACACTCCAATTAGTTGCACTAATCGATCAGACACTTTGCTACGCTACGAGAAATGTCCCAAGGTCACGAACTTATACATGCCTCCCAGATATATACGTTTTATTTGCACTACCAACGCTCTTCGACTGTCTAGCCACTATTTGTTTTGTTCGACATCGATCAGTCTCGCTCGGATTAAGCCTACGAAAAAAGTGTTGACGCTGCTAGGAATTATTTATGCACTCTTTTAATTAATCGCTCTGCCTTGATCCATTTACCTAGCTTTCAATCTCTAATGAAGTTTGTCCAGAAGCCACTCCAATAGAGTTTAGGATGCCCAATTAATCCCGGATTCTCAAAAACCCTAGAAACTTTACTGGTTTCCAGTGAATCTGGTAATTCGATTAGTTTCAGGCATTCGTTGAGTAGTTAAAAGCGATTAATTCTCAATTGATTTTCATTTGTATCAAGGTGATGAAATTTTTGGAATTTAATCATCGATGGTACAATGGATCTGATCAAGTTTTTCGATCAATAATTTATAATCGAAAGGATTTTAGAAATTTTTTCTTCATCCATTTTGACGGCGAAGAGAAATTCACGAAATTGAGTACTAAATAAAAAAATGTTTTATCTCGATCGTCGCTGGCTTCAGTTTCAATGGAATTTTCAATTAGAATTGCAAGTGTAGGATAAAAAAATTTCATGACGAAGTTCGATGAGACAGAGAACGGTGTCGTCGCAAGTTGCTTCGATCACGACTTCCGGCGGATGTCACTTCCGCCATTGGTCAATGACACCTTGACCTCGAAATCCTTGGCAAACTTTGACTGATTGAGTGGACAGGCGCTTCGAGAGGAAAAATCGTTAATCCATCCAATTAATGTACGTGAGATGTTCCTTTTCTCTCTCTCTCTCTCTCTCTTTCGCTCTCTTTGGACATTTCGATGGATTTGCGTGACGAGCAGCGGCAATGTCGAGGACATGAGAACCCCTGAGGGTGCAATCGCACGAGATCGATACACGCGGACTGGTGCATAGCAGAAATTCGTCTCTGGTATACTCTCTACAAGCAAAAAGCCTTCCTTTTCCTCCTATTTTTTTATTCTCCTTTTCGTATTCCTTTTTCCTCCAGCAAATTTTATCCGATATCCGATTGACCGAAATTTGACAAAGTGTGTGCATATGAAATCCGATAGGGCTCTCAATTTGTTCGATTAAGAAGGGGATGACTGCAGCAATTGTGATTGGAACTTCCTCGTATTTCGGGGTCAACATTTTCCTTGGGTTTGACCAAGAAAATTTTCGAAGTATCTGCAAGAACCATTAGCAGTTTTCTTTTTTTCGACTCAAACGGGAGGTTTGAGCATGTCTTTTGCAATCTTCGACGCTCTTCAGAAATTTTTGGATTTCAAACTTTCCGGTAATTATCGATTTTATTCCATTCTTCATCCGGTTCGATGGGAAAATGTCAAAAAGGGATAAAAATCGAGGAAAATTATTGAGATTTGGAGCGAAGAGTACCGAAAATTTTCGAAAATTCGATTCACCGATCGAACGAATATTATATTTGAAATTCCTCAAGGTGGATATGGATCGTAGAAGAATTGGGGATAAAGCGTGTCCGCAGTTGTCACCAAACTCGTAAAAATTTTAAGAAAAACTATTTTTTTTGAGAGTAACCCAATCGAAGCAGCACAGTCGGGTTAGAACTTTTGTACGAAATTGTATAATGGAAACGGAACGATGGTCGTGCATACGGAAAACAAGGCAGAGTAGAGAAGAGGGGCGAGTTTTGCGACCTTCGTCCATTCCATACGACCGCAAGAATCGCTTTATTTTGCCGCAACGTAGTCAGGGCAACGCTTTCGTCCGTCTCGCTCTTGCTCCCAAGGGACACTCATTTTTTCTTTCTTTTTTCCCTTCTTTTCCTTGGGCTTTGACTATTCGATCTGGACATAGTGCAAACTTTACTGACTACGTGTAGTAGTACAAATTTGCGAGTTCGACTCGATTCACGACGTTCGGGCTCTGCTTCTCGATCGCTCCTGTGTGTTTACGTTTTTTTCGTCGTCTCATTCGCTCCGTTTATCGCTTCGGGAGAGCGAACGCGTCGAAACAGCAACGAAAACTAAAGAAAACGAGCAACAATTATATTCTCTCGTACATTTCGCACTCCTGGCCTCTCTCGCTTTCTTTCATTCCACACAATCCTTCAACATTACGCCTCTTCTCCGGTGATTTTCTCGAACCAACAGTCATTCTATTATACAATTATTTGTGAGATTAAAATTTATCATCTTCGCTATTGATTTATTTGATCATCCATTTTATTCTTCGCCTGTCACGTGCAATTGCCTCGAATATCTCGCTCTCCCTTGAAATTATTGCCTCTTAATTTTTCCATTGAGCCATTCCAACTTTTATAACCTCAATTTAAAATAGGCTCCGACATTCTGTCGACCACGTTTCGACAGCATCGTCATTTCTGGAGTCTCCAAGCTTTTTCCTCCCTTCCTTTCTCCTCTAGACTTTCCATTGCCATCATCATCGTTTAGGGACGCGGCAAAGTCTCGATTATATTCACCGTTCCAGCTCTATTCATTGCGCAGAGAAGCTGAATTGTATTCACGAGAAGCCAGGCAGATTCGCTGTTCGTTATCAGCAGGCAAGCAAAGATTTTCTTCTCTCTCTCTCTCGATGTGCTCTTCGCTTTTGAGCCGAGCTCCGCAGTTCCCAGGCACACGTGTCTAGACTCGTACTTTGTATCTGTACGCATTGTCCTTTTTGTTTATTTTGAAGTAAACTGCTGCTGAGACAGGGCCATTGTAGTGACGGATAGTGGACTCTGAGCTCGCGTCCTCTCGCTCTCTCGGGCTCTTTCTCGTCTTCAATTAATCTGCGCAATGTTTTCCTCACGACTTTCACATCGTTGCGAATGTATTCTCACGCTCGCATATTTTAAAGTTGAGCAAAGCGTCTCAATTCGCGCACTATTTGTTCGATTCGAAGGGGCTTGACGCGTGTCGCTTTTGCGGAGGGAAATGGGGAAAAGGGCGTACGGGCGAGAGCGCGCTTGCGAACGTGGCAACCGGCGGCTTCCGAGAAGTTAGTATCGAGGCCAAGCCACAGCGGAGGATCCCGAGTTACGAAAAATTCGACCTCGTTTTATTTTTCGCCCTTTTTCAATCTCTTTTTCCCTCTCGCGTTCCTCGCGTGTTTCAACCTCGACAGCGCTCGCTCTCTATAATGGCCCATATTCTATATTCCCCGCGGTAAACACTCCGCCAGCGCTTTATCGTTGCGGCGATGTTGATGAGGAAAAAAATGTTTTTTTCGTCCACGCTCTGTTTGCGGAATGTCAGGGTTCGCCCTGTGCGTGTGCGCGCGCGCGCGCGTGTTTTGTGGCTAATCGCTTTCGTATTCGCTCGCTGAGTTTTCTTCGGCCATTATTTACTCGAGCATTGTTCGCCCCGAAATGGGACTCTCGATACGGGGACGAGCTTCTTTTTTCTTCTCGCTTTTCTTGTCCAACAGAAAGGAAAATTGCTCGTGAAAAGGTGGCATATTACGGTGGACTTGTTTTCATTTTTTTTCGTTCCTCCCTCGCCCCCAACGACCTTTTCTCGCATTCTTTCCTCTTTTCTCAGACGACGCGGCGTTTTCACCGCCGGAAACGTTTCTCAACTTGGCAACCCGCCGCGACTACGCTCTTCAAACTTTTCCCTTTTTTCTCTCTTTTCGAAATTTTCACCGAGACGAGCGGCAGCACGGACTCTGTCCCCTGAGACTACACGCGAATAGTCAAACTTTTCAAAACGAGGGAAAATGTCCCTTCTGCTTAAGTTCTCGCGACGCTACACTTTCGTCCGGACTTTTTGGCTGCTGCTCTTTCCACGTCTTCGCATTCTTTGTCATTGAAAATTCAAATATTGACTCCGCCACGATTTCAAATCTCCAGGAATTTCACGAAATCTCGTGAAAATCTTGATTTTTCACGATGCAATATATAACGAGATTCGAAAAATACAGACGTTCGCGAAATACCCGACTGGCGAAAACGCCGTAACATCGTTTCCAATAATTTATCCGACTTGCCCGATCGAATTTCCATCTCCGAGCAAATCATCCGATCAAGTATCGAAGATGTTATTTTATTTCCGAGAGCGCGCATGGTGCGACGTTGCGTAGGATTTGCGAGAGCGTGGGCAGCTCGAGGTATTTAAACTTTTCATTTCCGTAGGAAACACCCAAACTCGATGTTTTTCAACTGAATATTTTCCTTCCTGGAAGAAGATAAATTTTAGTTTCGTGATTCAATCGTGGGCAGGAATCGACGTTGGACGGGATTTTCAGGCTTCCCGAGCTCGGGGGAAACATTTTTTAAATAAAAGTGACATCGAATCCGTTGAAGTATTGCACGAACGCACAGAAAAGTCTCGAAAAGTCTTTTTGCATCGAGTTTCTCATCCTTTATTCGTGGCCAAAGCCGCGTTCAGTGTCTCTTCATCCGTTGTCATTTATTGGAATATTTTTTCACCGATTTTCCAATACTCTAATCGCACATTTTGATGCACACTGCCTTTGACTCGTAATGGCCATTAAGGATTGTTTTTGTCAGACTAATTGTTCCATTCATCTCGCTCGTGTCGAGAACTTCGTGCTCGATGGGGTGCGAGGAAAAAAATGAGATAAAAGGGAAAAGAGGGCGAGGCAAAAAGGGGATGTTTTCTCGTTCTCTCGTTCTCTCGTTCCCCGCTACGCTCGCTTCTTCTCTCCTTTTCGTCTTTTCTCCCCTTTCGGGGCGAGCAAACCATCGAGAAATAGTTTCTCGAACGATCGGGCAATTTCCGCTCATTCGTATTTCACAGTGGGCCAGTTCTGAACGATTCGACCGAGAACTCCCGAAATTTTACTCTCTTTCGAGTCGATGATGAGCCTCGAAACGCTGACTCGTTTTGAGGTACAAAAAATGTTGAAAAATGTTTTTTTTTCGTTATTTTCGACTTTCCAGAGTCTTTATTCTCGAGGTCGCTGGTTGTGAACGAAGCTGTAGAGCATTAGAACGTCGGAATAAGACTGTTTGTTGTAAGCACGAGGAAATGACTGCATCAAGTTTATTAATTGAATTTGTGACGTAATCGTTTGCTCCACGACACCGAGGCATTCCTCAAGTAGCAGCGATGAGTCACGATTACTTTTTATTCTGTTTATAGATTCTATTATAATCGTGCGTACAAAAGAAGAAAAAAACGTTGAATTCATTAAAACGTTTTCCATTTCGTTACTTCGACGAGTGACGAGCGTCGCGTCATTTTTTCAAGAGCGAAGCAAAAGTCTTCGGCGATTAAGAGTGCTCGGAAAAATATGAAAACTTACAAGGAACAATAATTTGGAGTTTCCTCGAGTTCAGCTCCCACGATTGATCTCAATGGCTCGCGAGACAAGCCCGTATCTCTATTTGTTAATAGCTTTTTTCATTTCTTTTCTTAGGGTGATAGGATGGCGGCAAGGTCGCGTACGAAACGTGAGAAGATTTAATCATGCGCTCGGGACTCTATCTCGTATCGTATTTCCTGATATCTCACGAGACTCGTAATGCAGAAGACGCAGAGTTTGGACGTAAACACGAGCAAATACCGAGTGTCCCGAAAGTCGGGCTCCCAAATATTCCGATGAGCGCATTTTTAAAATTCTATTATTTTATTAAAATATTCTTTTATCGATTATCTTGGTAAAGATTTTCCTCGATACGCCGAGGTTTGCAGCGTTGCAGTCCAAGGAATGAAGGAAACAAAAACATTCGTAATTCTCTAATTTTTCATTTCACATCGGCGAGGAAACGAAATTAGAACAAATTCTTTTTCTCCTTCGCTCCGTTGGGCTTCAACGTTGCAAACTTCACCGTCATTTTCCCCAGCGCCAGCCTACTTTCGGCTTTCTAAGCTCCTGCTCCATCGGTGACGGAGTTTGTGACAATTTTTCCTTGTTTTTCGCGAGAATATTTCGAAGAAAAAATGGGAAAATTGGTGTATCGTCAGAACCCAGTGGACACCCCGTAGAATACCGATAAACGGTTCTTTTACGTGAACATTAGATGAAAAAAGTAGAAAAAAGTGTTTCGCCTTTGTGCGGGGGAGAAAGAGGAGGAGAGTGGAAGAGACTGCAAGGAAGGAAGGAGTTGGACAGTGTTCCTTCGCCTAACCCAGGTGGCGTATTGATCGACGTTATTGCACACGTAGTACAGGAGAGCAGAGCGAAAATCCGACGACCCCGATGAACTCTCTTCCCCTTTCTCTTTCAAAACACAGGCTCCTCTGCCGTCTCTCGAGCTCTCGTACTTCATCACCCACAAAAGAGGCAATTCCTCTGTACGATTCTCTCGGGACAAATGGTACAAGTCGCCAGTAGCGATCAACATACTCTCGAGACTGTGAATCCGGACTCTCGAGACTTTGAATAATGCAGAACGCGATCGTACCGTTCGTTCAAACGTTTCCCAGTCGGATGCTGCTGAAAAATCCATTTTTTCATTTCTTTTTTCCGTACTAAAAAAATCCCGTTCATTTCTGCTCCTAATTTCGTTAAAACTCCCTCGGAGTTGGCGGATTTTTCAATCAATCGAATCTGAAATAAAAAAAAAACGTTGAGAACAGATGAGCCAGCGAACGAGGACTGAGGGACACGAAATGTAGGCGAAAATACCCAGTTTCCGTTTTATTATTAGCGCGTAGTTCGTTCACATTATATATGTATATACTCCATGCATTAACACGTATAAATATAGTGAGTTGAGTTAGCGTGGATTACGCAATTGGTCGGTGCAGCAAGTGGGAGCATATCCGCATTACGACCAGGCGTTTTCATCCTCCTGGCTTTTCTTTGGCTTTATAAATATTCTCATTTGTCATTTGACGCGTATCACTTGAGACACAAACTTTTAATCTCGATGCTAATGATTTTATTACCTTCATTGAAATTGAGTAGAAATATTTGTGACACGACAAATGGACTGAACGACTGAATTTCAACTACGATTTAAAAGCCCATTTCGTTGACTTACTCTCGAAAATTGTGGCAGTACTCACCTATTTTTCTCAGTTCCCACAACCGAGAGAACTTTCTCCAGTGGCTTTGGGGTGTGTATCGTTGAGTGCATAATTCGTAGCTCGTTATATCGATATCTTTGCAGTCGAAACCTTGGCACGAATAGGTAATCACATGTGCTACTTGCCATCCTCGTTATACAACTCATCAATGAATTATTCGAGACCCCTTTTCGAGCTACGTGTGTCGTGACCTCTCTCTGTACGTAGATCGTTCGAAGAGACTGCGAAGCTAACTCTCTTCAGCGAACCAAAAACGATCGTTGATCGAATTCGTAATTGCTGTAAAGCTCGACGAGTTTGCAACGTTGGAGTTCAACGAAATTAACGAAAATAACATTCGCACTTCACCAATTGCAAATTAGGCAGGTACCAGAATTGAAGAATACTGCAATCGTTGGGAGAGTATTTTCAAATCATTTTGTTCGGCCGCAACGTTGCAAATTCCGGTGTCATTAAAACTGGCAATTTTCCAGCCACTTTTAATCCTCGAAGAAACTTTTGTGATTGAAAAAATGCGCGATTTACTTACCTGTGGAAAAAAAGTGGGTCCACAATTATTTTGGTGGTACAAAAAAATGCATTTTTTTCTCACCCAGTATAGATTCGTCCGACCAACAAACCGCCTGCCAATGTCCACATTTTCCTTTACAATATTTCCTCGAGTCCTCCAAATAGTCAGTGCGGAATAAAAGTGCTGGAGAAATGGCGAGAATCGTTAAACGAAGGAGGCGATCGTGGCCGCAGCGCAGAGGCTGCGTTCCCATGGGAAGTGCTTTGCGCTCAACGTTAGACTGAAAATACATAAAAGTTGGAGGTTATCGGGCACTTTGCTCAAAGTGGCGAGCAAAGTGAGTCTCGAGGAAGAAATGTTGAAGGAATGGTCCTGCGCGCGCGTCGAGGCACGCGGATTGACCGGTATTTGCGGCTGTACGTATCGCCGCATGACGTTCGTACAGACGATTGCATCGATACGATGAGGAAGCTGAGCGCGAGCGAGAGGCTGCAACTTGTCCCACTCGTTCGAACGGCAGAGTTACAGTGTACATAACACTAGATTCAGGGTGGAAAGACGAGGAGGAAAATTGAGAGGAGCTCGAAGAAGGGATCGAGGGAATTGTGTGTGCACAAGAGACTCGAAGGCCGTTGTGCTCCGCGGAGTATCTGCTATCCATGTGGGCTAAGGCGAAAGATAGTGGAGGCAAACTGAGAACGACGACGACGACTGTGAGCTCGCCCACACGTCGCAGATTCTCGTTCCTCAGCCTCGCATGCTTCCCTTTCATTCTCTCTCACTCTCGAGAGGTTCCTACCACCTTTCGTACTTCAACCATTGCCAGGCAAAACGGAACTCTCCACTTCAACATTTTCTTCAATCGTTCGAACGATCCACGCTTTAGTTGGCTGATTATTCTGAATTTTTGTCCAATATCGAAGTTCTTTTCGTGCTATTGTGATCGTAGGTTTGATCAATCGATTGTGAGTCGAGCTGATTCATGGTTTTTTGGTAAATCAACAAAACTGTCGTTCCAATAGTTCTTTTAGGACCGCTCGGACGACGTTTCGTTGCCCGCTTGAGGTCTGACTGAACTTTCCATTTGTTTTCCATCTATTTTCATTAATTCTCATTCCGTTGAGTTTTATATTAATTTTTTCGTAGTTTTTTGACCACTTTTCGTCGAGTTGGAGACATTTTTGAGAAATTTACTCAGAATCGATCTCGTTGCACTTTGTTTGATCAATTGTACAAACAATTGCTTTGATAAAATCGTTCAAGTGTCGGCGTAAACGACGTTTCACTGGTCGTTCAATGTTCGAACGAAGTTTCCTTTTAATTAACAATGATTCTCGTAGATTTTCCACTCTATTAAGAGATTATCGATAAACTCGTTTTTTCCCAACGCTCCCTGTTCCATTTAGAGTTGCTCTTCTCTCCGCGTATCCCAGCAAGTTCCTAATACTCGTTCGTCGTAAATGCGCAGACCGTATGGCGTGGATTGAGCGACTAGAAAGTTGCAAAACAAAGCGTTCGATGTTCGTATGTGTTCGGAGGCTGGGTTTATATCTATGGACTATCTCTCGGCTGGTTAACCAGCCTACGACCTATCGCTAACTCTACAAGCTTCTTCCCAGAGAACACAGAGCGCAGCTTCAGAATGGACCGCGATTTATTTCCGACGATAAATCGATACGAGGCTGTATATAAACGTGCATACCGGGTGGGCTCGGAGTGGATCGAAAATCGGCTGGAAAACCCCACAAAAATGCCGAATTTTTGTGCTTTTTTCCCTAGAACTGATTTTTTTTTTTTAAATTACCAAAAAATAAGCGAATTCGAGCAAAACGTCAAAAGCACTTTTGTCATCGTTTTATCACCGACCCACCCTTCGACACGGTTTCGGGAACGACTTTCGGGACACCCGGTGATCCGAATGTGTGCCCTGTAAAACGAACGAATGTGCCGCGAACGGAAACAGCCCGTGCTCGACAATTATCTTGACAAATTCACGCCCCTGTCCGTTTCAATCGTTCTTGTCCCTCCAATTTCGCTCATCTATTTTCGGACAGGCGCAGATTTCATCATCGAGCACCGCTTTTACGCGGTAATGAAGCTTCGCGCGATATTTGCCATTCGATTCTCCGATTATCCGCTTTTTCGTAGCGTTTCGTCCTCCCTTTTTCGGAAATCGCACGTTTCCTACTGAGAATTACACAGTTATACGCTCCCGGAATTTTCACCGACTGTTCGCTCGTCAGGGAGAGTAATTTTGTGACATTTGACACTCGACGCAAGCCGGCAAGCCGAAACGACCGTTTCTTCATCAAATCATTCGGCAATAAAAAATTGGAGGATTCCAATCGACGCGAAAATTTCAACGAGCATAATTTTCGCCTCGGCTTGTAATCACGGAAATGCCGCTCCGCCGGCAGGTCGAATTCGGCTGTACAGAAAATTCAGATACAGGCCGTTCGGGAGGACACATCGCGGGGCATCGCGTTTCCGTTCGACGACGCGCGAGCATTACACGTACGAGGGGGGCACATGCTTTTAAATGGGTTAGAATTACCGTACACTGCGTGTTCCGTGTTCGTGGAACGAACGCACGCAGGCACGCACTAGCAGCGACACGCCCTGGGTGTCGGAGCGGAGCGAGAAACGCGACGATGACAACGTCGATGCGGTGCTTCCATTCGCGAATACGTGTCCGTACATTTCCGTCAAAATAGGAGCTGCTCAATATTTTTTATTCGCTTTCAAAAGCCTGGCAATGAAAACAAACTTGGTGAACGAGGTTCGAACACGGCTTTGATTATTCAACCGAGTCGTTTGTATGCCCGGCGTGCATAAAAAAGTGCCTGGATTCACCGAATATTTGTTAAAAATGTCGAACTAGTCTCGACGTTGAAAATTTTCGTCGCCGGATTCACCGCGATGGAATAAAAGCCTTGAACATATTCACCGAGCACTCGTCAGAGTCCACACGCAAAGTGAGCCTCGAAGGTTAAGCCTGTGACCCCAGAGAAATGCTAATCTAACCCTCTCGGGCGAGCCCTTCATCCTCAATCAACATGCATGACGCTACATCTCGTGTATACATGAATTTTAAACTCTTTTTACCTCTCGAAGCGATGTGACGAAAGAAACGAGTGAAAATTTGACATCGAAGGTGAATATCGGGAAGCAGGATGACAGTAGACCGGGCAGAGAGCGAAATGTCGCCCGGAGATTCGTCTTTTGACAAATCCCTCAAGAAATTTCTTAAAGGATTAAAATTCGTAAACCCGAAGATTGGAAAAGTATGGATAAAAGCGATTCGAGAGCACTGATTATGCGTCACAGCCCAAGTGATCATAAATCGTAGACTCGAGGCCAGAAATTCCGGGATATCAGTCATTCCGCGTTGCGTCTTGGCTTGACGGGCACATTATTACACAGTAGAAATGAAACGCCGGGTGTGTATCCATGTAATTCTCATATGCGCTGCAGGCATTTTTCCTGCGCGAAGCAAAAGTCTGAACGTTTGTGTTTTTTTGTATTCACTTGTTTTGTTGGTGGTTCTCGTGGGAGCAGTGTGGAGCTGTAGGGTCTTTGGCCTCGCGAGAGTTGATAATGATGATGATGATGATGATGATTATATTTCTCGTGGACGCCTCGCGCTCAGCTTCTCTCGCTTTTTCCCCAATTTACGTCAATCGACGTAACCCTGCTCTGCTGGTTGGAACGTCGGGCCGGCACAGCCGCGAGAGAAAGGAAGAAATGAAGTGAGGTTATGAGGGTTTTATCCGCGAGACGAGAAGCGGAGATAGCGAAAGAGAGTAATTAAAATGAGCTTCCATTTGCATTAGTATACGAGTTCCCGCACAGCGATGTAGTTTTCGTGGAAGTCTCAACTGCGAAGGGGCCGGACTCGGCTGAACTGGAACGCGGATTGATGCCGATTCAGTCCTTTTGCTTGTTGGTTATCGATGTGTTAATACGCAAGGGAGAAAAAGCGAGAGCGAAGCACGGGGAAGGAAAGGGAGAGGGAAAAACGTCTTGACAACTCGCCCGCTTAGAACGCATCATTATGCAACGTTCCGACGAGACAGGGCACGCAACTCACGCGTGGTTTGTGCGAGCTTCGAATCCACGTATGCGGGGTGTCTGAAAAGTGGTCTTTCGAACTCGCAGTACCGGTAGATCGCGCGATTCTGAAAATTTTCCTCTACGACGCACCGTACGAGAGATATTCACTGTCGAGAGTCGATCAATTCGCGGAACACAAACACTGAGCACTTTTTTCTTAGAATCGAGGGTTTTTTGACCCTGAAACTTTCAAGGGCGATTTTAGGGACACTCTGTACATTTGCATATCATACAATAGTACACAGCACACTCATCAGTCCTTTTATAGACTCTGCGTATCCCATGATCGCGTAGGGGGTAATGGCCACTCTTTCGAACCAAAGCCCAGCCACAAGGAGCAGCACTGTTCACTGACCACTCGCGGGTGTGTATGTGTGTGTGTGTGTGTTGAGCGCTGCGTCGCCGTTCTGCTCGCACGCACGTATTTAACGTATGCAGCGAATGTTCCCTATCTTCGAAGGCAGAAGAGACGTTTTAGCTGGTGCACAAACCATTACTCTTGGAATCCTAACGAGGAATTGTCAGACAGAGAGAGAGAGACGCGAAGAATGTGTATGAAATTATTGCTCGGGATCGAAAGGGCGTATGATAAGCGCGGGAGCTTGAGGTTCGCGTCCTCAGTTCAACTCAAATTCAGTCGCGAACAGGCGTGCATGGAACCTTTTTCGAATACTTACCTGCAACGCCACCTCACGGGCTAAATGATACTTTCATTGTTTTTACACACGGAGGCTCTCTCACATATGCCTGTATAAGCGTATACGGTTTATTACACCGAACCGTTAGAACTTTGTTCGGCCAGGAAACGATACAAGTGCCTCGGCAATCCGCAAATGGATACTGCATGGAAATTAAACGAGAATAACAAAGAGAGGGAGCGGGAGATGACCCAAGAAATATTATGGCATTCGTGCGCGTGTATAGGTGTATAAAACCATCCGCGTTTCTTACATCGAGAATAAAATATTTTACAGCTAAATGCTTCTTCCTTTATGACATCCTCGTCATAAAAACACTCAATATTCACTCCTCCATTATTCTTCGTAACACGAAACTCAATTACTCCTCTAATTCTATAATTTCGACTTCCTTTATCGACTAGAAAGAATAATGGGATTGAAAATCGCTCAGGCTAACTGCACTTCTAACCTAAAACGTAGTCAGGTTCTTTGTTCTTTGTTGCTCGTCCCAACACTCGAGAGAGCCAGAAATTACTGTTTTTTTCTATTCTTTTGGTCTCGAGTGCTCCTCGAATTATTCCTTTTTATTCAGACACATGAAAGAACAAAGTTTCAATTTATGAGAAGAATCTATACTCGTTGCGGCGACTCGAGACAAGTAATAAATACAGGAATGTGAAGGGAACTGGGGAAAAAGGCGGCAAAAAATGTATTCACGAGCAGGTGTCTCCATCTATGTGACAAGGAGAATAATACCGGGGACTGAGATTTTCAAGATGGAAAACGTCATGTCTCCGCGCTACTGATTAAGTACACGTAGTCCACGTAGTTAAATGTCACGATCGAAGTGTGGCTTCTTTTACACGAGCAAATATTGATGCGATAAAGCGAGAGAGTGCGAGGGGTGGGGGGAGATTCGTACAGAGATATAAATAGAGAAAGAGAGAGAGAGAAAAGAAAAATCTTTGATATGTAGACAAAAAGAGCGAGAGAAGTGTAAAAACGAAGAATTGTGACTTTCAGATTACGGAATCTCACACCAGACGGTTACCCTGGCGACCGTATCTGGTAATTTGGTTTTTTTGCTTCCGCCTGACTGTCCCCTCGAGCGGGAAATAATCGGAGACAATTTACTCTCCGGTTTTCCAACTCACGTTTGTGGAACACGGAGACGTCGAAATTTCAAGTGACTAAATTTCTCTATATACATATATAACGTTTATACACGTGGGTGCATACACATGCGTGTACAATGAGACGAGAGGACGATAATTGTGCGACGACGATTCTGGCCGACGTTATATCGTCAGGTAGACTACCCTCCGTATCAACTATCCTCGAGAACGAAGTCTCCCTCGTCTTCGAGGTTAATTCCCCGCGAACTGCAACTCGAAGATTTTCATCCATTGTTGATCACAAGGTGAATCTCTTTACTGCACGTTATACAAATAGACAAATTTTGAAACACTTTTTCGATAAAAAAGCACCGTGACGAACACATTTCTGTGATTAATAATAAAATTGAGTGATAACGATGATTTTGGTTTTTCATCAATCACTTTTATTATGACACTTTGATCAATTCTGTTTGAAAGGCACTTATGTAGCACCAGTGACAATATTTGCTCTCGCATTTCTTTTATCCGTTTAATCAGAATTCTTGAAAAAAATTGATCGATCGATTAGTGAATTGTGCAGAGAAATACGTTCGGTTGGAAACGGTGTCTGACAATAAATTTATTCGGAATCGATACTTCGGGATCAGATTTCATCGAGCGTTGCTCAAAAAAACATGCGCACACTTTTTTTTCTATTCAATTACGATCGATCTTTTTGGCTCTCGTGTATCGATGATTTTTCTGTGTAACAATGACTATCGATTGAAACACGAACTAACGCACGGATTATTGTTGCAAAAAATATGAGGTTATAAATAAATGAATAGAAATTTCGTCGTACTTTTGTATAAGCAATTGAGAAATGAAATAAGGAAAAGAATTTTGGAACTTTTATCGAGACTACGAAAACAGGAGGATATGAAATTTTCCAGTTAATTTCACCGGCTGGATCTTATAAATTTGAAAGGGATGATAAAAGGGTCTGTTTCAAAGCCTGTGGCCTCCCCGAGGCGCCTTGTAAACACACCGCACCGACTAAATTCCTACAAGCTGCTCGCACGAGTTTCGTGGAGCTTCAATCTTTCACGCTTTACGGAGATCCGACACATGCACACACACACACACAGGGGGCCAACATGGCTCCGGATATGCCGTTGTGACGGCCTACCTCTCTTTTTCTTTCCCTCTCCTCGCGCGAACTTTCTCCCTCGCTCGAGAAAAGCTCGCGTCTTTGCATCCGGTCTTTCGTCCAACGGCTAAATTTATGTGTGACCCGTTCTCCCATCACTCGTCACGCAACACTCCCACTCTTTTCTTTTTTTTTTTTTCGAACCCTCCTAATCTCGAAATATCCTCCCGAGATCCGTTAGATGTTCCGTCTCTTTTGCGCTTTGAGAAATGACTCGGCGCGCCATCTGTCCGGCTTCTCCCTTGACAACTTTCCACAACGGAGCTTCACAGGCTTCATAGAATATTTCTAGAAAATAAAAATCTTTCGTATGAAAACCGAAACAGTTTACTGTGAGCCTGAAATTGCGATATATGAAGCGAACTCGCGTGTTTTCGTGCATTTTTTTCATATTTAAAGTTTTTTCTATTTCCGATGAGATCGAAGTTGGAAGATTTGCCGGCAGGTGGCGCCGAGCCACGGTTGACTCGGAGCTTCCCTAGAACTTTCTCGAAGCGTGGAATTCCAAATGCCATTTGGATGAAACATTCCTCCCGAGAGACTGAAAAATTCGCAACTTTTTCTTCCCTCGGTATAAATATCAATTTTGCTTCGTTCAAGAATATCTTATTCCCGGATATTTTGACATCTGAGGCACGTTTATTGCCACAGGGGAAAATATCGTATCCACGTGGCTCTGTTGTAGCGTGAAATTATTAAAATATTCTGTGGATTCCCGCACATTGAAACATCTTGAGATCGAAAAATATTTGCCCGCAATACCTTCAATATGAAGAAAAATAATTTTTATCTTTTTATGAACACTTGCAGCCACCGGAAAACGAGCTACAAAAGGTTGGGGAACGTGTGCCAAGCGAACACGAGCTGAGGGTACAAAGGTCATTGCAACGTCTCAATGTTCCGGATTGGTACAAAAATTCACCGGCAGCTCGCGATGGTTTTCGTCTGAAGAGGCACTCCGATGCCTCCCAGCACAGCGGATGGCGATCACTCGGCTCAAAAACAACTTCACTGTCCTCCCTCTCGTCGTCTTCCAACCGGCAACCTACTACCGGTAATTCACAACCACGAAAACCTTTATCATTCAATTTTTGTCGGAAAAAATATGGTTTCAATATATTTTCAAATCAAATTTGACTTTTCGATCAATTTTTTAAAAACGATCAATCCCAATTTTTCCGCTAAAATCGTCTCTTTTACGATTTCATAGATTTTTTCGTTAAATACAAAAATCGTTGAATTCTCATCAATTGGAAATTCAATTCTTTGCATTATTGAGTACAAAAAAAATGCAAAAAAGAAGATTTTCGCCAATTTCTTCGGTCAATTTGAAATTTTTTGGTTATAATTTTCTTTTTACATGTGACAGGTGTACTTCTAAGCCCGAGTCCAACGCCACCTGTATTTTCGCGATGGAGTACGAGTTTGTTGAACAGCGCCGGAAGTTCACCCGCGAGCTCGGCGAGATCATCGTTCAATCATCGGCAACCTTATCTCGGCTGGCGTTCGCAAGAGCGTTTGGCAAATCCACGAACACCAGCGGAGCGTCTCGCTCAAGGCATTTTACCGCAGCTGCAATCTGCGAAAAAGGTTTTTTCAATATTCTCTTTGTCATTCGTTGTTTTGTTTTCGGTGAATTTTCCGCCGCTTTTTTTCTCTCATTGTGGCAACGTATTTGATAGTATTCGAACGATGAATTTTTTTTTTTTTTTTCATATTACTGTTTTACGCCATAGTCGAGTTTCATGTGACAGAAACGAATGAGAAACGGAAACGATGTAAGAAAAAATCAGGCCAGACGTCATGATTCCGATTCGCGAATAGACTGATAAATTATTTATCGCTCTCAAGCTCTCGGGCTCATTTCGAATAATACGTGACCTTCCTTCCTCCCCTTCCCCGGTACCTTTCAACGTCGCACTATTCTCGATAAATTCAAAGTCAAATCCACGATGGCAAAAATAAAGGAGGTCCCTCGTCATTGTTTCGAGAACGCGAGGGACATTAAAACTTTATCACAAATTAAGTTTTTCTTTCTTTTTTTTTTGTTTATTTATTTCTCAATTATTCACTTGAAAATTTTTTTGCTAATCAATGAAAAGGGGTGCGCTCCATTTCTGAAGTTTTCAGTCATTCGCTTTTTTCATTTGATTCCTTGGAATTCACTTCACGTATTTGACGAATTAAATTTTTGGGTGCCATTGCTGGAACGTTCCTTCTTACAATGAAATTATGGAAAACGCGAAAAAATACCGAATTCCCCATTCGTTGAGCTGCGTCGATATTTTTGGCTATGAAAGAATTCCTACGAGCAATCTTTGCTTTTTATTATTATTATTTTCTGTTTTTTTGGTTGTACGTCCGCTGGTCCATATGCGTGACCCCTGATATCAGGACGCCCACGTTTATGCTCCCCCTTTTTTCGCGGCTGCACCCCTTTCCGCCTTCTTTGTTCAATTTATTTTTAATATCCGCAGACAGCGAGGCAAAACGCTTTTTCTGCCTGGTTCTAAAATTAAATGAGGAGGGAGAGAGAGAAAGCGAGAGAGTAATCTGTCCCGCAGGCACCAACCAGGCAAAAAAGCAGCTGTTGCACGCTCGCAAATCTCGATTAAAACCATTTATTTATATTCATCCGTGGCTAAATGGATCATCGGGCATTCGGTGTGAAAACTGATGTTCGAAAAAGAAAATCCAATCTCCCTAAAATTGAAAACTCATCACAGAAATCTTGAAAAGCAAGACAAATATTAAAAGCTTAAGAAAAAGATTTACGATTTTCGGATACGATCGGAATCGATAGTGAAGAATAAATTCGGAAACTCACGACTAAAAAAATAGAAACACTGCAAAAACAACCCTCAAGCATTCAAGTCTCGGTAGAAACAAAATTCTAGAAAAAAAAGAGACTAAAACGTGCCTAAAATTTCAATGGTAAAAAGGCAGAAATTTCATGTCATCTTTTTGGCTTGTTTTACAGCAGCAGCAGCAGCAGCAACAACAACAGCAGCAACAACAACAGACGAATCAGCAGCTGGAGGTGAGAAACTCGATAAAGGAGGTGACCTCGGCCATTGTGCATTACGTGCAAAGCGGCCAGGAGGTCGCCGGTGGTGGAAGACTCTCGCCGCGGCCTCGACCCGACGATTGGGACGACAGGGGCGGTGCGAGATCCACGAGTCCGAGAGGTGAGCACTAAATCACCCCTCTGCTGCCGAAAAAAAAAAAAAAAAACAATACAAAAAATATTATTTCCACAAAAAAAAGAGAGAAAAAGAGAGAGAGCGAAATAAAACAAAAAAAACGATCCCACCACCACAAAATGAATCAACCACCACAACCATCACGAACCACCAAATTTAAACTTCGCTACGAAGGTAATTTTTTTTTACGTTTTTTTCCATTATTGTTTATTGTTTATGTTATGTTTATTCGTTTATTTGATTAACCATGCTCGCTTCTCATTTAACATCTACTTTTGGTCATTGAATCGATTTTTATTTCCGTTTGAACTTACATCATTTATTGTTTGCTTTTATTTTTCGGTTCCAGTTCCAACGGTGATGTTTCATTTGCATTCTTGCTAATTACGCTTCGGCACACTAATCCTCCGGTCTTTTTACAAGCTCCAATAAAAAGACACGTCATCAACCTGGAATTTGCATTTTTCTATGTTGTAGTTCTACTCAGGGATAATTTAGAACGTTTTTTCACATATTTTTTAAGGTGAAAAGAGAAATTTGAAAATTCAGTCATTTGAAGCGATCCTCGTTGGGATTTGATCCCCTTGAGAGAAGAATTAAAATATTCTGGTTAATAGTGAATTAAAAAATCCCTGAATATGAATGATATCAAACATGAAAATGTGTAGAAAAAAAGTTCCTAAAATTGTAATATAATTATGTTCGTCATAATATCTATGAAAGTCGTAAGGAATGAATGACAAAAGTATGTACTATTGGTATTTTTATGGTTGAATGCATCTCTATGCGGACGCACGAAAACGATAAGCGCACGTGACATCACGATTGGCCTTGACCCACGCCCTTTATTCCCTCTCTCTTGAGCGAACGAGGGATAAACAGCCTCGAGGGTGAAGAACCACGCAACGTGCAAGTGGCTGAGACAAGAAAACTTAACAAAAGGGTTTGAAGGATTCAAAAAGGGCCGGGGGATCTGCGGTTTTTTCAATGCATAAAAAATTCTTGGTTTTTAATCTTCTCCAAAACATGAGCTGAAACGTATTGAAGAATGATCAGAACTGAAAACGGAACGTTATTGAGCAGAATTTGAAAAAACTCCTTTTTTCAGACGTTTTTTTCGATCGTTATTTTTCGTATGAGTCGTTGACCCCAATTCGCATCCCCCATTTCCGGGCATTCGTCGTCACAAAATCGAACCTCGCGGAGCAAGCATTTCTTCGGAAGTATTTCTAACACGTTGGACAACAAATTTTTCGAGATTCTTCGAGAATTTTTTTCTCATTTCTGCCAGTTGATTGACATATTTATACAAAGACTTTGACCTTCTTTGCACACTTTATTTCCGGGGATTCTGGCAAAGAAGCGACGAAGGTCGGACCGGGGGCACGTGTTTTGAAGGGCGAGAGAAGGCGGAGAATCTTGATTCTCTGGCTTGCAAATGATTTTTCCCGGTGACCGAGTGAGAGAGTGAGAGAGAGAGAGAGAGAGCAGCAGGCATTGTCACCGTCATTTGTACACAATCTTTTGTCGACTGTTCTTCCAATTTTCTCTTTTCCCTCTCTGTGTACACTCTCTCGTATACTTATATAAACTTTTATATACAAATGCATATGTGAATGGCGAAAAATACTAGGATACATTTCGATCGTTGAGAGTGTCGAGTTTGCTCGGCTTTTCTATTTCAATCTACGAAAGCTCAGTGTGCACAACGAAACGGAAATAGCTTACCCTGAAATTCCGGGACGGCCTCGCCGACGACCGAGGCTCGAATCATCATATCGACGTTGCTTTCTCGCACCTACCAGCTTTTTAATTCGTTCTTTGTGCCCCAGGCTCCATCTCTCTACATCTTTCACTCCTCCATTCTCCCACCACTCTATATTCTCTCTACATTTTTTTCTCTCTTTGGATTTACCGCTTTCGGGGCCATGTTGGATGCACTTGTGATGCAACGAGAGGAAAATGTTTATTGCTCGTTCGTAGATTGATTTTTGCATCGGGAAAAATTTCATTGTTTTTTAATCTTTGGCCCAACAATTTACAGTATTTAGAAAACGTTGGTTTTGTTAAACCTGTCTGTTGTTTCTGAGTGCCCTATTTGTCAGATTGTTTGCAATTAACCGTCGTTTCTGTATAAATTCTCAAATGTTTCTCGTAACGATTTTATTATTCGTGTGTCACTGTATTTATTGTTAAGAAATTCATTTGAATTATGAGCACACCGAAGTTGCCGGAAAAATTGAATTACGTTCGAAATAAAAATTTCATTTCATTCGATCCAATAGGAATTGAAATGTCAAAATGAGCTCAATCGCAGTTTCTATAATAAAAATTCACAAAATAATTGAATTCAATGAAAACCTAAGGAATATTTGCTTGATCGTAGAGCATGACAAAACGAAATCAAATTTTTCTCGATGCAATAATCGAATTCGTTGCAACGTTTATCGAATGACTAAAGATTGATTTTATGACGTAAACAGGAAGCGTTAAATTATGCTGGATGGAAAGTTCGTTCGTGGGCTCGAGACGAATAGATTCGCCGGAAACACCGATGAGTTTTGCCACCGACACGGAATGTTGCGCGGGTTGTAATGCAACGGGTACGGAATCTTGTAGCTGCGTTGATTCGGCGACCTCGGGGCTTTACCTCGATCTCACACCGACGAGAGACGAGCCACAACGTCATCGGGGTGGACACCAACAACATCAACAGCAACCGCAGGTCCCACATCACGGGAGTCGTAGCCAATGCCCGTCACCCTCGCCGACCTTGAATTACCACCAACCAATCCACCATCACGTGCACCAACAGCAGCAGCAACAACATCGACATCATCGTGGTGAGTTGCTGCTCGCCTAGCGGAAACTCTTCTCGACGTATTTTTATCGTTTTTATTCAATGTTCCAAATTATTCTCAACTTCCTTGATTATTCCTGCTTTTTCCTTGTCCGGGATCATAGAAAAGTCCCTCAGAACTATTTTACAATCGTATTTTGCCCGTCAACCCATTATCTTGGCAGAAAATATTGAAGCCTTTCCGAATCGCACGAAAGAACGTTGAATCTGTTTTTGCAGCTGAGAATTGGAACATTTTTTATCCACGTTTTGAAAAATTGGGTTCATTGTTATTATAAACGATTGCATTTCAATCGTTGCTCTTTCCAATGTTCTGAGACTCTTTTAGATAAATTTTTCAACCCATGGAACAAGATTCTGAGGGAAACTCTTTTTCCGCAAATGGCATTTGCATTTTTCAAATTCCCTTGGAAAAACAACAAACTTTGGGGGCAAACTCAATTCTTTTCACGAAAATAATTTATGGTTGAGTTCTCTCGCTAGATCCGCGGATTTCATGCTCGTGTCTTGTGACGAATTTGACTCGAGACGATGGTCCTTGGCCAGCGAATCGAATTGGCAGACACAATCGTGTCTACCATCGAGTCTCGAAAATCACGCGCCTCGTCGCGAAAGCCCACGAATGATGCATATCGGGCGAAGTTCCAATTTTTTCTTTTCTCCTCTTTTTTTTAAAATCACAGTTCAGTCTCTACGTCCAGGAAATGATATGCGTTCGCGCTCTAGTAAGCGAATTTATACGTAAATTAGGAAAAAAAAAAAAAAAACATTGCATGGAACACGTTGGAATTCTAATTAATTCGCGAGTTTTTTCGTTCATTGCATGCTAGAATTGGAACAAAAAACCACGAATCGTGAAAGTGATGAGAATTCTGAAAAAAAATTGAGCTAAACTAAATTTCTAAAATGAAAGATCAAAATATCGGAGACACTCGATACTTTGATCTGAAAATCTTTACAATCATGGAATCTTTTAAAGAAAGAATATGAAAAATGTTCCAAAATTCATTCGAGGCCGCATAATTCGAACAAATCGTTTGAAAAGGTTTCGATTCTGAAAAATCTAGGCAGTGGGTACATA
The DNA here is from genome assembly GCF_019457755.1 of Venturia canescens. Taxonomy (NCBI): domain Eukaryota; kingdom Metazoa; phylum Arthropoda; class Insecta; order Hymenoptera; family Ichneumonidae; genus Venturia; species Venturia canescens. The sequence continues at coordinate 9,174,900 of NC_057425.1, forward strand.
GACAAAAAATGCTTCGTATTCACACACAAATTTAGATAAATGCAAAATCTTGTAGTGAATCGGTATAGAAATTAGCAAAAGGATAAGTAGAGTTTCGCGAAATCGTTGACTATTGAATGATCCGTTAATTAGATGGTAGATGTGAGAGGTGCTCTCGATGTATAAAGATGTCATAGTTACAAGGTCTCTGTTGGCTGATGAATATATGCATACGAATATTAATATGTATATATTATTAGTTCGTTCGTTCTTTTTCTCTCTCTCTCTCTCTCTCGATCAAAACTTCGTAAATAATTTTCGACTTTGACTATTTGTAAATAGCCTCGTGATAAGTTCGGACGAAAAGCAAAAAACAAAACATTACTAAATATAAATCCAAACAAATATATAAATATATATTATTATATATTCTTGTAATAGTGTTATGTTTGAAGAGTATCGTTAAAAGAAATCATGGGTGCTTCGCCGATACCGCAGCGAGTAATAATACAGCCGAGGGGGTAAAAACCGAAAATTTTTCATATTTTCAATTGTTTTTTAGTCTCAATAATCCACCACCGAACTCTCAGACTATGGTTTTCAGCTCATTCCACGATATAAGAAAAGAAAAAACAAAATGATCAAACTGCCGATCGTTCAAGCGATTGGGTCCTCGAAACTTTTTACACTTCAATTTTTCAATTCTTTTTTCCATAAGTGAAGGCACGCGTTAGATATTTTTTTTTTTTTTTTTTTTTTTAACATGCCTTGTCCCGAGGAAAGATATAAAGATATAAGATAATTTCGTATTTTCCCTGTGTTTCGTGTTGGACCAAATCCTGGCACGACCGTTTTTACCCTCCCCTCCCCTTCGACCTGCCCGGCGCTACTGTTCTCTATTTTTATTTTTTTTTCTTTCGTTTCGCTTCGTTATCGCGTTTTATTATATCACCTTTGTATGTTTAAATGTAAAGTTTTCCTTCGATCCAATTTAATTATCTACATGCGCGCACATATATTTATATATGTATACACTTACACGTATAAAAAAATGCTATAAACACACATGCACACACGTGAGACACGAAAATGAAAAAAAAAAATCACCACCACACGACAAACAACCGTATTTATATATTGTTTTTTAGTAACTTCAAGATCTGTTCGTTCATTCGTTTTGCGGCCACTCCCCCGTTTCGATGATATTATCATTATGAATTTTAATTGAAGTCTAAAACCCGGGAGCAGCCTCTGCTCGTAAAAGATTGAAAAAAACGTACGAAAATTGCTTCCAATTAATGAATTCGTTGATTTTATTGTTTGGAAGATTTCTGAGCGTCCTGCCACCCACGAGCTCGAATCTCCGTATCTTTTTCTTTTTTTTTTTTTATAATTAATCAATTATTTCTCTATTTAATTCGTCAATTAATTGAAGATAAAATGAGAATTGAGGAAACTTGTTCCGTACTTAAACGTTCGGACGGCAATATTATTATCACTACATGTAGTACGTATTTCCTTGAGAGAATAAATTATTGTTTGTATATTTGCGTTCGCTTATTTTCTTTCACCGGCTATACTTTCTTCTTCAACAAAGTGTGACATGAAATTTTCGAATTTTTCGATCTCAGTTCAGCTCTAAAGTAGTAGCTCCATTTTTGTTTCTCATTTTTTTTGTAGAATCTTCGAATTTTCATTTTGGTTACGTTTTTTTTCGTATTTATTTGTTGTTGAATGAAAATTTGAAAAATCAAATTTTTTCATCCATTGTCGATGAAAGTTTCTTCACCTTTTGGTATTTACTGTTCTACTGTCACAGTATATTGTTCGAACGATTATTCGCTTTGTTGACACGGTAAGTAAACTCTTTAGTTTCGTCGCTCGTTCTCTTTCCATATGTTTGCACGTTTTTTTGTTCCTATTTACGTAAAAACGTTCGTATTTGCGTTTATTTAGGCAGTTATGCGCGGTTCGAGTACTTTTCCGAAAAACAATGAAACATTTTTGTTCACTTTGGAAATTCGTTTTTTAATAAAGTACTCGAATTACGTGAACGCTTTTATTTGTCCCTTGAATCCCGTAGACAGTTGACTCAAGTGATACTCCGTACTTGAAGTGGCAAAATTGTAGAAAAAAGCGTTGTTTTATTGAAAAACATGATTATTTTGTCTTTTTCAGTACACTGAATGATTAATAATCGATTATAAATAATTTTTGCGTTGAGGAAAATAATTATTCTTGGTATTACAAGTTTGTTGAAAGTACTGTTACAATAGAGATAAATATTCAAAATATTTTTTTCTCCGCAGAAAAATTCTTAGCTAAGAAGAATATGTTAAAAAAAATGATTTCACTCTGAAAAGAGTCGGATAGAAAAAGGCTGAAAATGCATCAGGAAACACCCGCCAAAACTCCCGCCACTTTGTACATAATCCGAACACTTGGATACTTCCCCACTAAAAAAAAAAAAGGTTGAAAAAGAACACAATACACACGAGTGCAAAGGTCACACGATGCTTCGACGATCGAAAAGCAAAGAAACTGATGAGTTATCTTGAGAAAAACAAATGTTTTTAAAATACGCTCGAAGTCGAGTCAAATTTCGTGGCAAATAATGAGAATATGATTGGCTGATAGGTTATATGTGCTTATGATGAATGGAAACAAAAAAGAGCTTATTTCCAGTAAATCAGAGCTTGAGTATAGTAAAAAAACGACGCTTAAAAACTTAAATAAAGCAAGAAAAAAGAGAATTTAGACGTGTGAGGGCGTTGACCTTTGGAAATCGTTAGGATCGGGACAGAGCGAGGACGAGGAGGCAATGGCTACGGCAGCTCTTCTTCGGAACAAACCCAGCCCCGGCTCCACGACCCTGGAGGACGTCCTTGACTCCCTCCTTGGACTGCCTTCCGCCTCGCGGACCCCAAGCCCCGGGCCAGGGCCCATTTCCGCTAGCACGTCAATACGACATCAACGAACCTCAAATACTGGCTCACCGGCTGGTCAAACGACGAATACCAAAGCCGGGAAGAGCTGCAGCGACCTGCGCCAAGACCTCCAAGGTAGGAGGACTATGTAAGTTTCGGCTCTGACGATCCTCACTTTCGTCCATCTATTTTTATTCCACGTTTCATTTTTTTATCCAATTTTCTTCATTCAAATAATTACAATTTATTCGCTCGCGTTATAATTCATCGTATTCTATAATATGCTGATGTGTAATGTATTTTTCTTTCCATTCGAATCAGGCACCAATATCGCACGCTCTGTCCCACCGCTCATAGAATTTGTTATTATTCTATAATATGTACATACTATAATATATATATATATATATATATATTTATAAATATGATCGTCGAACTGTCTTCATCGTAATGACCTAGACCTCACAAGCATTCAGGCCACAATCAGCGCGATTTTCGTTCTCTCTCGTTATTTATCAATTTATTATTTTACGTTTCATTTTTATCTTTGTAATTCCTGCCTCAATCCTTCCACCCGAAAACCCTATGCGCCACAGCAGCAGCTTCTCGCTCGAAACTCTTCATCAGTTGCCAACATGCCAACTTCATTGTCTTCTCTCCCTCTTTGTTCGTACAACCTTCCACCACTAGGGTCGCCACTGAGACGGCACGGCAATTCTATCGACCGTTCGAGCACTGGATCGTTCACGAAAATTTTAATAACATGTTTATACGTTCAATGTGTAGTGGAAATACATTTTGCGAAGTTTTTTTATCGACTTATCATTAGAAATTTAGAACAATATGCGTCTCTTTTTGTCCACTCGGATAAAAACATGGCTCATAAATTCATAAATCATGTCACTCGTCCATAAGTTTGAGGTTATACTAATCATTGAAATTGTGACTAAAACAACGAAACGATCATTGGTTCGATCGAGTTTTTCTTTCAGTGTGCATTATTCGCTTCTGAATGGCTCCAGTTACGTTTTTGTTATTTGGGGCATGGATATATCAGGATTTTTGCAAGAAAAAGAAATTTGGTGAATCGTTGGTAAACGAAGAATGGTGTAAAATTTGAGAAAAATGAACAATTGTTAAGAAAAAAATGCCTGATATATCAGAGAACGGAAGCTTCATCGAATGCAACAAAATCACATCGCTGTCATGAGTACCGCCAAGCTTATCACTCTCGCAGGGTCTTCATATTCGCTAAGAAAGAAGTTATCGAAAAGAAAAAAACATTGTGCAATGGCTAAAAGTTGATGAATTATGGGGTGGCGGTTGTCGGTAGTATTTGTTGTTGATTCGCTCATTGGTTAAATGTGTTGAATTATAATCCGCAGGTGTATGAATCTTCAGTATTTTACCACGTGAGTGATACTTCTGTCGCAGAGTCCGCTAGGGTCGAGGACGATGGCGCGGGCATTAAAGAAGTCGGCGGGAGTCGCGGCTCACCGTATTACGTCGGAGAATTGGTGCGAAGGAAGAGCGAGGGTAGCGACATTGTGCCTCCGCATCGGTCCAGTTCGAGGGGATCGAACGTGAGAAACAGGCGGGTTTCGTTCGACGCGGCGCAGCAGAACAGCATCGAGAACAACGGATTGGGGCTCCAGCTCGGTGAGAAGCTCGTCAGGTGTCGTAACAACAAGTGCAACAACACGACGACCGTGGCAGAAGCACGAAGAGTTTACAAGAGTTGTCACAATTGCACGTGTCTCTATTGCTCCCGAGAGTGCCGAAGAGCGCATTGGCAGCGTCATAGACGCACGTGTTTGCACTCGAGAGCTGGAACTCTTTGTAGACAAGTGTTGTCCTCAGCGAAAGAGGATTCCGCTACGTTGAAGCACATTTCGGCGCTTGCGCAGCGCGGCTACGCGTCCCACGGCCGAGGGGCCGTTAAGTGCTTCTTCACGAGCCCAGAGATAGCTGAACAGTTCGTGAGCAACGGTTTCGTCGACCTGGGAGAACCGACTTACGTCAGATGGTCGGAACTGTTGCCCAGCGAGATGGGCCCTGAACTCTACACCGAAGTTATACGCCTCTGCAAATCGTACAATCCGGAAACGCGACTCGTTCTATACGTGGCAGTTTGCGTTGTCAGCGAGGTGCCGTCTAGCGGTGCTGTACGCTGGGAACGCCAATTGGTATCGCGATGCGGCAAAATAAGACTGGACACTTCCTGCAGACAACCGAGCGTCATTCCCCCAGCTTCCAGCGTACCCTCACCCGGAACCAGAACCGGAACTACCTCGCCCTGCAACATCACCCGGGAAATGGACTCCCCCGAAACTCTCGTACTCACATCAATGCCCGGCACCGACGGACAACACACTCCCAGAAGCTCCCGTGAAATCGGCTTCACCAACATCCAACGCCAACTCAGACTCCGCGGCGTTTCACTACGGAGACACTTCCCTCAGGTTTACACCAAGCTCTGCTCTTACGTCGATGGCACCGTTGATAAATTCGCACCCGTCACCATCTACCCCAGGGATCAAGCCTCCGGTAAGAGCTTCATGTGCATCATAATGCTCGATGCCGAACCCGAGAGGCTCCAACTTCTGCCAACCGATTCGTCCAGGGTCAGGACCGTCGACATCAGCGTTGAACAAGAGTAAACTTACCGCCGCGCGGAACAGCGTACCAGCTTGCAGAATTAAGTTTACTTTCTTTCGACTGTCGACTAATCTTCGGTTGCAAACTTCATGGAAATGTCATTTCGTTGGTTGGAACGTAAATTCCGAACACTCGGAAATCGGTGAACGTTCTTCAGACCAATTCATTAAAAACGGGGTTCAAGTTAACCGAGTCTGAATTTCATTGATGCGCAGCAGTCGGTCCAGTTTTATAGAGAAAGTTCAAAGACGCTTTATAGAATTAAGGTGAATCCACGATCGAACCACAGTCCGAACAAACCAAAACGACGTTCCCCGAGGTTGTGGTTCATCGATGAACTCTCGCCTTAAATTCAAGCAATCGGTGCACGTATCAAAAGCTCTGCTGAGAACTCAAATAGAAAAGGTACATAAACCTGTCGCTTGGAGGCGCTACCGTCGCTACGAGGATTCAAGATTTGCGAGGCCCCGCGAATGGCACAGACTTCAGAAAAGCTGGGAATTATCTTCGAACACTCATTCGCTCATTGCCAAAGTTCTCTCGCCGAACGAAATTCTAAAAATTCGCGAAAACCCCTGGGAAAAGGTGTTACGGAAGTAAAGAAATGTCGGTCTGTTGCAAAGGAAAGAAAAACACAGATACACGTTCGAGAACTAGATGCTAGACAAATTCCCGGATTTTCTGTACCGTATAGTTCAAATAACTGCTGCTATTATTATGGAATTAAATGATTATCCCGTAGTTGGTGCTCTCCTTACGTTGGGACGATAGACTTGCGATATACACGAGGACAATCGCGCAGCCCTCAACCTAAAACGACGGTTTTTAGCAGAGCCATCGAGCTTTCGTTGATATATTATTAATTATTAATAAAAATAACAAGAAAACTGAATAAGAGATTAAGATAAATATGCTCTATAGAGAATTTATAACGATATTGAGGAAGCTAGGAAATTGAACTGGTCGAATCATTGCTTGAATTTGAGAAATTCGTTTTTTTTCATCATTTTTATGGATGAATTGAGAAAAATGTGGTTTTTAATATAAATTAGATTTGTGCAAGTGTACCATTGCATGGGTATTCGTGTTGAGGAGGATGAATTAATTTGTAGTCTCATATTTCATTAATCCGGTGAGTGATTTCATCCCAATCGAGCATTAAGTCGTTAAAATTTAATTAATAAATTTATCGTACGTTTTCATAACTCAATTTATTATAATTCTCGTTGTCATTTAATCCCGTTATCGAATCCTATATATTGTTAGTTATTAAAATAAATCCTAGCGCTTGTTTCGTAATCGATTGAATAAGTAAATTGAAAGAAATGCTTTCACGAAAATAAATTCGTACTGATATGATAAAAATCGATGAAAATGTTGGAGAAAAAAACCTCGAAATTGGCACTTTTTCGACTGGTACAAAACTCTGACACCTCGGAACAACAAAAAAGTGTAAAACAAAGCGCTTTATTCCTCGGAGTTTGAGTGATTGGTTAAGTATCGTGACCGGGGATATGAGGATTTTCAAAAGTTCGAGATATACGTGGACATGTATGAGGTTAAATAAAATCACAATTATTTAATATCATATGTTTGCATTTATATTATAAAAAATAAATAAATCAATAATTATATATAAAAATAGCCCTGCAATTGAATTATTGCTGGAGCACGGTAATAGCTTTTCCAAAAGGATTGAATAACTAAAGAAATATGAATTCATACGCGATGCATGACGTGCCAAAATGAAAAAATTTCATTTGAAGAAATTGCCAAAACAAAAAAGATGAAAAAAAAAATATTCAAGTTTTGAAAACTCACCGAAAATGTGAAAAGTTCGTGAACCATAGTGGATTTTTCGATCTCTCGAGTCTGGCACCGTCGCTTTTTTTTTCATCTCTCATCTCCCTCGTGGATCTCAATCTTAGCAGGACCAAGATATAGCTCTAGAGACGCCGTTGAATTTTTATGAAAATTATCTTTCCGATGAGTTCATGAAGATTTACGTTTCTGTTTTTTTTTTTTTAATTTTTTTATTGTTTTTTATTTTTGTTACCAATGCTTCGTCAATACAATGGAAGAGAGGGTAAAAAAGGATAACTACAGTGTGCCAAGCCCTAGAAAAGTCGGATTCGTCCTTTGCAGATATTTTTTCAATCTCCTGGACGTCAATTTTTAACGAGCCAAAGCGAACAACGCGTTTATAGCAAAGCCAACAGTTATTCTTGTATGTACCAAATAGAAATTACCGCCCGGATCAAAAGAAGAGAGAGGAGTTAATCGATACGCCAATTTTTAGTGGCTATTTACACTCGCGAATAGATTTTTATCTCTTTTTTTTCATTGACCCGCCTCGAAGGAACAAAATAGTGACGGATAAAACTTCGATACATATTCGACGTTGTTCGACTGAAAATGCAGAGTCGAAAATCCGGACTTCAAATATATGAGGATTTCGTGCCGGTGCCTGCGGAAGGTCTAATTCCCGAGCAAGAAAAATCATTTTGCTTCTTCGAGGACCCATTCGAAATTCTCTGGTCGTACGATCGTGACAAAAATTTTATTTACAGTCTAACAGTTTTTTTTACCAAGCAAGTCGAATACTGGGATTTTTCGATGGAAGATTCTTCGATGATCAAATATTCGTTTTGACTAAGTTCACTTCTGTTCCGCATCGCTTTGTGAAAGCTAAAAACACGTGAATTTTATATGTATAACCTCAGAAATCGAACTCAAATATCACGTCGCTCAAGAATGATCTGTGAAAAGACATTTTTTTTCGCATTTTTGTGCACGAATGTTCGACCAGGAATTCTTGAATAGCAAAAAAACATTTGTAGGGAGATAATTTTTTATTTTCTAGGACAAGCGGAAAAATTCCCCGAATGCTGAACGCGGCAGAGTCTTTATTTGTGTATATATTACGGATGAATAAGCAACGAGTGTGTGAGCGAGAAAGAGAAAGAATAAAAACGTGCGTTCGAAACTAGAGTATAAATAATGGTAGCGAATCAACCTTTTTTTGAGTAAAACATTGATAAGAATCGTGAAGCGCGAATGAGCTCAATGAATAATTGATTGCGCCTAAACTCGTCACGCCTGGTAAAATCTCACAGGAAAACTAAAATTCGTCGAAATATTTGCATGACTGCGATAACAGTCGAGCCACATTTCTGAGCTAGTAAAAAGTGAACAATGAAATAAAGCTGTTGAATTCTTCATAGTTACTTTATATCTGGCTTTACGAAAATAAAAAACGCAAACGAATAAAAAAAATGCGATGAACCCTCGAAAGGCGTACTGACCGAATTGGGACGATTAGAATCAATTCGAAACGGCAGTAATATCTCGGTAACTGGAGAGCAAGAGCTGCAATCAGAGAAAAAAAAAATCCACTCACGATGGGAAGCCCCGCACGCAAGCGTCGCTCGAATGTATTGTTCCATTTTGACAGTTTTTGTCAGTTGGGAGGTTAGAAAAATTAAACATGGAAGTATTCGAATAATTGATTAATACGAAAAATATAATAGCGTCTTATTGTATGTCTCCAAATAATTTGTATTGTTCGTCGCGTATTGGCCACAGGCGAGAGAGGTCGACAATTTTATGAGAGAGAATAAACAAAAAAACAAATGAAAGGTCGTATAGGAAAAAAGTATTTGTTGTTCGGTTTAACGAAGCCTTTCAGTGAGGTCAAACCTTATTGAAAATAATCTTCAAGTGTTTATTATTATATTGTATTGAAAACGAGAACGACGACGATCTTTTAATCGTGAACGAGATTAAAATCTACATCAACGATCAATGTATACCACCTAAAAACTACGTTTAAAGAAATTATATATGTATATATATACATATAGATTGACTCATTTTATCGATAGTACATTCGTAACGAATTTCTGGGAACAGAATAGAGTCCACATATTCATATCGGGAAAGGTCGTTATGAAGGTCAAAAAACATTTCTCCCTCCCGCCCTCAACCCAAATCTATACCTAGAGCATATATATATATTTCATGTGACCGATATTCACATTTCAACAATTATCGACCACACGTCTCTCATCAAAACTTCCACAATTTCCGGGAGAATCTCGAGCTACAAATCGATCGTCTATTGCGAAGAAAAAAATAAATGTGAAATGAAAAAAAAAAACGTAAAAATTGGGGTATTTGCGCAATGTAGTTCACTCCGACACTCCGAGTATCGATCTAAACTTGTATCTATATCGGTGCTATCGTGTGCTACTATTGTTTTTCGCATCTGTGTATGTCTCAATTTTTCAAATAAAATGTTAATTTTATTACAATCGCATAAAAAATTGACGTTTTACTTCTCGTCTTTTTCTCTTTTTTTTTTATATACTACGGATTCACGCGACTTTGATGCAATGCAAAATTTATTTCCGCTGTGATCGAACATTCCGATTTCTTTACAGTTCTTTGTTACCGACTGATTGATTACCGATTGAGTCCCTATTATCCCCGTGTCACGCAGTTTCGAACGTTATCGTCTGATCTGCCACTGAACACCATCCACATCCACCCTTAACTCCTCTGTTTTCTGACCGACAACACGAGAGATTTGTGTTGGGGTTTCGGATTTTCTTGATATTAATTTCTGATTTAATTCGTGTATATCTTCGCTGTCATCAAATCGCATGCCATCGATTGTGTCACTCAAATTTTAAGTGACCATTTAATTAGCTTGCCAAAACGGAAATCGTATCGAATGATACTACCCGCTGTAAATTGCCTAACCCCGAAAATCAAAATTTTTAGAGGTTAAAAGTGATAAACCATTGAATCGCCGGATTTTGAAATATGTCTAACTTGTTTAAAGTTTTGTATACTCAAGTGCGTTACTACAAAGGTCAGAAACCGAAAAAATTGTGGGCCAAGGATGGTGTTAAATATGGACTCGTGACTTATTATCCTCGGTAAGTTTTTGGCTCATTAAAAGTTCAACTGTTTTTCTTGAGTACAGCACCAAAAACCTGATTTATAAACTAATTTTTCTAGGTATCCTGATCACCAGGATCCTCCAATCACACCCACAAAACTTCTTATGATTCAACGTGTGAAAAGCTACAAAGGCAATCCCTGGTGGCACAAAAAGGCTCTTGATATGTTGAAGCTCAATGATCTGGTAAGTTCATAGAAAGATTATTATTTTGTTATCGTCCAATAAATTGGGATCAATTGAAAGAATACAAATTTTGGATGATTTAAAGTTTTCTGGTAAATGAAATAATCCACGAAACATTTTCACGTGGATACTTTTGTTTATCAATAATTTTTCATTTGTTTTCATGAAAAAACAAACTAAATCATCTAGAGCTGATATTTTCTACTTGTTTGAGAAACATTTTTGCAAAAGAGCAGGTTGCAATGTTCTCCTATATTTTTTTAGGACTTTAATTTTGCATCTATGACAGTGGAGTTTGAGGTTCAAGTATTAATAGCTTTTCGAATGGTAGCGATCAAAGCACGTTGGATAGACTTTCCGATTTGAGATCTTGTTACGAAATTGAGTTTTTAAAAATGATAATGAGAGGATACCCTTCATAATATTTGCAGAATGGCAAGCATTTTAACTTTGCTGAATGTAATAATTATTAGGTAAAAATCCTGAAAAAAATCTCATCTATATTTGCAGAACTCAGATATTGCCATTGTGAAAAATACACCGCAAATGTGTGCTTTCCTCTGGAAAATCAAGCATTTGCTAAAAGTGACACCAATAAACACACCGGAGCAACTTCCTGACGAGACAAAGTGCAGCACTTGGCTTCAAGAGAACGGCGACCTTTTGGTGGCTCCCAAAATCGATCCTGCTCGAGAAGCAGCCACACAAGCTTTCATAACGGATCGAAAAAGAATGGATCGACCTTATCTCAATGACTGGATGCGAAGGAGCTGGCTAAATGGTTACAATCATTAAAGAAATATGGGTTCGAACTTACCGAACTTGCTGTACATTAAAGAGGAGAAAAATAAATAGCTTTCAATTGATGTGAGGAAAAGTTGGGAGCTTTTTCCAGAGTTTGCAGGAAATTTACGTGAGACGCTTGAACAAATAGTATAATTTATTCGTACTTGGAGATCGACCTTGCGAGGCCCCGTTTACAATTTTAAACAGTCAATCTTGTTATCATTTTTTAGTTCTCGTTCCTATCGACTTTCATATGTCGATCTTTTTTCATCGAGATCCTCGACGATCAACCTTTCTGTACAATTGAACTGGGTAAAAGTGCCGCTTTGGGTCAGTCGTGCGGACCTACTTAATGGCTCGAAATTAATCATTTTTTTTCTTTAAGAATGCTTCAAGCGCAAAAATCCCAAATCATTATTTCTCCTTATTTTTTTTATTCTTCGTGGACGTTTCCATCGGTTATTCCAATTCGACTGTACAAAAAATATCCGACGAAATAGCCAATTTCGTGGTTAACTTGCAGAAAAACAGTTTCATCTCGACAGAAACAAACAATTTTACAGCTGTCTTATACTTTTTCCCTCAAACTCTTTTTAAAATTCTTTCTCGAAAGTAAAGTTATCCACGATCTCAAAAATTCTTCAATTTCTTTGATTTCCCATGTAAAATGATTTCTGTTTGAATTTCAGATTGATATCAACTGTGGGTGGGAACATGTACACGCGAAGTATTCTCAATAGATTGTAATGATAGATAGCAAACTCGTAAGTGATGTAGAACACGAGAAGATATTTTGTCGTTCGTCATCGCAGAGAATTCTATGATTAGACTATTACTCAATTTCAGCCACGATTTAATAACTATGATCTAGGCCATTGTTCATCTCCCCTAAACGCGAGAGGCGAATTTTTTTCGTATTTAATAGTGTCTATAACGAAAAAAGTAAAAATCCAACAAAACCTACGACGCCTATAGGCCAAATATCGTTCGCAAACACGAAGTTTCGATCGCAAACGAAAAAGTTTCTACTCTCGATTGTATCATCGGTAATAATCGTCACGGTCTCTAAGAGAGCTCTTTTTTCACTTTCTACTTTCGAGTCCTGGCTCTAATTTAATTATCTCTCACTCGCTAACGAGCCGCGAAAAGCTCTATTTCGGAAACGCAAAAATGTTTGTACGGGGCCTCTTACAGGGAGCCTTTTTTTTACTGAGATAAGATTTACGGAAAAAGTTCTTTTTTTCCCCTCATTCTCGTATTATTAATAATGAATTAATCTGAACATTTTGGAAGTCCTAGATAATAATAATAATTGAAAATGACACTTTGTTTGCGCGAGATTGCTTCAACAATTTTTCTCCCTTCTTCGATCATCATCTTTCGTTTTTTTTCTCATCGTATTTTTCATTGCGAATAATTAGCTACAAAAATCTTTCGTCTCTGAACGTTGCTTTTTACGCTGTGCCTCGTACAATTAATTCATAGAGATCTTATATTCTAATAATAGAGATTGTATTTCTGCCTTTTGAAAACGAGTCTCTTTCATATCAATTGAAAGAAAATCGATGAACGATTCGACAACGCCCAACGCCTTCGCGCTCAATTACAATATTTTTTCATTCGAATATGAAATATTTCTGTTTTGTTTTATTTTTTTTATTTTTCTCTTTATTATTCTTACTGAAGTAGGCAATTATTCTCTCGAATCTTCCATTCTCATTGATTCTCTTCTTAAACCTTTAATTGATCGATCAAATATCCACTGTTCAAGTTATCTTAATCGATTTATATTTACTTGAGTTTATTGAATTAATTGATTGATTTTCAAGGGTCGCACGAAATATCGAGCTGACGATAATTTTTTGTTTACAGGTGAGAAAACGTATTGTTTTTGTTCTTCAACGAGTAAAAAGAAAAATTCTGGGCGGATTTTCTGTTTGTTTATTCGAAGCCGTAGAAAATTTACGATTTTTTCTTTGGACGGTGGAGCGAAACGAATAATTGAGCGGATAACCAGGATCGATATTCGATATGTCTTCATGGACATTTTTATCTGGTGATGCTTTTCGGTCAGGTGGAGTGCGGATATTGACGGAATTATCGTTAGCCAAATAAAACGACGGACACCTCAGCTCTTAAGGCAAAGAGAAAGGTCACGAAAAGTGTTGGAAATTTTCGACCAAATTATTCTCTAAGTTCGTTATCATCGAAAGCAAAAAATTGCTTTGAACGATGAAGTGTTTGATGACTTTTATTCTGTCACGATGATCGAGTATCCCTTAAGAATAACGAGTGCAAAAATTTTCAAAATTTCGCGTATTGATAAGTGACTTAAATTTTTCCTCAGTGTTGGTTAATCGTTTTGGCGGATGTGACGTTTCATTCACCCCGAATTGGATTTCCTGCGGCTTCTCAATTTCCAAAATCTTCGATCTCTGGATGTGTGATGAATGGAAATGGTGTTTTGGGGCTTGACGTTGCTGGCGCCGTTCTTTTCGGGCATGTACATTCTCAGCAATCTCGTGGCTCTTTCTTCCTGAGAACGATCAGCCGATTTGCCACTGAGGAAGCCCAGCAGTTTGATGCTCCGACGACGGATTCTTAATCTCGTCAGAAGACTAGTTTCCCGCGGTCCACCGGGAGCATTTTCGTCCAAATTTTCTTCAGTGACATCCTCCAATCTTTCGGATCGACGTCTCAACTGCTCGAGATGTCTTCTCCGCTCGAGTTCAAGGTCGAGTTTCCTCAGGCGTCTTTTCTCGGTGGACGGACGTCTCTCGTTCGTGTATTTCCGGCTCGGATCCGGCTCGAGTTCTTTATCCAACGAGGAGTCACCGCTCGAGGACATTCGTTCGTTTCTTCGAGCTATCGACTCGAGCTCTTCGAGCCTTGCCAAGTTCCTCGCCTCTCTCGTGTCTCCGGAAGCCTTTGGAGAGCTTTCCGAGCCTTTGGCACAATCCTCTCTTTGGAGTTCTTTGGAAGATATCGTGCTAGCCTTTCGGACTATCGCTTGGGCAATGTCCTCGTCGACGTCTGACAACTTTCGGTGGAGATCCAAAATTTTCCGACGAAAATCTTCGTCCTCCTTCTCCAATCTCGCGAATATTTTATCGTGTTCTCTCTGCACTTTTCTCACGTCGTCTTCCTTGAATTCCTTCTTCATTTCCGCTCTTTCGGCCTCTTCGTATTCTTTTAATTCTTGCTCTTGTTGCTGCTCCTCCTCGTCCTCTTCTTCCTCCTCTTCTTCGTCGTCGAGTTTCCTCGAGGTCTCGACGTGCAACCTCTGTCACCACCATCCCACCTGGAGCTTGCCACTCCCCGGCGAATCTTCCTCCTCCGGAAGCGGCTCGAGCCTCCGACGACCCAGGAAACACCGAAGAGAACCCAAGCTCCCGCCGCCTGTGCCGCCCAGCAAATGATCCATGCTCAACTCCGGCAGATCACAGTCGTCCACGTCACCCTCCAGCACGTCTTGATCGTCGTCGTCATCGTGATTCAGACTCAATCCGTAGTTGTCCTCACCCGTTATGTTGCCGTTCGTCGACGGCTACGAGACACGTCAGTCAGACAGGACCGGTCGCTCAGGGAGCTACTGATTCTTTTGGGAAACAGAGGGCAAGCGTTTGTTCTCCTTTGCGATCATGCAGAAAGGCGTGCGAAGCTTAAACCAAACTTTTTTCCAATATTTTTTGTTTCTTCCTTTCATTATGAAATTTCGGAATACTTTAAATGATTTTTGTGCATTTTTGTTCCCAATAAATGATTCTAAAGGTACTGCAAATTATTTCAAGCATATTTTCATCTCGTTCGGTTTGAAAAATCAAATTTCTTTTCTAAAATCATTTTTTCAAGATCCCAGACAAAACTTGTATTCGGAATTGTTTCAAAAATATTTGGAAGGCACGACTCAAGGAATTTCTGGATAAATAAATGCTCATTTTTGTAATAAACCAATAATTATTCAAAAATTACTTTTCAGCTGACGGCCAACTTCGTACTCATGTTTGAAAAAGCATAAAAATTTACGCAAAGCATCATTCAATTAGTAAGCGCAAGTACCTTCGAAGCATTTGAATTTCGAGTGGATGGAGATAAGAAGAAATGGAATGATTACGATAACCTACCGGACTGGCCGTGAAACTTTCATCGTCGGGGCCGCCTGAAGTCGGAGTGCCCCAAATGTCGTCACCGGAAGTGCCTCCGGAAGTAGTACCCTCCTCGTCGTTTGGATCGAGGGAAAATTCTGTTCTTTCCGGTGGCACCGGTGGCTGCAGCAAATACCCTCCGACACCCTCGCTCAATTGCTCCAGGAGGACCATCTTACTGACGACAAAATTGCTCGCTCTCGTTGTCCACGCTCGCAAACCGGACGGTGGCGATTCAAGGTCACGATTATCCTCGTCTCCTTGTTCGTCGATCTCGTCGTCCTGATCCAAACTGCTCATCGTTCCGAATCGACGCAGAGCTCTTTAGCCACAAAAATGTTTCTCGTTGAGAGTTTATCTTCCTCATTTCATTACAATCGAATCGAAAATCGATGGAGCATCAACATTTTTTTTCAAGCATTTTAACGACGAAACGATCAAACAACAGAGTTTCTAAATTTCTAAAAGAAAAACCGTTTTATCGTGTTCAGTAATCATTAACACGAATCGTTTGTTCCCGTTAAAGTTGATGTGTATAATAAAGCGAAAGTCCCTTCTTTTCTGGACTCTCAGCCTCGAATCATGAAACATTGTTTTTCTTTTACTGGCGAAAATTCGGAGATATTTAGGTTGTTTACAAAACTTGGCTCGAGTGCAAACGATCCGCGTTCATATATTTCTAGAATAGCCAAATAATTGAGCAGCAAAGAGTTGAAAGTACTCGAAAAATGATGAATAAATTTGGAAAAATGTGGAAGATAGCCCCGGAAAATCTACCTGTAAGGTGGTTCTCCGTCGCAGTCCAAATCATCTTCGCTGCCATCTTCGGTATTTCCATCGGCAGGTGTGCAATTGGAGCTATTGCGACCAGGACTGTCGTGTGGTCCAGGTCTGAATCTGTGGCTGGTACAAAGATCAGGGGTGGGCGGTAAGATCGAGATTTTGGGGGGTAGAGGCGAGAAGGGATCCCTGAGCAGAGGTGGAGTCGGGCATCCTGACCTGGATGGAAAGAAAGTCGGTCGTTAGCCATCGCTGAATGTTCACATAGAACGAGTGATAATAATGATAAAACGCCATGAAATAATTTGATTGATTGGTAGATGATCGTTCACCGCCCAGGGCGAGACTCCACCTGTGGCACCTTCTGCAGATGCTGATGGCGCTCGTTCCCGTAATGTCCTTGAGGCTTCCGCCACCTTGAAAGAATCCGCCGTTTTTTCTGTTCGCAGTAACGCTGTTCGATTTAACTGTGCTTAAACTTGCGCTCGACGCGGTGCTCTGTTGTTCGACGTCCGAATTCATGGCGATTTGTTCCTCGACGACGTTCTCCGGGTTGTGGACAGCCGCGCTCACCGGTGAACTCGATTTCGGGGCTCTCGCCGCGAGCTCTTCCCGCGTCCATTCTTCCAGCGGTATTTCGTGGTCGGGTGGCGGTATCTGATGGGAATTCCTGACCCATTGCGCCAGGTGATTGCTGTCCGAGTGCTGGTTGACGTTGTTCTTCAGTATGCTGTCGAGACACTCGCCACGTAATCGATCGTGCTCCCGGTGCGGGGAGTTACCGGATGTCGGGATCTAATAAGGGCCATAGAAAATGAAACGGTACGAAAAACGGTGACGAACACGTTCCATGAAAAATTTCAACAGAACGGTAAAGCCCTTAAAATATAAACGAAATTACAAAATCTCATGAATTAGCTAGCTCAGAAGTGTAAAAAATGTTTTTTTTTCTGTTACAGTGAAGAACGTGCCCCCCCCCCCCCCCCCCCCCGAGTGCGAGGAGAGTGAAGAATAAAAATGGTACCTGAGGGCTTGGGGCCGATTCGCAGGCAGTGGTGAAGTTGCTACCAGTGAATGGACTCTCCTCGGGACTGCCGAGGCTCGGTGTACCCCCACAGCCTGTATTCACATAGATTCTAAAATAACGATATAGTTAGAGGGTAGGAACACAACGACAGACGGACCGAAAGGGCTTGGAAGGAAAATATCGTCGAAATAAACGCGAAAAAAAAAACACAATGAGACTGCGGGGTGGGACCGAACTTACATTTGACGTTGTAGAAGATTGTGCCAAACGGCTTTGAGTTCGGGACTAGGGGCTCGTAGAACGAGGACTCTTCTCCGTGGTCTCCCATGCGGGCTGCAGCCCCCGCTATGGACCACTTCTAACTGGCCATTTTCGTTGTTCCCATTCGGCGTTATCGATACTTGGAGTCTGAATTCCGTCGGTCTTTTCCGGACGGTGAAACAGGCTTCCGCGATGTTCGATAACCTCAACGGCTCTTCTGTCACGAAAAGCACCCGGTCACGCGAAACCCGAGCGAAGACCAGAAGATCCGTCAGCAGCAACGCCCACGAGGGTTGGAGGCGACGACCTTCGACCTTCGCCAAAGCCCCACCGAAGAGCCTGCGCATTTTTCGTGCGTTTCTCTCAGTCAGTCACCCTCCATTATTTTCTACTCTTCTAATCATTTTTTTCCTTTCACACGAACCATTGTCTCCCCGGCATCGCCAACGTGAATGGCCTACATCGAGCAAACACCAGACGCGATTCCACTTCCTGTAAACTCAACAAGGGTCTTCCGGTGTCTCGTGGCGGCTCCATCACTCCCGCGTTCGCCGTTGCTTCTCTGTAGCCTTGCGCAAGGTCCCTCGCCTTCTGACAATTTCTCGGCGATGCTAGACCCACCAGCCTCGTCATTTCTCTGCATTATTCATTCTTTTCAGTATTCAATATCATTCTTACATTCCTAAATCAAATATTATCACAAATTCTTTAAATTCTTTCATCGAATCCTTCAAAAATTCAATTACAAATGAAAAGACGACTGTTCACCAACATTTCTTCCCCGTGGCTCGCGTTTTATTATCTTTTTACTGTTTTACCGTAAACTCAGACCTCCCCCAAGGAAAATTACTCCCCGACGATATTTTGAACGACCCGAGCCACGGCAAAGACTAGCGAAAATTTTGAACTCTCCGTGTCCTGTTTCAGCTCGACTCGGAACGATTCAACGTCAGAATTGAGAGGATGCTGGAGTCTCACCTGTAATGTTCAAGGGGAAGGAGCAAGACGCCCGTGATGTCGGGTCGCCTTTTGTGCGGCACAGCGGGTTCGCAGACCAGTTTGGAAAAGGCTGAGTTTCGTCTGAGAGCGACTAGTAAACAGCAGGCACGTTGCAAACCGCTCAAATATCTCCTGTAAGAGGCGGTTATTCTTGGCACGCGGATCAGATAAGACTCAACGCCACCGCCCTCGTCGCGAATCTCCTCGGAGAGTTTCACGAGTTCCTCGAGATTTTGAAAGAGGATGCTGTAATCGGTGGACGACAGAATGTCACGTCGATCGGCCAACGGTGCGAGAAACCGGGTCTGACCGCTTTTCAAGGTTGACCAATAACGGGCCTCGCGGATCAATAATTCCTCGTCGGGTGATGCGTCGGGGGCGAGGTTCGGAAATACCTGGAGATTATGACATTGCGATATCCTGTTGAGTGGCGATATCACCACTGGATCCTGTTGGGCGTAACTCAACGACGAACGTCTCCGTATCTCGGTCCTCGTCGTCGTCTGTGTCCACGTTTTTTTTTGTATTTTTTTTGTTTGTTGTTGTTGTTGTTGTTTTTTTTTTTATGCAGTCGTCATTCGTGCAAACAGACAATGAAAAAAAGAGCGTAAATGATAAACTTGCTAAAATCAGCGCTTTTCGTTCGAGTTTTTCATGCGCGCTCGCACAATACTTTTATTCGCTTCGTTCGCCGTTAAAGTAAAGGAAATGTGGGCAAAAAATAGCTCGGTTCTCTGCTGAATCTTGTCACATTTGCGGGACACGTCGGTTAAAACTTTGAAAAATCTTTGGCTCAATGCGGCAAACGGAGTCGATCGCTCGAATGATCGCTAACTTTTTATCCTTCTCTTTTATGAGATCGAGTCGTCAAAAGTTTGATGAAGCCCGAATCAACATTTTTTACGATATCAATGATGCGATGGACCGAAATTCATCGACAACGAACCCAGAATTGCTTGACGACTAATTTTCCTTTTTTCAGGTTCTCTTTTGAGCAGAATCCTCCCAACTCCCAGCACGAGTCGATAACAAAAAGCTCCAAAGATATTGGGAATGAAAAAGAAAAGGACTAAACGTCGAATAGGATGGAAGACGAAAGGTGAGGATAAAGAAATTTACAAAAAAGCCCAAACGTTTCTCTTGACTTCTGAACAAAACTTGTTGACAACAAAAATAATAATAATAATAATAATCATGATAATAATAATAATGGAACAAAGTACAAAAATAAAATAGTAGTTTCGCAACGAATCGCGGCAGCGTTACGAGCAACATTTCGCATACGTCGCAGAGCAATATCGGTTACGTGGAATAAAAAAAAACATACCAAATGAAAAAAAAAAAAAAAAATTAAACAAAAAATCAGATAATGAAACGGCGAGTAAAAAAAAATGATAAAAAACATTATTCACGACGACAATAAAATTGATCATTTTCAGGTAAGAAAAATTAAGCTCTGACTTCGAACGTGCGTACGTCAAAATGCGATATAATACAAAAAAAAAAACGTAGCATCGAAACATCGAATAAATATGATTAACGTATATGTACACGACGTAAAAAAAAAAATAGATTTCAGAAATATATATATAAATATATATCCAAATCCTCAATAATCGTCGCTGTAATTGAAACAAATAAAAAGTAAGAACAAATGGCAAAAGAAATTGTGAATCGAAGAATCGAGGTAACACAGCGTCTCGTTTTTTTCTTTTCTCTCGTTCTTCGTAAAATCCAGTGCTCGAGAATAATTATTCGCGCTAATAGCCTCTAAAGTTTGTTTTTTTACGCGCTATACACACTCGTGGAAACTCACGCACACATGGCAACGATGATTGTATACATTTCGTAAATAAATAATAAAATAATAAAATAATAATAATAATAATAATAATAATATAGTTAAACGTATACAGACGCAGAGTGAGGAAAAGCAATCGGGATTTCGAACCCTCTAAACTTAAAATCAAATAAAATCAGCTCTTATTGTTTTTAATAATAATAATAATAATGATAATAATAAAAGTAATAGCAGTAAAATTAATAATCGTCAATTTATAAAAATCTTTTTCTCTTTCTATCGTTTTTCTCTCTTATTTCAGGACTTTTGGTAAGAGATATCGAATGGTGTTTTTTTGTTTGTTCATCTTAAACTAAAACGCCCGTACCGACCTCGGCGGTGAAGGCGACCGCCGATGTTTGACCATTTTGGGAATGTTCGATGGCGGATTGGAGGGTGACGTTGACGACACTCGGCCTTTGTACTGACGATTGTGATGCTGCTCCTTTTCGATATACCTCCAGGATCAACTGGTTCGTCGCTGATTGTATCAACGAAAGGATATCTTCTCGTGGCAACGTCACGACGTTGCTCGTATCCACGAAAACCACGTGGTCGCCCGGCCTCAGACCTGAACGCTCCGCCGGACTTCCTGTGTCCACCCTTTCCACCCGGGGCGGTCGACCCCACGACAGGGAAAAACCCCATGGCACCTGGAATCAGGGAACGGTCAGTTGATCGAACGAGAATTTTTTTTCTGCCCAAAGTCTCGCCATTTTTTCTCTAGTTTACCCATCAGACTTTCCGATATTCCACGTTTTTATATCACAAAAAAAAATAGTAAAAAGTCTCACTTTTTCACAAAGTTATAAAACTTTGCTATCCAAAAATTGAAATTTTCATCCGATTAATCGACAAATTCTCGGTAACGAGTGCAGTGCTTTCACTGTTTCCTTTTGCAGTATTTCTGATGAAAATTACTGGCAACTTGGTCAAATCGTTTGCAGTAAATTTCGAATGGATTTCAAGTAGAATTACTATAAATTGAAATGAGTTTAAGTCGGTTCAAGTGATTCTAGGAAAATTTAGATTCAACCAAGTTTTATTGAAATTGAATTAAAATTTGATTGAAATAGTTGTCGGGATTTTCATTTTTTAAAACTATTAAATAATGATGAGTGTTTGCAGTTGAGAAAAACGTTCATGAAATTTTCAGCATCATACACACCTGGTTGACACCGCTCTGCCTTATCAATCGTCTCGTAATCGTACATGGTGTTCTACCACCCCGAGCCGTGAAAGTTGGATGGAGTGGCAGCCCCGTAAGAGGATCGAGGGGTTCGAGCTCGAGATATCTGAGATAAGTGAGATCGTCAGCTGAATTGGAATTGTTATTGTCCGTTTGCTCGACACCATCTTTCGGGAGTGGCGGGGATATTGGACAGTCTTGGGGTAGACCCGAGTAAGGGGTGCTCGTGTTTCGGCCTGAGCCAGCTTCCAGAGGGTGCCATGTTGCTTCCTGCTCAGAAAATAATTCGTCAAATCCAAGTTTTGGATAAAATTAACTAAAATAATCTTGGCGATGTGAATAACGATGAAATGAAGGAAAGCGCGATGGGAAAGTTGCGAAAGACGGAAACGAAAAGTGTCGAATTGATAAACGAGATAAAATTTGAGTCGCCACCGAATCAACAGAATCGAAAAATCTTGAGTAGAACTCCAGCGACGAAAAAAGCGACGCAATAAATAGCGACGACGATCATTCTCCAGCGTGTTCAAAGTGAATCATTCCATAGAAAACGGTCCCCCGAACGCGATAACTTCGGTGTGCACAGTGTTAAATTTCCGATTTCTATAAACCCGCTGTTTACAGATAATGAGCAAAGTATTTTCGTCACGAATTCTCGGCCCCCCACGATCCGCAACCACAAACTTCCCGAGTCGATCTGAACGGACCGGAAAAAAGGCTCGGGAAGTCTTTGTCAAACACGCACGACCGCGGCGATGGTCGCGTGTAATCCACTTAACCCTGACCTTAAGCGACTGAGGGAAGACCCTCATCGAAGAATTAGTTTTCCGCACTATAAAATTGGTTTCTCGTGTAATTAAATTGCCGCTTATTTTTGCCTAAAGTTTCCAACACTCCGATAGATTGAGTGGGTCCCAGCTTTAATAAAATGATCAAAAAAATTCTTCATTTTCCGGATCGGTGGTGCATTTACTTTTGCAAATTACCACGCTTTCGCAACGTCATTAATTTTTTTATTTTCTTCATTCATAAAACTGGAGTTTATCCTTCGTCGTATTTATTTTCCCATTTATCTTCCTTTTCGCATTTACTTTCAAGCAAAATTTCGACCAAGAATAACTGGAGCACGCTCATTATGTACGAAGCTAGGGGATGAACCGTGTCGGCTTACCTTGTCCTGAGCCAGGGGCAGGGGTAAAGTCATGCAGCCCAGCAGCTCGCTGCGCCTGAAACACGCAAGGATTTCAAATTAGTTACCTTCGTAATCGTCCATTGGAATGCTCCACTTTTCATTCAATATTTATTCAATTTAATGATCGTACGTGCAACGTTTTTTTTGGTGCAACTTTTCATTCGTTGCGCATTACATTTTCTGAATAATGTATAAATAATGAATAGGTAAATTATTGTTTCCACGATGTAACTTTTCTTCGTTGTTTTTTAATTAATCGTCGTTATTAACTCTTCATTTTATTGATTTTCCTCGGCCTGCTAAGTTTCATGAATTGTCAATTTCTCAGTGTCACACTCTCTTTGACTTTTGGATATCCAATTTTTGAACAAATAATCAATTAATGATTTTCGTCCATTCGGTTCAAACTGCGGTCTTTAAAAGTCCTCTCGTTCTTCCGTCTTAACAAATTCTTTTTTCACTTTATTGCAGAACGTCGGTACTAACTTTGAATTCGTTTTGCAATGTTCACTATTAATTTCCCACAAAAATAATCGCTTTAGTTCATCTTCGGACTAAGAAATCGCGAGTGTTATTCAAAAATGGGGAAAAACTCGTCGTTTGCAAGGATGAATTTGAATCAGAATTTGGTCGAATTTATTTTCACGAAAAATCGATCGAATGGTAGCCTTATAAAAGTGCATTTAAATCCAGGACTTTACATCGGTTCTCGAAGTTTTGAGCAGAGCAGCTGTCACGTGGTGGCGAAATATTTCCATACGAGAAGAAGGGTGAACGTATGGGAACAGGTTGAAAAGCATTTATTCATAGGGGGAGGTTTCCTCTAGCGAAGAGTTCGGTATTTCCCCAGCAGAGTCCGTTCAGCGTTCCCCAAACGGGGAATAAATATTTACAGGCACATTAAAGAGAATTGGAGAGGAGGAAAAGTGACGTTTTGAAAATTGGAAATTGAAAAATAAATTTGAATTTTAGTCTCGTTGAAGTGTCCCACGATGGAGGAAATTTCTATTTATAGGCAATTTTCCATAATGCATTTGAGGGTCTATATAGAACGCGAGAAGCGAGAGAAAACTGTCGATTCGCGGAAACATCGACGGTGCAATTTCCTCGTTTCTCGTATTCGTGTTAACCGAGAATATTTTTGCACGTGGGGATCTCGTCGCAGGATCGTGGAATGTGCGCAAGCGTCGTTGAAGAATCGATTCCCCTCCCGCGCGCTTCGTGTACCTCGCGGAATTCTCAACGAGAGTCTCTTCCTCCCTCCCCGGTCTTTTATTTCCCCCTCGGAGATTTTATCCTCTCCGTGTGTACTTTGCTCTCGAGTTCTCCCACGAATCCTCACTAACATTTCATTATTTTCTTCATCCTCGAAATAAGAGGATTCGCAAATAAATATACTCGACGAAGAGTCTTTCGCGGAGCCCCCAATCTCACCGCGTCTGATTCAATCGCTCCAAATTCCTTTTATAGTCTCTCAGAATTCATGAATCAGGCACTAGGAACTCCGCTAAAATATCACGTTTCCTCGAGTTATCTTGCGTCCTCAAAGTTGTGCCATGTTTTTCAAGTTTTCATATCATTCGTTCGACGTTTATTTCGTTAGATTATGGCTCATTTGATTTCACATTTGAGAGACAGAATTTTCGTTTCAAATACGATTAATTTAAAATGAAGTTTCGAGTAGTCGAGTTGCGATCAAAGTTTTAACACATTTCTCAAGTTCTTCATTGTAACGAGTGAAATTTTTCATTAAAATATGATATAAAGTTACCTCGCACGTCGATCGCGATGCCAGACAGCAATGTCCAGTGACGTAGCTCTTCTCAACGAATTATTGTTGGCCAATGGTGAGTAGGGGATGACGAGAGTCTCGTGAAAAACTGGATTTGGGGTAGCGCGATGAACTGCCGTCCTCTTAACCACCGAACCCTCGCCGCAGGGATTCTTGAGGCTCGCTTTGACGTAAGCGTGTATCGGCCCCTCGTACGTGCGTCGAAGATCCTTGCAACGTATCACTGCACAGCGTGCCACGAAACAGAACAAAAAATCACACACTTGAGCCGACGAGAGATCGCACACAGGCACACAAATAATACGAGAGATACGAATATATTGAAACGTTCACGAGACCAAAAAATCGCGCGAGAGTATTTTATTCAGCTTGACGAGAAGGATCAGAGGATGAGAGGATTAGCTTCGTTCTATGGGCGAGGGGAGGACAAGACACTGATAATCCATGGGGTCCGGGCGAAAAAATAACAAAGAGAAATTCCTTCAAAAGTTCACTAAAAATTGTATCAGAGTTACGCGAACAAAGGTATCGCTTTGATGGAGGAAATGATTTAAAAATTCACTGAGCCTTGTTTAAAAAAAAACCTAATCGTTCCCCACTTCGATGGGTGAAGAAAGTTATAAAACCAGTCGAAAACGTCTCTATCGTACCGAGTCTATTTTCGGTGTGTGCAGGGATTCCATTTCGAGGAGAATTTCTAGATCAATTGAAATTGATGAAAAAAATGATTGACGAGCGAATGAGAATGATTTTACTGCTCCTGAAAGAGAGCTTTACGACAAATAAATTGTTTGAGATGTTCGGGATGCCGAAAAGGGGCTAATTCAATTACGTAACAATAAAGTCGAGGGGTGGGTCTGAATTATCGAATAATTTGCATATATGTACAGCTATAATAATTCGGAGTAAACGAGAGCCGGAGGTTTTGGCCTTTTGGCCTAGGCTGTTCGTCGAGGCTGCCTTTGCACTCAGTGCACTCTCGCAGAGTCCGTCTTTCTCTTTGCACTGACGCTGAGTCCGAGAAGGGAGAAAGTGCAGAGAGAAAGAGGGAGAGAGTGGATCGAGTCTGTGTCCGACCAATGCGGCATTTATCTACTGTCGCGTCGGGGAACTTTCGTTCCACCACTTCGTCACACGTTTTCTTGTGCCATTGTTCGCCGAGTAATTGGACAACTCCTCGCTCTTTCTATCTCCGAATTCATGAGATAAAAGTTCGCTCAAACGTAGCGAAAAGCGTCCCTGGAATTCCCTCGGAGATGATCCTCCACCGGGTCAGCAGAAAACTTGTGAAAAAATCGAAAATAAAAATCAAAGATTCAGATGCCAGAAAGAATTTTGAAGATTTCTTTCGAAATCGTGAGCACTAGCGATTCACGGGCTGCTGTTACCGAGCACCATCGACTTATTTCACCACCGAAACATCCTCGGAGCACATGATTAAGGAGTGTGAGAAAAATAAAATCATACGAAATCGATGGGGTTAGGATTTAGACCTACTAACCGTGGCAAAGCACAACACTAAAAGGTCTGTGGGTTACTGGCACACTCTTAAGGCAGGAGCGCCAAGGCACACACGTACGAGCCGCGAGATGGCAAA
The DNA here is from genome assembly GCF_019457755.1 of Venturia canescens. Taxonomy (NCBI): domain Eukaryota; kingdom Metazoa; phylum Arthropoda; class Insecta; order Hymenoptera; family Ichneumonidae; genus Venturia; species Venturia canescens. Next base: position 9,201,224 of record NC_057425.1, read on the forward strand.
AGTGGCGCGCCTGCGTTTCCCGGACGTACACAATTTCCCCCAGCTTTCGACTATGCGCGATCAACTTCCGAGGAAACCGTTCCGGGCTCGGTGGGGGTAGAGTTTCTCGCGAATGCGCCTCTCACCGGTCTAGCAACCCTTCAACCAAAGCTTGCACGACGGAGGGGATGAAAATTGAGGTATCCCTGGCTCCCAGGAACGTGCCGATCCCAACTAGTCGCCCTAATTTGCATCAAGCACTCTCTTCTCTGTTCACTGGCTCACAGATATTCCGTTCATGACGCAAACACTCTCTTCCGTCCCCGTCCCACTCTCCCTCGCTCTCCTTCAACTTTTGCTCAATTTTTTCTCATTTCACTCTGACAACAGGCTCGTAAAATTTTTGAGGGAATTTACTCCAAGCTTGAGAGAAAATATCGAGGTCGGAGGGGAGAAAAATTCATTAAGAAAAGTGGCCGAATGTTGAATGAAAAATGGGCTTTGGGGGCGACGGACTTTTGCAACATTTTTGGAATGTTTTTTTTTTTTCAATGAAATTCCGGCTGGTTCATTTCGCTGTGACGAATCGTCGAGACTTTCTTTTTAGCCAAAGAGAATGTACTTTCTCTCGAAATTTCACGAGGAGGCTTGAAATGTTTTTCTAGATGGCGTTCCTAAAAGATTATTCAGGTCACAGGGATGGAGATTTAAGGAGGAAAATAAAGAGGCGATTTTTGAAGGATATATTGTGATGGAAGATTGAATGAAATTGCAGAGAACTCACCGCGAACGTGCAGACTGTCCATAACGACTGTACACTCAATTTCGATGGAGCCCCTCGAATTAGAGGATCTCGGAGCCTCGTTCTCGGGGCTGTATTTGAGGCATCTTCTGACAGTAGCGACGAGAGGTGCTTCGGGTGTCTCGGTTACTGAGTGTAGGAAAGATTTGGAGCTCTGAAAGTCATCGATCATGGAAGATTTGGGGCTTTCCAGCTCCCACGAATTGATTTTCGTCGTATTTTCATCTCCTTTACGCTCTTCGGTGCTTTGACTGAATGAAATTGTTTTCGAGGCGGTTATCTCGCCGAAGGTTGAATCGAGGTCGGTCTCGAGGGCGAATTTCTTAACGTGACGATTCACAGCCTCGATACTCGGCACTTTTGTCTCGAGTATTTTTCTCTTACTCGTCGGACTCAAACTTCGCGAACGACGCTTTTTACTCGTCGACTCTTTACTTTCCCCCGGCTGATCTCGCTTCTGCCGCTTTCTTCTTATCCCCCGCTGTCGACGTAACGTAAACACACCCTCGGAATCGCTCGGCGAACGAAATGCCCAAGACATCGGTGACGGATCCTCCAATAATTGACTCGCCGAAGACACCGAACTGTCGTTGTGCGCCGCTTTTCCTTCGTCCACGAAACCCTCGTCCTCGCGCTCCCCTATTACCTCGTAAATATTCTCCTCCTTCTCCGTCTCCATTCGAGACGGATTTTCAATTTTTTCTACTTTTTCCATCGGTCTCGTTTCCTCCAACACCCTCCGCCTCTCCTCCGCATCGAGAATCAAAATTTCTGCTACCTTTTTCTCACTCGAACTCGTCCCTTGCCCCCTGGAGGAAGGCAATCAAATATTTTTTTTTCCATTCACTTCTCATTGCGAGCCAGAAGAATCAGGAAATTTGAGATGATCGACAGCCAAGTGATTTCATTACTCAAATTCATTAAAATTATATTTTAATTGAAACATTTTCATTAAATTTGGATTAAAAAAAAAACTAAATCATTTTTCATTTTCATTCAAATTGACGTTTTTTCAATTGTATTGGCAACAATTGAATTTCGAATAAGTTCTGATTGTAATGAAAAATCGATAAAATGAATGAAAATTATTTTAAAAAACTCATCAAATTACCTGTTCAGGACTTCGGTGACGGTGTTATCCATATTTTCATAATTGGATGCATCCTGATCGATCCTCATATGCGCCAACCTGCCTGCCAAAGGTGTTTGTTGCAAGGATTCGTCTTGACTCGTGTCGTGGGAAGGTCTCGATTGGCTGACGATTTTGGTGTGATAAGGAGTTCTGCACCGCGTGTGAAGTTTCGTGATTTTCGCTAGTTTCGGATGACACGGAGTTTTGGCATATTCCGAGGCTAGCTTCATCCTCGTTTCTCGATTTTGCGCGAAGAGTCTCGTTTTCGTGTAAGGAACGGACTCAGCTTCCATGACGTCTTCGGGACTTCCGGCCACGGAGATTTGATGGAAAAAGTCTGACACGTGCGACTGAAGATTTGCGCGCGCTTCGTTCATAACGTTCTGCGGCAATTCGTTGTTATTCGCCGGAAATGTCTTTGGATGGCCCTTCAGAAGGACGCTCGGATCGGTCGGTAACGTCATCGCCGTCGAGCACCGAGCTGCCCCGCTTCCGGCGAATAAGGTCAACGGACCAATGTCCGAATCTACTCGCGGCGTGCTCTGATAAAACGTTTCTGTTCTCGGCGATTTCTCGATTTCCGGTGCCACCGATTGTCTTTTCGCCGATCTGAGGTTTGGCTTCGTTGCCTGTAAATCGTCGCAAAATTACGGTTTTTTCTTCCGATTTCCTTTTTTTTTTAAAAACACTCATTTTTTCTTTTTTTTTTTTTTTAATTTTTAAAAAAACTTCAGAGTTACGGGAGCTCGAAAAAATAGAGAAACGAATTTCTATGTGCGTGAAAAAAATGAAGAAATCTTACGTGAAAGTACGCCCGAAGATCGCTCCCGTGGCTCCTGCATCTTCTTCGTCGACCAGGTGTGGGTTTGCTCGATGAATTTTGAGGGGCTTGTTGTACGTTTATCGTAGATCTCGAGGTTCCTGTGGGGGGTGTGTTGGAGAGATCACGAAAAGGCCTCCTCGATGCTGCATTTGACTTGTTGTTGTTCATGGTTTGATGCGATCCGGTGACTCCGGGATGGGGAGTCGAGCTCGCAGTCGACAGGGATCTTGATACTGTCCACTTCAGCATTTCTGATAGGATGAATAAAAAAAAAAAAAAAAACTACGTGAATACCGGTGAATAACCAAACGGTGGATGCTCGGATGGAGGTTTTTTCAGTAAATATTTTCATAGCTGAACGAATCTACGAAAAGTTGTCATTTTTATCACGTTTTCGTGAATTTTTCGTTTTAACGCTGTTTCAAAACACAAACGTACGAATTATGGAAAATTCAATGAAATCCCAGGATTTTTGGTATACGGATTACGATTCCGAGAAGAAATGATAACGGCAAAATTTTTGTTTCGTATGAAAATGGAACAATTTTCGTTGGGCGGAATCCAATTTTATATTCCATCCTCTGCCCTCTTGTCAATATTAACGGAGGAGGATTGTGTCCTCTGACCGGAAAAGGAGAGAGCGAGCAGGCTCGTGTGGCAGCCTCGAAATATTTACGGCTGACGTGTACGATTATCGACTGTCGATAAACGTTCAGTATATTCCGAGCAAAAAAAAAAAAAAAACAAGCGAGTATAAAAGCAGAAAAAATGGGGTCTGTCTGGTCCACGGGAGAGCTTTGAATTTTCGTCCGCATTGGAAACTCGACGTATCTTTTAACGCCACGTTTGATCCGCAGCTGCGGCAGAGGCCCTCGATTTTTTGGTGTCGTCTCGCATAATCGGATAAAGGGCTTTGCACGCCCCTTTTCGTTAGATAAATTAATTGAGGGATCTTCTCAGTAAAAAAGAGAAGAAAAAAGAAACACAGTCACATAAATATCTCAAAACTGAGAAATAGATAAACGGGTGGAACACCTGCAGGACACCCTCACAAACTATGGGCAGATGTCGAAGTGACGGGGAGCACCGACTATCGAGAGATTCGAATCAGTTTTAAGGCTCCAAACAATATCGTAAGCGCGAAGGAAAAACCTTATAGTGAAACGTCTGATAGAATCGTCGGGCGACGAGCGTGCCTAATTCGCTTCTTTCTTTCAACATTTTTTTCTGCCCACTCGACATCATCTCTCTCCAGATCGAAATCCACGTCCAAACGATTCGGGGATCGAATTCACGGTTTCTCGAGCGCTTCGTTAAGGTGCTCTGTCACTTGTTCAGTCGGTAAAAATCCTGTTGCACGGTTTATTCCGAGTAGCTTGATATTTAAAAGAAAATATGAGTTACACGCTATTCTCATTTTATCAGAGAAGAAGGTGTAACTTTTATTTTTCTCAAAAAATCAAGGGTGTCCGAGTAAACCGTGCAACCATTTTGCAGTTATCGCTCTCGCACTCGCGCAAGTGATAGATCACCAGCAAATGTGACGAGCCCTCCCAACGACCCTCTCTCCCAATCGATTCTGGAATCCATTTCCAGACTTCAGACCCAAAAAAATGACAAGGGAACTGAGCCAATATCGTCAAAATAGTTCGGCCGTTCGACAAAGTACGGTGAAGATCCGGGGCCTCTTACGGGGCAAAATTTTGAATTATTTCATTCCCAATTTTGAGTTCTCAACACGGTACCTCAAGGGGGAACGCACAATAATGTTAATTGTGAAAAAATTGTACGCTCTTCGAGCTCCGAAAAAGTTTATATCGCGAAGAAAATTTATCGCAGATTCCGTTCCTTTGAAAAAAACATTACCTACGCGGCTTTTAAAAAAGTAAACATGAAAAAAACTTTAGTTTCTGACGTGTCGAAAGCGGATGTCAGTCATTGCGTTGGACTGCTGGTAACAGCTGATTGAACTTCGGACAAATTCAGGAGAAATCGCGAGAATTTCATCAAATTCATTTTTGAGACTGACTCACGTGCTTTAAAGCATTTTATTTTACGTTTTTATGATAAAAATATTCTCAATGCAAGTGTTTATTAATTTTATTAATATAATTTATACTTGAAAATAATCAACAGAAAGTCGTTGGAAACTTTGAACCCACAAAAAAACGAGAATTCGATATTCAAAAAATATTCAATCCCACTATTTGCACCAAGCAAAAGTTTTCACCGGGATTCGTGCAAAAAAAGTTTGTTCACGTGTTCGAGCTCGGATCGTAGGCGACGAGGAGACTTCGTTAAGTGAACGTATACGCGTATATAATCTGTGACACGAACTACAGGCTTAATTAACTGTAACCACTACTTATACGTCGTCGTACCTCGAGCAGCAGGTTGTTAAACGTTTCCTCGAAGGAAATTGACGTCCTTACAGACAGGAATAGGGTTGGGCGTAACGCAAGCGTGTGTACAAAGTTAGAGGCTGCCCCCTCGTATTTGGCAAACACAAACTCACTCGCATCATTTTCTACTGGAAAATATAAACCCGCACATGCGGACGTAACGTTCAGCAAAGTCCGTAAACATTGTTATTTTTCGGTTTCGTGAAATATCCTTCTATGGAATGATGAAAAACGAGTATTATCGACACTTGAATGAACGGTCATCAAAATAGCACGGAGAACAGGAATGAATATGCTGGTGGGGAAAAAATGAGCGTAAAAATAGACGAAATGTAGGGGAGAGTTTTTTTTATTTATCCGTTCTGGTATAGACACGTTGTTTTGGAAAGACTCATGTGAAAATACGACCTCGAGGCGACGCGTATATGTACGTGAGTGAAGTTACAAAAACCACAATGGCGTGCACCTGTCGCAGCATACGGGATATAGTGAAACAGGTGAAGACTACGATATCTCCTCCTTCGCCTCTTAACAATTATACACCTGAGTCCCTCGGTTTTACGAGTTAGCACTATCCTCTCCTAGTCCATCTCTCAAGACGAGTAAAAGGCTCGAACGGACTTTCCCCTTTTTTGAGTAACTCTTAAGGCGCGTTGAATGACAGGATTTCAGGCTAATAAATTCGGAAAATGCGGTGGAAAACGTACTTGAGGTAAAGCTGCTGTTGTTGTCGGTAAATCGAGTTTGGGGGTGATGGTATTTGTTGAAAAACCATTTTCTTTCCTTGGAATCCCGAATGCTCGTTAGCTCGGTTTTTTTCTTTCTGTTAATTGGCTCTCAGGTCTAGTGAACCCAGGAAAACGTTCTGACAGGATGCCTAGTTTTTTGAGAATTCTCTTTGGTTTGTCAAATAATTGGATAAAAATGTAAGAGGAAAATAATTCGGGTACTCCGACTGTCAAAAAAGGATTCAATTTTCTTTGAAAGAAATTCTACGAAAATGAATTATTTTCCATCGCTGGGATTGAGATTCTGAAAAGTGGAGCACTCGAATCTCGGGAGTACTGAATGAAGCGCGAATCACCTGGCAATCATGAGAAACGAGATTGGCGAGAGTGTTTGGTAGCGCAATTACCTCGAGATATGTGCGTTGAATAATTCAACTCGTCGAGGGTAAGCGCATTCTCACGGAGGTGAGAAAAATAATCGAGCGTCCCATTAAAGCATCTCCGTTACGTTATTAAGCTCCTGCAATCTCAAGGTCGTTCTTCGAGCATAAAGAATATCCGCGAGGAAACAAAAATTGCAAGGAGAAACGAATGTGTGCATCTCCCTTAAGGTAGATCATGCCCGAAGGATCGTATTTCATGGGTGTCTAAATTCGATCGATTTTTACTCCTTAATTAACGGTATAATCACTTTAAATTTATGTCAGAGTTGTTTAATCGAAATTGTAAATAAATTTTTTCAACTTATCTCATGGCGAATGGAATTACGAGCCATTAATTAAGCGGAAATCCTTCACTGACCGAACCCGAAACTTCATTCGTCCCTGGCAAAAATACTACAGCTTTTTATGCAAAAATTCGCATTAGAGAGCGCAAAGGGAAAATACAATGGGAAATGGATCAAGAAAAAAGTGTTAATGACAGGAATGAGCCAAGCCAAGAAGAAACAAAATGCCGGAACAAGCAAACGTGAGGTTATTCGAGGACTCATTACCAATTTCGTTCAATCTTTAACGTAATATATATATTATTACTAGTGAGACAATCGTCTCGAATTTTTGTCCCAGACCTTCATTAATTTAATTATTATCAAGAGACTCGGTAGAGTCTCGGGACAAGTACATTGACGCAGCCCTGTCGTCTGCTGGCCCGAGGCTCTCGCCGAGACTTATACTTTTTCTGAATAAAACGATTCGCGGTGGTTGCTTTTCCATAAACTTCGTAAGAAGCGTTCATCCGTTGTATGAAAAGATAAACAATTTTTTACGCAGTCTCTATACCCCCGTGTATTTTTTTTCACATTTAAAGACGTTTATCTCAATAACCAATAAGCCGAGTCCTTTAAAATTTGATATGCGTGTGAGTCGACTAGCCATTTGAACTCTGCGTATATTTCAAGACTATTTAAAGAAAATCGTTTCGCGCATGAACTATCTTAATTTCGGTGTTGAATATCTCAGCATGAAAATCCATCGAGTTCCATTGTCTCGAGGACTCGGAGGGCGTGAAAATGTTTGCTTTCTCGTATTTATAACAATGCGTTAGGAGGAAAAAAAGGAGAATGAAATCGAACTATTTCCAGAAGGGTGAATTCTCGCGACGATTGTGAACTGAGGCAAATCTCGAACAGTTCAAATCTTTCATATATTTATATACACACATAAAATGTAATCAAAAAAAAAAAAAAATTCACACACTTTTGTACATATTTTAACGTGCAAAAAAGAATTCTCCTTCGTACGTGTCCACGTGCATGTGGACCCGAAATTTAGCGTGCTGGCTATATACAGTGCATTCTCATAGTTGTTTCGCACACTTTTGCGACCCCATGGTACACCAGCAGGTTTGAACTTTTAACGGTTCCTGTCGGAGGGGGGGCGAAAAAGCTAAAAGAGAGTAGCTCGTCGTATTGTGAGAAGTGGGTATAAAAATGCATTCATTTGCATACCAGGCTGTTGCCATGCACTTGAGCACACGCTCTCTTCTCCCTCTTATTTTTTTTTCACCCAAGAACCGAGTTCCTGCTTTCTGCACTTATCCGAACGTCGATACGTCCGACGCTCGAAGCATCGCATAGAAGAGTTTAGCTGCTGATCTAAACGCGAGAACGGAAAGGGCGTGCGAGTCGAATTCGACAGGCCGAAATCGCCTCCGCAGTGGCTTTTTCTCTGCGAGCAACGCCGAATCGAAAGGCACGTAGAAAGGCGTAAGTTCCGGGATTTCTCGATAAATTAAATCGTACGCGGTGTCCTTTTGTTTTTTAATCATTTGTCCGGGACCTTGGGTTACTGAAAACACGGGAATGGGCACCTGCCCATATGGCCAGAAAGTGAAAATGAGGGAGAAAAGGAGATGAAGAGAAAGAGACGGAAAAATGCCCATCTGGCTCGCGCGCGCGAGCGGGGTAACGTGCTTAACTTCACTGACGCGCTCCCCGTTCCACACCACCCCCTCGAATGCGCCTTTTGTCATATTTTTTTCTTCTTTCCATTATTTTTTCAAGAATTTTCATCGAATTCATTAATTCGATTGAATTTTTATTTATCATTTCAATTCATTCGTTTTACAATCATAGGGGGACTCACTCCTGACGTTTTTTGAATGCGCTTTTACTTTCGATTTGCGAATTTATTCAAACATTTTTTCTCCACTCGCTACACTTTTGGAGTCTCGTTTTTTCAACGCGACATGAGAATTTTCAAAGATTCTCCGAGCATTTTCCGTCTCCCGCTCACTCGACTTCGGTCCTACGAAATTTCGTACTTAAAATTCGTTTTCGTGCTCGAGGCACGCGTCCCCGCGATCCACCTTCGGCTTCCACGCGAGTCACGACGAGCCACCCTCTCGGCCTCCAAATTCTTGGGATCTTTTATTTATCGACATTCCCGTGGGTTCGTTTAACCGTGAAAATAAACGCCCTTCTTTGCATGATTATCGAATAACAATACATTCCCAGTCTCTCTCCTCGGGGACTCTCCCTCGATAATTGTGACAATGTCACCATAAATTGAAGGCCTATAACGCGAATGCTAATTTTTCAGGTGGCGCTTCACATGCCCAAAATTTCGACGGTTCGGAGGCTCCTGGCAGTTCGAGCATCGGTTGGCCTGCTCGAGCTAAACGAATCGCGAATTGAATTCGACGTGTGAAAATAGTCTTTTCCTTGAACTCCACTAAAGCAGTACATAAAAATTCTTACCGTTTCTTCGATTGTCACAAATTTTATTAAAAAATATCAAAAACATTGAATTGCGAGCCCTTCCCTCATGTTTATTAAAAAAATGAAATTTCGAGCTAACTCAATTTGAAAACAAAGCAACAATAATGGCAAAACTCTCGCCCTGTAAACGATTTTTTCCCATATTAAAACGACTACGATTTGGTCCTTTGAATGCCCGTCTGGCAAAGCTCTCGCAGGGGAGTCTTCCGAGAAGTTCAATTGAAGAGAAATTTCGGAGGGATGAAAGGGGAGGTTTGCTCGCCTGGAGAGGGGGTCCGAAGGTCTAGAGACTTAATGCAGACATTAAGTGGAGAGTGGAGAATTAAAGTGAAGGAACGAGGAGCAACCCTTGCTCGAACCTCAAGTGCGTTATCGCTTTTCCCCCCCTCGCGGTTCCTCCTCTCGCGTCGAGGACATGCATATCTGCATTGTATGTTTTAAAATGTGTATTGGGGGGGAATTAGGCAACAGGTTGTCCCGGGGCTTTATTAGGCACCGCTGATGGCGAATCGGCCGGCCCCCTGATCACGTAAATACGCAGACACGAGTATCTACGCGCGCATACATTCGAACGGATACTCGGGCGCGTATCGCTAAGTGCGAGGGAAGGGGGACCCCTTCGGGTGTATTACACCACCACGTTCGAACTCGTGCGCCGCGTGGATAGGCCTTAATACGAAAGATTTGCATAATTACGATATACCGAGTGTAAATCGCGTGCGAGAACTCCGGCTCGATCGAACCTGTGGCTTTTTCGTGTTCTCGTTCCTCTCTCACCCCCTACACCTGCCCCACGCACGATATTTAATTAACCCGTTTTAATCGCACTGCTCACATCTAACGGTCGTCTAACGAACGAACGCGCGACGATCCCGGCTGGTTTTCTCTATCTTTAGACGAATCTTCAAATTAAAAATAGATTTTTCTCACATTAGTGGAGGGACGAGGTGTTTTCACGAGCAGCGCTTTCATTTAGTTGGTATCGTGAAAACGGCGCTGAAGTTTGCGACGTTCGAGTCCAACGAAGCGAAGGAAAAAAAACATTTGTACTTCACGAATTTTTGGTTTGACGGAGCATCGGTCCAGGTTGAAAAACTTGGAGTTGCAAATTCGGCAGGGAACGAAATTGGAGAATAACTGGAATGAATGGAGGGTTTTTTACATCGTTTCGTTGGACGTTGGAAAGTTCAGCGTCGTAAAATGTGGGGAGATGATCGCGACTTTTTTTTCGAATCAGAAATCTTCATTGACAGGGTCAGAAGATTTTTCAGCGAGAATCTCTCGCAGTCGGGAGCGAAGGAACTCGTGAAAGGTCGAATTTCTTAGCGCCTTCGTAGAGCTCTCTCCGCGGCTACGATTCCCACAAGCGCCACACCTTGACCGCGATCGTGTACATCGAGTTCTCATCCTTCCTATTTACGATACACGTTGCCAGTGAAAAACGGGTTTCGTTGGGCCAGTGTTGGTGCGAGAGTCGAGTTTAGTGATTTGGCACAGGCGCGCGAGGAGCGAGCGGGGCACCGAACTGGGATCGCGAAATCCTCTCGCTCTTTGAATTCTCAAAGGAGATTCGCGCTCAGGTATATTCCTGTCGCACGTATCCCGAGGACTCGCGACGAAGGAAAGGGGAGCGAGGGAGACGGAGAAATAAAAAGGATATAAAAATTCGTGTTGGTACACGGCCATGTGTCTCAGCGTACGCGAGGAACGACCGTTGGGTCTCTCTTCCGGCTGGTGTTCCTTTTTTCGAGCAGCTTTGTACGCGCCACTATAAATATACGCGTATAAGCACATCCACGTATACGTGCACACGCGGCAATATTCTATACACGAAAAATTCTATAGCGGATCGAAAGAAGCGAGAGAGCGAGCGAACCGAAGACTTTATCCGTCGATGGACAACGCGGGGTCGCGATGGGGCTCACGCGAGGTTGAGGGACCGTTTGTGCGGACGGCCAGGACGAAAAAAGGACACGGAGATCGGTTCGCGGCCCCCCGAAAACGACAGAACGAACGACTGAGATCGTTGAATTTGATTCGAAACCGATACAACTATTACGGCTAACGTGTGTAACACGGGCGCTCAGAAATGTGCGCGTTAGCGAACGTACGCGTAACTCCGTTGGAATAAAAAAACTCGTGTTTCTCACAGGAAAAGTATGCGCGAGGGGGAGAAAGGAAGAGGGCCGAAAACGAGAGCAGGAAGAGATAGTAAAGTCTTGGGGTGAAAGAGCGAGAGTTTTTGAAAGACTTGCGACGACAGTTGGAAGAAAAGCAGGTTGTCGAGTTTCGATCTCCTTTATTCTTCGGTTGTATAAACGCTCACGGATATTTGTGTGTTCTGTGTGTGTGTGTGTGTGTGTGTGTGTGTGTGTGTGTGTGTGTGTGTGTGTGTGTGTGTGTGTGTGTGTGTGTGTAATTTGTTTGAAACTGTCATGCTGTCATTCATCGGCGCTCTTTCGTCGACACGTCCGTACTTATCGCTTACACACCCTCGAGACACCCCCTTAGTCGTCTTTTTTTTCAACGCTTTTCTTCTTCCTGCCATTTTCGAGAAGCGCAATTAGCCTCACGCGATTAAAGAGACCGTGGGAGATGCGCTTGCGCTTGTGTTCGTGAGCCTTCGCATATGTGCGCGGGCTCGAGGGAGAAAGGCTCAAACAATGAAGAACTTAGCGTCGAGACTGTTGAAACTTTTGTCTACGCTCGCGGTGCTAACGACCCTCTCAGATTCTCCTTTTTTTCTCTCCACTTCCACGGACCACCTTCCTTTATCTCGTCTTTCTAACGGCCTCGCACACGCTTACGTAACTTCCAGCACCTGAGAGACTTTGGACTCAGGTAAATTATTTCGAATCGCTTCGACCTCCGATTCATCGTTTTTTTTTACTTGGAAGCAACTTTTCAAAGTTTGTCCTCGCCGAGCGGGTCGGGATGCTGGGTGCGGAGATGGAACACTCTGCTCTCGGGTCAAGTGCTCGTGGGCCTGGCAACAGCGTTGAGATTCGACCGGGACTTTTTCTCCCGCGATAATTCGTGCAGTTTTTTCAATCAATGAGGACTAAAAGTTTCGTTAGTTCCTCGAGTTAGAAGCGGGTCTCCAATAAAATATTAGCCGTCCATGTAGAAACGGGACGTCGAAAATTCATTGGGAATTGTGCAACAAAAATTGTCGCTCGTTACTCGAAGTTCGGAGATTAAAGTTTCTTTCTATTGCAATCGATAACAAGAGTCTGATGCAGTTTTCATTGAGTCTGCGATGAAAATGCTGAAGCGTGCGCAAACTCGTAAGACGAAGAGACATTAAATTATATCCCCGCGGATTCACCCCAAGAATAAATATCAAGGAAGAATAAACACCGACCGTTTCTTAGATAAGTCGGATGGTTAGTGCTCGAAAATTTCTTTCTCTGTATCCGCATCGAGCAAACAAAATGGGCCATTCCGAGAGGATTGATCGTTCGCGGCGAACCGTTGTTTTTTTTCCTGAGCCCCAACCGTGCGTGCTCCAATGCCCGCGAGCCGCAAAGGATTCTCAGAGATAAAAGAAAACAAGAAAAAGAGTGCTTGTACATTGAATAAAAAGACGATAGCGAGAACGGCGGTAAGGAACGAAGGGGGGGGGGGGGGAGAGAAATGAAAAAAGGAATGAAAGAGCCCGCGAGTGTATAATCAAACGAGAGGAAAAGAAAGAATGAAAAAGAAATATGGCCGCATTAGAAACGAGATTGGCGAGAGGAGAGAGATACCTGGGGGGTAAAAAAAACGCCATGAGAAGGAGTACCGAGTCTGGCGGGAGTCTGCGCGCGAAGAATCCCAAGGACTTCAAGGTCTCCTGGAGCAGAAACATAAAAAGAGAATAAGAAAGAAGCAGCCAAAGCAGTATCTCCTCTTCTTGGCGTTCTCGAGGACGAGATCCTCCGGTTATGGTCGAACGAGTTTTCCCTTTTCTTCTCTCTTCAGCATCGAGTCTGTAATGGGGGCTGACGAGAGGCGAAAGAGAGCCAAAAGTGAGGAACATCTCTGGCGGGGCGCGGGACCAGTCACGGTTTTGGGACTAGCGACGCGGTCGAGGGAACTTTCGGAGGGGGCGGGGGGACGAGGGGAGGGCAGGTGAGACCAGCGAGCTCCTCTCTCTCTCTCTCTCTCTTTCACTCCCTTTTTTTCATCTCTTCATTCTTTTTCTATCGGTGCCCACTTTCGACTGTACCTGCGACCCTTTTTTCGCATCCGAGAAGACCGAACTTAACAACCCTATCGAAAACCTTTGAATAGCCCCGGAGCCTCGCGGGCCGTTGAACAATGCCCCTTTAAACAATACGCAAAACTAGTTTTTCCAAATCGCATCTAATCATTGGCCGATCATCCAAAGTCCAGTATTCAATCACTCCGGAGAATCGAACTGGTCCCGGGATACAACGGAGGATCGGAGAACTTGCACGATCTCATCGAACAACGCTTACCGGCTTAAGTGCTCTGTCACCGAATCAAAGTAGGAATTTAATGAAACGCGTCACGCTGCCTTAAATCGAGCGTGAGTTCACGACTCTCGAAAAACACTTAACTCTCGCTTTATTTCTCCAAGAGCTTGTAATTCGACGCGTATATTTCAAATTGTATATACAAATTCTCAATTTCGCACACACACGCACTCGTATCATTTTATATATTTCTAGCGTGGAGCGACATAATGCCAGGCTGTCACGTATATCCACGGCGCACAACAAATTTCTAGTATACCGCAATAGGGAGTATTATATTTCTTGGTTCCTGCTTCCTTCCGAGCGGGTAGTCTTAAAGAATGACGAAAGGAGCGCGCGCGTTACCGAAAAAATGCTCTCCATTGATGCTAAGCCAGCACCCTGGTTACGTACAGTTGGTCACGTGGTTACGTGACGCGTACACACTCAAGCTTTTCTTCTTTCACCCTCTACACGTACGAATCGATGTGTTCGCGTGCTCCTGTGCGTGAGATATTTCTCTCTCACTTGTTTAGTCGGTATAGTGCAAAAATTCGAGAACTTTTGATTTATATATCGTATATTGAATAATACGAGGGCACCTTTCGAGGTGGCACATATTATTTCTCTCTTTATCTCGCGTGGCTTCTATCGCACTCGAAATGTTTTCTATGCCGCACAGAAGTTTGCTGGGGTGGTTTCGCAGTGAAAGGGCGTAAATCGGCTGGCACTGAATGTGCCAATGGGCACCTTCGAGCCTTTTCGTTTGCTCGGGTATGCTCGGATATGACACTACGAGGGCTAGAATTTAGCGGGAGAGAGGTGAAAAGAGAGACGGAAGGGTACGGTACGAGGGACCAGGAGGCCCCGCAGGACCCAACCGACTACAATCAAAGGTGCATTCAGAGCAAAGAAGTCTTTCTCCTTCTCCATCTCTCTCTTTTTTCGTAAGAGAAGCTCGCTTTTTGGCACAAGAGGGTCGAAAAATATGAGCGGAGTCGGAGAGAGACGGAGAGCGAAAATTCGGAAGGGCATTTATAGCGAGACTCTCGGCTCTCTGAAACACGTCGCGGAGACAGAGCTTAGCCATGCCTCGTTCTCTTTCTCGCTGTGTATTTGGAGCAGCACACCTGCCTCAATGCTCGCGTGTTCCCATGCCACGAAATTTCTGTACCGGCTCGAAATTGTCGCTGCTCTTCTCTCTCTCTCTCTCTCTCTCTCTATTCCCTTCTTTTTCTTTCTCCATTCGCACTATAAACGCGTACACACATTCTACGAGCCTGTCACACCTTTAGACGTTCAGAGCTCTTAGGCGCGACTTGTTTTTGGCAACCCAGTTTTGCACTCGCGATATACGTGTTTAAAAGCATGCTCGCGTATACCGAGCGGCGAGGGGGGAGGGGGGAAAAGATTTTTACATATGGGTGTACGAAGAAGCAAAGAAATCATCTGTAGTGAAAAGAAAGTGAGAAGAGTCCCAACTTTGGAACGAGTCTTTTGAAGGGGCGGGCAAACGGTCGCGCGTGTGCGCGCACCCAGAGAATGAGAGAGGCTGGAGAGCAGAGAGAGAGAGAGAGCGAGAAAAGGACGAAGGTCCGAAGGCGAAAAAGGTCCTTGAATGAGGTTGCTCAACCTCGTCGTCCAGTCCCACCACATTTTCGCATGGCTCTCTTGATACGAGAGCAAACACACGACCCTGGGGTCCTTAAGGGCTCAAGATGATCTCGATGGAAGCTCGATACGCCCTTGTGGCTTCGACTGTCCAATTTCGCATGCGGTTATACCCGCGCGATTATTTTCTAACGTTTGTGTTTTTCGCTCACGGACTCACGCTGTGAAGCTACTCCTTGCAGAGGCCTACTACGGTCTCTCTATTTTTTTATATTTTTACGATCCCCGCGATTCGTGGCGTCTGAAATTGCTCGTTCGAACGACGGAAAAAAGGACCGGGGTTTTGAAAAACGAGAAGGGAAGAAACGAGGAACGAAAAATTGCGCTTGACGAAACGAGCTATGGAAATGCTCGTACCGACGACCAAGGGCGCCGAGGGAGGGGTGGCACTGCGGACGGAATCAAGATCCGATTCCGTTCAGACTGAACTCGTATTTCAAATCTTTTTAAGATAGATCATGCCCGAAGGATCGTATTTTATGGGTGTCTAAATTGGGTCGACTTTTACTTCCCAATTGGAGATGTTATCACTTTAAATTAATGGCAGAGTTATTAATTCGAAATTCTCGCATCAACAAGAGAGCCAGAGGGATGACGAATTTTGTCGAAATATCGAAAGACAACTTTTTCGTTTATTCTCCGACTCGGTGACATCATCTTCTCTATGAATGCTTTTGGTACCTTCCCACTCCAGCGATTTTCAGCCCTTGAGGGCAGATGTATTTCGCGTTTGCGCTCTCTTCGTATTCTCCTTTTCCACTTTTGTTTCTCTCTCTTTCTCTCTCTCTCTCCTTGAAGCATCTCCCGGACTCAGGCCCTCCATCAGTAGGCCCTAAAGAACGTCTCTATAGATGTATCGAACGCCGTAAACGTACTTGGGATCGGGGCTGCTTCCGACATTTTTTCGCGCGGCAACGTCTTCGCAAAGCTTTCCCCTCCTCCGCGGCCCTTTTTTCATTCTCAACCACCATCGGCTCTCTGGCACTTGTTCATTTTTTTCGCCCATTCTTTGGAACACGCGCGCACGCTTTACTCCCTGGCAGAGGCCAACGTCCGGCGACGAAACCCCGGAAAAATTATTCCCAAAGTCGTTAAACTTTTACGACACGTTTAGTCCAATTGTGTGGTTATCCCGAGACCCTCAACAACACAATTTTATAGTGTGCTTGACATTTTTGTTATTCTCATATGAAAAGACTGTTAACTACTGTGTCCCATAGAATTTACGTTTTACTGCCTTTTTTTCGATTTTCCTTCTTCTTTTTTTTTTCTGGCAGAACTAATTGAGACTTCGGGGCGCAGAGATAAACATTTTGACCGTTTACTCAGCTCCCAGAAGTCAAGTTTTCACGAATCTTTGTTCCTCCGTAGCGAGGGCTGATGTAATCACAAAGGTGTCGTGGAGCGAGTCGACGAGAAGCTCGGAATGATGAGAAAAGTTCGTGCTCTTGGATAACGTTACTGGAGAACGATGTGACAAAAAAAATATGAAGAAAACATTTTCTCGGTCGAAGTAATTAAGGAGAGTGCGGCTGTACCTTTTTTCATGGGAAATCGTGCGAGGCTGCTCGGGGCTGGTTCGATTCGAATTTGCTTTGCCTCCGAAACGGCCGTTCATTTTTGGATCATCTCGATTTTTCTATGTTCAAGAAACCTTCAAATTTTTAAATCTAATTTCACTGATTTTCGTCGTTTTTATTTCGTTTGTAGTAATTTTAGATTTTTTGTTTCTCATTCAGATCTGAAGGGTGGAAGCATTTTTGAATTTCGTCGCAATACTCTGAGAAACCGTTTCCTCAAAATTTATCATTCGGGATTTCGGGGTGACAAAGTATTTTCCTCGATTTGGGCAAGGATTCCTCCAGTGACATTTGAAATTTCAACGATCCTGAAAAAATGATGTCCCTGGTAGAAAAAGTGTACCGTCTGAAGCTTTCATTTGCAGCCTTTTTTTATTCCGATCCCCAAATATTTATCAAAAACTCTTAGCAACACGTGTCGACCCTTCAGTCGTTTCCTGGGATATCTGACCGTTGAGAGATCGGAGGCGCAAAGGGTTGATTCTCTCCGGCCCTTTACACCGCTCGTTTTTTTCTGGTGGCTCAAGCTTTTTTTCAACGTGAACGCAAGTGGAAATTGGACTCACGGAGATAAATGACGTTTGAGGTTTTTTATCGAGAACTCACGACGCACTCATCAGTCCTAATTTGTCGACACGGACTCGAGTCAATCGTATGACGATTTTTCTCCCTTTTTCTTGCTGCCTCTCGTCACCGATCCCTTTCGTCGTGCCTACAGACGATCCCGGACGTCCCTAAACTTGTACACCGCGCGAAAGGGTATCGAAAAACTTGCATTTTTTCGAAGGCTTACACTTACAGAAAAAATGCAAACAGTTTAATTTTTAATCCTAATCTCGAATGATGAACACTAAAAATGAAGTCGCCGAGGACCGATTCTGTGATTTCCATACCGGAGACCCCCGTCGTCGGCATCACAAAAAAAAGGTTTTTTTGGCTATGTTTGCTTTTGGGAAGCTCAATGAACCGGCGATTTTGATCGATCGTTCGCCCGAAAAAGTCAATTTTCCACCCAGAAATCGTTGGAATGCTGGCAGAGATTAATCGATCTCACGCAACCGAGAGTTATGGCTTGGTGAATTCGCTTTTGATTTTTCCTTGCCAGCAGGTATTTTGGGTCGAAGGATTCAGTCATGGGAATCGCGATTTTTTTCGGCGATTAAAAAAATGGTATTATTCGTCGCGGCTCGAGGGGCATTTGCATGTGAAACATATGTGCGAATATGAACGAAGCGCGGTGATCGGAGCCTTGCATTAATCGCGAGCTATTGTGCAATACTTTAGAGGCGCATGCTTATGTAGAGTTTTCAGTACGCAAGTTTTCTATGCGTGCGTGAGGAGTTGCAGGGCTCGTAAAAATCCAGATCGCGATCCGATTAGCATAGTGCGGTTATGGCGAACGGGAATAAGAATGAAGATGAAGAAAATACGCGTTGAGAGAGAGAGGGAGACGGAGAAAAAGAGTCGAAAGAAACGCTGAGAGAATAAGGGAGGCGGAGAAGGCAAATCGCTCAACCCCTTTCAGCCATGCGTAATAGAAGGCCTTAAAGTACAGGTAAAACTGCGCAAACCCTACGCATACGAACCTCGTGGCCGTTTCTCCTAAGAATTTATGTATAAAATCATTTTTCCTAACAGACAAAAGGGCGGGGAGGACCCTCATTTTTTCGAGTTAACATTGCACGAGAGTTTACTTCTTTTTACACTCCGGCGGTTGTCTGCTCGGCGCACTCGTTTGCTAATCGGTGCAACCGTCGAGTTAATTGTTCGAGGGCGAGAATTTTACGATGTAATTGTTTTTGGAGGAAACTCTAAGTGCGTAATTCATCGTTGGACAAGTTTGTGGGCTTTTTGTTTGGGGTTTCGAGGTCATGTGCTTTATTATTGTGGTTTTACAAATTGTTTCGATGATCCATTCATTTTTACGGTTCAATTTCATCGAGGGAGTTTTACTTTATCTTCTTCCCTCATTTTCAATTATCCCAACTGTTAATTACTTATAATTACTAGTGATTAATAAATAATTAGATAAATAATCATCGATGAGGAAAATGGTCGAAACGATTCATCAGAAGCTTCAACAGCTCGCGACTTCGTTTTGCATCGATTTTGCAAATTTTGCACCACCCCGTGGCTTTTCCGCCATTCTTTCGTTTCATTCTAACCCCCTTTTACTACTCTATCAGCAAAATTGTATAAGAATTCAAAAAATTTCTTACGAGCCACAATAAATTGTGTTAATAAAAAAAGAAACCCGCCTGATGCTATAACTTCGATTAAAAAATCACAGAAAGCCGAATTTCAAATTCGACTCCAAAGTCTCCAAGGCCCAAGGGCATTTAAATTTCCCTGCCTGATCCCCGCCCCAGAGACGAGGATAGAAAAATAAAAAAAGTTTGTTCGGTGCGTACTCACTGTCTAATTGCCGGATTCACTATAATAACATCCAGAATTGATGGTGGTGAAAAATCCTCGGCACGTTTAACGCAGTAGCACAGAACCTTCGTTACAATAATCAATGGAACAAACAGAACAATTTTTTTCTCCCAATAAAACAATAATAATATTTAAATAATAATAATATTAATATTAATAATAACTATCGGGCACTCCACGATGGGAAAAAAGTAGAGTGGACTAGAATATTTGAGGTGGCATGGCAACCTCACGAGCGCGAATCGTCGGTACGTCACGTCGCGACAGCGGTTTGAACTTGACTGAAGCAGTGGGGGTTTTAGCCGGGGCCTTATGTAGCCTTGGGTCGGGGGAGGGGAGCGGAAAGAGGGACGGAGAAAGAGAATGGAAAAGGAAGAGGGAAGATACAGGTAAGGGTGGCTTTCTGGCTCTCGGGCCCTTTCGCAGCTCCTGGTGGCGCGGTGCGCCACCTAATTTTTCTGCACTCTCCCTCACACGTCGTATCTCGGACTCTGCTGGCCACTCCAAATACTCGATTGGCCGGGCTCGCCCTCTGCGAAGTTACAAAAATTAATGTTCGCGTTACGACAATGCTCTCGTCGAGTCCCGTTGACTTTTCTCGGATCCATTTTTTCCTCGTCAATCTCAACTTCGAGTGGTTCGCCAAATTTGGAAAGTCGACGGAATTTTAATGAGTTTTTGGGACTCTTTTTGATCGAGGGGTTTGTGTTCGTGCAACGAATTTCAATGTCAACTTTTTCGCTGGGTTTTCAGCAGTTCACACTTTTTGACGTCGTTTTGCACCATTTTTTTCGCATCTTCCTGCAGTAAGTGCAGATGCACCGGAGAAAATGTTTGCCTGGATTACCGGAGGGGTGGAGAGTCGATTTTTAAGAATGATTTTCGATGTATCGTTGGATTGGCTGCGAGCAATTATTCGGAGCTGCCGCGCATGAGAGGATTTGCTGGATCTTCCTTGCAGGATATTGCCAAGATCCGATTTGGCGGTCGGACCGAAACCGTAACCCGATACATACTTCATGCAGGCATTGATGTATAGCTATAGATTGGCGAGACTCGGCGCGCGCCTGGGAGGATCCTGAGGACTGGAAAAATGGAAGATTCTCCTTCTCTCTTCCTCGACGATCGATCTTGAGCCTGTCACCACCGAGAAGAATCTTTGGAGGAAGGAAAAAAGAAATCCAAATCTTCTTCAGCCCCATTCAAGACGATCCAGGTAGATTCTCGATCCAGCTTTTACGCCTCGTGACCAACTTTCGAGGTAAATACTCCACCCTCGACTCCCGCGCGCGCACGCGACCCGCCGATTTTTTCTTCCTCTCTTGAGCGTAAAAATCATGAAAAAACAGCCTTCCCGCTCTGGGCAGCTGAGATCGCCTCGTGCCACGCGCCGGTATTCGAGAGACAAAAGAAAAAACATTTTTTTTATCATTTTTTCTCGCACATTTTACTTAATTTTCTCATTTTTTTGGGCTCGACAAACAATGTATGTTTTCCTGGAGACTGTCGCGAGCGGTGGTATTTTTCGTATTCGTCAGGGAAATTTGGATTTTAAGGTAGCTCATGCACGAAATGACTTTCTTAAGAAAGTCTTGAAGTTTACACAGAGTTTAAATGACTAGTCGACTCACACGCATATTAAATTTTGAAGGGTTCGTCTTATTGGGTATTGAGACAAATGTCTTTAAATACGAAGAAAAATAAACAGGATTATAGGAAGTATGCGTAAAAAATCGTTTATCTTTCCACGTAGCGAATGAACGCTTCTTTACGAAGTTTATAAAAAACATACCCAATAACGACATGAAGTATATAATGACGGTCTGGAGAAAAATTTGAGACGATTGTAATAAAGATAATTTACGTTAAGGATTGAACGAAATTGGTAATGAGCACTCGACAACCTCGCACGTTTGCTTATTTCGGCATTTTGTTTCTTCTTGGCTTGGCCCATTCCTGTCATAGCCTTTTGCCTTTTTACTAAGGAAGTTGAAGCGATATATATAGGACATGATACGAAAAATACATGAGATTTCATTATTCCAAAATAATGAATTGAAAATTTACGTGAATCTTCTTGAATAGCGCTTAATTATGTGTGAAAAATTTGAAGAGGTTTCACCGCCTAGTAATCGAGGTATTAATTGTCGAAAATGACAAGGGCTCTTATGGAAGCTTTCAAAAAATTGCTAACTTCAACAATAAATATCTCAATTTCACGACGGTGAATCATCGGCATATCCCGCCGAAGTTTAATACCGTCTTAAGCTTTCTGTTTTAAAAATTTTTATGTGCAAAGTTGGAAAATAGTTTTAACATAAGATACGCTTCAACCTCCTTAAAACTTTTTCTTGATCCATTTCCCTTTGCGCTCTCTAAAGTGATTTTTTGAATTATAAGTTGGAAAAATTTATTTACAATTTTGAATTAATAACTCTGATATTAAAATTTAGAGTGACACGGGTATAGCTTGAACTCTGACTCGAGAAGCTAGTTCTCGAGGGCGGACCTGAAATTTGTTGGGCCTCAGAAGTCTCGGAAAGGAGCGAGCTACGATTAACTTCGAATACGTTTTTTCGGCTATTATTATATTTTTGAGGGGCTCTGCGAGTCTCTTTACAAGACGGGGTTAAAATAAAAGATCCGTTGTGTCGTGAGCAAAGGTAAAAGCGAGTATCGGCTGTGCGCGAGGGCCGGAGACAGGGCGAGAGAGAAAAGGAGAGAACCGGAAGTGCGAATTGTCAGGGCTCCAGCTTCTTTCGTCGCTCGTTTCCGTCTTTCTGTCTTCGTGCTGGGACAAAAGTTCGTTCCGTAGCAAGCCTCGTTTCTTATTCACGTCGACGTAAGACGGGTCTCTCTGGGAGAAAAAAACCGAAGAAAAAGAGATGGCAAAGGGACGAAAAGGGAGGAAAAATATTTGGGCAATCTTACGGCCGTTAAATTCAAGAAATAAAAGCTAATCCGTTGTCTTGGTCGATTGTTAAGCCGGACGAGCGCAGACTCCCTCGGCAAGCTTTTCGCTCCGGATATACACTCGGGGATAAATCGAGCGGATAATAAATCAAGGAAAACTCACCCGCGCTCCATCCATTTTTTCCGTCTCTAAATCTCTGGCGCGTTCTCCCTCCGACTCCCATCTTTTTTCGAGGCGCACCCTCCAGTCGTAGGACCCGGTCTCGTACGAGGTCAAAAGATCCAATTACTCAAACACCGTTTCGATATGTAGTTCAGGATGCTCGGAGCTCTGGAAAATCGGTAGCGAATATGAAAGGAAAAAGAAAGTAGAGAAATGGGAATAAAGAATAATAATATCGAGGGAAACCACATTTTGGAGCGGCCATATTTTCAGGAGCAAAAAACCACCCCCTCACTCCGGAGAAAGGCCAAACCCTCGATCTCCCGAAGACACTGGACTCCTCTTGACGGATCGATTCCTCGACGATCACCGCATCCATTCAAGCTCCAATTTTTCTCAGTGTCCATTTTCGTTGCTTCCATTTAAATATACAAAAAGAATTATCCTCACAGAATATCTATATATAAAACTGTGAAAAGAAATAAAATAAAAGTGTAGCCTCGAACTGACAGATGGCATGTCCTCTTGAAAATCGATATTCATACCGATCCATCCCTATAAATAGCTGGACTAATCTCTTTTTCATCTCCCTTTTGCATTACAATCTTCCCTCTTTCTCTCTTTTATCTCGCTTCCTCACTTGCCCACGTGGTGCTTCCTTCGATCGAAATTACAGGCCTCGATGCTTCGGGACAATATCGAGGAGAAAGTTTGAGAGAATGACGTTGGAATGAATCCTTCTATGAAGCCTTTCGAATTTCGATCACTGCGCAAATTATCGAAAACTTCGTACAAAGCTAATTCAAATTTGTGAAAAAAAGTCGACTTTGAATGAAGTTTCATCGTTTTTTTTTGGCGGGACAAGGCTTTAATGAAATTCATAGGTTCGAATTTTTCTTCAATTCGCTGCGAACTCTCCCTGCGACTCGCCAGCATCCAACGGAGTCCGCGAGGTCTTGATGGATGTTGGGTTACCGCCTCGGACCATTGACGTGACGTCAGAAACGATTTGTACTCGTCACTTCTAACTCGGTCACGTGCTGGAGGACCAGAGAGCACATTACCTGTATAAAGCGTATAGAAAGTGTACATAAAGAAAAATCTTTATGGTCGTATGTGCGAGAATGTAACACGAAAATGTGATGTAGGCCGGAGAGCTTAGGATCGGAGGTGAGCTGTACAAGGGTGCGAGCCGCCGTTCTTTTTTCTTCCCTCGTTTGATTAATTTTTACGAGGTTCAATATTCGCTGTAGCGCTCGACACAAAGTAGCCTCAATACGCCCATGAATCCCGAAAATGAAGAGAGTTTATCGCGCTCGAGCGCGCGCGAGAGAGAGAGAGAGAGAGAGCTACCCCCGAACAACAAAATAACAATTTTTCTTACAAAAAGTCAAGCTCCCGTCGTCTTTTTCAGCAGGGGGAAAAGCGGAGAAAACCCACCGTGAAAACAAGCGATGGGTGGTTCGTCAAAGCGACTTTTAACAAATCGATTCCATTTCTCGAGATTCCTTTTTTCTCCAATTTTTTACGAGTCTCTAAAAAAATGTATTTTTCTCGTACCAACGATTCGTTCTCCATTATTTTCTCGAGATTCTCTTCACTCCGCTCGGTCCTCACATCCCAATGGAGTTTCCTCGATTTCACGAGGAAAGCGAGCGCTCCAGCAATAAAAAGATGCGGTCCCGATATCCATCACGTTTACATTTCTGTTTGGATCGATCCTTTAATCGTGAAAAATTCGAGTCCCGAGAGAAGGATTTTCTTCGCTCGCACCGTCTTCCCCGCACGCTGTACGTGCCAGCGCAGCGCTGTATTTATAGTTTTATTGTATGCACAGCTCCAGGATCGAATTAACACGAGAAATTTCTCTCGCGCGAGCTCCCTCGACGCACACATCGCTATCTCTCTTGCTTTCATCACCGCGCGCATTTCGAGTCACCTTATTTTGAGAAAATCCTCCTCAGGTGCCCGCCGCGCGGCGCCGAATGATCCATATACGTCGCGATCGAGGGGCACAGCTTGGCAAATATTTTTCTTATTCCCCGACGTTTTTTCTTCCCACTTTTCGCACGTTAAAGTAGCCATCATTACACGAAACGACGAAAAGGGCGTAAGTCTCGAAACTCCCGGCGGAAAACTCAGCTCCGAACGACTTTTTCGACACGGATAAATCCATCGCATATTTCAATGTGTAATTTATACACACGGATGGACGGATCTGTAGATTTTGAGGCAACACACATTGATTCACGTTGACGCAAGTGTGCGCCGGATCGGCGAGCACTTCTTTGCCGCGTTCGTGACTATCGCCGTGCTGATGCATGCGGGACAGCTGCTGCTGCATCAGCTACGAGAAACGTCAACGTCAACGACAAAATTTTCCGTTCGCGATCCCGCTCTTTAAACTCATACCGGTATTTATCACACAGCATTAAACTCCACGCTCCCGGCTACCAAGAATTTTTGTTATTTACGGCTCGTACGAGATATCCATAAACATTTAACCGGGAGAATGAAAGTGAGAGAGTGCGAGCGACGGAGAGAAAACTACGAAAGCAAGCCCGCATGTGACGAATTCCGAAGCTGCAGACGCCCCATTTATTGTCTCGCGGACACCTTGAAATTAACGATCGCATAAACATCTTTTGTCTTGTAAGAATATTTCGACAAATGAGAATCCTCCACGAGTATTTATCCATTGAAAATAAACGTTTGAACGCACTCGTTGAACGAGGCTCGCAGAGCAGCTTTCCGGCTGATTTTTCAAATGATAATTTTCACTATTTTCTTAGGGAAATCGAGCGGAGAAAAAGTGCCCGAAAAGCTTCCATGATCGAACCACCACGGGACTCTTGTCCGAGCTTTTATTCGCTCCGATTGGCCCGATATTTCCAAATGCTTCGTCAAAAGGTAATTTAAAAAAAAAAGGTGAACAATCCACCCCAAATGCAATGCCAGCGGCCCGCCAGTCGCGTGGGGTGCCTCGGCATAATTGTCCGCGCGCGCGATCATAAAAATGTAAGTGCACACGGCCCCGCATCTGCATTCATTCCGTTCGAATTTGTTCGTGCTTTACACATATGGACTCTGCCGGTGGAAATTATCTCCGGAGAATTTGGATTAACGGTCATGCGTCGTCGGGCAAATGGTCTGTGTTGGAAAAATGTCTCGTGCGCGATGCGTCGTCGAGCACGCGTCCCGATACGAGAGACGACATTGACATATGTCATCGCACGAAAAACAATTACGTACACGTGTCCCCGTATTACCGGTAATTACACAATCGTATATAATCATTTAGTAGTGCTTAAAAAGTGAGGAAAAAATGGTAAGTGGCACAGGAGAAATTGCGATAAAAGTGGAAAAAAATGTGCCGAGCCAGAGTGGCCAGGTCGTTCGTTCGCTTTCATCTGCGCCATTATTTTATCGTTTGTCGGATCGCCGAATTCGTGTGAATCGATTATTCACCGACGCATTACCTAAAAGTAGGAAAGCGAAGGGCTGTAAAAAACGTAGCTGGAGAGTAAACACGTTTTTTGTGTGAATAAGGCTCGGAGGGGAGAGCTGCAAAGGGAAAAGGATTGATGACGGGAGTTTGGCATTCGTGAAAAAAATAAGAAAGTTTCCTGCTGCGGTTTCCATAAAAACGTCACGTTTTATCGCGATGAAGTGGAACTAACTCTGCCGATTTTTATGTCTTCTCTCTTCGGCCTACTCGAGGCGCGCGGGGGGACGTCATCATCGATCAAAATCGCGGCTAATGGGTCACGGAAAAATAGTTTTGCGCACCGAAACGTATCGGCTTTTTTTGGAAAAGTGGAAGAAAAAATGTTCCTCCTCCCCTCGTCTCGCTCGAGCTTCTTCACTTTTTTTCACCCTTACGCGTACGCAGCTCGTGAAAAAATCGTCAACGGAGCAGCGAAAGCTTCTCTCATCACGCGCATCCTCGCTTCGTTTTTCTTCCTTCGTCTTTTTGAGGGCGACTCGCGTGCTTTTTTCATTGTACGAGAGAACGGTGACGGATTATCCTTCCGCTTTTTTCCGCATTTGTTTTCAAATTTTTCTTTCCCAATTAGAGGCCCCGTCGGGACGTTTCGACGATCAGCGATCACCGAAGCACGGCGTCAAGGGCCTGGTCGAGAGGCTCCAAAACGTCGGGCTTAATTGTTCGAAATCAAAGTTGCGGAATTGATTCGAAATTCTGAAAAAAAAAAAAAAACATTTCGGGATAAAAGTCTCGTGCAACGGGGAAAAAGTGCCCCAGATTTCGTCCCGTCCCGTTAGCACGAAGAGCCTTTTTTCTCGGTTTTCTCCCCGAGCCCTTCGCCCCTCCACTGACGCGTGTGTCTCAATTCCACGCACATCTGCCAATCTAATTCCTCGTGTTTGAGTTACGCGCTAATGTTCGCTGGGTCAACATCGAGCGTAACGAGAAATTAATACGAGCAGAATCTTAACGGATGATCCTCCGCTTTCCCGGAATTTCACTGGCACGAGTCCGCACGACACACTTTTCATTGCGCGAGTCACTAAATCGTGCGGGGAATTTGTCGCAGGGACGCGTTTAATGATGAAAAAAGTTGTGGACAAAACTCGACTCTTTTCAGAGTCATTGTTCATCAACGAAAAGGGGAAAAAGTCTGAAACCGCGTTGATTCTTCAGGGATTTGTGAGCAGAACTAGAATCAAAGTGTGTGTGTGTGTGTGTGTGCGCGCGCGCGCGGGCAAAATGTCTTTTCCGCCCGTTGTTTTGACCCTCTTCCTCGGAACGAGTTTTCTGTCCGTGATCTAGATCGCGCGTACAACGCTCGCGAGTGTGTACGTGAGTCTGTGGATGAGAATAAAGTAACACGTACCAGTTTGAGGTGGCGCATGGTCGTGGGGTTCCCACGTCCGTCACTCGTCTTTCGTTTCCCCGCGCGGATTCTCTCGGGATTATTATCCTCCGGAGCAGCATCGAACGTTGGGCCGAAAGCGCTGTTTTTTCTCTCACTGCGAAAGGCGAAAGCCTGAGCCACGAGAGGGAGAGCGAGAGGGACGAGAGGCTGAAAAAACGGACTCGCGCCTCGCAGAGCATTTCATCCACGTTCTTACGGCTCTATTTGATCCACTTTTCACCCCGCAGAGGAAAACATCGTAAGAGAAAAAAGTGTTGAAAGTAAGCCATGAATTTGGGGCGGGGGTTCTGGACCGGGGAGAGGAAAATTCACGAAAAGCATTCCTCTCACCCTCGGAGAAGGAGCGTCAAGCTTCTTGCGCTGCGTAATGAGCCCCCGCGCGAAGGCATGCACCTGTTTGACGATCTCGTCAAATTTTCCTATGACCTCAACACCAATATTTATACTCGGCATTAAAGATTTTTTGCTTTGAAGAAGATCCTCCGATCGTTGCGTCGAGTGCTTAAGAAACTGGGCATCGAAAAAACGTGTCGCGGGAAAAAAAGGGAGGGGAAGATCGAGAACGAGGGCTTGATTATTCCCGAATCGTTAGCCCGTCTCCGTGTTGGACGACATCGAGCCGATGTCACGACGATTTAAATGCAAATAAAGCATTCACGTACGAGCGACTAAACGAGGCTTTCAGGCCTCGCAGGCACTTCCACACACACACACACACGAATACGCGCGCGCGTGTGTGAACGAAATCTCGTTCGTCAGGAAATGGAGAACTAGCTCAAGCCCCCATAGGAGATCACTGTCAGGAGCATCTCCCCGAGGGGCTCGAGTAAGACGAGTCCTGCCAACGAATATTCGGGTCGTGATCGCGAGCTTCGATCCCCATTCGCGCAAGCCACGCGCTCGCATGGTATCTGAAAATTGTTGAGAGTCCTGGAAAAACTTCGAGTTCGCGCGATCGTCGCTGCAGCTCCGTGATCGCGACCAGCACCTTAATTAATATTCCATCGCTCGACGGAGCCGCACACGCTTCTCTTCAAATTTCGATTATCCAGCGTCGATCCCCTGCTTAATTCCAGCTCAAATCTCGGGACACTCTGGGTATTGACCCTTTCGCACGTGCATGTTTTCAACTTGGAGACATTCATCCATATTTCAATGAAATTTCAACCATGCACGCACGCGCACATGCAATGAACCGAGAACGAAGTTTTTAACCGTGCGCGCGCGATCGTTACGAACACGTGCTGCACATCCTATTTCTCGTACCTTTTTTCCTAGAGGAACCATCCACGCGGAGGCTTCGTGGCGTCCTCGAAAAGGGTTTGGGGACCCTCAGGCCGCTTCCAATGACACTCCGATCGCTTTACTTCCCATACGAAAGCCATTTACACTTATAAATTATCATATCGATGGAATATCGTATTTTCAGTTCGATCGATCAAACTACGGAGATGAATATTAATGCCCAAATATTATGCTGAGCCGATTGGAAAATACGCTCGACAAGCTTTCTGAGAGATCGAGGGGAACGAAAAAACAAACTTTTGGCGTCCCTTTTATCAGTTTTTTGTTATTACACCGTCGCGTACTCGACGCTTAGGTCGCAATAAAATGATCGAAGACGGGGGAGGAGTTGGCGGCGTCACTTTTAACTTTCCTCGACAACGATTTACGACGACACGCATGATTCCGGGATGTTTTTCTCGCTTTATTTTTGGGAATAATCGAACGTGCGAAGAGGCACGACTGGAGTCAAAGTTTTTTTCCTCGACGAATTTTTAGTCTCCTCTTCCAAAAGGCTGCAATAAAATAGTCGGAGGTCTAGCGCGAGATTTTTTTCGTCCGCTTCGGAGATTTAGTCCGGGACGAAAAGTCCTGGACCTCGAATTGTCTCGATCGTTTCCATGCGCATAAAGCAAGGGGATTCATTGAGGAAGAAAATCAAACGAACTGCAGTTTGGGACGCTAAGCTACTTTTTGTTTCGAGAAAAATGTGCCGCAGGTTGGGGGTACTTTGCGATCGGGAATTTACGATTTATCCTGCTTCCATTGTTGGCGTTGGGACGATAAAATAATTGAGTAAGCAAGAGGGACACAGAAATAAAGAGGCGGAGAAAATATTATTTTTCGGAGGATCTTCTTCCACCCTTTCCCCAATCGCCCTATCTTCGGATATCAACCCCTTCGAGGACTCCCTGAAAAATGGGCTTCGGGATGCTTGACGTCTCGAAATTGCAGTGGGAAAACAAAAGCTACCGAAAAATGTGGGATTCGAGTGAGCCGAGAAGGAGAAAAGTGTCCGTGTGCGTGCGTGCCGGCAAAGATAAACACGTCAGTGGTAAAGGGTGTAAAAAAGGGCGCGATTGAAAAATCCAATATTTATCGCGGCGACGGTGGCGCAATCTCGAAAGTGCAGGCCTCACCGCGGAGACCTTTTTTCTCGTTAACTTCACGAAGGCTCGTCCTCGGCGCCCTGCCGCACGTACGCACACACAAAAGTTTCTCAATTCGCTTTCGAAACACACCCTTAACGCGCTTTGTTCCATCGTATCTGAGCGGGGTTGAGCCGAGAGGGACGGGAAGAGTGTTTTTTCGAGTGAGAGCGAAAAGATCGTGGAGAGAAATTGCTGTCACCGTGTCGCAGCAAACTCGAGGAAAGATTTAGCGCGCGCGCGTACACTCGCCCGTGAAAACCTGTACACTCGCACTTTTTCATTTCTCCCTGTGCGCCCATTTTTTCTCCTTCGTTTCTTTCCCATTCTCTCCGTTTTTTCGAGCCTAGCACCTTCGCCAGAAGCCTTTTCTGCTCCGCGAACCTAATGAGGCGTACGAGTCTCCGAAAAAAATGACGAACAAAAAACAACCCCCTGTGCGCGTTCGCCCTTGTGTAATTTTCAGGCTGCATCCGATCCGAGAACCGACACGGGAAGGAGAGAGAGAACGCGCGATCGAATGAGACTCGAAACGCATATTTACAGGTCGCGAACGAGTGCGGACAACGTCGCAAGCTTATTTCGCATTTTCATGCAAATTCGTCCCGCTCGGTTTTCCTCGTGAAAAATCACCTCGTTTCGCCTCCTCGTTTATTCGCTGAACGTAAATTAGCCAACGCACACACACGGTGCACGTTCAAATCGCCCCAAATTTACGAGTCTCGCGAACCGCACGTCGTTCAAACAGTTTTTTTTATGAGACATCGAATTGGAAGAATTGGAGATTCGATCTCATCTAATCGCTCCCAGAAACTTTCACTTCCACAAATCTCTGAACAGAGCGAGAATCCACTAAAAATTTTTGGCAAAAATCGATTAAGGGCGTCCCCCCGAACCACACATGTATAACGATATTTCGTTCACCAGCTTTTTCGGGGCTCGTGCAAAAAGGGGTCGTGCGTCGATCGAAACAGGCTTCGTGAAATAATCTAAGATCTCTTGTAAACTCAGCGAGATGTAGAGGCCAGCCGGCGGGTGTAAGCTGTTTTATGTCATGCTTTTTAATTGTTATTTTCAGCGTTAAAGTTCAATGACCACTCCATTACTCTACAAAGTATTTGTACCTGCGCGCACACATATTTCTCCATGCACACAGCCTCGTGCACGTTTATGTATGGGAGCCATTAAGGGCGTGGATTTATTGGGACAGGAAACGAACGGGGCGAGGTCACACGTGCGCGCACCACTAGGCCCAATTCTCGTTTGATCCCTTGCCGCGATTAAACTTTCGTGGCGATTTTGATCAAGCTAATTTGCCCTCCCGCCCTTTCTCTTACTCTCTCTCTCTCTCTCTCTCTTGTCCATTTCTCCACTTCTGTTCCTGCCTCGTTCCACATTCGTGACAGCGAACAAAGTTCGCTTCGGGATGTCGAAATCGATTCCAGGCCAGCACGACGGTGAAATCGCCGTTGACGAAAGAAGATCTGTGAAGTTTCTCGGTGTTCGGTAAACGAAATTCGACCAATTGACCCATCATTGGCTCTTCGTCGTCGAAAACGTGCGATTAAAATAATCGTCGAGTGAGAATCGAACGAAAAAATGAAGCCCGTCCATCACGGAATTCGATTTTGGTCTCATCGAGCACGACAAAAATGGGGCGAAATCTCTGTCACGTTCGCAGCGTTGGACGTTGATTGATTTGGCACAAACTTCCCCATATGTTGTAAGGGACACCACAACGAGCGAAATAACAGTAGAATACATAGAGGGCGATTCGGTGAATCAGGACTCGCACCTGCCCCCTGCTAGGCCACATACGTGCACGAGAAAGAGCATGTTTATAGTGAAAATATCGTTGTCCCCACACGCACAAAACATCTACGGACGTTGGCGATTCAACGTTGTTTTTCGATACGAAAAAATAATGAGATGCCACATGAATATGGAAATTCGGTTTAACGGCTTGTCTGCGCGGGAGTCCGCGACGATATTTTGCTGCTGCAGACGCGGACAAATGCACCGCGTACGAATGGACGCCATACGCGGTTCACATATCGGCACCCACTTTGCATTGATTAAAATATCCCCCGCACAGAAAGCCTCACGCTTCAAAAGATCTAGACAAAAGTTCGCGTCCGTCGAGACCGGTGTGTCTCGATTAGGGCTTTTTATAGTGTTTTATTTTTTCTCGAATGCGGACGCGGGGAACAGTTGTGCAGAGATTCGCCAGTCGACGACAATGGCGTTCGGGGCTTTCGAGACTCGATTTTAGGGGTTTGTGCGCTTGTTTGAAATTAACGGGGATTCGAACCACGATTTTAGCCTCTTTTGCACCATTTTCCATCGCTTTTTTCTCTTTATCAAGCTCGAAAATTATTGATTCGAAATAGAGGCGCGATCGGACGGGACGTCAGCGACGAAAAAGGTATGGAGAAACGCTTTGAAATGTTTTGGAGCCTCTGAAAATAAGTGCTCGCATTATTGACTAAATCGACGAAGCACCCTTTCGCCTTTCTCGTGATACGTCACACTCCACGTCCTCCTTCCCATAGATTCGCGTGCCTGTCAAGACCCCAAAGGGCTCATCGCCTTTCGAGACTCCAACGTCGAGGCTTCTCGTCAGGAAAAAGGGCTCTAAATATCCACACACGTCACGTCACAAGGTGTGAAAAGAAGAGGTGAGAAGGGACGTAAAAAAACGAAAATACGAGCGGGCTTGAATGGTCGAAATGGTTGGGCCACGGTGAACGTTCCGATTGCTATTATCGGGCAGAGCCAGCATCGTGTTTGATGGAGTGGAAGCATTTTTCCAAACCGTTTACCTTCGGAATTATATGCAAAGGCAAATAATCTCATCGAATCTTAATAATTGCAGTTTTATGATCTTCGTTTCATCGACGCTTTTTCCAGCATTTTTTTGTTTATGGTCATGAGAAGATGGAGAAAATTTGAAATATTTCAATCAGGGATTTGAGGGTTTTTGATTTTGTTTATCACTGCAGTTTTTGATGAATTCTGATGACCTTCGATGACGATTCTTTGAAATGATGATCGAAATAAAATTTTCCATATTTTTACTTTTTAATCATGTGGTTACGAAATAACCACAGTAATCTAATATTTGCTTCCTTAAACTATTTATAGGGTGATATTTTAGGTTTCTCCATTTTCGGTTTGACTCGAGATGCGATCACCGATTCTCGGCACATGTTTTCTCCACTTTTATTTTTTTGGCTCGCTCACACGTACTTTGTTTCGCGGAGTGCGATTCCCCCGCGGGAAATCGCTCGGAAAGGAATTCTTTTTATTGCCAGGAGAAAAGGAGAGGAAAAGGAGCGAGGAATCCCATCAGAAAGATTCGTGAGATGAACCTAATGAGGCGAAAGAGTTGCAGCGAGGAAGTGTCGAGGAAAAAACGTTTTTTTTCTCGAGCCACGACGTTTTTTCTATTCACCCCCCCGAACACAATTTTTTTCGCTCTTGTAAAACTTTCTCTCCAGTCGTTCCCGGATATCGCACTCGAGTCTCCAGAGTTCACACGATTCCTCACCCCTTTCGCACTTTTCGATCCATTTTTTTCCGCTCGCTCGTACTTCTGAGAATGAAATGCGCAGCGAGTGACCGTGATGTTTTTTCAAGCTTTTTTTCGCTCGCCCCAACACACCCTTTAGCCACTCGTCGAGAGGGCCAAAAAATCTTCAAGTTCATCTCCCAGGCTCGCTTTTCCCAATGACATCATCATTCGTCGAGCAAACGAACAATAAAAACATATCGAAGCAGCCTCGCCAGGAGAACAGTTGAGAAAAACCAGAAAATGTAGAAGAATGAAAGAAAAAATGTTGAAAAGAAAAAAACACTGACTCACGACCACCCAAACGTCAAAGCGCAATTCGCACCGTGCACTCCCGAAGTTTCATCGTCAAATGTGTGAAAATCCAACGCCCTCCGAGCCACGAAGCATGAGGATGCAATTTTTTTCACCAAAAAAGGGTTCCGAGGATTTTGCGTTGAAAGCCCGTTTTTTTCTGCTCCCACCGCAAAGCCTCTTCGTCGAGCACAAAAAAACTGCGTTTCTAGATTTCCGATCGCTCAATTTCCGTAACGCGTTGCACAACAGCAAATTATAGTCGGTGCCCTGCAATCGTATAAAAGCACGTTTATATATACAAACATTCATAAATTTTGTGTGCGTGTGAAGCCTCAACCTGCAGCTCTCGCATTGTCTGCGAATGATCTTGGTACAGGCTCAATCCATTTTCCAAAATAGTCTTGTCATCCCAACGCGATCTCGATTTC
Organism: Venturia canescens; assembly: GCF_019457755.1. Lineage (NCBI taxonomy): Eukaryota > Metazoa > Arthropoda > Insecta > Hymenoptera > Ichneumonidae > Venturia > Venturia canescens. The sequence continues at coordinate 9,235,159 of NC_057425.1, forward strand.
CTGTAAACACACCCTTCCATTTATTTGACGTTTCTTTGCTCCGCAGAGCTCCCGGGGAAAAGGGGTTGGGAAATCTTGACACGAAAACATAGGAAGGGAAACACGCTGATTCTGAAGAAAGAGTCGAGTCACAGGATGCAGGAAATTCTGGTCCCGATCAATCGGTATTTCGTGCCATTGCTTGCGTCATTAATCGACAGTTTCTTGGATTTCATTGCTCATTTTTTTCGATGTTTACTCCAAAGTTACGAAATTCTTGATAATTTCGAGGACAATCAGAGTCAACGGTGATGCAAAATAATCTGCAAAACTGGAGTTGCAAATGACGAACTTTTGAATCAATTTCTCCTGTTTGAATCGATACGAAGCTTGAGGTTGTAAAGAATGTTTTACGATGATGAAATATTTCAAGGAATAAATAGGATAAACGATCGTTTTGACAGAATTATGGAGGTACCGGGGGCTCGTGAACTCCGAAGGTTCTTTTCGATCGGTCCTCGACGAATCGGAGAAGGGGTTGAAAGTGAAAAAAATTGTTTGTTACAACGTTGGCACGAACGCGAGCGAGAGTTTGCGCTTAAAATAATCGTTGCATTCCCCTTTGGTTGCTCCACATATATCGGATTCGAGGCGAATTGATGCTGCATGCAAGCCTTTCGGGGCTTTGAATTGCTCCGAAGATTTTATCGCTTGTTGTACAAGAAAAAGGGAGCGAGAGAAATCGGATCCCTTTGCACTGCGTGTAAATTCAAGAGCCAAGGACTTTGCGAGCCCTTTTAAATCTCTGCGGCGAGGCTGAAAGAGGAACAAGTTTCTCGGTCGCTTGAGAGGCTAATTATTCTTTTTTCCGTCGAAAAAAGGGTTGGCCAAAAGAATACAAGATTCTGCCTCCAAACAAGGGTCGCAAGGGCCACGATCCTCTGTTAAGGGACAAACCTCTCACAAAGGACGTTCTGCTCTCCGTCCAGGTACTAAACTCGGATTTAATACCTTTGGGAAAAAATGATCGAGATCTCCGATGCTGCATTTGTTTTCAAACATTGCTTCTGTTGCACGCTATACTTTGCCCCCCGCCGCCACCCTTAACGCCTCAACGTCTCCCTCAAAAACTGCTATCCTCGATGTTGATCTCACACCGGGAAATCACCCTGTAATTCACTGCTCTGATTTTTATCACTTTTTCACCAGCCACAACAATATCTCACCAATTTGTAACCAATTCCACCTCGTTCAACCTCCGCAGCCTTTTTTCCATCTGAATTTAAAGGCCCAACTTTCATAAATTTTCGACAGATTTCTCCGAATTATTCCTTCCCAAAGTTGTCTCGATTTCTCTCAAATTCTCGATTCCATTTTCGTTGTAATTTCGCATGATTCTTCAAAAATTCTCCATCCCACGAAACTAAAACTTTCTTCAGTCTTTTTTTATCATTTCTGCTGTTAATTCTCAATTACAGAATTTCGACTTCCCAATTCCCAATTTCTGTCACATTTCCTTCGGCGTTGGAATTTAACTACGGACGAAAGACCGCTATTGATGGATTAGCCGTTACCACTTTTGAGTGACCGCACGCGTGCGTCGGTTAACTCGATATGACCGAGTGGTCAATTTAATGACAGTAATCGTGCACGGGGAGCAGTGATTAATGAACCACGAGTCGTACCACGCGTCTGACCGGAAGCTCGATTGTTGGCGAGGCCAAAAAAATGCAAGGGAGCAGGCCAAAGTTCTCTATTGCCTGTATAAATATGACCACACGGGAATTACGGTAACAGGAACTCGGCTCAGTTTACAGGTCATAAAGGCCAGTAATGTTCACTCCCCCGTTGGCCGAGACAACGCGCGATGTCGGGTAACATTTTTATTGAGGAGATTAAATCACGGGCAGGACAAAAACCCCCCTTAAAGTAGTTCAGCCGTTCTGTGACGAGTCAAGTTTGCACGTACTTTATGTTGATTAATTTGAAGTCTAAATTATTAATAAAATTAACAAACACTTACGGTGAAAATATTTTTATGGGAAGAATGTAATAAAATGCTTTAAAAATATCATAAAATATGAAATTTATACTTCAACTTGACTAGTTAATGATCTGGTTTGTTTGGGCTCATTTTAGGCTTGTTTGGGCTCGTTTGGATTCTCGTAGCATTATTCAATGACGGTCATAAAAGAAACGATTCTATCAGAAATTCGTCGATCATCTAAAGAGCTGACTATGAGGGCAGCCGATAAATGTGGAGAGATTAACACGCTTTAAAGATTTTCGTCAAGTACGAGTGGTTTTGTGAGAAAAGTACAGTCGACAAAAAATACGAGCACATACAGCAGAGTCAAGGAAATTTCTGGTTGCGATAATCGGGACTCACTCCGATGGAGAGTTGACGCGCTTGGACACTTGGCAGGATGTAGAGTTGCTACATTTGGAGAGTTTCAACGATGGAAAAATGCACTGGAGAGATGACACGATGTCGAGTTGCCCGATGTAGAGTTGACACCCTGCCCAGCACGAAGATGTGTGTTTGGAGCGTGCGTTTACGAGAAAACGCAGATGCCCCTGTGAACCCAAATTTAGGAAAAAAAGGGTTCGGCTTTCGACATCCGATTTTTTTCGATCTTTTTTCTCCGAGACGAAAAGTCACACGTGGCCCAAGGCGCGTGGTCCTCGGGAGAAGAAAGGGCTCGTGAAAATATGTGCGGCGTGTACCCCGAGACCCAGCTACGGAATATCCCGCGAGGAAATATTTCTTCGAGAATTTTGAAAAATCGGAGAACGTATACGTTTCCGTTGTAGACGAGAATGAAACGTATCCCGATCTCGATTTATCAATCCGGTCGAGACTAATTCGACGTTGAATTGAACGAGAATGGCTTCTGCTCTTGTGTGCGAGTGTGTGAATGCCCCAAATTTCTTAAACGACTTTTCCATTGCTCGAATAAAGTTTTCTCTCGACAGCCTCGATTTTTCAGATTTTTCATTCGACCTCCGACTAATTTATCTCCAATACAATATGAGAAACTTTATTTTAATTCTTATTGTGTGACCTCCAGAGAAAAACCACCCCCAATGGTCAAGGACAGCCTCGCTCGTAAATCCGTGACCGCAGGAGGCCTAAGAAGCTCCCCAGAGGGTGGCCTCTGAAAACATCTCCCATTTTCGTCACCGAAAAACCAAAAGTTTGACAGCTATTAGAGAACCATTATACGAAACCGGACAACAGCAAACGTCAATGAACAAACGATCGCTCTTATTCGTTTCTTCTTGCGCGTCGGACCTTACAGTGCCGGACAACTCCGACTTTAGTACTGGACCGTTCGCCAAAAGGGGAGCGTGTGAAAATGCTTCGGACCCGCGCGACTCCGCCGTACTTTCGCAATATCCGTAAAACTCCAGATGCTCCCAATAAACTACACCCGCGACACCTGAAACATAAATACGTGACCGAGGATGGTCCTCGGGGGAAATCTTTCCTCTCAATTCCAAATTCCGCACAGCGGAAGATCGACCAAGAGATTTTGCTGATTTTTTATAAAACACGAGTGCCCCAGCGGCTGGGCATCGAGCATCGAGGACCGAAAGAGAGCGCGACTCGAGTTCGAGCACCGGCACACTCTCATTGTACGATTCAAGGTTTTCACATCGATTTTCAAGCGTCCGGAGTGCTCTCACGAGAAAATGGGTTGACGAGCAGCCAAGTCCGGTGAGAATGTTTCGACGAAAGAGAAAAATTCATCGAATTTTCTGCAGAGCTCCGAACCTTCCAATGGACCCTGATTTTCACTATTTTCAACATTAGCCAATAATTACGGAGTTTCAATGGCTGATTCGAGGGTGTGCATTGAGGTGGGTCCTCGAACAGGGGAGCCCGTGGACCCTCGGTCCATAAATCTTGAGACAGCCTCTTTGTTTAAGTGCGTATTTTACCGAAGATTTGCAACATTTTAAGCGATCGGGAACGAGCGTGGGGAGGCGAGTAATGTTTCAACTGAAGGTGCTTCGGAGATTAAAAAACGCGTGAATAGGAGAGCGGAAGAAAAGGACCCGTTATGCGAACGTGCCCTCGAATGACGCGCGCGCGCGAGGCTCCATCGTCGGCTGGATTTACAGGAAAATAGCGAAATAGAAAGTAAACATCGTTGTCGCTAAATCATCCCCTCGATCTCATGCGTGAAGCGCGTATAAGAGAATGTGTGGAGACGCGTACGTAGCGGGACAAATCCCGTTCGGGAGTGAAGAAGGAACAAAGAAGCTTGAGTATACGAGTAAAGGTTTTTAAGGGGCAAACAAGCTTCTTGTTAGCGCAAGAATGAAAGTACACGAGGCGAAATGTCCAATAAAAATGGAACTTTACGACTCTGTAAACCGTAGGTGTCATTCTGTGGGGGTCGTGGCATGAAGGATCGTGGAGAAGCCACCCCCGTTGGAGGGGCACGTCGCCGGAGAAAGGCCTCGGGAGTCGGGACGAGAGAAAGAGTGATGAAAATTGCTCCGAAGAAGCCCCGGAGAAATGGGTGAAATGTGGTTGGAAAAGTGATCCGGTAACGCGACGGGTGGTCGGCCATCTTTTCTCGAGGCAGCGAGGAAGAGAGGGGAGCGAAAAAAAGGTGGATAGAGGCCGCAGGCTCGATAATGAGCTCGCATTCGAAAATCAAGTCTCTCATTGTCGTCGGGCTCGTCTTTAGAGCATTCATCGCTGTTGTATCGCATTATATACGTTTGCATTGAATTCGGCAAGGACGAGTCCATCGCGTCCCTCTCTTTTTCTCTTCCTCTCCGCATTCGCCTCCATCCTTTCCGCAGCTTTCTCCGTCGCACCCTCTCACCTCCAGGGGCTGCGACAGGCCCGAGGACACCTGGACCAACCCCCGAGTACACTTCCAGGCAATATCTTGTGGGAATACTCGAGCGGTAGACGTGTGCGCTTGAGCGAGACACATTGACACATAAACTTGCGTGCCAACGCTCCTGACAACCTTAAAGGCGGAACTCTCGCGGTTTTGCGCGCCGAGGGAGCCTCCGCAGTGACTTTCTCAGTGCGAAGAAACCGCGTGCCGATTCTTTGACGCTTTCGAGACCCGTGAAAGCGAATAAATCGCTGGATAATTACGAGGAACGAGCCACGTGGGGAAAACCAACAACCCAATGTTTGCCTTTTTATTTACCGCCTCTGCTGGACTAATTGGAATTTATGAAGGGGATGACAATGCACTTTTCCTTTGAACACCATTTCAACCATTTTTTCCCTCTTTCTTCGTCATTTTTTCCAAGAATATACGAGCCGGAGTCGGAGGTGTGACGAGAAAGTATCCCGATTGACGAGTCATTACCCGCGGACACGTCAGACCCGTTGAAGGCTTATTGAAATTTACGATTAACCGAGAAACATTCATTTATGACGAAATTCAAGTTCCAACGACGCAGAAACCGACGGAAGTTGAGTACAAAAAAATCGCTTTTACTCGTCTCAACTGAAGATATTTCGATGGGGAAATCGTCGGGATTTAATAAAATTGATGAAGCTCAACAATCAATTTAACAATCAAAACTTCAAGACAAATTTATTATTTGCTCAGTGAGTCTGCGTCTTGTCGTACCTTGTAAATCGTAAGATCCGAATATTCATTTCAAAAAAACATGAATTCATTCTCGAAGCATTTCAACAAATGAAGAAAAAAAAAAATTTATGTCCAAAAAAAGCTTTCCTTCCGACAAGAAGCAAGTTCTCGAATTTTTTGTAGTCGTGTGACCAAAAAAAACGGAACGCGTACAATGCGAGGCGTGTTTTTTTTTTCGAAACAGGGAAGCACGTTCCCGGAAAGCGAGAATCTTGATGAAAATGTAAAAATTCAGCTGTGTTCGTTGAGATGAATAGGGAGAGCGTGCCCGGGCCGCAAGATCCGCGGCTCGAAAAAGGAGAAAAAAAACGTGGAAGAAAGGACGAAAAGTGAAAAAAAGTGTCCAGTCACCGTTGGACTATCAGAAGGTCCGGTGCGCGAATTTCCTTCATTGTCATTTTTTGATAGACTCTTTTAGGTTTGTTCGTTGAAGCGAAGTTGGCTGGTTCAAGTACGACTTCATCATCGTGAAAAGTGGCCAAACAGAGAGTTTGAAAGGCGAGACACAATAGTTGGAGGTCGGCCGCAGCACGTTGCCCGTAAAATGCCGTTTGATTGATGGACAAAAGACCGACGACGACGACGACGACGAATTAAATCGAATGATTTGCGAAAATCCACTCCAACAAACTTTATCAAAATTCTTCTCTTCACTTTTTCCTCCCGTTTGTTGTTATTCGAGGATTTTTTATAACGGCACGAGTCCCTCTCCGTGCGTCGAGGGCATCGAAAAGTCCTAAAAGTCGCGTGGCCCTTTCACCCTCTTTGGAGCTAACTCGAACCCTTGCAAAGTCGAGAGATTGTTAATTAGCCTCCAATCGACGTGACGAGTACACACGTGTGTTACGCGACATAATGTTATGCACGTAATGCCCTTAAAGGAAATGCAATCGTGCACCGCGCGTATATAGATATACATCGGTGAACGTACTTGCATGCATTCAGGAACTTTGCCTCGAGCACGTATACTCATCAAAATACAGTCCGATTAAAAAAAAAAAAAAAAACATTTTAATTCGGTTACTTTCTCGACGTCGTTTCGAATGATCATCTTTTCAACTTAAAATTCATTCGGTTTCTTCGTATAAAATGACAAAAATTCAATAATATTAACGTCTAGTAGTGCCTAAAATGCGTTAAAATAAAAACTGTTTTTAGAAGAGATAGCAATTGAAATGAATAAAAATAATTTTACATATTGTTTATTAGTATTTAAACTTTATAAAAAAATTTATTTCATTTTTTTTTTTCAAAAATTACAACATAAAAAATCACGTTTCCCGAAGTACTGTGAAAAAAAGTTGCTCCACGGTCTGCATCATTTCTTAGCAGTTTAAAAAAAGTGTACATTTTGTGTAATGAATGTCACACTTTAATTATGTTTATAAATTTTTTTAATCACAATATCAAAAATCCGAATCGACAGACTGTAGAGAAAACAATTTCGAATGTTTAAAAAAAAAGAGTTCCAAGTGCGGATCAAAAGCCCTCTCGTTGGGCAGTGACGTTTTCTATAATAACTTTCGATCTGTAAGGAATATTGACAATCGACTTTCACAGAAATACGCCTAAAACTATAGAGAATAATAATCTATGAAAAAAAATCGATTTTTTGAAAATTCTGGACGTATGTCCAAAAACAATGTCAAAAGTTCAATGGAAAAAAATGGCGACAAAAATTGTAATAAAGTGTCTTCAAAGTGCACTTGTTCATAAGCATTTTTCCACTTTTTCGCTGTGACGGAGTTTCATTTTAGCTCATTTTAAATTCGTACGAAAATGTTATTTTCCTCTCGTTTCTTTTCTGTAAGTTGAGAGCGAGTAGTTTTGTTTTCGACATAATTGAATGTGACTGTACCGAAAAGTAGCTGCTTAAACGAAACGGGGGTGTCCCGCTAGTTTCACGATAACCCCCTTAGCGCGCATTACGAATGGACCCCGCCGTCGAACGGCATGAATGCGTAATTATATTCCTAACGACCGTGCACCAAAACGTGCGAGCGACGAGTGCAATTCGAAAGTAGACTCGGAACATATTGAATAAAGTGTGTACGCGCGGGCTAAGCGCAGACGTATATTTATATATATTTACGTACCAGGAAGGGCTGTTTCAAGAATAATGGAAACGAATTCCCTCGCATTTCCTCATCTGGTTAAAAAGAAAGCCATAAACCTGCAAAACTATGCTACGAATGGAGTAAAATTTCCAATTTTATCCAATCCCGAAGAGCGTCTCATTTCAAACCCCCATAAAAAAAATGAGAAAAACTAAAAAAAAAAGCTCACTGAAAATGAACCGCCGCGATCCATGAAATCCTGGGAATTACAAATATCGAAAAAAGTCGTTGAAAGAATAAAAAACACTCGGATATCTGGTCAAATTCATGAAGAAATGGAGTCATTGGAGTTTCTTTTAAAAAGCTGAGCACAGAGGCTGCAAACGTCTCAATAATCAGTCGATTATCCGAAGTATTGAATATTTCAATAAAATTCATGACGAATAATAATAAAAACATGAGAGTATTTTTTTTTTTATTCAGGCCTTGTCTTTATCACCTTTTGAAATGGGTTTAGACATGCAACGTATGTATATATGCATGAAAGTGTACTGGACGTCATGGCAAAAGGGATCTCGTAACGAGGAGTCACGCTCTGTTAACGGGGGTGATGTACATATATGACTTTTCACCCCTGCGGAGTAAGGGCGAGTGTGCCCCGACGCCAGACGTTTGTGCGAGTGAGAGGAGGCGTTGAGAGCGAACCATGAAAAGGGCGAGAGAGAGCGAAGGGGAAGGGAGAAAAAGAGAGAAACGATTCTCGCGCCAGATCCGCAGCACACCGTTGCACCGTTGCATTTAACGCTGCATTCTGCTACCGAATTCGCCGGTGTACGCCCACGTGGAATAAACATTATTGTCATTATTATTCAATAATGAATGATCGAGAGAAAAAAATACGAGCGTATTCTCTGCTGGAGGTCTCCATAAGGCTCCATTAAAATAATTTCACTTGGGAGGCTCGTCGAGCGAGAGGACGAAGCGTGACAAATCGAAGGGTTGATCATCTAATAAAGTCACCCCCCCCGCGGTCCCTATCGGACATTCATTTTTCTTCCACGAACAAAACTGTTCAATTTTCATAATGAATTTATTACTGCCATTTGTCAATTCTCACTCATATTTTTCTAGCTCCCATTCACGCATCCCACGTTTTTACCAATAAAAAATGTGCTCCTCCGAGCACTTTTTGATCGTTAGTTTATCCGAGTTGACGAACATCAATCATTTCTCTGGCTCCTCGCGGAGTCATTTACAACTTTTTACAGCAGTGTCCAGAAGAAAACATTTGCTCGGTCATCCAAGTGGCCTCGAATTTTCCAACATTCCTCGATCTTATCTAATCTCGTCGACTCAACGTTACAAATGTCATACAAAAGTGGTCGATTATCGAGAGATCTAATAAACTTATTCTTTCAAGCGAATAGTAAAACATAAATTATTTTGCCGCTTGGGTCTCGCGATTAGCTCTCGCCCGTATCGCTCTCAAACGATCGATTATCAGGGACGATAAAGACGAGACGCCTCGAGGGTGGCGAAGCGTTTATTTTCTGTGCACTGAGCTCCTCCGAGTGCCAGACTGTTTTCATATGCCACGCGAAGGTGTCTTGCGCCAGCACCAGTCACTCGGTGTGGCCCACTTAAATGCACTTCTCAATTTACATGGGATTTTTCTCGAAGGCCTATTTCACCGGGGCTGCCTCAACCGGGAGGGGAAACCGTTCTCTCGTTCGAGGGGGTCATCGGTGTTTACACTCCTCGAACATTTATGTGCTTGCTCTCTGCCTTCTCAAATTTATTGCAGCAGCTCCACTCCGTGTGAGTTTTTCAATTTCATTGAATTCGTAACAAGTGCACTTTTCACGATGTGCGTATTTTACCCAATCTTCGATCAGTCACCGCAGAAATTCGTACTTTGTGGAGTTCAAAGGAGAAAAAAATCGAGAATCACCTACCGGATACTGAGAAGCGATAATAATCGTTGATTCGACAGTCGTTTCGCGACAGAACGAGCACAATTAAGGAGTCTGCCCCAATGAGAATTTTCAAAAAATCGACTTTTTTATTGCACTTGCGTTTTTGGACGGCTCGTTGATATAAAATCTCCAAAACTATTGATCGATCCTTACCAAAATTTTACCATGTGTTCTTTGTGATTTTATCTACAGCGTGTGTCATAGAAATTTTGAAATTTTCAGCGAAACTATTTTTGCAAAAAACGATGAAAAAAAAACGTACTTTTTCGTAGTTTTTGGAAAAATTGCTGCCATATCGTAATTTTTGAAAAAATCAAAAATCGTATGATACGCGCTATAGCCTTTTACCTATTGAATCTAAAACCACTTTTATTTTTTTTTCTCCGGTCATCGAATCAACAGCGCACACTCCATTTTTCGGTACGAAAACTGAGTAAAATAAGTATGAAAAAAAAAATTTTGTGTACTTTAAGAGTGTATTTTTTAGGTCTAACACTTTTTATATACATACTTATATAATTTATACCGGTCAAAAGATCTCGTGAAAAGTATTTTTTTGTCAGTCCAGGCTAGACCCTTTAAAGCCTTAAATTCAACTGATCGAATCTTGCCAAAAATTTATTTAAGTCGTCACGATTCAACGAATTGGTTTTTCCAGCGCTGACGAATGATCGAGTCCATTCATCCAAGCAAAGAATCCACCGTAAATCATTTCCATTTCCGCAAACAGATTTTTATACCAAAAAAGAAAAATGTTGTTCATGAAACGAAAGTAAAAGGAAAGTTGGACAGAAATTTGGCGACTCTTCGTTTATTTATGGAACGAAACAAAAATAATTTGTCATTTCAAATAAAAATGGAGTTTTAAATCCACTGATTTTTGCGTCCAACCGAACGAGCTTCGTCGTCAACCAAATTTTTATTTCTCACGACACAGAATTTTATTAAGCACGAAATGCACGAATGTGAGGACAGTGTTGGAGCAAATTCATGAAATATACGTTCGACGACAGGTAAATGGCTCGTTCCTTTGCACATATGTACGCGCGCGCGCGTATATTTATGTCTGTAAAATGATTGTATATATGCATATATGATTGGAACGTTGAGCTCAGCGTGACGATACGAGTAGAAGACGCAAGTAGCACGATATTACGTGAGTGGCGTGCGTAAAATTATGCGCATGTTGGAAGGTTTTACGGTTGCACTGTTGCAAGCGCGCGGAGAGACAGCAGCAGGACGGAAAGTGCCGGGACGGTCACGCCTTTTGCCAGCTGACTAACCGAACACGCGTGCGTTCTGACTTTTCTCTCCTCGCTTTTTCCTTTTCCATACTATTTTTTTTCAATTTCCTCTCTCACTCGACTCGGTGCATAATAATTTTGGTCGCCCGGCGACATCGAATAACGTTACACACGCCCTATTATAGTCCGCCTGCACCCGCTCTTACACGTGACACTCATGCGCGATTTTCGCAAGAAGCGAAAAAACAAACCACACCGCGTTCGACTTCCGTATACATTCGTTTCGAGCCTGAAGGAGAAAAAGCGAAGAAAAATGTTACCCTTTCAGCAAATATCTTGACGGAAACATGCCATTACGGAAATCGCGTGCTGCTCATCTCGGAAGTTGCCACGCGCCTCTTCGAGATTGGAGACAAATCTTGGCCACGGATTCTCGTCGCCTCTCGCAAGGAAGTTTCATCAATTTTCAAATTTTTGCTCAAATTTTGTTTTTTCGAACACGGAGAAAACTGATTCGTTTTGTCTGGTGAGGAATATATGATTTTTCAAAAAATTTCAATCTATTTACTCACCCATTACAAAGAGGATAGTATTTTTTGAATTTTCCCATTTTTCATCCCTTGAATTTTAAACAGCCTTACGTCGATTGCAAAAAGTCATGCACGTGCGAACTATATTTCGTTTTGTTTTCGAATGTTATTCATCATTCGCCATGCATATAGTTTCTTTTCAGGGTTGCCCGAGCACATTTTACAATATAAATATTTTAAGTGACTGAAAACATTTTTTACTATTCTGAGAACGGAACACGAAAGAGAAGACGCGTATTCGAAATGTGACATGTTCAGCAAAAGCAATGATAGAAGGAACAACTCTTTGTTAAAAAATAATTGGAAGTGAAGAAAAAGAAAATATGAAGAGAAGCGACAGAAGAACGAAGTCGTTTTTTGAAAAAAAAACAAAAAAAACAAAAAATATTGTAAATTCGCTTGGAATTTGGAAAAAAAGAATTTCGAATTTATTATGTTCGATCCTATAACTTGTGGAGAAAAACACTCTTGAGTCGTTTGGATAAAAGGTATTCGAATAAATGCTGCAATCCAAAATGCGTTTTCTTGGTGAATTGCTTGCAAATCGATGGGCAAGTTTTGGACTGAAATTCGAGAGAAATCAGTCTTTCGGGGACTTTTGTAAGAATGTTGGTGTTGAAACGTTGATGAATATTTTGGTGTATCGAAAAAACAAAGTTCTTAACGATGGTCGATAAATCTGGGCTCGGGAGAAGAGCGATACTCCTGTCGGAGGAGCTGGAAAGAGAAAAATCACGGAGGCTCGAGCGCGTGGGGCGAAGTATCCGGCGATAGACAATAATTCTTGAGCGCAAGAGCGCGTCGACAGTAGAGCGTCGGAAGTTTCAGTTTTTTTTAAGGGATGCGTAAAATTATCCGCAGTCCGTCATCGACGAGAACGTCGCACTCGGAAAGGCGAGAAAGAAAGTGAGAAGGAAGGAGTGAACGGGAGAGAAATGAGAAACGAGAAAGCGAGAAAGCTTTTCTCCGCACGAGAGAAACGCTAATTGGCGGGGATGACACATGGCTCTTGTAATTGACCAAACGAGCGTAAAAACGAACGAGATAAAGGAGCAAAAAGTGAGGCAAGAGGGTGGAGGAGAGAGAAAGGGGAAAGGAAAGCTCGGAAAATAGGTGGGAAAAAATGGACGGGAAGGGACTCGCTGGGAAAGTGGGAGAAAGTGTGAAATGTCTTGCGGACTATCTTTCCGACATTTTCATTCGAATTTTATTTATTAGATCTCTCAATACACATCCGTGAAACGAGCACGAACTTTCTTTTCTCGATAATTCTTAAAGAGCATAAAAATCAGTTCGGCCTCAACGCGTTCTCCAATAATTCGTCCTAAATGTGTTATTTAAGGGGAAATTTTGGTATTTCATCGCCCATCTCGGAGGCTCACTCCTTTATACTCAATTTCCTCGGCATTGTCGAAGAAAAGTGATGGAAAAAGTGGAGCACTTCTTCAATCTGGGTTGACCACTCGCTTTTGTGGGAAATATCGTCGCCTGGCCAGTGGTCAATGCGCGTAACGGCGATCGGCAGCTCCCTCTTTTTTCATTGATTCCTTCCCTCTCGCGCTTTCTCTCTTTCTCACACATTGATTTTCGTTCTCCGCGCGGCGGAAGAACTCGCGTATATCAGAAATTCGGCACGGACTCGCTCATTTGTATTCCGCTTGCGGTCGATCTGTCGGCTCGCGCGGTGCGACGAAGCCAGTCTTCCTCGCATTGTTAGCGATTATCGCGAGGCAAATTCCCCCCAAAAGTGACGGGAGAAGTGTAGAGCGAGTGGAGGAGAAAAAGTGAGAGGAAAAATCGAGGAGAAGGAGAGGAGCGAAGAAGACGCGCAAAAGACCGGGCGCCACACATCAACGGCTCTTTTTCTCGAGTCGTAACGCGACGGCGTCACGCTAGGGCTCGCCGGTGTGGCGCTCCGCGCTGAAAGAAGCGCATCTGCGGTCGCCGCGGCTTGGCCACTCCGCAGCACGACCTCCTCGGACCCTTTTTCAGACGTTGCGACCGTCACGGACACGGATTTAGCTCATTTTCAAGTTTGAGGGTAAAAGTTAAAGGGATGATGAGCCGAGAGGAAGAAATTTCGGGTGGCAGCTCTTGGCTCGGATGGTGAATTTTAAAATGGTCACGCAACGTTAATGTCCACTCGATTAAAAAAACGTTGGATCGCATGGACCCACCCTGGAAACCGGGATCCCCGAAAAACCAGCATAACTCTATGGGGCATGAATCATCGTTGATTTTCGGTGAGAATTCAACGAAAAGTTCAGCCTCCGGGAAGAACAGGAGCTACTGAATTTCGTATCCAGTTGTTCCTACCTTTCTTGGGGGTTCGAAGGACCTTTTTTGTCCTGTGAGGGTGATTATTTGCATAACAACTCCGAATCTGGAATCCGAACACATGGGCTTTAGAAATGAAGGAAAGAAGAGCAGATTTGCTCGTCGAAAAAATGCTTAATGTTCCTCTTTTCATTGCGTACTCCGCGTGCGCGTCTGTCCAGCCAGCAAAAAACGAAATGATTGAGAAATGATTTCACGCCATTTGGCATCAACAATCCACCCTCTGTTGATCCTCAGGAAAATAAAGAGGGTGGTGAATGTTTGTAGGAGCAGCAAGAGAGAAAAAAATCCGAGTCATCGCGCACGGCTCGCGAAAAATAATGCCGAGTAAGCGGAAAAGCTCACTAGCAGCGATGACCGTTCGAAAAGCCGAGCTCATTTTTTGCCTCTTCATACGTTCGCACTTTCGAGTACGCGATCGTAATATATTTCGTCGGAGCGAGTCTTTGTCGTCGGCGTGCGTGTGGGGAAGAAAAAATGACACTTCGGGGTGTGGTCCGTCGCCCTTGTTACATAATACACGGCCCCAAGAGGGCGAAAACGTTGCGTAAGCAAAATGCAAAAGTTTTACTCCTCCAGGGGTTCGCTGAAAGTGCCCCTGCGAGGTGAGCAAGGAAGACACCGAATCCAGCTTGCCCACGAGCCCTTTTTCTTCACGAGTGCCCTCCTATCTTTCCTCACAATATGGCAACGCGAATATCCACCTCGAATCTGTCTACCTCGATCTTCTGACCACGAGACACACCTTATTAATGATTTTCGAATGAACTTCCCCGCGCTAACTGATCATTAAACATCGTGATTCAATGCCCGGACACGACGCGTTCTCGAATGAATGGTTTCTCGTGTGCGTGCGTGTTGCGATACAAAAAATTACAAGATTGATTGTTCATCCCGACGTCCTGAGACATCTGGCCAGTGAATTTTTTCGCAAATACAGCTTAAGGGCTCGAGGAATCGTCAGTAAAAATGGAAAACTCGCTGCTCCTTCTCAGACTTTGCTTTTTTCGTTCTTATAAGATTTACTACATTTTTTCCTGCGCTTCCCTCCTTAATTGGGCTCCGATTCTCTCTCCCTGTTTCCCATCGTACTTTCTCTCCGGAAAAAAAGCCAAAAAAGTGAAATTTTTCAGTCTTAATTGGCCGATCTCTCAACACGAGGGAAATTATTTGAAAAAATTGAGATAAAAAAAACGGTTCGCAGGAGCGTCGAGTCACGCATGAATTTCCATCTCGAAAGTCAGCCAAGGCTCATCTCCTCGCCTTTCATCACATCTGCGGTCCTCCCGGCTTTAAAAAAACTACCCTTACCCTGCCGCGAAACATTGCATACTGACCAGGCGTAACCACAGAAGCGCGGCGAGACCTTTCGCCCTGGAATTCAAGGGAGACGCGTCGAAGTTTTACGACCCCTGTCCGCGCTAAGTTTCGCTCGCACTCGCTACTTTCATCCCTGCCTCTTAACCCAGAGATCAAATTTACGTCAACCGAGTGCGCGAACCTCTGAACACGCTGCTTGACTCAACGAATCTTTGCAAATAGTAAAAACTCCAAATTTTCCAGATTTTCATCATTTTTGGGTCTCTTTTTCCACAGAAGTGGCAAAATCCAAGTGGAGCGATCGGTTTTTTCATTTCTCATTGAACTGCGAGCCCAAAATCCATGAAATATGTAAAAAAACCAGAAATCGAGTAGTTCTTCCCGCGAGGGAGAAATTCAACGATAATTTTCAATTCGGAAATGCAATAAAATCGAAAAATTAAGTCGGATCGAAGCTTTTTAACAAAAACTGTCGCGAAAAGCGTTTTTTTAATGATTTTTCTTTGAGAATTCTCCCAACTCTCAGTCATACTTGTTCGATCATTATAAGAAAATAAAAAAAATGATATTAAGTTCGAATGAAACTCAAATTTCCCACGAAACTGTAAGCCCCGGTGAATTTTTCGATCGTTCGTGCTAACCGAGGGGGGTCTTGGAAGACTCACCGCGATCCGAGAACCACTATAAATCACGTTTTCTAAACGTTTTTTTCAAATTCGAAAAAACGGATGATGAAAAAGAAGCACGTGTTGAAATCGAGCTGGCCAAGTGCGCCCTAAAATGGTGGCTCCTCCGAAGTGAATTCCTTCCCCATTTAGCGCCTTTTTTTTCCTCCGAACACGTTTTTTTCAATCCTCCAAGGCTTTTTTCACCAGGTCAGTAGTCCGAGCGGATGGAGCCAAGAATTGGGTCGAAAGAGAGCGATTACGAATCTGGACCTTCGGCGTAAAGAGGAGAGGCGTGAGAGAGCTCCAATTTTTCCGTTTTTTATCGCCCCAAACTAATCGGTCGTGTCGTCGTCGGGAATACTTCGATGAATAAATGTGATCGGCGAAGACGAAAACGTGGGACTCCGAGGTCAGTTAAAAGTCGCGGATCCACCGATAAATTACAGGCCACTGACCTCTCGGATCGCAAAAGGGATTCGAACGAATCCATCTTGGCCGGCGATCACTCATGATTGCAAAAAGTGCACTTTGAATACGAAAAAAACGGGCGTGAAACGGCGGAGAAAAAATCTCTAAATTGATCTGTTCCGGGGAGACAATTTCGCTACAATTATCTTCTCCTTAACACGTTTTTTCACTCGCCATATATTCCAGGCTCCAATATTAAAAAGTATTTTCGTTCCCATGGTCCTCGACACCTTTTGGAAATTTGTCTAATTTCATGCTACAGAAATACTCGTTCTCAAGATCCCCGAGTTTCACTTTTACATCTCTTCAATCACAAAAGGCAAGAATTGACTCACTCTCACTCGCTCTCAGCAGCTCCGTCCGATCACCTCGATATTCAGAATAAACCAAAAAACTCAAATTTTTATACCCAATCCTCGGACACGCAGTTTTCTTTGTACCGTGAGAAGATAAATTTGCTGATACCCCAAAACGTTTGCTTGGCGAAACGAAATTTTTTGATTACAAAGAAATTCTAATCCCACCGCACTGGTGCAAATTCGCACCCGGAAAAATGTGAAAAAACAGCTTTTCAAAATTCCTTTCTTCAATTTGCCCATTTTTCTATAACGAAGCTTTATTTTACTAATATTTTTCAGACATCAATGAAATAGAAAGATTGAAAGAAAAGTCCAAATTTCCGTTTGAATAAACGAGTTTTGTTTCGTCCCCAGTGATTCGTCGGCCCACGAAAATTTCGGTTGAATAAAAAAACACTTGTTCCGAGCGTGCGAAATAGAATAGAATGCAAAAGGGAAAACCGCGGGATCAGAAAAATTTGGGCAAATAAAAAAGCGTCAAGATAAGGAGCGCGACCTTTGGCCGGGGTGAAACGCGACGGCAATTAGTCACGAAAGGATCGAGCGAGTGAGCGAAACAATGATGGAAAATGTGCGAGGAGTCTCGAAGACGTTGGAGATCAGAGATGCTGTCCCGCGAGCAAGTTTTTTCCCCTTTTTTCTCGCTGTGTCGCTGGGGGATAAAATCTCGTGGCGAAGCGGCTGCGGTCGGGTGTTGCGCGTGTCGCGCGAAAGAGTAGCAAAACAGTCGGAGCAGAAGCTTCACCAGGCACGCCTAATAACTCTCCGTGGGCGTCTTCACGGCGTGTACGTGTCAGAGCGTCGCGACGTTCCCGTTCGTCTCGCTCGTACGAACAACAAAACTCGCATTTTTTCCACTTTTTTAGCCCTTTTGTCATCGTTCCATCATTTTTAAAGCTCAAGCGAAAACGAGAGCGAAGAACGTTGCTCGAATAAATGAGAATCGAACTTTGACAAAAGGAAAATCCGCCGCTGCTCCTCTTCGAATGCTCCGTCGATCGTAATTTTTCTTTCTCGTAAAGTACTAAAAAAATCTTCAAGTCGTTCCCGAGATTCTATTTTGTCCCGCTGCTTCTTCCTTTTCTACCTCACGCCGGAGGCTGTTGCCCCTTTTTTATCACTCTCGCGTGCAAACTGAGAATTTTATGCTTATAGAGCGGTCAGCTGTCGACACTAAGTCCAGCCAAGGGTTATAAACCCTGAGCCATAATAACGAGCGGTTTACAAAACGAGCGTATAAATCTGGCCTCAACAATTTCATGCACGCGAGCACTGCTCTCCTCTCGCTCGTTCAACACTTTTTCAACGCTCTCTTTTCTCAATTATCGCGTTACGCTCAGCTCCTTAAATAATTGGCACGTCATTTTGGATTTTATCGAACGAGGAAAGCTTCGCGTGAACGATTTTTCGTACGAACGACAACTCCCTCCGAGACGTTGAAAAAAAACGAATTTAACGGCGAAGCGGTGACCGAGCGTGCTGCCGCATTTGATGCGGGAGTCAAGAAATCACGGAAAACTTGATTTTATCTGAGGAATTATGAAAATCGGGTTCATCGAAAATAGCGTGCGAAATTCCGGGGTAAAAATGCACGGTGACCGGCGAAGGCTGCGCTTGTACAATCCTCCGAGAAACAGAGACTTCAACAAATAGTGTAGGAAGATGCTGCCGGGTGGAGGAAGAATAATCTCTTCATCTCGAGTGCATATGTGCCCGAAGATCCAATGAGGTTTTAATGAGGGTGGAGCGAAGCGCCGAATCTCCACCTACTCTCTTAAAACGCTCTATTTTTCGACTACGAGCGAAGCTCGTATAGTTGCCAAGAGCGAGAGAGCGAGGAAACGATTACGAGGAAGCGAAAAGTCGAAGAAGGACAATTATACCGAGTTACCAAAGTGGGAAGGAGTGGGAAACAAGCAAAAATGCATGTTTCTCAAGAAGAAATAAAGATGGAGAGAGGGCGACGCAGGGGTCGATTTTTAAGTACGTCTTAACTCGAGCAAGTCAGTTGGCATTCTGCCTCCTTACGCACGCTCCTCCACGCAAAATCACAGCCAAAGATAAGCCCCCCGTCTTTTTCCACTTCTCATCCTCCTCCCCCCCCGCGCGACTCATCCCGCTGGTTATCTCGCTCACTCGTTCTCCCCGATCCCATAACATTGTCCCTGCGTCCCTGCCACCCTGGAACAAGTCGCAAGAGTCTCGGGCGAGCCGCCTTAACAGCGTGGCAAATTGAAACCGCCATTTAAATAATTCGATTAGGAGCGCTACCATTTACTAGACCGCGTTTTCGTAACTCGTCATTCAATTGTGATGATTTAATTTGTCCGGTGAGTCAGGTTCTCTTCGGGGGTGGATCGCGAGAATTGTTTTTGTCGTCGAATCCGCTGACTGTCCGAAATGCAACGTTGGTGTCTTCGGTTCGAATAGAGTCTGATTGAAAATCCGGAGTGGCGAAGTTTTTACGATTTTTCGAGTGACGAATTTGCGGGGAAAGTATATTTTACGCTTTCCGATGAAAAACGCTTTGGCACGTGTCAAGTGTCTCGTGAGTTCGCCGTCGATTGAGTTTGGAAGTGAAATCGTGGAATAGTTTTTTCTCTCGAATTCTGACTAGCATTGTCGAGTTCTCGACGATATTTCGATCGAGGGAGAAACGACTGCCAAAGGCGATTTATGAATGACACAACTCCATTTGGCTGAACGGAATCAAC
Organism: Venturia canescens; assembly: GCF_019457755.1. NCBI lineage: Eukaryota > Metazoa > Arthropoda > Insecta > Hymenoptera > Ichneumonidae > Venturia > Venturia canescens. Next base: position 9,254,507 of record NC_057425.1, read on the forward strand.
ATGCTGCAAACCGTGGAGCATCCCCCGAACGCTGGCTCAGTTATCGTCTCCCAGATCACGAATCCTCACGTGCCTCAGGATTTTACAGTTTCTCGATTATTATCAACTCCGGCGCATTCACTCGGTAATTGCCAAAAAACAATAAGCTCCGCGCGCGGTCGCATCGCGAAAGTGAGAAGCGAAAAATCAGAGACTTTTGGCTCTCATAGTTTGGGCGAAAACGACGAAATTAAAAAAAAAAATTCTAGACCGACGAGAACGAATGGGAAAAAAATTAATTGAGAGTATTTTTTATTGTTATGAATTTTCATGATTTTATGGAGGATCGAAAAATGCATGAATTTGAAAAGCGAAATTTGAATAGCCCGCGGCCCAACGCATTCGATATTTTGTCTCGTTTATGCATTTTTTGCGCGACTGGAAAAAGCTAGCGTACGATAATCGAGTCTAAAGCCTCAAGCGTTTCCGAATAACCGAGGCGTTTGATTGCATCGAGATAGGCGGAAAGAGAGAGAGAGAGAATGACGAAAAGATTCATGCTGCTCGAATTATGCCGCTTTGATGATTGCCCGAGGACAGTGAGTTCATTGAGAATCAGCCGGTGGAGGGTCCCGCCGCGTGTGCGGGACGGCAAGGCAGCCTTTGCAGTATTGAAAAGATCTATAGAGCGTAAGGGTGTACGTATGGCGTTGGCACTCTCGACGAGCGAAAGAGGGAAAGAGAGAAAAGAAAAATGGAGCGAGAGAGAGAATCCTTTTTGCACGCTCAACTTGTCCCGTTCCGCATATGCGGCGCACACTAAACGACGCGGTGTCGGAAGAGCTCGGCGAGTGGGTGTTCTCTCGCCTCGCCGATCTTCCTCGGCCAATCATTCCGATGGCGATGCTCATTCTGTCGCGAAAGAAAATCAAACGTTCCCATGCGAAAAAGAGTTCGTTCATTCGCTCTCGCTCAATCGCGATTGACAATCAAATGCGATTCATGCAACATTCGTTTGCTTACGATCCAGTGATTTGTTACAAAATGCTCCGTGAGCGAGTCGACCTCACGATGCGCTTTACTGAATCTATTAATCGCCGGAATTTCCGTCTCACGGAGTCGCTTCTGTAATTAGAATCGAATAAGATTCAGTGGAATCTCCTGTTCGAATCTCGAACCCATCGAATTCATGACAAAGCACTTTTACTTAAATCCCCTCCGCGCGTCATTGTCCGAAATATTGTTTCCTTCCTCGCGCCTACTTATTAACTCTTCTAACGACCTTAACCTCAATTCACAGATTGCAACGAAAGTGCCACAGCCGGTAGCCGAAGACCGCGAAGAAGCAGAACGACTTTCTCGGCTCAGCAACTGGCAGCTCTGGAAAGAGTTTTCGAGAGGACTCATTATCCAGATGCGTTTGTCAGGGAGGAACTCGCGACGAGAGTTTCCCTGTCCGAGGCTCGAGTTCAGGTATTTACGATTTCAATACCATCAGGTAGAATAAACATTCTCAAAATCGAATTTCTAAACTCATTAACCAGAGCTGCGATCCTTTTTCTCACTGCATTCAACACTTTAGTAAACTCTTTGTGGAAAAATACCTCGCGCGAGTGTAATTATTTTCCTCAAAATTTCGTACTTCCTCGTCCAACTCGCTCCCGCGAAACGATACACCACCGAATCCGTGAGTCCGATTCTTCGAGCACTTCAAGCCCGTCCGTTTCTTTTTCCCCGTCGTTTTATTTTTCTGCTCAACGTGAACATAGAATCCCAAAGGTTGGTAGGACACAGGGAGGCATGCAGGCATAAAATCGGAGGAGACAGGTTGTCAAAGTGAGAGTTGCTATGATTAGCCGACGTGACTGTCGCTCTTTCGCTCCGTACAGGCGGCGCTGACACGAGTTTCTATATATGCGAAGAAGCACATGCGTTCGGCAAAGAGCGTGTCGCTTCAGTCGTCGAGCACGTGTGCGCTTCGGAAGAGAGAGAGAGAGAGAGAAAGAAAGAGGATGAAGAATAAACGACAGTAAGACGCAGCCTGTTTCTTCGTTCATCTCCGTCCAATTTCTCGTACATGTGACATCGCCAGGCTTTATACAGAGCGCGTGGAAGTCCGTCCTGTGTGTCAAAGCTGCGCGGCGGCGTTTCTGTGCGCCTGCCAGGAGCCGTCACGCTGTCCCGTCTCCGGTCTCGACATGTATCCGTTTCTCTCTCTCTCTCTCGCACTCGTAATTTTTGGCTCTACTACTTGCAACAGATCTCAAAACGCCATGCCCCCAGATATAAGAACAACGCGATCTATCCGACGTCAATTTGAATCGGAAAAACAGCAGCTACGTTTTCCAGAAAACCTTCGAAATAAATCGCGAAGTTTCAGGTTAGACACAGCCTCAATGTTCCAGGTGTCGTGCCAATTTTACGTTTGAGGGTTAGGAAGCGTTGGCCCATAGCGATTCGGTTTACTTCGTGAGAACTTTTTGTCTATGATTATTGAGAATGTAACCGAGTGTAAAGATTTTGAATTCTGCTGAATGGTTCCATAGAAACGTGAAAAATCATATTGACAATTTGAATCTATCGGAATATCGACTTCATCGTAAAATGGGTCGATCGTCTGGAACAGTGTGAGAATTTCGTACGCTAGAGTCCGGTGCTGTTGAATCGTTGGCTGACTGCGCTACGCGATTGGAATTGAATTCGGATGAGTGTAAGACGAAAAGAAAGAACGAAAAGTGATTTTGAGACGGTAAAATAACCAGACTTTGTCGACACTGATGCACACAGGTGTGGTTTCAAAACAGACGAGCGAAATTCCGTCGAAACGAGAGAAGCTCGGCGCTGAATCGTGGAGTTTCAACGAGTCGGGAAATCGAATCAACGACGTTGCCGCTGAGGCCACTGCGAGTGACGCATTCCCACGAGCATGGAAACAACAACGAAACGAGCACGATGCAATCGTCGCAGTTGGGTCAATACGGCTACAGCGATTATTGGAGATCGCCGCAACATTATACAGCAGTACAAACGACGTCGAGCACTTGTCACGGCTTTGTCAATGCTGCTAATTTGGGAAACGTTGCTTTTCCGACTTATCATCAGACTGATTTGCATCACGGCCTCGATGCCGCCTCCACCGTTAACGGCATCAGTGCTTTGAGGCTTCGAGGCCATCCTTACGGAAGCTCGTACTCGGCTATGCACGCCAGCATGTGACGTCATCCGTCTCCCAAAGAATATTGCCACAGTCCCAAAGAGACGACTCTCGTTGCGGTTTGAATAACACTTCGAACCATCGCTTTATAGCTTTAAGGACGTATAGAAGGAACGAAAAATATTTCAGTCATTTTTATATATTTCATTTGTATTGAGACAACAAATATTGCCGACTGGTAATAACGATTTCTATAAACAATAATAACAGTTATTCGCGAACAAAGAACATTTGTAAACTCCATTTCTGTCGTTGTTCATTCAACAGACAAAAAACAATCGATGCTTCCATAAAATTCGTATTTTTCCAGAGCATCGCAGCGCAAGCAAACCGTGAACGAGAGTTAGAGACTGAATTCCGAGTCAAAAAGTTTCGTAACTTTTACCCGGCTTTTTTCTTCATTAGATTATCCGAGTTGAAGAATATGAGTTCGTTTATTGCCGCAAAAAGTGGTTGGTAGTGAAGTGAAATTCCGTAGAACCAACCTCGGAGTGAATAAAATTTTCTGCAGAGAACTTTAGCTAGTTTTTCCTTTTTGTGGTACTTCAGTCTCGAGAGCGAAAGCACGAGAATTTTATTTTATCGAGTCCTCCGTAGAGCCAACTTTCGACTCATTGTTTCAATTCGTTCTCGAAATTAATCTATCGGAGAACGAAAATTATCGTCGTAAACTTTTTTATAGGGAATTTAATTCCCTACAAAATTGGTCCTCTGGAATTTTGCTCTATTTCCAACCGTTTGACCGGGACAGACGATAATAGAACGCGTGTCCTCCAAATTTGAAGAAAAATCTTCTTTCCAACTCGAAATCCGGCCCCAAACTTGAGGTTGCACTGTCAACTATTTACGAGCCAGCGATCTAAGCATTATCGGAACTCAAGTATCGGTAAACCTTTCCAAATTGACGGAATCGAATTATGCAGCGATTCGATGAAACCATATTTTAAAAGCAAACGGTCGCGAGCACCTTCCGTACGTCCTTAAAATAGCGTACTTTTTTTACAAAGGATCAAAATACAGGGTAAACTTCGAATTTAAGAGAATGCATAAAAATAATGTAACACAAGATATTTGATAACGAACAACGTGTATAAGTGAACAACAAAGTACTCGGGTACTAAAAAATGGCTAAAAAGCACAAACCGTGCGTGTTCGAGTCAAAGATCGCGTGGGAATTTAGAGTGTAGCTTGCAGGGTGCTAAATCGTACTAACTAGTACGTACGTGTGTATACATAGACTTATTATATTATACAATAATGACAATATTAATGACAGTAATTATTATATTAATATAATATAATATAATATTATTATATAAGTGTGAGTGTATAAATATATTCATTTTTAAGCAAATTTGTAACGAGACATAATGAATATCCGGAAGGAAAAGTGGAAGCTCGCTTATCAGCAAAATGTTTATATTTTTCTTCGTTTCTGTTTTACTTTGAATAATAATAATTATTATTATTCTATTCGTATTTATTTATTTGTATTATGTGTTATATTAAAAATGTCACCGACGACAAATCAGCAACGTGTTTGGCACGCGATTAGAATATATTCTCACTTTTGTAGTCTTAATTAAATGGTCCATTGCGTTTGTTATTTTATTTTTCGTTCTTTTTTATCGCAGGTGTTTTTTGAGGTAATTACAGCGCTGCGGTGAACGAGTGCTCGATCATTGTTTTTATTTTTCTCCTCCGAAAATTTGTGGAAAACAATAAATTGGCGGAGCTTTGAGTGAGGTTTATGTAAGACTAGAATGATTCGGATACTTTGCACTCGTCGTCGTCACACAGAGCGCCGTTTTTACCACAATTCGGGAATTTCTGTTGTCCGGCGAATCAACAATGCGTGCACGCGAGTTTTTCGATAAATTCAATCGAAAATTGACCTTGAGCTCGTTCGATTTGAATGACCAATTTTTAAAATTATTTGCTTGGAAAAAAAATGGTTGAATCTTTGATAATTTCGAGGAATAATTCTTTTCATTATTGTCCAACAAAACACTTTCAACTCGGCTGAAAGATTCAACAAAATTCTATGGAATTCGATAACATTATTTTCCTCTTTAAATTTTTGTAACAACTTTTATCTCCTCTAGACACTCCGATTTTTTTCGTACACTCAGACTATTACTTAAAGTTGTATCAAAAAATCACAACCTCTTGAGATGTGCTGGAGAATCTTATTTAACGACTGAACAACCGTTTACGCAGATCAATAAAAACCTTGAGATTGCATGAGGAGAAAAAATGTGCGGAGCATGAAAAAATCGAGTTTTCTCGAGTAGATAAAATGGCACGGAAGAGGATCCTCGAAACAAAAACGCTCAAAGGTCAATCTCTACCTCGTGCATAGCTATAAATATGTACAATTTTGTAACGTTGATTAAACGGTAACGAGAACATTTTGCACTGCATTGCTCCAGTCGACTTTGGAAGGAACGAGATAAAAGGCGGGAGCGATTTTGGTGCCGCAAGGGCACTGACAACCAGAAATCCAGCTGAAGGAGCCGAGCTTAGCATCACATTTAGGACAATTGAGTTTGCCTTCGAGGTTGTGAACGATATCGGGCATCCAAGCGAGTGGTTCGATGAAATAGGTTTTGTTGCAAAGTTCAGGAGTTGCCGAAGTGTCTGCTTTGTGTTCCTCCGGTTTAGTAGTTTCCGGTAGAGTTATTTTGGCAGGTTTGGGTGATTTGTCGCGTCTTTTGGTGCTGACGTGTCGCCAAATTTGTCTCTCTCGTGGTGAATGAGGCAGCACATTGCTAGCACTGGCAACAATACGGCGACACTTTTTGCAACGATAAACGGTCGGCTCGGGACGAACGGTCGTTAAAGCTGGATCAGCTTTTATCAGATCGACGCAACTTCCAGGCAGTATTCTTGCTTTCCTCACCATGTCAGCAGCTATTTGGAGTCTGTACATTTTGAACTGTACGTTCGTGTTGTCGATACTGCATCCCATGTCCTCGTACAGTTTTAATTGGGCCATGAATCCAGCGTTCGGCGAGACAAAACGTCTCTTTGATTTCACCAAATCATGAGCCACTGAAAATGTCATTTCGTACTTTTTCATTGTGTACGCTATCACCAGAGTCGATGATCTTGACACTCCGAAATAACAGTGCACCAACACTCGACCTCCACCTGCCAGAGCATAATCTATGAACTGGTAAGAATCTTCAAAGTATGTGAGAAAATCTTCTCTTGGCATATCCGTTATTTGAATGTACTTTAATGTCAAGTTCGGCAACAACTGAATTTTCCTGGGCAATGGACACGAATCTACCGTCAATATATGCGTTATCTTTGCCTCTTTCAACCATTCCACATCTGTCGCTGCTGTCAAGTTACCCAGGAATAGACCCGGGTGAATCTCGTCCCTGCTGGATGGCCCAGCATCATAATCCTCAACTTCTTTCTTTGACATCTCAATTTGTTGAATCGAAACTTTGATTCTATGATGTTATTTCCTATTAAAATTTCATTTATTAGTTACCGATGTCTGAAAAGTATTCTTTCTTTTTTGGATTTTGATCTTCGATTGCTCATTATTTTTTCCTCTAATTTTGAATGGGTTGAGTCAAAAATTTAGTATGAAAATGAAAAACTGGAGAATTAAATTGAAACGGTATTAATACAAATGACACGGTATGAAAATCACGAATATTTTTTGATAAAAAAATTCTATGGATTGAAAATATTGGGCAGTGGATCAAAACTTTTTGGACAAATTCATCAATGAAGTAGTAAACAATTAATTTATTTTAAATCAAAATTTCACTTTCCCGCGTAATGTGTAATTAAAACGTGTGTTGTGCAGCTGTTTACTGTGGACCATAATATCAGGAGGTTGGAGAAGAGTCTTGACATTTAGAGTACAAGAAATCAATATCAATTTATTGGCAAGTAAATTGGAAAGGAAAGTAATGAAAATCATGTTAAGTTTATGTCATAATTACTTTTAAAACTGCGATGAATTTCCTAGACGAGTGTGAACGACGTGTGGTGCTGTCAATAACGAACCGGTGGACCAAATTCTCGCTCGATAAACACACTGAATTCTGGATTCAATCAGGGAATAGCTAATAAGCCAGTTCAATGTCTTATAGAGATTCCCATGAAAAGTGACGTCACTGCCCTCTAAGCAAATTCGTATTTTAAGTCGCAAACTACAAAATGTGGAAAGGGAAGCTCTCGCGTCGGTAAGGCAGGAAAATCAACCAAACGAATCGTGTCTTCTTCAAGGTAACAACTTCACAAAAAATCAATAGTTTAATATTGATTGAAAAATCTTATAGTCTATAATTAATGTAAAATATTTTTTTTCTACAAGTTCATGGTTAACGTTTCTATAGTTTGTACTCAGGTAATAAAAACGTTCTTTGAAACATGTTTCTTCAGATCGTTCTGATGTGTGGTTCTGATTTAGCTACCCTCTCGACTGTTGCGTGACTTTTATAAATTTTCTCGAAAGTTGAAAAACTCGTTTATTTATGAAAAATATAAAAATCGATGAAAATGTGGATTGAAACGTTTTCTTTCGAAAATAATAAAAAATGCACTGTGCTTTTTTTTATTACATTCGTGAAAGAAAGTTTTTCAAACCTCGGAAGGTATAGTTCCCGAAACGATTGAGCTGACAGGCATCTTTTGCATTTTTCATTGCTTGGCCAAGCCTTAGTAATAATGTACCGTTTTTCTAATCGAAAATACAACGAAGCATAGTTTGAAGGTGGTTCGAAGTAGTTATTCTTTCCTTTGAAGTTGACCTCCACTGATTGAACAGAGCCATCTGAACGGACGGTACTAGAACTTCAAAATCAATTGCATCGTTGGTACTTCCGCAATGCAAGGCTCGTTCGAGGGTTCTGGGACTTGAAAAGCGAAAGAACTCGGGGAAAGAACTGACAGTAGCCGACAGCTGATCGTCACTGACAGATGTGCGTGATTTTGTTGTGCGGACATTAGCCACATCGTAAGTGTGGTGTAAACGAGGAAGTTTGAGGCAAAAGTGTTTATGTATTGTTTGATAAAAACAATGCAGCAGCATCCTTGTTTATTATTATTCAGTGAGAACGTTGAAAGTAATTGTAGGTAGAAAAAAAAGTGGTGACGAATGTTGGAGAAATTGTTGAATTAGAATCGAAATAAAAAAGAAAACTTTTTCAATAATTGAAGTGTTATGAAGATGGAATCGGACGAAACGATAGCGAAATTATTACCTGACGAAAGTCGGAATATTTATTGGAGCAGATACGAAAGAAGACGATGGTTTTTTTCCCTCATTTTTGGTACTTGCATGATTTACGCTACGAGAGCATCTGTACCATTGTCAGTGCCAGTAATAAGCAAAGAAAAATCTTGGACCAAAACCGACTCAGGAATAATATTATCAAGTTTTTTTTGGGGCTACACCGTGACTCAAGTCGCCAGTGGCTACGTCAGCGATCGTATTGGTGGCCAAAAAATTATCTGGTTCGCTGCCCTCGGCTGGTCGACTAGTACGTTTTTTTTACCGGAAGTCATCAACTTGTTTGACAATGTCGATTATTCGGTGCCTGCCGTTGCCACGTTTCGAGCTATCAGTGGCGCTTTTCAAGGTACTCCAATTTTTATGATAAAATAATGCTTCCAGGAAATCTCCATACAAATAATCTGTATTCAACTTCAAATTTATGTCACCGATAACAAAAAATACGAGCGGGAATGTCTCCATTTATTCCGACCAGCAACATTGTATCAAAATTTCAATTGAAATTTATCGATAATTCAATATCCCAGTTAATTGATAAAAATTATTATATTTTGTGAGGCTATATTTTCGAAATGCTGTCAAATTCGTTCTATTTTTTTATTCGTGTTAACTCAACCTTGAAATTTATTCTTACTCTCTTGACACTTGATGCGAGACTTGCTCAAATGAATAAAACAATACTTTTATCACAATTACTATCGCAACGATTTAAAAATAATTCATACAAAAAATTTGGTCTGCATTGTTCTGAATACAAAAACAAACGTGAATAAGATCTTCGGCTATTTTCGACCAAGCACACTTTTAAACCAAGTAAATTCATGACTAAAATCCGGAATGAATTTACCATTTTTATCTACTCTTCACAACATTTCGCTGAGTAGCAATCGTGAATTTTTTATGCCATCAGGTTTTACGATCGTTTCGTTTTGATGTTCGTCGAACTAATATTTTCGTTTACGTTGCAAAATAGCACAAAATCTGTCGATGTTAATTTTTTTTATGATGCAATATTTGCAGGAATGCATTTTCCGAGTATGATAAGCCTAACGAGTCAAAGACTTCACGAATCGGAGCGAGCCTCATTTTTTAGTGTTTTGATATCTGGCTCAGCTCTGGGAATTCTTCTGTGCGGTTCGTTAGGCTCTTACTTATTGGAGAACTATAACTGGTCGCTGGTTTTTCAGATGTTAGGTAAAGAAAGTCTCTTGCCACGTTTAAATATGAGAAAACGAGGAAACTCATGTTTTTTTTCCTCGTTTATTCAGGTGGTGTAAGCGTGGCATGGACTGCGATACTGTATTATCACAGTTTGTCCATAAATAGCAGTAGAGTCTGGAAAAAGTCTCCTGCAAATGATTTACCTTGGAAAAAGCTCTGGACCAAACCATCATTTTGGTAAATAAAAATTTCGTGATTTTTCCTCATTTATTTATTTATTTATTTTATTTTATTTTTTTTTTAATTCGATTTCCAAATATTATTATTTTTACTGTCAGGCTTTCAGACTCGTTTCTTTACTCAGGTTTTTGCTCGAATTATGGCTTTTTGCATGAATAAATATTTTTTTCTTTACAGGGCTTGTGTGATAGCTCATGCTTGCCAAAACAACTGTTTCTTCGTACTGCTCTCCTGGATGCCAATGTTTTTTCACGACACCTTTCCCGAAGTCAAGGTATTTCGAGCAGGATAAAAATAATTGTAGGAGGTTCAAAACATGGCATTTACGGTGAAAAATTGAGCCTCTTTTCTGGTTTTCTTTTGCAGGGCTGGGTCGTAAATATGTTGCCATGGCTGTCCATGCTACCATGCACAATTTTGGGTAAAGTCATTTCCGAAAAGCTCATCAATTCTGGATACTCGGTCACATCGACGCGCAAAATAATCCAAAGCTTTTGCTTTGTTTCTGGCATCGTCAGCCTCCTTGTGCTCGGTAAAGAAATTTCGATTGGAAGAAACTTCAATGACGTGTAAAAAATCAACTGTTATCCTGTTTCGCTATAGCGTTTTCGATCTTTCAGCTCGAGTACAGACGTTCCAAGGGGCACTTTGGTGTCTGACTTTAATTATCGGAGGTTCAGGCTTTCATAGCAATGCTGTTGCTGTCAATCCCTCGGATCTTGCACCGAGACACTCGGGCAGCGTTTTCGGACTCATGAATACTGTTGGCGCTATCCCTGGTCAGTATTTTCGCCTTAAAATGCGCGTCCTCAAACTTCAAATGAGCAAAAGGCCTCAGTTCAAGCACGCGAATGCGAAACAAACCCAGTTTTCATGTGGGTTTCTTCATTCTTTATGCGTTTCTTTCAGTAGATAAAACTATGCTCACAAAAATAGAGTCGTAAAGTCAATTTGTACAAAAACTTTTTATGCTTTAAGATTTTGCTAAACAATAAACTAAAATTTCATCTTCCTAGTTTATAAAAAAAAAAAAACATAATTCCGAAAACGGAATTGTAACAAGGACTTTGTTTTATTTAAAATGATGTTGAAAACACGAAAGTTCTTCTCTTCTAGGTTTCGTTGGAGTCTACTTTGCTGGATACATTTTGCACATGACCCACAGCTGGCCTGTGGTCTTTCTTTATATCGCCGCTATCGATACATTCGGCTGGGCCGTGTATCTGGCGTTTGGAGGTGGTAAACCAATCATATGATTTTTTGTATAATAAGATGGGTGTATCGGAAGTGTAAATAAAATAATTTATAGACAACATCGTTCATCGTCCGTTTCCAAACGCTCTTGTTCGAGCATTTTCGACATGTATGGACCGTCCAATTCGTAGCCCATTTTTCTATAATAATTTCGCGTCCCAACACCCGAAATCACTGCTATTTTTTCGGAACCATGTTCCTCTCGCGCAATACGCTCCGCTTCTTCCATTAATAACATACCAAATCCTTGGTGCTGGAATTTCGTTGGATCACGCGCGTTCACTGGTACCACGCTACCGTAAACGTGAAGCTCCCGGACTATCGAACATTTCCCTTTCAATTCGGACCTGTAACGCGAGGAAAAACCAAAATTTGAATGTTTTGTTTTGCAAAACAAAATGTGCTCGGTTGACAGGATTATGTGATGTGTATGTTCGAGCATCTCTTATAAATTGCGCACCTAAATGTTTCATCGGAACATTTCCGCAGTCTGAGAAGTCCAACGAGAATGTCCTGAGTAGGATCCTCGTAAGAAAGGAACGTTTCCCAACCGTTGTTGGCCGTATAATCACGCCGGATCAACTCGACCTCGTACGGTTGGATTTTGTTATGAATCTCCTGGATTCCGACTTCACGGGTCCTGACGTCACGACAATCCGTTCCGAAATCTTTCATACGTGCGAGAGCCAATTCTCGGAGATTACCGTGCTCAACGCCAGAGCTGGAGTGAGACATTGAATTAATGAACGACGGTTTAATGATTCTTTTTTTACAGAAGGAAAAAACATGCAGCATGTTAGCTTCTTCAATTTTGATGAAAATTCTTAAATGTGTTTACCTGACCAATGGCATTGGAATATCTCTTTGAACGCGATAAACTCGAGTCCAGGGTGGGATAAGGGCGAGGATCCTTGCAATTAAATCGACCAAAGTGCTCGGTGGATAACTTTTGTATCTGCCGGTTTTCCAAAGCTCGTACAATCCTGTACCGCGGATAACGAGGGTTGGATAAATCTTGAGACCGTCAGCTCTGAAAGCTGGATTTTCGAAAAATTCCTGTAAATGTAATGAAATTCTCATTACAAATTTGTGGAGAAACAGCAATAATTTACATGCCAATCTGGTGACTCACGACAAATTGCTCGATGTCTCGTTCGATATCAACGTTCGGAAGATCCGGCATCATGTGTGCGATCACCTTGAACCCAGCGTCTTTAGATAATTGAAAACTCTCGCATACCGCATGAACCGTGTGCCCTCGATTCGTGTCACGAGCTACGTCTTCGTAAACCGATTGAACACCAATCTCGAGCCTTGTGCATCTGTTTTTAAAATAAAATTTACAATTCCAAGATGTCGATTTCTTTGAAACCGAATTTTTCGGTGGCTCTACGAATTTTTGCTTCTCAGTAAGTTTATGATTTTACTTTTTACTCTCATTATTTTGATATTTTCTTTTTTTTTGCAGTTTTCAATATTTTTAAATGGACCATTCTAATTTACCCGTAACGAAGCATATCCGATAAATGTTTCTTCAGACAATAATCTGGACGCGTTTCAATCGTGATTCCAATACATTTAGTCCTGCTGCGTTCTGAAAATTTCACAGCCTCGTCAACGGTATTGCTAACATGCCCGGAGAGCGCATCGTGCAAGTTTCTGATGAAAAAATCTCTGTAGTCTTCCGGCAGGGACATAAACGTGCCTCCCATGACAATGAATTCGACTTTGTCAACGCTGTGGCCCAATTGTTTCAACTGAAAAATCAAATGCAACTTTTGAAGAATTCTTCAATTGGTTTTAATGTAGCGGAGATGAAATTCTGAATCAAACCTGTTCAACTCTGTGCCTTGTTTGCAAAAAAGGATCGTATCGAGCCCGGATCGCTCTCATTGATGTTGGCTCGTACCCTGTGTACGATTGTGTGGAATATTCGAAATCCGAGTCCGGACCTCCGGGACAATACACACAGATATTTCCTGTCATGTTTATATGGGGACATCTATGTGGTTTGCACATTACGGCAACAACGGCAATCTGCAGGATGAAATTCAATGTATTTTTGTTTGTATCTAATCGTGTCACAAGATTTTGATGCGTCATCAGCATCAGAGGATTTGAATCTGACAATAAAGCGCAATGTTGTAACTTACACCACTGGCGGTCCTGATAGGTTTAGCTTTGAGTTTTGGAACAAGAATATTTTTGGCATCGGCCGGAACTGAGGCAATAATGTCAACGAGTCTAGGGGAGGATGAGAGTCCATACTTGGAGGAGATTCGAGTTTTCAATTTGTTGAGATCGACGTCCCTGTGTTGTTCGTGAGCGATCAAGAGTTCTTGAATTATTTCACCGATTGTCATAACCATTCGTTCCTCCTTGCTCTCGGTAAAGACTGCCGGAAAATAATGACAAACCGACGGTTAGGTCAAAATATAATTTTTTTACTCGAATTATAGTTCATGAAATCTATTTTTTTTACCTTTGCGTTTTCGCACCATGATTGAAAAGTCCTTGTTCCAATTGAGTACAAATGAACGACAATAAAGGGCACTTTATCCCGCACAGTTATTCTTAGTAATCTTACACCTTATTACACGTGTGGATTTGTACACCTGAAAAAAACGAGAGTGGTTCGCTTCGCAGATAGAAAATACGTGCAGCGCTATTGGCGAAACTACAGTGGTCAGCTGTTCAGATGGCACACCCACTACCCACAATGGGTAAAACAGAATTTTCAATCTCAGAATGATTTTGTGTACACATATATATAATTGAATTTTATCATTTTCAACATTATTCAAATAGAGACAAACAAAAAAACTCGATCGTTAATCGTTTATATATATGAGCTCGAGCTCGAGCCAAAAGTGGAATTACGTGTGCACGACTCAATCGATATCGACAAACGACAAAGAGTCTTTATTTCGCATGGGAGAAAATAGATTTTTGGATAATAAAAAGTACATGAACACGAACGTAAAACTATTTTTCTCCAAAGTCAATAACAATGATTTATTCAGATGTCATATAAGGATTACACGTACGATCTTTTATTTGTTCATTTTTTTTCGTCGAACAGAGGTTATTGGGTTTGAACAGTCGCTGTTGTTGCATTACATAAATACCATTCCTTTATGCCCGCCTGTGAACAGTGTCATAAAATTCACAAAGAAATCACGTGGACTTCATCGTAATACGGATTCCAATGAGAACGCTACGGCACACCGTGACAGCTGGTAAATCGCAGGGAAAACACAAAATTACATTGGCATCGTTTGAGTATCACGAATCTTATTAAATCGTACAAATAGTATGCCATTTTCAACACATCGAACCCACACGAATTGTTTTCACGTTCAGAATCAAAATTAATTATCGGCGCGATCTTGCAAACATTTCTCACTTCAATTCACTGCCAGCTACACACTTCCTGCTTCAACGCTTTTTCAACTTTAACTTTTCCTAGGAACTTATTTCGTATATATGCAAGAACATTCTTATAAGGAAGACACTTGCATTTTTTCCTCAATCAACCACACTAAAATTTATTCATTTTAATATTTTTGAACCATTTCTCGCTGTCTTCCGTAAATTCTCAAAAACGATAACACATTATTGTTTTTTTGTTCCGCGTGTGTGTTCATTCAACAACGTGTGTCCGACTAGCATCTAATCGTCATTCTTTTCGCTAAAATCTCAATGAGGTAATAATATAGGCGTGCTTATTGTTTATTGTATTTCGCAACAATAATAATACGATGCAAAGCGTTATTTGTGCACCGGAGTCTCGAGGGGGCAATGCGGGTCACTCGATACGACTTTCGGGGTAATAAGAGTCGCTAGGATTGTCTGGCAGGGTAATGAGAGTCAGTACGATGTTCGTGTAGGCCAATAGGGGTCACTTCGATTCCAACCGGGGTAATAAGGATCAGGGGCGTTCGAACGATTTTATTTGCTTCGAAAAATCAAGACTCCGTCACATTTTTTGGTATACGAGCGTGAGGGTTGTGCGGCGAATGTACGCACTACATGCGAATGCTTGAAAAATATTCTATTAATATTTTACGAATAATTCAACATGAAATAAGTAGAAAAAAAAAAATTAAAACATTCGCGCTTCGTTTTTACACAGTTTTCTACATTCTTCGCAGTCTCGAAGCTCCTTTTTTTTAAAGCCAATCACACGATTCTATGTAAATAACCTATGATGAACACGGTTCCAATATTTTTCGTAATTATCGTTCATTATGTTTTTCCAGGGACTTTTGTATTATTTTATAATTACGATCGATCGTATCCTCGATCTCGGGATTAATCGTCAATCCGGTTAAGCGGCTTTTTGCGAGGAGTTTTTCACATTTTGCTTCTTTTTTTGTGTAAAATTTTTTTTTTTTTTTTTTTTTTTTCATTCATTTTCGATTCTGACTCCGTTTTACAGTGTTTTTAATACGTGTGTGCGTGCGCGCGCGCTATAACGTATAATCACAGCCCATTGCACTAGTTTCATCGTACAGGTTTGATCAATCGTTTTTTTTTTCTTCTCTTAACTCTCTATGCATGTAGAATTATTATTATTATTTATATAATCAGAAAAGAAGCTCTTATTTCGATTATCATATTTACCAAGCGAATCAAGCATTGCTGGCCAATACCCTCTCGCAAAAAATCATCGTCGTTGTTGCAAAGATTTCATGTTTGTTGGTTTTAATTTTTTCAGTTTTCTTTTTTCCTTCATCTCTCGTTCAGGTTTACGTATTTATCATAAAGATTTAATTTAAGGATACCTCGATGATTGTGCTGGCACGATGTAAGATCGTTAAGCTTATAAATTTTGTGGTCGCTCGGCCGCGGAGCTCGAAAATTTTGACAATTCGAATCTTCGAACTCAAAAAAATTATTGAGTATTTTGGATAAATGAAATCTTGAAAGGAGTTCACAATAATTCGTAAAAAAATAAACTTTTCTTAAAATCGAAGCAAAACTTTTTGATTGCGAGGTTAATTCGGTCTCTCGTTCCTCGATTAGCATACGAATAAATAATTCTCGAAAAAAAAGTCCGGAATACACCATAAAGTTTGCAATAATTGGAAAAAAAAATCTCCAAGTAGGCGAAATCGCGTAGAAATGTGAGGAAAAATTGAAAAAAAAATTCGATCGCACGGCAACGTCGCGACCACCGATATAAAATGGCATTATAATTAATTTTTAATCGTTCTTGTTTTTATACTTCGGTATACATTTTCAGATTTACTAAAATAGCAAAAAGTGTTGGATATGTCTGTCGTACACGTATGCAGCTACTTTTTGGCATTGTCGTCGACGGTTAATAAAGTGGTTTTCGAGTTATCAATTATTTCTAACTACATAATTAGTACAGTATCCGAGTAAAGGGATATTTAATTATCGAGGAAGTATCAAAGCCGAAGATCGTTTTGTAAGAGCAATTATTCTCTCTTTCTCATATTCTCTCATTCTCGACAGTTTCGTCGCTCATTAAAGAATTGTACGAGATTATAAAGCGGTTTATGGGAAAATGTGAATAAATTCTGCGAGGGCTTAACGCAGGATAAAAAAATCCTTCCACTTTGAAATTGATAAAGAGAATGTTTTTTTTTTTTTTTTTTTTTTTTTGTTGTTTCGTTAAGTTGAGCTGCGGAGAAAAACGAGAATTTTCCAACGAATATTTTGTAATTATTGTCGGAAAATTGAAATAAGGGAAGGAAAATGTGGAGAGGAAACACGTGAGAGAAGGAGAGATTAAGGTTGGCGCATTGCAGGTACCCAACTTCCCCCATACCATCGCCGTATCTCCTCTCTCCACCGGTATATATCTCATCTCAATCCCCCACAAACTTCATCGAGTCATCTCGTCCTCGTCACTCAGAAAGGTTCGATTCCTCGAAGTGGAATTTCCTCCAGCGGACTCATTAATTCGTTAAATCGTTTTAGTTGAGCTCCCTTTCCCGAGAATTATTGATGTCCGGCCCGGCGAGTATAAAATAGCAAACATTCGTGTTGAAAGGATTTCTATATCACTTTGAAGCTCCCCCTGTGACTTTTGGACTCGAAAAATTCCAATGAGAGCGTGTGCACGTAATTTACTTTCATTCCGATTCGAAAAGCCTCGAGCTCTCGAGAAGATGAACGCGAAAATATTCGGAGATGGGGAATAAAATGTGCGTCGTTGAAACATGGAGAATTTGAAAACTTTTCTCGAATTTTCTAAATTTTTAAATCATTTTCATTATTACTCAACTCGCTGTGGGCTTTCATTGAAGATTCCGTTTTTAAAAAATCACTCGAAGAATGAAGAGACGAAAAAATAAATTGGATATTCAATTTGATGAAAGGAATTGAGGAAATTGGATTGTCGGGATTTTTCGAGTATGAATAAATTTCGAGGGACGGTCTAATCAGGAATTTCATACAGAAAGAGCAAGCTGAAGCATTGTTTGATGAAACTGCCCGTCGAGAGAACATCACGCTCTACGCTTCCTATATACATTATACCCTTACATTCAACTCGACACGTTAATTAGACTAATTTATTAGTGCGCTTGTTAAACACGAACGAGGCTTTGTTCCTCGACGTGGGTGTCTGCATGGATAACACAATTAATCAAACGGACCATTTCACCTCCACTGGTTCAGCCGTCTCTCGTAAACCTCACATCCTTGCGGTGTTTCATACGTCAAGCAATGACATTTTGGCGTACAACGTATTTGCTATCAGGACCGCATCGTTTTGTCACGAGGCTTGAAGGGCCTTCGCGAGGAATTTGGGCTGATTGATAATTTACAAATTAATCAAATTTTTATCGATTTACTGACGTAAATTCAATTTTTCTCATTATTGCAATTGAGATTCATACGATCGTTGTGTGTTCGTAGAGTTAATTTCCGTTGAACAACAATTTTTTTTGCTCTCTATTCGAGTTCGAAGTAAAGAGTTTTCCTCGCAGCTCAAACGACGCCTGAGCGGATGGTTTTTATTGATTTTTCTTACAGTATAAATAATGCGGATGAAAATTGGAATTTTTTTCATTTCTGAACACTATTTTTGGAGAAATTATTCACCAACGTATTAAAGAGCAATAATTTCGTACATTTCCACGAGCGTTTTATAGAGCATTATTAAATTTGAGCGTACTCGATGAGTTTCTTGATCGTCCGAGCAATGATTTCATTTTTACGAAGAGGGAGATCGATTTTTGTCTCGCGATTCTAAAATTTTTATTCTACAAGCGTCATTTCGGGACGGTGCATTAGCGCGGAGAAGTTAGAATGATGCCTAATCGACTGGGTAGAAGGAAACGTAAAGTCGATCTAATGGCATTCTCATTTTCTGTTAGCACTCGCCTCAATCCTAAGACTAATGAATATTTTTGATCACACGTGTCTTTCATCTAAATAAATGATAAGTATTTGGGAGAGATTATCTCGTCCGTCTGATTCTTCGCTACGTTTTATTACGCAACTGTTTAGATTATTTCTAGTCTATTAATAAGTTTGAATGATTTTTCTACGCTCAAAGTAACCACTCGTACCAACTCGCAGAGTCATATTTAACTCCGAATTCTTTTGATTTGAAAAAAATTTCAAAAAAAGTGCAGAAAAACTGCTGTTGAAAAACGCCAGCAGTGTCGTCATTCTCTATTGGAAAGAAATCTCTCGAATCTACTTATACATGGAAGTCAAAGTTTTTTTAGATTTGTGCATCGATCGGAAATTCAAGTGGGAAGAAATTCATTGACTTTGCAACGTCTGCAAAGCTCCAACAATTCTGTTAAGGCTACTCTTCCGGGATACTGTTCAACTATTACGAAACTTGCGTATAATTTGAAACTGTCAACGATGCAAACATGAACCATTGCAGGTGCAAGCATTTACCTTTTTCGTAAATGTCTTTTTCCCTATCGCACCTCCTAAACGTCATATATTTCTTCGAAAAAACAACCATATAAAATATCTCTCTAACGAACTATCATCTATGCAATCAACAATGATGTCTCATTCGCCCATTCATCCGCGTATAACCACTTGGAGTTATAACTAATAATAATATGCATTATTGTAGTGAATCTCCAACAAAAGCCAATCAGAAAAACTCCCCATTGACTAAGAATCACAAAAATTCACGAACGATTTTCTTATCACTTTTCCAATATTTTCTGTTCAAGTTTGTTTTTTTTAACAACCGAAACTGAATTGGTTAGTCTGCTCTGACGCACAAACGAATTTGCGTTCCCATTGCAACAGAGAAGAAAATTGGTTCAACAAAGTGTATTATGTAATTGCTTCGATGGGTTGATTAATTTTTTACGGACTTGAAAAGAAAACGAACCCAATTGTTCAATTGTATAAAAAGGTTTGATCTGAATAATACGAAAAAGATAACGAAGCATAATGTTCGATAATAAAAAGACGTATAATTGTATCCTAATTTAAAATTGAAATGATAAATGCCCGGCGTGGAAAACACGTAATTTTGGGCATGTTCGATTTGATTGGGCGCCCTTTAAAACTGCATGAGCACTTGCATTGAAAAATCGTTTGGTGTTCTAATTCACTTTCGTTAGATTCGGACACTGACGCCAATGACACGATTTTATTTATAATAATGAATAAATGTATGTTTTTTTTTCCTTGTTATTTTGCGAACTTACTGAAAACGCTTTATCTTCTGCATAGGCCACATCGAACTTATTAATTATAAATGTTGTTAAAACATTACGTCAACAGTTTACCTGGAATCACATTCGACCGTGATTCTTATTTATTTTTTCATTTCATTCTCGACTCAGTGCCAAAAATAACGAATTAGACAAAAACGTTGTTAACAGCAACAAATAAAATCTATGATG
Organism: Venturia canescens; assembly: GCF_019457755.1. Taxonomy (NCBI): domain Eukaryota; kingdom Metazoa; phylum Arthropoda; class Insecta; order Hymenoptera; family Ichneumonidae; genus Venturia; species Venturia canescens. The sequence goes on from NC_057425.1 coordinate 9,274,485, forward strand.
TTTTTTAAAGCTTTTCGAACATCGACGAAAAAACGCTCTCGGGCATTCAATAATATCAGTAATGATGCTTAATTGCTAATTCATCAATATCATCTATTGAACAAACACCCTGACACTCTACACACTTAGCAAATATTTTATACAAACCCTTATACGAATTATAGGCACCGCATGTTCGAACTTAAATAAAACTGATTCTCGAGAGTTCATTGAAAAACAAGCTCGAGCAAATATAGCGAGCGTGTAATAATGAAGATTCTCTTCATTCCTCATTCATTTCAAATCCACGAATGAGCCACTAAAAACATCGCATCGTCATACGACTTCTAAAACACAACTTTTCCATTTTCAATATTTCTCCATTTTTTGCATTCTTACAAAAAAAAAATCGTAGAACTACGAGCGTGGATGACGCTTCAACAACATGGATAAAACACGTGAGCAGCTCGTTTTACCTCGACGTACATTTTTACAAATGTTTGTTTTTTTAAGATTTTGTATTTATTTTTTTTATCATTTCGTGATTGTAATCTCGCCTGTTGAGTAATTTTTATCAATCAGCAGGATATTACGACTTTTCAAGACACAAGCCTTACCAATTCGCATCGGGCATTCGACGAAATCCCACATAAGCTCTCTATTATCGTGTAATAATAATAATCATAATTTTTTCTATCGATTTTTTCATCAATTAGTTCCGAGGTAAATGAACGGCGATAAAAATAATAATTTCGATTGAATTTCACGTTCTTATGGACTTTTCCATAAGGGAAATCTCGACTTGGTGCAGTACTCAGCTTTAAGGCGGATTTAGATTCGTTTCTTCGTACTTATTACCGTCGAGATTTGCGCTCAGTTTAAAGATCGTCGGCAAAGTGGCTCTTTGCGGCTAATGTCTGTTTCGCACTTTTTTTCTTCTCTATCTCAATAAAAATTCGTTTGTAATTTGAAAGGAATGTGGGACCCGCGTGTTTCTATTATCACTATTATTTTTTCGTTCCAGGGCTTTTTTTCGCTCCATCAGCAAACGTTTCCATTCGCACTGCTTTTTTCAATTGCCACTGCAGGTGGCGTCGTTGTGTCATCCCTCGTACGTTTTGTGCTCTCGAATTTTCCACGTGCAAGAACTTCCCATTTTTTCGTATTTTCTTTATTGCTGTATTCGACCGAGCGAGGTTTGCTCCCTCAGGAATTCACCACCAAATGAGATTTTTGCTGTTTCGTCATTTAAAGAATGAACAAATTGCCAAAAAACCGAGACTTTATGACTCGCGAGTAATAAAAAAAATTATTTCATTTCAAAAGTAAAAAAAAAAAGTTGACTTTCTGCTTTAATTGAATTTGAAAATTCCCTTTTAGAAAATTCGCTTTTTAATCAAAGTCTAAAAACAAATTCCGCGTTACTTCGAGCATAACTTCGTATTTTCACGATAAAAATGGGAATCGGTTTGCAAGGCTTCGTCGTCGCCGTAGTACGAAAGTAACCGAGGGCAACATTTTCGGATCGCTTTGATGTTTTTCTTCGGTTCTTCGGCTCGCGCGAGCGGTGCACGTGTATATAAATGACTGGAAAAGTTCAACGACGTCCGCTCCATCGCGTGCAGAGGCAGAAAATGCAGTTGGCCGTAGTTCTGTATTATTGCGTGCTGATGGAGCTGTTGCTGCTGGTGGACATTTCGGATACGGGCGGTTCTTCGTACTGGCGCACTCTCGGCGGTGGCGGCAATGGTAAATTGCCGCAATCTGGCAGAGGCGGTAATACGTTGCGTTGAAACTGTCCAGAGACGTTGCCAACCGGCTGATAATTAGCAACAACGATGATCTTGCCACTCCGACTGCGCGCCTTCCCAACTCCAAAGCTTCGGCTGCTTGCCCATATCAGCTGCGTGAAGTGACCTGCGCACACAAAACATTCGGATCAGGCGAGTATAAAAATCTTCATTTTTTTTGCGAGTCATCGATGCTTACGTTACGTTGTATATGTTGCACAAAAATAAAAATATTTATCGCAGGTTTTCTGCAGGTTTGACGATGAGAAACAAGCAAGATTTGTGATAAGGAGTTTAAGTGCAGTCCATAAATAGCTGAATCCGCGTTAATCTTATTTTTTACGATTACGGTGAATGAAATATTAACTCGTATTTTGATCACTCGTTGACATTTTATCGCGAGCACGCGAGCACTCGTTTTGTTTTCATTATGTTTTTCTTCTTACGAAATCAAATTAACGAGATAAGATAAGCGGGGAAATGTGAGCTCGTTGGAATTCGAGTAGCTTATCTAATATCAATCAATCTGGATGTGCGTTTGAATAGAAATAAATAAATATGAATATAGCGTTGCTGCTGCTCCACTTTACGTTCAAGGTTTAGCCTCATGCTCGAGTTCCACTAAATTTTTTGTATTCCATCACAGTAATAAAAGCCACACACACACATAAATTCGTGTATTATAATTTATACTTATATCTATATTTTTAAATATATACGATGAGTGATGGAAATGATAGCAGATTCTCGGCTCGATCTCTGTGCTCCAAAATAATTGGACTCGCATTCCAGCTCCGTCAATTCCCACGGGGCTGGTGGAGAAATTGAGAATAAAGAGAAATCGAGAGAGAAAGGAGAGCGAATGGGAAAAGAGCGAGAGAGAAGAAAGGTTCGGGTCAAGGTCGTGAGATACTCTCTTTGCAAGTTTTGATTTCTGTCCCCCGATCCGACCACCAAAGTTCAAGGACCTCTTTCTGCGATATTCCCCACCTCTGTCTTTCTCTATTCATATCTCCCTCGAGCACAGATAAAAATCACCTCCTTCATTTATTTTCTTATCAAAGAGAATTTCTATATCCTTTTATCTGACGTCAAAGTTCCGATTTCTACTTCCGGAAGCAAAGAAAAAAAAAAAATTCATGCTCCGAAACAGGTTTTTTTTTTTCTTTCCCCCTCTCTACTGGCAACCAGTTTCGTAAGCATTTCCTCGCTCCAATACGTACGTCAGCCACGTGACCGTACTCGTTGGCCATTACTTTTGCAGCATAAAATTATCGCGTTTCAACAATGCCACGATCGAAAAATAATAATCGTTCTATATTTTTTGGAGCATTTGCGAAAAAATCAAAAAATTCGGGCTCAACCGGGATTTGAACCCGGGACCTCTCGCACCCAAAGCGAGAATCATACCCCTAGACCATTGAGCCAGAGTTGTTTGAAATTGGAGTAATATTTGCTATAAACAATATTATCGTGACACTTTTAAAATCGCTAATAAAAGTATTGATTGTTCCAAATTTACCATAAATTTAGTTTTTTTCAAGAAAGTTTATACTTATATATGTAACGGAGACAGTTGGACACAATAAACTATGAAAAAAAAAAAAAAAAAAAAAAAAAACGGATTCGGAGTATTTTACATTTGCACAAATATTCGCTGTCAACAGTGACATCGTGACACTTTTAAAACTGCTATAAAAGAGGATTCTTCGAAAAAATCGATGCGACACAACCAAGAGACTAAAATAGACGGAATATCGAACGAAAACAGGATTGGAGTAAAATCGCTTTGAACTTTGTTTCCATAGCGTAGGAACTGAGATTCGAGAATTGGAAAACAGAGATTCTTTATGTTGGAGTAACTCATAAAATTCGCTCGTAGAAATGATCGATTTTTTTGTTTGTGGCACGCCGTTTTGCGCCTCTAATGGAAGTTCTGTATTTCGTTTAACCTGAAGCTAACAGTCTTCGAAACCATTTGCATTTAGCCAAGAGTAAAAATAATCAAATTACAATTTCATGTGCAGACGTAAAATTCGAAATTGGAATAAAATTTGAAATCAATTTTTTGTTGATGTAATAAACTTTTGTAACAGGGCGACTGATTAATAGAATTCCCCTTTGTTGGTTTAATGACGACTCGATGATGTACTAGCAAAGTTTAGAGGGCTCAGCGTATAAGCCCTAATCCTCGTCTCATCCGGTAATGCCTTGGGCCCTATTTGCCAAGGCGTTCGTATCCCTGCCCTTGGAACAGAGAGCTCCTTTGTATTGCCTCAAACGAAGGCATCTTAAGTGGGTGTTGACGAAACGAAGCCCTCGCTTTAAGGACGAGCGTCGAGCAAGAGTGTTGCTTTCACAGACATCGTTTGAATTTATTTTTATGGTGTTGCAATAAAAAATTGTATTTCAGCTTATCTGTCATGGAAATTGTCAGACTAAAATTGAATGGACTCCAAAATAATTTAGTGGATTCACTTTTTCATGAATCAACTCACCTGCATTGACATTGGCATGGAGAATATCCGGTTCTTTGAGAAAGTCGTACTGTCTTACCGCAGAGTACCAGTAAGCCGAGACGTCTTGACCGGTGACGTCACCTGGCACGGCACCGCCGGGACGACAATACAAATTTTGGCCAACCTCACGATCGTTACGATAATAAAATGTGTTCGTATGCGCCAAGTGATTCGCCCACGTTTGAGCATACTCGCATAGCTGCGGGAAAAAGAACAGAAAGAAAAAAAATGTGGAAAATAGAAATCCATTTAAATTATTTTGTCCTTTCTGTTATTGTTTGAACTCATTTGATTTCTTTAACGCAGAATAAAAAAATGCAAGAAATTTATTGCTCAAAATTAATGACGAGACCAAAGATTGGATGCGTTGACAAAATAATAATTTTCCATTGTTTTTGGAAAAACGAGTTACATGAACTCGTTACTTTTGAAAAACTCCAACGTCTATTTTACCTCCGGTGACATTGTCAAAGTCGGTGCATTGTGTCGCTGTCGATAAACGTTGTGCCAGCAAAGACATTCGGTTATAAATTCGCTGTCTCTCCAATCGGTTTCCAGGTCGCTGCTGTCGTGAGCTATACTCATTGGCCTGTTACTTAGGATCTGTAAAAAAAAGAGGAGTAAATGTAAGATAAATAGGTAGAAAGCTCCGAGGTAGAGCATCCGGAATAAAATGGATTTCCTCGTATTTTCGTTGCAATTGAATTGATGGCTGTTAACAAGTAGAACCAAAACAATTAGTTGATTGCAATGAATAAATTGGAGCTCGGTAATAAAAATGATTGAAAAATTCGAGGAACTTTAATGGAAAATAATATTTATTTGATACAACAAAAGGGATTTTCCTCGTAGTCAAATATTTCTGATTTTAATTAACTTAATTCGTTTCTCCTCGTCTCTGCAGAATTTCGAATTTTGCGTAATGAAACGACTCTCAACTCCCCCTCGCTTTTTGCCCACGTTCCACTGGATTATTGACCAGCACGTGTCATGTTAACAGGAACGTCAAAATTGTTCCAAAGTTTTCTCTCGTTGTTTAGCATTCTCGTACAGAGAAGCATACTCCTGTTTATAATATTGGATTTCCATTCGAAGGCTAATCCCGCACAGGGACATTTGGAAACCAGAATTCCGCTCGCGGTCTCGGGCACATGCTCTCGAAACTCGATATCACAATTCAGAGTTTCACCGTCCACGTTGAACGAGCTTTTCAACGAAAAGTTTCATTCTCCATCGTGGAAGATTCTTCAGAAATATTAACCGATAATTGGCTCGAATCGATACTCCAAAATTGATGAAATTCTTGAGAAACCAACGAAAACAAATTTTTCGTTGGGTTTTGGGAAGCAAGTTGAAAAACAAAGTCGCTACCGGTTCGAGCATAGCCAAGATCACTTTGTCATTTGAACGCTCTGAATGGGTGAGAGCTGTGGAAGAACTGATCGACGGAGTGACCAAAAGAGTCACTCGAACTCGAACCCTGCGCCTCGAGCTCCTCTTACTTTTCCCCAAATTTTTAGAGTTTACAGAATTTTTAAATTTACAGAGTTTGAATGGCTAGTTGATTGACACGCATATATCGAATTTTAAAGGCATTGTCATATTGGTTATTGAGATAAACGTGTTTAAATATGAAGAAAAACACACGGGGACTATGCGTAAAAAATCGCTCATCTTTCCTTATGACGAATGAACGCCTCTTACGAAGTTTATAAAAAACGTACACAATAATGAAAGGAACATTTTTCGAGAGCCTTTAAAACAGCCGATGGACACGTGATGGCCAAATGACAGGGCTCTTCATTTTTTCTGTCTCGCGGAGTACGCGGATTTCAAGGGTTTTTCTTGGGAAAAATTAGGCCCTCGAGTGGGCTCGGGCTTCTGGGGTCAGAGGACACGAGCGAAGACGCGAAACGGGCAGTCTTGCTTCACCGGACAAACCCTCGGGACCTTCCAACTTACTTTACTGATCAGAGTCTACTATCGTTTTGCTTCAAGACATATCTATTTTTTTTTTTGTATTTTCTCATTTACTAATAGAAGAGTGTACTGTTTGGTGGATTACATATATTTTCTTTTTACACTGTGAATAAATATTACTCCTACAATAAAAATGAAGTATATAATGAAGGTCTGGGAAAAAATTAGAGACGATTGTCTTACCAGCAGTACAGATATATTGCGTTAAAGATTGAACGAAATTGTTAATGAGCACTCGTGTAACCTCACATTTGCTTATTTCGGCATTTCGTTTCTTCTTGGCTTGGCCCATTCCTGTCACAGTCTTCTGTCTTTTTATTAATACTTTTTTCTTGATCCATTTCCCATTGTGTTTTCCCTCTGCGCTCTCTAATGTGATTTTTTATACAAAAAACCATAATATTTTGGTCAGGGACGAATGTTATTTCGGGTTCGGTCAGTGATGGATCCCCGCTTAATTAATGGCTTGTCATTTCCTTTGCCAAAAAACAAGTTGAAAAAATGTATTTACAATTTCGTATTAATAACTCTGACATTAATTTAAAGTGATTATATCTTTGAATAGGAAGTAAAAATCGATCCAATTTAGACACTCATAAAATACGATCCTTCGGGCATGATCTACCCTAAACTCACGATGGATTATTCTTGCTCATATTTCAATATGAATAGCGATACGATAGTCGCGTCTCGAGAAGAGCCTGCGAAAATTCGATTACTGGGAGAGTTTCAAACTTTTGCCGAGGGATGGCGCTGACCGGGCAGAGTTTCTCGCGAGCGGTTGGTTTACTATGCGATTCCTATATAAGAACGATACCTCCTGATCCTTCGTGTACTTGCTTCGGCAGTACATATACTAAAATTGGAACGATACAGAGAAGATTAGCATGGCCCCTGCGCAAGGATGACACGCAAAATCGTGAAGCGTTCCACATTTTTTGAGGATTTCGTTCTCACTCATCGGTTCCGGAGTTAGATAAGAATAATGAAAATTTCTTGAATCAACAAACCGTCGGGAACAAATCGGAATTTGTTAATTCGATTAAACTTTTGTTTGGCTCGTCATTTTCATCAACGTTACATATCGAATTTATTCTCACGATCAGTTATTATTTGTGTATTTATTTATATTATTCTATTAATTAATCTCATTTATTTTTATTTATTTACTTAATCATTTATTTTTTTATCAATTTTCTCATTTATTTATTTATACTAATTTTTTTGTGTGCTCCGATTTGTCGATTGAAGTGATTTCATTTTGAGTTTAGACACGAAGGAAATTGAGGGTGTAATGGGGCGGAAAATAAGAACGGTAAGAAGCCCCTCTCGTTCCTTCGACTGACCGTCATTGCCCGACGACTTGGGTTCCGCGCCCCTCATTTTTGCATTCATGAAAAATTCTCGAGTATCCATTACAGCGAAGGTTCGCGGTAAAAAAGAGCGGCAACTTTTTCGCGCGACCTCGTTGGAATCTCAAACAGTGTGAGGGAAGAAATAAGGGCGGTGGGGCTGGCAGGGGGGGGGGGGGGAATTGGAGATGAAAGGCTCGGGAGAATAGAGGGGCCGAGAGCAGGAAATATGAATGGTTGGCTACTCTACTATTCATGGCACGTGGCAATTTCTTTTACATTAAAAATCTGCAAATTCTCTAGGTCGCTACACAAGCATCCTTATTTTAAACTTTCCAAGTTATTTTCTCGAATTTTCTGGAATCCTTTACCGGATTTCCAGTCGCCCAGGACTCGAGCCCTTGCTCACGTTTTATTCCACTAATCGGCATATTTCTCCGGAATCCTCATTATTTTAATTACGATTATAACCGCGCAACGAACGAAGCCAATGAGGACGATTCTCGCGACCGATAACGAAGCTCGTTTCGAGCTCGAACGCTGGTCTCCACTGCTGTGCTCGACTCCAGATGTATTTTCTTCGAAAGAAATGCCTCCCGTAAGCGACCTTTTAGCTTGGCAAAGCGTGTTAAAGAGCCCTGTTGTCATAGTCGTTTGCCCTCCCCCTCCTCTCGGGCTGCGAGAGCACCGAACGTGAATGTTTTACCAACGAGACTCGTTTAACGACTCTCGACTCGGCGTTGCGCGATAAGTTATCGAAAGAACGAGGCTAACGTAGTCAAATGTGTGTACATTTGACGCGTTTTTTTTCTTCTCATACGATACACGCGAATGACTCTAAATTCTGGGAGAAAACGTCCGGGCCGCGGTATCAGTCTGCATTCGCGAGATCGTTCAATTTTCGTGAGACGAAACTTCGCGCGTCAAACAAGAAAATTGCTGCGGGACACGAGCCGAAAGTGATCACCGCTTTTTTCGATCTCATTTTTTTTTTCTTTTTTTTCCTATCCGCGATTCTCACCCCGCGACGTTTTATTACGCCAATTTTTTGCAGTTCTCTTTCTATCTGTAAATACGGTGGAACTCACCCAGTGTACGACGAGCATTCCCATTAGGGAATAAAAACTGAGAATAAAATTGAACGAAAAATCGTTAAGTCAGCTCGGAAGATTAAAATGGTATCATTTTTATTGGATGACGCTCCGGACACGAGGGTGTCCATCGTAAAACGTCAACCGAACGAAAGAAAATATTGAATAATTGACGCCGGACTCGTACAAACTGCGACGAGGGACTGAATTTTTTTCCAACATTTTTTATAACTCTTTTTTCATTCTTCGATGTTTCAACCATATTTTTTTTCAAGCTCACTAAAAACCTTGAACTGTTTCAGTGAAATTGATAAAAAGTAGAGTGGCAAAGCTCTTTTGAGACACTACATTTTTTCACTCGTTCGATCGACCCTAACTTAAAGAGTACTAAAAATACCGATTTCACTTGGCTCTCTATATTTTCGTTTAAAAAACCCCCAAAACTACCTCCTTCGTGTACTTTTTTAAAATGACTCTACGTCGAGTCTTAGAATCGAAATTCTTCATCAAGCTTTTAAACAATGTCAATTTTCAATTTTCCGAGTACGCCAGAAGTGAAAAAACGCACAAGTGCATTCGAACGAACAACTGCCGCTCGGTTCTTCTCCACGTACAAGTCTTTCGAATTCAAAAGCATTTTGATTCACTTTCAAAAAGTGTCATCGAGCAAGAAATCGATCGTTTCGTTTTGAAACGTCGCCTGTAACTGTCTCAACGAATGTTTCTGCACAGCTTTTATCCTCTTTTGCTCGCTCTCTCTCCCTCTTCCTATTTTTCCCTTCCCGTATCATATTTCTTCCGTTGGGAGGACGAGGCAATGCATGCTAGATGAGAGTGACAGATGCGTAAACGCGTTTGGAAAATGTGCAAACATTATTCATATTGCTGGAGGTCTGAAGATACGTAACGCCTGCACATATCCTTTCATATCGATCTCTCCACTCTCTTTCTCTCCCTCTTCCTTCCTCCTATTCCACCTTTTGCTCCGTTTCGCTCGCATACACATAAACAGAGTCCTTTTTGTGAGCTCGAAGACACACCTGCAAACATTTTCTTTGTTATACGTGCATAAAATATAGAGTGAAGTCTTATCGCCTCTGGCCGGAGTGTACGAAGGATAAAGGTAGAATTTAATATTCCACTAGTTTTTCTCGCCTTTCAATGAGGCCATTTGAAAATAGGAGCTCCGATTCGCTCTTCCGATCCCTTTGAACACGAAGGGGCATTGTTTGGCCGGAATTCCTGATTCGAACAGCAGCCTCGAAAAGTTCCACGGACTCGAGCCATAATTTATCGTCGTTTTCCATCACGAGAAATCGAAAAACCATAATCGTGTATTTATTTAATGCAGAACAATCGATAAGTGGAATTCAGCATGAGTGAATCCGGCTGATTGTCGGACAAAAAACAGTCGACCAGGCCGAACAATTCTCGTTCCAATTTGCCTCGAATCATTATCCACTGGGGGAATCAAGCCTAAAAATTCGACGACGATCGCACGACATTATACGCTCTGACGAATCTCAGTGTAAGCGTTTGAATATTCGATAAAAACCAGCTCCGTCGTCATCGAAGAATAATGGCCGGATCATTGAATAATCCAATCCCCGTTCGATCGTACGAAATTAAAAGCAAAAGGAAACAATAAAAAAAATGTATCGATCGAAAAATCGAAACAGAGGATTTCGAATGAAATTCTCAAAAAGCTACAACTTGCGATAAATCGATTGAAACGTCTCATCAATCGAGTCATTACCGCGGAAAACGCGATATTGCATTCGTGCGGAATTAGTTATTAACGAAATTGCATATTCGCGGACACGAATCGTATTTACGGATATCCTCATTGCGCAGCTCATCCACAGAGCACATATAAAAGGTTTATGTACCCTCGCGAAAGCAGGGAATACATATGTAACGAGGCAATGTGTGCGCGCGAGTGTGCTTGACCCGGGACAGCGTAACGAAACGGGGTCGCCAAATTTCGATGACGAGGGGAGACAGGTGTGGAAGATTAAAACGACAGTAGACCGAGGTTGACGTACAGAGTTGATAGTGACGAACCGTTGCAGCATGATTGTTAGTACGGATCCACGAGGTCGATAAATATCTGTAATTCATGACGCTGAAGTTTGCAACGTTGGAGCCCGACGAAATGATTTTTTAAAAATCCTCCAATAATTCCAGTAATTCTCCGGTTTCGTTTCCTGCCGAATTCGCGCCGATACTTCGTGAAGAAAGAACGTCTCCTTCATTTCGTTGGACTCGAACGTTGCGAACTTCAGCCTCTCGTTGTAATTCAACATTGCTTTGTTTACGATTATGAAAAAACGAGGGCGAAATGGGGGAGGCAGTCAGCGGCGGTGAAGACCATGAAAAACATCGGGGCTTCGGTTAGTTCCGCAGAGGGAAACTGTCGCGAGTTTGTTCAGTAAATAAACGTGTGCCGACGAGCGTGGTCCCGGTGCATGCGGAGGCTTAACACGCTCTGTAAAGTAATTTCTACCGAAAATGAATCTTCCTTGAAACACGTCACAGAAAAAACAAAGCTCTCGTGCTTCGTTTTTACCGAGGGTACGAATTTCACGGGGATTCAGGGAGGGTGGATCACCAAATCAAAATAATCAGAATTTGATGATAACATACTTTGGCATCAAGTATACAAATACAATTTTTTTCAAATTTTTTTACCACATGGTTATCGCATAATTGAGCGTTAAATCGAAGTTCTTATGCACGAGATGTATAACTATGTATATACTACGTATTTTACATAGTATAACTATGTAAAATTTATATTGTCTTATATATTTTTAAAGAATACATTTACCAAATTTTATGAAATTCTTCATATTTTTGACACAGTTTAACATGGCAAGATTGTATCGTCGCGATCCACCCACCTTAAAAAGCCACGTGATTCCTAATGGAAAATGGAATGGCAGTTTCCCTGAAGCCTGCTCTCGTCCCGTCGCTTCATTATGGAGCGGGCGTTAAAGTTGCACCAGCACACATCAACCCAGGCCCAATGTGCGCGCAGACGCATCGATATATTAACACACAAGTTTATACTCCCATCTACGGTTACATCGAACTCGTGAATGGCCAAATAGACTCCTATAACTCGAGCCTCAATGCAGCCAAAGTTACAGTGGGTCAACGAATTAAGCGGTATGAACCAAATCAAGCTCCCTGCTCTCGCAGTGCAAGGGGCGCTCTCGTGGCCGAGAAATTCAACGAGTTGTGAAACACACTGGCGTGGAAATTATTGACACAATGGTTGAGCGTAATGTGCGCGAACGAAAACGCTTCCGATAGGGAAAATCTTCATGCCTCGATTTGTCGATACTCGTCGGAACGAGTGCGGATAGTTTGCCTCGTCAAATTTATTAATCAAACTACGTTCTTTCTCACTTTGGTTACGACGCTGCGATGGTGCGAAGGGAAAAGAGTGGATAATTCGGGGGTATCGAAACTCTCATTTCAACCCTTTCGATATCTTCTTTGGGGACTTTGAGCAGAAAAAGAACTTTCTTTTAAATATTTTCTGCAAATTTTCCAGTTTTTGCAATTTCATTGAAAACAACATTTTTTTTTCTCATCAGTTAAGATTTTCCATTTCTCGTTCGATCACGAGGATTTTAATTGAAAAAAATCTATCGAAACAATCCGTTTCGAGCGACGGATTCAGCGACCTTTGCAATCGTTTTTCACTCTTCAGTTTTCCCAGCGGCTGCGCTGTTTTTCTCGATATTTGTATAGGCGCGTGGGCACATGGAAACAATTCCTATGTAATCCACTCGACAGCCTGCTAATTACTCGACCGTTTAAGCAGAATGTACATTTAACGCGTCCGTTAATCAGTTTGATACTCTCAACGGTCGATTTCAACCGGATTCTACGGTTATCCACTTTGCTACGATCAATAAACCGGGACTGTCGCATGGACGGGACAAAAACGTTGGGATTAATCGCGTAGAGCAAAAACAAAATCGAAAATACTGAAAAATGGTTTTTCGAAAGTCGACTGAACGCGAGGAAGAATTTCGAGTTCTTCCCACTGATTAAATAAAATAAGCAAAAGCTGAAAAACGAAAAAGTTCCTCAAACGATTTTCAATTCATTTTACTCCATCGAATTCGAGTTGAATTTACGCCACGAAAGTGCAGCTCGTTCCGCGAGTTTTGGGTGCCCACAGCGCCAATTTAAATCTCGTATCTCAGCCCTGAATTCCCCGGTCGCAATGTTGATTGTTATGGCTCGTTCCTGAATGCCGTGAACCAAGAATTTGTAATTAAAATGTCAAGTACCCGGCCACACAAATTGCAAGTCAAAATGACCGAGAAAGCAACTCGTATTACAAAAGAACAATCGCGCTCTTGGAGAATAAGGTTTGTGCTCAATTTTCGTCCTTTCCGAAAGAAAAGAACCTCGGAAATATATGCGGTGTCTGCGTGCGGCGTGTGCGCTGGTCGTCGCATTTAACGAAAAAGAATCAAAATTTATTTAAAAAATGTTCATTCCGGTGTTCTCACTTTTCATTTTTTTTCCTTCGCTCCAATTGGCTGATAAAATCCAAAGAAAAATGCTGTTCTCCGATCCTCTCGTTGATCCCTGGATCAGGTTTTCCGAATCTCACTTTAAGGTCGCCCCTTGCACGAGTCTCGTATTACCTTCGACATTTGAGTCTTTTGATTCGGACGTGGCTTTGACGCGCGTACACACGAGTCGCCCCTGTTTGAGTTGAATTCTTGAGGAAATTGTACGAGAGTAAATATATAAAAACATTTCTTTAAGCACTTGAAATAAAGCGGGATGAAAAATGGTTGGTGAGGGGGCGAGCCGGTTGAAAAACGTGGTTTCTTCGGGGAGTGCATAATATTTTTTCATTTCGCTCGATTTCTCTGTACCCCGACACGGCTTTTTCAATTACGAAGCGCCATGGAGGGCGAGAGACGCGAAGAATCAGGACGGGCTGCAGGATGCGTGCGATGCGAGAGCAGGCTCGTTTCTGTTATCTCGTCGCGTAACCCACCGTTATGCGCGAGCTCTTGTTTCCTTCGAGTTTCCAAATTCCAACTTTTCATATGCTTCCATTTACTTTTTATTGCTAATTGCACGGAAACGAATGCGCGACCGAAAGGAGACAGTGCTTCAGAACGGTGAGTCATTAATTACGTGACCGAGGGATCGACGATAACGATCGACAAAAGTCCTGCCACTTCCTCCAAGTTTTATCGAGCCAAGCAGTCATCGCTGCTTCGTCATTTGATCGTTTCAGCTGGGCAAGAGCTGCGGAAAAACTGATGAAGGAATCGACCAAGTTGGCTCGAAGCCTTTGACCAATTGCAGGTTTTTCCATTCCCTAAGCACATTTATAACTCTCGAGTTCCGAGATCTCGCGTGTTCCTTTCCTCCACTCACGGATGACGGACATTTCGCATTAATCTCCCGGTTCATTATTTTTCCTCCCACTTCAGGCTTCCATCACGAATCCCATCATTGATAGAAAGCGACAGTAGAAAATAGGGGAAAAAACAATAAATCATATTGGCTCGAAGGTGTGACCGGTGCTGACAGTTCGAAGGTTACGAACGTGGGGAGCAGTGTGAGAACAGGAACCGTGTGGATTTGGGTTACGCGTCAGGTGAGGCTTAATTATCATCGAGATTGTAGGCTTTTGACGGGAGCACGCAGCGGGGCTGAATGGCGGAGGTTAGCGTTGAAGGACGATTCGATTTTGTGTGGGAGAGGAGAAAATATGAATTTGGGGGGGGGGGGGGGGCTGACGATTCGAGAATCAAAGGGATTTAGCACGGAAGGAGCGTTAAGGGTGAGTGTGAAAAGTGTCACGTGATTTATCTGGACGGAGTGTGAGGCTCTCCGGAGCGAGAACGACAGCGAATCGCGCGGGTGATGGAAGAGGCTGGAAGCGGAGAGAAAATCGCGTAGATCATCGGCTAGGCGCTTATCGTAGGACAAAATGTCAGATGTAAATGTGCGGGATCGGGGAAAAAATAGGGGGAACGGGAAATCGGGGGTGCGTCGGCGGGGACGGGAGGGGGGAGGAAAAATATCCGATATATCGGTGAACCAAAGCCGGAAAATACTGTACTGAAATTGCGAAGGTTTTGAGAGGGTGCGAGCATTTGGGCGGGCCGCACCTGAAGCTAAAGTATCGACCGAAATAGTGTGTCGCGTTCTAGCGTACCTCAAACTCACTCGCGTTGTCTCTCTTTTCACTCTCTCGCTCATTCTCGCTGTCTCTTTTCCTCCGCACTTCCCTTTTTGCAGTCGGTGCTTCTGGCTGCTTCTCCCATTCTATCATGCGCTTCCTAACTGTTTGTCTCGCTGCACCTCCCACGTTTTCGCTCACTGCACTCCCCGTCTCTGTCTCTCTCTCGCTCGCTGTTCTTCTCGCAGGGTTTCATCTTGCACGAGCCTTTCTCTCGTTCTCTCTCCAAAGTTGGGTTCTCTCGCGCCGTTTTTCTCTTTCACTCTCCTCCCTTTCTTTTATTCCGGCGTTTCATCCCTTTTCCCTCTTGGCCGAATCCCTTTTCTCTGTCGCTGTTTTTCTTCCTGTGTTTTTCTTCCTCTCGATCCTTTTATCTTTCGCTCTCTCAAACTGTCAATGAATTTATCGATATTTCTATCGCCGCGCTCACTCGCTTGCCCGCTCCATTTGTTTTCATCTTTCCAACTCGCGGCTCTCTCTCTCTCTTTCGGTCTCGTGCTCTTGCTCCTTCTCCATTTCGTCCACTCCATCGATCTTCGTCTCTCCGTCAATTTTTCCGGTGCAGAGTCACCGGTGCATAAGCTACCGAGGCGGTTCCCCGTCTAATATTCGCAAACGCTCTCCATATCGCTGGCTTTGTTACCTCCAGCTCTCCGGAGTTGACTTTATCGCCCGGCGCATCCGGTCGCTACACAATTATCCGATAACCGAGAATTCGATGGCGGTTCGATCCCAATCCACTCGTGTAAAACACTGTCCCGGGGAAGGAAAGAGGGCGAGCCGTTTTTTATCGGAAATATCGAAATCCTCGATTTCTTCTAACGAAGCGAGAATTTACAGCTTCTCCTTGGCCCTTCGACGTTTCGTCATTGAACCAGCGATCGCCGAGTCCGAGTGTAATTAGCGCGTTAATTAACACGTTTCCTCCGTTCCCGAGGATTTTATCTCGGGGATAAACTAGTCCGGGGCGCAATTAGTGTATCGTGCGCTCTAATCTTCCAGTATCCCTTCTCGCTGTCCGCAAAGTTTGTCTGAAACGACCAGTTTCGATAATCCCGTAACGTTACCGGCTCCTCCAAGTGCGGAGTTGGCGCCCGGGCCGTGTTAACTTTTCCATAACACCGGCTGGAAACTCCCTTCGACGTTAATCCCCCACGTGCATCCTGGCCACGACCGCCATCCGCGAGGACGCACAGATTCATTGTTTTCAAGGATATTCTCGAGGAACGTGGTCGCGTTTGCCAACGGGAATTTCCGCTTGAAAAAGTGCCCTTCGCACGAGCTTCCTGGAGCGTCGCCAGGACGGGCCAAAAGTTGCCAAGGTTTTGCCCAAAAGTTGAGGTCGCGAATCACTGCGACGCGAATGCGCTGAGTCACCTAGACAAATATCTCTCTCAACCTCCTTCACTTTTTCAAACCGCAAATACCCTCGTGCGGGAACACTTTTCGAGCTTTTTCAACTTTTTCTCTCTTTCAAAGGAAACTTCATTCTTTTTCGCACGCAAAATAACGCGTTACGAGACTCAGAATCCTTTACATAAAATCCCAACAAGGAGCTCCTCTGCCCACCACATTTTCGACGACGACAAACCTCTAAATAAATGCATCGCAATGTTCTTGATGGCGAATTTCAATAGCAATCGTTTCAGAAAGATATTTAAGAGGTTCTCGAATAAAATGTTGATAAAAACCTCACAAAACTTCTTTCTCGTGATAAGAAACAAGATTTTGAATTCCACAGCAAACACACTCAGCTACCTTCCCCAGTTTTCTGTAAACTTTCCTCAAAATCTTAAATTCTGTATGGAAATTACGAAAATAATCCAAGTTCTGATAAATTTCATTCGACATTCTGTCAGATCGCCGCGTATCTAAATATTAATGAAAAAAAAACCTTCGACTGCGAGCTCCCGATCGGGGGTATCACAACACTTTTTATGCTGCAAGTGCGTTCGATGGCACACTCTAAATCCAAGTGTGTTATTGCTAACACACATTAAGTGTGTTCTGTACTTAGCGCCATAAGGAAACTATAGATTTTTAACACACCATAAAACGTGTAAAAAGTGACGACAAGAAATCTACAATTTGATTACGGCATTAAGTACAGAACACTTGGCAATAACACACTTGGATTTACAGTGCTCGAATCATTTTCCACCAATTAGAGACTTAGTGTAGAATAAAAGTTTTTCAAGTAGAGAATGTTGGAAGGGGAATGAGTACTCGAGGGACGAACGCCTGGAAAGTCGAAAGTGTCCAGCATCAGGAGCAGGTTCGTGTGTCGTCGGTTGATCGAACGAGTGAAGTGGACACGAGTAGTGTGCTTTTGCGGCGATGCTGGTTTTCTCTGCTCTCTTCGATCGTGAAGCTTTCGCGTTTGTTCGCATTTAGCCCTGCAGGGATCTCGGAAAAAATTCTCGTTTCACACGCTCCCGTTTTCCCAACCGACTCAAATTCACGTCTGTATCACTCGAGTGACATTGCGGAAAATTGAGCAACGCGAAACATCACTTCCCTCGAGGGTGGGTTTGTCCTCGCGTCACTGAGAATTAAGACGTGTCCGTGCCTCGTACAATCTCCTTCAAAACGCTCCATTCCCAATGAAATTCGTTCGCTGTTGCACTCATTTTCGAATCCAAAGCGCTCCAATTGAAACTTCCAGTGGTCGATTCAGCCCGGAAACTGGGTTACCGAATCGTTCTCCCTTCACAAGTACACACTCAGTCAAAAACATGCAGACTAATGGAAGCGACAAAAATCATTCACCATCCCTGCAAAAATGAAGAAAAAAACTTGAAAAAAATATGAAAACGTTTCCAGAAACGAAAAAAAAATAAATTTCTATTCAAATGTTTCGAAAAATCCGTCTCCTGGTGCGAAAGAATATATCGACTCACTGCTCCAAAGTCGTTTGACGTTTGAATGGTTCGTTTGTCAACTATTCAGATCAGTGTCCACTCAAAGGAACGTTGTCAGCAGCCGCAACCTGCTGAAGTCCAAACTTTTGTTGTCTCTCCGAATGGGTAAACAGGAAAACAAAATATTTTTGAAATATTCAAGTATTTTGTTTTTCTTTTTGTAACAAAATGTTGATCGTCTAATCAAGTTTGAATTTAGGGCACAAAAGTTTTCTTGTACCGTTGAAATTTGATGCCTGGACAAATAAATTTGGTTGATTCCATTCAAGAAAACATTATTTGAATGCATCAACAAGGTTCGGTCTTCGGTGTACGTAGACTGAGATCAATTTACACAGGTTTGGAGTGCGATGATTTTTGGCTCTGCACCGCTCAAAATTGCTGAATCGATGATAAGTTTGCGATCGCCGGAAGTGGATGGAGCAGGGGATGGCGCCGGAGGAGGAACTTCTCATCGGTTGGCTCGAGTTCTCAAGAGTTTCGTTACAAAATATTCTCCGCGCATTTTATAATCCGAGGAAGTAAGATCCCGAGGAACCTTGCGGGCGGTTTTCTGAGCCGATTAAACGTTAAGGGGAGGTGAAGGACGCGGCTGTGGAGCAGTCGAGAGCAAAGCGTTATTTCCGAGGACCGACTATTTCTTTTGTGTTCTGCGATGCTCACTGCGGAATGTCCTTGTCCCAAGGATTCTCTACTTCGACCGCATTGTGCAGACATACACGAAAACATCTACCACGCAATATTTTTATTTTCCTCAGGTATTATTGCTTCTCATTTTTATTCCTCGGAAATTAAATTCGCCCACGTCGAGGATTTTCACATGGCGGGTTTTACTGCCTTTCGTGGCGAGGGGCCTCGACATTTGTTAATCCAATTCCCAAGGACTCGCGACGGATCTACGACACCGCTATGGGGATACGAAATTATGGAAGTACGAAACTGTTCAGCCAAAATGATCGAAAATGAGTTTCAACGAACGACGATCCTTGAAACGTCCTGTGATCATGATTTCAATCAAAACCCCCACGAAATAGTGGCACGAATAAATCGCCGAAAACTGAAGACTCATTTTCGAAAGTAACGACGCAATTAACCGAGAATTTATAATTGGAAAACCAATTATTCAATTTAATTTTAGCAGGAATTAACTGAAGACTGGGATTGCAGCGAAGGATGCAGGGACCTTCGAATGCCGATAGTGCGAAATTCGAGCAATTTCCGAGCGGCAGCTCATAAAAGCTAAATAATTGTACACTCTAATACGTACGAATAAAGATACGAAGAAAGTAGCGAAGGTAAACGAGAGTAAAATATAATGGCGTGATCGTTGACACGCGAGTTTCTCATAAATATTCATCCGGTGGTTCGTCTCACGTAAGAAAGAGGACAAGAGCCGAGGACGTTGGTCTCGATATAGTGAGAAGAAAAAATAAAAACACAAAATAGGTGCAGTCGTGATGACGATAAAATAACATCCCTCTCGAGATTGCTAATTTTCGTGATGCCCCATTTTTTCTCCCGCGTCCACGAACCCGTGCACACGACGAATTCTGCCCTGCACGTGCAGCGGTGCGAATGTTTCATTTTTTCTTATCCCCCGCGATAAGAAAAACGTTTTTTACTTTATTCCCTTCGAGGAGTACGAAAGAGGCGAGGGGGTCGAGACGAGAGAAAGTTTCGCATTAAAGGACTGCGCTGCTATGCAGAACGCACATGGGGCGTTCGACTCCGGACGAGCTTGGCACTCGGAACGAACGTTCCGAGTCTCAAACGTCAAACTTTCAGCTACATTTCAACAATAATAATCATTTCAGAACGAAGCTCCACGAGGTTGAAAGCTCGCAGGATTTCGGAGCGAATTTCAGGCGTTCGTCGTTGTGTCTCAACAGCAGAATAATTTCGGTGAGAAAGGACGAGAAGGAGATTTAGTAAGGGTCGATTCGCGTGAAAACGTCCTGTGTATCAAGCAGCATAAATATTCATTCAAGAGCTTTTCTCTTCTAGGCGCACGCCAACTCCTGTCTCCCTAGACCCGACTCCAGTTCTCGGACGCGTATATCCGTAGCCTCCAGCCACTGAAATGTCTGCGTATATCGTTCATAAATTTCTGTCTACGTAAAAGTACACAGGAAATGCATGACGAAGTATGCAGCCGAAGTTCGCGAAGCAACGCGTGTAAAGTGCATAGAAATTCTCTAATGCAGTCCAATGTAAAAACAGGCGCAGAAGTCCCCCACGAGAGAGTATACAATTCTCTGTAGCAACACACACAAGACGTACAAATAAATGTGTGTGTGTGTGTGTGTTTCAGAGACTCCGCGATACTATTCTCGAGATCCAATGAAAGCCTCGAATTGGAGGGTTGCTTTACGCCTCCACGTAGCGAGTGCTCTCTCCTCCCTCGAATGTATACACGAGTCAATTACATGGGAAAATATACTCGGAGTGCACATGCGAGAATTTGGAGCTCGATCCCAACGGACTTATTTGCTTTATATTTATACCGTAATATCAATTATTGGGAGGCAAACATCGCGGATGGGGTTTGGGTCAAAAAATGAGATTCCGTTTTTTTAGGGCGGGGGGGGGGGGGGGGGGGGAGGGCGAGGGGTTTAGAAGAGTCGGTGGATTCTAAAATTTTGAGCAACTCTGTGGGGGTGGATTTCTGTATGTTCGGGCAGAAATGATTTCCAAAGGTCTCTTGACCTTTGAACTGTTTTTGGGACAATTTTGCTTGTGCTGGCAAACGATAAACTTGCACTTTAAGGCGACTGTATACGAGCTTGGATATTTTATGAGTTTCGTCGCTTCTGCAGCTTGCGTTAGCGAGATTTCGAGTCGAGAGACGCCCCGCTGATGCGTGGCCTAATTTAAGGACGAAAACGACTGACGTTATTCGTGCTGAAGACGAGACGAAATCTCGTTTGTTTTATTCAGAAATCTCGTTGATGGTCGGCGATTCTTCGATTTTAAATCACCGCAGTTTTCGGCCACTCAGACACACATCGTCGCTCGACCAATTTTTCCACGCCAATATTTACCTGCATAGAATCTCGCAGAGTTTCGGCGAAAAAGTTGAAAACTTTGTGCACCGAATCGAAGGATCGTTGATTCGTTGCTGCAAACTGGATTTTTTAAAATTCATGTTTGCACACTTCGTGGCTCATCGAGTGATTCGAATTCCTACCAAAAATCCGCGTCAACACAGTCTCGTTGATGGTTTCGTAAACAAAATTGAAATTTCACAAAACAAATTGGATCAACGGTTCGTCGTGTTCGAATGATTTGCTCAATAATCACTCGAAAATATTTTCATTCGTGTTTGACGATCGTTATGCGTTTGCATACATACACATGAAATAGTAAATAGTTTTGGCACACCTATTATGCAGAAATACATAGAAGATAAGAGGCCAAGAGGAGACATGTATGTGGGAGAGGGATTCTCGTTATCGACTTTGTCCAACGGAATTTCCTGGTGCTTCTTCAAGCTGTTCCTTCTATAATAACGCTCCGGGGGGTGTCTGAGATTACCGGGAACCTCTCATAATCGAGCACCTCTCGACCTCTCTCACGACAGTATCTACATTTTCCTTTCAGAGATACGACGACGAGGATGATGCACTGTGGCTGCGAAATATTTGTAGAGAAGAAAGTGCGGGACACAAAGCTGCGACGGTGGCAAACGAGGTTTTAGCGAATTTTCCGAAATTTGTCGCGAGGAAAGCTTGTTGGAGTTCAATTTCGACTCGTTTCCTGATCACGCATATTTTCGAAGTGTCAACAGTTCGATTCCACTTTGATGAAAATCTTGGAAACTCGTATCCGAGCTGCTGAAAAGACTTTGGAAGGCAAACGTTTTTTGAGACTCGATGAAACTTTGGTCGACCTCTGGAAATAACGTTGCTTTTGAAGCTCCTCCCACTTGCTGGGAAGTATCAATGTTGCGAGGATAAGAAAACACTTTTGTCTCGAGTTTCCTTTCAGAAGCACCTACACTCTCTCTCTCCCCCATTGATGGAAATACTTTTGCCTCGATCTCACGTTTTTAACACAACGCTCGAGATGACGGATTGATCTTCGACTCGGATTTTTGCTGCTTCGATGAATCCTCGAGCACGTTCTCTTCGCGATTAAAGTCTCGCGTTACATCGTTTCCCTGGGACTTTCCGCGAGGCAGAAAATGCGGGGTTTCTTCGCGAGAAACTCGAGGCAATTTTCGATCGATGTTGGCTTTGTAAGATTTACGATCTTCGACGATGAAAATTGTGTTTTCTTGCTCCTGCTGCGGAGGCGGATCGAATCTCGTAATAATATTGTTTTTGAGATTCTGCGAGTGGGAGCACGTCCCGATGTGGGACGGAACGAAAGCGAATAACTTCCTTTGACTTTTTTTTTTAAATCGCTGCACCTCGCTTCCGTGTACATTGCTCGAAAGGCTTTCCTCTATCGTTGGCTATTTTTGGTCACGAGTCGATGTTCGAAATCGCGCGAGCAATAAATCTCTCTTTTGATCGTGGGCCGCGGATCGCCACGAAGGGTGAAAACGTAGCCAACGTTTTCATCCTGATTCGGTCAAGGTTCAAAAGTACACGATCGAATGCTGGAATCGCTGTTACGGAGACTGATCGTTATCCTTGGGCTCTGGCTTCCTGGATTTGCATCGAGATTCCAATTCCTCGGGGCCGAAGCTTCCGATAGGATCAACACGCAATTCTCGCCCTCGGTGTTGCTCTGTCCCTATGGAAATTCTCGCCGACCCACACACGTTTCTCCTCTCCGACTGCAGCCTTTCATACTTTTTTTTATTTTAATCTGTCTTTCTCTCTGTCAATCCGAATGTTATTTTAATTCAAACGTCCTTATTGTCGTTCCTCGAGGATTTCGTGCTGGATTTTTCGCCCCTCGTTGTTTTTCGTAGCCTCCGAGTCCTCCGAGGTTCTAATTCAATTCCAATTTCGATGAGCTCATTTTCCATCGAATATCAATCAACGAGCTCCCCGCTGTGTCTTTGCGAATCTCAACGTCCTCGAGCTAATTGAATTTTCATCCTCAAATATTCCAATAAAATTCTATTTCGGTCTTAATTAAATTTTACCTCGCGACTCATTGTCGGACTTATTATGCCCCGACAAATAAAAACTCGTGAAAGACGGAGGAGAAGACGTGTGGGAATTACGGCTCTGAATATCCGACTCCTACTCGGGTATATTCATTGAATCATTTCATTTCGAGCCCTCGGAAAAGCCGCTCTTCAGAAACCTGCTTCTCGGAGAAGATGAAATTGATTATAATTCAAAAATAAACAGAGACGAAGTTGCTGCTTGAGGAGTAAGACAGTTCATGCACGATAAAATTCCCTTAAGAAAATCTTGAAATTTAGACAGAATTTAAATGGCTAGTCGACTGATGATACGCGTATCAAATTTTAAAGCGTTCGTGTCTTATACTATGCGTAAAAAATCGCTTATCCTTCCATACAACGAATAAACGCTTCTTACGAAGTTTATAAAAAACGTACACAATAATAACGAGGTATATAATGAAGGTTTGAGAAAAAATTCGAGACGATTGTCTACAAGTAATAAAGATAATATTACCTTAAAGATTGAACGAAATTGTTAATGAGCACTCGTTAACCTCACATTTGCTTATTTCGGTATTTTGTTTCTTCTTGGCTTGGCTCATTCCTGTCTTTTTATTAAAACTTTTTTCTTTATCCACTTCCCTTTGAGGTTTCCCTTCGCGCTCTCTAAAGCGATTTTTAATACAAAAGACCATACAGTATTTTGGTCAGGGACGAATGAAATTTGGGGCTCAGTCGGTGATCGATCCCCGCTTAATAAATGGCTTGTAATTTCATTCGCTAAAAGATAAATTGAAAAAATTTATTAAAAATTTCAATTTCAGAGTGATTATATCTTTAATTAGGAAGTAAAAATCGACCCAATTTAGACACTCATAAAACACGACCCTACGGGCACGATCTACCTTGAGGGGGAAGGAAACATAAACGCCTGCGCTGCAGCAAATTCGACTGCTCGGAAAACTTTCATCTCTTCAACTGTTTTTTTTTTTTTATGCCTGAAAAAGTGATCTTGATTTGACGGGCAAACCTGAAAATTCATGGAGCGCGGGATTCATAAACTTTTTTGAGGACAACAAAACTTTGCTTGGAGGCAAAAGCTCCGAAAAATTGTAATTAACACGAAGAATGTTCAAGCTTTTTCGGACTGGAAATAAAAATTCGACTTTCTTGTGTTTCCTTTTGTTTTTTCGATCCCAAGTTGGCCTTGTGCGATGATTGACGCTTCGCGACCAAATGACAAATTGAAGGATACACAAATTCAAAAACTCCGAAGATCGTTAGTCCTTGCTGATGAAATAGAATAAACTTTGCGAGTTGAGAGAAGAGTTTTTCGTAATACGGTAAGAGGAACAAAAACACCGAGAGAAAGAGAGAGAAGGGTGAGAGATTGATTGGTGGAAGTGGAATGGGCGACGAATGCAATGTAGCATCTCGTCGAAGCGAGGATTCGCCCTCGTCCTCCTCACCGAGCCTCGGAACTCGAATAAGAAATCTCGAAGAGTGTCATGTCGGAGAAATACCTCTGAAGGAGAGAGATCTTCTGATTCTGTCTAGACAATCCGGAGAACCCGATGAGGAAGTGCACAAAATCTCTGAAAACAAACACGCTCTAGAAAACGTTTTGTCCCAAGTAAAATATCTTCATCAATTTTTCTTCTTTCGTATCAGTATTGATAAAGGCAAAATACGAAGAAAAAAAACAATCGAAAAACGTTTTTCTCTTCTCAATGGAATTACTGACGAAAAATTTTCATATTATTTGGATCAAACTCCGAATTCATTTGACAGGTTGTTGATGAACTCGAAGACTGTAGTAAAAATCCAGGCTGAACGTACCAAAAAGTATTTTGAAATAATAATGGAGCGTTTCGAGAGCTCAAATTTCTCTAATTTTCGTTGTGATTTAACTATTCGTTGATAAAAATTGGACGAAATTGACTTTGGATCGTTCGAGTTTTCAAAGTTTTTCTGGACGATGCTGAAAAACGTTTTGGCAACGTTTGTTTCTCGTAATTAGTCGTAATTCGATGAGAATTTTAGTTTTTGAGAATAACGACGAAAAATGTTGCAGCCGAACGAATTGTCGGTGAGGAATCCACTGCTGTTAGTCCCACCGAATTTGGTGAGAACATCGAAATCGGTATTTCCATATTTCGGTACAAAATTGAGGCCGGACGCGCCGCCATTCACGCCAGAATCGTTGACGCGAATTGGTCAAGTAAATAGCGAGATGGTGGACGTAAACGAGGCGATTTGCGTGGAGAGAAATTTGGTGCCTCGATCGGTGATCGATGACTCTTGTTTCGTGAATATCGAGTTGCGTTCGACGGCCGACGAGGGCTCGCCGCCGGGCGTCACGCCAGTGGGCAAGCAAATAGAGGGAGAAAAAAATGGGATGGATTTGGAAGCGAAAATTAAAGAACCGGAAGTGAAAACGATCAACGTGACATCGACTCCACGAGCGAAAAGAACGTCCCCGAAAACCGAGCTGCCGGGCAATCTAATCGACGAGAGCATTGTACCGCTCGCCGCGGAATCAACGATCGGGGAAACCAACACGAGAGAAACTGGCCCGGAAATTGCGGGAGCTCCGCCGCTCGAGCAGGGACAGTGGCGCTTATTGCGCACCCTCTCAATTTACTCCAACAGAATTCAAATAGTCGTCTTCATAGCCAGTCTCGTTATTTGCATGATTCTCGTTATTTACGTCGTGCTTTGACTCTAACTGTTGTGTTTTTTCTTTTTATTCAATTGAATAATAAAGTTTTCAGTGAAGAAAAGGAGATCGATTGCACCGACGAATTTATTAAACGCTCGAGAGAGCGCAAGTTCGAGGTTATTCAGTTTCGATTGTTGCAGCTAACACTGAGGAAGGTCGAATGATTCCATCGGAAATGTACTACACGAATTCGATGAATGATGAAAATTTCTGTTTCCGATGGACCATAAAAATCGATCGAATCATCGTTCATTTCGTATTTTTGTGAAAAAGAGTCAAAATCCACCACAATTTTTAGAGCCTGAGGGATGTGCCAAAAGTTTATTAATTCTCTCTCGAAGCAGAGTTCCCCGTCCATTTGGAGTGTTGAAAGAGCTCACGGTGGAGCTGGTTTAAACGAGACGAGAATTTCAAAATAATCTGATTCCTGGAAAGCCCCTTTATTCGAGAGACTCGCCCTTTCATAATTCATGGAATCACTTGAATGAGAAAATTTCCAAAAACTTGAGAGAGTGTAAAGCGAGGGGATGATTTTCTGTGGTTTAAGATTTTTTAGAGCTCCGGAAATATTTAGAAAAAGTCAAACCCCCTCACGACCTTCCTCAACGCGACTGAGGATTGCGAACCAGGGGAATGGCTCGAGAAGAAAAGTGAGCGAGTGGGTCGAGCGGTATGAAGTGGGAGGGAAAAAACCACGGAAAAAATGAGGGGCCGGGGGGAGGTGGAGAAAAAAAATAAATAATGCACGAGTCAACAGGAGAAAAGAGAATTTATTGGAGGGACAATTCGACGAGGTGGAACCATAGAGAATGCTACGAAGCGCTCAGAAGAACAAAGACCGAGAGCAATCTCTCGGTTGAGGGGAAAGGAGACGGAAAAATGGAGCCAAAGTTTCCGGTCCAAAGAGCAGAACGAAATTCGGCGGTGGAGAAATGACTGGCAACCATCCAATTCTCCACTGTTTCAACCCCCCGCACCCTCAAATGTTTTTTACTCCGAGCATCCACTCGACTGCGAATCCCATGCACGTGAAAACAATTTGCAGAAAAATAAAAGCGAAAAAGCGGAAAAATCGATGAACAAAGTGGAGTCGGGTTGGCTTGGTTGCGTCCTTCGGACGAAGACGTGACAATTTTTTCCCATTCACAAATATTCTCAATTCCATTGGCTATTAGTTTTCGGAGATTTGATTAATTTATCAACATTTTTGTGGCCATTACAACTCGTAATCGATGAAGGACTGACAAGGATTCACAGCTGAATTAAAAAGATCGTTGGAATTGATTCGGTTCAATCGAATCGCAGCAATTATTCAAAATATGCTCATTTATTTCGGTCGGTTAATTTGAATAACCGAAAAGTCACCTTCTCGTTTAAGACTTTCCAAATATCGTATCGATATAATATTCTCCATTGTATCGATCACTGCCCGATTTAGCCGGTGGAGGAAAAAATAATTTCTTCCTCGTATTCTCGACAATTCTGTACTCCTATCGGTTCATTTTCATTTGAATAACGTGCTCAGCTCTCCAATCGTTTTAGATGATTCTTGGACGAGAAAAAGAAAGTACGAACTTGAAGGACGCGTTGTTATTACATCACTTCATTTCATAACTTTTATTCCAATTTCATCGGAGGTCAGCAAAATTTTCAAACATCGAACCATCGCCAAGAACTTTGTGAAAGATTCTCCATTTTTGTGGTAACCTCCCCAGAGAATCGGTACGAACCGATCGAAGAAGAAAGTGACAAAACTGAAGCGACTTGATAAAAAGAAAGAACCAAATAAAAATAATATTAGTTTAATCTCAAAAGGGAAAAATTGAACGTGAAAAGTTGAGCGTTGAAAGTTGGAGGTGCGAAATGGAATAGCACACGCGTGAAATCTCGTGATGGAATCGTGTTAAGGTACAAGCACCCCAGGGGTCGTGTGCCAGAACACATGGTACGAAAAAAAGGGAGTAAAGAGCAGCACGAAAATGTAGATGAAGGTTCGAATGCATCGCGTGCAGAAGCTTTTAAATATATAACACGAATTGAGAGGGTTATCCAGGTCTCATCCTCTGGCTGACTGGGGCTGCATTTTGGCCAAGGTCACGATCGCATCTACATGGAGATACGAAGCGGAGAAGGGGAAAAAGAAAGAGGAGGCGAGGGAGGCATTCTCTCGAGCCAATACTTAAACACCTTCGTGCCAAACCGGAAGTGCCCTAAGCGTGCCAAGAATAGAAACATCATCCCTAAATGGACGTGACAAGATTTCCTAATGGCTCTTTCTCGCTATTTTCCAATCGAGGTCAAATAATCCAGGTACGCTTTTTTACGACGCAGTTACCCGATTATTAAAAACCGATCCTGCATCGATTCCAAATTGACGTTCCTCGTAGTTTTCAACATCAATTGACCGCTGAAAAAAAAAACGCTTTGATGAGTTTTGCGAAACGATTTTCTAATCGACTTCGATGACAAATATCATTCCATCAACGACTGGACATTGAACTACGATCAATCTCATTCATGCCGTGAACAATTTCGTGATCAAATGGTTTTTCGAATGTAAGAAAAGCTGCCTTTTCAAGTAACTACGGATCTTTATCGTCGTTTCTATGGCTACTAAAGTCTTGAAGGGATTGGAACGACGAGGCAGCAACGTAGTACAGTAATTTACAGGTTTATTGCTCCAACACAATTTCCGGGGTAAATTGGCCACGGTAATTCAGTATGGAAAAGTGGATCTTCGAAACTGGAGGGGCTTTTAGTTTTAGAGACTGCGTCTAATATTTCAGGGATCGATATCCCGAGGCATGATGAATATTTTCAACAGTCTTTCAATACGAATTTCAATTCCCCCTCCCCGGCGAACATTCACTATCCCGTCGCGTCCTCGCTGTATCAATAGATCGATTTGTAATTTATTCGAGCCAATTTCCATTTAGCTTCTTGCGCTCCAAGAGCTTTCAATTCGATGGATATGCAATGTGCCACGAATTATATATGCATCGTTGCATTATTGAGATGAATTCCCAAATGTGTCGCTAATATTCATTTTATATGAACGTTGAGTCGTAACACTCTTGGATACGACGAACGTTCTACGTCCAATTGCGACCGAAAATAAGTCGAGGAGAAAAGATTGTTGAATCATCTCCTTATAGTGGGGAGCTCTCTCGATGGGCAAGGAAAGCGAGGATTTGTACTCGAGATTCTTGACGAATTCAGTCGCTTCGATTCGTTCTCATTTGAGGGTTTTTCTTCGACATTAACTGGATCCACGTTCCGATAATTCGACCTTTCATTTTTTCACTCCCTCGCACAGTCCGTCGCGCCGTTTATCCGCACGTTATGTGTTACGTGATCCATTATAGCCTTCCTGTGTTATACACCACTTTTGCATTCTGCTCCCTCTCCGGCTTCTCCGCTTCCTCCATTTTTCTCCGACTCCACACGATCGCTCAACAAATTTGTATGAATATATTATTATCTCGCTTCACCCCGAATCATTTACTGGAAAATGGGAAAGAGAAATGCAGAAAACGTTCGCTCAATATCGAGCCAAATTTCACCCTGAATCGCTTCTTTTCATCGAAAATTATTCATACGAGTAAAAAATGTGGAAATTTTTAATAAATTGCTCGATTCCATCGTTTCTTCTGGTAACAGGATTTTTGAGGAAATATTTCGCCATGAAAAAATGCTCGTGGAGAGAGTTTTGCAACAATTTTTTCACGTTGAGGAGGTTAAAAATTTTTTTACTGGTTCATTGATTTTTATGGATGAACTAATTGAAAAAATCGAATGGTTCGCGTCGGTTTTTTGAATTTTTGAACTCGAACATCGATAAAAATCAACGAACTTGAATTTTTTTCAATTTTTCAGAAATTATGATGAAAAACTTACTTTTTTCAAAAGTTTCGGCCGATTGTCGAGCTGCTGGAGTTGTTCTTCATTGAGCTGGGTCGAGGTTGTCGCGGGTCCTCCCGGATCCGAGATCTGATTGGCCTTGAATAGTTTTGACTGTTCGACGCGTTTCCGAAGGTTCTCAAGTGCTTTTGCCTCTTCGCGTTTACGGGAGGGTGGCCAATTCGGACCGGAAGTGTGAATGAAGCTGATGCATGGAAACTCCTGAGGGTCGAAAGCCAAAAGAGCGAAAAGTCATTTCGAATAATTCGTTTGTATTTTAAAAAATTTGAAAGCGAGAAAATTTCCGCGACTGGCACCGGGAGAAACAATCGAAGAGAAAAAGTTTATTAAACAATTGCTTATTTTCAGTTTGAATGGAACAAATTTAAATTCCTTTTCGAAGCCATTCATCGAGACTTTTTCCGCCTTGAAAGGGGGAAAACGTTTAAAAAGAAATTACATTCGATTGTTTCGAAATAAAGGAGAACCGCGTTGCTTTTATTCCGAAAGTCAACGTTATAGTTGCACGAGTAAGTTACGAGGCTGTAAATGTATCCGCGAGGGTTCGTTAGCTCAGAAAAAAGGATTTATCAAAAGAGAGAACGTAATGAGATTTTTCTTTTTTTTTTCAGTGCGAAAAAGCAATTAATTACTAACACGTGCTTGCTCCCTCAACGTGTACGTGTACACCGAGGCGTTATTTTTTTGCTCGAAAACTTCACAGCCCCACCATTCGACAGGTATCGAAGCACGAAGTTTTCGCGATTCCGCGTTGTCGATTTTTCAGCGTGTTTAAATTATTTGTGGTTAAAATAATAAAAAGTGTCAGATAAATAGTTTAAAGACGCTTCGAATTTCGACACAAAGGCGATAGTGTCAACTTTAGTCGAGAGAAAATTGTGAATTTCTCGTAAGATGGAAATTATTGAATTTCTTAACCTCAAATTTCTCAAAGAGGAACATTCTCTCAAAAGATCGACACTGCATTCCTAACCCTCAATTGAATTATTCCAATTACTTGCAGGTTCTCCGTGTCGAGATCCAATTTCAAAGAAAAGCAAAGAAATTTTGATGACACATGAACCCCGTGAACGTTGAACATCACGGAGGAGTTCGCATTCCAAGAAAATCGAGAACAGTGCGTCAAAAAAAAACACTCGAGCAGCACAACAAAAAGTTTTCTCAAGGTTTGTATTTACTTATTGAAGTATTTCGTTTACAGTGTGGTAAATAAAACAAATAAATTTTTCAAAGCCCTTTTTTATGACGAAGCTGTTACATCGACTTTCATATGCGCCCAGAAAAGTCTAATAAGCTCGTTCATGAAAAAGGAAATCACCTAAGGCGTAGCGAGGGGAAAAACGTCTCGAGTCTCTCGAGAAACTTGCGGCCCTTGAATGCTTGCACACACACACACACACTGCGGTATATGTACAAAAATGTCAACAGTTCTCTTTCGAACAACAAGATTAATATTTTTTTCTTTTCAATACAAAATAGGATGAATATTTCTTTGTTTACGTGGGTTCAGACGATGATGTCTCATTCACGTAAACACGTAAACATTCAAAGTCGAAAGTGAAAGTTTCGCTAATTGTTTTTTCCAACGATTTTTTCAAAGGAGCTCTCAATTCATTTTTTTTTTATCGTTCATTGCCGAGAATCGAGTTACGAATCGAAAATAGAAATTTGATTTCGAATTTTCGAAATGAAATAACCTTTTTTGGCCATACGTTCGAAAAACAAGTGCATGACGTTCGGATCCGCTCTAAATATTCATAAATTGTATGGAATTCGAAAAGAATTTGGTCGATTTTTAACTAGACAGAATCGTGAAGATCGAATATTAAAAATAAATAAGGGATTTCGTGGAAAAAGGCTTATTCCCACCTTTTGATGAAAATTTTGTTGATTGCTGTTTGTTACGTTAAATTCCGGATAATTAGCGACTTGACTTAATAATCGACGACTCGCGGTGCATCGATTACGATTTATAATTTCCTTTTGTATCGCGTAATCAATGAAATAGCTTTCGTCGTCATTATCATCGTGAGTCTGATTAGGCAGGAGTTCAGCGGTCTCCTCCGCGGACGCGACGACGCTCATTTCCCGAAGCTCCATCGCAGCGACTGAAGCTATCGAGAGACCAGCGAGTGCCTCGAACCCCCCGACGCAGCACGAGCTTATTTCCCGATTCCGGCTCCTGCACTCCCCCACCCCAGCACCCGCAAGTTCGGTTGCTTCGTTTCATCCCTTCCCCTTGATACCCCTTCAACCGTCACTCAATCTTGCTTATTCGCACATTTATATATAGTTGTCACGCCACGCCGCTTCAATGGTAAACAAAAAACTCGATCTTATCAAATAATAAATATGCACGTTTGTTGACTCTTTCCAAAATCCCTACAAATATTGTAACCGACCGTTTTGCAAAGCCAACAGGGAAAAGTTTAATAAACATTCAATACCAGTGAAATCCGCGAAATGATTATTGATGAAGAATATTTGTAACGATTTTATCAGTAGTATAACAGGGATAACAATGTCATTAAAACTTGTAAATACACACGGCAATTCAGACTGCAACAATGCGCTGCCGAAGAGTTATGGCTTCAAAATTGAGGTCGCAACGTATTTATTTGAAGGCACGTTCCAGTAATGAAAAATCTGTAGAATGAAAATAAACTTTATTCTATACTTACGAAAAACTTGTGCAAAATTTCTCGTGTTGATTCCTTTCAGTGGAGGGCATGGTTCTTTGATCGTTTATTTTGTATGTATTCGACTAATATCGAAAAAAATTTATTTCTATACCTGCTACAAAGCAGGTACAGAAATAAATTTTTCAATGCAGTACGAGAAAAACATCAAAAATATGCGGGAGATCGCAATCATCCCAATCGAGTGAAGTGCCGTGCTACGCGCGCTGCCGAACGGCAGAATTGTTAACTATGCTCCTCGTTTCGTTATCGACTGAGCTGTAAGTTGTAAAATATATAGTATATATAATTAGAATCATTGTAGCGCTGTTATCATTGTCGGCTTTTCAATGTTTTGATTTTCGATCCAGAGGAAAAACATGTGTTAAAATTTTTTCTAAACGCATTTTTTTATTAAAAATACAATAATGGTGCGAAATATTCTGCAGTTAACAGATAAAGCACAAAATGTGTGGCACATGTTGCACGGTACGATCATCCTTTATAAACCACCCAGAGAATATATGGCGCAA
This sequence comes from Venturia canescens, assembly GCF_019457755.1. Lineage (NCBI taxonomy): Eukaryota > Metazoa > Arthropoda > Insecta > Hymenoptera > Ichneumonidae > Venturia > Venturia canescens. Next base: position 9,307,292 of record NC_057425.1, read on the forward strand.
ACTCTTCACACGGTTAAAGTTCATTTATGCAGAGGTTAGTCGTTTTCCGAAAATCGATCATAAATTTACTAATCAATAATCACAGATTATTTAAAATCCACATTTCATGGTTCAGGTTAATCAACATTTATTAGCGATCACTGACTTTTTCACTAAAAAATTAATTGTATTGTTCCTTTTAAAATTGCTTATGCTCAAATAAATTTTTCAATCAAGATTTGAATACAAATTTAAAACAACGTCCACCGAGGGATCATGTATTTATTGAGGGTCCAACGAATAAAGAAATGACAGTCACAGTTGGACCTAGTTGGGCTGACCATCCTCTGTTGACGGGTCCTCGTTATCGAATCGAAGACGTTAAAATGTTAGTGGCAAATTGGTTGCATTTTGATATGTCTGGTATCCTTGTTGTTGGTATCGGAAAGGGTACCAGAACTGCTCGTGCAATCAGAGATGCTAAACATGCAAGGTTCTACAGAGTTAAAGGCATTCTGGGACAAGCCACCGACAATTATTTCATCAATGGCAAAATTGCAGAAAAAACAACTTACAATCATGTGCATCGACATCATATTGATATGATCTGCGCTGCTATGCAATCTTCTCACCAAAAGGAAATGTTCAAGTGAGCTCAATTTTTTTACACTGATTAATTTCAACAGATATTTACTTCATCAACCATTTGCTTCTCAAGGTCTGTACAGTTGACTCGGAAACAAAACTAACTGCCAATTAAAATAAAACTTTTTTTCAATTAATAACCTATTAATCTATGTGGTGTTCTTGAAAAGAAAATAAATTAAACGTATGGATAGTTATAGTGAAAATGAAAGAAATTCATTGCGTTAAAATAGTGTTTTTATTTTTTCCAGAATATGCGGCGTTCCACTGCAAAGTCAAGCAGCTTATGACTTAGCAGTTCAAGGTCCAATAAGGCCAGCTGATAACAAAGTCCCAATGGTATATTCTATAAAGTGTGTTGACTTCAAACCTCCGGAATTCACTCTCGAAATTGTCTGTACGAACGAAGACCACATGTTTTTGAAAAGCTTAGTTCACCACCTTGGAATGGAAGTACGAAGTACAGCGACGTGTACTCTCATTCAGTGTGTACGATTTGGTATTTTTAATTTGGAGCACGCTCTTCTCAAGAAACAATGGGATCTTCGATGCATAACGGACAATATGGCGAGAGTATTGAAACTACTTAAACAAAATAAATTCATGACGCATCAACAAGACCCCATACTGAAAGAATACTTTAGCGAGGAACAAATAGAATCCCAGAAAATTCCACAGATTGAGACTCAAGCTAAATGAAATTGTACAGAAAAACGAATTATGTCTATAAATAATTGCTCTTTGTATCCTCTTGTTTTCGAGTCGATTTGAAGTGTCCCAACAAATGTTCGATCGTTCAGTTTGGTCAAGAAAAAAAGAACGGTGAATAAGTTCTGAAAGAACTTGAATATGCAGTTTTATAATCTGAGGAATTAAGAAATGGTATTAAATCTGTAAAATATTATTTTAAAATTAAAAACAAATTTTCGTTGTTTTCCAATAATTTTTATACGATTTTTCATTCATTTACAGTTGAAAAATTGGCACAATTGCACTTGCGATTTAGTAAGAATCGATATTGGAATCATTGTGCTGGGAGGAAAATTTTCAGTCATCGATTTTGTCAAATCGGTAACAAATATTATAATTACTCAATGAGATTAAATCCATATAGAATTTGACTAAATTGTGAATGTCTTTCTCACTCAATTGGAATACAATTTTTATTAATATGCCAATTAACTAAAAATTCTTGTATCAATGTCTGAAAATGATAACGAGGTTTCCAAAATATTATAGTTTCATTTTCAAGACTGAAAAAAATAATATTTCTCAAAAATCAAAATGAAAACTGCACACTAGAAAAAATAGCATTTACTCTATAAACAACGTATATTAAACCTAAAACATGATTATGGAATAGGAAACAATTTGATTGGCGTGTTCCATATCCGATCAATATAAAATGACAAAGTACCTTGAAAACGCTTGAATTTTTGTATTTACAATCAATTGACTGCGGGAAAAGTCAAGATTTCAATTTTTTTTCTGCCTGGCACGTGAAATTACTGGTACGGTATTGTTCAGGTATATTATCATCATCACTGCTTGATTCTCTTTTATCGAAACAATGTGCGCGTTTTCTGTTCCGTCCACTGGTCAATTTCCGAGAATTATCATCAGTTTTTTTACTACTTTGACTAGAAATATTCGTTGTTTCCGTACCGTCGAAGATCAGAGTTTCGGAATTTTTATTCTCATTCGTACGGTCGAGATTTCTCATCTTTTCCGATGAGTTTCCGCCCCTCGACTCTACCTCTGATTCTCGAATTTCTGTTATTTCTACACCTGATTTTTTCTTTCTCATGTCCACTTTTTGTCTCCTGTCCTTCGTCGTCCCTTCGCGACCCTCAAATTTTCGTCTATCCGAACTGTCGTAACGGTCCCTCGATCTTTGATCACTGCGCTCAAGATCTCGACTTCTACTTCGTCGCTTTTTATGAGAAAAATCTGAACTTTCGAACTTTTCTTCTCTCGTTTGATTCCCGCGGAGCTTCGAACGATTCGGCCATTGCTGCATTTTCATGCTTTTTGCTATCACGCGTTTCTGATGGTCCAGTTGCGGAAACAAATCTGTAATTTATTTTTTTCCATTTTTATAACAATTTGAAAATTTATGTTCGCAATTTATGTACTCGCAAGAAGTTTTTCAATTTAAATTCATTCAAAAATATTCCAAGAACGATTTAGTTCGAAATATTATTGGAATAATTTTTCTTATTGTTTTGAAATTCTCGTGTATTTCGAGCTTTGCATTTGTTCTATCAAAAATACGAGATAATAGATCGTCATCCCTTCTTTTTTTTTCTACCTTGTGATTTTTCGAGGGCTTCTTTCGCCGAATTCATCTCCGCTTCTTGAATGCTGTGTCCAGAAGCTTTTGCCAGACGTTTTCCTTGAAAATAAACAGCGACCGTGTAAACTCGCGTATTGGTTGGACCTTTGCACTCGATAACTCTGAAAATAAAGAAAATTGAATTTACGATCAAACTTCGAGCCTGTGAGGTTTCAAGTATGAATGAATTCTAATTGATTTTTGGTTATTTTTCGGTTAAAATCGCTGCTCACTTGTAGACCGGGATATCGGGTTCTCCTCCATCCATAGTTCTCAGGGTCAAACAGCATTGTTGCAATTTGCTCTTCGGATCGTTCCAGTCTTGATTCATAATAAAGTCTTGCAAACGTGGGAAGAAACAAACATCGCAGAAGACTTTACAATATTCCAAGCCTTTGTCGACGTACAGCGCGCCCAAAAAAGCTTCCAGCAAATCCGCACGATCTTTCGTCTTCAATTCAGCTTTAGGATTTCCGTAAAGAGCGTACTGAGTCATTCCCAAATCGTCGCAAACGACGGCTTGAGTTTTGTTGTTGACGAGAGAACTCCGCAAAAGCTGTGTACAAAAATCCTCAATTGAAACGATGAGAAACAAAATTGCTTCAGAAAAAATATTGTGCACTCCTTCTCTTACCGACAAATGGCCCTCGTGATGCTCGGGAAAAAATTTGTACAAATATTCAGAAACGATCAATTGTAGCACCGTGTCTCCGAGAAATTCAAGCCTCTGATTCGAACCCAAGGTCAAATTCGTGTAGCCGATACTTCGATCCGTAAAAGCTCGAGCCAGCAATCTTATGTGCGTAAATTCTATACCAATTGAATCTTCGAATTTTGTCAATTTCTGAAAAAAAAACGACAAATTTTGATGCAGAAATTGAACAAATTGGTACAGCATTAAGTGATCTTTCCAAATGTAAAAAATGGAATCTAAGAAAATCATATTTGCACGAAAGTAAGATTTCCAAGAGTCAAGATCATAAATTTAGAGCATTCAAATAAAAATTGATCGTTAAAAACCTACCTGTAAGAGTTCGAAGCTTGGTATCCACTGTCTATCACCAGTGGGTTCTTGTTCTTGTAGAGGATGCCTAGGATAATTGACCCAGACTTTATAAAGTTCGACTTCATCTTTGAAGAGGGTTGACCCAAATACGTGATCGCCGACATTGATGCCGCCATCGAGGAACAAGGATCCCATGAGAGCTTCGAAGCAATTGGCCATGGCATGACGTAACTCGAGATCGTGGCAGAGATCACTGCCATGTGCATAAAGCATGTATTGTTCGAGGTTCAATTTTTTAGCAAGAACAGCCAAATGTTGATTTTGAACAATGGCAGCTCGATAAGTGGCTAACCCGCCTTCTTCGAGGTCAGGAAACATGTGGAAAAGGTGTATGGAGGTGAGAAACTCAACGACAGCATCACCTAAAAATTCTAATCTCTCGTTGTGCGCGATTGACGATTCGGTCTCTCTCCGAGCGCCGAATCTCGACATGATATTTATGAGGGTATTGATCCCTCGCTTCCTCGTGTTCATATAATGAATTCTACGATCACCGTACTCAGGTTGACGTATTCCACAATTGGTCAATGAATTTCTCGCGTGATCAGGATTCGTGCCGAAATTTTCGCGATAACTCGGATGCGTCAGTGCCAATTGCAAGAGATAACGATTTTGAAATTTGTAGTTGAGCGTTTTCTCCAAATTGTCCAACGATTTGTGGAATCGCAGATGACACACCAGCACGGGAATCAACATCGCGTGCTGCACGATGTCACACATTATTCCTGTTCTGTAAAAACCCTCCGAGCTCACGTCCACCGTTACGTCCCTCTTCATTTTACTCTGCGTACGTAATTCTTGTAATTTGTTTTCTTTCGCCTCCAGTTTACGCTTGTCCTCGAAACTTGGCTTTGGCATATTTGCCAATAAATGACGAAACTTCACATAGTCCCTCCAGGCTTTTTGGTAACTAGAATAATTCATCACTAAATTAAACAAAGTATTTCTATTTGACTATATGATAATTGCAATGAGCAGAAAAGTTCTGTTTTTGACTTGGAAATTAAAAAATAGAGAGCCGCGTTATATTTGTGACTAAATTTGAATATGGTCGATCGTAATCGTTAAACGTACTCTGCATTGCCGGCGTAACTGAGCTGCGGTGGCCGAATGCCAAAATGCACGATTTCGGGATAAGCAAGAACACCGGGTGGTTGATCGGTTTGATCGCGATCCAATTGATCGACTCGAACGCTGCACGGTTTTTTCCCAGGATAAGTAACAACCATGCCTTTGACTTCGTCCGCAAAATTTTGCCACTGATATTGTGGCATTTCTACGAGTCTCGGAAGGTCCTCGGGTTCGATCAATAACGTACTGCTTTTTATCAAATAATTCAGCACTTCGTTCATCGAGAGTATTTCTTGGCCTTTGTCCGGTAAATCTCTCACGAATCTAGGCATGAAATGAAACTGCCCGCATCCAGAATTGTCCTGGGCAGCGTGGAGATCGAAATCAACGAGCTCCAGAATTTCTTTGAAAAGATAATCCTCTGGGAACAAAACAAAAAGTGAAGAAAATTCAATGTTTGTATGTCTGAATGTTGTTTCATCGTTTTCAAAGTGGTTGATTCGTTTTTAGATTGTTAAAACTAAAATGAATAGGGCAAAAAATTAATTGGATAAAATACTTACGAAAATAATCGAGTTCTTGTATCGTAAAGTTTTCAGGCAACTTTTCCTCGATGTAAAGAATAGTGTATTCGATATTAAACCGAATAACTTTGCACGTGGGTAATTTGACGAGTGGAAAATGAGAGAGCATAGAAAATCCTTCGAATATGAATTCGTGCTCGTCGTGTTTTATGATCGTAGGAGTTTTGGTGAGAAAATTTGTAGGAGGGCTGATAGTGATTCTGTAATGGTGTAACTTGTCAGCGTTATTGGAATTGAGATCGCAACGATTGACGACACTCTCGCCGGCGTAAATTCCATGTCGAATTCCGGATCTCCGTGATTTTGCGCTACATCGACAAAGAGGTCCATCATTCATTTCTCCAGGATCGTTGAACCACATTTCTGGATGTAATCTCTGCGGATGTTGTTTTTTGGCCATTAATTCTTCCATCGTTCGATCGTCCTCGTCCATTGAACTGTCGCTGTCTGATGAACTACTGCATGCTTCTGATTTGTGTCGACACAAACGGGCTCTTGTTTTCCTTGGTGGTGGCTCATAAGGGGGCTAGAAATATTTTTTATTTAAAATAATTACTTAACGACTCTCCTTCAATTTTTTAAAATGTAGCAGACAAAAATTGTTCATCGTACTAAAAAATATACATGACTTCCGGCATGGAAGTTTATCGTTGTTTACTTATTCAGAACGAAATTTTGAATAGAAAAGTCTAACAATGTGCTTTTTTTGTCAGACTCTTTCTCAGTGAGATATCATATGTAGCACGGTGAAAATATTCTCTTTCAACGTGGTTGTTTTTTTACTTACTTGACTTGCCCTTGCAACAGCAGCTCGATCGAGTAGTAAATGTTTAAAAATAGTGCAAAGTTCCCTCAATTTAGCGGTGCTTCTCATAATTCTAGGATTATTTTCATCCCTCGTATAATAAAGATCAGCCGGAGCAGTCCTGGTCCAAACTTTTTTCTCGTTTTCGATAATTTCATCAGTTCCAATAGCACTTAATTCATTCAATTTTCTTTCCATATCTTTGCTAGTAGCGCAATAATGTCGACGATATTTTTCCAAAAGAATTTCTCTTTCAGTGAGAATTTTGGGTTTTGCAATAACTGGAGCCGGAGGAAGAGAGTTCTTTGAAGTGTGAGAATCCTGGGACTTGGATCTTCTTCGAGGTTTGCTCCGTTCTCGCGATCTTCCTGTACTCAAAGAAGATCTTGGGGACACGTGTAAGTCTCTATGACTTTTGCGACCTGCATCTCCTATATCAGGCCCATAATCTCGGGGAGTCGAACGATTTTTACTGTATCTGTCACGTTCACGTGGTCTATGTCGATCGTCCTCGTGCCTCGGAGGATCGTAACGGGATCTTGAAGACCGAGAATTGTACTCAGGGCTTCTAGAATGCTTTCTACTCGGATGACGATCCCTGGAAGATTTTTTATCCATCCATCTCCAGTCAGATTTTCTCTCGTTGGACTCATTTCTACGCCTGATCTTTTTCTCAGGACCACGACCTTTTTCCGACTCAGGCCATGAACTCTCTATCGATTCTTGCGATCGCCAGCTTGCAGAATTCCCACTGTCTCCCCAGTCAGAGCTCCCTGACATCCGATACACTGTTCTTGATTCCCAGTCGCAGTTTCCAGGCCCAGGTGCATTCTGCCCATATACAGGATAATAGTTCTCCGAACATTGCACTGGAAGAGCATTTTGGTAAGGAAACTGTGGATAAGGAACAGACAACATTGGGGAATAAGAAACTTCACTGGAATTATAAGGAGGAACAGAATTTACAGACTTTCCATCAGTCAAACTTGGTGGAGGGACTGTAAAGCTCGGAGGAGGCTGGCTTAAATTTGGAGGAGGGAAATTGGGGGGTGGGATTGTGTAGTATCCTGGTGGTTGGGGAGGTGCAGAGTTCCAAGATACTCCAAATTGATTGTAATTTGGTGGTGGGTTTGCCATTTTTTTTCAATTCCTGAAAAATATTACATTTTTTTATAACACTCTTGTTGAAAAATAATCATGGAACTTGAAACTGAAAAACCTTTTGAATACCTCAAAAATACAAAAATAAGTAGTTTTTCGTCTGCAGGGATGTGTTTTTAGGTTAAGTACGTAAATGCATAATTCCTTTTGCCATATTTTCACTGTTGAACGATCGAGATTTTTTTATGATTAAACATTTTTGAAACGATAAAATTAATTGTTACACACGATTTTTTTGACACAGTGCACTTCATCATCAGTAGCAGCTGATTGTTATAACAATAATAATCCACCCAACATTGTCACGTAAGTCGCCTGGCGGGGAATCGTAGAACGAATAATTTTTCCGGAAACACCTGATCAACGCCATTGGATTTTATTTGAAAAAAAAATGATAAATCGGCTCGATCCTTAAAATAATTTTCGCTGTTTATTGTGGACAAAGGATATGGTTTTTCATTGGAAAACAACAGTTTATCATTTTGATATGTCATAATTGTTGCAGGAAATCGGGGAAATGAATCATTTTAATGGCGCGTTTTAGAACTGCTGTTTCAGAATAATTGCAATTTTTGGATTTTGCCAGAGACAGTCACGTGCAATGACGGAGCAGATCATATTTAGCAACAAAAAAGAGAAATCATCGTGTACCGAGGCAAATTCTATACCGGGAGAAAAAGTAAAAACCTTTGGAAAATTTTTATAAATTTTAGTGGCAGACTGTGAGTGAAACAGTAGCCATATTGAAGAAGAAAAGCGAGTGGCGCGGGACTATGGGCGTTCCTTCGGTGTCGTCTGCAATGTGTCAAATGGCTCCGTCAAGTCATCCAGTGTTGCAGCGAAAAAAGAAAATATCAGCAGGCAGCCGAGTGACGTTTGACGGAGACAGAAAACAAACGCCAAGAAATATTTTAATCTAAGCACACTTGCTCAATAAACGGTCAGTCAGCATTTGACTTTTTTACATGGAACACGAATAAACTTGTCAAGTTTTCACCCGCGGACAAAAGCGTCATATAAATCACGGGGATTCTTCTTTTTTAAAAAATATTCCAATGGTTACTCGCGGTGAAAGAATAATCCTCGAATGAACGAAGCCATAAAATTTATGAAATTTAAAGCATCGCCAAAAAACGACAGTCCTCGAAGTTCTCTTTATGTCAAGTTAGAGGTTAAGACAGAGACGACCCGTCTAGAAAATCGTGTCTTTCAGAGCGCGATTTTAATTGATTCATTGTTCCTACGTGACAAAACATCATCGCGCCTGAGGATGTGATTAATCATGAAAACATTGTGGAAATATGTGAAAAGTGACGAATCAACGACGAGCGAGTTTCGAAGAGAGGAAATATCCTTGATACATTAATGACAGTTGATAAACTGTTAAAGTACATTGAAAAAAAATCTTTTTCTATTGAAACTCCAAAAGCTCTTTGTTGTTGAACATCGAAAATTGATCCGTTGGTAATCGATAGAAGTCGATATCGAAAAACTCGTAATTAAAAGATTTAAATGGAGTATTAAATTACTAAAAATTTGAATCAATAAAAACTCGTGCAACAAAGAACGGCCAGTTGTATACTAAAATTACAAAAAAAAAATCGTGCGCAGTGACTAAATAATTTTGATTCCAAAAAATCATCATTGTAATATCCAAAATAACGCAGAAAATTTATGAAAATGTCAGGAAATAATACAACCATGGTTGGAGCCCCAAGAAGTGGAAACACAGCAAACAGAAATTCGCAAAGATCCACACTTTTGAAAGTAGTGATTTTGGGTGATGGCGGAGTTGGCAAATCTTGCCTCATGAATCGATTTGTTTCTAATCACTTTGAAGAATATAGTTTGCACACTATAGGTGTTGAATTTTTGAACAAGGATATTGAAATCAATGGCGAGGCCTACACTCTCCAAATTTGGGACACCGCTGGACAGGAAAGATTCAAAACTCTCAGAACTCCCTTCTATCGCGGCTCAGACATTTGCCTGCTCACTTACGCTGTCGACGACAGAACAAGCTTTAGAAATTTGGCACTTTGGAGAACAGAATTTCTTTATTATGCTGACGTTCAAGAAGGATCCACATTTCCATTTATTGTTGTGGGAAACAAAGTACGTTAGTTAGTCAAATATCTCAAATTCTAATTCATTTTATTATTAACAATTATTGAATTTTTTCATATGGAATACTCCAAATTATCATCGTTGAAAATTAAAAAATATAAAAAGAAAAACTTACAAGTGCAACTACTGAATGATAAAATCTGGAAACTAATTTCCGCAGGTGGATGTAGCTGAATCAGAGAAGCAAATTTCAACAGAAGAAGCAAGAGCTTGGTGCGCGGAGAATGGAGATCCTCCGTTAGTGGAAACATCAGCGAAGAATGCAACAAATGTAGAAGCAGCATTTGGAGCAGCAGTGGCGGCTTGGGCACGTTTGGAAGCAAGATTAGAACGTCCACTGGTCGAGGACACGGTTGATTTATCAAAACAACAATCGCCCCATCGTTCGAGCTGTTGCATGCCGATTTCAGGGGCTGAGTAGGTTTTTTCTTGCCAGATTGTATATTCATATGATATACATGTATGAAAACATATATATGAAATATAAATGGATATTTATATTTCATAATATTTACAGTTAAATATAGCAATTTTTACCGCCGAAAATATTCAAAGTTTGCATGCATGAAACGAACAAAAGTATTTTATCTCTGCTCGCACGTATTGAGAGCTTGTGTGGAAAATTTCAATTAAGACTGCGATGGAAGTGATGTTGTATTCTTTTTTTGTTTGTGGCGAACCAAAGTTTTTTCAAACAGCTATTTTCGTGTTATCTTGAGAGAAAGGAAAGAATGAGAGTAGAGAGATTGGTACATGTTTGGAATTGTAGATATAGAAGAACTGGAAGTGGGCTCGTTGAATTATCTTGGGAAATAGGATTTCAAAACTCTTTAAATATTACATAAAAATTATTTCCATCATCCCATGGTTTTCAACACTGGAAAAGTTGAAAACTCATTGGCTCTAGTTTACAATAATTTTAGCACATTCTGTCAAAACTCTAGCCCTTTCTGTTGTCAATAGAAAATGGAGAGGAATATAAAAATATATTGAAAAAATGGTAAAGGTGATGTCCATGAATCAACGAGTCCATCTCTGATCGAAAGTGTTTTTTTTTATTGAATTGATAATCTTAAGGGCTTTTTATGATCTCCCTGATAATCTATCAGGTGAAGATTATTTATGTATTATTTCATTTTGAATTGCAATGAATTGACGTTATAGGAATGATATCGACTGATCAATGTGCGTTCACAATAATTTATTCTCAAGCACAATCTCTATTATTATTTCCACTGAGACTAAAATTCTAAAAATCTAAAGTCTTATACGCAGCCTAAATTTTGTGTTTTCTAGGTCTAACAAAATAATTTGATGGAAACGAAAAGCAAACTAAAACAAAAAATCACTCCGATCAACGCAACGATTCGTTAATTCTTAAATCAACCATATTTCCCCCCAAACCCTCAAAAATGATTGCCCAGTTACACGAAACAAATAGGAAAGAGAAAGAGCGCCATATTGGACTATTTTATAATAATTGTATAGCAATCGTAATATTTTAAGATTTAATATGTGAAATGAGAGAGAAAGAGAGGGAAAAGAGAAAAGTGATTTTTTCGCTAATTGTACATTAACGGATCTCAGCGATAATTAAATCGAAGTACACTGCTTGCGAAATAATGGGAAATCAGAGCAAAAATTCTTCAGACCAGAGTCGTCACGTCGACTCGAAAAATAAAAAATTGGCAGCAATCTATCGTCAAAAAGTGTACCGTACTCTGTGCAGCTCCTGAGGTTTTCGCAGTATTGAAAAATATATAAATATATATTGATATATAACTGGTAACACCATTGGCTTGTGATAAAATTAGTTTTCATCGTGATTCGCTTGATTACGGTTCATAGACGCGAATGACCTACGTTTTGGTAATAAATATAAAAAAATATATAAATATTATTATTATATAAATAAATATATAGCTTTGTCACGTGAAAAATCGCCTTATCCTCACAGCAAGAGCTGTGAGGCTGAGAGCAGTATATTTTCTTTTTTCATTGCTTGCAAGTCTTTCGTTAAATATTTGGCATCCGTCCCTCGGTGCAGTACACGGATTTACGAACGATTTATTCTATGTAACCATCTTACATTGCAAAGAACTTAAAATTTTCCCGCGTACTCCCGACACTGCTCTCAGAAAAAAAAAACAAAAACAAAATGATGGAGAAAGAAGTGTATGCAGTGTTAATTTTAGCATAAGCGTTCTCGACGAACCGAAATATTTACATTGAAGCAAACGCGTCTCTGTCGCAGAGTTGGGTATCTTTTTTAATATTTTAGAGTCAATCTTTAATTCACTGACTAATTATTTGTCGACGGCGATTGCATAGTCCGGTTTTTATCCCAGTTTTATCTTCATTGATCTCGTTTCCAATCGATCGTGTGATGAAGTATTTCACGTGGTTAATCAATCTGACGAGATTTCAATTGGAATAAAATGAGCAAGAAAAAAGTCAATCTTCGAAGTAGCGAAATGTTTATTTATCGAGAAATTCACCACGCTCAACTCTGCGTTTCAAATCTTCGTACGGAGTTCGTAATTTACGTTACGAAGTGAAAAATGTGTTTATTCAAATTCCATCGATTTCTACGTTAGCCAGCGAACGATCTAATTTAAATGGTGCTTTTTTGTACGATTTATCGCAAACCTAAGAATATTTAGACCTTGCAGAGCGCTGCAGCATAACGTGTAGAAAGAAAAAATATTTCCATTATAAAAGAATTCATATCATCACGAAACAAATGAAGAAACGAATAAAAATCATCACAGAGAAATCCCTCGTTTCCTTCTCATCGATTGTAAAATATATGGGAAAAATGATAAATTTCATACACAATATATATTTTGGAACATTTGGGAGATAATCGTGAGAGGAAAATGATCAAGATTGCTCAAAATAAACGATATTCCACGATACCGCCGAATGGGCGTCGTCTCTATTTAAGAAATATCGGTGTCATAGAATCGGAAGAATTTTTGTAATCGAATCAGAGCGAAAGGAAATAATAAAAATGCGATAATGCAAAAAAAATCGATAGTTCACAATTTTATCGATTACTCCAGCCAAACTAATCGCGCGAATGAATCAATAAGTTTTCCTGGCATGTTTACAGAGGAAAAGAAATAATACATTGTATTGTAAACGATGTGTCTATGCCTTAAGGATTTTTGTAACGATGTCTCGTCGAGGTACTTCCAGGAAAATAAATAAAAGGTTGACACTCTGCTGGGGTTGACGCAAAAAAAAATTATATTATCATATGTCAACACGTGGAGACAGATTTTTCAACAATTTCCATAGATATGCCCTGAAGATGAAGCAAAAATACTCGAGTTATCCTGTCTCGACGAGCATGAAATCGTATTAACAATAATAATTTATTTATCTTTTATAGTAGTTCGTAAAATCTACAAGTTGAACTTTTTTTCTACAATTTTTTACATCTGGATTTTTATTCAGTTTCAGTTATCATTTCATTTTCATTTTTACACGAAGAGCACCCCTCGAATTTTCGTTTGGAAATAAGATGAATAAAAAAGAAGCGAATTGCGGGCTATAAAAAATGATTAGGGTTCGATTAAATATTCAAAATTAATGATCGATGTGAAACATTAGTAACAAAAAGAAAATGATTATCATATTTAATGAATCGAAGAAGTTTGCAAAACCACATTTTTCTGTGATTTAGAAATTTTTTCTCTTGTCATACAATCAGATCGCAAATCACATTCCGTTCGTGGCATAGACGAAAAATATCTATTTTGCAAATTCTCCGATAGACGTGCGTTCGGTACTAATCTATTCGAGCGAATAGTCAACAATATTTACAAATCCCAAGGTTTGGAGTCGGTACAATTATTTTTCAACAAGATTCATGTCTGCATGAATTGATCAACTTTCGCAAATAGAAATCTTGCACTTTTTTCAACCAATTTTTCTTTAGGATCGTACTGCAAGAAATAGAATTCATCTCGCAAAGCAATGTGCTTTTTTATTCGTCCGTATAAGCAACGCGCTTTGGAAAATAGCTCGAGAACGATGATGAAAGATCAAGTTCCTTGGATGCTTATAAATAATTGGTAAAAGTCGAGCGTTTCGATAACGAAATTTTTGAATATTTGAGTCAACGTTTTTTTCCTTCAATATCCGATCGAAGTGCTAAATCAACGCTCATGTGCTGATGCAAGATGATCACAGATCGTAGAGCGTAATTATGAATAGAAAAAGTATTTTCTATTTTTATTTTCATGTAAGAAAAAATACACAATCCTCAGAAATATGTTCGAGCGAACAGTGATTTGGCACTTCCATCAAGTCGAATGTCAAATGTCAACTCAAAACTGTTTTCTCATATCAATGAGATTTTAGTACCTCACCCAATGGACCAACTTCGTACACTCAATTAAATTCAATCCTTGGAAGTCACTTAAGTTTCCTGCCTGCAGTTTTTTCAAGTATAAAATAATTATATTTTTGTTTACGACGTTGAAGTTTGCGTCGTTGCAGTGCAACGAAATTTCTTCGTTTTGTAAATGTCGCTCATGATTTTATTACAGATTTAAGTGTTTGTCTTTTTTCGAATTGAAAGGAAAATAAGCAAAAATCCTGACAACTCTTGGTCATTTGGAAGTTTACGAAATAATTTCTGATGCACTCCAACAGCTCAAACTTTAATACCATTTTACATGTTTTCCTCCTCCGAGAAAGTGACAACTTTCTGTCTTTTTTGTTTTCATTACATTGCCTCAATTACGCATTTGGGCGATACGCCCCCTTCGCTAGTGACAATGTTCCGTAACGTCGACAATCACAGATTTTTTCCAACCGAACAGAAAATAACCGATCGCTGCACCAACCACGACTGCGATGCAGAGCCACACGTTGTACGTCATGAATATCAGCATCAAAAAGTATGACAAGACGATCTGGATTATGTGCAGGAACGTCTGGAACGTGTGCATCCAAGACAGCATCGTTGGCCTGCAAAAAGAAAGTTCATTTATGTAAATATTTTTTGTCTCATTACCGTGTATCACGAAATTTCGATATTTTCTAACAATTTTTCAAAAGATCATTTCAGTATTTTCGAATAACATTATTTACAGCCCATTTTTGTAAATACTCCATTTATATACAAAGTGTCATAAAGCATCATGAAAAGACGACCATTGAATCACGCGGAGCCTCATTGCCAATGGAAAATCTCATGAATTGTCGGGGCACGACGATCCACGGAAAAATATGATTGAAAATGCTTTCCGAGGAGAAAATCATTTGGGGAAAGAGTGGTTAAAGCTCCCACTCAAGTTTCAACGAAGAAAATATTTGAAAAACCTACAAATTTGATGCTTTCAAATAGAAAAAAAATCCGAAATATTTTGTTCCACCCTGAATTCGTGGCCAACTATGTCCCAAAGCATACTTCGCTGGATCGCCCAAAAAGTAAATGATAAAAAAAAAATCATGCTGCAAATAAAAATGATCCCTGCATTCCACAGCACTAAATAAATCAATATAAATGAATAATAGCAACAGTAGAAATGTCATGCTGTGAAGTATATTCCCGATAGACGATACAGGAAGAACTGTAAAGAAGAGAACACGAAGAAAACAAAATTCGCAACTTTACTTACGGTTGCTTGTGGATTACTTCGCCAACCATACTAGAATATACAAAAATTTCATTGGGCTATTAATCCAAAGAATCTGCGTTTGATCGTCTCAATGCTCATGCCCTTTCTATGCTCAATTAATTTCAATATTTGCACGTAGCAACGCACGCAAAAATGAAGTTCTCACTACATTTAATCGTCTAACCACACTACACTAACACAAAGTGATATTTCAGTTTCCATCGTTCGAATACAACGAAATTTCTTATTCTGTCAGATTGAAAGTCAACTTGCAGTTTCGTGCGACGAAAACTAGGCAAAGAATTCTCTTTTTGATGCTTCAGATGATCATTTTATTAATGAATGAATTTTTGTCTTCGCGCTCATTCTGCAACGATGCAAACTTCAATTTCACCTCAGGATTTCAAACTCTCCTGCTTCTATGGATAGATTCTTGAGACTGAGATCCGTGCATTTGTTTTTCGACTTTCCGAGGAGGGAAATACGAAAAAAAACTCACTGGACAACCCGAGGATCTTCGGTGACGACATTTTTTTCGGCAGGCATTGAAACACTTCGGTATTGAAGTGCGTTGTACGTTTTCCAGAAGAGATATTCCCGGTAATATTTCAGTCCCTCGTACAGCGCAGCCATTATCATTATGCCAATAATGGATCCAATGAGCCCTCCAATTGACGATATTTTCCACGACTCGAACAGCACCGTTTCGCAGTAACCTCCATGGAAGAACATCTGTCAAAAATATTCAAAATTCACCTGATTTAGTTCCCAAAATTTTCTCTTCACCTTATTTTGTATTCAACCAAAAACCTCGAAAAATTCTTTTGAAATTCGAGCTTCCACTGCAAACTCAGACAATTTGTCATACAGTTTTTTCAAGTGACATAAAAATGGAAATAATTGCTGAGAAAAAGTGAAAAATGCTTTTACTTCATAAATTACTTTACAACGAAATTTCATTCTCACTCTTCCGCCAAGCCAAACATGAAACCATTTTTTTCATCCTTTCTAATTGTATTCCGACTTTCACCAAATTGCGTTTTTTTTATATTGAAAAATAATCATGTCCGGGTGGCTTAGGGTCACTGGCTATGATCAAAGTGTCACTTTATTCCTTTCTCTCTCTCTCTCTCTCTCTCTCTCTCTCCCTCAACGTTTTAATACTCATTACGAGCAACTACGCACAACTCATACTTCCCCTCGAGGAAAAATAGCAAGGGAAAAAAGCCCTACCGACATTCCATGCATCGCGTGACCACCGCTGCACGGATCAACGGCTGCTGCAGCTCCGTGAGCGCTGTGGTCCATACCAGCGTGGCTGGCACTCATGCTATCGCGATCCATGTGATGGTTCATACTCGCGTGGTCCATTCCCTGGTGCATCGAGTGATCGTGATGTGCCCCATGACCATCCGACGTGTTCATCATGCTCATATGATCGTGATCCATTTTCTGTAAAAACACACAATTTTTCAATCATTTTTTTCACCCAATTTTCAACTCAAGATGCAAGAGCTAAGAAGCGGATATTTTTCCATCAAAATTTCCTTCTCGTAGCTTTCGTCGGTGTATTTTTATATTTTTCCACGAAAATTTCGAAAATTCCGATATTTTTTAGGCGGATTGACAAAAACACGCGAAAAAGTGTCAAAAGCGAGGGAAATCTCGGAAAATTTGGCAAAAATCGAAAAATTATGATCACTTAAGGCCACGAACATTGCACAAAACTTTCTAATATGAATGGAACCATTTTTCGAAGGAATTTCGAAAAGATAAAAGTTTCCTGTCGAACATTCAAAAATGAGGAAATTCGTTTGCACTTTTTTCAATAAATGTTCTTTCAGGGGCGAGAAAATTTTCAAAAATTTACTGTTAACCGAAAATTTTTATCAACGGCATCCGAAGAGGCATAAAATCTGCATAAAAAAAGATTATTTCGTACCCAGAAGATTCGATTCGCGTTGCTGCACTGGCTCAATAGTAATTCAACATTGACATAATAAAATGACACAGAATCCTTGAAATTTCGGGCTGTGATAATGGCTGCTTAATCAAATACCATTCGAACGAATAAATTGATCACGAGAGTGTGAAGAATCCGCGAGCAGGAAAGTGGATTGGAATTCGGGTATGTAGCGAAGTGAAAAAGCGACGTGACGACGCTTTCGTCTTTCCTCAACGGCCAAAAGCCCCATTCCAGTGCACTTTTTTCACTCGTCTTTATTCCCTCAAACCCCAAAAAATGGAATTTTCAATCGCGATATCGAGCCTCGCACATAAACTTTGGCTGAAAAGGAAAGTGAAAGAATCGCGCGGCGGGCCGTGAAAGTTTGACTTGTAGAATTCGCTGCAAGCGTTTTCAACCTTACGTGCGTATTTATTTATTTACTCAAAGCTGGAGGACAGTGGTGCAAGGAGGAGAGCTTGAGGTTGAATTCCGATCGCTCTCAGATCCGTCGGTTCTGGCTGCGAGCGCTTCGGAGACTGAAGTCTTTCGCTACGAAATTTCTCCTCCCGAAACACACGTTACGAGTATACTGCGTGTCCTGGGAGTTTGTATATACAGTCCGTGCCATTTTTCTGGCCGTCTCACGTGACTCGGTTCCCTCTCCTGCTCTCGAACCGAGAGCCAGTGTGAGGACGAGAGGTGGGAGGCTCTCGTATTGCGTATTGCCTTCGTTAGGCGGGGCCAACGAGCTGCTCGTTGATAATAAAAATCGTAAATTGCATTCTCGCAATGAAAGAACGAGGATTACATAATTTCGGCATTCGAATAATTGGTCTTCGATCATCCGGAAAAACGACACAATTTTCGTGCGCTTCGCTCGGAGGGTTTCGAATGATTGAAGCTTCGATCCTCCAGCGACGACGGAAAAAGGATCGTGAAATGTTGCCGAGCACAGTACTTTTGAACGAATTTCATCGTAAACAGTTGGAAACGAGTTTTCGGACGAATTTTTATTCTCGATTCAAACAATCACTTTTCACCTTCATCACGTACGATTTTCTACTACGATAATCGAACTTCGAGTCGCGGAGTGACAGGGCGGCTGATTGCAACGAATAATTGAGAGGCTGGAAAATATTTGATGGAATTTGATTATCACGCAGAGGTTCCGCTCCATGGAGCACGATCTACTTTCAATGTGAAACGTTGGCCAAAGTCATGGCCCTGACAGCTACGGAAAAACCGATCTCCTGACGGTTCTGTCAATTTTAACGGTCAATCGCCTCCGAGCATTCGTTGACCCCACTTTTTTGTGATTGACTTACAATATTCAGAGTTTCATTTAAAAGCAGGGCTGCCAATGTACAGTTCATCAGAAGAATGAGTATTTTTTATGATTTTTGCAATTCGAATCGCTTTGGAGATTATCTTTTTTAATTTTCACCAAAACAAATGAAAATCGAGAAAAAATGGATTTTGTTGATTCGCCAGCAAGTGAAAAAGTACTTGCGATGTGAATCGGGGCTCAAAGTCGTACAACGGAAAGCGAAAGCAGCGGAACGAAGGGTTGCGAGAGTGGAGTAAGCCTTCGGGAGGTTTTTCAATGCCTGAGGGAGCGAAAAATGGGCGTTGGAGATAAGTGACTGTTGCAGATGAAAAAGTAAAAGAAATACAATGCGGGACAGCGTGAGCAACCAGCAAACTTTCTAATTAGAGCACACCGCAGTTTCCAACTCGTAATTTCATTCTCAACTATTTCGTCGTAGCAGCGCTCAAACTAGCTTTGAGATTAGTCGAATTTACGCTAAATTAGCTGTTTATTCTCAGACAGGATAATGAAAAATTTCTGTGAAAAGAGAGGTCAAGAAGGGAAGTGCGGTCGCACGATAAGGACGAACCTTCCACTTCCTGTTTTCGGTGAAAACTTACGAACTACAAAATGCTTAAAATTGACAGTGAATTCCATTAAAACCTCGAGAAAAAATAAAAATTGTCGTTATTTCTCCAAACCCTCGGCATATTCGTTTCTCAAAAGAAAAAATATAAAAATACATGTTCATGATAGATTTCGTAAAAAGTGAGCGAGAAACGACAATATTTATTCATAATAATGCAACGTAAATTTAATAACTCAATTATAAAAATCGTCTTTTTTCATCTCTTTTTGAATTCCAACGTGACGTCAATCCGATAGTAAACAATCTGGATTATTATCGTGTTCTCTGGGTTATTTTGAAATTTTACAAGTTATTATGACGTTTGTGGACTTTTATTATTTACTTTATTAAAATCGCATCGTGGAAGACGATTTTGTGAAAGTAGAAAGTACAAATCTACCAATGATAAATGCGTTAATGCTTATATAATTATTTAATAATATAATAATATTAAAATAACTCATTATTTTCACAAATATTGTTACTTGGTCTTTCGCAGTCGTATTATTTACCAACGGAGTGACGTCACAGACCGAAACAACATGATGACCTGAAACAACGTGATAAATAAAAAATAGTGTTTAACGTACTTTTTGGTCTTATAAAATAGAAATAAAAATTCTACTGGTTCATTACGATCTCAGGATTAATTTAAAACAGTTTTCAAAAAAAGATCCAACAGCCTGTTTATTTATTTCTCACGCATTGCTTCGATCCTCCAACGTCTGATTCGAAAAATATTCGAAGAGAAATGATTCTTGAAATACTGATAAAAAAAATACTGATTCCCGAATCGAAATTCATAAAATATGAAATAAATAAAAATGATAATACAAGGATCGATAAGAGAATGGATTTGCAAGGCAAACGATTAAACGAAATGTAAAATCGTTCTTTGTATTGAGATTCAGTCTATAATGAGAATCGAAAAACGGTTTTAAGGTGCTGCTTCTACGTACATTGTCTTCGACGTTTCGGGCTATCGCGATAAAAACACTCGGCACTCTACTCTGTAGCAGTAAACGGGCCGGTTTCAACAGCGTGTCCGAGAATGGATTCTCCCATGATTTGTTTGACGCGAACACCAGGCGTCATGATACATTGGCGATCGATACGTACTTTCGATACAAACGTCATTTCGAAACAGTAATTTTCACGTAGCGAGACTTTGAGAGCGTCTCGCCTCGTAAATCGTCCACAGGTTTTGTCACAATTCATAGATACATTCGATGTTTTTGGGCAGTGAAAATGTGTGACGAAATTTTCTGCGAGGCTTCGACGCAGGAAAAATTGTTCGAGTATTAATTTTTTTTAGAGCAACTGCGAATCGGTGCTCGCTTCGTTTCGACGCACTCGAATGGCAAAAGACGTTCGGAGCGATCGGAAATGTATTCGAAAAAATGTAAAAAATGGAAGAAAAGTCGACGGCTCATTCGAAGGAAGTAAAAACAAAAAATGTAGTAATCGTGGAGTAAATGAAGACGAGAATTTTTCGAAATTGAATAAGCTTTGCTGAGTCGGTAGAAAAACGTAAACAAAACACTCTCCTGGGAGTAACATAAAACCAGGAACAATACGCTAGAAGAGGAAATTCGAGCGAGCTCCAGCTAAGAACTCCTGCACGTGCAAATATGAAATATTTCAAATAGAATTAATACGACGAGAGGCGAAAGTCGAGATCATTAAATAAAATGGAAATTTATCATTTCCATTTTATTTATTGATGACACGAACAATTCGCTCGAACCGGTTCTCACACTCCCAACCAAAATTTCCTTCCGAGGTTTAACGTCATTTGAGCGAAAACAAAAGAAATGAGATAAAAAAGGGAAACAGTTATACGGTATTATTGAATAAACTCGCGGAAAGCCGTTTGAGGAACAATGACGTATATAACTCGATCCCAAACGCAGATATGATGGAAGAAGGAGGTGAATGTTTTGCGCATTATCGTGCGAACGGCCTCGAGAATTTTCCTCCTCGGGTGCGGAATTCCTTTTATTGAAATTCCTCGAAGCCCTCCCGCACGAGGGAAAATCATCTCTGATATCAGGACGCTCTCAACGGTGCCTCGATATACCCCATCGCGCTTGTTATTTCAACAATTTTTTCGAGATAAATCGATTTCAGTAATGAACATTCAAAAAGACTTGAATTTGCAAAATTCATCGTCGTCAATCGCTCGAACGATTATTCATAAACAATCGATAAGAATTACGCAATAAATATGAATTAATTAATTGAATGAATTTCATGAATCGAAGAATCGAGGAGCTTAATGAATATTTTTTTCAGTTATTCATTCAATTTTTTAATTAAGAATTTCGCAACGATTGACAGTCTTCTGATGATTTATTTTCCGAGTAGATTTCATTGTCGACGATTTTTGTACCCTTGGCGCGTTCACTTCGATTTTTATTAATATACACAGTTTAACGAGCTCGGGGTATTGAATGATCAATGAGAGCTGCACGAATTTTAATGACAGGCGGATAAAAAAGCTGATAAAAAACATTATTCGCTTTGTTGTTTATCGATGTTTTGGCCGGACGTGCACTTTGTGGTTGCAAGTGTTTCTTCGTCGCAATATTTTTGTTCTTTTTCTCCCGCGAGAGCCCGATATTCGATTATTTTTGAGATCGACGTCCTCGCGCAACGATTTCCAAGTTTTTTCGTTCTTTGTTTGTTATTTAATATGATTTTTTAAATTGAAGTATGAGCGAAAAAAATCGAGACTTGGAAGTATCGATCGACGCCGGGGCTCGATATGAATCCTGGCGATTTTCTGATCCCGATTTCTCGCCGTACCTTCGCTGGGCTAACACGTGATTGGCTTCAATTGGATCAATAATCATGAATTATTATAAATCAGCGTATCATACGCGGAGCAGCTGCTTTGCCGAGCTGAGACGCGTTTCTATACGCGTCCGTCGCTCGAGAACTCGCTGAGAAAAAAAGTTTTTTCGCCATCAATCAAACCCTGAATTTATTTGCTACTGTCACGTGCCGAATTCATTTATTTATCGTCAGTACGACTGTCACTTTTAAACGGAGATTTCCGAGTGCATTTGAAAGTCTAGAACTCTTCTGACGTTCGAAATATCCAAGGACCCAAACTTGCCCCGCAGCGGTCCCGAAACTCGGAGATAGAAAGTAAAAACCATTCTCCCGGAGCTACTCGCACGCTTTATCGCGTTGTACAGTCGAAAAAAACAAGCACTCGTTCACGCCATCGTCGAAAAATACTCGTAGTCGTATCTACAACGACGTACCTACAGCGAAATTCCTCGATAATCATTTTTATGCTTCTTGCACATTGCTCACGAAGATACAGAAATATGCAAGAGTATTTTGTTATTTCGAGTTTCCTGCTCACCGAACTGCTGAGGTCAAAAGCGACCACGTTTTCTCGTCGCTACGTCAAAATATTTCCTCTTTCGAGGACGAGTACGAATCGTAAAGGATTTTAAAGGTTACGCACTTTATTCCTAACTCCGGGCAACGAAAAGGAAAAGCAGAAAGAAACGATTGGGAAATGAAATAACTCTAAATTCAATTATTCTGACAGTTACCAAATGTAAGAGAAAAGTAATAAAAAACACGAGTTTATCATCGGTATTTACAATCCAGCATTAATTGTTGGTATCTCACGCCCAAATGTCAACAGAAAAACCCAAATATTTGATGATGCATCTTGCGGTTGGAGCAGCGTCGTAATGAAGAGGAATAATTTACTGGAATTTTCAATGATTCGGTATCGTGAATATTCCGGAGAGTTACGAAAACGAGAATCATTTTCATGGGGCGAACATCTTGCGAACTTGATCTAAAAAAAAACCCCTCAATGATTTCGTCACTTTTAGAGTGAAAATACGAAATTTTGTTCAACCATAGAAAAGTATTTTTCAACTGAGAAGTTTCAGTATCCTGGTTGGGCAGTTAATTAGATACGTTCATCGATGCAACGAATTCGCGTGCGAAAAAGGACACGACTGCATAACCAGGAAGGTCAGTTTGATGCCACAGAAAGGTTATCAGATCTTTGAACTGACCTTATCAATGAAAAATCATAAAATAGAGGTGTCGGATTCCTTTTTCCTATTTTCGAGTTGTGGCGAAGGGAAAACACGTATCTCGTTGGGAAATATCCTCGTTGCTAACACCGTTTTGAAGTTTACGAAGTAGCTCCGGGTTAAGCTCACTAATAAACTACACGCAACTTTCCCGTCTCACACTGTTAACACACGATCGTCGATCGCGAACGCGGGCTGACTGAAGTCCAGAGAGACGCGACTTTGATTGGAGCAGGGCACGACGGTAGTTGGGAACATCGTGGTGAGATGACGCCACGTACCTGGCAGAGGTGTAGCTCGTGAGAGAAGACAACTAATTTCAAAGTCTCCATGAATTCGGCGTTTGATTCAGATCTTTTTTTATTTCGTGTAATTTTTCAAACACCTAATTCAAGCGTGATTATATTCCCTAAAGCCTGATTCGCTCTTTATAAAAACACACACATACGATAGCTTATAAAGAAAACCGAAACTATGAGAATTAGAAACGAATCGAGTTATACCGATCAAGAAGAGCGCGCAGGAGAAACCTGTTATATCATCGGCTGCTTTTGGTACGAAAAGATTCGTATGCTCTCCTCTCCACCGAGCTATGTACGGTCGATAAATTATACTTCCGAGGTTGACCGCTGAAGAAGAAGCGCCATTGTTACAAACTCCCTAAATACCCCCCGAGGAGGGTTGCAGCAGCCTGAGTATTCTAGGGACTTTCTTTGAGAAAAATTGAGAGCAGTGCTATTTTGTGTACCTGAATCCCCGTCGTCTGCATCAAAGGGCAAAGTGACAGCTCGTTCGCCGCGCGTTGTTGACATGAGCGTGTAAAATCTTTAGCGTCCCGGAGGTGTTTGCCTCGCGATCGTTAATTCTGCTGACGGATGCTGTGCAATTAAGAACCGCGAAAGAGTGCGGTGTGTCAAAGTTACAGAATAACGAATAACGAAAGAACACGAAAGAGAATCGTAAGAAAAGTGTTGCAATTCAATATTTCATGTGTTTTTTGGTGAACGGTATACACATTAGTTTAGGGATTCAAGTTCTGCGGACCAACCATTCTCCAGCGATCAATCAATCCCGTAGTATTCAGAGATCGGGCATAATATTAATTTTTTATATTCGTAAATTAAAAAAAACAATATACATATACAAATCATGATCATTCGCTCGAGAGATCGCGAAAGAAAAGTGACCGAGAAGCGCTCTCGTAGAGAGCAAGAAGTAGGGATAAAAACCGTGAGAAGTCAATCTCTCTTACTACGCGCTCGATCTTGTAGTACGAGAGACGACGTAGATCCCGACCTAGAGGAAGCAAAAGAAGAAGAGAGGGCCGGAGAAAAATAAAGATCGTAAAAAAAGGAGGGAGGGAACGGGAACAGGATAGAGGTCAGGAACGGTGGTTTTCTTGTCGCATTTCCGAATCGTGCATCTAGTACCGGAAATACACGCCCTCGCATAATACAATTTACCATATTGATTGGGATACGTCAAAAGAGTTGAAACTATAACTTCGTAAATAGGTAAATTTCCATTATTTTCAATCGATGGCGATGAGTATATCGAACGATTCTCATATTTCAATCAAGAGAGAGTGAAAAACAATCTCCGGAAGCTTTGAAGCTTTGCTCGAGTATGTTTTAGGGTCGAGGGTCCTTCGCAACTCCTATTCCTCGTCCTACTGCCATATACACGATATTGCACTATAATTAGAGCTTCAGGCTACAAACGAGACGCAATACTCCGCATAAACAGCTATACAGGAGCGTCTCGATTGCCCCCCCCCCCCCCCCCCACCCTCACTCCTTGCCCCTCCTCGTTCTCCTCTGACTCCCTTTCCTACTTCACGATAATATCTCATCCTCGTACTTTCTAACAAAGCATACTATATTCGCCTCTTCAAACATATTTTGGTGTCTTCCAGCCGGCGTTCCCCTCTCAAATAACTTTATTTACTTCGACTCGGTTTATTGCGCTCGCAGAGCTCGAACGCAACAAAGAAACATAACACCGGGAAGTATATTCTCGTGAATTATCATTTCATTTAATTAAAACATTTTTTACCGTGAAAATAAAAATGGACATTCACATTAAAATGTATTTTTGGATTTTTACGGAAATGCACTACGGGATGGTTTCCGCTTTTCTTGCGATGTCAGTAGGAAAATTAGTTTTAAGGTTAGGAATTTAAAAATCAATTATCGAGAGTCAGCGAACGCGACGATGCCTTCAGATTTTGCTGGAAATAGATTCAACAGTTTCAGTGGTGTCAGTCAGAATTATTTGGCTTCGAAAAAAAAAAACGGTTATGGAATATTTAACAATGACGAAATACCAGATAAAAACTCGTTCCTAGAATCGCTGTGTTTCAGTATGTGAGCTCTTGAAATGAATTATCCATAATTACGTTCAAAGACTACTCTATCGCGATTTGTATTACGCTAATCCACGCTGCGGTTAGCACGTTTGGTAAAATAAAAAACAGCGGAGATGAAAAAAGTGCGGATCTCAGATTTTTCTCTTACACGGTGTGTAACGGACGCAATTTCGCTCCGGGAAGGATCGATTGGCTCGTGAAGCCGGCTCTCGCGACCTATAATTAGAGGGACGTTTCACCCCTCCCCTTATCTCACTCTACGATAATATTTATTTTTCTCTCTCTCTCTCCCTCCCTCTCTTTTTCTTCCTCTCACTTCTCGGCCTTCTCGCTTCATCCAGCTTTTCCATTTCCGACCGTTTATTTCCACGGAACAGTCTCCGTGCGATGATCCCAAAGTGAATTTCGTCGTTTGAGTAAACGGAACGGAAAATTTTTCGACCGCCGAGATAATCGATAAATATCGAGAAATTTTTTCGACCCTAAATAAAACTTTTACGAGTTCTACGCCAGGTGGTGTTGAATGGAATATTCGGTAACGCTTCAACGAGCTTTTTCGAACAGAGTGACCCTTCCAA
The DNA here is from genome assembly GCF_019457755.1 of Venturia canescens. Taxonomy (NCBI): domain Eukaryota; kingdom Metazoa; phylum Arthropoda; class Insecta; order Hymenoptera; family Ichneumonidae; genus Venturia; species Venturia canescens. Next base: position 9,333,605 of record NC_057425.1, read on the forward strand.
ACTCAAACACGATAATAACCTCCACATTTAATATTGAATTACTCGCATAATCGTCCGTCACGAATCGGAAAAAAAACCACGTTCTCGCTCCCGTGAAAACCGCAACGTCCTCTATTCCAATTTTTCTGCTGCGACAATCTCCGATATTTAGGGAATAACAATAATAATAATTCATGTGCGAGAGAACCTGACACCTGTTGGCAATTCCATGCAACATGACATGCAAAAAGCTCTCTTTTCTTGTAACTTTGAGCAAAGTAGACGGGAAATCAATGCTTCGACGTCGTCCCGGCAAAATAATCTAACTTTGCTGCTGCTCGTCTCTCCCTTTTTCGCCCTCCTCTCCCTCTGCTTTTCTACCCCTCCACGAGATTCGTACTATACGTAGAACACGGAACGCAGCAGGCGACACTATTCTGCGATATTATAGTTATATGTTTCGGGGTCGAATAAATAATACCTTATAGACAAACCGGACCAAGCGTTATTCTCTACTCTTAACCTCCCTCCAGTGCACAAATAAAACTATTAACCTAGAAATTTTGCTTGAGGACTTTAACAGGACTGTCATAATTTTCAAATATCGTTGTGAATCCATCATTTGGTTCGACCGATACGACAGGATTCATTTTTTCCAATGTAGAAAATTCGAGCTCGAAATAAATAGGAAAAATAAACGCTTGCAATAGGCTCGAAATTCTATTGACCCTTTGAGTGAGACAGAACATGAAAAATCGATTTTTGCAAATGAATCTTCGGCGTCGAACGGAAAATTTCGATAACGCTAATTTGGAACGAACGATTTGACAGTTAACGAACAATCGCGTCTTTTTCCGAAATCGTGCGTGAGTGTGCAACGAGCCGTTGTCGGAACGAATTTCATCACAGAAAACAGTGAAAACCTGAGAAAATCCGTTGATTGAAAAAAGTGATTTGCAAAACCTAACGGATTTCGGTATGATCCGTGGTCACGGTGAAGGTTCGTTAGAAACACTGGGTGGCGGGGAGGGATGGAAGCTGCTGAAGACGCAAGGCTGGCTCATCAGGGTCTGCACCAGCTCATTGGCGGCTTACCGGCGCCCGGAATACCCGGACTCGACGTCGTAAGAGCTCTCCATCAGGTTCGATTCCATTTTTATTCATTTTTTAAACTCTCGCATTTTCGTGTTCAACTATAATAAAAATGCCTTTGGTTTCAATTGAAAAATAAAAACACCACGCCGCCCGCGATGTCATAAACATCATTTATTCAAAATCACCAAAAATTGTTACAATTATTTACATCGCTTGTCGCTAAATCGTTGAGTGTATTTACTGTTAAACGCTCATCCAAGCTCAACGTTTATATTTTATCGTCAATACTACACAATGGTTTGTGAAAATATAACGATTCTTTCGCTTCGAAGTCGTGAAATTTCCCCGACAGCGTTCTTTTTCTTATTGCACTTTAATATTGAAATAGTGCCGAGTGTTTTCCCTCACCGAGGAAATATCGTTGAGAAACAGCTGTTCGGAAATCGTATACTTTCTCACGACACGAAATCCACTCTCCGGAGGACTTGAATTTATACAAATGTACATATAAATACGTTAGTGTGAGTGTGCGTTTCTACGGCAGCATATTGCAAGATTGTGTAGCGAAAAAAAAAGTAGTCGCGGAGCGAGAGTGGCATAAACGAATCAGCGGTAAAGAGGATTTCGAGGGCGCACTCTCGTCTCGTCTCTCAATATCCCGAGATAAACGTTACACTTAATTTTCCTTCGTCACATTTTTAAACGCGTTTCTCAAACGAGGCAACTCGATATAGTCCTCCGCAATCACAGCAGCCCTCCAAATAAGTGGCTGGAGATCCTTTGACGGAGGCTCATATTTCGACGTTCATAACAGTCGCGTTTTCTTTCCGTCCGTTATTTCGTGGCTCATTTATTCCGAACTCGTTCGCGTTTCGAAGTCGCAAAAAGTGTCAAAAATAAATGCGACGTAATGAAGTCAAAGCAACTGGGACGATGAAATTGATAAATCAAACGAAATAGTGTGATTGGGGGAAAAGAATAATGAAAATTTTGAAAAACAGACAGTTATTTCTCTGCGATCGGCGTTGGATTCGTCGCGCGAGGAGCTCCGACGTCTTCGCGAGATCGTCGGCGACTTTCACGGGGAGAGTTACGCGGACGTTGTTGAACGTCTTTCCCTCGAGAATCACGTGTTACGCCGACGGATATTGGACGAGGATCGAAGCGGCGCTCGAAAGAGCACGATAGAAATATCGTCGAGCGATGAGACGACGGACACAAAGAACACAAATCCGCCGCTGGCCAACCTCGGGATCGAACAACAACAAAAACAACAGCGCCACCAGCAGATTCGTTCTCTAACTCGAGAAAAGAACGAACAGTGAGTTTTCTCGAGAATCTTTTTTTTCTTCTTCTTTTGTTTACCTTTTTTTCCGTTTTTTTCTTTCTCCCAATCGTTCACGGTCACGCTCCGCTCACCTCTACGAACGAATTTACGAGCGTGAAACTGGGAAAAGCGAGAAAAACGATTTGACCAAAACAAAACAAAGATCTTACGTTATTCTCGCTCTCTTGTTGCGCTCTTTTCATCTTACGAACAATCTTATTAACAGCTCACAAAACCAGTGCCTCCCAGGCCAAACACAATTCTTTCATTCTTCTTCCATGTAAAAACAATCTTTTATTCCAAAGTTAACAATTTTACAGATTTTCATGTGCGAGCTAAGTTACAGTTTTTTTTAAAAACACCCAAATCAAGTGACAATTGCAAATATTTGCTCGTCTAATTAGTGGAAAAATGTAACAAAATTTCGAATACTATTCTTTCCCGTAATGCCTCAAATACGTCGCAGCAGTGCCTAATAAAATGCGCTGAAAGAAAAACCGTTTTCAGAAGAGATAGCGCATTAGAAATGAATAAAAACAATTTTTACACATCGTTTATTAACTTTGTAAAAAAATGTATTTCATTTTTTTACAAAAATTACAACAAAAAATCATGTTTCCAAAATAAAAGAGGTTGCTCCACGGTCTGCATAATTTCTCCTTGAAATGTTCTTTGGATCTGCGCAACGTTAAAAAATTCTTGTGAAGTAAAGCTGCGATTCAAGTCTGTCGAGCCAGATTTTTCAAATTCGAAAAATTTAGCAATCTAATCGGCCAAAAGGGGTTAGTCGGCTGAGTGAGGTAAGAAATGTGCTAACCCGGGACTGATAAGCGGCAACGGATGTAGAAGCTGCTGGCGTGAGACTATAAATACAGGCGGCCGTTGCAGCAATTTTCGGCAGTTTAAAAAAAACGTGCATTTTGTCTCATAAACGTCACACTTTAATTATGTTTATCAAATTTTTAAATCACAATATCAAAAACCCGACTCGACAGACTACAGAGAAAACAATTTGGAATATTTGAAAAAAAAAAAAGCATAAAAAAAATATGAAAAACTACGAGTCATCGTGCAGACCGTGCGGGAAGAAGTGGCTTTGAGAAAAACGCATTTAAAGGTTCAAGTGCGCATCGGCTCCTCTCGGTGGGCAGTCACGTTTTCTACGGTAACGTTCAATTTATAGAGAATTTTTATAATTCACAGAAATATGCGTGAAACTATAGAGAATTTGTAAAAAAACCGATTTTTTTGTTGATATTTTGGAAGCATGGAAGTCCGTAAATGTTTTCGTACGAAAATGCCATTGTGTGGAGTTTAAGGGAGACGTTTTTTTGAAAATTTTCATTAAATATTCGTTGAAAATAATATTGGAATAAAGAGAATGTTGTAAAAATGAATTTACGAAGATTTTGATCGAGGAACAAAGATTTCGACGATTTTTTCATAATTCGTAGGGAAACTGTGAGAACGCAGCCATTGCTAAATCTTCAATGCTCAATTGATATTTGCAATTCAAGAGGAATTTTGCAAGGGGTTTGTTGAATAGTTGGAAAAAAAAACATTGAGGCCTCGCACGCTGCTTCGCGAGTCTCGAGAGCGGAGAACGTTAACAATGAAAATAGTGGCTAATTCGCGCGCGAGAATATTTCTCAAACGTGCGTTATATATTTGGTGTTTACAAGTGAACGCGTGTGCATATGCGTTGTATATATACTTAATACGTACGATTGTAACTCACGCAGCTCGCCCGAGAGGTCGTCAGCGAAGATCGTCATGGGTGATGCAGAGGCGGATAAGCCTGCGGTGGCTGAGGGAGAAGTCTCGGAGCAGTCGGGGACGAGCGTCGTTCAGGAGGACCCGGAAGACTCGAGGATCTCGGTCGAGACGGTCGTCGAGGTGTCAGTGGATGCTCCGGAGTCAAAAGAGGCTCGAGTCGATCGGGGAGAGGAGAACGGAGCTAACGAGAGTGTCTCATTGAAGGAGCAGGCGAAGAATGCTCGTGCGACGAGCAATCAGGAGCTTCTCGACGTACCGGAAAAGGATCCGGAGGACGCGAGTCTGAGAAGCGTTTCGGACGGGGATAATTCGATGTTCAGTGACAATCCGGAGTGCGGGAACCAGCAATCAACGTTGCCCGAGACTAAGGTCCACGCGGAATCAGAAAACGAGTCGGAGGAGCTGGACGACATCGAGCTCATCTTCACGACCGACGATACGTGTCGGGATCTCGGGCTCCAGGAGGATCTAGTTTCTATAACGGAAAATGAAAGCTGGCAAAACAACGGCCAAAGCCCGGCGGTGAAGTACGGAAAAACGAGCGAGGAAAGCCCCGTTTGCAACGGCGAGAAAAACAACAGCTCGGTCGAGGAAGCCGCTTCGTCACAGAGCTCGAGCATCGATCGCGAGGAAAGCGTTGACCGATTCGACGAAAGCTCCAACACCAGGCTCAACAAAATGTGGTCCCAATGCTCCGTTCTCGTCGAAACTGACATCAGCAAATGCGGAGTCGTCGAAGAACCCGAACACTCCGCCAGACACGCCGCCAGGAGGAACACTCTCGCCGCACCCCCGACTGCTTACAGGTCAACAATATTCCAACTTTCCTATTCGCTTCATCCTCACCTTCGAATCATCGTATAAATCGTCTGAAATACCTTGCCAGAAAGCATTATTTTTATCTCTCAGTAACAGCCTTCCGCACAACAAAACTACGTCATAAACAACAATCATAAAATCATCATTTTCTATGAAACAAAAGTCTTCAACCTTTTTTCGAAGAGAATTACTAAATTCTGAGACATTAAATTTATCGAAAATATCAAAGTTGTTACGCTCAACAAAATTCCAGTAGATTTTCATACGTTTCAAATGAAATTAACTTTTCCTCGTCGCCGACGATCTGTCGAGTGTACAAAGCCCTCCAATTCAATTGAATGGGGTTTCTACGTTGAGACGTTTTCAATCGTTCCAACACACATTCACTTATTAATTGACAGTATCGTCGATGAATACATTTTTCGAAATTAATATCTCGACACTCGTGCTCTTGCACTCTCTCTCTCTCTCTCTCTGTTCGTTACAATTGATATTCCGTTACCGAGGAGAGAGCGAGAGAGAGAAATTTCGTGCTGCGAATCATTATGCCCGCACATTGCGGTGGCTTATCGCTGCTACTTCATGTACTGCCTACGTAAAGCACCGATACTCCTACTGTGGCAAATTCGCATCCGTACACAGTTTCTATATACCGAACTACACGGAGTGCCGTCAAGCAGAAGGGCTCAAGTCCAGGAGCATCGTGATTAAAATAGTTGGAGCTCGGTCTCGTTGTTTGCGAGCATTCGCGGCATGATACCCAAGTGTATGAACCATGATGTACACGTGGTGCTTTACGTGGGAGCACGTTAACATCCTTCTTCGTAACTCCCGGCTGGCTTGTTCTCTTCGGGTGCGCGATATCGATTCGTTGCAGCCGCCCGCGTTCAGCCAGCCGTGTCCCAGCTATGGTGAAGAGATAACGATTCTCCGGCTCTCAACTTTCGTCATAATTCAAGCTTCCCACCAACAGTCAAAAGTCCCAGACGCCGCGGCAATGTCAGGCAAACATTTTTTAATAATCGTTCAATCACGAGATTAATGTTTATCGTAATCGTTGAATAATGAAAATAAAATATGGGACGATTCGTAGCTCATTCCCTAGCTCCAACCGATTCGAATTTCATTAATTTATGTGCTGCATCCATGAGTTCCGCAATTGATGAAATTTTGTTCCACAGGCCGATCATACATCGCGAGGCTCTCGCAGCTGGACGAAGAAAGAGTTCAGCCCCGTTGCGACCTGTGATGGACCGAAGCTGCGGCGCAAGAAGAGAATCCGGGGCGCAAACCGACATTTCCGCTCTTCCCGCGCAGTGGCGTTCCGAAAGTTATCTCGCTCACAAAGTTGCCCACACGTTTACGACGTTACCGAGCAAATTTGCCCTGCCAGCCGGGGTTGCTGGTCGGCTGAGGCTCTCGGACAAAACTCGGGAGGCTCGTAGGGTCATGCTGTCCGATATAAGCTTCACGAGCATGGTGCCTGAGCTGTCGAGAAGCGCCGATCACCTTTGTCACGATCCACACTCCCAGGTGAAAACGAAATTTCGTCCTGCAAGCTTTCGCCTCTACTTCGCTTCGTATTCGCCTGCGCTGTGCTGATGGGAGAAGGGGAGAAAAACAATTATTTTCATCATAAATTCATGCTGACTCGAAATGAAAATACTTGGAAATCGTGTAAAAACGTTCAATTCAATTTACAGAATTTTTTCAACGCGATAGACTGCGAGGATGAAAAAAGGCAGCGTTTCGTTGCCAGCAACAAAATACGCTTCTGCAAGCCAGATGACTAATTACCACACTCGTTTTGTTTTCCTTTTTTTCTTAACGATCTGTCAATGTGTGTGTGTATCCGTGCGGCTCTATATTTTTCTCTCCGTCTCTTTAGAGTTTTTCAATAGCTCGCGGGTTCTGTTGCGTCAGTCTAGCGGTGAATAAGCGTATATCACATTATATACGTATACATAGATAGTTAACGCAACGTAGAAAAGGCAAGATCGAGTATCCGCACCGCTGCGTACAAGGCACATACACACACAAACAGAAAAACATATGTACGAGTTTAAAACAGAGGCCGCGAGGATATTTAATTGCATTGGGTATACAACTCGGTTAACCCACTTTTTTTTCGCTCACCCTCGATCCTCGCAATGAAACAGAATATTTTTATCGGACTCTTTTTTTTATTATTGAATGCGCGTTTATATTTTTCGCGTTGGGAAATATGATTTATTGTTTGTTTTATTCTAGAATTGTTTCAATGCTCGGGGCTGTGGACTGCGTACACCGGAAGTGAATCGTCGGGAATCCCTTGGATCGCCAGCAGGCTATTGGCCGGCTCGCTGCAATCCAGGCACGGGCTTACCGAGCCCCTGTGATTGTCGGCTCTCTACCGATCTTTATTCCTCGAGATATCGAGGCTCGTTGAGCTCGATCCCGTCACCCGGGCTCGAGGTCGTCGGTGGACCACCGAGGAGACATTCGTGGCGAGCGAATGCAGCGTCCTTCGATACGTGGCGTGTACCGATGGCGACTTCGACCCCTCGGCCGACCTGGTCGTCGATGCCTTCCTCACCCACTCACGTTCATCCGCCATCCGCTTCCTCCGCATCGAGAAATTCGAAAAATCCACCCAAAAGAACACGATCAAAAGTCACTTTTCAAGGTGAACTTAATTTCGATATTTCGCTTTGTGCTTTGCACTTGTGCATCGTTTTAATCACTTTTTTTGTTTTAAATGCGTGTCCCCTCAGAATGCCCAATGACGCGTGGAAGTTTGCCGAATTTACGTTCCGATCTCGTAACCGGTGAAAACAGCGGTGACTCAACCGAGTCCTTGATCGACGAAGCGGAAGATTATCTGAGACGCAGTATCGACTCGATGTTAACGATATCGAGCTCCGATTATTGGAGTAGGCAAACCGCGAGACGGCGACGAACGAGGAGACACTCGGAACCTGATTTGTTCCGGGAATGGAATCCTCCGCAAGACGCGAGGCCATATTTGCCAAAGGTATATAGAAACGCCTCGAAACCCACGGATCGATAACGAAATGAGCATTTCATTCCACGACGACTTTGAATTTCAGATTCCCCGCGATTTGAAACTCGACCATCTCGTTAAAGTGATATCACCGGAAGGAAGAGTTCTTCAAGGTCGAGTGCGGTACGTCGGGCCTGTACCAGGCCGAGAGGAAGTTCACGTCGGTGTCGAGCTCCCGACCGATTGCGGTTGTTCCGACGGAACATTTCACGGACGGCGATTCTTTGATTGGTGAGATTTGACGATTGGTGGATGTTTTTTTGTTCGCCATAACTTCAAGTGTTACAATAAATCAATATAAAAACTCATCGCTGAATTTTCCATTTACAGAAAAAATAATGCAATTTCGTCGATGAACATATTTGATCGAGAAAAGAGAGAAAAATAGAGCTAGAAAATGTGGGATCTCGGGACAGATTGCAGCGAGACTGGTTGCGTTTAATTTCGTGATTGCATCGTGTGTTTCGAGTTAATGGTCGCACACGTATATACGAGCTGCGTGACAAAAGTAATTTAGGTTTGCGATAACCCGCTCTCGCGAGTCCGTACGTGCGTTCGAAGGGCTCCAACTTGGCGGGGACTCTGAAAGCCCGCGAGCTCGTCCGCGGTCAGAATCACGAAGAGAGTGTGCAGCCCGATAGACATTCAGTGTGTACTTTATTCGCTCGCGCACACTCAAATATCCTGACGTCTAACACAAAAAGCAGTAACGACACGTTTTTAACCGGTCGTTACCGTATACACGTGAAAATGTATTGCTTTCGTAAAGACAAGCGGGCAACATCGTTGCGATCCTACAATTCCATACACGTCACGCTATTCACGAAAGAGAGAAAGGGAGAAAATCCTCGCAGTGAAGAATGTTCTCAATGGGACGTCACTGAACAATCTCTCGGCGCTCGAGCCTTCCTCGTATTAGCATGAAACCGTAGACAGTCTCGAGTGTCTTCTCCCTCTCGTACATCGTTTTTCTATACTTCTCTTCTTCCACTTGTCGTTACACACGAAGTTCAGGGATTGCCCTCGCCTCATCGTGACATTTCTCAAATACATTCATTTCCATTGTCACGCCTCGTGCCTCTTGCAATTACTGTTTTTTCTGTTCTACATACATTTTTTCCATATTTTCTGAATTCTCACAAAAACATTCATTTTCGGATCTCCGTCGGTGATTCATTGAATTTTTAAACAATATTTCCTCATCGAATCGAGTAAATAACGATCCCTTGCCTTATGTTTGTCCGAACACGCGCCCCGTGCCCGGGATTCGTTCCGAAAAATCCTCGAGTGTGAGAAGCCGGTTGCGTGACACGAAATAATGTTTCTTCACTTTCGTTATGATTCATATAATAATGATATTTGATGTTTTGTCATTCAGCGAGCCGGAGCGTGCGATATTCGTACCTTTCAAGAAAGTCGTGCTGGCCTGGTGCACCACCTGACCCGAGCCTATGGTCGGTACGAGCGGCTCGACATCGGCCTTCTCGACACCGAGGATTTTGCTGTCCCAGTACACCATGTGAGCTGATCGATATCGAATTATTTGTGTATATATATATATGAAAAAATCTATATATATAAATGCTACATACGTACATTGTAACGCTACGTATTTTACTCTATAAATTATAAAACTAGTATACTCATATCTTCTTAACAGAGAATACGAAAGAGAGAGAGAGAGAGAGGAGAGAAAAACTCGCGTGTGCCACACGCGATGTATTCGCGTCAATCTATTTTTTTTTCGTCTCAGAGTTTCGATCGTTTCGCGCGCATCAGCTCGTACGTTATGAGCGTAGATTATTATTCTTTCAATAGTACGTGCTGACCTAGGACAAAACGTGAGCAAGATTGCCGGCGGAAAGATAAAAACTGCGAGAAGGTATAAATGCCTGAACGAAATGAGTGTGCGTTAACGCATTCGATAACGAAAAGAAAAAAAAATCACTTTAGCGTTCCAGGTTCGTAGGCGAAGCATCTTTATTTTTATTTTAAACGATAATTGTGCATAATGAGTTTGCGGAAGAAACTATAAGAAATCCAATAGTCGTCGATTTTGCTCGTGTCCGCGTAAGACACGATCCTCAACGTGATAAAATATATGTTCGAGTAAATAAGGGAAGGCTAAACCACACACACACGCGCGCGCGCGCACACACACACACACACACACACACACAAATGAAGAAACCTATTGACTGTCGATGATAATCAAAAGTATACTATGTGCAAAAACATTGTCGGATCTTAATGACGACGCATTCGAAAGAGGCTAAGTGAATTCAAAGATGAGGGTAAAGAAAAAAAAGACTCGAGGTTACAGAGCGAGTGTGATGGGGGAGAAAAAAATGAAAAAAAAAACGTCTTGTGGAGAGATTGGTTTTTTCTGAGGCTCCGGTGGCTGGCTTTGCGCACATTATTGTCGACTCTCCGAGACAACTATGCGCCAAGCTTTCTTGATAAATCATATCAAATGACTGTACATTCTGTGAACGAAGGTCTCGAAGGAGAACGAGAGAATATTGGAGATAAAGAAAAAGAAGAAAAAAAAGAGTTCGCGGTTTCCGCGGTTCTCGGTTTCGACGAAGAAACCGAGAAACGTTCCTTCTATTTATGCGAGACGTATTTAATGTAGATCAATGAAATATGTATATTAACTACCATTTATGACGAAGAGCAGATGAGAAGAAAAATACCGACACCGGATGTCGACAAAGAATTGATGTTGTAACGATCCCCAGTAAATCTGATCGTCTATTTAAACGCATATTAAAAATTATCGTGAGAAGGAGGCATTTTTTGGGACTGCGCATGTCCTGGGTGAAATATAATATTTAAACCGAGTATTATTACTGGAATATATATTCGGGCGAGAGGGGCTTATTTTTTGCCATTCACGATTTCGTACCTGTTTCAATGACGATCTGTAATCGCTGCTTGTATATCTCTTTACAAGAAATTCACTTATAAGTAAAAAAAAAAAAAAAAAAAATTGTACTTTTTTCGTTATGTTTATCTTAATGCGATGAAGAAGAAAAAGCTTTTGTGATAACAACTAATTCCGATAAACATTAAATTCGCGATTTGTTCTACGGCATGACGAATATTTATTTCGTTTTTAAGTACTCAATCGTGTATTTTTTCTCGTGAAGTTCGCACCTTCGAAAATTAACGTGAAATGAAAAATCGTCCGGGCTTCGCGCACTGAACGGCCGTACCTGTTTCAAAGTTTGAACGTTGTTGCTTTTCCGGCACATCATTGTAGCAAGTAAAATAAGTGTAAAAAAGAAACAACTTGCACCACGAAGCGGGTGACGTCAGAATCGATGGATTAGGAAAATGCGACTCGTCGCGAGTTCATGGACTCGAAATTATTTTTATTCGATCGATTTGTGAAACCAATTAGTTATTTCAATATTCACACGAATGATGTAACTCAAGTTATTTAGTAATTAGACAATCGGTATGGAAATTTGCCTCTTTGAAGCGACGAGAATTAAAATGTTCACTTCGATATTCATATTGATGATTTGACGAAATCGAAGTTTGACAAGAGGCTATGAATATTGACGAGTCTTGTTATATATTATTGGAAGGTCGAGATAGGTGGCTAACTCGATTAACGAAGGCCCCGTCCCCATTCAACTTTAATCGACTCGTCGCATGAGTCGAAGTTTGTTATCGGAGAAACGTAAACGAGATCGGACGGCCGCGCCGAGTTCTCCCATCACCCGGCGCTTCATGTTAGTTAATGAATTTAGTAAACGTCCTCCTCGCAAAACAACATACTTCGAACCCCTATATATACCCCGCCAATCAATGTTAGTTTACGCCATTTCAGTACAACAACAAACAAAATGTGTCTAACAAAGCACCAATTAGTCCGTTAATTTAATTCAGTACAACAATCTCGATTGTGATCGTGTCTAATACAATAACGATTTTTTATCAATATTATTATCATCGTTATTATTATTTTTATGAATAATTTAAGTTTCAACGGAAACGTTATTATGAGAAGCGCAGTATTGACTACCGATTTACAAAGATTGCCGGAAAATCATTTTTTTTCTTACATTTTTTTCCGATATTCCGACGAAGAGTTTTTGGATAACGTTAATATTTGCATAATTATGATGACGAAGCCACTAATTTTCACTTAATTTAAAATGGATTCAATCGACTACTCTGCCATGGTGCAGAATTATTTTCAAAGTAGTCGCTTTACGACAGAAAAAAAGTAGGCAAGAAATGAGAAACATATTATCGTCGTGATCTCGATTCTTCATTGAGCGAGGGGTAAAAAGGAACGAAAATTGTTACTCAATGTGAAGCAGCCAGGAAAAGTATTGAAACTTCAAAACTCGGTTTGATTGCGATGAAAAATATTTATAAATGTATTAGTACGAGTGTTATAGGGCTACCGAGCCGAGGCCAGAGACCAGCAGCAACAGAACCGCGAAAACGATTCACTCTCCCGACCTCTTACGCCCAGCGGGGTCTCTCCCATTATTTTATCATTTTGACGTAATTATCAGCAGATTTAATAGTGAGATTTAAATGATGGTAAACGTAAATACGTGTTCCTGCTGTCACGAGAATCCGCGCTCGTGGAACCCTCCGCTCGAAATGTGAAAACTAGGAAATTCCATATTTTCCAAAATCAACTTTTCTCTCGATTTTGTATGTGAAAACTGGGCATTCATTCTGGGCCTTTCTATACTGAAAAATATAAGCCCAATGAGTTGGAACGGTGGCCAAAGTTTACCACGTTATCTGTCACCGTCGAATTGGAAAAGACCGAATTTTGACACAACATTCAAGTGACATTGATATCCATTCAGAATAACCGATCGGAGAATATTCTTTTCCAGACTTCAAACATTGATTCCCACAATATTAATTCGTATCCCACGATCAATAGCGAACATCCCGCTATTTTAACAGCCGTTAAAAATGAAGTAAATAATGATGAATGTAAATTCTGCGACCAAAAACGAGATTATAATGCCCGCGGTGGAGCAATCAAGAGCGCTTCAAGTACAAATTTCGATCGGAGGGTTCCAAGTGCGATTATAAAAAAAAAAAATTTTTAAACATGTCGGATGGGCTCTATTGAAGATTGTAGAAACAGCAGGGCGAGAGAAAGAGGTCTGAACGCGCATTAATTTACCGAAAGTACCGATTAAGTATCTGAGTTTTAAGTGTTTCGATGTGACGTGTAGTTAGAGAAAGAAATACAGCTTCGTCGCTCTCTCGCACAGAGGAAGAAGATGACAATTATGAATGAGAGAAAAAGAGATGGGAAGAAAAAAAATGAAAAGAAAATAATAATGATAATGATAAAATTGAATGATTATGAAAACGCTACTGGTGTTGAAAACCCTAAATAATTATATTAATATGGTAGATTATAAACAATGCTCGATGAGAGGGAACGACGTTATTCGGTGCGCCGCTATATTTATTGTATCTCAACTATATATTATTGGTACGACGATGTGTGTACCGGAGAAATAAAATATTATTACTGTACAAAGGAGAGACTGATTTATTCATTATGTTTTTTTTTTTCAAATTTTTTATTGTAACAATTATCACGATTGGTGATAAATATAAAAAAAGGTAACGAAATTCATCTAGAGATAGTCTAATTGTTTGAATTCGAATGGGAATCAATGATGAGCAGGAAAATCAGCGTACCAGCTGTAAGCACCGTTGTTACCACTGTGGGCGCCGAAATCCACGTAATCCAAGATGTGCGGATCCGACCTCGCGATCCTCGGATTAAGATTTTCAACGTCATCGTGACGTGCACCAGGAACTAACGTTGGAACGTAGCTCTCCGTTTGCCTTGGATATCTCGAAGAATGTGACACAACTGGATTTATCTCGATCACGTCCAACTCGTCAATTGGAATTGCAATGTAACGAGACGCTCCGGCGACCAGGGACACACCGAATATCAAACCGGAAATAAGGGCCTGGAAATAGTGAAAAAAATTCAAAAAATAGAAAGTTAAAAACTAAAGCTCTCGTTCAAACGTACACTCTTTTATCCCCTCGATTGAAACTGCAGAATTTTACCATGCGTCCCCATTGCAGGGCCACGTAGCAATCAAATTTTGTGAATTTCGTCATGTTACTACTCAGTCAAATCTAACAAAAATTAATGACATCCAACTCGAAGAATACCAGACTCAGGGATAGGAAAAATACGAATTTTAGAGTTTTTTTGTGTACCAAAAAATGTATATTTCTCTTTCATCAGAAAACTATATCGCACTGCGAAGATCATTACATTCGAGATACGAGATGCGGATAGAACGAAATTTTTAAGAGAGATTTATTAGTTGCTTTCGCCGATGTTTCTTCGAATAGTACGAGAGAATGTGTTAGTAAAATATCATTTTTCAGAAATATAGTGAGGGAAAAAAAATGGATTCTGCACACCACAATTTGGTAACTCGAAGAAATATCGCCACGTTTTCGCACTGTTTTTTTCCCTTTCTCTAACGCGCACACTAATCAACAATGAAAAGGTAGCTCGATTGATGTTAATAAATATTGGTAATTACCAAGAAATTCATGATGCCGTTGCGCGTTCCGTCAAAGTGGCAAATACTGAAGTGAACTGAGGACGAGGCTGAGGTGATGGATTTTATACGTTTGAGTGAGCCACAGCTTTCACGATTCCGGCGACATCGGTCGCCGGGACTAACGATCGGTGAGAAGATCAATTTCCCTCTCGATATACAGCGTTCGTTTCGTCGCGGGACTCGTGGTCACAAAGAAAAGAAAAAACTAAGAATAAAAGAGCCAATAGACATTTCTTCCAGCCGCGAAAATTGCGTCTCACGACAAAGTTCGAGATTACCAATCACGTTTTCGCTTTTTTTGTCCGCATTTCTTGCGGCGAACTGTAGAGTTCGTAAGAGAAAAAAAAAACAGTCCGACGAAAAAGCCGGACGCTAAGTTTCAAGAGCTTAATACAGTGTATCATCGTAAAACGGACACTCGCTGTGGCGAAATTTCAATATAACGTTCCTCTTTCTCTACTGTTCTTACAACACGATACCACCGAATTATAATTATACTCCCAGTCAGAAATTTTATTCGATCATATTCAGATTTTTCTTCGCACTACACGACTGCAAATATTTTCTGTCACAATTTATGCATGTTAATAAATTTTGATGCAGTTATTATTGAAAATGGATAATCGCGAGGTGCTGAATGCAGCCACAAGATTGAAAATTCGAGGTCTTCAGACCTGACGTTCGAATAAAATTTCTGCACAAGAAAGTGCGTGTAAAGGATTTTCGAAAACTATCATTACATTCTAGCGTGTATCATTTTACCCTGCCTATTGTACTTAGATTTTGTTCTATTGGAGGTAATCGTCCTTAACGAATAAACCAGTACTGGGTTTGAACGACGAGACTGGGAGTCAAAATATCGTAAGCAGTCGTTTCTCCCGTCACAAAGTATACTACGAAGGTCAATTATGCAGCTTATTAACGCTATGAAACCTCAAAAATAAACGACACATTAAATCGTTAGTTAACTCTTATGACTGAGCCTAAAAAATAATCGTTGTTTACATAAGAAAAAAGAAAAAAAAACTGGTATACGATGAGAAAACTCGAGAAAAAAGTATCTGAGAAAAAAAACATGAAAGGAAAAACTTAAAATGATTTGTATCGTTCGTTACGATTGAGATGATTCTCGAATTTTCTAACGCACACGTAACTTGGCTTTCAGTCGAAAAAAACACTTCCAACGCTATACAAATGTATATACTACTTTAACAATCGTAAACTTTCTCGACAGACCGCAACAGCAGTCGACAATATTTTTTCTCTCTCTATGTATCGGTACAAAAAATAAAATCGTTCTCTCGGGGAAGTGCGAGACCCGAAGTCGGGATGCGGAAGCGCATTTCATTACGGTAGGAACCGATTGTTGTCTCAGAAGGCACGGGCACTTGTGCGAACGCGGGGCCGAAGGTGTCACGATGATCGGGAGGAGTTCACGATCGCTCGACCAAATTGCCATCTCATCGCGAATTTGAGCGGAAAAATTTCTCTTTCGTTGTACACTCCCTAAGGTCGAAACAGAGATGAGCGTTTCTTGTTACTTTGAAATCCTCAGATTTTCTAATTCTACTGATTCATTATTTATGGCTATGTTAAAGTTTTAGCGTCGAAACTATAATCGTATATTCGAATTTGGTAAAATTTCAGCAAAAATTTTTCATTCAAGCTTGAAAATACGTTATGAAGAATGTTTAGCTTATTTTGATGAAAGCATTGGTCTCGAGTTTAATAATGAGCGATTGTTTTGATGAAAAATATAATAAATAAGAGCTTGTAAAGTTTCAAAGTAATGAAAGATGCAAAGACCTCTGCTTGATTAGAAAAAGAAAAAATAGATTGTTTGTCCAGCAAACATTGGAAGCATTTGAAAAATCATCAACAATGTTTGATTTTCTTAAAGCTAAATTTCTACTCCATTATTCTTTGTGATTATGTAGAATTCGTGAGATAAGAATAAAGAGGCGAAGAGTTCCTAAGCCAACTGCAAGTCATCGGAGTTATGAGATTCATCGCTCTCGCAATCATCGGAAAACAAATTCGATTTGGTAGATGCGTGGTGGTCGATCGAGTTTCCGTTTTCTCTCAGGGAATCGCCGTTTCCATGGACTCGATGATGACCGGCGTCGCCTCCACCGTTCTCCAGATGCGCCGATTTCTCGTTCTCGACTAATTGCTCGGTCGCTTTCCTGACTGGCGTAACGAGATCGATCTCCTCTATCGGCTGGCTCGATTTCTAGGAAAAAGTTAATGCAAACGTGTCACTGCAAATTGTGTCAAATATAAAAACGGCGAGAAGACGAGCTCGAGTGTAATGGAATAAAAATTACTTGCGGTGTCGTCGTTAAATCAATTTCCTCGATCGCGGAAGCGTTAGTCATTTTTTTTCGAGGCTCCAACGCTGTCGCCGACTTTTTCACGGTCGGTGGTGGAGGAGGCGATCTAACGGGTGTCGGACTTCTCGCGCTATCGTTACTACGCCTCGATAGAGAGAGCGTCGAACTCGCAGCGGACCATGCACCTTCCTCAGCTTCCGCTAAATTCTCAACGACCATCTGTTTTCCTATATTAATATCCTGCAGAGAAACATAATTTAAAAAATCATAATTATAAAGAGAATTTTTCGAAAAATCTGTGCTCACAAGAAATGTGAGAAGTTTTTTTTATTACCTTAGAGTCGTTCTTGTCGTATAAATCAACGCAAGGAATCGGCGAGCCTTCGCGACGCGAACTGCCTAGACCGAGGGCACGTTCCTTGTAGCCTCTGACCTTAGCGATGAGGACTTTCCACTGGGCGACCCAGGTGAGGTCACTGAATCTTTCAATCGATTCAGCACTCCATTCGCCCTCGCTTCAAATTTGAACCAAAGTCAAACAAAATGTCAAATTAATAAATGTTTTACGTCTGTACCAAGACGTAAAAAACATGCAAATATTTGATATTTTGGTAAAATCTGTTTGTTCGTTCAAAAATAAAAAGTTTGAATCGTCCAAGCGTGGGACAAATTGTTCGCGTGAAGATCGAATCTGGGATCGGTCCAACGGCGCCACCCACAATACGTCAAATCAATAATTCATTTCCCCACTCTCTTTCTCTATTTTCGACGATAGCATTCAATTTTCCTCACATAAATATCGCGTACGCTGTTATGAGCGATTTATCATCATGAATTTTTCGACGCTGCCCTAAACATTGACCCAGTTTAAGGTTTTTTTATCGTCATCCGCTGGCCCAACTTTTTCTTTGACTTAATCGGAAATGAAACAACTTCCTATGATTTGAAATAGCATAACGAGCTCGAGATTTTCGTTTTCGTGCCTTTGCCAAAAATAATTACAATTTGTGATCTTGGCCCCGACGTCGGTGCATTCTTGGAAGCGTTACATTAGCACAAATGCAAAAGGACAAAATATTCCCGGCCAAAAAAATGTCCCAACGAATGTTGCTGACAGCTGGAAAGTTTTCTTCGTGATGGAAAAAAAAAATGATTTTCGTCGATGAAGCGCTTCTGCGTGGGATCGATTAGCTCGCATTTTTTGTAATTGGAGCCTCGTGGCAAAGGAGATACGGCCATGCGGATGTTTACGTTCCAAATTGTATTTTATTTCATTGTCTCTCGCTTCGGTGAAGTATTCGTCAAAGAGTTTCGAGGTTGGAGCTCCATTTATAAATTACGCACGGCATGCTGCCACAACGAGTAGAATGTTTTCCGAGTGTGTGAGAAAGTGTGACTGAGAGAGAGACAAAAGCATCTCTCGAACAACTCGAACCTTCAGTGTTCAAACTTGAATCAGTCGAGTCTTTCTCGTCAGCCAGCCCGTAAGTTTTCGCAGTATCGAGGAATCTCAAATTTCATTCTCATTTTAATGAATTCGATGTCACGAGTGACAATCGTGAAGGACAAACGTGGGCGATTTTCGTTTTCACGACTCGTCAAAACCGTAAATTTTTTAAAAGAATAAACAGACATAAACAGATTTTTCTACGTCGCTGGTGCTGCTGCAAATCGCGCAGGTGAGTCAAGCCCCCACGATCTAGAAGAAACGTCCTTGAATATACTTGGAATATTCTGAACGCCTGCTTTAAGCCTGTACACTGACAATGAAAGAGAAGGAGCGACACAAGCTCTAATAAGTTCGCGTATTGGAGATAATCGATTGGTACGTAAATCCTATTTCTGAAATAGTTTCCTCCGAGATCCCGAGTCCCGTGCATTCGTGTATCCTCATATGTATGCAGTCAGTAGGCTGTGCAAGCTCCTGTTATTAGACCGTTGATTGCTCTCCTCGGTTAACGTCGCCTAATGCGATATTCCCCGTGCATTCACGAGCCCTCCGTGCTGCTACGAAAGTTATAATTAAAACGGAGAGAACCGAATCGTGGGAGTACTAACAACGCTTGATGGCTTTCGGTATGGAACTTTTCATTTCCTATGAAGCAGAAAAACATGTTTTACGATATTACAAAAAGTCTGATGGAAAAATGAGGGTCTTTGTAACAATATGAATCTAGTAAAACGACGCTCGAAAAGGTCATTTAGAAATTTTTATTTATCTATAATTTTTCGATCAATAAATTCACGAAAATCTTACAATTTCATGAGTCTGACTAAATTTGGGATGAAAAAGTAGAATGGAATTGATGTCACGAGGTAGCAAAAAGCAGCTCAGGAATGCTTTGACGAAAAAACTATTTGGCCTAATAATTTTTGAGTAATTTGGTCGAAAAACGATTGAGTTGAAAGTGTAAGAGCAAACTTTATGTGCGGAGTGACGAGAATTTGGAAAATTACCGGAACGACTGAGAGAAAGTTTCGACGATCGTGGGAGAATAAAAACCATTGCTCTACTTGTTTGGCTACATGCCAAGACAATACTCCGAGTAAAAATTTCGTATCGGGATTAAGTGCAAAGTGGTCGACCTCGAGCGAACGAGATTGAGATAATTATTTGCGAATTTCCGGTTATTTTTTGGCCTGAATATTCGTTTGAAAGCAGTCGAAGTCTTATTGGATTAAGCAAAAAGTTGATGGGAAATAAAAAATGCTGTAGTAACGATAAAAATCGTATTTTTAAATTGTTTTTTCGAGAAATTCCAAGCTTCGTGACCGAATTGATAAACAGCATATTTAACGAGGACGATCGTGCGTTGCGAGAGCGCAAGAGAAGATAATGGAAATGTTTTGAGGTCATTAATTGGGTATAAGTTTGTGCGAAGCTTGGGCGAAGATGATAGATTCAATTGGCGTATCTTCGAAGATCTCCCATCCGACTAATCTACCATGAAATAAGAATAATTAATCCGAAGGCGAATGCGGAGTCAACGGCCTCGAGGTTAACCAAAACAATTTGATCGTCGAGGCGAATGTGTTTGTTGGTAATTATTAGCTTGCGGTATGACGAGTGAAATGGGGATAGAAGGGAGGGAAGCACGAGTAGAGGTTTATATTTAGCTCGTGACGACGAAAATTGGGCCAATGTCCATTGGCAGAGGTTCGAAAGCTTCGAGAAATTCTAATACTGCAAAACTCTCGATAAACAACAATAACATCTTTCACTTCGGGACGCGCTAATGAACGACAAAGAAAAAAGATAAGCCGACGAACGAAAGGCTTTACAATCCCAAGGAAAAACTTTGCATCTAACGCTTGACAAGCCACCGATTCAGCGACCTCCTGAAAAACCGGATTTTCTCTCGCCAACGTTTACTTTTTATTGAACGACTAAATAAATATCGTAAACGTTTTTTTCGAGCGCAGATATCCGCAGCAGAATGGAACTACTCGTGCCAACCGTCTCCGATATCGTTTTCAAATATTCCTGGCCAATCGAACACTACAAAAAGACAATAGCGAAAAGCAGCTTGATCGACAGCCTGCCCTTCGACGTTAATGTCAACGGTATTCGTAGCTCGTGGAACTTGTCGATAAGATTCTGGAAAGGACCCGAAGGCAAGTGTGTTTTTTCCATGATTTTCAACTCCGACTCTGCGAGCATTTCATTTATTTTTTTAATTCACCTCCAAATTTTATGTCCAAAGGATAAACATACTTATCGTGATGTATCGACTTTCAGGAAAGAGGATAACGAACCCCGTAGTTCTCTGTCTGAATATGCTGAGCTGCACAGTCGAGGAAATCGAACAGGCGACGATCAGATTTCAATTTGCCATTTACAATAGCGAACTCGACCACTGGGAATATTGCCAAGTTAGCCGGACCATTATCGAGCTCAAATCAACTTCCGACATAATTTCACTGGGATACAGAGATTTGTCGATAGTCGACAGACACATTAAGAAAAGTGGAGAAGTTTTGGTGATGGTAAAGATTCAGATAATTCAATACGAGATCGAGAAGCACAGTTTGTCTCAGGTAAAATCGAAATGATCTCTCCAATTGGCCCTACAAAATTATTCGTTGTTCGGTAACAACGAACGTTTGTATTTTTCAGGACATGGCGAGGCTGCTGAAACACCCGAGGGCAGCAGATACAAAATTAATATGCGGGGGAACGAGTGGAACGGAAATTCCCGTCCACGGTAGCGTGATTGCAGCGCGAAGCAACATTCTCGCAGACATGATGGTGCCTCTGGCGGAAAAAGAGACAGAAAAAAAGGCTCAAGCCGAAGCTGCCTCAAAGTCTGAGACGAGAGATGAAAAAGAGGACAAAAGAGAGGAGAATGGAGTCGCTGATGTACGTTTGAAGCGTAGCACATCGAAAGTGAACTGAAAAAGCTTCAACTAACGACGAAAATTTTTTGTGTCGACTTTGTCTCGTTTGGATAACAAATTAACAGCTTGATTCGCGGTCACAAAATGAGAAGAAACATTCTCAAAAAACGTCGACGGTCGACACTGGGACCAATTAACCCAAATTTAGTATTTTTTTTGTCAGCAAACTGCAATATATTTTTTGCGAAAAATTTCCCTTTGCTGTTTTTTTTCCTGCACCTTTTAACGATATTGTGCGAGTATTTTTGAGTGTGTTTTCGACTGCTGTCAGGTGCGATTCACGCTTAGATCGATTTTTTCCTCAGGTTCCCTACAAATATGCCCTCCAACTGGAAGACATTTCTCCGGATATTATGCAAGAATTATTGCGTTACATTTACAGCGATCGCGTCGACAATCTCGATGCCATCGCCAATCAACTTCTATCCTTGGCAGAGAGATTCCAGTTACAAGGTAATGAGAAGCGTTTTGTTGGGCTCCAATGGACCTGAAATTCGTGAAAATTATAAAACGTAAATGGGACAAATAATGTTGCAGGATTGAAAGAAGCCTGCGAGAGAAATCTCATTGAATCAATCACTCCGGAAAACGTTGCTAATCTTCTGCTAATGTCCGACGAATTTGGTTGTGGGTCTTTGAAACGAGCCAGCATCGTTTATTGCGAGGAGCACGCAATGAACATAAGCAAAAGCTTTGCCTGGAAAGTCATGGAGCACGTGAACCCGGAATTATTCAACGAAGTATGCGAAGGAGGAATGGGAAGCTCACGATCGAGTAATATCGATGACAGCGAATTGAGCAACTGACGATTCACGTCGGTAGCATGTTAATTAAAGCAGGAAATAAATGAAGGGAGTTGAAATGAAAAAAAAATATACTTACTGTGGTTTAACGTTGGCCAAGGAGCACTCGATCGCTTGGAGACGTAAGCTGAGGAAATCGGTGCGAAGTTCAAACACGTGTTTGATGGAAACGATTTCATGGTCACCGTAATCCAGAAAGTAAACTTCACACTCGTCGTCCTCTAGTGATGATATCACTTCGGCACGATACCATTTACCATCGAAGAGAAATTTCGCCGCTACGGTTTGTCCGACCGTGACCTAGAAGAGAGCAACCAAATATAGTTACTTCAAATTTCTCATTTCGTGTCAAATTATTCAAAACGCTGAATGACTTTGATTACATTTTTCAAGGCGTGAATCTCTTGGTTTTCAACATCTTCGTAGTAAGCCGTCATTTCGGCGACTAATTCGTCGAGACAGAGAGTTCCGGAACCAGCCACTTGAACCCAAAATTGGCTGGGATTTTCGATTGCGCTCACATAGACGTCCATTGTTCCTTCTGCAAAATGAATGACTAAACTTTGATCAATATTTGCAAATTTTAAACTCGTACTAAAGGTGTGTTAATATGCTGTCAACCAACCATTAAGAGTTTCATCATTTGCTGGTTGCGTTAACAGAGGAGTATCGTTAGGCGGATTAATAGCAGGAATTCTGGGAGAAACTTTTCCACGCTGCGAACGGGACGATTCACCTGCGACCAATTTCTCGAGAGTTTCGTTATACTCGTGAACTTTGTCCTCGATTTGATTCAGGGCGGAAGCTATTTGTTCAGCGGTTCCCTTGATGATAACTCTCCTCTTAGAGTCTGAAGAATAATAAAAGTAATTTGAATAAGCTCTTTGATTGAAGGATATTACATTAATCATGGAATAATTTTTGTGGAGCATACTCGGATCAGAAGACCACGATTTTTCGATAATGATCTTTGCTTTGGTGGATACTTGAATTTCCCTTATACTTTCTCCAGCTCTGCCAATGATCTTTGGGCAAACTCTCTGCGGCACATAAGTCTCGTAAGTTTCAATAAGCGGCTGACTGGCAAGTATATTTTGGATCATTGCCTCCGCCATTCTCAAACCTTCCGCAGTTCCTTTGATAAAACAAATTCTTTCTGCCACATCTGGATTGTCATCGTCGAATCTTATTTTAGTTCCAGTCGTATTTTCTATGCTCTTTATCACTGTCCCTCCTCTGCCTATCACAGCTGGAACAAATTCTCTTGGCACTTGCATTTCCAGACGCATTTGATTCCTGGAAGACAAACCTCTTGTTTCTCTGTCGATTTTCTCTCTCTCATTTTCCTAGAAAACAAAAATCCACGATAATTGATGGTTTTTCCATTATTATCCACAGGTTTTATGTCTCATTGTTGATGTCTCTTGGTCTACCGATTATCAACTTGCCTCAAAGCCCCCTAACCTCAGAAAGATTATAGAACACATTATTGATTATAAAAGCCCACTGCTGTTCGTTCGAGTAGTTAGCTGGTTATATAAATTTAAAACTGGAGCACCAGATTACAGATTAGAAACGTTTTCCCTTATACAGAAAATTGTCACCATGATTTTTCATAGAAAATTTGAGGCTGAGGTAGGAAGCTGAGTACTATATTGCAGATGAATGCGATTTTTCACAATACCTTCTCTACGAGTAAATAAATAATTCCCAATCCAGCACCTGTTAAGGCAATTCCAATGATAACTGGCAGCATAAGCTGCCTCGGTGTCCATCTCATTTTATTTCAATTCTGTAACACACGAAACGTCCCGATTCAACGATGTTTATCTCAAAAAACATGTCACGTATTGAGTGAAATAAGTGAATTTGTTTACGAATGTGGGCAACTATATTCTTGTTCCCATAACCTCAAATATACCGGAGGTCGAGATTTCATAGTAATTTACACAATGTCAACGAATAAATAACTTATTAAGGACGAAGAAACTCTCAGACTTACGATTTCGAAAGAGTCGACAATCACAAAGTATTTTTTCGTGATCGAATAATACAATGAAAATTCAAGATCGCCGTTCACATTCCACACGGTGCTTTCAAATAACGCAATGCTGACAACAGAGTGATAACACAGATTCGAATACGGATAAGAAATTTATAGCATTCCCTTCAATATGAAATATCGCGTTTAATTATTTTGAACAGCATTGAAAAGATCAAGAAATTTCGAGACACAAATGACTGTGAGAATTTAATAAAATATCCAGCGAATTTATTCAACTTTGTATCATAAGGTTGGCGAATGTTTAAAAAACTACCGCGACTGTCGAAAAAATTATTGTTCGTAACAGAGCAGAAACGCGGTGGTGCTGCCGGTGGTGTGACGTAACAACCAAGTTTAGATCGTGACGCGAGGAGTATTTCAAAGTTTAAGTTCGAATTAGCACGATAAAACAGAGACGAAGGCTGTTTTTTGCTTACATTCACGTAACTCAATACCTGTGGAATCATTCAAACGGATACAATAAAACTGCACAACGGTATCAGACGCTATTATATTAGGTTTCTTTCGAGTAATATAATAAAATAGAGGACTTGACCGTGAATCGTAAAAGACCGACATTTGGCGGCGTAGCGTAAGCAACGATTGTTATGTAAACTACATTTAAAAATAGTGGCTGCGATGGCTTTTATAGAGGTTGTTGAACTTTTTGTTGAAAAAGATGCTGGCAAAAGTAAAATTATTTGGCTCCCATATGTGCCCAGTATTTTTCCCATGACCTTCAACATTCCCGCTCGTAAAAAATGTAAACAACGCGTATCACGGGTTTGCGGCGGCGACAAAATGTCAAACCGGATGGAATGATTGCAATATTTTCACTAAAAGTAAACCACTATCAACAGGAGATTGTGGTTCAAGAAAACGAATAACGAAATGCACATTCCCGCTGTCATAACCACGAAAAAGGCAACGAACGAAGCATATATAAAACGTGAGAGTTCGTTGACCACGTTCGCATGTTGTCTCCTTAATAACACAGGCGACAAAACTTTAGATGCAATCCTAGAGAATAGACACGCCGCCCGCGTTGCTCATACTCGCCTGATACCACCTAAGCGTTTCTGCTTACACATCGCCTCGTTTTCGAAGGCTTATGGGCCTTCTGCGTCTGTGAAACGTCTCTGCGACATATATATGTAGTATAAACAAGTCACGTATTAGGTGAACTCGCTTGTCTACTTATACTTTTCGCATTACTCACATATACTTTTCGATGCTCTCGTAGCGCTACTTATCCTAAACTCCTGTTAGAAAAAATCGCATTGTCTTAGTTTTATACCTGCAACATCAGTTTTGCTGTTCTCTTATACGCGTTGTTTTTTGTGAAATTCCATAATAACAAATTTTGTCACAATTATGTATTAGACGATCGAGACAAAAAAAATCTTATTTTTTAAAAATGAATTTTATACTATTGAACGCATATTGAAAGTCTTCAATTTTTTCAATTTGCTATAAAATTCCAATGCAAATTTATCACCGTTTTACTCGAATAAATTTGAGGTTCTGGAAATATCTTTTGCGTGAAACATATTCTTGTTATGAAGCTGCAAAGTAGAACGCACGGTCGCAGCACTGAAAATGTAAATTATATTGCAGATTGCATCGAACGAGACAAATTTTAGTAAAGAGTTGATTTTTTCGGAAAAATAGACAATCGAGTCTATGCCCGATACAAAATGGAGCCTGCCTACTTGTATCAAGTGCCTGGCGTTTCTGTTGGCCTGATACTCGACGTCGACAAACGGCTCTGGAGCGTTACAATTCGTACGGTATTTTTTTTTGGTTGCGTGTATAAGAAGATAAGCGGGGATAGCACGCACGACAGATCACCGTTATCTACATCGAAAGACGAAGAGAAAGAAGATGTAGAATGTATGAAAAGACATCATACTGCGCGAGCCAAAAAAAGATGAAAAAAGTAGGCAACGTTCTGTGAGTTCTTTCCGCGTATAAGTTCCTGATTAGCGGAACGGAGAATGTCGTCAATTTCGATTCTCGAAACGTTTATAATTAGACAGTGCCCAACGAAAATGCTCTTTTTTTAACGGCCGATTAGAAAAAGTAGCGGAGACAAAGAAACGGACGCAATTTATCAATGTTCACCTTTGTTGAAGCAAACAGTTCGGCGACTAAAACTAACCTCTATTTTTGTGTTATATTCAATAAAATACTACGCACTCTAGATCGTTATAACATCGTTAGAATTACATGTCGAGCATACACCGATTCGTGTTATTTGCGAGAGAAGAAAATAGCGAATGGGTCAAATGGACATGAACTTGTCCGTCACTCGGAGAAAAGTAACGTCTGCGATGATCAGAGAAACATACGAGCTAGGAAGTATAATCGCGCGAACCAGCAGCACCAGGCAAACGCAAACGCTTCGTTTCGTGCTTGTTCTCCCTCCCCTGCCTCTTCCACAACGCACACTTCCCCCTCCCCAATCGTGTTCTCACTTTCGGTGCTTCCTCGCGTCAGTCCTTTATCGCTTACATATTTGATGAGTCACGAACAACCCTTTTTGGTAACATAGTTAATTGATTATTTTATGAGAACTGTAACAGTTTAAATAGTAACTATTTAATCAACCTTATCAACATGTTCAATTGAAACGAAAATTTTTTCGAGATTTCTCAAAACATTTACGGACACACGTGATGCTGATGACCAAAAACAGTATGCCCTTCACTTCTCAACGCCTAGCTTGATGAAGCGTCCTAATACGAGTTTTTCTTGGGAAAAATGGAACCGGCGGGAAAAAATAAGAACGCTAAGACGTGGAACTGCCGAGATCGTGGACGGCAGTCTCTCATTTCATCGAACAAACTCTCGCGAGATCTCGCACCATTAATTTTTCTGTAACGTGTGTTAATCGAGGCGGTTTTTCTATTATCAAATAAAAAAGACTTCAATCAATTTTTGACATTACAGCAACTAGTTTTTAATTTCAATAACCGAAGCGTTGGCAACTATGAAAAAAGGGGACTGTTTTTGTTTTTTTTTTTTTTTTTTTAATTATAAGCTTGAATCCTCTCCTATTTTCGAATTGACGAATTTTTAGAATGAGCGATCTCCATCCTGTCACGCGTTTGTAAAAGGGAATAAACAGTTTAATCTGCGGTGAGTTTGAGGTGGTTTCGCATGTACAAGAGGAAAAACACTTGTAGCCGTGATGACTTTGTTATCATTTAGAGAGGAAAGATTACGCTGCGATTGCGCATTGACAGGTCGACTTTACACGACTCGTGACTTGTTTATATAAGAATCGTAAGCAACAGGGAGTTTACATCAGTTGTTGAACATCGAACCCGCACGAGTAGTTTTGAAAGGGTCACATAAATATATCTCGGGAAACGTTGGACTGGTAATAAGAGCAACGTTAAAATGGGGAAGCCGAAAGTATTGGTGACGAGCAGCGACACGCCACAAACGGGTTTGGATCTTCTAAGCCAAAGGTACGCGATTAAAAAATTATTGAATTTACTTCGCTTCGGAAAATAAATCGTTTATTCGAATGGTCAATTAAATTGCAGATGCGAAGTGACTATCATGCCTCAAGTATTACCCACGCAAGAGCAAGTCCTTCAAGCGTTTGCGGGCCACGATGCGATTTTCTTATCCGTTCATGTCGACATAAACACTGCTTTTCTCGATCTCGCCGGTAAGAAAATACTAACCTGTTTCGTACATATGTGTCATTATATCGGAATACCACAATCGTCAACTCTATCGATAAAAATTGTACGATTTCTGCAGGACCGAGCCTCAAAGTCGTATCCACAATGTCTGCTGGATACGATCATCTCGACGTGCCGGAAATCAAACGAAGAGGCATCAAGGTTGGCAATACTCCGAACGTTTTGACCGCCGCTGTTTCCGAAATCGCTGTTATGCTTATGCTCAACGCGGCGAGACGTGCTCACGAGGCGCGGCTCAAACTTGAAGCGTGAGAACAACCATTTTTTTCTATTATATTCAACGGACAAAATTGTAAATATTGACACTTTGTGTCAATAAGCATACGAATCGTGTTCGACTTGTTATAATTTAATAATATCGATACTCGAAAATGACGAATAATTTAAAAAACGTTTATTCTCCGAACTTCCAACGATCTTTTAAAATACCTTCGGGAACTCGGTCGATAAGACGGTTGTCCGCCGCGAATTTATAATAAACCATGAAAAGCTAATTTTGTGTCAAAAAGGATCCCAAATTCGTGGTGAAATTTTTTTTTTCATCTTTATGAAATTTCCTTGTACTTATCATAAGTTTCATCATCAAATTTCCACCAAAGACGATTTGATCATTTTACGTTTCTTTTCGGAATAAAGAAAAACGAAAAGCACAAAATCAGATTGAAATGTTAAACATGAAAATTGGCATTTGATCGCAGTGGTCAGGTGGGGAGGAGTCCTCAATGGCTGCTCGGAAAAGAATTACGGAATTCCGTCATAGGAATAGTGGGTTTTGGAAACATCGGCCACGGGATAGTGAAGAGACTCTGCGGTTTCGAAGTTAAGAGTTTCCTGTACACGGGACATTCCCGAAAGAAGGAAGAATTGGGTGCAAAATTTGTGTCCCTGGATGAGCTTTTGGCCCAGAGCGATTTCGTCGTCGTAGCAGTACCGTTGAATAACGAGACTCGGGGGCTTTTCAACGAGAACCAATTCTCGAAGATGAAATCAGACACAGTTTTCGTCAACGTGGGCCGAGGAGCTGTCGTCAAAACCGATGATCTCGTCAAAGCTCTTCGTAACGGAACCATTTTCGCTGCGGGACTCGACGTTACAGACCCTGAACCACTGCCAACTGATCATGAGCTCCTGAAACTCCCGAACGCCGGTAGGACCAAGAACAATTTTATTTCACTGCAGAAAATATCGGATTTAAACAACCGTTCGAACGATCTAAAAATTGTGCAAAAATGGAATAAACTCATCGTAACTCAATACAAACTAGAAACTAAAAATAAAACTGTTTCTATCGTCAGTATTGAGATAGAAAAATAAAATATCTAAAATGTTCACGGTTTTTTCCAGTTGTTGTGCCACACATTGGAAGTGCAACTGTCAAGACCCGACACGAAATGTCAAGAATCGCAGCAGTTAATCTACTCAACGGCTTGGACGGCATCCCAATGATTTATCCTCTTTGAAGATGACAGGAATATGACAAAAGAGGCAAAGGTACCATGGATGAAGAATCAAAATGCGACGTTTTAATATTTATCTTATACGTTAATTATGGAAAATCTTTTCTTACATTGATGCTTTTTTTCTGTAAAATGTAGATAATATTTGTATATATAATAAATGTTCATATATACATACTATGTTAATAATTTGATATATCAGTTCGCATTCGATGCCTTCAGTCGTGACCTGCACCATCGAGCATTAATATAGTACAAAAAGATCGTCCCGTGCGGTTGTATCTCCCCAGGGTACGACGAAACATTTACATTCTCAAGCCATTCGAAAATGTTCTTTCCGTTCTCACTTTTTCCTCGTACAGTTATGTATCTTCATTTTCATCTTTTATCACCCATAGTGAACCACAGGTAACCATCAGGCCTCTCCAACAGCGTTTCTCAGGTCGTTCAATATGGGATCAATTTTGCTCTCCAATGACAAAATGTGGCCGGTGTTGCAGGAGTGAGAGCCAATAAAACTCACTACCAAAGGCAATTTATTCATCTGTACCACCTGATAAATAGGAATTAAGCACATATGAAAATTCTCATTGAGCCGATGAAGTGATAATAGACAAGCAAGGGGATTACTTTCGGAAAAATTCTTTTGGTATTTCTTTGAAAAAATGTAATTAGGATGCAGGAGACAGAATGAAAATACCTGATAACTGCTATACATGCAAATAATGGTCTTATTTTTGCCAAGTCCCAGCTTGCTGCCTTGATCTGTGGCCATTGCAAAGGTCGATAAAAAGCTGGCTCTGGTTGCCAATTCGGGAACTTTGTCATTGGAAACAGAAACAACGGGTACGCCGTCGCGATCGGTGATCAAAATGCTATGAAGGCCTTCGACGCCGTTCAGTAGCTTGTAGAGAAATTTCTTGAGTTCCTGAAAGACCGCGTATAACCTGTCATTTTGACGTATTTCGTCGACTCTGAAATAAAAATTTTGTTTCACGTTTTCTTCACTCACCGCCGCCTGCATTTCGAAATTAACTGTCCTTCAAGCAATTTTATGCTTTGTTAAACTCGGTAGATCACAGAAATCACAAGAAATTGAAAAAAGTCAAATTTCGTCTCGTCGAAGAAAAGCCTCGCGAGCTGTCAATCTGGATGGCTTATGTTTTCAACGACGAGACGATTAATTTAATCTCGTATACACAACACTGGCGACACTCGCTTGTCCGGGATGGAACTAGTAACGGAGCGCGCATCGTCGAAAAAAAATATAATAATATAAATATGTATATAATATATGATATGCAAGCGATATATGTTTCATAAATCATTAATATATGAATGAGAAATATCTTGTACACCTAACGGTTCGGTTAGCGTATACTCTTACCAGTTGAATCTAATTATAATGGAAATTTTGGAGCTCAAAGACGTTAAAGCTGTAGCTGATATTATTCACGTGTATCCCGAACGTGTGAGAAACGAAGCAACACCGCTCGTTATTGACAATGGTGCGTTTTTAACCTCTAATTGAAATAATGCATTTTTTCCTTTATACACGTTTATGTTTTACCCATAATAAGATTCAATCTTTAGGAACGGAAATGTTTACTTTTTTTGTATTTCGATTTTTTTCTACTCACCTTCTTCAAATTTTATTATTCGTTGTGCTGTAAATTTGCGTTAATACATATATACATCGATTCTAGAAATATCTAACTCAGTCATCGAAAAAGTAAAACAACGTGAAGATTGAATAATTTTTAAACATTTACGTGCAGTGGAATATCTTTTTTGAATAATTTTCTCCGAAAACTTTCGTTTATAGGATCGTACAAATGTCGGGTGGGTTGGGCGACGGAGAAAGAGCCTCAACTGATATTCAAAAACCTAATAGCCAAGCCTCGCAAAGAAAGAGGCAAAAAGGATGGAGAACTGCAAGTGGGAAATGACATAGCGAATATCGAAGCTGTTCGTTTTCAGCTGAAGACCCAGTTTGACAGGAATGTTGTGACGCACTTTGAAGCCCAGGAGCAGATATTTGACTACACATTCTCGCATATGGGCATAGACACGGAAGGATCGATGAACCATCCTATAATCCTAACTGAAGCATTCTTGAACCCAAATTACTCGAGAAACTGTGAGAAATAGTATAAAAGTCGATTTTTATTGTTTTTTCAACAATTTTCATGATTTATTATTTTTCAGTGATGGCTGAACTGCTTTTCGAATGTTACAACGTTCCTTCCATCGCTTATGGGGTTGATTGCCTATTTTCATATCAGCACAACAATTGTCCACCGGATGGACTCATTGTCAGCCTTGGATATCACACGACCCATGTGATTCCTATACTTGATGGAAAAGCCGATGCTTGCAATGCCAGGAGAATCAATGTCGGTGGCTATCACATCATTTCCTACATGCACAGACTCTTGCAGTTGAAATATCCGGTGCATGTGAATGCTATTACACCTAGCAGAGCCGAAGTGAGTTTGCGCGGACTCTGCATAATTTTATGATGGACGGATTGCCAAATAAATATCACTGATACTTGCTCCATGAAAGAAATGGGAAATTTCAATGGCTGGAAAATATCTTGGGATCATCAGACTTGCACTGATTGCTCGATAGGAATTGTAAGTAAATTTTTTATTCAATATTTACTAATAGAAAAATAATCAATTGGCAGGAACTGATCCATGAGCATTCTTTCATTGCTTATAATTACCAAGAGGAAGTGAAAAAATGGTCCGACCCTGATCACTACGATGCCAATGTTTTGCGGGTCCAATTGCCTTACGTCGCCCCCGCAAGTACGCCAGGATTGACGGTAGAACAACAAAAAGAACGAAAACGAGAATTGGCGAGACGGTTGATGGAGATAAATGCTCGGAAACGCGAAGAGAGAGTAAGAAACCGAACAACATGATTTTTCAAAAATTATCTAATCACCAACCGATTCATGTTAATTTTTGTTCGTCTTACAGCTTGCCGAAGATGAGGAACAATTGAACCAATTGATGGCTGTTCAGGACCTTCTCGAAGAGGGTGAAACCGAGGAATTTGAGCAAGCCCTAAAATCATTTTCTCTTGCTAACGAGGCTGATCTCATCAAAATGATAAATAATCTCCAAGCCAAAGTCGAACGTACCCGACAAAAAATCGTAGCAGCAAATTCACAAGAAGAGAATATTGTGATCGAAGAACAAAAGCCAAAAATTAAGGCCAGTTTGCAACCGAAGGACCAGCAGGACACCGACGAATGGATTGCTAGCGTCAGGAAACGACGGTGAAATATTATTTCCAATTTATTTTTGAGTACTCGTAGAGCCCTGTAACGAATCCAAAAGACTTTAATTTTTGTTTACTGAAAAACTTGGTTTCATTTTATGAGTTTTGATGACAATTACTGGAAACTAACGAAAGTAATTGTTTAAAAAAGGCAAGAGATACTGGACAAACGTCTGGCGAAACGTCAGCGCCGTCAGGACATGGCGAAGCGTAGAACAGCAGCAGCACAGGAGAGAATGCGAATAATAAGTCAATTAGCGAGAAAGGAGAAGCGAGACGATGATTTCGGAATGAGAGACGAGGATTGGGACGTGTACAAGGTGATAAATCGCGAGGGTGGCGATTCGGATTCAGAATTGGAGCAGGAGAGATTGCTGGAATTGGAGGACGTTCTACGACATCACGATCCCGAGTTCGACGGTGTTGGATCAACGGTTCCATTGATACCGGGAGAGACGCACCAGTTGCACGTTGGTGTTGAGCGTTTACGAACGCCAGAATTGTTGTTCCAAGCGTCGATGATCGGTTCAGTGGAGGCTGGAATAGCCGAAACGATAGAATTCGTATTGAAACTTTACCCAGCAGAAATTCAAATGCGTCTCGTAGAAAATGTATTTCTCACCGGTGGTCCGGCCTCGATACCCGGTTTGCTCGAACGTTTGAATCGGGAATTGCGCGAGATCCGTCCGTTCGGGACAGGCTATCGTGTGAGCATAGCCAAAAATTCGAATCTCGACGCTTGGTACGGTGCTCGAGATTTCGGACTGAGTGGAAATCTTCCAGAGTATTTGGTTACTCGACGCGAGTACGAGGAGAAAGGAGGTGAGTACCTGAAAGAACACACGGCGAGTAACACTTACACGAGATCTCCGGATCCCCTGCCGATATTACAAATACCAGTTTCCTCCGAGCAAATTATTCTCGAGGACGCAATTGTCGACGTTGAAATTGAATGAACATGAGACAATTTAAATACTAAATAAATAATGCACATTCTAATTTTACAATAGCACTGTGAAGATACAATTGGCGATAAAACCCACCCAACAAAAAAAAAATTAAAAAATACAATCCCATAATTCAATCATATCTGCCAAGCAACATCATTTCCCTGCAATTTGGCTTATTTTTGGCATTAACTATTCGATAGCCTGTGAGCATTGAAATTTGGCAATGGCTTCATCCCGTTCGATTTTCAGCCCACAAGATTGCTGACATGACTGAATTATTGAGGAATTAAAGGAAAGGAGTAGATTGAAAGTAAATTTTTTAATATCACTCGGTCCATGGATATCTACTTTATTACACGAGTGTACTTCTCTCTCTCTCTCTCTCTCTCTCCTGCTCTTACTTTTTTTTTTTTATCTTTGTTCATGACAATTCGAACAAACTACATTGTAGCTCGTCTTGCCGATCGCAATATACAGTGTCATATTGGGTGTGTATCCTGTGTATGTAATAATTTTCTTCTCCTCTTTCGTTCATCATTTCCTATCGACAAAAGTTGCCAATTGAATCGAGTTCCTACTCGTTTTAAATATATATATATAAATATATATATATATATATGTATACGCAGCAATTGTTTAAAGAAAAAAGAGGAAAAAACGAAACGTTTTGCGGTGAAAGTGCGAGCCCCCCACGGTTCTTAATCTTTTGTCATGATTTGTTAAATCATTAAATAATAACGTTTTAGCCTGACTCACAGCGACCTCAGCTCACCGACTTAAGTCCACTGCTTAAACCTAACATCACAATATAATATACTGAAGAAAACAAACAGAACATGTCATCGTGGAACGTCACAGAGTTTTCTCATGCGGGGGCGAGAGCTTTTTTTCTTCTTCGAACGAAAGAATTGCAGTCGAATTATCGTTGAAATAAAGGAATCGTACGAGATTGATAAACGAGTGTCGTCGACGAGTCGTACGTAATAAAATTATTCGATGCGTTCTCACTTTCGTTTCATTTATGTTTCTTTCTTTCTTTCTTTTTTATTATTATTATTAAAAATAAGCTCGTTATTTCGTCCTGGTAATCTCACTCGTCGTACGTTTCATTAAATATATAGACATGGACGAGTTTTGTTTGGGTTTTCTCTTCACCGTGAATCGCCAATACCAAGTTGGAATGGTAGAGAAATCTAGAAAAATTTGAAAAATTCGGGTCAATTTTCATCTCGATTAACCAGCTGATTCATTCATATTTTTATTCCCAACGAGCAACATTTTATGAATTTGAGCTATATTTTGTTCCATTCGATTATTCCTTCTTTCAATATTCTAAAAAGCCCGAGGGTAATGAAATTTTTTATTTGGTCCCCGTGGTGGTATAGTTTGAGGCGCCCCGTTTTTAAAATAATTATATAAATAAACTCTTGTAAGCGAGGTGAAAATAGACCGCTTTTTCTTCCCGTCTCTCTCTCCCACCGTTCGACTGAGACTTGAAATTGCGGCGTTATAAATCTATATATATATCGCGATAGAATTTAGTCTTATCACACGTCCAGGTTGAAGAGAAAATTATGACGAGACTTCGAGGGGGTAGACGGGCGCGTTTATGTATATAACACAAGAAGGGCGTGCTGTGCCGATCCAAAAATAGTGCAGACCCCCTGGATTCTCTTCGTCCGGATGTTTCCGTACCGGTGTGTTGGCGCGTGCATAAGCGCATGCTGGCTCCGTGAACGAAAAAAAAAGAAAAAGAAAAAAAAAACAACGATATTCATAATCCCGCATCGAAAACTCAACGAATCTCAATCATCAATTTTTATCATTTTTTTGTTTCTTTCGTTTCATTCTAAATAATATTCCTTACAGTTATCACAGTTTGAGGTCGCTGCAGGCCAAACATACGCTAATTCATTTTAATTATCCATTTTTTTCACCATTTCATTCCTCATTTTCTTTCAATTTTATTCTTTCATCTCAAAACGATATTTCTCTTCGTGCTTCTTTCTCTCCTCCCCTTCTATTCTCACGAACCTCGTGTCTTCCGACTATTTCCGGAATATCATCCAATCGTGTGACCTCCCAAGGTCTCAATTGTCAACATTCCTTCATTCAATTCTTCCCCCTCCCTCGCACTTTCTCTCGATCCTTTTTATCGCCTCTATCATCGTCTTTGAGGTAGAATCCAATTTTTTCGAAGAATAAAATTTGCTTTCGGAACGTGCTAAAAGTGAGGGTCTACTTTCGCTAACGGTAAGCTTATACTACAATTTAAATTATACGTAGCATTATCGTATTGTTGTTGCTCTTGCTATTTGTTTTTTCGCTTCACTCTCTCTCTCTCCGATTTTTTCACAATAATATTAATTCAATAATAATAATAATCATCATAATTATAGCAATAATAATAATTAATAATTAATAATAATAATAATCGATTCTTGATAATTATTACAACAGTGGTTAATGTCTCGTAATACAATGGGTGGGAGAGGGTGTTTTATTTTCCTTTTTGTTTGTTGTTATTGTTTTTTTTTTTCACTCTCGTATATATAGTATATAATTATATAGTTCGTATGTTGGGCATATGGGATAAATGACAGCTATGTACAGTACATACTTGCCTCAGTTGTACCATTGTTTTTACCATTTTTTTTCTCATTTTCATTCGTTTATGTATATATATAGTATGAATCTATTCGGTATTCTCGTTATAATATTTTGTCGTTATTTTTATCTTGTTTTTTTTTTGTTTTTTTTTTGTCAATATAATTATCGTTTACACATAAAATAGCCTATGTATAACATGTAATATTAACTATAGGTATGCGGTATGTACGTAAAAGGATGTGTGTTAGCCAGGATATGTTGGTGAGAACTATTTTAGTCAAGCTTTCAATTTTCCCTTTTTGTTTCTCGTTTTTCGTACGTACGCTTTTACTTTAGCCATTTTTCCTTCAATTTATTTGCCCAGAGTTTAAATGTTGAATCATTTATTTTCATTAGTGTTCATTCAAATTGGATTTTCTTTGTTTTACTTCATTTTTCATTTTACACTGTCCCTATTAAAAAACGCTTGTGTACGTGTAGGTGTTTCTGTACCTGTGTGTGTGTGTGTGCGCGCTGGTTCGCGTCTTTATGTTTTGTTTTTCTCGTTTTGAATCTTCACTTTTTTTCCATTCTCTAGTATGTTTTTCATCATCGTTTTCTTTTATTTTCTCCTCGATATTGGTACATCCGTACAATCGCGTGTCTGACCTATGTATGCCTACCTACGTCGTATTTTGTTTTTTTTTCCTTTTATTTTGTAATTGCAATTTTTATTTAACGCAGTTTTTTGTCTTTCCTCTTCATCGTCGTCGTCGTCTCATGGGTTTTTCATTTAAATATTTTTATACCTCGGTGAATCGTATATATATATATATATATAATTTTAGTTAGATGCTTGTTCGCTCGTTTAGTTACTTTTTGTTGTTGTTATTACTTTTAATCTTTAACCATATTACATTACTAAGTATTCATTTGTTTTTTTTCCTTTTTAATAATAATTATTATTTTTTGTTATTTCCTCGTTAATGTTTACAAATCGGTTATGTATATTTTATGTATAATGCGATACTCGGCGCGACTCGAAAATGGTGGAAAATCAAAGAATTATTATCTTTTCTATTATTTTCGACTCGTGCCGCGATATCGTGGCGTTGGTTTTTCTCTTTTCCTCTTCTCTTACTCTCCCCGCCCCTTTCCACGGTTCCCTCGTTATTCCTTTAATTCTCATGGTTTTTTTTTTTTTTTGCTAATTTCATTCGCTCGTCCGGTTATGAAATTCAAAAGTTTTCGCTCTCGCTCGAGGGAGCGCACGCGGGCTCATTTATCTCTCGTCCTTCATAACACTAATGGCAGATTCGTCCATCGTAAAAATCTCCGATCGTTGACTCTCGTCAACGTCGACGTCGCTTCATTATTATTCTTTTCTTATTTTTCTTCTCATTTCACGCACATATATAAATATTTTTGTTCACTCTTTCGTACTCGCGTTCCGCAGCGCACACAGACATTTTTTTACATTCGTGACTCGTAGCGTCGTTCAAGTGTATTTTAATAATACGGGGATGAAAAACGTTCCGCCTCCGCGTCGCCCAATCTTAAGGATTTTTAGGTTAACTCGTTTTTAAAATTCACTCCACCGTTCAGCGAACAGACTAGACAGAAATAAATGATTTAAGAAAATAATCAAGTCGAAAGTATAATAGAAAAAGATCCTGTCAGAAAGTGATTTCTCCGGGGTTATAAAAATTTAGCAAATGGTGGAGCGAAGTAGAAAAAACTCGCGTCGGGGCTCACACTACATGTATATACACATATATATTTGTGTTGTTGCTCCAACAACGCTGCGGAAGCGAGTGTGTTGTCTCTCCACGATCCCTCGTTCTTCCCCCCCAGTCCACCCAATTATTTCATCATTTTTTTGTTATTTTATTTCGTTTTCCAACTGCAAGGCGCGCGTCTTCGTATTCTCTCGCGGCATTTCTAAAAAATCCTACCCTACGCAGGCCTCTAAGACTTACGGTACTTTACGGTAGCACGGTAAACCTCTATATAAAAATAAGAACTATCCCTACGTAAACGTATTACAAAAATAAATGGCATCGTACTCTGCTAACGAAGCAAAATGGTACAGGCGCAATGTCGAGCGACCCGGACATTGTAATTATTTAGGTTTCATTCTTTTTTGTATGTTTGTTACATTTTTTGTTTTTCACGGTCCTTCCCCCCCCCCCCCCCCCTCTCTCTCTCTCTCTCTCGATTTTTTCATCTCACACCGATTTTTCAGCAACACCATTTTGTTCAATTTTTATCTTTCTCACTCTCTCGGTTAAACAATCTACGCGCGTCCCTGATAAACAGTCAATGGTTTTTTTCCAAAGCATCTCCAATCAGCCCGAGCAATCACCCGATCTTGTTTTTTTTTCCTTATTGCCATCATTATTTCGTTATCGAGTTGTCCTTCGATAGCACAATTGCACAATATACGCAGCACACA
This sequence comes from Venturia canescens, assembly GCF_019457755.1. Classification (NCBI taxonomy): domain Eukaryota; kingdom Metazoa; phylum Arthropoda; class Insecta; order Hymenoptera; family Ichneumonidae; genus Venturia; species Venturia canescens. Next base: position 9,372,285 of record NC_057425.1, read on the forward strand.
CAGATGCACTCGGTCGAGGAGCGAAACGAGGGGCGACGCTGGTAGTGTTTACTTTGTTTGTGTCTTGCTCACGGCGTTTCGATCAGTTTGGAAGAATTTTAGGAAAATTTTTCAAGATCAACCGGATCGAGAGAACTGAACTAAATAAATAGAACTTTTGATATTCTCTCGTTTTTCAGTATTTTTATCTTTCTTGAAAAATCGCACCGTGTTCGTTCTCTCGAAACAAAAAAGAAACAATCAACTCTCTTATCCGTAGCGTCCTCGTTCGTTCGATCTCTGAAAACTGTTGTGCTCGAAAAAAACGCCGGTTATTTGTTTCGCTCGCTCCCTCTGTCGGAGACTTCGTTTACCGAAGAATCACAGCGCGGATCGCACATTGACAATGAGACGAGGTTCGATCGAGTATAGGATCGTGTTACGATTCACCGTTATTCTCTTTCGTTTAAATTTTTTTTTCTATTTACGTTTCGTTCGTAAAATGTTTTTTCTTTGTATTGTATTTAACCGTGTGTGTACAGGCTTTTCGAAATAGACAGCTTTTCCGCACATTTAGCGCGGCTATTTTGTTTGTTTAATATTGCGGGGTGCCATCGATGCGAAAACAAAAGGTTAGAGCGCTTGTAAAAAATTCTTTCCCCTCTCCCCGATCAATCTCGCGTTAGATTTTTTTTCACCTCCTCCTAAATTCATTAATATCTATCGACACTCTCGTTATTACATCGTTCGCTCGCGTCGCTCTTTACATTTTAATTATTTACAATTAAATACGTCCCCCGTCATCGAGAAACTTGCACCTAATCTTATAACGAAAAACAAAAACACCAAAAATACTATGAAGGAGAACAAAAAAAAAACACACACACACACACACGCGCGTTGTCCGTACTTCGTAAGAAGGTCAATCGGGGAGGAGGAATAATGATTTTCTTTCTCGCTAAAACACAATGTGACGTATTCGACACACTCTCACATATATTATATATGAGTGTGTGCGTAATTATATTTATATGTATATTCCACAAACAATAATTCCTACCACATACGATCTAGGGCTTCGTCCGCGTGTCGTGTGTGTGCGTGTAGATCCCTACATGTACGTGTGCGTGCGTGTTATGTTTACAAGGCTATTCGTACGAGGGCCAAAAAATGAATATATCGCGTCGATATTTTTCCTCCCCGCGACATTGTCTTCTTTTGTTTCCGTTTCGCGGAATTCGTGGCGAAAGAGAGGGGGGGGGGGAGGGGAGGGGGCGCAAGATGTCCGTTGGTCTTGACAGGCGAGCGGACAAATCATTGGCGTCTTGTTAGCAGCTTCGTTTTTGTTATTGCGTTTATACTTGGTCGTCGTATCGTCAATAGATGTATCAGGAGAAAACGCGATTTTATTCTCTATTTTTTCGCGTTCCGTTCGTTTGTTCAACGTGACCCGATGAGAGGTTTTTTCTCTCTGTTGATAAATAATAAATAAAAACGAAAAACAAAAAGTTGGCGATTTAAAACTGCGGGACGGGGGATAAAAAGCAGACGAAATGAATGGAGAACAAGCCGATCGATCGAGATGTTTTCGAGATTGAAATTGGACAACGTTTAAGGGGCGAGCTACGCTTTTCTTTCGTTTTGTCCCATCATTTTTCTTTCATTAATCACGAAAGACGCTAAAACACAATTAAATTTATATATGAAACTAGTTAGGAGTTGCGCGGGCATATACTCGTAGGCTTTACATCACAGCTAAGTAGTACAATATCTCATAGAGCTGCACAATGACTAGCCAATAAAAGATCATTGTTTTTATATTTCTTTTTTTTTTCCTCTTTAAAACATTTCACTTCGTTTCATTTATTATTTTCATTTCGTTTCAACATGATGCAAATTTTTATTTCCTCCATTCCTTCCGTCGAAGGTGTGTGTCATTAATTTCTTTTTTTTTTTTTTCACCCTTTGCTCGTACTCGCTCCTCCTCTTTATAGGATAATAATCAGTCTTCCCGGTGACTCGGTGCGTGTCTCATGGAAATTTGTAAGCCCCGAGCATACGCGCGCACTTTTCAAACTAAAATGACGGCCACGTGGGCTTTTCAACGAAGGAAAACAACAACAAAAAATTAATAAACACACGTATATGTACTTTCACATATACCCGTACATATACATGTGTTTATTTGTATTTCGAGGCACACGCTCTACCGCCATTTGATTGGTTAAATGATTTTTTTCTTTCTACATTTCGTGTTATTCCATTTTTTGTTCTCTTTACTTCTACGATTTCGTCTTGTACAATTAAATAATAATTAGTAGTAGTAGTAATAGTAATAGTAGCAGTAATAATAATAATAATAATAATAATAATAATAATAATAATAGTGATGGAGGAGAATTGTGAAGGAAAAGGAAAGAAAAATTTGTTTCGTACTAATATTTAAGGGGTTCAGAGGATGTGCAGTCTCGACTAACGAGTTGGTGTTTACCGCGGTGTGGTAAAACAAGCATTTACATAATAATTCTTCTATTTATAATATATATGCTATACATATATATATACATATATGTATTTATATATATATATATTTATATTTTATGTAATTTTCTACGCGCGGTGGTCATGGTTTCCCCGCTATTCCATCCCCCCTTCCCCCTGCCCTTCTTTCAATCCTTCCAAGTTTCTCGTGCATAATTTTCACGTTAACTTGATCTCGGAATTTCTTTCCCCTTCCGTATAGTCGTATACACGATTGAAAATTTGTTGATAAATTGAAAAAAAATTAATACCTAATAGTGTTCGTGAAAAAGACAGCCCTCTCGTCTCGTATTATTTTTTTCTTCCGATGATAAATCCGTGATAAAGATGGTCATTATTATTGAGCGTATATCGTACAATTTTGTTTTTTTCTCTATACTTTTTTTCATTTTAGCTCCTCTCCCCCCCCCCCCGGTTTCAATACTCTCGATCTCGATATTTACAAATTTCATTTATTCGATCACTCGCGTTACAAATCCCCTGTATTCGGACATGTCGGGAGGAAAAATAAGAAACAAAAATTTAAAAAAATTAAAAAAAACACAGACACAGACACACGGTAAGTACAACTAGCGATATATTTAGCATGTAAAAAAAGAAATGAAAAATAAACTCCGATCCCATATCTCTATCGTCCGGCGATCGAAAGTATACTTTTTTTTATTACGTGCGCTTGTTCGAAGGAAGGAAAGGCTAAAGAAAAAATGAAACAAACGAGGGAAGAAAGCTGCGGGAGGAGGCTTTGGAAGATGAAAAATTAAAAACGCGAATGGAAAAGCCCTATTTGTCTGTCCGTCTGTGCGTGTGTCTTTTTGTTAACATAGATACACATGCATATCTATAAATCGTAAGAAATATTGGGACTCGTAAGAAACCATGACTCTTATATTATCGGGGCGTAATGGTACACAAATGGGCAAAACGCATTCATTTAAATCAACAATGTTTTCTCGTGTCTTTTTGTTCGTGGGTGTGTGTGTGTGTGTGTGTGTTTTTTTTTCATACGCGTGTGCCTAATAATTCTAGCAGTAAGTCATAGTATTTAGCATTTTTTTCTTCTTTATCTTTTTTTGTTATTTTAGTAATAGAATAGTAGTAAATTGCGGTAGGAGTAAGTAGTAGCGGTATTAGTATTTAGCGATAGTAGTAAGTTACAAGTAGAATAGATGATTTTTCATTTTGCGTCGTTCGATAGCAACGAACATTGATTTCTTAATGACCTTAAAATTTGTAATTTATTTATCAACAGATAATATAAGCTCGAAATAATGTAGCGAGGGAAGGAATTTAAAATGCTAGAAAATTTAAAAATAGTCTTCATACGTTTCGTTGATTTGGAACGACACAAAGTGATAAATCATTAGAGGCTAATGCTCGAGATGTCGATGACGATGATCGTGGGAGTTGGTGATTTTTCATGTTATCTTTCCTCTTTCATTATTTCTCGCGCTTTCTCTCTCTCTCTCTCTCGCTCGCTCTTTTCACTGATTTGTTTCGTATTCTTTGTTACGTCTGTTCGCTTCTACAAATTGAGTGAAATAAGAGGTGGAAGTAGTAATATAATAGCAGCAACAGTGTTTTGTTGGTTTTCCTCTCATTCTCTCTCTCTCTCTCTCTTTGCTCTCGCTATTTGTTCTCGCTTTTGCCTGTTGTTCGTGTTTCTCAAATTTCTGACTATTGTCACTAAATTTTCGATAATTTAAAAAAATATAATAATAATAATAATAATAATAATGTTAATAATAAAATACGTCGGCACGCAACGCGTCTACCAAACTCGTCCGATTAATTCCAGCTTCGTAACACAGCTGTCATCTTTGTTGTTTTTTTTTCTTATTATTTTATTACTCCATATTAATTCATTCGATTTCCTCGTCTTTTCTCTCTCTCTCTCTCTCTCTCGCTCCTTTTGTCCGATAATCACGAAAAAAGTAAACCCAATGTTAAAAAAAAACCCCTTTGCTGATAATAATTACTATCTATATCACAGATCCAAGTGACTAAACTCCTTTAAAAATATATAATTATAAATATGTATGTTGTGTGATGATCGCGTAATACATCTACTCGCATACGTTTTATGTTTGAAAAGAAAAGAGAAAAAAAATACACACGCACACACACAGAGAAAAATAGAGAAACTTAAAAGTGCGGATACAATGGAAACTCGTAGAGATTTGCCGTTTTATTTCAAATTTTTCCGTATGTTTTTCTTTCGTTTCTTCAAACGTCAAGGTCTGCTTGCTCTTAGTCTGCTTCGAGTATAATTTTCGAGATCGGGTTAATGCCAGCATCGTAAACGAGAACTTTGAATTTTCGTTAGTTTCCATTCTCGAGATTTCGCGAGCCCTGCTAATAACTATTGATCTTTTATCTCAGTCCAAATGTCATTTCGAACGCCTCATCAATTACTTTAAACGTATACACACACACATACACACACACACACTTTTTGAAATATAATGTCGTCGGGATAAAAAAAAGCGTGTGGATTAATAAAATCTCTTGTCGTCCATTGAATCGTTCGAGTTGATAGAGGAAGGAGGATAAAAAAATTTGGTAAAAGCTCGAAAAAAGGAAATACAAGGAAACGTCCAGTTTGGTCGGCGTCGCGAAATGGGCTCATGAACGCTAGCACGCAATCGTTCAGTGATGTTCGTTCGTTGGTTGGTTCGATCAGCGAGTGTGATCAATTGTTACGTTGAATGTATTCGGGATAATTAATGGGTGGATTAGCGGTGGCGTACTGGGCGTAGAGATAGAGGGCCGGATGTAAACCGGGCGGAGGTGGCGGAGGCGGTTGGGAGGTTGGTGACAGTTGTAATTGTTGCTGTTGTTGTTGTTGTTGATGCGAATGGTGTTGTTGCTGTTGTTGTTGTTGTTGTTGTTGTTGTTGTTGGTGTTGTTGAGGGTGGAGGGATGGTAGGACGACGCCACGATTAGAAGATGAAGAAGAAGAGGAGGAAGGAGAAGGAGAATGAAGATGATGGTGAGGGGGATGATGAGGATGATGATGATGAGAGGAATGGAGAGCGGTGGAATTGGAGTGCGAATGATACAAGTGAGATTGTATGGCGGGGGGTGAATGATCGGAGGAGGTCTGATAGAGAGCGTGAGGTATGGGAGGGGGGCTGGTAGGAGAGGGTGTCGTCGGAGCAGTCATAGTCTTGGTGGTCGGAGTCGTAGTGGTCGTCCTCGAAGAATGAAGATTAGCGACGGTTCTCGTATTACTGATCGGATACGAGGAGGATGACGATGACGAGGGTGATGATAATGTTGATGTTGAGGTCGATGACGAAGATTGGCCCGTAGTGGGAGTGCGGCATACTACTACTTGCTGCGGCGTTGACCGTTGTAGCGGCAGAGTCTCGGACGCGCTGCTGCCGTCTAAACACTAGTTGGTTGTCTGCGGATGAAGCAGAGGAAGTGGAAGCTGTAGACTGTTTTGCTTGGCTAAACTGGCGATCTCGGCGGCGATACCACCCTTGCTACCGGCGAGGGAATCCAATGAGGAGGGTCCGTCGTTGTAGCGTAGATCGCAGACAGGGCTCTCGAAGCCACCGGATGTCGTGCCGCCCCCGGTACTCTGGGGCGTCGGTGGATTGTGATTCCCGCTGCTCTGATTGTTGCTCATGTCCCGATGGACTCGGTTCTGATGTCTGATGAGATAACTGTCACGGACAAAGGTACGCCCGCAAATGTTGCACTCGTACGTCGTACTCGCTGTGTGAGTACGAATGTGTATTGCAAATTGGCTCTTGGAGGTGAAGGTCAAAGAGCAACGATCACACACGAGCGGCTTTTCGGCGACGTGACTCCAACGATGCGCCGTTACGTACGATTTAACGGCGAAACGTTTCTGGCATATGTCACAGGCGTACGGCCGCTCACCCGTGTGCACCCGCTTGTGAGTATTGAGGCTGCTCTTCTGGGTAAAACGCTTGAGGCAGAGCTCGCACTGAAAGGGCCTCTCGCCGGTGTGAGTTCTCATGTGTACCTCTAAATACGGCTTGCGACAGAAACTAGCTTCGCAAACGGTACAATGATAGGGCTTGTTGCCCGAATGAAGCTTCATGTGGACGTAGTAAGAGGAAGCTGATGACAAAACCTTACCGCAAACTTTACAAGGCTGCGGCTTGGAGCGGGTACCCTCCTTCACCGTCTGTTGGCCCGTTGATTGGCGCGACGGCGCCGACTGTTGTTGCTGCTGCTGTTGCTGCTGCTGTTGCTGTTGCTGCTGTTGCTGCTGCTGGACGCTTTGCTGGGGAACACCCTGCTGCGACTGCTGCTGCTGCTGCTGCTGCTGCTGTTGCTGCTGCTGTTGCTGATGCGCCTGCATCGTTCTTTGCTGAGACTGCATTCGACCTTCCTGCTGCGATAGATCCTCCCGATCGTCCGACAGATTGACCATAGAGTTTGAACCGTCAGATCGACTAGAAGCAACGGAGTAGAATCCCATCGGCTCACTTTTGATTTGTTGTTCAAACATAGATGTCATAATGTCCACCTGGTGAGGATGCGGCGCCAGCTGCTGGTGATGCTGGTGTTGTACCGCCGCTTGCTGATGGGGTGGGAGCAGAGTCAGGTTGCGCTTGACAAACTGCTCATATCCTGCGTACCAATCCACCTGCATCACACAATCCAATATTCGTTTACCTGCCTTCTTTTCTCAATTTCTTTTCTCTCCCTATACAATAGACTCAAATTCCCTCCTCCCCCCCCCCCCCCGTCTTGATAATTCTATCGGTTTCTTTTTTTTTTTGTAACTCCTCCGACAGCAGTCTGCGCTAGACGCTCCGCTTAGTTTGGACCACGGTCAAAGATATACGCGAACGATCACGAACGCGACGACGACGCTGCTGATGATGCTGCTGCTGTTTCTCCTCCCTCTCGTTACTTTGACATTCATCTTTGACAAGTGACAGAAGTGCAAATACACGATCAGCTGATTGCATAACTTTTTTCGCGGTTTCGTACACGGTAAACTCTGACGAGGGAGACTCCGCGCTGCCACCACGGTTCCTCGACAAACCTTTTTTTTTTCTTTCCTTCTTTTTTCTCGCTCTACTCTTTCGATTCGTTTTTTTCCCCCTGCTCTTTCACGACTCGACACTCTTTGGAGGTTTAGAGGCGCCTTGCGCGTTTTTAACCGCTGAAAACGCGGGACGCGAACGCGCGATCGCTGATTTTATACGAAAGAAAAACTCGCGGAAATATGCCGTTCGCCGATGAATTATTTGACGCTAAAAACCGGATTGTCCGTGTGTGGTTTGGTGTGCCGCGGCGCGCAGCGGGGGGGTCTTCTCACTCGCTCTCTTTCTCTTTCTCTCTCACTCGCATGCACTCTTTTGCCAACTATGCTACGGTCCCTGTCTCACTCGCCCCTCTCTTTGTCACTCTCTCTCTCTCTCCCGCGGCGAGTATCCGTCTCGCGGAGCGTAGCTTCGTGAAACGTACGGAGGTATACCGAAGAAATTCGGTTTACTAACCTTTGCTAATGTAGTGGTCCAGTCTAGTGTTGAAAAAGTTACGCCTCATCGAGCACACGAGCGACGTTACGAGGGTATCACGGAATAACCCGATACATTTGTTTAAATAATGTTTTTCTTCAACACAAAATATAAGATGGCTGCTACTATATTTCACGACAGCAGCCCCACGCATATACATAGGTATAAAGCGAAGCGCCTACTGATTGACGATATGGACGAGCGCTTCTAATTGGCCGAAGGGGCTAAAGCCGCTGTCGCAACGACGAGTACGAGCGACGCGCTCGCTAGGCGGCTTCTCGATTGGCTCAAATATATTTGCAATAGCCGCGCGAGGAACCCGGCTGGGGTTTTAGCGTCGAGGCGTTTTCACCGTTCCCTCGTTCCTCGCAGCGCGTTTCGTACCCACTTTTCACGCCGCTTTTCGTCGCCGCGAACAGCGACGATGCGCCCCCGCCACACCGCAAAAATTATATATTTTTTTTCCCCTCACTATTTCTTTCGTCTATCTTGCTTTTTCTCTCTATCTCACTCTCACTCTCACTCACTTACTCCACTCTCTCGTTCTCTTATCTAATCGACCATGCCGATTCGTATCACGACGCTCTCTGTACACGTTTCGTCCCGTTACACCCTCGAAACGTCCAATCCGCACCACGAATTATAATAAACGTGATACCGGCTAGTGTCGGGACACGAGTATTATTGAATGTTTTTATTTTATCACAGTTCTCTCTCTTTCTCTCCCTCTGTTGTCCGTCCCCCTCTCTCTTTCTCTCTCTCTCTCTCTCACGGCCTCCCCACTCGTTTTCTTTGATCGCGAAAATTATGTGTTTCGATGATGATCGCGGGACCGCATGTCTCCGGAACGACTCGCGACGACGCGCCACTGTGTACTGCCGCTTACGGCTATATATGGAACGCTTATCACTCCGGGGGGGTTTCGGTGAGAGGACGCCGCTGTCGCTCTCACTCGCTTTCGCTCACTCGCTTCTCTGTGCGCTCGCTCACTCGCTCTCGCACGCCCGCTGCCCACCGTTCACCACCACAGCCTTTCCGACTCTGCGCGTTTTGTGCTAGAACCCTAATAACAACATGTCGGTGAAAATATCATCCGCTGCTCCTGCTCCGCGGAGAAAGAGAGAAAGAGTCCAGTCAAGGGCACTATAAAAACGGCGGCAATCGCACCGAGAGGGCTCTCCCTCGCTCCCTCTTTCTTTCCTTTCTCTCTGTTACTCGCACACAACCATCTCTCATTAGATATTCCCTAAGAATAATTTTACCCTTGCTCTGCCATTTGTGTACACGGAACGAGCAACGAAAGTATGAATGGGTAGAAAATACGTGAATTGAAATCGCAAATCTCAACAACATAAATATACAAACATTATAAGATACAATATATGAACGAGAGAAACGTGACTAAATAGGGCGATCGGAGTATCATCGGCTTGACTTATTATACGGTATCTATTACACGTTGATTCATGCCTGCCAAAGTTGATCAAATTTATCGAGTTGAATTTTACGGTGTGCGTTAGAAATGGCATCTGCAACGAGAAACGTGATGGACAATTCACTGAACGATCCAGTGACGAAGGCAGTCGTTGACAACATAATGGGAAATTTACCAACAAAAAAGCCACCGGTACGATGCGTCGATTGCGATCTATGTTTCACCAGCCAAACTGTACTCGAGTGTCATCTCCAAGGCTCTCGTCATGCTAAACAGGTTTATTTCAAAATTTGCTTCTTTTAAACATTTTCTCAAAAACACGTCAATTTTTATTTAATGCAATAATTTCTCACCGTTCATGCAGATTAGATCAAAAACTATAATGGCTTCCCTGGAAGAGACGAAAGTCGCGTTCAGCAAGGACCAAGAAGCAAACAGTCTCAAGTGCAATGTTTGCAACGTCTGTCTCAATTCCATTCAGCAACTGCAAACGCATCTCAACGGTAAGATTACACGGTGAAATTACAATTTTTCCGATATATAAAATCCATTTTAAACTATAAGGAAGATCGTTGCATTTGTTAATGAAAATTTTCATTCTCGCATCACCTCGTACCTCCTTTGAAGAAATTTTATGAGTTCTCATTCGCTCGTTCATTTGCAGGCAATCGTCACAAGAAGAAAGCAATGAAAGGTAATAAGCCAATGATAAAGAATACAGTACCTTACAGTATTAGGTGTAAACAAACGGTTTATCTGGACAAATTGATCCACAAGAACGCTGTGGTACTGGTCTGCTGTTTGATTCTATTCACCTTTGCATGTCTAACGCTGCTTCTCACCTTTATATTCCATCTTTACATTCTGTAATAATACTTGCTAGAAAAAGCTTTGTTAAACCGCTAGAAAATTTATTAGAAAATCACTTGTACAGACCGATACTTGAATGTATCCGCTCATATTTGAGTCTCTATCGAATTGATTGTTATTTATTTATTTTTTTTGTATTTATTCATTCGCAATAGGATTTTGTGCGCTAGTTGTATATTTGCTTGTTTATTTATTTTTGCATTATGTTTTTGGTGTGTGCTTTGTTAATATTCTGCTCAACATGAAACTCTGCGAGTTCGAGAACATAGTCGTCACGTTTAGATTTAATAAATAGAGCAAAACTTTTGGCATAGATTTTTTCGTTTATTATTTATTCATATGTTCATTGTTTTATTATTTCCTCCATCCTTGCAATTCTCCCCACTGAATTTTATGTCCTGCCCTGTCTCATTGAAACCGGTCTATGAAGATATTTCAAATCTTTGAGGTGCTTTGTGAACTGAATACTTTTTTTCAATCACATTACCAACGAATAAAACGAAATTCCAAATTAATTATATCTAGTAAGTCAGCCATTCGAAGGAAAAAGGTTTGCCCACATTTTAGAAAATTCATTGAACAATCATAAGCGCAGGAATTTAACGACTGAAAATTTCTTGAATCGTACCAAACTTTTGAGAGAAATTTGCGTACAAATTTAACTTGAAAACTCGATTAACTGAATGCATTGGGGAGAAAAATAGGAATGGTAAATGTTGAAAAACAAAAAATGCAAAAGGTTAATTATAAATCGTTGCAACCAGAACGTAAAACGCTGGAATCAATTCAGTTCACTGAAAATCGGGAACGATAGTGGAAATAAATTGACGCATAAATTTAAAATAAAAAACTATGATCCGTGGACAATGATGAAACCAGGCAAAACAAGTTAGAGGAAATGATGGCACAGCACCAGAGTCCCGCACTCATCGAGTGGACGTTCTTTTTCTCGTGTAGCATGAATGTGTAGTGCTCAAGCTGATTTATTATCACAATGGCCGAAATGAACGGCTGTGATAGATAGATAGTGTTGATTGCACATTGATGCTTAGGTGGGTGGACCGGGACCGAGGTGACCCAGGGTTCTTCCGTCGGATCTGCATCGACGGTGACGAGTGTGAAAATCGTTGCCTCCGCGAAGCCTTCAAATCCAGCGGCTAGCACAAAGTCCTCCAACTCGAATGTCAACAAAGGAGTTACGTTTTCGTGCGACGTTTGCAACAAATTTTTCAACTCAAAAACCCAATACGATGTGGTAATAAACTTTTCATCGATGGTACTCACAGTTTCAGCCAAAAGTTTTTCAAATCCTATTTTTCAATACGATTTTTTGTTGTAGCACATCTCGTCGAAAAAACATTCGGACAGGCTCAACAGAGGAGCCGCGAAGAACCCAAAGAAAAAACGCTTCTTTCCCTATTGGAAAAAATCGAAAGCACTGGAAAACGCCGACGCCCAAATACCAATACCATCGTTGGCAAATAACTTTGTTTCAGGCGGCTACAACTCGTAGAAATCATTTTACATGGTGGAATGACAAAGTTTGGAAAAATTCGGTTCGACGTTGTAACAGCAGTGATAAGAAAAAATCTGCTGTACCGATAAAACGCAACGCCACGTCCAATCTCTTTTATATTGCAGATGGACGTTAATTATAGAGTTTGATTATTCCAATCTTTCTGGCACACACGGCAACTCGTTTTTTGCTCTTTCCTTTTCTTCTGCGTGTAAAAATATCTTCAAAAGAAAACCGAAAAGTATAAAACAAACTCCAAAGCATTCCGATACAAAAGCCTCTTTTTCATTTCACTTCGTTTAGTATTTACAATTGCAAACTTTATAAAGTATTGTTTGAAATTCTTGGTCCGAGAGACATCGAATCGTCGTTTTCGGGCTGAAAAAAACAGTCTGTGATTAATAATTATTCAGTAATTATTTTCTTTTTTCTCAAGTTTAACATTTTTGTAGAAGATTTAAGAGCCAAATGACTGTAATTGCGTGGATCTCAAATATATAATTATTAATATTAGTCCTAAATGATTGAATTTTAATTTATTTTTCTTAAAACTGTTTCCATGCCATTTTTTTCATGAAAAAAAATTTGAAAAACTAAATAAGTGGATTACTTTCTTGTTGAGAGCACGATCAATGTGAATATCTGTACAAACCTTGACAGCGTAAGTTTCGAGCAATCTTTTTAACTCTGCATTTTGTTTTCTCAATAATTTCGTCTCGTTGTTGAGTCTGTGTCGTTCTTTTAGAATATCGTGATATTTGTGGAGCCCAATGAGCAGACCGTCCCACAATTTTTCTTTTTTCGAAGGAAATATGTCTCGATAACTTTTCCAAAAACAAGAAACATCTTCGTTGGTTAAACTGCGAGATACGCTTGCAACTTTTCTATGGTCCCGGAGGCTTGGAGTTCTTTCTTCGTCTTTCCTCCGAGTTTTTTCGGCGAAATCTCGCAGAGCTTTGGTCACATTAACCGAATCGATTTCGAGCAAGTGTCCCCTTTTGCACGTAACGTCTCTCCCCGGTAATGAAGAACTTACGCCTTCCGATGAGCGATCAGCAGTGAGTGTTATTCCGCTCTCGACTCTTCGTGCTTTTTCTCCACTTTCATCGGTATTTTCACTGCTCTCGCTGTCCTCACATTTTCCCACTTCAGACAGTGTAGGGATGTTCGATTCCGGCTCGACTCTGCTACCGACGAAATCATTGCCAGCTTTTAACCCTTCCGGATCACCATTTCTATAGATAATTAAAGAAACAATCCAATTTTCATCATCGACATAATTTACATTTGCAACGAAGAAGAACGAATGAGTTGAAATTGAACTGTTATTTGGCCATTCGACTTCGTTGATTTGGTCGAGTTTGAAGCAACAGGGAATACAATTTTTGGGAAATAAAATAGGAGGGAAAAATCTGTCGTTTGAATGAACATTTTCAAGATGAGAAGGAAATAAAAGAAAAGTGACGAATACCTTGGTGGGTTTTCTTCGGTAGAGGATTCTCCTTTCTCTGATCCAGTGACGACCGAAACATTATCCTCTTCATTTGCGCAAGTCATGCAGTATGAGTAGGGCAAGAAAAAATTAAGGAGCAGATCGATTTGGCCTTCGGTTTTTATTCCTAAAGCCTGCGATGTTGAAACGATGTGATTATGAGGGATGTTGACAAATTAAATGATCGTTCAGTCGCTATATTATTGTGAATCAATCGGTTTGATAAGGGATTTCTTCATCGTTGATTACTTGGAAAACGTTGTCGAGCCGAATGATGTTGTTGTCGTGACTGGAATGAGGAGCGAGTAATTCTTTCAATCTGTCCTCGATGAGAAAACCGGTGTGATCAGAAATTTGTTGGAGTATGTGATTCAAAAGTTTTCGTTCCAGATTCAAATCTTCCAGATTGCGAGGTTTCTCGTGAATCTTCAACAATTTCATACCCTCCTCCGTGTCCGCTTTTCCTTAAATAGCAAATTCATACGTAATTATTTATTACGTTATAATTGCAGAACACATTTCTCCTGCAAGAATTTACATAGATTCGCTCTTTACTTTGCTGCATTTCGTTGACTACTTTTTTATAAGATGGAAGATCCTCTTTTTTGAGTAGTATTGTTTCCGGTGGTTCCCAATCAAGGCCCAATGTCTGCTCGTGGATTATTCGGTCTGCAGTGAGAATCTGTAATAAAAAGGAAGTGAATTTCCTCCACGAAAATAGTTACTCTCCGTGTGATATGGAAAAAAGAATAAAAAATGTACACCTTGTCCACGAGTTGATCGGCTTTGCTCTCATTCATGTCCCAAATCTCAAAATACTGTTTTTCATTGACTCGAGTAAAGTGTTCAGACTTGGTCTCCAATTCGACGACATTTTTATGAGCTTTTTTCACTTGAGCTGTCAATTTTTGAATCTCCAAACGCGTGTTTTCTTCGAGTTCATTGTAATTTTTTTTCAGCCCATTTATAACGTCTTGAAGTCTGCGGAGAAAAATGAATAGCGAAACAGTTCAAAGGTATTTACTATCGAGTTCGAATTAGATTAAAAAACACGAACTTGTTGATTCTGCGCTTTTGCTGATTTTTAATTATTGAATTCTCATCCTCTCGACGTTTGAGTACCGCGTAACTGTAGTCTAATTTCTCAATGTTCATCAAGCAAATTGTTTTTATGCGTTGCACCTCTTGCTGAAGATTCAGACACTCGGTTTCGAACTCGATTTTATCGGATCTATATTTCTCTTGGTGATCAATCATTACTCGTCTCATCTCTTCTTCGTATTCCTTCATTATCTCCTTCCTCGTTTCCACACCGTTCATTTCCTCCTCGTGACGTTTTTTGTATAAAGCATCCCATCTTTTGGATACACTCTCAAGGAGCGAACTTCTTTCAGAATTCAGAGCTTCCTCAATAAGGATGAGCTCCTTTCGATAAGCTTTTGCTATCGTATGCACCTGCACAATAGTTTGTTCAATAAAATAATAAAGTCAATGTGGGTTTGTTCAACAGTTTCTACTTATTCCATCAATGCTAAATTCCTATGGTTCGATTCAACAATTCATTGTTATTCGACCAAGACCTCAAACATGATTCTGATAGAAGTTTTTATTTTATTTCATTCAGGTGAATAAATGATAAACTGTTATTTCTAATACTTGCTTGATTTTCAATTCGTTCAATCAACAAATTGATGTCTTCGCTCTGTTTTTTTTGATCTATGACAAATTTTTCATCAGCGTTCTCCAACTCTTGTTTCAATTCTTCAATAACAGCTTCTTTCTGTTTCAAAATTTCTTCGCACTTGGCAGTCTGAGATTGTATGCTGTGGTGAATATCCAAAGGATCTTTCGACTGAAGAATACCAGCCCATTTTTCATTGACAATTTGATACTTTTCCAGTGACTCGGCAGCCTCATCTTCCAGTATTTTCATGAGTTTCTTTCGTACAGCAATATCCTCTTCGCGACGATCTACGGCCCGAGCATCATTGGCTATTTTGACATTACAAACAACTTCATCGCCCTCTGCTATTAATTTTTCCAAAATTTCAGCACTCGCTTCTATCTGTTTTTCTGTTTGGCTTTTCTCAATGATTTCGTCCTCCTCTGCTCCATCCTGTCTAAAATGCGTTAATAAACTATATTCAGTGCGAAATCGACAATTTTTTCATTTTTTTAATGTCACTTATTCTTCATTTTAAGCAAGAGGATGAATGTGTGTTGGATGAGGAATAATGGATAATTCGACTAATTTCAAAAAAGCAATGATCGTAGTATGACTTTTTGATTCAAATGATTTTTCATGTCTTGATATTATTAAAAAAAAAAGACCGCACTTACTTCTTGAGAGCTTCGAGCCGTCTTTGAATTCTCAATCTTCGCGCCAATTTCCTTTCATTAGGATCGCTTGAAGTGACGGAAGGTTCTTCCGCGACGTCAAAGTGACTATTTTCAATTTCTGTCGATTCTGTCTCCATTTTTTCGAATTACGCGGAAAAACGAAAATAATTCAAGATAAATGAAATTGATGAATAAGAGCGATTCGCTAGTGAGGTTAAGTGGTAGACGTAAACAACGAATTAATAAGTTGTTGATGGTAACGAGGGAAACTGAGAAAGAGAATCGGTCACGGAGATTGTTGATTCGATTTTGTGAAGTTTCTAGACCATGTTGTTTGAGCAGCGAAGAAAAAGGCTGAATGATATTGTTCATGTGAAAAAAATGAAAGTTGTCCATTTTTTCGGAATCAACAATCTTCTGCTTTGGCTGTCTTTTTATTAATAATGAGATATTCCCAAAATCTCGATAGAGACCGATTAGGACATCTCAACGAAGGCTGAAGACCTTTGTAAATGGCATACAACAATACCATTATTATGGTAAATTAAATCCTTGAGAGGATCGACCGGATCGACATAAATTCGAATGGGCATAATCGGTGTTTCCGTTGTCCGCCACGGACGAGAATGATGGCAGCACTTGCGTTATGCGCAATGACATCCAACGCATGTATGTTACTATTGATTTGAGCGCATGCGCATTGCGCCAAAGAACGCGTACAGCTATTTTCGCGAAATACAGATGGACAAATTCATGCGCAGCGCAATTTTTTTTGGAATATTTCGAGCAACTCTGCTGTATATAGAAGCAAGCAGCGGTCCGTGGGACGCCATTTTGTTTCTTTTTTCTTTACCGTTCGTCGTTACAGTCTACGGACGCGGGATGACGCCACTTGACTACCGCGCTCTCAACGGGAGAAACGTACGAGCAACGTCGCGTGACTCAACGCGGAAAAGAAAAAAAACGTTGATTACCCTAATGTGCTAGCGGATTTTTCTCTAGAAAACAACGGAATCGACGATATGTAAAACACATTAGAGAAAAAATGTCTTGTGATGGGGTCAAACTAACGGGATAAACAAGAGAAAAGCGGAACTTTGTTGAATCGCAATGGCACCAATGGTGAAAGAATAAAAATGGCGTCTTGTTCAGACTACGAGAAACCGCGTTGAGGGTCATCGCGATCCTCGCAGGGTTACTTCACAATTGGCTCGGGGACGTGGCCACAATAAGGTTAAAATTCAAGAAAAATAAAAAAAAAGCGTATCACGCGTAGTGCAGGCAATAGTTTGTACAAATAAACTGAAACTTGGACGATCTTGGGTGGCTTTTTCGACGACGCATTTCGTTTATTTTATATTATTAAACAATGGACATGAGTCGACGTGACGACTTTATTGTACACCGTTCGCATAAGAAAAAAAAATAATGAAAACAAAACATGCCAACAAATCAACGAATTCACGCAATGGAAAAAGATAGTATAGCGACGAAAGGAACTGCGAACGAGCGATAAAACTCTTTCGATAGCTTGTAGTATAGTGCGACGTCTCCAACAAGGCTGAGCGAGCCCCAGGTTGCATCGCGGCTACGTCGATTGCTCGTGATTCTCGTGATGCTACGAATCTAAAACACAACACACACTTGTCCCACACGAACGACGGGGGGGCTTAGTAAGAGGGAGACGGAACGATTGAAAATCCAAGATAGAGTTTAAACAAGAGAGACGAAGAGCGAGGAAGGAAGGGAGGGGGAGACGTAATCGCGATGGGAGCGAGACGGAGAAGAGTAGGCGAGAAACGTTTGTTCGATGGAAAGTGGAAGGAGGATAGATAATCTCTCGTGCAAAGCAGAAGGTAGAGGGTGTGGGAGAGGGATTGAAAGAGAGCGAGAAAGCCCTCGCGGCAGAAACTACCGCACGGCGACAAGGGGTCAAAGAGGGGATAGGGGGGGCGGGTGAGGGGAGAGTAATTTTGCCTCGGGGGTTCGGGTTAGCTCGTTCGACCCGTTATCCCTCCTCTCCCGGAGTTTCGAAGATCCCCACCTGTCCTTGCTTCAATTGTAAAGCGCAAGAGGAGAGGCTGCTTCATCATCAGACTTTTGTACGTGTGTTGCTGAACTCTTCAATGTATGGAACAATCGCGCGTATATTCGAATAAACAGAAAGCCTTAACTTCGAAATTCACCATGAGAATAATCACGAACGGAGTCCTTTTTACTTTTAAATTGTTACGTACGAACAACACCGACGTCTTTTCAACAGACGAACGTATATAACCATAAAATGCAGGGAGTCCAGAGAGAATAAAAAGTGGACACGAATCCCAGTCAGACTAGGTGGCGCTGTGATCGGAAAGATCATAGCTATATGCGCGCGGAATGAGATATTAGACGACATCGTGCCGTTAATAAATAATCACTCTCTAACTTTCATTTGTCAAAATACACAGAGCGGTCTGTCTGTTCATTGGATTGCGTTCAATAAAATTGTGTTGAAACCTAAAACTTGTGTTATTCGATTATATTTGAAAGTGGATAAAAAAAGATTGAAAAATTATTTCCCACGACAGCACAAAAAAGGATGTATATTTATAAATATTTTTTCTATTCTTGCTTTTCCGTCAAACCATTGTTGATCATTCCAAATTCGTTGATTGAAAAAATGAATAAAAAAGAAGTCTGAGAAGAAAGTACTTTGTCACGAGTCTAGAACGAAACCATCAAAATACATGTTTGCACGTTCAATGATGAAAAATTGCACATGCCTTATCAGGATAGTTTGACATCATACTACTGTGTTTTATGGAGTACAAACCGGTGGTTCATAGCCACCTTTACCGCGTGTACTGATTTTATTATTGTAGTTATGATCTTTGCGACTCTCGCGAACCGGTGGCAAAGCAGGAAACTAATTCAAGATGAGATTTTGAGGACGTCGTTACTACTTATTTCCCTACGCTGTGCCCGCTTCTCTTTAGTTTTCTTGACGAAATGCGTCGTGCGTCGTCGCGCGCATGCGCGCGACGCCGACAGAATCCGTAGTTTTCTGTCACGCAGCATGCGCGCGTTTTCCCACTCTTCCGATCCTGCTATCCCTACCATGCCGACTCGTCGCTCGTACTGCCTAACAAAGAGGGTGGGGAGCGAGAGAGTGACAGCAACGCGAACCGACGAATGCTGATGTTGCTTGTAGGAAGCTTTTTCTCTATCTCTCTCCTCACTGTGACGCGCGCGCGCGCGCGCTACGAGGTAGACTCGCTTCTTTCCCCTTCGTATCCCCACCGCCGTTGGCGCCGCGTCTGGCCAGCGAGCCGCGTTACGCTCCCGCCACGGTGACGTCACTTCGAGTAGTGTAGTGCAGTGAGAAGGAGCGAAGCCTGCTCCGTCCGGTGTACGTGTCCAAAAGTGTTGAACGAGATATGTTATTTTTATTTTTTTTTTCTCGCGACGAAACTGTGTACAACGCTCACGAAGCCTACCACGAATTTACGACTAATCATAATATGAGTGACGCGTAAGAGTTCAATTCACATAAGAGAGAAAAGATAATCGTTAAGAATAAGAAGACGAAGAAGTGTGTACAGTCTCAACGTGTATGTATGGGTCAAAGGCCCTCCGTGTGACGCGCAATCGCAATTTATACATGTGTGCGTAATATATATATATACACCTATTACATGTATAAATATACAAACGGTATATCGAGTTTCGTAGGTACACACGCTCGAAAACGCAAACGTGAAGAAGCACAAACTGTTCGGCGTGTAAGCGAATATAAGGCAGTTGATGAAAGAGCTCTCGAAGCAGATAAGAGTAAGCGCGAGTGCGAATGCGAATAACCCAGTGTGTGTTGTATCAGAGCAGGGAAATATAGTGGCTTCCGTTGTTGTAAACGCGCGTCAAGAGAGTATCCCGGTGTACAGTGAACGAGAATTGGGCGCGCAAGAACCGTCGACGATAATTGACGCATGGATGAAACGTCGGGTGTAGTCGAAGCAGTAGTTGAAAGAAGAGAGTCGTAACATCCTCGAGAGGCTCTCGCGGAGTAACGGAGAGAGAGAGACGGAACGTTAAATCGTCGTCGAAACGTTGCCCGCCATCTAGGCGCCTTGATCCGCGCTGCTTTCTGGTCAACCCTCCCTCTGCCCCCTCACCGCACGGAACCGAGCGCGCTCTCTCTCTCTCTCTCTCTCATTCTCTATCACGGACAACACGATCCACGGTTTATTGTGCGTGTGCTCGTTCCGTGTCTCCTTCCGAGTGCGTAAACGAAAGAATAAATAATTGCGCGATACTGTGAAAAATAATCAAGTTTCCACGACAATATGAAAAAAGTTCTGTCAACAGTTTTCGGCATGTAATTAAAAAAAAAACGAATCATCAAGGAAATACTACACGTATGTGCACTACTCCCTAGAGAGCGAGAAACAGAGAGAGTGTATGTACGAAGGATACAAACGCGCAGTACAGTAGGTGGCAGCAGTGGTTTTTCTTTTCTTTTTTTTTTCACCTTTTTTCCTCGTTTCGTCGTGAACGCGAGTGTTATGTTGGCAATGGAATGGGACGGCTCGCCGTCGTTCCGTGTGCTCGGCAGTGCTGTTACGTGTTTCATTAGGGCCAACCTATTCGATTGAAAGAAAAAAAAAAGAAAAATACGCAAAGTGCATATTTATTTGCCCCTCCGAAACTTGGTATATCTGCGTTGGTTGTCTCTCGTTTTGTTTTGTTTTTTCGTACCATGTGGTGTAGTTCGGTAACGGTCAAAAAACCAATAGATCGTATATCGTCAAGCGTCCGAATAATAAGGAGAAGCGTAATAATAAAGCGCGTTGTACACGACGCCTCGACGACGTACGTCGGCTCGTTTCATTATCGCGAGGGTTTCGTACCTCGCGAGCCGATATCGCGCCGGCTTTTCGCCGTCTCGAGAAAACGTTAGCGGGGCTATTGTTCGATCGCGCGCGCGCGCGCGCGCGCGTCCTTAAACAGTGATTGTTGGAGGATCAAAAATTTAAGTTATAAAATAGTGTTGCCTCCGCGATTCTACGCCCCTTGCACAGCACCCCCTCAATTCCGAAGGTCGTACGAGTGTCGACAAATTTCGGTGATCTCAAAAGGAAAAGATGACAAAAAATTGTTCGAGCAAATAAATCGTGTACGACAGCAGTGCGTTGGATACAAAGTTTGTCGTTTCTTTTCCGCTCCTCGCTCGTCACTGGCAGTTTTTCCATTTGTACATGTACGACGCTCCGAAGGAAAATATCGAGCAATAAAAAAAAATAGTGTGTGTACGCGTGTGCGTGTGGGAGACGGTGAGTGAGATTATAAAAAGAGCGACAGTGAGAAACACGGGTGTGCGTGCGCGTGTGTGTGCGCGCGCGCGAGTCGTCAGTGTGTGCGTGCGCTCGTCAGCTCCTCGAGAGGGCACGTAGAGGGAGATAGAGAAAAAAAGTAAGAGAGAAGCGATTTAGAAGCGAAAAGCAGAGCGCGTCGGTGCTGCTCGCGCAAAGGATAGAAAAAGAGCGAGTGAGCGCGCGCGTCACTGAATTCGTGGTGCGCTTCGCCGCGCACGACGTTTTATAGTGCTTTCAATTTAGTGTGCGTGTTTTAGCCTGTGTACGTGTTTTCTGTGCGTGCGGGTGCACGTCACCGTAAATTGGTGCTCTGGTGTATCGCGAGCTCTTTTAACGAGATAAAAAGAGAGAATTAAAAAAAAAAAAAAAAAAAAATTAAGGCAAGGAAAGAATCATCGATTGCGCCGTGCGTGTTTGTGCATGTGTGTTCGTGTCTTCGAATATCCATAATCCTCGTGTCTTGTGGATTATTATTATTATTATTATTATTATTATTAATAATTCGATTTTCGATCAAACACCCGAAAAGTTGGGCACGTTCGATACGTAATTATCGTCGTTTTTGTTTGTTGGTTTTCTTCGCCTTGCCGCCTCGTTATTGGATCGGTGTGTTTTAACCTGTGTTGTGTGTCGTTGTGTACAGTGCCCCGCAAAACGATAACACAACATCCGATCCCAAATGAAGAGTTCGGAGCAAAATGGTTAGAGAGACACGTCACCTGTGGGTTGGAAATCTGCCGGAAAACATCCGAGAGGATCGCATAAGAGAGCATTTCAAACGGTGAGAGCTTATTTTCATTCGTCAATCATTATTTTCATTTTTAAGCTTCCATCATCCGGCATTTAAATAGTTTCATCCAAATATCTAATTTTCATTCATAACAATCATTTTTCGTATCGATTTCGCATTAAAATCCCTACTTGCTTAAATTATTTCATTCGCCACAATAATGTTTATTTCCGAATTCACATTTTCAACCCTATTGTCAGAAAATTTTGATAACGTTTTTTTTTTTTTTTTTCAAATACGGAACTTGCTGAATTCGATGTCATTTCATGCCGGTCTCACGACTAAAAAGATTGCTCTGTACCATTCGGTGTCTGCGAATGGATTTTAACATTCTTTTTACCCAAGAAAAAAACATTTTCCGGTCAGCAGCCGTGAGTTTCGATGCTGTATGTAGAAAGCATGGAAACTCGTCGACTTTCGAGAGGTGCACGAACTGTTTTTTTTTTTTTTTTTTTTTCCCATTCAATCTGCGCTGGTAAAAATTCAAAAATCATACAAATAACTCGAACTAAAACGAAAGCAGAAATTCCGAATTTCTTACATTCACAACGGAATCCTGTAACTGCGAATTTTTATTTCGTCGTAATTGAAAAATAATCATGAATATTTCGAGTTCGAACGACACTAAAAGCGAAAGATGTGGCTTATAAATCGACTAATATTTATTCCCCCTTCGCATTATTACGTATCGTTCATCATTCGATCGTTTCTTGTTTTTGCGTCAAGATACCCCGTCTTTTTTTCGCGTCGATAAAAATAAGAGAGAGGGAGCGAGACGACAGTCGAAAAACGTGGGTGCGAGGATACGAGACAATTGTGCGCTACGTGTGCGCCACAAATGTTTTCGGACGGGAGCGCGTGCATATGTGTATACACGAGAAATATCCTCTGGGGTAATGCGGACGCATACGAGCGCACATACGCGAGTCCCATGAATACACGAAAGGAGGGGCCTTGGCTGGCTGGTTTCTCTCTTCTCTTTCTCCTTTTCTCTCTTTCTCCTCTGCCTTCCCCCGCCCCCTTCGCCGGCCCTCTTTTCTGCTCTGCGCGCTGCCCCCACCGCGTTTGTTTTTTTTCTCCCGAAGTAATAATAGGCGGAGGACAGCCATTTTGAGAGCTCACAGCGGGACGAAGTTATTGTTCGACAGTGCGTCTCAACTCGCGGCTCCCCCGTCGCTTCTTCTTATTTCTTTCTCTCGCCTTTCTTCCTCTCTCATTCCCTCGTATTTGTTCGTCGTTCGGGGAATCCTCCGGTTTCTACGTAAGCTTCCATTGTTTTTCGACCATTTTAGTGCTGCTCCTTTCTTTCGTTCAACAAACCCCGTTGGATTTTCAAATCGCTTCTCATCCGACGGTACGTTACTCTCAGCTCTCCTCGTTGACTCTCGTTTACACTTGTATCCTCGATGTAATAATAGACGGCGGCGGTTAGTAAGCGCCATTTTGAAGAGCACGGGACTCCCTCCGCTCGATGTTGCGTATCGAGTTTATTGTTTCATCGAGTGTCTCTCAATCCGAGGCTCCGACGGGTCGAACGAAAACGAAAAGCCCGCTCTCGGGATTTTCCTTCTTTTCACTCGCTTTTGACCTCCGCGAGCGTTCCTCTTTTTTTATTTCGTATTTCCGAGACACGGAGTTTGAAATATCTCCACGCCGCGAGACGCGCGTCTCTCGCACAACGACGTCGGTCTCTCTGCAAACGTCGTTTCACCTCCGTTCCTCTCGCTCGTTTATTCCCCCCCCCCCCGAGATCTCTCCGCGCGCGTGTGCGGGTTTTTTTTGCCTCTTCCACTGCCTAACGGGCTACGAGGATATTCGAAATCCGCCGTACGACGACGCACGGCTATTGCGAGCTTTTGTCCGCTTTGGCACGACAAAGACGCCGCTACCGGGCCGCGAGCGCAAGAGCGACCGGACGCGCCGCAGAGACGGACTTTTTTCTTCTCGTTCTCTCCGTGTCGAGTGCCCGCGGAGGGGGGAGAAGGGCTTCGGAAAGACGGTGCCAGGCGCTGTGCCAGCGAACGCGTGCGTTCGGCCAGCCCGAGAGGCAACAGACAGAGAGGCCAGCGAGAACCAGAGCTCTAACGGTGACACGGGCCAGTGCCGCTCAACCCGGGGCTCCGCGGCCCGCCTCCAATCTCACTGGCGACTCCTCAAATCGACTCTCGCTCGTAAATAATCAATAAATTTTTTGAAACCGCTCCTTCCGCGTCTCCATCCTCGCTTCGCTCGCCAGCCACCACCGAAATTTTAACGACGCTCGCTCCTCGGCATGAAATTCAGTTTTTTCTCACTCCGGCATGCCGTTCTACTGGAGAAACTTGAAAACACGAGCAGGTACTCGAGGATCATGTGGCCCGGTCGATTTTTTGTTGTATTTTCATTCGAGCAGCAAAAACTGCGACAAGAATCACACGAATTCGTGCGTGGTTTCTTGTTATTTTTTCAAAGTCACCATTTCGACTTGTGAAATTTCTTTCTCACTCGGAGCTTTTCAGGCCTGCTTCGGGTAAAACGACATCGAGGATTGTGAAAAAGCGTCGACGAAGTTAATGCTCAGGAACGACGGCGAATTTTCTACCGCATTATTTTTCGACTGGTCCGAGCCTCGAATGGTCGCAGGCTTCTCGAAACCCCTGACTCTAGAACCGCCCGCCGGCGATCCCAGGATTCTCCGTACTTTTCGTCCCATTTCGCGCGCACGAATCCGCGGCGTATTCGGACGACTCTAAAACCCGAAATCCTCTGCGATCAACGATCTTATAAATTATAAATTTTCATCCAAAGTCGCTGCAACGAGGGTGGAAGCAAAACGAGAAAATAAAATGGGCTCGGTCGGTGTAAAAAAAGGTTTCGAATCCATAAATAATGCCTCGATATGAATGAAAGAGCGAGAGAAATAACCTCGCGCCGTGCGGTGTGCGAGTGTTGACGACTCAAGATGGTGGGGAGCAGAGGACCGAAGCCCGTGACCCCGCGTTCGTATACTCGCTGCCTGCCGTTGCTATTGCTGGCTGGCTACTGCAACCGCTCATCTCCCTGTACAGGCTCTCCCACAACTTTATTATTTCTATTTTCAAACATTATTTTATTCAAATTCGTTAATCCTTCGATTCCCGAAAGGGCTCGTCAAATAAGAATTTGTAATTCGCTCATTTTTTTATTTCACGGAGTTTCGGTTCAGGTTGAAAAACTACGAATTGCAAATTGAGCTGTGAAAAAAATTGTAGAATTACTGGAATCATTGGAGGGTTTTTTTTCTCCATCATTCGTTGGACTCTAACGTCGCAAACTTCAGCGTAATTCCCATAATTATACGACGCTGAAGTTTGCAACGTTGGAGTTCAACGAAATGAACGAAAAAAATATTAATGATTCATTATTTTTTTATTTCACGAATTATTGATGTGGCTCGAAATATGACGAATTGGAAATTCGGCAGGGAAAAAAATTTGAGATTTACTGGAATTATTTGAGAGTTTTTTTAGACCATTTCGTTGGACTCCAACGTTGGAAACTTCAGCGCCATATAAATATTCGGACGACCGAACCCCGGAGAATTTGTGCCCCAAAAGCTGAGGGAATCGCGCTGAATTCTTCGACAGTTTCCAACACTCCTACATTCCTCAAATTTATTATTCAAGCGTCAACGGGCCGCTGGTCAGGGCAGAGAGCAGGCTATCGAGCGATTTTCTTTCAGACGATATGAATATTGAGTCGCGTGGCCTCGATGCACAGAGAGACAGACACGGATAGAGTGCATCGATCCGGTGTTTCGCAAAGTGCGCCCCGGCACCTGGAAACACGTTTATAAATCCCCGCTGCTCTCCCCGACCAACCTAATTTTCTTATCGCGAAC
Source organism: Venturia canescens (assembly GCF_019457755.1). NCBI lineage: Eukaryota > Metazoa > Arthropoda > Insecta > Hymenoptera > Ichneumonidae > Venturia > Venturia canescens. Next base: position 9,397,971 of record NC_057425.1, read on the forward strand.
GTCGTTACGAACTTTAGCTCGACGAGAGTCGTCCCGAGCTTTTCCACACACTTTTCGACGCTCGAGTGTGCCGGGGGCGCGAGGAGGCCTCGCCACGATTACGCCGAGCGAGCCGCGACATTCGTACCCGACCTTATCGCCACGATACGCCGTTTTTTTCGCTCTCTTATTGCTGCGGTATTCCACTGCGTGCTCGCGACTATCAGGAATAAATATCCACGTGTATGGCCCCACCGGAGGCGCCTTTGGGCATCGGTACATCCTTGAATACGCGGAATGTGACGAGCTATCGATTCGTGTGCGCGTTTGCGAATGCCTCTGTGCGAGTGCGAGTACGCTGTCGCGAGAGAGCCCAAGTACGTCGATACGGACGTAAAACGTAGCGATTTAATTCGCAATGTGCCGGAGCGGCTTAACTTTCTTATTCCTTTTTCCCTTTTTCACTTTTGCTCCCATCGAATTGGGGGCTGACGCCGAACTTCGCAACGCCGCAGTCCAGCAAAACGGTCGAAAAAAAACTCAAACAATTCGAGCGACCTCCAATACTGTTCCCGCCCGAATTCGCAACTCGCGTTTCTTCGAGCTAGACCAGTGATTCGTGAAATAAAACATTCCGCCAATTACAAATCCGTATTTCGTTAATTTCGTCGAACTTGGACGCTGCAAAGCAGCTCCGAAGATTATTGGTCGGCTGATAAAAATCTTTTGTTTTCTCGATTGGGCCCGAAGCCCTGGAAATCTGGTCGACATCGGCATTGTTCTTCGAGCGCTCCAGAATCAGTAAGGCCCATGTAACTTTATCGAAATGTTAATAATTTTGAGATAATCGCTCCGTGCGGAGGCTCCATTCGATGATTATTTAGATCGTCCTCGTCTCGATATGTTTCTTATATTTGTCCGTTTAATGATATATACGTATAGCGAGCGGTATATAGAATAGGACAGAAATATACCTCGACGCGACTTGGGCGGTTCGCGTTTCGACGATACTTCCTGTATACGTGCGATATTACGGTCCTCGTGTGTTGCGTGTTGTCGCGCCAGCGCACTAACTCGTTTCTCTCGTGTACACCATTCTCCCTCTCTCTCTCTCTCCCTCCGTAATTTCTCTTGCTCCTTGCTCTCTTTCTTCTCACTGTGGATTCGAGCACTCGCGGGATGAGCGAAAGAGGAAGAGAGCACGAGAGAGAGAGAGAGAGAGGCGAGCGCATGGGTTGGTATTTGTACGAGTCTGTGTGACGGGTTGCCGGCGTATTTTGGTATATTGATCGCCCTCGCCCCGCGGTAGGCCATCTTCCGACCCCCTCTTCCCCATTCCTCCTCTCTTTCCCTCTCTCTCGCTCGCTCGCCAACCTCATGGCCCCGTCTTGCCCAACCCCATTTCTCCTGGTTCGCTGCTGCTGCTGCTGCCGCTGTGCTCTGCCGCTCGTTTGCCCCGTTCGTAGCAACTTCTCTCGCGTTCAAAGCGCTTCGCTGATACTCGATGTTTTTCTCCTCACTGGATAATATCTCGAGTTCGCGGAACTTCGTTTCCAATTTTTTTCCCCTCTCTTTCTCTTCCTTTTCTGCTCGACTTCCTATGGCCCTAGAATCCAAACGAACGTTCCTTCTTTCTGACCGAAGTTTATTCATACTTTGATTCTTTCTTTTTCGTACGTTTTCCTTCCTTTTCGAGTGGTGGAAAAAACGGCTTCCAGGGTCGAAATATCGCTGCTTTTTCCCCTTCTCACCAAGGTTTTAGGTCTCTCGCGCCCTCCCTCTCATTCGGTTCGATTAAAGTTCACTGGCTAAAAATATGCTTTGGTTAAGTGGATCATCGATAAATAATTCGGCGAGGATACATTCCAAATAGCGGTGCTATCGAAATTCGTAAACGACGCGCAATCCCTCGATCAACTCGCACACGGAAAATCAAATTTATTGATTCGACACCATTCTACCCAAAAAATTCGATACGATAGAACATTCATAATTCACCAATTTTTTATTTCACGAAATCATCGGTGCAGATTGAAAAACTGCGAATTGCAAATTCGGTAGGAAAGAAAATTGAAGAACTTCTGGAATTGTTGGAGAGATTTTTAGACCGTTTAATTATTCCAACGTTGCAAACTTCAACGTTATAAAATGACGAATTTCACGAAATTCGATGCCCTGAGAATTTTCGGTTCGATGGATCGTCAAATTGGACGTTTAGATCCAACAAAACTGTAGTAAAATTTCATTGAAATGGAAAAGATGTTATCGAAAATTCATGAAACGAAACTCGCCTTTGAAAATTTAAAGAACAATTGTTTTTCTCAGATTCGACTTCTCCGCATACGATAAGAACAAAAGTAAAGCTGGCGGCTTGGATTCACGAAGATTTTTCGTGGCGTGCCAAGTGTCGAAACGTTGCGATCGCAACAAACTTTATACGAGAGGCATCATTTTTGGCCGACTTTTCGGCGCTTAATTTACAATCGTCGTTCGTTCGTGCATGACAAGAGAGACGTCTCAAGAGTCGTTAATCCTTCAGCGATTCGTTCCGTACAACGCAAATATTGGTAGAGTCTGTTTGTTGAACTTTGTGAAATGCTGATGCTTTTCGTTTCAACAATTGGCCCGAATTTGACAGTTGAATGAGCATTGACATTTGCTCGGAACGAATCAGCGTCGCTGTATCTGGCAGTAAATTCTTACGCGGACTGGGCCATTTTTAAATATTTTCTTTGAACCCGAGACAAAAATTGTGAAATTGAAACCGCGCGCCGAGAGGACGAATCAATAAATTCTCGAAGCCACCGCGGCTGAAATAACGAGCGCGCTTATTCCAGAATCACATTCGCCACTTTATTCACCGTTCTGAATCAAATTCAAAATCATTCGAACGTTGAAATTTTAAAAATACAATTTAACGAGATGAAACGAAAGAGGAAAGAGAGGTCGAGCTTCCTGCTAGGAATTTTCACAATTTCCCTCTGTTTTTTCAGACCCCACGCGTTTCGTCGAACGAAAACTCTGTTTTTAGTTCCTCACTTTTTTATTTTTTCCTCATTTTTCGTTTACTTTACCGCGCCGTGGGAAACTCGGCATTCGCCTTTCACGTTGTTTCTCCATTTCTCGACGCAATTTTCTCGTCTTCCAGGAAGAGCTTGCGCGGCGCGCTTCGAGCATATTGAATCTTACGTTTGTATTTTCCGTTGCGATACTTTTCGTCATTTTTCAGTTCGAGGCCCCCGTGAACTCGATTAATATTCGATTGGACACATTTAATTGAGTTTATCGATAAAACTGCTCGATTTGCGATTAATTTACATCGGAATAACTCGCCCCTTTGCCCCCGCGACGTTATCGAAACGCGCGTTGGTCGATCGGTGATTAAATAAATCGTCGAAATGAAATAAAAATGTAAATCGTACTACAGAAACTGGCAATAACCGAGTCGACCGTTGCACCCATAGAAATGCGAGTCGAACAGGTCGAGCCGAAGCCTTTTTCCGATTTATTTCTTCATTTCAATCGTTTCGTAATTCATCACAGAAATTCTATCGGTTCAACGACGTTGAATCGTCGCCACGACGATCGTTCCCGTGTCTTTTCCGCCGTTCTCCGAGGCTCGTTGATGCTCTCGAATAGAAGCGAACGCAAGACGAAGACGTTCTCGTTGGACTCTCCGCGGCAGCGTTTTCTCGTGCGGCACACACCACCGTTGCGAAGAGAACCTCGCGGCGCGGCGTTGCCAGCTCCGCCTCGAGAGTTGTCGACACCTACGCAACGGCAACGCCGCACGAGGCAGACGAGCGAGAGGGAGAGAGAGCGAGAACGCGTCAAGTCGAACGAGTACGCAGTCAGGCAGGCCACGAGCGAGCGAGCCAGCCAGCCAGCCAGCCGAATGCTATCCTCGATGCTTCGCGTGCACCACATCGTAGTCGCAGCAAACACGTTCGCTCCTTCTCTCGTTTTCTCCTCTTTTTCTCTTTCCTCTTCTCCGTCTCCGTCGCACTGTACGCGAGCGTTGCACGTTACGGATTCTACGTATACTTTCGTGTTATATGATTCCTCCCGAGTTGTGAAAATTCGCGAAAAAATAGTCGGTGAATAAAAAATGTTAAATTTTTCGACGAAACTCATTTCTCGAAGATTTTCGATAATATTTACTAACTCTAAAACTCGTAGCATTTTTCAATAGTTTTTAAATAAATTGCCAACAAATTGCGAACGAATTCGAAAATTTTGACACTCGGAGGGCCTCGTTAGCGGGGTTGGAGGGAGTTGAATTTTATTTCCGAGACTCTGAAATTCCTGCGAGATGAACCAAGTTTCGGAACGAGCGCGCGCGGAGGAGACAGTGAGTGAAATTCTCATACGGAAATTCAATCGCGGCGAGCCACTTCCTCTCTTTTTCTTTCGCCGGCTCAGGATTATCTCCCCGTACTGCGAAGCGTCTCGGGCGCGTTGCAACGCGAAGATATAAATTCGCGTTTTTACCGAGCTCTTTCTCTGTCTCTCCGTTGCCGACCCTCCCCTCGTTCGTTTCTCTAGCGATCGGTCGTTGAGCCAGAAACTTATAACTCAGGGACGTTTCTCTACACGTGACATAACTCCACGTCACACACACACACACACACACAGACACACACACGTGCGCGTGGATGCATGCATTTATGTATTTATATGTCGCCTGCGGTATTGAGGACTCGGTTGCTTATTACTTTGCCATGCAATCTACGAGCCCTTGGGCCTCTTCGCTGTGCACGAACCTCGTACTTTGCATTTATTCAATCGATTATTCATCTTGGCACTCGTTTCAGACGTTTCAACCTCCCGGTCAGGTGCTTCGGCCCTTTTTAAACTATTTTCCTTTCGTTTCTCCTTCTGAAATTGCTTCTCGAGCAACAATTTAACAGCGTAAGGTCGTTTTACCTCATTTTTTCATTCGACCATCCAAAATTGTTTCAATAAAAAGTCTTTCCGGTAATTATGTAGTTTGATTACTTTTCCGAAAATCAATGGAATTTTTTTTTCTTCTTCTCGAAGTTATCGATTGGACTATAGTAAGTGATATTTCGTCGGGGGAGGCTAACATTTTCCATAAAAACCATGAGTTATGGAGTTTTGAAGTTGTTGGAAAAATGCGGGGATTTGGCGTATATCAGGCTATTTAGGAGTTCACATTAGGACAGGTGGACACACACACACACACACACACCAAAGTTGCTCTAAACCCGCCCAGCGAAACCACACCCACACATCGAAAGTTTTCTGAACCAATACGACGATTTCGCACACGCATCAAAAGTTGTTCCGGATATACATATGCGATGTTTATGCGAAATCGGTAGGTGTATTCAGAGCATTTTTGATGCTTGTGTGGTATTGCTGGGCGGGTTTAGAATACCTTTGATGTGTGTGTGCGTGCGTGCGTGCGTGTGTGTGTACGTGTGTGTGTATATGTGTGTGTGTGCGTGCGTGCGTGCGTGCGTGCGTGTGTACGTGTGTGTGTATATGTGTGTGTGTGTGTGTGTGTGTGTGTGTGTGTGTGTGTGTGTGTGTGTGTGTGTGTGTGTGTGTGTGTGTGTGTGTGTGTGTGTGTGTGTGTGTGTGTGTGTGTGTGTGTGTGTGTGTGTGTGTGTGTGTGTGTGTGTGTGTGTGTGTGTGTGTGTGTGTGTGTGTGTGTGTGTGTGTGTGTGTGTGTGTGTGTGTGTGTGTGTGTGTGTGTGTGTGTGTGTGTGTGTGTGTGTGCGCGCGCGCGCGCGCGCGCTCTGTCGTGTTGTGAACTCAAAAATATTCAAATATACCATATTTCATCATATTTTTCCAATAACTTCAAAACCTCAAACACATGGTTTTTATGGAAAATGTTAGCCTCCCCCGACGAAATATCATCAATGGTAACTAATCGAAGCCGTCCATGCTAAAAAAAAATTTCTTTCGTTGATTTTCGGAAAAGTAATCAAACTACATAATTACCGTCTTTCCTGTTACAATTCTGGTCGAAATATATTCGTGACGTCGAAGTTCGCAACGTTGGGGTCTCCAACGAAATGGTGCAAATGGACTCTCGAAAATCTCCAATTTTCTTCCCTGCCGAATTTAATATTTGTAGTTCTTCGACCTACGTCAGTGATTCGTGGAATCAAAAATTGGCCATTTACGAATCCGCTTGTTTCGTTCGTTTCGCCGGACTCGTTGCAGCGTCGTATATATTTGTACATTTTTAGTAGCCGACGTGGGAGCCGATGCGAGATGAAAAAACACGTGGACAATGAATCGAGAGAACAAACACACTTTTTCTACCCATTTTTCTCTCCCCCTCGCTCTGCCTCTTGCGACTGCGTTATTTATTACATCTCGACGGTTGCATTACCCCGTGCGACTGCTTTGCGCACCGTGCATTACGCAAGTATGAATTACCAATGTGCGTCCTCTCGTATGTGTGTCTCCATGTGCTCGAGCAGCCGCTGCTGAATTAGCCCGCTCGTAGACGAACCTCCATCTCGCTCTCTTCTTATTCAAAGACTGAAGCAGTTCGGCAGACACGGGATCGACGAGTGCGGCACTCGAGTCTCCCGTTTTGTTTTTTTTTTTCTATTTTTACGAAGGGTGTCTCCAAAACCGTAGCTCGAATGTCCCAAACGAAAATGGTGCGGTTCATAAGCGATTAGTTTTCAAAATCACTCTCGTTTCTTTCAAGCAAAATATTCAGCTTGAACCAACAAAACGCTTCTGTGACTGCATTAGTTTTGGATTCCGATAAAAAGTTATTTGCCGACGAAACTTTGGCGCAGCTGAACAAATTCGCTCTGAGCCAACGAAACACCTTCGAGCTTCATTCATTCGATCGTACAAACGATCACGACTTCGTCAATTCAACGTTGGAGACTCGAACACTGTGTTTAACCAGAAACCTTTTATTTTAAAGATTTTTATCAAACATTCATCAATTCATTTGTAATCGTCCTTATACTTAATAAACATCATTTCTCATGGTTTACTTTGATTCCTGAACAAAATCATTCACCTCAGGCGTTCCGGTTCGGTCAAACGAACAAAAAATCTTCACAGTTTACTTGAACAAATAAAATTAAAAAAAATAAAAATAAAATAAATACTCGAATCTAAAGGTTTGTCGATGAAAATGAATTTGGTTGAACGAGCATCAAGCAACGGAAGTGAGCATCGATGATTTCGAGCACCAAGGGCAGGCTCCTCGATGCCGGGCCCAACTTTTCGGACACCCCGGATAAACCGAGCGTTTGGACAGTGCAAATATAGACACATGTAAGGAGCGTGGATACGTATGCACGGAACGTAGGATACACGTGCCGGAGGCAAGGTACACCGTCTCTTTGCACAGCGTACCACCCTCGCTAGACACTCGCCGCCTCCTCGTGTGTGGGAACGCGAGAAGCATTTATGTAGCTCTCCGGCTCCGGCTCGGTTGCAGGGCTTCTCTATTTAATAGATATACGCATATGCGCGCTCTTCCTGCAGACATGCACGTACGTGTGTACAATTTTTGCAAGAGACGCTGCTGCTGCTGCTGCTGGGAGGGAGCAAGAGGGTTTCTTTCGGGCGTGTATGCCACTGTTCTCTCGTCTGACTTTCACCGGTGTCCTCGTCGTTTTCTCCGTCTCTTTCTTTCCCCCTCGTTCTCCACTTGCGCAAAATGTGCACTAGTCCGCAAAATCCCCTTCTCGAAAGGCGTTTTTGCAGCGTTGAAATCGAGACGGTGCTCTCTCCTCAAAGTTTTTCGGATGACGAAAAAAGTACAAATTCAAATTCGTTGTGGGGCTTGCCCGCGGGTTTTGTGACTGGTGGACACGGTGAACCATCGCAGGATTTTTGCTCCTCTGGTTTCTCATCAAGTGGATTGTCTTTGGTTATTTTTACTCGAAAATATGAGACCGTTGCGACAAAAACGCTTCGTTCCTCGGTCATTGTTTGCTTTGTTCTCTAGCAGAGTTGCTTTGCAGTAGCAGCGCCGCTCATAACGAGAGTCTCCCGTTTTCCCGAAATCTTTTTTGTCCTCGTTAAACGGGCTTCCTTTCTTTCATCCGATTTCTCTTTGCGCTTTGGCTCCTCGAGAGAATCGGCGTCTTTTCGACCTAGCGTCGTTCGTTACTTCTTCCCCCCCCCCCCCCCCATTTATTTATTATCTCTCTCTCTCTCCCTCCTTTTCTTAGAAATAAGAAAAACACGAATGTTCTCTTTCGTTTGCAATGGAAACGAGATCCAATGTGTACACTGCCATCGACGCGCCCGGTGTTTACACAATTCTTCCCACGTCCCGGGCGTACACAATCTGTGAACGGTAGTCGTGAAACGCGCCGACCTCTCGCTCTCTCGCTCGTTTTCTCTCGTACGAAGCGATGCGCTCCGAAACTTGAGAAAAGCGAAATTTCCTCGCTCCTGCATCCACAGACGTGTGCCCATTTCCTTGAAATTATCATGCGACTGCAAAGTCGAACTGCAATCAGGGATTTTCGAGTACCGAAAATTATTATTTCTCTATCCAGTGAGCCGTTGTTTTTCGATCAGAAACCGCACTGTTTCGTAGCCCAAGTTCATCGACTCGTGCCAATAAATTCGCTCGCAAAGCTTTTCGAACCGGCGAAACCGTCTTCGCTAGTCTTTTCTTCTCCATTCCAATTAAAATAGTTTATGCCCAAAGGATCGTATTTTATGGTCGTCTAAATTGGATTGATTCCTAATTAAAGATACAATCGCTTTAAATTAATGTCACACTTACTAATTCGAAATTGTAAAAATACGTTTTTTCAACTTATTTCGTGACGAATGAAATTACAAGCCATTAATTAATCGGGGATCCGTCACTGACCATTCGAATTGGATCGAGAAAAAAGTATGAATAAAAAGACAGAAGACTTAGACCGGAATATGCCAAACCAAGAAGAAAAAAAAGCTGAAATAAGCAAATGTGATGATGCTGAAGTTTCCAACGTTGGAGTCCAACGAAATGATCTAAAAAATTGTTCAATAATTCCAGCAATCCTCCAATTTATTTCCTGCCGAATTTATACTTCGTAGTTTTTCAATCTACACAATTATGATTTGTGAAATAAAAAACTGATGAATGTATCATTTTGTTTTCATTCATTTCGTTGGACTCCAACGTTGGAAACTTCAGCGTCGTGCAAATGTGAGGTTACGAGTGCTCCTTTCACCAATGTCGTTCAATCTTCAAGGTCTTTATTACTAAATAAATTAATAATAAATAAAATAACAATAATAAACTTCGTAAGAAGCGTTCATTCCTATTCTGGAAAGATGAACGATTTTTTTATGCACCAGTCCTTACACCCCCGTGTATTTTTCTTCATATAAAAATACGTTTATCTCAATAACCGATATAAGACGAGCCCTTGAAAAATTCGATCCGCGTCTCAGTCATTTAGGCAGAGCCCATCAAGCTCTGCCTAAATTTCAAGATTTTCTGAAAATCCTTTCGTGCATGAGCTACCTTAATATCCCCCGCCATTTGTGAGCAGGACGCAGATAGAAAGATGACGAGTGCAACGGACTCGAGCCATCAGAGCACTTTTTTTCTTCGATGAATTGTGTCGACGTGCGCACACAGACACACACACACACACGCACGCACGCCAGAATAATCCTCGTCACATGCTAAGGGATACAGAGATATATACAAATGTACCGCTGTGATTGCTCTCCGGAGAATATATAATGACGCTAAAACCCAACGTACAATCGGCGCCTCAGGCCGTTTTATACACACGTCCGTTTAACACACTCTCTTCATGCATGTACGAATGATTAGTTGCTCGAACGAGAGTGTACTTTGACGCAGGGCACTCGCGGACCACGCCTGCCTCGTGAAAATATAATGTAACGCGGAAGACATTAGTAAGCACGCTGCACAAAACGTAATGTACAGAGAGCGAGAGAGCGAGAGAGAAAGAGCGGGAATGGCGTAGGATATACGAGAGTTACATCGGCAATATTATGACGGTAGTTGGAGAGAAGTGCACAAGGAATGGCGGCACCAAGGGAGGAGGTTGTGGAGGACTCTCTAGTGGCTCGCTCGTGCTTTTGTTTGGCTTATGGAGCATTGCGTGCGGTGAAAATGCGTACTAATGTCTTCCGCATTATTGTGTGCGCGCGCGCGCGTTTCTCGCACTCGGCTCCCAACATCTATCAAGCGTTGACGCGCGCGCCTATTATTTAGTTATTATGATTTTAATGCACAGCTACCTTCGCATTATTACCATGAAAAGTTTCGTTGATAGTTTGTTTTTTTATTTTCTTTCTTTCTTTCTTTCTTTTTTTCATTTTTGTTTTTATTATTATTATTATTATTATTGTTTTTTTTTATTCCCACAGTAAAAGTCACCACTTTTCTGTTCGATTTTATAGCGGATTAAAAAAAATGAACAGCAAAGTGTCGACGCTTCGGGATTCTCGTACCGATATTCGCTGCGCACGATTACGCAGTTTTGATTCTTATTGTTGTTGTGGCGGTCGACGCACGAGAAGGGACGGCAACGTCGCTCCCTCTGCGTTATATACCCGGTTCGGGGGAACTTTAGCGTTTTTGTACTTTCCAAGGTCTCCGGGTACACCCTTGTTGTCTCCGAACGAAGCTCTCTGGCGCGCTCTGTCTCTCTCGCTCTCTTCAGGGGCGACAATCGGTTATGGTACCGCGCCATGTGTACTCCGGGGAACGTCGACCTAATTGCGTCACGCTACACCTTTGCCTCGACGTTCTCTCGCAGGGCCCCTCGTCCCATTCCGGGGAGCCGTGGAACGTGGTGGAAGAATCGAAATTTTCGTTCGTCTTTCCTCGACGCCGCGGTGCAATCTTCCGAACGATAAATCGTTGATTATTTTAACTGGAAATATTGATGAAACGATGTCGAAGGGAGTGAAAAACTATCGCTCGCCTCGTCGGTCTCGCAGGCTCTCGTAACAGCCCGTTGGAACCGACACTGAAATGCTCTGCTCGTGACGTCTCCGCGAGACGAAGGGCTTTTTTCTACTCGCGCGTCAGTGACACACACCCGGGGACAAAGGGAGAGTCGTCGCAACATTTCGTCCAAACGTAATTGTGACGCACGCTTCGTAACCATCCGACGATAATGATCCAAACGCCATGAACGAAAATGAAAAAAAAAAAAAAGTCTTCAAGTCCAACGAAAATCCTTCGTCGAGTGCTCTTTATTCGCTGCGAACTCGCTACCCAAATTTCTGTCCCTCTCAAGCCTGCACGTTTCTACTGGATTGCAGCGTTTATTCGAAGCGCGATAATAAGAATTTTTCTATCCACCATAGTAAAAAGACCAATACCATTTGTTTTAAGCATGGTAAAAAATCTTTTCAGTCACTTCAAGTGATTGTTCGTCAAGTATGCTCGGGCAAGCCTGAAAAAAAAAAGAAAAACTTGACGAATGGTAAAATGTCACACGTATTCGGTGCATATTCGTGTGTTTGTAATCGGTGGCTAAATACTTTGAAAATTCCAGTTAAATTTCATGTATTCCTCGCTACACAAAACGAACCCATTGTACCCCGCGTGATCTCAACGGGAAAACCGGGCCGCAAAGTCTCAATTTTTCTGTCTACAAAGCCCGATTCGCTGAGCCTCGAATCGTCCTGCTTCGATAAACGAGCCAAAAAACAAAATCCACGTGTACGTATATTTTTAACATACTTTTGTTTCCATTAGAATTGCACGCAGTTTCAGTAGAAATTGCGAGGGACGAGAGAGCGCCGGGAAGGAGGCGGCGGCGGCGGCAGGGCGTAGATCGTTCGGCGAGGAATCCTCGTGCAGAGAGAGCACACCGAGCCCCACAGTATTATGCGAGTGCCATGGCTGCGGGAGATTCTCTCTGGCCCTTGAGGCTTCTCTTCTGCTTTTCAGCTCTCTCCCTCGCACATCTCAGCATACATTTATACGATCGTATATATATATATATGAGTATACGGTAGAGGATTCCGGTCGAGGGTTATACCTACGAGGCAAAGTGTACGAGAGCAGTGGCAACAGCAGCAAAGCGGGGCCGGGCGTTCCGTCGACTCGCGGCAACGTCGCTCGTCGTTCTCGCTCCTGCTCGCTCCCCCGTTTTCTTTCTCTCAATTTCTCGTCGGTGAGTCTCGAGGTCTGCCGTGCCGGGCTCGAGGTGGCAACGTCGCGCGCTCGTTCGCCTCCCCGCTATTATGTAACACCCGGCAACGTTGCCGTGGCTGCTGCGGGACGCGGAGCGGAAAGAGAGGCAGGCGGCCGTTCGGGAAAAGAGAGGGGGCAAGCGGCGGGCGCGCAGGGGCGAAAGAGAGAGCGAAGCCGGCTGGGCGAGGAGCGCTCTCCGCGGGGGGACGGCGCGGCAGCAGGGGGGGACTCGGGAATCGCCCAGCGCGCGAACCGCACGGCGAAGCCTTCGCTCTGTGTGTGCCGGGGCTAGAGAGAAGTAGCGCGCGCGATAGATGGACGATCCTACGAGCCGACGAGAGAGAGAGAGAGAGAGAACGACCGAGCGCGTATACGCCGCGGGGGGAACAGCCATCGCGGAGGAAAATCGTGGTGGGGCTCGCAAACGTAACGAGGGAAAAACCGGGGTTCCCCGCCCTCGCCGCTCGCAGGGAAAGAGAGAGAAACTTCTCCCGTCTTGCCGTACAACGCGGCCGCTCCCCCCTCCTCGCCGCGGCCTCCCTCGGTTTTCTCTCTGCGTCACGAGAGCTATGTTCCAACCCCTTTTCCCATTATTCTCACACGGAGGGAACACACCGACGCCGCGTGCGGGAAGCTTTTTCCTAGAGAAGCTGTGCGTACTCGTACGAGCTTCTCCTCGCTATGCACACAAGTATAAATCTCTCTATAGACTTGCGCCTCGATATTTATACGTCTGTTTATGTATTTATGGATTTATATATGTACAAATATAGCCGCGGACGAAGCTCGAGTATTTATGTCCCTCCGCGCTCACGTTCGAAACTCTCCGTCCCGGGGATCTCTCGCGCCCCCCGCTCCTAAAATTGTTCCCAATACCAAACAATTGTTTACCCGTTACCATTATTGTCGCGGTCGTTGTACACGATCCTCGACGCCCAGGAGGTTCTCGGGCCCCCCCGGACACTTCGAATCCTCGAAAGTGCGCCTTGGAACCGCAGCAAAATAAAAGAGACTCCCTGGAAATAACGGCTCCGGAGGAACGACTCCCACCGTCGTTATCCCGGCTCTAATTCTTCTTCTTCCTCCTCGAGGATAATGAAACGAGAACCGAGGGCATGGGCACACAAAACAAACCGGCGAAGCAACACACGCGCCACCAAGTGTGAAAACGAACACGAAGGACGAGCATAAAGGGAAACGCTTCGCGGCTCTCCGTACGCGTCTGACGTCCTCTCCTCCTCGATACACGGCGCGCGTTTCAATACGCCGAGATAAAATACGCTTTGTGCACTGCCTCGTGTACAGTAAGTTACGAAATACAATGCGCGCCAAGGGGGAAACAGTAAACAGCGCTCAGGGCGAGCACGAAAATACGTTGGACGAACGCTTTTTGTCCTCCACGCGTGTGCGCCCATGAGGTTTTTGCTCGGCTCGTTTTTTATGCTGAAACGACAGCGCGACAACGATGGAACGACAGCTCGTCCGGCGCGCGCGGCCCACTCGGAAAAGAGAAGAAAAAATAACGGCCCTCGGCGAATGGAAAGAAGCGGCGAACCTCCTCCTCCTCCTCCGTGCGATACGCTACCGACGAGAAAAGTAAAGAGAGAAATAGCGGCTCGAATAGAATCTCATTTCTGGCCTCCTAACGAGATTTTCCGAGCTCGTACTCAACCCTCCTCTACGCTACGTGTATCAGGGAACCTCCCCTCTCTTCCCGTGTACAGTTTTTGTTTTCGTACACACACGTAGAGATTTTTTACTCGACGCCGAGCGCTGCGCACTTCTCCCCTCATCGCCGTTATTAAACTCGCCTCGTTCCGCGTTGCTCGCGACAAAACGACAGTTTCATTTCTCCCCGGTTTTCTTCTCGTGCTGCTTTTTTAACGCTTTTTCGCTTCCTCTCCACGAGGCTTTCGCTCCCGGGAACTGCCTGACCCGAAGCAACGACACGACTCTCTGCGTCCTCTCGAACCTCGATCGATATTGTGCGTTCTCGAAGAGGGAGGGAGCAGGGAGAGGGAAATTGATTGATGAACCTTTGGCTGCTGCCAACTCGCCCATCGCACCAACCAATATTCACAATCGTCATTTCCTTCCACGTATTTTCTTCGTCTTTCAAGTCATTTTAACATTAAAGCCTTTGGGGCTCGTTATTCGAAGTGGCTTTTGCGTTCGTACTACTCTTCAGAGGCCTCGAACATCGTCAATGGGGAGCCTCGGTTTTTTAGAGGTCTCGGCTCTCGAGGGCGGGGCATCGAATCTTTTAGATTCGTTTCTTCATTTTCGAGAGTTTTTCATTCTTCTTACGATTCTCGGAAACTTTTTGCTCATCCCTCGAGTCGAATTTCATCCCTCATTTGCCATATCTCGGATCAACGTTTCACAAGTTTCGAATTTTATTTTCTTCCATCCACCCGAAACTCGGGCTCTCGAAATCGCTTTGATTCCTGTTAAATTATTAACTTGTGAGATTTTCACTGCTCGGTTTGCACTCAACGGAATTTCTCTCGCTTTGCTTTCTTCATGTTCAACGGGAGTTGGAAGTTTGGTGCTAACATTGTTCAGCAGACCGTCCAGCAACGCCTTTGGATTCGTGCTCCGCGCTCTCTGCGTTCAATCCAAGAAATTCTCCCCTTTTGCAGACTCTCAGTTATAACAGTTTCGAAGCTTTTTTCTGGGTGGAGTCGCCCGCCACGGCGGATTCGCCTTTTTTCTTAAAATTCTTCTTTCCCCCTTCCTCTTTTATGCTCCTCCGAGCTCCACATTTTCACTCGCTTGCATCAACGCACTTCGATGTTCGCTCGATGCCTCAGAGTACCGGAGCTCCGAGAAATTCCATTTCTCTCAAATAACTTTGATTAATCGGTGAAAATGTAAAAGTTCAACGGCCATTGGTTTTGCTTTGAGTTTTGACAGTTTTCGGAAACCTCGGAAACATATTTACGGATCTGACATCATTTGTCTCTGCTTTTTTTTTTTGCCTTGCCCCGAGTATTGACACGAACGTCGACACCCTTCCGGTCCCTTGGACATTCCCCTTTCGTCAATGAGGCGTTAATATCTCTTTTCATTGCTCTTCCTCTTCGAATGTTTTATGTGCCAAACATCCTGATATTTTTGCTTTATTCGTGCCTTTTCTTCATTGCGAATCTATTTTATTGCTGTTTCCGGGTCTTCTGCTCTCGTACTCTCGAACTTTTTTCACTTCTTCGTTGAATCGTTCTCGTTCGTTGGCTCCTCTGTCATTTCTGTGAAATATTTTTTATTCGGTTCTTTTCTTCTATATCCCGATTTGAATTAACTTGTTCGGCTTTTACTCTCGCATTCAATTTCGTTGGAATTTTCGATTCGCACAGTTTGCTGCTTTTGATTGGCATGGATTTCACGACGTGAAGATCGCGACGTTGGAGTCCAACGAAATGGAGGACAAATTTCATTTCACGAAGTATCGGTGCAGCTTGAAAAACCACGAATTGCAAATTCGGTAGGGAACGAAATTGGAGAATTACTGGAATTATCGAAGGATTTTTTTTAACATTATTTCGTTGGGCTCCAACGCTGCAAACCCTGCAAACTTCAGCGTCGTTGAATTTCGTTTCATTTCCAGTTTTTTTTCTCTCTTTCGATATTTTTTTTTCCTCGTGCGGCGTTCCTGTGGCTCCTTTCCATTTTTTAAGGTCGTCGATTTCGTTGCAGCAGCTTTTTTCATGCAATGATTTCGCCGCGATTGTTCTAACTGTTCTCCCACTGTCCTCGGGCCTGTCGCTACGCTAATTCGTCGTTTCACGTCAAATTCATCGTGTTCGTAGAGGAATTAAGGAAGTTGAGGCATTAGAATGAAAATGATGTCACCGCTTTTAAACCGATTGCATCTTATAGAGTGAAGTGTAAAAAAAAATCAGTTAAATTTTCAGACAGTTTAGGAGCGTCGTTGCTGAGAAAAATCAATAACAATTTGGGCCAAATAACATGTAATCTTATGGAAGTCAAGACACATTCAGTGATATCTCCGTTAAAAATGATGCTAAAAATATGAAATTTTTTGGGCAACATGAGCAAGGCTTGCCGAATAATGTCAATTTTTTTCAGATTTATTAGCAGATTTGCTGAGATTATATTAATAATTATCTGTTTTCCCTGCAGTTTTTTGAGGCTAGGATCGTCACTGTTCGTGTTTTCGACTGAGCTTTCACCAGTTTTTCGTCTTTTTTTCCCCAACTTTTCTTTAAAGTGTATGCAACATTGCCAAACTGTAAACTGGCCTAACTTTTGAAAGGTACAGGTCATCACTTTTGGGTAAAAAAAATGACTGTACAGCCTCAACTTCCTTAAGAGGGACTAGAAAGGAGAAAAATACTTCATGAAATTCGAATGACTATTTTTCTCAAAAAATCTCAAAATAACGAAATATTTGCAATAAATATTGAAGATTTATTGGATACCGGAATGGAAATTTATTGGGCTTCGTTGTATCGGCGCACGATTTGAATTCATCGATGAATATATTGAGGAAATTCCGTCGTTTCGAATTCCACGAAATTTCATGTCTTTCTATCTTTTTTTTTAATTGGAACATTTTTTTTCGTATCGAAGGAGAAACGGTTTTTTAATTACAAAGCTCGAAAAAAAGCCAAAAAATGCAACCATCGAGCAATTTTTCGTCCTCGCTCTGACAATTCTGGAATCCGAATGTACCCTCGTCGACCTCGACTCGATGCGCAGCATAACATGCCAATGCCTTCTCGAGCGCGATAACTCGTCTCCATATTTATTCATAAATTCGTTACTGTCGAGTATACATATATATATAGATACGGCAGACGAAACATCACGAGTGTATACAGGGTGCTTCGAATATCTCAATTTCACGATTTTTGTGATGATTTTCATGAAAATATTCCTACCAATTCGACAGATTCTCGTTCTAATTTTTTACTCGAAACATTTCCATGTGAATTCATTCAAAAAGCATAAAATTTTCAACGTTTTTTTCTTCTGTTTTTCTTATCCCACCGTTTCGTCTTTTGTTCGTTCTGTTTCCACTTTATTATATTGACCTTGAAATTTAATTTGAAACTCCCGACTCGAGGTGAATCGATAAAAAAAAACATGATTTTTTTAATTTCAGAAGCGCATATTTTCTGACATTTCGGTCTTTCACTTCGTTTTTTCTTTTTCTTTCGCTCCTTTTTCTCTCTCTTGCTCGCGGTGCGTCATTTGGACTTTCACGTGCGCTCACGACTGGGCTCAAGCATCTGTCAAGTCCTTGCAGAATTGTTATTCGAGGAGCGATAAACCGCGGGGACACCAAGTATAAAAAAATGTTAAATTGCACGATTTGTTCTGTTACTCGTGTGCATATGAACTTTTCTGACTTACCAAGTCATTCTCCCAATCGCAAAGGCCACCCACGTGCATTGACCTCTGTCGACATAACAAGTTCTGTCTTTCCCTCTTTTTTTTCTCACTCTCTCACTCTCTTTCTCTTTTTCTTTTTCTCTCGGTCCTCGTTATTCGTTGACGAAGGTTGCGAAGCGAGGCACGACGCCCGAAGAGCGCACACACAACTGAAAGCAAAAATTTGAAGGTGTCTCGTCGCTAACTTCGTTTTCTACAATAATCCAGTTTCACTTGAAAACCAATTAGTGTTAAAAAAAAATTTTTAATTCAAAGAATTTCATCGATGATTTCTCGCCCCATTCAAGCTAAACGATTTCCTTAAGAAAGTCTTGAAATTTACACAGTTTAAAAATGGATACTCACACGCGTATCAAATTTTAAAGGGCTCGCCTTATCGGTTATTGAGATAAACGTGCTTAAACACGAAGAAAAATACACAGGGTTATCTGTACGTAAAAAATCGTTCATCTTTTCTCACCAAGTTTATGAAAAACGTACAAAATAACAATTATACAATGAAGATTTGAGAAAAAATTCGAGACGATTGTCTTACTAGTAATGAAGATAGATTACCTTAATGATTCAACGAAATTGGTAATGAGCACTCGTATATTTCTTCTTAGCTTTACCCGTTGCTGTCACAGCCTTCTGTCTTTTTATTAATACTTATCTCTTGATCCATTTACCTTTGTGTGTTCCCTTTGCGCTCTCCAATGCGATTTTTTACATTAAAAACTGCAGTATTTTACGACGCTGAAGTTTCCAACGTTGGAGTCCAACGAAATGAATGAAAACAAAATGATACATCCATCAGTTTTTTATTTCACGAATCATAATTGTGTAGATTGAAAAACTACGAAGTATAAATTCGGCAGCAGGAAATAAATTGGAGAATTGCTGGAATTATTGAACAATTTTTTAGATCATTTCGTTGGACTCCAACGTTGGAAACTTCAGCATCGTAGTATTTTCGCCAGGGACGAAAGAAATTTCGGGGGTTCGGTCGGTGATGGATCCCCGATAAATTAATGGCTTGTAATTTCATTAGCCATGAGATAAGTTGAAAAAATGTATTGACCATTTCGAATTGATAACTCTGACATTAATTCAAAGTGATTATATCTTAAATTAGGGAATAAAAGTCGATCGAATGTAGACACTCATAAAATACGGTTCTTCGGGCATGATCTACCTTAAAGCGGTTGCTCAAACGTTTAATTTTAGGTTTCTCGAGAAAGTGTCCACGAAAATTTGAATGAAATTCACGTTGGAAGGGTCGAAAAATAAATGGAAAAAACGGCGAATGAATTTCCATGTCCGGAGAGTTTCCCGTGAATAAAACGAAGATGCAAATGATTCGATTAACATTTGCTCGTATTCTTACCATGGCATATCCAACCCTCGCTTCCTCCTCGTTTCCCTCCCCCCCTGTTTTCTATATTAAAGTACAATTACGTAGCTAACACGTCGGTCTCTAGTTTCGTCCGAGGCTCTCGCCCGGTCGTGCCGACACTCCCAAAGGTTAAACGCGCCTGGCACGCTGTAGCGCTATAGTTGAACTAAGGAAAAAAGGAAATTTACGAGCACCGAGATGAGAAAAAAGGCAGTCAACCGAAGACAGAAGGAAAGACGAACGTTTGCTCGCGCAGGGAGCATGATTGCGCGCCCTGCCACCTGCACGATCCAATATTCTCTCTTTCTCGAGTGCGCCCTCGCAAACGCTCTTCTTTCCTCATAACAAGACTGTTACAATCTTCGTCTCTCCCTCGTTTCGATTCTCCTTGCTCCATCGCTCCGCTTTCGTGCCTTCCAAGCGTGTGCGCCAGCAAATCCGCTCGAAACTCTCAACGAATAATTTGTACTTGCGATAATCGATCTCACCGAACTCCCTCAAACATCTGCATCCTTCACTCCCCAGAATTTTTTTCCCTCCAGTTTGACTCTTTTCGTCCGATCCTCGAGTCCGAGCGCTGCCACTCAACGTACAATTATCTCGGCTCCGTCTAACTTTGTTTCAACCCCACACAGACCCGTTGAATACTCGACTGTCGGGAGTTTAAGGAGGTTGGATCACGAAATCAAAATAATGAGAATTGGCTGAAAAGAAGAAAAAAAAAATATTACGATCACGAATAATAACAAAAGACGTGCAAAGTTTCAGATGTTTTGACCTCGTTGCCCTTCAGTAATAAATCGTTGAAATTTCGCCGTTACGCATTAGCTCTTGTGGCAATCGCAATACGATATCGATTTCCCAAGAGAATTGAATGAATAAATAGTAAAACCATGGGAAGAATGGACTTTTATAAATGATTTGACATTATAAAATATTTATATTTTATTGATGTGATACGCAGAAAATTGGCGTTTGCAATTCGAAAAATTGGAATCTCAGCGGCCCGTTTCCCTCTCACCGCTTGTCCCGAAAACACGTGATCCACCCCCTTAATTATTCGCTTACAAATCCCCGTACGAAAGCGACGAGCTCCCTTGAACGACGATCTGAAAAATCCAGCTCTTTGCGAGCTTAATTTCGAAAATTAAATTCTCGAGAAGGATCCTCCGAGGAAGCTCTCGCATTATAGGAAACTCGATTAATTTCGATACCACGAAAGTATTCGATTTTAGTAAAACCGTGACGTCGGACGACGGGAGATCGCGTGTCTCGCTCGCAGTCATAAAATATTAACACGTTTTTTACGTGGCGGATACGTAACGGAACGAGTGTGTCTCGGTAACTTAAACTTCCTGGCGACCGGAGCAATTGCGACTTCACGTGCTTACCACCGTAGCACGTGAAGTTTGCCTCGTTCCTCCGCGTATGTATACGGCGAGTCTCGTCAACGTGTGTGTCCCTCCAGCGTACACGTTCAACGACGTTCGGTTAAACTCTCGTCGCAAGTCCCCCCGAGAGAGACTTGCGAGCGTTCGCGCGCGCGGCGGGGCTCTGTCCAGTAAACGTCGGTCACTACCGGCCGGCCGTGACACACTTGCTGCAATAACCCTTCCATCGAGAGCCCCGCGCACTCGTCGTAACTTACCGCCCATTAAATCCGCTTCGAAATACGAAGCCCGAGCACTTTTTCCTCCTTTTTCGCATCCGATAACGCCATCGATGGGTGTGCGCACGAGTGGACTAAAATTTCCCGACGAACTTTCCGCTGTTTTAATAAAAAAGCGAGAAACTTTTGGATTCTCAGTTCATTTTCATGGAGCTTCTTTCCTTCGATCTTCGAACAGTGAGCAAGAAACACCGATTTCAATCTTCGAATTCTTCAAGCCCGCGACGAAATTGAGCGATTCCCGCGCCCCGGGAGACGCGAAATCGCTCCGAAAGCAGCATCGATCGTGACACTTTTCGTGCATTAGTCGCGCGTGAGCTTAGAAGAAACGCTTTTACTTATTTCGCCCCCCCCCCCGCGCGGAGAGACGTTCTCGCATATGCCATCGCCGTCTCACGCTCCACCTCGCGGGTCGACAGCACCGTCACCCTTTTTATTTTCTATTTTCATCGTTTCATTCTTGCCGTTGCTGCTGCTGCTGCTGCTGCTCCTGCTGTTATTATTATCGTAACTCGCAAGCGAATCGAAGCGCTTTACGAAGCTTGAAAATCTTTCCACATACGAGCGAAGAGCCAGCGTGTGCGTTGACGCAGCTCAGCGGTATCGCACGGACTCACACATACGCCGATTACATTACGTTTGATTTATTTAATCGTGCACAACTCTCGCAAGGTCAACAGCACTTGTGATCCGTCTACTGCGCATTATATCGCTCGGGGCGAAAAAAACACGCGATCGCGCATGCAGACACTCGAAGAGGAGAGTGCTCACGGGCTCCATCGGGATTCTTGTCGAGGCTTCGTCGCAATATTGTACGGGTTTTTTCACGCTGAATCTCGCAGCGATCGAAATGATGGATTTTTCGTATTATTTTTTGGGGAAATTGGTCTCTTGGATTGATGAGATTGATCGTGCGATTTTTCGCTCCAGAAAATCATTTTTCGCCCCAAAATTTGGAAAATATTTCTCATCTCCTCGTTTATTTTTATTTCCATTTATTCAGGGGTCGATGCAACGAAATTTTGCAATTGAATCACCCGCTTATTGACCCCCGAACGATTGCAGCTTAGTCAACTCGATTATCGAGACTAAAAAATGCGTTTATTGCGCCAGGCGAAATGGACGCGCGAGCAGATGAAATGAGACCGGATGCTCGCACCGAATCACTCGATTTCCGTCGTCCCGTTGATTCATCCGTAACAAAATTGACGATTAGGTCGAAAAAGATTGAATCATTCCGCATTCTTTGGGTTTTCGTTCAACAATATCGATTCGCTTGAACGAACAATGATTTCTCTCATCGCACATCATCGTGCATCCTGAGAAATCACTTTTTCATCCACTTTTGAGATTGCAGTTACAAATCATAAAAAAACGTCATACATGCCAGAGCTGTTTTCCTACCAATGAAATGCCCAAATACGCAAAATCGCTTAATTTCTGTGCAGCTCCTCGGCCTGGGATTCCCCATACAAAATTATGCTCGTTTCCCTCCCTTTTAACACGGAGAGGCACCTAACGAGCATTCCAAAGAATGTGCCGAGTCTAAACACTCGCGCGCGCGCACACACACACACACACGCGCGCGCGCGCGCGAGGCCACAGAGAAAAACGTAAGCCAAACACAATTTACAGACGAATGAGACTCATCGGCACGTCAGAGTGTAAATATCACATCAACACGAAAAAGTCCACCGTCATCGAGATAGGGAATGTGGAAAGAGGGAAAAAAACAAAGTTTTATCTATTTTACATGTACGTTCGTATCTCCGGTCGACCTGCAACACGTACTCGCCAACGTGAGCGTAGATAATAAAGCGAAATATGCCGCTCGCTGTCTCTGCGTAACGTCGCTCAATTATTCTACGACTTCATTAAACGTTAGTTCGATCGTAGCCACCACGCGTTCAAAAATTCATTTGCACTCGTCGCGCTCCCCCTTTAGCTCGTCATCCGAATGATCCGAAGACTCGAATGTCCTAAGCTCCAAAAATTAACGCTTTAGCATTCGTTCCCGTCACGATAACACGGAATCGCTTCTCGTTTTTACTACAAAAAAGTCACTTTTTCAATCGCGACGAATCTTTGGGATCAAACGGAAGGGACGACGCTGAAGTTTGCAACGTTGGAGTCCGACGAATAGAACGATAAAAAAACAAAAGTGGTTAACCAATTTTTTTATTTCAGCAAGAGGCACGTTGAAAAACTAAGAATTGCGAATTCAGCAGCTAACGCAATTAGAGAATTACTGGAATTGTTGGAGGATTTTTTATCATCATTTCGTTCCTCCAACGTTGCAAACTTCAACGTCATACGAAACTGCCCGACCCGAATCCTCGTTGAAACGACTCTCCCTCGTCCAAAGCAACGAGGGCGCCCATCTTTTCAAATTTCTATGTTCGATTTACGACTCAATGGGCTTTCTCGTCTCTATATTTAGCGATTACTCGCGTTTATTTGTTTTCCTTTTACTCACGATACCGCTATCCGCGCTGTTACACTTGCGCTGCTCGCTTTACCTGCGAGCATGTGCGTGTACGTTTGAGTAAAAGAGTCTGTGTCTGTGTGTCTGTGTGTGAGAGAGAGAGAGAGAGGTGTGTCTCAACTTGATCGTTCGACGTTACGCAAAGACATTCAGACACGGTCAGACGCTTTTTTCGTCGCTCTTACATTAGCATTTGTACTATCAACTGTATCGGAAGAAGCTCGCGGGCGGGGGGGGGGGGGGGGCATGCAGAAGGAGGAAATATTTGAATCATTCGAGCCGCCGATAAGCTGTTCGATTCGACGTGCGTTTCGTGGAGCTCGCGTCGTTAAATCGTTCGACGAGTCAGTGGATTCGCAATGAGCAATAGAAAATTCTCTTCACAGTGTCGATTATTATTTTTCAGTTCCTTCGTATTTCTGTGTGAAAGAAATTTCGAGATTTTTTAGTTTTCTTTTTTAAAGACTTTCCCCTTTTTTTTTTTCGTTCGCCGAATTTCTCATGTTCTTCGGCACGCGAATCTCCTCGAGATAGCGCAGATAAGCGAACCCGTTACAAAGTTCTCTCTTGCCACGTACATGCGCCTCGGCGGGGTACACGAGCGTAGAAAGTGCCGCGAGAAACTCGCGAGCTCGCTCCCACTGTCCCGTGTACTCATTTACGACACAATTCAAACTCGCTCGACTTCGTCATACCTTTCTGTTTATCATTGTCATTATTACGACGATTATGATTATTGAACGGCTACTGGTTTATGCCCGATAAACTTGTTTAATTGTTTGA
The DNA here is from genome assembly GCF_019457755.1 of Venturia canescens. Classification (NCBI taxonomy): domain Eukaryota; kingdom Metazoa; phylum Arthropoda; class Insecta; order Hymenoptera; family Ichneumonidae; genus Venturia; species Venturia canescens. Next base: position 9,421,831 of record NC_057425.1, read on the forward strand.
ATTTCGCTGCGGTGATACGCTCCGAAGGATTTTTAGTTGTTCTCGCCTTCGTCAAGTTTCTGATTAGTTTTTCTTCTTTTGTTTTTATTTTCCCTCCTCATATTGTATGATTTTGTATGAGCTTTTTCTTAATCGATTCTGTATGATTTCTTATTTGTATAATTTTTTATTTTGTATGATTTCGTATGAAGTTATTTTTTTCTGATTCATGATTTGTACGTTTCTGCAACTTGTACGATTCTATATTTTGTGGGATTCGGATTCATCCCGTTTTCTTCTCACCATTTGCATTCTTTTGCTCTTCACCACATATATCGTACTTTATATTGCTTATTTAATATTCTCTTAGCCGTTTTATTAGTTATACTTGTTCTGTAATATCACGCACTGCCTAAAAGCTTTACTGAAGCATTATAATTGAATATCCATATCTCTTCTCTCTTTTTTATCGATCACCTACTGTTGATTTACATTGTATTCTTTTTCATCTCCTCATTTTATCATTTCATTAGTTGTACGCTGTGTTCCACTCTCTTCTGTTCAAACTTTATTTCTTTTTATCACGAAACTTTTTGCTTTGACTTTTATATTCCGTTACGTTTGTGCATGTCTTTCTCTCCTGTACGTAAACTTGTGACGCTGAAGTTTGCAGCGTTGGGGTCCAACGAAATGATGTGAAAAAAGCTTCCAATAATTCCAGTAATTCTGCAATTTCGTATTCTGCCGAATTTGCAATTCGTCGTTTTTAAACCTGCACCGATACTCCGTAAACATAAAAAATTGGTGAATTACAAATGTTTTTTCCCGTTGGACTCGAACGTTGCAAGCTTCAGCGTAGTCTAGACTTTTTTTTCACGATTTTCTTCTATATTTTTATACTCTTATCTTAAATCCATTTTTTCTCATGCTTGTTTATATTTTTTATTTCTATACTTTCTGAATCTGCTTGGCAACTATGTACAATTTTTAACGTTTGCTTTTACCCACTGGAATGTTTTCCACCGCATAATAAATGTAATCAATCGATAAATCTCTCTTTTCATCGCGGGCTCACATTTGATTGTGAATCTGTCGCGATCCCATTAGAAATAGCGCCCTCAGCATTGTGACGTGATTTAATTTTTTCAAACAACTTGCAAAAAATTGATGAAAAAACACTCGAAGCTTTTCGCTCTCTTGTTTTTCTCATACAATCGTTTAATTAGCCGTTGGAACGTTGCTCCCGCGCGCACATACGTACTCGGCACTCGCGATTCTCGACACCGCCGCGCGCATTCACTACGCAGAAACGCGCCCTCGATCGTAACGATATGGCAGCACTTTGCTCGAGGAAATTTAATCGTTATACTCGAATATGTATTTATGTCGATAGACATGCAGATCTCTCGAGCCTGCGTGCAACGACAAGGACGCAGATCGCGCTCTCGTTATCGCGCCTGACGCACGTATGTGCGTTAACAATTTCCAGAGACGTACACGCACACAAATCCATTGAAGAAAACGGCTCGCTGGCGTTGCTCACTCGAAAATTGATGAAAAAAGAGCCCCGAAGAAAATTGCTTTTCTCCGCCGTGACCGGCGTAATTGTAGTGCCCGCAACTCGTTTTCTCTTTCAACATTTTATCACCAATATCTCAAGCGACTTTGGAAAGTAACGCAATCGATAATTCGCTAGGATACACGAGGCGGCTTGACAAGCCTCCGATTGTAAATAAATCATATTATCGAATCTGCAATGACAAATCGTGGACGCTTCGCAGGTGTTTTTTAATATTTCAAATATATTACGTTCCAACACACTTTTTGGAGAGTGCGAACTTTCAGTCGGTGAATGTGTTTACACTTGAAACGGTTTCGCCGAACAAACGTTAGCACATTCTTCCTCCGCCCCGCTCTTTCTCTCTTCGCGAATGTAATTGTGCACGGTCTATCGGCGAGGTTACGTTCAACCCTCGCGACACATTTCCGGTCGGGCTCGTTGCACCTCGCCGCGCCCGGCATGAAAATTATGTAAACTAAAGCAGCAGCAGTGGCAGCGGCACCGGGCACGGCGACGCGCTTTGAATATTCGACGAGCCGAGAGAGAACGAACGTCCATTTCGTCGACAGCTGCGAAACATCGAACGCTATTTTTTCCCTCTCAATCATTCAACGCGATACCTCTGGGTATGAGATTTTTTGACGGAATTTAACATTATTTGATGCCGATCGGTGACGTTGATTGCTGCTGAAACTAAAAGACCGAACGACACCGCACCGCGTATATCTTCGTCTTAAAATACCGACAGTTCCGAGGCGGCGTGCCGCAATACACCGAGTTAGACGACCGCCGACGCCGAGCGAGGAATCGATTGCGCAATCCTTGTTTTCCCGACGACGCTCTCGCCTCGTGCTCTCGTGCATCAATCCTCGCGGCGCATAAACTCCGAGAACGAGTGAATGAAACTGGCCCGAGTCCACCGAACCTTCCTGTCTTTTTTCCCTCATTTTTCATCCCGTCACTTACCGCCTTTTCATCCTAATTCGACGTCGTATACAAAGACCGAGAGAAAATGATAAATTCGCGCTATTTCGAAGCTTCCATTTCATATTTTTTCTTATAAAACACCTGCAAAAATCAGAGCCTTTTGCCCCTCCCCCCGCCTTCTTGACACTCGCTCTCGACTTTGTCCCGCTTCGTTTTCGTTCACGTTCCAATATAACGTCCGGCATTGTGCGAGGCTCGTGACAAATTGCGGTTGCGGGGATCCACCTCGCGATAAAACCCGGCAACGCCGTCTCTATACCGGTGACCACTGTTTCGCCACTGACGACCAAGAGTTTCAATAGAGAGAGAGAGAGAGAGAGACTCGCGCGGCGGCGACAAGTACCTGCCCGAACAGTCATTCCAGTCACTAGCACTCACGTGTGTACACAATGCGTCGACAGTATTTTCCGAAACGTAACGAGCGCGAATCTATTCGTCATTCGAAGTCACTTTGATGAATTTTTTTTTCCCCCCTCGTTATACTCATCGAGGAGGGACGGAGCAAGACTTGCCCGAGGAATCGAACCGTTCGAGCCTTCGGTCAAAATTCTTTCGAGGTAATCTTGAAATCTTGACGGAGTTCAAATGGGTAGTTGACTCGCACGCATGTCAAATTTTAAAGGGCTCGTCTTATTGGTTATTAAGACAAACGTGCTTAAATATGAAGAAAAATGTACAGGGATATAGGAACTGTGCGTAAAAAATCGTTCATCTTTCCATATAACGAATCGCTTCTCACGAAGTTTATGAAAAACGTAAAAAATAACAAGTATATAATGAAGATTTGGGAAAAAATTCGAGACTGTTTTACTAGTAATAAAGATGCATGAGCGTAAAGATTGAACGAAATTGATAAAACGAGTACTGGCATAACCTCAAATTTCTTTATTTCGGCATTTTGTTTCTTCTTCATTTGGCCCATTCCCGTCATAGCCTTCCGTCTTTTTATTAATACTTTTTTCTTAATCCATTTCCCTCTGTCTTCTCCAAAGCGACTTTTCCCATAAAAACGTAAATTTAAAGTGTCTACATCTTTAATTGAGGACTGAGAATCGATCGAATTTGAACACCCGCATAAAATACGATCCTTCGGGCACGATCTACCTTAAAAAAATAAACGCTCGCTGCAATGACCGGTTTATCACGGAGGATGAAGAATTGCACGAAAATGGCGAAGCGACCGTATTTTCGTCGGAGAGAAACGCACCCCCGGATCTAACGATTTTGTTTACCGCGCTGAATAACGTAATAGAGAACGTCGCTAAGTATTGGTCTAGCGTCGATGTGCTCATGTTACGTGGAGAACGGAGAACGCCGCCGGTGCACGCTGACGGGAATGACTTGGCAAATATCCCATCTTCGAGAATCTCTCTCTCTCTCTCTCTCTCTCTCTCTCTCTCCTTGATGTTCCTCTCTCCGACCCTCCCACGCGTTAGAAGCGCCACGTACGTGGCGAAAAGTGGCGAGGTTCTCGAGGAGCGTCGGAGAAGGTGGAGGGGAGGAGCGACGTCATCGGTACAAAGGTCCTGTCGTCGGCGACACATATTTTCAGCGGCGCAGCGCGCTCCTCCGCGACTTTCCACTCTCATTTTTTCTCTCTCGTTGGTGAGACCGGCTCCCCGGCAATAGCGCAAAGACCCGGGAGAGTCTCGGCTCGTTGCAGCGCGGTCAGCTGATTCCCGAGGCTTTTCAATCCCTTCACAGGCCCGACTCGAGTCCGTTTGTGCGCGCTTGCGGAAAGGCACCTCCTTAAATTTCCGTCATTAAATATATTTCGAGTACTCGCTCCGACGTTTCGCGGCTATGAAAACTGACTCGAGCCACGGCCCTAATCGATCCTCACCGCTGCAATAATAAAGCCTCGAAAATTAACCGTTCCGTGCTGCTCAAACGCCACTCGCGCATCGATTTCATTGCGTTTTCTTCAACTCTTTTCCTCCCTCCTTAATACTCGCCCCCTACGACTTCGTCGACGGGGTCTACCAATCCTCGAAATGGAGGCTCGGAAAAAATCGTCTCTCCCGAGAACGAATTTCGATATCTCGACCCTCGCATCTATTAAACCGATAATGCAAATGACATCAGAAAACACAGGACGTTCAAGCTCCCCGTTTTTACCCCCCTCCCCCCCCTTTCAACGATCGCTCTTCCCACCCGGACAATCGCTTCCATCCAACTTTTATGCATTGTTGTCACGAAGAGTGTGACACTGCGCCGTATGCAAAGAAATAACGGACTCACAAATCTATAATGCTCTTTGTTATTTCATATTTGTACGAGAACACACTCGCGACGACGACTCGCTGCTAACTTTTCCTCGTACCTACCTATCCACCAAGCATATACAAACGTCGTGTGTCGCCCGTCAAGTCCCCAAGGGCAGATATGGACACGATAAATAAATAGCCCCGAGCATTACGAATGCACCGCTCGCTCCTCCGCCCCCACCTCGCTTTCCTTTCTATCAACTCGTATACAAAGTCACCCAGACAGATAACAACAAGCTTCGTATAGAAACCTCGTGCGCTGTATGACCCATTTCCGCCCATAACGCAACTACGCGCTAAGAATTTCTATGCCACCCTAACAATTTACGAGTTTTTACTCGTAAAGTTCAAAACAACGTTATGGAGTGAAGCAACAATTGGAATTTTAGGCAATCCACGAAAATAACGATTTTTCTTCTCCAGTTTTTTGGTTCATTAATCGTTTGGAAATTGGGGAGGGAAGATAATTGGAGGAGTGCGAGAATCGTCTTTGTTCAGTTCGTTAAATTTCGATTCTGCAGGATTCTTTCAGGACTCAAAACTCCCTTTGGCTCGATCCTTCCACTCGCGCTTTTCATTTTATTTCCTTTCGTTTTCTCATGTTTCTTGCATCGTTATATTTTTCTTGTTAAAATCGATTGCGCTTTTCGATCAATTTTTCATGTTATTTTCAGTTCGGTTTTTCCACCGTTATTTCCGTCGTTGAAAAATCGATCGATCGCCTTCACTCTTGTTATTCAGTGCCCCGCGACTTAACGATAGTTTCTAATCGCAATATTACGCCGGGGAATTCTAGAGCGAACAGACCTAATGAGGTTTTTCTTTTTGTTTACTTTGCCTTGAAAAAGTCAATTATAGTTTGAGTTAATTCGATGTTTTTTTATTTAATCGTTGCAAGAGTGCTCGGATTCGAGGCTCGGACTTGGCCGTATAGAGAGAAAATGCGACGTTCTTTCAATGTTAAAGAACAACGTCGCAGAGAAACTTTGAAACTTTTATGCAAAGCTTTTCGTTTTACCGGCTCTCTCACCATCGAACGTTCGCATTTCGTGTTTTATAATGGAAACTTCGCTTCTAGAATTCTATTCGAAACTCGCACGTGCCTCGACTCTTGACTTTGCGTGAATCGTGATATTACAATAATTTGTAACGATCGCTTGATGAACTTTAATTGTAGTCGAATCTCGGTCAACCTCCGTTGAAACGTCGTTGAACGATCGAACTCAAACTCTAATAAAATACGCTCGGAAACACCCCTTCGAGTTCGTAAGCATCGTTCGCCACGGACTTTCGACGATTTGAATTTACAACATTCGCTCAGATGCAGTCTGGAAACTTTGGAGAGCAATTCGAACTTTCAAAATGCTGCAATTTTTCGAAAAATTGAGGCGTTACAATGAACTTGAAATGGAAAATCCTTTCGTTCCTTTTCCACCTGTTTTGACAAGCACTTTTTTTTAATAAAAATGCTAAAACCGAAGAATTTTATGACACTGAAGTTTGCAACGTTGGAGTCCAACGAAATGATTTTAAAAAAGCCTCCAATAATTTCAGTAATTCTCCAATTTTTTAAATTTATCACGAAATTTCGAGGATCAAATTACACCGAAACTCAGCTCGTAAAAAACTTTCGCTGACTTAGAAAGCCTCGTTTCAACGAACTTTAGTTTCGTTCTAAAAAATTATTATATTAGTTAAAAAGTTATTCAGGCCCAATTGTCGTCATTTGACATTCATTTTTGAAAATGATTCTCCCGATTTGGCCGGCTCGTTGAATAAACAGACAGCAAAATATTTTTTCTTCACACTTTTTGTGCTGACGCAGATTCGTGTTTATGTGGACGTCGTTTCACGTACGTGGAGCTATTCATAATGGGGAGTTTAGTAACGTACACGAACGAGAGAGAGAGAGAGAGCTCGCCAAGTGGCGTGATGACATTTTCAATAGTAAATGTCGATTTGCTGATTGAAGACCGTGCTTTACACGTGTCTGCGTATGCGGAGTTGACACCTCGTCATTCAATAACGCTCCGCAGTGGCATTTATGCGTTCACGAATTTAGTGACCTCTTTTCTCATCTCTTTCTTCCAGACTTGCCTCTCCGCCCCCTCGCCTTCCTCCTTTTCAATTCTCCATTCGTTTAACCTTCGTCCGACGTTTTTATTTCACCGAACAAATAGTCACGAGTCAATATTTTTCTATCCGCGGCGAATGCCCGAACTCGAGCAGCAGTCTGCACATTCGCTTATTCGATTCATTGGAACGCTTGACGAATGAACTTTTCCAAATTTAATCGAATCGAAACACCGGGTCGGTGGAGACAAATATTCGGCCGGAGCGGTTTACTTTTGTTCCCTCGACTCACATTATTTTTCCAAAACCACAAATTTGGACGCGCAAACATTTTTGCAAGATAAATTCTCTTTAAAAGCAGAGACCGAAACGAGAAATTTGTTTTATGAAATCTTTACAATGAAGTGGCCCGGAATTATCGTTCCGACAAATGTCACGTGGACTCGGAGTATTCAAATTTCATTAGAATTTGAATAAAGTGGAAGGAAATGAGCAAAGTAACACCGTTTCGATGCGCCGGAAAGAAATTTTCAGTTGTCATCATCTTCGAAAAAGTGAATAAATTAACAACATTTTTTGTCAATCGTTCAAAACGCTTTGCTTGCTTTGTGAGTTGAGTAGCGACTCGTCTTTAATCGTGAAATTCCGTGCTCATTCGTTTTTCAATCTGCTTTCAAGGTGGAACGATTCCGACTCATTTCCCCAATTATCTTAATCCAGTATTAAAAAACCATCGTCGCTGTCCACAACGTCGTCGAATTCCTTCAGCTCGATTACCTGGGAACTTGATCTTTGATTGAATTAACGATAAAAACTCATTTTGTGGCGATGCTTTAAACGATCGTTTCCACTGCTGAAAAATATTCCCAAAGTTGATCAAATCGAACTCGAATTTTCGGCTCTATTTAATTTCATTGAAAATATTTGCAAGTTCAAAGTTTTTCACAATTTCATCACTCACTCCAAAATTGAAACTCAAAACAGAGAAATCAAAAAACCGCATTGAATGCTCTAAAAAATCTCTCGCTCTTTTTTCCCGATCGTGAGAAAAGCTGCCGAAAAATGAACGTGAGAAAAAACAATCATTTTGTCAATCCTCCCCCAAGTTCTGGCAGAAGCGCGCCCCGGCAAAGGAACAGCAAGATAGAAAAACAGAGAAAGCGAGCGAGCGAGAGAGAGGGTGAGAAATTCTCCTCGCTCGGTCCAGATGCTATATACACGAGTCGAGATAGCTGCTCCGGCCCTTTTCACCATTCGCCCTACTCTCGCCTCGTCGTGCGAACGTCCCGCGGAGAAACAATCGGCCGCCGACACCTAATACCCACCTGTTGCAACTTTCGGGCGCATATCTCGCCGCACACGCCTCCTACTTACACCGCGGCGACGATTCTCTCGTCTTTCCTTTCCTCTCTGTACGAATTATTCCCAGTTTCTCTCTCTTCCTCTCAAAATAATCGAATCTATCAATTTTTCAGAGTCTTCCATCCAATTTATGAATTTCTATCGAGTCTTATCTATTAACGACACTGCGACGTTGGAGTCCAACGAAAAGGTGTAAAAAAAAAAAAAACCCCCCTCCAATAATTCCAGTAATTCTCAAACTCTGCCCAATTTGCAATTGCGACGGTGAAGTTTGCAACGTTGGATTCCAACGAAGTGAACGAAATAACATTTCCAATTGACGAATTTTTTATTTCGCGAGAATCATCGGCGGAGACTGAAAAACTGTGAATTCGAAATGAGGCAGGTTAAAGAATTGGAGAATTACTGGAATTGTTGGAGAGTTTTTAAAAATCATTTCGTTGGACTCCAACGTCGCAAACTTCAGCGTCCTTTGCAATTCGTAGTTCCCAGTCTGCATCAATGGTTCGTGAAATGAAAAACCGGTGAGAATTTGTGAAATTCCAAATCATCGAAGCAAATGTTGTTTTCGTTAATTTCGTTGAAGTCCAACGTCGTGCGAACCTGAGCGTCGTGGGATACCGCGAGATGTCGATTCGACGTCGCTCGTCAATATTCCATTCGCCGTTTAATCTCCCTGCAATTTTAAACTTTTATCCTGTGCATTCCTAGATACGAATTCTCCGTGGACGATTGTAGTGGATCCGGTAGAATTGGATATGCGGAGGAGGGCGAGAGCGAGTGTACATTGCCACGCCAGCTCGACGGCGGAGACGACGGCGACGTCGACGTCGTCTGAGCCGATGGGGTCGTTGGCCTCACCTGGATATAATGCAGCATATATTCGCATCCGATGTTGTTCTTTCATGCGGCACCTTCGTGTGCGTGCGCGTGTATCCGTGCACAGGGAGCCTCTTGTTGTTGATTTTTTGTTCTTTCGTAGACGTACGCGTTTGTGTGTCGATATACGCGTACGTGGAGAGGGCTAAAGGAAGGAGGCGAAGCGTGCTATGCAGAACGAGAGAGGAACGATGGCGTGTCGAAACGTTCGACCGAGCACAGCCCATCGCGGCTTGCGAGTTGAGCAACAAAAAATCCATCGCGCTCGTGTCAATACGAGCACGTTTATTCTCATATTGTGGGTGTGTACTCGCAATGAGACTCGTCCGCTGTGTACTTGGGCGATCGCCGGTACGAATAAACGCGGCGCAACAAATTCGCTGAGTGCGTCCGCGCACGCTGATGAAAATCGGGTTTTGTATGAAAACATTGCGCGAAATATTTCGCGTCGGGATATATATCGGGATCTCGAATTCATTCGCGAAGAGCAGGAGGAAATCGATGGAAGTTGTCTCGATAATTTTTCACGTTTACCGATGACCTTCGACCTCGAAATGCCTCCCCGATGTCAGGCGCTTCATTTTTTTTTGTTTTTTCTTTATTTTTCTCATTTTATTATTCTCAAGCATAATTTATTTGCTGCTCGTCGGTTCGATATCGACGGGAAGGAGTTGTCCGAGCACGTGCCACCGCTCGCCGCATTGTGTTTCTGAGCTATGCTCGTTACGCTCGTAAATCCCCCGAGGTGTACGGGAGACACTTTAATGTCCGTTTTCATCGCCATTTTTGTCCTGCCCCATGCGCCGCCCATTATTCGTGCAACACTCGTTTCGCGAAAGCAAACAATTTTTCTGAACAAACAAAGCGAGACGAGCCGCGAATCGACTGCTGGTCGTTGCTGCTGCTGGTATGATGATTTTTCAATGCATTTCTCTCGGGCGGACTTGGAAGGCGTATCATATATTATAACTGAACTAAAATAACGGAACTTTGCGCCCCGGCCGCCTCGCCGTTGCCGTGCGCGCGCGCGTGACACTTTGAGCACTCCCGAGGTCTCTTCGGTGTGTGCGTGCGTGCGTGCGTGCGTGCGTAGCGCCCGTGTACGTGCTTTTGTGTATTCTTGTGTGTTTATGTAGATGTCCAACGTGGATAAAGCAAACAGGAATACTCTTGGTAAACAGCAGTATCGGCTGGTCTATTACAGCGTTATTTGCGACGATTAAATATAAATATGCGAGTATAGAGGCACCGGCGCATCGTGTGTGCATCGTAAACCAATTTTTTTTTTTCCTCGAACGTGACACAGCGCGGCGGCGAGGAGCCGTGATAGAGAAAGACCACTCTTTTTCTCCACTCCTTCCGCCAGACGTGAGCGCTGATAAAAAAGTAAATGAAGCAAAAAGTAAGAAGAAAAAAGGAGAAAACGAGGGAGCATCGGCTACGATGAAGGAACGAGAAAGATAACAAAAAAGCTTTGTCTTCAAGGTCAACGAAAAATAATACCGGCGCGCTCGCACACAGTGTGCTGCTGCGAGAGGAAGCCTCGTCGCTGCTTCGTATTTTTATATCAATATAAATGTGGGATACCGGCTGTCTCTTTGCATCGTTTGTTCGACGAGCACGGATCAATGGAACTCGAATCGTTCTTTCTCATTTCTCTCCCCCCCCCGGCTCGCCTCGCGCCCCTTCTCCGTCCCTCTTTGTGCGTTGCTGCTGCTGTTCCTGTTGGAAACACAACGCAGCCACCGATGAAACGGGAAGGGCGACGGGGAGAGGGGCACGAACGAGATATAAATAAGTGCGAAGCGCGCGGGGAGAGATTCAAGGTCGACGATGGAGAAGAGACTTCCAGAGGGAAATATCGCCCCGGCTCTCCCACCTACTGTGACTGCTCTCTTTCTCTCGCGCCCCCCCTCCCGCAGAGTTTCATTTCAAGCACTTAATCTCGTGCCCCCGCTTTCTTTCGAGCCCCCCCCCCCCCCCCCCCCCCCCCTTAGTTATTTTCACATCGCTCATACGAAGGAACGTCGCTGCTTCGATCCTCCGGCGGAATTTCCGGCGCCCGCAACAGCGTTGGAACTGATATTCTTCTCGGGGCTTCTCCGCGACGATTTTCCTCGTAACGAAATATTCGCCTCACAACTCTGCTATCGACGCTTGTTCGTCCCGGAGAAGTACACAAGAAAAAAAATAGCGCTCCCCCGATCCTACGACGGCCTCGGCGTCGTCATCGCCGACTCGGAGCGAGCTCCTCGCGCCAAGAGACGCCCAAGAGAGAAAGAACCGAGCGGCAGAGCGAGGGCTCGACGTCCACAGGTGTATTCTCGAAGGCAGAGGCGCGCGACGTTGCCAAATGGCTCGCGCGCTCCTCGGCCCCTCTCGAGCTCGTTTTCACAAAACGCGGACGCTCCGTAACCCTGAAAACGTGTCTCGATTCCGTCGCAGCTTCACCGAACACCCCTGTCCACATTTGCATTTTTCAATTTCATAAGTTTTTTCTCGTCCTTTTACCGGGCGAATATTTTAGTGCTTTCAGCGCGAAGGAACGTTGCGGCACGAAGAGATTTGCGTCCGGGGCTCTCGGTTCCGTGAAGCTGAACGAGTCACTGAGAATTATTCACTGTTTTTGTTTCCTACGTTGTACCGTTAGCATTTTGATGAGAAGTTTTGTTCAATTGGATCGAGCGTTCGTTTAGCATTCGCAGAGGATTATTTGAATACAACAGTTTTCGTTTCGTACCGGAACGGGCCGCAGGGGGAGGAATAAAAGATGAAAAAACAGCACGAAGGAAGAAGCCTCTCGATGCTTGTTTTTTTCCATTTGCCTCTTTATCGGGCTCATTAATATGCATAGTGTTAAAACATTGCGAGAGAAACACAACACGAGGAATATTCCCCCGGAGCGGTAGAATCGCGCGCATCGCTGGTTCCGCCATGCAAACACACCGCCACGAGTATTTCTCGCTTATAAACACACACGCGCGCGCGCCCCGCGTTATTAAAGTATACAACGCCGAGAGAGGCGAACGCGGGCGCGCTGGATGGTATAAGTAATAGAAACCCGCGTGTGTCCCTGCTGCAGAGACCGTGAAAGTGGGGCAACGTTTGTGCAGGGATCAGGGACGAGGAAACGAGCCGGCCGCGGCTACGGCAACGCCGACGAACTCTACGTACGAACGTGGTATTTCGTTTTTGCACGGGCTGTCGGAAATAATGAGACGAGGAGCAGCCTCGTTAATATCGCTCGAATTCGAGGATCGGGAATAAACGAAGTCGTTGCTCTCTCGCACGGAGCTTTAAAATTCTTTCCAAAATTTTACTATTTCTCCTCCTTTTCTTTTCTCGCCGGCTGACCCATATATTCTGTACTGTTTTAACAATCGCGGACGATTCTTCTGAATAATTGGATGCGCAGGCCGAGGCGGGGAGGATGGAACGCGAGAGCCTTCGCCGTCCGCAGAAAACAGAACGTCACTTGGAACACGGCAATTGCAGGAAGTCCCCTTTCCTGTACGCCGTATATATGCGCACCGTGGAGCGAGACATCTTTATGACTTTCGAAAGAGCTCGTTTCTCTTGCTCTCTCCCTCGCTCTTCCTTCTCTTACTTATCCCGCACTTCATTTTATTTTACTTTTCTTCCATCCGCAGTCGGCTTGCTGCTCCCTTTTTATTCACGTCGACGAATATCTCGCCGAAAACGTCCTCGCAATAAAGCAATCTCCGAGACGAGAGACACGAAAGCGCTTCGCCCCGGCCAACACGGCTCGCCAAATGAATGGAAGATGTGTTCGCCCACTGGACACGACGGACTAAATTACTCACCGAGAGGTCAAAGTTTTATTGCTCTTGGGACCTTTCCCCGCACTTACCGCGAGCGCACTCGCAGCTCCGCTGTCTCGAGCTCCTCCTCGTCTTCTCTCTCTTTCTCTCAAATCCGTTAAGTCTCTTCGCCACTCGCCATTATTTTCGCACTAAAAGTCTCCCTGGCCCTCCAACGCTTGTGTCGGAATCTCAATTTTCTTCCAACTCCGGCTTATTCAAGGGCTCCCACCTTATGACAATGGAAAATCGTTCAATAAACTACCTGGAAGCATAAAATGGAAAATATGCCACCGACTCGGACTCATTTCGCATGATATTCAAGGCCACTGTCGCTCCTCGAGTTTTATTTACCCCGAAAATACTCTTTGCACGTGTATTTTCGTTCTCGTACGACCCGCCGATTCGTCCGCGTCCCGAGAAAATTTTCTCGAAAAAATGTTCGTTCTCGTGAGATTTTATATTTTCGTTATCACGACAAAAAATAGTGTCGATCTCACGGACCGAAGTGGGCTCATTTACCGAAATTTTATTTCTCCGCTCGCGTGATTTTTCCTCCTCCAGATATGAGAAAACCAGCTGCTTTCATTTTCCTCGTCGTCGTTTTTTTCGTCCTCATTGTCGTGTGCATTCGGTGCGTCGTGGCTTTCCGATATAGTCTTGGCTAAAGGATTGCATCGTTCTTCGAAGCCTCTTGAATGAGAGATGAAGAAAAACATTGAAGAGATAAGCTCGTGGAGAATAGCGGTGCCAGGTTCTTTGTTTTTATTTGCTTTTCTGTGCCCCCCCCTCCCCGTTTGTTTCACGAGATGCACCGAGCGTCGGCTCGCTCGAGCAGCGCAAGTCTTGCCGTTTTATCCGTTGGTTGAAGCAAGTAAAAAGGAGATAAAGAAGCGCGAAGGGTGAGGAGGAGGGAGGGGCGGGGGGGTGGGGGGGGGGGGGGGGTGAGTCGTTTCGAGGCGCGCGTCTTCGTAGCGGCTCGTTCCATTCGCCCGAGAGAGAAGTAAGTAGGAGGCTATGCCAATGACTGAATTCCCCTTCGTCCGCAGGGATCCTCTCGAAGTTCGATCGAAAACGCTTTTGCTCGCAAACGATCTCCCGAGCGCTCGCTCGGAAATGGGCACGAAACGAGAAAATCGAACAAGTTCGCGAGCATTACCCCGAGCGATGAAGCTCGATAGGGAAAAAAAAGGTAAAACAAATAACGAGCCTCCGCATCGGAATCTCAAGAACAAAGATCCTCCGTGCCCAGGAAAGTGTAATTTGTCGCGTAGCGGTGAGGCGAGGTTGCATATCCTTGAGTGGCCAACGATCGTCCCCCGAACGCGTCGCCGAGAGAGCCACGAGGCTCGCGAGAGCGAGAGAGAAGATGGAACACGGAGGTGGACGTGTGCTGCGGCCGCGAGAGGCGAGAGTCTGGGACACGAGGTAGGATATATTTGCACGACGCTCCTCGGGGGTAAAAGTTCTGGAGTGGGATTTGCGAGGGAGAGAAAACCTGCCGGCCGGCCGGGGCGGCGGGGGGGGAGGAGAGAGGAGAGATAGGAGCCGCCTGGTTAGACGATACGCCTGGAGAGGGACGGGAAGGAGAGCGGGCTCGAGCGGTCGCGAGCCAGAGAGAGAGACGAGTTTGACACGGCGGCGGGGCGGGGGGGGGGGGGGGGGAGCCTGTGCCACGAGTCGCGCGAGTGGTGGGGGAATTGGGTGTCAGCTGCGGGACGCAGGAAAACTCGCGCTGGAGCAACAAGGAGCGAGAAGGAGACGAGTTTTAACGGGCGAGAGAGAGGCCGGGCGACACAAGCGAATACCGAAGTTGCGAATCGAGTTGAGCTGAGTCATAGCGCTGTTGCCAGCGGCTCTGCGCGTATTTACGTGGCTCTCCTCTCCGGCGGAGCAGCCTACGTTCTCCGTATGTATGGGTCTCGACGCTCTTCTCTCTCTCTCACTCTCATCCTTCGATCGACGCATCCCTCTATCTTTTTCATCCTCATTTTATTCGCTTTTTTCTTCCTTTTCGTTTTTTCCCTCTCTCTCTCTCTCTCTCTCTTTGAGTCATGTAGCCTGGTAATAACGCGCGCCCTCCATCTCGAGAGAAAGAGGAAGAAGGAAAGATAAATAAAGAGAGAACCGGAGAGAGAGGGAATGTAATCCTACTGCCCATTTTCTCCGTCTTCCTTTATCGCTCTTCCTGTTGTGTGAGAAATGGCGGTTGAGGGCACGGGCATATCGAGGATTTTGCGGTACCGCGACCTTTCTCGCTTCATCTTTTCTCTTGCTCTCTCTCTCTCTCCGCCCCTCGCCCCCCCCCCCCCCCCCCCCATCAATTCTCTCTCTCTCGCTCGTCGCTCGCAGAGCGATTCTTTTATGCATTCGTCCACGCGGAAATTACAATAATAATAATAACGATGATATAGACCAAGGTGTAATAATAGCGGTTGAAAAACGTTGGAGAAAAAATAAACGAGAGCGACCGAAGCGTTTTCGTCGATGGGAAATACCGCCTCTTATACTTGGACGATATTTCACCTTATTTTTCATCAAGAGCGAGATGTCGGCCGGAAGTTATTCGTCGGTTGATTGAGATTCTCCGTGTCGCAGGCATTCCCTCTGCGTTTATATGCGCGGCCAAGATCGCAATTATCTCGAGAATTTGAAGTCTCTTCGCCGATGCCACTCTCGCTCTTCGACGAATATATTTGAGGCTCGCATTAAAACGAGCGTACAAGTACAAATTTGAGAGGCTCACGAATTCGCGTTTCTCGGCTACGGAAATTTTGGTTCTCTCCTCCGGCTCGCGAATCGCCGGGGACCACGTCACCGCCCGTTCCGCTCGTTTCATATTTATCTGTATAAAGTACCCACACGAAGAGACTTTTTTGTTTCAATATGAGCGAGCAAAGTGAGCGCTGAGAGAAAGAAAGGGGGCGGCCTGCTGGAGGAGAAGCTCGAGCTGAACAAAAGCAACGAGATTATCGCTCGGTTCTTTCGCTTCTACGGAGCATCGCGACTGCCGAGAAAAGGGGAGGGAGCCCCCTCGGAAGGTCCAGTGTACACTCACCCAGCGAGGAGGTTCTCGAAGCGAGGAAAGCGAGGCGGCGGTTGCTTCGCTTTTTGCATTGTTATGCTTTTTGTCGCCTCCTTCCCTCCCCCCGGAGCCCTTTTTCCTCGCGCAAATGTCTTCGAGGAATCGTAAAACGGGCGAGTCCTCCCCCCCCCCTGCGCTCTCGCTCGACGTCTCAACCGTTTTTCCTTCCCCGGTATCATCGCTCTTGCGATTATTATTGCCGGAGTTGAGTAAACAAAAATGGAGTTCTCGCATCGCCGCCGTACCCAGTGGCCGGAGAGCACCGAACGAACTGGAAAAATCTTCGACTCCGCGCGCAACTTTCACGAGGCCCCAGACCGTTACGCGGAAGGGAATCCGGTCCTCGGACTTTGGGATAAAAAAACGAGCGTCGAACGCATTCGACGCTCTGGTTTTCCCGCTGTTCCCAATCAATCGATAACTTTACTCGCCCCCGATAGCGGCACATCGAAACGAAAACGAATCAAGACTTTCGAGCCTGAGCAACGCGCGATTGATCCGTACGCCGAAATTGAAAATTACGAGTTTGAGAGTTGAAATCTCGAAATATGCTGGAAACAGCGCGCATCCAGTCTCGGAATTATTTAAGGATCCACCGTCCCGTCGTCGTCGAGAAAACGATTAACGAAAATCCCATTTTTTTAAGGGCTCTTATGGCGGGCACACTTCTTGTCCGACCATTTGGAAATGATGACGCTGAAGTTTGCAACGTTGGAGTCCAACGAAATGATGTAAAAAAACCCCTAATGATTCCAGTAATCCTCCAATTTCGTTACCTACCGATTTTTAAATTCGTATTTTTTCAAGCTGCACCGATATTTCGTGAAATAAAAAAAAAATTGGTGAATTACAAGTGTTCTTTCCTTCATTTCGTTGGACTCCAACGTTGCAAACTTCAGCGTAGTTTGGAAATGAAACAGGATCCTCCCCCCAACTTTGAAGAATCCAAAACGAGAATAAGAAAATAAAATGTTTTTAGACGCCAATGATGACTTGAGAAAGCCTTGTTACCGGTGAAAAACGACCTGGGAATGGATAAAGAAAAACACTCATTCGAGGTTAACGAGTAATAACGACACGAACGCTGGAATTAACCCTTAGTGTGCACACCTTTACAGCGAGACATTTCGTGCACATGGGGTCACTTTGACCCCAGGTCATTTTTGACATCGAATATCTCGGTAACTATGCGCTTTTCGGAATAAAAGGTTTACCCACTTTTTGCAGTTGATTGATCCAGTAGTAACTTCAAGGCTGCAAAGCCGGATTTCCAAAAAAGTCTTTCTTTTCATCGTTCAAAAACGTGCTCAAAGTTGCTAGAGCGCGTAAAAAGCACTTTTTCGGTTAAATCTCTCGTAAGAAATTAAATTTTGAGCTTTGAAAAAAATCCTTGCAGAGTTTAACAGACGAGGGTCCATGCTTTGAGGGAAAAATAGTCCACTTGCAACCGTTCCAAAAAGTGTATTTATTTTGGAGTACGAAGTGGTTATGCTCCCTACTTTCAGAGAGGGGATAACGATTTCTTAATATTGGGGGTTTTACTTATGAGATGCTCGCATCTGTAAATGCTATTCCTGTGAGAAAAAATTTTGGGCTCAGCCTGACCCCGGATGCACACTAAGGGTGTTAAAATGCAGATATGCATACGTAAATAAATTTAAATTGATAAATTTCAACAAATAATTTACACATTGTTTTAATAATTGTGATAATGAATTTCCATCGTTTCTTTGATAACGAAAAGTGCATAAAGTTCGGTCGCTCTTTCGAATGACAAGTAACGCGTGATCTTCCTTAAAAACTCTCGACGTTGCATAAACAACATGAAGAAATGAGAGCACAGAGTACGAGGAGCGAAAGACTCGTGTTTATGCGCCTCTTGTTTTGCCGACGCGTTACTGTTATCCGTACGACTGTAACCTCCACGCGAGAGAATTTTATTCTCGAAGATTCTTTCTCCGTCTGTTTCGCCTCTCGATCTTCTCCCTCGCCCCCTTCGGAGCTTCTCTCTCGCTTGCTCGCTCACTCGCGGTCTTCCTCGTCCCGCCAATGTATTGATTTCCTTGCTCACATTCGCACACATTCGTACGCGCGCTTCTCCTCCTTCTCGCTCTTCTCTCTCTCCACCTCCGATTTCGAACGTGCGGAAGGACAAACGATCCTGTGCCCCGGCGTACGTGTGCAACTCGTTGATTTTTCGAACACACTACGCCAAGGAAATTTCGCGTCGTGCACCACCGCGCCCGCTCTCTTGGCCTCGACAGGCACGCGGGCACGCGCGCCCCCACGTATTCCCATGCGTTACGGGCTCCCCGAGCCCAAATTCATTGTCATACGAATTTCACCGAATTCTCGGCGACTCCCTACGCCCGCTTTACCTCTGTCGTTCGCGTACGATCGAGAACATTTGAATAAATAATATCGATTTGTAATAACCTCGAATTTATCAAGGCGTATGAAATACCGAGGTGTGCGGCCTGTGCACAAAAATAAGCGACGAAATTCTTCCACGTTCCTCCGAAGTCTTTTCGTGTATTTTCATCGCTGGTCAATTACTTATTTCTTATCTCTTCGCTTCTCTTATCTCGACCTCTCGCGCGTGTGTTTTTCTATCTTTTTTCCGCCCACACCGTATTCGGGTTTATTTAATTCTCTTTATAGCGTTATTTTATTTATCGTGTTAAACGTTACGACGCGTACGTGAACGTTGATCGTCTACCCCAATCGTCGCAACGGGGGCGTCGTCGTCGACGTCTCAACGCCCTTTACCGAGGTCGAGCCGCCTCGAACACGCGCGCGCGAACACACACACACACACACAGGGACTCTCGCCCTCTTTGCGTAGTTCGTGGGTCACGTAACCCTCCGACTCCCCCGGGCGCCCGCTCGCTCTTACCTGCCTCGCACACGTAACTCGCGCTAACTCACACTCGAGTTTTCGCGTGGCTACGCGGCGCCGGATTTTCCACGATCTTCTGTCGCGCCTCGCTCCCCCTCCCGCCGCAGAACGCTTAGCAAACCGAAAACTTTTTTTCACGCTTGGTAAGGCGAAGCAAACTCCGCGTTTCCATCGGACAGGAACGAGGGAAGAAACTGGCGATTTTGTGACGGATCGTGGTGGGCGATGGAAAAATTGCGTGAATTTCGATGGGAGGAACGAAAGTCGAGGAACGGCGGGTCATACCGCCGTTCGAATGTTGGAATATGAACGTTGCGCCATACGACGAGGATTATTAAATCGTTGAATTATTATCGGTGCGCGTAGTGACCGCGGGATTGCGAGCGCGTGGACCTGGCCACGCGGAGGCCTCGACCATAAATCTCGATCCGGTCGTCCTCACCCCGAGTTGCGTAATGTATGGCGAAGGAGTTCCCCCCTCCGGCGAGGACGACTCGTTGTTTGTCAATTTTTATAAAATCGTTTTCCTCCGCACTTGGTTCTCGCATTTGTCTCAATCGCTCCTGCATCCATTGTTTTAGTAACGCGCCGCGTTTTCGTTCTCTCGTGTGTTTTGTTTCTTCTTGTTTGCAGAGCCGCGCCCTCTCGAGCAGGCACCTGCATGGTTACGAAATGTTTGCTCAGCTATTGTTTTCTCTTGCTCTTCGATTAAAAACTGACGCAGGATCGTCGATTTAGTACGACAGTTGCGGAGGCTCAAAGCGGCCGAAAAAAAATGGCTGGCAGCGGGGAAGTCCTCGACGAAGCGAAAAAAAATAAAACAAAAAAAGGAGGCTCGAACGTAACGTGCTTGCGTGCGTTGGACAAGGCGAAAGACCGGCCGAAGGGAAAGACGGTGGAACGAGAAGCGCTCGGCTCTGACCTAGAGACTCCCTTGGTTTATGGGGACTCGGAGAGCTAATGCCTCCTCATAAAGCGAGTCGGGAGGGAGCGCGAGAAGGAAAGATAAAAAAGAGGAGGCAGGCACGTTTCGACGCGCTGGCATAAGCCAGCGTGGAGGTGCGTCATGCATCGAGAGCCCGGGAGCGAGTCTGCCCGAGTAAAATTCCTCGACTAGCTCCTCTTTCCCCCTTCCCTGCGCGCTTCACTCGCCGCTTTTACCTCCGAAAGAAAGAGACACACGCGCACACCGACTCGGCCGATAAAGTATTAAGAGAAAGAGGGTGAGAGACAGTCGGAAGGAGAGGAGAGAGAGAAAATACGAGATAACACAAGAATGGGATGGGAGAGAAGTATATACGGGACGGTTGACGGCTCGCTCGCCAGCGAGCTAGCCACCGTGGCACTTTGCTCCTTCCTCTGCCCCCACTCTTTCTCGCCTTTCCCCACTCGTACAATTTCCCTTTCTCCTTCTCCTCATCTTTATCCCCAGTCCTCTCTCACTCTCTCTCTCTCTCGCGCGCGCCCACGAACCCCCCTCGGTCTTTCCCACTGCGCAGATAATCGCGGAGAAGGGAAAACGAGGGAGAGCGCGTGCGCGGAAACCTCGCGCTACGACGTTACGGCGATAAACAGCAAAAGGCGTTCGTCACGGACCCTCTGTGTGTGCACCTTTTCGAGCGTATCTTTATTTCTCTCTTCCCTTTTTTTTTCTTTCGTTTTTTTTGTTTTATTCTATCGCAATAGGCATCGAGAATTTGCTTGCTCTCGCGTATATATTTATATATATATACACACCATTTGTGCATTCCATTGTACGAGTATGATCAATCGGGATGGAGAAATCCACAGGGCCTGTGCGGGGGGAAAAGGATGGGCTGCTCGTGCAACAGAGACAAATATCATCAATTCTATCTTCCACAACACTTCTTCGTGCCTCTCTTTTATTTTCCTATCCTTTTGTCCATACCGTCGGACAATTGGACTCGAAGAACTTTTCTGTCGTTCTCTCGACTCCCGTAATTCCCTCACTTTTTCTCGCTTCATGACCGTTTTTACAGATTCCTCCATTTCTGGTGCTTCTCCCTCGCCGCGTTCGGAAACCTTTGCGAGATCGATCGGCGTCGCTCGCAAGCAGAAAATTCTGTTCACTTTTTCCCTCGTAACTCGAGTTTACTCCCATACTAATGATCGTTTTATTGAATCTTATCGAATTTCAATTTCACTGAAAAAAAAAACAACACCCACAAATCACGTGTATTCACGTAGGAAAAAAATTCAAATTCCGCTCTATTGAAATCGAACGACGCACCGCAGGTGGAAATGGAAAAAAGAAACGGACATAAATCCTTGAAACTTTGATGAATTCAAGAAAATCATGAAAACGAGCACAATGCGCGAGCAGAGGTCTGTCGCGACGCGGTACGAACGTCCTGCGCGGTCGCCATTTCGTGCTTCACAAGACTGCTCTCTCGGCGGCTCCCGTATACGTAACCACCGCGATTCTCGGAGATTTCATTATTCCGAACAAGATTCACGCGGCATTCGTCTCGCTTCTACGATGCGATAAAATATATGACAAAATATCGAATCATGCACCGTAACATCTATTTAACGTAAATTAACAAATGTTTATTTCAAACAGTCGTTCCGCGAAGCTTGACCGCGCCCACAAAAAGGCGAGCCAAGAGTATTGCGACGTCGAGGGAGCCTCGGACAACGAATATCGTCATTCAACGTCTTGGCAAAATAATCCTAATTTGTACAATATTTTCGTTCGAACGTGATCGGTGAACGAGACTTTCCTTCACTTTGTTCATGGATGCTGTCAACAAGTCCATCAAACCGTTCGAAAGATCCTTAAACAACATATGTGTATCTCAAAATTCCTGTGTATATTCAGTCCTTCCTCCATATATCCGGGTGCTCTATCTAGTTCGTGTAAAAAAGCTCGAGAACAACGACACGTTATTTCGTTTCTCGTTGTAACGTAAACTGTTAAACGTTTCGATCCGGTAAAACGGTGTCCCAATGAATTTAAGCTGTGCTCTCGGTGCGAGTATAACGAGCGGAGTTTGATAAATGGAGAGGCGTATGAATAGATATTATTTGAAAAATTGTAACGTTTGTAGAGTCGAAGCGAGAGTATGAAGAAACAAGAAGAACCAACGTCGCTGATAATGATTTTTGCTATTGCGCTTCGTGTCTGGCGTGTCTTATTCCTCTTATTTCTTTTCTTAGCTGCAACTTAACGAAGAAGATAAAGTTTTCAAGTGAAAATGCGTGCAACTCGCGCGAGAAGAGACAGGCGACTCCCTGGGAAGGATTCAGGCATCGGGGATCTCTGCGCCTGCGTTTATACTCTCTCCGAGCGCGGAGCCAATGGCCAGGCGTTTTCTCCCACCTGTGCGAGATCGTTGATCGTTTCTCCTGCACCGGTTGCCCCACTCCTTGCCGAGGTAACGTCTTACCCGGCGTATCCGTACCGTACGGGGTGCACGCGAAGTGCGAATCGAGCTCTCGAGCGTCGTTTCTCTTTATTTTTCGCTCCCCACTCGCCCGGAGGCGCGTCCCTCCACCAATTTCGCTATTCTCCTTGTGCCTTTTCTCTCTCTCTCTCTCTCTCTCTCTTTATACACGTATACATAAAAACGTTTTTTCCTTCCCATTTTTTTCCATCTTTCTCGTTCTCCGTCTCCATACTTTATGCGCTTTTTCGATCCCCGTGTCTCTCTCTCTCGGGGCTTTCGTGCATGCCCCCCCCGCCCCGGCGCTGCGCGCTCCCCGTCAGCTGCCGCTCCCTCTGACTCAACCGAGCCGCCCCGAGACCCGTCACGGCTTCCCCCTCGCAAAAAAACATCCGCGAGAGGGCTTTTATATCTGCGTAAATGCGAACGCGGAGAAAGAGAAAGATGGACGAGGAAGTTTCGATCGAGCTCTCGCCTGTGCACCGCCAGCCCCGCTCCTTCTCCTTCCTCCACGCACTTCTTTTTCCCTCGTCCTCGCTCTCTATTCCTCGCTCGCCCACTTCCTTTTTCCTTGATTTAATTTCGCACGCTCGTGTCCGGTATTACGCGAAAAGCCCCGGCGCCCATGAGCACTTTCGGAATCCCCGAACTACGCTTGCTTCATCTCTTTATTTTTCACTCGGGCCCTCTTCTCTCCCTCTGCCTTCCACGAATATCCCGCCCCCGTCGACTCTCCTTCCCTATTATTCCTCCATTTATGTCCTTCCGTCTCTTTCTCTCATTCTCAACTTGGTCCTCGCGTCTCCGACGTCGTTATAACGTCCCGACGAACCAAGAAGATACCAATTCCCCCTGGTTCCGTGCGCGCGCGCCTCCTTCCCCGAGCTCTCTCTCTCTCTCTCTCTCTCTCTCTCTCTCTGCCGACCTAAACTAAGGCGTTGCCATGCGGGAGAGTCCTCTTTTCTTCCGGCCCTCGACGTTTCACCGCAGCCAACACTCGCCAAAACTCCCCCTTTTATTACCTGCTCGTCTCCTCCTCTGTACACCGTCATATTTTATTCCATCGTTACACGTCTGCATTAGCCTCCCGTGTGTACGTGCCATGGGGAAATGCATTAGAAGAGGTTAGTCCTTCTCCACGCTCCGGCCCGTTTTATTGACCGTCCTAAACTCGGATGCTGCATCCCACACGGGACAGAGATCCCCGGCCCGATGCTGGCCGTTGACAAAAAGAGAATCCCTTCCCGGGCGATCTTTTAACCGGGAAATTATTGCCAGGGGCGACGAGAGGCCTCCGCGGATGTGGCAAAGTGGGAAAATCCTGCGGCGTCATCCCCCCGGTTTTTTATACCGCGAACATTCGTTCCAAGGATTCTCGTGTCGTTTGCATTGTTTCAGGCACGCGAATTTGAATTTTATGCTCGATGAGGCGGCTCGCTTCCTTCGAGATTTATTCAGGAAACTTGAGCATCTTTCGAGACTTTTTTAACTCGACGATATCGAGAGAGCCACTCGGACGAAGAAATGAAAAGTTTTATCGGTATTTTGCAGGTATGGACGCGTGCAGAGCGTCAAGTTGTTGCCACGGGGCGAGGAATGCCCCGTGGACGGAGGTTCAGGTGGCTCGACAGGCGAGGGAAGCGAGGTCGGCGGCACAGGCGTTGCTTCGGGATCTGTCGGCGGCGGCGGAGTCTCGACCATCACCGGGAGTGCATCAGCGACGGTTGCCTTCATGGATATCAAGTCCGCAGCGAAGGCACACGCGACCGAACACACACTCGACGAGAGAGCGCTCACGACACAATACTACGAGCCGCAGCATCTTCAGCATAGATTTCCCGCCCACGGGTAAGATCTCGTTTCATTTATCACCTCGATTTTCACCTTTTTCACCTTTTTCACCAAGCTTTCACTATTTTTAATACTTTTCGAGCGACCGTGTAAAGCTGCCGGAAGTGCTGGCTCTGCGCGCCTAATTCTATATCACTTTAAACCATTATCCTGCATATTTATCGACGACCGTAGTCTCAAGTACCGCGAACACTGAGATCCCAAGCCTCCTCCAATCCTTTCCGTCCCGCGACGAGGCTCGAGCCGAGAAAATCCTCGAATCTTCAACGCCGCCGATCAAAGTGATAAAACAAAGAAACCGAGTGACCAAACACGTTCGTGATACTGAAAAACAACAACGACAAATACGAAAGTGTGTCGAGAGTGTGTTTCGAGGATCGTGCACAATTGGAATACTTTGGATTATCGTCGACGAGCGCACCCAACGAACCACCAATGGATATGCAGTGTTGGAATACAGTGATTTGGATTACAATGATCGAACTCAGCACAAAGTGGAATAAACACGCACACGTACCGAGTGAAATAAAACGTGCCGTTTTTCGCGTGTGGGGATATGCCGGGATTAAAGATAATATTTATTCCTCTTTCTTGTCGTTATCGTTCATTTAGTTTTACTAAACATTACAATTATCGAGGGACGCAGGGGGCAAGAGTCCGGTACCGTTGGAGGTAAGTTTGTTTCCTCACCTGACCCGTTCCCAGAGCGCGTCGAACAAACTTTATCTCTCTCTCTCTCCCTCATTCTTCTCCCTCCTCCCATTCCTCCTGTCACGCTGTACTTGAGCCGTATTTTGTTTTCTCTCTTCCGTTTCTTTTGGCCAGTGCTCTCGTCTCATCGATCGCGGGCGGTTATTTTTTAGCGTTTAAGGCGCGCAACGATAATCGATAGTGCGCGCATCGGTGTGGGTTGCCTCGCGCGTGTTCCCGTTTGACCGAATTACCAATCGCTTCTGAACCGCGGTGTTATTTGAACCCCGCGATTCCCACCCCTCGGTCGAACCTTTTTCGCGTTATTTTCGCTTCGAGCGACTCGAGAGCTCCCCCCACGCGACATCGAACTCTCCGAATTTTAATTCACCAGCGTCCCCGACGCATCCGCATTTTTATACGATCTTCCACGAAATTTGCGGGCTCGGCTACCGGGCCTACGTCCGCGGATAATCTGACGATGACGTGTCCACGTTGCCACGGCGACACTCGCCCGTCGCCAATATCTCGCGCGGCCCCGCACTCCTCCTTCTCCGCCTTGCGAACGCTTTTTTACTACCCGATCCTCAAACCCTTCATTCGATTATTGCGCACACGTATTTTCGGCTCGATTGACGTTCGATCGTGCCTCTCGTAATAACGCGCCTTTCACAGAGCCGTAAACGCGAGAGCTCGTAGCCTCGACAATTCCCGATCGTTAACGAGCCAGCTTTTCGGAGCGCTTTTAAACACGCGCCCGACACGAAATTTCCTCACAATTATCCCAATCGTCGCTCGGCTATCGGCCTCCAATTCGAACGAACGAGAGCGCTTCGCGCGCGCGAAAAATCGCCCTTCTCAATAATATACGCTTTCCGGTTACGAAACAGCACCGTGTGACAAGCTTCCTCCGGCCCGCTGCTCACCAGAACGTAGTTTTCCGTCGCGTACTCGAAACTATGCGGATAACTCATCGCAGCCTCGATTGCGTCGTACATTATGTACATATACACGCTTTTATCGCGGGATTCCTCGAAATACTTGGACGGAATGAAATTCACTGGGAAATATGAAACCTCACGTCCCAGCAGGTAACAACAATCGCGCCAGCTCGCTCTTTCAGCTTATTATCGATTTTTCAATTCTCTTCTCTTATCTCGTCGTACCTGCTTTATCCCCTCCGTCCAGCCGTTTTAATCTCCGACTATTGTTCTTTCACTCACGATTTTTCGTCGCGGCGTTGTCGCTTTATCGAGTACTTTGGACCTTGGAAAAATGATTTCAAGTTTTCTCAGAATCGGAGCCAACTTTTCGGGAGCTTTATAATTTCGGATATTCCACGCTGGTTTGAGGCTCGTCGATGAGAGAATCCCATCAGTTTTGGTTTTTGGAAACCGAGCTTTTGATGGATAATCGCTTTTTTTTCAATGGCCCTTGGTTTCTTCATATTCGTCAGTTTTTCCATCTTCTCTTGCCCATTTTCCAAGCAGCTTGGAAAGCTGCGTTTACTCACTTTACGTGGAAGGATTATAACGATTCAAAGTTTTAAGGATTCGCTAATCTCGAGGAGAACATTTAGCCGGAAAAACGTCAAAAAATTCGACTTTTCGCTCGCGTATTATAGAAAAATGAAAATAAAAACTGTCTTGAATTCTCTCAGTCGTTCTCAGTCGCGTTCGTGCTTTTTAAGAATTCAAGTTTCTTCGAGCCACCATCACCGTGAACACTCTTTCAGTTCCTAATCGCCGAGTTAAACACTCGAAACTATATACGCGAGAGGAAATCGCGTCGCGCGACCATCGTCTGTAGCGCAAGAACCGTGACCACTGACGCTCCAAGGTCAGTTCGACACTGAAGCGAATACTTTGAATCAGGGAAACCAGAAATTCACGTCGGTTTTTAAAATTGCATCAAACTTTCGATCGACCATGTTTTTTCGCACGAAAAACACGAATCATCTGTCAAAAAATGAATAAAAATGTGCCGAACCCGAGACCGGCAATCTCAATCGATATTTTCGCAAATTTAGACGACGCCGCTGATGCTTTTCCCGAGTTGAGAAAATCTGCCGACATTAAAATCCAGCCGGCTCCGTTTATTCGATACATTGAACCGGGGCGAAACCGATCGACAAAGTTTTAACACTCAACGGACGAGTGTGTTGTGCTTTTGGTGGCTCGGAATGGCGGTTGAAACGTTAAGCCGCCGTGATTTTACGATTTTCGGTTTTTATGTTCTCCCGCGCTCGACACTTTTTTTCCGTTTGTTTCTGGCAATAAAAAATCTCGCGAAAATTCTCCGTTCCGAAGTTTCTCGTGGATCGTTGGCCAGAATCAAACAAAAGTACGAACTAGAGTGGCTCCTAATTTCGAACGAGTCGTTGTTGGAGCTCCCTCTCTCTCTCTCATTTCTGAATAATCAAAAACGAACAACGACGCCGAACGAAATTCTAATAACATTCGGAAATAATGAATTCCGATCGAGCTCCGGATCGCATGCGACGAGCGCGCCGACGAAAAAGCGTTTCGGGCGATGGGCCACGGAGATTACACGCTCGGTAAGGCACTTTAGCCCTGCGAGGGAAAACCGAGGACAGGACAGAGCTTCCTTTACTTTTTGTCCAGCACCGCGCCCCCGGATGTTGCTCTCTCATTGGGAGCGTTTCCTCTCGAATTCGAGGAGATAAAGAAAAAAACAAAAGAAAAAAAACATCTCAGTAGCCACACACTTCGATAAACTCCATTAACGCGATTCGATCGAACAAACAAGTGGGAACAGGGAGTCGAGGTTAATGAGCCGTGAACCCCCGTGGATCTGTATTCCTTCCGCAAATATCCTCGCAGAATCAGTGGGACGAATAAGTTTTCGCCTGACAGAGAAAATCGATAGGTCGTTTCCCCTGAAAAACTCTTTTGTTTTTGGCAATTGTCATTCGTATAATTCAACAAGAAAAAATGCGTCGCAAACAAGCCTCGGGGGCACGAAACGTCTTCGCTTCCTTGTCTCTTCTTCCGGGTGTTTAAACGTCAAATAATTCGTCGAAAAATTCCGTCGCGAAATAAAACGCAACGCCCAGGTTTGAAAAAGTAATGTGAACTTGGAAATGAAAGGCTTGTAAATTGTTTCAGAAGTTCGGAGGATCATGGATCCGGCGTTGGCGTCGGAGGCGTCGGGGTCGGGACGGTTGGGACAGGAGGCGGTGTCGGAGTCGCGGAAAGAGGGGTCAACGAGGCGTTCGAGCCAAGAGTGTCACACGGTAGTTTTTACGGTGGTGAGAGGGTCAATCGGGTCGTCGAACACTCGACCGATCCCTCGAACGTCGACCCTGGGGGCTACATACCACGCGGAAGACCTGCACCGGTCGGCCCTTATCACGTGACATCGACCAGGGCGAGGGATCGGCTGTACCCGAGGACAGGGCCTTACGCTACGGGACCGCCACCCCCGCCTCATCTAGAACGTCATCGTGCCAGTATACCACCGTCCTCGTGGTCGACCTACGAACCTGCTTCCTCGAGATACGCCCCGGTACCACCCCCGCCAACTCCTGCCAACAGCGACGCTTATCAAGAGGACTCGAGTGGTCAGTTTTTTCATCAGCGTTTCACTTTAACGAACACCAACGTCCGTTTTAAAAGATGGAGAAATACTATTTTTTGCCCACATTTTTAACGTTTCGAAAAAAAAAAATAATTAAAGTTTCTGTATTTTTGCTATTTCTTTTCCCCTTTCATTTTCAACATGCGACAATTTTTAACAAATTTACATCATTTATTTTTTCTCCACAAGAGTTCGGAGTGTTATTTTTACACATTTGATCAACAATTACTTGCATGTAAAGACAGAAAAATCGATTTTTCGATCTTCTAAACTAGAACTTTGCCCGCAGTTTTTTAAATCCAAATATTTAGAGAGAAGTGAAATTTTTTTTCAAGTAACGTTATCGGTGATTGCAAACATTAAAGTATGACGAAAAGGCATTTGAAGATTAACATAATAATTGATTTTTTCTTGAAAATTGACAGTTGGAGGTGGTAGCGGAAACAGCGGAGGCGGTTTGGGAAGCGGAAGTTCAGGTGTCGGGGGTACGCTAAGACAGCACAAAAAGCAGAGAAGAAAATCGCGAAGCGGGAGCAGCTCGCCGAGCGGATCAAGTCGATCGGGTAGCAGCAGCAGTAGAAGCAGCAGAAGCGGCTCCTCGGGTGGGAGTACATCGGGTGGTAGCAGCTCACCCGGAAGCTCGCCCCACAGGGCTGCGAATGCGGCGGTTACGGAGGATCGCCGACCGCTCGCAATATGCGTGAGGAACTTGCCAGCTCGTAGCAGCGATACTTCCCTCAAGGACGGCCTCTTCCACGAGTACAAGAAACACGGCAAAGTCACGTGGGTCAAGGTAGTTGGGGCTGCGGGTGATCGTTATGCACTTGTGTGCTTCAAGAAACCCGAGGACGTTGAAAAAGCCCTTGAAGTATCGCACGACAAATTATTCTTCGGTTGTAAAATCGAGGTTGCCCCTTATCAGGGCTATGACGTCGAGGACAATGAGTTCAGGCCGTACGAGGCCGAGCTCGACGAGTACCATCCGAAAGCCACGAGAACTCTGTTCATCGGCAATCTCGAGAAAGACGTCACCGCATCTGAACTCAGAAAGCATTTCGAACCTTTCGGTGAAATAATTGTGAGTACTTTATTTCCTCCTTTGTCGTAGCTTCGAATTTCGTATCGTTGAAATCCAGCCAAATTTCCATGAACAACCTTCATTTTCTCATACGTTCTACGTTAAATTTAACGTTATCAGTGTTTTACAAACTTTGTCATGGCTCGCTTCGTTTTAACGATGCAAATTTTATAACATTTTTCTTCATCGTCCCGCGTATCGGGGTTGCTCTGCTATTGAATTTATTAAATTATCTTTTTTTCTTAGGAAATTGATATAAAGAAACAGGGTGCTGTTTCGAGTTACGCTTTTTGTCAATATTCGGATATCGGTAGCGTCGTCAAAGCCATGAGATCGATGGACGGCGAGCATCTTGGCTCGAATCGCATTAAACTCGGCTTCGGAAAGTCCATGCCAACGTCTTGCGTGTGGGTTGACGGTATTGGAGGTAAGAAGGGTGACTAATTATATTGACAAATGAAATAGCACATTCAATTATCGTAGCTCGACTGTACGTTGTTCGTGTCACGTACTTGTGCATCATTCGTTTGAATATTCAAGATGCCTTACAGTATTGCTGGATATTTGAATGACGATTAAATAAAGACTTGGCGATGCTGTAAACGCTTTGGCCATTGCTTCAGGATAATAATGGAATAGTAATAAACCTTCTCCAATTGCGTTCGTTGACTGTATTATTTTTTTTTTCTTTCTTTCTCTCTCTCTCTCTCTTCATATTACCTCGTAGATTGCGTGTCGGAGAAATATATAAACATGCAGTTTCACCAGTTCGGTCCGATCACGCAAGTGGTGGTCGACCGTGAGCGGGGTCACGCACTCGTGTTTTTCGAGCAGATAAGCTGCGCCCAAGCTGCCGTTAAGGAGATGCGGGGGGCGGCGTTGCGCGGACGTCGTTTGCAGGTTGACTTCGCGTCGAGAGAGTGCCAGGAAACGTTTTACGAGCATCTCGAGCGTCAGGGTGTTACCGGTGAAAAGCCTTGGGACACGAGACCATCGCCGGCAGCGACGTTCGACGTGGCGTGAGTAGAAATAGACAAAAAAAAAACAAAACAAAAAAAAAGAATAGAAAAATAATTTGAAAAAGTGGTAGATAATGTGCTCTAGTAGAAGAACTCGGAGAATGGCAAGGTGTAATGTTTGTTTTTTTTTTTTTTGTTAATTCTTTTGGTACAGGAGAGAACGGAGTTTCGAGTCGGCGGTGACGGTTCCGAACGCCGGTAGTCGTTTCACGCGTTACGAGACTCCGCCTCGTGCGAGGACCGCGAGTTATTCTCGCACACCGGGCGGGGGTAGCACACCAGGTGCAAGTCCCGCTCATCCGACCGCGATGTCGCGGAGTAGTAGACGCTCTTATCAAACCGATCCGTACTACGAGGGCGATTACAGCACCGAGCCAACGCCGAGAAGGTACGCTGGTACCAGCTCTACGTGCAATACGAAAAACTCCTCCTCGTCTAACGACACTACGTCTATCGCGAGTCCCCTCGTCAACGATCCGTTTCGTCATCTATATTCTTCTCGGTTTCGAAGGTTCCGAAGTTACGACGAGTTCAGTCAGGGTAGCGGTGCGAGCCACGACGACTACGAGACGAGTCTTATCAACGATGCTAAAATCAACGACGACGATTTGCCACCGCCTCCGAGACGGCACGCGGTACAGAGCGTCGTAACGAGCGTCGAACCCTCCGCGCCTCCTCCTCCTCTCTTGTTACCACCGCCGGACATCAGGCATTTGCAGAAAGAACGCGTGCATCTTCTCGAACAACTCGAGGAATGTCACAGTAGCGGAGACGAGGGTTTCGCACCTAAAAAACGACCGAAACTCGACGTTCCCTCGGCTATTTTGTGCGAAGACGACGAACCCGAAATCGCCTCGTTGCTCGTTACCTCTCATTCCGGTAGGAAAGGCATGGACGTTAGACGCGTCAGCGATAGCAAGATTCTCGTTCATCACACCACGAGAAGGGGAAGTTGCGAGGGCCGTGGACCTGGTCCCTGTAAGAGAAGGCGGGACACTGCGAGCAGGTCAGTCTCCTATTTTACGTTCGTTCATAGAAACACACTTGTCTTTGCTTTTCTTGAGAGAATATCTCGATAACTTGAAAAAATTTCACCTAAATTTTATCCGTCATTATTATTTACAGGCATCACGAGCATCACGAGGGCTCCAGACCGGGCACTCCGTTGGTCGACGAAAGACCCGAAAATCTCGTACCGAGCGAACCTCGCAGATTTCGTGAGCGTAGTCACGAGGGCCCTCTATCTCTGCCCCTGCCTCGTTTCGCCGCTCAAATGATGAACAACAACAATACGAGCAGCAGCAACAACAACAACGGGGCTGTCGGTTGTCAACGTCCGAGTAGCACGAGCATAGCAAAAGTCGCGAGCCCACCGTGCGCGACGAGTTTACCGTCGGCCCCGAGTCCGCGAGCGGCTCCGCAGCCTCCCGCTTCACCGCCGCCTCGACATCCCAGTCCGAGCCCGACCAGTTCAGACAGCGAAACCGCTCCTCAATCGCCCAGTCTTGAAGAGAGAATTCGTTCCCTCGACGAGAAATACGAAAAGTGGTCAGGCTCCAGAGCTTTAAGCGCCGCCGGTGGCGATGCTCTCGCCAAACTGGACGCCACCGCTTCCGAGAGGTTCAGGTTTCGTCACAAACTTCTTGACCTTGATCTCAACGAGGTACAACCCTCTGATATCGTTAAATCGGTACTCGCTAAGAGAAGCGTATTTGACGAGGATTCCAAGAGGCTTGAAAACTTTAACGACAAGTACGAACCACGGGAGTTTACCGGTGTCACGGGTATGACCGGTATGACCGGAGTTGCCGCTATCACCAGTGTGGGAACTATGGGAACTACGACCTGTGGTACCGCCGGCACGAGTAATTTAATCGGTAGTAGTGGCAGTGGCGGTGGCGCTGCCGGTAGTGCGCCGGCTCCGACGACGCCCGGAGGTTGCAGTGGTAAAGTTGGCCTTCAATATCCGTTCCCTAGTCATCCGCCGGTACAATCGAGCAGTGCAACAGCAGCAGCAGCAGCAGCGGCAGTAGCAGCAGTGTCGGCAACAGTCTCATCAGCAACCTCAGCGTCAACCGTCGTTGTTCCTTCGACGTCCGTCACGAGCACACTGACTGTATTGAGTACAGCGACAACGACTTGCACGAGTATCGTCACGCCCGCGTCCAAGTCCGATCCCCGAGTTGGTCACAATTGCCTGCATCCGACCCCGACGACTCCCGTCACTCCGGGAACCTCCATGAAAACTACCCCCAGTCCGGAATTACCACCGGTCTCCTTACCCGTCGCCCCTGCCGGCACCGTCACGGCCTCCAGCATCAACAATTTCCCCGCTGGACTCCCGTCGGCGAGCATTTCGAGCTTAACTTCAAACAGCCTCGCCAACGTCGTTGCTTCACCCCCTGCTCAAATTTCTAGCTCCTCCAGCTCGAGAACAAGCAACGCTCAGACCAACCTGCCGTCGGCAACAAATTCCTCTTCAATTTCCGCTAACACCTCTCTCGTTAGCTCATCACCGACAACTCTTAATGCTACGATTACGTCAACTTGTACCTCCGTAAGCGCCGCTCTGGCGATGGTGACGACCGCATCGCCTACTATTACGACCATTTCCTCGGCGAGCGGCGGTGGCCATCACCATCATCATCATCATCATCATCACCACCATCACCATCATCAAACGTCTACAACTTCGTCAGGTTCTTCTGCCACCACGACGCCCGCGGCCACCGCGACAGCTACAATTGCTTCCTCTTCGTCGTCCACTTCGTCCTCCTCCTCCTCGTCTTCATCCTCGATATCTTCGAGCAGTGAAACATCGAGAACTCGTCTTAAGAAGGAAACCCTTGGCAAAGAAACGAGAGAATCGAGGGACAAGGAAGGCAGGGAGAGGCACGCGAGGGGATCGAAAGATTGTCCGAGAAGATCGAGAAAGGAAGAAGGTGCCACTCCGGAAACGGAGAAAAGTCGGAGGGATCGAGAGGACGATAATCGCAGCAGTTGCCCCGCTGCCGTCAGTAATGAGACTCCGGTCGGGGTCGAAACTATCGAGAACAGCAGCAGCAGCAGCAGCACCCACTCGAAAGAATCGGCGAAGGAGGCTAAGTACGAGAGAAAAGAGCGAGAGGATCGAGAGAGGCGAGAAAAGGAGGAACGAGAGAGACAAGAACGGAGGGACAAAGAGGAGCGCGATCGTCAGGAGAGGAAGGAACGAGAAGAGCGTGAGAGGCGAGAAAAGGACGAGGAAAGGCGGGAACGCGAGAGACTCGACAAAGAGAGGCAGGAGAAAGAGAGGCGAGAAAGGGAAGAGCGAGAACGCGAGAGGCGGGAGAGAGAAGAGCTGGAGGCTCGGGAACGAGAGAGACGAGAGAAAGAGCGAATCGAGAGGGAACGAAAGGAGCGAGAGGAAAAGGAGAGACAAGAGCGACGCGAGAGAGAGGAACGCGAGAGGAAAGAACGGGAAATGGCGCGTTTGGAGCGTGAGAAGCAGGAAAAGGAGCGTCAGAGGAAGGAACGGGAGGAACAGGAAAGGCGGGAAAAGGAGGAACGAGAGAGGCTCGAACGCGAGAGGAGGAGAGAGGAGAAGGAGCGTATCGAGCGGGAGCGTAAGCGGGAGAGGGAGGAACGCGAGAGGCTCGAGCGCGAGAGGCGAAAGGAAAAGGAAAAAGAAGAACGCGAACGCGCCGAAAAAGAGAAACGAGAAAGGGAGGAAAAGGAGAGGCTCGAACGCGATAAACACGAGAAAGAAAAGAGACGCGAGCGCGAGGAACAAGAGAGGCGGGAAAAAGAAAAAGCTGCCGAACGCGAAAAACGGAGGGAACGAGAAGAGAAGGATAAGGAGAAAAAGGATCGTGACGAAGCGCGAAGGCAACAACAGCAGCAGCAGCAGCAACAGCAACAAATACCTCAACAACAACAGCCGCAAACACCTCAATCGCAGCAACAGCAACAACAACCCTCGCAACCCCAAGCCCAACAGACCACCGAAAATCACCTTCATCTTGTTGCCGGCTCACAAAATCAGGCTCAACCTCCACCAGCTCCTGTCA
The DNA here is from genome assembly GCF_019457755.1 of Venturia canescens. Taxonomy (NCBI): domain Eukaryota; kingdom Metazoa; phylum Arthropoda; class Insecta; order Hymenoptera; family Ichneumonidae; genus Venturia; species Venturia canescens. The sequence continues at coordinate 9,456,438 of NC_057425.1, forward strand.
GTATAAAACGACGTTGCTCGTCCCAAGACGCACCGCCGGAAGACGATGCAAAACGCATGAAAATCTCGGCCGAGCACAGGAGAGATAGCAAGGACAGACCTCGACAGAACCGACGATCCGAGGACAGAAAGCACAGAAACGATTCTCATCGAACGAATCGCGAGAGCAGAGAAAGTCGGGAGAGCAAAGAATCCTCGGGCTCTGTGCAGGCTCAAGAGAATCGGGACACCCGTGAAAATCGAGAGAACCGAGAGAATCGGGAAAACAGAGAGAACAGAGAAAACCGAGAAAACCGAGAAAACCGAGAAAACCGAGAATCCTCGCAGACCCGGAGCGATCTGACGAGAGAATCGAGTCGCGAGATCAAAGATTGTCGGGATAGTCGGGAAATGAAGGAGTGTCGAGATAATCGTGAAAATCGTGAAATGAAAGAGGGCCGAGATAATATTCGCGAGATACGGGAAAATCGGGAGAACCGGGATAATCGTGAAAACAAAGAAAAACAACGAAGCAAACGAAACCGTTTGGAACGAACGGAAAAAGAAATGAGAGAAAGAAGTCCACGAGTTTCACACGAATTGGACAAAGAATTTCTCGCGAGACTCGAACTCTCCAAGAGAAACGACGCGAGCCCCCCGAACAGCCAGAGCTCGATGGGCGGCGTTGTCCATCATCAACGAGAATCTTGCTCCCAGCGGGAACAACATCATCGGGAACAATCGTCGATGAGCATGCACAGCGATCAAGAGGACGGAAATTTGTCGAATCATGAGATGCGAGGCACGAGACATCCCTCCAATACCGACACGGACAGCGACGAGCCCAAAAAACACTCGATATTCGATATAATCGACGATGAACCCGCCTACATCAGTATGTACGACAAGGTGAAAGCTCGCTCGACAAAAAACATGCAAAAACTCGAGGAGGAGAAACGCCAGGTACGACTGAGAGACAAATTTTCACAATTGAAACAGAGACGAGCCAGACGGGAGGAGAAGAAACAGAGCACCTCGTGGGACGGGGACTCGGTGAGCAGCAAAGCTCTCACCGAGGACGAGGCTACCTCCGAGTCCGATTCCACACGGGCAAAATCCCTCTCGCGAAAAGGTTCTCGCTCGAGAATTCATTCGGACACGAGCGAGGAGGAAGAACCCTTTAACAATAAAATTCACAAAATCAAGACCGAACGATTCCACGAGAGTGACATAGATCTCGGTTTTGCCGATACCGAAGAGAAACAACATCCAACGGAATCCTCAGGCCTGGTCAATGTCGAAAACAGCGTGCATACGATAATAAAGAAAGAGCCACGATCCTCGGACGACGAGGATCGAGCGCAGCTTGAATTCTCATCGAGTCATCCAGTCGTAGTGAACAATCATCAACGCGATTTGAGGAAAAAAGCGCACAAGAAAAAGCAGAAGCGCCAGAAAACTTCGATATCGAGCGAAGAGAGTGTCAGCGTGAAAATCGAAGCCCCTGACAACGTCGATCATAAAAATCGTATGAATTCGTTGACCACCGTCGGGGGGGATTGTCGTCTGAATCACGTGAACGAAACGACGATGAATAACGCGTCCGTTACTCCGATTACCTCGCCGGCAATTGAGTGCGCGGAGGAGCGTATGCGTCAGGAGAAAAAGCAACGAAGCAAAAAAGACAAACGCCGCGAGAGGAATGGGGAAGATAAAATGAAAGCGAGAAGGAAAAGGCTCAGCCGACAGGAGGCGAGGGATTCCCAGAGAATGGAGGACATATTCGGACCCCTTTCTGACGACGTCGACGAATCTCCTACCAACACGTTTTTCAACCGACTCGGAAATATGCCCTCGGAGAACAACGCCTATGGCTCGGACAGTGACGGGATCCGTAGTCCTATTCTGGATCTCGAGAGGGTCAGACGCAAGGCCGAGAAGAAACGACGGCACCAGGCCGAGGACGAAAACAGCGTCGACCTGGTCGAAGCTGGTCGAGAGATCGAAGCGAAGCTTCTCGGTCTTCCGATGTCACCTAAACAGACGAGTCTACCATGCGTCGAGACGAACGACCACGACGTTTTTCGATTCACCGACGACAACGACAGCGTGGAGCCGTCGACGCCTACAACTGCACCCGAAAAGGTCAAAGAGAAGAAGAAAAAACGGAAGAAATCGAAGGAGGAACGGGGAAGAAAGGATCATCATCATCATCACCACCATCATCACCACCATCACGATGAAAATCGAGAGGAATTCGATTACCTCGATTACGCGAGCTCGCGCGCCAGTACACCGCTCGCGAGGATGACCGTTTCCCCAATTTCTCAGGACGCTCTTCTCAGCCCGATACCGAAAATTTCTACGGCGATGCCCTCCCCGGCACCGATCACGGTTACCACCGCGGTCGTCAGTCCCGTCGCAAATAAAATTGACAAGAAGAAGGATAAATTTATACCCGGATTCGGGGCCGACATCGACGAGACCATCCACGAGAACGCTGTCAAGAGCATCTCCGAGCCCGAGGACCGCGAGATCGCCACCCGACAATCCTGCGTCTCTCGGGAAGATTCCGAAGTCCCGGCACCGGCGACGCCTCCCCCGAGAACGGAGGACAAACCGAGGGTCATTATTTCTCAGGAAGAGACCGAAGACGCCGTTGCCGCTTTGCTCGAGGAAACTTTCGGTGGCTCTACCGAAGATTTCTCGTACGAGGGCGACGAGGAAGAACCCGAAGGCGATAACGCGAGCGTGCCTCCGTCCGATGCGCCGCAAGAGGACGTCGAAGAGATGCAACAAGCTGTGGAGAGTCTGAACGCCTCTACGGCCGAGACCGACGCCGATTTGAAACCGGACACACCCCAGAGCGAACACGATCTTCAAATCGACACGGACACCGAGGAGGATCCGAATTACGAGACTTTCGATCTCACTCAACCACCCAAAACTCCCGATATACCGTCCTTCTATAAATCTCCCGCGAAAACTCCAACCACAGCGCCCCAGAGTTTGGTCGTCCTCGCTCAGGATAAGCCTCGCGAGAATTGCACCCCCGGAAGTGCTCCAGTCGTCGCGGCCGCTCGACCGCCCAGTCCTCCAACTTCTGTAATATCCCACTCGTGGAGCGGACTCGCCGAGAACAAGTCTCGAGGTGAAATCCTCGTGAAGCAGCAGTTCGACGCGGTCGAGCCAGAAATTGGCGTCACCGGAGGCCAAGACAGATCGCGAGGTCCGATTCGTCGCGCCTCAGTTTCTCCACCTGCTCAGCAGCATCCTGTACCGCTGCCTCAGTACAAACAGCCGATTCTCGGACTCTGCAGTATGCCGAACATCAACGACACGCCGAGAATAACCGCCGTCAGTCCGCGGCCTCCTGCACGACCGCCGAGCGTCACTACCCAAGCAGCAGCTTCCCTGTATCAGCGACTCCCGCTTTCGCCGCAGACTCAGATGGGTCCTCTGAGACAAGCTTCACCGAGAACGCCATCCGGCGTTACGACGACTTCCTCCTCGATCGTGACCAGCGGAAGTGTCGCTACTAGCGGCGGGCTTGTATCCTCTCTCGTGCAACAACCATCGAGAAATCCGTCGTTGCCACTACGGTCAACGCCTCAGCAACCTCTTTCACCGAACGGTCAATGGTCCAGGAGTCCGGTCGTGACTCCGCACTTGAGCCACTCGGCGAAACAAACCTCTCAACCAGCGAGGATCCCGGTAAGCGTACCGATCTCCGCGCATCGGCCCGTTGAACACACGACTCAACACATTTATTCGACTGCCGCGAGCCAGCAGCCCGTCATTCAACACGCACCGGGAATGAGAGCGCTCGCTCCGAATTATCCGCGAAGCGGCTTGCCGCCTTTGACTCTCAACATTCCACCGAGACCTTACATGCCCGTACCGCCCCTGGTAACGGGTATCCAATCGAAAAATTCACGGGACACGGCCTCGTTCGGGGGCAAATCCGTCATCGAAACGACCCTCATTCCCGTCAACCCTAACGCATCGCCTCAGAGACACGACGAGCCGAAAATATCACCCGCGATCATTCCGGACTCGAGCAGCAAAGCTTCCACTTCGCCGAAAGTACCTTCGCCCAACCAGCCGCCGACTTACATACCGGAAACTGCGAAAATCGATATCAGCGCTGGTGGGGGCACGTCGAGCCCACCTGCCATCACCAAAATGATCGGTGCCCTGGACAACTCCTCCTCGTTATCACCCTGCAATCAACACAAACTTCAACCAGTCCCCGTCGCGACGGAAAATTGTCTCTTGTCGCCAAAATTGAAGCAAGAAGTCCACGCGAATCTTCATCTCCTGACGACTCACGCGCCCCGATCTTCGACGCCGAGTCCCGTCATCGTCGCTCATGGACAATCGCACATCGTTCACAAAAGCGTCGTTCACGGCCTCCCACCGACTACCTGCAGCAATCAGAATCTCGTCAAGACCATCGGACCCCTTGGACAATCGTTTTCGCCCGTCGCGTCGATACCTCTTCCCACTGAGAAGATACTTCCGGCTCACGCTCAATTGAGTCAAGTGTCCGTTGTAAATACACCGAAACAAACAGCCTCGAGCCAAGGAATCCTGCTCGTCAAACCTCACGTACCAACTCTCTTGACTCAGTCGATAATCACCCGGGTCGTTACTTCGACCGTCTCGTCTCTGACGACGGCGATTTCGACAGCGGGAACTCCGATAGCCGAGCAAAATGAGCTTACAGAGTCCAGATTCGTGGATAAGAAGAGCGAAGCGGAGAGCAGAGAACACGTCTCATCGATTGTTCAACCGATCAAAGTGTCGGTCGGAGCTACCGCGTTGGCTCAAACTAAGGAGAAAACGGTCAAGCAGGAAGAGAAACAACCGGTTGCTGAAATTGAAAAAGGCTTGCCTCTGCTGGAAGACACGAAAGCGAGCATCGTCGCACAGGAAGAGTCCCGCTCCGAGAAGAACGAGACGAAGATCAAGGTGGAGCTGATCGAGCCTGTGAAGAATGAGATCGAGACGAAACCGGTTGCGAGTCCTCCGAAACCGGCCGAAGTCACGAGCGATGTTGTCACGCCGAAAACGGAGCCAGGATTGTCACCCAAATCCGAGCAGATCCCTTGCCAGGAGATGAAGAGGGAAGAGGAGCCGCCAAAGGAGAAGGAAAATCTTGACATCGAGGAGGAATCGAACGAGGAATCCTTGCGGGAACCGAGCACCGATCCTCTCGCGCTAGACGTAACGAAGGACGATCCCACAGACAGCAAGGAGGACAGTGATTATTGGTCAGCGAAAGAGGTGAACATCGAGAGCGTCATTAAGAAAGTTGATGCTTTGTGCGACGGCGAGACGAACGAGGTGGAGAGTCACGAGGCCGACGAGGACAGTCAACACGAGCAAGAAGCAAACGGTGGCGGTGAACAAAACGACACGAGCAAAGGTGAGGCGGATTGTTGGCCGGACTCCGAGTCTACCGAGGGCGACAACAAGAAGGATTACCCGAACCACGACGATCACGACGAGGGCGTTGAGACTTGCGAAATCGAGTCGAAGGCTTCCCGTCGCGGCAGATCGAGAAATCGTCGTGGCGCAGCCTCGAATCGTGGTGGCGTGACGACCCGTCGCGGTGGAAGAGCCGCGGCGAACGTCCCTCATCGACGCGGAGGCAGAGCTCCTCGGGGCGGAAAACACCACGCCGAAAAGAACAAATTACCGGCTGACGTTTACGAGTTTCATGATGACAGCGAGGAGGACAACGCGAATAGGCCTAGGCTCATTCTCACCATCAAATCGCCCGGTCCAAACGCGACTGGACCGAACGCCACTCCTGCGACTCCGATCGCTGCCGTGAAGGAAGTTCCACCCGAAGAGTTTGTCTCGCCCGCCTTGAATACGAGAAAATCACGGAGGCTGGCGGAGAAAGATGGTAGTCGAAGTACTGTGGACGATACTATTGAAGATGTAGTACGTGGAACACCTACGAATAAAGGATTGATGACTACTGGTGGTGTTGCAGGTGCTCACGCAACCCGGAGGAGCACGAGAAACAACAACAATTCTGGACTACGTGGAGTGGTCCCGCAGCAAGCTACCACGACGACGGTGGCGACGACGACGACGACGACAACGACGACGACGACGACAACGACACCGGCGCCAACGACAACGACGACGACGACGACGACGGCAGCGGCGGCGGCTACGACCGCAACGACGACGGCGACCGCGACGACAACTGCGACGACCACCGCCACCACTCCGACAACGTCGGGATCATCCGCTGCAACTGCATCCGCAGCGGTTACAACGATGGTTTCAACGTTGACAACTACGGTAACGACGACAGCGGCAAGCCCAGCAGGGGCCGCCTCCCTTCATCAAGTTACGGAGCCCCGTAAATCGCCCCGCGTCGTAAGAAAATCGTCCCGACGAATATCCGAAAATACCGATGAGTGTGGTGAAGATAAGAACAAAGAACAGGCCCGCGAAACTGTCCATGAACTCCCGTCCTTGAACAAGCTTAATCCCGATATTAGCAATCTCGAAACGAACAAACCACCCATTGACGAAAAGAAAACGATCGGGCTTAACGTAATGCAACAAAAATCAAGTCACGAGCCCGTGACTCTCATTGATCCGGTTACCGGAATGTTAATACCCGTCAGAGAGTCCGAAGAGGGCCAGTATATTCCAGTTTCGACAGCTCAAGCCGCTCAGAACGCGTTGAGAAACGCAAATGCGGCGGCTTCCCACTCGGCTGCCGTGGCCGCTGCCGCTGCCATCTCGTCGCAATCCCATCAGCGTCCAAGATCTCGAGACACCGAAATAACAACGGCGCCGCCCCTCGAAACGAAGAAAGAACCGGAATCCTCATTTTCACAGCCTATCAAGAGCCAGATCGTCCCACCGAGCGCAGTTCCTTCGCAACCGAGCGTTATCACGAAACCACAATCTCCCGTGATTCAATCAACGCCTCCGGCGGTCTTGCAACCTTCTGTAACGCCTCTTACGACTACCGTTATGACGACGACAGCGAACTTGCCTCCAGGAGTAGTTAATACAACCACGACCTCGTGTATTTCCCAAGCGACTAAACCGACCAGTCTCAAGGCGCACGTGTTGAACGCGAGCAAGCGCGTCAATAGTCCGATTCCCTGTCAGCAACCACCCGCTCAAATAATCGTCACAAAAGCTCCGTGCATTCCCGCCGGACAACCGGTGGTTCAGAACATGGTCAAACAGCCCATTCAATTGAATCAAGGTGGCGTACAAGGCTTGAGACTTCAAATACCGGGAGGCGGAGTCGTTCCACCCAGTTTGAGCCCACGAGCTAAACCCATCAACGTTGGCAACGGACCAAACGGTAAACAGGGACAACCGATGTCACCGGTGCTCAACAGCACCTCGGGAGCACCGCCAAATCCAAAACAACACCTTTTACAAGCGGCCAAACAGCAACAGCTTCAACAACAGCAGCAAACTCCAACGATCGTTAATCTCCCACAAAAAATGCCTATGAGCGTCCATCAGAGCAACGTTCCCACAACTCCTGTACAGAGAATTCACAATCCTGTGTCGCAACCGACCACTCTCAAGGGCATCAACGGTCAACCACATTTACAAAGTCCCAAAGCACATCTTCTTCAAGCTGTCGTACCGACCATCGTCTCGGGAGCTATACCCAGCCCACCCAATCAATCGCACATCATGTCCGGACAGCCCATCGTCACCGGGACCAACTGTCCACGACCTGCCAACATACCGAAATCACAAGTACGTCCATAAGAAATTTAGATTGAAAATATATCTCTCCTTCTCCGTAACACACACGAGCGAAGCGAACGAAATTCATTGTTTTCAATTCCAATATCTTTTCTTCATTGCACTAAATTGATTTTTTATCTAGTTACAGGCCGGAACGATGGAACCACCCAAAGTCGAAGTTTCCATGTCCGGTTGCATAATGGTGCCCACGGCGAGTCCTCAAGGTCGCGGCGTTCCCGTAGTGCCCACATATGAAGCGCCGATGGTAAGGAATTCGATCATAATATTGCTACCTCCACGGCCCAGTTACGGGAACGCGATGCTCTTCTCGGATACGATACTGATGAAGGGCAATCAAACGTTTAAGGATTAACGATCTAATATTTTTGCAGCTAAAAAATTCATATTTTTTTTTTTCTTCATACATCGCTCATTGTCAAACTGTAATATTTGAAAAAAATCGTAATTTCATATCGTTCATAAGAGTCGAAGAAACTAAAATCATAATTCTCGATCGTTGAAGTTTTCTTTTGTAAGGATTGGAATGACAGGTAGCATATAATAATTGCAACGTTAAACTAACATATCGGCTTGGTTTTTGGGATAGCATGGGAGTGCGGTAGCAGCGCCGTCTCCAGGGGGTCAATACGGACTGGGTCCCCCGCACCGTTCCCAGAGCCCTCCACTGCCCCCACCCGCTCATCATCATGCTAACGCTTCTCAGGTACTTAAAACAACCGATCAAATGACTTTTCAATGGCGTGCAGGAGCTTTTAGCAAAAGAGGAAATAAATTATTCAGGGGCCGGAACACGCGATCGGCTCGTTATCGAATAAATGAATAAACTGATGATGATTTGATCGTTTTTTTTTTTTAAATTAAAAAAATTTTTTTATTATTACAGAGCGACGTCGTGAATCATTACGGAGGATTATCGCGCGCCGGTGAATTGCCGCCTCATTACATTCATCCACAAGTTTTGCAGTATCAGTATCTCCGTGCCCAACAGGAAGCGCTTACGGCTCCGAGAATCGCGTATCACGTGCCCGGTGCACGATCACCTCATTTACCGTTGGATCCAAAAGTCGATGGCATCACTGACGACACTCACAGTCCGCCGTTGGAGCTCAGACGGGGAACGAGAACGCCTCAGGATCGTACCACCGACAGTCCTCAAGTTGCTCAAGTTTATATGATGCACGGTAATGCCCGCTTGCCACCCCCGATCGCTCAATACAGCCCAGCTGCGAATCCACCCCTTACCGGTACCCCGAGCGTACCTCGAGGCGGTTATTACGAGCCGCCACCCGCTCACATAAGATCTCAGTATCCAATGGCCGGAAGCGAGGCGCCCAACGATCGGGCCATCACACCGGAACGACCGAGAAAACATCAAGTCGCTACGCCGCCTCACGCCTCCCAAGTTCCACCTCAGGCCGATTCTCTGCTCATGCTTCTCCAACGTTATCCTGTCATGTGGCAAGGCCTTCTCGCCCTCAAAAATGATCAAGCCGCCGTCCAGATGCATTTCGTTTTTGGCAATCCAAATGTCGCCCGAGAGAGTCTACCCTGCAACAGCGATGGCTCAACTCCGCCTCTCAGAATCGCTCAGAGAATGAGACTCGAGCAAACTCAACTGGACGGAGTCGCGAGAAAAATGCAGGTCAGTGTCGACGATTCAAAGGAATCGCTTCTCGCTTCTCCTATCGTCAAATATTGCAAATGTCGATTTGAAAAAATACCATCAATCATACAATTTGCGGCTCTTATCTTTTCAGACGGACAACGAACACTGCATGCTCCTTGCGTTACCCTGTGGCCGTGATCACATGGACGTACTCCAACAGAGCAAAAATCTACAGACCGGATTTATAACTTATCTGCAACAGAAACAGGCCGCCGGAATTGTCAACATCCCTGGTCCGGTATCTCAACAGGTCAGTTATTCACAATATTCTCCATATCCATATGTTCGTATAATGAAAATCAAGCCTTTCGTGAATTTAATGGAAAACGTTAATTTTTCAATTCACAGCCAGCATACGTGGTGCACATATTTCCATCGTGTGATTTCGCGAACGAGAGTCTGGCCCGTATAGCGCCAGATTTGCTTCATCGAGTCGCCGAAATCGCCCACCTCCTCATCGTAATAGCAACAGTTTGAGGCCAGTCGCCAGGTCGAACGGTGAATTCTATCTATCGTCTGGTTGTCGAACTGTCTCCATCGCGCGCAGCAGGATGCGTTTTTTTAACGTGGCATGAAGCCCTCAGAGCGTTCTGCCTCGCCGCGGAATCGAAGAGTTCACAACAAACTCGCGTTTATTAATTGTTGACAAAAAAAAGGAAAACTAAACAAAAATCAGAGCTACACGAACTCAAAAAAAAAAAAGACACATGAAAAAGCTTGAAACTTTGACACGAAGCAGCAAACTCACGAGGAGTTAACAAACCAATATGAATGAGAAATCCTCCTCCCTCGATCAAAACCGATGACAATCAAAAAAAAAAAAAAAAAAACCAAACTGTAAGAACCGGCTAAAGAAAGAGCCACCGATACTGCGTCAAAATTGTAGACCTTAGCGGAGGAACGGGGTTGTGATAAATACGGGGAGGTTAGCACGGTCTAAACCCTTGCGTTCCTCTCCTCCGGGCATACACGCGAAGTGTCCTCTATCTCTTTCACTCTATTCTTTTTTTCTCTTCCTCTCTTTCTCTCTTGTAGTCTTTCTCTTTCAGTCATGCAGAGAGGGACGCTTCGATCGAGCCTATCGTTGATCAATGTTTGTGGGAACGACCGACGTTACTCTTGGTCACTCCGACAAGCTGATCAATCACAAGCCCTAAATCTCCCTTGTCTCTGTCAGAAAAAAAATACACGTAATAATATTCTTTAAAGCGAAAGAGACTAGAAACATGAAGAAAAAAAAACAACAGTTTGTCTCAATAAGCGCTCCTTAGACGACGATTACAACCCGTAAAAATCGGAAAACGTATATATATATATATATATATATATATAAATAAATATATATATATTATAAAACTTCCTAAGTGGTCGCGAGTCTTCGCGAGAACCGCAGAGTTGAAAGAAAAAAAAAATAAATCAATAAATAAATAAACAATTTAAGTAAAGTAAATTAAAGTAAACGGATTAACCGATTTAGCGAGAGATCGGTATAACAGAAGAAAAAAAGTAATATCTATATCTATGAGACACACGAGTTACTTTTTAAGGCTTAGAGGTAAACAGAAAAAAATGTGTAAATTTAAGCGAGCCAGCGAGGGCATAACTACTGTGATTTTAATTATTTAACGAATATCTGCATAAAAAAAAAAAAAACAAAAGAGAGGGAAAAAATACGAACGAGAAAAAGAAGTAATGACAGCAACCACAACAACAAGAACATAAAGACCGTTTCAGGCCGACGCGATATGTGATGTGTTTTTGTATAATATTACTCTATATAAATACCTATGTATTATATGACTGTAAACAATAGTTGCCGCTGCTGCTGCTGCTACTGCTGCTGCTCCTGTCAAATTAGAAAGTTAAATAATCCATGAATGTAGAACTCTTGATAAAGGGGAAAAAAATAAGGAGGATTAACAAATCACAAAATGATGATCAATAACAAAGGACTATCCTCGTCTCCCCTTTCAACACGTAGAACTATCCCTAGTGTACCATAAAGAAGAGAAAAACTCCGATAGCAGGATGTAACATATTATTGATAATTATTATTATTATTAATTATTATTATTATTATTAATTATTATTAATTATTATGATGCGATTACATCTAGAGCTATGTACATTATGAAGATTTATAATATTAATTATTATTCTGATTCTTTATATTACTCTTATTATTATTATTATTATTATTATTCATAATTGTTTACGCTATTTTTATTGACGATTATTATCCACTAATACTACTACTGTACTACTATTACTACCACTATTACTACTACTACGAACTACTACTACTACTTCTACTTCTACTACTACTCTCCTACCACTACTATTTACTATTTACTATTACTGCTACTTACACCACTAATTACTACCCGCTGCTGCTGCTGCTGCTATAAACTTACTAAAACTAAATAACTCTACTAAACGAACGAGAGAAACGAGATGAAAATGGAAAGAATAAATTATGCCTCAATTGCTTATTCGTGAATTCGTGAAGCAAAAGTGAGATGAGAAAAAGATAAACAAAATCACGGTTATTAGAAAAGCACACGGAGAGAAGAGGCTTTGCGAGATGAAGAAAAAGAGGAAAAAAAGAGGATGGAATATTGCAAGAAAATCGTACACCCAGTACGATCGATCTCATTACGACCACTAACGAAATCCTCCCCCCTCCCTCATCCCTTCAACCACCATCCTGAGGACCGCATGGAATCCCATTTCCTACCGTCCTGTCTAGAAAAGAATAATAATTAAAAAAAAAAACCCTTTTCACCTCGAGTTACGAAAATGTCACAAACTCTTAACGACCTACGCGTTTCTAGAAAAAGAAAAAAAGAGAAAAAAATTAACTTTTAGCAAATTGTGTCCGAGATAATAATACGCTTACGTGTATAGAACCAGAAGTTTGAATATATAAATCATGAAAACACACACACGCGCACTCACACACACACACATATGCAGGAACATGGTAAAGGTCCTGGAGGAAGGGAGATGGAGATAATGAAAGAGAGAAAGAGAAAACTTGTAATTAAATTATTAAGTAAACTACAATAATAAAAAAAAGAAAAATATAACGCTTCGGCGCATAGGACGCATGCCTTTAGAATATAAAAGAAAACAGAGAATAAATGAGTAACCAGAGTGCAAGTACACATACGTTAGAGAAAAAAGTAAAAATTGCCGAATTGATAATACGTCGAGGAGATTTCGGGAGCGTCCGGTGAAAATGAATAATTAAAATAACGTTTAATTTGACAAAAAGAAAAAAGAAAATAATTTTCTCGGTCTTGCGGATGAAAAATATTTACACACTCACACGTACACAGCCACACGCGTATATATGTATATAAACACTTCCGGTACAAATTTTGAGAATGAGGGCTAACGAAGCCGCGTTATAAAATACACGATGCCGCGATAAGAATCGAAAGGGTCAACATTTTTCGCGTAAGCATAGGATAATACTGAACAAAGAAAGGAATAAAAAAAGAGGTGAAACTGGAAATTACTAGGTGTAACACGTCCTCGAGAAAACGTCGTCGTCGAGCCAACGGAGAACAAAAAACTGATTTTTTCGATATATTTGAGAAAAAAAATCTAGTGAAAACAAAAGTAACAAGATTGGTTAGTTGGACAATACTACGATACTTTAACGGAGACGAATTTTATTGGTTTTAAATAATATTGAGGACGAACTAACCCCGTATGACGACGTGTTATGTGAGTGTTTATTAATTACGTAAACCAGCAGAGTTAACACGAAGAAAGAAAACAAAACAGTTGCGAACACTAACGAACAAATAATATCTCGAAACACAAGGACACAATTCTTACGAAGAAAAGCCAAGTGAAATAGAGAGAGAGAGAGAGAGAGTACACGGTAGACTTTCGAGTGAAAAAGCAAATAAAAATGAGCAAAATGGTAAGTGTATTCGACAGTCGAAACGGTCGTAAATATCCTGCCCGTTCTTAACCCCCAAAATCCCCCCTCCCCTCTTCCCCCTTGGCCGAAAACCATTTAGTCTACGAGATGAATTAATTTAAGGCAGCGCAGATACTTGTGGGAGCGTGTGCATGTACAGTGTAAAAGATATGCGTTGTTCATATGTACAGTCTAGAAGTTAAAGAAATTCGAGATGATAAAGAGGATGAAAAAAAATGAAAGACGATGAATAAGATAAACATAAAAGTAAATAAGTACGAGCGCTTAAGAGCGCGCGCGCGCGTTACGAAATAAAGCAAAAAAAAAGAGTACACATATGTATGTGTATATGTGCATATATACACATATATGTATGTATATTACAGTTATGAATAAGTATATATCGGGGCTGAAGAGGGGGGGCGCATACATTGCTCGGCGTTCCACCATTTTTGCTCGATCGCCGCCCGAGAAATGAGTGTTTTCTTTCTTTCTTTCTTTTTTTTTTTTCAATTTTTTTAAAATTGATTTTATTTTCGAATTCGTGTACATTATTTTTGTTTATTTTTTCCGTATTTCAAATGTTTTATTTCTTCGTGCGATTATTTGTAGACACGAAACGATATGAAGATAGAAAAAAACGAAACTAAACGAAAGGAACGAACAAAAATTCGTAGCGCAGTGTATGCGCTTTACTTTATACGCCTTACCTATCTTGTAAAATATCTGTGAATATTATGATTTAGTTTCTTCCTATTGTAGGCTACTCTGATATACAGAACAAAACAAAATAAGGAAACAAAAGAATTTATGTTAATCACGTAAGAAGAATGTACAGATATCACCATTTTTGTTTTGTGTTTTAATGTAGTTATTGATAATTATATGGATATTAACGATAATAATAACTATGATTAAAAAATTACAATGCTGTCTTTGATTTATTATTTTTCTAGGAGTCTCTAGGGGTTTTCGTCCATCTCTCGTTTCGAAGGATTCTTTTTTTCTCGTGATTTTTATTGCTCGTAAATAATTATAAAATTAAACAACAACGTGTGCGTTTTATTCAGATAAGTTTGATCGTTATTATCATTATTTATATGAATTTATTCTAATATTAAATTTTTATAAAGATTCTTCTAAATCACACTTCCTCATAACTTCGTTGAATTTTAACGGTGGACGTTAATTGCTACTTGCTGTACGATTCTTCAATTGGAACTGTTGGGCCGAGTTCACCCTCGATATTAAAATCTGAAAATGGTAGTTTTTTTTTCATTAGTAATAATTTACTCAGGTCACGTTAATTCACGTGATTTCTTATCGTTGACTAAAACTAATTAAAAAAAAAAAAAAAAAAAAAAACTCGTAATTTTGTAGATATATTTTGAGGATACACAAAAATATGGTGCACCTGCTGCCTCCTGTGATCGGCATCCGCTAAACGTTTTTGCAGCTTTTCCATCGTTTCTTCGGGCTCTGGGCTCTGTTGCTCTTGAAGGCGTTGCAGTTTCGGTGGCAACGGCTTCTTCGGCCCGGTCTCTTCTAAATCGTCGAATGGAACTTCGAATGCTATTGGATAATCTGCACAAGCAAGTGAAAAAAGGAATTAATCGATTATTCATTGATCAAAAAATATATCGAGGAATTTATTAATCTAATAATTGCCTCGCTTCAAATTCGGACTTTTAGGGATTTCAGGCTTTTCATTGTCCGAGGGGTAATCCTTGGGCACCACGTCGTTGCTCGTCCCGCAACCCATCACCAACGTGCAAATTATCGTGAAGTTTGTCAACGTCGATAACTTCTCGACGATTCTTTCACATGCAACGTGTTGCAGTATTTTTTATACTTCTAATCGCGATACGCGGAAGTCCAACCGCGCGGACTATCGATCGATATTTCAAAACGGGCGCTTGTTTTCCTCAATCCTTCGTTTTGTGTTGTTATCTTTCTCCTCTTTTCTGTCACCGAAAACATTTTTATCAATTTTTTTTTTTTTTAGAAATAACAGAATAAACATTTTTTTTTAATTATTTTTCGATCGAATCACCAATGCATATATTTTGATCATTCAACATGGTCTCGAACGAAAATCGAGTGAAATTTGAGCGAATCAAATATTTATTGCTTCAGTTTATGATTTTTTTTGGCCCATTTGAAACAAAATTTATGATTTATATAAAAATTCGTTCATATTTCACTAGTTGGAATAAAAATTGGTGAAAAATTATGTAAATTTTTAAAACTTGGATATACTTGCCTCAGAGCATGAAAAAAAGTAATTGAGGCGAAATAACATTGGTGAGGATAATCCAAATAATATTGCTAAGAATGAGCAAACACAGCACTTTTTTAAATATCGGTAGCGATGATTCGCGAAAATTATTGCTGAAAATGAGCGAGTGGAGCACTTGGTTTTATTTCGAATAAAGTTCTTATTGCCGACGATAACGAATGGTGTTAAATGCGTGGATCGCGCGAGTCGAATTCAGCGAATCAATATCGCGTGAACAGGTTTTCCAAACGTTTGACAATTAATTATTCAGGCTTCGGGGAGTTTGAAAGACCGAATGAACGAAAAATATAGGTGAAATTAGTGAAAGGAAGCATGCGAATTTACACGATCCTCTTTGAGGGAAGACTGTTGTTCGCTGGGAAGGTTTCCTGGCGAATGAAGCTTTTTTTCAAAGCCTGCTATTCACCGATTGTCCGGGCAACAGGGCAGCAAAGCTAAAGGAGGAGAGAGGCGTGTGTACGCTCGTAATTGCACCAGGAGCAACGAGCTGTACGTACGAACGTGTCAACCTGAGCGAGAATACGTAAACGTAACGGGAAATATTTATCGACCGTGTGCGAGAGAGTACAAAAGAGACAAAGGGCAAGAGACACCCGCACATACTATGTGCATTTGATATCCTTTTTTATCGAATAGCAATCGGTTAACTGTTCACGCAATGATTCGTAACTTGAGAACAACTCGAGCATACACACTCAGCACTAAAATTTTCTCTGTTCAGTCTTTCTGGACTCAACGAAATGGGCAATTTTTCCTGGGACCGTGCAAACGGATTATTATCCTCAATGAAGGGTCGCTAATTTAAAACGTGAAAAATTCAATGTATTTTCCATGAAACCAGAAATGAACAGACTGCTAAGAAGAATATTCGACTATGGCAAAGGATGTTGCGAGTAGAACAAAGCGATTGCCGGATCTTCGTTCTCGCACGTTATTAAAATGTCACGAAATTTGTCCAATATCTGCAGCAATTGGGATCTCCTTATGTTCTCGAGATACATTATTTCCTCGAGATGGTGACCGCCGTTGAAGTAACCGCACCTACACAGCCTGTCGAGCAACATTATGTCGTCGGAAGCCATCGGGAAGTTATCTGACGTGTATTCGAACAGTCCGTCGTCCTTTCGTATCGCGAGCGCGTTATCCTCCTTCGATTCGCTCGGTGTTCCTTTCGGTGTGTTGTTCAAACTCCAGCTGTTATCGTTCTCCGTTACACCGGTCGGACTCGAGCCATCCTGACTCATAGTTTCCTGCAACGAATGTGAATCATTCGGTTTTAGTCGATACATCGAACGCTCATTTTTTTAGATAGATTCTGAGAAACGTTGACTCAATGATTTTCTTATCGAGAAACCGCCCAACACTTCGTGCGACCAGAATATCGTTCTGGCACTTTTTTAAAAACAGCTTGAAGAAATCTTTTCAAGAATTTATTAATAATCAGATAAAGAAATAATCTGAGCACTTTGCGAAGCAATTTCAAGGTCGCTTACCAACGGATTGCGGCCATTGACTGTCGGCATGTATTGTACGTAAGTGTGTAACTGCAGCAACAAATGATTTTTCAGTAGCCAAATAATAATTTTAACGAGCTGCGATTGTTGTTGGGGTTGGCTCAAGGGATTCAGCTTTTGGCTGATGGAAGTGGGCAAAGAGAACTCGCTGATTATCTGAAACAATCGAGACCTTCTGTACTAACGTTTCACTATTAAAAAACGATAGGAACGAGCAGTAAATGTTTCGTTGTACTTGTAAAAGGCAAAGACCAGGAAATTGCTCGGAGAATGATTCCAGAAGTTGGTTCGAGATGACGGCATCGGGTGAAACAACGTAAACGTTACTCTCGCAAAGTGGATAGATTATGGTCGCTTTTGCCCAGTAAACCAAATGTCCCGTTAGTTGAAAAACTTGTGATAACGAGAGATCGGAATCGGCTGCAAGAGTTTGGAGACTTTTGAGTGGATTGTACATTTGTATCATCCTTCGGAGAGCCGGCGACGAGTCGGCTGGCAACGAATCCAGCAAATCGAGTGGCTCGATAAGCAGCAATAAACCGTGATAAGGTCGCAAACTGTTCAAACACCTGGAACAAATATAAATGTTTTGAAACGCGCTCGATACAATTGGGAAAGCGAGTGCTTGAGATTATCTTACCTATCGATTATCTCAGGGTTCATAATGAAACCTTTTTTGTGAGACTGATGAACTTTCTGAGGTAAGCAAAAACTCACTTGTATCCATTTGTTTATCATCATGTTTATTACTCCTGACGTGCAAAGACTGTTGAATGCCGATTTGAGATCTTTTGCCAACAAACTTCGTTGCAGTATCAATTCGTAAGGCGATTCGTCGCAGTCACTCTCTTCTCCGGATCTTGACAGAAAAATTGGAGTATAGTAACAATAAGGGAAATACTGCCCCTCGAAAGTTCCACACTGTTTGAAGAGAAATGAAAAGTTTGTGAGATTTACCGTGTAGCAACCTCATCATGCGTCAATACCATCATTTTGATTTCATCCTTGAGAAATCCACATCTCTTTTCTTCGTGTCTTAAAGCGATTCCCAATCTGCAAAAATATATGGTTTGGAAAAAAAAGTTTGTTTGCAGTTATGAGAGTATCAAATTTTTATAACCGTTTGCTCAAATCATAGTAACATTTAACGACGGATTGGTCGGCTTGGGCTTGCAGGGCAAAAACCACATTGAAGAGCATGCTGGAATTAACTTCGTTGAGGCCCCTCGAATAAAGCAAAGTTGGATGTCCCACAAATCTGACATTGTTTACTTTCAACTCGAATTTTGTTTCGCACAATTCAAGTTTCACCGCAAATAATGTTGACAGAACTTCGTCTGGTAAACCAGTCAAATTGCCATTAGTTATGTTGGAAGTTGGTAACGGCAAAGACTATAAAATTTTTTTATTGTTGAAATGAATTTGCATAAATTATCCATTTAAAACATTTTCAATTATGGGTATTCACTTGTATTAATTTATTGCTATGAATTATCAAACCTGCAACAGATCCTCAGCGATGGTTATAGAGTACGGATTTTTCCGTTTCGTACATTGGCTCGAATCTCTTTCGTTGTTTGGACTGAATGGATAACGAAATAACATTCGGTCTCCTTTGCTGTCACTCTTAACGAGAATTACACTCAAAGGATTAATTTCCATCTATAGTTTAAAAAGTTTTCACACTTTCTTTATTTTTAATCCCGCTAGTTTTTTTTACTATCTTCAGGCAATCAATTATAATTTTTGAAGTAATCATCTGAAAAAATAATTGATCCTTTCGAAAATCTCAAACTTCAAAGTTGGGAAGAACAATCAAGTTTACGCGTTTTCAAACGATGGAACAAAACAAAAAACCTACGGAGCAATTTCTAGGAAGTTACATACAAATTATCCAAAAGACACGTACTTTAACGTCTACCGACAGGCATGTGAACGTTATCATTTTTCGATATACCTGCAGGGCGGACATTTGTACACCCTTTGGATAATTCTTGGGTGACTGATAGTAGAGAGTTAGAGAGATGCTAATTGCTACCAGGGACGTTCTTTGCGCATGAGTTCTGCGCTACCGATCATATGTTCGAGAATTGCAAATCGTCGCCATATTTTTTGTATTTGTCAAAATATCGTCATTTGACAAAAGCAATTTGTAAAGTAGATTGACAGTTGGAGGTTATATCAGTCTTCGTAAACTGAAGACAGACGAAAAATGGGTTTGCATCAATCATTGAGATAGTATTAATTTTTTTACTACTTGCCCAAAGTAATAATACGGAGTGGACCGATCGCAATTGTTGCGTATGGTCGTCATGGTACCGCGAGGAGTCTCCTTTTTATATCACCTTGTCACTTATCAACCCTTGCGCGTGACTCCTACAATTCTCCTTTCATTATTAGTCGCGGCTCTTTTCCCCATTACATTAATGAAAAACGTGTTTATATTTATATCTACATATGTAAATTTTTTCATACGCACAATCATGAGTTGAGTTGAAAACGGACAGATCGATTCTCGGTCCGTCAAGTTTGGACATGTTTAAAGGTTATGTTTCACATGCGTTGTATTTTATAAAATACGTGAGGAAAAATCGTGCGACACGCATATCGAACATGAACATATACATTTTGCGCTTCATGCGTGTCATTTTCGCGCTTGGTAGTAGGGATCTTCATACATAATAATAATGATAGTTCTCGTTTCTCTCGTTCTCGATCGTGCGCGAAACGCGAGGGAGGGAAAGAGGGAGAGGGAAAGAGATAGGAAGAGACACGAGGAAAAGAGGGAAAAAGGAGAGGCATAGAAGAAAAAATCATGGAGCGGAGTCTCGTGGAGCATGGTGAGAATACATGCGCGCGCAGGTGGCGCGACGTCTCGGTGCGTCAGAATCAGTGACTCCTGTCTCGCCCGGGAGAGAGAAACACGGCTGTCGAGAGACAGAAAAGTAGCCTCGCTCGAGACACATCGAGCAATAAAAAAGCAAACGTACGAAAGATCAAAGAGAAAAATAATAAAAATAAAAACTATACCAAGAACGTAGACCGACTGGATTGTCCAAGGGTTGCGGACGTGCAAATTCGTATCGTCGTTGTCACGATAAACATTCTCAAGAATTTTTGCATTCGTCTGTTTTTTTTCTTCGATTTATAACTCCGATACGTTCAACCTGAAGATTTTATGTACGTTAAATAAATAAAATAATAAATTTGGTGAAATAACATTGTATTTAAAATACAAAAAAAAAACATTTTTCTTCGTTTCTTATACGTATGTTTTTTGTAATTGTATCAATACACACAGTAGCTGTGTGATCGCGTAAACTCGTGAAAGCTACGTGCGAGGGCGGTTTCGCGCGTACCGATAACATTTTTCCCGTCTTTATGTTAAATGAGAGAAAAGTTTTGGAAATTAGCGAGTTTCATATCAGTGGGTCAAGAGGGAAGTGCGTCTGTTTCAGCGGAATTTACGTTAATGCACACGGATGAAAAAGTGAGGTGAGAAAGCGTGGAAAAGCAGTATAAGGGCGAGAAGAAAAACTGCGGAGCAAGAAGATTGAAATACAATTGCGGGGATTGTGAGAGTGAGGAAAGCAGGAGAAACGCGCTGTCCGGGGGTGGGTTATGGGGCCGAGGGATCCGTGTCGGCTGCTTCGAGCCTTCTCACCTTTCGTTATTGTCGTATTATTCGGCGTTCTCGGAACGCGTCACGCTACCGATGGATTTGCCGTTGACGGTGAGTTTTACAGAATTTATCTTTACTGAGAAAAGCAAAGAAAGAAAAAAATCATAAAAAAGACAATAAAAATAAATCATCGGCAGGCCTCGAACCCGCATTTTTTCGAATTTCTTTCCGTCCTCCAAACATTACATAATGCGTGCGTGCGTGTGCGTGCATGTGCACAGCTCGAGAGAGCCACGTTCTCGACCGAAAGCTCGATTGTTGTCAATACAGGCCGAGGTTTTTCGCGCGAGAAGGGGTCGAGCAAAGCCACCTCTTTCCACGCCTCTTCGCTACCCCCGCTTCTCGTACACTCGATCTTACGAGAATATGAAATTTTATTTCACTACTCGAAGGTTACTCAGCTAATTCGACTCTGCTTACACATTTGGCATTTCACCTCGCTGTAAATTTCTCTCATTGACTATTACCGTTTTTGACCCCAGGAATCATCGAAGCTTCGATGAAAATGAAATAAACATAAACGATTGTTTCTCTCACAATATATACCCATTTATATTCCCCTCCACATATCCTTTATTGCCCAACGGATTCCGGCGAAACTTCATTTCCATTCACCCTCATTCACAATTCATTCAAATTACCCGATGATTCTCGCTCTCCCACCAAAGTCCAAATTTTCATCAAAATTTTACAGAAATTCGAAATTCATTCGTTAATTATTAACATTAGCGATATTAAGCCTTCACTATCGAATATTGTACAATATTAAAACAAACGGCCAAAGATAGACTGAAATAACTAGAAAAATCAATTCATTTATATGTTGAGATAAAATATATTAATATGCAAAAAATCAATAATGCAACGATAGTTCGTTTGTTCGATTATTTACGTGACTTGACAAGACATTTATGAATGGCTCTGAAAGAAAATTGCTACTCGAACAGTTTGAATATAACTAACGATCAATCAGATGATCTGTAGTTGAATCCGTGAGATATTTTCTCGAGCATGACAAGCTTCTCATTGAGCATGCATAATTCTGCGTCGATAAGACGTTCGTCGAGCTTCATTAATCCGTGATAGGAGGCACGTTCCTGGATCGATCAATGTTCATTGAGGGATTCGCACTTGAGTTATACAAAAAAAAAAAAAAAAATGTGTTGAACCCAGTCGTACTTAATTCGGGGCGCTGTTTCCCGTTGTCTCGCTTCTCCGTAGCGTGTGTGTGTGCGTGTGTATCTTGGTCCGATGTGTTCGTCCTACGCGCATGAACTAACCGAAGCTCGGGAATTGCCTCTTGTTCCTCGACTCGATTTTCTTCGCTCTGTATTTCCGACTGTCTGTTCTGTCTTCATCCAGTTGAAGCAAAGATAAAAAAGCTTTGGAGCCCCAGAAAAAGGCGAGGGAGCAAGAATAAAGGGAGAGAACTGAAGCACCCCCCCCCCCCCCCCCCCCGCTTCTTCTCCAATTTTTTGTGCCATCGGGGCAGTAAAATGAACGCACGCGAGGGAGGATCGGCCCGGAGAGACTTCCCTAACTCGAGTTTTTCCCTTGTGCAATTCTCGACGGCGAGGAGCTAAGAGCTAGAAAAAAATGACAGATGGCAAGCACCACCGGAAGAACAAAACATCGCTATAGCTCTCGCGCTATATACGTTTAACACACTCGCACTCGCGTCAACGTAATAAACGAGGAAAAAATCATTTCTCGACACACTCGCGCACGCTCTTCCTGACTTTCCGATATCTTTAGGCTTTTATTGCACTTTTCCTTGCCCTCTCTCTCTCTCTCTCTTCCTAGAACGATCACATAAAAAAAAGTCTATAATGACGTGGATTTCGTTACACAAGCCCGGTTCGTGTTTGTTTATTTAACGCGCAGTAGATTAACGAGTATCGTACGCAACGAACACCCCAAGCCTCCTTCCTATGTCGTCGTGGCCTAGATGAATGACGTATTCGTGTGTTTGTCAAACATTGCACTTGTTGGTTATACGCATATATTTAGTTTCACTCACTCGTTTCTACACACTTGTACGCGACGCGCACGAACGTGATCGATGTTTCGATGAATATTTATACTCGAGGAATAATCGAATTTGAATAAGCACTCCGCGATACTCTGAATTCGCGGTTTAAGGGTCAAGCTAAATTTGACAATTTATTCATGCCAGTCGAAGCTAAACGTTGGTTTTTCCTCGTCGAAGACTCGCACGTATCCAAAACAAATAAATGACACCGCCCGACGAGCTTGGTCGAGTTGTTGAAAAAAGACGTTAGAATTTGAACCAAGTTTGGAATAAAAATCGAAGACTTATCAGGGAAAAATGTGACGACGATCGCACTTTATATTTCGGTTGTTTTGCAAAAAAATGTAATTGAAATTGCATTATTCATGTTATTCCTCTGATCACAGTTATTTTCATGATTTTAATTCATCGTTGTGCATCTTAAAATAGCGCGAAATCAAGGATATTCAAGAGAGTCCATTGTGTCCGTTGAACCAGATGGCGACACTTAAAGGATTCGCGAGGCGAACGTCTTATTCTCGAAGTAAATACAAGACTAGCTGTCGGCAAAGAAGAATTTCTTACTCGTGTCGAATAATTACGAAAATATTTCACGTTTCATTTTGTTTTCTCTCATTCCTCATGGAAATGAAAAACAAAAATATTCTGTAGTCGCGTACGGTTTCAACGTAATGAAGTTGACCCCAACTCAACGGCGCGCAGTTTGCACACTCGAAAATTAAAAATAAAAAGGGAAGAGAAGTAGAGTAAAAAGTATTTGAGCTCGCCTGTGGAAATTGCACTTTTGGCATATTGAAATGGAATTGAAATAACGAAATAGGAGAGGAAAATAATTGGACGAAAACCGCATCGCGATCACTCCCCACGCGTTATATTTCATCAGTGGATTTTCATTTGCAGCTCAAAGCGCCTGTCCATTGCGCCAATTTTCATGCGATAATGGAAAATGCAAGCCGATGCCTTGGGTGTGCGACGGAAGTGACGACTGCGGCGACAACTCGGACGAAAGTCCGTCGATCTGCAAGAGTGAGTTTTTTTAAATTCGTTATTCACCGCAAAACTCATCATTTCTCCGAGTTGAAATAAAATCCGTCACTTATTTTCCAAAGAACGAAAATTTTCAAAAACATTCGCACTACGTTTTCGAAAATAAAAACAACTTTCGGATCGTTGCCAAATGAACGTTCAAATACGGGTGAAGTTGAACGAAAGTTAACAAGAATTAAGAGCGAGAAAAAAGAAACAAAATTCGAAAGCAGTTGGAACACACACAAAGCAGCAATTAGCAAATTGCGAGCCAAAAAGTGATTAAGGTTAGACACGTGGCGGGGTGCAGCGCGAAAAAACGATGAAATATAGAACAGCGAGAGTGGACGTTAGAGAAACATCACACAAAAATGCACGCTCGTGGACGGAGTTAAAGGGGAGGGGAGAACGGAGGGAGATTCAACGAAATAGTGCCGTTGGTAACGGCGAGGGACGGGGGGGGAATGTGCACGCAATAAATTTGTGAAGCGTCATCAATCGTTCCATCGTGTTATCGGGATTGACACGAGCGGGTGGAAAAAAAGCAAACACAATAAAGCAAACAAATGGGAAAAATAATAATAACGATATGTCCCTGTTGCTATCGATTAATCGATAACTTTCGTCGTCGTCGTCGTCGTCGTTGTCTCTCACTTTTGTGGAACGCGGAATCATGATACGCAATTTTCGTATCACGTTTTCCCACACGCCATTACAATTTTTTTAGTCCCCAGTTTTTTTTCGTTCACGATTTTTTCCAATTTTTTTATGTCCAAAGAACGCGCTGCTAAGGTATACGGCGAGGTGGCGCCTATTGGAAATCATTGCGCAACGTACACACTCACATTATTATTTTCTGCACTTTTCTTTATTCTTTTTTTATTTTTGCATCGTATTTATGGATATAGAGCAACTGCAAAATCTCGCGTTATTCAACGTCTCGATATTATTCGACACGGTCGAGATGTAATTTTATATGCACGCCTCTTTCTTCATGGTCTTTCCCGGTTAAAATGTTCATTTTTTTTCTTCTTGTCTCTCGGTTGTTCAGGCAATTTTTCCCCTTTTACTGCCCTCTCCGCCAGGAAAATCATTAGAATTAAATCATTCTTATTCACTTGATTGTTACAACAACAATAAAATATTTCTATTCTTAAACACGATTGACATATCTTTCTGTCATTTTGTTCACCTCTTCGGAGATTTATCTTCGGATAATTATACGCATGTTTTCTCTCCTGTATTTTTTTTTCTCGTTGTCCTTCATTACACTATCATTCACCACGAATAATCACGTTGCACAACAAACGTGCAAATTTCTACAGCCGTTGCATCAGCATAATAGGACGAACAGACCCTTTCATCCGCGGAAAAAATTGGCCTTCTTTTACCTCCCCACCGCGCGCCACGCGAGACGACCGCTGCACGCATTTTCTCGTCGGTGTTGCGTCAGGCGAGACAGTCCCCATTTTACCGGAAATCTGCTCTTTGTTTTTTCTCTTCGTCGGCGTTCGATCGACAAAACGCGATCGGAACAAAAGTTTCGTCCGAAATGTTTTTCGAAGGAGAAACGAAAATTCATCCGGCGAGAGGCACAGCAGAAACGAAGTGAAAACAAAGCAAGTCGGTATCATAATGAGAACAAAATAAAGCCAAACGCGCGTTGTTCGACGCTCGGCTCTCCTAACGGACGGACTGCCCGCAAAGGACTTGTTTTCGCTAGCCGGTTCCTCGACTCCCCTCAGCCTTGTTTTTATTTTTTTCCAACTTCTCAGCCTCGACCAGTTCGATAGACTTTGAGAGTATCGCGACATTGTTTATGTTTTTTTTTCCACGTGAAAATTACCTCGAACCTATGTAAAGTTCTCGCAGCCGCTGCCAGATTCCGCGAAGCGTAGCGCCCACGTTTTTTTTCCCCTCGACACTGTTTTATTTCCTTCGAAATAATTACTCTTTTTTTTCCCTCAAACGCTTAATTTGCGCACATAAAATATTTCATTCGTTCGATACAATTAATCGAAGCTAATTTCGTAACTGCTATAGTTCGCATTTGCCGAGGATATAACGCTCGCTTCAGGGTCGTTCCATTCACGATTAAATCGCGCCAAGATCTCACGATAAGAGGCTGTTAAATCATGATAGTGTAATAACACGGAGGATTAGTGTACTCGGCCAATAACCGCATTGCTATCCTCGATCGGATTCCCGCAGTGCGTCTCCGTCTTTCGGCTCTCGAATACCTACTCGGATCTCGTTATTCATAGTGCAAGGCCCGCACCAGTTGCATCAGGCTCTCCCTTCCCCCCTCGTGCTGGATACCGAAAGTCCGCGAATTCCGTTCGCATACCCACACAAATGGACGGGCCTCCAGAGCTCGATCTCGAGCGCTCGTTTCGTCTCCACTTTTTTCCAGAATTCCAAACTCTCTTGCAACTTTTGTCCCCCTCCTTTCAATGAATTTCTAATTTCAGTGGATGAAAAATTCGAGTGTTTCGTATGCTCTCCCATCCGCGTAATCCCGAAGATAAATCTCGACGCTCTTTTGGTCAAAAACCTCGAAACATTTGTTCGCGTCGAGAAAAAACGATGTTCGGGGAGCCCGTAGAAAAATGAAGAAACGAAAATGGGCTCGGGCACTCGCCACAAACGGCTCGCTGTCGAATCGAGTTTGCTCGACTTCACCGAGCTCTCCGGGGACTCGGGCCGTTCGCACTCGTGCCCCCGGGACACCCTGTACGCGTACCAACGGCACTCTCGTACTATATAATTAGAGTGAAAGCCAGACCAGCTCGTCGAACGACTCTGGGATATCGATATACGGATATGCGAAGCTGGCAGGCAGCGAATACCTTCAGATTAAAAGGGCTCGGAGAGGAGAGGCGAGCGGTTATCCATCGGCGCCTGTACAGGCGGATCAATCTTGTCGGATGTAAGGAGATGCAATATTCATTGGGGACGGCCTTGAAGGGAGTCGCATCGGTGGTTAAAATCCCTTTAATGGCATTCCTTTATTGGTCGGGGCTCGCGCGCGCGGTGGCGCATTAATCCTGCTCTCGGTGGGACGTGGATCGATGCGAGAGCTCGGAACGTCTTCGTTTCGGTGCTCGAAAGTCGAGCGCGCTGCAGTCACAGGCGCGATGGAATAAGATTATACTTTGCTTTCCAATTAGCCTAATTTCTAGTTTCCGAGGCTCGGAATATGAATTCCGAGCATTGGCTTAACGCGTCGCGTTTGTTCGAGCGGAGACAAAGGATTCGTCAGATTCGGTGAGAGAGCGGGGGGTGGCTTTAGCTCGCGGTGGAAAAATAATATTTTCTCTGGAGTCTCGGGCTCGGGCGCCGCGCGCTCGGCCTCGGCCCGGGGGGTCGCGGAGGGCGCTCGCAACCTTCAGAACTACAACAACCCTCGTGGCACTTTGGCCCACTTCAATTTTCTCTGACCTCATGTACGGAATGGCGCGCACGTACACATCGCGACGGAGCTCGGGATGAGGCCGAATGCACGCGTTTACGGAGGGCTCGTAGTTCCAACTCGTCCGACTCGATGCTACGGTCAAGAGGCCTCGAATAAAATGTCTGAGCTTTTCAAATGACAATTATTTCTCTACACACGTGTCTCTAAACACATTCATAAGTTAAGGAGCGTGACATCGATTGTAAATAGAATTCAAGGCGACGCCTCCTCCTATTTCGTTGTATACTTTCGATCGAACATATTCGCGTGCCGGGGGCTCCCTCTTGCACGGCTTTTTAGGCCCAGCGGACTGAAAAATCGGCCAAATTTCGAGCCGTTATTGGGAGCAATTCTGTGTCAAGTGGTTTACCATTGACGCGGCCAAGACGCGGGGCACGTGGGCGCGAACGTCGAGAAATCGTCCGAGACTCGGAATTTCGGTTGGATGGGACGCGGGCCCGTGCGACCGGACACACACCGTCACTTCCAATTTCCTCGTGCCAATCAATCGTTCGTGCAGTTTTCGTTCCCTTTGTTTTCATTGATGCAACCGGCGACTCTCGCAACCGGGCGTTTTACCGGAGACTGCTCTCGCTTTTTCCACCGGTTTTTCCCTCAGCTTTCATGCGATGCGGCGAAATTCATTGGCCCAATAATTCGTGAGCGTTTTGCAGGGCGATCGGTCCAATTTATCGCGGCGGATCGAAACTCGTTTTCTGGGTCTCGCCCTTTCACTCGAATTTTCAAAAAAGCCTCATTTCTGCGTCTCCCCGATTAAAAACGATCGCTGCGCTCGTAGCCTGCTCGCCGTCGCCTCGCCTCCGGTCCTAATGGGCCTTTTTCCGCGGGTCTGCGAGCCTCTTTTATAATGCATAATGATTTCCGCTGTTACGCGCGCGTCCGCGTCATAAATAACATTCGCGTCGAGCGAGGAAACAGCGAATGAATTAATATCGAGTTGACTTTCTATGAGACTCGTAACAACGGTCAAATTTTTTTGCCCCCGGACTTTTGACTCCGCTCTCGAAAGAATAATAATAAAGGAGAAAACGCGGAGAATAAACGGCGGAAAAAGTTGCGAGGGGAAATTAAGCGAGCTCCGGAGCTCCGAGCGAGACTTTCGTCCGAGCACTGCAGCGCTCTCGCGTTACGTTATTCGATCCACGAGACAACGACGACGATAAATGCCGCGAGATTATTATCACGCGCCGTCTTCTCCATCCAAACACGTCGCATCGCCTTGCATTATTTTTTCCTCTACTCAGCGCTCGCTATCATTTTCCGGCTCACAATCGATCCTCACTTTTGACACGCGCGTTTCTTCCGAGCTGCGAGCTCGCAGACGGTCTCGGCAGCCAAATAAAAAATTCGCTTTTACGGAGTCGGTGTCGGATTCGTCGCGAGAAACAGAAAATTCGCGACGCCTCGTCGGTTTCGCGCGCTTTCTTTTGCTCCTGAATTTTCGTTCTCTCAATTTATTTTTATTTTTATTCTATTTAAATAAATTTATGGTGTTTACATTCGTGTTGTTTTAACTCGAAGTTCCGTCGGGCCAGCAGCGGCGAACGTTGGCGAACGCATTTTCAGCCAAAATCGAAAAGGCTCGTTCGAGCCCGGCCGCTTTAAAATAAGTCCAATCGATTTTCGATCGCGCTCGCTCGGTCCGCGCGCTTTGGACGAGTTCGAAAACTGGTTTTCCGCTTTTGCGGGCTTCACTCCGGTCTTTTACCCGAACGAGGCACATCGCGCTCGCCGACGTCCCTAGAAGTCGGTCGAACCAGTGCGAAGAAGAAATCCATCGCGAAACTCTTTCCCTTCGCTCTGCCGGCGAGCATCCTCGAGGAGCCGGATCTTCCGCCGTCGTCGTCGGTTTCGCGCCCGCTGCGCTACGAAAATCGCGCAGGATTTTCAAGCTCCGCATCGCTCACCTTGCCACGATCCCGCCGACGAGATAAAAAACATTGGCACTCTCCTTGGACGCGAAATCGTCGATCGGCTCGCGGTGAAGACTGCAAAAAACAATGCTGCCGGTGCCCTCGATCGAGCTTTTTCGTCGCCCCTTTCCCTCTCCGAGCCTCCTCGAAGCGGCGAGGCTCGAATTCTTGTCTGCTGGTCATTTCGCTGCGGAGTTCGATCGCGAGGATTCTCGCTGCGAGAAACCGATGTTCGGTGCGCTCCTCGCTCCTCCCTCGGCAAGCCGTTTCCCCTCCACACTCAAAGCCACGAATCATTTTCACTCTTCCAATCGCGGTTCTTCGCTCGAATTCCATCTCAATTCTTCCGCCCCAGCCGAGGCGCGTCGACTGCCGAAATAGCCTGGACAGCTTTGAGGACCTCGCAGAAACCTCGATACGGAAAAGTGCTGCGGAAAAACACGTGCTCGCCCAAACCCACATTATTTCGCACAACGGATAGCAATGAAATTCGTCGAATAAATTACGGAATCGGCGGCATTATTCAATCGCGTTATTTGCTTCCTCAAACAAATGCTGCTCGTTGCGACTAAAAAGGTTGTTGCAACGCCGACAGCAGTTTGCGATTCGCACCGTCCGCTGGACTCGGACTTCCGTTGGCGAGAACCGAGGCTCCAAACATCGCTGACTTGGCTCAAAACATTTCGATTTATTTCGTACATCAAGAATGCGTTCGCTCCTCCCCCCCGCGAGACCGGAGCCCGAGCGCTTCCTTGTTATTCGATAACTTCGTGAAAAACTCGAGTAACTCGATACGGAAGATAAGCAGAAGCGTGCAAGAGCAGAAACTCGGAGGTTATTTTGCCCGAATGAATAATTATTTATAATTGGAGCGTTGCTCCCGTCGGCCGTCTCCCTTCCCCGCGGGAGTTTCTCGGACGCTCTAAAATTTCAGGTCCGAGTCCGAGCCCTTCCCACCGGAATTCGCATTCGCGGGATCTGCGGTTTTCACGCTTCCGAACGCGCAGGTGTATCCGCGCGCAGCGTTTCTTATCGGAAGGACGTCCAAGTTTAAGCCCGTCGATCACTCGTCGGCGGTGGTCGACGCGCGACGAGTTTATCGACGTAATTAAACGGGCCTCGCGTAAAGCCCGCAAACCGTGCGGCCTTTTGACGTTTTTCGCGAACTCTGCGAGCGCTCGTTTCGAGCGATGAGAGTTTTGCCAGCTTTTCCAATACCGCGGCGAATACGAAATCGAAACACGCTCTTGGCGAGCGATCTTGCTTCCCGCGATAGTTTTATTTAGCGCCGTACTCTCCGAGGTCTCTCGGTTTTTCCTCCGCGACGCTGTAGAAAAACAGCTCGAGCAAATGAATTATTGACATTGAGTCCTAAGATTCCTTCGTTAATCGCGCGTCTTGATTCTGGGAGGAATTAATCTCTCGGGAGAATCGGAAGGCAAAGTGCCGCCAGCAGCACGCGAGCCGAGCCGATACTCGCAGCTCCGTTGGCAATTTCATCTTCTCACGACGAAGAATGAGGAACGCGAGTTGGAGAAGGTATATATATGGGGGGGTTCGGTTCGTGTGTTACAAGCCTCGTGACTTGCACCGTGAGCGGAACACGGGATAAAGCGCTCCGCGGGTGAGAGCCTCGGAAAAAACGTCTCGTTGGCGGATGCGTGTCGCGCGAGAAATGTGGAGAGCCGAGTTTCACTGAGACTCGAGGGAGTTTGATAGTCGCGCGGTTAATTTCATGAAATCGTTAAATGCGAGGCGGTTCGTTATCGAATTTGAGGAAACCGAAGGCCCGAGAGCGTGAGCGCAGAGACTCGTGATCGATTCGAAGGGAGGGACTCGCGATGCTGCGAAAGATCGACGATCGTTTGTACACATCGGCGGTGTGGTTGGCCGTAGTGACCTTCGCCGTTTGCAGCTGTCAAGCTCACGATAGTAAAAAGCAAAATGGTGAATTAATTACAGGCGAGGAGTGCAAGGACTCGGAATTCAAGTGCAGCAACGGCAAGTGCATACCCGGAAATTGGCACTGTGACAACGAGCGGGACTGCGCCGATGGCTCCGACGAGGATCCGGCTGTTTGCAGTGAGTTTGAACATCGTTATTCATCTATAAAGCTACTTTGCGCCGTCCGCGGTCAAAGTCCCCTTTGACCCGGCGGGCCCGGGTCCGCGAGCCGCGCGTTAGCTTTCGGCATCTCGTGACGCCTCAATCGCGTCTTTTGCTCGCTCACCCCCGGACCTCGAAACCGCGCTCCAGCCCCGCGTCGAGTTTGCATCCCGCGTTCGTTGTTTGTCGAACGTATACGTCGCGTGCTCCGCCTCACTTTCGGGGCTAAATGCCAAGAGTCGAACGATCGAGAATGGAAAGTGAAACGCGGAGCTGCGCGCGGGCGCGCGCGGCGAGCGCGAGTGCATTGTCTCGACGAAAAAACTGCCGGGCACCTTCACTTTTTCCAACTTCTATTTCGAGCCGCTTCCAGCCGCGTTTCGGTATCCTCGAACGCGCCGCATTTTCCCCACTTTGTCTTTCAACCTTTGTCCCCCCGTTGAAACAACACGGCGTCGCTGAACGAACGCGAGCGCGATGGAAAAACTCGGGATTGCCGCGATGCTGCAACATTCGCCTTTAACCGTTTCAATGTCCAACTATTTTCTTTCCGCTTTATCATTCGACATTTTTGAGCTCTCGATCGTCTCGGATTAATCGAACTCGAGCAGAGCCAACTCGCGATAAATAGACTTTTCTCTCTCAATTCATTCCGGACGGCAGAACCGCGTCGAGATTAATTCGATGTAAATTCGTTGTCCGCAGACGTTGTTCCTCGAGCATACAGAAAAACGTTGAACGAACTCTCGCCTTCCGAGTCGCGTTCGCCCTCGAGAGCGAGCTTCGCGGAGACGAAAGTTGGAGCAAACGACGAGAAAAAATGGGGGGGGGGGGGGGTCGAGAATTATCGATCGAATTTAATAATAACTTTGAGCTTTTTTGTTGTCCGCTGGTTACACCAGAGAACGTGATAATTTCGTAACGAGAGAGCACTTTGCCCGGCGCAGTTCCTTTTCGTTACAAATACACTAGCGCGCACCAGCGTTCGCGATAATCGATTATTTCGCTTGATTAAACTATGCAATTATTCCGATCACTTGATATCGAGTGCGATCTCGTTATGGGCGCGCGCGAGAGTCCAATAGAGCGAGACTCGACGTCAACGCGAAGAGGCGGTGCTCAAGGATTCCTGCTGACGATTACTTTTTCTGAAATATTCATGAAAATCGTTGGGAACGCAGTCGCGCGCAGCTGCGAGTCGATTACGGAGGATTTTCGCGAGCGTTTTTACGGGCTCGGCGTTCCCCCCCCCCCCCCCCCCCCCGCAGTCGGATTTAATGCGTGTTTTAAACAACCCCCGAGACGTGGGTCCCTCGCTATTTATGCTCCGTCCGATTTCGCGGGCCGCGACTGTTTTTGGCCGCGACTCCCAGCAGCAATAATTTCAAAACAAATGTTTGATAATCGAAGGGACGAAACCTTGCGATTCGAGCGAATTCCAATGCAGCCCCGGCGAGTGCATAGCAAAATCGTGGATTTGCGATCGGCAGAGGGACTGCGATAACGGATTGGACGAGCAGAACTGTCAGAGTGAGTTTTCTCCGTTTAATGTCAGGGGAGTCCGCGAGGCAGGGGCGCCGCGGCGGGAGAG
This sequence comes from Venturia canescens, assembly GCF_019457755.1. Taxonomy (NCBI): domain Eukaryota; kingdom Metazoa; phylum Arthropoda; class Insecta; order Hymenoptera; family Ichneumonidae; genus Venturia; species Venturia canescens. Next base: position 9,489,433 of record NC_057425.1, read on the forward strand.
AAAAATTGGGCTTGTCGAGCTGCCGCGCGGAGGTCGAACGGATTAACGAAACTTGCCAGGGCATGCTTGTTTCGCAGGAAAATACCTTTGTGGGTGCGGGGCGACTGAGTATGTGTTGGTGGCATAAAACCCATGAATTTTTCACAGGAGAGGCCGCTTTCAATTGTTGGGAATTCGCTTAGGAGTTTCAGCGTCGCAGCATGAACGAGGAAGGATAAAAGTCGCCCCCTTAAATCAGCATCCTCAAAAGTCCAATGTGTCTAGCACCGCATCGACCCGTTTCCTGGGCGCCGCCGAGTGCTCGCCTCCTCAATTCCCCTTAACATCGATTTTCCTCCCCGCAAATATGTAAAGCGAAAATATCTTGGAGCCTCGATTAACGGTGCGTTACCATAATCATTATTTATAGAAAAGAAGCACTGCACGCCAGATCAGTTCACGTGCCGATCCGGAAACGGGGAATGCGTCTCATTGACATGGATGTGCGACGGCAGTCGCGACTGCAATGACGGCTCCGACGAAGCTGAGTGCAGTAAGCTGCTTAACACGTGCATTAGCATGAATGCAAAACTCCTCTTTGTTAACGCCGCTTGTTCTCTACTCGCCCGATCCTTCGCGCGCCCCTTCTTTTTATTCAGCAGCTCTTTACTTAGCTCGTTATTCATTCCGTTTGCATCAACGGTCCTGCGTTATCGCGCGTGCACTTTTTTCAGCCTGCACTTTTGTCGCTTCCGCACCGCACGACGCTTTTTTTGCTTCTCTGTTATTCGCTGCCCCCCTCCGATACCTTTTCGTCCCTTTGATTCACTCCACTTTTCATACCAACTCGCTGCACACACATTCCCTTTGCTCGCTCCCCAGCATTGTTTATTCACTCGCATTCTCACCTGACTCGAAACGAGCAAACGCACTGCGAGAATCTACTAATTCTTTCGCTCTCTCTCGCTCGAGCTTTTTTTCTTTGCTTATCTATTGCTCGCGCAATTATTTCTACGCTCTCACTGTTCGCGTGCGAAGATGGATTTTTCGTTTTTCTATTTTTCGAGCCGCCATAACCTCCGTGGAATTTGATCGAGTCCTTTTGCACGAATATCGAGAAAAAAAAGTTGCTTCTTTACACGCGAACAGCGAAAGGTTGAAGATTTTTATTCCAACGTTAAAATTCTATTTGGTTTTGCTTAATTCGTGACACTTTGGGGTCAATCGGTCAAAGGCGCTCGAACGAATTCGCGGATAAGAATAGAACCGCGAATTCCTGTAATTTTCGATATTAATATCGCCAGTGAGACACAGCTCGGACGGGGACTAATGGGAAATATTTTGATGCGAAAATAGACGAAACCTGCCGCTCGGATCAGTTCACTTGCGCGAATAAAAACTGCATCCAAGACAGTTGGAGATGCGATTTGGACGACGATTGCGGGGATGGGAGCGACGAGAAAGATTGCTCGCCGACGACCTGTCGACCCGGAATCGATTTCACTTGCTCACCGGGCTACTGCATAACCATGCGGTGGAGATGCGACGGCGACAACGACTGTCCGAACAACGCGGACGAAAAGGACTGCCCGAACAATCCGTCACACGGAGTGAAAAGCCACTGCGCCGAACGGGAATTCGACTGCGGTGATCACATCACTTGCATACACCAGAGCTGGGTCTGCGACAAATCCAAAGATTGCCCCAATGGCTCTGACGAGGACCTGCAGAGGTGCCAGAACGTCACGTGTCGGGCTGACCAATTTCAGTGCGACGATCACACCTGCATCTCAGGTTAACGCTTTTCTGAACCTTCTTCTCGGCGTTGCAATTTCTTCCGTTTCCTCCAAAAGTTCCCAAATCGATGCAAACAACATTTTTTAGTCGATTTTTCTCTTCATTTTTTCATCGTCGTTCTAATTTTTCATGAAAGGCTTGTATAGGGTGCTTAAAAAAAATTCGATTTTTTTTTTTTTTTTTCGTGGGCCGAAGAGGGATGTTAGTACATGTAAAAAAGTGACTTTCTCAAAATTTGGGTTCAAAAAAAAATATTTAGCGGTCCCTCAAACGACTTTTCTATGTTTTTTTTCCTATTTTGAGAAAAATCATCATGGATAAATTCTAAATAAATCATTAAACGTTATGTGAACATAAAATGCACTTTGTTTCTTGAATAGGAGAGAGCAGGACAAAGCGGAACCCCCCCGCTCATCGGCCCACGAAAAAAAAAATTCGATTTTTTTTTAAGCACCCTAATATACACTTGTGATGGGCGGAAAAATTGAAAATTTTCTTATTAGATATTCTCCTGCAAGTACGATATCTGAAGAATATTCTCACCAAATTTCATAAAGATCGGAGCATTAGATTCGTAGCTATGGATTATTTCAACCGAGCGCCCTGTCCGCGCGGTCGTGCAATACTTGAATCTTTAAACGCGATTATCTCAGAATCGTCTGTTTTGAAAAACACCTCGGCAAACCAAATTTATACCAATTATTTGCTACGACAATAGCCAGGGCCTGGACGAGGGATTTCGAATTTTGTTGGAAAAGAAAAATTGTAACAAAAAAACCGAAAATTCAGCACCCCAAAAAGTGAATTTTTTGTCAAAGCTGCCGTCATTTTTTTTAAACCAAAATTTTTGCAAATCCTTCGTCCAGGCCCAAGCTATTATTATAACAAATAAGTGGTATAAACTTTGTACGGATCGGATTAATAGTTTTTTAGTTATCACAATTTTTTGATGGAAAAAATTGTTCAAGTACATGAACATATGTACCGAGGAATGTCGTTCACAGTTTTTTAATAAACATTTATTTTCTTGTCGAAAAAAATTTTTTCAAATCACGTTTTTTCGGGCGCTGCAAGTGTGCATATATAAGGCCTTAAAACAAAATCTATTTCTCCCTCGCTCGTTTAATGAACATTATTTGACTGTAATTTGTACAGTGAAATTGTGTGGGTTTTATTGACCGAATGAAAATCGTTATTTAGGACACTTGTACTGTAATGGAAAAGAGGAATGTGCGGACAAGAGCGACGAGAAAAACTGCACTACGAAACCAGCTGCGTGCGATCCTCAGACACAGTTCGAGTGCAGTCAGGGCTCGTGCATACCTCTCGACCATGTTTGTAATGGAAAGCCGGATTGCCTTGGCTGGGAAGACGAGAGCCTCAAGCGCTGTGGAATCAACGAGTGTTTGCAAAACAACGGTGGATGCAGCCAAAACTGTATTGACATGCCCATTGGGTACAGATGCACCTGTAACGAGGGTTACAGACTTATCGACAATCACACTTGTGACGGTACGTAAATTCCAATATTTTATTCATTTTTATTCGACTTAAAATAGGGCATTAGAGGAGTAAACCGAGGCGAGTGTTTCTCGAGACTTTGGATTACTTTGATGGGAATATTTTGCAGACATCGACGAGTGTCTGGAGCCTGGCAAATGCTCGCAATTCTGTCTCAACGAGAAGGGAAGTTTCAAGTGCAGTTGCGCGAACGGTTATTTGCGAGATCCGAAGAACGTGACGCGCTGTAAAGCTACCGAAGGGCACGCCAGTCTGCTCTTCACGAGGCGCCATGACATCAGGAAAGTCGCCCTTGACCGCCAAGAAATGACGGCCATCGTTAACAACACCAAATCAGCGACTGCCCTCGATTTCGTATTTCGAACTGGAATGATCTTTTGGAGCGACGTTTCGGACAAAAAAATTTACAAGTAAATCACTCGTTCGAACGTTGTTCATTGTCGTTGGCCACTGAGCTATTTTCGGTGATGAAATTTTTTATAAAATTTCCATCCAACAATCCAGGGCCCCGATCGACGAAGGCAACGAGCGAACTGTCGTTATCGACAAGGATTTGACGACTACCGATGGATTGGCTGTCGATTGGATCTACAATCATATTTACTGGACCGATGCTGAGAAAAATACCATCGAACTCGCCAACTTTGAAGGCAATATGCGCAAAACTCTTATCAGAGACAAAATTCAGGAGCCAAGAGCCATTGCTCTTAATCCACTTGAGGGATGGATGTTTTGGACCGATTGGGGCGACGAGGCACGGATCGAGAGAGCCGGCATGGATGGATCCCACAGATCGGTAGATAAACGTTCATACTGAATGAGTCGAAAACGATATTCCAGTCGAGAAACAAAATTTTGAAAAAAAAAAAATACACGAGAATTTGAATGAACGCTTGAATTCGATTGAAAATTTTTTAATTTTACATTAAAGCTGTTTAATATTCTTTGGACAGATTATCGTCGGCTCCGAAGTAATCTGGCCGAATGGTTTGACGCTGGACTTGATCGGACAACGAGTTTACTGGGTCGATGCGAAACTCCACATAATCGCGTCCTCGAATTACGATGGTTCGAGTCGACGAACAGTTTTGTTCTCCCTCGACACTCTGAGACATCCTTTCAGCATAACAACCTTCGAGGACTACGTTTATTGGACCGATTGGGACAAACAGACGATTTTCAAAGCGAACAAATTTACGGGAAAAGAAGTGCGACCGTCGACCTCGTTGAGATCTCTACAAAATCCTATGGTCGTTCACGTCTATCATCCTTACAGACAGCCGGATGGAACGAATCAGTGCCAAGCCGTTAATGGTCATTGCAGCCATCTTTGCTTGCCCGCACCAAAGATCAATTCAAGATCGCCGCTTCTCAGTTGCGCTTGTCCCGACGGCCTCAGGCTCAGACCCGACGGTCAAATGTGCGTCGAGAACGGTAAGTTCGTCGCACTTTTTCTCTCCCTCTTCATCGAAAGCATCTCCTTCGTACTCATTCGCCGCTTTTTCTCTTATAAATTTATATTTTCATTCTACCATATTACGACTCTCGCTGCGTGCAAGAAAAATGTGCAAGAATATGACGAAGAAATAAGAAAACTGACAGTAAAATGCATTCGAAAGAAATGGTTCGACTATTTTTTCCCAATCATCGAGAAAGTTTGAATCGATTATTTTTTCATCGACCTCATTCAATGAATTTTTACACGAATTTTCACCGGTTATGGGAAAATACAGTCGCACTAATTTCTTCAACTTTTACGCGTATGACATTGCATGAGTTCGTTAATTTATATTATTTATTCGCAGTGAATGCTCGGCTCTTGTTTAAAATTCAAATATGAAAAACGCTCGTTTCTTTTTACACGCGGAGAATTATTTATCGCTGTACTGGATTCTCTTTGAAGGAAGCGCAAAAGTCGTTGACGCTTCAAATTATACTTTGTAACGATTATTATGATTTTCTCGTTGTTGTTTTTTCTTTATTTATGTTTTTATTATTTTATTGCATCAATGTTGCATGACTATGGGGTATTGCAGTAACGACAACAGTAGCTCCTACGACGGAACAGTCTACGAGACTATTTAAGAAGCTTGAAACTCCGGTTACCACCAGCGTTAGTAAGTATTGAGAAATGCATCATTCGACTCTCGTGCATGGATTGTGAGAACCAAAAAAAAGGGTTTTGAAGCAAAATTTGAGTATTCCTAGAATATTTAATTTATTATTTTCCTTTTTCGATGGATTTTAATTCACAAAATCCTTTTTCCAGCTCCATTTGAAGGTATTTTTGGGCACAGTCCACAAGATTTTAGTGATGAAATTTTGAATTCGCAGATCCCACCGACGCTACCGATCGAAACAGGGGCATCAATGTGGGAAACGATCCGACCGACCCAGGCTTGGTCGCTGGTATTGTAATTGGCGGTGTGACCCTTGGCCTTTTGGTTCTCGCTCTCGTTGCGGTACTCTGCTACAGGCATTATCTTCATCGTAACGTCACAAGTATGAACTTCGATAATCCAGTGTACAGAAAAACTACCGAGGATCAATTCAGCCTTGAAAAAAATCGTTTTCCTCTCCCCGCTGCTACGGTCGGAGAAGAGGTGAGTTTAAAACCTCTTTACAAGTATTTTATACGAGCGATAATTCTTGTTTTTTCTAAACAATTATTCATTATGCTTCACCTTACAATTTCTTGGGGCCGAATAATTTAATGAGCCAAGTAAAATCTGTAAATCCTAGTAAAGCTTCAATTCGTAAATAATTTGTCGGTGTGGTCGATGCAATCATCGAACGAATAAATGGAATGAAATAAAAAACGTACATTTTTTTCCCCAACAACTCGAATGATTTTTCTTTGACATGCATATATCAAAATCAATTTTGAAAATAGTTTTAGTTGTGTGTGGAAAATTGATGAAAATTTGAACGATTTTAGGCACAGGAACCACTGACTTCTCCGGGCACCAATGACTACGTGTAAGGCTCCAATCGGTCTATTAGAGAAGGGCTCAGCAGGCAGAAGAACAGAGATGATGAAGTGAAAAGTTAGTGTCGCGAGCGAATAATCGAGGAAAAAGGGGAAGAAAAATGAAATGCGGTGACGTAACGCGACAAAGGCCTGACCGGATGCCCGCCTGCTGCCTGCCAATTCAGCTGTGATTATGTTTATTTTTTGTACCGTGTCTATTACTTTTAAAGTTTTCGCGTCTCATCGTTCGACCGTTATACATATACGATAGTTATATAAATTTTTGCGTGAATTTAATTTGCTCATAGGCATAAAAGGAAAATCCTCCGAGAAATCCTAAACCGCCAAACTAGTTTTTAGTACATATAAACATATATTTGTCAAGTCACAAGACCTTAGTTCGGGAAACTTTAGAGTCGTGAGAATAGGTAAATATTTCTTCGGTTCCTACGATATTTCGCCGATGAGCGCTGGTTAATGCATTCCCCTGATCCTCCCGTCCTAACACGATCAGACATTGAGCACCAATTCCCCTTCGGAATAAACAAATAATAAATTGAAAAGTCAAATAAAAAATTGTAAAAGGAAAAATGAACAAACATAATACAAACACGTAACATACGATCTTCGATCGATCATTCACCTGCACATAAAATGCATGACCCGTGAAATTTGTACATACTTTTTCTTAGAACCGAAGCTAATTCATCGTTTCATAACTAACGGATAAGTTACGATCTGTGTGTATATAATCATTGAATTTAAATTGATACCAAGTACATTATTGAACCGATTGATTGCAAACGATTCTCTGTTCCACGGGATTATTCATTGAGCGAAATTCCTTTACACTTGCACCGGAAAAAATCATTTTCGAAACTATGAAAACGGATATATAAATATATATGAAATGGAAGAAGTAAAAAAAACACGACGATTTTATTGAATCGTCAAAGTTGCAAGAAAATTTGTGCAATAATTGATTTACACGGTAACCTTTGTAATAAATTGATACTCTCCTTTTATGTTGGTCGTGGAAATATCTTGGGTTTATCTCTGTCGAGTCAACGAGTTTTCTTTCGACCGAGGAGCAATTCTTATGAGAAGTAGCTCCGTATCGCAGAAATCGATTCTATTCAATTATACGTTTATGTTACAAAAATTAGTTGATTATTAATGAATTCATGACTACAGCGTAATAATGATAAACTAATTAGGTGTAATTAAGGAGCAGCTCAATGACACTAAGAGTGACTGTGCGTCTGTTTAAATAAAACAACTATTTAGGTATCTTGTCTTATTAAAAGAAAAATCAGTGTACAAGAAATATGTATAGAAGATATTGTATCAAATTTAAGGAAAAAAAACTTGGCTTATACTACGTCACGATTTACGTTCGATCATTGAATCCGAATTATCTTTGATTATCGCAATGTGTATTCGACGATCGGTGAGTTTTATTTTTCATTTGATTTTTTTTTCTTCATTCAAAGAGCGTACCAATTTAATCCTTGGCTTTCCGAACAATACTCTCTGAATAACGCACAGGACTAGGGAAAATATAATGAAAAAACGGTGTGTGTGTTATCACAAGTGAAAATTGCAATGATGCGAGACAATTTAAGGCGGTCGCTTATCACGCTTTTTGTTTGTGATGGAACGACTGTTAAATTGAACTAAAGATTGGAAACCTCGGTTTATTCATCGTACCGCTCTACAAAAACACTCAGAAGTTACTCCCGCAATCATTATTTTTCAATTTTTATTATATATATATTTATATAGGTTTTTTTTTCGTTTGTTTTTTCTTAAATATACGAGAGAGAAAAAGGGAAGGGTTCTCACGGACTTTTTCAAACTCGTTAAAAAAGATGAATACAAATTGTTTACAAGAGTTTGGCTTTGAGTATCTCATAGACCATTTTGTTTCTGAAGTAGGGCATGTCCTGTTGGGTGAAGGTGATTTTTCTATTAGCTGTTATGTATTCGGCGAACATGCAGGAAAATACACCGCAGTCGCTGCCGTTCATTTGTTGTGGTGTCTTCGTGACAGATTCCAATTTCCAACCGCTCGTATCAAAAGGCTTTTTCTTCTTGTCGAGACTCTCGTCCTCTAAATATTTTTGAAGAGCATTGAGGCAGGTCGGATTACTTCCACCCATACTGTCGAAGTAGCGAATGGTTTTGTTGCGAAAATCGATAATCGACATACACCAATGGATTCCAAGGTGAATTGGAACGACGAGAAGATCTTGGGCGAATACATCAACCTTTCGAGTCCAACGTTTGAGGGAGGAGTGTCCACCGGACAATAATTTCGGGTAGAAGAATGTATTCATTGCGTGTACTTTTGGATATTTATCGCTGTTTGTGCCTCTGACGATAAGGAGATTCATATAAAAATTAATAACTTCGTCGTTGAGCCAGTTGAGCCCAGACAACGTGTGAATATCTTTTCGAGTTATGCGAAGACCGAAACTCTCGACGAGAACTTGGTTCGGTGGATTAGGTATAAGAGCTTGTTTTATCTCCAGGAGCATTTGCGGCGTGAGCTCCGGTAGAGCTGCTTCGTCAAGCTCCTCGGTTTCATCGAGCACGGCTTCGCACAGTCGCATTGAACGGGTCAACTGCTCCTCGAGTGCAGCCTCTCTCACGAGTCTGTTGCGCTTTGAAAGCAAACATGTCATACGTTTGAGTTCTTCCACTTCCTTTATCTTTTGCTCACGTCGCTCGTTATATTGGCTCGATATTTTCGGCACGAAATCACGCTTCATGACTGCCTTGGCAGCAAGATTATCGCGAAGCGTATTCGTCTGTATCATATCAGCATAACTCTTCCTCGATGTAGAGGCTTCGTCGCTGCGCAGTGACAAGCTCGTCGACGTCTCCGCCGTTTCTTTCGTCTCTTTCGCTCGTATCGACTCTTTTGGTTCGTCGAGTCGTATCGTTGGTATGACTTTCGTAACGATTGGCGTAGCAACTCTTCCGCTCTGTGTTTTCATCTTCAAAATCGATATTCCATCGTTTTTCGGTCTCGCGCCCAACGACTTTCTTGCTGAAATTATTGAAATTTCCCCATCATTTTTTGTCTCCTTTGGCGTGTACCATTTCACGGGTGTCGATGACACAGGCGTTGCGAATACTTCTCGTCTCTCACGACTCGTCTCGGGCGTACTCTTTATCGGAGTTTTTGAAAGATCTACCAGAGGAGGCGCTTGCCTCCTCTGATTCGGCGCCTCGTATTGAGCTTTCACGCATGGCGGATTAGTGCTCTTTACCGGCAAAAATCGTTGCAACAGTTGACCATATTCTTGTTTCTCTCGGAGTTGATTCGTCTTGGTCAATGTTGAACATTTTGCTTCGAAGCTCGATATTCTCGACATATTATTCATCGTTGAATTAGCGCCTTTCTGTTCCTTCCCATTCATCTGCGCCGCGAAATTCCTACTATAAGTTTGGATATGCTGCTGTTGCTGTTGGCAACCACTTCCAAACTTTCGTTTTGTACAGCTCTTCCCGTTTAAAAGTTCCTTCGAACGAGTCGGTGAATAGTGCAACTGTCCGAGGTATTCAATCTCCTCCTCTTCGTTCTCATCCGCATAGATCGATCTACCTATCCGCGTTCCCACACGATCACAGCAGTGTTTCTTCGGACTCACGACGCTTGTCATATAATCATCGCTGACATCTTCCGCAGGACGCTTGCGTGATTCCTCATCCACCAGCCCAAAAATACGCTTCAAAAAGTCAAATATCATCTTGACCATTTGGAACCATTTCAGCATAATACAAACTGATTAAATCATCCCTCTGACGTCCGCTCAGCAGATATGTAATTTAAACCAGTACCTAGAATTTGTCCAAATACAATAAAATATGGAATTAATTGCCCATTGTTTAATTTGCTTATAGTAAATTTACTTTGAAGGACATTCCTATTGTCGTTCTTTACCTCATGTAGGGAAATTTTTACATCATTTTTTCAGACCCAATACATCACTGGCTATCCCACTAACAAGAAATACCTTTTCTAGTGTAAATTGAAAAAAGAAAAAAAAAACTTCTGGATCTTTAGGTTCAGTTTAGTGGTTGCCGAGCTAAAAATGCTGAAGCATTCTAGCAGAAGTCAATTCTTTTGGCTTACAGGTTACGTACAAAATACATTTATTATAACATAAAAATGAGTTTTTTTGAATGGCCGATCTGATATTTGTAGTTTTACTTATCACAGATAAAATAATTATTTTCAATTTCTGGATATCGATATTTGTTAAAACAAATCATACGTAGCGTACAATGAGAAAAGAATTAAGAAACTTACGTACCGTTCAATCCCAACTGCAACGGAAAGAAGTTTGTTGGAGAATGAAAAAAAATGTTGGTAGCGTGTTTTTAAGAAAAACGACAGATTTATGGTGTGGAACACTGCTCCATTGTCAATGCTGGTGTGTATCCTCAGAATTCGTTGATGTACAAATTTAACCTATAAAATGGAAAGTTCAGGCGCGAGGATCGTGAAATACAGGTACGGCGACTAAAATTGTACGAATTACAGTTGAAAATATGATAAAGTTAAATTGAGCATAAAAAAATAACGATTATCGTTGGTAGGAGCATACGAATTCTGATGATTTGATCTTTACATGACATAATAGCGCGTAATAAATGATGCCTCAATCCATAGCTTCTTTCGATGTACTCACGTATTTTCCTTTAAGCAATTACAATTGTCCAACTGTTTGGTAGGTGTGCGACAGATATCGACGATATAGGAAAACTCGAATTTCTCAGCCGCAATCCATACTCGAAATACGTGTTTAATACAAAGATTTGTGTCGGCTGATTGTATTTATGAAACACAAACAAGTGTCCCGTCCGACCGAAACGGGGTTTTCGTCCTCCGATGTGAAAGTTTCCGCGCTCTCAGCTTTTTGCGCGCCTATAACCTCAATGTTCTTCGTTGCCGGCTCTTTCAGTAGCTCGCTCTACACTCGAATTTGCGGCCAATTACTGAACTAATGCATTTCGGTGGATGACAGACAGGGAGGTTGGTGGGTAGTGGGCAAACGAAAAACGAAGAGAGCGACGACGACGACGAGCGACGTTCCGACGTTGCCGACGACGAGTCGCAACGACGACACGCGCGTATGTTAGTCGTTGTTGTATGCAAAACGAATTACGTTTATAATAATTAGACGCAACGATCAATCAATTGTTAAATAAAATGGAAATCGACGAGGTTACAAAATTGGAACATCTTTCTTTAGTTTCAAAAATATGCACGGAATTGGAAAATCATTTGTCACTCAACGATAAAGATTTAGGTAAGCATTTCATAACCTATCAAAACACGAATATTGCTCTTTTCCCTCCACTCTATTATTTTTGTTGTGTTTCAATCAGCAAAATACTTTGAAAACACATTTATGAAATATTTTCAACTGTAACCCATCCTCGAATTTTCCATCTAGTAATACATTTTTCTCTACATCTTATTTCAGCCGAATTTATAATTCATTTGGCAGAGAAGAACAATAATTTTGAAGACTTCAAAAAAGTGCTTCTGGAAAATGGAGCCGAATTTTCAGTAAGCATTGCATGCTTTTATAACGAAATGAAGAGTATGGAATTTTATCAATAAAGTTATTGATTTTTTTGTTTTCCCCAGGATTCTCTGGTATCCAATCTCCTCAGGATAATACAGCATATGAAGCCAATAAAAAGTTCATCAGGTCAGACTCACGGCAGTGGAAATAAACAAAATGATTTGGCAAACAAATTTCCAGGTTTGGCAATTCCTAACGAAGCCAAAGTGTCAGCGACAGTGGAGGAAAAGGACGAGAATGGTTATGAGGACGCCATGGCATTTCTGGAAGCTTCTGCTCCCTCCTTTTCAAGAAGCAATGCCGAATCTAAAACTGAGAATAAAGTGATAACTGCAGAAGTCGCTGAGAAAAAGGTAGAGAAGAAGCGAAAAAGAAGTAGGTCTCGAGAGAGGAGGAGCAAATCAAGAGACAGGCGAAGCAGATCGAGAGACCGACGAAGCAGATCGAGAGACCGACGGAGCAGATCGAGAAACCGTCGAAGCAGATCAAGGGACAGGCGAAGCAGATCAAGGGAGGCTAAGCACAGTTCACAGAGAAGACACAGATCAGGCTCCCGCGATGGTCACCGGGACAGGAAGCGGCTTAGATCAAGGGAACGTAGGCGTTCGAGATCAAAGAACCGTGATCGTGATCGTAAGCGAGGATCGCGGGATCGAAAGGATTCGAAGTACAGCAACCGAAGTAAAGAGTCTAAAGCAAAATCAAAGTCGCATTCGCCGGAAGATGTTTCGGCCGATCCGGAAGTGGGTAAAATTTACACGGGCAAAGTAGCGAACATAGTGCCGTTCGGCTGTTTCGTTCAATTGGAGGGGCTGCGACGAAGGTGGGAAGGATTGGTGCACATATCGCAGTTACGGCGAGAAGGACGCGTGGCGACGGCGAACGACGTTGTCACGCGAGGACAAAAAGTTTTGGTCAAAGTTCTCAGCGTCGGTGGGCAAAAAGTGTCGTTGAGCATGAAGGACGTTGATCAGGAAAGTGGGAGGGATCTTAATCCCGTTATTTCGATGATCAAGACCGAGGAGGACGAGAAACATTTGCGCAATCCTGACAGACCGACTTCGTTGCTCGATCTCCAGGGAAATGTCGACGAGGATGAAACGTATTCGAGGAAGAGGGTACAGAGATTATCCTCGCCTGAGAAATGGGAGATAAAACAAATGCTTGCCGCCTCGTGTATCGACAGAAGCGAATTGCCAGAATTCGACACGGAAACTGGGATATTGCCTCGGGAGGATGACGAGGAAGAGGACGTGGAGATCGAGCTGGTCGAGGAAGAGCCTCCCTTTTTGCACGGTCATGGAAGAGCCCTCGGGGATTTGAGCCCTGTGAGAATAGTGAAAAATCCAGATGGCTCCCTCGCCCAAGCGGCCATGATGCAGAGTGCCCTGGCCAAAGAGCGGCGAGAGCAAAAAATGTTGCAGAGAGAACAAGAGATGGATTCGGTCCCGACGGGTCTCAACAAAAATTGGATCGACCCCCTCCCCGAAGCCGAGAGTCGTACGCTGGCTTCGAACATGCGAGGAATCGGTCTGCAGACGCAGGATTTGCCGGAGTGGAAGAAGCACGTGATAGGCGGTAAAAAATCTAGCTTTGGTAAGAAAACGAATTTGACGTTGCTGGAACAACGACAGAGCTTGCCGATTTACAAGCTGAGAGACGATTTGGTAAAAGCGGTTACGGACAATCAGATTCTCATCGTTATCGGAGAAACGGGCTCGGGAAAAACCACGCAAATAACGCAGTATTTGGCCGAAGCGGGCTTCACGGCACGCGGTAAAATCGGTTGCACCCAACCGAGAAGAGTCGCCGCGATGTCCGTGGCGAAAAGAGTCGCCGAGGAATTCGGTTGTCGTCTAGGTCAGGAGGTCGGTTATACGATTCGTTTCGAGGATTGCACCGGTCCCGAAACCAACATAAAATACATGACGGACGGTATGTTGCTCAGGGAATGTCTCATGGATCTCGATCTGAAAACTTATTCGGTAATTATGTTGGACGAGGCGCACGAGCGGACGATTCACACGGACGTATTATTCGGACTTCTGAAACAAGCGGTTGGGCGACGCCCTGATCTCAAGTTGATCGTCACGAGCGCCACCCTCGACGCCGTCAAGTTCTCACAGTACTTCTTCGAGGCTCCGATATTCACCATCCCGGGGCGTACTTTCGAGGTCGAGGTCATGTACACGAAAGAACCGGAGACAGACTACCTGGACGCAGCGTTGATCACCGTTATGCAGATACATCTGCGAGAGCCCCCGGGCGATATTCTGCTCTTCCTCACTGGTCAAGAGGAGATTGACACCGCCTGCGAGATCCTCTACGAACGTATGAAGTCTCTCGGTCCCGATGTCCCCGAGCTCATAATCCTGCCGGTTTATTCGGCTCTGCCATCAGAAATGCAGACGAGAATTTTCGAGCCTGCTCCACCGGGATCCCGCAAAGTCGTTATTGCCACCAACATCGCTGAAACTAGTTTGACTATCGACGGTATTTATTACGTCGTTGATCCAGGCTTTGTAAAGCAGAAAGTTTACAACTCTAAAACTGGAATGGACAGTCTGATCGTCACGCCCATTAGCCAAGCCGCCGCGAAACAACGAGCTGGTAGAGCCGGCCGAACGGGACCGGGAAAATGTTACCGGCTTTATACAGAAAGAGCGTACCGAGACGAGATGTTGCCGACACCGGTGCCCGAAATACAACGTACCAATCTCGCCACGACCGTTCTCCAGTTAAAAACAATGGGAATCAACGACCTGTTACATTTCGATTTCATGGACGCGCCTCCCGTCGAGTCTCTCATTATGGCCCTCGAATCACTGCACAGCTTGAGTGCCCTCGATAACGAAGGTTTGCTCACCCGACTCGGTCGAAGAATGGCCGAATTTCCACTCGAGCCAAATTTATCGAAGATGCTTATTATGAGCGTGCATCTTCAATGCTCCGACGAAATATTGACCATCGTCAGCATGCTGTCGGTACAAAACGTTTTTTATAGACCCAAGGACAAGCAAGCCTTGGCTGACCAGAAAAAGGCGAAATTCAATCAGGCCGAAGGCGATCATCTGACCCTCTTAGCTGTTTACAATTCATGGAGAAATAACAAATTCAGTAACGCTTGGTGTTACGAAAATTTCGTTCAAATACGTACGCTCAAACGTGCCCAGGATGTTCGCAAACAACTTCTAGGAATTATGGACAGGTACGAACTCACTCGTCGCAACTTTTAGATCAAAAAGAAATATTCTTATTTTTCGTTTTTTATTGACTCGAGTCTTCTCGTCCAGGCACAAACTCGACGTGGTCTCAGCAGGAAAAAATACCGTGAGAATTCAGAAGGCAGTTTGTTCAGGATTTTTCCGAAATGCGGCGAAGAAAGATCCCCAAGAAGGGTACAGAACACTAGTGGACAGTCAAGTGGTGTACATTCACCCCAGTAGCGCATTGTTCAACAGACAGCCAGAATGGGTAAGTTTTATGAATTTCAGTTACACGAATTCGCTCTATTTTCGACCAGGCTTCTGTATTAATACGAGAAAATTCCTTCACAGGTCATTTATCACGAATTGGTACAAACGACAAAAGAATACATGAGGGAAGTCACCACCATAGATCCAAAATGGCTCGTCGAATTTGCACCAGCCTTCTTCAAATTCAGCGATCCTACGAAACTTAGTAAATTCAAGAAAAATCAACGTCTCGAGCCGTTGTACAATAAATATGAGGAACCAAACGCGTGGCGAATATCAAGAGTTCGACGAAGAAGGAACTAGAAATTTCGTCTTCGAATATTCTTTGTACATATACACTACAAAATGTATAATAAATTCAATCTCGCTTTTCTATTTCATTTTTGTATATTGGCGATATTTCCTTGCTCCTATAAATGTATCAACATTTAGTGCTCTCGTGAGATACAAAATAATCACGACCTTTAGCGAAACTAAAAAGGTGTCGTGGGAGTTTCGATCAACCGGTTGCGAGGAGTGGTCATAACTCTCTGAGACTCTGAAATCTAATTCATTCGAATTGTCCTTGCAATACTGCCAAAGATACAGCAGAACCGCGTCTTTTGGCAATGCCCACGTTTTGACAAAGAGCGAGCCATCGTTAGCAAAACGTATAATTGACTGCCTCCATATACTGCATCGAATCCTTTTACACCATGTGGACCTTGACAACTTGAGAATACTTGAAAAATTTATCAATGACACGAACGTTATTTAAAATGTGAGTTTATTTTTATTATTTTATTTTTTCCTTTAATTTTTACGTCGATGTGCCCTGTATTCAAACACTCAAAAATTAAAATTTTATTTTATTTTTAATTTTTGATAAAGCAGCTCAAGTACCTCGGTTAAATATTTCATCCGGTAAATACTAGCAATAATTAGGCTAAATTAGAAAAAAAAGCTGTGATGAAGATGAAACTGTGATGTAGCGAGGTCTCAAGGTTCAAATTTTTTTCTGTATTTATTTTTCAATAACAAAAAAAACGTGTAGTGGGGGACTGCCGGCGTTCGGCCCAACCAACCTCACAATTCTCATATTTCATATTCATATCGCTTCGTTGTGCGCGAGAAGTGCGAGAAGTAACCTTTGGCGAGACACGTGCGCGTTTATAAAGAAAGATGCCGAAAAGAGGAGCTGACGTTGAGGAATCACGTGCGAAAGTTTGTAAAGTGCAACAGGATATAGCAGAAATAGTACCTGAAAGTGATTCCGGAGAATTGACGTCCGCGTCAGTGCGAGCTGTCCCAGCACTAAAAAAGGATGAGGAAAATAAAGGTAAATGAAAGCTTAGAGTTTGCGAATCCAGACGATTCGCAAAAGCCTTGATTTTTCCTTTCATGTGCACATATCTGTGCATGTATACGGTGTAAACTCTTTTGTTATAATTATAACATGAGTATTTTCTGTCGAAAGTTACATTCTGGCTAAATACAGAACTTTTGTTTCCCAGAGAATGTTGAGAGCTCTCAATCAAGTCCGGGAAAGGTATCAGTCGATCCGGAGATTGTTGACACTCTTGGAATAGAGGTCAACAAAGACAAAGACGAGGCAACAGTTATCGATAAGGACCTCGTAGAGATGTGTCTGCCTTGTAGCGAGACGTGGCTTTAGATATACTATAAGAAAAACTGCTGCTGGTTATATGATGCGAAACGTCGCAGATCTTTGCATGTTTTTATTAAGAGAGTTATATTTTACCCAAAAGTTCGCGTTACCAATATACTTGATGTGAAAGATATTAGAAAATAAGTAAGCTCAAGGCTGTGTCAAGAAAAGTCAAGGATAATAATAAAAGTAGTTTCTATTCTATAAAAATTGTCATTTCTCTAAATTATAACTACATAGTATAATATGAACGAGACGAAATATAATTATTCAATCAAACGAACTTATATCTGTACGTAAAGTTCGATCGTAATTATATGTAGTCTCGTTTGAAGATATTACAATCTTACCCCCTACATACTCATTACATTCATCCTTATCCGTATAAACACAATTATATACAAATCTCTGAAAGATATGAGGTTGGTTGGGCGTACCGGTAAGTTCGTTTGATCATCGGAATAATTTCAAATTGAGCATAGGGAATTTCGGAGAATGAATGAAAGCCAATGTTGCCAACCGAAAAAAAACGAGTTAACCATGACCCCTTGTCGCTCAACAACAACAATCAGCTCAATTGGACCATCGTCGGATTTCATTGTAGCTTCTTCAATGTCATTTTGGGTATTTTGAGACACCTTGAAGAAGAAGACAAGAGGTTGGGGTGGAAGCGATGTAATCTAAAATAAACATTTGGTACGTTCCTAATGACGTTAGTATCTTCGATTCTTTAGGGTTGCCAAAATATGTATTGGAAAAAAAACAAACTCAATTTGTTCTACTCGTATATTAAGACAGGAAAAAATTAATATTTCGGAGCAAACAAACTCGGTGAAAACTTAATCGAAATTAGACGAAGAGAATTGAGAGTAATTGAGTTGAACGTTTTTTACAGCAATCAATTAGTGCGTCTATAGTGAAAAATGGCTACACTTCTCAGTGCATCTTCCACTCCTAAAAGGTTAGCGACAAGGGGTAAACTACTTAAATCTTCCACATTCTCCTTCATTTAATTTCTTCAATCGTTGCAGGGTTGTACAAACTCTCAGCAACAGACAAGGCAGTGTCTACGATTTAGATATTGATATGTTTCTCAAAATTTCAAACTACGAAGACACTGTTAGACAATTGGATATTTATTATGGCATTGGTGAGTTTTAGTGGAAAATCTATTGAAAATCTGATGTTTTTCTTCAATCAAATTAATCACAGTGGCATATAAATTATTTATTTAATTGGATTGATTGTGTTTTTTGGCTCACAGTTAAAAGACAAATTCTGAACCATCAGAGCTGCATCACTGGATTGTTTCCACTAGTATCCAGTAACAAAACAGAGGCCAGTGTGAGAGAAAGTATTTATTGTGCTGCTGCAATATGGAGTCTTTACCAGGCATATAGGTAGCTCGAAAATCAATAATGCATGATTTTTGACTGTTGACTGCTGAAAAAATAAAAAATATTCCATGTATTTCGTAGCAAAAGTTTTAACTTGATCCTTATTCCAGACGAATTGATGATGACAGAGGTAAATCCTACGAGCTTGGACAGTCGGCGATAAAATGTATGCGTGGCATTCTCCAGTGTTGGATCAGGCAATCCAACAGAGTGGAGTTATTCAAACTCAATCAGTGCAATCGTTTTTCACTCCATTGCAAATTCCATTTGGATACCGGTGATGAAATTTACAAGGATGAAGAATATTACCACCTACAAGTGAGTTAAAAAGTTATCTGAAGAACAATAGTCATGAAAAATGTCTGTCATTCAATTGATTATAAAAATGAACTGCGAAACTGCAATGAATTAGTTGTGAAAAATATTTTCAAATAATGCAATGAACAATAAAATTGATGCAGACAACAATCATGGCACCTGCCAGAGATTCCGAGTCATGATAAAAGGATTGAACAAATTTTCAGATCGACGTGGTTTCTCTGTACCTCATATTTTTGGTACAAATGATATCTTCAGGGCTACAAATAATTTACACTCAAGATGAAGTTGCGTTTATCCAAAATCTCGTCTACTACGTAGAACGAGCATATAGAACACCGGATTATGGAATGTGGGAAAGGGGAAGTCGTTACAACGACGGAACGCCAGAGATTCATGCGAGTTCCATTGGCATGGCAAAGAGTGCGTTGGAGGCCATCAACGGATGTAATCTTTTTGGTGAAAAAGGTGCTTCCTGGTCGGTTATCTACGTCGACATCGATGCGCACAATCGTAATCGCAGTATTTTTGAGACCATGCTGCCTCGAGAATCAACTTCAAAGGTATTGAGAAATCTAATTGATAACTGATCGCTTTTTCATAGAGGTGAATTAATCTTAGCGTCGATAATTTCTACAACAATCAAACGAAGGACAAATTTTGTATATTTGCAGAGTGTTGACGTAGCTCTCTTACCGACAATTTCATTTCCTGCTTTCGCGACTCACGAAGAATTCTTGTACAGTGAAACGAAGGCAAATATTGTGCGAAAGTTACGAGGCCACTACGGTTTCAAACGCTTCGCTAGAGACGGTTTCAAAACGGTGATCGAAGATCCGAGCCGACGTTATTATAAATCTGGAGAGATTAAGGATTTTGATAAAATTGAATGCGAGTGGCCGCTCTTCTATATTTACATGATAATTGACGGTGTTTTCAAAACACTTCCGGAGCAAGTCGAAGAGTATCAGCACTTGCTCAGGGCTCGAATTCATAAAGATGCAAATGGGGGTAAGAAATATATGAATCTGCATTTTTTCAATCAACAAAACGAGTTTCTGATTCACGGATGGTACGATGAATGACATTTTCATTTTATCTCCAACAGATCCAATCATCCCCATGTATTTTTATGTCCCGGAAAAAAACTTGGAAGTCGAAAGACACGAGCCGGGCACCACGTTCCGTGTCGCCAGCGCCGAAGGTACAGCTCACAAAACTCATAACGAAACTGAGGGAACCACTCTATATTTGTGGAACCAAGCCATGTTCATTATTGCACAGCTACTCACTGCAGGCCTTTTGCACATCAACGAATTAGATCCTATTAGACGCTATTTACCCTCATATAATAGGCCCCGCAGAGCCGGAAGATATTCCGCTTTTCAAGTAAGTTACTCAAATTTTATATCAGACAAACAAAACTTCGTTTCATTCTTACGCAGTAAGCCCTTAATGAATACTTTGATCAGAATTTTTTTTTAATCATTCTATTCCTGTTGTATATGCTATTCAAAAATTTAGTTTTTTATTTTCTACTACTCCGTTCCTACAATCAGCTTAGTTTCTAGGAAAACAAAAATAAAATTCAAAAATAAGTGCAACACCCGACCAGTGATTGTTCCAAACTTTCATTGTGACGGAGAATAGTTCACCATGCCGATAAATGTTTAGTTTTCACCTTTCCAACGTGATAACAAAACGAAAAATATGTTTATATCACGCGGTACGTAAATGGACGCTTTTGCGTACGCTTCGCGTAAACCCCCATTTCCGCACCTCGTAATATAAAATTTCGTATAACACGCGTACGAAAAACTTTTTCTGACTCGTGTGATTGCAGTCCTCGCCTTCGGCTCGGCCTGCAAACTCACACTCGTCAGAAAAAGATTTTTCGTCCTAGTGTTATAATGTACTATTTCTTTAGAGATTTTCATTTTAGAATTTGTCATCATTTTTATCACAGTCCTGATTTTTGAGTCCCATTATGCATAAGTCCCATAAGTCTCATCATGCCTGAAGTGCACATGAATTTTGAGTACTACAAAAAATGTTGGGCTCTATAGAGAAATAAAAATTTACGAAATATTTGGCTGGAAAACCATGGAGTTTTCGGATTTTAACTTTTTTCTGCATTCGATATTTATAGTTACTAACAATATGAAATTTACAGTATTTATCTAGTTTTTTTTCTGGTATCCTATGCAGGCCAAACCCAGCATCGTAAGTAAATTATGGTTTATGCTCGTTGCATCGTCCGAATTCTGAACTGTCACTCCGATGTGTAATTGCAACAATCATCCTATGACTAAACTATAGCTTAACAAATTTGTTCTTCAAGAGTGCTGTAGACATTTTTTTCACATGAAAAATGAAATAGTTTGGTCACAGCTGATCTCTAAAACAAATATCATTTTCTTCATCGTTTATATTGA
Organism: Venturia canescens; assembly: GCF_019457755.1. Classification (NCBI taxonomy): domain Eukaryota; kingdom Metazoa; phylum Arthropoda; class Insecta; order Hymenoptera; family Ichneumonidae; genus Venturia; species Venturia canescens. The sequence goes on from NC_057425.1 coordinate 9,510,581, forward strand.
GTTTCTTTTCATTTGACTATTTTTTAATAATTTTTATGCTTAGTTGATGGATTTTTGATAAAGAATCTTTTACTAGATGTAAATAACAAATGCAACGTGTCTTCTGTTTGTAACACGAGTAAAAAAATCATAAGGTCGATTCACGTGAAAATAGCACATGCAAAAACGTCTCCTAACAGACTTTATGATCGATTTCACTACCCTGGTTTAATTAACAGCGACCTTAATGGCATTAGTGGTCGATAATGCACGTTGATCTCGCCCATTTCTGTAATTGCGCACATGAACTGATGAATATTTTATCTTATTCTGCGTTTTAATATCGTAATATGAATGTGTGTAGCTGTGTAGAAATTGCATGAGTAGAGTGCAGATGGAAGTTTATCCAAAGTGGAGCAGGTCAAACGAAAATTTGAACGGTTTCAGGGAACGCATACGGATCTCGTGGTGCAAATTGTTTTGATTGCGGAATCGATGAGGCTCCAGGCGATGATGGCGACTTATGGAATTCAAACGCAAACTCCCCACGAAGTTGAGCCAGTTCAAATTTTGTCCTCGATACAATTGGTGAAAGTTTATCAAAAGTTGGGAGTCAACAGCAAGTTAAATCTTCAGGGCAGGCCTGCCAGACCTATTGGTTCATTGGGTACGAGCAAAGTGAGTTTTCTTCGAGTCTTTATTGGCAATAAAAAAGGATTATTGGCATTCGTTTGAATATTTTTGCTTCATAGGTGTACCGAGTCTGTGGCATGACAGTTCTCTGTTATCCGCTGATTTTCGAAGTTTCTCAATTCTATTTGTACCGTGACATGGCCCTGTTGATCGACGACATAAAAACGGAGCTGAAATTCGTTGGGAAATACTGGAGACTGTCCGGTCGACCAACCGTTTGCCTCTTAATAAGAGAGGAACACATGAGAGATCCTCAATTCAAAGAGATGCTGGACCTTCTTGCGATGTTGAAGAAAGGGTATTGCGACGGTACCAAAGTCCGAATTGGTCGTCTTCAGAATTTAATATCGTCGTCTTGTATCGGTAATTGAGCACTATTTCTCGGAAGAATTGTTTCCCAATCGAGTTGTACGTAGTTTATGGTTCTCACGGGATCTTCATTTTTTCAGAACATCTCGATTTCGTTAGCACTATAGAAACGGATCTTGAGTTGAAACAATTCAAGCAACTGGAACACGACTACATCGGCTATCAGAGTTTGACCGACGTGCCGAGAACTCTTACTTACACCGAGGACGTAATTGACAATGCGGTGAGTTCCGACCGCCCCCTTTGCTGCTGCAATAAATTTTATGAAATACAATCGTTTTCAGAAATTTTCCAACGAACCAACCCACGGTATTTTGGACGAGATTCGCCGAACCGAGGGTCTTTACTCGAAATGTCAACTGTACGGTATTCTCATGAAACGGGAAGGCATCAATTACGAAGTTAATGGGACGACGGGTAATTTCGTTCTACGTTTTCAATCCAGTATTCACTCGATCGATACCGTACGTTCCGGCTAATAATCACTTGTATTTCAGTCGGTGATCATCTTCGAGCTTTGTATCAACGCGCCGGTGACCTCAGATATTGGATGGCAGTTCGTTATTGCAGTAGTTTACTGAATCACACTGTTGATAGTATTAGCCCTTTTATTACGGGAGTTCTAGTCAAAGGAAAACAGGTACCGATTCCCACTATTTGCTCTACAAGTTTTAAGGACTGAGTAATATGAATGAGTTTTTTATTTTGCAGTTGTTAAACTCTGCGATTGATAAATGGATAATTAATTGATCAATGATTCACTTTTTTGCTTTAAAGCAAATTTGTACCTTTATTCATTTGGATTGTTCCAGATTACCGTTGGAGTGATCGGACACGAAGAAACGGTTTTTGACAAGCCCATGACTCCAGCGGAAATACAATCCGTAATGTACTCAACGATTCAACCTCACAATGTCGTGCAAGCAGTGCTGCAGCAAGAAGTTTTGCTCTATTGCGGTCGTTTGATCGGCACGAATCCCGACATGTTCAAGGGAATCCTTAAAATTCGGATCGGGTAAACTTTTTATCATTTTTCTTTCACGAGATTCTCCATTTCGACAGAAAAAAAAAATGTGTGACGATTCCGGGATTGCAGGTGGGTCCTGGAAGCAATGAGACTTTATCTGGAAATGTCTGTCGAAAATCCAAAGCCAATTGAAAATTACAGCCCGTTCGAGATTAGGAAGATACTCATCAAAGTCTTGACAGTCAAAGATTGGGAATCTTCAGAAAAGTGAGTGTCGGTTCGAGTCATCGTTTTTATCCAGGTTTGCCAACGCGTCAACTCAATCGCCTTTTTTATCTCGCAGTTTGACGGTCATTAGTAGAAGAAAAATTGAGGGCAGCTTGTGTCGTGTACCCGCCCGTTTTTACAACCAAGTCTGGGAAGTCCTGATGCGTTGTCCCGAGGGCATTTGCGTCAATGGACGAGAGTTGCCTCAGCAACCGACTCTCTCGAACATGACTCGATCGGAGCTGACTTTTGCCCTTTTAGTGGAAACAATTTTGCATCACATAAGCAAACCGGAATACAGACAAATCATCGTCGAGGTAAATGAATTTTTAGAAATAAATTTACATATTTTTATTCACCTTACAACGTGAGCGTTTGCCAGAAAGTTAGAGTAACTTTTTTCCATGTTCATTATCAATCACTTTCAACCTCGTTAAAGCTTCTCAACATAGTCGCAACGATTCTTCTTCGAAATCCGGAGTTGAGTTTTAACCGACAACTGGACTTGAACAAGCTCGTCGAAGATGCAGTGATAATGTACTGTAAAGACACCAACGCCGAAAAACCGGACGACATGGAGCCCTTCTTCGCCGCCCACTATTCCGTAACTACCGGATATCTCGCGAGAGCTGTCGTCAACAATGTTTTAACCGGGGGTTGCGTCACAACGATGTTCGACGTGAATCACAGCGTTGAATCCACAGAAATGTGCCATATTACGTAAAAGTTAGGCCGAGATGATTCATAGACCTTTTTCTCTTGTCACGTTCTTCAGGAGCTATAAGCTTCACGTCGAAAATCATAGGCGAAACAAAATATTTGCCATTATTTGTGCACAAGTAAAAAGGTCCATTAGACTCTGAATAGAAGCGTTTGTACTATTTACAACGGAAGTACATTAAATTGTAAATACGAATGAAATATCGCGTGAATTATATTTTTATGAAAAATTTTGTCTTTTCTGACGAGTGTTGAGTTGAATAAAAATATTCTATAATTGTTTTTTTTTTCTTTACATTTGACGATGAAACGTTTTTTTGACGAGAACTCTCGTTACCGCTTCGCAAAATTTGTATCCATGGCTCGTCCTGATCTCTGAATATTATTGATATTTGCTCGGATTCTTGACTCAATCGTGCCGACTTCCGCCGCAGCAGCCAGTTGTTTCCTGAAAAATACGATGGAGGTGTTTATTTCATGAAACACTTACGAGCTCATAGTTGGATCTTTGTCTTTGTTACCTGATAAAGTCTTTGTTGTAGGTTTTATCCGGTTGCTCCTTTTTCTCTTGTTCCCGATAACGCTTGACGTTTGTCTCGCGTTCTCGATCGCGCCAAGAGGCATTCTCCATCATTTCGCGTCGTCGTTTTTCTTTCTCCTCTTCCGTCAGATGCTGCCTCTTGGGAGGAATCCATCGTTTCTCTTCTTTTTTTTCTTTCATCTCGGATTTCGAAGGTCTTGACGATCTGGGTTTCGACACGTTTTCTATCCTTGTACGATCGGCCCTCTGTTGAAAAATAAAACAATTGCAATTATTGGAGAATGAATAATTCAAAGACTGCATTGTAATCACTGTCATTACTATTATTACAGATTATGGGCTCGAATTAGGAAACAAGATCGTTCGAAAAAAGGGAAAAATAATCGTCAGTTGAAACTTACGTACCATTAAGCCAAACTCAACCTTGGGTGAACTTTTCGTTTTTTTTTCGTCATCTGAATCTTTCGTATCCCTTGAAGAAACATCGTGTTTTCTGCGCGGACTCCTATCGTGATTTTCAGATCTGTTTCGTATCTCTCGACTCTTGTTTTTGTAGTCTGATCGCTCCCGGCTTCTTTCTCGATCTTCATTTTTACGTCTTTTTTTCGGGCTATCTTCATCCTCCTCGTGAACGTCGCTCGCGTCGCTGTTCCGCCGCTTCTTGTTGTTTTTGTATTTGCTTGGCTTTGTACGTTCGTGACTCGTGCTTCGGTCGCTCTGTTTCTTTTTGCATTCTTTCTTTCGCGTTTCACGTTCGCCTCCATTATCGTTTCTTTTGTGTTTCACGTTTCGATGTTTTTTTTCTTCGCGTTCAGATTCCTCTTCAGAACTCTCACTACTGCTGCTACTGCTTTCTTTTCTATTGGCGCGCTTCTTTTTTTCCTTTTTCAATCTTTTCATTGATTTTATTAAATAATCTTCGTTGATTTTACCCTTGAGTTTTTTGTACTTTTGTGCCAACAAATTATCAAGGTCGGCTGCACTGTCTTCACTTTCAGAGCTCGATTTCGAACGATTCTTTTTTTTCTGTTTTTTACTCCGTTTCTCGCGTTTGTCCTTCTTTGATTGTTGATCGAGCTGAAAATTATTTCATAACGGATAAATTAATCATGTTGATTTAGAACAGAAACGATTGTAAAGAGAACTGAAACATAAATATTGTACGAATTACCAATTCTCTGAGTTGTTTCAATCTCACAGGATTTTTCAACAGTTGACTTTTTGTCTCCATCTCTTTTTTCTTTATGGCATAAAGAGGATCTTCTTGCAATTTTCTTGCCAAGTCCACTTGCTCTGAGCCAGAGAAAAATCTCAACGATGGTGGAATGCATTCTGGAAGTTGATGAAAATTGAAAGTAAGAGAAGAGTTGAAAATATAACAAGTTCTGAAATTTTCAATAACAGTTGACTTTTTTCTGATAAATAAGAATAAGGTTTTACCGTATTCAACATGATTTTTAGGTGCTCTATTCAGCTCTCCATCTTTTTCAGCTTGAACCATTTTCTCAAAAGGTTTGTCAATGGGTTTTCCAAGCAAATAATCTTCTCGATTGACCATTTGGTTTGGTCCCTTGTACATCCAATCGAGTTTCTTGTCTTCTTTCTTCTCTATGACTCCTTGGTCCATAGCGTACTTTGTCATATCTTCTTTGTCCTTTTCCATTTCAATTTCCCTTTTCAATTCTGCTATTCTTTTTTTTTCCTGATGGTCTTGCTGCTCTGCTTTCCACACCTTCTCCATGTTTTTCATGGTCGAAGGATGCCATGATTTCTTCAGATTCTAAAAACAAAATATTCTCAAGTTTCTTTTATTCAACAAATTTTCAACTGTCCGTTGATTTTCAGACACTTGGAATAAACATATTGGTGCTAAGGTGACTGGATTAGATTCAAACATTGAAACAAAGAATAATCGATAATCAGGTCAAGTTCGATTCTTGAAACAATATAAACAAGTATTAAGAAATAGTCACAAAATAAAGGAATAAAGTTATCACCCAATTTCATTCTAAATTGAAGGTTATGCTTACCAAATCTCCACCACCCATAATGTTCAACGTATGTAATCGATGTATTTGGATAGAGAAAAAGAAATCACTATTCAGCACGTTTCTTGTTCGCTCACAACTAATATATTCAAAAATAAATAAATGATATCTTTTTTTCGAAAAAAATAATTCATCAGCTGTGTGTTGACATGAGAAAAACTTAAAGTAAAGAAAGCTCCCAAGAGAGCTCGCTGAACGATTTTTTTTTCGCGCCCTCTAGCGGTTGAGGACAGTTGAGGTTATTGTATGTTTATTTGCGAATATGCGAAACTCTACAGAGTCTCTTGATTTCGTGAGTGTGTTTTCATTAGCATCGCGAGTACATCGAACGTCATGGTGAATGCTCTGAAGGGAATACTCGTTGAATGGTATTACTAAATGATTAAATAATAGTAAATGCGAAGTTATACTAATTATTGATCGAGTTCCGATCCCGATTTTAGGTTAGGTCATTATTTTTTTCTTCATTCGATGTAGTCAAGATCCGAGGGTATGTTGAACTGTTTATTGAGGTTATCTTCACTGATGTCAAATTTTTTTTTGCACCACGTCTGAATCGCGAATATATTGTCCGTCCACACGTTCACCGCGTCTTTGTACAACTGAAAAACAAATTTGAGGTTACATAGAGACAATGCCAATTTTCTAAGTAATAAATACTCACCAAAGCTTTATCTTCAATTTGTGCTATCACTTCAGGATCCGAGTCACTGAATTTGACTATTTGTTTCTTCAAATTCTCTTCCTGCTCTCTCAGCTCTTCAATTTCTTTCAAGACAGCTCGCCGTTCTTCCGTATCTTCTTTATCTGCCTGTTGAAAAATTGATGTACTTAGAAAATAAATATTTTATACTTTCATGGATATAATTTTGTCACCAAAGATGACAATTAACAATCCACAACCTCTTCGTTTTTTACATCTTCTTTAAGCTTATCCAGTCTGAACTCTGCTTCTACTATAGCTTTATTAGATTGAGCAACTTTTTGAGCTATGGCCGTTGTATTACCACTGCAATAAAAATTCAACATTTATAACAACGAAAAGGAGAAGGATCATGTAAGCTTAAAAATTTCCAAGTATATAGTCATACCCAAGAAATGCCCAATAGTAAGTCGAAGTTCCTATTTTATCGCTAGTAACAAGCCCATCATCCACCAGAGCTTGGAGTACATCTTTTACCGATTGAAGCACAATTCCTTTCTCTTTCGGAGCTATTTTTTCTAATTCTTTCAGATTGAAGAATTCTTTTTTTTCATAAAAAATTTGCAGCATCCGTTGTCGTTTCTCATCCAAAGAAACACCTTTTCTCTTAGACATTGTGTAGTGCGATATCTGTCCATACAAATAAAAATTTTTATATTCGTATTGGAGTTTATCTCTGTATAATTTCCTATGAATCGAAAGGGAATGTAGGAAATTTAAGATGAAATCTGAATATCTTGATTTTGTTATCTATAGCAAATGTTTTTCTAATTCATGCTATGAATGAATTGATTATTATTTCTACAGCGACGCTGCTATGAAACAGTTCCTGCTCCATCTTGACGAGACAGAGGGACTAGGCAAAAAATTCATTATTCAAGATTTGGACGACAAGCATTTGTTTATATCAAGTGATATTCTGGAGACTCTGCAGGCAAAAGTTGACGACTTGATGGATCAAATTGCATTCCCATTGGCAGAAAAAGGTGTTTAAGTAATAGAAATTCATTAATTCAACAAGAGAAAAATGGCGGCTAGGGAGTCTGGAAGAATAAAGGATGCGAATCAGAAACGAGTTCTGGATGATGCAGCGAGAAGGCGAAGACAGAAAAAGGCTCTTGAAGCTTTGGAGCAGGATAATTTCCATGATGATCCGCATGCTGATTTGGGTAATGAACAAAATAATTTGCCAGCTCGTTTACATTGAATTTCGTTTGAATACAAAAACATGGTGGAAATTGTTAACATAAAAACTTTGCATTTTTAGTCATGAGCAAAAAAGTTCCAAAGTTTCAAGAATCTTTGGATGGTAGAGGAGCCGCTAGGAAAAAAAAGACACGTTCAGCCGAGTACTACAAGCAACGTTTTCGTAAAACATTTGCCCAATTAGTGGAGGAGGACCTCAATACAAATCCCAATCCCCCTAATTATTCTAGCGCCCAAGCACCGCCTTCAAAATTCCCAGAACGTAATTTCTGTGCAGTTTGTGGATTTCCCAGTAATTATACATGTACAGCGTGTGGTGCTAGATACTGTTGTACCAAGTGTTTGGGTACGCATCAAGATACAAGATGCCTCAAATGGACTGCTTAAAAACATCACCGATATTTATTTCTCTTGATTCTTAAATGAGAACTGATAAATATAAAACAAATGGTAGCAGCTGACAGGATATCAGCTGAAGAATGGATGCCAATTGTTCAGTTTCAAACACGGTACTTCGTATATGTATAATTTTATGTGATTATCAATAAATCATCAAATAAGTTCATAATATTTTTGTACCATGAAAAAAATAAAGTTCATCATCTTGACAATAATATTTGACACATGGTTTGGGTCTATGCATTTCTATAGATTTTCAAGTTCGTGAGATTCGAGTAATAAATTAATGAGATAAGAATTATGGCCTGTTTTATCAGAATGTTTCTTATCAGGGAATTTGTAAGATTTGTACGGGAAAGTCGTTAAACTTCATTAGAGTATCTCGTCGATCCATGACACACGAACATTCGTAAATATAAACGTTGACAGAAACATCGCATTGGAAACGAAATTGAAAGAAACTAAGGTATTTATCTATTTTGGCAGTTACGAATCCCGAAGATTAAATAATTGGCTCGTGAAATTGTGAAAACTTACAACCTACCTGTTGCGCACGTTAAAATCAAAACAATGTGTCTTCAGTCCGCGTAATGTGAAATATTGAATAGGGGTGATAGGGGACAGTGAAATTTGTCATTTGTTTGTAGATGGCACCACTCGTCAGCCCCAACAAGTGGTGCCACTTGTCGGAATCTGTTCACAACTTTGTCTCAAGTTGAAAATGTCTCCTGGTTTTGTTTATATTTTATATCTATACGTACGTATACACATATCCACTATATACAAAACATTCCGAGCCGCATTATTGCGGATGTAGTCATCATTAACATTGATCCCCGTTCGATGATGATACAAAGCGGCTTTTAATAGTCGTAAAGTACATAATACGCGCAATCCTCTTTTTCATTTCAAATTATAAATAACAGTCGTATGTCATCACTAGAGAGGTGAAGTGGTTGCAATAGTGTAGCACGCACAGTGTTAACCTCAAAGCGAATGCTTCGAGTGTTTCAAACAATAGTCGTTCTTGCTCGTACAGTGGTGTGAAAGAAAAATGTGGCGATGATTGAAGGATATCTTTTGGAAATAAACACTCGTGCATTTTTAAAATTGCGTGCTCATTTGAAATCGTAGCCAAATTGTATTTTTTAAGGTGCTAAGATTATCTACTCGTAACGTCGGTATTCGAAATTCTCGATCACTTCCGGTTGCATGATAACCATGGAAACTGAGAAGAGTTGCAACAAAATAGGGTCATCGCATTCGGTTGATGAATCGGATGCGTGCGCAACCGAAGAAGACGAATATCCGGCTGGGACTACAAAATTCGAGTGTCAGGTCGCCGGGCATCCGTTCGATCCAGAAAAAAATAAAATTGGTAAGTATCTATATACACATACGAGCGAGATATAAATTTGAAGAAATTTCACGAGCTCATTGAACAACAATTTAGGAATGCTGAAAGGTGAAAACGGCCAAGTATTGAAATCATGCGAGAAGCCCGTCCTCCACGAGAGAGAAATCGCTTTTTACGAAGCAATTAAAAATTCGGATGATCCAATTTACAAGGAATTAGCGACATTCACACCAAAGTACATGGGAACAATGGAATCCGTTTACAAAAACCGACGTAAGTACTTTGATTTGTGTCGAAAAATCTTAAAATTCGTAATAAAATTTGAATCTTTTAAATTGTCAGCCATCAAATTCATCGTTCTGAAGGATTTGACGGAAGGAATGACAGAGCCATGCGTGATGGACATAAAAATAGGTGAACGCACGTGGGATCCGCTCGCGGGTCCGGATAAACGAGCGGCCGACGATCGGAAGTACACAGCTTCGAAAAAAGCCTACGGTTTTTGCATACCTGGTTTCCAGGTGTACGATCTCGAGAGTGGAAAATTACGGAGATTCAACAAAGTTTACATGAAAAAATTGGACGCCCAGGGTGTCCTGGACGGTGAGAACAATGAAATGAAAGTAGATTAGCACATTGGATATAAAATAAATTGGAAACTAATGCGAATTGTTGCAGCTCTCAAGGTATTTCTCAACGCGTCGACGGGGGAAAAATCGCCGAATCGTCAGCTGGTAGTGAATTTACTATCTCATCTGTGGAAGATTCTCGCATTTTTTCGGACGCAAAAAAAATTGCGATTTTACGCGAGTTCGTTGTTGATAGTTTACGATGCGAAGCGGTTGCGTGGTTTGGTGCGAGCGGGTACGAGCATAAATAACGCCGCGTGTGTTATTGATACACGGAGAAGAACGTTGCAGTCGTGCGAGTCCTCCGGATTATCCGGGTATTCGAGGAGCAACGGTCCGGCAGAATTCGAAAAATCAGCCAGAAGTTTGTCCCCATCAATTTCGAGCGGTCGATCCTCGGTGGGTGGAACGATGGCGAAAAGCAATCGTGTGCGCGCGATCGATCGGCTCAACAGACTGAAAAGAAGCGCGAGTTTAAGCGGCTGCGATTTTACGAATAACTCGCCGAATGCGAGCGGCCAACAAGCCGACACAAAAATTGAGCGGAGCGGCTCTTTCGGGCGAGGACTCGACGAAAAATTCAGCCCTCTGTGTCGCACTCACTCCTACACGAATAATTACGACCGTGACATTCTCGAAATCAAAGAGGATTACGCGGCATTGCTCGAAAAGTTGACCGGTAAATCTAGGCAAGGACTCAACTGGGTTCGCGTTAACATGATCGATTTCACTCACGTATTTGACGCAGAGGACGACAGCGTTGACACTAATTATCTCCGGGGTATCGAGAATCTTATCAAAATATTGGAGAATTTTTTAGCTTGAGAAATTTTATCCGAAACGCGTCGCCCTTCGGGAATGTGAAAACCTTTATTTTTTCTGCCTTTTCAGAGAAAGTCAAATCTCTATTACGCCACACGTTGCCAGATTCTTAAATTATTATTCATTAGTCCAGTCATCCGATCGACGTTTCTATTTTCACGGGCAGTATTATTATTCAAAGTCTTTATTATGATAATTCCGAACATGCGATTAATCGAAACGAGGCTTAAAGTTTATGCCAAAATGTGTAATCCGAGTAGGATAAATTTTTCGTAGTTTTTACAAACTTATAATCATTGATAGGAATTTAAAATAGTTCAATTTTTCATTGAACTTTACACGCACTTACGAATCTTTTTAGTAGATTGTTATCATGCAAAATAACTCAAACATCCTTCGATAAATGATGTTTGTGAAGAATAATTCAATAACAGTACCTGTACATAATAAATGCAAGAAAAACTCGTCGAATTAATCGTGTTATTGAATAATATTTTATTCGCCATTCACTTATTAAACAGTATTTTTTTTCTTGTTTTTTTTTTTTTTTATACATTGTTTCGGGCGACAAACACGCGAAAGCCCGAGACGCTTTTTCGGGGTTGGCGCGCGCGTAATCAACGGACAATAATCATCAATAATTTCCTTAAATAATTTCTCCGTAACATTAATAATTAATATATCGATTGCTTACGACCGCCTAGTACTTGTTCTTTTTATTATTCTCCTTCAATTTGCAACTATTATTGAATATTCATTTAAAAATTTCTCTTACGTCATTCTTTGTCGTCGCGTGTGGCACATCGTATTTTATTTTCTACTAAAAAAAAAAAAAATAATAATAATGAAAATGTATCATCGGTATGTTTAAACATAGCTTCAGTTGAAAAGTGTAATTCAATGTTAATTTGACGTTTTATTAACAAAATTGACGTTGAAAATCATGATATTTTAGTACCAACAAAAATACCATTGTTCTCACGTGTTCGATTGATGTTATCGGAGGAATAAAAAGTCGGTGGAAAATCGATTGAGAATTAACAAAGCCGATGAGCACACCCACACACTCCGGGGTTCGGATAAAGCCGAGCTACGCTGCTACGGCGAGAACGGTCGTGTCGTATGTGCAGAGAGGAGAAGTGAATGGAAACGAAAAAAAGAAGAAAAAAATAAACGAAGTCAAATAAATAAAACACTCGGGCGAGAGCCGTGGACGCGGACAGCGCGGGTCCGAGAGTGCACTCGATGGGAATTGGCTCTCCTTGTTATTTAATTTATTCACTTGGATGGCAGAAGGCATGATGGTCCACGTGAATATACTGTTTACCATCGGGGTGAATTAAATCATCCACGCTGTTTGAATACATCGAGCCCATGTATACAATATACGAGTACACGCATTTCCGCTCGCTGCTCCCGAACAATCTCCAAATTATTAACAAAATTACTTCATTCCATTGATCAACGATTATAATTATCGCTCTTTGATTACATTACAATACGAGCTGCCGAGCTTCATTTAACGCTATATATTACAGCTGCCTTCGGACAGAAACATTCAATATGCATCAATATATCGAATGTTTCATAGTCGAGTTATAGATTTTCCATCTCCTATACATACATTCACAACTACGGTACCATCCGTCCGAATAATTTCTAATAATTCTCCAAAATCGCCATCACAAACCGTTCAACGATATACTACAATAATTTTTTGTGTTTTTTTTTTTTTTTTATTTTTTATTCTTTTCTATTATTCTTCCGATCTGTCATCACGTTGAATTTATATTTGTTTTTTCTTCTTTTCAGTTACGTGTGTGTATGTGCATGCGTTACATTTCATTTTATTACCTTTTTTTCATTCTTTCTTCGTTTTTTTTTTATTTATTTATTATTTTTTTTTTTTTTTTTTTTTTAATAATCACAGACGTCCGCCAAACGTAGTAGGCTTGAAAACTAACGTTACGTAAAAGCTTAAATATCTAAAGGGACAAACGAAGGAGAAAACTGCGAGAGAAAGTGATACCGAAAGTAAATATTATAATAATTTAGTTTTTTTTTTTTCTCGAAAGCACTTTTTTAATAATCAAACCACTTGTTCATGGACTGTCATTTGTTTTGGGTTTTTTTAGCGCGGTTCCTCGCGACACGAATTCGAGGATGAAGGAGTAATCTTTCGATAGATTTTTACGTGTGCCGGAACGGGTTTACCCATTTTAATCCCCGTTTTTATGCTTCTGGCAAATCCCTCCGTTTTACGGAGCATCACGAAATCGATTAATTATTGATCGACTCGCCCCCTCTCTCTTCTCACTTTCGTTCACAAATAAATGGCCACATGATCGTCATTTTTTTTACAGACAATAAAAACAATAACATGCATTTCCGAGGTCCCGCCTCCCTCGATCTAAATTCGTTAGGCTCGAAAAATAATTTTACGCATCATCGTCGACACGTGAATTAATGAATAATATTTATCATACATTGTTTGTCTGTGTGTGTGTGTGTGTGTGTTTGTCATTTTTTTTTCTTCACTGGTTGATTATACTCTTCGGAATGAGCCAATCGTAATATTGCCAATCACCGGATCGTTTCGACAAGGAGCTTAGAGAGCAAAGAACAAACAATTTTGAAGAAATGAATATTAATAATTGAATAATCGGGGAGTTGTGCATCGTCGCGCAGACTTTCAGGCCGGATTTGCGAATTATTTGGCGAAGGCGAAGAAAGCGTAGATCTCGGGTTCGCTGACCTCGAGCAATCGGTAGCCTAACATGGCCCAACGATATACACTGCTCATCAACGCATCTCGCAACATCATTTTATCATGATCTTCACAAACAAATCATTATTTAAACACCATCGTTGATTGAGGCCTCGAACCGTCGTGACTTCGCTTCTCACAGTCCCATAATTCTTCAAAAATCTCTGCTTCTTTTTTCTTTTGTTATTTTTCTTCTTCTCTTATCGCTAGGTTCGTTTAGTTCAATATATAATAATAATAATAATAATAATAATAATAATAATATTTTATAATTGTATAATATATAAATACAGCACGCATTCCCTATGTACAATCTTTTAACTTTTCTCCTTTCGTTCTCTCGCTTCAACGTATTTTCTTCCTCCTTCACGTACTCCCGCTCTCTCAATCTCTCTCTCTCATTCGATTACGCTTTAACTCTGACTTACTCTCTCGCTCTGTTTCGCTTCTGCCTCTCCCTCTCTCTCGGTCCGTGGATTTAGCACCGCGCCTTTGGATTCTCGACGACAAATGGTGCGATTCAGATTTGCTAAATTTGTGTCGACGTATCCGAGCACTTTTCACTTACTTCCGCAATTAGATTTACAGCAATTAATTTAATTAAGGACTCTCGTGAGGGAATTCTGCAAGCGTTTTCTGCTTTTCACGTTATTCTTTTTGTTTTTTTTCAAGCCAGCTCTCGAATAAAAATGATATAAAATGTGGAATAGGACAAAATGAAATAACGAAAAAAGAAAACGAAAAAAGGAAAAAAAAAAAAAACCAGCACATGGCATCTGAATGACTGGAAATGAGGACTGAACCGAAGAACCTGACTGGCGAGGTCACGCACCCGAATTTCGCGAGCGGATCTTAGTTTGCAAAACGTCCCACGTGTCGTGCGAGATCGCCGCGCGAGCAACGAGAGCAAAAAAGAGCGAGCTCAACAGGCAAAGAGAGCGAGAAACGATTAGAGCTATTACACGCCCAATATCCTCATCCGACAAAGAGAATCTTGTGGCCAGCGCGACGAGTCAATTTCGCGTGGGGCAATTGGCTGCTCGATTAAAACTTCAAATTTCAAACGATCACGCGCAATTGAAAGAGACCCGCGTGTCCACATTATTCTCTTTCTCATTCTTACGAGAGCCTCGAATTGAGAGACTCGAGTCTCGTTAAAATACCCACGTATATTCTCACAGAGTGTCCTTCTCCATCGAAATTGTTGCGTCTCTCTTTCCCATCTCTCTCCTCCTTCTCTTGTCACCATTTCAACAAATTACAAAAGTCACGCGTTCCGACTGATCTATGATGCGATTCATTATCCTTCGTCACGCTCTCGAATGCTGGTAGTAACGAAAACAGAGAAAAAAGAAAATAAACGAAAAGGATAAAAGTTTGCAATAATTCCCACACACTCCGATACCAACATCCACGGACTCCTTACCGAAGCTACAACTCCTTTCGTACATCCAAATGAACGCGCGGTTCGCAGCGGTATAAAAAAGAAAGAAAATTCTCTTTTGTCGTAACGTACAAAATTTTGAGATAGCTACGTATTAATCGATAGGAAACTAATTCATTTAGTTGGATATCAAAGAAACCTTTCACGATTCTCACAATCTCAGAGTTCGACTGTTTGCACGACTGTGGCTAGAGTGTGCCAGCTGAAAAATTGCGTGACTGCAACGACGCCGATGGCTCAGCTCATTTCGAGCCAAAAGTTTATATAAAAAGAAGAAAGCCGTTGATTCGTAGCTACCTCAATAACAGTCGGCTACATTAATATGGCCCATCAAAAAATAATACGAAGACACTACAAATGAGATTAAAAATCTCGTTGGAATCGGAATTTTCACGTACTCGCACGTACAGTTCTATACATTCGTTATATAATCTTCGTAATACGCTAGCGACCACGAGGGTCGCGGCCAATCGTCGTTTCGTTTTCTCTCTCTCTCTCTCGAAAGGCACAAATTTTTAAAATTATATTAAAATGAGAGAAAAAAGGACGTTAAATAGTAGAAAAAGATAGGCGTATAAACGTAAATAATTGTGGAGAAACGGACTGATTGTATAAACGAGGAGAGATGAGAGCGAAAGAGTAGGACAGAGAAGGGTAAAGGAGTGGAAATTAGTAAATTGAGAGGAGCGTGGTCGACCGGGGGTCTCGTCACGCTGGAAGAAAAACGGAGTTCGAGACCGGAAACGTAATAAGGTATGCTGGTCTGTGGCACATGTACAGGAATTACACAGAAGAAAGTCGAGAAAGGGGGGCGAGCGATGAAAAAAGAGAATACATTTGCAAGTAGAAAAAAATATAATAAAAATGAGTGAAATAGAGAAATGTAGGGAGGGGAAGAAATGGAGAAGGAAAATTGGAGAAAAAAATGACTTTGACGACAGCACCTTTCGAACTTGACACCGCCCCGTTCGATTGACATATTTTGGCAGTTAACATTAAATTATGGCATGCGCTGTCTCTGACTCGGCGAATGTCCGCAGCGCTGGCGAATACGGAGAGAGCAAGAGGGGAAAGAAACATTGACCGGAAGCGACGGGAAGGGTCATCTCTTTCGCCTGGAACGAAGCAAGTTGACGGGGGAGAGTCCGGCTCGGTCGGGTGAGCGTTGTGTTTCGATACTTTCATCGGGTTTTGCGCGGACGAAAATTTCACGTCGGTGGAAAAGTATCGCGATTCGTAGTTCCGGTTTTATTTTCCTTTTCCATTGCTTCAAGCGAGAACGTCGTTCTCACGATTTTTCAACGGTAAATAAATATTTTTGAAAACGATCGCGCGCGCAGGCACTTGGAGGAGCGTAATTTTTCGCTTCGCTTCGTTTATATATCGAGCAGCAGCAGATACGAGGGAAAGGATAAATAAATATTCGGGAAGCAGCGTGAGGCCATTTAATGGCAGTTCTCTCGTTAACGAGCCGAAAAGCACGAGTCTTTCTCGCGTCTTTTTCTCTTCCGTTTCTTCTTCATCTTCCGGCCATCTCGTACGCGAAACTTCCGTCGACCTCCTCGACGCCATTTATCATCGAGCAAGCGCCTTTTTCTCTCTCTCTCCTCTTCCCTCCATCCTTTTTGTCGTCAACCACCGTCATTTCCGGTCTTCGGAGCAGCGCTCCTCTAAGCGCGAATGGAGAACGACGCGAGCACCAAAATAGTTAATGGCGTCAAGACGATCTTCGTTGCTCCGCTGCCCGGTACTGGCTCCATTTCTCGCGGATCTTCCGCGGTGTCTGCAACAACGGCAACAACATTTTAATCACCGATTTCTCACCGCACGCGATCCACCACGTGCATGCCAAAGCGCAAATCATCCATCAGAAATATTCTTCTAGCCATGTTTTTTCAACTCCGATAAAACGCAGACAAATGAATAAAATAAAAAAAAACACTTTGAAAAGCCCCAAACAAGAGTCCATAAAACTAAGAGAAAACCAATAACGAAGCAAGCGATCTCACGTGGCGGTTCGGTTCCCGATCCCGGCTCGCCGGAGCCTTCCCCTTCCGCGTCCTCGTCAACGGAGCTGTCGTCGTCCTCGCAGTCCGGGCAATTCTGACTCTTGCCACCGTTCCCATAGAAGCCACTTTTTTTTCTCCCATTAGGTCTGGAACCGCTCCCGGAACCGTCGAGGGCTTCGTCCGAAAGTAGGACTCCGCTGTCAGGTGCTGATGCCAATTGTGACTGCACCACCTGCGCAACGACGCAAACAGACATCGAATAACTCACTGCCTTTTTTCTTCCGTCTCCATCTCCGTATTATAAATAAATATCTATATGCACGCGTAATATAAATGCACATATATACGACGTGAAAATATAGCACCGCGGTAGCAACGCCAGCAGTGCTAACGGAACGAGACTGTGTGTGATTTACGAATCGAGGTCGCGTTCCTTCCCACGTGTCCTAATGTTGCATTACCGTCCTCTCGGCAATGCAGCATTCGCGATATATGCTCTAACTGTGCGACTTCCCGTCTCACCGTCAATGACACCTACGAGACGTCGGAACGTCGAGAGTTCAATCTCTATGCACGTCTCTCTCGCTCTCTCTCTCTCTCTCACCGTCTGCGTGTCTCTGCTGCTTGTTCTCGTGTCATTTAAGAGTGATCGGAACTTCCATGACCTAGCTGTAGTTTCTGACAAGGCCGGACAAACCTACGCGTGCGTTCGCGCGAGCTGTCTCGCGGAGGCTCTCATTAACTCGAGCTCAATTATTTCGATACTTCGCACCTATGAATCCCGAATCCGTGCGACACACCGACAGAAATTTGCATGCTCGACGCGGGGACTGAAATCATCGGATCTTTCGAAATGTTCGAATTCGGGACAATTTTCGCTTGGGAATTTCAACCGATGACGAAAATGATGACGAAAAACTTTTGTTGGATGAAAATTTAACGAAATTTTTTTCGTTTTTTTTTCGGTTATTTTTTTTCGGAATGGCAAATGTTTTGGCTTTGAGAAAAAGTGTTTCGAAAAAAATGGCAAAAAACGTCAGACGAAGAAATGATTCGATCGAGGTTGTTCGTGACGAATAACAGTGCCGCAAACAACGGGCAATTAAATGATGGAAAATTAGAGGCGAGGGAATTCTCGCGTGGACCACTGACCTGATTGATGTGCCTCAATTGGTCGATGAGTTCGTTCGTGTTGGCGTTCCCGTAGGAGGTCGTTGTCGCGGCAGTGACGGGCATCGTGAATTCGGGATTATATCGCTGCGCGGTTAGACTCGAGTCGACCACGGTTTTCGTGTATCTGCAAAAATCAAAGCGAAAGGAAAGCGTTGATAAAACGAGCTGCTGAATGCTCGTCGGATGATACTCCAACGATCGACAATGCAAGAGTGTATCGAATTTTCCATTGTCTGGCTACGAAATATATGAAAATCACGATTCGAGGATGATCATAACAATAAAATGATTTAATCGTTAAATCCGAGCAGGGAATATCGAGAACTTGAGAATTCCCGTATCAGCTGGATGAGAGGACTCGCTTGTTTCGCCAATTCCGTTTGCGATTCATTTATTCTCATTCTCTCTCACGAGCTAACGTACTTCGTCGTATACGTGTTTAATACAGTGTGCGCTTAAAGTATAACCCTGGAAAAACGTAAGCGCGAGTCGATCTTTCAACTCTGAGGACGAAAAAACTCGACGATTTTCTGTTTACTTTTAATTCGTATGTTTTTTTTTTTCTAATAAAGACAAATTCGAAGGAGAAAGAATTTGAAAAGTTATGAGAAATCGTATCAAAAGTGTTCATAATTTATTCGATTTCTCGTCAGATTTCGATGTGATTTATCTCGTTAATTCTTCGTCAGATTTTTCGTCAACTTTTCAATTCAGATTCGATTTTTCGTTTGTGTTTTCCTCAATTTCGAGTCGATTATTGACAACTTGGCGTTGCCAATTTTCGTACGTCTCAAAAAGGCAGGAGCGCAGAGGAAAAAGGCATTTCGTCGACTGAAATTCCATCAATATTTATCAGCGTCGAAACTCTTTTTTTGGTATTCCCAGGGTATTTACAAGTTTTTCAGTAAAGTCGTGAGATTTCGAGGCGACTTTTCGGACGGTCTGTATCCGCATGGAACGAGTGCATCGTGCTCGTAGGTGCGGATAAAGAGTTTCCCTCTAACTCTGGCGTCCTCTTTCCATGAATTAC
This sequence comes from Venturia canescens, assembly GCF_019457755.1. Taxonomy (NCBI): domain Eukaryota; kingdom Metazoa; phylum Arthropoda; class Insecta; order Hymenoptera; family Ichneumonidae; genus Venturia; species Venturia canescens. Next base: position 9,529,704 of record NC_057425.1, read on the forward strand.
GATTATTAATCGTTATTAATGCAACAGGGCGTTCACCCGCTCGCGCTCTCGTCGGGGAGTTCGCCATTCGCCTCGTGCTCCCTATCCCACGAGATACATATTACTGTGTGCTATTAAGAGTGCGATACAGGCTGCTAAGTGTAGGCAACATGGAGAAATTAGATACGATATCGCGTATTGCTGCCGCGGCTGTAATGCCCGCACATTTTCTCGTCTCTCGTTCTCTTTTGCTCGCCGTCTCATTCCCTCATCCGTATTTCATACGATATTATTAACATATGCAAAAACTTTGACAGTTACCGAGCTTTTCGAGTTGCATAATACGCGGGCACGATAAAAATGAGGCGAAGGCGATATCGATTTTGCTTCGAGGGTCTCAAAAATTTATTGAAACGCACAAAATGTTTTTCGCTTCCTCTCGATCGGAGTGAGGTTAGAAAAAAAGCTTTTTTTCCCCATTTCTCCATTTCAGGCGTTCCCTAAAATGGTTGTAACTTCGTTTTATTATTGGGGTTAAACTCGTCGACAGCTGCGATTCTATTCGAATTCGAGGCTCGTTTGCAATCACGCGTTTTTATTAGTTCATCTGAATTATTCGGTTTTCAGTATTCAAAGTTCTCGTTATGGGGATTCTTGAGTTATATTTACGGTCAAAGGTACGAAGAGTCCGGACGAAGACTTATACGCTCGCGGGTTTATATGTATTTAGAGATTTTGACGTTGATGCGAGGGGGGCTCGGTTCATTGAGGATGTGAAAAAAAACGTCTCGGGAAAAAATGAGCGAAGCGAGTTCTTCTGGCGGGTTGGATGTGCGAATGAAGGGAAAAAGAAGGTGAAGAGCGCGAGTGTAAAGACATTGGAAACGGAGTAAAAGGAGAGCGCTGGAAATATCTTGTCTGGAGAAACGTCTCGTTCAATCTTGCTAATACGAAACTTCTTCTCTTCATCTTTCAAGTTGATGAAAAAAGTGATAAAAAACACCAGAGTAAAAGCAAATATAGAAAAAGAGATGAAACGAGTTCAGGCGATGTGTTCAATGTCGGCCATTCACGAAGCACGTTCAGTGCGAACGGCCGGTCTACGTTCGCTCGTTAACGAGTAATTTGCCCGGTGAGGAGTGGACGTGGCTCGACCGCGTGTCTGCGCATCTATCCGATGGACAGGGAGAGTGACTTTGTTTTATTGTAAAAACTGGTACAGAACACGAGAATGAAAGAAAGGAGAAAAGAAGCAGGCGAGGATAGTTCTGATGCTGGACATTCTCTCTCCTTCTCCGATTCCTCTTTTTCGTCTTGTGACTACTGGACACACACGCACACACACACACACACACACACACACACGTGCACGCACACGGACACGCGACGATAGGTTGGAACAAGATGAGAGATATGAAAACGAGGGTAAAAGGGATCGCGATGAGAGGCGCGTTTGCCTCTCATTTTCACTGGACGTTATCCTTTCGTGAACAACTTTCCTTGTTCGCGATAACTTTTAGCCGAAAAAAGGATTATTTCGGGAGGTTTGCTCCTCGTGAATTCTCAGCGCAGATACGAGAGAAGTTGAAACAAACCCGAAAAATTCTCGAGATCCGCGAAAGCTTGGAAAGTTTATCCTGTTGCAGAGGAACTTGTATGTTATTTGTACAAACACGTGTACACGACAATGAAAGTACTTATTTGGATTTTGTGGTACATTTGCTCCCCCGTTCTCTGTCCACTTGTTCGGCGTTCTCCTCAGGCTCCTCGCGTTCTCCGACTCGGTTGCTCTCCCGCTCGTATTTCTCTCCTCGACTCTCCCGCGGGTCGGTCCCTCAACTCTCATTCAACTTTGCGCTCGAGACACACACCAGCGCGCAGATGGCTGCCTCGTCATTGGCCGTCTCGCTCTCCCTTTCTCGCTTCAACCGTCGATCCAACAATGAGAAAACTTGTTTCAAAATGTATTTACGTACGTGTGCGAGTGTGTATTTTAAACTTGCTGGGTGCACCGGCTTGCGGAAAAGCAGAGTAGAATACAGCCACTCGAGAGAAAATACAGAGACCATCATCGAAATGATATTTCATCCTAGTGTGTTTAGTGAGCGAGAGAGGAAAGAGCCTTTCGAGATTACAAAGCAAGAGCCCTCGAGAGAGAACCCTCGAAATAAAATACTCTTACCGATCTTGTACCAGGTGGGAACAATACTTCGCAGACTATCGTTCAAAAATGTTTTCTACAGGCTCCTTCAAAAGGGCTTAAAGTGTAGTTTGGCCGTTTTGTGACTAGTCAAGCTTGCAAATACTTTATGTTGATTAATTTCAAGTCTAAATTATTAATAAAATTAATAAACACTTGCATTTGAGAATATTTATATCGCAAGAATGTAAAATAAAATGCTTTAAAAATATCACAAAGATCGAAAAATTTATACTTCGACTTGACCAATTAGTGATCGAGTCTGACATTTGAAAAATGTTCTCCAAGTTTGGAGAACATTTTTATTGCGCGAAAGAAAGTTCATGTCGGAATTTCCCGCGAATCCCGGATTTGGCCGAAGTTCAATCAGCCGTTACCAGCAGCCCACAACGTAATGATTGACATCCGCTTTCGACGCGTCAAAAACTAAAGCTTTTTCATGTTTTCTTTCTCAAAAGTCCCGTAAGGTAATGTTTTTTTTTAAATGAACGAAATCTGTGACAAATTTTCTTCGCGATACAAACTTTTCCGAAGCTCCATCACCGTAAAATTTATTCACAATTAATATTGTGAGTTTTTCCATAGGCTGCTACCGTGTTAAAAACTCAAAATTGTAAATGAAATAATTCAAAATTTCGCCCCGCAAGAGGCCCCGGAGCTCATCGTTATCAGGGGACCTTGAATTTCTATTCACCCCAAAAAAAGTGGAGCTTCACCGTACTTTATCGAACGACCGAACAACTTTAATTAGCGTGTAGTTTTCCCTCAGTTTCGAAGGAACTGAAGTCGTCATTGTGATTCCTCGTTAATTGACGTTCCTTGCGAGAATTAATCGTTGATTGATGCTCATTGATAATGCAACTGTCATTAGCCTGACTCGTTGATTGTATTATCGGAGTATCGTCCGTCTCAGTCAGTTTATATATCGATAAAAACGGGTGCTTGGATCGCTTCAAGTAGGAGACGACAAAGGGAGCGAGCGAGTCGCTTGTCAAAGAAAAGTCGTGGAGTACCGGGCAATTCGATCGGACTTTCTTGTAGGAACGAGTGTGTATACCCGTTCAAAGTGGGGCACTAATGAAATAATTAGGTTCCATTGATACTTGAGCCGAAGGGGGATAGAGCTCTTAACAATGGTCGAGCGGGGGGTGGGTGGAGGAAGCAGCGAAGAAGGAGGAAGCAAAAAACACAGGGCGAATAAAAAAAGTGAGAGTCTCTCGGAAAGGTTTCTTTTATGCAGGACCTCGGAGAGTTATTAATCGAGTAGCCGGGCGGCGCTTCCCTCGAGTGTTTTGCCTGCTGGTTCCCTTTACAGCTGGAAATTTTGCCCTCGGATGAGCCCCGGATCCTCGTTTTTTCTTCTTGCCCGTGCGCGGCCCAGAGCGCGAGTTATTTCGAGCTTTTATTCCTCGCACCGAGAGAGTATTTCTTCTCACCGAGTAAATCGAGGGGCGAGTTTTTTCCGGCCTTTTCCCCCGCCTCTGCCGCTCTGTTTTTTATTTTCTTTACGAATGGAAAGAGATCACGATCTTTCCGCCTAATCATTCAATGACTGGCGAAGAAGGTGTGGTACCTTCGCGTGCTTTTTTTCTCTCCCCTTGTTTCCCCGAGTCCCATTGTATATACGCGAGCACCGGCGCGCGCGATCGCTCGCTCCTGCAGGACGGCCACGACAGAAAATCGTTTTTCACCTCGCGATCTCTCTTTCCCAGGGCGCGGGGGTGTTCCAGCTGCTGTCGAGTTTGAAAAATTCAACCATCCACAACGACCTCTGCCCTCGAGAAAAACAGCAACGTTTTCTTCCTCCGTTCTCACCCGCACTCTCCTCCTATAACCTCTTCCAAGTGTTTTGTCTTTTCCTTACAGATCCGCAAACCCAACTAAAAAAGTGAATGATCCAGTGAAACAGGTTTTTGTCCAAGCGTTCAATCTCAGCGTCGGTAATCGTGGGAGCATAACTTGACAATTAATTTCCAACAATTCCATCGAGATTCGACGAAAAAAATGAAGAAAAAAACTAGCAGAAAGTCGGCTAAAAACATAAGATAGAGATTACAATTTACGACGCAGCTTTTGACGTTTCGTCATTTCCCCAGAAAGTTTTATCATTTTTTATTGCCCCCCCCCTTCTCGCTACTCCACAAGTCTAGCAACGTGCGTGTTTGTTCATCTCGAATTTCTCATTTCCTTTTTTCCCGTGTAATTTTCAACTTGGATTTGTTCTCGTACAGTTTGTAACCGCGGAGTGATAATGTTGCACGAACTCTGTGTACCGAATCTCGAGACCGAACTGATCCTCACCGTTTAGTGGTCGAGTGTGTGCGTGTGTGAGTGTGTAAACAGAATGAAAACGAGACAGAGAGAGAGAGAGAGAGCGAGGGGAAAATCACGGCTGGGAAATTGAGAGATAAAACGTTACACAGGTGGATTTTCAAGAGTTATTCGATTGCTCACACCGCCGAGCGAGTCTCGAGGGACTGAGGAGCATGTGGAATCGTACTGGCGAGGAGCTTAACTGGAGAATGCTCGTGTAAATAGATCGTTTTTTATGATTTAATTGATTTGATAGCCCCCGGAAATAATCGAACGGGCAAAACGAAATTCGGATTCGATTTGCATCATCGACGACTTTTGTTGTTCCCGTTGGTGAATCTATTTAAATGAGGAAAAGATACAATTGGCGTGGCATGAGAAAAAGGGACGGGAAAGTGGGGAAAAAGCGGAGAAAAAAAGAGGCTGCTAAAAAACGAACTTTTCGCAGGTTAAAAGCGACGCTCAATCCCCGTTCGGCTGAACTGTCTTTCAACACTCGGAACAGACAGCGGCGCATTGCGAGGGAGAAAGAGAGAAAAAGTTAGTAGACGTTGAAACGAGATGCGGAGCGGGGCGAGAGGAATAGAACCGAGGAATGCCCGGCACCGGGATGAAGGGTTGCGTGCCAAACTGCGAACTGGCACGAAAATTTTGGCGTTATCCGTCTCAACGAATAAGGGCCATTCCCTCTCAAATTGGCTTCCCTTTATTCATTATTTTCAACCTCGATCGAAAATATTGCCGATTAAAAATAGAGAGTTGATGCGAGATTTGAAAAAAAAAAGATTCTCAACGCGTTCGGACGTTTTTTAACTTAAATCGGAAATTCATGCTTTTACTGTCGAAATTTCATGCATTTTCCCAGCTCCCCGAATCGTGAGGAGGCTCGTGGTTCATGACAGAGTTTTGCCACACGGTAATATTTTGATAAACTTTCTTTTATACGAGGAGGCAATGAAAATGAAGATTAAAAAGTTGTAAACACTGCAGAATTACAGAGATAAAAGATGGACGAATGAACCAATGGACATTTCGAGAAGAACTCGAATCTATCGAGTGGTAACTTCATATAAGAAGAGTGCCGAAGTTACTTTTAGAGGAGCGTAAAAAAAAGCGATTAGAAATAATCGTTATCCTGGTCATAAATTTTGGTTAAAAATCATGGAAAATATCGATTTTTTTTACCAGTGCTCGAAGAAAAAAATCAATTGAAATATTATCAAAAACAAACAAGATCGTTCGCATTTTTTGTAAATTTCATACGAAAATTAATCAGCACGAAAATGTTGGCAAGAGAGCCTATTGCCAAGTGAATACTCGGTAAAAACAGCGCTGGCAAAGTAACGTAAATTTAGTACCGAAAAAATGATGAAATATATCATCGAAGAGAAAAACAAAGTCGAATACGAATATTAGAAGGAGCTCAGCCATACCGGGACTCGGGTTTAGTAAAAATGTCTCGAGGTTTTGGGCACTCGGGTAATTTAATTCGCCGACGAATTCGGGAGAATAGGAACCGTTCGTATTATTATAAATTTTTCAAAGTCGAAGGGGCCGAAGGATTCCGCTCCATTATGCGCGACACAGTTCAACATTCTCGTTCGCTCTCTCTTTCTCTGGTTTTGCACGAAGTTGGCGCGGTTTCCTTTAGCGGAGTTGTAACCGCGGCTGGGAGAGGAGTTTAGTCGCGTGAGCTTGAGGCAGCGCGCAGCGATTTGAGTCGCCCTTTCGGTGAGGTTTTCTTCTCCCTGGTGCGGTTCGCGCTTATCTCCTCGCGCTGATCTAAATGAGATTCGATCCTTCGGAGAGCGGTTCTTCTCCGCCTACCTCGTTGTCGTCCCCGTGCTTTTCTCCTGCCGCATTTTACATCCTCCGTCTCTTTTCGTCTTGCGAGCAGGCTCGTGCCAGACGTTCCTCGCGTGTCTTTTCGTCGATTCTTCGTCCCTCCGAGAGACCCGAGAGGGAGAGCGGGGGATGAGAAAAAGAGAAAATTAGAGAAAATACTGCTCATTCCCTCGAGGATTCGGTACGAGCAAGAATCCGAGCAATTCGAGCCTAGCGATTCGATCGGCCAGGTTTCTGGTACAATTTTCCACCACCGAATCGACGATTCTTAGAATTTTCAAGCCTTCTCGCTCCCTCGAGTGCAAGCTCCCATATCACTCGTCATTGTTCCCAAAAATTCTCTTTTCCCGCACAATTTTTATTCGCACGAATTGAACGAGCGCTCGAGGCAAGATTTTTACTTGCGCCCTATAATCGAAAGAAAAATAACCGAAGAAAGCACGAAACGTTTGGTTCGATGTAAACGAATTTGAGCAATCTCGCCAAACGTTTCCGACCACTTTATGCTCGATGCGAAATAACCGAGCGAGGCCTGCTCCGCGCCGCGCGCCGTTTTCGCAAGTGCTATTGAGAACATTTGAGTCTATGCGTTCGTTTTCATTCGGTGGGAGTATATAGACGAAGATAAAATGTCGAGGGCACATTGAATTGGCGGATCGCTGTCTGATCGTAAAGATCGAGGATCGAAGGCGCGATCGGGCGAGACGACAGCCGGGAACGGAGACTCTCCCTTCGAGGAGCAGAGCGAAGCGCGCGCGATTCCGATCAATGACGATCGAGACGGCGCCGTTCGTAATTACATTCTCTCTCCCTCCTGCTCGTCCCTCCCCCTTAATAATATATACACAGAAAAGTTTCGTTCGCGGTTTCCCCGAGCAATTTAATCGGGACTAGAATTCTGCGTTTGTCTGCTCGCGCCGTTTCTTTATTTTTACGAGTGTCCTGAAAGTTATTTCGTTTTCACTTTTCGTCTCTTATTTTTTCCTGAAAGCGCACTTGCAATTCGTCTCGATTTATTCGTCACCCGAGCCCACAACGTTTTCCATTTATTCTCGTCTGTCTATTTTCGTCTCCTCAAACTCTATAACTGCATAAAAAGCTCTATTCCGGGACAATATCTTCGCCTGCTTGTGTTTCGCGACAGTCGTACTGTGCGACGCCTTCTGATATATCGGTGCATATGGGAGGGAATAAATGCTTTACATCGCGCTCCAATTATCTGGGGAACGTGGCCTTAATCGAGCGGATCGCAGACCTCGAGACATCGTCGTATATATAAGTGCTTTTTTCAACGTTCATTTTTTCCTCGAGGTTCGCCAAGCTGTAGACTGATAAACAAAAAGTTTACGAACTTGAGCTGCGTTGAAGAGAACTCCGTAAATATAGATAGTTTGAAAAATTTGTTTGATTCGTTTCTTTTTGAATAGCTCGTCGTTCTTCGTACTCGAAAAGTTTTTTATTCCCTGCGACTCACTGAAACGAGGTGAATCGCAGAGCAGCTTTGAGCACGAAGGAGGCTTCAGGGATCGGTGAAAAGGGGTTCGCAGTCGTCTGATGTACGTGGCGAGAATTGACGGAAGTAGGAAATCGAGTTTGCGGCAATATAGCAGAATTTGATTCCAGGAGGGTGTGCCACACAGGGATGTGTCACCGAGTGCGTTCAGAGCGCGAGGAGCCCCAGGCTAAATTCGATCTCTCTGTCGGCTATTTTTGAGGGGTTTCGGTGCGAGAGGAGACCGGAAGTCACAGTTGGCAGCAGTTTCGCAGGAGCATATCGCGAGGCTCGATGAGTCTCGGTGTTCTTTTGCTTTTGCAGGTTGGAAAAGTTCGGGGGGCATCGGTGCCCGAGGAGCTTTTTCGAGAATCGTTTCTGCCTTGTTCCTTTTATGGGATTTTTGTTTTCGTCTGTTACGATAGATGTGCTGCGCCGGAGCTGAGCCTATTTCGGTGGTCCTGCACGAGGCGAGGGAGCGAGAGTGAGGGAAAGAAGAGCGAGGCCGCGCCTAGTCGTCTGGTCTGAACGAACTCGGGACGTTTTCACTCGCGAAACCAGTAGAAATTGGAAGGAGGCGGCGGGGGGTAGGGCGAGCGAGAGCGAGGAAAAAATCAGGCCGAGTAGTAACTGCCGCTGGACCGATGTCGGTGATTCCGTGCTCTCTCTCGGCTCCGAGACGAAAGTAGCAACGAAGATGGGAAGAAGAGAGAGAGAGGAAGGGGGTTGCAATGGAAAATACCTCGAGGCGGAGAGGAAAAGAGAAGGAACGAGAGCGAGTGAGGACACGGCAAGGGACGTTGGGTAGAAACATCCAGCACCGAGAGCACGAGGGGGGAGCTATAACGTTTGCTATCCGCGAGACCGAAGCTGCAAGGGTCCTCAAAAACGGGCGAGAGTGAGAGAGAGAGAGAGAGAGAGAGAGCGCGCGAGGAGGGAGCGTGTTAAGGGGGAAAGGGGCAGATTGGCCGCGAGGAAAGAGTGGGAGACGCGTTGAGGACGAGTATTGGGGCGGCGGGGAAAAAGAGAGAAGCAGGGTGGGGGCCGCGAGCGGCGCAGTCGGTGGGACGCCTAGCCGCCAATGAGTCTGGCAAGGAGAACGAACGGGCGCCAGCGAGTCGGGCTGTGCATTCTACGTGCAACCCGTCTACTTTTCTCTCTTCTTCTCCCTTGTCTTTTTTCACATCTACTTCCCTCTTAGCTATGTTTGCGATCATCTCGTTGGGATCTCGCCTCCTCCTGCTGGCCTCTCGCTCTTGCACACTTATTCGTTTTGTTATTCTTCCTCTCGAGCCGCACGAGCATCGTCTCGTTTCCTCGCGCCGTGTGTCGTAAGCTACGAAAACGTCGCCTCCTTCCGACCTTTTCGTACCAATACGTTCGCCTGTGCGAGCGCCCTCGCGACGCTCGGAACGAGAGAAACACGCTTTTTAAATTGGCCTCCTCCGCCTGCTACTGCGATATCTTCGGATTACCGACAAACAGAGAAACAAAATTCTCGCAGGAGGGAGAGGGCCGGAGGTGAAAATGAAATTCTGCGCCACGCGATTGTCAGCCTCGCGACTCCGTATTCCCGAGAAATTACCTGGCGGGCTGCAATTCTTTATAAAAGAACCGACGGTTCCGCGGGGACACGCTGCTCCATGGCTGAACGAAGATTAGTTTTTCTCCTCAACGCTTCAGTTGAGATCGAAATTATCCTGTCAAGGTTGAATCATTAATAAATGCGTCCGCGTAGACGCCGTCGACGAAATTTTCGAGTCACGAGTTTCGACCTTGGAAATCGAGGCTCGTGTGGAAAATCGAGTTCGGATCTTCATACTTTTCCCGGGCAATGTTCGAGATCGGGTTTTCGAAAGTGCACGATGCATTTTCTCCTTCTCCGCGCGCGCGCGCGCGCCGCGGTCCGTGAAGCCGATTTATTGAAATGTTATCCAGCCCGAGTGCTGCTCTCTCTCTCTCTCTCTTTCTGCGCGTTGGGGATCATAAACTTTCTTCCGCTGCGACATATTCGAATTTTCAATAGTTTCGGTCTCGTTCACCCGGATTCGCGCAAACGTTTTAAAGTACGGACAGGGATAAACTGACAAACTGTTTCTGCCATTACGGATTGAATATATACATTGAGGTTTATTCGATGTTCATACGAGCACGTATATCCTTATCCTGAAAGGTTTGTGCAGGCGAAACGCTTTCGCCAAACGCCCACGCACGCAGCGTCCCACGTTCTCGCAGAATCTTTGATTCTCCTCCTTCTTCTTCGTTCTCGCGCGGGATGCTGTCGCGAGCGATCTTCATTTTCTCCCGTTCGAGAGGCCTCGTATCTCAGAGTTTCCGTGCATATTTGTAGCTTTTCGCTCTTCCTAGAAGCGTGAGTGTTTGGCCAATTGGGGTTTATTAACTCGAGATATTCGAGGATAAGAATGCGAGAAGCGTTGGCTCGACGCGCGGAGTTCTCGAAAGCGGTCGAGCGTCACGCGGTGGCAGGGACGATTCCCATGGCGAATTTAGCGTCTAATTGCAAGTGGAACGAGCTCGATTATTTGAAGATGAGAAAAGAATGGGGCGGTGGAGAGAGAGAGAGAGAGAGAGAGAGAGAGAGAGAGAGAGAGAGAGAGAGAGAGAGAGAGAGAGAAAGAGTCGTCTTTTCTACTGATGCGGCGAGGAGGATCGTGAGCGAAATATCCGCGTCGAGTCTCTCGTTGGTCCATGGCAAAAATTCCTTTTACTCTCTCTCGGACGGGTTTCGCGTCGCGTACAACACACATATGCGCGCTCTTTTGCCGTGCGACCAAGAGGCAAACAGACGGGAAGAGCCGACGAGGAAGAAAGAGGGAACGAAGCTTGGGGCAGCAGACTTTGCTTTAATACTCCGCGGACCCTCCACCCCCGGGTCCTTGATTTCTTTTTTACACTCTATGACGTAGTTTCCTTCTCTTTCTCTTCCTCTCGCCCTCCTCTCTGCCCCTCTCCTTCTCTTTTCTCTCATTCTTTTTCTCTCGTGATCCAGCTCTTTCCGTTTGCCTCTTGACGTCCTTCTTTTCTTCTCCTTCGTCTTATTCTCCTTTGCACTTACGTGTGCACACACAGACCGATACCTTTGCTCAACGAATTCTCCTGGCCAGCCCTGGCCGTACGGCAAGCCAAAGACCGTTTCTCCCTCGCTCGAGAAATCAGAAGTGAGAGAAAGAATAAAGTGCACCAAGGTGTATGAATTTATTGACGAATTTCACGTGCCCCTTTCCAGAAAATGGCTATCGCGCTATTCCGGAAGAACAACGCCGTGAAAATGCTCCCAAAGGACCGGGAGGAACGGAAGAGGGGAAAATTAGAGAGCGAAAAAGCTTCGAGCCATTTTTTATGGAAGATTAACCACGGGAGATTGAGAGAAAGAAAATGGCGGGGCGGACGGGGGAAGTTATGTAAAAAAATGTGAAAACGAGCCTCACTGGTCGATGCAGCTGCCTGCTCGGCGAGACGCCATCTCAAAACGACGGTTGCCACTTGTGGCAAGCTGCGCGTGCGAGTTTATGAGAAATATTCGAAAGCGATATCTCGATCAGTCGGTCATCGCGGTGTCGCGACTAATTGCTCCGAATTTCGAAAGAATATTGCGACATGAAAGATCGCGGAGGATCACATTTCGGGGATGAGAATTTTTCTTCAAAAGTTTTTGAAAACAACGAGTTTTCAGAGGATTTCTCAGTTTCCTTGTATTCCTGCTCACTTCGCGCCCCTTTCATTCATCGTTCCCTTTTCTACGTCGAATTATTATTCCGTTGTTCTGGACAAACGTTTTCGTTAATTGAGGCTTGCGAGCAAAGTCCCAGCAGCGTCCCACTGCTGGCGCAAGGGTCCCCGGACGATGCCCTCTCTCCCTCTGGGTTGCACTGTATCGAAAACTCTCGTTTATTCCCATGGATGCGTGAACGCGAGACCGAAAGCCCGCCAGAAATGGAAGTTAATTAGAAGCCTTTGGAGCGACGAGGTTTCACCGCCCACGCCGGAAACAGCTAGCCTCCCCTCCCCTTTGCCCGTTAAGCAGACCGGGCTATATTCACCAAAATATATTTTGTTTAAACGTACAAATAAATACCCACAGATTTCATTGCTTCGTTAACTCATTAGTTTATTCAATTGGGCCTAAAAATGAATGGGAATGAAATTATTTCGTTCAACGGTCCGGTTTGGTGACGTTGTTTCGTTTTATCGATTCTCATCGCTCCGACGCACGGTATTTCAACGAGAAAAAAATGGATTTAACAACATTTAAACATTTTTTTTATAATTGAATGAAGCTAAACGGAGATGCAAAAACGAATATGAAAAGTGAATAAATTGAGCTCGTTTCGTTACTCACTCGCCAACTCGTTCGCCATTCCAGCAACGTTTGTCAGGATATTCCTCGCATATAGCGTCGGCTAGTGTCCCATAAAAGGTGCGAGATCTCACGACACTCGCCAAAAAGTTACCGAGCTGCGCGTGCAACTGCGTGGGCAATCCTTTGTGAGATTGACTCGAGGATTGATGAGGAAATACATCCGAGGACGATTCCTCCATGTTTGACGAGGGTGGCGACGATTGCAAAACTGCGCGTCCGCAAACTTTCCGCACCTGTTACAGAGTTGAGAAAAACGTCAAGTTAGTTACGTTCGAATGAATGCATTTGCCATTTGTTTTTTTCACGACATCATCATCCTCGGGGGATCCTATTTTATCGGTGTCTAAATTGGATCGATTTTTACTCCCTAATTAAAGATATTACCACTTTAAATTCATGTCAGAGTTATTCATTCGAAATTGTAAATACATTTTTTCAACTTATCTCATGCCGAATGAAATTACAAGCCATCGATTAATCGGGGACCCATCACTGACCGAACTCGAAATTTCGCATTCGTCCCTGACAAAAATACTATAGTTTTTAATGTAAAAAACCGCATTAGAGAACGCAAAGGGAAAACACAAGGCTATGACGGGAATGGGCCAAGCCAAGAAGAAACGAAATGCCGAAATATGCAAATGTGAGATTTTACGAGTGCTCGTTACCAATTTCATTCAATCTTTGACGTAATATAATCTTTATTACTAGTAAGACAATCGTCTTGAATTTTTTCTCAAACCTTCTTTATTTTTCTTCATATTTAAAGACGTTTGTCCCAATAAACGTCAAAAAATAACCCTTTAAAATTTGATATGCGTGCGAGTCGACTAGTCATTTAAACTCTGTTTAAATTTCAAGACTTCCTTAAGAAAATCGTTTCGTGTACGAACTACCTTAAGTTTGCGAACGGTAAGAAATTGTCTGGCAAAAAGCGCAGTTTCGCAGGCATTGATGAGCAAGATTTTCCCTGCGGAGTTTCTCGCATGAGGCTAGAAAAATCAAGTGAAAAACTTTGAAAAGTACGTACGAGGGTGCGTCGTCGAGCCTAAAATTTGATTAAATTCAAAAATATAATAAATTTCGCGTACAAAAATGGAGGGAAAAATAAAATAAACAAAATGCTTTGGCTTGGAGCGAAACGTGCGTCGGTAAAGTATAACAACCGCAATGGAATGAGAAAGATGCGTGCGTCGACAATTTACTGGCCTCCCTGAAACCTCGGAGGAAAGATGAGAGAACTGCACGTACAAAAGTATAATTTTGTAGTGGAATAGGAGAAGCGGAGAAAGAAGAATGAAGAGCGGGGGGGTGTGCGTTGAGGAACGGAGACGTCGATAAGAAACGTGGGATCTCGCGAATTTAGCAACGCACGAGCGAAATAAATATATCGCTCTGGCGTCGCTAAGTTTATCCTCGAATTTTTCGCAAGTGAGAAAGAGCGAGATAGAAATAGACGTCAATGCGCGCCCCCACGCACACGCAGACGCGCTCGTACCCGGACACACACGGAAACGACCGGTTTTACGATCTCGCGAGATTCCATCCGCGCGGAGACGAATAATAAATCGTCTTCAGCTACTTTTTCCATGCTTTTTTACCCTTTTCGTTTGGATCTCGAATTTTTATAACGCGCTTGCCCGAGAAGAGCAGCGTTACATGTAAATTATTAAATACGAGTTTGCGAATGAACGAATCGCGAGCGGCCCGGTACGAGTATATTTCAAGATTAAGGCCGTTGACTCCTCGCTAATAAGGAGCTGGGAAAAAAATTGCAAAATTCGTCTCAGCGAGCGGGGAGCGAAGTTTGCGCACGGACTCGTGACTAAGCGCCGCCCATTTTCGGCGGATTAGTTCGCGAGACACTCGTCGAGTCGGTTTTCAAGTTTCCATTCGTCCAAATAAAATAAATCTCAATACAGCTCAATTACCGATTTGAATTCGCGAAAGATCGATCGAGCTACGCAGCGCCGGATCGAAAGGGAAAAAGTTATTCGGTGATGCAACGCGATCGGGGAGCGGATTTTCATATAATCCCTCCCTGGAGAGAGAGAGAGACTATCGATTAATTTGGTTTGGTTAGTGTCGTCCGTACAAAAGATGAAGAGAAAAGTGTTCCCGGTCGATTAACGGCAGGGAGGGAAGTGAGCCGGGGCTTGTTCACCGTTCGCGGATTATCGGGACGCGAGTAATCGTGTAGGAGCGCTTGTCAACGTGGGAGCCCGCGAGGCTTCAAATAAAAGAGCAATACGTGAAAAAAGGGAGAGAAAAAAGGAGAAACAAGGAGGAGCACGAGGGAGCGAATGTCCGAGAGGGATAAGGGAAATCCTAAACGTGGCTCGCGCGCCTCGCTTCAACGTATGTGTGCGGGTAACCTGACGCCAGATGGGGAACGACGGACGCATATAGAGCGAGAAAGAGGACGCACGAGAGAGGCGGAAACCCCGCGCGAACGGGAGGCAAGCAAAGAGGAGAGAAATCCCGAGGGAGAAGAGCGGAGAACAAAAGAGAAAGAAAAGGGAGGAAAGATATGCGAGAAGAGAGAAAAAGGTTCCCCGTTGTGGTTCGTCCGGGCGCACCTCTCCCTCGTTCCTTCTCTTCATTCACCGGGAGAACGACGATGCAGTGTTCTCTGCGAATCTCTTCCGTCCTCCCACCGACTTCCTCTCCTCGTCAATTTCTTCCTCACCTTCGGCACATGCATAAATATATAAATATTCCGTGCACAACGCGCGTCGATCGCTCTCCTTTATTCCTCTCTCTCTCTCTCCCCGTCTGCGCGGACCTATCTATAGCAAAGTTTTACTTGCAGAAGGTGAGTCACACCAGCGGGCGCGCAGACAGGCCGATGCGATAGAAATCACACTCGAGTTTGTCGATTGATGAAGAAGCGTATGAGAGCAGCGATAATATAATGGAAAAAGCTAAGCGAGCATGGGGAGGGGAGAAAATTTTGAAAAGTCGTTGAAAATGAGAGGAAAACGCGGAGAGTTGAGTGCGGAGGGTGAGGAAAAAGAGACGCGAGGAATGTACTCGCGCTTCTCAACGGAAATCAATGGCGCGAAGAATTAACGATTTGCAGCTCACCTCACGGTCTCTCTCTCTCTCTCTCTCTCTCTCTCTCTCTCTCTCTGTGTGAGCGCGCGACGAATAATAAACGAAAGAATACGCGTTGGGACGATGAAATTTGCATTTGCAATCGCTTTGTGTCCTACGACTTAAATGCGTGAAAGGAAGAAAATCAAGGAAGAAGGGGAAATAGCGAGGAAGACGGGAGTACGGAATGCTTTGCGAGTGCTCGAGTTGATGAATGGATGAGCGCACTTCTGCCGCCGCGCTCCACCGAAAGTAAGAAAAACAGCTGTTCTCGGAGCCGAACTTTCCGAATATGAAAACCAACTCCTTTAATCGCGCGCGCGCGCGCGTCTTTGATTTTGTAAGGATTTGAGGGAAAAGAGCTCGAGAATCGAGCTCCCTGCTGAATGATCTCAACCCGCTCGTCGAATAATATTTCCTTCGCTCTGTGCGGCGCGTAATTAATATTCACAAACGGCCAACGTTGCGACGGGTTCGCACTGCCATAATGGGACATCTCTTTTCATTGCATTACATTTCGTTTCATTGAACGAAAGTAAAATCGTCGTCTCTCCTTTATCCGGTTGTACAGAGAGGGAGAGAGAGAGAGAGAGATTCTTATAGAAATGCTGGATGAAGGCGATTCAAGGGCTCTAATAGTCGTCGGCTGAGAAGTCGCGCGGTGCGCGCGACTTCCTGGCCATTGAGAACGACTTAGCGAAGAGAGCCCGTGGCTTCTGCGATCCTCGCGCACTTATATTTATCTCGCTCGTTCTTTCTCTCTTTGTTCAACGAGTTCGCAGCTCGGTGACTGTCTCGGGAATAAAGAGCCGCTTCTCTCTCCCTCGATCTTCCGAAGCGCTGAGAGCGAATCAGAATAAGCATTTGAGAAATAAATAAAAATAAAAGAAAAATAAGAGAAAAAAGGAGCTCGAGATCTCGATTACTCACGAGGTCAAAGTTCAACCAATTTGCCGTTGCCTCAGGCAACGAGGAGCGAACGAGAGACGAGCTTTGTTGACGTCAGAGCTCAACAAAGCTAAAAAGATACATCGAAGAGAAAGCACGGAGGAGATAAAGAACGAGACGCGGAGAGGAAAAGTCGTTCACCAATCTTCGATGCGCTCTTCGCGCGCGCGGTGCAGTTTGCAAAACGATCCGGCTGCTGAGCGATGTACGACGTACCGTTACTTTTAACGCTCGTCATCGCTCTCTCTCTCTCTCTCCGTGTCGTACCGAACTCCTCCGGGTGTTTTAACTCATGTCGCAGAGGAAGATAATAAAGACGACAAGGAATATTAATAACCGTTTTTCGCGACGTTTTTCCCCGCCCCCGTCCCCGATCTAGTTCCCAGAGAGAAAAGTACAAAATTGCAAAGCGCATTTTTGTACGCGTACGTCCGAGAGTCCGCGTGCTTGTACGCGCCTCTATGTAAAGATAGTTGGCAGAGGGCTTGCGATGCTGCGAATTCGTGCGCGCGAGGAAAACATACGTAAATGGAAAAATTGCTGCGGGAGGCTGCGAGAGAGAGAGAGAGCTCGGAGCGAGCGTCCGACTCATGGAGATGGAGCGTGGACGAGAAGGGTGGACTCACAAGTGCGCGCGTACGCTAGTGCACGCTCGCGGAGAGAAAAGTTTAACGCGGGGTCGTAGCCGCGCGTATGATGCAAACGGAGCTGTATTTCCCGTGTCGCAAAAGTCGCCGGGGCTCGCGGTGAATTTCGGGAGCCGAAGAGAGCGACGTTGCGGAGCGAGAAATCACCAGCTATTTTTCTCCCCGGTGACGAGACGATAATGAATTAGAGCGACAGTCAATTTGCTGGGCCGTGAGCAGCTCGGGCGCGCCGCAACGGGCGAAGCCTCTCCTTTCGATCGCGCGGAGCGAACACAGCAAACCGCCCACTCGGATCCAACGTCACTGCGATTAATTGCTCGCGATACACGTCGTGAACGCGGTTTTGGGGATACCCTGTATAGGAACGAGCAGAGGATATTCGTGCATGCTCCGTGTCTTTACGAGGACGCTTGCATAGGTGCTGGCTGCGGATGCGGCAAAAGAAGTTTGAGCTCGCGCAGTTATAACGGCGACGAAGCAGCGTTTGAGAGCGCGCGTACGAAGAAGAGGCATGAGAGACGGAGAAGCAGAAATGCTGCGGGAGGAGGAACAGGCTGAAGAAGAAAATGGGAAGATCGTCGAGGCGAGAAAGACCGAGAGAAAAAAGAACAAAGTGAGAGAGCAGAGAATAGGCGAAGAAAGAGAGGCAAGAAGGGGGGGTGCGGAGAGCCGTAGGTTCGCCACCCCGCATGGCGCGCCCATCTCGCATTCCTCGCATCCTTGCCTGGTGTGCGCTCGCTGACGCTTTGACTCGCCGCGCTTCTGATGCTCCATACGATGGAACGAGACGGAGAAAGAGAGAGAGAGAGAGAGAGAGAGAGAGAGAGAAAATCAAAGCTCTCGTTCCCTATCGATTGTCGGAGTATATATTCGCATTGGAATGGCCTCGACTATGGCGAGTCCTCCTGCTGCTGCGAGCTTCTCTTCTTCGACGTCTCATCCTCTTTCGCCTCCTCTTAATCCTCCGGTCTATGGCTCTCGCGCGTGAGCCCGAGGATTCTCTGGACGAAGAGCAGCAGGAAATTTGAGTAATCGATTAGATTCGATGCTCGTGAAAAGCTCGATCGACCGGCAAGCTTTTCTACCGATTATTGCTGAAAATTCGATAACTTCGATAAACTTTTCATCCGAGACTCATTTTCGATAGAAAGAATCATAAAAATTCTTCAATTCCGACCGGAGCGACGAACGAGGATTGTACGATCGATTCGTTCAGCCATCAACTTTTCCGGGCTTCCTCTCATCAAACGACTCTTTCCCTCCTTTCGTATCCACTCCTTTTTGTAGAGAAATAATTGGCCGCGAGGCTACTCGCGAACGAGAGGGAACAAGAGACTCGAAATTCACCGGGTTCCCCGCAGTCCCGTCCAAACTTGAGCTTCATTTTTGCATATTTTTCGCGTCATCTTGTTTCTTGTCGATTCGTCGGGTCCGAACGCTCCTTCCATTCGATGTGATTCGCGTCCACAATTCTTCCGAATGCCTTTGTACACTCTCGGGGAATATCCCGAAAGGGATAAATATCGAATGTTATGCGAGTGTGTAAATAAAAGAAGAGAATTCCGGAAGGGAGAGGCAGCGAGAGAAAGAGACAAGTTTGCTACACCGCAGAATCTTTTATCTCCTCGTTCGGAATTCGTGCGGCATGACGGAATCTCGATAACGAATTTATCTCCGCGGGCGCCCTTTCTCCGCTCTTATTTCCCTACCGGGCGAGCCAGACAGACTTTTTATTTTTTTTTTCGCCATTTCCGGAATATCCTCCCTTCGCGTGACGGAGAAAAACATTTTTTTATTCTGCTTCCAAGTAAATACTTTCGTTGTCGTCTCGTAATGGGGGATGAGCGATGATGGATATATTTATGTATGTGTACAGCCATGAAATATCGAGATGAAAAGAGCGTCGAGCGCGCGGGGGAGCAGGAGTTTTGACGGAGGAACAAAAACGAAGATGTTCGACCCATTTTCAGTATCGATTTTGCACGCCGCCGCGCATCTCCCCGCCGCCTTGTTTGCTCCGAATTTTTTCGCGAGACACATCTCCCAACGTATTTCCATTGATAGAAATGTTTGCTCTTGACAAACAGCGTACAAGCGGCCTTCGAGGGCGCGCAGACTTGATTACAAACCCGACACTTTTGTAGGTTTTTTTCCCCCCGTTGCCGGACGAGAAGCAGTGAGGGAAAATCGATGATTGATTGGAGAAAAACGTGGTGCGTAAAGCCTCCTTTCCGCTCGAAATTTCTCAATGAATTCGTCGACTGCGAATAAGAGTTTTCCGGTGAGCGTCGAAGCGCCCTGCTCGGACCGCGGGATTCGAAGCATCGCGAAAACCGCACCCGAGACCGCCTCCACTGATCGCTACCAATTATCAAAATTAGGAAAGCAATCAAAAAGTTCGAGCTCGAACCAAACTCGATTCCGCTTCGAGTTGCCTCTATTCGTGTGCGCCAAGAAGCTTCCTGGCTCGAGTTCTGTTTGTTGCAATATTTTCACCGCGCCGCAGCTCTCCTGCGAGCGCCGCACATTGAAATTCTCTCTTTGAACTTCAATTCCATCAAACTGGCGCGAACGCATGCAAAGAGCAGAGCTCTGACGAAAATGTAGGTCACTCTGCCAGCCGCGGTGGAACGATGCTTTATCGAATGAAGCAGTTACGATTCCCGTGAAGCTTTTGTTGCTAATACAGAAATCTCACGAAAACGCAATTACATTTCCGCCCTCTCCGGACGTCGGACGCACAAGCGAAGCGAAAATCAATCCATCAATCGGTGACTTTTGTCCCCGCCAGGAAACGAAAGAAAGTCGCGAAAGTTCATCGACAACAGGAGAAAAAAAAAACTAAATTTTCTTGCCGAATGATCATCATTTCCAGATTCCAGCTCGAGCTCTCGTGTCTCGCTGTCTCTAAAATAGGAAACAGCAAAGTGCGCAATGGCTGATGAAGTTTGTGGCTGTTTCCGAAAGAAAGTTTCACGTGTGTGTTGAAATTTGTAAAAATTAACGCGTCAAAGAGGCCTCCATGGTGTTATTATTTTTTTCTCAATTTCCTTGGTGCATCGAATGGGAATTTGTTCGAATCGAAACGGCCGGTTCGGCCCCACCGATCATCCCGCCCCGGCGGATTCTTAAATCGCTTTGAATACGCTGAAAAAATATCGCCGTAAGAGAAACGCGCAGTCGAGTGCGCCCTGGCGCGCTCGTCCAAGGTCGATTCTCATCCGCGTATGAGTTCGAGACTTTTCGTCTTTCCCTGCCCGAGGTCTGTTAATGTCATTAATTCCTTTTCATCTCTGACGCAGCGAGCGGCGCGTACGCTTGTATATGCGTATGTGCAACATCGAGATCCGGTGGATCGGGGGGGAGAAAAAATTGGCGGACGGAGCGAGAGGCGAGAGAGTGGGACGGAAGAAGAGTATGAGAAATGAGAGAAGAGCGAGGATCGGCAGCGGCAGTAGGCTGGACCTGGTGCGTGCGGGTTCGTTCAGGTATAACAGGTTAGAAGAGAGCCCCCTTGACAGAAAGCCACTCGCGTTCTTTCTCTTCGATTTATTATTTTTCCATAAGTCTGACTCACTTCTCCGTTTCGTTTCCCTTTCGCATATGTACAAGGTGCGTCCGAAGCTCGCAGGTACTTAAATTCATTCAGTCGTTTTAGGAGTAGACTCGCGAGGGCGAGCAGCTTCTGATAAATGTGGCCGCGCGATTATTTTCGGTTCTCGAGATCATTTTCTCGGGCTCTTCGATGTCGTAGGCCAGGACTCGAAAATGTTTCGTTGCTTCGTTCTATCCTGGATTTTCGAAGCTCCGAACATTCGTTTCGTGCGCACAGAACGAAATTTTGTCGTTTTTTTCGAGACCCCCGGTATAGAAACGGTGCGAGACGAGGGTTTTCAAGTTTTGCCGCCCTCGCGTGCCGACGAGGGACGCGACCATTAGGATCTGGGGGCACAACTCATCGCAGCACGACTCTTCCTTTCTCTCTCGCTATCTCTCGCCGCGATGCGCAAACTCTTCTGTCTTTCTTCGAATACATGGACGGCGGACCGCCCCCGAAGTTTCGTGAATTCCTGACTCCGATCGTCATCGGAATCTCGCTTCGCTCGCTCTTTTGGCGTGTCTTCTTTCTCTCGGAGTCTCTCGCTTCTCGCGGTGTAGCCTGCGCCACGGGTTTTGTCTCGTTTTGTGCGAAAGTGATGGCTCCCGGGCGCCGACTTGTGGCTGCCGAAAGGAGCGTGCGACAGCGCCGCGAGCCGACCGAGATCGTCGGAGATTAGATTGCGGAGCTTAATGTTTTAATTGGTTGGATATTTTTCGTCGGTGCCGAAAGGCGTCTTGTAATGAAATTCATGAAAAGTGTGCGAGCGCGGTGTGCGCGGCGGGGCAAAGGACTCCCGGTAATTCGGTTATCCGCGTAGAGAGGGCGGAACGGAAGTCGGGAGGTTCAAGGTCATTCGCGAGGAGTTTGTAAGAGGGTCAAAGCGCTCTCGTCGAAAGCGCGGCATCCAAGTGCGACTTTCATTACGCGGTATCTCAAAAGCGCGACATCGCGCCGGAGGCTGATAATTCGAACGTGAAATTTCGGATGGTCCAACGAGCTCGGAACCCATTTTTTCTTTCACCGGGCCAGAGGCACACGCAGCGACGTTTCGATTTCAAAGAGCTCTCGCGCAATCAGTGCGATATTCGTTCAGCGCCCGCGAGACTTTTTCCTCGTACGAGGAACCGCGGGGCTCGCGAACGTTTTCTTTATCGCTCACCGCGCAATAGAGCCCCCGCGTTGAGCGCACAAGGTAGGCGAGCGACGAGCGTGTGCGACGAAACGAAGTCGGCAACGCAGCCGTGCCGCGCGGGATGAGCCAGAGGAAACGGCGCGCACCGAAATACCGCGGGAGAGAGAAAGAGAGTCTCGAGAGCGCCACGACTGCTCCGAGTGAAAACGCACACTAGCGCGCTCCGGGTCATTGATTCTACCCCGGCAACGTGCCAATCTTTCGGCTGCTTCTCCAGCTTTCCTGCTCCGCTTCACCGCAGCGACGATTAAGATACAAGCCTGTTCGGCGCGCAGCTCCTCCTTGTATCTCATTTATCATCGTTTTTTTTTTCACATTTCCTCCGATTCGAGCAATTAGTTTACTCATATCACTTCCCCGGAGATAAATATTTTGGGCGAGCGGGAGAGTTTTTTATCCGGGAATTCGATTCCTCGATTCAATCAGGCTCGAATTACGAGCACAAAAACGGTTTATTTCCGATCGTAAACGAGGTCGAATTAGAGGAATGTTTGCCCTCGCGAATGCGCCCCGTTACGTTCGAGTGGAACGAAAAAGCTCGAAAGCTCCTCGAAAGCCTGAGAAAATGAGTCGAGTGTACAGCAAGAAAATAGACGGCGGGTATGAGCCGGGGCGTTGACGTGCAATTGAAAAATGAGAAAACTGACCTTGACTAAAGATCCGTTTAGCGGATCTGCTGAAGGAACGAGAGCGAGAAGGATGAGACAGCGATAAAGAAGAGGGAAGAGTTATCTCTGCAGTGTCTCTCGGGCAGTGTATATGCGGCAAAGTTCTCGAGAGAGCGAACGCAGGCGAAGCTAGTATAGTGCTCGCTTTCGGAGCGACGCTAGAACAACAGAGCAGAGGGAGGTTTGGCGAATGCAGCCTTAGAAGCAGTCGTTCCCTGCGCGTCGTAGATGTCGGATGATTATATCGACCGGCGAGCGTGGGTGGAGGCTGGAGCGAAGCCAGCGAGGACCGGCTGAGCTCGGAAGAGGTATCGCGACGTGTACACCGAGGACGAGGGATCTCTCCGCGGCGGCATATTTACGCTCGAATCTTCGCGTCGTCCGACGTAGCTCGGGCCATCGAAAGATCGCGGCATTGACACTGCGGGCTTTCGCACTCGCGGTAGAAATTTCCACTCTGAAGTAAATATTTAGAGAAATTTATATCCCGGGTTCACCGCGTTTTTTTGTTTCATCGTCCCAACGCGTTTCGACTGCTGCGGCAGAGGAAAATGAGCTCGGAGAATGGAAAATGCTCTGTGAAAATGGAAAAATAACAAAGGAGTCCTCCTCGTTCCTCATTCTCTTTGCGCTCGACGTTGAAACACTTTTTTCTACTTCTCCGTCGTACTTTCTCACTGCAGTTAAGGCTTTTCCGTGGCAGGAATCACAAGATGTTTCTATATCTTCTTTAAAACTCGGGGCTCACACGCACGTTTCTACGAAGCTCGACAAAAATCTACTCACATACACACGCACGCTGCAGGAGACTGCAATTTTTTGCTGCTCCTTTTCCCTCCTCCAATCTTTTCGCTACTGCAGCACTTTCTCCCCCCTCGTCCTCCCGCGGCTCTGTTCCCTTTATCGGGCATTCTTGCACCCTTCTCCGAGCGATCTGTATTCTCGGTTTTATTCCACGCTGAGGAAGGGTCGGAAGGACCCGGGCAAGACAAAAGTGAGAGAACGCCGAGAGTACTACACACGTAGGACTCCTCGCTAAATTCAATTTGACGCCTCGGCGTGCCCAAAGAGCGAGCGCCGCTCGGCCCCATCGTCGCCGTCTGAAACTGCAACTCGATATATACGAGGCGCGCGCGGGCGCGATCGAAGATTGAACTCGATCTCTCAATCTCCCGACTAGGAACTTTGCTGAGAGCTACGCGAGTCGTGTTGCGAGGTTGTAACGTCGGAAAACAACTGAGAATCGAGCCCTCGAGGAAACGATTACGCGAGGCACTCGAGACGGATCGAAATCCTTGAGTTATTCCGTGAAAACAGAGGTAAATTCAACGAATCGTCGAGCACGCGGAGACGGAAGACGAATCCAACGGCGATCGTTTCTCCCAGTCCGAGGGCGCACGAGAAAAAGGACCCTGAGACGATGAGGCCGCGGCATAATGGAAGCGTGAAATAATGCAAGCGCGTGAATGGAAAAATATGGCAGCACCGCGACGAGGCTGGGAACGCGAGCCCCGAGTCATTAGGTCGATTGTCAAGCGTTTCGGGAAGGGCCGCATGCCTTCGGCTCTTCACTCATGCCAATAGCCGTATTTATTATTGTTCATCCGGCTAAAAGGAGAAAAAATGGAGGGAGAGAAAGAGCGAGACGGGGGAAAGGGGTGCGAGTGTTGGAACGAAGAGAATGGAGTGGCGACGAATGGAAAGCATTGTGCGGTTGCAACAAGAGACTCGGTGCATTCCTCGCGTTTTTCTATCGCTTTGCACTGAATGAAATAGAAAATATGACCTCAAAATAGAGGAACGAAAAGCGGTGGAGCGGACGATGAAAATATAGAAAAAAGAAAAAGAAAAATTACGGGCCGAAAATCATAACGCATCGCGACGAGAGCCAGAATCGATTTCAAAGATATTTCCCAAGGACTTTTTCAACTGCCATATTTTCCTTCGCCTCGCTCAGCGCATAATTAATGGAATCGTGAAAAGCGAAAAGAATACTTTCATCATTACAAGGAAAAGTGGGCTCCATAAAATGTACACAAAAAGCTGAGCTCGGCTGCGTTGTAACGAGGGTTTAGAATTATTGGCGAAAGGGAACCGCGTGGAAGGAAATAATGGAAGCTCTTCGTTTACAACGTTACGGAGCAGCCTCGAGAGAATATTCCCGAGTGTACTTAACCCGACTCTCGCACCCCTCCTTCATCTCCTTCCCCGTCGTTTTTCAGTTCTTCTTTGTAATTCGATTTTTCTTTTCCCTTTTGTTTTTCTCGTGACTCTTTTACGTTTTCTTCCAACTCCATATAGTCACTTGATACAAACGAGAGCAGGATCCTCGAAAAGTGAAATGCTGGCGAGTTAATTACGCTGAAATATTTACATTTTGCTTACGCTCGCACCGATTTTATCTTTTTTTCATCTTCTTCTTATATTCTTTGCAACTAGAGAAGAAAAGTGCGAGCTCCCGGTGCGCTGGGGCACTTTGAAATATGCGGATGCACAAAACCTCGGAGCCCCAGTTAACTCTCCACGAAATCGTGTGTGTTCTAGCGAAATGCAATTATATTTATTCGTATACGATTAATCATCGCGAAGTGTACAAAGGAAAAGGAAAAGAGGCGTTTTCTTCAATTCTGTCCTCGATTCTCGAATCGTCGACTCGACTAACCAGGTCGAATCGGAGGTAAAAAACCGTCTGAACCCTCTCGCAGGTCTGCTTCTAATGTATAATTGCGATATTCGATATACTTCGCTATGCTCGGTGAACGAATGATAAACTCTGAATCATCGAAGGGGTTGACCCAGAAATTCTCGGAGTCTTCGTCACTCCGAGTGTTTCTATGCATGCAGCCAAAAATTTGGGGGAGATTAGCTCGTGCGCTCATTTGAATTTCTCTGATTACGTATGTGCAAGCTGAAAGCTGGAAACGCGAAGGAGAGACGAGGCCAGGGCTGGTCCCGAGAGAGAAAAGGGAGTAGGATAAAAGGAGGGTTCAAAGTTCACCGAGAAAAGAGCGCAGCTCGCCAAAAAGCTGGGGAACAAAAGGGGCGCTGCGGTAGAAACATCGAATAATCTCGGAGACAAAGAGCAAAAGGGAACGTCGAGAGAAGCGGGGAGACGGAAATTCAGAGATTTCCGGGAACTGTACAACGCTACGAGACTTGACTCTGGAACTTCCGGTCTGGCCTTTCGAAAGCTTGCCTCGCGGTCTGTATTATTATACGTTAGGGAATGAAGGACGAACATTCAAGGAATAGAAAGCACGAAGAAGGGGCGAGCGAGCGAGCGGGAGGAGAAAAATATCGCTGAAAATTTGGCGGATTCAGTTGGCTCGAGAAACGAGGTCTGAAATCTCAGTGCGGGAATAGCATCGTCGCGGCGGAGGGAGTCAAACGGGGCTAGGAGCAGCGAGGACGGAAACGCGGATGCGACTTGAGCAGGCGGAATAAAAAGGAGTTTAACATTTAAAATGAAATTGCTGCGAGGAAGAAGTTATTTGGAAAGGAGAAAAAGCCTTAGTGAGATATCCGGAGGCGACAGCGTTTGTAAAACAGATTTCGTAAGACATGCTTTTCGCGCGGACAACTCGCGCGTGTAAAGTCACTAAGGATTGTATTCACAAAAATACGACACTCGAGGTTCGTGCAACCACGCACGTAATGAAAAATCTCCAGGAAAATTAAATCTCTCGATTGTTCGCACAAAAGAAACGCAGATTCACGTTAATTCTCGAAATATTTCATCTTACGCGGGAGTCCCACGTGCGTATAAGCAAAGTTATTCGGCGGAGATGCGCGCATCCGGGCCGATTTCACACAGTAGGGCAACGAGAAAGAGAGCGAGAGGGAGCACCGTCGAAAAAAAACGAGAGAGAAGAATCGAGAGAACATGGGAACAGGACGATAGGAATTCGGACGTTGGAAGAGAGAGAGAGAGAGAGAAAGGGAGAGGAATTTATGCGAACTTCGCGAGGCTAACGAGGGCGGGCATTCGCGGCCCGAAGTCCAAAGAGCC
Source organism: Venturia canescens (assembly GCF_019457755.1). Classification (NCBI taxonomy): domain Eukaryota; kingdom Metazoa; phylum Arthropoda; class Insecta; order Hymenoptera; family Ichneumonidae; genus Venturia; species Venturia canescens. The sequence goes on from NC_057425.1 coordinate 9,556,075, forward strand.
GAAGAAATCGGCTCTCCCACAGAGAAAAAGAGAGAGAGAATGAGAGAGGTGAGGCTGGACCAGCATGAAAATGTACAAGAGTGCAGACCGGCGGGAGGGTCCGGGGGGGCACAGGGGGCACAGCCGAGTGTGAGAGAATGAAAGAGAGCCGAGGGGCGCGAACGAGTGTGGGTTTATACATATTGTACGTACAATGTGTCCGAAAAGTTGAACTTGTTTTTCGTGTGTTGCGGTCTCGATGTGAAACAGCTTTTCTCCGTTGCACGCGGTGCGAAGAGTCGCAGGTCAGTCGCGTCGCCTCGCTCCTGCTCGTTGCTCGTTTCTAATTCCCGTTTCACCTCGCGATCGTTGCTCCAGCCTCTTCATTGGATCGAAGTATCGCGGATAAAAGATTCGTTTCAAGATTGTTTGCTGCCGCGAAGCGAGCAGGTCCGCGTGTGTCAAGGAGCCTTTTATTCGCATTTGAGGAACACCCTGGGCGTCCATGCGAAAAATTTTGGCGTACGAGAGAGCGCGCAGCTCCTCTCCTGCGTGCCATGGGAGGTAAAAAGGACGAGGGATTGAAAAAAAAGATAAATTAAAGGAAAGAAGAGAATGAGGAAGAAGAGAAAGAGAATGAAGGGCAGGGACGAGGGGAGGGGGAAGAGGCCCCCGAAAAGGCGCCGCGTGCGAGAACGGAAGGTATATACCAGTGAAAAAGACAGCGAGAGAGAGAGGAGCCAGAGAACTGCGCGGTCCGATCCCGGTGCCAGGTTAACCCAGGAGTTGAGCCGAGCAGGAGCAGGAGCAGTGAGGCTGCAAAGAATAATAATGAGAGGGACACGCGGTGAGGGTAGAAATACCAAGAGCGAGTGAGAGGTGTCTGGTTTGGGAATATCTGTACTACAGTATCGTCCATTACATGCTAAAAGAAATTCTGCCACACCAAATCTTATACAAGGTGTCCGGACACTCGTGCTCAATTTTTCTCCCTTCAATAAAGCGACATTCCACAGGTTTTTCAAGCCTCAACGGGTGACCAAAAATTCGACGAGTCGCAATCGCGGGTCGCGGATCCAGCGGAGGAAAGTCGACTGAAAATCTTATTTCTCTTCGCGGATACTCCACGATCGATTGCTCCACGATTTTGACGAATTTCATTCGAGGGACACGTTGTACGATGAGAAAAAACGGAGTTGCCGACAAAAGGGCGTAATCCAAGGGCCCCGGGCTCGAGTTGACACGAGGCGAGCCCTTTCGTCCACGAAATCTCGAGCCCGAGAGCATACGTGTCGAAGTAAAGGAGGAAAGAACAAGCGGCGTGCGACCAAGAGCTACGAGGACCAAAAGATTTCACCTTCCCCCCACCCACCTTCTTGGCTCCCTTCCTCCTGGAGAACTGCTGCGAATAATAATGAGAATCGAGCAACTCTCGAGCGAGGAATGAGGATGGAGAATGAGAAGAATGAAGGATGAGGACAAACTCGAACCCTTTTTCCTTCGACTCCCTTCCCTTCCCCCCCCCCCCCCCCCCCCCTCTTTCCCTTTCAACGTCCTCGAGCAATTCGCACAAGAAAGTACGGCGAGAGTGAGCCAAATAATGGCAACACGAACGAGACTCGAGCTCGCGTCGCACGTGATTTTGTATATTTTTCTCCTTCCGCCGAGCAGCAGCGCTCGCCGCATTTCTTCACTTATTTCGACTAATTTATTTCTTCCACTCGCGCGCACTCAAGCTTCAATATTTTTATTTCCAGATATACGAGTCATTCGAAAAACTGATAAAGGCGACGAGGAACTAGTCACACCTTTAGAAAAAAAAAAGCAAAAACGTCTCGGCTTAAAATTCTCTCTCACACGCGAGATGAAAGATGAAACTGATGTAACATCGCATAATGTCGAATATCCATGGATTTAGATTGCGGTCCACAGCGGATGAAGTTTGTCCGGTCTCCTAACGATCCTGCGAGCAAGAGGCGCATGGGCGGCACGCAGACACACGGACACACACTCGGGAATCCCCCGAGGCGAACTTGTTCGCGCATCGCAAGAGGCCAAAGGCCACACGGAATGCAGACACGTAACGTACGCAGAATGCTCGGGAGGATACGAGAGAGCGAGAAGGGAAGAGAAAGGGCGGGGGCAGGGAGGGGCAAGAAGGAAAGAAGCGGAGAGGGCAGGAAGGTCCTCTTTGCATCTCTCTTCTCGACTTTTACATTTTTACCAAGAGCGTGCGGTGTGCCCGTTCTCTCGTTCAAAGTTCCATTGAATCTACCACGGTGGCGGCGGCGAAACGGGGCGCCCTTTGTTTCGTTCGCACGCGAGTAGTGAAAGTGTAAGAAAACACACGAAAGATGCCGCGTCGCGAGTGTGCCGCCGCGGCGCGGTGGACGACGGTCGAATTATTATTTAGTAACGAACTCCGGATCGTGGGAGCCGATGGACCCCCCCGCGGCGAAAGGAAACGCCGCAACCGCCACGAGCAGGACTCGAAATGCGAGGAGCGCGCAAACGGAGAGAAAGAGGGGGGGGGGGGGAGCAGCCTGAAACGAGCGCGGTTGTCTCGTAAGCTCGTCGAGGATCTCGCGCGTCAACGGGGCGAAACACCCAGGGTGATTCTTCCCGAGTCATTCATCGCTCGTTCACTCTCCTCTCCCCCACACGAGAGCCTGCCTCTTTCGTCATTTCTGCGGTATTTCTTTCAACTACCTTTCCCACTGCTCTCGCTTCGGGGGGTGAGACCTCGTGAATCACCGTTTCGAGGAAAAAAACGGTCCATAATCGATCGGAGCCGGGCGCACAGTCGGTGACGACGATATTTGTAGACAGGATTTTTGGGGGCTTCGATATTCCGATGACCTTCGTCGAAAAATTCGTTTTTTCTTCGCACTACGTTTCACATTATTTTTATTGAAAACGGAATAATTGAAATTGGCGCGGAGAATCATGAATTCTAACGACCGCGAGAGAATATTAATGGATATAATAAAGAATTTTGAAACACACGCGAGGATTAAAATAATGCGATGATTTTGCATAAAATTCGCGGCAAACTCATCGCCAAAAGCGAGGAATTCCAAGCTCACTATTTATCTTAATTCTCGATCTTCTTCGTATATATATGTGCGGCTTTGAAGAAACTTCGAAAAAATCAATTGCCACATGGACTATGAAAAATAAAAATATACTAACCGCCTTTTATACTAACAAGATTGTGCTTTTTCGTCAGCGATTTTGCCCTCGCGGACCGACTCGTCCGCGGGGCCCCGTGAAATGCCATCGCGTTTCGGAGTTTGCCGCGAGCCTCGAACCCCGCGCCCGCGGAAAGAGAAACAGAGAGAAGCCACCACATAGTTTTGCTCCGGGAACAGGTTTCGGGGGACACCGAATCGTGGAAGAGGCGCCGCTCAAACGGAGGAGAAGGAGGAAGAGGCATTTCCAAAATAGTATTAAAAAAAGAGAGAAAAAAAAAACGAAAGAAACGGCAACGGGCATAAGAATAATGAAAAAAAAGGTCGAGAAAAAAGCTCAAATCCGAGGCAGCAAAATACTAATACGAACATTCGATTCCATTCGATTTTCAGTGTCCCAAAAAGACCCTTAATCTATACGTATATACGGATTCTTGCTCGATCGATCTTTCGTGCAGATTTTGGCGAACTTTTATGCTCCTTCTACCTTTTTCGACCCCCCCCCCCCCCCCCGTCTCCCTTCTCGCGTGTCTGTGTGCGTGTGTGTGTGTGAAATTCGTTTCTCTCTCTTTCTCTTGTCGGTACGGTGTCGCCCCGGGTCCTCTCGCGCGCCTTCGCACGCCGAACGAACCGTGTGAAACTTTTAATTAAGAGGCCCACGCGCGCCCCCGGCTTCGGGAGATGCGTTTCTCTCTTCCTTTCCCTCGCCCTCTCAGACACGAACATTCACAGACTCTTGATCCTTGTTCCCCGGTGTATAATATCGAACCTCGCGAAACTGGACTCGGAGAAAGAGATTCTTGGAAGGGGAGCATCGAGCGTGCACTCGGGGAGCCGAGTCGTCGAACGCGAGCACCGAAACCTCGAGAGCCGCAATTCATCATCGGCGAGGAAAGTGGGAAACTGAAAAGTCGCGTCAACATTATTTTCCTCAATTTGTTACGGATGGATTGATAATTTTGCCGTTTGCTGTTCGCGACGGTTGTAATTGAGGCGGATTAAAAGTACCGCTGAGACGCGTGTCTATCGCATGCGCACACGAGAATGCGGTGAAAATAATGCTCGGCGCGTGCGAGTGACGCGTTGACGAACTTCACTCGCCACCTCGTTGAGTATTTTAGAAACGCGGATTTCTAGATTGCGAAAAAAAACTTTTCGTGTCTGATCGCTTTATTGGTGTTTTGAAAGGAAGCATTTCGGCGAGCGACGTTTTGCAGGGGAGATTAAGACCCTGCGGGGAATTTGATTATCGGAAAGTTCTCGTGCGCGTTCCGAGGTCGAGGCTTTCCCGGGGATGCTGACCGACGATGGCGGCAATACAAGCAGCCTCGTGAATTATTGGGAAGCGAGTAAAAGTCGTTGAGATGATAAAAGATTAAAAGTAAAAAGCTTTTTCACAATATTTCAAATAAATCGATAATCCAGCAGCAAAAATCCACTTACTTTTTCCTCGAGGGCCGGACCGTTTTCCATGGCGTGCATAATGGCATCGGAGATGCGGGTCTCGAGCTGCCTGACCGCCCGCTCGGCGTTCAGCCCGAGTGGGTCCGTTCTACCGTCCACAGCGACGACGAGCCGTTCGACCGTTTCGACGTAGCCGGACCACGCGAGATCCAATTCCGAAGCGGGTTCCGTTAAGCACCCTCTGCCGTTTGGGGGTTCGCATAACAAACGAAGAGCACGTGAATTATCGACTACACTCGTGGGGGGGGGTGAGCAGGATCGTTGTTCGTATCGGTTGATTCTTTAATGAGGCAAGAAGGGAAGGGGAAATTCGGTGGAGCGAAATTCCGTTTCTCAAAATTTTTGCGGGGCCTCCCAACCCAGCGTTTCGTCCACGCACCAAAATGTTTGAGCCCCTCGACAAAGGTTGCTCCCAAAAATGTTGCTGCGCGAACGAAAAAACTTGTTGGATTCACGAAAGCACGAAAAAATGTTGACACCACGAATAAGATTCGGTCGATGAGTAAACGCAAATAGAAAGAAAAAAAAATAGTTTGAAAAAAAACGTGTTCGAAGTGGGAGCGGTGGACTAAAAATAGGATAACGAACCTCATGACATTGGTGCAGAGACCGCCGCAAGGTCTGACGGAAGATCCGATGCCGGCGCACTTGGGACAGTAGGTCATTCGTAAGAGAGCTTCGTAACAAGCGGCCTGCTGGGGACTCGTGCCGTAAAAGAGTACACTGTCGGTGCGATCGAGGACCCTTCGGCCGAGGGTAAGTGCCTGGACGAGTACCCTCGTCGCTTCGAGGCTCGTTCCTACGCTGCGCGATATTTGTTTCGGTATGTCACCGAAAGGCTGAATCTCTTCGATTGTTTCGTACAGGCAGCTCTTGAATTTCTCGGTGAAGTCATGCTGACGAGGATTTATCGCGTGATGATACGCGATCGGGAATAGACGCGTGAAAAACTCGTTGAAACGTTCCTGGAGCATTTCACGAGTCAGCGGCTGCTGCAACGTGTCCGGGGTGTTGGCCGGCGACACGTAATCCACCATTGCCTGATAAAGAGCCTTTATCGAGGGTCTGCTCAGTACCGCCATCGAACGATACACCTGCTCGAACAAATTCAACGTTTTGTTCTCCGATTGCCGCGCCAGCCCCGTCACTGTGTCTGAGAACAATCAATTCCACCACAAATTCACATTACTCATTTTTCCTTTGACACACACACACACACCCACACACACACACACACACACACACACACACACACACACACACACACACTTTTCATCCACGTTATTATTCTTTATTCCTAGTCCCGTTAGAAGCGAGGAGGTCGCGAAAATTCAATGAAATTCGCTTCTCTACCCCTTGAAACGTCGTCGTTCGAGCAAAATTAACTTCAAACAAAAGTTTGCACCGGGTTCATTCCTTATTTTTTATCATCTTCGTCGAGTTTAATGTCTCAATGGAGACTTTCTTCGTTGACAATCAGACAAAAATAGACTTTTACGTTTTCTTATGGAACAAAAGGAAGCAGGGACGTGAAAATGGACCCTGATTCATCAATGAATTTGACACAGCAAAGTTATTCGTATCAGCATCGATGGTAATCGAGTCATTCTCTGATCCGTCTTTAGCACAATATTTAACGAGGTTCATTGAAATCTGTGGAAAATCGAGTATCCTGGAGGCTAAAATTTGATAATGTCTTTCCAAGAATAGTTTCGTTCGTGAAAAAAATCATCGGGTTTGACTAAACAAAGTTATCGATGGAACGAAGCGAATTCGAGCAAGAGAGCAGAGTCGCTCGGAACGGAGATTGCGATTAATCGGGAAATTGGATTCGTTCGTAGCTGGGAGATTGGCGATATTTTTATCGCCGAAGCACCTGATTCGATCGCCGACGCGCGAGACCCGGGGATCATTGTAATCGAGATTGCAAAGCTCAATATTCAGCGGTGCGTCCGCAGGTGCGTTGTTTTTCGTTTGTTACTCATCGGCATTTGGTATCGAAACGTTCAAAGTACTTGAACAATGAATAAATTTATTTTCTAACAAAAATCACAGATCGAACAATAAAATGAATTCGGGCAATTAATCTCCGGAGTTTTCGCAGGGCGTTCTTTGTCTTGAGACTACATCGTGGCAGGTTTAACAATAATAATCGAGCTTGAATCGAACGTAGAGTTTTTCAATGGCTTTTGTATAGATCTGCTTTGGATTCTGACAGAGGACTGTGCGGAGATGAGGAGCGAGTGAGCACAATTGGTGCACTGCGGTGCGTAATTCGATAGTCCGGTAATTCGTCGAGGGAGGTTCTCCATCGTCGTTGCTTTCATAATCCCTCATGCTTTCTCTCCAATTCCCATTCCCTTGCTCTCTCATCTCTTGTTCCCGAACAACCGAACAATCAATTTCTCTCTCCCGAGCCCGTATAGCTCGTGAGCAGTGGTTTTGTATGCCCCCTCGGGCGGGGTGCTTCATTCGCTGCTTCTTCATTGGTAGGTGTGAGTATCAATGTGTGTTTGTGGATTATCGACACGCCGGAGCGGAGGACTCAAATCTCGATATATTTGCATCGCCGGTACACGTCACCGGATGAAAAAAGGGCCGTCGGAGTATCGCGTTTCGTGGGCAGAGGCTTCGTCGAGTCCGGCGCGCTCTTTTTCCTTTCGCGCGGTCGAGCTTCGCGCGACTCGAGATGGAGTAATTAAAGTAGTTCGGTCGTTCGATAAAGTACGGTGAAGCTCCACTTTTTTTGCGGTAAATTATGATTTAAGGTCCCCTGATAACGATGAGCACAGTTCCGGGGCCTCTTACGGGCCGAAATTTCGAATTACTTCGTTTACAATTTTGAGTTATTGACCCCGCAGCCTGTGAGAGAACGCACAATATTAATTGTGAAAAATTGTACGGTGCCGGAGCTCCGGAAAAGTTTATATCGTGGAAAAACATTTATCACAGATTCCGTTCCTTTAAAAAAAAAACATTACCTTACGGGGGCTTTTGAGAAAGAAAACATGAAAAAACTTTAGTTTCCGAGGTGTCGAAAGCACGTGCGTCAGTCATTGCGTTGGAACTGCTGGTAACAGCTGATTGAACTTCGGGCGAATTCGGGAATCGCGGGAATTTCATCAAATTCATTTTTCAGACTGACCTTTATCTCGGTGGCATTGCACCGAAATAAACTTTCTTTCGCTCAATAAAAATGTTGTTACGTGTTGAAGTATAAATTTCATGTTTTATGATTTGTGGTAAAAATATTCTCAACGTAAGTGCGTCGTTTCTGTGTGCGCATGGAAAAACAACGTTCAAAGCCCAGCACGCGAGTTTCATTCTCTAATGAAAGCAACTTAATTCAATCGTTTTTCGATCCCATGCGCGAAACACGGTGCACTCGCTTGTACACGCGTCACAAAACTCCGACGCCCTTTCGCCACCGTTTAAACCGGCTCGATGACTCGCGCAGGTGACTCATTATTAGATTAGTAGGACTTCAGCCTCAGGAATAACAATGATCGATTCATGCCTCGACGATCCTGTTTATAGTCGGACCGGGCGCATGTAAAAATCTTTTCTCTCCATCCACGTATCGTTGTCCCTCGCACTTTCTGAGGAAAAAAAAACTTGGCACGTTTCTCGACCCCTTTGTGGTTGCTCGTATCACGAGAGCAGAGCTAAAACGATTTCATTCGTCGTGTCACAGCCCATTTGTTCATAAATTCAACGCAAAACGAATAACAGTTAATAAAAAAACACTGCAAACGCGATCTCCCGTTTAAAAAATCAGCGACAAGTTCGTAAATGCGGAGGAGCGAATGCGACAAAGAGAATTCCCAGCGTGTGAGAACAAAGCCGATAAAAAAATGCGCGAACGATTATTGGCAGGTGATAATCCACGTGAGCCGGAAAGCCGACTGACGTTGATGCCAGAAGTTTTCAATTTCATTATACCATTTTCGCAGTGATAATACACGCGACGAAAAAAAAGCGTCAATATATGTACTGTTATTTTGTGTGTTGCTGGGCGTTCAAGCCTGCGATACGTATTATATGTGGGCTATGGAGATTCGAGAGGCGAGATGTTCTCTCAAGGGGAAAAAGAGGAGTGTTTGCATGAGAGGTTGGCGGTTCTCTATTTCTCTTTCCACCTACACAACGAGTCTTTCGACCTTCTCTCCGGCTTCGCGGTCTCTCTCGTCTTCTCCGGCTCTCTAGTTCTTTTTTTCTATTGTTCTCCAGGCTTTTTATTTCTCTTTATAGTCGCTCGTCTCTCTTTTCCTTTCCATCTTTCTTCAAGCATTTTTCTTGTTTCTTCCTTTCTGTTTCTTCGACTTTACGCACAAAGACACAGACACACGCACACACACGCACGCGCGCACACGAACACGGTGAGTTTGTCTTCCCGGGTTTGTCCCGTTGCCCGAGAACAGCGAGAGACGAAGAGAGCGAGCGAGGAAAAGGATAGAAGCTTCGGAATTCAAGCGACTGGTCATTTTATTTTAGCGCCACCATGAATCCCTATAAAGTCTCTCTTTCCTCCGCCAGTTCTCGCTTCTGCGGTCCTCTTTCATCTCTCAGGGGGCCGCGCACGGCGCGCAAATTCCTGAGCATCCTCGTGGGAGCAAAATATAATACCTGAAGGAGCGTATATACACGCGTATAATCATCGTTCTAATAATACATTTTTCTTATTAGCATTATTATTTTATTTCTCTTGATAAACGCCGTAAAAATGCCTTTGATTGAGCTAAATAAATTCTTCCTTTTTACTTTTCATAGTTAGGAAATTCTCGTCTCCATATTTTAACGAGACTCTCTCTCTCTCTCTCTGTTGGGGACGTCATAAATTTTATCATTGGATCAAAACATTTTCCGGCATTTTTCCAAACAGAAAAGACGACCGCCATTTCCCTTCACTTTGAACGCGCGTAATTAATTCGATCAGTGGCAACGAGGGTTCTTTATTGAGCCACACTCGCGAGCGTTATTCCAATGGGAATACCGTCGATTCGCATTGATCGTTACCAGCCGTTATTCTTGAGATAAAAAAAAGAGCTTGAACAAGGAATTTCATGAAATCCGTATCGATCAGTCCAAAGGAGTCAAAATATGACACGAAAATGGGATCGAACCGAATGATTTAGTAGCTCGAGTCGCGGTTATTTTCATTCTCGAAAATATCGAGATGCTAAAATGACAAAATTTCGGAGAAGCAATCGTTGGTAATTAATTATGACCCAAAAACAACAAAGTCACATTATGTTGGCGCATGACCTCTTGTTTTTTAGAAAAAATTGAAAAAAAAACGTATTTTTGCAACTTTTTTGACCACGATCAATTTCAGTGAGAGGGAAAGGAAAAGAAAACACGGGGGGGAAGGTAAAAAAACGAAATACAAAATGAGGAAGATGTTTCAGACTCGCTCAACGATACAACTCACACATCGAAGTTGCTCCAAGCCCACCCAACGATTCCGCACACGAATCTGAAATCTTTTTATCATCACAGTCTTCTGTTTTGATTCCGAATAACTGCCAAGATATATATTCCCAAATTTATGTGATATTTTGTCCAAAAAAACCGACTACTGATAATGTTTTCAGCAGGTCATACAGAATTCATAAAAAAATGTACAACTCGCGATTACAGCTGGTCCCGCGATACTAAATATTTAGCCAATCCTGCTTGCTGCCTCGAATCCGCGAATAATCGGATTCAAAGAGCAAGCTAACGAATAAAATCTGAAAAAAATCCACGAAGAATGCTCCAGTATGTAAAAAATTCTCGCGTGTGGTAATGCGACCGGGTTTTTAAATCGGTGTGTACCCGTTTTATTTGCATCGCTTTTGCTGATTTCGTTAAAGTCTCGGATTTCAAAACAGAGCGAAGTTAACTCGACACGAGTAAAGAGTCTTCGCTCTCTCTCTCTTGTTCGAATTGGCCGGAGTGTCGGTGCGGCCATCAAGCTAAAATATATCGCGGACTATTATTTCTTCGGTGAGAGATGTCTGTGTGCGTGGTGTTCGTCGACGTGAGTAAAGGTGCGTGGGAACTTTGGTCCAGCATGACGAGCTGGAGAATAATCTCGTGTGTACACAATCCGCGCATGCATGAGTAGCACACGGTCACAGAGATCGTCGGTGGGGAGGGGAGCGCGCGTTCGTGAAATCCACGTAGGTAATGTACCGTAGATTTTCTCGTGTGCACGAGAAATAGTCGGTTCGCCGTGCAACGGCTCGTTTGCTCATTGGCCTCATCAGTGGAGAGTGCACGGAGCAAATATGCCGCTACGTATGAGCGGGACGTATGTATATTTATGTGCCACATCGCGATGTCGGCGTGCGTTAAATTCGGTTTGTATCGGTGGATAAGGCGGGGGGAGGTTCGAGGGTGGAGATAACTGTAACAGGCGAAGAGAACATGGCAGGAATGTGGGGATATTTGTCGAGGATGAAAAATGGGATTTACCGTGGCGGGGGATCTCGATATTCGTTTGGCCGGATGGAAGATCGCGTATGGGGCTCGCGTTGCCGATTAATTATCCCGGTGTATTAGTCGGGAGCAATGTCGCACGATCGTTGTTGCAACGTCAGTGCGCTTATATTTTCTTCTCATTCGACGACTTCAGCTGGGATGATGCTCCGATGAGAGCTGCGAGAATAAAAATGTGTAGCAGCTTCGAAGGCAAGTGGGAGTGCTCGAGGCGCGAAGCAAGCAGGGAGAGGGAGCAGGACCGAAGAGATTCTCTCGTAGGCAGCACACAGCGAGATGAGGCAAGAAGAGAGATGAGAAGCGTGCTCTCGAGCTGCGATGAGAAACGAATAGAGAAAAAGTGGGGAAGAGAAAATCTCGAAGCGAGAGGCTGCAAGGGCTCATTGAGCCGCTCTCCGACGTTCATTGAAAAGTATTTGGCCACCGGCCAGGTCACTTTTAGATGTGTCCCGGACCAGCCAATCTCGTGCTCTCTCCTTCTCTTATTCCTCAGCGTTCGTTCGAGCGAAAAAAACACACTCGCAAGCACACGAGTTTTTGTACTCGAGACGCACTTTGCGAAGCTCTTTGCAATTACTTTACCACGCTGCGAGGATTTTAATCTCTTATCTGTTTATTATTGTTGTCGCTGCGAGTCTGACGAGCGCCCGAACACCGAAGAGCACTCCAATTGACTTTTTGAGCCTCCCAGTCCGGGGTCGCGATCCTGCGACCCCGCACCTGCCATTTCATCTTCTCCCGTCCACGCGAATATCACTTTTTTTCTTTATATACACACAATGGAACTCCGCATGGTTAAGAGGACGAGATAGATCGACCATTTGCACCCAGCAAACTCCAACAAAACTCTCTCCCAGCTCTCCCCGTCTCCCTCCTTTTCTCTCTCTCTCTCGAGTCTGGTACTCGTAATCTTGTTTCCCCAAGGATTTAGCCCGCGGTGTACGTTTAAAGTTGCGCCCACTCCATGCGAGTCTCTCGACTCTGGAGAGAATGAGAGAGAGAGAGAGAGAGAGAGAGAGAAGTAGAATACCTGTGTATATATTTGAGCTTTAGCATGTACTCAATATGGGTTCGCATTTACATATACGTTACGGGTGGCTTTCCGCATGTACTTGGAAAAGTTCCTCCTTGAAATATTGTCTTTGGGTATAATGTTGGAATTTTCAAAGAGGATTACGAGGGCAATAAAAATGTTTAAGGCGAGGAGAAGAAGCAGGAGCGTGTTTCAATTTCCGGCTGACGTTTTCCCGGGCGAATATATATGTCCGTTTGGTGGTTCGATAAAAACGTCGTGAAATTCGAGAGCGATGTGCACCGTCGTACAAAATCATCCGAAATCCGCACGCATCGATTTAAACGCTGTTAGAAAGAAGCGGGCGATTAGACTCGGAGCGCGCCTCGCCTTTTATTCTTCCGCATCGTCCACGTGGATCTGAGCTATGCGGGCAATGCAACGAGGACGTACGTATCGAGGCGGGGGGGAGGGGCAAGCAGGAGAATAAAAGAGCTAAAAAAGAGGAGGGAGATGGATCGAGAGGTAGGGAGCGAAGAAACGTCGAGCTCGCACGTGTCGTTGCCGCGGTAACTCTCGCCGGTCCGCGAACGCGCGAGACTCCGTCGTGTCTCCCGATTTTACTCGAAAGTTATCGTCCGCATCCACACGGTGTCCGAAAAACCTCCTCGGAAGGGTGACCCAGGCCGTCCCGGGGACGACGGTAATAATTTTTCGCTCCTCCCCCCTCGAAGCATCGTTTCTTCGCGGCCACTTGGGAAAAGCCACGGCCCCCGTCTCATTTCGTGCCTCTTCGATTGACCGATTCCGCGTCGAGGTCTCAACCGACTTCCCGGACACCGTCGATGATGCACTCGCCCCGGTACTCAGACTCGTACGTGTGCGAGTCCCCGTTGTGTATCGGCGCGCGCGCGATTCTCTCTACGCCGTTCCGTAGCCGCTGGCAAGATCTATTTTCGCGTTTGCGGAAAGCGCACTTCCTCTGACGAGCGAGCACCAGACGAGTCGCCTCCGCGGATAGACCCCGCCGCGCTTGATCCGCCGGATTCGAGGCATCCATGGGCGGGAGAAATATCGAGAAAACTTTCCGAATGCACGTACACGAGAAACGCTGTCGCTAGTTTTTTAGTCATCGCTCTTCCCGCCCGTGCCGCTGCTTCGAGTTCCTTTTTCACTTTCCCCTCGCATTTCACTTCTATTTTGTGCGTTATCACCACGACGTATACTGGGAATCCCACTGTCGAAAACTTGCAGCGAGTTTATCAATTTTCAAACTTCCACCCCGGATCGATGAGCCTCGCGAATTCTAACCAGCGAACCACTTTATTTGCGGCTGCATAACAAATAAGCAGCCAGTTCTCAGCCACTCGGGCCTCAGCCGACGCTCGACTAAACCGTTATTTACAATCCGCTGGATCGATATTTCGTCTCAAATGTTAATAAACAAATGAACTTTAATAACCGAAATAAACGAGGCGAGAAAAATCATCGAGATTGATAGTTTGGAAGGAGAGAAAGAGAAACGGTTAGCCCTGCTTAACAACCTCGCAGACGAAACCGTCTCGGGTAATAAGACACTTCTCATTCTTCTTTATTGTGCCTCCGTTCTCCCTCCCCCGAGACGTGAGTACTCCGCTCTCTCCTCTCTCGTAGACACAACTTTTATGAATGACTACGATTTATTAATAGCTGCTGCAGACATACCAGCGACTGATATTACACCTGTACACGCTCATACACTCATGCACACGCGCCTACAGACACATAAACAACTGAATAAAAAAAGGAACCTCCACTTTATTCGATATCGAACGAGGTATTCGAAAAACCAACAGTACAAGTTTCTCGACCTTAACGACTCCCTCGTCCGCGGGTGCTTGCTTCGCTTTAAGGAGTTTCGGTACAAAAGTCTAAATATTAAGAAATTGATGAAATTTGGTGATAATGTTCTTCAACATCAAGTGCGAAAACACAAATTTTTTCAAAATTTTTTTCTACTTAGTTATCGAGTAATTACGCATTAAAGCAGATTTCTTATGCCCGGAATGTATACCTATATATATGGAAACGCTATGCTTATACACGTGAACTTTAGTGATCAATTACTCGATAACTGTGTAGAAGAAAAATCTTAAAAAATTTGTATAGTCAAATTTGGCACTAAAGAATATGTTCACCAAATTTTATAAAATTCTGAACTTTTTGAATTTTTGAATTTTTTTAGCATGGGTTAGCATGGCAACATTGTATCGCCTGTACCGAAACTCCTTAAACTAAAATCGAGTTTTTTTTACCACTTCGTTGTAAACTGCGTTGGGGATCGTACGTGATATATATTTTCCGAATAAAACAAGCAAACTACGAACTTGGTAAAGGCAAACAACGGGGTGCTAGTTTCCAAAGTACATTGTTTCGTAACGGCCCGTTCGGCTTGAAATATTCATTGTCGAAGCGGCTCGAGAAGCTTCAATTATCATTCATATATTTTAGTATATATGTACAACTTTTCAGATAGTTTTCGAATCAATCAAGCAAGCCGAGGAATTCGTAGAGTCGAGCAACATCGTGTGAGTTTTTAAAGCAGTTGAAAAAATATGAGTGACTGTTACAGAAATATTGATGAAAACCTTAGTAGATCGATACTTGGAAAAAGTGTGCAGTAAAACGGAAATTTGTAAAAAGGCTCGCCCAAGTAGAAATTTTGAGACTGTTGTAAAGACATTTGACTTTATTGAAGCCTCGCATGAGCAGGTCACTCGATGATAAAATAAGCTCGAAATTTAAACTCAAGATTCCTCAAAAAGTAAGAGCACAGAATTATTAGGAAATTTGAAAATAGTGTTAACTCAGCAAATAAAAGACAGAGATAAACGACGAATGCGTGGAACGAATGTCGAGGCTGCCACGAAACGTGATTTTCGCACAGGGTTGGCACACCGATCCATTGATTTCCGATCTGAGCGTATGCACCTATGAAGCGGTATGGATGAGAATTTCTGCGTCGAATGCTTCGTCCACAACGCCCAGTTATTTCCCCTTCATGAATATAAATAAAGATTCTTTATATACACAAATATAGGTACACATTTGGTTGCAGTCACGAATCAAAGTGGAGTGAGGCGCGGGGATTCTCGGGTTGGTACATAGCACGAATCCATATATTCATTATATATACAAAAATAAATGTATATGGCGAGGGCGATGGGAGGGTATAATGGTGCGTGGTTTGAGCGATGAACGCGCGTTTGATTAATCGCGATTGCAACGCGTGTGCGCGTGTGCACGCACACGAAACTAGGGAGGCTATGAAAACATTTTTTTTGCTCGTTTTTTGGCCGTATTCCTGGACGGAAGGGATCGTTGCGAGCGAATCCCGATTACAGTTTTAATCACCGAGCCTCAAAGGTTCATTGGGAAAAACGTTGCTCTCGCATGGAGTGAAAAATCGCGTTTTAATTTAAGGGAAAATCGAGGACTCGCGAATGAAATTGTTGAATAAAGACTTTTTCGAGGCCGAAATCGTCGGCGTAGGGAGCAGCGACGTGGAATAAGAAGCTCCGCTTTGTCACGAGCATCCAATAGAAAATGATCGTTTTCCTTCGCCGCGCGAACACTCAACGAGTGTAGAGGAAAATATAAAAGAGTGAGGATGCTTAAAAAGGGAGAATTAATGGCTCTGAATCACTTTGTATATCGCGAGAGACTCGTGTGTGTGTGTGTGTGTGTGTGTGTGTGCACAAGAGAAATGCGTTTTGTGTAATGCGAGTTTGGCAGAGGGCTTTGGACGACGACGGAGACGAGAAGTCTGGCGGCCTATCCGCGAGTCTCGTTCTACTTACAAAACAGCTTCGATGTGCTTTAACCCACTTTTCCGAATGCCAGAAAGCGAGCGAGAACGCTTGGGATGACGTCATATATCCAAGGGAATGAAATGAGCAACGCTTCTGTCTCCGCTGTGCTTTTTCCCTACCTTCGAACTTGATTGATCTATTGGCCGTAATAAAACGTAATGAGTCAGATGGAGGGATCCTTCGATCGCGTGGCTCGCCCGGAAGGAGCTTGACGAAGGAAAACGGGAGTGGAGCGCAAAGTCGAAAGGCGATCGAAAGCGTTGTGTCGAGGAGGATTATTTGAAATATCATTTTCGTCTCGTTTCGTTTTTCCGTCGAATCCTGACGATTCGTCGATAAAAAAGGGGGCAAGCTCCTCAATTCCGAGGGATTTTGTCACACCGGACAGTTTCGGAGTGACAAAAATGTTGAAACTATATATTCGAGCAAACTATCGAATCGGATGCGAGGAGTTTCGAAAACGATAAAATATGAAAACGCAATTCCGGAGCAGGCTGGAGCGCGCAGTTACGAAAATGTGAATGCGCGTCTCAACTTCTTTGGATCGAGTTGACCAAGCACTCGCGAGTGTAATTTGCAAATCGAGCTCACGAAAAGCACGTCTAATAATACTCTCCACCCTGCGGGCCGCGCACAACTAATAATACTCGAAACGTAATTACGTTTCTTCATGAAAACCTGTCATTACAGAAAATTGAGAGACTCATTTATTTCGAGGAGGAATGATGTTTCTACAGATGGAAAACGGAGACGAATGTCTTTCGCTTTCTCTCACTTTTGAACAGAATATAAGAGGCATTCCTTCAGCGTAACTGGGCCTATCTCTGAAATTTTCTCCCAGAAACTGCCTTAAATTTAGAGAAGAGTTTATCTCGTAGATTGTAGATAGTACATTGATGGAAAAATTAGCTTCGATTAATAAATATTATTATTATAAAGTGTATAAGAAACAACAAAATTGTACAACAAATGTAAAATTGGCTGTTGCCAACGAACGAGGAGTTCTAGCGCATTAATAAACTCTATTCCGTTCTATTGTTTGTCGCTCTTTGAAATTTTCAGAGTTTCAGAGTTTTTTAAATAGACCGGGGAAACAATCTGTCAACTTACGCGAGATGTCGAGTATACGAAACAATAAAAGCTCAAAATTTCGAATATTGCACCACACAGTCGTGATCAATATGGGAGAAACTGAGTTAAACAAAACTGGGCTATGCGTACTCTGTTACAAGTAAATAGAGCGACAAAAATAAAAGATATGCTGAAACTCTTAGGATTTATGCGTCGATAAGAGAAATAAGTGCTCAGAAAGCTGTAAAAAAGAAAGAGAAAATATTTCTACGAAAATTAGTAGCCGAGGGTTTTTGAGGTCGCTCATCACGAATTTGGAGTGAAATTTCAGAAGTTCAAAATGCCGGACCGCACAAACTGATCTGACGCCGGATGGCGTCAATGCCACCGAAGGGGTTAAAATGTACGATGAACTTCCAGAACACATATAAAAATGATGGAATCACTGGATAAAATTCAAAAGCGAAATGAAAATGTACGTAACGAGCGAAAAAAAACGGAATTGCTTCTAATCATAAGTAAACAAAAAAACTAAATGTATATTTACAAATAGTCGAGAAGGCTAAATAAATAAATATGTCTCTGTCTCCTTCTCTCCCTCTTCCCTGAGACTTTCCGTCTACGTATACTCATTCCGTCATCGCGTCGGCTACCGGTACGCGCCTAATCGAGTCTGTTATGTGGCGCAGGTGCTGCTTCTTTGCAGGTACGCGGCTCTCTCCCTGCGCGTGTCTTCATGACGACGCAATCGTCAGTAAAAATTCATAAACAATAAGAAAATAAGTGGGACAGAAAAAATGAGTACGAGCCCAACGAAAAGAATGAACAAAACAATTTGTAATTCTCCAATTTAGTTCCCTCGCTAATTAGCGATTCGTAGTTTTCCAAACAACACGAATAATTGGTGAAAAAAAAAAAAAAAAATTGGTCAATTACAAATGTTTTTCTCGTTTGTTTCGTTCAACTCCAACGTTGCGCGAGCTTCACTTTTGACGCTCGGATAAATGAATTTGCGAGTAAATTTGTCAAACCAATTCCCAGAAATGGAGCTGCAGCAGAAAAATGCAGAAAAATTGATAAAACAATCGAAATAGAAGGACTGCTTGAAAAAATAGAAAACCGTCGAAACAGTGTCGCTCTCCGTTTTGGCAACAGCTCATTCGCAAACGAACGAGTGTGTGTGTGTGTGTGTGTGTGTGTGTGTCGAGAAGAGAAAAAGGCGATACGTTTATGAAGGTGCAACGCTAGCTGCATTTACGACGAGCTTCTCGTTTCGTTCTCACCGCGACATTGGTTCCCCCGTAACTGTCGAATCGTGAATCGAATGACGAAATATGTTTGTACCGAGGGCGAGATGCGCTCGTCGATCCGTAGTCAGCAGCGTCGCCTGCGGACTCTCGTATGCAGGCATCGACGTTAATTTCCACGCTCTCAAGACTCGTCACGTCTTTCGGATGGAAAATACGCTGAATAAGTGATGGGACGACGCTATTTTTCATCAACTGCGTCCACGGACAAGAGTCGATTCGCAATATCCCACGAAATTCCAGCGGATACCGTTCATCGGCTTTACATTTCGTCGTCGTCCCGTCCAAAATTAATCCAACCGTAATAATCATCGTCACCGACAATTTTCTCAATACTTATGAGCTATTTTTAGCGCACGTTATTATCGCCAACAGACCTAGAGTTGTGAGTTCGTCACAAGACGCGCCAATGGACCGTCTGAAAAACAACCGCGACTTGTGAGCTTTGTCAATATGGCGCCGTTTGTTGTTTAGAGTAGATGTGCTCGAATTTCGGGTCTCTTTGAAATGGGAGGTTATGCGAGATGTGAGCGCGTGGGCGACAAGTTTCGACTTGAACAAAAAATTCAACTGCCTTCAAAAACATGCAATATATTAATAATTGTGATATGGTAATTGTAATAATTGTGTCCAGATGGCTTTACAACAAGTTATTAGAATTAAACAAAAAGAAATACGTGTATGAAACGTCATCAGATAATTCAGCTGTTACTGAATGATTAAATTTTCTTCATCACGTTATTCCTGTGTCATGATTCGTGACTTGCGACTAAAATTAAAACGCATCCCCAAATCAAATTGTATACTAAAAACAGTGTGGAAAATTTGTGAGCATTAGTGACCCGTCATTTTTCAAACGGTCTCTTATATTTAACTTGGGAAAAAACATGACCCTGAAGTTTCCAACGTTGGAGTCCAACGAAACGATCGAAAAAAACTCTCCAATAATTCCAGTAATTCTCCTATTTTGTTTTCTGCCAAATTTGCGATTCGTAGCGATTCGTAGTTTTGCAAGCTGCACCAACGATTCGTGAAATAAAAAATTGATGTATTACAAACGTTTTTTTCGTTCATTTCGTTGGACTCCAACGTTGGAAACTTCAGCGTCGTGAAAAAACGCTTTAAAAAAATGACCGTCATTTTGGTGTCACTTGGCCAGACATGAAAATGAGACCGCCCTTTTGCAACTCTGAACAGAGCCCGATGCATGATCTACCAATGTTATCATAACACAAGCTCCATGTGTATCAAAGAGATTGCGAAGGGAGCGGGAGAGGGGAAGAGCGAATGCAAAAAGTCGTCTCGAATGACGTGTAAACGCAGATGCGTATATGATACGAATAAATAAATGAAGTTGAGGCCATGAGAGCACGCGATATAATGATAAGGAAGAAGCGTTGAAGGAGGAGAAGAATGAGAAGACGATGAAGAAGAAGGAGGGAGAGAGGGAGAGCGTGCAATGAGAGAGCAGCGCGTAGGCGTCGACGCGAATCCTCCTGATGACGCAATTCTCGTGGAATTCACCGAGCAAAAGGGGCACAAATGATCGATCACAACGGAGAATGTAATTAAGAAGAGGCAGGCTACCGCGAAGATCGATCGTTTCAACAATTATAATTGCGCGTTGGCTAATGATTTACGTGTATACAATTATAGGCGTTGTACGAGTCATCTTCAGAGGAAATCTTTCTTCTAGTATCTGGGAGAAAAAACGAGTTCGAAGGAGTTAGAACAGTTTGAAATAATTGAAAATGTTTTATTTCCTTCGCTGCAACTCCGACGTCATCTCGTTGTCGCGCGATTGGGAAATAAGTGTGTCAAGATTCTTGACGAAACCACGAAAAAACGTAACGGAGAAATGAGTTTCTCGTTTTTATGCAATGAAAACTATCGTTGAAGGAACAGCGTTTCGAAGCTTCTTTCCGGCCCCGATATCCGGCAGCGACGAAATTCGTTGAATTTGTCCCGTGACCGGATCGGTTCGACGTGGCAATTGGATCTCAAAATCATCGGGGAAGTCGAGGAAAGTTTGCGGAAATCTATTAGAATTTGGTGAATTTTTATTGTTTAAAAAAATTTCAATCTGAATGAAATTTCGATGTTTCGGGCTCGAAGGAAACGGATACCCGAGAATCTCCTCTCAAAACAAATCCAAAGAACTTTTATCGAGTTACCATTTCATCGAATTATTTTGTACTTTTCAAAATTTCGAGTATTCTTTCTAGTTACTTATTCCATGTTTTTAAAATCGAAAAACCACCTTGAACCTCGATCGTTTTTCCGGAACCGTAAAATTTTGTTAGTAACTTTGAAAAATGGCTTTTTCGACGATGATTCACGGAATAAATTCTTCTCTTTGGTAACAGTTATGACAATGCACTTTCTAACTTTTATTTCTGTTTCAACAGCACGAATCCAGCAAGTTGAGGCGGTCAAATGTTTCGTTTCCGATTTGAAAATAGTATGAAAAGTTTGATTTCGTTCTTCGTTCGCAAGGGGCATAAAAATAGGAGTAACAAATGCGTGTATATTCGTGCGCACGTACGCGCGAGCGTGGATATTGAGTGGAGGAGCGATTGACCAGAGACCGAGTCGCAATTTCGTATTGTTCGAATGTGGCCATATACGGTGGACGCGCGAGAGGGAGAAGTTTCGACGAGAGGAAAAGAGAGAGAGAGAGAGAGAGAGAGAGAGAAAGTGGGCGAGGATGAGGAGAGCAACAGGAGCTCGGTCCACATTTCGCGTCTCTTTTCTCGCTGGGCACTAAGACGAGAGAGAAAACCGTATTCTCCGGTGCGGAGTGAGCGCAGCGTGTTTTTACAGTCTCTCGCGATCTTCTTTTTTCTGCGAGTGTCTCTCTGAATAAGAAACGAGAAGAATAAAATATAAGAATGCAAGTGCGGAGTATCCATCGCGAGTACGAAGTTGAGTAGCGAGCTCGACTCGTTTCGCGTGATGGAGCGCGGAGGCTTATTTCAACGGTTCGTTCTGCCGATCTTTTTCTCGTTTTCGTTAGCTCCATTGGCTGCATCGCTCCGCCGAGCGGTTCGTTTCGTCCATTTTTTCGGGACTTGGAGTCCATCAAAGTTCCGGATTCAAAGTACGTGTACGGAGAGTTTTATTGCGAGTGGTTCGGTCGGCGCGGGCGCTTGACCCGCGCCAAGTCGCGGCTTTTCGGTCCAGCAAACGCGTTTACGTTTTCCATTAAATTCAGAGCCTCTGTCAACTTGGTTCGCTCGTTTGCGAGGGCGCGCGGCGAGTTGAAAGTGCACCGATTCGGTGGGCGCGCGTCTTCTCGTGCCAGATTCTCCCCCGATTATACAATGCCGCGGGAGCACACGTTGCATCATTTTACAAGCGACGAAAGCACTCGACTGTATTTTCGCGTACAAAAATATGAACTCTGCGCGCTCGTACGTCTTTGTGTGTGTTTAGACGTTGATGCCGCCGTTTTCCCTTTGGCTCTGCGTCAATGCGGAAGCTCATCTTTTTCATGCCTCCCCTTCCGCCTTGACGCGAGGGCGAGCGAAAAAACTCACGCGAATAAAAGCCGCACAGCGAGACCGCGGAAAAGCCTCCACCCCCGGCTCCTTTCCTCTTTTCTCGTGTCGCCAGCGCGAGAAAAACTCACTGTCGACCCTCGAGCTAACTAAAAGCCATTTTGCTTGAAAGATCCTCCGAGAAAAACGCACGCTTTTCGTAATTATATAGACGCGGGTAAACACTAAACGCTGTTCAAATAAGGTTTTTCCTTCTTCTCGTTTCCTCACCCGGAGCAGCCCTCTCAAATTTCTGTCGAGATCGAAACTTTCGTCCAGAAAAAGTTTCGTCGGAGATCAATCGTGGACGGGAAGCTCTCGTTCTGACGGGACGAAGTCAACCGAATAGAACACGAATCCGGAAGTTCCCACGAAATTTTAGGATAACGAACGGACAAACGCGTTCGATTTGGTGTTAAAATTCTTTTGCGTTTTCTTGCCTTTTTATCGCCCCTCGTCGAAGCATCAAAGTAGAAAAATCAATGAACCTCGACGTCACGAGGCATTTTTGCCGTCGCGTTCGTACAAATATTTTTGCACCATTTTTCCGAATCCGACGGTCATTTTTGCGTAGCGTAAAAAACTGCGGTTCCTGGAAAACTTTTAAGAAACTTGCCATTTGCGTTTGCTCTTCTCCATACATTTTTGAACATTTTCATTTTTCACAGCAAAGTAGAATCTTTCATACGAAATTAAGTGTGTGTACGTAGAGAAAAATTGAAGAATAAAAGTGTTTGTTCAATTGACAAATTCTGGCGACTGACCGTCGTTGATTCAACGAACGTTTGGCTCATTCGGAAACTCAATTAACACGAGGTTGAAGTTCGCAACGTTGGAGTTCGACGAAATTAACGAAAAAAAAAACATTTGCAATTGAGCAATTTTTTTTATTTCACGTAATTATTGGCGTACGCTGAAAAACTACGAATTGTGAATTAAGCAGGTATAACAGAATTGAAGAACTATTGAAATCGTTGGAGAGTTTTTCAGATCATCTCGTTGGACTCCAACGTTGCAAACTTCAATGTCATCAATTAACTCACTCCAACGAACATTCCTCACCAACAACATAAAACCTCGTTTCATAAAAAAAGTTTCGTCGAATTACCGAAACTCGTATTAAGGAGCAAATAAAAAAAATTGTCGAATAAACAGTTTTATTTTCCCACCGTAATAATGCTCGTTCGTCCAGACGAATTGAGCAAACTTTAGGGCCCGATTCGTGAGACACGAGCCCGCAGCAGAACGAGGCTCGAGTGAGGAGAGTTCTCCAATATTGTTTTGGTCATGCTAATTGAACGAAAAGCACGTTGGACCGAAATGAGTCACGTTGCCTAGAACGGCGGAAGGGAGGGCCGCAAGAACGTAGAGCGTCGTGTCAGGCTTAAAAATACTTTGATGATTTGGCCGTAGGGGGCAGGGAATCGGAATAAAAGCGATCTTACCTCTGAGTGCGCCCGCAGTTGTGGCGAGTAATCCCTGAAGCGTTCGGCTATGGTGGTGGATCAAATTGTGGAAATCGGCTCTAGCCTGATGTCGCAGTCTGTCCTCGGTTTCCCGATTGCAACACGGCCCGCCGCAGGTACCTTGAACAAAAAAACACGCCGAATCCGGGGTTAAAACCTCACATTTTTCTGTGTTGCGAGCAACCGTTAACGCGATTACAGAAAATTTAAAAGAGACCAAGTTCCAGTCCGTAAAGCTCATTTTACGCTCGAGTTACTTCAAATTTAACGTTCGGAAGAGGAGAAGAGCGAGAGAGAGAGAGAGAGAGAGAGAGAGAGTTCGCCAGAACGAGGCGAGGAAGAACGACGTTACGAGGCACTGGGAATTATTGATAGCACACGCGCGCATAATTTCCCCTTCGCTCCAGTCCGCCAGCGTCAAAATCCCTGCTGCGTCGAGTTCAATCGCCCCGGACACGTACATCGAAATAATTATGCATGAATTTGAATAAATCAGTATAGCATTTTTTCTATCAGTTTCCTCGTTTTATCGTCTCTCGTGCCGCGAATATGGAGCTTCGACGGAATAAGAACACGCCAAAAATCTCGCGTGCTTTCCAGCATTACTTTTCATCCGTTTAAAATAAAATACTTTTTTCCTTCCTGGCCCAGACCCCTCGAGAGCGATGCACGAGGCGGGTCCCGTGAAGCAAAAAAAAAATGAAAATCCGCGAGCAGGGAAAGCTAAAATTTTGTGAAAATTCGACCCCCTTAAGTGCTGCTCCGGAACGTATCGTTTAAAATCTTTTCCCACCCTTTTCGCTGCTGCCAACGAAAATTTTCGAAAATGTTTCGTCTCCGAAGAAAAGAGCAGTCTCGAAAGTCGAGTTCGAGTGCAGTTTTCGCGAGTTTCGCCATTTCCCTGATTATTTTTATAACACAACGAACAAGCAGAAGCCCTCCCCGAAGGGAATGGAATCGGGCGTCATTGTTGCGCAATCCAACAATCCGACGCGGCCCCCTGCCGCACGTAAAGTCGATGAATAATCAAGCGGGTGTTTCAGAGCGAGTATTCATTCGGTTTTACGGGGGCACGGCTGTTCTCCGCGTCGCAATATATTGTGTCAATCATGCAAATCCGAAATGCCGAAACGCGTGCACGGAGACACACACGGAGCACGGAGCGGAGGACGCGACGAAGGAGGAAGACACATGCGAAGCAGGCGAGGCCTGCTCCGCTCGGGTATTGCATCGAAATTATAGCGCCGAGCGAATTCCATATGGAACAGCGAATATGATTTCCTCGAATGTATGCTCCGCCTGCGCACCGGTATCCTGGACGTCGCCCGAGTGTTTCATAACACAAATCGTTTGAGTGATCAAACGAAAGGGGCTGAGACGACGTCGCGGGATGATTTTCGTGGAAACCGGAAGCAGCGTGCCCCGGCCCGCTAAATTCTTGTCGCGATATCCGAGCGTCTCGGAACCGCACAATTTTTCCGATCCTCTCGGGAGGTTCCGGGGCAGGGGCCGAGCCGCCGGCAGCTGATCCCGGGCGAGGCTGTCGAGAGGAATGCTGGGCAAAGGCGACAAAACCGTCCGACGAATTAGGGCGATTAGCGCACGCAAAATCCTCGTTTTCGGATGCTCGGGCTCGACGGAGCTCCCCGAATCGTGAGTAACGGCGCAGGGGACTCCGCCCGTTGTAAATAATATAAACGCTCGGTGCACAACGTTGCGCACCTGTTACGACCCCGGATCATATAGTTAAATCGAATGGAATATTCATGTTTACGGGGTATCGCGTCGGGAAAGGGAATCCCACGCATAAGCGCCGGCTCGCGCTGTCCGCGCAGACGTTCGTGTGTTTGTGCAGTAGGAAAATCTCGCTACGATTCGAGCCTCTCGTACGGACATAAATAAATATGTGCGCGTACATATTTGAGTAATTATATCGAGAGTGGAGTACTGCACCAGAGTTGGCTGATTAGTGGCCCGTACAGGGACTTCCAAAAGGATTGTGCGAGCTCGTAGTTTTCGAATGTGGCCGAATACGCGAGGCTTCCCGCTCCGGCGAGTCAAGGAGGTCGGACACTTTCGGGGAAATTTAAGGCATCGTGCGAATCAATCGAGTGGCCAGTCTTCGAGACACGACGCTCAAGTTTGCGACGTTCGAGTCCAACGAAATGGAGGCAAAAACATTTCTAATTCACCAATTTTTTCTTTCACCAAGTATCGCGGTGCGGGTTGAAAGACTTTAAACTGCGGATTCAGCAGGAAACGAAATTGGATAAATACTGCAATTATTCAAGTCCAACGAAATCGACGCGAAAAAAACATTTGTAACTCACCAATTTTTTATTTCACGACGAATCGGTTCAGATTGAAAAACTACCAATCGCAAAGTCGCCGGTGACCAATATTGCAGAATTACTGGAATTATTTTGGAAGGTTTTTTCGATCGTTCGTTGCAAACTTCAGCGTCATTTCGGAAAATTAGAAAATATTTTCAGACAACATTACGAAGGGAATGATTTTCCTTCAACACGAAATAGACCTCGGTCTGAGAGGACTAAAATAACTCCTGTACTGCATGCTAGTCAAATGAGTGTGCTAATAAGTTTTCAAAACGCTTTTAGACCGAGTTTAATTTAGTGGTTTCGTATTACAGCGTATCTTATTAAAATGTAAAAATATTAAAAACGCTAGTTTTGGAAAAGCATCAACTGATAAATGCGAATTTTCACGCTGACACATTTTCACTGGTATTTTTCAAATAATTATCTGCGTTTTTTCATCGATTTTATAACAACGAGTCTCATTTTGTTCGTCGACTGGTCCTCTATCAATCCGCCATGTAGTTGTTTTTTTTAACTTGATCGTTTCTCTGTTGCAGCTAATTGTCCGTTAAGTGAAGAAACTTTTTCATTCATGATTTCTGCAGGAGTGAGTTTAAAGGAAAATCTACGTGTGGTGAATTCGCAGAGGATCAGTTGAGGAACAAAATGAGACTTGGTGCAATAAAATCGGTTAAAAAGTACAGATGATTATTTGAAAAATACCAGTGAAAATGTGTCATCATGGAAATTTGCAAATAGTTTTGCAAAACTATCATTTCAAAGATTTCCTCACGTTAATAAAATATGCTTGAATACATATCTACTATAACAATAAGTTTAATCGGTACGTTGAACTTGGTCTAAAAACGTTTTGAAAATTTAAAATCGGTTGAGTTTTTGCTCGGTGTGTTCGCGGCTCGGGAGTCTCGGCTCGATATCAAGGAGCCGGAAGCGGTGTTCTCAGTTTCCGGAAGTGACCCGGAGCTTTAGAAATCGTGTTCCTCCCGAGCGGATATCGCAGGGGTCAAAAGGGCGCGAGTTCTTTTTGGACGAGCCTGTCGCGTCGTTATCGAGTCGCATCTGGCTGCGAGCATTTGTGCTCGGATTACTCAACGAGGTTGGCGGTGCGCGCGACATAGCGCGCGAATTTTCATGCTGCAGGATCGATCTAAACGGCGTGAGATTCGTGCCAGACCTGGCGGGAGGCTCTTCGCTCGCTTTATTTTTACGGCGTTTGTACCGCGGACGCGTGTGTGTGTGTGCGTCGTATAAGAGAAGGAAAAATTGATGCCGATCGCTGCGACTCCGTGCTCGACCTCGAGGAGCCAATTTATCAATAATTCCCGCCATCTTTTCCTCCCTCGATTGTAAAGTCGTCGAATAAAAGGTGAAAAACCGAGAAATAAGCGGGCGCGAGGACACGAGAGCAAATATGTGAATAAAACGGTGAAACGAGACCGAAAATAAAACAGAAAATGACCCCGCTCCGCCCCCGCGATTTAATGAAGATCCTCGAATGTCTTGGAAACGATAAAGGGCTCAAGGCGACCAAAGGAAGGAGAAAATTGTGATCGCGTTGTACGAAAGTGCGTAGACGAAGAATTATTGGAAAAGGGT
Source organism: Venturia canescens (assembly GCF_019457755.1). Lineage (NCBI taxonomy): Eukaryota > Metazoa > Arthropoda > Insecta > Hymenoptera > Ichneumonidae > Venturia > Venturia canescens. The sequence goes on from NC_057425.1 coordinate 9,583,373, forward strand.
CGAGGGCGGACTCGTCCGAGTCTCGCTCCCTCCGTCGCCCTTTTCCTTGTTTTCCTATTTCTCTTTTTAGTACGCTTTTTTTTCTTTACGATCGTATGAAAGAGCAGGGCGAGCGAGCGCGCGACAATAATGGCGATTGTCTCTCCACTCGTTGCTCCACATTTTTTTATTACGCGACTTTCCTCCGTCCTCGCTGCTCTTTACCCTGTTCCAACTTTCCTCTATTTCTCGCTGTACGAATCTCCCGACTCTACGCCCCCTTCGATCCGCTACGGGAGCCAACTTTTTATCGCCCACTTACATTACTCTCTCGACTCGAATCCAAAACCGACTGATTTTACTTCGGGAGGTACGATTATTTTGACTGAACGCCACATTTTTCTTGCCCTCCGTTAAACTTGACAGTTTTTCATCAACTCTCAACCCAGCAACGCGGCAGCTTCGATGGGAAACAAAAAACATCGATTCGTCGAGTGAGAAACGAGCGATGAGAAAAAATGTTTGCACTTCGAACGTCCCGTTGAAGCGTCGCGAAAAAAATTTGGTCGATTCGTTGGTCAAAACGAATTCGTTTCTCTCAGCCACAATATTTTGTTTTTTGTTTTTTTTTTTTTTTTTATTTATTAAATCGAGATTCTGTCGATTTGACACACGCATTTTTGCTTGACACGAAACTGAAGAATTTTTCATAACTTTTTCAACGTCTCTAAGAGCAGCGACTGGTAGCAGTTCGAGGCGAAAAAGGATGATGAATTTCGTCGTCATATTCGTCGAGAGACAGAGAGAGCGGTTGGCGGGGATTTGTTCCGAAGAGCACGCGTCAGAAGCGTGCCGAAAAATCCTCATGGCCGACGCACACGTGCGTATACAGAGTGTCCGATAAGTGGAGTGTCCCTCTTGAAACGAGAGAAAAATATCTCGAGAAGCAAAGAGATAGAAGAAAAAATGGCGACTGAAAGTCGAGGAACGATTCTACAGGTTTTGGCGCGCGCGAACGTTGCACGAGAATTCGGGACGTTTTGGCTCCTGCCACGGAAGGCGACAGAAAACGTGCCCGCTCGTTTGATATCTCACTCAGAAAGGTATGCGCGTCTCCGCGAGCGCGCCCCGCTGGACGAGAGTCGCGAACGTTCGTCCCGCCGCTCGTCAGATAATCTCGTAACCGGATCTCACAATCGGCAACATTAATCGAGAGACACACGAGAGCAAGGATATTCTGTTACTACACGCTTAATCATCGATCTAATATTACAATCGAACGCGTCTACAATTTCGCCAGTGCTCAATCACTCAATCGGCCTTTTTTGTCACTCGGTCTTCGAGGGTAAAAAAAACTCGACGGGATTTGTATTCGGCCGGGATTCCGCAGCGATGCGGGTTTCGACTTGTTTCTCGTTCCGACGAGCCTTCGAGCTTCGAGTCAGTGAACAAACGAAACGACGGTTTTATCGAAGCTGCATTGTTCTAATTGTTGACAGAAAACGCGGTTTTGTGTTTGAGGTTAGGAACGATATTCGCGAAGAAAAAAGATTCATTTCGCGAATAAAAAGTTTGGTGGACACACGGAGATAATGAAATGTGGGAAAGTGCTGAATTAATGACCGACTCTGTACGAAAAATTGAGCAAAATGTAGTTCGCGCTTGTGTCATGGCTACGTAACGGAGACGAAAAAAATGCTGCAAATTAAAATTTGCAAATTGCTTCCTCAAGATGGTCAAGATGCACAATGCTCAAAGCTTATTCTATGAGGTGCTATATTTTTCACTTTGGCTTCCTCATAGAGGAAGCTTTGCAAATTTTAATTTGCAGCATTTTTTTGTAAACAAAGAAATAATGTATTTTCTCTACCTTATTTTACGAACTTTAATTTATCTCTTTGTTTAAATTCATAAAAAAAAAAACTAAATGACGAGCCATCAGAAAAAACAGATTGCAACTTTCAATTTTCATCGTTTTTCTATTTCCATTGAAATTAAATAATTCCTACAATTTTGCTTGAAAGTATAGAGGAAGTACAGACTTATACACGATATTTTACAAAATTTCCAAAAATTTAAGCTGTTAGACGATTTTTTAAAAAACCCATAGTTTCGTAAAATTCAAAAAATCATAAAATTTAAACCGCTCAACCGATATTCCCCAAATTCAATATCAACCTTCCTATTATGATTGTCTATAAAAAAAAAATTATTAATAAATCTTAAAATTTTCAAAAGTTAGAGCGTCGACACCCTTTTTATGAAAATTTCAAAACTTCGTAGGATTCGTAATTTTTAACAAATTCTGACAAAATTATCAGAGAATGAAGAGCTTGTATGGATTAACATCTGTGCAAAACGGTAGCCCTGTATCTCAAACCGTTTCCGAGCTATAAGCGCGTTTTAATTTTGCAGTGCCATAACATACACACACACATCCGGAAATTTTTTCTAGATATGATTTTTCGATGTTTTGGGACATTTTGAGCACATTGACATTAAAAACTGGAAAAAAAAAAAATTTTCATCATCACAAAGCTTCCTCTACGAGGAAGCAAAAAGCGCGGGCAAAAAAATTCATCAACGTATGTTTCCTTGTAAGGATTACAGGACTTTTTTATTTCTCGTTCCGTCTCCCTCCCGAGGAATTTCTGAGACCCAAGCTGAGCCGTGTGTGTGTTCGTATCACAAACGCACACTCACACACAAACACGAATCTCCCCTTCGGGTAAAGGCTAAACGGGCAATCGTCCGCCCGATGCTGCGAGAGCCTCGACTTGATTCTCGACTCGAATTCAACAAGCATCGGTGGCGCGGCCACTGCACTCCTATACCCGCAGCAACGACCGATCGCTCGAGAGAGCTCCATTTTTAATTTACCCGTTGGAATGTCACCTGTCAATATGTCTATGTATGAACGCGGGGTTAAATTATCTCAAAAATAGCCAATTCGAGCATCGTTTATTCCAAGTTCTTGATATAAAAAGATTTTAAGAGTTTGCTCTACTTCCAAAGTGAAAATTACTGTTTCGATGCACACGGTAACGACGTCAGAAAAAACTTAGATCGAGTCCAGAACGTCGAATATTTTCATCCAACTTTGCAGCATCACCTCGTTTGAAAAATATTTACCACTTTTTTTCTCTCGTGCCAACTACTTTTTTTTTGCACGTGCCTCGAAAAATATTAATTAAAGTTTACTATTCATCTCGACCTTCGCGTTAATTAAGTAGCGATTCCATGGGATTATTTTTCCTTCGGGTCTCTGTATATTTACACGAACAAATTGATGAATTAGCGAGCGTCGACATCTCAAATTTATGTGCTCATTTTATTTAAAGAGGTTTTTAATTTTCGATCAGGGAATAAGCCTACTCTGGTGAGCGGTAAAAAAATTTAGAATGTAAACATGGAAAAGAGGAAACTAATAATAAATGTAACGCGAATACTCACTGTCAGCTGTACCAGAGGCATCTTTTGAAGTGTCAAAGTCCGAATAGGTGACATTTGTGTTTTCAAAAATAGCTTTTACAGCGTCACACCGACCGGTGGAATTGTCGTGCCTATCGGTGGATCTCGTTGATCTCGAAAAAGCTCCTTCGATCAACAAACAAGAGAAAATAATGACTACGGCGTAGGAACCGGTTAAACCGAAAACTGCACACTTGGAATTTATCATTTTTTATTAGTCGCTCGTCCTAAAATCTTTATTTATCTCACGAATAAAAAGAAGGAGAAAGAAATGAAAAAATAAATGGACGATAAACGTTGAATTATTTCGCAATTGGTCCCCGTTCAGTCCGCTCAACTTTTTTCACCCTCGACGGACCTTATTCGACGACGTTATATTAATCTCTGACTCAATATTATTTCATCGCGTTTATTAACGAGAATTTTATTTTTTTATTATCCGTCGCGCACTCGTCTTGCTTTATGTTTACGATTATTATTAATTTTTATTCATTTATAATTTTCCAATTTGCTCCGACCGCGTTTTCCGTTTACCTCGATTTAAAGTTTTTATTTCCCCAATTATTATTCATCACGGATCGCACAATACACGCACAATTAGAGCGCGCACTGTTATACACAAACACGCGCACAAAAAAATGGGCACGCATGCACCACACGACGAGAACGCCCCGCGCCCGAGCGAGCGTTACTCCTTTTTATTATTATTTTTTCTTTCCTTCCTTCAATATATATGGCTGTCTTTTCGACTTTTTTGTGCCCCGAACACGAGCTTATCGGCTCAGTGCCACGATCGCGACTGCCGCATGTAGTCGCTGCGGTTCGCGGGACGGCCGGCGCGCGACTGTACGCAACTATACCCAACTGTGCCGCCGTACGCAACTGTACTGTAGGCGGAGGCGCGGATGCGGACCGGATCGCCAGGCAATATGGGCATTCTCCCCCCCCCCGCCCCTTCTCCTCGCGCTTTCCCTTTCTACGATCATCGTTCCTCGCGCTCCCCTCTCTCACTCGCGAACGCGACGAATAACCCGACCAATCTACTGCGCGCTTGCCGAAACTCCATCTCCTGAACCCACCGTGCGAATATTTTACCAAAATATTTTTTTCTTCATGAAATTTGAATGCTTCCCAATGTTTTCTTGTTTCATTCGTAAAAGGTTTGTGACAGATAAGCCGAATTTAGCTGTGACTCGAATCACTTTCAGTTTAAACCAGTTTAAACATTCGAATCATTGGCGCGTGCTGAGCGCCTTCGCTCGTGACTAATACCAACTAATGCTAGTATACCGACGATACCAACCGAAACGTAATCGGGGCAAAATTGTTGCAGCATAACCATGCAGCAACATTGATTGTTAATAATATAATTCTAAAAATTTATTTACGCATTGCTTATGCAAAACATTACATTACGTATTTATCCAGTTTCGTGACCAATTTTTCTCAAACGATTATTATGCTGCCATCCAACCAAGTTGAGACAGCAGGAAATTTTGGATGGTTTAAAATATTCGATTTCGATGTGATGGTAAAGAAAAATGTAAATCCATTTATTAACGCAGCTCAATTGTGGGAGAGTATGTGGAAGTAACAAGAACCTCGGACCATAAAAATAAATAGTCAAGTCAATGAATAATGCATTAAAAAAAAATATTATTTACATAAAAGTAATTTGAGTTCTGGCCTGATTGACCTGCCAAACGTTGAGTTCCTCGTATTCCTCGATGCAATCGATGATTTGGTCGGGTTTGAATCCTTTTTGAGTGCACCGTTCCAAAATTTCTGAGACTTTGACGACTTTGGCACCACCGGCAATGTTCCGGATGAGCTGAATGATTTTATCGCTGGGAGTTTGAGTTCTGTCGACGCTCGGGAGATCAGAATAATTGATGGAATGTTTGGACATTGCGATGAGGCGGTTGGCCTCATCGATGTCTTCTTTGTCAACGAGATCCGAGAGCCGAAGCCGAGCAAGGGCAGTGGCAAGACGGACAATGGCGAGCAGGTTTCGGGCCGACGTGAAAGTTTTGTCGCGACTATTTCTCGACTCTTTTCGAAGCTCGACGTATGAATCGACAATGTGTTCAGTGAGTTCAGCAGGAATGGAGGGTTCTCTCTGTTTACAAAGAGCAATGTAGCGTCGAATGAGATTCATGTCGAGAGCTTCGACTTTGGTTGGAGGTTGCGCTCCGTGACGATGGACGTAGGTGATATGTTGGGCGAGTCGAAGATCGTTGTCGCGATCGGCGCGGTCTTGGATCAACCAGAGCAAATCGAAACGGGAGAGAAGAGCCGGAGGCAACTGAATATTTTGTTCGATCGATCTTTTCGGATTGTATCGTCCATAGGCGGGATTGGCAGCCGCGAGTATCGATACTCGCGCGTTCAAGCGCGTCATTATTCCAGCTTTCGCGATAGAAATCGTCTGCTGCTCCATCACCTCGTGAATTGCGGTTCTATCTGCGTCTGCCATTTTATCGAACTCGTCGATGCAGCAAACTCCCTGATCGGCCAGAACCAAAGCTCCACCCTCCAGCATCATTTGCCCGGTTAGAGGATCCTTCAACACTGCTGCTGTCAAACCAACTCCTGAAGAACCTCGACCGGTCGTGTATTGTGATCGAGGCGCCAAACGAGTTATGAAACTCAGAAGCTGCGATTTCGCCACTCCTGGATCTCCCATCAAACATATGTTTATGTTACCACGGATTTTTATGTCCTCTCGCTTACGATCGACCCCACCCACTAACAACAGCAATAGTGCTTTTTTCACGTCCTCCAAACCGTAGATTTCTGGCGCTAGAGATACCGCCAATTTCGTGTAAAAATTATCCTCGCTCGCCAACCTTTGCAAATCTTCCGCCGTCAATTGCTCATCCTCGTCTATCGTTTCCATGTTCGTCAAAGTCGCGATTCGCTGCAAAATTTTATCGAAGCACACTCTCAATTATTATTTAAATTAATAATACTCATTTTCCAAGGAAATATTCATTCAATTCCAAGGAAATTCGGATGAATAGTGACGAGAATAAAACTTACGTGAGCATCGAGATACGTTTCGCTGAGAAGGGCTCCACCGGCTTTAGGATTGAAACCAGATTTCATCATTGGTAAAAATATTCCAGTCACAATAACATGATCACCGGGTAAACATTGCCGGGTTACTTCTCCGCGACAATAAATGGTTAGAGACCGTGGCATGTGGCCGACCGGTACTTGATCGCTCTGGATCAAAAATGAATTAGAGTTAATCATTTAGGAATTATGAGAATGGATTCGAATTCAAAACGTCATTTGAGAATAAAACATGCAAATGACTTACGTGTTCTTGTAGTTTTACTTCCTGGAACTTCATGAATTTTGAGCCTTTTGTTTGCATGTACAATCTTCCACCGGATTTGTTAACCCTACAATCGTCACTGGGACAAGATTGTTGAGGCATAAAGGTCATGGATTGTACAGGCTGATAGGTTTCTGCTCCGCACTGATCGCAAGTGTAAGTTGCTACTACGACGAGGGGCATTACTTCCGTTGTCCTGGTAACGATCCCCCGCACGGTAACCAGCTTACCAATTTTCTCAGCTTTTATGTCCCTCACGGAAAGGGCTTTCCCAGCATCAAAATCGTGGAAATAAACTTCGCTGTATATGAAATAATCAAATTATACTTAGACACCCTTGATGTTCGGTAGGCTTTCTTAACTGTTTTAGTAAAAAAAACTCACAATCTCCGCATGAGCTCAGGAGCATATCTGTTTCTTGGATCTCTTTGATCTCCAGGATGTCGGTTTCTTGAATCCATTAGCAGTCTGTGCTCTATGTATATGTCTAGAGCATCTTTTGCTACAACCGGACGTTCTTTAAAGTCTGGCAGGATTTCTTGTACTAACTGCAATTGAAATAAATTTGTTTCTCATAATTAATTTTTTCTATAACTTTGTATTTCAGTATAGGTTTTCTCAGGTTTTTTCCTGATAACAGCTGCTTGCTTTTCCCAGCATGGATAAGAAATTTAAAAACCTTTTATTAAGATCTTACTTCCAAAACGAGATTCGTGTATCGTCTGGTATTGTTGACAATCGCCTGTGCCAACTCATCGTCAAACTCCTGAACATCATCGAGGTTAATGTTGAAGGCCACTTGTTCTCTGTGAGCAATTTTGGTCAATTGTTGGCGATACTTGAAAGTTTTTTCACCCGTTTTGTCATCCATTTTCACGAACTCGGTGAAAAATGTTTTTAACTCATCTGTGTGGAGAATTAAAAATTACAGAACATTCAATATTTTGAGAACTGCTTGATGTGTGGTATTGCGGTTAGGAAATTTTGGAGCAAGAAGCCCGATACATCGAATCGATCAATTGGGGTCAGGTAGATAAAAATTTCCACTTACCCTTATCTTTTGCATAATCTCGAGAACTTCTTGGTGCCATTTTTGTACCTTAGAAATGTATAAAAATAAGGAAATATGAAACCCTTTTACGACGCACTCTGACGCTATGCGAGCTCTTTTCCCGCCAACCTGCGTACGTTTATGCGTAAGATGAATGCTTATGGTCTCTGCACACTGCGCGCGATGAGCGATAGCCAATGAGAGCTCTGATGTTCCGGACGATGGCCAGAAAAGCAGAGCTCTCATTGGCTATCGCTCGTCGCTCATCGCTCATCGCACGCAGTGTGCAGAGGCCATTATACGTACGAAAAAAGGGGTGCGAATAACCACGGCGAATTTTTAATTTTATAAAGAAACATTTTGAAATGAAACGAAATGGATGATTTTCTCAATATGAACTGAAACGTTTCTCAAACTTTTTTGAGTCCAAATACGAAATTCGGCCTCCTCTCTTCTTCGGCAGCCACTCAGTATCTTTTCCGACCACTAGAGATATTCAAAAAATCCTATCTCAAATTGGTTTGATAATCTTCAGTGTTTTGTAGTTGAAGGCGTTAAAAGCAAACAAAAGCCAAAAGCCCATTGAAGTTTTGCATTGGCATCACTGGGCTTGAACACGAAGATTCATAGAGAGGCATGATACTGATAGAAAATATGTTTCTGTTTTACCATTCGTTATAAGTATTAATGAATTTAGTACAGATAGAGCGTCGGGTTGTATTTTTTGGAGTCAGCAGTGCTGATCACTCGCTAATTCAAATATTGAAGTGCTGCATGAGCACTTCAATATGAATTAGTACGATTAAAGAAAATCACGTTGGATTTTTATTATGGGAATAATAAATATTCACATACATCAGTCATGCACTAACAGTTTGTATATACACATGTGACTTGATGAATCGAATATATTTATTTAACATTCACTTTTGTTTACCAAGAAACATTTTTGAATATATGTACATCCATATATAAACATTATATGTATATCTGTCGGAATTTTTGTCTAGCGAAGCACGAATTTTGCGTTTAACTATGATAACGCGTCTCTTTGTTCAACGAATGTGTACGCCGAGATTCAAAACGATAAAAGTTGTTATTAATCTCTCTGTGAACAACAAAAGATGAACTATGGGGAATTTGCGCCGTCCAAATTCCCAATCGACAAAAAAATATATAGAAATCAATGGAAAAACAACCGTCAAAATAATATAGACATGGCGATGGGGAATTTGCACGGCGCAAATTCCTAATCGCCATGTTGCAAATAAAAAAATATTAATTGAAATTTGATAAAAATACCGTAATATATAAATATTAAAGCGCCACAAATAATGTATAATTTTAATGGATGATCATAATTTATTCAACGGTTCGGTACATACAATTTTGTGTATTGATAATTATGGCAATTAATCGGTGAATATTTACGAATGGATTTTGGATAATTCGTTCAGTTTGTTTTCGTTCTTCACGTGTTTACGTTTTCACGCGTTTACGCTTGGTCGTGTTTGGACTATTCGCTATAGCGTAGTAGCAGAGCAGAGTGGGGATAAAGGCGTTTGGTCAGCCAGTGGGAGAGACGAGAGAGGGGAGACGGGCGGCGGCGGACGGACACCGGGCGGAGCGGGCGGAGCTCGAGACAGGGGAGAGGCGCAGGCGCAACATGATTCGCTCACTCACGTCGCTCGGCCCGCTCGGCGCGCACAGGGAGGGGGAACTCCGTCCCGAGCCCGAGGGCTGGACAGGAGACAGGAGAGAGGCACAACACGTTTCGCTTTTCGCTTCACTCACCGCCCGGCGGGCGTAGGGTGAGGATTGGCGCGGAACGTGAGCGTGCCGTTATCGCTACGCATTGTACATTCCAGTGCATTGAGAAAACGGGGCACGAAATACGACACGTGGAATCCTACTTTATCCTGAATGACTAAAATAATCTTTTTTTACGATTTAATTTTTTTCAATCAATCGATAAACAAATAAAATAGAAACCAATAAAAATTGGTGGCGGTCATAATTTTATCAATTATTGTAGCTTTAACAGTTATTTCATAATTTTAACAGTAAATTCAATCTCGCTGAAGCAACTGATCGGTCATCTAAATTACAAAATAAAAGAACTTAAGATCGTGCGAATCGATAGAAGACACGAAAGCACAACGTAACGAATATTAAAGTTGAAATTTAATAAAAAATAACGATTCGCTCCTTGTCAATATACATTTTTTTTCTTTAATTTCTGAGATTCCTTTTTTTGACGCAACTATATAGATAAGCCGATAGGGAAGTCCTCGCACTCGATGTTATTATTATTACAAAATTTGCACATGAATGAGTATTTATTAAATTTTGGTAATTCGTGAAAAATAGTATCGAGGCAAGGGCCAGTAACAGAAAGAATTTTGTGACGCCTGTAATATAGCTTCGAGAGTCTTGTGTATGCTCGCACGCGCGCGTGTCCGCAAGCGAGCTAAGATGCAAGCATACCCCGAGCAACGCAACGCAAAGCAAAGCACCTAACGCACGGTCCTAAAGCCATGGGGTTGTCGGCAAGCGAAGACGGACGGTCAGTAAATCTACTCCATAGCGGATAGTTTGACACAGTTCCGAGCTCGATACAGTTTCTGTATCACTTTGAAGTCGCGCAGGCAAGATTCCATGCAGATAAGTCGGAGTTGCAAACGCTGCACGCTAAGCAACGCACGCAACGCGTATAACCGCAGCTATGCACAGCATTACGAATAGTTTTTACTAGTCAAATGCTAGCAATAGGACGCGAGCAACCGACCACGCGTGCACGCACGCGGGCACACTCGATTCTCTATGAAACGGTGGTCAGGTTTTGTCACTACAATTATTTCTGTTACTCGACATATTGGCTTATCCATTTGCGCAAAAACGGTTTTCTGGGGAAAAAACCTAGGGAAGAGTAGGTAAAGAAGAGCCCTCTCTGAAAATGGGGATATTTTTTTCGTTTATGTTAATTTTCGTATTCAATCGGTCGTACAATTAAATAATGAATTTTTTCTCTCGCGTTGGTATAAAGTTCAATTTTTGGTGAATAATAACCCAAGTTCGTTCTCGAAAAAAAGACCAGCGGAAATATAACTTTGTGATAATGAATCGCGATTACGATTTTCTGCGATACGGTGAAGTGATAACAAAAGTTAAAGGTGAAATGATTTATTCCAAACATGGGAGGAGGACGAAAAAACATTGGAAGAAAAGTGTGTTGAAAATATGTGGAAAGTTCTTTATGATCAGAACCATGGAGCAGGATAAGAGAATCGTAGAGGCAGAGGGAAAACGAAAGGATCGTGGAGGAAGACGGAGAGGGAGAGGATCGTCGAGGAAAACGGAGATCGCAAGGATCGCGGGAGAAAAAGGTAGGAAGAAGATCGAGGCCCGTTCCTGTAACCGTGAGTAACTACACCAACGATTTTTTTTTTTTTAATACGAGTGCGCGAAATATACGATTTCTGTCCGATGCAGGCGGAATGCGGCAACTTCGGCCCGCTACGCGGGCCGAAAGTTGGCAGAAAAATGATTTTCATGTTACAAATGTAGATATTCTACCGATTGAATGATCAAAACACGTGAACGTCAGGATGACGTTTGGATATTTCATATGGACGTATTTTTTTCAAATAATGAACCGTTAGGACCGTTAGATATAATATTTTCATATTATTTATACAGTCGTTGCGATTTATAGATTTACGAATAGAATGTTTTGCAGAGTCGATATATGGTGGTAGTTGTGCAAATTTTCGTTGAAATGTTTCTGGTAAAGATGTAAATGTGTCTTTACTCGACTGTCAACAAAGTTAAGAATCTCTGTCATCGTATCTTTTTTCTTCAAGTGCTCATGCAGCACTTCAATATTTAAATTAGCGAGTGATCAGCGCTGCTGACTCCAAAAAATACAACCCGACGCTCTATCTGTATACTACATATTCATTAATACTTATAACGAATGATAAAACAGAAAAATATTTTCTCTTAGTATCATGCCTCTCTATGAATCTTCGTGTTCAAGCCCAGTGATGCCAATGCAAAATTTCAATGAGGAATATGCACGGTGGTTAATATGCGCCATACCCAACAAAAGTTTTTTTAATTCATCCATGTATTTTCAATAATATTAACAATTAATAGTTGTATCAAAACAATAGTAAAGTATATTTAGATTTTCAGTGAATGTTTTTCTCAAAGTGATCCTAGGTAAAAATGAATAGAATAATTCAACGTTGTAGTAAACTAACAGTAGTACCCGAAGTGGATCGATCAAAATTTAAAACCAATGCAGATTTCATTGAGAATACCAAGTCATTGCAAAACAGGAATCCAAGAAATTTGGAATTATTGAGAATCGCGAGGAAACCTACGGGATGGCATTTGGAAAAACCTGGTCGTGAATTTTGGCACAAGTACGATTGAGCTATCTCTCACCGTTGTTTTATTCCTAACCTTCAATCCTTCCATAAAGGCTGCTTTGGAAATATGTGTTCATACCGTTGATTAACATGACCACGAACGTTTCAGTCTTTTTTCACCGTAACTTGAATAATCAAATCGTTTCTATTGAAAAATCGTTTTAATATTTTTATCAACTTTTTGAAGTTGTTCATTCATGAAAATTATTATTTCTCCTCTCGGAAGGCTGGTTGTACATGAATCATCGCGATATGTCACCGCCGAGATAATCCATTTTGAAAATCGAGCTGTAGTAACAGCATCAACCAAGGAGTGGGCATTGAAAAAACAATTATACAAGTAAGTTTTCAAGAATATATTTTCCATTCCATAGCAATAATAAAAAATAATCAATTCCACGATATATAAGATACGAGCAGAATAGTTTATTATTTCTTGATATGAAGAATTCATATGGGTAAGTTGTATTTTGGCAATTGATTAAGAAAATGCTATTATTTAGAACAAAGGATGGTGCTGCCTACCTCAATCTTGGTCGTGTACTGGCCCAACGTTGTTTGGAGAGTGGAATACCGTATGTGAGATGTGATTTAAAAGCATCGGAGTGTGAGAAAATTCAATTACTTCTGAGTGAAGTACAAAAAGGTGGAGTTGCTTTAGAAGAGCCTGATAGATATATTCACGCAGCTCCGTGGGACTGGAAGCGAGAACAGAAGCCTTGGGAAGTGAACGATTAGAGGACAATTTTCCTATCAATTGATTTATACTTTGTAGAACAGCAAATCGTGAATAAAAATATAACTTAATTTACTTAAAGTCCATAAATCAACATTACACATTGAGATTTATCAAAAAATATTTATTCCTCTCATAAATAATACATTGTCATTATAATGTGCAAAACATTGTAGCATTTTTGTGAATTAATGAAAAGTTTGTTCTAGTCGTGTATTGGCAGTTGAAAAATGCAATAATTTGTTCATTATATTTTCAAAGGTTGCATGAGAAAGAATTATGACACAAACTTGATGCTGCCCCAACACTGATTTTCTGAAAATAGAAATCATCGAAAAAATTCTATATGCAAATGTTTGTTTTTAATGTTAACTCTAAAATTATGCTGCAGAATTTACAGGAACCAAAAAAATATGCAAACTATTCGGTTTTTTATTTTTTCAATATCTGACGTCATTATCATGAAATTTTTATATTTGGTTTTATTTTATTAATTTACTCCCTTTACTCATTGTCAATGTGATAAAGTGAAAATATCACTTGGTTGAAATTTCTTGCAAATATGTTAATCATAAACCGTGACTCTAGATATTGTTGATGATTATCTAAGTTCCCTTTTTTTTACATTTTTGTTTTCAATTGATGCAGATTTTGTGCTAAAATACGGTTACAAGGCCATATTAAAATTGAGTTAAAATTTAAAGTTTTTCATTCACACTCTTTAGCTGATCTATTCATATATATTATTTCTTTACATGTGAAACAAGGATTAAATCACTTCATGATGCAGGGTGAAGGTGGCCTCGTTTCTCTACCAGGATGCATAAAACGTTCAGTAATTCGCTGCCCATAAATATGCCAAGCGGCACAAATAAAGATTCCTGTGCTCATCAGTATAAGAACGAAAATTTTCAGCAATAGCAGTTGAAAATGGTCGAACGACAAGGCTCCAATCACGTTTTGCATAAACAACCATATTCTTTCGACTACACTTTCGGCTGGTTCCGTCGGGCTTGAAGAATCGGAACTTCCACCAAACATCATAGAAACCAGTTCCATCATCACGTAGACCGAACGTTCTATTGAGTCCAAAATCCAGTCAACCCAAGTTGACCAAGCGTTTTCAGTCAAAGAAGCCATGACCAATAAACAATCGATGCACAGTATTCCCAGTTACTCTCGAAGTAGTTTTCTTTAAATCAATGATCGGTTTATTATAACTTCTTTCGTTATGTTCATAAGAATTATCGATTGGAATTTGATTATTTCCGGCAATTCCGTCGCAATTTTTTTGGGTTGTCACCTTACGATTTCAGTCATTTGAAAATGAATCCGCACATTTTTTTATGACTGTTATGCACTGATGAATACCAGAGTTCCCATGACCTTTCAACTCTACGACGACATTTTTCATATGATCGTAAAAATTATCGAAATGAAGCGGGCGGAATGTATGTATGCACAATGTGACATGTGGCAAAGTCTGCCTAGTCTGCCTGCAGCAAGCGCATATGGAATATGAAACTGCTGCAAGGTGAGCGGCGAACGAACAACGGCTCTGCGATCAGCTGTTAATAAACCTAACCTCTATAACAACACAACACATTGTACCTGAGATTTTTTGTCATGGCTGTTCAACGTAGCTGTGATATATATAAATTTCTCATCAACGAGCCTTAATTTCTTTTTTATTCGAAATTCTATAATATTTTGCTATTATACCAATAATTCACCGAAACTCGTCGAACAAATTAAGTAAACGAACACACTACTCAAATTTTTAAAGTAACCTTTAAAAAATTATAATTAGTTAAAATTAACATTATAAATAATTAAGAGGATTTTTTACAAAAATTAGTCAACATAATATTTATAATCATCGATATAGAAAATGGAACATTTGCTCACTAACTGAAAATTTCCAGAACATAAAAAAAGTTTTTTCAAACAGACCAGTCATATTATGTTATTCTAATGATTGCAGTGTGACCCTTTTGATTCTAAAAAAATATTCTAACAAAAAATGACAATGATACGAAAAAAAACTAACACAATAGCTTACTTATCATCATTCAAAGTAAAATATTTGAAAAACATCAAGTTGTATTTTGTTTTTCCAGCGATGTCTCTGCAACAAAATGATCTAGCAGATTTGATCGAAGCCCATTGGTTGTCCCTACCATCTCAGGGTAACATTTATTCAATGACCAAGTTGAAGTCTTCAAATAACTCGCACAAAGTGTTGGTAGCGTCATTGAAAAGGAAAATTTATTCTTGTGAATATCACCCGTGTCCGACTTGGTATTTGCGACCACTGGTTAAAGAACAACTATTCACATATATTCCAAGTCAGTAAAAATTTCTACAAAATTTATGAATTGATCATCGTTCAGGGTATAAAAATATATTTTATTAATAGGTGGTGCAGAGATCATTTCGATTGACGCTTACAATAAACAAGACTCAGGAAATGAACTGGTGATCGGAGTAACTTTAATAAAGCAGAATAATGAGAGTTCAGTGGAAAGATATCTCAATATTTATACCGAAGGTGTGGGTGACGGAGATTCGGAAGAAAGTAGTTCCATTGAGTCAATAGCTCAGAATTGTTTAATGGTTGAATTGAATTATACTCCGTATCATCTGTATCATACATTTTTGCCACCAACAGATGCAGGCAGTGAGGTATTTTAAAAAGAGTTATGAACTTAAAAAATCTGCTTATTTCTTTCCTATGCAATCGGAAATTAACAATTTACAATTTAGATATTATTTTTTAGATTGTTTGGCTCATATCGGGCGATGACCAAAATATTCATATGATAAGAGAAGACAAATTGAGTCATGGCTACGCCGAAATAGCTATTGAGAAATATTTCCCTGAGTTGGCAGATTTGCGAGCGGTTGCTCTCAAAATTGATATCTACTATTATGCTAATAGCAAAAAGTAAAACTACATTTTAATATAGTACTTTATTTTCCAACAATTTGTAGCCTGTGATTTTAATTTTCTGCACTTTTTCCATCAGGAGACTAACTGTCGTTGGTTGCAAATGTGGATTAGTTAAAGTGTCATTGATTGATGTTGAAAAATTTGTCATCATTAAATGTTGGACATTGAGGTATGATAGTCCGGTGTGTTCTGTGAATATATTTCCAGATAGGATGAAAATTCATACACCAGAATTTATCAAACATCTTGGTAAAAAACATTTTTTCATTAACTTTTATCGTTATTTTGCATTTGCGCTTTTAAACAAAGTTTAATGATGGAAATATTTTTGACTGAATTATAGATTCCACTAAAAACGAGAAATCGGATGAGAATCCATTTCTAAACATTCTCATCGTCAATGCTCTCAATGGAACCGTCGTATTTACGTAAGGCACTATTTTGCTTCAAAATATATTTCGTTACATTTTTTTATACAACTGAGTAGGATTTAGTAACATTTTGAAAAAATGTAGATATGGAAACAAAAACAAGAAACAAAAAACAGTTTTCGAGGGGTTGCAATGCCTTGGCTGATCGTAATGACATTGTCAAAAAAGTTTTAAAAAAATTTTTGCTTAGAATTTCGCAGTTTCAAAAAAAAACAGATTTCATTTTTCTGGATCGAAATACATTTAAGCAAAAGGTACTACATGCTATCAAATTCAGTAACGCCCATAAGTTAACTCGTCTCGAAAAGAGCTTTTACGTTTGTTGTTTAAATCAGACAGGAAAATATAATGAACATTAAAAAAATTTTCACAAAATGTTCAAATTCCTCAAAATCACGATATGATATTTTGCAACATTTTCTCAGAGACGTACTTAATCTGGGAATGACATCAGATGTGACATTGATAAAAATCGAGTCAACGGACTGTGTACTGTGTTCGTGCATCGCAGACATAAACATGGATGGTAAAAATGAAATATTGTTGGGAACATACGACCAAGAACTCATCATTTTTACTTTGCGTGGAAATATTTGGGAATTGACCAACAGAAAACAATTTGATGCGCCAATATATTCCATCGCTTATGTCGACCTGACGGGTGATGGAGTAAAAGAATTAATCGTGATGACTCAACAAGGTGTTCACATAATGCAGGTGAATGAATATTTAAAAAAAATTTTATTACATCTGAAAATTCATCTACGATTATTTAAACGTTTTTCGTTGAGGATTCAAAAGTATTTGAGTTTCAATGTGAATTGGGTTTTTTTTTTTTCAGCACGATCCTAAGGAAGTAAATCGTAAATGGAAAAAACGATTGAATGATTTGCTATCACGAAATTTATTATCAACGCCAGGAACGTGAAACGTCATTTTTCGGACGAAATACATATATGTGTGTATATATATGTATGTATATATTTAGCTTCCTCTGTGAGAAAGCAAATAAAGAATTTTCCTTTTTTAACGATCAAATAGGAGAACATGTATTTTTCGATATCTCAAACAAGTATATAATAAAATTCTATCAAGATTTTGGTGATTCAAACGTTAATATTGAATAAAAGATGTTGACCCGTTCCGATTATCATCGAATTCACGTGATCCGCGTGCATTATTTGACTGCAAATGTCACTGTAGCGTTGTAAAATTGTTGCACTTTCATTCGATAAGAGTCGTTCAAGTCCTTTGAGGGTCATTGTCCTTGCTATGTGAATTAAAGTATCTGCAAAAAATATACGTAATTATTCGTTCATTATTTCGATGAATGCACCAACTCCTTAATTTTTTCAATCATGTTCCATCACTTTTCAATTTAAAAATAGCAAATATTTCATCACTTTATTTTATGAAAAACATTTCGAAATATTTATTTAAGAATCTAATAGAATCCAAGAAAATTCCTCGCGATTTTGAAGTACAGTGACGAATATTCTGGAATCTTTTGCCATGTTACGTCTTATAGAGAGTATTCACACTTTTTCAATAACGGAAAATCTTCATTTATTACTAGCTGTTACCCGCAGCTTCGCTCGCATGGTAATTTGAAAAACTCTCCCAAGAGGAATAAGACACCGTCCATGAATACAGAACAGTGTACTATTTAAGGA
Organism: Venturia canescens; assembly: GCF_019457755.1. NCBI lineage: Eukaryota > Metazoa > Arthropoda > Insecta > Hymenoptera > Ichneumonidae > Venturia > Venturia canescens. The sequence goes on from NC_057425.1 coordinate 9,601,446, forward strand.
CACTTTTGTATAAATAATTTTGTGTCTTTCCATTAACCGCCAATCTCACTTGGGAATTTCATTTTTTTCAGAACCAAAAGTAGTCTATGTTATTCTCCGTCCTTCCAACTAATTCTATGCCAAAAATCAAGTAGATCGGTTGCTTAGGGTGTGAAGCAAGGACAAACAAACAAACACACTTTCGGATTTATAATATTAGTTAGGAAAATTAGGATTACGATAAGTAATTTCGTACCTTCTAAAACTTGTTCCAGCACCGAACGAGCCTCCGAATTGTTTTCTTCTGTAGATATCTTCTCATCCAGTAATTGAACGAGATATTTCCATTCTGACTCGTCACGGTATCTCTCCTGAAACGAATGACCAGAGTGAACATTTTTTTTCGACGACCTTTCAATCTTTGTGTTATTGTTAATCGATTAAAATTCCAAAAAGCATGTAAAAAAAAGTTTTTCTTGTGATACATAATTCTGTAGAATAAATGTTGTGCTATTGGCCGATTACCTTTGCAAACTGAAGAAGAGCTTGAGGACACTTTTCCATTAACATTATTGTGCCTTCTGTATTGTCAGCACATAATAGTCTAAAAGACAAGTCCCCATCGATCTTATGGGCTTTGAGAAAATCTTCAACTTCCTGTAAGCATTCGTCGGGAAGATATCCGCTGGCTAAAAGAGCTTGTAACCTCAAAATTTCATTGCGGACGCACTTTTCTCGGCCCTTAGATTTACCGTTTGAAGGATTTTTGTCATCGCACGCAACCGTACTTATTTTATCAAGAAAAGGAGGTCTAAGATTTTTGAAGAGATATTCTTCGTCGTTGTTGAGATCGAGCTCGTTCCTGTTTTCTTCAATATTATAAACGTTCGTTTGCGTCAATTTTCCCAAATACGAACGTACCAAAATCTTGAAAGCTTCAATTATCGAATAATCGTAATTCAATTCTACTCTCGAAGAATTGGACGTCTTGTTGCGTGAAAATTCGAAGTAATTGCGAAGATAAGTTTCAACGAATAACTGAAGAACCGAGGCAGCAACGTGGCCGTCTCTGCCAACCCGGGAGGGCAAATGTGCGAGGAAAATTTGTAAAATTTGGTGCAAAGACACCGCGTGTGCGTCGATTATTTTGACCAAGACGTCAGCAAAAATTGTGCTCTTTTGCCGCATAAGAACAACTGACAAATCTGAAAATGTTGCAATTACATGACCATTTTGTCTCTCGTGTGTAACGTCAAAGAGACATTGCCAATGTTTGAGCGACATTGTTGAGATGCAGCTGTCAGCGATCGGCTTTATTATTTTTTCAGCTTGGTCCTGTCGGTCTGCTTGAACGTACAGCAAAACAAGTGCGAATTTCGTAAAATCGTCTTGTTCCAAATAGAGAAAAATACTGATGAGTTTCTCGGTCGCGTACTCTCGAAGAACGGAGCTTCCGAAGATAAGTCGTATTAAATTTTTTTTATTGCTCGTACTGATCATCTCCACGATGTTGTAAACTTGGAATAATGCATCTGCTTCTGGTCCGCTTTTCAAATTCAATAAAGCATCCGTTAGATAGGTAGCGATGCCTGGGGCTCCGCTGATCGATTTTTGTGCTAAAATGTCTGTAATCTTGGTTTGTGACATTTTCAAGTAAGGGATGCAGAGTTGCCACTCACTGGGCGATTCCGAATTGATGTAATACTCGGCCAACAGTACACAAGATTTTCTGTACAAGAGTTCTAGCTGCTGATCAGGTTTTTCAGTCTCCAAGCGCTTAGAATTTTGCTCACCAAGTATAGAATGGTCAATGTCTTTGGAGAGACTGGTAACAGTGTATCCTTCGCTCAACAAATGTCTGTACGTGCTGGGGCTTGATGCTTTATGGTTCATCGCTGCATTGAGTATATCTTGGTAAAGATCTTCAGGACCGGGCAAGGACAAAGTATAAAGAGTCCAATGACTGTCTGCTTGAGTTAAAAGAAGAATGTATCGGTTGACGTGCAGAAGTTTTTGCACTTCCATGAAAGGACGCAATCCAATCAAAGAAACAGGCTCTGCGTCGGCATTGTGGATTTGTAAAAGGTTGCTGGAGCTTGAGGCGTTGTAGGCGAGTCTCAGAGTGTAAGATTCTAATCCTGCTTCGGTTAGGGCATGGAGAACAGTGTCTTCCAGTACAACGTGAGTGACTGGCGCAGTAAACGGATAAGGTGTGCATGTGGGATGAAAATTTTTGCAGTTTGCTGCAGGAAAATAGAACAAATATCCTTCTTGAGCGGTGCAAACGACACAAGTGATACCATTAAAATTTTTGTATTTCTCCGATCTCAAAGTACATTTCTTTCCAACTGAAGAAGCACTCTCGGATCTTAGATAAACGGGCTTGAGAAGCGAGCATGTAAAATATTCTGGTGCTTCGATTTTTTGGTACGAAGTGTTCTCTTCACGTATTTTCAGTTGCAACAGCCTGTGAACAACGTAGTTCTCTGACCATCCATCAGTAGGAGAGCTCGTTTTGATAACAACCTCCAAATCAGGTGCACTTGAAATAAAAGGATTACTGATTGGTCCAGGTTTGTTGGTTTCTGATTTAAGCGCTGGTAATTCTACGCAGGAAACATTTTTTTCGTTCGTTGTCTCATGAGATTTGAGCCATTGATCTTCATCAGTCTCCAAAACGAATTGATCCCAGTCTATACAGCTCGATGGATTTGTCATATTGTACACAGAAACTGAGGAATTCCATGTGCCGCTGGAAACATTAGATGGAGCATTTCGTTGCATTTCGTTGTCGACAGAATTAATTGAATCCAACTCAAGGTTTCTATTCTCTTTGAAGTTTTCTCCTCCAGCAGGACTCTCGTTTGGTCGTTTTCCCTGAGTTCCGCTACGCAGTGACAAACAAGTAGACCCTGAAGATTTATTAATCACTGATGACGCAGCAGAATTCGACGAGCTCAATAAGTCAATATCTTCGTACAATTGATTCATTAGTCTGAATATCATGAAGCGTTGCTCGTCCATTATCAAAAAAAAATCTTCTGCTATTTCCATGTTTGTTGGAGAAAAATTAAAGCCGAGAGACCAGGGTCGTGCTTCAAAATCAATGAATTTACGCTTTGACAGCGCTTGCCTTTCAACTTTCAGCTCATGAAGGATTGCTGTATCACCAGTCGCCACTAATAAATTCCCAGTAACTTGGCAACATGCTATGATCGTTGGTTGACCGCTCAATGGCAATTCTATCATTTCTAAACTATTGGAAAGTCTATTGGAACTCGGTGTTACTCTTCCTGCAATTCTTGCTCTCATTGCTTGATTTTGATTGCCGCCAATAGCCCAATTGACATAAATTCTAACAAAATTATTGACGCTTGTACCATCGCGTGAATATTTTGATTCTACAGTAGCAATATAATTTTCCTTGTTGCAGTGTAACATTTGATTAACCAAATCAACGGTAGGAAAAACTGCTGCTACCCTTGGCTGCGGAGTTAGTTCATGTACCTCTACACAGTGACTAGAAAGGGCAAGGAGCAACATCTCCTGGTTGAAATTTTTAGCAGTGCAAGAAGCTGTGGGCTCCTCGATCGCCGTGACATTTTGACCCGAAAAATTATGAACGGGAATAACGCGAACCATTTTTTAAAATATTTTTCGCCAACTATCACGTCAGAAATAAATAATTTTATCACAAATATAAAAAATCGATGTTTCGAGGGCGTTAACAGTCCGCACCTTTGTTCATATATCGATTGGTCAAGATTCTGTGATCTCGCTTTTCTTTATTTAAAACCAACTTGGTCATGTTCGACCGCATGTTAAAATTGTTATTATTTTGTTTATATTGATGATTTTTCACAGTGGAACAATTCAACTGTCAAATTTGACATTTTTAGGTTAACTACGTTTTTTTTTGTTGCGTGCACTCACATTCGTATGATCTCTTATTTCGTAACAGGGATTTATTGTTTTAGTCAAAAGTTTAATTACTTAAAAAACTTGACACTATTGTATTTGACCAATACTCCAAAAGCTGCATTTTCAGTAATTTTCGCCTGTTTATGTTGACGAATAAACAATAATATGGGAGAACTCATTGGGGAAAAATCGAGTCAGCTGATGGAAAATCTACACCGTCATAGGTCCAATCATTCGTGTCCTAAACTATCAACCAATAAAAATCGAGCGTTGGTATAGCCTTTTTTTTCTCGATGCGTACAAGGTTCTCTAGCGGGGAGCTTTGTAAATAGAACTTAAAACGGTTCTATTCATTATTTGCGGGAATCGAACGACGGGAATGTTCTTCCCCTCGTATCAATGTTGATTCAACATTCAACTACGAACCCTCGTTATCTTATCGGTATGGCTATTTAATCATTCTACCGCGTCGCGTTTCGGAGTTATCGATCAACAAAATAATGTATTTCGACAAAGATAACTTTCAGGATCATCCCATTACGAGCATGTAAGTCTTTTATATCTTAACCTCGTTGTTTTTTTGTTTCTTTTGTGTACCAATTATCGATTACTTTTCCAGTTACGTTTTGACAGATATTTTTGACATTTTCGAAGCATTATTGAATATCCGGGATTCTATTTATCAACAATGATACAAAATTTGAATGTGTCGACGCGTGTGAAGGCGCGAGGAGAAAAAATTCGGAGCATAGATCTTTTGTATATGTTTAATGCTTTTGTATATGTAAAATACTATGACTCTGCAGGAACAAATCGGTCGAAAATCTCTTGATTTCGAGTCATGAAGTGCTCAGTTCGATCAATTCTTCATCCTTGGGAGGTCTCAATCTTGGAAATAAAGCTAACAACGAATCAAGCATGGAACACTTGCATGACAATAGCCAAGCCGATGGGCCCGAACATTCCAGCCCCTTGCCTACACCAAATCTTTCGCCACATCCTAGTCCCAAAGCACAAAATAAACGCGATCACTCCAAAACCAATGCGGAATCTTCTGCAAACTTGTCACACAGAGACTCATCTATATTATCCAAATCGGATGATCAACATACCCAGGTATTTCAATAAATTTCACTCTTTTTATTGACTCATATAATTGTTTTTGATAGATTTTTTTTTTTTAAATAGCAGAATTGAATTATTATATTTCTTGTTTAAAAAAATTATAAAAAATTTTAAAGAATATTATTCTATACGAATTCTGTACGAATTGTCTTTGTTATTATCAAAGCTATTCAATTTTTCATTCGAATTGATGTTAGCACATGTGGAAAATATTGTTTGAATAAATTTTAGATTGGGATCACTCATGTGAAAATCAAGTATTTCAGATCAGGACTTGTAATTATTCATGATAGGTGTCAAAAAATTGTTCAACTGAATTCAGATAGGTTTTAACTTTATTACAAGTATGATTATTAAATTTTTTATTTAATATTATTTTTATTATTTAAATTTATTAAACTTGTGAATTGATATTCTTTTATTAAAATATATATTAAAAAAATTGTTCCAAGAAATTTCAGAACAGTATCAATGCGAAGTCGGATTCTATTTGAATTGAAAGTTGGATGTTTTATAATTGGAAACAGATTTCGTTTGAACAAATTTTTAAATAAAATTGATATATCAATTGCTTGAATAACGTTGAGAAATTCAACTTTCCAAAAAGTAGAATATAACTCCCATAAAAAACCAAAAATTCTTGAAAAGAATTCCCCAATATTTGTGATCCATTGTCTACACGAATTGCATTTGAAAATAGTTTATTTTTAGTTTGAATTTGGTTTGAAAATACAGTTTTTGAATTGAAAAAACGTGCTTGTTCAACAGTTGTCTCAAAAAAATGATTTGGAATCATAGATGTGATTACATTAAAATTAAAATTAAAACTGGTTGTACGATTCAGTTAAAATTATTCAATTTGGTGTATAATTGAGTTGATCAAAACAAAAAATTGCTTGTTCATCGTACTTAAAAATCTTTTATATAAAAAATTGAAAACAAATCGAATTAATTACAGGACAGTATTAACCGGTCGTCAGATTCTGCCGAACCAAGTAAAAATTCAGCGTCAGAAGGGAAAAAAAGTAGTAGAGTCGATAGAGTAAAGAAAAAGTCGTCTTGGTACAATGTTCTTTATCCGACTTATAAATCTCGTTCAGAAGATTTCAAAAGAATCTTCAAAGATGTTCCCGATGACGAGCGACTTGTAGTAGGTAAGTTTTTTTCTTAATCTTTTCCCTTCAACGTGATGATTTGGAAGTATTGTGAAAAATTGATGAAAATTTCATTTGCCAGACTATTCTTGCGCTTTACAACGAGAAATTTTGGTACACGGACGTCTGTACGTGTCGCAAAATTACGTTTGCTTCTACGCCAACATATTCATGTGGGAAACGCTGGTCTCGCTTCGCTGGAAAGACGTAGCTTCAATAACCAAAGAAAAAACAGCTCTTGTTATACCAAATGCTATATTAATCTGTACCGAGACTGACAAGTTCTTCTTGACGACTTTTGGAGCGCGGGATAAAACGTATCTCATGCTTTTCCGAGTATGGCAAAACGCTTTGATTGGACAGGTATTTATAAACAAGTGAGAGGAAAGAATCAATTTATTGACAAACGAAAACATTAAATCAAAGGCATTTGATTTCTCTGGAACCGAGAAGAAAATCCACGCTCTCTATTTACGCTTTTAATTATGCTATTAGAAAACCTTTCAATTCCTCTTGAAGTTCAAGAAACTTACGTGGGAAAGGTTGAGTACGAACAAAAAAATAAATTATTACCGTCATTCCTTTGCCTCATGCATCATTTGTACAATTCATCGTTCAAGATTCCTCCCTGACACAAACGAAAATAATGAAGCGTTGGTAAAAAAAACAAAGGTTTATATATTTAGAAAAATTTGAGAAAAAGCAATGAAAAAAATAGTCGTTAAAATAAAAATAAATGTTTGTAGCCGATGAGTATGGCGGAAATGTGGGCCCTGGTACACGCGTGTTACGGCGAAGAGCTCGGTTTGACGTCTGACGATGAAGATTACGTGCCACCGTTGCCGGCGCCTGACGATGAGAAGCTCCCAACACGATTGTCCGTTGAATCATTTTCCGAGGTACATTTTTTATCTCGTCCCACTTAATAATAACGACAGCCAATCAACGATTGGACTATATGACAAGCGCGAAAGAAATAAAAATACCGGAAGAAATTCATTCAGCCGATAACTGAAGTGTTAAACACTCTCTTAATAGATATACATATATATATATTTATATATACACACAAATATGTATGTATATAGAAAATGTATATAAAAACGAATACGAGAATGCTTGACACGTTATGCAATCCAAAATGGCTGTTCGTGATATCCGAACTCCTTTAATTCAACTCCTTTATCTTAAGGTTGAAGGGGCCAATATGGAAACTTCGCAATCGCCTCTCATTCCCCTTAATGAGGACCCAGTGCCCCGTCTTCCGGGACCTTCACGACCCGACGTTCCCTTGGATCCAACGGATTTGAGCGACACAACGGAAAGTGAAGCCGAAAAAAATGCAGGTAAGTTATCATTGCTATTGTTCATTCGTTTCATCACTTCTTTTCTCGTATAGCCACAGTGTGATATCCCTCAACTTAATGCCTCGATTCTTTTGTTATTTTCAATGCATTTTTATGACTTCTTTTTCAGTGAGAATCGGTGGTCGCGTACCAACTACTTGCACCGCGCTTCACGAAGGACGACAACTCACCAAAATAACTTTACCTATTCACATCGATCAATTGTTTACGCTGCTATTCACAAATTCCAAGTTTTTCTTGGATTTTTATACGGCACGAAAAACTACAGGTACACCGATTTTGGACATGCATTTCTGAGCGTTTGTCTTGAGCTGTTGCTGGTTTTTTATTTCCGGTTGTTACTACCGTGGGCATTTTGACCCCCAACGAAGGATTCGTTGCTTTGAGGCGAAAAATGCAATCTCTTGGACGAGTATTAAAAAAAAGTTCACCTTTCCTCGTAAAAAACCGAATGAGTTTACACGCAGGAATAATAAAAAAAAGTCTATGGTATTTCTTTTTTATTTATTCCGGATCAGAATGGCCAATGGTGGTACAAGAATATAAAAAATACTTGAAATTTATTGATTATTTTATACTAATTTCGACTAATCACAAATGAAATGAAATTATTTATCGACAACTATTTTTTTTTTATTTTTTGTTTTATTATGAAGATGTTGTACAGTCACCCTGGACACAGGATAGTAGAACAGGTCAGAAGATGAGAACTGTATCTTTGACTGTTTCCCTAACGCAACCGCTTGGTCCGAGAACGTCACAAGTCACGGAAACGCAGGTACTAATTTTAGTAGCCAATTACAGTTTCATGGAAGTTAATTGCACCTCAATAACTCATAATCTACTTCATGGAGGGTAAGCTGACGAAAACTTTGAAAAAAGTTTCCCATTTCAAAATTGTTTTTAAAGCTATGATTTTCCAATTATCAGTAATAAGAATAAAACTTTTCAAAAACTAATCAGCTGGTATGATGAATGGGGGATAGTTTTATGCAGAACTCTGATGAATAAATGCAGTGAATTCAAGATTACCGCATTTCCAGCTTATCACCAATCAGAATTATTTTCTGTAACATTTTTGCCATGGAGTATAGATTTTCTAAAACATAGCTAGAGCTTTAGATTCGGTCTAATTAAAATTCAGTGCTATTCACGTTTAACACAGTTTAACAAACAACGCCATTAACTTCTTTTACTTCGTAAACTTTATTTCATTGAGCAAAAAAATTTAATCTCCTTACATAAAATGGGGAAAAGCCAAAAACGATTATGCTTTTTGGCAGACATGAAGGTGACTTCACTGAACCAGTTGTTTTTTATATGCTACTAAACGTACTGCATAGCTTATTTACGTTATTCATGGTAAAGTGAAGGACGAGTAGCTTTTACTGCTTTCGGTAGAAAAAAAAAAACATTTTTCTCTTTCATTAACATCTCAAACTCAATATTAACACATCACAAACATTTGTAATTAATTTTTAGGTAATGTTACCGTGCAGTAGACCCGGGCATCACTATAGCATCGACATAGAGAGCTCTAACGCTGGTATTCCATATGCTGATTCATTTAGCATTTTCACCCACTATTGCATGTCAAGTATTTCCGAGGGTGAGAGCACTCTGACCGTATGGTCAGAAGTGAAATTCAAAAAATACGTTTGGGCTGTGATGAAAGGTATGTAAATTTCTAACAAAAAACATTATACAATTATCACTAATTCGAATATTCTAAATTAATTATGCAACGATAATTGATTTATAATTTTATAAGTCATCCAATGAAATTGACTGTGAATTTTCGTACAGGACTCATCGAGAAAAATTGTTACGCTGGCATGGACGAATATTTTTGCAGTTTGGCAAAAGCCCTGAGCGTAGAATGCGAGGAGTCTGGCGGAGGGGTTGGATTGAAGAGAAAAACAAGACGAAGACGCCGGGTAGCTGGTCCCAGTGCAACTCTGCAATCTCATTCTCCGGATCATTTGCCTTCCAATCTTCAGTCCACTGTCATTGACCAACCGCACACCCTTAACGCCAATGGTCATAAATATTATATAAGCTAATACTTGAAAGTATTTGCTCAGCCAAACTTGTTTCATATTATTTATTAGGATGGATTTTATAGTCTTTTTTAGGATTCTTTCTTTCTTAAAAAATGCTATTTGATACAGCACTAAGGGCAATGTTGGAATTAGTATAGTCTTATGTGACTCATATTTCATTGTCTAATTTAAGTAAAGACTGAGATTTTTCTCATAATATACGTACGGAAGAGCTGCACGAAGCTCAAACTTGTTGATAAATTCAAAGTAGCAACAACAGAAAATAAAAATGTCTCGATAAAATCATCATTCATGAAACAGAAATTTATTTAGACGAGCAAATACTTTTAAGCAACATGTTATACAGGACTGTTCTGTTTTGACACGCTTATTTAAATTTCGCAGGTCCTGGTACCCGAGGGGACGCGGGAAATGTCATCAGTTGGGTATTATTGGTCGCAGTCTTGTGTTTAACTCTAATTAATGGTTTGCTCTATTACAAATTATGGGGATTGGAAGATGCTGCTGCTTACACAATAATGGATCTGCACGTTCTCAGGTTTGTTACTCATATTTAAGTAAAAGTCGGTTCTAGTGGGTCACCAGATAGTCGGGCTATTTTTCTTATGTCTTATTTCTGTCAGTTTATGACGGAAAATAAAATATTAACAAAATTTTTTTTGGCAATTTTCATTGTGCTCTCAAATGGAAGCATTTATCAAAGTCACTAATTTTATCAAATTTTTTCATTAAAAATAATCTATTCTAATGGATTTCGGGACTTCAGCAACCCACCATAACTTGACAAGGAGTCGTAAAAAGCAGTCACCTGATCGGATGAATATTTTTGCTTGATTTTATTATTATTTTAATTTTATTTAAAATTATATTTTTTTTTTTTTTATTTAGGAACACTCCAAAAACCGATGATGATTGGGTCACGTTATTGCAACAACAAGAGAGTCTCCATAATGTGGAAATGCGAAAATGGCAAAGGGTATTGCACACTGCAGCTCAACTGTTGAGACAGGTTCATAATTTTTATTTCTTCTTCTTCTTCTTTTTATGATTGAAGCTGGCTCCGGTCTACGCTTTGCAGCGTACTGACTATACGGCCATGTAAAATGTTGACTCTGTGTTAGTGAGACTAATTTTTATTTCGATTGGACAGTTATTTTAAAAGTTCAGTCGAGTAACCCTGTTTTTTTTATTTTTTTAGACCGAAGAGTCATTAACGGAATTGCAGATGAGCATGCATCCAACTGCAACGGATAAAATATTTTCAGTGTTAAAGCCAAATTCCCAGGAATTTAACGTTGGAAGGAAAGAACCTAGTGATGAAATGTGAATTATAAATGAAGTCTATAATTTTCAATAAAAATTAAACCCTGTTACATCGATATTGCATGAAAAATTTAAGTTTTGTTCAGGATTGTAAAAATGCCCGTATTTTTTTTATGGAATTGTAATATATTTAGACTTAATTAGTGATGTTGAAAAATGGTTAAATTATGAAGGTAGATTAAGAAAAACAACACTTATTTTTGTTTTTTTTTTTCTCAAATCTTGGTTATCTCCTGGCTTGCGTTAGAGAATCAATGAGAATAAACATTAAAATGAAACAGTAAAACATCTTTTCAACGAGCTTTCAAAGCGCATTTATTTAAACTCGACAGTGCATGATACTGTCTCAATTAGGCAGTATAAACTTTATTTCATAAATTGTGACAAAAAATACGTCACGCTGGAATATTCAATACCAGGTAAAATTTCTCTATATACGACCAGTAATTAAGTAACTTAAGGAATGTTTCGTTTCAATTCGTTTTGCAAAAATATTCTATTCGCCATTAAAGTTGAGTAGTTATCACCGTTTTCCTCTTTATAACTGACGGCTTATTATTAGTCAATGATGTTTCCACGGGATGCGCAGCTGGTGACGGATCTGCGACGAACCATGGACTTATATCTGATACTGTACTACGTTCATCCTGCAAAGGAAAACATTTATTATAGCCATTATTGTAATTTTATTTCACCAGAGAGGTTTTAGAATAATAAGTCGATAAACATAGTGATTCAGAATTATTTATTATCCAGAACTGCTGCCATTTTAAAATATACTTTTTCAGAAAATGAATACGGTTGTAGGAAAATGATACCGTTAAGGTTGCAACCGTATTTTTTATCTCAATCGGAATAACGCCATGAGTTTTCATGACGCAGGCACAACTCTGAGTGTTTCAAGCTTTAATAGGAATGAATATTATCAATTTTTTTATTTAATTATAGAACGATTTCGGTTTTAAAATCAAAAAATTGTAACTTGGTTTGATCTGATGAAATGGAAATAAAGTGGGAAGTGAATTAAAATGAAACGACAAATGATTTTGGTAAAGGGTAAAATCGACTCAAATGGAATAAACAAATATTAATCAAATATTTATTGATGAGTATTGCGAAGAAGTTGACGATAATACGTTCTTTTGATTTTTTGATATACCTTATTAGGGACAGCTGTAGGGCTGCTATCGACGTCATCGTTTTTCGTAATTTTAACATCCGCTTCTTGATTCGGTTCTTCTTCTTTTTTCTCGTCATCGTATTGCGGTTCGTTGAACGGATTCAGCGATCCCAAAAAAGGATTTGAATCGATAAACGGATTTGTACTTTTTTTCGGCTCTTCAGCCCATTCTTTGCCGACCGTAACAGCCTCGTCATTAACTTCTGTACAATTAACTTCATTTTCGCGTATAAACGGATTAAATGGATTTTGAAGATGATTATTCATAGAGTTTGTAACAGCTGGCGTTGTCTTTTGTTCAACTTGGCCCCAATCGTCGACAGAAAAGTGCGTTACTGTCACTATTTCTTCAATGGCATTTGTCGTTGTACTTCCTCCACTCACTGGTAGCGTAAGCTTGTCGCCTCCCTGATTCAACATAATTGAGGCCATTAACATGCTTTAGTTTTTTTGTAACCAAAGTATCCTTCTTTCTAGATAGCACATGAGTTTTATTATCATGAATTATTTACGATTAAGTGTATTGCGTTCTACATTAATGTGAGCTTTGGATGTTTTTTCTCTTTGTAATTAGCACGATGGGACTAGTGGAGTCGCGGTTAGCGGAAAGACGATCTACGATAAATCATTCAATCGATGCGATGTGCTGTTATTGAAACAAAAATTTTCAAGCATTAATGAATCCAACATTTCAAAATTTGTTTCTACGTTTACAAGCATGCAAACTCAGCATGGTTTTTTTTCAATTCTAATAATGATATTTCTTGAATTGCTGTTTTTTTTTTTTTTTTTTTTTTTTTCATTAAAGTGAACCACAAATATGAACTCTTAAATTACACCCTTCTCGGCCTTTACATAAAACCTACATTGGGTTCTAATGACCCTAGGTTTCAATCTATCAGTTTAGAAGATGACAGGAGTTAAAAAAAGTGAGTGTATCATTGGCAATTTTTCGTTCACGAAACAAAACACTGTATCCACAAAAGGGAATGGAAAAAGTAATCTTTTTCGAAAATTAACTGTTCAAATATGGACTCGAACATCGCCAAGAATACGGTGGACCCCAAGTGTACTTTGAGAGTTCTATTCTGTGCTTCACTCCACATACGGAAATTTTTCGGAGACTCGAGCTGACTTTCACATCGAGAGACGCGGGCAACGTTTCAATATTACTAGAGGATTCAAAAGTCCTGGGCTCTGAATTTGGTATTGAATGGTGCAGCCTAGAAAAATGATCGACGAACCAACAAAGTTAGATATAAATAACTGATTCAAGAAATTTCGGATTTACACTCCGAATTTTTGCAGCTGAAAAAAAAATCTATTTCGAACCTTTACGCGATTCTTTCAATCAAAATCCAATTTTAAATCATTTTTCAACGCTTTTACTCCTCAACTGAAACCCGAACGTAAGTTATTCACATCATACGTTACATTTAGTGGAACGAGAAATTCTACCATTCCGTATAAATTGGAGAATGAAACCCTAAAAAGTAAGCCTAATTGAATTTTTGCTGTTTCTTGGATTTCTTGCTCGTATTGATCAGCAGCTATCTATAGCTGCTCAGAAAATGGATACATTAAGTTTGGAACCTATGTATACATATATATATATTTTTTTTTAGTCGATTGCGCTTTCACACCAAATATGTGATTAGAGAAAACGTCACTAGAGCTAGCGCGCGACAACTCATTTGGAACATTAACGTTCACGACAATTACAGAGTCGGTTCTATGGAAGAAAGTCTACGAAAATGATGAATTACTTGAAGTATCTGAAATCTTGAAATTTGAGTACGAATCAGAGCCATGAAAAAAAACTTGACTTACGAAACATTCTGTTATACAATCAGGGTATAACCGTTCAGACATGAACAATAGAATAAAGAACAAACTCTAAGAATAAATTATTTTCACAAAAAAACATTTCTCTTGGCTTAAAGTCCATTGAAATTGTTAGTTAGATTTCGATGAATTCTGTAATCATCAACTTCGATTGAAAATTTATTATTGTTAGGATGCGGATTACATTTTTTAATTTTTCAATTTTCGAGTTTCATCACAAAAGCAAATGCTGAATCGTTGGAGTTTGAATTTGAAATTAAAAATATTTTGCGAACTGAAATGATTGAAGGTTTTTCATTTTATGAATGAAAAGTTGAAAATTTCGGCCGAGTTTAAAATGAATTGTTTTATATTATGAAAAATGAAATCGATACTCACGACTGAGACGATAGTCGCTGCTTCGGTGCAGTGGTTTTTCTTTAAGGCATTGGGTGATTCTTCCACCGAAGTTAAGGTAAGCAAATTGGAGCTCTTTTGCATGTCCAAAGATTTGGCTTTCAATATATTGCATTTCAAAGCTTCGGGTGGTATAGGTGATCGTGGATTTGTAAGTGATGTAGCACCGATTTGATTATTTGGCACTGGTGAAGAGGCTAAGTTGGCCGTCATTGGTACCGCGAAACTCGGTTTTGATAAATCCGAATCTTTTTGACTCGTCATTCCTGTCGATTCGTTCGTTTCTTGTGGTTGCTGATCTTTTGCCAGAGACTTCAAGAGAGAATCCATCAACGGTGACGATGCAATGTTGGCCGTTTCTTGTTCCTGGGTTGCTGATGATTTGGAACTCGATTTGCTCGGACATCGTTGCAAAACTTCTTCTTCAGCTTTAGAGAAAGAGAGAAAATACACAGTTTTAATGGAATTTTATCGCCCATCGTAATAAGGATAATGAAATGATGAATAATGTTTTGTTCTTCAATTTTCAAAAAAACACTTCTCCTGTGATTGGTTGTTTTTCACTTGAAACAGTGCACCGAGTTTTATCGATTTTTGAAGGTACATAATTTCCTTACGTGAATTCTATAGAACTTTTCTATGGATTTTTATTACTTTTATTATTGTTAATTTGTATAAATTTCTTAGTTTTACAAATTTTTCACCGAATAATGTAGTTTTCAGATGAATTCGTTATTCCTCCGTCGAGTATGATAATGGAATATCTCAAAAAATGCTACCGTAAAAAAAGGAATAATTGACCGGTGAAGAGAAAGAAACAAAAGTTCACAGGTGATGAAGATTTGAAACATACCAGCCGGAGTTTGAGGAGCTTGATCATTTCGTTGTCGTTGTCGTTCACGGAGAACATGGCTTTGACGACGAGCGTAACGTTGGCTAGGTCTTCTTTCAAATTGAACAGTTCGACGAGCGCGATTGAGCTGTGTCGTTTGAAACTCGGTTTTTCCGCTGTAACGAAATCGCGAGCCCATTCGAAAGAAATTTTGTCTTCCACTAGCGCCTTTGACAGGTGCTCTCAATCTGAAGAAAGCATGATGTTCGACCGCACATTTCCACAGATGTTTGCACGCTTTTTCGTTTACGAGACGAAAGACGAAAGTGTGTTCCTGCTCGCCGCGTCCCTCGTCGTCTTCCTCGACGACGACTAACGTTAATTTCTTCTTTTTGAAATCGAGACGTCCAATTTTCGGCCAGAAGAACAAACCGATCTTTTGATTTCCTTCGAATACCAGAATCCCCGTTGGCGTCAATCCCAACGAGTATTCACATGCGTCCTTTCCCATCACCATATGCATATCCACCCCGTACATGTCCAACCATTTTGCTTTACTCAGATACGATGACTCCGCTTGAGCCGGACTCAAGCCCGAACAGTTTGCATATTCTTCAAGTATCTGGAGTTCCATCTGCTCCGTTTGTCCCGGGATGAATCGGAACTCAGATATTGTAGCTGCTGTGTGAACCGCAGGATCATAATCACCCAGTTCAGCTGTAAATTTTGAAATTATTATTTCGTTCCATAAGGTACAGTTTTAATTTTATCTATTTTGAGTAATTCATATTCTACGCACGTGAAGCAAACAATTTCTCATTATTACGTAAAGACTGTACGAGGTCGAGATTGTTCTGGGGTTTTCATGATAAACATTGAGCCTTGAAGAATGTATGTACTATTTTTTAAATTTATCCAATGCAAAAATTCAATTTGTTTGTGGAAATCTATTGGATACATATTTTTGAAAAGTTTCGTTTTCCAAGGTAATGATTTAATTAGAAATTTGAAATTTTCTTGGTATATCCCTAGTATTCTAAGGATTCGATGATCTCGTATCAAGAAAATATCAAAAATAATAATTTTTATTTGAATACTCTTATACCTTCATGTTTTGAGATTTTTGATAAACCTATCATCAGAAATTCAAATAAGTAAATTCTAGTTTGATTTACATTGAAGAGCAAGAGCTGCCAGTTGAACTGCAGTTTGGTGAGGACAATTCAGCCTTCCTTCTAGGATGTCTTGTTTCAATTGAAGAAAGAATTGATAGCGCGTCAATTCTTCTCGCAATGTGTTGGGCTCGGATGAATAAAATTTTACCTTCAATCGCAGCGTGTATGGTGGTCCAACTGTATTGAAGAAATCAAAGAATAAATATGCTAGTTGAATTTTATCCCAATAACGATCGAATTACTGATGGCTCTAGTGATTTGAAAAAAAAAAAAACACTGAACAAGCAGTTTTTACATATAAATGGGTTTCTAGGATGAAGAAACTGATTTTCAAGAATCTAGGATACAGGTAATAGAAAAACTACCTTGGATTGTTAGTGATCTGGGTGTATTTCTCAAGTATTATATAGCAGTAGTTGTTCTCGTTGATCAACTTCTGTAGCAGGTCCAAAAAGAAATTAATCTTTTTTTCAAAGCAGTAGTCAAGTTATCCAGCTTAATACCAAATGAAAAGCCAATACTTTTAAGAGTAGTGAACACCGATTCTGAGCAATTTCTATGTTCAATTAGATTTTATTTTAATTTACCAAGCGACTTTAAGTTTTGGGTTGTATCTGTATAAACTTTCAATTGAAATGCTTGAACAAAGATCAAATTCAGTAATAAAACTATTAAAACCGAGTATTATATACCAGTAATAAAATAAATTAAATAAATAGTTGAATATAAGAAAATGTTTTTCCAAGAATTCAACTTTTCCAAGCAACGATTTTATTGTGTTGTTGGAAAATAATTGCTATTGCTGAAAACCGGTGCATGCTTAATGATACTATAAATATAGACGGTTAACAAGCTTACTCTTGATCTGCTTTTTGATAGGTTTAGTAGGATCCAACCAATGCTGTACATTGTTGCTGTCCGTATATTGCAGACCGAAATAGTCTTTCTCAATCAAATCCAAACTGTAAAATACTTGTTCGTACAAGTCACTTGCCAGAGCTTTTTTCTGTAAATTGAAAAATGGAATCAAGAATTCTAATGTAATTACCAAATAGACAAGGCTTGTTTATTATGCTTTTGGTGCTGAGTTTAAGAATTTCAATTCAAACCTCTCACCAAATATATTTTTTTTTGCTATGTTGTAATCTCAAAAATTTATTTTATACAACCTCAATTTTTTTTTGCTTTAACCGAAGAAAATATTTTTTCAATGAAAATTCCATAAATAAAATCCAAGTGAAAAAATTCCATGCAATATTAAGTTACAGCACTTGATAATAATATTGGGATAAAAATTTTGCATCTTGGTTTCAAACGGTTCATACAGGTTTTTTTCTGTCTTTTCAAATCGTGAATTGAATAGATTTTCAGTGTACTTTCACTCTATTGTCATCAATGACATTTCAAAGATTAAATCACCGTGTCGAAATTGGGTGCAGCATTGTTGTTACACGTATATAGAGAGTGAAGGTTTTTGTTTTGTTTTTTGCATCGAATGAAAACATTAAAGTTTACGGTAAAGAATTCACGTTTAAAGAAATTATGAAAAAAAAAACAAAATAATCGTGTATATGAAAATGTAACACGAAATCATAGATATGTACGTATATATATGGCTTACCGGCAGTTCGATAGTCAAGTCCGTTCCGTCTAATAGTATTACCCTGCATTGAACAATATTACGATTACTAAGTAATCGTTGATTCCGTATTTGCGACGATGCATTCTGCCCACTAACACTACGGACTCGTCGCCGCGATAAAAATCTGAGCATGGTTGACCATTAAAAGAATTGATTGTACATATTTAATAGTCGTGTTTCATGTTATCCCGCACTCAATCGTTGTGATGACACAATCGTCTAAAATTTACTGTACACAGCGTCATAACAATCGCGGATTGTAAACAACGGTTCCGAAGAGAATGTCAATGTCTTGACCGTAGGGTTTCGCTCGATAAGCGAAATAAAAAGAAAAAACTCACCGCACGACATGCAACAATACGATACAGTAAAAGAATTTCAGATTAAAAGGATATAGCGAACTATAGGAAAATGAAAAATCTTATAAATAATATGGAATGTCGAAAAATGAGGACACACGATGGGACGGACTGGAACTGCATGAATGCAAAATAAAAAAAACGGATATGAATAAGTACACAACCCGCAACCGTATATGCAATTGAGGTCTCGAAAGAGAAAACGCAAACACCTTTCAAGACTAATGGATCCACAAGAATCCTCGAATAGGACTCATTCGTCAAAAGTTTCGATGCTTTTCAGTGGTCGGTTTTCAATGCCTATAGAATTATACGAGGGCGTCCCATGCAGTCTCGCGAATAGACGCCGCGTCAATTATACGTTACCCGACACTTTTATTAAAAGCTAGTCAAGTTGCAGATTACCTTACCGAGCGTTGTTAAGGAACCAACTTTTTTATTTCAAAATCTGGAACATTACAATGAGATTTGTCGTCTGCTTCCTCAAAAAGTAAAGGAGAGAAAAATTCGGTGAGGTTATAGGGTTATAGACTGCCAGTGAAAATAGCGTGTTCTACAGTTCATACAGAAATTCTACAGTTCATAATTATTTATTAGCAAAACAACAATCTGTATTAATTTTAATTTTTTTTACCATTTATCCATTTTAGTAGACGTGATCACACTGAAACAGATTCATTCCGGTTGTTTAAAAAAAACATTATTTTATTCGATTTTATGACAAAAGAATCTTCGTTTTCTTGAAACAATGAAAAAACAACAATAGTTTAAAGTTAAAATAATTTTTTTAGAAGAGGTCATTTTGTATTTCTGAAAAGCAGTTTGTATTTTCAATATTACTTTTACTAGTTTTAATTTGACATGGAATCAAAAATGGAGGAAAAATTTTGTTATTCATATAGAAAGAATAAAAAATTGCAATCTCGTTATCATTCAGCCCAACTAATGGATTTAAATTTTTGTTAGACATACTAAATTCTGTGTGTGTGTGATAGTATAATTTTCTGTCTCATTAAATCAAATAAATATAATAATTTTGACAATACTGGAAAATTTCAGGAATCAATGGCATTGAGCTTATCAAATTTTGCGGCAAAATCCCAGCGAATCAGCAGGCACCTGTTCTTCCTGAGACTTTCCCCAGCTGCGTTAATATCTCTAAATATTAGACCGATCATGACGTCATTGCCAAGAATGGAGAAAGCTCTGGAACACCTCAAGACAAATCCATACTTTGAAAAATATGCTAAGAACATAGCCAAACTTCAAGAAACTAATCCAGAAGAATTCCTTGCTCGGGTGGAGCAGAGGGAGAAAAAAGCCAAAGAAACAAAAGGTCAGTAAAAAGGATATATTTAATATAATAAAATAATCAATTTTAGAGCACCAGAAAAAGTAAAATATAAAAATATCTCAGTATGAAACCATTAAAAGAAAAACATGCTTTCATCATGGAAACTTTTTGATTCTAGTGTTTTCAAAATTATTTTCCTTATTCTCTAAAAAAGTTGAGAACATTGGGGAATCATGTCATGGATTTTTTTGGAACTTTACGGCTTACTCCTTTGGAACTATTGTATTTTTATTTCAATGTTTTTCTCTTTCCATCTGTATTCTGGATAGGAATATGATAGAGATACAAAATTGTCCCATTTTTAGCCAAACGTGAAATGGAGCGAAAATTCCAACAGCAATGTAACGCAAAGCCACATGCCGATGGAAGCGCAGCAGGGAAGAAATCAACGTTGGACAGCGTCATGAAAATAGATCTGATACATGACAAAGGCAAGGAAGAAATAGTTGAAATTTGGTTGAACTATCATAAATCGAAGGACTGTATAAGCGGTGCGATGGACGCAGCCCAATTTGACAAAATGTTTGAGAGAGGGAGAAAATATTCGACGTTTCTGTTGCCCCTCCCAAGGGAGCATGGTTACGAATTTATTGTTTGTCAATTTCATGGCACCGAAGTTCACATGACACCATTGATCTGGTATCAAACGCACAAAGAAAATGCTCCAGAGTGCCTCAAAATGACACATTATTTGGATTTAAAAGAGAGCAAAGATGTTGTATTGATGCGAGGTGAATTTGACGAAAAATCAATGACCGTCCAAGAAGCACAGTGCTTGGCAAATGAACTGCAGTTGTACTACGCCGCGGATGATCCAGCAAGGCTCGAATTGTTGAAAAAATTTACTGAAAAACCTGATGAATTCAAACACATGGATCTTATTGCACAGTTGGAAACCATTTCACTCACCGGATCCGATTCCATTGCTAATTCGAAGAAAAATAAATCGTGAATTCATCATCTTCTATGGAAACTCATTCGATTTGTTACACGAAATGTTCACGCTCATATTCTATATTTGTAGTCGCAATAAATTGGAGAAAAATATTCACCGTAGTTTTTCAATTATGCTACCAAAACTAGGACACGACTCTGTGCTCATAATTTTTTGAAATACATTTTTTTGTGAACGTCTAGCATGCAATCTTCAAAGGCAACGAGTCAAAATTTCAAAAAATATTTTTGAAAAATGATCCCTGAGTAAAATAAATCCCGTGAAAAAGTTATCAAAGTTCAACTGAGACGTATACATTTGTTTTTTTTTATCTCTTGCAGTTGTCTCTCAGGATTTCGGTCAATGGTCTAAAAGACGCGGCATTCATTTCCATGGAATTAGTTGGAGCCGCTTTCGCACGATAAAGTATGAAGCGATTAGTCGTCGATCATCAGCACGATTTTATGGAGAATATGGAAGCAAAAGGGAAATTTTTTACGTATCAACTCCGATATTTTACGTAAATGCTGGTAAGTTTATCAATTTTATTACACTTTACTGCGCTATAGGTCACGAAGTTGAAGAGCAAGTATTGAAAATAAAATAAAAAAACGAACCGTTAATTTGTCAGGACCTCATATTGGACATCTGTACAGTGCTTTACTGGCCGATTCGATGAGCCGATACTATGCTATGCGCGGTTACGAAACGGTTTTATCCACCGGTACCGACGAGCATGGAAACAAAGTTGAAAACGCTGCGAAGCTTGCCGGTCTTCCGGTTGAAGGATATTGTCGTAAAATATCGTCACAATTCAAGGATATGTGTGATCAGTTTGACGTTGGATATACTCATTTCATAAGAACAACGGATCAAAAGCATCGAGAAGCCGTACAAAAATTTTGGGTTCGTAAAATGGAACTCATAAAAGTACATTTTCATGGAAAATCATCACATTTTAACGTTTTCTGAGGATAAAGTCTTGATAATAATTTTTCGCAGACTGTTTTCATTGTTTTTTCAGACCACTTTAAAAGATCGCAATCACATATACCTCGGCAAATATAGCGGGTGGTACTGCGTGCCCGATGAGAATTTTGTAATGAGTTCCGAATTGTCGGAAATAAAAAACGCTTCGGGCGAAACGATCAAGGTTTCCGCTGAATCTGGACATCCGGTCGAATGGACGGAAGAGGAGAATTACAAATTTCGTTTAAGTGCTTTTCAAAACGATCTTAAATATTGGTTGAAAGATGGTAATTAATGACGAATCCTCAGATTTTCAGAAAAATTTCAACCCCCCAATTGTATTTTCATTTTTCACCATTAATACGGCTTATTTTTAGTCTCAATTCTTTTCGGATTACGTGAGAAACAGCAGCACTCGTCCTAAATTCTGCAATAAAACAATCCCCGTTTCCTTTTACTAAAAGAAAGGAAAAAAAACTATTGCAAAAGTGGTAAAAACTCTTTGGGAACGATTTGATGAACAGAATTATTGTTCTACACAGAAAAAGCAGTGAGACCCGCCAAGTTCCATAAAATATTATCAGATTGGATCGAGGAAGGAAGTTGCTTGGAGGATCTTAGTGTTTCGAGACCGGTCAAAAGGGCACCTTGGGGAATTCACGTGCCCAACGACGAGACCCATACTATCTACGTCTGGCTGGACGCACTTGTCAATTATCTAACTTCGATGGGCTATCCGAAACAAGAGTTGACGAACAAACGTTGGCCACCCTCCATCCAAGTAAGTAGAAAACAATCGGTGGATGGGAAAACCGACCAGAAACTTTCTACGACCTTCCGAGGTGGCCCTACACTTCAAAACTCTTGGACGCTTCACTACGGATATTTAAATGATGTCCTAGTTATTATGAGTAAAAATTTATTATCTCAAAAATATCGTAACGTAGTAAAAAAAAAAACAAGCTCCATCATACTTTCATCTTTCCTCTGTTTCTATTATTTCACACAATTTTTTTCAGAATCAATTCTGTTCGTTTCCACTAACAGCTTCATAGTTGAGTACGAAATTTTTCGATTTATTGTTTTTCAACGGGTATTTTAAATTGTTTAATCCCGAGACTATATGAAAAGTAGTTTGATGTTGTCCTCGGGTTCGATAACGACACAATGAACGAAAAAAAGCAGAGTTGGTGAAATTTTTAGTTCATTGTGTTGATCTTTATTTTGTTACAGGTTATCGGCAAAGATATATTGAAATTTCATGGAATATATTGGCCAGCTTTTTTAATAGCAGCCGGTTTGGAACCTCCGAAAACCTTGCTGTGTCATTCGCATTGGACTGTGGATGGCGAGAAAATGTCAAAATCGAAAGGAAATGTGATATCACCGTTCGACGTAGCGAAAGAATTAACGAGCGATGGTTTGAGATATTTCCTTCTTAGAGAAGCCGTTCCTCACTCGGATGGGAGTGAGTATTGATATTTTTAAAACAGTAAACGTACGCTTGGTAACAATGAAAAGTTGTGGATGACCTCAGAAGGGGGAAAAAAATAGAAGAAATGAGAAAAGAGAGCCCGAGGGAGGTGAAGTTTGTATAGCGAGCTCGAAAACTTCCTTTCCATTCATCATTGCCTTTCTCAAACATTCGCGAACTCGTGAGTCTTTTTCTTTTTTCCAACTACAGTTCAAACTTTTCACAAGTGCTGACTTTTATATTTCTTCTCGTCTTCGCGTTGAAAACACTCGAATACGCGACTCGCGTTTTTTGGAATTCGATGCTTTTCTCGGTAACGAAATTTTCAAATTGTTTCAAACGTGCTCCCCTTCGCTGTCGAAAATCGAATGAAATTCCATCAAGTTTTCAAAAAACGATAAAACAAGATGATTCGGTAATAATGTGAAGAATCTGTGATTTTATGTAAAAATTTAAATGCTCGTGAGAATAAGAAGAATAAATTGTTTCCAGACTACAGCGATATAAAAATTCGTCGAGTTCTTAATTCCGAATTGGCAGACACTTTGGGAAATTTGGTGAGTCGTTGTATGGGCAAAAAAGTAAATCCATC
The DNA here is from genome assembly GCF_019457755.1 of Venturia canescens. NCBI lineage: Eukaryota > Metazoa > Arthropoda > Insecta > Hymenoptera > Ichneumonidae > Venturia > Venturia canescens. The sequence continues at coordinate 9,625,130 of NC_057425.1, forward strand.
AGGCGAAATAGCGGATCCGTCACTGCACGTGGAAACCTTGAATTCAGAAATTTCGCGGGAGCTCGTGGAGTCCCTGAAGAATATGAGCAACGAGGCGGAAGATCGTTACGAACAATTGAATTTGCATCACGTGGTTGACGTAGCAATGCGAGTTCTTCATACAGCAAATATAATGGTTGAGCGGCACAAGCCCTGGCAATTGCGCAAGGAATGTAACGCCGGTAGCGAGGAATCGAAAATTCAGTTGGAGGCTGTAATATCTTTGGCATTAGAATCGTGCAGAATGAGCGCTCTCGTATTAAGCCCGATAGTTCCAAAGTTGTCCTCGAAGTTGCTCGATTACATTCTAATACCGCAAAATGAGAGAACTTGGTCGAACGTTCAATTCTCAAATGGCAGTAGTTCGCGACAAGTTCGTGAGAGCAGAGGCGCTCCAGCGCCGGTGTTTTGTCGTATAAAGATCTGAAAAGGGGGAAGAGGAGAGGAGCAAAGTGAAGAAAAAGAATCAACAGAAATAAACGCTCATTGATTTGCTCTACAAGAAAAGTTCGTCTTTGTTTGTTTGTTTTTTTTTTTTTTTAATTTTCTCCTTTTTTATATTTAATCGCTCATTTTACACAAGATTTATAATCTAATACGATAAACCTAGATATGTATTTACAGAGAGTGATGGAGAGATACTTGGAATATGACGTCGTTCTCGATAAGGGCAAGAGAGAAAGAGAGTTTAGATATAAAAGAACGAGAGGTGAGAGACAAGGATTTTATAGAAAGAAAGATAGAAAGAAAGAGAGAGATCGAGAGCCGCTGTATCCGGCACGACGTTAATTCCCTGTATCGTTTATTTTTTTGTTTGTTTTATATTTGATTTTTTATCAAGTGTAATATTGCCTGGAGGGTGCGAGCAACGAGCTTCGGCTCATTTTTCCAAGTCTCGTTGCATGGACCCGTTTTTTTCTTTTCATTATTCAAATAGAAAAATAAATAAATGATCATTTACAAGATGATAGAAATGATTGTAACGGCATCGCCTCACGTACATGTGTATAATCGCGTTAATGTGCTGCTTCTCTCATCGATCGATAATCGTCCGTTTTCTTTGTGCCCACCCTCATCATTTACGTGCTTTTTATGACGATGCTAATCTTCTTCGGACGAGATAGGCGATCGATATACGCGGGAGCCACCCGGATGTACGATATAATTTATACCATTGTTAAATAAATGCACAAATGGAGCGATATTAGAGAGAGAGGCCCCATTCTTAGTATAGCGATATGACTTTTCTTATTTTTTCATTTTTTATCTTTCTCTTTTTTGCCACTATTGTATAGTTTGCTTGATGATTGTCGTTGGCGTGTGGTCCCGCGCAGCCAGACAACGCTCGTACGCAATCTTTTATGCATATATATATGAATTTGTACGAGGCCATTCCATGACAAATCGATCAGACTGCTTTCACCGCTATTTATCTCATTTTTTTTTATTTCGCTTCTTCGGTGAGCTCTATTCTGGCAAAAAATTGGAGCGATTTTTCTACGACGTAAATTGAAGATAACATTCAAGTTTTAACCACGGAAAATTTTATGGATTCGACTTCAATATCGACTTTTTTTTTCATCCAAGAAAATTACTTGCAGTAAAGTTTTTCTCATTAACGCGCTACTAATGTTTTGAAATATGTTCCCAAGTGTCGTGCAGATTTTACTTCATTTTGGAATAGCTCGTTTTGAACAAACGAAAAATTCCACTCCAACTTATTTTACCATTTCCTTGAGCAATTAACCAAACGAGCTTTTCAATGTCAAGCTTTTTGCACGATATTAAACGGAGTGCTACGTCCATAACCGGGAACCATTTTCCTATCGATTTCGTTGGCTTCTGGCTATTTCAATCTTTTGAAGTTATTGCTTTTCAATCAGCATTGTTCTGTGCACTCCATTTTTTTTGTAGCTTTTTTACCTTACGGATTCTCAATTTTTATGCTTTTTGAGCTCGAAATTCAACAAAAATTGGAAGACTTAAAAGTTAATGGAGAATCTCTCTGGTTGACTGTCCAACTTTTCGCAAAAATTCTTTCACTTTTCGCATTTGATCTTTCAAATTTTTCTTTCAACCCACAATTTTTTCATTCGATTTTTTAAATCGACAATTTGCATGTTTTGTCACTAAATTCAAAGAAATGAAAGACGTGTGAAAAGAATGTAAAATTTTCCCGATTTTTCGAAAATTTCGGAACATTTTTCGCCGGCCTTTTTAAACAGCAGTTCGCACATACGAAGTTAAAAAAAGTTGAAACATTTCAGCCAACTTTGCGTCTCGTTTCAACCACCAAAATAAACTAAAACTTTCTCCGATCAACGGAGGATAGTCAAGAATAAAAAATTGTTTTTACTTCTGTTAAATTTTTAAATACCCCTTCGAATCGACGAGTCTAACAGAGTTTCGAAAAGTGAGCGACATTTATTTCGATCATTCCACTCCATTATTCGTTCATCTACGAACGATAGCATTTTATTTTTCGTTGAAAAATAAAAATCGATGAAAAACCAATGCCCCGTTATTTTCCAAGATGGAAATACCTTCAAATTTCAAAGCTTGTTTCCTGTCAAATTCGCGACATTCGCTTTAATAATTATTTTTTAATTTGTTATGGAGAATGGTGGAAAAGAAAAAAAAAAAACAATAAAAAATTAAGAGCAAATATCGTCATTATTTGAGCTCGTCAAAAACAAAAAATTCCCCCAAACTTCGAAGCTCAATTTTCGAAAAAACTGAACAACTTTAGCAACCTCTCTTCTTCGTGTCGTTATCCCGAAAATAATTGACAATTTGAAAGATGAGAGCTACGTCGATTTGGCCCGGAAGACCTCGCATATTTTCGTACGAGATTAGCGAGTGAATCGAGGAAGCGTACGATTGGAATAAAGTGTTTTTTCTTTTCTTTTCTTTTCTTTTCAAGGGATGAGCAGGCGCATGTGCATTTGTTTTTGCACGCGTACGACGTTCGTACGCGTAGACTCGGACGAGCAGAGGAAGCAGGGGGCTGGAAGAGAGGACGGATGGGGGTGGAAGGGCTGGAGAGGAAGAGCGAATATCAAGGAAATGTGTGCTGGCTCATATCGCACTGACTATCGTGTCACGATGTCTCTGACCGATGACCGAGCCAACGTTACAACTGTCTCCGCTCGATCTTGGACTGATGTTGCACTCGATGATCGAACCGTTCCGTTTTTGCACAATGACCGAACGGAATTCACCGCACTCGCTCGTTGACGGCTGATTGCCTCGGGCCCTCGCCCCTTTCGTCAATATTCGCTTGAAAGCCTCGCGAAATTCCGTATTGAAGATACTGTAGATTATCGGATTGAAGGCCGAATTGCTGTAACCGAGCCAGGTCAGTACCTGCCAACCATCAATTAATTTCTTCCGTTATAAACGCAATCCGTTCCTCCTCGTGCCTACGCTTCGTTATCGTCCTATCTCACGTGGAATAATTCGGCTGATTTCGCTCAAAATCAATAGGTCATTAACTCTCTCTCCCTTTCTCTCTCTCTCTCTTCGTGAAAAACGGGGGAAAACGAAAATTCACGCTCCGCTTAATGATTCGTCAATCCGATACTATTTTAATTGAACTACGACCGTCCTACCGAGCCGTGTCGTGTCGTTGCTTCCAATCTCTTTTCATTTTCACGCTTTTTTTCAACTATTTTCTGGATGAAAGGACTGAGCACTCTCATCGGGGTGGATTCACTCAATTGTTCCATTGCTATTTTTTTTCATTTCAAACATTTTCTCGCTCCTATCAGCGCAACGGACCAAACTCTCCATCCAAAAATACCAGTTTTTCGTCCGGAGCACACTTTTTCGAGTAATAAATTCACTCAAACGTTGCCATGAGACAATAAACGCGAAAAACATTCGGCATCTTCGATACAGTGCTGCCATCGGTCTTCGCGGTAGCAAATCCTTTTATTTTTTTTTTTCAAAAAGAGATTCGACGGAATATACCCAAAACTTCTAACTCATTGGCAGAATTGTTTTGAAAACAAGAAAAAGTCTAAATACTCGTTTACCAATAAACGGAAAATAATAATTCGATGAAATTTCAATAGATTTGCAATTTGAAGTTAAGGAAGTTGAGGCATTAAAATGAAAATGGTGTCACCGCTTTTAAACCGATTGCATCTTATAAAGTGAAGTGTAAAAAAGAAATCAGTTAAATTTTCAGACAGTTTAGGAGCGTCGTTGCTGAGAAAAATCAATAACAATTTGGGCCAAATAACATGTAATCTTATGGAAGTCAAGACACATTCAGTGATATCTCCGTTAAAAATGATGCTAAAAATATGAAATTTTTTGGGCAACATGAGCAAGGCTTGCCGAATAATGTCAATTTTTTTCAGATTTATTAGGAGATTTGCTGAGATTATATTAATAATAATCTGTTTCCCGTGCAGTTTTTTGAGGCTAGGATCGTCACTGTTCGTGTTTTCGACTGAGCTTTCACCAGTTTTTCGTCTTTTTTCCCCAACTTTTATTTAAAGTGTATGCAACATTGCCAAACTGTAAACTGGCCTAACTTTTGAAAGGTACAGGTCATCACTTTTGCATAAAAAAAATGACTGTACAGCCTCAACTTCCTTAAGGTGTGAAGGGCAACAGCAAATCTTAATATGGAAACTGGCTAAATTGAAATATTCATGGCAGAAAATGATAAATTTTTTATTTTCAGGCTCGGGTGCATAGAACTTTTGTACTTTTTTTTTCAAACACGAGGGAAAAATATGACAGAGGAGAAAATATAGAAGAAAGTAGAACTTCCGATAATCATACCGCTGGAATTCTTTGATGTTTCTTTTTTGTGAGCAATGAATTGGAACCTTTTGGACAAAGAGAGGAAATAAATGAAGGAGGCAACGCAGCGATCGGTAGAGATGATACAATAACACAGGTGTAGATGGAAAGATTGGCTCGTGAGGGGAAGAGAGGAAATAATGGAGAAGATGAAACAGGACGGTAGAATGGCTAAGAGAAGCAAACGTGATAGGAGTGAAGAATACAAGGAGGGCAGAATAAGAAGAAGATAAAGAGGGAGCAAAAGAGAGTAAGAATTCCACGTACCCGAAGTGTACTGGAATATTGCAAAGATAAATAAGACATTAAATACTCTCATGGGTGATAAAAATTTAATGTATATGCACCCTCGTTTCTTCGAGCTTGTTAAAAGTTTAGCTTGCTTGAGACGAGCCTGCTTCGAGAAATAAAATATTTCCAATAATTAATATATGAGAAGTAGGAAAATCAAATATTCCAATGGAAACGTTAAATATTTCTCGGATCGTTTGCCACTGATCGAATTACAAGATGGAAAAATATCTGGAAGAAAATTGAGAGCACTGTTCCGCAGCTGGAACACGTGGAATGATTCGATTTTGGTGTTTTTATAAGGTGATAATTGTCCATGTTCTGCTTGAAAATGTTTCGTTGAACACAAATATTTCCACATGAGATACGCGATCAGCATAATCATAAAATATAATAAATAATTAAAAAAAAAAATAAGAGTCTGAAAAGGTACGAAGGAACGGTGTACCTGAAAAGCTCGATCGGGTATGCAAGTTTTGCAGAATGCAGCGACGATATTGACGCAAAAAAATGGGACCCAGCATATGAGAAAAACTCCCATAATGACGCCAACTGTTATAGCGGCTTTGTGATCCGAGACGTGATAGGGACTCGTTGGTTTCGTCTTTGTCGGTGGTTTTGGCTTGGACGTTGCCAATTTACATCGCGTACTTTTGGCTCGAAAACTTTTGCCGATTGATGATGGATCGGGCAGTTTAGTTACGGCCCTTATGCTCTTGACGTGCTTCTGGGCATAGCAGTACAGCCTGCAGTAGATACCGACCATTACGATGCACGGCACGTAGAACGATATGCACGAAGATACGATGGCGTAAGTCGGTGTCAGATCGAGGGCGCAAGTTGGATACTCCTGAAGCCGAGATAACTTCCTCCCTCCCGTAAACTCGTTTTCTTCAGTCTCTCGTACACAATGCAAAACTGGTGCAACTACGATTTACAGTGACACAAGCACCCGTGCATGCTCGCTAACAATCATTTTACAACAATCAACGCTGCTTATTTCGCAAGACTATCCAGCGGGAGAATGAAATTTTAAAAATCATGTGGCAAAGAAGGTGGTCGTTAAACACTCAAATTTAAAAAGCTTTTAATGGCGCATTTTTCATCTGGATGAATTTTCATGAAAATTGGTACCCAAAGGTACCAAACTTTGTTCTCGGAGGTTTTCGGCGTCGCTGATTACGAGACCGGCATTAGATTTTGAACGTTCTAAATGGTGGATCGAATGTGGTGGGGCGTCGGGTTTAATTTTTCTTATTTCTACTCAATATTTTGACTTGAGTTTAGACACTTGAAATATTTCAGTCAGAACTTTATAATTTCTAAAATCCTACATGACAAATTTGGAATAGCGGACGGAAAATTGGAAGAAAATTAACAAACTGCGATAGGCCAATGCGAAACTTGTTCCTTGGGGGTTCTCAGGGGTCTTGGTAATGAATTTGAAGCTAGAATTTTATCATTCCTAAACCCAATAAGCCGGATCCAAGATAGTGGATGAAAAAATGTAGAAAATCGACGCAACTTGTACCTCGAAGCATTTATTTCCTGCCATGAAGATCACATTTTTTCACAACATGTTTGTGTCTCTCTTTGCGTTATCCGGAACTAATGACGAGGACGTGGAGAGCATCCTTATTCATTTTTGTTTGTTGTGTTTTTTCTGTTTTTTTTTCTTCTTAATTTCTGTCTGTCATATTGGATCCGCTATTTCGAATCGATCACCGCAACCCCGAAAACCCCTGAGTACAAAGTTTTAGAAAAATTACTAAGTATTTGGAATTTTACGTCTTGAAAAAATCTGACTTAATATTCGTAATCAGTGACTATAAAAACTCCTAGATACTCCTTTTCAGTGGAATTGGTTCAATATTAGCGTAGCAGTCTCACTGCGACTGGAAAGGGTTAAGAATCGAGTGGCAAAAAAGTTGGTCACGTTTTAAGAGAATTTAGAAACTACATGTGGCTGAAAAAAATTCAATAACAATCTACATAAAATAACATGCACAATTATGGTGATGGAGACACGTAGTGAAATCTCTTCGTGTAAGATGACCCTAAATATATGCATTTTTAAAAATAATTCTTTCTCACAATTAAGGATCGTTGGTTAGTGTTATTTATTTATTTTTATTAGAAGAACTTTAGATTTTGTATCAATACTTTTACTCACGGACATGGATTTCATCGATTCTGATTTTCCCGTGCTTAGACTCTTTACTCATCGCTGAGAGCTCATCGCTTTTGAGTAAAAACAAAATGACTGTACAGCCTCGACTTCCTCGAACCACTGAATGCATGTCATTGGAATTTGAGTGGCATTCCGTGCCGAGTGTGGAGGAATTTCGATATATTTTGGGCTGGAACGATTCCCAGCTCTATGAATGCGATTGAAACTTCGTTGGAGTTTCGTACGTAGTTTATAAGGGTTTTGTTATTTTTTCAGTGTTTTGGGTACGATTGAAATGTGGTCGAAGTTTCGTATACGAAGCTTAGAAGAATTTCGTTACTTTTTGGGTGTTCAAAGTTGGACGCGATTCGAATCGCTGAATGCGGTTGAAACTTCGGTGGAATTTCATACGCAGTTCATGAGAATTTCGTCATCGGTTTGGATGCTTACTGTTGAAAGTAATTCGAACGGGCATTCTGTTGAATTACACTCGTTTCTCGTATTTCTACTCTCCATTTATATCTTGATATTTCAATAAAATATTCATAAATCACTTGATGAATATACGCTGGAATTAAACCGTTCCAGAGAGGTTGTAAACGTCGATTTACACGGGCACGTTGGTCTCAAGATTCTCATGGTCAAAAAAATATTTTCATTAAATATCGTATCTTCAAAGTTAGAATAATTAAATGTCATTCTTATTCATTTATGAATGACAGCAACGAATTTTTTTTGGCTAAACCATTTTGCAGTATTAATCGTGATGTTTTTTTTCCAATTACAACAAATATAAAGTTGAAGCCAAAAAGGATAAAATTTAACTGATTTGCGAATAAATAAAATGACAGTCGTCATTTGCCGTCGAGAGAATCGTCATTAACGAGAGTAGTTACCGAATAATCAAGTTCCTAGATAAAAAAGGTTCGTTCATAAAAAGCAAACCTTGAAAAGAAATTTGTTCATTGTATCGTCCGAGTCGAACCCGTGCCATGCCAAAGTACAAAGACTTATAACTTGGAAAAGTTTTTCAGTTAACTTTCAATAGATCCTTGAAGGAGCAAGGAGAGACTTTGAATTATTCTTTTCTCATTCAATTTGAAATTCGATATTTATCGGTTACACTAGAGTACGCGGTTGGGGGTAAGTTTACTCCTTGCTTGTCTTTAGTTGCAAGGTGTTCGCGAGAATAAGAAAAAACCGGTGTAAAATTGGAGCAGGCGATACACCGAGAGCGTTCGAATTCTGTTCGATCGGTTCCGGATTCATCCCCATATGCATGCCGCCCTCACCCCTTGTCGTTTATTGAGACTTATTGCGAAATCTCTAGACAATTCAAGTACCTTTCTCGTGCTGGGAGAACATAAAAATTTCCAGATCTCTAAAGAAATAAGTTATCTTGATGCTACGCTATCCACTGAGAGGAGTACGTTTTTCTTTTCTTTTTTTTTTTTTACACGGAGAGAAAAAAATAATAAGAATTACTATGCCGTCACAGTGTCAGGGTTTCTATATCGCCCATTTCGAAGGTTTCTACCAAAACATTGTAATTTTCGTGCTGTTTCCAAATTTCTGAATTGCTTGTTTTACCGTTAAGCATAGTAAAATTCCACGAGCTTGAATACAAGTATCGCCGATCCGCCGAAATGTTTGGAATGGCACATGGCCGAATTTCATTCGCGCTTGAATATTTACACGGGGATAAAAAAATTGTTAAAATTACTATGACCCCATAGCTCGGGGTTCTACATCGCCTATTTTGGAGGTTTTTACCAAAACATTGTAATAATTTTCAAGTCAATTCCGAATAAAAACTTTTAAATTACGTATCTTGCTGCGACAAAGGTTTAAACTGTGCTATTCTTTCCTACGTACTTCACCGAGGAAACATTGTAAAATTAATGTTGACTCGATGCTGAACCGTTTTCACAATCGAAATTAACAGTTGAACATAGTCAAGTTTGAGGAGCCCGAACACGAGCGTCCATGAACCGGCAAAGTGTTTAGAAATTTACTGTGGTACATAACAAAATTTCGTTCGCGCTTGTACGATGCTTGGTATCGCACATTAATTTTCATCGAGTTCTCGTTTCACAAAAAATGACTATGTATGATCGTAAGAATTAATAAATACTTTAATTATTTATAAATTTATTATTATTATTTTTATTATTATAATTTATTATTATATTATATTTTATTATTATATTTTAATTATATTATTAATAAATTATTAATAATAATAATAAATTAATAAATAAAGATATATAACCCTACTCGTATGGGACCATAGTAGTTTTTACTGGATTTTCCTTTGCGTGTATGTAGTGAATGCATGCGGAATCCTTCGTCACGAGGAAAAAACAAAATATACTTTTATCAACCAAATTCAATAATTATTCGAGTAAACACATTTTCCCATCACAAAAACATTCGAGCTCGGAGTTGTGGCCTGTGTTAGTACCAACTTTATCGAAGAAAATGTGTCGTACGTAAAAAAATACGTAAATATTTGGCGTGCGTCATCGAATATCGTGCCGAATGAAACTACGGATATAAAGAAATAAACGTTAGAACAATATATCAAATGAAACATCCAGTTTTTGACGACTCCGTCAAAGCCTGAATGAATTCACAGAGCTCGATCGATTTCAAATTTCAGGCAACGTTCGAAAGTTTACTCTCAATGGAAAATGGGATTCCATTTAGAATGCGAGTGATAAAAGCAAGTGTGCTTCTCAAAGTTCTTGCAAACGCTATTTACTGTGATCGCAATCCGGCCAAGAAAACGATTCGTCAGTGCCTGTTATACAAGAAAGTTTTTCACCTCGGCAACGATGCCATTGTGAGCTTCGAGCGATTATTCATTCCCGAGTTATAGACGCTTAAAGTCACGGCTGCGGTTTTCCCATCGACGGCTCATAATTCAGCGAAAAAAATTGCACAGGCATCACTCAAAAAGCAGATTAAAGAGAATGTGCATGGATTCATATCCTTCGGTTGGTATCTAACACGCAAACATCGCAACTTCGCGTTGTGGCCTAATGTCGATCGAGAAAAATATTGGCCGAATCATAGAATTGAAAAAAAGTCACTCAGCTTTTTGATAGCGAACGCGCTTTCTCAAAAACTTTTAAACCATTCCCATCGAGTTTTTTTTCATCTTTTCAGGATTCTTCTATAAACGAAAGTTTCCGAAAATGAAAAAAAGTGGAATTCTTTCAAATTTTTCTTTTTTTCCTTCTTTTTTAAATATTTTTTCTAATTTCCATCTCTTGCAGAATTTTTTCTCCATACATTTGTACAATGCGACTCGATTGTTTCCTTTAAGACGCAGTCAAAGTGCATTGATATTTGAGGTGATCCCGTTTTACCCTGAAGAAATTTTTTTTTTTTTTTTTTTTTTTTTTTAAATTGCAAGAAATTATACATTCCTCGGTATTTGAGAAGAAATAAAAGAGATTCCTCGAATATCTAAAAGTCCGATATTTCGCTCCCCTACCAGAAATAGGAACATATAGCCTGAAATTTGAAGTCGAATGGAGCCTCATCAATCACTTGCAATAAATATCTACGCATAGTGTTGAAAAGTGTGAGCTGCGAATTCGTGTTGAGTATTTATACAGAAAGCGGTGTCTAATTAATTATTTTTCGAAGCGCGTACCTGCTCCCCTTCGGTATAAACAATCGGTTCGTCAGGTCTGTGAAGGCCGAGGCTGATTGGTACGAAGGAGATGAGGGCAGCCAAGAGCCAGACCGTGGCGATGCTACCAACGGCCACCCGACGGGTCACCCAACGACCGTATCTAATAAAATATTGCAAATGAGGCGGAAGAGCGTGCGATATTATTGGCTCATGAATAATGTATCGAGAGACTGTTATCGGGGCGGCTTCGGGGAATAGGTGAGAGGAAAAAAGCCTCGAGGAAATAAAGACAATTGGAGGGACAGGGTAGGGGATTGGGAAGAAAAGAAAAAATTGAACGATATCCGGAAACGTAGCTATTAAAGGTGACAACTCATCTAAAATAAAACGTCCCCATTACTGTAACGAGGAGGATCGTGCGGTGGATTACACCGACGATAAATAAAGGGAGCATAAAGGTGATGAAAGACCAGAGACGATGGTTGAGGAGGCAAAAAAAAAAGAGCTGGACGAGATAAAACCGATGCAATTATAAGCTCCGAAAAAATGTAGTATAGATCGAAGATGATTGTCGAAGATGAGACGTGAAAAAAATCGAGGCGCATAAGCTCTCCGGAGTATCGGACGAGGGAAAATTAAGAAGAAACCATACAAGAAGAACCATACAGGTATCGGAAATTTAATAATAAGGAAGAAAAATACCTGAGAGGATCCTTGATGTGGATATAGCGATCGAGGGATATCGCGCAGAGATTGAGAATGGAGGCAGTGCTGCACATCACGTCGAACGCTACCCATGTGTCACAAAAGCGAGGGCCGAATACCCAATAACCGAGTAGATCGTTGACACCGGCAAAAGTCATGACGAGACAGCCGACAAATAGATCGGCTATCGCAAGCGAGGCCAGGAAAAGATTGCCGATACGTCGTAGACCCCGGTCCGTATAAATTGCGACGCATACCAGCACGTTTCCCGCAACCGACAGGAATATCAGAACGAACAGCAGAAACCCTACGGGAAGACACAACAAAAAAGCAACCACCCAAACATTCACTCGTCGAGCCCTTTTTTCATCAATTAATTGTTCGCTCGTATCGATTATTTGTGGGATAAAGCGACGCTGTGAAAAAGCTCTGGAAACATATGAAACCGGTCGACGAGCTCGAATCGCTGAGGGATTTTCTTTTCGTTCGTTCACAGCATTTTATTAAGTATAGCGTGACAATTTGTTTATCGTTTGTAACAACTAAAAGCTTCGTCGACGGAAGTTAAAAGCGCATATTTCGAAGTGCGTGAAGAATATTATATACGTAAGAAAAAAACGCTTCCGAACAATTCTGCGATTGACAGTTCGATATTTCCAAACAATTGAAACGTCATTCAAAGCAGTCCTGAAAGACCGTCAAAGGGTAAAAGAAAGCAACAGTTTTCCAATGTCATTTATAGGAAAAGCGACTCCGAAGGAAACGAGCGTTTGAAAAAAAAAAAAAAAAAAAAAAGCATTTAAATGTATGAAAAATACGTCGAAACTATAGTGCTGGATATTTTTCATATGAAATTCTCTCCCGTGGTCGCGAACGTTGTCAAACAAACAGGGCCGCGATTACGAGGAGTCTGAACGATGCTGGTAATAATTAATGCGTTAAGCCCACCAACGAGAAGCAGCGAAAGCAGCGAGAAGGCGCCCTCCGGAAGATCCTCTTCTCCCTCTGTCAGATTACTCTGCAATCAGATGTAAAAAGCGTGAAGCAAGATGCGGCTACTCGTATAATTTTTTATATTCTTTCTCTATTCCTTCTCCGTTTAGCAAGGCAAAGCTATTGGTATAAATGCAAGGGCGGACCCCGGAGAAGGGTCTAATAAATTTCTTCGTGTGGGATTTAGTCGTGTCGAGCCTGTAATACTTTTCTAGGTCTACTAGACTCGGAGATCGCAAGTGTATCGTGCGTCAGTAGTGGGAGGCAGTCTGACAGATCGTCGGAGATTGCGTGTAGGCGATAAGGATCAACATCCTTTTCCCTCCGGTTCCCTCCCCCTTTGCCCCTTCCTGACCCCTGCTGTCGCCCCTTCGAAAAGCAGCCTCGGAATTCATCCCTCACTATCATCCCCTCACGTACTTCCAATTTATTCGAGGCTGAGAAACACTCGAATTTGCGAATAAAGCCATCCCTGAAATCGAAGTAGTTTCCTCGAGAAAATTTCCCCCTTGCTCACACACGCGCACGCCACTACCTTACTATGCCTTCTACCAACTCCTCTCCAAGCTTCCTTCCACACATACGCGCATCAACGTTTTCATACACTCATACACAAATACACACGATCGATCATAATTTGCTTCTTCGATATAGTACAAGCTGAGGTGTGCACCTCCGATTAATTTATACGCTCTGACGATTCAATGAATCGCTGAGCTTTGCCTACCTCTGTACCCAGTAACACATATGCTATTTTATGATGATGATGGCGTCGACGTAACCCCTGCTGTACGTTAGATTTATCGATTCTTTTATGTACGTGTCAACATTTTCTTGCTCTTTTTTTTCTCTCTCTCTCTCTCTCTCTCTCTGTTCTCTTGTCCCTCTTACGAGGAGACGATTGCACCCTTTTAAACACTCTGTTATTATCCTTAATTATGTTTTCGAAGAGAAGAAAATTCGCCTCTCCGGATGGGATTTTGCCCAGCATTGCTGAACATTTTTCTAGTTCATTTCATCGTTCGTTCGAATACGTATCCTCTTGACCATGACAGTAATGAATTCCATATTCTAGCCGGGAAAATTGATCGAGATGGTGGTTCGAATGGGTGTTCCGATAAAACCTACAGAACAGTATACCTTTTTTGTTTTATAGGGAAGTATAGGGAAATGAGATTGAAGAAATAGTTATCCACTCGGAGAAGCACTCAAGGATAGTGACATTTATGAATCAGGCTGTCCTGGAAAGTGGACATTCACGTCTGGAGTTATTTAAGGATAGTGCGGAAAAATGAATAAAGTGGAACACGTGCAAGACGTATTATCCAATTTATCACTTGACCAAGTTGGCAAAATGTAAATGTAGAAGAAAGGAGGTGGATCCGAGGGGCGGGATGTTACTTTTATTTCCCTTTGGAAATATACGACAGACTCGACGGAGTGAGTACTTTTTGTGTAACGTCACAAGAGATAAAATGAATATCGTAATTATACTGAAGGTAATGATAAGAACGTTATTCCTGAATTTCAAGAACGTGGGCGGATAGAGATAACGAAATGAATTAATGGAACAATTGGGACAATTCTAGTACGAGAGGCAAATTAACTCGCGAAAGTGTGAGCGCGCGTGGGCGCGCGTCGCAAGCGTGCAGCTTGAATGGGCCAGAGAATTACATTTAATTTATACGCATAGACAAGCTCGAAGAAAAAAAAGATTGCCCGAGGATTGAGCGGGGCTAAAGTTATTAAGTTAGTTGCGAAAAAGCGGTTCGAGAACAAAATGCCAGCACAAAGGTGCACATAAAAGTTGGAAGGCAAAACGAGAAAGAAATAGGGAGAGGATGGGAGCAGAAAGAAGACAAACAATAAATATCAAAGTGCCAAGACCCTGAAAAATATTGATGGTCGAAAGGTTTTGAGTGAAGTTGTAGAAATATTAGGGGAGAATGGGGCAATTCTGGACGCGGGGTAAATATGGACACTGCAATATCTTTCCATATCTCGAAACCTTCGCGTTCACGCACTTGAACTCGTGCGACAGTTCCATCGATGTTTAATAAACTCATATTGCACGAGGCTTGAATCGATCTGTTTTCATCGAGGTAGGACCGAATGTAAAATTTCGTAAATTCTGATGTATTTTTGCCTATAAAATGAATTGATGAAACTATAGTTCTATATGCGAGTATCATAAACGCAATTCTAACTTTGGCTTTTCCCAACGTTTTTTAACTCTCAATCAACTCGTCAAATTTCGCAGTTTGGGGGATCCCACCTCATGTCAATTGTTTTTTTTTTTTTTTTTTTCAAATTTCAGATACCTTGTAAATATATATGAAAGAAAACCCCAACTCATGATAATGAGTGCATAAATAAAGCAGTGGACGATGTGAAAACCAAAATATCGAGAGCTCGGGGAAAAAAGATCGTTCAAATAATTGAAATAACGCGATTGTTTAGAAACTACAAAATTTAACAAAGCAAACGAAAGATGCAAGTTTGCCAATTAGTGCCCTTTGTTACGAAATATAATTGAATTCGTTGACAATTAGTAGGAACGATTCTCGAAAGCGTAATATTCTCATACCGTCGAGTGCAAACTCCCAAAATGAGGCTGCGCACTCGTGTAACGTGCGTTTAAACTTTCATAACATAAATATTTCGCCTATTTATGTAAATAAGTGTAGAGAATGTGTACAAGAAGTTTGAACGAACTGCTCGTCCGTTTGTGCGAGGAGCACAAACTGCACATTTCCAGCAGCAGGTAAAACCGAGTGGAAGCGAGCACAATTTCCATGATTGGTATAGCGGTGAAAAGGAAAGCAGGATGAGAAGAAGCGAAAAAAGGGGGGAAAAAATTCAAGCGACTTAATTAGTCCCGTCGATGGGTGTTCGATGCGCGCGGATCGTGGGTAAAAGGACGACGGTCCTTTCCGGGAGGATTCAGCAGGAGGTTAACGTGCCAGACGAAATTAATGTTTCCGTCGAATGGCGGGTCCAGCTTGAAAATAGAACGATGGAAAAAAAGAAGAGGCGAGAGAGGAAGGAAGAAAAAAAAGAAAAGTGTTTACTCCTGAGCGGTTTTCGACGGAAAAGCAAAGAGTAAAGGAACCAAAGAAGAAGAAGAAGAACAAGAGGCGAAGAGGAGGGTATTTCAATACGAAAAAAAAAAACGGAATCAGGAGAAGGCAAAAAGGGGGGTGACAGGGAGGCTCCTGCAGGCCGCGAGGTAGGAGAAATAGAGACTCTTTCAGTTCGCGAGATATGGGGGAGGGGGTTGATGTAGGTGCGCGCGCGCTCCCTTTCTCAACGTACATTGCTCAGGTCACCATGATTCCGTATACACACACACACACATAGTTAAAGAAACTACAGATATGTTTGTGAAGGCGTACGAGAGGGTTATACGGATTTGAGAATCTGGCGTTTCTCCGGCGCTTGGCCCTGGGTCTGATCGATGTTCGTCGATGCCGCTATACGAGGTTACTTTGTCGCCGTTCAGTTGGCTAGTTGACACAGTGTAGCAGCTACAAGTATATACGTAGACGAGCAATTGGTTGGCAGTATGATGTTGATGAGGGGGAATAGCGAGGGTGTTGCCACACCCACGTAAACCACGGAGCAACCATATCGAATGTCCCTGAGCGACGATACCGCGAGCATAGCTCAGAAGGGATAAAACGAGCGTGGTAAAGAGGACGCATGTAGATGAAGGGTGCGAGCAGAGGAGCGAGCAGCCCAGCTGTATTTGCCCATATTGTGGGCCGAGGCGATTTAATGCTCGTAAAATCGAATCCCACGTATTCTCGACCCGGCTGATCCGAGGCGACCTCCGGCGAGATCCACCAATTCAACAAAACATGCAATATTATCCTCCGTTTTCATTGTTATCGTCGGCTCCCATGGTGCGGCAACAGCGAGCCTAACGGCGTGAGAAAAACGCCCGATCTCAGGCGAGCAGGAAAAATAATGTTTTCGGTACAGGCATTTTGCGGAGGCCCGTCGCGCGGAACAGCAATTACTTGTTGAAGGGAATAGCAGCCGGTACGCAACACCACCGCCGCGTTTTGCCGCCGCGATCAATCCCTTCGAGCGTGAATCGAAGGAGAAAAAGAAGCAGAAGGTGAAACATAAAAAAGGAGTAACTCAGGAGAGAGCGAGAGAGAAAACGAGAACACGAGGTTGTGCAGAGGACGTCGGCCTCGTCGCTATATATCCACCGAGGTCGGACACTGACCTTCCCCTCGGCTATAGGGGCGGCTTCACCAAACGAAGCATCGTGTATATTGCACGCCAACTCGTTGAAAACCTGCGACTATATGTACGAACCAACAAAGCACGCGAATAGAAAAAAAGGGAAAGCAACGGGATCGGGATACGGGCAAGTTTGGTGTCCTGAAAGGCATGTTCCCAGATCGCACAAGAAGGAAATAGCGTCGTTTATCGGTTGCGGGGCCAACTCTTCGTAACAGCAACACACATACACGTGTGTGTCGCATCTATAAATATAGATTCGACTAATGCACGTGTACGTATACATGCTGGGTATCGAACTAGCGGAGGCCATTGCAGAGGCGTGTATGAGCAATAGAATATGCGGAGAACTATATTATGGATTAACTGTGCTTATAGGAGAGTAAGCTTCGCGCCACGTCGTGTATATAAGCGATAACAAGATTTAGCTGTGTTTATATCCGGCTCGTAGTACAAGCTTATATCTAAGGCACGAATGTGCGCTTTTCCATGTACAAAGCATCCAAAGTTGCACGCGCATGTATATCGCGGCAATGCAAAGTGTTACGAAGCTCACCCTCCGATACACGCATTCATAGACGCACACAAACACGTTCAGGCGTGGACTGGCTTTCGTTCGAAGCCTCGTACGAAACGTACAGCGCGGTTCACACGTGCGAGTCGTCGTTACCCGGCTCAAAATCTCGGATATCGGTTGTCTTGTGTGCGCGTTCAGTAGGTGGAAATACGATCGCGCGAGGATTAACGAAGATAATAGGAAGAACGAAGAGTTTTCTGTGTGCACAAGAGAACCTCACACTACTTTTCACCCGCCTCGTTAAAACTCTCGCGAGGTGTACGAATACAACGGCTGTTATCAAACAATTATTCTCCTTCTCTATTCTCCAAAACGAAGGAGAATGCTTCAGCGAACCTTCGCCTCATCTTCTCCCACAAATTCCACGAGCTTTTGCTTAAAAGCACTTTCTCGAAAATCTACTGTACCTCTTTATCGAATATCCTGTATATACCTCGTTGTACGACGCGCTTTAGGCATCACTCGGATAAGAACATGGAGGAGGAGCAGCAAAATGTAATGATTATGGCCGGGATTGAAAGCTGATCTTGGCACAAGCCCACGCATAATACGCTCACGACTTACGATAAACATCTCTGCACACGAAAGCGAAGCAGAATAATTTGGGAGACTAAAAAATGGGGGAAAATGGGAGCATTGTTAAAGGAGAACATGAAGATCGCTATATTGTGAAAGAATAATCAGAGAGCAATTTATTTTATTTATGCTTCCAAAGCTATCAAAGACATTACTTCGTCCAATGGAAACTGTTACTTTTCATCATTTATAACAAACATTTGCCAGATTCGCGCAGCCCAAAAGGCTTGTAATGATTTTTAATTAACCCTAAAAGATTAATGCTCGTGGCACTTATCTCTGAAGCATCGAGTGTCATTTTGTTTATATCTTGTACTTGTAATTTTCATTTAAATGTTAAAATACATAAATTTCACAGCGCATCGAAGTTTTGTATGTACATTTCGCTTCGAGATGTGAAACATGTGTTTCCCATGGGCAATGTGCACTTTCATGTTTCACCGGGAGCGAAGAGTGTATGTAAATATGGGCGTCAAGCGGTAAAACATTGGCAAATGCATAAATACGTGTATGTGCAGAAAGAAATATACGATTCGCCAACGAAAGAGAGAGAGAGAGAGAGAGAGAGAGCGCGCGACCGAAAAGCTTTTCTCTCTGGGCATGGTGAAAGTGGCGTTAAATCAAATAAACATCGGACACGGTACTAACGGAGGTTGGCTTTGATGAAAGAGTCAGAGAGGTTGTTGCAGCTTGTATCCACAGAGAAAAGAGTGTACACACTCGAGTTGTCTCCGCTGTTGGCTGAAAAAATTCTCTCTTCGTCGTACGAGGGTTATTTCCTAACGCCGAAAGGCGTCGGAAGGTCTCGAGAGAACGAATGAATTTTCTCACTTGAAATCACATTGAAGCGTTGTGATTGCGGCATTGAGTTTGCAACCTAGTTGCGAATATGAGCAGTGTTTGAAACTAACGAAAGACATCAGCGAGATGTGATGCCTGAGAAAATCATAAAAAATCATTCTCAAGATGCGAATAGCGAGGCACGAGCTGTCCCAAACGAGCTGTCCTTTCGATCGGTTCGATCATACCGGACGGCCCGAATCGCTCATCTGCCACTGCAATCCCGCCCTTGCGGATGGCATTGCGACCAGACAGAGTGGAGCTGAAATTCAGTCGCTATGATCCGGTGAAGATGTTGTAGCGCAGCAGTTGCGGGACGCGGACCTTACAACCCCCACGATTGGGATTTTATGGCGATGGATATGGAGGCTGAATAAGTGCAGCTCGTGTGGGGTCACGACTCGGATCTTCAGATACAGGGAGATACTTTTATAGAAAAATAACTATGTTTTTATAGTAACGAAGGACCGTATCGATATTATAATAATAATAATCGCTACGGAGTGTGTCAAATAATGCAAAAGTTTGATGGGGACCATTGCCACAGTTTATATTAGTAAATAACGCGCTGTGCTATATTAAAAATGAACACTGAGCGAATTTTTATTAAAAGCATAGAAAATAAGAAATGATTTGATGAAAATTTATGAGATAACACAGCGGGTGGGGCTCAATACGTCGAATAACTGAATTGTAGAACGGTCGATATTTCGAAATTTTTTAAGTTGTGATATCAGTTTGTAGAAAAATAAGTAATAATAAGTAAAATAAGTAATTCTGTAAAAATAAGTAATTCTTATATTCCCGATCGATTATATTCAGCAGATTGGGTGTTTAATCAAAAATTTCTTCTTTGAATTCGTATTTACTCGAAAATATATATATTTCGAAAGTTTTCATTTCGAATGCAATTTAAACAGACCATCCGAGTATCAAAAGTTCATATTTTCGAATTCAAAATGGAGAGTAATTGTTTTACAGACAGACCAGAATACAGAGTAGCAAAAAATCGAAAGTGAATTTTTCGAGCCTATAAAACTTAGATATGCGGAATAGCGATGGCTCGAAAAGGCGAAAGTTAAAATGGCGATGTTTAAAATTGGAGATCACCGGTCTGAGTAAGTGAGTGAGTGAGACGCGTGTATTTGGAGCTCCACTGCATTTCTTTACTTTGATCGATCGACTTTCTAACATTTCGCTATTTTGACTGTTCGACTTTTTGGTGTTTCAGTATTTCAACCTCAGTAATATTTGATCTTTCGTTATTATATTTTCAAAATTGTAAATTTTCACAGTATCACTGACCGTAGTAATTTATGAATCGAAAGAGTGATAGTCGAATTTTCGAAAAATCGATATTTTAGTCATCGTCCTATGGGCGATTGTTACATTCTATTTTCAATGTAAACGTGCTTCGAACCTTGCAGTTTCTGCTTTATTTATTTTCGGCATTCAAAGCTCTAGTCGAATCTACCTGTCTCCATATATTATCATTCGAAGTTTATAAACTCGAGATTTTAGCTGTTCGAAATTTTAGTCATTCCAACATTTGATCCCCACCCAACACAGCAATCGTTTCTCTGTGCTATACGAAAAATTGCGTAGTTTCGTATTTTCCTTTTTACCGCACTGAATTTAGCTCAATAACATAGTAAAATTAACTAGTGGCACATAGTAAGATTTCGAGCAATCGCTTCGTTCATAAGCGGACTTTGGCAAGTGAATATTTGTCGAAAATCGAAAATAAAATGTACTTATTATGATAGATCGTTCGATGTAAGAATGTCACAGACCTAAATTTTGCCTGTCGTACACAGTAAAATTTGAGAGAACTCCTTCCGGTATAAAAACTACTATGCACTTTGGTGGCATGTAACGGAACAGCGCTTTTACAAAACATGGCAAATTTTTCTGTCTATTCCTCCGAAATATTCGTACAAAAGTTTCTCCGTGACACACAGTCGGGGTTCAAACGTTCACGTGCGTTTGCAGCACGATAGAAAGGAGATAGAGGAAGAAAGTAGGAGCAGATTGTAGGAAGAGGCGTGTATGAAGGAAAACTGACTCGGAGCCTGGCTAACAGGTCTTACGGATAATGGATATTTCGAGAAGACTAACGAGCAGCTCGGCTCTTGAGAAGCTCCGGCGATTCTCGACTGAAGGGTGAATGGGCACGATCTCATCGTCTCCGCTCTCTCCCTCTCTCTCTCTCTCTCCCTTCCTCTATCACAAACGAAAGAAGACGTTCAACTGTTGCTCGAAGGGACCCACTCGGCTCCTTTGGCTTTCGACTCTCCAGAGTCCTATATTGCTCTCTTCACAGATATATACATGTCCGAGGTTCTGCCTCATCCACATGAATCGTAGCACGTTAGATCATGGTCGTTCTAACACGTAGCCAAATAACCCGGCTGTGCAGCAAAAGCGTTTGTTTTCCCGACTGGGTACGGGCACTGCTGTCGTAACTCGTGAAGTACCACGAGCACACAAAACACACTCGTACTCGACCATGTGTATATATGTAAGCCGCGCCATTGCATCGTGAAAAGCCGCTCTTGTGCTTGATAGTGGTGTAAGATCAATGCGGCGAGCTCTATATAAACGCGGTAGCGAGCTAGATAGCACAGTCGACACACTCGGGGACGCTTTTCCACGAGTGTGAGAACCGAAGCGAGTAATTAAATCCACCGAGGCAACGCACATATGTGTATATCACTCGCGCCTTACTAATTGGGTAGTTAATTCTGGAGCGTGGATATATATTCACGGATACGTATATCGATTGCTAACAAAGAAAAACTTCCACGCCGCAGCATGTTTTAATATTACGACAAAACCAAACATGTTCAAGCCTTTTTCCTTTCAGACCTCACCGCGCGCGCTCAGTCGTTCTAGTCGTCCTGCTGCTCGTCCTAACTATTCCAATCCTCGTATTCCTCCCCGGACTCATCCATATGCATAGATACCAACTCGGAAAAAACGTTCTTCGTTATTTTGGTCTCTCCTGCTGCACGGCTTCAAGCGCCTTGTTATGGATGAGCAGCCCCTGCTAAGCTCGCCGTTCCATTTTTGCTATGACCATTTGCTGTGAGATGTAATCGAAAACATTCGTACAGCCCGTTCCATTACTCGAGGGTCTCCTTGATGCGATTCCCTGCCGCTCGTTCTCATTAATATTCGATCCCGCACACAGTGTCGTTTTTCTTTTAGGACAAAATACTCGACGCCGGTATTTCCAAGGCGGGTTTCTCCACATTTTGCTTTTCGACCCACTGAGAAAATCATTCCCGTTTGGTCTTTGAATTCTTTCTGCTCCAGACGCTCATGATTCCCTTCCTTTATCGCCTCGTTGCCAACCCCCCGTGTGCTGGCCCAGTTGCAATAATTCGCCACTTCGTTCTCTATCAGCTTTACGAGAAGAATTTTCATCGGACCTCCCTCTCTGTCGTTTCCTCACAAAACTCTCCCGCATCTCGAGGCTATTCGCTTCAACCGTGCATGCATGCATATATCGAGTCTTCTATATGCTAAAAGATTTCATAAGTGAACAATTCGGCCCGGTGTGGTGAGATTGCTCTTCAGATTTTGCGACTTTCTTGGAAAAGTACGAGCGACCTCGCATTCGCATCGTTAAGAAAAAATGCAAGCTACGCATATATGAGGAAAAGAGATTGGCGATAAAGTCGAGAAAAGCCTGAAAGTATGGACAATTTACGTCTGAGCTTAAAGTGAGGCGCGTGAAGATTTGCATCGGTAATTTATCGTGAGAGAATTTAATAAGGATACGCTCGGGTGGTATTTTTACGGAGAATGTTTTTCCAGAAAATTCTCGCGTCCTCGCGATTTCACGTGAAACTTTGTATCAGAGAATACTATTTTCGAGGCGTTTACTTTTGCATCGGAAGGAAGATGTCCGAGAGGTCTGAAGTTTCGAATTCTAAGTCCCGAAGGGAATTCCTCGAAGCTTGACGCGGTCGTGACACTGCTGAGAGCTCGAGTCAGAGTTCTCGAGACTGAACACTCCGAACAGGGCGAGCATCGGGAAGTGTCTACAAAGACCGGAAAGCAGGCGAAGTACGCAGTTCGTGCGGATATAAGCAGAGCCACTCGAGAGTTGAGAATGAATATCTGGACCCTTTGTGTTGGTCGGAGCACGAGAGGGTCTCGTAAATGAGTGCAATAAAAAGTTTATTGAAAAATCCGACGAGGCTCTGATCAGATTGGAAATGTTTTCATTTATCGTTTACATCCGGGGCTCGTAATTTATCAAAGATCAAGTATGAAACACGCGATAAAGGAAAAATTGTTCGATATTTCTTCCTTCCCGATACCGCACCATATGCTCAAGGGATGATTTATGATCGCAGGGTTGTGGCACGACCAGGCTCCGTTTTCATGCGCTCCAGTCGCCGTGCAGCCGAGCAAAGAATTCCTTTTTTTCCGTCTATTCGTGTCTGTGTCTGTGGATAAGTTGCTCAGTCGTTGGGCATGCTACAGTGAAAATATATAATGCACAACCGAGGGCATAAAGTCCCTCGTACATTTACGAGAAATAGAATCAACGCGAGGACTCCGCGAGTGTGAGGGAGAGATAGCGACGAGGGGGATCTTCTTGCCGTAAAAATGACCATGCAACTCTGTCCAATCGTATTCGAATCGACGGAAACACAATAACTTTAACCGAAAGAACACGTTTCCCTCACAGATGTCCCCTTAAATGAGAGACAGCGATCGGGGCTATGTTTTTATGCGACCCACAAGGCACTAGGAGTCCGCACTAGATGAACAACGGAATGGGAAAAAAAAATTTACATATATACAGCTTTTGCAGGAGGAGATATCTTATGCGTGGAAAAAAATCATCCCACAAAGTCTTACGTGAATACGAAAGTTTTGACATTTCTAGTTGATTACGAGCGAAAAATCTGATGTTGAAAATTGAGGCTTCTACGCGTCTATGAAACTCAGGTGGAAAAACACTGCGGTGAAAAGGAAAATCGTTCATGCTCCGAGATTGAGAGCTTGCAACGAGACGGAAGCATTGGAAAAAACACGTTTTTTAAATCACCTTTTTTATCCGAATAAGTATGAGAGTGTTGTCATTACGAATATCGGTAGGAACATTGTTGATTTTATCGTTGATGATATTATCGCAACGTTCTAGCATCACTGTTCTGCAGATTCTGGAATATTTGATTTTGCCTTTCGTCACGATAAACGTTACTCCACGTGATCGAAAAAGCCTGTACAAAATGTATTTAGTAATAACGATTTATAATCGCACGAACAGGGCCGGATTCAATTAAAAGATTAATTAATTTTTCTCATGCCGTTCACGCGGGAGCTTTTCGGTCATGGTGAAAATATCGCGCTGGTGAGCTGATCAGTATCGAGAGCATAATTCTCGTTTTTACGAGCCAAGGGCAGGGGGTAGTTAAATAAGTTGGAAAGCCGAAGCGTACACCACAAAAGTCGTGTTTTTCGTAAACGTAAGCGCACCTTCGGAGCCCGAAACGAAATGCATGAATCTCGCGATTTATTTAACTGTTTGAAATCGAGTTTACGAAAATAAATAGTGTGTCGTTCAAGCCCGCATCGAAATATTATCTTGTATTCGCACAAATTCGAATTGTTCAACATTCGAGGGTGCGCGCGCGCTTCGTGAAATTTCCGCTGAATTAAACACTTCTCGTGTTTCCATTGACACATTACGGCTTAATTTCAAGCGTTTAATGTCGCGTTTTGAACTGATAGTTCTCATAGCTTCGTTCTGTCCCGGAGTACGTTTTGTTAGAAAATGTGATCGCGCGTAGGTGTTCGAGACACTGCTCGTCGAACGAAATGATTAGTGAGTCCGAGTGCGGTGTTAAAATGTATTTGTGGCGGACAATGCGATAGCGGTACACGGGGAAAATGGGATTTAATCTGGAGCTCCGGTGGATTTTCCGGGGCGGAGTATGATGAGGAGACGAAAACCAATGCGGCTGCATCAGGCTCTGAGAGGGAAATAGAAGGAAAAGAAGGGAGGGACCAGTTCAATTAGTGCGTGCGTGTGTCACGATTGTGGCTCGGCAAAAGCAATTAGTTACGAGGAAATTCTAACGAGAACGGGAAAGTCGTATTGATTTCGAACGCAAGAATAATTCGAGGTGCCGTTGGCTTATTATTTTTTCTCCTTCATCAAGCTGCTGTGTACTTGCTTTTTAACGAACGAAGTTTCACGGACAAAGGAAACTTGAGGATAAACGATGCGGAAGTTTTTAATTTGCGACCTCTTCGCTGCGGAAAATTTTCTTCGACCTCAATGTCCATGATTTTCGATTCGTTTTGTTTGCTGCTCCCGCAACTTGTGGCGAATTAAATTTAATAACGAAATAATCGTACTCCTGGATTGAACTCCAATTATTTTCGTTCATTCTTTTTGCTCCTATACGGAATCGTGAGCTCGGCAGTGCTTGATAAATTTCAGATTTATGACTCGCTTCAGAACGCTGTCAGAAGAAACGAAATCTGCTTCTTTTATATCCCTCCGTAATTCCTTTGAGCGATAAGACCCATTCCTACATCGTCTCCCTCTTCTTCCATGCGAAATAAAATGATCCGATCACAAAGTTAATATTCTCTCACGGCGGGAAAGCCGGAAGTTTTTAAAATATAACAATATGCCTCGGGTTATATTCTCGAATCGAAAGAAATCCGTTCGATACACCCACAACCGAGTTCAATTTCACCAGATAAGTCGTCTAGCTCTGAGCTTGGACCAGGGCGTAACTGCAGAACGTTCGATGCTAAAAAAATCGAGAGGCATAGTTTCCACTCCGCTTTTAAACTCTCCAGGGTAAAAAGCATTCTTCATCTCGTGATAAGCAACGCCGGACGGCCGCTGGGAAACAATACGAAGTATTTTTCCCGAAGAAATTTTCACCCGCAAGATTAATGATGGCAGCAATATAAAGCGATATGACTTCCATTATAAAACATTTTTTAAGTTTCAACGGAAATGAATTTTCCAATAAATCGATCACCTCGGTAAAAACAACTGTAAGACGCGTGAAAAATTGATCGGAAAAACATTTTGGTTTGGTGCGTAGAAAACCCCCGTTTCACTCCGTCGGCCTAACCTCCGCCTCTCGCGCCCCGATGAAGCAACAGCACTACCTAAACAGCTTGTGCAATAACGTAAGAGAAACGAGTCGGGGGTGCAGCGCCTTAAGGAGCATGAGGGGTGTGCGCCAACGAATGCATCGATGAGGCCATGTGGTTCAATAATATACGAAGTGTTTGTTGGAAATTTAAATCAACACACGCGCGCGCACGCACACACACGCGGAGCAATAGCATACAAATTCATTCACAGACGCGCGCCACGCAAATTGTGTGAATCAACCCTCTCCCTTGCCTTTCGCCACGGTCTCCTCGCCGTCCTCGTCGTTGGCCTACATATCAGATGCCGGATCAATTTCATGGGAATAAATTCCCTGGCGCGCGCGGCATCGCGACGGCGGTGGCTTTCCGTGCGAACGGGACGAGGGAGGCACGCGTGCAGATAGATTTATCAAGTGGTATGTGATGTAGAGGACGTCGTCATAGTTATAAAAGAGCTAGGCTTTTCCGGATCGCGAGCCTGCATGCACCTTCGCCTATGCGCGCTTGTATCAATAATCCGCCGCACGGTTCCCGATCGAATCGAACTTGAGTTTCATTTTTCTAAGGCATCTCCGTTGAAATTTGGCTCGTGTGAGGCACGGAGGCAAAATAAGCGCGCTAGTTGACCCCGCGTCTCGAGCCCCCCCAATTTTTCCCTCCCAGAGCGTTATCGCGTCACCGGAGTCAAGCAAGGGTCGCCACTTTTTTTCTGCTTCTCAACCTTCAGATCCGCGCAGCTTCGGACAGAAGCGTTCGTTTCTTCTCGTAGACGCGTTTTATCGCTCGAAATTCAACGATATTTTATTCGCTCAAGGTCAACGCGTCGGGTCCGCTTGACGGCGATAAATTTAAAAACGTGAAAAAAGAAAACACCGCGTCCTCGTACTTGGGATCTGTGGGAAGCTCCGCATCGCGATTCGAACTGGCTCAACTCGATCGTCCTGCGTCGACGTCGGGTCACTCATGCGTTGAATTACTTCACGCGTTTCTTCACTTCGAGTCATAACGTCGAACTTCTTGTACTGAATTCATGAGGCGAAAAGTCCTTGTCAAATGATCATTTGCTGCGTCGGCATTATTCCCCGAGCTCGGGCGATCCAATCGGAAGATTCTAAGGGAGAACTGAGAGAGGGCACGTGAAACATGGAAGTAGATATAATACCCCGGTGTGTAATGCGATGTATACACACATAGAGAGCGCGCGATAGAATGTATCGTGCGCGAAGGATGCTGCACGGGCGTTCGAAGCTCGACGTACGTCTCGAGTTCGTTTATCGCTCTCCAGAGGACAGATGGGGGTTCGCGTGAAGAAACGGGTTCAAAAGTTGTGCTCGAGCGATTGGGAAGATCCTTCTGCGATAGGGAGTCACGAAACTCGAGCCGAGTGGACGCAAAAGTTAAGGAGGAAGAGATGAATAGGGGAAAATGATTGGGAGTCAGGCTCATCCCGTAATACGGAGCAAAAAGTTGTATGGAAGCACGATGATGAAGTGAGTGCGGGAGACTCTTCCGAGAGAGAGAGAGAGAGACCAGACAGCGAGGAAAAGTCGAAGAAAGAAGCGGGATTTCTCATCATCGTGAAAAGAGGGAACGCGAGCGAAAGGAAGAGATGAAATATCATGTGGCACGTGCCAAGAACACCAATCGAGCTCCTCCGAGACACGGGCCTTAATATCTATACGCGTTGACAATCTTCCACATAGTAATAGCATCTGTCAAAACAGTGATACGTCTGGACACATGCTTAAAGAGAGATACACGAGAGAAATGCTTCATTTATATTCAGGGACGAATTCAAGTTCGCGGCACTCCGCAATCCTCATGGAACATATTTCAAATTGGTTTATTTCGCATGAGGTCTCAATTAAATTGATTCTCGTTCGCTCATTGTGAGAGTACATTTCATCCAAACGGCATAATTCGCGGGTAAACAACTCTCGTGCCTTTTCGTCTTATCAACTAATAGCGTTTGTACACGCAAACGAGAGGTAAAAACAAAATTTGCGTCGCAGAGTGGAAACGAAGGCAAGAATATTGGCGACGAATGGCAAAACACGAAAAAACCTCTAAAATGACATTTCATAGATTCGCTAACGTCAAAGGAACGTTGGACGATAGGAATCGCGATGCTCCCGCTGGAAAATGGCCCCAAGCTCGAGGCACCGGAAACCAGTGATTGGAAAATAGTTTTGCTGCTCCTCGTGGAGCAGGGACGAGGTCGAATCGGAGGAGAAAAAGCTGAGGCTGACGAGTATTTGGAATGCACGATCGCGCATAAAGAAGTCGAGCATTGCAAAGCCGGTGATTCTCCTAACAGCATGTAAGCGTCGATATTTACGGCGGATTGCGTGCCTGCAAAATGCTATCGGCGACCGGTATAGCTGCGGGGGGAGTTTCATTTGATTGGCTTCAGATACAGTTATGACCGGTAAAATATGGAGTATATTGGATCGGCGTGAGGCACGGTGCAATTTTCACACACGCCGCGAGACCGAGGTGTTGTCTATGCGCGTACACTCCGCGATGGCAATCTGTGTACATAGACTCGTATATAGAGGTGCGTGCCTGGAGAGAGGTAATCACACGGCTCGTCGGTATAATCGTACGAAACACGCGGATGAATCCATTTAATTATAAAAAAAAAAGGGAGGGATCACCGTAAGCTCGGGCTCGTTCCTCGTTACACAACTCCTGGTGCACCGCGCCGAGGTCCGATAGTCACGCGCGCGTACGGGCTGAGCTTCTTTTCAAAATGGCGACGCGACTAGCGGACATCGATTCCCTGGAGAACTAGGGGAAAGACCGGTACTATTCCGCGGCTATACGGGCCTCCTAACGAATACGCGAGGAGCCAGCCACACGGCGAGACGCGCACACAAACACCGTCGCAGTGCAATTTCTCATGGGGTTTCCCAGTTGATTGGTCCCGCGTACGTGAGTTTCCAGGGCGGCTTGAACACCCGTGCGAAAAAACAACGAATCATCTTTCCCATTCGTTTCGTGTGTCAGGGCGATTCACGAATATCGCCAATGCGAGCGTGTGTGTGTGTGTGTGTGTGTGCGTGTGTGTTTCGCACACTTTGTCCTCTTTCTCTTTTTATCTTTTCACTTCGATATGCCGCCCGTTCGATAACGATTTACATTTTTATTTGATCCTCCAGTCGAGCTGCTGCTGCTGGGAGCATGAAATTTGTCAAGTTTTTTTCATTGATGAACTCGCACGAATCGTGCCAGTGATATATCGCCCGGCGAGTGCCCCCACGAAAATTCCGCCCTCCCAAAGCTCAAAGGAGCAAAGCCTTTTTGCCCGGTTAGATCCGATCAAAGGGCGCGGAAATTGCCACCGAAGTTACTTCATACGGGGGGGGGGGGGGGGGCACAACGCAGCCAAAGCTTTCCACGAGAAAAGGGCAACGGCCCAAACGACGAGGAAACGAAAATTAAAGAGGGAGAGAGAAAGGAGCGGCGCGAGGCTAAATTTCGTAAGGATCCTCCTTGGAAAATGTTTCTACGTATCTCGCCGTCGGAACCTGTTGCGAGTTTTCTCACTTATCACTCCCCAACATTCCACTCGCTCCCTGCTCGAGGATCGCACGAAAGCATTTCATTTCACCCTAAACTTTTTGTTTCCTCGTCTTGAAGTTGATTAACTCAATTTGGCATCAATTTCAGCGGATTAATTTGTCGGGAACACGCAACAGAAGACCGAGAATTTTGCCAAAATTTCACCCTTCGACTGCCACTTGTCCGTTGGAACGGTGAAATTACGAATTCCCGAACGAAACCGTATACGTGCGAGAGTGCAAAGGGGGCACCTCTGACATTTTAAAACTTGAACCAGCACCAGTTGTCACTCCGGCGTAATAATTGTTTCATCGCTTCTTCCAGCCAACTTCAAACAAAAGTCTTTGAAACACTCGAACGATTACACGAATAACAATAAGTTTCCTCGGCTCGCTGGTGAGCTCTTTGAGATCCCGAAAAGCTTTTGTCACGTCCTCACTTTATCGTTAAAAAGAGATTTTCATCCGCTCTTCATCGATTTACAAATCGCAGCCGATTTCATAGTTAACGATTTCACCGTAACCACCGACAGACAAATAAGTTAACGGCAATAGAAAACGTTCCGCAAGTACGCAGGGAGAAACGAGAATCGCCCGAATCGCAGCCCACCCCCCGAGCGAATCCGTGATGCAACAACGGATTATTTCGTAAATCGATGATCATTGAAAACTATGGATGGCGGTTCCCACGAGATCGAGGATTCATGGTATTCGGTAAATTGGGTGATAATCGGGAGTTTGCCGCTAATTTGAAAGCGAGTTGTACCCCCAGCGGTAATAATACTGATGCAATGTGTACATTCCCAACGACGAGGACTATAGGTCGCCAAAGACGATGATGATGCTCACGACGATAATGACGATAACGATGATGTATATCCATGCATTATCCATTGTGTCGAGAAATATAGTTATGTATGAATGAAGCGTGAACCGCACGCGCAGTCCCAGTTGTGCAAATTGTGATAAATCGTATTTCTCGTGCGTTTGGATTTTGACTAACGAGTTTCGGATGCACTGTGTGTTTCGTGATTGCCGAGTTTTCACATGTTTCCACACTGAGTTGACGAGTCAACTGGGACGGAGAAAAAATAAGTGGAAATTGAGGGAAAAATTGTAGTCGCCGAGAGGAAATGAGTTTTTATGGATCGGATTATTAAGTGGGAGGTACGATCGCGGATGCGAAATCTTGGGAGTTGAGGGACCGAACGTGCACCGGTGAAGCTGAGAAAATTGAGGACTCGAGCGTGCGTGTGTGCTGGTGCAAGTGGTTTCTACGTCGCAATAATACTCGCGGATTCGTTATTGTTTTTTATAGTTATAATTGTTGTGTAGGTGTTGAGAATCATAGTGGTTGCTCACCTGGGGTAGAATCATGACGTGCGGCAGCTGGCGCGCCTCGCCGCGCACTGACTGCTCAGGCTCCGCACCCCGTGCAGCCCGAGCCCTCTCCGTTTCAACCCCCATGAGCGCGCGGCCGGAGCGCCGAGCGCCCCGCCACAGTTCCAACCGCCTCGCAGTCACTCTTGCCACTTTTCTCTCTGCCATGTCCCTTTGAGCCAGTGTATTTTTCTCTTCCTCTCGCGCGCGCATTTCACCTCCCCGGATACTCGAAAAGAGAGCAGCGCGGAGCAGCCCTCTTCCCTTTTTTCTCGGCGAATCCGGAGTTGTTTTCGCCATTCCCGACGTCGACGTCGTCGCCGACCTTGCCTTTCATTTACTCTCGGACGAGGCGGACGAAAAGCGAGAAAAAAAATGACCGGAAACGGTTTCATCTAAGCCGCGCT
Source organism: Venturia canescens (assembly GCF_019457755.1). Taxonomy (NCBI): domain Eukaryota; kingdom Metazoa; phylum Arthropoda; class Insecta; order Hymenoptera; family Ichneumonidae; genus Venturia; species Venturia canescens. The sequence continues at coordinate 9,656,535 of NC_057425.1, forward strand.
ATGATCCAGACGAGCGTGCGTGAGAAAAAAAGCAAAAAAATAAAAAAGCAATTAACCGGGGACAGAGGAGGACGCTTTTCCCGATACAAATTGCATACCGTACGAAAACGGAATTTTGCACCGAGGCCCACGAGGGCTGCTCACGATTCGAGCGATGAGAGTTCTCGACAATAAAAAAAACAAACACAAATGTGTTTCTCTCACCGGGTTTCCCGGGGGGTTCAATTGAACCATGAATATCGATGAAAAAGTTGACGCAATTGAATTCCGAGAATGCTTGTTCACTCACTCGTGGTCGGGCATTGTGATTGTGAGTTTTACATGTACGATCGCGAGATTTCTCCGGTATTTTTGCATTCATCGCGATACATGCACGAGAGTGCTGAACGTCTTTCCGTCCTTCATCCGCGTTTTTCTCTCTGCGATTCTCGTTTTCTTTTTTTAATATTATTTTATCCCCCTTCCTGGTTGTGCTTCAAAGCTGGCCCCGATGAAATTCGAAACGAAAACCCTGCGCTGCGATGAAAAGCGGCGAGCGCATAATTAACGGTTGATGCTTCCGTGGCGCGTTCGATCTCAAAGTGTGCAGGCGACAACAGTTCATTTTTGCTCAAAATGTATGTTGGTATTAATTCTGTATTAATTATTAATTAGGCGTAGCGAAACTATCCAAATTTCATTCAACGAATACGCGACCCTCGGGCTCTTTTAAAACGAATCCAACCGTGTATATTCCACCGTACAGACCCGAGTGCCTATTAGTTAGCAATGAACCGATGATACGCGAGTGAAAAGGGAAATGGGATATCATGACGACAGCAGGATTGTTTCCTTCCCGCGAGGCAGACAAACGTGTAATATAAACTGAACGATCATTAATTCGTTGAGTTGCAACTACGGAACAGAGTTTCGGGCTGTTTCGGGATGTTTTAATGTGTTATCGAGCCACCGGACTCCCAACTCTTCATTCATTTTGCTCGAGGAGCACTTGTCACCGGGCTCCTGACGCTTCCGGAGCTCCGAAACTGGGCGACAGCCCTCATTCGTTGTAAACGACATTTGTTCCAACCACGGTGTTATTCAAATGGCTCTTGCTCTCCGAACGACCTCCATTTCTGTCTCCGAGTGTCCGATGCGAAACAATCAGCTCGACAGACTCGCGAGCCATCGATCCGAGTCCTGCTGGTTAAAGCCGCGACGACGCGCTCCGATCATTTCTTTACGCAGCTTCCGAGAATTTTTTTCAAACTCAAGACTGCACTCGATATCCTCAGGAATTAGAGTGAGAAAGGGATCGTTCGAAGAAATAGAATATTAAGAAATCGAATCGATGATTAAGAAGTGGAGAAAAAAAATATAAAGGCCCTTGACGAAATGAGACATAATCGAATCCAGGCGAAAGCAGTTAGGCAAAACGAAGGTAAACAGAGGGCGGCTTGATCGTCCTCACTCGCGTTGCTTTCCAAAGCTTTGCAAATAACGCTTTGCCTATGCCTTCATCTGCCTATCCGACTCTCCCCTCCCCCCGCGCCTCTCCGGGATTCTCCGTTAATGGAATAATCGCGTCATTTCCTATGCTTCTATAACGGCGCGGGAGAAGCGAGTCGTCTGTTCATGCGCCGATCGCCTGGACCGATCGTTGGGCTTTCGAATCTATATACCTTTCTATAAACACACGAAATTGAGGTTCGCGTATGCACATGGATGGGTTATTCGTGTGAGGACACGTTCATCTACAAAATTCAGGTACATGTTTGTCCAACGTCCATGTAAATGTACAATTATCGGAGCACATGACCCTAAGCTCTCGCGTTACTTGTTCCCCGGAGACAGGAAGGGTGACCCGTGAGCGAAGTCCTCTGCTCCAGTAGCAGCTTTGTACACCTACGAGATATGCCTCCTATAACCTTCGAGTCTTCGAGGACGCGCGTTGCATCCTACAACGGTGGAATTTTTGAAAAAATGACGAAAACAGATCGAGCTACGGCGACGAAGCCAAACATTTATTTTATTTTCGTTATATTTTATTTTTATTTTTTTATATTCGATCATCCGACCGAGGCCAACCAAATTCTTCTTTCATTTCAGGGCTGCAGTACATTCTCGTTTTGATCGTGTCTTGAATTCATTCGGAATTCACGATGAGAGGAACCCTCTACAGTTGAAAGGGGCAGCCTTTTATCAGAGAGTTTCATGAGCGACATTGAGGAATTCAAATGACAATTGGAAGTTTATTCAAAAAACCTCCAAAATATGTGGTTTTCGAAATCCACACGTAGGGTTCTATCGTAATATTTATTAATTCTTGTACGGACATACATAGTAATTTTTGTGATGCGAGAACTCGATGAAAATTGATGTGTGGTGCCAAAACAAATGTTTCGGTACACATTTGTACCGACATATTATCGTACAAGCGCGAATGAAATTGTGTCACGTACCATAGTAAATGTCTAAACACTTTGACTACCTGTGTTCGAGCTCCTCAAATTTGACTATGTTCAACTGTTAATTTCGATCGTGAAAACAATACTAACCATTGCAAAACGGCATTAATAATTCCACTTTACAGTTCATCATCGAGTCAATATTAATTTTACAGTGTTTCCTCGGTAAACTGCGTATAGGAAAGAATAACACAGTTTAAACCATTGTCAGAGCGACATACGTAATTCAAAAGTTTATATTCGGAATTGACTTGGAAATTACAATGTTTTGGTAAAAAACTCCAAAATAGGCGATGTAGAATCCTGAGCTTGGTGTCCTATAGTAATTTTTACAATTTTTGTCTCTTTCCATCTTCGTTCGCGCGAGGTAAACACTTCGTTGACCGGTTGGGTCAGCATCGCGATGCATCGAGGCGTCCGTGTAGCGACGCGTCGCTGCGTGACAAGCGACGACGGCTGTATCGTAAGTTTGAGCCACTGCAAGCGAATGTCACAAGGCAACAATGCAGCGGGGCAGAGTTTGATTACGGGAGAACAAATGCGCTCTGTTTGCCCCTCGCTCGTGATAATATTATCGATCTGCAATCTCCCGAAAAGGAGATTGATTGATTGTGCCTGCTCCAAGTTAATAATTCAATGGTAAACCGAACTCGAGCAGCATTTCTCGATTGTATAGGGTCACAATGATTCCGGGTGCAGTCTGTAAGCAAGTGGGTGAAACTTCGATCGGGGTCGCGTTGTTTGTTGCCCCTGGCGCCTAAGCGGATTGCGGGAGCCTGTGACTTTGCTGACTGATGATTTTGCGTAAGACGGATGGAGAAAAAGATTGAAATGGAATATATAAAACGAATGGGAATGGAAATTCGCGTGTAAATCTTCTTCGCCCGAGTCGGGGATAGCGAAAGATTTTCCTTCATTTAAAAAGCTCCGGTATTTTTTATCTCCATCGAGCATAGAGATTACTCCGGTTATATAGAAGATTCGAAAGTTAAATGGATCTTGTCAGACGCGTTAACCAATTTCCGAGTGGTAATTCGACTCGTAGAATAGCGTCGACCCCGAGGATTTAACTCGGGATATAGGACGACTCGTAATTGACTTCCCGATCCCGAGACACACGTGAATAGTGTGTAAAGACGCAGGATTGGCTCAAGACGTGCGTCGAGGTGAACACAGTTGTTGGATAACTCCAAGCTTTTCCAGGGGATATAGAGAATTAAAGAGTTGTCACATTAAGAATGGAGTGTCGAAGTGCCTTTGCTAAAGCACTTGAAGGGTGTACCCAAAGTCCGGGTAGTCCCTTAGTCTACGACGCGCACGTTTGTCATCCGATGAACTCGGCCAATGGCGAAGATGGATAATCGCATTGTCGCGAGCCAAGTGCCGCTCCGTTCTTCATCTTGCTCCCTCTTTACTGCATTCCAGTCCTCCGTCGCTCGCTGCAAGAAAGGCTTTACTTGTATAGGGAATTCGCTCGTTCTCGTCCTCTCTCTCTCTCGTCCAATCTGTTCATACGAAAATCTCTGTGCGACAACCCCTCTCGCGTAATACAACTCCATCTGCGATATCTCCAGAATAGCGAAACGCTGTGCTGCTACATGCGAATCTGTCTGACATTAACATTCAATCTCCGCGGCTGTTACTACTCCTGAGAAGAGGCTCGGGTCAGAGTCTCCAGAATGCTCCATGAAATAGCTGACTCCATAACTCAACGGATGAATAGTTGACGGGGAGACGGTAATCTTTGTCTTTCTGACGCGAGTTGGGCAAAAGGTAATTCGAAAGGGGCGAAACGACTGAACGCGCTCGAATGGGAAAATGAAAGACTAGCCTCGGGCAAAGATACAACACTTTTGTGCTGATATAATGGCTTCTTCGCCTCGTTGTGTCCATAACGATTTTACTTTGCAGCGTAATGACGCTCCACTCCCGTCCTCGGGTCTCCGCGCGTCCTTTCTATACCGGCTAAACTTCCACCGGGGCGACTCCCCTTCTCCCCCGGTGGGGGCTTTTCCTATATATATTCTTCAAGACTCGCGTATATGTGGATCCAACCCTTGCTTCACCGGCTTCTTATCTTCATTGGGCGATAATTCTTATATTCTCGAGCGGTACGAGCCTAGCAGGGTGGACTCGCTTGGGCAAGAAACGCAAAGTGAAACCCGCGGAGGCTGTCACTGCTCGGCCTCACAGACGAGAGTGGAGCTGATGGAACAGAATGAGAAGATTCTCTCACCCTTCCACTTAGTCTCGTGCCTTTTAACGAGAAAACTCGACCGTCGGCAATTCCAAAGTTTTCCGAGTAACCGGGACACTTGAATTTTTCTTTTGCTCTCCTTTGTCGAAGCTTCAGCCCTCGGTATTTCGCCAGTTAGCAAAATCTTTTTCTCGTCTCTGTTCTTCGAGCTACAGCTTCGGCTTCCTTCCCGGTAATTCCTTATTCTTCTTTTCTTTTCTTCTTCGCAGCAAGCTTTTCATCACCTCGGCGTAATTTCAGAAAAGCTGTTAATTTTTCCGACTTTGAATCCGGACCGCGAGTGGGTACGCGTTCAGGCCAGTTGCCCAGCATCTTGGAACGAGTTTAATTTTCAAGTCTTCAATTAATTTAAAAAGGTTTGTATAGAGCACTCGGTGCGCCGATGTTCGTATGTTGAAGAGCGAGCTGCAATTAAAAACTCTTCAACAACTAACTTCCTTCAATTCCCACCTGGCTCGCAATAACTTCAGTTTCTTCGCAGGCTTGAACCCCCAGCGAGGATAGCGGTGGAAAAATGGACTGTCTGAAAAGCCCCTAAAAAGTGCAGAAAAAGCCGCGGCTGATATTACACGCTGGCGGTTCCGGAGGTGTTGCAGAGGACCGCTGACAAGTAGAAAAATGTGAGTGGGGCTGCGTGAAAGAGTCGCGCCATCGCTCGAGCCTCGCCGCGCGTCTGCAATGAGAAATGAGATAATTCTGGACCTCCGGTGTGTATCCCGTAGTGGGGGATTTTACAAACTGTTGTTTCACGACCTTGATACCGCGAGAGTGCGTCTTTGCTCAGCTTTGTTAAAGCTCCTTTTTCAGTGCCCCTCATAAACTCAAATGCCAGAAGACTGGAACAAAAACCCCTCGCAATCGTATGAAAAAAAATCATCAACGCTGAGGGAGCGACGCGTCCGCGAGCGACCGCCAAACCAGCCTGCGAACTTTCTCCAAACACTATTTAAAAAACGTCCGTCCGGCGGGCCCTCCAGAAAATTGAAAAGTTTGAAAAACTTGATGAAACTTAAAGCCATTCGTTAGACGCCGCTTAATGTACTTCGGAAGACATACTCTTTGGCCGCAGGCCACCTTAGATCATCACCTAAATGTGTTATCCGTGTTATCCTACAAGCGGTACTAGCCGAGGATATATCCGAGCGGAGCGACCATTATATTCTACGTATAGTGATATAGCTTCGTGCATATTATTGTAGCTCAGATCGTAACACAGCCAGGAGAGGAGAATGATAAAGCTGACCGGTCATATATGCTCTTCTGTATGCACAGCGCGGGCGGTGATGTCAGTGATGTCGTTCGCCAGCATCTCTCTGACGGCGACCAACACAACAGCAGCCAGAGACATCGCGCGCGTGTGCTTCACAATCTTTCGTATATTAAACTGATTCACCGGAGTTACGTCAATCTCAACGACGATGCCAGGAGCTGTGCGGATCAACGCAGGCGCCAAAGTCCCAAAGCTTGGTCCCTTTTGCACGGCCATGCAGAGTGGAGCGCTGATGATGCCTTTACGCACATGGACAAAGCTCAATTTCACTATACGAAAGCCGCCTCTTTGCGCGTTCATTCATCGTTAACACATAAATCGCTCGAGCTGGCTCCAAGTTATGCCATTTGTATGACGTGACAGGCCCGAAGAGATTAAGAATCCTGGCAAGTAATGAGTCTCGTTTTATCGCAGACGTTCAATATAAATCCAGCGAGAGATGACTGCCGGAGATTTAGCATCGATAAATTGATACTTTCACGGTAGGTCGTTGAGATTTATAAATCATGAAACTTTTCCGTGTTTTATCTCGTTCAGACGTATATTATGCGTGCATATATCTCGGGTATATCGGCAGAAATACGTAAAAGTTTCGACGAACAGTTAACAACTTTAGGGTGAAACGTCACCGTGTTTCTCGCGGATGAGCCGAGTGATAAAGTATGAAGAGGGATTTCGAGCGCGTTATATTTCAAGATACCCTCCAAATAAGTGCGCGCGGAGCACCGACGTTTCGAGACGTTTTTACTCTTCGATTTTAAACCGATTCTGATGACCTACTCAAACAGAGGATTGCAATTCTGTTTCAGGCGATATAGAATCGCCGGGAGCCGGCTAACGCGAAGGCGAAAGTGTGTGCGGTGTTGCGAAACGCTCGGAGAGTAAACGCGTGTTTGTCGTTAAAAAACGTGAAGAAAAGCGAAAATCGATTGGATCTGATGGGTACACGGCGGCGGAGGGTGTGTGCTTAACGGATATATATCTTGGATGAGGATCCAGCCAAGTATCGGTTGTTCGAGTCGACGCGGGCCAACGTCACTTTACTCTCAGCGAAACACTCATCGCTTTATTTCTATATAGATGTAACAGGGATGGATATATTCCGGTGAATTTGTCTCTACAGGTAGCTCGTTGTGGTTGCTACGGTCTCTCAATTATCAGCTCCCCGTTTCTCATTCCTTTCCCTCTTTACTTTATCCCTCTCTCTTTCTCCATTTCACTCTCGGCTGGCCAGCCACGATAACTGCTAGGCTAGTACAGGGTGGCCGGAATTCTGGAGGGGGGACGCGAGGAAGGTGTGAGATAGATTGCCGCCGGGGGGATAAAAGTGATGGAAAGAAAAAAAGTGATCACGAAGAAAGAGGAATGAGGGCGCGTGGCGCGGGGAAGGATGGCCAACGAGGGAGCACGGAAGAAGCGGGGGAAGGAGGGAGAGGAACAGGGAGGGCCGCGATAAAGGAAGGGTGCTCGTGAAATCGCAGTGCCAATCTCTGGGCGGCTTTGAAAATTGGTAGCCTACACTTGAACTGTTGGATTATCGATGGTAATCGGTTCTGCACGATTACGGAAATTCCATTCGTCGAATCATCTCCGCAGCCGCTGTGTACATAAAGTACCTGCTGCAGTGTACGTCCTCGCAGCAGGGAGGAAAAGAGACGCGATGATATGACGTGACGTAAAGAGGACATTGGGACGGAGGTTGAAGGAGCGAAGATGGGGAAAGGGTGAAAGTTTAATCGAAAGCTGTGCAGAGAGGGAGAGGGAGAAACTCGGGTTTTCGAGTGTGCTATACGCGGTGCGGAGGTGAGTGCATGAGATTCTATAAAATCCGTCGAGTTTATCATGTTACATACAGACATGTGTGCCGATTAGCCGAGAATTTCTTGTGAAAACGAGGTAAGCTTTGAATGCGCGCGCGAGCTGCGGTATCACGCACATAACTCTCCGCTGCGGAACGTTCGTACTGCGCGCGATCTCTCTCATTTTCCGAGCGCTGAAAGCCGTCGTAAATTGTGAGAAGCGTTTCATCAGCTCCCTCATCGACTATGAATCTCCGCTGCGGGCATCTCGATCCTTCTCGCCGTCTCGATCGTACCCTATAACAGCACGTCGATCGAAATGGACCATTATCCGAGAGCTCCTCCGCGTGTATCCAGCTCGAGAATAATTTGTAATATCTGTGCAGCCACATGCACAGGGAACGGTGCGCGAGGATTAGGCGCATCGCGCGGTATGCGCGAACCGCGAATTGTAGGATGGCATACCGGTACGTATATATGCACGAATACTCGGGAATGCCCCACGGACACTCGCGTCCATGTGCGGGCTACAACATCCAGCAGGCTAATATGATCCGCGCTAAAGGAGTTGTTGAGGTCCGCGCGGGGAAAGCTGCCGCTGCTTCCAGCACGTTGTTCACGCCAACGAGAGAAGGATGTATGCGCTCGTGCTCACGTGTATCGCAGCCGATGCTCCGCGTGTACATGCTCCGACGATGATTTCCCGTTGAGATAGAAAACCAGAGAGAGAAAAAGAGACGCATGCGGATAAAGAAAGAGAAAGCCGCGAGGGGCCAGGGAGCGGATCGTGAGAGCGGACAAACCTCGCTCGCGCGCGCGCGCGCGCGCGCGCGTCTCGGGTGAACGTATATCGGCAGGGTGTCTCTGCCCTCTCACCTCACAGCCGACTAGTTTTTCGTTAGCTCGACGTCCCGTGAAATCTGTCACACCCTTGCCCGCTCGCTGGCTCTCGCATATGTTGGCTGACTGGCTGTGCCTATAAACCAGGCGCGCGGTCAATCTCTTGTACATGATAGCAGCTCCCGCTTCTAACTTCGTCTCTCAACGTTCTTCACTTTTATTTCTCTCGCGCTTTCTCTGTACCGTTTAGTTATCCCTGTCTCGCTCTATCTCGTGAGCTGTAGTATGTCACCTCAGTGTGTACGATACAACGTCATTGAACGTGTTGTGTGCTCACGACGCGACGGGGACAACCACGTATCCAGGATGTCGGGTGAGCCTGATAAGGCTCGCCTCATTGGGAGGGAAACGCGGAGGAGTGAGATCGAGCTGAGCACTCATCGTGAAGACCGCACGCGAATATACAGATATAGAGACACGAGTTGTTGGACAAGCAGGAGGAAGAACCCTTTTGCAACAACACCAACATCCAGATCGCTTTGATCGGACGAAATAAAACTCCCGAGAGAGAGAGAGAGAGAGAGAGAGAGAGAGAGAGAGACGCGGAGGGACGAAAGGAAGGGAAGAGGGAGAAGTTCATAAATGTGGAAACGATTGACGTGATTGTAACTGAATGAAATGCGGGCGATAAGTTGGACGAGGGTGGCTGGAAGGCGCGGAGGCCCAAGGGCTCGAAGCACCGTCGGAATTATGTCTCGATAAATACGACAAGAAGAAACTAACATCGAAAGTTTTCAGGAGGGGAGAATGACCTATTAAGGATGCCGAACTTTCGCCATTGCAGCTTCCCTCCAAAACTTCTATACAGAATAATAATTTCATCAGAATTTGAGGTCTTTTCTGGAATAGCCCAATTATACTCCTCGGCAAGGAGCTCCGCGTGAACTGAAACACCGAGCCAGCACGCGTCAGCTGATCTCCCCAGCCCCGTTTCCTGCTCCTGATGCCAAGTATTTTCGCACCCGCTCTTTCTCCGTCGCCTTTCAAGCCAAGAGGAATGTGTGGCGAGCCGCCCAGCCATCCCAAGGTCTGGGAAAAACGACTACCGAGAGAGCTGAAAAACAACGCATTAACATATTGAGCATGAATCCTCCGAGCGACGGAAGAAAAAACAACAGATCAATCCTAGCGTTCTAGGACACGAGCAAAGACAAACGAAGCCGCTCCGAAACCGTCTCACCGACCCCGTATATCCAAACTCTAACGAAGAACGATTGATCAGTTTTTCAAAATCCATCGCGTACCCTAGTCCACAAATAAGTGCGACTCTTCCCATCGAAGCGATATTATGCACCCGTAATATTATATCTCCCATACACGCGCTACATTCTATTTTGCTGGGTCAGTGTTTCCACACATTATGCTTGGCCAGCGGATGGACAGGCCGTTGACGAGGCGAGAATAGAGCGAGCGACAAGAGAGACGTTTGGCTATGCAGCGACGAATATCCCACAGCGTTGGTGGCTATTGGTACACGATAGAACGGGAGAGCCCAGAGTGGTGGTTATGCCCTATCGATCAACCAAGCTCCATCTCCGTCGGTCTGGCCTGCCGCGCGCCACACGGAATAACCCTCTTCTCTCTTGCACTCTCTCTCTCACACACGCGCGCGCACACACAAGCCTCGTCCTCATTGTCTCCTCTTTGCCTCGCAGCATCATCGCCAGCTCCATCTCCATCCATCCTCCCTTTCCTTCTTTTTCTCCTCCCCGCCCCCCGCGCCCCTCCCTGGCTCTCCGTCTATTTTATTTAATCCATCGTAACCGTAACCGTAACAATAACCGCAGACCATTTACCACGTAGCACGAGACATACGCGAGCATTTTAACCGTGCAGGATTCCTCTCGCTTCCTCTCATGAAGAACCCCGATCCTTTACCCCGCGTCATCCACTTACGATGAACACGTGTACACTCGGTTTTTTGTCCATGACGTCGCGCTTCCTCGCAGATTGACAGGGAACGACATCTCGACGAGCCAGCAGGTATGACTATAATGCAGTACTGCGGGATAATCCACGCTGGAATTTCGAGATGCTTTATCGATGCTGTGCGCAGAAGAGATTCGACGGAGTGCTGATGTTATTAAATTGGGGGGGGTTTTGGTTATTTTCAAGCGCCGCGGTATCTTTTGAAATACGCGTTTTCACGAGATCGAAAAGAGGTGAGCAATTTCGAAATTGCAGTTTTACGAAATAATTCAGAGGTCCTTCGGAACATCGATAGGTTTTCTGCTTTCATGCATCGATGTCAGCATATTATTAGGAATTCCTTTGATCCCGCTCGCCGTCTTTGATGTGACGAAATTCACGGACGTATCGGTCGGTGCATAGCTCGCGGGAAATACCCTGAAAAAGACGACATTTCAGAATTAAGCAGCGCCTCGCGTCGTCTGGCAGATCCGCTATGGCATGCGAACCGAATCCGCTCCACGCGAGAATTTCGGTATAAATCTTCGATAAAGGAGCCTCTCTCGAGAATCCTTACAACTTTAACGGAAATTCAGTTTTGTGCAATACGCAAGCCGAGAAATTCACGGCTGAATTCAAAGCAACAGAGTCTAACGAATACTTGTACATGGGCTCGCTTTTTTAATAGCCGGCTATTCAACTCTTGACTCAAAGTATCAAGGTCCAAGGACATTGGCATATCCGTGGGATTCTTTTTCCAAGCGACGTTCAACAAGTTTTCACGTCCATGTTATTTCAAAATTGTTTTCATTTTGAGCTGCCTTTTGGGGTCGCTTTGTTTTCGGCATAACGCGATGACCAATGCTGGTGATGGAGCAGTGGAAAAATATCGATTTTATTCGATACACCCTAACGAACATTCATCAACGCTATCAGTTAAGCTCTTGCAGCATCGTCGATAGATCAACTGCTCGGTGAGGTACACGCTAGCCACTTAATTGAAGCTCTAGTCTTTTGAGATTGCACGCGGATTTCACAAGTACGAAAAAGATTGAGTGTGTCGTAAAACTGTCCGAAAGTCTGCCGACTTTTTCGTGCGGTAGCAGAGAATATTTAATATCCGAAAAGCTCCCAAAAGTATTTTCACTTCATTACGTAATTTATGGGCGGTATAACAAAAGGATTAAAAGATCCGTGTCCTCTCAGTTTTTATTTCTTTCGGTGTGAAAAAAACGTTCAACCTTTTGCCCGAGGCAATGCGTCTGCTTGTAATCGGAAGAAGTCTTACCAGCCCCGAGAAAAACGATGTTTTGAAGTTTGAAAGAAAAATAACAAGATTAATAGCTTTCGCGTTAATCTCAATGGCGATGTTCGAGACACTTAACATACTGAAATTGGAGCATGCCGAAATCTGCTCCCGACGAAGCGCGCAAGTGGATGGAAACTCGAGCGAAATGTTTACCGATATCGGAGGTAATCAGCGCGCGTTTAGAGATGGCTTTCAAAACCACAGCATCATCATCGTCGTCGCCGTCGTTCACGAACAGGGCGAAATCACTCGCGGCCGTGTACTCTGGCAATGGACAGTTGATTTTACAGCAGAGGTTTATAGGCTCAATTTAATAAATATGTATACTGGCCGAGAAGGCCAGTTCTGCATGATGTAACTGACGCGGTGCGGTGGCGGGTGTCGTTGAACGTGAACGAGACGATGCCTGTGAACCTGACGAGCGATATAAATTCGTACACGCTGCTTAATCGTGCTCTCTCTTTCTCGTTTTATTTCTCTCCTTCTTCCTTCTTTTTCCCTCTGTACAACTTTTCCTTATTACCTTTCTGCAGTTTATATGATTATAAAAGCTGTCTGTGTCCCCGTGTACAGACTGTTGCATGGGGATAACGAGTTTTCTCATTTTCCTCAGTAGGCATTATCCCTCACACGATATTTTCTCCCTCTCGTCCGCATAAATATTAATTAAATTTGCCCCCCGTCTCCTCATAATTACAGGCGGACACCGCGCGCCAACTCGACAACGAATCGAAGCAGCTTACATTCGAGTTGGATTCCGTTACCAATCTGCGAGCACCTCTCACGGATCCAAGAAAAAAATTGCCAATAACGGACTCGACGTAGAACTTGTGCACGATTTTTTATAGGGCGTATGGAATGAGTGTTCAACAGAGTTTGCAACACGGACGGTGTTGTTGTGGAAAACGGACGCATTGTTTGCCACGTTGCTGATAATTTAAAAGGAAAAGTTGTTGCTTAGTCGAAGTTTAATATGCTCGAAAATCCAACGATACGTGAATCGTGTTTTAATGAAGGTGTACATATAGAGTAGACGACTGCCCGAAATGAGAAATACGAGATAGTAACGCTAGCCAATAAAGCTCCGAGTAACTGGGATAAAAAGCATCGCAGTCTCATGAGCGTAGATCTCGGCGTTTCTACCGTGGCGGTTGAAAGAATGTGAAAATATCAATGCTATATCTCGGAGAGAAATGATGCAATTTTTTAGCCTCTCTAATTTCGATGTTTCATAAAAATCCTGATAATTAAAAGACTCTTAATAAATGAATTTATAATCGAGCACAAGCTTGCAGCGTAACTCGCATGTTTTTTCATCAAATACTCCCGCATTAAAGAACGCATTTATTTCAAATATACGCATATGCTGCCTTAATAAAAAGCATCGGAAGTGCACACTCCAAGAATTTGGGAAAGACGTATTTTTTCTCCACGAACTTTAGTCAGAGTTGAGCCCAGCACAATTTATTTTACGTTTTCCCGCAAAGTTCAACAGAGTGGCATCGAGTCTGAAAATTCTTGTGAACTTTTTAAACAGTGCGGGTGCGCGGATGTGGGCTCGATGACGCTCCTGGAAGTATAGGAAGAAAGTTTCGCATATATGCAAACAAGAGGAAACACCGAATAAAGTAGGTTTTCGTAACGTGCAGTGAGCATAAGAGTTTAACTTTAACCTGCCTTTAACATGCTCTATTTTAAAATCGTTGTGTGCATAACACGATGGAGAATTGCAGAGATGGCGTCATCGCGTCAGCGAAAACGAAAGTTTGTTTATCATATTGAATCATGCATGCACGAGCACAAATGTACATTATAAAATGAAAGGATTTATTGTGTGTTTCGCGGCTAAGATATAACAATAGGGCCATGCCAAGGTACCCGCCTGTACCGCCGGATCTACACACCTATAATGGGCTTATCACGTATGTGCGTATACCTATTTATAAGGGAGAGTTCGCCAATGGAAGTTGGCGCTTGGAATAATTGCTGGAGAGCTGGTGAGCCCGAGGGAAGATGGAAGCTCGACGATAAGGTGCAGCTTGGATCGATGAGGACTCAGCAAGGGGGACTACGTCCTGTGCACAGAGTTCACATATATTCCAACACCCTCGCCCTTTTCAAATCAGTAAGCCATACTTAGAGATATTCCGGGAGAATATTTCGAGCCGAAATGATCGAGCTCTTGCTCGTAGGTCGCTCCACTCTCTCGGCGCGCGCACTTTTCGCTTTATTTTCTCAGCGAATAAACTCGATGAAGAGATTTTCATTTGAGATTATATATTTTCAAAATCTTTCTTTACTCCGCATCGACTCTCGAATGGAGCATTATGAAGTGGCATTCATTCGTGAAATTGGCTAAAGTCTCATCGGAACGGGTCGCCCTTGATTAAAGGAAAAAAACACTGTTGGCTCGTCGATCTTTCGAAGAACAACACGATCGCATCGAATTGAGAGATTTCGAAATATATCATCGAGCTTCTACTGGAGATAAAACACTTTTGAGGACGAGTAAAAATATCAAGAATCCTACCTTTTTGCAGCGAAGCGCACACGCACGATTTTAAACACATGTTACATAACTCAAAGAGAAACGAGAGGGAAGGCCGCGTCTTCATTTCCCATTAGCCTTTTGCACGTGTGCTCCAAAATCCGAATGAATCAATAAAATGACTTTGATCCGTAAATGAGCTTATTTGCACATTCGCTCCGCCTCGCTACAAATCTCTTGACAAAAATGACTCCGTTAACCGGATGATTGTAAAAAATGCACCTGCGAGTATAGCCGAAGAATATAAAATCTTCGCAGTCCTGCAAGAGAGGGCCACAAAAGTACTTCTTTATGCCGACGACGTTGCCAATTTCTCCGCGTGAATTATAAAATCGGCACGCACGTGCAAAAGATCGCACAAGTGCATGGGAGAAACGGGGGTGGTCCAAATTGGCACTAACCACAGCTGTCCCCGCGTCGACGTGTTTGTATTTCTTGTACGAGAGAAACGTCGCTGTGCTGAGCGGCGGCGACGAAGTCGTCGCGAGCTGATCTCACTCGCAGAAGTAAAGCGGAAGAGAAAGATCGCTCTTTCGTTAGTATGCGTGCGTATGAAAATATATGCCGGAGAGATGGGAGCGCGGACCGCGAGAAAGGGAGAAAGATGGATGAACGAGCCGAGGGCAAAGCACGCTCGACGGGAGATGCGAGTATGGTATGCGGGCCAGTAGGTCGATTGTCCCAGTCCTTCCTCCTCTCCGGGGCAGCGATATATCGCGTCGTTGCATGCACGTAATCCGAGCGCGGAGGATGCACCTGCGAATTTTCTCTGCGTGTACATTTGTGCGCTAAAACCTCGCGTCGAGGTGATTCCTAATTTTTCCATCCGTGTTCATAGATACACGCGTGGAAAAGTTTGCAACCTCTCCCCGGGAATTTCATTAAGCTTGAGACGATTAAAATTGCAACGTCGAATCGCCGCGTTGTCGTGGGTACTTTTGATGCGATGGGAAAAAAATCCTCTGAGGTACGCGAGCTGAGGCTGGATGCGGCTCGAGTAATTAAAATGGGTTGAAAGTGACACGAGTCTTCTGGATCGATCTTATATCTCGTCGAGGTCCCCCGAGTCGTGAAATTTCTGCTCGCGAGTATTTCAGCGCGCTATTTTCGAAAGGAATGTCGTATCTTCGAGAAAACTGCTGCAAAGTCGCGAGTTCGTAATTGTATCGAATAAGTTCCGGCAGACACGGGTGCTCGACGTCAGGCCCCGTACAAAAGGATGAATAAAATAATTTATGTTGATTATAGCACCGGCGAAGAGCGCCGCGATCCTTAAATAGCTTTTGATGGTTATTATGCTTTCACCCGTGCACAGCGTCGAATCACGGGGATTTGGTATGAACGATGAAACGTGCGAAGTTAATGAGAAATGTGATTGTCCAAACGAGCCGCGAGGATTCTCGTATACGTGCCGCTCCGCTATTATCGCGAACGCGCGTGCGCGTTCCTCCCGCGCGCGCTTTTTTTCTTCCCCATTCTTTTTCACAAGTCTCAACAATTAGTGCGTGTGTGCGCTCGTATTGACTGAAGCTCTGATTTTATTCAAGCGCTTACCGATCTTCGCCTTTCCAATTCCCTCGGCCATTGGGGAGCACTCGTTGTGGGAAACGCTCGTCCCAGAATTCGAAACAAATAATTCCATTATGCTCGTATACAAACACCTTGATTTTTGTACTCACACATGAATATGCACCGCGCAAATGTACAACAAGTGTGTAAATATGTACAACGGAAACCGAAGAGGCAGAGTCGCCCCGAGCGAGAGCACGTTTCTACACGCGTGAGAAACGTACGGACGTAAGAACGAAACGAGTTTCAAGCTCTGTGTACACGGGACCCACTCGCACATCCGCTCTTCTGCTCTCCGCTCGCTCGCTCTTCTTCCCCCCTTTTTATCTCGCCCCGTTACAAAAGTCGGGGATAGAAAATGACAGAGAGATGGAGAACCAATAGGCCGGTAGTGAGCGAAGAGTACACCTGTACGTGTCGCGTAAACGTTCTTTCGCAAGACTCCAGTAACCACACTCGCGAGTCGTTTCGCCTTCCTTCCTCGTCGCTCTTTCTCCCTTCCGTTGGAGCGTCGCTCGGATGCGACGGGACCGACTTCCACTTGGAATAAACGGGGTCTCTTCCCCGGTACTTTCGAGAGATGCGAAAGTACCTTCGGGCCTCTCGCATTCGCCTCGTGAAACTCGCGAGACGAGGAAACACGAGTTTATCTCGGGATCGTCCTCTCGGATGTGAGCACGCGTTTTGCGAGTCGCGTTCAAAGTGCGTCGAGTGCGCGCACCTTGGCAGCTCTCCGGTTCATTTCGATTTTCCTGGGTCAATCAGTCCCTCCAATTAAAGAATTTTCCGCGCGCCCGTTCCCCGTTGTTCGAGCCTCGGCTCGCGAGATCTCCCCATAATAAGTAGTCCATCGAATGGAATCCAATCGAAAAGCGATCAGTGTTTTTTCGCCTCCTCCCCAAGCTAAAGCAGCTTCGCTCTCCGCCCGCGTGTTTTTACAAAGAACCTTTTTCCCCGTGAAAAGTGCGAGTGAAACGGTGCCCGATAGTTGAGCAGTTTTCCCTCCGTGTTTAGACTAAAAACGAGACAGATGTGAGGCAAAACAGACGGAAAAGAGAGCCGAAGGAGGAAGAGGGCAGTGAAGAGTTCTCGCGCGCTCGGATGTAACGCTCATGTGTCGATGCACCCTCTCACATGGGTAAAGTACACGATGCCGTTAAGTAGGCCGTAGCCGAAGCCTCCGAGCTGTAGGTCATCGGCCCACACTCGCCCGCCTATTCTTCAAGACACGTGAGCCGAATCAGACTGAGTGAAATCTTCCGTACGTCTCATGAATTGACAGTTGAAAACTCCCGCGGATAATCCCACGGGTTGCGGCAAGAGCGGCGGAAAGCTTTTTCGCATTTGACGCGCGGCTTCGGAAGCTTCTCTCTCAGGAAAAGAGAGAGTGCTTTCTCGGCTGGTCGCGCACGAAAATAAGAAACACCGCATGCGCACCCCTCGTGTGCACTGCCCCAACGAAATATATACGAGCGCCGAAAGAGCACGAAATAAAGAATAACATGTGGAAAAGCACCCCCGGATCCTCTTCTATGTGCAGTCTCAACTCCTGCGAGAGGATAAGACCCGAGAGAGCACGAAATCCTATTCAAAGACTTGTCTGGGGACCCGGCGCACAGTTTCAAGTCGGATACCCCGGCATCGTGGAGGAAGAACTCTCCTGCAATCCCCGAGTCGCCCTCAGACGGTTCGTTTATCTACTTACGAAATTAGTTTCACCGACTTAATAATCGTTCGTAGCGTTAAATATTCATTGTAGGGCGAATCTCCGTCTATTGAAACACGCTTACGATTACGTAGCGGGGAAATAAGTTTTTGAGGAATAAGTTTTGTTTCTTCGTCGAATGGAGCTTTTACATGCGAAATTATGGATATTAAGTTTACTATTTTGTTCGCAAAGTATTCAGTGCTCGCTTGGGTGCTCCAACAGAAATCGTTGGCACATGAAAATAAACTAATTTTCCAAAAATTTCAGATTTTTAAGTATTTTTCAGATGGTAATTAAGCCACTTTTCTAGAGATTTTCTTGTGTTTTTCTCAGAAATCGGAGAACATTTTTCTTTGGCTCTCATAGGAAAAAGTGTTGGTGATTGATGGAACGATGAATCTTATAAAATTTTGTCGCACTCCCGAAAAATTTAAAGACCGCCTCGCATAATTTGTTCTCACGAAAGATTCCATTGGAAGATTTTTTTTCCCATCACTCAAATATTTGTTGTCGTTTTTTTAACTGTTTATTTATCATTCGTGCCGCACCCTGCTCGATACTCCATCGAACATTTTAATGTGATTCTTTCAATACTATTCTACGACGGTGCTTCCTCAAAGCCCCGCGTTTTATATCGAATCATGCTTATCGCTCGGCCCGTTTTTTATTTCGTTAACAGCTTTTTATGTTGCATTATATTCGCTCGTCGCCAAGCCATCGCATTAACCGATATTGCATTTTATCATTTAGCAGCTCCAACTTTCTCCATCTCTAACGTTCAATCGCGAATCTCGTTTCCAACAGTTTTTAAACGCATAGTTGAGCCGAGTGTGTCTGTAGACGTCACTAACTTCGACATAAATTATTTTCTTGCTTCGTCGTCTTTCGACGTTTCCTCGATATTTTCTCTCTCGAGATCCGCTCAGTTTTCCTCTTCGCGAATACTATCGCGCTCTTCTCCTTCTTTTTCTTGCTTTTCCGAAGTAACTTATTTATGAGCGCGATCATCCGAAACTCGCTAAATCTTACCTCATTTTAAACTAAATTTCCGCAATTTCGATTCGTCATGCTCCATGTTTCAGCCAATTTTTTACCGATCTACGTGTCGAATAAACGACCGCGCGAATACAAATAACAAATTTATCGTAGAAATTTGTTTTCTAATGACTCGAGCAGAAATGTGAGCTTTCAACATTTCGCGTAAAAATAACAAATGAATCGATCATTTTTCCAATTGAGTTTTTTTCTACGACTAATCGCGAGCCCAAAATTTCGACTCGATGCTCGAACAACGAATAGTTGGATAATTAAATATGAAAATCTGACACAAAGTATCCGGGAAAAAGAACGACAACTGCATTTGCGTTCCTGCCGAAAAATGATAGAAAAAAATTGACGTCTTCGACTCGGCTAAAGCAGGTATAGATAGTCAAGAGACTCGGTTGAGTCTCGGGACGAGTACATTGACAGTGCCGTCGTCCGTTGGCCCGAGGCTCTCCCCGAGACTATATTTCCTCCGAATAAAACGATTTGCGTCAGCGGGCGTAAAATTGGCGCGTAATTTAGTTAAATATGACGAAACTCATGAGTCATCTGCGGCTTTGAAAATGGAATTTGATTATTTGGATCGTTGATTATTTTCAAATGGATGGTGAAAAAGGATAGAAACTCGAATTCGGTGTGTTCGAAGGTTGCTGAGGCTGTACGAGGGGCGTCAGTACCGGGAGGCCGCGAGTTTTCTGCTACGATTGCCGCGCTACACGTTCAAAGCATCGTTGCGAGACATACCGGTAGATTTGATAGTAGAGAGTCTGCCTCACAGTTTGTCGTTGCTCGAGGCAGTGTACGCGCGTTTGCTCGACTTGGCCGAATCAAATGATGCGTGCATCGACGACGCGATGCTCGGTAGAATCGAGCACCAGGCACTCTGGAGAATCGTGCATCACATCTCGAGAACGGAGAATCTCCGGGACGCACAGATATGGAGCAAGCTACTCGTGACGCTCTCGAGATTGTCGCCGGGTTCAAAGAAGCTGCTGGCTTCGAGACGAAGATCGTTGGAGAGAGCGGTCGAGGGTCTTGGGAAACATGGCCTCGTACCTTCGAATACCAACGTGGAGAATCGTCGTTGGAGTTCAACGACGACGACGACGACGACGACCTCATCCTCCCGTGGGGGCTTTATCGGCTTTGGCTTTGGCAATGCGAGCCAAACCGGTGTAATTTCGGCTCGTAACATCAACAACACTTGTAACCCTCTAATAACGAGCCCGATGACAATGGGACTAAACAACACAACGATTGCGAATATATCGCCGGGGGAAGCGCCGACAACCCTCTTACCACTCACTGCCAAACTCAGAGATGAACTCGAGACTCGATTGGAGGCGTACAAGCTCGCGTTACACAAAATCGAAAGCTGGGGCAAACAGAACGGTGGAGTCGGTGTCGGAGTCGGTGTCGGTGTCGGAGTTGGCGGTACACGATCAAAAGGTATCTATATAAACGTATTTTACACCTCATTGTTCTCATTGTCACGAGGAAATACGATTTTCATTCTTCTCTTCTTCATTCTCTCTTTCACCTTCTTTTCTCGCGGCTTATTTTTTTTTTCATTTTTTCATTTCTACCTCTTTTTTCATCTCCTCCGGCTTTTGTTGTGTATCGAAGTCGTGGAAGGTAGATGGGACCACCTTTTTTTCGCGGCGTGTATAAACACGGGTATAAAATACGAAAAGAATGCGAGAACGATGAGAGAACGAAGGGCCTGTAATGAGATAAACTTTATCTCGCGCTCTGCTTCTTTCTACTCGTTATGAAAGAAGTCGAATTCTCAACGAAAACAAAAGCTTGCAAGAGCGTAGTCTTCAATTCCATCTCGAAATTGTCCGCTCGCGAGTAACCGCGCGCAGTGTTACGAGCCCCTTTTTCGGCCTCCGAGTGACGGAGACGAGCTCGACGAGTTCAAATGTCGAGGCGACTCTGCTGAAAAATTATCCAACGCTTCCGGGACGTTGTCGAAGCAACGATTGTTTCGATGAATCGATCGAGCAACGAAAAAATAGACTTATTTTCTCATTCTCTCGAGCAGGGCTTGCCACTACAGCCCCTCTAAATCAACGCGAAGATATTTTCCAAGATAACGCTTTATTCATCGCCATTGTTCTCGGCGCCTGTGGAAGCGTGCATTAAGGACCTTCACCTTTGCATCGAAACAATGGCGGAAGCGCCTCGTGTTAATTCACTATAATTATAATCAATTAGTGAACGTTCGTACGAGACGAAATTAGCACTTTGTTTTCATAATTCATAAAAAGTAAAAATGAATATGCAGAAGAGCACACTCAGCTCGGGTAAATTCTAAGTGCAATTTTCGTACACGTCGTTAATATTTTTCATTGTACGAACGCATCATCCGCAAGTTCGTCGTCCCCGGGTAAAAAAAATGAGATTGATTTAAAAAAAGCCTTCTATTATGCGATCGTAATTGCAAAAACGCTGAAACGAAAGTTGATAAGACAACGAATGATTCGCAGCTGGCGATCGACAAGTTCGCGCGGCGAGTCATCAGCGCCAGTTATCCCTGAAGTACAGCGAAGTGCAGCAGCGTTTGATCGACAATCAGAGCCTTCTGAACATATTGGGGAAGCCGAGCGACCGTAATTTGGAGGATCTGATTGGCGAGCTCAGACGGCGCGTGGAGCGCGACAAAGAGGCGCTGAGGCAATGGAACGCGGTGAGAAAATCCTCCGGATTGAGCACCGGCACCGGAAGTCTAGCTGCGAATAAAAATCCCGCCCTCGCCGCGAGCCTGTTGCAATTTTCTCGGGCTTGCAGTCTCGCCCTTCGCTTGATGAACGAAGAAGCGGATGCGCCCGCGGGATACCAGGTTTGTTTACACGAAAATTCGAGCCCCGACGAGCATCGAAAAGGAAAAACATTTTTCTCTTACGACCAACCTATTTTCATTTGATTTATTTCATCAATATTTTCCCGTCAATCAACTCTCCATATACAAATAACGTTTTCAGCAACAATCAAAATCCCCGACTTCCAGATCGACTCAACCTCTCCCCCTTTTTCATTTCGAATCGAAAATAAAAGCAAATCAACAATTAAAAACAGATTGCTAAAAGAGACGAACAATAGATCGAACAAAACGAAAGCTCGTAGCTCCCTTTCGTCTCCGTACAATACTGCCGAACACGTAACATTTCAGCCGACTATTCAATCGATACACTCAACATTTCAGTGAATATATAAAGCAACGTATCGATGCAGCCAACAGAACGAAAGCATTTTGCAAAGCCGCCCGAAATCCAGGTCACTTTTAATTCCCTTCTGTCATTCATTTTCGTTGCTGCTCGATCCTCCATACGCTTTTCCAACCAGACTGCCCGGCCAACCTCTTTACCGAATGCTTCAATCCTAACCGATGTTCTTATAGTGTATCGTGTACTGGATTCGAGAGCATCGATTTCGGGCAAAACTATAACAACTTTTTCACGTAAAACTGTCTGAAACTGGAATGAAAGTAGAACCGTCCCGACTCGCTGTCAGTGGATGAGAGCTGAGAATCAGGCACATCCTATTCGAGCATGTCGCGTCGACTCGTTTTCCACACATTCTTCGTCCTGGTTCATTCTTGGCATGGTAAAAGCTTGGAAAAATGTGAAAAACGATTTTCACAAATAGTTTGAGATATTCTTAGGTTTTATTGCCCATCGTGCAATTTAGTTGTAAAGCGAATAGTGCAGAATTCATGTTTCCCACAAATTTCGAAAGAATTTCGTTAAACCTGGGACGTCGAATCGGGTTTCGCGTGTTTTTTTCACGTTCAGCCGACGATATTGATTCTATTGTTTTGAATAAGCGCGATGGGGTTTGAACCGGGCTGAGATCTGCACCACCATCGATCGCTATCCGATTGATCAATCAAGCTAGTCGAATCTTCAAAATATAGATTCAAAAAACATGAGAAATCGTAGGCTTATTTTAAATATTTTAGGCCAATGATTTTATGGGATTACGTGCTAGCTCTGATCTAAGCAGCAAGGAAAAGTCCGGCACAAATGACCTGGTAAAATAATCGACGAACAAAATAACCACGAGAATAGTAATCGTAATTTAAAGAGGGTGGATCACGAAATAAAAATAATCAGAATTTGATCGAATTTCGTGATAGCATTCTTAGGCATCGAGTATACAAATACAATGTTTTTTCAAATTTTTTTACCACATGGTTACCGAATAATTGAGCGTTAAATCGAACTTCTTATGCACGAGATAACTCTACATATGTAAACTCTATGCTTATACACGTGAACTTTAGTGTTCAATTGCTCGAGAGCTATGTGGTAGAAAAATCGAAAAAAATGTATATTGAGTTATATATTTTAAAAGTATACCAAATTTTATGAAATTCTTTATATTTTCAGCATGATTTAGCATGGCAACATTGTATCGTCGCGATCCACCCTCCTTAAAATGAACTTTAAGTTTGTAATTACTGGAATATGGAAAATAATTGAAATATTCATTTGCAATGTTGATTGCTGATAAATACGGAACCTTATGGGAAATTTTCATTGTTAGATTCGAAAAGCTTGATTATAAATTTATTGTTTATTGTTTTTAACATGTTTGACATTATCTCGAGATGTCTCAGATCACCCAGCCTGCAATTTCTTTTCCTTCATATTGGTAGGTTCGTGTGTGTTTTTTTTTCTTTGTTCGATTGTTTGTTCATTCATCACAGTCATTCTGTTCATGGGTCACATCGTTAACCCTTCGAGTGCACACTTTTTGCGTCATCCTTATGCTTATGGGGTCAAAACGACCCAGTGTGCACTTTAAGGATTAATTGATATTTTTTTTTTCAGATTATCTTGTTCGTTGGTTATTTTACCAGGTATAGTTTTGAGCGAGATTATTTAGGATGGGAATCGAAGGATTGATCCATGGAAAATACAAAATGTAGCAATTTTTTCCTAGAATTTTTGCGTAATGCTGACAAGATAAAATAATGAGGAAAAAAAGAGTATAAAAATCGAAATAAACATCGAAAGTTTAGAAAAAATTCATGTAATTTGGCGGATATAAGATCGAACTCCACAAACGAAGAAAAATATGTTAAGCTGCCAGGATATTCACAAAAATTTCAAACGTTCGAATTTTCCTGGGTCATAAAAAGCCGCTGTAGCGATAAAAAAAAATGCTCCGAAAATGGTAGCAAGCTAGAAAACAGGTATTGTGGAAAAGAGAAAGGTAATATCCTTCATAAAACATTTGACAGGAAATTGGACATACGAAGGATACGGAAAGTCTTCGAGAAGAGAGATTCGAGGCTGGCGAATCGAGCAGCAGCGCGGGCTATCACACAGACGACAGTTGCAGCCCGACTCCGGAGCCCGTTGTAATTGTTACGAGTACAAACAAAACCGCGAGCAATAACGGTGGCATTTCACTGGAGCACACCGCCGGAAGTAAATCGTGGACGACCGAGCAACTTACCGATAGGTATGTCGCTCTGTACGCCCACGCTCACTTGCACACGCTCGATGCTTTAGATGCTCTCGAGCCTCTTAAGGACGCGACCGATCTCAAAGCGAAAATCCTGTTCTCCGTTGTCGTCGTAAGTATCCTGACTCGAACTTCGATCTCCTTTTTTCTTAACTTTCTTACCTCGAAAGGAAACAAAGGAAAGAACTATTATTTTTTAGCTTTTTTACACTTTTTTTACGCTCCTCGAGTTTACGTCCTCGGAATACAACGTAATTACGTCTTTCTTTCATCACTGTCGAAAATTAGCTTGTGCTGCTCTGAGACCACGAAAATTAGTCTTTTCAAACCCAATTAAAATAAGCCACGACGCACGGCTTCGAGCAATTTCAACCGCGCACAAGACGATTGCGAATCTCCACCGAAAACTTTCACACTTTATAGAATATTCAAATGAAATAACAAAAATAAGAGCAAATTTTCACCAAAGTGGTTCCCAATTAAGGCAACTCCTGTACTGCATGCTAGTCAAATGAGTGCTAAATTTTCAAAACGCTTTTAGGCCAAGTTTATCGTATTGATAAATTTTTTTTTTTGTTTTTTTTTTTTTTAATTTACACCGAGTTGCGGAATCTTTTTTACGGATTTCCCTTAGTCTTGCGAACTATTCATTAAATTTACTGTTAATAGATATGCATTCAAGCATATTTTATTAACGTTATAAAATATTTAAAATAATAGTTTTGCAAAACTATCAACTGACAAATGCAAATTTCCATGATAACACATTTTCACAAGAATTTTTCAAATAATTATATCTGTATTTTTTAACCGATTTTATTGCACCGAGTCTCATTTTGTACCTTAGCTGATCCTCTACGAATTCGCACCACGTAGATATTTTCTTTAAATTCATTCCCTCGGAAATTATAAATGAAAAATTTTCTTCGCTTGAGTTTCTTCGATCAAGTTAAAAAAAAAAACTACATGGTGAATTGGTAGAAAATCAATTGAGGCATAAAATGAAACTTGTTGCAATAAAATCAGTCAGAAAACGCCGATAATTCTTTGAAAAATACCAGTGAAAATGTGTCATCGGGGAAATTTGCATTTATCAGTTGAAATTGTTTAGTAAAACTATCGTTTTTCATATTTTTACATGTTAATATGATATGCTGGAATAAAAATCCACTAACAATGGTAAAACAGCCGGGAATTTCTACCAAATTCTTTCACAATTAACGCAATATTGAGATGAGATATTGTTGCAATAAAATTAGTCAGAAAACGCCGATAATTCTTTGAAAAATACCAGTGAAAATGTGTCATCGGGGAAATTTGCATTTATCAGTTGAAATTGTTTAGTAAAACTATCGTTTTTCATATTTTTACATGTCAATAAGATATGCTGTAATAAAAATCCACTAACAATGGTAAAACAGCCGGGAATTTCTACCAAATTGTTTCACAATTAGCGCAATATTGAGATCAGATATAATATAACGACAAAACCGTCTTTAAATTCGAACGCAGCTCTCATGGCGAGTTTCCGAAATAGTGCAAGCCTCGAGACGTCACGAGGCAATTAAAGTATTAAACGGCGGAGGATCACAAGCGAGTGGAATGAGTCTATCGTCGAAGAATCTCTCGGATGTCGGACCGAGCGTGGAATCGTCGGGGCGCAAGAGCAACAACGAAGCAAAAAAACTGTCAAACCAACTGGCAGAATGTATGAACGAACAAATAGCGAGATTCGGTTACGACAGTGGCACGCGACAAGTGGCGGAGCGTGTTTTATCGCAGTTGGAACGCACGCTGTACGATTTTCCATGCCTGAGACAATCGAGCGAACTTAAACGTTACGCGCTCGCATGCTCCTCGCTGGCTTGGATCTGTTTGGCACGCGAGAGCCCCCTTATACTTGATGTTGCACAGGGATTCAACGAATTCGACAACGAGATACACGCGAGGCATCATGCCTCGCCGGATCCCCAAGGAACCAGAATTATCGCTGTTTTATGGCCGGGACTTCTCTTACGAGAGGCTTCGAGAACATCCTGCTTGTACAGGGCTGTTGTACTAACAGCATCTTCGCTCTCTCCTTTCGTCAATTAAAGTCGATTTAACGACGGAGCCGCAATAGATTCTATGTCCATTTGTATTTATATCTGTATATGCGTGAGCGTAATTCAGTAACTTTATATTTATTGCCTCAATTGTAAAATCATTTTATCAGGGCACTCGCGACTTTTTATTTATTTGTATCTCGATCGAAATGATCTTCGCACAGGCAGCTTTGTTGGACGGAAAAAAATCCACGGTTGTGTCAACAAACGTTTGTCCAACTTTTTTTCACGAAATAAAAATAATGAGAATTTGACCAAATTTCGTGATAACGTTCTTTGGCATCAAGTATACAAATAACATTTTTTTCAAATTTTTTTATCCGCTAGTGGTTATCGCAAGAGATGTATAACTGTATATATGTAAACTCTATGCTTGTACACGTGAACTTTAGTGTTCAATTACTCGAGAGCTGTGTGGTAGAAGAATCTAAAAAAAATTATACTCTCTTATATATTTTTAAAGAATACATTTACCAAATTTTATGAAATTCTTATCGTTTTAAAATTGTTAATATTTTTAACATGGTTCAGCATGGCAACACACTGTGTCGTCGCGATCCACCCCCCTTAACGGAGCGATAACAATTGTCGTGACGTCGAAAACAGTATTCCATAATAATATTCCAATTTTTCATTCACTCCAATTTACGATGAAATACTCAGTTTTTGTAATTAGTTTGAGGTGAATAAAATTGAGGCTAAAATTCGTCACTAACGATCCGAGCACTTGTAATTATTGCTGGTGAAAGCAACTTCCTTCCAGAGGACGATTCAATAAAAGTTTTAATTTTCCATCAATCGTGCAACCGTCTGACGAAGTAATTCTCATTTGCACTGCCAGTTTCACGTCAATTTTCAAACACCGATTAAATTTTCCGTTCCTATGCACACGTAGAGTCGACGTGAAGCTGAGCCAACGTCGAATGAAGGGTTTGGCCCGCAGCTCAACATTTTTGTACTGTTCTGCATAAGAAAATACGTGGCTGGTTCTATTTTTGTATTCATTGTATAACTTTACTCGTGAAATTTGACCTACTACCAAAGCTGACTCAGCGAAGGGCTTCCCTAATGGCAATCAAAGTAAACTCGAGTTTTGGCCAAGGTTTGAGGCTCTCTCTGTTTGCTCAGCCTTCCAAAATTAATGTGCTCAAGAAGGGCTGAAGCTACGAAGTTGTGGCAATATGCTTCCTGATTAATTCATCACAAGATCCAGTTCTAAGTGTCCGAGAATGTTTTTATTTTTATTCAGCGGTGATATCACCGAGTCTTGTGAATTCCCAACAAAATCATCCGAAACTTTCAAGAGATTGAGCTCCGTCGTAGCGATTGTAAAGATTTTTTATTTTTTCCTTCCCGCTTATACACACTGCCTCTTAAATTAACTTTAATAACAACAATTTACTTGACAACCTGAAATGACAGCAATTTTCCACCGGTTTTGTAACACCGTGCATTAAAAAATCGAGTTTTTCAACCAACATGCTTACAATTTTTATTCATTTTATTGGATTTTCGTCAACGGATAAATCGCCACGATTCTTCGAGACAAAAAGCAATCGCGTGATATCAGAACGCCACACCCGAAATGAAAACTCCTCGATACGATGATTTCGCAGAATAAATAATGCATTCCGAAGTCTCGAGCCTGGAAGGCGATCAATTGCCACAGGATTTCTTCCACACGTGTGTCCCGAGTAGGGACCTTAAAAAACCCTATCGAGAACATCGCTCCCATACGTATGGTCAGATTGACTCAAAATATCCCGAATTCCAGAAATGGAAAGACGTTCGAGTTATTTAAAAAAAAAAAAAACCCCTTAAATATAAAAGACAACAATTTATTATCCGATTTCCGTACGATGCCCACCGATGTACAATTTTCGCGATAAAGACTCGTGTTTATTGTCGAATTCGGACGTTCGTCAATCTCCATTTTCGAAAATACCCGATCGATAACACCAGCGATTAATATTATTATGTTTTGAGCCCCACATTTATCTGGATTCGGCTACTTTTATTATGTAAAGTTTGTAATAGACAGCACCCAATACAGACTCAAAATGACGATACAAAAGCCACGATCGTGACTCCCCCCACGAATTCGGTGAAAGCAACAATGCCCACGGTCCCTGCTTTCACATTATTTATTATGTATGAACATAAGTATGTGGATATAGATATGAGAAAAGGTGCCGGAAGATGTGACCATAAATTTTCCTTTCATCCATACATCATAGAGAACTTATATACCCTTTTATAGTGAGATGCTCCAAAGCTCGTCCCCTTTTCACATCACCCTAAAATTTACTCTGTAATATTAGACAGGCTTTTTCGTTATGTTAAAAAACGTGTACGTTAAAAAACGAACGATAGAAAGTCTGACGTGTCAATCGGAAAATTAAGCTCGCCTTTGGTGCTAGGTGAAGCTTAACGAGGTATTTTAACATTGGGAGAAAAACTTGATGGATCCAAAACAGTGGCAAAAATGTATTGCTTTCCTGGCTGTTTTTGCGAAAGTTTTTGAGAAATGCAATTCCAGAATTAGGGAAATATCGTAATTTTCAGAAGTTTGGGAAGCACCGTGCATTCCTTGCTCGGAAAAACTGAAATTTTTTCAATTCTTGAGAAAAAAAGACAAACATTCTTAATGCAGAATTGACAAATTGGCAACGAAGAGGTCTCGGGAATTGGTGAGATTTTTTTCCACTGCAATTTCAATCCGACGGACATTGACAGCCTTTAAAAAGCAGTCGTCAAAATTATTTCATTTTACCAATTATCATTTTCTCAAAACTTCTTCTTTTTCTACATTCACTTTCGAATTGTTTTTTTGAAAATTTCGAAAGCATGTAGTACTTTGTACGCGAGTGATTGCTAGAGAATTCGAAAAGTTATTTCGAAACCTATCATTTTATTCCAGTGATGGATCAGAAAGCCCAAAAAAGTGGAACGAGGGGAAAAAAAAGTCGAGAATCAACGAAGGCCTCACTTTGTTCACTTTCGGTTCGAGTCTCAATTGAGTCGAAAAAATCCTGTTGCACACTTTGCTTTCTGAAACTTGATGACATTTCAAAAAAAACGTGTGAGTCGGACGTTGTTTCCCACCTGAAAAAGAGGTGCGACGTTAATTTTTTTCGAAATATATCAAGAATTTTCACGCACGTGTTTTCTACTTTTTCTTCGAACCACGCAACTGACAGATTGAGAGAGTATGGTTCAATCACCTCGAATTTTCGATGCTAACATTTTTCGAGGCCGTCCGCCCTATCGAGATAAAAATGGATCAACCCACGCTGGACGATGGCAAAAATAAGCTGATTCATTTATATTCCGATCGAACGAACAGTGT
Organism: Venturia canescens; assembly: GCF_019457755.1. Classification (NCBI taxonomy): domain Eukaryota; kingdom Metazoa; phylum Arthropoda; class Insecta; order Hymenoptera; family Ichneumonidae; genus Venturia; species Venturia canescens. Next base: position 9,686,226 of record NC_057425.1, read on the forward strand.
TGGGACATTTTATAAGAGAAATGTTTTTTGACACGCGGTTGAACCCATAAAAAAGAAAAACTTTGTGAGCCAGTTTACACGGGGCTGGCAGAGCTTTTTTCTAATTGGTCAAATCGTGTAGACAAATTTTAATATTAAAAAATTGAAAGAATCGGAATCCTCTTTCAGTTTCTGCTATGAAAATCGTGACGATAATCAAAGGAAATTTCTATTCAAATCATCTTATCTCCGTTGGTAACGGTACCGACATCGACGATTTTTTGCTATTGTGTTGCGTGAATGAATCTATTTCTGAAGACGAGAAAATAACAGGAATTCGTATGTCACTCGTAGAGCCGTGCTCACCTCTAACTATTCGCATCAGTCGGTTGTTGCCAACAGTTGATTCCTCATTTATATTTAGTAGAAAACCGCCATAATTACAGTCGACTTACTTGGTTGTCACTTTTCCACGTGTCAGCAGTAGGTGACCGTCCGTGAAATCCTTAAAAGAAGAATTCAGATACGTTGTAATTTGAAATTTTCAAACCGTCGCAATTGCAGAAAATATTTTCCAATTGCAGAATATTCTGCAATCGAATTCCAATCATAACCTATATTAATCAGAATTTATGGAGGTTTCTTATAGAATCAAAAAGTGACACTTGTTTCCTCGGATATGAATAGAGAATGAAATGTTATTCGTGTATTTTCTGATAATATGAAGCCTTCAAAAAAAAACCCGCAGCGGGTTTCTTACCGACTGCAGCATGTAATCGCGATCGTCTTGAACAAAAATCCATCGAAAATGAGGCGGCTGAATTCACAGAGCTTACTGAATCACCCAAATTCTTTGTCCTTGTTTTATTTGGCATGTTTTATTCTGTATTGGCGGTGACAACATAATTGTATGTACAGATTTTTAATATTATTTACAAATGTATATATTGTCAATCAAACAAATAAAATGCAGATCTAAATGAAGTTAGAAGAAACATGGCGACCGACTTTTCCAAACAAGCAGTTGCAAGAAGCAGTACATATAAATATGCGCATCATAGTGCGCATGACCAAAGAATTTTTTGTCGTCGCCGTCGCGCGACCATCGCTCTCTCCCTCCTTCCCCGGACCCCTCGCCTCATTTTTCGTTTTTCAACAGTTTCAAGCAAATGGCGTCTCACGGGTGGAGTACGTTGCGTCAAATTTCACAAATGATGAATGAATCTTAGATACATAATGTATTATAACTAAATCGACATTCAAAATAATAATCGGTAAGTGTGCTAAACGGATTGACACACTTATGGTCATTCCTGCGGGTCGTGCGATCGTAATATCGAGTGAAACGAGTGGTACGGGTTATTGGTATGTAAACAAACATTCGCACGACAAGTTCTGTCACAAAGTTCCCGAACCGGTTCAATCGTGAATAATGCATGTTTTTCCTGCAATAAAATACTCGCTAAAGTTATTGTCCGAATATATTCAATTATAGAACATTCAATTGGATCGAGTTAAACAGGATAAATGTAGTCTCTTTAGGCTTGGGTTATTTCGATCGCATTATTTGATTTTTACTTGGATCGTTTACGCGCGCTTTTTATTTCTTCGCATTTTCTACGTTCAATTACCACTATCACCATCGTAGATTTTCAATGTTATTTTCATGATTCTCAACAACGTCCATTATCAATTGATACAATTATGAAATTTGTAGATTTGTACAAAGATTATAAAAAGTACAAGGATTGCGATGAACGAAGTTAGCGGAGGAAAACAAGAGGGGTCAAGCGCTTCGGCTTGGGAAGTTTTGACAAGTCAGCCTTCGTCTCTTCTACCTGTTATGGGTCATCATCATCATCATCACCACCAACTTCATCAAAACCCTCAACAGGATGTTAATACCTCTGTTACTCCGGTCACTCTCACACTTGCCGCTACCAAACACGTAGCCCCTTCACCTCCGGTACAAGCAGTTTCCGATACAATGCACCTTCAACAACCGACTCCAGCGGCGCATTTAATGAATGCGGTGGCTGGATTTCCCGAAGCAGAATTATCTATGGAACTTCAGCAACAAGGATGGAAAAAATTTTGGAGTAAACGAGAGAATAGACCTTATTTTTGGAACAAATTAACTGGAGAATCTCTGTGGGTGATGCCTTCTTTGAAGCCACAGGTATTTTTTTTTTGTTCATCCTGAAATATAAGTAACATTTGATGGACCAAGAACTGTATTTATTAAGGCTAATTGATAAAATATCTCATAATTCATATTATTTTGATTTTATTCAATTGAGTTGAAAGTATTCTGCATCAAGTCATTTCAATGAAAGAACTCAAATTTGAAAATTTAATTTTATTGCTGAAAATTAAGACCAATAGCCTATGTGACATTATTTTTACATATTAGACAGAACATTACTCGTTAGACAGTTCAATTATTACTATAAACTACCAAATAAGAAAATACACAAAAATTTTGTAGTTCGATCCCATTACGGATCCGCTGGGAATCTGCGGAGCATCTCCTGTGCCGGGTAATGGGCCGATACCACCTGGTACCCCGGGAGGACCTTTAAAAAGACGAGCTTCCGAAGAGGGCAATGCCATGCCAGTGGTGAAAAAATTCATTTTAGCGTACGTAAATACCACAACGATAGTAAAATAAACGTTGGAAATATTTCCTCTTAATCTCATCGAGTTGGGATAACGGGATAGATCATTTATATTTTTTAATCTTGACAGGGGTCCGTGGGACTTGGAAATCCCAACGAATGTGATAATATACGAGAGAGCACCATCGAATTTGTTGCACGTACATCCAGACGTGGAAGCTTTACGTTGCAGTTTACTGGCAAAATTACGTCAATGTTATCAAGAGTTGTGTCACACCCGAGAAGCGATAGACGCGCCGAAGGATTCGTTCAATCGTTGGCTGATGGAGCGGAAAGTGATAGATTGCGGTTCAGATCCGTTATTACCGAGTCAATGTTTCCCGGAAATATCGAAATCGATGTACCGGGAGGTAATGAACGACATACCTATAAAATTGGTCCGCCCGAAATTCACCGGAGACGCGCGTAAACAATTGTCACGTTATGCCGAAGCAGCGAAAAAAATGATTGAATCAAGATCGGCAACGGCCAACAGTCGTAAAGTCGTCAAGTGGAATGCAGAGGAGACGTTTCAATGGCTGAGGCGTACAGTTGGCGCGACCTTTGATGATTTCCAGGATCGATTGGCACATTTGAAACGACAGTGTCAACCGCATTTGACGGAAACGGTGAAGAATAGCGTCGAAGGGATTTGCCTAAAGATTTATCATTTATCGACCGATTATGCGAAAAAGGTCAAAGAGAAAAACAATCAGATATTGAAGGACAATGGTCTTGGTGATGTTATACCTCTTGGCGGACCTGCTAGTACACAACGCAAAGTATGGTGTTATCCGGTGCAATTTTCATTACCAGCCCCGCGGTTGCCTCACATTGAATATTTGCCGGAACGTGAACAAACCATGCTACGTTATCACGGGGACACGATGAGCATCAACAACATGCATCTCACTAAACTTGAGCATCTCTATCGTTACAATTGTTTCGATGATAAAAAATTTGAAATGTTTTTACCTCGTGTGTGGTGTATGCTCAAACGTTATCAAGCTTATCTCGGCGTAAACGAGGGACAAGCCTCGCAAATGGCTTTACCGGTAACCGTATTCGAGTGCCTTCATCGTTCTTTCGGGGTTACATTTGAGTGTTTCGCTTCCCCATTAAATTGTTACTTCAGACAATATTGCTCGACCTTCGCTGACACTGATTCGTACTTCGGCTCGAGAGGACCCTTCCTTGATTTCAGGCCAGTCACTGGTTCCTTTCAAGCAAATCCACCTTACTGCGAGGAGCTCATGGAAGCGATGGTCAATCATTTTGAACGCTTACTCGCCGACTCGCCCGAGCCACTTTCCTTCGTTGTTTTTCTCCCTGAATGGCGCGATCCCGCGCCCAATGCCCTCATCAAACTCGAGGGTAGTCACTTCAAACGTAAGCAGGTTGTCGTACCCGCCATGGAGCACGAATACAGACACGGCTTTCAGCACATTATGTCAAAGTACGTTCCGACCAACTACTCTTTTACTATTTATTTATTTTTTAATGTTTCAACAATTCTCATTTTGTTTTGTTTTCCTTTTTTTACGTTTCACAAAGCAGGAAATTAGCAAACCTAAATCATTATGTCAAGACACTGCCGCGTCTCTAGATAACGCGATGGCCCAATAAATTATGCACATTTTACCAAGTAATCGTAACCAAAGCTCGGATGGCAATTTAATTCTAATTTGTAATTGAAAACGAAAGAGCTTGAAATATTAAAAAAAAATCTAGTCTCTGGTTGCGGCTATTTCATGAGTATAGTCAACTTCTTTTGACCACAGAGAATGGCTTCTTGTCTGCCACCCTTTGTTTTTTCAAAATAACCTCAACAATGGTATGACTTATCACACAATATTGAACGCCAGACCGATCGCGGAGCCATCTTTTATTATATTTTTCGTTCAATATAATGGACCGTTTTTGATATAAATTTCAAGTTTCTCGTGTGAATGATAATAATTTATTTTCAGAGGAGACGTTAATATCAGAGCAGCCCACGGAACTTTGGTCGTTTGGTTACAAAATGCGGCTGGAGCTGCGCGTTGGGGACCGACCGACGAGCGCGTTGAATCCCTTCTCGAAGCTTGGCGACCTGGACGAGAAAGGGAACGAGACAGGCAAGAGTTGCTGTCCCCACCGAGGCAAATTCAACAACCAATTCCTTCGGCGCCGATACCCGCAGCGGTGACACCAGCGACACCAGTAACGAGTCCAGCGACGACCGTTCCGCCTCCTCTCATGTCGGTCCCCGTAGCACATCCTATCTGAGTCGCGTATTTTTTTCAACCTCGCGCAGTGAGGAGTACGAGAGAATTCATTTTCATCTCCTATTTTTGTTCACTTTCTCCAACGATATTTTTTTCACACGTTTCTTTGTTAATAACGAATCGTTACATAAGAAAGGTCTAATTAGGGTAAACATTTGTTGAATGTAACTGATATCTATGTCATTTTCTTGTGCCTTTTTATCTTCCCCCTGTCGCGGCTTTATCCATATGTTTTAGTTCGCTTTTAGATATGTTACGAAAGGGATTTCCAATAGGTGACTTATTCTATAAGAAGACGGATCTTCCCGTGCTCCTCGAACCTCGCAGTTTTAGAGAACTATCGCGAAATTTGTTTGTTTGTTTTTTCTGAAGGCGAAAAAATGGCCGTAATTCGTGCGGAAAAAAATTCAAATATTTCGCAGAGCATCACAGTAATGAGTAGTAAAGAGACAAAAAGATATATAATGTATGTATCTATTATATAGGTATAAAAGAAATCTATACATGAAAAATCCGTAGGGTCAATTCAGTCCGATCGTTCGAACTTTGTTAATTGTTGAAGATGGAAATGTATCAACGACTAGAAAGAAATCTGCGGATTATTAAATAATAATTGGACATATACTTGCCATGCAAGCTGAGAATATGAGAGTGTAGCGGTTTTTCTTTTGAATTGAACAAATTGAATTTCAACGAAACAACAATTTTATATATATATCGCCAAACTTCTATTGATCAATGTAAAATCTTTGTTTCGAGACAAATGACGTGTAATTAAATTAACCCTCATCATACACACTAGGTATTTTTAAAGTTTCATCAAAATCAGGTTTAATCGCTGTATCGATTATGATCATACGATGACGAATCCATTTTCCTTCATAAATTCAAGGCATGGTGAACTTGATTATGAGAGTTGATTGATTTTGGCTGGAATAGTTCACAATCTGAGATCATGTATGATCCTAATGTGTACTGTAAGGGTTAATTATTTCGTTAACACATAGAGTATATTTTAAGCATCTATTGGCGGAAATCATGCGTCTTATCGACCGTAGTCACTGACACAATTTCGTACTACTATTATTAATATTATCGAACACGTAGCAAACAAAATTAAATAACATTATTTTGCGCTAAAAAGATAGATAATTGTAATTATGAGAACAGACAAATCGAAGCGAAAGTTACATATATTTTTTTAATTGAGAAGAAATTGTTGAACCGTGTGAAGCTTTTCGCTAATTCACTTATTGTTTTTCTAATTATTTCAATGTATCGTTCTATATATCCTGCGACACACTCGATTCCGTAAATATCTACACCAGGGAAAATTGCAATTCGAATGATAAATCATCGAGGATTCCTTCATTTTTCACCCCATTTCTCTCTTCGCACAAAAATCATTAATGGGAGAAATTTTTATTTTCTATTCTTTCCGGTGAAGTAATATTGATCCTTGGTACCCAACGCACACATACTTGTTTTTCATATAAAAAACATAAAGCTCAAAGTAAAACTTATGAGAATAAAAGCTATTATCATTAGGGGCTTCTGTACCAAGCTAGTGAAACAACAAGACACAATAATTCGACAAATTTGATTTATCAAAAGTCCAGGAGGAAAGAAGAAAACGAAAAAAATAACACGCATATCGTTGAATATATTTATGTGACCAAAGTTCAAAAATTATGCTTCAGAGCGGAAATTCTCGTTGATCTGACTAAAAAAAAAACAAAAAGAAATACTTATGTGTATATATTATAGAAATCAGGTAATTTGATCATTATTTCTGGATAGTAAATGGAACGTATTATTTTCACGTTCCGGATGTCAAATAAGAAAAGATATGACAAATACGCTTTCGTTGTTTGTGACTAAAACATGCATCGATTGAAAAATTTTATCTCCCAACCGACGACCATACTTGTCGTATAGATTTTGTACATTTTTATTAAGATTATAATGTAAATACTATACAACATATATATAATGATTCTCGTATATATATACGGCTATTTATGCTTAATCAATTGATAGTACGTAAAACAATACACGGATTCATAACTATGTTTGAGAAAGGGCAAATAACCGTTGGTTGTTTTATATGAAAAGAAGTTGAATAAATTGTAAGTTTTACGATACGACAAGAGTAGGATATGCACGTTTCGTCGCAATTGATAGTTCTAATTCTTTAGAAAAAAAACAAAATCTTTATTTGTCGATTTATTAATTTTCTTTATACTATCGACTGTCTTCTCAACAAATGAATTATTAGCCTATTACCAGTACAGCAGAAAAAAGGATTCCGTTGAAGCTGAAACGTGAACCGTTCATTTTTGTCCATATACACTCGTTCTGACTTTAGTGCATACCTCTGTATCGCCACCGATGCATGTCAACCACTTATAATTTTTCTTTTCGCTTATTGCAAACAACTATGCTGGTTTTCGAACTGTTTTATTTTATTTACTTGTTCGAATAATTGTTCATCGAACAAGGCCTACATTGGCAAAAATAAGTAAACGCAGTATTGAGTGAAGACGCCGCTCTACAACTATCACCCCTCGCTTTCTCTCTCTCTGTCTCTCTTAATAAGAAATCATAAAGTCGCCAAGTATCTTGACAACTTTGCAATTTATAACAAATTTGTCTAACGGATAATTTCGTGGAGCAATTTTATTAACAATCGAATTCAACGAATGATTTTTTTGTTAAAGCCACAACGAGGAATGTTACAATACTATAAAACCAAAAATACTCCCATAGTTTGGATGCTTCAAGTAGAACATTGTTGTCTTATGAAAACCAAGCACAAAATATTTTTGCAATAATTTTATGAAAATGATAAAAGTACGTGATTTTATAAAAAATTTAAAATCACAATAATCATAAAAATTTTCTAACTGAAGAAGTACTTCTTTACGAAAAACTACCAAGAAAAGGTTGTTCGTGATATACGAAAAATTTGATTTTGAGTCTTATAAAAATTTTTTTTATCAATTTTTCACTTCAAACGGTGGTAGCACTGAAACGGTTGCTCCGAGCTAATTGTTCATAAGGACTTTTTTCGTAGAGAAATCAATTTTTCATAAAAAAATATTCTTGTGGTTTTTGTGTAATTTTTTCCTGAAGAGTTATGATACGATGATCAGAGGTCTCGGTAGTATTTTTTTTAGGAGAAAGAAGGAGAAAACAATATCGTTTTTTGCCCACACACCCTAAGATACAAATATATTTTTTTTTGCCTTCTGAAACAAGGGAGGGTAAGTATTTTACATACGCATAATTTTTTCATCAATTCGAATGCTCGAAAAAAAATGTCAACGTTGACTCCGGTGATTATTTTTCGATTTCCCTGAAAGTTTATGAAAAATTGTAAATTTCTATTAAAATATATAAATAGATTGGCACTGCATGCCAGCTTACATTCCAGAGCCCTGATGCTTTTCCGTTCTTGAGAATTGTAATTTGTCGGCCCACTCTGATCGAGGTCTCGATTTTTTTTTGTATTCGCCTCCCCTTTGCTACACCTGATTTTTCAAGAGACAAAAAACAAGACTTTGTTTTACTGCATCCCATTTTTTCTAAACATGTGGAAAAACTCCAATAACAAATGGCTATTTTTGTTATAGCATTGATAGTGCTCAAATAATCGAAGCCTCGATTCAGAAGTACAGTATAAAGTATTCATTTAGTGGCAAATAATGAAAAAATAATGGCTTTATCAAGACGTCCAAAAATGTACGAGCGTTCGTATCTATAGAAATAAATATAAATGAAAAATTAGCAACTAATCGAAAGGGATCTAGATTTTGGAATGTAAACTTGGTCATTACTGCCTCATAATAATGTACATATGCATACACAAATTGAAAAACAAAAATTGAGGGAATCTACAATTTTTAACGTGGTGTAAATTATAATAAAAATGTTACAAATATAGAAAAAAACGAGCATTTTTTCTGGTTGTTCAATTTTATTTGAACTTTAAAATACAAACGTTGTTTATTTCGTCAAGAAGATCGTCAACTGGATCTGTAGAAAAAACGAGCTCGTAGATACCCTTTTCTTTACTGTCATCGATTATGCTAGTTAATACAATTTTCGCTTGGTTGAGATCAAAGTAACAATGTTGCGGGCCGATCTTCCACTTTTCAAAGCTTCGATAAGCTTCGACACCCTTTTTTAAGACGTTCAATCTTTCCGTAACTATGAACGATAAAAATTTGTAAAATTGTCGATAATTCATGCCGTAAGATGAGCCAAGCATCAGTTGACAATGATTTTCCCAATCGTCCATTTCTCGACAATCTGCAACTTCTCTCATCACCGCTGACAGCTCGTTTCTCATCGATTGCCACGAATTCCATACGTTGCAGCCATTTATCCAGTTGTGATTTACCGAGATCGTATCTTCCTGTTAAAAAATTTCAAATATTTTCATTCAGTATAGAGTCAGACAGCCTTTTTCCAAATTCATTCCTCAGCGAAGCGATTCCTCCAAACACGGTAGGAGGATTTTTTCTCCAAGCAGTTCGACAGAGTTTTTTGTTGTTTTCTTTTTATTTTTTAATTTTTTTAATTTCATGTCTGTCATTTTAGATCCGCTATTTTGAATTTTGAAAATCGAATGCCGGATTCGTGATCAGCAACCCCGAAAACTCATAAGTACAAAGTTTTAGAAAAATTAATAAGTATTGGGAATTTCACCTTTGCCATATTCGATCCACTATTTAAAATTTGAAAAATCTGACTTAATATTCGTGATGAGTGACTATAAAACCCCTAGATACTCCTTTTCAGTGAGGTAATTTTTCCTGGGACCGTAGCGGTCCCACTCTGTGACTGAAAAAGTTGAATCATACGAAAATGAAATATTACCAAATTCCAAACTTGATGATGCCATCCGGAAGGTACAAAAATAATTTCCCCCTCATTTTGTATGATTTCGAAGCTCTTCGAAGTGTTTTCATTGAAATTCTGATACTTTAGAGAATTTTCTAATAATGCGTCGGTCGATGCGTCGAAACACAATTGTCCATGAGAATCTCGTAGAGTATTTTCTTCACCAGGAGGAAAAAGAAGCCACTTCTTTTTACCAACGATATTTGCTGACCAGCTGTACGAAGTAAAAACGTCTGCGTGGAATGGTGTCCTAAACATTACTTCGTTAGCTCCAAGTTATGACTATTTACCTGTTGCACTAAAACAAATGGAGATTTCATTTCAACGATACCATGTGCCTTTTGGTCCCATGTAAACGAACATGTAGTCGTCCTTCAATTCCGGATGGGCGATATAATATTCGTTCAGCCAATCTGATGCAAAAAACTTTGGCACGCTATACAAAAAAAGATTTTTGTATTCCTTGACGCAGTGCCAATCCTTCAAATATAAAACATCCATGTCAGAAGGATAATTTTTCTCCCTGTATTCGATCCAATAATCGATATAGTTTTTTATTGTCATGTCATTCTTCAACTGGCAATTGTAGTATTGTTTGTTGCAATCTGCAACGGGTGCTTTGCAATTTCCTATAAACATATCATCGGCATCGCAGTTATAATTCCATTTCATTTCTATCTATAATCAAATATAGCAACAACAAACATTTTTTTAGTCTCATTTTTTATTAGTCACGTTTTACGATTTATCATTGTTTTTTTTTATTTTTAAAAATTTATTTTTCTATTCGGATACTTTCTTTCGCTCTGATTTTTCATCCTTATCTTCATTTTTAATTCAGGGGTATTTCATTTTCGTTGAAACGTTTGTATTGTAAAATATGAACAAAGATTATTAATTTAGTCGGTTTTCAAGTGGACCGTTACTTCATTGTTATTGTGTACTTTTTCATAAACTTGGTAAGAAGTGTTCATTCGTTATATGGAAAGATAAATGATTCCTTACGCATGGTCCCTATACCCCTGTGTTTTTTTTTATATCTATAAACACACGTTTATCCAACTGACCAATAAGACAAAACCCTTCAAAATTTGACATGCGTGTCAGTAGATTACCTATTGAAACTCTGTTTTTCAAGATTTAAAAAAAAAATCATTTCGTGTATGAACTACGTTAAAGCACTATGTAAAAATCGGGTGTCACAAAAAATATGGTTCTACTGTTCTATGCATACTCTTGGAATCAGTAATTTTTTTTGTCGTTTGCAATTAAGAAATAAAAAATTAGTCGCTCATACCGAAGAGATCTGAGAGGATTTTGAAATTTGGCGCCCCATTCGCATTCCAGTCCCGTCTGCATCGCCATTCCTGAGTTATGGCTGATTGAAATACACAAGGTTTGTTTTCCAGTAGAAAATTGGTAAAGAATTCGTCATATGACATTAAACAGCTCGCATTAATTTCTGGATCCACATTTCTCGGATCATTAGAGAGTGGGATATTATTATTTTCAATTTCTATTACATCAGCCATGATTTATTTTGTCGCTGAGAACCGGGGGAACTATAGAAAAAAGAAGTAGACACGCGTACTATCCTAAAAAACACGTCCGCAGAAGCTTGAAATAAATGGAAGCAAGGCGTTGCGATCGTAAACGTCCGTGTTATACAAACTGACAATTTTCGTCTCGTGACACGTTTTATTTAGTTTGTTTCTGGGTCATTAGTAAAATATACAATTTTATTTTCGATTATTGAACTACACGACTATATACAGAACTATAAATGAAACCGCGTCAACCGCGTCTCAGTTCTTTGGCGCCGACAACACTCTTTGCACGAGCGCCACCATTTAGAGTCAATAATTTTAGCTATACCTGAAAATACTATCCGTTTACCGCCTGCTTATTTCTTGTCGTCCATCGGTTGCCATCGGTCAAGACAAGACTTCATTGCTTCAAACCATCAATATTCATACATATATCCTTGTCGCATAACCTTTCCATGCTATCAATTCTTAATTTGACGTATACGTATAGATTCATATTTATAAGTAATAAGAGAGATTAAGGAAAATAAATCGTGAATCCACAAAGGTTGATATTTTTTAGATAAATTCAACGAGACAATGGCTTTGGCGAAACAAAATGTTAAAAAGTTGAAGTGGGCGTTGGATTTTTCACACAAGTGCGTATGACAAAGTGGATTAGTATACCGAAATAACAACCAAAGCGAGTTTTTTTTTTTTTTTTTATTATTTCAATGATTCGTGTTATTAATAAGATGAATCATTCAAGGATCAAACAGGACAAAGAAATACCATCACCACCGGGATATACACCATCTGCTGCACTTTTACAAAACACAGAGATGCAGCGGGATAACGATTCTAATCATTTAATAATTAAAAAATCATGGGACTTGGCACTTGGTCCATTAAAGCAAGTTCCCATGAATTTGTTCATCATGTTTATGGCTGGAAATTCCATATCAATTTTTCCTATTATGATGGTTGGAATGCTAATAACCAGGCCAGTAAAGGCTCTCTTTTCTCTCCAACAAAGTAAGCAAATTTTTTTCGTTATCTTTTGTAAATTCATTGTATTCAATTTTATTGCTTTTTCAAATATCACACTTTTGAAGTACTCGCTTTGAGATTTTATCCTATTCAGAATATCTATATTTCAAGATATGTTTGTCCTTCTGTTTCCATGGTACATTACTGTGACTCGTGATTGAATTTAAAATTTACTTGTTCAATAGTTTTGATAGTTATTCGAAAATTTAAATTAAATCGATTAGTTTTATTTGTGTCATGACACTATTTTGAAGTTTCATATTAAAAGCAATCTTACTCAGTTTTCGCATAAAATTTTTTAAGCATCAATTGTTCTTGCATTCTCATGTGACAACACATGCAAAAACATTGATATTTTGGTGGAGCAATAGAGTACTAGAAGAAAAAGTCTGGATAAAAATTTAGCTCTATTATACATTAAAAAAACAATCTTTCATTTTCTCATAGTGAAATGAAACTGTAATTTTTCTCTTTTTTGTAATTGTTTGACTCATCTTAGTAGTGTGAAATACAATGAAGGATGGAATTGGAAAATTTTGATATTGATGACTATGACCAATCAATTGAAGTTATACTCTGACACAAAACGTCAATAAACCAACATTTAAATGTTTCAGCTTTCAAAGTGATCGAGGGTACTCACGTATTTGGCCAAAAGTTTGTATTTTTCCTCGGGCAATTGGTCAACATAGCGCTTGCTCTATACAAATGTCAATCAATGGGATTGCTGCCCACACACGCTTCAGACTGGCTAGCATTTGTAGAACCTCAAGCTAGAATAGAATATTCGGGCGGAGGTCTTGTTTATATCTAGTTCATGAGCCTAGAGAGGGATTAATGGTATGAAGGGTGGAATACCTTTGTGTTAAGAAACACTTTAACAGATGAAAGAGACGGGTTTGGTGAATAAAAACAATGTAAAGTTTGCAGGAAGTTTATATTTAAAGAAGCAAAATATCAACAAAAATATATGTAACAGTAAAACAAATGATTATTTACAATTTCTTTTACATTTTATTTTATCTTCTCTCCCTGTTTGGCTTATCCCCAAAGCCCTCTACTTCTTTTTATATTCATCCGTAAAATCTTTTAGCCTTTCTAATAGTTTAGAAGGTTCGTCCACTCGCGGTACCTGTTGGTCATATTCATGGATGTCAATTAACATATTCATTGACTTGCAACTTATAAATAGCATCAAAATATTCTTTCAGGCATTCTAAGAAAAGAAGGCTGAGATGAATGACGTATTTTAGTTTTTATTAACTCAAGCGGTTAATTCAATCAGAAAAAGTTGCCTCGAAAATATATGTTGACAAATCATTGAGCCATCACAACAAATTACCTCATAATGTTGACTTATATAAATTCCTGCATAGATACCAATTCCAAGGGTTATCTGCAACAACATTTTCACTATATTAATTTGAAATTTATGAAAAAAAAATTGTGACTTGACGAAGAGGCAAAAAGATCATTTTTTTTGTTAACTAAAGTTATTCTTTTCTGTTCATGTTAAGTTCTGATATTAGGATAAGTCTTGGACCATCAACACAAGTTTTTCGTTTGATTATTAGGATCAAAGTATTTTTAAAAATATAATTCATTCAAAGGGAAAATTCAAAAGTTCTTCTGGTGATGTCCTCATTGATACATTCATAATTGAAATGGTAAACTATACGTACTACATAACTGCACTTTGGTAAATCACCAAAATGGTCTTGACTTTTCAATTTTTAATAATATTGGAGATTCAGTTTTGTTCAGGCCAGTTATAAATACTGTGATCCTAAGTCTTTGGCAGTAGCAAATAACTCTGTTTTTTATTTTTCTCACAACAGCAAGATTTTACATGAGCAATGGGGATTAGATTTGGTCTTCATTAATCGTAAAATATCAACAAGAGCACCCGAGAAAATATTTAAAGTATTCAATATTTAATAAGTGATATTCTTGGTACTCGATCGAACGTCGCACTTGACAAAAAGTGACAGTGTAACGCACGTCATTTCTTTTTCGAGTTGCAGCTCAAGGCGAAAGCAATGACTTTTTTGAGGGTTTAAAAATGGTCCAAGTATTTAGACTTGAGTAAAAGATTTGGGTACCCACCAAAAATTTAAACATCTTGCAATGGAAGAAGTGCGTATTTGTTGAATTTTCAAAGTTCTCGTTTTCTCAATGAAATTCTTTGTTTCATATAAAATTGGAAACGGTTATGAATACCGTCTGTCAGCGAATGATTTTGTTGTGCTCTACTATTCTTTTTTTTCTCCGATTCAGTTGGACTCCCTGACTCTCCGTGTTCTTCGAACCCAACACAATCATCGGTGCTTTTCTATCCTCTTCTTCTCCTCATCAGCTACTATTTTCCACGGGGGCATGCGCCCAATTTTTTTCTATCCTTCTCGATCCAGGGAATATGTCACCTTGCTACCAACCTCCAAAATCTAACCAACGCAGTAGCGCAGTACCTCCATAAACTTGGCCGAATGATTTGCGCTTTTCTAATTTTTTATTAATCATATCTTTAAGTGGTCGTTTAGTAGTCATCAGTACTGTAATTAAAAAGTTTAGTAGTAATTAATTATTTTATAATCGCATAAACAAAATTTGGGTGCAAGTTAGCCGAAATTTTTTTATTTTTTGTTCAAATCGATTAAATCAATGCCTAAATCAATAGAGAATCGTTGAGTGGTCACGAATAATCGAGTTGAATCGTTTAGTAGTCATTAGATTATTGAAAAACTCGAAAAATTTATTTCCCAATCACCGGCTACGTCTAGCCTATTGAAGTAGTTATTACCCAACCGATTATATTCTAATAAGTCTCAATCGAAAGAGAATTGTAAAGTGGTAATTAGTAGTATGCTTGAAATCTTTAGTAGTAATTAATTACTTCATAATCGAATAAACAAAATTAAACAAAACTTGGGTGCAAGTTAGCCGAAATTTTTTTATTTTTTGTTCAAATCGATTAAATCAATGTCTAAATTAATAGAGAATCGTTGAGTGGTCACGAATAATCGAGTTGAATCGTTTAGTAGTCATTAGATTATTAAAAAACTTGAAAAATTTATTTCCCAATCACCGGCTACGTCTAGCCTATTGAAGTAGGTATCATCCAACCGATTGTATTCTAATAAATCTCAATCGAAAGAGAATTGTCAAGTGGTAATTAGTAGTATGCTTGAAATGTTTAGTAGTAATTAATTACTTCATAATCGAATAAACAAAATTAAACAAAATTTGGGTGCAAGTTAGCCGAAATTTTTTTATTTTTTGTTCAAATCGATTATAATCAATGGCTAAATTGATAGAAAATCGTTCAGTGGTCATGAATAATCAAGTTTTATCGTTGAGTAGTCATTGAATTATTTGATAATTTGAAAAAACTAGAGACCAGTTGGCAGGGACAAAGTCGACCAGTCGGTGGGATTTAGCCGGGCAAATAAGTTTTTAATTAACCAATCGCATTCTAATTAATTTTAAACTAAAGATAATCTTTAGGTGGTGATTAGTGGCATAATTTAAATATTTAGTGGTCACTCCTCATTCTTAATTAAATAAATAGAATTAAAGCAAAGTTGGCCGAACAATTTTCATTTTCCATTCAATCATTTAAACCTGAAGCTAAATCGATGTAGAATCGTTAGGTGGTCACAAATAATTGCGTTGTAATGTTTAGTAGTCAATAGATTATTTAATAACTGCGAAAAACTATTTGTGACCAGTCGGCGGAGTTTAGCCAGTCATACACATTGTTTCATCCCAACGTGGCGACTTTTGATGGAACACGTGGTTACGACAGTTCCTTTCTGGGACGTCCAAGCTCTTTGAATCCCGGTGACTTTACACTGTTCGTTAGTTAAGAAAAATATTTTAAGCACGGATAATATGTTTGTTGGGGTGAATAAAAAAGTGAAATAATAAGATTCGCGTTATTTACAGGTGAAACAGTGAAGTGACTCATATTAAGATTCAGAACGCTGATGATTATTTTACGATCTTTATTATGGAGGTGAAAAATTTGCCACACTCTCGGAGCTCGCCCAGTTTTACATGGAAAATGGTAGACAATTGAGAGAATAAAAAAACGGTCAAGTTATTGAATTAAAGTATCCTCTTGATTGTGCGGATCCAACAACCGAAAGGTGGTGCCATGGACATTCATCCGCCTAAGAAGCCGAAAGTTTGATGTTCGAGCGAGGAAAAAACGGATCGTTTCTCGTGCGAATCGAAGAGCTAACCAGGAGACGTTGTTTTATCGGTCAGGACTGATGATCTTGTTACTCATGTTATATGATCTCAAGTTCGAAAGCATTCTATCGCTGTTTTGAATATTTCATAAACGACGATTTCCTCAATTGACCATCTCATCGCACGTGGGAAGATCAGTAAGTTCAGCATCTGAAATACGGCGTTGGTGGGGGTGAGATATTTGATAGTTTGAGCGATCTGATAGAGCACTACAAAAACCAATGTACAATGGCTACAAATTTTGAAAGAAGGTTTGTTCTTTTTATTTCTCCTTCAATTCATTATTTTTGTTGAGTCAAAATTCTAAACGTTTATTTGCAACGAAAATAGCAAAAATTCAATGATTTTTGGGGTTTGAAATTTTTTTTCAGGTTGGGCAGCTCTCTTGACTGTTTTCATGTGAGAAGACCAATTCCTGTGAACTCAACATTTGAGATATTTGAGCAACAAAGGAACAGAAGTGAACCAATCTGTGCCAATAGTATTGGCGATAAGCACTGCGAATAAAAATTGTTTGGAAAGTTTTCTGCTATAACCCTTTGATACGCTGGTAAATCTTTAGCTATTTTGAGAAAACCAGAATTTTACGATCATCGGAAAGAGGAAAGATGCGCTCGCCAATTTGACACAATCGATCAGCGGCATCCGTACGTCAAAATTATCTGCAAATCTAGCGATTGGCTAGTCGATGGTGACGTCGAAGTACTCGAGAAAATCAAATGGCACGATGAAGTTGACGAGTACAGACTCACTCCCAACGAAATACGTTAAATGCGATTGAAATTCAAGGAAATGAAAGCCGACGCGGTCTTTGCCTTCCAGCTTAGAAATCCTATTCATAATGAACACGTTTTGCTGATGAACGCAAGTAAATTATTTTGTAACGTTGCTACAAGCATTTCAATTATATTCCATAACTGCACAATTGAACGAGAATCTGAAAAATTTTAACTTTCAAATCTATCGATCATTTTCGTTTTTCACAAAATGTTTTTCGACAGTCCATAAAGAGAGAAAAAAAGAATTTTTAAACAAGAATTGTACTCAAAAGAATCTTTGATTTTGATATTTTATTCAACATTTTTCTCGGAACGCTGCAGCTCGTATAGAACAAAAATTATTACCATTAATAAATGTGTGAATATTCATTACATTATTTTTTGTTCCGTCACTATTTTCATTATTAAGGATACTCGAGAACGTTTGCTGAGCGATCGTGGCTTCAAAAACCCAATTTTGCTTTTGCATCCACTCGGTGGTTGAACAAAAGACGACGACTTGCCTCTGCTGACGAAAATTCGTCAACACAATAAAGCTGTTCTCGAAGAAAGAATATTGGACGCCAAATCAACACTTTTGGCCATTTTTACAAGTCCAATAATGTACGCGGGTCTTGTGGAGGTAAAATTGAAAAAAAAAACCATTCCATGTTCATCTGATGGATAAAAAATGAAGAAAATATATCGAAATTGTAGTAAAAAAATCAAAAGAATATCAAATTTCAATTAAATACAGATTTTTCACCTCTATTCGCAGGTTCAATGGCACGCGAAAGTTCGAATGAACGCAGGAGCACATTTTTTCATCGAGATTCGGCTGGAATTTCTCATCCCGATAATAATATGACACCCGATGGAAATCTGTACGATCCGTCGCACACTGCAAGAGTATTGTCAATGGCTCGTGGAATTTAAACACTAGAAATAATTCCATTCAAAGTAGCATCCTATGACACAAAAAACAAGCGAATATCGTTTTTCGGGCTCGAGCGTCGGCGAGATTTTGATTTCATATCTGGCACGAGGATGTGCGGTGAGTTTGAACTTTTGGAAATCAACTAGATAAGCAGACAAAAACGAAAAATGAGAAGAATTGTTCGAAATATCAAAACATTCTTAAAGAGCGGATACAATCAATCATATTTATTGTTTGCATTAAAATGTCTAAAAAATAAAACATTTTTTAGGTTTGGCAAGGTCCGGCGAAGTTCCTCCGGACGGTTTTGTGGCTCCCAAAGCTTGGCAGGTCCTTGCAGAATATTACCAGAATGTGGACAAAAATTGACGCAGGAGAAGAAAAAATGATTTATTGAATTGTATAAAAACGAGGAAGCAACGAGTGGCTGCTTCGTCGAATATGTTTATCACGCAATCAACTATTTTACATTCTTCTAACCCATATTTTATTCTTATCGTTATTACATGTGCAAAATGTTATTAATGATGTTTAATGATGATTAATGATGTTATGATAAAAATTTTATCATATTCATATGTTATTTATGATTTTTGCAAATACTCTAGCACGTGACTAATGTATCTTGTACAAAGATAGCTTAATTCTCATATATGCACATACTCAAATCAAAGTATTAGAAAAAGTATAAATGTACTGTGTAGAAATATGTCTATCTCTTATAATATTAAACCAAACTTACATACACGATTCGCTTAGCCTTTACGTTTATCATTTGTGGAGGTCAACCACGAGTGTAAATTTTACTGACATCTTGAAAAAATGATGCACTGAGTTTTTGCAGTAAAAACTCCTGGGGCATTTTTATTCAGAGCCACCGTTGTTGAGATAAATCAATCTAAAGACTTTTATAAATAACTTTCCTAGGTGATATCACGAATTAAGAATGAAAAGTAATGAAATAATTGATATAACATCAAAGGATGACAACTTGGAAGGGTGAGAATCGTTATTACGTGAATCTTGAAAAGGAAAATACTCTTTTCCTTCATTCATTCTTTTCTTTAAAAAATTAGGAAAAAAATGTAAACTTGTTTGATATTTAAAATATTTTTATTATCGTATTAAAGTTACATTACATTGAAAAAAGAATTGGATAAAAACCCTTTTTTACACAGTTACTGTAGAAAGTATTCGTCTTCAAAGTTTCGAGTGCGACCAGGATCGAAATTTTGGCGAATATTATTTCACAGTAATTTTTCGAGCTATTCCATATATTCTTTCTTGTGAATTCGCTCAGGCTTTATTTTGTACCACGAAGAAAACATTGAATGCTTTATAAATTTTTTTTCACCGATATTCAATAATGTCTACTAACCGCACACAAATTTTGTACCTGCGATTGTGTGAAAGAAAAAACAAAATAATTTGTATTTTTTAAATCCAAATATTTTTCGAATATCATTTCAAGCAAAAATCAACTTCAGTATATACATATATACATACATATATATTCAGTATTGTTATAAAGATGGTGTTTTCTCTCTAAAGATTCATACAATTCGTAAGAAATCTATACCTTTACAAATTCCAATTTGAATTGAAGTGAATCTCAAGTTCTCATGTCGATTTAGGTTATAACGTTTGAAGCGTGGTCATATCAATAGATCCTCGTAAACAATGAAAAAAAGTGTTTCACGATGATTTTTTTTTTCATTTGCTTTTTAAACTGTTTGGAAAAATTTTTCCAATAAGCAAATTATATGCTTACACTTCTTTCGAAATTCGAACGAGGTTTTCGCTACGAACCTCGTTTTATGTTTTTTTCTTTTTTTTTTTTAACCATTTACAGCACGAATAAAACTAGTACAAATTTAATTATCGTACATTATCAACGCAGTCGCTAAATTTACCTCGGCGCTCGAGTCACAGAGATCAGGACGTGATAGCATTACCAGTATAACTTGAATTTTACTAGAATCATCTTGCTATAGTTCTGTATATTCTGATCTGAAGAATTTTGCATATGCACAATATATGTGCACTCATTCGATCGCGGAAATAAGGGAATTGACATAGATTGACTATAAAAAAAAACTCGCTGAAAGGATGCCTTTGATAGAATGATACCGGAAAGATAAAAGTATCGTAAAAAAGCTCTTTCAAAAATGAGGCAGCGTTCGTTGCAGTACGACAGCGAATATCAATATAAGTGCTTGGAACTCTAGAAGTTATCTTCGTTTGAACTGCAATTGCATTGCTTTTTCAGAGTTGTCGTCAATGGAGCGATGTATCCTGAGGGGGACGGTCACGTCCAGATAAAGAAAGAGTAAAACGTACAGCATAAGAAACCAGCTCCCCGTGCCTTCCTACAGATTCCATGTTTTAATAAGAACACTGTATAACAGAAGAAAAAATATTTAAGAGGAAAATACGAAAATCACCAATATTTTATGTTTTG
Organism: Venturia canescens; assembly: GCF_019457755.1. NCBI lineage: Eukaryota > Metazoa > Arthropoda > Insecta > Hymenoptera > Ichneumonidae > Venturia > Venturia canescens. The sequence continues at coordinate 9,707,023 of NC_057425.1, forward strand.
AGACAATTTTTTAATTTTTTTTCCCCTACTTTTTCGTAATTAACAAAAACTGCCAACTGTGAAACATCTATTTTTCAAAGACGGCAGTTGTAGAGATTTTTCAAGGATATACAGTTGTGGAGATTGAGTTTATTCAAACAAATGCAAAATAATGTGGAAAAATGAGCAAAAATTTACCGTATATTTCGAGAACATCGAATTTGAGAGCTCTTTAAACAGAATCTATATTTTTTTGACATTTAAAAAACTACGACGCAGCACAATATTAGCAAGCATTTAAAGACGATTTGAATTTAACAAAACTGTAATTTTTTTTCTATCAAAACTCACCTTAAATAGATTGCTGTTAATGCTGTTTTATGTAAACAGCTAGATGCGGTTCAATTTCTTCATTCATTTTGGAGTTTGTTATTTCTTTAGCGAGATCGTTAAATTGTTGCCACGTCCCACTCGCACGTCGACAATGTGCAACGAAGTGGTTAGAAGAAAATGATACTACTGCGATTAGCCTGAAAAGGAGTATTTATCGATTAGCAACAAATAATAAATACATATTCAATTTTGGATTACAAATTTTTAAAGATTCAAGTTCTAGATTGCAACTGTGTTTTATGGTAATTTTTTTCCTTTCAAATGAAAATCGTAGTCTTATATTTTGTCACGATATCGACACACCTACAATTGGTAATAATAGGATCTTATATATAATTTATTTTTTTTTTTACATCGAAAGACAAATGAACTAACCTATATATAACTCGTAATTCGTTTGAGATTCGAAGAGATAGGGTTGTTGGAACGTTCGCTAACTTGCACCGCAGCCCTTCCTTGGAAACGCCCGAAGCTGTGATCCTACGAATGTCCATGTCAATCAGTAAATGAAAATTCAGCTTGTTATGTAAAGTCGCCCCTCCTTCGCATCTCTTGCAATGGACATTGTAAATCTCCGGAAAAAAATCTAATGCATCCTGCAGATTTGCGATGTTGTTTCTAATTTTTCGATGATTCGGAGACAGAAATGGCAATGAAGAAGTTTGAACACCGCATTTGGAGCAATCCTCTTCCACGTACACACTCGGACATGTCTCGAGAGTTTTTTTCACGAGATTTGAGATGCTGTCTGTAGCATCCATGGAATACGAAAGGATTCGTCTTTCTGTAGTAATTTCGGACTTGCACGAGTATCCCAATAGATCCAGAAGCACTCCTCTGTCTTTAAGAACTTCCTTCGTGACTCCTGTGATCATTAGCTTCTGGGCAAACCTCAATATTTCGTTCGTACAAGTTTCAATCATAGCTGCGTAGTTGCAGTCATCCAGAGCACCAATCATGAGAGCATGCACGAGCGAATCGAAAGCACATGTTGATTTTATGAAAACTTCTTTACTTTTGATGGTCAATGGTGTTTTACTCAGCGAGCCGTTCGGTAACAGAACGGGTTTTCTCGTCGTAGAAGTAAGAAGATTCATTTGCCGAATTTCCGGATACGGCTTGAAATATTTGCTTGATTCAGATTTCGATTGTATTTCGTTGGTGCAATAATTCAGATCGACTTGAGGTGTTTGACCATGATCGTTTGCTTGCGGAATGGAATCAGTTTCCAACAATGAGTCTTCTATCGTAGTTTTCGATGCGCTTACGATGTCACACGTCTTGTCCATAGAATTTATTTCATCGTGCGATATTTCTGATTCCGGATTTCTGCAGTATGAATGATCAGAAAGTTCCCCATTGTACATCGATGTGTTGTAATTTGATGTTAATTCTGCTGGAGGATTGATGTCACTGTTTTCAAGTACAGAGAGAATTTGAGAAATCTCCAATATTGGTAATTCTGAAGACTCTGTACAGTCGTCAACTGAATCCTCACTCGAAATATGATTGTCAACATTTTCATTCGAGGCTTTTGCTCGCCAGTTTTCTTGGGCCATCAAGTCCGGATCGATCGTGTTCAAAATCATTCTTTTTTCTTTTTTTCGTTGATTGTAAGTCGATTCAGCGCTATTAGTATTTCCCACATTAATCATCTTCTGTAATTGTAAATTAGCTGAAAGATGCTGTTTTTGATCAAAGTGAATAAGCTTCGAAGAGAAGAGCAGAGTTTCGCCGATGATGTCTCGAAGATGAATTTTGATAAATTTATCGGCTCGAATCGGTAAAGATGTATTTTTAAAAACTCTTGTTTTGACATCGTTGAAATGCCCTTCTGCATACGCTGAGCTGGCTCGTCCAACGTTGTTCGGGATAGCCGCATTTGACCATACTGGAAATTCTTTTGCCAATAAAAATAGTTGATCAATGAAATCGGGTAAGTAAAATGGGTTCAGATTCTTCCCCTCACGAGTTATGATTTTTGCGCGTTCCAAATGCTGCGTCAACCATTCCACGAGAGTATTCGATTCATTGACGTGGTCTGGATCGTCGATTTTTTCACTTGGACCGGAACCATCAGAAAACGTGCTTTCGATTTCCTCGTCTCCGTTTTGCATTTCAGCGACTTCAAAGTCAACCGCGATTTTACGATCAGCAATGAACGTTTCCAATGTTTCTCTGGCGTTTTTAGTGTTTTCTATGCTGTCAATATCGATTTCAGAATCTTCATATGGCTGGAGACCTACTACACATGTGAGATAAAAAACCTGTCCAAATTCAGCAATCGACTGTGCCTCAATCATGAGGGAAACACAGCGAACAAAAAACTCTTTGATACACCTTTGCCGGAGTGATTGGAAACATTTCCAACGACAAACCATGTGAATCAAGTGTGCAACGTCGATTCTGATAAACGTTACTATTTTGATGAAGTGAGGTTGGTTGGGATTAGCAGCCATTGTGAACAACACTTCAACATATACCTTTATCGAGATATTATTATACACGTGACACAAGGCAGCAATCAGAGCTCGGGAGTAATCTGTAATTGTTTCATTCGGTACAGGGGCACCTCTACGATTCCACTGCAGCAGCCAGTAAATTATGATGTCTGTTTCATGCGTTTCGGACAACATCTGATGGACAGCCAATGTCGTATTTTCAAAATTTATGACTATCGAATATAGAAATATATGCCCGCTGAACTGATCATCAGAACGTAACAATTTTTTTACAATGCCTCCCGTTGCATCTAGAATGATTGTAGCTTTTTTTCGGTTCAAACGACAAAACTTTTTGTATGCATGCATTTGGGCAGGCGAGCTGTAAAAAACGTAAAAGGGTTTCGAACCGGTATTGTGTATGAGCCCTTTGAATTCTTCTGTTAGAGATAAATCTTCGATTGTCCGTACAAGATCTCTTCCATCTTCTGGCTTCACATTGAGCTCGGCGTTGATTCTATCCTTATTCGCGTTTCTCAGAGTACTTTGTTTCGGGAGGATCGGAGGTTCAGGGTCACCCTCGTTCATGAGTAGGCGTGCTTGTTTATTTTGCCATCTTTTGCAGCCTTCTGCTTTTAATTCCTGTTGCACTTCTCTTCTCCGTTTTCCATTCAATGGTCTTTTTTTATTTTCGTGAATTTTTCCGCGAGTGTCATGAGTTTCTACACAAAGTGTTAGACCATCTTGAGCAGAACGTTTTTCGCCCGTTAAAGTGATGGTATTACCACATCTTTTACTTAGGCACGATCCAGGTATCGATATTGTAAAGGTACTTTCGTCGGAAGACAAGGAAACGTCTGCTCGTTTAAACGAGAAAGCACATGGAATCTTGAGCTGCTGCCACAGAGCTGTACTTATTGTATTCGACCATACCCACGGGGTTAAAATATATTTGGCTTGGCCCTTGTACTGAACTTTCCCATGTGGCTTAATTGCATCCCAATCTTCCTCATTTAGATATAGATCAAATTTTTTGAATGATGCTGAACAAGTATTATTCAAGTCAACTGAATCTTCTTCGCGATCTGATTCTGATTCAACAATTTTTTTCGAATCATTTTTGACGACGATGATGCCCATTATTTCTCTCGCCGTACTCAAAATTTCTCGTCGGTCTTCTCGAACGGCCGTGTAAACTTCATGGGGAGTCCATACACCTTTGAGTTCTGCACTCATATCCTTCCATACTTGCGAAGTATATTTTGGGAGCTGGTCGGTTGTAAAATATTGGATGAAATTTTTAACCACGTTTATAGCATCGTCTTTAGCAACTTTCGGAGGGCGAGGCATGATTTCCCTGCGACAATAAAAATAGAGGTGATAACAAATTTTTCGTTCAAACGAATAAATCAGATGTTAATGTTGTCGAAAATAATCCGATCTACGGCAATTTTCTCTATTTTGTTTTGTTTTGAAGTGTTTATAGAGTAATCATTTGATTTCAATTTTGACAATTATGTTGTGGAAATTATAGAATTTCAAATTCGTGGAAATCTGTTCAACACGATTTACGCCTTAACACAGAGAGTAATCATTTCATTTCGGATGGGCCTCATTGAAAAATGTATTGATTTACACATCAATGTACCCCAAAAAGCCCCTTTTATTTTCATTTACGGTTTCGCTGTCGTGAGCTTATTCTAAGTTTCTAGTAAAATATTTAATCTGTTGTTTTCAATACATACTTTACGTCAATGGCAAGAAGGTTCGATCAATTTTAAAACATCAGTGTCGAGGTATATATATATATATATCGTTGATACGACATTTATGAGCCGCGTCTAGAGGTAGTGATCCATAATCGTTCCATAATCTGTAACAATTTTCGAAACATTACCAATATTATTAATTACCTTACGAATGAACAAACTCATTTCTCAACACATGAAACTGAAAAGTCAAAAAGTTCAACGTTTAAGTTGCATATGTAATTACAATGATATTCATTTCTTCTCTTTACGAAACTGCAAAATTTATAATTACATCATAGGAAAAAATCGTAACAGTTACACTTAGGAATTGTAACCCTTGCAAGTGCTTCCCTCGAACAAAAAGTTATAATTTCCTAAAAATTGTCATAAACTTTTTCAACGAAAAAAATTGCATTAGTTTTTAGTTGGTGGTCATAAAGCTTCATTTTATTGCGTTGGTTATACTTTTCAAATCTTTAATGAATTTTCAAGTACATGATGTTTATTTATCGTTTGTGGTATGAACTGATTTTTCGTGTAGAATACATATTTAAAATAAGAGCTTTTATAAACTAAGATAAATTTGAATATAGAATTGAAATTTTATCAGTATGACCATTTGGAACGTATGTGTAAAATATCTCTAACCAGTTGCAGTGATTTCGTTTTCAAATAGTCAATTATGAGCAATCGCAGAAGCAGTACTTTTTTCAGCTGGCAGGCTATAAACTTTAATGACTTAGAATTTTGCCATACGATTTGCAAAATGCTGTTTAAGTATTTGAAATGAAAACGATCATGAATAGCAAATAATAATTATTTTTAAAATCATTTTTTGAGAAGTGGGAATGCGACCCAATGTTGTTATACTAATTTTGAAAAATATTCAATATACTTGAAGATCAGCAAAAATATTTTAATGACACAATGATAATTGGTTAATTTGTTCAACTAAAATTACCTCAAGTCAATGTTGTTAGATTGCAAAGCGTTTTCTTGATAACTTTTAATCGTCACCACAGTTGAGACACTCAACGGACCTGACTTTGAACAAATGCGTCAAGGTGTTTTGACCTCCATGTGAAATAATACCTGAGAAAGAAAATAGATTGCAGTTCAAGTGAGACAAGCTTTCATTAGGCAACATTGATAAGTTAGTTTTTTCTATTATGTCCTTGCATATTCAAAGCGAAAAATGTCAGATTTCAAAGCTGCTTGATAAAACACTCTGTAATTGGTTGGGGCTGGAATGTGCTGTAAGCTCAATTCTAAAAAGTGACGTTAATTTGTTAAACTGAAATATCAGATACCTCAAATCAATGGTACGAATCGTTTTCTTGATAACAACTTTTAATCGTCACCATAGTTGAGACACGCATCGGACTTAACATTGCAAAAAGATGTCAAGATGTTTTGACCTTCATGTGAAAAAAAACCTTGAGAATGAAAATAGATTCCAATTCAAGAGAGACAAGCTTTCATTAGGCAATATCGATAAGTTAGTTTTTTCAATTATGTTCTTGCATATGTAAAACGAATAATGGCAGATTGCAATTGTTGTGGCTGGGATGTGCTGCAAGCTCAATTTTGGAAAATGACGTGAAATCGTTTTAATATCCATGAAGCAACACAAATCTTCCAAGAAAAGAATGAATAATTGAATATCAAAAATTATATCTGAATAAAATTGAACAAATTTATGACGTCATATAGATTTTACAATTTTATGTATTTCAATCACGCATACCTCAAAAAACTAATGCCAGATGCCGAATTGGTGATCAACTCACAACTGTTGCTACATTTCGATTGTTCATCAGACTCAATCCGAAGTAACAATGTGAAATTGTTTTTTAACATCCGTGTGAAAACATGTGTCTTGAAAAAAAAAAAAAATTTCAAGTAATTCACAAGGGTTATACACTTTGAATAATAATTATCCACGAAATGAACGAAAATTTAGTTGATTGTAAGTGTAAGGAATCAAAACACAACAGTTATGACTCTATTGTTCATAAATGTCTCTACTACTGATTCGCGCTGCAACCGAGTCAATACATTGTAAGGAGTCGAAAGCGCGGGAGCGTTGTGCCTTTATTGTTTATCAATGTCTCTACTGCTGGTTCACGCTGTGGCCACGTTTGTTTTGGTGGCTATACCTTTTTTTTTTATTTCTATTCTTAATACACTACTACACAAACGAACGTTATAAAAGTATTTTATTTTTTTCATCAAAATGAGAATATTTATTAATGAAAAGACAAATTACGAAAATTCGAATACTTGCTCAAAAAACTCTGAGCATTTTTTTTCATGAAGCAAACATAACACCTTGCAACACGCGTGAAATTTCAATGCATGCAACCGGTATGATGGAGATGTGAGACAAAATGTTCTATATATTTTTTTATTTTCCAAAAAAAAAAACAGAAAAATCCACTAGTGTGCTTATCTTTAAAATTGCTCATATTTGATTAATAAGCAAGCTAAAGCTAAAATTTTGTGCTAGCTCGTGTAACTTTTGCACATTATCTTGAAATAACGCTTAGCTTCCATAAAAATCACTCTCATCTAGGTAAACGTGAGTTATTGAAAAAATAGGATTAAATAATAACGAAAACTATTAGATATCTCGCCAGAGCAGATTGAAAAAGCTGAAAAAAGTGACATGCGCTCTACTGTTTATAAGTCTATAGAAGGTCTATAGTCACAATTTATACATTCTATTGTGCATTAAAACAAGCATCAGTTAAATGCCGCGATGCTGAATTATACGTACATTATTCACCAAAATATTTGACTTTGGTGTTATAATAAAATAATTCCAGACCATAATACGCATCATTCATAAGTAATTCTGAAATTTAACTGCCTCTAATGGATTTGAGCATCCAAGAGATATCAGTTATATCATTCGTTCTTTTTTAAAACGGCATATTATCTTTATTCAAAATTACACTTCATCGTTAATCCCAATTCTACCATATTGAAAACTTATTTGTTCATAACAAAAATGATGATATAATTTAAAAAATAAATAAGTAGTATGCATTTCAATGGAGCATTATTCCTTAAAGATGACCATTATTAATCAGCAAGTTCATGAAATAATTATTCTTACCTTTGTATCTAACATGGGTATGATATTTTAAATCCCACTGATTCCATTCGGCATAACTGGTCTTCATGTGTGATTTTGGATTTGTTGAGCCCATTGTTGATTCCATGCACTGTAACTTTTCATTCATATTTGACAATATCGATCCAGTTTTTTCAGTAGGTGTAAATGGATGATCTGAAAAATAATTTCAAAAGAGTCACCATTAACAAATTGGAATATTTATTGAAATCCAGTAATAGCGTCAATCACAGATCTTCAAAGGATTTTATTCAGAAAAATTTCCTATTTCACGCTACACCAGTGAATCATAAAGATAGAAACATTAAATTCATATTGAATTTTATCATCAAAATCGACCTTAACTAACGAGTGATATACATATTTGTTTTTCATTACTTTTTTGTAACCTTAATGAGAAAGCAGAGATTTCAATTAGAAACTACTTCGAATTATGAAGTATATATTTGAAATGTATTTTTTAACTTATCTAAAGATTCACAATCAGTTACAAAGTGCATCAATTATGAAATAACTTAATGAGATCGAATTATTGTAAATTTTGAGGTTAGGATTCGCTCGCTGTAAATACTCACCAGAATTGTCAGAGAATGGACCCCTTGATCGGAGAAATCTTCAAATTAACCTGTGTAACAAAAGATGAATAAAAAGTGAGAGCCGCTGTGTTTACATCTTTTCCTTTACGAGGGTTTTTTATAATTTTTCATTCTAATTGGGTATTTGTCGCAATTAATTACTAAAGATTCATACTGTGTAACGTAAAAGTATTCGATTGCAAAAGACTACAAGAAAATTTTTTTATTAAACATTAGCTAACGACTATTTCATATAACTGATAAAGTTCATTCTGAAATTGATACCACAAGTAGAGGAAAAGTCGAATATAATTAGTATATTCGTATGCATGAATAGAATTTAAGTTACGAAGTCGATTCTTTTTATGAAAAAATCCCAGAATCAAATTTGTTATTTTAGTCTTTGCATTCAATAAGTATAACGTAGCTATATTTATCGGTATATTAATTCCTATGCTTAATAATGTCAACAAAATGACGACGATGCTCCATTTATATTTTCGGAGTATGTATGTGGTTTGAAAATTGTGTTTTTCAATAACCCTTTCACTCACCGCAAAGGTGAAAATAATAGAATAATCAACGTAATTCTCTAAAAATATATATTTTTTAACTTGGTTATTACCTTTCGCTTCCAAACACTTCTTTAATTTCTTCAATATGCTCCGAGCTCACCATACCGCATGCTGTTCACCTGCTCACTCTGCATCTTCTCTCCTTTCCTTCTTTGCGGCTTCAATGGAGATGGCCGGTCTCACCTGGCCTCTGGATTCCGTATCGGCCAATGGGAGGCTTAGAATCCAGACCATCCAGACGTACTCTGCTATTATCGACTGGCTAGATATATAGCTGACTGTCCAAAAATAGTTCTTTAAAGTTATTTGATAATTTAATGACTACTAAACGATACAACTTGATTATTCGCGACCACTGAACGATTCTCTATTGATTTAGCCATTGATTTAATCGATTTGAACAAAGAATAGAAAAATTTCGGCTAACTTGCACCCACAATTTGTTTATTCGATTATGAAGTAATTAATTACCACTAAACATTTCAAGCATACTACTAATTACCACTTTACAATTCTCTTTCGATTGAGACTTATTAGAATATAATCGGTTGGGTAATAACTACTTCAATAGGCTAGACGTAGCCGGTGATTGGGAAATAAATTTTTCAAGTTTTTTAATAATCTAATGACTACTAAACGATTCAACTCGATTATTCGTGACCACTCAACGATTCTCTATTAATTTAGACATTGATTTAATCGATTTGAACAAAAAATAAAAAAATTTCGGCTAACTTGCACCCAAGTTTTGTTTAATTTTGTTTATTCGATTATGAAGTAATTAATTACTACTAAATATTTCAAGCATACTACTAGTTACCACTTTACAATTCTCTTTCCATTGAGACTTATTAGAATACAATCGGCTGGATGATAACTACTTCAATAGGCTAGACGTAGCCGGTGATTGGGAAATAAATTTTTCGAGTTTTTCAATAATCTAATGACTACTAAACGATTCAACTCGATTATTCGTGACCACTCAACGATTCTCTATTGATTTAGGCATTGATTTAATCGATTTGAACAAAAAATAAAAAAATTTCGGCTAACTTGCACCCAAATTTTGTTTATTCGATTATAAAATAATTAATTACTACTAAACTTTTTAATTACAGTACTGATGACTACTGAACGACCACTTAAAGATATGATTAATAAAAAATTAGAAAAGCGCAAGTCGTTCGGCCAAGTTTATGGAGGTCATTCAACGCCGCAGTTTGGCCGAAGTGTTCCAGTCATCCAATCAGTGCGTCGAACTAGCTGAATTCAAAAAGAAGAGAACTAAACGAACGTTAGAGTTCTTATATTCTTTGTATTCATTAGCGGATACATCGTTGGTTGGAGGGATTGGGATTGGGAGAGAGCAGGAGAGAGTGACGAGACGAAGCATTCATTCTTCCCCTTCCCTTCTGTAATCTCTAGCCGTAGCATCTGCGGGTTTTGCGAATAGGCAGCAGTTCAAGCATTGAACACGCGTGTTATTCTGTACATTGTTGATTATAAATACAATCTCGGATGATTAATTCCAGGTGCACTGATTTCAGATTAAATTATAATATTCGATCAAAATAAAACTGGCTTCTGACAAAGTGCTGGCTGGCTGATCAAATAATCAAATAAATTGATTTTTTTAAGGTTATCCTTTACATGAAAGAATGGTCCGACACAATAACCAGCTACCGGATAACCTTCCACAATTGCAAAATCTTATAAAACGTGATCCGGAGTCTTACAAAGAAGAGGTACTTGAATGAGAATAAATAATGAAAAAACAAACCCTATTTTATTCTCTTGACACGCCTAACTCTTTCGATTTCAGTTCCAGCAACAATATCGTCACTACAAGTCTACCTTGGAAGTTTTTCGTCTTACCCCGGACAAATTCAACAAGAGTCTCGATGAATTATCCATTTTTTTGGCCCAAGTAAGGATTTAATACCGATTTTATTTTACATTTACTCATCCTCATCAGTTCTATGAACATTTTTTAATAATTTATAAAGTGCAACTCGTTACTGTATCTAACAATAAGAACACATTTTACAATCCATCTTTTTGTTTTATTAGCCATTTTACAAAATGATCAAAAAATTTTTCATTCTTAGTTATCAATCAATTTTTTTTGTTCATATATTGAAATATTAACAGGAAATAACCATTTGCATAGTAGTTCTTGAAAATTATTGACAAATATAGCGTCGAAGTATATTCTACAAGCAACGGTCAAGAAATTCAGCTTGAGTTTTTTTTTTATCGAACCAACTTTTTTATATAAATTATGAAGTTTTACAATCGGTGATCAATGTTTTATCAAGTTGTTGAAGATAGAAAAAACTATCAGTATATAAAGTCCGCAGGATTACATGCTACAGTATGATACCAGCAAATTCCTATTTTTTTGAAACATGTTTGTCACTGTGAAATACATCACTTCATCTCTAATGTTAGGGTATAAAACAGAATAACTTCAGTTTTTTTCTATAAATGCATAAAAAAAACTCTGATAACATAATCTTCATTATCTCAATGACCAATAGAATGACTAATCTTTTTCTTAGTTTTAAAGAATCACAAGTTTCCTAATTGCAATAAAAACCAAAAACTTTTGCTGTGCTTCTCACCGCACAATTTTCATTCGTCAGATCTATATCTTATGCTATGATTAACACTTATAGGTGTATATACCTCTTCAATCAATCTTTGTTTGCTGTAAACTTGGAATTCATAAGAACATTCCTAACAGAAGTCTATTTTTCATTAAAGTGCTTCTCTCCAAATTTTGACAGCTTGTCCTATTTCATTCGTACAACATTAACACTTGAGCCTAACAATAATACGCTTCTGCTTTCAAATTGTACTCTTCATGGTACGGTATGTTCTAGGTACAAAAAACAGTGTAAAATTTTGATGTTAATATAAGGTTATTTATAGAGCAGAACATGAGATTATGAGATTCTAATCCATTACGCAAAGATTCTTCAGCCGCAGATAATTTATCATGGTAGAGAATTATTACCTGGGAAAGTTCTGTTATGGAGAAAGTATGTGGTAGAGATGCGTTCTGATAGTCGGTCACTTTTTTTGAGCTTGATAGATTTTTCTCATTTCCGGGTATTTTTTCTCTAGGAATCGGGCAGGTAGAGACTTTTCAGGTTGGCCTTTAGGTTGGCTCATAATAACACAAAATAAAAAAAATTATTTCAATTTGAAAGATTCGCGCAATCATAAAAACACCTCCTCGATGGCAACGTGCAAGCATAGAGATGTGGGATAAAAAAAAACAGAGCTTCGAATAAAAGAGTCTTCTAAAGATACTTTTTGTAGAGAAATAAACTACCAAAGAAACAGAGCGGTAGCTGATTGTCTCATTTAATATTGAGAAGAGTAAAGGCGATTTCAATGAAATGACAACAAGTAGAGACGATGAAAATTTTTTGAGAATATTTCAAATCAAAGTATTCTATAAAATTGCTCTCATTAACTTAATATATTGCAAGTATTAGAGATGGAGCAACACAAGTAAGTGATTTTAGGGGTTGCCCGCGACAGAAAGAACGTGTATTCTTCAAATTTCATTCGTCATAGCCTAGTGCCGGACACAACTTTGCCTATTTCCCTCCATAGTCAGGTCGATAATATCGTCGAGTCTTTCTAATGAAAATATTTAAAAAATGAATATAACGCCAAAGGTTTTGATACGAGACGAATTTTCGTTTCTCTTGCAGGTGTAAGAATTGACGTCTCTCAAATCGGGAATCCTCGTACCTATAGCTTTAACGATTGACGCTTTGTGGAGGAAAGAAAGCAAACGAGAAAAAGTTGTATCGGTGCAATCGTTGGTAATCGAGCAAGAAGATTCATTATGGAGGGAGAGTGTGTATCGTTGTTGAAAAAGGAGATATTGTGCAGAGACAATATACTGAGAAAATTGTACTCCCTCATCGGGAGAGTCGACGAACCATTGCCAGAGAATTTGTATCTCTACGGTGACGTGGCTACCGGCAAATCATTCATAATCAAGAAAATGTTGAACTACATTGAACCGAACAATCACAGTATCATTAACTGCGTAGAACATCCGAACGGTCGCCGCATGTACGAATATATACTGTCGGACTTGGCGTCTGCGAAGCTCTCCTCTTTGGACTCGTACAAATCTAATTACAAATGCGATAACTTTATGGGTTTTCTGTCCGAGTTGAAGCACATTGCATCCGAGGATGAACGGCCAATATTCATTGTGTTCGATAAGTGTGAAAGAATGCGCGACATGGATGTCAATCTTTTGCCAGGTTTTTTACGATTGCGCGAATTGTCAGGTGTGAACGTTTGCTCGATTTTCATCAGTGAGATACTATGGGAAAAGTATGATTTTCAAATGGCCATTGTGGATATGATTAAGATCAATTTTCCACAATATACCCGCGAGGAGCTCGAACAATTATTGTACCTTGACAAGCCCGACAATTATGGGGAAGCGTTGTATAAAAATTATTTGAATCTGTTCCTCTCGGTGTTCTTTCGATTTTGTCGAGACCTGAACGAATTACGTTATATGGCGAGGATAAGCTTCGCCAATTATGTCGAACCGATCGAAAATGGTAGTTGCAATGAAAACGATGTCAGGGCACTGTGGAAGAATATTTCCAATATTCTAAAAGCGAATCTCGAGGTTATCTATCTGCGTGTGTCGAGCGATGATTTCGTTCACCGCACGCAATTGTCGCAAGAAATAGAATCGACCACGAAGTTGGCGCTCAGCTTCGAACTACCTTTTTACGGTAAATATCTCTTGATCGCTGCTTATCTGGCGTCTTACAATCCAGCTAAGGAGGACAAGCGCTTGTTTGTCAAACAAAGTGAAAAAATAAAAAAACGCAAAACAGCCAGTAAAAAAGATCCGGCTCTGTATACACGTACGGGTCCAAAGAATTTTCCTTTAGATCGCATGCTCGCTATTTTTTGCGCCATACTCGACGAAAACGTTGATTTGAACGCAAATTTACTCGCTCAAATACCGACGATGTGCCAGCTCGGATTATTGGTCAATGTAGCTGACAATAATCTGGACGAACCGAAGTACAAGTGTTGCGTTAGTTTCGACTTCATAAGCGTTATCTCCAAAACGGTCGGCTTCAACATTAAGAATTATTTGTACGATTATATGCACTAATTACCGGCATAGCCGTTGTCACTCATTTATTCATTTTAATATAATAAAATACTCAACTATTTTCTAATCACTAAAAATTTCATCAAAACCCATGTTCCAATCTAACACTCGTGTACGTTTCATATCGATTTCTCGTACACTGTCGAAAGCTCTGAATCCTGAGCATTTTGTAATTTTTTTTATTCAAAGGTGGCCCACTGCTACGCCGAGGAACTCGTCACGTATCCGCAGGAAATCGTTGATATTCTTCAGGAGCACAACACGATTCTTGACAATGAAATGCGAATGGTAAGTTAAAAAATTCGTCCTTTTTTTCAATGTTGCTCGAAAATAAATGTATGAAAAAATAATGAAGTGTTTGATTTTTCAGACTCTTTGCCGGACTTTGATACTACTGAGAAATAAAGGACTGCTTGAACCAACGGTTCTCCTGAGTCTATTTTTCCAACTTTTGCGATGTCAAGACAAGGCGCTTCGTCAATTCCTACAAACCCATATAATAACGGACATAAAGAACGTAAACGCAAAACATAAAAACGCAAGAGTCAACACGTCCTTGCAAAATTTTATGTTCACGATGTTGAAAGATTCAAACTCGCGAGCTGCAAAAATGTCGGCCGACATAATGATCGAATTGTACAACAAGAATGTGTGGAACGATGCAAAAACGGTGAACGTGATAGCGAGCGGGTGTTTTTCTAAAATCACCAAAGTCATGGTAGCGAGCTTGAAATTTTTCCTTGGCACGGATCCCGAAGAGAAGGGTAGCGATGACTCGGACAGCGACGACGAGCCGAACGTTAAAGAAGTCGCAATGGCGAACCGAGTCAACAAGAAGACGAAGAAACGTGAGAAACAATTGAAAAAAGTAAAGCAGTTGTTCGCGAAGGCAAAAAATAAAAAATCGAAAGCGCCGGTATTCAATTTCTCGGCGTTACATCTCATTCACGATCCTCAAGGTTTCGCTGAAAAATTGTTCAAACAATTGGAAAAGAACAACGACCGTTTCGAAATAAAATTGATGTCGCTCGACGTGATATCACGTCTCATCGGGCTTCACAACCTGTTTTTGTTCAACTTTTATCCTTACATACAACGTTTTTTGCAACCGCATCAGCGAGAAGTTACAAAATTATTGCAATTCGTAGCCCAGTCATCACACGAGCTCGTACCACCGGAAATCCTTGAGCCGGTTCTCAAAACGCTTGTCAACAATTTCGTAACCGAGAGAAACTCCGCGGATGTAATGGCGATCGGTTTGAACGCGGTGCGCGAAATTGCGTCGAGATGTCCGCTCGTTATGAACGAAGATCTCCTGAGGGATTTGGCTCAGTACAAAAATTATCGAGAACGCAGTGTCATGATGGCGGCTAGATCCTTAATTTCGTTATTCAGAAATACGATGCCGGCTCTGCTACACAAAAAAGATCGCGGCAGACCTACCGAGACGACCGCTGCATTGAAACCCTTGAAATACGGTGAATTTCCAGCCAAAGATTTCGTCCCCGGTGCTGATGTCCTGCTGGACGATGATGGACGCAAACAGGGAGTTGAAATTGATAGCGAGGACAGTGAAGACTGTGACGAGTGGGTTGATATTGAACACAGCAGCGGGGAAGAAGTCGAGGACAGCGATGCTGAGGACGAGGGTGAAGATGAGAGCGAAGAGAGTGAGGAAGCTGACAGCGAATCTGAAGAAATGAGTGAAGCAAATGAGCAATCTTCGAAAAAGCGCAAACTCGAGGATGGCGAGGAAGATTCGAATCCCCGGAAAATACTGAAAACCGCCGAGGGCGGAAACAAACGTATGAAAAAAACTAAGCGAACGAAATTGGACAGGAAGCGAGAAAAGTTGGAGAGACTGAAGAAGATGAAAACAGAAAAAAGGGTGGAAATGACTGCGGAGAAAGAAGGAAAAGCTTCGCAAATATCTGTGGAACGCTTGCTGACCGATGAAGATTTCAAGCGAATTGATATGGCTTTGGTAAAACAACAAATTACTCATGCCAGAAAAGGAGGCGCGAAGAGAAATGATGCGGAAAATTCGCGAGGTGAGCTTGTCAAACTGGGTGATATTGAAAATATATACAAGAAACGAAAGCACGACAAGCAAGCTCGTATGGATAGTGTAAAGGTAAGACTTTAATCGTTGACAGAATTTTTCTTCATTTTTTGAATTAAAGTGAAAAGTCATTGAGTTAATCGTCCCAAAATTGACGATTAATCGTCACGATGGACAACTGGGTCAATAAATAATCATAACTAAGACCTTCGAGGGTTAATATTTCTACTGAGAACACATTACATGAAAATCAATTGATTATTATTTCGAATCGTACTAAAAATCCATTCATCAGAATTTGAACTAGATCTTCGCTCCACAAGTTCAAAATTTGTTGTCGGAGTAGATCTTCTATTGAAAATGCTGAATAAATATTGAATTCGAGTGGAAAATTTGAGAAAAAAACTGGATTACCTTCAGGTTTTTCATACCCTGAAACATTTCAAAGAATTGTATTCCAACAAGACGCCCTTAATTGATATGGAATCGTTAAGAAATCTTTACCAAGTATATCCGTGGAAAAAAAAATGTTTTTAATGTGCGAGATACAATTACGGTTAATGTTGAATTTCCGAATCAATACTTCTTTACAATGTACTAAAATGGTCGGAAAAGTTTCTGAGGGTGTTACAAGATCGAATATTGTTTTTCTGTAAATTGCCTCGTCCTAGAAATCAAAGGTATTCAAACCTCCACAAGACATTTTACGTAAACAACGCTGTTAAAAATTAATATTAAATTACAGGAGGGGCAAAAAGGGCGGGAGCGATTCGGTTACAAGGACGGTCGTCAGAATCCTCTTTGTAGTAAAACAAATAGGGAGAAAAAGAAGACGAAAGCTTTCCAAATGATTAAGCACAAAATCAAAGGAAAGACAAAGAGATCGTTCAAGGAGAAGCAAATTGCACTGCGCAATCATCTTATCAAGCAAAAGAGAATGAAATAAACTTTTATATAAGAAAGGTTGAATATGGGCATCAAAACCCGAATTATACGATTGTAGAAAAAAGCCCTACAATTTTGTCTATTTGAATATCCCGCACTTCCCATTAAAAATCAATAGTTTATGAATCTGCCTAGTGTGGACGCGACGATCGCACGATTCACCGTTCAACAGCGCACCTAGCGCCGCTGCCGTTTGTTTGCCTAACTAGCAAACTCAATACACACGCGTGAAACGCGGCGTTGACGACGCTCGGGGTGACGGGTGTACACACTGTAAACGAGTGTAGTACCGAATTTTCGTGTTGTTTTCGACGTGACATTAAGCGCGAATTGCAAGATCACAATCATAACAATTGTCTATTATCCGGAATCGAAAGTGCGTGTGTCGAATGAAAATAAAATCGCAAATCCGTCGACTATGTTGATCAAGGAAACTCAACAATGGGACGGCCTCGGTGATTCCAATTTTGAGGCATTTCCAGAGCTCGATTCATTGGGTAAGTCCGTATGAGTAAGCCGTCACTCGAATAACAGTACGCGTATAGCTATAAAAAAATCTCTAAACGTCGCACGGGGCTACGTTTTTCGAAATAACCATTACTCGCATTTGTATCCAATATCGAATCTTCCCACGCTGTGCAATTGGACACGACGTGCCATTAGAATAAACATATTCTTCGATAAGGCGAGGGGGCGTAAGTAGTACACAATCAGTCAGAGATAAACGTTAGATTAAAAAAATGTACGTATGCGGCTTTGAAAAAATTGACGCGCACGTGCTTATTTTTCTCTGCCATACGGTCTCTGTATAATATATGCCTCTATCGTTATTCACCCTGTCTATGATTATACCCTGTCGATTAATCCTCTTTTTCATCTTTCTGGAATCTTCTTTCATGTACATAAAAAAAAAATTTTTTAAATAGTCAATTGTTCGTATTGAATGTAATTATAATTAGCAACATTATTTTTATTTTTCTCTGTTGTTGCGGTTTTATTCTTACAATACCGTTGTATTTTCATTGGCATTGTCACCGGTCACTTTAGTCAACTAAAACGCGATGCAGTGGAATAGTTACTCGAATTTTCAGCGGAAATATATTATTACGGAGTTATGAATGTATACGAAAAAAAAAGAAAAGAGAAAGGAACTTTTGTTAACCCACGCATATACTAGATACAGAGGTGTAAAGAATGAACAGGACGCGTTCAGCAGCAGTGGCAAGGTAAGAGGAAGCTCCCTCTCCTCGTTTTTCTCCACCCGAAGGGATTTGTTGACGTTTTGAAGTTCAATGACCATCCCGTCACGCTGTGCGATGCGAAATCCGATGTTGAAAACACGAGGGTTCAGCGAACTGTGTAAAAAAGTGACTCTGCCGAATGAATTTTTTTCTTTAAATAACCGCAAAAATCAACCACGGTAATAACAATAATAATGAGATGTAGAAAAAATAATTTTTACTTCGTAAATTTAAAATAAGTTCTTATTTTTATTCTTTTTATTTTGATCCCAATAGTAATCAAAAGAATCGTTCATTTTTTAAAACAAAAGTGAAAGATTAATTTTAGAACACAAAAACTTTGACGTCCTTGCATTAAATAATAATGCTATGGTGGATTTCAAAATAAAAATTCCTTTCGTAATTGAAACACGTGATCATTGTGTACAGTCGTAACTGAACACAATACATCGGAAGTTTTTCTTCGAAAAATATTTTCTTTATTTGGAGATACGAAAAATGTTTTCAACTTTTGCATTATCTAGAGACTTGTACCTCGTTTCGGAAAGGAATGATAAAGGTATGTCGATAAAAATTAATGATATATGATAGAACATCGAGCAATTGCCGGAAGCTTTGCATAGCCATTTTCGTTTTTTCCCCAAGACTCTTAAGCACTCGTATTGGAACTTATGTTCGTTGAGATAAGGCATTTTTTTTTATTGCTCTTCAAATGATTAGAGAGCGTAGATGCGTCCAATATTTTTTTTCGACTCAAAATATACAAGCCACATGAAAAAAAACGTCAAGAAACTCGTTCCCGGCTCGCCCGAGTAAGAACTTCTCAACCGGAAAGTTTTTTCTTTTACGTTTTCTACCGTGCATTTCGGGGGCGGGGTGGGGGGCGGCGGATGAATAGAGGGGAGGGGGGAGGAGCCAGCGCTGATTGTGTGATGTGACATGGCTCTAGTCGTCACCCTCATCCTCGTAACCGAACCAAGAGACTTTTCCCGCGTTTCATCTCTGGCTCTTTCCTTATTCCCGCTCATATGATTCAGGATCCCTCTTGATAAATCAACTTCTACGCCGTGTCGAGCGTGTCCTAACCGGTACAGTCAACGCAAAGATTTTCGTTACTGCGGCGTGAAATTTTCGGTGCCGAAGATTTTATTTGCTTTTGAAAGTACGTGAACAAGTAAAAACGTCGTTTATTATTTTTCTATTGAAAATAAAGAATTAATGAAACTGCTTTTTTACTGAATTTTTTAATGCTTGTTCAATGTTTTTTTTAAAAGTAAAACGGTCATGAAGTTTTCGAGTCTTTTATTCGTGCCTTCGCATTTTTTATCGTAATTTTTTTTTGTGTAAATCTTGAAGCAGCTTTATTTTTCTTCGATATAATATGCTATCGCTCGAGACTGCATGACCCGCGCGCCCAATTCTCAAAGCTTCGAGTTACAGTGCCCGCTGTCGAGCTGCCGACGTTGCACCGATAGGCACGATGTTTCGTTTTCTTTTTCTGTCACATGTTTCAATTAATCAATTAAAGTATTATTCAAAGTTGTAATTAACTTCCGGCTGCAGTACACGGGCTCCCTTGTTTTTCGTCGTAGTGTCGTCGTCATGAACGGTTAAAACGTTATAGGTTAGAAACGAGGTCTGTTTGTATATCGATCGGACAACGTCAATCGAAAAAATGCTACCGTTTGAGAAAAATACGTTGAAATGAATAACTCCATGCGTTGTACGAGCCATAAAAAACGATGAAACGAGTAGCCATATTGGAAAATTTTCTGATTAAAGAATAGGTCTAAAAACACGGAACTTTGAGGAAAAGTATGCTGACCATTACGAATGACAAAGAGTATTGATCGTTGAACAACTGTTCGTTAAATAAAAAGAATATTTGTAAGTTTTTGACAGGATTATTTGCAGTGATCGTATCGCACTGATCACGCAAAATGACTCGTGAACCAATCGAAGGATCTTGGGGAGTTCAGGGCAGAAGTGTAGACGGCGCAGCGATAAGCGAAGCAGAAGAAAAAAATGTCCTTTACCGTACCCATCCAACTTTTGATCCCTGTGGATGGAACAGGCGTGTAAACACGCTGCAACGTTTCGTATCTCCCGTATTATGCTGGCGTTCAGAATTGTGGAGTCCAGTCCCGTACGCGCTGTGAACCCGGCCGGACGTATTTTTTTTCTGTTCAAGCGCGCTGTGAGCGAAAATGGTGGTCTCGAGACCGGCCGGCCGGCAAACTAACCTTCGTGCGCGCTCAGTGATTTTATGTACCGATAAATATATTAACGAATAATTAATGCATCAAATAGATCAGCTCAAAACATTTTTTATTTTATTTTCTTGTGTTCTTTTAAATGAGTTTTATTTCATTTGAATTCAACATTAGCAGTCACTTTTCACAGTGTTTTGATCAGATTTCCCGCCATTTTTTTTTAATCTGAACCATAACAACATTCTTTCGCTCATCAAACGACAGTGCAACGATACACCAAAGTTTTTCAAAAATATATATCATTACATTTATGAAGGCCTTACCAAATTGATGTGTTCATAACTGAGCGAGTGCTTTTTCCGTGTTGATTGATTAAAATTCGTTATTATTGCTGCTCACTTCAAAGATGAGAGACAATTCTGAACATTGTATCTTGGACATGATGGATATGACTGATGGGACTTGGCCCTTAGGTAAAAACAAAAAACACTTCCTCAATTCTCGATTCGTTGAATCGGAAGAGCGGTTTTAAATAAAAATAGGAAACCTTCACACTCGGGTTCGACGAGGCTCGCGCTGGCTTTTTTTTCGACAGTCGACATCGAGCCGTCATTACGGCTATTGATGCATAATTTTTTTATAAAAAGGAGCACAGATATGAAATCGACTTGAAAAAGAAAAAGCGGCTGTTCGTTAATCGGGCTTTGACGAATTTTTTATTCTCAGCTCGGAAGTATAATCGAGGTAGGGATTAAAATTTCAGTGAAGTTCCAAAGTGCCTGGACACGAGAGACCCCAAGCTCTTGAGTGGCAGGAAAAAATGGATTATTTCGATGCCACCGAAAATTTCAATGACTACAAATATTTTTTTTTTCCTTCATTTCCTTGGGACCCAACCCAAGTCTCATTTCAATTTGAATGATGCTGAAGTTTGCAACGTTGGGGTCCAACGGAATTAAGCAAAATAATATTGGTAATTGACCAATTTTTTGTTTTACGAATCATTGATGCAGACTGAAAAACTACGAATTGCAAATTAGGCAGGTAACAGAATTGAAG
Source organism: Venturia canescens (assembly GCF_019457755.1). Lineage (NCBI taxonomy): Eukaryota > Metazoa > Arthropoda > Insecta > Hymenoptera > Ichneumonidae > Venturia > Venturia canescens. The sequence goes on from NC_057425.1 coordinate 9,728,572, forward strand.
AATTATACTGGAATTGTTGGAGCGTTTTTTCAGATCATTTCGTTGGAATCCAACGTTGCAAACTTCACTGTCAATTTGATATTTTTTTCTCAAATCCAATCTTTTTACTTCCTTTTTTGATTACTCGATTACAGTGGCGTGGTACGGAGCAAATTGTGCCCGGTACTGTTTTCGAACTCCATTCATTTAGTTTTTGTTTTTATCGATTATCACGTGGTAACGGTTTACAATTTTGTACCTCCGACATTCCGATATACGAAAGATCCTGTTTATGTTCAAATCTCCTAAACTAAATCGATTTTTTGTTTAATTCGATTTAATTTAATAATAGTATAACAAAAAAAATGAACGACTGACATTATATTCCACGATTTCCGGTAGCATACGCGGGCGTTGACGCAACCCCGTTTTCAAAGTGATTGAATTCGTATATCGATCATTCGAGATTGCATACTTTCAAAAATCGGGGTTATGAAACTCGGAAATCTTCGTGTTTTGACACCTCGGACGTCCCGATCGCAGCACCTTTTTATTTCGAGGGCTCCGCGGACATTTTTTTAGTGCGTTTTCATTTTCCCTCGCTTCCCCGCGTCGCAACCAGATCCAAATCTTCCGCTCAGCTATAAATTCTATAAAAAAACGAATAGCAACTCATTCTAGATTATTTTTTTTTTTTTACTAGACGCACGACACGATACAGTGACGGTATACGAGTTCAGGTGTTTTCATTTGTTTGCTCTATATTTACAAGTGCGGAGAAACGAAGGTTCGGAGACACGGTGACGAAACACTGTGTCAATACGAGAGCCGAGCTCGAGGGAAATTATTTAGACTGCGTTCTGAACAAGCACTCGTGTGCCCATTGACTTGTGTTAGGGAATACGCCCGCGTGGCATGTGCTATGGAATAGGCCGGCGGCCTGCATGCATGTGCTGCTTCTGAACGCACACTCACTTTTTTTCAAACTTAAACTCCGTTCCATCCACACATTTTTTATATGGTACAGAATTTTTTTTTTATAAAATGGGACTACTGAAGTATCGATCATAATTAGAGTAACGTCAAAAATGCCTCGCGTCACTTTCAGAAGGAAGCGTCTCTCTAAAAGTAGTTATGACGCTGAAGTTTCCAACGTTGGAGTCCAACGAAATGATTGAAAAAAACTCTCCAATAATTCCAGTAATTCTCCTATTTTGTTCCCTGCCAAATTTGCGATTCGTAGTTTTTCAAGCTGCACCAACGATTCGTGGAATAAAAAATTGGTGAATTAAAAACGTTTTTTTCGTTCATTTCGTTGGAGTCCAACGTTGGAAACTTCAGCGTCGTAAGTAGTTTTAATTACGGAGATAAACAATTATGACGTTCCTGAGTATTCTGAGCGTTAGTAACCAACGAAATATGATTTGTTGCTTTGCCATTGTCCCATGCAATGACGCTGAAGTTTGCAACGTTGGAGTCCAACGATATGATATGAAAAAAAGCCTCCAATAATTCCAGTAATTCTCCAATTTCGTTGCCTGCCGAATTTGCAATTCGTAGTTTTTCAACCCGCACCGATACTTCGTCAAATAAAAAATTGGTCAATTGCAAATGTTTTTTTCCTTCATTTCGTTGGACCCCGACGTTGCAAACTTCAGCGTCGTTTGTCCCAATATTCGTTACTTGTGGCAGAAATTAGTATGATAAATCTTCGGACTTGTTAGCTGTTGATTTCATGTATTATCGCTAGTGATTGAAATAATTAAACATTCGAGCAGGATGGAACCGCGATTTGTGTGCAACTTTAACCCTCGAAAGATTTGAAATACTGACTCGAGTGATTTTTTGCATTTTTCATTTGAATTTTCGTTTGAAAAATAGTAGAGCGATTTGGCGAATTAATTTTTGGCTTTCTATTGAAACCAGCTTTCCATTGGATCAAGGATAGTCGCCGAGTCGTCGGTGGACCTAAAGAAGTTGAGCTGAGAGCCGAAAACTCAACTAGTTCAGATTGATCGAACCACAGTCGCATCGAAAAATAATAAGAGTCCATGATCACTCACTTCTTGGATAGTCAAACATAAGCGACTTGCAAATATTTTTAAAATGAGGGCTCGGAGAGAGCTGGAGATGTAAAAGTAGCGTAAAGTGCCTTAAACTGCTTGCGAATTTTCAGAGAGTGTACTTTCTACGAGTTCGTACTTAGGTATTCTACTGAGCCGCCGCAGTATTACACAGCACGTTATTTCGTTAGACTAATCACTTTTTTCAATTGTACGACCGCTCAAAAATTCCGCAAGCGGTTTATCGAGGCTCCAAGTAACAAATAGTACAACCGTTTCGAGTCTCATTTTTACAAGTACAAATAACTGACGAACTCTGTTTGTTACGATCTGATATTGCTGAAGAGGAGCTTTCATTATTCCCTGATCAGCATTTCCACCGGCGAGATCCTCATTTCTTAATTTCGATTAAATAAAAAAAAAAAACAACACAAACCATGACGTTATTTTGCTCGCTTATTGCTACAAAAGTTCAACTGCTTCGTTTGCAAAAAAAATGAATTCGTTGCAATCCTCTGTCAAAATATCGTATAAGAATTTTCCGCATGAAATCCAATAATGAAAAATCACTTAAAACCCGTAATTTAAAAAATGTCCATCATTTCTCAGGAATCGTCGAATAATTAATTTTTTCTCTCGAAATATCCAAGCACGCGACGGAAACGAATTTGATTATTGAAACAGAATTGTTTATTTATTTTGTCGGTTGAATTCGTAGCTGGTTTCAGAACTGCGCTCGACCATTGAATCCAGCGAGTTTCTAAGAGATTACGTAGAGTCAAAGATAGCATGCATCGAGTTTATCCCGCCTGATGACCAGTGAAGGCAAAAACAGGAGATAGGATTGTCTCGTATACTCGCGCTCACAGGTAGCATCGCCTGAAGCCACGAGGCAGCCAGCCGGCTTCCACAAAGTTCAATGACTCAAAATCTGGCGGCCTTGCGCCTCTACCGTTTCTCATCGATGAGTTGAAGCCGTTCGCGGCAAAATAAATACTGGCCTGCACACCGGGAAATTCAATAAATTTATATCCGAAATATCAATAAAATATGAGGACTGTGACGATAAGAACGAAGTTGATAGAAATAGTTTAATTATGTTGGAAAAAGTTTGAACGATTTGTTGCATGTACGAAAAGGGAACTCACAGTTTTAATAGAAATATTTTTATTTTGCAGATGACTCCTTCCCCGCCGATGACTTTTTGCAAGCTCTGAGCTCTGAACTGGAAATACCGCTTCTCTTAGGGGGCGAAGGATCACCACGGTACGACGAGAGTCCCGATGAAATAATAAAAGGAGCAACGCTCGATTCGTCTTTTACAAACTATTCGTCGATCGACAGATATGAGCCGAACTGCACCGATTTCGATGACGTTTTCAATAACGTTTGCGGAAGTAAGAGATTCCTCGTACGATATTTCGATTCACCTGTTCAAATACCCATTTCAGCAAAATCCCAAGACAAGAAATAATTTGTTTACTCTGTTAATTATTACTCAGGAAAAACGAAAGCGATCGGTATCAAGCATGAGATCAAAACGGAACCGCAAAGTCCCTGCTCGGAATTGCCACCCTCGCCGAGTCCCAGTCATTCCGAATCCAGTGGTTCTGAATGGCAGCAAGAAACATGCAAGACCAACGGCTCTGGATCGATGGTAAACTTGAATCTCCATCGTCGCACTGCTCATCTTGGAATACAAGCGCAGCACTATGTTTCTTCATTTTCATTGTTCGTTTCCTCTCCTTTTTTTCAAAGTTGCTTCTGGATACACCGCCAATTTCCCCACCACAGGACGAATCGCCGCCCATTTCTCCGAAATTAGATAGCGGCGTTACACCCCCGATTCAACAAATTAAGTTATTACCGCTGAACGCGAACGATCATAACACAAAGACGAAATTTGTCCTCGCCAATGGAAATTCTGCTAAACGCATCTGCTTACAACCCAATATCAATAAACCGAAATGCAATAATGGAGGTAGGTGATATCGGTCTTTCAAATTCTGTCCCTAAAAAAAGTCCTTAAAACATTTGACAATTTGAAAATTTCGTGAAAATGAAAATTGCATCTGTTTTCCTTGATTTTGCGACGACTTTTAGAAAGTTCTTACATTATTTTTGAATATTATACTTTGAAGGGGGGAAAAAGGCTATTTGTACCTTTTGAAATTCTGGCTGTAAAAACTCGTTGAAAGACTTCCTTCCTAGAATGCATAGTTGAATTGAAAACACCACGTTCGAATTCAAAACTGCGCTGAACGTAGATGAAATTTCGAAGCTTTTCCAAGAAAAGCAAAATTGACAAAAGCAAAATGACATAAAAAAAAACTTTCTGCTGGCCGCGTATAATTGAAGGTATAAAAACCCCAAAACTGATGTTCACATTTTGTCTTTTTTTCATGGCTTTTACGTCCAAGTGCAGTCTGAATTTTTTTTTCTTATACAATGCTTCGAAATTTTAAGAAATTGTAAACGTTGTGAGCAGAAAAATTCATTTTAGCGTTTTCGTACAGGGTGTTTCGGGTCAGTCGCTCAAGCTGTGAGTTCTGCGCTCGTTCAGTCATTCTAAACTAAAAACTTTAGAGCCATTTAATGTGAGTCAAACCGCTACTCAGTTACAATGCACTCATGGGACGCTAACTATAGCTGTGGCATGCCATAACGGAGCAGCAGTTCGTTAAGTATCGGAGAGTAGTGAGAGATTTTTTGGTTCAGAATCTCGAAACGGTCACATCACGTTCTGCGTACGTCTCGACAACTTGAGCTAGAAAATCCTTTGCCCATTCGGTGTTCGACGAACCGATGCTCAGTTATGGCATGTGAGCTGTCAGCACAAGCCGAGCAGACGAGCGTGCGGTAAGGAAGTAATGGCACGTCCAAGACCAAAATGGCTCAGGACTTTTTTTTGTTGAGAATGGCTGGAAAGTTACGAACTTGAAAACTCGGGTGAGTGACCCGAGATGTTGTATTTAAATAATTTTATGTCACTTCTTTCTCTATTGTTCGATTTAGTATTCCGTAGAATGGTTGGCAAATTTTCATGTCGATACGATTAATTATAGTCGGAAGGGGAAATAGATTTTATAAAGACATCCAGCAGATTTTGAGAATGAAATTCAATTTCGGTATCTGCAGACGGTTAGAAATTCGATATTTCGCATATCCTTAAGTTTTTTCGAAATTCTCTCATACTGGAATTCTCTGAGGCTGATTCCGAAAACCTCGCGGTTCTCGGTAATTGCGGTTTGTTCTGATAAGTAATACTCCAGAATAATCGCATGAAAAAATATTGTTTTAAGGTACGATTGAAAGTGGCCATTCGAAAAATTGAAATCATTGCAGAACAACCGAAAAAGATGATCGTGCTGAGTGCCCAAGATTTTGCCGCTCTGACAAAAAAAGTGAAGCAGAACAACGGCGCGCAACCTCTGAAAATTCAAGCACTGCCGAGGCATCCTCAACAGGTTGAGATACCAAATTCGTTCAATCCCCAAATCAAGGAATCAGCGAAGCTGCCAACGGTAACGATGGCGACGGTCCCGAATACGGTAGAGATAGGTGGTGGCCCTAATCGCGTCAAGGTTTTAGCTGCACCGGCCAACGCACAATTGCGGAGCAATTGTTTGAATAATCCGATGCAAATAACGATCGCATCCGGTGCGTCGAACGAGAACGTCGTTACCAAAGTACCAACAACCGCTCATTGTACACCAGTCATTGTGAAAAAAGAAAGTACGAATCTTCCACCGATATTGATTAAAAATGAAGTGCCCGATTTAATAAATCTCGCTGTACGACAAGAGTGCGAGGTCAAAGCGCTCAAAAGGCAACAGAGGATGATAAAAAATAGAGAATCCGCGTGTCTCTCTCGTAAAAAGAAGAAGGAATATTTGACCTCGCTAGAAAATCAGGTGGCTGAATTGCAGCGAGAAAACAGACAATTGAAAATGGAAAATTCGGCATTGAGACAGAGGCTGTCAGTGGCGGTCGAGTCAGACAATCATAAAACCACTAAAAAGTTTGGCAATATTAATCTCGGCGTTAACAGAAAAAGCACTGCAATTCTCCTCGCTATGATATTCATGGTCTCGTTTCACATAACGAGCTTTGGGTGAGTCTTGTTCTAGTTTTAATTTTACCACTGCCGGACAGTTTTTTTTACAGCTTAACACTGAAAGAAGTTTGATTTTTTAACAACACTTTTATTGAACACAAAATACTAAAACTCGTTAATTGAATAAAAAATTAGTCGATTCAGTCTGTCCATTTCCTAATGCAAGTAAATATTGCTCACATCAAGAAAATATTGTTGAATAAATGAAAGTTTGCTTGAATCAACAAATTTCATTTTGTTCGCTATGATTTGTTGATCCAACAATAAATTTGTTTAATCAACAAACTTCTCCCAGTGTGAGGGTAATATTTTAAGATCGAAGAATCAAAGTAAAATTCTCAATTTTATTAGCCGGGTGAATTGTAAATTCAATCTAAAATATTCCTTGTTCGTTGTGAACAAAATCATAAAAAGGGCCGCAGGGGAATTTCCATTCTAATATTAACTCATTGCCACGACGTGTCTAGGCTCAATATTCCATCAAAATACCTGTGACCTTACACCAACAAAATGTTTATTATAACACTTATGTACACAGAAGTGTATAGATGAGCGCCGTTCCCCCCTCTGCTAACCATGTTGAATTGGTCTTTAAGCGTGTATGCCAATATGGTCTAAGAATAAAAGAAAAATCATCACCAATATTTTCAGATTTCTTACCCAAAAGTTTAAGTCTGTGGGAGCGTCTTGAAAACGCTAAAACGTGATAAATTTTTCGACATTATCCAAATAATCATAGTTCTGACCTAATGCATACTATGATTTTTCAGTGACGTGTTCAACAGGGATAAGCAGCATCTTGAGACAATAACGAGTAACGTTGCAAGAAGCGCTGCGTTATCGAACATTCGGCACGGGAGATCGTTGTTGTGGCAAGAACTGGAGCCAGAATCAGACTCGGAACGTGATGATGACAATATTAACTTGAAAAATAATGGCACCACGGGAACGCAGCATCCGATGTGTCCAGTAGTCTTTATAAATCAAACCGATTCGATGCGCATCGAGAACGATTTACGCCTGTGGATCGTTCAGGATTGCGATCGCGAGGATTCGTCAAATATTCCAGAGCCAGACACAACAGTAAAGTCGGTGAGGGAGTTGCTTTTGCCCAAAGCTTCATCGATGGTACACACAGAAATTAAAAAACGTTTGAAAGTCTATCCGAACGTCGAGGAAAATACAAAATCGAGGGAAAACGTTAGGAGCGTTACGTCGATGAATAGCAACGCGGTTGAAGTATTTTCACCGACTCTTCGTGATCACGGACCCTTGTTCGATGCGCTCAGGCGCAGGGATGACACTTTTTACGTTGTATGGTTCAGCGGGGAACACTTGCTGCTCCCTGCATACAGACACAACAATACAGCCAGACCTCGAATGTCTCTGATGTTTCCAGCAGTCAACAAAAATGGTATATACGTTTTTTAAAATTAATTTTATTAGCTTATCTTGATTTCAATTTCACCCTGTCACGGGAACATCCATGGTACGCTATTACATTCATGATAGCCGCAACCGTCCGCCATTGTTCAGTAAATTGTAAAGAGGAATTTCTTTTTATCTTTCAGAAAGCTTTTCCGCCTCTCTGGACCACATCACGATGATGCAAATTGACTGCGAAGTGACAAATACCGATATCGTGACTATTGAGAAATTTTTAATACCCGAACACTTAAGAGGAACCAAAAAATCATCGACAAATCCTCCTACCAAGAATCATCCCAACGTACCAACCGAGGTCGCGACCAATTACACTTCCAGTTTCGCTAAGCGCAACAAGACTAAAACCTTCCCGTCTAGCAATGACAACGGTACTTATCCGCTCAAGGATAAAGAACTATATCGGAGAAATCAAGTTCCGTATATACTGAAAGATAGGTTTCTTCCGGCATTTAGTTCTGAGACTGATAAATACAGAGCGTACGAATCGAAAAACGGGCGTTACCCCAAATCCCAGGTATTTTTCCCTCAAGCTGATACAATCGGCGCCGCTTCTACTAGGGGGAAGAAATTTCGTAGGAAACGCACACCGACCAATCAATAAATACAATTTTCACGTAAAAACTATCTTCGAACTATCACCGTCACTATCATTACTACTACTATCACTATAATATTATGTGGAACTGCCAAAAATTGTAAGCTAAAAACCGGCTGTGCGAGTTAGTATATTTGATATATCCTCTTTCTCGAGTGCGACTGTAGTCTCGAGATCAGACTATCAGTGGTATTCACAATAAATGCTCCAGCATTACTTGTGTGTGGTTCTAAATGCAAATTAACGTTGAGGGGATAATCTAAAGGGATAACGTTGGTGGATAATCTAAGAACGTGCGGTATTTTTTGTTTTTCGGGTGGACATAATCTCTGTGAGATCGTCGAATTTAAAAAACTGTGTGTTTGAGAATTGCACAAATTCACGAACCTATTTCAGCTCCTTCACATTGCACACGAGTGAATCGATGACCGATTAACGAGAAAAATAAATATATATATTTATTTGAGGCATTCCACGTCATTTCAGCTAGCCCGTGACCTTGGGGGATTTTTTTCGGAAACTTTCTAAAATCGTACCCTATTAAAGGAATATAAATACACCAGCTTTACAGATTTTTATCTCTTTGCATAATAACAATTTGAAAACGACGTTTGAAAGCTGATAACTCCTGAAATAATCGAGGTAGCTTGAGAAGTTGATGGATACATTTTTTAATTTTGAAGCATACAATTTTTTAGCTTTTGTAGAGGAAACGGACTCGGTAGAGTTGCGCAACATGTACACTAATACACATTCTATGTACACAAGTGTACATAGACATGTACACTTCATAAAATCAGTTGGCCCAAGGCTTGCTGAGTCTATATTTTCTTCTGATATTATATCTTTCTTAAAACACGTTTGTTTTTCATTCAAGAAGATTTTCATCACTAAAATTAATAATTGAGAATACACGATGAGATGAAAGGTAGTTTCGCAACTTTTCCGAAATTTTGTTCGGAAACTTTTTGCCAGTAGTATACCTATATACACTGAAAAGCAAAGAAAACGTTCAATCTTTTGTATGCGTGGTTTTATCATAAAATAAGTAAAAATAGTAAAAAATGAATTGATTACTTGTAGTGTGCAAATGGTTGTAATTCAGGTTTGTAAATATATTATTACACGTGTGCGAGCGAATGTTTGGATATTTGTCAGAACGATGATATCTATGAATTTAAAACTGTTAGTATGCAACGGAATTTCTTTTTGTTCTAGTATTGTTCATCATTTGAATAATATTGATGTGAGTTAGAGAATTTAATCATGTTTTTTGTTTCTGGCGTTTTAAAAACCACCGCCATTGATATAATGACGAGAGATTGCCATTCGTTACGATGGCGAATCCAGAAATATCACATCTTCCGTCACATTCCAAGGAATAAAATTCCACGACACCGTGTCGCGTATATGGAATCAAAGACGTTGGGCTTTCTCTCTGCGATTATAACAAAATTATGGCAATATCAGTATTGAGTTCTAACAACACATGATCGAAATTTCGACTTGTACTATAACGATATTGCCTTCGTCAGTTTGAAGGAGGAAAAAAGATCTTTTCGTGATAAGGGATAAAAATTTCTACGCCAAAACGACGAAACTAATGTTAGATATTCTAAAAATACATATTGTTTGACAAATTTTAAGTACATGGAGGTGTGCAATTTTGTGTATATGTACTTGATATATGAATACATCAACTCTTATAAACATAATTTATTAGTTCGTACAATTTTAAAGCTATGTGCACAAGCATTAATATAAATATACAAATGTATTTTTTGTTCTCATAGAAGTTTAAATGAGTCGTAAATAAATTGATTGTTGACTCACTGATTTCGCGATTCATTTATTATTAAACAGGACGATTTTGTTCTCTTTTTCTTCGTCAACGTTGAATCGACGGTTCGACATCGACATGAACGCGACAATTTCTTTGATGAATTGTATGCATTATTTCAATTCATAAATTCGTGAGCTCATTAAGTACTAAATAGCTTTCTCGTAACTCCGCAATTTTCGGGGAGAATAAATAATAGAAAAATATCTATTAAAAATACATTAACGTCTGGCAAGTTTAGTCTTTTCACTGTAGTAAACGTTCTCAATTGTCACTTTAGATCAGGCGTCGAGTTACCGAGATACGATCGTAAATCTGTGATCGTGGACTGTATGAGTTTCGCCTTTATGCAGGGTTTCCCGAGTCTCTGATGAGCCGCGTAACGATGACAACCACCGAACGAGTAATAATAATCACCCCCTGAAATCGGTAAATGAATTAATGAATTGCAATTTCGGAATTGAGAAAATGAGAAAAAAGATTAATACTCGAACTATTTCTAGTTTCAGTTTAACCTGGGGCATTTCTCAAAATTTTTGGGATCATAAACGTGCTGCATACTCAAGATCGGCCAATTTCCCCTGACTTGTAAAGTTGAAGTGGTCGTCATTTGTTCGATTTTATGGAAAAAAATGAAACTCCCATTCACAAATAATGCTCACCTTGAGTTCCTTTGATCCATAAAATATCGATTGGTGGAACAGCCTTCTGGGTCACTGGATCATTCAGAGTTTCCATCAGACTTAATACTTTTTCCTCGTTGACTTCCGATGGTAATGGCCTGATGAGAACTTTCATAGGAACGTCGTACACCTCGGCATCTTGGCTCGAGTGAATGCTCGTGAAAGACTTCGCATCCATTCTACAAACTGATAATTCATTTATTTTTCCAGAAACACAAACCAACATTATAAAATTCATTCGAAAATATTATTGTTGAAGATTACGTAATGAATAATTTGACATGTATACGAGCATGAGATCGTTGATGCATTACTCATTTAGAGAGATTTCGCATATTCGAAGGAATGAAAGATAAGAATAGAAGAAAAACGACCAAAAACTTACGTAGCGTAAAGATTGTAGGCGAACGTTTTAAGTACTGTATTTTCATCTGCAACTTGACTGATGCAACGTGAGCACCGGCAGGGAAACTAGGAATGGCGTTGTCGATGCGTCATTATACGTATCTCAAGAATCCCCCACTGTTTCGTATGATTCAATGACGAAAGGAAAAATAGATTTGGAGTGGGGGAAAGTTGCCCACTTGTATCGTGGGACTGTTCCTTCAACGATTCTCATTTATAACGCGTACGCGTAGAAAGAACTCTACAATAAATTATGCATTGCAATAGAACAATCAATTTCAATGCAGTCGTTAGGAATATAGATAACGAAAGGCTTCGCAATTATTTCCATTTCAATGTGTATTCTTCGGCTGTTTTTCCATAAATACAATAAGATCCTTGGCCAATTGTTTGTAAGTTTCAGCATAGATTGAATTTGGAGCGGATAAAACGATTGGTCGCCCTTTATCCGAACTGTTTGTTATGTCCTCGTGCATCGGTAATCTACTTAGTATAGTGCTTCCTGGAGAGAATATCGTGGATGTAAATGAATTGTGAAACATTTCGAATAAATGTAAATTCGGTCGAGAATTGATTGAAAAACAATACCAATTTCGTCAGCTAAAGACGCAGCTCCTCCACCAAAAAGGGGAACACTGTGATTACATTTTGGACACGATACACTAGTCATGTTCTCAACGATACCGGCAATTGGGATGTTGAGTTTTTGAAACATCTTTGCACCTCTTCGAGCTACTTCAGTCGCAGCTTTCTGAGGTGTTGTCACTAATAAGACACCAGTTATTGGCAAGTTTTGACTCAATGAAAGTAAAGTATCACCAGTTCCGGGCGGTGTGTCAACCACGAGATAATCCAGTGGACTCCAGGCTACCTGACGTAACAGTCTATCGATGGCGCTCATCACCATCAATCCTCGCCAGATTACAGGGGTTTTCTCCTCGATCAAAAATCCCATTGACATACTACGTGCAACAGAATTCTATTGTTATAAATTTTTGTTTGTTTAAACGATATAATATATGTGGTATAGATGTTATTAAATGAAGTTAGCGATCATTTCATTTGATGTTTTGAACTACAATGACTCTTTCTATACGGGCATATATAACACGTATAGACATCACGAGTATATATTACATAAGAACTCATCAAAAAACTTGATAGTGACTTGTATGTATTGCAAATGTGTGAATATTGCAAATAAATGAAATTACATGTGTGTGTATGTGTCTATGTGTAACAGCAAGAGCAAGAATGAAATAAAAACTGAGAGACAGTTTTTGTTCCTATCAGTTGTGAGAGAGATTCGAGTGAAACCAGAGCATGTGGCATTTTTCATGAATAAGTATAAATTGAATTCGTATAATGAGATTTTTCATACATAATTTTTAAATTCTCCTTGATAACCATTCAAATTGGAGTAATTGAATAAATCTTACTGTTTGACTTTTGTGTCAGCCTCAAGCGATCAACAGAATGTTTTAATATCAATATCCCGAACTGTGATAGTATCATTACCAATCATGAATAATGTAATTCTATGAAATAATTCGAAAAAATTTATAGCTTTTTCCAAACTCTTAACTATACAATAAGATTGTTGCCATAAAAAAATATTTTTCTCAAGAAGCAGATACGCATGAAAAACCTTTATGTTGAAAGTCATAAAAATGAATATTTACATTGATTTAAAGTTTCATTGCGAAGAAAAGGCCAATATAGAGTTGGTCATCCATTTATATAAATGTTCTCACCACTTGACTCCATAATTAATCAATGGTTCCATATGATTGTCCTCGGTAAGCATTGGCGATTGATGCAAATTCATCATGAGTGGAATAGTCGGACCAAAAATATCAGCATCCAGAAGACCAATGGCTTTGGAGGGTGCTACAACTTTGAGCGCAGTAGCAACATTTGTAGAAACAGTAGATTTTCCTACACCTCCTTTGCCTGATGCTATCATCAATATTTGCTTAACACCCTGGATAGGCTTTTGTTTAGGGAGACCACGCGACATTAACTCTTTTTTTCTAGTTTCATCATTTTTGTATGTTCTCACTGTAGACATTGATGTAGAGAAGTACTGAAAAAGAATTAAATATTGAATTTTCCATGCATAACCATCCACACGCTCTTGATAGAGAAATTTCTGCTACCACTCAATTCATTTATTCAATGTTGATAATAAATGTGTAGCTACAATGATTTTCCAACTGAAATAGCTTTCTTTCGCAATCATCTAATCTATCACAAAATTGGTTGCTATTTTTCCCACATAATTTTATTGAGACTATGATTGTCCTGTATATGAAAAAATACAGGATGTAAAATAAAGCAATCAATATTTTCCCAAATGTATTCTTTGATAGAATAGTTCGGACAGTGCTTCAATTTTTTTTAGATACTGTGTTCATGTATTTATGATTTTTTTTTAAATGTAGTACATTTTGAGAAAAATATCCTCTTATAGTTTGATACAATTAAGTAAGACGGAACAGAGGATGAAGGTCCAATTCACATTCAATACAAAAACCCAATATGTTCTTTATTTTCATCACTGTGTAGTAATTGAATCCGAAATCGATGATAGAACGAATTTTTTCTCAGAATGAGTGTACAAAATTCCAAGAAAATAATTCAAACAGATTTTGATTTGTTCTGATAAGGTCATTCATTTTAATCCAAGTCTTGAAGAATAAGATTTTTAGCTATCAATAAAGCTTTATTATTAGTGGCTAGAATGAATTATTTTTCTTGTACAATGAAAAATTGTTTGAATGTTAAATAAAAAACTTGTTTGTATCAATTATTGTGTTTTATTATTTTCGAGAAATGGTCAAGTCAGAATGATAGGCAATAGGTCAATTCATAATTGGAATACCAAATTAATTTATAACGTTTTATTTCATAGTTAAGGTTATTGCAATGATACATGTGAGGAAATTACTGTCGATGCGACGAAAATTTATAATTCAATTAAAATCTATTTGGGATATACAGAGGAACCGAATCTAGAAATCAAAGAGTAAACTATATCAATAGAATCGGTAAAATTATGAAAAATATAAAACTACTTACCAGTATATTGCGACATTTCCCGAGACAATTTTGTCTAGGAAATGAACGAATCAAAAAATGTTCTATGATCCAAGACATTTCGAGTACCGGCCAAAAAACAATTAAGACATAACCTTATCAAAACACTTTTATCGTCCACTGAATTCTTCTTCTTCTTTTTGTGATTTGAGCTGGCTCCGGTCTACGCTTTTCTTTATAGTTACTGTACTAAACGAAGAGGTCGAAGAGAGCTCGGCAGCACAAACAGACATCTCTCTCGGAACTCGGAACGTCCAGTCAGCCAGCGTTCCAGTATAAGTAGAGATAGTGCTCCGATCGTCGCTGGATCTTTTTTTTGTGTATTATTTTTCTCTAGACTACAAATTTCCGGTTACGCTCACGTGTGTAAGGCTTGAAGAGGAGAAGAGATGATTGGTTGTTTTTACAGCCGTTTCCCTTAACTTTACCCCCTCCATAAGTTTACTCATTCAAATGGGAATCCCGCCTCATTCTTATTGTTTGGATCCTAACCGTACTGCGGACCGTGACTGCGGAGAAGTATCATTTTACAGTTTGATATCTCACTGAACTCACTTCATCGTACTATACGTGACTGCATTCTAAACAGCTATTCAATACGGGGAAATTAAGTGTAATTGATCTTGATATCGAAAAGTAGTTTCAAATTAAATTATACTTATTTACCTTAGGATACTCATCTATGACGCATTCAACGACGAGATATCACCCGATTTTCTTTTTTTTTTTCTCATTGCGTGATATCATTTTTTTTTCTCCAACAGTTCTACGATAACTGAATACTGAATATTCGTATATTGCTTGCAACGAGAAAATAGCCCTGCGTAAAAGGATTCTTTTTTTGATAAAATGGTCGATGAAATACGAAATAAAGTGAGTATTTCACACAAAATAATGGATAAAATCGATTATGAATCTATTATCATTTGTTAAAATAATTATGCCCATAGCATCCTCGAGCTCTTCAACAGGTTCAGAAAAAATTTATCTTAAATTTTATAAATTACAGTGGTGTGAGGATTTGGAGGATCTCCTACAATGTCCAATTTGCATGGAGCGTCCGAAAAACGTTATATACCAATGTATTCAAGGACACCATGTGTGTCAAATTTGCAAGCCATCATTACCACGATGTCCAACATGTTCTCAATCATGGTCAATGTCTAGAAATCGGTTTGCAGAGCATTTATGCACAAAACTCGATGAAATAAAGGTCAGAATTAGATTTCGCTCAGTTTGAAACAATATTCTATTATGATACTATCATAACATTCATGTTCATTACTACGAAGATGTCATTGATTGATCCTGAGAACGAGATCAACAAACTCCTTATACCGGAGAAAGTTTCCGTAGCATCTCAAACTGATGAGATGGAAACCCCGATCAAAAAAATTCAACGTGGAACAGGACATCAGGGTAAAATTTATCCTTGTCTGATAGGTACTTGCAAAATACAAAAACAATATGAGGCGATGTTAAAGCATCTAATCATCGATCATCGTGATCAACACTCTGAGGTAATTCAACATATCCCACAAATGTTTTCGAGTTTTATCACATTTATTGTTACTTTGCATTAATTGAAAAGCTATAGCTTTTAATTCTCCAGTGTCTCCGGTGTAAAAAAAAAACAGTTTCGGTGTCAAAACATTTTGAAGTTTCAAAAGAATTGGTCGTAATTTTTCATTGTTGACAAACTTGATTTTCAGTTTTTCAAGGTCATTTTGCCATATATATAGGCCTTTTTTACAGTGCTGGCAAGCTTAAAATCCTGATATTTCCAAAATTCATGATCCTCTTATTTGTTCAGTAATATGTGTTGTAGTGAAACAATTGAAGTACATGGCTATATAATATTCTAAGGTAAAGAAAATAATGTTTCAGCTCATTTACCTTTCATAGTCTCGTTTGGCTCGTTCGTTTTGAGCTGTTTCCAGGGAATTGCAAGGCACTTGTTTGCATGTATATTAATTGGTTAAAATGAAGAAATTCAAACTGCAAGTATTTGTAACCTTATATAAACTAATGAGACAAATGGTTTATTACAGCTAACCAGCGACAGAGCAGTATTTGAACATAATTGGGATTTCCATTGTGTGCCAGATATGATATTTGATCAAAGTTTTCTTGTAGCCGATATGGGAACGTTTTTCTTAAAACTTTCTACTGATATATTTGGTAACTTTACCGGGTATCTGTTGATGATACACAATGGGGCGATTGCAAAGCAATTTACCTATCAGATTGAAGTGAGTTGCTGTGCAGAACATACATCTTGCTTTTACACCAGCGAGGTAAATATTAAAATTGCAATTCATATGAGAACGAAGATATTCATTTGATATTGATTGTTTTTTTAGCTGTGTACATGTCGCACACCACTTACAGTGATGCGCGAAAAAAGTTTGCATATTAGTCGCAAAGAACTACTTAAGATGCTCGATCACAAGGATGAGCTTACGTGCACAATAATGATTGGGAAAACACCCAACTCCGAGGTTCAAGCAGAACAAAAAGTACCTAAAAACTCTCCGAAGTATAAGCCACTGAAAGTGGCTCCTAATGGAGTAGCATCGAATGGTCGAAATCAGGCTTACAGACCAGTTTTTAACCGAAAGTAAAGTTCATTGAAACGTGAAGGCTCATTGGAAGCCTTCGAATTTTGCATATGGTATGTACTTTATTGGGCGAAATTTCCATTAATTTCAAAACCCAATCTATTCACTTTCTCTCGACATTTTAAGGCTCGGACTCCTGGTCCATTCAGATAACATGATTTCTATATTCTCATGAAACACTTTAAGATTGAAAAAAAAGTTGAATTTTGCATTTATATATATGTAGATTATAACTAGACTAAGATTTTTATACGCTACGTTAAATGTTATGGAGGTTGAAGATAAGCGTACTAAATAAAGTTTATAATTCACATCTGCAACGATATTTATTATTCAGGTAATTCAATCGATATACATATATATATATATATATATATATATATAGATTAATATGTATATAGATATATCGACTCCACTACGATAAACAATTGTTTATAATAGTTATGCAGTTTATTTACGAAAACTTATCCGTCGACTACCGGAAAGTGTAGGTATATCGTATTTTTCCTGTAACTCAACTGAAATGTTTCATTTAGAATAAATTTTTTATAGGGTCAGTCTCCAGCCGCATCATGCTCCGTTATATAATATATATCTTATAAAATCTAGCTAACATACTTGAATTTCAGTTTCTCATGTACCTATGAATCTTCGATTACTAGGAGACGGGGGATTATTTTTCCCGTCGAGTCATAAGTTATATTTTTCTATCTTCTGGGAAAAAGGGAAGAGGGAATGTTTTGCGGTTCGTGTACTGAGCGAAAAGTGTCTCGTGTGTGTGTAAAGACGTATGAAATGTTCGAGCAGGTCCCCAGAAGTTCGATTCGATTTTTTCATCGTTATTGATTTAATCATAGCACTTTGTGGTAACATAACATCTGGGATCGATGCTCTCATAGAGGTTGAACTGCTACGCCTAATTCTTATTTTTTTTTCTTTCGTTTAGATTATTCTTTCAACTACGTGTTATCTATCGCGACATGTGTTTCGATTTCGACGATACGAACCTCCTCGTTTATTGTTTCGTTTTGGACTTCCTTCTTCTCATTTCAAAATTCAGTTATAATTTTCTGATGAGCCCGATCGTCACGAACGCAAAGCTTGGAACGCAACAAATTTTCTAAATTCCCGGTCTCAGCACCGTTTGTTATTCATATTTAAAATCAGTTATAAATTTCGTGGTTAATTCACTCGCTCACATATGCGTATATACGGCTAAAACATAATTCTTTCAGCATTTTCCGATGCTAGGTTTTTTTCAACAACATACATGGTTTGAGGATTTCATGCAATAATCGACTTCGCTTATATTTCATCGGTCGTTCTACAATTTTATTTATCTTCCATTCACCCTTGATGAAATATTTTAAACGACGCAAAAGAGCATCAAAAATAAACATTGTTCGTCACTTGAGTTTTCAAACTCGTAATCAGACGAAGTTTGCACGCATAATTATGTAAAAAAAAACGAACGGTCGTCCACATGAAAAAAATCATTGGAGAAACGATTTTCCGGACGATGGCCAGAAAAGCAGAGCTCTCTCATTGGCTATCGCTCGTCGCTCATCGCTCATCGCGCGCAGTGTGCAGAGGCCATGCTACTAGGGTACTGGAGAAATGTAATTTTACGGTTTGATATCTCACTGAGCTCACTTATCATCGTACTACGTGACTGCATTCTAAAAAGCTATTCAATACCGGGAAATTTTAAGTGTAACTGATCTTGATATCGAAAAGTAGTTTCAAATGAAATTATACTTATTTACCTTAAGAAGGGTGGATCGCGACGATACAATATTGCCATGCTAAACCATGTTAAAAATATTAAGAATTTCAAAATGATAAGAATTTAATAAAATTTGGTAAGTGTATTCTTCAAAAGTATATAAGACAATATACATTTTTTTAGATTTTTCGACCACATACAGCTCTCGAGTAATTGAACACTGAAGTTTACGTGTATAAGTATAGAGTTTACATATATACAGTTATACATCTGGTGCATAAAAACTTCGATTTAACGCTCAATTATTCCATAACCATGTGGTAAAAAAATTGTAATTGTGTACTTGATGCCAAAGAAGGTTATCACAAAATTTTATCAAATTCTGATTATTTTGATTTCGTGATCCAACCTTCTTAAGATACTCATTTATGACGCATTCAACGACGAGATATCGCCCGATTTTCGTTTTTTTTTCTCATTGTGTGGTATCATTTTTTTTCTTCAACATAATATCTACGATAACTCAATATTCGTATGTTACTTGCAACGTGAAAATCGCCTTGCGTAAAAGGATTCTTTTTTTGATAAAATGGTCGATGAAATACGAAATAAAGTGAGTATTTCACACAAAATAATGGATAAAATCAGTTATGAATCTATTATCATTTGTTAAAATAATTATGATCATAGCACCCTCGAGGTCTTTAACAAGTTCAGAATAAATTTATCGTAAATTTTGTAAATTACAGTGGTGTGAGGATTTGGAGGATCTCCTACAATGCCCAATTTGCATGGAGCGTCCGAAAAACGTTATATACCAATGTATTCAAGGACACCATGTGTGTCAAATTTGCATGCCATCATTACCACGATGTCCAACATGTTCTCAATCATGGTCAATGTCTAGAAATCGGTTTGCAGAGCATTTATGCACAAAACTCGATGAAATAAAGGTCAGAATTAGATTTCGCTCAGTTTGAAACAATATTCTATTATGATTCTATCATAACATTCATGTTCATTACTACGAAGATGTCATTGATTGATCCTGAGAACGAGATCAACAAACTCCTTATACCGGAGAAAGTTTCCGTAGCATCTCAAACTGATGAGATGGAAACCCCGATCAAAAAAATTCAACGTGGAACAGGACATCAGGGTAAAATTTATCCTTGTCTGATAGGTACTTGCAAAATACAAAAACAATATGAGGCGATGTTAAAGCATCTAATCATCGATCATCGTGATCAACACTCTGAGGTAATTCAACATATCCCACAAATGTTTTCGAGTTTTATCACATTTATTGTTACTTTGCATTAATTGAAAAGCTATAGCTTTTAATTCTCCAGTGTCTCCGGTGTAAAAAAAAACAGTTTCGGTGTCAAAACATTTTGAAGTTTCAAAAGAATTGGTCGTAATTTTTCATTGTTGACAAACTTGATTTTCAGTTTTTCAAGGACATTTTGCCACATATATAGGCCTTTTTTACAGTGCTGGCAAGCTTAAAATCCTAATATTTCCAAAATTCATGATCCTCTTATTTGTTCAGTAATATGTGTTGTAGTGAAACAATTGAAGTACATGGCTATATAATATTCTAAGGTAAAGAAAATAATGTTTCAGCTCATTTACCTTTCATAGTCACGTTTGGCTCGTTCGTTTTGAGCTCTTTCCAGGGAATTGCAAGGCACTTGTTTGCATGTATATTAATAATTGGTTAACCTTTAGAGCACGGGACATTTTCAGTTTAAATCTACATCTTTCAAATCGTGTAATTCATATATAAATCGAATTTATACCTCAGAACAAGTCTCCGACCAAGCACGTGGTCCGTAAAGGGACCAGTCCCGTCCTTTAAAGGTTAAAATGAAGAAATTCAAACTGCAAATATTTGTAACCTTATAAACTAAAGAGACAAATGGTTCATTACAGCTGAATAGCGGCAGAGGAGTGTTTGAGCATCATTGGAATTTCCACTGTGCGCCAGATATGATATTTGATCGAAGTTTTCTTGTAGCTGACATGGGAACGTTTTTCTTGAAACTTTCCACTGATATATTTGGTAACTTTACCGGATATCTCTTGATGTTACACAATGGGGCGATTGCAAAGCAATTTACCTATGAGATTGAAGTGAGTTGCTGTGCGGAACATGCATCTTCCGTTTACACCAGCGAGGTAAATATTAAAATTGCAATTCATATGAGAACGAAGATATTCATTTGATTGATTGTTTTTTTAGCTGTGTACATGTCGCGTACCACTTTCAGTGATGCGCGAAAAAAGTTTGCATATTAGTCGCAAAGAACTACTTAAGATGCTCGATCACAAGGATGAGCTTACGTGCACAATAATGATTGGGAAACCACCTGACACCGAGGTTCAAGCAGAATAAAAAGTACCGGTAAATATTCGGAAGTGCGGCTTTTCCCAAAAATGGTGATAACATTTTTTTTTTCGTCTGGACTCTTTCAATTGGTCACCACTAATGATATTCCGTCGGGGGAGGCTAACATTTTCCATAAAACCCATGAGTTATGGGGTTTCACCCATAACTCATGGGTACCATCGCGTACCTAAAGACTCTCCGAAGTACAAGCCACTGAAAGTGGCTCCTAATGGAGTAGCATCGAATGGTCGAAATCAGGCTTACAGACCAGTTTTTAACCGAAAGTAAAGTTCACTGAAACGTGAAGGCTCATTGGAAGCCTTCGAATTTTGCATATGGTATGTACTTTATTGGGCGAAATTTCCATTAATTTCAAAACCCAATCTATTCACTCTCTCTCGACATTTTGAGGCTCGGACTCCTGGTCCATTCAGATAACATGATTTCTATATTCTCATGAAACACTTTAAGATTGAAAAAAAAGTTGAATTTTGCATTTATATATATGTAGATTATAACTAGACTAAGATTTTTATACGCTACGTTAAATGTTATGGAGGTTGAAGATAAGCGTACTAAATAAAGTTTATAATTCACATCTGCAACGATATTTATTATTCAGGTAATTCAATCGATATACATATATATATATATATATAGATTAATATGTATATAGATATATCGACTCCACTACGATAAACAATTGTTTATAATAGTTATGCAGTTTATTTACGAAAACTTATCCGTCGACTACCGGAAAGTGTAGGTATATCGTATTTTTCCTGTAACTCAACTGAAATGTTTCATTTAGAATAAATTTTTTATAGGGTCAGTCTCCAGCCGCATCATGCTCCGTTATATAATATATATCTTATAAAATCTAGCTAACATACTTGAATTTCATGTTTCTCATGTACCTATGAATCTTCGATTACTAGGAGACGGGGGATTATTTTTCCCGTCGAGTCATAAGTTATATTTTTCTATCTTCTGGGAAAAAGGGAAGAGGGAATGTTTTGCGGTTCGTGTACTGAGCGAAAAGTGTCTCGTGTGTGTGTAAAGACGTATGAAATGTTCGAGCAGGTCCCCAGAAGTTCGATTCGATTTTTTCATCGTTATTGATTTAATCATAGCACTTTGTGGTAACATAACATCTGGGATCGATGCTCTCATAGAGGTTGAACTGCTACGCCTAATTCTTATTTTTTTTTCTTTCGTTTAGATTATTCTTTCAACTACGTGTTATCTATCGCGACATGTGTTTCGATTTCGACGATACGAACCTCCTCGTTTATTGTTTCGTTTTGGACTTCCTTCTTCTCATTTCAAAATTCAGTTATCATTTTCTGATGAACCCGATCGTCACGAACGCAAAGCTTGGAACGCAACAAATTTTCTAAATTCCCGGTCTCAGCACCGTTTGTTATTCATATTTAAAATCAGTTATAAATCTCGTGGTTAATTCACTCGCTCACATATGCGTATATACGGCTAAAACATAATTCTTTCAGCATTTTCCGATGCTAGGTTTTTTTCAACAACATACATGGTTTGAGGATTTCATGCAATAATCGACTTCGCTTATATTTCATCGGTCGTTCTACAATTTTATTTATCTTCCACTCACCCTTGATGAAATATTATAAACGACGCAAAAGAGCATCAAAAATAAACAGTGTTCGTCACTTGAGTTTTCAAACTCGTAATCAGACGAAGTTTGCACGCATAATTATGTAAAAAAAAAACGAACGGTCGTCCACATGAAAAAAATCATTGGAGAAACGAAAACCGACTCTCACCGAAATTTAACAGATTTATGTGCATGTTTTATGATTTTCTCCTTCTTTCTTCAGAGAATTTTACGCGTTTCTTAGGAGTACGTTTTCAATTCTAATATCCTCGTTTTAATCGCTTTTTTCATGGGGATGGAAAGGGAGACGACCCTGTTCTTTCGTGCCCAAGTTTCATATAGATGGCCCGAGTCATTATGTCTTTCTCTCTTTACTTTTTTTTTTAAGTAAAATCATCAAATCCCAATGTCTTGTCAACATCTGGATTAGTTACGTTCAAGTACCACCTTCTCGAAGAGATTTTTGTTGCTCGAGAAGACGCTCAAGTGGAGATGGTCCTGGACCTGACCATAATGATTGTTGATTCAAACGAGCTTTCGGTTGATCTTGATTCGACGCACTTGACGTTTGTCCACCCGAACCCCAAGAATTACCGCTAAACAACGAATACGTGTTCCCAGTGTTGGTTGATTGGATTTGTGTCTGCTCCATCTAAAAATTGTCCAATACATCAGTTCCATTTTTTTAAAATGGAATAAGAAGTGCGAGTACTAAAAGTAGGGAAACAACATTGGGGTACATTTTTTCGTCAACCATTTTTTTATCAACGATAATCCCGAAAAAATCATAAAAGCGACTTTTTTTCTCTTTTCTCCGAGTAAATACGAATGGAAAGAAAAAATACTAACTTCAAACTGTCTAGTTTCCTCGAAACTATTTCGTGAATCATATTGCTTGCCGATGAGAGGATTCTGATGATAATTGTTGCCAGGAGTAAGTGGTGTTCTGCCACTCATACTATTGATAGCCGAAGGTGAATTGGCCCAGTTCTGAAAAGCATCGCTCGGCGTAGTTTCCTTCGGTTGCATCAGGGTCTGATTTCCGGTTGAACCACCCCACCACGCGGTAGGTGGTTGAGGAAGTTGCTGCTGTTGTTGCTGCTGCTGCTGCTGCGTATCTTTTCCCCACAAATTGAAATCACTTGCGTCGTAATTGTGAAACAGTGGATAACTATTGATCTGATGTTGGGATTTGTTGATAACGGTTTGATTCGGAAAAACAAATTGATTCGTGTTTTTCCCGTATGCTGATGGTGATAATTGCTTCTGTCCAATTTGATTATACATGCCGTGACCGACGTTCGGATTGAAGTTCATCCGGAGTCCTGAAATTCCGGTTGGACTGATCGGTGGATTGACGACATTTTGCAATGTAGAAAGAGGTTGCTGTATATTTTTTTGATAACCAGTCATAACGCCAGACATCCCTTGTACGTTGTTAAGTACGTTACTATGACCAGCGCCACTAATCTGATTCTGAATATTCATTTGTTTTGTTCTTAGATTGTTGGGGATAACATTTTGTCGATGAATCCCCATGCCATTGCCTTGTTGTTGCTGTTGTTGTTGTTGTTGCTGCTGCTGCTGCTGCTGCTGTTGTTGTTGATGTTGTGGCTGTTGCTGAATTCCCATATTTTGTTGCAACCCCGTGGCGACATTTTGGAAAGACTGCTGCTGTTGTTGCAATCCAAGAGCCTGCGATAAGTTTGTTCCTATAGCCGTTTGCGCAGCCCCTGACAAACTTGGTTGGGGCAACATCTGAGCTTGTTGCGCGAGTCTTTGTTGATGCTGAACATTTTGCTGAATGTTACCAGTGCACTGTGGCAATGTAACTCCACCACCGTTGTATTGCCCAGGCACTTGATAGTGCTGCGGTATATTTGGAACATGGCTTGTGACGAAATTTTTGCTAAATTGAGGATTCTGAACGTTGAACGATTGATTATGATAGTTACAACTGGAAGGAAGATTTTGCGGTTGATGCCCGAATTGTGATCTCGTCAGAGCCTGTTGTTCACCGGCTGAAAATTGTTGCGAAGGAGTTGGTGGTGCCTGGGACAAGCTCAATTGTAACTTCATTGGTGGAACTTGAGTTGTCGATGCCGGAATGAGATTCGATGTTTGGTGATTTGGAGCGAGTAAAATGTTAGAAACGGGAGGACATCGTTGTTGAACATTTGCAACATTTTGTTGCTGCGATTCAGCAGCCCCGCCATTTACAGTCGGGGTTTGCGAATGATTCTGAATGTTTTTCGTCCCCGCACCCTTTATTGGCGACACCGGTATTACTTCATTTCTGCTCGAATCCAACTCTTCTATTATCATTGGCGATACATTTTTGAAGGTCACTTGCTTTTGCTCCGTCTCAGCTCGTCTCATTATCGCCTGCATCGCAACATTCTGTCGTGGCTTCCGAGCGCAAGACGAAGAATTCAATTCCATGATACTCGCATCCGTATTTCCAGGGTTCGACTCACGATTGCGTTCCAAAGATCCTTGTGGCTTCAAAATACCAACCCTCTTTTCCACTGTAAATAATCATTTTTTTCATGAGATCTGATAGTGTGTGTTTCTATTTGTACATATAGAGCAAATGTCTTTTTTCGAATGACTACAACTCTACGCATAATGAAATCGAATCGATCTTTTTTTTTTAGAAAGATTGGTTTTTACTATATTAATTCAAGAGAAGTATAAAAAATGTATTGGTGTTTGTTCTTTTTTTTCTCTTAAGCAGAATCATTGATTTTAGGATATTTATGCTCATCATCCAATTATTTCTTTAATTTTCCAAAAAATTTGTATTAATTCTGTGGTTTTTTTGTCAGCAAATTTTCTTTATGCTTACATTAGAGAATATATTATAAACATTAGGATTTTTGAAGTAATTTTGAAAAATGAAAAATATTATTCGAAAAACTTACTCGAATGTTCAGGTATATCAGTCTCGGATGATGCTTTGCTGCTAGCAGATTCCGAAGGTACCGGGCTGTTGGTCATAGCTGGTTGTTGTTTCTCTTTGTTCAAGCTGAGTTCCTCAAGCTCCTTCATAAGTTCGTTGCTCGGTCCTGATACATCGCTCATGCACGTAAACTTACGTTCGTTCTTATCATCGGTCACGACACTGATGAAACTCGTGCCAGCTATTTGATACTGAGCCAAATGATGGCCAACGCTTAAAATCCTAATCGCTCGAAGTTTGTTCAAACCCGTGAAGTTACCTTCAAGGTCCGTATTTGCAAACCTCAGCGACTCGAAGCTCTTCTCGAGCGGTAAAAAACCTTGCAGATCGCAATCTTCCGGCAGTGGTACTTTAACATCTGTAACCAATGATCAATGAGTATTCTGAAATCATTTCATTCGATCAACAGCAAAATATGTTGATTTCAGTTGAAGAAAAGTTCTTGCCAGGAATTTTATTTCATACTGGAATGCTCGGTACTCGGAACCGAGCATTCTAGGAAAATTTTGAGAAAATTGAACCATCACTATCCTTAATCAGCCATAACTACATTAGCTATTTATCCAGATGATTGTTACTAAAAATCCTTATTTGTAACCTTTCAGTAATCACAAGACTTTCCAGTTTTCTGTTTACTTTAATTGAAGAATAATTTCAAATCCACGTTAAAATAGCTCTCGAAGAATTCAACTTACACTGATCAGGTTCGAAATCAACGACGCAAGCCTGCAAGCCATTCAGTAAGACACACAGACTCGGCCAAATTTGAAGTCTTGAAACAAATGCTGGTTTCTCAAGTACTGTTGGTTGCAAGCGCATCCAATCAAGGCACAGTTTTACTGCAATCAAAAAGAATATTGTCGTAGTATAGCATTATTAATCAACGAGTAAGAAACTGCGAGTCCTACTTTCTGAACATAATTCAAAAGTAAATTTAAAGCTGAAATTTGAGAGCTGAATTACTGTAAAAACAATTGGTAAAATTCTATTCACCAACGATTGATATTCGCTTTATTTTCTTGAAGCACAACGGTATGGCTACACAAAAATGTTTACCGAAATGTTAAATGATAATAAAAATACTACACATTGGAAGTGACTGTTTATAACGTTCATGTTGCAATGCTAAATTGATGATCGTACTATTTGACAACGGGATAATTTTACTCGCTCATATGGTATATTGACGGATAAAAGGAAATCCAACGACTCACTTGTTGGCAGAGCAAAATAATCGATGATGGCGTTTTTAATGGTATAAACGGGTAGCAACAGAGCGGATAAACTTCCCGCGATAAGATCCAAAATGCAATCTCTGGCGATGGTCTCGTCGGAAGTGAGTTGGTCGTTCCTCAACAATTCGGTGCTATCGGTACTTTGTCCGGCAGTGTGGTGAAGCGCGTAGAGATTAATTACGAAAAGTTGTACGAGTCTCCAAGAGGTAAAACTTTCAGTAGCTACGAGAGCGGTTAATGTTTCCGTCAACAATTTCACATGTCTGGAAGCGACTGTAGTGTCCCCGAGATTGTGAAGAATACCATGAAGTTTGAGAAAAACGGTTATATATTCCTGGGAGGTCAGCTTAGTTTTTCCTTCGATGCTGAATGAATTATCGTTCAAAGCGGATGAGAGAGTTTTCGCTAGATTGGCGGTTGCTACGGGAAACGGGTGTTTCACCGCGACCGAACGTACGTAATGAAATACCGTCCCGAGTTTGTCGCCACGCGATGCTTCCAAAAGTGCCAATTGATTGTAGGGTTGCCCGCTCGATGGTGACAACGAAACGGCATGGCGATAAAACAATTCCGCTTGCTTGTTCTCATTTCGATAACGCGCTATGTCACCCAAATGCACTAGACAATACTGACACGCGTAAAAACAAGATGACTTGTGCGGTGCTGATAACTTCTCAACAGCCTTCCATGGCGCTGAACGACCATACACATAATTCTTTCTGTAAACAAAACAAACAAAGCCATTTAACCTCCTTACCTCATGAACCGTTGGTTATCTCAATTATGCTTCAACAATTTCTACTCAATTACCACTTTTCATTTTGCAAATCTAACTAATCCGCTAGAATTGCTAATCTACACAATATTTCATTGCGTTCAAAAAAGTTACATCGCAACTTCGAGTTTTGGTACCCTGATCAATGCAAAACTTTCACTGTCCGCTGAATATCATGGTAGGCGAAACAACCGGTCTAGCTGTTTTTGTCCAAAAGTCACGGTCTTGCTGTTTTGATTTCTCAATATTTTTATGCTTCCATCCCAATATCTCTAGAATAATTATTGTCATTTCTCTGAATGGAGAGTCAGGTTGCAAAAAAGTGCTTTTTTTTTTGCAATTCAATGCTAAATATTATATGCCATGATTCATTTGATTATCACTTCGTTTTTAAAATACTAAGAAAATTTTCTATCCATCATAGATCTTTAATCTTCTTTTGCACTTCTTTTAGGTTTGAAGTTTTTTTCAAAGAAAATTATTCCAAAGATTCATCATCACTACATTACGGTAAAATTTATTCGATCAACATTTTAAACTTTGCAATATATTAAGTCTACTATTTTAACTTCAAAAATATTTTTTTCATGATAATAATTTCTCAGTCATGGAACAGCTGCTAGGTTACCAACTTTTTAGTGGCTAAAATTAATTACACTAAAACTACGAAGATTTATGAAATTAAATAAAGAGCATGAATATAAGACTTGAGCTTAAAAAAATTTTTGAACAAAAACAAAGCACCAACAAAAAAACTAAGTAAATTGAGCAATGAGTTTTAAAACGACTCAACGCTACTTCTTTGGTACAGTTTTTTCAATTTATTTGCCACCTAGTACGTAGTTTTGAAAATAACAGCGGACAGAAAATTAAATTGACTGTGTAGAAAGGAAAATTGTAGGAATTAAAAAAAGAAAAGTAGAAGAAAACTTCAAAGCCTGTGTTTGTAAATTCAACTAACGATTATTTTGATCCCAAAAAATCTGTCGTGTTTATCCCAATAAAACAATAAAAGGGTGCTTGTACTCATGGCTGTGAAAGTATATGCGAGTAATTTGTAATAATTTCTCTAAAATAATAATGCTCAAGGCATTAATAATTTCAAGTGTTGGGACATATAAATATAGACCTGCGAAAAGGCAAATCCAAATCGAAGGCTGTGCATATTTCCTGAAGTAGGGTGAGATAAAAACCACTAGCGGCTTCCAGGCACCACCCGAGCATAGCCTGGGACTCTCCTCTCTTTGGATTTTTACGGTCTTTAGCTTGGCTCTGTAGAGTAGCTATGTAATTCTTAAATCCAAGATTCCACAGTTCTTGCTCAACTTTCCTGTCGAGAGCATATTCAAGATCCAGGATGAGTACTTGTTGATAAATCTTTTGCAGCTGTTGCTGCCATACCCAGGCGTCATTGTCATTGAGTAAATCTTTGCAGCGCTGTACTTTATCCTTCAGCAGCTCGGCTTTTCTGGGAATTCCCAAGAGAAGAAAAATATAATATTGAGTTAAATAATTGACAACTGCCAGTAATTAAAAGCTATTGAAATTTCTAGATTGAACTTACTTCAGAGCTTGGACAGCAGCTTTTAGGCCCATATTCTGCGTACACCGCAATAAAACCCAATATTGCTTACCTGAAGTAAGAAAAAACCGTTAAGAAATAAAATTCATTATTTTGGAATCGAATCGACGACTGAGACGTCAAAAGACAAGAAATTTTGGTCTACACCATCCAAGAAAAAAAACTTTTCCTCTTATTTTTCAATTACGTTTGCTTTTAAAAATTTGATCACAAATAATCACTTTGCAATGTAATAAAACTTGAAATTTGATGGAAACCTCGAGGTTTTCAATGGAGGAAAATTTTTAATTTTTTTGCCTCTCCCAAAGTCTACGTAACACGACACCACGATGTAGGTTAGTCGCTAGGACTTGCTGCTCCGTTCATGTATTTTTAAGCGACGAAAAAACACAACCGACAGCTCGATACACGGTGAGAATTACCACTTTTCGAAATTTGTCATTCGCTAATGGCTTATTTGCCACTGCAGTATTATTTCTTATTGATAAATCGACTTACCGTCACATATTTGTGCTGAATAGAATAGCTGAATAAAAACTTAACAAAACAACCACACCAAATGACGGATGAGACTGAGCTTTCGCGTTCGCGGAGGGTCGGGAGCTGTCGGAGCCAGGGATTCGGACGTATACAGAGAATACGAGAAAATCGAGCCTCTGTGAATGTAGCTGACTGATTTTGGATTTCCCGAATATATATGTAACATATTGCTCTCATTGCTATACTGGTTTCGTGTTGAGCAACTATATTTTGGTCGGTAAGGAAGAATTTGCGCTAAACGTGACTTCAGGTTGTAGAAGAAGAAATTTCAAACGTCTCAATTCTACTACTCAATAATTTTCATCATAGGTATATGTAGATTAATACTTGGCGTCGAGCCGCTACCGCGTCTATTGATTAACTTTTTAAACACTTTGGCTGCTGTAACGGTAAAACAAAAAAGAGTGTGAAAATTTTAAAGCATGCAATGTACCAATTCTCTGCGGTAGTTGGGTCCTGACATAACCAAAAAAAATTTTTGAAACTTGTGAATGACACTGTCGAAATAATTTTGTTTTTTATTTTAATCTTCAATCAGTTCTCATTTGTCCTCTGTGTATGACTTTCGAAAAAACTGAATGAAAGTGAAATCATAAAAAAAATTAATTTATCGTTGATTTCAATAAGATTCCTCCTATACCCCAATGGTTAATGAAACATTCGTCGATTCATCACCTTCTCAAATTCCGCGTTATAAGTGGACAGAAATTGCAGAGGAAGAGTACAAAAGTCATATTATCAATTCTATCCGCGATGAGATCATTGATTCGGCAATGGAAGCTGTTTCCAAAAGTTATTTCATAAACAAGTCTGTCTCGTTCGTCGTGAATTGTGCACACGTTTCGTGGTTACAATTATTCAATGTGAGATTACATTTTGCTATGATGGAATAATCTACGAAAAATACATTCTTTACACATTTTCTCGCCAGTATTTTGCGTAGGATAATTAAGGGGGAGCGTGCCAAACGCGCGTAACTTTGCACATAATGTTTTTTACTTATTCATTGAGTTTTTACAAAGGAACTTGAAAAGTTCAAATGTCATCCAAAATGCGATCACCCTAATATTTAGTCACATCGATTCATCGTGTGGTCGAGGAAATCCAAAAAGGCAGTCATTGATTTAAGATTAACCCTTTAACCCCACAAGAAGAGATTTTACAAATATTATTTTCTATTTGATTATTCTCTCAGACAAAAATAAATAAAAAATGTTTAAGGTATTTTTTTTACTAGTTTTGTGGTTTCTTCTTCTAATGGTGCAACTTCTATCCCTAAAAAATATTCTTATAATGTATTTTTCAAAAATACAGTTTTCTATCAAAATTTGTTGTCATTGTAAATTTCTCAAGACTTTTATGTATGACTGGAAAGACTGGAAAGTGCTTCAAAAGTATCCTTGATGATTGGATTTTTGCAATGTGTTGATGATTTTTTCTTTAACTATGCCTGCAAAGTAGTGACAGAAAGTGGAACAAACTTTTTTCACTTTTTGAATTACATGAAATCACAATCGTTTTATTCGTATACAAACCTAAATATCTGCCAAACTGTTGAATGAGTAAATTTACTTGCTTGTTTCATACATTGAATCCGTATAAATTTCACAATCTTCCACATACCCATACTTCTTGGACGTTAGGACAATAAATCGTTACCTCGTGGACACCTTTCCAGGTTGTTGCGAAACACTCTAAATAATAGTCATTATTTTCTTTATTCGACCAGTGGATGGATCTTGAATGCAACTATGATGATAATTCAATGGCAATGAAAAGTCTCTGTGCCGAAGATGGAAAGCGGCAGTATGACCCAGTACCACCGGATAATTGGATTTTTGGTACTGTAGAAATACGCAAAAAATCAGGTTCTGCATCTGAACAAAACCATTGCATTGAAACCTGTGAGCAGGTTGATGCCTCTTACATTTTACCAAAACATATGAAGCAATAAATTCTTATGAAACGCCATATAGGTATACCCGACCATCTTGAAAAACAATATTTCAAATTCGGTATCTCAGAAAATATTTAATTGCGCTGAGAACCCTTTGAAGGAAAGTTTTTTCTATCAAAAGGGAAAATGTGTGCAAAATTTCAATTTGAAATTTGGTTATCAACTTTCATAAAATTATCAACAATTATTTTTTTCTCAAGTTCGCTATTCACTCTCAGCCATTATTACTACAAGACAATCTTTTTTTTACCCGGGCAACGCCGGTCGTTTCAGCTAGTTTAATTGCTTTGGTTAACATCAATTGCTGAAAGGATGGTTAATTTCTGATTGTTAGAGATTTATTCAAAAACAAATGAAAAATTGAATACCCAAACTATGACCATGAGCAAAGGGTAATGTGCACAAAAAACGTGACGTTGCGGTGAATCTTAATGGAATCAACACATAAGTAATAAATTATCACATTTTTGAAGGATAGCTCAATGAATGAGATGTAAATGAGTGCACTCGACGGTCATGAGGGTCGAACGTCCATGCAAAGATGGTCAGGCAAGTAGAATTTTCGCTATGTACGTGAGAATTCTTCTGTTCATTATACATATTTATCTCGGAGGATAAGATAGCGTTGCTTTATAAAAATAAATTGTCTGTACAGCAATCCGACTTCACGCGTAATGAAATTTTCTTCCTCCTCTGCTCTGCCCCACTCTCGATGTCACGAAGCTCTTGAAACAATTTGCTCATCGAGGATGACGTGCGGGTATCTGATAAAATGTATTGCTTCCTCCCGCAGCAATAAAACATGAAAACAAAGTCGCAATTTTGCTTTTTTTCATATATCTTTTTTTATTTAATTCATTATCATTTGTTTTTGTATCTTTCTTTATCTCAGTTTGTTTTTCATACTTATATTTTATAAATATTACAAATTAGAAATAACATCACATATACGTGGGTAGTACTTAATACAAAAGATATTGCAAAGAGTCAGCGATATTTGTATTGTAAATTTATGCACTTACAAGGAATAAGGGAGGGAGAGAGAGAGAGAGAGAGAAACGAAAAACAAGATAATACAATTCACTGTGAATCATCGAAATGAACTCCATACAGGTGGAGTTTCACAGTTGTTTTTTTCTCATTTTTTCGTTTTTTTCGTTTCATATTTCTCCTCCCTCATGCTCGTTCGTCAATAAAGTCGATCGTTCGCTTTTTCTTCAATTCGTAGCGTAACAGCACTTCTTTCAACAATCGTTTTACAATTTTTTGTTGAAAGTTCTCTATTATTGATCCATTTTCGTACTCTCAAACATCGTTACAATAAATTCTTCCAACTCTCATGCACAGTGAGATCATTTTGTAGCCTCTTTGGTGTTTCGGGCGGAAAAAAATTAAAAATAAAAAAAATCAAACCAAGTTAGCGAAATATGCGTATCCAAAGTTTAAATGTATGCGTGTACTTCATACATCGTTTTCGGTGGAACACGTTGAAACATGTCTTAGTCGTTACAACATTTTTTGTCGAGGGTTCAAAAACAGAATATAAATGTATGTTTGAGATTGATTATTAATCTCATGAAAGGCATGCAGGAAGGTCTTTTTCAACGAGATTCAAAATAACAATACTTTCATTAATCGATTTCACGTATTATAAATTAATTCAGTACCAATGCTCGAATGAACCAAAGAAATTTAAAAAAAACTCAAATTTTTCCTACTCAATATGAGAATGCAAATATTTTTGTTCAATTGAATTGCAAAACGAGGAATTAATCAAGATTTCTAGGGAAAAAAAGAAAGTTTAGAGTACATTGCATAATCACGAGCAAAATTAACATACTTTTTTAGCATACACGATAAGAGACAATTATTTGTCATCAACCGGGGGACACGAATTGTCTTTGAACCAGCACAAAAATTTCTCAGGCACGCTCGAAAACGTGGAGAATAATTGCCCTCCGATCGAAAGCGGGCGCGAGAGAGAAAATCTATAAATTCGTAAACTTTTTACCGGAAAAGATTGTTTTCTTTTTCGTAACTCCGGAGTGATTCTGACGAACCGAAATGGCCCCGTGATTGCAGATATATTTAAGAACCGCGTTAGCGACTCGTTTTCAAATACGTGAGATTTTCGATTTATGTGTAAATGTTGTGTGTGTCCGTGTGAAAAATTAAATATTTTATTACATTTATATTTTCTTATTTTTTCATTTTCTTCATCCTCCCTTCATGCGTTTTTCGTTTTTTTCTCTCTTTCTTCCTTTCATAATCTTTTCATAATCTTAAACTCAGTATAAAATATACCCAATAATAGCATCTTATACTCTGTTATTTTTGTATCTCTACTTCATAATCATAATAATGATATAAGATCACATGTATTACCTCGAATCGGAAAGTGAGACAGATATGAAAAGATTGTTTCATTGATGAGAAAGAATCTTTTCCATTTCGTTATCCCCAAACCATAGCCAACTGGCAAATTGTTACAGAGTTAAAAAATCTATTCAACTTGTGTATGATTAAGCATCCTGTTTTTGGTACATGTACACATCTCGTGAGAGTACAAGTTCAAAATTTTATTCAAATGCATTCGCGGCGCATAAGTGTATTCATGCCAGTTAAATGGAACAAATAAAAGAAACTATTTTTTTTTAAATGAAATATATAGTAAAAATTAATTCTTTACTTCGCGAACATGCAACATTTTCATTTGAAATAAATGATTTCAAAAAAAAATCACATGGTCGAAGAACATTCGTCGTAAAGCGCCGCGAATGCAAAAAGTTATCGACTTTCGATTGGTTATATTTGTTTTTTCGTTATAATATTCACATCCTTGAATTATTTGAAAATTGTGTTTGCATCAGTCTGTCTGTCGTGTATATACATTTATATGCGAACGATGTTATTGCTCGTTGTGAATTAATGTGTGTGAGTGCGATGCGAACCGCGTTGTTTCTTTATTATTGTTACTTGTTATCTCTCTCTCTCAATTTTTATTTCATAACTTAAAACTTACGTTAATCACACTTGCTTTTTGTATATTTTTTGTTTTTTTTTTCTTCTTTCTATTAATATCACAATACCACCAACGGCTCGATATCAACTTTTTCTTGCAGACAGGCAATGAAAAAAATCTATTAAGACAAATACTACTACTTTTTTTGAGTTTTTTTTTCGCAATGGCTTCACAAAAATCGTATTCGTAATAATGACAGTGAAGTGAAGTATGCATGGAGTTTCAAATATCCGTAGAACGCGAGGAGAGAAATGGTCAGTTCACACAATTCTAGTTAATGAAATGAATTCGTTGAAAAATTGAAAAAAATAGGCCGATAGTTTGTTCAAATTGAGAATTTTGGAAAAAGACCAACTTTTTTCACTTCGTAATCGGAAGATTTGTCAAATATAAAGATTGCCAGAAAACTCTCATGAATTTCAGTTCTTTTTCGAAAGACTACGACCGTTTTTTTTTTTCGAACCCTCAATAATAGCAATTATTTCTCTCCACGTATCCTCGGAATTTTCAACTATCTTATAAACAATGTGTGTTCATGTAAATTATCTCTTTTTTTCATGCAAAACTGATCATTGGTCTACAACGTGAACCTACAATCGAATAAATGAAAACTTCTATATGTATGTATTTGAATATATATATATATATATATTTATATATATATATGCCTATCGTTAATATTTCATATTGAAACATCACTTCGCCTAACGCTGAAATACACACTACGTATCACGTAAAATTTGTTGGAAGTCTTAATGATGTATCTTCGTTAATGAAGACATTTTCATATAATTAATTCTCTTCTCAGAAGAGTCATTTACTTCTTTGTTTCATTATTATTTTCCGCTTATTCCTTTTTTTATTTTTTCGATTTTGTTCTTCCTACCAATAGATTTTGTTTTGCCCGCTATCACAATAAACTTGGAGTAATTTGTATATTTTCCTGTGTTAGTGCGATATTTCACACACACTTTTCCCATAAAGCTGTTCTCTTGAGAATAACACGATCGTCAATAATGACGGGTAAAAAAAATAGACAATGAAAGAGCAAAGAAAAAATTAGTATGAGAAAAAAGAGCGGAGCGCGGAAATATATACGTTTTCTGCATTTTCATTTGTAGTCACTTACTTTTCTCGTCTCTTCGAACTCATTATGTGATCTATAAGCGATGAATGTTATTAAACTTTTTAACTCATCGGGAAATCGATGAATGCTTGAGATATACTGGGTGTTTTTTGTCGTTTTTTTTTATAGATACCGTTGTATGCTAGCGACTGTGCGCATGTAGTTTCTCTGCCTTTTTCTCGTGTGCTCGTTTCTCCTCTCCGTCTCTCGTTTTCTTCGCCTCCCTTCGTTCTCCCACCGTGATGTTTTTGGATGAATTATGTCCCAAATTTGTACCGAAACGCATGAAAAGTGTAGATGTCTGGAGAGTGCGGATGGAAGAAGCAATAACATCCGCAACAGATGATTCGACAAAGGCTGCGACTAGCCCCGAGTCGATTTGGGAGAAAAAACATCCTCGTGTTCGTTTGAAAACTTGTCGACGTCGATCGGGGCATGTCTCTTCCTCTTTCTTGTCTCGTTCTCGCAAGAGAAAAGTGCGACATTGCCGCATTTCAACGGACACATTGTCCGTTAGCAAAAAACCACATTAATGTTTCAAGTGGCCATTTCGTTTTACTCAGTCTCATCGACCACGAAAACTTGTAGTTTGAGAAATAAATGAATGCCGACTCTCAATGATCCTGTTGATACGAACGGTAAAGCTTCTTTTTCTCCAGTGTGAAATCCCTGCTAATCATTATTGTTCCACCGCGTGTCAAGTTTCTGTAACAATAAAATGTAACAAACCCCTCACGTTAGGAACTACTCGTATCATTCAAAATTGAATTTTCCTTAGCATGAAACTCATATCAATTGGAACACGCTATTTCAACCGAACTTCGAACATTCCAGCAGTTATGGGTGCTCGAAATCCAACGTTCACAAATAAGTGAATAAAACCAAAAGGACAATATTTAATCAAGGGAATAACACGAATTGTCACTTCCAAAAACGACTTACTTCAAAAATTGGGGTATGAGTATGTGCCACGACGTGTGATCCTGTTTCAGGGTCAGATACAACTCGAAGGTTGACACGGTGTTGGGATCGCACTGCACTTTAGAAAGCCTTCGGCACATGTTGTCCGTTTCAAAGCTTATGAAAAGTGTGCAGCCTCTGTAAGTAGAAAAGTAATATTTTTAGAAGCACCCGGTATAAGCATAAAGTACGAGTGAACAAGAAATTGTGTAACTAAAACCTAACAATTGGATTAAACCCTTGACTTCTTTTCAGTATCGAGTATTTCTCAGCATGTCATAATAGAGTTTGAATTACATCATTTTCTTGTTCGTTTTTCGATAACGATGAGATTTTTATATAAAGTTACTTTCGATTAAGATGAAATACGAAAAAATAAGAAGTTTTGAAAAAAAATACGTTAAAATCATATTTTTCCTTTCAATTCGTCGTATATAAGAGAGATTCTCTGTCAAACCGGCCACTTTTTTTTCGACCATCTCAGATCTACCTCATAATTAGTTATATCAAAGTACTACTAAAAGGTACTCTATGTGAATATTTTCATATTTTTAAATTCATCCTTTTAGAAAATATTTTTTTTTTTTTTTTTTTTTCAAATGAATATATCTCGGAAACTTGAAGTAACTGAAAAAAAATGATTCCACATAAAAGTTGTAGTTTTTAGCTTTCGAGCGAACGGCTCGAAATATTTTTTACGTTCTGGTAACGATGACTTTTTACGAAAAAAGGGGAGAATTATTTTTTTTATTCAGAAACAGCCATTTCTTTCGGCTGAGCAAAATTTCAAAGTTTTCCAATATGTCTGACGATATCGCAAAAAAATCGCCAGTGGCACGGATCGAGGTTCTAGGGTAAAAAAAATGACATTACATAAATTAATTTTTTCATACCGGTACCTCGATCCGTACCACTCGGGCAATTTTTTTGCGAGATCGTCAAACATACTGAAAGACTCTGTATTTTTTCAGTTCAAGGCAGTTCAAGACTGCCTATTTTTGAATAAAAAAAAATAATAATAATTATTGTGATTTCGTTTTTTTTACCCTAGAACCTTGATCCGTGCCACTCTGGTGATTTTTTTGCAATATTGTCAGACATATTGGAAAACTCTGAAATTTTTTCAGCCAAAAAAAATGGCTGTTTCTGAATAAAAAAAAATAATTCTCCCCTTTTTTCGTAAAAAGCCATTGTTACCAGAACGTAAAAAATATTTCGAGTCGTCCACTCGAAAGCTAACATGAAACTACAACTTTTATGTGGAATCATTTTTTTTCAGTTACTTCAAGTTTCCGAAATATATTCATTTGAAAAAAAAACGATATTTTCTGAAATTATGAATTTAAAAATCTGAAAAAATTCACATAGAGTGCTTTTCAGTAGTACTTTGATATAATCGGTTATGGAGTAGATCTGAGATGGTCGAAAAAAGTGGCCGGTTTGACAGTGAATCCATCATAAATTAACAATCCCGTTGAAATTGACATTTAAACTTTCCCAAAATAAAAAACCGGTGAAATGAAAAAAAATGAAGAAATTTATGAGATAATTACCGGAGGCCGCACGGTTCATTCTCTGCCATGACGAGCACGTCTCTGGCTATCCTTGGTAAGAGATCAGCTGGGAGTAAAACTTCACCGCAAGCGAGTTGAGCTTGTTTTGCGGCTCGGAGTTCGACTTCGAGTCTCTTGCCGAGTGCCTGACAGGCACCGTCCAATTCGTCCGTAACATATCCAGCTATAAAAAAAAAGGGGAGCTCAAAATAATACGTGAAATAAGAACTATGTTGACGCACGATTGCAAACATCGAGGCTGCGATCTCAAGTACGTGTTCATTTGAGCAGAATTGTAAATAAGAGATAAGAAAAATGAACGAAAAGAAAAAGTGGATATTTCTGTCTCTGTTCGACGTTACACGATAAATTCGAAGCATGCTCGAACCGGCGAGTTTCACGGTCACATCTCATCGCGAGATTAGCCCGATAGGATAAAAGTCTCTATTGTTTACTGTCCCATTTATTCCTATTAAACTCGCAGTTCGAATGCTTAGTCATATTTTATTCACCCGTTTTACAATACTTTTTCTCTGTTCAACGTTCGTTTGTAAAATAATGTTTTATAGCTCGCTAGATCGCGAGAGACTAGAACGAACAAAGCGTGATGCAACAATGCTCGAAGTTTCTATTTTACGAGCCAAGACTTGTCGGTCCGAACGAGTCTCGACTCGCTTCGCCCCCCCCCCCCCCCGCGCGTCCCTCTCCCCCCTAACTGGTCTTTCTTTTTATACGGAGCCTTCAATTTGATTTGCAAGAAATCACAAATCAGGTAGTGTTTCATCATTAGATATTTTTGGACTATTCGTGAAATGTTTGAAATCCAAGATACTGACAAAATCAGCTGATTTACCGGGAATCATCTGATCCGATAAATTGAAAGATCAATGGTGACATTCAATAAGCGAGTCAGATTTTGAGCTAAATAAAAATGCAATTTTGTCACTAGAGGCGAAAGTTTAAGGTCAAATTATTTTCAATTACTTCCAAAAAGAAATGCGTTTTGAACAGTTAACCAAATGTAGTTCTGAAAAACTACAGGTTTTTTTGGGAGATTCGAGGAACTCGTTGAAATTTAAATTCGAAAAAATGTGCTGCGATTTTTGATCGAATGATGCAAAAAAAATAAAAATGAAGGAAAACCATACCTCTGTTGTTGCTGAAGTTGACATTCACCGGACACGGTAATACTTCCATTTTATTTCAGATATGTTGATTTTTCCAAGTGCAGATGCAATTATCGTATTACTATTTGTAATTTTTTCCAGGGGACAATAATCACATTGAATATTGAAGGAAAAGGAAATATTTCATATCTCTTGCTTCGATTACGATCGAAAAGAAATGTTTTCAAAATTAGTGAATGTTCGAAAAAAAGACACCGGAACAATCACGACGAAAACTCCCGAATTCACGAGCCCGTTAATGAAAAAGAAAGAAAATCGTTGCTTTATTTTTTGAAAATGTCCCGGTAGCCGGCTCTTTGATTTTTCCTTTGTTCACTAGATCTTTCAAACGATACAGTCAGCGGGAGCTAACACAAGAACAACTCTCAACCATCTGATGAACTGATTCGCCGGCACGAATGACGCGACTTATATAGCAGCGCAGCCCCCCACCACCCGGCTAAACAGTGAGTCTTTCGAGTTCGCGATAAAGAGCTCCCCCCAACCAAACCGCCTAGCAACACCGGCTACGTGATGTCTCGGAGCAACGCCAAGTCGGCTATGTTCGGCTCGGCGTTCGGCAATCATCGGGCAACCAGGCTATTCGCGAAGCGAAACAGGAACGATGGCAACAAGGGGGGCAACGGGCGAAGGGGGAGGCAGTTATACAGAGCGTCCGTCGCCCTATGCCAGCTACTGGTTTGTGACACAACAACGACCAGATAAATTTTCTTTTCTCTCTCTTTCTCACAGACCAGTCCTTGACTTAACCCGGCTTGATATTACTACAGATCTCCGTTTTCTCAAAAAATCGTGGTTTGTGTCACGTATTTTCTCGGGCTCGTTGATTGACGTATGTATTAGTTGAGATTCGAGAACTAGATTTCAATATTCGATTTAGTGTATACGACAAGCTGAAAATAAAAATGAGGAGGGAGGGAAGGAGGGAGCAGTGTAATGTATGAAATAAAAGGGA
Organism: Venturia canescens; assembly: GCF_019457755.1. Lineage (NCBI taxonomy): Eukaryota > Metazoa > Arthropoda > Insecta > Hymenoptera > Ichneumonidae > Venturia > Venturia canescens. The sequence continues at coordinate 9,769,022 of NC_057425.1, forward strand.
TTCATGGGGAACATGTTGCCGGGTGTTCGCCGGGTTTCTTTGTCTCTCATTGCCCGGCTACATTTGAAGTTGCGCGAGGGCTCGCAACGTCAGAAGAGCGTAACTATGTCTATGTAGTAGTGGCCCACTCGTGTATACCCTTGCATGCCCCCTGCCGTACTCCATATAATAAACTCGCGTAATCAATCGTACAATCGTGTGCATAGGAGGTAAAAGTGCGGAACAGAATTTTACAGAAGCTCGACAATGTTATAACCGATCTTCAACAATTTATTTTTATTCGTCTCATTCGTTCCCAGCACCCTGCGACTGTCCTATACTCAAAACTTCTCTGCGGTTGCATCATTCATTTTTGAGGTTCTTCATGTTTCCCCAAATAAATATCAGACTTAAAAAGAAGCGGTAGCGTCTCCGAAATTGCACGGAAAGAGGGAGTACACAAAAAAATCACAAGCGAGAAAAAAAATATACAGAAATTTCATCATGTGGCCCTCGAGTTTGGAATAATTGCCGTCGTGAAATTTATAAGAAAAAATGGCTAAATTTTTAATGCTACGTACTCGACGTTCGCGTCGACAAAAGTTCCCAAAAAGCGAACCTAATTTGCCCCCTCTTTGAATTTTTTTAATTGCATTCTTATGATGTGTCAAGTTTTTATTTTTCATCATTCGCAAATCATGAGCAAGGTTTTCTTCCTCATGTTTTGCACATGAAGTCTAGTGATATGCAAAAACATACTGACACTCACAGAAACTACAAATCAAGTCAAATTAAGGATTGTCTGACGAAACTTGAGTATTCATTTCGTTATTTCATTTTTTATCGAAACGGAGGCTCTTTTGTTTGGGTTCTGTTGCTTGGTCTCGTTGCCTCTTCCCTTCTATAACCTTCCCACGTTTGGCCGCTTGGGGCGCATCACAGCACTATTCCTAACATTCGGTCACCCGTTGCTCCTCTCTCACTCGCTTTTCTGCCAGTTCTCGCTCTGCCTCCCCTCCCCTCCGCTCGCCCTCTTCCCACCATCACCTTTCTTGTTTCCACTTCCTACTTGACAACAGTCAGCTGTGCGAGCTGTGCTCTGTGCTACGTGATACACGAATCGACGATGTTGCCAGAATATCATGTAATTCGTTTTATGCAATTCTGCATCATTCATCGTTTTTCCGGAATGAGAGCAATCGGTGAGAGCCCGATTTCCCTCCGATACGTACGTATAATTAACTGCGTGGATATCGTGACCCATAGCTACTGCTTTCTATCTTTTACGCTTAACCTGAAGCGTCCAGCCCGTCAGCGTCGATGCCTATTTCTCAATATGCAATTTTTCATTCGCGATATTATGCCTTTCTGTATTTGTGAGAGTTATGCTCACGCTTACGAATAATTCGTGAAAAATCGCAGTGTGCTTCAGCGTTATTTACATTCTCGGACGTTAATTATTATTCTTCCGTATGTCTGGGTCGAAGATGGAAATTCAATGTTTCTGTATTCAAATCGTTGTGTTCAGCTTGGCGGAGCGAATATTAGAATTTTTTTGCTCATGAATATTGAGCCTGCCTTCCCCCCGCCCTTGCATTCTCTTTGTTCCTGCGCTCATAGCACTTTGTTTAGTGTTTTTATTTCGAATACATGTTCATTCCACGCCATTTCACCAAGGCCGTGACCCCGGCCATTTTCAATTTTCCTCACCTTTTTTTATCATCTTTTAAGACTTTTGATTGTTTTTTTTTTTTTTTTTTATATAAAACTGAATATAGGACAAAAAAGAAAAGAAATTCCTACGCGAATCGAAAACTCGCTTTTGTCGCAGGCATTCGAGCGAAAATTTTCTCTCTTTCACGTCTCTCTGTCCTTATCCGCTCCCCATTAAATTGAAAATGTCGTCAACCCCTCAACTCATCGACTCCATCGCGCCAAGCAACCGAAACCTACCAAAATTCAAGTCGATCAGGAGGACCGATGCAGAAAACAATTGTTCCGGTGAGAGTGAGCATAGACTCTGAATTTCTATCGATAAGTCACTACGTGGATACATCGCAGTTAACCGGTTCACCCTTCCATTGGGTTTCTTATTGATGAGCCTGAGGATACCATCTTTTTGCTTCTTGGTCGCACTCATTCGTAAACGGGTGCGTCCAATAATGGCTCCCGCTTTAGCTCCTTCATATTATTGCTGTTGTATCACATTTAAATTCAATACGATAAAAATGCTGAATTTTCTTCAAATATTTTGTTTCTATTGCTACTTCCTTTTCTTTTTTATTTTAATTAAACTTTCGAAAATTGAAAAAATTCATTTTTTGCCTCGGCTCGCACATTATTAAGATTGAACGACGCTAGTTTGTTTTTTATGATCGCACGATTATTATGACCAGCAACATCAGAGTTGACTCAACAAACTGTTCTAATAACATCAAAAGCTACTGAATCCTCATTTTTTTTCTTCTTACCCATGCGCACGAGAAGCGAAAACACTGAAAGTGCCTACTTGAAATTTGAGATTGTGGTAATTCAGCATGAGCTAAGAGTTTCGACTACGGCAGGAGGATGGATAGTACACATACTATACAGCAGCAGCAGCAGCAGCAGCAGTAGGTGCTGGCGAATAGAAACTTTCAACAGAGCTTGTACACTGTGTACGTTCTCTACCCAGTAACACACCTTATGCACGGTTAACTGTATTCGTACAGCCAGCGTCAAACAGCGTCCAAAGTCTTGGACAACGGCGTGATTTTTCCTATTGGTAGTGTGGAGGGTGACAATGTTTACTAAATTCCGTTGTTATTAAAACGTAAACACAAACTCCTCACCTTGTGATTCAGAGTTCGAGGCTGTGGCTGTTGAGGGTTGCGTGAATGCCCCGTTCGAATAAATGATCGAATGTTAAAACCGTTCCTAGAATGGAGAAAATGTCAAATGGGAAAGCAAGTTTCAAAAACATGATGACCGTTGAACGGGAAAAAAATTTATTTGATAATAATGTACATTTACAGTTATCAAAAATTTGTTCAAAAAACAAAGCACTCACGAATGCGATAGTACAATATTTCATGAAAATATATCGACATTCACAGAAATTCGCTTTTAAGGTTAGGTTGACTATTGCTTTCAGCGGACATAAACTTCCAGGAAAGTCTCATCGAAAATGTTCAAGGTAAATTTTTCATAACGAAATATATATTATTTTTCATTGCATTGTTTGCATTTTTTATTTATTTGCAATCTTGGTTCATTGACGATTCACACTACGCATGCGACGCCTCGCGGATTTTTCTTGAACTGCTGCATGTTCGAGTGCTAAGCAGGCAACCTGTCACGTGATATCAATATTATTAAGTGGTTTTTCGGGTGGTTATCAGCAAAAATGTAATAATGTTAAATGCAATAAATGTTCATAAATTTGTCAAAGTTTCAAGTACGACTGGTTCATGTTTCCAATGCACAACTGTCAAAATTGCACTCCAATAGCGCCGTATTTCCGAGGGACGCGAGCGCCGCCATCGGTAGTGTGGATCGCCAACTGCGCACCGCGGTCGTGCATCTTCTCCAGTCGAAGTATATAAAACCGGGCTCATGTTCGAAAATTGAAAAAATGAAGAAAAATGAAGAAAAACGAAACGTTCGTAAATAAGCAGATTTCTACCGCGAGGATTAAAAGCCATTTATCGTCCTGTCTGCCTGAAATAATAAGAAAGTCATTAGGAGTTTTCCAACAAGCAACACACAGAACAGCACTTATTCGCATTGTAGGTGCGGTCCAGCTGGAGCACAACACGGGCACCGTATGACACCACCGTTTTACTCTTGTACTATTCGGCGTTGGAAAGCACCCATCGTAACATTTGATAGCGCATTAAATTTTTTCAAACTTCATATTTGTATTGCTCGTCAATTTTGTTGCTTTGAATTTCCCATACTTTCTTTGGTTGTTAATTACTTTTATTTTCCAATTCTTTTAATTGTTATAAATAAAAGAGCTAACAACTACGCATAACCTCAAAAACCAACATACGCATAACCTCAAAAATATGTGTATAAGATATATCGACAGCTGTCCCCAAAGCTTGGGACTTTTTTATATCATCGAATAAAACGATTATAGCCAGACGAACTTCAGTATGAATTGAAATAAATAATAGTGTGGGGTATAGTAGAGTCGACAGTCAAGGATTACCTTGTAACAATGAACAACTTTTCATATTATGAAATTAATGCCAACGTGAGTATCAGTTAATTCAGTGAGTTTGCAAGAGATTTTAACGAACCATGCCCAAGATAATGACACAGAGAAAATTGACGAAAACAGTTGTCACTGCTTCGAAGAAGAGCGGTGACAAAGAAACCCCCGCCAGCTGATCGCAGCGGATGGTTTCTGGCGTCTGTTGAATTTGCCCTGCGGACGCTCGGGAGTTAAAAACCGGGCACGATGGAAAGCGGAAAAATGATTACACAACGGAGAATTGTACATTTGAAAAAACAAGCCAAAACCTTATCATAAAATATTCGTAACTATTTCATTCGATAAGAATAAAACTCTATTCATGATTTGGTTTTTAAAGTATGAAAACAAAAATACTCGTATTTTGTTTATAACTATATAAAGATAACTAAAGCCAAAAGCACCATATAAATTCTCAGCTTTCATTGCTTCAAAGAGACTTTTTTCAAAATTAACCTCTCGATAGAGCACGGCGCATCGTCTCGCGTTCATTACAGAACAAAAAAAGCAGCAACCCGAGTCTCAGTCGTTCAGGTGCTAGGGTAATGCATTTATCAAACGAGCATGCCGAATAGAGGATCGAACCGATAATGTACGTGTATACACGTTTCACAAGCACTATATATGTTACGATACAGGGTGTTGGAAATTTAGGGGATCTTGGAGACTAACAAAGGAAATACAGAATCAACTCAACTACTGGTTCTACGATAATCCTTTGTGTGTGTGTGTTCCATGTATCGGTGTGTCAAATTTGTGATCAATTCGAATTAGAGCACTAATTCCATATTTTTATTTTTCAATAATGCTATTAGTGTAGGATATTACTACCTGAACTGAATTTAGCCATTTTAGATCGCAAAATTACAAAAAAATGAGTGCTTCTCTAGTAGGTATGTTAACCTATTTGAGTTGACGAGAAAAAGCATTTTTCCGTATGACGACACGTATATTTGTTGAAAATCACAATATTATGATACGCGAGGGTTTCGATACTTTTTTTGCTGTTTAGAAAAAAATGTTTAAACAAATTTTATAAAAATTTTCATGACTAATGCAGACTTAAAACATGCATGAAAACTACCACATTGGTGCTTATTTTTTTATAATTTGCAAAGTTTGTCAACCTTTCGACCCACGGGTTGGCTAGAGTATGAAAATAAAGTCAAACAAAGTGTCTCATTTTCTGTCATACGTGTACGCACACGTGTACGCGCGCACACACACTTACCACAGCGCATAAGCGAACGCACATCCACACCGAGCCGCTTGGTACAGTTTAAGCGTCGCGTTTCTTTGTTGGCTGTGCTCGCGAGCGAGCATGTAACCCACACAAGGGTCCCTTCTCTCTCCTTGCCGCGCCATCTTCGCCCCTAGTAGCCCGTAGCTCCGCTTGCAGCAGCAGCAACAGAACGGTTCTTTTTTGTTGCTTTGTTCTCTACATCAGCACACTCCTATATACCTTACGACCCTTCTATTCTGAAAGAGAGATGTCCTTTCCATCTCATTTTGTCGCATTTTTCATTTGTTTGTGTGTTTTACGTTTATCCAACCAAAATGTAATGCACCTACGCCCGCACGATAGATTTTTCGCGTTATAGGTTAAGTTGGAAAAATTAATTCAATTTTGGAAGTATTGAAGATACTTTTTTTTTATCGATCATAACAAGGCTAAGAGTTTACTAGTTGGCATTTCTACGTGGCGTTTGTATGTAAATTTTGTCAGTGCTTAAGCATCGAAAGATGTTGGTAATTAAATGAGGAAAAAATAGTTTGTGCATTTGGCTCACAATCTGATCGGCTTGATGAGTAATTCATTGAAAACATGACACACTAAACACATATCCCCTTCTTCTCGCAGCAAAATAAGAGGGAACAATACTTTTGCTGCGTCTTACTTGACTTAACGCACGTACACGGTTTATGTTCATTTTTATTTCTATTTCAATTTTACAAATATTTTCCAGTGGGCTTCGTGGGACACTCTATAGCCGGCCACTCTCTAGGCCGTCCGAAATTCAATTCCAAAAGCGTTGAGAGTCGAGTTAGAGAAAGTTCATCGTGATTCCAAAAGGCGTTATTCTCAAAAGGTGATATGCATGGTCTCGCGGGCGGTAAAAATCCTGTTAGGTACACACTTTTCACATGTACAGTTAAAGGTTAACCTGTCGCGAACTTTATTATTAGAAAAAAATTTGGTATATTCGTTTATTCGACTGTAGAAGCGTACGAAGGAAACGCTTGCAAAATTGAGAGTACATCATCGACTATATAATTAGAACGATAAATAGTTTATAAATTCTACAAATTCAACTCGGCGTTTGTAAATTCAGCCCCAACAGGAATTTTCATCTGCGCATATGTGCCAAGGTTAGTTATACTTAAAAAAAATTTGAACGTTCAATAAAATGGTAAGAATCATATTTTCGCTAACAAAACAAGGTTTACTGATCGATTATATTAAAAATCTTCAATTCAGTTGAGTAACTATTCGGAGTGTCAGAGTTTCTTTTCTTAAAGCTAAGTATGTGACAGCGCGCTACATAACCTCGAATCAGTTTCGTCCTTAAAAAAGGATGCCAGAAAAAATATATCTCGGGCGAATAAAATTACGGTAGAATTTAGTATATTTATAGCTGATGATTAGACAATGCTAATCAAATCTCATTAATATTGAAAGACTCATTTCTAATGAATAAAGTTTCACAAATCATCATGACTCACATTTGAAAAATCATTGACTTCCGCAATCTTGTGAATGTCCGTTTTCTCCAATGTTTATTTAAATTTAACTCATAGTCAGTCCATTCTTATTTCGAAACTATACTAAATAATAAAAAATTTAAACGAGGTTCAACCGCGTCGGAGAATATACAGTCATAAGAGTCGTATTGTTGAATGACGCAACTTCACCTCAAATTTTCAGAGTGGAAAATTTTCTACGCCTCTTATTTGATCGGGGTGTAAATGGATCTGCCCACGCAGGGGGATGGCAAACATGGGCTGATCCACTTTCGGGGTGGTAAAATTTCCGTTTCGAGGTTTACGGCTATCTCTCTCGCACTCACGGTGGTGAGGGATCGCGACTGATCCACGCTCTTGAAGCGCATCGAAATCAAAGATTTATGGCTTATCTACAAGCTCTAAAATAATAGGCTTTCGTTCTTATAGCTGCTGCGACGGGGCAACCTTAATTTTTGAAAACAAAAAAGCTACCTATTGTTCCCATTTTACCAGAAAACAAGGTGTAATCGCACTGAAATATAAATATACTGCTGGAACGCGAACTAATGTAAGCGGGACGAAAAAGATAGTCGCTAGGGACCTTCCATCTCTCTTGCACACCTGGGTACACTCGGTGTCAAAATATAAGTAATTTCAATTTTCGAAAATCCCGATATAATATTTAAAAAACACTTTATTCGCGTTTTTGTAATTATCGAACTTTGGCAGAAACCTGTCAAAAATATCAGTGCACTCTGGACACTTTTACTCGGGTCGGACGAAAAACTTGTGTCATAAACTTTTCTCCGGACTGTACCGACCACTATCGGTGGTGGGGATAGTAGAGAGTTCTCTCTGAAACAGAGATAGAACTACATTTCTCGGTCCTGCGGAGTACGTGTTTTTTTTTCTTATGGCAGTGCGCGTACTAACTTATACTCACAGTTCGGGTGTAACTCTCGCTGTTCTCGAAATATTAAGCCTGATTCATGCTACACCGTGATCGGGACGAGTCGCGCTTCGGATGAGGCCCGGCTCAAGTTTTGTACGTACTTTTTGAATACCTTTGTCCATGCTACGCCGAGCAGGGTTAGAGATCGGTTGTGGCTTCTGGTGTATCCAAAAAGCACGGACAAATCTTTAGCCGGGCCTGGGGTAGTATGAATCAGTCTGTGTTCCCGAGAAAACTGAGGAACTGCTTTTCCGTGATCTCTCGCGCATTATTTACGCCTATTCGACCAACTGTATAGAGCCGCGGTCGCGGTAGCAACGCGCGACGAGTACCAGAAACTGCTGCACGCAAAATGGCGAGATGAATTTAGATTTTTTACAGAAGGCAGAGCGGTTACAAATGATTTTTTTAATTTTCCTAAAAATATTCTGACGATGTTTTATCAAGTACAATAAGATTTTTTTTTCAGCCCATTCGAATTCAGTATTCTAACGCATTTTGGAAACAGTATTTCATTGCTCTGTGGCGTCAAAAAAGTAGTTTTCTCTTTGCACACGTCCGTTGTTTTACGGTCGTTGTTCAGTGCTATTATAATGGTAATTAGTGAACTCAAAACGTTTCGGTCATATGTAATGAAGCTGTTTACGTTTGTAGGACAGCTGAGCCTGGCTCAATCCATACGTTGAGGGTGAAAAAATAAGGTTATACACATCGTGAATTGGAAATAATAAGGGCAATCTCCAACGCGTTTCGGAATGATCACACGAACCTTTTCACTCTCGTGACGATTTTTCCAAAACTGTTCTGATTACGCATAATGTTCTGGAAATTGTTTTTTTTCGACGGAATAAAATATTTTTGCAAAGTACGTTGCTCGAAGCTGGGATTAAAAAATAAATAAAATTTGTGTTGCCCGTTTTGAGGTTACTAACGGAACAATAGGAATGGAATCGGAAAAGGATTATGGAAAAATATTAATAAAACAAAGAAAGATTCCTTTCAAAACCGCGTTTGCTAAATCGAAAAATCTGCTATTTTGATGGAACATTCGAACTGTAAATGCGTTTCGAAATCAAGATCGGTGTTTCCACATTTGTGGTTAACAGCGTACGTGTACACCGTTACATCTCCGGCGCAGCTATATATTTTGTTATGAAAAATTCATTTATAAAGGATTATTTAACGATATTCCCATTATTTTATATAGTAGAGTTGTAGAAAATATATAATTGATTTTACAAACACTACTGACGGGATATTTCTGGAAAAGGTTCACGAAAGTTTTGAAATGGTTTTTTATGCAGTTTTGTCAGTTGTGAGTAAATTTGAAATAAACGGCATTTTGAAGCGGAGGTCCTCAGATTTATTTTTTATTTCACTTTTCTTCCTCCTTACCAGCCAGAGCACATTTAAAAGACATTTTTTTCGTGGATTTTTACAGCTAGGATCGTAGAGAAAAAAACTTGAACATGAATTTCGTTTTTTTAATAAGCTTCTCGTTTTCTTTAAGCTATTATGTTTTTCAGATCTTTTTTTGAAATAGAAAAGAAATATTTTCTTTTTCAAAACTGAGAAACCCTATTTGATTACGGTAACTCGTCGAATGTACCTTCATGTGGAGTTTCAAGCGCAAACTACCGAATCAAAGCCATTCGAGCGGCTATTACACTTCGGCTATTTACGGTACCCCGGAGTTTCCCGAGGCACCGAGAGAGGGGAAGAACAAGGGGAGAGATTTGATTTGATACTTTATTTGCCTCAGTATAATCTTAGGCAACAATTGCTGATGGGCTGTATAAAATCAATAAAAATGCAAAGAAATGCAATGAAGTCGGCGCTGTGAAAAACAAAAAATAAAAATGTTTATTATATCCGAATTTCACAAACTTCCGTCAAATTATCGACAATTTAAAAAAAAAAACGTTACATTTCTATTAAGTGCGAATGCTGCGGTATCAAGATTTTGTTTAATTAAAAAAAATTTCACTCCATATTTTTTTGCGTTACATGTAGAGAATACAAATACAGAAAACAAAACAAAGAAAAAGATGGTGACCGTATGTTAAAGGACAGTGCTTCCTTTCCCCTCACCGCGATCTTGGTAGGCTCCCTATACTCCCCACCCTATGTTTCGTCCATATATAGATTCTCAGGTCCATGATTGCGCGTGCACGTTCGTACGAGTATATAACATGCGTTTTTTTTACTCTGGCAATCCAGAACCTGTTTCTTCTCGTTCTCATCCAAGCGAACGTAAAACGCATTAATCATGAAATTCACCACTGACAGAGATTGTTCTTCGATTGAAGATTTTTTATTTTCACTATCATTAGCACATGAAATATTTTTTTTCTTTGTATGTAAATCAAATACACAACACACAAAATTTTCACATTTGTTTTTATTATGGAATTTGAAAATTACATACGATTGCGCTTCGAAATTATATAGACTTCTGGGAGAGCTTTTTAAACATCGGCTGATCTCGTGCAAAAATTTAGGCAGTTTCGCCAAAAAACGTGCATACAAATTTTTAGTTATATAATCGAGAACGACTATATATATATAGCGATTCTGCTAATAAGCGTTCGAAAATTTATATACAAGAACATGGGCTAGATAACCTGAGGGCTAGCCTTTACTGAAATTAAGGCTAGACATCTTACCGTTGACGTGGTTGAAAATCAATTCATTTTTAAAAATATAGTTAATTAATAATTGTATTTACGTTAAAATTTTGCCATAGGATGATCTGGGTTTTAACTAAAATTGTTGTCAGAAAGAACGACCAAAAGTGATTTCCTCTCCGGCACGGTATTATTACTGAATTATCGACTGTGCTAAACTGCACAAATTTTTAAGTCGGACTGCACAGATTTTTATTTCCCGTTTTCCCCACAATTAGCTCTTGACGATTACCGATAAGAACGCAATCACAATCAAGGTTTCCAAAAAAAATTCACACGTCCAAATCAGTGGGCTGACCTCGGCTAGATTCACAGAGGTCCAGGGACGACGTTCACACTTCAGTACGTATACAGCAAGTGGTAGCTGGTAGCAGGTAGTACGTTTACTATACGCATCCCGGACCGGCAAACGCCAAGCCAAACGTGTTGAACGCGGGATATAAAACGATACAACATAGGCACAACATTCTAACGAAGGAATGTGTTGTATATAAAGATTTTATTTAGTTTTCGGTAAGAATTTGATCTAATTTTCATATTGATTCAAATCTATCATTTAATATCTACTTTACTTTACTGAAAAAATAAGTTTACTTGGCTCCATTTTAGGTTAGAACATTGATTGTTTCGATCTAGTCTTATACGTGTTAATGCCCGTTTTCTCCAACGTTAATCTGAGTTTAAACTCGGTTCATCCTATCTCGAAGCTATATGAAAAAAATTGAACTGAGTTTGAACCGCGTCGGAGAAAACGGCCATAAGTGTTATTTTCTTTAATAATACGAAGCGGTATTTTTATCCAGTACAATTATTAATCATGGATGCCGATCTTTACGACGAGTTTGGTAATTATATCGGACCGGATTTAGCATCTGAGAGCGAGGACGAAAATGAGTATGGTAATGTCGGTGATGAAGCTGAAGATCGCGAGCGGTCGGATGAGGAAATGGAAGAAGATAGGGATGAACTTCGAGATCAGGCCGAACAGTCTTCTATGGCTGTTGTACTGCACGAGGATAAGCGTTATTATCCAAGCGCTCTTGAAGTTTATGGACCTGACGTAAGTTGCTTTTATATTGGACCTAAAACTCTTTTTTAATGCAGTAGATACCTTTCATATGGACACAAGCTTTATTCTGTGTTATAACTGTGTTGTGTAGATGCGAGTACTCAAGATTAGAAAAAGTTCCATTCAGTCAACTGATTTTTGCTGTACATTTTTGGTAGCGTTGAAATGCAATGGTACCAGAAATGGCTTTGTTCATAGAAGTAGAAAAGGAAAATAAGATTTCTGAAACTATTTAAAATTTGTAGGTAGAGACGCTCGTTCAAGAGGAAGATGCTCAGCCATTGGATAAGCCTCTCATAGCACCAGTTCGGAAACCAAAATTTCAAATAAAACAGCAACAATTGCCAGGCACAACGTACAATATAGAATTCTTGGCTGATATGATGGATGCTCCTCATTTGATTCGTAATGTAGTTCTTTTGGGTCATCTACATCATGGAAAAACGACACTCGTTGACTGTCTTGTACGACAGACTCATCCGAATATACACAGCGTGACGGATGAGAAACCTCTTCGATATACGGATACTCTGTTTACAGAGCAGCAGAGAGGAGTTTCGACAAAAGCGACTCCAGTAACATTACTTTTGCAAGATGTCAAGTCGAAATCTTATCTTTTGAATATTTTTGACACTCCGGGACATGTGAATTTTTCGGATGAAGCCACCGCGGCCATTCGAGTTTCGGATGGTGCAATTATTGTGGTTGACGCTGCAGAAGGTGTAATGTTGAACACAGAACGTCTTCTTAAACATGCTTTGCAAGAAAAACTTGCTTTGACCGTTTGTATAAACAAAATTGACCGCCTGGTGCTGGAACTGAAATTACCACCGCTCGATGCATATTACAAATTACGACATATCGTTGACGAAATAAATGGCCTTATCGCCATGTATTCTGATTCGGAAAATCCAACTTTCCTTTCACCTACCACTGGAAACGTTTGCTTCGCGAGTTCCGAGTACAACGTTTGCTTCACCTTAAAATCTTTCGCTGCCCTGTACGCACGAAATCACCCATCTTTGAATGCTGCAGAATTCGCCAAACGCTTATGGGGTGATATTTATTTCAACTCCAAGACTCGAAAATTTATTAAAAAACCACCCCACAACACGGCTCAAAGGAGTTTCATTGAATTTATTCTTGAACCCCTCTACAAGATTTTTGCACAAGTCGTTGGAGATGTCGACTCAACATTACCGGACGGTGAGAAGCTGCACATTTATTGAATCATTTTTTAATTGAACCAGCATTTATTTTGCAGATATAAGATTTAATTATGAAGAAGAAAGTTTGAGTCCTATTTTTTTCATTGGCGAAGTAACCACGCTGAATAAGATAAGAAATATGATGTTTTTTTAATCCGTGAAGATCATGAAAAAATTGAAAAAACTTCACAATTTTGAATATACGTTATAAAGGATTTCTAATAATTGCAGTATTATTATGTATTTCAATCGAAAGTAAAGACTAACTTTTATATTAATTTCAGTGCTCGACGAACTGGGTATAAGACTATCATCCGAAGAAATGAAGATGAACATAAGACCGTTGTTACGGTTGGTGTGCACACGTTTTTTAGGAGACATGTGCGGTTTAGTGGACATGTGCGTATGTCATGTTCCAAGTCCTCATGCACACGCGGCAACGAAGGTTCAACACGTTTATACGGGAAATATGGATTCCCCGATAGTACAGGATATGATAAATTGTGATCCGGAAGGACGATTAATGATACACAGTACAAAAATGTATCCAACGGAGGATTGCACGTTGTTCGTTGTGCTTGGGCGCATCATGTCGGGTACTTTGGAAGCTGGACAACGTGTGCGAGTTTTGGGGGAGGCGTATTCACGAGCTGACGAGGAAGACTCAAGAATTCTAACGGTTGGAAGATTGTGGATCAGTGAGGCTCGTTATTCAATAGAGTTGAATCGTATCCCAGCCGGGAATTGGGTTCTCATCGAGGGAATCGATCGGCCGATTGTGAAAACGAGTACCATTACCGATCTCAGTAATTCTGATGATCTTCATATTTTCCGGCCACTCAAATTCAACACTCAGAGCGTCATAAAAATCGCAGTTGAACCTGTAAACCCATCAGAATTGCCAAAAATGCTCGATGGTTTACGAAAAGTTAACAAAAGCTATCCTCTCCTTGGCACGCGAGTCGAAGAGAGTGGCGAGCACGTTGTTCTTGGTACTGGTGAATTGTACCTCGATTGCGCGATGCATGATTTGCGACGGATGTATTCTGAAATCGATATCAAAGTCGCTGATCCTGTCGTCGCTTTTGCCGAGACTGTCGTTGAAACGAGCTCACTCAAATGTTTTGCCGAAACTCCTAATAAACGTAACAAGCTTACAATGATTGCAGAACCTCTTGAACGAGGTTTGGCCGAAGATATCGAAGCTGAACACGTCCGGATAACATGGAATAAGTACAAAGTTTCTCCTTAATTTATCGTTTAAAGTACATAATATAAAGTTTTGATTTCGATTTAGTAATCAGAATTCTTTCTCTGCAGAAAGCGATTGGGTGAATTTTTTCAAACAAAGTACGACTGGGATCTTTTAGCTGCTCGAAGTATCTGGGCTTTTGGACCTGATTCGACAGGACCTAATATTTTGGTCGATGATACTCTTCCATCCGAGGTCGATAAATCTCTTTTGAGTAGCGCCAGAGATGCCATTACTCAAGGATTTCAGTGGGGCACTCGTGAAGGTCCACTCTGCGAAGAACCTATTCGTAACGTCAAATTCAAAATTTTGGATGCCATTATTGCCCAGGAACCACTTCATCGTGGCGGTATGTAACGATTCGATATATTTTGTTAAATCGTTGCAATTCAACAAAGTTTATAGATTTCTGTATTATTCAACAACTTCACAAGTGAGGGAAAGACCAATCTTGGGTAAAATCTTGGGGAAACCCGATTTCCAGTTGTTAACTACACAGGGTGAGACACTAACTGCTCCCATATTAAATATCTTGTTAATTATCGATGTTTTTTTTTTGACGTCGATAATTACCGACACATTTAAGGTGGTAACAAACATTGCCTCACCCTGTATATGCATCTTTGAAGAAACCTATAAGATACATAACAGAAACCAGATTTAAGCACTTTAAGATTGTAAAAGTTCAATCGTTTCAGAAAAAATAGTCCGCCTAGTTTTGATGAAAATTTCAATTGGAATAGAACATCCAGCATTAGGTTTGTTCCGCCACTGCAGAAACGAAGAAGTTAAATCCGCAAGTGTTTGCGTGGTTGCATACTGCACGAGTCATCGAAATAACTATTTTTTTCAGTTTTTTAATTATGGGCATACTGTTGTACAACCGATCTTCGATAGGGGCAAACTTGTTTATAAAGAAAATTATTATTTTTACAACTATCAAGAATTGGTTTGTTAATCGTTAATCAATAGACCGTAGGTCTTTAATTAGTAGTTTCCATTGGACGACCAAGACAAGTTATTATATTGATGACGTTTTAGTTTCGATGATTGATTGTCAATTTATTTTTTTTAAATTTCGTTTAGGAGGTCAAATAATTCCCACTGCAAGACGTGTTGCGTATTCAGCGTTTCTGATGGCAACACCCAGGTTAATGGAACCATACTTGTTCGTTGAAGTTCAAGCTCCAGCTGACTGCGTGTCCGCTGTCTATACAGTCCTCGCTAAACGACGAGGTCACGTGACCCAGGATGCTCCTGTGCCTGGAAGTCCTCTTTATACGATCAAAGCGTTCATTCCAGCTATTGACAGTTTCGGTTTTGAGACCGATCTTCGGACGCACACACAAGGTCAAGCATTTTGTCTCTCGGTATTTCATCACTGGCAAATTGTACCCGGTGATCCATTGGACAAAAGTATCACTATACGACCTCTCGAGCCTCAACCAGCGACACACCTCGCACGAGAATTCATGCTCAAAACACGAAGACGCAAAGGACTCTCCGAAGATGTGTCGATAAATAAATTCTTCGACGATCCCATGTTGCTCGAACTGGCTAGACAAGATGTACTCTTAAATTATCCTCTTTGATAAAATATATCTATTTCCTACGGAGCGATTTCGCACCAAAATGATGTGCAACTTTTACTATCCGAAAGACCTCATCGTGGATGTATACTATTGGGTTCTTGACGCAGGCGGCTCAATATGTTAAGGGTAATAGACCATCTTCTCCGAGACATTGATTTTTCGGAAGCTCATAAATATTAAATGGATTTTACGAAATCAGGCAGGTTTTTTCTAGCCCCTATAAAAAACCAAATAAACGCAGAAGGGACCGTGTCAAATTACGAAATCTGTTATTATTCATTTCTTGCGAATAAGATATTTTCAGAGTTGAGAATTTTGATAGGAGCTTTTCTTGATTTTGCTAGCTGTACAGTAAAACCTCTATTTTTTATCACTCTGGAAGAGGACTGGTAAAAGATCGGGGTTCAGTTTGGAGGTGTGGCTTGAGAAGTCGTAGGGAGGGACGAAACATTAGGAGCATGCGCGTAGCCGTAACGCTGCGTGGCTTAAATAACACGAACTAACTTAAAAGCTCTGATGTGTTTTGAGGTTATACATACTGTACATTCCTAAAACCACGCGTACCGACTGCGGCGTAACTGGCGTGTGAACGACGTTGGAGGATAAACAAGCTTACTAATACATACCCCTAGCCAAATGATATTGGGTGGGGGCAAAGAATCAGGAGAATGATGAAAATCGAGGTGGTAAAAAATAGTGGTCTCGCTGTATCCAAATAGATTTTTTTTTGGTAAATATGTCGAATCGGGGCTGCAGCTCAAAACTGCATGAATTTTTTACATTTTTTATCATAAAAAAATATCTCGTGCTATTTTAAGAAGGGGGGAGGAACTCCAACACGATAAAAATGTAAAAAAACGAGCATGGAAAGTGATGTAGATATGCAGGTAAAGAGCACGTATGTGACACACGCGTATGCATATGCACAGACACACTCTTTGTCCGGGAATCGCACACACATTGAACGAAGATGCTCCAAACCCACCCAACGATTCCACACACACACACATCGAAAGTGCTCTGAATACACTCGACACTACTATTGTTTAATGATAACGAATACTTAAAAAAAATTTGGTGCAGTTTTGAGCTGCAGCCCTGATTCGACATTTTCGAGGAAAGCATGGATTTTTGTCCTAATTATTGTTTTCGCGTCAATGCAACTTGTATATGATGCTTTGAAATATACACTCATGTTTGCTATTTTTAAAAAACATGTTGGGTGCGGACAAGTGTACCGTTGCTCAACGAAATTTTTCCAAATTCTCAATTACAAAATATTAAATGGTTGAATATGCCGTGTCGTCTTTTTTGATGGTAA
Organism: Venturia canescens; assembly: GCF_019457755.1. Lineage (NCBI taxonomy): Eukaryota > Metazoa > Arthropoda > Insecta > Hymenoptera > Ichneumonidae > Venturia > Venturia canescens. The sequence goes on from NC_057425.1 coordinate 9,786,046, forward strand.
AATAACTCAACGATTCGAATTATATGAGCGCCCGGTTCGATTACAAATTGTAGTTACCCCCCCGCAAAAGGGTCTTCCAAATCTACCGAACACATGAAATCGTTCGGGAAAATTAACTTCGTCGTCGTTCGTACATCTTTCATTTTAAAGTGACATATAGACTTGTAAACTCGTTTAGTTTCTTTCGATTTAGAATAAGCCTGTACGACTTATCTGGTTTTTGTACTAAAAAGTAATGAGACACAAACTGATCTTTATTTTCCCACACACATGGTTCAATTGCTCACTTGTCCCACAGCTTTTCTATTGTTTCTTCCTATTTTTTAACCTCCGATTCCATTATGGTCATCTGTGGTACCAGACTCTCTCCAATTTTTTGCAAAGACTATATCCCGCGATACAATTCAATACAAAAACATCTATGATTTTTTGTCACTTGGACAAGAAATCTCTGTTTACCGGAGCGATGGCGCTTACGTTTCTCTCTACCTCGGTTGATTTCTTGCTTTGGGCCCTCCGACACTGCTGCGCCTTGTTGTTGACGAACTGTCGTCTGTTTTTGAAGGAGAATTTTTGCTCGCTTCGATAAGTGCTCGCCTGACTGGGGAAGGGGCCTGTTCCCTGAAAAGGCTTCACGTTCAAATGGTCCCGTGAACCGCTGCTCAGATTCTAACATCGCAGAAGCATTTGAATGTGGTCAAATTCAATTTTTTTTTTTCAGAAAAAGAGTGATGAGAAGGTATTTTTGAAGTTGAGGGTCCAAGCACAGATCCGTTTCGGAACGAAGCAATTAAACAGTGGATTCGGTCTCAGTACATTCGATTACGTGAATTTAAAGTATGCGGATCTGGTTACTAGATTAATAAGGTACTTTTTTCATATTGCTTTCCCGTTGCAAATTTATTTAACGGTTAAACGTTAAGAAATCCCGTGAAGAAATGGCACTTGACGGGTGAAGAAAAAAATGATAATTTCTAGAGCACTTGAAAAACGTGACATGAGTTTGGCCTGGGGATTTATCGTACATTCTTACGTCCATACACTCACGCGTGAAGTAATTGCGGTCAGCCTGAAACCGAATAATCGTTTTTTAGTAATGTTTCTGGCAGTCCCTAATATATTTGGTTGCGTCCCAAGACGAGCAATAATGATTCCGCGCAAGGTTTGCCAGGGAACTGAACAAGGAAGGATTGAGCAGTCTAGTTCCCCTTACTTCAAGATGGCTGCGACCGCTGCTGGTTTTAACCGTTGGTGTCGCCACCGTTGAAGCTCGCGCGCACAGGTAGAGCCCATCGGGTCCAACCGTGAATCGGAGTGGGAGGGGAAGAGAGGCCGTGCAGGTGCCGCCATGTCAGTGTAGGCCCAACTTCGTAACCGCGCGGAACGAATGGTGCTTGGGCTCGAAAACGAATAAATCGTGAATCTGTGAATACCAGGTGATAGAATACATTCCTCCGCACTCCTTTTTACAATTCAAGCCCGCCGTACCCGTAGTTCAAATTTAATACGATAAGTTACGGACTTCCAACCGTTCGTAGCTAAAGGATAAAAATATTTACACGAGAACAAAGCAGTGTGTGAGCGCGCGAGTAGTATCGTATGTGTGCAAGAGAGCAGAGGCACGCTGGGAGATCGGTTGGAATGCGCTGGAAATGAGGAAGAAAGCATAAGGCTATGCCATGGACAAGACATAGACACCTATGCGAGTATTTCGATATTCATCCCGTGCACATTCCTGTACGCCCTCTTGTCTCTCATCGTCTTCGAAATAAAATCGAAACCGTCGGCATTGCCGATCTTTCACCGATGACCAGTCATCACACAGAAATTATAAATACATCACAACGCGGGGACACCATTCTAGCGCAACTTTTTAAATGACTCTTCCTATTTACGAGTGATCCTCTTATGTTTTTGGAACATCGACGTTCTTTCTCCCTTTCTTTCTCTCTCACTCTCCCTTCGAAGTCCTGGAGTTTTTCTAGGGTAATCGGAGTCGAACAATCAATCGGGCGACTCCCTTCCAGTCGTTTCCTCTCTCTCATTATCGCGTAAAAATATTTATTTGTATAAAATAACCAGTCGTGGAGATTTCCTTCCAAAGTGTGTTTACCGTGGCCGGCGTTCAGCCTAACGCCTATTTGTTGAAAGCAGTGATAAATGATAAAACCAGTGATTGTGTCGTGCGTGTGTTTTCCCTTCGGACGCGAACGAGGAAGTGAATAAGTGTTTTTCCCCATACGTGTATCTTTTCCTACAACAAATTCCGGGGCCCTTTCGACTTGGAACCGGTGCGATGAAATTGAGATAAAGAATGTTGTACTCCCAGTCACCGGAAAGCATCGGTGCGAACGACGTTTATGCGCGACTCATTCGATCGATTGAGACATCGCGTAACGAGAAGTTCGCTGCATAAAAAATCTCGAAAATGCTGTCAAACCTATTTTCGGTGGCAGCAACAGACTTTTTAAATGAAAATCAACGATCCCGCTAATAAAATCCCGCTTGTGCTCGAAATGACAGAGCGTGTTTGAAGCTCGAACGTCCCGTCGACCCAATTCCCTGACAAGATCACTACTTTTGCTGAAGGCTCCTCCGAAACGCGGACTTCTCATCCACACCGAAAATAAGATAAATCCGTAAAAATAAAACGGAAAGGCAGATGTAAAGCGAAGGAGTACGAAGTAGAAGCGAATCGTTGGAAATCACATCGAATATTCGAGAGCACGTGGAAAAATTGGTGCCTTTGGCCGAAGAGGGTGGGTTCCTCGGAGGATGGGAGAACTCAGATAATAGAGGGAGAGAAGAAGAGCGGGAGGGAGAGGGAGAAAAGGTGGCGACGGGACGCGCAGTGCCGTCGGTGGCTCTCTCGTCGAGGTCGAGAAGAGCCATAGAGGCGAAAGAGGAGCGAGGGCAGGGGCACGATCAGGATCAGAAAATCGGCGTCGGGTCGGAGCGTGGGGGAGCGTGGCGGGTCCGAGGGAAGATCATAGAAAGAGGAGTGTATGGAGCACCGGAATAAGATCGACGGGGCGACAACAGTATGCGATCATCACCGAGAGTCGTCCTCCTGGTTCACCTCATCCTCGGGGCGTCGATAGCTCCGGGTGCGAGGTCCGAGCTCGTTAAGTATCTCGAAGTGCCGGAGAACGCTCCGGCCGGGACGAGGATAGGCTTCATCGACGCGGACAGTCCGCCTTATCTCGTCGTGCCGGTTCAAGGTTCCGCGGTCAAGGCCGATCTGATCGTCGAGGAGGCAACGGGCGAGATCCGGACCCGGGTGCCGCTCGACCGCGAAACCCGTTCCTCTTACTCCCTCGTCGCCGTCGCCCACAACGTCCGCGTCGTCGTTAAAGTTCTCGACGAGAATGACAACGCTCCTAAATTCCCGATATCGGAGATCGACGTCGAGTTCCCGGAGAACTCGCCGCGCGACGCGAAGCGAGCCTTGCCGCCGGCGAAGGACCCCGATCTGGGTCAGTACTCGACCCAGCGATACGAAATCGTCGCGGGCAACGAGGACGACGTCTTCAGGCTCGCCCAGCATCGCGCTCGGGACGGCGTCCTCTATCTCGATCTCCAGAATTCCGGCTCCCTCGACCGCGAATCACGCGCTCGGTACGAGCTCGTCATCGAGGCGTTTGACGGGGGCGCTCCGCCCTTGAGCTCGAGGCTCCGGGTCAACGTAACCGTCCAGGACGTCAACGACAATCCCCCGATTTTCAATCAAACGAGGTACGAAGCGAGCGTCCCGGAAAACGCGACCGTTGGGACTCGCATACTCGCGGTTAACGCTACCGATCGGGACGTCGGCGATAACGGGCGCATCGAGTACTCGATCAACCGGCGACAGTCCGACCGGGAAGAAATGTTCCGCATCAACCCGGAAACTGGCATAATTTATGTTAATAAAGTTTTGGATTTCGAATCGCGAGAGCGTCACGAGCTTGTCATCGTTGCTCGCGACTGCGGCGCTCAGGCCCTCGAGTCGAGCGCCTTCTTCTCGATACGCGTCACCGATGTCAACGACAACCAGCCCACCATTACGGTCATCTTCTTGTCGGACGACGCGACCCCAAAAATTAGCGAGAGCGCTCAGCCCGGTGAATTTGTCGCGAGAATATCGGTGAGCGATCCCGATTCCAGAACCGAGTATTCCAACGCTACGGTCACGCTCACCGGTGGTGACGGACACTTCGGCCTGGCCACGCGTGACAACATAAGATACCTCGTGGTCGTCGAGAGGCCGCTCGATCGGGAAGAAAAGTCGGTCTACGATCTTTCGATCGAAGCTACCGATGCCGGCACGCCACCTTTGCGCGCCTTGCAACTTTTCCGACTCCTCGTTACCGACGTCAACGACAACGCTCCCATTTTTGAAAGCGAACGATACGAAGCCCATTTGCTAGAAGCTTCCGAACCTGGTACACCGATTTTGAGAGTTCGGGCCAACGATCTCGACGAAGGTGACAACTCCGTCGTGCGATATTCCATTCGGAATTCAACTTGGTTCACGATCGATCGGGAAAGCGGATTGATCAGCACTGTCGCTCACGTCGATTGCGAAACTGATCCTACCCCGACACTCGTCGTCGTTGCCGTCGATTCGGGCAGACCACCGCTCACCGGCACCACTCTTGTCAAGCTCACAGTTCATGATCTCAACGATAATGAACCCATCTTCGAAAAGCCCCTCTACAACGTCACTATATCAGAGGATTATCCTGTCGGACAATGTTTCGTTAAGGTGAGCTTAATATTCCACTGTACATCCACTAAATCCAGCGGTTTGCATTTTGTCAAAAGACCTCGAGGTCGTTGCAGGATTGCAACATTATGACGCTGAAGTTTCCAACGTTGGAGTCCAACGAAATGATCGAAAAAAATTCTCCAATAATTCCAGTAATTCTCCTATTTTGTTCCCTGCCAAATTTGCGATTCGTTATTTTTCAAGCTGCACCCAACGATTCGTGAAATAAAAAATTGGTGAATTTCAAACGTTTTTTTCGCTCATTTCGTTGGACTCCAACGTTGGAAACTTCAGCTTCGTTGCAACATTTCAAATTTTCGATATCCCCCATTCATTTTTATGACACCTTTTTCGTCAAGCCTTTCTTACTCTGATGTAAGAATTTCACTGATTCAACGGAGAGTTGATTTTTTTTCAACGCTCAATAATCGTGAGCGGTATGTGCACAGCAGCAGTGCTATGACACTGAAGTTTCCAACGTTCGAGTCCAACGAAATTATCTGAATAAACTCTCCAACAATTACGACGCTGAAGTTTCCAACGTTGGAGTCCAACGAAATGAATGAATATAAAATGATTTATCCATCAGTTTTTTATTTCACGAATCATAATTGTGTAGATTGAAAAAATACAAAGTACAAATTCGACTGGAAATAAATTGGAGAATTACTGGAATTATTGGACAGTTTTTTAGATCATTTCGTTGGACTCCAACGTTGGAAACTTCAGCGTCATCCAACAATTCCAGTAATTGTTAAATTCTGTTACCTAGCCAATTTACAATTTGAAGTTACTCGGTCTACATCGACGATTCGTGAAATAAATAATTGGTCAATTGCAAATGTTATTTTCGTTAATTTTGTTGGACTCCGACGTTGCAAACTTCAACCTCGTGGAGTGCTCTGCGTTCTCTCTCGCTCTATCTTTTAATGCTTGCCCTTTTAAACGCGCCATTCCCTTTCCACGAGTTAAACCACTAACGATTATTTTTATCTACCATAAAGCATAAAAACGTACAAGGCAAATGAGGCTAGGGTGCCCCTTAATTTATCGTCGCGATTAGGAGTAATGTAGGAAAAGCGGTTCTACGGGTGTGCAAGTCATTCGTGAATTGAAAAGGAAAGTACACGAATGCGCCAAGAGGTCGTTTAATTCGAATTGAAAAAGTTATTGAGGATACATTCGTACGAATTACCTGCGTGCATTACTCTCACGGAACTTATGGACTTGTGTGCAAAGTAATGGTATAGTAATGACCTCCTTCTCGTCAACATAAAGAGAGAAAAAATAACATTACCTCCCATGGAAAACGACGACGCTGAAGTTTGCAACGTTCGAGTCCAACGAAATGGATGAAAAATATATTTGCCATTGACCAATTTTTTATTTCACGAATTGTTGGTGCAGCTTGAAAAACCACTAACAGGGTATTTTACACCGTGTAAAAAAATATATAAAAATGCATGATTATGATAGATTTCGTAAAAAGTAAACGAGAAACGTCAATATTTATTTATAAAAATGCGCTGTAAATTTTATAATTCAATTTTAAAAATCGTCTTTTTTCAACTTTTTTTCAAATGTCGAAAACGCCATCCGCCATATTGGATTCCAACGTGACGTCACTCCGATAGTAAACAATCTAGATTCTTATTGTGCGCTCTGTGTTATTTTGAAATTTTACAAGTTATTATGCACGTTTGTGGACTTTCATCATTCATTTGATTAAAATCGCATTATGGAAAACGGTTTTGTGAAAGCAGATAGTATAAAATCTACCAATGATAAATATGTTGACGGTGGCGATGAATCCACAACTTTTGTGGCATTTTTACACTTGTATTATTGCATTCAGGCACGAGACACCAATGATATGCCACTATAACTCATTATTTTTACAAATCTTATTACTTGATCTTTCGCAATTGTATTGTTTACTAACGGAGTGACGTCACAAACCGAAAAAACATGGCGGCTAGCGTTTCCGCGCGAAAATTGAAAATCATTAATAAAAAATAGTTTTCAAGACAGTTTTCGGTCTTATAAAATTGAAATAAAAATTCTACTGGTTTATTACGATCACAGGATTATTTTAAAGCAGTTTTCAAAAAAGGTGTAATACCCTATATCAAATTCGGCAGGGAACAAAATTGGAGATTTACTGGAATAATTCGAGAGTTTTTTCGCTCATTACGACGCTGAAGTTTGCAACGTTGGAGTCCAACGAAATGAAAGAAAAAAACATTTGTAAATCACCAATTTTTTATTTCACAAAGCATCAACGCAGATTGAAAAACTATACGAATTGCGAATTCGACACAGGGAACGAAATTTGAGAATTACTGGAATTATTGGAGGATTTTTTTACACCATTTGGTTGGACTCCAACGTTGCAAACTTCAGCAATGTTGAATAATCCGGAAAACTCGAGTACGAAAAATTTACTGTGTAAAATTAACGAACTGTTCTACTTTGTCATTCGAAAATTCATCTTTTTCTGCCCTGTTTCGTGGAGTTCCCTTCCCTTATTTTCTACGATTAAATTGCCTCGATCACACATGCTCTTCGATACATTTTTCAATTCAGTCAACGTTCTTTTATTCCTGCAATGTTTAATGTTCTAAACTATCATTGTTACAGCATTTAAAACGGTTTTTTTTACTCTTCCTGAACCAGATGGCTGCCAAACTAGAGCCAAGTATAGTAGAATGTGTCGCTGACATTACGGCACACTGATAATTCAATATTGAAACCTCAAACCTAGGATTCGTATACGAATTCTCTGTTTACGTGTGTACAACGAATAAGAGAAAATGAATGACGCTGAAGTTTTCAACGTTGGAGTCCAACGAAATTATCGAAAAAAACTCTCCAATAAATGACGCTGAAGTTTCCAACGTTGGATTCCAACGAAATGATCGAAAAAAACTCTCCAATAATTCCAGTAATTCTCCTATTTTGTTCCCTGCCAAATTTGCGATTCGTAGTTTTTCAAGCTGCACCAACGATTCGTGAAATAAAAAATTGGTGAATTAAAAACGTTTTTTTCGTTCATTTCGTTGAACTCCAACGTTGGAAACTTCAGCGTCGTCTCCAATAATAATTCCAGTAATTCTCCTATTTTGTTCCCTGTCAAATTTGCGATTCGTAGTTTTTCAAGCTGCATCAACGATCCGCGAAATAAAAAATTGGTTAATTACAAACGTTTTTTTCGTTCATTTCGTTGGACTCCAAAGTTGAAAACTTCAGCGTCGTAAAAATGAAGCGCATGAAGTCCAATGTTTCTTCGAGGAATTCTTCTTTGTCGCAACGATTACTTTTCAGTGTGGATTAATTATTTTTCAGGCGGGCAGTTGGTATAATGTTCCGAAATGACACCCCCGGCTGTGTGTATTCGCGTATGTAATTTGCACATCGTATTACTACAAACGCCTTCGATAAACCAATGTTTGGTAGATTTTGTGTCGAAATGTCGAACAGATTTAAAATGCATCAAGTCTTGTTCCCACTGCATGTACACACGAGTGAGAACGGAGAGAGAGAGAGTCGCAGGATTTTCTGCACGAATGCCTTCCCTTGCGTGTATCCGTCAAACCTTTTATTCTCTCTTCTCCTTGTTGGTTGGTGCTCACTCGTTCTTCTTCTTCTTCTTCTTCTTCTGGCCGAAACTGTGGCAGAGAAAAAGCTCTCTTCTCGCTGCAACTGAGAAAGCTGTTCGTGTTCATTGCTATATCTCAAAGTCGAGAACTTTGGTTTCAGTTCGTCTTTGAAGCGACGACCAGAAGAGCAGGAAGATAAAGCGAGTCAGGCGGCATCGCGCTGGACGAACAGTGAAAGATGATGTTTTCGAAAGAACTTTCCCCCGTGCATTTGAGCCTCGAAACACTCCCGTGAAACGATACATAATATTCTTGGACAGTTGCGAAATCGCATTGCATGCTTACGCACATACAGTCACAGGTATAACGTTTCGATGTCAGGTAATTAAAGGACAGAGAACATGCTCACCGCAGAGTCTATCTCTCCAACGGAATGTGTTTTAACCAACGTTCGTAAATGGCGATCGATCAGGATATCTGGCGATGGGGGTAAACGGAATTATCCTTCAGAACGAATAATTCAATTTCATTTTTCGCACTGATAGACGTAATGGAGTGGCTAAAGTATCGCGCGCAAACCAGCACACGTGCCTCGGCCTCTGAAAGCCTTGGCGGAATAGACGTTGGGCACCTTCCGTCAATTATCGATACGCATGGCGGGGCGCATCGCTCGATGTTCACAATTAGTGTAAAGCTTATGCAGATCGGCACTGACCCATGCAACGAATGCTCTTGATCTTAATCAGCCAATTACTCGTATAGTACGAAGCGTGCATGCGTGCAGGGAACGTTGAGAAAAAAAAGTTCGCATATGGTGACATTTCTGGAAAAATGTTTGATCGATGAACTTTTATTTTATTCGAAAAGTTGCTTTGTCTTCATCGTACACTTAAATTCTCGAGGGTATCGGAAAATCAACATTTACAATTTCGATTATGTTGATAGTGTGTTAAAACGCTGGAATGGTCGAGTATAGTCATTTCTCAAACTGACAATCGTTCCATGCTGAATAATGTCGAATTTTACAAAACTATGATGACTGGAAAAACTCAAACGATTTCAGAAATAAATATAAGCCACGGGAGGCTTCACGGTGTCCAGTAGAATCTGCAAATGATTCTAGTTTTTCACTGACATTGTTATTACGAAGTTGAAGGCCTTCCGGATCGCTGGAATGTCATGTTTCAGCGAATAGCCAGCGCTGCAGTTTGCATCAAAGGCTGCTGGGAGCTGCGATATTTCTAAATCATGCGGTGATTGTTGGAAAATTGTAGGATTGTGTTTGAGCGAATCTGCAGGATTGATGTTAGGAAAGCGTTCCGTATGTGGCATTTTATTTTTCGTTCAAACTGATGCTGAGAAAAGCCATCTCTCAAATCTTCAAGCATCTGGTTGTTTTGAAGATGCCTCTGGTGTCAATCTCTTTCGTGTTCGATAAATCTGACCCCTCATCATCGATATTTCGAAGAATGTTTAAGATCATTGCTGAAATGCATGTATGTACCGGAAATGAAAAATAGTAAAACTGGTAAAGCTAGGAAGAAATCTAGTTAAAGGTTCATATTTAAATTGAGTATCATTATGAAATGGGAATTTAATAAATCAACTTCATTCGATTAATGGGATGGGAAGTAAGATGAGCCATGAGACGGCAGGAGGTGTTGGAAATGAAGAGAATAGAAGAGGAAGTCGAAGCGCTAGAGGCGTCAATATATCATGACGTTGAAGTTTGCAACGTTGGAGTCCAACGAAATGATGTAAAAAAAAACTCTCCAATAATTCGAGTAATTCTCCAATTTTCTTTCCTCCCGAATTTGCAAACTCGTGGTTTTTCAACCAACACCGATGCTTCGTCAAATAAATCGGTGAATTACAAGTGTTTTTTTTTCCTTCATTTCGTTGGACTCCAACGTTGCAAACTTCGGCGTCGTAATATATCTCTTTTTACGTCATCGAAGATCCTCGAAAGACTTTTTTTTTATTCCTTCAGTTTTCGGCTCGAAGTGCGACGAAATTCGTATTTGCAGAATGTAAAGTATTGAACCAATTGTAAATGTTTGTTTTTTGTAAAATTGTGTTTATTTATAATTCTGTATTGGTGAAGAGCACGAGAAAAATTTGTGCAGGACTGAAATATGATGAGCATTGATAACGTGGAGTCGGGTATGATCGTATATTTTTTTAAATGGAATCGCAGAAAGACTGGAGTCTTGAGAAAGAATTTGAGATCCCCAATTGGAAATTATGGAAAAATTATTTATCCAGATTTGCAGAGATTAGCTTCGACAAATACATTTTGCTGTTGAGAAAAATACAGACGATAACAGATTTCAACTTTTATGCGTTGAGAACACTCAAAGTCATCAAGAGACACGGCTAACGAAGAAAACTTATTATAATCTACGATAAGCAAAGGACCTTGCACGAGAAATCGATATAAATTAGCTTTATAATTATTGATAATCATGAATAATACAGCCAAATCTGCGGTGCTTGATTGAGACCTCGCCCTCAATAGTACTGAGTACTTCAACTTAGTTGGCCTCAGTTTACGTAAGAAGCTGTAAAAAATTCAGAAACGCAAAAAAGATAGCTAAAAGGAATCGCAATTTTTCCAGTACGAACGCTATATTTGAAAAACAAAATATATCAAGTTTATTGATTGTTCAAATGATATTTCTATCATCTCTTTGATTTGATTTGAGAAAACGTGTTTTTCGCAAATTCTAAAACAAAGATACCACAGTTACCCCCGATCACTTTCCAATGTTTTCCAAGCTGTTATATTTCCATTTCACTCCACTTTTTCAACAAAAAAAAACCAATGACCATCAGCAGTAGAGAGATATCATTTATGAAACGAAATTTGTTGCGAAAATCTTCAGAATTATAAACATTGTAAACCAGCCCTTCAGCATGATGCTGAAGTTTCCAACGTTGGAGTCCAACGAAATGATCGAAAAAAAATCTCCAATAATTCCAGTAATTCTCCTATTTTATTCCCTGCCAAATTTGCATTTCGTAGTTTTTCAAGCTGCGCCAACGATTCGTGAAATAAGAAATTGGTGAATAACAAACGTTTTTTTCGTTCCTTTCGTTGGACTCCAACGTTGGAAACTTCAGCAGCGTCATCCCTTCAGCTCTTAATTGACGAGTGAAACGATAATGTGCAGTTTACCTTGAAGTAAGAACCTTATTCATTGAAAAATCTTTTCCACATATAAATCGTCTTATAAAATCTAGTTCAATCCTTCATAAGATACGAAGTGGACGACACGAAAAAATTCACTCATTTCCTCAATTTTAGAGTGAGAATGTGTCAGGGGATTGGAAATTGTATGCTTTAGGAGAGAGCGAGAGATTGAGCCAGGCAGAGGTAGTGCGGGAAGTTGAAATTGCGATGAGATCGTTCCGCGATGCAACGGATTCGAGGCTTCTTTCAGTGGTACTCTTATCTCGCCGAGTGTGTTCGTCCCCCCGGCATATAGAAAGAAGGAGGCAGAAAGCGCGCGCGAGGTGGTGGAGGAGGAGGAGGGAGGGCATGCAAAGTGGCCAGAGCACATACAGTGAAGAAAAGCTAAATATGCTGTGAGAGAGGAAAAGAGCAAAAGAGAGGGGAAGATCAGGCAAAAACAGACATTTCGAGACGAGAAGAGCGGTTCAAGGAGAAAGATGAAAATAAGACGAAGAAGAGGCATACACGGCGAGGCCGAGTGAGACGGCCAGCATTCCGCGGGGTCCGAATTAATTATACCAAGCTCCGTCGGAGTTGCGGGAGTGTGAACGAGAACTTTAAACTCTCGCGGCTCCAAGAAAACCGGCCAAATACCTATTTTGAAGAGACCTATATAAAGCCGAGGTGTCGTCTAACGGATTCTCCTCTCATCGCGACGAATTGCCATTAGTTCTGAACATTATATCGGAGATTCGCATGAATTTCCGTCAAATAATCATCACGCCATATGTCAGTTTAAATTACGTTGGGAATACATCAATCATTTATTAATTTCTCCCCTTAATTCGCACGATCACCGTTTCATCACTAAATTATAAAACTCGAATTAATCAATCCGAATAATTGAGTGATTTAATCATCCGAATTTATGAATATTATCAAAAAAATATTCATGAGCTTTGCAATTCGAGGCGTCATTTTTACGTGTTTACGAACAAATTTTGTGCTCGAAATTGCAGAATTTTCAACAGAATATGTTGTGATGAAAATTTTGTGTTCCTATTACTTTTCGTGACCGCGAAAGCCCGCGAGATATAATTAAAAATTAAGCCCATTTTCTTGTAAATCCAGTGTACGATTCTAATTCGAGTAGGGAAAATCTCTTCGAGCAAACGCCTTCGAGGATAAAGAGTCCACGCAGATGAAATGAAGCTCGCTGAATAATCGCTTTTTGTTTAAAAAAAAAATGTTGATCTAAATTTTTTCAACATTCACTGAAATAAACGCGTTCGAGACGAGAAGGGACCGAGCTTACAAGGATTAAGAAATACGTCAATTTGCAAGGGTTCGAAAAGACGATTTCATTAGATAGTATATGAGGAGATAGAGACGGGCCTAGAGAGTCTGGTCATAAACTCAAGGCCGCCGTCTCTTCTTGTATCTCTTTCCCTCGGAATTTAACCGGCTTTGCTCTGCTTAATAGATCTTGTTCTCGTTTTGTCCGGTGTATTTTTCTCAATGCTATCCTGAGAGATAAACTCGAGTACAGTGAAAACCTGGAGTAAAGTGTATGCAATCGGTGATCGTCTCTCTTTTCGTAATGCTAGGGAGTCTAGTGGCTTGACTCGAGGCTGCGCCACCGGCCGACGAAGCAGCTTTATAAAGCTCGTAACCTCTGTAGAATAGCATTGTCGCTGTCATCGTTCTTTCAATGTTCGAAAAAAAGACGATGAAAAATCAACATCGTTAAATCGTTAACCACTAAATACCACTGTGGTCTCGTTGGATGTTGTTTAGGTCAGAATGCTTATGCCTAGAACTCAGTGTGTACCTCGGAGCATGTAACAAGCGGTCTCTACATGCGGACGTAAAAAGAAAAAACCATGGAGAGACGTCCATGGCTGGATGCTGATTTTTTTAGTGCGTTTGTGCGTCGAGGGGAGAGCTCTGCTGCTTCGGTACGCTTACAGCTACTGCAGTTACAAAAGGAAACCAATTATCGTTACAACATTGTCTTTTCATATTTATAAACCCGGCAGTATCTCGAAGTTTCACTTCGTCGACGACAACAAGTTTCCGGACAGAAGTAGGACGAAATTTCTGAGCTATTTTGAATATCGATTCGGCCCCAAGACTATCGAGTCTCTAGATTATTAAGGAGGGTCGATCACGACATAAAAATAATCAGAATTTCATCAAATTTCTTGATAACATTATTTGGCATCAAGTATACAAAAATACCATTTTTTTCACATTTTTTTACCACGCGCGGTTGTCGAATAATTGAGCGTTTAATCGAAATTCTTATGCACGAGATGCATAACTGTATAAATGTAAACTCTATGCTTATACACGTGAACTTTAGTGTTCAATTACTCGAGAGCTGTGTGCTAGAAAAATCCAAAAAAATTTCTATTGTCTTATACATTTTTAAAGAATGCAATTACCAAATTTTATTAAATTCTCATCATTTTGAAATACTTAATATTTTAAATATGGTTTAGCATGCTGGCAACATTCTATCATCGCGATCCACCCTCCTTAATAGTTGTTTATTTCACTAATTCACTAAACATAAAATTTCACTAAAAACTACTATGGTGCCATAGAAGTAGGGTTCTATATCGATAATATTTATGAATTCTTACGAACATGCATAGTAATTTTTTGTGAAGCGACTCGATGAAAATTGGCCATCGGTACACGTATCGGTAAATAACGAATGAAATTCTGTTATTTACCATAGTAAATTTCTAAACACTTTGGCGTATGATCGATGCTTGTGTTCGAGCTCCTCAAATTTGACTATGTTCAACTGTAAATTTCATTGTGAAAACAGTACTAAGTATAGCAAAACGACATAACAATTCTACGACGCTGAAGTTTCCAACGTTGGAGTCCAACGAAATGAACGAAAAAAACGTTTGTAATTCACCAATTTTTTATTTCACGAATCGTTGGTGCAGCTTGAAAAACTACGAATCGGAAATTTGGCAAGGAACAAAATAGGAGAATTACTGGAATTATTGGAGAGTTTTTTTCGATCATTTCGTTGGACTCCAACGTTGGAAACTTCAGCGTCATACAATTCTACTTGCCAGTTCATCATCGAGTCAACATAATAAATTTTACAACGTTTACTTGGTCAACTATGTTAGGAAAAAATAGTACAGTTTAAACCTTTCACACAGAAAAATAGGCAATTGAAAAATTTTCATTCAGAATTTACTTAGAAATTGCAATGTTTTTGGTAAAAATCTTCAAAATGGGCGATATAGAACCCCAATACCATGGCAGCGTAGTAATCTTACTATTTTTTTCCCTCCGTGATATCAAGTGGCATAGAGTCTCGGGCTTTCGTCTTCGTTGTGTCCGCAAATTACGCAGCTTCTTTTTTACCCATAGGAAAAGAAGCAGGTATGCGCCCTCGCTCCCTACCTCGCCCTCTCTCTCTCTGCTTTCGTCTTTCCCTTCTATTGCTGCGGTGCGATAAACCTCGATGAACTTCTTCCCTCTGGATGCACTAAACAGAGATCCTCGCGTGTACGCTTCTTTCTCTCGTCTTTTCTTTGTTCCCTTTTCTTCTCTTGATCCTTGCTCGGTAGATTTTCTCTCGTTTTCCTTCATCGTCGTGGCTTACCTTGGCTCTACTGTGGGTCATTCGAACGAGATTCCTCGCCGGCTTCTTTCTATATTTATTCTATTTTTATATTCCTTCCAACGAGATCATTCAGTCTTCGTTAGCATATCTGATTTTCCCCTTCGTTACACGATCTATCGATACGATAATTTTTCTAACATTTCCAGAAATGCATTTTTCTTACGATCCGCTTGAACGTCAACGAACCTTTGTGCAGTCTTTTTCCACGAGTGTGACGCGATGCAAGCTCTCTCAATTCCCCCGTTTCTGCTGTGACTCGTTCCACTTTTCACTTTGCTGTGGTTCGCGCCTTGTCACACTCCATATTCACTTTCTTTCTGCGTCTAATGGCAACTCCGGCTTTTCGGGCGCACCAACCATCAGAGCCTGCTTCGTCTCCTCTCTCGCTACACCATTGCCCTCCTTTTATCCCCATTTTTCGGCAAGCCGGCCAGCTCGCCGACCAGTCCTCCTGGTCATTTTGAAAAATAGCCAACGTAACGATTTGCCCGCTATTGCCGAAGACTCAGTCACTCTCCTCAATCGTTTTGCCTCCATACGCGTCTCGTTTTTCCCTCTTTCTTTCTCCCGAGCCTTTTATACTCTTTCGCTTCGTCGGGCTTCGCACATACACACTTGCGAGTTTGTTCCATCTTCAAGGTTCTTTTCTCTCGTAGTTTGAATCCTACGTTTACATGGACGCATTAAACTGGTGCGAAGAAAACTTCCATTTTTTTTGTCACGTTCACGTGCCATTGTCCTATATAAATAAAATTAAATTCTCCTCAAAATCGGAGCTCGAACTCTCAAATGTGATATATCGAGTTTAATGTAGCGGGGCAAAACGGGAGACGGGCCAGAAAAACTATTGGTTCGATGAAAAATAAATTTCTTACCTCCTAAATTATTAGCAGCAAAGCTGATAGAGTTTACGCCCGCGAGAGAGCCTGCGCGAAAAAATTCCCCTCGGGATTCCACTTGTTTTATTATTTCATACACGCTCGCGCACATCGCAGTTCAAGCGGTCGCCGATTCTACACGTCGCACTATTCTCTTCGTACACAGACTAAGATTATATGAACTCACCAACTAAAATATGAATCTACTGAAACGCGCACTGGGCGAATCGAGGATCGTCAGTCTCACTCACGTGCCTCAGAGCCGAGCGTCTAAGATTCTTCAAGTTTTTAAAACAAAAGAGCGGACTCAAAAACTGTATTTACGGTCTCTCATTGTTTGAGGGCGCCGTGGAGGAACATTGGCGAACGTGCTCCGAAATTTACTCGAAGACATCAATGCCTTCGATCGTGAACTCTCACAAAGAGTGTTTGCGCAACGTTCGAGTTCAACGAAACGAAGGAAAAAAACATTTGTTATTCACCAATTTTTTATTTAACGAAGCATCGGTGCAGCTTGAAAAACCACGAATTGCAAATTGGGCAGGGAACGAAGTTGCAGAATTACTGGAATTATTGGATGATTTTATTAGATTTGGTAGCTCGAACGACGCTGAAGTTTGCAACGTTGGAGTCCAACGAAATGAAGGAAAAAAAACACTTGTAATTCACCGATTTATTTCACGAAGCATCGGTGTTGGTTGAAAAACCACGAGTTTGCAAATTCGGGAGGAAAGAAAATTGGAGAATTACTCGAATTATAGGAGAGTTTTTTTTTTTACACCATTTCGTTGGACTCCAACGTTGCAAACTTCAACGTCATTAGCTCGATCCACATGGCCTCGTTTTATAACGTAGTTAGGATTTAGCTAATTCATCCCACTGTTTAATGTACAATCACTGTCATGATTGTTCCCATTCCACTGTCCCGGAAAAACACACCCTTTTTGGATGTTTACACACCACGCCATCGCGTCGCTTCCAAACTTAGCTTTTCTTTTTTATATTTATTTTTATTATATATTTATATTTTTTAAATCTATTTTTATATTTATTTATATTCATTTTTATTTTTATTTTTATTTTTTATTTTACCATTACTTTCCCTACTTGTGTAGTTCTCGCAATTCATTCGGGTGTTGGATTCCGACACCATTGGAATGATTAAGTTTCTCAAATTCCGCTCGGTTACCTAGCCGTGTGGCAGGCTACTTCTTCCGGCATCTGGCACACATTATCTCGTCAGTCAGTTCCCCGTTTCATGCTCATTTTTCGCAGTGTTGTACAATTCTGAATTAAGGCGAAGCCACAGATGACAATGCCGTGGTAAAAATGATACAGATCCTTTCTGTCGTCAAGATAAACAGCCGGCTGCCTCGATCAATAGGTCTTCCGTGCTCGACGCGAACATACTTTTCTCCTCTTTAGCTCTCGCTTCCTTTCGCTCCCTCCCTCCTTCAGCCGCGTCTCCGCACCGCCGGAGATCGGATCGTTAAGAAAAAAAATCGTGCGGATGTCGAAAAAAATCGCTGCGAGACAGAAGAATCATAATAATAAAGAGGCATAGAGATTTCATTCTTAGAACTCACGGGCCATGTCCGGGTCCGCAATAGCAATTTCTACTCGCCCTCCATGTAATTTTCGGGAGTGTGTCATTTCGTCGGAGAAAAAAGGCATCACCTGCCTCGAGTCCTCGTCTCGTCCGAGAGTTGTGGAGACGAAAATCCTCAATTCTCATTGTCAGACGTAGATCAATAAATTACGTTACAATAAATAGTTAAATTACCGTTACAAAGAAACGTCATATTTTCGCGTGTTGCATTACTTCTAATGAATCTCTCGAGGGTGAACAGACGCTTGAAAAATCGAGCGGTTCTAGCTGTGCGCCGGACAATTATTTATGTACCTTAGGCGAGCATACAATGAGGCTTTACCCAAACGCGGGTATATTATTACTAAGATGGGGGAGAAACTGGAAGCAACAAATCGCGTGTCTTCCATCGGTTATTTCAGCGAATTCGGGAGGGATGAGTTACGCGCGAAAAAGCGTCACGAGACGTACAATCGGAGAGTGGTCATTTGGTAAATATTCGGCGTCTCGCTGGTCGGCTTTCCGATCGTCGAGATACGCTCAGGAAATAATTGAAGGAGCAAAAAAATGTGGAAAGGTTTTTTGTGATTGATAAAGGGCAGGGGCTCCGTGAAAAACGGTGTTCGAAGGGAAAATGTTGAAGCTCGAATTCTTAGTTTTGAGATATTTGATTAATCTCATTTTCTGTCAACGATCGTGCTAGAATCGTTAGGAAAGTTATTCAAATTTCTCTTTCAATTTGTTCACGAGTCAAGGAAAACTGGAGAAAAAATGGCCGGACGGGCGCTTGCACGATTGTAGTCTCAGTTGGGCTATCAGAACTCGAGAAAACTGCCCCCTGCTCGCAGTGATTGATGCGCGAACCGGGGGCTTGAGCGGTTACCCATCCAAGTGTTAGCCTCGCTCAAGGTTGTTTTTTACTTGGTAGATTCCACACCGAACACCACGAGTCGGTTTTGAGGCTATTTATGGGGCACTGATGAATTTTTCTCAATTTCTCAACCGGTGTTTTTGGGCTCTGCGCGAGGAAATGTGACAAAAGACATTCTCACGTTTGGGCAGCAACTCCGAGCGTGAGATATTGAAAATATAAATGCACGAGCCTCGCGACTGCATCGTTGGTGTTGAATGGCACGTCTACACAGTCGTGACAATGGCTTAGCAATTTCATGGACGGTAAATCGGTGGAAAATTGAATATTTGAATAATGATATAAGCTGAAACGGTAATTTCGATATTTTACAATAAAGAGTTGTCAAATTATGATTCTGTGAAGTTCCGGCATCCTCTATTACCAGAATATCGCAAACGTAATTGGCCCCTTGACACGTCCACTGAAAATCAAATTCGTTTTTGTTCATGCGCGAATTAGTGCTGGAGAGAAGGTTGGAAAATAATTAATCTCAATACACTTTGAAGAGGAAGAACTTTTATAAAATCGTATAATGAAAAGTAATCTGATGGTGTTTTATTTTTTCATGTTAAATAATAAACTATCGAATTGGTTCGAAATCTCATTGCCAACAAACGAAAGATACAATTGTTTGTCAATATGAAAAACTTCCAACTGCTGAAACGGTAGAGAAGTTCAGGTAAAGAAGACAGAATTGAGTCCTCGTTGCTGGGAGAAGCATATCTTTTTTCTTATTTAAGGTAGTTCTGTACTTTTGTTGAAATCTTAAGAACCAGCTGAAATTTGAATATCGTCTAATAATAACCTTCATGCCACCATTTGGTTTTCGAGATATTCGCGAATTTTCTTTACTTTTTCCATAATCGACGCTAAACGGATCTTACGACTTAAAAATAAAACCAGTCGTGTATTCGGTACTATTGTGTGATTAATGGAAAAAATGGGAATTTTTGACCGTGCGTTAATTTTACGTGAGGCGGAACGGGCGCATGACCAGCCGTGACGACGTGGCGACTGCAGTGTACGATCTGATAGGCGCAATACAAAACAATATGAAAGCTTTTATTTCTCAAATGTTTGACCACCTTTCTCGATTGAATTGCCATTTGAAAACTTTTTAACTTCTTTCGTCACGAATAAATAAGCTTTCGGGGAAACACTGACATTTTGACGCCCGACGCCATAGTATAATACTGGAAAATGGCGTTTACGTTCCTGCGTCCCCTGCGTTTGCCTACAGAACTACCTTAATTGGTCAGGCGGATCTCGCGAGCAAGGCGCAATTCGATCAAATTTCTCTCAACTTTTATTTTTCGCACGAAAACTACTTACACTGCCTAATTAATTCACATTAATCCTAGAAACACCTTAAAAATGAACAAAAGCTTCAGGAGCTATTTCTGCATTCAGGCGATTTTCATCATACAAAAAAAATGTTTGATCCTCTTCACATTCAATGTTTAATACACTTAAGAAAGTTGGTGGCAAATTTTGTTCTAGCTATATATTGTCAGGCGAAGAGTTTCGAAAGATCTTTACATCTGTCGCATGTATATCTCTAAGCACACGAAGAAGGTTGTACCGAGAGGTTACCTGTTTCGTAACTCTTTTAAAGATTTATATGTTTACCCCCCGCTAAAGTTTAGAACGCCTCTCCCATGTCTCCTGAGTTCGCAACGTCATCTCGAGAGAGGAGAGAGAAGAAGAATAAGAGAACGCGAGGATCGTGGTAGAAGGTGCTCCTTTCTTCCTTCGCAGGCATATACATACGGTACATATTGTGTCTATATGCAGCGTACGTGATAATATTAGATGCGATCCCCCGTCGTTACATCTTTTATATCCGCCCCCTTGTCTGCTAACGGAAACCACCTCGCTCTTCGTAACGTCGAGTGCTGGCTGTCTTTCACAGACTCGATCGTGAGCCGCGCCTTGTGAAAAAAGAAGCGATAGAAAAAGAAAAAGGAAAAATCGTATTTGTCGTCCGGTCATTGATCTTCGTGGCGATGCGTGGATTTTTATATTTTACACATCGATTATAAAACTATTCATATTTTCATGGCTTCGTTGAAAAAGCACGTGAACGAGAAATTCGATTCTATGTGTGATTTTCATTGAGATTGGGGAAGAGGGGGGGGGGGGGGGGGGGGGGTTTGAACAACTGGGAAATGGAGCGCCGCGGTAGCAGCTTTTGACACCAATTTTTAGGGAGTTTGAACAAAAACGCTTCAACGTACTGTAAATATAGAATTTCGCAATTTTTTCGGGCTTTTTTTTCGGGTTGCTGCAGACAATAATTACGATCTCCGCATTGCGCGCAGCCGGGAAACTTCGACTACGAGACTTTGCGCATAAGTCGCATGTACAAATTGGTATTTCTCACGTTAATAAAAACGTTTTTGCACTCTTGATTTTCGTTTAAACTGTTCATCGATTTCGTAGTGTGAAAGAATATATTTTTCAGTAATTCTCCATTTTCGCGCGTGTTTATGTTCCACCCCATTAAAGACTCACGGGACGCGAGGAATTTGGAGAACAAGGCGATAAGCGCGTTTGCGCTGGCTAAAAATAATTTGATGGCTGTATACGAAGAGATACGTCTCTCTTCGCTTCGAAATCTTAGGGTCATAGTCTTTTTTTTCATTGCTCTTTTTCGCAGCAGGAAACGTCGTTATCGTCTGCCTAACAGTTTATATACGGACGCACTTTAGCGAAATGTTGGAGCTAACTCATGCGTAAATACGACAAGCGTACATTACGTCGACGTCCGAAATTTTGGAATTAGAATAAAGTATCTCGAGACCACCCTTCACGCGGCGGAGACAGAGGGAAGACGTGAAATAGCAGTACATTTGATTCGCATGCGAGTTAAATGAGTAATTTTCAATTGCCTCTATACTTCTGTCTGTTTTACGAGATGATCCTGGCAATGTTGGGAGATTACCACGAAAATAATGTAGCACTTCTCTCTCGGTCTTTTTATGCTCCTTTTTCATTGCATCCACCCTTAATGCATATACGTTTTTATATTTCCGTATCGCTTTACGATGAGAATATATTCGGTCTCGTTTTCTTGGTAGCTTTCTTCCCTTCTATCTTTACCTTCCGATCTCCGGCATATCCATCTATTTACTGCCTTCAGAACGGAGCGTACAATTTAGAGCTCATTATGAGAAAAACTCAATCCTTTACTCGCGTGCTCCTCATTTCCCCTCTTCCTCCTTTTAATCCGAAAGTATGAAACCTTCTATTTCGTTGGCACAAGTTTGCTCGCGGGGCAATTCATTTGTGAAATTCCACCGATCATAACTTTATGCTCATAATAGTAATACGAATGCAATGCAATGATATTATAAATAACAGTAAGATGAATCATTAATAAAATCATAAAAACACCTTGAATCCCTCTCAAGAGTACTCGTTGACTTATTTTCAGAGTACCTTTAGAAATTAAGGGGAACAACGACGAAGATTAACGTCGTATTCTTTTTCCCAAAAAATGTTCCTGGTATTTAGAAAAAAAAAATTATTTTGACATTACAAAAATCCGCTTATATTCGACGTATAGCACACGAAATATCTGCAATGAAAATTTTTGTCTTGAGAGTCATGTAAAACAACGATTATATGCGATTTTCGCCGTAAAACGATGAGGTCAAAATCGTGGTCGTCGAGTCTCGTAGTAGTACTCATGAATATATTCGTAATGGAGTACGTTCTCACAAAACGAGTAAAGCGAATAAATAGAGACATAGGGAGAGAAAACAGTAGATGACTTGGGTTGCATGCAAGGACGTCGTGGAGATAGCTGGTTTGTAACGGTATGAGAGTCTCGTCCACCTCGGGAGCGAGTTGTCTCGAGTATCTCTTCTCCTCTCTTCTATTAACACACGCTCGCACACAGTTTTAAAAGCAAGCTCACGAGAGAATTCAAAATCGGAAAGCCTTTTTTTCAGGCGCTTTTTAATGAGCTTTTTTTATAACTCTAGTTTACACTTATTTTTTCACCTTTGAAAGAAGGTCGAAGGGGCCCTTTAAAACGAGTTCTTATTCATAAAACGCGGTTCGTCACAGTATAAAAACTTTGTATTCTCGAACTTCCTTTTTCACGCGATTCTGCATTCGTCTCAAGTGCGTTAATACACCGTAGAACAGAGCTTTTTACGACGCCGAATAACTATTTCGTTGAGGACTTGGAATTTTGGTTTGACGATTCGATAGTGAGAATCTCCCCTAAAAACTTGCCTCGAACCACCGCAATGCCATCGACTTAATGCTCACAGGACTAAGAAGTTTTGCTTCCTCCTCGTCATTTCGTCACTGCAACAACCAATTTACAGTGGAAGTTTATGAGAATTTAAAAATTCATTAACATCTTTTGTTTATACCAGTGATAAATAAGTAGAGAAGAAATAGTACCACGTTCGCATAATAATCACGCGATTTAATAATTTTATTAGATTTTTAGCGAAGCAATAATCGATGTCTCGTGTTCGAAAGGTTCGCGATGCTCGTATCTCTCAAACGAATCGACTCACCTATTCGCTCCACCGACGTGAGAGAACATCATAGGTCAATAAAGATTAACTCGGTTTTAGTGACTGGAGTACACGAGAGTTTCATGGAAGATCCAAGGATCGAGGTCCTTATGACGCTGAAGTTTCCAACGTTGGAGTCCAACGAAATGATTGAAAAAAACTCTCCAATAAT
The DNA here is from genome assembly GCF_019457755.1 of Venturia canescens. NCBI lineage: Eukaryota > Metazoa > Arthropoda > Insecta > Hymenoptera > Ichneumonidae > Venturia > Venturia canescens. The sequence continues at coordinate 9,809,320 of NC_057425.1, forward strand.
TCCAGTAATTCTCCTATTTTGTTCCCTGCCAAATTTGCGATTCGTAGTTTTTCAAGCTGCACCAACGATTCGTGAAATAAAAAATTGGTCAATTAAAAACCTTTTTTTCGTTCATTTCGTTGGAGTCCAACGTTGGAAACTTCAGCGTCGTAGGTCCTTTGGATTCTCGCAGTCGCTCCATTTATATTTTATCATAGAATATGTACGCGTCAGCGGCGGAAGGGAGTCAATCTGGCTTCAAAGTCGAAAAATGGCATTTACAGAGACACATGAAAACATACGGAGAGAGGAAAGAGACAGATAAAGGAGGAGGAGGAGGGGGAAGAGGATCACCTCTCGTCCCTTCGCGACTCGTGAGAAGATCGAAAGACGTTTGCCAGAGAACTACCGCTTTCTCGTTGTCTTCTGTATTCCCCAGCAGCACTTTGGCACTCGACAACGAACGCTTATATATTGTCTTTCTCTTATTCCGAGCTCCTGTGGGACTCTTCCTTTTGGCTTGTCTCCCGGGCTGCCGGCGTCCTCTCGTTGCTGGTAACCGGCACTACCAGATATTCGCAGAATCTTGTCGTCCTTCTGATTTGCCGGAGAAAAGAATCGAGCCTCTTTCTTCTCCGTCCCGATCGCTTCGCTATCTTTGCTCTTCGCGCATTGTATTTTAACATGCCGCGCATTTGGACTTTCATCCTCGCACGCACAGATTTATTTCCCATCAGTTCCTTCCTTCGCGCCACTTTCGAGCGGGTGCATGAATGAATGGGCTGCACGAAATATGTGCCCGAGATCCTCGCTCTCAATCTTGCCGAACAATAACAAACGTTTGTATAAACAGAGCGATTCATTGAAATTATTTTTATATTTAAGAACGCCTATGAGTTTTCCATACTTGAGATGATAATACAATTTAACACGAAGTTTTAGAGCATCGATAGTTCAAGATAAAATCGAATGGAAAGTACGCCGAGATATATTGCCACTTTTTCAAGGAAAGAGTAACGAGTTTCAACCGTCGTCAAATTTCAGTGAGGTTAACATTATTTCCATTTAACTTATTTGTGAGATCCGAGAAAATTTTGAATTTAATGAGCCCAGCGAAAATTATCTTATCAACTTATACTTGCAAATCGCTCAAATTCCTCCTCACGATGCGAGAGAAGATGGCACGAAACTGAGACAGCGCAACCCTCGCATAGCCAAGGTCGCATTCCATAAAATATGCGTTATCGAAGCAAAGCACGGGAGGCTTTCTTGATAAAGTATTCAAATAAAGTTTCATCTCGGTGGAAAAAAGGTGGTGAGTGAAAATCCAACTATGTTCTACACGACTAAACAAGGATAAGGAGACGGAGAGCCACCGATGTAAAAGAAGGTTTTCACTAGCCACCTTACATCGGGGGAACATATTATGAAAATGTCCACGTGACAACGTTTTTTATAATGGCATTGTCTCGAGCCTCAATTAAACGCTGAATAACCGATATAAATCAGAGGCACGACTTGCTTCTCTCGTTAACATTCCTCCGTTTCGATGCTCATAGTTTTAAGGCGCTGCGCCGCGTCTTTACGCGTTATTTTCATGAGCCGTGCGAAATTTCAATAATCAATTACTTACAGGGTTTTTTTAACCCTAGAACGCATGACTGGGGTGTGAGCACACCCCACGCGAACTTCAAACTACGCTCCCGTCCTAACAAGCGACATTATCGACTGATTATCGACGGATTTTTTAATATATAAATTCAATTGAAATTAGTTTTATCGTACATCATTCTTTTCGTTATAAAAAAACGAAGAAAATGGTGTAGGATAAAGTCAGTTTAGCATCGTAGGACCGGATTTATAAGGAGAAAAAGAGTGGGGTGCGTTCAAACCCCGGTCATGAGGTTGAGGGTATGAAAAAAGGCACATGAGGTGTAGGGTTAAATTTTACTTCTCTCGCAAACAGCGTACTTGCAATAGATGCTTACTGGAGAGGTCGTGCTCTGAGAAAAGTAAACCACAGTTCGTCATTCTGTTTCTTCGCAAGGAAACCAGAGAAGAGTATGTGTCAGTCAGCCAAGCTCACCTGGAATTTTCGAAATATAAATTCTTTGACACAGTTTGAACGATTAAATTTATTGATAATTTAGACTTGAAATTAGTCAACGTAAAGTCGTTGCAAACTTGACTAGTCATAGAGCGGCGACTATACTTAATTAAACACAACGCAGTGAAAAGGTCCGCAGATACTCACGAAATGAGGAGACGCTGTCATCGCTGACGTCTACTTTCATTATGTAGGATCGAACGCATTTATCACGATTGCTGCTGGCGCGTGTCACCTCGGACAACTCTTACGTCAGGAATTTTTTCCTCCTTTTTCCTTTCTCATTCTCCACATGTTTTAAGTAATCGTGATTTTGTGTGTTACAGGTGAGTGCTCCGAGGATAGTCGTTCTGTGAACAAGCAGCATTTCGAGCCGGCAACGAGGCGATTTGTGTGTGTTTATTGATCTTCAAAAAAAAGACGTACCGCACAGAGACGCGAGAGATTTAAATGGGTCCAGGGAGGCGACGGTACGATGCTACGAAAGGGACAGAATTCATTTTTGAACGATCGATTGTTCATTTTCATTTAGCAAGCTTGAGGGTAAAAAATTGAAACACATTTTGAAGACAAAGGTAAAAAAATTCCCAATTTGAAAAAATGACTTTACATCCTCCAGAAACTAAGCCCACATTCGACTGGCAGTCTTTCCTGACTTGGTGGGCTCGTCTACACACAAGAATTATTTTCTTGCTGCGATACGATTTGGCTTTCATCACGGGGGTGAAGAGCAACGAAATAAAATGGGAAAATGCGTGCGCAAAGAGCTCTGCAGTTTTCTGTTGTCATACTAACTCTCAAGGATAGGGATTACCGAACAGGATGATTTCTGCTGTTCATGTACGTGCGCTAAAACTGATTAGTTTAATGAAGCTGTCAAAGTACCTCGCAAAAGAATCGCGTCCGTGATTTTGGTAAATTAATCAAACGGATAATCGTTTTTTCAAATTAATTCATAGGAGAAGCAAAAAACACTGAATTTTGTTGAAATTTTTCTAAACAGAATTTCCTCGAACAAGAAATTTCCGGATTTACGACGAAATTCTCGCTCAACAAAAAGAATTTAATCTGCAATCTCGCGCTAATACTTGCGGCTTGGATAACCCATGAAAATTTGTAAGAAAATCAGTTGCGTTCGGTGAGCTTTAATAGGGAAAACAAAGTAAATGAAATGGAAGTGCAAATTTTGATATACTTGAAAACCGGATAATTTAATAGGTGTTATTTTAGTGGAAGCGTAAACTCGAGTAAACTCAGTAAAAAATAGCGATTCGCACACGTTGAAAAATGTTGGTCGTCGCGAAGTAATATCGCAGTGAAATAAAGCATGAAGTGCGCGGTAACAATTACGTTGAAATGCTGTGCGTGAACACGCGTCTCTTTCAGCCCGAGCAGGAGGCACCGAGTAGAAATGAGCGAGAACGTAAGAAGAGTGAGAATTATCGAAATGCGCGTGAAATATTCGAAAGGTCCGGTGGTGCATAAGAGTGCAATGTCGAGGCGATCGTTCTGACGGTTTGACGCGCCGACAGTAAATATACTTAAGGCGACGCCGCGCAAGCGCAAGAGAGCGAGCGATTATCGAGATGAGCGAAAAGGAAAAGCGGAGCAACAGATCAGGCGGAAAGGGCCTCGTTGACAGGACGGTAGAAGGCGGTCGGTGCGGACCGCGGGGCCCTCTTCCGTCAAGAGAGCGCGCGGCCAGGACTGAGAGAAGACGCGGTCACGACGGCGACCAAGACAACGAAGTCGAGAGGCTTTTCAGTCTTACCGGAGCTAACTTTACCATGGTAAAAATCGAGGGGGATGAGAGCGAAGCGGCAACTGCCCGCTTTGGATTTGTTTCGGGGATCGAAAACTCGGCCTCTCTCTCGCTCTCTCTCTCTCTCTCCCTAGAAATCTCTTTCGCTCTTCACTCTCCTCCGCGTATCCTTTTCCCTTTCGTCCTTTGAGCTGTCGTTCTTCTTTACTCTCCCTAGAATGTGCGGCCATAAAAGAGATTGTGAGCATCTCCGCAACACCGAGAAAACAGTTTTGGGAGATCCGCGGCTTTCTCTGCAGTCCGCAGAGATCCAGAGAGGAATAAGAGACGAGGGAGAGAACGGAGAGCAGGAGAGCCGCGCGGAGACCAGAAACCAGTGCCCATCGAATGGACCACCGTCTAAATTACCAAGTCTGGCATCACAGTAGACTCTCTCATACCCTCCCGATTATGCTCCTCCGCTGGCTCTTCTTCTTACTTTATTTTTTCTTCTGATCCTGCCTCCGCGGACAGCCGGAGTCTCCGAACAGTCGGTCCTAAACGAAGAGAAATGTCGTCCGGGCTTCCGTAGTACTCTCTTGTTAATTGATAACTGATATCTCGGATCTCTCACAGCAACAAACAGCATTTTTGTATCCCTTTTGTCCGCGCACCCCCTCTTCCCTCAGGCGCCCCTTTTACGGCTTGTAATTTGACGTGGCCTCCCGAAAATATATCTCAAGCACGTTTCACCAATAAATAGTGCTAGTTCAAGCGGAGAATAGGCGAGCCATGCAACTCTACTGCGATATTTAATTCAGTTAAACATTGTTTGTTGTTTGTTCTGATTATTATTTTGGCCAATAATCCTTGAGCTGATTTTCGTTGTTGTCGAGTCCAGATTTCTGATGGTTCGAATAACAATAAATGGAAATATATTTTTCCGGTACGATTTATCTTATTCAATTCTACAGCTCATTGAAAATGATGAATAAAAAAATGTCTTTAACTTTTCTCTCTGCGTAAAGTTGACGAGTAAAAATAACGCAATTGCGTTTTTGTCATCGTTTTCCCACGAATGGGATTGGCTCGTTACGACGCTGCAGGTAGCTGGTGTCTCGTGGCACAATTCGAGTTTAATTATGACTGACTTTTACTGCTGGCTCTAAAGTATCACAATGGCAGGTGGTGCTACCAAATATCTATAACAAATGGGAATCGTTTTCAGCGGGTCACGAATAGCAACGAGAAACAGGTTTCAATAAAACTCCTCGAGATAATGGTGGATAATAATCTTTTATGAAATATATATTTTTTTAAATGTATGGAAATTTTGTTAAATTTTTCATATAAATGCAAATTCCAAGTTTTATCGTTGACAATCATTTATTTCGGTGAATATCGAGAAATTTTTAAAGAGAACATTCTTTCATTCGCATTCGTAAATGAATTTAAAACTGAACATCGTCTCCTCCAAGAATTTATTCCTACACGCACTTTTTCACTACCTGGTGTCGGGCCTAAAATCGCGAAATGTAAACACCGATTATTTCATACCTCGTGCAACTGAATATTGTTTAAACAGATCACGAAAAAGTTCAAGTAGCTTCTTGCTAGTAGTCACCACGTGTGGTGCAGAGTGGCGAAGAGGTTTTCTTACCTACACACGAGCTCCTGCAAAGGGCCAGATGGGGTCATCTCTTCGTCAGAGGCCCTACCGAGGGGAAAGACGAAAGAGAGGAAGAAGCCTCTGGCCGGTCATAAATAGTGCAAGTCGAGCGATTCATGACATTTTTAATTGTAACCGATTTGGATTCAGAATCGAGTAGAGAACGTTTATGTATCTTCCATGGATAGCAGCGTCGTGAGTCATGGAACATTTTATTACGTGGGGGAGCGAATGGAACAAAATACTCCGAAAAGGCGGAAGAATTTTGTTTGGAGACTTCGAAAGCAGAGCTTTACCATCGCACTCGAAATAATGAAATTCTGCTTTGAGAATTTGAAAAAAAAAATTAATAATTCCGCTTTTTCGGGGCAGCGTCCCGCTTTGCCCGGCTGCTTCCGCCTTACCTCACTCTCCCTTACAGGGTTGTTTGAATTTTAAGATGTTCAGTTGCACACTGAACATTTATACAAATTTTTCATAATGAAGCGAATTTCAAAATTACTCGAAGCGTTGGATGGATTTTAAAAAAATAAATGACATACACAAATAATTATTCTCCATTGTTTGCTCAAGAGAATAATTTTTCCTCGCTAGTGTTTTCCCGTTTACGTTTCACGACATTCAGCACAGTTTTGCACTCGTAATACGACTCGAGCTTTCCTGAGCTCCGTCACAGCGGACTAATAACAATCACGAAATATTTTCTCTCAATTCAAAATCCAATTTCTTAATGTCTCTAAACGTCTATTTTAAATGACGTTGAAGTTTGCAACGTTGGAGTCCAACGAAATGATGTAAAAAAAAACTCTCCAATAATTCGAGTAATTCTCCAATTTTCTTCCCTCCCGAATTTGCAAACTCGTGGTTTTTCAACCAACACCGATGCTTCGTCAAATAAATCGGTGAATTACAAGTGTTTTTTTCCTTCATTTCGTTGGACTCCAACGTTGCTAACTTCAGCGTCGTTATTTTAATCGAACAAATCATGTATTGTTCCGCGTATCATCGTTATCGGTCCTGAATCGGTTATCGGTTTCTGAATCAGATATCAGATATGATCAAGACGTCAGATTGGATATCGATCAGGCGTGTTAACGATTAAAGTTTATTTGCTTTCTCAGCAGTTCCTACCTGATATTGCTCAGAGGATATTGAAAAACCTTGATTTCCTGAAGTTTAACTGACACGATTCTTTCGTACCTGACGGCGAGACTTTGGGCGCCAAGAACTCGTAAATGAGCTCAACAATTAGGAGTCCCGTCGAGATTCATGCATTTATCCAAAAGACGTTGAGAAAAAAAGTGATTGGAACAACGAAATGTGGCGTTACGAGTTGTCAATGCGATCATTGCAAGGTTAAAATGATTGGACGACCAAAATTGTTTTAGATCAAACTACAGATTTATTCTCTCCGGAAAGATTGCAGTTGAGTGAAGAAAACTCTTCCGATAACATCAATTGCTATTGAATAAAAAATTTTTATTTCTCAGTGCTCCACGATAACAGCGATGGGGACGATTCGTCTCACCTGATTTTGAAAAGTGGCACATAAACCTAAAATTCACTTCGACTCGTGTCTGAATATCCATGTGGATTTTACAAGTCGTTGCCTGCGACATTCTTCGGTGGGAAAATAAGCGCATTGCTACCATTTTGCAGCAGGTTGACGCCGACACTCCGTAATTTGAAACGTCTTCGGAACTCGTTCTTGCTGCAGCTCCGATATGTGAAGATTCTCGTATTCCCACTACTCGGTCACTACGCCGCGACGTGTACGACGGTCTGACAGACGAGTTGAACCCAAAAGCACAGAGATCAATAAACTGGCTGTTTGCATTATGTTTTCTGCCTTGACTCGAATGCGTGTGTCTCCTTGCTTTATATTTATTTGCCTGTTTTTTTTTCTTTTCGGATAAAAAGATGACAAAATTGTCAACATTCACCGAGTTTACTACTCTGGCTTGAATCGCAACAATTTAGTGCAATTCTTGTTTCTTCTCTTCGTCCTCTTTCATAGAGAATTTAGTGTGATCGATCCCACAAAATCTCTTATCTCCGTTCTTCGTTCCTCCGTTGACTCCGTTCGCTTCGTCTTTGCTCTTACCCGCTTCGAAGGGAGTACGTTTTTTTTTGCTGCTCGAGGGATATATCAACGGGATTGGTGTTCCTCAGTATATCAGCCCGCTGGCTGGTGCAGCGGGCAAACATTTAGCTGGATTCGACTCGAATCCTCTTCCAAAACTCATCGTGCATTGCAGCAAGATTTCAGCATCTGCGGGCCTTCTTCCTCTCTCCTCTTCCGATTCACGCTGGAGTATGCGGAGTTCAACGAGGAAGGAGAAAGAGACGAGAGATCTCGTGAACTGTGCGCTGCGTGTACGGCAGGTTGAGAAAGAGAGAGTTCTGCTCGCCGGGCTGACTGTTGTGCGACGCTTACCTTGTTTTTCTCCTTTTTTTACCTCTGCACCCGCTTCTTCGTTTTTTCCTTCGTATATATGTCTCCGCATGGACCCTTTTTACCCTCTTCTTCCTTGTCTTTCTTTTCCTCTCGCCTTTAGCTTTTTTAAAGCTAACCACAGCAAGACTTATAAGGCAATTCTCCGCGTTCCACGAAAAAAAGACGACAAAAATCACCTCTCGTCCCCGAGCACTTTCTTCTCTCTCTCTCTCTTTTCTCTTCATCGTTCATCGTTTATCCTCTTGCTTTTGTCACGCTCTACCTACTCGTCCCCCTTTTCGTTTCTCTTTTCCCGAGTGATCTCGATCGCCGAGCTCTTCAAGAGTAACTCTTCGGTTACGCGATCTAAGCCAAATTTCTATCACTTTGATAACAAAGTTTCGCTCTCTTTGTACACTGTCTATTTATCGGACGAGTCTCCCACCCCGCGCTCTGTTTCTCTCGTCATTTGCTAATGTTATCAAAGAGGGCTTAAAAAGTAGCCAAATTATCGGAGTCGAGCAGAAAAGAGGAGTTGGACGGCGAGTCGCACTCGAATAAGGAGGGACAAACAGAGATATCGTAACAACAACGATAAATGCTCGATTCTTCTTGACTGCCCCCCTTAATACCCTCACCGTTCCTCCTCGGGGTTACACCGGATCTCTCACCACGTCTATGTGATTTGAGCAAAACATGCGAAGGCTCTATACCCGGCTCGAACTCGTGATCAGTGATCATTTTCGGGAGATCTGTTATTTTGGAAGACTGCGGTGATGCTCATTCGGTAATCGAATCCACTTTTCCCCGTAAGCGTTCTGGAATGATCGGGAGTGAATTTTTTCGGTTGAAATATCAGCCGCAGCTTAGGAAATGATGCTGCGTAGGATTTGATCGACTTGAAAAATCCATCGAAGCGTTTCGTGGACCGTGGGAGTTTCCGGACGGAGAGCGCGCCCTGGAAAAATATCATTTGGAATCGTTAGAGTTCACGTCACGTCAAACGACCCCTTAGTTCCTGAATCACAAAATAATTTTCATTTTTTAACGGATTTTTAACGGTTGCCCAAGAGTTGTCGCACAGCAAATAACGGGGAAGTATTTTTTTTTCACCGCGAGGATTCAGCGAAACATTTTCGACGTCGAGTACACGGCGTTGAGTATAAAGCATGGTGCGAAGCGAGTCATAAAAATAGTCGATGTTTTCAATAAGTTTACACACCTCGGCCACGCGGAGTATAAATTATTCCACGAGAATATAAACCGTTCTATTACTTTTCGTGATTCGAAATTTTAGGTTAATTGTCGTTCACATTCGAACGATAAGTGCGCAGAGTCTCGCAGCGCGACCGTTGCCGGGCGGGGGCGAGCTCGATATGTTTCGCAACGTTCGAAAACGATTGAATTCTCGTGAGAATTTGGCCTACATTCGAACATATTTTCCAAGCGGTTTTTTAGATACGATTATTTTTCATCGGAATAGTTGAACGAGCCTGTCTCATCAAATCCCGCGTCGACTGCATGTGTCCGCGCTCCGATGTCGAATGATAAAATCGATAAAACGAATTCTCCACGAAAGTTTATTCCACCTAGATTAATTCGTTTGCTCATTCGACGCCTTATGGAGTATTTCTACCAACTGGTGTAAGACTTTGTCTTTAATTCTCTCGGCCTATCGTTCTTTTATCTTCAGCTTCTCTAAAAACATCTCGGTGCTGGCTCTGCTGCTGTGCGAGTTGCACTGCATGGCGTGCCTGATTATTTAGGCAGCGAATGTTTAATCGAAGCATTGTATCGGCAGTCCTCCTCCGAAGCTCTCCGTACCCACAGCCTCCCCCGTCCCCTCGGACATTTCTTCCCCTCACGAAGGTCGCATCATGTTGAGCGGGTCTCTCTTTCTTTCTTCTCTGTTCCCATGTATGTTTGTCGCAGATATGCTCTTCGCCCTTTCCCTTCCGTAGCCTCATCGTCTCCTCCACTTCTCTGGCTCTTTTTCTTCTTCTTCATGCTCGTTGGTTTATTTGCTAGTGGCTGATACCTCATTACCGCGACAGATCCATCGATAAGGGAACCGTTCTCAGAAATACACAATGCGCCCCTCTTGGCTTTCGTAGCCACTTCTTTGGTGGGAGCGAGATGCATTGCCGTGGCGAGACTTTCTTCTCCCTTCTCTCTTCTTTCTCTTTCGTTTCGTCGTCGTTGTCGTCGTCATCGTTGCCTGCGCGATATATCCGTGTCCTTTTCTTCTCATTCTTTCCTTCTTCTTTTCTCTTTTTGTACGACTGCTACGGGCTTTCCCCCCACCTCTTTCCGATCCATTCCTTATTTTCGTTCCGTTGTTCATTTTCTTTGCTTGGCCACTTACTTAGGCTCGAGAGCTCTTAACTTGCGCGACTCTTGTTTACCAAGAAAAGTAGATATCACGACGCCCCGTTGGCACTCACCGGCGCTATTTACCTCCCCCGCCCGCACAGCTCGTCCGCTTTCTCTTCCTCTTGAGTTCCTCCTCGTCCATCCCCGACGATCAGACGCGCTGCGTTTATATTCGCGTCGTATACTTTTATCTTCGGTAGATACTCACTCCGGAAGAAAGCAGACGGAGAAAGAAGAGAGGGAGCGAAATAAGTTTAGCACTCGATTCACCAGGCGCAGCAGCAGTCCTCTGTTGGCCAATCGGGGCCGACATCACATGCGGATTTATTTTTCCCCCCGACACAAAGCAGCTTCTCTTTCCGCCCGGGCACCCTGCTCCGAATTCTCTAACGAGCTCTTCACCTCGCCGCTCTTCTCCGGACCTGACAATATTTTCAAGAGTTTCCAATTTCAATGATCTCACTCTCTTCCCGCAACTTTCATTCTCCGCGTCTATCCGCGCGACGTTTCGTCATTCCGGAGACTTCTCTTCCTACGTTTTATCTCGTAGTCGAGGCAAACCGCTATCCGCTCTCGAGCAGCGTCCCCCTCTCCTTCGATCCGCGAGAGCTTTTATCCTCAAGCATAATCATATTACTTAGCTACTCGATAAAAAATGTTGATATAATAGTTGTGCAGCATCGATTATGGAGTAGGCGCTCCACGTTTTTAATCTCCATCTCATAAGTGCGCTAAGGTAGGGCTTCATCGGCGCAGCGCACACCCATTCGAGTTTATTAACTCGATTAGGCAGACGATTCTGCAAAGAGGATAAAATACCACGGCACATAAATTATCGGTAGGCGTATAAAAGATGAATGAGTAATATGCGTCTCTGGATTATCGAGAGCTTAAGCGCAAACTTACAGCCCCTAATCAACATACAGTTCCTGTCGTCGTGGCTCGATCGCGCCCGCTCCCTTCTATTTCACAGGATGAACTCGCCCCGTGTTGTTCTATTCGCTCTCGATAAATACGACACCACTAAATACCCGGCATGCACACACACTCCGCGCACTGCTGCCTCATTCGCGTAAGGCTCGCTCCATCCCATCGGGAAAAGATCAGTGCCTCGCATGCCCTCGGGGAGACTTACGGCACTCAAGCTCCACTGCACACTTGGGACAAATTGCGCGCACTCCATTTACATATCGCGAGAGCGTACATCCGCGAGAGCACACGCGGCTTTCCGCTCGCACGCGTATATGTATTTATCAACACGTTTGTACTTTGTATACACAACGAACGATAAGAAAAACAGCATATCACTACGCGCTCGTAACAACGTGATGATATATACTATAGCGTTTCGTAAGAAACACGCAGAGAGAGAGAAGGAAAGATAAAAGGATGAAGGACGAGAAATGGAGGAAGAGGACGAGAGTCTCGTTGGTTGAAAAATTAAACGTATACGACCGGCATAAAGAGGAGAAATACACGATTGAATTTGCGCAATGAATTTTCCTCTTGTTGCTTCTCTTTTTCCTTTATCTTTCCCACTTGTATCATTACCGAGGTGAATATATTTCTGTATATTCTTTAAAATAACGATAAAGCCGTTCTCTCCCGGCGAATACGAGGCTGTCAGAAATGGAGCAACCGTTGATCGCGTAGCAGCAGCGAGATTCGGCGGAGAAGCGATACACCAGGGCGAGAGAGGCGCGATTAGTGGCACATGACACAAGGAGATGATGAAAGAAAATAAAATATCGGCTGGCCCGGAGCGTGCTCGATGCTGCGGAAAATACTTAAGCACAAAGGCGAGGATTGAATTCATCGAAGAGGACGGGCGCCCCCCGTCGTTCGTCGTACAAGTGCTTCGCTCAGAACAGCCAGCTCAGAAATCCGTACGGTGTGTACCGTAGCTCGGCACGCATGCCTTCCTAACCTCTTCTTATCCAAAGATTCATACGAGAAAATACGAGAGATACCCTTTGCGAATTCATTCCGTTGGCTACTATTGCCGCGCGAGCAGGGGGTGCATGCGTTCGAGCGAAAACATCTTCTCCTCATTCACTGTAGCTCTCCGCTTCCTTCTGCATCCGAGAATCTCGGATCTCCTATTCGTATGCAAGGGCATGCGTGAGCGGCAAACGAGAGGAGTATACACCGTCGGGCATACATAATTAATATTAAAATAAGGCAACAACGCGAGCCTTCCCTTCGACTCGCTTCAACCGATGGCAAAGAGAGGAGGCCTCAGCGAGGGGAGAGAGCACGCGAAGAAATCGTCGGACCTCCGGCACACATCGGGAAGGGGAACGTGAATATTTATTTATACGGGTCATGCGCCGCACTCCTGCAATCCCCGGGGTTCAAGCTCCAATTTAAAAACCAACGAGACGAAAGTTCATCGAAAAAACGAGTGCAGCTCGCATCCTCCTCACATTCGAGTTTGTTCGCGCATCCTTTCACAGGTGCGGCAGCAACGAGACATTGTTGCATGCGGGGCGCGAGGGGCGGAGTTCATGGTTTCTACGTGGACCCAGACAAGTCTTGGATGAGGATCGAGGAGGTTAATTACAAGGAATTTTAAAGCGGGTGAAACGATCTTCTCAATTCTTTGTTTCTAGAATTTTTAATAAATTTTATCGACGATTGGCTCTCGACGCGGTGTTTGGCTTTTTGGTGAAAACCATCGATTCCAGTCTGGCACTGGAGCGCGTCCAACAGAGACGAGTTTGCATTTTTTTCATCGATCGATTGCAACGTCGCTCGGTGTACCAACCGTTCGCAAACATCGAGAAAGAGCGAAGATCGAAATTCCCCGAACGGAATTTCACTCGCCGATGCTCTTCGCGGGACTTTTTTCTCACGAGTTCGCAACACCGAAGTTTGACTCCCGAATAAAAAATCCGAGTTCCAAGGCTCAGGATCGATTATTAATTGGCACTCCGCGCAGGTTTCGCTTCTCCATTTTGGTCTCTCTCTTACCTCAACCGATTTGGCTAAGGTCGAATAGAATACGGGAACAAATGTCCGTGCTGCGCTCGCTCGAAATATTGCTACGATTCCGGATGGAGGAGTGTAAGTGCGAGGGCAAGAGAGAAATCCGCCGGGCGGGGGAGGAGAGAAGGGAACGAAGACGAAGGAGGCGCTCGAGGAGAAGAGGGCGGCAGTGCCGGGCAGTTTCATAGAAACAACCACGTCGTTGTGTAGCGAGGCCCTCAACGTACAGGTAGATGGCTACCCCGCCCAGAAACAGCCTCGAAACCTCTTCTTCGATTGCCCGCATGTCCTGTCTCCTTCCAATGACGTTCCCCCACATCTTGTTTCCCGATCGTTCTTCTCTCTTCATCCGTTCCCTTTGTTTATCATAGAAAGTAGTCTATCTGCCTCAGAAGAGCCGAACTTTCGGCACCGATGCGCTTCTCGCTCGACCTTCTGCTCATCCACTGTATTCCAAATGGGAAAACTTTTTCCCAAAGTCATTTTTCACTGCATCGCTGTATGTAATTATTTCGTACAGCTGCGTTCTTCGCTCCTTCGCACGGACGTGCTCGTTTATGCTATAAAAATTCTGTTCGACCGACCACTGAATTTCGAAAAAGTAGAACAACATTTTCTCTACTTTTCAGAGACCAACGCGAATTCAGACCAGTAACAGAAAACACCGCAGCTAGTTAACGCTCGGTTATTATGTACCAAGGTACACGCTGACAAACCAGTGTGGCAAAAGCATTCCCTCCTTTTTATATCACCGTGGGACTGCCTCGCAGGGTCAGCACCGACGAGCGAATGAGAATGAAAGAAAGTTATAGAGAAAAAGATCGGGGCAGGAGGAGGGGGGGGGGGGGAAGGTGTACGTGCAACATTGGTAAATCGATCATCGATCTCGCCCACTTTTTCGGTCCACGGTGGATTCGAATCGGCTGCTGATATTAAAATCGACAAAAATTTGAATTTTCGGACATTACGTTCATTTTATCGTTGGCTAATTCGTTATAAATTGATAAAGATCAAATGTTTGTTAAGATAAAGTAGCTTTTATATGAAAAGTTCAAGCATGGAAATAAGAGAAAGAGAAATATTTCATGGTCGTATAAATTTATTCGCATTGTTTCATTTTCATTGTGGAATGTTTCTATTCATAATTCAGGACGTATCACGTGCATATGTGGACGCATTGTGATTGTGACATTGACCAAAAGCTTTCTATTGATTTCTCCGTTCCTTGCTCACTTTCATCATAGAATCTCAGGTGAATTACAAATAATAAGAAAAAGAGGAATATTATCTACAATATGATTAGGAAGTTCTTTGAAACGATGCTGAAGTTTCCAACGTTGGAGTCCAACGAAATGATCTAAAAAACTGTCCAATAATTTCAGTAATTCTCCAATTTATTTCCAGTCGAATTTGTACTTTGTATTTTTTCAATCTACACAATTATGATTCGTGAAATAAAAAACTGATGGATAAATCATTTTATTTTCATTCATTTCGTTGGACTCCAACGACGTTGGAAACTTCAGCGTCGTTTCTTTGAAAATGGTGCTGCTATTTGATGATTCTATATAGGTTTAAATATTGTCACGTAATCACTTCCTCGACGACTCACTCTGTTGCATATTTAAGGACGAACTGAAAATAAGAAAAAATATCTGGAAATTATGCTATTATTGGAGAACCGAAAATATTTATCGCCAGAGTAAAACTCTTCAGCGTTAATTAATCACGAAGCTCGGCATCTTTCGCCTGCATTTCCACGAAGAGAAAAAGATTAACTCAAGTAGCTCAAGTAAGACTTCGTACGTTCGCGAAAAGTCTGTGAAATGATTGCTTATTTTTGGGTATGAAATTTATTTCAAATTATACTCGCAGTTAAAAGAGTGAGAAGGGATTTGCGATGGAGGGGTGCAACAGAGACGGGTGTGAAAACGCCAACTCGGAGATGCTCCGATGCGGGGGAGCGTTAGCTTCTACATGTGCAGCAGCGCTGCTGGCTTTATCCGTTCTTTTTCTTAATCTTTGTTAGGAAGATTAGTAATTTCGGAAGTTGCCGACAAAAGTGGTCGGAAGGCGGAGGCAAACATCAGAGGACATAATGATGGAAAAAATTGTTGATCGGGGAGAAAGAGAGCGCACCACTTTGTCGCGGGGAAAAGGTACGGAAGAAAAGCGCGTCTTTCGCGCTTTGTCTCCCTCTCGCCCGGTCTTCCTCTTTTTTTTCTGTGTGGTGATCACCATAGAGTATAGAGCATGTATATATAAAGGACGGTTGAAAGCCGACGGAGAATGCAGGAAGGTCTAATTGTGAGAGTGGGGCGCCCATTACGGGGGCCGAAATTACAGGGCCTGGTAAACCCCCCGACCACATCGCGCGTCCTTACAGCTTTCCGAGAGAATAAAACAGACGCCGCCGGCTATCCTTTCTTTGTGTATCTGTACTAGGCTACGCTGCGACTACAATTTTTCAGCGCCGTACGATTCATCCGCTTCTTTCGGCTCTGGCGTATTTCGCTGTTCTTCTCTGATGGCTCCTGTCGCTCTCCCACTAATATTGCACATTCCTAAAATAATCAGCAAACGTATTATCTCCGGTGGTTGTTGGCTTACGGCTTGTCATTTCGTCGATTGTCTAGTCTTGATTGGACTGCCACTTTTTTCAATCAGGCTCCGTTTTTTTCCACAACTCGCCACTTCTCAAAACTCCAAAGTTCTACGGAACGTTGCGTGCAACGAGTCTGTACAAGGATTGGTCAACTCTCAAATCTTCTCATGGGAACGTGACCTGTATGGATGTAAAACTAACACGCGTGCTATCTAGTTTCTGTTCATCATTATTATTTCGTAGTAACAATTTTACGGGTCATTTCCACGGGCCGTATTCGGCCTATGTTTGACGCACCTCTCAAACGCATTCAGCCAGAAAAGCTCCTTAATCGCCTGGATTTTTGAAAATTATCACTATCGTGAAGGATAGAAAATCTTGAAAAACTTTGACGCACGCCCTTTTACGGAGGCTCGCATTTTATGGGCATTTATTCATCGTGCTAAACTAACACTGGTTTTAGTGAAATCACGCAAAGTGGTAAAAAGGATGATACAGTTTTTGTCAGGCCTCAAGTGACGTTCAATCAGAATCAGTCAATATAAATGTCGGACGATGAAATCTCCCGCTTCGCTTCGGTATAAATTTTACGCTTTTTTAAGTTGAGATTTTACGATAAGTTCTCGACAACGTGGCTTGCAATTCATCCATTCTATTTGTACCCACTTTTGCTTCGTTGCATACAAAATTGAGGGATTTTTAGAGTGTTTAGGTTTGTAAAAACAATACCTTAAGGAGGGTGGATCACGAAATAAAAATAATCAGAATTTGATCAAATTTCGTGATAACATTCTTTGACATCTTATGTACAAATACAATTTTTTCCAAATTTTTTTACCACATGGTTGTCGAATAATTGAGCCTTAAATCGAACGTCTTATGCACGAGATGTATAACTGTATATATGTTAACTCTATGCTTATACACGTGAACTTTAGTGTTGAATTACTTGAGAACTATGTGGTAAAAAAATCTAAAAACATTTATATTGTCTCATATATTTATTTTTAAAGAATACATTTACCAAATTTTATGAAATTCTTTATATTTTTAACATGGTTTAGTATGGCAACATTGTATAAATGCTAAAAAAATTCAAAAATTCAAAAAGTTCAGAATTTTATAAAATTTGGTGAACATATTCTTTAGTGCCAAATTAGGCAACACAAATTTTTCATGATTTTTCTTCTACACAGTTATCGAGTGATTGATCACTAAAGTTCACGTCCATAGCGTTTCCATATAGGTATACATTCCGGGCATAAGAAATCTGCTTTAATGCGTAATTACTCGATAACTAAGCAGAAGAAAATTTTTTAAAAAATTGTGTTTTCGCACATGATGTTGAAGAACATTATCACGAAATTTGATCAATTTCTTAATATCTAGACTTTTGCACCGAAACTCCTTAATATATCACATGCCACCTCACTCGAGATGTGTGGACGAGGAGAAGTAAGGATCAGGAATGAAGCGAGAATGGAGGCTGATGAGCACCACATTGATCGAACGTAACATCTCTAAAAATATTGACCGCTGGTCTCGCTATTCTGCTATGAATTTATCGGTGCTGTGGCGAAAGTATTAATCGGAACAGGGAACTCTAGAATCGAAAACTACAGTCTTTTTGTACTATCAAAAATTTTTTGTAAAGCTTAGTAAGAGAGCATGACACATAAATGTACAAACTGGTGAGTATTTTCAGTACAATCAAGGATTCCAGCAACAAGGCGAATCTGTACAAGTAGTTAAAGTTGTCCTTATTCGTGTTCAGATTGCATTGTAAAATGCTGGTTCATATGGATACGGAACCTACCATTAATACTATTTCGCTTCATAAAAAAACTTTTGACAAATTAGCAAATTTGCGTTCGATAAAAAGACTTCCGTTCGGTTGGTCGCATGACGCGTGGCCAAACACATCGCTCACTTCGATGAACAGTTACAAGCAGAATAGTGGAACGGTTCGCTAAACGTGGCTAATTTCGTCCTTTGCATTTGACAGTTTGGTTTTTCCATTCCATACTTGACGAGACATCGTTAGAGGATAATGATTATCGTACTGCGTGTAACAATTAAAGTGGAAATCGTACTCTAAAAAAGTATCAAACCGAACATCCCGATTTAGATGAATTATCACATTTTTTCCAATTTATCAATTTTTTTCAACTCCAACTTCCAACATGTTCAAATCGAGAGCGAACAACGAGTTCCCTTCCCAGATGCAATGGACCAACAGGAGCCCACGGTTTCCTACTGACGAGGAGAACTCGTACGAATACATCCTTAAACACTACTTCTCACTGCTACGACCGCCACAGAACTCATTAGTCGCTAGCTGCTCAATATTCAGGCCTTGACTATTCTCCAACGTGACTCTTTGGACAGCGAACTGGCTCGTCCTGGACAGGCCCTATAAAACTATGCTTACAAGATAAAATGAATCGAGTGGATTGCCGAATTTTTCAAGAAAGAAAATTGCAATTGAAAGCAGTAAAACAGTAGCAACGTGCAAAGGAGCTCTTCGCACAACTACCCTCTCGTATCTTCGAGGGATATAACGGATCGCATCAATAAGACCCTGAAGCGGTACAATCAAGGTTATCTTCAAACTGGAAAAAGAATATAGCACAAGTGGTTTGAATCTATTTCAATTGATTTATAATTCGATATCACTTATCGGATGTTTTTATTCTTAATGATTCCAGTAAATAAATGATTAGAGTATATTTTTAACGTTAATATAGTGACTATCGCTATACTCCTCAACACTCGATTTGATATCGATCGGCAAAAGAGAGACGCGTATATAATCGATCCATCGGTTTGTTGGTTGAGACGGCTCGCAAAGTGGTTTCCTTGCAATATCTATCGGGGGATCCTAATCATCGAGGGGAACAAGTTGGCTCATGATAATGCTGGCTGCGCGAGAAAATTGCTCTTGGCGGGTCCAGAGCGAAAGCCTCTCCTCCAGGTATATATGACACGGACTCGGGCGATTCTTTTTTCACGAAAATTAGACGCTCATTAAACCAAGCTCTCGATATTTTTTCGCTTCTTCGTTGTTTTCCGTTCTTCAAGATTTTTTGCATCGTTTTTCCTGGAGGGGAAAAAAGAGTCGAAAGGTTCATGAGTAGGAGGTGGAATAACACGATCGCAATTACGGTGTGGGTTTCGTGGCGCCTCTTCGGCCACAAGAGTCAGGCTAAAAAGAGAGTGAGAGACATGAACCCCGGCACTAAACGCATCATTACGGGTGGCCAGCCTTAGGGGTGGACCACTGGATAATTTGAGGCATTAAAATTTCTTACTTCGCGAGAAAGAGCGAGCGAGACCAGCTACCCGACGACATACGATAATCCTCATAATTTTCCTCTTCCACGGACAGCACCGCGATGCGAGACGTAGTCGCTCCGCTCATTCGGAAATGGCCTTTTATTGCCTTGGTCAACGAGTTCAAACACAACTCCACCAACGATTTCAATATACCTACGTGCGTTCTCGACGAACTGCACGTTCATCAAGCGGGTATAACGTTTTGACTGAAATTTTGAAAACTGCAGTACACGTCGCAGAGCCATCATTTCTGTGGCTTTCCAAAAAGTAACATAAAAAGTAAGAAAGCGTCGAGTATTAAAAAATGGCAACCTCCATTTACAGCGTCGTATCGTCATTAGTTGACATTCACCTGAAATTTAGTACCCAAACATTTTTCTTGGTAAGCCACGAGAGAACGACGAAGGATAAAATCCCAAAAACTCGGAATACTTGGGCTCGATTCCCTAACAATTTTAGTCTTTTTCAAATTCAATACCCGTCGGGGATGATCGAATCATTGATTATGATTTTTAACCAAACGTGAAAGAGCAATTAAACTAAGTTATTGCAAGTGAAGCTCGAGGTAGAAATTATAACCGAGAACCGACTTTGTCGAGTTATACCGCATCTCCTGCCAGGGGATCGACTTATTAATCTCCAGCGGTAATTGCGACCGCGAGAGCTGCACATGAGGAAGCTCCGGTGTTCATTCGCCGGGTGCATTCTCTGCTGTACGTCGAAGCGAAACCAGTTGCACAGTGTTACTCGCGTCGATAATAGCCTATTTTTAAATTCCTTCAGTATCGAGTAATCGAAGGTTTTCATGGGAAACAATGCGTCAGCTGAAAAACATGCCCAACTTTCCGAGTTTATTCCCTCCTTAACCCTTCTTCAGGAGCAGATTAAAAAATCGGTGTCGTTTTTTCTTCAGCTCGTTGCTCCAATATTTCAGATTTTCTCTATTTTACATTAAATCAGTCCATCTTCGTCTCTTCAAAATTCGCCAAACCACCGTTCAAAAGCTTCCCTAAACTTCACCCTTTCTTTCTTCCCCCTTTACGTATTTTACTAGAGAGCTCAAGTTTATGTACACGTTAGCTTGTGCTGCTGCGTGACGAAACGAAGGGGGTCAGTTTAATGAAATAGACTTAATGGATAATCTTGATGGACAAATTGTCCTTGATCGAGTAGTTACGCAATGATTCCCATCGAATCAGTTATTTGACGAGTGCAAATATAGCTGGTCATTCTGTTAGGTATTTTAGCCCGCGATTCAGCCACTTTTGAGTGGTCAATAAAAACTGTGAGAACTGAGCTCGGTGATGCAACTGCCAACGAGGCTGAGACTTACAAAATGATTGATGATTTAGATTACTAAGAACATTACACTCGCTGTCTGAGCGATCGTTAACTCTTTTGTGTACGAAAAATCTACCAATATGATACGGCGAGCCCGATTCCTTAAGCAATATTTAATCACCCGAGAATACAGGGAAGGTCTTCGAGTTAGCTGTTTTCTTTTCATACAATCGATACTAAATTTATTACGAGTCTGCGTGTCATTTGCACCAAGTTTTCGTCTTGGTTTCAACTCGATGAGCGCCACACATCCCGTTTACGAATTTTGCCTTTTGCAAAATATTTTTGTTTTCTCACTTTCTCCAAAATACTCGTCCCTGATCGAGTGTTCCGTCCGATTGGAATGCGATCGCCAAGTCAGCAGGTATTTATATCGATGCGCTTTTTTCCCTCACTTATAGACAACCAGGAACTTCATTCGAGACTCGAACGATCGGGTCTTTCTACCCTTTTTTTTCCTTTTTTTTTTTACCAAACCCTGCAATCATAACATCCGTTCCTTCAACGTCTCGTATGTTTATAGTTTATGTAGCACATTCAGATCGAAAATGGTAACGGTATGATGATTCCTGATTGATACGTCTTGTATGCCTATATGTATGCGAGGGGATAATGAATATCATGACTGC
Source organism: Venturia canescens (assembly GCF_019457755.1). Classification (NCBI taxonomy): domain Eukaryota; kingdom Metazoa; phylum Arthropoda; class Insecta; order Hymenoptera; family Ichneumonidae; genus Venturia; species Venturia canescens. Next base: position 9,830,525 of record NC_057425.1, read on the forward strand.
TCGCCATGATAGCGAGGGCTCTCATTATTATCAGCTGCACAATCTCGTACAATGAAGTGCGTACTGAATCTGCGGTAAATCCTTAACACCGGTACTTGCGAGTTTTCAACCTCTTTCACGGTTGTTCCGGTTCTTCGACCAATTTTCATTAGAAGTCGCGGTTGGTGACAGAACGTGCTGGAAACTATAAAATTCAGTGATAAAGGGAGCACACGATGCAAGACAGTACGCTAAATTCCTCGATCACGAAAAGGAAGCATCGAGTGACTCGCGCTGTAAGAGCGACTCGCTCAGTAATCTCGATTAAACAAAAAGGTAAACTCGGGCCTTATTGCACGCTGAAAGCACACGCTGATTTACGACGGATGACAGCAACCGGGGGGCTCGAGCCTTCAGTTATTTTGTATTGGAAAGAAAAATCTCGAGCACTGCAAGATAAAGGCCCTTCTTACTTCGTCTGCTGAAAAATCGTAAAACATTTTCGTATTTCCGGCTTGACGTGCGAACAACTCTGGCTCCGATTGGAGCGTGCTCGAATAACCTTTGGCAGCGCTGTGAACACGACGAGATTAGATCGGACGAAGAGCGGTTTGAAATATAGAATCGAGCACGGTAGTACGAATGCGATGAAATTCTGCTCGATCGAAGGCGCAGAGCGAGGAAAAACGACGAGCGAATCGATAACGTCGAGCGGGCCTTACCGACTCAGGTTTTAACTTTACTAAATTCCTCACACGTTTTTAAGGCTTGAGAACCACTTACGCACGGAGCAGTATAGTGAGTTCATAATGTTCTTGAATGATTATTGTATTACAGAAAATCCGTGCGAGCGTGTGTCCTGGAAGTATCAAATCGGGCGGAGGGCGGAAGGTCTGAAGTGACGTTTTTTTTTTAATACTTTCGGCTTGATCGAAAATGACGAATTTCCCGTAATCTTTGAGTCTTCAGCTCGAATCTCTGCTCTCTGGTGTGAAGCGTCGCGCTCGTACGCAGGTAAAAAATTGAAGAAAGGGGGACAACAAAGGGCGAGAGAAGGAAGGCATACCACATGCTTTTGGTGTGCTCCCGTTCGTTCGAATAAATTCGGCCCCTCTCATAAATTGCGGCGCAGTAGCATTAAAGTGAAAATAATGTATGAAATTTTTTCTTTGATCATTTTGTCCGCCGGGGGCGGGTTGGCTTCTGCGTTTATTCTTTTCCTCACCGTCGGAGCCTCTCACTCTTTTCTCCGCTTTCTTCTCCTCTCCTTCCGCTCTCTTCTCTCCCTTCTTCTCACTTCCTCCCGTTTGCGTTTCGTGACTTGTAAAGGAGCATCATCAGAATAAGCTATACTGGCCAAAACAGCAGGAGCAACGCGCGCGCGTGCGTTACCTTTGCCCGCGGCTTTCCTCGCGCCAGCACGTGGTCTTTTCGCGACTAGGATTCTCATTTACCACCTCCTATTCCTCCTTCGCCTTCTTATACCCATTTCTGTACATTCGTGTAAATGGAGAAATTCTCTCTTTTTTTATGAACAATCGCTGCGTCGCGAGTATCTCAAAGAATTTTGTGAGACAAATGTCGCCTGGATTTTGAATTCTTTCCTCGTGAATTGCAGCACGCAATTTGACCCAGTAAGGACAAATTTGGCTCTTCGATTTTAAATTCCTCCTTAACGAGGGTGGATCACGAAATCAAAATAATCAGAATTTCATCAAATTTCGTGATAATATTCTTTGGCATCTTGTGTACAAATACAATTTTTTTCAAATTTTTTTACCACATGGTTATCGAATAATTGACCGTTCAATCGAACTTCTTATGCACCAGATTTATAACTGTATATTTGTTAACTTTATGCTCATAACACGTGAGCTTTGTGTTCAATTACTCGAGAGCTATGTGGTAGAAAAATCTAAAAAAATTTCTATCGTCTTTGAAGAATACATTTACCAGATTTTATTAAATCCTTATAATTTTGAAATTTTTAATATTTTCAACAAGGTTTAGCATGGCAACATTTTGTATCGTCGCGATCCACCCTCCTTAAGGAGTTTCGGTACAAAAGTCTAAATGTTAAGAAATTGATGAAATTTGGTGATAATGTTCTTCAACATCAAGTGCGAAAACACAAATTTTTTCAAAATTTTTTTCTACTTAGTTATCGAGTAATTACGCATTAAAGCAGATTTCTTATGCCCGGAATGTATACCTATATATATGGAAACGCTATGCTTATACACGTGAACTTTAGTGATCAATTACTCGATAACTGTGTAGAAGAAAAATCTTAAAAAATTTGTATAGTCAAATTTGGCACTAAAGAATATGTTCACCAAATTTTATAAAATTCTGAACTTTTTGAATTTTTTAATTTTTTTAGCATGGGTTAGCATGGCAACATTGTATCGCCTGTACCGAAACTCCTTAAATGAATAGATTCTCAAGCACTGTGCTTACCTCCTTGTTTTCTCATTTCCGTAGGATTGCATGTTAGAAACTAGCCTCGAGAATCATCACGTTGGAATGTAGGAAAACCGAGAAAGGATAAAGAGCAGTAAAGATCTTTGGTGAGAAAAGCGTATCGTCTCATCTTTTCGAATCCGAGAGTTGAAGCTCAAAGTCTTCTTTCTCAACTCCTCTGTGCTGTAATCCGGGCTTGCATTTAGTCTGTGGCTCTTGTACATGTCTGATTCTCTGATTGCTTTTCTCTCGTCTTCATACATTATTTTCAATTTTTTTCTCTCCTTCAGTGAAAATGTGTGCACGCATGCGTGCGCGTACGTGATGCAACAATGTGACAAAGCACGCGCATGCCGAAGAATGTACGCGCCGCACGAGCTCGTCGGACGGCAAGCAAGCTCCCTTCCACCGCAATTCTTCGTTATATACGCGATTCTTCACTTCTTTCTTCTTCTTTTCCTGTTAATCTTTCTTTCTCAGTCGCTTCCCTTCGTTTTTTCCTTCACGCGTCTTCGAGCCCAAGCTTGTTGACGGTTCTTCATGTTTTATTGATGCATTGTGTGAGTTCCCCGGCACAAAATGATCCTCCGTGCACTACAGGTGCGATAAATTCTCATTCTTAAATTGAGTGATTGAAGCAAAAGAACACTTTTCTTTGAGATATCTAGAGGCGCGGTCCGCTCTCATCAGGTGGTATCAAAAAGGAAGTTGGAGCTCAAGATTCTTCGCGATGTACTTCGCGATATGCTTTTTCGGTTGTACACGGATTCGTGCTAGCGAATCGGGACGAGTATTTTTTTTTCATTTGAAAAAAAAAAGACGGAAAAAAAAAGTTTCAACTTTATTTTTAGACTTGAAATTTATATTTTGCAACTGATGTTGAGGAATATCTTTTCTTGGCGTTACTTTTTTCATTTTTTTTTTCCGGACGAACAATAAAATCCATCGATCCAAACGCATCGACTGAACGGAAATGTTATGCAATTTTACCAACACGATACAATTCTTTACTTTGTATAGTTTGCGAATGTTAACTCTCGGAGGAAATTATTTTCACTTCTTTTATAATTACATGTGGTTTTATGGGGAATGATTTTATACAGGAGAAACTGGGGCAAAATGGGTACCAAAGACATCCAGCAAGCGACAAAATTATAAAAGTACAGAGGACATTTGGCTTTGTACGAATTCTTTCGTCGCGCTCACTGTAAACCCTGCTCCTTAGAAGTTTGAGATAAGCTTCATCTATCGTTCACTCTCAGATACCCCGGAACGTGCAGTAATTTTTTGTAATTTTCGAAAAAAAATCCTCGGAGCACAATGGTGTAGTTCAACAGTTGTTGAAATTCTTTTTTACTACAATTTCAATGCAATGCACCTCGACTGCTTCGATTAAAAAGTAGTAAAAAAAACTATTTTTTTTTTTTTAAATTATTATTTTGAAAGTATTTCTTTTATTTTATTTTCTGGATAAATATATCAAATAGTGTGAATAAAAAAATAATCATTTCCGCAATTTCTGAAGTACCCCCTTTTGCCTGAGTCTCCCCTACATTTATATGTAATCGTGAATAATTACAAATCACCTGATTTATAGATTCTCATGTAGATGTGTTCGTATGCTCCAAATGTTGCTTCGTATTGGAGTAAATGTGAGCATTCATATGATTATGCATTAGTTTGAATATGATTATATCTGAGGACATCCACCGATAATAAGCTCAAATATGCGAGTGAATATAAAGTGAATATAAAACATATAAGAGACAGTTCACGCCTCTCTCATTCTTGCGGTGTGGCACAGATTCGCCAGAGGGCCACAGTGGCTGCACTCTTACGCTAACGACGCATCAACCATGCGACCATAATTGCCATCTAATCGTATCACTCGTATTTACCATAAAAAATGGAGTCTTTCAATTTATAAAAAAAGAGACCTGTTTATGGTCATTATTGTGGAATCGATCACAGAAAATGGCCATTTCCAGCTGCAAATTGTATCAATTTCATTCAATATGAAACCGTGACTGAATCAGCTGTAGAATCTGAAATTTGAGTTTTCGGATTTTATATATATATTTTTTTTCAATCTCACATTACAGTGCCTGCATTTTCATATTGTATTATGAGTACTAAAAAAGTATTGAGGGACAAACTTATGGAGCAGAAGTTTTTTTGTAATTCAGGCTTGGACGAATGATTATTAAAAAAGATTTGTTTTTTCGTCTACTTCGCACGGCGCAGGATACAAGTGCTGGAATAAACAACATTCGGATTCTGGGGGGAGCAGAAACCTCCTCAAGTTTTCCATTCTTTCTAGCCAATCTCCGACGAATTTTGTAATTCATATTTGAATTTTCTGAAAAGCACTGAATTTCAAAACAATGGCGAATTCAACAAAAAAATAGGCAAAAAGAGTAACCTGAAAAATGACCTTGCAGTAATAGAACGGAGAGGAAGCCTTAAACTTCTGATATTCTCATTGAAAAAGTGTAATATACCGCGGTAAAATGAAATCGAGGTACAAAGTACATTAATTATTTCAATACACGAGTGTAATGATTCTATAATGTATGTGCAATATTAAAAATGCGCTCATTATTTTGCACACGTAGTAAAATATTTTTATAGTATCACGCACACAGTGGCGCACTTTTCACAGTCTTCTCGATGCACAGCGAATAAATGATGCCAAGCACATAGAATTTCTAACAGGCAAATTTAATCATTTAACTATATTTTCATGTCTCAATTATACACATTTTATTCGATATGACAGCACCGTCCGTTATAAATCGTTAATAGTCAGATTTCTCGCGTGTATGATTCTCAGATAGTGCGCTTACGTCGCCTGCTCCTTGTTTTTCGTCTCTCCCATTTTTCTCCCTCTCCGTTGTCGACCGATCTCGCCGTGGCACGTAATAATATGCATGCGAAGGCGCGTACCTTATTCGCAATTAGTATCAGCATGGGAGTGAGTCGATCTCAGTACGAGCTGCGAGCTTCGAGTGTATACAGTGGCATCGCCGCGCATGCATTACACATTCTAGTTTCTGTTGCCGCAACAGACCGCACTTAGTCCCTGCTGATGGAAAAAAAAGCGCTTGAGAAAAAAGAACGAAATGGAAAAGTAGTTGCGAGCATCTCGACGGCGAGCTGAAGCGACACGACTGATGATTAAATGTATACGGTGAACGTGTAAAACTGCTACACATTCCAGTTGGGCCTATAAAACCCAACTGCGCTCTTTTATCCTATAAATGCACAGCAAATGAAAGCAAGTGAGCAGCTAATGCACTACAACATCTCCAAATACGTATTCAAACTGCTGTGCACAGTTGTGAACGTGCGGATTCGATATATGCGATATAAAGCTATATCCGAAGCGAAATTTACTAGTCAATATTAATTATGCTCAACAGCGCCAATAGATCGATTTATCGCTTACGCAGACCGTGGCACAGGTAGTACGTGCACACGCACAAGAAAACAAGGAGAAAGTGAGACAGACAGAGAGGCAACTCTGAATACGGAGATCGGCTGGCAGAGATCGAAGGCTAGATTGCTAGGACTCGCTTTTCATTCACTAAAGAATTCCCCATCTGGTTACTCTAATAGGGAGTAATAAGTGAGTTACTATTTTTACATCCGCGTACGGTTATAAGCGACACGGCGCGTTAATGCGCTTTCAATAGGCACAGAGTGTTTGAAAAGTGGGCGGAAAACTGTTTTTTTTTGTACGTTTGTTATAAGAATTTTTGGAGATCAAAGTGTATCGGGATGCTGAAAAACTCAGCCCCTGACACTCCCCTTCGAGGGACGAAAGTCTCGAGTTTTCACGGAGATTCGCAGTTGCACTGATTTTTTGTACGCTCTGTACTTTCAAATTCTTTGACACCGATCGGCCTAGGAATCTTGAAGAAATTGGGAGGCGAGGCAGATGCGTCGCCCAATATGTTTCAAAGGCTCTATAACCTGAGTCAACATCGGCTTCATCACAAGAACAGATAAAAATGACTGGCCGATTTCGACAGATTTTTGGCATTCGTCGCTAAAACGCGCGGCAGAAGTACTCGTTGATCGAGGATTTACGGTCGATTTTAATAAAAATTCTGAGAATGTATTTTTAATGAGTTCCATCAGATTCTACGATACAACTCGGACACTTTTAAGTGCGATCGTAATAATTTTTCTCTCATGTTCTTGCAAGATTGGTAGTCACTATTTATAATTAATCGGGGAGCTCGTGCACGTGTAGGCTAACTGCGGAGATCGAGTCCTCCATTCCAAGGAAATTGATGGTATTTTTAATTTCTAATTTCCAACGGTGAAATTATCGTTCAAGTTTTTTGTCAATCTATTTTTATGATGAGCTAGAAGATCCGTTATTCAACGCAAATAATTATCGATCCTTTTTCTGTTGCATGTATATGCTTTTGCTTCTGAATACTGCGAATTATTATTTCGCTTGCCCCCGCGATTAGTTCTGTCCAAAGCCCACGATCATTTCCTTTTTAGGCTACACGCCTTTTTCCAATAACTCCTTCCCACAGTCCCGCAGTTTCCTACTCTCGTTTCCGCCCCTCGCGCGGCTGCAGCTCATTTATCCAACGCTGTATCACACTTGCTAAGGGCGAAGGGAAACTGCAGAAAACCTTGCCGATCCAGAGCCCTTTGGGTGGCAATGCAAGCACGTTCAGGCACGGCCACCAGAGGTTCTCTGCAGGCAAGGTAGAGGGTTACCACTTGTGGGATGAGAACCGTCCGTAGGAGGCCACCAAACCCGTGCACCGACCGCACATGCATCACAGAAAGGTCCTTCGGCCGTGGATTTATCGAGGTGAAATCCGAACCATTCGAGATTGGAGCACGAGTGCTCGAAAAAATGTTCAAATACCCATTGGTCTTCCTCGAATCCTTATTCACCGGGCTGGCCGAGAAAAGACCTCAAATTAGTCTAAAAATTCCGAGTTTCGTTGAAAATGATTTGCAACCAAACGACGTTTCGTGATGACATATTTTGGAAAGTCGAAAGTTCGAGCGAAGAAGCTTCACTTGAATTTATTACACGGTAGAAATAAAATCGAAGTGGAAGCCTTCGTGAAGTCGTGAAATATTTTTTTTTTGTGTAATTATACAGCAACAATGAGAATACCTGATCGTTGGTAGATGTCAGCAATTTATGCGTGGGTTAAAAACCCGGATGAACTCAAAGGCAGATAAATCATTTTCTCCCTCCTATGAGAGTACTAACCTGTGTCTAACGGAGGATGTCCGATAACGTGAGCGATAGAGAGTGAAGGAGAGAAGATCTCTCGTCTGTCTACCTCTGTTCATATGTATATATTCGTGCAGCAGAGCTGACGAAGGGACGAGAATTGATGAGCGTATATACAGAGAAGACGATCCGAGCCTCCCCAAATCGTGTGTCGAAAGCGATCAACCTGATCGAGCGTAAATATCACGCACACTTTAGGGCCACGTGCACAGATCCAACAGTCGCGTCCGGCGACACCAAAAGTATTTTTCGACGAAGCATATCTTGCTGGGCGATCCCTTGCGTCCTACATTATTGTCAGCTAAAAAGGAGATATGACACTTCTAATTCGATCCTCAGGCATATTTGTTTCTCACCGAAACTTTTTTCCCCTTCTCTTGCTATTTTTTTTCGAAGCGTGCCAATCTCTACAGAAATTCAATAATTTGTCAATGTCGTTAATCGCATGAATAACAGAGGAGAAAAAAAAACTTTTTGCTCGACACTTTTCGATATTAGTTCACGAAAAACATACTTTTACGTGCTGATTATAAACGCTCGCTGACAAAGAAACAGTCTCTTGAAAAACAAGTTGAACATTTTTCACAGTCTTTACTTGATAAAGGTTTCAACGCCTTCCTCAATACCTCACAGCAGCGAAGACCGTTTTTGCCGTTTTCTCTGGAGCAGCATAAAAAACAAATCCTAAAGAGCAAGGCCCTCAGGAGTCCTCGATAACGGACGACTCACTCGGATCCTCGCTCGTTATAAAATCAATGCTAATTAAATCTACTTTTCTATTTTTTCTGAGTTTTTTTTTCAATCGTCGTTATCGCCGTTAATGAAACAAGAATAAACAGAGGAGACTTTTTTAACTTTTTTTTTGACTTTTTAACTTTTTTAACTTTTTAAACAGAGGAGACCGTTGATAAGGGGCTTACGAGAGATTTTTACGAGGCGTACGTACTTTTTCTCTATAAGCATAGTCAAAAATGTTTTCAGTCACTTCAAATGTTTATGTTGTAAAGTATGCTCCTATATTTTATGCTGTAAAGTATGTATGGTAAAATGTCACACGTATTCGTTGCATATTCGTGTATTTATCATAGAATTTACTGTGCTGACAGTGGAAATTTGTGATTTGCAATAAATTTCCACTTATCAGTAAGTGCTAGTCTGATGACGCTCAAGTTTGCAACGTTGGAGTCCAACCAAATGGTGTAAAAAAATCCTCCAATAATTCCAGCAATTCTTCAATTTCGTTCCCCGTCGAATTCGCAATTCGCAGTTTTTCAACCTGCGTTGATGCTTTGCGAAATAAAAAATTGGCGATTTACAAATGTTTCTTTCGTTCATTTCGTTGGACTCCAACGTTGCCCACTTCAGCGTCGTCTAGTCTGACACTTTTTGCTATCCACATAAAGCTGTTTAGAATTGAAGGGATGAAAAATTGGAAAATTCAAAAAATACTTTGTCGTTTGTAATCGGTGGCTAAATACTTTTGAAATTCTTGAAAAATCATGTATTCCTCTCACTATACAAAACTAATCCGTTTTCTCCCTGTACCTGTTATCATTAATATGCTACACAAACTGCAAGCTACTACTATTTCCACTGCTGCAGATGTTGTGCTATGGCAGCGGCACCAAGTATGCTCCGATGTTATAAAGAAAGTGCAGGTTTTCATACAGCTGTGTACGAGGAAACTTCGGTTGAGATTAAGCGTTAAATATGGGATTTTCGGTGCAGCTATTTACGACATCTAGCATTGTCTGGTTCAAACGCGTTACGTCTAAATGACCTGTTGTATATTCATAAATCGAAATCTCGTTGACCAACTGCTCGCCATCTGATTCGAAATGATGGTGCATTAAATTCCCGTCCCGAGCTGCAGTAAAATTCATATTCGTCAATTCGTTTTATGGAACGGAGGTAAAATAGGCCCTGAAAGACGGTGCATGCTTCTCGGGATATTTTGAGCAACGTGGTACCTCGTGAGAACGCCCGTAAGACGGCCACGGAGCTGCCTATTTTCTCGTTCAAACTTGATGCCTGTTCTGTTTGTGACTTAACTATATTCGCATCTACATGCTTCACGTTGCGATTTTTCGTGCTTACGAGAAAGCTTCGCTTGCCTTCATCTTCCATGTTATAACTTGCTAATGGGCAAACATAAAACAATGCTGACGACGTATATTTGACGATGCTGAAGTTTCCAACGTTGGAGTCCAACGAAATGACCTAAAAAACTGTCCAATAATTCCAGTAATTCCCCAATTTATTTCCTGCCGAATCTGTACTTTGTATTTTTTCAATCTACAAAATTATGATTCGTGAAATAAAAAACTGATGGATAAATCATTTTATTTTCATTCATTTCGTTGGACTCCAACGTTGGAAACTTCAGCGTCGTTATATTTGTAGGGGATGGTACGTCCGTGGAAAAGGTCTCCGTTCATCTTATCGTAAATTCAACATTCCGAAAGTTATTCGAGGTCAAAGATAAGTGTATAGTAAATCCCATGATTCGTTTCACTTTGTCGGCGGAACTACTAGTCCGATGATGAAACGAGAAATCAAGTTCAATGGTCGATGTCTTTAGAAATTCATCATTCCGAGGGAGATCATTATTAGTACGGAATTAATAGTTATGTTAACCAAAAATACATTTTTTTCAATTCCGGGTTTTCGGCTCGCTCGAATTCCTGGATTTTCTGAAACACGACTCTATATTCTGGCGGCGAAGCCGTTCAGATGACCCTCGTTTCCCGGAACAGCAGTCCAGGGGTCACGTTCACATTGGCCACCGAGCAAATAGCATACGAAGAAACGCGTAAGTAAAGGAAAAGATGGAAGGGGTAGAATACGCGACGGCGTAAGAAAGGCCTTTGAGTCATTGCAAAAAATACATTTTCTCCCGGAGAGTTCAGTCGGACCGGCCGACGTTTGAAGAACTGTTCTCCGTCTCCTCTGGCATTGGAAAAAAAGTTTAAGAGTTTGCAACGAAACAGCCCTCAAATATTTGAGCTTAGAGGATGCCGCTGAAAAGTTTAAAGCAAGCAGAGTAAAAAAGAGCGCGGTCGGGAGACAGAGATAAAAAAGAGAGGGAGAAAAATAAAAAGATTCCACCCTTTTTGACGAGGTTGAAAAAATAGCATAGAAAAGCGTCATTCAAAAGCAACAAAACACCTAAGAAAGGGTTGGGAAATGTTACGACGGTGTGAAATGCCTCATATAGCTGGTCGCGCGTCCAGTGGGAAAGCACGATATGCGCACGAGCGTAGGAGCTAAGTAGTAGTAGTTTCTTAGTTATAATAATAATCATGCTAGTGTTCACCTCGCTCTTGGATATTGCAGGCTTTGAGAGATAGGAACGTGGCAGAACAAGGAGCACTGACCTAGCCCAACCGGCCCACCTAGTCCCATAAATTCTCGGGCTATAGTTTACGACGAGGCACCGCCCCGTGTCATTATCGCGCGGGAATAACGCCGCCGCCACCATCTCTCGCCACCGCCATATCTGCTCCCTTTCTCTCTTTCTCTATCGCGCACACACACACACACACGCACACATTCAGGCTTGCTTCTTCTCTTCGACATCCAACTCCTTGTTTCCCTCACAATTGCACTTGTTTTTTCGCGATCGTTTATTCTTTACAACGTATCTACACAGTGGAGAGGAATCCCTGTGCATACACAGAACATTCCAGGCCAATTTTGACGTCGGATAATCCCAAGCTTTTTTAACAGCGCTCAGTATGTCATGAACATGCTGCATAGATTTATTGAGACTTTTTTAAATCGTGGAGTATTGCCTGGCGCAAACTCGGAACGAAACGAACATTTTTGTCTGCTCGAACTCCTTTTGCGCGGAAAAAAATATTACTCTCCCGAAGGGAAAATGGGAAAACGAAAACTTGAAGGGAGGGATGATATTTTAGTTGTGCGTTATCGGAGGAATGTTGTGATTCATTGAAAAAGTAGATACTTGAAATCTTGAGTATATCTTTAATTATCAGTTTGTGACATGCAGCATGATGGAATTGATAAAAAGGGGAATTGCTCGATGCTGCTTGAACATTTATAAACGGTAATCTCGAAGCGTGATAATTCAGTAAACCAGAAAGATAAAAAGGAGGTAATGGCATTATTATCCTCGTGGTAAAGAATTCATTTGATAGGAGAATCTGAAAAAGTGGCATTGAAGAAAAATAAAAGAGAAGCGCTCCATTTATTCCAAGACGATTATGCGCGTTTGCAAGGCCGGTTTCGCCCTGCCAATGTTGTAGAAAGGCTGCGAGAAGAGTCGTCTTGCTTGCGCGAGATTTCAACGAACCCACGCCCACGGTATTCGACGACTAAATGAAGAAGGAAAAGAAAAGAAAGTGAGCAGGAGAAATAATGGAGAGGGAAGACGATTGAGAAAAGTTTGAGTCCGCGATGCGGCCGCCGCACTTTATTCCGTTGTCTATGAGTAATACATTAGCAGCTTAGCGAGTGCACAGTTCGATCGTAAGCTCGGCGGATTTTGCATCCGCGAGTCCGGTGCGGAGGCTCTTTATAGGCGAGCGGAGAGGAGAGCGGTATTAATCAGGAGCTGGAATGCTGGGTAAAATAATTTAGTTTAATTGACGAGGAGACTAAACGATATCCTTTTTCCAGTGAGACCGAAGCACCTTGTGCGTGTGGCATGGTCTGCTGCCGCGTCAAATGCACGTTGGAGGCTATTGAAGACACATGATCTTGAAAGGAAGCGTTACTACTGGTGTAAAGAAAGCGTAAGAGAGGCAGAGAACAGATTCAGGTTGAACACGAGGCCGCGTGCCGTTCATTCAGACGTTGGAAGCTTCCAGCGTTTTTACGAGCAGCTTGTCACCACGACGATTTGTCTTTGTGCTAAAGAAAGACCTCTCTTCGAAAGCGAGTCGTTGACGGTGCTTAACCAATATGTACGTTGACATATGTATATGTGTATAAATGCACGTAGGCATTCTTGATATATGTATACGCTGCATGGGACCGTCCAACACACGAGAGGCTAAAGCAAACCTTCGCGAAGAAGGTTTTGAGTCCGAGAAGAGGCCAAACCAAGTGACTCTATCTCGTCCCAGGGAGGACATATCGGATTACGTGTTTCGCATTGCCCTCCGATGTACTAACGACGGCGAAACGATCCTCTCTCTGTTTCCTCTCTTCTCTTTTTTCTCAATCGGCGACATTGCTAGAAAAGCGCGATAAGTTTAAATATCTCAAATGGCTCCGTATTGCTTTATGTGCGCCTGTTCGACTCGCCTGAAGCCGCACGACGATGTACACAGTCACCACTACCGCAGTTTTCTCCCTTTTTCCCTTTTTTTCCGCCGTACTTTTTAACTGTTACATTTTTATGCAGGAATTCTAATCATTTTTTTTTTACAAACTTCGTAATATTTTGTTTTTACTGATAATCGTCGTAACGACGCATGCTTACGATACATCAAAATCTCTTGCGTGTCTCCGGTTCTTTTCGTGTCTGGATTTCTGTCAAATCGACACACTGATAATTCAGTTTGCAGAAACAGATTTTTTTTTTCAACACAAACATCCCGTTGCCTGCACGGATGTCTTGTCGAATCTTTTAATAAAATGTTCAACTGCTGCTATCCAATTGCGTTTTCAGTGTTATGTGCCCTAAACTTAACGTCAGGCTGCAATGAAAACGATTGCGATTTTTTACACCGATTTATCGACCGCAGCATGGCAGTGATTCTTTGACTCGTTTCCATCGGTGATCTTCCTTCTGTTCCCTCACTCATTCCAGAAACTTCTTATTCTTAATCCTCCTATTCATTCACAGTCTATTTATGAACACCGACGATTTGTAGCTGCGCTAATCTGAGCTGGCTAACACGCGAGCACATTTTCTTCTACAACAGCATATTTCCGGAAACAGTTATTCGTGCAGCAAAATGGTTGGGATAATTCCGTAGGCACATTTAATAGCGTTACAACAATTTGGTTTTTGTCTTTGATAGAACCGAAGATAAAATTTCCAACGGAACGATTATCGTAATAACCAACGTGTCTCGTTCGCGGACGATGCTTGCGCACTTCATTCCCATCCTCAACTGCACAGTTTTGTCGATGAGTAAGTGAATAATTGATAAGCCATGCCGACGAATTATTTTATTTTTTAAAATCGTTGTTTCAGTCGTGTTATTTCTGATTTGGCGATTTCTCATTATTCCCACCGAATGACCGCAGTTCACCATTAACCGAGGCATCTTGCGCTACTAAAAAGTCTTGTTTTTCATTTTATTTCGCGAAAGCGCAGCAGATGATCGATTTAAAATGTGGACAAGACATTCGGTTAAAGTATTCATTGTGCAAATTTGAATTTGCAAATCCTATCGAAACTCTTGTGCATGTCTCCAGTCCGAACTCTGCCCATTGAGATTCTCCACGCAAATCAATTGGCTTAACAAAACCACTGAGGTCTTTGCGAATACCTTAATACTATGCTCGATAAGTTTTATACTGAACTAATTAACACGCTGATAATTACTTGCCCTTTTTTTCGTGGTTCGCCACAAGTGTCTTGATAGTAACTCATGTTGTACCTGCCTATTTTATTATAGCGATGTACAGGGCAAAAGCACGCACTGCACCGTGCTTGCGCGAATGATTATAAGCCCTATCTGTGGTTTCTGTTATGGCCTAGCTCTTTGCCGCTTGTAAATCACGAGAAAATAGCTTGTGGGGGGAACTCTCAGCGTCCAACGTGGAGTGTGCTTTCAGCGTGTATGAATACGTATGCCGCGCAGGATGCATCTATGAAAAAGTTTGCGATAGCGTGATTTACATCATGCGTCATTGTGCAGTAATAATACATGCGTTCTTATACAGGATAAGCTGGCTACATTTCCCGTACTTTCCCCTTCGCGCGCAACATTTCTTTGGCGTAGTAGCAAAACTCCTATGCGCGCATGCATCGATGGATTTCCGTGTTTATATTGTGTCGATGTAGTGGTGTACGAGATTGGAGGGTCACTATAATTTTTGTGAAAGTTCAACGGTTTTTGAGGGTTCAATACTGAAGAAAAATGATGGTACATTTTCCGGTTGAAGAGTGTGTGTATCGAGGCTCCAGTTTTTTGATTTTATATGCTCATTTAGAATTTTTTTATTCTTTGGGAATCGCGGTTTCTTATCATTGTAGAAGGTAAAATATGTGTAATTAGATTTATCAAAGGTTCTCTTTTTGTTGGGGGTGTTTAATTGGATTTGGAACGAAAATACAAAATTCTAGTTGTTCGAATGTTTTCTGGTGTCGTTTACACGTAGCGAGCGAGAGAGCTCGTAAGAAATAAAAATAGAAGCTTTGTTATTCGGGGCACTCTTAATTATTATTGAACTTGAGCCGGTCACCCGCTGTGTTGGCCGGATTTGTTGAGGTTTTTTCGCGATTTTTTTGCGATATGGAAAAGAAACATAGACTTTTGAAATTTGAAGGGTTTATTTATTGGTATTTCAACTTTATGATAGAATTTTTAAACGCTGATATCTCGGGTAGATTCGGTGTACAAGCAGTGATTATCGCTTGAACTAAAATCATACAGAAATATTAAAAATTGAAGGATTTTCACGCGTTGAAAAGGTTTTGAAAGCTGAAATTTTGTGTTTCAGACCCAAACAAACCTAAATCCGAACAAGCTCAAACAAAGCCAAATAAGCCTAAAGAAAAGCGAACCCAATCTAGCCGAAACTAGTTCGAACAAACAAGCCCGATCAAGCCTAAACAAAGCATCAGGAAGTTCAGCCTGTACAATCGTATTCTTCGAAATTTTCAGACGCTATAATTTCTCGATTTTTTAAAATAGTATTGTATGAACGAGCGATGAATAAATACGTTGCTCGAGAGAAATGTCGAACAACGTCGGATTCTCATGGCATTTCCTGCTTCTCGTTCGCAGACCTTTTTTCGTACTTCATTGCCCAAAAAACGCTCAACTTTTTTGGGCTTGTTCGAATATGATTTCGTTCGTTAGGGTTTGCTTGCTCGAACCTGACGAATCTCAATATTACTCATGTTCAAAATATTATTTTACAATTAATTTCCCCAAATCGAAGAAATTTGATTTAGACTCCACGTTCGATCCATTTTTCCCATGTTAATGGGTTCGACGTTTCGTATATACTGTGATGGAATCTAACACCATTCGATCTCTCTCACTTTCGTCTTTTCGCATTCACTTATATTCTCGGGTGCCAATGGCCGAATCAATACGTTACGGTAGAGCGAGAGAAACTACTGTTGACGGGTTTCGTTTCAGCAGGATATGCGAGATCGATCTAGCACTATGTAACAGGGAGCGACCATTGTTCATTTGAAACAATTTCGTTTTAATGACATTAAAAAATGTATGTCGCTCACATGAATTTCCCAAGGTACCCTCAGGGCTTTGGAATGTAAAAATGACGTCAAATGCCTTGTAAACGTACACATACACACACGTATTGCAAGCCAAAGAATTAAAGAGAAGTGCACGGTTTAATGAATGAATGTTCTGGCTATTAATGTCAACCGTTCGATTCAAATGCTATAAAGACTGGCATGCATACAGTAGGACAAAAACTATATAAATATACGTTTATATAAGCGTGTGCATGTACGCGGATACGCTTTCACGAATATAAAGAATCTACAAAGATCGAATGAAGAGGGCAAATAGGTATCCACGAGAGAAACGGAGAAGCCGGATGATACGAGCGGTAAGCAGGCGCCTTTTGAGAGTTAAGCTCCCTTTC
Source organism: Venturia canescens (assembly GCF_019457755.1). Lineage (NCBI taxonomy): Eukaryota > Metazoa > Arthropoda > Insecta > Hymenoptera > Ichneumonidae > Venturia > Venturia canescens. Next base: position 9,847,011 of record NC_057425.1, read on the forward strand.
GTATATTCCGCTCTTTCTTCGTCTTCCCGAAGGAAGGAGCGAGCGAGCGAAGGAAGGAAGGAAGGAGAGTGGGCTCTTGCGTTGATATAATATTAGTAAGATTGCTGAGAGAGAGATAAGAGCAGAGAACCTGTATATAATAGCCCCACGAATAGGGAACATTGCGAGAGAGGAAGCGAGGGAGAATCGTTTCTCGATCGAGAGGGATCCGCGTCAAGAGCGCGCGGCAAGAAGGGATCAAAATTACCCGATGTGAAATTCTCCGCTACCAATCAGCGCAAAGATAATTAAACGAGGGGTAGGTAGAATACGCAGAGAGAGAGAGAGAGAGAGATCGAGAGGAAAGGAATCACGAGTGCAGAGAGAGAAAGAGATAGGGGAGCGATAGGATCGGTAAGACAAGGCAGAGGGGAAAGGCGTGGTCCTCTTGCATGCTTGGAAATGATGGAAGCCACCACAGGAGAGCCAAAGTGAGAGAAGCAGGAGCGGTAACCGTGCTGGCTGCAAGAAAAAACATGGCGATACGACAAAAAGAAATCTACGCGTATAATGGAGCCCGTGTTGTCAGGCGTACAGGGTATTTTCTACATTTATATAATGCACATGCGTACGAGCGAACTCCCCAAGAAACGAGCTCGCAGAAATGAGAAATACAGGATAGCGACGAAAAATAGACGCGCAGGCTTCAGGAAAAACGAAAACACGACAATGCCGCTGGAGATAAAACGAACGATAATTGTGCACTCTTGGCACCTTGTCCCAAATATGACGACAACATTTTTTTCAAGTTCTTCATAAGAATTTTGTGGTTAGTGATACATAAAACGGTTGGAACAACCGATTTTTTTATTATAAAAACACTCGCGGAAATACGACAAGAATTTAAACGCCTCCGTGAAGATTTTAAGCACTAACGCATTCGTTCCTAGAGACTCGCATCCCGTCACGATTTTACGTCATTTAACAAGTACGCGCAAACACGCGCACACACCTTCGTACTCAATCCGACGTGTGCAGATTAGTCCAACAATTAGTCCGCGCAGTTGGGAAAGAAAGTGCCTGAAAGCTCGATTTTGTGAAGCCCGATCCAGGAAATTCGACGGAAGTTTCATTGCTTCGAGGGGGAAATTTTATAATAACATGAAAGATTTGATTTCGCAATAATTCTCCAATGTACGGCAGTAACTTCCGGATTTTTAAATTAAACCGAGAATTAAACAGCACGAGATTTATTTATTATAAAAAAAAACTTGTTCTAGGATGAAATTAATCATAAATATTCTTCATAGATTTAAAATATATCAAAAGATATCTAACACTGTAAAATTTCGTCAAATATAGAAGCTATTTTAGTATTACCGACGTTTTCTTATCGGACGAATGCTCAATACGATCTTCATTTCTTTGTTACAGGTAAGCCACTGGACTCCACCGAGAAGGCTCCACTTTAACGTATCCACCAGGGACTCATACTCCTGCAACTCGTATTTATGAATTACCTTCTTTTAACGTGACTTTTTGAAAGACGATTGGAGGAGAGTTCGGTTTTATTCCGTACAGCAAAAATCCTGCAGACCGAATTCTCGTTACCCTGGACAACGCTTGATAATGCTCTCAAAGGAATAGTCGTTATGTTATGACCCGTAAAGTTTGATTAAAACGAAATAATAACGAGCGATCCCATTGTAAAACGAATCGTGTGTCGCGTCTGGCTCGCGAATCGATTACAAACTGAGAGGCAGTTTTTCTGATTTACTGTATTTTATTGTATTTCAGCCGGTTCGTTGAAATGCAATAAAAATATAGCGGATCGTATCGGCCCGGTTTTCCATGGTTTTTCATCGCCTCTGGGCAAATGCGATACTGCAGAGTGCATCAGAAAAGAGAGCTACTGTGGATAACACTTTCAAAGGATGGTGGTTTGACAGGAAGGAAACGTTAAAGTGCGGAGAAATGTGAGGTTATAGTGATCAGATAGGCTCGTAAAATCTCGGAAAAGCGTTTGTAGGATCAATAAAAATGGAAAAAAAATACAACGCCGACATATAAAACCTTGTAAAAATCACGTTACGTAATAATTTTTTTAACCGCATTGACGCATTCCATAATGTTTGTGGGATAGTTCGAATACCTATTTAGGAATGAATTGTATTCCATACTGATGTTATAGCCTATGGTGCACTCAGGGGTCACAAACGAGTAGTGCCGTAGCGCAATGTCATAGATAATTGTGGTGTTTTACTGCGTTCGTTGGACATATGTAGTTTGGTTGAAAACCGAATAATATAGGCGCAGAAGTTTTCTTCCGATACGATGCATACGTATATTTTATTTCACGAGATTTCTAGCATAAATGAGTGACGTGAGTGCTTCGTGCTCAGTCAACGAATGCGAAGACTCATTCGTTTTGGGAAAATGCGATGTTTCCATTGTCATGGAAATTCATTTTATTGTTGGATACAATAATTTCTGGCTTTCTTTCAATATATTCGATGAAAGATCGAACCTCAGCGAATAGAAAAAGTGTGTAATTTAATGCATCGGCCATTCAAAAAATCATATTCAACAATGGTGTTTCTCGATATGAAAGGTCGTCGACTTATTGGCCTCATTCGCTTCGAATAATTCTCTATTAGCGTAGCAGCGAAGAAGTAGCGAATGATACGGAATACGAGATCGCCCAAGGGAGGGATGAAGCTACTACATTCATCTCGTAGATTGTGAATCTTTAAGGTAGATCATGCCCGTACAATCGTATTCTATGGGTACCTAAATTGGCTCGATTTTTACTTCCTAATGAAAGATATTATCACTCTAAATTAATGTTAGATTTATTAATTCAAAACAGTGAATAAACTTTTTCAACTTATCTTTTGGCGAATTAAATTACAAGCCATTAATTGAACGGGGATCCATCACTGACTGAACCCGAAATTTCACTCGTCCCTGGCGAAAATACTGTACAGTTTTTGTGTAAAAAATGAAAAAAGTATTAATAAAGAGACAGAAGGCTATGAAAGGAATGGGCCGAGCCAAGGAGAAACAAATGTCGAAATAAGCAAACGTGAGGTCATACGAGTGCTCGTTACCAATTTCGTTCAATTTTTAACGTAATTCATTACTAGTAAGACAATCGTCTCGAATTTATCCCCGGACCTTCATTATATACTTCATTGTTATTGTGTACTTTTTCATAAACTTAGTAAGAAGCGTTCATTCGTTGTATGGAAAGATGAAAGATTTTTTACGCATAGTCTCTATACCTCTATGCGTTTTTCTTCATATTTAAACACGCTTGTCTAAATAATCAATAAGACGAACTCGATCAGTCGACTACCCATTGAAACTCTGTGTAAATTTCAAGACGTTCTTAAGAAAATCGTTTCGTGGATTAACTACCTTAATGTCGGCTCAAAATACGACGTCGCGCAGCACTTGTAATAAATATGAAAAATCCGTCCAATTAATGTCGGTTCAAGTTGGAAAGTGGTTAAAATTTTGCACTAGATTTGACGAAAGTTCGTTTTACTATGTTAAATGGCACGATCACGTAGTGAGTCTCATTGACGTCTTTTTCGGCCGCACTCCGCTCGCATATATTCAGCAGCATTATTACCCTTAAACGGTCTCAGCTTCAACAGGATTATAAGATGCATACCCTCGTTTTTTTGTGGCCACGGTGCGCTCGCGTGTGTTCAGCTGCCTCAGCATTTCGCTGATGAAATCTCCCGCTTGCAGCTCCAACAGGATCCGGCCCGCGCAGAAAAATTAATTTCGGCGAGACGCCTCGCGAATGTCTTCCATAGCCACGTTTCCGAGACTTTGTGAGACTTTGTTCCCAAAGGCTGGCAGAGACTTTTGATACCTTCTGGAGAGACCGTTACAAGAGCCCTGATGAGACTCTTTCAGCCTCATTCCTATGGTTTAATCGGAATTTTTTTCCCTTTTTTTCCTTCTCCATATAAAATTCAGAACATTTCCTTCGAGAAAAAAAAAGTATTAAACACACAAATTCATTAATTTATTGTAACGACATTTTGCTAATTGAGATTCAACCCAATATTGTAACATTGACGAGAAAAATATGCACATACGAATAAACAAACGATTTCATTTCGTCTTTGGAATTCGTTTCCGCCAACCAAGTTTCAATTGCAGCGGAGACCTTTTTTCGGCGAATTCGGGTTCAAATTAGGGTGCGAGACATCCAAATTGGGTATTTTTTGGCACTGCAGACTCCGAGGTGTGCGAGGCCCAAATTTCCTTCGACCACAGCGTGGTGCAAAGTCGAGGTTTTTTTTCGAGAAAACAATATATTCCAGCGCCGACCACGGTCTCGTACAAATTTTTTACAACTCCTCCAGGTTACAACCCTGCTGAAGATGTATTGTGACATATAAGCACGTTGATATGTGTTGCATTGGTACCTTTCGAATTGTAGGTTACTGCCATAAGAAACGAAACTGGAATTGGGTCTCCGAGACCGAAATTGGGGTCTGTTTGATTCCGGTGGCCCTCCTAAAACAAAAAAAAAACGAAGTTTGTGTCTCAGGGATCCAAGATCAAGTCTTCTCGTAAACGGCGGTCTAGCGTGATAAAAGACTGCGGGGTCTCGGAGCTTCGAATCACGGTCCTTTCTTGAAGGACCATCTTTCAAGAAAAAAGTCCGAAATCTGGGTTTCAGAGACTTCGAACCCAAGTTTTTTTCATTCCAAATGTATCCAAAGATAAAAGATTCTTTAACTTTTTGCATTGATTATGAAGCACAGAAATATTCCCCTTCCAAGAGGAATACCATAATTTTTTCCTTAAAAAATGCCTAAAAATTAATCAAAAGTCAACCCACGAAGTCGGGAGTTGAAGAAGTGAGTATCCTGAGACGCACCGAAACCCAACTACAGTACCTAGAAAACATCCACAATTGGCTCAGCTTCGTCAACTGCTTCCCTCATTTTAACCTGCCTTCCTTGTCTATTTATTCTCAACCCTAACATGTTTATTTTCCACTCATAATCTGCAACTTTCTCGAGACTTGTCCAAACCCAAAGCGAGGGTATGACTGCAAAGTTTGCAAAGTTAAGGAAGTGCACCAGCACAAAAATCCTCGGCAATGCGGTTCGACGTAGTTTCCAGACTCGTACATATTAGGACCGTGCTGGTTGACACGGAACAAGACGAGTCTCTGTTCGCACGGGGCAAAGGTCACAGCGTGTTTTCTTAGGCCTCTTTCTCGCGGAAGCTTCTCGATATCGTTCGCTTTACTCGGAAGGGGTGTACTTCTTGGCTAGGAGGTTCGACGTTGAGAAGAGTGCGAGAAAGAGAGAAAGGAGCGGAGAACGGGGAGGGCAGGGGGTTATTCAAGTTGACCACCGCGCGAGAGAAGTTGCTTGTACCTCACACCTAATCAACTGAGATCGGGGGAGCGAGATAAGGGGTCTTCCTTGCGCCCGATTCTCGAGCACACGACTTGACTTGTGGTAGATAGGGGCGCGTCGATCGCAACGACGATCGCTTTCCATTCACATGCACACATGGTAGCCTCTGAACGTGGGGGCGTCTACGGCGTATCAACTAAGCGTATGTTCTATCGCTTGCACCGTTACTGTACATTTTATACTGTACCGAGAGAAACAAGAGGGAATGCTGCATGCTCCGGCCAAGTAACGAGCTTTCATTAGCGACACAGTGGGCTAATGAGCCGTGTTAGCCGCTCTTTTTGCGGATAGCAGTTTAGCATCTGCGCGCTCTTTGTACTCTTATTTCACTCTTGGTCGCCCTCGACTTGACTTTTACCTCCATCCAGCCGTTGCGACAGCGTGCTGGCAGATTTAAGCTCATCCTTGGGGGGTTGACAAATGTTTAAGGGGGAGACGAAGAAACAGCGTTCATGTGAAATAATTGAGAGGGTCGGAACGCTTCCTCCCTTCGAACTCATATGGGAATCCCCGTGTCGGGGATCCGGATGAACTTGGCCACTAATTGTGTTCAAGCATTACAGATTCGCCTGCAGCATGGATGGACGCTTGGAGAAACGACTCATTTGTTTATTGAAACGACAACGATGTCGTAGCCGAATGCCGAGGCTCCCGGAAATTTGGGTTTTTTCGAATTCATCTTTGGCCAGGTTGGCTGAGGCGCGGAATAAGAAACTTTCAATCACAGACATCGAATCTTTTGCTCGAGGTCCCGTTGAAGGATTTCTACAAGGGGACCTTGACCTCGGGCCTCTCATCTCAATCGAATTTCTTTCCGACAGAAGGATAAAACGAACATTGTGTCAAGAGGTGTGGAACGTTCCTGCGCGCCGCCGCGGCGACAGAGCTCAAATAGCTAATTTGCAAAAATTCGCAGTTAGCTGACACTGGCTGAGACGCTTTCATACTGATAAGGACATTAATCGTTCCGAAAATAAGGAAAATAAATGAAAGATCAAACCGGAATCCCAAGACGCAAGGATGCGTACAAAATAAAATCAAAAGTTTTCATTTCGCTTGCATTCATTTTTTTTTCGTCTCGGGGTCGCGGCCGAACGGAACTTCACGGGATGCCTCATATATATGCGTGCTCGGGTGGGCAAAAAGTGTATATAATACGCCGCGATCGCTCGGCATCTTGACAATCCCAGGTATTCGAGGTCGATGACGTTTGATTTAATGAAATCTCAACGGCAGATACATCGGCGAATATTGTAAGAATCGATGCGCGAGCTTCTCACATAATATCAAAGCTGTAGCTCTTAATAAAACGTTCACTTTTGAAAGATGGGAATGAAAATACTGCTTTACAAATGGCTTCTTCCATTCGTTCTATCACTAATATTTTTTATCGATCGAAATGATCAATGATCGATAGGAAAATATAGAATTCGACGACCGAAGGCGACTGTTGAAGAGCCTCGAGCAAGGCCAATTCTGGGTTAGCTGACCACTTGGTCGTGCACCAGTTTGCATATTAATTGCCGAATGGAAGCTTTTTAAAGCTCCCTCGACGATAAATGCAATACAGTTTTGCATTAGAGGAACGCGGACGTGGAAAACACTCTTAAGGGGTCTCCCGAAAAGGTGGGAATTAACGAAGTAGTAACGGGATATGAGCTCGTAAACGTTTGCGAGAATTTAGGCCCAGATCAGTATGACAGAATAACTTCCATACTCTGATATTCATGAAAAAACTAGGTGAATCGCAGACGCGCGCTCCACGCGCGTCATCTTCTTACATAGCGTAACTTTTTATTTATTTTTACCAGGATTCATTTACATTTAATAATTCAACTCATTAGTAACTATTGAAAGAACGTCCAATTGGAAAAATTTTCGAGAAATCGAGTCGAGCGAAACGATGGCGACAAAATGTCAAAGATGGCTTGAATTCCAAGCTGTCATTTTGACGGGACGCGAACGAACGTCGTTTTTTCCGAATGAATTTAGCCCCACATTGGTCGTGTTTCGAGAACCAATCGGAATCGCGGAAAAGCGATGACAATGAACAGCTTATTCGCGCGTCCCAACCTTACTTTATGAAAAGGGATGTGAAAGTCCGCACAACCAGTAAAATATCAATGAGTATACAGAGTACACGCAAGAGTTATTTTGAGAAACTGCGAAAAGGGGAACGAGGAGGATCCCCGCCAGGATTACTCGGCCTTTCACCGCACCTCTTGAGATATCTGTTGTTATATAACGTTGCATATTTATTGCATTTGATGCCTCCATTTTCTCGCGTTCACGCAGGGGATCGTAGCAATTGGATCACGGCATCCACAAAATTACTAGGCACTTTTCGTAATAGCAAAAAGTGCTTGCTCACGTGGTTCGGTGGATTATAGAATTGCGGAGCATTCCACAACGCTCAGTTAGCTGGATTTTATTTACATGAAAAAATTGGGTTCACGGTAGCGACTGGACGATAAGAATTGGGAAAAAAGCCGGCACGAGCCTCGCCGCGTTTTTATACACTGGGAGCCCGACTGTCGAAATGGCGACGGGACCGGCTCCGCGTGTCGCTTACACAAATATAAGACGTTGCGTATCCATGGCGCGAGACATTTGATCGAAGTCGCTGTGCATTCTCAAATATGAGGATTTTTCAGACTTTTATTGTCATTGCATATCTCTGACAATAATGCTAATTTGAATTTCGTTGGTCAGGGGGTGAGAATCTCAGCAAATGCGATTTTCGTTACAAGCGAGGACAAGCCAAGGATTGTGATCGAGACGAAAAAATGGAAGGAAAAGAGGAAAGTGATAAAAAAAAGTTTCGTTCAATGTTTTTTTTTTTCAACAAGACAATAATTCCGGAAATTTTGGAAAAAATACGAGCATGTAGCTTGTGAGAAACTGGAGAAAAAACACGACGGGTCAAATGAGGCAGGACAAACGGCAGAATAGCGATCCTATTTATGTTAATTGCCTCGAATGTTAATTAGTGTTGGGTTCGTCTGGGCTTCCTCCTCTCTGTATCGTTCCCCCACTTTCTGCTTCCGTATTTGTCTGCTCCCCTTGTCTTGTACAGATATAGGCACTTGCACTAACGATCGTGATGTCCACAAGTTTCATTCTCTCGTGTCTGGATGTGCACCTAACGAGCATTCCGGGAGGGTATTAGCTCGCTCAAGTTTAAATACGTCCCGAGTCTTCATTTTTGTTTTCAACTTATTTTATAATATTGAGCAACGAGATTCGGAATCGCGGCTTCTGGTAAGAGCACAATCGATTGGGTCGTCAACCCAATTCAGAGAAGCAAATTTACTTCTGAAAGTCGCTTTGGAACGAAACAAACCCAAACAAACGAACAACAAAATTAAAATATAGTAATTTGTGTGTTGGTGGCTATGAGCAAAAATCAAAAGCAATCGTAAGATAACATAGCATACCCAACCAACTCTCCTAACTACACTGAGGAAAATATTTACTCGATCCAACAAAATCCATTTAGTTGGACGAAAATACAGTGGACTAAATTGTTCTTTAATTGGATAAACTGAATCATTTGCCACTCATCAATCAAAATCTACCTTTCGATAACGTGAAACGTTTTTTGTGCGACGTTCATTATCTGCAGGTGACGTGTACACGTATGTACTGGTGAATATTTTAATTTGTTACGACCTCTCTAGTTGCCACATACTCAAAAAAGGTCTCGAAAAAAAAAACTGTATAAGAAAGTTTGTTCGAAGCATCCCTCATCACAGTCTTACCAAAATTCGTGCCTTCAATCTCACTTCTCGTTGTAAAATATCCATTGTTTGGCCTATCAATTTGGACGACGAAGACTGATGAGAGTGAAAGTAAGAAAAAAAAAAAAAAAAACAGGGAAAGAAGATACAATGTGTTGGCGATGTTGTTTCTGGACCCATTTGTTTCACGTTCGTTATTCGATGTCTCATTTTTGCTAGAATCATCGATTTTCGTATCTCTTGAATTTCAATCCTGAACAACTTTTCCCTTCCAAGCACTGGTAATTCCGAAGCACTCGTTCAACTATGAGAACAAAATCTTGCAGAATCAATGTGTGCAGCACAAATGAGCGTAAATAACCACCTACGCTTCCATGGCTCTGGAATAACGATCGACGTCTTCCTTAGATCGTTGACTCGGTCATAAACAAAGAATCCAAGGTCAATGTGGGTGCGCTCCGTTTTACCTTAAAATCTTTTTGATTCTTCGGTTATTTTAAAGTTGAGAATATCGCGGCCATTATTTCATTAACAAGTGTCATTATAAGTGATGCGCGGGCTTCCGATGGAATGGTGAGAAAAGGTTGATGTTTTGCATAGAATTAAAAAATCGTATCAATCGAATTTATTTTTCGACGAATCGCCGGTTTTTCATTCCACGTGTTCAATATATTACAGAAGAAGACAATCATTTCAGGAAACTAACCACATCCTGCAGGAAATACAAATTGAAAATGTAAGCTTTTTAAATGACTGTTTTACACCTTAAACACTTGATCGTATTATCAGCAGAAAAAGTTTCAATGTCAATAGCACTAAAAGTCTTTCTACTTTAGGTATGTGAGTCAGCTACAAATATCGGATTGTTTTCGCGACAAGGATCTGTAACGTAACCCGGGCACGAAAAATAATCCCAGTGATTAAGATCAGGAGTAGAGGAGCCACTCCGCTAGATAAATTGCGGGTATTCAAGACCGATGACCCCATCAGTATAAAATTTATTGACGGAGTCGAAGACTTCTCGCATTCGATAAGGTTCAGCTCCATCTCGCATGAAGCAATAATTCGTAGCCAGATGTTTTTTTTTCTTCGGACGAAGGAAGTATTAAATCTTCAGAATATTCGCATGATTCTTTCTGGTTTTTGCAGACTGACAAATGAGGTTTTTTTTAAAACAGTTTTCGATTGTATCCTCAGTAGTGACCGAAGTATAAAGATGTAGAAAATCTTCCCCACCGCCTCGTAGTGTTCCTCTCAGCGTTGAGAATAACTGAAAGAACAAAGAGAAAGCCTCATAAAAATAATAAAATATGATGATCCGAGGACGGCCATACGATGAGAATCCATAGTGGAATTACCCGCTCCGCAAGTTAATGATAGTCCGATTTTTCGGTCCTTTTTCAATCTCTTATTTGCACCGACGCTTGCACTTTTCCCAATAACCAATATTATTATTTTTCTCTCCAAATCTGGGAATAAACTACCCACGTAATTTACCGGGCATGCGTGCTTTGCCGAGAACGCCTATTCATTGAAACGCCCACATATCGAAGACGCACTTCAACGTGTGCTGTAATGTTTCTGCATTTAACTGCACATACAGTTAGCATCCCCTCTCTCCGAAAGTTGTTGCTCCGGTAGTTGGATCTCCGCAGCCTCCCGGTGGAATATCCGGGTTTATGATCATTTTTATCAATCAAGATCGACCAGTGTTTTTTTTTTCATTATAATTTCTTGAGCACTTATTTATTTCATTGAAATATTTCAAATATATACGAATACGCTTTACTCGAATTAGTGACGAGCCAGACAAGTTTATCCTCACAAAAATTTCAATAAACGAAGACCGGCTTCGCTTGCGGAGTTCGCCATTAAAAAATCTTCTCGGAGCAATATTTTTAAGTGATATTTTATCTTGTGTTTAATAAAAGCCATCAATGAAATATGCGAAAATTACAGAAACACAAAAAATATCACAAGCATTTATTAGACGACTATTTAAAAATTTCAAAAGACAATCGTTTGGCCAGGCTCAATTCAGCACTGTGTAACCTTCCACTCTGTATTTTTCCCTCTTTTGTGCTCATCTACTCAGCCACCCTCCATTCTGGTATGGACGGCCGTATACTGGTTTGAAGAACTAGAGGCATAAGCACGGCTGAATAATGACTGTGGTCCAAACCAGGAGGAGGGTCAGCTGCATCTCGCACGTAGTTATTTACATCTTCACCGTAGCGTTATTCACGACACATTCGGTATTGAATCCTCGGCCCGGTGCGCGATGAGGTCAATCGTTTTGCGCAGCAGATACGATTCGCCAATCGTATTTATTTCGACCCTGGTTCATTAATCGTGCAATCGTAATAATTCAACTTACGTTAAGTATTCGCGCAGGAAACTCTTCTGTTTGGAATTTTTTAAAGAATTGACGATTCTTAAAACGAGAGGAGAAAAACGCCGTCAGAGTTTGCTCATTTTTATCATACTGACTGACCTCATTGGTGTAGCATTAGACGTGACAGAGTGCCGAATAGCCGCGGCGCGCACATCCGTGATGAGAGCAACCCTCCTTACGGTGACAGTCGCTATTTCCATTGTATACAAATGTATATTCATGTGTGCGCAAGTACGTACGCGGGCACGAATGGATGCTGTGGCGTGTTCACTGGTTTGACGCTAACGAAGGTAACAAGGAACTGCAAACGGCGCGCGAAAGTCCTCGCGTCGTTGTTCTCAAATAATGTCTGATCGATCCGTGAAGGAAAGAAAAAGTCTGTGGGAGGAAGATCATCCGTACATATAAATAGATATCGTACTTAACGATACTGAAGTAGCGAGGAGAAAAAATTGCCCTTGCCGGGCACGGGGAAGAAAGAAAATAAGAGGAGAAGAGAATGAGCCTTGGTAAATGTAAATTGATCGAGAAGCTACGTTCATTAATTAGTCTTTCGAGGTGGTATGTTATCGAGGCTTCGGCACGACAACGCGTCAGCACTACTGCGCCGCGAGGGAAGAGCAAAAGTAAAAGAGAAAGAAGCGAGCACACGGTTTCTTTCTGCGCTAAGCCTATATATATATTGTGCGAGTAAACATATACATATACATTTACATAGTTATAAATACACGTATGTTCGAATATCAACTATAGGACATTATTATAGTAGATAAGAAGCGTTCACTAGCGGCTACCGCGCCAAGAATATACCACTCCCGTTATAGCACCACTCGCAGTGCTTCCACGTACGTGTCATTTCATCTCGGAATTTGTATCCGTTGTTTTCGAATCTGCGTATAACTTGTATAGCAAATATATTGAATGTCATGCAAACGCGTGGACATCGCTCGGGAGATCGTGCTGCTACTATCTCTGGGTGTCAGGCAAATTGTTCGAAGGTCTTTGGTCCAGCGGTTGGGGAACGAGTTCCAGCAGGACATAAAACCGAGAGCGTCGGGAAGCCGCGCGCGCAGCGCGCGCGCTTCACCCAGTGATACGAGCGTGGCTGAGTTCACGAGGCTAAATAATCTCTCAATGTGCAACGAAACTGTATCAAGACTCGAGATCCGGTCCGATTGTCCTTGCGAAGGAGAGCTCTCGTGCCCAGATGGTCCAAATTAATTACACGGATCGGTTTATGAGAGGTGCCCCCCGAACCGGGGAGAAGAAGCCTCTCTTTCTCGGTGGTCTCGCTTTTCGCGCTCCCCGATCCCCTCCGGAGCGCAGCCTTCGTCTTCTCCTCTCTCGCCCCTATCCAGCATCCTCTTTTCTTCGTATGTTTCTCTCTCATTCTCCTCAGCCCGGGCGATGCTGCATATGCATCTTAGTCGCAACTGCAAGAGGGGCCACTGCTTTCTCGCACATTCCATTAATACCAAGGTCAACCGTTGCTGATACACATTGGACTAAGCAGGACCGGGCACTATTTCATGTGCACTTGAAAATAAGGTGGAAACATTTATACAAATGTATATATTGTGTCGACGCATGAACTGGTTCTTTGGCTTTGCTATAATGAGAGGGAAAAGGAACTTTTTAATCACTATGAAAAGCAAACCTACACACTCGCCCAAGCTCTCTTCATCGGCACAGAAATGAATCATGCGCTTCGCACTCGAATGTTCGTCTCAACTCGAGCGAGAAAATAGAAAAAAACTTCTCATCGTGGCAAGAAATAGAGGCGGAGTAAAGTCATTCGTAAAACGGAGCATTCGTCCGCGCTCCGCGGTTCTCTGATCCCCGCTTCTTCTCCCCCCCCCCCCCCCGCCCCACCCCTCCCGCTCTCGACTCTCAAGAGATCATTGGTTGGAGAAGTCCAGGAGTGTGAGATCCTCAGCTCACCGACACAGGAAGTTTATCGTGTTGGGGAATATATCGAAGATAATAAAAATGGCTTGGTCTGAACCTTCGTGCAGACTGCTCAAGTTCAAATATCGATGCAATAAGTGTTCCGATGTCCTGCACCGCAGAACTCCTTTTCCAGCAGGTTGCCTCTAGCAAAGCCAAATAGTGAGAACCACTGAGGGAGTGCGCGCACCTCGACGCATTGACGCAGAAGCTTTCATGAGCACCAGCCAAGAAAAAGTGGAAAATACACTCACAGCATGCATACAATCTGCTCGGTATCCTGATCTGCTCTCCACACTTTTCGTATGTCTATATCTGACCACATATTCGCAGGCTCGTGCATGCCTCATACGCGTTTGTGTGGATACGTATATTGCACCAAAGTATAGGGCGAGAGTTAATCATTTTGATCCCCCTTTACCTCCTTTTTAAATTGCTTTGCTTTTTTTAATTAGTTTTCGATGGGACTGGGTCTTTTGCGATATGAAACTTATCGATGTCTCGCGACAGTCCTATATTTGATATTTGATCTCAGAAAGTAGGAGGTTACAGCGGAAATATAAGCCGCTGGGGATGGTGCAAGGGCTGCAAGCTTTTCGACATTCAATTATTCAATAATTCCGAACTGATGAAAATATGAAAAAGCATTATATTACTGTATGTTTTTCAAACGACAGGATGAAAAATCAACTATTCTCACTTAAATTTTGATACAATCCATTTTGACGATGATTATTGAACAAAAATGAAAATCTGAGAACAATAATTTTTTCAATAGTTGAAGCAAAATATAACAATCCAACAAAGCCTGTCGATTTTGCGGGGAATCGTATATAAATTCCTTTTGAGCTTTAGGCTCGTCAGTATGATGGACGCGTATAAATTGGCCTCATGTCAAAAAATATATTTTCGTACAGAGAGTTTTAAGTCTCTGTCTCCAGTAATTTATCAATATTTTAAATAAAAAACAAGCCAAGAGTTTTTCAAAATTTTATATTCGTTTATAAAAATTCGATTTTTGAAAAAAGTCGAAAAATTGCAAATCCCAAGAAAAATATCTGCCAAAGTATTTGGCAAGATTATCGTGAAATTGCGTGAAAGATCTTAAAAAAAAGCATTCCGCTTTCTCCATCTTTCTCAATCCCAAAAACTCTGTTTTCCAATTTTCCATTTTTATTTAGCTGCTGGGTGGGAAATCATTGAAGGTGCTCGCATATATCGCGCATATCGCATGTCGAGTACACATTGCGTGCTGTTCGAGTGCATCTTAACGAAGAGCACTTCCCTATGAATGCAGCACGTGTGATGATTAAGGAGCTCCGAGCTTGAGACGCTTTTCTTTCTCAAAGCCGCGGTAGAGGCAGCAGAGCGACTAGGACCCCTAAAAACATTCTTCTTCGCTCACTGCGATTATCCACGCTGGCCATAAAGCGTATACCGAAAATCGACCAGTAAGAGCAGTTAGAAAGAGAATAAAGAGAAGAAAAGAGTAAGCGAACACAGACGGGAGAAGAAGTCATAGAAAAAAGCTCATAGGCGCCTGCAGGCTCCTGTATCGGCTCGGAGGGAGGCCGGGAGACTCGAAATTCAACATTTCTCAGACTGTACTTACATCACTCGACATTTGTACTCATAAACATGGTACCAGTTTATTTACCATCTCATCCCGTGTTGATTGATCCGTAGAAATCGATTATTTCCAAAAGCTTTATTTATACGAGGACAGAATGATGCTGAAGTTTCCAACGTTGGAGTCCAACGAAATGATCGAAAAAAAATCTCCAATAATTCCAGTAATTCTCCTATTTTATTCCCTGCCAAATTTGCATTTCGTAGTTTTTCAAGCTGCACCAACGATTCGTGAAATAAGAAATTGGTGAATAACAAACGTTTTTTTCGTTCCTTTCGTTGGACTCCAACGTTGGAAACTTCAGCGTCATGAGGACAGAAAAGTCGCAAACTTTGTAAAAACTTGTTGAATTTTCGCCTTCGTAGTTTTTATGATCTTGAAACCTTTGAAGTTATCCGTAAAAGTCAAGCGTGTGTATCTCGAGATGCCTTCTTGAGACCACACATTCTTGAAACTCTTTGAGGTTTTCCTGGCTTCGTGAAATTGAGTGCATAAAGTCGAACGAGGATAAATTCTCACGAGTTATGAAAAGTTCGGGGCCACTGAAATCGCGGTGAGTTTCAAATGAACCCGACACCTTTGTGGAGCAGCAAGTAATTATGTGTACGAAAGATCGTTCCATGAAAACTTTTCATAAAACGAGTGCCTGTCCCGCTTTTAGCGAAAGAGCCATTCCGAACAGTTGTTTGCTATGACGAGAGTCGTTCGAAAATGACTTTCTAATCCAATCTCGATTGTTACGCTCTGAGTTATATATCTATTGAGAAGCGTACGTTACAACTAAATTTAACAGAAAGTTTAATTGTCATGATACTTTGAAAATAAACCTAAAGGAATGATACGCTTACGTAATGCTTACGTAATAACACCGGTGTACGTAGCTCAACGTGTGAAGTTTTCGGAGGTCGACAAAAAAGATGGAGGGGATTTCAGCGCCACTCTGAATGGCTCCCATTTAAGAGAATGCTGAAGCCTTTTTCTCTGTTGTCAAGAGAGACGATGAGAGCCACGACGAATCGTAATGTAAGTAGCTGCCTGCGGCCTCCGTACCAATTTTTCATCTTCCCTGTCTTTGGATCCGAAAGGATGCTGTGTTAACCTCTGGTGAAAAATCTTTTCATCGGGGTACATTCTATTGTATTTGATCTTTTGGTAGTTCAACAAAAAACACTTGCGCAGAAAAAAGTTTACTTATTTTTCGATTCGTCTACGTATCGCACTTTGTAATGTCAAAACTCCGTCGCGTATGATTATAAGAACTAAAAGACTGAAGCTCTCAATACAGAAACGCAGTTTCAATCTCGACCGATCTGTTCACTATCAGGTGATGTAAGGCCGCCATTTATCGTCTGCACGCTCGTGTCTATTCGCTGTGTACAAAGAGGCGTCAGAGGGGGGGTTTAAGGTTGACAGCATCCGGGGTGGTCATCCGTGCGACATCTGTCCGTCAGTTTGACGCCGCGTTAAGGGTATGATCTGGTTGTTATTTCGTCCTCGTGAATACGAAAGAGATAACTGTCAATCTCGAGAGGAAATTTATTTACACGGTGCAAACAATTAAGGGCTTATGTACACTTGTGTCTGAGGAATATTCTCACAAAATTTTATAAACATCGGAGCATTAGATTCGTAGCAATGGGTATTTCAACCGACCGCTCGGTGGGCGCGGTCGTCTGATACTCGAATCTTTAAACGCGATATTATCTTAGAATGGTCAATTTTGAAAAATACCTTTGCAGTGGACACGATTACTGAAAAACTATTAATTCGATCCATACGAAATTTATACCACTTATTTATTATAACAATAGCTGGATTTCGCATTTCGTTGGAAAACAATTGCAACAAACAAACCGAGAATTTAGCACCTCAAAAAATGAATTTAAATCATTCGTCAAATTACAAATCCTTCGTCCAGGCTCGCGTCCATTACTATAATAAATAAGTGGTATAAATTTGGTATGGATCGGATTAATAGTTTTTCAGTTATCAAGCCCACCGCAACTGCGGTACTCAAAAAAGGTGCTACTGGAATGCAGCTGGAGTTCTGCCATTTGAGAAATTTTTCGATGAAATAAATTGTACAAGTATACACGAACATATTGCACTAATGAACGTCGTTCGCAGTTTTTCAATAAACATTTATTTTCTTGTCGATAAAAAATCAAGAAAATCACATTTTTTCGCCCGTTGCAAGTGTATATAAGGCCTTAAAAAAAAAGAAGCTTTCAGTGATTCAGTTAATGTGATGGCATATTTAATACAGCAAAAAAATAAACACGCTGCACTTAAAAAGCAAAAAAGTTTTTACTAATCGGTTGAAAAGTGTCAGTCTCTCTTTTTTCGTTGTTGACACATTTGATTTTGACTAAATTTTTCTCTTATCAAACGTTTAATTTTTTTACTTCGCACTGAGTTTCTGCGAATATTAAAACAGGCAAAAGCCGCGGTGGCACGAGAGTTGGTACGCAAAGTTCTAATAACCGCTACTAGCAGCACTGCTTACCATTTGCACACGGTGAACGAACACGGTAAATTTTTAAATGCGTTAGAATCGAGCATAATCCTGAGCTTGTGCACAGTTGTTTCCTCAGCGATTGCTTGACCAATCGTGCGGTTTTTAGGCTCACTTGGAAGAGCATTCTCGAATTAACATAAAGTTCGCTTTGCAGGCCGGCAAATGCTTCTTCGGTTCTGAAATTGGCTAAATGGCGAAGAAAAAATTTGCCCCTACCAGCGTGGATCGTTTTATTAGGAGAAAGTATAGAGGCGGCGAGTGTCCAGGTCGCCATTTCAAATGTACTTATCTCGAGACTCTGCCAAGTCTCTTGATATGAGGCATTCCGTGTCATTTCGAGCGGCCGTGGTTCCGAACATTTGCGGTTCTCCTGGAATCTTTTCCATAAAATAATATCCCATCAAAGGAATATTCACACCCATTTTCACATTTTTATTTCACAACTTTCAAAAGTCGAAATTTTAGGGAAACATCGGGATTCTTGAAAGTTTCGCATTTATCGAATGCCGATATGTTTCCCTGATATTATTACAAACCTGATATGATTGTCGAAAAAGCGTGCCAAAGCTGTCGAAAGTAGAAAAAAAAAAATTTTTCCCAATGCACGTACCAATATATTCAATAAGACGTCAAGTATTTAAAAAAACGAATGCGAGCTCTGCCGCGCTATTGTGCATTTGAGTACGACGGCTTTTGGATTTATTTATTTCCCCAAATCATTGTCATGAGAGAACGCATCAATTAAGCACAATCTGTATCGGCGAGCGTTTCCCATTTTTCCCTCTTTCGTAATTTGTCATTTTCAAACTAAGTTTTTATTTCCTGAACACAAGAGAACTGCGCCGAAAAAAGTCGTCTCAAACTCTGAAAAAACCTGACACCCTTTGAACTTCCCATTTCGTCTGGCCAAAGGAACTTTTTTAAATGATTGTGATACGTCTTCGCAATTTGTCCGAAAATGTTCTATATCGATCGCGTATGTTTCATAAACACATCATTTTTTCGATCTCCCCATGCGTCCCTAAAGCACGAGGCAGGCTCCCTTCCTGCTTCACGGTAACGCGGCATTCTCATCGAATAGATTTTTTGCCACCATTCAACATTTTTAGTCAACGTTTTTTCGGCGCTGTGTATTTTCGAGGAAAATAACTGCCCAGAAAGTTCCAAGCCACCTGTATACACATAGGTGGTGGAGTTGTAGAAAGAATGGGATGGGTACCAAGATAAGATATAATGAGCGAGAGAAAGTACAGCGCGATGATTACTATGACCGAGATTGGTTGTGACTGTTGACCGTATTCAGCTACCGCGAATCCGAATACACGTGTGCGTCGTACTATCGTGGGTCCCAGGCCAATGAGCTATAATACACATTGTGTAATAAATTATCGAAGTATCGATAAGGAACGAGAGACACTAAATGTTGATGGGACCGGTTGGTTCTCGATAATGTGCTGTGCCCGGAGCCGACGGTGTTCGCGGTCCAAAGTCAGAAACAGCTAGAGACACATAAACGAAATGAATTTTTATTAAGGAATAAGTTAAATGCGGCGAACGTTATTGAATCTTCTCACTCGTATGTATTCGTCTGATATTATTCATCGAAGCGGATAATCGACTTGCGAATTAACATTTTCCATTGGGTCATTCGATTAGACAGAGGATTACTTGGAAATAGTAATTTCATTCTGTCGCCAGTTCTTAATGTTAGGATGAATTTAAAATACTCATTTTCGTCACGAATATTTAAGGACACAACATAAAAGAGAGTTATTAGCTGACATAATAATCAAATGCCAATAACCCTCCACGAGTACATTTATAAACTGCACGCTTTTGAATATTCCCATACTCGAAGGTAAGCAGGAGTGCTGATAGCCGAGCCAAGCCTCTTTCTCTCTCCCTCTCGCTGTTGTTCTCGCGAGACTTTATTCATTTTTTTTCCTTATCAGATTCTTATTGAGTCTACTGCAGTAAAGTGGCATGAGACGTCTCGACGTATCGACAGCTCAACACTAGAAACTCGTATAACCCTCGTAAGTCACGGGGGGTTTCATAGTCACGCCAGCAGAACGAGCAGCGACGATGGCGACGTGCTCTCTTCCCTTTCTCTCTCTCTCTCTCTCTCTCGCTCCTTTCCGTTCTTACCAACTCGACCACCGTGACTCTGCCCACGTTCTACTGTTCCTTTTAATTTCATTATTATTTGATTCGATCAAAAGCGTAGCGAGGGTGCTGGCTTTATGCATGAACGTATGATCGCTTTGCCCAACCATATTTCAGACCTTTTTTTCGGTGCATGCGTTCGGTGAACGTTGATACATAGGAAGGTAAAGTAGCCTGCTCGAGTGTATATATTATTACAGGTGAGAACGGCTACAACGAACGCGTGGGAATACGCGACCACGTGTTCTACATGTCAAGCTTCCGATCCACATTCTCTACTATCATAACAGCTGTACTGCACTGCTTTTGCAACAGACACGTTACGTAGACGACTCATATATGCGCGAGGCTTTGGAGTACCTGTTGTCCTCGCACACGTGTC
This sequence comes from Venturia canescens, assembly GCF_019457755.1. Classification (NCBI taxonomy): domain Eukaryota; kingdom Metazoa; phylum Arthropoda; class Insecta; order Hymenoptera; family Ichneumonidae; genus Venturia; species Venturia canescens. The sequence continues at coordinate 9,867,224 of NC_057425.1, forward strand.
AAGAGAAAAAGAGCGAAAATAAGTAAAAGAGATTACATTTGTGTCCGTGATATCTACGTAAACGTTTGTTATGCGCCATGTTACGTATCTAGAGGACCTGCGTATGGGTCTGGCATATCTGCGCACCGTCGCCGGAGAGTTATTCCGTTGAGTGTCGTTAACGTATCGTTTCACCTTGTATCACCTGCCAGTTTCCACATGCTCCTGAACACTAGTTCTAAATACGTTTTGCTTTGTTTCACGTAGCTGTCATATTATACGGGGTGTGCAAGGGGTCTCTGAAAAAACCTTGATGATCGATTAATTTCTAGTGCAGTCTCCTTTGCTGGGTCTGAGTTCATCAGCAATTTATGCATTGACTCATTTGACAGGGTTTTGTCCCTAATGGGTTGGAGTTGCTATTCTTTGTGTTTAATCATAATGTTGCATGTGTTGTTGTTTAAATGTAAATTTGAAGTATTCGGAAGCCATTCAGAGAACAGAGAAGTGGTTTAAGAATTATCTTCGGTTAAGATTGATTATATTCTGTGAAAGTTTTTGTTTTTCACGAATGCTGCAGTGCTCCATTCGGCGAGATATTCTCTCGTAAGTAGCACATCTCGATACATCGAAACGTTGGAGCCTCTGTTATTATTGGTTTTTTTTTGTTCGTTGTCATGGGTTGTTGCCAAGTTTGGGATCAAAAGTACAGTCCATTCGCCCTCTTTTTCTCCTCTCACTTATCATTTCCTCTCTCATTGCTGTTCGAATTCTTTCTATTGGTTACACGTGTCAGCCGAATCGAAAATGGTTTTTCCTCCACCTTTTATCACTGATCTTCTTCGACGACGCTGAAGTTTGCAACGTTGGAGTCCAACGAAATGAAGGAAAATACACTTGTAATTCACCATTTTTTTTTTATTTCACGAAATATCGGTGCAGCTTGAAAAAATACGAATTTCAAATTCGGTAGGTAACGAAATTGGAGAATTACTGGAATCATTAGGGGTTTTTTTACATCATTTCGTTGGACTCCAACGTTGCAAACTTCAGCCTCATCTTCTTCGCACTCTCTTTTGTGCTCTTTTCCACTGTCGTTAACTTCACTTACCCACTTAAATGACACTTGAATGCTTCTGTATTAAAGTACCAATAATATGATAATACCAATGAGCGTGAAGCGTCGATGGGCCATTTGGCAAATACTTAATTGTGGTAATATATTTTTTTTGGCTCACAGTGTCAAAGATATCGACTGGCCCGTAAATTTAAAAAGTGTTTTATATAAAAATGAACCATAGTTGCAGGGAAGTTCATGTTTTTATAGAGTGTTAAGCACTTTCTCACGCATTCTTGCAAACTCTTTGGCATTTAGCTCTTGGCGAAGTTCTTTCAGATGATTCAGGCACGTTTTATTTTCGGTGGTCGTTCACATTGAGGATTTTCATCGAAAACACTCTTCTCTGCTGTGAGATATATACGAAGCAAGGATTTTTCAACGTAATAACAAATGAAACTGCCGTTACAATTCGTATCCATACTAGCCTGGGACCCCTCGATAATTAAGGCTCATGTCACTCAAACAGACGACGGCGTTTTATTAATCATTCAATATCTACATTGGCTCTGCTTAGCCTCCGACTTTCACGTCTTTGGAGCGTCGCCGCAATCACGGCAACACGGAAGCATTGGAATGGCTGGGAAATCTTGGTACTCAACCATTTGAGAACTACCGTAGAAAGATAATACCACCAAATAGTTTTGCCTACAATATTATTTCTAAAGCGTAATTACATAAATTCTGAAGTTTTTATTTAACGTCGAGCGGTAGCTATAGGAGGCATCGCATCCCTCATAATCTGGTCCGAAAAGATAAAGCGTGGTAATGCTTGCAAGAAGGTGCGCGCGTTCTCTACTCGGTTGTTTTGGTACAGCTCAAAATGTCCGTGTGGTTTTGAACAGTCTCAGCTCGAACGGGCGTTTTTTATCTCTGTTTCTCTCAACTCTCTTGTTTTTCTGCTTCTTCTGCTGGTATATATACGAAGAAGCATACATACATGCAGCAGCCACGTTGCTCTTTTCATTCGCCTCTTTTCCTCCCTTTCGTCTATCTGACCGTCCGTTATTAACTCTACACTATCTCGCACGACCATCTTTACGCTGCTGGATCGAGAGAGACGTGTATTCTCTCCTGGCAAAGATTGCCAGTGCAGCTACACGGGCAACGGTCGAGGTCCGCCACGATCATTCCTTCTCCATGCACACTGTATTACGAAAGATGAAAGCCTCGCACTCGCCCGTATACTCTTCGTACGCGCTTCTTCTTTTCCCATCTTCGTTTATTATATTTTGTGTGTTAGTACGTAGCCAAAAAACCTCTTCGTGCTCGCTAGCCACTTTATATACTTGTTAAAAGAATTTTAACACGCAACGTTTATTCGAAGATTCAAATTTTCAGTCCCAAGTTCATCGCTTGCTGGTCGATCTTGTGTGTATCTGCCAATGTGATTTTCCTGCCATCGTGCTCCCAGGTGCATTGCCATTCGGGTGCTGCTATCCTGAAAACGGCGCGATCGCGAGTCAATAACGGCCACGCGATCAGAGCGAATGAGATCGGATCTTCTTTTCGCTTGTCGAATTATTGTGGACCACTGGTGGCACTCGGGCGATTGGCCGACGTGAGGATACAGTACGAACTACCCAAACACGAAGGAGAGTCCACCGAGCCAAGAATTCCTGAGACGAGCTAGTCAAAAGCACGTCGCAAACGCAGTTGGCTTTTAGGGCAGCCCCAAATGTGCTTGGAACGTTGCTAAACAGTGCTGGTTCGGGGAGCGGAGTTTTGGGCATTTATCAAATTGAAAATACATAAAACAACGGATTTTTATTTCGAGCTTTGGACGTTACGCGAGAGCTCCGAGATTATCACAGTTCACCTAGTGATGCAGTGACTGGAAAACTGCAAGTTGATTCAGGGAATGATGCTAAATTTTTTCCCACTCGTTGATCCGTGCTGTTCGAATGAATACTCCGAAAGACTTTGTTAATCGAACGGTTGTAGCGGGCTTTATTGGTACTTTAGACAATTTCTTCAGCGTATATTGGCGTTTCTACGTTCTCTAGCGAGGTTACGAGCAACCGAAAAGCATAGAGCGAACGAAAAATTGAAGGCCGGAGCCTGGTGGATCGTGGCATAGAACGAGAAGCTTGAAAAAGTAAAAGAAGAAGAAGAAGAAGACAAAGAGGGAGACGTCGAGACGTTCGCCGCAACTGAAGCCAAGGCAGAGGAAGCAGGGAAGATGAAAAGGGCAAGAAAACGAAGGAGAGAAGCAGAAGGAGGAAAAGACGGGCGTGGAGGAGTGGCGGCCGGACGGCCAGGTTAATGAGATCACGCGTAACCGAAAATTGTCGGCCGCCGGATTTTATTGCACGGTCCCAGCCCGGTCCGGCCTTCGTAGTATGAACCATACACGCACCATAATGCTGCTTCGTGCGACTCCCTCTCTCTCTCTCCCTCTCGCCCCTTCTCCTCCTCTCCCTTTGCTCCTTTCCGCCCCTCCCTCCTCCCCATCGCTCATTCCCGTGTCCCTCTCCCTTTCCCGCCTCCTTTCCTTCTCATCTCTCTGTCCCCCTCGCCCTCTCTCCCTCCCTGTGTATTTCTTATTTTATATTCATTTTTGGTAATTTTGATAGACTGCTGGCCTAGCGAGGGCGAAATCAAAATTGTATTCACCACCCTGCCTAGCTGCGTAGCGAAGAAACTTTGCGTCAGGTCTTCGCCGTTATTTTCGTGTTTTTCATATATTGTTTCACTGTTTCCATAGTGTGCTTATATATTTATTGAATCTTTGCTGTCTTGGATCTTCGCTTTACTTTACATTCTGCGATCAATCAACCCCCATTTGCCTCGCCTCCCTCTCACCTTCTGTATCTTCTTCTTTCCTTTGTTTCTGTCAGCTTCAAATTCAAATCCAATTTCTCTCGGTCTCACTAATTCGCGATGAGTATTAATAAATACCTACTTTCATTCAAGACGATCTCCGCTGGCCAAACGAAGTGAGGATAAAGTATCCTGTTCCTGTTTCCGTAGATGCTGCGACCCTTCAGTTTGCTTGTTGCGGGAACTCTCTTCCTCAGCTCCTGAACCATTCGAGGCTTCTGAAAATGTAATCTCCGCCAAGTTGACTAGACCCGCACAGTGTTTTTGTGGGTTGCTGGGCCGACAGGCGGAGGGCAGACCGGGACTGGTTGGCCAACTTTTTACTCTACTGCTTCAAATAAGAAACTAAATAACATTTGAAAAACAATTTTCAGTTTTGAGTACACTGTTTTCTTCCATTTTAGATAATTATTGAATATATTCATTATGAAATACGAAGTGCGTTATTAAATCGGCTTTTTGAGAATCCATTTTCGTATGGACCCCCCCCCGGGTTGGAAAAAATGCGCAATTCCCGCTGATCATTCACAGTCGAGTGAAAAAAACAGATGTTCAGCAACCCCATACATTGAATGATTTGTAAAACCAGAAGAACAATAGTTCGTGTATAAACAAATTGAAAGTTATTTTTGGTGATAATTTTGTGTATAACAATCATTGATTATAATCACGAGTTTCTTAGTGGTTTTATTGTCATTAGTACAATTGACTCGAGCATCAATCAACGTACGACACTCTTGGTCAACTTACTTCCCCTTTAACAATAAGACCAAAACGCTCTAGGCGAGAATCATAATAATATAATGGGGAAAAATAACGACATAAAACTATAGGTCAATTCATGTATATTCGTATCGAGAAGATTATTAGTTATATAACGACCAGAAAAACATTTGAGGCATGAGGGATAGAAGCGATCAACGAAAAAATTACTTTGGTACCTGGATTTCCGGCGATGATTTACTGCTCTTAAGACGTATGTTCCCAACGCTCTAAAACCCGAAGTATCAGGTTGTGAGTGCGTACTAATGTAGCCTGGGTATGATCCCTAAGCTGTTTGGGCACTGGCCAGTTTAAACGTAAATTCTGGATACTTGGTTACCAAACGCACGAATGGTTTTTCACTGATCAACTAATTTTTATAATATTCTTGGCGGAGAGAATCCTATTATACAGTTGGTAAGTTATCACGTCAAATTTTAATGAATCACAAATGAGAATTATGGTATCGCGTTACATTGGGAGGCTATGGGGTTTGTTTGTTTGGGTTTGATATTTTATGGGGAGATGTATAAAACAAGATCGAACATCATCGAATTTCTTTGTAATGCTGATTTGTCCTTCGGCTCAACTCGGGCACGAATACACGAGTCCAATCAAACGAGAAAAGTCTCCCTCTCTTTCTTTCACTAGAAAATTAGCAGATGATGAAGGGCAGAAGACAGAAAGAGAAATAAGGCGCAGCGTGGGGAACTTGGTAGCCCTCCTGTTGCCGGTTGACTCTCGACTCTGGAAAGAAGAGTCCACACCGTATTATTAAGGTAGCGAGCGCCTGTAACGCTTTTCTGGGCGCACTGCCAGTGGGGACCTCGAGTCATTAGTGCCTGCGGAATTGTGTTTATGTTCCTTCCTTCCACCGGTGCTGCTAATGCCGCACTATTTTTAGCCTTCGTCGCTTCGGATTGTTTATCTCCTTAAAAAAGTACTTCTTTTCATGGATTTGTTATTTCCTCTTTTTATTTTCCATTGACGGGATAAAGTGTTCGAATGATCCGCGTGATTCGTGTCTTGTCGAAAACCCAAAGATTTTAAATGCACTGGCCCTCTCGTGTGACTCGGTCCTTGCTCGCTTATTCGATCTTTTCATTTAGTTCGATCGAGAGTTACAGCGGGGATGTACGAAATGGTGGAGCCGGAAAATCTATATGCGAGTACAGTGATTGCACGTAATCGGTATCAGCACTTGCCACCCCTTATAAGCATGTAATAACAATTTTCCATATGCTGCGATGAGCGGGGATTGGACGAGGGGGCGAGAATGCATTTCGTCGTTATTCTCATCTCCTCTCGTCCACGTTGAATCCCAGTCACGGATCTTGGCTGCATGCTCGGTGTTCCGTTTACCAATCAGACGCTTAATAACGATGCGTGTAGAAAAAAAGGTAGGTGAGGAAGGATCGCTCTCGTCATCCTCTCGTAGCTAAGATACATGCGTGTAATAACAACAACGATTGAGCCCGACTCTCCGCCCCTTCGCTCTTTTCTCTTTCTCTCTCTTTCTCTTTTCGTGGACAATTTACGAGGGCAAAGTGGGTCATAAATGTAATTACGGCGAAATTATGATTATAGAGCTAGCCTCCAGTACTCTTTTTTCATTTCTCCTCTGCTTTTCCTTACTCGGCTCGCGTCCGCTCATTCTGCTTTTTTTTCGTCTGTGTGCATTCAAACTGCAGGTTTTCGAACTGCCATTTATACAAGAGGAATGTGACAAACGACGCGATGAACAAGAATCAAGATCGAGCTGATCCCTGCATTCTTGAAAAACCAATTATTTGTTCATTAGAAGCACTGAGTTTATGCCGCATCCGCGACCGGAACGAATCGTTCTAACGCACACAACCGCTGTGACCAAAGGAAATCGATTGGCGATGCGCTACTGCTGGAAATTTTCCGACCGAACCGTATCCGAATTTCCGCTTCGAACTGTTTCGAATCCGTCCGGAATCGAAAGTTGCGGTTTCAAAGCGTCTCAGGGTTTTTCTTTCTTTCAGGCTCAGTGAACATTTTCGAGGCTAGACATTTTTATCCATTCCATATCTCTGAAAATTCTTATTATTTCATTTTATTATGTCAGGCGCAGCTAATGATCACGAGTGTCTTCATAATACGATGCACATTTATTTAATTGTTGGTTATGTATGTATGTATATAATTGTATGTTATTGTTATTTAATAGATTCTACCTGACGATGCTGAAGTTTCCAACGTTGGAGTCCAACGAAATGATCTAAAAAACTGCTCAATAATTCCAGTAATTCTCCAATTTATTTCCAGTCGAATTTGTACTTTGTATTTTTTTAATCTACACAATTATGATTCGTGAAATAAAAAACTGATGGATAAATCATTTTATTTTCATTCATTTCGTTGGACTCCAACGTTGGAAACTTCAGCGTCGTTTCTACCTGCACGAATGCATTTTCATGGATTGAAGTCGTCAAATCTAGTTGCTTGTATATTACCATTGTGAAAATTGTTAGTGCATGGTAATTGGAACCAAGAACAATGCTTCAATAGATTTACAATTCTACAGTTGTGTAAGGACTCATAAAGATACAATCATAAAGTATAGACTTATGCACTCCGAAAGTTTGAGGATCTGAGGTTACCAATGAAAGGAATAATTTTTTTTACATTTACATTCGTAATAGAATAGTACGTGTTTGTTATTTATTGTACGCATACAAAAAAATAGACTTTATGCTGATTTGAATAACACGTTTATGGTAACCTACTAATTTGAGTGGCACGGATCACACTCAGACAACTTAAAGTAAGTTACGTCAAAATATTTCATTTCGTTGAAGCACAAGTCTTTCAACGAAAAAAAAAAATAGATCCTATCTCAATGTAAACTTTCGGTACATCACGCATCCTCTTCCGGCATTGCGGAAAACTGAAAAGCTCCGTTCGTGGATGACCTTTAACGCGATCCAATTATATCGAAATAGTATTCTTTGGTAACGTAACTCGCCATTCCGGAAGTGGTATGCATTAGGAAAACTCAAGGGGAAGCTCTTACAACCGTAAAGGTTGGGTTTGTAGGTGTATAATGTGACACTCAAATCAAGTAGTTCGGCAGTTTTTATTTATTATGAGATGTGACGGCTTAAAATAACGAGTTCGAGCCTCGACTTTTTGTGATTAATGAAAATTTGTAATTTTGTGTGTTCACATGAAAGAATAAAAATGCAAATGGCAGAGCGTATCGTTTTCATTAACGTATCCGAAACCGAAGAATTTTAAAAGATGATTTTGAATTTATCCGGATATGTGTTTGTAAGGATGTGTTGATTATGTGCAGATGTTTCACTCACCTTTCGCTCCACGCTCGATGAAACAGTTATTACTTTTCTCGAGGAATCTCTCGTGGTTTATCGTTTAGGAGTTGCATTCTTGTTAATAAATTCAAGATCCGAATGTCAGCAGAGTTAAAACGACGGTAATGGGAAAGAACGCGGAGAATGTACGGGGATAATAGATTCACGTATTAAACCATCAATTTGAGGATAAGATATCGAAGCATCGACGAAAAATACTACACAAAGGACATTACGTATTCTGAATTTGAGAGCGCTGTTACAGTGGACATCCTTTTTTACGATTATTTGGCAACATTATTGCTGTTTGACCTCGTCATAAACCAGTTAAATACCCGACCTGGCTCGCTACTCCTTTAGCTTCTTCGGATCATATTTGCGACACTCGTTGTCGGAACTCTCTCCTGGTTTCGAGGGCAGGGGTTGCCTAAGTATAGAGTGCGAAACGGCGTGCTTGCTGGATTTTTGCTCCGAGCGCGGTCGCAAACTCTTATACAATTTCTGCGTATTTCAACAACGGTTTGTCTCACGATGCTTGTCCTTCGCCTTATTTATACCATTCCGACTATGCGTGCCTTTGAGGAGGGTGGATCACGAAATAAAAATAATCAGAATTTGATGAAATTTCGTGATAACATTCTTTGGCATCGAGTATAGAAATACAATGTTTTTACAAATTTTTTTACCACATGGTTATCGCATAATTGAGCGTTAAATCGAAGTTCTTATGCACGAGATGTACAACTGTATATATGTAAACTCTATGCTTGTACACGTGAACTTTAGTGTTCAATTACTCGAGAGCTGTGTGGTAGAAAAATCTAAAAAAAACTTATATTGTCTTATATATTTTTAAAGAATACATTTACCAAATTTTGTTAAATATCATTTTGAAATTCTTAATGATTTTAACATGGTTTAGCATGGCAACATCGTATCGTCGCGATCCACCCTCCTTAAGTAAGAATGAAGTAAGAGAACGAGATGAAGGGAAGTTACCATTGAATTCAATTCGATTTTCAAGTACTCTTGGAAGAATATTGTGACGAAAAAATCATAGTGTAAGAACCTACAAAGAGGCGCGGTAGCGACTGGATGTTAATTATTGACAGAGAGAGAGAGAGAGAGAGAGAGAGAGAGAGAGAGAGAGAGAGAGAGAGAGAGAGAGAGAGAGAGAATAAAGGAATAACCGAGAAAAAAATGTCCTCAATTATTCCTTTTGCTTTGGTATTTTTGAGAGTGGTGTGTCCATCCAATCTCGAGATATAATTTCGTGTCTTGAAATCGATTGTTTTGGCATAATTTATTTCTTGCAAAGGGTGAGGTGTAAATATTTGAATTGTTTTTATTGTAAAACTCTGTGACGTCATAAACCGGCATATTCGCGTATATAAAAGTGCGGTGGCACTCGCGCGAGCTTTTTTTCTATACGCTAGTTTTTTCTATTGAGGTATTCCTTTCGCATGAGCGTATTTTTTGGTGGCGCAAATTGGAGCACCGAAATACGGATTGTAACTTCTGAGAAGTCGCGGTTATTTAGGAAAAGCTTCTGCTACTGCCATTTTTCCAACTCGTTTATATATTTTTTAAGCATTCGGCAACCCCTCATTTTTATCGTCGCTATGGGTTCCTCACATTTTTTTCTACCTGTGAGACAGTTTGTATCAGGAATTTAGAATTATTGAACATTGAACAGAAATGTGGTGGTGATGATGGAATCTCCTTAAGTTCCCGTATAAATTTTACGATTTTTGGAGTTTTAATCCTTTATTAAATGTTCGATAACCTGACCTGAAATTTCGCTAATCAATTCGCATGCACTTTTACTTCACTGTAATTTAAAATCAGCTATCTGTAGAATATTCGGGTTCGTGAAAGGAATACCTTAATACTTGGCGTTGAGCCACTACCGCGTCTCTTGACATACGCCCTTATAACAATAATAAACATTTTTTATTTACCATTATCCACTTTTCTGAACGAAACTATTGTCTTTCATAGCGCGCTGCTGCGAGTCAATTTTTTCGAATGAAAAAGTATAAACTTACAAAATACGAGTAGATCGAGACTAGCAGATATGATCAGCAGCCCGATTCTGTTCCATTCGTACCTGGGCGTTTCTGCATCGCGCTACATTGATGTAAGGCCTGATTAGGATCGTTCCAAGTTGCCTGACCCGTCGCTTACCGCGTAGGAGGCTCGATTCCAATCGGGTCAAGGGTCGTTCCGAACTAATTTTCCGCAACGACGTCTAGATTTTCTTCACTCTCTTCACGAATGAGTTTGAAGGAATTTATGGACCTCCCATTCTCAATGCTGCTATACCGTAAAATCGAAATTTTTCCTCTCGCATTATGATGATTGTGTTCAGTTTTACTTGAAGTTTCCGTAACTTGGAGGATTTTTCACAGCCACAGATGTTGTTCGAGCCAACGATCATAGTTGAGCGAAAGCGATTAGCTTTTTTCGAGGAAATGCACCGGAAGCTTTGCCACCATGGGTATTTTGGTATTTGGATTGAAAAATGGTTCTCGGAGTATTGTAATCTGATTATTATCGAGACTCAAATACCGGACAGAAACGGGGACGAATAATCCTTTCTGAGAACAGAGCGGTGCCTTGTACCCAACTTGGTATTCCTCGGTCCGTCGTTTCGAGCGCTTGAGCTGTTGGATATCATTAGAAATTCATTGGAGCCGAAGAGAATCGCAGAGAAGCTACCGGAAAGATGCAACGCCGATGTACGTTCGGGGGAACGCGAGGAACTTGGAAGCACGTGAAAAAAAAGATAAATGCGGGAGGCAACGTCGAGCAAAGTTAAAGTGGAAGAAGGCTAAAGGAAACATTCCGCTAGGAATTTGACATTGTTCTCCGTGCCCTTCGTAGCCAGCGTCGAATCTAAGCTTCCCAGGAGCCGGCTTTTCTTCTATTATCGTTAAATCCTAAGGCCGTCCATGAATCGATTATTTCCCGTTCTCTTGACTATCGTAGAAGTGCTTGTGGCGGTCTACGAATACTGAACACACACACATTTGCGCGCGCGCCCCCCGCACACACACGGAATTGCGCGCGCGCGTGCACGGGTGTATGCACAAACAGTGGAGCAGAAAGGCCAAACGCAGAGCAGAGGATGGATCTCACAGGGCGACTTCTCTGGTGGCACCGATGCTTAACTGGTCGCGGCTTGTCTCATTTGCATTCAAGAGAGGAACTCGAGCAGCCTCTCCTCTCTCTCTCTCTCTCTCTCTCTCCTGATGCTCGTGGTGAGCTTCTTCTTTAGCTATCCGCACGATGACTCTTTGTCTCTTTCTTTTCTTTCTCTTCTCGTGTGTTGTGCCGTCGTTGCTACTGATGCTGATGAGTTTGCTCTGGTAGCTTTGCCAAGCACTGAGAAGAATCGGACCTCTGGAATCGTCGTCCTCCTTCTCATACTTCTCCGTCATCCCATTCCCCAACGTTAGTTCGCGAAACAAACAGTGTATTTATTATTCGGCTCTTCTTTCTTACTTTTCCTCTTTTTTTTTATCCTGCTTTCGTGCATTGCATTAAAACCGTCTTGTTTTCTCCTGCATCAAACAGCCTTCTTCGACCCTCTCCTCTGATGCGGATATTTAATATCCTTTTTGTCATTATCTTCGGCCTTCGAGAATTTGTAAATTATAGATTCTTGACTGCAGTCACCCAAATCCTTATTTCTGAGTCAGTCGTCGTCACAGTTTCTCTAGTTCGGCTCATTCTTTTTCTTTCCTATCTACATGACACCTCCAACATTCTCCATCATCCCTTCTACCTTGTCACTGCGCTAAAATACAAAGCTTGAAATATTCTTCTTGTTCACTTCGCACTGTCCTTTTATACCGAGTAAACAGACGAAAAAGCGTGAAAGTTATGGAGGTAGGAAAAATCATAAACGAAATCGAACACTGTACCAGAGTTAGCCAGCGCAACAGAGCTGAAAATAAATGAAGAATAGAAAATGGGGACAAACACTTTTAGCAGAGAACGCTTGGTTCGTTGAGTTTAGAATTACAGGAGGTAATTGTTTCACAACACACACGCGCACACACACACACACTCATAGACACAGCCATTAGGAGCGTGCGTGCGACTTTTTCAGTTCCTCTTTCCCAGACACCATGTTTCTATTCACCTTGTGGTAGCTATCGCCGAGATTAACTTTCACGCGGTTAACTGTACCGATCTCGCTGAACATCGTCCCCTCAAAATTCTCGTCTGTGCGATAAGATTTTAGTTTGAATGATTTTTTATTTGTACAACGTATCACAAGTGTTAAGTTCCATCAACTCGCGTTTGCGCAAACGTTTAACACGCGATTCTTAATTACCTTGAGGAAATTATACGTTGCGAATTTTTGTTGAACATACCGGATAGCAGCCGGATTGAACCAAGTTTTATCTTCGCCTTTCCACGAGCACCCGTCTCAGTTCCATGAACGTGCCCAACGATGGTAGACGTTCAAATGGGCCCGAGTGAACGAACCAGAAGATGAGTAAACTGTACGAGGCTGCACATTCCACGACAGCTCTCATATCGCTCTTTTCTCTCACGACACCATATACGAAACTCGATCCAATCTCCACGAAAGGATCTATGTAGAACGCGCAGCTCATTTGTCTACCCAACATTTTGCAACGTAAGTACGGTAGCTCTATTGCCGTTTTTTCTCCAGTTCCCTCTGCTAGCCAAGCTTTCATCCGTCGTGTTGTCGTGTGCTACCAATTTTGCATTCACGGTGTTCCATGGTGTGGCGCATATAACGTTCGTATAACTCGCTCCTGCGAGAAACATTTAAACTCATGGGGAGGCTAAAGAGCCAAAGGCGAGCCGGATTTACATTAACGTTTCTCCCAGTCTGCACGAATCCTCTTTCCAGTCAAGGTACACACTAAAGGAAATAGATCATCGAACTCCGGAATAATAGTGCTGCCTTCGAATACAACCGCGAAAATTTTCAGCGAACGCTTCCTACGATATGAGAACTAAAACGAAATTTTCGATCAGATTTCATTCTTTTATGAAGGCTACTTAATACCTACAGACCTACTACAATAATTCGTCAAAAGTTCGAGGACCTTGGGCATCTGTTGTTAAAAGTAATTCAACTAGCAATAGATGAAGCGATACGAAACGAATCATTACAGCATCGAATACACTCACAAAATGTTTATCTTTTTATGTAGCGTACTTTTTAATCAAAGCTTTCCATTCAAGTTAGGCATTTGGTAGGGCTTTAAGCATGCTCTTCTAAAAGCGCAACAATAACTGAAGACAATTGTAATATAATTAAGTATTAGCCATTTTTTCTGGGGTTAAATGTGGAGCATTTTTTAAACTATGCAAGGCTTTGAGATCTCCCTACTTCTTGATGGCACCGAGTTATAGAAGCACATGATAACAGGTAATTCGGTGCATATCTTGAAAATCTCTGTGCTCATTAATTTTCATATAAATTTTCGTATCATGTTTATTTTTTATAAACCGAATAAGGGTACAAACTAAATTACTTTTGCAAATGCAATTGTTGCCCTATCGCCACCACTTCGTCACGTCTGACAGACGTGTCTTAACAACACCGGTGGTGGCATTAATGATGACCATGGTAATTTATGACGAAGGTAATAGTATTATCAGCCAGAACTTTCTTCTTCTATGCTTTCTGCAGATTGTGTGGTTTAGCAAATGATCGTTAAAATAAACGAAAGATAGCAGCGAAAGGGATTGACGAAAAAAAGAAATCCAAATACGTGGAAGAGAAAAAAGATGGAAGTAAATGTGGAGGTTGAGGGAAGATTGCCACAAATCGCTTCTTATGAGTTCTGCGGCGGTTGTAGAGCCCTCAGGTGCCACACAGCGCAATGACATGCTGGCAAACGTTATATACCATCGGAGTACACGTGTATACATATATATGAGGCATTCCACGCCATTTTACCTAACCCTTGATGCTGGCCATTTTTCATTTGTGTGAATTCTTTTTTGTCAATTTGTACCCTGTTAAAGAAACATCCTCCCACATTTTTAGATTTTTATCTTCCCCACTTTTTTCAGATCTCTCATTTTTTTCGAGAATTTTGACTTTTGATATTTTGGAAACTTTCTGATACCTGTGATTCTCGAATCCATAGAGATATAAACGAATGCTTGAGTTTATATTTTAAAAAATTATATCATATGCATTGTATTAACAAAATTCTACCTAAATTTCAACCAATCCGTGTTTAGCGTTTAGCATAACGTTTCACCAACGGATTTTGGAAATTTAATGTTTTAAATACTCAAGAAAGCCATTGAGATTCGCTTGATGATTATCTAGCAACAGCAGCAAGGAAATTTTCGAGAAATTGCACATATCATTTTTGTCCTCTTCGTCTGAAGCTCTAATTGCTTTACCAAATGATGTTTAATCATTACATTGCTTTATATTCTGATTAAATTAGTTTAGAAAGTAAACAGTTTTCAATGGAATTCATTCAAGTGGTTTCCAATAAAGAACCGTTTACTTATATTTTTTCTTAAAAATATTGTATCATAAAATCTGTGCTTTTATTTTTGACTTTTGTTTTTGACATCTTATCGAAATATTTTTAACGAAATTGGTGATTATCTCTGTCAACTCATGGACAACGAGATCTTAATAAGCTTCTTTCCGGACGGAGTTACCCGCAGCAGTTTAAATATTACACAAATATTGTGAACTTTTTAACGTGAGTGATATCCACTGAGCAGATCTCGGGATGTTCGCAGAAAAAATTTTTGCGACTGCTCATGGCGAAGGCCTTCGCGATGGCGTAAGTGGCACAGTAATGCAAATGGCCGCGCGAGCGCGAGCTTCCAATTGCCGGTGGACAAGCAAATAACGACTTGTCTCGATTTATACAAGTGAGTCTCAAAGGACATATATTGAACTGGGCCATGCAGTTGTCGGTTTGACATTCCAGATTCCACACAATTCCTTTGTGTGGAAAATTTCAAAACCGCTGGGATTGCTAAAAAAACTGATTCCAAACGAGAAATATTTTCCTTTCACAATTTTTCGCACGTAACAAACAATAAACGAGCGGTTTTAAGACTGTCAAATCAGAATTCAGAAGAATGAAGATCTTTAATATTATAAAACGAAATTGAAATGATCGCAATGTTGTTAAATCAGAAAAAATATGATCATTTTGAAAAAAAAAGAAGAAAAAGTGGGCTCACGTTTCAAAAGTATATTCCAAAGGAAAAAAATTAATAAGATTTTTTCATATTTCAATTTTTTCTCCTTACCGATGATAAACGTTTTCAAAATATCCATAATCGCTATTTTTCGGATGTTTATAAGTCTTAAAAAGAAAGTATAGGGTTTGAAAAATTTGTACAATTTGTTTTAAAAAAACCACGAAAATGAAAAATATTTGAAATCAGAAGCGAGGTGAAATGGCGTGGAATGCCTCATATATTTCTACCTGAAAGTCTCTTCTTCTTCAGCCCTCTCACTACGTAACTGCAGTTAAAACTACTGCGAGCTCCTCCTCAATTCTCTCTTCTTCCTCGCGTTTTATTTTATTTTTCCACCTTGAGCACCAGCAGTGGTATTTCGCTCTTCCCCCATAATTATTCCTCTCGAATTGCCGTGCCGAAGGGGTACCCGAAGAAACGTTAATAGCGCACACAGCAAACGAAAGATGGGCTGGTGATCTCTTTTAGTAGACAGTGTGGGTGCGAAGTTCATAAGAAACAAAGTCAACTACTAACGATTACTAACTAGGAGCCACTTTTATTTACTAAGAGCTTAGAACCAATATCGCATCATTTCTCGCAAGCGATAAGTTCATGTTTGTTCACGAATGAGCCAGAAACTTTGATCGCGGTTAAATATGTCTACGACGCTTGTCTTTATACGTTAAAACGTTTCAAAGTCAGTGGACTCCGGTTTTTCACAAGTCGCAAGCAATTACATCAATTATATTAACGGCGTTCAAACATTTTTTTCTTTCATTTTTATGAAAAATAATGATGCAGAAATAGTGATTCTTTAGTATCGAAACGGAAATTATTAACAATTAATGAGTATCCGATCCCTAAATATTTGAGTTCTGACGTCCGTTTTGGCCAATTCTTTACGAGTCTCGCGATGTTAAAAATTTGTTTTGATTCTCTTTGTGTCTTAACCTGATGTTTAATATTCAATTAAACAATTACCGTGTCAAATGTAAAGTGAACAAATTGTAAAGTGTACTCGAAATATAAATAATCTGCAGGGATGACGGCCTAAATAATTTTATTCGTCTATGCATGTTTATAAAATTTCTATGAGCTTTCATCCATTACGAAATGAATATTTGCCTCTTTCCTATACTTTTAGCGTCCTCCCTCAAAGTATGAAGCAAGGGCCTCTGTCAGTCGACTAACCTCACTTGGAATTTTCGAAATCGAAATTCTTTGACACAGTTTGACCGATTAAAAAAAGGCTCTGTCAACCGATTTTTGCCATCGTGCTGCGTAGGCTGACAGAGCCTTTTTTTAATCGGTCAAACTCTCTCAAAGAATTTCGATTTCGAAATTTGCAGCTATCTCTCTCGCACTCCTGCGCTATATCGACTGATCCATCCTCTTAAGGTGGTGGATCAGTCGCGGGAGCAGGCTGGAGGGAGGGATCGACAACGAGGGCAGATTCACGTTCACCTTCGACGTGTTTGATATTTTAAGAAAACGAGGAGTTTCACGTACTTTTCATTTAAATAGAGAAAGACGAGTGACTCTTCGTATTCTCAAAATATGAAGCGTGCCTGAAAAAAAAGTGTATCTACTTTTCAGTAACCAATCTCCCATTCGCACAATTGAGATATTATCTTAACAGCAAGGGTCACATAAAAATAGAAAAGATCGCTCGATGCTTCTATAGATTTCACCACATAATCGTCAACAATCGCCTTTTATTTTGGATCATAAAATCTGCCATATCGACGAATATTATCTTTATTTTTTTGCGGAAAACGGAAGCGGAGTTAAGAGTGAAAAACAGATGGTACATGTTGGGTCGCCATTAACGGTTATAACCTGCTTTAAGTAGGGGATCCTCGTGTCGAAAATATGATGGATTTCAGAATATGAGCTAACCACCGAAATGTTCCTGTAACAATGCGCCTTAGGCTCATGAGAATGGCGTTAAAATTTGTATAGCGATGAGATTAAATGTTTGGTGAAGGCGAGTGCGTGCAAGAAGGCAATGTGCAAACCTTAAACCATCTTCCTCTTTTCCTCCGCTCATGTTTTTGCGTGGGCATCACCGTTCTTACTGTGTCAAAGGTCAGCAGCTTTCTGTGTATTGAGCGATAAGGCTACGAAGCTGGCTCGAGAGTTTGCGATGAAAGGAGAGGCAAATAAAAAAAGGCACGATGAAAATATTGTGCATGGAAAAAAAATGACTGCAGTGTTGAGCACGTATTTACTACGGTGTTTGTGTGTACCTCGCGAGCCGCCAGTTCTTCTCAAGGTCACGATCATTCAGCTCTCTTCTCTTCCACTTTACGAGACACGGAGATTAGTTAAATGTGTAATAATGCCCAGTGGGGGTGTTCGGGTCGCGGCATCGCTGGACACTTTCATTTCTCCTCAAAAGCCTTCTCGTATGGATTGCTTGCAATCTTTATCTTCGTGTTTATTTTCGTTTTTTTTTTTTTTCATAAGTCATGATAAACGAGCGATTACAATAAAGTTCTCGTTTATAGTCGCAATTCGGATGTTCGTTCCTTTCCCCTTCTGCACTAACTTCATTATTTCTCTTCTTGATATTATTTTATCTCTAATTGGCCTCTGAAGTAGTGATTTATTAATTTTACAAGGTAAAAAGTTTCTTTGTCAGCATAAACAGAGCTACTTGAACGTACTCCATTTTGTATGCTCGTCTTCTCTTCATTTTACAGTTTTATTTTCTAGATTATTTTTTATGCTAACTTTGAAATAGTTACAGACTATTCACTCTAATTATTTGTCGTTTCTATACAGCCGATCAAGCTTCTTTTATTTCTTGATATCTTATAGTTTTTAATGATGGTGATTTAGAAAGATCGCTAACCAAGTTTTTTTTTGTTTCAGGTAAGCCGAGTGTTCCTAGGACGATGGAGATTCGTGAGGATTATTGGGAACTGAGGGAGTGTCTCAACACATGTTTCGTGCAAAAATGTTATGCACATTTTTTTGCCATTGATCTCTCCGAAATTGTCTAGTCTACGTGGCCTTGAGATAGCTTCGTTGTAGAATCTGAAATTTAATGCAAAATCTATCCATGAATAATGAAATGACATTAAAAAAAAGGGTTCCATGCCGAAATTTATATTCTCAACGTCTAACTGCTTTCAAACAAGGATATCGTACTTATGTCATACGAAAAAGCATCGACTCAACAAGCTCAAGATGAACCATCAAAATATATCAGTATTTGTGAAGCTTTTAGCTAACAAACATTGAACTTTCGATCGCGGGTTATAAACGATTTTTATCAAGACTCGTTCTAACGATGCCAGCCAAGTATATTCACGTAGACTATAACATCGAAGAACTTTCACTGTAAGAATATGATCACGAGTATTTTTTAAAAAATTCGGGAAATTTCGTCTGCAGGGTTCGATCAGTGATAGCATTTTGCTACGTGACGAATTTTCAATTTATAGTTTTTCAGTCTACACCAATGATTCGTGAAATAAAAAATGGTGAAATGACAAATGTTTTTTCGTTCATTTCGTTGGACTCCAACGTTGCAAACTTCAGCGTCGTCATGCATCAAGAAAGCCTTTTCAAAAGAACGGACTCTGTAATAAATTTTCTTCACGATATTAACTTTTCCGAAGCTCCAACACCGTACAATATTTTTTACAATTAATATTATCGTGAGTTCTCCCATAGGGCACCGCGTTAAAAACTCAAAATTGTAGACGAAATAATTCCAAATTTTGCTCCGGAAGAAGCTCCGGAACTGTATTTATCGTTATCAGGGGACCTTAGACTATCATTTACCGCAAAAAAAGTGACCCCTCGCCGTACTTTATCGTAAATGTTATATCTGAATCGTAATCGTAAATGTTATATCTGAAGACAAAGAGTCACAGCGCGCTAACTGATGAAAGTATTTTACACGTGAAGAATGTGGATCAGTCGTGTGAGCGCAAATATCTGCAAATTTCTGAGTAGGAATTTTTTACACCATCTGTTCGATCGTAGTATAGTAATTTACTACAAGTGCGGAAAGCAGCGAGTATCATGGCACATGAAGTTGCTGCATGAGGCTGACGGTTTATGGTGCATTTCACATGAGTACGAGTGTAATTTGCAGCACGAGCCGAGGGCGGGTCCTAACCACACGAGTACGAGTGTTAAATGTACCATAAATCGAAGCGAATGCGGCAACTTACGCGGGGTGTGATTCGTTTCGTTCCACACACATCGCATACATTACTTTTTGCGATGTCTGCTCCAAATATGAAATTTTAAAGTTGCTACAATCGAGTGGCATTCGTTGCGAAGAATGTAAATGGCATTTAAATATTACGGCACTAAAATGAGCTGGCAACACTCGTGGAAACGTTTTTTTCGTCAGTTGGTGTGCTCGAATGAGCTTTCAAAGTATGCAGCATCCGAACTTATTTTACATTTTCGAAGTTTAAATTCATCGACATGTTCAGGCCGATTATATACAAAAAATCTCCGTCGGCGGATGCTCTCGCACTCACGATGGCGCGATACCTTCTGAATGGTCGTACTCTCGAGTGTCCGCGATCCGAGATCTCGGTCCCAGTTCTAGTTGCGATGAGAAACTAACTAGAAATCGATTACAGTCGATCAACACAAAAATCCTGTCCACAAACTTTTGTAGTGCTCTCATGAGTAGAATGTTTTTTTTCCTCATGGATTAATAAGTTTCAATGCATTTGGCTGATGAGACATTTATAGTTGTTTTTATATTTACAAACTTATTGTGAAGTTCAGACTGAATTATTGTTCACATTTGAATATAGACATCCGCACGATTATCATTTACTCAGTAATTTTTTCTGAAAGCCACTTGTAACTTTGACAAAATCCTCTTGGTTTCGATTTAGTGTTGGAAAGTCGATTTGTTGTTGGATATACTATTTCGGAGAGAGGAATCTGCTTATCGTAACTCGACATCCTGAATAGTGTTTTTTTGCAGCTTAGAGTCAGCTAATCCTAAGCATCGACTACCTCCAGTCGCATAAACATGCATCCTAAAGCCACCCGAATCACGATCCTCGATTTATTCTTCGTTTCGATGTGTTGAATGGATATCAAGTAATTCGATGCTGTCAATATTGCCACGAGAAGTAAAGTGAAGAATAAGCGAGTACATGAAAACCATCGAAGAATGTCCTGCAGGAAAAATCTGTTGATTGGCCGATCCATGATCTATGCGCGTTGGATTTCGCCTGCACTGTAGCGAACATTGTTCCCTAGCTGTTGCATGCCTGGATTTTATACTTATGTCTCTATCTTCCCTCGTCAGTTAAGTAGCCAAAGTTGCTGGTCTCTGCAACGGAGATGGTCTTGAAGATCCTGAAGCAAAGGACGATCCTCCCTTGAGTGTATGTACACTGAAATTGGTGAATGTTTTCTCTCTCTGCTGTGGGCACCGGTAGCTAGGTGGCCAGTTAGCGGGCGAGTGTCGTGTTTGCGTTGACTCGTCGTAAACCTGCCGAGAAGGGGGACGAAAGGATAGCCACCGTAGAGAAGAGGGCCTCTCTTGGCTTATTCTGATCTGCCGCTTCTTTATACACGCGCATCATGGGTATCCTCCACGGTGCCTCTCCCTTTCCCCCTCTCACTCTCTTCCTTTCAGTTCTCCTGGAAAGCCAATGCTCTTGGCGAGATGCTTAGCTTTTAGAAGTCAAACGCAAAGCTAAAACAAACAACTTTAAATATGAGTATATGCAGTGGGATGTTTCGATGGGCTGTGAACTTGAGCATCAATGATCGGGTCGAAATGGACCAGTGGGAGGAAAATCTCTCGGATACTCCGACACGAGACTCTGAGAATTTCAATGAATCAAAGAGCAACGATTGCTTATGTCTTTTGTCAATTTGCTCTGTGAGCTGAGCAGGTGCTTGCCAGCCCCTCTTCGAATTTGGTGCCACGCTAGCTGTGCATTTCGTTCAACACATAATGCAAAGAATCTTGACAATATTTCCGGTTGAAGAGCAACAGTCGCCGCTAATCCTATTCCAGTTTGTTACTCAGTGCATTAAGCTGCGATCTGTTGTAAACTTGGGTCGGGAGTGAGTTGTAATTATTTCATGTATTTTTTACAATTGTGGTCGGAGCACTACTGAAGCAATAACAAATAAAATCTCTTCCTTCCTTTCCCTTCTCCTCTGCTCCGTATATACCTAGCATGGCAACATTCTTGCTAAAAGTCCATTTCTCTCGGTTCTCCTGCTCGCCGGTTTATTCTATTGTTCGAATGCACGAAAAGTTCGGGCCGTCTTCTCGGAGTGTGAGAAGACCGGAGTCTGTGTATGTGCTCATGCACCTCGCTAGTTTCTTTTTCTCGTGGCTCGCAATCTGACCTCTCCTCCTTTTTCTTTCCGACTGTGCAAAATCGTTTTTTTTGTCTTTCTTCCAGTGCTCCTCCTTCTTTCATTCTTCCTTTCTTCCTTTTCTTTGCATCATTCCTTTTTTTCCATTCTTTCTTTTCTCAAACTCCTTGGTGCCCTCATCATCTCTTACCGGCGCAGCATCCCTTGCACTCGCTCACGCTCACTTGCTCGAACTATATATGCTATGAGGCATACAGGGGAGGTGGAGCTCGAGCCCCGTGCTTTCAATTAACGTCGTGTCAGCGAGCGCGGATCAGCCGGCGGCGGGCGGTCGTCCCACCGGCCACGTCGAAATATTTTCGAGCAATATTTATGTTAAACGCCCCGACGATCCCGCTCGCTCTTCCATTTTCATTTTTTCCTACTCTTTTTCGTGCACACGAGAGACGCTAAAAGACCAGGAAGATCTTCCAACGGAGTGACTGCGACAGTGACTATGATCGGAGAAACAACTGTTGGCTCGGACGTGCTGCAATGATTCCATTAAATTATTCCAAGTGTACTAGCATGTGCTTCAGAGCTCGAACCCCGGATGTGTGCTTCGTCGATTCACAATTCGGTGAATGTCACTGCTCCGTACGAAGCTCCTTGTCCACTGCCATGGGAAATTACGTCTCCTGTACGCGCCTACGTCTACATTTATTTTGTTAAATCGCAGACGGCTACCGGAATTCTCGATACATGCAAACAGACCCCTCGATTTGGTCTAGAGCTCAAAGGGTTGTAAGCGGGAGGGTGACAATTGGTTTGGAGAAAATTTATTTGAATTTTTTTCATTATCGAATAGAACCTGCGGATAAGAGACTCCTAAATAGTTGATAATGATCCTGAATAGAGCACGTACATGTGGTGAGAATAGCAATTGGTATTTTCTTGAAATCTCTCGGCGTGGCTTGCCCTCATCCTACTGCTGCTGCATGGCAGTGCATCGACCGAGTTGTATTCTGTCTCTTTCACCGTATCTTTTTTCCATGCTCCCCCCCCCCCCCCCCCCCCCCTCGCGTCTCATTCTGTCCATCCTTCCGGAGCCTCTCGCAAGTTGAATAAGAGTTGAAGAGAGACAGAGAGGGCAGGTAACAGCAGCAACTCTGGACTCCCTTCACGGGTAGCAAGCTACGGCAGCGACTACAGCCCGCACCGCGTCTGCATTCCAACGTATTTACGGTTACAGCCTGGCGTAGAGCGCGCTCGGCTCTCTTTGCCGTACGAGCATTTTCTGCACCGGTAGGAGCAGAAGCTGCGCCGGGAATCCCTGCCGCCTGCTATACAGTATGCTGCACCAGATAGCGTGTACTGCTCCGGCTCTTCTCCTACGGAGATTCCCTCTTTTTTCCCAACCAGCACGTGGCGTTTGTGCTTAGATATTGTATGTGTGCTGGATCTTTCATATGTCTGTATTCGTATGCACCAATGTTGTTATGTACTGCCTACAAACAATGGCATAAGCTCTCTTCTTGACTCATCGCGTAATTGTTGTAAAAGGAAAATATACGGCTGGAGAAACTCGCTACGAGGGCTATTAATAATAGTTGCAGCAAATGAGAAGACGGAGAGTAAGAATAAATTGTTCGTCTGCTGCATAAGCACTTTGATAATCAATTGTCAGGGGTAGCTAATGATCATCACCGGATAATCCGTATTCATAAACGGAAGATCCATTAGCGGCTCGGACCACGTCTTGATTCGTTTGGTCTCTCCTTCTCTTATTCATGCCTTCCAGACTTCCAAGATCAGCCTCCATCTTGAGAAGGTTTTTGGTAGAGCTTTTGCTTTGCACGTATGCAACGTGGGATAACGTCGGTTACGCTCATATACCTCCGGGATATGCGAAGGGAGGATTGATGCTCTGGCATTAATTGATGCGCGGCAGCATTCTAACGCCCAGTATATTGAAAAAATGATTCAAACCGAAAGCCAAATCGCGCTGCGCATTCTTATTAGAGATTTTTCATACGTGGACATATTTTCTGCGAATAAGAGGAATACAATTTTCCGTTTTTTCTTGCATGCAACGGTGACGAAGATTCGAAGCTCCCGAGGATTTGCGAGCGTCAAAATCCTTATCGAGGCGAGAAGCACGGAAAGCTCCGCTGCATGCCGATTAATTTGTAACCGTGCGTGTAAAAGTTCACGAAGAGAAAAATATTTTGTAACTTTTTTCCTTTTCAAACTTCAAAAACGTACGAATAAATGACTATCCAAAACACAAGTTTTGCCTACTCCCCTCGATAAAGAGATGGAAACGAGAGCAATGCAAAAGATCGCGAGGAGAAGGTGAGCCCGCCGGAGTCCGCTCGCGACGCGAGAAAAGTCCTGCCACGGTTATAACTTGTTTGCCGTTGTACTCTGCATTGGAGTTCTCTGTTCCTCTCCACAGTTCGGCACCTTTCTCCCCATTTATATTTCTTTTCTCATTTCTTGTTTGTATTCAAAGCTTTTTCCGTGAGGGGAATTCGAGATTGTGCGCCGCATTATGTTTTTATGAAACAAGAGTGAGCTCGTTTCTGTCGCGAATTTTTGATACCACCAGCCCAAACAAAGGATTCATTCTTTCACACTATGCCAGGGGCGTTTTCTTCAGATATATCTATGAGCTTGTTCGTTATTCCTCGTGCATAAGGTCTGCACGCAAGTGTGAAGCGGTCTGTGCGCGAGCACTCCGCGCTTGGAAGTGACAAGATATAAGAATCGGTGCGTCCTGCGGGGAAAGAGAAGTTGGGGCGTGCTCACGCGCTCTACAATACACGTACCCAAACTTTCGCACAACGGTGCGAAAGAATAAACGTGAAAGTGGTGTATGGTATCACCCGCACCTTTCGTAATAGGACACCACGAATCGGGTGAGAAGAGAGCAGCAAAGAAAGAAGCAGCGAAACTCGCAACCTGGAGGCTACCAACGGTCCATGCGCTAATCGAATCGACATAAGCAGACTGCGATCGTGCAAGGCGACGAAGCTTTTACTCAAACAGTGCTCCAACCTTTGTATGGGTTCGATATAACAGTACACGTCGATTTGTACAGACACTATCGAAAATTGGCACAGAACAAAAATCGCGAGATCGTTCAAAAAAGTTGCGGCTCGAGGTGGTTTCAGATTCCCACCGATGCATCCTTAAACCCTTGATCGCTCGCTCGCTCGCTCGCTCTGTGTATTTATCATTCGTAGTTCCCATCGAGTGTGCTCTGCATCCGCAAATTTCATGGAAAAGAAGAAAACCATCGAGAAGCGAAGTGGAATTGCGAAGCGGCCTGTTGGACGAAAAAGATCTGGCAATCTGCGAGGCGATAATACACGCCATGCGGAATCCCGCATGTAACACAAAAAGAGAATTCTCCGCAGCTCTAGCTTGGAGCTGAAAAAACAAAATAGAAGCAGGGAAAAATGAAGACTAGAACGCCGCGAGACTCGAAATAAGAAGACCAGAAACGGAGACGTTTTTGTGTTAACACATATTATTTTCTGCTACGGCAGGAGACACAATTTAAAATCTATTACTATTACTCAAGTGTCTTTCGAACGCTGGTAATGTTCAACTTATTTCTGTTCGTCATTCGGTATCCTTTCTTTCTCATATTCGCTTAAGCCGAAGGCCATTTGTCGATTGTGCTCAACCTGCTACCGCATAACCGCCAAGAAATGCAGTATCATTCGAGTCAAGTTGTGCATTGAGTTCGTGTTGAATCTTCAAGAACTTTTAGGCTTGGGATTCATAAAAACGGCATGAGAACCGGAAAATTTTGAGAAAAAGAGATTCGCATGTTTCAAATTTTGCTTTTGAACTTTCGGATGATTCACGATTACGCACAAACTTTACAAATAATCATTAAATAAATGAAAACTCCAAAAGCACTAATAGTCAAGGACGTCGAACCAACTTGCAAATATTTCATTTGCTTGTTTCGCCATTTCCCGATTTGTGAATTAGCGAGAGCGTTGAGAGGCTTCGTTCCGAAATGCAATTGCGCAACCGAAAGAGTGAAAAACTAACGGAAATAATTACTTACTCCAAGTGCCAGCTTGCAAACGATACTTTAAAAGTTGTATCGAAATCGTCGCATTTTTAATGCGGAGACCAACGTCAGAGAAAAACTGTGGAGACGCAGACACGAAGGTTGAATTATGGTTATCATGGAATAGCCTAGATCAAGAGACGAGGGAAAGTTCCAGCGCAAACGCCATCTACCATTCGAACAATGGACGCAGCGCTCGCATCTATAGACACGCGGTGAGAGCGCGCGATCACGAAATGTCAATCAGTGACAAAGTGAGGTCGCGGGTAGCGAGGTTTTCGACAATGACTAGCGCATCTAACTCACATCGGTGACAAGCGCTGTTCCTATGCGAGTCGGAGCCTTCGGGATGGAAAACAGAATATCGCTGATAAACAAAAACTCCCTGTCGATGGAAAACGAAAAGAGAGTCTCGAGACACCGTCAAAGCGGGTCCGTTCGAAAGTCATCATTGTCTGGGGACGAAAAAAATCGCAGGCGTATTTGTATTTAAAAGCTAACACCCCTGAAAATTTTTCATTAAATCGATTTTTTCTTATCTACTCGAAAGATGCTCTGAACCTCCCGGCATATGGAGCAAAAAGTTTATTACCTGGAAGAAATTTTTTCAATGAGGCTTCGAGCTCCTCTCCGAGCACGTCTGCCTCCTACGAAACGACTACCTGCGTCAAATGAACCCCTGCGCTCGGCAGACACAACCTAATGTCTTGCCTTTTTATTTCTAGCCGGTCTAATACACCAGGATATTTCGTTAGAAACTGCAGCATCAGGATACATACAAAAAAGATAGAATTTACTCCTTTGGAACCGCGCTTTTTGTGTGCAGTCCTCATGTTCAAAAGTTCCTTCGAAATCTCGGAGTGTCTTTATGCGAGTAACAATGCTAGCGACATTAAAGTGTACTCGGCAAAAGGCGAGGCAAATAAAAAAGACAAACGTCGAATAGGTTTAAGTTTGAGAGCGACTCGAGAGGATTAAATGCCTTTGGCAGGGCATTCAAAGTTGGTGATAAAGTTTTTCATGCATTTCGATGCCATCAATGAATTTGGCTGTAGCAATCCCAGGTCCTATATAAGGCAACTGGTTAACGATTTATTTTTGGAGGTTCAATCGACCGAGACAAAGCGCAGACTTAGCGGATAGAAGGACTAATCCGACGGTGACAAATGGATACTTAAAAGTGCAAGTTTAGAGGAAAAAAAACACTGACGAAGTCAATTTTGTACATTGTGGAAAATGGGGGATTGATTATTGGCCAAAACTCGTTGTTAAATTAAAAAATAACAGCATGGATCCCGCAACGCTGAGTTATGGAAATGAAAGTTGGAAAACGAATGAGCAGGACCAGACGGAAAGACGGCAGGGCCGATTCGAGATGTTAGTTTCTAAAGATATTCGCGCCGAGGCTTCGGTTATTTACAGAGGCCGAGAACGTGAAAACTGAGACGGGATGGAGGTTTGAAGCCAGTACAACCTTCGGAACATTCTTGCCATGTGAACAGGGCTGGCAGCTGAAGGAAATTGCTTAAAAACTGATCTTACTGGATTAGTTATTCTGCCTCATTATGCCGAATAATCAAACTTTTCCAGACTCATTTGGAAACCTGGGTCAGAAAAACTTTGGCACTGTGCGTTTGATCAAAATAGGACAAAGTTCAAGTTTCTTGAAAACCGATTTCGAAGCTCATGTCTACGAGGAAGTATCAGTTTTTCAGGATTACTATTTTGAAAACGATTTTCCGAAACGTCGAATCCGTGTCAAATTATAATAAAAAGGTCATTATTTTCCAGAATCATAATTTAGGCAAAATGACACACAAGAAACGACACTGGAAACACGAGATTCCGTATAATTTGTCAGATAAATACAATCTACAAAAATATCTCTGCAACATAATCCCAAGATGCTAAATCCTCGAAATTTTACGCGTAAGAAAAACAGTGAGGATCGAAATAATCAGCTGTTGAAGCAGAGTCGATGAAATTTGCTAAACGTCTTTTGTACATATTGTTTGTGACTCCAATAAGTGTGAGGTGAAATGAATACGAGGATGGATAGGTAGTAGAGGCCGGCGGCGAGTCAGCCGTGTAGGTACACCGTCCGAGACCACCTCGCTCATAAATAAATGTTGAACATTAACGCCATGATCCTCGACTGCCCCCAAATGAATGGGGTTGTCCCAAAAATAAGCCGCGCAAATGTGTGGCATAAGAATCTTTTTACTCACCGGTGAGAGATTGAAATCTGCGCTGCTCTTGAAATTTCGGAACTTGTTACTGACCCCGCGTCTTGATATCTCCATCTTTAAAACCGATGCAAATAGCAATGTATTGTGTGCACCTTGAGCCTCATTCCTGACTAACAAAACGAGTAGAAAAATACATTTGGCGTGCTCCAAGTTATGGCCATGCGCGAGCAAATCATTAATGAGGAGAGCGGGAAAAAGCGACTGCTAATTAGTGAAGTTTTTACCTTTGTCAATCTATTTTAACGACCATTTACTTCCAAGTGTGTGTATCAACTGTTCCGGCGCGTAGGAGCAAAAGTAATATCAGTAAGATTCACTCTCGGTGTTTGGTTGTGTCAGACCCATTAGGACATAAATCTTCTGATGCACCGGTGCTTCAAACTAACACCGATAGTAGCCAGGCCGAGATAATTTGATGGGTGAGATAATATGCTTTCAAACATCATTCTACTTCGCTACTGTGGTCGAATAGTTTCGTTTCGCAAAACATTCAAATTCAATTGTTATAATTATTTTATTTTATGGTTCCAGCACTCGTA
Source organism: Venturia canescens (assembly GCF_019457755.1). Taxonomy (NCBI): domain Eukaryota; kingdom Metazoa; phylum Arthropoda; class Insecta; order Hymenoptera; family Ichneumonidae; genus Venturia; species Venturia canescens. The sequence continues at coordinate 9,895,654 of NC_057425.1, forward strand.
GGTTGAATTTATATTTTTCACCCCACGAAATACTCTGTCTTTTCGATGATCCGACTTACTTTGTAGATGCCCATTGCTTTTGAAATTAGCAGAGCTATAACTAACACCAAATACGCACACCAGAGATCAATTAATCTCTCTCTTTCTTTCTCTCTCCTCTCACGACATGCAAACGCATGTACGCACACGAACTCACACACACATGCGTGCCCACACACACACGCACAGACTCCGTTTCGTCTCATTCTCTCCGGTGTGGCTTTCACTACTCTGCTCGTCTTTCTCCTGTCTATGATTGCAAGAACACATATGAATACCCGCGCAAAAAGTAGACTCGTGGAGATGCTCGCCGAGAGTCCCGCATTCCGCTTTCTGGGACTCTCTCGGCTGATACTCTTTCTGAGACTTATGCATTATTAACGAATCTCGTCGCAACTCTTTCCAAGACTTTTGTAAATCATTAACAAGTTTCGCCGTGACTCTTTCCGAGATTTTCAGAAACTTTGCTCAACGCTCGATCAAGGACTTTTCGAAATTCTTCCTCTCAGATTTGTCAAAACTCTTTTCGCGATATTTTTTTTTATCTTCTTATTGTTATATAGATTGGTCGTGATTATTAATAACTTTGGGCGCAATAAATTATTTGAATTCACTTTCAAGGCCCCGAACGATTCGAAGTGCATCGGCATTAACTCCTTCGCATTTTGGAACCGAAGGTTTTTCTTGCCTTAAACAATATCGTTTTTGTTATCACTAACTTTTCAAATAAGGTCTTCAAAAATACCTCGGGCAGACTTTTAATGATACTTCCTCGGAAAAAAAAATTGGCAAATCCTGAAAAGTCTCGACAAGAATGTTTAAAAGATTTGCAAAAGCCTTGTAAAGAAAGTTCTCCAAAACTTGTATGAAGGAAATTGTTAAAAAGTCGAAAAAGTCTTGGCAAGAGTCTTAGCGAAATTAGATAATGATCGACACACAAGTTTTCGTAGGGGCGTTTGCTAGAGTTCCGCGGAAAGCAGAGAATCCAGAATTCTCAGTGAAATAACGTTTCTTCAGCAAGTACTTTAGTTGAGTCAATATAGAAGCCTTTTAAGTTGTTAGCTTGTTGTTCCGACTAACATGGTGTTGATATTTGTTCATAAATTTTCATTCCAATGAATTCTCGCTAGAATATTTTAGGTTTGCTCTCCCTTTCACCATCACTTTTTGCTTCATTTCAGAAATTATGTGAATGCTTTGATAACACATTTTTTGGAAGTTTCATTTTTCATAAAAAATTTCAATTTCATTGATCGAAATTTATTGAGTAAAATCTGAGAGTCATTTAAAAATCATTTAGCACACCAATTATCCAAAAGTATTGCTTTTGATAACAATTCGAGAACTTATAAATGTGTCGTTGATGCGTGCGAAATTAGAATCTCATTCAAAATAAAAGCATACAAATTTAAAGCAGAAAAAGTGAAACGATAATACATTTTTACAAAATAATGAAATTGTAAATTGAAATGACTATTTTAGTGCAAATCTTGCAAGTTCACCGGAGCTTTTTCGCAAAAAAAAAAAAAAAAATATTAGATAAGTAACGCGTTGAGGTTGTTTTTCATCCCATCATTATATTTGAAAATCATATTTGTGTCATTATTCTTAATTACGATTGCATGCTTACTTTGTCCGGATGTGATGAGAATTTGTAGTAAAAAATGTTCGACAGATCCTGAGCCATTAATAAATTGTAAGTGTTTGATAAATTTCGTGTAACTTTGTTTTGAGTAAATTAATTGTTTTCGCAGAAAAATTTTTTCATTCCAACATTTGTTTGTCGAACTGAATCGACTTACGAACTGAATACAGGGTTTATAAAACTGACAAAATTTGGATAAATAAAGAGTCCAGGAACCGTGATTTTTTTCTCTTGACATGAAATGTGAATGAACTAGCATTCAGCATCGCTGCATCACTGCACCAATCTTCAACACCAGCTTAGTAAAATGATCAAATAAATTAGTTATTCGAATAAAAAGAAAAGTTGCAACGGCTGCTGCAGTAGAGTTGTACCGGTTCAGAAAGGCCGGAGTGGAAGGAAGATCGAAGATGGAAGAAGGGGAGGGGAGAGGAAGAAAAATCGGCGTGACTCAGAAGGAGACGAATGAGTATACAGCAGTAAAAGATCGTTGGTAGAATGGTGGCTGACGGTGGCTTCTGGAACCGTGCAGGATGACTGGATGGGATCCACAAGGGCCAATCCCAGTTGAATTTTTCCTAATTATGCACGCTTTACCATCACGACCATTCGCTGGCATGAACGGCGAAGGAAGGGAGAAAAAAGGAAAAAGACTGGAAAGAGCCAACGCGCGATACACATTCTTCCGATCATCGCGCCTCTACTCTACTTATGTATACTTGGACAACTTTCGTTCCTCGCAGGACCTTCCAAAATATTCTCACCAGAAATCTTCCTCGCCTTATGTTCACTTTCGTTTCTTTCTTTGCTCATACCGTATCCTTCTTCTTCGTTTATACCTATCTTTTTTCCTACAAATTCAATAAGCATATATCATATTTAATGCACACCTTGATATGACAGGACTACCTTATTTTCTGTGTTCATCGCTTTCCCTTTTTCCATGTGCTGCTTTTTCATTGCTATTCTCGCGTGCTCGCATACCGATAGAACAACAGTACGGTCACTGGTTCGCAATGCTATCTCCGGACGTTGTTCGTCTGACCTGATTTTTACTACATGTCAAATTCCGGAGCTTTTTAAATTTTGGAAAACTTATAAAACACATTGCGCAATTCATTGGCACATGATGACGACTTCACTGTCACTAGGAATTCCGGGCGTAATTGTTTTCTTTGACGGTATAATAATGTAGCAAGTCCCGACATACCCTGACACGTGAGGTGGATCCACTGAGTGCTTTTGTGATTAGAGGGAAGTAGGTTGCAACCAGAATTTGATAAACGTAGCTTTCTATAAGGGATGAAATATCTTGGGCTTAGGATAAGTGAAATAGGAATCCAATTCAGTGATGAAGGAATCGAGGTAATTCTGTTCAACAATAGTTCGTTCGAATCCTTTTTGGGGACAACCAGGGTAGAATCGGACGCCTAAGGAGAGTTTTTTATTGAGAAGGAGTGAACCCTAATTTTTTTTTCATTGCAATTAATTAGCTCCCAAAAGTTCTTACAGCTTTTCATTATACAATATTTTGTTTTAATTTTTTTCGCATGTGGTATACCAAGTTTTTCGATGTTATTTATACGAATCAGTGTTAAGTTTAATTTCTTAATCATGCAGCTTGTCAGATAAAAAAGCCCTTTCCTAAGGCCTTAAATACGTAGATTCCTAGATATCCCTTCATAACACCCTTAAATCTCGAAAAAGCCTTCCATTTCGTTCCAACTCATCGTTCAACTTCTCACTGAGTCTCATTGTGGTGAACAGGCCAATCGAGCCCCCTCATCATTGTTCAATAGCATTAAGGCCATACAGTCATTTTTTTTACCCTAAAGTTATGACCTTTCAAAAGTTAGGCCAGTTTACAGTTTGGCAATATTGCAAACATTTTAAAGTAGAGTTGTGAAAAAAAAGACGAAAAACTGGGAAAAGCTCAGTTGAAAATACCTAATAAATCTAAAAAAAATTGACATTATTCAGCAATTGCTCATGTTGCCCAAAAAATTGCATATTTTTAGCACCATTTTTAACGGAGATATCACTGAATGTGTTTTGACTTTCCATAAGGTTACATGTTATTTGGCCCAAATTGTTATTGATTTTTCTCAGCAACTACGCTCCTAAACTGTCTACAAATTCAACTGATTTTTTTGTACGCTTCACTTTATAAGATGCAATCGGTTTAAAAGCGACGACATCATTTTCATTCTAATGCCTCAACTTCCTTAAATAACAAAGAGTGAACGATCAGGATATCACATCGCGGATCCTTCGATGAAAAACAATGCTCGATATTCTTCAATTAAAATTCAAGTTAAAACGATGGTGTGCTGGACGGAGAATGCAATGAGATAAAGGCAACTGCACGGGGCCGAAAGGCTTTTAAATATTCCAATTAGTCGCGAAATCGGCGAATGTCCGCCGTTTAAGTTTGTGAATAATCTCGTATGGCGCGCCACGCCCTTCCCCTGGTACAAGTGTTAATATTATTTATATCGATAATTAAAGGAAATCAAAGGCGCGCGCGCGCGCGATCGTGGTACGGGGGCACGCGCTTTTGCGGTCGTTCCGAAGCCTCCGGCGACCATAAAATATTTCTATTGGCTTTTTGATTGAGATTCGGAGAGTCCGAACGGGGGACCGCTTCGAGAGGTTCTCCCTCTCGGTTTACTGCGTGCATGTGCTATTTCAAATTTCTCCGAATCACCGCAGCATTCGTTTTTTGTTTCTGCGTCACTCTTCCGCATCATCATTCCATTTTCCTCAGAGCCTCCATACCGTAAATATCTGTGCATCTACGAGTGACGTCCACGCATAAAAAGCTTGAATAGAGAGAGCCATCGCCGAGTCCCTTTTTCCCTCTCTGAGAACCCGGTGGAGAGACGAAGCAAAAAAGTCGATTATCCGGTCATAGTCCTTAAAGGGCTGGTTAGGGGGAATGCCACTGTGATGAGACGAAAAATTCTGTTGTTTTTTTCACGCTTCCTCGCTGTAAGAGTGTTCGATATTATGTGAACATAAATTTTAAGTCGGTAATAAGTATCAATATTTAAATTGACAACAAATTTTGTCGTGTTTACCTCTGAACAATTGTTTTCGACCTTGTTCCAGGGTGAACTCGACGATTAATGAACCTTTTTTCTGTCGATTAATATTGCGATAGGTAAAATTGTACGTGGCTGCGTTACTGATTACTGTTTTTTAAAACTGAACCGTAAAAAATGGTCGGGAAATCGGAAAAACAATGAGATAAAAATTTCAAGACGCCATCACTTTTTTTCGGCAAAATGGAATTTTGCCCCGTCAACTACATTAAGTTCAAAAAATAATACACAATCGGAGTGCGTGCTACTTCCTTCAAGCTTATACAAACGATGAAAAGAGTGATAAAAATCGCGATCCAACTATGAAAAAGAAAGAATAACAAGACGCGTGTGATTTTTTAAAAAATAAAGTACCGTTTGTGAAAAAAGTGAGCAAAATAGATGTGAATTTTGAAAAACTGCAGATAAATTACCTGCTAAACATTTTAAAACTCTCATCCAGAAACTTTCCGTCGGCAGTGTACGTTCTTGCGATAATCTTACAGATGTTTTCCTCTCTGGTTATTCTCGGAGAAAATCTCAGATCCAGCCATTTGCCGATCGTACTTTCGTGTTGCTTGTACGATATGTTTAACCAGGCAATATATGTAGAAGGTTGTTCAATCGCAGCGCTGAGAGTGAGCCAAGAAATGCTTTGGTGTTGTATCGTACCGCGATTGTTGGCTCGTTCCAGAGAGATAGACTGAGAGAGACGGAACGCAAGGAGCGATGTGAACGGGTCAAAGAGAAGCAGGTTAAACTGAGATAGACTACGTTCAAAGTACTTTGGATTGATGATCTTCGGATGTTACATATCAACGGTGCTTATGCCTATAGCTTCTTAGTCTATGTCTATATCTAGTTGAAAACCACAACGGGCGGAACTATCCTTTACGTACAGAGGAATTAGAATCTGTTGCTGGCGCGTGCTTACATTTGCTAGTCTTTTCTTTCTCTTGCTCACAGCAATCATATCAGGGATGGTCTGATACGTTCAGCTGGATTTCTCACGGACGAATTCCATCTTCTACATGCATTCCAACTACTTTTGTTTTTCTTCTGAGTATCGTATCACAAAGTTGACATTCAAAGGTGACTGATTAGTCTTACTTTATAGTACAACTAACAGATCAACTTTGTGCTGGGTGCAGGAAGGGCATGCAAAAAATTGGTAAATCATAATAGTGGTAATAGGAAATTCGGAAATTCAAGAAAACGCGCGATAACTTTTTCTCACCAACGATTTTCCAAATGCAAGTATACACTGAGAAAAAATTGTTGATTCAATAAGCAATTGATGTTATTGGAAGAGTTTCATTCATTTAACTGCAATGTTTTCGGAGAGAATTAATCTGTTTGATCTAAAACTCTGTTGTTCGTTTAATCATATTTAACCTTGTGACGATCGTGCATTTCATTGGCGATCCGTAATGCCACATTTCGTTCTTCCAATGACTTTTTTTTTCAAGCGTACTCCACAGAGTTTGAATTTCACAAGGTTCAACAAATTTATTTATTGATTGGCTAATTGGATAAGGAATAAAAAAATATAGTAAGAGAATCCAAAGAATTACAAAGAAAATATCAATTCGTAGTTAGTAACATCGTTAACTTACATTGAAGCTGGATTATTATAAGTACACGCGGAGACAACGACCCTCACGGCGTAGTCTCTTCTACACACAATGCGCAGCTCGCATACAGCACGCCCCACGAACCTTTCGCATGCGCACTCATCGCTACATACAATACAAAATAGAATAATGCAATGAAACGATTTTGAATAAACCGTTCTTGACAAAAGGGACGGTGCTTGCGTCGATCGCGTTCTTCGATGGAGAAACCTCTTCCGACTCTATGCGGACCCTGACGGCAGTTAGTCGCGATTTACAACACCACGCGAGTAGCTTCACCGTGTAGTTTCAATGGACCCCAGGAATCAACCTGTGGCTAAGTTGGAACATTACTTGCTACAGGGATGACGAGTTTTTGAGTCAAGCATTTTGGTCGCGAAGATAAGAAAGATTTTGATTTATAAGGAGCCGAAACATGAATCTGCATCCACGCTAGGATGCATCATTTTAGATCGACTTGCTTTTTTTTTAACCATCGTGCCCGAAAGTTTTTACTTAATATTCGAAATTGATGCTGCCTTCCCCGCTCTTCTAAATGAATCTGGTTTTCCGGTTATCTTATGACGGTAAATCGCAAAATCTAATATGGAACGTCAAATTTTTTTTTCATTGAAACCTGAAAATTTTATTTTTTTTCAAATAATCGTTTTAGATCCTTATTTCAACATATCAGATGAATATATTCAATGAAGTTGACGGATCATATGCCAAAAAGTGGAAATTTTTTCAATTAGACAAGAAAATATTCATAAAATTGACTTAACTCTCTGTAACTCGGAAAGGGTTGAATGTACAGTCTCAGCTCAAGACTTTATGTGTAGCAAATTTCTTTATCTGCAAAGTTATCATTTGAATTTTTTCTGTATATTCAATAACTTGGACGTAACAACCGTTCGAGTAGAAATTTTCATGTAAAATTCACTTTTAGTAATGATGCCGAGAACAGTATTGAATTTTTTTTGTAGACTATAAAGTTTCCCACGAAAATCCATCCGCAAGATATTAGCAGAGCAAGAAAATTAGCAGAGCGCTGCCAATAATAGTGAGGACAACAATTTTTTCAATGCTAATCAAATAGGAAACTTTCGATTTCGATTCGCGACCGCTAAATATTGTTTCGCAACGGTACCCCTTTTCGCGAGGCTTCGTTTTTGGACATTAACTAAAGACCTTCGGGCACGATGGGTAAAAAAAACAAGTTGCTCTAAGTGACGCGCCCCAATACACACACATATGAGCCGATACAACAAATTTTGAAAGAGAATTTGTCGAAATGGGTTTTATCAGCTCTGATCACCCATCGAGTAAATAAGCACGAACGTGAGAAGACCAGGTCGTAATTCATACTATGTTTCGCTGTTTTCCTTTTTGCACATCAAATAGATACTTCTCTTCCGGTTAAATAGCAGCCCAGCAAAATCGAGCACGCTTCGAAAACTTACCGTTAGCCTCACGCTGAGAGAACGTTAGCCAAAAAATGCCAGAGCGTAGATAATTATGATGAAAAGTGTGCGATGAAGCATTCCATGCATATGTTTACGTTGAGTTTTACTGCACGATGGTAAAGCATACGAAAAGGGGCAGGGAAAGAAAGGCGAACGGGATTTCGCTTTGCTTCGTGGACCACGCGCCAACTTATGTTCTGGCCTCTAGAAGCCTTTTCGTTCTCTCGTTTTTATTTTCTCGGAATGAAAACGTAGTTGAAAGGCATCGAACAAGTTGCTGCATGGCGACTGCTCCATCTTGGACAGTTTCTTCTTTGTTTAGCTTCACTAGTCAGAGAATATGCTCGTACACATACGTACGTTACATACGGAAAAGGCGATTGAGCGATAAAAAGCGAAGAAAAACGCAGAAAAATACCCGCTGCGATAGAAGTATAACTCACTCTCTCTTATAACTCACTACTCTCGCCACAGCATACTGAGATGTGAGGTGAACGAAAAACCAGGGCTGACATGTTCACGTTCGACGAGAAGTCCACTTTATTGATCGTAAACGAAGAAAATCCCTGTCCTAGTCGAGTCCGGTGTACTGCCTTCTTCACCCCCCCTCGTGACTCCTGTGACATTGCTTAGTAACTTATAGAAGAAACGAAGCTTATACCGTGTCTTTTCAACATACTTTTTTTTATTATAAATGAAGCACTATTGAAAGTCTCACTGAAAAATGTCTATTATCAGATAAACTTTGTAAAGATTGATCGAAAGTCTCGTGATATTTATAACTGTGCTCATAACTATTCGATGATTACAGTATCATTTCGATTTTGTAAACTTCGCTTGATGCAATTCCTGCCATCGAATGTCGATCTCGATGTCGGTTCCAGTGTATTTTGAAAAGCACTCAATACGGTGTTGAAAAAGTTAATGCATTTTTTTGCACATGATAGCTTAAGGACTGGATTTACCTGACAAGATTTCTGGGTACGGGTTCAGCTCTCGAATCTTGGAAAATAGTCTCGAAAAACGGTCATGTAAGGAGGAACGTATTGGATTTGAAATAATGAGTTTGATATGATGAAAGCTGAATTTATTGTTTTGATAACGCAATTTGTTCAGGCACGTTCAGTTGAAGCGAAAAATTTGATTTTGCTACGTACCCTCGTAAATTCCTCATGAAAAAAGTCACCCCGACATTTTCTGTAAAACTGTGATTCAAGTTGTGCAGCACGAAGTTACCTCGCGCAGCAATGACATTTTAATAACCTCTCATTACTTCTCGTGCCTGCTTCTCCTGGGACGTTTTCTTGACAATGAGATCCAAAATTCTTCGCAAATTTTTCGCTCTCCAAGTGAAACTCGAACACGGATTCCCAGAACGTCCACGCACCCGGAGCACTGGTTGCCACGTACTCATGGACGAAAAGCGACTCAAAAAGTAACGTTTCACATCACTTATAACTTCAAACTATTTTCCTGACTGCATCGGTTAGGGAAAAGATGCGTTCGCTCGAGCCATCCGTGAACGATCGGCCACACAAATGTACACAATATTTCTATAGCATTATACCACTTGAGTTTGAGAGTATAAGTAAATAAAGGGCGAAGATTGCTGCTACGTTGTTTCTAGAGATGCGAGGCTAACATGGAATGGGCTGTCCTAATAAGAGAGTACTTTTCACATTCGATCTTCCTCCTCGTATCAAAAGCCTGTTATCAGACTCGCTCCTTAATAAGGGATGGGTAGCCAGTTGCCGATATCACGTAACGAGCAAATAGGAGCAGATACGCCATACGTATCTGATATATTAGTGCGATATATACCGGGCGGGTAAGAGGCCATGGATCAAAGATTAACGAAGAAATTTCTCTGACATGAATTGCGAACTCGATTCATAACTTTTCGATGTTATAATTGGTTCTTTGCAGACGCTGCCGCGTCTAAGCCAGAGTTTATAATCTCTGAAGGGAATTCGCGTTGCTCGTCTACAGAGTGATTTAGAAACGATGCAATCGATTCTTTCACTGAAAATATTTGTGAACGAATAATTTTCTGCAAACACTTTTAAGGGGCTCGCATCCGTACGAACTTTTATACGCGTGCGTGCGTTCAGACCGTTTTGGCTTACACTTATTGCCTCCCACACATACGATCCCAGCAATCCGTATCATCGGCACCGGCTGTTTTGCGAGTCAGGCAACATTAACACGTTCAGCACGATCCTATTTATAAACGTTTCGGCTGCAAACAAAGTCGATGATATTTAAATGCTTCAACATAGTCCCCTCCTCAGATGAGGCAGAACCGTTTGTATCGTTTTTACAGCAAAAACTTGATCCGAGAATGAGCACGAGTAGAGCGGCTCATACACAATGATCGTGATCACGAAATTGCCTACGAAGATTCGTTCCAATCTCATTTTTTTCCTTTGCATTTTTTATTCATGGGTCTTTCATTTTCGCTTTACTCTGATCGCAAAGCAACTGTTTTTTTTAGAACCGAGTCGTTTTTTCTGTCAACGTTTCACTTTGCCCAAAGATTTTATACAAAACAGTTAAAGAGATTAATCCTGGAATATTGGATTCCGAACAGTAAAAGTACAGTTCAGTAAAAATCATTCATAATGATGCAATGGAAACCTCATTTTGTACAGAATACTTGCAGAATAGTGTGAAAATAATAAACGATTCTGCCTGGGGCTTTTATTGCAGGCTTGCAGAAAACTTTCATATCGGAGTCGATGAAAGTACGATGGCACTCAAGTTCGTGGTTTTTTTTCGATTTTCTGTTGAACCGTTAATCAGATTGAACAAGAGAAGCAGCGACGAGGGCTCGATTCTGTCAGGTTTCTTATGCATCCGTCGCTATCTAGGTTTTTGAGTCTTCTCGCTTAGATTGTCTGATGCGAGGAATCAACGCTTTCATCATTATTCGCCATTTTCTTCGCCTCCTTCAGCCGGGCATTACAAATGGCGTGTGTTATGTGGAGAAAGACATGACGGATCGGTGCATTAGTGTACTGATTAGACCTTTCGAGCCTGCATTTTAAGTCTGATGCAGCTTCTTTCAATCCCATCGATATTTCGTTCTTTCTTCATTGAGTATTCACCTGGCGGTGATATTCAATCATTTGTATTACCCACATGAACATTAGCATAAATATTGACAAAAAAACTAAATAATTTCGGACAGTGAAGGTGTGGATGAGACCAGAAAAGGCCTAAATCTGTCATATCCCTTTAAATATTTGTTCCGATTGCAAAATCGACTTCTCAAAACATTGCACAAAAGAAATAAGAGATTTGATCTCAATTAAAGGAGCACTGCAAAAAATCCTGTCGTTGGTATCAAATATCTTGAAAATTTTTAAGAGATTCCAATTCGCCCAAATGAACAAGAGATGCTGACTCCAATGTGACACAAAATTCAGTCGAAATCTGACCAGAGTTCATCAAATTAATACACAGTATGGAAGCATTCGTAGTTGGATACGTTAAAACTTAGTGACTCCTAAAATATAATTTTTATTGAATGAACAATACCGTGGTTTTTTTTTCATGCTTTAAACTACGAGATTCTAGTTAGCTGCTAACGAGTCTGAATGAAACTCTACAATTTTATCATTTTTAAATATTGACGAAATAATTTTTAATAAAAGGTAAAACCATGATGCTTCTCTTATACATATTGGATGAAGACAAACGTAAAAACGTCTCAATCGAAAAACAAGAATGAATTTATCATACGGAAGCAAGAGAGAGAGAGAGAGAGAGAGAAAGAAAATGAATGAAAGCCCAAGGCCACGGGGCACTAGAATAGTAGAAAATCATAACAAAGTTTGATAAAAAAAAATTAAAAAATATAGCAAAAAATAACAAAATGACAGTGTACTGACAATAGTTCGTCGAAGTTGAAAGTAACATAAGATAACTTATAGTAAGGTAACATAAAGAAATAAAAAGAAATATATACTCCATTAGTTTTGAGACGCATAAAATTAAAAACAATAATAAGTTAAGATGTCTCGTGTCGAGAGAAAGAGAGAGAGAGAGAGAGAAATTGATAGATTTATTTCGCTATTGCCTTAGCTGCGTGCTTTGAGACAAAGGGTTAAAAAATACCGAAAATAAATAAACTAAATAATAAATTGGAAGAGGTATGGCCACGAGTGTAATCGTTCCGAAAAGAACAGTAAAGGTTTTTATATCACGTGTGTTGAGAACAACAGTGTTAAACGAAATTCACAGAGACCGTGACAGAAAGTCTAAAGGAGTGCTAATAACAGAGAAAGAAGGAGAGAGCCGGGGAAGAAGGGAGAGCGAGAGGAGCGAGAAAGAGAGACCTACGGTGATTGATCGCTTCCAATATAATGAGGGCCGATAATGACCGACAAGGGACAAGAGGTCTCGGCAGCATGGACGGCGAGTGATTGGTATGTTCGATAAGGGCCACGCTATGCGGCGCAACCATTCCTCACGATTCACACCGCCTCATCGAGACGTCTTCTTTCATCTTGCAGAAACGAAATAGTTCAAACAATTTCGTACACAAGCAATATCTGTGTTAATGACATCATTTCGCCGAATAAAAATGTCGAGGGTCAACGAAGTCGGAATTTCAATAGAATTTTAACTCCTGTAACATATACTTCGGTGTTTCATCCGATTCCCTTCCGCATATATCGCACAAGATATATGATACAGCAAAAGAGAAAAACTGAAAACAGAGCGAGACAGAGGACTTGCGAGTCTGCTACTAGCGAGCCTTTGAGGAATACGCTGGCAGCGCTCACCACGCTCGGATGATGTTGTCGCCCCTGGTGTCAGCATTATCTCGACATAGGAGGGCACTTACCGACCGATAACCATCCCCCTTTTTATCATTCCTGCTACATCCCCCCTTTCATTCCATCCCATCACTGCTTTCTTTCGCCTTCGCTTGTGCTATTGCCTGCTTACTACCGAATGCCATTCCGTGCGGGGAGGGAGAAAGGAAGAGAAAAAACGAGGGGGGAGAAAGAGATAACGGGGAAATTTCATTGAATTATTTCAATATGCCCAAACCGACTAGCACAATCAGTTCATATATTCACATGTTTTTTTAAACTTAGGAATCTTATGAAGAATAAATTTACGTAAATTTGATATTTATTGTAGGGTAACACTCCCCGAACGAGAGGCGCGACTCGACAAAAACCTGAACCTAACCCCATCTTTTAAATTCTCTTTCTGTTTTGCGAGCATCGGGGATGATTTATTATTGTAAATTTGTAAATGAGTCCGAGTCAAATGAAATCGATATTTTTGTAAAATTTATAAATTTTTGTGTTCTTTGATAATAATTCAAAAATCCGCGGTACGGATTGGAAGTTGTATTGCGACAAATTAATGTATAAACTCAACAACACTTTTCAATTTTCATTCTCAAACTAGGGGTTATCAAATATTTTTGAAATCTCTTCAAGTCGAGCGTATATCGCGTGATAAAAAAAATTGATTTTGATCACAACCGCGAACGAAACATAATTTCTGACATTCGGCGAGGGCGAATCTTTTCATAAATCTCAAACAAGCTTGTCGCATAAAATCGCTCAAAATTGTATAAACTCGAATTGTTGAATTTTCCAAACTCACGATTCCGCGTTCCCACGTTTCTCCCGTACCTGCTCCTTTTCATTGAGGTAGCTCGAACCGACGCGTGGCGACGTTCGGCCAGGTCGGCTACGTTACGATTATTATTGATTATGCCCTCGTTTTAGAAAATATGCATTGAAACAGGCTACAATGAAAAAAAGAACAGAGCCTTTTCATTATTTTATTTGACACGTTATTATGAGCTGCTCAAACTTTTAAGTCTAAAAGTAACATGAAACACCCATAAACGTCAAAAATATTCAGCTTATTACCGAAACGTTTATCGTATAATGTAACGATCCCAATCCAAGTCTTTCAGATACTTGGAAACAGTTTTATTCGAAAAAGTTCCATGCTCACTTCGAAGTACTATTATGACTATCACGTATTCGCTAAATTCAGTACATTTTTCAATTTCAATAGTCAAATTCGATGAAAAGTGGTAAAAGGTGGTTCCACAACGCGATGTAGACAGAATAATTTTTTTGACGAAATTTCCTGCGAGTATTACCGTCGTCTTTCGAGCTTGCCTTTCGTCAATCGTTCTTAGAGGTTTTCGGCAACATGCACGAACCGTTATTTATTAGTACATTAACAAACACACTCCCGCTACGTAGGATAGAACTTTCACCAGCAGATACGAATTTTTATGCGTAGTTAATACACCACACCTAGTCGATAATAACACGCATCCCGCATAATCGCTTGATTGACTCACAACTTTTATAGTTTTGAGAATTCGCTAAAACTGTTTCTTATACCAAAACCGATTAATAGATTCATCGTTATCGTCGTTAAGTGGACGTAGACAAGTCAAGCTTCGTTTTAGGTCTTGTTTAATGCGATGTTTTTACCTAGTAGGCAACTCTGCGACATTCGTCGTTCTCGCCAACAGTCTCACCTCGTAACCCGGCCTGCTGACTTTTTTAACAATGATTATATGACTTTGTCTTGTTAAATAACGAGTCAAAACATGTAAACATCAGTTTAAAAGCGTCCATCTGGTTTGCAGCTTCGAAAAATGTCATGATAATAGCAAAAGTATGAATCATCATTTAGGTTTATGGTGACTCGTATCTTTAATCTCTTTTTCGCATTTTATCTCGAAAAAATGTATTCTGTAGTGGTAAGTATAGCGGGGAAATCGCTTGGTTCAATTAGCCGTAAAACTTCAGTGGCGGCTCGCCTCATCGACGAAGACGCGATAACGGAAATGTACTTTTTATGCGTTTTCATCGGCTGTTTCTGTCAGTTTGTTGATCCTTCTTCCGGAAACTGTTCAACTTCTTATGGTTCGAAGGCTATGAAAATGTATTGATCTCACATTTACTGCAAATATTCAGTCTCAATGAAGGAGATTAATCGTTTCGTGTGTTATGCGTGCACAAACTTTAATATGAAATGGTTGAAATACAACGAAAATCAGGCTGAGAACAGATTTGTGTAATTCCAGTTATATTCTTCGTACGATGAACAAATATATAATAAATAATGTAAAATGTATCATGGGTATGAAGAAGCAATGATTAATGAATTACGCTTTCATGAAAAATTTCGCAACCTTCGTAATCGATATCAAAGTTTTCAGGAAATACCGGTTTTCGATCGTTTCGTGTTGAGTGGTCGTGTGCGAGACCGAGCAAGGGGAGAGTCGAAGACAGAGATGGAGATTGCGCTTCGTGTTGCTGAAATTCTGCGTCGATCGTCTTGAAATGTCAGTAGTAATAAGCCGAAGGAGTTACATTGCTTTCGATAAAAAAATCGACAACGTTTATTCCTTGCAATATGTTTGAACAATTCTGGTCGGAAAATAATCTTGTATGTGGAGAAAAAGAGACGAATGTAGCAAAGATTCAAAGACAATTGACGTATGCATATGAGGTATGCGCATCTAACCGTGTTATTTCCGGACTGGCTCTCTATAATTGATGCGCCAATAAACTCCTAGAAAGAAAATAAGAATAAAAAAGAGACCCACTGCCTTCTGGACAGCGCAAGCATACCAATCTTTATTTTATACCATTTATTAACTTATTGTATGTTCATCTCGTAAGTTATTTCAATTTGTCCTTTTTCCTCGGTAGAGTAGCTTCGTAGCGTGATACAACATCGAGTAATAGGTCATTGCACGACATCCACGGTACGTTGGAAGATCTATTACGTTCAAACGTAGCGGAAACCGGGCGGGATGAAGTACTGGGGAAATTCTATATTTTTATTCGTTTTTTTCATCCGTGTCTATTCGTTTTTTTTTCCATCGTCAACCAATGCGTGTTCCATTGATTCTAACGTGGAGAAACGTTTTTTTTATTAACCAAGGGCATCAACTGCTCACACGTACTTTCAAAGTTTCATACTATTTTTTGTTGGGATTTGACCCAGGGCTCGAACCAGAATGAACCTACAACGAGATGAAACAGTTAGTCAAAACGCATCGAGAGAAAGAAAAAAAATTTAGGGAGAGGGAAAAATGATACGAGCAAATCATTGGAAAAACTCAGCTTCGACTGAACAATAAAGCATAAACGCAGCACAATTGATTGTGAGTCCGTCACGAGATCAGTTTGGAGAAAAAGAGTTTAAAAGCTTCAAAAACGTTTAAAGCTGAAGAAAAATTAGTGAGAAAAAATTTCAATAGCGAAATTACATAATTCGAATCAGCGCGGAAGTGAACTTATTGTTTTCGAAAAGATGTTTTCATGTTGTGCATGGGCAATAGGGGAAAAAAATGTCAAAGAATTTATGAAATTCTGTTTTTCGAAAAAATTCTCCCCTCGAAGTATCTTTTACTCTTTCATAAATTTTCGAAACTTCCACTACATTTTATTTGCACCGGAATATTTATTTATTATTAACGCCCTTTTGGATTTTTACATAAATTACATTTAAGTCGACACAGTCTTCGTGCACATGAAAATTTGGATGAACTGCAATGTTCGAACCAAAGTTTGTGAATGTGCTTATCGAAAGTGCTACGAAAGTTCGCATTTGAATATTGTGCAAATAATTGCAGACGATTTTGTAAAAACGCTGGAAACACGATGTTCACTGTAAGAAGAAAATGACTAGAAAACACGGTCGCTATCGCCTGGGGAGGTTCGTACGATTCATTTATGTTTAGATAACATCAAAGTCGCTTTCACATACAGCGGTTTGCCTTATACAGGAGTTTTTGAGGTAACGCATTTTCTTCACTTTCCCGTTTCCATGCGCGCGAGATCGCACTCGCATCTGTCAAATTAGCTCCTGGTCTGGTGGCTCTCTTGGGATCACTTGTTGTATGAACGCGATCTGCGGTGGGCAATGTTCAGCGTTGGCTTTCTCGTCTACTCAATGAATTATTTTGGCCGCGTTTACCTCAAATGGTCTCTTGCTCGGAAGCCGGATCGGATTTTCAGCTAGAACGCGAGACCCACATTTGTGTAAAAACGTGTTTTTCAATGTATATCCTAACGTAGCTCGTGATTTGTTTTGCCAATATTACGAGAGAATACAATGGTTGACGCTTGGCTCCGACAGATACGCGGTGCTGATCGTATTTACAACTTGAAAAGGCCAAAAAGGTTCAATTGAGTATTCCGTTTATGTATGATTATTATTTCGTAATTGTATACATCAAGATTTACGTAATATTCCATGTGATGCATTTCACACGAGATCGAGTGTGATTTGCACACCCGGTATGGGAAAGTGAGAATCGTTGAGCAATCATCGACTTCGTGCACGCTATACGTCAATTGAAAATCGTACTTTCATATACCAGGCATCGCAGAAAAATATTTTTTGTTAAGAAGTTTACCTTTTACCTCAAAGATCGGTCATGTGGTATGACCAAGTGCACGGGGTGCCAAACGCCGATTCGTACGTTCAAAATTTCAGTTCTTGCGAAACCCGCACGAGTATTGCCCAGAGCCACTCCTCCTTAATGCGCTACTGTATGGCAGTTGCACGAGGTCCGGATAAAATTGTGGAAACCCCGGCCGATGCAGGCGATTATATGGGGCCAACAGGAGCTTCGTATGAGGAAAACTGCATCCTGCTTGCAGTGATTAATGCGTGAACCAGCACATGGTTAAACAGTCACCCAACCGAGAGTTGTCCTGGCCTCGGGCCGCCAAAAGTAGGAGATTTCGAAAACCATACACAAAGTAATGTCCGTCGGATACTCGGTCAATGTTCACTAACACTCATTTAATAAAACTACTAATCGAGCTCACATAGTCGCGATCATAGCTCGACGACAAATAATATTTGGGAGAAATCAAACCATGATAAAATATAGTAGAAAGTATATATTTGCGCAGGACACGGAACGTGACACTGACATGGAAATAACTCAACCGAATGAGAATCGTAAAAATAAATATGTGATTTATTCGACGTGGAATGACCTTTATTGAATGGAATGAATATAGTTTGTATTTGGACTAAAATTCAGTCAATTTTTTAAATTCTCGTTCTCCTTACTCAAACTATACCCAAATGATATTTCTTCGCGTTTATTAATCGGTACGATTAATATAAACCCAATCGGATACGCGATATACTGCGAAAGAGTTGCGTGCTTCAACTAATAAGAACCAACGGATATACTTACTATCTCTGTGTCTATCCTCCTCTCTCTCGCTCTCTCTCTCTCACTCTTTCTCTCTCCTCTCTTTGCTAAAAAAGAGCCCGGACAGTGAATGATAATGAATATCATCGAATAGAGTGAATAGGTTCAAGAAAAAATGAAGTCAAAGTAAAAAACTGATATTAAAAAGACACAACCATTGGGGGAAAAAAGGAGTGCAAAATGTATTTCAATAGTATTTTTCTACACAGAGGAAACGAGGCCAAAAATTCTAGAAAAATTCTAGGAATATAGTATCTCGGGGACAGTATACACGTACTGGATTGCAGCAATAATTCGAAGAGCAGTAATAAGAATTGCTGTATCCACCACAGTAAAAAGACCAATATCCATACCTTTTATTAAAAAAACTCAAGAGTGTTTTTCTCTGTAAGCATTGTCAAAAATGTTTTCAGTCATTTGAAATGTTTATATTGTTAAGTATGCTCGGGCAACCCTGAAAAAAAATTATATGTATGGTAAAATGTTTCACGTACTCGGTGTATATTCGTGTATTTATCATGGAATTTACTATGCTGACAGTCAAAATTTGTGAATTGAATATGATGAATTTTTATGAGTATATCGAAGAATTGTAGAACATCTCGTCCACAATTTCGTGCTAGTTTACAATTTGAGCGAAGTTTTACAGGTTTCTGGTTTTTGGTTTGCCACATTAATCTCACTGCCGTTTCCCGTCAGCGTATATAGAAGATTTTTTCATTTGAGATTTATTTATATTTACGTATTAAAAGAGTAGTTTTGAGGAGAGGCCAAACTCGAAACTCAGTTTTCAAGTAGCCAATATTTCTTGTCCCATTTCTTCAAAAAAAACCGTTCATAAGATTGTTCTTTTTACAAACTAATGATATGCGTAAAAAAAGCGGTTTGGCAAAGAAAATATAGCATTTTTCAAGAACATCTTCGGTTATATCCGGAGTAGGTGAAAACTTTTTCAACAATGATCTTTTAGACGAGTCTGAATAGTCTCGAGACTCGCAGTGTCAAAGGCATTTCAGTCTGTTCGCCTGCGAATCTAAAGGGGCGACACGAGTTTTAACGTCGAGGAGGAATGGTGAGGTGAACTCTCGATTGTTTGAGAAAGAAATAAAGAGGAGTCGCGCGGAGAAGGGGAAGGGTAAGACGATGACAACGAACCAGCCGGAGATCGATCTGCATGTGGGCGGTTGCCGAATAAACCTGAGGAAAGGAAAAGGGTGCACGAAGGCAAGAGACGAGCTGTGTACCGACCAAGGGGAGGGGCCAAACATACACGTGCTGCGTGCGCGCGTGCAAGAGAGCACATCAGAGAGCGCCGGAGGTCGAAGGACTGTGCCATATAGAGGTTGCTCTCGTCGTTTTTCGGTTTTTTCTCGTACTTTTTTTACTCGGCAACTCGGCAAACACGAGAGCGATCTTTGAGAAGAGACCCGTAGAATCTCGAATTTCATCCTATATCTCAAAAAACAAAAAAGGTACACGTGTGGCTGTCTTGCGATGTCAATTGAAACCGCTTCAGGTACGTTTATTTCCCCGCATTCCTTCGGGCTCAGCTTCTTACATACTATAAGGAAATGTACAGGGGATTTCACATCATTTCGACGTCCCTAAATCCTTAACATGTTTGGCTTTGTTTCCTCATATGAGATATAAGTACGAAAATTCATTTTGGAACGTTCTTTGGGCCAATTCTCTCGTATTTGAAGCTGACTTTTTTCCAAATTTTCACTTCTCCGCGTTCTCTTAACTCTCCACGTCCGGGCACTGGCAACTGAGTACCTTCCCCCTTCCCCTTCGCGATAAAAAAGTTGATAAAACTTGACAGCTTTTGTTTCAAATACTTTTTCATAGTTTGAAAAATGTATTTTCCAGTTTTTCCAGTCAATTAAGAAATTTCGCAAGTTTCAAATCAGCCGTATTCGTTGCAAGACTCGTGTACAACTTCGTCCCCACGTCGTCCATCAGAAAAGCGCTGGAGAAATAAAAATGTCACTTATTGCGGAATTCGAAAACTTCGGAATGAAAAAATCTTCGCGTTTCCTCATTGCTTTCGTAGTGGCCCTAAAAGTAGTCGCAGAAATAGAGCGATTCGGAGCTCTGAAAATAACTAATGAAGTGAAACGCCCCATACACAACCGAATATTTACCGTAGGCAAATATTCTTCAGGAACGTCCTCGTGCGTTTCCCCAAGCATGGTGACAACGAGACAAACGGTCGCCGTTACCGAGCGAAATCGTGAGAAAAAGCAGGAAGAAGAAAAGAGAGAAAAAACGAAAGCACCCTTCGCTTATTGCCTACACATGTGTGAAACAGCAAAAGTCTGAAAGTCAAAGGCACCGGAAAAAAAAGGGGCGAGAATCTCGAGAAAAAGAGAGACAGAGAGGAATCGCTAAAACGAATGGGAATGCATACGTCGCGGCGATAGCTTGACAAATATATATTGAACTATTTTAATGAGAAGTGGCTGCCATATCTCATCGCAATTACGAAGAGAGAAGAGGCGCAGGAAAAGAACCCTAAAGCGAAAGTCCGACCAAATGGTCAAACCGGCTGTGCTTGTACTGTACCGAAATTTGATATATTGTATGGAGTGGTTTAAGAAAACTTGTAATTTCCTGCGGACTGCCACGGAAAATTTTAGTACACTATGAAAAATTATTTCTGCTGAATTTGGGTCCTCCAAACATTTTTTTTAGACAATTCTCAAGTGGCCTCTGCTGCTGTTCTTTTTCTCCCCAGATTGAAAATAGTCAATTTTTATAATATTTTGTTATAAACATTCTTCCGTCAGTCATAGTCTGCGTGTTCACGTTTTCGCTGTATCAACTGTCAGTTTGCAGGGATATATTCAAAACGCTTTAGCACTCGGGCCGTCTTGTTTGTGTAGTCCGTAAAAACGTTGTCATTTTACGCAACGTGAGTGAATGCACCATGTTCGAAGTCACCACAGCAGAGTAATCTGGTACTAAAAAACTCTGTTTCGCTCGATTACTAATAAATCATTGTACCGACTGCTTAAAATTAAATGATTTCTTTCGTTGAATCTGTACATTTAATTGGACACGTTCCGAAAAATCTTGACGATTTTTGTCGCAGAGAGTAAGCAGGCAAGGATGAATGTTTCTCGAGTTGCATCCTGTCAAAATTCTGAAAAGTTGCTACGATGCAGCCTTTCTCAAATACTGTAAGGATACCGAATTTGAAATCGATTATTATTTTACTGGGTGTATGCGAAAAACTACTGCAATACTTCAGAACATTACTGGAAGTTTTTACACTTTTTACACCACTTCATACATTTTTTTTTGGATTCTCACTTGTTCACGCTTTTTTACCATCTCCTCCGTATAATTGGTTTTTCAACTCTTGTACCAGTTTGCTACTCTCTTCCCAAAGGTGGCGAAAGTATCGGCGGGAAGGTCGTTCGCCCGATCGCCAGTAAATCATCCTTCACCGACTGTAGTTTTATCGTCTTGTATGTTTCTTGCCGTCTCTTTTTTCCTCCCTTCCGCTCCGTCTAACTGTTTTTCTCATTGTCTGTTGTTACTCAACTCTCACTTCGTCCTTCCTGCATCATTTGTGTGTCAAATCCTCGGGTGCCGCTGCGTAATGTCATTTTTTTGAAGCTCGAGTCTCGTGTTTTCAAAGATATTTCATTACCATTATTTTCATTTCTTTCTCAGGTGATCGTTAATAGCCATTATGCAAAAATTCCAGAGATAATCTGCAAATTTCTCGTATTCATCAATCAAATCGTGTACATCCTGCTCTAATCTTCATCGGTCGAAGAAAATTTTCCTTCCTCCTCATTCTTTTTACTTTTATCTTCATTTTCGTTTTCGGCTAAAATTACGAGGAGGCAATGAAAATGCCTTTTTATTCAACAACAAGATTCAATACTCATGAGGCATTCTACACCATTTCAATTAGCCTGTGACCCGGGGCTATTTTTGATGCTCCCCAATTTTTTTGTACGGATCTGGAACTGCGAGTGAACTAATTATATAAACGGACGAATATTTATAATTCCGGATTTCATTTTGAAAGGTGCCTTGCGTTTTTAAAAGGTATACTGTCAGTCTGAGAACAGCACTTAGCAAGGGCATCATATCAGAAAACGACGGAAAAAAAGACATGAAAATACCGATGAAGTTTATTTTACCACCGATGCCTTTTTTGCCACCAGTGAACAACAAACCCAGTCGAACTTTCAGCCCATGGCAACTGTTGCTTGACCGGGAGTTGCATTTATCAAAACCGACCTTGGCCTAAAACGAAGCTTCGTTGCATGAACTTAGTAATCATTTTGGTTTGCGATCAACAATTGTCCCTCAGTAAATTCAATGATCGGTGACTCGTTAACTCACCGTGGGGGTGACACTGGGTCAACACTGAATCGTTCGCAACATTTTTTTAAGGATCGAACGTTTATAGTAGATATGAAATATCATTTTGGCCACTGAAATGTTGTCCACGAATTACAAAACTCGTTGTTTTCGGTGGTTTATATTTTTCAAAAAAATCCATAAATATTTTCATTATTTTACAATTGTTTGTTTATTCTAGGTTCAAGCTACCGATCCGGATTGTGGAGTCAACTCAATGGTCAACTACACTGTGGTAGCTGGAAAGATCGGGAGTGAACAATTGTTTGTGCGCAGCGATACGGGTGAAATATGCGTTAAATCAACTCTGGATCGAGAAATCGCTCCCTACCTCGAATTGTCGGTCATTGCAACAGATAGAGGTTAGTATATTTTAACATTGATCGTGATCGCTAATTAACTTGCAAAATTAATGGGCAAACTCCGTATTTATCAAAATTTGCGAATGGAAAGATACATAGGACATCATACGAAAAATACATTATAAATTTTATTATTCCAATATAATGAATTGAAAATTTACGTGAATCTTCTTGAATAGCTCTTAATTATGGGTGAAAAATTTGAAAAGGCTTCACCGTCTAGTAATCGAGATATTCATTGTCGAAAATGACATGGTTAAACATGGGCTCTTATGGAAGCTTTCAAAAAATTGCAAACTTCAACAATAAATATCTCAATTACACGACGGTGAATCATCGGCATATCCCGCCAGAAGTTTAATACTGTCTTAAGCTTTCTGTTTTAAAAATTTTTATGTGCAAAGTTGGAAAATAGTTTTAACATAAGATACGCTTCAACCTCCTTAACATTGGCATCGTCCATTCTCGAATATCCGTTCGAAAAGTGAGCGGCTCTCGAATTTTTCGGAGCATTTCCACCCGAATTTTAATAATCGCAGATTTTAGATTTTTTGTTCAAATTTTTCGAAAATAAAGTTTTTTATGTTTTTCCAAAACTGTTATGAAAATCCCAAAAAAAAGGCAGAGTGTCTTCTTCAATGATACGAAAAAAACGAATGAGATTGTATGAATGGAGAAAATAAAGGAAACTTGTTCACGTCTATAAAAATATTCAACAGTTTTGATCTTCGCATGAAGAATTCTGATCGTTGGGTCTCGTTCCCGTTTTCCATTTTCATCGAACCCCCATGCATGAAAAGTATCGCCTGGGAAAGCTCGTCAACAATCCCCAACACGTTTACACACTAGCGAACAATGCTTTAGGTGCGAGCACACGCCGCGCGAACTCAGAGAATCGTCTAGGTGTTGGCTCGTGCGAGAAAAGAGGCTCCTTCTTTTTCTTTTAAGGAGAAAATAAAGGTTCTGACAAGAGAAACAAAAACGGCAATACACAAGAGGAGACTAGCGCGAAAGAGAATGCATAGGACTATCGCACTCTTGAGATCTAGTAGGCTCTGTAATGGCCTGTATGATTTATGTTCAAAAAGAAAAAAATGGATGTATATGTGCATACATATATATACATCATGCGTCCATGTACAAATATATATACATGTGCGCGCGTTACGTACATTCCGTGGTCATTTTCAACGGGTGCGAGCTTCAACCGTGCCCTTATAGAAAGCACTATAAATCACACTTATTTCCAGGGCATCAAAATCGGGAAGGTTAACGATTATTATCATGAGCGTTGTAATATTTTGATTTTAGTAGGAAACAAAATATATTTTCAAGATTTCTGCTATTTTGGTAGGCATTTACCACTTTTATAAGAACGCCGCTCTCTGCACAAACGTCAACGCACAACGACATTGGCGAGCAATAATTAGCAAGTTAAATATCATTTCTATTATAAGATAACCGGAAATACGCGAAAGTTGTTTAGCTCAAGAGTTCATTTGTACTGTTAATTGGTGATGGGCAGCAGACGGTGCGCGACAGCAAATTATTTTTTGCTAGTAATCGTATAAAATTATATTTGTCAATAATAAAATTTACTATGGAACACTATCTTGTTGTTTTCGAATCAGTCAATTTGCGTCGAAAATCGGGTTTTTTATATTTTTAAATAAATGTGCTGTCTCTCGCTTTAGCACAGTGGAACAAACGAAAGCGAGAGGGAACGGAGCTTCGCATGCACGTTCTCTCACTTAGCGTTACGCAAGGAGAGGAGGTAGCGACGTTTCGTAGACTGGGTAACGCGAAGTAGAGAAATGTCCTTTATTATCGAAAGTACGCACGTCCCGTTGCTTATCCGCGTGGTGATTTACAATCTGGCCTCAAGAAAGTAAAGTATCCCGAAATCTTTAGCTGACTTTCGTTAAATCATCATATCTCGCGGTCGGCTGAACAGATTTACTTGCAACAAAGATCAATTGAAAGAAAAAACATGGTCACTGGTTTTCAGATTTTTTACAGCAACGGTTTTCTCGTCAGAGTGGGTTGGGAAAACGCTATGACGTAAAGTCGAAATATTCGCGTGTAAAAAAGCGCTTTCGATACTTGGCGTTATCTCAAAAAGGAGGCTCTCTCCGTCTCACGGAGAAGAAGAAAGAATACTACGAGAGACAATTTTATTTTTTGCCCTCGTGACACGCGCTGCCGAGAACTATAAATTTAAAGTGTGCACCAGCAGTAATTTGTGTGATTTATGGAAAATTAATAAACCTTTAGGAATATGCCAACCCTCGGTGGTGTCGCATGAGCGTATGCTTGTGTGTGTGTACACACACATGAGCCATGCGAAAGAGTACATAAATCGATATGTACACAATATATTTTGTGATAGCGGTAGAAAGGGAGGACGGATAGAAAGAAAAGAAAAAAGGAAGAACAACATTTCAAGGTGCATTCTACTGGGTGGATTGCAAAAAATTATCTCTCACGAAGTATGGGTTCCAATGACACACATATGCCTATAAATCTCGTCGCTTGAGGGTTTCTTCGCTGAATGAAAGACAGCGAATGAGAGAGCATACGGACTCCGTATAGAATTCGTTCGTTCGCCGGATTTTCTCATACAGCCTTTTCGCTAATAAATCTTCAAGGCGATAAGAAAAAATAAAAATAATGTCCATTTGTTAAAATGAATCGAGGGGGAAAAATTTTTGAAAAATTGAATTATCCCTGTACACGGGAACCCTTGAGAGCACAGTGTCTTATCAAAGCCCACTTTCTTTTCTTGTTGTGCAAAAAAAATGAGGGCGTACCTATTTCATCGATTAAAATCGATCACTGGTTTGTAATTTGAGGGGGTACAGAAGGAGATAAAAAACAAAAGTACAACTCATCGCCCCGCTTCTATCGACTTTGGTCTTGAACTTCTTTCCTCTTAAAATCGTAATGCCAACGCAATATCCCCGTCATTAATCTCAGCTTTAATGTTAAGATAGACGTGTTAAAAGGTGAAGAGTTTCTTTGAATATTGGATAAAAATGTTCAGATTGGAGTTGTCAATGAGGGTGGATCACGAAATCAAAGTAATCAGAATTTGATCAAATTTCGTGATAACATTCTTTGGCATCAAGTATACAAATACTATTTTTTTCAAATTCTTTTACCACACGGTTATCGCATAATTGAGCGTTAAATCGAAGCTCTTATGCATGAGATGTAGATAAACTCTATGCTTATACACGTGAACTTTAGTGTTCAATTACTCGAGAGCTATGTGGTAAAAAAATCTCAAAAATTTATGTAGTCTTATATATTTTTAAAGAATACATTTACCAAATTTTATGAAATTCTTATCATTATGAAATTCTTTGATAAATATTTTCAACATGGTTTCGCATGGCAACATTGTATCGTCGCGATCCACCCTCCTTAATTATATCTGATGCAACGCTAATTCATTCAGTATTATCTGTTCAGTGTTACCTTGTTAATTTTGAGCTGTACAGGATCGATTGGAGATTTCGACATTCAGTTGGCTGTAATTTAGCTAAATTTTTTCCACTCTGAAAAAATTCACAAATTATCGTTATTCATTACACGAAAAAGTAAAATTTTGTATTATTTTCACTTTTGAACTGTATTTACTTGTTTATTTCAGGTGGTCTGAGTGCGATTGCCATAGTCCGGATAAAGATAACGGACGTAAATGACAATAGTCCGATTTTCGAGCCGTTATATTACAACGTAACGCTAAGAAGCGATTCGCCGATTAATGAAGCGATTGTGAGGTTGAGAGCGACCGATCTCGACGACGGCTTGTTCGGACAGGTTGCTTACCGGATATCCAGTGGCAACGAGGCAGGTATATTCCGAATAGACAAGAGTACCGGCGAGATTCACGTTGCACGACCGAGTCTTCTGTCTAGATCGTCTCTCTATCAGTTAAACGTGACGGGGACTGATGCCGCGGGCCTCAAGAGCACTCACGATGCTCTTCTAAGGATAAACACCATAAAAAGTACAAATCAACGCAGGCTACCGAGCTGTGAGAGATACAGATATGTTCTGACGGTCAAGGAAAATTCAATTGCCAACAGTGTCATCGGTACGATCAAAGAATTTTCTGGAGCAACTGACCCTGGTGAGTTTTCAGTACAGTTTTCTCCTTTCACCATTACAGTATTCAAATTTATCATTAATTAAGTATTGTCCGTTAACTGTTAGAAACTGAAGCTCAGTTCAGAAAAGTAAAACATAGAACACGATCAAACAGAAACATGGATGATAAATGATTTCTAGATCCCTAAGATATTAAATATAATTTTCGAAAATTTTTAAAATTTTTATCAATCGTGATTTTTTTGCAACTACATTTTTTTGGTTTTGATCGATTTTCATGTATTATTGGTGTTCTACTACATTTCTACTTATCGGATATCTCGTCTTCACGGCTAATTCATTGTTAGGGTGCAGGAACGACGCGCATTGAGTAACTCAGGCTACGACTGTGTGGGTTCAACAAAAAGATAATAAAAAAAGAACGGAAACCGTCGAAACGGATTGGTCAAGCAGGGGAAGAGAAGTAGTACAGCGTTTTTGTGCGCTGATGGGGTTCTTTATCGAATAATATTCCACGGGATAGAAAACATATTCCACGCGCGTGCTACCACGTTAGCATAACCGCGTCACGACACCTAACACACAAGGGAGAAAAAAGATGTGAAGATGTAAAATAAGGGAGAAAAATGATGTTAAGAGAATGTTGAGTATATGCATGTCTGGGAATTCCATGCCCGCTCGTTTCTTTTTTTTCTTCATTAAAAAAAAAATAATTTCAGAGAAATACGGAGCAAAGTGGCCAGCACTCACTAAACTCTGAATTCTGGGGCAAAGTGACTCAGAAGAAGATTCTTTGTTTTTCGAGAAGCTCGTAGCTGTCTGAAACCGAGAGGGTGTATGACCACATTTTTGTGCAGGATAAAAATGTTAATTCGAAAAAAAATTTACAAGTTTAGTGCAATTTTACTTACGTCTGTTGAATTTTGAACACAAATCACTGGCCAAGAATTATTTTTGAGGCAATTGTGCTGGAGAAAAAAATGTTAAAGATGGGTGAAAATCACTTGGAAAAATTCAAAATGAAACAAAAGCGTGCGAAATGAGCTTGCATCGCGGTGAACGTACCTTTCACATTCGGCCATTGCGAGTTGTCATACGGTGACAGATATCCGGTTAGATCGATGACAAATGAAGATATGCATCGGTTGCATCGACATTCGGTTGCATCTCACCGAGTACGAAAAAATCATTTAGTGTCAATCTACTTTTTATTCGCTGGTATTGAAAAGAGATTTTAAGGTTATTCTGTTTTATTTTTTAAAATCAAGAATTATTCGTGCGTCTATGAAAAAGACTGAAACCAACGTTTCGCGCAACTGATTTTCGGTTTTGGAATCATTTTATGACAGAATAACGTCGATACTTGATAGTACTCACGTCGATTTGAACGGAAAAAATTAGTAAATCAAGAGGTGCTTTTCTAGGTCTTTCAATGGCCGATACTTATGCTCCAAACGAATGATTCTTTTTCTGTAAAATTTCCTCAAGAGCTTTTACTAGAACAATGTGGACGAGTTCATTATTTTAGTTAAGATAGATGTTGGTTATTAGCTCTTCAAGTATTTTTTTCCATTCATCATCCCTTTTCTAGATAAGTTATGGATAGATGTGATATCGAAAGAGGTGTCTTTTTTGCGTATTATTTTTCACCAAAGTCTTAAGCCAATTCCCCGAGTTCTAAAAAGAAAAAAAGTCGAAGATGGAATCGAATTCATAAAACGGACTTTTCTTGTTTACAAGCCGCAATTTACAAAGAAAGAATGAAATTGGTGTTTCATGTGGCTATTATTATTGGCCGAAAAGTTAAAACTATTTGAGCAAAATTTGAGAAAAATGAAATATTGTCAAGCGGCTTGATGTTAAAATATCTGAAAAATGTTGAAACTTTCTCAGGAGTTGTACAAAGGTGAAAAAATTGGGTCAACAGCAAAAACGATCGGGTTCATAAATGTTTGTGTTATTTGAGTCACGTATATAAAACTCGCGTAACATTTGTAGATTTGCCAAATGCGTGCGCAGAGCCACGTGCAATTTTTCGCAATTTTTTAATACCAGTCTGTGGATATACGAAGAAAGAAAAGAAAAGTAGATGAAAGAATGTGTAATGAAGCTTTCTGGGAACGCACCGTTTCGCAGCATCCTCGTCCTGTTCACTCATCAGTCGAAACCCGGATAACGAAGCCCAAAGCTTCGTGCTCGAAAAAAAATGGAAGCAACAATTATGTGGGAAGCAGTTGGTGATAAGTTGATCTAAAAGGAATTTTCGAGTGGTTTGAGAAGAATGCATATGAGGGTATGGAGACTGAGAGAGACTGCAATGGGAGAATGAAAGAAAAGACGGAGAGAAAAAAGAGCGAAGAGAAGTATACCGCCACGTATATCCGTGTTTCCACACTGGTGGTACATCCGATGTAAGATACGGTGCGTCACGACCTCAGAGCCGTGCTATATATGTTTTACCTTCTACCTTCTGCAACGGAGAGTGCGATCCCCCGTACTGTGTGCAAAGTGCACTTGAACGTGTACCTATACGGTTCTTTTCTTTCCCGTATATTTATATGGATACACTCACGTATAAGTTTGCCCGGCGAGCAAGAAGCTCCTATACCTACAATATAATACAGAGAAAAATAAAGAGAGGAAGAATACTGGGCACGAACGGTAGTTTACACGCCGACTGGGAGATGTCTGATCCCTATGCGCTTTTACCCCTTTGCCCACCGCTCCCTTATATGTACTTAATCTCCTATTGTATGGAACGTTTACACTATGGATGTACATACACGTGTGTGCAAGTGTCTGTGTTTATATTTATTCAGCACACGTGAATATCAATGCATATCTTTTCTCCTCAATCCACACGATTCCCTTGTTCGTATCATCCCCCTGGAAAGTTGTTTCAATTCAAAATTCTTCCGAAAAACACCAAATTCTCAAACAATGTTGTGTAAGAACGATTTGCTCTCGGAGGGAACGATAACTGAAAGTAATTAAGGTTATACGACCCCTCCGTGCTGATCGAAGGCGTGTCGAATTTCCAAAACACAATCGAGTCAAGTTTAATGCACTGCTCAATTCTGCACGGCTATTCAAGTCTGTCAAGAGTGGCAACACAGTGAACGTCAATCAAGAATGGACCAATATATAGTGCGAATCAATGAACTCTTTTTTTACTTCGTTACGTTCAATTTTATCTGCGAATAGATTAAAGTCGTAATTACGACACGCAGGGGGAACTCGCGCAGGCATATAGTAGAAGACATCGAGGCTTTTCTTTTCTTTCTATGATGTAGATATAAATACCTCACATACTATAAACTCCGGTCGTTCGATGCATTTCAATCAATGAAATCTCTCGGTTCGGCGCAGAGCCTTCATCGTTACGACGATCTAATGACACTCCATTTTTTTTTATTTATCATTTATATATTTCAAAGATTTTTGATAAGGTACCTGGTAAAAATGGTGTCACGGTTTATTAGCTCTTAGCACATTCTTTTTTCGGGTTTGTCTGATTGATACTTTTTTGCGGCATTTTTTTTGGAAACGAAAACTTCCAATTGACTACTTGTTGTTATCTCCCCTGGCGGGTTTCGTTTCGAACATACTAATGCCAATTTTAAATATATACGACTATCAGATTGTATTATATTTATTATATTATTAAATTATTATTATTATATTTTGGTAATATTACGGAAGTTCGCGCGGATCTAATGAACATCGAAAATTCAAACTTTTAGAGTAGAAATTTGGAAATATGCTAGAAATATACAGCGTGCATCTACTACCAGAATTATTATAGGATCTACCGTCTAGTTGTCGAGAAAACAATTAACGAAAATCACATTTTTTGAAGGGTTATACACAGGCTCTCATGACAGGCCGACTTCCTGTGCGACGATTTGGACTCAATGCAATAGGATCCTCCCAATTTTAGAGAGCCAAAAACGAGAATAAGAAAATATAAAGTTTTCAGATATCAATGATGTCTTGAGAACGCTTTGTTACTGGTGAAAATGACTTGGGAATGGAAATAGAAGAACACTTATTCGAGGTTATCGTGTAATAACGACATAAACCGTGGAAGGTTTGACAACACCATGAGCCAGCTGGGTTAAAATATAGACATGCATACGCATATAAATAGAAAATAGCTGTTGTCACATTTTGCTTGACGATTTAACTACGAAAGTATTTTAACCGCTATCATTAAATTAAAAATAGATCAATCTCAAAAAATAAGTTACACATAATTTCAATGATGGCGAGAATAAATTTTAATCGTTTCTTCGATCATCAAAAGAGCAAAAAAGTTAAGTTGCTTTTTTGAATCACGCAAGTAACGCATGATTTTCCTCAAATATATATGACTATCAAAATGTTGATTGAAGTAAGCATCGCAACATAGAAAACGCGACTGAAAGTACGAATGTCAATTTTGGCGAACTACCACATAGCAGTTGATCGTAAAATGAGTTTGGCATGCATCTGCAACTTCGTCATTGCCATCATCGTCGTGTTATTGGCACAGTGATAAAGCATTTTTTATATACATTACGTCGCTGAACCAGCAGTAATTTTATATATAGAATCAATCAATAAAAGTAGTACCACGATTTGCTACGATATACGGCAACTTACGGATGCACCTGAGGCTCATTGCCATTGAAAAAAGAGGAGAATCAATAAAGAAACACTGTAAATGGGGTGCCAGGACGATCGTTTCGTTGCTGCATTGATAAACGTTACTTTTCAACTGATAAAAATGTGTTAGCAATGTCGTGGATGTACGAGAGATCCATAAAGTTCCCGATGAAAATAGCCACGATATTTTGCACTTCGATTTTTTCTCCAGTGCACTTGCATTTGCGACTAACTATAGACAATCGTCCCTCCATCTCCATTCCTTTATACATTTCATCCGGAGAATGAGAGTTTTTTT
Source organism: Venturia canescens (assembly GCF_019457755.1). Lineage (NCBI taxonomy): Eukaryota > Metazoa > Arthropoda > Insecta > Hymenoptera > Ichneumonidae > Venturia > Venturia canescens. Next base: position 9,927,552 of record NC_057425.1, read on the forward strand.
CGTTGCTTTCGGACAAAAGAGAAGTCGTTGAACGCATACGGTTGTCCGGGTGTGCATCGGGTCCAGAGCCGAGCTTCCTCGGAGAGATTCATATCATGACGGAGGGCCGAAAAGAGAGGTGAAAAACGGATGGACCCGGACCTCGAATGTTTCAGGTTCGGGATTTTTAGTTGGGGGCTTTTCCGCGCTCCGATGGAGAGGAAATGTCGTCGACTGTGGGACCAACTTTGTTGAAGATCTTCCCATGAGTTGTTTGGTATGCACTCGCACAACGGGCAATGCGCACTACTCAGAGCGTCAGCTTATAATAGCATGACGAACTTCAATGATCTGGTAATTCCTACATATGTACGTAGTCTTCCTAACAAAGAGTATCCTGCAGAGTTGTCACGAGATAGTGTCCGGCGGTCTCTTCGCATGAGTTTGCATAAATCGTCGCGAGTCGGATCGTGGGCAGCCGAACGTAAGCGGGCTTTGTCTGCACCGTCCACGTTGTTTTTCTCCACAACTTTTCCGTGTCCACTTGCATTCTTATGTCGAGGTTCGCGGCGGCGCGTGAACGCTGAGGATTAAATAATTAGCTTCCACAATAAATCTCCCATATAAGACGAAAAAGTTACGTTACTTTGGAGAAAAAGGCCCGAAAATCCTGTTTGTGATTATCAAAAAAAAATGCAACCCTTTAACCAAGAACCAAGAACGTACGATGAATCATGAAATTCCAGAGAAAACTATGCGCATCTCGAAGGATGCTTGCTGAAGGATTTTGTTGCGTCACCGAGCAACGTCCTACCCCTGAACCCTCCGGGGCGGTTCCGCCCCCCCCCCCCCCTCCTCCCCGTCAGACTCCGCCCCCAGACCCTCCTGGCCCCGGTTTGAAGACGACATCGTGTTGAGTAAAAGTGCTTAATATGTATTACGAGTAAACAGAGACATCGCTTTCATGGAAGGGAATCGGAGACAAGTTCGTTGATTTTTGCGAGCACCGCAGAAAATACAAATTATAAGACGAGAAGACCATCCACTGCATTTCGTGAGGGGGCTTCATTTTTTGGAAAGAAGAAATTGGCACGCACGTGTCAAACGAAAAAACGATAAGCCTCTCGACAAGATTTGAAGAATAACGAAAAAAAATATTACTCTTGATGAAAAAGTATCTAGAAGCCTTAATGAAAATTAGAAAACGAATCTCACTGTCGTCCGACACGGCTGAGGTTGCCACGATCGAATAGACACCTCTCGCATTGGCTGGTTAAAATTTGTTCATCTTATACGCCAAGTATTAGATCGAAAACTCAAGACGCTCCTGACGGTTCTAGATGCGAACGGAATTCAATCGAACTTGATGCGCATGGACACAAAAAGTGATTACAATTTCGATGTTTTTTTTTCTTTCCTTTTTGCCGTTTTGAGAATTTTTTTCAATCGAAAATAGACAAACTCTAACTGATATGTTTTTGAAACATTTTTAATGAATATAAATTAGGGACGTTACACTGCTAAGAATGCCGGGGGAGAGAAATATTAGCTCATAAGACTTAACTATCACTGAATTATTCGTAATAGATTTCTTTACTCATCTTCTTGAGGAAAATATGAGATTTTTCAGCGCAAGAGTGAAAAAGATAGGGAAAGATTGCGACAAATACCTTTCTCCTCGGTGCATTCTGCATGCCCTCGCTGTATCGGAGCACTCGTCTTCTTCTATTTCTTCTCTTCTTTCCGTATACCCGCGGTCTCTTGCTTTTGCATTCTCAACAACCAACGAACCTCTAATTGGCCACGGATTCAACAGTGAACGATTCTTTGGCTCTCAAATTCCACTTGGAGAATTCACCCGACCGCTGGAGATCTGTATTCTCGAGAGCATCGAGTTTGCCTCTCATTATTGATTTACATCGTTTTGTGTACCAAGATCGACTGAATTTGTTGCTCCATACAAACTCAATTCAATGGATCGAATCTAGCTTTCTTTAATATTTTTCTGATCACAATTAGCTTAAATGTTGATCAATATTTTAAACTAAACCAATCAATTACTTTATTTCACGCTTTGCCCACTGGTTCCGACCAATCGAAGTCAAGTCCACTTCATACTTGGCATAGATTCTGAAAACGAAAAAAAAAAAAATAGACCATCTCTAAATTTTTTTTTCATCAGCCCATAAAAATAGTACGAAGGGGAAATAATGTAGATCAACGAAACGGAGGCGATTCATGGGATGCATACGATCAATGCAGGGCTTAATAAAAAAATCATGAATTAAAGGCATGGGCATGGATAATAGAACAGTATGGACTGATTTGATAAAGAGATCATGCAGACAATGCATTGAGTAGATCTGATGAAGACGTTGCATACTACGAGGGCATCGAGATAATGCAAGCTTCAGCTGAACTCTTTTTCTTAACCTTAATCGTCCAGTTTTTCTGTCATTTTCGTCTTCCATTAATGTATTACGTTTTCTTAACATATACTTGCGAATTATAATTTACTTTTATGGCAAGCACAAAGAATGTTGACGAAGTCGATTCGTAATTGAATTTTTTTTTAATTTGAAGACCGCTTTTTCGATGCTCGACATTCTTCTACCACTTTGAAAAAAAAAAAAAAAAAACACACTTTTAAAAATGAGAAGAGTCTCTTGACTGTTGCCTCCAATTCTTGACTACCCGAATTTTTCGGGAAATGGCTTTATTTCTAAACAACTTTTTCCGTCAAGACTCCACGAAAACAAAAGATCGATTTTTTTAAAACACCCTCGTGTATTTGAACGTGCTCCACGTTTTATTCCAACTGACTTATAAAGATGCGAAAATTTCGTGGTTCTCTCAAGGTTATAGAGATCACGACGTGCACGCCGCTGTTGAAAGGGTCGAGGCAAATCTTGCAGAGTCGCAGGCTCAACCTTCCGGGGTGCTCGAGACCACGCGATGGAGAAAGAAAACATACTAAAAAGAAGACGAAGGCAGAGGGGAGGGAGATCTGCGCGATGATAGGAAAAGAGTCGCGCGGTCCTCCGCGACCGACAGTAGACTCTTCTCGCTTTGCAGCTTGTTTTTGCCAACGTAGTACTAGGAGAGGTCTTTGCATCCTTCACATTTTTTTCCATCCTTTTCCACATATCTACTTTATAATCTTTTAACTTTCATTCTAACTCTCGAAAATAGCCTAGAGAGACGGAAAGTGAACGAACGAGAAAGGGAGAGAGAGGATGGGCAGCAAATCTGGGTGAAAAGAAAGGAGAGGAATACGGCATGTGGGTGGAATGCTCGAGCGTGCGAGGAGGCTCTTCGGATAAGTGAGTTTTCTCATACTGCGAGATGTACAACTATTCAAGGAGAAATGAAATCAGCCATCCATCTTAGAGACCTTCGTCAATCAAAATTCATGATCTTTATAAACATTTATCCATCCAAATATGCCACTCTTCGACCCATCTGACAACTCATTTTGAACGGATGAGAGAAACATTCTTTGCAGATTCGAGAATTCATCGTCGAAAATTCAAGTACAAGTTTCGTCATCCTCGTGCATGCTCGAAGGTTAACTTTCTTTTTAATTTCCGAAATTCGAATACAACTTACGAAATATTCTAAAAGCGGTTGCTGTTATCGTGAAGGAATCTAAAAACGCAGAAACTTTCAGGAATAAAGTTTCATTCAAAATTCTGAAATAACCAGGTTTCCTTATCTGGTATCTGGTACACGCGACACATGCCGCACTTTTATGTACTAAATGATCAGAAATCTTGTAATTTCTTGATAACGTTGATCATATCGAGAAACTTTTGTTAAATTCCCGAGACGAGTACATATGCAGCGGTGTCTTCATCCACTGTCCCGAGCACTTACGGAGATTGTATCTCGTAACAAAGTGATTCGTAGTTGTGAAGAAATAGTTTTATCACTTTTGTCTGGTTGTAAGGACAATGCTTTTAGACATTTTGTCCAATTGAGAAGCCGAGGAAGCATTTGGTGGCTTCTGAAGTGAGGTTTAAACTAATTTGAAGATGCCTTTTCGATTCGAGCATTGCGATTCATTGGGTAATTGCTGGGAAAATACTTTGCTCGGGTTTAGAATGATGCTCGACTCTAAAACATTTGAGAGTTTGTCGTGTCTGCAAATGCGCGTGCTGACGACGCAGCCGAAGGATTCCTTTGACACATCACAACCCGTTTTCTGCAGATCTTCGTCGCTGATATCTTCGGATATGATGCTGTTGATGTTTGCAAGCCAATGCAATTTTGTTGTGTAATCTAAAAATGGTCTTTTTCACCACGCTTGCATGAGGAATTCACTTTTCGAGGCTGTGAAAGTTGAAATTTCCATGAATGTGTGGGGGGAATTAGCATACGTTACACGTGCAAGCTGACTATTTTAAACAGCGAGCAAAAGCAGACGAGTGACGATTTATACTTACTAATTCTATAAAAAAAAAAAAAAAAAAATGTATAAAATTTTTTTAAAAAACGAAATTCAAGCTTTTTCTCTCTTTCAAGTTCGTCAGAAACTTCTCGCGATCGATTACGCGAACGCCTACGGCACAAATTAACGGGATGTAGGAATTTTTGGTTCGATAAATAAAATTGGGCTGTTTGTTACAACCTTCTAATATTTATTTTGATCTTAAAACTAGTCTTGACAAATCTTCAACATAGAGTAGTTTAGATAAACTTGCAAAGACGTTGCACGATGGCGTTGTGTTTAAATTTTCGGGAACTACAAACCGTTTTAGTGGTGGGAAATGGACTCGGAGAAAAATGCAGAAAGGGAGGGAGGTTTACAAAAAACATGGGAAAAACCTACAGAAAAATGCCCTCCTTGCTACGTGCTAGCTAAGCAAGTTTAAAAAGATAGATTCTTGAAAGATTCGTGACCAAATGTCACAACTTAAAATAATAAACTATGCTTCGGTTTTTAAAGGTGATGTTTGAACGACAAATTGAAGTGTGTAAAAATTAGAAAAAATTGAGAACAGAGTTTGCAGGCGTCGGTTATGAGTTATGAGGGTCGTTTCGGAAGGATTCTCGACCCAAGGATCATCGTGCGTTCTCTCAAGCATTTTTTCTGACCAGCATTGGTCAGCACGTGTTGAGTCCGAAGAGAAATAATCGACGAAAAAAATGTGCACGAGCCATCGGCCTAATTTCACGCAGCCAAAAAACTATCCCTCGAAAAATTGGTTGCTATACATTGAAACCTCTGCATTTAATTCAAAGATTTATCAAACTTGTAACGCAGCTCGAATTTTTATCTGGTGATTTGGGACTCTTGCTCGCGGATCTATTTCACCGAAATTTTAATAACTGACTAACGCTATCGATTATTCAAAATGAATATTGATCAGAGATTATAAAATCAATGAAACGACAAGGTCGTCGCCCCGTTCGGTCTTTGCCAGCAATCCTAAATCATATATCAACGATGATAAGTGAATCGTGGAATCTCAAATGATCGAGCAGGCACTTTACCGAGTCTCTCGATCCGTACTAACAAGGAAGTACATTTGAACTTTGAAAAATGGAAAAAACTAAGGTCGATAGGTTACGAAGATGTGAAAATCGAGGATAACGTGATTTCCACTCATACCAATCCACGTAAGCCCATAGAAATCCATAAAGAGGGAGTGCTTAAGCAAACAACACATTCCCAACTGCATCGTTTTTTTTCGAGTAGTACAAATTCAATATACGAACAAATAAAATCATCGATACAGATTCGGATAGCGGTATGCAAACAAAATCGCGGAAAATCTTCGCGTTCTATTACTTTTACGTACGCTTCCCGCCGGGAGTTATCAGGATCCCATTTGCGAGAGCTGTTCCCACACCTGTTTTGCGTTATATAAACATTTGTAGACACAAGTTTGTGTATAAAAAGAATCGTCGTGATGGCTTCTGCTGTTGGTACGAGCGCAGTCGAAAAAGCCGCAGGCTGTTTCACGAACGCGTGGAGTGCTTAACATCGATATATTCCTCTTTATATCATTTTCGACGTCGACTGTTTATTGCCAGATGCAAATCGGTATTCGCAGTCTCGTACTAACAGCATATATGCATCGGCCGGCTCATTCGCTGATGGACCGGTCCAACCCCATATAGATATTCATATGCAAATGAATATTTGATACGAATATATATAGAGAAGAAGGAAGAAACAGCCGAAGTAGGGCAGACGGACTGAATAGAAAATGTCCACCTGAAAAATACAACGTTTTTGTTTATCCATCGGGATGGACGGATCATTGTTGATTTATTTTATTGATCTACATTACGGATATTGAATATATTAAATAAAATGAAAAAATTCATAATATTGAATGGTTAATGGGTGATTGGAATTCAAAGGTTCTCCGAGCAAATCAGTGAACATTCAATAATGGTAAATTTTTGGTAAATATGTGAAGAATACAATTTGAAATTTATAGAAATTGAAACGTCTAATCACAAAATATATAATGCTCACGAAACGTTGACGGAGCAGTTTCTATATAATTTTTTCGACGCTGACTTCGATTTGTTTTTTTTTGTTTTTTTTTTTTTTTCATAGAACGGTGATACCGCTTTCACTGAAGAAGACAAGCATCACTTGTTTTTCATCGTCGAGGACACACTATTTTTCATAAAAACGTGCTTGCGTTTCGTGATGCTTCATCTGCGACCCTGTCCGGAGTGCACACACTCCAGATTTTCATTTTTTTTCCATTGCCATGATATCATCTCTCTCAACTTCCTCTGCCTCCACTGTACCTCGATGATACGTAAAGAAGTAGAAAACATGATCTCACCGGTAACCAGATAAGAAATTAAATTATTAGACCGAGGTTTTTCATGCATGTTTATATGAATGTACAAATTATTTCAATCATTATTATTTATTAAAAATATCATTCTAGCTACGAATAAACTTTGGGAGAGTCGGTGTTAATATTGGCATAGTGAAACAGCGAAAAAGTTTCCATAGGATTACAAAAACAGCTAGGAAGGAAAGAAGTTTGTTATACTTTGAAATATAAGACTTCGTAAAACTTGCATTTTAGGATAAAGTTGTTAGGTGAAGAAGATTTCGTAAAATAACTGCGCGATAAATAAATTATTTGTACGCTACGCTTGCTTAAAATGTTTCTACAAGTTAGCGTTACTCTGTGAGAAAATGTTGAAAAAGTTGTTTTTTAGTTACCACTTCAACAGAATCAAAGAAACTGTTTTCCCTAAATAATACCTAATTTTGAAATTCACAAAAGTAAAACAGTCAAGAATGAAAAAATCTAATCTGAAACTTTTTCATTCAACTGTGTTGCGCATCCAGGATCACATCTACAGTGAATTGAAAATTTTCAACTGATTCGATTATACAGCAACAATTTTAGAATAAATATCGACGTTTAGGGATCGACTACAGAAATTTAGCGAGCCACTCACTCTATTCCATCGAAGCTCCAGGGAAAAAATACGTTGAATAAAAAAAAAAAAAAAAAAAAAAAATTGTGGACAATCCATAAAAAAGGTACGGGAATGATATTATTTAATTAGACTGCTCGAATGGAACCGCGAGCCGACACGCGGTGCACGCAGACGATCCAATTAAATCATGATCCACAATGAGATGAACTCATCAAACAGTTCGCATCAATTGAATGATAATTCAAAAATGTTTATTGCAACAAAACGAATTTTACAAATTCGTTTTCAATATTTCTTTTACTTCAATTGAGCCTTATTCTGAGTCTACTATTTCTAACACGTAAAAAAATTACAGAATTTTGTTGTAAAAAATTTTCGAGACGCAACGTATTTTGAAGAAAATATAAAAAGATAACCGCCAATCGATGATCCTCAGGGATATCAATAAAATTGATAAAATTCTATCGATCCGTAAGGACGATCCGTTCAAATCGAATTTCATATGCCTCGAATTTGAAATTTGTTTGACTGTCTATCAATAATAAAGTTTATTCGATTAATTGTTTCTATTGATCTGAAGCCTTTACCGGGCTTTTTTGGATTGCATGATTTTACACTACCAGCGTAGTGAACAATAACTCGGTACGGAGCTATCAAAAGAAGAGTGAGTCAGTAAAAATAATGATTTTTTCTTATTTTTTCAAACGAAAAAATGTATTTTTGATTTGAAAAAGCGAGCGGTCTTTCTATTCCTCTCAACCATAAATTAGAAAAAATGAATAATCTGAAAGAGGCGTGGAATGCAGGCCATAGGCTCCGAACGTCACTGATTTACGCCCATGCCTCAACACCCCTGAGGAAAAGAAGCAACCTCAGGCTATGGGAGTTAACCGTTGCCGAACCGCTTCAATACTCCGAGCAGCCACCAAGAAAGAGGAAATGGGAAAAAATATAGCGTGACCTTGTGCTATGGGAGTGGAACGTCGCCGAACCCCCAACGCTCCAAGCATCGGCGAATAAGAGGAAAAAAACTTTTATGGATGCTAGAACCAGGAAAGCATCCTATTGCTGTGTTGCTGTTTGCTAGTCGAAGGCAGAGTACTCCGAGTCAGTCCAAGAACTAAAGGGAATTCGTGGTCGGTGTCGCTGTGCCCGGCTTTTTATACTCCTCTCATCCTTTGTCTCTGGGCGTTCGAGCTCTGATTCGCGCGCTCAATAGTCTCGAACCGTGCTCAGATAATGTAAGCACTTCGATTCTCAATTTTTCACGTTAAGCGGTAACTTATGCTGAGCGGCCTCGTTTTCTTGGCCGCTTTCCAGAACGGCTGTCCTAGAGTATTAAAAATTCGTCAAGATAGTGAATAAAAACGCCGATACTGTTCTCCATTTACCATTAATTCTCACGCTCACTCGTGTCACTTTTTCTTGACGTAAAACAAATTCCATCGTGCACATATTTCGCAAATCGCTCTGAAAAGTTGTCAACTTCATCAAAATGACACTTTTAAGGGTTAATTGTCAGCCGAACTGAACTCACGTGTTCCGCCTTTAGTTGGGCCAAAACGCCCAACCAAAGTCAGAATAATTTGGATCTGTCCTTTCGGATATTTTTCTTCGTCTTTTTAACTAATCTTATCCACAATTGAGTTTTTGAATAGTCCTCTTACTATTATTTTCGACACAAAGTAGTGATGGCGGGTGCGCGGTCGGTCAGTAGTCTTCGGCTAGGCTGACAGTTCGATGGATGACAGTTCAGCTAAATCAATAATTTAAGCAGTGGGCAGTATTCCGAGATTAGGTAAAAATGATTTAGGCAATATTCAGGGGGAGATGGGAAGGCTTCACAAAAACACAGTGAAGTGAGAGAAAAAATAGGATTAAGGCGATCGGAAGGGTTCGTGAAAACTCGAAAAGCTCCACCGCGCAGGGACAGTGAAAATAGAAAAATGGACTCCAAGTTTTCTGCTCGGTATTCGCATCCCCGAAGTGTACTTTGAAAAAATAAATCATTCTCGATAACACATTTGACCATGAGACGAATATTGATTTTTTCCTATTGTTTCTTGGGAGTGGTTTCTTTCAATTCGAATGGAAAAATCTTGTAAGAAAATGTCATGGTGCCTGCACCTTTTGTACATCTCCGGTGCATCGTGAACCGTAATTTTTTGCGTACCAGGAGAAAGTAAACGCGATATTGAAAACGTGTAAGCTCCTTCGGTGCTTTTATTATACAACAAGTTCGTATTCTTCGTGTATAAGTGGGTATATTGAGAGAAGTGAAGTTTTGAGCTCACGTCGAAAATAGTGGATAGAAGCACACCTTGAAAAAGCCAGTAAATGGCTTTAACGAGCAGTTCATGGGACTGAATGAAACTGCATATATGTATATAAGCGAGCTCATCGTCTACAAAGTTGCAACATAAATGGCGTTTACCTGTCCAATAAAGTATTCAATTAATTTTCTGGTTTGTTAGAGAACAATCGAGAAGGGGATGTTTCTCGTCTTTTATTGTACGCCTGTCGTTAACACTGTCTTCAAATCGTGAACTCTGGGGGAGTGAGGAAAGGAGCGTTGAGGTGGTGACGCATAAACGTTACAATGTAGCGAGGAGGTGAACACGAAGTCAAATCGCTCGATTCAATATTGATTCTCGTATCTCCCCTGAATTCACTGCTGCGACTTTTTTGTATAGCGATCACTGGAATATTATACATAACGTAGCAGACCGCAAAAGATCGAGTATTACTATATATTTTGTGAATTTCGTTGCCAGTGAGATGTTCGCGAAGTGCAGCCTTGGAAAAATCAGTCTGGCATAAAATTGTAGTTCTTGTCTTTTTCTTATTCTCTTCTCTTCACCATAAAGTTCCATTATGAAGTACGAACTGGAGAACCGTGAAGTTTTATTACCGGAGATATCACTAGAATGGCGGACATTGACGATATTCAATTCGAATCAGATTATTCCCATGAACATCCACCTGGTAATACAGTAAAATAAAAAAAATACATTTCCCCTTCCAAAGCCAATGCTGTACATAAAAAGTAAAGTATCGAGGATTATCGAAAATGTTTTGACGATTGCAATCATCAATATTCACATTCAAATATTTCCTATTTGATGCTGGCTATTGGATTTAAAAATTGAGAAATGATCCTACCTTTCCGGTTCTCAGTACGGCGATCCGAAAATTTTCTTTACTCCAGACTGAAACGATATTTCGGACATGAGTATTTTACAGCGGAGTGAAGCTAGTGCTACGTACATAGTTTGCCCGATCTTCGCATCCTTCACTCCTGTTATTGCTGTTGGTGCTGCAGGTTCGCAGTTCCCACCCAAACAGGTTTATACGCTGATCAAAAAGGAAAGTCAGTTATACGTGTATATATATATATATATACACATTAATACTGAGCGTCAAGACGCTGCCGCGTCTCTAGATATATATCTTCAGCCAAAAGATCTATGAACACACGTATACTCGACGAATGTGCAGGAGCTTACGTACGAATAATATTCCTCGTATATATCGTAGAGTGATGCAAATGGAGTTGAAATATTCTTTTTCTGTCCTTTCAAGAGAGGTTAATACTTCTCTTTCGGTGGAAAAGTCATTTTGCCAAGGTTGGTAAATTGTGGAAAATTTTCCGAAGCCGTCCTAGCGACTATTCGATATTAGTTTGTTGAATTTCGTTTGAAATTGGCGATTTCGAACGGTCGATTTTTCATGGTGTTCCTATAAAGTTCAACGAACAGTAAAAGTTTGAAAGTTTTTGAAAAATTATTGCAAGCTACTCAGGCGTCATGTAATTTTGGAAAATGAACACAGGAAAGTTGCTTGAAAGGTTGCTTCAAACGAGTTTTCGATCGATGAAATTTTTGAAGAATTACTTTTTCATGAGAAATAAGCATCCTCCACGGTACTTGGATCTTACAGCTTTTCTACTTCGAGAAAAAAGGAGAGGTATTTTAAAATAGAGTTAAGAGATTTCAAAGATTCGGTTCTGCGACAACTTGGAATCTGATTTTTGGTTTATGAAAATCCTGATATTCTTTCTTATACGTAAAAGTGCCACAAAAGTGCGAGAGCGCGATGTCCAAAAACGACGAAAAGCTACATTTTTTAGCGAAATTGTAATTTTTTCTTTCGCAAACGCCGAGCCACTAAGAAAGAAAGATCCTTTACGAAGACTTAAAAATCGTGTTGTCCAGCGTAATCTGATCAAGAGTATTCGTCCTTGAATCGTGTTTTATTTAAATTGAACTCCTCAGATACAAGACTGCGGAATTTAAAGGCGATTCCCGTTAACTTCTCTTTGGCAAGCGAACAGGATCTACGAAAGTCCAGAGTTTCGATATTTAAACATTCATTTGATGTTTTGCAATGTTTTAATACCTGTATGAAAGTCCAGGCAACTTATTCTACATTCCGAAACCCTGATATATTTAAAACCACACGAATTTCGCGTATATTTTTTCTATATAAAAAATCTGACGCGTATTTCTGAATTATTGAATTAGCCATTTTTTCCATCGGTGAAAATTTCCATTGTACGTTCTACTTCTCGTAACTCAGACTAATAAGATACCTCGCAAATTAAAAGTCCTATTGCTTATGAAAAAAAAAAAAATGGATTGGCTTTTTTAAAAACCGCCTTAATAATTCGTTATCACGAACAATTCCTGTCTCGATTAGGTTTCCATTTTTTTAACAAGTGAATTGACGGAGTCTAGACCAAGTTCAGAGAGTCGACTGATTTTTCTAGCAGCAGTTAAAAAATTTCAGAATTCATAAATTTAATAGTGTATCAGAATCTAGACAAATCTAAATTCGCACTTGAAACGATTGTCGGATCAACTCGTCGTTGAAAGGACGACGATATAAGAAAGCTGGGGAATGAATATTTTTATATGAACACGTCGATTGAAACAAGTAAAATGCTTTCAGTTAATCTCTTTGTACACGAACACGTATTTCTATAATGATGATTACGATTTTTAATGTTACTACGATCATTCCTCTCGTTTAACTCGCGCCCGTGTAAAATATCGTCGGATCCCGATGAAAATTCTACATAGGAGTTATGAGGGAAAAAAGCAGAATACTCGTGTATTACAAATAAGTAATCAAAGACGGCGATTGGCTCGCGCGTTTCGCTACATACCATCGCAAGTGTCTTAGTTCGATATATTCTCTCTTTTTCTCTCGGTCTCGCGTTCTCCTTGTGTTTCCTTTTCGCCTTTTTTTCTTAAAGTCGAGCCGATTTTTTCGAATCGTCGCGAAATTTGCAAGCAATTTGTCTTCGTTACACCCACGTGGTCACCCCCGGGGGAACAGATCGTGCGTTCCCCGTACTGGCACGTGTTTCTCTCTCATTTCCTCTCTTGGCTGACCTTTGCTTCTCTTTTCCCGGGCCCCCTGTACAAGTATTCACTACCTGCATGTGGGTATAGATATATTACTTTTTGTTTCTCAATTTTCTTTTTGTTTTTACGCTATCTGTCTTGTTCTGTAGCTTCACTCGAAGAACCAGTACGAGAGTGGTATAATAACATAGTATATATGTATTAATATTGCGCTGTAAGAGTGTGCGAGTGTGTGTGTGTGTGTGTCAGTATTCTCCGTGCATTTTAGAGATGCTGCTGCTGCTGCTGGCCAAGCCGCAATTGCAATTTATTCGGTCGATAAATACTCTCGGCACCATCGAGAGGAGCCTCCCTGCCTCTCTCAGCCTTTTTGTCTTTCTCTCTCTCTCTCTCATTCTCAAACAGGCTTCATAATGTCATAAGTAAATGAGTTGGTGCGTGATGCGAGAGAAAGAAAGAGAAATGAAGAGAAACCGAATGCGGTATAAGCTTCGCACGAGTAGCACCCATATGCATACATGAGCGGAGGGAAAACTTTCCGCCCAATCGTTTCTCCTTTCGTCTTGAAATCGCACCGGTAGCGGTGGAACGTCGGACGTGCACGACTCCCCCTTCTCCCCCTGGCCAGTCGTCACGGGGACCATGTATGTTTTTATTTGGCTAATGCTCCAGCAAAGTCCAGCTCAATCAGTCCTTCGTACTCGTCCGCTTACGAATCCATGCGAAATTGGATCTTGTGAAATAAATCTGGAATAATTGTTGATTATCACATTCGTTATTACAAGAAGTGCGAGACGACGAAGCGTGAGAATGAGTACACGAAACTGGATGGTTTTCGAGCGGCGGGGCTCCCATTGGTTTTACCTTTCAATCCTTCGGTCCAGCAGCCCCTCAGTACCTTCCGATGTGCTCGGAAGTTAACTGTCCCATTGAACCATCGCGTACAAGTTTCATATCCTCATTACACCGCAAAACTTATATTTATTATAAACTAACTAATGTCACTTTAAATTCATTTGAAATATTTTCTAGAGAGCATGAGCATGCAATGACCCATCAATCAATCCCTCTTACCTCTCTTCATTTTTCACATTGGTTTCACAGCGATGGAGGGGGGAATAAGAAGATTCCAAAACCCGTGCTTCAATTGACGTACTACTGCGGAAGAGATGAGCGCGTGACTTCGTCCGACGAAAAGACTCTAAACGACGACAACTCGCAGAATCTAAGCTACATTAGCCGCGAGTAGTTTTGGATTCTCGTCAGAAAAGGAGTTTTTTAAGGGTTACAATTTAGTCCGATTCTAGTTTGAGTCGTTTAGTTTTTTACGGCATCTCAGCAATGCCTCAACATCGCTGCATTGCTAAGCATGTTGACAGTTGAGATATCTGGGATTTTGAGAACATCGCAATCCAGGGTTTTCGAATTTTTCGAAACTCCACTAGGAACCTGCCGCTCCATACCGAGCTCATTCGAGAGCTTACAATGTTTGCTAAATATCATCTTTTTACTATCTCAGGAGCAGTCGTTTCGATCATGATATATCGCAAAAAATCGAGTGTCGCGCTCCAATTGGACATGATTGTATATATAAACGTAACAAGAAAAAGTAGCAGTAGATTAAGTGGAAGCGGTTGTAACTAAGAAGGCTGAAGGAAAGGATATAAGCAGAGGTAGCGCAGCGGGAGGAGTAGGGGGTGTGATGAGAGTAAAAATTTCTCGTTTCTACGCTGTATAGTATTGGGACTACTGCAGAGGAAGAGAGAAAGAGAGAGTCCTCTCGACGTGATCCTCCTTGCGTACTCATCCCCGTCGTCGTCGTAGTTGTTGCTCTGACATCGGGTGACATCGGCCGTTCGGCCAGTTCCTTAAAGATGGTACTCGGTAGAGTACGTGGACGGCATAATTTATAGACCGCTATTTATATACTCCCCTTCGTGCTCATACTTCTATCTCTTTTCCTTTTCATCTTACTCGCACGTCTATTTAACTGGATATGAGGTGCTGAGAAATACATGGATATAAGATATTCACGCCGTTCCTGCATTCCAAAATCCTGGTCCTTTTTCAATTCGTCTTAATTTTTAGGATTTTGTTATAAAAAGGATGAGGGAAAGGGACCTTCCGATCCGTAGCCATTCGCATGGAATTATTTACAGTCAGCACATATATGCGAATATAAAAATATAAACTGTTGGGAAATATTTTGTTTCGGCGAGTGCTGTCACGAACCCATCCTTTCACTCGCACTCCCCTTCGTTAATTAAACATTTTTATTTCCAAATTTTCAAGTTTCTACGTTCCTAAAGGACTCGCAAGAGTTTCAGCCGCGGACACTTCCGTCTCTAAGGACCTTCCGTTTCGCGCTTGAGGCCAAGGGAAACTGCCGAAAAGCAGATCGAGAAAGGCGTTAAGAATTTCAACTGGGTTAGGCTTGATTAAAACCTTGAAATGCTTCTTGATTCCTTTGTTTCCTTTTGAAGAGGCTCCGTACCGACATTTTCTACGGTCCGGATACCAGTGTTCGGACACTTTCCATACATCGAATATTGAAATCGAGATGCCTATCGCAGTTGAATTATACCGATTGTGAAACCTCCCTACTCCTTGGTAAACCTTCTTTGTTACAACGCCACCAAACCATTGTATTCTATGGGGGGTAGCGCGCTGGAGACCGAGAAAAAGACTCAGTGATCGATGATGTTATAAATGTGAAGGAGCATCGGCCTAGCACCGACATTTCGAATAGGAATATCGATTACTTTCCTTGACCACTTGTGAACTCGGTCCATCCGCCACACCAATATTAATCATACCAGCGTTGTATCGAAAATTCTACATCAACGAAATATCAACTTATCGATTGCTGCTTTTTTCCATGTTGCAGATAAAGTCCCGAGCCGATTCTACTTGGTATCCGAACCGTTGGATTTTATCATGGATCCAGTTACCGGAATGCTACGGACACGAATATCTCTCGACAGAGAACTCCGTGATAGCTACATCCTCAGCGTCGCTGTACGCAATGGAATCTCCTTCGGTTACTGTCAGGTACGTGTCTCCGTGACCCATCGAAAAATCATCACGAGAATAATGACTGTAAATTCTTGTTCGCTCTGTAAGAAACGCTTTCTTTCATATATGTTGCATAAATGTTGCATCTATTAATCTAGAGATAGTTTTTCATCTTCTATTCTGAAGTGATTTTTCAGTTTGCTAATTGTTTTCTTGTTTTATCCTATTTTCTGTGTGTATTTTATTTTTGTAGAAGTTAAAAATCTTTGGGTTGTCTCGATTTTTCATTCTTGATAAACAGATTTTTCAAAATATATATTTATTAAAATCGTTCTCATTCAAGAGACTCGTACACTATTGATAACTTTGATTACGGAAATAAAGTAAACGCTGCAAAAATTTGCTGATAAATAAAAATTATTCCATTCTTTATGGATGAATTTTTTTTTTCAATTCGTTGTAAAGACTCCGAAATATATTCTTGGGCAAGAAGTTTTTTGATTTATTCCACTAAAAGAATTTCAATAAAGGTACAATCGATATTATTTTTCGGTACCAATTGTACGAAATAGTAAATATTACAAGATTTGCATACAGTTAGGACTCGCGTCACAACGAAAAACAGCAGAGCGTTTTTATTATCCCCTTTATTCATTATGGGATCACGTTATGGTTAATATCGTTATCGAGTCAGTGCTGTGCCACACTTCGAAATAGTTCGAGAGCATACAAAACAATGTGGAGAATAAAACGATACGATCGATAATCGTGTTCAAGCATGTCATTTGCAGATACAGAAATTTATCGATTTACTCTGCACCGAACAAGCGCTTGTAGAATTAAAAATAGAGTACAGTGTACGCGGAAATACATAGCAAGATACAAGACAAGAGAGTTGCGAATATTGTAGCGACGTGCAGAGCGTATACGACTATTGAATATTTATTTGGAATTGCACGTAACCTAAAAATATAAATTTCAGTCAATGATCGTAAATTAGAGGCGTAATTTTTCATCTTTACCTGTGCTCACGTGCAAAACGACAATTTTGAACAGGCAATTTCAAGTACACAGTTTTAACGGAGGAACAAAAGAAAAATTATTCGAAATCTCATGCAGGGAGTTTTCGAGAGTGCTCTTGCAGAATCTGGCTTTTACTTTTGTAACATTTTGATGCATTAACTTTGGTATATTGATTACGATCTGTATTTTCATGTGTTGCTGACTCGATACGAGTGTGCGTGCGACGTGATTGTGTTTATCTGAGATATTCGAGGGTTGATCACTTTTGTAGGAGTCAGATTTTTTAAGCTAGTATGGATCTTTTTACTTATTTTCTGCACTTGGTCAAAAAACCATGAGCACGAGTAGGCAGATGCTAACCATGAATTAGAATGCGCAAACCCATCGGATCTTACCAAAACTTGGAAATAATTAGCTCAAAAATGGTGTTCTTACATCGGCTGCTGAAAACCGATGATTTTTCGCATTTCATAGTTTGAAGACAAATCATTTGAACAAAAGCGTTTAACCATTTTTCATGGTGGTTTTTAAATGAAATATTTAATGTAAAATAAAATGAATCTTCATTACTATCATATCTCATGATCTTCAATGCGACTGATATATGCTCCGGCATGTTTACACATCAATATCCGCGAGAGTACTCCTGTACTCACTATCTTTTTTGTTTTTTTTTTGTTTTGCTGACGTTCCAATAAATATTCAGATGGTCCCATTGAATTATGGCCAACAACCCAGTACTCCTGACTTTCATCCATGCAGGCAGTCGGGAGTTCAATAGAAACATATTTCAGCATTTTTTCTCAGTCCGAACGCAACTCGAGCATGAAAAATGGTATCGGCCGTTGCTACTCTCGAAATCCATTTGCAGTTAATCAGTGAAAAATGAACAATTTTTCTTACAAGCTTATTGATAATGAAATACATTAAATTTGATTGGTTTGCCTTTTTCTTTGTTCAGGTCGAAATAAAGGTCGAGGACGTAAATGACAACTCGCCATCATTTCCGAACAGCAGTGTTCGGATATCAGTGCCAGAGTCACACTCACTGCATCTGCCGTTATACGTTGCACACGCCAGCGATCCGGATTCGAGTCCTGGCACGCCATTGCGTTACGTGCTGGTGCAAAATAGCGCCGAACTTTTCGGGATAGATTCTCGCTTGGGGGAGGTCTATCTGTCACATCGTTTGGATTACGAGACTCAGCAGAGGCACAGTTTGATGATAAGTGCCGTGGACGGTGGGGGACTAACCGCAAATCTCAGTATTCGAGTGGAGGTACAAGACGTGAATGACAACCCCCCGGTGTTCGAGAGAAACGAGTATCACGTGGATATTTCCGAAGGCACCAGACTCGATTCTCAAGTAAGAAATACCATCATAATAACAATTTAAATACGGAATACAAACATGCCAAATACACGTTTATTAACCTGAGGATTTGTTCATCGATCTTCTCGTTCTCCATTTCTTTGTGTATTTCATGATACGAGCATGATTTACACTCGCTCTAGCGCATTTATGATTGCTTCGTCATTATTTATCTCCTCCCATTCGTTGGGAAATTCTCTTGATCTAATCGAAGCGTTTGGCCTTTCGGGACCTGGATTGTGATTGAGTTTTGAGTAAATTTTCCACATCCAGTGTCTTTGTATAAATATATATTTTGTTTTTAATAATTACCGAAAAAAGCTTTCGGTCCTTCATTAAACGAACAACAGCAACAATCAGCTGGATTACTTGTCCCACTGTTTCTAAATGTTCCCTTTCTCGTGCTATAAAATAGACAAATCCATATTACTCAAGAAGCTAATGAGTCCCACTAAATATTCGAAACCGAACTCGCATGCGGTGCGGGGATCCCTTTTTCTCTATCGTAAAAGCGATGATCGATAAGACATTCGATCAACAAGTCGCTGTTCCATTTCTCCAAGAATTATTATAGCTGCTCATACTTTGAAAAATATTTTTTGTGCCCACCGGCTCGGGCCAAGAGCTGCTGGCCAGCTTGCAAGGGTGTTACTTTGTAAGGAGAAAGAAATAAGGATGAGAGGGAAGAAGAAGAAGAAGAAGAAGAAGAAGAAAAAATGGATGTTGAAGAAACGGCGTCGTATGGAATATCTCATCGCGGTCCGAAGAGTTAACGACCACAGGCTCTTTTCCTCATTCTACGTCTCTTCTTCGTCGACCTTCATTCCCTATGCCTATTCCCATCTGTCTTTGTCACGCTGATCTTCTCGGATGCGTAATTTCATCCGGGACAACCAGGAAGAGAAAGCAAGAGCTTCCCGAGAGCATCGGCTTGCTTGTGAATCCTTCGATGTTGCGGTGAATCCTTGACACTACGAGGGATTCGCGCCCAATCCTTTCTCTTTTTTTTCTCTCTCACTACCTCGCAAATGTGCATGCTATGTTTATACCTTCCTTATTGCATTTGCGCGTACTTCTCCTCTGGAGGCCGGTTCAAAGAGAAAAAAACATGAAGGAAATACGACGAATGTATACGTACACGAGATCCGATCGGGCACCTTGCGTCGATTTCGTTACAACCGTTTATTCCAACACGAGTTTATCCTAACGTAATATTCGTAGATCCTTACTCGTGTACACGACAGCTTTTTTATTCTTAGATAAGAGGACGACTTTCACTAGCCGCGATCGTCGTTGAAGGGAGTTTTATTATTATTATTAATCACGTTGACGTTTCTGTCGTTAAATCACGACGATATTTCTTTCCGGTTCTATCTGTCAATACTGCACTTCAAGGAGACTTTTTCATCGAGCAAAGAGAGTTTCGATACCCTCAATTCCAAATAAGATTCCTCATGCTTAGATTCCGATGGTAAAAGCGAATTTTTTTTTTTCAATTTTCGATCAACGATCCGGTTCATTTGGGTCTCATCTCCGACAAATTTACAACTAAAACCCGTCTTTGTAGTAACTGAATACACAGTGCATGGCTATGCTCGTCCCCCGTCGACATTTCCCATAATGTCAATGGTAGGCTCATAACCGTGCGCAGATTGGATCATTGCATCACAGCTGGGAAAATACCTGTCTAAGCACTTCTGTCTCGCGATGCTCCTGCGTGCTCGCCTTGCCACCCCGGAACATGAGATGAGTACCTCCTGCATTGCCAACGTTTTATTTCACTTTCCTATCGTCCTTGGCGAATGCGATAGAGTTGGAAATAAGAAATAAGACGGCAGCAGCCTCGTGAAGATAGTTGGAAAGCGTGGAGGTTTTATATAGAGAAGAGCACTCTTGACGCTGCTGGACGTAAATGAAAATAATCGTCGCCTTTCTTTGCTTTTGCCTGTTGAAACATCGCCATTTACTTACGTTATACTGCGATGTCTTGTTCTCAATGATTACGTGTAGTAACCGTGTTTCAGCAGTAAACGATTGGAGCTGAAAATTATCAGGGATCTTCGAGATGTCACCTTTTGTGCCAAAAGATTGTTGAAGAAATTTTTTATTCATTTTTTAACAAACGGCGTACCAGTTTAACAGCCGGTTTTTTTGACTCGTGTATACTAGTCCTTACATTTTTTCAAAAATAATGAAATCAGTTGTGAGTGTACTAAAGGCCAATAGTTTTTTGACAAGAGTTTACCGATAAGACACACTTTTCGTACCAAATTTATCTGCTGTTGAGTAATACATCAAAGTAAAAACTTTCACGAGAAACAAAAGAGTTCGTCGTGAATAATGACAATAGTAATTTCGTTCTAGGTAAAAAATGTTATTTTACCGAATTCGTGGTTGATACTACAGACAACGTTCATCGATTCACTGATAATAAGAAAAAACTGATCAATTGCTTAATTATTGACATTAAAATTGATCGGACTCACGAAATTCATGATTTCGTTACTTTTCTGGATGTTTTGGTGACAGCGTACTGAATTGTTACCCTGACAAAAAAGATCTGTGAGACGTCTTCGTGTAGGGCCGATCGAGTTTCGCCTTCCCTGAGAGGGCTCTCGTGTTGTTATCTCTATGTATAAAATTTCTAATGTTCTGATGGATCAGTGAGAACAGTCAGTTTTGTAACAGGAACATTAAAAAGTAGTGAATGCTTGTTGCTCCGCCTTAATCGTAGCGATTCGATTTGAAATCGGGTAGAAGAATTCTTTCGAATCGATCTAGTGAAAAAAAGAAAATAAAAATCGTTCGGGATCGTTAGTGACGGGAAAGTAATCGTGGAAATTTTGTTCGCAGGTACTGCAAGTTACCGCGTTGGACTTGGACACCGGAAATAATGCCCGGCTGAGTTATCGTCTCCGGGGTTCGAAGGCGTTTTGCATAAGTCCAAACACGGGTTGGATATATTTAGCAGAGTCGCTGGATCGAGAGATGGTTGATCGTTACGCACTGACAGTGCTCGCGACTGACAACGGTTCACCCGCAGCGACAGCCAGTGCTTCGGTCCTGGTGAAGATATTGGACGAGAACGACAACACGCCACATTTCAATAAGGAATTCTACGGATTTGAATTATTGGAGAATTTGCCATCGGGGACAGCGATTGGTAGCATAAGCGCGCACGATCCAGACATCGGAAAAAATTCGTTGCTTCGTTACTCGATCGTCCAGGCAAACAGCAGCTTCGCGGTTGACCCTGATACAGGTGAGAGCAGGGAGAGTAAATAGTGGCAGAAATATATTCATGGACGTGCCAATTAACGATGTAGCACGAGAATAATGTCATAATGAGGACTTTTATTGTGCGTAAGAAAGTTCAATTGTATGAGAGAAAACAGTTCAATCGTTGGCCAGTTCTATGCAAAAAATTGGGGATGGGTGCTGGTGAGATAATCAAAGGTACAAGTACAAGAACGTTTATGATGTGAGAGATGTATATAGAGGATAAGGGGAGGAAGAGAACGGCGCGCGGAAGTAATCTTGGAACGATTCGTCGCACGCGGATGAGCCCGGGCAATAATCCGATAGCCATTATATTCCGTTGAGTGGCTCATACTCTTTTTCTTCTTTTTCTTCTTGATTCTTCGTCCATTCCTCCTCTCTTTTTCCAGTCCTCGTCATTCGTGCCTCCTCTCATTTTTTTTCTTTTCCCGGCTCTTCCTCCTCGTCCTTTTCTTGTTCCATCTCTTTTCTTTCTTACATCTACTACGCACGAAAAGGAGGTGGAGTTTAACGACGCGACCGGAATTCGTTTTGAGGCTTTCATACACGAATCTGCCTCACGCACGTCTGATATACATCTTTTGCCCGTCACATTTGAATACATATATATATATATATATACACATATGTTATAAACAAATAAAAAAAAGTGTAATGCACCAGCTACGGGGTGTTACAGAAGCGATCCTTGCTGGTGCTTCGGAATCCATCAAAGGAAAATTCACAAGATCTTATATCCTAAAAACTGTTTATCGAATCATTGAATTCGTAGGTTTCGAATAAAAAATTCACTTGTGTCCCTGCAATGCAATGCCAAACGATTAGGTAAGGTATTGAAATTCAAATACACAGTATTTTCAAAAAGCAGTGCGAACGTGATTTATTTCGAGAATTGAAAAAAAACGTGAACATGTATAATTTGTTGGCAAGGTATTCAAATTTACCACTTTACATGAAACCATTTTTTCCACAATCGATGTTTCGTTGATATTCTAATATTGTGTCGAACGTACTTGTCACATTTTCATTTACTCGGAGCGGTCAAAGTCCTCCCCTTTTACCCATTTCAAATCTCCATCACAAATTGAAACTAAAAGAAAAATGTGTCAGCAGTTGACTGGTATTGTTTGGTGTCACTGCAAATAATACCTGATCACGTATGGCATGAGTCATTCATGATCAGGTATATAAGTTGACATTGAATGACGTTTAATTTTTACGGTTGGAACGTCGCTGTATTTTAACCTTTTCTGTAATACTTAATTCACACTGACAGTAACGATGTTTGTTTAACATTGATCGTGCTTATTTTGATCTCTATAAATCACGTACTTAACAGATTACTGTTAGGGACGTTGACTCACGGAAAATTCGCAGGAATTTATCCGTAGAAACAGTTCATTTCTAACTTAGCCAATTACCCGTATAATAATTTATGGACTGTGCTCGAGTGATGAAGAAGATATCTCCTGGAATCATTCAAGATCCATTCCACCTGCCATAAATATCGTTTCGTTGAGTTTTTTTTTCAGATAAAAGAATTAAAGTCTCAGGCAGAAGTTTATCTGTGAATTATTTAACCTGTTTTATTTCTATTTCTCTCCTAATCTAATGTAGCGCACGAATGAAATAAAACCTCGAAAACGAATTTAAAAAATGCGTGCTCTACTGCATTATCATAATTGCAAATATACTGATTCTATGACGTCAGCGTTATCGTATCGATTGAGCAAAAATCTCAATTTTTTTCGATTTTTTTTTCTCGATTGGTCTTTGTCACAAGTAGATTCGTCCAGCCAATCTTGAGATATGATTAATTAGCGAATTAAAATCAAACATTTTGGGATGGTTTGTTTGGGTTTGGGTCGAAAAGGGGAACATACGTCCTTTCGATAATAATGGACCTTTTTCTACTTTACGTTATCCAGTCCTTTGAACGAGGCCCCCCTCTTCTTGCCGGCTGCTGAGAGAGAGAGAGAGAGAAGCAGCACGCATAGCCACGTTCCTTTTCTTTTGGCATTGAGCACGCTTCCTCTCTTGTTTCTTTTTCTTAATTTTTTATAAAATTTTTTGTTGACTAACCAGCAAGATATATTGAATTTTTTTTAAGCTCATTGCATGCCTGAAAATTCCGCAACAATTCCACGATCGTTCCTATCTTTTTCTGTTCCATAATTTTATAGAAAAAATATAAGGAAAATCATTATTACTTCTACGACATCAACGATTGCCAAGACGAGAAAAAAATTTTCGTTCTTTTTTCTACGATTTGTCATCCTGATCTCGTCAAAATAAAGCAAGGGAATAACACCCAAATCAATTCTTTTCATAAATAAAATTCGAATTATAAGAAAAACGAGGCAACTGAAATTTTTATAAAGAGTTCTTTTGTTTTTTTTTGTATTCGATGAGTAGTTGGTGTCAATTCGTAAAAAATAAGAGGAAATTTATCTCCACTAAAATGACCGTGCACAAAAAAAATAAACACTCAGCAAGCTTTTGCTCAATTTCTCGACTTTTCAACGATTTTTTTTATTTTGCTCAACATTGTGTAATTTTTCCAGTTAGTTTCTGCTTTAAGTACGTCTAGATAAACGTGTCAATGTAAACTCTGTTAGACTTTCAATGTTCTTAGCAAGCATAAAATCACAATAACGTCTGCACAGTTGCAAGGACATTTCCAGAAGCCTTTGCGGTGACAAAACCCTTCAGTGGATACTGTTTACGAAAAGCATCATTTCTCACCGCATAGTGTAATTCATTTATCGTTCTTGGTTACGTTGGAAAGATTTTGTTAATTTTTTTTTCGAACCGTAGTCAGCAATTGCATAGAAAATTTTGTTCAAGGTGAAATAACAATGAAAATAAGCAAAAATATGGAATTGTCGTTTCTCAATTTTCGAAAAGCTAGGTTTTCAGTTTTATTGTCGTTAATGCCATATTTGAAGTTCATAGCTCAACGACATTCCTTCAATTCCGGTTTTATATCACGGAAATTTTTCATTTTTATATTTTTTCTCAGTCAAGCAATAAGTATCATATTTATGTTGATATGAATTTCAAAAAATCATATCAAAGTTGACAGAAATAATTGGAAAAATCAGCTCTTGATATCTCACATCTTCGATTGTTTTTATTACATCAAATCGCAAAAAAAAACACCGAATACCCACTGAATGATCATTTAATTTTCCATACAACGATCATCGACTTTGGTGCACTTTTTTTCCTCGCAAGAAAAAAAAAATGCAAACGAGTAATAAAATAACAGGGGTTTGAGGGAAAGGATATCGGGCCTTGAAATATTTTTTTTTTTTTTTTTTTTTTTTCATTTTAGCTAAACGATGCAGGTACCACGACGATGTGTATAGTTTTTTTTATTTCATCCCGCGCCCGAAAGCCGATATGTTTTTCGGTCGCACGAGAGAAACCCTGCCCAAATGTTGGTATATGAAATAAGAAGAAAAAAAACAGCAGAAATGTTCCGAGCTTTGTGAGATGTATATAGGTATAGTTTCCAATGGCTACACGACAAATGCATTAGCACGCGCTCTACTATACTTTTTATTGTCCTTTGCTTGGTAGTTTGCTCAGAACTTATCCCCAGGACTCTCGACACTCTCTTCGTTTACGAGAATTCGTGCGACACCTTCTTTCATGAAAACTAGCTTTTTAAATAAATGACGTATTTTCCAGTATTTCCCATGGATATGCGTGTTGCTTTTCTTCGTTTTATTGGATTCCTTGAACTCGCGTAATTCAATTTTCTCTTTTGCATTTTGCTCAACAGGTGAAATCACAACTCGAGAACCACTGGACCGTGAAACAAGAGGGCTGCACGAGTTGGTCGTGGAAGCACGCGATCAAGGGACACCTGCGAGAGCTGCTAGAGCTCCTCTTAAAGTTCTCGTTCTCGATGTCAATGACAATTCCCCGGAAATCGTCGATCCTCAGGGTGACGTCGTAAGTGTCAGGGAGGAACAACCATCCGGTACCGAAGTTGCAAGAGTTCGAGCGATCGACACCGACCTTGGAGAAAATGCCTCGATCACGTACACAATTCTAAAAGGTCAACATTTTTCAACTTTCTTCTTTTATTTCACAGAAAATTGTGGAATTTCAAAAATTCATGATTTTCCAGTAAACCATTCACGATACTGATTTTTTCATTTCGTATTTATATCAGAAAATAAAAATCTAATCCTCTTTTCTCTGGATCGTCCAAGTTTCATTATTCTTTTTGTTTCATCCCCAGTAATCCGTATGCAACTTTGATTATTGGGAGTTAATAATATTTGTTTAAATTCTGTTAATCTAGATCGCGACTCGGACGGTTTCAACGTATTCTTGATAGACCCAGTAACTGGAATGATAAGAACCAGGTCAGTGCTTGACCATGAGGAGCGCAACGTCTACAGACTTTCGATTCAGGCGAGTGACGCCGGTCGGCCACAGCGTCTCAGTGTTCGTACGCTCCGAGTTGAAGTTTTGGCTCTTGCTGACAATCGACCCACATTTTCCAGTAGCAGTCTTACGTTCAATGTGAGTTGGAATTCTGTGATATATATATTAATTATGCAATGAATTAGCCCCCGAGGTGTGATAAGGCTCTTAAGATATTTCAGAACTTTATCAATTTCTGGTTGAACCGTCTTTCAGACGTGAACTGAAATAATTTTCTACACGTGAATAAAAATACAGACGTCGTCTAACGTTATTATAGAAAGCTCGTTGTTTGTAAATTATAAGTTCGTCTCTCAATTTTTTAAGCTATACCACAATGACAGGGTTCATTGAAAATTAATAAAATCATGCTTAGTCAGACTGGAAATAATTCATCTGAAAAATTATTATCTGAAAAAAATAAGTGATGTCCCCTCCCCTTTTATAATTTAGAGAAACATTTACAATTACAGATTTCATGCAGATATAGTTTGATAGAGTCAAAAAGCTACTCTCACCAGTGCGAATCGATTTAGTAACTTTTTCAGGGAGGCTTTGGTCGGAACGACGCTGAAGTTTCCAACGTTGGAGTCCAACGAAATGAATGAAAATAAAATGATTTATCCATCAGTTTTTTATTTCACGAATCATAATTGTGTAGATTGAAAAAATACAAAGTACAAATTCGACTGGAAATAAATTGGAGAATTTCTGGAATTATTGGACAGTTTTTTAGATCATTTCGTTGGACTCCAACGTTGGAAACTTCAGCGTCATTTGGTCGGACACGTCGCGTGAAAAATTTATTGACGTCATGTCAGAACTTCGTTTGAAATAAAAGGTCCATTTAAACGAAAAAATGTTCGCTCTGGGAAGATTGATTAAATATAAACTCTGTGAAGTGAAGACTGCGAGTCTTTTAATACAAATAAATGTTTTGTAATAGGAGCAAAAAAATAAACTTGATCTAACAGCGATGTAAAATGAATTCTCGCCAATTTAGATGTTCAGAGAGAAATGAAATTTGACGTTTACTATGTTGATTGGTTTGAAATTGATTTGAGTAATTGATCAATATTTATTCTTGTATCATCGTGGTCGTAGGTTCGAGAAGATGCAAGTATTGGCGATGCAGTGGGTTCAGTATCGGGTACAGGACCAGCCGGCCACGTAGCATTTACTCTGAATTCTTTGACTCCACTTGCCGAATTCGCTTCTTTCGACGTTGATCGTGGTTCAGGTCAATTGGTAGTTGCTCATTCGCTCGATCGCGAAAACGTGAGCGAGTACCATCTCGATATTCGAGCATTGGACACAACGTCGATCGGCAATCCTCAGAGCATCGCGGTTTCGGTGAAGATTGTAATCGAGGACGCAAATGACAATGCACCGGAATGGCCACAAGATCCAATGACGATTAGAGTGAGCGAGGGCTCGATTATTGGCTCGACAATTTACAACCTCAGCGCCAGCGATCGTGACAGCGGACCAAATGGCGATCTGACGTATGATCTCGTCTCAGAATTCCCAGCAACCGGAAGTTTCGCCGTCGATTTACTCACTGGTGCATTAACGCTTGCGAAATCTCTTGATCGTGAGGAACGCTCGGATTATACACTCGTATTGAGAGCATCCGATTGTGCACCAATTGCTGAAAGACTCGCGACCACCGTCACAGCTAGAGTTATCGTTCTCGATCAGAATGATAATGATCCAGTTTTTGTTGCACCTGAGATTATTACGATACCTGCGAATGCTGATTTTATACCAGGTGAGCGTCTCATCATCGAAAGAGATAAAATAACCGAATCTTTCTAATATCATTTATAACATTGTATTTGTCCTCTGTTTTATGGAGTCGACAAATCAAAGTAATCTGAATCTAGGCTTTTCAATATTAAAATGAAATCTTTGCCGACGAAAAAAGTGAAAAAATATTCAACAGACAGAAATCATTGTGAAAGGAATAACATGATTGGAATTCTCGTTTTGAAGATTCATTGATTCGTTCCGAAGTCCAAAAATTCGTGGTCCTTTTCAAACAATATTTGTTAAAAAACTTAGTGCATCGCCGCTGACACAGATATAATGAACATTGGATTAAAGTAGGTCATGCCCGAAGGATCGTGTTTTGTGAGTGTCTTAAATGGATCAATTTTTACTCCCTAATTAAAGATATTATTATTTTAAATTAATGTCAGCGTTATTAATTCGAAATCGTAAACAAATTTTTTCAACTTATCTTTTGGCGAATGATATTACAAGCGATTAATTAATCGGCGTTCCACCACTGGCTGAACCCAAAATTTTTCGTCCTTGGCAAAAATACTATAGTTTTTTATGTAAAAAATCGCGTTAGAGAGCGCGAAGGGTACAAAAGGAAATGGATGAAGAAAAAAGTATTAATAGAAAGACAGAAGGCTATGACAGAAATGGGCCAAGCGAAGAAGAAACAAAATGCCGACATAAACAAATTTGAGGTTATACGAAATATATCTTTATTACTAGTAAGACAACAGTCTTGAATTTTCTTTCAAACTTTCGTTACGTACTTCATTGTTATTGTGCACTTTTTCATAAACTTCGTAAGAAGCGTTCATTCGTTAGATGGAAAGATACATTTTTTACGTATAGTCCCAATAACCCTGTGTATTTTTCTTCATATTTAAACACGTTTATCTCAATAACCAATAATAAGACGAACTCTTCAAAATTTGATATGCGTGTCAGTCGACTGCCTATTCGAACTCTGTGTAAATTTCAAGACTCTTAAAAAAATCGTTTCGTGGATGAACTGCCTTAATAATTAGTATGTACAGTAAAATAATATTTTGTCAAATATCCAACAAACTTGTTTCCGTCGATCGAAAATCGATTTTCTATAATTTAATAAAAAATGGCAAGATGATTCGAATTAATAGTAAATATATTTAAAAAAAGTGAACCTTTATTATTAAGGTAATAAAGTAAGGATGACGACCCTCTAAATAAAATCATCTTCATCTGTAATATCACTGACGATAGTAGATACGTCTCAAAACGATGTGTATTTTGCACCTGAATTCCCAATTGTGCATGTAACAATATGTACCATTATATAATGTGCCATTAATTTCGTGATTATTGTTTCAGGCTATACAATAACGAGGGTAGTCGCAATCGACAAAGACGCTGATGACAATGGTCGAATTTCGTACGTGATAACAGCTGGAAACGAGGATGGGAAGTTTTCCGTCGGTTACGATTCGGGAATAGTAACACTAATGAAGCCAATAACAAGAGATAGCGAGATCGAGATAACGGCAAACGACCACGGGAGTCCGGCTCGTCGCGCGACACTAAATCTAACAGTTGTAATGGCAACTGGACAGACGAGCGGACCACCGCATCTTTTGATTTCTTCGCCAGTGGTAAAAATATCGGAGGATCTCGTGGTTGGGAGTACAGTTCTGGACGTCGTCGATCCAACAATGGACGGAGACCAAGGTTCGTAGCAATGACCTTTGCATATGAGTAATCAGTTATATGAATAAGAGATTCGTCTATCACACAGAATACAACGAGAAATATTTTTGCCAAACTTTATAAAAGATAAAACCGTCAGAAAGGATCCTGGCTAACGCATGCATTTGTAACGCATGCCAAAGGTCACATAAAGTGAATAAAGTTATGTCCGAACAGATAGTTTAATAAAGTATCATTTTCATCGAAACGTCACGGCCAGAAGAATGGACCAGGTTAATACAAACTCGATGCTTTTTCAGAGTAGTTTATTAGATAGCTGGTGCTCATCAATATATTGACATGGCTCCGCCGTAGAGTGCAATCGTTGAGTGCTATTCTCTTCTGTAAGAATTTGATATAATAATATCGCGAATGGCATCTTGAAAGACGTCTTTCGCCAAGCAGCACATCCGGGAGGCTGCCGAGAGGAAAGCAGGTAGAGGTGAATCGCTACTGATGCTATGGAAAATGAGAAAAATAAAAATAATAAGAAGAAGAGAGGAGAAAAAGGAGAAGAGGTGGATTGCGAACAATGGCCGCGTATATCATCGTGCCGGCAGCAGTCTTTCGAGCACTATGCATAGGCAAATCACCGGCTTTCTTTCTCCAAGTCCGGTGTATGCGTGTCAACCAGTAGCTGCAGCAAGAAACCAGTACTTCATGCACATATAGGTTTCCACACTCCAAAGAAATTCCCCCTTCTTCAACTCCCCCTTGATTTTAGCCGCTTTGTCCTAAGTCCGCGAAAAAAATCTCCCGACAAGCTAAACGACGACCCCTTGGAATTTGAGAATCGAACGGAAAAAATTCAAGAACAAGAATATATCTCGCAACGACGACCAATGCATACTATACCACTTCCTGAGCTTGAAGATTCGAGAATGTTGCTGAAACGTTGAAGCCGTTGTGAACTATTCATTTCGTGTTTTCTACTCTCATTGGAACTTTGTAATTACACGGACAACGTCGTTGCATTCATTTTCATGAATACGATACGGAGTATTTCAGAATAAATATTTCACGTAACAACTCCTACACACCTCCAATAAAAATAGTCAATACTGGCAACTTGGTATGAAAGATTTCAAGTATCGGAGTGAGATGGATTAGTAAAAGTAGGGAGTAATATTAGATTAGTGCCGGTGTTAGAAATCTTTTTTCTAGAATAGTGAAACGGAATCTGTACAATTGTATTTTGAAACGGAATTGTATTTTTTTTTGTATTTGTATCTCAGATTGTGAGCAGTATCTTTTTTTGTGCATCCATTTTTCGAAAATGAATGTGTTTCATTCACATGATTGATGTCAAAAGCAGAGAGAAAATTATGTTGAAAATAATTATGACGTAGAATTATGGTCTCTATGAAAAAGTGTAGGACGTCATGTGTCATCGACAATCATCAAAGTTTTACCGAAAGTACTAGATCCACTGGAAAGCCAGTTCCAATGAAACATAAATGCATGGAAAAAGATCAGACTCCTCAATCATCAACCTTGTTTTATAATAAACATGGAAAACTCTTTTTATTTTAGCCAACGTGACCTTTTACATCCCCGCTGGATCTGCTTCCGATAAATTTGGGATATTCAATAACGGCGTTATGTACCTCAAGGACTCGCTCGACCGTGAGAACACTGCGCGGTTCCATGTGCCTGTGCTAGCAAAATCTAACAAACTCCTCGATATCACGACTGTAGAAATAATCGTAATTGACGAAAATGACAATAGCCCTGAATTCAGACCTGGCACTTGTTATACTCTTGCAATTCCGGAGAACGAGGATGCGTCAGTTATACATACGATTGCTGCGGTCGATATCGACGAGGGAAAAAATGGCGAAATAGTTTACAGCATTGTTGGTGAGTTGGCAAAACATTGATCGGGTAGAGATTGCTATCATATCTAACGGTGAATCAAAGTTATTATTTCAGATAATTAGTATCAAGTTCCAACGGTTCATATGATGTCGGTTTTTTCCTGGATTAATTTATCCTCTCCTTGAAAAACTATTAAAAAAATTACGTAGTGAATCTACCTTTTTTTACAACTTATCGAACTGCCTGTCAATGTGTCCTATAAATGCAAGCATTTTAGTAAAATTGTTTTTTGTTTTGTTTGTTATTTTAGGTGGAAACATAGGAGGGAGTTTCAAGTTGGGTCCAACGACAGGTGTTTTATCAGTATCGAGTCTCGACCGTGAGACAATTTCAAAATACGTTTTGACGATTTCAGCTAAAGACAGAGGACACCCAAGTCTAGAAGCTCGTTGCAACATAACTATAATCGTTCTCGACGTTAATGACAATTCACCATCGTTTACAATTGAGCAATATTCGAATACTCGTCAACACTCGACCGAGAGTGAAGTTCGTGACTACTCGAATTTTGGGCATCAGTCCACTTTCAATCAGTACGGAATCTCCATGTTTCCGAACAATCCACCCGGAAAATATATGGCCACTGTGCTCGAGGATGTACCAACGGATTCGTCGATCATTACTGTGAGGGCTACCGATCCTGATCAGGGAACCAATGGAAAAATAATCTACTCGGTCGCGGAAGAAACAACTTGGCTTTTCCGGGTTGACAATTTGACTGGAGTCATCACGACTGCTGGGTAAAGATCACTCTTTTCATTTTCTCTGAAATCCGAAAGTTGGATGGTCCTTCCTCTCAAAGTGGGCGCGCCAGCTTTTTTATTTTTTAATTTTATTTCTATAATTTTTTTTGTTCTCGTCTATTCCCTTTGAGGTTCTTGCATTTCCTTCCTTTTACTCCACTCCTTGAGTGAGGGCTGGAGGCAACTGTGAAAACTTCACCCGGGACAAGTGGCTACGTTTCCACTGATTTTCAGCCGATTGCTACCATCAGAAACTCAGGAAAATAGCTACTTTTTTCAGTGATTGATGAGTGAGCAGGTGCATGGCCGAGCGGTTACCCATCCAAGTATTGTCTTCACCTGCGAGGATTGCGTGTTTTGAACGATCCTCGAAGCCTTTAATGGACCGTACACTTGTCGCGATTGATCCGTTATGCCTATTTTTGTAAGCGAATGCCGTGTAACTTCAATTTTCGAATGAATGTCTTCCATAAACACGGAAACCTTGATGAAATCGGGTTAGCGGTTCTTGTGTTTGGTAACAATAACCCACATTCTGGCAGCTTCGTTTTACAAATTTCAATAATAATTAACAAAAATGATATATGTTTAAATACTAAAAATAACCGAGCGGCCAGTGTGTGACTTTGGCGACTGTCCAAGCACAACAGTGTGTGATGGTTCACTTGAATAGGTAATTGTTCATTTTTTTACTGACTTGAACGTCGATCTGCTCAGCTGAAAATATTTTTCTCGAGTTCTTATTAATATTGTTAATCACCATGAACAATAAAACCGCTTGTTGTCGGCTGGTTTTCATAGTTTTTCTTCTATGGCCGCGTAGGGAAGGTTTCGCAAACGAATCTCTTGGGAAGATCTCGCAGCAACACAGAACTTAATTAAGTTGAAAAAAGAGCCTGGCCTGCTATCAGTAAAAGTATGATGTGAAACTAATTGACCTTAATAGTTTAATTAATTCCAAAAGTAACAAGTTCAGTCACAAAATTTGAATATCCGAAGAATATAATTCATGCTGCGAAACGTTTTTAACTGAATAGACGAACTTCGCGAACGTACTTTACTTGATCGCATTCCAATTTATAAATGGCGTTACTCATATTACACTTTTTATTCATGTGCTCATAAAATCACGTACGTGCTGTACATAGTACAAGTACTCTCAGCGTTGCCTCTTCTCCTAATAGAGCCTGAGATGTTGGCTAATTTCATCCGGGCGTTAATTGCCCCACGACTTTTAGTACTCGTACGATTAGAATCAGCGAGAGATATTATTGTGTAAGCCGGAGGGAAAGGCCAAAGAGGTATCCAGGGTTGTAAAATAAAGACGAGGATGAACGTACTACATTTTAGCTCCAGCGCAGGCAACCAGAGAGAGGAAGAGATTCATAAAAATAGAAAGTTTTACCTTTTTCTCCCTGGTTTCTCTATCTACATGAGTTTCCTGGCACGATACACTTCTCGCTCGATTAGACGATCTCGTATGCATTGCACATAGCTACTCCACTGCTCAGTCTCAGAGAGGTATTTTCTTTCCTCGTGATTCCTCACGCAATAAACTTGTAGAATTCCGCGAAAAAAAGAGAACGAGACAAAAATGAAGGGAGAGATGACGAAGAAAAGAAGAAGAATAAGAAGAAGAAACAGATAAGTATGGAGCGTAAAAAAGTAGAGGGGATGGAAGGAGAAGGAAGATGAAGAGGGATAGAAGAAAAGAAAGATCAAAGACAGAAGAGAATGAGAACAAGAAGAAGGAGAAGAAGAAAAAGAAGAAGCAGATGAAGAAGGAGAAGGACGGATAACGAAGAAGAAAAGGAATGAAAACTCTCTGGAAACTCAATTTCGTTTCAACAAAAAAGTTTTTATTGGAAATTATCAATCAAATTTTCATCGTTTCAACAGTGCAATTTTACAGTAAAATGATTGTTATTGCGACATTTGAAAATTTGGTCTCTGCACAGAAGAATTTTCTCCACAATATCTGAAAAAAAATTAATCCTTAAAAAAAATTGGTTTTTAATGTTCACTTCAACCTATAAAATTTGATCAATTGCGTGATCAAGAGAGCAGGGGAAAAGGCGAAAGAAGAGGGCGCAAGAGATTTGCTTTCGAGTCGGTAGCACATAGTTTAGTGTTCTAATATGCACTGTGCAGCAAGGTATCAGCGAGCTACAATCGGATTCTCCTATCAAGCTATGACAAACAGCCCAGCAAAAGTGAGTGTGAGAAAAACGAGGGCAATAACGAGTTCATTTCGAAGTTCAAGAGACAAAAAAATTCCTATCGTACACGAATCAACGTAGAATTGCATGTGTTGTCCTCGAGATGTTAAAAACATGTCTGGTCCATGAAACATTGAAGGTCAACGCCACTCCAAGTATTATTGTTTTATTCACACAAGGCGAATCTACATGGTATTGACTAAGATACGAGAAAGTTCATCTAGATTTACCCTTTTCACGAGATCCTACGATCTCACTTCTGACAATTTATATCTCTCATTTTGTGAAACTCGAAGTGAGATCATTCGTAGATTCAAAGTTATGTTTAACATCGATGTCGTGATTACGAGCAATGGAAAAAAGATCTCCAACTATCGGCTTCTGTGTTGTTCACTGGAGTGAAACACCACGTAGCGATGTACTCTCATCCTTTTTCATTCTGTTCATTCCATCTTGCATATATTCGAACACCGTTGGTCACGAAGTATTTAATGGATCTCCAGGTCCCGCGCGATACAAGGCACTGTACCAATTTTATCAGTGTCTTCTGGCATTGGTTTAATTTATAATAGTTTTTCAATGCTATGAAGAAAGCAATCAGTCGGTAAAAACGGACTTGGAATCAGTTAAGGATCACCGGACCTCTTGGTTATTTCATCTTTCCGGAATAATAAAAAATAAGACGAATTTGTATCCGAGACGGAAGATTTGATTTTTTCGACTAATTGATCGCTCATAAACATTTATTATTTTAAGTAGAAAATGCATAATATTGATCGCACAACAAGATCAGTTTTTTCTCATATTTATTTTTCAATTTGTTGGCAGACCGTTGGATCGTGAACGACGAAGTACTTATACTTTTTTGGTTGTCGCGGCCGATGGAAGCAGCTATGACGCCAAAAGAACTTATGTTCCTGTAGAAATAAACGTTGGAGACGTAAACGACAATGCGCCCATATTCGAAGAATATCCCTTCAAGTCAGTCGTCCCGACGGATATTCAGCCGGGACAAAATATAATTCAAGTAAAAGCTACAGACGCGGATACCGGCTTGAACGGTGAGATCACTTACACGTTTCTACGAGAAGGGGAAAAGCCCAAATTTCGAATACATCCTACTACGGGAGTGGTGACAGCGACTTCGTCCTTGGCACAAGATTATGGCAAGATTTACCATCTCGACGTGATGGCACGGGATAAAGGAAATCCGCCGAAAGTTCGCAAAGGATTGGTCGAAGTTAGGATCGGCGATGTTGATGAATCCACGACGGTTTTGAGATTTCAAAATGACACGTACCGCGTAGTCGTTCAAGAAAATTCGGCAATCGGTACAGAAATTCTGCGCGTTACTGCACTCCGATCGGATGGACGTCGCGATCGGATTTTTTACTCAATTGGATTTGGAAACGATGATTCTACATTTGCCATTGACGAAGACACTGGACTTGTTCGTATCAATGATCCTGAGAGACTTGACGCCGAATTGTTGACGAATTTACACATCGACGATGAAGGAGTCGCGGATATTCGAACTGACGACTCCTGGGAAGTATCGCCTGGTGGGCAACAGTCACGAGGAGAAGCGCGGGAAAGTTCGCATCATGTTTTAACGCTAGTTGCTAGAACGTCCGGTCCAGAACATCTCGAAGCTTATGCTAAACTGGTCGTCCGAATTTCCGATGTCAATGATAATCCACCGATTTTCACGCAGAATCAGTATTCTGCTACTGTTCTTGAAGGCAACGCCAAAGGCAATTTCGTCGTCAAGGTACGTTATCGTCAGAAATACTTTGGATGAACATTCGAAAACGGGAATAGAATCGAATAAAGATCGACGGAAAGGAAAAGTAATTTTTTTTGTTTTTATTTTACTGGCAATTTTTATTTATATTAATTCAATCACCTTAAGATCTTTTTACAATCACTTTTTAGTCATCGAAAATAAAAAAAAGATTTTTATGACCGCGTGACTGGGCGGTCTAGAATTCTATCTAATCGTAATAAAAACATTTGAAATTTGTTAATTTCAAGGATGCGGCAGTTTGTCAAATGTCGTAATAAAGAATCATAATTTTTACGAATTTTTAAAGAATCCTGAGTGTCGGAAACAATTATTATGTGTACTTTTCTTATTGTTGGCTTGGGCACGCGATCGAGTGAATGGAACATTTCCAGATTTATCCATTGTTTAAAAATCTTTAAATCAATCTGAAAAAAATTAAATTTCAGGAGCCTCATTCGTTTCCTGATATTTTTATTATATTATTTGAATCTTCTTGATTTTTCTAAACCACAATGATTCTAAACTACCCAAAAATTTCAAAATAACTTCAAAATGATCTAAAATAATTGGTTTAGAAGAAATGACATCATTTTTTTCCACTGCCCCGGTTTTCTCAATACTCAAACATTTTCGGGTATAAAAAACAGCTTTAATTCAGTTGTTGAGAACGAAAGTTACAACGATGCATAACTGAATCGGTCGATTTTATGTCCACAGCTTTCAGCGAGCGACTCTGATCAGGGTTTGAACAGCAAGATTCTTTATCATATTGTTGACGGCAACCCGGATAATGCGTTCACGATAAGTCCGCCGTACAGTGGCATCGTCCGAACAAACATCGTTCTCGATCGTGAGATACGTGAGAAATACCGACTCACTATTATCGCCACGGACCAGGGGAATCCTCAGCTCACCGGAACTGCAGCTCTGAGCGTCCGTGTCGTCGACGTTAATGACAATCAACCCACGTTTCCGGAACATCGAATAATCTCCATTTCCGAAGGTAATTCGAACAATTTAAACACCATCGAAATTCTATTTTTCTTCTCATCTTCACTGCAGAATAATGATTTTCGATACTACAAATGTTTCTAGGAATTTGAAAAAAATGAGTCCTGAGAAAGATCAGTGCATTTTATTATTTCCAAGGAAATTCAAAGGCCCGCCCGCTCTACTCAGTATTCTGAGTAATTGATTTTTTTTAACGTAACGACTCGTACATAATTCGTTGCATCTATTTTTCAATCCTCTCATTAGGATCTTTTTTCATTTTACTACATAATTTTACTATGTAAATTGTCACGCAGCGTGAATCATGCCTACGATATGCCTTTGTCTTGCAGTGCTCGAAATGTTTCTTTTTAATATTGCATTTTTGAAGGCTTGAACTACCTGGATGCATCCGTCCGTCGTCAATACGTGTTTGTCTTCAGCGTGTAGGGCTCGAGTTCATTTTTTTATTTAACCTTTGTCCCTTTGTCAGCGCGAATCACTCGACACTTCCATTTCGTGTTCGAAGAATTCAGCGTACTGTCTTGTCTCATCCTCTCTATATAAATAAATTTTGTTTTCAATATTTCTTTCGTTTCGTTGGAGCCTTATTTTGAGTTTACTGTTTCCAGCATGTGTTGTCTGCTAGGTCGAATGTTACCATCAAGTCGTAACAGTCCCAAGATTCAGCAACAACAAAAATGTTATGCACATTGATCAAAACGAAAACAGTCCATGAAACATTTAAAAAATAAGAGAATTAAATCCATCATATGTACATTCGTGTATAGACTGCGTGCAACTGCCTTAGAGGCGTTGCTAAGTTGCTCGTGTCTGAACACTTTACTGGACGTCCCCTAAGCCGGATGACTTTATTATGAGCCGAAAAAGAGGGGCTGCAAAATGCGGTAGAAATTTTCGTCACTACAACATTTTCTAAGTGCTATATCTAACATATAAATTTGTTATCTTAGTTTTATTTTGTACATTTTTCAGATGTTAATTTTACTCTAAATTTTGTGACCTTACTATTGTTATCAAATTTTTCATCGTTAACGTTTATCACGGTCGAAGTTATTTTTACGAATCTGTTGCGGATAGTTATGCTTACAGAAAAGAATTCTTCGGTTTCACTTTTTTCTTACATAATCCGAGCAACATTTCCGACCACTGCTGAATCTCGTACGAAATTGTATTTAATATCAGCCATTCGCAAGATTTGTAAAAAAATAAATTATTGGAATTGCTCAACTGACTGTATCTCAAAAGATATGAATAATGAAGAAAAAGTTTGAAATAACAGCCATAGGAAATGAGAGGAAATAAGAGGAAGATCATTATTATCCTCATCGTCCAAAGCACCGTTTATGAGATATTTGTAAAGATGCGTCTACCAAGGTGGTGGCTGAGACTCAGCAGCGGAGAGCGTTTAACAAGTACGACAGCCTCGGAAATTACTCCGGATAATTTCTCTTGGAAGCCGACCCTCTTCGCTCATTTGGAATATTCGTTTGGGAGAGGAGAGACGAGAACTTTATCAAATTTTTGAAAGCGCGTAGAGTTTTTTTAGATTTTTTCGGAATCAAGATTACACGGATCAATTGAAATAGTTTTTTAATTGCAATTCTATATCGTTTACTGTAAGAAAATGATGAAGTTTCTCATCAATTTTAAAATGGGACTGTTTGGCTCGATTCATAACTTATTTTTCAAATCAAACCATTACGTGAAAGAATTCTTTCAAACAATAACTATAAAAGGCTCCGCTGTTTGATGGGCGGGAAATCGTTAAAGAGACGAGAATCAAACAGAGAATTCCACTTCGCATTGCCATTTCCGAGCTCCCTAGAGGTTATATATACGATTGCGTTTTACAGCTTTTCGTGATACAAGATTATTCGATTGGTATCTGCATACATGTCTAATGAATCGCTCAGTGGATTCCTGCGAATTATATATAAATCGAGGCAGCCAGTTTGATCTCATTCCTTCATAGATTGAGGGTCATCAAAATTGCCGCCAAAGCATATGAGGATATACCTTTTTTCAATACACCAATGCTTAAGCAGTTAGAAAGTTTATCACTGGTTAACTTCGACATGTTTCCCTTTCTATACAACTCGTTCTGATTTCCTAATCTCAGATGAGAATATTTTCCTCTTGGCTTCCAGAAAGAAAAGGATAATTCGAAGGAATTGAATGCTATCAAAGACGTTCTGTGCTCACGTACGTTACGTTACGTACACACTTCATTACGATTATTACATTCATGAAGATACTCATAAAGTCAACGCAGACCGAGATATCAAGATAGGTCTTTTCATTTTCAAATACGTTGAAGTTGGAGCAGAAAGTGTGTGTACAATCTCCACTACGTTTTAGTACCGTTACTATGAAGTTTCTCTGTCGCCAAGCAATTCTTCTATCCGCTTAGAAAATAGTGGATTGACGATAGAAATTGACTGATTTTAGAATTTCTTTAGATTTAGTGAATTGATTTTATTTCAGGATCACTGAGATTTAATTCAAGTTCAGTAATAGTGGGGAGAAATGTTGTCATGAAAACTACCGAATCCCCTTGAAGTTTATGGTTACGGAAAATCATCTGCTAATTACATTTTTTCGAATTTCGTCTTGAGTCTAATTTTAGACTCCAATAACTCCACTTTAGACAAGTAAAAACTCTATTTTTTAAGAAAAAAAGCTTTCTTCCGATATACGTACGCTCTCGAATGATCACACTTGTTCAGCTGGTCCGTACTTTTTATCTTTCGTACCCCGAAGGACGGTAATGGAAAGTTGCTTTCAATCACTGAAAATCGCAATGGAAGATTTTAATAATTATCATTCATGCGGAATCGAAATCAAATTCTGTTCAACAGATTGTGCTATTGAGTCTGTAATTTAAATATCTTTCTCTCTCTTTCTCTGTACCCACTACGAATGGCGAACTTGAGCGTTGATCGCTTTTCATGATCCCTTATATCGTTTCCCACTTGCC
Source organism: Venturia canescens (assembly GCF_019457755.1). Lineage (NCBI taxonomy): Eukaryota > Metazoa > Arthropoda > Insecta > Hymenoptera > Ichneumonidae > Venturia > Venturia canescens. The sequence continues at coordinate 9,967,581 of NC_057425.1, forward strand.
TACAGCATGTGCTGCTCCGTACATATTTCGCACAGTCCCCAATTATTGTTTTTTCTTCTTGTTTCACTTCATAGCTTCACGTTTTATAGACACACGCCTTCATGCATTGTACGCAGGCATGCAAGCACGCACGTGTGCGTGCTTGCACACAAGCTCTAGGTCTCCATCTCTTCCTCCTCTCTCTCTCTCTCTCTTTGCTCTCTCATTTTTTTGCACGTTCTCCTTTTTTCTGTCTCTCTGCTCAATTCCTCACCGATATCCCACAGTGAAGGCATGACAAGATACACGAGTAATCGTAATTTACCCGAATCGTGGGTATATTTATATATATATTTATGATTAATCGCACCTTAAATGAGCCATCTGCTCGGTAAGTTTTTTTATCATAAAAAAAATCACACTCGTTCGGACCCAATTCATAACTCTTTCTTCATCCATCCTGTATGGGTAATGTATGAGTTCTTATTAAACATCGACTTACTTAGTCGTCGAACCAGAAGAAAGAAAAGTTGCACAGCCGTAACTACATTTCCTTTGACATGTATTCCTACCGCACACCTCAGATACGTGAGAAATAGTTAATATAGTATGCAATTGCGACAGAAAAGTAGAAAAGGACTTAAATGACTAAAATTTGTTGTAAAACTGCGTTATGTATAGTTCCCGATTAAAATATTTAAGGGGCTCACCCCGTGTGACGGCCGGATTTTTTCGCGATTTTTTTGCGGTGAGGAAAAAAAACACAGACTTTTGAAATTTGAAGGGTTTAATTATTGGTATTCCGACTCTAAGATAGAATTTCTTAACTCTGATATCTCGGGTTAATTCGGTATAAAACTACTCCACAGGAAACCATGTGTTTCTCAATGGTCTCCACGATCGTGGAGGATTGGTTTATCTGAGATCAAAAAAACCACAGAGCGTTTTGATTTGTAAAGCAGTGGCTATCACCTGAACTAAAATCATACAGAAATATTAAAAACTGAAGGATCATTGAGCTGTAAAAGATTTTTGAAAATTGATATCAGGTGTATGAAATAACAATAAATAGACCCTTCGAATTTCAAAAGTCCATGTTTTTTTTCCTCACCGCAAAAAAACTTGTCCGGAAAACCAACTCAAATTATAACAATATTTGTTGATTTGAGTGAGGCCGACTATTTTGGTATCAAGTACATTTGTTGTTGATTTTCAGAATTCAACTGTTTCGATCTCCACTGTCGCCATCCTCAGAGGATTTTATTATGAAATCATTTATGAATTGATATTTTTTGTTTTCTATACAGGCACAGCATTAGGAACGGTATTAACGACGGTGACAGCCAACGACGTGGACAGTTCACCAGCATTGACATATCGTTTCTATAATTCATCGCAGCCAGGACCATTCAGTATCGACCGCTATGGGGGGAAAATAATTCTGCATGAGAGACTCGATGCTGAGAACTGTTCTGAATACACGTTACAGATAATTGCGAGTGATGGTATACACGAAGCGAAAACCGAGCTGACTGTACGAGTAACGGATTTGAATGATAACAGACCGAGATTCCAACAAGCCGCTTACGTGACGAGTTTGACAGGTAAATTTCGTGGAATCCAGCTACAAAAAAATAAAATATCAATCATAAATTATTTAAGAGATACAGTGTTTTGTACGTTAAAACAAAAAAACAACGATTAATGAAAACAATGACCAGCTGACGATTTCAGAAATTAAAGCGCTTATCAACTATTCAATTTGCTGCAACATCTGATCAGCGTCTCGCTGTTGAATGAGATAACGACACCATTGCCTCCAGAAATAAGGCACCTTCGTAATAACCAAACATAATTTTTAACGAATAATAAAAATTGTTTTTCTTTTTATTCCACAAACACACCACTCAGATTGTTACATTTTATTATTCATATTTTGTGTTACAAAAATAATAAAAGGAAAATGACGGCTAATTTTTCAATGTAGATCAATCGATATCTTATCAAATAATTGAGTGAATTGAAAATGCACGAAAATATGAAATTTATTGATAGTACACCGAAAAATTGAATTTTATTTCGATCCGAGTCCCTCATACGTGATTATGAATTTGCTAAATGTATTTTTGTAGATGACCGAGGAGAAATTCGAGAATTACTGGCTGTGAAAGCCGTGGACGATGATTTGACTGAAACGAATAACGTTGTAACGTATCAACTGCTTCGATTAACAAAGGGATTCACCGTAAATTCACTGACAGGCATCATCACGGTGAATCGTACTGCACTCGTCAAACCATTGCCCGAAGAAATCGAGCTAATCGTTGTCGCCAAAGATTCCGGTGTTCCGTCTCTGACGTCCACCTGTTCCGTGGTAGTACGACTTAATCATTTAAAGAACGCCGCTACGGGACGGGAGTTCAAGATCAACATTAATGAAAATATGCGCCATGGAAATACCGTGACAAAACTGTCAGATTTAGGTCTACGCGATGGTGGCATTATCGCCGAGGATGAAAACGGCGTTTTCGAAATTTCGAGAGGTCGTTTAATTCTCGCTAAGAAACTCGACAGGGAATCGAAAGACAGGTACATTTATAATGCTTTTTTGTTTCTCAAAGTAATTTTTTTGCAAGGCCTTTTCGAAAAATCTTATCAGAATCTGAACATTTTTAATATGACACTGATAAAATCTGTCGAGAGAGAAACTGTCTTAAGATATTTCTTTCACGAATTCGAATATTCTACAAATATCCACAAATAAAGTGTTAAAAATAAAAAATTCAACGAAACGCCTCCTTACTAAAATCTGGAATATTCTTAAAAATCCATTATCATTTATCGAACATTTAAAGCTTGTAATCACTTGTAGTGAAATAGGCTCTTTTCTGTTTCACAATGTTTCAATATTTTAGAACCTGAAATTTTGTATTAATTCGTTGTATAAACATACATTTGTTCACAGATACGTATTACGATTGGGCTCGAAGAACAAAAATTCCACATCAGAGAGTTTGTTGGAGGAGGATTCAGTGACCGTAATAATAACGATTGAAGATACGAATGACAATTACCCATTGTTTGAGAAAGAGTTCCACAAAGTGTCAATAAGAGAAGATGCACCGCGGGGCACGATATTAGCAGTAATCGGAGCCACGGACGCAGATTTGAGTGAAAGTCCAGCGTCGAAATTGCATTACGACATAACGTCGGGAAACGATGCTCATCTCTTTCATATCGATCGAGACAGTGGTACGGTCACTGTAAGCAACACCCTGGACTGTGATTTAGCACCCGAAACGTACAATTTGGTGATAATGGCGTGTGACAGCGACAACACCCCGTTATGTTCGCTGGCCCGTTTGCGAGTAACACTCGAAGACGTTAATGATAATTCCCCGAAATTCCCAGTATCAGAGTACCTTGAATTTGTAGCTGAGAACGAAGTGATTGGTACGAGTGTATTCTCGGCACGGGCCAGTGATCTCGACCGCGGAAAATTTGGTAATTTGAATTACTCGATCGTGTCAGCCGCGGCGAATGGATTCTCGGATATCGATGACAGTTGGAAATTATTCGCAGTTGATCGAACGACCGGTTCAGTTACAACGAACGCAGTTTTTGATTATGAGCAGAGAAATCGTTACGCGTTTACATTGCGCGCAACAGATACTGGAGGAAGAACAGCAGCAGTCCGAGTACGAGTGGAAATTGATTCAAGAGACGAATTTCATCCTCAGTTCACAGAAAGAATGTATAGATTTAGATTGCGTAATGGTATTAGAGTATTGCCAGGAACGGTAATTGGTCATGTGACAGCGACGGATCGTGACAAGGGACCCGATGGTCGGGTGGTTTACCAACTGACCTCGCAGCACCCTTATTTTAAGCTCAATCGTACAACCGGCGCTCTTATCGTGAAAACCAAATTGACCAATCTGGACCTCAGTTTCGAAGAGTCGGCAAGACTGGTCGTTAGCGCGAGTTCCGGTAGACAAGGATCGTTATCGAATATGACTGTTGTAGAAATAAGTCTCGTTGACAATGATGTAAATAATGGGGATAATAGAAACGGAGCTTTTGCGGTACCGTCGAACATCGGTTCGAATATGGCGGTTGCAGCTGCAAATGGATTAGCGGATTGGGCACTTGGTCTTCTTATAGCACTTGTCTTACTGGTAACTGCATTCGGTGGGATATTTTTATTTCTACATCTACGAACTCGACGTCATAGAAAACCCGGGACTAAACCCGGTCTAAACGGTGAGGGTAATGCTACTTCGTCAAACAGCTATGTTGATCCGAGTGCCTTTGACACGATTCCGATAAGAAACGTGGCCGGAGCCACTAACAACGGTAACGCACCCGGGGGAGGATCGAGTGGAAACGGTACCAATTCGTGTCAATTTGCACCGCCGAAGTATGACGAAATTCCTCCGTACGGGACCAGCGGACAATCGGGACAACAAGCTACATCCGAAATTTCGGGAAGCGATCGATCTGGCTCGTCCGGCCGTGGCTCCGCCGAAGACGATGGAGATGACGAGGAAATTCGGATGATTAACGAAGGACAGCAAAACGGCGACTCGGCGAGTGACCTTTCCGTTCACAATACTCAGGAATACCTCGCGAGACTCGGTATCGTTGATCCACCCGTGAGTACAACGAGAAGGCCACCAGAAGCCTTGCCGCTTGACAGCCTTCATCTTTTTGAGGACGAAGCGGTCACTGAAGCTGAAATAGCTACTTTAATTTATGGAAAAATCGGAGAAACCGGGAGACCAACTTCGGACCTCGAAGTCCCCGGGGGCCCTTCGATGAACGGTTCGCTCAGCTCGATCGTTCATAGCGAGGAAGAATTGACTGGTTCTTATAATTGGGATTACCTTCTTGATTGGGGACCACAGTATCAACCCCTTGCTCATGTATTTAGTGAAATTGCAAGATTAAAGGATGACGCAGCTAGTGTGCAGAGTGGTAATTCAGCTGGTAGTCACAAGGCCAGACCGGTCCACAAAGCGCCTCTGCCACCTTTACTCACCTCTGTGGCACCGAGATCACTTGCTGCCCCTGCTCTCGCGAGAGGTATATTACCTCGATCACCGATAAGTCATGACGCATCGACATTTCCCTCTGCAGCATTGAGTCCTAGCTTTTCACCATCGCTCTCACCTTTGGCGACGAGAAGCCCTAGTATAAGCCCTCTCGTGCCACCATCCACTCAGAGATCCCAATGCCCGCCTAGAGGCGTTCTTACAGATCATGAATTAAGAATTTAGCCCTCGCAAAATAAAATAGAACTATCCATAAAACTGTATTGAAATTCACATCATCGATCACAATGATTTTTATTTTCAATTGTACTGCGTAACTTAGTTGCTGATCGGTGCGACAAAAATCATTCCAATTGCGCACAATTCTAGAAGCTATTAATATCGAATACTAAAACAATGAATTTTCGTTGGATTATAATGACGTAAATTTCAATTTCGTGATAAGGAAAAATACTCACAAACGCATCTAATGGAGTACAAAACTAGGTGAGAAAAAAAAACAAATAGTAACGCCGCTAATGGGAAAAATGGTGGCAATAACGAAGAGAGACTTTTTAATACTTAGGAATCAAGAAACCAAGTGATATATCGAGAAATATTTTTTTGCTAAAGCGTTTTATCAAGACTTGTTAAATTATAAATGTCGAAATGACGAAAGCTGTACATGTTAATAACGTTCGTCCGAGTATAGATTAAAAGCGAATATTTCGAAATGAATGAATATGGTAATGTTATCATATCAAAGTTTGCATCGTAAAGTGCATCTCGGTTTTTCAGTATTACTAAATATTTTTTATGTAGATCCAAGCTACGAAAATTGGTTGAATTGTCGATTTTTCCCGGCTTCTATTGTGAATCCGTAGAGAAAAAAATTGGTTATTTATTAAACCAGAAAACTAAAATATGAAAATAAGAATTTTCTTTGCATTAAAACGATGTGAACTTCGAGGACCACGAAATAATAGAAAATGGACAATTGTAAAGTTCAATGTTGACTCATCTACAATATTGTTTTTGTAAATAATAGTTATATATAGATCACCCGAGTCGGGTACGTTCGAGACGTTGTTAGCCATAAGTAGCTCTGTACATGAATTATGAACAATTGTTGTTTCCTTCAACTTGTACATTTTTTTGTATTCGAAATCATCTTTTTTTTTTAATAATGAAAGAAAACGCGAAAAAAAACAACGGGGGATGGTTCCAGTACAAACCTACTAAAGTTCATTGCAAGAATGGATAATCTCACTGCCATGTATAATAAATGATATTTGTGTTTGTATAATTGTACGAGCGATGTCGATAGGTGAGATGAATATTCGTACGAATTCGAGAGTAGGTAAAACCATCTGTCGTTCACATTGGAGGAACCACGTACGAACTGAAATTTGATATTACACGTGGCTCCGTCAAATATTCATGCTCTTCCTCAGTGTTCACTAGTTTGCTCAAGGTTGGCAGGAAAACAAACATTATCAATGAATAGGGAAACTATTATATATATAGCTATAAAACCGGACGTGTTTGTGCATAAAAAAATGAATGAAAATGAAAATCATCGTTCTCTGTACATAAGCTCTTCGAATCCATCCGTGGTTTCATCTTCTGATGGACCTTTTGGTAAATGAATTTTTTTTAGCAAAATCTTTGTTGTCTCTTATTATTCCATTTCTACCTAGCCCAAATTTTTCCAAGTTCTACCATCAGTTGTTCATTATAACGATATCAATGAAAAGTCATTCGTACACTACAAAGTTTGACTTTGAAAGTGGTTACAGCTAATCGAATTGCTGCCGCTGAAGAGAAGGATATAATTTTTGATTATTAACTCAAATCTATTTCGCTGAAATAAAAATTATTGAATCGGCTCAAGGGGTGGGATATCTTTAGGTTTCGAGGAGATTTTGTTAGGGTCGCGAAATTGCTGGTTTAAAGGGCAATGTTGCAGGCCGTTGGAAAAAATCATGAATGGTAACAGTTTGTTAAATACAAAATATGCAATATTTATTTTACCTTGGTTAAATTTTCGATCGTTCCAATTGTTTTAACAATGAGTAAGTTTTGAATGATTAATTAATCATATTGAAGTTAGTATTTTAGTGACAAATTGAAAATGTAGAATTTTTTTGACGTCCCAGTACACCGGACGTGCTAGAAATGATGAACTCAGAATAAGGTTCAATTGAAACGAATGAAATATTGAAATCAAATTATAAAATTGGCACATTTCCATCTCTACCAGAAAGATCTGTACCAAAATTCAATATTCCAATAACATCTCAACCAAAATTCATTTCTACCCAAGAAAACAAGTCCCGCAACATTACTACCACGATCAAACACTACCCCGTAACAACTCTACCAAACGGTAATGTAATTTGAATATAATTCATTTTATAAATGTCTACCACATAACATCTCTAACAGAAAACATTTCTACCACATAAAATTTCTATGCATATACATCACTACCTCACTTTCGTTGGTAAGTTAGGGTTTTCCAGGTCAACAACTTTTATAAAAAGATAACCATATTAAACCATGAAATTTAAGCCATTGGATCAGACGCTGCACGATAAATACACTACCACTTCCTAATAATATTATTTTTCTTGTTTGGGAAATCCAAAAACATTAAATTTTAACACAACGGTGAGCTGCCACTTTACAAGTATGATGATATTGTGCAGTATGAACAAATTCACGAAAATATATAGGTATCCAATGTGCAATTAAAATATAAATAATCAAGAGACTCGGTAAAGTCTCGGGACAGCCCTGTCGTCTGCTGTTCATATCTTTTCAATGTATTAAGAGTATGGATCAACCGACTTTTAATCGGTTAAACTGTGTCAAAGAATTTCGATTTCGAAATTTGCAGCTATCTCTCTCGCACTCACGGTTGCGATATACCGACTGATCTATCCTCTTAAGCTACAGAGTTAGAAGAGGTCGCGATCGAAAGAAAAAAAAAGTAGAAGAAAACGTTAACTTACAATATTCTCTGAACTATTTTAATTTTTTAATTATTAAAGAAATAAATTTCTAAAGTTATCGAAAATAGAAGTAACTCGTTATACATAAATGTATTTGTCTTCAGGTCGCTGCCGCGACTCTAGATTAGAAAACAGTCAAAAGAATCAAACTATTAACCCTACACCTCATGTGTCTTTTTTCATACCCTCAACCTCATGACCGGGGTTTGAACACACCCCACTCTTTTTCTGCTTATAAATCCGGTCCTACGATGCTAAACTGACTTTATCCTACACCATTTTCTTCGTTTTTTTATAACGAAAAGAATGATGTACGATAAAACTAATTTCAATTGAATTTATATATAAAAAAATCCGTCGATAATCAGTCGATAATGTCGCTTGTTAGGATGGGAGCGTAGTTTGAAGTTCGCATGGGGTGTGCTCACACCCCAGTCATGCGTTCTAGGGTTAAATTACGAGATAAGTGAAAACGACGAGTGTTACATGCTGACCACTAGTTTTTGGGCGCGATAAAAAAGGAGGAAGAGATAAAATAATATTTTTCAACGTAGTACGTAGTACGTCCACTAATAGAATATTCACGAAATTGATAAGATATAATTAGGTTCCCTTCATATTCGTCAAGAATATTCGGGAAATGAGATGCGGTTATAATACACTGAATCGAGAGACAGATGAAGAAAAAAAAATGTTTGTGGTTTGGTAGAATAAGGACTCACGGCCGGAAAAGAAAAACGGCACGTGTACTTCAATATTGTACTGCGATGCTGTAAGCTGCGAGGCCTTCCTTATCGCAGGAAATAAAAAACAAACTTACATCATGTGTTGTAACACCCAGCACGAGCTGTAACAACAGAATTATCATACTGCTATGCGCATAATTGCTGTGCGCATTAAGGAGGGTGGATCACGAAATCAAAATAACCAGAATTTGATAAAATTTGGTGATAACATTCATAGTCATCAAGTATACAAATACAATATTTTTCAAATTTTTTTACTACATGGTTATGGAATGATTGAGCGTTAAATCAAAGTTCTTATGCACGAGATGTATGACTGTATGTATGTAAACTCTATGCTTATGCACGTGAACTTTAGTGATCAATTGCTCGAGAGCTATGTGGTAGGAAAATATTAAAAAATTTATATTGTCTTATATACTTTTAAAGGATACATTTACCAAATTTTATTAAATTCTTATCATGCATTTTGAAATTCTTAATATTTTTAACATGGTTTATTCATTCGTTTTTCTGAAGTGGTCACTACGTCCAGTTATTGTTAGGATTTATACCGAATTTTTGCCTCGATAAAGACTTATAAAATTTTTACAAGAAAACGCGAATAACTTCGCGGTCTCAATTAAACCCTTCACGAGTATAAATCTCATCGACCAAAACTAGATTTAACGCTTTGTAAAGCAATAAGTATTATCTATCGAACAAGTTGTAACTTAAATCCTCTACGACGACGCTTTGAACCGACCAATTGTAAACCAAGAAATCAGGAGAGATCTGACCGAAAAAATAATAAAATAAAAAGACCGAGAAACTCGCAAAAATCATTCTTGCACTCCCACATTCGAGAGACGTGGCTCTTGTCCCTGGGTAAAAGACTTGAGTGTCTTGACCCGAAAGAAGAGTCAATACCGTGTTGCGTTCCCTGCTAATTCAATCTTCTATACAGGAACATAACACAAGTCCCTTCCGTAAATAACATGGTTATCTGAATTGTGCGCAATATCATATATAGAGATAAGTCAGAAATTCAGTGTGTATCTTAAACGAAAACATGCGACAGAAAACACAGGCGACAGCATGGAAGTATCACGCCATAATTCGAGATAGGGTCCCGAGTGATAAAACTGCTATCAATATTTTAAGAAATAAGAAGCCTTGAGCGACCCACTAACGCATGTTCACAACAAAGGAGGGGCTCCGAAATTTAATGGCTCCAAATACTGTCGTATACCCAGTGTAGTCTGTAAAAATTTCGTAAATGTGTGTTATATCTTGATGCTAACCTTCGACCTAGTAGACGAAAACGCTATGGAAATAATAAACCCAGAACAAGGGCTCTATTGAAGTGAATAATCTAGTCGATAAAACATGAAGGAAACAGTAAACTCAGAATAAGGCTCCATTGAAACGGAAGAAATATTGAAAACGAGTTTATAAAATTCATCTATATATGAAGAGAGGATGATGCAAGACAAATAATGCGTCTAATTTTTCAGATACGAAAAAGAAGCAATGAATAACTAACGCTGAAAAAGGGGTGAATTGTTTAGACGTTTATAATGCGTAACAGATATCTATGTAGACCCAGTCCTCAATATTTTCGACTAAATAGAAAGATAAAGCTCAAAAGCTACACAATCCGTACTCCCTCCTCCTCGAGACTCCATATTTTTCAAGCTGGCTATCAAGACTGGTGGGGGTACCCAGCACCGAGCACTAGTTTTGTGAGTGGGTTTATAGTCGTGTGGTGTGGCGGTTCGTACGAGTGTCATCCGCTCTTCGAGACGAATAGTTACAGTGAGACTTTTACTTGAGACACATCAGTCACGCCAATGCATTTCACGTTCAAAGAGTTCGAAGAATAACCGGTTTGTCACCTGCTGAGAACATTTGGACTAAATAGTATTTGAGTAAATAATAACGAGGTAAGATTATTTTCACGTTAACACGTCTAATCGTTGTGACTGATGTAAAAAAATCAATTTCGAGTATAATCGTGCAACGCGATCTACGTTTGCCATTTGGAAACGACTACCCGACGCTTAGCGTTTAAAACGTCGCAACGTTCCTATAATTATTTGTTTATAACTTCCTTTGCATAGAACTTATCATCGCACCTAGTTCAATTCAAAATCAGTATGAAAAATTGTCTTACCCAGAGGTTAAGCCTGATTCCTCTATCGTAGTTATAATAGAGTTTTTCAAATTTTTTTTCCGACCGAGAACAGTTATGAATTTTTCAAACTAAAATCGCGTTATTTTTATTCAAAGTGATGTAACGCTTTTAAAAATTGAATTATTGGGACTTTTTTGCTTTTGTCTTTGAATGTATTTTTCAAAAAAAAATATCAAAAGGTCATACAAAAGTTGAAGATGATCCATCTTGAATTTTTTTTGAGTGTTTAGAAAAAAACTCTTTTTTTCATTTCTGCATAAGAAACTGACATTTTCTACAAATTCTCTGAAATTTTCAGAGCGGGGTTTTTCGCATTTTATTCTTTTTTCTATGATGAAATAAATTTTTTTTGTCAATTCAGCTGAAATCTGAAATTGTAGAAATTTCAGCTTTCGAACCGTTATATAGAAAAGGTAGTTGGATAATTCCGTGATATGATATGCAACAAAAGAAAAAATGTGTCGTACTGTGAAGCTATTTTCATTGAAGTTTTTTTTGAAACTAATTGAAATCTGAACTAGTGTTCATGGGTAAAAATGAAATAACGATAAAATTATGGGAATAATAGGATGTTTGTCAAGAAAACCTTGGATTGAAAAAAATTGTTTGACAAGATAAAAATTGGTGTGATAGAAGATTGATGATAAGAATTCACATCGGAAAAATATTTCAATTCGATCAATGTGTACGACATCGTCTTGAGAAAGGGAGATATGAGCACGAAGTAAAAAAAAAAATGGTTGGAAATAATTACAACTGAAGATTTACACACAGATATCATAATGTTTTTAGATCACAAGTTGTTAGCCGTGGTTTGTTCGTGAGAAAATGGATGAGATACTTTTTTTGGATGAGGATCCACCGACTGATGAAAACAATGCTATGGATAGACCAAAAAGTGATCCCGTTATCGATCTCTTTTCCATATACAGACTCTAACAACAAGGGAAACAGCAAATGTATGTCGAGTGTTCAAATTCTTCAAGGATCTTCGAAAATAAGTAAGTTAATCGTTATAGATCTTACTACAGATTCACTCAACTTGTCACAGCAGTATTTACACATAACGTGGTTTATTTTTTCAATATCAGCAGCTATGTTCTCGGTCCCGTCGACATCTTTCGCTCCGCAAATCAATACCAGTTGCAAGATAGCCACGCATCAACAAACTCTCTAATATCTGGTGACACAATACGAGGGTAGAGATACGAAAGTAGGTTACAAACCCACTTTGTGAGCACGCCCGCGGAGATCTCGCAAAAACGTCGGTACACGATCGATCAACCCGAAGCTGCGAAAATGCTTAATATTCTTACACTCATTTATCACGATCAGTAAAGGTGCAAAAAAGTGAAGCTGAATCCTGCATTGACGATTCGTGAAAAACCTCCAAGTGGGAACCATTCGATGATTATTTCACATCTCATTAATCCCACCGTTTTATGCGGTAAAAGCGACAAATATTGGAGAGCTAATCTAATTTGAAAGAGAGCATTGGAAGTTTGGAAAAATGTACTTGCACACGTTCAGCTGTATGCTGCAAAACAGTTGAATTATCTTTCTTTGGTTTGCAAAATGAGGACAAGTGCAAAGAGGTACGGGATATTATCAACAGGCATTGACGATCTATGAAGTTGGAATGGAACTGGATGATACAAACGTCACTGAAGCCAGAAGCAATTCAAATTCAGGCTATATAAAACAGGGAAAATACAAAGATATGAACTGATCTTTACTATCAGAGCTTCACACGAACTCACGAGAAAGAATCCAGTACTATCTACTGGGACAAAAAATCAACTCGGCAGGTAAAGAATGGTCTTAGTTTTTTTTCAACCATTATGAGCATCATACTCCGTGTAAAGGCGTCATCCGAAGTGCTTGTCGTCTCCTAATTGATTTTTTTGAATATAAAAGAATCAAAATTTTTCTTAATCGTTTCAGCTTTCGAGCGATTTTTTCCACTCCAATAAAACCTGACAACACCGATTTGCGGCCCAGTTTATCGAAAAATACGAAGATGGAATCATGCGAGTTTCACAAGAAAGGCGGGACGGCCCTCTACTAATCTGAAGTATCGGATTTGTATATGTTCATTTACAAACACGTGGGTAACGGCGGAATCAGAAGAGAACAAGCACAACGGTGGAGTCACACATTGCATCGAATATGATAGTCTGCACAAAGAGTGGAAATTGTTTCATCAACGGTAACTACATGCTTAAAAATCTTATTTATCAATCACAACAAAGGTATAAAACAGGGCCGTGCGAGAGATTTTAAATATTACGGATAGAAGCTACACTGTAGTGTAAAAATTAATTCTAGAAGTGTCCATTCTCGCTCTTATACACTTACAAATCATGAAGGGTTAGTCTATTTGTTCTTATGATATTTTTATTCGAATATTTGGGTGGGGGTCAAAACAGCAAACGATCAAAATAGCGAACAGGCATTCTGCATATCTGTATATGCATATATAGATATACTAAATGCCCTGTTCGCTATTTTGTCGTTCGTTGTATTGACCCCCACCCGAATATTTAACTAGACACTATTCACATTTACTATCACTAGAGCACACTACGACACAAAATTTTAGTTTTTTCAATGACAGTTTTGAATGCTCAGCCATTACTCAGCCGCATACTTTGTGGTAACATTTGTTTCCGCATAAAGTTGACCATAGTGTGTATGAAGGAGAGAAATATTCAAATGGATACAAGAAGTAGGAACGAGACAGTGCGATGGGTTTAATGAAATGCATGCTCAACCCTTTATTTGTTATAAAAAATATATTCATAGAAAATTATCAGAAACTTCAGGATTCAGCTATCAACTAAATGCACATGCGTGTGTGGATATAATATTGTACCGTGTATGTTGAACCTTAATTATTGTTATCGTAGACAAACTTTTTATTATAATAATACTTGTGCAAAATCAACCTCAATTCAGGACTAAATTGCCATGTCGAAGCAGTGTCTGTCTTCTTTGAGATTCAATTTTCAACTGACTCCTTCTTGCCCAGCAAACAACTGCTTCAGCGGAAGGAGGGAGAATTATGAAAAGTTTAAACATCTTTTAGTAAAAAAATATAAAGAAAGTACGGTCCTCTAAATGGACGCCATTTGGTTTTCCTCATCGGAAAGATGACTTCCCGAAGTACGCAGCACATTGATATTTTTTAAGATTTAGAAGAATACAACACAAAAAAAAAGTAAATTCATGAGTCATGAATGTGGTCGCCACGCAATGGACAGTCCGCACGATGGCTCTTGAATCCCATCCGTCGCTCACTCACTAAGTCCTTTGTTACATCCCCGTAGAAGATTTTGAATTAGTAGGGGTATACGTAACACGGTGTTACGTCCCCGTAGAAGATTTTGAATTAGCAGGGGGGTATACGCAACACGGTATTGACTCTTCTTTTGGGTCAAGACACTCAAGTCCTTTACCCGGGGACGAGAGCCACGTTGATTGAGTATGGGAGCGCAAGAATAATATTTCCTTTTTGCGAGTTAGGTTGATTTAGACCCCGATGGCATGCAGATGAACCCTCTGGGGGGTGACGATGTGGTTTGTTTGAATAAAAGAGTACTCACAGGTTTTTTTTCCTTGCTTGGTTAATTGGTGTTACTCTTTATTGGAAGGTACTGGTTGTTCCCTTGTTACGTCCCTGTAGAAGATTTTGAATTGGCAGGGGGTATATGCAACACGGTATTGACTCTTCTTTCGGGTCAAGACACTCAAGTCCTTTACCCAGGGACGAGAGCCACGTCGATTGAGTATGGGAGAGCAAGAATGATATTTCCTTTTTGCGAGTTAGGTTGATTTAGATCCCGATGGCATGCAGATGATGAACCCTCTGGGGGGTGACGATGTGGTTTGTTTGAATAAAAGGGTACTCACAGGGTTTTTCCTTGGTGGGTTAATTGATGTTACTCTTTATTGGAAGGTACTGGTTGTTCCCTCTTATATTTGCTTTACAATGGTCCGGGTCGAAGCGTCGTCGTAGGTTTCGAGCAGTTACAAATGCTCGCTCCGAGATAGGTTACAATATTTATAATTATATTTGTTGTAATTATAATTGGAATTTCCGCTTTGGTTGAGTCTGAGATATTGAGTGAGCTTACTTTTCGAAAATTTTCTAAGTTCAACTTTGAACAAGAGCCGATGAGAAATTCTGACAAAGTCCTTTTCTTTAATTTATTCGCGGGCGTGGTAACAAAGACTTCTTGAGACAACTGATTGGATCTTTCTTTTTATCTGCGCTTCCTTTCTGCGCTGTTTCAATGCCTTCTGGGCACTTGCCCCCCGTTTTATAGGGTTTCCCCCATCTACTTCTTTTCTTCTGATTGGTAGCGCAAAAATATGGCGTGATTTCTGCGTCTTGAGGGATGAGCTTTGGAAGTTCTGGGTCGCGCATGTGACCTATTTGCCCATAGCCAATGATTTGCAGATAATGAAAGGAAGGGGTACCCGTGGCTTTCTTGCACATGAGCCGAACAACAGTTTTATGTCTTTTCTGGCGCGTGTTTCGGCGCATAATCTTGACCGCAATAGCGTCTCTTGGTGAGTCTATCCGTGTGGCGCGTGTCACAGTGAAGCTGTGTGAGTCTATCCGTGTTGCGCGTATCTCTTAGCATGATGCGCTGGGTGAGTCAAGTTAGGCAGCCACTTTTGCCTTGCCTTGATAATTTTTATGCGCTGATATGATATTTGTTTTTTAAAATGGGAGACTTATTTTTCTGCGTACTACATTTTTTTCTTACTTTGTATCTAATAGGTTTTTCGTTAGGTCAGGGGTTACTGATCATGATGTAACACCCTCTTATATTTTCTTTACAATGGTCCGGGTTGAAGCGTCGTCGTAGGTTTCGAGCAGTTACAAGTGCTCGCTCCGAGATAGATTACAATATTTATAATTATATTTATCTTGTTGTAATTATTATTGGAATTTCTGCTTTGGTTGAGTCTGAGATATTGAGTGAGATTACTTCTCGAAATTTTCTAAGTTCGACTTTGAACAAGAGCCGATGAAAATTCTGACTAACAAGGAACATCACTTTGGTGTCCCCCTCCGATTTTCTTGAAACTGCTGTATGTGAAAGAGCATTCGAAAGTAAGAGACACGTATTTTTTTTTATCGGCGGAAAAACGGTTTTAAGGGGTGAAACCACCCTTGAAAGTAAGGCATGTCAGGGGGTGATTTTGCAGTTTCACCAGCAAGCACTCAACAGATTTTGATAAAACCAAAACCAAAATGTTTCTTATCTGAAGTGATGAAAAGTTCACCCTGTGCACGAAAAAAAAAAAAAAAAACAGGGGGTTAACCACCCTTACATTCTTATATTTCTCACGCCACAATGAAAAGGAACGAATATGATGGAATGAAACGGGTTCTATTTCCATGAAAACATGAAAATAAAGTTCACATGTTTTTGCATTTTTGCAAAATAGCAGTCTTAAGGGGGTAAACTACCCCTTTTTTGAATTTTCGTACTGTATGTGGCTTATTTCTGTTTTACATGTTTTTGCTGATTCGAAATATTATAATAATTTCGAATCAAGATTTTCTGAGGTATCAAAGTCAATACAAGACTCTGAAAGTGTGAATCTCCCCCACTCGATTTTCCTCTTTATTCGCTATTTCAAAATTTCTCCCTGCATTTCGTTCAATTTGGTTGCTCTGCATCGAAATTACGAATTCAATAATTTTAGGAACGTATAATGATCGTATTGACCTCAATCTTGGCGGGCAAGGGAAGGAGGAGGGGAGCCATTTGATATTTACTACGATTCAACTTTGAAGTCTGAATAAGTCTATGCTGTTGATCTTGTTTACTAACGAACATTTTTTAAATGAAACTTCAATACACATTAACAATTCATTAACCGTCTCATAGTATAGAATCGGATTTTATTAGATAAGTACATATATCGAAATAAAATATAATAAAACCTATCATTTCCAGCAATTATGGCTCATACGTTGTACAATAATGATATTCATCAAAAAAATGTTTCAAACACAAAGATTTTTTGCACCATGCACATTTTATAATCGCTATATTATTGCAACCAGGTATTTCACAGTGTGTTTTTGATTGACCGAACCCAAAATCAACAGGATTTTCGAAATATTCCGGTTTTTCCGTAATATAATTACTTTTAAACCATGAATATTTGAAAAGATTGATATAGCGTGGAGATGACAATTGATTGTGGGCCAAAGATTGCAGTTTGATTATATTATTCCTCAAATGTAAATTTATATCAGCATCCACTAATAGAACACTATCTGAAAAATGTCGTACAAAATTTTTCCATATCCTGAATCCAAATACATCAAGCGGTTGAATTTTTCCAGTTGTACCTTTTGGGATAATCATTGTGATGATTTTTTTATCATGAGGGGTGGCTTCACGTACAACTTTGGGGCAGTGTCCACTCCAGGAATCAATCAGTAATACATTGTCACTTCCAACATTCGGAAAAAAAACTTTTTCCATCCAAATTTTAAAATGATCTGTAAACATATAACAAATTATATATTTATAACTATATTTTGGAAAAAGTTGATGCACCCTTAACGATAATACGCACCGGAAGTAAGTTTCCCAGATTTCGATGCTGTTACTATGACGTTATCTGGCTTAAACAATTCGTTCGTTACTCTCGGTCCAAATTCACCTTTTGCCTCCTTTAATACTATGAAAAGTGGAGAAAGTAGTTTCCCGTTGGCATTTATTGTTGGCTGAATCGTGTAGCTATGGGTCGTTGAAGACACTGATTGTACAACGCATTCAACTTTTTTCGATCCTTCCATCGCTAAAGTTCGTGCTGAATGGATTTCCAGTTGAAAACCGCTTTGGTCCGAATTATATACATTACTTGACCCATACTTTTCTATTAGTAATTTAACATCTTGAACAAATTTGTCCGCATTTGTTTGCAGAAGCGCTTCTTCCTCCACAGTTTTTCTCGTTATAAATTTATTAATTTTTCTGGAAACAATGCGATGCGATTTCTTAAATTTCCATAGCCAGTTATGAGAAGCTTTGAATCGTATATCTTCATGGCCTATTTCTTTCTGTGCCTGTAGAGCCCACTTTCGAAGGTCAATATCATGAACAATGACACCCGCGTCTACAGCAGTTTTCATATTCCGTAATGTGTATTCAGAAATTCGAGCAAGTTTTTCTTTATATGTACCACCCTTGTTCAGTTGTTGTGCCCAGCGTCGTAACTGCCGTATGGATTTTACAGATTTGTATTTTTGTTTGACGGTTTCAACACTGTAATTCTTTTTTTTACCAGATCTCCAATATTCAACAGCTTTTTTTTTATAATCATAGCTCAGCTCATCGTCACCAGAACAAGCGTCGGAATCGACATCATCATCCTTTTGCCATATCATATCTTCAACAGCAATTGCTTCGAACTCTTTAAATGGTTCTTGAAAATCAAGAGTTTCTTCCTGTATCATCTCAATCCCGTTGTAATCTTGCATAGAATCGATTAAAATTTTTTCGAAATTCTCCTTCATCTCTATTTCTGCATTATTAACAGGAGTTTGTGCAATGTTCATAGCTTCAAATGTAGCCAGTAACAATTTGATAACGTTGATTGGGTTGACTTTCATGCTGGTAAAAGTAGTAGGCACAATACACCAAAAGCACAGAAAAAGCACGCACGATTTGGAGCTCACTCAAAAATGCACTAGTACAATGCTAATGGTTACCGCCTTCGAAAATAAGTATCGAAAGAAAAAAATATTTATTAATCTCACGATGCCTGATAACGTTTTTATCTGATGCATGACTCAAGAATATTCGGAATGACTAATGTTATTCGGTGTGTGAGAATGCCAAAAATATCAGGTGATCATAACTACTTGATAACATTTTTATCTAGCACAAACACCGGGATCATATGTCTACGCCTCTATTTTTCCGCCAAAGTTATGAAAGTGTTTTATAGAGGCATTTTTATCTGTAGCATGGTACCTATTCATTTACGTGCAGTTTACAAGCTTTCTATGATCACCGAAAAAGTAGTTGTGAGAACTTCCCCCCCCCCCCCCCCCCCCCCGCCAAACCGACACCATCCAGGTCAATACGAGTTTTATATGTTCCTAAAATTATTAAATTTGTAATTTCGATGCAGAGCAACCAAATTGAACGAAATGCAGGGAGAAATTTTGAAATAGCGAATAAAGAGGAAAATCGAGTGGGGGAGATTCACCCATTCAGAGTCTTGTATTGACTTCGATACGTCAGAAAATCTTGATTCGAAACTATTATAATATTTCGAATCAGCAAAAACATGTAAAACAGAAATAAACCACCTACGGTACGAAAATTCAAAAAAGGGGTAGTTCACCCCCTTAAGACTGCTATTTTGCAAAAATGCAAAAACACGTGAACTTTATTTTCATGTTTTCATGGAAATAGAACCCGTTTCATTCCTTCATATTCGTTCCTTTTTATTGTGGCGTGAGATATATAAGAATGTAAGGGTGGTTAACCCCCTGTTTTTTTTTTTTTTTTTCGTGCACAGGGTGAACTTTTCATCACTTCAGATAAGAAACATTTTGGTTTTGGTTTTATCAAAATCAGTTGAGTGCTTGCTGGTGAAACTGCAAAATCACCCCCTGACATGCCTTACTTTCAAGGGTGGTTTCACCCCTTAAAACCGTTTTTCCGCCGATAAAAAAAAATACGTGTCTCTTACTTTCGAATGCTCTTTCACATACAGCAGTTTCAAGAAAATCGGAGGGGGACACCAAAGTGATGTTCCTTGTAAGTCCTTTTCTTTAATTATTCGCGGATGTGGTAACAAAGACTTCTTGAGACAACCGATTTGATCTTTCTTTTTATCTGCGCTTTTTGATCTGCGCTTTTTGTACTGCCTTTTGGGCACTTGCCCCCCGTTTTATAGGGTTTCCCCTATCTACTTCTTTTCTTCTGATTGGTTCGCTAAAATATGGCGTGATTTCTGCGTCTTGAGGGATGAGCTTTGGAGGTTCTGGGTCGCGCATGTGACCCATTTGCCCATAGCCAATGGTTGCAAATAATCAAAGGAGGGGGTACCCGTGGCTCCCTTGCATATGAGTTCGACAACAGTTTTATGTCTTTTCTGGTGCGTGTTTCGGCGCATGTTGTTACGTTCCAGTAGAAGATATTGAATTAGCTGGGAACGCAGCACGGTATTGACTCTTCTTTCGGGTCAAGACACTCAAGTCCTTTACCCAGGGACGAGAGCCACGTCTGTCGAATATGGGAGTGCAAGAATGATTTTTGCGAGTTTCTAGATGATGTAGGCTCTGAAGGATGACAAGTTAACCTTCAGCGATGTGATGATGATTTATTTTATCATAAGTTTGTAAATAAGTACTCACAAGATAGATTCACAATTTATAAGCTGGTCGATATTTTATTTGGTCGGATTTCTCCTGATCTCCTGATTTACAGTTGGCCGGTACAAAACGTCGTCGTAGGGGTTACAAGTTACAACTTGTCGATAAATGAACTTATTCTTATTAATTAATTCTAACTTTTACAAAATGTTCACTCTAGTATAAATTGACTCGTGGAGTAGGTGATTGAATTTCAGATTATTTGCAGACTTTATTGAAAATTTTATAAGTCTTAATTGAGACGAAAATTCGCGAAATAATTGAACGTAGTAACGACTTCGAAAAGATTTGGTAGAAATCACCTATTTGGGTGTCGCTTTTTCTCGTTTAAATACCCCTTGCCCCCATTTAGTGGCTTCCTGGCTATTGGCTAATTTCTTGCTGGGGTTATCCTGTCTTATTCTTTTTCGCTTATAAGAAAAGTATTTTTAGTGCGCATGGCAACGAAGTATGAAAATACTATTGTTACTACTGGTTTTTGGTACTGCGTCACAGGATGTTTTTTCTTTCTTTTTCTGTGATAAGGCCTTGCGGCTTACAGCCTCACAGAAGACTATATATATTAGTGCACGTGCCGCTTCTTTCCTTGACCGAGAATTTTATATTTAGTGGTACTTCCTTTGTCTTTATCTGTCGCTTTATTTGAACTTCATTTCCCCGATACTGTTGACACATATGAAGGGGACCTAATTATTTCTTTATCAACTTCCCGAGTTTTGGTGGGCATACTATGTAAAAGCAATGTTATTATTATTATTTTTTTCACTTCCTTTTTTTTCTATTGCGTTCAATAAATGGTTAGTATGTAACAATCACCCCTTTCGTCGTAATACCTTATATCATTATAAAAACATTTTTATTCTTAATTATACTGTTGTACGGTAGCACAACCCCTTATATATATTATTGGAATGTGTTTAAACTCGAAAATAAGTTTACCTTCGACCGTGTTTCTACGCGAGATCATCCCTGTATCGATATTTACCACATAGCCCCTTTGTGAGTAATGAAACTTATCGTAATGAATCTTTTTTAGGTTCTATCTGTTCCGATTATTATTATTCGTCAACTTCCATGGATATAATATTTTTATCTACATTATAGGATATTTGTTTGGTCTCATGCTCCATAATTATTTGCAGGAACTACTGTGTTCTTTGTATGTATTTATTCAATCCCTTTGTATTTCTCATATTAGCGTACATATTCAACTACCATCATAATACGTTAATATAGTTTTTAGATTATTATTAGTTTTTATAGTCCATGCAGTAATGGTATTCGTCAAAAAAGTGTTGCAAGCAAAGTGATTTCTTACACCACGAACATCTTATTATTGCCACTTTCTCACAACCTTGAACATCACATTGAGGTCTCCATGATTGTCCGAAAGCAAATTCGACAGGGTTTACAAATTCTTCAGGTTTATCGCTTGTATAACCACTTTTGTACCAAGCATATCGAAACAAATTTTGATACCTTGGAGAAGATAACTGATTATGAGTTAAATATTGCAATTTAATTATATTATTTCTTAAATGTAGTTTGAGATCATAATCAAGTAACAAGACAGCGTCTGAAAAATGTCGAACAAAATTCTTCCATGTTCTGAATCCATACACATCGAGTGGTTGAATCCTTCCGGTTGTACCTTTGGGTATGATCATTGTTTTGATGTCTTTTCCAATCGGTGTAAGCTGCCTGACTACTTGTGTGCAATGTCCACTCCATGAATCTATTAAAAGTACGCTTTTTGAACCGATGTTAGGGAAAAAGACCTTCTCCAGCCACATCCTAAAGTGGTGTGCAAAATTCAAGATAACGTTTGTTTTAATTTTTCTTCGCATATGTAGGATTGAAAGATTTTGAAACAATTTTTTTTTCTTATAGCTGAAAATACAAAAGAAGGTAGGGTATACAAATACCTGAAGTGAGTTTTCCTGACTTGGAAGCAGTCAAAAAGATATTACTTGGTTTGAATAAGGTCGTCTCCACAATTGGTCCAAATGTTCCGGAAGGTTCTTTCAAAACAATGAAAAGTGGCGATAGTAATTTTCCCTCTGCAGATATTGTGGGCTGTATAGTATAGCTATGAGTTGTCGATGACTGCACAAGGCACTCGATTTGTTTTGTGCCTTCTACTGCCAATGTTCGTCCTGAATGCATTTCTAATTGAAACCCACTTTGGTCTGAATTGTATATGTTTTGTAAACCATATTGTTCAAGAAGAGATTTAATTTAATTAACGAAGTTATCTGCATCTCTTTGCAAATCTGCTCCTTCCTCTACAGTTTTTCGGGTTACGAATTTATTAATTTTTCACCAATTTAATTGGTGTTACTCTTTATTGGAAGGTACTGGTTGTTCCCTCTTATATTTGCTTTACAATGGTGTTACGTCCCCGTAGAAGATTTTGAATTGGCAGGGGGTATATGCAACACGGTATTGACTCTTCTTTCGGGTCAAGACACTCAAGTCCTTTACCCAGAGACGAGAGCCACGTCGATTGAGTATGGGAGAGCAAGAATGATATTTCCTTTTTGCGAGTTAGGTTGATATAGACCCCGATGGCATGCAGATGATGAACCCTCTGGGGGGTGACGGTGTGGTTTGTTTGAATAAAAGTGTACTCACAGGGTTTTTCCTTGGTGGGTTAATTGATGTTACTCTTTATTGGAAGGTACTGGTTGTTCCCTCTTATATTTGCTTTACAATGGTCCGGGTCGAAGCGTCGTCGTAGGTTTCGAGCAGTTACAAATGCTCGCTCCGAGATAGCTTACAATATTTATAATTATATTTGTTATAATTATAATTGAAATTTCCGCTTTGGTTGAGTCTGAGATATTGAGTGAGCTTACTTTTCGAAAATTTTCGAAGTTCAACTTTGAACAAGAGCCGATGAGAAATTCTGACTAAGTCCTTTTCTTTAATTTATTCGCGGGCGTGGTAACAAAGACTTCTTGAGACAACTGATTGGATCTTTCTTTTTATCTGCGCTTCCTTTCTGCGCTGCTTCACTACCTTCTGGGCACTTGCCCCCCGTTTTTATAGGGTTTCCCCCATCTACTTCTTTTCTTCTGATTGGTAGCGCAAAAATATGACGTGAGTTCTGCGTCTTGAGGGATGAGCTTTGGAAGTCCTGGGTTGCGCATGTGACCTATTTGCCCATAGCCAATGATTTGCAGATAATGAAAGGAAGGGGTACCCGTGGCTTTCTTGCACATGAGCTGAACAACAGTTTTATGTCTTTTCTGGCGCGTGTTTCTCAGTGAAGCTGTGTGAGTCTATCCGTGTTGCGCGTTTCTCAGTGAAGCTGTGTGAGCCTATCCGTGTTGCGCGTTTCTCAGTGAAGCTGTGTGAGTCTATCCGTGTTGCGCGTTTCTCAGTGAAGCTGTGTGAGTCTATCCGTGTTGCGCGTTTCTCAGTGAAGCTGTGTGAGGTCTATCCGTGTTGCGCGTTTCTCAGTGAAGTTGTGTGAGCCTATCCGTGTTGCGCGTTTCTCAGTGAAGCTGTGTGAGCCTATCCGTGTTGCGCGTATCTCTTAGCATGATGCGCTGGCTGAGTCAAGTTAGGCAGCCACTTTTGCCTTGCCTTGATAATTTTTATGCGCTGATATGATATTTGTTTTTTTTTTTAAGTGGGAGACTTATTTTTCTGCGTACTACATTTTTTCTTGCTTTGTATCTAATAGGTTTTCGTTAGGTCAGGGGTTACTGATCATGATGTAACAATGGTCCGGGTTGAAGCGTCGTCGTAGGTTTCGAGCAGTTACAAATGCTCGCTCCGAGATAGGTTACAATATTTATAATTATATTTATCTTGTTGTAATTATTATTGGAATTTCTGCTTTGGTTGAGTCTGAGATATTGAGTGAGATTACTTCTCGAAATTTTCTAAGTTCGACTTTGAACAAGAGCCGATGAAAATTCTGACTAAGTCCTTTTCTTTAATTATTCGCGGATGTGGTAACAAAGACTTCTTGAGACAACCGATTTGATCTTTCTTTTTATCTGCGCTTTTTGATCTGCGCTTTTTGTACTGTCTTTTGGGCACTTGCCCCCCGTTTTATAGGGTTTCCCCCATCTACTTCTTTTCTTCTGATTGGTTCGCTAAAATATGGCGTGATTTCTGCGTCTTGAGGGATGAGCTTTGGAGGTTCTGGGTCGCGCATGTGACCCATTTGCCCATAGCCAATGGTTGCAAATAATCAAAGGAGGGGGTACCCGTGGCTCCCTTGCATATGAGTTCAACAACAGTTTTATGTCTTTTCTGGTGCGTGTTTCGGCGCATGTTGTTACGTTCCAGTAAAAGATATTGAATTAGCTGGGAACGCAGCACGGTATTGACTCTTCTTTCGGGTCAAGACACTCAAGTCCTTTACCCAGGGACGAGAGCCACGTCTGTCGAATATGGGAGTGCAAGAATGATTTTTGCGAGTTTCTAGATGATGTAGGCTCTGAAGGATGACAAGTTAACCTTCAGCGATGTGATGATGATTTATTTTATCATAAGTTTGTAAATAAGTACTCACAAGATAGATTCACAATTTATAAGCTGGTCGATATTTTATTTGGTTGGATTTCTCCTGATCTCCTGATTTACAGTTGGCCGGTACAAAACGTCGTCGTAGGGGTTACAAGTTACAACTTGTCGATAAATGAACTTATTCTTATTAATTAATTCTAACTTTTACAAAATGTTCACTCTAGTATAAATTGACTCGTGGAGTAGGTGATTGAATTTCAGATTATTTGCAGACTTTATTGAAAATTTTATAAGTCTTAATTGAGACGAAAATTCGCGAAATAATTGAACGTAGTAACGACTTCGAAAAGATTTGGTAGAAATCACCTATTTGGGCGTCGCTTTTTCTCGTTTAAATACCCCTTGCCCCCATTTAGTGGCTTCCTGGCTATTGGCTAATTTCTTGCCGGGGTTATCCTGTCTTATTCTTTTTCGCTTATAAGAAAAGTATTTTTAGTGCGCATGGCAACGAAGTATGAAAATACTATTGTTACTACTGGTTTTTGGTACTGCGTCACAGGATGTTTTTTCTTTCTTTCTCTGTGATAAGGCCTTGCGGCTTACAGCCTCACAGAAGACTATATATATTAGTGCACGTGCCGCTTCTTTCCTTGACCGAGAATTTTATATTTAGTGGTACTTCCTTTGTCTTTATCTGTCGCTTTATTTGAACTTCATTTCCCCGATACTGTTGACACATATGAAGGGGACCTAATTATTTCTTTATCAACTTCCCGAGTTTTGGTGGGCATACTATGTAAAAGCAATGTTATTATTATTATTTTTTTCACTTCCTTTTTTTTCTATTGCGTTCAATAAATGGTTAGTATGTAACAATATTCTTTGACCGCAATACACGTCTCTTATAAATGTGATAAAGATGAGTCT
Source organism: Venturia canescens (assembly GCF_019457755.1). Classification (NCBI taxonomy): domain Eukaryota; kingdom Metazoa; phylum Arthropoda; class Insecta; order Hymenoptera; family Ichneumonidae; genus Venturia; species Venturia canescens. The sequence goes on from NC_057425.1 coordinate 9,993,368, forward strand.
ATCCGTGTGGCGTGTATCATAGTGTCTTATAGTATGATGAGCTGGGTGAGTCTATCCGTGTGGCGTGTATCATAGTGTCTTAGTATGGTGAGCTGGGTGAGTCTATCCGTGTAGCGTGTATCATAGTGTCTTAGTATAATGAGCTGGGTGAGTGTATACTAACGGTGTACAGTGATTTTATCAAGTTGGGCAGCCACTTTTGCCTTGCCTCGATAATTTTTATGCGTTGATATGATATTTGTTTTTAAAAAGGGAGACTTATTTTTCTGTGTACTACATTTTCTCTTACTTTGTATCTAATAGGTATTTCATTAGGTCAGGGGTTACTAATCATGATGTAGCAGTATGCATCGGGAAAAGTATTGTTTTTAATAGTGAGAGAATATAAATGCATTTCTACGAATGTGCATTCATATGCAGCCGAAAAAAAAACATGTGACTACATTCGTTTCCATGTGACAGGACATGAGGGAGAAAGAGATAGTTCATAGTTGATTCATTTACACGAAGCATGCTTCAGGACAGCAGAAGTTTATACATAAAAGCATCCATTAATATAATAATAAACAATATTCCGACTCGGGACGAAAAATAAATACTACAATGTGTGAATAACTTTATGATTCACTTATAATAACGAGGTTTTGTAAATTAAAAGGTATGAATCAGTCGGTAGCTCGTTAGCGTATAGCGTGATAGAGAAATGGCTACAAATGCCAAAAACGAAATTTCACTACATCCTTCTACCTAATACAGCAAAGCTTTGCCAGCTGATTTTTGCCGCCCTTCTGTGAAAACTAACAAAGCTTTCTTGTAAAAGGAGAAACCGTGTCAAATAGTTTAAACGTCAAAAATTCCAGTCGAGTTCAAGTAACGGATTCGAAGAAGCATTCAATACGAACTAAACAAAAATGAATTTAAAAAATAAGATGGAACAGGCACTGCTGTATCCATGAGTGTAATGTATGGAAAGGAGGAAAAGAATTCGCAGTTGCATGGCAATTTAAAAATATAGCATTTTATGGATCATGTATATTTATATGGTGAATATTAGAGAAAGACAAAAAGAGCGAGAGTGGACGTTTTGTTTTAGTATAGTACATCAATGGAAAGAAACAAAATGTAAAGTTGAAATATATAGCGTCTTCCGAGAAGCTAATGTGTGATAATGATGTGTTTTTACTACCCCTGATCTTTAACAGCCGTAATTACTAAAGCAGGAAATGGAGCTTGCTTGCAGAACCGCGAACTCCTGGTAAGGTAAAACTACATGCATGTGTTTGAACTGTGTGGTCACTGATATAGAATAGTGAATCTCACGAAAAATTTGTACATTTACTCAAGGTGCTACAACTATCTAGAAACGGGAAAAAAAGAACTATTTTTTTGGGAGACGGTTGGTGAAAAAAAAAACATATATTTAGAAAAAAGAAATCTATTGAGTCTTGAAAAAAAATCACGGAAAAATACAGAGAAAAGATGAAAACGTGGCAGCCTGCTGAGGATGAAATGTTTCCCCACTGTTTGACGATGAACATTCTCCGACTCAAGCAGACCGTTCGAAATCTAGAAATCAAACGAATTATCGAAATTAATAATAAATACGAATTGTTAGAGACAGTCAACTCAAAATCTATTTTTTTTTACGACCCAATGGATTGAAATTCGAACATTGGAAAATTTGTGAAAATAAATCTTTTTTCTACGTGGTCAATAAAAAACGATGACCGATTTAAAAAATTAACTTATAACGATCCTACTTTTTCAAACTCACTTTACTCGACTTTGAAGACAATTTTAAGATAGTCTATCAGTACTGTCCTAATATTAACTCATTTTTCATTCATCTCTTTCGCACTTAAGCAACTGATAGATAGATCAACTTAAGATAAAACCTCATATTCCCATTGTTTTTCTGTATTTTTTAATGGCTGGCTTCTCCCACAAAATGCTCATTATATTGTAATATCTTCGACATTTGAACATGGTTTTTGCAAACAAAAAATGCTACACGAAACCTTTTGTCATCTTGAGCTCATTTGCTTCTCACTCCTCTTCAGCTGGAATTCTTTTTGCATTCTTTAGCCAAGTCGTCAAGCGAGGCGACATGTACGTAGAAGTTGGTGCGATTCCAATCGAATTCTGAGTACTGAAACGTTGCTAAGTCATCGGTGAGAAGATAGAGTTTCCGTGTCGAGAGATCGAGAGCAAGGTCATTGGGGAAAATCATGGTCGTATTATCTTGTGCCACGATACCTGTAGAAAAAAATCTCCATCATTAAATCGCTCAGAGTCACTGGGTGGGTTTATCCTTTGGAATAATTACTGAGCAAATATATTTTTTCAACAATATTGAAAGTAATTGAATAAATAATAGATTGTCGTATAATGTCAACGAGCTATCTCAAAGAAAATGGAAGACGGAACGTCGATCGTTTACCTATCACACTTACACCATCAGTAAAATTGCAAGAACTTGTATGATCAACTTTTTTGTAATTTTCAAATGTGTCTTTTCATGTATATCAAATAGTTGAATGACCCTAAACTCAATCATTAGTAATAAGTCTGAGCACAGTGTTGAACCGAACGTCGTGTTCGTTGATGGCTCGTAAACTAGAACCAAAATGAAGAAATCGATAGAAAAACATAAAATGCGGGTAAGATTCCAATTATCACTGACACGTTGACAAGCTGCATAGAAACTGGTATTGCTGAATTCGCGTGTTACGACGCTTGTAACGAGTACGGGCTACTGTGAGTATCTCTATTCCGACTTTACACAGACAAATGTTTATCCTCAAACCGTTCATCGTCATGACGAAAAGGTATAATTAAGTATACTTATCTTTGCTAGATTTAAGCTATTTACGCACATCCAGCACTATTCATATATAAAAAAATGTCTCGACATTCTACGCCACGTAATAATAAAAATTAAATGAATAATTTCAGTAGCTTAAAATAGATTTTCTTCGAGATGCATCAATTCGACGAATACGTGAATTCACTCACGGAAAGTGTTGGGGTTAAGGTCCATGTGGGTGTCCCAGCACGCTAAAGCGTTTTTGTTCAGTTGGGTGAAATAAATTATACCAGTTTCCGGATCCAATGTCATCGAAGTTCCTTGACTATTTCTTCCTTTATCTCCGACAACCCAGAACTTTTGGTAATAGTCACGTTTAGCAAGACTCTGTTGGTCCTTGATTAGATCCGTTGATACAGCAAACTCGGTTGTACTCGACATAGCATGGAAATAAAGGGTTTTAGAACCATTAGCAAACGGAGGACTTAGCGTCAGACCGAAGAGACCGTCTGTCCATTGGAATTCAATTCCGTTGACATTGTAATCTCCTAGGGAAGATACAAAAATGTGAATGATTTCGTTACATTTTTTACTTTCATTAATGAAAAAATATTGTAAATGCTAAAAATAAATGACATCAGACCAAAACGTCGGTTTTTTTTTTATACTTACCGTTCAAGGGATCGAAAGAAAAATAGTTATGTTGTATACGCCAAGAATCATTCTTGGCAAGACTATACACTACTAATCCACAGCCACCCAAATCGGAATTGTAGACGTAAGCATCATCACAGTTTTTTGGATCGACATCGACAATACTGTCCGCGAAGAAACTGTTGTGAGTTAAATCACTGTCCTTGAATGTGTACCTGTGGATAATCTGAAACAAATTTGAAGATAAAAAAATATAATGCTCGTAGTTTCACTACACTCGTTAATATTTTTGTTGCAATAATGATAACTAGGATGTTTTTTTTTTAATAACACATTTTATTCAAACCTTATTTGTCGGTAAATCAATAACAATCAGCTTGGGCGGTTGAACGGCTTTGAACTCGCCCCAAATGTCATCTACTCCGCTGTCAACCGCCCACATACGATCGCACGCATCGATCCTCATTCGCAAGATGTTGACGATTCCATTTTCAGAGTTAATATCGTTGTCTTCCCAAGAGGGATAAGGAGTCAGCCGTGGCGATTTATCGGCTAAGAAGGTGTTCGAGAAAACTTACATTTAGGGTAAATATACGAAAACAGAATGCCTTATTAATTTTCGTAATACAACCGCGGAATTATAATTCGATTTGCATAATCAATTGAAGATCATACAATTGTTTCACATTTTGTCTGTTTTTTATCGGAACGACGTGGTAACTTAATTAGAACAAATCCATGCATCTTTTATTCCACCTTTACCTCAACGTTAATTTATTTTATATAAACTTTAAGTATCTCACTCAATTATCATTACCTTGAGCAATTGTTTCATTGAGATCGATGTAATTTAGATTAGCTGGGACACCCTTCTTCCATCTAGGGACCGTTACGAACAATTTGTCGTGCCAAATGTTAACACCGAGCGGAAGATTGCTCGTTGGTGAAAAACGACCAGAAGTTTCGTAACTCTCCCGCAATTCATCGTTCGGAAAACTCCAATCCAATTTTTTCCATGAGAATAACGGTTGGAAAGGATTTTCTCCGCTGACGATGGTCAAACCGGCCAATAAGAGTAGATACAACATTTCTGGTGAAGCCACAAAATGATTACAAGCAGTTCGTGAGATAAAATGTTGCTGTAAATTGGATGTTTTAATAATTGTTCTGCAAATAGGACGTTAGTAGATTGAACTTTGAGAGATGATAGCTTGGATTATGAACTATCAGAAAACCAATCCATGTGACCACGAAAGTTTTTTGGTCATTTGAATTCCTTCGAGTTCTCGAGAATCTCTATCATATGTGTTAAATTTTCCCTACTGCTTATGCAGATAATAACGTTTCATCGGTTGATTCAATATTATTGAGTTAATCTCGATTTCGAATGGAGCGAATCGGAAACACAAATTCTGTTCAGCATAATCAACACGAAGCCGCGGAAAGCTATGTTTTTTTAATTGTGAAAGAAACATGTTAAGATCACAACACGGAATATTAATTGAGAAGCGAAACAATATTCAGAGAGCCTTTAATTGTTATAATCTCTATAACGGATGTTCAAAATGAAATACAAAAATAGTACTGATACAAGCCACAAAAACTGTTACTGTTGAATACTGACCATGAAAAACAATCGTTTTCAGGCGATACGAACAAAAACAAGTAAATTAATCTCTAAGTTGTGTCATGTGTAGTTTCATGAGATTCAGTTCCTTTCGAATAAAATGAGTATGCAACAACTCGTTTTATGTTGAAACAAATCGAAAGCGATACATCGTTTTGAAATCTCCATTCAATGGATAACCTTTTGGAACATCATGCAGTGCAAGTCTGCTACAATTTAACCGCACGACGGCAGCTTGAAGTTGATTTATGAAAATTCTCAATTATTTGTTCACGAATGGCTATTCATGTTTCGGAATAAATTTCTCGTCTCTTAGGCAAAGTAACTCTGTTTAAACAGTAATTGAAAATGTCGACGTTAAGAAGCGATTTTGAAAAATTAAAATGAATTTAAATATCTCGAAAACGGTGGGGCTTTCACTAGGATCTTGTTACGATAGCCTCATAGAGCATCATTCCTCTAATTCAGTTCACTATTTGTGGAACATACTGATAACAAACTAACGATAAAAAAAATATGATCGCTTAAAACTCAGACGTCGTAGAAAATCATGTGATTCTGTGCAATCTTTCTCAAAATAATATCAATTTATCTCCTAAAATTACAAAAATTTCTCAAAAGATCGGACTATCGTTGGAAAACTTAATAGCAATATTTGAACGAACGTTTAAACTTTGTAGCCTTTTGAATGATTAATTTGTACCACATGTATATAGCATATAAAAATACGGAAGATAATTATACTGATTGTTATTATCAATTGACAAACGGACATTCGTCATTGAAATATTGCAGATCTGCTTTGTAAAACATTTTTTATTCGCAATGAAAATTTCAATATTCGCATGGTGGACATAATTGAAAATTCAATCTAGATTGAATAAATTAGGAAATCACTTTAAATTATGCAGCTCCATTCAAGTTTCTTTATCATAAATGATTTAATTTCAATAAGAGCAAGCATGACGTACAACATAAACTGATTTATCATTCTTTATGTCTGAAATGAAGCGATCTGTTTGGCGGCCGAACGATACTTTCTCCCGACAAAAATCGTATCCACTCGGCGCTTCGAGGACTCTCCACTCTACGTGGTTTAAAACTTGAACTCCGAAACGTGTAAATTTGTTCTTTTAAGAGTCTTATTTTCAAGTGTTATTTTTCAAGGATTTCAGATGCGGAGTAACATTCTCCGTTGCACTCAGGATATATCGTCACACGGAAGTGAGCCAAGGACACACCAACTAAGGTATTTAGTCATGCAGTATGGACTGTTGTATGGAGACATCGAAATGAAGGACAGTTAGTAATTCGCGGTTTATCACAAGATGATGTCTTATTACGGGAAAAAAACAATTATGAAAAATTTTCAAGCTTATTAGTTGTTGAAACTACCAGTCCATTGCACCTTCTTCAGTCTTTATATTCGAATGTTTATAAATGTAAATAACGAAGAAGTTTAAACAATTTTTGGCACTGTTTCGCAACCTATTTTGTTCGACCATGGTGTTCCGCTGAGCACGAATCATATCTTTTCTGGTTTTTCCTATTTGCTCTTCTGGACTTTTGTTTTTATGTGATATTATTTATAAATAGCCATACTTATGCTTCCTCTCAATGTCCGACGAGTCGAGATTCTTTCAGTTTATAGCAAACGAAAAGTGTTAACAGCATTGATTAATTAATCATTTATTTTTGTATATTATCATACTCGATGGTTAGAAAAACGAAATTTAATTCTCCATTTTCAAGAAATCTTATTCACTTAACCGATCCCGCTCTACGTAGTGGAAAATACGCATGGGTATTGTATTGAATCTCGAACCAATAGGTGTGTAGTATACGAGAGCAGAACTCACCTCAAAGTAATCTGAACAACCGGTTGGCTCGAGAACGGTACAATCGTGAATGGAATTATACTGAGTACGCTCTTCTCTTTTATAGAGGTATCGGTACTAGTAGGAGTGGTGAATATGTAAAGGACTTTTAATGCTGAATGGGTAGCCTTGTGCTGCTGACCATTCTGGGTTTTCTCTTTGTGGTACAGTCCCCATAGATGTGCAGAAATCATTTTTCATAACTTTTATCATTGTGTCGCAACGCCCCGCGTCGTGGTGAAATCCCCATGACATTGCTCACTCGTTTTTTGCAGCGTCAAAATCGCTATCTTTTCCATCTTTTTCTATATTTTTACGCACAGCACGATTTTTACACAATTTGCCCCCATTTGGTTTTTATTAATACTGTTATTAGCCGTCGGTTTTTTCGGTCTCTTCGGCGCACACCGTCATCGACCGCACACGTAAAATTGACCGAGCTACAATCTCCCTTTTCACTGGACGAGAGACATCAAACGTCGTCTCGACAAGGAATCGTTTCCAACTCGAGGAAATCATCAGATGAGTTCCCTGGCGTTGAGGTTCCAAGCCTATGGCCAAGTCAACATCAACCGGCATCAGCGTCGCTGCTATCGACTTCGCGGTCCAAAAATTCCCGCTCAAGGCCGTGCAATCGGCAATCGATAGTTCTCGTCACTGGCTCTTTTCCTTCCCGACCCTCGCTCACCAGCGAGTCGCTGTTCCTGCGCGAGATGCAGGAGTCCGATTCGGCATTTATCGGCGTGCACAAGGATCTATGATGGATAATTTATGCGCAACAAGAGAGGCGAGGGAGCACGAAAAATCGCTCACTTCTATTACGATCCTGACGTACGTGCCATGGCTCAGTTCCCATTATTTTCATTGTAATGAATTGTCATTAATTTTTTGCTTTTCCCATCGAAGTTGCGTTACACCGACCACCGGCTTGACTGAAATATTGGGATAAATTTTGGAGTAAAGTGCGAAAAGCTGTACAGGGAATTGTATCAAAAATATCCCAAGTAAGTCGTCTTCGCTCGGTTTACACCACGACGAAAACACGTGGTTATCTCGCCACTTTTTGTCGTGGCCAGCATTCTCAATCTCGTCAATCGGATATTTTGTCAGCCGGGTTTCTCCGAGCCCCTCAGGCTCGCGATCGATTTTCTCCCTCGTTATCTTATCTATTATTTTACGACATTATTTTCTTTTGAAACGCGAGTGAGTGCGGTGGCGTTAGTTTTAAGCCTCTATTTCGTATTTTTTCTTATTTTTCTCTTCGAAATTTCACTGGCGCCCAAAAACAGTATTTGTTAAATAAAACCAACTTTTGTGCATAATTTATTACATTTTTGCCTCCCTGAATTTCCCCATTTTCAGAGATCGGTGGCGAGAAATATCCTCACATTTTTATGGATTTCATTTATGCAAAATTAGGAAAAAGTTGAAAATCTATGCCGATCATGATGACCTAGAACTCATATTTACTGTACAGAAACCATGAAAAATTGCATTGCTTGATATTTTACATTCATACTCACATTATTTCTCAAGCGTGATTCGTTGCCAATATGTATGGGCAAATCCATTACTTTTCAACCGCAGCATGCGGGCTTTGGTCAGCAATTTAACTGCTGGGCCTTCCAAAAAAGTGAGTCAAGTGAGAAAATAATCCTCCGAATTTGAACCTAATATACAAAAACTTTGCCTATATAAACTTTTGTTATATTCTAAAAGGAATTTTATTTATCTACCACTGTGAAGCTCGAAGACTTCAATAGGTTTGAATTACTTTTCTTATATATTGTATTTCCAAAAATTTGTATTTAATGTAGTCCAAAAAGTTAAGCCATCCATTTAGAAAATTTTGGTTCCAGCAGCATTCTAGAAATTCGCTAAAATGATTTAGTAATATATGAAAAAGCGCTAGTTCAATCGGATTTCAATTTAGAGAAGGAAACTTTATTTTAGAATACAAAACTGCAGGAAAAAAGACATTTTGTTCAAGTCTTCCAACTTCATAAAGCTCCCGTTAAATAATTCTGGAAATTGACTTCATTTTTTTTTCAAATTCCTAAGGTCATGACACTGTATTCGAGTTTAAACGTCGTTTTCTTTTATGACGTTCTGACTTGGGTACCTCGGCAACCAAATCGCTGACCCGGGCCTGCGGGTTAGAATAGAATAGTGATAGATTTCCTCATATATATTTATAGCTTTGAAGAAGGGACAAAAATATGTGAAAAGCAATGCTTGAATCATTTGACATTAAAAGTCTCATGTATTTCAAAGAAAATACCTATGCGTTCGTTCATTACTATTCTTGAGCTCTGTACGGTTGAAATAGAATGGAAACGCAATCTCTTTGGTTGGTATTCAAATTTGTGATGAGTGCTGCTCGAAAAAATGACTGACAAGTTTCAAATATTAGTTGACGAGTTCAACTTTACCGAAAAAAATACGGGACAGTAATTTCAGTGTTGTACAAATAGTAAAAATAACTATTGGTAAAGACTATTAGCCTCCAAAATGTGTTTGTTTCGGAAGCAAATTTGCATTTGTGTGGATTTCCATTTCGAAAAACGTTTTAAAGTTATTTTGCTTTGAAGAATGTTGTTTGGTTGTCGTTAACAAAAAGAATGATTACTTTCGTGTAATACTATATGTATTTATGTATAATTTTTTTGGCCGCAACTAGTTTATGTGATGCTTTGTCTTTGTAATTTTCTTTGTGTTTGTAATTTTTTGCTTGTGTATGTTTTTCCAGTTGTACGAAAAGAGTTAAAAGTCTTACAACCGTTTATTTCCGTGTTTTTAGAAGTGACTGCCCAAAGGGCATAAAAGTACTTGTCTCTAGTTATTTTTACAGCATTCATGCTGTTTTTCAGGTTTTATAATTTTTTTATTATATTGAAGACAGTAACTCATGGTAGTTTTTAGTAAACAAAAAGGAAAAGCTGTGATACTTGTGCATCTAGGAGGATACATAGAAATGGATTGTGGTTTATGGAGAAAAGGTTCATTGGGATAAATGCTTACAAGAAAACCATCTCGCAATTCACAATCGAAATCAATTTTAATGAAATGTGAAGACAGAGAAATAAGAAAACACACTAAAAATGACCGTTCATTAACATTGAGAACTATGAAAATTATTGGAAGTATTACACAGTGATCCTCACTCAAAACGGATAGTTTCATTATTGGCTCATCTCAGGTATAATTGAAATTAACCGATCGATAGCCAGGTTTTGTTGAAATATTGCAAAAAAGCTTTTCAGAAGAGTGAAAAAATTAAAGAGAAGACTCGATCAACGAGCTTGATCCATCCAATTTGGAGGATACATTAGCTTTCATTAACGAAATTTTGACATTCATTGACAAATGTTATGGGGTTCCATCCAAAAGATTTTTTTTGCAACAACTTCAAGAGTTATTTTAAAAATATATCAAAAATAGAATAATCATTCAAAATATAACCCACATTAGACGCCTCAAAAAGTAGTAGTCACAATTTGATATTTTTTCAAGAGCTGCAGAAATTTATCATGAATGTTAAATAAGTAAAAATTCACGAAATAAAAAATCACTGATTACAATAAGCAAATCAAATTAGAAATAAGACCGAGACAGAATTCTGATCTGATTCTGAAAGTGGGTAGGGTTGATACATGAAGAAGACATAGAATTCTCGTGTATAAACCTGAATATTGATATACAACTTGATGAGTCTGGAGTACATAAACATGTAGATGTATGTTGATACAGATAGCGCGGTTTTGTTGTTGTTGTTGTTGTTATTTTTTTTTTTATCACGAGATCTATTCATACGATCTTGGTGTCAGTTTTTTTAGCAATTATATAATACCGTCTTAAAACTACTGGATTTCTGAGACAAGCCTCGACTTGTGCTCTAGCACCCGAATGTTTGTCCAACAGAAATTACGAAAGGTCAAATAGTCTTTGCTTCCAACATTTGTATTACACAACGAGTGCACATGTTGCGTGCTTATGCGAGACACTAAAATTTACGTCCAACATAAGAGATGGAAAAACTTGGGAAAAACAACGCTGTGGTGATTTTTTTTTACAATGGGTTCGTGGCACCTCGTATATGATACACAAAGAGTGTTTATATATTTATATGTGTGAGTCATTGTCAGCGCGAGACTTCACGCTAAAATATCACGAGATCATTGCGTACGAAACGTTGAAGTATACACATTAAAGATTCTACGAACATTGGCACTTCTAATGTTTTTTCCTGTTTTTTTACATACTTTCCTGGAAGTGCCATGTATATAAAGAGGATAGGATTTCTGTGAATACTGATTCCTACCAAGTTTAACAAACGCTCCTTCCTATTGTTTTCTCTCATTGAAGAAGGATATGCTCGACTTTCAGGCTCTTATTGTCTGCAATTTTTTTTTTCAGTGGTTCTTTCGTGTTACAAATATGACTTGTCGTAACAACAATCTATTGATGCAGTTACATATATTTTTACGACAGCTTATTGCCTCGCTCTTACTCGACTGTACGCAATGACCTCTAAACACCACAGATACTTTCAGTTTTTTTTCGCATTTTGTGATTCTCCCTTTTTTCCACTTTCACACGCTCACTCTCCCTGCTTTCTCTCTCTTTGTTTTCTGTTATTTACGAATCGATCGATACCCTAATTCTACAATCGTTTTTGTACAATCGACAACCTACATTTGTATATATGTAAATATGTATATGTATATATGTATATTTACGATTTACAATTTTCTCACCTAAACCTATGGTGTTTAAGTGTCTATTATTATATATGTATAATTGTCGCACTCTTACCGAGGAATCTTGATAGATCATTGAACGCTGTAAAAGTACTACATCTGAATACGGCATACCGGAATTTAATATTTACTCGTGTCCATCTCTTAATCATTTTTTAATTTTCACAATGTCTTTTCGGGAGATTTCACTGTTGAGATACGTTCTTCCATTTCGAACGAGGTGACAAACTGAAAAAAAGATTCTTTTGCTCTACGAAGAGAGGTTTAGTGAATATAAGACTTTATCGTATGTCATTGTCACCCGTTACTGTTTTTTTCTTTCTTTTTTCAATTTTCCAACGACAGCTTTTCTTTATTCTGGTGTCTTTCCTTTCTTGTTTCACGTAGCCTCGACGTACAATCAGGATCTCTCTCGAACCAGCTCACAAAATATATCTTGTATACATACTGTTGTGTGTACACGTATATACATATGTTGTATGTAATTTTGGTAAGTTCGTTTCGTTTGTTTGTTTGTTTGTTTTTTTTTGTAGTTTGTGTATACACTTTTTGCGTAGATTAAGGTTTCTTCAAACAAGTAAAACTTTTTTGTGTAAAATTCCACAATTTCGGAGTATGTTTATTTTTTTACGTGGATATACTGACTTTTCGCTAATTGAATAGTCCCTAGACAAAACCTCAAATTTATACCATGTCTGCGTGTGTTCGGTTGCCATCACAACATATATTTGCGGAAGTTCCAAATTGAGTTTTAATACATCCAAACTAACCCATGTTATTGAGATTTTTTTCTTTTCTCACTTCGATATATTGTTGACACTGAAGCTAGCATCGTTGGAAGATAACGATTATTCTCTTTACTTATTATTCAATTTCATAATTTTTCAGATTTTCAAACTACGCTCACACTATATATACGGCTGTGAGGATTGAAAGTCTCAGTAAATACCGTTCACGACTGTAAACGAGCGAACATAGCAAAGTAATTTGTATAGAAACCATGAAGAACATTACTGAGCACTCTTGAATTCATCAAATGAAACCGTGAAAAAATTACGTATTGTTATTTGGTTTACGAATTTGAAAAGTTACATTTTTTTTTTGGTAGTTTCGGTAGATGAGCACTTCAGATTAATTCGAACAAGTATTATTCTATTTTTACTGATTTGAATCCGAGAAGAAATGATGAGCAAAATATGAACATTAAATATTGTAACACTGTCCAACGATGCAAACCTCAATATGGAATGTTTTCTGGAAAGGGTGCACCACGCAGACCAACAAACATTATTTTACATGGCTTTTTCCTCTTCACAATATTTATTCCTCATCACAATCGTATACACACATGCACACAGGCTTGCTATCACAAGTTATGCACTCGTACTTCATATACAATCGCAAAAAAATCTTAAATTATTTCAAAATTATATAGACCTAGAAAGCGAGCTTCTTCTCGTTCATTCGCAAAGTGAAAACATGTGAGCCACCGAGTAGTGAGACCGAAGAAGCCATCACGACACATTTACAGAGGTTTCAAATTGGCTTCTGATACATCCAAACTAACACACGTTATTGAGATTTCTTTTTTCTTCTCTCTTCGAAACATTTGTTGTTCGACCTCTGACACTTTTTTCGTCACACAGAAATATCCTGTTAGAATGCAACGAAAGATTTTTTTCTCGTTTTAATGTTTTCTAGTTATCAAACAGATACAAATTTTGATTTGCAGATCTAGCTTTTTGGGGAGAAAAAAATATTTTCATATTCAAAAATGTTTATATAAATGGTGGACTGGATAGAGAAATTGAAAATGAATAAAAAAAATTTCATTGCATTCCATCACCACACACATTTTCGTATCATTCATTCCGTTATGAAACAAGGTCCTTGAGAGGACATTTTAATTGGTTTTATGATCCGATCATCTACAGCTTAATGCGTAGGTAGTTTCATTTTCATTTTACTCATTTACCGTTGAAAGCTCCTACATAGATTCGTTTTATTTTTGCTTGTCTTCACAATCTAGTTAATTTATTCTCCGTCTTCATCTCGTTAACATCGTCTCACATCAACCAATTATCGTGGATGCTTGCTAACAAAACAAAAGCTCTTTCCGAATATTTTTTAGAGAGTGCTAAGAAAAGTGCACCGCCAATTTTTGATTTATTTCTCTTCTGAGAATATACACGCGTGGTATCTTACGGTCCTCGTGCGCAAAGGAACGAAACGTTCCAAAGTCGAACTTTCTAACATTCTGCAAGCTGCTTCCATGACTTCAAATCCCTACACGTTTGTCGAAATGAAACGAGAACGGAGAAGAGAAAAATTCAATCTCTTTCGAAAATTCAATGTTCACTTTCCGTAACCGCGATGTTAAACTACCTACTGAAAAAAGCACCACGCGAACAAACTCATAACTAAACTCATACTTTCATCGCACCTGATCTGGTACATTGAAATAAGGCACCACGATGTGTATTTGAAGCTTGTTTGTTCGTTCGTTTTTCTCGATCCTTTTGGATTTCATTTTGGTTGCAACCGAATAATTGCGAAAAATTACTTTTTTCCATTTTCGTCGACATTATAATCGTTTACGGGAATGACTCGCTCTGAGGGCTATTTTCGACCTCGAACTTTATTCAAATTAAACATGTGATTACGAATTTATGATTTTTTAATGATGCTTGACACACAAATGATATTTAACACGTCGAAAGAGCTTCTCTGACCCGCCTCAACAGATACACTGTCCCAAGCAAATCCTAAAGACAATTAAGGTACTTCCGATGACCATATGAGTTTACATATTTTTCTACATAACAGCACCGCGTTTCGAGTTTTTCGAATACTACTTTCGTTCAATTTACTTTTATTTACATCGGACCCCTGACGGCTGCAATCCCCGAAAACTTTTGCCTCTTCAAATAAGAACGTTAAATGGAAATTCTAATACTAAAAAAATCGGGTATCGACAGTCATCTCAAAACCAGAAGTGACGTCGCACAATTTCCCATGTCAAAGTTTCACATCTAGTACTCATTGCACATTCGATCAATGAGTACCGAAGAAGAAATCCATTTGCTTTAGGTCCTGTACTCTCCATGGGCATAGTCCTGCAGGCTATCCCTCAAGGTATTTCAAAAATTTATATATGGCCGAATTTTTAGACAAACGCGATGGTTGAAGTACCATAAAAAAGCTTTTTTTATGGTACTTATCAAATGGCAAATTACTTGAGCGTCGATACTCTTCAGTATTGAGCCCAGAAATAGAGGCAAAGAGAATTCAACGCCCAATTTTTGATGTCAATACCCGTGAACTAAGTTTGAAAGAATAAAAGGGTGGAAGAAAAAATTGACCTCGACTCTGAAACGCTGAAACCGAAATTGGGATGGCGTCACTTCTGATTCTGAAGTGGGAATACCCGATTCAATAGTGAGGAAATTTCCATTTTACACTCGGCTCTGGGTGTTGGAATTTCTTAGGAATATATTCGGGCTTAAAAGCCAGCCGGATTCCGTGAACTTTGTTCCTCTTAATTTGGGCCAGCATCTCTGCCATGGGTCAATCACTGATACGACCGAGCCGCCAAAAAGTTCTTAATTCGAATCACCCTTCAATTGATATGAACGAACGCACTCGTAAGCATTCATTTTGACCATCAGTTTTTTTCACAATTGATGATTTCACAAAATTTTTAGGCTGGCCAGTGACCAAAATCGTCGGAAAATTTTTTTAGAATGTTTTATAAACATGGCTATTTCAATTATAATCTAAAATTCGAATAGTCGTTGTGTTTTTATTTTCGATTTTGTATGCAGTTGATTCTTCGGCTGTAAAGAACAAGCCCACAATTGAATGGAAACCGAAACCCAACTTGAAGAAAAATGAAATTTTGAAAAGAATAATTGGCATCATAATTGGCTCGACTTCATCAAAATTTTTCAACTTGTATTGTTTGGAGGTGAGACATTTCTTGGATTCCGAGTTTACGTAAAATTGGTTTAGTAGCTCGGATATAATAAATTCAACTGTTTTAAAACAATGATATTTAAAAAAATGTGTTTTTTTTTTTATTATTATTGCAATATTTTTAAAGACTCGAAACAATCGTAAGCGAGCGGAGTGTTTGAAAATAAACCGAAAAATGTTTAATCAAAACATTCCTGATATGAATGCTTTCATCGAATTGCTCCCGTGTAAAATCAATCGAAAAGATAACAATGTTTTTCCTTTATAAAAATTGACGTCCTCAAAGCATTGAGACGATTAGTATTTTTCGTTTGAAAAAATCTGTACGAATAATAAAGAAGAGATATAACGAGTCAAAAACGACATTCAGGGGGACAACAACGTTTCAATGGGTCAAGGGTCCAAGTGATCCTTCTGCGAGCACCGAATAATGAACGTTTATGTATTGCATGGTTGTTTTTCGTGAAAAATAGCATATCGTATAATAAAAGAGTGTGGAATTGAGATGTCCTCAAAGTCGTAACATTGGAGGCTGAATTATTGACCCTGATAAATAATTATTGTTACATGTCGACGATTTGTTTTTTTTTTATTTTTTTTTTTCTCTGACAAGAAGAAATGCGAACAGGATGTTTTTGAACGACATCCATTTTCCAATACCCTTATTTTCCGTGAACATTACGTCATTACAGTTGACGATTTATTCCCATTCCTTTTTTGAATATTCAAATGTATATCTTATGTTTTGCTCGAGAATCTCATATTGGTCTCGATTGTTCTCGACCTTGCTTTCTTGGTGCAATAGGCTTGTAGCCCGTTAGTCAAACGGTCTCTTCGGTTACCGCATTCATTGAATGATCTGTCGCTACACTGGGGCTGCAATAATAAAAAATAATTCTCGTTATGGTTACGTGAAAAACTTAAAAATTTTGAAACCACGAAGAAAATTATCTCACAACAATATTTCTAAGGCTTTTTAAATTGTTGAATTCATGAATTTTTTTTCAACGCCACATAAACGATTAGTAAACAGTCAAATTACATTCATTATTTGGACACATTGGAGTGCCTTGTCCACTAAACGAAATTATTAGGATTTCGCAATTCAAGCGAGAACGAAGCGTTGATGAAAATTACACATTTTCCAGTTAGAGGTACCAAAATAATGAATGGATTAAAATACAAATGTCATGGAATCAAAATTCTACAATGAACAGTAGATGAAAAATGAACCAAAGGGATGAAAATACTATTGATTCTCGATACACCAGTGGTCGTTAGCACAGACTGTTTCTAGTCTGACTTGATCAACATTTACGAGAGATAATGAAAGTGCACTGTCAAAGATGAATTAATGAATGAATAAAGTGAGCCTAGCCCTACCAACAAGCTTGTTTACTTGGCGATCCCCGCTATCCTCGAGTCATCCTGCATCTCCACGACGACTGTGTCAGGATCTGGTACACGATTGGCTGATATACAACCATTTGCAATCGTAGTCGGTAGCACCGTTTCCGACTAAAAGTTTGAAATTACATTCAAAAATAGATTTATACACCTTGCAAATTCCACATAAATTCGTCGTATTTTCTTCATATTTTTCTGATCGCTACGTGACACAACAATATAATAGGACGGTGTCAAAATCCGGAAAAATTTAGAACAATATTGATTGGGAAACGCACTCTGGGTGAGGGCGAATCAGAAACATTTGGACAAAACAACAGGATGGTTTCAAAACGCAATGACGTCGTAAAACTGGCATATTCGCGTATATAAAAATGCGGCAGGGCTCGCGTCTCACATACAGATTGAGCTAATGGATTAAGTAATCGATAAAGCTCACAGAGAGCCTAGATGGAAGGATGCGAAACGCAAAACTCCGACCTTCGACTACGTTTGACATAGTAAGATCGAAAAAAAAATAGACAACGCCCAGGTGGTCGACTCGTACTCGAGACGAGACCTAAAGAGCGCTGTGTAAATTAGCAGCTATCCGCTTGGTGCTCCTTTGACCGCATTGAATCACGATTGAGTGAGGCACGAAGCATTTTAAAAAATACTAGTCGAGCCAAGTCGGTATCGGTCGTTCGCTGGAGCCCCAACTCTCAGTACGTAAATCTTTGTTCGATCATTACTCTTTGTGGACCTTGATTTTGTAATAATCTTTATTCAGTGAATGACCGGTTGAATATTTTCGTAATGAAACTTTGATGCGTGGATTCCGGACCCTCCCAAGTTGAATCAAACGAAGCTTTATTTCGAGTAAAGTTCCAAGCTCTGCAACGAAGTTTTGCTTCCTGACCAGCAGTTAGAATTCTAGCTCATTCGGAATTCGACACTCTTGACAAAGTATACAGTAAATTTATAAAAAGTTTTCCCGATTATCGGACAAAAATTGTGCAAGAGTTTCGAAGAGTACTGGAAAGACTCTCAACAATAGTGATGAAAAAATTTCGCAAAAGCCCGAACGGTTATTGAGAATTATTCCGAGGATATTCGGAACAAGATTATATATAGAGAAGACTCCTGCAAAATATTAAATCGAGTCTATTGCATGCCAACTGAAAATCCCAAAAACGTGCATGTAGCTCTGTCTCGAGGGTTTCTTCGAGGTTTACTCTTATTAAGTGGGTACTGAATGATCAATCTGAATTATGTCAATGCATCTGGAAACCACATTGGCCAACGACGGACGAGTTCATTTTTCAACGCACCATGACAGTTTTAACCCTACACCTCATGTGCCTTTTTTCATACCCTCAACCTCATGACCGGGGTTTGAACGCACCCCATTCTTTTTCTGCTTATAAACCCGGTCCTACGATGCTAAACTGACTTTATCCTATACCATTTTCTTCGTTTTTTTATAACGAAAAGAATGATGTATGATAAAACTAATTTCAATTGAATTTATATATTAAAAAATCCGTCAATAATCAGTCGATAATGTCGCTTGTTAGGACGGGAGCGTAGTTTGAAGTTCGCGTGGGGTGTGCTCACACCCCAGTCATGCGTTCTAGGGTTAAACGTCACTTATGAAGACGACATTGACACACATTTTTTATTGCTGAAGGGACCAGACTTGGATTCGCGCCATTTGACGGGGCTTTTGAAATTTCTTTTTTCGCGTGATTTGCATAAAAACTGATAGAGAAATCCAAAATTTTGTACTCGAGTTGTCCGCCATATGTTAGCGACTGAACAGGCGACCAGTATTCAGATGCAGATTCATATGATTCGTTCGATAACAGCTTGGTTGCTTACTTGGTAAGCAGCAGCATCCAATGCCATGAGTTCTTTTTTCGATAAATGCTCGACAACAGCAGCGGCGTAACAATCACCCAACATATTATTGGTAGTTCTCACACGATCCCTGAAAAAGTAAATGCACCATGAAAATTTCTGGAAAAATGATAGCAGATTGTGATATTGTTTCTTCACATGGTAAGTATTATGTTGAACCGAGTTGAGGAAATGTCGACGTTTGAGAGTATGGATCAGTCCACTTGGAATTTTTTAAATCAAAATTCAAGACAGTTTGACCGATTAAGGAGGGTGGATCGCGACGATACAATGTTGCCATGCTGAACCATGTTAAAAATATTAAGAATTTAAAAAATGATAAGAATTTAGTAAAATTTGGTAAATTTTTTCTTTAAAAATGTATAAGACAATATAAATTTTTAAATACTTTCCTACCACATAGCTCTCGAGTAATTGAACATTAAAGTTCACGTGTATAAGCATGGAGGTTATACATCAATTTAACGCTCAATTATGCGATAACCATGTGGTAAAAAATTAAAAAAAAAATTGTATTTGTATATTTGATGCCAAAGAATGTTATCACCAAATTTTATCAAATTCTGATTATTTTGATTTCGTGATCCACCCTCCTTAAAAAAGGCTCTGTCAGCCGAATTTTTCCATCGTCCTGCATAGGCTGACAGAGCCTTTTTTTAATCGGTCAAACTGTGTCAAAGAATTTCTATTTCGAAATTTGCATACCAATTGATCCATTTGTTTTAAATATTAAATATAAGAATTCATACTTACACAAACCAATCAATGGCAAATAGAAGAGAAACATCTTGAACGGGAGCATCAATGGCACTAAGAACAACGAGGAGTAGAACAAGGGCAGCACTGGGTACCGATGCGGACGAGACACTCGCAGCAGTTGAAGTCAAACTTGGAAGTATAGAAAACAATGAGTTAGAAACGGAAAACTAAAAAATATCGTCAGTCCTAGAAATTTTTCTATTTTCGACTGGACGATGACATTGTTCATTTTCCAATGTAATTCTATTCGCAAGTACTGCTGGGTTCCATTAACTCTACTACAGTTGTGCTGCCCTTTAACATTGGGCAAACATTCACAAAATACAGTAGTTGGTCCCGTTGACTCCCAGAATTATTCCAGCTTTATAGCTTGTATTTGATAATTTTCATTAAGCTTGTTCCAATAGGATATTAAATACTTGGAATATCTTTAAAAAATGATTTTCTCCCCATTCAAGTTAGTCGAACTCAAGATTTTCTAAACCGAATAAATTTTTTGACGTATATTTTGGTGTATGCTGTCAACAATGTTCCATATTTCCAGTTCAAACTCGAATCGAGATGAGTCAAATCAAATATCTACTGCGATTAGAAGAGAGTTGTTAGTATAAAAATTTTCGAACTCACATAACAGTTACGATCTCCCCGAAGCCGAGAAATATTCCATTCATCTGGGCGATGAAAATACTTGCTGTTGCCACGAACAATGCAGTACCGTCCATATTAATGTTGCAACCGATTGGTAGGACGAACCTCGTCACCCTTGGATCGACCCTTAGCTTATCCGTCATCAGTCGAAAGGTCACAGGAAGTGCGGCGGCCCTGCGCAAACCTCGGTTAGAAAACATCACGTAAATCCCTTCCCATTGAAAATTTCGGTCGTGATTTTTATTTTGTTTTCTCGAACGTTGTTATCTTTCTTCCTTTCAATCTGCCGGCAATGTTGACAAAGGTCATTCTGGTCTGTGTGTCTACTTTTATTTTTTTTGCTTTCCAAATTTGACACCCCGCAATATCCAAATTTATTCTCGAATTTTATCTGCTTTTTAATCATATTTTCTTGAATAACACGATCCGTTGGTATTCTAACTGAAATATTTATTTATGCACATGTCCGTGGGAGTATTTTTCACATCCCTTATGCCAGCTAAACTTTAACTGGCTGATAAAACTCTGAACCAGAATAACCGAATTGTTGACAACTGAAATATGAACCATTTTTTAAAATTTTTCATTAGATGGTGATGATAACGTTCCCCCAGGTCACGTCGTTTAATCGCTTCGTGTCATCTCTCAGAAAATTAATTTCCTGTAACAAACAATTTACGAAACTTTATCATCGGCCGTCTTACTTACCAAGGCCACAATATTTGTCTTTTGTCTCAGCCGAGTTTTTATTTATCGTTCGTGAAGACCTGCAAAAGCTTTCGAGCTTTTCTCGCGTACTTAATAACCGTCATTGTAATTTTTCTTTTTCTTTTTTTTCGTTTCTTTTTTTCTTAAGTCTGTTCACGAACTCATGCGACTTTCTCTCTCATTAGTCACAAGTCACACATTGACGAGCTTCTGGAAAAAGTTAATGCACATACAAAGCGTATTGAGTTAATGCGATACGTTTTCAGTCATTTTTTCTTTCTTTTAATTCACTATGAAGTTCTTTTTTGTAACGACAAACTAATGGCTTCACTGATTGCTCGGTTGCGAAAAGATGGCCATCCGCGTGGAGCAATAGTAAACACTTTTGACATTTTTTCATTGAATAATGTTTCATTAAAGAAAATACTGACTGTACCGATACCAAAAGTAATGTCGCACGTTTTTCCATGAAATTTATCTCTCTCCCTCTCTCTTTCTCTCGCTTTACTAGACATGTGTACCCTAAAAAACCTCAAACACAAGCTCTTCGTCAAGCAAGTTAACCGTGCAGAGTCCAACGTTTAAAATCTATACACAGTGTTCGAACCGAGCTCAAAACCTAAGGCAACATTACTTCGTGGTACTCCTAATAAAATATAACATTATTTTTGCCTTTTTATTGGTGGGAGAATAGAGTGCCTTTGTGAAAACAGAGGATTGTGATCGTCCAGGAAGATCGTTTAACGAGGCAATGAGAAATTATGCTTGGCAGAACACAATAATCGATAGCTGGTCCGTAGAGGGCTCATATCGTCCATGTACGATTCAGGGGAATGAAAGGCGTCGAAATATAATGGCAGTACTTGTAACGCTTTGTCAAACTGGGAAAATCATCATTGCGCTTCACTTTATCCTAACAATGGAGGAAAACAAGTGTCATTGAAGAGAGGGAGAGATCAAATCCGAGTTAAATAAGAAACACGAAAAAAGTATGAGTAGTACAAATATGGGCAGTGGGTCACTTGTGGTTCACAGCTCCGCTCACCCGTCGTCGAGAGAGTAACGCCAGACTTCATCCCCCATCACCACCATCAACCCTGTAATACATTACAACCGGATCGACTGTAGTCGCAGATATTCCCCCAATTTTTTTCATAATACGTCGAAGAAGAAAAAAAATTGAGGAAAAATCATCTGATACGTTGTATTTTGAGTCAGTGGACACAGAACTTAATTAAAGGCATTTTTGGCGTGGAAGCCTCATCTATTCTCATTTCCATGTCATGTCTCGCTTCATTTCCTCTTCTCGCTCTTCGTACAAGTTACACTTGGTTACTGGAATTTATATGTGTGTTTTCATCCGAGAGAAAAATTGGCGCGCTGAGAGCCGAGAAGAGAGCGGAAGTACACGAAGAGAACCGACTTTCTTAACTTTCCTTTCTCCGTTTTATTTTTTCGGCTTCCACGCCCGACTCAGTCTAAATGACACGGAGTCAACCAACTTCGGATTCACGAATCATTGAAGGACATCGTTCGAGCTTGTGAACGAAAAATACATTTTTTCCCTAAAAATCATTGCCAATAATCATTTTTCCAGTCCTCTCAAAATACTCGAGACTTTTACTTGACCAGACAACTTCAACCGCGACCACAGTCCTTCAAAAAACGTTTCCTCGTTTGTCCAATCGTCTCAGAAACAGTCAAAACGTCCAGGCAAATATATTGTTCAAGACGATTCGAGGAACGAGTTTACAAAAAACCAAAGTGTTGGTATCCTAAGTGCCACTCAGAACTGCATACCTCTCTCTCTCTCTCTTTCTCTTTTTTTATTGATTTGTGGATTGCTCGTTTTCGGGGGAAAAAAAAACTGGAAAAAGCTCGCTTCGTGAACAATTTGAACGATACTGGGATCGACGGGAATCGGTCTTGTTAATATGCAAGGATCCGGCAGTGTTAAATACGTCACAGCTTTTCACAACGTTCTCGAAATGACCGACAGCAATGATGTACTAAAAACTTCTCTGCGTGGCCTTGAATTGATCTTTTTTTTTTTACAGAAACGACGTTGATCAAATTGTGAATGTACTTTAGAAGGATTCGTAATTAAAATCATAATAACAATCAGATTAATAACAGTGCGTTTTAAACTAATAAGTATGAAAATATTTTTATTCACACAATAACTTATATTTTCTCCATTACCAAATTATTTATCCTCGTAAATAGTTGGACTCTCATAACATTTTCATGCTAACATATAGCGAATCGGAAATGATTGATGAAAAATCAGGGTTGCAAAAACGCTGTGCAAAACTGTAGCCATTTTTTCAATTATTCTTTCGGATAGGAAAAACGGAAAGTGAGGATGAAGGATCGCCACGGCCTCGTAAAGTCTCCTGCGCTGGCTGAAACACAGATTCTGTCATCAATCGGTCCGACCAATAAATCTCTAACATTTTTATAGTTTTCGCCGGTGCATATATTTTGGCGCTTAGAGAGCGAAGGGCCGGGAAACGGAAGCTCTGAGCTTGTCGAAACTTTCGTAACTCGATGTCAACAACGTAACTAGTATCGTTATAAAACTCAAGAGCATATTCATTTAGCGATATAGATAATGACAGTAAGGAAGAAAATATTGCTTGTTCTCTATTCTTGTCGACAAAAACTGCTTCGGTACTCCACTCCTCATTGAGTCGAGAGGTTGAAGGAACACCTCGAGATACCGAGCATGTTTAATTAAATAAGAGCTGCAGGGAAGTATTCGAAGGTAGGCTTTAGTAGGTAAGGAGAGAATGTAGAGTCTGGCCGAGACACCGCATTGACACATGGAGATAACTGAAGGTAAATCAACGTGAAAAAGTCAAAATAGTTCCCTATTTTGTCTTCCATGAAATGGGTCTCAACGTAATTACGAAAAAATTATCACAATCTTCAGCTGAAATTGGCACGAAGGCAAGAGATTAATTAAAAATGAAACATTACAAACGAAAAAATGGAGTTTACGAGTTTACGATTTCTGAATAATTACGTCGAAGACGGCACAAAAATAATAATCGTAATAATAAAAGTAAATCGTAATACCATTGACGATAATAAAATTATACTAAAGTTTCATCAAATTCATGATCCAATAGAGCAACAAGTCTAGATAAAAAAATATAATTCGAGTTCGAGGCCTCGTGACGTAGGCGACAGGGGTCATGTATTCTTTTCCTCTTTTTGTTCAAGAAAAGGTAGTTTTGAAGGGAAGGGGATCGAAGCTCGACGACTCACGTTGATGCCATGGCGAATGCTGTAAGAGTTCCTTGTGCCAAGCCAGCGTAGAATTTAAACGGATTTTTTCTCACGATCGCCAGGTATATCAGTTGCATTATCACCAACTGGTAGAAGAACACACCGACAACGACCGTCACGATGAACCAGGCGAGCTGCGACATCACCAGGGCCAGATCGTCCACGCCGAGTATTTTTCCCGCAATGACCGATGTTATGCCAACGGGCGTCATCCTGCAACAATAGGCAACCTTTTAGTATCGAAGATACTGAAAGGGGCACCCTTGACCATATTTTCATCACAAAGTCAAAATATAATAAGCAATATATGCGGTGACAGATGTTCAAGTGTGAAGTGCGATGGCATTTTGACAAATCGATAAACTGATATGAATATTTTTACGACTCGCAGGTCTTGACATTCAGCTTGTGAAATCGTACAGCTGCGATTCAATGAAACAATCCTACAGATGAGACATTGAGCTGAGTACTGGAATGAACGAAAAACACTGCGACCTCGATTGTTAGAACCTCGATTCATCAAATGTTTTCCACCACCCGACCAACATCGATCGGTTATTGTTTGCCAGAGAAGAGCCTATCCGTTGGTTTTTTATCTAGTGCGCGGAAACGGGAAGACGAAGCGTTCGCGTGGATCTATATTTCTAAGTACGACGCGGACCCCGTCCCGTTCCAATTCCATCAATCGGGGTTCCAGTGTGTCAAATACTTTGGGTTCCAGATCAAGAAATGACGGGACGTTAACGGTTATCAGAATAAGGAAAATATTCGAGTCGATCCGTCCCACGAATGCTGCGTCGGCACAATTGGGTGAAAAAAAATGATCGAATTTCCGGCATAAGGATTATCAAACGTAATGATAATTTTCAATACGCTTCAAGCTACGAGTCTTTAATTAATGGCGATCGGAAAAAGACGATGAACAGTTTCAATAAACAGTGTTTCTGGTCATCTAAGGGTTTTGTAGAGACTCACTCCGTTGGTGAGTTTAGGGACGACGAGGGCAAAATGAGGTATTTCAGAAACCACGGAATTTTATTTAGCTACATACTTTTTCAAAGAATGAAAAAAATAATTCTTTTTTTGAATTTTATTTTTTTCGACACTTCTTCATTGAAACTTTTATAGAAAATGCTTCAAAAAAGCAGTGAAGGTGCGTTGAATTGACATCGCAGTGAGAAAAAATACTCACAATTTTTTTTGAAATTTGCAAAAAAGATATCAATAAATTACTTGGTATTTGAAAGTAAAAAACGGACAAAGCTTTTCAAATTTCTCAAGAATGTAATATTTCTTTAGATACTCCGTTTTGCCCAGGTCTCCCCTAATTGTCTTTCGCAGAAATTCCAGAGCTTTTATTTGATTCAGTTCATTTACATATAATTCGTTTCCAGATACCTAGAAAAATCTTGGCTGAGAGTTTTCAATAAAATAATATTACACTTTTTTCGTCCACATTGAACGTTCCATTTAGAGAAATAAAAATTTAATTAATTATCGAAATTAAGTGATCCCCAGAACCCTGAGTGTCAATTATTATTTAGAAATGAAAATTCAGTTTTTCTGATCAACTACAAAGCTCTCATCTTTTCAATTTTAACAATGAATACACAGACTATAATACAAGAATCAAAGAATGACAAAACAAACATTTTTAAGGAAGAATGAACATCATTATCGTTACAAAATAAATCTGATCTGTCTTGACATCGATCCTTCGTGAATGGCTTAATTAATGTTGTAAAATCCATTTTAAAATGTTCACTAACCACATGACCATGGACACCATCCTCATGATGACCTCGAAAACGGCTTTGAAAAAGTCTATAACGACTTGACCCTTTTTCTCACCGAGAGTGCCCAAAAAAGTTCCAAATACGAGACAGAAGAAAACGATGCCGAGTGTATTCGTACCGCTTCTATACTGTATAACCCTGATGAGTTCATTATCGCCGAGACCCTCGGTGTTTGAAACTTTTTCACTGTCGTTTTGGAATGGTGTTTTTTTCGGTACGTATACCGTATGGGCCTGTTGAAACGCAGCCTGGAAAAGATTGTCCGGGAACATGTTCCTGTAACACGAGTAAAAGAAGCAAGTAGAATATTGATCATGAGGAATAAAAAAAGAGGGAAAATACATTCCACGGCTTTGATACTGGCGACCCATATTCCGGGAAAACGAGGCCATGTGCCAGAATGCACACGACTATTCTTCGACGTGGAAAATCTCTATTTACTTACACAAATCATCGCAATATCGTCTGATACTAATTTCAGTATGTGCGAATCGGAAGAACTAATTTAAGGGCGTACATCCGGAGTGGAGGGCCGAAGTTTGCTATTTAACGGTGTTTCACACACATTTTTCTGTTTCAGAAAAAAATGAAAGAGATAAAATTTTGAGCTCAACTCTGGATATAAGCTATGAAATTGGTAACCATCGCATCTCGAAATCTAAAAGACTATTTTCGATGGAATTTAGTACGGAGCATCTTCACATATTTATCTTGTTCTTTTCAAACGATTTTTTGCTTCGTTATAATAGATTTTTTGTGTACAGAAAAATGTACGTAAACGTTCGCCAAAATCACTCCACCGATTAAAATCAAAAGGATTTATGCCTGACATCAATAAATTTCTCCTCGAAAAAAAATATTATAAAATTCAATATCAAAATAATTCCGGCTATGATTCTACGCTTTTTGCAGATTCCTTTTCTCGCTATTATTTTTCGCAGTACTACCCCATTCCTGCTGCAACCCATGTATATGTTTGACTGTACGTCATAAGTTGAGAGAAACTACAGCGACGCTTCGGAAGATCATGTAATGAGCTCCATTTATCATGCAATGTACCATC
The DNA here is from genome assembly GCF_019457755.1 of Venturia canescens. NCBI lineage: Eukaryota > Metazoa > Arthropoda > Insecta > Hymenoptera > Ichneumonidae > Venturia > Venturia canescens. The sequence goes on from NC_057425.1 coordinate 10,020,641, forward strand.
AGCGAGAACCACCTGGAGTTGTACGCCGACCGCGGAGGCGTGATGCGGAGGTATTTTTTGGACATGGATTTATGAAGCTAATGATCTAACGACCCCAGATTGCAGGAAGAAATCAGACTTATGAAAATCAAGTGAAAATGAAAGTGGCTGCTTCGAAATATGGTTTTGAAAAATGCTAGCACAATTAGAAGAGAAAAATTAGAAAAAAAAACGCCTAGTAGGATTTTGGTCTTTGTAGACGTCTATTTTGACGAAAAAATCTCATTTGCGTATTATTATTATTTTTGTTAATATTTTTCCAAAGTCTTGGCCTGAATTTAACAGTCGAGCACCCGGCTTCCCTAGCTAAATTTAAATCAGCTTAATTAAGTATTATTTTCAGTAAATCGCATGTTTTAAAAGACCAATATTTCGATCGCCATCTTAAAAACTTTGAGAATCTTTTTAAAAACCATTGGTCCCTTGTCTGATAATTGGGCGATATAAAATTTCTCGTCTTTTTCAATAAAGCTCTGTCATTTATCTATTTACTTTAACCGCCCAGTAATTTCGTCAAAAAATAAATAAAGCACTATTTCGAACAAAAATAGAATATTAATTCGACTCTGTACCGTCCAATTATGCTAAACCCAACGATTGATTGAGTTTCCTCCTTTACTCAAATCGCCCTTAAATATGGAAAAAGCTTGTCGATCAATTTTCACGTGCTGTGCACAACCGTGGGCGATTAGAACATTTTTGTTTGACATTGAGGATTGAAACGATGGTAACAAGGCTGCATCGAGTTTAACATCGTGATATTTGATGATTCTTGCAATGTGCCCTTTTTACTTATAGCGCGGTAGTTTGTCTATGTAGGTAAAACGTTTTCGCTTCCATCCTCAATCAGTGTCAGCTGGGTTCGCATGACCGGTTAATTTGCACAAACATCCCTAAACACATATTAACACAACACGTAGATAAACACACATACGGACAAACAGGCTGTACTACGATTTATCAATATTTGTATGTTTACGGTTGTGTTGAGGTAAGAATGAGCCTGGTGAAGCTCCGTTTTCTAGTTCACCACGTGAATAAAACACACTCGCTCCATTCCCTCTTGGAGATCGATACTTAACATCTATTTTTGCCAGCGAAACTCGGGGTGAATCATTCCCCGATAAATATATATATGTATGACAAGTAAAATATGTACACGAGTATCTTTATATGTATGTAACTACGAGTACATAATAACAATTATGCACTGAGCCCTAGAACTTAAAATGTGAAACTATGACCTCGATTTCCGAAGTTTCAACCCTTCAGTCTCCGAGCTCGTCCGAAAGTAGCCGGAAAAGTTATAAAACCGATTTACGAATATCGTCAAGACGTCAGAAGCGATTTCCGTAAAACTGTTATTCGATTCCTCAACACTCCGGGCTCGGGCCTGTTCTATATCGTTCAAATAAGTATCTTATTGGCTTATACCGTAACGGGCTCGCGCGTCATTTATCGCCGCTGCGTTCTAAAGAGTCCCTTTCGATTAATTCTATTTTCATAAATTATAGAATAATTTTCTTTTCGTTTTTTTCAATTGACATTTCTTTCTTCTTCCGCTCTCGAATGAATGATGCAGCTTTATCGTTTCCAGCATTGTACTATGGCTGTAGTTACCTTCCGAGATCCAATAAACTATCCAATATATTGACCGCCCTTGCATGCGTCGATGTTCCCGTCGGCTCCCTCAAACCGGAATTACCCGGATGTATCAGCAGGGCCAAACTCACACCAAGGATAGCATTCAGCAACGACGTCAGTATGAAGTACAGGAGTGTACGGACCGCTATTTTGCCGTTCATGCGCGCGTTCAAGCTCGCCGATCCTGTAGCAGAGGTGCAATAAAAATATGTAGCTAGAGCCGTGAGACGAGGTGAGAGGCTATATAAATTAGGAAGCCGATCGAAAATTGCATCGTAAAACGATTATCGAATAGCCGCGATGGTGACTCAATGTCAAATATTAAAAAGCAATCACCGTTGTGAATGAATCATAAGAAATTCAATTATAAAAAATAATATGGCTGAACCATGCACACTGAAAAGTTTTCATTAACGTCAGTGAAATTTCCGGCCTTCGGATGAAGTTAGAGACACCCAAGTACACGTTTGAAACGAGTTTCGAACTCACCGGATATGAGGCTCGCAATAACCAACGGTAGAATCATCAACTTGAGCAACCGCATGAAAAGTTCGCCTGGATAACTGATGAGCATGACCGCATCATCGCCAAGTGCCAAGGGACGCAGGCCAAATCCTAATTTATAACGATAAAAAAAAAATAATACGCATGTAACGGGCATTTTCATTAATGAAATAGACCAGAAGCAAAAAAACTATGCACGTAGAACTACGATTGACTCGGGCCAACGATATCTGGCTGACAAAGCAAAGAGTTATATGAATCAAGTGAAGAAACAAAAATCAGAACATATGAACTGCAAAAAACTGGAATTCACATAAATTTTGGCTCTTTGTGTATTTTGGCAAAAATCCTGAGCCATTCTTATTCCATTTCCGGAACCCGACGCTTTTGCCCTTGACAGATGGATCTCCTCCTACCCGTGGGAGTTTATTCGCCGCTTTATTAAACATAAGTTGTAGTCGATTTTACGAAAGAATTAGAAACGAAGTATGTTAAATTTGCATGGTTAGAATAAAATGAAAACGCTTATTTCATAAATAAGGGAACTGATGATCGAGAAAGCCACTTTATATGCAATATTTCAGTGACAGTTTAAAAAATGTTACGTGGAACTGTAAAAAGGATTTTCCGATGCTAAAATAAATTGGTTACGTGAGGGATGATAGGATTTTTCGATGATATCATAGTACCGGGATATACATCTACATAAATATATAACGTTTAGGGAATTAGAGGAGCACGATGAACGCGAGAGGAAGCCTTTCGCAGTGATTGACACTTTTTAACACGCGCTTCTGCGAGCTTGTATATTTTCGTCGCTGTGCATGTGAGGACCGTTTTTTTACTGGTAACTGGAACTGGTTTTTACATAACGGATTCTAAAGCTCGAAGTGGGTCAGTACCGATGAATGGGTGAAATGTATTTGCTGCCTCGTGCCACTCTTTCTTCTTTGATATACTCGTACCGATAGAGATCACAGGCTCGGCAATTGAGTTCTTGAGTCTGCTTCTCTATCAAGGATTCGTAAAAAAAAAAAAAAAAAAAAACAATACTTGCATACGATATTGTTTTTCGCACAAACGGATACACGAATGGAATCTTCGCCAAGTTCTTTTTTCGCTGCATCTAATGACACAGAAAACGGTGATTATATGAAGCCCCTCAATACACCCGAACGATATTTGGAGTCACGCTGCTCCACTGCGCCCTGTAACCTTCAACGTTTTTCGCTCTTGGCCCTCGAATGCACGTTAATGTTTTTACTTTTTTCTCATTCCTCTTCTCTTTGGCATCGTAACTTTTGGTTTTAATTCTCGCTGAATATTCCAATATATTGCTTAAATTATTGAAAAATGAAAGTACTAAATGGATGTCAGCAAACCATCCGCTGGACGGGCTACAGCCAATAGTTAGTCTCCCAAGGGTGGGAGGAATTCAAATATATTCTTCGCACTCTTGCCACTCGCTTAAAAGATGAACAGAGGCTGCAGGCTGCCAATTGGGCGGTTGCCTATGTCGATTCTGTAACCATTTTAAATTGTATGCATTTGGGGCGATTTCTACCTCCGCTAATTTCTTGAGAACATCGCGAACGTTCATAATTTTGTTTCATCAAAGAAATATGAACACGGTCCGGCGAATCATGAGGCGATTTAGGTCAATATAAAGCTGTGCCAATAGATGCTTTACATTACGATCAATGCGGGATACTAATAAATTCAACGAGCCTAAATTTACGTCTCGATTGGTGCGACGGACGTGTATAAATACGTCATTCTGACTATCGAATTGTCGACGTACAGAAATATCTTCCCAGTTAAGAACAGCTTACGAACTATCGAGGGGGTCATAGGCGAGTTCAATGTTTCAACGAGTGTGAATTTATTCCTAAGTTCTCGAATATCATTCCAAAATTTATTTCCCTACGCGTAATATAGTTTGGAAAAACTGTACTCGATAATGGAAGGACAGAAAATAATACTTTTTCAATATTTTTATTGAACAAATCGAGGTGACCCTCTCGAGATGACTCCTATTTCCATCGCGTAACGTTTTAACGTTTGAATTCAAATTCTCCCTTCCCTTGAACTCACTGTGCACACATTTACGACGTATTTCATGAAAAAATGATCGATCGTTTATAATCTCTCCTTTTGCGATAGGAAACCGCTAATACTCAATAGTGATGACGCGATTCAATCATTTTTTTAAACATTTTTTTGCAGTATCAGCGAGCGCATGCATTCGTCGAAGTACGCAGATGTTTATGGAATAACAGATCACGTGTCTTAACTTAAAATCCGAATTTCATTGCATAAATAAATAAAATAGAATGAAAAAAAAAAACCAATTCCAATGACGTAAACAAAGTTTTTCAAAAAAACTCTTAATTTTTTTTTTCAACTCGAAGCCAACGAGATAAAATCGTCCTCGCTGTGAAGACTCAAAAATAGTCTTGAATAAAATAAATACTATATGATTCCGATTGTTATTTTTTAGACGAATTTGTGACTAAAGGGAAAAGTTTCTGCCACGAAAATAATGCAGATACTAACGAAGTCGAAAGCAACTTTGTCTCAAGTAATTTTTAATTATTGCTACGAAGTGATATCTCACAAAAGCGTGAAGCTCAGTCACTGCCAAGGTTAACCTATAATGGTCAACAGCTGGGTATGCTATACCTAGCGGTGAATTTCCAGCAGCTAGCACGAGTACATTTCTTTTTCCCGCTTTTTTCTTTTTCTGTGTATCTTTGTTGAAAGAATTGAGCGAACGATCGATCGGAAACGTCACAGTGAGTGCATAAGGTATTGATTTCACATGGCTCTGTGTGATAAAGGCTTCAGCTTGTAAGAGAAAAAAATACTTATAATGGGTTATAGACTATCAATATTGGCGAGAATTACCAATGGCTCGATGAACAATGTTGTATGCTCTGAACATGAGGAATGTATAAGTGCATGCATGCATGCATATTATAGGTATACACCGGCGAATCGTTGCACGCGTTTATCGAAAAAAAATACACATCAATAATTTCGAAGGAACGACGTGGTGAAACCTTTGAAAAAAGGCAACCCGATAAATAATGGTGTGGATAAGTAAGTTTTCAATAATTGTTTGTTGCGAACAGAGTCCCACATACGTATATTTCATTTTGATAATTAAGCAAACTTGAATTCACTTTATTAGATCGAATATTCATAATAAAGTGATTCAGCAAGAACAAAATTAATATTTACGCTAGAACGAGTGTAAAAACTCTTTTGTCATTAATTAAATAAATTTATTCAGGCCACTAACTTTGAGGCATAAATATTTAGAATTCGTCGAAATGCTAGCCAGCGAATGCACAATAATTTTAGTAAATTTCTCATAAAGTCCTATCTTTAACATAAAAAGTATGAAAATCAATCAAGTTGTTCGATGATTTCGAAACTGGAGTTGACTTGTAGATTCTCTTCTGACATTAGTATCAATGTACTTGTCCCGAGACTCTGCCGAGTCTCTTGATAATTTTTTAATGTGCGCAATGAACAATGGCCAACGTCAGAACCGGTGTCTCTGTTCTGCAATGGTTGCTCCTCATACTTTATTTAATGTAAATATTAGGAAAAATAAATGATGGAAAAATTACCGAGTATTACTCCAAGAAGTACTCCGGAGAGAGTGACCATGAGTAATAAATTGTCGCGCATCCACTTGGTTGTGTCAGCCGTCACCTTGCGGGGACCCTGCGATGCCGAGACGTCCTGCCCGCCCATCTTCGCGAAGAGATACTCGGAGAAGCGCGCCGAGGACTTCTCCTCCATTTCACTGGGGCGACCGGATGAGGATCGTGAGATCCTCTCTCGCGATCTCTCGCGGCGTACGGCGGGGCCCCGGCAGCACCACGACGACGACGGGTTGCCGTTTTGGGGATGTTTCGGTAAATTCGTCCGAACCGACCAATCACCGCCTCTCACCTCTAACCACCTACGTATTAGCCTCACGGCCCTCCAAGACCCTATTGACTCGATCGTGGTATCGATTTTTATGGATTCCTCTTTATTTTCTGTGCTTTTTTTCCGTTTTATCGATTATTTTTACCCACTCTTACTCTCGCGCCCTTCGAAATATCTTTATTCGTCGGTTTACGACTTAATGGAATAGTTTACGGACCCTTTCAGCTCTCGAACCTGCGTTACTGGCGAACCCTTCTCGAGCAATCTTTCGGTAGCGAACGATTGTGTTTTCCGACAACAGACACCCGCAACCGGACTCCTATAAACCAGGGTACGAGCTCTTTTGCAATCTTACTGACGTCACGGTTTCACGCTACAACCTACAACCGTATTTCACAGGTCCAAGTAGAATTACCAATTCAAACGACAACCGAGACTCAATCTGGGGGCCTCGAAAATGGAGGACTATTTTCGGACTAGCTTCTCTACGAATTAGGATCTTTCGATATGTTATTAACGAATGTTGCTCGAGCGACTAGAGCTTTTCCTCTTTCTGGCGAGTGACGTAAATTTTGGTCTTTATCTCTAGGGATTATAAAGACGAAGAGACAGTTTGTGGTGTGGGAAATGACTTCACCACCACCAACGAGATCTCGTTGTACTCTTGCAGCAGCAGCAGCAGCAGCAGCACCGGCAGCCGTTGCGCAAGGTCAGTTACCTTAATGATGGAGTCGATCTCCTGGTATTTTGTTTTTATTTTTTGTTTAATATATTTGTTCCCTTTTTCGACCCCTGAGTCTTTCAAAATTACAAACTTTTTAAATAAATCACTGTTCTAGCCAATGTTTACGTCATCTGGGTCTCTGCATGACATTAGCACCGAAGAGCTCGTTTCTTCATGCAATTTTCACTCTCCCGGAATAGTTCAGTTTTTATCATTCAGCACTGGGAAACCAACTTTTAAATGAACTTTTTGAAAACGCACAATCAGCGATCCTTCGCTTTGTGTCAATGTTTTACACTTTAGTTATTCACGATCCTTTCCTACTCTCGTTATCTTCCGTTGTTGCTCCTTTCCTAGTGAGGCTCCCTTATAAAAAATTGTAGTTCGATTGTGCGTCGACCGCGATGCGAACCTCCCAATGGATGAGCCCTGACTAGCTTGGGAACATCGCGGCCATTGCCGTATTGATTTGCGGAACCCCCAACACCCGCGGCTTTCTACAGTCACGTGAATTTCATATATCTATATTATCGGGGGTGAATTGGACCTTTCGACGCTTGCGCAACAAAAAGTAATCTCCGACAACTCCTTGGTAATATGAACTCCTATGCAGTCCTCACATTTTACGTCGCCCAAGTTCGCCCTAATACTATTCTCTGCTTAAGGTTTCTTTTTACGTCATCAAATGAACATTTTTTTCTCCGATTTCTCGAAGATCGTCGAAAAGAAAATCCGCAATTGTCGCATTTTCCGAATTCTAGTTCCAAAGCCATCTTTATATTCGTCGGAGTTCTTTTCTTTTTTTAAAACCTTTTGGTTATTCCAGCAGTGGTGCTTGTATTCATTGTTGTTCCAAACTAATTTAATCTGAATAATTGTTGCGGCAAAAGTCTTCGTGATAATGTCGGAAGTTCGTCAAAGACCAGAGGAGGCAAGTTTGTCACTTGTTTTCATCCAAAATATCACTGTTTCACCGCCATTCAGACCAATTCAGATACCGGAAGTATCAAAACATCCATGTTTTGCAATATTTATGCAGAAAGCCTGCATATGTTCCTGGGATGATAAAACAAGATAAAAATTTATGGACTGCAAAATTCGCTTTTATTTTTTGCCTCTCATATGAGTTGATGACGTTCGTTATTTGCTGGAAACAGTACTCAAAATATTCTCGGTGGTCGAAATTTAACAGTAGCAAGCGTAGATAAAAAAAAAAACGAATCTCGAAATTTTTACTCAAAACTTGTAACAATTTGACATTATATTCGTAATTCAATCATTGTCAATTTCAAGTAATCGAGTACAGATTCTAAATGACTCACAATTTTTGTTTTTTTTTTTGTTTTTTTTTTTATTGAAAAATGAATATAAAAGGCCTTGGAAGCATATTTAGCTCACAGAAGTTAACAAGAAGAGTTTGAATATTCCGCATTCTATTCTGTTGGTTGGTAACGTAGTACCCACATTGCTTTGCGCCAAATATAACTCTAGATGTCGTTCAAAGCTAAGACTAAGGCCGTGTTTCAGAACCTACTGTCAGTACTGCGAGTACGTGCTTTGGTATAGGGCTTACAGCGCTATGGCAGCAGGTTTCGGAATACGACTTAAGGTGCTCTATCACTTGTTCAGTCGGTAAAAATCCTGTTGCACGGTTTATTCCGAGTAGCTTGATATTTGAAAGAAAATATGAGTTACACGCTATTCTCATTTTATCAGAGAACAAGGTGTAACTTTTATTTTTCTCAAAAAATCAAGGGTGTCCGAGTAAACCGTGCAACCATTTTGCAGTTATCTCTCTCGCACTCGCGCAAGTGATAGATCACCTTAAGGCGATCTTTCAGTTGTTCAGTTGATAAAAATCCTGCTGCCCGTTTTATTCCGACTAGGTTGATATTTGAAAGAAAATATGAGTTACACGATATTCTCATTTAATCAGAGAACAAGATGCAACTTTTATTTTTCTCAAAAAATCAACGATGTCCGAGTAAAACGTGCCACCATTTTGCAGCTATCTCTCTCGCACTCGCTCAAGTGATAGATTACCTTAAGGTAATTCTATCGCTTCAGTCTAGTCATACCACCGCTAATAGTTAAGACTTATATTAATTAATATTATTCACATATGGAAAAAAATTATTTCTTATAAGTAAAATTTTCCATGTGTGATCCTTTAAATGAATGTTCGTATTGAATTATAAAAATTTAAAAAAAGTTAGTCCAACGATTCACGTAGTATCCCCAGGTTTACGTTTGACAACACCGGTTCTCTCCGTCTTTTTCTACTCGACCACTCGTAAGTGTTTAACCTCTTTTCTGCTGATCTGTCAAATTGAGGTTAGGACTACACTCAGCTGATGCCTTACTGTCATGTCTCTTTATCATAGCGAGTCGTAGGAAATCCAATGCCGGAAGTTCAAATTAAACTTAATATTCCGTAAAAAATAGGCCGATAAGGGCAACTTTTTTTGAGTATTAGATTACTACAAGTGTTAAGTACATGAATTGCAGTTTTTTTTTCCAGAATTTTATGGATTTCTAGGCAACCGGAAGTTAGGTTTTTGTATGCTGTTTCGAAATTCCTTCACGAAAACCACCAATTTTAATAATTAATTTCTCTGAAATTAGGTCGATAACCGACCCTTAAATTTTACACAGCCCTTTATTAAAGGTTTAAGTACAGCATAAATTTTTTTCTTTTAAATCTTATGAACTAAGCCTGGCGATAGAATTACCTTAAATCACAGTCAGGTCTTGTAACTCAGGTACTGACGAGTAGTCCGCAATATGTCAGAGAAAAGTGACCGCTAGAGGGACCGCGCGTCAGCTATAGAGAACAGCACTACTGTCGATGTGAGCGCTCTCTTGAAATAAAGCTTTTTATAAAAAATGAAAGCTTTTTTCTCAAATGTTCGACCACTTTTCTCAATTAAATTGCCATTTGAGCACTTTTTAAACTTCTTTCGTGACGAATAAATAAGATTTCGGGAAACACTGATATTTTGACGTTTCACGCTATAGTAATACTGGAGAATGGCGTTGTTGCCACGATTACAGCGCCACTTTCTATATGTGTAAAGGACCTATTCATAGATGAGGCGTGATTGTGTAGGACAGGCAGTGTACAAGCTTTGATAAAACCGTGTAGCCGGCAGCACCGGATTTTAGCATTGGATTTTATTGTACGCCGTGGCCCAAATTTTTAGCTCGTACGTGTACATACAGAACTACCTTAACTGAAGACTTTCGGGCACGATGGATAAAAAAAGGTTGCCCTAAAATGAAGCACCCTAATTTCTACGCATTTTAACACCGGTTTTTACTACATCGGGCGTTACTAAATCAGAGTAAAAGCGCCGTGTACATTTTGTTCCTGTATGTAACGGTACGATTTTTGAAAATACTAATGGTTAGGGAAAGCCAAGAAATAAATATATAGGGCACATTGCGTAAACTGATACTTTTGATCGCTTTATTGATTTATTTTAATGATTTAATTTAAATAAGTTTTTTCAAAAATTTTTTTTTCTACTTCTAAATTTTCTTGATAGGCGTTTTGCCTTAGACGCAGTCGAATATAATAAATAATGGATGTCGAAGGAAGACACTTACAGTTGAAAGCAACTTCTACAATGTTAAACGAACTGCCTCGCATATCGGATACACAATGATTTGGAAGTAACAACCTGTATGCATTGAGTCAACTCAAAAATGACAGTATTCACTGCCGAGATCTCTTTGGTTTCTGCTTCTGTAAAAATAAATCAAATATATAAGCTTATAAGTTTGGGAATGTCAATCAGAGTATATACACATGTGAATAATAATTTCTGTCAAGAGCATGATAAGCACTTTGAGTATTTTTTGGTGATATTTAATGATCGCAGCGAAGAATAAAATTCTACATGGTCATACAGTATTCAAAATTTCTTATTGGATCTTGTTTGAAAACTCAGGACGGATAAAATGGCTAGATGAAAAAAATAATAAGTAAGTGTACAATGATCAGGGCAAAAGGAATTTCTCCATGGATAATAATATTTTTAATAATTATCTTTCCTTGTTGGATTTTTTCCCATAGCTCATAAAAGATGAGGCTGACAGAATAGGAGAGAGTCCAGTGGTTAGAGAAAAACTTAAGTGTTTGAGTTGTTTATAGTATATCTTAATAATATATGTGTGTTGATTAATTTTTTTTATGAATAAAATAATGTAACCAATTTTCTTTTTACATGTAAAAATGGAGTAGTCTTGATAAAAAAGATTCTGTTGCGAATTGTCTAATATATACTATTTCTGGATTAGCTGGTTTTAAAAAATATATTTTCTCACAAAAATATAATTAGCAACTAAATAAATAATAAAAAAAAGAATTCTTCATTTTGTAATAGGGTTAAAAATGTTCTTTTTTCCTTCCCTTCGCTTTTGTATTTTTAAACTTGAAAGTTTTAAACACCCTCCTCAAATATCCTCAAATGCCGATTTGTGTATTGAATAATTATATGAGAAAAACTATCACATCTTTTATGGCGTCTATTCCAGCTACGCATTTTAAAGATCTATATACCACATTGCTTACTTTATCAATTCCAAGAGTCAATATTATATTCTGAAGTTTTTGTTGGAATGTCAATTACTGTAACTGAAAGTACCACCTTCGCGCCAACTGCAGAAAATCCTCTCAACGCTGATAACGTAATTCTGCTCCGCTGACAAACGTTTTTCAATAGAGAAGTCAGCGGCCGCAGTAGGATTATGCTCATCATTCGGAGTGTCAAATTATGCGGATACTGCCAACGCATAGAGTAGAGCCAGAGCATGAAGCGCTTTGAACAATAATTTCATAAATTCACAAAACTATTGAAATTTCATAGTTATGGCTGGTGCGACGGCTGCAAGCTGGTTTATTTATTTAACAATACTTAAGTTTTACCTCATAGTCGAAGCCTTCTTGAGTTGTAGACAAATAAACATTACTAAAGAGGATGTGAATCGTTAAACAAAAATTCGGTAATTGTTAAACAAATAGACTCGCAGCCACCGCCGACCATAACTAATATAGTACAGGCCATACTATACTCTCATTCAATAATTAATTTTTTATGAATTAAAATTAAAAAAAAAACGAGTAAACTTACCTCTGCAATAACCTGCCCACCGGAGTGATATTCTATTCATTTTTTTCCGAATGTATTGTTCGAGAAAGTGTTTCTCACATATGAATTGCAACGGCTTAAAGTCAAAAATTCCATAGGAATCGCAGCTATCCATTTTTCATGGAGCTTAAGATTTTATGGAATTTGAAATACCAAGCCTTTTTCTTTCGCTGATTTACGACCCAGGTTACACGTTGGAATCGCACACGGCATGGTAACAGAGAACATAGATTTACAATATTTTCTGTCTCTGAAATTACTTCAAATCACAAATGTTATTCAACGATAATTTGAGATTATGGCACTTTATGAACTGCCAACAGCGACGTGTAGCGGTGAAAAAACGCGACGCTAACACCACCAACCTCATCACTCCAAGTTAGTCGAGTATAGTTGTCGGTGGTTATGGGTGCTTTTCAATTTCAATTGGAGCAATCGAAGTATGTTGGTAATGTGAAGCACAGTAAGCACACTGCCATGGAGACTGACACTGCGAATGGTTTGTCATATTCCGACAAGACCTATCGTCTGTGTTCAACACTGCTGTGTTGAACTCTGTGTCCAACTTAGTTGTAATTGAAAAGCATCCTATGAAAACAGTAAGTGAATAAAACAATCGAGAATTAAATCTAGAGACAGACTAGCGTCTCATTGTCTGTACATACGTCGCTTCGATTAGTGATCCGATAATATTTGGAATATTATCTGCAGAGTTTGCACTGAGAAATTTTAAGTACTTCCTTCGTACTCCAAAAAAAACTGCATAGAGACCCAAGTGAAAAACAAGTACAGCTGTGGCTATCAAGCAGCCTGAAAGCCTCGATTATTGATGAAAAATATCAGGTAACTATATGATTTAAAAATTATCAACAATCTCATGAAATGGAAAATATGATGTCCATCGTAGAATACAATAACTGACTAGTTACTCCCAAATTGCTTTCATATCTTACATTTTTTTCAGTTCTTAAGCCAACCGGAGCAAAGTGGAATATACCTTGAGAACATTTCTGTTGAGAACATGTATTTCTTTTTACCTGTCACTGAAACTTGTGGTAAAATTAGTTTCCATAAAATTATTTCATACGCATGTTTTTTTTGTCGCTAACAGAGGGAAAACTCTTATAAAAGTGTATACACTTTTATACACTGTGCTAGCAAAACTTCACTGACAGAATTATTACTTTGTGATGAGTTATGCAGGCATCATGAAGACCTTTTTAAAAAAATATGCAATTTTAAAGTATATAGACAAAGTCTAACTTTCTACGACACTTATTAATGCACATAGTGGTGACAGTTCTGCACAAATTGTATTTAAAGTGACACAATTGTCACTTTGAATTTAAAAACTGCACTTGATAAGCTCTCATTTCATTGTTAAATCAAAAATAAAATATGATAAAATCTGCTAAAAAAGATGGTCAACAGAGGTTCTGAGAATACCGCTTTGCTTCGGTTATCTCATTTACTTACTAAGATTGACAAATTTTCAAATAAGATTTTAAAAAATCTATGATTATTGATACATTCATGTTTTATGAATTGAATTTTGTCCCATTTTACAGGAATCAATGAACATACGCATGTGGACACAGCAGTGGAATTATATATTTCTACAGATTGCATCTGCAACACACACTTTATTCTCGAAATGTTTGAAAAAGTGATTTCGTTGTACGGATAAATAAGGAAAAAAGAAATGCGATAACTGTGGAGGAATAATAACAAGCAGGAACATTCTGAATTTTTTTTATCTGCCGTTGCGCCTATTCCAAACTCAAGCACGAGGATGATTGTAGTTTAGTTGGTGGCAGCACCGTCGCGTTCTGCGCGACATCGACGGACAAGACGGGCAGTCTACCGAACGAAAAGAACGAACAGCTGAAGATTTGTGATGGCCGGAAATCAACTGTTTGGATTGTTGCTTTACTGCGATTAAAAGAAAAATCAAGAGGAAAAAATCAACGGTAGAGTCTCGGGAAAAGTACTTTCATTATCTTCTCTATTAATAACTTGAGAGAACAAGAAGAACGTTTCTTTATCGAGGTTAATATTTTGAGGTATTGATGCTTTGGGTACTTGGAAAAAATCGTGTGAATTAAATATGAGCTTTGAGTAGACTGTTAATTATTTTGTATTTTTTTGTGATTGTTACATAAAAACGTAATGTGAGATCAAAATTTCCATTGCATTTACATTAAAAACAAGTATCCGCTTACAGAAGTTTGGAGCACCAGCATCAAAATGTTATCACAGGATCCTCCGGTGAATCCAACAAAATCAAAGGAAGATCTGCCAATACCAAGGCTTAAGAAGAACAAAAAACTTGAATCGAGATGGGGTATCGGATACTATGATGCCATTAATAAAGCAGTTTTCAACACTGATTATACCCCGTACATGCCATCAGAACCTCCAGCTTCCATAAAAAAAGATGTTGATAAGACTGGATATGTTTGTAAACAATGTAGAGATTGGTAAGCATTTTTAAATATCTTTATTCAGATCAATGCATCCTCTGTTTTTCAAATGACTGGTTAATCATTTTTTACCATTTTCTAAGTACACTGCTATGACCCCTGTTTTACATAAAAATATATTAAACGAAAATGATTTAATATTATGTCTAAACAAACATTAATTCATAGAATTTTTATTCAACTACTATTGCATTAACATAACCATTTAATATTTTGCCTTGATATAATTTTGATTTTGATATTTTTTTCCAACTTGAACTTCTGAATTTAAAATTATACGTATACAATTTTAGTTCACAAAAATTATTGAATATAAATTATGTACAAAAATTAATTTTTTCATCTGCTCAAATTTGAATTTGGGGTCATTAAAATTTGGTACATAATTTGAATACTCCAAATTTCAATTCGGAATAACTAGACCGGTCTAGTTATTCCGGGTGTTGAGATTAAGGTAACTAAACGGTATAGTTACTAAACCGGAATAAAAGCGCCGTATAGGCGTAGTCCATGTAGTTGAAGAAAAGTGCAGTAATATTTGACTATAAAATGATAAAAATGAATGAAAATTGCGTTATAACAGAAAATCAATTCTACGATTTCTGTATCCTTCCCCGGGTATTTTTATTTATTTTTATGTTTTAATAAAATGAATTCAATATTTTTTTCTTGACAAAATTAAAATGGTTCCGACACAACTCGTGGTTTCAGTTTAAACCATATTTTGTATATTTATTTGAGGCAACTTGCTATGTTCATAACATTGATTCAGCTTGTTACAGTAATTTTATCCACTATCCATATATTCATCACTATTTTATTTTTTATTTAATAAAGAAACGAGGAGAAAAACTCGTGGCAATGTAGCCTTGGTCAAAAGTATTAACCTCTTTTGTATTTATCAAATGCAATGAACTTTTCAATTACACATGTAAATGTGAAAAATTATTCGACACTATGTTGGGTCCTGAGCATCTGCCAAGTGAACATCATGAGGTGATATTATTTCTATATTTGACTATTTCCACGTTAATTAACTCAGCTACTTACACTTATTATTGACACACCCTCTGTCATGTTTACCCTTAAAATGACTAAACATCAAAAAGTAGTTATGATTCTTATCCGTATTAAAGAAGAAATGCAGGTTTTTAGACCAATGATATTCACTGAACCTTTTCAAGAACACAATATTTATCAGAACTACTGGATTCGACAGAAAATTATCTGGATTGAACTTGATGCATAAAAAAATAGAATGAATTTTTTTTCAACTGTATACTTGATCTATGTTTTCACCATAACTACATGTAATGTGCGATACATAAATTCAATTTGTTTGCGAGTAATTTATCTCGAACTGAAAGTTTTTCGTAAAACAACAGCTCTTTCAAAACGTGATAGCAAAAAAATCACAGAAATGAGAATAGAGATGCAAAATAGAGCTGGAGTTGTCCGCTTCAAAATCCCGGTTCTTTAAGAGGATGGATTAGTTTTAAATTGGTTCACGATAGTGTTCCTCGTCGAGATTTTCGATTATTTATCTATCTAATGAAGACTTTGAGGGTAACTAATACTTTTCGCCAAGGCCAAACATGTTTCAATCTGACAATAAAAATTCGAGTATCATGCATGTCAATCACAGTCTGATATTATCTGATCTGCAGGATATTATAAAAAAAATAAATGATTCGTTTCAGTTTTCGATTCCTGAGCAGTATAGAAGAGCACACGTCCCGTCGAAGTTGGATTCTTGGTTACTGGTGTCAATCGTGTTTTACAATAAAATGTACTCACGTTGGTCAAAATCAACCCCCCTGTGTGGCTTGTCGGAACGTGGAGGCATCGAAAAGAGCATATTTGTCGGATATTGGTGCCACAAAGAATATAAAAAAAGGTGTTATCCGAGTTTTTTACAATCAGTGCCAATTTTTCGCGCATTTACGAATGCACGGGATCTTAACGGTTGATTTGAACGACATCATGCTGATGCCTTTGCCAACTGGCATACAACACGAAGATTATGGACAATTGGATAAATTATGTAAGGCTCTGATGGAAACAATGTTCATAAAACAAATACACATCATGGATTGGATGAGGGGAATGAATCTCCAGCTAACTCATTGGAAAACTTTTTTAAATTGGATGGAGTCAAAGAAAAAGAATCCGATATCGGATATACTTTCTCGTTATTCGAAAAATAGTATGAATGCAAAGGATTTAGGAGAGAGAACGCAAAAAAATAAGCCTTTGGAAAATAGTACTACAGCGTCAAGTGTAAGTGATCAATCTAATTCGGCTCAAGATGAAAAAGATCCATTGGCCGAGGATGAGACCGATACTGCAAACGCTATTGCCTTTGTTGATTGTGGATCGATGCCCAGTAATCTATTACTTTCAGAATTTTCCGAAGTAAATTCCTCCGGAGGTTCCCACAATGATCCAACTGATGAACGAGCAAAATCACTTTGGCCTTCCTTTTCTGAGCAGCACGACAGATGCATGGATAAATCCAGTGATGTAACCTCAAACACGTGTAAAGAGCTCACCAGGCCGTCATCGTCACCAGTAACGATGATCAGTCGCCAAACTCCGCGCGTATTAACGATACGCAGTTCAAAAGGTCTCAGTCTTTCGACGATCATAAAACACTTGCCGACGGAAACAGTCAACACGAAAAATACACAGAATTCGTTAGTCGTCGGTAGTAGTTGTGAGGCTGAAAATCGTTCGATCGAACTTCCGGACCACCTTCAACAACCCACAATCACAATCAACCAACCCACAATTAGCTCGCAATTGAAAGGCAACGAAAAAATATTGATTCTCGACGAGAAATGTACAAAAAATCAGAAAATAGATCCCAAGATTAATTCTTCGACCAGTGGCCCCGTGAAAAACAAAAAATCTGACGTTGTGCCTGTATCAGCAAAACCACAGAGTTTCTCAGAACAGATTTCCCTTCATGGGCGTATTGTTTTTCAAAACGGCAAAAAATACATCGTCAGACACGTGCCTAAATCGAAATCACAATCGATACTCCAGGATCCGATTATCAAGAAATTGCGTAATCCTCCACCTCTCATAGCTCCGATTTCAGGCAGAAAGGTTGTTTCTATACTTCCGAAAATTATGCCGGGCACGAAACTATCAACAATCTTTGGGATCGATCCGACCCAAACGAAAAAAACAGTTCCAATCACACGAGTTTGTAAGCGCAGCAGAACTCTCGCCAAAATCGTAACTCCTACTGGATTTCCACTCACCACGGTAAAAGCAAATTTGACTTCACAGGACAGCAAAGCGAGATTATCGAAAATGCAGAAAACCTTGTTGGTAAAATGTCGAGAGGCTTTAATGAATGATTTGCATCGTGTCTCTCCAACCCAGCTGGAATCGTACATCGAACATCTCAAGGAAATAACCGAACGTTATTCGAGAAAAGTAAATTCGAAGGACGATTCTGTTCGTACGAATAACATGAAAACGATAACAGCTTTCGAGAATATGAGAGAATTAGTAAAGGGTAATGAACCTACCCGTTCGAACAAGGAAGTTCATACCAGAGATGAATTTGAAAACAATATACGTCAATGGGAAAAGCGAATAAAAGGCACCGGAAGGGTTCGAATATGCGAAACATGTGGCAAAACATTGAAGCCAGATAATTATATCGTGGGAATATGCATTCCACCGATTCATCCGACCATTTATTGTCAGTGTAACGACAACATTTGTTGTATCTGCGAGGCGAATCAGGGCAGTTTGTTACAACTGAAGACACACATTAAATTGCACAGAGGTGAAATGCCCTTTATGTGTCCGAGCTGCTCAATCGTATTTCCTACAAGTGCCGAATTAGAAGTTCACGTTTGGACCACATGTTTCCATCCAATGGAGAGATACATATACGGCTGTGGCGTGTGTGAAATCGAAGGTATCCTCGATATGGAATCGATAACTCGACACTTCATACTTCTTCATAGTCGAACTAAAATTATTTGTACCGAATGCAAAATGGAATACCCTGAAGCGCCTACTTCCGACGATTACACGAAACATCACTCCCAGCATCACTCCGATCTCGAAAAGATGCCGGAGCCAAGGAGGCTGTTGGTTTGCAGCTTGAAACAATGCATCGTGCGGCCTGAGCTCTTCAGAGCTCATTTGTCCGATCACGTGGGTGTGCTCAGGTGGATTTATTACAAATGTCCATTTTGTACTACGATAACTCAAGGTTCAGAAAGGAATAAATCATTGATGCGTGAACATCTGGTTAAATTTCATTTGAATCGAATGCACGAGATTGTGAGCAAAGAGTGTCTTTCAAGAATTATCAATGACATTCAACTAACACCGGTTATGTCCAGTATCATCGATATCAGAGCAGGCCAAATTCCCGAAGTTTCGAATTCCGACCAAACGGGACCAAAAATTCTCGACGCTCGTACTATTACTCCAGCAACTTTTGAATATGGTCCAGACACCTCGGAGACAGTGCTCAACAACGACGAGTCCAGATTGCCACGGATACTGGAAGTTAGATCGGAGGCTGTGGAAGAGTTTGAATCTGAGAATGCCGAGGCGAATGATATTCGACTGGAAATCATTTCGGTGAAGTCCATCGCCGATTGTTCACCAGAATCTCCGGAAATTCCGAGAGAAACGTCGAAAGAAGCGAGCGGCGAATCAGCAGGGTTGAGCGAACATCCTGGGACGATAACGCTACGTTTGAACTCGTCTCTCATTCAGGAACAACTCGGGTGCGAAGATTCGTCCAATTCGCATGAAGAAATAAGTGTGATATCGGTGAATTCAAAAGGCGACGACTCTGAATTGGAAAATACCTTCTCTTTGGCAGAGCTCTCCAGCGAGAACGTGGACGACGTGACGAAAGATTTTACGAACCCTACGCATATCAAGAGCGTTGTAGCGAGCAAAGAATCGCTGGCGCAAAAGCCATGGAGAATAGCTCTGAACAGCCCGATCGATACTGAAAGTGAGCCCATTACTTACAATTGCCATTTATGCGGAGAACTCATAAACACATCTTGGTCCGTAATTAAAAATCACTTCGATACGAATCACTCGGGCGATTACGAGATATTCGCATTATCTCCAAATGTCCCTCGCGTATCAATGGATTTTATCGACGATTCGGCCTCGAATCCTAAAGATTCGATCGACAATAATAAAAAACGTAAGATAGACATTGTTGCTGCGATTAGTCCGAAACGACGGAGACGCTGGGGTCCGAAAAAACATATTGAACGTCCCGGTTCACCTAGTTTTGGAATTTGTGTTAGGCCCGAGCCCGTCCAGCAGATAGAAGGAACCTTCCGTTGCAAAAAATGTGATCAACCCTTCGAAGACAGATCGATGTTGCGCAACCACATTGCGACAGAGCATCGTATAAAAGGACAGTATCTCATTTGTCTCGAATGTGGGGAGAATTTTGTGGTTGTACCAAGTTTACAAATGCATCTCAAAGCGTTACACGGTATAGAAGATCCGATAACTTATCTGACGAAAAACACGGCCTATGCGCCAGACGTTCTTGACGATACGGAGGAAGATGAAAAAGCAACAGAATCGAATCAGTGTTACGTTTGCATGGCGGTTTTCGAGGACAAACCAGCGTTGGATAAACACATGAGGGTGCATGGTATGGCCTTCCTCAAACGCAGGAGATTCGAGGCTCTGAAAGCTTGGAAATCGACCTCCAAAATCAACGAATCCCCCAATATGGACATGAAAGATCGTAAAATTGACGAAAAATCACAAAATTCTTCAAACGGTTTCGAAGATTCAAGCAAGCAACAGGAAAGTCACAATGACAATGAGTCTCCTTCTCGTATGCTTGAAGATAAATTGAGCAAAGAACAAATACAAAATGTTGACAAATCGGTAATAAAAAAGGATCAAATTGAAACATTACCGACAGCGACATAAATTATTTCTATCTGTATGTATTATTTTAGTATAAATATTTTCTTCATCCTCTCGAATTGAGAATTGTCGACGAAGGAAGCTTGTTACGAAATATTTTCGTATGATGACATAACATGTAAAGTTCAATCCGAGCAAGTTTTTATTTTTTACTTTATTGATAAGGTCACGAATGAAGTAGATAAATCATACTACATTGTGCATTCGAACTGTATAAATAATGTTACGTGTTTGGCGATGTAACAGGTTTAATAATTTACATTGTAAAAAATAAATATTTACGCCTTGAAAACGGTATGAGCAGCAATCGGAAATTCATTCAGAGTCGAAACGTTGTCATTCACTTGCGTTCATTCATAACGAGTTGAAAACTCATGTTTTTTACAATCATTCGGTTTATAACTCACGTTTCGTTTACATTTATCAATACAGATACATTTCTTAAATATTTGTTTATTTCTATACTTTGTTATTTTTTTTTTTTACATTGCCTCGTAAAGAATTATTGCACGAAAATTTCTCTTTATTGCTGCTCAAAATGTTTAGAAACTAGAATTTGTTTTTACCTTGACACACACACACAGACACACACACACACACACACACACACACACACACACACACACACACACACACACACACACACACACACACACACACACACACACACACACACACACACACACACATTTTCAGGACACAGATAAAGCTTGCATATCGCAAGAAAAAGGACTCTCGATCTTTTAGCAATTTCGAATATGCTTTTCTGAATCATTGGCCGAAAAAGAACTCTGATGTGGCGTAAAATCTTTTCAGGTAATCGAAAAAATTGTTGATACATATTTTTGAAGGATGAAGAGCTATTGTAAATTATAAGAGTTTAGAATAGTCGACTTGCTTCCTTAAAAAAATCACGTGCAATACATACAACTAGTTTTGCAATTCTTTCTCAATAAAATGAATTTCATCGTTATAAAATTATGCGAACGAAGAAAAGAATCGAAAAACTCTGTTCACGTTTTCCTGCTTCCAATAAAATTTCCTCATTTGGTCCCATAACATTTAATATCGTTATCGTTATTCATTCGCGACAAAATACATTTTTAAACCTAATTTTCTTGGGGATCGTTACATTCGCTAGGTTTTACTGTGCAATATACCGAAAGTGTTTTATCGACATCAACGTTGCTTTCGTTTTTGTCACTGGTCTCCTCAAAGTTCGTCACGCTCGAATGCAGATTCATCGAGTCACCGGTTGAATAATTGTCAGCTCGGAATATTCGAGCTTCTCGATCGCATTCGCTGCCGTTGCTCGTAGACACCGTTATTTCCGTTTGAGAAATCACATCTAGCGCTATTTTGCTCGATTGTTTGGAATTTTCATTGCTCGTATTGTTATCGTATTCACAACTGATTGTACTATTTTCTCGAAAGAGTTTTTGCAACGCGCTCTCCAATGGAGCGTCATCCGGACTGACGCTCGAATCATTCGTTGAAAATAACTTGGATTCTAGCTGCTCCGGAAATCGACGTTCTCGAACCGAGTTTGATAATTCACTCAGTGGTATGCCGTACTCCCTCGCTGCCCACACGTCGTCGCTGGGACCGTACGTGAAACGACAGTTGTTCAAATTTACATTTTTTCGTTTCGATGCGTCCTCCATTGAGTGCCATTTTTGATGTGCAGCACTTATCGACCCTGGAGACAGTGCGCTCATACTGTTTGCTGGCACGATTCTGTGAGGAAATCGTGGTGAACCTCGAACCTTTTCCCTCGATGAACCTTGACTCGTATTCGCTTCTACGTCAGAGGAAAGAAAATGGTAATCATGAAATCGATTTTTCTAAATGGTTCTAAGAGGATTTCCGCTTTCGAAGGTCTGCAAAATCATTTTTTCTTTTTCATTCATCGCATGAATCAATAATTAAATTTTTGTCTCCGAGGTGCACACGATACTTTATATAACGCAACCACCTTTCCGAGCTTTTTTGAGCCTGGTGGTTTACTCCTAGGAGCTTAAAGTTCTTTTTCGAGTATCCCCGAATACTGCTCTCTTCGGCAGTTGCGAAAAAACGCCTACTCTGGGTCCCGTGGACGCGCTCGAAGAAGCGAGGGAAACGTGGTTGCGTTATTCCAATATACAAAGTTACTTTGACGAGTTTTCTCATTTTCTCGAGTATTCAATTCTCATTCGCCTTTCTAAATCCCTTTTTCATGCTGCCCAACTGAGAATGCAGGGGCAAAATGCTCATGAAATAGGCTGACGAATCTAAAGTACAACTTTTCTTATATTTTTCATATCAAATTTATCGTAAAGGAAGTTAAATTATATGTCAAATAATAATAAATTCACAGGATGTAGAAAAGGTATTGAATAAAGAAAATAATAGTCAAGAGAATTTTTTAACTATTCGACTTATTGCAGATGCAATGTCGAACGACGTGATTACATTTATTGCTTCCTATCAGCTAGAATCTTAAAACAAAGTAAGAAAAATTGAAAATTCTGTGATCATAAAAAGATAAAAAATAATCGATTGTTTCCAAACTTCCAACATACACGCAATTCCTTAATACGTCCGAATCGATGTTTCTGACTTACTTGATGGTAGACTGAAATTAACTCTTGGCTCGCTACTCTCTTTACGTTTCAGACCTAGGCTGAAGCGTCTATCCTCTTCGCTCGTTATACTTATAATTGGTCCTGACCCACAGCGCGGATGAGGCTGCCTGATGCCTTGAACATTAACTTGACAGCTGGACGAAGCTTTGGTTCCTGGCACCAGACCAGCGATGTATCCCATGTGAACTCTTAGGGCTGATGCGACGCCTGAACAAAAAGTATCCCATGAAAAAAAAATCGACAGAGTTATGAAAATAATTGAATGCCTAAATTCACGTTTCACATTATGGACTAGGACCTGACAACAGGTTGAAAACTAGTTTTCTCGTATGATCACGAATGTATGCTTTTTATTTGTACGTCAAAGATAACTTTGCCCTAATTTCTATGTAGATGAATTTAAAATAATGATCCACACTCGTTCTACACAATTCTGTGAATTTATTCGAATATGTCATTCAGTTTTTATTGTAAGCAGAGGCTTCACGAGTCATCAAGCTTGCGTGGACTATTCGAAAACAATTTTGTATGTCTCTGCCAGGCTTGGTTCAAATCGTATAAAAAAAAATGTTAAACGTGTTTTTTTATCCGCATCATCGTGAAGTACTTATTTAAATGTGATTTTATTAAGGGGAGGGTAAAATGAATGATGATGCGATGGAGTAAAAATTGCCGACGTAATTCCGATATGAAAAGACTATTCTAACAAGATCTAACTGAACAAAGCACCGAAATACTTTTTTTTGCGTGCACGTAACGAAGTTGCATCACGCGTGCCATCCACCAAAGAAAATATACTCTCTGTAATTTGTTTAGATGAATTCCCTAATAATTACCTGTAAAAGAAGCTGTTGAGGTTTTCCTGCTGCTTGGTCGGCTACCAAAGAGACTAAAGAGACGTTGAAATACTCCCAAACGGTTCGGTCCCTCGGTATCCCTTCGCCATTGTAGTTTGTAAATATCTGCAAGACTTCTTCGAGCTCCATCCGGTTCCAGTTCTGGTTGACTGCTAAACGCTACGGTTCCGCGACGCATGCCTGGTTTTACCGGGGAGAGGGTAAATAGCAATGCTTTTTGTTGTTGCTGTTTTTTCGTTATTTATCGTCTTCAACAACAACGAAGAGTGGAAGAACGAAATAGGTGAATGAAACCATTGCATTACCGCGTTTTTATAAGCGTATGACAACAACTGAATAAAAACGAAGCAAAGAGACTTAGCGGAGAGTCGCATAGCAACAGCTTTTCGTCCATTTGTGCCCATTGCATTCCTCATTGTATTTCTAGAGCTCGCAATATCTATTCCAAAGCTATTGTTACTTTGAGGTATGAAATATTTACATGTGAGTTTAACACGTCAAGTTATTTGTTCAACCCTGCCATGGGTTTCAATGTACAAGCCCAAATGTGCTAATGTCCAAATCCTTTTTAAAACGAATTCTACAGTATTCCTTTTCTCTTCAATGAAAATCTGGACCATCTGGTGATGGTGTTTCCATTTTGTCAGATTACTACGGGATTTAATAGACTATGAATTTGCATGCGTTTCACATATATTGCAAGTTTATTAACATATATACGAAATGTATTATTTCGTTAAACGAATATCATTAAATAATGTGCATATGCATATGAGGTATTTCGATATTTTTGGCCACATCGATATCGTAATAATAAATACTTGCTATCGCTTTCAATTTAATAAATATATCAGGTTAACATGACGTTGAATAAGCGAATGAAAAATTCTCTAAAAAACAGCGTTTTCACTGTCCAAAACCCCGTCCCTCGATCCGATTTTTTATCATTTTTTCTGTCCTATTAATGCATGGGCACAGATTTTTTATTTGAATAATCGTTAACTTTACAAGCTTGACGCGGTCAGTCGGATTGTTTGCTCTTATTCTTCACCTCTCTGGATTCAGGCTGCGAAAATTCGGGGACTTGAGCTAATAAAAAATCTTAGATATACAGAATTTTTATCACGGTACGTGGTTACACGAACGAGAATATTCTCGAATACATTCTCTAAGTTGGACGTTCGGACTTTTGTTGTTATCGGCGTCAAAATTTAGATTAAACCATTTTTGAGATAAAAAAGAATGGTCAATTCATTAAAAAGAAGCGAAGCTACCAGTTGAATCAAAGCACATGAGTCAGTCTCAAAAATAAATTTGGTGAAATTCCCACAGTTCTCGACTTTGCCCAAAGTTCAATCAGCTGTTACCAGCAGTCCAAAGTAATGACTGACATCCGCTTCCGACACGTCAAAACCAAAGTTTTTTCATGTTTTCTTTCTTAAAAACCCCGTAAAATAATATTTCTTTTTAAAGATCGTAATCTGTGATGGATTTTCTTCACGATATAAACTTTTCCGAAATTCGAACACCGCACAACTTTTTCACAATTAATATTATTGTAAGTTCTCCCATGAGGTATCGTGTTAAGGTAACTCCTGTACTGCATGCTAGTCAAATGAGTGCTAAATTTTCAAAACGCTTTTAGACCAAGTTCAACGTACCGATTAAACTTATTGTTAGTAGATATGTATTGAAGCATATCTTATTAACGTGAAAAATATTTAAAACGCTAGTTTTGCAAAAGCATCAACTGATAAATGCAAATTTCCACGCTGACACATTTTCACTGGTATTTTTCAAATAATTATCTGTATTTTTAAACCGATTTTATTGCACCAAGTCTCATTTTGTTCCTCAACTGATACTCTACGAATTCACCACGTAGATTTTCCTTTAAACTCATCCCTTCAGAAATCATGAATGAAAAAGTTTTTTCACTTAATGAACAATTAGCTGCAGCAGTGAACCGATCAAGTTAAAAAAACAACTACATGGTGGATTCATAGAGGACTAGTTGACGAACAAAATGAGACTTGTCGCAATAAAATCGATAAAAAAACGCAGATGTTTCTTTGAAAAATACCAGTGAAAATGTGTCGGCGTGGAAATTTGCATTAATCAGTTGATGGTTTTGCAAAACTAGAGTTTTTAATATTTTTACATCTTAATAAGATATGCTGTAATACAAATCCACTAACAAAACATTTAATCGGTACGTTAAACTTGGTCGAAAAGCGTTTCGAAAATTTAGCCCTCATTTGACTAGCATGCAGTACAGGAGTTCCCTTAAAGACTCAAAATTGTAAATGAAATAATTGAAAACTTTGCCCGTAAGAGGCCCTGGAACTGTGCTTATCAGAGGACCTTAAGCTATCATTTACCGCAAAAAAAAACGTGGACCTACACCGGACTTTATCGAAAGGCCGAACTACTGCAAGATTAAACCTGCTGTAGCTGCCTGTCAAATAACGAAACAGGGAAATGCTGACCTACTAGTAGTCTATTCTTTGTGAAGTCAAGCGGGCGAATCTGCCATCGAGAACCCCAGACCCTCCCCTTTTCTCCTCAAATTAATGATAGACCAGGTTTGTATTGATAAAGCGGGTTATCCTTAGAAAGCTGAACTACTTTTGTCTCAGAATCACGTAAGAACAATGAGTCCTGCCTAAAAATAATATGAATCTGTAAAAAAAGTTGGAAGTTCGGGGAAACAAAATGGAGCATTCCCGGGGATAAAAAAAAAGTTGCAAAACCTGCAGTCGTGTTTGCTTCGTTGTTTGCAATAAGCGAGTTCGATAATCTTATTATCGTAAGGAGGGTAAAATTAGGGCAAATCGTTGCTCGTATTTGCGATTGAACGTTAAAACATATCCAATCTGAAATTGATTCTTATTCGGCAGGCACCGTGTACGATATATCGTGTGGGTGTATTATATACAATAAAAGTGGCAAGCAAGTGCGTGCAATAAACGAATATTCTGTGTCACCTTTCTGTTATACCTGAATGACGGGAAAATGAGCGAAGCGATAATATTAATAGATTTCTTATTTTCTTATCATTCAAAGATTTCAGCGTGTCAGATTCATCGATTTTTAGTCACCAATACTATTTTCCATCCCGACAATAAACAACGAAAATGATTTTATCCGACACGATGAATTCTCTTGATCCATACATCATCGAGTAAAAATCGATCCAGGCCAGTGCTTTGAATAAAATGCGTTTGCTCTCCAATCCCTCTTTTTTGACCATGATTCGTTGGTTTTCAAACATCAAGGTTATTTCAATGAATTTAATCAAAATAAATTTGCTCATTCGAATGAAACGAACTCCAGTGGATTAAATCGAGTTTTCTCGGTTTCAGATAACTCATATCTTACCGGAAGAATCCGCGGAGGGCCAACTAGCGCGAGGAATTACCGGCGGTAATACACTCAGCAACAGTAACGGCAAACCTCCTCCTATACTTGGGTTTCTAGGCGGTATTGACGCACCAGACAATTCATGCGAGGGTTCGACCTGCTCTTGCCCTAATTGTTTCTCCAATCTGGCCAACTCGAGTTCCAGCTGAGCCATTTCACGTCGATAAACCCTGTTTTGCACCTCAACTCTGTACTGCAATTCCCTGGTGGCATTAATTACACCAACTCCAAAATTCATTCGACACCATTGCGTTAACTTGTTTGCTTGAGACTGGCAAACCAAAGGAGGTGGAGTGAATCGGATTTTTATGTGAATAAATGTTTGGCTTTTTAATAATTATTTATATGAAGAAACAAATTTGAAATATTCATCTCGTAATTACAGTAGAAAACATACCTGCTGTCATCATTAACGAATCGTCGTGTATTGCACTCGATCTTTAGCCCCAAACTTTGTACGACTGGATCCGCCCTCTCGCCGGTGAGAATGTGAGCTAATTGAGGAAGAAAAAGGAGCGCGAGTGTGGCCGTGGTCGATGCAAGAATCAGAGCTGTTATCGTAACGAATGCGAGTGTGGCTCGATCCGACATTAAGTTTGCTAGAACTACGACGATTCCCGACGTTATTACAACCGAATAAACACTCATTCCTATGTACTGGGAGTCGTTCAATGCTGGGATCTTCACGTGCCTGGAACAAATTTGTGGCCACTAAACTGTTCAGCATTTCCTTGATAACTTAAGAAAATTCACTCATTCGTAAAAACAAATTTGATTTGAATCTCGGAAAGTATAGAATCATCGTTGAGAATGGAACCTTGAGATTTTCACGTTTTTTGTGATCGATTCAAAGTAGTTCCACGATCAAGAGTACTTCACTGTGATATTAAGAAAAAAAAAAAAATTCAGCGTTTCTTTTTACAAGATTGGCAGGAGTCTATTCGAAATCATTCGCCCACATGACATCGGAATACGGCTGAATTTTGCTGCACTATTTTAGAGAAACAGTGAAATATATTAAGGGGTCTGCTCTAATTAGACGGGTAAAAAAAAGACTATTTTCACCAAGTTTTTCGATCGGTATATATAATAAATATATGGATATAGAAAGTGTTAAGCCTAAAAAATACACCCTTAAAATACACAAAAAAAAATTTTTCTATATTTATTTACTCAGTTTTCGTACAGAAAAATGGAGAAGAAGACAGGTCCAAAAATTAAAAATGACATAAAAAAAAAAATCATTTTTCCAAAAACTACGAAAAAGCACGTTTATTTCATCATTTTTTGCAAAAAAAAAACAGTTCCGCTCAAAATTCCAAAATTCGTACGACAGCCATAAAGAACATGTGGTAAAATTTTGGTAAGGATCGGTTGAATAGTCTCGGAGAATCAACGAGCCGTCGAAAAACGCAATTTTGAGAAAAACGCGTTTTACGCGGTCCCGCACCGAGCGGTGCGCATCAGTGCGCCCAGACAGCCAAGTAAACGTCGCTCAAAAGTGCACTTGGACTGCTCAGATCTTTATAAAATTTTAGTATGATACTTTTAAATATGTGTATACTTCCGAAAAATGCAATAAAAAAATCGATTTTTTGAAAATTCTAATTAGGGTAGCCCCCTTAGAGAATATGGCAAACACTCCAGCAATGCTGTTTTGTCTCTGCAACATCCACTTCTATTTCCATACAACCCTGCGATACATTGTACAAAAAAAAGCTTCCCATCAGGTATAATCGACAACGAAAGTGAGCACTACGAGCACCATATCAGCACTACGACCAGCACACTATAAACGTGGTAATTTCTCAATTTTAGTACCCCAAAAGCTCGGAAATAGCCAGCTATTTCCCAATAGCTTTGTTGCATAGCTACGTGTGCGTGAAATTTGGTCGATCAAAATCCTGAGCGTGCAGCCCATTAAAAGGCCAACTACTCGGTTACTCCTATGCATGTTGCAGAATTCTAGCAGCGTTGCTGCAGTATTCCGTTTTTTTACAGAGTGAACAAATAATAATAACAGTGAGAAAGCAAATATTTTTAGACGTTAAAATCCCTTCGTTGGTTGAATGAAACGGATTTTTTGAATGGCTACTTTGCAGCCTCAGCTCGCGCTTCTACCGTTTTCGTGTTTAAACAGACTTTAATAACGGCACTTAGTGCACAGTCTCATCTTCACGACCCCCGACTTGCCGCGATCGTTCAAGTTCTTTTGACCCATTCTTGGACTTTGTCAATTTTTTTTCTAATACCATTTTCTCAAAGGATTTTAAAAAATAGCGATTTCTCACGAATAAGCTCAAAGCAGATAATGCGTGAACGAAGTTTCCTTACCGAGTTTCCCACGCCATGTAAACACCGACTATTAAGAGTAACCCTTTGTAGGCATACAGAGCAGCGAGCCAACCATTCGTGTGCTGAGATCTGCACACCTCAACCTCAACGAGAAAAAATCAATTTCTAAGTATTCGTCACCGGAAGAATGAAATAAAGGATCTTACAGTAACCGCTGTTTTTTGTACCTGCGGCTGGTAAATGACCGCGCGATCTTGCGCACTAATCTCCAACGTAAGGTTGCGGAGATCTCGTTGCATGGGATCGAGAGTGACCCAAAGGGTTACAACGAGACAGTCAATCAGCAAAAGAACGAAAATGAGACTAATTAATTGAGTGTCTTGCAGCAACTGTGGAAATAAAAAATGATGTCGTTAGACGCTTATAATCAGGTTACGCGTAGCGTTAAACCTCCTTTCGGAATATTAACCAATGAATTGCGTCTGGTCAAAGTGATAAATATTTACTTTGTTTTTAACCACTCCACTCCGGCTTCTAATGAAAATTCGATGGACTCTATAAGTTTTAGTGAACATGGAGCCAAACGCTAAAGAGAATCCTGCTGAGAGCAGGTAAGCTCGGGCCTGAAAATGCAGGGAGAGAATAATAAGCGAATTGTAAGGTTAAAAAAATAAATTTAAGAAAAATTCTCACCGTGCAAATCGTGGGGAAATATCCATCGCTGTCCGAAAGCGTAGCATGATCGAGACCCAGGAGTATAACGGCTCCGTAAACTAAAGCACATCCTACAGCGGCCATGTTATTCAGCCTTGGGCTGGATAGTTTGATGCTCCTTTAGATATACAAATACAAAAATTCTTTCTGTTAATGCAGCCTGAAGTGGATCATTTATGGGCAGATCTATCTGAACGTTTAAACTCGTAACTCAACCAGCACAATCGGTCCTGTGCTTAAAAATAACTATTGATTGAAAATTCATTTCCGCGAAAAAGTTCAGTTCGAGCGAGCGTACCAAGAACATCTTCCAAGAAAATCTTTTTTTTTTTAGCTTATGATTTTTTGATCCCATGACCTGCGAACATTGTCATTAGCTTTGATGTTATTTCTAGGGCTTTTATAAATCGATGTTATCGGAATGTCCCGAGTAACTGAACGCTGTTTTTTCATCCAATTGTTGTTCCTACAAACTTTCGCTATTTTTCCTACTGTCAGTGGTCCCCCTGTATTTTCTAGCTTCAATTTTGTTCCAGTCGATTATTCGAAACGTACATATTTTTACGAATAATTTAAAAAATATTCGAGCGTAACGTGGGTCGAACTGGCCTCTTTTTTTCGTAAATGCTAATTGGCCGAAACGGCGTTGATCACGAACGACCCACTTCGGCCGGAACAGGATGCTAACGAAACGTCGATCCTGCGGATGTTATTTTGCGATGACTATGGAAAGTGACGCAGTAAAAAATCCATATGAAGCTTCAAACTCGCCGACATCAACAAATTATTTGAAAAACGTTCGCAGACCGTGATGAAACATTTTTTCAAATCCAACGGTAGCTCACGTTCTTCAACATTTTTCGAATACGAAATCAATTACTGAAATATACGAATAAACGAAATATTCCTATTCGCCAATATAAAAAAGCTCTTACTTGTGCTTACGAAAATGTAAGTTGAAGGCGAGAAATGCTACAGCTAACGTCACTCCGACGCTAGCCAAGCACGTCACGGCCAGAAAAGCTCCGTATTCGATAGTGACCATTCGAAACCTGAAAATAAATAGCTCAACATAGAAGCCAAACCATTTAAGAAACTTATCGTTAATTTATTGTCGTTCGTCATTTAACCCGGCATTCTTCTAGTATTTCTTCGATTCAACAGGGAGAAAATTTGACCCAGACCACATGCGGCTTTGAAACATTAAGTTAAATCGATATCTGTAACGATATTCTTTTTCAAGCATCGAGTGACAATAAAATTGAATGGTACAAGGCTCGAAATTCATCGTCGGCTTCAAAAAAATTGGTGAAACTGGTCCTCAGTGGGAAGCTACGAATAATAATACGAGCTTTTTTGTTTAAGAAAAGACTGATGTCATCGAGTTCGAGTTGTGTTTTGAAAAAATGAATCTGTTAAAAAATTCACATTTTTCATCGTTCAGGTAGGAGCATGCACTTTTTTTTATTCAATGTGACAATTCGAAGGAATGAATTATTGAAAACTTTTATCTCGATTTCTCAGATGATATCAATATTAATATTGTTTCATATAAAATACGTAAATTCATATTCGTCCTGCGTATATCGGGTCTTTTTCCGTATCAAAACAGTGATTTTCGTCATACCGAAAAACTCTGCGCGCCACCGGAGGATGTTCGCCGGGCCAATGAATTCTGGCGCACCCCAGACAGTTCATCGTCAACTGTTTGTTTTTCGGTATATAAAGGGCTATTCTCCTAATCGAGTGTCCTGAAAAGTGGAAAAAACGATTGTTCAGTTTCACCATTTGAAACGATTAAATTATAAAATGGTTATAGAAAAGATAATTGTGACTCAATCGAAATAGAACGAAATTTCAATCGCGTTTTTTCGACTCAGGGAAGTTTCGATGTAGCCGAACGCGATGTACAAATTGCTTGAAAATTCATTCGTCCCCGTTAATTTTTCAATTCATCAAAATTCCTGAAATCCAGTCTCTTTTATTAAACCACTTTTTCAAAAATCTTCCGAGAATCGATAAAAAATATAAAATCAAGCTCGAAGAATAATGAACATGCCATTCAGCGGTACAAAATATCCTAAGTTAATTAATTAGTACATACAAATGCGTAAGCGTTTTGTAAAATAGTGAAATTTTTCATAGTGAGGAATGAAATGTCATTTGTATACGGATGTTTCGATGTTTTTACGAATGAATGGATTCTTTATCAGAAAATGGATAAGTCTGTGTACTGCAGGAAACTAGAAACCTTCCGAAATGTTCATCTTTCGATCTCGCCTTGAACGAAAGTGATTCAGAAAATATATATCTCGAAAAAAAGCTACGAATCTCTCTCGTGCGACATTTTGTCCTTATCTCATTTGTTATCTTCTCCCTGTTGCGATACTAACTTGAAAAAGAAAAAAAAATGGGCGTTCTCTTGTTACCCCAGAACACGCATAAGCCTTAAATCCAGGCTTTTGTGAAGAAACCTTTTGAAGGGATCAGCCTTCGCACAGGTTCCCATTGAAAATCGTTCCATGTTCTTTTGATGCCAGAGTAAAATATAGCAATAACTTTTACCGAACAGAATTGATGGGACGAAATAAAGTTAAATCTTCCAACACACATAAAGTATTGGCTTGCCATGGTCCTCGTGCATCGAGTAGCAAAAGTTATCTCAGTATGAAACGGACGTATATTACACCTCGTATCAAAGACATGCGCACGGAAAGCCCTGACAGACTTAATCAAGCAGCTGTCAACCCGAAAACAACTGGTTTTTGAAGCTGCAATGTCGCTTATAGTGGTTCAATGTGTTTCGAGGAGGACCCCGTCGATACATCATGCTTTCATCTGTTTGTCGATAAACATGAAAAATAAAGATGAATACAAAAGAACAAAGAATTCACATTTTTAAGCACCGGTCGAAGAGAAATTCGCAAGGG
Organism: Venturia canescens; assembly: GCF_019457755.1. Classification (NCBI taxonomy): domain Eukaryota; kingdom Metazoa; phylum Arthropoda; class Insecta; order Hymenoptera; family Ichneumonidae; genus Venturia; species Venturia canescens. The sequence continues at coordinate 10,053,928 of NC_057425.1, forward strand.
AAATGAAATATGAATTCACTGTTTCCTAGAAAAGCGTTGGAAATACAGCGAAAAAGAAATGCAAAAACGGTACAGTGGAAATACAAAAAAGTTGGCAATTCAACGGATTTTGAAGAAAATCAATATCAAGAATCAAAACTGCTTTTTTTATAATAAAATCCGAGACCGGAGGCTCGAATTACGTCGAATACCGTGTGAATATCCTGCCAGATTCAAAAAGCACCCAAACGTATCCGTTCTTTTTTAGTGTGCAAAAATATGTAACACTTTTCACGAACTCAAAGGCGTCAGCGTTTCAAAATAGAGAGTCACGTTGAATAGCCCTTATGCATATGAAATTTCATATCCACAAAAAAAATGTACGCCGCTGTGGTTATTCGTCATACAGCACTTTTTATCGTGGTCAAAAAAATGTAGCACGCATGTTTCGGGAAACATGTTCAGCCTGCTATGTTCGTAGGTCGACCAACGATCTCGTCACTTGGTACCACTCAAATTATGGAGAGGCATTGTTGCAGAGACCGACAAGAGAGAAAAAGAGTGAGCACTTGACCCATTGTTCATTGTTACAATTCTAATGTGGTAAATATAAAAAACAGAGTGCACCACGGTCATCAGAGGACCATGCACAATGAATAAATATTCGTTGGTGTATACTATTTTTGTATTTTTCTATTTTCACTTGATAAGAAATCAAGGAAGCTTTCAACGAGAGAAAATATATCAAAGGGAACTTCCACTTAAGAATGAATTAATGGATACATACATTCGTGTGTACTGCTGAACGGACCATCGAGTTTCAATGTCGCGTTCACAGTCAATTCTGTGAACTGAGCCTGAGCGTAAGGCAGGATGATCGATTTAAACAGGATACGAAGTTGAAAGGCGAACAGATAAGCACGAGCTACAACATTCGACAATCGAGTCGAACTTCGAGGGTGGATGTGATCTTTTCATGAAAATGAAGGCAAACAAACTTTGAGATGTGGTACGAAAAGAATCCAGAAAACGAGTCAATAAGTTGAAAAATATTCATTCCTATTGCACGATTGGATGGAAATATACTTTTGAATAAATGTTTATACTGATTAACGTTTGTTAACGCTCAATTACTGCAAAATTAAAAAATTTCTAAACGTAAGACTGGTTCTCGAACATTCGTAATTTTTTTTTTTTTTTTTTTTTTTCATTGCTGGTTACTCTTGGAAAGACAAATGTTTAAATGAAGATTGAAGATTTGAAGAGTTCATTAACGAAGATTGATTGACTTATTTTGTACCGAAAAATAGACGACATTCGGTCGAATTTAACGCGATGAAATTTCATTCCGAAACATATAAATATTAAATTTGAAATATTGAATAATCGGTTTTCCGAAAAAGTTTAATTGCTAATTATACAAATATCGTATTTGGTCAACCATCAATAATTGGTCTAATTCCAGCATAATTTAATGCCAAAGTATCGTACTTGAAATGTCGTTAATAATCGTCGTTTCATCACAAATTCCGACAGGAAAATCACTATTCCTTGAAACAATAAATATGAAAAAATACAAAGTTGAGCAATTGTGCGGTGGAGAGGAGTTGGATTAATTATAACCCCCTTACACGGTTTTTGACATGATCGTCATTGTGTTTCAACTCTAGTTTCATACCGTATGTGCACGCTTATGTGTGCACGATAGCAAATAATTAATGATCGAATGCTACGCGTTGCTCACACAGAGTTGATTTGATATGAATACGAGATTCATGTGCAAACACCGGGCTGCGTATATAACGAATTGGGTGGCTATATCGTGCTTTATTCAATTTGTAATTAGTGCAATTGTGTCTACGTGGAATGACTTCATGCATGCGGGAAACTTACCGTGCATCTGATAAAATGCTGTTATACCAACACGGTCTGCTCCATCGAAGGACACTGGTCCCTATAATTAATTGATGTTTTATTCTCATTGGCGTTAATCTTAATGTACTGTCGCAAGTAAGAGGATAACGAGGAAATTTAAACGGGATTAAGCTTTCAGAGCAATGGGAGGCTAGAAGACCTGATTTGCATTATGAGGATAATTACTAAAAAGTTCAGAGGCGTGTGAATAAAGCTCTTTACTGGGACGACAATAAATTTCAGGAACCAAGCAAAAAGTGGTACTAAAATTTACACGTATTTATCAACGTACAAGGAACAAAAAAATACTTTTTTACACTTTCAGATTTTAAATGAGCACTTTCCGAAACTAGTCTCTTGTATACTGTAATTATTATATAAATTTGAACTGGAGTTAATACTGATACTGTATCAGATGAAATAGAAATTATAATTCAGAGAGACTTACCGAAACTCCAACAAAATTGAGACTCTTCAGCTGCTCGAGTAAATAATGAGCCATCTCTTTACGCGAATGATTGTATTGAGCGATACTGGATTTGTTACTGTTCAGAAATTCCTCGAGCTTTTGCAGAGCCAGTGCCATCGACCAAACGGCATCATACGTTTGTCCAGCGTATTTCGAGAGTGTGACCCCTCTCTTAGCTAATTCCGAAGTGAATTCACTCGTAGTCTGAAAGAAACATATTTTTTGTGGCCAACGAACGCCACACAAGTTTGCTAATAAATTTTTATCATTTCTTCGTTAGAGAGTATACAAACGACCCTGAATTATTCAAATTTTTTGAAGTCTAGTCATGGAAAAAGTGAATAATTCCAAACGAAAATTTTCTACGTAAATAAAAAAAATTATTATTACGAATTCTGAGTTTCTACAGTGGCAACATTTTATCAGTATTATTCGAATAACTCAATCGTAAAATCACTTTTTTTAATTCTGTCGAAATACCAGCGGGTTGGGGTCAAGTAAAGTGAGATTAACGAATTATAGCCGCGACCAGCAAATCGATCAGCAACAGGTCAGTATGGTTTGGAGGATACGTTTAAAAAAAAGCACCGATCGATGCATCACAATTTTGCCGATAGCAGCGTACACCGGTACCGACTTTAGGTGTCCCAATCACCATTTCTACAGTTTCATTTCCACACCGATATTTCCTTGTACTGGCAACGAGATTCAGAGTAACGTTGGTGTATTGATATATCGAGCTTAACAACAGTGAGGTGTGAATTCGATATTACATTTTGTGGTTATTCTATGCGACAAAAACACAGAATTCACATGAGTGATCACTCGCATTTGGAGCATCGAAAAAGATGAGATATAATCGAGAATATATCCGTCCATCATTGTTTTATCGGAGGTCACCCATCGCGAATAAAACTGCCGACATGTGCCGCACGAGATTCGGCATTTTGTCTGCGTTGCATTTTACTTGCATCGATAACCAGGAATAATCGAATCAACAAAAATACAAGGAATACAAATATTTCGCTTTAACCAGTCGAATTTCGTTTGTAACATTCGTTTTCCAGCCAATATTTCTGCACGTACCCATTATTGAAGAATTTAAAAGTTCGGAATTCTGATTTTAAAAAATTCTCATAATATTAACTCAATTGAAAATTAAAAAAAAAAAAACAAAAAAAAAACAATCGATTGAAAAATCATTTTTTTGCGGCTCTTTCGTAGATAAAAATTAAAATTTGAAGTTTTGGCAGAATTGTGTGCGAAGTAGTTCAATTTCTCGTACACTTTACACGCCATTTTCCACACTGAGCGCCTTGTAAAATTAGTTTTATTCGAAAAAACCTTCTACTAACAGAAAAAATTTGGTTTCTGAATTTCAGATAAAGCTGTCGTGATCCTAACCCCCGCGTGGGCACTCTTCATGTCTTCGGAAACCAGCAGATCTAATTTCTCAAGTGTTGGATTGACATTTTTTTCTAATACCGTTAAAATCTTGCCGATTGATGTGCTTAAAATTTCTAATAAAATCATTTATACACTATATTCTTAAAAAAAACGGAAAAGTATATGCTTTTTGTAACCGATTTTTAAACGATTACTTTGGAGTTGAAATGTATTATGGAGAAATAAAAAAAGATTTGGGCACAGCTAACGCGTCTTGTTCAAAAGGAAGCTTCAAAATGAAAACTTTTGTTGTTTTCCCAGCTGAATCGATGTGTATAGATATAAGGCCGATGGGAAGAACGAGAGCAAAGGAAGCGAAGAGAGAAAGAGAGGAGGCGAGTTGTGCTATCGCGAAATTGGAAAGTGTCCCGTGATCTAGGTCTCCAATTTTTTCTTCTCCTCTCATTATCCTTCTGTTTTAATGTAACGAGAATAAAGGAGAACAGACAATCCGTTCGTAACCGAGCCAGAAATATATTTCGCATTGAACTACTTTGTCCTGGATTTTTTAATCGCCGAAAAGACGGCTACATTTTATTTTTCCTCCGTCTGATATTCCCGAGGTACAATGAAGACGACAGCAGTCGTGTATCTCGCTTCATCGTATCAGCAGTAATGTATGTCGCTTCTTCGATTCCCGAGTGGTCATAAAAATAAGAGCGAAAAAATAGAACCGAGAGAGAGGCTCGAGCTTCAACCAGCGGGAGGGAACTGAAGCAGCAGGTGCTTAGGATCCATGAGCAGGAAGAGATACGATATCATATTCCCATTAAGTCTCATCTGGGTTACGAGGCAAAAGGAGAGTCCACAAAAAAGCGTGAACATAAAATTACTCAGCAACCTCGCGATGATCGGAAGCGATCGTAAAGATTTACACTTTAAAACTGAACTGATCGGAAGCTTAAGGGGTGATATCACTGTGACCACAGAGCTATCCGGAACGAGAAGAAAAAATGTTTGCTCTGGAAACTTATACGCGTCCAAAATTTCGATCGATACATTTTTTTCCCGGGCATTAACTTATTCGCCTCATATTCTCAACGCTTCAGAGTGTATTTTAAGGCAACGAAGAGAAAAACGATTTTTATAAAAATCTCCAGTGATTTTTGCCTTTAAAGAATCAAAGTCTCGGATTAAGATACAAAACGGATGATATGGACTGAGCTCCTCACTCGAGAAAAGGTAAACATTGAGTCTTTATAAAATATGATAAATTAAAAAAAAAATAGTGATGAGCAATAACATGGAAGAATTTACAGCTATTTTGAACCCTGAATCGACGTAACAACTATTTTTTTAAATTACTATATTAGTTCGTTCATGGGAAAGAAAATTTTTTTTTTAATTTTTAATATCAACTAGAATTGAAGCCTAAAAGTATCAGGTTAAAATAGAAAACAAATACGTAGTATTCGTTCATCGTTTACATTTCCCATGTGACCAAAACAATGAACGCGATTCATGGCCAATGGCAGTGACCGACTCTTAAATAAACCAAGAGTATTTTCGATTCTCTCTCTCTTTTTCTCCTTTTCTCTAATAAAAGGAAAAAACTCTTCTACAACACATTATCGTTACAAAAAAGTTCCCTTTTTCCCGGATGTTTTTCGTGCTTCGCCAAGCAAGCTAATGCCTCACAGTCTAACATCTAAATCGTGGTATTTGTTTATTACCTACTTCATCCCCACACACACACACACACACAAAAATAAAAAAACGAGATCATAGAAAATTGCTATGTAGTACTTCGTGCCAATACGATTGACTTTTTTCATAAAAAATCAATGAATGACCGTGGCAAAGGTTAAAAGTAATACGAAAGAATTCAGGTTGTGAATGAAAAACATTGACCCGATATTTCAACGACTAATGTTGGCGTATGTCAAACTCATAGATTTTTCTCAACACTTTACTTTTACCAATATCTTCACGTCTGAACATTGGCTCGCACGAAACAAATGCAGTTAGTCAGCACTAGACAAAAAACAAAACATCTCACTGCCGAGTAAATAATCTTCCAAGTTTTTTGTTGGTCCTAGTCAGTCACAGAAATTCTGAATTCGAAGAAAAATGGATGAGAAAGCGTCAGAACTCGCGCTGGCGTTTTCATACTTTTAATAAACATGTCTCTTCCTCCTAACTTCCGTTGCTAATAAATATCGCTCAATTTCCGAAGAATCTTAAAAAGAAGAACTCACCAATCCGGAGTAGCTCGCTTCTTCGGTCAAACTTGTACCATAGCTTTGAACGATAATCAGTCCATTTAGGGTTTCCGATAGTTGCGACGTTGAACAATCCTCCGGTCCGTTGTGCCACCAATCTCCGCTCATTCCCGAAAGATCAATTGCTTCTCCGGGTAAGATCCACGCGTAATCGCCACCATGCATACCAAGTTTCCAGGCCTTCGATTAAAAGGTCAAGAAAGTTTCATTGATACGATGGGAAATAGAATTTCACAAAAAATCAAGTCCTCAAAGAAAGACGTGAACCAAAAATTGTGCAGCGATACGAAAGTATGAAATAAAAAACTCAATTTTTTAAAATTAAATCCTACTGCATTGTACCAAGATCTGATTCGTATTTTTATTTTTTAAGGGGGGTCCTGCTTCAGAAAGTCAAAAAGTCTATTGTTTTCGGTAATGTTTTTAGGATGGAAGGAAATAGCTGAGCATAGCGAACTTTTCGGTATAGTTTCAGGGATATTTCGAAAGTACAAAAACACTTTTTTAATGTAAGAAATACTAATTGTGCATGGTTTATGTGCAAAGTCTGATTGTCGAAGTTTCTCAGCTGCGTACAACGTCGTGGAGATCGTAATTATTGTCTGCAACAAAAATTTCAGAGGGACTCGAAAATGCCAAATCTCTTAAATCCTGCACCACGTCAGACGAATGGACGTAATAGAAGGAGCATTCGTTCGCTTTACCGAAAGTCGTTTTATTCGTACAAACTTCTGTGCCACCGTGAAAAGTTATTTGCGATGAATGTTTCCATTGCTCATTGGCGATGTAGGTGTGTGCTTCGACTATTAATTTTTTTTCAATTTACTGTTGAACGCGAACGATTTTAAAGAATTATTCACCATTTATATGTAGCATTTTTTATGGATCTAAAGGGCATGGGTAAGAATGCATCCATTAATTCGTAGCACGTTCGAACCAATCGACGGAACTTGAATACACGTTTCAACGGCTGTTCCATCGCAAATAGTTCGATTCGATTCAGCGTTGTAACTTGGTTTGAATGCATTTAAACGATTACAATAAGATCGAAGTTTGTGCTGCAAGCCAATGGCGTGAGGGAATTTTCGGTCGTGCACATTACTCAGAATAATTCGCTGCAAAGGCTAATTCCCTGCAAATTCCACTTACTAGTAGGAAGAATTTTCGTACCTCGCAGAATAATAAAGGCGCCAACTTCGGTGAAAAGCTGCCGATTATTATCCTCGTATCTAGTTCCTGAAATCATACGATGTCATGAAAATGTGAATTTTCATCCGACGTCTGCTGCTTCACAGGTAAGTAGCTTAAATTGATTCCCGAACATTTGGAAATTCTAAAAGTTCATTAAGTAAAGTTTGAAAAAAAATAACGAAATAATTTAATTACATGACGATGATAAAGCTGTTTGAAAAATTGCAGAACCTCGCAGATTACTCAATCATTTTTTAAGTACCAAATTAATATCAGCTGATCAATACGCTGACGGAATTCCGGATATTCCACAATTCTATTCATTGTGAGCAACTATTGGCATGATAATTCCCTTTGGAATGTATTGAAAGATTCCTTCATTATATATCAATGACCAGAATTAAAACATAAATGTTACTTTGACAACACCGAAACTTTCAATGCGTAGAGTATTACAAAATATTCGGTAACATTCAAGAATTTCTATTTTGGATATTTTTAAAAAGCTGTCCTCGTAAAACACTGTTATGCATTAGAATTTTTTTTCATTTTCGTTTACCCGAATGCGGAGAACAAAATAGAAATAATTTGTTTCCTGATTCGAAATCGTGAATTTGTTACTAAACGGAACGAATTGTTAAGATCGTTCATGCACGAGACAATTTTCTTAAGAAAGTCTTGAAATTTACACAGAGTTTAAATGGATAGTCGACTGATACACATATCAAATTTTAAAGGGTTCGTCTTATTGTATATTAAGATAAACGCGTTTAAATATGAAGAAAAATACACAAGGTTGTAGGGATTATGCGTAAAAAATCGTTTTTCTTTCCATATAACGAATAAACGCTTCTTACGAAGTTTATGAAAAACGTACACAATAAGACCGAAGTATAATGAAGGTCTGGGAAAAAATTCGAGACGATTTTCTTACTAGTAATAAAGACATATTACGTTAAAGATTGAACGAAATTGGTAATGAGCACTCGTACAACCTCACATTTGCTTATTTCGGCATTTTGTTTGTTCTTGGTCCATTCCTGTCAGGGTCTTCTGTTTTTTTATTAACACTTTTTTCTTGACACATTTCCCTTCGTGTTTTCCCTTTGCGCTCTCTAAAGCGATTTTTTACGTAACAAACTATAGTATTTTCGGCAAGGACGAATGAAATTTCGGGTTGAGTCAGTGATCAATTAATGGCTTGTAATTTCATTCGCCAAAAGATAAGTTGAACAAATTTATTTACAATTTCGAATTAATAATTCTCACAACAATTTAGAGCGATTACGTCTTTAATTAGGAAGTAAAAACAGGTCCAATTTAAACACCCATAAAATACGATTCTTCGGGCATGATCTACCTTAAAAGCTCGATATGTTAGCAGTTTATTTGATTGATGAATTTCATCAAATTTTTACCCACTAGCATTTGAACTTGTGACCTACGGTGTAACCTGCGTGAGTACCTAGCTCTGTATACACTATACGTTGCTATTGACTTGCGAAACTTTTATATCGGGAACATATTTTGAGTCTTATTTAATATTGGCGTAAACGTCAATAATGAAATCATGCGTAACACGAATAAATATCGCAGTCTGCTTCTTGTTGCAAGCAGGATTTTTTTTTCTGTCGACCAGCGTAAATACACTATTAACTGAGGACAGAATTGAGAATTTAAGGTAGCGATGGAATTAATTCGAGCTCATCAAACAGAAGATTTTTTTCTATCTCTCATTGGTTATATTCAATCAAACGTTCAGCATGCCCGCAGTCTATTGACATGAACTTTTCTTGTTACAAATCGCAAACTTAATTGTAGATTGGAACAGAAATGGTTTGATCTGTCGACGTTAACGAATTTCGCGAACAAAGTACGCTTCCTCGAAGCATGCAAATAAAAGAATTTTTTTCACTTCTTTTTCAAAAATGGATTATCCTCAAACCAATTATTCTCGTTTTTTGTTCCAATTATTGCCAGACTTTAGATTCATTCACAAATTTCGTAAGCACGAATCTACAGTGAGCCTTATGAATATTAATATTGTGAGTATTCAAGTGTCATCAGTCGCTTTCGAAGCAGCTGAAGGCCCTTCTCGAAACACTTCTGCACGGAAGCTTAAATATTTAGAAACTCCTTTTATTTTTCCGAGAGTTTAAAAACGAGGAATAAAAAATTAACTTTGACGTTGCAGCTTTTTTCAATTGGAAAAAAGTAAAATACACGCATTTTTTTAAGCTTAACGTTCAATATAACCGAGAATAACCCATGCTCTCTCGCAAATGGGACAGTTTTTACTGATGCTGAATCGTCCGAGTAAATCGTTCAACAAACAGAGAAAACTAGGCGGAAATTCGAACAAGTCGAAACACTTTTCCTTATATAATTGAAATTCTTTTCTGTTGCAGAATAAGGAAATCGATCAGTCGATAAAAAATGTAATTTCTTAGTAAATCTCGGGTCAAAATTCACTTGCATTTTCTGCATGTACTAACCTATCTTTTGGAACGTCCAAAGTACCTCTTCGCTAATGTATTTTTTATTTGGTATATGGAAGCGATCACTTAATGCCATACAGCAGTGGGAAATAGACACGAACTGATCGGCTAGTCAAAGAGGTCAGAAGGTCGTAGAGGGTCAGCTACGTGACATCCCACTGAGCCTCTTGGATACTCACTCACGTGCTATCACTCTCTTGTCTCTTTCCAGGGCTCTCACCCTCCTTTACGTATCACTGCTACTCCCATTGTACTACAGATCGGTACACTCCTGTGTATATGTAAATGTCCCTTCTAACCCTCGATTTTGGAGGTAAACCATCGAAACGCACCATGAATTCACGATGAAGCTTCCGACAAAGGAAATGACAGAATTCGGAACATCGAGAGCGATTCGTTCTCGGATTACTGGCAGTTTTATCCTCCCATTTGAATACCCTCTCCTAATGGCTCTACTTAACCTTTACACTCATATGCTGTTATTGCCATTATTTTATATTTTCAGTAATATCTGCTGAGTCTATCAAAAGTATTTGATTGATTTTTGTCTCTATGAAAACAGTATTCGACGGTGAAATTATTCAGTTAGAGCAATTTTTAATTAGTTTTTTTATGTGTGGGTTTCGATGCGTTGAAAAAAAATACTTCGAATATTCTGCGAGATGTTGGTTATCGTTTTTAAATTTTCTCAATATTTTTGATGATACCAAAGGAAAATTACGAAGACGTGTCACCTGCCTTCAATGTACGCAGTTGTTCTTTGTAATCATTCTCCCCAAACGTAATGGTTGCCGCACACGTGATGTTTGCCTGTTCCAATTCCGTCACGAGATCATTCACGGCCTGTGAACAAAGCATAAGAGCGAGTAGAGTCCGGTGCTGGAGTTCAAATAGACGCGAATTAACGCGGGAACAGCTTAGTACGTTGTGGCCTTGGAGTCACCGGAAAACCGTGGAAAATGGAATCGTGGCTTTCACCAAAATGAACCGTTGATCTTCACGCTCTTGGCATTCCGCTTCCCTCTCAAGCTCATCAAGGGCTAAACGTTTTACGGGACCGTTGACGAGATTTTTTTCCTCTACCACAAACGCGAATGAAATTAGTTACGAGCTTGATTATAAATGTTTGCACAATTCTGTTTCAGAGACGGAAGCTCAAATTGTTCATCAAGCTCGATTGAGTGTGAATTATTTTTTTTGCAAAAACCCAGCAAGCTATATTTTGCTACGTCATAATGCTGAATTTATTTGTCAAGAGACTCAAATTCGACATGAAAATTCAAGCGAAAAAAATTCATTGGTTTAAAATTGAATGAAATTGATATCAATAATTTTTTTTCTGAACATAATATAGAACGCTGTGCCCAACGTTGAATGAGTAAATAAATAGAAAGGCTCGGAAATTCTGTCGAAATTCCAACCGTTAATTCGTAAACAACGAATACTTGAAAATATCTGCACACATTGCAATATTTTTTGAACATTTCATCTATTATTTTGAGACCGATGGTAAATTAATATTTCACAACACAATTCCGCGGTGCGAATTTAAAATAAGGTATCCTCGATGACGAGACAGCAATTTCATTTTGGCCAATTACCAAAGAATACATGTCGCCGTTCTGGGAAAGTGCGGTGACAGTGTCCCAGCCAAAATATTTTATCAGAGAAATCCTCGCTGGATTGTGACTCGAATCGGGCGCCACAGTTCGCACGAAAAGTGGAAATTCCGTCGGATCTGAGAGCGCTGGGGCTGTTGAGCCATACGATACTTGAACGATGTTCCAGTAGGGAACAATCTTCGCAAGGGTCTCCGTGACCTCGGAACAGGCCGTGCCCAGCAAGAGTGGCATTATCACGCTGCTGTTCGAAGTGTACAGTGCATGGAAGAATCGATCGACGGCTACTCCAGGATCGCACTGTGAAGAGAAACATGAAAAATATATTTGACTATTTTTCTCAATGCGGTCACGTTTTGTGTTCGTTTCAAAGGAAAATGTTTTCACACACTCCTCAACTTATTTTCCGCGGTGCTCGACTCAACATTATTCAATTTTCCAGGAACAATAACCGCTTAGCTTTCAAAACATTTTCACAACTGTCGCTTTTTCTGTAGCAAATACTCCAGCCGGAATATTATTAATTGAGCTTAAATTCTTTAATGCCACAATCGCAAATGTTTCGCTCTGCAAATAATCATTTTAAACTTTTGTTCGATGCAGAGAATCATGCACAATGAAGTTGGACGCGACGAACGTTTATTCTCGACGATTTATGTAGACGAAACAGAGTTTTGAAATGATGTTAACATTAATTATGAATGGCACTGTATATTGTGCGATTCCTAATTCCCCCGGGTAGCGTTCTAGGCATAAATCCATTTGAAAAAATTCAGATAAAAGTTTTTCCGAAAATACTGCACGCATGATGGTAAACTCAAATTCATTTAAACTGCATAAATTCATAATAAAGATCAACCAATACGAGCAAAGAATTCATTGGCAAAGTGACGGAGTGTCGAAAAGAATACACGAATTTCTGCTAGGCGTTGCGTTACTTTCCCTCCTTCAGTGGTCACCTGGAAGGGGAACTACGACCAAGGTAGAGGTGTCTGGAATTCAATATCAACGCGGTTCCACCATAGGCACGGATATGATTGCGTTTGCATCTATATAACTTGGGTAATCTTAAAATTGCGATAACTGGAGCGGTAAGAGGTTCATCGGCCGGGAACGCTGCAAGGTGTAATTCAATTGCTAGACCCATATGTAATATAGCGAAAGGGGTTGGCTCCCTCGCTCAGATGAAACGTGGCTGCGACACCGCTTAATTGCTTGTGGCCAGAATTAAAAGCCAAATTTACAGTTTGCCTGGGAGAACTGAAGCCCGAAGGGGATTAAGCTACGGAACGCCTCACCGATTCTGTCAATCAAGGCATTCATTTACGATACTTTAGTCACTTTCGTCACAACGCTTCGCAAAGGTTTTTTCATTCAATGTGTTTTTCATTCACTTAAGAACGCTGTGCGTTCTTAAGTGTCCAAGATGTTAAATTTCTAATATCTCGTTAAATAACTATTTTAGGAGATTTTTTATGTCAATCAATATTGTGGAGGTGATCGAGGCGCACCACTTTCATTTGTTGAATATTTCGATAAAATCCATTCCAACAAAGATATAGAGAAAAATCGAGTTTTTTTATTTGCAACCATTTTTAATTGCGCAATCGTTGGCACTGGCATTTGCACTAGAACCTGAAGACGCGTTCCTGTAGAAAACAAGAGCTGAAAATAAATCGGCGTTCCTCTTAAGTCTTTGAATAGATCTCAGGTATATTTTGGTTGGATTACTTCAGTGGAGGACCAATGAGCATGGACCATGTAAAAAATAATGAGCAAGGACAGGAAGTATTTGAAATTATAAACTAATGAGAGAGCGAGTGAAGTTTCATTTAGTATGAATTATTGCAGAAGATGATATTTCGACAACGGTTTTCTCATGTCGATGTTGATAAAATTGATAAACAATCCCATAAATAATTTTCTCTATTTCGTACCGGAATTCATTCGTTTTTCCAGTGCTGTGTTTCGGCAAACATAAAATAGAATTGGACCACAAGTGGGGACGGTCAAAGTAAAATTCAGTCAATATAGGATCGGAGAAATGAGTGATGAAATCTTTGAGGCTGCACAGACCTCTTGAAACTTTCCTAGTTTTTCAGATGGCTCGGTATCGTATATTTGTCAACACGTATATAGACATATCCCAAAACCATGGCAAACGATAAACGTGGAGTCTACGTTACTCTTTAACATAAATTGTGTCTTTTTACGCCCTTCTAATGGTGAAAACTGAAGAGTACTTGAACACCGGCTTTATTGCGAAAAGTGTTTCTTTCTCTGACCCCCGGTAAAGTGCTTGGAAACGAGAGGAAGAGAGCGACCGCTCTCGAACCGTTTGTGCAGTTGTGCAGTGCAACTCGGCTGTCCGCTCTTGCTTTTCGACAGCGCAATTATGAATTTTCACTTTGTGATATTCTTGAGAGAAGGAACCTCTGCAAATATTGAAATCGGCCGTTCACCAAACTTCAGATTTAACATTAAATCCTCACTCGACTTGAGGCTTATTCTTATTATTCGGCACTGTCACAATGAATGCTCTTTGTCTCATAATATTTCGGATTTTAATCGCGAATTTTAAGTTTTACTTATGACCGAAGATGACAAAAAAATTCAGAAATAAGTAGTTTTACAAAACTACAAATATATTACACTAAAAGATTTAACTTTTTTTTTAATCCAAATGTGATTTAAATTTGAAAGCACTTTTTTAGAATGAAGAAAATATTTTTTCAATATAACTTTCAATAAATTATTTATAATCGAACGCCAGTCATAAAAAAGCCATACATTACTTGATTCCAGATCCAAATTAAAACTTGGCGTTCATGGTCAATGAAAAAAAAAGAGGAATTTACACAGTTTAATATCTCAACTGACAATGAATGGCAAAATGCCGCAGTTTCTAAAGCACGATACAAAATAAAATATATATAACAAAATATAATATAAAAGCAAGTCTATAAGGCAATGCATTAATTCACAGCGCTATATCCGGTGTAGAACTATTACAATCCAAAAACCGTTAGTTGTAAAATTGGCACCTCGTTGGTACCGTGATTATCGAACTGCCAATCGCCAAACGTACGGCATCGAACAGGCAGCTTTGAAATATTTCAGCGTTGTTCTTGGCCGAACATTTTTACGTGTCATTATTGGACACCTAGTGGCCCTAGAGGGATGACACCTGGACACGAGGAAAATTGACTTTTCGTTGCCAGCCGCAAGAAGCACATGTACGCGTGTCTTCTTTCCAAGGCAGGAAGAGCGAGGTTTCACACTTTTTATATTTTCGACTGAAATGAAGAATCTCAACAACAAAACTAACATTATTGAATTCCTATAAAAAACACACTGTGCTCAGTAAAAACTATGGACGTAAATAACCACGGAATAATAATGATAATCATGAAATAATAATAATGAAAATGAATAGCAAGAGTAAACAAACGATAAAGAGATTTTGGTGAAATTAATATGATATGAATTACTGAATTTCCTGGTATAATATTTGGCGAATAAAAGAAACTGTGCTGTAAAATAAAACATATAAGATTTTGATGAATTTCGCTTGCTAGATTAGTCTCCACCACCCAGCACCTCCGGCGTAGTGACGTGCAATGTAAAAGGAATCGTAAACTCGGTCCACTAGTTGACACGGTTTTGTGGAAATAACGAGACCCCAAGATGTTACGCTGCAGTGCAAGGTAATAGGATTTTTATTATTTTTTTTTTTTAACTTTACGACGTCCAGTGCTAAATCTTCTTGCTGATCGTTTTTTCCGATTATCGTCTTTCGGATGGATGATTCCGTTTGATTTCAAAATTACCGACGCAACGTGTTTGGCCAATATAAATTTTTATCAAAATACGAGGCACTCACTGAACTTGAAAGACGTCAATTATCGAATGAGCAAATGCTCGCCCACTAAAAATCTGTTCTATCGAAACGATTTGCGATGCTAAAGATTGAAATTTCATGAGATTTCAGCAATTTGCCAAACCGGAGAGTTGTTTGGCGTCTTGCCAAGCAAACTTTAAGCCAACTAAACGGGCACGGCGACGACTTGCCACCCTGCCATGGAACGGCGCTCTTGAGGTCGAGCCTGAAACGCGCGAAATGTGTTGCGTAATTGCTGGAGAAAAACCTCTCATGGACTTATCAGCAGGATTATGCCAGAATCTGGCACGTTTCAGAACTTGACGTACCTGCATATACGCATTTAGTAGAAATGTAAAGTTATCGTGTGAGGCACCACACTCGTTCCCATAATGCTTTCACAGTGGAAGTTTCCGGTTGGTGGTCTTCTATAACTATTGTTACTCATGTGCCAGATGAAAGTGTCGCAAATTAATGTCCCTATGATGGAACAAACATGAAATGTGGAATGCCATAAATACTAACGAGAGTAATTGCAGAAAGCCTTAACTAAATTCTACACTGGAAATTCATCCGTTTGATTGTACGATAACGAATCCAAGTCAGATCATCAATCAGCATGGCAACAATGAGTGACCAAAAACGAGAATAATCTCATTGAATTCCCTGCCATACGTTCCAGAAATGTCTCATAATGATTAGATTGATACAATTTAAAAATTGACATACGTAGCATAATTAATTTCTCGAAAATAACGACATTGAAGTTGGCATTGTTGAAACACTACAGTTTATTTATGTGGGTACACTTTGTGTGCAATCAGCTACACGCCCACCTAAAACCGATCTATTCGCATAACTGGAAGCTCTTTGGAAAAGTCTCCCTACTCTGGACTCACGCTCGAAATTGAGCACGATCATTGGATTTTCAAAAACCGAAAGCATGCAGTCGGAATTGCACTCTAATTGTGCAGATATGCAGAAATAAGGAGCCCACTTCCGGGTTGATATTTTGCAGTAAACCAACCTGGAAGATCACGGGAATGGAACTAGTGCAAATCGATAGGGAAGGTCAAGCATTTTGAGAGAAAACGGAGGTGCCAGCTTTCACTTGTGCAATTAAAGCAGTAGCCATATGCCTGAAGGTGACTCGTTATCGTCAATCTTCCTCATCGACTACGCAATTTGTTTTTTTGTTTCAACGCTGCCAGAATCTCGAGCATGGAAAAATCAAATTACCAGTGCACGGTTCGGGCAGCCTCTGTTCCAATTGACCTGCTGTACCTACTCAATCTGCTCCGGCTGACCCTCATCCTGAATGACCAATCGTACGTGCAGTATGCCAAAGCAGTAGCACACTAACTTAATTTTACAGAGAATTAGTGAGTTTTGCAAGGGTTTATAAACCTGAATCTCGAATTGTTTCGATCATCGGAATGCTTCGTAGGGGAATATGGGGCAAAGTGGCCCACTTAAGGAATTTAACGAGTTTTGTTGGGTAGCACATGGTCATTTACTTATTTTTATGTCCCCAAACTGATTCCACCTCCTTATTGCTCGAATTTTGAAAAAAAAAATTTTTTGGGGCAAAGTGGCCACCCCCTCAAATGCGATGAAAATCGATAATTGTCACTTCTGGTTAAATAGACGTTGGAATTGACTGTTCTCGCATGGAACATTGAAGGATGCGATAAAACGAAAAGAAATGAGGCATAGTAGGAACCCTCCTTCGATGGGATGAAAAAAAAATTAGTTAGAATACTTCGATAAATTTTGCCAAATTTTGTTTCATGCCGAAAATGAATATCCAGCCCACTTTATCAGATAATAAATGATCTTTCGACTATTGTTGAGTCTTAAAACTCTTTGTTCATCCTCTTTTTCCTCATTTGGTCGAGAAAATTTTTTGGGGCAAAGTGGCCACCCTCTCAAATGCGGTGAAAATCGATAATTGTCACTTCTGGTTAAACAGACGTTGTAATAGACTGTTCCCGCATGGAACATTGAAGGCCGCGATAAACCGAAAAGAAAGGAGGCATAGTAGGTACCCTCCTTCGATGGGATGAAAAAAGAATTAGTCGGAATACTTCGATAAATTTTGCCATTACCAGTGGCAAAAGCCCGTTCTTATCGGGCAAATCGTGGGAAAACCGCCATTATCACGAGTCCGTCGTATCGCGCAAATCTAGTGAGTAAGAAAAAAGAGATCATCAAAAAAGAAAAATTCTTGTCTGCGGCGGACGTTGCGTGTATTTTCTGCGATCAACTTTATTCGCATTCCTCCAAAGATTGAATTCGCTGCGAAACATGCCTAAAATGGGCGCACACCTTGTGCGCAGGTGTTGATGAAGATGAAGTCCATTATAAGTACGATTTTTGTCAATAAAAATAAAATAGACATTTATCAGTAATTCGCAAAACGATTTTCACCCTCTGCCTCAAATAGCTATCAATTTCTCAAAAAACATAGAATTCTCACTGATCCTGTGCCCCGCCAGAAATCGGATTTGCGCGAGTGGCCACTTTGCCCCAGAATTCAAAAATGCCCCAAAAAAGTGGGTGGCCACTTTGCCCCATGTGGCCACTTTGCCCCATGTTCCCCTACATAGTCTTCGTACGTCTTTCAATCCCCATGAAAAAGCACTTAATTCCATTATTCAACGTAGACAGGAGGAAAACAGAATAGAACGAATCACCGGAAACCTGCAACGGAGCTTGAGTAAATGCTACTTTGTCAAATAGAATTAGACATTGGATGAGTTTCAAATGCAGAGCTCATGACGTCTATTGTAAATGCGTTATCGTTTCTGCACCAGCAATGGAACGGACAATGTTGCTTCCCCTCTAGTATAAAAGCTTCGCTAAGACAATGGATAATGACCCGTCTTCTGCAGGCTCCTTTCGAGCGGATAAACCTTTTTTTGTATACACTTGCAATTCCATACGCATTCATAAAGCTTGAATACGGCCAGGGCCTTTTCTGTTAATTACTCATTCCTGCACCAATAACTGAGGCTTTTAGCAACGTCATCATTTTGCAGATTATATCGTGTGAAAAAAACCTTACAATTATTTATATCAATTATTATTCTCAGAGAATTTAATGCTTCCGAAAGCGTTCATTTTGTTCTTTAACCACTCCCTAAGACGATGGAGCTAAGACGACGAATAGAAATTTTATTTATCGGCTTTGAAAGGAATTTTGAGTCTCAGCCACTTAAGATAAGATTTTTCAGAGAGATTCGAGTATTACATGTGTCGCGGTAATCAGAAATATTCCAATCAGCAGATACGAATTTTCGATTGATTGATTCGGAACTGAGAGACGTGAATTTACAAGCTCAATGGCACAATTATATTCATAAAACCAATAAGGCATCAAGCAACGTTGAAGGTCTGCGACAAATTGCAGATCGGCATACATCCTGAATCCTTCACTATATGATGTAAGTCCGGAACATTCCATATACATACATGCACACAGCTATCGGAGTAACGAATCTACATAGAGACGAGATCCACTCTGCCATAGAGTAGGTTCTCGTCTCGACGTCATGAATCCAATCTGTGCGTGAATGGGCTGCAATTGACGCTTTGAGTGTGGAGCAAAAAAGTTGAGATTTTCCTTTTTCGAGCTGAGTGGAAGCGATGTACCTACTCACAACGGCTGCCAAAGTGCATGGGTATATAAAGAAAAAAAAAGTTGAAATACCGTTCGTTGGTGAAGAAATTTGATCGAGTATGCTATGAGGCAGGATGTTACTTTATAACGGATAAAAAATATAAATGAATTTCTTATATTGCTTATTTTATGCTCATTACTAGGAGATATCGGACTCCGTAAATCGTCCGGAAATAACGAGGCTGAAAATTCTAGAGGAACGTACTAGAATATAGTATCTCGGGGACAGTATAAACTTACTGGACTGCAGCATTTATTCGAAGAGCAGTGATAAGAATTGTTCCATCCACCATAGTAAAAAGACCCATACCTTTTATTCAAAAGACTTAAGAGTGTTTTTCTGTATAAACATAGTCAAAAATGTTTTCAGTCACTTCAAATGTTTATGTTGTTAAGTATGCTTGGGCAATCCTGAAAAAAAACTATACGTGTGGTGAAATGTTACACGTATTTGGTGTATATTCGTGTATTTATCATAAAATTTACTATGCTGATATGGTGAAATTCCCACTTGTCAGTAAGTTATTCATGTTGTTATTCAAGGGACGAAAAATTGAAAAATTGATAAAATACTATGCCGATTGTAATCGGTGGCTAAATACTTTTGAAATTCTTGAAAAAAATATATTCCTCACTATACAAAACGAATCCGTTTTCTCCGTGTGATCCCAATACCGTACCAACGCTCCGATATTTCATTTACATGGGCTATACAAAACGTATATTTTTCTTCGATATTTTTAATTCGTAGATCATGATTCGAAACGATCGAGAGGATGACAGGAACCGACAAAGCTAGCATACGTTCACAAATTCTGGTGAGTATATCACGTCGGAACTATCTATTTTCTGGCGTTTGGTGAATAATTTTTTCGGAAATTTGTGAACTCTGCCTCTTCTTTAAGGAGTGTGCAGAGTGCCAGGAATCCCTGTGCTTGTACTCGCAGGCCAACTGTACTGCTGCTAATCTGATTTTTTATCTTCCTCACTCGCTTCCTTTTTTCACTTCTTCTCATTTCTCTTTTTTGCAAAGGAAATTTACCGCCCGGAAGCTTGCGTTGCCATATCTCAAAGGGAATCGACAAATTTTCATGAGTCTATATCAGGTCCCTTTTACGTCTCACTGTATAATATATAAATCCCCCCACTCCATACAATATTCAATGAAATGCCATCATTTTCACCCCATGGTATTAAACAATGTATTATCTCCCATTTCAGGGTCGTTTTGATTCTAGCGGATGATTCGATCCTGGAACTACTATTTGGGGTAAATAAAGATTCACTCGTCCTAACTATTTCAACAGCATTAGTACTGCTATTTATCTATTTTTTTCAGGCATCTGTAATGTTCGTGGGAAACATGGAAGATTTCTTATATTGCCCACGCATTTTTTTCCCATGCCACTCGAATGTGTATATTCCCGTAAGAAATCAGCAGAAGCAGAAATGTCATCCATTCCATATCCTTGTATCGTCTGATAAAAAAAAAGCTCAATTCTCGCATGCTCGTGTCGTATTTTTCATCGATGTACGATAATAATTAATCGTTATCCTATCTTTAGGCAAATTCCAATTTACAAAAAATACCTTATGACAATTCCATGACCTTTTGACTAATGGTTAGTTGTGTCTATACGCAGAAAGACGCTTTTACATTTAGGAAATTGGTTGTAATGAACGATGGAGCTCCCATTCATTGTCAAGCATGTAGCCTCATTACGAAAATAACAAGGAGACGTTCAAAGTTCACGTATGGCTGGAGCTAGCATCGCAGTGACACAATGGACTACGACGAAAGTCACGCCGGCTGAGCAACTATGAACGAAGTTTTTTTTGTATTTAAAAGTAGAATTTTAGAAGTACTGGAGTCGAGAACAACTGATGGGGATCTTGACCGTTACTCTGAAGTAACGGAGCGCGAGGCGGGTCGTGAATGTCCGGTGTTATCGCGACGTACGAGCAATAAGGTTCGTTTGTTCGCTCACTGTTGCCATTCGCAACAATCTGTCTGACAATCTTATATTCCCAGTATCGTATCATTGGCAGTGGAACTTGCAATCTCGAGAGTCATCGGTCGCTGATAAAAATGAAAATAACATTCTACAAAAGTGAACGATTCATTTTTCTGCATTCGAGTACTCGCTGTATCCGAGCGCGCAATTAGTGAGACGAGCTGTGAAGTGAACCTTGACGTTTCCAGCAAGAGTGGTGTAACAACGAAGCACATGATCTAGGAAAGTGCATACACGATGTTCATCTCATCAGTCGCTTTGTTAATTCCGGCACTCAGCTTTCTCGGTGTCCTATTTTATGTGCTGCGTCATCTGACTTATTGGCGTACCAAAGGGATTCCCTACCTGCAAACGGTGCCGATTTTTGGTCTGCTGTTCCCCGTTTTTTTGCGCAAGCGATCTATGGCCCAGAGGACACTGGACATTTACAACGTGTGTCCAGGTGCGAAGTACGTCGGTTGTAACGACTTCGGAGTGCCCGTATTGATAATCAAACATCCAGAAATCGTGAAGGAAATAGTCGTCAAAAATTTCACTCATTTTCCAAATCATCGTGGCTTCGTCGACGAGGAATTTGACCCGTTATTGGGCAGAAACTTATTTTCTCTGAAGAATGATCGGTGGCGTGACATGAGAACGGTCCTTACACCGAGCTTCACGGCCAACAAAATGAAATACATGTTTCAATTGGTATCCAAATGTGCAATGGAGTTGGTTCAGTACCTGAGTGAACACCCGGAACAAACGAAGGAGATTGACCTCAAAGACTTTTTCACCAGATATGCGAACGACGTCATAGCCACAACGGCTTTTGGAATAAGCGTCAATTCTTTCAAAGATCGCACCAACGAATTCTACAGCAATGGCAAGGCTGCATCTACGTTCGGAGGTTTTTTTAACCTACTCAAGTTCATAGGAGCCCGAATATTTCCCAACTTCTTACGACTAATGGGACTATCTTTTCTTCCCCGGAAGACGGAAAGATTCTTCAAGCAACTCATTCACGATACTGTCAAGATCCGCGACGAGAAAGGCATCGTTCGACCCGATATGATCCATCTGCTGATGCAAGCCAGAAATAATGACAACGGCATCGACATGACGAACGAAGACATAACAGCACAAGCTGTTATATTTTTCCTCGCTGGTTTTGATACATCTTCTCGTCTCATGTGTTTCGTGTCTCACGTTCTTTCGTATTATCCAGAAATACAGGACCGCTTGAGAAAAGAGGTGGATGTAATTTTGGGGGAAGATAGCGCAAGTATCACCTACGAAAAGCTAGGCCGCATGACGTATATGGATATGGTAATTTCAGAAACACTTCGTCTTTATCCTCCGCAACCTTTTACCGATCGGGTGTGCACGCAAACTTGTGAGCTCCCACCCCCGACCTCTGATTCCAATCCATTTACGGTTCTACCGAGTACTCTCATGTGGATACCGATTATTGCTTTTCATCGTGATCCTTATTATTTTCCCGAGCCCGAAGAGTTCGATCCTGAACGTTTCAGTGAGGAAAACAAGAACAACATAACACCCTATACATATTTACCGTTTGGCGTTGGACCAAGGAAATGCATTGGTGAGAGGTTTGCTCTAATGGAAGCGAAAGTTATCATGGCACACCTCTTGAAGAAATTCGTTTTCAAGCCCTCGAACAAAACAACGAAATCAATTACATTTGCTAAAGATGGATCGATGATGAATTCCGAAAGGGGATTCTGGGTGGAACTGAGGCCGAGGCAAGTTTAATTAATTAACGACTTTCAGAATTGAACGTCACGCACTGCGCAGCAACCCAGCAAAGAATAATAACCAAGTTTAAAATCTCAAAATATTTTGTATTTAAAGTATCCTTGTGCGGAAGTAATAAAACATTTATATAATGAATTTCTTTTGCATTTCAAAATAATCAAACGTAAATAAAAAAACACCCTTGAAGTGAAATATCATTGACTCGTCGAACGTACAAAGCATACACAGTGTGAAAAAGCTACTGCCGAAAACGTCCTTAATATTAAAGAACCTGGATGATAAATGACTTAAAAAATTATAAGGTTTTTCCAAATTTTGTGACCAGAAATGCAATGCTGCAATGAATCACAAATGAACGTCGCCATTAACAAATGAATGCCAATGAGACTCTGACCGTGGCATCTGCACAGTTAAAATATTTATTAAGAATATTGTACTCATATCGTTACTATTCGCTGTTGCGATACTTGCAATCTCGTGTATCGATATCCATAGAACGAAAAACCCACAGTGACGAAGGTAACAATAAATCGTTCATTCACCGACAGCTGTGCGGATGCCGAAGAACAAACTAATGAATCGAACAATGACATTATTGAACTAACTTCCTGAAGTGAATTTCTGTGAATCTGAGAGAAGTGATGTTGCAGAAAAAGCACATTTATTAGCAAAGTGCAGCTCAGTTTTCCTTGCAGTTTCCTTGTTTATGTTTTTGTGACTTCGATTTCTTCGTGTCCTATTTCACGATTACGTTGGTATCTACCGTGCTGGCCAGATAAAGAGATTCCTTATCTACAGATTGAGCCAGTCGACAGCCTCGTACACTTCGCAAACGACCCATGCCTGGAGATGCAATAGACTTTTATAATGCATGCTGAGGTACTCAATGTGTCACTTGCAGGGATATCAGTGCTATTGTACTGATTGTAAAAGTTCTAAAGATTGTTAAGGTGTCGACAGTTACGCTCAGTATCACAATCGTTGTCATAACTTTAACGAAAAATTATATCCGTTGAATCTGAAACCGGTTCGGATCCTTAATTTTGTAGTAATAATGATGAAAATTGTGTTTCAATTTTTGTTCAGTTTTTTGGCGAAAGTTTAGGTTCAACCGAACTCGTGGATCCTGAGGACTCGTATACAAAATTTACGAATGGCATCATAGGTTCAAGGGAATAGTTAAACTGTGATTTTGAGGGTAATTCGAACCTAATCAACATATGAAAAAATTTATATTACGCAAGCGTTGGCACAGCATCGATGCTCTCATTAATTAGGGATCCTACTGTGACCCCCGTATCAAAGCCAAATCAATATAAGCTGGTTTCTATAATAAAGCGGATGCCAAGCGTTCGGCCAACATCGACATCTCAATATACCTAGTACAAAGCCAAACTTCACAACTGGCCTGAAGCTACCTTTTGACAGTGAATCACACCGATAACTAGCATGAAACATGTTTCTTTAAACAATTTTTGATGAAATATTTTTCCATTATTTTTCACCTCTAATTATTCATCATATGGTAGAACAAAATGAAAGAGAAAAGAAAAACGACAAAAGTTAACGCGGTTGTATTTCGTTGGGTCAAATAATTCATCATAGTGCTCCTGAAAAAAGTTTAAGATGTTACAATCCAGTCCAGATCGAATAAATAAAAAAGTCTGATTCAGGACTTTATTTGGGTCTCACTTGGCCACTCAAGACCTGGATTGTGATTTTTTAATTTTTTTTTTCAGGACTTGCTACTTCGTTAAGGATGGTCGTCGCTTAGAAAAAATAAAATAAAAACCCTGGCCGAGATCAACGCACACCTGGAAGTTGATATTTAAGCTAAATATTGCATGGTGCTTCAAATCCAGAGCTATATCTAATCAATGTTTATCGGAATAATGTTTCAATATTCATTAAAATAAATTTGACGATGGATTTCACAGGAATGAGAGGATTTCGCTACACACTCGAGTGCACTCTCACAAGTATCTCCAACATTAGGCGCATTTATTGGATTACCTTTTCTCCCATGAGTGACTGACATATTCTCCTAAGCAGGTTATCTGCAATGTGATGGAAGAAAGTGAAGTCTTTGGACGACCTGATTCATCTACTTACAAAATCTCGACATAATGACTACAAAATGAAGATGACGTATAAAGATATTATAGTCGAAGAATCCATAGTGAATTTTCTTGTTGGCTTTGTGATGCATCTTTCAACCCATGAATTTTCGAGAAGCAATTGGAACAAGCGTTTGGATGTGGCACTTTAAAAAACTCTTCAACTCTGCATTCATCAATACTTTTTTTCGATCGAGTTTACGGAGCACCTTAAAAACTTCCATCGATGCACAATGAAAAATTTTTAATAGTACAACCAAATGATCGTTTATGGATTCTGATCTTAGGCTTCCATCGTGATCTCATTCTTCTAAAAACTGGAAAAATTCAATTCAGAAAGTTTCAATGGGAAAAATTAGACCACCAGAAAATTTTTGCTGATTTTTACAGAAGTTAAATTTCCGAGGAAATTTCTCATTACTAGTCACTTGTAATCTTTTGGATTGAATCCCTATAAAGAACATTCGCAATTGACTCAACAATTGACAAACATCGAAAAATTATTCCACTTTCCACGCTATTTATCTAATCGCAATATGCGATTTCAAAAAGTACTAGATTTCAAAAAGAAGAACATAGAATGATTTACTTTCAAATGGGAATCCGAATTTGCTAGGGTTTCAAGTTCATAAAAGTCCACACTCTATAACTAGAGCACTTTCGCAGTCGATGTTACATGTACGCACATTCACGTGCAGGCATTTATGCTCACACGCACATTATACACACCCTCGAAAAGTATACATATGCGAAGTAAACGTGTATACGGAGTTCGACACTTCAAAGGCAAATTGAAAATTCTTTTTTCGCTCTTTTTTATTCCCTTTAACTCGGGAACGTGTGTCACGAACACTGCTCCAGGGGATTGCGTGAAAATACAGTATATACTAAATTGTCGAAGCGTTGAAAAAAACGAGAGAAAAGGAGTTTGAGGGTGCAAGTTTGATAAAAAGACTTCATGGCTTGGTATATTCAGCAACAACTACATATATTTCCATCGATAGGATATACACTGAAATGGTGAAAAAGCTAAAGAAGAAAGACTGCCGGCTTATCCAGAAACCATATTAACTCAGGTTTTAGATTGGAAACGAGACGAGGCCCCAATTCACTCCGTGGAAAAACGAACCTGAAAGAAGGACTTTTTGTTTTCCTCGCGTGTACATCGTTTTCTTTTGTCTCATTACTCAACCCATGGAGTGAGAAACTCTAATCATGAATCCTCTAAAAACCATGACGTATGTTAGGATGGCCGCAACTCGGGTCATACTTTTTGTCTCGGATGCCTTTTGAAAATATCATCAACATAAAATAACAAGAATGTTTCTTAAGTGAAAAAAAAACTAATTGATTTTAACTTTCATGAGAGTCATTCAAAACAGTTTTTATTAACGTGTCACTTTAATGTATTTTGTTCAAGTTTGAGGTAAATATTCCCGCCGTAATTTACTATGAAAAACGTTACCTAAACTCGAACTCGCGTCATAGTTTTTCAGTGATGCGGTTTTGCGGTCAAGCTCTTGGTTAATATTTTCATACATTTTTTGTCAATCCGACTTACTACGGGAATTGTTTTTGTTCCACATTAATTAGTGCGTCTGTCGTTATCAGCCTTTCTTGCAGAACCTGTGAGGTCACTGGAAACCTATGGATATCAAAGTAAAGAGGAGTCGAAGTCGAGTTCCATAGTTTAACGTTCCAGTCTGTAAGAGTGCAGAAGCACTCGGAAAGTTACTCCATTTTTCATTTTTCTTTCCAATTTTTCTTGTCTTTGTTTATTATGTGGCATGATTATTTTTCTTTTTTATAAATTGACATGATTTTTACTATAAAGCTGTTCCCCCCTTTGCTCCGGTATCCATGGTTTTTTATGTAACTTCCCGTGTAGGAGGCGGATACCGACAGACTCACTAATGATGGTACGAACACGAACGGTTCCCGTTGTAAACCGTCGTGGGTTTAAAAAATGGTATCAAAATGTTAAGAGTAGCACTAGGTACATTTTTTTCATTTACGTTGTTCGTGAATCCAAAAATAAATCAGAGGAAAAGTGTGATCAGAGTCGCGATCGCTCAAAGGTACGTTCTGATTTTGAGAATGACAGAAAGTTTGAGGCGACAAAATGTAACTTTTCTGTACAAGGAAAATAATCTAGTAAAATTGATTGCCCATACGAAAAAAAAAGCTGAAACTAAAGCAGAATATGCATTAGAAAACCTTTAACCTGTTTATTCATTGTAGAAACAAACTTACAGATAGAGTTTGGATTCAATAAAGACTTTCTTAGTTGTGAATTCAAAACACAGCATTATTTATTATAACTCGAATTCACGCGTGGCGGTGGGCTCGCCAGCACAAACGTACCGTCACACCACCGATGATAATTTTCATTTCTTACCGGAATCTAAAATCAAATAAACTTTAAAACACAATTTAAAAAAATAATAATCCAAGAAGCAAATGAAACGCATAAAATATGGAAAAGAATTGTGAATCGCCATGCGTTGACTTGGCTTATGGATTTTAGCGGTCGAGATATTAATACTCTGTCCGGTCGTGAAATTCGATCAGTGCATGTATCTAAACTGTTGAGAGTAGGCAAAAATATATCGCGCACATGAACTCATTAAAACTCATCGATTGCCTTTGTACGTATTTTTATTCGATTGCAAGAAAAAACGCTGTAAATTAAATGAAAAAAGGGAATCTGGGTGCTTGGAGTCAATAATTTTGATGTGCAGGCAACGATAAACAGCGATTTGTTCAATTGTGAGCAACGTCCAGTCACGAGAAATTGATCCACCCGATGAAGATGGAAAAATGTTTTGCATTTTCTCTCATTTCTTGCTCGCACACAAAGCTTCTCCTACGTGTCTAGCCGAGAGACATTTCCCTCGTCCACGCGAGGACCGCTCGAGTAAGGAACTTCGGCATCTGCTTCGCATATATACACTCACGTGTGTCTCAGTCCAGGCCAACACAAATAAAAATCTCTCGGCGCCTGAGGCCTGCATTTAATGAGGCCGATCCGAAAGAATACGTAGCCAGAAAATGTACGAAACAAGTAAAACACGATATAGAATGGAAATATTGAGCGACTTGAGTATTTCGCGTCTCTCGACTTTGTATCGAGCTTACTGACACACAGAATCGGGAAGGGAAGAAGAAACATGTCGAAGATCATTTCTACTTGTTGCGCATTAATGCCGCGCCAAATTTCCGGTATTGATCCAATCACGAACAGACTCTGTCGGTGTACGTCAAATTGTTCTATCAGTCTGAAAAAAATTTCTTCGAAATGTACTGATTTGAAGTTTAAAAAATAAAAATTTCACTCTTTTGCATAATCTCCAGTTTTATGAAAACTACATAATTGTGGAATGGTTTTTCAAGATACTTTATTACCCAGTTGCATAATGATAAAATAATGCATTTATTATTACTCCTTAAATGGGTAACAGAGATAATTTCCATTGCCCATGATATTGTGGTGGCAGTGGAAAAGGTCAATTTCTTACTACACTAGCTCAGGGGCGCGTTCTAGCCGGGTTTTATAAACAAATATATCATGTTTGTCAAATTTTTTAAAAATATAAATTCAACCGAACTCACACCAGGTGATTTTGATAAGAATGCTCATCTTAGTTCAATCAATAAATGCAGCGTTCTAATGTATTTTCATTATCCTTTAATGAACTTTCTGACAAAGCACTTTAAATAAACTAAGTCATTGATTGCATCCAACTGCTTGTACATCAAATGAGCTCTGGAATGGAATGTAAGATTATGATTGTATGAGGGAGCCATTAGAAACAATTTTATAATGAATACATACCATGAAAATTATAATTCACATGTAGTCGTTTTAATATTAAAAAACCATTTTATTCCTTTTAGCTGTACTCTTCTGGTACTTTAAAAGACGAAAAATCATTTCATTTTGATGACTAAATGTTGGTTTTTTTTTTACGTGTCTGTCATTTCCGAATATGCGTATGGAATTTTACAGGTTATTAAGGGTCACACATTTTCCAATATGTCATAAATGTTGGTTACATACATAGCACTTCCAAGCAAAAAATTATAATCCGACCAGAAATATTGTCAGTTAGCTTCTCATGATAGTCAAAAACTATATTCAAACGTATTAGAAGCCAATCAGAATACTAATAAAACGACAACAATAAAACTCGCAAAATTCGATATTGTGTACACGGATTTTTTTAGTTAGAGAAAATTGTAGCAGGTACCACTGTTAAGGAAGCTGAGGCTGTATAGTCATTTTTTTACCCAAAAGTTATGACCTGTACCTTTCAAAAGTTAGGCCAGTTTACAGTTTGGCAATGTTGCATACACTTTAAAGAAAAGTTGGGGGAAAAAAGACGATAAACTGGTGAAAGCTCAGTCGAAAACACGAACGGTGACGATCCTAGCCTCAAAAAGCTGCACGGGAAACAGATTATTATTAATATAATCTCAGCAAATCTCCTAATAAATCTGAAAAAAATTGACATTATTCGGCAAGTCTTGCTCATGTTGCCCAAAAAATTTCATATTTTTAGCATAATTTTTAACGGAGATATCACTGAATGTGTCTTGACTTCCATAAGATTACATGTTATTTGGCCCAAATTGTTATTGATTATTCTCAGCAACAACGCTCCTAAACTGTCTGAAAATTTAACTGATTTTTTTTTTACACTTCATTTTATAAGATGCAATCGGTTTAAAAGCGATGACATCATTTTCATTCTAATGCCTCAACTTCCTTAACGTTATTAACCAACGGCTACTCAACGACTACAGATTGGGTCGGAACGGCCCAATGACAAACACCGAGAATCGCTCTGCGTGACTTCGACTCGCAGTCAATTATTTTTTACTTATAGAACTCATAGGATAATATTAACCACTGTTTATGGTCTCGAAGTTGTCGAGCTTTGTGACTTCCTCTGGTCCCAGTGATGAGTTTGATTCTTCGATTATCCAAACCCATTGCATCTGTCACGCCCATTGGGTTCTTCTAACCCAATGCTTGCTTATGCCCAATCGCTCGCAAAAGTTTGATTTTTTAATAATTTATATTTACGATTCAGACCCATGGTGAATTTCGACTGCGTAGATCTTGTTGACTCGCAGTCTCTATCGCTACTGTGCACTATTGTCGATCAAAAATGACCTCTCGGTAGTGAGTAATTCAATGACTCTGGGCTTTTTTTAATTTAATGGTAAATCAGGAAAATTTTCTAAGTAACCGCAGTCTTACTTCCAACTCGGAGTCATTTGTATTCCGAATTACTGACCGCTTTCGAAAAGTTCATAAAATTTTCGAAAACACGTATGTCTGATTTGGTTTTTACTATTAAACCACTAAGTCAAGTTGTTTTTGTTATAAATAGCATCGTTATTATTCATGAGCGAATTGATTATCGATTAACTTGCATATCCTCTCTCTTTTGAAATATTTATTTCCCAGAGTTACCCCAATTGTGGGCGTCTCCTGCCAGAATAAAGAATACCAACTCAGCACCAACTGAGTCTGCGGGACGGTTTACTATAACCAGATGCTCGATGCATCGCGTCAAAATCACGGGAACTACGGACTCAGCACTTTCGCCTTAGCTCGCCGCGCGACCAGTAATCGAAGAGAGAAACAGAGATCCAAAAACAGACAGTCCGTTTAAAAAATTCGAATGGAATAGATCAAAGTCGAAATGAGAATGTAACACGAATCGAGAAACGAATATTTGTACAGATCCACGTGATAAATAAATAGGGGAAATGTAAAATTAATAACTAACGAATAATTTTAATTACGTTAAATTTAAGTCTCAAAAAAATGTTTGGATTATATCTATTAAGCAATGACTTTGAAAATATACTTGTGCATGCATTCAGTTCATAAAGATACACAAAATAAATAAAAACAGTTGAATCATTACATTTTTATATAAACGAATTTGTTCTTATCGCTTCGGTAAAAGCACCGTTGCCATTTCCGTTTTTATAGCTACGCACTGTGGCGATATCGATTGCTGCATAATTTCATTCTCAGTCGAATACTATCCCCTGAATTGTTTCGCAATATGAAATTCTCTTGGGAAATGGAACTTGCCCCCAATAACACGGTGATTGCACTGCGATATCAGAATAAAGTTAGCTCGTTGACTCAATGCAAATAAACAGATCGTACTGGAATGTTTCTGATTCTGTGAGGTCGAAAGGAGAAAATTCTCGATTAAATATTTTTCACAAATTACTTCTTATAAGTGAGAAAAAACAGGCAGGCTTTGCTCATGCATGTGTGTACGCTCACGTTTTTGGGCTTCTAAAACCAGCAGATAAGAAACTGCAATACAACGATGAATATGTGGAATGAGTTTTTTTACTGGCATCACTACTGTGTTAATTGAATAACACATCCATTAATAATGTGTCTTGAAAAAAGATTTGGTAAAATGAATTTTTCGATTTTTGGTTACTACTAAAATCAAAATACTGACAAAAATAATTGTTTTACATTCCAATTACAAAATATTGCTTGATTTTTTTTTCACTTTTCGCCGATCAATTATTAATACGAAATTGAACTAAACCAACAACAACGTCCATAGTGGCTTGCAATAAATCGCAAATAAAATCTCCTGAAACTGACTGCGTATAAAATGTAAAATTTTCAGTTTTCCGAGTCGATCTCGGCGTTAGAAATATTCGAGGAAAATTGGTTGGTGGACTTTTTATAGTTTATACCATCATTTCTCCAAATATGCAAATTTCAATGCGAAACGCTATCAGCAGACTGAGTTCTAGATTTTATAAATTCGTGATGCACGTATTCCCATTAGAAATGAATGATTTCGTATGTATTGATCAATCCTCACACTTTACTCTATTCCACAACACACCACAGTGTCCAAACACAACGTTGATATACTTGACGAACAATGGAGCGAAATTAATATTTGCAATTATTCCTTCAATTGAGAGATTATCTTATGAGCACAATTATGCACTATGAGGAACTAGATTGGCTATGAATTACTCATCCCCCCTCACACCCTCGTTTTACTGTAAAGTGAGATTATTTGCAGTTTCACACGAATTGGATTAATATAATTTCCAACGGCACGATTTGCACTGTAAACTGAAAAAGAAAATTTTTCGACCTAACAAAACATTAATTTGCATCAGGCGATTTTTTAAATCAGGGTAAAATGAATATTTTTACTTTATACGTATATTATCAATGAATTTAGGTACAAAACGTACATGTATTGTAGAAAGACAAAGGACTGAGAAAAGAGTTTAATTCAATTTTCTAAAACTTCGTTGAACACATTAAAAGAAAGATTTTGTTTATTCGAATAACCGAATTTCAACAGACCAGAATATAAAATAGCAAAAAATCGAAAGTGTATTTTGAACTCTGCTGCGTTTCTTTATTTTGATCGGTCGACTTTTTTGAATTAGCGTTGGTGCGGATATAAAATCAGGAAACATTTTGTTCCTGGATTATTGGCCCTGAGGATATTTCGTCCCGCGGACGACTGAATAGTCGTCGGATGTCGCGGATGTTTCATCTCCGGGTCAAAAGGCGTGTTAACCGATTTGCGTCTATAATTTTTCTAGCGGAAACAACGAGGTCCGAATTCTCAACTGCACAAAAGCTTTGAAGGCACGGAATATTGCAATGTATGCAAGCTTCAATATTTTTGACATTCCAACTTTTTGTAGTTTTTAAAAAATATCATTTCATGATAAGATTCATCGCAAGAGTGATGGGTATGATCAAATGGAGTTTTCAAATCAGAAATATGACCAAAAGTGACTGAAATTGTATTGATTTGAAAAAAAAACTAAAAAAATTTCATTTATCTAAAGCAATTTTGACAACATCATGTGCAATTTTGGAATAAATAATTTATGTTTACTATTTTCTGTAACTTTACGCACAATTAAAGCTCGTGTCATATTTCCAGTTTTCGAATTGTAGAAATTCGTCGTATGAGCATGCGATTTGTCCGTTCAAGTATTGGTATATTCTACTAGAGACATTCGCATCTGAAGAGATTAAAATTTTGTTGAGAATTCTTAATGAAACTGATGTCGATAGGCATCGAAAAGGTGTCCTTAATCAGCAGAACTATAAAATATCCGTGAAAAATTGAGTAAGAATAAAAACCCAGTCAAATTATTCTGTACTAAATAATACATCATAATTTCCAAAATATACCGTAGTAAATATTAGTAACCAACAAGAAAACGATAATCAACTATCGTTGTAGAATCCGGACAATAATCCGAGCATTATTACTCCAAGTTAGCAAAGTCCACATACTCCATAACCCATGAACAAGTATATCAGATATCAGATATCATCAGATATACCTTCAAGTCCGAGGATCGACTCGCCCTATTTATTCGTTGAATAAAAGATGAGGAAGTTTCGTTTATATTAGCAGGATACACTCGCCGCAACGGATTTCGCGATAAAAAGTGCGTCTTGAGCTTTCCGATATTGTATTTCGAACACGTGTAAGGACGTGACGAAAAAAAAATTTGAAACGATGTTCCCATAATAAATGATCTGCATATAGAAATCGTATAAATAAAAATGTGAATATCAAGTGTTTTTCATACCCTCGTGTCGTTGTGAATGAGGCGCAATTTTATATTCGGTAGGATGCCCATCTCGTTGATCCTATCGACCGCAAGACGCGCCGCTTGTAGCTCGCTTGGTCCATCGGGACGAGGCTCGGTGGCCTCGGTAAGCTCGAATAGGCCCAATATAGTTAATTCCAACTTGTCAACAAGCTCGTTGCCGGAGGTAGTCGCGGCATCTTCCTCGACATTTTCGCCATCCTGAGGTCGTACGGTAACCACGTCAAGCTTATGTTCCTTGTTCGACAGTTTGGATACTGAAATTGATGATTGTCGAAGATCGTGGCTGATGCCAGCAATCGTAGACTGGCCGAAAGTTGGTTTCCCCAACTTGTCATTTGCCATCTCGTGTTCCTGACCTTCATCAAGGCGATCGATTATACTGACGTAATCCTCATTAGCGTGAGATTCATTATCGGAATCAAATTTCTCTCTTCCAGTGACCTCTGATTTCCGTGGCTTCTCGTCGTGATTATACCGTACATTCTCATCCTCTTCCTCCTCATCATTTCGCCTATTTACTAATTCGCCGTTTTTTCCAAGCATTGGAGTGCCATCGGGTAAGGTTTCGGACTGCCAGGAAGTTGTCGATGATGTTGGCGACGGTAACGAGGTCGATGGTGGTTGTGGCGATGATGTTGATGACGAAGTGATCACGGAAATTGAAGAAGCCCTCGAGTCCGTATTCGGGTACGTGACGTCTGATAAAACTGTTAACGATGACCTAGGAACAGCTTGCGTCGTTCCTTTTGAGAACTCTTTGAAATTTTCAACCCTCGAAGGACCAAAGTGTCGCCTGTCGTACTTCTCAAATGGTTGAGTGGCTGCAGCTGCTGGTTTGTAGGTCGTCTCCTCCGCCGACAACTTTTCCGTTCCCTTCGATGACTTCTTATCATATTTGTCCAACCCGTTCGATCTGACGAGCAATTTTTTCGTTATGTCCGTGGTTGGCGTTTCGACGTTTGCGTGGTCTAGATTAAACAACGATTCGTTGGAAATTGTTTTTGTATCTCGTGGGACCCTTGGCGGAATTTTTACGACGAAAATATTACTCTTGTCTGAGACGTGGGCCACTCGATGTTTTGACGACGGTTTCTGTTGAGAATACCGTTTGAGATATTCATCTACGCCGTTGTTATCTCGTCCGGAAAACGGGATAGAAGTTTTCTCGTGTATTATCGTGTCGTAGGCGACAATTTTACTCGCACGAGTGACTTCCAAACTGTTGGTCATTTCATGCTCGATATCACGAGTCACTTTGTCTCTTCTTTGGTCGAACGGTAAACCCTCGAACATATAATCGTTCGCTTCATATTTTTTTACAAGGTTTTCGGTACTCCCGGAAACAATCGGGTTCCTTAACACTGACGTATTTGATTCTCGAACATCCCGATCCCGTCGTTTATTCGTCGTTGTCGTCGTCGGCCTCGATTCTCCAAACTCGTTCAAGAGCGCTGCTCCCGTTGAACCGAATCGATGAATCTCGTGGATTAATACTATCACAAATAGGAGGACTTTACGAACCGATGAAACGAGAGACGGTGACGAGTGGCGGCGACACGGAACTCTCGATCTGTTGAAAATCAACGGAGGCGAAAATGAAGTGGAGATAATGGGAAAACTAGCGGACGTACGTGACTCCGTGTAAATTAGCGACGACATAATCAGTCGGCGCGTGTCCTCGACTACGAGTACCACCCCTAGACGTTTCTATCATCTGCAACATCCACCAAAAATTAAGGATTATTAGCTTGCAGTTATTTCAATATCCCTCTTCGCCACTTCACCAGCTCAAATAATTTTATGCATTGAAATATTTTAATGCATAAAATTATATACGAGAAATAGGGGTAATTTTGAACAGCGAATAAATTCAGACGCTCCAGTATGCGTCTCTATATTCCAAAACTCGTTTCAATGCACTCGGACTCGTGTGACAGCCTCGTTGGTGCTTAGTATTGTCAGATTATTCGAAGTGTGAACCCTCAAATTTTCTTCGAAGTAAGATTAATTATAAAATTACGTGCACGCTTCATTTCAATCTTATCCGAGAATTCAATTTAGCATCTTTTTTTATTATTATCTCTATTTTTTTTTTGTTTTTTTATTATTCATTATTTTTTCATATTCCATAACTTCGGGGAATTATTGTCAGCTACTTGTATGAGTATCGGGAATGTCCGGCTTTGCGCCACGCCGGACCGATAAAAAAACGCTTCAGGATGTGTGGCAGCTTATATTTGAATCTTTCGTTTCGCAATTACCCAAACTTGTTCGGATCCACAAGGCTGGTGGGAATTACTCCGGAGGGTCAGCGTAAATCGAGATGTGCAACGTGTCTCATTTTATCTCAGACATTTAAAGATTGTTACTCCTTTCGTTAGAGAATTTAGGAATGTCGTAGCCAAGATACGAAGTAGTAGAATAATCTGACAATTGATTATGTAACAATATTATAAAGTGTCAAATCCGATTTTCATCCGACAGTAGGGGAGACCGGGGATGGTTGGCTAATTTTTCAAACTATTGCTCATGAACGAGAAACTAAAGAGGATTTCAAAAACCAAATGGCTGTTTCGAATAGGAGCAACCTTCCTCTGACGCAGATGAGAAATTGAATTTTTTAATTTAAAACGAAATGAGTTATTGAATCGCTTTGTTGACTATGGTACTATTTTTACCTGATAATCAACTACGTATTAATGAAATTAATAAAAACGGATAGTTATCAACATTATTTATTTGGCGATTCGAGCAACGAGTATAAAATGTTGACATAAGTGAATGTAAAGATAATTTTTGTCCATGAGTGTGAGAAAAGGGAATATTTGATCCTCAAACTCGTCATCAAAATAAAAATTGCAGTTTTTACACACATAGAATTTTTACTGGCACACCTTGAGCGGGCCCATTTAGAGTACTCATGTACGTCGACACTTGTGTTAGCCAACCCCATACCATTGTAGGCCTACTTACCCCACGCTGCTTTTTTTAGCAACAAAACGTTCTACCAGCAAATTATAGCGATAATTGAGATAAATACTATGCACAATTCATACTATGTTCAATACTATGTTCAATATATGAACATTTATGTAGAGGATTATTCTAATAATTAGAAAAAAATTCAAGGCAGCAGGAGACAGATAAGATGGACGTAAAAATTTGATTTTGGATCTGGATTTATGGAAATTCTTCACTCTTCCTAAACGACGTGTTGCTCCGAGTCGTTGGGACACATATGAAGGAGAAAGAGGTTACAACGAACGATTATACCAACCGGGCGTATGTTTACATTCCATAGTTTGGATGTTATTGTTTATCAGTCAACTTGCCCCGTTGGCCAACTAGCCCGGTCTCCCCTAAATTTATTTCGACCAAAAGCCCTGCGGTCGAATGAAATCTTCCGATAGAATCAAATGCCATCGAAACGACAATTTTTTTCGGCAGTGTATTTTCCCCTCCATATGAAAAAAGTTCGACCATCAGATGATTATAGTACGGGTAACGCCTTAAAATGGAGCAGCCAAAGATGAGATCGAAAAAAAAATAGCTTCTTGAAATGGGCGAGACATAAATCTGGTGCGAGAACCCTATAAATTATTAAATTCAAATCCATAACTGAAAAAAATACAAACTGCTCCGTTTCAATTTCTCGAATCGTCCGATTCAAATATAATGAAAGTTCTGTCACAAAAAAACTCAATTTTTCAACCCCGCGATGTGATTAATCGCGTTGTTTGGTTTTCAATAATACAGCAGCAGTGGCTTTGATACCAATTGATCTCGAAAGTACATACGTGCAAAATAATATTCTCGTATATCCCCTTTAAGTGTGTAATTCGAGATTCCTTCGAGGGTATACTCTGTCCCAGAAGAAATTTGAGGTGCATTCCGCTTATATTTCACATCACAGGCATAGCAGATCTACTTCAAGCCTGTGACCAACTTGAGATGCAAACGTATCGAGCTATTTAATTTCCGGAGGTTTCAAAATGAATCTCCAGGATTATTTGTATCTTGTGTTGCAGTACACATGAATTATTGGTGTCACAACCCTCACGACAAATCAACCCCGTTTCCATGCTGCATAGGCGATCATGCATGTCCTACTGTCAACTGGAAGAGACGTCGTGTTACCAAAACCCCTGCACGTAGACATGTCTGAATCACAAATATGTTTGACAATTATCTCATTCGTGACGTGTTTTGATGTATGCACGATTCCGTGGAAATTACAAGCGGTACAAAAGGGAAGAGCACTTAAATGTTGATAAGATGAAACGAGTGGTGGGAAAAAGAATCTTTCAGAGAAATAATCGACTACGGGCCTCTGATTGGTCAATTGTATTTTACGGTTCCAGTTAGTTTCAGAAATACAGGCGAATAAAAATCCGGTCCATTTGTACTCGGAACGCCAGCTAGTTAGCTTATGAAAATCGTCGAACACGCAATCCCTGGATTATCCAAAGATATCGAAGTTGAGAAAATATAAACGAAAGGCCTGAAGCGATCCTGACTTTTTGAGGGTAGAAATCTAGTTATCTTGAGAAAAACGAGTCTCTAATGCCGTCCCATAACAGTGTCCTTCGAAATAACATTCATATATTGAATGTGTGTGTGTGTGTGGAATACTTTTAATATTTTTTCCCCTTTCTCCCGAACGATTGAGTGTGCGCGCGATAAAACGAATATCACCGCACGAGCGCACGGAGGAAAATGGTTTGACGATATTTCCTTTGTCGGTTTGCGTATTTTCTCTACTTATACGACAAATGTGAAACACTATCGTAGGAAACATAAGTATAACACATAATACTCCCCCGATTGTTTCACGGGGATATGAGAGATGCTATGGTCTTGACTTTCTCATGGATCATCTCTTAACTGAACTTTATGAGGAGGAAGACAGCGTGAAAGAAATAAAAAGTTCGTGCGAGGATTTCTCAAGCAACATAAAACTATACGAATTGCTAGCATATCTAGCATGAAAATGTATCGAAAACTTTGCTTAGAAATTTTGTTTCGACGTCAGGCAGCCTTCCATTAAGAATTCGAAAATATTTTAATCGAAATATGAGATTGCCTTTTGTGTATCTGACCCACAAGAGAAACAATCAATAAACGATTCCGCTGGTAATCGGTAAGAATAAAAACGTGAAATATTCTTCCGAGAATACTTTTTTCCCTTGAAACGCAACAGAAAAATAGATGAGTACCGAATTGTTGGGACAAAAATGGTTATCTCGAATGTGACAAAAAGAGAGGGAGCGATCGTCTTTTTGTGGTGTAGCGAAAGATCAATTGTTGAAATATAAAAGGTCGATAGAAAAATAGGTTTGCCACATGAAAAAAGTGTGGACCCCTCGACCTCGTGACCTACCTCATGATATGAAGATTCATATATACATCGCAGGCATCTGTATGGGCTCGTGTATCGTCAGAGGAGCTCCGAGTATATAAGCAAGAGCTTACGTGAGCCCTGTACGTGCTTCATGTATACTTCTCAAGTGTTAAGATAAAAGCATTCCAATTCACGGCGAGAGACAGAGGGAGAAGGGAAAAGGTTCAGACACGTGTAGATCGGCCCATCGCGTACAACATTACACGGAGCACCTGTGTAAATAATGGGATTTCCTCTTTTCAAGCCCCATCGTTTTAAGGTGTGTACCGAAAACGCAAACTACTTTAAATCTCTCAATTTCTTTCCCTCAACTTTCTTTCAATTTTACTTCAATCGATGAGCAGCAAGTAACATTCTAGAAAAATAAAATTCATCACCAAAGATTGAATACTGTGCAAGATAAATGCACCCCCCACGAGTGCCCATCAACTATTTGATCGACACTTCCACTAGCAGACGGTTTTTTTGGGTTCAAGCGAACATTTGTAGCAGATGAAAAAATCGCGAATGATATTTGTATTCTTGAGTGCTTCTAAAGACCGTAGGAAGACGTTTTTTTCAAAATTAAGGGGGGAAGGTACCTCGAAGCGTAAAAATCGCGTTTACCGCATCAAAACTAATTTCCTGAGGATTTTTAACATGTGTACAGAAATGATTCCACCCCCGAGTTACAAACTTTTTTATGGGCTTAAAGTTTAAAAAATATTGGTGATCGCGGCTAGCTCGTAACTCGGGCCGTGTTGCGATCTATGGATTCAGAAATAGCAACTCGGATCGCGTCTAGTCAGTCCGACGAAGCGCCAGGGGTGCTCACACTCTTGTGCTACGTGCTGCCACCGCACGGGTTTTTCACATTTTTTCTTTGTTCTTTGTACATCCTCACGCTCGGCATCCATTGTTGGTCCTTTTGTATGACAGCATGCCAATTGTTCTATGTTTCTTATAACCTATTAATCTATCAATAAATTGCATCGGTACTGTTGTTCGTGGATCCGCTGTTTGTGTTTGTTTTGTTTCGTACCTCCAGGGAGCACCTTCTAACAAAAAAAAATGACGAAGCAAGGAGTTTTCAAAAATAAAAACAAAAAGTTGATAACAAAGGAAAAAAATTCCAGCAGAACAACATATAAGAACGCCTCGTGCAGCCCTACTTGTGGTAGACTTCGCATCGTTAAAAACTTACGAACTTATAGCACCGGAAATATAAGAATATGACGGAAATATCGTAATTTACGCTTTTTAACGTTGTACCAGGAGTTATAATGATGAACTTAGTTCTGACTTTAGTTTGGCCATATTCTTTATGGATATTACATTCTTATGTTAAAACTACTGGAGTAATAAATATTATAAGTCCAATTTCAATATTCAGCAATAATCACGGAAATGGAAAACCATGAAAATACTCATTTCTTGTAGATAATAAAAAAAATTTCAGAGAGAACTGATGACCTCGAACCGAAACGTCATCTTAAAGTCAAACAATGGCGAATATTCCTCTTATAAGATATGGGATAGCCGAGCTAAAGCCACTGCTAAGCTCATCATCGTATTTTATCACTCAGTTAAAATATTCAGACCTAAATTTTCTGCTGACAATTGTTTATTAATTTTTTTCTTATAATCTCAATTGGTGATGACAAAAATTCAGGAGTATCATTAGTAGTAATTTCTTATTATGAGCAACTATTTAAAATCCCAGTTCCTTTATTTTTTCGTCCAAAAATGATTATTTTTTGCCAATTTTCCAGTGCTCCAATTTTTTTCTACTAAGTGAACAAAGATGAAAGTCGTGACGAGAACCTGCAGTTTATCTGGTGGAGCAGTGAAACTGTTCTCTGTCTTTTGACCTAACATTAAACCATGGGAAATAATTTCGTTAAATAATGTGTTACCGTAAGTTAAAAAACTGTTTTTTTACGTATTTATTCTTCAACTCTCGTCTTCAATGGAGTTTACGAGGATTCTGAAAAATTCTTATTGTTTCAAATACGATGAGGTACCCAGTTAATCGTTTTGTAAAACAACTAAACTTGACGAGGGCATTCAAAAAGTAGAGGAGCACTTATTCTGAATCTTTCGAAAAAAAAAGTTTTATTTCGGAGGCCATTGCGCTTTGTTTCCCTATGTAGAACACGTTTTTTGATAAGCACCATAAATAAATGTTAAAGTGTAAAAACAAAAGTATTACAAAGATTTTTTCTCGACCGTTTCAGCAGCACGAAATTGTAGAATTTATTTCATTAATATTTCAAATCATTGCTGATGCTGAAAACAATATAATCGAATCGGTTTAACCATTAAAAGCAAAAAAAAACTAAATATTCATTTTTCGAAAAAATTCCCCGGACCTCGTCGATTTTTCGTAAAGTACTTGTCTTTGAAATGTCACATTAAATTCTGAGCATTACCGGAAATACTTCGAAAATGATTTTTATTTTTCCGAGCATTAACAATCTTCATTTTTAAGCCAATTATGACAATAGTTTTGCTATAATTCTTCACGTAAGCATGCTGGAAAATCTTCATAGATAGACGATTCAATACAATGTTTTCCATTCTCCATACTCATTGAATGTTTATACCCTTATTGACATATACTCGTTGTGAATTTTGTTTTATTTGAATGTAACGAGGGTACGCAAGAAAAGGAGTATTTTCGTATCTAACTTAAAAAAATGGCTTTTGGAAAAAGTTTTTTTTTCATGTCTTTTTGTCTGATGATATATAAACTTCAAAAAAAAAGCTTAATTTAGAAGTTG
This sequence comes from Venturia canescens, assembly GCF_019457755.1. Classification (NCBI taxonomy): domain Eukaryota; kingdom Metazoa; phylum Arthropoda; class Insecta; order Hymenoptera; family Ichneumonidae; genus Venturia; species Venturia canescens. The sequence goes on from NC_057425.1 coordinate 10,095,545, forward strand.
CGCATTACAGTGTAATTACGAAGGTAAATAAGGATTTTCTCATTTCAAATTATAATGCGATGATTAATGAGACTTCCTCACATTCATCATCGCATCATAGATAGTGAGTGATGGGAAAATTTAAAAGGTAGACTAAAAAACACTACTACTGGTATTATTTTCCACTCTGACATATGAAAAAAAACTGGCTTAAGAAATAACTCACTACTTCCGTTGTATAAACTTTGAATATTTTTTGTTTCATTTCTCACAAGAAATCATTGAAAGTTTAAATATTTATGCTACTTTTGGAATCTGCCATGTTTCTCTGACTTGTATTTTTTTCTTACAAAAATCTTAATGTTTCCATAATATGAAACCGTCGGTTGATTCAAAAGATCGAAATTCTAAATCCTCTTTTCAAACTTCTGTGACAAATGACCCAGTTTGCTGTTGTGTTTTATGATTTTTTCAATCAATCCTTTGAAATATTGAGCGAGCTTTAAGCAGATCACATAAAATACTTGCTCCTGATCCAGCAGGTGGCGGAGTTTTCACAATCCAGTAGCTCCACTATCGAAAATATTCGATTGACTTCGGGAACACGTCAGGGAGGCACCTTTCGTGCACCTGAGAGGCGATCCCTCCTCGTGCGAGAGATTCTCTGCTCTATTTCTCGATAAGCTTCACGCCTTATAATTGTTGATATCAAAAAATTTCAGCTTCCAAAATTTCATATATCATTTAAAAAAAAATGAATATTCCAATGTGAAGTTTCTTATTCTAAACTTCATCAATCCTTTTGGCCTAATGTAAATGTACTATTTAAATCCCTCGATATTCAAAATTTTCGGATGGAGAACAATGGGGATTCATATTTCTCTTTGGGAAGATAAAAATTTGGTTTTGGCTTCATTCAACTGGACTATAAATTTCACGATTGTTTATGATCCCTCACATTTTTATGGATTAAAAATTGTTACATGAAATAAAAAGTGAAGAATTAACTCCAAGAATCAACAAATACACTAACGATAAAAATTAGAGGGTCAAAAAAATTTTCCTAATTTTTAGTAACTTTTCAGAATGTTGTATCGCAGTGAAAAATGGTCGTATCTGAATTTTAAAAAAAGCATTTTGAAGCTTAATGTATCTAGTTTGAAGATCTTGTGGCAAAAAATGACGTAGAGCTAATCGTTCAGCCCAATTTCTAGAAGTAGTGTGAGAAATTTTTTTTTCAATTTTTATACTTTCTTTTCGAGTCCGCACGGGCTCTACGTCATTTTTTGTCACAAGATCTTAAAACTAGAAACATTAGGCTTCAAAATACTTTCTTTTAAATCTAGACACGACCATTATTCACTGTAATACAGCATTCTGAAAAATCACGAAAAATTAAGAAATTTTTTTTGACCCTTTAATCTTTTTCGTTAGTGTATGTAACGACTCTAGTCCTTTGGACCACCTTCGATTCTTCACAGTACTTCAGAATGGCAAGTATGATTTTGTTCTCAACTTCTATTTCTTTTCCTCAATCCGTATAAATTACTTCACCTCGAAGCAACTCGAAAAATAGTCCCTTTGAAATCTCACTCAATAGAAAAAATGCTATCTCTTTAACATGACGACCAAGGAAGGTCAGTGGGTTACGAAATTCTGCAAGCTGAAGGGTTTCGTCACTCCTCGAACTTGTAAAAACAAGCAAAACAATAATCAATGTAAATACGCATTTATCCGAGTTCTAGACGAATATTGATTACGTGCTGACGTCACCGTATATAGTCAATAGCACAAGTCGAAAAATTGGACAAGCGATGATCGCATCTTGTCACCTGTCACTTGGAATCCGATATTGGTTCAGAACTGACACTTTTTTGTATATCAGGAGTGCATCTAAACGTTAACTCCGGCGCCTGTGATTAGTCATGACCCGGGGTTAAAGGTCAGTGCCAGTGGTTATTCGATATTGAAAAGCTCACACTAATGCAGACTCGATGGTTGGCTGCACGTTGGTACTACGATCAAGCTCAAGCTATGCAGTTACAGCAAACAACGCTGGTCCCACCTCCGGATGGACGTTGAGCAGTCAAGATCGAAGCCAATATTGACCTTAATTTGAAAATCGACACAGCTCGACGTGTAGACAAACGGAGATTGTATCATGGACCCACGTCGGGCCCAACGATAACTATCGACTGTCGTTTACTGAATAGCCTGCTATTATAGATGTTGACCGTATTTTCGAAGCGTGATTACAGAGAAAATTTTGAAAACGCCAAGTTGGTGTGTTTTTTTGAAAACGCCTCCTGAACCTTCTTCGCTTCTTAGTCCAATAATTTAGTGGACTGAGAAGAGGTTAGGGAACCTTTGGCTTGCGAGTTTATCGCAAAATACTTGAGCTTTGCTCAAGATGTTATCCAAAAAACTTTGTTTTTTCTAGCTTTCCCGTATCGAAATATTCCATATTTTCAAACAAGCTGGGTTTGTTATGATCAACATATTTTTGATTGACTATTATAAGCATGTATCGATACAATTTTTTATCTTTTTTTCCATCGTAATCGATTTTTCAGGCGATCACTTGAAAGCGCAAAATTTTCGAATAAAAACAGCTGTAGATTCGGAACTACTTGAAAATTATTATCAAACGTGCAAGCTTGAAAGGAACGGTCTACTGGATCAATGCCAGGACACCACCGTGTACTTTCCCGTATATTATTGACACTTGTTGGATGCACGCCGAAATTTGTATAAACCGCCTTGACTGAACAAATCGCATAAAAACGCCCCGTTTTCAAAATCTAATAAAAAAAACAATGCGAAATTAATAAAACAAAAGGGAATTACTATCTTCCTTGCGTTGTATTGCCGTAGAAAAAATTACAGTCTTGACTTGTTTTGCCAAAATTTTTCTTTTTAATAGTTGCCGTCGAGACGCCGCCTCTAGATTTAAGGCAGATGTACAAATATTTTTTTTTTTTCTGTAATTTGTAACCAAAAACCTACTTTCCTGCCAATTTTCGAATGTTCGAAGTAAAGGGTTTCCTTCGTAATTTTTTCAATGTTAAGATGATGGATCAGTCGGTAATCACACCTCGAATTTTTGAAATTGAAACTCTTTGACATCGTTCGTCCGATTAAAATAATAAAAATGTCATCGTACGCAGCACGATCGCAAAAATCCGATGACATTTTTATTTTTTCGATCAGACGAACGATGTGGAAAAATTTCCTTTTCAAAATTTGCAGCTATCTCTCTCGCACTCACGGTTGTGATTACCGACTGATCCATCATCTTAATGCCCCCGCGTGAAATTGAAAATGAATCATCGATTTTCAGGGATTTCTGAATGTACGGGATTTTTTTCGAATGTTTTTTTTCCCCCCAAGAGAGTGGTCTACAAGAACTTAAAGAAAATCAAGGTTTCTCGAGGACTCGCTTCAATAATATCAAAAAAATCCATCAAATCGGCAGAGACTAGGAAAAGAAGTTCGCTGGGGTGACGTAGAATGCCTGCACATCGATACATCTACCTGTTGGTGGGCATTGATTCTTTTGAACAGCGAACAGGATCGTGATTTAAATCAGAGGCCTCCTGATTTAAACCTACAACAACATTTCCGTAATTCCTATGTCAATTTAATAAGTAAGCAACGAAGAAAATAGTTCCTTCCAATTAAGCAGGTGAGCAAACTTATGCAATAACGTCGAGTCTCGAGTTTATAGTCCATCGAGAACAGAGAACGATGAGAAAGGGAAGAGAAAATGTTGTATTAACAGCTACGTATACGATACGCGGGGAAGCATAGCTGCTGAGCTCGCATATTATTTCATGTGTTCAAGAGTTTCCCCGCATTTTCCCTGTCCGAAATTTTCCCCCGGAATCGTCTTGACATCACGCTACCAATTTGCTCCGCTTCTCCTGATTTACTTGGCTGGATCATTATTGTAGCCTCAGTGGAGGATAAACCATACTTTAAGATGTAGAAAATCCTTCTCGATGACTCGCTCTGCAGCCCTCTTTTTTCTTCCTTTTTATCTGAAGGATTTGATCCAATCTATTTTCGTAACCATGAGCTTTCAATCTTTCGTCATAACGTCAGCTTTCCTCCCTCGTATTCTCTTCTAACTATACATACATGGCACGCTTATATATTTGAAGCTCCTGTAATATGGTAGCCGCCTTATTTCCTTTGCTTTCATTTACTGGCTTCAAAACTCTTGCTCATAATAACTTTCTACGTAAGGCTTCCCCATCAGCCAGGATTTATCCTTCTTTCTAGCCACTCAGTCTAGAGGATCCACCAATGTTCTAACGACCCGCTCTTTCTCCGTCCTGTCCTCCTTTCGCGGATCTAAGAAGCTAGCTTCTTGGATTTATCTCATGATTCCTACCTCAAGAACACGCTTCGGGGGTATTAAGTGTTAAAGAAAAATTTAAAAATGAGCTCAAGCTTAGAAAAAGCTGAGCTTCTTGATGGAACAGTAGCTTGGATTAGAAAACGTGTCTTAATATAGCAAAAGAAATAAAACGCAAAGAAACATAATTCCAAATAATTCCGGAATAATTCATTCGAATGAAGATTTATTTGATGGTGTAGCGTGCGAATTGAAGAATTTTCACGCTTTGAAACACCTCATTTTAATTTTCAAGAATTTTTCGTACCTCAATAATCATTCTGTATAATTTTAGTTCAGGCGATGGCCACTGCTTTACTAATCAAAACGCTCTTTCGTCTTTTTATCTCGGATAAACCGATCCCCCGTGGGAGATGTTGGAGTAGTTTTACACCGAATTAACCCGAGATATCAGAGTTGGGAAATTCTATCATAGAGTTGAAATACCAATAAATAAACTCCTCAAATTTCAAATGACTATGTTTTTTTTCCTCACCGCAAAAAAACCCCAAAAATCCGGCTGCCACACGGGGTGACCCCCTTAACTAATTCTAGACTGACAACGTAACTAATTAAAGAACGTCTGATTAAAAATTGAACACTCAATGCTACTTTTAATTTGGCTTTTTTTTCCTTTTATAATGACAAATGAGAAATGAAGTCTCGCAAAATTCATTACAGCCATGCAATTTTCTGGTCTCTGTAAAATCCGAAATGAAATGTCAAAGTTTTCAAATCCATGAACTTTCGTTCTAACGATAATTTTATCACTTTTCGCTAAGAATATTGCAATTAATGTGAAAAAAAATGATTTTATTAAAACTGAAATTTCTCCGAGTCTGCTGCTACGTAATATTGCTTTTTTCTCGGGCATACCGTGTTAAATTACGTTGCAAATTTCTTCACTTCTCTGTCCCACATAGCGTCCACAATTTGATTAATCATTTTTTACTACCCAATCATTCGCACGACACAACACGAAAAATATATAACTATAAATCGAATAAATTAAATTTTAGTTGATATCAATGATAATGCGAAATCGAAAATTTCCAAAGGGCCGAATTAACATAACCATGGAAATGAATTAATCACATTTCATCGGTCTAATGGTTCAAGATTTACAATTGTCGTCTTTTTTCGATTTTTCTTCCCATTCTTTTATGTCAGGATTCTGCCAAATCTTCACATCAAATGGTATTAGAACTTGATGCATTCAAAGAAACAAACAATGGGAACACAATATGAAAATATTTAAAGCCAACATTCGAATTAAAATGCACAATTGAATAATATTCGGTGAGGTTTTTCTGCTCACACAAAAGCAGTGCAAGTTTAAAACAGCTTTCCGGCAATGGCGATCAGCCACAAGTTTCGCCATTCCGATTCGAAATATTTACGTTCTTAATTACTTTTAAAACTTAGCGGAACTGTACAATGGAAGATGTGAAGCGGCTCAAAAGTTTAAATGCCGATGCAATGCATGCCAGAATGAATATTCCCGTTGAATTCTGTTGCTTTGTATTTTCAGGTGGCTCAAAATTCCCAATTTAGATTTGCTTGAAAATTGTTTTCATTATTTTAATTGAAAATTTTTTATTTTCTTAATTTTGATTTAGTTTAAATTAAGAATTGAAAATCTTAATTTTCTTGCAGTACTTGGCATTATCGTACAGTAATAACATCACCAGCGAATCTTATTACTTTTTATTTTTATGCTTGTCTCGAGACAATCTGTTCGAATAACGAATATTGAGATGTTTATGGATCTCGCTGGTGAATTTGATGAAAAAGAATATCAAAAAGTATTCATACCTCCATGGAATTCGATCGTCGAAATGTTCTTCTGTTCTAGTTTCATGTCGAACCAGAGGATATTCAGAGTTGTCTCGTAAATCTTGTTAAATAGTTAGTCCAGCTCGGGAAGCAATCGTCCAGTGTTTTTATTCGTGTTGACCCGTGAATCCGACATTATTCCTTTCCCCTTGTGTATACATATAGACATAAATTTCAATGCAAGAGAATGATTTCTTCTCGCAAGTATAACTATTCCCATAGTGCACGTTTCATTTGCTATTTTATCATTCCGTGCGCGTTTCTCGTTATACTTTTTCAATATATACGTAGCTGGAATTTATTCAAACCAGTATTACTTTCCTCTTCTTTTACCATCGAGCAACGCTTCCTTCTGCGAATAGCGGAAAAGTTATAGGGTTCGCTGAAGTTCCCTCGAGCATTTACTCAAGTCTTTTACCAGAAGACGAACTTGTCAACGAGCACGCAAGCGAATGAATTTATTGTATCATTCTGGACCCTTGCTTCCTTGAGGAATGAGCAGGCTGCAGTGTATCGTCGTGTCTCTCGTTGGTCTGGCGAGATTCTCAAACTTATATTTTCTTTCGACGTTTACGCGTTTTCGAGCGCATTAATCACACAGTGTCGAAGGAAGGGTGAGAGGCAAAAATCACGAGGCGCCAGAAAGGTTTGTAAAGAGATTTATGAAGCTGAAGGTCTCTCGCTTTGCACGTCGTAAACGGCGCGGAATAGGAGAGATTGTTGTGGTGAATTTTATTTGGAGAATCTTAGCATATAGTTAAAGTATTGCGACTCACTAGCTGTCTGTACCATAGCAAGTACACCCGGAGACTTATCCGGCAATCTTCGCGCCTAATTTAAAAGGCGTCAGGCAGATTATCAAAAGCCTTTGACAATAAGTTTCCCATCGTCTTCGAAGCTACAGTGTCAACGATTAAACGGACGTAGCAACACTCGTTTGAAATTTCAGTGATCCTTTTCCAACGAGTTTTTCCTCTTCGTGGGTTTGTTTAATCGGAATCTTCGCGCATAGAGCATAAAAATCATACTGATTAATTCATTGGAGGGTCCAATGTTTCGTACGTTTAGAAAAATAAAAGGACCGAGTGTTTTGTGACCCGTGTCGCGTGGAAGCGGTTCGCGCACTATCGTTCCGAGACGCGAAAAGCGCCAGCATCCCTCATACGCCAACGGAACAGTCAGAGGACCGGCGAACTCTGTCTTGAGAGATAGAGAGAGCATGCTTGTTTATTCGATGCGCAGTCGCTTTCGCCAGCACCCCGTTTCAGTTCTCCCCCCTGCTCTGCCTTTTCTTCCGGAATATTTCAAAGTCGAAAATCTTCATTAGGTGCTCCAGTGCACGCTCCCAAAAGCTTAATCTCAATAAAGCAACTTGGTATCAATTAACAATATTTCACTATCGTAACAGGCAAGCAGCGCAAATTTGTGCGCCGCGCTATCTTCCACATGGAATTATCGGATCGGACAAAGTACTCCGTTGACATTCGCCCAATTTTACGATACTCGGCTCTTATTAGCAACATGCTCACCAATCAATTATATCGACTTAGACCCGGCAGCGTCACGATGACGAGTATTTTAAAACTAGCTTTCAAATGGCAAGGGTTAATCGCACCGCTTTGCAGAGATTCGGGGATTTTTGTGCTGTACTTTAGAATCGTGGACTAAATCGTGGCAGCGTCTTGAGGCCGGGTATTAAAAAGAAAATAATTTAGGCAGAGCGAGTCAAGACGGTTTTAATGTTTTTTAAACTTTCAGAAAATATTGACAAGTTTTAAATATTTGGTCACGTGTGCTTCGGCATCTCTTTGTGATTTTTCGGCTGATTTTATTTTTCAACCTTGTGCAGGCTTGAACTATTTTTCATAACTCAAATGAATGGGATTATTGATTTCGAGAACTACGAAAGTGTGCGTCTGACTTTTGATAATCAAGTGTTTTTGGGAAAGCTTTTCACCTATTGTTTAAAAAACACTAGCAACAACTACAAAAAACTAACGAATAATGATGCTCGGCAACGAATAGAGGCTTCGATATATCGAAATGTTTTTTTCAAGAAAGGATATTAAAGTTTTTTTTAAATATACAATTTTTGGAGCATACAATACTTTTAGCGCTACAGAATTAGAGGAAATTCCATGTCGAATGCTCGGTTGACTGGCTTGTGAATAACTGCAAAAGATGAAGTACGAGATTCTTCAAATGTGCGAAATACAAAAAAGAAAGATTTCAAAACATTTTATAATTCTATCTTTATCCTCGGCACAATAAAAAATTTATATCCAATTCGATTTCTACAACTTTTGCTTATTGAAACAAGAAATTAAACATAACTTCGCCCGCCAACAGAAAAGAAAGAAAATTTATCTTTGGTGCCCGACATTTAGTATTTTATTCCGACATTTATCGCTCTCGGTACAAGTAAAAAGAGCTAGGTATCGCAGGTATTAGCGCACAAGCTGTTTTAACAATACTCTGGAGCTACCGTTACTTTATAATGCTATATCGTAAAAGCAGAATGACTCTGCCCACGAGACTGCATATTTTGTATTCACGGAAGCAGCTTAGCTTATAACAGTTCCTGTAACTACTCTTTGCTACATACACCTTGGAAACGTGCTACCAATTCATTCAAAACACCAAAAAACTCCTCGAAAATGGTAGAGGAACTGTGAATTTCAAGGCTATTTATACTGAGCTCTACTCACCTCTCTTTTTCCAATTTTATGGTTGCAAATACAGAAACACAGAGGCACATTGAGAAATAATATACCACACTATACATGTCCAGGAGGGTGGTTTTTAATCGAGGTGTTCTCGAATTTCGATTCACATACTTCCATAACAACAAATCGAAGCAATTGAATACACATTTAGTGGCATTTTTTCCACCACCTAAAAATAACACGTGTTCATTATGCATTGGAATCTTTTTTAAATTCGAGTGCATAATTATGATTTTAATAAATTTCAGATGTCTTCTATAGAGATACAAAAACGTACACTCAATCGATATGTAAAGAATTTACATTTTTTTCTTTAAAATTTCACTAGGAACAATCTATTATCTTTTGATTGCTGCGTTCAACCACTTTTCCCATTGGAATAGAATCTCTTTTCATTATCGAGAAAAAAAATCGATTACGATGAGTGTACGATACGTAATGATTAGCATTGGCTTTTTATCTTCAATCATATATGCAAAAGGTTTTTATGATTTTAATTTTCTACATTATGGCCTGTACAAAAAGACTCATCTTTATTTATTCGTGCTGTTTGGAAAAATGACAGTGAGACAGAAAGCAAAATTTTGAAAGAAATATCTAGCGTTGTAGGATGTGGGATACCATTTATTGGTAAAAGACGAAAGGCTGCTTCTTTTGTTTACAATCCATATTCGAAATGGAGTGTACAACAAAAATTAGAAACATGAATTTTATCAATTGATTGATCAATCTCATTTCTCACGCGTTCGCAACTAGTCACTTGTGTGAGAAAAACATGTTGGGATAGCGAAAAAGCTATTCGTTAGAATCTTTCTCATATAAATTGGATTCCATTGTGTGCAGTGTATACGTGGTCCCGGTTCAGTACAGCGGTCTATCGCACGGAAGCTTGGGACTCACGCATGCTTGAAAATGCCAAGGGTGTCGAAAGTGTTCGAATTTGTTGGACATCCCAACAGCTGAAAACAGTTACTCGAACATAATGAGTTTCCAAGTCGGATAAAACGAACGCTCGTCGATCTTTATTGGATTTTTTCTACAATAAAAAAACTCAATCGATTGCAATCAGGCTGGAGGGAAAAGTGAAAGTCGAGTACATCAAAAAAAATACTCTGCTTTCACTCGTCCGATTCAATTAATCTCAGCAAGAAATTAGTCAAAATTTGAAGTTGCGGTAGTGACTCAATTGTTGAAAACCACAGAAATATATTTTTTCAGTATTGAAATATTTTATTTCTGGAGAATTTTTTTGCTCAATTCATACAACGTACCTTCCTTTCACGATCACGAACACACTCCAGCTCAAGTCTTCTTTCAGTTGAATTTTTGTTGGTTTGTAATTTTTCTTACGCCATATTTCTCGTCATGATTATTTCCTTCGGATATTCTTGCTCGGCAGAATATCGTTTTTATATATAAAAACATTGTGAAATTTATATGCGGCGCCGTCTCACTATTTTGCTATATGTTGGAATAACGGTTTCCGTTTTTGCCTGAAACTTTGATTTTTCTATAAATTACTATGTGGCATCGCAAAAATTAGCGTAATGTCAACATGGTACAACGTTACCACAAAATATGGGAAAAATTTCGAAAATTCGAATTCAAATATTCGTACAATAATCTTTCCGTGTAATTGTGCTTTCAATTGCTTGAATATATTTTTTAACATTCGACTATTACTACTGACACAATAAAAACTGTTTCATGGCTTTTGGAAATCATGGCTTTGGCGGAGAAAATTTGACACCAGAACTACTTCTACATCGTGGATAGCGAATGAACTTGTCGAAACTTTTCTACAGCTTATTTATTGAATTTATCATCAAATGTATTGCTCTGCTAACTTAGTTTGACGCAGCAGTCCAAGCGATGTGGAGAATAAATACTTACGATATTGAGAAGGCAAGAAAGCATTATACCGCAAACTTTTTCGTCTACACATCTGACGTTTTTGTTTGAATGTGTCGTCACAAAGTCTGAAGAATCACATCTAGAATTTATGAATGTAGAGTAATTTTTTCGTCCAGTCCATAATCTTTCATAAACAATTTACGAATAATTTTCTTGAGGTGTTGATCGAGCCAATAACTTTGCCTCAGGCAGCATGAAAAAAAAAAGATACACCGTCTGGAGGCCTCTGCAGTTTTTTAAATGTAAACACTTATATCACCGCTGTGTATATAATGGTAAAAGCTTTTCACGAGAATAAGCGATCTCACTCCACCGCACAAGCTGATTCGAGGTCCCAGCAACACTTGCTACCGAAAAATTCACCAACCATTTACTTTTCATCAGAATACGGCGTTGTGAGCAAGAAAAGTTCAAACTTAAATCGTGTAGTCTCAATCGAAAGTTTAATTTCTTTACTGCGACCCACCGACATATGTAAATTGTGCTTCGAGCTACAGCTCCACCACAAATTCCTCGCAGAATTGCTTTTTTTCCGCAAAATACTTTACACATGTGCATCACACTTTTCTATTGCTCGTGTAAAATCATTTTTTTTCGTCCAAAACCATGCTTGTGTGCAAAGCTCGTATATTCCATTTTGCTAATCACGTTTTTTTGACCACCATTGTGGATTCTAAAGAAACAGTCGAATCGAGCGATGGCCCGACACGTGGGCAAAGTCACGAGTCGTGGGTCATGAGTGGGTCTTTGCAGAAAGTGCAAACAAAGCCGTAACCGTAACAGGTCTCCAGTGCGGTGTGTACTCTCATTGGTATGCTAACACGAAGCTTTCGAAAAAAAATGACTGAATGCTCCGAGTTTCGCAAAGCAGCTATGAGCCAGATCATGGGAAATTTCGTCAGAGCTACATGTGCTTTTAGTACAAACAGTTTCATGCACAAATCAATAAATAAAAACAATAAAAAGCATTTCAGGAGCGAGGAAAGCCATTGAGGAAACGAAACCTCCGTCAAGTCGTCAAAGCCGAATATACGATCGAAAATCTAACGCAGGTTTGCATCATTGGCCCAGCGAGTGGAGGCTACGTTGCCATTGTTCGTTGCAGAACACAGGGCGACTCGACAAGTTGACTGCCCGAGTGATGTCTTGAACAAAGGCGTTATACTATTCCAAAACAGTGCGCGAAATGAAACTTCATTGTACGTAACACGAGACAGTAATCAATAATATTTCATGACCACATTTCAAAACCATTATTATTGCAGGTATTGGCGATAGCAGATGCAAAATGTCTTCATCGACGAATCAACTGATATCAGTATTACTAAATATTCGAAGATGGCCATCAGTCTTCAAGTCTCTATCCAAAGGACTATCGGGTCGAGCCTTTTTACCTTGCCTTCGAATCTTGCTTTGAACAATTTGTTCAGTTGGACACAGATGCTTCCGTGATGGTGAAAACTAATGGTGACGTAAATGCTGACGTATCTTCGTTAGTTCGTCGCTTATGTCATTCCATACAGTTGGTGGTATCTCACCCATCAGAAGAAACTATTCGTCCAAAGACCGAAACCATTTTGAGGCTAACGTACAATTGGTTTTCGATATCGCCATCACAGAGGTAAGAGATTCAAGAATTTCTGCATTCAAGCTGCCATTGATTCAGCCTCCAGTTAAGGAAGTTTTAGTTCAGTTAATAGAATTGAAATTATTATCCAAAACCGCTTCGATTGGATCCACCATTTAGAATTTTGAAAATCTGACACCGGATGCGTCATCAGCGACCCCGAAAACCCCCGAGCAACAAGTTCCAAACCATTTGGATCGATTTTCAAAAATCCTCTCCCATTTTGGATCTGCCATTTTGAATTTTGAAAATTTTGAAAATCTGACAGCGAATTCGTAACTGGCGAGCCCGAAAATCCGGGAATGATCACTTTCATGAACCTAGCTCCACGTAATTTTATAATTTTCAAGGTTTTTGCAACTCTTACCTCAAGCATTCATTTGTTCATATTGTTATAATTAAAAAATTGCTATTCATTCATTGCCATACAAATTTGTTTACAAAGTAATATAATTTTGTGGGTCGTTGACGTTTAAAAATAAAAAATATATCAATTTGTGACAAAATTGTAAACGTTTGAATGCAAAATTGTTCGCTGGACCCCATACGAGCGATAAGTTATTATTTGGACGTAAGACCGTAACGCTTTAAATATTGATACACGAAACGATGTTGATGATACGCGCACTTCTGTCATAACTAAGATCTTTTTTCATTTTTCTTGCTCTCTTTCTCTCTCTTTTCAAAAACAACTGAACTTCCATCGAGCTGCTACCCTAATTCCCTATTAGTTATTCAATTATCTGCAAAATTACACTTCAACTATTAACTGGAGTACGAGTTCGAAAGGGAGGGAACTATAAAACTTTTCCCACGATATTCTGGACCTAGAAACACGATAAACACACGTAAATCAATTGCCTGAGGGCAACAAAAGGCTATAACCACTCGATCAACACTCGTGTCGTTCAATTAAAATTGAGCCCACCAACCACCGAAAAATCGACCAAAATGTGAATAGATTGAATAATTCGTTAAACTGTACAGTTGTGAAGCTTTAATAGTTCTTGAGGCTATTGGTTACAGAATATATTTAAACCGTTTAAGGTTTGAAACTCTGTTTAACCGTGCATGTTGAGTAAAAATTCACCTCCTGAAAGCATACTTCCTTTATTTTTGGAGAGTCTGAAATGATGGAAAAATTCTCACAATGTTCATATAAAAACATCAAACACGATGCTCGACTTCGACAAACACCTGAAAGGTCGATGTAAAATTTTTCAAATTGCGAATATTCGAGAACTCCGTTTAGGATGTAAAATCGAGGCGAAATCATGGTGTCCGGCTTATGGAAAAATGGCAAGATGATTGAGGCAGTTTTGAAACCACTGACTACTTCTACAGGCGGTGAAGTTAAAGTCGGTTTCATAGTACGCGTTTCCTAGCGAAGCCAAGATCAAATTACTCTTCGTCCTTCGTCTCACTGCAACGGCTCTCCACAACTTTATTAACCGTGGAATATTCACTATCTTCGTTTTCCTTCTACACATAGAAAGTTAAAGACCGACGTATGTGTGTAAACTGAAATATAGTTGGAGAAGCTGCACTCATTCGGGTTTGGGAAACTCAGCAGATAGCGAGCGAAGCATTCGGAACTTGACGACTTTACAAGCGAAGGTAATTTCATCGTAGTTGGAGAGACTAATTCATCTGCACATGATGGACCAAATGTGTCGTGGCCCTTTTGAACTTCGTCACTGCCTATATATATATATACCTTCCGTTCCAAAGATGTTTATGGCTCTATGAGTGGTCTCCTCGACGACAGTTTGTTTAACCCTCAACTGATTGTTACATGTACAATATTCTCAGAAGTAAAAAACTTGACGAATAAATATTTTTCGAGAAATCGAATTCCAATCGTCTGATGAAATAATCGGAACTGAAAATGGCCTTAAGATGATGGATCAGTCGGTAATCACAGCCGTGAGTGCGAGAGAGATAGCTGCAAATTTTGAAAATAAAATTTTTCCACATAGTTCGTCTGATCGAAAAAATAAAAATGTCATCGGATTTTTCCGATCGTGCTGCGTACGATGACATTTTTATTATTTTAATCGGACGAACGATGTCGAAGAGTTTCAATTTCAAAAATTTGAGGTGTGATTATATCACAACCGTGAGTGCGAGAGAGATAGCTGCAAATTTCGAAATCAAAATTCTTTGACATAGTTTGTCCGATTAAAAAAAGGCTCTGTCAGTCGATTTTTGCCATCGTTCTGCGTAGGCTGACAGAGCCTTTTTTTAATCGGTCAAACCGTGTCAGAGAATTTCAATTTCAAAAATTCCAAGTGAGGTTAGTCGACTGATCCATACTCTTAAGGCTGACAAAGCCTTTTTCTAATCTGTCAAACTGTGTCGAAGAATTTCGATTTCGATAATTCCAAGTGAGGTTAGTCGACTGATCCATACTCTTAATAAAATGCCTCCAAGATAATGTTGAAATTTTGACAGAGTCATATAATTATGAGTTATGATTTGTTTTGAGTGGAGATTTGAGAAAAAAATGTTACAATTTTCTCAAATAATCTGAAATTAGATTGCCCCTTTATCATGATTTTTCCTCCATGATTCAAATTATCAAAAAAGTTAAAGTGTATAAAACTATACGAGAAAAAAAAATTAAATAAAGCACTTGGATAGATCACATAGTTGTGTGGATATGGGTCCAGCCTCGCACGTCATGCACGTCCAAAATGCGATTCCACACTAGCCATAGTGAATACTTATTGCATCGGAGCCAAAAAAAAAGCCTGCACTGAGTGCTCCAGTCGAGCGTGATTAACTGGAGAAATGAGACCCCCGTACCGGCGACGTTAACAAGGTGCTTTAGGACGAGAGCTTCTCTAAGCTTTTCTAGGACGAGAGGAACCGTAATCAAAGATATTGTTAAACCACTAAATCTGCAAAAATAACTATGTCATTCGTGTCACTAGAAATTCAGTTGATTCGATTCTCGATTCATTTTTGTTGACTGAACAATTGATTTCAAATAAGAATTGGATCATCCTAATTTGTTGATTGCAAGTTTTTTTCTTCAATTTTCGTAATCGTTAATTGCAAATATCAACAACTCTAATGAGAATAATGTTCATAAAAATATAGATTATTATTCATGAGTCAACAAATCAAATTTATTGCACTACTTCAGCAAGTATAGCAACAGTACTTTTTCTTTTAACAAGCGGGTTCTGGCCTTGAATGTTTAATCGCGAATCGAGTTTAACGAGAGAGCTGTCGACACTTGCACAGCGATATATCGACTGCGTGAATATTATCATTTGCACAAACACATCGTCGAATTGTCATTTTGGGTAACGCGACCGCAGTGCCCAAAAATCAATATTCTCCAGAACCCTAAAACTGTTTAAAACATAATAGTAAAGATGATCAAGTTTATATGAATCAACTAATGTTCGCTAATGAGTATCTTGCTGGCTGAACTGTTATTTTTTAGAAACGCAATGTCTTGTATTCAACCTATCACGCAAAAATCCCCACGCCATCACGTCATGCTCGCACTCTCGTCTGTATATGCGCACACGTGAAAATCCATTATAACGGAAAAATGAGTTAATTACACGAAATGTGTAGAGATCTTCGTATTTGACCACGATACTGTTATCACCAGTCTGTTATAGCCTGAAGTTTTATCGTAAGCTACATCGTGATCGTTGTGAACACGTGGCAAGAATAATAGGAGGAAAAGATGAATTATGGGAGAAAAGGCTTTGGTATGGTGGCCATCCTTTTAGATGTAAAGAATACTGACCCAAGGCACGCTTCGAGCTCTATGATCGATAAGGGTGGTTCAGTAACCACTTTCGTTGGAAAACGTTTTTAAGCTGTTTCTTTCGCATCAACGACATACGAAAGCAGTTCCAGCCAGTTGTTAGAGGACCAAGTTCCCCGGAATAAAAATCAGAGCTCCTCCTGAGAAAATGATCAAAACAGCACCTGCAAAAGAGCATACAAAATGAAAAAACATGTCCGAAGGACAATGTTTTGTTTGAATAAAAAAATGATACATCGCTGTTTTTTGAATACGTGCTAAGCTACAGAACGCCCAACTGGTTACGATCGAAAGAAAAAAATCAATTATAAAAATGCATAAACCTCTGCATCTTTCGAAATGTTGTAAGCAGATAAATAATGCTGAGAATGTCCTCAAAGTTTTCGAAAACCGTTGAAAATGTGGGGCTTCTCGGAATCTATCCAATTCGACCACTTGTTTTCCAAAAAAATCTTATGAATGTCGTAATATTCTACATCCGCAAGCCTCCTTAATTCTTCAAACTTTATATATGATTTTTCCAGTACTTAAGTGTTGGGATATTACTAAACGATTATTAGACATTCCAAAAGCAGGGCATTGATTTTCAGACGACAATATTAAAATTAATAAACGGTATCTGTAAAAAGACTTCCTACACTTTTATATTAATTCCAATACAGGTTTTTTTTACAGTGATAGGTAACAATGAACAAATGACGTTCCCCCAAATTTCAATGACGTGAATTCCAAATAATTGAGTATTTGCATGCATCCATGATACAAATTATATTTGCCAGATTCTATAACATTTCAATTGGATTTGCAACAGCGCTGTTCAACCACAGCGCCTATTGTGTCTATTCTCCGACACAGTACGACGCTCGTCCATGCTGTTCTGACTGAGGCCTGTTACCCATGGGGCGTTACGGCAGGGCAAACTGTAATATTGAATCCGTTTCAAAATCATCCCGGTAAATCGAACGTTCAAGGTCGAGCAGTTCCGCGGCATGGTTCATCGAATTGCTGCAGAATTTTCAGCCCGAGTGCATCGATATTCGGAAAAGGAGCTGTAAAAAGATCGAAAAAGTGTTGTTTATCGAGAAAAAGTTATTTCCACGCAGCATATCTTAGTATCGCGACGTTTTTCTCCGGAGCATTAAATGTAAATCGATTTTTTGGTGTTTAGCACAATATCGGTGAGCGTTGCTGCTTTATTTCTAGTACGGTCGAAAAAAATTGTGACGAAAAAATCGAGGTCGACGTGATCAAAGACCGAGAAACGAAAAAAGTTGATACATAGAGATAGGTAAAAAGCACTGGCCCACTCGCGTCGAGTGAAAAAAGCCTGTGTGGGATAGACACTAATACGCGAGAAAGAACATTACGAGTGGGCTCTTTACAACCCAGACCCAAGAATAGGTGGGCTAAACCAGGAGGGATGAGAGAATATGTTGATGACGAGAGAAAGAAAAAGAGAGAAAGAGCGAGAAGAAAATCTGAAAAAAGAACACTCGTGTTTCGGCTGACGCGACGTTACGTGACGGTATAATGGTCCTTGTCTTACCACACAACATTTCGTCGTCTATTCAAGCTCCCTAGACGACTTCCTCTCTACTTAGCTTTCCTCATTCTCGTCATAGTCCTGAAAGCTGTACACCAAATTCCGCGCAATTGTTACGCCTCCTTTTCATTATAGAGCAATGTTTTAAAAATTCTGTATTCCAGCTGAGTCGGACCTTTCCATTATTTCTTCTGATGTTAACTGTTCCGATCATTCGTCCTGCAATCATACCTTAAATATATTTAATAACAAACAATACGAGTAAGTCTTAATCTCGATTCGGCTGCAGGAGTACAGTTGTTAAAAATACTGGTGCCTATTGTTTGAAATTAATAAATTGACATGAAACCGTTAATCCTATTTCCGTTTACCACTTACAGCTCCTTGAGTAATCGAGCATAGCGATGTTGGGTCAATATTCGTGTTTTTGGTTGTTTGTTTGGTCGAAAATATTTCAAAAATTATTACTTTCATAATCCAACCTGTTTTTTCGATTATGAGTACTCATGATTGAGAAAAAATACGTGCATTTATGAAGCAACGGAACTGAAATCAAAATTGAGACATAATTTTTCCCCGACTTGTACGATGTAAACATTTCTTAGGGCTGTTTACCATCATTTTATCGAGAGTGACACTCATGAAAGTTTTCTTAAAGAATAAATCTTTCACCTCTCCGGATGCATCCCAGCTCACAATAAATTAAAGTAGAATGTAATGTGTGCTCTCCACTATTTTTCTGTGTTTTATTTCATTGATCTTGATCTCTTATTGGAAAGATGCCCCGTTAGGCTAAGGGATTGTCCGAGGGTTACTCATGAATAGTCAGGTGACGAGAAAAATGTACTGTACTTTGCCCTGAACATTGTAGTCCATGAAGGGGAACAAATTTTATTTTTCACTCTTCCACATGATACCAGCTTTCATAAAGTCATGAGAAAATTAACGCTGTTCCATGAAAATTCTTGTTCATTAAAGGTGTAGAACAAAATCGTTGTTCATTACTCCGCCAAGTCATTTGCGAGTTGTCTTCTGAAATAAGTTCTGCAATCTTGCATAGGTCGTTTACTCCTTCCCGCAACGGCTCAGTTTCACGCATTTATTCGTACTTTCATCGCGGACATATCCACCGTTGCACGTGCAACCATCTATTATACATATCTGAAAAAATAAGACATGATTTAGTCACAAAAACCAGAAAAGTCAAGAAGAAATTTGTTTCAAAGTTCAAATATTAATGCAATTTGTGAATAGACTTACCGCTGGGCAAATCTTTCGGTCAGGCATCGAGCAAGTATTTTCGCAGGCTGGACCACATGGCGTGGATGACTCGTTAGGTCCGCATTTCTGACCAGCTGGACCAGCATCAGCAAATTCTAGGAACGAATATCAATGGGTAAAAATGGATATCCGAGTAATCATTTTTTCCACAAAGATCCCTTTTTCGAAAAGCCACGACGAATTAAAATACATCAATGCTAATAATGACAGACTACGAAGGGCTAGAAAAAATTTAGTCTGATTTCTCAACATCGCAATGGAGGAACGATCTCCTAGTGAGTGCCAAGTGACAGTGGCAACATTTGCAGTTGACACCACAATTCTAGCAGCGTTCGCAACTCCAATCACAGCTTCATTCAAACTACAATAACACCTCGATGACATACAAAATTGGTTAGAGCAGTGGTGAATTAAAATAAGTAAAGCAAGGTCAGTACACGTCACCTTCACGAGGTGAAGGGGGAATTTGCCCCACTATCTCATTCAAAGACCTGCCAATAGTAACTAGCGTTGAACACCCAGAAATGCACCTCCATTGTCAACTGACATGTGCAAAACACATAAAAACCAGAAGCAATGAAACAGAATTAAAAATTTTTTAAATCTACCAGCTTGAAGGGAAAAGCTCAAAACTCTACAAAACAGTATTAAAACCTTTATGGACTTATGGTATCCAGCTCTGGGATACAGCTTTCTGCTCAAACATCGAAATCTTGCAAAGCTTACGATCAAAACCCTTTTGACTCATAGCCAAGCACCCTGGTATATCTTCAGAGACCTCAAAATTCGGATAATCAAAAGACTATTAAACCACAGCACAAAATACACCACGAGAATCAACAGCCACCCAAACCACCTCGCCGTCAACCTAGTCAATGAAAAGAACATAAGAAGGAGAATGAAAACATTTTAAAAAATAAAATAATGAAAAATAAAAAATAAAAAGGAGAAAAAAATATTCTAAAACAAATCTAACAAAACGCCAACAGCTAAGAATCTGACATAAACGGATAGCAACTCGGTTTGCGCAATGATTAATAATCTTATCAGAATTGCCAAATGTTCAAATGATTACAAAGTGCAATTAAAAAACTATGATAAATTTGTTGTTTTAATTTCTCATCAGTAGAAATGGAGGAGCTTATGAAACAATCCACTTTAAATTTGAGCACGATTATTCCAACGAAAAAAATGCCCACGATTTCGGGTAAAACATGTGTAGTTATTTCATTATTAAACATCACATTGATAGCCTTATAAAATTTCGTGTAAAAGAAAAATCAAATCATACCGAAACAAGCGAGGATCGCAACCAAAGCAAAAATACAAACGAAGTTCTTCATGCTTGAAGTTCGAATGGCGATAAGACGACTGCAGCGTAAATGCGTGTCCTCCACTTTTATACATTTTTTTTAACTCTGTGTTAATTCGAGAAAACCAGTCGTACATTGTAAATAACGTCGTATTGCTTCTTCGTTATTTACGATGTTCAATCTTGGTAATTCCTAGAATGAAAAAACCTTGGTAGTATATAATGACCAGCATGTGTTAAATGTACGAATACTGCTGCATCATTCAGATTATATTTGTTGATTCAACGATAACTTCAGCCCAAGCGCACAAGTGGGTCATAAAATCGAAGACGCCGCTGGCAATATATTTATTTCTGCCTCGAAAAATATGAAATTTTTATAGAATATAATCGAATAATAGATCGAAATAGTTATTGTTAATTATAAAAGAACTCTTGAAAAAATCACGAACGCAAGTAAAACTCGAAAATTCTTGTTATATTATCTGTTGGAAAATGACGTGGTCTCTGCCATGTGCTTCTAAATAATATTAAAATGCATAGCAATTGCAGCTAATTCACGTAAGTTGTGGCGTGAATACATTCCAATGTTATGTAAAACAAATGTTTTTTAAATCAAAAAGTTTAAGTAAAAAGTTAGTACTTCGAAAATTTTTCTGAATGTTATCACTAATGCTAAGTGATGAATTTTTTCTATAAATGAATTCACTGTTTTTATGTTGCTGTAAAAATTAGTTATTGTAAACAGTTGTAATACGAGCGCAACGGATCCTGGCTGATGACGACAAAATTATATGATTAAATTTTATCATATTTTATATTACTGCATTTTCTCACAAAAAACTAAAATATATTATAAACATAATTAACTCTCGACTGCCCGCAGGACAAAAAGACGGGAGTTATGCGGTTCAGTATGGAACAGTCACACTTGTCTTGACCAATTTTTGTTCGTGTTTTCTACATGCGACGGACTGTGTTCTTAGACACAGTTTGTTAAAATCTA
This sequence comes from Venturia canescens, assembly GCF_019457755.1. NCBI lineage: Eukaryota > Metazoa > Arthropoda > Insecta > Hymenoptera > Ichneumonidae > Venturia > Venturia canescens. The sequence goes on from NC_057425.1 coordinate 10,116,961, forward strand.
TGGTGAACTCGCTTAGAAAACTAACATTTACGTTCAAACTTATTTTTCCATATCGAATCAACCGCAGTGTTCGATTATCGACAACTTCACACAGTTGTCGATAAAACACAGATGTTGAAAAAAAAAAGGAATGTCAGAAAAACTCCCGACTGAAAAACCGTATAGCGTATTGAAAATAAAATGAAGTCAAGAAAAAAAATGAATGTTAGAAAAAAACACCATTGTAAAAAAAATATGCATTTTCAGAAAATGATTTATCTTCAAACTCCTTTTCTTAGGAAAATAGCAGTAAACTTTAAAAAGACTGATTAGTTCTTACTCGATTTTAGTTTTTTGTGAGATTACATTTTTTTCATTATCATCTTTATTCTTTGTACAATCATTCAACTTCGACAATTATAATAAAATTTGTCTTTTTGTATATAAATGATTTACCTACCATCAATCAATATTAATACCATAGAAATCGAATCTCGAGAGAGTAGTACTTAACAATTAAATGGTTTCTTATCCATCTTAATTATATTTCATCTATTTTATTTCAGTCTTTTTAAAGTTTACTGCTATTTTCCTAAGAAAAGGAGTTTGAAGATAAATCATTTTCTGAAAATGCATATCTTTTTTACAATGGTGTTTTTAAGTGGTTCGGGTTCTACCTTCATAAATCCATGTCCAAAACACCACTAGGTGGTAAATGTTCAAGAGGCTTAGATAAGTGGCGAGGCATCTTTCCGAGCGCCACACAATGTTGCCGTGCTCGAGGCTATTCTCATTACCACTCGAGAAAATAAGTTAGGTACCAGTTGTATCGGCGCAGTGTTCTGCAGTTTCCCTTAGCCCACGGCACATGCGATATAGTTTGAGATAAACTGGCTGTAGCCGCAGACGAAGGCGAGGTGAATATAAAGTGGATCGAGGTGAGTGGAGAAAATATTTAAAAAATTTTTGACAAACCCAGTGAGACTGTAACGTAGCAAAAAATGTCATTCATGCATAGGACTAAAATTTAATTTTTTTCATTCCTCAACACTTTGATCGTACTTTTTTGTCGCTTGCTGTGAACAAATGAAGAATTGAGCTCGTTTTACTGACATCTGCAATGGCTCTTGGATCGAAAACCCGTTTAAGCCACTGACCTAATATTTCGAACCTTTATGAAAGATTAAAAAAATTGATATTCCAATTGAATAGATGTAAACCTTCCATTGAAACTTTTTATTCCAATTTATAAAAATTTTAGGAATCTTTCTCATAAGAAGATTCAAGCGAAGCTAGAGATTAGAAATCCTTTGATAAATTCAAAAAAGAAACAAGAATGGATGCTAATTTCCGTAAGCCTTTTCACACACAGCAATTTAATTACTCACTGACACTTCTGCCCGGTACATTCGCTCACAGAGAATCGCAACATCGATGCTTGCTATAAAAATGTTTATTAAAATTACGTTGTTGTCTATTATCGTCGGAATCCTTCGGAAAATTCATTTTATTATTATATACAGTATAGCAGAGTAGAAATCTGTGAATAAAAAATCTGTTAAGTTTTACGATGCTGCATGATAAAAACGAACGAGGTTGTTAATATGGAAAAGCTCAAATCGTTTGAGAAAAATGCAATGCGGAAAGGTTTTCAACTCGTGTGGGTGACAAATTTTTTGTTTTTTGTTTTCTTGATACAATATTGTATTGAAATCATGGGATGCAGCCCTCAAATTTTCGTTTGTATTCCTCGGTAAAAATAAAAAAATCGAGAAGCGTAGATTCACTTTAACACACTGTCATATATGCTTCACTGTGGATTAACTCAACTACGGATTTTCTATCTGTGTAGCGATGAACGAGAATGTACAGCGTTAACTGAGCTGAGCTTACCAGTATTAAAAATGTTATTTATTGCATTCTGCACAGCGGTTGGAAACTTTCACATCGTAACAGGAAAGTTTCGATTAATCATTTTTATCATGATCGAGATAATGCAAATAAACAAAGAACAGTTGTTAAAGCGCAAAAAGAAATGAAAATGATTCGAACTAACTTCAAATTCTCCCCAAGAATTTTCGTATTTCATTTATTGATCAATGCCCATTGGCATTGATCCTGTTGGCGTCGATTTTTTCCGAGGTTTCGATGAGCAGTGATTGAAGCATTCTGCATCAAGAGCCGTGCAAAATAATCATTCCTCGAAAATAATCCACGACTAAGATGTAAAAAGAAACCTTTTTGATATCAAGAATAACGAGCAGTTTATAAATTTACAAATTTAAACCTCTAACCTCCGTAAAATATAAGCACATCATTTAAATGGCTATAAATGATAATATTAATTTCATCACCAAAATTAAAACAGTTGTTACGAACACGCGGAATAACAAGAAAATACTGTTGATTGTTTTATAAACAAATGAAACCTTTCTCGTTTTCGAGGGCCATTCATTCAATATATTTTCTTTGTTTTCGTTGCATATGTATGAGTCTTCGACTATTGAGTTACACTGGACACCTGAACACTAATATTTAGAAAACAATTTAAAATCCTTCGTCACAACGAAAACATAAAATGCAATATTCTCATTTTTTCTGCTAAATCACTGCTCAAAGTTTCCTCATGTGAAGTATATAAAAGAACTTGGTTACATTACGAATCCTCACATCTTCGGTAAAAAGGAAAAAATTATCATGTCTCGCGGCGTTCGCCTCATCGTTCTCTGCATCTTTGTGACCGCACTCGCATTCACCAGTAAAAACCAAATATTAAATAATTTCTTCGTTTTTTTTCCAAATGAAACAAATTGAATGGATATTTAACGTGAATCGTTTTAGGCGAAGCTCAAATATGTACCGGCGGACCTAACGATGTTTATACCAGTTGCGGAAGTCATTGCCCACCATCGTGCGATGAACCAAGAGGAGGGATCTGTATACAAGTGAGTGCCAGTAGAAAAAAACTTTTCGCATAAACGGGAAAATCTTGATCGACAATAACAAAACGAAAAATTCCTTGAATCGATATGTCAAATATTTAACCCTCGGATATGTGAAATTATCCTCCTTTATTAGTGTTTGACTTAATACTACGGTTGACCTTGCAGAGCTGCAAACCAGACACTTGCCAATGCCAACGCGGATACCTGAGACGTTACGACGGTCAATGCGTTACCGAAGCAGAATGTGATTTGTAATTAGGGGAATAGCTCAACAACGAAAAACATAGATATGAACTTTAGTCACTGAAAAATAAATATATACGTGTGTAAATATGTGTAAATTTATTGTATTTATTTACACTTACAATAATTTACACTTACAATAATTTAGCATATGGTTACCCTGAAAGTTGTATACGATTTGATAAAAATAGTTTCATTTCTTGTTAAATCTTATTTTCATTCTACTGGTCAGCTGTTCTTTGCTTACACAGATAAAGTGGAATCCTTGACACACCAATTTAAGCAATTATGAAACATTGAAACATAGATAATATTGCACGAGCGTGTACGGATCGCTTCCGTTTTTTCTCTATTATCTTAATCGACTTGAACGACATTATACAGTCAATACGGAAGGCTACACAGTCGACCATGTTCAATGCTGATAATGCAGATAACGCACAGGCGCTTCATGCATTAACATCGAAAATCCTTATGGCTGAATTGTCGTTCTTAAAATAATGAGACAACGGAAGATGATTATTGACCGGATAGAAATCTTTTTTTTATGAGTTCTTTCAAATAAATTTATAAATTATTTCAAATAAAATTGAAACGAATGAAAATATGTCGTTCGACGTGAGAAATAATTTGTATAGCTTGTATAGTTTCTCTCGATCAGCCTAATATTCTCGAAACGATTATTTAATCACTTTTTTGGTTTACGGAACGGCTTGATCTGTTCAAAAATAATTCAAAATTCACAAAATAGTAACCATTGTTATTGAAATTATAAACACAACACGTTCAATATTGGTCAACGAAAATATATTGCAACAAGTATTAAGGTTGATCCTCTGCGACAGCCCCAACCAAAAGTTATGTACTGTCTGCATATTAAAAGGCTTGATAATTCGTTCGGACCGTAATCAATAACTTTGTAAAGACCCTATATACGTACTCGGTGCCAGCAGATATAGTACAAATATCATTTGCTTTCGTAAAATTTATTCTAAAAGTATTTTTGATCCGACATCGTGAGTAAATTTTTTGACGGAACTATTCAGGTTACGCTTCAACACACAGAAAAGGTTGTCTATACAGACGACATTCGCTTGTTCGCTTGCAAAATATATCGTATGCAGCCTAAACCTTCGTACTTCTCGAGGCTATATCTGTCAAACTAGATGGTCAATCACCTTGATTTTTTTTCACAATATCTGTGATATCCTGCTCTAGCTCCTCCTCGTTTTTTATAAACTTCCTAATTTTAGTACTAGCGGTAGAATTAATAATGTGCCGTTTGTTTATGCATGGTCCATGTCCATATGTTACGTGTTAATTGAGTCAACTTCAATTACATATATCTCGGGTTCGGGATGGTGAAACTTGTTAAAATTTTATAGAGGTGTTGTTCATATGTTAAACAATACGTATGCCAAATTTAAATAATTTCCTAATTCAACTGTCTCGTGGAGGAACCACCTTAAAAATGAGGCACGTAAGAGGTATGATATTTTAGCCAACAATAGCATGTTTCGCGTCGAGCCACTAATGTATATCTTGCTACAAATGGAATCAACTCACTTTTGGACAAATCGTCCATTCTTCTGCCACCACAAGCATGAAATTGCATGGGGATATTATTGATATTACTGAAGTGTTGAAAGAGCAGATTTATTCAATAATCAACGAATTGTGAAAGCCTTTATTTTTTCTTCCTGTAAAACTGAACGATATTGGCTTACGAACAGCTTAAAATGCCTCGGCCAGTTGAAATGTTTTCTTTTGATACTGGACGCCAAAACATTCCACGTTCCTAGACGAGACGCGTATTTTCAACCCTCTTCTAGCCTCCATCGAATCTGCAGCATTCATGTACTAATACAGGACTTTTTCACTGTGAGCCAATTTTCCCCTGACTTATTAATAATCCAAATGAATTGAAAACCAGCGATAAACTTTTCGTTTTGCGCTTTGTAACTTCCGGGCAGGAATCCACATTGAATTGAATCACATTTTTTTACCCAAAACGTCGAATGAAGAAGTTGAAAGAAAGGATAGAGCCGCGGTTAAGGTATTCTACCGTTCATCGGAGTTAAACAGTCACACGCGAAGCCAATACCTGGTTGGGTGATCGCTCACCCACGCACGTATTCCCGCACCAATCGCTAAGTGGAGACAGTTTTTCTGAGCTTCTGTTGCTACTGATCAATTCCATCTCATAAAGGAAATATAGCGACCTACGTTGGTTAGATTTTCCACTCTTGGCCCTAATACAAATGCCAAACAGTAATGCAAACACGTACTGCGAGAGCATCGCTTTTAGCAGATCTTTCATGAGTATACAAAATAGGAAGCTGGGAATAAGTGGAGTCGATTTAAAACATTAGAAAAATGATCATAGAAAATGATGTGCGAACTAATGAACATCTGCTGATGAAAATGACTTGTTTTATGTTTTACTCTTCATGCTAATGCACTTTTTAACTTCCAGGTCTAAGCACATCATCGTTCTTTAATTTTTTAAAAATTCACGTTATCTCAATGCTGAGAAAAACCCCACATGTAGGAAAAGCTCGACATTAAAATTCTCTAAACAATAACATGTGCGTTCCGATAACTCAGGAATTTCGCCATTACGATTTTAACTCAATAATGCACGCGACGTTTATCAGCTGCAATATACCGAGCTTTGGGATCATCGTATTATGATTCATATCCAAAGAGCAATAATTAAGGTAGCCAAAAACTAATATTGTTAAACCGCAGCCAAAATTTTGCCACATACGGAAGAAAAATACGAAGTGAATTGTTTTCTCACGAAGCCAAAAATATATGTGTGTATGCGTACAATTTTTTTTTAATCTCCAGACGATTGTTGATTCATATCCGGACGTAGATTATGCTCCGACTAATATTGATAAATCGGCGCGCGATCTTGGCGCGACAAATATTACGTATGTTGAAAGCACGCCAAGTTGCATGGATCTATACCTCCCAAGCATAATCATAACAACACGCGACAAGTCAGAACGAAAAAGGCGCTAATCCCAACCGTATAAAAAGTCAGCGCACAACAAAACGACACACTTTGAACTGTAACGAACCAACAAGCATCATGGCTCGGTCAGCACAACTCATCTGTTTCTTGATGGTCACAATGGCACTATTTTTCTCATGTAAGCATTATCAACGATAACAATCATTTACTTATGTTAATGTTTACGAGATTTCGTTCTGTTACATGCTGGCAAGTGGTAACGAAAAATCATTATTTTCCTTTTTTTCCTACCTTAGCCTACGCGTATTATCAAGACGAGACAGATCCGCGCAGACCATGCAAAGGAGGTCCTATGGATCGACCAACAGAATGTGGCTCCCAGTGTCCCTTGACGTGTGAGAAACCAAATCCGGGACCGTGTATTCTTGTGAGTGACATTTCGTTTAATCCGGCAAAAAATAGCTCATTTTTCAGACCGAAAAAGAAATTCATGTAGATTTTTCCCGTTTAAACAATTGTTTGAATTTCGAATGACCTTATCGATGCCACTGATTTTTTATGATCCGGTATTTAATCGCTTACGAGCCGTAATATATATTTTTTTTTTTCAATTTTCAAAACAGTTTTGTACATATACTTTTCCTTCTGGAAATGTGAATCCTGCAAATTGGTTATTTTTTTTATAAAATTTGTCTACCGAAAAATGTTATATGTAAAGTTTAATTTTTTAAATATAATTTTCAGAGTTGCAAACTAAATGCCTGTGAATGCGTGTCTGGCTATCTTAGAAGATGGGACGGCATGTGTGTTACTGAAAGAGGTTGCAAGCGTTTACCTCCAAAAGGAACGTACCATTGAGAATCGACCAACACTATTTCACGGAAGACCTTTCATATCAACCATATAAAATAATTTCATTTTAGTATAAGAGCGGTGGTTTAATGTGCTCGGTGATATTGTTTCATAATAAAATTATATTCTCATATATGAAATCTAATATTTATTACAGACCTCTCCACCGAACTACATACTTTTTCCCAATCCAAAAGATTAGTTTTGACTGATTTATTATTCTCGAAGAATCGTAACTAGTCGGGGAATAACTGGTATTTACAGTCACAATTTGACATTTAGTCTGATTTTTCACCGATCGTATCGCGTATTCAGTATTAGATAAACCGATTTTCGTTAGGTTTAGAAAAATAGTTGTGAATCGAATTTTCGACTTTGCAGTGGAAACAAAAATTTTAGTTCTTTGCGGGATTGTCCCGTTTAGCCGAGTCCTCCCCATTATGTTTATTTTTTCCCATAATCTTTTTCGAAAAAAGAAGTCCCCATAATGTATAAAATTATATAGTCGGAAATATATTCAGAAAAAAAATAAATGTAAAAAAATTATGAATCTCCACTCCGCTATTTTGCTGCAGAAGTTTTTTTTTATCAAAGATAGCAAAATGACGGCAATTTGAAAAAAATTCCCAACAAAAATCTCACGCTAAAATTTCAAAAAATTTTATTTATCGTTATTTTCGCAAAAACGAAGAACTTATCTCAAGGGACATCCGTCGATAAAAAAACCGACTGACGGTCAAGAAAGGTTAATGTCTGAACAATTAAAGACAATCCAATTTCTCTCCAATTCTCAGCAAAAGTAGTTGAAGGGTTCTGGAAAGATAGATGTTTTAAACGGTATACCGAGATCTAAAATCCTTCAACGTTTGTTTGGAATCTACTTTTGAGTACTCTACGACGATTCATTTTAATATTTACAATCGATAATAACGATCCCTATATCGCTATGACCTTGTTTTCAGACACGTCACGATCAATAGATAACCGAGCCGCTGGATAATGTAAATAAAAACGGAAGCGGAAATATAACAATAAATTTGTCCAAAAATATCAAGAAACGCCGTCATACAACACATCGACAAATAAATTTTTATGAAAAAGAGGAATCTAAAAGTGTTGACTGTATATTTGACCTTTCTGATAGAATTCAGCGACGAAAATTTTGGGATTCGTTGCAGGGGCTATAAAACGGTTAAACACTCTCGAACGAGGATCACAAAATGCCAATGACCTAGGACAATTAAAAATAAGCGATCAGCAACACGTTTCAAGCCAGATGAAAAATCCAAATTTAATTTTTTTAATTAAATTTGGAATATAAGTCAAATATTCCTTTTTCTCACAGTCATGAACAATAATTAGCGTTAGATTCACCTATGTCAACATTTTGTATTCGTCGTTCGAATCATAAAATAAATAATATTGATAACTATCCATTTTAATTGTAACTATAGTAAATTTATATACTATAGTTACAGTTAAATAAACTATAGTATTTTCAATCTTTCGAATTCGACGCCACTGAGGCTCGTCTATCAGGTACGCGCTTGTCCCTAATACTCGACGCCGCTGTAAGGCCTGTCTATCAGGTACGCGCTAAGTATTGAGGTTCGCGTGCAAAGCGTACTCGATCTCATACCTCGGATTCCCGAACAGGGGACAAACCACATTTCCGAAGAGGAGATAAGCACGTTCCCGAACAGGGGACAAACCATATTTCCGAAGAGGAGATAACCAGGTTCCCGAACAGGGGGCGAACCACATTTCCGAAGAGGAGATAACCAGGTTCCCGAACAGGGGGCGAACCACATTTCCGAAGAGGAGATAACCAGGTTCCCGAACAGGGGGCGAACCACATTTCCGAAGAGGAGATAACCAGGTTCCCGAACAGGGGGCGAACCACATTTCCGAAGAGGAGATAACCAGGTTCCCGAACAGGGGACAAACCAAATTTCCGAAGAGGAGATAATAACCAGGTTCCCGAACAGGAGACGAACCATATTCCCGAATAAGAGATACCCATTCTTTCTCAGAGGCGCGATTTAACTATTTAATTTTTTTTTTTTTAATTATTTTTAAAATTATAAAAAAATTAAATTTAATTAACTATTAAATTTAACTATTAAGAAATTTCTTTATTCTCACAGTTCATTGCAATTTTCTCAGCTGTTTCAATTCTCACATTTCATATTTTTATTACATTTTTAAAAGCATTTTCAATCCCTTCTTTTATTCATTTGTTTTATTATTTTTTAAATATTATTTCCCTAGGTGTGCACAATCAAAAAGCTTTTTTATGTACGTTCGCTTTCGCAACTGCAGTTAAATAGATGAAAGAGCGAGCAATTAAAATTCAACGATAAAAATCCATCTGCATATATTGAACCAGTATTTTCATATCCATTGTTTTTATCAGTTCATACAAAGTGTCATCATAACGTCTATATATAAAACAGTAGACTGGGTTCCACGTTTGCGGGATTACCCTGCTACAGAATGAGTATTGAAAAAAAGTTGTTATTCCCAGAAAAAATATGTTTGCCTCGTATTTTCCATTATTTATTCTGTCAGCATACCACATTGAGTGTCACATCAAATCGAACTCGCAATATCATTGAATCATAACACACATGTGATGCACGAATGGAGAATTCACATTCACAAAAACATCAAGACATAAAATCAAAACATCGGGAATGAACATATGCAAAAAAAATGATAGCACAAGTGATCAGAGCCATCGACAGTCAGCGTAAACTTTTTCCGGAAAGTTATTCAATCGACTCTCAAAATACATATAAATACTGCAACAAATCGTTCGATGAAAACAGTTCAACCGAATCATCCGTCCCATCTTCCAATATGACTCGTATCTCCGTAAGCATCTTCATTATCTTCATGGTGTATACGAGTAAGTCGATTTTATTAGCTAAGGACCGAATTTAGAAAATTTTCGAAAATAGTTAAAAACGCGACTGCTGTGAACGGTCTCTGGAAGCGAACTCGCTTCTTTAAGGAGGGTGAATCACGAAATCAAAATAATCGGAATTTGATCAAATTTGGTGATAACATTCTTTGGCATCAAGTATACAAATACAATTTTTTTCAAACTTTTTTACCACATGGTTATCGAATAATTGAGGGTTAAATCGAGATGTATAACTCTACATATGTAAACTGTTTGCTTATATTGCTTATACTCGTGAACTTTAGTGTTCAATTACTCGAGAGCTATGTGGTAGAGCAATCTAAAAAAATGTATATTATCTTATATATTTTGAAAGAATAAATTTACCAAATTTTGTGAAATTCTTATAATTTTAAAATTCTTAATATTTTTAACATGGTTTAGCGTGGCAACATTGTATCGTCGCGATCCACCCTCCTTAACTGTACTTGTCTCAGAGTCGTTAGTGTGACTCTAGATTAGTCAATTGGGAAACTTCGAAATGTATAATTGTCTGATTATCGAACTGCCACGAATCTGTCCAAGTCCAATCTGATCTTAAATAAAGTTGTCAACTGTCATATATAATAATATCGTTTCCCTCGTCAGTGGGACATTAAATATACTTTAACTTTATTTTTTACTGCTTTTCAGTGCTGTACACCGGAGAAGCAAAAAGTGTGTGTGGCCCCAATGCGGAATTACGAGTCTGTGGAGAGCTTTGCGAGCCAACGTGTGAACGTCCTGCGGAAATATATTGCTTGCCAATTGACCCAAACGTGAGTGTTTTTTTAAATTATATTGTGCGGCTTCACAAATGTATTTTGACTCATAAATTTATGTACTTATTTATCTGCAATGGTGATTGTTCAACCTGGTTATAGGCATGCAAACGTGAGTGTCGGTGTTTGAAAGGCTACGTACGAAACAAAAAGACTGGTTCCTGCATAAAACGAGAAGCGTGTCCGAAGTGTTAACCCGACAACTAAACTACCAGCTGAAACTTTCTGTATTATTAATTATATTCGACAATAAACTCTTTTAATAACTTATAAAAAATCGTGCACTTGTATTCGGTGTATTCGTGGATCGAGTCGGTGAATTATTGACGAATATAAACTCGGTAATAATACGAGTCTTCGATGCCCTCCACACGTTCTTCGAATGCGAGGAATGGAGAGTGTGGAGGGCCCCACTGGAGGAAAGGTACGGGAGCATAACTCCGGATAATATTGTCCGGGTTATGCTCCTGGGCGAAGAGCCTTGGGCGGAGGTCGACCTCTTCGTCGAGGTCGTCCTCCGCCGCAAGCGGGCCTTCGTGGAGGATGGGACGCCCTGAGGGGCGTCCAGGGAGATAGAGCGCCACCCCGAAGTAATGCGAAAGCGGTTCCGGGGTGGTTGCTAGGAGACTGGGGATGGGGTTTTTAGCCGGTAGTTCCGCTAATGGAGAGTCCAGCACACAGGGGGCCTTATAGGCCCCCCCAGTGCGTAAATGCATTTTCCCCAGCCCCGGTATATAAATTAAAAATAATAATAATAATAATAATAATAATACGAGTCTAAGATATCCATTTTCCTCTGATTGTATTAAGGTTTCTAGTATAATTCAGTAAGACAAGATGCATATCTGCTTTCAGATGCTGCATCCATCGCACTTTTTTTCGATAACTTTTCACTATAATCCCTCCGTTATAAAATAATAGCAGTTTATTGAACGGTAAAAAAAAGCAGCTCGCGAGCATTCTAGAAAAAAGGTTGCTATAGTCCGCTTCGTAGAAATTTAACTTTTTACAAAATGAGAGATGAACCACAGTCTACACTATATTCTTAACAAATACTTGGCTCTTGTTGTATGTCATGAGAAAATGAGGGATTCAAGTACCACTCATTGATTTACAATCAAATATGCAACCTAAGCATTCAATTTGGGCGGCTCTTTCTCGCGAAATATAATCCGTCGCCTCCCACACTCGTCCCATAAAATACTATTTTTCAACCAACAAACATGTGTCCGCGTTCGGTATATAATTTCATCGATATCCCAAATGAAAAGGTTTTGGGGAAGGCCAACACTCTGTTGGGTCACTTATTCAGTCATGCACGCACCTAGCTCTAAATCTCGAGATGTCCCTCGTGCCATTTACGAACTAAAGTTTATCTTAGTAATAGTATAGTGCAGAAGGAAGGCTCATACAAAAAGAAAGTTTATTTTTTTCTCGGGTTTTTACGAGCGCATTCCATCACTTTCTTTTTATTATCCTCCAAGGGCTATCTCACTCCGACTGTTTTTGTTTCTGGAAGACAGCTCCCTCCCTCCAGTGTAGCCCAGTGCCCAGACAGTGACTCCGCCTTAATACATTGCCGCATGGCATTTACACGAGGGCCAAAAAATTAGTTATTGATTATAGCATCATCAGAAGCTCAAAAAACTGCATCGAAATTTGATCCAAAAAACGGTTGATTCGACCAAACGTGCTATTAATTTTGAAAATACACCAAGTCTTGCTTTGACCCACAATGACTTGAGAACAATTTGCGTCAACGATGCTCATAATACCAGTCACATAAGTGCTCATCGAGGCATCAATCCGCATTAATCTCAATATAGCAATTAATTATTTTGCACAGCATGTCACGAATTGTGTTAATCTTGGTCATCGTTGCCATAGCCACAAGTAAGTTTACAGAAATTTTAACTGTGAATTATGCTGTTGATGTGTAAAATATTAGATAAATTTTGTTTTTTTTGTTTTTTTTTTATTATTTTCAATTATTTAGCGTTGTGTTCTTGCCAAGAAGAAGAAACCAATTAATTAACCGCACCATCTATCGCGCTCGGTAACAATATTCTGTAAGGTTAGAAGATAAATGAGTTATAACAGTGATTCGATGTACGGAGTATTTTGAGTGTCTGGAATTTTTCCTCTTCATCTTTTGTGCGAATAATTATTACATACATTTTAATACTTCTAATCATACCACTGCAACAAAAGAACATTTTGCGTGGAGAACAGCTTCTCGATTTTAACAGTCGAAATAAATGCAACGATCGCCCGAACCATAGGAGAATTAAATAATTACCTGCCAACGTTACTTTTTTAATAACCATTTAATGTAACAATAATAATCAACCGTTGCAACGATCATGTGGTCTCTTGCTATCAGTAAAAAAAATGAGGAAAGGAGCAGTGATTAATATTGCAATGCTATTGACGTAATTGAACCACAGATTCGATAATCTTTGGTGGTGGGAGAAACTAATCGTTCATTCGCCTCATTTATTTATCTGCATGTCACAAGCATTCCAGGTTTTCTTTACTCGAATGCAAGGTGCAATTATACTGTCCCACAAACAAATTGTTATATGAACAGAATCCGGTCTACAATAAACTGCCTGAAATAAAAACGTTTTATAAAAAAACTCAGACAAATATTTTCTTCTAAACAAACAAAGAGTAAAGAAACAATGTACAACAGACATTCCTATCACTCTTACACTGGAAAGACTGGCTTCATTCGGGTTCGTAGAGTTCAAGATTTCTAGTGTGGTATTCCTATCCTTTTACTATCGAAAAGGACCGGGGCCATTCGATTTCGTTTGACCTCAAGATTTTTGGACAGGTTACCTCTCTATTCACACACCGAAGATTTTTTAGATCCTTTTATATTTTGTAGCAGAGGTCAGTGTACAGGATTTGTGTAGGTACTGCCAGCGGATTTTGCCTGGAACAGGAAGGATTTTAGATTTCATTAATCTTGCTATCCGAGAAGTCTAGCTCGAACTCGAGCCTCGAAGGAAAGCTCTTCCGGTCAATGGGAATAGTTATTTAATATTTTGTTTTTAATTTACCTTTACACGTTTTTATCGTGATTCTTTTTTCAAGCTTTCGTGCTAAATTGTGCCAATTTTGCATTGGAGGATTTTTGTTCCATATTCATTATTTCCTAATTAGTTTATCATTACATAAGAAAACAGATTTGCCGGGCACTCACTCTTTGTTTTTATTTCTCGGCGTCTCAACATGACGCATATAACAAATGTTGATCGGGCACTGAACGTAATTAACATAACAGAAGAAAATACCCAACCGATACAAGAAATCCTTGAGGTTCGAATAAAACTAATGAGCGAGGTTGAATTTACAACAGTGATTTAGTACATTCGTGTAACTCAAGATGGCTCGCATTTTATTAATCATTTTGGTAGCATATTTTTCGATTATTTGTAAGTAAATTCGATAAACAGTTTAAAAATATTAAGTCCCATCAAAAATTGGTACGAACTAGTTTAATCAATTGTAGATGCTGATGATACACAGTGCGGAAACAATGAAAGTTGGAATCTCTGTGGACGTATGTGTGAACCAACCTGTCCGTATCGTAAGCCCAATAAAAATGCTTGTCCCAGAATCGTGAGTATCATTCGTTTCCTTCAAACCCATCCTGAAGCTTATTTTTTCATTTGAAATTTATGATATTTTACATTTATATTGCTTTGTATATGAATACTCTCTACATTGGATTTTTCTTTCCATATCAGCAATGTACCGAGTCTACCAGCGCTTGTCGTTGTAACAAAAGATTCTGGAGAAATTCTGAAACAGGGCAATGTGTTCGAGCTGAAAAGTGTCCCAGAAACCGGAAGCAACGATCAAGTAATGAATCTTTTATTCATGTGTAAAACATGCTTTTCATTAAAGCGACACGTAAAAAAATTTTTCAGCGATGGAGCAGTACGAATTAGTTTGCGGTGATAACGAACAAATTGGAAATTGTGGAAGAACGTGCGAAGGAACTTGCAGTAATCCGAACGTGACGCATTGCCCGGTGAGCGTAAAAAATTATCGTAGCCGTAAAATATAAATTAAATCAATCTTAACTGAGCTCGTTGCCTAATAATTCTAAATTCGGTCGGAGTGTTTTTTTTATTTTTGACTAAGCCAGAACGTTACTTTTACTTGTTACTTCTTGAAAAATGAGAATTTCTATCCATGCACACTACAAAGAGATCCGAATCTTTTGAAGTTATTAAAAAAACGGTAACTTTCTTAAGGAGGGTGGCTAGGGACGATACAATGTTGCCATGCTAAACCATGTAAAATACGTTAAAAATTTCAAAATGATAAGAATTTCATAAAATTTGGTGAATATATTCTTTAGAGTTAAATTTGACAATAAAAATTTTTTAAGATTTTTCTTCTGTACAGTTATCGAGTAATTGATCACTAAAGTTCACGTGATTGATAAGAAATTCGATCAATTTCTTATCAATTTGACGAACGTAGCCACCCTCCTTAAGTATCGAGTAATTTTTTCTTTCCCCCCAAAAAACTGATGGAAACGATGAATTTAAAAAAAATTGAAGGTGAATTATTTTTCACAGAATTGCTCCAATAATGGCTGTCAATGTAAAAAAGGATATTTGAGAAATGAGGAAACTGATACTTGCGTTCCTACCTGGATGTGCCCGAGAACAAGTCGATTGAAAAGAAGCAGAAAAGAGAAAAAATGCAAGCGAGGAGAAATTATGGGTGCATGTGGAACAAAGTGTGAGGGCACATGTGAGAGTCCTCGCCAACCAGAAATATGCCAAAGAATTGTGAGTACTGGAGAAAACATAGCAGCAGAAAAAGTTTCAATAAATTTGTCAATATGAAAATTCAAAAAAAATTCAAATTTTATATCAAATCTAGGAAAAATCGAGCTCACTCCTCATTCTTATCACAAAGTAAGATGTTCAATGAAGCTTATTCTTCTTACAGAGATGTAGTGACCGGAGTTGCAGATGCGACCTTGCATCCGGGTTTGTTAGGAACAAGGAGACCAGGAAATGTGTCCATACCTCAAAATGTCCCCGACAGCAGGATTATTCCTGAGTAGAAACTTACAAAAATAATCGTTTTTGTCACAGTCAATTATTGGCTACTCGAATTTATATGTGGAACTCTTCTCGCGCATATGCGTTGACAACTTCCATCTGTCCATTAGCCTAGGGCCCGCTGACGAATAAATAACACTGAAAATGATTTTGTAAATTGTCAAAACAGTTTTTTGCCTTATTTTCTTTACAAGCATATAAACGTGTGTCCGCGCGACATGAAAATTATCATCGCGTGCATGATAACGACGCAAAAATGTCACCACTGAATTTGCATTCGATTATTATTCTGATATTCCGAAGATAATTTTTAACGTGTATACACAGCTTCGACCGGGAAGCGGAACTCGCGGTAAAATGAAACGGAGATTTGGATAAAAGGGAGCCTGCTGGTAACAAAGATGCTTCAGTCCTGCTGTACACGCTATCGCGGCTCCGAATGGCTCGCTTCACAATCGTTTTTCTTGCTCTCGTTGTCGCCTCGTATGCACGTGAGTAAAACATTAAATGGAATTACAATGACATTGGAGTAACGCGATGATTCGAATAATCTTTAACCCAATATTGCCCTTGCAGAATCTTACGATGGTATTTGTGACTGTAATGAAGAATTAAATTTGTGTGGACGTATATGCGAACCGACCTGCAGGACGCGTAAACCTAATCCCTTGTTGTGCCCTAGACTCGTAAGCGCGTTTTTATTGTCTGTTCACTCATTTAATAATAATATTATTAAGTTTCCAAAACATTCGTGTTTGCATATTTCTAGCAATGTACCAATTCCACCAAGGCTTGTCGGTGTAAAAAAGGATACTACAGAGACTCTTTAACAAAACTTTGTGTTCTTCCCGTGCAATGTCCAGGTAAGCGAAATTAAACGGTGGATTATTTAAATTGGATAATGACTTTGAAAAATTGAAACGATTTTATAAAAATATTTTCAAACTTCACGAGTCTCTTCTTCTGTAAAATATTTTTTTGACACTTTTAATTTCCTTTATCGTCCAACGTCAAAAATGATCTCGATTTTTCAGTTACTACGACGACTACGACTCCGAGTCCCTGCGGCGTGAACGAACAACTCGGTAACTGTGGACGCATGTGCGAAAAAACCTGCTCAAACTCCAGCTTAGCGCAATGTGCAGCGACCGTAAGTGCAATTAACTGTACTCACTAATACCAATTCGACTGAGTTTTGATCGCAACACATTGCATTACCATTTTTTCATTTCAATCGTCCTCAGATACTGTCGACTAACGAAAAAATTCTAAAAATAAATTACAAAAATAAAAAACAACTACTTTTTTACGATCGCAGAGCTGCGCCGGCTCTGGCTGCCAGTGTGAAAACGGATATGTGAGAAACGAGGCAACCGATCAGTGCGTCAAGCCTTCGAAATGTCCGGAAAAATGTGCTGAAGGCGAGATTCGAGCTGCCTGTGGAAAAACATGCGAGGGCACATGTCAAAAACCTCGCACCCCAGAAATCTGTTCTCGAATCGTGAGTAATCATTTCGGATTATAAAGCGAGTACTTCAGAGTCAGTAATTCAGATGAAACGAATATGAGCGCGAAACAATCTTCTGTCCAACATGATCGCAACTATTTAATGACCAAACATATTCATTGATTTCCACAGAGATGCAGTAATCTCGATTGTAGATGTGATCTTTCATCTGGATACGTTCGCAACGCAACTACGAACGAATGCGTTCAGATTGGTCAATGTCGTAAGTGAATCGTCAGAATGAAAAATGTATTTTTCATTACTGAGCAATTATTCTCAACGCCTGGAGTATAAGTCGTCGGTCAACCCCCCTGCCGAGTTCAAAGAACATTTTTCAAGATAATTGTGGGACAAAATTTGAATCGCGGGTGCTCACTGTTATTCTTATAAACAGCAACGGGAGCTTTCAATAAACACGACAGATCAAAAAGAATGTCGGACGTATCCAATTACGATTTACACAAAAGCGGGGGCTCACTTATTTTTACGTTTTCATGACGATAGTCCACACACCAACATGTTTTTTCCCAAGCCCATAATCTTACGTCATTAATTGCAAAATACGCTCGTATCTCCCAGGGAATTCCCTGTGTTCATGTACGTACATATTGTGAGTGTAAAAATAAACGAGGAAACTGACTAGTCCCGAGGCGAGGACAACACATTTTCTACAGCACATTTTGTTTCGAAACGTATTCGCAGAAAATTTTAAACGACGTCCGTGAATTTTATCACGAACATGAGAAACACACGACACGCGAATGCCGTTGAAGAAAATGATCGGATAATTATCATAATCGATTCACTGTCAACCGGTTGGCAACGAAAACCGTCTGTCGTCACAAACGACAGAGATTTTTTTTTATTCATTATTTCGTCAATCAGTCAATAGTTTTTAATCATAATCCTAATACGTATGAAATTCAACGAGTTGTTTTGTACTGATTCTCTTATGAAGTTAATGAATCGCGAAACATCTGCGATGCATTTTTCAATATTTAATACGTTTTCCAGAAACCAAAGAACCAGTTTGTCCTGCGAACAGTGCACCAAAACAATGCGGAAGATTCTGCGAACCAACTTGTAGGAACCCCCAGAAGCGTGCTTGCAAGGTCGACGCATCGGTAAACAAATTTATTTCATATTTGATTTTGTTCCCCAAGTGAATTTGAATTTCTTACTCGCATGTATTCGTATTTCAGAAATGCACGGTTGACTGCAGGTGTTTGGACGGATTTGTAAGGAACGAGAAAACGCGAGAGTGTGTCAGACCGTCGACTTGCTGCGAGTACGATGAATTGAAACCGGAGGAAAAATATTAGGAAAATTAACCCGAACGAGCTTCTGACAAAAATTCCAGCTCTGAATCGAAAACATTCATAGGTGTACATTACAATGATAGAGCTCAGTGCAGAAGCACTGAAAGGACGAATGTTAAATATGAATTGACAAAAGTTGTATTTCAAAAACCAAAGATTCTTGTTATTGTAATCGATCAAAAGACGATTCGATACAAGATTTTTCGTTCCACAATAAATAAAAATTTGCCAGAAAATCATTTGAAATCGCGACGATAGAATATTGCCATACTAAACCACGTTAAAAATATTAAGAATTTCAAAATTATAAGAATTTCATAAAATTTGGTAAATGTATTCTTTAAAAATATATAAGACGATATAAATTTTTTTAGATTTTTCTACCACATAGTCTCGAGTAATTGTTCACGTGTATAAGCATAGAGTTTACATATGTAGAATTATACATCTCGTGCATGAGAACTTCGATTTAACCCTCAATTATTCAATAACCATGTGGTAAAAAAACTTGAAAAAAATTGTATTTGTATGCTTGATGCCAAAGAATGTTATCACCAAATTTGATCAAATTCTGATTATTTTGAATTCGTGATCCACCCTCGTCAACGCATGATTTGGTCCAAACTGACTGCAGTTATTCTAGTTCGCCTTAAAAATTATTCTTCAACAATGTTTGAGCGCAGAAATGAGTATGATGCAGCATAATAGCTACTTAAGATTATTGGCCTTTAAAAGAATCAAAAAGATAAAACTCACGTCTGACTGCACGTCAAACATTGAATCTTTCCATTTGAATCGCTTCCACAAACATTGTGGGATTATCGTACTCTTCATTAATGAATAAGCGAATAAAAATTCGGCAGCATTGAAAAAAGGCCTTGGCACTCAATTAAGGCTATCAAGATGAACGCAAAATGTTACCACGATATCAATACGAATTGTCATTACTGTTGAGCGTGGCAAAATTACATTAAAGTCTCATTATGAATTGCACAATTTTCTTGCCTCTTGTGAGTCTCGCGTTTATTTTCAGTGGTAAGTTATTACATCAAATGTTCACTTTTTAAAAATAAAACAAGTAATGGAAAAAGCCTTTTACTTTAAACATCATAAATACATTTAACTTCACAATAAAGCAATTTGGAGGGAAGATAAACTTCAAAAAGAGAGGTTTCAAAAATAGAAGAATATTTCAATATTCCGTTCGGTCTACCAAAAAAAGTTCAAATTTTTCCACTTAAAAATATTCACATTTTCATCATCTGTCATTTCAATTAATGAGATTTTAACCCTTCGTTACTCAAACTTAATCAATGCGGATGAAGTGAATGATAGACTGAGACCTTGCGGCTACCATGAGATTCGGGATTATTGTGGAACATTATGCGAAGACAGATGCAATGCAGTTCGCCCTGAGTATTGAAACTCACAAGTGGTTAGTATCCCCCACTCCTATTTTTATAAATATAAAACTTTGACACATTTATATGTGTCAAAGTTTTTGGAGCTCAAGAATTTGATCACTTTTGATTTCGAATTTGGCTTATTGTCAACGCACATTTTGATAAATTGTAATTAAAGAATTGAGAAAAAAAAATTTTGAATTATTGTTTTCCATTGATATATTCAGCAACGATCAATGCGAGTGGAATACGCGACAAACTGAAGCCTTGCGGCCTCTACGAAGTAAGAGATCCTTGTGGGCCGTTATGCGAAGATAGATGCAACGCAGTTCGGCCTGAAACTTGTAGTGTACTGGTTGGTTATTTTTTACTTTTTCTTTCCACATTCAGATTATAGAAAGCGATTTAGAATAGTTATTTTTTGCCATTAGTATAATTTATTAATTGTGAAATGTTTTTAGACTTTTTAAATTTGACTGCGGATTCTTGACATCTATGAAAATTTCTCTATTGATATGATTTTGAAATAATTTACAAAATTCACATCCCAAAGTTGAGAATTTTCAAAAAAAATATTTGATCAGTCTAAGAAATTTAACTGGAAATCAGGAAAGAGTTTCATTGCCGTCCAAAAATGGGAATAACACATCACTATAAACGTACCATACTTCTTATGAATGTGCTTCATTTGTCATCAACAGTAATGCAGTTACAGCGGGTGTCGTTGCAAGGACGGATTTGCTAGGAATCCCTACACGAATCAATGCATTGAACGTGGACAGTGCCCCTTTGATGGATGTGCTCGTGGCGAGATCGCGGGTGCTTGCGGAAAAACCTGTGAAGGAACATGCTCAAATCCAACTGAGCCGACCAAATGTCAAACAATGGTTGGTCAAACTTTGCAATCGTAAAAAAGAAAAGTGGATCTCTCTTTATCCTCAAGAAGAATTATCCCGCATATCTGTTTTTGCAGCTCTGCTCAAAAATGGGAATGTCGTTGTGACCTGCAGGGAGGATTTGTGAGGAACCAGCGTACCGGACAATGTGTGCGAATGGGTGAATCCTGTAACATGGAATAAAGATGATTTTTAATTATTCTCGACAGCCACAGTGAAAAAATTGCTGACTCGATCGACCAATTGATCTTGGACTCCTCATCTTTTTAAGTGACTAAAAAAAATGAAATATTAAAAAATTTATTTATTACCGTTTAACCAACCATAATGGAATATGGAAGAATAAAATTTGAAAAAATATTATATTAGTCGTTAAGGAGGAACTAATTTATTCATCAACAAAAGTAATTTATCATTTGACATGAATTTAAAAACTTCGAAAAAATAATGCGTATGTTTCCACAAGACTCTAGTGGACATCTACGAATACGAGAAATGACACTTCTTACATTAATAAATTAACTGAATAATGAGTGGTGTTTTGGAAAATATTTATGAATTGATACTTTTCAAAATATTATATGAAATTCTGAATCTTAGTCGATACAGTAACGGAGGATGTTAGGGTTTTAAGGGGATATTGGGCCAGTAATGGGGGCTCGCACGATCGCGATGTCTATCAATGGTTGCTTGCAAAGCAGCTTCCATTGCCATTATCCTAGGACTTGCACTACCGTACAATAACTGAGCGTCTTTTGTTTTGGCTTGTATACGAGCTTCGCTCGTGACGAACGGTGCATCGTCTTTTGTATCTGTAGACGGACTTTCAGTTTCCGTCTTTCGTAAACGTTTCAACTCCATTTTATGACGAATACTTTGCTCCAGGAAATCGAGCATGTCTTTATCGACGTGAAACTCAAAATTTTCGTTGTTTTCATCTTCGTTATCTTCTTCCTCTTCTTTTTCTGCTTCTTCTCCAGTTTCAGGCCAGTTTATAGTTTCTTTGGATTGACTTTTATTACTGGTCCCATGAGACACTATCCGTCGCCCTATGTGATTAGCTTGGCTGCGAACCTTCTGGCGAAGTATATCGTTCTCATGTTCTAACGCGTAACAGCGAGATTTCCACCAAGCCACGCTGTGTCTGAAAATATGTATAAACATCATACTGATGCAAAAACCAATTTCATTTATCAGTGCCTATTTGCATGTTTTTTAGGTATTAATAAAATGAAAACCCCATTAGACATGTTCACGATTGTTGAGTTGTCGAAAATTACGCTCTAAACTCTTTCATCTATTGATTTTTCAATTTTCTAGGCATATTTTTGTTTACTGATGGAACATATTTGTTGCAATAATATGAAACGATAATGAAACATTCTTGAACGTATTAAATGCACAAGTAGTTTCGGACTGGACCAGGCTCATACTTGGATAATGAAGATTCAGAATGTATAATAAATGAGAAGCAACATTTTTTACAAGAGTGAATATAGTGTTTTTAAAGAGAGAAGAACACCCGTCCGTTCGTACAATCAGGTGCTTATGAATTTTAGGTTACTTGGGTCGTTTCGTATAAAATTGAAACCTCAATTTTTGCATACCTTTGTTGCCAATCTTGAGCAACTTTATAATTTTCCCAAAAGGTGTGTGCGCCTATCGAATATGATTGAGACTCTTCACTCGTCATATTTGTTGATATATTGTGAGAAAATTTTCGTCGTCCTGTTCCTTTAACCTCCAATTTCCGTCGAACCCGACGTTGCTTGTTTTTCAAATATCTCTTTCTCTTACGGGTCTTATTCTTTTTAGTACCTGCGAGTTCCATAATTAGTCGAGATAATTATGTTATTAAATCCATTATGTGACAGTAATCACAAATATGGATTCAGTTCCCAAAGATAAACAACTTGTGATGTACGATGTCAACAAAAAAATGTCCAATAAAAAAGGAACTGAAGTCCTGTGTCTAGTTTAGTGTTAGTGACGGCAATGCAACGAACGTCTGAATTCGTTGACGTTGACCGTAGTCATACACAATATTATGATGAGGACGCTGACATAGATCCGAAAAAAAACAGTGTTAGGTAGAATCGATAGAATTGACAAAAATCTAAAAATTCAAAAAACAGTCGTCATTTAAAGCTGCAACAGAGAGCATCGTGCTGTCCAATGTCGAAAAGATCATTTTTAAATGGCAAAATCGAGCGTATATGTAGAGATGGTAGAGATTGTATTTTCATATACCAACTTTTTCTTTCAAAACAATGACCAATTGATCTATATCGATACGGGAAAAAATAGTGACTGGGAAGAAAGACTGCATCACTCTCGAATATATGAAATTTACTTGCCACAATGAACCTGAAAAGGATCTAAAAAAGCAAGCACTTTCTCTCGTAACAAACAGATTCGATATTCCAATGGTGTATCTAGAAAAAACATTAATTGTGATCAAAAATGAAAACCAGGTATTTAAAAAAACACTCAATTGTTACAATATTCATTCTGTACAGTGAAATACATATTTTTATTAGAAATATATAACATTATAGTGACACTTTATACAAATCTAGAAAAAACACTAGACAGAAATGATAACAATTATAATTCAACGTTTACATAATCTCTTCTTCAGCATCTTTTAAGGCGTACATTTGCGTGTTGTTGTTTTTTTTAATCAAGAAATTTTTATCTCAATTCAACGAGACTTTGTGATAGGAAATTGGCTCAGTCATCGTTTTAAAATTGACTTGACAAAAGTTTATACACACGAATATACAGGGTATCCAACAAACACAGACCCGAAATATAATGTTGAGTTTAAAACTGAATTCTGAACCGAACAGTCAAACGATGTAATTCATTAGTTTCTCCCCTGAGAAGTTGCCGGTCGAAATACCTTTGGAAACTTGAAGTTGTAAATAATTTTACATAAAATGTTGCCATTCAACTTTTAACAATGTGATTGCAAAGTCTTCACGCAAAATTCACGGTACTTTCAATACATCATCGTCTAAGAACATGAAACGTTTAGTGTTAAAATACACCGTAAAGATTTCAATAAATCAAATGGCTTAAAACTGTTGTTTTTTTTTCGGAAACGGCACAAGCGATCACGCAAGAAAATGTTTGATTTATCCACTCGAAATAGCGATATTACCCGATAATGAAACTCACAAAACTAAAGAAATGATAAAAAATTATTTTTTTTTACAAACCTACGCGACCAGTTCCAACATAAATTGGCAATCCGTTATTGCAGACACGCCATTGTATTTAACTTTTTCCTTTCAAGCGCATCATACCAATGTTTTCACAATGAACAAAAAAATTATCAATTCATTCTAGACCAAATTAAACTACGTTTAAAAAAAATACGCTGGAATTAAAAAAAAAAACTACTAACATTTCTCGAGTGAATGAACAAATTGTTATTTGTTCTAAAAGCAATAAAGGATGCAATGTTTTCTGATACGAAGATGTTTCTCCCCACAGAAAGTCGTAAATTAAAGAGTGACGACAGGTGTTATTTCGTTGCGCTCGCTGCATGGTAAAATAACGTCCATAATCGAACTTTATAATTCTCAACCATTCAGAAGAATCTAGGGAATCCATTTATATTTTTTTTCAATTGGAGTCCGGCCCCGATTTAAAAAATTACTTTTGTAGACACTGCTCGTAGAATATCCTGTATATACATATATGGTCGTATGTACGTTTTTTCTCGTTATGAAATATCAATAGATATTGAGTATATTTTTTGTATTTATCCCATGTCACATTCGGACTGTGTTATAAATGAGAGATAGGAATTTTTCAAAAGAATTCGAAGATTTCGCGCGTGAGTAATTCGGTCGATGATCTCGAATTCACATATAAGATACGTTCAAGCCACGTTCGTAGGAGACTTCGTTGTTACCAAATTTAATATTATCACTTCCATTGCTGCTTTTACGTGATAATTTATCGGTATCGTTGTATTGTCTCGTGTTCGATGTAGCACTCGCCTCGTCCTCCGGATCGCTACTGGACGGTGAAACGTTCAACGGTTCTAGCCCTAATATTACACGCACGTTATCCGGCAAATCCTGTGCCACTGCCATCAATTGGTGGTAAATACCCTCCGCTTTTGATAATGCCCACGGGAGTTCGATGTGAAGTGATAAATCATTTATATGCTGAAAATGTAAATAACCAAAGTTTAAAATTTCACGAACACTTTGATCAATGCGATATTATTACTATATATTGTTGAATTTTGAAATACCATTAAAAATGTAGCAAGGGTTCGTATCGATAAAAATTTAAGCAATTCAGGATTACTAAAAAAAATTATTCAAAAGTGGCTGAAGAAAAGGAATGAAAATGGCAGTTGAAATCATACATTATACATGACTGAAAACGTGCACAATGTTTTCGGTTTGAAACAAAAGTAAACACCCATGACACGGGCTCTTTAAATAACATTCTCCCTCAAAAAAGATTAAAACAGTATCAAAGAGGTACAACTTTTGGCAAAACTCCACAGATATAAAAATGAAATCAAATATAAATATTTGAATAAATCTGTGATGTACGATAGAAGATTGTGTACAGGATGACCAAGAAAAATCTCGAGACACGTGTTCTACTGATTTACTAGATAATTGTTTTTTTTTCAACATTTCCAGGCGAATTGGTTTCTTAATAATATGAATGATCGTTAGCTGTCAATATGAATTTGGGTCACTAATATAGGCACCGTTGAAGAGGAGCTACAAAATGAAGGTACGAACGTTGGTAATAATGAACTTTTCGAGTAATTTAGCGTCCAAATGAACGAGAATAACAGTTAATTGAGAAATGGAGAGAGAAAAACGTAATAGGTAGATTTGCTTTCAATTCCAACGATTGAGTGCTTCAATAGGTGTCCGAACATACCTTTAGTATTTCGGTGAATCCATAACGATTTTCCATCAACATGCTTTTTTCAGTGTCGAGTATCGCCGCGCATAATAACAAATGAAAGTTTTTGCAAGGCAAATCAGTCCACAATATCTCCCATAGTTTCATAATGTCAACCGCGCTGAATTCACGTTTGAATAATACGAGAAGCCATCGAAAGCAGAAGAACATATTTCCCGATTCGTTCTTACTCAAATACTGTGCCAACTGAGGATCCGTAACGTTGAGCAGTGTGTACAACTGACACAGTTGTGCCTTCATACCAGCTTGATCCATTTCGAAATTGGTGCTCTGGAAAATATTGTACACTTTAGCGTAAATATGCAGGCAGCACTTTTAATAGACACTCGACATGCACGAGGGACAGTATTGAAATTTGATCGCTTACCACCTTGTCCATAAAACCGACGAAGCTCCAAAAAGCATCGACCTCGCTGTCCATCAGGCACAAAATGGGACTCAGTAAATCACTCATACCTTGTACGTATCCTAAGTCGAAGTTGTACATCACATACGTCATAAGAATATCGTACAACTGGGCAAGATGTGGGTTGTTGTCGCCTGCATAATACGGATGCGTTCTGTCGGTTCGATTGACATCTTTTTCTGAAAATTTTGCAATTAAATAAGTATAAAAAATAATATTGAATAATAAACATGTTTCTATTCAGGCACAACTGGATTATGTTTCTCACCAATTAAACTTTTTCTGTCTCTGTAATCGGAAAAACGATTTTCTTGTGCCGGCGTTATCGATCTCCATTGGAGCTTCATTTTAAAATACTCGTCGGTCTTTTCTTTCCTGAGTTCAATACGTTCCGCGTTCGTCGAATTCCACGGATAATAATTTAATAAAAATTTCCAAACTTCGTAGCGCAGAGGTGGCGATATTCCCTAAATGAGAAAATACAGAATAAAAAAACTTGGCTCTGTATACGAGTTTTGATTTTTCTAACGTTTGAATAGTCAACATTGTACAGTTTACCGACCCCTCGAAAAATGATTTCTCTCACAGCTCTCGAGTTGACGATCCTACCCTCAGCGTCTTTGCATCTATCCCACTGTTCTTGAGTCAAGGGCGCACCTGTTCAAGATTCATCATCAGAATAGGTACAATTCTAGTTCTTTTAATGCATTGATTTTTTTTTTTCAAATTTTACCACGAGGGCACGGCGGCCTGGGAGGTAAAACCGGACCCGACTGACCAATGACCTCGTACTCATCACCCGATCCACTCGTTGCAAGCGGTTGAGAATTCTCTATCGTCAACGAACGATTGAGGAGGTCTGCAACGGCCTCCTCTACTGGTTGTCTCACTGGTTCTTTGTAAACTGCAATAGCCAATAAAACTTGTAACTTAATAATATATCAAGATATAAATCACAATGTACATAAATCTGCAAAAATATTTCATCGCAGACAGACCGCCAGCCACTTTTACAAATTCAATTGACAAAAAAGCAATACTCTTGACTTTTTGTACGTTGAAAATTAGAAATGATGGATACATCAATAATTGATCGGTAGTTCACTAATTGTTTGTCACTTGAGATAAAATATTTGAAAAATTTGGGTTTTTCACTTACGCCAAATGTCGGCGAGTTTACTGAAAGCCTCAAGAGTTGTTTCGTAAGGCCGATTGTGTAAATCTTTAACAAATTTCCAGACATAATCCGAGGTGTTTTCTGGAAACAAGTCCAACTCTGCGAAAGATTTGTTCAATACCGAGCTTACTTCGTCAATAATGAGGTAGAGATTTTTGTCTGTTCTAGATTTGACAAATTTGACAAAGCCTTTTAAAGAATTTATGAAACTTTCGGCATTTGAGAGTTGAAAAAAAGCGACATAGGTTGTTCCGTCGCGTTGCATAAATATTAATTGTTGCCCGCCATGATTAATTCTCACAGACTTGAGTTCGAACAACATTATTCTGACGGATCTCGTACGCCCCAGAGAATCTGGACCATCCGATGAAGAGGATGTGCGCGTTCTCCTCGTATGGGAATCGACCAATGACCATTCCGGATCTTGATCTTGACTTTCTGACACCACAGAAACTTCTATTGGCTTCCATTCTATACACTTTCCAAAGCTCTGCAATTCGTAACATTTCACAGTTCAAATATATTCTCCATTGCAATAATAAATCAATTATATAAGCAATAAAACAGGATATGTAGAACATTAAACACATCGTTTTAATGCCCTATAACAAATTTTACAAAGATTTTTTATGGAGCTTTTTAAAAAAAAACTATCTGTCGATTGTCCAATCGATAAAAAACGAAACTTTACTGTAAGAAGATGGTAGAACAACCTTATCAATTACTTCTTAACCCTCAAATAAATCTATCGTGACTATTTGCATACTGAAATATTTCAAATTACCAATAATTCAACTGTCAAGTATTTTTAGCATAATTATCAGCTAAGGTCTTTACTATTGAGATATATACCATGCAGTGATTTGTGAATAGAAAACTATACCCTCAACATCATAATAAAATTTCAAGAAAAATGAATAATCACTTAGAATTTAACTCATAAAGCATATAAGAGGATGACACTGAAGTTTCCAACATTGGAGTCCAATGAAACAATATAAAAAAACTCTCCAATAATTCCAGTAATTCTCCAATTTTGTTCACTGCCGAATTTGCAATTTGTAGTTTTTCAACCTACACCAATGCTTCGTGAAATGAAAAATTGGTGAATTACAAATGTTTTTTTCGTTTATTTTGTTGTACTCCAATGCTGCAAACTTCAATGTCGTATAAAAGAAACCTTTGAGTTTTTTGACATCGCATTTTATAAGCTAAAAAAATTGCACAACACTGTCCTATAGCTTCCTGATTCGAGTTCTCCCATTTAATTTTCTCATGAGTATAATTCTAGGTTATTTAGTGTACAGCAGAAAATATGCCAATGCCAAATTCTTACATATTCCACAATATTTAGTGATCCTAAGCTGTGCACTTCGTCCTCTCTGGTATTTGCTCCCCTTAGAACCACTCCTGTGTGGATGCAAAGATCCTAGAAAAAAAGTAAATGATACATTATTGAAGTAAACATCAAATAATATTACTGCATTCGTGTAATTTGGTGAAACAGGTGGGTTTTAAGAAATAATTATTTTAAACATGAAATGGCATATTACAATTCGTACTTTGCCTTGTTCGATGGGTTCGAACATTGTGTAATATTTCCAAGAACGATTGTCTCTCTCTTGCTCTCTCACTTTAAACTTATACTATTCTAACACATTTTGATACTTCACATAACGTCCTACAGGAAAAAAATAAATAATGATAAGTCTTTTGTAAATCACCGGTAAAGGGAAATTTTATCGTAATCAAACGCGTATATTTTCAATGATTCTCAATTCTACACGCCCTTGAGTGTATACGCACTGTACTGTACTCAATTGTGACGCAGAGACGTTTCACATGCGCATGTGATAACACCAAAAGACACCACGCCACATACAGTGCTGGTGCATGCCTATTCAGAGTACTCAGACGATATTCAGACCGCTCGCGATTACCAAGCACATCCGAAATTAAACTCTCTTTTAACTCGATCCTGGTCGATTACATTTTTTCAACACTGCGCATCAAAAATCGATCGATGCTATTTTTTTCAGATAACGATATAGAATAAATTATAGGTACATTGACACTATTTGACATCTATGAGTTATAGTTCTGCATATGCCATAGAAACAATCAAGAGCAATACATAACAAAACAAACACCAGTACAAAACTTTTGGTACTCCCAATTGTGGCCAGAGTCCGAAACCTGACACTTCATTCCCATATATCAAAATGCGTGCTAGCTCGGCAAAATCGTTGACCGTTTCCACGCAGGAATCAAATGAAGGCATGTCGGTAATCTGAGAAATTTTCATCATTTTTTACGATACAATATTATGGAGCAGAGGGTTTTTTAAAACACGTTGAGTAGTTAGCATATGTTTTACGAAAAAAAAAATTGTATTAGTAAAATCATCAGTCATCGTTGTTTACTTCGGCATTGTTATTAAACATATAAGCATGCATGTTTGTAGTACAGTTATCGACTGCGAAACTCGAATATATCATATATATCTGGAAATCTTACCAGCTAGGTCGAATATTCTTTTTCATGCAGTGCGAATGTGACTGAATGTGACGTCATTTGAGATTCGAGATCACAGTCTACATGAGATATTCTTTATCCGTATATTGTTTTTCAGTATCCCATTGCTTTTTATCAATTTGGAAAAAAATCGTCGAATGGGATCAGAGTAATATTAAAGCTGTGTGACAAACCCGTCATGGATATTTCGTTGTTTCATGATGACAAGTAACAGCTGACAGTCCATGATAAACAATAACAGTCAACATAAAGTAAAATACCATTTTTACACCAATAATACGATAAAAATGTATGTAAACCGTGTAAATAATTCACTCATAAGAAACCAAGTATTAAATGAAATATCGCAATAATTGGCTGTGTATTCTAATCTAGCATTTCTACCAGTTGCGAAACATAATAATAAAAAATGGAGCAGACAATGCATGAAACAAATGAGGACACTCGAAGCAGTAATACACTGATGGACAGTGCAGAGATAGATGGAAATTTACGTTGCGAATCCCCAAAACGAGGAACAACATTGTCAACTAGCACAAGCAGTTTCGAGGCTCTGGATCCTCATGACCCAAATCTCAGTCGTCTAGCGAATACAATGTTCCAAAAAACGGGTGAATATCTTCAAGAGGAGTTGACAGCCACTCACGCAGATTATCGTTTATTGGAGAGGCTCAACAAAGAAGCTATATCCAAATATGCCGAATTGAAAACTATTTCGGCTAACGTAACACAATCTCTGGATGCCCTGAATCTTAAGTACAAAAAATTACAGCCTGTTCTGGATAATATTAATCAAATAGACGATAGCGTTACAAAACTTGAACAGGCGGCTTACAAATTAGCTGCTTACTCCAAACGATTGGAAGCAAAGTTCAAAGAAATGGAAAAAGAGAATAGAAATAAGTGAATTTACAGGTAGAACAGTGGATAATATATATGAGTGAAAAGAATTTCTGTGCGCACTGTACAGGCCAATCAAGATTAAATTTTTTGGTAAACTCTTATGTGTATATGAACATAAATGTTTTATCCTCATCAACAAATGAATAACAGTGAATCTAACATGAAAATTACCTGAAAACACAAACTTGACAAAAAAACTTGAACTGATAAACTCTTGAACCAATTCGTTTAGCAATTTCAACTATTCCTTCACAGAAAAGATTGTGAAATAAATTACATCGAATATATAAACAAGTAATTTGTTATCAAAGAAAATACACTGACATGTTCCAGAAAACATTCACTTTTTAAATTTTTCTCTGAAGTTTTAACTTCAAATAATCTGCAAGATGAATAACGAACAATATCTTCAGTCGTGCAGTATGGAAATTTTTGACCTCTTGTGTATGTGTATACAAAAAAGTAGAGATACAAATAAAATTTTGTTCAAACGACTGATATTACTCAGGCCGTTTTTGGGCATGAATCACTCATCCGGCTGCATAAAATTGTTACTGTATTATCCCAATTGTATGTACCCGTGTGCCTGATCACTGATCTTTTGCCGACGAGATCCTGCTGAAAAGAGTTTTTGCGGCAATGAAGATACAAATTATATATGAATACTTGAATAATTATATATACCTGTGAAAGAGATGAGAATTCTACCATTGATTGTAAATAATAAATCAAAGAGAATAAAAGACGAACGATATATATCAATGCTTTTTTAGTGTCCATTATTTTTCTCACGGGTCTTTTATTATTAAATCTTCCAAACTCGTCAAATGACAAATATTATATTTAAAACATATTGGTTTGTACAAGGAACAGAGTTTACATATTTCCGTAAAGGGTACATTGAATATGTTGCGAATTTAGTCATTTCTATGTTTGCTATTAAATTAGCACGAGAAACTTGAAATGGTCAATAGAATTTCATTTGGGCGTGTTATTTTGCTTTTGCTTATAGAGAAAAGTATTATTAGCAGAATGTAATTTAATGGCTATATGTGGGTGCACTTTCGGGACAAAGATCTCCGATTGCAGCGGGATGTATCACAACGATGAACCTGAAAAACTCGTTTGAGAACATAATATGTCGTTTCATCCTGAGTTTATTCACTTTTTGTAGTCAATGAATTCATTTAGGTATTTCATTTTTCCCTAACAATCCAAGAAATTGCCGGCCATCAACAATTCCAGAGCAATTTCAGGAGCTATCGGAAACTCTGGTATTTCAGTACTGCTGTTCGTGTAACGCACTTTGTATGTAAAGTACATGCACACTTTCTGAAGCACATGGGAACTGTAACAGATTTTATAAAATTTCAATGAAACAACTATCTTCGGAATTTTATAAACAAAAATGAGCTTGCAGATGAAAAAGTTGATCAAATGATTCAATCTGCATAACAGATGATGAATAAAAGATAAACGTTACTCACGGTATTTCCCGAAAGTTTACTTCATTCGCTTCATTTTCAGCGAATTGGCCAGGACCACTGAGCATAGCTTTAATGGTTCCGCTTGTGAGAGCATGCTCTCTCTTCACTATGAATTCATGGCCATCGCTGCTCACCAGTTTTACATACATTGCATCAGGACCCTCGCATCCTCCATAAACTGGACTAGACTCTTGCTGCAATGGAATGACACAAAGAAATTCAGACTTCAAAGCCAACGTCATTTGGTATTATTAAAATTAAATATGTTGAAGTTTAAAAATGTAAAAATTAAAATTGACTGTGTTCAAGCTCAGCTGTTTGAATGTTATATTATTTTTTCTACCAATGTTGCTGTATTTCTTGTAATGAATCGAACGAATTGTTGAATCTATATTTGAGAAGCATTTAAGTTAATTTGTAAAGGTAAATGAAATTTGACGTTTAAAGTTTTAAGTCATTCAGCCATCTGACATGAATGCATTTTAACGTCAGTATCCAAATAGATGGACTAGAAGAAAATCTATTGGATCAATAATGCTGACCCGCAACTTTTTCTTGGTAACTAAAAAGTGATTAAGTCATTATAAACAAGTTTCTCCCTTTAATTTCCAACGGAAATAATTGACAATACAATGTACACCTTGAAGAATATCAGCACCAGGTTTCAAAAAATTTCATATTTCAACTTAGATGAAAAACATTTTGTAGTATTAAAATATTGTTATAGGTTTAATATAATTCAAATATCTAGGAAAGAGAATAAGAAATTAGATATCAGAGTGCCTTCTGTATTGCATTATACCAATGTAAATTCAACTTTATCTAGACCTTCGTATACCAATAACTTTTCTCGCTGTTGTGTTATTGAAAAAATTTAGTGGTAATTTCCTGTAAACATCTTTTTAATCATCTGAATATGAGTGGAGGACATGAAATTGGAGAAATTTTACTCCCCAAGTTGTTTGTTATGGCAGATCAAAATATATATTCTATACCAATCGAATACTTTCGTTGCTCACTGTATATTCGTTGAGAGCATATATTCGCTCAAAATTCACTTGATTCTCATGATTTTCCGTGTCGGATAAAAATACCTGATCAACCAAGTTTTTAAATAATACAGAAATAAAATAAAAATAAAACGATCGTCGTGGAACCATGAAGATAGATACCGCATGCACGTCAACAGTAGACTTTCCATCCTCTTCTTCGTTTTCTCCTTTGTTATCATTGGGCTTTCAATACCAGACAAAATTTTGAGCATTAATTATCTAGCATCAAGATTGCAAATCTGGGTGCAGTTTATTTGAAAACGTGCAAATTAACTTCGAAACGACACTTTGTTTCAGATTTTCGATAGTAAGTCATGCAAGAGAATACAGGTCACCGAATTATTCATTCCGGAGTGTTATTACAGTATAAAAATCTGTATACTTAAATTTTATGCTTGTGCAGTCCATACCTTTTCAGCGTGCATATTTACGTCACTCGACATCGTTATTTCGCTCTTCTTTCAGCACAAAATTCTGCAAAATCGGAAATGAGTCAGATGAATTCCTGTAAAAAAAATTTCAAACTGTTTTTGATCTGTCGCAAACAACGATCTACCATTCACGTAAAAATGCAAACAATGACTGCACCGAAATATAGACTCACGGAATAATCGCAATTTTCCTTTTATGCTTTTTTATGAGGGCGATAAATGTTTTATTAAAACATGTGTCAGATAGACTGCAGGGTGATTACAAAAACTTTATTACAAATGCTTATCAATTACAAGTATCGAAGCTTCAGCGAGGTTATGTATGGCGACGAAGTTACCCGAGCCCCCCGAGCCCAAAAGTGCCGAGTGCCGAGATCCCGAGATTTCGTTGGCCGAGACCCGAGCGAGACTTGACGTTCTGTTTTTCTTTTTATCATGAACAGTCACCTAACCTAACTCTAACCGCGCGTACGTTTCTCGTTCTCGAATATTCGATATGCGCTTCACACATTCACGTCAAATACCGAGAACTAAAATTTTCGCTATACATGAAATCGCTAATATTTTTTATACGTTTTAATACATGTGTATTAGCACTTTCCATATGATTATATTCGATAATTTCAGTGATTTTTTATTTCGCTGTATGCTGTAGTAATTCATTTGCTATTGGGTAAAATATTCAATCTCCAGCCACTTACCGTAGTAGACCTTGTACGAGTGAAATGAAGAAGTATGAGAAACGTTGTTCGCACTTTTTCTATAGATATTAATTTATTAAGGTAACTCCTGTACTGCATGCTAGTCAAATGAGTGCTAAATTTTCAAAAAGTTTTTAGACCAAGTTTAACGTACCGATTAAATTCATTGTTAGTGGATTTGTACTACAGCATGTCTTAGGAGTCGCTGCCGCGACTCTAGATTAAGATGTAAAAATATTAAAAACGCTAGTTTTGCAAAACCATCAACTAATTAATGCAAATTTCCACGCTGACACATTTTCACTGGCGTTTTTCAAAGAATTATCTGCGTTTTTTCATCGATTTAATTGCAACAAGTCTCATTTTGTTCGTCGACTGCAGGTCCTCTATGAATCCACCATGTAGTTCTTTTGTTTAACTTGATCGTTTCACTGTTGCAGCTAATTGTTCATTAAATGAAAAAACTTTTTCATTCATAATTTCTGAAGGAATGAGTTTAAAGAAAAATCTACGTGATGAATTCGTAGAAGATCGATTAAGGAACAAAATGAGACTTGGTGCAATAAACAAAAAACGCAGATAATATTCTTTGAAAAATGCCAGTGAAAATGTGTCAGCGTGGAAATTTGCATTTACCAGTTAATGGTTTTGCAAAACTAGCGTTTTTAATATTTTTACATCTTAATAATTAAGATATGCTGTAATATAAATCCACTAATATAATACATTTAATCGGTACGTTAAACTTGGTCTAAAAGCGTTTTGAAAATTTAGCACTCATTTGACTAACATGCAGTACAGGAGTTACCTTAAGGTGATTGGATGTATCATTAAAGTATAATGCAATAGATTTTCAACGTCAATTTTTTAAAATTATTCTTTCGTAATAGCATTCAGTTTTTAAGCTAGAATAATTGTTCCCAAATCTTGCAAAAATGAAAATGTTATTGATTTTTTCTTTCGTCAACAATCTCGTACTTCTACAATATAGACAAAAGCGTCAATTCAAGGTTCTACAATTCATGGTGAGAGTTTATGACAATGATTAGGAATTGAAACTGTCAATTGAGTGGTTTTCTCATGTTACCTTTTTTGTTTTTTCAGAAAGCTCCATACAAATAGAAAAGTATTTGGTATCCGATGGCGATCGAAAATAATACTATTGAAGAGACATTCATTGAAAAAATTTCAAAATTACTGCAATTTTATCTGAATGGAACGCTTTGTTCAGAATGCACAATGCGCTAGAAATTTAGATTTTATTGATGAATTATATTTCAGGAATTTTCTGAGTAATGAACAGGGCTTTTTCCGATTAATAAATATAATTTCATTTCATGCAGTTTTATACACTTTTGTTCAAATTGGCAGGTTATTAATATTTTTCTGCTACTGATTCAGTGCAATATAATATCAGGAGTTGGCTTGTAACAAAGGAATGAAATAAACAACACACTTTTTTATTTTTAATAAAAAAAAAATAATAAATATATTTTCAATCACAGGTTCAAATGCGCAAAGTTCATACAACATGTTGGATGACAGCTCATAATTATTCTAATTATAAATAAAGTTCCAGAAAATTAAATTGTCCGACTTGTTTGATTGTGTTAAACCGATGAGAC
Source organism: Venturia canescens (assembly GCF_019457755.1). Taxonomy (NCBI): domain Eukaryota; kingdom Metazoa; phylum Arthropoda; class Insecta; order Hymenoptera; family Ichneumonidae; genus Venturia; species Venturia canescens. Next base: position 10,153,201 of record NC_057425.1, read on the forward strand.
TTGTTCGTACACATCAAATATATTACAAGGAACTTGAAATATTCAGTCGCAAGAAATATTTACAGTGAAATACTGATGAAAAAAAAATTTGAATATCTTCGATGAGGTTTAATCAACTTCTTCGACGGTGGGGCCTTCGTAGTTGTTATTGGCCTGTCTGTATTGTGCTCCGCAGTCTCCAGGTCCAGCGGTCGCACCACCTTGATGGATTTTGGTCATAATGGGAGAGCATTGTTTTTGCAGCTCGTCGAGTTTGTGTTTGTATTCTTCTTTCTCCGCAAGCGTGTTGTTGTCCAGCCACTTGATGGTGTCGTCGCACAGTTGTCTCACACTGTTCTTGTCAGACTCGTTGAGTTTGGAACCACTCTCGTCTACCGCCTGTTTCACGGAGAAGACGTAACTCTCGATCTGATTACGAGCCTCGACTCTTTCCCGTTGTTCTTGATCCTGGTCTCGATAACGTTCGGCCTCGGCGAGCATCCGGTCGATCTCCTCACGAGACAATCGGCCTTTGTCGTTGGTGATACGAACGTCGTTGCTACGACCGCTCGCGGTATCCTTAGCGGTGACGTGGAGGATACCATTGGCGTCCATGTCGAAGGTGACATCGATCTTCGGAACTCCTCGAGGAGCGGGTGCAATGCCACTGAGTTCGAACTTACCAAGAATGTTGTTGTCCTTGGTCATGGCGCGTTCGCCCTCGAACACTTGGATGGTAACGCCCGGTTGATTGTCCGCGTACGTGGTGAAGGTCTGCGATTGTTTGCAGGGAATGCGAGCATTGCGCTCGATGATCTTGGTCATAACACCACCCGCGGTCTCGATACCGAGCGAAAGCGGGGCAACGTCGACTAGAAGAACGTCCTGAAGACTGGAGCTCTTGTCACCCTCGCCGGTAAGAATGGCAGCTTGAACCGCAGCACCGTAAGCGACAGCTTCGTCCGGATTGATGGAGAGGTTAAGCTGCTTACCGCAGAAGAAGTTCTGCAGCATCGATTGAATTTTTGGGATTCGAGTGGAGCCGCCAACGAGAACGACCTCGTGGATTGATCTTTTGTCCAATTTGGCATCGGCCAACGCTTTTTCGACCGGTTCTAACGTGGCCCTGAAGAGATCCGCGCACAGCTCTTCGAAACGTGCCCTCGAGATTTTCGTGTAAAAATCGAGACCCTCGTAAAGGGCGTCGATTTCGATGGTTGCCTCGGTGCTCGATGACAGGGTCCGTTTCGCTCTCTCAGCCGCTGTTCTCAATCTTCTCAGTGATCTCGGATTAGATTTGATGTTTTTCTTGAATTTTCTTTCGAACTCTTTACACAGATGGTCAACCAGTCTCGTGTCGAAGTCTTCGCCACCCAAATGAGTGTCACCGGCTGTTGACTTAACCTCAAACAACGAGCCCTCGTCGATCGTTAGAATCGACACGTCGAAAGTACCACCTCCGAGATCGAAGATAAGAACATTTTTCTCGCCCTTCAAGTTCTTATCCAAACCGTAAGCAAGAGCCGCCGCGGTTGGTTCGTTGATGATCCTTAAAACATTGAGTCCGGCTATCGCACCAGCATCCTTGGTCGCCTGACGCTGCGAATCGTTGAAATACGCCGGTACTGTGATGACTGCATCCCGTACACTCTGACCGAGGTAAGCCTCGGCCGTTTCCTTCATTTTCGTTAGAACCATCGACGAAATCTCTTCCGGGTTGAATCTTTTGTTTTCTCCGCGAAATTCTACCTGGATCTTTGGTTTTCCACCCTCGCTGACGACTTTGAATGGCCAATGTTTCATGTCACTCTGGATCTTCGGGTCGTCGAACTTCCTTCCAATTAACCTTTTCGCGTCGAAAACTGTGTTGGATGGATTCATGGCCACTTGGTTCTTCGCCGCATCGCCGATCAGTCGTTCGGTGTCTGTGAACGCAACGTAACTCGGTGTCGTTCTGTTGCCCTGGTCGTTGGCGATTATCTCCACTTTGCCTTGCTGCCATACTCCGACACAGGAGTATGTGGTTCCCAAATCGATTCCAATTGCAGGCATTTTTGATTTTACTTTACTCCTCACTTCTTCGTTCGTTGTGTTTCGTTTCGTTTCGTTTATTGTACTGACGCTCCGTCCGCTTGTGCTCGTATTTATACTCGCGCTCGCCCGGCAAGCTCCCTCCACTGGGCTCGAGAAACTTCCAGCTGACATGCGAACAGAGCTCTCTCGAACCTTCCTCCCCGTCGCCTCAACCGCCAAACCGGCCAAATCAATTCTATCTCAGTCTTTATTACGCTTCAATTATCTTTAATCATTCGTCAATGAAGCTTTAGCCAATTGGACAATGTCATCGTTTCCCTAATTATTTTGTTTCCTTTGTCACGAATTAAAAACACAAAAAAATCGCAAATATCCAATGAAAATTACAGTTAATATTTTCGAAGCTTCGAGAAAATTCGACTGTGAATTTCGTGCGACCTTCTTATACTTTGTTTCGCAGTAGTCGCGTACACACCTCGATATATTTTTATCACTACGTGGTGGTGCACCGTTTGTTCTACGGTCAATGCTCAACTCCATTAGTTGCTAAATCCATTCAAGGTCACTGGTCACTAAATCCATAGCCATAATAGTTAAAATTTTCATGCTCATCGGTGTACACATCGTATTTTTATTCTAATTAGATCTTGATGTTATAATAAAATAGTGTTCCGTTGTCTTCACATTAGAAAATGTTAGTAACATTTTCAAATTTGACATAACAATATTATTTCACTCTGCAGTTTTTCGATTAGAGAATTCGTTGAGAGTCGCGAACGTACTCGAATGTTCCAGGAGGAGCATCATCTCGTTCATACACATCTTACAATTCCAATACGCCCGACTGTTCGAGAGCGTTCCAGTTTATTTTCTTACCATCACGTATAGTACGTATAGTAGGTGAAACAACGAACGTTATTTTTATCTATATACATAAATATCATAGGAATTCGAAGGACTGCAAATATTTAAAAAATTTTTTAATTTTTCACAAAATTCATTTCATTTTATTTACATTGTGCTATTTTTTTCATTTTTGTTTATATATTATTTTTATTGAGATTCTAATTTCGACAACCTAGCATTCTTATGTAGCCCAAGTAAAACTGATGCACTATTTTTGCACATCGAAACAAAAAGAGGTTATTGAACGTGAAGCAATAATATTTATAAATTCTTTGAGACGGCCTGGAAAGTGGAAAGAGCGATGAATCTAGAAACTTCTGGATCGTCGAAGGTTTGGGCGCATTGCCAGACCCCTACATCTCCTCCCCGTTTGCTCCGCGCTCGTCGGAAACGACGAGAACGTTCTCGGGCGTCCAACGAGTATTTTCGGTACGTCGTGTAACCTCGTTACGGTTTTTGTTGCTCGCAAATTCTCAATGCGTTTTTTTACACATGCAAACTTCTTACCGAAGTTCTGTATCCAGAACGTACGTTTGATGATACTTTTAAGCAGTGCTATGCAAATACGTATTCCGGTACTTAAAAAATTCATAACCTCAAGAACTACGGCTGGATACCATTAGTCATTTTTACGATATTTTTTTCGAATTCCAAATCAATTTCTAGATACTAATCCGTAATTTCGTAATATTTCGTAATATAACCTAGTATGCCTTAAAACTTGAAAATTTTTTTATAAATTTGGATTTATTCCAGACTTAATAAAAAATTTCTAGAAAACTGAAAGAGGGAAGAGTTAATTTTTCGCAAAGTAGAATGCTTTTCATGGTTTTTGTTACCAAATGTTAAACGAAAGGTCGGAATAGCCAATAACAAAATAATTGTAAAGGAGTTTCAGACATGATACGATTGAAAAAAATGGGACTAGAAATAGAAACCAGAGAAATGTTATTATATCCTTAGAACTTTCCAGGTGAAACTCTGCAAATAAAGTTGGAAATGATTTGGAGCCTCAGATAATTGATAAAAATGTTCTTTGGATGGCCGTTGTTAATTGGCCTGTCCAACCTATTTCAAGGTCTACTAACTACACGACTAAGCTGGCACGCTGCGTACTTGCAACAGTTGGTTATTCAGGACTGGGACCAGTTGGGTATGTTGACGAATTGGGATAGAAGCATCTCAAATCCCACTGTTTTCAATCGTTTGTTAGAGTTGAACATAATACATTTTCTAAACAAAATAAGTTTTGATAAAATTTATGTATAATTTTTTATCATCAATAAGAACCACAAGTCGTTTATCGCAATTTATTGAAAGTAGGCTAAACATTTTATCCAACCATTCCGGATGTCAGAAATCCTAGTTCCTTCTTGAGGAGGCGACAGGTCCAAGTAAATGTATACCAGAGTGTTATAACATTCAATATAATTTTATTGTCTTGGTATATTATATGCATTAATTCTTATCGTGATACAGATGACAGTCCCTCCCTCCAGATTCATAAACTTAATCAACGTTTCTCTTGCCACAGTGAAAAACGATATATGTATAATGCAGTACGGTTTTCGCTTCTCATAAAATCTTAGGACCACGAATAAATAATAAATAATTATGATAAACTGATAGTGATTAATAATAGTTCGATAGAGTACAATAACCTAATAATTCGATTAAAACTATCAATAGTAGTTACAAAAACAAAATTGCTGCGTGAAATAACACGCTAATAGTGAATGATTACGGTCGAGGGTACGGGAGTGACGAACGAAAAAATATTAAGTAGTTTCGCGACGAACTTAGCCAAATTTTAAGTATCGTAAATCGTAAATCTCAATGAACCAGTTCTCAGAATCATACGATGAGCATCGATTTCCAATCATTTACGAGCCTTGTTACAATAATTTAAACGAATCTAAAAATTATAGTGCCTAACTATTTAATTCATCACGAAAGATTCCAAATTGACAAAGTCTTGTTTCAAATTAATCGTAAACAACTTAAAAAATATGCGCAACTAATATGGGTTATGAAAATGATGAACCCGTGATTATTACGTGATATAATTTTCTATGCTAAATCCAATATTGTTGGTAGATTAATTAAGCGAAATTTGGCTAATAACTAATTCATACGAATATGTCCTACTTTCAAATGAATAACGCTCGGCAGGGGGAATGCCAAATCATTCCTTTCGTGTACGGGATTATCACTTGATATTATTATTTTGTGTTGTTTTTTTTTTTTTTCGTTTTTCGTCTTTTACTCTCGAACTTTTACGTTGTTTTTTTTTTTTTTTTTTTTTTAATTATTATTTTCTCGGAATCAACAATCGTTTATAAACTGCCAGTTAATTTCAGTTCCCGATCTATAAGTCACGGGAACTTTTCAACGATACAGTTAGATTAATAGACAGAGGTTTTCGTTGCCGTAGAGGCCTTTGGTGTTGTTCGTAACAGTTTCGTCACTGATCTTATTGACTGCGCATTTGTATATTTTGATTTTTTCCAACAACTACGAACATACGAGCTCTTTTTAATCAACAGAATCATATGATGGGTAGACAAATTCGTAAAGACGAGATATGATAATTCTACACTCGGAGTTTTTAAATAAATCCTCCATTCGCCAGTTTCTTAGAGTATACAACGTCGAAATAATTTTTTTTCAACAAGCTTTTTTCTACCAGAGAAATACAAGCCTGAAGAAATATCTCGGATTGGGGCTTTATATTTGAAACGAATCTTGCAACAATTTGAAACGTATTCCCTTAAAAAATCATGGACTTTTGTACTGGCATTAACGCGCTTCGATCACTTCAACAATCGAGAGCAAAGTATTACAAAAAAATATGTTACTAAAATATTCTCAATTTTCTTGTTAAATAATATTTGTTTAATCGCAATTTCTCACAGTCGGTGCGTATTTCGAGGTAAAGCTCCAACACCCACGGTGATTCGTCTACAACCTCGAATCGGCGATATCTCGTAACGGACAATTTTTTTTTCAAACCGAATAAAATCGAAATAAACGTCTCGCCATGAAGATTATAGAATCGTGGAAAAAATTTTACGCCACAACCGTTGTTATCACACCCCCGGGTCCTGGCAAACGACTGTTTTTCGTGAAATCATGATCTATCTCACGAGCAGCCTGTCTACCTTCCGTTATTGCCCAGACGACGAGCGACTGGCCTCTTCTGCAGTCTGAAAATGAAATCAAACCCATCGCAATAAATATGTGGGTGCGCTTGCACTTGTGGATGCAATAAATTTACACTTTTGTACTTTGGACTCTTTCGAAAATATTTAACAAAATGTTCGAAAAATTTTCAGAATCTTATACCCGAGAGCTAAAAAAGTAAGGACAAATCAAAGTATTTGATTTTTCATTTAAATATAACTTTTTAATATTTGGTGCTGAGCCAATTGGTATTAAATAATAAAAGTTCTGCGATACGAAATTGATGGAATAAAATTCCTCATCCAATAATTTTACCTCCAGCAGCGTATACCCCGGGCAAGCTGGTGGCATATTTTCCCTCCGGGGTTTCGTAATTTCCGCGGGCATCCAGTTTCGTATCAAGCTCTGTTGCAATGTATTTTTCGGGTCCCAAAAATCCCATGGCCAACAAAACGAGATCAGCTTTGTAAATCTTCTCGGATCCTGCGACTTCGTCCATTTTCCATCGCCCAGCTTCGTCCTTCGTCCACTCCACCGTGACTGTTCTTATGCCGCTGACATGACCTTTTCCATCGTCCAAGAATTCCTAAAAATTAAAGGAGCCGGTTAAAATAGAATTTTTCAAGGAATCCAAAAGACACAACTATCCCAATTTTTTCCCTTGCTACACACAAAAGTCTAAGACACTAATCGCGAATTTCAAAGAAATTATGAAACACCTTTAACCATTCTATAGAAGCAGTTAATATAGAAAATCGTTTATAAGAGCTAAACGTCATTTAATTTCATTTACAAAGTTTAATTTGATAAAAGAAAGTAATAAATAATTAAAGTAAAAAATGTATCAATGGGCGTGGCTTAACAGGTTATTGCTTTTCGATATAACAAAAAGTCTGACCTTGCTGAGAGTGCTGAATTGTCGTGGATCACGTCCAAATTTGAGTGCAACCTCTTCGTGACCGTAATCGACTTTGAAAACCCTTGGGAATTGAGGCCAAGGGTTGTCAGACGCGCGTTTAATCGGCGGTTCGGGAAGAATCTCAAAAGTAGTGATGGTCTTAGCACCTTGTCTGAGGGAGGTTGCAATGCAGTCACAGCCAGTATCGCCACCACCGATGATGATGACATCTTTGTCCTGCGCCATGAGTTTCATGTTCAACGGCGCCTCGTTGCCCATCTGTTTTTTCTGCCAGTGTTCGAGGAAGCTCACAGCGAAATGAATACCCTCGAGATTACGGCCAGGAATGGGTAAATCACGCGGCCAGGTAGCTCCGGTGCACAAGAGTACGGCATCGAATTGTTCTTTCAATTGAGTAGTCGTTATGTCCTTGCCAACATCTACGCCGGTTTTGAAAATAATTCCTTCGGCGGCAAGGAGAGAGACTCGCCTCTGTACAACTTGTTTCGAAAGTTTCATTGTTGGAATGCCATATTGAAGAAGGCCACCGATACGATCGTTTCTTTCAAAAACGGTAACCGAGTGGCCGGCTTTGTTTAGTTGATGAGCAGCGGCGAGGCCAGCCGGGCCACCACCTACGACTGCGACGCGCCGATCGGTTCTCGAGGTCGGTGGACGAGGAACAATCCAGCCTTGCTCGAAGGCGTGATCTATGATGGCGCATTCGATGTTTTTTATCGTAACGGCTGGCTCGGATATTCCAAGAACGCAAGCACCTTCGCAAGGTGCGGGACAAACTCGTCCGGTGAACTCGGGGAAATTGTTCGTCTGTAGTAATTGATTGAGAGCTTCTTTCCAGTTGGAATGAAACACAAGATCGTTCCACTTGGGAATAATATTGCCCAGGGGACAACCGTGACTGCTCTGACAAAATGGTACGCCGCATTCCATGCATCTAGCGGCCTGAACTTTCAATCCCTTTCTCACGCCCTTGAAGTCGTAAATTTCTTCCCAATCGTTGAGACGTTTTTCCGCCGGTCTATAGACCATCGTTTGTCTCTTATACTTCATGAATCCTTTGATTTTATCAAGTTTCCGTTGCTCCATATCACCGTCCTGTATCGAATCTTCAATGTCCTTTACCTCGGCCTCGGAATTTTTAGAATTTCCGTTTATGACCGGTTCCGCAACTTGTTTAGCTTCGGCCAATTGCTGCAAGGCTCTCTGATACTCGTACGGAAATACTTTAACGAAACGAGTAGTAGGCTCCGGCCAAGTAAGCAATAAATCCTGGGCTATGAGCGAACCAGTTTTTTCGATGAATTCTTCCAAAAGAGTTTTCACGTAAGCAATATCCTCATCCTTGTTCAGAGGCAACAATTCGACCATTTCGGGATTACATTTGCTCTTGAAGGAACCATCAACGTCGAGGACGTAAGCGATACCGCCTGACATACCAGCCGCGAAATTTCGACCCGTCAAGCCAAGGATAACGGCACAACCGCCGGTCATATATTCGCAACCGTGATCACCGACACCTTCGACAACGACGATGGCACCGCTGTTACGAACGCTGAATCTCTCGGCGGCGATACCTCGGAAATACGCTTTACCGGAAGTCGCGCCATACAAACAAACATTACCCACGATAACGTTAGCCTCGGAACAAAATTCTGATTCTTTGGGCGGATAAATGACAATCTCACCGCCACAAAGTCCCTTGCCTACGTAATCATTGGCATCACCCTCAAGGGTCACGTGTACGCCCTTCGTGAGGAAAGCGCAGAAGCTCTGTCCAGCAGATCCCTTCATTCTTATATTAATACTGTGTTCCGGCAGACCAGCCTCGCCGTAAGCTTTCGAAATGTGATAACTCAGAGTCGAAGCGAACGCTCGGCACTCGTTGTTGATCGTCATTTCGATGTCAATACTCTTCTTTTCTCCGTTCAGTATTTTGTTAGCCTCTTCAATGAGTTTGTTATCCAAACGATTTTCCAATTGAAAATCTTGTTTCACCGAACCACCCTTGATGTTGACACCAGGACGAAGTTCGAGCGCGCTTCTAAGGATATTAGAGAGATTCAACATTCGAGCTTTCTCGATTTTAATATCATCGCGAACCTTCAACAGGTCCGTGCGACCGATCAGATCTTGGAATTTTCGTATCCCGAGGCTCGCCATGTGAGAGCGTACTTCTTCGGCGAGCATGAAAAAAAAGTTTATCACGTGTTCTGGGCTTCCTTCAAATTTCTTCCGTAATACAGGATCTTGAGTGGCTATACCGACGGGACAAGTGTTCAAATGACATTTTCGCATCATCGTGCAGCCCATCGCGATTAGAGGGGCTGTACTGAAACCAAATTCATCCGCACCCAGAAGGGCCGCAACTATGATATCGAAACCCGTTCGCAACTGTCCATCGGCCTGGACAACCATTCGCGAACGTAGATTGTTCAACGTGAGAATTTGATGAGTCTCAGCAACGCCCAACTCCCACGGTAATCCGGCCGCTTTGATTCCCGTCCAACTGCTCGCACCTGTTCCACCATCATGACCGGATATGACAACGTGCTCTGCCTTACCCTTGGCAACTCCGGCGGCTACGACCCCGACACCGACTTCGGATACGAGCTTAACGGAAATACGAGCATTCGGATTGGCGCATTTCAGATCGTATATCAATTCGGCGAGATCTTCGATCGAGTAAATGTCGTGATGGGGAGGTGGCGATATGAGACCAACGCCCGCAACGGAATGCCTGGTTGCCGCGATATCTGCGGTTACTTTATAGCCGGGTAATTCACCACCCTCGCCCGGCTTTGCGCCCTGTGCCATTTTTATTTGAAGATCATCCGCGTTCGCCAAATAACTCGATGTCACACCGAATCTTCCACTCGCCACTTGCTTTATCGCTGAACGCTTGTTGAATTCAGGATCCTGATTCAAATATCTGTCCGCGTTTTCACCACCCTCTCCTGTGTTCGACTTTCCTCCTATACGATTCATCGCAATCGCTAGTGTCGTGTGAGCCTCCAATGAAATACTTCCAAAGCTCATTGCACCGGTTACGAACCGTTTCACTATTTCCTCTGCTGCCTCTACCTCATTTATTGGCACAGATTCCTTCGATTTTACGAGCTCCAACTGTCCACGGAGTGTACAATTCTGAACTGCTTCCATCGTTGATTTTCGATAGTTCTCATATGCTCGCAAGTTCTTCGATGTAACAGACTCCTGCGGTTGAAACAAGATTTCATTGATCGTTAGTTTCTGCCATCTCCCTCCTTCCAGTACCATTTTTTTTTTAATTTTCGGTCAATAAGTCATTTAACAAATTTTCATGTTTGCAAACAACGCAAACTGCTATTTCGAGTTTATATGAAATCAATCACCTGCAAGTTCGAGATGCTTATAGGATCGTTGATGTGTTTTTCACCGCCGGATCGCCAATGGAAACTGCCAGGATTCCTTAGTACCAGCATATCAGGAGATTTGTCGTAATACGTCAATTGGTGACGTTCGAATGCCTCATTTCCAAGAATATCAAGGGTCACTCCACCGATTCGCGAATGCGTTCCCTGGTAAATAATCATTTCGTACTGTATTAACCGTTGTAACTTGTATTATTTTTCATTATCATGGCCGAGGAAGGTGCTCAGTGTGAAAAAATTGAGGAATTTCTTTTTTTTTCGTTTACAGTAAAGATGAACGACGATCGATATACCTTGAAACATTTATCGACAACCTCATCAGCAAGGCCAACAGCTTCGAAGATTTGGGCTCCTTTGTAAGATTGGAGGGTGGATATGCCCATCTTCGCCATAACTTTTGCAATACCACGTTCCATGGCTTCACTATAATTCTGTAAAAATTTCAAATTGAATGAACTGATACAGACAAATGTTCTAAGATCTGACACAGAGGACAGGTCGATAAAATGAAATTGGAAGAAAAAAAAGGACGTACCTTGTACATAATCTCATCATTGAACGATTGGTCCAAGACCCCCTCTTCCCGGAGATTCCTCGCCATCTCGAAAACGAGATAAGGACAAATGGCATCTGCGCCGTAACCCAGAAGAACGCACATGTGATGAACTTCTCGAGCTTCACCAGTTTCGGCAATTAAGCCGACTTTCATACGCTGACGTTCTTCGATGAGGAAATGATGGACCGAGCCAAGAGCGAGCATGGTGCTTACAGGAACCCTAAAAACACATTTGTATCAGTACTATGAACATTGAAATGATTCAATTATAAACTGAATAACCAAGCGATCATCACATTACGGTATTATTTACGTCAATGAACTATAAGTAATCGATTCAATATAAAGTTCTGGCCTTTCGCTCCAATGATTGCAAAATAACGATTGCAAAACGAACTAAATCAATTCGAAATCTGTCTAAATTTCGAGATGACAGAAATACTAGGCTATTTTCAATTGATCGATAAAAATCTTCGGGTATTTTAATATTATTGCAATCGCTCAAAGGTTAATCTATTCCGGATCCAACATTTATACGGCTCCTTAAAAACAAGACATTGAAACGAAAAATCGAAGAAAGTATAAAATTTATAAAAGAATATTGTTGCTTGCACAACTATTCAGGAGTGAGAATGATTTTCGAAGACTGCACAAAAGAAATGAAGAATTACCTTTCAGCTCCGGCTTGACGATCGGATAGAACCAAAATTTGATAGCCTTCTCTGGCTGCTTTATTGGCTTCGTTATCGACGCGGTTCAAGGCTTTCACCAATCCCGATGGCCCTTCAGACACTGGATACGTAATATCGATGACTTTCGTTTTCCAGCCTCTGTAGCTCGTTTGCTTGATGACTTCGAGATCTCTGAGGGATACTATCGGGTGTGGAAGGAACAATCGATGCACTTGAAGCTCGTTCGGTTCTAGAATATTGCTCTCCGGTCCAATCGGGCAGAGCAACGACATCACGATCTTTTCTCTGAACGGGTCGATCGGTGGATTCGTTACCTGTAATTCAAAATGCCACATGTTCAGTTTTTCCAAATTTTTCGTATTTCATTAGATATACGATACCGAAAGAAAACATCGAACGTTCGGACTATTATTTAACGGAAAATTAAGGCGAAAAATAATCACGAATTCGAAATAAGCAATCGAATTGGAATCTTTATGTTAAATTGGCCGCTATATTTTTCAATACTTTCTTTCATAATAGTTGTTTAATGAGTGATCAAAAAATATATAAGAAATTGAAACGTTTTTTGGAAGATTTCGAATTGCTCACATTATTTCGAAAAAAAAACTTCATTCTTATTTGCAATGAAAATTGTAAATAAATTTAAATTCTACTTTGTTCATACCTTGATAAAATGACTTTTAAAGAAATAGTGTAACGAATGTACTTGTCACAAATCACTGCCACGACTTCCGATAAGGAGGTGCAGTGGTCATTGCGAAATATTATTCACAGTGTTCCAAAAACTACTTGCAAATTATGAAAAAAATGTAATGTCGCGTTCGGTTGCGAACCTGTACATCGAATCTCTTTCATAAGTTATTTGTGTGAGGTATTGATGAAGTTTCCACTAATTCAAGAATCGTGCTGTACAATTACCTGGGCAAAGAGCTGCTTAAAGTAGTCATAAATCAATGGTTGAAACTGCGACAGGCAGGCCAAAGGTGCATCGTTTCCCATGGATCCAAGAGCTTCTTTCCTACAATAATTAAAAAAAAAATGGAAATAACAATAATTTTGTTCACAGTCGATTATCACTTCAATTACAGAAAGACTCAAGCGTACTTTGTTTGAAGCATGGGGACTAGAAGCATGTTGATGGTCTCGAGAGTGTAAGAAAACAAAGAGAGTCTTTTGTCGCCCACCCATTTGCGGTTGATGAATTCGTCTTCGTTGTTCAGTCCGTTTTTCTTTGCGATTACTGTGCCGTTTTCGACAGGCTCGTTAATGCCTCCTTTAGCCACGTGAGCTTTTCGTAAGTCATCCATAGTGATCTACATTTGTTAGAAAAAAAAATGAATTAGTCAATCAAACTTCGATTCACCACGATCTTGACCCACGTGCTGAATTCCAAGACACTTGAAAAAAAGAGGGCGTGTCATGGGCATACGTCATTACAGAGGTCAAAGAAGAACGTTGTCCGATAGTGAAAGCAAAAAACATAAAAAATGCAACATAACTAAAGTGTATAATAAGGAGACTTTAATACGAATAGTTGAATCCATAACCTTGCATCGAAATCGAACAGAAAGTCAGAGTTGAAATAGCGATACCAATAAAGCATAGGCTTTTTTCTCGTTCGTAAAAATATAAACAGTTAAGGATAAATAATCGTTTTGATTTGTGTAAAAAACATAAAAATATTAAAATATCATCGTGAGTGAAAGGGCTTTCGTTGTTTCTTCCAAGTGTGCACGTACACGTGCAATAATTCGAGTATTCGAATGCTAAATTTTGACGTGTTTAAATTTGCCATAAATATCGCCCCGATAATAAAATCTTGTATCATGCCATGAAAAAATCCAATTCGGAGTGTTGTGAGGACATACAGAACTCATATAGGTACACGACACGGTCCAAGGAGTACTAGAGCCACATCTCAGAGCACATTGGGAGTTTCGAATGTCTTCGTAAAGAAAAAAAATCCTACTCGCAAATTCAACCAACCAAAGAGAAGTGTTTTCCAGATTTTATTGGAAATTTCACAAAGAGGGGAAACACTAGGAGTGCGCATATCCAAGGCAAACTTCGTTGAGAGTCGAGAGTTCGGAGAACAATTATAAAACAAAAGGATTTTCCAGAATCATCGAAAGTAAAATCGAGGAAAATGTCAGGGGATCGCAGAATCTCGTAAATTTGGCATTCTCCACAAATTTAACGATCGCGGGATAGATAGAGAAAAGAAAATACCACAAAAAACACACACTTATTTTTGGTTTTAACTACATTCTTTTTTACGACTCACCATCTGCAAATTACACCAATGTTGTCAGCACACAGGGGGATATTGGAAAAAATGGTTTCGAATTAACACTGATTGATATATAGTGAGATTGCATATCTAATAATATAATCACACATGGCACAATTTATCGTGTTAATATAGAAAATAAGGGGGACAACATATCGTTTTTGTCATCTTTTTTAGTCGCGAACAATGATCGAGAAGTGGAGAGCTGCTGGTATTCTCACGAGTCTCTTTAGTTTTGATGATAAAGTTTTTATTTACTCATAGCCAGAGCGTTAAATGATGCGACGTGTGTAAATATGGAGCAATACGTTGTCAATGCGAAAGTTATATTCACCTGTTCTTTGAGCCATTTCGAGTGAGGACGGCTCCTGGCAATCTTGAGTTTAAGCTCGACATCCTGTATTATTTGTTTGTCCTCGGTGTCAACGAGCAGCATTCTTCCGGGCTTCAAGCGACTCTGCAAATCAAATTCACGAAAAAATGAGTTACAGTAAAGAGGATCTTGGTTTGATTTTTGTACATTCATTGTAAACGGCACTTGATGACTCTCCTACTGCACTATACAAACCCAATTCCCTAAACGATATAAATCATTTATACGTCATACATGAAACATGATTAAAAAATTATAAAAAAAATATGTATTTGTACATCATGCACCGACCGTAGCACGAGGACATTTCCCTTCTTTTCTAGAATAATAATCGTGTGAGAATGTTTATGGATTATACGGAAAAAATATGACCAATTACTATCACAATACGAGATGCGCAAACCACTTTTTCACAAATACACATGGCGCAAAATGCAAACAAGTTATCTCTTTTCGAGTCCGTCACATTCGTAACACGTACGCGTGTGATAAGTGACGATATGGTTCAGCTTCAAATATTCGTGGACCGAAGAGCATCGATGATAAAAATGCTCAGTCTTCCAGTGTAAGTGAAAAAAAGAGCTTTTGCTCGTCTCGTTTCAATCAATCAACGAGACTAGGAGCCTATGGTGGTGTTAAAAACCTGAACTGGTAATGTGTTAATAAGAGGACGAAGAACCTGCGGTACAACAGTCCTGAACGTTATCATGTTCAGAGGTGACATATTAGAATGAAATTGATAAACTTCTCAACACCCTCAACATGAAAAATGGCTGGTAACAATACCACATAGTGCCTGAAGGATCTTAAAGCTTTCTCGGGTTTAAGAGAGCTTTAGGGAGCCTCAAAATATTCGAATAATCATCGTTGAAAATAAGAAGCATGGAGAATAATTGAGTGGAAAAAGATTTGCACCTAACGAGTAATATGGCAATGAGCCAACACTTGACGCGCATGCTCTTCTTTCGTACAAGATGATTATCCGGTCAAGTAACAAGAGTTTAAGGCGAAGTCCAATGTGAGTAAAATTAAGAAAAAAAAAATATAAACAACACAAACTGTGACGGTAACGGTAAAAATAATTGTAAATATGCATCAATGTGTAACACGACGAATAAATTTCATCTAACAATCTGCTACACGACGAAGGAATCAGCTGTTGGGATGTCTCACAGCTGTGTCGCCACCTTGCCAAGAAGCACAGTTGGACTAGCTCATACATCACTGGTACCCCAGGCTGTTTCGTTACAAAATCAATCCCTAAAGCTGAAATACTTCCACGTCGGAGAAAAAAAAAGGAAAGAAATTATAAGGTTCACACATCCAGCAGACACGGTGATAAGATTTGTTTTCGTTTCTCTTTTTCTGCGGCATCCCCTAGATTAATACGATCGTGATCAGAGGAAGCCAAGATTGTCTGGTCAGCGTTGGCCCCATCGTTCGATTTTCGTCGGGATGCGTTTATTTCCATGTTTTACCTTCAGGACAACATTGCTGGGCGGAGTGTCATAGACGCCCACTTCGGACGCCATCACCATCAAGTTATCCTTAGTGACGTAGAAGCGCGATGGGCGCAGGCCATTTCTGCCAAACAAAAATTCAAAAAGATCTTTTGTATTACCACCTTTTGATCTCTTATTATCAGCTGAATTATTGTTGTTTTCTTTTTCTCTCTTTTTTTTCTCTCTCTCTCTCTCTTTCTTTCTTTCAATCTCTTTGCTCGATTGTCCCGATTTTTATCCTCCCGGGCAATTTGCTTATCATGCGCCTATAAAAATTCTGCGCCCTAACACGTCTTACCGTGACAGTCATCGATTGTCCCAACGGCAACGATCGACGCATCTCGTTTCTACATCGCATTACCGTACGTTCTACATCGTAAATCGTGAATGTGATGAATTTTTTAACGTCTGCGATACATATATTACAGAGACAGACGTATGCGACATGTGTCGATTGAACAAGGAACGCACAATCCTACGCTGAGTCTCTTTTCTCATCCGTAATATACGTATTCAGAGCAACTCTGAACAATCGTTAAACTCGTTGATTATTCGTGTACCGACCCTGCTGTGCCCATAAATCCATGGCTTTTTTCGTACATTTCTTTTCTTAAACCAACGCATTTACGACGCTGCCTGTCATTCGAGTCACGGAGCGTTCACCGCGAGCCCTCCGGTAATTCTCAGAGCGTGGGATGAGGGAAGGACACCATGAAGTGATAAGGGGATACCAACAGGTTCATGAAAGTAATGCTTCATTAAAATGATGTTTTCGAACTGTTTTTCCTCGATGAAATAATTGAAAATTTTCTTCTACCTGTCGAGTATAGCACCGACGTAACGACCGTCGGTGAACGTTAAAAGTGCTGGACCGTCCCACGGCTCCATCGCGCATGCTGCCCAGTGATAAAAGTCTCGCTTCTCCGTTGCCATGGTTAAGTCGTTCTGCCATGCCTCCGGTACCATTGTCATCACAGCCTTAATAAAAAAATTCAATATATGAATAACAAAAATTGCATAATTTACGATGACGAGAATAGTTCAACGAATCAGTCCTCTGTTAAAGCTTTTTTCACTGTTCATTGCGGCAATGAAATTACCTCCGGTAAACTCCGTTGCCCCGCCATGACCAAGAATTCAAGGACACAGTCGGCAGCACCCGAATCAGAAAGATTCGGTTCCACAACGGGATAAAGATCCTTCAGCTTATCACCATAAATCTCACTGCTCATGACGCCCTCGCGTGCTTTCATCAGATTGACGTTTCCTCGCAGAGTATTGATCTCACCATTGTGGGCGAGCATCCTGTAATCCATACGGGTTACGTTTTATTATGAGATAATACATCGAGGAGCGATGTCATTTTTACGGATCTCGAAAAATTCCAGAGGGAGGATTTTCCTCACCGTAAGGGATGCGCCCTCTCCCAGCTTGGGAAAGTATTCGTGGAGAATCGGGTGTGTACGAGGGCGAGATACGTCTCGAAATTAGGACACTAAAACAAACAAAAAAAACACACAAAATGAAAATTCTCTTTTCAAATATATCGTACGGCGATTGGAGTCAATGAAAGGTGTCATAATTTATTTTTGGAATCATTCACATTCATAAATTGGATCCATTTTATAATCATTTAGAAATCACTCAGAAGCTATCCCACAAATTTAGCTTCGAAGGAGCAGGCTCACTTTTAAATCCTTGAAGTACAGCCATAATTGATCCGCCGTGAGTTGTCCTTTGTACACGACAGTTTTCAGAGACAGCGAACACACGTAAAACCTCAAACCGGGCTTCGGTATGGAGTGGGACGAACGTTTTCGGAGAATGAATACCTGAGAAAAATAATCATCAAGATTTGTATTAGCACGAAATAAACAAATACGAAAAACGACACTTTTACATCTCATTCGAAAGTCAAATACACTTCTTCATATTTACGCGAATGCCTATTTTTGGAATTTGGCATGGACTGTCAATGCCAAGTCTCGCTTAGTCTGGGTTTAATTAGAATAGCGATATACACCATTTGAGAATTTTATTGTCGAGCCTGCCAACTACAACCGCGTTCTTCCAATATGCTTCGCTCATCGAAGTTTCTCAATTTCAGCAACATTGAATATTTATCAATGACCGATGACACAACACCGAATAATCCAATAGCACGTTGGGAACTATTCGCGAAACACGGCTTCCAAAAAAAAAAGAGATTTTCGCGTCTATTTAATCCGTGATTTATTCGAGAGTTCATAGACTTGGCAAAAGTCCACTTTGCGACTATCGCAAACAGCGCCACCTATTTTAAACTCAGTTAAACTAGACGAAAAATCGAAAACTCAGTTATTAATACGCGCACGTGGCTCCTCGTATCTTCCCCCTTTTCGAATATTTTCTTATTTGAAATATTTATCCCACGGTACGTGCTGTGTCTGCGTATACATCTCACCTGACGATTCAAAACATCAGCTTCTTGCTCTCCCGTTACGAATACTTGACGCATGTAAGGCTCACACTTTTTCGCCACTTGACCAATGTGAGAATTGTCGGTAGGAACATCGCGCCAACAAATGACCTGGAAGAAAAACATTTTTATTACTGTCAATGAGAAACTTTCTTTATTATGATCTTAAACGCGGATTATGAATGTTCAATGTTACGTACTTTCAGGTCACATTCTCCAGCCAGCTTTTCGAATGCAGCCTCCGTCTGTTGGTGACTATTTTTGTCGAGGAACAGTATCCCCGTGGCATAACGGCCGAAAGGCGGCAGTTCGATTCCATCTCTCGCTCTGATGAAAAATTTCCGTTAAATAATCTGTTCGTTTATTCCGCGCAGGTGATAAGTTCGTGACGCGTCAATCCATTGAGCATTATGTAATCGTTAAAAGACCATTTATATTCACCAAAATAATAATCGATACAGAAATTTCGAGGTATGAAAACCGGTTGAGTAACGACGAGGTTAAAAATAAAGCTGAGATAATTTTTCGGTGTTTCGAGCTATCGGTACACAAAATTTAGAGCAAACGTGCGGGGCGATAGGAACCGAAGATTCGCAAATAAAAAATGGGTCATTCCAACAAATTTCAAAGTCACATGAAAGGTTTGTTATCGCACCGTGCTAATTGGAGGCTTGAAAAATATTTTTTCTTCTTATTTTTTCGTACTTATTAACGATAATATCGCATAATTAAATATTCACGATACTCTTGTCGGAAATAAAGAGAAGATAACGCCAAGTGATTTACGCTCTTGCCTCGTTGAGGAAAATTTTTTCAACTGTTCGTAGAAGAAGATGGAAAATTAATGTACACAGTGGCTCAGACCAATGAAGAAGAAGACGTGACTGAGCAAAACTTCTGAATTTCGATTACTAGAAGACTCGGTTTGCGGAGCTTTATCTCGAGTTCCATATAATTTATCGATATGAGAAAAGACGCGCAATAATAAAAACGTGGAAATACGATGTGCGGCGACGACCCCCCTCGGGTTGACTTTTCAGTCTCGGATTACCGAATATACCACAACGACTCGCTTATCGAAACGTCTCCCGATTTCAAGTTTCACTCGAACCAGACACTCGCCTTGCGATAATTATAAAATCCCCATTTGTTTCGCTCGGTCTTTTATTTTCAAAAATATTGATACTTTAGCGGAGAACGAAGAGGGGGAAAAAGGTCCGAAGACTTTTGACTTTTTCAATGGAATTATTTCGAGTGGAAACTTACCGAATTTCGGCGGCATAGTAATCGTGTGGTATGGCGCAAAGCACGCCAGCTCCGTCACCTGTGTCATTGTCGCAAGCGCACGCTCCCCTGTGGTTCATACGAGCCGAAAGAGTCTCGGCATCTCGTACAATCTGTAGAAAAAAATCAATAAAGATTAGTGATTAGCTCGTCAATTATATTGATTGGTATAAACACCTTGAATGACGAGCGTTTTTAAATAATATTTTTGCAATGTTTTTCGGCATAACGGTCATCAATAATTCATTCGTTTCATTCGAAATGAAAATCGAAAATTCCAACTTTGATAGTTTAAATTTATAAATATGCTAGAAACATGCACCGGGCATCTATTCCCCGAATTATTATAAATTATAATAATTTAATTTTGTCTAATTTTGACCAGAACAGAAATTTCATGACTTTTAAGGCTTTTTAAGTCAAGGAACAGGAATTTTTCATGACTTTTCTTATGGTTCTGATACTTTTTATTCATCTTTTAATTATAAAAAAATTCAATAAAAATAACAAAGAAATGATATTTTATTTTGAAATAAAGAATCTTTTTTTTCTTACAAACTATTCATTCGATATTCGTTTTTATATCGATGAGTATTGACGAACCAGAAATTGTCGCCACCCCGCGAATTTTGAAATCATGTTGAAGAAAACCAAAAAATCGACAATGACAATGAGCGTTGCAGAGATCTTAAAAAATCAGGTTGTTTGGTAATTTTTCATGATATTTAATGATTTTTTCAGGTCCGAGTGTAATTTCATGACATTTAAGAATTTTCATGACTTTTCAGGTCGTTAGACACCCAATATAGGATCTGACGTCTAGTTGTCGAGAAAAAAATTCACGAAAATCGCACTTTTTTAAGGGTTATACACAGCCTCTTATGGCAGGCCACTCCCTGTGCGATCATTTGGATTTAATGATCAGGATCCTCCCAATTTTAGAGAGCCAAAAATGAGACAAGAAAGTATAATGTTTTTAGATATCAATGATGTCTTGAGGAAGCCTCGTTTCCGGTGAAAATCACTTGTTCGAGGTCGCTTTCGTTGTATCATTAAGTTATACATAATTTCAATAATTGCGAGAATAAATTTTAGCCGTTTCTTTGATAACGAAAAGAGCAAAAAGTTCAGTTGCTTTATCGAATCACAAGTAACGCATGATGTTACTTTAAGGAAGTTGAGGCATTAGAATGAAAATGATGTCACCGCTTTTAAACCGATTGCATCTTATAAAGTGAAGTGTAAAAAAAAAATCAGTTAAATTTTCAGACAGTTTAGGAGCGTCGTTGCTGAGAAAAATCAATAACAATTTGGGCCAAATAACATGTAATCTTATAGAAGTCAAGACACATTCAGTGATATCTCCGTTAAAAATGATGCTAAAAATATGAAATTTTTTGGGCAACACGAGCAAGGCTTGCCGAATAATGTCAATTTTTTTCAGATTTATTAGGAGATTTGCTGAGATTATATTAATAATAATCTGTTTTCCATGCAGTTTTTTGAGGTTAGGATCGTCACCGTTCGTGTTTTCGACTGAGCTTTCACCAGTTTTTCGTCTTTTTTTCCCCAACTTTTCTTTAAAGTGTATGCAACATTGCCAAACTGTGAACTGGCCTAACTTTTGAAAGGTACAGGTCATCACTTTTGGGTAAAAAAAATGACTGTACAGCCTCAACTTCCTTAATTTTTTTGAAAAATATATTCAATCGACGACTTTCCAGTTTTGTTCGAATTCCCGTGATTTCGAAACGAGTACTACATCGGATCGCAGTGAATGCATCCACGGAAAAGACACTCGACTGTCTAACTGCGTCACAAATTCACTTTTAAGTCGCACAGGTTATCTCGTAATTAGTGACTTTGGAGCTTCAATTGCAGAGATGGATCTCAGCAAAACGCCGAGTAAAATATTGGAAAGAATTTTCGCGTATTTAACGTTCGCACAAGTTTCTAATCTTCGCGGTAAAACAACGAATAATAACGAACATTCGAAGACTCTGAGCATCGATAAAAACGTCCTGTTATTTAGGGCTATCGAAAAACATCCATTCCATTGCGAGACAAATATTGAACTGTGCCTTCGTCGATCTTGGACCAAGCTTGGCGACTCAATACACGTCGCATTTGATTCACACGAGAAGTCACTCCTCAAAGTAGCAGAATCTGCGCTTCCGTCTTAATCGACGCGGTATTCGAAGGAAAACTTTATTGCTTCTTAATAAATCCTCGTTACAGGAACCCACCGGAAGAGCCGGCCTTCCGCGGCCGTCTGCTGAAGCTATTGAGCTCCGAACACTCGATTCTACTGGCATTTTGTCGGCACTATTTCGTGCACGGTGTGAGATCTTTTGCTGCCGGTGAAATCCTCGATTTGTTTTATAAATTGTTGAAAAACGAATCGTCCGAAGAATCTCCCGATGAGGAGAACAGGCACGTCGCCAAATTGATATTGCTCATTGATCAGTATTTGGATTGGTTCGAGAGGCACAGGATGACGAGTGAAAAGCGTTGTCCGTGGTAAATTTCTAGTAAAATCCCCACCTTAAATTACCATTATGTGGACAATATAAAACCACTGTTTTCCATACAATTTTTCACAATGCATTTGACACGAAAATCAAATTAAAAAATGTTGCACATTAATCTGAACAAAACTAATTGTCGATAAATTTTTCAGTGAAATTTTTACTCCACCGATTTAACGTTATCTCTGTGCGTGTCTCTATTTTTTCACAAGGTTCGGAGCGTGCGTAATTGATCTCTTGGACTCTTATCACTCGTCGAAATACCATCTCTCAGCATCGCAAAACGGATCGTTTGTAAATAGCGAAAATAATAAATCACGCGTAATTTGATAGTTTGCGATATTTCACGTTCGACATTCGACAGTTGAAACTAGTCGGGCAGTACACGATAAACGGATACGCGGAACCACCACCGGAAATCGGAGACCCCCTTGGCTGCGAGATCAGCCAGGCTGAATTATTCCAAGTACTGAGATATCTCAGGAAACATGCGCGATGGCATAACTTCGTCGTGACGTTTCAAGAGCCCTGCGACAGAGATCTGGAAATTGAGCCAGTAAGATTTACGGCTCGATGAGAAAAGCCAACATTTGAGAATACCAAATAAAGTATCGAAGTGTCAGATAAATGAAGGAAAAATTGCAGGTTAAAATCCATACAAAACGCACGCTGACGGGCTACGATATATTTTACAAGAAAAAGCACTCCGGCACGTTGGATAACCGCGATAACGTCGTATCGGTCCGAGCAATCGTGAGTAACGTTTGGAGAAATTTTGAAAAAAAAAACTCATCAAATCGGAGAGGGTACGGAGGAAGCTTAGCTGAAATTTGCAACGTTCGAGTCCAACGAGAAATGATCTCAAAAAACTTTCCAATAATTCTCTAATTTCGTTCCCTGCCGAGAATTTGCAATTCTTACTTTTTCTATTATAAATTTTTTTATTTCGTTTTGCTTGATATTTTTCGTCCTATTGAAAGAAGCTCGGCTAGTCACGTTTTCCCGATTAATCATTTGTCCTCAACTCGCTAAATTCTTCAGCAAATAACTCATGAAAATTATGACGATCGCACATTCGATTTAGGTAAGTCTGCAGTGCCACAGATCTCTGGGACCAGCCCGGCTGTGCACTCGGCACGATTTGAGGAACTTTATGGATGTTAGCGAGGATGCGAAATTGAAGGGGAATCCCTCGAAGGAGACGCTCAGCGAGGACTCGAAAAACTTGCACAAAATAGTCGAAAACTCGTGCAAGCCTCTGAGACTCATGTCGAACGGAACAGTTGCGACGGACGAGGGAAAAAGAGGCGAGGAAACTTACAATTTCGGGCTGGAGCTGAGATCGATATACCCGAAAAAGGGGAGGGACTCGAATCACGGAATCGGTGAAAAATTTGGAGAAACTACGTTGAACATAAATCATACGCTCGAAAAAATGTTTGCTGCTAAATCCGAGTTTCGACTATTTTGATGGATCCAGCATTCTCAATATTTATTCATTTTTTTAATCTCGTCGAACATAAATGAGCCTGCAAAATGTACGAGTAGAAAAAATTCGTAAACGCTTCATTATCGTGCGAGGCTTCAACAGTTTCAACACAGTAATTGCGCGGTTCATTGATATAGATTGGAGTTTGACGTAACATAACTGCGCAGATTCGCTTGATATTCGGTTTCAGAACATTGGACCTTGGACATTTGTACAGAGAGAAATGTCAGCGAGAATAATTCGGGTGAACGTGCATTTAACGGAGATAAGAATTTTGAACAAGACACGCTGATTGGATTATCATCGGGGGGCCTCGTCGCGAAATGACAAAACAAAAATCAATCGAATCGCTCGCGTTGAGTTTATTAGTGCTTGCGGCTCGTTCAGCGCGCTGCTTCAATTACTTCAACGTAACGAAACGTCCACGGCCCCTTAATGTCATCAATCGTTTCACTTTACCTTGTGCGATCGCTTTCCATCGATAGCAACGATAAATCCAACACCGCAAGCCTCTTTTTCGAGAGTCGGGTCGTACAGACCCTGCTTGACCGGAAGAGACCAAGGATCACCAGAGCTCATATTCGTAGTCTGGAAATAAACAAGAAAATATCATTAATTAGTGGTTTCTTCTTATCGAGTTTAAGGATTGCACGGTAAAAGGCGACGCCGAATTTCGCAACGTTCGAGTCCAACGAAATCAACGAGAAAAATAATCCTGCCAATTTTTTATTTCGCGTGTTCCGCCCGCTTAATGATGAGCTATTTCGATTTTCAAATTCCCCCGAAAAAAGAAGCACGTGAAAAGCACTGTTTTGGTCTACAGTGAATTCATTTTATGATGCTGAAGTTTCCAACGTTGGAGTCCAACGAAATGATATAAAAATTTGTTCAATAATTCCAGCAATTCTCCAATTTATTTCCTGCCGAATTTATATTTCGTAGTTTTTCAATCTACACAATTATGATTCGTGAAATAAAAAACTGATGGA
Organism: Venturia canescens; assembly: GCF_019457755.1. Lineage (NCBI taxonomy): Eukaryota > Metazoa > Arthropoda > Insecta > Hymenoptera > Ichneumonidae > Venturia > Venturia canescens. The sequence goes on from NC_057425.1 coordinate 10,177,796, forward strand.
TGTATCATTTTGTTTTCATTCATTTCGTTGGACTCCACCGTTGGAAACTTCAGCGTCGTTTCATTTTTGAGACTTTGCTCTGCCAAAACAAACATTTCCCTAACTTCTGCGTTCCGGAGCCCCGAGCGAGAAATTTTCGCGAAAATATTATTAGTTTCGATCCGTTTTTGAGTGAAAGTCGATCGAATTCAGCAGACCTTCGTTGCAGGCTTGCTCGATGGTCGAAATTGACTGCAGCGAGGTGGAGCGCGAACGCCGAGGTCAAGTTGGCGGGGAGTCGCATTTGTGAATTGTAATAAATATTATCCTCGTTGGAACGCACGAGCGAGACAATCGTGTAACTCGAGTTACACGGAATTCTGTTTCACTCGTTATCAACACGATTGTTATGTAGTTACTTGTTCTCGAATAGGGAATCATAGAAATGACGTAACCCTCGCTATCCTGCCTTTATTATACTAAATTGCACTCAACCGAACTGCGTTTACAGAAGCCTCGAGGAGCAGGCCCAGCGCCCAGGACCGATCGTCGTTTCGGTTGTTTTTTGCCTCCCTTAAATAAATTCTCAATTGATTTTCATTAGGTTCGAATCAACTCTCGCGCGGGGAGCAACGATCCCGAACGCGATGCGCGTCCGGTCACGGTCTCGGGCACGTGATCCGCAGCGATCGCGAGAAATGTGGCACCAGAAAAAACGAAGAATTTATTGATCCGTCGTAGCGCGGCGCGTACCGTACGTGCCCCTCAGCAATTCCAATATCGATGCGAAACATCCGCGCGTACGAATTAATCCAAGTGCGATGCGTACGCATTCGCTAGAGTGAGAGGCTTCTAATCGAGCGAGTTTGTAAATATAAAAACGACAGAAACAAGGATTTTCTTAGCGAGGAACGAGGCCCCGAGAGCCTGCGCATTCTTTGCCGTAACAAAGTTAAAAAATGAAGAAAAAATGCTTCGACCTCGAGCAGCCGGAGAACTGCGTTCCTTCTCCTCGCAGCGATACGAAATGTCCGAAGGGAATTCGCCGCCCTTGTGGAACGTCAAAATACAACGATCCATCAAAACATCGTTCGGGTACAGTGAAAATAAGGCACGACACGCGGCGCTCCCGTGCACGAATCTGTCGGACCCTGTTTTCTCTCCGTCTCTCTCGATCGACAAAGAAGAGTGACCGAGGCTCCTGGGCTCGCTCGCGAAACGCGTAACCTTGAGCATATATACTGTTCGCAAAGGTTTGTGCCTCTCGCGAAAAATCGCCGCGAACTGCGTCTCGATCCAAGCAGCACAGCTGCCTTTTCACATCAGCGAAGATGTTGGCGTTGTTGAAGCTTCGTGTGCACGTGTATTCGGAATTATTGCAAAATCAATATTAATATAGAACGCACGTAAAGTTGGGACAGCCTGCGAGTCGATTGGCGATGAATGAAAATATCTAACGAGCTCAGTGGGAAGCGCGATATTTCTTTTACGGAATAAAAATATTTGTGGAATCGAGAAAACATTCGGACGGTATTTAATTTCGATTACATAAGCGACGTTCAAGTTTGCAAAACGAACAGAAAAATTGTGCGGTTCTCCATTTTTATTTGACGCATTATTCGCGCAGGTTGAAAAACTACAAACTGTAAATTACGGGGGAGGAAGAAATAGGGGAAGCGAAGAGGATTTTTTCCCTTCATTTCGGACTGTGACCCCGCAAACTTCAGCGTCACGCACTCGGAGTGATCGCACAGAAATAAATTGTCGCATATTCGGACGAGATCGTACGATCGTACAAATAGTCGAGTGAATAAAAATGATTTATTTCATGTTTGCCGATGTACGCGGATGATGAAATGTGTCGTGACGAGGCAGCGAGTTCATCAGTGTCACTGATCACTGATCCGAGCATTATCGTAGATACGAGTAGGCACATTCCTGTGCATCCATCACCGCTTCAACGTTTGTGCGTTCTCTCACGAGTTGAATTATGATAAGAGTTTTTTGCTCGGAATTCCACTGATTAATACTTCCCCAACGGTCTGTGTGTGGCTTCGCGAGCTTTGTTTTGTCTCGGGATACCTGTTATTTGGATGAATCATGCCGATGAGATTCCCCGGGATTGTCATTTCGACGCAAGATTTCTTATCTTTGAGATATCGTCAGGTGCACACGCTCCAGAATCAAGAGAATCGCAATTCTGTGTACGACCATGACCAACATACGAACAGTGCCAATTTTCATAATTCAAATAATTGTGAGACGGTTTGAAACACACGCGCGCACAGCTCGATTTTTGCGTCAGTACGATTGGAAGAATGATTAAAAAATCACCACGAAATCATGATTTTATCGAATTAATTTCGTTCATTTTATTCAATCGATAATTCATCCCATTGGACTCGTACGACGCTGAAGTTTGCAACGCTGGAGTCCAACAACGAAATGGTTCAAAAAAACTCTCGAATAATTCGAGTAAAACTCCAATTTGTTTCCTGCCGAATTTGATATTTTTACTTTCTCAACCTGCACCAATGATTCGGGAAATAAAAAATTGGTGAATTATTAGATACAAACGCGCACGGGCTTTCGAGCTCGTTTTTTTCTCGATATATGCACAGTGATTTTGTGGAGAACTTCAGAAGGACGTGCCGATGAAAATAAGAGGCTAATACATAATTCAAAGCCGTGGGAAATTCGGCTCCGTTCGCCGTTTCAATTCCTACCACGAAGTTGGCCATAGAATCGATTGATTGGGCCACGCAGGGGGTGATTTTCGACCTTCGTACCTCAATTTTCGTACGCATTCCAATCGACTAAATTTAACGTCGTATTTGAACTACAACTCGAGAAGATAATGGGCCATTTTTCGAGTTTACTCGAGTTCCTTTTTCATTATTTTTAAGAAAAACATGGAAATTTTGCATTTCGATATTTGAATGAAGAGATGACGCTGAAGTTTGCAACGAGATGATCCAAAAAACCTTTCAAAAATTGGAGTAATTCTCCAATCTCGTTCCCTGTCGAATTTGCAATTTGTATGACGCTGAAGTTTGCAACGTTGGAGTCCAACTAAACGATCTAAAAAAACTCTCCAATAATTCCAGTAGCAATTCGTAGCAATTCAACCTACACCGACGCTTCGTGAGATAAAAAATTGGTCAATTATAAATGTTTTTTTCGTTCATTTCATTGGACTCCAACGTTGCGAACTTCAGCGTCGTCAATTTGTAGCTTTTCAAGCTGCACCGATACACTTCGTGAAATAAAAAATTGGTCTATCACAAATGTCTTTTTCGCTCATTTCGTTGGACTCCAACGCTTCAAACTTCAGCGTCGTGAATTGCATTCCATTTCTTTTCGTTTATCCCCGTTCGTTCACTGCGGATGATATTTTCTGTAGGAAATATCAACTTGCATCGAGAGGCGCAGTCTCTCGAGCGATTTTCTCGTCAATTGCGAATAATTCTGATGGAGAATAACCAATGGAAATGGAAAATTCTGAGAAATTATAACGGAACTCGATGCGAACAGCGGAAGCAGGCACGAGGGTGGTGCGATATTTTGCCATGAAAGACTTACTAAATTTGATGAATATTACAATGTGTCTTGCACAGTGTCCGCCGAGATTCGAGAAAAAAAAACACTCACACGAATTAAAAATAATTCATTGAACATAAGAAAGCGCGCAGGACACGAAAACGGAACAGTTTTTCGGATTTTAATGAAAACACGTATCGCGGCAGCGAAATTTCGTTGATAAATGATAAAAGCGCGTACAACAATGATTCCCGAGAATATCGATTATCTCATAAGGTAATTCTCAACGAGACATGAAAGCAAACTGAGAGCCGAGTCAGCCGAGTACGGGGAGTCCGATTCAAAAGCTTCATCTCGCGATCTCGCTCCTTCTTGTCGCCGTCTCTCGTCGTCAACCCTTCTCTCCGCACGCGCTGCGCTGACGTTTGGTGCGCATATGCCAACCGGTATCTCGGCGGTTGGTTTGCGTAACCCTAACCCCCCGCGCAACAGTGTGCGCCCACTTTTTCCTTCTCTCTCTTCCCCCTGCTTCCCTCCCTCCCTGCCGCTGTGCTGTTCAGTGGAGCCCAGACACGAGTTTGCCAGGACATTCAACGCGCACTTATCACCGGACAAACCGGAAACTCGAACAAGAAATAAGCGCTGAAGAGCCCCGAGTATTAGGATTCGATGGAAACGACCGACGGATCCTTCAAATATTTATTATTCGATTTATGCTGCGTCCCAAGAAATCAGGCTTGCTTGTTCACCCCTCGAAATGTCAATTTACGTATTCGCGTACCGTTTAGAATCGATTCTAATGAATTTTTATCATCATTATCGCCGACATTCTCGCGACGGTACATTCACTATTACTTTATGAATAATAATTAACAATTGAATAGTTGCTCCACCGATTAAGGTAGTTTATGCACGAAACGATTTTCTCAAGTCTTTAAATTTACACAGAGTTTAAATGCGTACAACAACGAATGAACGCTTCTTACGAAGTTTATGAAAAAGTACACGATAACAATGAAGTACATAACAAAGGTCTGGGAAAAAATTCGAGACGGTTCCCTAGCAATAAACATATATTAGGTTAAAGATTTAACGAAATTCGTAACGAGCACTCGCGTGTAACCTCACATTTGTTTATTTCAGCATTTCGTTTCTTCTTGGCTTGGCCCATTCCCGTCTTTTTATTAACACTTTTTTCTTCATTCATTTTCCCTTTGAGCTCTCAAATCCGATTTTTTACATAAAAAACTACACTATTTTGGCCAGGGACGAATGAAATTTCGGGTTCGGTCTGTGGCGGATCCCCGATTAATTAATGGCTTGTCATTTCATTCGCCAAAAGACAGCTTGAAAATATTTATTTACAATTTCGAATCAACAACTCTGACATTAATTTAGAGTGATTATATATTTAATTCGGAGGTAAAAATCGGTCCAATTAGACGCCCATAAATCCTTCGGTCTTGATCTACCTTAAATGAAGAAACTGTAGGTTTTGTCAACACAGCGGAATCGATTGACTCGCTCAATCAACGGTGTGATGCGGTTTCTCGTGGTACGAGCGGCGAGATACGATTGCAATTCTTACAGCACGTGGGAATGAATATACCGATAAGAAACTTACGTTTCAATACTTTGTGTACAACAACTTCACAATGGTGACAAAAAAAAACAAAAACAAAAAAAAAAGAAAACTGTAGAATATTAGCGACCGCGAATGACATTGCGCATATTTTCTTGTCGTGCAGAGCTTTTGCGACGCGCTAATCAGATTATTAATCATTTTGCGTCCAAGGCCTCTCGGAGAGCACGCTCTTGCGCATACTTGCGTTGCTAATTATGTATTATTTTTTTGTCACATAAAATGCGAACTGCTACGATTGACGAACGTATAGCCGAATAATTCGAGCTACGTTTGCGGAATATGTTTTTGGCAAAAAATGATTGAATAGAAAACTTTGGGATGATAATTTGGTTATAAAAATGCAGCGATAAAATTGGTTGACGACAAAATACGTGTGAGCTTTCCTTCTTAAAATAAATAGCTTATTAAAAACATTAGTAAATCATCGCTCTCGATGAATGCGCTCTTCACAATGGTTTGTCAGACTCCGATAAAATCACGCAGAAATAATTTCTTTCTCTCTCCGTCATTCCGTCTCAGGCTTTTCGGGGGGCTCTGTAAATTTCCTCTGGCTCTATTGACGCAATTTTATCGATCGCGATAAGAAAAGAGCTTTTATTGAAACGCTCCGCAGGGGAGACCCCGTGACGTAACTGGCGTGGCAGACACCGAGCGAGTATCTGGGTTAACAGTCTCCGCGAAAGGATGTCCGGGGTCGTGAGCGAGGAGGATTTTTTAACATCCCTTAAAGATTGAACGAGACGCGAGGCAATAAGATTATACACGAGCCACGTGCGGTACGATGATCGATCGACGCGCTCGCTCTTTCTCCCTTTTCGGCTTTCCGACCTTTTTAAGGTCGCTCAAGAATGCATATGATTCCCTGAGAAACGGGCCTCCTCGCTTCTCTCCACTTGGATCTTTGCCAGATTATCGTCCGATGAGCTGCCGAGGCGTGGGAGGCTCCAGATTTCTTCCCCTCTCTGCCCTCGTCCCGATCAACGTTCCGCTGAATATTTTCCCTCGCTTTTCTTTACGCCGCACCATTTTCTTTCTCGCATCGTTTCCCCCTCCAATTCTCAATTATTTCGTACGTACCGCATGAGCTTTATACGAATATAAACGAAGCTTTCGAATCTGAAGAATCGACAAGTAAATCGTTATGTAAGAAAATTCCACTAAAAACGAAAGGCAGACACATTTGGAGAGCTCGGTAGTTCGAACAGGGCGGAGTCTCGCGACTGTTACGGATTCGTGCGTTCCCAGAGCAGCGCACAGTTCGAATGTTTTTTCGGCTCCTGCTATATTGACTCAAAAGCGACAAACGCCGCCAAGTTTTTTTCAGCTCCTGTTTAAATCCAAAGTACATTTTTGCCTCGGCTAATGGGATCGATGATTCGATAATTAATAGGCGAAGTTTGAAATTCCATTGGGTCAGACCCTTCGAGGCGTGCAGCTCGGAGTGCCGAGAAAACATGTATTTTATTTGGGCTTCTTCGTAGTTGGTAGCAGCGAGAGGAAAACAGAGCACTCGAGAGTTATGAATCAACGAGGAAGATAAACTTGATCTTAAAATCTTGGAAATCTTGCTCGTTATCGAGAAGCCAACGAGGATTATTGTTTGCCGCTTGAAATGAGATTGAAATCTCGAATGTGCGAATCGCGATAAATATTTTTTCACCTCAATGTCGCGTGCGAAATATTCCGGGGGAAAAAGCAGGAAATTCAGCAAATTCGAACGGTGTGTGTTACGCTGCTGCAACGGAAATATTGAATAACACGAAAAAATTGAATGGGAAAAAATGAGCCATAATGACGATTTTGCGGACGCAAAATCGCCAGGAAATTCTTTCGCGATGACTCCATCAAATTCGACATTTTACTGTACAATTTATTTAACGACCCAAGTGCGTACGTGTGGACGAGACACTGTCGAAGAGCGAAAAAAAGGAGCGCATATCGAAGGCCTCTCTCGCATACGTGCGCGCGCGTCCATGTGAGAAACGAGCGCCGAGTCCGTGCAAGCAACAAAAACATCGATAGCCGTGAAACGAAAGGTGCCATCGTCGGACGTACGGTTATGGGAAAACAGAAGTAAGAAAACAAAACGAGGCCGTGTTAACGCGTGTAACCAGTCACGAGATAATATTTGCTGAACGTCGCGAATATGCTCGCTCTACTCACGAACGATTGTTCGTCGAGAACACCTCGAAATAATAGATAAAGGGGAAAAAGTATAGGGAACAATGAGAACCATGTCCGTACGCGTAACTCGAACTACGTAATAGCTCGGTGAAGTAAATTGCGGTGATTGGCTAATCTCGTTTTGTAGTTGGGATTGAAAAGGACCTTGCGATTTTTTAAAGGAGAGAAATAAATTATGAATTTCCTCGCGACCTTAAAGTTTGCAACGTCGGAGTCCAACTAAATGAAGGAAAAAAACATTCGTAATTCACCAATTTTTTATTTCACGAAGTATCGTTGTAGGTTGAAAAACTACGATTGCGAATTCGGCAGGAAACGAAATTGAAAAATGATTGGAGAGTTTTTTGCAAACTTGAGCGTCACAATTTTCTTAAAAATGGGTTTCCGATTGTTCAGTTTTGAAAATGATTTATCGTGACAAAAAAACAAACTAGAGACGAAAATGAATGAAGAAATAACGAAATTTATTATATTTGCATCGATTTTGTTTTCACGTTTGAAGAATAATAAAAATTTGGCAATGCTCCACCTGCTTTTAACGTGCCTGCGAAACTGAGGTTTAAACGTGGTAAAATGGCAGACAGAATTTTCACGTCTACGCGTTAACTCGGTGATTTTTCGGCTGTACGTCAACATCCGATCGACTCTAACAGTCGCCATTAATGAACGTCACCTCACGAAACCTCGGCGAGCATTATAATTACCGCGGAATCGCTGGCAGTCTTCCCCAAAACGCCCTGCGTTCTTTAAACACGTTTTTTTCTGTGGAACCTCGAACCTTGAACTTAGTAGAAATAAAGTAGTATTTAGTTTCTTTTCTATTGCACTTACTCAAATATTTCTCAAACTATCATTTTGGGAGGGGAATAACTTTGTAAGCTTGAGTAGAGGCATGCATCAGAATGAAAGATCCATTCCCGTCGGAATGAATTTAACGAAAAAAAACATTTGCAATTGAACAATTTTTTGGCGTAGGTTGAAAAACTACGAATTGCGAATTCCGTAGAGAAGAAAATTGGAAAATAACTAGAATTGTTGGAGAATTTTTTTAGATCATTTTTTCCGTTGTATTTATTAAAAATGTATTGACTCGGGGCACAATTTACGAAAAGAGCTTTCAAAAGTACCGAGAGCTCTGAGCGACCTGCTGAAATTAAGGTGAAGGATCAGTCACCTAACCTCACCTCGAATTTTCCAAATGAAAAATCTCCGCTGTAGTTTGACTAATCAAAAAAGGCTCTGTCAGTGGACGCGGAAAGATGGCAAAAATACGCTGACAGGGGCTTTTTTTATTGAACAAACCGTGTCGCAATTATTCAATTTCGAAAATTGCAGCTATCTCTCTCGCACTCACGGTGGCGAAATAGCGACTGCTCCATTAAGTTTATCCTTGAATCTGAACTGAAGCACCGAAAAATCAATTCTTTCTTCGAGCTAGAGAAAAAAAACTGGAGAAAAAGTAAACTCCTCTCGTTTCGGACGGTAGGTAATCTGCCGTTGTTTATCAGTGTTCCAACGGATTGTCTGTGGGGAAGCCTGCGGTCGACTATACGCTCGAGTATGCTAGGAAACGAATGTAAACACCTAATGTGCGCGAACACGATCTTCGTAGAGTCGAGTTCACGTGCTCGGAGCGTGAACAGCGAGAAATTCATCGTGCAAAGTAATCGACGGTATACATTCTCGTAAATAACGTGTAGTGTCAATACTCTTGCTTCGAAATGACGCTGAAGTTTCCAACGTTGGAGTCCAACGAAATGATTGAAAAAAACTCTCCAATAATTCCAGTAATTCTCCTATTTTGTTCCCTGCCAAATTTGCGATTCGTAGTTTTCCAAGCTGCACCAACGATTCGTGAAATAAAAAATTGGTGAATTAAAAACGTTTTTTTCGTTCATTTCGTTGGAGTCCAACGTTGGAAACTTCAGCGTCGTTGCTTCGAATGATGAAACAACTTTGTACTTATATATTCGTATTTAATAAGAAAACTTATCAAGCTTTATTCCGTTCGGCTGTGTAGTTGCTAAAAATTGAAGAAAGTCGACGAAACAGCGTGATTCTCAAATGCACGCTTATTGCTCTTGGAGAGTGAAATTATTGATTCCAATTTGTCGAATTCCTTGATTTTGCATTTGGATCAAACTATACGAAGCTGCGATGAGTTTTCACGGCTAGTTTTCGCTAGAAAAATTTTGTAAATCCTTTTGAAATTAGGGTTCGACGACGCCGGAGTCTGCAACGTTGGAGTCCAGCGGAATGAACGAAAAAGATTTGGTGCAGGTTGAAAAGCTGCGAATTGCAAATTCGGCAGGGAACAAAATTGCAGATTTACTGAAATTATTCGAGTTTTTTTACACATCATTTCGTTGGACTCGAACGTCGCAACTTCAGTCATCATTTCGTTCTGATCCACGATTTTTTTTTCTCCCTGCATACAAACTGGAGACATAAATTCTTGAGTAAAAAAGCTTCTTGTGCTCTGTCAAAATGTAATTAGATTTCCGAGCAAGAGCTCAAAGGCTCACGAAAATGATGAGTGTCAATTTCACCATTGACAATTTCGTAACTCCTCAAATACACGCGGAATTTAGTATAAGCATGTGTATGCGAAAACGTACAGTTTCAGCTGGTATGCTGATCGTTACGGAGACAATGTTACGAACGATGCAAGGCACGCGCCTAATTCTCAACGTATAAAAGCTTAATCGCCTTCTGTAACGTACAGTAGAACCTCGTTGATCTGGGTCAAACGGGACGGAACGTTGCACCCTCGATTATTCGGAAATAACACTGGAAAAAAGCTGTAATTTAGTTGAGTAAATCGTCACTCGTAATGGAAAAGTTTCTCGTATCTTGTAACGAGGGAAAATGAATTGTCGACGAAATTCTGTGATACTACGTCGATGGGAGTGTGTTGACGAAACTAAACAGTTACGAGCAAGCGTGTGAGAAATTACTAAACGAGGCAACTGTGACAGATGAGCCAAATCAAACGTTTTTATTTACTTGTCACTTTATACTGTGAAAGAGGGAGAAGAAATGAATTTCTGAATTTTGTTCTCGTGATTGTAAATGCGAAAAGCCTCTTGTCAATTTTTCAATAAAAATTTCGTCAGAGAAACGTTAAAATCTGTCAAAATGTAATTCTGAATTTCATGAATTCGATTGGTGTTTATCAGAATAATTTATGTACGTTTCGTACACGACATTCACACGAGAACGAGATAGTTGATGATGCGGTTTAAACACTCCTGACCCCGATATCTCGAGAATGCTCTTATACACAGTTCTAACTGATACTAACTTATTATGTCACTGTTGCTGTCGTGCGTCACTATATCGAGAGAAAAAAAAGTCTTTTAGAATTATCTTTGGAAGGAGAATAAAATTTATGAGACAAGAAGGAGGGCTAATGAAATTCCGAGACAGCAACGTTTTCGTTATTTTGCCTAAGGTCACAGAAGGACAATATTTGTATAAGTTTATTTTTTCAATATAATGATTTGAAGCTCCATTTCCCGCATATTAAGATAAGACGCGTTAAAATTGTGTGTTTAGAGATAAAAAAAGAAAAAATCTTATTGCCTAACGGCGTTTGAAATGACGCTGAAGTTTTATGAACGTTGGAGCCAACGAAGTGTTCCAAAAAACTCTCGATTAATTCCACTGAATCTCCAATTTTGTTCCCTACCGAATTTGCAATCTTTAATTATTCGACCTGCCCCAATGATTCGTGGAATAAAAAATTGGTGAATAACAAATTATTCTTTCCTTCATTTCGACGACGCTGAAGTTTCCAACGTTGGAGTCCAACGAAATGAATGAAAATAAAATGATTTATCCATCAGTTTTTTATTTCACGAATCATAATTGTGTAGATTGAAAAAATACAAAGTACAAATTCGACTGGAGATAAATTGGAGAATTACTGAAATTATTGGACAGTTTTTTAGATCATTTCGTTGGACTCCAACGTTGCAAACTTCAGTCATCGTCGTCGTTTAAAATACCGAACTGAGTAACAACACGTTGGAAAGAAAAATTGGAAAAAGTGAGGAAAAAGCTCAATTTTCTTTGTGTCTCGACTCTCTTTCACTTTTTTTTGCCCCGAGCCCTGATCATGTTGCTATTTAAAATGACGTTGGAGCTCGACGAATGGAACGCAAATGTGATTCATATTTGTGCATAAACCCGTACTAATTATCGGCTGTACAGTAATTTCTTTTTATCTTCGCTTCTCTAGCTTCAAAGCGGCTTGCTCATCGGATATCTCCACGCATCACGAGGTCAGCTAGGAAAGCATAAATTTTCGGCATCGTTCTCATTCTTATAGCAAAACTATTTGAAGATAATTATTTAAGGGGTCTTTTGGGATTTTTTCGCGATAGTCGCTATCCCGCTTAAACTGAAATAATACAGAAATATTTAAAATTGAAGGATATTTTTGAAAACTCATATCAGGTTTTTCAAAGCGCGAAAATCCTTCGATTTTTGATATTTCTGTATGATTTTAGTTCGGGCGATAGAATTAACCGGAGATATCAGAGTTAAAAAATTGTATCGTAGAGTTGAAATGCCAATAAATAAACCCTCCGAATTCTAAAAGTCTGCTTTTTTTCTCAACCGCAAAAAAATCGCGAGAAAACCCGAAAAATCGGGCTGCCACACGGGGTGACTCCCTTAAAGAGGGGAAACGTGACTGGTATGGAGGTGCTGTGTTGCTTCAATTTGGTTGAAAAGCGTACGAAAGATTCACAATCGAATAGAAGCGGGCTTGTTTCCCTTTGGAATTCCCCCTTAAATTTTTATTGCGTATCGCATCAATAATTTAAACAAAATTTTTCTACAACACGACGTAAAAAATGGTACTTGGATTTCTATTCGAGTTACGCCAGGGAACATACAACGTTGCTAAAATCTAACTACTCTTCGTGTTTCCGTAAAGTGATAAAAGAGAAAGAAGAGAATTTATTGGAGGTTAGAACGAAATAATTTTCGTGCCTGAGCAGTTGTACGGAATTTGATTTGTAAATTTACAATCGATTTATAGTAGCCGGCCGGCGTTTGTACGCGAAGCCATTCGAATATAACGAGGGGGCAGAGCTTGAGTCTATTGATTTTCAACCGTTGCACACGCTGTAGGAGAAAGAAAGAGAGAGAGAGAGAGGACGAGAACTCTATAGATAGAACTGCCACGATGAAAACGCTCCTTCTCTGCATCCCCCTTCTCTCTTCCCTCTGCGAATACCCGCGCACACCGAGCGTACCTATATGTGCGTTTCTCGAGACTCTTCAAGAGCTGCTGGTAACGACGGAAACCAATTGCCATGAGCCTTAGTCTCTTGAGGAGCAGGTCCTAAGCCACGGAGAAAACTTCCCTCCGTTAGAAGGAAAGAAAAACGAGTTGTGTATACGTTTCTTTTTCGTTCTCTTTCTCCTCCCTCTCGTCCATTCAATCGTCACTTTTCTTATCCTTCCTCTTTATCGTTCTCGTTGGTGGAAAAGAATTTATTTTTAGCTTTGAAACGACACTACCGGCTGAACAGTTATCCTCTTGTCGTTTCTTCGAGGAATCTTTTTATTCTATAATCTCTTTGAATAACTGTTGCGAGAATTGAACAATAACTGAATCGTTAAAACGTCCTTTGCCTTTCGCTCTTCGCCTTTTCTCTCTGTCTTTACTCGAGTCCCGAGTGTCAAGGTCAACGGGGTAAGGGAACTCCTTTCACAAATTCGGGGACATTTTGGCGTGTGTACTAGTTTCACGTACTCTTAAAGTCTCACCTGAGTCCTTTTACTCTTGCAATTTTTAACCTCTTTGTACATTGTGTCGTTATGGTATACTCAACTTTTCGTTTTTTTCGTATCTTTTCTCATTAGCGTTAGTGTCAATTTTCATGAAAATTAATTGTAAGCATTGAAAAATTCATTAACCTCCATGCATAGATTCAATGCGTCACATGAAATTGTAATGTTTTTTATCTCATGAAGATTGAATTTGCCAATAAACTTGAGACAATGTGCCATGTTTGGTTAGATACGAATGAAAACTAATATTCTATATCATTAAATGATGTGTCTCTTCAAGAGGTTTGCGTTTACATTCAATTGAGAAATCTTTTCATAAGTTACTTCTAAAAAGCTACAGCCTCCCTCGGAAATTTCAGATATCTTGAGACTGCCCACTGGTCATTCAGTTGCAAAGTCCAAATTTCTCTACGGCCACCCCACAAACACTTCTTTGTCAGAAACATTTCCATATCGTTGAGACAGACAGTGATAAAAAAACAGCCGCAGAGAGTGCAATGGAACTGCTAATTTTCAATCTCTCTTCTTAATGACTCGAACATGATGATATACAAACTAGTCTAGACATCGGAATCACCATTCTTATTGGCGATTGTTAATAAAACCAGACGACACTTGTCCATTGTTCCACAGGTCATTGTCTGAACGATCAATGACTGGTTTGCTATTTCTTCTTCGAAGAAATATCTCTAATGTCTATCATTAAATCCATAATGAATATCAATAATTACAATACTCGGCTGAAAATATTGATTATTGCTTGAAAACTATGCTGCAGTAGCATTTGCAGACATGTGCACGAGTGCAAATTAATTCTATCGCCACCAAAGTATTTATGTACTACAATAGCAATGGTTCCTGAAGACACAGCTCTCGTGACCAAACATCTGACTGCGAATGTATCTTTGGCTGATGCTTGTCTGGCTCATTGAATAATTATAAAGATAGAAGTATAAACACAGAAATCTTCTTGGTGTATTTGTGATTAAATTATTGAGTGATTTATATTAGAATATTTTTTTCTCCAAATATTGCTGTCTTTGAATTTTAGTTTAATTGATTTTTACTGCAGCCATTCTTTGATGAACGGTGGTGAATTCACAGAATCATTTTCCTTTGCAATGAACAATACTCATTTGGTAATGATACCAAGATAATAAAGTGTCTTTATAACACACATAAATATATCGTTCCAACCATGATAAAAGGTAAGTTTGCTTTTGGATTGATGTCCTTAAGGTATTAACTCTCAAAATATACCAGAGAACTTGAGTATCTTGATCAAAGTTCAGCAATAATTACGTTTTTTTTTTAATTTTGAACAAACTATTTTGTTCTATTGAAAAATACTTGATTCACAAATTTTTTTAAGTTCGAATTTTCGTATCTTTAACCGCTGCAAGACAATTTATTATTTCTGTTTCGAACAATTTAGTATTTCTGAAATAGTTGCGATGCTGAATTCAGGCAAATTTTTAAAAAATGTATATTTTGTAAGATAATACTACACAAGTCTAGAAATTGTTTGAAACTGATATTACAACAAAAAGAGTGTTTGAAAAAATGCTCTCTCTGTTATTCAGGTTGACGGAAATACAAAATACACGTATTCGTGTCGACTCTGAATAATGCATATTTCAATGTGATCGACTTACCTTCACTCTTACAGAAAAAACATTTAATAATTATACAAAAACACTTGAGAATTCTTGAGAAAAAAATTCGTCTCGGCCGAAAATATATCCTTTCGTAGACTTGTAATTGTGGTAACGAATATAGTAAGTGGACGTTTAAAAATAGTATCATTACCTCCCGGAAGATTCGAAAATCGCTGGACTGCGGAGAAATGGGATAATTCCTTTCACTCGATTTTTAGGAGTACTTTATATTGAAGGAATTCAACGATTAAAAGAAAACAAAAACGGTTGAGTCTCTCGCCGCCCGGCGGAGAAATAAAGTCTCGTGGTCGACACCAGAAAAAAAAGGAAAGCAGCGAAATAATTTCACTCTACTGAAAGGAAAAAACCGGTGGTCGAATTTCGAGCGTTAAGCTCGAAACAGGGAGTGCGATTTTACCCTGAAATTATCGAGGGTTTATCGTTGATTTGAGATTTTTTTCGTCTTTGCGTTAATATTTCTTCTAGAACGCGTAACCCGAACGGTATGGATTTTTATTTCGCTTATTTATTCTGCTACGCACCAACGTGTCAACTGGTACGTGGCCAAAAATGCACTGACGGCGACGGTTTTCGCGTTCGCGTTTCACGTTCTTGGCTTCTCGGCTCGTCGTCTCGGCGCCCGGCGCCCGGTGGCTGAAACGAAAGCTTGAAATATAAGAGCCAACAAGAGGGATTGTGGGGAGAGTTGTTACACCGCGATTGTTGGATCATCCCTAGTTTTTTAGTTAGAAATTTTTGCTTTCAACATCAATGTTCAATGTATTTGAAAGAGCAGTGAACGGTTGAGTACATTGGAATGTAAAATTATAAATCAAAGTGTTAACCCCCCGACCATGACCATCCGAATCTGAAGTAAAATTTTCGGTTTACTTCGAACTTGGCCATAAGATGGCGTGTTTTCTCGCGCATTGAAACGTTTTTTGAGCGGAAAAATTTGTGTTGCTGGTTTATGATTAACCCTTCGAGCGTACGAGTAGGTTGCTCTTCAGAAACTTTCGAACCAATTGAACATTCAAATAAATATACTTAAATTTTCATTCTTAGAACTAAAAGCCATTGTTTTTTATGGCCTTGAAATATTTTTATTTTTCATGTTCCTTACGTACACACCAACCAATCATGCTGCTTACTTCCTACACTCAACTCACCTCCAGCCAGCCAGCCCTTCCCCGATACTAGTCAGATACTAAACTAGTGTAATTCCTAGTTGTTTTTCCGTAGCAGCGGGGAAAAAACATTGTTTTTACACACAATTCTATAACATCATATATAAAATGGTTTTTTTTTTATCACTATCAATTATTAGATATTATTTCCTATCATTTTGTAATTTTTATCAGTATATATGCATACCGCAAAGTTTATGGATTTCGTTGCTATAGGGAAGTCACTGTAACTCTAGCGAGAACCTTTTAGAACAAGATGTAGAAATTAACGTTATCAATTGATGTTCAAAGGTTATCACTGAGCAATTAAAAAAAAAAAATTCTGGAAAAAACAAATATCTATAATAAAAAAAAATCTAAATACAAAACTCTGAATCACTAAATGACTCTCAAACAGCAATAATAAATCATTTTCAATATGGGAGCGCAGGATTGAGTCTGGAGGTTTATTTCAATTTGTCGAAAAAATAGCAACCATTCAGTGTTTGCAATGAAATACCGAACACCACTGAACGGGCACCAAAGAATTTATGAAAAACGACACAATATTATCTCTCTGGCAGCATCTTCAAAAATTCTCTCGACAGTTTTTGGTGAATTTTCACTTGTCAGCACCGTTTAGCGCTTGTGGATTGCTACAAGAAAATTATTGCAACGCGATCTAGCAGCGATTGATGCAAACTCAAATTTGCGAGGTTATTTGACCATCCGCATTTCGCACATGAAAAACTAATCGCTGCTTACGCTCACTGCGGTATCATTGCTCATTGCAGAAGCATAATACGCGTCAAAAAACTATTTTTTTTTGATAATCTGTTATTTCCAACATTCAATTAGTGAATAATTGAAGGAATTATTGAAGTGACATTTTGAGACGATGCCTGGGCCAGATTTACCTGAAGTACCTGCTCCGCTCAAAGGAATACAGCATTATTTAAAAATTGCATCTGAACATGATCAACGAGATCCGGTTGTCAGTTATTGGGGTACGATATAAAACATCATTAATTTTAATTATCTGACTGTTATTTCTTCATAGCATACGATGACAAATATGCTTATTGTGTCATTTAATTTTTCTTCGTGCTCTGAACGTATCAAAATACAATCTTTCTTTGCATCAAATAAATGAATATATGTTGTTAAAAAGAAAATGAATATTTTTCATGTATAAAGAGTTTGGAAATATATTTCGAGTTGAATTTCGAACACTTACTGAGACATTCCTCTTCTGGTATTGAAAGATATTTAGCTGTAAAGCAAAGTAATATCTTACTTTATCGTTACATTTTAGAAGCAATGACTATATAATCGGATTTCTTGTAATGATTAAAGTTATTGAAATCCCTGTCAGAATGATTATTTAACAAATTCATCAAATTTTGTGAAAACATTTTCTGACTTATCTTCTGCAACATTCTGGACATCAGTTTGCTTCATCATAATTTTTCAGCTGTACCTCAGCAAGAAGATTATATGTCAAAAACTTGAACGATGTATTTTATTCAAGACAAATGTTATTGTTTCAGCACGATTGTATGCACTTCAAACGGGCCTCAAAATCTCAACCAAAACTCCTGCGGAAAATAATTTTTTGCTGAAATTAATGGATTGGTTGGAAGCTACTAAAAAATCTTTAATCGACAACGAAGCAATAACCAATGAAGTTGCTGCTCAGGCCCATTTGGAAAACTGGGCTTTGAAGCTATTTTTATATGCTGACAAAAATGATAGAGAAGGAACTTTCAACAAAAGTGTCATACAAAGCTTTTACACAGCTGGACTTCTTTACGACGTCTTGACCACATTCGACGAACTCACGGAAGAGGCAGTACAGAATAGAAAGTATGCTAAATGGAAGGCGGCTTATATTCATAATTGTCTCAAGAATGGAGAGACTCCTATTCCTGGACCTATGAAAACAGAAGGCGAAGATGATGATAATTCCAATCTCGATGTTGGTCCTGGACCTGGTAAGTCCATGTTTACTTGTTTTTTATCCTAGTACACTGATTCATACTATCATCACAAACGGATATACATTGCAGTAACATTTTGAAATATTTCTTTGATCAAATATTGAAACTTTGCCAGAAAATTTCTTAAAGCATGAGAAAAGATAAAATATATTTTTACCAGTCTAAAAAATGTTACAGTCATGCTCACTTAAATGCACCTATTGAGTTCTGGTCGATCTTAATAGATTTTATCATTTTTTGTATAAGTCTGGTCTAGTTCTGATCACAGGCAAACTGCTCGATGGGTAGTCAGGTTGGTGGAATCTTGATGTTTTAAAAAATTGGGAAAGATCGACGATAAAGCAATTTCAAAGGTACCCTGTATCATAATATATTACCCCTTGTTATTTCATTCACCTTAATTTTAGGTCTGAAACCTTTTTTTCAACAAGAAAATATGTTTAATTCGGTCTAGCAACTTCTGTCAAATTGTTACTGACATATTTCAAGGAAAAAAATTACTTTCAAAAGTCTTGGTGGCTCTGCAAAAAGTGATTGATTTTATAATTCGAAAAAATGATTTCGTATTTTACTTCTTCACGGGATTCAGAGTGGACAGAATCCAACTGTCTTTTAAGATCGATACGACTTTGCTGGCATCGAATTGGTCAATCTGCGGCCGAGATCAATTATTGACACTTTCATGTGAGCACGGCTGTATGGAATTTAATCACTACGTGCTAGTTGTCCCTGGCACGATATTATTTCCTTGCAGTCCAAGAAATTCTATTAGAATAGTCATACTTTAGAATAATTTTGATTTTTCATTTACTACTCGAAATTTCGTACATTATGATGGATTATTTTTTCCATAAACTTTACTAGGATCTATCAAAAAATGCAAAATAAATTTCAACTGCGATTGTTTATTTCTACTCAAATTCTATGAGAAATCGACCTCTCGATCATGAACCATTCATCTCATTCGTACATCTAGAGTTTTTCGCTTGATTATCAGTAAACTATTATGCGAATAGTTGCAAAAAATATGTTTCATAGATGAAGACTTTTTGCCCGATCTCGGCAGCGATGAGGAGCCTGTTCAGGCTGAAAATGAAGAAGGTGATTGTTTATATAATAATTATTCCTCCCAGCAATCATCAAAGATAGTTGTGCGATGAAAAGCCAATATCAGGAAAGTTTAGAAACGATAATTTCCAAGTAAATCGTAAGTAAATTAACATTATTATTATTAATAGAGTCTCAGAAAGATGAACCGTTGGTTGAACCAGACGGTGAAAATGCTGAGCCCGATCAAGGTACATACTAAGCTTATAATAGTGAATCTCTTAGAAAAAAAAAATCCCACTAAATTGTACTCTCTATTATTAGCTGAAAACGCGCCTGGAGTAGATTCAGGTGATGTTTAACAAATTGATTGTTACAAAAATTCTAATTTCAATTTCATTTCAATCATCAAGTGATTTCAACAAAATATTTTTTTATAGAAGAAAATCAGGTAGATGAAACACCGGCTGAGCCAGAAGGCGAAGCGGCTGAGTCTGAACAAGGTATAAAATTATTAGAATGCTAACAGAGGTCTGAGAAATTGCAGAGCAATTATTAGATGAAAACGAGCTAGAAAAGGAAGGGTGCAAAATGAAAAATATCATTTTAGTAAAAAATTAGTAGGAAAAATTCGATAGATTGAAGTATGTGTCATTTCATAGATGAAAATCAGGCGGAAGAACCGTCGCTCGAGCCAGAGGGCGAATCGGCTGAGCCTGAACAAGGTACCAAAGTTTAGAATAAGGAGTCCTTAAAATATAGCTAGTTGGAAAAAATTGTAATTTTTTTTTTATTAATCAGATGAAAAAGAGAGTTCAGAGCCCGGTGTAGATCCAGGTAAAGATCAACAATATTTTCACAAATCAGTATTGTAGGGAAAAAATACAGATAGATAAAATGAGATGCATAATTTCATAGATAAAAATGAGACCGCCGAACCATCGACGGAGCCAGAGGCTGAATCGGCTGAGCCTGAACAAGGTAGCCATATTTTTAGTTGCCAACTCGCTATGAAAAACGTCGATATCTTTAAAAAATGTTTGATTTATTGTTAATAGCTGAGGAAGGTCCATCAGAACCTGGCATAGATCCAGGTAAAATTTGATAACTCTGCTTGAACTTTAAAATTGTGATTAATAGTCATATTTACATAACTTTCATTTATTTCTATGCCAGCATCTGGCGATGAGGACATAGAAGGTACAAACAAAAAGCACATTCATTGTACTTATTTGCAAGCATTTTGCTAAAATTTAGGTACATAGGTTATCATTTCTTTTTGCAGCCGATGCCTGATTCCGGGTGTCGATAATCTCTATTGCTTTCAT
This sequence comes from Venturia canescens, assembly GCF_019457755.1. Lineage (NCBI taxonomy): Eukaryota > Metazoa > Arthropoda > Insecta > Hymenoptera > Ichneumonidae > Venturia > Venturia canescens. The sequence goes on from NC_057425.1 coordinate 10,198,151, forward strand.
CAATTGCACCGTCGCTTACAATAACTATTGCACATCATTTAAATCCTCATATCTTGGAGATGGACAATGAGATGGAAGGTTTTTCGTTTATTTCATCATATCTTTATTCATTTTGCTGATTAAGAATTGCTTCGTTCAGTCTAAAAAATGAACGTTGGTCCTTTTGATTGTAAATAATAAATGAAGAAGGTGTATCAATGCATTTTGCTCTGATTCTACACTCTGAAACCTTGACGTTATTCGATTCTTACGAATTAATTAAGTGTTTTTTCCAACACTCAAAGGTATTGTTTCTATACATGATTTTGCTGTTTTTAGAATGTTGCAGCAAAAAATTTCTTCCACTCTGAATTCAGGCCGTGATACTTTCAAAAGTATGAGCACTAAAGTTTGAACGAGCGATACGAAATTCTTGGAGATTCTTCAAAATGTTCCATCAAAAAAATGAATCAACATTCTACAAAATACACAATCGACCTAACTTTTTCATCAGAATAATGAACTTTGTTGAGAAGTGGTGATTGGGATTATTTTTCTGTCAGATTTATCAAGAAGCTTTTTTGCGACGATCCCAATCCTCGAGTTATCGCAGCTCGATTCGAGATGATTAAAAATAAAAACTAAAAATCGAAAAATTCCCAATTTGCGATTCGATTGTTTGAATATTTCTTTCATAAGAGTCCACCGTAGAACATTCTAATGAAAGATCGAGGTTACAGAACCCAACAATTGCGTGAAATTCTTTTTACCGATCGTGCAGAATTTGAGCCTGAATTTAACAACAAAAGTATAAAAAACAGAGTTGATAGAAAATTGAGGACTAAATTAGAATGAGAAGGGCTTTTTATTCAGTGACTCGCGAGGCTGCTGTGTTCGTTACTCATGCCCGTTCGCAAAATTCAGATAATTTTCGTGTCACACGCTTTTCTTTCTTCAATACCTCGCGATTGTAAAAACTAATGAACCTTTACTTGATTATCCGAATTGCAGGTCCTGCCCAGCCGACTCCGCCACCGAATACCGACTCTTATGGGTTTCCATCAGTTCCGGGTAGCACGGCTCCTCAACCACCGGGAAATACATCGTATCCTAGTCTTCCCACTCCGTTAACTCCAAATACTTACAACCCTACGCCTACGCCAACAAGCCCGAGCGTTCCATCCGATTTTTCAACGCCATCTAAGTCTACAGGTATTCAGTTCATTCGTAGACGTTGATTTACCCAAAAATATGACAACGCACATGCCAAATTGAATATTTTCCGAAGAAATATGCCAAAATAATCCACAAAGTTCAATATCATTTTTCCAGTAAAATATTGAACAATTAATTATATTTGCCAATCGAGTTATCCAGTTTTTGTACTGCTGCAGACTAAATATGTAAAAGTAGAAGACAAACACGTATAACAAATAAATTTTAAAAACTGAGAAAAATGCAAAAGTACAAATACTTATATTCGAGAGCAAAGCAAATTTGAATGGTTTTACTTTGACGACGCTGCAAGAGCATCAGTTCCCGTTGTATTCTCATTCCGAATAATTAATTGCTCATTAAACGTCACGATTATTGAAATCTGACGAGGACTAATTAATTTATTCGCTGATTCTTTATTACCAGGAGGCGCAACTTTGAATCCCGAACAGATGCTTAAAGCCGGTAAATACATAAAATGGGCAGGAAGCGCTATAAATTATGACGACGTGACAACAGCGATAGAGAATCTGCAGAAAGCCCTCCATCTTTTAACAACCGGTGAAGATTCTTAAGGGCCTGCCAAGAAGCAAAAATGCCCTTTGCTCTGCTTTTACCGAAAATTCAAAATAATTAAAGGAACCCTCATTCGTCGGTATTCGCGCCTATGCAAATGGTAAAACCGAACGCTTTGGCTCTCATGAAAAAGATGTTTACAAAGGAGCCTTAATAATGCTTACAATGCAAAGAAGAAGAAAAAAGTAATAGTACATTCGAATATATTTTATTATTATCGCAACGAGATTTAAGGCATTTACCATTTTTGCAATTGCTCTTCATGAGATTTTGTAGCGTCGAATTGACAGCCTTGTCGGTTAGTGGAGTATTTTTTCATGTCGCACAGCCTTACGAGTCAATTTCGTACGAAAATTTTACAGCTAACGGCCGAACAAATTCTTACATCACAGATGCTTTGTAAATAATAATATTAATAATGATACTAATATATTGTTATGTAAATGAAGTTCGTGTTAGAGCTTCGTTGAAAAAACACAAAAAAACCTCTTTAGACTTTTTTTTCGACGTTGTCCTGTAATTCCCTTAAAATAACCGATATTATTTAAGGATAATAAATTAAGTTGAACGTTAGTTGGAATCAGTATCTTTATATTTGCATTTTTCGAATGTATTTTTTTTTTTTTTTTTTTTCCATTATTTAAAGAACATTGTGTGACAGCAATTATGACAATTGTGTTTTATACACTGAGCGCGTGATCTAGTTTTACAAATGTTGTGACGATCGTCGACGAAATTTCGAGTTGAACACACGGGTAGGATAAAACTATATTAACGTTCGAGTATTATTTTGTTTGGAGCGAACTGTCATAAATAAATTTACTCGTTCAGAGTCGCTACCGCAACTCCAGATCTACCGTAATTTGCTTCCTGTAAAATACGTTGTTTGAATAACCAGATAAATGAGAATTTTCCAACCCGACTTCTGTGAATCGATTAGTTCGGCTGGTTTCCTCCAATATCTTGACGATTTAATGTTTTGTTTTGTATCGTGATTTTTCGAGCTGCCATTAAAAAAGAGTGAAATCTAGCGTGTGATAAGTTTGAAAAAAGGCAGTGAGGTTTTATCCTACCTAAATGTAAATCCTTTCGGAGGATGAAACGCGAAAGGATCGTGCTCGGCGATGATCGATGCAACGCGTTAATTACGACGTCGTATTGTGTTCGAGATAAGTGTCGTGAGAGCCTATTATTGTTTCATCCCTATCTAGATGCGTATGGGTTTATTATTCTCTTCGTATTTACATGTGCCATTATCGGTTAGACGTTATCATATATAACTATACCTAAAGAAATGAACACTCTGAAAACGTGTGCGATTCTCATGAACTCTCGTAGTATGTTAAATGAAGCTCAATGAGTTTGGTCGACGGTGGGCTTTTTTTCAAAAGTGTGATTTCTTTTTCATGAAGGATTCTGTACACAGAGGATTGGCTATAAATAACGTACGGATATAATATCAAGAATAATAAGGCGAGTAAGAGTCGACTCGAAACTCGTCGTAGTTTAAACTTGTACATAAAACTCAAAGTTTTTTCGTTTCCTTGTGTCAAATCTTTGGTTGCGTTTTACAATTCAATCCCTTTTCAGCAGTGCGTGCGCATATCAATTTTTTATCAACTATGGCATACATATATATATATACATTCATACGGGTTTTAATCGTTTTTTCTATCGACATAGATAACGGAACCGAACGGCAATTACGTATACGTTGCTTTTGTGCTGATCAAGCTTGTACAAATCCAATGGCCCGCGCTTAACGCGTCTATTTGACTTTTCGTGTGCACAGAAGCTTGCCAAAAGGGCAGCCAATTAATATTAACTTGTACAATTCCACCCAAATATTCGGAGGGGTTAAATTTAGAATATAGCCACAGGTCAACAGCGTTGAGTCGGTCTGCGTTTTACGCTATAGTCCAAACTCCCAGTTTTTCTAATCGTAAAAAACACGCTTTTTTTGTTAATGTACGCTTTCCTCCATCTGTCACTGCGTTTTTAAAATCGTCACTCCCAATCGTCCGGCTCTTTGCCAGCTTCGTTTCAGTTGATTAAATTTCTCTCAGTTTTTCTTATTGTTTGCTTCAATATCGTCGACACGGTGCGTCGTAATTTGAAAAAATGTAAAAATCATCCTCGCCACGGTCCGGCAACGATTCCTCACTTCGCTTTATTTTTCTTTCGTCTAAACGATGCTTTTCAGTCTTGCTTCTTATTTTTATCGTCAACACCGTTCGCATTTACCGCTTGATTATCGTGCCGGCCAAGTTGCCAGTCTATCACCAGTCTACCGGTAAGCATAAACAGAAATACCTGCAACATTTCAGTACAACGTTATGCGAATCACTCAACTGTAACAGCAGTCATTTATTCTAAACGAGCGTTACACTGTCACACGGTTTACCATCGTGACCGGATCACTTTCAGTGCGAATACGTCAAAGTTTATTGAACGTAACATTTTGACTTTTAAAATTTTTCTTAATGAAACGATTTTATGTGAGTGATTCGACATCTTTTCAAATGACATTTCAATGGGCCTCGAGCAGCTGAATGAAGAAATCCATTATCTCAAAGTAATAATTCCATGAATTATTTGAAAGGCTGCTGAAGATGTGGAAAAGGAAAAAAACCAGATGAAGAGTGCACAGAAAAATACGTTACCAAGGCTGGAGCGGTTCTCTCCAATTTATCGTTGAGCTGGTGATGGGAATAAACAGCCATCAACATTAGAAAGAGTAAAACAGCGTTCGAGGCGTTTTTAACTTTTCCTGAAACGAGGAATAAAAGTGGTCGTTGATAAATGATCGGCCACTTGTGGCTATGGATAAATATAGTAGGCAAATTTGTTTGGGAGAATCGTTGAACGTTCGGGCGCGTTTATGTATGTTTTTGTAAGCACTCACGACTCGGGATTGTTGCCATAGCCAAACCGCATATTATTTCCAACGATCCAACAACCCGTCGATACCATTTGCTCGGCACTTTGAAATCCAGAGTCTCCGAGAGCGGGAACACTTTGGCATATTTGACGTATTCCTTCCTCTGAAAAAATCATCGTTGAATAAATGAAACGATAATTAATTGGGAATTTATCGGTTAAAAACCATAAAACACTCGGCATTGGCGGTCACCCAATTCTAAGCACACGCACACGGGTGCACAAGCGGGAGATCTCAGCTGTCACGTTTCGACTGTGGCAATGGACACCGAAAATAGAAACGGCGAAAATTTTAAACGAGACTATGAACTTTGGAATTTTATCGAATAACCACCGAAGAGCTTCATATTTTTATGAGAAAAATGGACCACTGAAAAAATTACATGTCCAAGACGTAACGACGTTCGATCGCTGTAACTGCTTCAGAAGAACAACATTTTTTCATCAATCGAATCGCACGACGATATTAGCAGAAGTTAAAAAAAAACGTTATTCAGAAGCTTTTGTTAAAATATCAGAAGCAACAGACAGAAAATCCTTCGAAATGAGTATCCAAAAAATAGAAGACGAACAAAATTATTCCGGCGTTTGGTTGCTCGAGACAAATTGTAAGAAAATTCTTTTCACCCCGGCCGAATGTTATTTTTGTTCGCAACTATTTTCATAATCGCGTTTCGATTGGGCACGAGTATAAACACATGATCGAACTTGAAAATTGGAGTGTATGGCAATTGAAAATGATTTTATATTGGGTATATGGGATTATTGTACAAAGAGCGCAGAGCGAGAGGGGAGCCTTAGATTGATTCGGTAGATTATTGAAGAATAAATAAGGAAAAATGAAAGCAAGAGCAAATATTTGAATGGACAACAAAATCATTTGAAGATTGAAAAATAAATAGATAATTGTGTTTTTCTTGCAGAAGAATTCAAGTGAAAAAAATACGAAAAGCCTGACGTTATATCTGTCGAATGTGTCATCGTGCTCGCGTCTAACGCGTCCAACCCCTTACGTAACGGGGCCGAGAAATACACGAGCCCCGTCAGATCGAAGAAAAAGCTTACGGACACTCGGCCTCGCGAGAGCTCATTATTTTAAAAACAACGTTACAAGAATAAGTAAACTCGAAAGAATTAAACTCACCAAATCCTTGTGGAGTTCCTTGCTGAGTTGCGAAGTGACTTTGATCGTTCCAACAAAAACGAAAAATATGCCCAACAAAACGGACAGAGATCTGAGGACTATCGAAGCCATCACGCACCTGGCTTTTCTCTCACTACGGAGAGGCTAGCCAATTTCGTTGAAACACACAACTGAGCTTTTTTTATACGCCAATGCCACCGGTTGGATTTAAAAAAAAGAACGAAAAATTCGCGTGAGAAAAATGTCGAAATAGAAAAACAACAAAATGGGCTGTTCAATCAAACTTTTCTTCTTGAAACCTGCGCGAGTTTCTCGTCATTGTCTATACGATCGAATTCCGTAAGAAACCATATCCAGTTTTTTCGAACGATTTTCAACTCAATTTTCAATATTTTGTTTTTACTGTTTCTTTGTTTGTTTTTTGTATCGGTTGCTAAGTTCTTCCACGGTTGGTAATGTCCATGTTTCGTGTTCGCGTTGCTGCGGAAGCGCGAAACGTCGAGTACAAAAAACACACCGCGAGTTCGCGCTTGCAGTGTATAAATTTCTTCGTTCAATGACGTCACAATGATGAGAAAAAAGACTAAAATCACACGCCACAGTTATGCTTTTAGATGTAGGTATGTGTGCAACCCGGGTTAGATTTCGTTGCACCACCCCGCTGTACCGACCCTGTCTCGACCCTCGGAAAATCGTTATTGGCAGATGGAACGAGCCCTCCCTTTCTCTCTCCCTCTTTCTTCCTTTCTCTCTCCGTAGTTGCGAGAGCAGCGCAATAGCATTGTTGGGATAGAAGCGCGCAAACCTACCGCGGCAAATCCCTCCCCACGATTAAATCGAGCCACTGTCATTGGTCGTCGTACAAAAAAAGAACGTTTTTTCAAATACACACATGTACACGCGTTATTACACGTGTGAAACAAAAGAAGCAGAGAATCAACCGAAAAGTCATCGGAAGGAGTTCAACATTGTTGTTTTGATACAGTCACGCGCAAAAACAACTCTCCGGTCAATAACAACGTTCCCCGTGGCCCGTGGCGCTCAATACTCATCGTTACTTTCAAACTCTCCGAAATTTTGATCGCTCGAAAATCTGAGCTATTTATTAGCAAACTGTCACATATTGTTCCTCCGGGATTGAGAAATATATTTTGAAGTTGTGAAAAAAGTTTCAAAACTGTCGCGGAAGAATGTCAAACTTTTCAGTTCCTAACCCTACCATAAACGCATGTGCACAAAACTGCTGTCTCTCGAGTGGATACTTTTCGATCTGAAAACGCGAATTCTTTTGAAACATTGTCTCCAAATTTGTAATATTTCAGTAGAAATACTATTGGTGAAATAACTAATCAACTTGGCAAAAATACCTAACCTTGAAAATATTTTCAATATTCGATTTCAACATCTTATTATATCAACGATTTTTAGCGTGTATTCGAAGATCTTTCCGTTCCAATTCGGTTTTTCCAAATGAAAGGAGTTGTTCTCCAAGAATTTTTTCATTTGCGGAATTTTAACGATATTCTCAATAAATTAATGAAAATGTGCACCCAGATTTTTATCGACGCGCTCTCATAGACAGTACAATGACGAACCTTTTCAAAATAAGCCACTGTAGAGCCAATCGGGTAATGACAATATTGATAAAAGTTCTGAATGAGAATATGAAAATCGAAGTTCATGATATATCACAAAAATTCGCATCGAATTTATCTATTCTGAAATTCAAATAAATTAATAATTTTAGGTTAGTAGATGGTGAATTATCAAAATGAAAATCTTAGGTTATTCCACCTCGATGGTATTATTACTTCAGCATAAAGCTCTTTAAGCATGGAAATATATTCAATGAAAAATATTCGAAAACATGCCTTTGCGAATATAAATCTGTCAACTTTTCTCGTTTATTTACAACGATATACATGAGTGGAATATTTTTTTCCCCAAGTTCCAACGAATATTGCCCATTTTTCAATATTCTCTGATCTTCTGCACTGCAAAAAAGTATATAAAATATTCTCGCAATTTACAATAATTGCTCTCCCTCCGGTAGGCGTCGTGATTTTTCGAGTCGTCGAATTGTTCATTCCTTTGTATATTTAGTCAGAAAAATGTGATAAACAAATTAGAAGCCTGCGAAAAGTAAATTACTTTTGAGGCAATGCATATTTAAAGGGCAGCAGGAAACCGGAAACTGAAATGTTAATATTCTGTGTGAAACTGCTATAAAATAAATTTTTAAACCTGCAAAATCCTTCGGACCTTTCGTTATGTTTTTAGTTTGAGGATTTCACAGTGTATGTCGTATGATGAAATTTTGAAGCGTTCATTTGAGAGTAAATTGGTACGAACAAGACATTTTTATCAAGATTCTACCGCACGTCGTTTCCTCGCTGAAATAGCATTCTTCTCCAAGTATTGAAGAACCTTGTTATCCTTGGAGGATTCTTCGTGTTCGCTCGGGACGAGAGTCGTTACGGTTGAGCTATCCTCCAGTTGTACGGGCCTTCGTCTCTTGATAACCATAACTTTAATTTGTTTCGCTGGTTTCGATTGGTTCTCTTTCTCTTTGGATAAAGGCCTCTTACGATTCGACGATCCGGATTCAGTACTCGTGGTCGTGGATGCAATACTTTTCAAAACCGATCGTTTCGTCCGTTCCGAATGTTTGAACGACGTACCGTTCGTTTGGATTTCATGAGAATTTTTCGGCTGGGAGTTTTTTGTAGGATCAATTTTCGGTTGAGCTTGTCGTTCCGCTTTGTCCTCGAGATCATTCGCTTTTTCCACGACGATAATTTTTTCTTTCGCCGAGGAGCCAACGGGCGATACTTTTTTGGAAATTTCATCCTCGTTCGAGGTTTCGAGATTCGGGGAAAACTTCATTTCCGGTTCATCACGATCGAGGGAAGAACTTTCAGCTACCGTGACGATTTTATCGTCTTTTTTCAACTTTGGAATATTTTGAGCTTCGACTAATTTGGTCGGGGCTGTTTTATCCCCGGTTTCAGGAATGGCCGACCGACCCGTTGAATTTTTCGATTGAATTTCGTTCGATACTGGCAATTCCACGATTTTTATGGAAATCGAATCACTCTTTGACACGATTTTTGAAGTTTCTTTACCTGAAACCTCATTTTCCTTGGCAGCATCGAGCGTTTTCGTTGATCGCAGCGAGCTCACGATCGTATGACTCGACGTAGAGTCCGTCAGCACGATTCCTCGCCTTTTCCTAGAGTATAAAGACACTATTGGCAGACACGGAATTCTTGGGCGATTTTTTACTTGCTTCGATATCACTTTTTCCGTCGGCGGTTCTTTTTCTTCAGCTGTGGAACGTTTTTCGGGTACGATCGTTATTTCGGGTTCTTTTTCTTCCGGTGGTGGCGACGGTGCGAGTGGCGGTAATGACACAAGTCGAGAGGAAGGTGGAAGAGAGGGTGAAATTTTTTCAATCGTCTCGTCCGACTTTTTGACTTCTGTTTTCCCCGAATTTTTGTCGATCCCTGTCTCAGCGGATTCTGCATTTTTAGGAACGCCGTCCAATTTTTTTTCAACCCCTCCGTTGTCACGTATTTCTTCGGGGCTCACATTCAATTTTCTGTCGAGGAAAACTTGGTCACCATTAACCGGGGTGTCGTGAGTTTTTTCAGGTAAGTTGCTACTCTTCAATTTCCTTTCCAAATTGAAATCGTCCAGTTTTTTCCTGCTTTCTTTACTTCCAGTTTCCGAATCAAACAATTCGTTTATCTTCGATTGTTTATCGGCATCGATTTTTTCCAAATTTTTATGCACCTTTTTCGATGTTTTTTCATCGCGATAAGTCTCAGCTCCTCCAGATTTTCCATCCCTGCCAACGCGATGAGAGTTGTTTTCACTTTTAGTTGTCTTATCGATCGATCTGTTTTCCGCTTGTTTTTTATCGATTTCACTACCTTCTAATTTGTCACTGAAAATTTCATCCTTTTTTCCCTCACACGTGATTTCTAATTTTCCAATAGTGTCGGTTTTCTCCTTTTGAACAGCACCTGTTTCCGCTGTTTTATCGACAGACAAACATTTATTTTTCTCGTTAACGATAACTTTGTCGTATTTTCTATCAATAACTTCTTTTGATTTTTTTTCGGGTAAAGCATCTGTCGGTTTTTCGACACTACAGCTGTCAACTTTTGGAACGGTCGTCAAATTTCCACTGACAACGTGGGTTTCCAAATTTTTATCAACGGGATTCTCCTTAGATTTTTTCGGACTCGCGTTAACCGAGCTCTCCGAAATCTTGGTGATTTTGGGTTCCAGTTCTTTTGGAGCTTCGTCTACGTCCATGCTGAGTGTATCAACGATACTGCTCGTAGAATTCCCAAGGTTATTCTCTCCTTCCTGTTCTGGACGTGTGTCAATTCCGAGGAGACTGCTATGAGACGCGTCGTACTGATAATCCTGAATGAATTTTTCAATGTTTTCTATTTTTTCTTCCCTAAAAGAACGCGAACCAATAGATTCGATTTCTCGTCTGATGATGGGGCTTAAAGCGACCTCGGAATCGTTTTCCAGCATCAGAATGAATTTATCCTGAGTGTCAGTTGGTGCCGGAATTTTTTTCGATCTTACATTTTGTGCTTTGGCATTATCACTCGTTTTTTCAGGGGGTTCGTCAGAATTCACTGGTCTCAATTCTTTTGAGTTCGTATTCACATTTCCTTCCAAAATTTTCCTCGAAGATTCCGGGAACGATTCAACTTTTTCGGAAAAATCGTTGCCGCGATTGAGAATTTCACGATTTCTGGATTCCTCTTTTTTCTCGTTTCTCTCTGCTTTCGATTCTTTTCCATTATCGGTTTCTTGGCGTTGGTGCAATTTAGGTAAATCGATTGGTCGCTTTTCGTTATGGTGACTGTTTGTGCGTTTCGACTTATCTCGCGACTCTTCATGATTCATAATTCTTGAATCGTTTGTAGTCTTGATATTATTCACAAAATTTCTGTTCGAAGATTCCTTCGCTGACTGAACCGATTGAGAACCACCATCGGCGTGTTCCTTACTGACGATCTTTCGATCTCTCGATTTTCGTTTTTCATCCGTACGATCTTTTTCCAATACAATACCATCATGGATAGTAAAACGTCCACGAGATTTTGATCGTTCGTTTCTGCGTCTATCGTTCTGGCTGCTTCTCGAGCTGTTACTTTTGCTTCTCGAGTGACCACCGGGCGAACGTGATTTTCGAGGTCGCTTATGATCAGAGTCATAATTTATATCGCGATCGTTTCTACTGACAAATCGATCGTCATACTTACGTTCGCATTTGTCTCGAAGATCATGATTATCTTCACTATGGAATTTATCTCTAGTCAGTCTGTCGTCTCGACATTTTTCGTATTTTTCTTTGTGATCTCGATGCTTCTCTTTTCTGTGTGTGTTGTTAATCTTTTGGTATTTACAATCCAGAGTTTTGCTACGAGACTGATGACTCGATCTACTTCGAAGATCGTGATTTTGATGGGTGGGTTTTGATTTTCCGTGTCTGCGACTTGATTGATCAGAAAAACCGAAACCTCTGGAGTTTCTAGAACGATTTCGTGATTTGTTTAAAATGTTGTAACGCAAATCGTGTTCGACATTTAAATTGCGTTTATTCGAATCCTCTCTGTGACGCATTTCAGGCCGGTGATGGGGAGATGTTTCGTAACGACCGTCGATTCGTACATCGCTTTCGCAGTCATGATTTTCGTTTTCGGATTGTAGCTCTGACGAATCTGAAAGTTCTCCTTCCTCGTTCGATTCTCCATAATGCTCGTCAGTTTGATATTTCTGTTGAACAGAACTACCCGTCGCATGGTCTCTCTCCTCTTCCACTTTTGCCAATTGCGTGCCATCCGAAGGAATCGATTTGGATTCTGCTTTTGATCGTTTTTTTTCTTTCATCTTATCGAGGTTGAGATCACCTGTTAGAACAAAATATTATAACGATTAGATGGTTCGAAAAGATAGTTTGAATTTTTTTAGTGACTATTTCTACGTTACCATCTTTCTCTTGTTGTTGCAATAAAGCAAAATTCCTGGATTCAGAAGTACTGATTTTTTTTTTTTGGTTTCTTTCCATCTCTTGCTCTCGCAATGGAGCAGAGCCTTTGGATTGAGAAGTTTTGGCTTCTTGTCGGACGCTTGCCATCTCTTGTTCCTGCAACAGAGCAGAGCTTTTGAATTCCATAGTTTTATGTTCCTCTTTTTGGATTCTTTCCGTTTCTTGGGTTCGCAATGTAGCAGAGCTTTTAAATTGAGAGGTTTCGGCTTCTTCCTGTTGGATCTTCGCCGTCTCTTGTTCCTGCAACAGAGCAGAGCTTTCTGATTCAGAAATTTCGTCTTTTTCTTCTTTCGGAATTATTGTTGTCTCTTGTTCTTGTGTGAAACTTTTCGATTCAGAAGTTCTGGCTTCTTCTTTTTGAATCCTTTCTGCGTCTTGTTCCTGCAACAATTTTTTCCTGAGTCTCTCTCCATACACCGTGAAGTTTTTACATTCAGGGTTCCATTTTTGTTCGGGATCCTCCTCATCTTCGTCGCACTGTGTCCATGCTGCCGACTGATCAATCCTCAATTCAGTTTTCACACCTTCAATCGATAATTCTTTTTCATATCTCGTGGTTTCTCTCTGTAATGTATGTTCTTTTGGTGCATGGTATTGACGATTGTACTGTTGGCGGTTGTGGTGATTAGTCTTTGACTTACTCCAAACACCCCTTCTGAATTTGACATCCTCTAATCTGTAAGAGTTTTTGGATTATTTGTGCCAATGTTTTTACTTGGTATCATCAATAATATTTGAAAAAACGAGTGCTCGGTAGAGATTTAATGTTCTTATCTCAGTTCTACTTGAATATATCATGATATAATGGCTAGAACAATCGTTACTGGGATTCATTAATTATTTTGTAAATATTTGCTCTATTAATGCGAATAAAGTTGAACGAATATTTTTAACAAACAAGTTCTCTTTCAATTCTGAGTACAACACAATTATAAAAACAGTAACAAATGTATAGCGGGTAACATGATTTAAGGCACAAAAAAGTTCTCCTCAACAATCATGCAGGAGTGATACAATAGTCAGTAACAAAGAGTAACTGTGGACGATACTTTTGGGAAGTCTTCCAGAAACAGGGACAGAAAAGTAAGGTCGGATCAAAGTTACAGAGATAGGCGTGTAAAATCCAAAGAGGTGCTATATTTCTTATTAATAATGTTCAAAAACACTTCTCTATGATAATCATAAAAAATGGGAGTGTCTCTTTTGAGATTGCTATTTTTTATAGTTCAACAGCATTCTCACAACCACAAATAAAAAATAAATCTTTTTGGAATTTACTGTGACGGATGAAAGCTCGATTTGTCTCCGTGCCGTGTTACAACGAAGTTGAAATTTTTTAGATGTATCGCATTGTCAAAGTTTTTTAAAGTAATAATTTGATCGATAAATGACTTACTCTCTTCTAAGTTCAATAATCGTTCTATCTTTTCTATTGACCTCCGCTCTAGCTGTTTTCATCAAAGAAGAACTGTTGGTGAGAATGGTTTTCCTTTCTTGTTCGAGATTCTCACATTTTCCCTTCCACAACGAAATTTCTTCTTCCAATTTGGCATACTTTACTGCAAATTCTTCGGCTCGTTCTTTGCACTAAACATTTTTTAGATGTCATGGAAAGCGAATAACATATAATATTCCCGCGAAAGTTACATCGTGATAACCTCAAAAAACTTACCTTTGCGCATTCGTTCACATTGAAGCTAGGCAAATCGCCGTAAATATCTACATCGTCGTCCATTATTCATTTAATTTTATTATTCCTATGTACAAAAAATACTGTATAATATATCAGACATTTTTAACAATTGGAATTAGATCGTCAATCGACATCCAAGAGATTTAGCCATTCCTCGATAGCGACAGCAGCGACTAGCGATAGCGACTGAAGGAAGACTGAAGACGAGACGAAAACGAAATTGATCAGCTGCGTATGCTGTATACTCAATACCTATTTTGACTATCGTCTTTCTCGGTAACCTCGGTAAACTATATGCGCACGGATAAACTTACGAAAATGGCCGAACTGCCAAACGAACGGAGGTCAATTATTAAAGTATTCAACAGACAGCATTTTTTTTGATGAGTAAAAAATCCGTTGCTAATAAAGTTCTGATGGAACATATTCGGATGCATTTGAAGATATAGAAAAGATCGTGACAAAGATGAAAAATATTGATCGTTCTTTTCCTGTTCGCAACTTAATTGTTATAAGATATGCTTGGCAATGCATATAAATATTGAATAATCAGATACAAAGCAACGATCCAGACCAATCGTTGCGCAGTGGTCAAACGAATTTTTGTTAACGTTTCAGAAAATTATATTCAATAAATTTAACTGAACATTATTGTTAATCAAAACATAGTGGTCCAACAATAATTGATGTTCATCTACAATTAATCATTATGCCAAATGTTTCATTTTAAACTCTTATATATTTGACGGGGACTCGAATTATTCAAATTTTTCAGAGTAAAATTGCGATCGGCCATGATGACGGTTTTGGACAGCAGCGCCATAACCGGTAATGCGTGGTTTCCAATACGATTTTGAGTAGTCAGTCAGGTAATCGTACAGGTGTACGACACATGCGCAATAAAATCGTGACCGCAGTGGTTGTCCATTGACGGAGTAAAGTAAAAAGTAAAAAAAAAAATTCTGAGCGCGCGTGAGGAATAAAAGACACGTACACCTTCGCGTATATTTCAGTTGATGTATAGTATGTTGCACGTTACACACGCGGTAGAGTTTGTGAAAAAGAAATAAAGTTTTGTCAAGAGACACTGTGCGCGAGTTGTGCCTCTGCTCCCATCCGCCGTGCGCGCCTCCCCCCTCCCCGCCGTGACGTTTCGCCAACGGCCCGTGAAGTCGCGAGTCGCGAGTAGCGAGTACAAAGTGAGCGGAGCGGGCCAGTCAGTGTTCAGTGGTGAGGCGCACCGTCAACTGCTGGTGTGGATTTCGCGCGTGTGCGTGTGCGTGCGCGGTGCCGGTTTTTTTAACTCTTTTCCTTTCTCGCTTCGTCTTACCTGCAATATCTTTTTCTTTTTCTATTAAAAAAAAGTTTTTTTAAGTTGACCATAAAAAAGAAAATCTTCTGCGAGAAAGGCAAAGGAAAGTCGTGTGTGTAAATCGCGAGTTTTGCGTTACGAGTGTTTCAAAAAGTGAGGCAACGAAGAGCGGGGATTTGTAAAGTTGAAAAAAGTGTGTCAAAGGAAGTTATGCGGTGGGAACAAAAGTGGCAGAAGTGGATCAACGTGTCGCGTGAACCGCCGGTATCGGTGAATGCATTTTAACCTACAGAATTCAAAAATACGATGAAGTCCTGATTTCGGCTGTTCTTTTTATCATTGGATCCTTCAAGAAGAAATTTCGTGCGCGCTGGACAAGCAGAGCTGAGAAACTTGCCAAGAAACGAGGTACAGTGACTTCTCCTACTGAATATAAGTACCTTTCAAATGTTTTGCGCAGTTTCTTTTATAGTGTTTTAAAAAACATCGTTAAGTTCGCTTTATAAATCGCCCGTTAGCGCGGCACAATACTCTCTTTCTCTCTCGCTCTCGTAATACAACTCACGGGAGAGTAGCGGACCTGTTGATAGCACCACGACCGTACCACTGCGAACGTTTTTCTATCCGTAAAGATACGAGTGTCTCTTCACAAATAAAATTATTTAAGCACGGTTGATCAGCAAAACATTCTATAAAGGTTATTATTCTAGCAAACGATTGAGCTTTCTGAAAAATTCTTCAACAAACGAGTCACTGTGAATATGAAATTAATATTGACAGTTTTTTGAAGATCTTATTGACAAAACAATATACGGCCATGAAATATCAGAAAAGTAAATAACCATGAAGGCGCGCGAGCACTAATTATTTTGTTGTTTTCACTAATTGAACACCAGGTTATACGAGAAATTTTTGTTGAGCTGACACGTTTGAAAAGAGTACGTTACATGGAAGGGGTAATGTGTAATCAAGCCGCGCAAGCTATACAAAAGTGGAATAATATCATTTAGCCTTGTCGAATTTTTTTCGTCGTTCTTCTCCCTTCTTTTTCTTCGCTTCTTTCTTTCTCAAGACACGGCCGAGTGCTGGAAGCGAGGTTGCCAAATCTTGTGCATCGTGATACACAGCAAAGGTGTATCTCGTACCTGCTCCATCTTCCTCTCACGTACGCGTATCCGTCAATCTCCGCTCGTCCAACCTTTCCGTTTCGACGGTTTTTTCCTCTTTTCTGCTTGTCACAATATCGATGAACGAGAATAATGGCTTCGAATTATAATTATTATTATATCGAATATTTATCCAACTTTCATAGAATTTCAACGTGCAGACACTTGTGAAAAGTTTAAATCTTGTTTACTCGGAATTGGAACGGAAATGATTGGATCAGTTTTATCGTTGGGGCCGAAATACTTTTATCCTCCGGGGCCATAAAATTGATACAACGCTCGATACGCATCTCGAGCGCAAATACCTGCGTGCTTTTATCAAATTATTTCACGAACATGCCGCCACTCCCAACAAAGTTTCTCACTCGCGTTGGCCAATTGACATTTCATTGTTACGAGATATTGACGTCAAATGCGACGAAGAATGAGAATCCGACTCGCATTTTTTCAGCCCCCCCCCCCCCCCCCCTCGTCGGTTTCGTCTCCGAATTATTTTTTTTCCTTTCCCAATAAAAACCGGGATTCCTGCAGTTTGCAATTTGACTGAAACTCCCGTGCTTCGGAGATGGAGTTTTGGGTGAATGGACACGAGGTGGTTTTTTCCACCAGAGAAGCACGTTTTTCGCCTCAGTCAACGCACCCCTCTGAGGTTTATACACACGCGGGGACTTGATATTGCACACATTTCGTCACTCGTAACCCAACACACACGGCGTTTCGAGAATACGTGAGTCACACGAGGAGAAGTCGCCACGAAGAATCGAGGCCTGTTGCAAACGATCGCGGAATGCGCTACTGCCAACAGAGACAGAATATCAGTTTCTGCGCGATAAATCGTTTGGTGGAACGAGATGGAGAGGAATGGGGCGAGAGAGCGAGGGAGAGGGAACGAGCGGCGGGGAGCGGGGGGGGGGGGGGAATGAGCATGGTGAATAGAGTATATAACGGTTTATAATTGTTGGTGTAAAACGGACTCGCTGCGTTCTGGAAAACATTGAGTTCCGAGAGTTTAAATGCGGTAAGCGGGATTCTCGGAATTAAGATTTTTCGTCGCTTTTGTTTTTTTTTTTTTATCGGAAATCGTTGTTTTCACAGCCCGAGGAGTTGCTGAAATAAAATAATGCTTTTTCGAGAGTGTTGCAGTTTGTATTTTCCCAATGTTTCTCCCAGTCTGGTCGGTGCTGATATTTTTTGCTTTTACTTTAATCGCATCGGTAATGCGAATGAGGTTATTTAAATTTATGAATTATAAGGAATGAGGAGGCGACAAGAATTTCGGATTCGACAACGTTTTTTTTTCCATGTTTTTAACACACGTTTATGACGATCGGCATTAAGTTTTTTTTTCACCCATGCGGTCCTTGGGAACGAACGGAGGAATCGATTGAATCTGTTTTCTTCATTTTTTCTCGCTTTGATCGAGGACCCCTTGAATGTGCTTGACATTCGTTACGAAATACGCAATTTTTTCCTGAATAATAATCCACAACGATGGAATTGGACGCAGAGTGTGAGTTTTTCTTGAAAGTACGATCGAAAGATTCTTTCCTGTATTTCGTCTGATTTCGTTTGAACACCAAAGGGCGCGATTCTGCTACAAAAATAAGCTCAAAATTTCTCTCATTGAATTTCTTTATTTATCTTATTTTTTTCGAGTTTATGCTTGGAAGACATTTCCCAGTGTGTTCTCGCGTGCATTTCCTCGGATCCCTCCACGTTCCGTCGCGCGTGGATCGCACGCAATTCCGTTAATTAAATAAATTGAACGAATTAGAGACGAATTTCGTCGGCGACGCGGTTATAACAGCTCGTGTTAACGAGAATTACCCATTTTCTCTCGTTTTCAACGGGTCACCTCGTTACGGATATTGAGCTTGCGAAAAAAATACAAAACAACGAAAACATGGTGGTGTTTCGATGTGACAAAAGGTAAGAGCGATGATCAATAGCCAAGTGAATAAAAATCGTTACCTCATCGTTTCGTCATTTTGTCGCAGTTACGTTTTTATACGGTTTTTCAAGCGTTCGACTCCCTCGCATCTTTACGATCACCTTTATAACGGTTTTTGGTGGTCGGCCGCATCGAAACGAATCGATTTTGAAGGATTCGAACGAGACCTTGCCTCAACGACGACGAATAGATAAGAATGTGTGTATTTCCCGGTTGTAATAATCTGTCGATCGCGTTTTGCCATGGCGACACAGCCCGTGACAGGCATGGACACGAGACCCATTAACTCCGTTCCAAGTGTATTTTCATTAATTTCGACTAATTCGATTTCTATAACGGGCTTTAAGGTAGAACGTGCGCGTACGATCGTATTTTATGGATGCCTGAATTGGGTCGATTTTTACTTCCCAATTAAACATATTTTCACTCTAATTTGTTATTTTTTATATTGCCGAAGGCGAAGGTTTGCCTCACTCCGCGTTGTGACGTTGGTTTACAGCGGCCATATTTATTCGGTACTTTGGAAACACGATAAATGACTGCACGTTTAATACGACGCTGAAGTTTGCAACGTTGGAGTTCAACGAAATGAACGAAAAAGACATTTGTAATAGACCAATTTTTTATTTCACCAAGTATCGGTGCAGCTTGAAAAGCTACAAATTGACAATTGGACAGGAAACGAAATTGGAGAATTACCCCAATTATTGAAAGGTTTTTTGCATCATTTCGTTGAACTCCGACGTTGCAAACTTCAATGACGCTGAAGTTTCCAACGTTGGAGTCCAACGAAATAATCGAAAAAACTCTCCAATAATTCCAGTAATTCTCCTATTTTGTTCCCTGCCAAATGTGCGATTCGTAGTTTTTCAAGCTGCACCAACGATTCGTGAAATAAAAAATTGGTGAATTAAAAACGTTTTTTTCGTTCATTTCGTTGGAGTCCAACGTTGGAAACTTCAGCGTCGTGAACTTCAGCGTCATCGTTTAATTGAATACGAAGAAACAGGAAATGGACGGTTGTGCCTTTCCGCTGCAAAATCGAATGATAATTCCTTCTGAATGTTCGTGCGAGATTATTAAGGTGTACACCGCACGGATAACTCGGGGAATCGACTCGGACACCGGGAACTCCGTCAGTGAGATTGCAACCTGAAAACTCGCGTTTTGTAGAGATACGCGTGTCAGAAGTCGGCTAAAGGCAGAGAGTGAAACGCCAAGAAAGGAAAGTGTGTTAACGAGTTTGTACGCTTGAATACACTTGAATGCATTTGCAAGAAAAAAACGTGAAAATTTCGAGTGTGAAATAATTGATAATACTATTTGGGCAATTATTTTAGCACGAAAGAGTTTCGAGTTATTAATTATACGGAGAAATATTCCTAGAGAAGAAAAATAATCCAACGAATTTATAGTGTTCGCCATGAATGACGCTGAAGTTTTCATGATGCTGAAGTTTCCAACGTTGGAGTCCAACGAAATGATCGAAAAAAACTCTCCAATAATTCCAGTAATTCTCCTCTATTTTGTTTCCTACCAAATTTGCGATTCGTTGTTTAAGCTGCACCAACGATTCGTGAAATAAAAAATTGGTGAATTTCAAACGTTTTTTTCGTTCATTTCGTTGGACTCTAACGTTGGAAACTTCAGCGTCGTAAGTTTTCAACGTTGGAGTCCAACGAAATTATCGAAAAAAACTCTCCAATAATTCCAGTAATTCTCCTATTTTGTTCCCTGCCAAATTTGCGATTCGTAGTTTTTCAAGCTGCATCAACGATTCGCGAAATAAAAAATTGGTTAATTACAAACGTTTTTTTCGTTCATTTCGTTGGACTCCAACGTTGGAAACTTCAGCGTCGTTCGCCATGAAGCTGGTGGGATCCGGAAATTTTTCGAGTCTTTCGTACACAAATTAATGGAGCCGAAGTTTAGTGAATTTCAGCGGCCGCTTTAATACGTCCGCAAATAATGCGAACGTAGATAATAACGTGAACGTGGATCCGCGTAGGTATAATTGACGTGTGAGAGCTTAGCTCAGCGAACTCGCGAGATTCTGCTTCGCAAATAACAAACACGCCCGTACCGCCCATCGTTGATAACGAGCCGCGCGAGAGAATACGACGCCAACGACAACAATGAGCTTCAATCTTCCGTTAAATATGTACGGTTCCGCACCTTCCATTATTTATTTTACTCGTTTATCTATTTGTCCTTGAATCTGCAGACAAAAATTAAATGTCAAAATATGTTGCTCTAACGTCAAGTCGATGAGGAAACGAGGCTCAACATTCTGAGGAATGTACCGAGAAATATATGACGCTGAAGTTTTCAACGTTGGAGTCCAACGAAATGATCGAAAAAAACTCTCCAATAATTCCAGTAATTCTCCTCTATTTTGTTTCCTACCAAATTTGCGATTCGTTGTTTTTCAAGCTGCACCAACGATTCGTGAAATAAAAAATTGGTGAATTTCAAACGTTTTTTTCGTTCATTTCGTTGAACTCCAACGTTGCAAACTTCAGCGTCGTAGAAATATAGTCACTGGAGGACAGTAAACTTTCTCAGATTTATAGTGTTATCTCCAACAGCGATACTAAGGATAACTCTCGTTATCGTACACATTGAAAAAAAGTCGTGGTCAAACGAATAAAATAGTTTTAGGTCAAACTGTACTCATTCTCTGAAAATATTGCAGTTGAATGAAGAAAACTCTTCCAATAACATCAATGGGGTATTTTACAGCATGTAAAAAAAAATACAAAAATGGATGTTTATGATAGATTTCGTTAAAAGTAAACGAGAAACGTCAATATTTATTCGTAAAAATGCAATGTAAATTTGATAAATTAATTTTAAAAATCGTCTTTTTCATCTGTTTCTCAAATGTTTAAAACGCCATCCGCCACATTGGATTCCAACGTGACGTCACTCCGGTAATAAACAATAACGAGGTTGAAGTTCGCAACGTTCGAGTTCAACGAAATTAACGTAAATAACACATTTGTATTCACCAATTTTGTATTTCCCGACATTGGTGTAGACTGAAAAACTACGAATTGTGAATTAATCGAGTACTACCAGAATCGAAGAACGATTGGAATTGTTGGAGAATTTTTCAGATCCTTTCGTTTTTTCTCCAACGTAGCAAACTTCAATGTCATTGATTCACAGGACTCGCGGATGCCTTTCTCTCTGAGAGTACAGTAAAAATTCTTTCGAGTCAAATCGAATTTTACACACCGTATAACAGCCACGTAAACAAAACTATTATGACGTTGAAGTTTGCAACGTTGGAGTCCAACGAAATGATGTAAAAAAAAACTCTCCAATAATTCAAGTAATTCTCCAATTTTCTTCCCTCCCGAATTTGCAAACTCGTGGTTTTTCAACCAACACCGATGCTTCGTCAAATAAATCGGTGAATTACAAGTGTCTTTTTCCTTCATTTCGTTGGACTCGAACGTTGCGAACTTCAGCGTCGTACTATTCGTATTATAAAACCATACACGTAATCGATTAAAATTTCCATATTAATCTTAGAATTAACGAAGCTGAAGTTCTCCATTCGTCAATAAATTCTAGTCCGACGTCGTGGCAAACTGCTGATGATCGTGCTGATTATTTTCACAAGCATTCCTCTTGCTTAGAACTAGAAAAAGTAAATATTTGATAAATATTCCACTCCCTCCAATTGCTGTAAAAATTCCTGTGACATCGTATTTTAAAAAAAATGTGTTCCACCAGCTCTGAGCGACCGATCCCAGCGACGAAATGAGCCCAGGAACAACATAAATAAAAATGAAATATTTCAAGTCCCAACGAGACAGTATGCGTATAGATTCGAGCTCCGATGAGGGATCTCACGCGATGATGCATCGTCCCCCAGGTATCTTACGGCCACTCCATTCATGAATCGCTCCTCTCTCTCTCGATGTTAGTGTTCACGGCATGATGTATACGAAATATACATAGGAAATGGGTACATTTAATCGTGTGTGCGTGTTGCTTCTGAGGATGGTTCCCAGTGCGCGAATTGTTTGATCGAAATGGTAACCATGCCGCTAAACTTTTTTCAACTCTCCCAGCAGCATGCGAGTCCGACATGCTAAACAACGACGAAATATACACAAGGGCTTGTGTTTAGTTTACCTACGCTTCTCTCCCGATCTCTGGTCTCTCGCTTTCGCTGAGGAGGAATAAAAAAAGTCTTGAAAAAAGAATAAACTCTGTCCCACGTTCCCGGCACAATGCACAACACTTTTTCTTCGCTTCTTCGTTTTTTTTGCACCCGGAAGAATTCGTGGCCATTGTTGGCCAGGCGCAATAAAAAATGCGTTGTTCAAACTCGGCTTGGGTTCGTCGGTTTGATTTTTCGCTACTGACCTCGATTTCTTTGTCCTCGCTGTGAAAACAATATGACGACAAAATAAAAACAAAATTACGTCTTTTCCCATCTTCGAGTTTGCACGTATTCACCACGAAATTTAACGATTTTTCAATTGTTCACTCATTCGCCACTTTTCCTGGAAGTCATTCAGGACAACGCTGAAGTTTCCAACGTTGGAGTCCAACGAAATGAATGAAAACAAAATGATACATCCATCAGTTTTTTATTTCACGAATCATAATTGTGTAGATTGAAAAACTACGAAGTATAAATTCGGCAGGAAATAAATTGGAGAATTGCTGGAATTATTGAACAATTTTTTAGATCATTTCGTTGGACTCCAACGTTAGAAACTTCAGCATCATCATTCAGGACGAGTTATTTACGTCGAGTAATGACCTTCGTTCGGAACCGTAAACATCGACGCATGGCCGTTGCGTCTGCAGGGAAAACACTCGTGAATACGCGACTGATTGTATGCGCGTGGAAAGGGGAGAGAAACAGCAAGATTTAGCTTCAAAATCATAAGGGAATTCGCATTCGCGAACAGCAGCCGGCCGGGCAGGCCGATCCGCAAATACTAAATATGCGCATTACGAAAGATCTGGCCCTTTCTCTCAAGTGACAATGACCACAGCATTTGGCGAATGTTCAATATTCCAGCCTCGTTACGGTGCCGATGCGATGTATCGGACTCGAGAGTCCCATATTATTCCCCATGGGCATATTTATCCCGTTCCGTGTATTTTTTTCGTCATGGAAATTCAAAATGGTCGGAACAACGACAACATCCATGCGCCATATTCGCCGTTTCGGACGTTTACAGAATTTCTCATTCCCCAAATCGCTTTGTTTATGTTTCACGTTGCTTTACGTTCCACGAAAAAACTTTTCCGACTACTCGTCGTCGCGTCAGCGCTTCATGGTAACGATTGGCTCATGTTAAAAAAAAAAAAAAAAAAAAAAAAACGAAAACAACTTTGCAAAAAGCGTGCAGAGTTTTACTGCGTTGACATTGCGACTCGTTCCATTCATTCGTGTATAGATTAAGCGAGATACGATTGGGCAATCGTTTGAAATAATATTAACTCGAAAACCGTACCAGTGTACGCGAATCCGCACGAATAGAATTTTCATTACAGAAGAATATTCGAAATAATGCTTTTTCCAACGAGTTCTCAATACTTTACTGTTCAGGGTCAATTTAACTGTCACCACGCGACTGAGCGGTGAATTTTACCCCAAAATCATCTACCCATCTCTGTATTTTGGATTATATTTTCACCTCGCGAAGCTCGCAGTTGAAATCAGGAATTTCCAATTCGAGCCTACGATCGGTTTAAAGTAGTTCGGCCGTTCTGTGACTACTCAAGTTTGCAATTATTTCATGTTGATTAATATCAAGTCTAAATTTTTAATAAAATTAATAAACACTTTGAGAATATTTTTATCACAAGCACGTAATAAAATGCTTTAAAAATATCATAAAAGATAAAATTTATACTTCAACCTGTGACACTTTAAATACACAAAATCTAGGGAACATTTTTATCGTGTGAAAGAAAGTTTATATCGGTGTAACGCCACTGAGAAAAAGGAATGGTCAATTCGTTAAAAAAAAAAGCGAAGCCTCTGGACGAATGAAAGCACGTGAATCAGTCTGAAAAATAAATTTGATGAGATTCGTCGACGCGTCAGAGACTAAAGTTTTTTCATGTTTTCATTCTTAAAGCCTCGTAAGGTGATGTTTTTTTTAAAGAAATGGAATCTGTGATAAATTTTCTTCACGACACAAACATTTCCGAAGCTCGAGCACCGTACAATTTTTCCCCAATTAATATTATTGTGAGTTCTTCCATAGGGTATCGCGTGTTAAAAACTCAAAATTGTAAATAATTCAAAACCTTGCCCCGTGAGAGGCCCCGGAACTGCGCTTATCGTCGTCAGGGGCGCTTAAACTGTCATTTACCCCAAAAAAGTGGACTTTCACCGTACTTTATCGAACGGCCGAACTACTTGAAACGTACTTAAATAAGTGTGCGATTTACGACGCTGAAGTTTCCAACGTTGGAGTCCGACCGAAATGAACGAAAAAAACGTTTGTAATTAACCAATTTTTTATTTGGCGAATCGTTGATGCAGCTTGAAAAACAACGAATCGCAAATTTGGCAGGGAACAAAATATGAGAATTACTGGAATTATTGGAGAGTTTTTTTCGATAATTTCGTTGGACTCCAGCGTTGAAAACTTCAGCGTCATGTGCGATTTGAGAGTTAAGTCCACTGTCATCATCAATATTGGATTTCCACCGACTCCGACAACAACAACTTCGATGATAACGTTCCCAAACGTTTAAATAAATAATCAATTTATAGCGGAGTGTTATCTCGTGAAATTCTGAGCGAGACCATCCCCTCGCGTCTCGAAGGCCGGAAAAACACTACATACGAACGTCCGTTCTTTGTCATTACCCTCTCTTCTCGAATTCCCCGTGTCTCGTCAGAACAGTTGGGCCGATCGAAAAAAAAAAATAAAAATCAACTTCACGATACAATATCACTACGAAGTAGTATTCGTAGTACTATAGCAAACGCTATTGACTCGAGTCACGCGTGCAATATCATATGTGCCTGCCCCAACGTCTTCGATCTACGGTGTGTAACGAACGCCCGAACGCTCGGAGTCAGTAGAATCTCTCACGTGTGTTTACGCGCGCCTGTGCGCGCGTGTGTGAAGTTATATGTGTGACGGAGTCGAGTGGATTGTAGAAGCAAAACTTGATGAGCTCGCGTAGCACTGAGGCCTCGAAAGTGCTACGTGTTCCCTTTCCTTCGCGCATTCGTAACACACGTTGCTACTATCGTACACTCTCGAGCTCTCCCGACTCCTTTCGAGTTCCATTCGCTCTTATGCGCCTCGCGCCTCTCCGTATACAACGGTAAGCATCGCAGCGTCGATCAACCTCAATGTTTCGTGCTGCTGCTCTCTCCGTCTCGTCGTACCCTCCCGAAGGTCACGCACAGTAATTCCCTCGGTCTTTTCGTTTTTTTTCTTGCCCTCTTTTTTTACGAAACGATTTTTTCTTCGCTCCTCGACGTATTTAGTCCCTCAGCGAAAGGCCGCGGACGGGCTCCGAACAATTTTTCATCGTCGCATATTCGCTACCGGAGCGTAGAGACGCTCCGAAATATCGGTTTGCTTCAAAATTACTTTTGAGTGAGTGCACTACGGATATTATTTGTCTAAAACGTTTCTGCTGATTATGCTTGTTAGGAAGTTCCGACTAGTGCTGGGTCCGATTCAACGAGATTTTCTTGATTGGAAGAATTTTAATTTTCACTGTTTTTCACAGTACAGGGACTACTCGAAGCGGCTTAATTTTCAAGGCCGTAATGTTTTGAAGCCTTGATGACTCAATACACCTGCCGCTTAAGACGGACAACCTGAGAAGAAAAACAAAGCTATTTCGAATCGGATTTGCTGTGTGTGTACTGCAGGAGAAGAGTACAGAAACTGAATATTTTATGGCTGAAGTCGTCTCGTCGTTGTTTCCTTACGTATATTTTCATATTTTCTTCTCTCTAGAAATATTGAGCGTAGAATCAATCGAAGCGAGGACCAAAATAGCATTGAAATGAGTTTCCAATGAAAATAAACATTTGCGCTTACGAGAAAATTCAAAATCGTCCATCCCAAGAACCCTTTTCGATCTCACCGTGGAATATAATCGGAAAATAATCATCGAATAAATAATTAATATTGATCACGTTTAATTATTCGATCAAATTCACAGCTGAGCATCTGTGCCGTCTTTTTTCCGAGAGCTCCTGCGGTGTTTGCTGCTTTCATTTTTTCATCTCGTTCTCTCATTTTCCCTGAAGAAAAATTACAACTATACTTGAGCTCATCTTTCAACCGGAGTTTGCCTTTTTTGTCGGTGACCTCGAAAGAAACTTGGCTCAAGACCGCGTCGCGATGCGTAGAGTTTTCTCGGTATGTTGACAGGTTTCCTGGAATTTGACCGGTGCTTCGCCTCCGACTTGTTGTTTACACCATTTGTTTCCTTTTTTTCGAGCCCTTCGGATTTCGTGCGCCAGTGTCGCGTCGCGTATCCCTCGAAATCGACGTTGTGCTTCGCCTCGGCGATGGCATATGCACGTATATAAAAAGAATCTTATCAAGGGATTCGAGTCGTAACTCGAGGCTTTCACCAACATTTCCGCGTACACTGTTCCGAGGTACGCACACGCGAGGCCCGTGTTTAGCTCTCTTCGGTGCTTCCGAACGCGTATACGAAAGTGCGAACGTTATATTTATGTGAGTGAGCAGCGTGTGTTAAATGTGTATTGCGTTGTCCGGCTTTGTTTTGGAGTAATCGGAGCGCGACGTACGCGTCGTGTGCCATATGAGAGAAACCTTGAAAACATCAGCATCAGGCTTGACGCATTATTTTTTCTTTTTCCTTCGTTTTTTTCTTTTCTTTCTTTTTTTTTCTTCATTCCGTTCTAATTCCTAAAAATGGAAAAAAATATTCCAAAAAAATACTTCCGAGGAATAACTTTTTTGGTACTTTCGAAATGCTCCGACCTCGTTTCAAACTGAAACATTCTGGGACACCAAACTTTGAGATTCATTGGCCCTTGATCGTCACATGGGGTGAATTTCACTTCAGACCTTTTTCGACTGACCATACCTAATAGAAATTTTGAGAAAATGGGACTTATGACAACCTCTGTCGGTAGTTTGAACCTTCTAGTAAAGAGCCTCGTCGTTATTATTTGGAAGGGCCCCTTAGGGCAGTTTTGGAAGCCGTAGAAATGAGACCTTGTCAAAATCTGGGGTGCCCACGAGCCCGCGTGTGACTGGAGTGTAAAAAAAAGAGTTTCAGAACACATTTAGTTCATTTTTTTGCGATAGTATTTTGCTGCAGTTGGTAAAAAAAATTCACCAGTTTTTGAAAGTACTTTTGTCAATTTTTTTTGTAATTTGGAAATATTTCGAAAACATTTTCAACAATGTTTATGTAATAATGTATGATCCAATGTGAACAAATTTGCGTATCATTTTTTCTGAAGAAACCCACACTTCAGACGTCAAGATCGATATACTTTTTGGAACGGTCGCAAATTTAACGATTCCCATCTGAAATTATGATATTTTAGTCTCACTAAACGATTTGATTTTGTTTTCGAATTAAACATTACCATTTCTCCATCATTTTTTGTAAAAGGTCATTTTTTCTGCGTTTTTTCGACACTTTTTTATATTAAAAGTTGCACGAATAAAATAAAATCGTCGCCGTCGTCTCTCAAGGGTTGAAAATACTTTGTAGTATTTTTATTAAAATTTTTTTTTTTTAACAATTTTTCAACTATTCGTTACCCTCCAAGTTTTTGAGGGAATTAAAAAAATCCGGACAAAGTAGCAATTTTAGATTTTCCCATGAGATTTTCCTTCTCTTCGAATGTACGCGAATTGTTGCAAAACCGAATACAACCACCAATCATGCGTGGCTTGTCCTGTAACATAATAATCCTCAACGTCGTGCTCCTTTGAAAAAAAAATCTATTGATACGTGTCCATAGGGGCTTCGTTGCAGAGGATTCGATAAAAGCGGACTCTCGAAAGCGTCGTCGCGAAGTGCTCCCTCGACGCTCGCACGCTCAGGGCTCCGCGGCGTTAGAATTCTCATCGGCTTGAGCTCAGTGTTTTCCAATCCAATTCTCGGCTTTCCGGCCTCAACGCCGAGACTCGTGCTTTAAAATTGCATCTTTTGCACGATAACAATAAAGATAAAATTTCATTCCCCGGAATGAGAAGCTGAATCGGAGTCGTAAATTTTTTGCAGCGTTGTTAAAAGTAAATCGTAAACAAAAAAGGTCGCTGCAGACCGCAAACGGATGGCCTGCCTGCATAATGTCAGCATAAACTTTTTTCGCGTCGCTTTTCCGGGGACTCGAGAGCGCTTTTATTCTCGTTTGTCCCAAAAGATTACCTGTGCCCAAGACCTCTTTAAAAAGGCTTCACCGCCTAACTTCGCGGACATGACGCTGAAGTTTGCAACGTCCGAGTCCAACGATTAATGAATAAAAAAAACATTTGTCAATCTCCAATATTTTATTTCACAAATTATTTACGTAAATTGGAAAACTACAAACTGCGAATTAGAGACGACGCTGAAGTTTGCAACGTTGGAGTCCAACGAAATGATGTAAAAAAGCTCTCCAATAATTTCAGTAAATCTCCCATTTTCTTCCCTGCCGAATTTCCAATTCGTTATTTTTTAAGCCACGTCAATAATTCGTGAAATAAAAAAAATAATTAATTATAAATCTTTTTCTCGTTCATTTCGTTGAACTCCAACGTTGCAAACTTCAACGTCCTGATTAGAGAGGCAATAAAATAGGGGAACTACAAATGTTATTTTTCTCACTATTGGAAGCGAAAAGAAAAAATACTCTCCACTGATTATTGAATGATTCGATTGTAAAAATTCAAATGTACAAAAAGAACAAACTGAATGAATCACTCGCAACGTTAACCACCGACGTGTCAATAATAACACCAAAATGAAAAGATTACTTAATATTTTTGCGTCGCGTCTCAACCTCAATTCTTCTTAAACCATCCGAGTAATAATCTCGTTGAATCTCACTGACGCGTAGAACAAGCGCGTTTATAAAGCTCGGATTACAGCTCGGTCCTCCGTTTCCTTGCAGAGTCTAATTTTTTATTTCACAATATATTTTAACCGCCGCTCACTGCGCGATGTTCCCCTGCGCTTACGAGGTTGAAATCTCAGCGTAGTTTTCGAGCGAGTGCGATTACCGATGGAGAGAAAAATAATAATTTTACGAATGTTTTCAGCGATACGCGTATGGAGGAAAGGCAGTGCGGAGACAATGCCAAAACAGCAGGGGACGAATCGTCGACGTGCTTAAACTGTATTTGCCCCTGCGTCGTTAAAACGTCATTTGCACCCTCTCTTTCTTTCCTCGTTTCATTCCGCACGACGAAACATCTCTCTACACGAGCGAGCGAGCGGCCTTTGCGCTTCAGTCAAAAAGTTGCGTGGCGACTTTTCGGCGTTTCGATTCTCTCAACTCCGCATGGGTTTTTATATATACGCATGCATCCGTATCCACACGTATATAGATATAATCGAAAAATAAGCATTTGACGCGACGGTGACACATTGCTATACATACTGTTATATTGTATGTACTATAATAATCGTAAAACCGACGGGAACCCTTGCACGAAACATTTTATCCCTCGCATAATATGCATGTGCGCATCTATGGGTAGCTCTGTGCTGAATAATCGACCGTTCGTTTCCTTCGAGCTTCGAATTCGAACGACGCTGAAGTTTCCAACGTTGGACTCCAACGAAATGAACGAAAAAAAGGTTTTTAATTCACCAATTTTTTATTTCACGAATCGTTGGTGCAGTTTGAAAAACTACGAATCGCAAATTTGGCAGGGAACAAAATAGGAGAATTACTGGAATTATTGGAGAGTTTTTTTCAATCATTTCGTTGGACTCCAACGTTGGAAACTTCAGCGTCATGAATTCGATTATGTCTCGGGGTGTTTCGTATACTATGGTGACGTCACGTCGTTGCTTATTTTTCATTTTTTATTACGATGCTGAAGCTTGCAAGGTTCGGGTCCAACGAAATGAAGTCTGTAAACATTTGTAATTCACCAATTTGTTTATTTCGCACGGAGCATCGGTGCAGCTTGAAAAGCTAGGAATTGCAAATTCGGCAGGCAACGAAATTGGGGAATAACTGCAATTGTTGGAGGCTTTTTTTACATCATTTCGTTGGACTCCCAACGTAGCAAACTCAGCGTCGTTTTTTATTGTCTCAACTGAGAGCCACCTTTTTGGGGGTTTTTTTTAAATTTCAAAAGGAGTATCGAGTTTATAAATATTGGGATTCGTTCTAGCAAGACTCAAATTGGATGATTTTTCGTAACTTTCGAAAGTCATCAAATTGTGTTTTTGGAATGGTTTTGAGGGAGCATGCACGGAGGAGAGTCGAAATGAAAATGAAATATTTCGACACAAATTGGATGTGGTGGGGGGAGGAAGTTGAATTTTTATGACCTTGAAGCTTGCAACGTTGGACTCGGACGAAATGAATGGAAAGAGAAAATATTTGTAATCCTATTTTCTTCCCTCGCAATTTGTGCGTTTCCGATCCACACGAATAATTTGTGAAATAGAAAAATAGGATAATTACAAATGTTTTTTTCATCCATTTCGTTGGACTCGAGCCTTGCGAACTTGAGCGTCGTGAATTTATGTGGAAATCGTAGGATTTTGGGATTGGGAATTTGAGAGGTGTCATCCGAACAATTGTGACGATGGAAAAGCTTCGTTCGATTATTTTGGAGGCTTTTGAAAAACGTACGAATTAACCGAACGGTCGATTCGCCATGAAATCACCCGTGTCAGCGCGTATGCGCACGTTTTGCTCGAGCAATAATATTCGCGAATGCACCGAGTTAAATAATTGTTCCGATTACCCAAAATCGAGTTACCCTCTGTCGTTGCACTCGTGCACGTGCGCAATTATTGCCTTCCATATGCGCTCTCTTCTTCGGTTGGACTATTCACAGTATCGCGAACGGCGAAACGCACGCGGAATCGGGCCTTCTCATTGCGGATGTTGATCTTTTTCGAATACTATTTCCTCCCAACTGACGGAGCACATATTTCCACTTTTTAGCGATCGTGCTACTCGGTTTTCAAGCTGAATTACTCGCTTCTCGCTTTATCGTTCATCGTTGAAATTCGTTGCCTTAAAAGCTTTTTTTGTTAAGGAGGGTGGCTAGGGACGATACAATGTTGCCATGCTAAACCAAGTAAAATACATTAAGAATATCAAAATGATAAGAATTTAATAAAATTTGGTCAACATATTCTTTAGAGTTAAATTTGACAGTACAAATTTTTTAAAATTTTTCTTCTGTACAGTTGTCGAGTAATTGATCACTAAAGTTCACGTGTATAAGCATAGCGTTTCCATATATTCCGGGCATAAGAAATCTGCTTTAATGCGTAATTACTCGATAACTAAGCAGAAGAAAATTTTGAAATAAATTGTGTCTTCGCACTTGATGTTGAAGAACATTATCACCAAATTTGATCAATTTTTTATCAATTTGACGAACGTAGCCACCCTCCTTAAATCGACGAGTAAGACGTGCAATATTGTACTGCACCTTTTTTTGAAAACTATTTTAAAATAATCCTGAGATCGTAATAAACCAGTAGAATTTTTATTTCATCTTTATAAGACCGAAAACTGTCTTGAAAACTATTTTTTATTTATGATTTTCAATTTTCGCGCGAAAACGCTAGCCGCCATGTTGTTTCGGTTTGTGACGTCACTCCGTTAGTAAACAATACAATTGCGAAAGACCAAGTAATGAGATTTTTTAAAATAATGAGTTTTAGTGGTATATCATTGGTGTCTCGTGCCTTAATGCAATAATACAAGTGTAAAAATGCCACAAAAGTTGTGGATTCATCGCCACCATCGACATATTTATCATTGGTAGATTTGTACTATCTGCTTTCACAAAGGCGTTTTCCATAATTCGATTTTAATCAAATGAATGATAAAAGTCCACAAACGTGCATAATAACTTGTAAAATTTCAAAATAACACAGAGCTAGCGCACGATAAGAATCTCGATTGTTCACTATCGGAGTGACGTCACGTTGGAATCCAGTATGGTGGATGGCGTTTTAGACATTTGAAAAACAGATGAAAAAAGACGATTTTTAAAATTTAATTATAAAATTTACACTGAATTTTTATGAATAAATATTGACGTTTCTCGTTTAATCTTTACGAAATCTATCATAATCGTGCATCTTTATATATTTTTTTACATGGTGTAAAATACTCTTTTTTTATTTTTATTTTTTATTTATTATTTTTTTTTAATTTATTTTTTTATTTATTTTAGATGACACTCTAATTTTTCCATGTCTTATAATCCAAGATTTCTTTTTTATATCTGTGAAATTTCAAGACCCCTTATCGACTGCTTGGTTGAAATATTAACAGTAGAAAAGTACAGAAATTAACATCTCGCTTATGGTCACAATGGCTTACTGGCCCCTTCAACCGCATCTTCAACTCAAAATTTCATATATTTCCAAATTAGATGTCAAAGATTTAAACCACTATTTATGTGAATTGAATCGCACGAAATCTAATGGTACTTAAAGGGGGTTCAACGGCCATCTGAATTAGAAATATTGAGTTGAAGACGACAAATGTAAAGATCATTTTTGTCCATGAGTGTGAAAAAAGGGGATATTTGATCCTCACCGACTTCATCAAAATCAGAATTGTAGTTTTTACACGCATAGAACATTATATTTTTATACTTGCACACCTTGAGTGGGCCCATTTACAGTACTCGTGTTACGTCGACACTTGTGTCAGCCACTGCTTTTTTTTTAGCAACAAAACGTTCTACCAGAAAATTATAGCGATAATTGATAAAAATACTATGCCCAATTACAGTTCAATATATGAACATTTATCTAGAGGATTATTGTAATGATTAGAAAAAAAATTCGAGGCAGCAGTAGACAGATAAGATTGACGTAAAAATTTGCTTCTGGATCTGGATTTATGAAAAAATTCTTCACCGTTCCCAAACGACGCGTTGCTCCGACTCGTTATTACGATGAACGCATTGTACCAACCGGGCGTACGTTTACATTCCACAGTTCGGATGTTATTGTTCATTAGTCAACTTGCCTCGTTGGCCAACCAGTCTCGTTTTCCCCTAAATATAATTGACTCGACGAGTAGAAAGAAAACAGAAAAAAAAAGCCAAATTTAAGTCGCACTTTATCGGTGCATACACATCCGTCGTTTTTCTGTACTTCAGCCTCGAAAAATCTCTCAATTTTGTAATCCACATTTGGCCTATGGGCGGCCAAGAGTTGACTGGAAAAAATAGTTTGCATGATTTATGTTGTTTGTCACTGCGCGTCTGCGCAAACTTCAATGGCATTAGGATAAAGTTTTTCCTCAATTATATTAGGGAGAGGGAAATATGAAATGAGAATGACACTCGAGTGTTCGCAGGAGGGTTAATATTATTGCTACCATCCTGGAAGATAATTCGCCTCGAATATTCCGTCTGCCCTTTGTGTTATTCTTCAGGTGGAGAACAACAATGAATAAAAGGACATTGAAACTGGCACTTGAGATATTCCTCTCATTATAGTGGCGCTCTACTTCGGTATACATTTAGTACGAACTGGAATTCACCATTTTTTCCCCCTTTATTATGATTTAATAACAACTCTCGGTGTGGTCTTTGCGAAGATGTTTTGCACGCTTGGTTTGCCATGGAGACCTCTTCGCTTCATTCGAAATATTGCGAGCTTGAAATATCGCATTGTACACAACCACTCGAGGGAATATTGTGGATTTTTCGTTAAGCCTCCGGTCTCTTGCCTCCGCATTTTCACTCGCTCTCCCATCGTAATTCGTGTTCCTTCTCCTCGGTCTATTTCACTTGCGTATGCCTTCATTTTTTCGTCATTGCTCTTTATTTTCACCCTTTTGCGATACGGGGCAGCTCGCCCTTTGCGAACTCCATTTTTTCACCCCGCCCTTTCTCGTGTCCTTTCAACTGCGCTGCCTCCTTTTTCGTCCGCGGGTTTTTTAGCCTCTTGCACGCCATTTCCACTCGCTTCATATCTCGCCGATTTTATCCTTCTCCGCTCAGAGATATGCGATCATTTTACTCGCTCTGTTTTTCTTCCTTTCAGACATGCACTCCTGGAATCCGAAAACATCTGCAACAAAATTCTGATTCCGAGAGAGGCTTTTTACAGGCGCTTAGTGCACTTCGAAAACCCACGAATCGTAACTCTTTCAGTTATGCACAGAAACTGCGATTAGCGTGGAACGCTCCTGCTGGACATTCGTCGAGACGAGCACACAAAAATCGTACGAAATCGTGGAATTTTGACGTTCGGCATTTCCAAGTTCTCGTAACGAGAAAGATTCATCACTGCACGCACTCGGTGAATATTCCTGAGTACACGAAAGTGCTCGAGTTTTTGTATGCTGAATTTGAAAAATTATTGAAAACCAACAAGTTTTCGCCCCACTGCGAAAACAGCAGTGACGTCGAACCACTTTTTTCTATTCCCAAACGTTTTAATCGTGTTTAATATAACTATCGACAGAGTCGACCGAACGAAAGGTAAACTATAACGATTTTTACCGTTGTCTAATTCAGCGCCCGCGCTCTAGCGAACGCCTTCAGCCGCGTGGCAGCTTGACGAGTCTCTTATTTCCTGTTTTTCGCGAGCGTATTTGTCGTAACGGACTAATCGCTCGATTGGTCAACTCGCAAAATCTTTGTAGCGCCGTATATAATTATGATTTGAAATAAACTTTTGTAACTGTGAATCATAATCGAGAATATGAAAAACGATCGAGCCCGTGGCCGCTTTCGAGTGTCTTCTCCTCTCGAAGATTCATTAAAATCAACGAATAATCGCGCCTCGTTAGATTTCTCATTAATCGTAACTTCGAGCAATTAAATATCGATACTTTTTGCGACTATTACACGCCGTGCGACGCAACCCACTTATCGCTCCTCAGACGTATAGTTTGCTTGAGCGAAACGCGAAAGAGCCGTGAAATAATTGTGCGATGCATTCATTACAGACTCGGCGGAGGCGGCGTTATGCACGTGCATGCGTGCAGCAGTCATACATGCACGCGTGTTTAAATGTATCATATAATATTCATGCTGCTCGGCGTTTCAAGCGAAGCGTAAAGAAGCCAACTTATGAAAGAGACTGCGCATAAGTGCACGAAAGCGAGAGTAAGTACGCATTTTTCTCACGATCGCTCGACGGACGTTTTTTCTCTTGTATCAACTCGCGCCACTATTGCGGATACCACGATGCTCTTTTTTCTGGGCTGCACGATTACGTTTGTGGCTCAAAATTCACGTGGACTTTGAAAGCATCATTCGTGCTGGGGAGGCTAGTTGTTTTTCTGTGACGCATTCAATTATCTGGATTCCGACATGAGAAAATTGCGGTCCAACTCCTTAAAGCTCCACGACGAGCACTTCTGAAGACGGGAAATGAAAAGTCGTTCCACATGTTGGTTGATGGGATGATTACACGCGAGGCACTTACAATATCCGTGTCGCCTTCGAAAAGCATTTTGCGATAAAAAATTTATCTCCGTAATTGCAATCTCTCTTGTTTCGCCCATTTTCGGGCACGAGGCTTCTGCGGCTCAGTCGCGACAGTACTTGGTGCTGTTGCAATTATCGATTTGCCTCAAAGCTCAAGATATTTTCGTCGGATAGGGTTCAATGTGTCAAATAACGAAATTGTAGAACGTTCGATATTTCGAGATTTTAAAAGTCGTTCGCGCAGTGTTGCCGATTGCAGTAAT
This sequence comes from Venturia canescens, assembly GCF_019457755.1. Classification (NCBI taxonomy): domain Eukaryota; kingdom Metazoa; phylum Arthropoda; class Insecta; order Hymenoptera; family Ichneumonidae; genus Venturia; species Venturia canescens. The sequence continues at coordinate 10,234,072 of NC_057425.1, forward strand.
TTATGAATGGGAAGAGTCAGCAGTCATGCGAAGTTTCTACTTTATTTATTTTCCTCTGTCTCCGTGTGATCATTCGAACTTTATAAACTCGAGATTTGAGCCCTTTATTTCTGTGCAGCGAGTTTATTTTTGTATGTGCAGCCGTTCGCCTTCTCGTGAAAGGTTTGAAAAAATCCAAAGTATTGAGGAATCGAAGAAGATGCTTGCCGGAGGCTTTCTTCCCTCAAAGTCTCGTCTCGAGGCTCGCCCATAAATAAGGGCACCCCGCTGGCCGACTGGATTTAGAATTAGCCGAGTACAATGAAGGATCGCGTAATGCCGAGAGGCTCACACTCGCTTAGGAAGAGATCGAGAGAGAGGAAAGATTGGTGAAAGTGATTAAGAGAGAGAGAGAGAGAGAGAAATACGAATGCATTAATAAAAATTAAAATCACAATAGCCGATGTACTGGCTCTCTGCTCGGAGGTTGCACTCCGAGCGCTCGCTGATATTCTTTCTCATTCGTTCCAAATCTTCCTTCGTCTCTCCTCATCCTGACCCCTCCGTCCTTCCTTCTCATTTACTCTATTTTTTACAGTCTCTCCCTCCCCGTCTCGCTTCCTCTCGGCCTTAGAACTAGGAGAAAAGAGATGCAAGAGCGGCGTCGTATCTCTGGAAATCAAAGAGAATACCAGTATATAGGGCAAACCAGATTTTTTCTCTTGCACAGCTTCAAGCTCTGTATTAGGACAGAGAATCGAGGCATAAAAAGGAGGGAGGGAGAGAAGGAAATCCTTCTCTTCTTCCTGTCTTTTCTTGTCTCTCGCCTCTGTCTCTTTCTCTCTCCCCCTCGATCGCTGCTGTCTAGCTTCTCCTCATTGCCCGTACATGCACGATGAGAATCTGCGGATTTCTAAGCAAACTGTGAGAGGAAGATGCGCCATCGTGCGCACACACTGGTAGAGTGGATCCGCGTGTGTGTTGCATTGCACACAATTTCGACTGACCAGTTTGCCCGTTCGCATGCTGCACGGAGCAAACTTGTAATGCCTCTTGTACATCATCTGGCGGCACGTGGAGATGCTGCTGGGAGAAAGATTTTTCACGTCTCGCCATCGCCGATCCTCGTATTAAAAAAGTTTTTAGTGTTCGAGTGACTTTTGGCGATCGTTGTGCGTGCTCTGATCAGAGCATCGTCGTCGCGTCGCTTTTCTCATTATTGTGATGTCGAATGTCGATTAAAGTGACTAAGGATCGAAGGGGCACTTGCTGGAAATGAATTTTCTCGGTGGTTCGTTGCTTGTGGAAATCGAAATGTTGCAGTAGGTTGTCGAACTTTCTCGACTGCTGAAAACTTTCGTTTGTTTTCGTGGTTTTTAATTTTTTCCAGGTATTTCAATCCATAGAAAGAGTTTGTACTTGCTCTGGGATTCTCTTATTCGAGTATATTTCCGCGCGGTTCTTTGCATGTTTTTATCTTAACTTCTGACCCAACACTCCCTATTTTTTGGGCAGTTTCTTCATCAACGGAAACAACACGCTCGCGCTGCGAGGCAATCAAATTGGCATGAGGCGACGAGCAATATTTAAAAGCCAAGCTTCGCACTCACGAGAATTCGATTGACAGCATCAATGTTTTAATTTTCCTGCAGATTTTTGAATCACAAGATAACAAATCGGACCAAGTTCGTTCCCAACTATAAAAATTCCACATTTCATAACGCCCAGCCTTTTTCCAAGTCTCTTTCATTGACAGCAACAGCGATCGAGTTAGGATCGAATCGCATCGAACTTTGTTCGCCAAGACACGTAAGTACGTGATTGGAGAGCTAAAAATTCGCACGTTTTTCTCAATACCTGCTATAACCATGAGTGCGTGTATGTCTATGTAGAATGGTAGGTGAAAAAACACAAGAGTTCTCTCGAGCTTTTCGAGCAAGTTGGGGCTGTGTACAGATGACGAAAACGTGCCTCATATAGCCAATCGAAGAGAGGGAACGAAATAGTAACTTCTCTTCTTCCTCCCGTTCCGTTGCTGGTTATACCGTTTTCAAAAAGTTTTCAGTGCCCTTGAGTTTCTTCGGTGAAACGTTTAATCAACCACTGTGGGATTAGTAGCGTTGCCAGGAGAGTTACAATTTCGAATGTTTTTTCGTCGTCAAAAAAAGTTGAAAGAAAGACTGTAGGGCCTGGGTTATACATAGAAAGTCGAATAGGAGCTACTAGTTCGCGTGCCAAAATCGAGTTTGGCATTTGTGATGCGTACAGGACCACGAGGATTCGACAGGAAGTTCGACGATCTCGTCTTCCTTCAACTCGTCCTGGTGTTGCTTAAATTCAGCGAATTTTCCTAGCTTGGCACGTCGATGAGCCAGCGTTACGTTGAAAAGTGTTTTGAGCTTTGGGCCACGAGTTTTTAGCATGAAGTTTGGCGATGGTTTCTATTTCAATCATTTCGTCCTGGTTGCTCCAATTGATTGAGTGGACCTTCATAGCACGATACGATTTTCTCAAGAAAGTCTTGTTGAAATTTACACAGAATCTTAATGGGTAGTCGACTCACACGCATATCTAATTTTAAAGGGTTCGTCTTATTGGTTATTAAGTTTTTGAAAAAGTACACAATGACAATCAAGTTTATAACGAAGGGCTGGGAAAAAATTCGAGACAATTGTCTTACTAGTAATGAAGATACATTATGTTAAAAATTTGTTAAAATCGCTTTCTAATGCGATTTTTAACATAAAAAAGTAGTATTTTTTGCCAGGGACGAATGAGATTTCATTGTAATTTCATTTGGCAAAAGATAAAGTGAAAAAATGTATTTACGATTTCGAATTAATAACTTTGACGTTAATTAAATGTGATGATATTTTTAATTACGGAGTAAAAATCGATCCGATTAAGACACTCATAAAATACGATTCTTGGGGCATGATCTTGGGACCTTAATACGTTGATGTACCAGGTTCATGACGAAAAGTGTGCTGAGGTTTGTATCCTTGTGCAATGTTCTGAAATTACGGTTGCCAAGCTTTGCTATAATTTTTCGTTATAAAGTTAAGTCGCGGAGTTGGTATTCGTTGGCTTCCTTCCAAAAATTTTCGTACAATTGAGTCAAAATACGTTGCCAGTTAGTAATAACAGGGAATGACAAAACGAGGAAAGATTTCGAGCGCGTTACAGCGATGCAAACTTGAGAATTTTACGAAAATAAAGGCAACTCCGTGCAGAAGGAAGTGATGTTGATGTACTGGAATTAGCAACCCCCTCTGCGCCGAACTTTGGGCTTCGGAGGTGATGTTTTCTATGGAGCATTTAAGCTTCGCTCTATGCTCGTCTCAGCGAACACACCTTATCGACATTGTTGATGTAAATTTCACCCTCCTTTCCCCCTCTTTCTCTCTCGCTTTCCTTTGATACTTGAAGCGTTTTCTGAAGACTAGTCAAGCCACAGAAAAAGCGAGACCTATTGATGTAAACGTATACTGAATAATGAAAAGACTCGGCTTGTCGCGAATACGAAAAGCTGCTACCGGGGCTCATGGACTATCTCAATCTCTTTCCGCACTCTCTTGTCTTCTTTCTCGTCGTCTCTTTGCACAACATAATGGTCAACTGGCCGGGAACCCTTCCCAGTCTCACGGGCGGCCCTCTTTTTTTTCCTCTCTCCCTTTCTCTTTTTTTCGCCATATACGATCACATTTTTTCCTCAAAAGCCACGTGGTGCCAAGATACATAATGGAAAAGATTATTCCCAAGACATTTGCGCGTGTACGATCATTTTCGCTACAATAAAACAATATGACGCTGAAGTTTCCAACGTTGGAGTCCAACGAAAGGAACGAAAAAAACGTTTGTTATTCACCAATTTCTTATTTCACGAATCGTTGGTGCAGCTTGAAAAACTACGAAATGCAAATTTGGCAGGGAATAAAATAGAAGAATTACTGGAATTATTGGAGATTTTTTTTCGATCATTTCGTTGGACTCCAACGTTGGAAACTTCAGCATCATAAACAATAGTAACTCACCACAAATCTTTACGGGACTTTTATTTTATTTTAGCACAGCTCAACTCAGCTGTGTCTGCGGGGGATGAACTCGTCATCAAATCGATTATCTCTTTCTTCCTCTCAATACGAATCAATATTTCAAAAATATCCTGTCCCGAGCACACGCGGCGGGGGGCAAAATAACATCCTCATTTCAATTTTTTCGTTACGATCACGTGCTTCTGATGACGGAAGGGGGTGAAGCGAGTCCAGTTTGACGAGGGTCGATCTAGACCCTTACCGAGAGCCACACAGTTGTAACTTTCCGTATAACAATGAACGAGAATTATACAGGAGTCGAAGGCAAGAATAGGATACGCCACGTTGGCAGTAAAGTTCGCCCGCGGTCAATTGATGTCAAGTCCGCGGGGTCAATCGCGTTATCCACCAGTTGAGGAAGGGGAGGAAGAGAAAAAGAGAGAAACTTTGTACCACGATCATTCGGTTCGAGAGACAAGTTGGGAATGTAGTGTGCGCGGCTCTTTTGCATCGCATTGAATTCGTCGAGCCTGCTGTGCTTAGACGCCTTCTGTCGCAGAAATATTCCCACTGACTCTCTTTTTTATTTTGTAGTGTAACTAGTGCACAAAGACAACTGAAAAATGCGAGTTGTTCAACGACGCTGAAGTTTCCAACGTTGGAGTCCAACGAAATGAATGAAATTAAAATGATTTATCCATCAGTTTTTTATTTCACGAATCATAATTGTGTAGATTGAAAAAATACAAAGTACAAATTCGACTGGAAATAAATTGGAGAATTGCTGTAATTATTGGACAGTTTTTTAGATCATTTCGTTGGGCTCCAACGTTGGAAACTTCAGCATCGTAGTTGTTCATTGTATCCAAGTTTTTTATCTCGCTCGACGCGTGTGACAAAAAACACACACACATTTTTCACATTTTTCAAGGGGAATTACCAGGGTGAGTTGCTTTTCGTCGGACAACGACGAATACGCCGATGTAAACTGGCCCCACGCACTCGCAAGTCGCGCGTAACACACGCGTAGTTACGTGTGCTAGAAATTTGTCCTGCTCGCTTGAGTCCTGAACTCGAATGCGGCTGGATCTGCTCGCATGTGCTCTAAGACATTGTACGTGATGGTTCATAGTTCACTGGTACGTGCTACGATATCGTGTCTCGCGAGACCAATGAACTCGTGGAAAATAAACGATTAGATATTCCGATTCATTTGTTGCGTACATCTGTTGGAATGTGGCAAATCCAAGAGCAGTGACGTTTTGTTAGGTTTGCACGTATGCGAAGTCGTGCCGCTCGGAGCTGAGCAAATTTGGTGAATCGATAAACTCCATTTCGTTAACAGCACTTTCGTTGCCCCAATGAAAATTATGGCGAGGACGGACGTGGTCCGACCAATCGATTGAGTGGTCAACAATCGATGACGCTGAAGTTTCCAACGTTGGAGTCCAACGAAATGGTCTAAAAAAACTCTCAAATAATTCCAGTAAATCTCCAATCTCGTTCCCTGCCGAATTTCCAATTCGTCATATTTCAAGCGACATCAATAATTCGTGAAATAAAAAAATAATGAATTATAAATATTTTTTTCGTTCATTTCGTTGAACTCCAACGTTGCAAACTTCAGCGTCGTAACAATCGAAATATTTCTTGCATTCTTGCTGAGATGTTTGTCAAAAGCGAAGAATCGTAGCGAAAGGTGTTAACTTGACGGAGTCATTTTGGATCTCAGCTTACCGTCACTGGCTCGCTCCAATCGGGGGCACGATTGCACAACGACAGGCTGATTCAGTTTGTCGGTATTATTCAGCTTGGAACGACGTGTCGAGGTCATTTTCTCATATTCACTGCCAACTACGAGTACGTAGCAATGAGTTATAGGACTCTGAGGACTCGCAGTGAATATCGGAATACGACCCCCGATTCGGCACAAGAGTCCTAAACTCGCTTTACTTCCGGTTGTAACGGTGTGTGACATTATAAATTTATACGGCGTTATACAATCGATGACAAATGATTGATTCATGCGAGCTCCGTGGCATTATATCGCGTGGCTACGATGAAATTACAAATTATTCAAATTCATAACTCGGTCAGAATCGATGCGGATTTATACTTCCGATAAAAATGCTTACGCGGGGCTCGAGCCTGAAAACGATGAGTAAATATCCAGCCGAATTTTTTCAAAAGGGTATTCTGGAAGAGAGGAATGAATTTTGTACATTTTGTATTATGCAAACACCAACGTCTAGATTCAATGAATGCAGAAATGATCTCTTGCGAAGTAGACAGAGGAGAATAGACCCTTAAACGTCAAATGTTTACGATTATCTTCTGTTCACTCGCGAGAAACTCAAAACGCGAAATAGTCGGCTCGAATTGTAAGCTTCTGAGTTATTAAGTAAATTAAGGTAAATAAGAATCGTATTTTATCGGTGTTTAAATTGAATCGATATTTTTACTTTCTAATTAAAAATATTATCACTCTGAATTGATGTCAGAGTTGTTCGTTCAAAATTGTAAATACATTTCATCAACTTATTTTTTGGCGAATGAAATTACAAGCCATTAATTAATTAATTGGGGATCCATCGCATTGTATGAACCCGAAATTTCATTCGTCCCTAGCAAAAATACTAGTTTTTTTATGTCAAAAATCGCATTAAAGAATGCAAAGGGAAAACACAAAGGGAAGTGGATCAAGAAAAAAGTATTAATAAAAAGACAAAAGGTTATGACAGGAATGGACCAAGCCAGGAAGAAAAAAAATGCTGAAATAAGCAAGACAATCGTCTCGAATTTTTTCCCAGACCTTCGTTATATACTTTATCGTTATTGTGTACTTTTTCATAAACTTCGTAGGAAGCGCTCATTCGTTATATGGAAATGACGCTGAAGTTTCCAACGTTGGAGTCCAACGAAATAATCTAAAAGACTCTCAAATAATTCCAGTAAATCTCCAATTTTGTTCCCTGCCGAATTTTCAATTCATAATTTTTCAAGCCACGACATCAATAATTCGTGAAATAAAAAAATAATGAATTACAAATCTTTTTTTCGTTCATTTCGTTGAACTCCAACGTTGCAAACTTCAGCCTCGTATATGGAAAGGAACGATTTTTTACGCATAGTCCCTTCAACCCTGTATATTTATCTTCATATTTAAACACGTTTATCTCAATAACCAATAAGACGAAGCCTTTAAAATTTGATATGCGTGCGAGTCGACTATCCATTTAAAATCTGTGTAAATTTCAAGACTTTCTTAAGAAAATTGTTTCGTGGATGAACTACCTTAAACGAGCATCGATCTCTGTTTTTCGTTGAGATGTAGACGTCTGTCATCTATTCCAGGCGATCTACCATCCAATCGCAGGTATACCTTAGTAAAACAATCAGAATTCTATTTCTGCAAGTCCAATCAAGAGATCGAAATTATTTGGCGAGCCGTGAGTTTGGTGGAAATATTGAAAAGAAATAGTGCACTTTGAATTTCTTTCCTTCCATGGTTCGATGCGTTGGTCTTGGATCGACTGTGTGAAGTGATTTTATTGTACCTTCAATTTTAAGGAAAGATTATATTTCCGGCTGGGTTTATAGATGCAACTTGCTACAAATCGCTCCCAATATTGGATGTTGCACCACTCGATTGCTTATCAGTGGATTTCTCATAAATTAAAGTACACGGAGAGACTTTTATACGAATATTTCGGGTGAATTTGCTAGAAAAATTTGCTATGTTTTGTAGCAGCGCTGTTCTATATCGCCATTCTATTACATTTCACCAAAGTGCATAGTAATTTTGATGCCGAAAGCAGTTCTCTCAAATTTTACTATGTACGAGAGGCTAAATTTAGGTCTGCGACATTCTTACATCGAACGATCTATCGATATTTGAATGTCACTCGTGTCCTTGGCGAAATGTTAAAAATTGGTGAATTGGACTGGACAAATTGCTTGAAATTTTACTATGTGCCACTGGTTAATTTTCATGTTTATACGGAGCAACGCCTCGTATAATTGGTGGGCGCATGAATTTTGCTATGTTATTGAGCGAAATTCAGTGCGGTAAAAGGGAAAATACGAAACTATATGCAATTTTTTTCGTATAGCACAGAGAAACGACTGCTATGTTATCTCCTAAATTTTCATCAAATCATTTCACTATTTACTATGTTTTTTTATCAAAATTCGCTCGGTCTTCATTTTTGATATAGTACAGCGCGTTATTTGTTATGAACTGTGGCAATGGTTCCCCAAACTTTTGCATTATTTGACACATTCTGTAGCGATTATTATTATAATATCGATGTGGTCCGACGCTACTATAAAAACATAGTAATTTTACGACGCTGAAGTTTGCAACGTTGGAGTCCAACGAAATGAAGGAAAAAACACTTGTAATTCACCATTTTTTTTTTATTTCACGAAATATCGGTGCAGCTTGAAAAAATACGAATTTCAAATTCGGTAGGTAACGAAATTGGAGAATTACTGGAATCATTAGGGGTTTTTTTACATCATTTCGTTGGACTCCAACGTTGCAAACTTCAGCGTCATGTAATTTTTGCTATAAAAGTCTCTCCGTGTGAAAGTATTCGTTGAAGACACAAAAAAGCCATAAATTTATTGTTAAAGAGGGCACGTTTATAGAGATTTTCGTTGAACGCTAAGAAAATAGAACGGTTTGATGGATTTTTCGACCTCCTCTTTATCCATGAGCACATTGTTACGGAAATGTGGAATAAAGACGGGTCGATGTCGACCCTAATCCGAGATACGTTGCCGCTTTTACGTAAGTTTGAACACTCGGAATGTGGCTAGAGGTCGAAAGTACACGAATTATCTTCAACCTGTAACGTTTTCTGGGGGGCGTATAAACGTGAGAGATAAAAAGTGTTTCAGTGAAATATTTAGAAAAAAAAAAAAAAAAAACTGAAAGGAGTCCGTGAGTGCAGGAAAACTCGTTCAGCTCGGTCGCTTCGAAAGGCGACGTTTCAAACACAGCCCCTCGGTTTCGTTGTAGCCACATGGAAAACCTGCAACTTAAATCGTTACGTGAGAAAGTGCTCGCTGTCTCCATTCACTTTTCCTCCGCAAACTTGTGGAAAATACTGGAATTCTAGAAAAATATATAGTATCGAAGCGCATGGGCACGCGTTGTAAAAATTTGACGAATAAAAAATGTTCGAAAACTGCCAGTCTCGAGTACACGAGAGTCTGACAAGGCTCGCTCGAGCTCGCTCTTTCCAAACCTGATATCGAGCCCTTATCGTTTCTTTACGATAATACGAGGGAACACATTGACTTTCTCGTTTGTCAAAGTGACCATGCGAAGGGTTGTCGCGTGTTTTAATAGACTGCTCGAACTTATCAAGTGCAAATGGTCACTCGTAGATGCCGCTTCCAGCTGATATTTTTCTCTGAACTTATATCAAATTAATCACGTCGAGACCATCGCTCTTCTGTGCTTTGAAGATATGCAGAGAAAAAAAGGGCGAAAGAAAGATTCATGATTCGTCAATTCTTTATTTCACGAATCGTTGGTGTACAGGTTGGAAAACAACAAATTGAAAATTCGACAGAAAACAAAATCAAAGATTTGGTGGAATTATTCGAGCTTGTTTAGATCATTTAGTTGAACTTTGCACACTTTAGGGTCATGGGGAAAGGAGAAATTACTGTAAAAAATTACTATTCCATCAGAATTTTCGAGACCACATTGCCTCTAAGAGTTCTCATTAAAATCGCATACGATCGTGAATTATTCAAATTCAATTAAGGCAATCCTGCCTGAATCTAGAAAAGATGGAAGCTCTGTGAATATTTAATAGCACTTTATGAAACTCGGCGTGTACCTACAAAATTTAAAGGAAATCGATTACCTACTTTCTCAGATAAAAAAATAATTCATGCGAAAATTCCTCGAATTTTCGCCTGCGTCTTGAGAGAAAATCCATTGTTGACTGAGCGCGTTGATTATTTTCATTGCATTATCGAAAAATCGATTGATCGATGCCACGAGTTCAGTTATTCATTTATTGATTTATTTTTAATCGTGTCCATTTAATTCAATATAAATTAATGGGTATGAAAAAATGTGAATATTTCATTATTTCGTTGGATCAAAAAATCGTGCATCTTTCCAGTCGAACACATTTATTTAACGAGCAAACTGCGAAACTCGACTGGTGAAAAAAGGGTTCAATCTAAAAATAAAAATGGCGGTGAAGATTGCGTAAACTAATAAAAAACGTTGCTGCAAACAGAAGGGTGACAGAGTTTGCTTCCCGCTCGCTCGGAGTTTCGTAATAATACTCGACGTACTCGCACACAGATAAAGTACTGTAGTAGCCGCATCGAAGCATTTCTGCAGATGCGAATATCTCTGTATATGAAAAGGAAGCATTGTTCAGTTTCCCTTAAGTCAACCTACCTTCGTTTCGTATCTCGCTCTTTCCGTTTCATATCTGTGGCCATAAAGGAGACCGGGACGAACCGGTACGTCTCAATGACGCTGAAGTTTGCAACGTTGGAGTCCAACCAAACGGTGTAAAAAAATCCTCCAATAATTCCAGTAATTCTCCAATTTCGTTACCCGTCGAATTCGCAATAATTCGTAGTTTTTCAAGCTGCGTCGATGCTTTGGGAAATAAAAAATTGGTGATTTACAAATAATGTTTCTTTCGTTTATTTCGTTGGACTCGAACGTTGCAAACTTCAGCGTCGTTACGTCTCAGGGAATATTTAATTTTCATTTGTTTTTCAACGAATTGAAACCATCACTTTTATTCGTTATCGGCATTAGTAATTTTTAATCGTCATCGGAAAATAAATGCGCTTCGCAGACATCGCGTAGGAAAAACACGAAAATATTTCCCAAATAAAACGTTAGTGGGCTGTGTCGAGTCACCATTTCGTAATTGGCTACTGAGCTGTTGAAACAAATCCAATAAAACGCGGGGCTACGAGGGCGAAAGAAAGAATTGACCATCTGCAAAGTCCACTGACGTAGAAAATAAAAAAAAAAACAGTAAAGACGTTTGTGCATACTGTTCGAGCAGGTTTTTCACCAAACCAGGCCTATTTGAAATCATCAAAAAGCATGCAGGCTAAGAAATCAATGAAAATGAAGTCTTCAGTGTGTTTTATTTTAAATAAGAGAACTAAACTTGAGGCCAAAATGTACTGGCTTATCGGTAAAAACTCAAGACTTTCGCTCCAAAAAAAACTGATAATTTACAAAACAATAATTAAACCAATATGGACCATACACTTATGGGGGAGAGCCAGCAACTCAAATATTGAAATTTTGCGAAGAATGCAATCAGAAATTCCACGCACAATAGCAAACGCACCCTGGTACGTGTCCAATAACAACACACACACACACACACACACACACACACACACACACACACACACACACACACACACACACACACACACACACACACACACACACACACACACACACACACACACACACACACACACACACACACACACACACACACACACACACACACACACACACACACACACACACACACACACACACACACACACACACACACACACACACACACACACACACACACACACACACACACACACACACACACACACACACACACACACACACACACACACACACACACACACACACACACACACACACACACACACACACACACACACACACACACACACACACACACACACAGACCTTAAAGTCGACACGATGAAACAGAAATACAACACCACAGCCGACGAAACGAGGATCGAAAGCCACCCCAACGAGTAGCCATAAGACCAGCACTGACAGAAAACCTACCAAAGAGAAGACTGAAGAGACACGAAGCACCGGGTCCTACGAAATTGGTTCTTAACATGAAATAAATTTTACAAACATAAACAACGCGGATGAGCAGCCACCGCGGTCCCCTCCCGTCGTACACGCCAAAACAATTGCTGTACATTATTTCATACTAGATTGCAATGAAACAAACCATTAAGGAGGGTGGATCGCGACGATACAATGTTGACATGCTAAAGCATTTTAAAAATATAAAGAATTTCAAAATTATGAGAATTTCATAAAGTTTGGTAAATTTATTCTTTCAAAATATATAAGACAATGTAATTTTTTTTAGATTTTTCTACCACATAGCTCTCGAGTAATTGAACACTAAAGTTCACCCGTATAAGCATAGAGTTTACACATATACAGTCGTACATCTCGTGCATAAGAAGTTCGATTTAACGCTCAATTATTCGATAACCATGTGGCAAAAAAATTTGAAAAAAATTCTATTTGTATACTTGATGCCAAAGAATGTTATCACCAAATTTTATCAAATTGTGATCCATCCTCCTTGAAAAAATTCGCGATCCACCCTCCTTGAAAAAAAAAAGAAAACAAAAAAATGTTTTATAATCATTCGCTGATTACAAGAATACTTTTCCATGTGCCAGCGTAACGTTGAAGCTTGAGATGACGACCTAAAACACAATTTTCTGAAACCACAAAACTTATACAGCGCAAATTTATCTCTCGAATGTGTACTTTGCGAAAAACATGGGGTTTCATGACTCTTGGAGCACACGAAATATCTTTTGCGAAGTAAAGAAAATTTCATTGTGCAGTGCCCACGAGCCAAGGGCCGCAGTGGCTGCGTGAAATATTTTTTCCTCTCGTTGGTCTCTTGTTTGCAACGCGACAATGCGTGCTGGTTCGCACATAAAAGAAAGAGCCCCTCCGTATTACGATCCATAAAGTGGTCATGCCAACATAGGTGTTTCTTATATTTACAGTGGCGACCACAACGAGAATAATGAAAAGTAGCGAAATTCGAGTGAATATGGGCTTTCGAAAAATCTGCATTTTTTCATAAGACCCACGACGACGATGATCAGACTAATAATTCAATTTGGCATCGAGGTCGTTTCGTGCCGGTTTAAAGTTTAAGATTTTCTGTAATAAGAGAGCAAACATTGTGCGTGCGAAAGTCTCGGAAGTACTGAAAAATCGTACACCAGAGGGAAGCCAGTGTTGACCTCACGGGGCTTTGCTAAGACTTCGGACGACCCGGTGGCTCGAGCAGCCACGAGCGCCCTTTCTTTTCTATCTCTGCGACCGTGCCTCTGTTTTACAACGTTCACAACTATTATTAAAAGCATGGAAAAAGATAACAGTAAATATTCCAATAGCAAACGATAAGCCGACGAAAAATGAATACCCAACTCGTCATGGAGAACACGGTACGACGCTGAAGTTTGCAACGTTGGAGTCCAACGAAATGAAGGAAAAAAAAAAACATTTTTAATTCACCAATTTATTTATTTCACGAAGTATCGGTGTAGGTTGAAAAATGAGGCTGAAGTTTCCAACGCTGGAGTCCAACGAAATGGTCTAAAAAAAACTCTCAAATAATTCCAGTAAATCTCCAATTTTCTTCCCTGCCGAATTTCCAATTCGTCATTTTTCAAGCCGCATCAATAATTCGTGAAATAAAAAAATAATGAATTATAAATATTTTTTTCGTTCATTTCGTTGAATTCCAACGTTGCCAAACTTCAGCGTTGTTTTGAAAAACTACAAATTGCAAATTCGACAGGGAACGAAATTGGAGGATTACTTGAATTATTGGAGAGTTTTTTTATCATTTCGTTGGACGACTCCAACGTTGCAAACTTCAGCGTCATGAACACGGTTTAAGCGGTTGAGAATATAATCGACTTGTTAGTTATGCGCAGGGAATAAGCGAATAGTGAACTAGGGAGCAGGGAGTATTGTCTCGCTCGTTGCATCCCCATAATGACGTTTCTATTAACGTCTGCAAATTCAACTTGTTTTGGTACATGTACGTGGCTCGTATTGATTCGTTATGATCACAAATCCTAATTCCACCTGCCGCATCAAATTAATATTCGATTGTCTTTGGCAATGAACATTACTAGCAATCAACGCATCGTTGCTAAAATTAGTATGAGCGTAGTTTGCTCGAAGTGATCATTTGCTCTTTCCCTTCGCTTTTGCGCGGGGCGTGGGTTTCGATTAACGGCAAGTAATGATGATACATATTTGAAGTATAAGTGCCGAGAAAAATCACTCCTCGATATTCGCTTTGCAGCTGTTTGAAACTTTCGTGAAAAGAGAAACGAATCGGCGAACTCGGAGGCACCGGGAATGATGTTTCCTTTCATCGTTTTTCGTAAACACTTCGAAAGCATCTTCTAACGAGGCTGAAATTCGCAACGTTGCAGTCCAACGGAATATGGAGGAAAATGACGTTTGCAACGCTGCTGAAGTTTTCAACGTTGGAGTCCAACGAAAGGAACGAAAAAAACGTTTGTTATTCACCAATTTCTTATTTCACGAATCGTTGGCGTAGCTTGAAAAACTACGAAATGCAAATTTGGCAGGGAATGAAATAGGAGAATTACTGGAATTATTGGAGATTTTTTTTCGATCATTTCGTTGGACTCCAACGTTGGAAACTTCAGCATCATACGTTTGCAATACACCAATATTTTACTCCACGAAGTGTCGGTGCGGCTTGAAAAAGTACGAATTTTGCAAATTCGGCAAGAAACGAAATTGTAGAATACGACTGGAACTGTTGGGGTTTTTTTTCGATCATTTCGTTGGACTCCATCGCTGCAAACTTCGGCGTCACTCCTCTGCTGTGCACTTTCGAGGGCAAAGCTAAACACACGTGTTTGCTTACCGACGAAATCTAATTGGAAAGCTTGGAAAAATGGGATAAAAAAAACGTCGTTAATTTATTGTTATCCAAGTGTAAAATTACAATATTTTTTTTCAACCTCACTAGGTTTGTGTAAACACGAGGACAGCTACCGTGTAAAGACAAAATATCTAGCAGGGGAAGGCAAATGTTTTACGTAACGGTTGGCCGAATGGCCGCACTGCGTCGATATTCTTCGAGGGATTCCAATTAAGTGGAGCGTTCGTCCGTAGTTGACGAGCCCAACGCTTCGCGAATGTCGCACCCCATCCCTCTTCTTCGACGACTTCCTTCCTGTCTGTTTCCTCTGGACTCGAAAAAAACTCATTACTCCTCGACTCGCACATTGAAAACAATAAAAATGGAGTCACCAATGAAACCGTTCATTTTTCTCCTTACACTCCATTTCCCTTTCAACCCTCCTTTGTCCCCCATTGAGTTTTTCCGGATCTCCGGAAATGATCAAAGCAAAATACGTATCTTCACTCGGTAACGGATCTCTCGAACGCTGCTCTATACTTCAAGCATGAAAAAGGAGGGCGTCAAACTTTCAATTGAATCTCGTAAACTCTTATATAAAGTGAAAAAAATAGTCGATTTCGTAATAGAAAAATTTACGTTGACATTTCATTCGAAAGATTTGTTAAATTATTGAAAATTTTCAATTTTAAAATTCTTTGGTTTTGATGTTTCTTCTTTTTTTTTTCGTTTTTCGTTTTTTAAATAATTAACGCAAATGAGAGTAAATGAACAGAGCTAACGACGAAATAGCGATCATGATGAACCTTGTCATGCGTCAAGGCGAAACTGACCTTACTTTTAGCCTAGCTCCGTCGCAATTACTGCATCAACGTCGTACTAAGGGCGAGTCTCGTTATTATATTGCGTAAGTTCCACCGCAAATTGTTGAAACAGCGACGAACTTCCGTTTACGTGTACATTCATAACGGGACAAACGAGAGAGAAAAAGAGACTCTTCGGGTCATGAATTCGACAAATTTGGCCTCGACCCGTTAACATTAATGAATTTATCAATGACGGAAACTGACAATGACTTTAAGACAAAAAACATTTGTTGGATAAAAATCTGGTTAAAAGATTTGCTGAAAAATCCTGAATAACGTGAGCACATTGAAAATTGGGAAAAACAACATTTTTCGCACTCTCAAAGTTTCATCGCGGTCGCGCGGTTCTTGAGTCGTGGCAATTGAACGCTGTGAGTTTCGACGGGAAATAGATGGGAAAGAAATTTCGGGATAAAAATGTGTAAAAGCTCGGGAACTCAACGCGAAACCGATACAACTTTTCACGTGGGCTTTGCTTTGAAACTTTTCGTATTTCATGGCATTTTATGAATTGCCTTTTTTCCTCAAGACCTTTGTAAAAAAATCGCATCAAGCTTGAAAAAAATGTAACGAAATTGGAGCGTGGAACTCCTCCTATAGAGACCAGAAAAATGTACGAAAAATGTTTTTCCAGCAAACGAAAGCTCCACTCGAAAAAGAAAGAGCAGGCAACAAGGTGCCAATGATCGTTTCCAAACGGTCTATTCGTGGTTAAGGGTCGTCAAAAAATCGTGAAAAAATTTTGAAAAAACGAAGCCTACGCACATTTTTCTCCCTCGCGTCGTTCATCGATTTTCTTCCTGTCAGATGCCTTTTTCCCAACGATTCTTTTATTTTTCCTAACGAATTTCACTATTTTTCACTAAAAAAAAATTTCTTGTGGGCGAACAGTTTGAACTCGACTTGTACAAAGGATTCGATTGATTCAGTCGGTTTGAGGAATCGCACCGTTGCTTCTCTTTTGTACTAATCCATTCGAACTTCCAAATTGACCAGACACTTTTGGCCATCCCAGTTTTACCGTATGCTGAGTGAGTGTCACGCCCACAACGCTTGTTTTCCCGTGACAGCACTAAATTCGGAACTGCGTATTCCCAAGCGTGAGTACGAATTTTCTTCGGTAGGTAAAACGTTCGCGAGTCTCTCCTTTCCTCTTTCCCTTTCTATTTAATCTACGAATCCTTTGCGAACCTTGATGTTTCGCTGTGTGTTTTTAGAGGGGGAATTAAAGAGAAAAAAAAATGAGAATAAACGAAACGAACGGAATTACATTCCGCATTTAACGACGAGTACAACGAGAGCTCCATTCACGTCCACGGGGATAACTCCGTTGACTATTAACGGCACCGGAAACGAATGTGTGGTCGAAATACCAAAATACTTCGTAGCACGTGTTCGAATTTTTTTCTCCCAAACCAAATTTCGAGTATTGCAACAAAGTCTTTTCGAATCGAAATAAAACTTGGTTTAAAAAGAAATCGAAAAATCCAACAGAATTTCATCTTCAGCGTCGCTTGACTCTTGAATATTCATCATTTTTCGATACAAACCGATGAAAAAGCAGTACCGCCCTCGAATGAAATCGACCTTTCAATTTGTTCCCATTAAATGAAAAAAAGGCGGGGGGGACAAAAAAGCATTGTCATTCAATTAGTAACACTAAAAAGGCTTATTTTCGACGAATCCATATTCATGAAGCAGCGAAGCTTCCAATCAGTATAATTTCAATTAAACGTTAAAAATCGAACGTTCTGTGCCATTTGATCGAACTCACCCAGTATATTATCAATCGATGAAACTTTCGAAGCGCTCCTCTGTTATTTCTATCTATTTCCGTTTATCATGCGTAATAAATAGAGGAAATTGCGATTGGGTCGCATGTAATCGCCCTATCGGGAATGAGGTGAACGAGAATTCACTCGCAATAACGTATCTTCTCGTTTGCATGCCTCCGCACTATTTCCATTTGTTAACACCGAGCATGATTCACCACCGTTATATATCAAACACTTTTTTCATTACGATGACGCAAATTAAACAGCGAGATACCGAACGCGAGACTGAGTCAATAGCGCATATAACTCCAAGGCATTCTAATAATCTAGAATTCGTGGGAAATTTTATTTATTTTTTGCACCATTACGCGCTCCGAGGCTGGCAATCGGTGCGCGTCGTGAAATGAAACACGTTTCTTTTTTTTTTTAACTTGACGATTTATTGGGAGCCCGGGACACCGGATGTTTTCATCGAGCAACCACGCTCCCGCCGAGTTCTTTCTGGCCATCGATTTTATTTGATCTTCTTCAAATATCCGAGATAACGCGAGGGAATTTTAATTTCAAAGTTCTGTCAGCTTACCACGGTGCAACGGTTATCGATTTGGGGTACAAAATCACTACAGTTTACCCCTTAATGGTTACACGTTTCAACCGGGCCACGCACTCGCGTCCCGGTCTGCCAATATTTACGAATTCAACGATTGAGCTCATGCACCTGTCTCGGCATTACGATTAATCAATAGCGAATCTCCTCTTCACGAGTACCCACGAAATATATTAAAATTGTCGAATAATGAAGAATAATGCATGGAGCTAGAACGGAGGAAAGACCGAAAGAATTCAAGTGACAAAATTCGTAGCAGATTCTTACTCAACGTCCGACTGCGTTCAAAGAAATTCAATTAGAATTTCATCTTTTTCACAAATTCCTTATTCGATTACGTTATTAGCATTCTTGCCCAAGTTTTTACGATAAATGTTACTAATTCCCTGAAATTTCTTCCTCGAGTTCAGTGTCGTGACACATCGCGAGGGAATCACGCACCGGAGGAACTTTGACGTCTCCCTCGAGGTCGTAAGATCCGGAGGAATGCATCCAGAGACAGGACAAAGTAGGCTGACTCCGGACGGGGTGGATAAACCCGAACTCTCGGAGTTTTGCACAATTTAACGCGCACAATCGAATTTCCTGAAAACAATATTCGTGATCAGTGACTATAAAAATCGCTGGGTACTCTTTTTCAGTAGGATTGATTCGATATTCGAGCTTTGAGGTAAACTTTATTTGTAGGGTGGGACCGCAGCGGTCGCACTGTGAACGAAAGGGTCGAGCGTTTCGCTCTGTCGGTTGGCTCAGCACGTTTCGGAGTAGTAATTCGATGCCACAAATCCGAATGAGCTCGTATCGAGCGACGTCACTTACGGCGATTTAGCCCCAGTCAGAATTTTCGGGTTGTAAACGCTGGCTGACATTCCGCGAGGATTGTCGTACCTGTTGTGCAGGCGTTATCGGGTCGTAAAATTCAACCTCTTCGGCCATCGAATGTGTGCACATCTCCTTAACGGTCGCATCACCGGGACGGCCCGAGACGAGTGCAGCTTTATCGCAACAAGTTTTATGGGGCATCAACTCCTTGCGGGGCTCGTTTGCCCCGTTGAAAAATACGAATTCGTAATCCGAAGGGCGAATTAACGTAATAACGAGTAGGAGAGGGAATTTAAAAAGTATTGAAACATTGTTTGCATGCTCGAGGGAATGATTTTCGTCTGTTTGACGAAACAAAAGACTTTTATTTCGTAAATTTTTCAAGATAAGTGAGTTTTCGATGATTCAACGATTCGACGGTTTCTCCCGCGACGAGGATAAAAGGGGGAAAACATGACGTCGGTATAATGCTCGTCAGATTCACTTTATGCTGTCTGACATGTGTCACTCTCCATACTTCCAAGTTTCGACCTCTAAGTGCCTTTTTCTTTACGTTTTCGTTAATCCCCTCAGAGAATCCGCGATATTATAAAAGGAATAAGGAATAATAGAAACGGAAATAGGAGACGGGCTACGTAGAAAATGAAATAAAAACGTAGAAAGCCAGCGCACAGTCTTTGCTCGCGGGGACCTTCGAGTTAGTCCAGTTATTGACATACCTCGCCCGCCTTTTTGCTCTCCTTCGTTCTTCACAGACAGTCGCTAGCAAACATTGTATTAACGAAAATTCAAGCGACGTCCCTTTCAGCGACTGCCCTCTTTTATATCACGTACCTCTATCGGACGAGATGATTTCGATATATGAGTTATAGATGAAACGATCTCAGTCAGCACTACACTCTCGTTGATTGCAATCGAATCCTACCGCGCGTTCGAATCCCAATCAGAATAAAAATGCCTGGCCCCGATCCAGAAATACTCCCTTTTTCACGTTTCCCGCTTCCGTTTACCTTCCACCGATCGCCTATTTGCTCGAATTGTCTGAACTCGAAGGAGCCTCTGAAAAATAAAATAGCAAACGGACACTCGTAACTTCTCAATTAACGTTATTGTTGCCGTTAACGGGCGTTGCGTTGAGCAGTCAATTTTTTTCTTTTCGTTCGAGTACCGATAAAATTAACAATGAAGCATCTCCTGGAAGGGAATTTCCGTAATCGTGGTGCATTAAACAGCAATCAAAATACTACACAAATTCTAGAAACCGACAAACTAAAATCTACTCGAGTGCAGTATTTCCGAAAGGAAATTTGTGTTTTCGAATGCCACCGTGCCATTGAGCTTGTTTAAGTTCACGCGAATCCAATGGAAATTGAAAATCCCAACTTTAAGAGTTGACGTTTGGAAATATGCTGTAGAAATATACACCGTGCATCGATTCCCCGAATTATTATAGGACCTGACGACGACGCTGAAGTTTCCAACGTTGGAGTCCAACGAAATGAACGAAAAAAACGTTTGTCATTCACCAATTTTTTATTTCACGAATCGTTGGTGCAGCTTGAAAAACTACGAATCGCAAATTTGGCAGGGAACAAAATAGGAGAATTACTGGAATTATTGGAGAGTTTTTTTCGATCATTTCGTTGGACTTCAACGTTGGAAACTTCAGCGTCATGACCTGACGTCTAGTTGTCGAGAAAACAATTCGCGAAAATCGCACTTTTTTAAGGGTTATACACAGCCTCTTGTGGCAGGCCACTTCCTGTGCGACCATTTGGATTTAATGAAATAGGATCCTCCCAACTTTGGAGAGCCAAAAACGAGAATGAGAAAATATAATGTTTTTGAGTAATGAGGACATAAACGGTGGAAGGTTTGACAACACCATGAGCCAGCTGGTTTAAAATACAGATATGCGTACGCATACAAACAGAAAATGGCCGCCATCACATTTTGCTTGACAACATATTAAAAATTGATCAATATCAACAAATGAGTTACACATAATTTTAATGATTGCAAGAATAAATTAAAACCGTTTATTTGATCACGAAAAAAGTAAAAAGTTGTTGCTTTTTTGAGTCACAAGCAACGCACCATCTTCCTTAATTATCACTGCGTACGGATAATTGCATTCTAAAAAACCCTTTTCAGAAGTTCGAGCTGATATTCAAGAAAGAAGGTTTCACGAGACTCACAGTGGGTCATGGACTGGGAAACATTTAAATGTCATTCGGTGTATTTGCAGATGAAAAACCATCAGAATTTGTTCCAAAATTTTTCCAAATTCAAAGATTCGTCGACACGTTAATCGACCGTTGTCAAATCATTATAGAAAGGCTCCAAAAATTTACAGTCATTATCTCGAATGTCCACTTCCAATTAGCTCTTCATCGAGTACAATAATAATCGCCAATTTGATCCATTTAATAACTCGACGGTTTAAAGCATCTCTACCCTTCGTCTAAATTCCATAACATCATGAAACATGGGGTTCGTTGAATGTTTTGCGAAATTTATACGAGTGGCTGACGGTGAGAAATTTGGCGAAGGACTCGTCTCGAGAAGGATACGCGCGCCTTTAAAGCACGAAGGTGGTTGGATTGCGGTGTCGTTATACGTCACAATTGTTCGCGGCTCGTAGGACAAGTTGTAGGTGTGTTATACCGGTATACCTACGAAGATGCAGGTGCGGTATGAAATTCTAGTGTTCCGAGAGAGCTCTTTACCACCGCCGGGATAACCCGTACGTTCCCCCTTCATCATCACACGCTCCCACAACGAGAAATCTCTGCCATACTCCTCAAAGATCCTCTTACACTTTGTCTACGACAAAACACGTCGTGTATTATACACGCAAAGCTGACGATAGATTTACACTGCAGCTTAAACTCGGAAGTCTTGAATAATTACAGTATCGGGATTTCAGACTAAATATTTCATTTTTTAAAATTAACTCGGAACGTTATGAATTTCACCATGAAATGCGGTGAAGCTTGTTTGGGCGAAGCTCTCGACAAGAATTTTAGTGCTGTCAAAAATGATTTTTTCATTTTTCACAACTTTCATCTTCATTTTTAACAGAGTCCGAGTTCTCACACATTTTACTCACAAACTTCAATCTCTGATTTGAATTTTCTTAACTATTTCATTTCGCTTATGGAGCTGCCGGAATGAACTAAAACACGGTCCACGCACAAACGCATTTTCGATTATTCCCTTATCGAAGTTTCAATGAAATTTATCTTTTTACTAAAAAGGCCAATGAAACTCAAGTTTTTTCAACTTTTCATTATCTTTACGTATATTTTTGTTCATTAACCGTCGTCAAACATATTCTCGTGCAAACCAGCTGTCGTTTAAGGGTTCAACGTGCATGTAATGACGCAACCCGTGTACGGTAAATTTGAGATAGCTCAGTGAGCCGAAGGGGTCCTCCTCACTAACCATCGCGAGAACACGCACGTTCCGGTCTCACTGAATGCACATATGTTCACCAGGTACACATCCCTGACGAACCAGCTTCTTCGTATTACACTCGCAAATATTTTTTTAGGGTTACCATAGCAATCGGAATCGGAAATTTCAATAACACTTTTCATCCACCCGTTTGACAATAGATTTCGTCGTCCTTTTTTTTAGCCATTGCTTTTCGCACTGTGACGCACATTCTACACAAAATTTTATTGCTCAATCCCGTGCTTCGTTACATATTTTCGGGTCGAACTTTACGAAGATATATTCACGGAGAACACGAGGCCGAAATTCTACGACGCTGAAGTTTCCAACGTTGGAGTCCAACGAAATGAACGAAAAAAACGTTTGTAATTCACCAATTTTTTATTTCACGAATCGTTGGTGCACCTTGAAAAACTACGAATCGCAAATTTGGCAGGGAACAAAATAGGAGAATTACTGGAATTATTGGAGAGTTTTTTTCGATCATTTCGTTCCACTCCAACGTTGGAAACTTCAGCGTCATCGAAATTCTAGATAAAAGAAGGACTACGAGCATTAATTTTATAATAATTGATTAATTATATTTAATAATTAATTAAAAGCATTAATTCGAAGAGCAGTAATAAGAATTGTTCCATCCACCAAAGTAAAAAGACCTTTTTTTATTCAAAAGACTTGTTCTCTTTATAAGCACAGTCAAAAATCTTTTCAGTCACTTCAAATTTTCGTATCGTCAAGTATGCTCGGGCAACCCCGAAAAAAAACTATATTTATGGTAAAATATGTTACACGTATTCGGTATTCGTGTATTTATCATAGAATTTACCGTGCTGACGGTCAAAATTTGTGATTTACGATGCATTTCGACTAATCAGTAAGGGTCGGTCTGACACGTCAATGACACTCGAAAACAAAACGAAATATACTAGTTCCCACGTGGATCGCTTTCTGCTCTCTGCGTAAAGCTGTTTATAATTGGAGGGGCGAAAAATGTGAAAATTCAAAAAATATACTATACGTCCTTTGTAATCGGTGGCTAAATTCTTTGAAAATTCTTGAAAAATAATATATATTCCTCGCTGCACAAAACGAATCCGTTCTCGCCCGGCTCGCCTATTACTTTCCAATACAAATAATAAAATCAATATTCCTGATATTACCGAAGGCAGGAGGACACGTGTACGAGGATCTTGTGGGACCCGTACCTGTACGTATCGGTTGGCCCCCACCTTCTTGAGCAGTACCCGCGCGAATAAAAGACCCGAGTCTCTTCTGCCCCCTTTTACAGGGAATAAAATAATAATAATAATAATCTCGATCCCGGAGGATCATTGAAGACGACGAGGAATACGAGGCTCTCGTGTTTCTGCGGCGATACGCGTATTTTTCTTACACGTTATTTTCCTGAGCAATTGAAGGACCGAAAAAATCGATCTGAAACCCCATTTTGCTGGCTTCAGATCATCTTTTTCGGATCTATTTCACTATTATGATCATTCATGTTCTTCGGAGTTTTAATCTTTCTACGGTTTTCTTTATCCACGAATGATCCAGTTTTATTCGTGCATTATACACAGTACGGGAAGTGG
This sequence comes from Venturia canescens, assembly GCF_019457755.1. NCBI lineage: Eukaryota > Metazoa > Arthropoda > Insecta > Hymenoptera > Ichneumonidae > Venturia > Venturia canescens. The sequence goes on from NC_057425.1 coordinate 10,257,933, forward strand.
CGAATACTTGAGAAAACGAGAGAGCGGAAGAGAGAGAGAGAGAGAGAGAGAGAGAGTGAGAAAAAAGTTGGGACGAGCGACAAAGCCCCCCGAAAGTTGCTTCACCCCTCGTGTACTACTACCGTGTTGACCTCGAGGGAATCCCATTATATTTCCATTGACGATTCCTCGTCCCTGTACCGGTTATGAGAAATGGCCTTGCGAATGCTCTTGTAAAACACACCTCCATTTTTATCCTCTCCATAAACAGAAATTGTGAATTTTTCTTAAACAGTGCTGCATGTCTTCGCGTCACAAACAATGATGCGGCGGATTCATCGGATTTTTTACCAGGACGTTGCTTCGCTTGCATTAAAATATCAGAATTATTTTCATCGTTTTATGATATATGAGAAAGAAAAAAAAAACTATTTTTGAGCGACGAAAAATTCTTATCGTTTTAAAAAGCAACGATAAAATGCTTGGAAAAAAATTAAAAAAAAAAAAAAAAAAAAACGTTCATCGCTCTCGTGGTAGGAACGGAGATAGGCTTGAAAAAAGGTGACTTTGGACAACGAATGTGTACCGTTTGTCATCTTTCTTAGTTCGCTGACGAGCACGTTCGTTAAATAAACAGTAAAAATTCATTCTTGGAACGTGCTTATCTCGGTTATATGCACATTGTTTGCGTATCTCAATGCTTTCACTTCTTTCGGTACTTTTGCTCCCTCGGCATATGAATCTCATTTATCAAATGCCGTAATAAATAGAGTGGAAGATTTTTAAATTCCATCTCATACGAAATGAATTAGAACTTTGGTCGTTGCTTTCATTTATTTTGTATGAAATTTTATAAATTTATTCGAATTTTTGTATTTGAATCGTACCATCGTATCGGAAAACTTTTTCATGCGTTTCGGATCATAATTTCTTAGATCGTCGAATTCAATGAGAAAACCTTCCTCGACTCCAATAGAAAAAATTCCTACTTCCGGCTGCTCGTAAGTGCAGAAAAATTGTTTATCGTTGTCCGCTCAACACGAGTTCGACTCGATGAGATAATCGATCGCGGAAGAGCAGTCGGGATTCGTGTATCGATCTTGGCCTCTCTTTTGCTCCCGTTCGCTCTAACAAGAAGCCCCAATTTGAGAGTTCACCGGGTCTCTTTCGGTCTGCTCCGAATAGTCTAGACGCGTCATGCGGTGCGAAGGGGAAACTCCGTGATTGTACGTCGCACTCCCGGATTAGAGATTAGACCAGGAGGAGCGTTGAATTTTCATGCCGCACCGCAAGAGGACGCCCTCGGAGACCCTGAAAATCTGGCGACCCTCGCACACGCGGACTCTCGACGACTTCTAATTTCAACAGCATTATCATTATTACTCTTTTTTGGCTCGCTGGCTGCCTGTGCGGAAAAGGGATGATTGGGCTCGCGTGCTTCCCTAGGATCAGCTGATTCCGAGGGTAGCAAATTTGCGCGAATCAACTGACGGAATCAGGAGCGTGCGTTCGACCGAGCTGATACCGGAAGCGGCTTTGGACGAGCGAATGAGAATATTGGGGCGAATAGCCCTTTAGTTTGGCCAAATTATAATCATCTCGATAGCCGTAGTTGATTGTGAGAATGATGAAACGACGAAATGATCGAGTTTAATGTCGATTTTCCACAATTTTTTCCCATTTCTACGTAGTTCGCGACAAAACTGACATTTCGCAGTGGAATGACCAATCGTTTTTACGAAATCGAAACTCGACCGATTCGAACTCAGCGATGCGAGCCTGTCCTATATTCATCCGAACAGATGGAGGATTAGAAAGCAAAAATTGGGAGTAAAAAGGGAAAAAAAACGGTCGGGGCAGCGAGAGATGATTATACGTAAACAAAAATACGCATGCACGACGCATTCCCATGCAACTATGCGTGGCGTTGGCACACCTGGCCAAGAGCTCGGAGAATTCCCTGCCCCTCTCTTTCTCTCTCTCGCACTTTGCCGACTCCCCCTGCTCCAAGGCTTACCCGTTCATTGGTTGCGAGGAGCGCAGGAGCGTGTCCAGGTTCTACGGAGCCCTGAATCGCTCGATTCGAGTCCCAGATCGATCGATCGCGCCTCCGTATTCGTAGGAAATACGATTTATTTGCTAATTCCGGAAATCCCGAATCCAGCGAATCCGCAGTTCAATATTTTCCGTGCGAATCGATCGTGCGATTATTTATCGAGTAGCAAACAGTGCCGATTCGATTCAGATCGAGGACTCCGCGGTTGAACGTCCTTCTCACAAAAACGCTCGAGAAATTGAAACGATATATAAGCACCTTCCAAAACTGCGCATTATCAACGTCCGGAGAAAAAAAATTGTGGCAATGTTAAAAAAGCGTTCGAAGGCACGAAATAAGCTCAACTGGTGCTCTGACCTTTGCGTACGAGAGGAAGTGTTCCGGGGCATCATTCATCCGAGGAATGCTCACAAAAAAGATGAAAAACATCGAAAGCGTGGAAAAGCGAATGGCTTTACATAATAGCAAAAACGCCGCCTTTCAAAACTTTTTTCACCCTTCTTTTCGGAAGTATCATAACGACAATTACGTCAACAGAAGCGCGACGATCCACGCGAATTGTTTTATTAGTCACACAGGCGTGTTGTAATTGAGTTACAAAAAGTAGTGAAAAAATAAAAATAAAAATAAAAATAGCGAAAAATTCCATTGTGACGCGAGAAGTATGAATCGAGCCAAGCTCTCTCTCGTGCATCGTGTGCACCGGAAACGTTAATCATCGTTAGCGTGCCGCGCAACGCGGCTAGCGTTACCGGGCGAGTCATTCACCGGCATGGCAATTGTCACATCGACGATTGTCGCGCGCGCGCGATCTTCGTCCATGGAGTGTCACAGGCGGCATAGAAATGAGAAAGAGTGACGAATGAGGAGGAGAAAAAAGCTACGCACAATTGTGCTTCCCACGTCCGAAAAGTGCCTTGGGAAAAATCATTTGTTCGCTCTCCTATGCGTGCGTGTTTTAGCGGCGAGTACGCAGGCTCCTTGGCGTTGGAAAGTGTGTGAAAATCTCACCGCGAAAGAAGATAAAAACGAACGGCTTGGGTCTTGGCGTAACTGAAATTTCATTGTCAAAGTCGCGCACGTTTGCGCGCAAGTGTCAGCCAAAAGGAAGAAGCGAGGGGGAAAGAATACCGGCGGCTGTTTCACGTATTTCGTCTCAAGACCAAGGAACATTATTTGCCTCGACCTTCCGCAATCCTCCCACACGAATTCTCGCTGACCGTAAATCCAATTGCAAGTGTGAAGCAAAAAGAAAGAAAAAACGCAAAGAAAAACTTGGAAACAGCAGATTTTAATGACCTTGACCCTCTCGACGTTTCGCATTGCAATGATTTTACGCGCCAGCCCCGTGTGCACGCGTTACGGCTTTATAAATAAAATGAAAGAATTTGAATGAGGAATGCAAAAAAAGGGGCGAGAGCTCCAAACGCTCGGGATAATCGAAGGATCTGTTGCATCGCGTCGCAAGCGAAGAACAAAAGAAAAGGAAGAGGACGCATCCTTGTGGCTTGATTTATCCACGTGTGCGCGCCCGCACTCGTGTGTGGCGCCCCCGTCCGTATGTGAATATTTCCTCGGTGTGTCTCGCTGGAATTTCATCCAACAGGATCTCCTCCCCCCTCCTCTCATTCCTCTCTTTCCCGAGCAAGAGAAAGAGAGAGAAAGAGACAAGTCCCGGCACTCTTTCCTGCAACGAAACTCACGGGCGTGTACTGAGTCACCGAGAACGAAAAAGAGAGTGAGGGAAAGAGCAGGATCGAAGACACACCAACTCGCAAGGCCCTGGCCGTGCGCGTCGTCAATTGGGCTTCGCATATATCCAGGCTCTAAACTGTAGCGTACAGTCGCGCACACGTTCGGGATACCCGCAATTCGAGGGGCGCTTCGAATTCCCATGCGAAATTCGAACTTTCCGTTTCTGTATTTTTTCAAAATCGTTGAGAAGGCCTGACGGAATTTTCGCTGTGACTTTCCGTCGATAGAAACTGCCCTGCGACGATTCTCATTAGCAGCAACGCTCGGGAGAAAAGCTCTTGTATCGAAAACTCAACTCGGAAGAGTTCTAAGCCGTCATGGTAAATGCACCGGCTATTTCCGGTACCTCGATACACGCTGCTCACGGGCCAACTACAAACTTCCTCGAGATGTGAACGCAGGTGAAGATTTCGTCAAGCATTAATTCCCACTCGCGCATATGCACCGCCGATAGCACACGAAAACACCTCGTGAGCGCAACTCCGACGGATCGTATCGCAGCGTCGCGAAACTCCGCTCTCGCTTCCAATGCCCTCAAATATTGGCCATTTGGCGCGCAGTGAGACACCGCGAAAGGCGAACGAGCAGAGAGCCTCCAAACTGTTGTATTACGCGACAATCCACTGTAAAACGACGACAAGGATGATTCCTCGCCGGGGAGGACAGGCGGGAGCGGTGCGTGCACGGTGCGCACGAACGGGACCGGAAAGGCCCGAACTCTCTCTCGCGCGGTGTTGTTGAGAGTCTTTCTCGGACGAGGACGCATGCGGCGTGTACTACTACCACGTAGCGGCAGCTCGCCGGCTGGCCACAGTCGTTGGCAAGGCTCTGTTTTTCACTGCGTACATCCTGGCCGCAGTATAGCTAAGAACTGTAGTAAAGAGTGTGTGGAGCCGCGAAGCCCCGACCGATGCTTACAGGTACCGCAGACACGCACACAGCGATACGAATCACTGTGTACAGTATAGTCGATGGCGCAGGGACATTCCAACGTGTCAGTAGCCTGCTCAGGCCCCTCCGTGGAGCTCGAAAACACAGCCGTGCCGGACTCGACGTAGTAGTAAAATTTCTACAGCGTGTCCGCTCAATCGCGCTTGTACGGACAAAAAGTATCCGGGGAAAAACGTCCTGGATATAACGGTGCCTTTTTCACCTGATTATTAACGAGTTATTAATCGATTTGAACCAGCTGATAGAGTCGGCCATTCGGAGCCAGGGAAAGGGCCAAGCGGTAAGGCCTGTTTGACGATTTTCTCACTTGGGACAGTGCTCGCTGCGCTGTCTCACTCTGACTCTGGTCTGCTGTAACGCCCTGGATCGTGGCGTTGCTTGCGATTCGAAAAAGCAACTGAACTTTTCGCTCTTATTTTCATGATCAAGGAAACGATTTTTATATATTCTCCCAATTATTAATATTATGTCTGAATTTTTCAGATCAATTTTTAATATTATGATAGGGGTTTTAATACTCTCGTAGTTAAATCGTCAAACAAAATGTGATGACAGCCATTTTCTATTTATATGCGTACGCATATTAGTGTTTTAAACCAGCTGGCTCATGGCGTTGTCAAACCTTCCACCGTTTATGTCCTCATTACTCGTTAACCTCAAACGAGTGTTTCTCTTGTTCCATCCCAAGTGATTTTCACCGGTAACGAGGCTTCCTCGAGACATCATTGACGTATAAAAACATTGTATTTTCTTATTCTCGTTTTTGGCTCTCCAAAGTTGGGAGGATCTTATTTCATTGAATCTAAATCGTCGCACGGGGAGCCCTTAAAAAAGTGCGATTTTCGTGAATTTTTTTCTCGACAACTAGACTGTAGAACATGTAATAATTCCGGGAACAAATGCACGCTGTATATTTCCAGCATATTTCCAAATGTCGACTTTTAAGGAAGTCGAGGCTGTACAGTTATTTTTTTTGACCCAAAAGTTATGACCTGTACCTTTCAAAAGTTAGGCCAGTTTACAGTTTGCCAATGTTGCATACACTTTAAAGAAAAGTTGGGGAAAAAAAGACGATAAACTGGTGAAAGCTCAGTCGAAAATACGAACGGTGACGATCCTAGCTTCGAAAAACTACACGGGAAACAGATTATTATTAATATAATCTCAGCAAATCTCCTAATGAATCTGAAAAAAATTGAAATTATTTAGCAAGCCTTGCTCGTGTTGCCCAAAAAATTTCACATTTTTAGCATCATTTTTAACGGAGATATTACCGAATGTGTCTTGACTTCCACAAGATTACGTGCGTTATTTGGCCGAAATTTTTATTGATTTTTCTCAGCAACGACGCTCCTAAACTGTCTGAAAATCGAACTGATTTTTAATTATACACTTCCTTCATAAGATGCAATCGGTTTAAATGCGATGACATCATTTTCATTGAAATGCCTCAACTTCCTTAAAGTTTGAATTTACGATTTCCATTAGACTCGCATCTTCCTTAATGGAGAATCCCGCTCTCACCCGGCGCTGCCTAAAATCGTTGGGTCCGATTTTTGGGACACTCCGTACGGAGTGCGCGCTTAGAAAATAGTCGAGGGGAAAGGGAAGCAGCAGCGGGGAAGGGGGCAGAAAAAGGTGGAGTGGGATTGCTTTCATGGATGAATTCGAGTGGCACGCATACCAGCGGGCAATCGGTGGGGACTGGACGACTCTACAAGCCGGTAACACACTACGTTAGGCAAAGGAGGAGGCCGGGCGAGTAGTCCAACGTCAGAATATACTCGCGCAAGAATACTTGAGAGCGTGCGTGCACACACGTCAAGTGGTTATCGCGGTTATGTGTGTCCGCGGTGGGTGCGTGTGTGCGCGGGTCTAGCGGGGGGGACACGGTGGCTATTGAGCCGGCTAGTACGACGTATAACGTAAACGAAACTCCCCCACCATTTTTTTTCACGAGGGGTCCTGAAGGGGCTGCTGGCCCCGAGAGGTTCGCGCGCGCTGCGTTCCTCAGTGACTCGGCGTGGCCGAATGTGCGCGGTTTTCGCTTCTCGAGTTCCCCCCCGAATTTTCGTGAAAATACAATCGATTTTTTTTTCCTCTTCTTCTTCTTTTTTTTTTTTTTATAACCCAGAAATACAATTTTCTTGTTTCATCGTATGGTGCCTCGTGAATAAATATTTTCTCGTTTCTTCTCGTGAATTTGTCGCCACTCAATTATTCGACGGTTGGACTCAGGTTTTCTCGGAGGTCGCAGCGATCGAATTCACTTTCGAATTGTCTTTGATGATTGATTTTACGCCCCTGGATCCCACTTCGGCTCTCCACCGATTCGTTTTTCGTCGTTAGAAAGTCCGCGAATTGCCGCCTGCTCTTTCTTTCCTCTCATTCAAACTTCACGCTTCGACTTGCCGTTCGAAATAAGCGATCGGCTAGTCCGCTGTTTTGTGCCGGCTTCCCTACGCGCAACTCCGCGCAGTACATGCGCCCAGGATCATAAATACGGAATGAACAAATACGCGATACTTCGTGACTCACGCCCCTCCGAGAATGTGGAACGCGGATAGCGGCTTTATATTATCCGCACGTTCATTCGTACGCGTACGTCATCCCGTCGCGTTAATTCGTCCCCGCGGACGCAACACCTCGAGGAAAATATAACGAGCCCCAATGGGGGCGGAATCGAAACTTTTCCCGGGGACTCTTGGAGTGGAAAAACCTGCGAGAATCCTCTGACCTCTCACAAGAGAGACTCGAGTCCGTCCGTACGTGAGAGCAGCGTTTTTTCTCGCATAAATGCGGACACGCGTGTGTAGATGCTTCGAAGTTATTACACGTTCGTGCTCCGGCGTGTCTCGTCAAGAGTGTGGATACGTTCGACCAGTTTTTGTGGGATACCACAGCGTCGTCCTGGTATTTCCGGGCTCGAGACCTTCCAACGTCGCAAATCCCGACAGTTTACGCGCGAGCAAGAGCTCGTCTGTGAGTGAGTGAACGTGTGAGAGAAAAGTATAAAGATACGAAGGAGTTTTAATACACAAGTCCATCGGTCTCTTCGCACTCGGGATTTTTCTTACTCCAAAATGACCGTGCCCGAAGAGTGAGTATTATTTGTCACCCCGCAGCCTCGTATTTTTGTTGCAATCCTCGCTAAAATAAAGCATTTTGTATTTTCCCGCACGAAAGTGACGAAAATATATTTCAGTCTGCGCGCACACCTCGCTACATTTCGAAGCGTTTAACGCTCTCGAAGCAAACCGGTTTTTCTGAATTTTTCAACGGGCTCAGGTGCTCCTGCATTTTCAAATTCGAAATATTATTTTATATTTCACGCCGCAAAATCAACACTTCGGCTACCTTTTTCAGTTGTTACTCGCACATAAAATTACGGTAAAATATTAATAATTCTTGTGAACTTGCATGGTCATTATTTGTGAAGCGAAAACTCGATGAAAATTCATGCGCGATGCCAAAACACTTTGGCGCATCGTCGATGCTTGTTTTCGAGCTCTTCAAATTTCACTAGCAACTGCTCAAAAAACGACGCTGAAGTTTGCAACGTTGGAGTCCAACGAAATGATGTAAAAAAGCTCTCCAATAATTTCAGTAAATCTCCCATTTTCTTCCCTGCCGAATTTCCAATTCGTTATTTTTTAAGCCACGTCAATAATTCGTGAAGTAAAAAAATAATTAATTATAAATCTTTTTCTCGTTCATTTCGTTGAACTCCAACGTTGCAAACTTCAACGTCGTTCAAAAAATAGCACAGTTTGAACCTTTGTCATAGCAAAATACGCAATTTCCAAGTTTTCATTCGATATTGGCTTGGAAGTTACAATGTTTTTAAGTAAAAACCTCCTAAATGGGCGATGCAGAACCTTAATATACCACGGCGGCATGGTAATTCTCACTATTTTTATTATTCTCCCCGTCTACATAATTCCCGATTTTCGTTCCACTGAAATTTGTTCTATCGAGTTTTCTCACAATTAGCGTAAGCTGTTGCGATTCCCCTGGACAGTTCGATCGAACCGGATTATCTTGAGTTTCTTCGTCGTCGCAGCGATGATTATTGTATTATGCCAAATCCAGTGCACGAACATGTTTTATGGATCGAATCTCTCGAAGCGTTTAAACGCCGCTTCATATTTTATATTGTCTGGGAGTATGAGAAACAAGACCGCCCGCGCGAAATCCAGTAAATAGCTTCCGGTGCACGTACTTAGGGTCGTACAGACAGGCAGAAAGGAAGAGGGACGGAAAGAGATGTAAAACGGAAGTCGAGGCGTGTGAAAGCCAGACTTATCCTTCCGCGTTTCGGGGCCAACGAGAGCCCGAGAGACACGTGCACATGACCCGTTGCGTCCTTATTTTTATTATCGTTATTATGATTTTGTGGAACCAGCGGTAATGCTAGCTCTTCGTAGGGTCAGACCCAACTTCCGGTGTGCCGCGAGCGCTCACGGAGAGGCGCATGCTGTTACGAATGTTGGGGCTGCAGGAGTGCTCGGAGGAGTCACTTCATTTTAGTCGCGATCTAATGATCCTTGTAAAAACGAATGTACTATTGTTTTTTGTGACGCTCTCAAGTTTGGAACGTTGGAGTCCAACGAAACGGCAACGAAACGGTCTGAAAAAACTCTCCAACAATTCCAGTAAATCTCCGAATTCCTTCGCCGGGGAATTTGCAATTTGTGTATAATAAAAAATTGGCGATTCGCAATCCCTCTTTTCGTGTTCGTTTCGTTGGACTCGGACGCTGCAAACTTCAGCTGTTTTTTCACCGACCAAACACTGCTGGACTTGACTCATGCTCACCGGCGAGGGCATTTCAAAAACGAAAAATGAAGTTTTGCTTATACTGCCAGCCAAAGTTTCCTCTTTTTTTAATGGAAAAGACAATTAGAACTTTTTCGTTTTAAATTAAACAGAGAAAAGTGGCGTATTGAATAGTAAAAGCATTTTTGTCCTCCCGGTTTAAAGAACGTTGGGAGTCCGCTAAAGTTTTTGTGCGTTACGCGAACAAAAGCCTCTCTCGGAATGAGGATTATAATACGAAGCTCATTGTCATCTTGGCATGATTATTATTCGAGTTGGAAATGCGACGCAGATTGCCCTCCTGTGGGACGTGTCCTCTCTCGGTGCATCGCAGCGAATCAACAGCAAGGTGCAGCGGTGCATCCGACGCGATCTGCCTCGTTTGGCACGCTCTCCTGACTTTTTCTCTCTTTTTCTCGTCCTCCTCCGTCTCGCTCTGTCTTGCTCCTCGCCTCATCCTCTTTTCAGTCTGTGGGGAAATCTCAATCAAACTCGAAATCTCCGTGATATCGGATATAATTCAGGTGAGACGAGCCTCTAATGGTCGACGAGCGAAGATTAACTGCGCGCTTAAAGACAAGCACGCCAAGATGTTTTCTCCGCGTGTTTATACGCCACCGATGATCAATGGAGCGACGATGGATCGCGCGATGAAAAACTGTTATTATTTACTGCGAAACAGGAAATTTGTTGATTGAATAAAATCTTTTTCGGAGCCAGAAATCTTGGTGGATAAAATGAAATTCGTTCACTCGATGAACATTTGTTTTATTCAATCACTCAACTCGGTGGCTCGAACGAGTAGCGCTCATTACGACGAGAAGATCGTCGAATCGGAATAATTCGCTTAGTTGATCGAGCGATTCATTTAAGTTTAAAAAAATTCATTGAAATTTCATTGAAATATTTCAACATTATTTCGGTGCGCGTATCCACCAAATAATTTTTATTTAAACAACCGAATTTCGAATGTTCGAGAACGAAGCTCATTTATTATGAAAAAAGATGATTTGTTGGAACGACTAAACATTATAGGACAAAGTTTTTTTAAATCTCAACGAAATATCGTTAGCGAATGAATATAAGATCAATATTCGGTACATTGGATTGAGCTTGTGTCGAGGATTACGAAATTTGAATTGTTGTTCGACCCTGAGAAAAGGTCCAGATAAATCTATGAGAATAATTGCTATTCACGATGAAAATGGAGGTAACAAAACGCAGAGAAAAATCGTTGATAGCGTTCAGAGTGGTACTTAGTCGAGGGAACGATCCTCTCACCCTCTCGTGGAGAAAACCAGCCCTCGAAACGCACTTGAGATCCTTGTCCCAAACGTTTTTATTTCTCACGAGAAAAAAAATATTTATCGTCGACTCTGTTCGCATTCCCTCAAAGTGCCCGCAAACCTTAAAAAAAAGGGGGGGGGTGGGGGGAGGAAATAAAAATCTGTGCTGGGTTTACGATAATCCCACGAACTCCGGCTCCTTCAAAATTCCATGCACTCTCAAATTCCTCGCGAGATATGCGCGTACTTGAAATTTTCCGGGATTTATCGGTCCCGATCTCAAAGCTCGTTGTACACGACGTCAAATTTATTATATTCAAATCACTCACGAGCATAAATATTCATGCGGAGCCTCCGTCGAGCACATTTTCCCCGACGAGCGAGCAGGAGTCTTTTTTAGGGATAAAAAAATACTCTTCAAATCCATTTTTGCATAAGTTTCTCCACAGAAATCCACATTTTATCCATGGACGTGGGACAGTTCACAAATTTCCTGCTCGGCTTTCTCGCCGTTTCCGTACTTCGCGGGAATTTAAGGAGGCTGGATCACGAAATCGAAATAATCAGAATTCGATAAAATTTTGTGCTAACATTCTTTGGCATCAAGTATACAAATACCATTTTTTTCAAATTTTTATGACTCTGAAGTTTGCAACGTTGGAGTCCAACGAAATGACAAAAAAACTCTCCAATAATTCTCGTAATTCTCCAATTTCGTTCCCTGTCGAATTTGCAATTTTTAGTTTTTCAAGCTGCACCGATACTTGGCGAAATAAAGAAATTGGTCAATTACAAATGTTTTTTTTCCTTGCAACGTTGGACTCCAACGTTGCAAACTTCAGCGTCGTAAATTTTTTTACCACATGGTTATCGAATAATTGAGCGTTGAATCGAACTTCTTACGCACGCGAGATGTACGACTGTATACGTGTAAACTCTATGCTTGTACGGGTGAACTTTAGTGTTCAATTACTCGAGAGCTATGTGGTAGAAAAATGTAAAAAAATTACATTCTCTTATATATTTTGAAAGAATAAATTTGCCAAACTTTATGAAATTCTCATAATTTTGAAGTTCTTTATATTTTTAAAATGCTTTAGCATGCCAACATTGTATCGTCGCGATCCACCCTCCTCGAAGAAGCGAAACAGAAGCTTTTTCGGAGCAGTTAGCTCTCTTCTGCAGCTCCGATTGTTCTTTTTTAATTGGACCACTTGCTCGGCTTTCAAATACTTTTTGTTCGAGTGCCAGTTCGTTATTAATACTCCGGTACCTCTAATGTCGCGCCTGCACGAGGACTTTTCTTTCACGATGAATTGCCGCTCGTCAACATTTAGTTACACGTCGAGTATCGTCCCGTACTTTGTGCGCTCCGAGGATTTAATTCTTCCTCTGTTCTCTCGCAGCACGAGTTCGAGAGGTCCGCAGTGATGTCACGTGCCCGCGTACTCGTTCACGCATTGCTAAACGAAGCAACGCACCACCCTGCCTGCCGTTTGCTTCGCTCAATGAACGAGACTCACGCTCCGCGGTCTCTCCCTCTCGCTCTTCTCGAATTAAACGCTCAAGTGGTGAATCATAGTAGCGAGTCAGAAATCTCGTTCTCTCTTTGCGCGCGTTCCCTCTCTCTCCCTCTCGCCGTCGCGTTCAATTCCATTTTCTGTCCCTTCAAATGTTCGATTCCTCGAATCGCTCTCATCGCATTCGATCAGAGCAATCGCATCGTGCGTCGTCCTTTTTGTGATTCGCTCGAGCCACGCGGACTTTCGGCGCGCAGCTTACGAGCGATAATCGAGGCGAGCTGAGCTCTGAGACACTAGCAGAAAGGTGGCTTGCTCTATTTTAGCGGCGCAATTTCCTATCGAGACGAGATAAACCCCTCCGGCTATTCGTCTCTCTCGAAATTATTTCCTCCTTATCCCTGCCGCCGCAGCAGCGTCTCCTTTTCATCAACATCAACACCTTCCCTCGCTGCGCTGCTCGCGGGCTTTTATCGTTGTAAGAAACCTCGGATCTCGAGGTCCGCCTCATGGATTTAAATAAATCGAATTTCTTGGCTGATCTCCGTGATTATCCCGAGATTTGACTCACCAGTTTTTTCTGTTTCTCCAACGATCGCGCCAACACTATTGAAAGTTAAGGGGTCTGCCCCTATTAGACGGGCAAAAGAAAACGTTATAAAAAGGCATTAAATAAAAAGTCAGGCCTAAAAAATACACTCTTAAGATACACAAACTTTTTTTTTTTTTATAGTTTTTTTGCTCAGTATTCGCACAGAAGAATGGGGGAGAAGACAGCTCCAAAAAAGAGATGGCTTTTGATAAAATCTCTGGAACGGATGATCGGAGGAAAAAAAAAAAATTGGTTTTAAATTCAATATCTACGATAAATTAATGAAAAATACGAAAAAAACACGTTTTTTTCATCATTTTTTGCAACAAAAAAATAGTTCCACGCAAAATTGAAAAATTCGTATGATATGCGCTATAGTTATATTCATAAAGAAGATGTGGTAACATATTGGGAAGGATCGCCGGTTGAATAGTTTCGGAGATTTCATCAACGAGTCGTTCGAAAAGGTAATTTTGAGAAAAATACGTTTAAACAAGGCAGGTTTAAACATTTTTGTTGAATACTTTTAATTATATGTATACTTTCGAAAAATGGGATAAAAAAAATCGATTTTTTGGAAATTCCAATCAGGGCAGACCCCTTAAGAGTTTTATTATCAGCGTTAAGTGTTTTCTGTACCCGTTGCCACGAACGTATAATACGGATTTGTAACAGATAAATCTATATTGTTTGCTTATGGCCTCGAGTGTGGAACACGCCCGAAGCATGCCAGCGATAAAACACTTTTGATTTCAAAGTGCAATCGTGCACTTTTCTGGCTTTCGCTTTAAACACAATACCAGGCACTTTTTTCACTAGCGAACATTCGTTTCGGAACATTTCGAGGTTCGAAAATCGTTCGTGCGATGAATTAAAGTTTGACGATTCGAACGGACGATCGGGCTTTTACAAACGGGTGATGAAAATGGCTGTTCAGCTGAGAATTGAGCTTCCTGACTCTTGTATGAAGTGGGATTGTTCTTTATCGATGGGAAATGGACTCGACGTCCAATGGTTTTTGATCTTTCAATGAATTCTAAATTACTAGGTTTTTTTGTTCAATGCGGGAATGCTTTTTCGATAAATCTTTTCCAGATGAATATTCGCGATGATTCTGGGAAAGAAATACTCGAATTTCTCCTTTCCTAGTTTTCAATTTTCACGCGATCTCGTATGTTCGTCAACATCTCAAAATACTCGCGAAATCCAAGAAAACTGACGTCGATCCAGCGCCGAGGTTTGTCTCGCCGTTCTCGTCCCTGCGTATAGCAGAGCTTTGGCCCAACTTCGAAAGATCCCTTCCGAGCCCGAATTCGTCGGCATCGAGTATATTCGAGAAAAAATATAAAGATTGTTTTATTATTTTTTTATTCAATGATTACGATTCCCCTAACGAATTCTTCGATATACGCAACGGTTTTTCAAGCTCGCGCAATTCTAATAAAAGCTTTCCTGCAGATTTTATCAGCACCAGGATTTCAACGGGTCCGAGCCTTAATGCTGCAGAATTTTCTCCACCAAATGAGTTCTTTATCCGCAACTTGAGCTTTAATTATTTAGAAGGAAGCTCGAAGGAAAATAGCTGAAAACGAAGATCAATATTTGAGTATAAACCGTACCGAGTTCAGGGATTTAAACCCCTCCCCGCGCCCCCGCACGAGCCTTTCGCGCGCTCGTCTTGCTCTGCTGTTTTTCACGTGAAACTCACATTCCCTCCTCCAGAGTCTCTTCGATACTCCGTTGTTTTTAAATTCCTCCAGGTTCAAAGAATAAAACAAAAATTCCTTCACGGGCTTTTACCCCCGGCGATTTTCCGCTGCTTTTGCCACCGCTCGAAAACCTCTCTCCGTCCTCGTTCCTCCTCTCCTTTCGGCTACGCGATCACGTCTGGCACGTCTAGACTCCGGAGTCGCTGAGATTTTCAGAGTCAGATAACCGTATCCCACACTTTGGGCCACCCTGCGATAAAGGTAAGACGAAGGGAGCGAGTGCCCTCCCAGGGTGAGATTCCCTCTCATAAAACAGATTTTCGGTTCACCACTTTATTTAAAATCGAAGCGGAAATGCTCGCAGGTACACTAGAATGTCCTTGTCAACTATTTTCGCTGATATTTCCCAGTTGCCGAAGCTGTCTCCGCGATTCATAATAATTCTAATGAATATCGATATATTTTTGTTGATTTTTCCATTTTTCTTCGCACTCGTCCCGTCACATTTTCTCGATCGACCTGCCCCCCGCCCCACCTTTTAGAAATATTATTTCACCGTATTCGAGAAAGTTTTACGTTTTAATCCTATCGAAATTCAAACGTAATGGAACCTTTCGAACGCAACAAATAAATTGCACGTGAAATACATATTCGCCTTTAGCGTAAATGCATTCGTGTATATTTAAATAAAATCTGTACACACACACACACAGACAATATAAATCGGAAGGGTTCTCGAGGAGCGAACGCTCAGAGAAAGTTGAACGTTCGAGCGTGAACATTACATGAAATTCCGCGGTGATAGTTAAAGCATTATAATAGTCCAGGGAGATAATCTGAGAGCTCAAATACTTTGGGGCTTGGCTGCTTCTCCGTTGTGATCGTCGTTGTTTGTTGATCAACGGAAAATCCAGAAGAACAAAACTGCTTTCTCAAATTTATCGATAAAATGTTCTTCGTTATATTTTTATACGAAATTCATTTCGCTTGAGGGAATTCCTCGAAAGTTATTCAACATTGTTCCGAACGCTTCCGGTCTCGCTATTATTATTCATTGTGGATTTCTCTTTGGCGATTCAAATGTTGCGTCGGAGAATATGTGGAAACAAATTAAATCTGCCCTGACTTTAAATGACGCTGAAGTTTCCAACGTTGGAGTCCAACGAAATGATCTAAAAAACTGTCCAATAATTCCAGTAATTCTCCAATTTATTTCCAGTCGAATTTGTACTTTGTATTTTTTCAATCTACATAATTATGATTCGATTTATGATAAAAAACTGATGGATAAATCATTTTATTTTCATTCATTTAGTTGGACTCCAACGTTGGAAACTTCAGCGTCGTGACTTTAATTCTTCATTGGTATTGAGGATATGTGCACGTTGACAATCGGGTTGACAGTCTTTCCATATTTTTTAAAGGAATCACCTGCTCCATCATTCGTACATTGCACAATATTAGAGAAAAGCTTTATCTTCTTTTTATGATCGTAAATAATGTTAAAGTTGAGCTAATTGCAGAAAATATTTCATTCCGAGTCTTTCACATGATTCGATAGGGAAAAGGCAACGTTTGGCAACGTTGAACGTTGCCAAATTCATAATCCTAAAAAGTAGAGCTGTCACTTCCATTGAAAAATTTCAAGATTCTACAACCATTTTTGGTCTTCAACTCAATATTTCTAATTCAGATGGCCAGCACTGACCCCGCTTTTTTAACGTACGACTATTCAAATAATTTAAAATAACTTAAAAATATGTGTGAAATTTTGAGTTGAAGATGGTTGAAGGGTTGTGGCCATAAGCGAACGTTAATTTCTGTACTTTTCTACTGTTAATATTTCAACCGAGCAGTCGATAAGGGGTCTTGAAATTTCACGTGCAAACCACGTGGAAATTGGTATTTTTCCCATAAAAAAAGCGTTTTTGCACTTTTGAATATTCATGAAACCATAGCGAAAAATTCGCTGTGCTGTGTTATTTCCGTCTGTCCTAAAAAAATTATCTAAAAGAATCGAATTTTTTGAGCTTCTAAATCAGGATACCTACTTAATAATTTAAGACAAATTCACTTTGTTTTGTGAATCTGCTCTTGAATATTTCAACATTTCCCCATCGTCTTGCTCTCCTCTGTACTCGATATCGTTGCATGCATGGGAAAGCTGCACACCGTTGTTTCAACTTGTTAAACTACCGCGGGGATTTCCCTTTGACCCATCGTTATCGAAAAATGCGGACGTTGCAACGAGCGCGTACACATGCGCAGAGAAAATTAATAAACCACGCCGATGCTCATTAGCATTCCTCTCTTAGTCGGCGTGTTTAGCGTGTAAATATACGTGTCGTTACATCCAGGCAGGATGTAATCGGCATTCCGTACGTGCTGGAGTTTCCGATTTTTTTGTGGCCGCTTTATGCGCAGTCCTCTGTGCCTCAATCGTTGTTTAACCGAGCCCTCCGAATACGCGCGAGAGATGCTTCGTACTTAGCGCGAATGTACACGTCTTTTAAATAGAATATTCGAAGCTCGTCGTTGTGCACGAGATCGTGATTAATCACTTTTCGTGGGCCAACGATTCAGCCAACGCGGGAATAAATTCTTCCGATTATGGAATTCGGTCGGCCACCTTAAATTTGTAACCCTTTTCCCTCTTCCGGCAATTGACGGAGACATTTTCTGACCCCCCCTTTTGTGGGAGTGCACTGTTCAGCCGCATCCGAACGCGGCGCTCGTACTCAACCCTGAAACAAATCGTGTTTCTTTGTTTTTATAGAAAATCGAATTACGGAGTACGAGGACAGTTGTGCACGAAGCGTGATTTTCGTAGAGGCAATTTGCCAGCATGAATTATGCTTAATTTGACGCTCAAAGTGGGCTCTTCGTACACCGGAGAAAGCTGAGTGCGCAATAAATGGATAATGGCCACTCGGA
Source organism: Venturia canescens (assembly GCF_019457755.1). Lineage (NCBI taxonomy): Eukaryota > Metazoa > Arthropoda > Insecta > Hymenoptera > Ichneumonidae > Venturia > Venturia canescens. Next base: position 10,275,533 of record NC_057425.1, read on the forward strand.
GATTCCATAAATCGGTAAAAAACTAATGTCTCCCGAAGCTCAACTCATTCCCGTTGATTTATCGTCGAAGCTTCGCTCCAGAGTTCGCGAAGTTCGAAAAATCCGGTGCTAGAGATTTCTATTTCGTTCGGCAGTATGATTCGTTTTCGAGGTTCCGTCAACCGGGCACTTTTCTCGTCACTTTAGCGAAACGTAACATTTTTACCGCTTCGAATTCCCGCAGTAAAATAATTGCACTCAATCCGTGGATTCGCTACTCAAAAAACGCTTCGCCGCAGAAAAGTTGTTTTTTACCGTTCAAATAATCGTTCACCGCCCAGGGACACTTCATTTTTATCGCATCGTGTGTGCGTGCACACGTTTTTTATATTTCATATTTTACCGGGTGTGGCGAGTCGAGCATTGTGTGCTAATGGGCATCGAAGTCGGACTCGGGTGGATCCCTCGACGGTAGACTAACGCGATGCTCGAGGACGCCCGAGTACAATGAGAGACGATGACGAAGACTCTGCACGAGAGCGAGGAATGCGCGTTTGGGACGTCGTTCTTTTTTTCCTCGATCCGTGCACACGTCGCAAGGAGAATCGACCCATTGACATGCAAACGCACTTTTATGCGTGGCTTTTTGACCGATCGACTATCGTGTCTGTGACATCTGACAAACGTGACTTTTTCTTCAAAATTTTGCCCACCGTTTTTCCTTCTTTTCTCCTTTGAAAGAAGCGACACGATTTTCGCCACGGAACTCCTCGAAAGGAACGGCAATCGAGAGCATTCGATTGGCCGAATCGTTCATTCAATTTCTATCGATTTCCTTCTTGTTTGGGGACTCAAACGACACGGATTTTTTTCGGCGCAGGATCACTCGAGAGGTCAACGATCTTACCAAATTATCATACACTCCAATCACTTCGAGCACCCCCGAACGAACAATTGAGATACCGCCAACTTCCAACTAGAGCTAATTAAATGCATCAATAGGTATCCGGATGAGACGAAACGTCCCTGCTTCGTTATTATTATTATTATTGTTGTTGTTGTTGTTGTTGTTGGTATAATTATTGCTGGATTCGATGCCGACGAAAAACCCTCGAGGTTTCATCGCAAGCGTATTTGCCGGGACAAATTAATGGAGCTCTTTTATTTTATTTATTGCAGAATGGCTACGGAAACCGCGAACAAAAAAGCCGAGCGTGAGGCTCTTCGCGGAGTCATACAACAATGGAACGCCAATCGTCTGGACCTTTTCGAACTCTCGGAGCCAAACGAGGTAACTTTTTCAAGCGTGTTACGTATTTCCTTCAATACTTCGTTTGGAAAAGATGAAAAGAATAAAAGTCCGGGTTTCCTCAATGTGTTTGGGAAAATTGATCGATGACGGTTTGCGTTTGATCAACGATTTTGAAAAAGTACTTTCGTCGAGTCGGACTCAAGATTTTTATTGACATTTTCACATGATTTCGACGGATACTTTGCACTCTTTTTTCTCAACTGCGGGATATCGTCCGATCACCGCGCGTCTGGCTTTTCTGCAACGAAACTGCAAAGTCAGCATTTTGAGACACTGAAATACTTTGACTTATACTGACGAGAACACAATTTTTCGGCTCCAAATCTCAAGAGCAGTATAGTTGAAAATATGCATCGGACAAAAAATTCACAGAAGCATATCTAACGACGTTGTTCGAAGGAGAAATTTGCCACGAAAAAAATGTTTTCGTACTCTTGAAATATACTTGAAACTCTACCGAAAAGTTCGCTGTGCCGAGTTACTTCCGCGTCTGTCGTAAAAATATTCGCGAAAACCATAGATTTTTTGACTTTCTAAAGCAGGACCCCCCTCAAGTTTCTCCGATTCACGAGTCTTTTTTGTTCATTGTCGACTTTTTTTTTAAAATTGTAAAACAATCCGCGGCTATTTTTTCGTTTGGTATCCACTAAAAAATCACTTTCCCAACCCATATTTCAAACGAGCGTGCGTTGACCCTTCGAACATTCATAAAAACGTCATATTTTTCGTTCGATCGTTTCATTTTATGATGAATAATGGAGGGAAAATAAATTTGGGAGGAATGAAAGCGTCGCGATCGATTTATGACTAGACAGAGGAATAACGAACGGTTTATTGACGATACGCTTGCGTTTTACAGGATCTGGAATTTCACGGCGTCATGAGATTTTACTTTCAAGACAGCGGGCAAAAAGTCGCGACGAAATGCATCAGAGTTGCATCGGATGCGACGAGTCAAGCTGTGATTGAGACGCTGATAGAAAAATTTCGGCCGGATATGCGAATGCTTTCGGTTCCCGAGTACGCTCTTTACGAGATTCACGAGAACGGAGGTAACATTGTTGAAAATTTTCTATTGAAGAAAACAAAAAAATAGAATTGTATTGAAGTTTTGCTTTCGTCCGGCGGAAAGGAAAGCGTCGTTGAATTTTTTCCAAGTATTTAATTGTGTGTTTTCGGTTGTTTCCATAGAAGAGAGGAAACTCGGTCTCGAGGAAAAACCACTTCTCGTCCAGTTGAATTGGCACATCGACGATCGGGAAGGGCGTTTTTTGTTGCGTCGAATCGACGACAAGACGAATGCTCAGGGCGTCGGTTTTGCCGAAGGCACGAGCTTTCGTAGAAAGTTGAGCAAACGCGAGAAGAAACAAATGAAGAAACAAGAAAAATTGAGTCGTTTGAAAAGCGCTGGAGAAACCGAAGACACTACGTTGACCCTCGACCAAAATGGTGTCGCTGAAAAACTTTATACAGGTTCGTAAATTCATGCTAATAACTATTCTTTCGAAATAAAAAGAAAAAAAAACGATTTGGAAAATTTGAGGACGAAAGCAATGTGTTCCTCCTTTCTGCGACGTCGCAAAAAAACTCGTTTCATTTGAATGCACCAAAAATTCCAATTGACAATATAAAAAATCAAAAATTAAGTCATGAAACGGCCGATTTTAATTGCACATTTTTAAAAAATACGAGCCGAGAGTTGACACAACCGTTTGAAAAATGTTTGATGTATGCACGTGTCAGGAGGAGAAAACACGAAGACATCATCGATTAGACGTTTCACCGTTGCCAAGCTCCCTTCTCTTGCTACTGTTGTATATTCATGCATGCCGATCGATATTCATTTCTTTAATTGGAGATTCGCAAACTGCCAATGGAACAGGAAACATTTTTAGATTGACCCGGTTGAGGTTCGTGGATCTGGACGAGCGTAAGCTCGTAGTTTCTTTGGGAAACGTAAAAAAGAAAGAAATAAATTAATTAATTTTCCTGTCGACGTATTGAGAAATATAATTTTTTTTTCATCAGTTTTGACGCATCATTATAATTTGGAATCCTTAAAAAAGTCATCCGTTTCCGATGCAACAAAATTTTTGTTGTCTCAACCACAATAATTGTTGATAACAACAATTATTTGATGTTGCAATTCGAGCTACGGATTCACTCAAATTTTTGTTGAGTAAACAAATTTCATTTCGTTGACCATGATCTATTGATCGGACAAAAAGTTTGTTAAACCAATAAAATTATTTCTCCGAGTGTCTGCCTGAAAACACGAGAGAATAGAATCTGTACGAACATTTATTTCTCAAGACGTCACAGTTTTTGCCTCGCTCGAATGCGACTAAAACATTATTTCCATTATCATTGTTCAAGCGTAAATGGACGAACTTGTTCTCCTCGCGAAACTGAAAATTACACTGTTGTTTTACGGATAAATCGTATACATGGAAAGCCAACACGATTATTGTTTGCAGAACTTCCGGAAACGAGTTTCACTCGGAGTATATCGAATCCCGAGGCGGTAATGCGGCGTCGAAGGCAGCAAAAGCTTGAGAGGAAGCTGCAACAATTTCGAAGTAAGGACGGAGGTCCCGATACCGGTGGAACTTTAAAAATTTATGGCGAGGCGCTCTGCAAGGACGTGCCTTACAAGACTCTATTGTTGAGCGTCAGGGATTCGGCGGCCCAGGTAGTCAGAGAAATGTTGGCAAAGTACGGCCTCGACAAGGTGGATCCACAGCAGTATTGTCTCGTGCAGGTGAGCACATTCGGTGGTACATTCGATCTCCTTTTTCTCTCAATGTTAATCGCATAAACGTATAACGTGACGATAATTACAGTAAAACACGCCGAGAGCACCGTTAATATCGTTCGGGGCTGTCAGATCCACAGAAAAAGCATTTTTTTCCATCCTCCATCGCAAATGTATTGCCATCGTTGCGGTGCAGCTCCAAACTCAATATCTTCGTCCATTTTTCCGTCGTTCACGAATCGTGTGAAAGCGAGTGAGAGAAAATATTGAAAATGAGATATTTCATGGCATTTCGTGGTTGCGTGTCAAAGATTCTTTTCTAAGCTCGTTAACGGAGTCGAGTTCTTACTCATTCAATGGTCGGAAGACCCATTAAACGTAACTGAAAATTTCTTTATGCTACGAGCTCAATTTCCATCGCAAATTACAGTTTTTCGAACCCTCTGCGGAGTTATTTTTAGTGAGAACACTCGAGGAATAAATTCGTTTTTATTGACATTGTTCGTTCTCTGTCCCGTTATCCATAGTGTTTCGTTCCATGCTCAATGTTTTTGCCGAATCGCATTAGTCGATACCGCAATTCGCAGGAGTCGTTATTTTTAAATGATCGTAAAAAATTAATTTTTTCAAAAATTAAAAATTTAATTAAAAAAAAAATCATTTTTCTCTCTGATCGTCACAGGCACTGATGCTCCTGAAAAATTTTATTCTCAATTTACTTCTACGCAGGGATTCATTCGACAGTCGTGCTCAGAGCTTGCCCATCTAACACAATAAATAATAACCGATAAAGCGTCGCCGATTTGACAACTGGAATAGAAACTTGTTCGCTCGTCTGTTTACTTTTACCGACCAAAGTATAAGAAGACTTTCAAACGTATTTTTCCTAAGCTCCAAACGTAAACAACGGTCGATAATGCAGTTTATCATTCACATGAAAATCAGGCTGCATAAAAGGGTGTCTGTTGCATCGACGAATAGCAGTAAATATTAAATCGTGTGTGGGATAACAACGAGTGAATTTTTCAAAAAACTTTTCAAATTCTTGCCAACAGAAAAATGCATGCTTTTGGATGTTAAACGATGTCAACCACGTTCGACTGCGAAACTATTTCTGCTTTTCTTTCACACTGTATTTGCGCATTTAGCAGCGAGATTTTTTTCCTCTAGTCCGAGAGAAATTCCGGTGAAAGTTTTCATGCGAGGTTTCCTTGACGAAAATAACCTTTTTTGTGTCCCGCACAGGTGAACGGTGAAAATGTCAGCTCGAACGCTCATCAAGAATACATTCTCGACGACGACGAGTGTCCATTGGCCATCCTCATGAATCACCCATCGACTCGTGGTGAGTTTTGAGCCCTTTTACCGCTTCAAACGAAATTTCATCCTTACGAGCTTTAAAAGCACTCTTCATTTCGTCAGCACAACTACGAACTCAATTTTGACAGGATTCGATTCTTCACGCCGAAATACAATCGTCCATCGACAATAACCTTTCGCATATGAAGCATTTTTATCTTCGATCGTTAACATTTTTTTCTAAATACAGTCGTCGCTTCGTACTCCTAAAATAAGTACAAATTAAAAAATTGAATCCACTCACATGGAGTTCCTGGCTTTGGAACACTCATTTTTTTATTACTCCTCATCTCCTCACTGGCTGTTCTCGTTCCGGCGACCGGGGAATTCGCTTGTCCCAAAGAAACAGCAGGAACAGTCGAGTTGAGGAATAAAAATGTCCCAGGGAGTAGCGATAACTGATGCTCCCTGTGCACGAGGCTAGATATATGAAATAGGTTCGTGTGGCTAATAACGAGAAACTGTGTAAGGTGCTGGTATCTTGCCTCGTTTATCCACGTGCGATCTTAATGGGATCAACTTTACGGGTAAGCGTCACGTTAGATATTTCATTCCTTTTCATCGTCGAGTTTCTTCGCAGCAAATGAAACTTGCAGGGGTGGGAGGGGGAGTGGCAAACGAGGAAGGGGAAGAAAGATAACGTAACAAAAGGAATTTGGAGGAAGGAACGGTGACGTTGGACAAAAGAATTCGGGTCCTTCGCTTCCGGGGTCTTCGACTTTTAGTTTGCGCGCTGCTGAATTGGTCAGAAATAGTTGCACGCTTGTACGAGACTCGAAACAAAGATAGGAAAGAGCTTCGTGTGCTCTCTGACTTTCGAGATTTTCTTTCAATTCCTCCAATAAAACGGATCTCTTCCACGCAGTTTCAACTCGAAACTTAATCCATCAATTCGATTTTACAGATTTACAACGAGCTTCCCCGAGACTATTGTCTCGTTAGTTTGTCGTCTCCGCGGCACCGCGACCTCCGTTGTTGAGAAAGTGAACAAATCTATAGAGACGAGAAAGCGCACAGGAGAAACGAAGGAACGAGTGCACTCGCTCCTTCGTTCAGAGGCACGAAAAACAAAGTTTTCATTCTATCGCTCTGAAGCATCTTGACATTCGACGTGAGAAGCTTGAATTATTGAAATACGCGGGCGAAAATCACGAGATGAAAGCCCCGAAGGACGAAACTTTTTCTCGGCTTGAACGGAATCATTAATTAGCAATCGATAATTTGATCAGCGATTCAATTTACAAGCTTGTCATAATTTCAGTTAAATTACTCGGGCACAGTTCACATAATTGAAGACGAGATGGCATCGAACTAATCGAACAGGATTTACTTACGATTGGCACAAACGACGCTCAAGTTTGCAACGTCCGAGTCCAACGAAATGGAGGAAAATACATTTGCAATTCATTTATTATTTCACCGAGTGTCGATGCAGCTTGAGAAACCACGAATTGCAAATTCGGGAGGGAACGAATTCGGAGAATTACTGGAACCATGGGAGAGTGTTTTTTAGATCATTTCGTTGGACTAGAACTTTGCAAACTTCAGTGTGGGAGTGCTCGATAATTTGAACTCTTTTTATCAAATGAATTTTCCAAGTTTTTTTTCTAATTAAGAATTTTTTTGCAGCCTCGTAAAGGCGAGCACGATCAGTTAGCATAAAATCAACATTTTCATGTGTTTTTCAATGTTTCGATCTGTTCTCGAACCTTTCAGTTTCGAAATTCCTCGAGTCATGCCTTTATGCCTGCTTTTCTTTCTTTTTTTTCACCGATTATTTAAATGCTTGATAAAACTCTATTAAGTTCGTATTTTTTTTTTCGAAATCATTCTCGAATTTAATTAATAGTTACGAGAATACTTTTTTCTTTTGCTCTTCGAATGGCATCGTGCCCACTATCTTATTGAACGACCGTCAACTCCCAGCGTCACTGAACACATATTTTCGTTACGCTTGAGAGAGATGGCGAACGAGTCACGCTCGTTGCACGGATCAAACGCAGCACGAACGAACAAGCACGGAATATTAATCTCAAAGTTCGACATTTGATCGTGCTGCATTTTTTTCTGAAGAGGGTTTAACAAGCTTGTTATAATTTGATCGCAATAATTCATTAAGCTGATGAATTATTCGTACATGAAAAGTATCGAAAGGAAAAAATCAGCGCAACAGAAAGCGGGAATTTTCACAATGCAAGCTCTGGAAATTTCGAATCTTTCATATTATGTGAAAAATTTTAAAAATTAAAAGTTTTGCAGTGCAAGGTCTGAAAATTTGGAAATTTTGACATTGCAAGTTCAATTTTTTCTTCTTCGAGCACAAAACGAAATTCAATACGACAATTTACACTGCAAGGTTTGAAAAGCCGGAAATATTTTGAGTGCAGGATGCTGCAAAAATTTGTAAATGTTTACTGTGCAAAGTGCAAATTTTCAAACACTCGAGATCGTCGCCGGTTTTCATTGCCCCAACCGCCCCCTTGTCGATAAATTTATCCTCAAAATGGCGATTTTCAACATCCTCGGAGTAGGGCGAGTCCTGCAGCAGTAGAAGAGTCGATGCTTGACAAGGAAAGATTCGTGCCAAAAACAGAGCACGTAGAAATCGCTATAATGATGAGTTTGTGAAAATGCATTTTCGCAATGCACACACGTCCACAGAGATGGCGAGGACAGAGATAAGAGATAGAGCAAGAGAGGGAGAGAGAGAGAGAGAGAGAGAGAGAGAGAGAGAGAGAAGAAGAGCGAACAGTGACGTCTCGTCTCGGTGTGTCGTAAAATGCAAATTCTGAGAGACACTCTGAGAGAGTAGTTTGCATGGAGATGAGGGAAAGAAGAAGCTTTAAATCTTGATATTTCCGCTTTTCCGAGGACGCGCCCACGAGAGGGGCACACTTATCCCTGGGGCATGGAAAACCATAATAATAAAGATGAGAAAGGTGAAAAAAAGGAGAAGGGAAAAGTGTGCAAATACTTTATAGGCGCGCAATAAACGCGAGTGGCTGTAAAAGTGCACGAGAACTGTGCCATATCGACGTCACTCAGTTTCTTTTAGTTCCTCCGTTCTCCCTTTTTTATCCCCTTTTTTGGAGCACGTACGCCAGTCTTCTTTTCTCGAGAGTTTAGGATTTTTAATGAGCTACGTGTATTGTATATTCGGGCAATTGTTACTTTACGAGAGCTCAAAACACGAACTCTCTCGTCGTATACGTAACACGTACTACGTTTTAAATATAATATATTGTGAGCATAGGTGAGGAAGACAATAGCCTTGTCGTAGCTCAGGTCGTCGTGTGCGACACGAGCCGCTCGGATTTTATAATGAATTTTTAACTCGTCACCGAGCCAATTAGCTCACCAGAGCCTGGAGGCTCTGGTGAGCTTCAACTTTTCAGGCGATACTGAAAATCCACGAATTTTCATGCCAGCTTTTGTATTGAACGCGCGCCCCCTCCTTATACGGTGCACGAGGACGTCGCATACACACTTTCCGGAAGCAACAGTGTACACGTACCGAGAAGTTTGTTATAACAGCGCGTGGCAGTTCTTTGAGAACAAAGCCCCGAAGGAAAAGCCAAAGCCTCCAGGGCCTAACCAGCCACGAATGTACTCGAGCTCGCTCCCTTCCTTCCTCCCTTTTGAGCTTTCACGAGGGGAATTGTTACGCGCGCTTTCCTGCGGCTAGTGGGCGCCGACATTTCTCATGTGGTCGTTCCTTTCGCGTCAACTTGCCACTTAAAGAGAAATCTTTTATGCCTCAACGTTTTAAGGCTTCGGACTAAATTATTGCTCGGCCGGTCCAGCGACTCTGCGCCACTGGAGACATCCAGTCACACGTTCTTTGTTTTCTTCGACAAAAAGCCACGAAATCGAGGCGAAACGTCGCGATCTTTATTTTCCGAAACTTTTTTTTTCCAGCAAACTCCTTTCGATCGTGCTTCGTACGTACGTGGCAATTTTCTCAAAGGCCAAAAGAAAATCGTTGGCTCGTCAATTCGCATCTGACTTCGGATACGCGGAGGAGCCCTTTCTCAACTTTTTCCTAGGCCACACCGAGCCCCGGAAGAAGCGAGACGACGCCAAACATCGAAGGAAAAACCAATTTTTCTATCTCCACGTTCTTTAAAAAAAAATCGAGAGCTCGGAAAAAATTTAGCAAAGAATGAAAGCCACCGCAAGTTCGCAGCTCATTTTCGGTCGAGAAATCTGGAAGCCTCGCCCTTGAAGAAACCCCAATGAGGCACGCCGATTGAAAGTGACAGTGTGCCACCCGAGAACGAGTGTCAAAGTACAAATTCGTGTACAAGCGCCAACGTGTTGTTCCATATGCAAATCTAGATTCGATCATTTCTCGCACGCATATATGAAGGAAAACGAGTCTGAAATGCAGTCCAATTGGACAGTATCAATGTTGAACACAAACGCTCGATGCAAACGCCTTCTGCAAATGCCAATATTGATCCTTGTGAAACGACGAGGCTCTAGCCCCGTTTAGGCTAATGGCAATTCGGCATGGAGATATATAACGAAGTTGCACTTTATACGCGAGCTGACATTGACTCTCATCGACCAAACCTCCCGTACCTTCTCACCTATATGCATTATGTACATTCGCTTTGCACGAGAAACGTTAGTATATCTAACGATGATGGTGGCTTGTCCTATTAACCGATTTACGTATTTAACCATCATGCCACCTTTCCGCTCGATCAATAATCCCGCCAAACAACCCAACACGACATTTGGAAACAAAAATTTTTTCAACTCCGTCGAACGACTCTGATTCAACTAATATAAGTTTACTAAATTGTTCAGCCGCTCAAGCCTTTTTAATGGAGGGAAAAAATCATTTTTTACTAAAAGGACTAAAGTCTCTTCACAATTGGGTTTTATACTTGCGCAGAGAGTGAAAAATTCATCGAGTTTACGTTCCGTCGCTCGCTAGCGATCCCCTCCACCCAGTGCTCTCTTGATATTCCCAAGTTTTGCTAGCTTTTTTTAGGACGACGAAACGGTGGAGGAAATTCAAAAATTCATGGTGCCTGGAACGAGACTCTTTTTCATGATTTTAGTGAGTGAATAAGAAATTTGTTGATCGAACCACATTTTCTTCGTTTCAATGAAAATATTCTGTTTGCTCAAAACAAACATTGTTTTTAAAACAAAATAATTGTGTTTACGCAACAAAGTATCCTCTATTTATTCATTTGAAGGATTTTTAATCAGTTCATTTGGTCATTGAGATTCAAACAAATATTTAGCAATGCAGCTGAAGAGGATGCTTAAGGTATTCCTTTCACGAACCCGAATATTCTACAAATAACTGATTTTAAATAACGGTTAAGTAAAAGTGAAATGAATTGAGACTTCGAAAATCGTCGAATTTTTACGGAAGCTTGTGGAGATTCCATCATCACCACATTTCTATTAAATAATTCCTGACACAAACTCTTTCACAGATTTAAAAAAAGTAAGCGAATGAATAGCTGAAAAGTAGAAACATCAAGAACGTGTTTCACCAGTGCAGTTTGCAAGTGCAAGTTCATTGAAACATTCTTTTACGTGCTTCCGTGCCACGAAAGAATAAAGGCAAATGCGTCATTTCTGTGCTATGGAATCAGTCGATAAGTGCTTCTCGTGAACTCCTTTCGGGTTTTCATAAGGTCGAGCCACCGCTCTGACCCTGTTTTTCCGCCACTTCGTTAGCTCCCATGTTCTTCGAGCGCGACCAGAAACTCGGAAAAACTAGCTTTCGTGGCAGGATCGATACGCGACTGCTGGGTAAACGGACAGGCGGTCACCCAACCAAGCACTGTCTGCGGCTAAAACGGCGCAACTTGGAAGGTGGCCAAATCCACGTTTCCGTTCATCGGTTCAGCCATTATCGTCGGTATCAATGAATTTTTTCTCGACGTAGATATTCGTGTTTGCTTCGATTCAACGAGCGTTACGAAGCTTGCGAATTAAGCGCATTCGCTGACTCTGATTCATTATTTATCGCCGTAGAGAAAACGCTCCGCGTCTTGGCTCACTGCGGATTGAAAATTTTTATAACCGTCTTATTAAAACAGCGACGCAAGTTTTAGGTTCAATGTAACTCGTTAAAGCTTATGAACTTTACGAACAAGAGTCATATATACGTATGGACATTTGCAGTTGAGCGGTAATGCTATTTAAAGGTAAACGATAAAGAGAGAGAGGAGAGAAGGCCGTCTGGTTTGCTCGGCCAGCTCAGCAGGCGTCATTTCCGTTATCTTTATTGCAAACTCTCTTCATCTTTCTTTCACTTTTCTTCTTTGCCTCGGGCTTTTTCTGCGGCTCGTCAGGCTTGAGACGCACCGGATACGGATGTGGTCCGAAGCTACGAGCTTCGTAGTCTCCTCACGGCGTCTGGCCAATTCGAAACCACCCTCTCGAAAAAAAGGGACCTCACCACCGGGCGGGCTCGTAAAGTAAAACTTGGCTTCGACGATTCTCAGATTGAAAGCCCGAGTGTGTCGTTCACGTTGGGAATGCCCGTTGGCCATGCCTCCGCAAACGTTGGAACTATCAAATCACCGTGGTGTGTGTCAACTCGTAGAGCTGTGCGCTAAAAACGTAACCTGACCATTCGTGTCGTACGAGAAATAAAAATAATTGAAAATGGACAGCGCACTGAAATTTTTCAATTCACTTCTCTCTTCCTCTTCATTCTTCCACTTCATCTTGAGCAAGTTCACATAAATCTAATGGAAATCGAAAATTGCAAATTTAAGAGTTGACATTCGGAATTATGCTAGAAACCGTGCATCTATTCCCCGAATTATTATACAGGATCTAACGTCTAGTTGTCGAGAAAACAATTCACGAAAATCCCACTTTTTCAGGGTTATACACAGCCTCTTATGCCAGGCCACTCCCTGTGCGACCATTTGAATTCAATGAAATAGGATCCTCCCAACTTTGGAGAGCCAAAAACGAGAATAAGAAAATATAATGTTTTTAGATTTCAATGATGTCTCGAGGAAGCCTCGTTACCGGTGAAAATCACTTGGGATGGAACAAGAAAAACACTCGTTTGAGGTTAACGGGTAATGAGGACATAAACGTTGGAAGGTTTGACAACACCGTGAGCCAGCTGGTTTAAGGAGGGTGGCTACCGACGATACAATGTTGCCATGCTAAACCATGTTAAATACATTAAAAATTTCAAAATGATAAGAATTTAATAAAATTTGGTGAACATATTCTTTAGGGCCAAATTTGACAATACAAATTTTTTACGATTTTTCTTCTGTACAGTTATCGAGTAATTGATCACTAAAGTTCAAGTGTATAAGCATAGCGTTTCCATATATATAGGTATACATTCCGGGCATAAGAAATCTGCTTTAATCCATAATTACTCGATAACTAAGCAGAAGAAAATTTTGAAAAAAATTGTGTCTTCGGACTTGATGTTGAAGAACATTATCACCAAATTTGATCAATTTCTTATCAATTTGACGAACGTAGCCACCCTCCTTAAAATAATATAATAATTATATAATATAATAATAATAATATAATAATAATAAAAAAAATAAAATAATAATAAAAAAAATAAAATAATAATAAAAAAAATTAAAAAAAAATAAAATAAAATAATAATAAAATAATAAAAAATAAAATAAAATAAAATAAAATAAAAAAATGCGTACGCATATAAATAGAAAATGGCTGTCATCACATTTTGCTTGGCAATATATTAAAAATTGATAAATCTTAACAAATGAGTTACACACAATTTTAATGCTTGCAATAATAAATTTGATTCGTTTCTTTGATCATGAAAATAGCAAAAAGGCTCAGTTGCTTTTTTGAATTAAACATTTTTTTATTCAACTCTCGAGATGCATTCGTTAAAACCTTTTCATCTATTTCTAACATGGATTATTTTTTAAATTTTAGTCAAGTTCTCCGATTTATTGTGGTTATTTTAGCTTCTACCATTTTGTTGTATCAGCTTATAAAGTTACCACATCTCCCGTTACAGTAATAGTTTTAGAGACCGTGACAAAGTTTCGATGCCGTTACAGCACAGAAGAAACGGTCGAAAGCCACAAATGGAGACTCGCCGCGTGTCTCCATCAATGTAACGCGATCATTTTTGTTTATTTCTGTCGTATTGTTATGTTTTTCGGGGTTTGGGTATACGAAAACTCGCAGGTTCCGAGCCAAATCGTTCCGCGAATTCGTAACCGAATTCTTTGTTCAAACAGCACATGCATTTTTCTTTCGTTACCCGGAGCAATTGCAACGGTTTAATGAAGGAACGATCAATCAATTTTCCTCCCTTCTTCCTTGCTCCCGCCAGGACCCTCAGCACGGGAAATTCCGTTTTTTTGCAATCTGTACACGCGCGCATGCTGCAGAATAAACGCATCGATATTCCGCTCACACGAGCCTAACTGCGGGAATATAAATCGACTTCTGGGCTTGTCTATGGCTCCGTATACGACAGAAATATAAGCTCGAATATTGCGAATTCGGAAAAAAGTAGGATGTCGGATTTTCATACATAAATATCACTCCGAAATGACATTTTTTTTCTCCCACCTCGAGCCCACAATAATGCGAATGTATTACGCAGCCATCTCTGCACTCCAAGTTCAGATATTGAGTTTAGCTTCGCTCCATCTTGAGGGGAGAAATATTAAAAAATTTTACGAATTCGATAATTTGACGGTGCAATAAAAAAAGGGACTTTCAGCGAAATCACGATTTTCCATTTTTCGAGCGCTCTTTATTTCGGTTTATTCTGTTTCAATTGACGCCAATTTGGAGCTCGAACATCTCATTGATTTTCCCAACTGCATTTGACCCTGGTCAGTTGAATTCGATGATTCTCTGGATAATTATAGTCACCGTTTTGACAGCGAAGCACAATGTACTGTACGAGGCTCCTTCGCTCTTTGTAGTGGAACGAAATTTTTACCCGGATTCTCTCCTTTCCAACCAAGATACCATTTGCGTCACGAAAACGTTAATTATTGTATTTCATTGTTCATCCCGCGACGATTTATTTTTATGTGGACACCGATTTTTTTGAGGCATAAAAAAAAAAATACAAAAAATTCAACTTCACATTTCTCTGTTAATGAAGAACTGCTATTTTGGACGACACTTGGAAGAATTGTAGTGTGCTTGAAAGTCAGGTTAGGAAGGAGAATTTGGAATGTATTTTCTGACCTGGGAAAACTAATTTACAGCGAAAGGGTCTCGTGGGTGCGGGCAGGGATTTACCGTGAAAAAAGATGCTGAAACGGAAAGTAGGAAAACCGATCCCTCGAAAGATCCTACGACTAGGAGAGATCTACGGCAAGATTCACCGGCTCAAATTCCTTTTCTCCCTTTTTTCATCTCCCTCTCTCCCTCCTTTTGTGCTTGACCTGCCTCGTGGCTTACTTCACAGCCTCGCCCCGGAGATTCGAACCGAAATCAACTTCCTTCTCCTCGGACATCTACATGCTGAGCATTCTAATCCAGTGCTGTCACGTATTATTATAAGAAAAATGGTTGCATTTTTTATCTCAAATTTTAGGACCAGTACGATCATCTTATTTTATCGGTGTCTAAATTCGATCGATTTTTTACTCCCTAATTGAATATATAATCACTCTAAATTTAATGCCAGATTTATTAATTCGAAATAGTAAATCAATTATTTCAATTTATCTTTTGGCGAATGAAATTACAAGCCATTCATTAATCGGGGATCCATCATTGACTGAACCCGATCTTTCATTCGTCCCTGGCTAAAATACTATAGTTTCTTATGTCAGAAATCGCTTTAGAGAGCGCAAAGGGAAAACACAAAGGGAAATGCATCAAGAATAAGGTATTAATAAAAAAACAGAAGAAGGCCCTGAGAGGAATGGGCCAAGCCAGGGAAAACAAAATGCCGAAATAAGCAAATGTGAGGTCATACGAGTGCTCATTACTAATTTCGTTCAATCTTTAACGCAATATATTTTTATTACTCGCAAGACAATCGTTTCGAATTTTTCTCCAGAGCTTCATTATATATTTTATTATTATTGTGTACTTTTCAATAAAACTTCGTACAAGCGTTCATTCGTCATATGAAAAGATAAACGAAAACGAACCCTTTAAAATTGGATATGCGTGTCAGTCGACTATGCCATTTAAACTCTGTGTAGATTTCAAGACTTTATTAAGAAAATCGTTTCGTGCATGAGCCACCTTAACACGAAGAACGCTCTTGGAGCTCCAATTTCGAATGTTTCGATGAGTAGATAATGATTGATAATGAGGTTGACTTTCGATAGAAAATTTCCAACGCGTGCATCTATTGTAAACAAAGTACCAAAGCCCTCGATGTGTTGTGTAAGGCAATCCTAATGACGTATCCTTCGCCTCCCCCGAGTCCGGGCGGGATAGCCAATAAAGAAAATTCTCTGGTGCTCTTGTGTGAATAGCAAATACATAGGCATATATACGTGTTGTGTGCTCCCAGCCTTCAGGAATGTTCCCCTCGGTCCAATGTTACACCTACGTATAATTGGATATCGGAGAATTCAGCTTCTCCTCTTCCCTCGTACCAATAATCTGGCTACTTTGTCACTGCTGCATCGATTCTTGTAATATTCTCTCACGCACCTTCGAGATCTTTCCAGGCTTGGAATTGCTGCCATTATTATTCTCACCGGGGTCCGTTAAAAAGATTGATAAATCATTACTTTCGTGAAGCGATCATTAAAAACATAATTATTTTGAAAATTGAAAAAATAGTTGACTCTTACCGTCCAAAATCATTCGAATTTCTCCTTCTCTTTTCAATAACTTCATTTATTATTTTTTCAATCATTTAATTTCAGTATTTCATCGTTTTATATATGAAACGATAAAAACCTTTTGCACCTCTATTTACGTAGGAGAGTAGAGCAGCGCGCTATTAGTATACCTAAATTCAATACGAAAGTGTATTTTCGATAGCGTCGTCAATTGTCTGTCATTCTCTCACGTGCACTTTATCATAAATCAATAGATGCGAGAGGGAAAAAGCACCCTCCGTGTTCCACAGTGGTGGGAGGTGAAGAGTTCTGCATTCTCTCGATAGACTGTACAAATTGTAGCGGCACGCGGAGACGACCTCTCTTTACATATACAACGCTGACCCCGATTCAACAGCGAATGAAGTTTTTTACTCGCGAGAGATTCATAAATTTTCCCCTTTCTCTCTCTCTCTCTTTTGTCATACTCGCTCCCCATTCCTCTTAACTATTTGCCGACCAATGGAGACGCGGTTTTCGTGGCCCATCTCGGCTACAGATGCAAAGCGTTTCTTGTTGGATTACTTTTTCACTAGGACAAACCTGCTGCCGTTTTATTGTTCGAGAATCTACAGCGATTTGAAAAATGACAATTTCCTCTCATTTTTTAGGGATTTATTCAACAAATTCCAGTACATATTTTGTATTTTTCTTGGTCGCGAGACGCTATCGTGACTACACGCAGTGTAGCATATTTTTTCGCCTGTCTAAAGAGCGTGTAAATCACGAGAAAATATTGCCCTTCGACGCACTTCATAAATAGTCATGTCGAGCAAATAAAAACTGTCAAATTCTTTCGTAGTCAAGAAAATTTCACATGCTTTTTTGGTATTCCGTGCTTTTCGTGCGAGACTACACATTTTTTGTAGCGAAATATTTTTTGTATTTGGAAGAGTTCAAAGTTGTCGATAAAATGATAGTAATTTTTTTTTTGAGGAGCGTTTTGAAAATGATCTCGTTCGAAAATGCGAAATCAATGCTGATCGCTCGATCCAAACATTGTTGTACAAACACCATGAATCCGTGGAGTCGAGAGGAATGCTCACGGTTCTTAAATTCGTTAAAGTAGATGTTTCAACTGGTCTGTGAAAATACGCGATTTTCTTCGTGCCCCTTCCATCTTCGGCACTCGTCCTATGACATCAATTCCCTGAACTATTTCGCCAAGAGCTATTTCTACGTTGAAATTTTATAGTGTAGGAACTGACTACAGTTATGTTTCGGTTGCATCGAATCGCGACGCCTTGTCGTCTCGAATCGATCAAATCCGCTCGAAGAATTCCCTTGGGAAAGCGATATTTCTTAACCAACTTTAAGTCCACTTTCGTAAGCTCGTAACCAAGTTAAATTAACATTCGCACTTTACAACGCGCTACGTAAAACAATTCTGTTATTTATTTTCAATGAAAATTGTTCGTGCTTGAAAAGTACTCTATTGTACCCCGAGAATTCTACTCGATAAATTGTCATGAAGAACGAAGAATTTTCAACCTTATTTTTCTACAGAAAATCTCCCAGGCCGGATCGTAAATTTTATCGTCCGGCTAAGTACTTTGCAAATACATGAAAAATGCGCGGTAACCGTTCAGTTCGACCGTCTGCTACTTTATCACTTTTTTGTCTATACCGAGATCGGCGAGATCCGTACTTTCAGTACGGATTCGAACTTGTTTGGAATTTTTATCGATCATTAAGGTAGATCATGTCCGTAGGATCGTATTTTATGGGTGTCTGAATTGGGTCGATTTTAACTTCCTAATTAAAGATATAATCACTCTAAATTAATGTCAGAGTTATTAATTCGAAATTGTAGATGAATTTTTTCAACTTATCTTTTGGCGAATGAAATTACAAGCCATTAATTAATCGGGGATTCGTCACTGACTGAACTCGAAATTTTCTTCGTCCCTGACAATAGTTTTTTATGGTAAAAATCGAATTAGGGAATGCAAAGGGAAATGGATGAAGAAAAAAGTATTAATAAAAAGACAGAAGGCTGTGACAGCAATGGGCCAAGCCAAGAAGAAACAAAATGCCGAAATAAGCAAATGCGAGGTTATACGAGTGCTCATTACCAATTTTTTTCAATCTTTAACTTCCATCTTCATTACTAGCAAGACAGTCGTCTCGAATTTTTCCCAGACCTTCATTACATACTTCATTGTTATTGTGTACTTTTTCATAAACTTGGTAAGAAGTGTTCATTCTTTATATGAAAAGACAAACGATTTTTTACGCATAGTTCCTAAAACCCTGTGTTTTTTTTCTCTTATTTAAACACGTTTATTTCAACAACCGATAAGACGTACTCTTTAAAATTTGATATGCCTGTCAATCGAAATACTGTAAATTTCCAGCTTAAGAAAATCATTTCGTGCATTAACTACTTTAACCCTCTCGGAGCGTATGTTGCTTCTACGCAACACGCGCTTCCAGGCCCAATAAAACTGCATCGGTCAGTAAGATCGGGGTTCTAACTGCCTATTTCCATGAAGCAAGGTTAGATTGCACCTTAGATACTCCTAAATCAAGAGATAAACTGCTTTAACTCATCGAAATATCAATATGAAGTCGGCATTTCATGTTGAGCTGGCGTTGTGTGAAAAGGTGCTTTAGTTATCGCAAAAGAAAAGTGGGTATACATTTATTTTCGTACTCCAAACGTTATTTCCTTTCAAAGGGAAGCTAATATGCTGTATTTAAGGTATTCGGTGCTAGATTCATTCGTAAATTTTCCTGATTTTGCTCCCCAAGAACCTGGTGCTGCGCGCAGCGAACATTCCAAAATTCATATTTCCCAACAAAAAAACCGAAATATCACAATGGATTCGGAAACTAGAAAGTATTTTGAGATAAAATTATGAAGGGAATCATTTTCCGCCAACGCGAAATAGGTCTCGGTCTGAGAGGGTTAATATTAATTCAACGTGCAGGATAAACATTTCTGTACATTTTCGTTTGTATTTAAAAAATTATGTGAATGTTGTTCATCGTGAGAACTGTGAGAAAAATTTGAAAAATATTCGTCTCGTATTTCTTGGTAAATACGATTCGATTGAAGAGAGTTTCAACTCGTGTGATTTGTTGGAAGAAAATCGTCCTTGAAGGAGTGAAAGAACGAATTAGATCGGTTTTTTCTATATAGTCCTCATTTTGTCTTATATTCTGTGCCCATGGCCCTTCGCTAGTGCAAACTTTCCGACCCATTTATTTTCTCTTCCATACGTATAGTACTCGAACAGAGGTTTTTTTCTTTCAGTCTCCGTAAGATTTCGTACGCACGAGTCATTTGCGTTGCGCTCTGATTTGACGTCATTCCGCAAAACGCTCCCTCGAGCGTGCCCTTTTTTCCACCCTCGAAACAAATTTATGCAATTTATTCATTCTCGTTAGTCGCGGGGACGGGGAGGAAAAAGAAAGAAGAGATAACGCGCTGTCGTTCCGACAAGATTCGCGGTAATTTTCGTTGACGAAGAATTTATTCGTCCGACTTGGATAAAGAGCGGCGGAGACAGAATCAGAAAGGAAAGTTCCTTCGATGTGGCAGCTCGGAGGGAAAAGGAATGAACACGACTTCTCTGTTTAAATGAGACGTTAATTTTATCAAACTGTCTGGCCAGTGCGTTATACACGTGGCTACGATTTTTTCGCCTCTCGTCTCTTTTCCTTCGGCCCTCTACGCCCACTGACGACCAATTCCCAAGTCTTGTCGAGGGGAAAAAACTCCTCGGAGTTCCTCCCACCAGATGTTGAATCATTTTTTCTCCTTTTCTTTCGTTCTTTTTTTTTCAAACAGACATTTTATCGTCTGGCTCGTGCTCTTGAAACAGTCAATTACAGACGACGACGACGATGACGAAGAATCGGAAAAAAAAGTATGACCAACTTGAGCCCTGTGTTCGAGCCCTTTTTTTCATAGCATTTACTTTCATGATTGATTGGCAATTTTCGTTCATTATCGAAACGTTCCTATCGACATTCACCGAGCGTTCGAAGGGCTGGAATTTCCATGGATCGAGTCCTTCCTCCGAAGGGAAATACGTACTGACCCTGACCTTTGCGATGAAGATAAACATTGTTTGCCTCCAGGGTATTTAATGAGAGCTCGATAATTGGAGTAATACGTTCGATTATTCAAATTTCAACCCTCCTCTTTCACAGGACTTTGCCCCATTTTTGTGTACTTTCGTAAGCTTTGCTACGCTCGTT
Source organism: Venturia canescens (assembly GCF_019457755.1). Lineage (NCBI taxonomy): Eukaryota > Metazoa > Arthropoda > Insecta > Hymenoptera > Ichneumonidae > Venturia > Venturia canescens. The sequence continues at coordinate 10,295,961 of NC_057425.1, forward strand.
CAAATATTTCGCTTAAGGTAATTTCGCTGTACTGCATGCTAGTCAAACGAGCGCTAAATTTCAACAACGCTTTTGGACCAAGCCTAACGTGCCGATTAAATGTGTTGTTAGTGAATTTGTATTGCAGCATATCTTATTAACAATTAACATGTAAAAATATTAAAAACGACAGTTTTGTAGAACCATGAACTGATAAAGAAAAATCTCCACGATGACACATTTTCACCGGTGTTTTTCAAAAAATTATCTGCATTTTTTGACCGATTGTCAAATATTACAATCTGTTTCATTAATCATTTCTGAAGAAATGAATTTTGAAAGAAATCCTCGTCGTGAATTCGTAGTTGATAAACAAAATGAGACTTGGCGCAACAAAATCGGTTAAAAAGTACAGATAATTCTCTGAAAAATACCAGTGGAAATGGGAAATCGTGGGAATTTGGATCTATCAGTTGATGGTTTTGCAAAACTATTCCTTTTAACATTTTTTCACGCTGATAAAATATGATTTAACGTACATTTACTAACAATACGTTTAATCAGTGAGTTCAACTTGGTCTAAAAGCGTTTTGAAAATTTAGCACTCATTTGACTAGCATGCACCACAGTAGTTACCTAGTTAAAATTTGATGATTTTGAGGATCCTCCGTTGGAGTCCCGGATGTCAAATGGTCGTACCTCCGGGGCAGATTACACACAGGACTTGATTCGAGGCGAGGGAAAAGAGAGATTGAAAAATAATTTGATGTTTGTACCGATTTAGCAACTGTTCCCTGGATCCGAAAAAAATTTCAAAACTCAATGCTTGCCAATGGTTGATTCCGATTTCGGAAGAATTTCTTCAAAATTGAAGTTGTTCGCGACTTTTTGAATTGCTTAGTTGGAAGCAAAAGAAATGCGACTGATTTTCAGGGATAGAGATTCTTTCAAAATGACTACAATCATTTCATTTGCACGCTGGCTCGCGTGGATATTACTATTGAAATAGAAAATAGTTTCTACCTTAAAGTTATAGTTTCATTACAATATTGTGGAACAAAGAAGGAAGCAGAAAAACCCTGAAGACTGATTGAAAAACTAGCGAACGAAAGTGAACGTTCATTTTGATTTGGCAAAATTTCATATCGCGTATCAGCAGCGCTTGGTTCCATGCCAATCTAGTTTTTTACGTATCGAGGAAGAAAAGAACTGAGATTAATGATACACAGTCGAAGCTAAGTGATGTGAGAGCTTTTCCGAGTCGAAAAAAGTCGGTGGTTGGACGGAAGAAGAGAGAACGGGAACGGTGAAAAATAACCCATCGAAAGTGAGTCTCTTCTTGGACACACCGAGTAGCAAACTGGATTTTCTGACGAGAGTTCGAATGTATCAGGTTTTTTCAGCAATTCACGTTTTTATTCTTCTTCTTCTTCTTCTTCTTCTTCTCAACTCTCGTGACTCGCCAGGTTTCGTTTTTCCTTCATCAGTGATGAAGAATAATCGAGTACATGAGCCGATGAAGAAAAATCGATCGAGTCGTCACGTATACCGTGTCGAGTCGCTCCACCTGCTTTCTTATGGCAAATAGGAAGACGGGAGCGAGTTGTCATTATTCATTTATTCACGAGTGCTCATATGGAGCATTGACTTATTTCTTTTTCTAATTTCCTCTTATGCTCAGTACTTTCATTACAATTGATTTTCTCGTCGAGTCCCTGCTTCCTTAATTCTGAGAATAAAATCGAATTGGCGAGGACGAAAAATGCGGTTATTTATCTTTTATTATGTGCATTGGCGTCACGACTTGTCCCTGTGCTCTTGATCGTGTAACGCTCTTGATGTCACATCGGGTCGATATACGCGCCGAGTAATACAAATGTACAAAACGATTTGCTAACCTGACGCGAAAATAATGAGCTGCGGAGGAAACACCGAAATAAATATGGACAGCCTTGGCTCGAGCTTTTATGATCGTACGAAATTCCAGATCTCCAGATGCTAGTCTCGAGGCGCGACCTTCGGAAAATATTCGTTTAAAATTGACAATGTGGACGCGCCATCTTTCAACGTGTACAAAAAAAATCTAAGGAATCGCGCGCACGAACAAGAATAGAGTTAAATTTCCAAGTGTGCACTTGTTGTTTCGTTTTCGCAGTGCGAACGCGTACTCGCTCGACTGCCAGGGCTTTTCTCGTCGCCGGATATTGAACTGACTGATATTTCCGGTAGAATACGCGCGTTCCAACCTCCGACGGAGAAGAGCGAGAGGACATTCCAGCTCCTTTCATATATTTATTTAACTCCGATCTAATCGCGGTCGTTTATCTACTGCAATCAGACGTAAATGGGCCTCGATAATGCTCATTCATCAGGGCCTATTACGAGAGAAATATCCGTTCGAATGACCGTTTCGGTATTGTCGCAATTTCCCGCTCGGGAAACTCCACGTTTTCATCATCTTTCACTTTGTGTACGATTCTGAAGAATTTTCCAACTCAAAAAATTCGTGTGCGCAATATCGATTTTTGCGAGTTTTATTGCTGTCGTTTTATTGGTATTTTCTCATTGACCTCTAATCTCAATATATGCTGTTGTTTATATAATAGCTTTTGACTTTTGATTATCACATATTCTAATGACGGCATAGTGCACTTGACAGATATGCTGTCATGAGAAGCTAACTGACAATGTTTCTGGTCGGTTTTTATGCTTGGAAATGCCATATACGTAACCAACCACAGCTTCCCTAACGACAAAAAAAACCACGAAAAATTTAAAGGGAGGGGAGCTTGTTTCCATTAACTTCAAATACGACTCAAGCTGCATGCTAGTCAAATGAGTGCTAAATTTTCAAAACGCTTTTAGACCAAGTTTAACGTACCGATTAAATGTATTGTTAGTGGATTTGTATCTTATCAAAATGTAGCATATCTTATTAAGATGTGAAAATATTGAAAACGCTAGTTTTGCAAACCATCAACTGTGATAAGTGCAAATTTCCCGGCTGACACATTTTCACTGGTATTTTTCCAAGAATTATCTACGTTTTTTGTAGTTGTTTTTTTAACTTGATCGTTTCACTGTTCCAGCTAATTGTTGATTAAGTGAAAAAACTTTTTCATTCATAATTTCGAAGGAACGAATTTTGAAAGAAATCCTCGTCGTGAATTTCGTAGTTGAGGAACAAAATGAGACTTGGTGCAATAAAATCGGTTAAAAAATACAGATGGTTCTTTGAAAAATACCTGTGAAAATGTGTCATCACGGAAATTTGCATCTATCAGTTGATAGTTTTGCAAAACTATCATTTTTAATATTTTTTCACGTTAATAAAATATGCTTGAATACATATCTACTAAAAATAAGTTTAATCGATACGTTGAACTTGGTCTAAAAGCGTTTTGAAAACTTAGCACTCGTTTGACTAGCATATGCAGTACAGGAGTTACCTTAAATAGTTTACGGCTCGTCTACGACTACGGAGTCGTTTGTTTTATTTTCGATGAAAATATTATTTCAGATGTAAGCTTTTAGGTAGTCTCAAAACCAAACTTGTCAATAGTGTTCTTATTGAAATTATTTTTATTATTATTTCGGCATGGGATTCATTTTTCAATCGATAATGTGGTGATGCCTACAGAATATTTTAATAATATATATCAACACTGAATGTCACGAGTGACGGTTCATTAGCGTTGAAGTCAGCAAGATTTGCAAACATTCGTTTCATTTGATTCTCATAAATTTACATGTAGATAAGAAAAGTTATTGTATAAGCAGATTGGTTAACGTTGATTAAAAAGTACTTCAAACCTAGAAAATGTTAGCTCCCAATTTTTCACTCGATTCATATGGAACTTTAGTAATGGGTGATTCGAAAATTCTGGATAAAAATAGACATACTAGAAAATTTATGATCTTTAATAACCTGTAAAATTTTATACGCTTATTCGGAAATGACAGGCACGTAAGAAAAAACCAACGTTTAGCCATCATAATGAAATGATTTTTCGTCTTTCAAAGTGCCTGAAAAGTACAGCAGCTGAAAGGAATAAAATGGTTATTTTCGATATTAACCCTACACCTCTTGTGCCTTTTTTCATACCCTCAACCTCATGACCGGGGTTTGAACGCACCCCACTCTTTTTCTGCTTATAAACCCGGTCCTACGATGCTAAACTGACTTTATCCTATACCATTTTCTTCGTTTTTTTTTATAACGAAAAGAATGATGTACGATAAAACTAATTTCAATTGAATTTATATATAAAAAAATCCGTCAATAATCAGTCGATAATGTCGCTTGTTAGGATGGGAGCGTAGTTTGAAGTTCGCGTGGGGTGTGCTCACACCCCAGTCATGCGTTCTAGGGTTAAAACAACCACATATGAATTCCAATTTTCATGGTATGTATTCATTATAAAATTGTTTCCCCTCATGCAATCATAATCTTACATTCCATTCCAGAGCTTATTTGATGTTCAAGCAGTTGGATGCGATCAATAACATAATTTATTTAAATTGCTTCGTCAGAAACTTCATTAAAGGATAATGAAAATACATTGGAAGGCAGCATTTATTGACTGAAATTACACGAGCATTCTTATAAAAATCACCTGTTGTAAGTTCAGTTATCCGTGTAGACATGGTTGAATCGATGTCTACGTCGCAGTTGTTTATTCTTTCCATGGCTTTGTTGTTATCAGTTTCTTTCTATCATCGTCCTCTCGAACATTATGATTTGGTCGACTCTTGTCTTTCGTTTTCTTTTGTGCTCTCGTTCTTCGAGGCTGTTACTTTCGGACGTTTCTTCCGAGTTTGTCGACCTCTTGGCTCTTGGCACACGTACGCGCACAGAAGAGAGCTGCTGGTGAACCGGAATCGAAAAACTTCATCGCGAGTTTGTCCGTCGCGTTTATTTCCTGTTGTATGAATCGAAAGTTTTTCAATCAGCAATTGAAAGACTATTCGATGGTGTCTATGGGGAAAAAGAGGATTTTCCTCCTCATGGAAACGAATAAAGTTAAGTGCCTTGGGATTTAATGTTATCATCGCAGGAATAATGCGATGTTATCGAGGCCGGGCACAGAGAGGAGAATATGGGAAAGCGTGGAGGAGGATGGGCGAAGGAGAGGGAGGGAAATGGCATCCCATCGCGCAAGAAGGACGAGATATTCGATGTATAGAATCAGGCGGCAGATACGGAGCAGTTCAGGGGAACGAAGGGATCCTCTACTCGAGCTGTCAGGGAAAATAGAGTGGTGGGGGCTAGACGGGGTCACGCGGATTCGCCGCGAGCTCAGTCCCTCCTCGGCCCTCGCGCGGTGTGCATCGTAAGTTACGCGAGGAGCTTCGCGTCTCTTGTCCTTCCTCCCGCCCCTTGCACGTTGCGTGTCCCCAGGAAATCGAAAGAAACGAAAAAAAAGTCGGCACTCGCGACTCCCGTGCGAATTTCGTCGTGCAATTTTTTCCGTTTTTTCTCGTTTTCTTTTTGTTTATTGCTCATATCCGCGAGCTCGCAACTGACAAACGCTGATAAACGCCAACGATTTTCAAGCCCTCTAATCAACATGATTCGCGGGGTTACCTGAGCGCGTCCTTTCAGGAATACCGAACAAAAGATCGCGCCAGGCCTCCGACTCGAAGGGGCTTTGACTCCGGCTCCGAGTGAAGTTTGCAAATGCTCTGTGCTCTGTGCACTTCCTTACCCAACTCAGGATTCGTGTGGACGATCCAAGGTTACGAGAAACTTGTTCAACGCGCGAACGACGCAAGTATCGAGAAGCTTGAAGGATTTATCGGCGACACCGAAGTCTCTCGAGCGAAACGGACTATTCCGCTCTTTTACACGACCTTTACTATTTTATTTACCCGATACGCGGAAGCCTCGCTCTAGAATTCGATGCATTCTCGAGGATTAAGGTCGTTGCACGAACCCTTCCAAATAAATAACTCCGTGAAATCCGCCTTGTACGCCCATGTTTATGGAATTCGGAATTCCCACGACGATATTATTCCATTCTGAATCCCTCGCATTGCATCCTCAAGTACTCCGTCATTCAAACTACTCGGAGTTCATCGCGAAACGCAAATGAGTTTATCATAATATTGGACGAAAGCGTTGGTTTTGTTGATCTGTAACAAACTTATCATCCTCGATCGCAACTAGTTTTTTTCCTTGAAGATAAATCATATTTTGTTTATCACATTTTATCGAGTTATAATCCTACCACCGCTGTTCCGTTCGAATCGATAAATCCACACGTGCATCTGTAGACATGTGTGCGTCTGTGTGTTTAGCACCAACACTTCGATGCTAAGGAAAATCTTGAACGTCAAGAAAGCTGTACACGCGAGTGTGATCGAGCGAACAATTGCACTATTCGAAAGCAACATTGGACACGATCAATTATTGCCGTTTTAGTGACGATTTTATGCAAGCGAAAGACGCTACGAGCGCTTAAAAAATGATCGATGATTCGACAGGAGGTGAAAAAGTGTTTATGAGTCAATGAGAGGAAGGCTGCGATCAGAGAATTTCGCAGTGGTGCTAACGTCGTAACGGAGATCGTAAATAGAGACCTAACCTCTGATCAGGAGGGTTAAGTGATTGAGTTAATTAACGACACTTGCCGCATTGAAATTCGATAGTCTAGACATAAAGAAAGGCGGGTGTCGTGTCGCATCAACTTTTCATCGAGGCACTAAAGAACGGCGACACTCGCAACGAGCACAACGACGAACTATCGAAGAATGTTGAATTTGGAGTGTTGGGGCTTCGTATTCTGGCACTAACGAAATATATTCAGTGGAATTTAAGCACGGGGGCCAATTGAAAAATCGAGGCAGCTTAATGTAGAATGAGAAGAGACGTTTTCTGGAGGTTTTACGCTCCTGCTTTTTTGGAGTAATTATAAATGCGTGGGTAGAGAACGCCACGAGAGATCACCAGGCGAATGGAGATATTAAAAAGGCGGATCAATCACGTCTTCATTGCTAAACTTGAGAGAGGTACAGAGATATCTGAATAAACATGCGAATTGAAGGACACGCATTGCATTGAACCGAAAGAGATGCAGCCGCGTACAGATTTTAAATTCTTGGATCAATGAATTTTTAAATTATTTTGTGTAAAGAAGCTTGGAATATTCGTAGCGAACAACATCACTCAGTGGACCAACTTAACAAATCATACGATTTGAGAAAATATAAATCTATTTTTTCCTCTATACACAAGACCAATTCGGGATAAAGGGAACCACGTAAATAAATATTACTAAATCCGACCAATAGACAACAAACAAATAGAAAATATTTGAGAATAATTCTTGCGAAACGACCAATTCACCCAACTGATCGCTGGATCATCATTTCAATGAATTATTTTGGAAAAAAGGTTTTTTGAAAACGAGTATCACGACCCGAAGTACTTTCCTACGGTCATAATACTAAAAAGAACAACGGAAGAATAGCAAGAAAATCGATGAAGGGCATTTCTATTAATCAGAAACCGGGCACCAATAAAATTGTGAAGAACGTTGTGTCAATTATTACGAAGCATTTGAAATGTATGGAGATAATGACCGGAGAGATCGAAAAGGAACAGAATAATTCTCTTTTGTCTCCCATCCTGATGTTGGAACCTGCTTTAACAACCAAATTCATTCACGATGCGTGAATGAATTGGACCAAATAGTTATAAACCGATAAACCGGATTGAAATTAAGACCAAATCGGAGAGCACGTTTGTAGTTGTTGAAGAAATAGGATAAATCTTCTAAAAGAGGATTCAATATCGTTTCATCGTCGTCGTCACAGCGATCCACATCTCATCCGGAAGACTGAATTGAAAACACCCAGCACCATGATGGATTGGGGCATCAGACGTAAGCTACTTAACATACTTCTCCCCACTATTTTTTTCTCCTTATCCGAACTACTTCTACTGCCGCTTGGATCCTTCACGCTTGTTCCATCGAGCTCTAGAACTCTAGGAAATTACGACTTCCCGTGGAATCGGCTTACTCGCGGGAAACAGAGGCGAATCTGATTATCTGGCTGATGGAGAGCAATGTCACGTGATTTATTTTCTCTTCAGTTCCAATGACAAAATTCGATTATTTTTAAATCGATTCCTGCGAGAAGCTTCTGCAACAGCGTAGCAATTTCTTCGTCAAATTTTCTTCACCGATAGAAGCTCAGTTTCGAATATCGGTAAATCGATCATCATTATAAATGATGACGATTGAAGAAAATTTCAATCTTGCTGCTTCAATTCGTACGAAGATTCCAAGTGAAAAAAAAAAAAAAAACAAAACCAGGTATAAAATTGACATTTGGCAACATGTTTCCCCAGGCAGTAGCCAGTGACGAAAACTCGGAATCAACGTTTATTCATCTTTAATTACGGTATAACGAGGAAAGTGTTTAATGGCTGCATCCTAGCAGAGGATTTCCTTCCCAACAGCAGGAAGGAAGCTCCCCTGTGAATAACGCCGATTGCATGTTTAAAGCATTGTTATTAATGTGTATATACCGTACTGAATTCCCTTCACATTATTTCCAACCAAGCAAACAAGTCTCTCGTTGTGGTCGATGCGGTCTTTCGTTCGCCCCGCGCACATGTGGGTGCATATTGCGTCGCAGACGTTTGTTACACTCGTTTCGCCAATTAAAAGTCAACCCCGACGACTGAAGGATTCAATACTTGTCATTTTTTGTCAGAATTCTGCGGGAGTGTTCGTGATAAATAAATAATGGCAACTTGTACGCACGAATGAGCTCTTTATTCCGCAGTTATAAAAACTTCGGTTTATTAATTGGCTGCAAATATCGCTCACGTTTAAGTTGGTCTCCGGGAGTGGCGCATCGCAGCGGAGTCGAGCCGGTCACCCATCCGAGCACTGCTTTTTCAATTTATAATCTTTCCAGTAATCAGTGACGCTCTAGTTAGTTATTTAAAGTTGTCGTACCTCGAGGACTGGCCTCCTCGAACTCTTTGCTGCTGGTGTCCCGAGTGAGCGAGAACGAGAACGGGGTGGAATGGGAGAACCAGGTCCAGGGTGGTCTGGCCCGGAGACCTGGCCGATTTATTTATGAGCACAATCGATTTCTTTTGTTTGCCGGACGATGACACGATGGGAAGATCCATCAAGGAGGGTTACGTGTCGAGAGCGAAACTCATGAGAGAAAGAGCTAAAAAAGTGTAAAAAACGTGCGCTCGTCCCGCCGGCGATATTGTTTCTTGCACAAAAAGCGAATCCTCCTACGCCCCGTTTTACTGCTAACGTTTTTTCTATCATAAATTGCCTTGGAGCAAAAAAATGAGATTGTGTAGCTGACACCGACACAGATACGTGTATGGTAGTTTCGTTTCCATCGTTTTTTTGTTCATTTCTATTTTATTGCGTTTCATGTACGATAGTTCAAGTTGTCAATAGCTTCGAGGATCCTTTTCATTTCAATTTTTGTATTTTATTTACAAATTAAACATTATTTGTACCGATCCAAAATCGACGTCGAATATTGTGAATAATACCAAGAGATCCTGAAAGTCTGAGAAGAATTGATTTTCTTCCCTCTGCCACCACGGTGTAACAAATGACTTTACCTTTGATTTGATTTTTTTTGGATTTGAAGGCTTCTTAGAACAATTTCATAATGTTAAAAATTGCGAGTTACTAATAAAATATTTGGCCTCGAATTCACATAATAAATTTAAATGCTGCACGTAACTTAAGGGAACATTTTTTCAGTTGATTTGATTCTTAGAATGAGCATTGATTTTCAAAACGTTGTCAAGCGCGATTTTTCGGTTTTTCATTTCTCACGTTGTTCTATTTGATTTATTTTTTTTCACTTTACAAAATAATTACAGATTTGTATTTTTATGAATATAATGTTTTTTCATGACTTGTGAAAAATTTTCTGAATTGTCGCGTTGATATGATTTACAGTTGGTTTCCTAATTTTTTTGACATAACTTTATGTTTCGAATTTTTTTCATTCGTCATCCGATGTCCTCGTAACTTTTGCATTAATTTGACAACGTTTTGCTCCTTCGAACCAAAAGTTTTTCATTACCATAATTAAGCAGATTCATTTTATTTTATTTATTGTGTTTGAAGTGATTTTTTTATAATTGCGTTTACAAATAAAATTTAAAGAACGCAAAAGTTGTCGGTATACCAATTAAAACTTTTGTCGATGTTTTCCCCCCTCGCGCAGGCTTTTCAACTCCTCCCGATTGTTATTCGTTCATTTACAGAGATTTGTTGAGACCGAGAAAAAAATGTTCCGCGGCACGTACAATTTATCGAGGCAAGGAATAAATTTTCATAATAATTCAAGCGCGATCCCCAACAATGCTTTCGGAGGGAGAGGTTATCGTATTTGCATAAGTCTCTTGTTCGCACAGTTGTCCGCGCATCTTTCTCTCTCCACCGCACTCTCGCCCCGCATCCTCCTCAGTTTGTCTGGTAGAATCAAAGGTGCGGGCAATTGCGTAACGAGAGCTCTCCCCCCCTTCGTCACCCCTTGCCGCTGGTACAACGGATAGACGGTTAGACAGGCGCCCATCATTGACTTTCCTCTCGGACGACAACGACGACGAGCTATCGCAAAATGCAAATTGGTACGAATGCAATTTCATCGCACCGTAAGCGAGAAGCTTGTATAACATCCAATCTCCCATTGCAAAAGATAACCAGCGAACTTTGACGGCGGTGTCCCAGAACGTTTTTCGAGGGCATTCGAGTCCCTGAAAGGCTCGAATTCAAAATTTCATGCTTCGCATCAGAGTCGCATTCTTTTAGAACGGACATTCGTAAAAATGAACGACGAAGATGGGTGCGTGGCTCGAGAGACTCGGTTGAGTCTCGAGTACATTGGCAGCTTCGACATCTGCTGGCCCGAGGCTCGTCGACTTTCTCCAAATGACGCGATCTCCGCCGACGGAGGCAATTTCTTTGACGATTTTTGCCAATTTTTTCGTATTCTCTAATAAAATGGCTCACCGAGTCTTGTCGTTAATAACATTTATTCGTCAACACACCAAAAGGTGCGAAAACCTTTCATTTAATTGGGATCGCGTTTTACCGTTTCAGGCTCATTAAGGTGGACCGTGCCTCAAGACTTTCTTAAGAAAATCGTTCCCTGCATGAACTGCCTTAATGTAACTTGTATCAGGAATTGATTTCGCCATTGCGTTGAGATTCCCTGGAGTTGGCTGCCCATTGTGATATTTTTTTACAAATTTCTTTCACCATCCATTGTAGACTGATAAATCGAGGGATTTACGAATAGGAACACACCTTCCGGATCATTCTTTTTCACATACTTTTTATTTCATTCGTGCTTCCACATAATTGCGATGTGGTCCGAAGATATTTTATATCGCGCGCGCGTTTGCGCTTCCAGAAGCGAACTCTCCTCCTGTAATTAACAGAAACCCGGCACTCAATCATTCGGCGAGGATCGATCGAAAACCACTTCGAGTCCGTTTATGCTCGATCGACGAATCTACCTCTTTATACATCTCCTCCCGGAGGCTCGGCCTCTTGCCTGCATGAATTCGCGAATCAATCGAATATTCCCTTGTTTCCGTGAGCTCCGATACCCGCTCACTTCGTCTCTCTCTTCCTTCCTACTCAGAAATCGTTTTGCCTTTGGTATTCGTGTTCCACCGAGTTAAATTTTTATTATTTATTCTGTTACTCCAAATATCAGCGTGCGGCAGAAATCTTCGTGAATTGAAGCGAGGCTGAGGCAACATTCATTCTGGACAACGTTGTTCCTCGAGTTCACAGTTTTGTTGACGATTTAGAATAGAATTTTGAGTTATTGCAAAAACATCTTGAGGGCACGTTACGTTCATTAAACAGTCTCTATTACATTGTTATTTCTACTGGATCTTCTCTCTGCTATGGAGAAAGAGTTTGCAGGAGTTTTGGACGAGACTATTTGAAGCTCAGTTTGAAGCAGTCGTCGAGAATATTAAGAGATTCCGCAAAGTCTCGAGACAAGTACATTTGAAGCTATTATGTCTCGAGCACTCCTCGAGTTATGTTTATTCTTCGAACAAAGCGTTCCGCTGCGGCAGGGTTACAAATCCGTGGACGTTTTGGTGAAGTACGCGCATGCAGAGAACCAAACTTCGTTTGACTGTTCTCAACAAGCAGTGTGTTGCGTCCGATGGCAAAAGCTCCATGTCGATTTTCTATTTAAGAATATTCACCTGACGAATATTTCAATCACTGACTCGCGCCTTAATGATCGAATATGCAAATATTTTCTTTCATTATAAAACCTGAAGATTATTTTCTTACTTGAATTTTCCTCAAAATAAAGGAATTAATGAACCAAGCTGAAAAATTGATTGAATCGTTCCAACGCTACCGATTTACTTAGTGCCACCAAGACCGGAAATCGCAGTTGTTGTTAGGATCATAAAGTTCGTCTTCGTATTTTTGTCTCGAAGTCTTCTTTACTCCTGGTATCGTTATGGACCATAAGGATGGCAATAATGCTGTAAAAAAGTTCAATGCTGTAAACGTTGAATTTGCTGTCCCTGGATTGCCTTCTCAACACGAAACATTTACAAAATGGCGTAAAGAGAGTTTCACGAAAACAGGTCAATCGAACCTCATGAAAAATGCCGATTTAAACTCGCCCAAAGTTTGAGATTGAACTTCAAGCAAAATCGTTGAATCAATGAGAATTATAGAAGCACGGAAAGCCAAATCCTTTCGAACATATTAATCTCCAAAGGAAAACCTTTCTGCTGAGTAACAGTACAGTTTTTTGGTACAAAAAACAATAGGAATAAAAAAATATACGAACATTTTTTCGATACGAAAAAATGGAGCTAAAAATGAAAATTTTTGTTCAAGCACTTGCTGAACAATTTTTTTAAGCTCTTGACATGTGCTTAATTACTAAAATTTCAGCAAATGTCTCATTTCAATTTCTGAAATTTACAAAAACATAGCTACACGGAGAGACATAAACATGAAAAATTAGTAACGCAGTAACGATAGCGCGGTGACGAGCTGCAATTCGTGATATTATGGGGAAAAAATTGAATTTTTCTATACATTAAATAATATTCATCGTTCAATGTCCGGTCAAAAAGTGCCGTACTTTTGAAGATTATTTTAACATTTATTTCGAAATATTACGCGAGCGTCACGGTGAATTTTACTTCGCTGCACTGTAAAAATTTCCGTACGAATATTTATGCCAGGATATGCGGCGATAAAAGGGACGTGGCAGGAGCACGTTGTCGTCAAGCCTTTATCGAAGTGTGTAAATCACAGATTTAGTGTGCTATGAAATTCGTAAGCGAGTGATCGATGCCTACATTAAGGCAGAGACATTTAACCGCGATGCACCGTAAAACTGACTAAACGTTTTGTAAGTTTTAACATACGTACCGTGAATTTCACAATTAGCAATATTTACTATGATAAAACTTAAAATTCCGTAAAATATTAAAAATTTTCCAGTGCGTTACAGGAATGAATTTTTTTTCCCTTAACTTGTCCTCGCAGTCAAACACATCCGGTGAATTTTACAGTGTATTTCACCCCAAATATTATCTTTTAATTCTCCCCGTGTAGCCTGAGATGACAAAAAATCTACTAACAAAAAACGAACGTTTGTGCCAGTGACATCGGCAAGCCCTTGGGCACCGCTGTTGTACCTGTAAACATATATCCGTGATAAAAAAGATGAAAGAATTTCCATTTTTTCATTACGTCATTATTCGACGAAATACATAATTCAGATTAAATTTTTTATGTACGAGATTTTTTACGAGGCATCAAGAGTAATATATGCAATGCAAAATTCAATTGGATCGTTCTCTTTCAATCTGACGTTGATACAATTTACGTAAGGGCTTAAGGGAATGCTACAGTCCGTTGATACATTACTATTACCATGATTATCATCAATTTAGCGTTGTATGGTGACTCACGTAATGATAAATTCATGATCGCGTTAGCCATTTCATGTTCATTTCCAGGGCGTTTTACGATTTCCCTTTTCAATATTTCATATGCCTTTTTGTCCCCTTTCTTTTCCTGGTCTCACGTATCGTTAATAGTGCTGATTTTTTGTAATCGCGCTCTCAAAAAGTTTCCTGCTGTCGCTGTATCCTGCGTCGACTATATACACACTGTTTTTCCGTCCGTCTTTCGTCGTATTTTTACCTCTTTTTCATGATCCGTTCACGATTTTACGATCGGAGCATCTCGTTTTATAATACTTCGGTGGATATTAAAAAAATGTTGATACAAACGAGGGCGACGGATTGCCGCGACTTGACGCCGCTGTGCTGGACCGCGCAGCGAGATTTCGACAGAAAATGAACGAGAGACGAAGGGGCAGGGGGGAGGAGAGAAGATGAAGTAAAAAACGTACGATAATACGCCTTCTCACACCGGGCCCATTGTTCTCCACGTTCGCGCATCATTTCCATCCTCCGAGAGATAAGCCGAGGGAGTTCAAAGTTCAAATCCCCCACAAACAAGCTTTGCAAAGTATATAAACATATATTGATCCCTTAAACTGCGTACCGGATACGGCAATAAAAAAAGCTCGGATACTTTTTATTCGTTCCGAGAACAAAACTACGTGAATCATTCATTCACAGCTAGTCGCGCCAAGTTTGTCTGAGAACTTTGGCATCATTACGATACTAGCTTATAAGAAAACTTTTCACACTTTTTCTGGAGTATCTCGATTATCGTAGAGTCGAAGAAAAATTAAAACAACCTACGTCAATAAAAAGTTATCATTTTCGCAAGTGGTATCATAATTTGTCATAAATTCGATTGCGTTCGATTTTTTATAAAGGAATGCCTTTAAGAAAATTCATCCGGTAGCGAGTTAGTCGAAAGATAAATTTTTTCGACTAGCGCAGTCGGTCCAGGAAGTTTGGCAACGCCGCGACCTCGTAATCTGTACTGTCGGTGCAGCCATCATTGGCAGAATTTTTCACGCCCGTTCATCTCATAAACAGTGTTCAAACGTTTGGCATAATTAAAACATGGCAGAAATGTAGACAAAAACAAGTTTTTATTAGTTACATCAATACTTTCTCATCCGTTCTTCATATTTTATTGAAAGTCCCTGGTGTGAGTTGCGTCGATCGGAAAACGTTGTCTCCGGTTTCAAATAGCGCGCGCGGTTGCGACGTTGCCATCGTGAAAGTAACACGTGGGCTGACCTTCTAATAATTAGCATTTTTCGAGAAAAAAATCATTAATTGCGAACTTTCTGAGTATTGGATGGATTTTATGAAGCTGTAGACATACTCTTCAGACACTTTTCCATCACTTATGGAAGTTTAATATTTTATAAAGACGGGAAAATCACTGAAACTCGTAAGAGACCGTGTTCATTTGGAGAAACCGTTTTAATTTTTTTTCTCTCTTTTTTCTTTTATTATTCATTACTGTATTCAAATTTTTTAATCGAAATTTCTTTGTTGATTCGCTTACCAGATGAACTTCCATTTGAAGGATCTCGTCCCAAATGACGCTGAAGTTTGCAACGTTGGAGTCCAACTAAATGTTGTAAAACAACTCTCGAATAATTCCAGTAAATCTCCAATTTTGCTACTTGCTGAATTTGCAATTTGTCATTTTTCAACCTACAGCAATGATTCGTGAAATAAAAAATTGGTTAATTGCAGATGTTTATTCCGTTCATTTCATTGAACTCCAACGTTGCAAACTTTTTCTTTTAGATATTTTATAATTTTCGTTTTCATCTGTCGAATAATCGAGCAAGTTTTGCCTGAAAAATTTATACAAAATAATGGAAAAAAAGGCAGTTCAGTAGTAAATTTCCTCGTACCAAAGGCTGTTGACGAGAAGAAATAGTATTCCGTGAATCTTCACTATTCGCAATTGAATTTAGCGCGAAACGTGAATATTTTGATAAAGGGAGTGTGTTATTCCTCGGTTGAAACAGTACGTGTGTTACATAAACTAGGAAACTTTTCTCTCCGTAAAGCGTTCCCTCGTACCCGAGAGCGCATATAACATCGCACTTTATATCTATTTTGTTCCGCTCTTTGTCGACTCCACCCTTTGCAGGATATTATTCAACTCGAATCTGCGCGCTCAAGAGTGCAACCAAGGAGTGTGTGTGTTCGTTAAGTGATGGTGGGTTGTATCGTCGTCGCGAAGATCGTGTACACGTTCTTCCCAATTCGAACGTCGAAACTTTAGAAAATTATTTTTCCTCATTGTTTTTTATTTTTTTTTATTTTTATTACGATTATGATTACGATTATTTTTCGCGAACTCTTTATCGTCATTTTTTCCAATTTACTACATTCTTGAAATGTGTGATTTTTTAATTTATCTTTTCTTTGCGCGGTTCATGCAAATTGATCATCCATTTGAAGACGGTGCCAGAGTACACGCGAGCACACAAAACCCTCATAATATCATGTGATTCATCACAAATCATCCAATTGTGATCCGCCATCGATGCGACTGTCCGTTTGTTCTGAATCACTTTGTATACGTACGCGTACGAGCTCCTCAACCCTTGTAATTCATTCAGGGCCGAAGGTAGAGGCGACGCATTAAGAATTTTCCGAAATTATGTAACATCGTTACGTAAGGCTCTCCATTAGCTTTCTCGTCCCTTAAGGTAACTTCGGAGGACGAAATTGTCCGAGATTTCTCATGAGTTTCTTTTACAAAATTCGTATGTGTATATAAAATGATTTGAAAGTAGTATGTTATTAAACGAGATTTCATGTTGCATTTCATGTAATTTTTTTTGGAATAGTATTTATGAAATTGTACCTGGAAAAATTCCAGGTCGATCCAGTTGAACGAAAATTGTTTTTATTTGAGCTGGAGAAATTCCTGATCTGAATATTCTTGTATTCTTCATCAATCACGAATCAACCATACTTTTTATATTGAAAATTAAAGGACCATGAAATATTTCAGTGCGAATGAAAATTGTAACATCGTTTACAATAATTACAATGTCACTGAAACCGTTTTCAACGAGAAGTCACGTTTCCTGAGCTTGCAGCTTCGAGTAGATGGAAAATTCAGTGTGACTCGCGATTGAATAGAATTTGAAAAATGAGCTTTGCTTATTTGATTATATTTTGGGGCTTTCTAATCCAACATAATGAAAATTTTGTTAATTCGCATTCCGGAAATTCGAACAATTCATCTCGCTGGATCTGAAAATATTTTTCCGGGTGTGATAAAATCCCATATTTTTCGTATGCTCGGTGATGCACAATGAAATAATAACGTCGAACGTGATTTTCATGTGTCGAAATATCAAGCCCTGCGATGTGGCTTTTACATATATTCAAATTTCGTCGCGTCAATGCGATTATCCGAGTTTTCTGATTGATTTCACTGCGTAATTCGTCAACATACGCGTTATCCCACACAATCTATTGAGCTCTTTGCGTGATGAGACCGAACGGAAGCGTTTCCCTCCGACCAAAATCGAATGGTCGCGAGTCGAGGTGTGTGCACGAATCGATATTAACGTACGTGCAAACTACGTAAATATCGCGCACCTGTTTATGTTTGTGACTCAATATGTGACCTAAAAGTGATGGAGTAGCGACGAAATAAGGAAAATGTTGGTTGAACGTGAGCTACGACCTCGATTTAAAAGTCATGCACCATGCACTCTCGTTTCCCTAAAAATAGCGAGCCTCGCCGTTTCTCGTCGCAACTTCGCAGTGCGATTCACTTTTTCGTATCCTGTAATTGAGTTGTTCAAGTTTTTCTCTAGCAAAACGGAAGATAATTGTTCAAACATCGATCGAACTCAGGGTAAATTTTTCATCGAACCGTCCGCACGAGGATGGTAAAAATAGTGTAGTTTCAGACTTATCGTGTGTCAGAGGCGGACGAAATTTTTATCGTCATCGCTCACCCTTTCGACGTCTACAGAATTCTTTCTTCAAACGCTTTTTTTTCATTACCACGATCGCAGTTCTCTTTCTACCTCAGCGAAAAAAAACGTCGGGAATAATGAAAATTCTCGTGTGCATCGCACACACTTTGCACTCATCCCTCCGCCTTTCTTTTCTCACGGAAATGAGACTGCGCCGCGGTCGCACAGCATCCCTCTTCGCGGTGCTTCGAAAAGGGGGAGAGAGTGGGAGATTGCATACGCTTTGTCGAAAGGCCACCGGGAAGGGTGAATTTATGAGTTGCGTATGAGTTTTTCTACACGTGTGTGTGTGTGCGCGCGCGCGGGGAAAACCCTACCGAGAGGAAATTATTCATGCTGTGGGATATCTTTCATAAATGTCTTGGGAAGAGTGTCGAGTTTACTTTACGACGCAATAGTGCGCTGGAGAATTGATAGTTCGCTCCTTCTCTTAGGGTCTCGATAAAACATATTCGCGTCACATGAGAATCGTATCATCGAGTGCGATGCGACGATGAAAATTTGATTTGCGATGAACTGCGATTTTCGTTGCTTCGGAAAATATATTTTTATACGATTGTTTGTGTGGGTGGTTCGCGTGGGGGGTTGGGACGCTTATCCTCTCTTTTATTTTTCTGCTGCTTCGTATATGAAAAATAGCAATAAAAGTGCGAGCACAATGCAGTGACCGTGAGGTCACCCGGGGAGTTTCACGGTCAAACGAATTGGGGCGAGGGCGCGTTTGCGTTTTGTAGAGAAAAATTCAACTCGGTCCATTGGGCTGTGCATATCTCGGTACACACTTTGTTACGGTTCACCAGTTCTTCGTTCACAAACGCAGCAACGTTTGACCAAAAAGTCCTCGTTTCATCGACTCCCTTATTTCAGATTCCCCCCGCATCAGTAAATGCCGTATCAAAATTGAGTTCGTTTTGTCCGTTGATATAAAAAGGTTGAATTCGCATGAAATAACAAAAGTTTTGTCGTCTTTACAGTTTATTTATTTATTCATCAACGTACACTTTTAAAATGACCAAATATTTTGCCATACGAACAAAAATTCGTGCACGTGGGGTCACTTTGACCCCAGGTCATTTTTGACATCGAATATCTCGGTAACTGTGCGCTTTTCGGAATAAAAAAGGTTTAGTCACTTTTTCCAGTGAATTGATCCAACTTTATGGCTGCAAAGTCGGATTTCCAAAAAAATCTTTTTTCATTGTTCAAAATCGTGCTCAAAGTTGATAGTGCGCGTAAAAAGCACTTTTTCGGTTAAAAAAATTTTGGGGTCAACCTGACCCCAGATGCGCACTAAGGGTTAAGTGATTCCAGGCGTTTCTTACATAAATTGATCAACTCACAGCTGCATTACTCATCTTTGCTGAAGTAATATTTCCCACAAAGTATTTTCCTCGATCATTCCTCATTCGAAACATAAATAATCGTGAAAAAAGGCTCTCAACGATCCGACGACTCGTGGACAATTAAAGAAAATTACGACAAATTGATTTCATCAGCCATATTTAAGGTATTACTGGATGGACAGCTCGACCAAAAATTATATCTTATTGGAATTTTCATACTTCGTGATGCAACAAAAATCTGAAAAAATTCAACAACATTTGGAAAGCTATGAACAATTATCGATAATAATATTGCCCAAAAGTTAATGACAAATCGTTTAAACAATTAATTATTCAATAATTTTGCGGTGACCTATTGTTTTTTTTTTACGAATCAAATGTGTGTTTTTTTCCGAATGCTCATGAATTTTTTCAGAATTTTCATGGATTTTTGAAATTTCTTGAAAAAATTTTGAAAAAAATTTTTAAAAATTTGAAATTTGAATATGTTCTAGAAGACATATTTACCATCAGTTTTGAAAAGTCTCGAGGTTACTGGATCAAAAATGTACAAATAGAGCCATTTAAAAAATTTAAAAAAGGGAATTTCAAAAATCCACGAAAATTGTGAAAAAAATCATGAGCATTTAGAAAAATGCGCACATTCGATTCGTAAAAAAAGAAAACAAGGGTTTACTGTAAAATTGTTAAAAAATAATTTATTTAAACAATTTATTAATAACTTTTGGGCAATATTATTATTGATAATTGTAGTTCATAACTTTCCAAATGTTGCTAAATTTTTTCAGATTTTTAATGCCTCGCGGAGTACGGAAATGCCTTAAAAATGACGCCGTATCAAGTGAGTTGGAAAGAAAACAATAGAGAATCGATGCATATTTCCTGTACAACTCCAACTAGTTCAAACAATTCGGTACTCTAGAATAATTTTAAAGAAAATTTGACCGTTTCTCCGTCGATTATCATAACGCTGTATCCACACACGAAGGTACACAGTCTGACCACCATACACGAAATCGATTCTATTCGCTCGGTGTGTGTTCCACACGTCGCCCAAGGGAACAGCCTCAAGCTCCACGAAACTGTGTTGTGTGACCTGTATCTCGCATGTACATAATAACGCATACGTGTACGTGTGTGCCCGTTGATTTTCTTCGTAGGAGAAACGTACAAACCGATGTTGAAACGTTGTATATACGGTTGGGTTATGGCATGACCTCGTTGTTGACCTGTACTACCCCCTGGCTCCTCTCGCATAAATGCTTTTGCCAGGCACAACCGATTCGCTCATGGCGTGTGGTGTTTCGTGCAGATTGGATATATCCCTTGGTGCGCTTCGCTTCATCTTCGCTCCTCCTTCACTTTTCAAGGTCAATCCACCGGTACGCCGTGACGAGATTTTTTCCTCTCGGGCCTACACCTTCTCCTTCGTCTCTCAATTCGTCGGAGGCCGTAGAAAAATTGGTATGCTCGGAGGAGCGTTTTATTTGAAGCTTTAAACGTTCGTTGGAATGCTTCAATTTTTCATGAACGACTTTTCTTCTCGTTTCATATATAAAATTGACGTTGAACCACTCGATTGATCGACTTTGTGTGAGTCAGAATAGGATGAAATATATCTTTCGTGCTCTTTCGACTCGCACGAAGCGATGAGGCAGAGGCCGACCCGTCGCCAAAAGCTACCAACTCGGAGATCCATCCTGTTCGAATCAAACGGAGCATGCTTTTCGGTTCCGTTTATCCGTGTACTCGCGTCACGGCTTTTTGCTTCGGCCATCACGTAGCGCAGCACGTCGAACCGCTTCTCGCATACGAATTGGCCTCCGGATGAGCATAAATCGCTGGAACCAGAGCAGCTTCATTACTCGGACCGAATATGGCTAGGATCCGACCTACCAGACTGCTATCCATGCCTGCTGGACCATGAAAATGTCATTGTACAGTCGTTTGAAAGTATGCTGGCGTTTCCAATCGTTTATACAGAATGAAACAATATTTTAACGAGAATAAGTGATTTCACATTATTAAATAGACTCTTCAGCTTATGGGATAAGAAGAAAAATTATTTCGTTCGAATGAATTTTAAATTGAACCCGACAAATGCTTTTTTTTTTTAGTATGACGCTCCGCATTCGTAAACGGTTAATAGTCCACTGTCTTGTTCAAACGATCATGAAAAATCTTGCGGAAATAAAGCAACGGTGGATGAGGGAGAGACGTGGATGGGTGGAGGACTAGTTTGTTGTGGCAAGCTATGAAATTACGATATTGCTGGACCCCTCATTCCAGTTAGTGCGAAAAAATTGGATAATATGAATTTTCTAGGCACTCCCACTTCACGTCTTGCACATGTCACCGTTTTTAACCTTTTAAGGAGCGGGATTTTTACGTTGAAATCGACCTTATTTTAACATAAATTTCGTGCACAATATCGATGCATTTTTCAAGTGGAGTGCTCGACGAAACTAGTGGTCGATTCCCCATCAAGGTTAATTGTACGGAACCTCTTTTTTTTGGTTGTACGAAGTCGCACGTAAGTAGATCGGATCCGTGGATTTTTTGGGCATTTGCCAAGTATTCGGTTCAGAGAGCCTTTGAGAAGAGGCTTGTAACGTCCCTGGAGTCAAGGTGGGAAGACTCGAGCAGAAAATGTTGGACGAGTGTGACGAAAAAGGTTTGAAAATAGTACTTTTCCCCTCTTTTTTTATTCATCGTATGGGAACGTAAGGGCGAGTCTATAAAGCGAACTCTCGTCAACGTGCAAATTTCAGAGCAGCGGATTTTCCTGCAGACGATAACGCCATCTTCTGCCCAACTGAATGACAACTCGTTGTTGAGGGTGTTGCTGATTTTTACCAAAGGGTGGCACAAGTTTTATAAAAAACTCGACAGAGAGCGCTGGCCATGAGACTTACCGCCCGCAGTTTCGTTACAGCTCGCGACTCTTCCTCACCGAGGGTTGGAAAGACAAAATCCGCTAGAATTTTTCCCGCCTCGCCCTCCACAGGACTTGACCAACGGTCAATTCCTCATTCGAAACTATGTTTCTCTTTTTCAAAAGTTGTTCAATTAAGAACTCGGCATTTCAGCCAACACGGGTTTCACTTTTTACTTTTGACGAATGCAACCACCAAGAGTTTGTTTCACGTTTGTTCAAAAGTTAAATTGACTGAGTTACGCTACTCAAATGAAGGCTGAATTTCCAGCATACATTTGCACAAAGTTTAATACACCGTTTGAGTTATTTCAAGAGTGATTTGTATTACGGCACGGCCAATTCACTCGGCAAAATATCATAAATTTGCAAAATTATCAAACCGTGCACCGAAGGCTTCCACCGAATATCGTGCGCTAAATGTTATATGATTCGCTCGCTGCGATCCTCTACGAATTATGGCGCTGAAGTTTCCAACGTTGGAGTCCAACGAAGTGAACGAAGAAGAAACTTTGTAATTCAACGATTTTGTTCATTCCCTTATTTGCAATTCGTAGTTTTTCAACCTCCACAAATGATTCGTGAATTAAAAAATTGGCAAATTACAAGTGTTTTTTTCTTTCTTTTCGTCGGACTCCAATGTTGAAAATTTCAGCGTTATTACGAATTCTTCGTGTGATGGATTTTTTCACGGTAGCCTCGTGGCCTGTAAAATTTCTACTGGACATGGGGCCGTGGTTTTCATAGTGTGCCAAGGTTAAAAAATTTTAACAGCGACATAGCAGACCGCTTGGGGAACTAAATAAGCTGTGCTTGGATCGTTCGACAAAGATTTAGTATTAATATGAAAATCTCAATGAAAATATCACGTCGCAGATAAATTATTTTTGAAATTTCCCCAGTTTACTAAACGTGCAGTAACACAAATGAACTTTCAGCTCGTTCAATTAGTGTATGAACCTTCAAAGTATGTTTCGCCAAAATTCAACATTCATTTGGCTCTAATGCGAAGCAGTCTCGTTTCCTCAAAATCTACAAAAAAACAACCCCAGATTCCCGAGGATTATCGCACTTTGAAAAACAAGATTTCAATTTTCAAAAATTTTTCATACCGCGAAAATGTGGAGTAGTTTTACACCGGATTAACCCGAGATATCAGACTTAAAAAATTCTATCACAGAGTTGAAATACCAATAAATAAATTCTCCAAATTTCAAAACCCCAAAAAATCCGGGTGCCACGCGGGCTCACCCCCTTAAGCGCACTTCTGTTTAATTCGATTATTTCGAACAGAAATAGAATCGAGGAAGCTTAACGAGTACTTAACGGTGTGCATAGTTTATCGGGCATTTTTCCAGACGATAAATCCCATCTGCAGTGTAGTATATAAGATTTGTTAAAAACGATGATTTTTCAACTTGGTCAATCGATGGGTCGAAGTAGAAAAAAAGTTAATCGAGGGTGAAAACGTACGAAAAGAAGCTTTTTTGATAAACAAAACCAGCGTGTTGTGCACCGCGATACACGACTCAATAAATATTCGGATTTAGCGCACTAAAAATAAGAATTGCCAAGTGTACAATAGAAAATGCCACCTCGTTATAGGTCCGTTATTATAAGAGTAAAAAAATATGATTTTCGGTATTTTAATGAAGAGTAACCGGCGTGAAATTTCAAAGCGGTGTAACTTGGCGGCGGAGCGTGAAGCGTTTTAATTTTCGAGTGGTTTGTCGAAGGTGAAAAGAGCCGAGCCGTTCATCCGTCACATTTATATATAATGTGCAAGTATAGGCAGTGATTTCACGGTAGAGGAGAAGCGAGGGTGTTGGGAATGGTGCTCTAACCCAAGTTCAATGGGACTTGATGGTCGATAAAATCGAAAAAATGTCTTTTGTGTCGTAACTTACCCGTTAGCCCCGCGACACACAATATATTCCCGTATGCTTTCGAACTGATAAATTTTCCCGCATTTTTTCCGTCGTTTACCTCCGCGTAATTTAGCAGTGAAAAATAACACAGTCAGGACGAAAATAGTGGTCGCGCGATCCAAATCTTGCCACGGCATAACGATGTAGACATGAATAATCCAACTGACAAACCATTTTTTCGCAACGTTATTCCAGCTTTATCACGCAATTGGAGAAAAAACGTTGATCGATTGAACGATCAGTTTTTCTGGAGCGTCTCGTTACAAGAATCCCTCCCTTCCAATTTTCGCATGCAAACATTTCTTTCGATACACGTCACCACATCCGCGCCGGCATCTTTATTTCTCATGGTGTTGCCGCAATGAAAAGACCGTTTTCCATTAGACTGCGCGACCTTTTCGTACGATACGTCACAAATACCAATTTATTTTAAATGTCAACCACTCGCGTGTCGTCTTATCGCCGGTACACATGATCTCAAAAGATTATCTCGAATCGTTCGCCATCGACGGTCCCTTTGCTTCGGAAATTTTTGCTCGATTATCACATCCCCCGTGGCGGTGATGCGTTCCCGCACTTATTCCATAAAACAGTCACCACAGGACACGGCTGTTTGTTATTATTTCTCCCCTATTCTTTCCTACAGACCGAAACGATACATTTAATCGAGCAGCAGCGAACGTTCGGCGTCTGCGCCAGTTTCACGTGCCTCGTAGGGGTGGCTCTGTGCCTGTAGTTTGTGACGACGCTTTAACGGGACCAGTTTGCAGTTTTGTTCAAGAAGTCGCGCCCGATGGACGATCGTTCACGTGCCGCATCGTCGTTTCAAATCTTCTAGCATTTTAATTGGTCTTTGTACATTTGAGGGAAATTATATCGTTAGAAAATTTGTGATCAATGGATTATTGAATAGAGCTCAATGTGATAAATCTTGGTGATAGAAACAATGTGTAGTTCAAGAGTGCTCGAAGCAATGTTTCAAAACACTTTTCCGATGTTTTCTTTACATTTTTGAGGGACAGTGTGTTTAAACAGTTGAATTCAACGCATCGACGGGGATTCGGTCAACCGCAGTCAAACCCTTTAGCATCGACAACGATGAACGGGGGATCCACGAATGTTTTGATGTCTTCGAACATTAATATCGATGCCAGTAAAAATATTTCCGAAGTCAAATTAACGGTTTCAAATGCAGCGCGAAAAATCCTCTGGTTCTTTTGAAATTTGCTGTCTTCCGAAACCCCAAGTGGGTGAAAGAACAGAGTGAAATAGCCCGAGGGGGGCTCACCCGTTGGCGGCACACGTTCAAATGAATTAATTAACCTAATGAGTGGGCAGTCTCGAAGGAGCGACCTGTTTATCTTGTTTCGTACACTTCCATCCTGCATGCTCTCGGTTACGATCGATTAATCAAGTGCAAGAGCTTTAAGGAATTGCAAAATTTATCCCCCCTCCCCGCCCCTTTTCAATTATCGGCGGGAGTGCGATATAAAATCCGTGAATCATGATCGGTCTGTGGTCGTTCAAGCCGCGAAGAAATGGCAAAGTTGAAATTTTGTTGGGTGAGTGTTCGCCCTGCTGGGCGAAAATGACAAATTTTACGGATTAACACTTTTTTCACGTTTTTTTGTCTTCGCCAGCTCAGCTGTGAATCTTTCATTAATGAACAGTTCCTTCCAAAGAGTGTGAGATACAGCGGGGGGAAAGAATTAAAGCACATAATGCGTCACGCGGTTGTCGCGAAATGGGTCATGCGAAAGGTTTCGCATAAATATCCAAGTGTCAGTGGAATGAGAGACAAGCGTCACAATATTAATAAGTTAAGGTGAAATAATTAGTCGTTTCCCCATTAGAGGGATGCAATTTTCATAACTCACTTCCGAATTAACGGGATTATTTCGCGGCAGTCCTTTTTATCAGGTGCATTTCCATCGAAAAATGAATTCAAGATTATCGATCAGATGAAGAATCCATTAAGCAATTTTGCCTTTGTTGACATCGTGACTCGGTCCTATTTCGACCTGATTGATATCGTGAGATCTGTCATATCATGAGTGGATCGAATGACATCAATATTTGATTATTTGTATGGCATGTTACATCGGAGTGTCCTGCATAAAAATAGAATTTGGGGACAATCGACTCGATGACAATTGAGCGAAGGATACGCTAAATAAAAACAGTTTGTAAGCATATGATCAAAACCACGAATTCATTTTGCCAATAAAGCGATTAGCGTTTTAATGGTCAATCAATTACAAAGTAATTGATTTTTTTGCGAATAATTCCTTTGAAAATAGAAACACAAAGCTTTGGTTGCTCTTACCATTAGAAGTAGGGTGACGAGTGCTTTCGCACTCGACTACGCGCGTGAGCGTTCCATGTCCTTCTGGTAGCATGCACCGGGTGCACGCTTGCGGTAAAAGCCCCGAAGTATATTATGCGCAATAAAGCAGTATTGTGTCATACTTGATGTGAAAAATGAGACTGGTCGGAGAAAGTTCTACGAGCAGTGGAAAATGTGTAGAAAATTAACGAAGGAATTCGTGGATTTTATTTTAAAAAACTGATGAATGGGTTCGAGGAGTTTCAAGGGGAAATGAATGGGCGTGAAGGATTTATAACTCGATTTCATTGCGTACTCAAGAAATTTCAGGCGCAAGTCAGTCGCGGAAAACTCACGTCAACTCGATTCCATCGATTCGATTTCGTTCATGTGAATAGAGTCGAAACTGCCAAGTTATTACTCCTGACGAGTCGCAGGTTTTTTACTTGGAAAAAGGCACTGGCGATTAACGCGTTATGCTCGCGATGGCGACTGATTGTAGCACGCAAAAGGAGAGGGAAAGGAGCAGTACTCGGAGCAACGAAAAGAAGCTGAAGCAAAGTCGGGAGCTCTAGTGTAGTTTTAGTCGTAGGTCGTATAGGCAACGAAGGAGTCGAAGAACTGGGACTGCAGTAGCAACAGCATGCACCAGCAGGTGCAATGACTCGAGAGGCGGTGACCTCGACGCGCTCGAGTACGTTCCTCTTTGCTTGAAAGAGAAGAAGAGCTATCCCGAACCGAGAAAGAGAGAGAGAGAGAGAGAGTCTGAAGATGGAAAGAGAAAACTCTCGACGGTTCGACAAAAAACAAAGCTTTTTTGCAATCCTTTATTGATTTTTTCGTTTGAATTTCTTGAAATTCTGTGTTCTGTACGTAGACACGAGTCCTAAGCCTTGAGGATGATTTTCGAAAGTGTCAATTAATGGATTTTCGTTTCAAGGCCCCTCGTGTTCCTCGCTGGTCCATTTTTGCCTACGTATTTTTCTGCAGCCGAGCAGAGCCAACGTTCACAAGCATTTTTCATTGGAACTCTCAGAGTCTATTGAATGATAAAAACACGTTGTGAATCGTGCTCGAGGAAAGTTGACAGAAACGAGTTTGCAGTCTGGGTTTTAAGTGTACACACACTTTACGGACTAACACGCGTGCATGCACTTGTATGCACTTGTATGCACTTGTTGATTTATGCGGGAACAGAAGAACGATGGTGTGTGGCTTACACATGTAGCAAGTGTAACGGACGCAAAATATCCCCATGCAAATGAACGTCGTTCATTAGTCAAAGAGCTCTTCGACTGATTGTATGTCTCCATGCATAGATTTTACATGGATTAATTAAACGTACACAAATATGAACAATTTTTTTCACTGAAACAAGATTTTTTAATTTTAAGCTACTTCACGCACGAAACGATTTTCTCAAAAAAGTCTTTACACAGAGTTTCAATGAGTAGTCGACTCACACGCATATCAAATTTTAAAGGGTTCGTCTCAGCCGTAACTGAGATAAACGTGCTTAAATATGAAGAAAAATACACAGGGTTTTAGGAACTAAGCGTAAAAAATCGTTTATCTTTAGAAGTTTATTAAAAAGCACACAATAACAATGAAGTATATAATGAAGGCCTGGGAAAATATTCGAGACGATTGTCTTGCTAGTGATAAAGATATATTATGTTAAAGATTGAACGAAATTGGTAATGAGTACTCGTATCTGTAATCTTATATTTGCTTATTTTGCCATTTTGTTTCTTCTTGGCTTGGGCCATTCTTGTCATAACCTACTGTCTTTTTATTAATACTTTTTTCTTGATCCATTTCCTTTCGTGTTTTCCCTTTGTGCTCTCTAAAGCAATTTTCTACATGAAAACTAGAGTATTTTTGCCAGGGACGAATGAAATTTCGGGTTCAGTCAGTGATGGATATCCGATTAATAAATGGCTTGTAATTTCATTCGTTGAAAGATAAGGTGAATTAACAATTTCGAATAAAAAACTCTGACATTAATTAAAAGTGATTATATCTTTAATTAGGAAGTAAAAATCGATCCAATTTAGACACCCATAAAATACGACCCTTCGAGCATGACCTTAAGATCTAATTCGATTAAAATTCAAAGTCGACCAGCTGCAGGGAGAAGCAGTCGCTATTCTGCGACCATTTGAATTAAGTTTTTGGTGCTCGCGAGTACCGAGTGCGTGATGTTTCGCACTTTTGTTGCATGTCACTATTTCTTGTCGTTTATATCACTCGTGATGATCGATAATGGAACGGCCACTTTCTCGTTAGCTCTGTGCAATTTTATGTATTAGAACGTTGTTATCTAGCAGGAAATTTCCGCACGTGTTTTCTAATGAAAGATATCCATCAGCATTCTCCATACATTTGCCCAATTGACCACACAATCTCCAAGTTTCCGAGTCTCATTATCTCATATAAAAGTTCGCCATATTGCACTACTTTATTGGAATTCTGCGTCCGTTCAAATGTTTATTAAACAATATCAACGAAAGTATGAAGTTAGATGTTAAATGAAGCGATGGAGATCCTTGGGCGCCTGCCATAAACATCAAAGATGAAGTTTCCGACAGTAATTAACGCTTATGATTGAAAGAAAGTACTGTCTATGCCTCGTTAATGAACGTCTCGCGATGTTCCTTTCGGAATCACAAGACGCTTGGACTGTTCTTTGTGATTCTCAGATCATGAGAGAGTCCATTGACATTCGAAATTATTCAAAGATTTTACAACAAAGGAGCATGGTGTCGCCCTTTTAAGGACTCAACTTATTCGATAACAAATTTTCGCGAAATTTCACCCCAGCCTCTCCGAGGACCGAATTATTTCTCTGCTCTACTATTTCATTTCATTTGAAATTCCTCTGAGGGAACGCCCTTTTTTATTTTAGGCGAGAATTAAATTTTTTTAAGTGAATCGCCAATTCGTTGATCAAAACTATCATCTGCGATGGGTCTTCATCAGCAGTAATAATATGATGATGCAAATTTGAATCGTTTTTTTTTTTTTTTTTTTTATAGCAATAACAATAATAATAATCATTATTATTCCTCTCGTTACGTACATTATTTCTTTCTCTTTGATTGAGTTCATCGATGGGTCACTCATTATTGATTTAGATATTATTGTCGAGCTTATTCAATTAAGATTTCCATCCATTGAGCTTTGATCATATCGAATGAGTGGACAGTTTTCTGTGGATAATGCAACAGTGCATTCCGTGCAAATGTCAAGCCGCACATCGTCAATACGAGCGCAGGTGGTGGAGCGAGAAATGTTTTATCCGGAACGAGGACTTTGCTTTAATGTGCAACTCTCACGAAGTAAAATCAGCGAACTTACGTCGCTCGCTATATTTGCTCATCAGTCGCGTAGGATTATACTTCCGGGGTGGGTATTTAAAAGTTCGAGCATTCAATAGACACATCAGAAAATAGCGGATCACTTTGGAAAGGCAATAAGTTCTCGATTCTCTTCTTGCACCAGGGACAAAACGTTTCGATATTCATTCTCATATTCATCGGTCTCTATAATCAGGGAAAATTGTGTTTCATTAGTGCACTGAAATAGGGTATTTTACGGCATGTAAGAAAAAATATAAAAAAGCACGTTTATAGTATAGATTTCATTAAAAGTAAACTAGAAACGTCAATGTTTATTCACAAAAATGCAATGTAAATTTTATAACTCAATTCTAAAAATCGTCTTTTTCATCTGCTTTTCAAATGTCTAAAACGCCATCCGCCATATTGGATTCCAACGTTACGTCACTCCGGTGGTAAACGATCTATAAATTTTTATCGTGCGATTTGTGTTATTTTGAAATTTCACAAGTTATTATCGCGTTTGTGGCCCGGACTTTATCATTTATTTTATTAAAATCACATGATCGAAGGCGGTTTTGTGAAAGCAGAAAGTGCAAATTTACCAATGATAAATACGTTGATGGTGGCGATGAATCCACAAGTTTTGTGGCGTTTTTTGCTTCGTCTTTCCCAAGTCGTATTGTTCACTAACCGAGTGACGTCATAAACCAAAACAGCACGGCGGCTAGCGTTTCCGCGCGAAAATTCAAAATCATAAATGAAATATAGTTTTCAAGACACTTTTAGGTCTGATGAAACAAAAATAATAATTCTACCGGTTCCTTACGATCTCAGGATCGATTTAAAACCGTTTTCAAAAAAAGGTGATGTAATACCAAATCCCAAAAGGACATGGAATCGTTCTTAATATCGGGCCAGAAAGACATTCGTTAATGTGGCATTAATAGTCCAATTTCTTCTCTGATTATTTAGATTTGTCAAGGTCAGTGAAGTCTTGGAGCGTGATGCAAAACTACTTTCTCTTGAAAGGACTATTCTTTTTTGTTTCCGCGAGGTTTTTCTTTCTCGGTAAGAGTAAACCATCCAAAGTATACGCTCGCCCGTGCGGTTCCGTAAAAATGACACAATTCCCGGTTTTCCTATTTCACGGTAACTGCCCTTGCACTCGTACATACACCCACCCACATTTTCTCTTGCGTATGTGTTCATATACACGCGATGAAAAATCGTGAAGTTTATCGCATGCTCCAAGTGCCACACGAGACTCATACACCTTTGCACGCTCCGACCGTTGAAGTCTTTTTCTTCTCCGTTTACATGCTAAGCTATACGTGCGATCGTGCTCTTGGATTTCTTTCCTTTCTCCCTGTTCCTTGCACTCTTCCGTTTCGACGATAATTCATCCCGCAGCTGCCCGCCCATCCAATGCTTTTTAATCATCCCTTTGATCACGAGTTCCACAGTAATTCCAGCATTTTCGAACATAAACAACGAATGCACAGACTGAAACGATTTTTCCATATGGAAGAAAACCAAGTTTTGATTCTTGGAACAACAATCGATCATTGCTTATCGTCGAATTGCGAATATTCAGCATTTCTTCCATTCTGACCGATCCAACACTGACAGCGGGCAGGAAAATTAAAGTAGTTCGGCCGTTTCATGCGACTAGTCAAGTGTGCAACTATACCTTGTGTTGATTAAATTAAAGTCTAAATTATTAATAAAATTAATTAACACTTACATTGAGAATATTTTCATCACCGGAATGTGTAATAAAACGCTTTTAAAATATCATAAAAGATAAAATTTATACTTCAGCTTGACTAGTTAATGATTGAGTCGGATCGGAAACACTTGAAATACACATAACCCAAGGAACATTATTTTTATTGTTCCCGGAATGTGCATTTCGTTTGGAATGGTCAATTCATCTGAAAAAAGCGAAGCTACCAGACGAATAAAAGCACGTGAGTCAGTCTGAAAAATAAATTTGATGAAATTCCCACGATTCCCGAATTTTCTCCAAGTTCAATCAGCTGCTACCAGCAGCCCGACGCAATGACTGACGTCCGCTTTCGAGACATCAAAAACTAAAGTTTTTTTCATGTTTTCTTTATTAAAAGTTCCGTAAGGTACTGTTTTTTTTAAAAAGAAACAGAATCTGTGATAAATTTTCTTCACGATATATAAACTTTTCTGAAGTTCGAACACCGCACAATTTTTTCGCAATTAATATTATTGCGAGTTCTCTCAAAGGGTATCGCGTTAAAAACTCAAAATTGTAAATGAAACAATTCCAAATTTTGCCCCGTAAGAGGCCCCGGAATTGTGCTTATCGTAATCAGGGGACCTTAAACTATGATTTACCGCAAAAAAGGGGGACCTCCACCGTACTTTATGGAACGGCCGAGCTACAGAAATTCGTGAAATTGTTGTGTCCGCGAAGACCGTCGCGAAGGGACGAGTTATCGAGGACGAGTGTTTAAGGGATTAAGGCCAAAAAGAGCTGAACTCCAACTCGATACTTCCAAGTTGACAATAAGTTTATTTAAGAAGTTACAAATTCGAGGTTTTATTGCCTCGAAACCAATCGTTACAATTCTTTTCCTTTCAGAAGTTTCGATGTTGACATCGAGACGCTCGTTCGGGAGCGTCGATGTTTCGCTATCGATGCATTTACGCTGAGAGCGTTTAAGGAGGTTAAATACATAAAAAATTTCAAAATGATAAGAATTTAATAAAATTTCGTGAACATATTCTTTAGTGCCAAATTTGACAATACAAATTTTCAAAGATTTTTCTTCTGCACAGTTATCGAGTAATCGATCACTAAACCAGAAGAAAATTTTGAAAAAAATTGTGTCTTCGCACTTGATGTCGAAGAACATCGTCACCAAATTTGATCAATTTCTTATCATTTTGACGAGTGTAGCCACCCTCCTTATTTATATCTACTCTTTATTTAATGAGTGTGATGTGTACAACAGAATCATTGAGCCACACAAATTTAGAATTTTCTTATCGAAACCCATACAATGTTTGACTCTCGACGTAAAAGTCTCCTGGGAAATAATCGTACACGTCGTACGCGGTGGGTGTTACAAGACCAGTCAAAAGTATGTATGGACGATGAGAATAGAATCTTATGGGAGAGTTTGTGCAGCGAAACAGAGAAAAAAAAGAGTTCGTATTTCGAGCCCTTCTGTAAATGTGGCATTTGCAAGCCCCGGCGCGTAATCCACAGGCTATTGAATCTCGTAAGAACCTACGTGCCCGCGTGCGTCATAGTCTCTCTCAAATCTCCATTCATTATCTGCATTATGCAGCGCGGTTGCAGTTTTATATGGGAGATTACGTGATGAGCTACTTCGCACCGTGCAACTGAAAGTTTTGCCAGTTCTGCGTATAGCTATACGCGTTCATGTAAACTGGAAAGTGAGCGTATATAAAAGTGTATGAATATATATTTTCAAGTGTCTAGGTGATGATACGACGGCACCGTTGCTCACGATCCCATGAATCTCTCCCTCGTGGCTGATCACGTGACGTCGACCGTTTCCACCACGTTCTTTCCCCCTTCGGGAAACGACACTAGCGTCTTCTCCTTCGTTCTTTCTTCCGTCCGTGCTCCAAAGACGTTCGTATACCTATACGCAAACGTATGTATCTGGTTACTAAGAAAACTTCCGGAAAAGATTCCAAGGGACTTGGAAATTCTCATTATTCTCGTATAAAACTGCGAGAAAAAAAGATACGCAATCGTTCTCAATCTTTTTCTTATTTCACTGATGGGAAAAATCGTCACGCGTCCTTTCTCGAGAACAAACGAACCGATCAATTCGCTCTTGGAAGCATATCGTAACGTTTCAGGGACACGAGACGTGGAACGACAGCCTACCAAATATCGATCGCGTTCACGTCGCTCTCGAGGAAAATCGGTTCGCGTAACCTCGGATTTTTGTGTCGCGATCACTCAAAACTGGTGGACTCGCGTTGCCTCAGCAATCGAGCTTGGTTGAAGCGCTCTCCAGAACGAGTTTTTCCGAGATGCTTCCGACTTCGTCTTCCTCCCCGTACAAACGATCTCGATTTATTTTTAGTCGATAAAATGATAATATTTTGATTGTAGAACAGAATTAAGGCGCTCTGCCAAATCCTCGTGGAATTGAACTCGCTGATTCTTTCAATTTTTTATTCTTCCTCCTTCTATCTTTCGATATTTCTTTTGTCACGCTTTCAAAGTGAACTCCATACGAGTTGAGGAGAATTCCGAAGTAGCCGATAATTGGATCGAACCGTTTCGATCCTTTTCCTTATTCTGATCGCGATTTCCCGAAAAGCCGGAAGCTCCCAAATTTTTTACGACCTTCATTTCCTTGCCCGGCGGCGTGCACCTGCTGCCATTTCTTCTCTCCGGTTGTCTACCTGGCGAGCTTCGTTTCGAACGTCAGACTGGGATAGAAGCAGCGGTGAAGAGTCTTGCCGCAACGCTCAACGTTTCGTCACGCTAGAGCGATCCGATGCAACTCTTCATACGGATATCCTGGGCTCGTACGATCCCCGCACACACTCGTGTAAAAAGAACACTCAGACATTAAAAAATTTGAAAAACTGAGGCAAAACGAGTCAGGTGCACCACCGGCCGGCTGACCGTTGTATCGCTTCGTCCTACGATCGCTTTCAGTCTTCTTCGAACTTTCAACGGGACTAGAAACCACTTTTTGTCTACTTTTGAAAAGATACTGGATGAAGATTATTAGCAAACATGGTGCCGGCTATTTCAAAACTTAAATCGACACTGGACGAGCTCAGCTCGATCTCGCTCGCTATCGCCCAGGATCCAATTTTTTATTTGTTGGAAATACTTCGGTCTCGTAAGTAATTGTAAAACGTCGCCACGTCAGGTTAATGCTGCGTCTATTAATATGATACTCGAAGGCTTGCTCCGAGATAATTCAATCGAAAAATACTCGCGGTTTTTATCACGTTTCGTTTCCTTTTGAACTCGACACATTAATATTTAGATTAATTATAATAAATGCCTTTCAACCACACGGAGAAAACGGATTAGTTTTGTACATTATTTTTCAAGAATTTCAAAAGTATTTAGGCACCGGTTACAAACAGCATAGGATTTTTTGAATTTTCCAACTTTTCGTCCCTTCGATTCTAAACAGCTTAACGTGCATAGCAAAAAGTGATGCACGTCACATTTCCTTTTGTTTTCGAGTGTTATTCATCATGTCCGACTAGCACTTACTGATAAGTCGAAATGTATTTTAAATCACAAATTTTGACTGTCAGCATAGTAAATTACGTGACAAATTCACGAATATTTGAATTTTTAATAAAAGGTATGGGATTCAATTCTATTTTTAGTTAAGGAAGTTGAGGCATTAGAATGAAAATGATGTCATCGCTTTTAAACCGATTGCATCTTATAAAGTGAAGTGTAAAAAAAATCAGTTAAATTTTCAGACAGTTTAGTAGGAGCATTGTTGCTAAGAAAAATCAGTAACAATTTGGGCCAAATAACATGTAATCTTATGGAAGTCAAGACACATTCAGTGATATCTCCGTTAAAAATGATGCTAAAAATATGAAATTTTTTGGGCAACATGAGCAAGGCTTGCTGAACAATGTCAATTTTTTTTCAGATTTATTAGGAGATTTGCTGAGATTATATTAATAATAGTCTGTTTCCCGTGCAGTTTTTTGAGGCTAGGATCGTCACCGTTCGTGTTTTCGATTGAGCTTTCACCAGTTTTTCGTCTTTCTTTCCCCAACTTTTCTTTAAAGTGTATGCAACATTGCCAAACTGTAAACTGGCCTAACTTTTGAAAGGTACAGGTCATAACTTTTGGGTAAAAAAAATGACTGTACAGCCTCAACTTCCTTAATGTTTCCATATTAGTTATGGTTGGAATCAAGAGTTTCCACTTATTATCCTGAGGTTTTTGGTAATAATCATAAATTCATTTCAGAGAAAAGGTGATCCTAGAAGAATCGTGATCGCTTCATTTCGATCTGTCAGTGAGATTGAGGGTTTTTTAATTTGCTTGGCTTTGTTCCATTCTCCCAAAGTCATGAATGAATTTTTGCATGCTATTTCGAAAGTTGGATTAGCACGAACGATCCGGGAAAGATTCTCTCGTAGCGAAATGGTACTCTCTCGGTCTCGTTGGACCGGGAGAACGAGGGAGGGAAGAGATGGAGTGAAGTGTAACGTGAATGCTACGCTGAAGTGAATGTAATCGAGTTGAATGTGCGAGAGCTGCCTGCAGAGGGATTCGCAGAACAGCAAGTAACGCGACTCGACAGACCTTCGGGTGTTAGTGACACAGGACGTGTAAGGTTTGTCCGACAGCGCAGCGAGTGGGTTTTCAAATATCTCAAAAGAGCGTGCACCGCGTCATTTTGCCTGTGAGAATTCTCTTGGACGCGAGGAAAGAGAAATTTGAAGATTGGGAAGAGAAATTTTCAATGAAATCTGGAAATTGAATTCTTCGAGTTTATTGGCAATATTTTCACGTTCGTTTCGCTCTCGCCATTCCGATATTTCGCTCAGATTTTTCTGCACTTTCGATACGATTGAATTCTTACTTCATCGTGTTTCATCCACGATCCTTCACTCACACGCTCGATTCAATAGATTCACCTTTTTCTTCTTCAATTCCGCTTCGCCCTCCACAATATTTCATTTGCATTTCCTATCTATCATTCCTATCATTGACAGACCGA
Organism: Venturia canescens; assembly: GCF_019457755.1. Lineage (NCBI taxonomy): Eukaryota > Metazoa > Arthropoda > Insecta > Hymenoptera > Ichneumonidae > Venturia > Venturia canescens. Next base: position 10,332,521 of record NC_057425.1, read on the forward strand.
ATTCGATGCTCAATAATTCTTCTCAATCGAATAATCACAGCGACGACTATCTTCGTCCTTTTGCCGGCAGAGCGAGACACGTGCGCGCTGCTCGTAAACAGAAAAAGACGCTCGCTCCGGGTTCGCTTTTATACCGTAGCTCACAGTCTCGTCTCTTTATTTTTAGTGGGATCCTCGCTCAGTTACTAACATCGACGGGCGTACAGCGAGCGACAACGCGCTCCAAAAATCGCCGGTCCCTCCTCCTTCTCCTTTAGCAAGTTTGGATCTTAGCGAGAGACTATCAGTTCGCCTTGTGTTTTCGTGCCTCTCCGATCTTATTCGTCTCGATATTTGACACCGTTTAAAGTGAATTTCGTGATATTATTATCGACCATCGATCCCGCGATTTCGTAACGGTTACATCCAATCGTAATGGGATGGCTCAAAGACATGAGGTGTTGTGGTATGCGAATTGTTTGACACTTTTGTGCCCTTTTTGAGTAGGACTCCGCACCGTTTCTAACGAAAATTCTCCGATGACAGTGCCTTAATTGTTCATTAGTCTTCGTGTCGTCAGTTTTCGACGACTGGTTATGACGAAGTGAAAATTTCAGGTCACACACTGGTGAAAATTTGCTCTTCGACTTCCCAAAACGATTTTTACAATCATTGAATAATTGAAGAATCAAGTTTTATTATATAAAAATGGCCAAACTGAAGAAAGGCATTTGAAGTTCTGGACACTTGAAATTTTCGCGAGTGCAAATTTGCACCAGTTTGTCTGCGAGTTAAATCTTCACTCGCAAGTGTTCGACTCCAAAATGGACGTGATATTTAGTTCGATTACCGACTATTAATCTGTACAAGTATTATTAGAAGAATGCAGGCATGAATGAGCTTGAAAACAAATTCCACCTACTCGGATCACGCGACTGTGACCTACAATACCACGCTCATGTACGCGATGTTCATATCTTCTACGGAGCAAAATGATTTCTCCATTAATAGACTGAAGTTAGAGAAGGAAAGAGTACTCCAAAAGTTGTACAAAAGTTTTTCTCCGCACGCCTGGACGAAACAAAACGACCGAGTGAATTATTTTTCAACGAGCTTCGACGAGCCTGTGAAAACAGGCCATTGAACACCGGAGAATAAATATTCAGAAAAGGGGCGTTCGAGTACTCATAAAATTCGAATTTCGGTTTGGTACCCGATGCCACGAAAATGTGTCGCAGCGTTGGGGAGACCTCGATAGGATGCATAAAAATATACACTCTTGAATATCAAGAGCACACGTGCCCATCGGCACGGGCGTTTGAGACGCGCCCCTCTCAATTTACCATACAAAAATCGTAAAACACAAACTCCTCGTTCTCCGTAGATCACTTACTTTCCAGTCTCGATTATTGTTGTCCCGGGATCGACGGGAGTTGCGAGAGGGCCAATTTCTTCGAGAGACTTTTGTATTTTAACACCGGAAAATATCAATTGGACGACGCGGTGAACGTTTAACAGGTTAAAGAGGGGACGTCGCAGTCTCGAGGGTTATGGAACGGTCTATATACGCCACTGACTCCGTCCTAGTCTCTTATTAAAAGTGTATGCATATTTTCTCGGCTTGTTTCGCTGCGCTTTCGTCTTTACACTCCCGCGTACATCGGCGCAGTTTGTATTTATCGAAACGGCGAGTCGAAATCACAATTTCGACGCGACAAAACCTTTTCCAGTGTCGTAACGCACCGGCTTAATACACTTGTTATGCATTTTTAATCTCTTAATGACAATGAGCAGGGAGTCGGGCATGAAACAAGGAGGGATTATTGGAAGAAAGTTAAACACTGATTTACCTACGTATACGGTTCGGTGGGTGTAGAAAAATAGACGAAGAATTAAAATAGCTCAAGGGTCAAGGCACAATGCAGTATTCGATTTTTTGCGTGTATTTCTCGATTCCTGTTTCGTTCTCTTCTTACACGTTTATCCGTCGCTTAATTCTGTTCTTTTGTTCACTCCAGCCAAGCCTACTGAATGCTTGAACTCGTTAACGTACCCAACGGTATACGCTCCTCGACAGTTAACGATGAAGATCGCGATGCACTCTTTCAGCTGGTGCACAACGCAATTATCTAATTAGCAATTACCTCTCGTTGCGCAACAACTTAAACGCGGCTTCCACGCTCTCTTTGAAAAGCTCGCCTTTTTAATCTTCTAAGAAAGTGTTTAACAGCGGAAAAATTGTTAATTGTCTCCCCAGCTTTGCTCTCTATACTCGCAGTTTTACACTTTCCGTTGAATATCGAGTATTCATTTTTTTTGTCATTTTGGCATTTTCAGTTGATTGAAAATTTGCCTGTTTTTAAAACAAATAGCTTTACACCCGTGCGTCTACAAATTACTATTAATTTGTTATCAAATTTATGCAGAATATATTGCTCAATAGAAATGCTTGTAAGAAAGCATTGTCCCAAAATGATAATTCTATTCGGCTACATTCGATTTATCGATTTAGTGGATCACAATTATATTTATGACACGAATAATTCATGAATAAATAAAAGTAGATCGATGGATCGATGAGACTGATGGTAAAGAAACTAATTTCCTTTTGATAAAGACACAAATTGAAATAATTTGTAAATGCTGAAACAAGTAATTGGTCAAACCAGCAAAGCTTTGACGCAGCTGTATAAATCCATGTCAAGGCAACGAAATATTGTCGAAATAAACTTTATTATTTATTCATCCAACCGTCTATATCGTTTCGTCAGCTCTTTTAATTTGAATTCAAAAAATTTGTTTTCCTCAGCGAACGAATGACGACATTTTAATATCATCGAATGTCTCTAATGTTACGTTTGCTGGTTCTTGTTCCAGGCTCGATAATGTTCCACGTGAGAAGAAGACCGGCGGATTACGTGCCGCGAAAGCGAAAAAAGAAACCGGCAGGAAAATGGGGCGAATACGATCACAGGTACGAGGACGAGAGGTTGCCGTTTCTTCTCGAGCTCAATCCGGATGGTACGGATATACCAAATGGCACAGGAGTCCGGCATCGTTTGCAACCAAACGTGACGGAAGTTGGATCGGAAAGACCAATTGGGCCACAAGCGGTACAGGCACAAACTCTGACGCTATCCGGCTCGACGGTTATGCCGAGGCATTGCGTTATCGCCTTCACCGAAAACATCGTCACTCTTACTCCTTGCTCGAGGGATGCTCATACCTATGTGAATAATCAGAGGATAACACAGACGACAATTCTTCAGGTAAGCATATCTTAAGGAGGGTGGCTACCGACGATACAATGTTGCCATGCTAAACCATGTTAAATACATTAAAAATTTCAAAATGATAAGAATTTAATAAAATTTGGTCAACATATTCTTTAGGGCCAAATTTGACAACACAAATTTTTTAAGATTTTTCTTCTGTACAGTTATCGAGTAATTGATCACTAAAGTTCAAGTGTATAAGCATAGCGTTTCCATATATATAGGTATACATTCCGGGCATAAGAAATCTGCTTTAATGCGTAATTACTCGATAACTAAGCAGAAGAAAATTTTGAAAAAAATTGTGTCTTCGGACTTGATGTTGAAGAACATTATAACCAAATTTGATCAATTTCTTATGATTTTGACGAGTGTAGCCACCCTCCTTAAGGTCGTTCATCCACGAAACGATTTTCTTAAGAAAGTCTTGACACAGAGTTTTAATGGCTAATCGACTGACACGCGTATCAGATTTTAATGGGTTCGTCTTATACGACGCTGAAGTTTCCAACGTTGGAGTCCAACGAAATGAATGAAAATAAAATGATTTATCCATCAGTTTTTTATTTCACGAATCATAATTGTGTAGATTGAAAAAATACAAAGTACAAATTCGACTGGAAATAAATTGGAGAATTACTGGAATTATTGGACAGTTTTTTAGATCATTTCGTTGGACTCCAACGTTGGAAACTTCAGCGTCATTCGTCTTATTGGTTATTGAGATAAACGTGTTTAAATATGAGGAAAAATGCACAGGGTTTTAGGGACTATGGCGTAAAAAATCGTTCATCTTTTCATATGACGAATGAACGTTTCTTACGATATTTATGAAAAAGTACAGAATAGCAATGAAGTATATAACGAAGGTTTGAGAATAAATTCGAGACGATCGTCTTACTAGTAATGAAGATATATTGCGTTAAAGATTGAACGAAATTGGTAATAAGCACTCGCTTGGCTTGGCCCATTCCTATCTTCTGCCTTCTGTCTTTTTATTCATACTTTTATCTTGATCCATTTCCTTTCGTGTTTTCTCTTTGTGCTCTCTAATGCAATTTTCTACGTAAAAACTAGAGTATTTTCGCCAGGGATGAACGAAATTTCGGGTTCAGTCAGTGACGGATCTCCGATTAATTATAATGGCTTGTAATTTCATTCGTCGAAAGATAAGATGAAAAAATGTATTTACAATTTCGAATGAATAACTCTGACATGAATTTAAAATGCTAATTTATCTTTAATTAAGAAGTAAAATTCGGTGCAATTTAGACACCCATAAAATACGATCCTTCGGGCATGATTTACCCTAACACCAACATATTTCCACTCATACGCTCACGACACTTTCATTTGTTGCCATTCGTTCATTGATAAGTCACCCGACTCATAAAATGTGAATTGATTTTTATTAAAAAAAAAATAGCATTTTTCACTTGAATCATTTAGGAAAATGAGTGAAAACGCTCTCAAAAGTATTCCCCCAAATCCCTCATATTTATCGACGCTTTTTGCACTGTGAAAGTTAAAATTTTCGAGTTCAACTTTGTGTGGATGAGATACGCAGGAATTCCGGTGTTTTTCTCTCTCCCCCCTGGTGGCAATACTCCAGAAAGCCTGGAGTAAAATAAAAGTATTTCGATGGCAATAAAAAACGAAAGAATAATCCAGGAGCGTCTGGTCCGGAGCAGAAGAATTCTTTTCTCGGCGTGGCCAAGTTAATTTTACCCTCGGCGAGATTGTCGTCAACGCAGCCGACGAGGGCGTCCTATAGAGTCTGCGAGCTTCGTATAACCTTATGAACAATCGATATGACGATACATAGCTCAAACCGCTGTTCGATTATCGTTCGTTACGATTAATGAAGTGTTGTACAATAGTATAAAAAAATATACCAGAACACCAAAGTCGTGTTAATAATTTCATTGAAAAATCTCTTTTCAGAACGGAGCCATCATCAAATTCGGACGAATGCACACCTTCAGATTCATCGACCCTGCACCAGAAGATCGCATGAGACAACGCCACGACTCCAACAGACAAATGGATTACACGTACGACAGGCAAGTCCGCGTTTTTGGCTACCTTAACAATCTCATTCATCCAACTAACGATCATCGATGTGACTTGTTTATGCTTCGTGCATCTTTACACGTTTGCTTAGATATTGAAAAATAATCTCTTCATTAGATTTAGTTACAAATTCGTTTGTTAGATTAGAATTTTAAATACATTTTTATATACTAATTACGCGATCGATGCACTACTCGTTCAATTGGGCTGTGTCATCATCAATGACTATTCAATTGGCACGATATAATTAGCTTTCGATTCACCAAATGATAAATTTATCAGTAATCATTGTTTAAATCATTTTTTTGTTATTTCTCTTACTACTTTCAACTTCCTACTTTCCTCTCGTATTCGCAACACAGACATTTTTACCATTGGCCCGTTACTGCTGCCTCGATCCAGTACAAAAGTTTTCTGGCCGTGCGACAAATGATTTGGAAATTCTAAATGAGCATTTTTATAAATCTCTGATGCCTTCAATATTTTTTGTTAAAAACGGCTCAATACTTGGGCAAATGTTTGCTTCCAAGCCACCAAAATGGTTGACGCTACCTTAAAAAGTTTGTCTTTTCCTCGAATTTTCTAACAGTCACAAAGAAACCTTTTTCTTGTGTAATAGGATGGAACGCTCTTATGGTAAAAGAATGAGCGTCATTAGTGCTTCAACATTATAGTAAAGTTGATTTTTGTTTCGTTTGTTTTATTTTTACCCTTTCGGATTATCACTTGCGCTTGGTGTGTGTTCGTTTTTGCCACGCACGTTGCTCGAGTATAGACGTTCGCCAGATGCTAATAGTCAGGAGGTCAGCTCGGAAAAGTACAGATCTGGATCAGGCACACCAAACGGTGGCAACAGCTCGAACCCACCGAGCCCGACGAAATCATCAGCCGCGAGTCCTCGCACATCCTCCCATAATGCACAAGCACCCGAGGGCACACACAATTATGAGACGACCTTCGACCTTGATGGCAATGTGGAGACTGCCAGTCTAACGAGCAGTCGGGATGGCAACAGGTAAGCAAACGTTTATCCAGCAGTTTTACGTCGTTCGAACGTTGTTAACGCGAGAGGCTAAATTCTACATTTGAAGGTAAGGTATAGCGAAAATACTGCTCGTCTTTCAATCATTTTTCCTCGTTGCGATTCGCGAGTTTTTCATTCTAACTTGCCTGATTTTTTTTTGTGGCACAATTAACCGAAGGACGAGTGACTCATAGAAAATTTAGAACGAGATTTGATCTTTTCTAGAGCTGTAGTTTTTTTTAGATCGTACCTAAATTTACCTTGAAGATTTTTTTCACTCGTTTTCAACGCTTGCCATCATTTCGATTTTGGTAAAGTCGTCGTGATTATTCTCCGATCGAATAGACTGTCTCGGAGCGAATAAAAAATAGTGATTCGTCAAAAATTGAAGAATTTTGTTCGGAGGCAGGTTCGAGCGAAATGCGATGATCGAGTGATATATTCGTTTTTTATTTGCAGGCTTTCGCAATACGAGCGTCAACAACAGCAACAGCAGCAGCAGCAGCAACAACCGAGGGGAACGGATCCAATATTGCCGGCCGTGCTGGAGTTCCTTGAGGAAACGGAAGAGGCTTTTCTTCACGCTGTTATAACGGACGTTGAGCCATCGGCCCCGCAGTTCAAGCTCTCACCGACTTACACTCTCTATTTGGCGGCGAGATATCGCGCAAGTACGCACTATCGGCCAGAGCTGCAGCCGACCGAGCGTGCACACAGACTGACAGTGATGTTGGCGAAAGTGGCGACGATGATACAGCGAGTGATACAAGAGCGTTACATGGATGCATCCTCTTTGGCGCTCTGGTTGGCTAATGGATCAGAGCTTCTGCATATGCTCAAGAGCGATCGTCACGTTGGAGCTTTTTCGACGAGAGCTCAGGACATATTGGCGGACGCGGTGCACACGGCATTCGCGTCACTCGTACGCTGCATTTCCCTCGAGCTCGCACCAGCGATGTCACAATTTATGGCCGACGCCGACGAGCCCGCCAAAGAGGCTGGTGTTTTGCAAATATTTTCCAACACAATGGCCCTCCTGAGACGATGTCGGGTCAATGCCGCCCTCACCATACAATTGTTCAGTCATCTCTTCCACGCTATAAACTCGACGGCCTTCAACGCTCTCGTCTCAAACGGCAATCTCTGCGTCAGATGGTTCGGTCGCAGGCTAAAAGCTCGCTTGAACGCCCTCGAGACGTGGGCCGAACGACAAGGCCTCGAATTCGCCAGTCAGTGTCATTTAGCCACGATAATGCAGGCCACTCATCTCCTCCAAGCACCCAAGTACAATGCCGAAGAACTCGCCACTCTGAGCTCCACTTGTTTCAAATTGAATTCCCTCCAAGTACGCGCTCTCCTTCAAAAGTATCAACCCGCCGCCGACGAACCAAGACTGCCCGCCGAATTGATCGAAAATGTCGTCAGAGTTGCCGAAAGCGTTGCCGACACCCTCGCCCGGGCCGATGGCCGCGAAATACGCCTCGAGGAAGAAACCACTTTGGCTCTCGCTCTTCTTTTACCCGAGGATGGATACAGCTGCGAAGTTATCAGAGGTGTCCCACCTGGCTTGGCCGAATTCCTCATGCCCCTTCAACGCGATGGTCTGTGTAGAATGGCCCCCCAACCTACCAGCAGCGGCTATTGGACCATATACATGATCGATCATCATAACAACGTACGCAAAATCTCGTTTTTCGATATAACACGATTTTTGGGAAACATTGTTGAAAAGGGAAAATATTTTTTTACGTCAATTTCAACGTTTTTAAAAATAAATTTTCTGCTCGGCATGTAAATTCATCAGTTTTGTAACTTGTCAATTGGGAAAAAAGAAATTGGAAGAGTTTTTGAGGATTGATTCACATTCATCGGAACTCCTCTTTTTCTTATTCGGGTATTTTGGCTTTTGATTTATGAAATTACTTGAAAATGACAAAATCTCTGTTCTCGTAACAGTTACGGAGTCCGAGTGCAATGAGCAATCGATCAGGCGGTTATTCCGGTCACGTTGGACAGAATCACGGCGGACAGCCGGAAATTCAGATCATCAAGTTACACAAGTCGACGAATGGAATGGGACTGAGTATTGTTGCGGCAAAGGTAAAATTCGCTATTGTCTTAATGTTCCATTTATCTCTATCCCTCTTTCTCTTTCACTCGCAACAAGTTCGGTGTTCAGCTCATTAAATAAGACAAAAGACCGAGTTACGTTACATTCATGTGTGGCTTACAGTTGCAGCATTCGCGCTTCTCTCGCGTATGCCGAGAAACGAGTTTTCCTATTTTTACTTTTATTCTCTTGTGCTACCGGCGCTGCTCGTATCTCCTGCAAGACCTTTTTTGCCACTCTAGTCGTTGAACTGGTTTCGCTGCACAGGAGGATTGGAAAATATCGATAAAACTTTGTCGACAGGATGCGAGAGGATTTTATACATTGTTTCGCGTACCGATTGTTCCGATAAATATGAAGTCCACCTAACAATGGAGAAGATTATTTGAAAAGAGCTAACGTAACTGCGCACACAGCCGTGTAATTCTGTCGCGTAATTCAATGAGAAAATTATCGTTGATTCTTAAAAGTATAAATCATAAGTGTCCTAGATGTGCTTTGAGCATATTGCCCACATTGGCATATGAAATGGGTTCTAGCATTTTGTACATTCTCCCATTCTCCCATGGGCTTACCGGCCCATGAAGTCAGGGAAAGAGACAGAACGAGAAAGACGATAGACTGTCACGCTAGAAGGAATACGTTTAAGTACAAACTTCCTTCTTCGTATGTACCTTCTCCTAGCCGTTGTTCGACCTGCGTCTTCACAACTTTTACGGTTATTTCTTTACCGAACCGGAGTCTTTGTGTGTTTCAGGGTGCTGGCCAGGATAGGCTTGGCATTTATATAAAGAGCGTGGTCGCTGGTGGTGCTGCAGACGCGGTGAGTTATTGCACATTATTTTTCGTCGCACTCATTTTTCTTCGAGTTCGTTCAAAGATTTTGCACTAAACGATCGGCTCATCTATTTTGTTCGTTAATGAAAAACTAAATTACCTCACTTTCCCCTGTTTTTTTTGTACATTTATCATTTCCGATTTGCTAAAGTTTCCAACGAAACTTAACGATCATGTCTTACAAAAACATTCTCATTTGCATCATTATTGATTTTCCTTTCTATCGTGGTTACTTTTTTATCCGACTACTATACAATTTCCTCCGGCGACGTCAACCGCGAAGAATTAATCGTTTTTGTTTCCTGCAGGATGGAAGATTAACAGCCGGTGATCAACTGCTCAAAGTAGACGGACAAAGTTTGGTCGGAATAACGCAAGAAAAGTAAGTTCGTGACTCATAAAATCTTGCCTGTGACGTATAAACGACAGCGCGATGATTGATGCGCGGTGAAAAAAAAGCATTTTAATCATAAACTATGAAGACAAAAATTTCATCACTGTTCCATCATTTATTGAATTTGTAGAAATTCATGTTAACGAACATGAGTCTGGAATGAAAATTAAAAAAAAAGTGAAGTGAATTTTCATTCGAATTTAAAATCAGTTCGGAATGTTTAACATTGAAATTCTGTTTCTCATCCGAAGTTGGTTTGTTTCGAACCCACCACTCGTTACAAAGTTTACACTTTTGCTCGAATCTTATTGAAAATTTTCGCGTTAAACATGACTTTTTTCAAACTATTTGCTAGAAGTTTTCGTTCATTTACATCCAAATATATTCACAATGAATAAAGAATTTCTCTGATTTATTTGTAATTTTGTGAGCAGACAATGATAAGGCTCGTTTTACTCCGAACTGAAGATTATTGAGTAACTCAGTGTTTCAGCATAATTCTCTTCTGAAACTGTAATTCCATGAAAAATGAATTACAGAGCTGCCGAGTATTTGGTGCGAACAGGCCCGATCGTGACGCTAGAAGTCGCTAAACAGGGTGCCATATATCATGGATTAGCCACGTTGCTGTCACAGCCATCTCCCGTTATGACCAGAGGTACGCGAATAAGAAAGATGGACTTACTAAAGAATGTGCTCACCAAAAGTAAAATCAAATTCGTCGATTTTTACAGTATTTTTATATACCCTCCCAAGTTGTTTGAAATTAGGATAAGTCGTTGCTTAAAACTTTTGCTTTGTCTGTCTCATCTGAAAATCATTGAACACGAGGTGGGCAACGGAGCGATTGAATAATAGTTGAGATTAAAAAATACTTCCTGAGGGATTTCGAAAACTTGTGATACGCTCTCTTTTTTTCAGTAAGGCAAAAATATATTCAAACGACAATATCGTTCATTCGTTTGGTTTGATTGTGCGTTTTTGTTTCTTCGAATGGTGCCCATCTTCAAACATGATCTTATGGTTGACTGTGCTTATTTATTTGTAACTGGTCTATCTAATTGTCATCCTCATTGAGCCAACTCACTCGTCTCACTAAATTAAAACAACAGCAATTAATATCATCCCCTTCGTCACTCTCTCTCTCTCTCTCTTTTCTTGGCGAAGCTTCAGATTAATGCTTTACTAACCCCGTTTCTTTGCCACAAGCAGCAGCGCACAAGGCCCGACCAAAGTCGGAACAGTTAGAGCCTCCGCGACATATGGAAATGCCGCCGCAGCCGTCAACCTCGCACTCGATGGGAAATCTATTGACGATGCCGCGACAACAAAATCACGTTTATCAAGAGCGTCTCGTCGATTGGAACGTAGATCGCGTGCCAATACCAGGTGCGACAGTAACACAAGTTGAAAAAGCGAAGACGCAATATTTTAATAATTACGAATTTGCTAATAATGCGTATCAGAGTCAGAGCATAGGTCATCATCATCATCACCATCAGGACGCGAATTCAACCGGACAAATGAAATTATTGTCGTCGCGTCCCCCAATTCTTAATAATACTTACTTAACGATGTATCCGATCGACGAGTCACCTCGCGACGAGGATTATACGAGATCCTGCAACCATCGGACCAATAACAAAAGGCCAATTCCTATTATACAAGAGCCTAATCAGATGTTCCTAACTATTCCGAGCCAAATCGAGCGTTATCCTCCTTATCCCGTGAGAAATAATGAGCAACATTGTCAGATGCTTGATGAAACGACGTGCGATCCGCAGTTCGGTTATTACAGCAAGGATAAGACTGAATTAACGTTCCCGGCGTTAAATCGTTCCCGAGACAGCTTAAATTCGTACGAATGTGCTGACACCACGAGAGACACGTTCTCCTTTGAGAGCGAACCGTCGATACCGTTCATCGACCAGCTCGATGAAAGTTATCAAGTCTCCAGTAGATCCGAAGAGAATATACTGTCGTCCAGTTGGTCAGCTGACAACCGAAATTCAGCGAGAAAATTCGCATACGAATCCAACAGAGATTCCAACAATTTGCATATCAACCTCATGAAGTGTCATCACGCGAGTCGCGGTTGCCCACAGTTGACGAATCCTCGTCCCAGCAGTGCTCTTCAACAACGCACAAGAGAAATCGACGAAAGAACGATAAGAACAAACAGCCTGGACCGAAACATTGGTGAAATAAGATTAACGACCGCGCGCTCGTCCCTCGGTGATATCGATGTTTCAGCAACGAGTGGAAATGTCATAGTGACTCACTGTTGTTGCCACGGTCACCTGACTCATTGTCAGGCTCACGAAACTATTGAGGTTGAAACTGACAGGAAAAATTCGCCTACCACAGAGACAAACGTTACCGAGCCGGAGGACGATAGCAACGAGAGTTCTGAGAGTGTTGACAGTCGCATCGAGCCATCCAGCGAAGAAAAAGAAGAATTAAATTCTACAAAGATGCGAGATATTATGCCAGAATTGAACTTGGATTTGAGCGGTTTGAATAGCGACGTATCCAGCGACGATTCAAACGTTCGAGAAAAATGCTGGCGCTCCCCGGACGAAGTGAGACTGGGATGCGGCAGGGTGGCAGCATTGGCCAAACATTTTTCCAAACTCGGTGAAGCTGGTCTGATCAAATTCAAGTCTATTAAACTGAGCGCTTCGAGACAATTCGTCTCCGAGCCTGACATCGCCTCACCAAGGAGTCCCGAAATCTCGGGACACAAGAGATCGAACAGAAAAGAGTACAAATCCGAGGGTGATCTCTCGAAAGCGGACAAAAGCATTGCCACCACGCCCGAGAAAGAGTGGAGCATGATTTTACTCGATATTCAAACAAAAAACGAGCTGGACATGAGAGTTCTCTATGAGAAAACCGATGGACTCGATGAGAGTAAAGTCCAGTGTGAGGAAGGTGTCGACGACGCGCCAGGCGAATTGAAAAAAAGTAGCTCAAAGCTCTCCCTCGCCGAGCAGCAAGAAATAATACAACAGTTGAAGGAATTTGCAAACTTGGACAATGCCGACGCCCCTTTGTTCATCCCGGAACACGAAGAGCCGATATCGGAGGTTGTTCATTATTCAAAAGCTTCGAGCTCCGCTAAAGAAACAATGACAGAGTCCATCGAAAGCTTGAACGATCAACATGGCGATGCGACTCGAGCGCCGAGGTGTAGCAAAATTGTTGGTAAAATGACTCTCGAACATTTTCGGAAGCATTCTTTGCCGACGATTTTGAGTACTTTCGATGTAACGCCGAGTCTTGAATGTTGCAGTAAAAAAGTCAATAAGTTGGAAAAATATTGGTCATTGAAGGATTTGATGGCAAACGATGAGGATGCACGGACCGAGACTCCAAACGACACCGAGCAATCACCGAAATACTTTATTTTTCCAACGAGCTCGAGAGTCGTTTCCGCACCGGAAATAACGAACGAAACGATAAATATATTTCACACGCGATCGTTAAATTCTAGTGGTAATTTAACGATACGCAGTACCATCTCAATTAGCGACGAGCATCTCGAGAAGCCAGTGTCGAGCGCACCGGCCGAGAATTCAAACGATTCAAAAAAGTTGGAGCGAGCATCGAGTCCGATTATTTTTCGAGACTCATCCGCGCAAGGTTTGAAGAAAGAACCTCCCAAAACTAAATTTCCCGGTAGTTTTATCAGAACGAGAAAACTCTCGAAGAGCCAGGACGCTCTGGGGGAGAAAAAAACTAGTGTAAGTTTAACAGAATTCACAGGAAAGCCCGTGGCACGATCTTTGGAAAAAATTTCTCTTCCCAAAAGTGACACAATTATCTCCAATATGAATAAACTGCACGAATGTGAAAATTCAATGAGCCGCAACGATTGCCCGCTGACAGCTGGCACGAGTGGTGCTTGTCGTATGAGAGAACGTTCGTCCAAGCAAAACTCTAATTATTACAACACAATACCGATCAAGAGCAGTGCTAAGATGGGAAAACCTGTGAGAAAAAAATCTTTAATCGTAAGAAAAAGATCAAAGAGCGACATGGACGTGTCCGAGAGAAAACCAACACCCAGATTCGAGCGGGGAGATTGGATATTTCGCGATTTTCCACCGTTGGAAATCGATGCGGAATCTCGTAAGCTGGCACGATTATGTATAGACGTGTCTGCACTCTGCCTGGTTCTGTTATAGATTTCGTCAAAAAAACAAAAAAAATCACCATTTTTTTGTTTTACGGATAAAAGCCCGTCCGTCGATTTTTAGGTTTCGTCGATTATTATCTTTTCGTACACGTACTCTACCACCCATTTATTTGCCCTCATCAACAACACCGCCAGTGGTCTTTTGGGTTTCACTTTCAAAACATAAATATTTTTTAAACCATTGTCCCGTCTCTGCATAACATTAAAACTATTGTTGCTTTATCATCGATGCATGCTTACCGAATTAGACGATTACAGAACAATGACGATCACTTTTAGGGTGAAAAAATTTTCAGTGAGGCTCTCATCCCCGGCCTCAATTTTCAGTGGAATATTATAATCCGCTCCATTTAGATCTGGCCAGCGTTTGCCAGCTTACCGAGCTCTCGAAAAAATTATTTCACTCAAAAGTTCGAATTGCTCAATCACAACGTGTTTTCAGTTACGAATTTTATCGTCAGTTATAGTTTTCAAGATTTTAATCGTCACTTCGTTTTAACACCGATACTAGATCAATAGTTGAATTAATATTATTAAAAAACGAATAATATTTGCACGTTTTTACATATAAATAGTGTTACGCAGCTTGTCGGCATGACCGAGCATTAACCCATTGCATTTTTTTTTCGTGCATCTTGTGCTATCGCAGGACCTCGTCGCATGAGCGAACGCGATCTACCATCACGGCTCGGCCACGAACCGACTCCCCAGCAAATTCATAGCAGCAAGTCTGTCCCGGCCCTGCATAGTAAGTAACTCACTATCACGCATCACTTGTCCTTCCGCATCATCACTTTTACTCTAATGACATTGCAGTTGTACGTTTGTCGACGACACTTTTAGACAAGGAACATTTTTCTTTGTGTAAATGTATCGTTGACCAATTGATCGTGGGACAAACGCTTGGAGCTTCGTACACAGCCAATCTTGAAATTATTACCAACTTTCATGCTTCACGACTTTTTATAATAATTCACAATATTTCAATTCCATCATCGATCTTATCAATTCTCGCCCACTCCCGCAACGTTGTGGATTTTTTTATGCCACTGTGTCCAACCACATCATTGAACGAATGCTAATTTTGTATTGTGAAATATTTTCAGATGTAGGGACAGAGGGAAAGCAGCAGCACGAAGTATTCAATCCCGGATACAGCCGTGCCTCGTCGAGTAACAGTGTCACTCCACCCGTCCAACCACCCCCAATGCCAGCTATGAACGGTGCAACTTCCCTACGCTCTCGGTAAACATCAAACCATCGATAACTTTAAGTTATGATTAAAAAGTAGCTATTAAGGAAGATCATGTGGTACTTGTGATTCAGAAAAGCAACTCTTAATTTCAACTCTTAAAGTTGGAATTTTCAATTTGGTGAACACGCTTCACGTGCTTTCCAATTTTTTGAACACTTACACGAATAAGGTACAAAATTCCGATGCTTGTGGTAACGAATGACAAGCGAATCGAGACATTTTTCACTGGATTCTCGTTCTTGCTATTGAAAAAAAGAGTTTATTTCGGTTGAAATTGGGAAAATATATTTAAAATTTTTCATTTGTAATGTGAAATAATTGACGAGTATATCCAATGAGGTGCTTCATTTTAAGAAAAAAACTAATCAATCATATCTCGTCGGGAGCTGAAGCAAACACTTCTGGACAAGCTGTTTTCAAGTTTAATTTTCGTATGCATCGTTTAACATCAACTTGTATGTCACGTTCATTGTTCTCGGCTATTTCTATATGGTCATTTATATTTAACTGGATGCACACAGACTAAGGGCGGGTTAACTGTCACATAGCGCCGCGACGCGCATGGCGCAGCCCCCACGTCACGTTTGACGTGCAGGCATACCGGTAGGTTGTTAAATAAGTGGAGTAGGTGCTTAGCGAGAACCGAGCTTCTACATTCGTGATGACTATATCGTTTTTGTCAGCAGGTCGTATTTGCGGAATACTATAGCAGATACGTCCCCATTCGACTGGATCGTAAATCGAAATAGGAACGAACTAATTACGAAAGAATTTCTGTTATAAATTCATAAATTGACTTTGCTTACGTTGAGGGTTGTCATATTTGTGTAGATTCATGGAATGAAGTGACGACACCAATCGAATGTTAAAAATAAATAACACGTTACCTTGGTCAAGTTTTATTAGACTTTGGACGAGTCTCCCCGCCAGACGAGTCGTTCAGACCTAACTAAAAACGGCTCAATCATTGAGGGGGTTTGAGAAATCGTCGATTGCGAAATAATCCGATTGTGTCTCAATCGGATTATTTCGCATTTCTTAATTGGCCTCGTATATAATAATTCTATCGATAAATAATGGAATGACCATGAAATTGTTTCATTTTCAATTGCAGATCGAGCCATAACTTGCACGATCCTATGAGAGTAGGCACACTACCACCGAGCGGGCTGGTCAGTCGACAACAATCGTCGCCCAATCTTACGCCAAGTCAGATGCATCCTAATATGCCAACTAATATGCAGAGCAACGAAGCTGAGAGGTTTTACCAAAATTTGAGCGTTTACAGAAATCAAGATCCGACGATGAAACAACAACCAAGTCCACCGAATCCTGGTGACGATAGGTAAACATTATTCTAATCGTAAATTTTAGACTGACTGAATCATCCTCGATGAAAGTATTGCTAAAATTGTGTTTTAATTTTCAACGAAATATTTACAGGAGTCCGTTGCACACGCAAAAAAGTTTGCGGGGATCGCAGAACTCGCTGAATCGGCCAACCCCGGAGCTCAATCAGGCGCGTGATCGACCAATCTCAGCTTACATTCCGCAGGCTCAACAGCCAACAGGATATCCGAGCAATCAGATGCAGCATCAAGGCCCACCGCCGAGATCTCAATCGTCGCGCGATATAATACGCCAAGAGGCGAAGCTGCAAGAAATGCAAGAAGAAGTTAGGCGTCGTGAGCTCAGAGGAAGCGGACCGTCGGCTCTGAATCAATACAGACCGAATAACTATAGCGCGAGAGCGATAACAGCGGCGCAGACAGCGAACGCGATGAGACCATCGAGGCCGATTGGTTCGACGCCAAATTTGGGTCCAAATTCACCAACCTACTCGACACGACCAATGGGACCTAATTACGGTTACGCCGAGCAGTATCAGCAGTACGGTCAATTCGGCAACAAACATTCGCAAGCTACGAATCATTATGGTCTAATACCAAAAAGTAAGAACGAGCCGGTACGAGCTCATCCAATGGAAAACGCAAGATCTCCTGGCGATTACGATCCGAACCGCCAAGTGATGGAGCATAATCGTCAATTCGGTAGTGGATCGTTGAACGGTCCTCAGTATTCAAACGGACCCGGTGACGTCAGGAACGGTCAACAGCCAAACGAGAATCTCCACGGTCGAACTCAAAACGGCGATGGAAGTTTGATGATGAATGCCGATAGTATAGCCCCCTCAAGGCCCATGTTGTCAGAGGATGCCTACAGGGAGAGTCCGCCCCCGCCGCCGCTGAACACTTCAACGCATCCGTTGTACAGTAAACCCACCGCGGATTCTACGCGATACACGGCTAGCATGCAAGACCCGCCTCGTGGTGGTTACTATCCGGCGCAAGGAGCTACGCAACAACAGCAGCAACAGCAGCAAACACAAGCCCGTCAGTATCAATATAGCGCAACGAATCCTTGGCAACGCGAGGAAAGAGAAAAAGAACAAGCGCGACGTAGAGAAGCAGCGAGACTGTGGAGAGATCAACAAATCGCAGAGCTGAGTTCTTTACCGCAAAGAACTTCTCAACAGGAGGAACAGCTTCGAGCCCTTCAATTGGAACGTGATTTCCAGAAGAGGGCGGAAGAAGCGGCCAATCAACAGGATGACGATGACGAAAGTAACGATCTAGATAACGAGAGTGCTCAAAGGGTTCAAGGATTGCTTAGGATGGCTGCTAATCAGGATAGAAACAATCAACTCAATCAACAACAACAACAACAACATACGTTGATGAGGACGAACGCGAATAATCAATCGATACGAGGCACTCTGTCGCCCCAACCGGTCGGCAGTCAACTGCAGTCGACCAGTATCCCGTTGCATACTGCAACTAGTCAGCAAGGATCGGCCCACGGATCGGGAAATTCATACACCGGACAAAATGACGGAACGAATTTGCACAATCAGCAAACTTCCAATCAAAATACATCGGGTCAGCAACCACCGATGTCACCGACTTATGGATCGACGATGGGACAACAATTTATCAATAACGCCAAAGGCAGCACTACTTCGTCACAGCAGATGAACGAGGAACGTGAGAGACAACGGAGAATAGACGAACTGAAAAAAATACAAGCCGAGTTCGATGAGAGTCAGCGAAAACGCGAGGATGAAATTAGGCAACAACAACAACAGCTTCAGTTACATCAACAGCAGATGCAACAATTGTACGCCCAACAACAGCAACATCAACAGCAACAACAGATGCAATCGAACTTGAAGAGCCAGCAACAATTGCATCCGGGAATGTTGAGACTCGATAATCTTGTTATCAACGGCCCGAGCTCACCACCCTGTAAGTTCAAATTTAATACTTTTAATTCGTAATCTACCCATGAAAATGAAATATTTCAAGTTATTTATTGAGCTCCATTGAGAGTATTACTCATCATCGAATATTCAGACATATTGAACTCGAATACAAAAACTAGTTTTCTTAACCCGCAATTTTTTAGCACTAGCAACGAACTATTTACCATTTTTTTATGTGTAGCCTCACAAAACGGCAGCAACGATGCTCCACCTCCACCCGAGCGTGGTTCGAGTTACGCTGTAATGTCACAACAAAGTGCCCTACGATCGAACACCTCGACGACCTCGAACGTACCTCTCGGTTCACATCCGACTGCTACGATAAAGAGAGTCTCGTTCCACGATCCAAACGCGAATATCGAACCACCGCGCAACGTTTCATCAGTCACTTCGAGCACCCCTTCCTCCATTACCATGGACACGATAAGAGAGGACCCAAACGTAAGTTATTTTCATTCGTGACAAATAAACAACGAATTCAGTAACGATCGAATGAAGCAAAAAATAGTTTTAAAAAACTTTTGCGAACACGAAACGTTTAATAAATATTGTAATATTCTCTTGAAACGCAACCGTGGGCAGGTACCCAAATAAGGTATACGAAACAACATTATTACGTTCTGAACGTAATATTTTATACTGGTCAATGTCCATCATTGCATGAACCGGCGATTTGAATAACAGAATCATCTTCATCGTGCGATGCGTAATCATCATCGAACATCGTCATCTACTCATTCGAATAAAATTCAGCGTGGAAATTTTCACTGTTTCTACTGTGTGTGACCTTCTTGTGTTTCGTTTTTCTTTTTTAAATTAATCTTCGTGATAGCATCGACGTCATCGTCATCGTTGTCGTTTTTTGTACAATATTCAAGTTTTTGCATCGTTCAAATGAAACCAACTTATGTTTGTTCGTTCCAAGTTTCATCCGTATAGCAGATTGAATCTGTAAAATACAGTCAATCGGCTTTATCGACAACTGTATGAACTCGGGAGAAGACAGTAGCGCAGAATTTTCGTTCCATTTCGACGATGCAAGCAATGCCAATATCATTGTTTTGTAAATAAAATATTCTATTTCTACGTATAGGCAGATACGATTGATTTTTGAGTTTTATCCTGACGTGATAGTGATTTTTGTGTCTTTATACATTTTTTCGACCCAATAAGTTACTCTGTTCATCGTAATAGCTCAGAATTTAATTCATTTGGATATTTGTCCTCAGAATTTTATAAATGACGCGGAAAATCTCCTCGCATCCCCTAATACCCCAGAAGGACCAGGTGGACAATTCCAGGGAGCAACGCCCGGTGTCATTGGAGCTCAAGAGGTTTATAAGTAAGTACATTTCAGTTCATATTCACCAAAACAATCCAACCAAATCTTTTCGTAGCAGTCAAACATTTTACCCTATTAAAATTGACAGATTCAGCGCAATCATCTAAATCAGAATTTCAGTCTGCGCATGCAGGAGATAAAACTATTTTATTACTAAAAATGAGAGATTTGAGAAATCTTAAGAATGAAATATCCTAGGTGGGGGAGTATAAAATTGAACACCGAGGTGCGAAATGAATTGACTCCTCGTATAAAATTAAGTTTGCAAAATAGATTCTATTTCGTTTGATTAAAATAACACGATAACATATGACAAAAGAATACGAGTATGAAAAATCAAGAGTAAAACCTTTCATTTCGTTCCCACAGAGATCCAAGACAAAAACGCCTTGCCGAGAAGCAGAAACAACAGCAAAATTCCCAATTAGGAGAAGTACCGGAGAAGTTAAGTTTCAAGGAGAAAATGAAGATGTTTGCAATGGAAACTGGAGAAGATGGTACCCCACGGGACAAAGTGAAGATTTCGCGTGCCCAACGCGATATCGATAATATTGGAAGTCCTTTGAGTCCAAATAACAACAATCGAAGCTAAATGAAAGAAATGGATAGACCAATAATAATAAATGATGATCGTTGATAAAAAACTGTAGGAAATCTGTTTCTCCGAGCTCAATGCAACCGAACAATTATTAGTTTTAAAGCTCCCGCGGAAATGAAACTCTACCGAAAGTTCTTTTTACGAAGCAAAAAGCCGTGCAAACAATTCCTCGATTTGAGAGGGATTAACGACAAATCTTTCACAAACATTGTATATATTCGAAGCAGGACAAAACTATCAGCCGCCTACCACTGTTGTTTTATATTTAAGTTTATATCTATACATACAAATGTCTTAAAAACATTATACAACAAAAACGATCATGATTCACCAATTAACCGCACAACGATGTGCGTTGATATAATCTTTTTTCGCTCCAGAGCTACTGTATTATATAAAATTAGATCTCTGTATACAAAATTGTATTTTTAAGCTAAAAATTAGCTATACGAATGACGGTCGAATGTTACGTTTGTACAGCATATTTCTGCAAGCATAAGCGGGGGAGTTTTCAGAATCGTGAATGCCTAAAAGATTCTCTTGCACTTGCGTGAAGTGAAATAGATAATTTTTTTCCTATTTTTCAAGAGTTATGTTAGCCTTTTCATATTTTTTTTTCACTTCACGAGGCAACTCCCTTGTAAGAAGGGGAAAATCATTGGAATCGGACGTTATGCAAGCCTACTCAAACATGTTATTTTTTGTTTCTATCATTTTACGATTTTTCCAAGATGCTTTACATACCGAACGGTAAAGCGATAATCAAATTATTTAAGAAGTAATAGTAGTATACCCTATAAGTACACTGTATTCACTCGAATAATGTTAATCGAAGATGAAATGGAGTGAGAAAAAGAAGGCAGGAAGAGCGGTACACGAAGTTGTTGGAGTACAATGTTATGAAACGTATTCACAGAAGAAATAGTAGAGTAGATAAGATAATTGACGAGGGATCACGATGGGCAGTGCTCCAAAGAGTTTTGTGCCCGATGCTAAGAATAAAGCATAGCAATATTAGTGGGTATTAAGAGATTAAGAGAAAAAAAAAGATTTTAAAAAGACTCTATGAATGACGATTAAACGTGCGAACTCAGATGCGTTGCGGTACGTGGCAATAATATTCTTCGTTGTTTTAAATTTTCCACTATCAAGAATACAACATGAATATATAACATCTAACGAGCTCAAAATTACAACAAATTGACTCACCCCATTATTTAATAGATTCTCTCAAGAGTTTATTATTGCATGACGAAAATATTCAAAGTGGCATTTATTAAACGATCCACTATTTTCTTATCTTCAAGCATTCGTATTTCATCTTGATACAAGTTTTTGGATCTGCCTGATTGTACAGTTCAAATGCCACACTTAACGAATCTTAGTTTATTCACAGTTTTCGTGAAAACAAATCTGTAGATATGTCCTCAATATTATATGTGATATAAAGAGTAGGGGCTTTGTTTATGAGTGCAAGGACTCATGTAGATTAGATCAAATCTAGATGTGCGTCCAAACGAAGTAAAAAAGGAGAAGAAAAAAAAACGAAGAAAGAAATTATTAGGTCAAATTTGTTGACATATATAAATAACAGTATAGGAGAACAGTATTTCTGGCCTATTCAATTGCCTATGAGATGATAGCATGAAAAAGGAAAAAAAAAGGAAAAAAAAAATATCAAATATTGTTTGAGCATCTTTGATTTTTATGGTTATGCGCACTATCATTTACGAAAGTATTTCTCTATTTATTTTTTATTACTTTTTGTTTGTTTCATTGAAGAAAAATCCGATAGTGATATATCGAGCAGCTCGTTAATAAATGTTAATTATACAAAACGAATAATAATTAAAAAAAAAAAAACAACTAGAAAAATACAAAAAAAACGTGTATACAACCGACTATGATTCGCGATTTTGATCTACTACTATAAATTTCATCGCGAATTTGTTCTGGCTCGGTGTAGGCCTTATAGTGCAGCATAGGCAGCCATATTATAGTCAAGACAAGATATAGTTCAATTTTTTTCATATTTCTCGATACGTAGATAACAATAATAAAGTAGATTGCTTATCGATCGCGTTAGAATGACCATTGTTTTTACTAATAATTAAAAATTGTGTATCTACGAAAAAAAAGAAAAATTCGTTCGAACGAGATCGACATATATATTATATATATATATATATATATATATCTAGATATATCAATATATTAGCAAATGATGAAGTAAAAATTACACATACACCCACATTCTCGTAAAACGATGCATATGAGTACATGTGTGCGTATGTGTATGAAATTCCTTGTTGTGTATAGCGCGCGTATTGCACTATATTTTGTATTACTGTTTTAATTATCCTTCAGCAACCGAGTCGATTTTTGGCCGTTCTTCTCTTTTCCACCATATTTTTATTTTTTATTTTTAAATCGCGAAGATGCGAAAATTACGATCATCGACTTTATCATTATTAATGCATTCTACTTACATTATTAATTGTACTTTTAGAGAACACACTATATTTTTTAATTATTGTATTATGTCATTATACAATTGAGATATGATATAGACGAGAAATAAATATACCATATACTAAATATTTGAAAGACGATCATTTTCGAAACTTAGCATTTGACGCCATTTCATTTCATTTTGCCCATTTTATTTGCAGGGGCTTGGTCTGTCATATTATTACACTTGAGAATGAGTTTCTCCTCTCACTACATTTGAGCTATAAAACGAGGCGAAATCTATGAAATGTTTCGGAGTAAGGCACCGTAGCACGTAGCAAACACGACAGCCCCGTACGTTTGATCGATGGGAGGACAGCTCAACGTCTTTTCAATTAATGAGTGGGCGAGAACGATGCAAACAGATTTTTCGATTTTTGGGTGGAGCAACTGCAAGAGTCTCATTTATAATTGAACACTCTTTCGACAATTTTACTACATTTTATAATGACCATAGACATCCCAACATATATTAATTTGTGTTTTTTTTATATTTATGTTATGATATGATAAACACATTTATGTTACGACCAGTCGCTTCCAGAGAGTCTTTACAGGAGCGATAGTGTTTTTCAGCCGTTTTTGACAACTTTAGAAAAATTTATTTCTCTAATAATTAAATAATTGCAGTAGCTCAGAGAATTTACACTTGACTTCCACGTTCACATTTCGATTCTGTGAAGTCCATAAATCTGTCATCAGCCTGTCGTTAAAGTGACACTGACGCAAACGTATGCAAAGGCGTGTGCCTACTGTTACCCCGGAACTATTCACCTCCGCGATCATCGGAGGATTCAAAATTCTACAAGGTTGTAGATGGGGAACCTTTATGTTGAGTTAAAAACTTAAGAAAATACCAACGTTCCTCTCATCTACTATACGCAGTCATTGTACTTTTGATCACTGTTTTTTTAACACGACCGTCATATGTCAAGTTTTTTTTTTCAAAAATTTTCCCAAAACTTTCCCGGTAATCGAGATTTTGTTTAATGGAAAATTATAAGAGTATTCCAGGGCTATCGAACGGTGCATGGATTTTGAAATGCTTCCGATAAGGAACGCATGTGAAATTGTGAAATCTTCGATCTCATTTCAAAACCAAAACCGTCAATTCATTCGAAATGCAGCAACCGGTTTTGAATTATTTGAAATACTGGTGAAATTGAAAGTTTCATTGGTCGAGCTAATTGTTGAAATGATAATGAATTAATTTTGATGGAAGGCATCGAATATATTGGAAAAATATGAATTATCGGATGTATCTTTTGTGACTGAACACCTTCAGAGTTCGATCGAAATGTTGACATTCGATAGAGACATTCAAGACAGTAGAAAGTCTACGAGGTTGAGGTCTTGGTCAATTTTGACAGTTTTCTCTTAGCAACGTTTCCTACACGAGAATAATAATAAAAATTCATAATTATTGACATGAAAATTCATGGAGTTATGAGGAAAGAAAGGATTAGCGGGAAATTCGTGAGTTGAGAAATTGTATATTCTCGATGAGATGCTCGTGGGGAGATTCCGGATTTTAGGATGTGGACTTCAAAGATGCTTTTTAAGGTGAGCTCGTTGCACTTCGCATTGGTCGAACTATAAAGGTCAAAGTTACCTAAGTTAACCACAAACTTTTGACGGACCTCGGTAAATTAAAAACCGGGATGAAAAAAAAGTTGTCACAGGTTGTTTTCGACGGAGAAATGCGGTGGATGGGCTAAAGATACGAAAAGTACATGTAGCGCTGGTGTACCTACGTCATCATGCAACACGAGAGTTGCCAAATTGGAAACTTGTCAACTGGATCCCTGCATGCTGGATCCATGCAAAATCGAACCTGCTGTTGTCATAATAGGAGCGGGAATGGCCGGCTTGTCAGCAGCACATCGCTTGGTACAATGCGGTCTACAAAATTTCACAATACTCGAAGCCACCGACAGGTATTATTTTTCCAATTATTTCATTACCGATTACATAAATTTGCATTTTACATTTTTTTTATTTACAAATTACAATTTATACATTTACAAAAAAACGCAAAAAAAAAGAAATTACACAGATTTACATACAAAAGAACAAATTGCATGAAATTGCATAAAACCAAATTACATAAATGACGATCAAACGACCCAGGCTATAAATGATCTTTCAATTATTTCATTCGTACAAAATAATGCAACAATTTATCCCTTTAATTAATATTTATTAGTGAGCTTCAATTCGATCAAACGAGTTTGCTCCAAATTTGTTTTATCAATTTTTTACGAAGTCATGAAAAATCGTTCATGCTTATTCGATTATGAGGGAGTGATGAAACACAGTTGAGTTAGTTTTTGAAATAGAGCGTTGGAAAATTCACTTGTCACTGGTCGTTGGAACAACTAAAAAATGGTTGAAGAAAAAATTAATCAAATCGATTCATAAATTGCTTAATTGTGGGTACAAGAAAAGAATCGCTATCTTGCAAAATATTGGGCACATTGCAAGTCGGAGTGTCGAAGACTAAAATGCACAAGTTCTAATTTACCTATAAAATTATTTGTTTGCATTCATTATTACATTGCATTCAATTATTATTTGCATGCATCAAGGAATTATTGTCAGAAAATGAACGATCAAAGTTATGTACCAAATACAAAATAATCGACATCGCGTACAAAAAACTCGAAAAGTTTTCGAGCATGTAGCAAAATTTTACCATTTACTTCGAATCTACACTGCGTATTTTCTCTGACAAGTACCCGAGGCACCGCCCGAATTTTCAATCGGTCTCCTGCATCATTTTTATCGAGTTGAATCTCAAAAAAAAATCAACATTTTAAGATGCGCACGGTCAATGGTGAACGACTGTTTTACGAATAAGTCGAGAAAACACACAAACAAAATGAGAAAAAATGTTAAAGAAAACTTATTTACAAACTGCTTAATCGCTTAGTCCTACTGAAATTTTATTCTTCAAACAGTACAAAATTTGTTGATTAATTACCCACTAAAAAAAGCAGTGAAACGTCCTTTTATCGACCCACTTTTTTATTTCGTTTTTCCACTAAATATTACCATGCAAATCCCGTGAATTGCGAATTGAAAACGATGAAATTACACCGAAAATCGTCAAACTGCTATTTCGAAGCGTGATATATCCCGAAAAAGATATTTTCAGGCACTCGAACCTGCATCTTCCAATAGAAACGACAGAATTCGATAATTCAAAAAAACGCGAAGAGTTATGAAAAAAAATGATTTTTAGACCAGGCGGCAGAATCCACTCTTGCTGGCTCGGTGACGTTGTCGCGGAAATGGGAGCCACTTGGATCGAGGGTGGCTGCGTCGCCAACCCAGTATTTACGTTAGCGGCCCAGGAAGGTCTGTTGAAAGGCCCTCTGGTCAGGCGTGAGCCGGGCAAAGGACTTTTTTGCACGAGCGATGGACGAGCGATCGATCTTCCGGTCAGCATCACCGCTTACCACACATTTCGTCAGATCGAGCAACAGGCGGCGAGTCTTTTCACCCTGGGCTGTGGAAGGGCTCACGGTTCCCTACTCAATTTTATCGGTGTCAGAATTCAACAGGAACTGCACAATTTTCCTGAAGATCAAAGGTCCGAAGCAATTTTCAATCTATCGATAACCTTCAACTCAACCATTTTCGATCGACATTTCTTTTTATCACCAAATTTTTGTATGGAAAGTCTGGGAATTATTTTTGTAATACTTGACGACAAGGTGCCGCGACGTCTCTAGATTACGTTGATTCTCGTGAATCGATGAGTTCGCAAGGGTCGTAAATGTGCATCATCTCGCCCGAGGTCGATGTGCCCCGTGTGACAGTATTGACAATTATTTTTATTTGCAAAATGCACGGAGAAAATCCTCTGGAAGCACTTGAAAAATGGCAAGATCTTCCATTTTTCCAGATCTTTGTACGGGGTTCTTCTTCTTTCTGTTTCAAGTAAGAAACGTCAGAGCTACGATAAGTATCGCTAAAGCACTTCCGCCAACGTGCTTCCATGGTGTTAAGGTCCGCATGGCAAATATTTGACCCTTAAAATTGAGAAGTCCTTTCCAAGACTCTATTCCCATACCACGTGTTTGAAAATAAATTATAGTAGCAAGAAGATCACGAAATAAAAACTCTGCGATAGTGCACTGAAAGAGGATCTGTAAATTGAAAAAAAATTGAATTGTTTAAACCAGAAAATCGTTTGCACGAACTACCTTGATAAAACTCTGTAGTAACATTAACCAAATCGGTTTTATTAGATCAACTATTACGTGTTCAAGTTTAACTAAATTTCATCAATTTCAACACATTTTCGTCGATCACATTTGGTCAGTCAAATTTACCAATCCTTTTTTCAGTCCGTTGCTAGGTCTTCAAGTTTGAATAATATTCGAGTTCACAAGTTAAATCGACGATTAAAGAATTTCGAAATTCATTATCACTGTAACTGATATTTTTGACATAGTTTTTTAAGGTGTTCTTACGCGTCCACTGATTTCATAATTTTCTATTTCGAACGATCAACGAATAGGTACGATGCGGCCCGAGTTATGTACGGATTGAGCAACTGTGTTCGTTGCCGATGCGGGGAGGATCTCTCGATGGTTTCGGCCGACCAATTCGGCAGCTACATCGAAATCCCGGGAGGCAATGTTCGCGTGCCGCTCGGTTACGTCGGTGTTTTGGCTCCGCTGCTCCGTGATCTTCCGAATTGTTCTTTGCGCTATTGTAAACCCGTGAGTTGCGTCAGATGGGGTGCTGTGAGCGATTCTTGTCCAAGGGCCGTTGTAAAGTGTTGCGACGGGGAAGAATTCTCCGCCGATTATGTGATCGTCAGTGTCCCACTCGGCGTACTCAAGCACCAGCACGACAAGCTCTTTTGTCCTGCTTTACCAGCCGAAAAAACTGAAGCGATTTGCAAACTCGGTTACGGATTCGTGAACAAAATCTTTCTCGAGTACGCGAGGCCCTTCTGGGTCTGGAGAGAAGGCGACATCCGGTTCGCTTGGTCACCCGACGAGTTGTCCGATCGCAATGATTGGCTCAAAGGTGCTCCACTTTGATCAAGCTTTTTTACACTCAATTAAGTCCCTTTATGCAAAAGCTTTTCTTTCGATTTCCAATCACAGTTATCGCTTTCGTCTTCAATTTTAACTCCTTTGAAAGTTGAGAATTCACTCGTTTTTTTCTACGTTTGAAAAAAGGAATTTCTTGCATCGAAGAGTTGCCGGGTTCCCAGCACGTCTTATGCGCCTGGATATGTGGACGCGAAGCAGCCGAAATGGAGTTATGCTCCGACGAAGAGGTGGTCGAATCCATTACGAAATTACTTCGTCAATTCACCGGAGATCCAACTCTTCCTTATCCGTCGAATCTTTTGCGAAGCAAGTGGTGCATGGATCAACATTTTGCAGGCTCGTACAGCTACATGGCGATGGACAGCACTGTTGGTCATCAATGCGACCTTGCCAGTCCTTTACCAGGTTCATATTTTCATTACAAAGACTATTCGCATCCGCAACAACTTCGTTGTATCCTGTGAGGTCCGTTCGATTATTTTCGCAATATCGAAAAGTTATTTACATGCGAAAGCTGTACTATGAAACGCAGACGTTTTGTCGGTGAAAACGATGCTGCTCATGGCTTTACGGCACCGTCGAATTTGTGGGAAAAATAAAGATTACAGGCTCGTGGAGATAAACATTTTTTTCCAATTTTTTTTACAATTAATTATTTAATTCCAGTCCATATACAGAATCGACGGATTCGGGTTCGTTCTTGATTTATTGGAATCGTAAAATCATTTCTGGTTTAAAATAAAAGTAACTGCTGTACTGCATGGTTTTCGGAAAGTAACGAAGGCGAATTCGTGAGGCTTTTCATCTTGGCTTAGAGAAATGTGAATAACGATAGATTTGAGAATCCATTAACCGGTAGATGCAAATTCTCGTGAGGAGGTACTTTTATTGGGATGTTTTGGAAAATAATCTTGAGTATTTTTCAACCGATTTTAATGTAGAATACTGTTTTTCGTATTCCAAACGACCCTCGAGAAATTGAACTCGTAGATTTTTCCCAAGTCCATTCGTTTGGAAACTACAGCAATTTACTGGTGAAACGGTTTTTTGCATCAAGATAAGCTACAACAGAAGTATCATTCTTAGAAAAAACATTAAAAATTACGAATTATATTTTTCGATAATGGGGGAGTTTGCCATCATTGGATATTCGGACTTATCATTTTATGGTTTCGCAAACCTATCGTACCTATTGTTATTTTTCATTAGCAAGACATTCCCGCCGTGTCCGAGTTCCACTGAAATGACGCTTGTGCTTTGTACTTGGCCTAATACAATTGTGAAAATTGAGCACTCATTCGAGTAGCAGTAGATTCGAATGAAAAAGGCATAGAGAGCATTTTCCAGTCGTCGGGCTCGTAGGATTCAATTATATGCGACAGATGTTTTAGTTTCTTTAAATCCGGAGAAAAAAATCCAGTCTGAATGGAGCTCGATTTTGTTTTCAGGTACTTGCGAGCCAGTAGCGCCTATTCTATTGTTCGCTGGTGAGGCAACAATTCCTGGCCATTACAGTACTGTACACGGGGCACGATTGAGCGGCATTCGAGAAGCCGAGAGAATAATACAGTTAACAAAACGTTTCGGTGGACCGCCAAAGTCGGTATCTGAAACCTCCTGCAAACCCTGTCCGGCTTCATAAATTTTCATGTGTTCTTTTAACTACCCAAATGTTTGTACGTGTATCGTTTTTTTATCGAGATTTAAAATATTTTTTGATAAAAATCAATTTTTCTTCCAACACTGCATTTTTATTGGACGTTCAGTGAGCGCAATTATTTTCACTTGCTTTGTTTTTTTCAAATGCTTTGCGTACAGTGAATGCTCTTTTTTATGTAGGACATTTTGAAGACTACCGAAGGTTCCAGAATTCAATGAAATTCATTAAGGTTTTCACTAAAAATTACAATGCAAAACGTTTTTACTTTTTAGATTGGGAATTATAAAGGTGGTGGTATTTTTTTCGAATAATTCAACCTGAATGAAGATGAAAATAGATTTGCACGACGATCGTTTATTGTAACACACTAATCAACAATATTTTCATTCTATCGAACAATTACATTAAGAATTTTCTTTTTTTTTTGACAACATTGTCATATCATTAATGCACAATACGATGATTAATGCGAATCGCGATTCCAGTTCAATATCGGTTCAATATTTTTCTTCTTTGTGTCAATTTCAAAAGGTTTGAAGGATTTTCTTTTTTATTTGACTTTTTTTTTCTATTTGTTTGGTTTTGATTAGGTTCATTATTTGTTTCTTGCTTTGTGAGCTTTTCTCAGAGAATGAAGGAACCTTTGAAAATTATTTTTCTCATTTTCTAAAATAATCGTCTTTTCCACTGACCCTGTTTGGAAGGTCACAATGACAGGATTTTTTATCGTCGGAGTGGTGTGAAGAAAATTAGAACAAATTTCGGATCTGCGATTCGCAATAATTATCAAAAATACTTTACAGATAAATACAGAAGAATAAGTCGAAAAAAATGTGACACGAAAACGAATTTATACTCGTTGGTCCCATGATACCAAGAGAAATTTTTAATCTCTTTGTCGTGGTCCCTAAAATAGAGTTTTATTGTCTTGGACTGCAGCTATGAAACGCGAGCGCATATTATGAAGAATAAATTCGTGTATTGCCTCGTTGATAAAATTACCAATAAATAACGATATTTGCTACATAAATATTCAAGAGCTTGTTATTTTCGCTGTTCCTGAAAATTATTTTTAGACATCTTTTTCCATGTTCATGAACGCTCGTTTTATAATACAATACACTTATGTACATTCTAACCTTCAATTACATTATATTTTCTTCTCGAATTTCACTTTTTCTGTTAAATCCCAGAAATTTAACGTATATCGCTCTTTTACAGTAAGCGAAGAACATCGAGTTGTTTAATTTACACTATTTAGGTGGGAATTTTTCGAACGCACCCAGCGACAAAATTCAACAAGATATTTTTGATTTCTGATCAGAATAATAATCGTCCATTATTTGACAATTATTTTGAAATCTACTAAGTTTTTCTATGCGATCAAAACTATTATTTTTACTACGTTGGATTATCGCTCGTCGTAGGAACAAACTTAGGAGAAAAAATAGTGTTTTTCGGAAGCGCTGAATTACAACGAATTTTTAAGTCAAGTTTCTCGTTTTCCGCCACGTTGTGCGGAAAAGCATTGTTGGATCTTATTTTGATAAATTGAAAAATAAATACGTCCTGAAACAATAATAATTCGTACAGAAGTGCTCGAAAATTTTCTTTTTTTTTTTTTTTGTTTTGTTTTAAATTAGATATTTTTATAATTTTCGAGTTTTGAGAGAAGAGCATAAAAGAAATGAAAACTCACTGTTGTTCGATGAAGAAAAAATTAAATATTCGCTCATGATTCGCGAAATGAAAAGGCTTAATTATAAAATGAAGAGGATTTTTACTGAATGAAAGTCAAACTGTAAAGAAAAAAGAGAAAAGTATGAAAAATGGGGGGAAACTAGTGAGAAAAAGTGGAGAGAAACGAGTTACGATTGATTACATGTAGCAGGAGCTAGAGCTCGACAGCCACGTGTTATCTGAGCCCGCCATCACTTGGGAATGGATTGTTCGTCGAGCAGTTCGTCAGCGCGGAGTTTTATTTCCCGCCAAGAGCTTTGGATATCTTTGCTCTCGCTGAATCGCGAGCATATGGCAAAACGAAGGAAGTACATGTCTTCGATTTTTGATGGGACGAGGTGAATATTTCCAGCTCCGTTGATCTTCTTCAAAAGGGCCTCGTTGACGTCATTCGATGCCTAGAATTTTTAGCGTGGTCAATCGATATGAAAGGAATTAAAAAACACGAATCGAAATCGAATGAGTTTTCGTGGAACAATAAAAATGACATTTTATCGCGTGGGAATGAAAATTACAATTTACCACTCAATTTTTTTTTACGAGCATTAGTTTTGCAACATTCGTGAAACAGAGCTGACTAAGTTCGGAAACGAAATTGAAAATGAACGTTTTTCGTAATGGCAAGTTACTTTTTTAGTCCAAGTACCTTAAGTCGGAAACAAACGAGGCCGAGGACAACTTCTGCAACAATTTCGAATCGGGGATCCCCACGCACGAGAGCTTCAAACTCATGAGCCTGTGAGACGTGGCTTCTTATGAAGTTTTGGAGATTCTCGACACCGTACAATCGCAAAACGAACCAAAGCTTCAGAGCCCGGAAACGACGTCCCAGAGGGATCTGCCAGTGCTAAAATCATTTCGATGAAGAGCACGATTCAATTTTCATTTCACCACTCATGGACCGAAAATATATAACCATTTTCATCACATTTAAAGTATCGTGCAAAATGATCGAGATTTTTTTTCATAATTTGTTTTATCTTTTTTATCGTTCACATTTTCGACTCAAATTCCGGTGGAGAACGAAGAAAATTATTTTTTCTTGTTGCTTGAATTGTAGTTCGTTCAACTTCTACGATATTTCAACTGCGGTTGCTGTACGAATAAAACAAAAACTGTAATGAAAGTTTTACGTTTTTTCGATCAGCGTTTTGTAAAATAAAACAATTTTTTGTGTTAAGGTAACTCCGCTACTGCACGCTAGTCGAATGAGTGCTAAATTTTCAAAACGCTTTTAAACCAAGTTTAACGTACCTTGTCTACATGTAAAAGTATTAAACACGATATTTTTGCAAACCACCAACTGATATATGCAAATTTCGACGACGAGTGAGAGTGTCGTCGTCGAAATTTGCATTAAATAGTTGACGGTTTTGCAAAACTGTCGTTTTAATATTTTTACATGTTCATAAAATATGCTGCAATACAAATCTACTAACAATACGTTTAATCGGTACGTTAAACTTGGTCTAAAAGCGTTTTAGAAATTTAGCACTCATTTGATTAACACGCAGTGCAGGGGATACCTCAATTGAACAAATTGTCATAATAAATAAAAAAATGAAAGAGCGTCTACTAACTCGATAATCAGGAGCCGATCCTTGCTGGTCGTGTTTGAGGTAAAGTGGATCAACATTGAAAGCGTTTATAACCCAAGTAGGATCCTTGAGCCACATCGCAGAACAATCGAAATTGACGAGCATCCATTTATGCGGGTTAAAATCGAAGGATTCGGCGTTTTCAATGCCTTTCATGAGGTAGCGAAACTCGGGGCAAATGAAAGCCGAGCCTGCGTATGCGGCATCAACGTGAAGCCAGACACCTTCCCGATTCGCGACGGGTCCCATTTCGTCCAATCGATCAAAGGCGCATGCGGCAGTCGTCCCGAGTGTTGCAACCGCGTAAAAAGGTATGAGGCCCTTTTCACGATCCTCGCGAATTGCTTCGGCCAATGTTTCTCCCCGTAGTTTGTTTTTCGAATCAACCGGAAGCAGTCGAAACTGCACACCACCGAGGAGGCCGGCACGTTCCACCGAGCTGTGAGCTTGACCTGGAAGCGATTCGTTATTCATCAAACATTCATCCATTTATCACAGTAATAGAAATTTTGTGTTTCATTTTTTCATCGATTTGCATAGACTGGCCCGGGGTTTGAGTCTTTTCATATAATTTCCGCCTCAACTCGCTCGATGCTCGTTTTCAATTATCGTGTCTGCCCGCAGGGTAAAAACGAGGATATTCCTTTGTTGTTACTCTTCTCAGAAACGGTGACAATTATTTGGACCAATTTTATCATTTCATTGACTGGTTCCGTGAAAAATCAACTAAATCACTTTTGTAATCTGCCATTCGTGAGGACTTCCCTCCTTAATTGGTCCTTTTATCACACCACTTTTTCTTTTGTTCTTACAACTTTGCAGCTTCAAAGAAAACGGTGATTATGCTTTTGGGTTTGTACGAGGCCGTGCATGGCTAAAGGTCTGTCCAAGGATTGAAGTTGCAACCTTCATAGATCACCGAATTCACACACCAGCAACATATTCATCGTTGTTAAAATTTAAAACATAATATTTCCTTAAATTTTCTTTATCATCAATTATGTCGAGGGAATAATCGAATAATAGTGAGTGATGTTAAAAGAATGTTAATCGCGGTCTTCTCCGTTTACCTATACGTTCGGTTTTATTTGGTAAACGAGAGACGTAACTTTATCAAATTGCAATTAGCATTGCACTGCACTGCATTCCCAATCTTCCACTGTGCCAGTATTTCTCATTAATCTTGAAGGAAACATTCACTTTGATCATGGAGAATAGAGCAGAGAAAGCAGAGGAAAGAATCTGAAGAAGAAAAGCCTGCAGTTCATAATTAAGCAGGTCTTCCTCAGAGTATTTAAAGGATTTCGATAATAAATGAAAAGAAATTCATTATCGGTCTCATTCTCTCTGTGCCTTTCGTTCTCGAGCTTTCGAATGGAAGAAATAAAATCTGTGTGCATTGCAGTCTCAAAGCGTTTTCCCATGACGTTTGTCATTGAGTGAGATTTTCGCATAAATGTGGGAGGGAGCAGTCGTCGTGGAGTGTTATGGGGAACGATGGGCGCTGCATAGTCCAAGCTCGAATAGCTCGAGTGGTTATTACCGGTTGCTATGACGACAAAGTGCTGGCTGATGAAGTGCCTGACACTCACACACGTGCACGATAAACCCCTACTTTCATGGGCAATATTTCGACGCGACATATTTTCCGACCCTCTATTCTTTCTCGCCTCTATATACGTCGCTGGGCAAATTCCATTCCATAAGTCACTGGTTTTTGGGATAAATTTACTCCGAAATGTGTGAATGCTGTTCTAAAAGTGAGGTTCACATATTTTTTTATGCAAAAGGAAGTCAAATGTGCTTTCGGTCCAGTCCTTTTGGCGATATTTACAGTAAATCGAATTACAGTGCTGTTTTCCGGGGTATGTCAGTCTCTGTGGCGATGACCCAGGAAGGAGGAGAATGACTAATGGCTTGAGAGGGGTTTCAACTTGACTATTACATCCACTTTTCCAAGGATAATTCAATCAATGGGAATAATGGGAAAAAATGCGTGCATCAAAATATGCAAAAATACGTATCTGACAATTTTTTACCGCGATGAACCGTTGAATCATTTTGAATGAATAAAAAGCTGCAAAATCTTGCTTACATGAACCATAAGCCACCAATTTTCCAATTATTTCGGGCTCCTTCCAATCTGGATGTTCCTCTTTCACTTCGTGAAGCTTTCGTGCCTTGGCACCCAAAAGAGCGACGAGAGTTGCTTCACTAGCTGTACCCTAAAAAGTTCGTATCGAACGTTTAATGATGATTTAAACTTAATTCGAATCATTGTATTTATTGGTTAGAAAACAGGACACTTGCTAATTCAGAAGGTCAAAATTCAACGAAATTCACGTTTCGATGAATTTGAAGTAAAATATCCTGACGTTAATTGGTTAATGAAAAAGGCGCTTAATTACAATTATCAAAATTCACTGAAAAAAATAACACGACTCTACAAAAAAATGTTGTTTGTCCTAAAGTTAATTTCATGATTCTGTGGTTAATTGTGTACAAAAATGAAGAAAAAATACCCTTATTTCATATGAAGTTTGCTTTTGTGATAGTTATAATAATAATAATACTTATTTTCATGTTTACATAAAAATTTTCATTAATTTTGATACATTTAAACATATCCCGGGATAAAAGTTGGGTTCTTACATTCACACAGTGTGTGTGAGTGATAAATAACAATCACGTGTTTTGTACAAGCAGAGAACATTGATTTATGTGGAACAACAGGGCCTGTGTTCATTTTTGAATCATTTTTTATTTTTTTGTAAGCGAGTTTGATAGTTAAAATGAATCAATATAATATACATTTATATTCGTATGGTTTATTAAAAAATAAACATTCAAATCAGTGATTTTCAAAAATATCGTTCAACTGTTCTCCTGGATACAAAAGCAAACTTTTTCATACGAAGCAATTTTTTTTCGTTCAAATATGATCCAATCTACCAAAATTTCATACTTAAATATCAATGTCAAATTTTGCGTTGACCCGTGTAATTGTTCCGAGTAAACATATTTATTCATTCTTTTGTTAAATAAAAACCTGAATAACGCCACCGCCTTTTCCTCCGCTGCAAGCCAAAAATTCGTTTGGAAGATCGAGCATTTTTCCCAGCCAATCGAGCATCACGACTTCGAGCTCGGTGCAAGCCGGACTTGCAATCTGCAATACAAATAATTCACTTTATTTCACAATATTCGTATCAATATCCTTGAGACTCCAAGGCTTTTTACGTCGAGAAATTGAAATTTATTCGTTTTTTTTTCGGCGTTTCTTCTGTACCCAAGTAAATCCGATGCAAGCGATTGCTCCGCTGAGCATGTCAGCTACGATGGCCGGATAAGATTGAGCAGTTGGAAAGTAAGCGTGGAATCTTGGGCTATGCCAGTGAGTAACCTGTTGAATTAAATTCACGAACGATCATTAAAATTGAACGAACAAACGAAACTAATTTCAGAGCAAATTCTTTGTGAAAAATTGATTTTTTATTTCTTTTGAATTACCTTTAATTGTATCAAAAAAAGTAAGGAGCATAAGCGTTACAAGAATCACTCAAATTTCTGGATTATTTTAAAACACATACATTCATGATATTCAGACATCTTTGATTGATTAAATTTGTGTAATAAATTATTGAATTGAGCCGGATGTTTTTTTACGATACTCCTTTCCGTTTTATGATACTTTTTTCCCGTTTGTTTGTCTTATGTTTTCTCTTCGAGTTCTCACTTACACCTGGCATAATAACTCGTTCGATATCTGCCATTACGTCTTGCCATTTTTCTGGTGATTGAGGAGCTTCGGTTGGGAGCAAAGGCTTCATGTATCCGGGCTCAACCGTTGGCAATACTCTCCTGAAAGAGGCAAATTTTGAGCGTGTATTTTTGAAATGAACATTAGAGAAGACTAATTTTCTACGGGATAAAAATTTTCAGTGCAGCGAAGGAATCACAAGTTCGCAGAACCAATAGTGTAATCAAGATAATATTTTATTTAGCTATTAAGGGGTTTACCCGAATAAGAATTTTCAAAAAATCGATTTTTTTATTCCATTTTCGGAAGTGTACATATTTAAGAGTATCATACTAAAAATTTTTTATAAAGATCTGAGCAGTCCAAGTGTACTTTTGAACGACGTTTACTTGGCTGTCTGAGCGCGCTAATTCGCACCGCCCAGTGCACCGCGTGTCTGCCTTTAAGCGCGTTTTTCTCAAAATTACGTTTTTGGACGTTGATCAAATCCCCGAAATTATTCAACCGATCCTTACCAAAGTTTGACCACAAAGTGGTCTTTTTTTGCCCGTCTAATTAGGGTAGATTAGAATCTTAAAATAAAACCTTAAATTTAAAATTTTCATCGTTCTGTATTGCAAACACTGGAAATGCACTTGGCAGTCGATTTTTTTTGTCCAAAGTTTTTATAATTATGTTTTTTTTTCTGGTAGATGTACAACTTTATTTCTTCTTATAATTCGGTATATCGCAATAATAATTTATTGCGATTGTTACGATTAAAATCACATGAGGACGATTGCTAAGACGAGCCTTGATCCAAAATTCCACATGTCTTCTTAACTATGACAATTATCGTCTCAAGTTTTTATAACATATCCCATACTCACCGATCACGAATGTTCTCCAGATAATTGGCGATGAAATCCGCCATTTCCTTCGCAAAATCTTTGAAACTCTCCGGATCCATTGCAATCGAGGTCTTCAAATGGAAATAAAAGAAACATCTTACATTCTGTGTCCATACTTTGTCTTGATATATAGCGAGGATAATGAGGCTACGCGTAATATCTTTTGATCTATTCATTGAGATGGTCATTAAAAAAAAAAAAACTTACATTAGACAAAAAACATATCGAAAAATTTCGAAGTAAAGTAGTCGAATAAATTTATTCTTTATGAACTCTGAAATGTTTTTAATTTTCCACTAATTACAATAACGCTAATTGGAATAATTAAAAATGTTCTCAGACGAAAAAAGGCTCTCTGAAAAATTGAAAAAAATGTCGAACGACGCAAAACATTTGTGCGAGAGCTTCATCCAGTCGCGATTTTTATGAAAACGGTGTAAATTTGCCAAAACTATAGGACCAGGAAAAAAATCATAATTCAGTCGAAACACGATCGTTCGCAATCGACTTACGGCGACAGGATTAATATCTACGATGTTGTAACACCGAACAGTGTTGTAGGAAGGCGGCTTCAGTATCGAAAGGTTTTACATGTACAAGGCTGATTGAGAAACATTCGTAGCTATGCCGAATTTCATAATAAACAACTTGGCGAGATAATCGTTTTTGCCGATTAGGTATGATCGCTCACTGCATTAGCTAACGCGTGCGATCATACTGAACAGCGTACCAAGGAGAGTTTTTTTTATTATTGTTAAAATGATATTTATTATTTATTTTATTATTGTTAAATATTTTTGAGCCCAGCGATGACGGTAAAATGATAATTATTTTATGTAATCGCTGTAAAACTGATTTGAATGGAGTGAAATATTGAAAATATTGAAGCCTGAAAGTAACTATTCCAAACTACACCTACATTTATGCGAAAAATTGTAAATCATTGGCATTATGAAACGCGTTTATGAATGATTACGCATTGAATGTTCTCTGAATAAACAGTGAGAATAATTGGCGATAAATATTGTTATTCTCGATTACGAACTGCAATGAAGCTCGATCATACGTGCACCAGAGTCGCTCTTAATTGTTTTTTCCCTTGAATAATCATTCGAAAGAATGCGTTACGGGAGAAGAAAATGAGAAATTGCGTCCGAAGGAAAAATGTGTTGACGAAGTGGGAGGGGATCGGGAGAGTCTGTAACGTCATAATTGTGCAAAGTTACGGTGGTCGACAAGGTTGTAAGAGTGATTCCTTAGCGCGTTAACGATATACAACGAGGACTAGTGAGAAGCGAGAAGCGGCTAGGTGAGGGCTCCTCTGGAGGGGAACCTTTGCATCGCAAGTGTGCGCGAGTTTCAGAAAGCGAGTGTGAACAAATCGCGTATTAAACGGAGAGCGAGACTCGAAGGATTGGCCAGTGTATGGTTATGGGTGACCGCAGAGCTGTTCGGGACTTTCCTATGTAAGAAAAAAGGGAAAAAAGTAAGAGGAGCTGACGTTCTCGAGGGAAAGAGCAATGACCATGACTCATTTATCTTAACGAGTAGATATCTCACTTTGCTGTCGTTTATTTCTCTCGTGCTCTTTCTTTCCCCCTGATTTTAGTTTTTTTTTTCTCTTTTTATTTCTCTTTTACTCTCGATTTATCCAGTCCACTGTGCCGTTTAATTCGTTCCTATTGTCGGGCTCTCTTTTTTCTTCTAATCTTTTCATCCGTCTCACCTTTTTCACTTTCGATCGTTCTCATTCTCTCTCCGTCTCTCAAGAACACACAAGCTGCATAATACTCGCTTCAGTCGTTCTTCTTTGACACGCTTGTTCGTTGCCTTCATCCTTCTATTCGCTCTTTTTCACCTCGCTCCAGTGCTGCTGGCCTTTCTGTCAAGTTTCTTCGACTTTCCTTCTCTCTCGCTCCCTCTTTTCAACCTCACTTTAAACGCTACGATTATCTCCTGTTATTATTTATTACGTGCTCCTATATAACTCTCCATCTACGCTCATAACTCAAACTCCTTCTCTAAACGCGGTAGCAATCATTTCCATTTATCGAGAAAAGGTTGGTTAAGGTTGACAACCGAGGACGTCGAATATAAACAATCGAGTGATCGGACGCGTCCCTTACAAGGTTCGATTAAATACACTTTGTTTCTGCACTTTTAGGTTCGCGTTCCAACTTTAAATTATTAATGAACTATTTAAATTGCTCATTTTTTAAACACTTTTTTGTTTTCTTTTTTTTTTTTTTTTAATTATATATTTTTTATTATATATATAAATTATTACATTTTTTTAAATTAAAAAAAAATTTGTATATTTTAAATTTAAACGACAAATAAACAATTTGAATAAACAACAAGCTTCAGGCTTCAAGCTTGTTTATTTAATTTGTTGCTCAAGTTTAAAATATTTAAATTTTTATTTAATTTAAATATATTTGTATAATATGTAATTTTTATTGTTTGTTAGTAATTTGATGTTATAGTAAAGCAAATGTTTTTTTTACTAAGAACATCAATGTTTGTTTTACAACTTTGGTTCACAACCAAAAATTCCAACGTCATCCGAAAATTCATGATTTATTGAATTTATGGCTCTCTATATAAAGAATTTTAGTTAAAATTCATTGGAAAATAAATCTCGGTTGACCTTGTATCGGGGTGCGGTGAATGCCTCGAAAAAATTAAAAACAAAGGAAAAATTTCAATGTCGATTATTCTTTATTTATGGTCTGAATGAATGTTTTCATTTCACGGTCTATACGAGAGGACTGAGTAGAATTTTTTCGTATTTAAAAAAATGAGAATCCCTCGGTGATGGAAATTGAAAGATTAGCGTAAGATTTTGAAGGCGGGGGGTTCGAAGTACCGCAGGCGGGATTTCTGATTTATAGAGATCGCGTACAGGTTCCAAGGATTAGCTCAATTTCTCGTTCGCTCGGAGATTAAACGATTCAGTCTCGTTTTATGACGTATCGCAAGGAAACCTGCTGAGAAAAGTTGCACTAAAGAGACTGAATTTTATTGTACGCGTCGTTTGGAATTCGCGGATCCAGCGGCTCAATTATTGCAATTTTTTTTTTCGTCACGATCAAATTTGACGTCACGCTATCACGTGGGATTTCCCCGTTGAAGTTGAATATTCATTCTCTTTGCTTTCTCCACAGATCTTCGGGGAAATTCCGGCTCTGCGCGTCATCGGGAAACGGCAAACGCATTTACGTGTTTTGATTACCGAAAGAAGCCGCAATCACGACGCGGTTGCGAGAATGAGCAACAAAGAACAATTCTTTTTGGTTTTCTCGTTTTTTTTCTACCCCCCGTGCACCGCCCGGTTTTTTTTACACACGGGCAATGCGGTTGTTACATTAAAACAAAAGTTGACAAATGTGGAGAGCTATTCGAGTGCACAATGAGCGCATGTCTTTTCTTGCCCTTTTTCAGATAATCAAATACAATTTAACTCAGGAAATGAACGAGGCCAGAGTGTCGCTTGAACTATTTTATTTTCTGCAACTTTGGGAAATTAGAATTTTCCGCGCACTGGTTTCGGGCTCGTAGGAGCGGGGGATGAAACATCGAGTCCGTAAAAGAGTTAGCGGATTTTTTTTATCTCAAAATTTAGCGTAGTATTAGGCGGGACATCATTCGCATTTAGTATTTCTAGAAAAGCAAAAAGTCTACATGTTAAGTGACGAAGACGCTGCTGATGAACGGTTTGCCATTTATCGAATTCGACTTGAATCCGATTCTGTTTAAACCATTAATATTTGCTCCATATTTGCGCCACGATCCACTCTCGAATCCATATTTTGTTTGGTCACTCCAAAATTTTACTTGCATTTATGAAGAATTATTCGAAATTACATCTTTTTCGAGGATCATACGAGAGTGCGAGAGTACAAGAAACAAATGAAATTTGAAATCGAATTTGTCGAAGGGGTGAAAAATAATTTAAAAGATCATCAGTTATGACAAAAATTCTTATATTTTTCCTCCAATTTCTGATTATGATCCCATAAGAGTACCCGATTCATTTTTTACCCGATCTCTGTCCATATGCTTTTTTCATGTGGTGGATTTTGTGATAAAATTCTTTCGCTAGAAATATCGTTGAAACAAAGCTGGCTGCGAATAAACGAGACTTAAACAAATCGTGTTTTGATTCTGGTCCACCCGTACCCTTGAGTCATATGTATGACGGTGAAAGGGAACGTTTGAAATCTAACTAAACCAGGATGTAAAACCTTCAGAGTTCGTAGACTCGTACGAAACATGTTCCAATAGATTTTCCTTCTTTTCTATATTATTTCTTATCAGACCTTGATATTGAATGAAGTGTTACAAAAACGAAAGATAAGACCTTCATGTGCAATATTTTGCTTATTATTATCTTCGAAATATCACTAATTAAT
Organism: Venturia canescens; assembly: GCF_019457755.1. Lineage (NCBI taxonomy): Eukaryota > Metazoa > Arthropoda > Insecta > Hymenoptera > Ichneumonidae > Venturia > Venturia canescens. Next base: position 10,374,580 of record NC_057425.1, read on the forward strand.
AGTTATTGCAGCGATTACGTTGAGTCATTTTTTTTATACCGAGTGAGTTGTGACATTAAACGAGTCCGAATCGAAAGACAAAGTAAATCGATTGAAATAATACGCAAAACAACCATTTTGCATCGAGTTCAATTTAATTACCAGTTTTTCAATTTATTGGGCATCAAAATAAGTTGAAAAAACTCTTGTGCGTTGGAAGTCCTTGGACACAGTTGAATTTTCGTACGGTTAATGAGAAATAAGAAATTCGTGGATATGCAGAAATAGTGAATTGAAAATGAAGAGATGAGAATCAATGTGAGATAACACTCAAAAACGCTATCGCTCCGCTAAAGAGTCTCTGACAGCAACTCGTCATATCTTATAAATGTACTTGTCTCAGAGTCGCTGCCGCGACTCTAGATCGAATTGTGGTTTCTCCAATTTGTTCTTCGTCTGTTCAAGCAGAAATATTTATCGATAGATGGTTATTTCAGCACGATTGATTTTCGATGGATTTGATATGATTTTTTAATCGCATGGAAAAACCATAATTTGGGAAAATCCGCACTCCTTAAAGATTTAAAAACGACATAGATTGGTGAAATAATGAAAAACTTAGTACTTTGAAAAATGTATGAGTTCTGTAAATTGAATCTATTTATCAAGAACGAGAACTATTTTCATTCAGTTCTTCGAGAATATTCGCTGTGCATACATTTTTTTGTTAGCAGACGAATCCTGTTAGTACTAAGATCGAATCTTTTAATCGCATGTTAAAATCGAGACGAGAATATCCTTTCAATTATTTAGCACAGCTGTCAAATCCGAGAAAAGCTGCATTGTACAAATGATAATTCGAAGGAAGTCGAGACTGGTTGAGTTATCGCGAAGTTTGAACGAAAAAATTGACGTAATATTTTTCCTTTGCGCTGACATAATTTGTATAAATGTGAACTTACCGTAGCGATGAATATTCAATAAAAGTTTATTCGCCTTCGATCGCCTTCACTTTTTAACTTATCCGCGCTCTGCAACACGCCGTTTGACGCGACTCTCGAAAGATAAAAGACGCTGATTTTTTAAATTTACGTCGAAATTGTAAATGTCACAGAGCGATAGAGCGCGTAGTCGGGAATTTCAAAAGAGAGACGGGGAATTAAAAAATACTCGCGAACTGGCCTCTGTTGGTGGACGAAGAGCCAGTGTCGTGAGGCTTTACGCGCGACCACGTTTTATGTCGCTCTCCCACTACCGCCACATTTATTCACTCGTGATTCTTGCCTGTCGGCCAATCCTTGTTCGCTCGAGATTCTGCGCTCGTGCTGGTACACTAAGATTGATAGTGGCATCGTGATAAGGAATTCGCACATTGTTTCTTTTCTTTCGGTATTGCATTCATGTGCGTTCCATGTCATTTCGAGTGACCTCGACTAATTGAAAAAAAGTGTTTTACCATTATGCGCCTAGAGCGTTGAATCGAAATTCGATGATCTTCAAAAAATTTACCTCAAAATCACACAGCGAAATACCTACACAAAGTCCTGTAAATATCATTAAGCTATTTTATTACTGTTTTGATAAAAATTACGATTCACTTGAAACGTTGAAATGTTGGGACACAGGAGAGCCCGCTTTCGCGCATTCGGAGTTACTGTTACATGGCAATTGAGTAATAACTCAATTCGTTTGAACTTCTGTTGAATTAAAAATTATTTAGCCTTTTTGCTAGGAGATGCTTTGCTGTGCTTTAAATAAATTCATCCGGACGGCAACCTGCGGAATTTATTGGAAAGTTTGTGTCGTTGTGCCATCGAAAAATAATAAAATCGCGTTAGTTCTTTCATAATTTCAACAAACTTATTAAAATTTTCGATTTTTCCGAAAGTTTTCTTCGTGAAGATTGTCGAATCCGATGCCATTCGTTTTTCATTGGTTTTCGGGAATAAGTTAATTGTTAAATTTTATCGTTGAATTTAAAATTACTATGGTCAAAGAGTTTCGAAATTTGAGGCCTGTGGTAGACCGAATGTCTTTTAAATGAGAATTCGGGAGTTGCAATAAATTTTGCAACGACAATAGTTTCCCATTTTTTTCCACGCTTCTAATGTTTTCAGGAAAAAACGTTCAGGAAAACTGTGGCGAATCTCTGTCGACACGGCCGGATATTTATAGAATGAACATTAAAAAGTTCCACACTATCAGAAATCAGAAAAATTACTATCCATAGCGAACGATTAATGCACCAGCTGACGCATGATTGAGCAGTCACTGATCCAAGTATCGGCTTTCCCCCACCAAGATTAACCTTAACTCGTATCAACACCGCGCTTCACTCACGCGATTGCTTAGTAATTAAGGTTCATTGGAATACGAAATTTTTTGATTGGACGGAATTTTTGGCTGGACAAACGAATTCTGGCTCACGAATTCAAATTCGTTGAGCGGGATATAATTATAAATTTATAAATTTTCAAAAAAAATTACTAACAATCTGCAGTCTTTTTCAAAGGAAACCATTATAATTTGAAAAATAATAGAAAATAAATCATCAAAAAATCAACTATCATCGAATCATGTATGATAATGAGAAAAATGGACCGCGGATAGATCGCAAGATAGAAAGATCACGCGAAGATGTCGAAAACGAAAAACTGGAACAATTACACTTGTTCCACATTTTTGAAAAACGACATTCCGAAATGCTGTTCCTTAAAACGATGGAAGCTATGAACGAATTGTTTTTAAGCATTTCATCTACCATTTTATACGATATTTCGCAACGCTGAATGAAAGTTTTCATTTATTTGAACATCGTCACGTTTTTTCTCAATAAAAAAACTCTCAAAATAGGCTTAATTTAAGATCCAATTTTGAAACGGCTGCCCTTGAAAATTATATTGTATCATCACATTACAGTGTACTTGTAAATTGTGAATAAAGAAGGAAGTAAACAATTTAAAAACAAACTCTACGATGCGACAGTAGCGATGAGTTTTCTGAAGAGAATCCTTTTTCAATGAAGTCGATTGGGCAAAATTTGACAGAGTTGTGCTGTCAACCAGGTGAAAAACACGGTTTCGAGATAAACGCGTTTCAAGTTTTGAGAGGATAAAATTGAATGATGTAACTTAAATATTAATATACAACAAGTTCTCACCGATTAATTTGCTATCCCTGGACCAAACAGAAGCTCTTTTGCGCCCAAACTCTTTGTTCACACTGATATTCCCCCCTTAAACCGTTCATTAACGTTGTTGAAGTTTATTACAGAAAGAAAAACCGGTAGGCAAATAGAATGAATAAAGATCATCGCAGTTCAATTGAATAGGCATAATTTTTCATGAAAAAAATATGGCAAAAAACAGTTCTCAGACTTGTTGATTCATCGATCGTTAAAGCTTTCCTCGTCTTTTCGCACGAGAGCTCAATTATGAGTTCCTGCTCGGGATTTCCCCCACTAGAAACTCGTCACGCTACACAATGATCGATCGTCGCGCTTTCTGTATATGCGCGTGTTTCTTACATTTCAAGTAAATTGCGAGCAAAACTTCGTTATGTTTCATTGAATGAGAAAAATCGCAATTGAAATCTAATAGCTTAGATGAAGCAGCTTGACTGAAAGTTTTCGACTATTCAACGAAGACGAGATTGACGGTGTATACGTTCAAACTAGCTGGCATATTAAGTGATGGAAGACTTGACGAGAAACACGAATAATTGTGTTACGCGACGGATCCAGGCTACTCGAGACTCTTAATTGAGTCAAACCTCTTCCCTTTGATTGCAGAGGTCGATATAAGTTCACATGCAGCATCGTATATATTCGGAGTCGCTACAGTGGCTCTTGATGGTACGAATTCCATGTACAAAATTCGATAGAATTACACATTTTTTCAAAAACGCAATTTTTTTCATCATTTCTAGGCAGTTTAAGGGCGAATTTTTTTAGTGATGTTCACAGTGATTTGATAGAATCATTGAAACTCAAATGTCAATTTCGATAAAGGTAAAAACCCAATAAAAATTAGCGAACAGAAAAAATTTTCAGCTGCGATCATATTTATTTGAAAAAAGAGGAATTTTTATATGAATTTCATACGATCGACTGAAAAGTATTTTTTTGCTTATTTGGACCACGCATTTTTTAACGCTTTCAGCAGCCTCTATTCGTTGTCATTTTTTGTCTCCATTCATGCGAAATTGAAATTTTTAATCGGTCAAATCGTGTCAAAGAATTTCAATTTCGAAAATTCCAACTGAGGTTAGTCGACTGATCCATACTCTTAAGCTCATACGGAAAAAAACTGTCGTGTTTGAACAAAATTCGTGCTCCCGAAATGTGAGCATGAGGAAAGTTACGAGCGTTTCACGAGGAAAGATAAAAGAGACGATTTATTTATTTGCAGAATTACGATATATCCATTGACATTCGAAAATATCTCAAATTGCTTAAAATTATTTGATTTGCCATTTGGGATGGAAAAATTTACATTGAATTATCGTCAGTGAAAAGTAAATACGCACCTCTCCGAGCAACAATTTGTTCAGTAAGTACGATATTCTTTTGCTCAAACGCAAATAATTCAAAGCTATCGTACAAAGATTTGACTGATTTTTATGATTTTAACCCGTGGACACCACACTCCCTTTGAGGTCGCACGCTCATCGCACTGGGTCAAATGTGCTTTTCGACTTTCAAAGCTTTTTATTTCATTCATGAATGTATGGAGTTAATTGTACAACGAAACATTTTAGGGGTAACAATTCCTTAGTAATTGATTACAATCATTCAAAACATTGAAAAATAAGGTTTTATCATAAAAAAATGGCCGAATTGAAGAAAGGGATTTTGAAGTTCGGGACACTTGAAGATTTCGTGGGTGCAAATTTGGGTCAGGTTTACGAATATCGACACAAAGTGGATTGATAATTAGCAGGAATAAGAAAAAAAAATTCCAGTTCAGTGTTGATTACAGAGTTGCAACATTTTTTTTTCATTTTCATTTCCGGCAATAATTACCGTAAGGTAAAAATTTCCACGAGGGAGTTTGAGGTGCGTAGGCAGCGCGATTTCTCAGTGAAACATAAAAGAAGTGAATACAGCTCGGAGTGAGGATAAATTGAGGCTGAGAGCTCGAGAAGTCTCGTTTTTACTTTTTTCCCTCGCTTTATTTTTTCGTCTTTTTCTCTCGCAATCGTGAGCACTTTTGCCTCATTCTTCCTGAGCTTGTAAGAAGCCTGCCTTGCCACCCTCTCGCTACACTTTCCAATGCTCGGGAAACTTGCAATTCTTCTTATCACGAAGGATTCTGTGCCGTTTCCATGGCAACCATAGTCCGCTGAGAATAATCGTTCGCATTTCTACGGGACTATCCGTCCGATTCCGAAGATTGGGCCACTATCATCTTTCTCGATATCGTTATCATTGTTTCAACTTTTTATTTCGCATATATGACAATCCCATCTACCGGGTGGTCCTCGCCAACGCGGAAGCTTTGAAAGTTTCACAATTCCTTCGTCCTAAAGAAAAAATCATTGAATTATACTTATGAAATATTTTCTTACCAAATAATCAAAGATTTTGATCGGTAATGTAAAGCTTTCTAATTTATAGCTGCAGTCAACTGGAGATAATTCTCCATGAATTTCTCAATGAATAAAAAAAACATGTACAGACTCTGTCATTTCACACTGAGAAAAAAAATCGTTGCAACAACTCAATATCTTTATTTGATATTTTTTGTTACTTAATCTAATTAACATCCCCTTGCGATAAATAAGTTCATTTATCTGGATCACTAAATTTTTGTTTATGTCAATTATTTGTTTATTTGTACATTTCTACTCAATTCACGTACGCTTTTATTATTTATTTATTTGAATATCAAGTACTGAAGTATCTAAACAGTTTTGTTGAGAATAATAAATATTTTGTAAACTGGTCAGTTCAATATAACCCAAAACTCGTCGAAATCTATTATTACTTTATCCAACATGATTTGTGGAAAATAACAAATAATTTTCAGATTTTTTCTTCATGCAGCTTAACAAAATCTAATCGATGACGAACCAAATAAATTGTCTATACAAATGTCCACCTCGAAAAAAAGTTCAGTATATTTTATGTATTATTTAGTTGAACGCATTCGCTTATTTTTCAACTAACCAACTCCCTTTCTGCCGAATCGAATAGTTTATTTTCTTTATATAAATTGTTGATAAAAAAACCTTTTTTGTACGTAGTTTTCAGATGCATTAATTAAGCATTATTGATAATCAAATAAATGAGCAGTCTACAGAAGTGTATCGTATAAATGAATTTTTAATTGCCTGTATATAATATAATTCAAAGTCCTCTTTTTGTTTCGTGAGCACGAAATGAATTCTTGTTTGAAAAAATATTTTAATTTCTTGAATTTTTTATATATATGCATTCGTTCCATTTTTCATGACCCTGTTCACGCCGATGGTATGTAAATAATACGACGAAAATGTGAGTTTAACGATCCATGAGGTTTAATCGATCTCCTGTACGCCGCAGGAGTTTAAGCTTGTTAACGCACCGCGCGATGATACTCGAAGTTAATTTTCATGCACATTTTATTCTCTTTGTCATCTCGAGAACAGTTTGTCATGGGATCCGAACAATCGTCAGGGCTACCTTGAACGAATACGTCGCTAGTCAAAGAGAACTACGAGAATGGAAAGTTCATTAAATATATGTGTGTACGAATCTATAGAGCGAATGCTCGAACTCAAAGTACAATGGCATAAGAGGATAAAGGGGTGCAAAATCAAAGAGCAATTTCCTGCCGCTGCACGCCTCGTTGCTTCCCCTCTGTTTCTCACTTTGTTAACATTCCACCTTGATCCTGTCTCTGCCACAAGCCCGACGCATTTTCTTGGGCAAAGGACCATCTCGCCTTCTCTCTATTTCATAAAACGTGACTCAACCAAACTTACCAATTGTTGTCTCGAATTTACGCTCTTTCGTATATTATCCCCGAACATTCCGACGAGTTCAAAGATTTTGGGGGGACAACACTTTTCCAGAAACGACCTTGATTCGAACCAAAGCCACGAGCATGCGGTGACGGATCAAATGACTTTGCCTTAAATCGAGGTCAACTGGTGAACGTGTAACATACGTTACAAGTTTCAATTATGCTTTGGAGCTCGCCATAGTTAAAATTAGGCAATGCTTCTTTGACAGAACGTTCAAAAGTGCTGGTCGTTGCATAATGTACGGTAATTGTGCAGTTTAGCGATCCATTAATACTCTGAAAAATCCGTGCACATAAGGCTCAAGTTTTTCTCGATGACGAACCAGTTTTTTAACTTCGGAATTTGTACCCATTTATTTTTCAGGCTTCTGGAGAAAATCACTCTGGCTGACGATTATAGTTTCTTTTAGTAAAGAAGCACCAACTTGCATCCAATTTGAATGTGAAATTTCTTGCAATTTTCATTACGAAAAATTCATTTCATACTCGAAAATTTAATTTGACTGACTTTACGCAGAGAAAGTGGATTCGTTTTGTATATTATTCTTCAAGAATTTTTAAAATATTCAGGCACCGATTACAAACAGCATAATATTTTTTAGATTTTCCAATTTTTTGTCCCTTCGATTCTAAACAGCTTTATGTGCATAGCAAAAAGGGATGCACGTCATATTTCCTTTTCTTTTCGAGTGATATTCATCATGTCAGACTAGCACTTACTGATAAGTCGAAATTTATTTTAAATCACAAGTTTCGACTGCCAGCATAGTAAATACTGTGACAAATGCACGAATATACACCGAATAAGTGTGAATATGTGTGAGTTTTCTCCGTGTGCTAATAACGTTTTTCATTTAATGGGAAATAGGACATTGAATTTTTGAATACCACTGTTGTATCAAATTCTCGTTTTGCAGGGTTCATGATCCATAAATTTTGTTGGATTCTTATAAAGGTTTGTTTGTGAAGTACCCCGGATTTCTTGGTCCAGGAATGGAATTTATACGAAGCAGAAAAGCCAAGGAAATAACGTTTTTTTTTTATCTCCGATGGTGGTAAAAGTCATCGTGTAAATGCGATGCATAATGTATAAGAGAGTGGTGACGTGTAGCAATTTATCCTCGTGCAAGCACAACCCTCCCTACGCTCACAACGATTTCGCTACGATTCCTATTCCACTTGCTGATATAAAATCTCGGAGCGAATAAAATTCGCGTTCTTCCACTCGAATCCTCGAACGTTTCAGCTGGACACATCGGTCGAATGAATAAAAATAAATAGATAAAAAAAAGGACGAATCCCTCTTGATTCGCTTGATTGAATGTTCAAAAGTAGGTCATCCAAGTTGAAGACGTGTGAGAAAATTGATTTCTCGTCGATAAGTAAAGAATTGGATGAACGACAACAGCTAACGAGTGCATTAGTTCAAGGACGTATTAATTTCGACGTTGCGATAGAAATGAGCTGTAAATTGCTTTTTCGCATTTGCTGCTCTGTCAGAAAATCGAAAGAAAAATAAAATTGACGAAAGACGAGAGAGGGAAATCGGTAAGTGGAAAATGCTTTCGGATTTCTCTTGTTTTTTTCTCTCAGTTCACGAACACGAACATATCCGCAAATCAGAGTGTATATAAAGATTGAGAAAATAATCAAACAGGTAGAATGGAATCGTTGCTAATTTCGCGAGGGTTCATTATCATGACAGCGAAGGGTAATTTTTTTTAAACCTCAAGAAAAATTCCGAGTCGTTGGAAATCCGCGAGCCAGTACATTTTTACTTCAAGCTTCAATTCATTTTTTATCTTCATTTTCGACCTCGAGAGCTTTGCTTACAAAGTTCCGGAGATCGGAGCTCTCACGAGGATGTTGTTCATATGAGAAAAGTGATAGAAGAGTAGAAGAAATCGAATCTTCCCGAGGTGAGTATCGTTGGGGGGGATATTCCGGTGGAAATTGACCAAGGTCCAAGTCCAATGGGGTTTCGTTGAGTTTGAAGAGAAATTGTGGTCGTTAAGGGCACTGGCACAAAGAAAAAAGAGGCTATACCAAGGATGGACGTTGTCAAAGATTACATCGATTGTATCAATGTTCATTGGCTCGTCGTGGTGACGACAGGGATGTACATGCACTTACGACAAATTTGTATAATTGGATTGTGCCTCGAAGAGAGGCAATTCGACGAAGAGGGAAGTTTACCGTTCGATCCTTCCTACGCATCCCTCATTTTTATGTTTTCTTTGTTGTGTCTACTCGCCGAGTACAGGCTCTGGCCGAGCTCTCTCAAGGAACCACCGACGCAACTATTGTACATTTACGATGTAAGGAATTCGAGCATTTTCATTCTTATTCGAAAAAGTATGATTGAAAGTTGTTGAAGTAGCATTTGGATGGAAAAATCATTAGAGATTCTCTGATAAAATTCACGTTTCAATACGACTCTTTGTTTTGTAAATAATGTTTTTTTTTCAACTCAAAAAATTCTTCCACTTTTTCGCTTTCAGTTATCCATTATCTTTCTCATTTTTTAATTATTACACGAAGGTTCTCGTCTCAGCACTTGCAACGAATTTGGGAAACCATGGAATTTGGATACCGATCATGAATGGAGTTTATTGTCTCACCCAACAATCGAGTAACTGGGTGGGTTCAATTTCATTGTGGAAAATAATTTACTTTGTACCGAATCATTTTCTTCCTCACTGTATTTCAGTGGCGATAAAAAAAAAAAAAAAAATCTCACGATCTCACGATCTGTATGATGGTGGAAAAACAAAGTTGCTTGAATATTTTTAGAACTCAAACGTATAAATTTCTTTTTATATGACCTCCATTGAATATTTCCTTTAGAGTTTAATTCGATTTTGAATTACTTTTTCAACTTCATTTTTGAGTATTCATGGTGCAATCGCCCGTTTTTTTGAGTTTCCACTAGGAGAATCCTCTCGTAACGACCTTCGATCTCATGCAATCAAGTCTCAGCTCACCTGAGGAATTAGAAAAAATGGCCCAAAATTTTTTCTGTGTTCTGATTAAATGAAAAATGTAAAAAAATGAAACTTGACATTTTCATTTTTTTTTCCAGACTCATGGTAGCTCAGTCACTACGACTGTTGGCTTCCAAGTCGACCAGTAAATTCGTTTTTTATTGCTACTGAAAAATTAATTCTCCAAATTTTTGTTTGCACGACCGTATTTTATTGGCATTGACCGAATATTCTGAGGATTAGAATTATGATTTACTTTTCAAATAGATTCTGTGGCTGAACGCTACGTTGGGCCTCGACAGTTACTCTCCCCTCACAACGTTTGCCTCGTACATGGCGACCGAAGATGCTGCAGTTCACACCGCATTTTGTCTCTCCATACTTTCCTTCGTTTGGATGTTGGATGCCACAGAATCTTTGGACGCTATTTTGGAGGCTTGGACCGCGGATTGAAATAAATGATAATTCAAAACTTTTTTCATACTGTCATGTGTTTTAATTGTCGTCTCGAATTTCTGAATCGAAGATATTTAATAAAAATTTGTATTTCATATTGACCAATTGCGTTTCAAACATTGTCTTGACAAAAATCGATGAACATGCAAGTGTAGCGATCGAGGTGAAAAAAAATGAAACACAAATTGGAAAATTTCTCTCAACAGATTATCACTACCGATTTCTGAACTTTCATTTTTCCGTGTTCCATTAAAATTTTTGTTATTCGATCGAGTAATTATTTCATTGAGTAATACTTTTAGACATTTGCTTTGGACAAAAATGCAACAACGATTTATTTTACTCTGATTTTCATTCTGCTTCGTTTTGTTCTCTCTTTTCCTTTTGTCTTCAATGCGCGGACATGAGTCCACGCACGAAGCATGAGAGAAATATTTGACGATCGTTGAAAACGGTTTTGACGCGATTTACGTGTTAGGTTAGTGGTTCAGGAGAACGATCATGCGATTGTCTCTCGATGACCAAGTTGCTTTGTACGGTTTGGGCATTGATTCTCAATACCCTGGGAATCTTTATATTTCGTACTTGCTTCGCAAACGCAATGGAAGACGAAGAAGGCGAAGCGCTTATGACCGGTCCACCTATATCTTCATTTTTCTTCGCGTCTGCAGTTTACACGCTTACTGTAAGCTCTTCGCTCTTTCCTACCAATTTTCGGAAACCAAAACCTTACATTCTCTGCGTTTACGAGGTTAGTTTATCCCTTTTCAATCATTTTATTCATTTTACGTTCCTCAATGCACTTTTTATCATTACAGTTTTTGGCAACAGCATTTTTCCTCGAGTTTTCGATCGCCTGTATCTGGACCCCTATTGACGTCCTTATTCTCACGACTCTGCCGAAAACACTTTGTAAGGTAACGTAACAAGACTCGTGCCAAGTATTCCACTTTACCCGAGATCGTTTACAATTTTTCCTTATTTTTCACAGACTCTCGTGTGGCTAGGTCTCAATGAAGCAGGCGAAAAGGCCATCAAAGTTCCAATGGCTTTTTTAAGTTGTCTACTTTCCTTCGGATTTTTTATTCTTTCCCTACACATCACGAAAGCTCTGGATGTAACGCTTTTATCGTGAGTTTCTATTGTTTAGACAAAGGTTGCAAAACGCCCTTTAAATCAACGAGCATTTTCAATATTCTTTCAACTGTCATCAAACATTTTTGTACATTCGTCAAATCGTCTACTTTTTCTTATTGCTGATTTCACAAGTGTTCTATTTCAATAATTTATTCAAGAGGTTTCAAAATTAAATCACGAATGACCGCGGCTCAGTTGTGAATTTCGTAGTTTTTGGTGACTTCATGACGACTCAAGTCTGAAAAGATGCTGGCCGTTCGTTTGCCAATGCTCATTCTCATAACTTACGTTCAAGTTTGTACTCAAAGTCGAAAAAAAAATATAATTTATTTGTGATGTAACACTGACTTGGAGCATTGTCAATTATCGAACTTAGTCGTGGGGAAAGCGTTTGTGGCATTCGCCCTTTTCGACTAAATTGAACTGCGTAATTTGCTCGGGCACACAGTCGAGTTGTCGTTAAAAATCGAAGTATCAAGTCCTTCGCTGGAGAATTGAAAATTTCCTCAAGCCTTTCGAATGAACGCTTTCGCTCACGTGACATTTCAGAAAAACAGTAGCGTTTTTAATAAACAATTCTCTGAAAATTCGCACTAACTGATTACATAACTGATCACTTTTCTCAAAAAAAGTGAAAAATTACACAAAACTTATTTAGTTTTTTCACTCTCACTCAAGAATCACGATTTTACCCAACAAATTGAGCTTCGATAATCAATTGACAATAAAAAAGAAACAAAAAATTAGATAAATTAGCAAATGACCACTAAAAAAAACCTCGTCTTACGAAGATAAAAACCAATCTCATTATCTTTCGCAGTGAGTGTGGACCGAGTTACTTCTGCGATTACGTAGGAGATCGTTTATGCCAGAGAGTGTTGAATGAATTGCCAAGAATGAGTACGAACGTCAGGGGCAGGGGTCGTCGTAAGAAGAAGCGTAGCAGACCACGTCCTAGAAGTTCGAGCTGAGCCCTCGACGATGCTAATTCAGTCTTGAAACGTAAATCGCATTTGCGAATATTGATCAACAACTGTGTGTGCGTTTTTTTTTTTTTATTATTTATTTCTTTTTTATTAAAAAGAAGGCATTTATTTCGTCCGAACTGAAGTATAACGTACAAATGGTATAGATAATAGTGATAATAATACAATTAATCGTTAATTAATATCAATTAATTAATCATACATATGTCGATTACAGTACTGTAGATTGTTTATTAATATGTATATGGTAATTGTACTAATGAGATGTTCAGTGTTCAGTGGCAGCATATATATACACATTAAGGTGATTTGAATTTTCTTACGTTGATTCTTCATCGGATTTTCGTCCTTTTAGTATCCTAACGTTCTCAGGCTTTCTTTCCACCTTTACAAGGAATTCTATGGGGCAAAACATTACACAGTCTGCTCGTTTACACGCTACTATACTGTCGAAGAGTTTACGCTCGGCCCTGTTCTGACATGAAAATCCACCCCCTATCGGCCTTCGATCGAAGCACTTTATCGTTTGTTTAAACAATTAATTAGGCAGTGCATAAAAATTTACGGATATGTTGGGTGAGCTTTTATTCGTTTATTTCCTTTCAATAGTATTATTATTCTTTGGGCAAATGAAAAATACGAATAATGAAACGTTCACTGGAGAATAATATTCAAATTGTACAATAAATTGTTTGTCCTTTGGTACATTAGGAGTATTTCGTGATGAAGCTTATCGAGAAATAAAAAAGAAGAAGAACGTTGTCGGTCCGGACAGATTTCGTATAACAAATACTGCGAGGAGATTGCGCGCTATGATTTTTCGATCGGAGCCAACATTTGTTTTACGATTGCTCGCTAATAAGATTCATCAGCAGCGTTGTTAGACAATGGAGCTGCCGTTGAAGAGTCCAAAATTACTTGCGGTACAATGTCGTATCAGTAGGCAAAAAGTGCTCGATTTATCTCGGAGAGAGAGAGCCAAAAAGAAATTTTTTAAAATCTATTCGAAAAACTCGATCGAAAAATTGGATTAAAAATGTGTGGAAAAGTTTTTCATTAAATTCGCCCGGTCGTCGTCTCAAGAATCGAGGACCACCCTGAGTTTTTCGTGAGCATGAACAAACCGCAAAAAAAAACGTACCCTCGTTTTGCGACTATAGCGATCTTTTTTCTATTTTTTTTTATTTCATCGTGTTTTTTTTTTTTTTTCATGAAAATTCATTTCGTCCATTTTCTCTCTCTCTCTTTCTCTCTCTCGTTTTCTTTCGCACACTCGCTCATCCTCTCGTAATTGGTACATTATATACATTGTTTCGTGCTTCACGCGAGGGAGACCGAGGGAAAGATTTCTCGTTGGGCGGAAAAAGAAGGGAAGCTTTGACTTTTTCGCAATTACGTGGGGGGAGGGGGCGAATCGTGATTTTTTTCTGAGTCGAGCGATCTCTTAATGGAATATTTAATAAAAGATTTGTTAGTTTTTTTTTTTACGTTTCTGTAACGATCCGTTAATTTACATACACAACAGGGATAATTCTAACTATTTAATATTCTTCCATCATTTAATGCCACTGCACACACGCAACGAGGCGTCAAGAACCCAAATTCGACGATAAACTGTTTCTGTCTTCATCTCGGAAGGTTTTTTTTTTTGGTTTTTTTTTTTTCATTTTTCTTCCATTTTTCCGACACTATTTTTTTCATTATTATTATTTATATTATCGTTAACATTAGTATTTTTATTATTAAGAATATTCCTTTATTTTTTCACGTGTTAATGTCGTATGCTTGTATTATGTGTGTGCTTGTGTGTGAGTGAGTGAGTGACTGAGTGAGGGTGTGTGTGTGTGTGTGTGTTATTTTTCATGTCACGTGAGCTAATGTCAGTTTGTAAAATACTGTCTCACCCCCTCCGCGATTCTTACAACTCTCTATCTATTTATATATATTTATATACTGCTTTGTGTTTCATTTCTTTGTCGTCGCAGTTGCGTATTTTTTGTTTGTATAGTTGCGGTAATTTTTTTTGTGTCGTTATTATTTGTTATTTCCTATTCTGTTTTTTTTTTGTTTTTTTTTCTCTTCAATTTTTCATTTCTCGAAGGGAGGACGGTATTGTAGGTCGTGCGGAGGAAGATTCTACTCTAATGTATATACCACAATGATAAAGGTCATGAAATATAAAAATAAAAAAATAATAACAATGTTAATAATATTCGAGAATAATGGTTGGAAAAAAAGAGCAAGACGAACCGATTAACGAGTTGTAAATTATTTATAAATAGTCGTGCTTCGTGGGGTTGATTCATGTTCTTTCTTCACCAGGGTGCGAGAAGATAACTTTCTTATGACAACGATAAATACGGAGAGAGGTAGGAATGAGAGAGGAAGATGTTCGTTTTCTTTTCGTATTTTTTTTTCTTCACGTGTTTTCTTTATCTCTTTTTCTTTTAAACGCACATCAGCGCAATTATAATTCGTGTTTCACTATAGACTGACCTCTATAGTTACACTTATAAATTTAAGCTTAACATTAGACTAGGAAATTTGGGATTGGTGGAGCGCAATGCGTTATTTTTCTTTCTTGTTCATGTTTTTTTCTCTTTACACTTACGCAAATTAATATCACAAATCGCAAAACGATACGTAATACGATAGTTTGTCAAATAATAGTGATGATAATAATAGTAATAATAATATTTATAATAATAATAAATAATAATAATGATGGTGTAATGTGTGTGTATATATAATTTACGATAAGACGCCCTTTCCACCGTTCACCCCTCAATTACTTTATTATTATTTTCTTCTTAATTTTTGTGTTTCCTGTTTTCTTAAATTTACGTATTAATTTGTGGGCGCGTTTCGTTGACAAATATTTTCAGCATGTTTGCCCTTTTTTTTTTTTACATCCTCGTACACAGCAGCGTTTCTACGCGCATTTATTCATTTTTAATATCTCTTCTCTTCTTCTTTTACATTCCCATTTTCTTGTTCTCATTATTTACGGATAATTATCGCGAGGATCCCTTACCGGTAAATTGACTATGAATATTCCGTAGAGAAATTTTACAACTTCAGTCCATTCGAGCATCGTAACAGGGAGATTCGTTCTTCCCAAACGGGGCTCAGAAAAAAATTCTTTTCGGAGTCCAAAACTATCGTTACGGAGAAAATGAATTTTTAACGCCTGATTCTTATTCCACCCTCCCCTTTTTACGACTTTTGTGACCCATTGATTCGTTAGGTTTCGAAGACTTGAATGTGACACCTCAAGATTGCGACATAAATAAAAAATAAAACAATCCCAATCAAATAAAATTATTGGTATTATATATATAATCATTCGATAATTATATATATATTTATTTGTTTATAAATATTTATGCACATACTAACGCATTTATTTCTGGTCATATTCACTCACGTATACGCGTTCTCTTCCATCCAATTCTACATATATCTTACGTCTCATTTATAATATTGATAAACTCGTAATAATACTTGTAATGAAAATGTCCATCTTTTTTGTTCTCTCTACGAGTACGATGCACGATTTATCTTTGACAAATAAAAAGTGAAATACTCGTGCGTTTTATGGTTTCATCGTAACATGATTCTGGTTGATGCTGTTTATTTTGTTGTTTAAATATTCGCATTCAAACACTCTTTTTCATCAACAATACTTATTTTCAGTATTTTTTAATATATCTTTGGTTTTTCTTCCGGTAAAAACATTAACTATCGGTGTAAAATCCATCGTTATACAATTTTTCCCTCTCCTTCCCTTCTGTTTACCTGTCTCACCACCTCTTTTACATTTCTTTTACTTTTTTTTTCACACTGCCAAGAGAAAAACGGGTAACAACGGCACATGGCAATTAAATATATATTTATAATATGGATTAGAAAATAACATCTTAAAATCGAGTTTCTCGATTCGGGGGAGGGACTCGAGCAATAAATAAATGAGATAGTGGTGAAAAATTTATACAAAATTTGTAATGCCACTTATCTCTCGGGAGGCAAGGTATTCAATGTCAAGAGCTGCTGCAATGGGCTTTTTCGGTTGACTCGACAAACATTACGAACATATCGTTATTATTATTATTATTATTATTATTAATATTATTAATATATAATAATTATCATTATTTCTATTACATTAGCCGATTGCAGTGCCTTCGTATTCCGTTTATAAACGAACACTCACTAGTCCATTAAATTAGACGTCTTTTCGTATGTATACTTTCGCGCGATTTCGCAGTTTATTACTTTTATTTTTTTTTCTTCATCACTCAATGGTAGTTTCGTATTTTTACGTGAGCTCGAATTTCTTCGTAACTCAACTCATAGAGATCCTCGTTAACCTTTTCGTTTCACTATATTCGTCCCAAAGTGAGATTGGGAATGAGCTTTTAGACAGTCTTACAACAGTTTTTGTCACGCCGGGGAGGGGAAAGAGCCCCGGGCACTTGAGTCATTTTAAAAATCATGTACTCTTCATCAATAACTTCATGTCCAAGGCCGGAGACATGTTTGGATTTTTAGGTTTTTCTTCCCTTTTTTTAGCATGGAGCACCTACTGTGAGCGATGACTCTGTCTTTGTCAGCCGAGAGTATCGTGACTCTCACTCGTTCGGCCCTTTTTTAATTATTCCTCTTCTTCGCTCTCCTCCGTAGGACCGTACATATCGGCTAATTTGTCGAATCTCGGACCCCAAGCACCGAGATACTCGTATTCGTGTTGCTCGTCGTCAGTTCCTGGGAACAAAACAGTGAATATCGTCAAACAGCACTCTCCATTTCACGGACGCGTGTTTCACAATCCACTTTTGTCCGTGGATTTTCAACATTACCTGCCGGAACTTGACAAAAATTTGGCTTGGCAAGAGTCATTTTTATCGCATTGCGGATATTCGTTAAGGTATTCTTTTCACGAACACGAATATTCTACAAATAACTGATTTTAAATTACAGTAAGGTAATTTGATAAAGAATAAAAACTTGAAAAAATCGTAAAATTTATACGGGAGCTTATGGAGATTCCATCTTCACCATATTTTTATTCAATAATTTATATAATAATTCTAAATTCCTGTTACAAATTGTTTCACAGATGGAAAAAATGTAAGCAATTCGTAGCGACAAATGGCAGAAGCCAGAAGCTTTTTCTATATAACTGCGACTTCCCAGAGGTTAGGAATCAGTCCAAATTTCCAGTGCCCCAATTCGCGCCACCAAAAAATACGGTCATACGAAAAGAATACCTTAATGAATGCTGGTTCGTGAGTTTTTAAGACTGCACAAGAGGATTTTACGTTTTGCTTGTCGATTTTAAAAAATATTTTCTTATTGATTTTTTGTCATTCAAAATTTTGATATTTCGTTGATTTTAACCTGTTTTACGAGTTAAAGCTGCTAGGAAAGGGCGCAACTCAGAGTAGAATCGTTGAAAATATTGCAGCTGATTGCAAGACTTTTGATCGACTCGCTACGCGCTCAAGTAAAATGAAAATGGGATTTACCGGAAGCTAACGACGAGAGCGAGCCTGCCGTACTTCCGCCACCCTCGTACGCGTAATTCCGAAGATCGTCGAATGGTGGCGCATTAGGGTCGTTATCCGCCCTCTTTTTGTGGTCCTCGATGAACATTCCAACGTTTGGTTCCGCTCCGATCGGATCTGTGAAGATGATAAGAAATTTTTTAATTCAGGACTTTTCAAGAGCTTCATCGCGCCAAAGATCGAAATGCACGAATTTAAGGTGCAATTGTATGTGGATAACACTAACAGGCCAACTTGCACGGTGCCATTTTGCCTCCCATTTCCGGCAAAGGGCCACCGATTGGTATCTGTAGTGGGGTTATGTCAAATGCTGTCATATCGTCCTCGCCACCACCCTCGTCGTCGTAATTTATTATGTTTTCTCGCACGTCGTCATCTGGGCCTGGGTATTTGATATGAGATTCTCTTCTCCTATTGTAGACGACGAAAACGAGGACTAGTACTGTAAATTACAAGAATAAACCCATGAGTATTTCATTCCTTTAAAAAATCTACTAAGACGACATTTAAAATGTATGAGACGATGAAAAAATGATTCCTGAAATCTATGCTACGGAAAAAATCTTTCAATACCTTTTCCTTGGAAAAGGTCCTAAAATGTTTCACTTGGGAATCGGGAGTTGGCACTTGAAAGTACGAACTAACTTAAACCCTAAATGGGACAATTTTTACGCTCACTTGATTCGAGTGGAGTGACGAAACAAGTCCCTTTTGGAAATTAAATTGAGTTTCATTTGTCCACTTAAGTTCTGAGTCGCAATTGAGAATTTTGAAATTTTTTTGGGATTTGGATTCTCTTTTTCAAGTTTGCAGCCAATCAAAATTAGTCGAATTATTTTCATTCAATTAAACTAGCTCTGATAAATAGTTTTCGGCACAATGACAGCTCGGTGAGTGCACGAATTCCTATCTATGCGCAAAAGACGTTGGTTTGGGTAAATTAATAATCTATCTGTCAATAGAACGAATTTTATGAAAAAAATAGTACTCTCAGCAGTGTCTTCTTTTACGTACTCAGAATGATGAGTAGACAGACCAAAATGGCTGCCAAAGCTCCCATGCTCAGTTTAAGAGTCTGGCCCTCCTGAACGAGCTCGCAATTTTCACCCCAGAATCCATCCAGACAAATGCATCGGTACCGTAATCTTGGATCTTGATTGATGCAGCGTCCACCATTTAGACAAGGATAATCGATGCACTCGTTTTTGTCAATGCAGCTTTTTCCATCCGGTGACCTTATTCTCCCCTCGCCACACCTGCGCAAAGACATCCACTCGTAAACTCATTTCTTTTTCAGCGTGTTCCACGGAGATGCTGAAGTGATCTCGAGCAAAGTAATTTTGTAAATTCGGTGGTTGAGAACTTACGTGCACTCGTGCTCGTTCCACAGATCTGTACATTCGAAAGGCTCAGGACACGTAACGTGCAGGCACGTTTTGTTAGATGGACAATTTCTCTCGAGATTTCTCGCCATTGTAGCTTGACCCCATTGAGTGCCATTCATCGCAGGTGGCAATGGCAGATGCTTGCCTTCGAGTCTGATGTCATCGAGACACCCTGCGAAAAAAGCCAAGCGTTATTCGATCTTTCGTTCTCCACTATGAGATCCACATCCGAATTCATTGACAAATTATTTTTTGAAAACCAAGTCTCACTGATAAATTTTCGTTTAAGGCCTCCTGTACACTTGCAGCGGGCAAAAAAACGTGATTGAAGAATATCTAATTAAAGATTTTACCATTTTTCCGCCCATCACGAGTGTACTTAATTCCAAACTAAGTGATAATTTGAATCCTAAAATCTCGTCTGGAGCATCGTCACCATTTGGTGAGCTCCAAAAGAGCTTTATTCAGCTGGATAAATATGTTCACACCTTTCTGATAATCCGCATAAACCTCGAACGTTCTGACACCCGTATATTCGGCTTTGCCACCCGCATAAACTCCTTCTTGTTTATCGACCATCAGCCACTGATGACCCTCGAATGAAAAAGTCTCATTGAAACGTCGGCCCTCTCCACCGTCCAATTCCAGGGTCGCAGCGGATCCGTATCTCGATACCCTAACCGTGTGCCATTGACCGTCGTTAACCGCAATCGCCGACAGCCATATGTTCCTCTCCTCTATTCTCAGACTGTTCAAATTATATCTGAACTGGAGTCTGCTGTCGGTTATCTGGAGGGTAATGATCGAGCGTGAAAAAAACTTAATCTTTGATCACTCGTCTCGGTTTATTCCACCGAAAAAGCATTCTTTCCAAGATTCCAAACATCAACAAATTTTCTTCAGTTTACTCTCGATCGATGAGTACCAACTTACTGGCCAAGTTTAATTCAATCAAAACTAGATATCGAAATATTGAAAAAAAATCGTGGAACACTAACGAACCTGAAGTATAGCATATTCCCTGTTGTGCTGATCGCTAACTCGAAACAATTCGCCCTGTTTCTCACGGGTTCGGAAGCGCAGTTGTATCTGAGTGGAATATTTATCAGGTTCAAAGGAAAGAGCGTATTTGACGTAGCTGTGCTGTTTGAAGGTAGTTGGAACAGTGGGAGCCATGCATCCGGGTCCGGTCCAGCCAGGATTGCACTGACATCTGGCCTCGACGAAGCTGCCAACGCAGGTCCCATGTTCCCAACACCGGAAAGTTGATTCTTGGTTGTTGCAGATGTCATCAGTCTGTGGACAGCCCGCGACGCTGTGCCTCGATAATCCAGGGTGGGCGAGGTCGTACAATTTACTGTTGTGGAAGAGATTCTTGATGCAGCCATCGAATCCTTTGCCGAACGGCATTGACTTCCATTTGTAGTTGCTCGGGTCGAATTGCTCGTAGTACAAGCCACCGATTTGAAGAGGTGCATTGACGTTCAAGTATTCGTTGAAGGGTGGCACGGTTCCTTGGGCTTGACACGTCGAGTCGTTGAACTGAGGCGCTGTTCCATCTTCCAATTCCGATATATCAGCAGATTTACAGAAATCCACGATGAGCTTGACGGTCTGTGGAATTGGAGAAAAAATATTGTGAGTCAAGGATTTTTGAGCGAGGTCTTGAGCGATTATGACAAAAACGATTGAAAAAATTCGACCCACTTCCGTTGTCCAAAATATGTCGAGTCGGTGCCATTCGCCGTCGTCCAGAGGTCGTTTTGTCTTGACTTTCAGTTCTAACGTTCCCGATCCAAAGTCTATAAGCAATCTCGGTATCCCACGGTCCAACTCCACCGAAATGAAATCTGAAAAATTACAGTGGGAAATTGAAGGGCTGTTGCAGTCGAAAAACAGTATGGCTATTTGGTTATCTCAATTTATTGTGCTTTCACGAAGAAAATTTCAGTATCATCAACGTTTCGCTTGACGCAACTGATTATTGTAAATCTGATGAGACAAATTGTCAAATCTTCAAATCGATCGTGTTCCTTTTTTAAACAGACTAGATTTTACCCGCGGCTTCGCTCGCCCCGTCATCTGAAAAACTTTGCCAGGAGGAATAATACACCGACCTTGAATACAAAACAGTGCACTATTTAAGGACGCTTGTTTTTTTGTTAGGACGTTTATGAAAGACAATTTTTCGTGTAAAAATACGAATATTCCTGTAAATCTCCCTGGGGAATTTGACTTTTTTCCAGGACCAAAAGTAGCCTGTGTTACTCTCCGTCCTTTAAACTAACTCTATGCCAAAAATCAAGTAGATTGCTTGCTTAGTTAGGGCAAGAAGGAAGGACAAACAAACAAACACACTTTGGCATTTATAATATTAGTTAGAACTATCAGTGATTTATTCAAATATTGTTGATTCAAATAATTATTATTTATCGAATTGAATGAAAAAAAAATGATTTAATAAAGTCAAATGGGTCATCAGTTTATATAAGTAGTTATCTAGTCGCTGGATAATTAATAATTATCCTTAAATGTCATACATAATTTAATTTTCTGTTTTTCCGGATCGATTTTTTTAATGGATGTCTCGAGGTCAATCGCTTACCGGAAACCATGATTTCGTCAGATTCTGGGGGCACGATTGGACCATTGTACAACAACAGACCATCGGATTTGCGAGTTATGAACTCAAAACTCAAGTGACTGTTGTCACACATTTCCAAGGCTGGATACCACGCCCAACCGTTGCCCTTGAAACTTCGAGCGGTCTGCTGACATCTTGGACCATTGTAGCCCGCTGGGCATTGGCACCTTAGAAAAAAAAATTAATCCAAGTCGAGAATAAATGATCACAGTAAATGATACGACGTTGAAGTTTGCAACGTTGGAGTTCAACGAAATGAACGAAAAAAAGATTTATAATTAATTATTTTTTTATTTAACGAATTATTGATGTGGTTTGAAAAATAACGAATTGGAAATTCGGCAGGGAAGAAAATTGGAGATTTACTGAAATTATTGGAGAGTTTTTTTACATTATTTCGTTGGACTCCAACGTTGCAAACTTCAGCGTCGTTAAATGATCACAGATAACTGTTGGTCTATTGATTGTTTTTTGATGCCATTGAAGTGGAAGACAGTTACGAAATTCATGATAAAAAACAAAAAAATCAATCGGTGATTCATAACGTAAGTACAAGATTGTAAACTTACGTGAGGCCAAATCTGTTTTCGGTGCAACGACCTCCATTGTAACACGGACTGTTTCTGCATGATTCACTGGTAGTGAAATTACGAGCGCCGCAGGTACATTGTGCCATAACATCGACCCTGACACCGACTAACGCTGTTCTGTTCGCATTTACCATGTACGGTAAATTATTTATGTCGAGAACATTCGTACAACTGCCCTCGCACATTTCATTTTCGTAAAAACACTCGTCTATTCCCACCATTGTTATATTTATTCCCACATCCTTTTCGATCTGAAATTCAAAGAAGAAATCATTATTTCATGTCAGGCCAGTTGTCAAATTGTCCAATCAATGATTAAACAATACAAAATGAGGATTTTTGGGATCATGCTAAAAATCTTCCCTTCAAATGACGATGAAAATTGGCATTTTTTCAATAATTTACCGCTGTCTAAATTCTGTTGAAGAATTCGAATTTGAAGACTCAAGTAAAAACAATGATATTTTCAGTGCTATTGTGAAAATGCCTGAAAAGTGAACTGACCTCTTCTCGATGCATGAGTACAATTCCATTCAATCGTACAGGTTTGTAATATGGTGAGCCATGAGCAGCGAATCTCACGTCCGTGAGTGGTGGATGCTTTCTTCTCAATTGTACGCTAAAAACGTCCACGTTGTCTCTCGCAATATCCAATAAATTGGCTAATTTGTCTCTGAATAAATCGGCTTTGCTTCTCGTTAGCTCTTCCGACTATGGAATCAAACGGAAATATATTTCATGAGAATCCAAGTGATTATTTTCAAAATTTCAACATCATCTCTACTCACAGTCTTTCATGGTTAATGAATTTTTTATAAAAAGTTTAAAAAACTTGACTTAGTGAAAATTGAACCGACCAAACGGATCATTTTAGACTTGGAAATGGGGAATGATTTTTTCACCTTATAATTCCATACACGAATGAAATCTTCGTCGGTTATCCCGGATATTCGAACGGAACCAGAATTGAGGACGGCCTCGTGAGGAATGGTTTTGACCGTCACTGTGACATTCGCCGGCACATCGGTCTGCGTGTGTTTCCTGTCATAAACCTTGAAACGCAAATGATATCGGCCATCGTGAGTACCAGATTTCATTGATATCATTCCCGTGTCTTCGTCTAACTTGAACTGCGCGTGCTCTAATCCCTCCCAGTAGAACTTTTTATCAGGCAAATCCCAATCGTCGAGATCGTAAACATAAACTCTACCGATCTCCGTATCGGGGGATTGTCCCTGAAACAAGAATCCAAGGTTTGTTTTTATCCATACGAAAATCGGCGCTTCGCTCGCAGCGGAAAAATTTTTCTCTGGCGAAAAATGCAATTAACTCCACGGAATACCAATCAAAAAGCTTAAGCTTATTGAGAAATAGAAAAATTTTATTCTGACAAAATGGAAAAGCGTTCAAATATCACTCGCAATTATCGAGCAAAATGATCGTTGCGACCGAAAAAATGTAGATTTAATCGTAATCACTGATTCGTTTCAAAATTAATGTGGAGCTTCAATTTTCGCTTCATTGATCGCAATTGTGTTACATAATTCGTTTGATACTAACAGCGTAATTATACACGAATATATCTTTGGACCCAGGCTGCATTTTGTTGTCATTATCATCGCCGATAACGACTGTTAAGGTACTCGTACCAGCCATTAATGGCGTGCCCGAATCTTTGATAATGATGGGTATGAGATATTCTTTCTGACGTTCGCGATCGAACGATCTCAGCGAAGAAACAATCGCCATTCCATCGCCATTAGCGCCCTCTGCAAAAACATAAGCAATAATGAGTAACTGAATTTCAAAACATTGAAATACTTTTTTTAAATATTGATGAAAACCTCAATTTTTTATTGGCTCTACGGGAATGGTTTCAGGAGTTTTGATTTCGATTTTTCGGAAACGTTTATACTTTTCTACTTCTCGATGAGTCAGTTGCCAAACGCCAAAGTGACCGCGATTTTTCTCAGACAGTGAATCAACTGGTTGATTTTAATTTGCAATACTTGACATGCTCAATCGCGTCGGATTCAATGAGAAAAATTGATCGAGCGATACCATCAAGAACGATTCTTTGAAAGCCGATAATGTCGATCGGTGCAGTCGTACATAAAATGACAAGAGAATTATTAGCCTTTATTTCGTTGACTACCGATAGTTTCCGACCACTTTGTTGCGCCGTGGTTTACACTTTTGTGCGTTCCCGAATGCTAATTAGCAAATTTGCATCCAATGAGTCGAGTTTAATTTGAAACCGGATTTTCTCTTTTACTTTACTGCTCTCGATCATAACCCTGTTCCTGGGAAACTTCTCATCGGAGTGTCGTCCATTTGCTAATGCACTGCCGTAGCTCATTTTCACGAGGGCCAAGGAAAACTGGGGAACCCAACCGATACAGAAATCTGGCCTTCTTTACCGAGTTTCAGGTGTTTCGGGCCATCAGAAACTCAGGAAAACTGACTTCTGCTCGATCATAGATCCACAAGACTGTGCATGCCAAAACGGTCACTCAACCAAGCATACCGGCCTTGCCCGGGGATGTTTAGCTTGGGAAAACATCGAAGCCATACACCGAGCACACAACCAACGCTGACGATTCGATTGTGTCGTTTCCTGACAAATCAATTGAGCGCCAAAATCGAGGGTTTTGACAGCATCATTCAGAGAAAGTTGAACGAAATAAACGTCGCACTTACTATTATCACTTTCGACTTTGAAGCTTGCTCTAATAGTGTCCTCGGCGTTAGGATCCATTCTAAAAGTGAAGGGTGGTCCGTTGCTCTTGGATCGATCGTCATCGTCGGTCGCAAGAATTTCAACGACCCTCCGAGGGGGCGCGTATTCGGGCAAAACTGGTCGGTAATCTTTGAGGAATCTGGGAGCATTGTCATTTATATCTTGGACGACAACGGTCAGTGTCGCGGTCGCAGTTTTCGGCGGGATTCCATCATCGATCGCCAATATTTTCACTTGGTGCCTCGACGTCTCTTCCCGATCGAGACTACGTTGGATCGATACGGTGCCGTTTTCGTTTATGAAAAATTGACGCTTCCTGTCCGAACTGCGATCTATCGAGTACGAAACTTTGCTCTTGCCACCTTGGTCCGGATCCGTTGCCTTGAATGTCTCCAACGTATTTCCCACTGTCGCATCCTCCAACACCGAAGTCTCAATATTCGCCGTCTCGAATTGTGGCTTGTTGTCGTTTATGTCACGAAGCTTCACTACCACCCACGAAAATGCCACGTGGTACTTATCATTGTCGTTGTCTTCTCCCTAATAAAAATCGAGCCTCGTCATTAATCCAACGTTCAAGGAAGCTCTGTATTCGATCTATGAGAAAATTCATATTTTGCCAACTTTTTGAAAGTTTACGATAGATTAAAAAATAAAATTGGTTCAATATTTCGGGAACATCGATTAATTGATTGAAAATTATTCACGAAGAATGTAAAAAAATAAGGTCAAAATCGTGAACGTTGAAGACCGTAGTTTCGTATGGAGAATGAAATTTCATGTCGCGATATAATTGAAAATTTGTTTTTCCAAATCCACTCCCCAAATGATTTGAAATCCAAAATTACCTTATCGTTGACCTGTATGCGGAAGCGGAAACCGTTGCATTGCAGTTGATCTTCAAAGTCGAGGGCTTGGACAATTTTGAGTGAACCGGTGCCGTCGTTGTTCCTGACCATGGTGAATTTATCAGCACCGTATCCGCTGTTTTCGAGAACTTTGTACTGAAATTTGTTGGTCTCATCCTCGTCGTGAACGGTGACAGTGAGAATGGGCATTTCGGGTAATTTGAGGCCGTCCGTTTCGTCGACTTCGGTCATCCATTCGTCCTTGGTAAATTGTGGCGGCATGTCGTTGATGTCCTTGACTCTGATCGAGGCGGTTCCGGTACCTTTTAGCGAACCACCGTCCACAGCGACGACTTGGATCGAGTAGTCGGGAGTTCTTTCGCGATCGAGACAGCAAACCGCCGTTTTAATCACGCCCGTTTCGGACTCGATCTCAAAAATCGGCGAACCGGTTTCTTCCTCAATTACGTTCTTTTCGATCGAATACATCAGCTTGGCGTTCGTTCCTTCGTTCGGGTCGTCGTAATCGATCGCCGTCATCGTCATAACGAGCATTCCTGCCGTACCGTTTTCCGTCACGTTACCGTAATATATTATTTGCGGAAAAATTGGCGCGTTGTCGTTAATGTCCTTCAAATTCACTTGCACGTCCGCGTAACCCACCAGGCCCTCGCCGCCCTCGTCTTGAGCGAAAACTGTAAATCTCCATTGTGGTCGACCGTTTGGTTGATCCCTGTCCAACGGCTGTTGCAACAAATTGACGTTAAATGTGTTACTCCCTGCTCCCGTTCCAATAGGTATTTTTTTGCAAAAAAATACGACTGAGGACGAAAGTTTCGAGAAAGTTCTTTTCTACGCAGGAGTTTTCAAAACTTTCAAAATTTGTAAAAAAGAAAAGTTTCCGGATATGAGGAATAAAAAATTGTGCAGTTTCACGTGTAATCCTAGAAAAAGTTTGAAAATTTCCAATTTTACGTAGTGAATGCACAACTTTTGAACAGATTTTCTTCCCCAGTGTCGTTTACGGATGTGCGGATGACGGAATTTTTCACAACGCAGTTATTTCGAAACTACTCAAGATCACGTCAAACACTTTTCCCGAAAGTTCATATGTTCGCAGACTCTTACTATGGATGTGCAAATTGTCACGATTAGATTATATCCCAAGCTACATTGAAATTTTTGGATTTCGACCAAAGAATTAACTTTTGAACGTGACTGTGACGAGACCTTTTCCTGAAAAGACCCAATAATTGGAAAAATTCTTGCACGGGTATAGAGTGTAATGGACAATTATAGAATTGGACAATGGCTCGAGATGTGAAGGAGACTACTACAAGCAGCATTGTAACGCCATTTGCTGGATTGATACCAATGTCTTTGAACACGTGTAACACGTGGCCAGCAGTCCGACAATTTCATAATGAACATTATAAAATTCGCCCTAATTTTGATATCTCAATTACTAAGTGTGACTATGAAAAAATGCCAAGGTTCGAAAATTTTGAAAATTTTGGAAAATTTCAAAAATTTTGGAAAATTTCAAAAATCAAAAAATGACCTCCCCACGATGGGTTCAAAACATGTTTCACGCGATTCTGAGTCGAATGAGACAAAGTTGTAATGACCGAAAAAAAAAAAAATTTTCGAAGGCTATAGACTTCGAAAAAATTCGAATTTTCGAAAATTTCAAAAATCGAAAAATGACCTCTCACGATGGGGTCGAAACATGTTTCATGCGATTCTGAGTTGAATGAGACAAAGTTGTAATGACTGAAAAAAAAAAAAATTTTCGAAGGCAATAGACTTCGAAAAAATTCGAAATTTCGAAAATTTTCGAAAATTTCAAAAATCGAAAAATGACCTCCCGCGATGGGTTCGAAACATGTTTCACGCGATTTTGAGTCGAATGAGACAAAGTTGTAATGACCGAAAAAAAAAAAATTTTCGAAGGCTATAGACTTCGAAAAAATACCAAGGTTCGAAAATTTTCGAAAATTTCAAAAATCGAAAAATGACCTTCCACGATGGGTTCGAAACATGTTTCACGCGATTCTGGGTCGAATGAGACAAAGTTGTAATGACCGAAAAAAAAAAAAATTTCGAAGGCTATAGACTTCGAAAAAATACCAAGGTTCGAAAATTTCAAAAATCGAAAAATGACCTCCCACGATGGGTTCGAAACATGTTTCACGCGATTCTGAGTCGAATGAGACAAAGTTGTAATGACCGAAAAAAAAAAAAATTTCGAAGGCTATAGACTTCGAAAAAATACCAAGGTTCGAAAATTTTCGAAAATTTCAAAAATCGAAAAATGACCTCCCACGATGGGTTCGAAACATGTTTCACGCAATTCTGAGTCGAATGAGACAAAGTTGTAATGACCGAAAAAAAAAAAAATTTCGAAGGCTATAGACTTCGAAAAAATACCAAGGTTCGAAAATTTTCGAAAATTTCAAAAATCGAAAAATGAACTCCTACGATGGATTCAAAACATGTTTCACACGATTCTGAGTCGAATGAGACAAAGTCGTAATGCCCTAAAGAAAAAAATGATTTTCGAACGCAATAGACTATGAAAAAATGCCAAGGTTCGAAAATTTTGAAATTGTGGTTTTCAAATGCCACAGAGTCTGGAATATACGATTCTTCATACTCTTTTTTTTTTATTCATTCTCATCGTTTTAGTGTAAGGAGGTTCTTTTCTGGATACATTTTCGGATTTTCTACTACGAAACCAAAATGCTTGATGAATTTATTCATCAACAAACTTCAAATTGGGTACAAGCTTAAAATGTCTTACAAGAACTTTCCGACGACATATCGGCACCTTAGTTTCAGGAAACTAATATTTTGTCGTTTCCGCGTAGGATCAAAATTTAGTGTATAGGTGAACCAAGGATAATAAATTCTAATCATTAAAGGTTGTTTGAGCATCAAATTTTGTGAAAACAAAGCAAAAGAAAATAGCAATGTGATAAATGTATTTTTTAATAAACAAAAATAAATTCTCTCACCTTCAATACATAAATTTCGCCAGTGGTACGATTGATATCGAATTTACTGTTTTCTGGATTACTCGGATCAATTCCTTGTCCCGTCAGGAAATAAACGAGATCCTGTGGCCTGTCTTTATCGCCGTCTGTCGCGAGGACCTGAAACATTTCGTTGTCTTTAACATTCGTTTCAATTGTTGTGATATTTTTCGGAAATTTTTTTAATTATTGAATAAAATCGAGAGTTTTTTTCTCGTGTATTGAATTAGTACCTGTAGAATACGTTTGGGTAAATTTCTATCGTCTTCCTCAGTTATCTGAGCTCTGTAAGTAGGCCTTTCGAATACAGGAGGATTGTCATTTACGTCCTTAACATGAATAACTACGATGGTGAAATTTTCTTTAAGGTTGTCCGAGGCGGTCAATTTGAGCTCGTACTGTAATCCAAAAAACATCGAATTTTATCGACCGAAAAAAATTCTGATAACGCTTCGAAGAGACGTGATCAGAACAACACAAGGAACGTGATAACATTATCATAATTGGCAGCAACATCGCAAACTTGAAATATCGAATCGCAATCTAAGTTTCATTCAGTAGCAAATCATATTTCGTAACAGAATGTCCTTCATTATCATCGAAATTCGTTTTAATGATACACCTTAGTTGGAAAGCGTGTATAGAACATCTTATTTATTTTTGGATGCTGCAAAATGTGATAAAGCTTCCTTTCTCATTTTTCCATCCCTCGCAGAGATGTTCATTCCACTAGAGCGATGATAAGAGCTTATCGGATGGATGAAAAAAGAAATAAAGTTAATTTCGAGACTTACCCTCTTCCTGGTCTCGTAATCCAATAGCCCCGCAACGTATATCGCCCCGGTCATGTTCTTAACCGCAAACGCACCCCCTAAGTTACCGCTCGTAATCTCGTATCGAATACGCGAGGCTGGATCCCACAATCATCCGATTAGTCATTACCGCATTAAATAAGCTCCATTCACAACATTAAAAATTCAATTTATGCAGAAAGTACACAATACATTTAATCAATGATGAAATTTGGTGCTCTCATCACCAGTGGAATTGTACTACATCCTAAATAATTAACGTTTTAAGGTAGTTTATGCACGAAATGATTTTCTTAAAGAAGCTTGAAATTTACACAGAGTCTAAATGGGTAGTCGATCAAATTTTATCAAATTTTAAAGGGCTCGTCTTATTGGTTATTTAGATAAACGTGTTTAAATACGAAGAGAACACTTGCTTATTTCGGCTTTTTGTTTCTTCTTGGCTTGGCTCATTTTACTGCTTTTTATTAATACTTTTTTCTTGATCCATTTCCCGTTGTGTTTTCCCTTTGCGCTCTCTAATGCGATTTTTGACATAAGAAACTATTTTTACCAGGGACGAATGAAATTTCGGATTCAGTCAATGATGGATCCCCGTTGAATGAATGGCTTGTAATTTAATTCGTCAAAAGATAAGTTGAAAAAATTTATTTACAATTTCGGATCAATAAATCTGATATTAATTTAAAGCGATTGAATCTTTAAACAGGAAGTGAAAATTGATCCAATTTAGGCACCCATAAAATACGATCCTTCGGGCACGATCTACCTTAAAATGGAATGACAAGCAAAAATTTCGACAGCAAAGTTACAGAAGTACTTTGAATCCAATAAACCGAATGAACTCGTCTGACGAACATCGTTTTTGCTTCAGTCTCCGAAAAATGACAGCTAAAGGTAGTTGATAGGGATAATTGCTATTAAATTTATTGCAAAAGATGAAACTTACACTCGTCGTGGTCTTTGGCGGTGACGGTGAGAACGGTGTGTTGAATATCTTCATTTTCGTCTACCTCAGCCTCGTAGAGGCCTTTGTCGAAGTACGGAGGATTATCGTTCTTGTCGGCGATTCCTATACGAATGAATTTCGTAACTGAAACACGAAGAAAAATGAAAATTTATTATTGCTCTTCGAGGGAAAAATTCGGCAATTAAGGTAACGAAACTAGCATGTTGCTTGGAGAGAAAGTTTATGAATATAGGAATTGGTATATCTGTAAATTTGTATAAGGGGTTCGAGGTGAACGTCAACTGTTGAGTTTGATGGAGTTTGCGGACAAATTCAGCGGTAGCCGATATAGTAATCGGGGGTGTATTAACACAGGCAGGCGTTACAGTAAAACAGAGAGAGAAAGAGCCGATCTCGTTAAGCCACTTCCGTGGCGAGTTGGCTCATAATTAATTAACGCAACGGAGAACGAGACGTCGTCGCGTCGCTCCGTCGCCGAAGGGGATATATCGAGACTTTGAGCGGCTTTGCGATAGCGCCAAAGTTTAAGCCCAAGTTTGAACCAACTTCGAAGCTGTGGAAAGCGACAAGATTTCTCTTTCTCGCGTCCTCAACCTGCTATGATTTCTTCCTTTTGCTCCTACTTTTTTCAATTTTCCCACATTTCCACGAAACCATTCCAAGTCATTTTTCATACTCATGTTTTCTGTCACCGGTTTTTTGTTCCTTTCAGCTTTATCGCTTTTTTCTTTATTGATATTGAGAGCTGTGATATCTGACGAAATATTCGGGTGTCCTGATTGGTGGTTTGCGCTCACATGCTCTGGTTCTCAAGTCCTATACTTCTTTTATGAGGCGACAAGTGCGCAATGAGGAATAACAAAATTCGAATTCGAATAATATATTATATTAAGGAAGTTCATGCGTTATTTGTGATTCAAAAAAGCAAGTGAACTTTTTTGCTCTTTTCATGATCAAAGAGGCGATTAATAAAATTATGTGTAACATTTGTTGAGATTGATCAATTTTTAGTATAATCATTGTGGTTAAAATACTTTGGTAGTAAAATCGTCGAGCAAAATGTGACAACAACCATATTCTATTTATATGCATTTGCATATCTATGTTTTAAAGCAGCTGGCTCATGGCATTGTCAAACCTTCCACCGTTCGTGTCGTTATTACTCGTTAACCACAAAAAAGTGTTTTTCTTTATTAATTTCCAAGTGATTTTCACCAGTAACAAGGCTTTCTCAAGACATCATTGATATCTAAAAACATTCTACTTTCTTATTCTCGTTTTTGGCTCTTTAAAGTAGGAAGGATCCTAAGTCATTAAATCCAGATGGTCGCACAGGAAGTGTGCCTGCCATAGGAGCCTGTGTATAACTCTTAAAAAAATGTGATCTTCGTTGATTGTTTTCTCGATAACTAGACAGTATGTCCTATAATAATTCGAGGAATAAATACACGGCGTATATTTCTAGCATATTTTGCAAATATCATCTCTCTGAGTTGGAATTTTGGATTTTTATGAGATTCGCGTGAACTTCCTTAAATACCACTTGATTGATGAAATACCGGAAATGCTTTTGATCCGAAAAGGATCCAATCAATTGATGTATGAACGAGGAAATGTTTCGTTGTAAAATGAATTTTGAAATATTTCCATCAGCATGTTAACCCAGTAAAAAATTATCGGAATGCCCAGTGCTCTCTTGCGACATATAATCTTCGTTAATATAATTCATTAATTTGACTGGTCCCGGCGATTATAACTGGCAAATGCAAGTTAATGGTTGCAGTGGGTATATCTTTGGGATAATGGATATTGGTTAGCTTAGTATTCAGGATCCATCGGAATGGAACGTTGGAAGACTAAGTAGCGAGAAGAGGACACTGACCTCTGAAGTGAGCTTTTGATAGCAGTCTTTCTCTCCTGCTCTTACTAAATTTCATATGGTGACTCTACTCTTCCTTGCTTCATTAACTAAATCCAAGCATCGGGGATGCAACTCACGGGATGCGAGCCTGGCTTCTGTGGGTTTTACTCAAATCGCTATTTTATGTTACCGGCGTATACCGCATGCACACTGCCAGTTGCAAATTTAGATTAGCCCTGACTCTCGAGTGTTTTCTCTCTCTCTCCCTTCCCCTCTTCCTGCTTGTCGTAAAGTGTTCTCAAAGTAATTGCCCTTGCTATCGGCTTCCACAGGATTTGCCTATACCGTATAATCCACGAGCAGTAACCACCTAACATGCCATAAAACTTCCTGCATGAATTAAGAGCTTTTGCTCTATTCGCGATCGAAGATATGAATTATTGATTGTAACCACACACTGCAAAAAAATTGTGCAGTGCTTTCGATATCAGACTTGATAGTGGTTTAATATAACATTGCATTCACTCGCCATTCTTATCGAGGGCGAATGAAAATGCATTTGTGGCAGATAAATATTCCAACGTGATTCTTTTTTTTTTTTTTCCAAGAATATTTCTTCTCGTGAATCTTCAATACTCCGGGATTATCGTTATCTTTATATCTAATATTTTTATTGGATCAGATAGGAATGCTTAAATTGGTTTCATACAAGCACTCTGGCGTATAAACGATTAAGGATTCCCGGAATTCTCGTATAACCATGGAGAAAATGATAGAAATTTCTAGGGATTTAACAATTGAGGCAAAACTTTCGATTCATCTATTGACGATATTTTGTTGTTTATTTTTTCATTCGTTTCATTTACCGTTTGAGCGACTATAAGGGGAAAGAATTGATAGGTAAAAATTCACGTTACAGCAATTGAAATCGGAGATAACTTGGAATATTTGGAAATTTTGACATGGAAAACTTTCATGAAGAGAAAATGGAATTCCTTAAATAGCACAGGAAATTTTCAAGAAAATAAATTGAATTTCCTTGTATACTCCAGGAAATATTATTGTATTTTCATGAAAATTCGCTTCAAGCTCTGTAAAAAATTCCAACCCTTCCGGGTATTTTCGTGTTTCTGTTGCTACAACGATGATCTGTACTTTTGAATTTTCCACTCCGGATTTAATGAATTTCTCACTAAATCGAGGTAGTGGAAATAACAGAGGTGTTATAAAAATTCGTGGAATCGAGACAGCTTTTGGTTTATTTTTGTCGAGCATTCTGTGAATTCGTTTATAACCCACACCGAATAAATAGAGAAAATTTTTAATAATTCGCTGAGAATAAATATTGGAATATTGAGGAAATTCCCTGATTAGTTAATCTGACAGAAAACCTTGATAAAATGAAGCAGCTTCCATGCATCAGACAAGCTTTCAAAGAGCTTTCAAAACTTTGAATAATTTTGTTTCTCTTTATAAAACCTTCATCTGCGATATCGCAAACTCCTTGCATGATTTTCTTCTGGTTCTTGAATGAAATTTTTTTCCAAGAGATAACAGCAAATGTGCTTGGTCTCACAAAAGAGGGTTACGATATGAAATATGCCAGTGTTTTCCTGTGGCTGACCTCAAAAAAAGAAGCGCTACTATAAAACAAAGTATTAATCAGCATTCCAAAAAACACGGCTCCCTGTTTTTACAACGTGCTGCACATTTTACCCGATTTGTCGTTAAAAACCACAAGTATCACACGTTTCCTCTCAACAAAGTCCCATGTACGCTCTCTCTGCTTTTTCTTCGTTTTGGGTTGCATTTATCACGTTTCTTTCTTTGCACGTTCGCTTGCTTTTATTGCATATATTCAAGAGTCGAAAACGATGTATTGCCCATAGGAAGAAATTTCAAAAATTTGTATAACGAATAATTGC
Source organism: Venturia canescens (assembly GCF_019457755.1). NCBI lineage: Eukaryota > Metazoa > Arthropoda > Insecta > Hymenoptera > Ichneumonidae > Venturia > Venturia canescens. The sequence continues at coordinate 10,409,506 of NC_057425.1, forward strand.
AATTGTTCCTTCAAAATACTGTCCCATAAAGTATTCAGCTGCTCAAACCTCCAATAAATTACAGAACCGAGTTAATAACTTTTGCGTATTACTTAAGGTCGTTGCTTAAAATTTTTAAGTGAATTGATGTCCATAAAAATGTTTCTACTCGTTGATGAATATCTCCTGAATGTCCTGTTTCAAGAAAAACTGAGGTTACCGAACTAATTTTGGAGAAATTAAATATCGAAGTATTTTATATTCGACGTATTCGAAGTAATTTATTTCAACGAAATTTTCAATAACTGAGAATAAATATTCTATCAACCTTAAGTGATTAAAACAGACGTTTTTCTGAATAATAATTAATATTATCATTGAAAGTTTATCCGAAAATTTTCGCATTGTTTATCCGAATGAATAGTAATCATTCAGTATCTATAAGGTGGCATTGCTGACATCACTCAATGTATTAGCATGAAACTTCGTTTCGTGCTCCCACCCTCTAAAAAGATTTAGCAATACCCTTAAAAATATCGACTCCTGGTCGATCGATGAAAGGCATTCGAAAGTGTATTATCTAAGGACAAATGAACTCTGAAGTCTTGATTCTTTGTAGGCTCAAATCGGCTGCCATGATTTTTATACTTAGTAACTTGAAATTTATCAACCTCCTGTCTGCTCCTCGTAAATGCATGAGTACGTGTAAATCCAATCGCGAGGTTTGAGAAAACCTCAAACTCGTAAACTGTCAACTCAGCCTAAATGCGAAGGGTCTCGTGACCCACACTAGGCAGCGACGCCTCGCGGATTTTTCTCGAACTGCTGTTGGAGTGTAAAGCAGGCAACCTGTCACGTAATATTAATGTCGTTAAGTGACTTTTGGAGCGGTTATCAGCAAAAATGTACGTTTTTATCAATGATTAAAGTTTTAAGAACGACTGGTTCATGTTTCCAGTGATAAATCATGCACAACTGTCAAAATTGCACTCCAATATAGCGCCATATTTCCGAGAAACGCGAGCATCGCCATCGACAGTGTGGATCGCCAATCCAATATTAATCGAATAACGAATGAGGTGTATAAAAGAAAATTCAACTTGGTGCATTAGAAATGGAAGTAGATCAATATAACTGCAGATACAACGATGGAAGTAGGTGTTGAACTATTCTCCAAAGATCAACTTCCTATCCTCGGCATAGTACTTGAGTATTCTGTCTCACATGCGACGCTTATCTCTTAATAAGGGTACGTGATTCTATTATTGATTTAAAATGATTTATACATATTGGAAAACGAAGCAATCTCAAGTGTAGAAGCGTGAAGTGACTTGCCGTCGTTCGATGCTTAACACTATCGTTGTAACATTCGATTTAACCATAGTCTGGGCAATTACAATAAGAAAATGTCCGTCTCGAAATCAGCAGTGGTATAACATTTGTTTGTGGTACTCACTGGATCGGCTTAAGGATTTACGTTTATACATTTGCGCTGATTCCTATTGGTTTTAGTCTTAGGCAGTGCTGCACTCGTATTTACTTGGCCCAACTCTTTTTAGTGTCCCACTCGTGCAGCTTATTAATTTTTAATCAAAGGATTTGTCAAATTCAAGCATTCAACAATTTTTTATTTTCGTGTGCGCACTGAAAAAGAATTTATTTGTCACACTGAATTCCTCTTGTTGGACAAAGTACTGGTTGAGTCAACAATTTTTTGGTGAGATCCGGAATGTTTTTCGAGGGCGGATCAATTCGACGAGCGCAGTCGAAGGATATTTTTCTTTGCGTTAGCATTGATTTCTTTGGCTACACCGGAGTTTTGTTGATTCAGTTAACAGCTTGCTTCAGCATCCGTAAATCATTTTGTCAGATGTCTGCTTTGGTTGAAAAAACCATCGTTTTTTCAGTCGACGAAATCTTCATCGAAGCTTGCTCGTTAAACAAATTTATGTAGTTTTTTGTTCATGTGATATCATTAAGGATACATGTAAATTAGAGAGCAAGGAAACCATTTTTTGGTGCCAATGATTTTTTGGTATCGCAGTAGGTACAAATTCGAATAACTTTCTACATTCTCGACTGCTTTCATCTTTCTCTCAAATATTATGAATCATTGAATACTTTTTTGTATTTCCCAAAATTACTGTACAACGTACGTTTGATGCTGAATCAAAAAAGTCAGCACATTGAAATCCAAAATAGCGATCGTAAATGACAGGAAATACGATCATTTCCGAGGGACTTTGATAAAATTCTTTTCAGGCTGTGAAGGGAAAACTGATTTCGAAAATGGCATCAGCAGCCTTGTAAATCCCCAGTAAATTATTTCGATCTCGCAGCTTATGCGCCAAAAGCTCATGAGCAGATCAGTTGGAAGGAAAATGATTTATTGTTATCCTACCTAAACTCTTGCATTCTTAACTAGCTTGGTCCATTGCCTGAAAAACACTTCAATAATTTAATCTTTCCCAAGAGTATTCTCGACATTCGCTATTTCGTGATGGATTATTGCATCACATTTGAGCGAGCGCCAATGAAAAATTGCAAAATCTCCTTCCCCCTCGCGATCAGCGAGTGATTTGCATGGCAAACGGTAATGCAGCCACTGCTTGTCGGAGCCACACACCGATCACGGATCCCAATGTCGGTTACGTTCTTCCGATGCTGAACCAGGATTTCCGAGATTTTCTTAATTTTCTCGAGCACTTTTCCGAGTGTGAATATTGTCACAATTTGGAAAGTGCACACGCTCCCGGTTTTTAGTTTATTGAAAGAAAAAAGGGATGAACAGCGGAAGGAAGTTACGTACAAGTATGTGGAATACGGAATAGCTTATGGGCAAGTAATATTCTAATGGACTGTGGTCATGGAGGAGTATTATTGTGGCTCTCGAAAGTATGTTTGTCGCAATTTTACCCTTCCAAGGTTCACGTTCTTCGCTCACTTATTTTCTGAGGTCCTCGTACATAGTCGGTGACCGCGCTAGGTCGCGGAACAAATTCCTGAGTGCAGAAAGACGATAAGAAAAAAGAGTGGGGAAAGGAGGCTAAGGAAAGCAACGAGAGAGAAAGAGAGAGCAGCAGGGTACTGAAGAAACTAAAAGAGGAAGAGAAGCGTGCAAGAAATATCAAAGGAGAAACGTGTCTGGAGTCCACAAAAGGTGGCAGAAAAAACGGGGAAGGAAAAAAAATAGAAAGAATAAGAAAGAATGAGAAAGCGGGAGGAGAGCACTGTTGCAGCAACATACTTTACGAGAGCATTACAGTATTCTTTCTGGAGAAGTTGATTGCCCATGGAGTGAGGTTCAAAGCTACCCCAAGCCTGACAAAGAAAAAGAATGAAGTACTACTCGTCCCTGCCGTAAATCTACACCTGTTTCCTTAACTCTCTGCAGGCTTTGCCGAAATATAGATATTATAGGGACTTATCCAATGTGGCAATTTGCACTTTAGATGCACGGATTATGATTTCGTTTGTACTTACTTTTAATTCCATTCGCAAGCTCATAATTCTTACAATATTTCTCTTCGATAGTTTATATTCAAGACGCGCAGCTAAGATTTCCACTTTTTCTCTGATCCTCCACTCGATTCTTCGGATCCATCGTTCTTGCAGATGTTCACTTCAAAATTCGCTTAAGGGCTCGTTCGGTGCAGTATCGATCACTCTGCTATTGATGTTTTATTCAGTCACCTTTTTTCCTGTTCTTTATTCTATTTTTTCCCTTCAACCCGTGTACACTAAAAATAATCTATTTCCAATTTTATCCCGCCTACTCGAGATGCCCATTTCCCTGATTTATTCTCGCAAACACCATTCGAATAAATTTCTCTATTCAAAAGCAAGTATTCGAATGTTCGTCAGGTGCTGCGATTGCAAATTGTATTTGTTGCTTAATGCCTGTAACCGTGAAAGGTTCGTACGCCCAAAATTCATCGTTACTTTTCATCCATCGTGGAAACTTTCGATGTTCCATTTTATTTTCATGCTCAATGAATTTTCGTACTCGAAGCAACCGCCAAAAATCTTGACCTCTCCAATTCTTTTGGAATCCTCGTAACTGTTGAGCCTCCATCGCGGTTAATCATTTTACACTCGATTTCGACGCATATCTTGGAGGCCTGCCCAGTTACACACATCAGGTACACGGACGCGTACGTATTTCTGTATTCATTTGTGTTTGCACGTATGGATGACTGAGCGTGCGCGGGTATTCGATCACATAAGCGGGTAATAGCATGTATATTAAATATTTGTTCAGTATACAAGCAGATACTTGGATTGTGTAGTGTTTGTACGGGCGTGTCAAAGGAACGTGTATAGGGATGATAGTCCCTCCATTGAAACGGAGGTAAACAAGCTATAGAATTGAACATATCTCGAGAAGCGATTCCCCCAGGCAGCCGAATTCGGATCTCGGTGGCGAAAGGCCAATGAATTTTTCTTCTCCACTCGACGTGCATTGTTTCAGTTGGGACAATCAATGGCTTCCTGATATCGAGGATATGAAAAAAATGAGTGGCATTCGTACTTGGGGGGGCCCGAAAGGAATCAATTTCTCAGTCAATGATTGTCAAATCCGTACGTCCACAGTGCATACGGGGTTCGAGAAAAATCGATACTTTGCAGAGACTTTAGCCATTTTTCCAAACGTCCAAAAGCCCCGAAGATGTAAAAGAGATAAAGAGAAAGATGCTGCAAAAGTCTCGGGGGTTGAAAACATCGGTAACGCTTGAAAAAGTAGGGATAAACCGGCGGGGAGCGGCCGAGGGGAGGGGGCAGGCAAGAAGGAAGGTGGCAAACAAGGAAACGGGGAAAATGTGTTTTCTTCGCGAGCAAGTCGGTGAGTGAGGAGAAATATATAGCGCTGAGAGAGAGAGAGAGAGAGAGAGTGCAGGCTACACCCAAAGTTCAGGTCAGTAGTACTGGCGAGCCAGGCGGAACGCGGCGGAGGAGAAGGGGGGAGGGATTTGGAGGGGAAACGCGTTACTGGAGCACGGGGTAAGAAATCGATGAAGCCTCAACCGCCCCCTCCCGACCTCAGTAACCACCGCTGCTCTCCCGACACACACACACACACGCGCGTTTTGGCTCATGTACATAATTCCATATATGTCTAATGGGTACGTACATCCCAGGTATATATGTGCTTGCGTGGGGTTGGGGGAGGGGAGATCAGAGAATGACGCCGCGGGTCCAACGTCAGTTGAACCGCGCGTTTTCACTTCCTCCTTACGAGCAAATGGTACCTTCTAGTTTCGGCTTGTTTGAGTTTCTATGGATATATTTGTGTGGAGCTTGTATATGCTGTTTTCTTACTTAGCCCCTTCCCAACTGTCGCTACCAAACAAACCTATAGCTTTTACAACCCATCGACTGCACGATATTCACTGGCCGAATGAAAAAAAAAAAAAAAAAAGAAAAACAAACTTAATGGCATATCCCAAACAGGAGGGAAAGATTCATCGTTCTGGGATCGCAGGACCAACTCGGCTAAATTTATCTTCCAATGCTCCGAGTATTTTTGTCGCTGTACCACGGGATCAATGGTCTCGACAGGCGTAATTTAAGAATTCGCATTGTTAATTCACATTTAAAGTTCACCTTTGTTCTACTCTTGGAAGAGTTTTTTACTTTTGGAAAATTCATTTCAATCTAACTTTGTAGAAAGCTTCCAGAGGTATTTTCAGCTCCTTCGGGACGAGACTAAATTACATGTGGAAACGAAACAACTTTTGGAAAATTAATCAAGAATGTCGGTCACTGCTTCACGTGTCGCTGGTTTTTAATTCATTTCGGGTTGCGTAGAAAGCGTAAAGTTTTTTGACAACCCCATCGCATACGAATGATCATTTATTTAATTCAGATGATAGTAGAGATTAAATTATCTTTTTTGTAATCTGTTATCTATGCTTTGGGCTCCCTGCTTGAACGTTGCAGCGGGGTTTTAAAACTCGTTAATCTCGTATTTACATATTCTTGTTTATAATTCAAACGATTGTTAACTCAAGCGAAGATAAACATGGATCTAATCAACTGACAATGAGCTTCAGTTCTCGATGCACGCAAATAATCATATGGTGGGTTATGATTGAACTACAATTCCACACGTGAGTTAACAATACTAATTAAAGTTTGCTCATGTGCCTGTTGAGAGTCGAGATAAATGCACACTTTACTATGAACTTTGGGCCTCACTATTCAAACCACACAATAGAAAATTCATAACGTCCTAGCGAAAAATGAACTCATGAATTTGTATTCAAGTCATTATTGAACGAATATAATAGGCCGATCTACAACAGGGCGTTTTTACTCAAGTCTGGTGTCGGGTTCGATTGAGAGACTAAGAGCGATGTCATCTGCCTAGAGTGAATTTCCAAGCTTTCCGATTGGCCGATCATTGCTCATTGCCACGTCGAATTGCTTGCCTGAAATTTCTGCCTCTGTGAACAGCCCCGAACGGCTCAATACAGTCGTGTCATTCATCTATCATTCTATCTCTTCTGGCTCCTCTTCGTTCTCTTTCCCTCTCATTATTTCCTTCCCCTCCATTTGTCTCTGTCTGTCTGTAGTTCTGTCCTGGCATTGCTCATTGTCAACATTAATCATGTACTTGAACGGAACTGTTGTCATGCCAATCAATCTCGATTTCAAGTCGAATTTTTCTCGTACACGGTTTGTGGATATTACACGGAAGCAGGCAGCAGTCAAGATCGGGAAAATTGAGGAAAAGCCAGGGAGAGGAAATTACTCTCTTTTATTGTTTCTCCATCCCCTTGGGCCTGCTTTCAAAGCACGCAGAAACACGCGAAGTTTGGGAACTCGCTGTGAAAATTTCCAGTTTAGCGTGTGTGTGTTATGGGGTGTATTCAAATCGGGAGAACTTTTCATAACTCGATAACCGAGTGAAATCTTGTTTTGAATTATTTCAATAATCTTGAATTAAAATTCTTTCAATGAAAATGATAACAATGATTCGTGTGACATCGAAGGGAATAGCGTTTGCAGTTGTCGCGCAGATAAGAGGAAAATTTAGAAAGTTTGTCTGTCATCAAGGTGAGCTTTAAAGCTTGAGCAATTAAATCAAACGATTGTTTACAGTTGACTTGATGTTTCACGCTACCCAGGGAGCTACAGGTTAATTTAGAGATCCAATTAAACAAGATACACGTCGGCTTCGGTGTTTCGTACATATGTTCGCCGCTCCCCCCTTCTTCACCTTTCCGCCGAATCCCTTTCGAGCTGTGAGGATAGAATCTTGGCACGTGTGCTCCCAACGCAAACACGTAATAGTTTGGGGGTCGTACCAATCAGGGGCTATTCTCTTTCCCAATTTTCCGGTGCTAGCCAGAATTTTTATTTAATTATTTCAAACAGTCGTCGACACGATAATACATGCTGATCGTATACGTAGAAAGCGACGTTTAGTATGACGAAAAATGTGGGACTTCATTCAGGGAGCATAAAATAATTGGCGATACTATTGATAACAATCGATCACTGGCGTTCCTATTTTGTTCGTATTTTCAGAGACTGGAAAAAAAATGTAATTGGCAACTCTTCGGAAAGGCTTTTATTTTGCTCGTGGGGAATTGGCCAATGGAAAAATGTTTACGTCTCTCAACGATGATCGTTGTTCATAACCTGATAAAATGGTGAAAAAATGCTGGCTCATTTTTTCGGGCAGCAACCAAACTAAAGGATCGACGTTTTCGAATGCATTTTTTGCAAATGGCATACGCGTGCCGTACTACAAAGACAGAAATGGAGGGAACGAGGAGTGAACAAACTGCAATCATTTCAATTTTGCGATAAAGTAATATACGAAGCTCTCTTGATCATGTCGATGCCTTCGGTAAAACTGGTGTTCGCACGTTCTGTTTGCTCGGAGAGGAACTCTATCATATTTTGTATTTGAACACGTGAGCGAAAGGGAACGAGACAGAATCGCTGGCGATTTGAAAAACAAAGGCGATCTCTCGTTTCATTTTCCGAAAAAATTCGATCGAGCTTGCGAAGCTTGTACTAATAATTGCTCATTCTAATGAGCAACGTTTGTGTACCATTACATGAATTTTACGTGTAAATGCGTATGAAAATCTATATTTGTAAGTTAAATATTTTAGCATCGTATCCGGTTGAGTGAACGATCCACAGCCGAAGTCAAATTTATCCAATGTTGAAATTTCCGCGTGTGTTTCATACGTGCACAAATGGACGGAGAATGAGATTTTTCATTTATAAATATTGACCAGTGCAGCTCATTCGTCGATTGTACTTTTCGATAGCTTTCGATATCGTTTATTTAGTAAAATTCGATCACCCTTAACACTGAAAAAGGCATTCGTTTATTCGATTAAATACAATTTTCCGATTTATGTCGTGTTTGATCGTCTCGCATTCTGTATATGCGAGTGAAGTTACACACGATAGATTCAAAAATATAAAATCGGTTAAATATTTCAGGAACAATTATTTGATTGAAAAATATTCATGGAGCATGTAAAAAAATTAAGTCAGCTTAAAACGGAATCAAATTTTGTCTCGAGTGAATACTAATGTCAGTAAAAAAATGATTTTGTTTCTCAGCGACATCTGCATGTGACAACAACATTGTTAAAGAAGATCATGCGTTGCATGTGATTCAAAAAAGCAACTTTTTTACTCTTTTCGTGATCAAAGGAGCGATTAAAATTTAGCAATTAATAAAATTATGTGTAACATTTGTTGAGATTGATCAATTTTTAATATAATGATTGTGGTTAAAATACTTTCGTAGTAAAATCGTCAAGCAAAATGTGACAACAACCATTTTCTATTTATATGCGTTTCCATATCTATATTTTAAAACAGCTGGCTCATGGTGTTGTAAAATCTTCCACCGTTCATGTCATTATTACTCGTTAACCTCAAACAAATGTTTTTCTTTATTCATTCCCAAGTCATTTTTACTGTTAACAAAGTTTTCTCAAGACATCATTGATATCTAAAAACATTCTACTTTCTTATTCTCGTTTGTGGCTCTCTAAAGTTGAGAGTAGGAGCTTGTGTATAACCCTTAAAAAATGTGATTTTCGTTAATTGTTTTCTCGTCAACTAGACGGTAGGTCCTATAATAATTCAGGGAATCAATGTACGGAATATATTTCTAGTATATTTTCAAATATCAACTCTTAAGGTTGGAATTTTTTATTTTCATTAGATTTGCGTGAAATTCCTTAAAGGTTTTCACGACTTTTTTTGACGGTATCGCTCAAGGACATTATCCAATTTCGACCAAAAATATTTAAACGAATTAGTAAATGAGGGCGTGATACTTTTCATAGTATAATCGATAAAACGTGTTCTCATTACTTTATCGAGATGAGAAATGATCGAATTCAGGGGGTTGTTATCAAGAGATGAGAAAATTTTATTTTCGTCGTTCTTCTTCCTCTTTTTTCTCTCCAGTTCCAGATTTTCTTGAGTTTGAACTTTCCAAATATATTTGGTTAAGTTTCTACTCTCGCAATATCCGGATCGAGCTCTCTCGTCTCTCCCGATAAATTTCGCATCAAAAACCTTTTCATTCAGACTTTGCGTCACATATAATTATATTAGTAGCTTAAAGCTTAGGGAAAGTTGATAATTCCTGGGGGTTTGGGGTGAGGGAGGGAAACGGAAATACCCCAAAAATTTCATAAGACGAGAAACCATTCCTTCGCATATTTGAAATCGAACCGTGATATGCGCTCTCCCATATTTCTTCTTTCTCTACGAAATCTAATACTTTTCAGAATTTCAAAGAGCCCGAGAGCTTTTTAGGAAATTGAATATTGATTGTCATAACAGAATGAATTTGTACTTCAAATACATTGAACGAAGGTCGCACGAAGTTAGGTCATCAAAGAAGTGGGGAAATTCAATAAAATTACTTTGGTATTCACGAAAATATGATTTCAGAGGAATTCTCAATAAGACTGTCGCCATTACAATGAAACGGATAAAGCGGAAGTACAGGAAGAGAATTATAGATAAAATTTGGTCTTTTTGTGTAAATTTCTCTTTACGTGAAATTAATTCGGTTTTTTGGATTTTTTCAATTTCCGTTTCACGTTCACTGCAGAATTTTGTATGATCTTTTCAAAAATATCTGCGCATGAACCTTATTTATCGTGATAAAATGTTAGCTCGTGAATATCATTTTTTAGGTTACCACATCAAAATTTATGCATGCAACAGCACTTTCCTGGCAACATGAAAATCTTCTCAAAGACCCCGACCTTCTGGAAAGTTTGTTTTTTTCCTGAACATTCTAGCAAGCTCTCGTAGAAAACGTTCACAGTAGACGAGAAACTTTTGTGAATTATCGATGCGACGCAATCATAAAATTAACAACTCCCTACACCCTCGGCTTCGCCTCCCCTTCCTTTCTCTCAATCCTTTTCCACCCTGAGAGGTTGAAGGTAACCTGAGAATTTCCCTGGAACTGGTAATTATTTTTTGAGCTTTTTCCTCATACAGAGTTTTGTTTTCGAACGACGTGGATTTCTCTAATAAAATTTATGTAAACAAAATTATTCGTCAAACTTGAAAAGTCGACTTCAACTGTCTAAATTGGATCGATTTTTATTTCCTGATTAAAGATATAATCACTTTAAATTGATGTCAGAGTTATTAATTCGAAATTTGAAATACATTTTTTCAACTCATCTTTTGGCGAATGAAATTACAAGTAATTAATTAATCGGGGATCCATCATTGACTAAACCCGAAATCTCATTCAGCCCTGGCGAAAATACTGTAGTTTTTTGTGTTAAAAATCGCATTGTTAGAGAACGCAAAGGGAAATGGATCAAGAAAAAAGTGTTAATAAGAAGACAGAATGCCTTTTTGTTATTGTGTACTTTTTAATAAACTTCGTAAGAAGCGTTCATTCGTCATATGAAAAGATGAACGATTTTTAACGCATAGTCTCTAAAATCCTGTACATTTTTCTTCATATTTAAACACATTTTATCTAAATAACCAATAAGATGGACCCTTTAAAATTTGACATGCGTGTCAGTCTACTATCCATTTAAACTCTGTGTAAATTTCAAGACTTTCTTAAGAAATTCGTTTCGTGCATGCACTACTACCTTAATTCGGACACGAAAACTCTTCACCAGCAAAATATTGTCAATCCCTCCAGCCATAAATGCGCAATATGCTTTTTCCGCAGCAACGATGTGAATTTTCGTTTGTTGCTATGGTTTTGATAAACTATTCGTGTACAAAAAATATGGTGTTCTGCGCAGTTAGTTTGAAATTTTTTGGCAATTCCTATTGTCGAGGGAAACTGACATTTTGAAAAACAACCATTCGGAAGCTGCAGCACAATATATTGTGAATAAATGGGAAAAAGAAGAATGAATAACTGAAGCATGTTTCGCTGCACCGTTCAGCTTGGATGAGCGTGTCGAAAAAATTGAGCAATTGCTCGATTACCGAGTGTTGAATTAATGCGAAAGGCGATATTTCTGTCGAATGCATTTCGTTCGGAACGATAGCAGTGGGAAATGGCTGGTTATATTGACGAGAAAAAAGAGCAAAACGAATTTATGAGTGCAATGAGAAAAGTTCAAAGTGGAGTATTGAATAACGTCAATTGGTGCATCGATATAAAAGTCAATTAGAGCCCGATAATATATTCGAAAGGCAAAGAGAAAGATCGTTGAAGAATGAACGGAGGAAATTGTGCTGTTTTCGTGAAACGGTGGAGAAAAAAAGGAGAGAAGACTCGTTCGTGGTTGGAGAGTAAAAAAGCTCTTTAAGATTCCTCTCGATGCTTCGCCCTGTCATTCCAGCTCGAATTTATATCTCTGGCCACAATACACTGCGCAGCACCTTTATTTCTCTCCCTCTCTCCTACTTTTCATCCGTTTTTGTCTCCTCCCCGTGCTCCGCAATAAAATTATTCAATATAGAAAAAATGAGATATGAAAAAGGAGCAATCGACCTGGTGATCTAGGGGCAAAAGATATACGAAGCTTTTCACTGATGTTGGCAAGCGAGAAAATTCCCTTCTGTATGCTCAGGCGTCCTCTCAAGCACAATGGACTGGTTGACGACTCACGGATTTTTCCCCCAGCACTCGGTGCGAGCACTTCTTTTTCCGACAAGAAGACTTCGCCCATTATCTCGTTGATTACCTTCCGCTGTCTTTTCCAGTGGCTCACCTCCACTTTCCACTTTCTTTTTCCTCTCCATTCGCTCTTGCCTCTCTTCCGTCACTTTTATTTCCCGAGTTCAACAACGCGTGCGTGCATTATCGTCACCGGTTCTCTCATTATAAATCAATCGAAAGAGTTAGTGTAACGCGCTAAATTCAACACGTTTACTGACATGTTTGTCCGTTCCTGTTTCATACTTAATATCGTTCAATATTCTCGGCGAAGGCATTCTACTCATGCGAGTTTTCTCTTGAACGCACGGCGCATGCAGATAAAAATTTTACTACGAGCAACTCTCGTAGCTTCCGTCAATGGTTCGTTTCTTGTTGACAATATATTCGTCGGTATATCGCAACTGTGAGTGCGAGAGAGACAGTAAATTTCGAAATGGAAATTCTTTGACAGAGTTTGATCGATTATAAAAGGCCCTGTCAGCCTACGCAGGACGATGGCAAGAATCGGCTGACAGAGCCTTCTTTTAATCGGTCAAACTATGTCAAAAAATTTCCATTTCGAAAATTCCAAGTGAGGTTAGTCGACTCATCCATACTCATAAGTCATCACATGGTTCAACACTGCAATACACAGAATTGTTTATTGTCAAACTCACGCAGCCGTCGACTGTTGATTATCGATTTTTTTATACTTTTTTATCCAGCAGATGATAAGAAAGAAGAAATATTTTGATAAATTTCCATTATCCCGAATAATGAGAAACGGACTGGCGAAGGGATTCATATGAAATTTCAAATAACTTAGCCGCAATCGGTGACGAAGATATCATGGTGGTCGATTTTAAACTTATCTTTTTTCCTTAATGAAGTAACTGGATAGTTGTGAACCAGCATTTCCATATGAACTCGAATGATCAATGGATAACTGTACGCATCATTCGTCAATTAGTACGCGAATGGTTTCATATTTTTCCCAATAATTTTCGCATTCGGTATGAAATATGAAACACGATGCAGCCTCTAATTATCTACAGTTCAAACCGAAACAACTATCTTATTTCCACGAAGTTGAATGAAAAGCAGCAAGATAAAGTAAAATGTTTAAATACACTGGAAAAATACATGATTAATATAAGAAAACCCATTTATTGTCAGTTTGATTTGTCTATGTGAAATTATTCAGAATGGAAAAGTGAAAAAAATAAGTGGAATTAAAAAAAATATATACTATCTCTACTTTTTCAGAAGGAATTGAAATGAAACCAGAACATTATTATTGTATAATTTTCCAAGCTAAAATTTTTTGATAGATTTTTCATTATTTCAACAATTGAAACTATGATTTCAAAAAAATGTCGTTCCGATGCTTTCACAAGAATCTCTTTCTCTCTCTTCTCGTGAGCTTAATAAGTAGGTTGGAATTATAATGAAAGAACGAGTTAAAAGAAAGGGAGATTGTGACATTGCGATGAAAGAAATAGGTGTTTTTTATTTGCGTTTGAGGGTTGTGAGGGGCTGAAAAAACATTTACATTTTAGCAACACTGGCACGTAAAGTGGGCTTTACATATCTAACACACATAGCGCGTTAAGAACGTAAATGAAAATGCTAATTAAGGCGCGTATGCTCTCGGGATGTACAGCTTGGAGGAGAGAGGATAGAAAGATCTCGACAAAGTTATCCCGGGGTTGGAAAACGCATAGGGCCATATTGAAGGAGAGAGAGTTGGAATACTTTGGACTCTCGGATTTCTGCCACTCGAGAAAAGGGTTGAAAAATGTATGCTATGTCTATATAAGTTGCGGTAAGCTCTCAGATTGAATGATAAAAGCGCGCGAAGCTCTTTCCCATCCCTTAAGACGAGTATCGCTGTGCTTGAAAAGCAGAGGCGGAAAAGTCTCGAGTTTCAATGTGAACAAGTCGGGATCTTCAGTCGTTGTTATCAAGCCATTATAAACAGGGCAATAATCCGAACTTTAACTTTTCATGAAATTTCACATATAAAATAAGACTTTTAAAGCGGCGAGTTGAATTCAACTTATAAAAAATATCATTATTTAACCTCGTTACCGTCAAACCATCAACTAAATAAACTTAATTCACGATACATTCGAAAGGTCGTTATACTTGTATGCAAATCTTTTTTAAGACTCAATTCACATTTCACTTTTATTCATAAGGAAACTTTTTGCATATGCGCGAGGTTTACTTTATTAAATCCTCTTCGTCTAAATTAACAATGGCAATCCTCTTTTTTTCCTACGAATTCTGTCGAAACCAAATGTTGAAAATTCCAATTAGTTTGAAATTTCGTTCTATGAAAGTAACTGTGCATGAAAAAACGATTCTCTACTGTTAACATTAAACTGATCATCCGAATTAAGGTAGTGCATGCACGAAACGATTTTCTCAAGAAAGTTTTGAAAGTTAGACAGAGTTTCAATGGTTAGTCGTCGACTCACTCGCATATCAAATTTTAAAGGGTTTGTCTTATTGGTCATTGAGATAAACGTGCTTAAATATGAAGAAAAATACACGGGGTTATAGGGACTATGCGTAAAAAATCGTTCATCTTTCCATATAACGAATGAACGCTTCTTACGAAGATTATGAAAAAGTGCACAACAACAATAAATTATGTAATGAAAGTTTGAGAAAAAATTCAAGACGACTGTCTTACTAATAATAAAGATATATTGCGTTAAAGATTGAACGAAATTGGTTATGAGCACTCGTAAAACCTCCCATTTGCTTATTTCGGCATTTTGTTCCTTCTTGGCCTGGCCCATTCCTGTCATAGCCTGCTGTCTTTTTATTAACACTTTTTTTTATCCATTTCCCTTTGCGCTCTCTAATGCAATTTTTTACATAAAAAACTATAGTATTTTAGTTAGGGACGAACTAAATTTCGGGTTCTGTCAGTGATGGCTCCCCAATCAATTAATGGCTTGTAATTTTATTCGCCAAAAAAACAAAATTGAAAAAAATGTATTTACAATTTTGAATTAATACCTCTGACATTAATTTAGAGTGATAATATCTTTAATTAGGAAGTAAAAAATCGACCCAATTTAGGCACCGATAAAATACAATGCTCCGGGCATGATCTCCCCAAAAAAGTGAGTGGTGTTTTTGTGAACATGACGAGTCCACACAACATATGAAATAGTCATTTTTTTTCGAACAACAGGATTTAATAACGTTGCGGAACTTCATATGAGGCATTGTACCCCACATGCTCTCATTCATTTCATTGATCCATCGAATGAAATTCATGTGGCGTTTTTATTTCAAATTCGTTTTGTTGATTTACTCACAAATGTGATTTTTACAAAATTCAATTTTTTTCCCCTATATAATTGAAATTCCCTCAAAAAAGGACTAAATCGAAGCCTTCCTTGAAAAAGTTGGTATTTTGTCTGTCTGTTGGAAAAAAAATATGGAAAAATGATTGTATTCATGTTTTAAAATTCATTTTTTTCTCAACTTTCTGATAGAAAAACAAGCTTCCAAAAGAAGTTTGTTTCAGTTCATTATTTGAAAGGTTGCAGTCATTCGATGAAAAACCGATCGAATTTCAGAAAAAAATTGTAATACAAAGTGGTTATAGATTGGAAAATTTGATACAATCGAGCAAGATTTTTTCAACGGATCACCCGAAACACAAATTTTTCAACCAAATATATATTTTCGCGAATAAAATTGAAACAAATTTGAATCGAGCTAAAAAAGGACAATTTCTTTCTAATTATACAAAATTATTGGAAACCATCATAACATACGTCGTTTTCAAGCCATTTGAAGGCTCGATTATTTCTTCAAAATACATCTCACCTTTTTTTCTCGAACGACACCCACTCAGCCTCGTTTTACTACGATGAATTATCATTGGTTGCACAATATATAATTTCAACCATTATCGAATTCGTTGAATAAATTTAAAAAATCATAGTAACGTAGAGCTCGTGCATAGTAGCAATATTTACATAAAATATGTTCGCAACATTAACGTATATTTGAATACACGAATATTTATATCGCGTAGATGTGTTCATGGATAACCAAAAAATAATATATAACCCGTGAACGTATAAGTATACATATAAATAACACAGAGTTTCGGATGTGTAACATTTGCCAGGTCATATGGTAACGTATGGGAAGCTGATGTGGAAAGGTTCGAGTGAATTTAACGATATAGTGAGGCTTCTGTTTGCCCATATATATTTATATATAAATGGAGCAAAAATGTACGTGACCTACCCCTCTTGGTTTCGGACGCACTGTTTCCTCCCTCGAACCCTACAGCAGATAGCTCTCGTGCTCCCCTCTCGTTATACTTTACAACAGGTTTAATGCTATGCGCATATAAAGTATTGGATCATGTCGGTTTTATGAATAACAGGGTCATTGAAAGGTTTTGTCGCATATCGGTTTCAGCATTGGTCTACGGATGCGTTTTTTTCAACGTTACGATTCGTCGGTTTTTCAAAGTTTTTTGGTATCTTAGCAGGAGATGTTTTAAATGAATTTGATGAAATTTTATTGTTGATTCAATAGGAATTGATGTTATTGGAAGAGTTTTATTCATTTAAGGTAGATCATGCCCGAAGAATCGTATTTTATACGTGTATAAATTGGATCGATTTTTATTTCCTAATTAAAGATATAATCACTTCAAATTGATGTCAAAATTGTTAATTCGAAATTGTGCATACATTTTTTCAACTCATCTTTTATCGAATGAAATAACAAGCCACTAATTGAACGGGAATTTCGTTCGTCCCTGACGAAAATATTATAGTTTTTTTATGTAAAAAATTGTATTAGAGAACGCAAAGGGAAATGAATAGAGAAAAAAGTATTAATAAATAGACAGAAAGCTGTGACAGAAGTAGGCCAAGCCAAGAAGAAACAAAATGCCCAAATAAGCAAATGTGAGGTTATCCGAATGCTCATTACCAATTTCGTTCAATCTTTAACGTAATATATTTTTATTACTAGTAAGACAATCGTGTTCAATTTTTTCCCAGACCTTCGTTATGTACTTCATTGTTATTGTGTACTTTTTCATAAATTTCGTAAAGAAGCGTTCATTCGCCATACAGAAAGATAAACGATTCTTTACGCATAGTCCCTATAACTCTGTATATTTTTTTTCACATTTAAACACGTTTAATAACCAATAAGACGAAGCCTTTAAAATTTGATATGCGTGTCAGTCGACTATCCATTTAAACTCTGTGTAAATTACAAGACTTTTTAAAGAAAATCCTTTCGTGCATGAACTACCTTAACTGCAATATTTTCGGATACGACGAATCTGCAGTTTGATCTAAATCTATTTTATTCGTTTGATCATGTTTAAGCTTGTGACAATCTTACATTTGATCAGCATTCCTCTATGCCACATTTCGTTGTTCCAACGCGACTACGGTTTTTATCTCAGTGTAAGAAAAATTCCATGAAACAAATGCGGAGATTAATTCGCTGTTTAAATTTTGTAGCAATTAAGACTTTCGGTGTACTTTCGTCCAGAGAAAACGATACTTATTTCACTGTTGCAATTGTCATCGTTGCATTATTCATGTATATCGGCCACAGAGAATGTATGGAAACTAACGTATTATATTCTGAGTATGAGAAGTACAAATTGTAGATGATACCAGGGGTGATGTAGAGCTCGGATTTGTAGCGACATATGGGACGTCTTGTATGTGTGTGTGTGTGTGTGTGTGTGTGTGTGTGTGTGTGTGTGTGTGTACACGTATATATTGCTAGAGGATGAAAAGCACGATGAAGGTAGTACGTGGGATATGCGAATAACGATTCTCGCTCGTACACACAGAGTTTCGAACGTGCCAGTGTGTAATACGGAATTTCTCGAGAGTCATACATGCTTGATCTATCCACGTTTTATTACCATGTATATGCTTATTTTCGAGGACATTGGGCACCGCGTATGAGAGCTTGCGGTACGGGAGCGAAAATGTCGAAATATTCGAGCTTCCGTACATCTCTCAACTTCGTGCACACATGTGAATGAAAATACATATGCAAATATATATGTATGTGAAATAGAGGACAAAATTGCAAACGGCGAATCTCTCGAGGCTCACAGTGAAAAGGATTTGAGCCTCTTTTCCCCCCATTTTCACTTATTAGTCGGTCGGATTCAATACTGTTCTGTTTTTACCAACGTTTTTCCCTCCGATACTCCCAAAGTTGGCTCTCTGGTCATCTCGTCTTTTCTCTTTTCAATGACGAGAAAAATGCTTTGTGTTTTCGGCCGCTCTTTTTCATGTGCAAACATATTTTCCATTCATAACTATTGCGAATATATCTGGAGTCTGAGATAGTGGGGCTGTTCATGGGGCTCTGGAAAACGCTGAGCCGAATGATAAAACCAGAGCTCATCTCAACTGTAGTACAACAACGGAGTTTTAACAGCTCCACTCCACAATAACTTCCCTCTTCAAATGTCTACTCCAAAATCCGTAACGTCTCTATACCCGGGTCTGCTCTCGTATTTGGAAGATCGGAGATAAGATAAAAGCAGGCTGTTAAAGAGCATAAACGTTAAGTGTTTTATAGGCTTCAACCCTTCAGCAGTTCCTCCATTAACTTTAATTCACACTTCTGTTACAACGAGAGAAACTCTCAAATCTTTCATTGCATAAGCATTCGGATTTTCACCGTTTCTCTTATGAAACTATTCTACTGAATTGTTGAAGAGCTGAAATAACGACTATTCCTTTTTCATTTTATTTTATCGGGTATTTTTATATTAAACCGTGAGTACAGCTATCGCGGAATGTTTGCAAGCCGTAAGTATCGTGTAAAAATTTTTAAGTTCCTGCTTATCTTTGACGAGATTAAAAGTATGTCACACCGACTTTATGTAACAAAATGAAAATTCAGTCTTTTTTCAATAGTTTTTTTGTTAAGGATTGGAGAACGCAACTAAGTATAAGTTGCCTGCTCACGAGAAGATGTACAACTGTATAATTCTTCCAACTGGATAAACAGGACTGAATTTTGTTTAAATGATAATCTGCGAGAGAAAACCATATTGATGTTCATTTAAAATGTGTGTGTGTGTGTGTGTATGTTTTTTTTTCAAATGTAGGTCCAGAAGTAGGTTATTTGTTGTGACTCTTTCTACTTATTGGAGAAAATAAATACGTATCTGAGTATCATATACGAGGGAGAAAAATCACTTTTTGTTGTATTTACAGTAAAAACTGTGTCGTCAGAGCAGAACTTTTGTTTTGCTACATTTACTCCTAGTTTGTTGTTTAATTCAATCGAAATTTGATATTGTTCGACGGATAAAATATTTTCTAGTGACTGCATTTTTTTGAAAATGTTGAACTTATGAAAAGTTCGTTGGTACGATGAGTTCTATGCATTGATATGGATACGAAAACATTCGATATTCATTTCGTGCGATGGGGAGTGAAACATTATTCGTCTGACTATCGCAGTACATCAAATCAAATTTTGTGGACGGATTCATTTGTAAGGAAAAGCGATTAATGGGAGAAGAAAAATCGAAAAAAAATGTTTTCGATTTTGTATTAATACTTTTATATAATAATTATTAATACTTTCATTTATACTTAAACCCCAACTGTATCGTTCATGATGCATACCTGTGTTCCTTCGTTTAGGGCTACAATTCGAACTATTGAATTGATCTGTATGAAAGATCATATTAATATGAGTGAAGTTGGTCATAAGTTGCTTTGAGCTATGGTTTGATCGACATAAGACGTTCACATCAGATTCATTTTTTGTCCATTTATCGTCATCAAAAAACTCTTTTTAATCACATATTAAATTGCACGAAGCAGGCAACAGTCCATGAAAATTTTGAATGACGAACCCCGAATACTTGAGTAAAGTTCAAAAAGATTTTTCAATCAAAAAATAAATCTGAGAACGTCCATGAATCAACGTTCCATTAAAGAACTTGTCATTAAACGGAAAGGTTGTTAATTAAAAAACCTGAAGAAAGCATAAATAATAGATCGCTGAACTACACAGCAAGAAGCACAACGAGCAGAGTCTTCGCACGATAAAAGAGAAATGGAACCCAATAAAAATTCAATACCCGAAGCAAGGTTTCCTCAAGATGAGCGATCTCGTATGGAAAGGGGTTCGATCGGGGCAGAGAAAGGCGCGTAGTAGCGAAGAGGAAGTAGATAAAGTTAGAGAGCTGTCAGACGCAGAGATCGCGCTAAAGTGGGTTGGTACACACGACCCAAAACCTCTGAACTATTTATATTCGAGTGTGGTTGAGATCCCGGCAGTGCGCCAGTACCTATTCATTCTATACTCATGACTAGTCATAAATAATAAAACCAAAATTCCTCTAACACGCGTCAAGTTTTCCATTAAACGTAGAAATTTGTGGTTTATGTTTGAAATTGTTGAACAAGGCTTAACCGAGATCTGGTGTTGGTGTTTTGTTGTGCAAGTGACGGTAAACGTATACCGCAACAAATTCAAACAAGGAGTTAACTGAGCAACAGCGAAATAGGGAGGAAGAGGGTGGGAGGGGGGGAGGAAGGAGGGAAAGAAACAGCAAACAGTGTATACTTCTCTGAAGTCGACATTAATGCGATCATTGTAGCAATGTTTTACTTTAATTAATGACAGGGTGTTTGACAACACGGTACCAGTTGTTCATGCCTTTTGGCGTTAGAAAAAATTGTTCGTTACAGCTCGGTATTAAAATTTTCATTAGTAGTCACATACTTGAGTAAACTTTGCAATGTAATTTGCTTGGGTGAAATAATAATCTTTTATGAGTTAGTGAAAAATAAGAATTTTTATGATGAGGATTTGCGGAGGATTTTTATACGGTGCGAGGTTTATGAGAAACGAAAGCGACGACGAAAGTCTTAATATTTTCTGTAAAATTTACTGGAATGAGTGAAATTTACTCTCTCACTAAGATTTTATTAAAATGGAGTAAAAAAACAATAATTAATTATGAATACAAATTTTTAATAATGAATCAGCAAATACTGTCATGATAACTGATCTTTCCATGAAATTTCTCGATTTGGGGCCAGAGCTAAGTGATGAAGAAATCATTAACTCGATGCTGGACGTGACACTGGAGTTTGCAACGTTGAAGCACAACGAAATGAACGGAAAAGTGATTTGTAAGCGTCCAATTTTGTTCCCTCCCCAATTTACAATTCGTAGTTTTTCAAATTCAGTTTTTTTGGGGAATTACAAGCGTTTTTTTTCTACTCGTTTCGTTGAACTCCAACGCTGCAAACTTCAGCGTCATTACTAGACACAACGTTCAATCAAACGCTGTGAAGTCAATATGCTTTGTTGCATGAATGGAAATTGGAGCGTTTTCCTCCTCACTGCATTGTTGAGAATCTATATAAAGAATAATGCACCGAGATAAAAAATGAGTCGATTCAAAAAAATGTTCGTTGTGTATATTTGAAGAAACTGTGTCGAACGACATTCAATTCACAGATCCAGACAAAAATTTCGTTGGTTCGAATTCTTAATTTGATGGCTCAAATGAATATTTTCACAACGACGAAAACATGGTTCACACACCAAAAGTTTGAACGTGTTCGCCATGCAATTTGTTGATTGAACCAAAAATTTTGTTGAACCATCGAATTTCTTTGCTCGGTGCGACATATCGGAAAGCTTGAAATTTCTTTTGATCTCTTTGTAACAAGAGAATGGGGGTGAATATTGAAAACTAGGAAACGAAACAAAACTAGGAAAGCCAAACAAACACTTTAATGCTATTTCAACAGAACGATCGTGTTTCTTACCAATTAAAAACTGAGGAACGTTAGTAAACAAATATAGTATGCAATCATAAAGTAAAAGTTAATGAAGAAGAGGAGATGAGATTGCACATCACATCATTTCGTAATAAATCGTTGTTCGCCAGTTGCAACAGCAAGGGAAGCATTAAATTACAGGGTTAAATAGTAGGTTCTGGTTCGAGCTCGTGGCTCATATATACATGTATCTACGTATACACAATATTCAAGTACGTACAAAGGGATTTAATTAACGAAAGTAAGTGGGTTCCGAGTCAAAAGTGGTACGACTATACACAAGCCAACACGACCAAACGTTCTAATTGTTTAACGGAGCGTTACCTCTACTATGCTGTACAAAATTGTTAGGTTGACTTAGTTAGAGGTCGACAGGTGAGCAGAGTGAGATTGAATAGGAATAAATTTGGATATTCTACTGAAAGGAGTGGTTTTTTGCATCAGCTAGCACAAGTGAACGAGCATTCAGTGTTTATTTCAGCTGAGAGTGCTCAGCCCCTCTGTAGAAGGAGTTATTATTTTTATGCGGAATTGTTATTAATTTTCAAGTACTTTAAGGTCAATATTGATCGAAAGATTTCTCTTTTCTCTCATATGTTGTACTTACAATATTTCAATTGTTTTTGGAGATTAAATATTTGTCATGGGAAATGGGCCATTTATTGTTGAGTAATGAAGAGAATGTTTAAAAAATGATTTCACGATTTAGAGTCAATAACAAGGTACACTTTTTTCATAACGATGTCAATCTTTTCGTATAATAGGTCGGTTAAGGGCTGTCATTACTAGGGCTGGTTATATACCTGTTGAATCACAGGACTCTTCTCCGCAAGAGTGGAAAAGTTTGGAAGTAACTGGCACAAATGACAGACATTACAGGCTCAAAGAAGCTCAAGTGGTTCCTCGCCAATTACAACGTCATTAAGCGAGAACAATGTGCACGGAGATTTTGGTACGTGAGAATAAAAGATTCGTACGTATATATGGAGAGTCGTAACGCGGTACGCTTACGAAGATCTGCATGAATAAAATCGACATACCTAGATAGGTGCTGTTGGTTATAACCCAGAATAATTTAAGCGGATCGACCATTAAAGCACATTCATCACTTTTCTCTACAGTCCCACGAGCCAATGGGATTGAAAACACTGGAAACGTCCGACCAGAAAAAAGGCTTTTTAACAAACGTTGTCAAACGCACTCAACACCAGGAGACCACTGAAGATATTTTGCCAGGGACAGAGGAACGGAGCGCGATTCAGCGTTTTTTCTAACAATGGCACACTCGAGCAGAATTTTCCCCAGCTATAATTCAGGCTCCGCGAAAATTTAATACATAATAAAAAAAAAAAACAATATAATTGACAACCGACAGATTGAGTACGGCCGAGGAGATTCGCAGCCTCCCACAGTCACACGTTCGGGCACTATCGTTTGTATGCACGAAATCCGGACACTCGCATTATTTCAACATTGTTCGCGATTTCCATTGTTTCTTCATATGTTTATCGATCTTCGCGTACGTCGATTTATTTTTGTTTTTAATTTAAACTGTTGGCGCGCGCTCGAGCTCGAGGAAAATAGAGGTAGAGCAAAGAGAGAAAGAGAAACGGAGAAGGGTTGAAAGCGCGAGCCCGGTTGTGTGCTCTCTGGCACTTCTCTCGGTTTAGGGGTGCGTGTGATGGTCCACTATAACCGAACGGGGAGGTTGGTCTCCGGCGCCGGCGTCGGTGGCAGGCGTCAGCCGGAATCTACGTGGTAAGTACCCGGAGGGAGGTTTTTGCGGAAAATCGGAAGGCGCTGCTGGCGGCGCTCGTGGCGGGGGGTACATCAACCCCCGCGGCCACCTATTTCGGATATGGGGGCGAGGAGAAGAGAGCTTAGATTTGCGCAGCCGCGCCAAATCAGTCGGGGCGCACAATCCACCCTCAGTCAATATACTGTGTCACCACGCTCTCGCGTAGAAACTCTAAGGGGATGAAGGACGAACGGAGGTTAATATCTATGTATATATACGGGACTGAATACAGTTATAGAAGGAGAGAAAGAGAGAGAGAGAGAGAGAGCTGGAAAGACGGAGAGACAGACAGAAAAGCGTCGGATAAAAGGATATCGCAATAAAACAGAAATGCAAGCCTGAATGAGAAAGCCTGCACAAGAAACATTGAGTTTTGCATCGAGAGTTGGGGCATCCGCGGAATACAATGGACCGAGAGAGCTGGAAACTTATCATTTTTTTCCGTTTTCATTTTTTTAAAAAGATTGGAGAAAATAATCGCTAGCCATAACATAGAAAAATATGAATGAAAAAGTTGATTTTTCTTGATACACTGGAGAATTTATTGCACGCTTAAATTGCAGTGGTTAATGTTAAGCACGATCCCATCGATGGGTTATGCCATGGTGGCGATCCGGCTGTAAAGTAAAGTGGGTTCGTCGGGATTATTCAATTCTATTCTGATTGTGAATGAATATACATTGTCGTTGAATAGAAAAATATTCTACGAGTTTTTCGGATTATATTGGATCACGTGATAAATTCACGGTCCAGGATACCGCTGCTGGAGTTTTATCGACTGAAGATGCTCAGTGTACCAATAGAATCTTGACGAAGCGAGAGGAATTGAAGTGTACGTCGGGTACGACTCTCGTTCGGATGCGGGCTTGATTACGAAAAAACGAAAGAGAGAAAACCCGCAATTTAAGGCTGTGAAATAGATACTCATGCATATGTACATAGGGATTTAATACACTTGTATATATGCAGCTTTTACGTATTTTAGTTTCGACTCGAAAGGGTTTCGGTACGTGAATTCTAGTAAGAAAAATAAACAATACTCGAATCGCTCGCAAAGAGACGAGAAAACAATGCAATATTGCATGCAGTGGCTCACGAAAAAATAGATAAAGAAACGAAAATAAAAGGGAAAGCGGGGCTAAATAGAAAATGAGGGAGAAAGAGTTAATGAAAAGAGAGAAAGAGAGAAATAGGAATCAAAACAGGAAAAAAGGACGAAAATAGAAAAAAAGCCAGAAGAATAAGTGAACAAAGGCTAAAGGAGAGGAAGAGACTGGGCGAAGTAAGAGAGCAGGACAGAGAGAGAGAGAGAGTATCAGTTGGACGATTGGCATCGTTTCCAAGTTCTTCGAAATGCCAGAAGATTCGAGCTACGACGGACCAAAAGCAAGACGGATTAAATGCATTTGCTTCAATTGAACGAGATAAGAGCTGAAAAACGTTAGAGTTTGGCTATTCGTGGCCGACGGGTGAGATTCAACGTGAGATGAAGATATGGGTAAAAAGAGATCTTTTCTTGAATATGGCGCGGTTATCTCTTCGAGGATATGTGTCCCCCATTCGCCCTCTTTCCCGTTTTTATAACCTGCACGAGAAAACTTCGTATTTCAAACTCAATCTCGTAACCGCGATTTTATCCTGTTTAAACTATCACTCTTGCTGCAGCAGAAATTTGAACCTGGACAAATTTTTGTTGTCTCTCTCTCTCTCTCTCTCTCTCGTGTCTAATCAATATTGGATAATCGAAAATTTAATTTCCTTCGCAATTGATGGATCGACGAGCAACAACTTCTTGTCTTAGTCTTTTACAATTGAATGATTAAATAAAATGATTTACTAATTTGTCGGCTTCGTCTCTGACACATTTTGCAATTGAATCAATTAAATGTTAATGAGCGATTTATTTTCGTACTCCTAATGATCAATTTTCCCAACCACACGAACGATCCTCTCTTTGAATTAAATTGAGAAGAGACATCGTGGCAGGGCTCATAACAATCGAGCTCATCGCTTCGATGATTTAATTGGTTTATCCCGAGAATAAGTCACTTTCGCTGTGAGATTAGTTATTGGCATTTCAGTTTATCCTATAAACGTACGAGCGTTTAACACCGTTACGAGAGAATTTACATAGTGCACGAGCTGTATATGTATATGTTTGTATATGGATTTGGTTTATACATTATGTACGAGGGGATGCTTTTGTAACTCGGCTATTGCACCCACTTCTCAATGTTCATGTGACTCCACCCAGGCATCATATCGAGATTTTTAATTACTGTTGCAAAATTGCAATTCCGGATTTTCCGCTCTGACAGATCATTAATTTCGAGCTCCAATAAAATTCGTTGTTTCAATGAATATCAAAGCAAATACTAATCTCGTTCGTGTCTCTTCTTAAATACGAATATTTTATGATGGATATTAATTAATGCACAAGCAGCTTCATATGTAAGTGACAATTTGATAGAAAAATAATGAAATTATAATATAATTACTTGAGTAATTGATTTAAAACTAAATTTACTTTTCCATATCAAATTCTTGAATAATTAACGATTATCTTTTGATCTCTTTAAAGGAGACAATACTTTGTCAAACACACCGCTAATGGGCAATTTCTATTCACGCGCGTTGGGCTTTCTTGGCTGATGATAAATGACGATAATGGTATATAACAAGATGGGCAATCTTGTGGCCATCATTATCCATTGTTTTCATGTGAATATTCTCCGCAGAATCAGCACGCGTTAAATTAATAATGTACGATGGAGCACTAACGGACTAATTGCATATTCGATACAGATGAACGTGTTGCTTTATTTTGTGGTGAAGAATAATTAATAATCCATGAATTTTTTTTCGTACTTTCTCCGATACTGCACAATCGTACCTTGAGAGTTGTAATTAGATAATAATAATATTTTTTCAAATATATGGTCCGGACGTTCGAAGATCATCGTTGCACTATTTAAGGTAGTTCGTGCATGAAACGATTTTCTTAAGAAAGTCTTGAAATTTACGCAGAGTATAAATGGGTAATTTAACGAAATTAAAATAACTTAATAAACGAAATTTTAAAGGTTTCGTCTCATTGGTTATTTGGACAAACGTGCTTAAATATGAAGAAAAACACGCAGAGTTATAGAAAAAAATGTATTTACAATTTTTAATTAATAAGTCTGGCATTAATTTAGATTAATAATATCTTTAATTAGGAAGTAAAAATCGACCCAATTTAGACACCCATAAAATACGATCCTACAGGCATGATCTACATTTAAAAAAATCAAAAAAAAAATCGAATAAACAATCCTTTTTTAGGTTATTATCTCCCAACTGCGATCGATACTTAAAAAATTCTTTTCAACCCACTTTACAAGACAATTACCAGAAGTATCCAAATTGTGTGATTGTAGACGACTTCTGTCGAGTTTAAGAGTCAGGTGCAAAGTGAACTGTAATATATAATGGAATACGAGAGTACATCAAGCAAGACGGATACGCGGAGGGTCGAAGAAACAATACATCGTAACTCTAACACGCGGAATAACGGTACTGATACTGTTACATTTCGATCAGTGTGTACGATCGACATCATAATCGTTTGCATATCTCGACTGCACGATCCTCTTAACTCGTTCCAGTGACTCGCATCTGTCACCAAAGCCACGACTAAATGGATTTGCTTTGGTCTATCCTACTGATCGGTTAAACCTATTCCATTTAGGCACGTTGTACATAAACAAGTGGATTAGTATACTCCGACCGGTCGATGCACCAACCCATTCATATCTGCTCCGTCACCAACAAAAGAACTTAACCCCTTTCATCAGACAAACGCGCTACTGTGCATATCGAAACAGTTCGCTTTTCTTACGAATTTCGAGCTTGGGGCTTGGCATGTCACATACAAGAGCTCACTAAGCAAACTGAGACCTTAATAAATAATCAGGTTAGATGCTAATCTTCAGGTAGATTATTGAACGGTTGAAATTAGCGTTGAAGCCATGAAAATTGGGGAGAAACTCGAGTATTTGAACATTTACATAGCGAAATGTAGAAATTTTATGAAAATGGAACAAAGCAACGAGAATTTTGCTTTTTTCTTGTGAAAATTCCTATCCAAGTTGAGGAGAAGAATATTCTCGGGATAATCACAGAAAGAAAAAAATTATCTGTACTGCAATAGACAGCCGGAACAACGTCAAACGTTTGGAAATTTTAATCATTACAAACTAGACATTTTTATGAAAATCAAATTAAGGTACAAGAGATTTTGTTCCTTTTTTCTGAATATTTTTCCTTGCACTGTCTAAATTTTCAAACATCCGACGTTCATCCAGCTGTCTATCGCAGTAACGATTATTTTTCTCTTCTTCCTGCGTTTATTCCAAGAACATTCTTATCCTGAATTTCGAAATTTTCGAAGTCACCCAATCCCGAGTATAGATACGCTGCATGCGCCTTGGTAGAAATTTGTCTTTTTCCTACACTCAGTGTCAAGACGCTGCCTCTTTTCAAGTTAAAAAATTTGATTCCCCATACGACGGATCGTGAATGAAATAATAAACATCGTAACCATTGATGGATATTTTTAAATATTTTCTCCAAGCCCAAAGTCTCTCCATTCGGGTATCGTTCTCTTCCGGATTCCCCCTGAAGCCATCCCATCATTTCAACCCAACTTTTTTCTCACTTCACTCTCTCTCAAACCCTCCGACACTCCCTGAGAGTGCAGCATATAAAGTCACATATTCCTAATGGTTTTATTGAGTTTTACTTAGCGAGTCGAAAGTGAGAAAAAACTACGAGCAGCACAATGATCGATGCGCGACCGGTGATGCCTGAGCGGTCGGCCAACCAAGTACTGAACTCGCCCGGGGCTGCTTACCTTTGGAGAGCCCCGTAACCGCGTACCTGCATCTATCGCTGCTATTATTTTCCTTGTTTATACATACAAATTATTTCGATTATATAAATACAATAGCTCGGTCTTCGGATCGTGTTAAAAAAGGGAAAATTTGCCTACGAGTCCCAGTAATTTTCATCGTTTTCGTTGTTATTTCAGCTAATTTATTTCAAATGTGTTTTGCAACTTCAGCATTTCTCTTAGTACGAGGCTGCTACGTATTAATGCAACGGAGATGAAAAAATGCCCAGGATCGATGCGATACGTTGTGAGAAAAAAGTTCACATGCCGAAGCACGGCATCCGAGAAATGAAACGTTGAACACGCGCTCTGGGAATTTCGTTCAGCAGCAGCAGCAGCAGCAGCCAAAAGAAGTCAACAATTTCTCCATAGCACTTTATATTCCGCAGGGCATTTTCTCTCCTGTTGTATAAGTGAGTAGCGCTCGCGAAAGGCTTTTTTCTAGGTATAATACACGAGGGGTGAATGTCGTGGATGATCGTTGGCAGGGAGCGCACCACAAGTTTGTCTCTTGGGACTGATCGTGATGGTGTACGTGCTCGGAATTGTGATTCGCAGTGAAATAAGTCAGTTTATTCATAACATTATGATAATTTATGAATGATCAAAGTTGAGAAATATTCCAAGTAATGCAATGAAAATGCACACGAAGTAAAAGTTTATTGCTTACTATTTTAAACTCATCACGATTTCGGCGTAATCGATAAATTTCATGGGACGGTAGGAAACTCGGAATAGAAAAAAGACGCCTTTCTTTTTGTCCATTTCATTCGGTTCGAGTGCGGACAGAACGAATTGAATGAAATTTCTGAAGACTTTGCCTCAAGAGCCTGGAAACATAAGCTACGAAATTTCTCGCATTAAGGTAGCCCCCGAGCCCGGTGATGCCTGCAGAAAAATCCAGATGGTCAATGCACTCGAGTCGCTCTCCCGGAAAATTCATTCTCATTACTTGCACATGCGAGAAAAGTGAGCAAGTGGTTTCTCACCGTGTGCTGTGCCCATTGTGGCTACTTTGAAACCGCCCTTCCCAGTCGCCTGTGTACAATCTATTTCAAAAGCAATCCTTCACATTTTCGACACATGTCTCATAGATCTCGCGTCCTCGATTCGAGGCCAGTCTTCGGGCACCTTTTTCTCCGGTGCAGAATCGCGTGAATATTGAAGAATCACTGGTAGCCAACGAGCCAAGAAGAGCATGCACATGCGATAGACAAAGTGGAAAATCGAGTGAGCGGAATCGAATCATACGCGGTGAGTCCTCGCCTCGTTGATGGTACACCAACGAGCAACCTTCCCACGTATCTTATCGCGTCGGCACGCTTTTATTGCGATCAGAAATTCTTCGATACCGATGAACAATGGATTTGGGAGAGAAATGGCAGAATCGCGAAATCCGCTAGCTCGCGAGGTCAGTTAACCGCATTTGAAACTATCTGTACGGAATAATATTGAAGCGGGGAAGCCGGGCCACCGAATCCTGGCTTTCGTCCGGCGAAACCAGAAAATCCAACCGACTGGGTGGCTCGGAATCGCGGACGCGTGGAGAAAGAGAAGGGGAAGATGGCGGAATACCGCTTGGCAGAGTGTCCATATTTCCAAAAGCGATCGATATATATGTACGTGCGTTTATGTGGCAGGTACTCCAATAACTGAGTACGCATGGGGCACTGCAGGCAAAATCGACCACTTTTGAACCTGATTTCTTTCGACGATTTGGCTGATACTTTTTCATATCTTCTTCTGTAGCAAAGAATTTTTTTTTGTAGCAAAGAAGACTCAAAAATAATTATGAATTTTTGAAAAATGGTGTTATTTTTGCTCATCAGTCATCAGAGATAAGCTGAATTGAAAAAAAAAATTTTGTAGTAGAGAAAAATGAATAGAAAACGAGAAGAACCTACTTTGGAAATTTCAGAGAACCTGTAGAAAATGTCAAAGTTTCTTATGGGAAAAGAAAGAAAAATTAAAAATGGCAATCACCACAAAGTTTTCGTTTTTTATCTAAACCCTGAAAAAAAGCGTTGCAGATGGATTTGTATGGCCTTTTGATAATTTCTTCTGCACGTTCTAAGACAAAACTTAAAAACAAAACGTCCCAATAAATCAATTTTCGAAAATGTTATGTCACTGAAGAAATATAAAGCCTTTTTTTAAAAAAATTCATAACCATTTTTCGGTAGGGAAAAAAAAATTGAAAAAATTCTGAAAAATTTCTTTCGTACAGTAGAAAAACATAATAAAGTTTCTGCCCCATCGAAAAGGGTCGGGCGTTCAAAAGTGCATGGTCGATTTGGCCTGGAACGCCCCTCGTGTATTCTTGTAAGCTCGTGTGCACTCCCAACAAACCAAATACACGTCAATTTATACGAGCTTGTAATACGTATACAGAAATTTGGTATACCTCGCCGGACTCGCGGGTGCATAGCGGAGTGTCGACGGCCCTACGTATCAAATCCAGTACGAAATACGCCACTCAACACTCTCCATAAATACGCATGTGTTAAAATACATGCGCAGATGTGAGGCGACGAATTTTATTAGCTTCTGACACTCCGCGTAAATTTACACGAGTATCGAGAAAAATATAAATAAATCGAAGCCTTGACTCTGCGAACGATACATTTTTTCATGACATTTTTATCATGGCGATGCTCTAGAAAAAGAGATAAATGAATCGATGGTCGTTTCAAAAAGAGTGTCTTGCCTTGGGGCTAGAAATTCGAGGGAGCAAAAAAATGATTCGTCCGAATGAAAAAACTCTTGACGTATCGACTTCCCATCGAACGGAACCAAATAACCCGAGACAAATCTGATATTTGCTCTGTTAATATCGTGTATTGAAAAATCCGACGGAGTTTCTTGTTTGTCATGAGCCACGTTGGCCACGAGTCCACCAAACGTTATTCTCATATCTAGGATTCGTTGAAGCGTTTTGCTTCAAGTATTCATTTGTTCGCGTGTGCGGGTTTACTGCAGCAGCGGGATCCCCAGTTCCGGAATATTCGTACCTTTCGATTCCCTCCATACGAAAAACAGGCACGTGGAACAGAAGCAAAAGATAACAGCGATGTAAATAAATAAATGTATTCACGTGTATGGGGAGATGAAGAAGAAAAAAGCTATAAAAATACCGAATGGAAGAAAAAAGTGAAAAGGGTTGGTGCGAACTGGCAGAGGGTTGAGAACTCGGCGCCAAACCATACTGTCCTTGTAGAGTCGAGGAACGGGATTAATTTAATGGCTACAGACTTTATGGTTTTTCCGATACAATGTGTACCCTCGACTGTCTCCCCCTCGTTCCCTACATTCTTCCTTAGTGCACTTGTTTCGAGTAATTTTGTCAGAGGAAACTGAGTCGGAAAATCAGTAAAATCGGTGTATCCTTTCTCACCGTTGTTGCTAAGTCTTTTGATGACGGAAGGGGGAGAGAAAAATGTCCCTCGCCGATTCATCACTCCAGGATGAAGGAGCATCCTCCTTACCGCGGTCTCGCGCGTATAGCTCATCGAATGGTAAATTGACAATGGACCTTTTCCTTTGGAATTTCGTATTGAGAAAAAGGCGGGATTCTCACTCGCTCTGTTGCGGTATGGTATACGAGTGCGCGGTGAGAAACGCGATTGTGGTCCATTTGAACGTCAAACATTTCAAGTGGGAAGGAATGAAACAAAGCGCAATGGAGGAGGAGAAAGGGGGCACGGCGGATGGGAGAAAGAGCTTGTGTTCTTTCAAAGCATTTCGGATTGTTCGGTTTACGTGCATTGCCTCCCTATACAGTGTTTTGCGTCCATGTACAACCAGACACAGCTTTTTCTCTCTCTTCCTCTCCCTATACGTGCATGATTCTGTATAAAGTGATCGCGGGCCCCACTGGTGCTATTGAACGCGCCGAAGGGACTGAAAATACGCTTTTTTATTTTCCCAACGGGAATGTGCATGTGTCACGCGTGTCGGGAATGAAAATGGCCTAAGTAACGTCTCTCAGCACGCTTAATCGGGGGAGCTTAATCCTTCTGCCTTTCATGGACCATGTGCATCGGGCGTTCGACATATAAAGGTATTTCGAAGCTTGTTGTTCGCGGGCTCTCTCCAATCGAACCGGTTCAAATGAACGAGCCTGCAATCCTCGGCCTTTGTCCAACTCCCTCTATCTGCTCTCTCCCTCGCTTTCTCTTCCTATTGCATAGTTAGATACACCGAATGTTGAAACGTACGATTAAATTCCATTGTGATACTTGAGTGATATTCGTTATCGATCGCGACACACGAGCTTCGAGCGTTTTCCCTACTGCTCTCCTTCTCCCTTTATCGTCCTGTGCACCGATGCTCCACAGCAAGACTTTTCTTGCTTCGCTGCCATTTACGAGCAATAACTTTCCCGATACGGTATTTTTCTTCGTGTTCTCTAAAAGCCTCGAAACTATTCGACTATTCGATCCACTTATCATTTGTAACTACACACACGCTTGCCAATGAATAATTATATTTGCGCATTACAAATGCGCATGTTTTGTATCGATTATCAAGTTTATCCGCGTCTTCCTGATGAATAAATTGTTCAGATTATCTCTAAAATGATGGCACAACACCCTGGAGTTGGACAATGTGGCAGATTTCTCACGATTTTATTCCTGATTCTGTCAAACTCCAATACGATCATATATGTGACTAGACACAATTACTCGAAAGTCATTCGACTGTAACTTTTGCATTATTTCTTAAGTTTTTTCATCAGACGAAATCGAGCATAATTTAGGAACTGGAGCTGAACCTACGATCGAGCTGGACATTTTTTCCTCGGCTCACATTAATTTGGGACGATCGTTGTTTTCATTTTCTCAAAGAGCACTGAGGGATTGAATTTGTTCGTTTTATCATGTGGTTTCTATCATCATTGATGTTTTAATTATATTCTCGTACTCGGGATTATTCATGGAATAAAAATAGTCACCGTTGCTAATTACTGCGGCGAAATTGTTTCCCATTCCGCAGATTGAGCACTCGTAACTAATGCGTGTGACGAATTTCTCATCTTGCAGCCAATGTTTAGAGTGTAAATAATCCGACTGCTGACGAAATATTGTTCTTTATCCATAAAATTTCGTTTCAACACGAAGATAAATTTGTTCTTCGAATACTATATATTCAACTGAAAACAACGTCACAACTTGCGTTGTTGATCCAAGCATTATTCTTCACAGTAGGCAATAAATATCTACAAATTTTCAAATTGCTGGACAGTTTTCTTGGCGTCGTTGTACAAAACAATGCCATTTTTTATGACGACTAGCTCAAGCGTGTTCTAGCCACTTTGTCTAGATAAATATATAATCTTTGTCAAATGGTTAAAAAATAAAAATTTATCCAAACTTAGGCAAGGTGATTTTGATAAGAATGCTCATGTCATATTTCAATCAATAAATACTACCTTCGTCATATGTGATCATCGAAAGTCAACAGTTATATGTAAATAACGGCATATTCAGACGTATTATAAGCCAATCAGAATACCAATAAAACTCGTAAAATTCGATATTGTGCACACGGATTTTTTTTCAGTTAGCAATACATAGTAATAATATTTTTATTACGGAACGATTGGAAACGATATGAATGAATATTTATAACGTACAATGATAATTATTCGACAGAAGGAACTTTTATAAATACGATAATTCCAGAACGAACAGAGTCACTGCGATGAAAAATTTGAAATCACCGATATTCACAAGAATGTTTGCTACCAAAAATATTTAACGTTTTTGCACGTATTTCTACATATTAAAAAGTTATGTTTTTCAAGTTTGCCTACTCACGAAGTTATTAAAAAATAGTGTGAATGCAAATGTTTTATGGACACCGAAGTAATGCACTTGATTATCGTACAGCCAGTTTTGCAAAGATTTAGTTCATCCACCTCGTGATCGATGAATTTAATAATAATCATATCGATTAATTATTCTACTACGAGAAAATAAAAACAAAATATGTGAACTCGTAATTTGATAGGGGCTGTTTCTGTTCACATTTCTGTTCGAGTTTATTGAGTTGTAGACCGGAAGCCCCTCGAATATCCTACGCTGGCGTATGAATAATTGCGTTTTGAATTACTCCGCTTCTTGTATTTCCCCGAGTAACGAGACGGGATAAAATATTTTGCTGCGAGCTACATTCCTGCTCCGAAAATATAGCCTCCAACAAGCATATATTCTCACACGAATATCCAACAGTTTCCTTTATCCTCGATGCACAATTTTCCTTCTCGGTTTCAGACGATTTTCTTCTTCATTTAATTGGCAATACGTGACATTGAATACAAAGGAAAATTAATATCTCGAAGTTCTACAGGATCCTCGGTTGCTCACCGTATTCAACACAACAAGGGACTCAAGAGAAAAACTTTGCATCATTTCCATCAACTCGGACAAGATTCCTATCGGAATTTCAATATTTTCCGATATTGCGTTCAATTCCTTATTACTTTCGGAAACTTTGACGTAGTTTATCTGATAAAGAGGCACTGTTTTTCCTGTACATTATGGAAAAACAGTTGCAGAACCGGACAAGTTTTGTGACAGCTGGAGCGTTTCTGGACGAGTGAAAAACTACTAATTCACCTAATTCACAGAGAATATTTTTTGACACGTTTATCCCATTTATGTGAAACTGAATAACGAAAACTGCTTCCCCTCGAGGGCTCTATGGTGAGTGGTGAAACGAAGTTTGACGAATGGAAACGTGCGTGAAAATATGAAAACCATGTAAAAAGCTGTCAAACGACTAGAAATGCTGCTGCAATCCTGTGGCGTCCTAAAATTCAATTATTGGTCTCCATCGTTTTCAATTATTCACTTAACAAAAACGGTGGCATTTCCGCCCATCAACGGAACGTACAAACTCCTCGTTTTCGACGGAATGTTGCTGTACGAAATTAACGCTTTGCTTAAAAGTAACAAAATTTTACCGAGCTTCCTTAATTGCATGTCTGGATGTTTACAAACTCATGATATCAGTAAAGCATTCATGAATTTATAGCATCAATAAACTGATTTGGTATTCACATTCTGGAGCTGATGCACGAAGAATTTCAGAAATGTTGCGTTCTATTCCAATGGGACGTAATGATTTTGCTGTGCGATTTCTGATTGGTGTGGGCCGTGGAAAAGTGAGTGATGGTATGTGTCCCGTTGTTATGTAAAAGACTTGGATTTTTGGGTCTCAAAGGCTACACATTAGTGAAAAACTTGCCCCAGGAATACTGATTTCCAAATGTAGTGTTTGAAATCAGAATTTACGAATGTTCGTGGAGCGTTCGAAAGAACTGCCGTTCCGGAAATATCTTAGTCGAGCGGTGATAGAGGAATGGTAATGCATTGAATTTTTTAAGCGCGTTCCGCCTCGCGTTCCACTGGCAGTTACGCCGCAGCCATTCCCGAAAGTTACCACGCGGCGTAACGTTCGAAAATCGGAATTTAACCTGTGGGATTATACCTGGAATCCTGTCAGTTTATGTTACCTTATGGAAATGTGAAAAGTTGAACTTTCATCATGAATTTTCCTTCGCTTTAAAGATACTTATTCAGTGAAAAACGTTTGATCGTTTCTCACTTAAAATCCAGTGAACCGATAACGATGAATCTTGCTCGAGATGAAAGCTCACGATTCAAAGTACGTTCGTGATTTCACAGGATTTTGACTTTCTGTTTTTTATAAGAACAGTGAAAAAAGCTTCAATAGTTCGTTCAAGTTGAAAATTTGGAAATTCATCAGTAATCCGAGATTACTGTGATGGAAAAATTAATCTGAAATTTCGGGAAAATTACTTTTTTTTATGTACTAACGATTTCTGTTGGAGTTCCAAAAAAAAATATCGATTTTATCCCATCATATCATAATGAAGATAATAATGAAGATAATTTCAATGGAATAATGAAAAATAAAAAATTGAGATTTTTTTCTTTAATACTTCATTATTGAAAGGCAAACTAGATCATTTTTTTATATTCATGATGGACAGCGAGCGAAGCTGCAGGCACTGTCAGTCTAATATGCGAATAAGTTAAAGTATTTTTTTTTCAAAGATACCAGCAGGAAAGTTGTACAGTTCATGGGTAAAATATGAAATTCACTACCACTATATTGAACGGTACAATGTCTGATTTCCAATATTTCGAACTTGAAATCGTGAATTCTTTTGAAACAGTGCACGTAACTCCATAAGTTGTCTCGAACGTGTGGTCGAAACTTTGGAAATTCCTGAGGGAAACGTTTCATGCAATTTATTACTTTTATAGTTTCCAGATCATTGATGTAATCAGTGTAAAAAATCGGCTCGTATAAATACAATATTTTAACCAGAATTTCGTAGGAAAATTTTGACACATCGAAAGAGGATTTTGAGTCTGATTGATCGATTGTATTTCTTTGTTGGGTGAAAGTGAAAGAAAATAGTAATTACTCAAAACAATTAAAGAAAGTAATTCACAGAATGCGATCTCGAGAAAGGTTTTTTGACGTTAGAGAAACGCAGAGCATCGCCATATAGAAAAAAGTGATTATTGGAAATGATCCGAGAATGTAATTAATGAAAAATATAATCTGAAGAAAGGTCTCGCTGTGTAAGAGAAATGTGAAGGATTTATTAGAAATAGGGGATGTACTGGGATGGCTTGGAAGGTTTGTATTAGGTGTCGTCACGAAGTACACGACGTTCTCTTGCGATAATGAAACTTTTGGCTTGTCTCCTGTAGAGAGACGTAATCCTAGCAGATGCCAGAATTCGTGCAATCGTACCCCAAACATCTACCAAACAGAGTGTACGATGGATGTGCAGTAATTCCACTGTTCGTCGAGGAATTAGTACAAATCCTATGAGAGATTTTGTTCTCTTCCACCCTCCACCCTTTTCCCTTTCCCTCTCTCTAACCGTCGTGCGCCATCATAGAAATTAACGATGCTTCCATTTCTCTGATTTCTACGTTTAGCGAGGCTTGGTACAATTATTTCTCAAAGCGATTTTCATAATGACTCTCTCAGCATTGAATTGATCACTTCATGTTTTTAAAATCCTGCAGTTTGCATTAATTTCATTCGTTTTATGCCACAATTGTTCTACCAAAATTGATATTTTTGTTCTGAACGTTAAAAATCGGTAATGAAGGGGTATCCGTCGAAGCTGGATTCTAAAAATTGTATATCAGGATCTATGCTTCCTTGTGTTAAATTACGAATAATTGATTTTGGCCACAAATGATAATTCAAAATTCAGACAAAAACGATTTATTCTTTGCTTCGCAGCACTGGCATCAATGAAAAACCATTCACAGCCAACAAGTTTTTTCTTCGTAAGCATTTTCATGTGAAATAAAACTTCAACTGAACATGACTGAAACCGATTTTCGAATACCGAATGAAACTATCGTGGCAGAGGTTTGATGAAAGGCTTTTGTACTCAAAGAGAGTGGAAAGTGAACCTCCGGCTCTTCCAAGAACAGCTAAACCAATATTCGTCGATTTCTGTACTTTCCGCTCGAAATACAATATATTTGAGTTTTCAATAACCTTCTATTTTCCATAATTAATTAAATGCAACCTAACAATTCTCGGAAGTCTCATCGACTCGCAACCGGAGCACACAAGCTTCATGTAACCGAATTGAATCGATCCTGCCGAAGAGAGTTTTCAAAAGATTGACGACGTAACCAAATTATTGGGAAAAAGGTTTCCATCGCATCGTTTATTACTTCAACGATGGAAAATTGCAACGTTGTTTCATTTTCTCTTCCTCGTGAAGTTGAAGTGGTCACCATTTGTTGGGAATTAGTCGGATGAAAAAAGTGACAGTGCCATATGATAATGTGATTTATGCGCTTATGATGAAATTTTTTTTTGCCGTCACATTCGAAAAAGGATTAAAATGCATTTGTAAAAATTAGGGGGTGCGATTTCACGATCGAAATGTTCTCTCCAGCTAAAATATTGAATTCACGTACCTGAATTTGGCTGTCCATTGCTGTTCGGCCGCGCCGATGGTGCACCGTCTCTCGCCTCGACTTCAAGCGCGTAAGCTCCTTGTTTTTCACGATCGAAAACGATCTTCGTTGAGATCCAGCCGGTCTTGCGATCGATCTGGAAGTAATCCTTGCCCTCGTTCCTACTGCTGTTGACGACGTGGTAAGTCACCTGTGGAAAAAAAAAAACAAAACGGTTCTTATTAAACGTTCCCTTTCTGGACGACCAATCCTTTCCAAAATTCTCATTTTTTCTGTCTACAAATATTTTTCCTCTTTTCTTTACTTCAGTTATTTCTTTTTGATAAATTTACGAGAATACGGAAGCACGAGAAGTATTCATTCCAATAATTATCGGATTTTGTTTATTGAATCCTTTTAAGCGAATCGTGAAAACCCAAATTTTCATGCCCGCTGCACTGGTAAACTCCCTTAAATGGCAAACTCACCATTCTGTTTATGATATACGATAAGACTCATATTGTATTATATCTGAGTTTGTATATATGTTTACCAAGTTATTGGGAGAAGTTCCATCTTTATCGATAGCGTTTACTTGGGTGACGTTGCTTCCAATGGGCTCACCCTCGAGAACAGTTTCTTGCTCGCGCTCAGTGAACAATGGAATCTCGTCGTTGACGTCCTTTAGAATGATGAAGACAGTAGCTTCCGAAGCCAGTTGCTGGGCACCGTTGTTCTGATGGCCCACAAAAGATAAGTCAAACGTTCATTCAATGTTATCTTCCCTTCGAATGCATTTTTATCTCAGTGCGCCATCTATTCTGATACAGTATGCTATTAGAAAATTATTTCGTCATGCAGTAATTGGACAGTTTAATCGAAAAGTGTAATAACGTTTTAGCGCTGAAGGGAAATTAATGGAAGACTGAATCACTTTGTGATGTTTGACTTTATAAAAGTCATTCCAGTCCTTGAGACTCAATAAACTCTCTCTGCTAGTTTTAATGACTGAATGTTGATTCGTTTTATACAAAAACTATTTTTTTATCTACGAGCCAGATTCGGAGAGACGAAAAAAGTTACTAAAAATCTTTCCAATAGTTTTAGATCAAACGAAGGCACGTGAAAGCATGAACTTTCCTTAAATCAACTTTTTCAAGCCCCGAATAAATATGCTCAAGTCCACATTGGACGTTTAGAAACTCTCCTACATACTTTACTTGAGCAATTAATTTGGAGACACCATACGATTTATTTTCTTTCATAGTTTATAGCAATACTGGAAAATTTCGAGTGAACTTTTAAGATTTTGGTTTGCAAAACATCGCTAAATTTTGAAACGTTCCATCGCAGGTACGGCTACTTCAATTTCCACCTATTTCTAGTGGTTAAAGTTAAAAACTATTCGTTATTTAAACTGTCTGTCATTTATTATCTTGAAGAGATATAGAAAGGATATTCATGAACGAATGCACGTGTTTTTCACTCTACTAATCGTAAGTAAAAAAAATTGTGTCCCACTGCTACATATATTTTTTGATAGGGTCATTAATCGAATGAACTCACCTCGACTCGTATAGTCAAATTGTATTCCTTGATACTCTCGTAATCAAGTTGATGGTTGACTTTGACGTCAGCCCAGGTGACGTTACCTTCGGATCGTTGTTGGAGATAAAAAGTGTGAAGTTTGTTGGTTTGTGCAGTCGAGCCGGGCATAAGTCGGTAAAAAACCGTGGGATTATTTTCGATTCCGGAGCTGTTTGGGGCATACGAAGACAAGTGTCAATAAAATCTGAATTTTTATCAATTTTCCAACGAGTATAGCATATTGCTTTATTCCTTTAAAATTCCACTAATTTTGCGTTATTTTACGAAACGGAAACAGAACGGAGAACGTAAATTTCCCTACGATATAATATCAATATATAAATATATAAGAATAAATATAACATCATTTTTACCGTAACGAAAAACTAATAATTGTAATCATCATTATCATATATACGTCATAATGTTCATATAAATGAAAACGCTTTCAACAAAATATTTCATGCGAGACACGTGATAAAACGAATAAACGTATTACGAAAAACCTTCTAGTCAATTTAATAACGATAACACATCTAATTTACGGTTAATAAACGAATTTACCTAACTTCTCATTCGACATGTATATCCACAACTCTAAATCAATCGCAAACGTAGATTTTTCTGATTCGTATATCTTTCCTTTTTCTTTTTGGTAATACGATTGTTTTTCCTTTCATTTCCCTTCGTTCGTTTCTCAACTTTTCGTTAATTTCTTTTCCGTTTCCAACGGCAGTTAGAATAGAAACCGCCCCCTTTTGTTAAACCTCTATTAAAGCGAGAGAGAGAGAGAGAGAAAGAGAGAGAGGGGAGAGAGAATAAGAAAGAGATTTTATATAGATGAAGGGTGAAAGAAAAAGAAGAGCGAAAGTAATAGTCACACACGCGATCGTACACCTAGTGTAGAGACTCAGCAACACTTTATCTAGTCTAAAACAATCAAGGCAGCTTCCTCGACACGTATTTGTTTTCTCCATTTCGTATTTGACAAGTTTGTTTTTTATGAACTAGAATTCACTGATTTTGTGTGTTCCGGACAACGTACGTAACAATACGATTTTCGCAGCTCCATAGCCGCTCCGGGTGGAAATAATTTCGCATAGTTTTTCAGTCGCGAAAACAATTTTTTCACAGATTTTCGATCATAATTGAAGATTTGATACTAATAATAGGGCAGAGGATTTTGAAAATGTTTTTTCCATTGGAAATATCCATGCTGGTAACCGTTTTAAATTAAGAACCTGCGAACTTTGACGAACTTTTCGATTTTGGAAAATGGAAGTACGATTTCTGCAATGAAACTTTTGACCGATAGAAAAAAAAACGGAGTAAAATGTTTCATCCGATTTTGGACAAAAAATTACGTTCGAACGGCAACTCGTGAATGCCAAGTGTACTTTATATAATCTCATCTTCAAGTTTTATTGTTAGTCGCTCTAAAGCGTGACGTAAATCGCGTGCTGTTCGTTGCTTTTGCAATCACTTATTTATCGATTGATCATATGTGCGAGTGTGTTAGTATTGAATACACTAATGCTGCGGTGTGTTGAACAATGGTACGAAGAAACGTTTATCCTAATTGGTAAAAAAGGCAAGTCGGAATGTCGACGTAACCCGTAAGCCCAGTTTTGCTCAAGTACAGAACTCGTTGCGACGCATTTAACTGCATTGCTGGCTTGTGTATGAGACTTTGGAGAAGGAAAGTGGTAGAGCGGATGAGAGGACGGAAAGATTGGGTCAAGAAAGAGCTACACAGATATATTTTAGGGTCTGATAGATTTTGCAAAAGAGAAAAGACAGTTAAAGAGTCAAGAGGAAGGAAAAATAGAATGAAAAGTAGTATGAGGGCCGGGTCTAGACCAAGTACTGAGGATAATTAACCATAAATTCCCAGGAATTAATGTGACAGTATAAGACAAGTCCACGGATCACCATCTTCAGCAATTCATACATAAATATATACTTTTAATTATTAATATATGAGGATCCCAATGGAATCCAGATTCAGTCATTTTGCTATTTATGCGATCATTGAATATGAAAATTTTCAACTATTTCGTTCAGATACTTTTTCAATGAAGACACAATTTCAGATTCCAAGGAATCGAGTGCTTCTGTGGATCCATGTTATCGAAAGAGTTGATTGAGTTCAAATTTTCATCGACTAGCTAATCTCGTCCATTAGCAATGGTATATTAAGTAAACGAAGTAATTGTAAATTACTGAGAAAATCAAGGTATTATGAGTCACCTAAAAATTGAAGTAATTTGAAGTTACCTGAGTGATTGAAAAACCGTTAATAACTTCAGATATTGAGCCATTCAGAGCTACTCTAAATATTTGGTAATTGCTCTATTCCAAGTGAACATTATTATTTTTAATGAGCTTTGACCTGCTTTTAGATAAATTAAAGATTGTTGAAAAAATGCAGTTGTAACGATTTACACATATTTTGTAGGAGTTCGTAAAAGTAGTGATAAAACAGCATCTCAAGAATCGCTTTGACACATTTTTTTAGTAAACTGCACGTCTAATTGGTTCAAAAACGAATGTTGTAGCGAATTACATTTAATTTGATAACAGAAAGAATATTTTTGATGCCACTTTTGAGGATGAAATGACTCGTTTAACCATATTTATATTTATATATGTGTACATACTTGTGAATATTTCTTTATGCTAATTTCCAGACCCGATTTTCTTCGCACATCAATAT
This sequence comes from Venturia canescens, assembly GCF_019457755.1. Taxonomy (NCBI): domain Eukaryota; kingdom Metazoa; phylum Arthropoda; class Insecta; order Hymenoptera; family Ichneumonidae; genus Venturia; species Venturia canescens. The sequence goes on from NC_057425.1 coordinate 10,452,477, forward strand.
AATAATACTTGATAGATTAGCACGCACTGCGTTGCAGTTCAAGGCGACACAGCGCATCTCTAATGTTGAAAGAACGACGCCACGGTGTTGATTTGTAATTATTTTCGAATGAAATGAAACGAATTAAAAGAAAAAAACAAAATAATATGCTTTCGTTGTTCTTTCGAAATCTACGAAAACACTACGGCCTCGAAAACACTAAACTCAACGCAATGATAAAGCCAACTGACGAAACATGCCCAAAAATTAATACGGCATTCAGTATAATGGTCGACGTTCTATATTCAATACGCTAATTTTTGCGGCAAAAATGTATTGAAAGAAAAAAACGAGAATGTCAAAAACCGAAAAGTTTCTTCGGCGTGTAATTATATTTACTTTTTCTTAAGCTATCGTCAGAAATGAATTTTACGACGATGACGAGAGAAAAAAACGCTTGCGGAGGCAAACCAACAGAATTTCGCTCGCCTTCGATCTCGCCTCTACTTTCAACAAACAAGTACAGGTATATCGTAGGGATACACAAATATTGAAACACGACGATATTCAATACGACTCGTCATACTTGAAACCAATAAAATCAAAAATTCTTCAACCAATGCTATTTTCCTCGGATCTGCAGGCAATATATTCCTCAATAAAATAATACTCAAGATATTGTAGGCAAATCTGAGTTTTAAAAAACATAAAAATTCGTCAATTTTGAAAAATGCCAATGATCATAACATTGTTTTTTCGTGGTTTATATTTAAAGGATGTAATAGGATCGTATTATGAGGTTTTGTCAGGAAGCATCTATGTCGAAGCATGCCCAAAAAATGCTTACGGCACATATAGTTTATGTATCAAACTATTAATAAATATGTTGGGAAAATTTGAATGCGATTTTCCATCACCTTACTAATATATATATGTATATATTTATATATATATATTGTTTTTGTTTGGCTTCTAATTCATTGCTTTGTCGACATGTATATTTTGCCACGGAAGAGGTGAACAGACGATTACAGAGAGAGAGAGAAAGAAAGGGAAAGAGAGAGAGAGAGAAAGAGAGAGAGAGAGAGAGAAGATGGAAGAGTCGGGGGCAAATGGTGTGAGCGATATATCGTGAGAGTGTCGGTGAGTAAAGTTGGTGAAGTCATTAGCAGTGATTGATGATGGGTTCTTTTTTAAAAAATAGCAAAAGAGTTTACCCAGTGTACAGAGTCGAGATGATTGTTTGGAAAACCATTAATTATATGCAAAAATACCCAACCAATTTGCCGATAGGTGGAAAAATGATGACCGTCCCAGTCCCAAGTTTTGTGAGGAAAATATGATTGTGCTTTGGGTAATTTAGGGATGTGTCTGCAGATCTTGTATTTGCACAGGGAATAATGAATTTAGAGGATACCCATAAATTTTAAACTTTATCAAACGAAATTTTTGGTATTTTATAATTCCACAATATTTCCGACGGTTTTGATTATGGATCTTTCTCTACAGTTCGAACGTAACGGTGATAACTTAATGGGGCGATTTACTGAAATGACGTTGCCCCAGAAAATCCGAATTTGTTACTTATATATATGTAGAATGTTTCAGTTTAATTGACAATATTTTTTAAGGCGTATTAAATTTTGCAATAACTTCTACTATTCCAGAGACGTTATTCTTACCCCTCAAACTTTCCCCCTCCACGAAGAATGATTCGGTGCAATAAGACGAAGTTACAAGTAGTCCGTAAAAACTCAACTTTTTAAATAATTTACTAAAATACCGAAAAACATGAATGACAATGAAATAAAACGGATTGAAAAAACATTGGCCGAGGCTGCTATTTTGTTTTCAAGAATCAAATAGAAGAGACTCGTACCATTTTCTCCGACTGCAAACAAATCTCCAAAATGTGGTTCGTGGGTGAATCGAACATCAGTGAGGAATGAACAGAGAAAATAAGAAGAGAGAGAGAGAGAGAGAGAGAGTGAGAGAGGGAAAAAGAAAATGAGTACTGTAATGGTTATGGATGGTAAAGTAGGGTATGAGGAAGGGGTGAGGGTATTGAGATATATATTTTTGGTGGGGCTTATATCGTACACAATATCAATTAACGTGCACAAGAACAATACTGCCACGAGATTGCGTGCAGGGCGGGTTCGTGCAGCCGCACGGAGCATTTAACAGCTTTGAGGTGACAGACCTGGCTTTAACAGACACAACTCTAGCCCCCACGGGCGTGTTCTCATTACAGCTGATCGGGCCATACACTACGTGGTCCCATACGGGTGGATTATTAGCGCGGTCCACAACGTCAATTTGAACCTCCACGTTTCGTGACAAGGCAGGGTATCCCTTGTCCTGTGCCATCGCCTCCAGCTTGTAAGACTCGCGCTACACGACCAACCCCAGGTAACACAGTAGAGTGTGTGTTTCGTGTGCGTTACGACAAACGGAAAAAAGAAAAAACAGCGAAGGTTAGTCTTGACAAGAGTTGCTCGCGATGTATGATCGTCCACAGGATAATTTCTCTCTCTTTTTTTCAATCTTAAGATTCATCGGATCGTTGGAGAATTCAGTATGATCGGTCCCCTCGGTGCGCCAGTCTTCCGTGCTTCCCTTCGCATTCTCTTGTCATTTACATCATTCGTCTTCCGTTCCTTCGTGTAATTCGAGGCCAATAAAAAAATCTTAATCCTCCCGCAGCGTGAACGAGATCCGTGCCCAGATTCCCCGCGCCGCTCTTTTCCCATTTCCAATAAAAAATTAACAGACCGAAGCGAGAAAAAATGTCGTCTCATCACCGTGTATATGTGTATGTTTAAAATATATATATATATTCATCATATATATGTATATATATAGAAAAAAGACAAAAATCATGAGCTCCAACAACGTGTCATCGAAGTGGCGCACAAGCTCTCGAGGCTGGAGGAAGGACACTGTCTCTCGACCCCCATCGAGAAGTCCTCGAACGACGCAATCTCGCCGCACTCCCACACCTGTAGTATTTTGTGCCTATTTTCATTTTATTTGTTTTTAATGCTATTTATATGTGCATGTGTATTAAAGTATGCATATGTACGGTCCGTCAAGATGTTCCTGTACCAACATAGTTTTTTGTGTGCTGTACGATGAGTGGCGATGTAGCCTTTCTCCATCCTTACGAACAATCACATTTTTCTCCTCATTTTGTCCCGCGGCATTGCTTTTTCCGTTATAAGCTCGCTGTCAGTTTACAATGTTGATGAATTTCAATCACAGCGAATCTCGAACAAGAAGAAGAAGAAGAAAAATAGAGGGTTTGGGTGGGGATTGTAGGGCTGAGAAAAAGATGATGAAGAAGAAGAAGAAGCGACGGAGAAGGAACCCTGATAATAATGCATCCCTATTCGAACGCATTTATTTACGTTTTTCCTTTCCTCCTTTTTTACCGGCTATCGCAACGCTGCCATTATCAAGGAGCCTAATGCTTACTCGTTTCTCTCTCGGCTCGTGCCCTTTCGGACGCCCGTGTTCCCTGCTCGTATTACCCGCATCCCATGTCTTACCATCATTTTCTACCACGCTCCTCTACGTTCATTTCTCCATTGCCATAGGCGTCTCGTTTCTCGGATGGAAAAAAACACTCAAAATTCTTTTCTAACGCTACATTACGAATGAATTTTCATCCCCGATTCAGATACGTGGAACAAATTATTTTGGGGATTCCATTGAGTGTATTATGGAAATTTAAAACATCCGGATAAACCTCTTGCTCCAATAATTGGAAGTGAAGATCGATCATGATCGTACAGAAAATGGATTAATTACAAATTTTCATAAAAATTATTTTTCAGAAACGAATCTTCAGCTTTTTTCCATCGACAAAGCCTCGCTTTCTATTTAGTCACTTTAATTCGACGTACATCCAATTCCCAACGCTCCTGACGGAGTGTTACGTGTGAAAAAAAAACATCATCCGTTATAACAATGAGCGAAGTATACGTCAGTTATTCAGCACCCCCATCTACTTTGTCTCTTCCTCAAGATCAAATAATGCTGGTACACGTACAATTTATTAATTGACAATAACTAAATTAGAGATTCTGACGTATTTCTAGAACCGTGAGCTCTCACGAACACGCACACTCCCACGCACACACCGCGCTTAACCATACGTGCTTAGAGAAATAAATTTAAATTTTTATATATATATATATATATATGTGTGTGTGTGTGCTTAAATATATATATATATATTTCTATGATTTGGGAAAAAGTCACAAATGATACATGATACGTGTGTGTATATACATTGCCGAAATGAAAGATGAAGAAAAAGAAAGAGAGAAAGAGAGAGAGAAAGTCAAAAAGAGATTGAAAAATGCGAGTGAAAAAATGTAATATTGTTGTTAAAGAAAGAAAAAAGAAATATGAATATTTTCAAGAGTAAATAGCATTTTGTTGTTTGAAAACGGTTGTAGAAATAATAAAAGATCAAGGTAGATATATTGAAAGTGAAAAAGTGTTTTTTGGCATTGTTTGTTTGTTTGTTTGTTTGTTTTTTTTTCGTTTTTTAAACAAATAGAGCACTGCATGGCACGGCACGGCATGTCTTTTTCTTGTTCATGTCGTGGCATACAAACCTGGCTTTCACCGACGTCACTACAGTACCCACTGTGACATTTTCTTTGATGTGAATGGGGCCGTATACATTCAGATCCCACAGAGGAGGTTTATTGTTTCTGTCTACGACGTCTAACTCAACGTCCACGTCTGCGTACAAGACTGGTGTCCCTTTGTCGGATGCCCGCACTCTCAGGCGATACCTGTCTCGCTATTGGCAAAACATTGGCCGTCAACTTTACACGACAATTTTTTTCAAACCTGTGTTTGTGTTTGTTTTCATTTCTTTTTTCGCTCCATTTGCTTTTCTGGCTTTTTTTGCTTTTGCGTTCTTCTTTTCCATTCGTTTTCGTGCAGATATCATTCGGTCAAACGCGATGCCTCGTGAAATATTTTCAAACGATATTGAGACGTCTTTTTTACTGGCACTCGAACCGGCACTAACGATTTTACGATCTTAAATGGTTTTTGAAAATTTCTCGAATTCAACCTCCCGTTAACGCGTCCAAAGTTCCAAAAAATTTTAACCGTGACTTCAATTATGTATGTGCACGCTCGAAATTTGTGTGACGTGACTCGAGTTTTTAAAATTTTAGCTTTGGCTCAATGATATCGAAGCGAGACTTTATTCAATGAGATTTGAAGGCGTTCATTGGAACAAGCTTTTTCCAGAATTCTACAGCTTCGTAGACTTTGTGCTTTATTTATTTCTTGCCCTTTTGAAAATACACTTTTAACAATGATCCTAAGAAGAGTCTCACTCCGAGAAATTTTACAAGACTTTGACAATTGATTTGCCGAGTTTTACCAAAGTTTACCCGAGTCAATCAATTAGCACCTTCTCGTTTTTCACTCGTAAGGAAAAAAAAAACAGTTACAAAGACCGACTGAAAGATTTGAGCGATATGAACCGTTCATGGGGCCAATGAGAAGGCAGTGCTCGAGAAAATATCAAAGACTCGCATTTTGCCAAGTTTCAATATTTTGAAAACTACAAAATTTGACAAATATCTGAAAAAAATCGTCCATGCAACATCATTTGACTGTTAAAACCGAGAACAACTTAAAAAAACGAATAATTGTCTTATTTTCATGAGACGAATTCCAGAATTTGAGAATTCTTGAACAATTTTCGTTACAAATTTCTCAACGATATGAAACTTCGTTAAATGTGTGTATGCAGAGGTAGGTATCCACATGATTTTATTTCGCCTTAAGCTTTTCGAACGACCAGCCATATTGAAACTTTCTTTTATATATACATACATACATATATGTGTATTTCTGGAACACTTAAACGGAATTAATGACATACACACGTACAGAAGAAGAAAAAGAAAAATAATATTTTTCATAAGTTTCCGCAGTACTAGTAGCGGTGATTTGCAGACGAATCATTGGATTATTGTGATGTGACGTATATAATAATAATACTGGTGCAACTGGCGATACTAATTCGATTAGCTTATATATGTAAATATATATGATTACAAAAAAATATATATATGTACATAAATCATACATAAAAACGATATTTATGTATATAAATATATTTTTCTTTCCGTCTCTTCTTTTTTCTTGTGTATGTATATATACATACATATATAGTTTCGTTTGTATTGGTGCAGCTTGCAAAATACGATCTACTGCGTATTTTTATAAGTACATATAAACAGCATATATGTAAGTAGTAATTCATGGTTTATTCATATACACAAGAATCGCTACGGCACGTTGGATACCTACGCAGCACGTTTGAATTTCGGAAAATTCGACGGCTCTTTTAGTAATCGAGAATTTTGGGTGCAGTTTTTTTTTTGGCAATCGGCAAAAGCATTTTGAATGACGAAGTTAATTCAATTGGGTGTGAAAATTTGTGACAAAAGCCGTGGAATAACCGTCGTTTGACGATTTCGTTGGTGATGTGAGTTCGTTATTTTCAATGAATTTTAAGGTACTTTTCATGTAAAGGACTCAAAATTCATGGGAGATAGGAGTTAGAAAAAATGCTGCACCATCGATCTCGATTCGATCTTAGAGTCGTCAAATCTCACAACACGGTTTTATTCTTTTGGTCGCTCGAACCTCAATTGTCCAGTGAATCCTTGAAAAATTGTTTTTCTTTTCTTTTCTCAAACGAGCAAATTCACGGTGCGCGTGAAAATTGTTGACCAAATGATACGTATTTTAAACGAGCACGAAAACGAATTGAAAAAAAGATGTCCGCAATAAGAAGCCGATTGAGACGAACGAACGATAAAAAGGAATACAAAAATTGTCGTTTCATACTGAGAGACAATATGGACACGACGAATTACGATCCACATGAAATGTTGACCGAGAAAATAAATCATTATTAAACAAACTATAAATATATAAAGTATAACGAAATAAATTATTCAACAAAAAACAATAATAAGAAACGGTTTTAAATTCAAATCGTTACACAAGACCACGCGAAACACAGAAAACTTTCCTACTTACGGGAGGATGGCTCTTTTTTTGTTCATCATCGAAATCCAAAGAAAGTAAATGGTGCAATAAACACAAAACATAAACAAATAATAATGAAAAAATTAGTGAAAATTTTTCTTTCGCTTCTGCTTAGTTCTTCATTTGTTTTTTTTTTGTTCTGTTTTTTCTTTTTTTTGCTCATACGAAAATAAGGAATGCAGGCAACACATGCAAGCAGATTATATGCATTTAAAGAGGCGTTGGGAGAACAAGGATTTGGTCGGTTCATTTTCGGTGCGGTATAGCGTTTACGGTTTTTCTAATTTTTTTCTCTCGTTGTTTGTTTCTTCTTTTCTTTTTTTTTTTTCTTATTTCGAAATTCGTCCGCGATCTTTTTTCCCCCTCATCGTCACACGCGCATCAGACATGCAGATACGCCGTGCGTGTATTGTATTCGGTCATTTGAAAAAAGGAAAAAAAAATTGAAAAATTAATAAAAAATTGTAAAAAAAAAAAACAAAAAAAAAAATACGGTATCGACAAATGTTACGAGGATCGCCTGATTCTCGAATTTTTATTCGCAACGACACTCAAAAACCGATGGACGTTTTACGCAAAATTGTTGTTCTAACCACAGTCTCGTTTGTCATTATTATATCGACGGTTTTGCAACTCGGATATGTATACATACATCTATATATGTGTATACACGTGTCAACCAATATACACATATATTTAGATATATATGTATTTATTATTATTTGGAAAAGCATAGATGTCTTTTAAAAAAATGTTCGCATCGACGTGTTTGCATCTGTTTGGTCACATACAATCGAGTATGCTGCCCCAATCACAGAATAAAAAAATGTCACACCACGAACAACTCTCTGCTTAAGATCTACACGTACACGCTCTCGATCAAAAAAATTCTCATCGTACTCGAGGTTCTTTTCTTTGTTTGATTGGTATTGTCTTTTTTTTGTTCGTTTGTTTGTTCTTGTTTTTTTTTTTTCTTTTCTTTTTTTTTTCTTTGCGACTACAACCGACAGGGCGAGGGCGGAAGATAAAAAGAATCAGAGACAGTGAGATGGACGGAGATAGATAGAGATAGAGAGAGTGAGAGAAAGGATTGTGTTTGATTGTTGGCAAATATAAAAAGAGTGGGGATTCAAATGAATTTGCCTGGTTGTTCTTTTGTGAAATCACGTTTCGGAAAGGCCGAAAGGATTGGGCGGGGAATGAGAGAGAAAGAGCACGCGGAGAGAGTAATTAGCGAGCGAAAGAGAAAAAGAGATAGAGAGAGAGAGAGAGAGAGCGAGAGCGCGAGATCCTTTCCTGTAAAGGAATCAAAAAACACATTCATATAAAATATGCAAGCATGGTCAAAAATTCGTTCACTTTTCTCTTTTTTTTTTCGTTTGTTTTTTTTGTCTCCGTATGCTTTGTATGCTTTGTTTGTTTGTTTATCTTTAAATGTATGATGCACCACAAAATGCGTAGATATATAGTTGAAGTAGACCGTACGTGGGGCTCAAAAAATGTCGTTCCCACCTGCTCCTGGAAGTTCAAAAAACATCACTTCCCTTTTGAAAAACATTCACATTAGTAGTTTCGTTTGTTTGTTTTGTTTGGCGGTTACAGACAACAAAAATGGTTATCGGTAGTTATTAGTTATTTGTTATTGGTTATTGGTTATTATTATTCGTCATGTTATTAAGGCGATAGGCTTTTAAGTCTCGTTATGTTCGATAGTTCTTTTTAGCTCGGCCTAATGTCGCTTTCTTGCTTTTTTAATAATTTATCACACAGGGGATACAAAAATTTCAGGGATTCCATCATAGAGTGTAAGTCGAGATCATTTTACCGTCCGAAATTCGCGATCTAGCGAAAAAAATTCGAAGGGTCATGAAAAAAAGCACGATTCCGATTTTTTTCCTCGTCTTTTTTCTCCATTTTTCGTCACGAATATATGAAAGACAGTGAGAGATAGAGAGAGAGAGAGAGTGAGAGAAAGAGAGACAAAAGCGATGGATTTTACCAATTACGTTTGAATATACGCAATAAAATGAATTTTTTTTTTTTTTTTTTTTTTTTAATTTTAATGCGGTATTCGCTAATTAAGCGAATTTTTTAACGCGTAATGTGAAATAGAAACGTTATAAATATATATATATACATATATACGCGGTTGTGCTATTTATATATATGTATATAAATATAATATCAAAGTGTGTATCGATTAATGATTTTTTCGCTTTTGTTTATGATAAAAAGTTAGCCCGAATTGGTTCGTTTCGATTCAGGTACTGTGAAGCATTGTTTTTTCTTGGTTTTTTTTTGCTTTTTTTTTGTTTTTTTTTTTTGTTTTTAAAGGAAATCAGGCAGAGCTAAGTATATATAATTTACCATAGTGAACACATTGTGCATTTCAACGGGAATAATAAATATTTCTATACATGTGCCGTAAAAACGAAACTCAGCTTCGTTGCAATGTATATCTATATATATATATATAGAGTTATATGGCAAAGAAAAAAATATATATATATGTATATACATTAATATAAATATATATCAAGTGTTGAGACAAAGAAATGATCGATCATACGTAATAATATTAGTATGCGGGAAAAATTTGTTGTTGTTCTTGTTATTTTTTGTTCTCTCCCGATTTAGCGAAAATACATAATAAATACGAATTCGTGGTTAATGAAACGCAAGTGAACGGAAATAGTAAAACAAAAAATGAACAAAACGTCGGCATAAGGTGTACACTCGAGTTTTAATATGATATATTGTATAGATTCTACGCAGTCTAGCCACGACCTTGGAATACAAAAGGACGTTATTCGATTAGTCTGTACAACACTAACAAGAATATTGACTCGATATTGATTTTTTTTCTTTTCATATGAAATTTTCATCATCGATTGCCCTTCACATGTATTCCAGATCGCGTAATTAATATGGATACTTATGTATATGTATTATAGCTGTTAATTGATATGCTGCTAGAAGAGATAATTATTGTAGAGAAGCATATTGAAATATAACTTACGTCGAGAGGCTTCTTTAATACGATCCAACCAGATTCCGGTTGGATTTCAAAGTAATCGAGACCCTGGTCCTTGTTCGGGGAACTCAACGAATACATTATTGCACCATTGTTATCCGCATCCTCGTCAGATGCTGACACTCTCAGTATGTTTGTTCCGGCACTCGCGTCTTGCTTCACGTTCTCGACGTATTTCTGTATGCCATATTTTTGGTCTTATTCTCGTTCGTGTTTATCGTTGTTAAATTATTAATAAAAATATTTTTGTCTAGTAGCGAATGTACAACACAGTTTTTATCCGGAATAATTTATGCTCTTGGATCAAATTTATGTAACAAAATGCTTTGATAAACTGGATGTACCATTTTTTTAAGGAATTTTAATTAGTTGGAAGAAGTAGAAAATCAATTTGGAAACAAAAGTCTTATAATTGCCCATCGATTTGAACGTAATTAAATGAATTTTTTCTTCATTTTCATCTTTACTGAACTAAATTCATCGATAACAATAGCTTAAACGAAGCAGAGAGAGGTTAGAACGAAAGCTATGCTCACCTGACGATCGAACAATGGTGGATTATCGTTCACGTCAGTTATTTCAACCGTGAAAGAACATACTCCCTCAAGCGAAGGCTCACCCTGATCGGTGGCTTTGATAGTGACGGACACGAATTTTCCATCGTCACCCTCACGATCGAAAACCTAGAAAAAACATTCTCAATTTACTCACATTTCCTTGAATTGAAAAAAAAAAAAAAAATAAAAGAAATTGAACTGTGGAAAAGATTGCTATCGTTAGTGTATAAATAAAACTACAAAAAGTGAAAGAGGGGCGCCAAGTATTAAGAGGTCGTGACCTCTTATTTGATTTTGAATATTCCCTTTTAGCAGATAATTAATTTGTACTTCCAGGTATTCAACAGTTTTTTTATGCGGTATTATTTGTTTTATGTTTGTTCCAGGAGTGGATGTTTCAATTTGGAATGTGGAACTTCTTATTTGACTTTTAGAGGTTAAGAAATGTTTTTTTAAAAATATGGTTTCACATTTTAGAGGGTTAAATTTTGGATTTCATGCACAACAAAATTGGTTTGTTTTTTAGTAATTTTTTCCTGAGTTCTATTACAGACAATTTGTGCTCTATTATTTTTTGTTTATGGGGCACTCCTCGCCAAATCGGCCACTTTTTGACCCGACCCCCTCCGATTTCATTAATTTTTTTTCTTCAATTTTTTCTCAAATTTTTCTGCGCGCCCGTTTCCGCGTAGTTCGTTTCATTAAAAACTCACTGTACCGATATTCAAATGCTCATAATTCTTGCAAAAATGCACCTAGTGCGATGTTTTTTAAAAATTTTTTCGTTTTGCAATGCACTTTCGGTAAACAAACACAACAAGCACAACAACGATTGCTTCGCATGTTTTTTTTTTTCATTTTAAAGCAAAAAATACCAATTTTCAAGCTGATTACCTGTATTGATTCTTTTCAAAAACATTTCTCAAAAACTTTGATAAATTTAAGAACTTTTATAGCTGCTCCCATCGTGGGGAAATGCTTCGCATTCTATTTTTTGGAATTATAAATTTCTTTTTTGTTCGATTTTTACTCAAAACTTTTTTCCACTATTCAATTTAATGCTCAATCGAACTTTCCAGTTCGTTTTTTTCGTACGTTATTCACTTATTCATGACTAAATGTTATTTTTAAACGATTAATTCTATAGATCCGAACAAAAACTATGAATTTAATTATTCCTTCCAAGGGTCTGGCAAGAAGAAGAAGAAGTAAATGTCATTAAATATGGAACCTTGAGCTCGGCATTGAGCATTTTTCTCATCGCTTTAAAACGTTTTGTAATTCTATGAGTTACAATATCTAAAGTTATTAGAAATCCCCATTTATTCTCTTTCTTTGATGATTTCTTTCTTCGATCAATCATAGGAGTTTCATGTCCGGCATGTTTAGTACGAAAAAGTCATTTACGATTCGCAATAAAAATGAAAAAAACTCTTTGTTCACTTAAAGTGCTTGATCGTTGATTTATTGATGGAAAATTTTACCTTATTGGTCAGAACTTGACCGGTTTCTTCATCGACCGTAAACTTTGTTCCTTTTTGATTAGGCTGTTGCACGATCGAGTATTTGACCTGTCCATTGACGCCCTTGTCCTCATCGGTCGCTTGGACTTTTATAACCGTGCTTCCATTTGGTGCACCTTCTTCAACTTTGGGCGAGTATTTTGCGCAGTCTTTGAATACCGGTTTGTTGTCATTGACGTCGGTTATGAAAACAACAACGACCGCTGTACTCGTATGAATGTTTTTGTTACCGTCCGGACAACAAGCACCATCGTCGAGAGCCGTTACGTTCAATTCATACTTGTCACGATCGAGGGTTATCGCATCGCCATGCAAACGTATAACGCCGGTTACTTCCTCAATAACAAACTGTCCGGACTTTGTTTTGTCACCGACGAATCCGAAGCGCACATTGTCGCCGTCTTTGTCCGATGCAACGACCGTCGTAACGAGAGTATTCGGTCCAGCGTTCTCGTCAACATTCGGCGTATAAACCTGTTGCGAAAACTTTGGCTCCTCGTCGTTTTTGTTTTTCGTGTATATCCGAACGGTCGCCGTTCCCGTTTTTGATGGATCTCCTAAAAATGTGAAGTTGCTCGTTGAGTTATTAATATTATTCGAACATTTAGAATAAAGTAATTTTGGAAAATCGTTCCAATAAACCGTCGGCTGGCAATCATTTCAATAAAATCATTATCAATGGTGGTCAAGACCTAACATTGCAACACGAAAAGACCAAGTAATCAGTGTAAAAAATGGACCATCTCTCGTCAGATATACAAACTTTCGTTGCCAACACCGAGGGAAGCCTTTGAAATCTGAAGGTTTTTGTTGAGGCCAATTAAATCTAGTTGGATGACTATTTATTGTTAACCCGTACCACACTGGTGCAAATTTGCACCCACGAAAATTTCAAGTGTCTACAACTTCTAAATTCCTTTCTTCAATTTAGCCATTTTTCTATAATGAAACTTTATTTTTCACTTTTTTAATAATTGTAACCGATTACTGAGGAATCGTTACCCCTAAAAAGTCTCGTTGTAGGATTGATTCCATACATTGATGCATGAAATAAAAAGTTTTGAAAAGTCCAATTGCAAATTTGCACCAGTGCGGTGAGTGTGACCTCAAAGGGAAGTGTCTACGGTTGAATCACCGGATTATTTTTAGTACGTTGTTATGGAACAACGATACATCTGAATCAAAGAAGCAAAGTATCTCAACAGTGCAACGATTTTATTCATTATTTCTGTAGTCCTTAATAACCCTATCTTCGAATATCTCTTCGCAATAAAAAAACTAAATAGAAATTATTTACGGATAAAATAATTTATCGATACAGAAGTAATGAATAGCAATTGCGAACTGCGCTGAGAAAAAAAAGCCATTGTAACAACGAAATGTGGCATTAAGGGGTGCCAATGAAATACATGATCATCACAAGGTTAAACATAATTAAACGTCATAGTTTTAGATCAAACTACAGATTCATTCTCTTCGAAAACATTGCAGTTAAATGAAAAAAACTCTTCCAATAACATCAATTTTTATTGAATCGATAATTTTTTTTTCTCAGTGTGTGAGTACTTCTGTAAACTTCTAATCGTCTGGATCAAGAATTTTTTGTAGTAATACTAAATAGTAAGTCCTTACATTTTGAAAGGACGAGTTTAACGATATTTGTAAATTTCGGATTAAAAAATTCGAAAAAAAACTGGTTCGACGTTGACAAACTACGGTTGAGTTTAAAATTGTTTGTTTTTGGTTGCAAAAACTTTTGTCGGTTAAAATAATAGATACGTTTAGAATTATAAACGAAATTCACCTCTGTCTTTAGCCGTGACAACGAATTCATAATAAGCGTTGTTGTTATCGGCATCCAATTGTTTGTTATTGACTATTAGACCACTGGAATCGACGCTAAAATGATCGTCCGAGACGAGATATTCGATGTCAGCATTTGCGCCAGAATCAGAGTCGGTTGCTTTGACTTTTAAAATACTTGTGCCCAATGGTATGTCCTCGTCGACATTGTGGGCTTGGTAATCCGGCAATTCAAACTTGGGAGCATTGTCATTGACATCGGACACCCGAATGGTTAACTGTGAAAACAGAGCAGGGTGCATAGATATGTTAATCCGTATTCAAAGCTCCGAACTCGGTGCGATATTTCCTGAATCCTGACACCGCATGATGAGACATTTCATTGATGTACATTTGTTCATGTGTCAATAGATTCATTCACTTATTTATTTTGGTAAATAGGGACTTTGAAAACTTTAATAAAAATTTCATTTAAAAACAATTTATGGGAAGTGACGTGCATTGCTCAATTGCTTTGAAGATCCGAGTCAAAGAGGAAAATAAAACTGGAAATATGAGTAGCTCAGTGCTTTTTGGTAAGTAAATTTTTTATTTGCTAACTTTTTGTAAACTTTTGCATGTCTTTTGTGCTGAAATAACGAGCCTTTCGAGCCAACGGAATTTTTATTCGAATGGTCAAAAGCTGCCAAAAATTGATATTGATATTTTCGAATTTCCCTTCTTAAATAATATTTAAATAAACATGGCAAAATATTTAAAGGAAACATGACAAAGAAAAACGATGAGTTTACTCCCACTCTGGAAATTTCGATACGATTAGAAAAAATTTCGTTTCAGTTCCATCGAGTTCCGATTTTGTCAAACTCACTTCAACGTTCGTTGAAAATCCACCGGAATCCTCGGTAGCAGTGACGATCAAAGAATAGACGTGGGGCTGTCGAACATCCTCAAAGTCCAATTCTTTAGCGAGTTTAACGATTCCAGAAGTTGAGCCGATATTGAAGGTTCCCGCTGCTCCGGGTCCTTGAGCTTTGAGCGTGTAATGAATTGCACGATCAGCGAAAGATTTAGCTTTCACCGAAATAATGCTGTTGGGAAAATGAAAACAAATTATTTATCGATAGAGAGCCACGTGATTTTATCAATTTCAAAATGCCCATCTTCGAAAACACTGTAACAGCTCGTGAAGCTTCAAACGAAGGCTTTTTCTCGTTACTTTTTTTCAGAGCATAGTCAGCCCAATGATTTAGAGCTCTCAATATTTATTGTTGAGTTTTTCAAGGACCAGTTTTTCGTGTAAACAATTTTAAAATCGACAAAAATTCGTCACTTATTTTCAGATTTTTAACTGCAACAGTTTATTCGTAAAAACCGTTTGATAAATGTTATGACGTCATAAATCGGCATATTCGCGTATATAAGCCAGGGCTCGTGCTCGCTTCTCTTTTACATTCTCGTTTTTTTCTTTTAATACTTGGCGTCGAGCCGCTACCATATGTCTCTTGATAATTGAATTGAAATCGACTCAAGTCGTATTTTTTTTTTTTCAAATTCTCAACAATTTTCATTGAAGATGCAAGCATCTTTGAACTTCACATTCCATTTGCTCAATAATGAATAAGGAGAAATACGCTATCCATATTCGAAGGTTGAAACACACAGAATGGAATGTTTGTTCATTCAGAAGGTCCTCGAAATTAACTTTTAAAAGTTCTTTAACTTTTGCCACTTTTGCCCTAATTCAATATCGTTGGACAAGGACAGCTGCATTTGCCATGAATAGTGAAGCTTCGAAAAACTCTCTTCTGCACAGCGATCGGTGCCCGAGCTGCTGTTTGTTTGCACCCGCCCAAATATTGACTCGGAAGTATTGCAGCACAACTTGGAAAGATCACCAAAGTCAGGCAGCGATCGCTCACCCATGGCAATCTCAACGACTAATATGCGGCATTTTTTTCATCAAAAATTGAACACGAATGAAGTTTGATGAAAAATAAAAAGGTTCAACTCACTCAGAATCTTTTTTCTGATTTTCAGGTATTTCCGTGACGTAAGAGGTGAGATAAAATTGCGGTGCTCTTTTTCCACCAACGATTGACAATCGTTCCTCGGGGGTTGACTGGTAATGCTTCTCGTCGATTCTGCCATTCTGGTCTTCGGCCTTTACATAAAGCACGTACTCCATGTCCAATTGGAAAATGTCAGCACCTCGGGTTCGTACGACCCCTGATCTTTCGTCAACTTCGAATCTTCCGCCGGCTAAAAAAGTATTTGGGGATGAATTATTGCTCGGAAACCTTGACCATCGGACAGTTATAAAAATAAACAAAATTTCAATGACAAATTGGAATATCGGCCAGTCTTTTTCGCGAGTAGAAACATCGCTTGACGAGTGAACATGGAGCGTTGACTTATTTTCGTCAAAGACGACGATAAATGTTTGAATCATTTCTTTAACACGAGTTTCGGGATTAAGTTCAAAAGTATGTTTGCCTTAAGGAAGTTGAGGCATTAGAATGAAAATGATGTCACCGCTTTTAAACCGATTGCATCTTATAAAGTGAAGTGTAAAAAAAAATCAGTTAAATTTTCAGACAGTTTAGGAGCGTCGTTGCTGAGAAAAATCAATAACAATTTGGGCCAAATAACATGTAATCTTATGGAAGTCAAGACACATTCAGTGATATCTCCGTTAAAAATGATGCTAAAAATATGAAATTTTTTGGGCAACACGAGCAAGGCTTGCCGAATAATGTCAATTTTTTTCAGATTTATTAGGAGATTTGCTGAGATTATATTAATAATAATCTGTTTTCCGTGCAGTTTTTTGAGGCTAGGATCGTCACTGTTCGTGTTTTCGACTGAGCTTTCACCAGTTTTTCGTCTTTTTTTTTCCCAACTTTTCTTTAAAGTGTACGCAACATTGCCAAACTGTAAACTGGCCTAACTTTTGAAAGGTACAGGTCATCACCTTTGGGTAAAAAAAATGACTGTACAGCCTCAACTTCCTTAAAACAAGATGGAAAGTAAAATTTTTATTGACGTTGAAATGGAATGGATTTCTGTTGCAAGGGCACTTACTTCGGTCTCGTACAATAAAATAATGAATATTGTGATCGGTGTCCGGGTCTCTGGCTTGGAGTGTGAACACGTGAGTGTTTTGAGGTGCATTGAGCTGGACAACCGCTTGCATGGGCAACGGTTTGTTGATAAAATAAGGTGGCTCGTCGTTGACGTCTTTGACGTTAATGATGACTCGTTGATTGTCGGTATCTAGAATCGAGAGGATCTTAAGCAAGTGATGAAAAAAATAAAAAATTTTCTAGTTTTGTAGTTATGCTATGTCATCACAAGTTATTATTCTATTACAAAGCGTTTGCGTATCTAGGCATGAGCGTTTCGTGAACGTGGAGCGCTGAGAGATATTTAATAAGCCTATGAAACTTGTCTCTTGCTACTTACATTGAAGCCCTTTGGAAGCCAATGAAATGGAAAAAGAGAAAATAGTGAATTAATAGAATCTTCAAGTGACGTTCGACCAGCAAGTTTTTAAATCCATTTTCCCTCTAATCAATATGCGTTATGCGAAGGAGAGAAAGTGATACGAAGAACGAAAAACGATCAAGACCTCCATCTATGTGAATGGCTTAATGAACGAAAGCGACGAATTCAAGGAAAATAATAAAAATAAAAGACGACATTTGTTTCAAACGAAGCTACGAAAGGCTGGCAAAAATAAAAATTGTACCATGATACCATTGAATAGACAGGGGTATCCGGGTGGATATCCCGTGCACCACCCTTTCGGTGGAGCACGTCCTACACCAAGAAAATTCGAATAAATCCGATTGGAATTCAATTACGATGGTTCCAAAAAAAAATGTAACAGAGCTTTTACGTTTTTTGGACATGGACGATGTTACATCGATCTGATCAGGGCTCACTTCCTTTTTCTTTTTTATTCGTTTCAAACCACTTTTATCAACGATTTTTCTCTTGTGGTATTCAGTACAGACTATTTGGGGTAAAACTTGCAGTAAATCTCAAATTATGCAGGAAATTTGGCGACTTCTAAACGTTTTAAGGAGAGGCCCTGCTTTAGAAAGTCAAAAAATCGATTGTTTACGGGAATGTTTTAGGATGGACGGAAATAACTCACCACAGCGAACTTTTTGGTATGGTTTCAAGGATATTTCGAGGGTACGAAAACATTTTTTTAATTTGAGAAATACTAATTTGTACATGGTTTATGCGCAAAGTCTAATTGTCGAAGTTTCTCAGCTGCGTACAATGTCGAGATCGTAATTGTTGTCTGGATAAAAAATTCCAATTTTCTTTCCATTTTTATATATTTTTTTTCCATGTGCACCTATAAAGACCCGAAAATATTGCGAAATTCTATATTTTTAGCGACTTTGAAAAAAACACTTCTAAAAAAGAAGAATATTACTTGAACGTGCTGGAAATATAAAATTTCGCAATTTTTTCGAGTTTTTATCTTTCGATTTTGCACACAAACGATGTACAAATTAGTTTTTCATACACTGAAAAAAATGTTGTTTTTATGCTCTTGAAATATCCTTGAAACCACACGAAAAGTTCGCTACGGTGAGTTATTTCCGTCTTTCCTAAAAACATTCTCGAAAACAATCGTTTTTTTTGACTTTCTAAAACAGGACCCCCTTAATACAGAAAGGAGATTCTTTGAAAAATTAAATAAGAATGAGAAAGTGATCAAATCGTGATTCAAGGAGCATCAAAAAGTTTTGATTCAAGTCACAAATTCTTGTCGCGAAGTGAAAGTCTTTTTTTTTCTCAACCGGAGTTATACTGAGCAGTAAAAATCAGCTCTGGTTAAAATCAACTCCATGATCGGGAATGATGATTTGATTTTGAACAAAAATGCTAAGATATTTTTTCAGATTGATGAAACTCCGTCCACTTATCAGAGATATTCTCAAAGTAAAGGAAAAAAACTTTACCTGCGCTCCCGCCGGCGTTGGTGATGGTGACCCAAAAATCGATGGTTTTTTCGTCCCCAAGTTCTTCGTAATCCCATTTGCGTTTAACAGTAACAGATCCGTTGGATGCGACATTGACCCAAGGATTGTCATCCCTAATTCTGTAAGTTTCTCTCTCGGCATCTTTTTCCAAAGAGAAAGCAATTTTGTTCTCAACGTCGCCGTCCGATTCGAGAAAATCGACTTTCATGGTCGGTCTGACGGCGCGGGTGACGCGTCTTTTCTGGATCCGGTGGACCTCGGGTTCAGGGGCAGGAAGAATGATCGGTTCGGTAGTGAGAAACCGGACGGTAACGCGAGCTGGTTTCTCGGACTTGAGACTATAAGAGGTTCGTAGGTCGTGAGCTTCAACGAAAACTTCGATCTCGCTGTCCTCGGTGAGGGTCGCGTCGGGCTCACCGGCGAGCAACAGTTCGCCCGTTTGGGGCACGATGATGAGAAGATTCGTCGGCGTCGTTATCTTGTAAGCGACTTTGTCACCGTCCGCATCTTTGGCGACGACACGGCCAATGGTCTCAAATCTCTTCCACCTCGGGGCCAAATCTCGCTCGAGAGTATCCACGTTCTCCGGTCGCATTTCAAAGCTGTACTCGATTTGCTGAAATATTGGACGGTTGTCATTCTCGTCGAGGATTCGAACGATCCCACTGATCTTGGCGGTACTCAAAAAATTCGCGTCAGTTGCATTCACGACGACTTTGTAGGCGGCCTTCGTTTCTCTGTCGAGCGGACGGGAGGTGACCACGACTACGGATTGATCGGGTCTCTCGAGGATCAAATGGTAGACTCCCAAATTTCCTGTCGTTTCCATCAGAGCGAAGGGCAGTTCACCCGTCTCGTCCGGCAATATCGAGTAGTGGACAGGATAATTGCCGAACGCATTGAATATCGGGAATCCATTGATTCTCGTTCCAGCTGGAGAATTTTCACTGATGCTACCCTCGCCCAAATTCTCATGGGAAAAGGACAACATGTTTCCACGATTTATAACGTGCACGTGAAGGTTATGCGTTTCCGTCCTGTTTGCCAACTCTCGTAACACTATTAAATTCACGGGCCTATTCACCAACGGCGCTATGTCCGATGTCGTCATCACCATTCCATCATCCAATATCGTAAAGTATTTCGAAAAACCCGTCTCCAATAAACGATAAGACGAGGCTTCCATCGAGCCTGGACCAAATTTCATAACCTCGAAACCCGGATACACATCGTGCGGCAATACCGCCCTTTCACCCGATGTCCTCACCACACTTTGCGTCAGTGACAGCAATATTATTACAGGAACAAACCATCTTAAATTCCCTCTCCCATCGACCACGGTACTTTTGCGCCCCATCGTGCGCCAGGATCCTCGCGAATTTTGCACTTTTACTAAAGCATGAGGAAGCTAGCTCCTCATTCCTGCAACATTCAACACCATTTGCTCTTGTTAATTCTTCACGATTATTCCAAAGCTGATTAATCACTTTAATCGTGTTGGGTGGGCCTCGATACGTCAAGTAACCAAATTGTGGAACGCGGTCGATATTTTGAAATTTTTTAACTTGTCATATCAGGTTGGAGAAAAATAAGTAATTTGAAATTCTTATGTTTCATCGAATATTTAGCATATTACGTGCGTTTAACAGAGAATGCAATTTTTACAGATCATACGAGTGTCAAAAGTTCGTATTTTCAAAGTCAAAATGGAGAGTAGCTGTTTTTTGTAGGCAGACCAGAATATAGAGTAGCAAAAATCAAAAGCGAATATTTCGAGCCTATAAAACTTGGATATGCAGAATAGCGAAGGCTCGAAAAGGCGAAAGTCAAAATGGCGATGTTTGAAATTGGAGATCACCAGATTGAGTAAGTGAGTGAATTAGACGCGTATATTTTCAGCTCCGTTGCGTTTCTTTATTTGGATCGGTCGACTTTCTAACGTTTGACCATTTTCACCCTTCGACTTTCTGGTGTTTCAGTATTTCAACCTCAGTAATATTTGGTCTTTCGTTATGATATTATCGAAATTTTGAATATTCGCAGTATTGCTGATTGTAGTAATTAATGAATCGAAACAGTGATAGTCGAATTTTAAAATCGATATTTTAGTCGTCGCTCTATGGGCAATTGTCACATTCCATTTTCGATGTAAACGTGCTTCAAATCTTGAAGTTTCTATTTCATTTATTTTTGACATTAAAAGCTCTAGTCCAATTGATCTGTCTCCATATTGTCATTCGAAGTTTATAAACTTGAGATTTTAGCTGTTCGAAATTTTAGTCATTCTAACACTTTATCCCCACCCGTCATTTCCCATACTTTTATTCTTATTCGCAATCGTTCTATTTTGGATCAGAGCTGAAATTAATGAGATTTCCAGTAATTTTGCAAATACTGGAATATGGCGTTAGAGTGAAATCACTGAATTTTCACCGTCAGCTAGAGCTGAAGAGTTGGAGCGAGGGATTCATTAAATTTGCATTGCGCTTAATTTCGTATAAAATTTTCATCACCGTATACCAGTTTACAAAAATGAATTTTTCCACAATTCTGCATGAGATTCGGAGTGAAATAGCGAGCACGAAAATGAGATGTCAAAAAATAGAGAGGGTGTTAATTCCTGGTGAGAAAATGGGCAGTATGGATTTAAGTATAATTCATGAATAAGAGAATAATGAGATTGTGTGCGAGAGAGAAGCGGGTTGTGTTTGAGTCTGGCGGTAAGGCAGCACCGGAAACAAGACCCGTCGCTTACGAATTCGCTATTGTTATTTAGTAACCCTCCGTTTCATTTGATTCCATTCTCGCATTTCGAGCTTCACGATGAAGGAGGAGAGATATCGTGATACATAAGAGAGCGTGCAGTGAGAACAAGATGGAAGAAGAGCGAGCGAATGAAAGGGAGGTTAGAAGACCGGATGTGAGCTCACCCGCAGCTCGTTTAAGCTCCCTTTAGTCCTCGACGACGCCAACAACGAAAGACGAAATAAAAATAAAAGAGTTTTAATAATCGTCATAATCGGATGACGCAGAACTACAAGTGGAAAGGGCGATCAAGAATGAAGAATAAAAAGTACTCTTGTTTTATCCTCGTACTTAAAAGATGCGGGGCTGCATAACAATGCGAACCTTAACTTTTATTTTTTTCTGTTTTTCAAGACATTCAAGGAAAGAGAGAAACGGTAATCCGATACTCAAATCGCTCTCTTTCTCTTGGAACACACCAGTGATATTAAGTAACTTTGTCAACCGTCTTGGGACCCGCTTGAAAAACGATACATTGACTCAATGCGACTGGGCACTCACTTTCTCCCCTGCTGCGTCGTATCTAATGCTCTTTGTGCACAATGCTTTTTCTCGCGAAAGACTCTCGTATTCGTAATATGAATTTTTTAAATGTATATCATTCAACAAAATGCCTCACATTTCTGCAAGAAACGACAAAATTTTCGTTCCATGAAAACATTTTACGGTTTAAGAAAAACATTTTCTTAAGAAAGTCTTGAAATTTACACGGAGTTTTAATGGGTAATCGACTCACGAGCATAACAAATTTTAAAGGATTCGTCTTTATTGGTTATTTAGATAAACGTGTTTGAATATGAAGAAAAATGCACAGGAATATAGAGACCATGCTTAAAAAATTGTTTATCTTTACACGTAACGAATGAACGCTTCTTACCAAGTTTATGCAAAAGTACACAATAACAACGGAGCATATAATGAAGGTCTGGGAAAAAATTCAAAACTGATTGTCTTATTAGTAATATAAAGATTAAACGAAATAGGTAATGAGCACTCGCATAACCTCACACTCGCTTATTTCGGCATTTTGTTTCTCCTTGGGCTTGGCCCATTCCTGTCATAGCCTTCTGTCTTTTTATTACTACTCTTTTATTGATCCATTTCCCGTTGCGTTTTCTCTTTGCTCTCTCTAAAGCGATTTTTGACATAAAAGACTATAGTATTTTAGCCAGGGACGAATGAAATTTTGGGCTCAGTCAGTGATGAATCCCCGTTTAATTAATGGCTCGTAATTTCATTCGCCAAAAGATATATGTTGGAAAAATGCATGTACAATTTCGAATTATTAACTCTGACATCATTTTAGAGTGATTGTATCTTTAATTAGGAAATAAAAATCGACCCAATTAAGAAACCCAAAAAATACGATCGTACGGGTACGATCTACCTTGACAAAAAACATTTTCAAAATCGGACCGAAGACATTTATTTCTGGTCAAATTTGCCAACACTCATGAGGATATTCGAGTTGTAAACCTTCTAGAACGAATATGAAAAAAAAACATAAGAATTTAGGGATTTGAGGACCGACCAGATGCAACGTGAAAATTGTCGCAACCGTACGAAAAGAGGGATTACGACGAAGAAGCGTCGTGTCTACACTAACAATGCTTCAGGCATATAATACATCCTCGATGACATATATCACTAATCCGAAATTTATGAAGAAAAAAAGAATAACGAAGTAAAGTGTGTAGCAGCTGCACACGCGACAAATCGAACTGTTTGAACTTAGTGAGAAAAATCGTTGGAGTTGGCCGAAATGTATCGACGGGAATAAATGTAGCGAGAGTTAATAGGATTAGGTCACGGTGCGTCGCTTTGTGTACGTGGCAAAACTTGCGTTACATTCGCCCGTTGAGCGCAATAAAGGGAGGAAGAACATGTGGCGTGTGTGATCTTTTTAACCAGACATGAAAGGCCTCGCAGTCACCAATCCTCATATACGCGTGTGTACATAGGTATACGCTTCGCAAACAATTAAAAGGGTGTGAATCACACAATTTATGGTCGAAGTCTATTCCAGTTACGTCCTCCTCTTAAAGCCAATACGTTTATTTTACGTATGTGGTTAAATATACACTCTGATTTTGACCCGAGGCTTCAACTTTTCGTAAAAATTTATTTGAGCACTTTTTTCAGCCACCTTCGCGATGGTGCATTTGCATTTTTTCGGAAACCATAATTTTTTTGAATACTGCAATAAGTACATTATTATTGCGAATTTGAGTCAATCAAGATTTTAATTGTTAAAGATTTTTGATTATTAATGCTCCCTCCGGCGTTTATTTTCCATAAGAATCCCATAAGAATTTCCATTCCTTTATTTTTCATAAAAATTTTCAAATTGAAACCGACAACTCAATTTTCTAAATTATTTTGAATGAAGGACGTTTTTTCTTGATCCATTTCTCTTTGTGTTTTCCCTTTGCCCCCTCAAATGCGATTTTTTACATAAAAAACTGGTATTTTCGCTAGGTATGAATGAAATTTCGGGTTCTGTCAGTGATGGATCCCCGTTCAACTAATAGCTTGGAATTTCATTCGCCAAAAGATGAGTTGAAAAAATTTCTTTACAATTTTGAATTAATAACTCTGACATTAATTCAGAGTGATAATATCTTTAATTAGGAAGTAAAAATCGATCTAATTTAGACACCCATAAAATACGATCCTTCGGGCATGATCTACCTTAATAATTTTCTCAATGAAACATTCTGACGTATGTTGTTTTGAAATCTTCGTGAATATGCTTCTGCAGTTCGATGCTTTAAGGGGCCAAGGCCACTCTGGAGGGACGAAAATCTTTATACACCCAAGTATTTTCAAGCGGTATTGGGGAACCCATTAATATTCTGCGCACAGTTTTCTTTATTGAACTACGAAAAAAAGGGTTTTGTTGAATTAATAAAAAAGAATGGCTACACAGCATTTTGCCAGGCACCTTTTTCCCGGGAGGGTCCACGCAGTCGAGAACGAATCCCATACGACTTTTATCATAGAATAAAAAACCAATTTTTCCAATTCTATCAAATTATAGCTGGAGTGGATTAACAAAAAAACTATGGAGTGAAACTCAAATTGTATTATTATTATTTTAATAATCTCCGCCAATTTTCTTCATTTCATTGATAATTCAATGAGGGACCGTTGACCAAATTTCGGTTCGTATATATGCACAGCGATTCTATAAAATATCACGATTGTTTCTGGTTTTTAGTATAGCCCAGGAAAATTTGTATAAACCATTTTTAAAAAATACAAAACTATTTGAAGCGGTTCATACCGTTGATTGAATTTAAAAACCTCGATAACACTTTGAGTGCTTCAGAAAATTGTAGAATTTACCAGGCGTCTGCGCATGAGAAAAGTTTTTTTATCGCAGTTATAGTACATTTGAAAAAATGAGAAAAAACTTGGTATGGTAGGATATAAAAATGAAACAATGTTCTAGAAAACACTTTTCACCAAGTTTCATGCTTCCTTTTTAAATCTCCTTTCAAACTTGGCACCGGGCCGTATTACTCGATATCATTTCAACATAAAAAAAAGCAACGAAAATATTAATGATACCCGAACTTTTCAGGTATTTTCTTCCTCTTTCCAACATTTGGACGAAAATAACAGCGTACTTAAGCGTCTCGGTCGCTAGAGCATAACGAGTTAATGCCTTGTTCCAGGGCCAATATTCCAGAACTCTGTATTTCCGGTACTTCCGGTAAACACCGAGCAGGAGAGAGACCGAGAGCGAACAGTCCATCGCAATACCGGAAGTCACTTCCTACGAGGGACAAGTGCACAATTCAGCCTACACCTACTTCCTATACTACCTGCATTTATCTGCGTACATATACGTACAGAGGCACGTAACGATTATTTGGGAAATTCGATAATCCGTGCAATCTCGCATCCGATCAAAAAGCGTGTTTTTGCGCCCGAGTCATGCGGAATTTAAGCAATTTTTTCGAAAAAGGTCCTTCATTATTGGGAACGGACTCATATTCATAAAAATTTCATCGAAACATGTGAAATTCCGTGTCGTTGGATTCCAAGTTTTTCGTCCTGGATTTCTTCAATTGATTTTCCAATATTTCCAAACATTTTACAACTGACATCGTTCGCCAAATCGTCAGACCGAAATAAACCAAAGAATGGCAAACACGATCGTGTTACACTCATCTAAAATTCAAATTTCAATTGAAAGGAAATCGATGGCTCTTTGAATCAAGAACCTTCAAGAACTGATGTTAGCCAAGAACGGATGTGGTTGTAAAAATTTGAGAATGGAAGCAATTTATTTTAATTGTGCTCACTCAGAGATTTATCTCTCAGGAATTTTACTAGGATCAGGCTAACTCCACGAACTCCAATTCGTAGTTTCCTCTAGTTCATTTTTCCACAACTATTTAACAAGTAATGAAGGCTTGCAGGGGGCTATCGTGGAGACTTCCTGAGGGAAATTATCGAGCCGGAGTACCAGGAGGTCGTAACATTTGGTTTTGTTTTCTTTAATGGCGTTTTCGGTATTCGAGGAATCGTTGCTAAGAACGCGGGCTATTGATTGCTGCTCGCGCTACAAAAGTCTTATATTTTCTTCGCCCCTGATTTTATGTTTCAGGTGTTGAGTGATTTCTGGGACGAAGTTCTCGACGAAGTTCTCGACGAACCGTCGCAAGAGAGGGGAAGCTTATTCCAGTTATTTGACACAGAAAAGTATTTTTTCACTTTCTGTTGAAGGAAACTGACAAGATTGAATGGACGGTTTTAGTCTCGAAAATTAATTTGTTATTTTGGGCAACATGAGTTTTAATGTTATTCCACCTTTTAATATTTTCATCAGCGCGTAAAATTTTCATCGAAATTCACATCCGGTAACGACAAATTCTTGAAAATATGAAAAATTTTATGTTTTTGTTCCAATTAATAATTGTTTGTCAGAATATTAATGAAGCTGCATGAATATACACATGCGATGTATATGCGTGCGAAACGATGGCGACGAATTCAAGGGTAACCATGTGAAAAGGGGCCCGCACAGGCATCAAGAGGGAGGGAGTTGAGGGGGACGATTGATTGATAGGGATTGGGGTGGGTTCGTATTTGTCGCTCGTAAAGAATCACCATATACGAATATGCCCGACGAGAGGTCATGGGACCATTTTAACAATTTGCATGACTCAATATGAGTTCTCATCATCACGGAAATTGAGTATGACTCGTTCTCGTCTCCTCGCCCATATACATTACAACGAATTAATGGAATTATCAAGTTCGTTCGCCTGTGGACATTGGTGTTTTCCATAACGCAATGAGACCTCACGAGTTTAGGCTTAGACCTACGAGAAATATTCTTTCCGACAACCAAAAACTTTCGTTGTCATTTATCAGTTCTCTCAAATAAAAAAAAAAAAAAAAAAAAAAACAAAAAAAAACAGCAACTTTTATTATTGGGCAATTAAAAAAATGGGAAAGTCCAAGCTGAACTCGAATGATCATTTCTGTTGTTTTACGGTTATTATTCATTCGTCGCTCTTCAATTTGAGGGTTTTTTTTTTCATTGCTTAATGAGATCCGCAAAAAAAACGAACAGAAAAATACGTTGTTTGCGAGGAGACCTGAATTAAATCTCGAAAACATTTTGAAAATATTGGAGTCGTGAAAAAATAATGAAATTGGAAGCTATCAATGCTTACGTCCACGTAAGAAGGCTAGCTGATCCATTGCTTTCTCAGGCCGGTATAGGTTCCCACTTCGTCCTCCTCCCCTCTTTTGTATATAATGAGAATATGGCATTTCGCGTTCTTTTCCCCGTGAAGGAGCCCGATATATCGTGACCTATTTTCATTCGTGCTATTTTTTTTGTAAGGTTTATTATACAAGAGCGAGCACCCAGGTATTTCGGGTCTCTGCGATTTGGCAGTTTTATCGATTCCCAGGCTGCAATGCTCTGAAAAGCAGAGTACACTGCAGCGAAAACGACTGACTGGAATTCGACGTAGAAATTCAAAAAATCCGGTCCATTTCTCACTTTTTCTTATCCATGAGCCGAATTCCCCTTCACGAAACCGATTTCATTCCAATTCTCGTTTTCTATTCCAAATTAAAGTTGATGAATATGCAGATTTTATGGGAGACAGCTTGGAAGCATATCCACAATTGGGTTCCCAGAAGATTCAGCAAATCGAAGTTTCTTCGTTTTAATTAAAAGATTCAAATTCATCCAATTACTATTGATTTTTATCATAATTTTGAACCTCTCGTTCCGAATATTCCAAAAAAACGTTCATTTTTGTTACCAAAATAGGGAAGAGGACGGTTTGATTTTATTGAAAAAAATAGAGGGACACTTTTGTATGACAGCTTAAATACGAATTAGTTGAAAACACGAGTCGAATCGGTTCTCATGTGATACCGTTTGTATATAGAGTTGAATCGAAAATATCCACGGTTTTTCGAAGGAAAAAAAAAACAAATAAAATATTCATTCGTATGATTCCTTTTCCAATGTGAAAGTGGGATCAAATGCTTCATATATTATGTATGTGTATGACGAGTAAAGTCAAGAATAAGAAAGCTCCTTGGGAGCCTCCAGTCGGTCGACATAGTCCAGTCACGATGAAAGGGGTTAATCAGGGGTTACGCGGCGGATTAGCCAAGCTGAGAGCTCTCCCAACGTCGTGAGAGATTAAAAAGAAAAAAAAAAACAAGCACAAAAAATGTAACTGAAAAGGAGAGCGACGCTCAAAGCTTTTCGTTCTTTTGTGTCCCGAAGCAAAAGTACCAATTCATGATAAATTTATCGAGTATTACGAACAGTTACGATGCCATATATATTCATTTGAGAATACCAATTATTACGAAAATTCACAATATTAAGGTAGCTCCATTATCACGTTTGTGTAATATTTTACTTTTTAATGTTTTCGTTTGAGTGAACGAAAGTTTTGTTCATTTCGAACTTCATTGCTGATTCCAATAATCGAGTCTCTCCGCATATATGAATATTTAGTTTGTGTTTCCAAAGAGAATTTAATCATCAACAATTTTCAGAACGTCATTGCGTATTTTTTGAATTTTTGTATAAGGACTTTTCAAGATGTAAAACTATTTATTTTACTCCAGTGGAAGATCGTTGACAGTGAGAATTAAATTCGAAAAATTACCGTCCAGTAACGATAGCGCAGCGACGAGCTGCGATCCGTGATATTATGATGGGGAAAAATTGAATTTTTTTATACATTAAATAATATTCATTGTCCAAAGTAGGAACTTCTACCGAAGCGTGTCTAAAAGTGTGTCTGAAACGAATGTTTGTGCCCGGATGCGGCGATAATAGGGACATGGCAGGGGCACGTTGTCGCTATGTCGGCCAATTTCGCCATTGTTTTTATATGCTCAGCCCTTCGTCGAATTGTGTAAATCACAGATTTAGTGTGCTATGAAATTCGTAAGCGAGTGATCGATACCTACATTAAGGCAAAGACCGTAAAATTTACCAAACGTTATGTAAATTTTGGTATAAGTACCATAAATTTAACTATCTGCAATATCGACTATTAAAAAACTGAAAATTCCGCAAAGTATTAAAAACTTTACAGTCCGTTACAGGAATTAATTGTTTTTCGTTAACTTGTCCCCGCAGTCAAACACATTCGCTAAATTCAACAGCGAATTTCGAACTAAATATCACCCTTCAATTCTCTCCGCGTGTTTATTCAGAATTTCTATTAATATTTCGTATTACATCATTATGCGAGTAATAGCACATACATGACGAAGTCGTTAATGGCAGATTAAGAGGAAGGTGAAGGCTGAACGTTATCTCGTGTCGTGCAACATATCGACAACAAGTCCGCGGGCGATTCTCTCGACGGTCAGGTCAGACGCGAGATAACCGAGCGATATGAGCCCCCTCGTGCTCTGTTAGTCTCCGAGAGAAAGAGGGGAGTTTATTCCGGTTCGGTGCGCGGATGCTGCGCTTATCGGGAATCGATTGAGCAATCTCATCGTCGTAATAACTGCCACGGAAGGATGAATTTGTTTAGATATATGCATGGAGGTATTGTTGAAAGCGTGGATTATAAAATGTAAGCTCAATTTCTGTTGGCTATCAATTAAAAAGATCAAAGTATGTAGCTCAAAACGAAATAAAGATTTGGAGCGTTCAAACGAACTTCGTTTCTTCTCGTGCGCAGTTTTTTTGCATCGAAACGCTTTACACCCAATTCGCTTTCTGAAGTAGAGGAACGCGGCGGTCTTTAGAAATAGGGAGAGAGCGCGAGGGAGGGAGGCGAAGGGGAAGCGGAGCGATATGCAGGTACAGTGAATTCCTCGAGCTCGTAAAATATTTGGAGCTCTCGAGTCGCTGGATGAGGACGTACTCGCTCGACGCGAAGAGGGGCGAGCCCATCATTCGGTCTTTTGACGCAAGGGGAGGCCGCGAAAGAAGCCCCAACGACGAATAAAGAAAAACGAGAGAAGACGAGAGATTTTTTCTCCTTTTTGTGCTCTCGCAACGCGTTTTTTTTGCTTTCTCTCTTTTTCAAGAAGCGTGAAAGAGACGAAAATGGCGAGGGTGCCGTGCGCTGAGAAACCCCCGCGGAGTTGCGCTATAGTCGCCCGCTGCGAGTCACCAGGAGGGAGAACATCGAGACGAGGGTAAAAATCCGAGGGTGTAGGCGAAACGCCAACGTGTGTCCTGCCCGCCTTGCCGACAGACACGAAATACGCCTGGTACAGGACTTTCCACGAAAATTTTCACGATTCTTCACTTCCGTATTCGCCAGCAATAAAGTAACACAAAAATTAACTACATTTATGTTCATCGTTTTTTTAAGAATTTTTCCAGACACTTTTTTCAGACTCGTTTTTCGTGGTGATTTAGGACTCGTTTATGTTGCTCCTGCAACTTGTCTGTAACTGCTCTCTTCCAGCAATAAAGTAACACAAAAATTAACTACATTTATGTTCACCGTTTTTTTAAGAATTTTTCCAGACACATTTTTCAGACTCGTTTTTCGTGGTGATTTAGGACTCGTTTATGTTGCTCCTGCAACTTGTCTGTAACTACTCTCTTTTGTGTTACATACCCCATGGTGTCTTTCGACCCCATAGGGTCCAGCATACCCCATGGGATGAAGCGTCTGCCGCAATTCTTCGATCAAAGTACACTCTGTGCCATAAAAATAAGTGTTTACATCTCCATTATTTTGGCTTTATGTCCAACAGTAACGTCGCGATTCGTGTACCTACGCCCACACCCATCTACTTTTTCAAAAATTGTGGTCATTTGCCCCTTAAACGATTTTCAGTACAATTGAAGAATCTCATTGAAACGAGCCTCGATTGTTTGGAGCAGTCGGGTTGATTTCATCCGGAAAAACCACAATGCCACTCGACTCTACTTTCCGAGCATTGTCAACGAAAACTGTGACGAAAATGGGTATCGTCATTGTACAACGAAACAGCAGTTCGAAAATTTTTTTAATTTCACGCTCCTCTTTTCCAAACTTTCACGACAACTTCAGTGATGACGAAGCAATTATCGTTTACAGATTCTCACATAGGTACGGTTCAAGTACGCGAATAAAACAGACTCGTTTTGTATAGTGAGGAATATATTATTTTTCAAGAATTTTTCAAGTATTCAGGCACCGGTTACAAGCAGCATAGTATTTTTTGAATTTTCCAATTTTTCATCCCTTCAATTCTAAACAGCTTTATATGTGCATAGCAAAAAGTGATGCACGTCAGAATTATATTTCGTTTTGATTTCGTTTCATTTTACCATAGAAATAATTTTTTTTTTCAGGATTGCTCGAGCATACCATGTAAATATTTGAAGTGACTGAGAACATCTTTGACTATGCTTAAAGAGGAAAACACTCTCGAGTCTTTTGAATGAAAGGTATGAGTATTGGCCTTTTAACTATGGTCGATAGAACAGTTTTTATTACTGCTCTTCGAATCAATGCCGCAATCCAGTACGTAAATACTGTCCTCGAGATACCATAAATATTCTTGGTACTTTCCTCTGGAATTTTCGGCCTCGTTTTCTCCGTGCACAATGGAACGGTGGTTCGAAAATGCCGAAATATTTCGCGAAAAATTCCACCACGAAAACGCAGAGGAAAACGATTTCTCCGTTCCGTGAAACAACGATCGAACTGTCGAGCGAATATTTAACTCTGGAAGCAGTGATTATTTTTTCAGCAAACTGCTTTTATGTGCTGAGCTGCCTGGGCAAAACGTGTACTGGGAGTGCGAAAAAAAAAGTAGTATTCCTATGGGATCCTTGGCTACTTGGGAGCTGAATCAGGAAGGGATGAGGGGGTGCGAAGGAGGAAAGTTGGCGATTGAGAGAAAAGCCAAGAGACGAAAAGAGCGGAGTGTAGCCGTGGTTTGGGTTGACGCTGCCCCTGCTGAGGGTGTGCGTACAGTCGTGACGGGATTTTCTACCCTTGCTGTACTACCCCCACGTCAATCGATACCGGTTCCATGCGCCCCACCGACCCCGTCCCCCCTTCTTATACTATTCGTTTTATTCGCATGTCCGTGACGTGAAAATACGCTGTCTGAACCCACACGTAGACAAAGTCTATATTAAGACACGTTTTTAGTTCTGGCTCTTACGATTGTTACTACTTTTACTACCACGATTCGAGTATAACTATTTTTCGTCGTTCCATATTGCATCCTCGTAATGCCATTGCGAGAATGTTCCATTCAATGTCGCTCTATTGTGACGCCCCTGCTTGTTGTACACTCGGAAGGTCTTAAAAGTTGCGCTGCTCTTGGCGAAATTATATTTGCCGAAATGTATCGACGCCTAAATGGCTTCGAGCGCGCAAATTTCGCGATGTCATTCTTCAACAATGCTACATTCCGATGGGCGATTCAATCGGAGTTTTACAACGAACGAATATTTTGTGATCAGTATGAATTGAATTTTTCAATTTCTGATGCAAAAAAATGTGGAATTTTTTGGTTGGAATTCATCAAAATGGCAAAAGCTATTCAGGTCTGTTTCGCATTCGTAGCGATGATAATTATGGGACTGTATTTTAACGAAATTTCGGCTGGTTTCGAAAATCGAAGCACTTGAATTGAATAGGGAAAAATTTGAAAGAAGGACGCACATAACTAGGTCAGAATATTGTGAATTAATGTACCGTCGTAAAAGATGAAAACGATGAAAAATCGTTGTTGTTTTTTCGTACTTTGGACTTCCGTTAGTCCGGGGTTGAGGTCACATTCGGGTGCGAGGGGCGCGATTTCCGTCAATGGGAAATGGGAAGAGTGTAAAGGGCAGGAGTGGAGAGATTGCACCTACAGATTAAAATCCATGAGTGGCTCGTACGCAAAGCGAGCACGTAGTACCAACGTTGTACGGCCCTCGTTGAGGGACAAAAGAGTCTCCTTATAATCGCGAAACTCTTTGGTACACGAGAGATGAAGGACTTTTGCATGACTGAGGGAAGAGGCAAAGAGAAAGAAAGAGACAGAGGGAGAGGGACGGGGCGTCGCAGCAGGGACAAGATGAGAGCCACCTAGGAAGTATTCAGTATCGCATATACAGCTTTTCAGAACACACCCAAGAGCCTCGAGGATCTAGCAATAAGGCTTTCTGTCTCTCCATTTCCTCCCTTCCCCTGTCCTCCTTCTACACTCCCCCCGCCTTATCTCTTGCTCTCTCTCCTTCTCTTTTTCTCCTTGGACCCTTTACATTTTGTACCATCGACACCATATGGCTCGGCCAAGTTCATAATGCCTCGCTGAATATGTAAACGGCCAACTCGAGGGACACTTTCTTCATTAGCAATGACGAGACCAGAGATGACGACATATACGTATAGTGTGCAGGTTAAATCGACCTCTAGCATCAGCTGAAAGCATTTTTACGCCATGAATTCTTACTGGCTATCCTCTGACCTCTCAATCCTCTCGTTCCTCCATCCTCTCCTCTCGCTATCTCATTTCCGCTCGTTCCCAATCGTACATGTCTCTATCAGTTTCAATTCCCCATGGCCCTCTCTCGACGCCTTTTATTTTACAGTATCTCGCGACCATTGGCCCAGGTCACGTTCCGCACTGCATCTTCGCACCACCTTAAAACCTCTCTCACCGTTTGACCAGAGAACTTTTGTATTCAAACTTAATTACTATCAACGAACCCGATGATTTCACCTTCCTCTTTGTATAGGCAAGTTGATCGTCACTTATCGCTTGTGTGCAGACGATTTTTCTGCGTATTTCTCTGGGCTGGACTTTCACTTTGTTAGTTTTCGTATCGTTAAAGTTACTGTTTATTTTCCATACTTTTGTGCACGTAGGTTCACAACTTCATGAGCTACGGAAGGTCCGGAATATAAGAAAAGCTACAAGAAACTACTTATCCGACGTAAAGAGACTTGATAAAAACTTTTCAAACATGAAAAACGCAGTAAACGAATCCATGTTCAAAGGTATTCTTAAGTCTGAGCGCCTCGGACGTTCTTTTTCATCGAATTCAACGAATCGTACGACATCCGACTCTTACTAACTTTACAAGAATATCATTCAGACTTTGAAGTACTAAATTCTCGAAAATGTCCGTCTCCTTTTTATTCCCCGCGGGCGCTTTGTATTCTCGTGAATCAAATCACGCGAGCATAATTAGACGCGCATGATTCTCTTTCGAAACTGATAAAAGCAACTTTCCGTCGGGGCTTGTTTTATCAAATTGTTTCAACTTTATCCTGCTAACTTTGACGTTGACATTTCCGTAACGAAGAAAGTAAGGGAAGCACAACTCGGGCGATAAAAACGAGAAGGGAACAAAGCGAATCCATGAGCAGTATTTTTCGATGTGAGAGAAAAAAACGTATGCCTTGAGCAAATCTTGGAAAGAAAAAGGTGCAGGAATTCTCAACGGAATGACTCCTCAGGATCGCGAAGACTTTGAGGAGTCCACGACGTAGAGAAAAACAGTATGGAGGAGAAAGAGCGAGGAAAAAAGGAGAGAAACACAGCCCCGGATAGCCTTGTACGAGAGTTCAAGACTTCAAGACGCAACCTCGTCACCCCCATGCTCTCCTGTCTGAACAGGGTGTCACAAAAGTTCAATCTCTTCATTGTGTAAAATATATTTCAAGCTCTTGGAAGATCAAAGTTTTGTTACAGAATTCTGTCCCCTACATCGCCGGTATTGTGTTAATTGATCGAACATTCCTCCGACGTCCTCGTGCAGAAATAGTGAGCTGCGAACGTAAGGGATTACGTTCGGATTTATCCACAGCGCCAAAACGGTCAACGGATGTATTTCCCCCACTTTACGAGGGGTTTTATTGACCCACGGGATCGAAGGTTTAGAATTGAATTTAGTATCCGATTTACGGTACATCGAATAGAAAAACTGTTGGAGACTTTTCTTTTGAGAGTTGTACACGCCTGAAAAAATCGAGCAGTGAAGTTCCGATGCTATTTTACGGACACTCTATACAGAGTTCGTAGATGCTGAGATTGCACGAGGCAAAAGGTCTTTCGGCTAAATTCTCTGTGTATCTACAACGACGAAGAGTACCGAGAGTCGACGTAAACTCCTCGGCAACGCCAAATAACTTTGGTCCGTAAGAAAAGTCTCTTTCACCCATAAGCTGCCGCGGAGGAAGACAGACGAGAAGTAGGAGAAACTTTTTGACAGCGAAAAAACATCGCGTAATCCGTTCACTAAGAATTCCCAGCAGTGAAGAAAGAGACGTAACAAACCCGAACAATTCCTGTCAACGCAGAGACTTTCATGATCATCCTTTGACTACGACCTCTCAAAGGCCCGAGAAAACTCTTCGTCATAAGAAAAACCATCGTCGCTTGATTGCTTATCGATGTCTTTGAGCGATGACAAATAAAAAGAGAAAATAATCTTGAACCAAGGTTCCTATTGAATTTGAGGAGTTCTCAACCAATCAGAAACCTGCAGGTTCGTGCGCATTGAGAGTATTTTTTTGACTGATATTCGATAAGTCGTTAACGCACGTTGTTAAGGGGTCTGCCCTAATTAGACGGGCAAAAAGAAGAGACTATTTTCACGAATGTTTTTGAACGGTATAAATATAAATATGGATGTAAAAAGTGTTGGGCCTAAAAAATAAACTCACAACATTTTTTTAATCTTTATTTTACTCAATTTTCGTGCAAAAAAATGGGGGAGAAGAAGATGGGTGCGTGCGCTGTTGATGAAATTCCTGAAATGGATGGAGAAAAAAAAATTGGTCTTAGATTCAGTAGGTAAATGGCTATAGTGCATGTCATACGATTTTTTCAAAAATTACAAGACGACAGCCATTTTTCCAAAAACTACGAAAAAGCACGTTTCTTTCATCGTTTTTTGCAAAAAAAAAAAATATATATTTCCACTAAAATTTTCAAAATTCTTATGACATGCGCCATAGCTATAATCATAAAAAACAAGTGGTAAAATTTTGGTAAGGACCGGTCGAATTGATTCGGAAATTTCATCAACGAGCCGTTGAAAAACGTAGTTTTGAGAAAAGCGCGTTTAAACAAAGGCAATTACACGGTATCGCACCGCGCGGTGCGTTCAGACAGCCAAGTAAACGTCGCTCAAAAGTGCACTTGGATTGCTCAGATCTTTATAAAATTTCAGTATCATACTTTTAAAAATGTACACTTCCGAAAAGTACAATAAAAAAATCGATTTTCTGAAAATTCTACTTAGGGTAAACTCCTTAATAGGTAAAGCTCTGAGAATATTATTGAAGTGAGTTGTGTCATGCGAGGAACCATCAAAGATTTCGTTGAACCCCCGATACAATAACCACATTGTTATAGTGACATGAAAAAATAATATTTCTCATATCGATACACACAAATCAGAAGCAAGTTTGAAAATATGAGAAAATTCATCACAGTGAAGTTTCCACAGGATATTCACACGAACCAAAAGTGTTTGGTCACATCCCCCATGAGGCAGCAGAAAACAATGATTTTTCTGATTTCTCTAAACACAATCTGACCATCCGCATCACATCCCAATGATATTTCCCTCCTGCTTCCCCCTTCGCTGCCTCCAACATATTTTTCTATGACGATTGGTTTCCCTTTGCAGTCCTCGGAGCATGAATTCTTAGCGAGCATTCAGTTCAATGGTGAGAGAGAAAGAAAGAAAATAAGAAATGCCAAAACCTGATGAACAACGTCAATATTAAACTCAATGAAAAGCCCATAAACTTATTTTCATTTCCCCTTTCAACGTATCCCAGGCTTAGAAACTTTTATCTCATCAAGACCAATTGTATTCTCTCTCCGCATCACCGCGACTTCTCCAACGTTGAAACCGTCATTTTCTATTCAATTCTTCTGAAATTTCAAAACTTTTTCATTCGTCATAGGTCGACGCGGTGTGCAATCTCCAGATACGAGGGAACTCATTCGCACGAGAACTGCTCGGAAAGCGTGAATTCTGCGGCAAGAGAATCGATCTGTTCCGCCACCGGCACCACAGCATCTTCACTCGCGTACGCGCTCTCTCCCCTCTCGTTCTCTCTCTCTACGCAGCATCACTCGCATGTGTGCAATTCTCCTTCTCTCTCTCTCTCTCTCTCTCTCTACTTATCGTTACCGCTGTCTCCCCTCCTCTCTCTCTCTCTCTCTCTCCTCCTGCGCTCTCGCTGGTAGACCGACGAAGAGGAGCCTGCAAATGTTAAAGACCCTGGCTCGAGACTGTGCTCAACTCACTTCCCCTTCGTGGAAAATACGATGTCTGGCTCCGAAGTCGTTTCTAGGCAGTAGTAGCCATCCGAAGAGAGGAAGAGGGAGATGAGAAGAGTACGCAGAGCCAACGGACCAGAATCCGCATCACAAACTTGGAACCCGGACACGTGCACGCCACCCGTGTCCGTTCTATTACCCTCATCCACCCTTCTTGCCCTTTTCCCTCGAACTCGCGCCCCAGCGGCGGAACCAATGCTTGTGTTTAGCGAACGTTTACTTCGTGCACATGCGGGGCACTGTGGGGGAAAAAAAGTTACCATGAATCAATAGAAGCATGTGTAAATGTGTGCGAGTTCCAGACGTAGGTCATTTTTTAAATATTTATCGGAGCTCGGGGTGACGAATGAAGATATTAATGATGTGATCCAGTGACTACTCGAGCCACGTCGAAGTCTCTCGAGTTCATTGCAAAATCCAACTTCTCTATAATTAATTCAACGTTTGTGATATGATTTACGGGTACGACTGACCCGAATTCTCTAAGATAAACTGCCCGTGGAATGCAAATCATCGCTAATGTCATGCATTTCGGAAATAACCAGGTTTTCCGGTTCACAATCCCTAGATGAATGGATTTGAATAAATTTCCCTCAGGAATAAGAGGTCTGGGTTCCCTCTTCACCAATCTGTACATCGATAACTTCGTTTTTTCCAAACACGTGCGAAATCTTATTTCAGAACTCTGATCACGCGTCTGAACACATCGGACGGACTGTCAAACCAACCAATCTACCCGACAGACAGTTGCATGCACCGGGGTGTTTCGTGTCGACTTCCAATTCCATGCGAATCAACGTGAATTCAGATTGACATCCATACGTTCAGTGTTTCGCTACATTCAATGATTGCTTTTTTCTTCCATTTTCATTTTCTTTTTTTTTCGTTCTTGTTATCAGTCCCATCGTCACGTGTCGAGTATGCAATTGTTCAGGGAATCAAACGTGAATTTCAACACTATTAAGCACGGTTTATACACAATACGAGGCAGGAGGGAGACAAAACAGTTTAGAAGTGAAGAAGCTTTCATCAGAACCACGCGCCCATATGTCTACATCGCTAGTCTTTGAACGTGCATAGTTTCGTACAACGCCATGGATCGAAACTATCTGCTGCGAAAAGGGCATAACAGGTTACCCAAGAAAATATTGCTTTTGTAATAATTCATGAACTTCGTCATTTATCACGTACACTTTTTCTTCGTCTATCGATTTTTATTTATCGAAAAAACTATCATGCTTCCTTGACAAGACTACGACCCTCAAAATTCCACAATATTGCGAAGAGCCTGTAAAAGTTGAATGGAAGTTAAAAGAAAAGAAATAAATCTTGCACCAAAAACAACCGATGCAGCGTTTGTACTCAATACCTGCTTTCCAATATTCAGAATAAATTTGATTCTCGATTCGGAGTCAAAGTTTGACAAGGTACACTGAGAACGAGATTTTGTTGAAACATTCAAAATTCTGTTGCCTGAATCAAATAAAATGGTCGAATGCGTCGGACAAAATATTGTGAACGATAATGCAATATAATTTGTTGATGTGGTAAATAAATGTTTGTTTCAATTACGAAGAACTTAACGAGTATGTAGTGAACGAATAAATTTATTTTTCTGCGAAGACATTTTTCACATTCCTATAATCGATATTAAGTCAGTTAACTAACTGTACTGACCTTTTTAGCAGTTTCGTTCTCTTGTTCAGACGAAAGATTTGTATGTTTTTAACGAAGCATTGTACACCAAAAAAATATTCTGTTTGTCTCTGAGAATCCGAATGACTAAACATGTTTTTGCTTTCTAAGAAAAATCATTGTGTACATGACAAAATATACTTTCGTAGGGAACGATTTTTTCGTTCTTTCAATAGCACGAATAATTTAAATCGGAATATTTGGAGGTCCAAAAGCTTCGTCAGCGGATTAAATATCCTGAGAAATCAACCAAATATCGATAGTTAAAGCAACAAGATGTTTTGTTTGAGCCGTTTTCTCAAGAAACAATAAAAAATCTGTGCACCTCAACTGCGGCGTAAGAACTACAAATAATCAATGCTTGAATCAACAAAATTTAGTTTTCAGTGTCACACCATCGATGGTTCAAGTTCTGGGCCAAAAAATTCGGAATTTCTTAAGCAGTCTGCATTGACGTGAGTCAGGCTTGCCTGTACCGACATGTATAACAAATTGTATACGTCGATGCCAACGAACCTCGACGCGTCTAGAGTTTCAATTATTCCAGTGAGGAAGAATCGATTTCACGACTACTCAAACCCACGATAGAATTTCTACTCTCCTCTCCATTCGCTCTCTTTCTCACTTATTCTGCTTTCTCGCTCATTGTCTGCTTGCTCATCTCTATATTTGTTTCTCCCTGCTGCCTCACTTCATCTTTGTCTCACAATTTGTGCAGACTACGCGACATAATACGTCGTGCCAAGTACCAGCAGGGCTGGTTAATGCATCGATGCATAAGTAACCAGCACGTAGAACTAAACGATTTTCCCTCTATTTGGAAACTCGTAGTATTGATTCGACTTAAATTTATCCCCGAGCTTCCATCTTTATTTCCGTCTGTCTATCTCTCTCCATTCACCTCCCTCTCTCCGTCGTCTGCTCGCCTGCTCCCTCCTGCGAGTATAAACTATAGTATTGACGCGAAAAGGTCGAGAGTACACGACCCCACGATCTCGTGGAACGAAATACCTCGGAACCTTCATACTTTTTTCGACACCCTTGTGTCTGTGAACTCGTATCAAATTTTACATGTGTGCGGATATCTATCGATGTGGTTTTTGAAATAAAAACAAAATGCAATATTGTATCTCGTCCGTAACTTGAAAGCTTAATCCGTTTGTAAACTGGAAACAAAAAATCCTTTCGAGAGTCGAATGTTCGTTTATCTGGGACAACATTTTCCTATTTTTCTTTATTTAAAATTTTTTTTTTTACTCTGTGCGGGTAGAGACTTTTTTTTACTCGTTTATACTCTGAGCGTCGCATACGTGTTGTCGACAAATCGAAAATTTAATCATTTATCTCATGGAAGTGACTTTGTTTTCGGAGAATTTCGTTCGTTCGACTTTTTCTATAGAATTACACGATTCCCATTGGTTCGTGAAATGATAGTATGAAAAAATGATTCGACAGAATGCCGGCTGAAACGTGCCGGTGGATAATTGAAAAATTGAAGAATTGTAAACGCTCGATGTTGCAGAACAAGACAAAAGCGTGGCTCATTTTCAGTTATAATTATTTATTTGGAGAACGACCGTAGAGATTTGGTGAAAAAAATTGAGAGCATTTTTAAAGCGACTAAGGTGAAACGGCGGAGCGTTAAATTCGTCGTGAGTTTAGTGGCAATTGAATTGGAGATTAAGGCCCTTTGTTGGGAGGTTCGTTGGAATCTGATTCCGTAGAGTTGAGAAACAGATCGTCGACAATGCGCTCACCGACATGAAGATTAATCAGAAGGAGTTGTGATTGCGTATAATTTTCGGGGTAGCCTTCTTCATGAGGAGGAGCTATGGAAAAACTTTTTGTTCGCCTTTGCCATAGCGAGGAAAGAGAGCCTACCATACCTAAGCCACACGAGAGTTCGAGCAAAATCAATAAGAGCAGAGTTCACTTCAGTGCCACTTTCCAACCTCGTTGTCCGAGATCTTTCCACGAAGTCTCGACTACACTTCACGATCGAATATGCCACATAGCAATTCACTCGAGCCCTTTTCCCTTTGACCCCGTTCCACTTTTGCCAAAAACAATTGAAGGGAGTAATTATTCTTTTTGCCCTTTGTCCGGATAGATGAAAAAAAATTCTCATCTAAACGACGATATGACGTGACCTCTCTCTCCCTGTCTCTCCTTTTTTTCTCTCTCTCGCTCTCCCCACTTGACGCTTTGACCCTGCGATTTTTCGTCAGACTATAAAAATAATTATCAC
The DNA here is from genome assembly GCF_019457755.1 of Venturia canescens. Taxonomy (NCBI): domain Eukaryota; kingdom Metazoa; phylum Arthropoda; class Insecta; order Hymenoptera; family Ichneumonidae; genus Venturia; species Venturia canescens. Next base: position 10,493,993 of record NC_057425.1, read on the forward strand.
GTTAGAAAACAGAGGGTGATCGATAGTCCATTATTTATTCAAAAACGTCGTGTATACAGAGGAAATGTGCTCTAGCAAATGGAGAATTTTATATTGAATCCGGCTACATAGTAAAGCAATAGTCATGCTTTCTCCAATATTAATGGTTTCCTATCCCCTGATGTTTTCCTCGCGAAACATTTTTTTCCTCCAGTCGGAAATAGTTTTGTGGAATAGTCATGTCTGCATCAGTACTCTTCCTACCTGAATCTCGCTAACACTAACTCGGACTGTCCTTTCTAAGATTTACATGAGCTTTGGACTATAAGCCGTTCGTAACGTAGAACGTGAAGATGTTGTTTGGCAGAAACGAATATCGATCTCTTTTGCAATTAAGGCTTCGTAAAAATTCTAAATAGATGTATATTCTTATTAATTTTAATAAAGGTACAATGTCGCAATCTTGACTTTGCTCCCGATTTAAGGAATTCATTCAACAGTTGAGCAAATTGACAATGGTCAAATTTGTTGAATATAGAATTCTATGAGAAAACCAGAATCAGAAAATTTATCCAAAAGACTAATTATCACTTGAACTAGAACGATTTGCGAAAAATTACCAAAATAAAGCAACCCTTTACGGTGTCGAATATACTATGCAGTTTCATGCACGAATGTTCTTACTCGTGTTTTCAGCTATGGAAAACAGCGACGTTGAAGTTTGCAACGTTCGAGTCCAACGAAATGAACGAAAAAAATATTTGTACTCGAGCAACTTTTTATTTCGCGAATCATTGGTGTAGGTTGAAAAACTATGAATTGAAAATTCGGCAGGTAACAAAATTGAAGATTTACTGGAATTATTCGAGAGTGTTTTTACATAATTTCGTTGGACTCCAACGTTGCAAGCTTCAGCGCCGTGAAAAATAACTGAAGATTAACGCTCGAAGCAGTCTAAGGTATTTCTTTCACGAATATTCTACAAATAACTGATTTTTAATTACAGTAAAATAACAGTGCATGTGAATAGATTGGGGAAATTTAAGGTTACCAAACATTTAGTAAAGAATTAAAACTGTGATGATGATGGAGATTCCATCATCACCACATTTCTATTCAATTATTTATATACTGAATAATTCTAAATTCCTGATACAATGTGTCTCACAGATAGAAAAAAATGTAAGGAATCCATAGCGACGATAAAAAAGGCTACCGAATGCTCAAAAGAGATATTAGCGACAAAGGTAGGAAAAATGTCGCAGAAGCAGAAGCTTTTCCTACCCAACCGCGTTTTCTCAGAGGTTAGGAACGAGTCCAAATTTCGGTGTCCCAATTTGCTCCACCAAAAAATACGTTCGTACTACAGGAATACCTTAAAAAAATGAGGATCGTTCGAAAGGATCGATTTTGAAAAAATCCGCATTCCTCCACACTCGAAATAAAATCCAAAAACATTGAAAAAATTCCACGAATTATTATCGATCGAGGGAAGACCGAGTGTGTGGGTTTATATGACGTGTAATTGATCTCTCCAGCTGAGATGTTTCCGAGGCTTTTGGATCGTTCGAAGGAATCGATGTCTATCTCATCAGAGAAACCGTAACTGGGTAATTCGATATATATCGATCTTGTCTCGGGCTTAGCAAGCTTGACATCCGGACTGACGTACTTCCTCTCGATCTCTTCCTCTCTTCCCCCCCATTTTTTTGCTCCCTCGTTCCCTCTTTTTTTCTCTTATACTCTCACACACACACACACACACACACACACACACACACACACACACACACACACACACACACACACACACACACACACACACATTTGACACTGGAAAAAGGTGAGCTGCGGGAGGCGCGGTCGGGAAACGGCCTAGTCGGGCACACGACACTCACACTCATGTGCATTGACACACAGACACGGGATATACGAAAGTAGGTATAATACACGGCGCACCTGCTCGCTTCGCCTGCTGGCGTATATAACCAGCCGCGTCCGCTTCTCGCCCCCGGGGGAGTATGCGTGAGTGTGTGTAGGTGGCAGAGCGAGAGAGAGAGAGAGAGAGAAAAAGGGAAAGAGAGAGAGAGACGTATGTGCGGGTGAAACGCCGGGCGTCGTCGCGGACAAACTCGCGCGCGCGCGTTTCTCGACGAGGGCTAACTGTCACCGCGAAACCCCACGAGGAATCAACCCCGCGAACCCTATTGTAGTACATCCAAAGGTGTACTCTTTTCATCCATAACGCAATGTCTGTATACATTTATTTATGATCCTATTTTTCATTTGTTCTTAGATTTTTTTGTTGGTTCATGTTACGTTCAATGACGCAGGGGTTTGTAGTAATATGTTCAGTCTCATTATTTTGAGATTCTGGAAAAAACTGTATTGATATTTAGGTGAAGATTGAAGGGAGTGGAACAGGCGATTCTTTTATGGACGATATTTCAACGAGGAAGCAACTATTCTGACACGGTTGTGAGGAAATTTAAGTATGTCATTTTGAAACGTTTGTTTGTGTACGAATTTCTGATGGTTGCGGACGATTGTTCATGAATTTTCGTCAACAATAAACATTTGTACTGAGAAACTTTCTGAAATGATTGAACTAATAGGGCTTTTCGAGTTTGTAGAAAAAAAGTAAAGGACACTAAATTCTTTAGCTGTCACACGAAAGAAACGGAAGCATCGCAAGTGCATGTTTTATTTGCCAACCCAACGATTTTGTCTCCCAATGCAGAATGCTCTGTTCGTTCCCCCATTCAGCCAATCATTAATGATCGCAGGCCGTTTTTCTCTTGATGTAATATATCCCCGCGCTGATATTGCGCCGAGTAACGGATGCGCATATCTTGTGGGATACGTTAAGATCCGCGAGCCGAAAGCCCCGAAATAGCCGCACCGGGATGTTGCCCCGTTTCGGAATTTATTCGTTCGCTCAACGAACGAGATGCGAATTTCGTGAAGCAGCATGCGCTATGTAGATGGAATGAAAAAGGAGGAATAGTGAAAAAGAGACCGCCGGAGGGGTGGGTGAAACATCTGGAGGTCATAGTGGGACGTGGAGGTCAAGATTTTGAATCCGTCTTGCTCGCTCGTGACGTTTGTGCGTGCGTGCACGCTGCGCGAAAAAAGGTGCTCGGAAAAACGACGGGGAAGGAAACGAGCAGGGGGAGGAAAACCGCGAAGCGGTACGTGGAGGAAGAAAAAAATGAAGACACGATAAAATAGGGGACGAGAGCGCGAAAATGGTGCTGAAAGAGCCTCGCCGTTTCGGTATGTTTATCCCGATAAATGTGGATGATTTAAGGACACAGGCAGCGAATGGTCCAGCGAGCTTCTGCTAGGATGATAAGGCCTGCTGGGGTGAGTTTTTGGAAACGCGGCGTACCGGAGTTATCTCGTCGCGTATAAAGGGAGGTAGCAGATAACGCGTAGAGTCAACGTACCTTCGTAGCCGGCGAGCTTTCGGGACGTCGCGCGTACACCGAGAATTCGATCGTGCAGCTTCCCTGGCTCGATCTTCAACGAGAGTTTGTTAAAATATCCTTTTATCCAGAATAATCCAGTGAGAATATCTCGCCCGTGCGTACAATCACTAGCTACAAATTCTCTAATTCCCGAGATCCTCAAACTCGTTGGTGCGCTTGCGAATAATGTTAAAACATCGAAGAACAGTATTCGAGGAAAAAACCTCCGCACCCGTGCACTTGTCAGGAGATACGCGAAGCACTGGCCGGACGATGGAACTCCGTCAAATAAATGTGAAGGCCCGAACAACCCGTTGGGGGGTGTTGGAGATCTCGTTACTGTTTTGGGCCAATCTTTGAACTTTCTCGCGTCGATTTATCCTCGCAATTTCTCTCACTCTCCCGTCCACTCGTATAATATAGTGCGGTCGATACGCGGAAGGGGTGTTTGTCGTCCTCGTCCACGTCTTCGTCGTCGTACTGCGCGAAGATATTGCTCGGGAGAAGGAGAGGGAAAGACTGAGCGAGCGCGGGCGGCTGTGTGCGAGAGAGAGCCTCGGAAGGGCGCAAGTGTGCGAGAGGGATGGAAACAGAGTTCGGCGTTCGTACGCGAGTGAGCGCTCTTCGGAGCGAGCAGCGACTACGGAGTTGTCGCGGCTGTGGGGCGAGGACCACTACCTAAACGAGCCTCCCGGATCGTTGGATAAAACTCCGACGAGGCTCTTCCATCTGGCGTGCCAACTCCCCTCCAACTCCGCTCCACATGTGTGTACAGACGTGTGCGTACCTACACGTACACTCCGTTTGCCGCCCTCTCTTTTTCACTGCTATACCGTGAGTTCCCCCTCTTCGATTGAACCTACGGACCCCACTTTTCAGCCGCTCGTACACGTACGAACCACCCACCCTGCGCGAGCAGCCCTTACTTGGGTTTCCACAGGACAGTTTCCCCGTGGCGCCATCCCCGGCTGTCATGCGCGAGCGCGAGCGCCCCGCATGCGATTTCACCTCGACGGATGAACCTCCGTGGGTACACATGTCCATCTCTGGGAGTGAGTAAGTAACTTTTATGTTTATGTATTATATATTTGTAAAACGAGCGCAACGTAATAAGAGTTTATTTAGTGCTAACCGATGTCCCATTGCCTACGGCTCCATTCGCTCCGTTTCGGATTACCGTCTCTCTATTTTCTCACATTTCAGAAGTGGACGAAGTTCGTTGCATTTTTCTAGGTCACTATCTAGGCGGATGTGTTCGAACGGCATGGAATCGATGTTCGTTAACTTGTTGATAGTGTCGAATTTATTTGAGAATATCGAAAAGGACGAGTTTCGTGCTTGTCAGTAACATTTATTTCACAATTAACAGCAGTATGGATTCGAATTTTTTCGTCACGCTATATGACGTGCTCGTGTCCGAGGATCGTTAACTCCAATTGGGAGATTAATTATCGAAAATTTGCATGAGCAGGGAGCCCCGATGACCCAGGACCAGCATTGTTTTCTTTATTCTCTAATATTAATTGACAACATTGCATGACTCTCGAGTCAGTTATTTTCCGTTTTTGTTAATTCACTGCTCTGCGTGTTCGCTTGCTCCGACGTAGTGAACTTTATTTCGTATGGAATCGCCAATTTTTACAATGTATTTTCACTCCAAATACGCTATTAGGAAAAGCGCATGCGCCAACACCCCCATGAAGAGTACCGCGAAGCCTGACACACGCGCCCCCTATCGACGCTCTCTCTCTCTCTCTCTCTCTCTCCGCCTTCCATGTGTTCTGCATACGCAAATACGTGCCTGTACATGTATATATGCGTTTACACTAACACCTACAAGCATGTGGGAGGTTCTTTCGAGTTTGCGTATCCTCCTCGTGTACATTCACGTGCTAAGCTCACTCTGCATTTTATAGTATACGCTATATCACGAGGATGCTGAGGCTGCATTTGCGGTCTCGGTTATATCCTCTCGTCACGCATGGATCTCGCATGGCGCGTTCACAGTTTAACCGTAAAAGGAGCCAAGATATATTTTTCCAGTATAACTCACTGGTTCTAACCATCAAAACGGAGTTTCGTATCGTTTACATCTCGTAGGGAATTGTTGAATGATTTTTTCTTTTGTTTTTTATGCTCTATTAACCAACGATTCTTTGCTGCTCAACGCCTTTAGCTGGGAACTAAAACAATCGAGTTTCGACCCATAAAATGGGATAGATTTTCATTATGGGAATTTGTATTGAGAATCATTTTTGCACTTACTTTCCTCGTTTTTATAAGTAAAGTAAATAAGACTTTGGCCATTGACTTAATAGAATTGATTTTCTCCGCAAATACGACTGCCGAGTTCGACGAAAATGACAGTAACAAATAACGATTCCGGAGGCATTAATTCTCATCGGCATATTGATCCTGCAGCCTGGATCTCGGAATCGAAATCTCAATAATTGAGTTGCCCGTAGATCTTGGAAAGTAGTTTCTTAAGTTTCTCCGCGACGAGCATTCGTTTGACGAAATGGAGTTGAATCGTAGCAGCCGAAAAACTTGGGATAGCGGCATCATACGGACCGGAGACTAGAGAAAGTCTCGAAGACGAGGCTAACGCCGCACAGTTTCTCGCCAATCAATGTACGAAACGTTTATCTCGTTGCACACGTTGCGGAAAGAGGGTGGCTAGCAGCATCCCAGAAGTAAAAGCAAAACGAGCAGAGAGAAAAAGGGAGAGCGAGGTTGGGGGAACGAGAGAGAGGGAAGATCTCAGTCGATGGAGAAGGCTCGCGCCCGCGCGTGTCTGGGGGGTTATTGCCGTCTTGGCCCAGAGCCCGAGCCGGGGGCTTCGCACGAGCCTCCACGCCCCAATACACACACAATTGTATGTGTATGTATATTCACATATGTATTAAATATACGCGGTGGAAAAAATCCTTACGATGTATATTTTCTTGGTGTGTATACTCCGAGAAAAGAAGTAAAGGAACGGAAAGGGCTCAGTCTGTCTAAGGGTTAAGCACCGAACATTTGCGATGCCAGCTCCTTCATCCTGCGTCAAACTTTTTCGAAGCACAACTCAACGTGGAGAAGAAGCTGCCTCTTCTTATTCGTCTCCTTCGGAGGGAGATCATTAAAATATAATGCAAACAAAAATGTTGGGGAATAAAGCAAAACTTACACTGAAATGACGATAAAGGTTTATTTAAAATCTTCCAATTCCACCAATAATCGACTCTAAAATACGAAGCACGGGTGCATTTTTATTTCTCCATTCTTCCACTCAACTATCCCGAAAAATCTATTCGATTTCTAGAACTTTCGATTATATTTTGTGCATTTTTTTATATCCGGCTTCTTACACGGAGAAAACCGATTCGTTTTGTATAGTGAGGGATATATTTTTCAAGAATTTTAAAAGTATTCAAGCACCTATTACAAACAACATAGTATTTTTTGAATTATCCAATTTTTCATCTCTTGAATTGCGAACAGCTTTATGTGCGTAGCAAAAAGTGATGCACGTCAGAAAATATATTTCGCTTTGTTTTCGAGTGTCATTCTTCATGTCAGACTAGCACTTACTGATAAGTCGCGATGTATTGTAAATCACAAATTTTCACTGTCAGCATAGACATGATAAATACACAAATATACACCGAACACGTGCGACGTTTTACCATAGACATAATTTTTTTTCAAGGCTTCCCGAGGATACTTAACAATATAAACATTTGGAGTGATTGAAAACATTTTTTACTACGCTTATAAGAGAAAAAGACTCTCGAGTCTTTCGAACAAAGTTATGGGTATTGGTTTTTTTACTACGGTGGATGGAATAATTCTTATGATTGCTCTTCGAATTACTGCTGCAATCCAGTACGTACATGCTGTTCCCGTGATACTTTATTCCTAGTACTTTCCTTTAGAATTTTCGGCCTCGTTTTTTTCCGTGTAGAACATTTTACTTGAGTTCTTTAAAAAGGTGAAATTATATGTTAGTTTCATATGTTTCTACGTTAATTGGGAGATAAATTCAATGCGATACTTTTAGAATTATTTCGCTCGTGATTCAAGACACGAGTACGAAGGTATTCGCAGCACTTCTATGATTCATTATCCCATTAGAATATCCTGATTAAAGTCTCGCTGAACTGAAACTCCCAGTCCAACTTGTTCTGTTTCTCATAAATATTTGACCAACTTTGCAGTGAAATTGTGGAATTCGTTATAAATATTGGATCAGAGTGGAAGGTGAAACTAAGTGCAGCGATTGAGCGTGGCCTGCGGGAGCAGAGGAAAGTGAATACCGCATGGCTATGAAGATGATAGTTCGTACGATAAATATTGGTATTGAGCAATATCTTATACCATCAGATGTTTGACAAGCCAATGCACGTATCGAGAGCTGAAATATCGTAAATGTACGTGTTTGAAATGCGTACGTTAAAGTTGCAAAGCTCGTGCCAGCCGGCATAGTACTTTTAGCAATATAACACGTGTTACACCGGTGCATTTAGCGTTTCGAGTTTGTCGGCTTATTTATATACGACGTATACAGGGTGTCCGCTGACGGTATAAATGTTAAAACGTCGAAATTTGTTTTGTTTTACCGACAAGACTCCAGTCAGAGTACGCGAAGCTGTGTTTTTTGTTGTGAATTTATTTTCATGTTATCACTTTGAAATCATAGACGAAACTACGCTCTGACATCAGATAGGAATGTGAAAGCCGAAGGTAAAAAATGTCGACGCCTAAGGTCAATTTTAAAATACAGCAAGAGCGTGAAACTTTTGTAAAAAAACATTCTCGTTGCTTTCAAAACGAAGATTGTACGAACAGCAATTCGCTAATCGTTTGTAAACCTTTCTTCATATTTGAAGAAATACTTCAATATACTGAAAATGAAACTTTGTTGCTTGAACCAAATAAAATGGTCGAATACGTCGGACAAAATATTATCGACGATTGCAAAATCATTTTTTGATGTGGTAAATAAATGTTTTTTTCAATTTACAAAATATAACGCTGGAACTAACAGATACGTACCTAAAGATACCGATTATTACGCGAATAACAGTGAACGAATGAGTCTATTTTCCTGTGAAAACATTTTTCATATTCCTATAAACGATATTAAGTCAATTAACTCACTGTACTGACCTTTTTAACAGTTTCGCTCTCTTGTTCAAATAAAAGGTTTGTATGTTTTTTACGAAGCATTGTATGCCAACAAAATATTCTGTTTGTCTCTGAGAATCCGAATGACTAAACATGTTTTTGCTTTCTAAGAAAAATCATCGTGTACAAAGTATGCTTTCGTAAGGAACAACTTTTTCGTTGTTTCAGTAGCACGAATAATTTAAATCGGAATATTTGGAGGTACGAAAGCTTCGTCAGTGGATTAAATATCCTGAGAAATCAACCAAATATCGATAGTTGTAGCAACAAAATTTTTTTTTTAATTGTTGAATCAACAAAATAAATTTTGACCAAATGAATTGTGTTGGATCAACAAAATTACGTTTTCTGTGCAGCTACTGATAAGTAATGAAATCTGTTTTTTGAATGATAAACATTTTATTGATCCAAAACCATCTGGCTAAATACTCAGTACCTCGAAAATTGAGATGGTACTAACTTTACGTTCATCAACCTACTGTCGAAGCCATCGTCTCTACGATCTGGACACCCGCTGTGTTTATATTTATATAAATACGTATATATATGTATATAAAAGACCACGCGGAAGCTTTACGCCTGAGTCGACTTTCCTCATCCACCTGCCATTTCATATCCGCTCTGCATTACACATCCGGACGCGTGCGAAACCGCTCACCCCGTTCCAGTCTCAGGGTACACTTTTTTACTATCGTACTAATAATACGTTTGACCGTCTGCAGTATTGAATCATACGTCAAGTAATTATTCGACTGTTTTTTCCTTTGCTCCCCACACTGAGAAATTTTTTTTTCTATTCAATAGCAATTGATGTTATTGGAAGAGTTTTCTTTATTTAACTGCATTGTTATCTGAGAGAATAAATCTCTCAGTTTGATCTAAAACTATTTTGTTCGTTTAATCATGTTTAACCTTGTGATGATCATGTATTTCATTGGCACACCTTAATGCCACATTTCGTTGTTCCAATGACTTTTTTTTCTTAGTGCATGTCTCCGAAGGCTTTTTGGCTTCTGATATTTTCATTTGAGCATCGATAAGTTTAAAAATAGTAAAAATAAAAATAGTAAAAACTTCGATTCCAATTAATGAAATCTTATAGCTACTTTCGAAGTTTCACCGGTATGCCTAGGTAAAACAGATGGGATGATAGGAAAGAGTGCATCGAGTAACTAAATTCAAATATTCAATCTGTTTTCCAAGTATATCCTAAAATGGAAACCAACGCCGATGTTTATAACTGGTTTGGATTTTGGATTGAAAAATCTGTATGATCACGCATATATTTGGATATGAATTTAACATGATCGGAGGATGTTGATTTATCAACGGTCGGTAAAGCAAGAGTGGTATTCGCAAACCTCACCGAATTAAAGATTTGTGATCGAAACATTTCTTCTGGGGTGATATCTAAAATTTTATCTGCTGCAAGGCTCAGCCACCCCGTGTGACAGTCAGATTTTTCAGTTTTTCGCTATTATTTTTGCGGCAGAAATTAAATATAGACACTTAAGGTAATGCACGAAACGATTTTCTTAAGAAAGTCTTGAAATTTATACAGAATTAAAATGAGTAGTCGACTCGCACACACATATTAAATTTTAAAAGGTTTGTCTTATTGTTTATTGAAACAAACGTATTTAAATATGTGTAAAAAATCGTTTATATTTCCATATAAAGAATGAACGTAAAGAATAAACATGAAAAGAATAAAAAATGTATTTACAATTTCGAATTAATAACTCTGACATTAATTTAGAGTGATAGTATCTTTAATTAGAAAGTAAAAATCGATCGAATTTAAACACCCATAATATACGATCCTACATCCACCTTAAAAACTTGAAAGGTTTGTTTATTGATATGTCAACTCTATGTTAGAATTTTCAAACTCCTTTTTTGAACACCACCGCTTTCGAACGCTCGATTTTTTATTTCAGAATAAACCAATCTCTCGGAATCGTGGAAATGATGGAGAAACACATGGATTCCCGTGGACTGGTGTAACACCGAATCTACTCGAGATATTTGAGTTGTAAAATTCTGTCCTAGCGTTGCAATATCAATAAATGAAACTTCGAAATTTCAAAAATCCATGTTTTTTCTCTGCCGCAGAAAAACCGCGTAAAAATCCTGGGAAATCGGGCTGCAACACGGGGTGACCCCCTTAAAATTATCTGCATTAATACAGTTTCTGTTTTACATCGGTATTTATGAATCATTATCATGTTACAACTCTATACTTGTGCTTAGCAAATACGACTATGTCAATTGATCGTTTCCAGGGAAATAATTAAGGTATTCCTTTCGCATGACCGTATTTTTCGGTGGCGCGAATTGGGGCACTCGAAATTTGGACTCATTCCTAACTTCTGAGAAAACGCGGTTGGGTAGGAAAAGCTTCTGCTTCTGCCATTTTCCTACCTTTATCGCTAATATCTTTTTCGAGCATTCGGTAACCGTTTTTTATTCATCGTCGCTATGGATTCCTTACATTTTTTTCTATCTGTGAGACACTTTGTATCAGAAATTTAGAATTATTCTATAAATAATTGAATAGAAATGTAGTGATGATGGAATTTCCATAAGCTCCAGTATAAATTTTACGATTTTCCAAGTTTTAATTCTTTACTAATTGTTCGATAACCTGACCTGAAATTTCGCCAATCTATTCGCGTGTACTTTTACATCACTGTCATTTAAAATCATTTATTTGTAGAATATCCAGGTTCGTGAAAGAAACACTCTAAGAAGATATCCTTCGCGTAACTTACCAACTTAAACATTTATTCTTTACGTGTCTTTCAACGAAGTGATCCGGAGCAAATATTTCTTCAGCCCCTACAAAAAAACCCCTAAAAACTGTAGTAGAACCAAGCTATAGAAAAACTAGATGAATCATGTCGTAAATTAACGATTATTATATATGAATTCAATAAAATTCATTTCATTATTATTGCCAAGTAAATTATTTTCTCTCCATAAATATTTGAATGTACGTTCGCCACTGCAGCATTCACACTCCATTTTCGCATCGTCCTTCCCCCTCCCCCCCTCTTCTCTCTCCCTCGATCTGTTTCTCTATCTCTGTCTCTTACATATGAATATGGATGCCCCTCTCTACATGTACAAATCGCGGTACATATACATCCTGAACATAATGCAGTCGAGTCTTTTGTCGTACGCTGTCATAATAATAACCTACACCGGACGACAGCACGGGAATATGAATGGTTAAAATATGTAAAAAAAGCATGTATGCATACCAAGCGGAGCAAGGGACATCGATAATGAGTGCAGTTGAACGATGAATATGACTGAATTGGAAGTGGAAGATACTCATTTTTTCCTTGCTCTTTCTCTGTCTGTCTGTCTCCCCCACCCCTCGTTCCCTCTTTTTCTTTTCCAGCTTCCTCTTTCTTCTTCTATCCGGATCTAGGCCATTCGTGAAAAATGGAACGTCCACGTTGCGTTCGTATAAACCCGTGTCATTCTCCACCTATGTGTGTATTTATGTGAGCAGTAAGTAGACCCAGGAAACGTCTGGTTACGATCCGACAAATGGATAATATTCGCATTAAGCTCTTTCACTCTCTCACTCTCTTACATTGTCTTCGCATGGTACGTGCATATCCGAAAAGTCAAATGACAGATGAGCAATGGCAAAAGATCGACGTGAAGAGTATTCGAAACGGTGTTTCGATTTTTCTGATTTTTATATATAGATTTCTTTGAAGAGGAAATGAGCAAATGCGTCTTTTGAAACGCTCCGTATTGTCACGTGTTCGAGTGGAGCAGTAAATGAAATTTTCCATTTGGATTCTACAGTTCGAGCTTCAGGCTGCAATGTTTTGTAAACCGAACACATGCGAAAATAGTTAATAACTCTCTCATTCAAAGACAATAAAAAAATTTCTTTAGAATGAATACTTTTTTTCAATTACATTTATATTTCCGTACAGGTTATCATCGACGAGTCGCGAAAGTGTAGCATTTATTACACCGGAAACGAAATTTTGTTGAAACGTTGAAAATCCTGTTGACTGAATCGAATACAAAATAATTTGTCGATGTGGCTCAAATATCTATAGTTTATACAACAAAATGTTTTTTCGAGCCATTTTTGTAAGATGCAACCAAAGCACAACTCAACAAAACAAATAATCAATGGGTGAATCAACAACACAAATCTTGACCTAATGATTTTTGTTGGATCAACGATATTCCGCTTTCAGTGTAGCTCACATTCAGGGTAATTATGAAAAAGAGATATTTGAATGACTCCGTTAAAGTGGAAAATTTATTATTTATGTGTTATAAAACCGAAGTGCTGCAGAAACCATTTTTTGGAAGGAAATCCTCAGAATCATTCCACCTTTTGAAAAACCTTGTCGGTCGATCTTTGGACCAAATTTTTCCTGTAGTCCATTATCAGCTGTTCGCAGGTTTTGTTACTCCGTTTAATCGCTAAATTTCGTAATACTTTTCGCTTTATTTTTTTCGAGTGCTGAGATTCCTATGAAATAACGTTATTGCCAGAATCTACGTGTATGATACATCCTCTCAAGAGTCTCTTTGCTCGATTACAGGGGCAGCCCCACTTTCGAACAATCGACGAGTATCTTGGTCTAAAAAAAACTGCAGAACCGAAGACACAATTATCAGAGGGAATCCCATAATTCAGTTTTCATTGAAATTGAGTTGGGGAACGATTTAAAAAAACTTGTTAGACGCTATTTCGATATGTTTGCGTCCGAACTTGGCGCTCGATATCAAGATTACTTCTATCAACACGCACGATCAGAACAACTCATTTACCACTTGCCTGATGAATGATTTTCTTTTACTGTGATACCATCGAAGACAGTACGACTGGCTATCTGCGCCAGAATCGACGTACACAGCAACGTCAATGATCGGAACTCGCCGACGGGTTCGTTCCACGCGCTCCCCTCGTGAATCAAATCCATTTAAGGGGGTTACCCCGCGTGGCAGCCGAATTTTTTGGGGTTTTTTCGCGATTTGTTTTGCGGAGAGGAAAAAAGCTTTGAAATTTGAAGTTACCGAATTTACCCGAGATACCTTTAAATTTCAAAAGTCTATGTATTTTTTCCTCGCCACAAAAAATCGCGAAAAAATCCAGCTGCCACACGCGCTGATGCTATTAATCTGATAAAAAAATGTTCATTTTCCACTTGCAAGTACGCAATCGCAAATACCATAAAAATATAAATTTTGAATCGAAAGAGGATATAAGACCTAATCAATTGTATTGTGTATGTGATTTTCAGATCTTTAGTGAATATCGAATCCAGATAGCGTTATATTTGAATGAATATGTGCACGATCGTTTTTTATTTATTTTCATTTAATCTGACGACGAATTTTCCTGCACTTTTTTGAACTGTGTCATTCGATGGGGAAAAAATATTCCAAAACCCATTCAGCTGCGGCATATTGAAATATAAATTTTCAGCTTCCCAGGGCAGCGACCGTTGCTGCCTCGAGTTGAGAGTCTTCGAAGTAAGAACTGTGATTATTGCTTCAACAATTGATGGAGCTGTTTCTAGTAATTGCTCATCGTTGTAGTGCTTAATAAGCTTAAAAATATACGCTTCGACGGAGCAAAACAACGTTCGACAACGCTGTGAATTATTTGAAAATCAAAACACAATTCTTTGACTCTGTTTTGTTTTAGTTTTTCATCAAATAATCAATGAAAGTAAGAAACTCTCTGTCAGTTGAATACGAAAATAATTCTGGCTTAAAATCGCGTTTAGGAGTTGAATTTATTTTTCACCAATACCTGGATGAAATAAATGTTTGTACATAAACTTTTCGGTAAAAAAGGCCGGATATTTATTCAGTAGTTCATTTCTTTTACATTCTCGTTTGTTTTTCTTTGTTATACAATCGTTCTTTCCTTTACTCCCTATCTTGCTTCGTCTTTTTTTTTCTCTTTGTACAGTATGAACATTTCCAATATTTCCTCTTCAGTCTCACTCCCTGAGTTAGGTTTTTAACATCTCGTTATCATAATCTACTCCGCGTATTTTTGACGTCTTAACGCTTTTCTATAACGATATATCGATTAAAGCTATTATTTACAAATCAAATTCACGTTTGCGATGCAGTCTGATAGATCGATTAATAAGAAATTTCGACGGCTTCTAATGAATTCTTGATTATTTCCGATGAGGTCTTGCAGTGATGTCTCATGCAGAATTCCTGAATCCTGTGACAGGCCTCTTCGAGCATATCCACCGGAATAGTAATGACCAGTCTCATGTACGAAGGAAAATCGAAGCACTGAAATCATCCAAAATTAATCAATTTAAAAACTCATGAATTATCTGTATCTGAGGAAAAACATCTTTTTGGGATGCGATGATAAAAACTTTGCGGAATTTTTTCCACTCTCGAAGTGTTAACAGTGCAGAAGTCGCGTAGTTACGAAATTATGGAATCTCTTGAGATATTCAGGAAGACATTATTCTGGTAAAGACCAATCAACGATCGTGTACCTTTGAACTTATCGAAAAATTATTTCTATCGTTATGAAACTCCGACAGTACATTCCCCGTAACGACTGTCTGTACCGCGTAAAATCGTGTTAAAAAAAACTGTAAACTTCACCTCGATGGAAGCTTTTTCCCAAGCACTACCGTCACTTGTAACCATACTTTTAATCACTTTGACGAAATCAACTTAAAAGTGGTTGGATATTTGCAATTCGATTTAATATTATCCTAAAGCTATAGCCCACGTAAATTCATCACATGTTGGGTCAAATTTATAATTGGGGTAACTCGTGTAATTCGATTCCAGATAAAAAGATAATTATCAACCGCGAAGTAATCAACGTAATTCAATTGCAAACGAGAGGAATAATATTCCGGAAGCTATCGATCGAATTTCATTTCTTCCTCACCTCGCCTGGCAGACAAAATACGGACTCTTCCATCAGCAACCTTCGAACGAATTCCACCTCGGTGCTGAACTCTGGATAACTGCTTAAATCTATGTGCACCTGTAATTTGACAGGAGAATGGTTTTTAGCTCCCCTCGTTAATTTATAACCGACCTATTATTGGATTTGTACAGGCTTGTCAATAAATTCCTCACCATCATGTACATTGCTCCATCAGGCATTATTGGTTTCAATCCAGGAATTTTCACGAGATGACGGTAGCACAGTTTTGCGTGATTCTGTAACAAAATCGACCCATTGAATGGAAACATATTTTATTACCGTTGATTATTCTCTTGCAAATATCAAACGTTCTGAAGGAAACGAAGATGATTTTTCTGCCGAGGGTAAAACTGCAGTTTTTTAAATGCCAAATCGATACGAGAATAATTGTTACGACAATTGTTCATTCAACATGCGACTACCCTCAGGATCTCATGACTTCCATTCTCATTAAAAATTCTCGACGAGTATACTCACGTAGAGCGTTCGCAGGATGTCATCATAAAATTTTTGTGGCGTCTTTTCGAGAATACTGGGCAAAGCTCCCTGTACAATTGTGTTGCTTCCAATGATTCTTTGACTGAGACAGTTCAACCCTTTCCGAACCTGCACACATCGCAAGAGAAATGGTAAATGGTTTATTAGATTTTATGAGCAAAATGTATTTAAATGGAGCTCAACGTTAACTGAATTCCAGTAACTTTTGGGTTGAATAATTAGATTACCTCCTCCAAAATGCCCTGACGGTCGTGGATAATGATCCAACCCATTCGCCATCCTGGCACTAAAAATCTGGTCAGAAATGGAAATGCGAACGTTTCATTACTCGTTATGGACCCTTTTTATTTGATAACTTTAATAATCATGGAACGATCATTGATGACAGCAATAAGATGAAATTATGTAGACACGGTATACGCCAGTTTATGAATCTGTTTATATTACATATGAATGAATGGAGTGCAAAGTTGAATTGCACGGAAGATTGTGCAGAAGTGAAGAGAAATGTAGACTCGAGTATCTCGCCGGGAGATTGGTATTCGACTCACGTACCTCTTGGTCAGACCGCTGCACGACAGTATAGGAACTTCGCTCGATAGAGACGCTAATGAGTAGTATGTTTTGCCGGGGAATACCTTTTTGCGCAAACGATATAAAGACACGTTATTCACACTTTGTTAAACGTTTTTCACGAGAGAAAAAACACACTGCGAGGAGAAAAAATTCATTCATAAAGCTCGTCAAAAGCAGACGTGCCTTGGTCTACAATGTGCCAATAAGAAACTCACCATGTGCTCGTATATCTCGTCGGCGATAATCGGCACGTGAAAACGTGCCGCTATTTCAAGAATATCCAAAAGATGCTGACGAGTGAAAACCGAACCACAAGGATTCGAGGGATTGTTGATTACGATCGCAGCGGTTCTATCGTCTATCTGGGACTGGAGATCCTCCAAATCTATCTGCCAGCCTAACTCCGGCTAAAGAAAAGTTTTTACGAGCATTTACGAGCAACGTCCTTTTTGTATCTTGTTCATCCCGTCGAAATTTTTTTATTATGGAAAATGACTCATTTGATGGTTGCGTTTCAATTACGTCACCAGAGTCTTACAATCTGACAAGATTTTTTTCATAATCACTTATGAATCATCGAATGATTTGATAATTGTTATGATACTCTTGACGAAAACTTGCCTGCTCATTTGTTTTGATAAATTTCATGGATAGTGTTATCTCCAAACAAAACTGCGGATAAAAATATTTTTCCAGCCTCTCGTATGAGATTGTTTGAAATTGCAATATCAAAACTTTTATACAATCAAGCTCCAATCTCGAATTATGAGATATGAAACAGGTTTTTTTGAATAAATCAGAGAGAAAATAACGTGGCAGCAATGGAAAACGTTTATTGAAAAAACTTCGTTTTCGAAAACTTACCAAGAGATTGTACGATTTGACTCCAATCCCAAGGCCTTCGGCAAGCGTTTTGTAGATCGAAAAACCTGGTCGGGGGATTAAAATATTCTGACCCTCTCCTGCGAGTGCAGTTATGCAGAGATCGAGAGCACACGAGCATCCGCTGCATAGTATGACATCCTAGGTGAAAATATTATTTTGGCATTAGTAACGATGAATTTTATAATGACAAAAATCCATAAACCAATGAAATGACAAATTAAGAAAAATTATATTCGAACGGTAGGAGCACCAAATGAATGTGAATTTTGCATACCTTGGATTCAACCGTGACGAGTTCGTTGGAACTATATTTAGCGACTGCCGCTCGAGCTTTTTCGTATCCTATGAAAAAGACGAATAGATTAATAAAAAATGAGAAAGAAAAAAATGAAAAAAAAAAAAAACGAAAAAAATTCCTCAAAAATTGAAAAATCAAATTGGATTTCGTAGCTTTTCGAGCTTATAAACTAATTACCTGTGCTTGGTGCATAACCGTTATAAAGCTGAGTAGTAACACTTTCTTGAATAGCGTCAATAACTTCCTTCGCAGGTTTGAGATTTCCAAAAGTTGTAGGGTCACCTTAAAAATGAATGAAACACAATTTGTCAATGACTGTAGAATTTTGATTTTATGTAAGTTTCAGAACAATTTTCAAATTTTTGGCACCGAGTGTTTGAAAAAACTGTTTTCGCTTTCGAAAAATCTTTTTCTCCCACTTCTATCCAACAAAAATAATTAATTCCAGTGGAAAAGGCAGCATCGCAGTAAGAAAGTTCAAATAAAAATCTCCCCAACCACCGCTTCACGTTTGACGATTTTTTATGCGATTAACACAGGAAAAATATAGAATCTGAAGATTGTAAAAAATCAGATAAAAATCCCAGGAATATTTTCTCATAGAGAATCAAAATTTACCATGAAAATTATCTTCGCAAAGAATCAGCTTTGAAGAGATGAAAAAGATGATAAAAAATTCTGCGGAATATTGGACATAGGAAACAGAAGAAATGATAATTTGATTTCAGTGATGCAATCTACGATTTTATATTCTGAAGTAAGATACTGGGTTATGTCGAAAAGCTGTATGTTCTTTAAATTAATTTGTTCCACTCTGAAATACAAAAAAAATGCAAGAAACCGAACGATAGTTTATTGTAAAGAAAATTAAATTACGATTTTCTGCAAATTCAGACTTTGTCCAAATGAATAAAAGTTTTTCCCGAAAACGAACGCTAATATTTTAAAAAATATACGTTTGAGACTTCAATGAAAAGCTGAATAAATCGAAAAATTCTCATAACAACATTACAGAAGGAATACTTTTACGATGATTCCAATTTTCATTCGCGAAATGAGCGATTGAAGTGGGATCCGGGTTGTAATAAAAAAAAATCGTTATTAATTCTACTTTGAACCCAGCGATAATTCGAATGATTATTTGGAGCCGATTGGTCATATAAGCCCAAGTTTTTTAGGGGATTCGTTCTTCTATTAAAATATGTTGATGGATTTTGAATTCGATTTTTTTTTCTTGGAAGTTGTAATAAATATTTAGAGGTTCAATTTTTTCCTTGTGTTGTTCTTCTAGCATCGTCAAAGGCGATTGATCGATCGAAGTAATGTGAGCTGATTCGTCATAAGGCGAAGTTTTGCAGGGAATTCGTTCTCTTATTAAAATATGCTGATGAAATTTTGTCTTATTTTTTCTTCAACAATTATAATAATATTCAGAGACTCGATTTTTAACTTATTTATATACAAATGAGCGTTATCGTGGATTTCCGAGAAATTAGTATTCGAAAAAATACGAACTTGAATACGAAATGTGTTTACAAACCGATTTATGGATTTCTGTTTCAATATAAATTCAAACTTAATAACGAATGGCGCATATTGTTGAAATGTTGGGTCCACGGCACATCGAATTTGAATACTTTTTCGTCGATGTCATTTTTAAACATGTTCTCGGCTACGTACTTTTCGATAATTTGAAATAATTTAAGAAAAAATGTTTCCAGTGAACGCGATGAAACTCTCCGATTGAAAGGGTCGTCTTTTTTATGGGTCTATTATAATTATTTTCCAAATAAGTCTTAGATTTTCATAACGAAATTTCCAAAATTTCGGGATTTTTCGCAATAATCTCATATACGTAACGACTCCATGTCTCAATCATTTAAAATTCTATAATTTGAACATTCATTCCTATACGTAATCAAGTCGATTAGCTCGAACTTATCTTCATATGGAACTGAAACACTAGATCAATCGAAGATTAATGGACAAAGTGGGAGGGAAGTACTGTATGGATTTGGTGATTCATTTTCAGATTCGATTCGAGACATATCTCTAGATCTGAAGGACTCGAAAAATTCGGAGCACGGGCAAATTTAACGACATCGCGCGGAAAGTTTTTCAAACGTTTTTCCCCCGGTGGCCCCTGCGATTCTTTCTGAGATAATATCATCTCGCAAATGGATGCAAAATTTCGGGATTGTCTTGGATGTCAACTAAGCAGGTAATCTCCCGAACCGATGATTTATTTAGTTTACTTTCTTAAGTGTGCTTCAAGAAGTGTTATATCATAATTGGAGAATTCTCAATAAGACCGAAACATCTGTTACCAAGTAGCCTCTGCAAAATTACAGGCTTTCGCATACTAGCTTAAAAAAATTCACCAAATTCTCTCAAAAATATTCATGTGAAGATATTTCTATTGATTAGAAATTCAAAAATTTATCAACATTGTCATTGGTATCCAATGAGCCCGATTTTTTAAAGTTCTTTCACAAAATTCTTTTGGAAATGAATTACATCTAACAACGCCGTGGTAGTCGAGTGGGTGCGTGTGTACTTAAAAAACGTAGGTAAGTAATAGGTACAAATATAAAGTAAAGTAAGAATTTTCTCTTCGATTAAAATGGTTCCAGAGATATACTATAAACTGTGATAACCATCATGGGCAGTGAAAAATAATTTTGCAATTGCTGACAATATTTTTTCCGTCGTATTTTTACCTAAATAAACAACAAATATATTCGAAAAAATATAGAATTGTATAAATGAAATTGTATAATCTTGACAATTCCTTTCTCAATTTGGTCATTTTTCTATAAGAAAACATTATTTTTTAATTTTTTTAATGATTGTAATCGATTACTAAGGAGTTTTTACCTCTAAAAAATTTCGTTACAAGATTAATTCCATACATTCGTGGACGAGATAAAGAGTTTTGAAAAGTCTAAGTGAAAATTTTCACCAGTGTGGTGGAGTGTGTGACCTCAAAGGGAGTGTCTACGGGTTATCCTTATTCTGGTTGAAACTGCAAATGAAACAATCAAGTTTCATTAATATTTTGTTGGATTAATTAAATGTGGATGCAAATAAATAAAATCGATTATTTCCAAATCAGTCAAATTGGTGAGTTGAAACAATTCCATATTTATTTCACCACCCCTTGTCGTTGTTTTGGGTTGAAAAAATTCAATTTTTTTTTTATTTTCCGATCCTTTTTTCAGTGTAGCTAATTCCATTTTTCATTCCTGAATAACGAACCCTCAAAGCTTTGACGATCTCTTAAAAAATCTGTTCATTTTGGCCAATTTGTCATTCGTCTAAAAATATATTTTCGTGAACAAAAATATAACGAGAATGATATTTATTGTTTCGATGAATGGACGATCGGAGGTGAAATATCAGTGGTGATTTGTGACAGCTTGAATACAATGATTGGAGACTCACCGATCGAGAGAGCGATCATTTGCTTGTCGGGGTTCGGTTCAACGACGATATTCTCGACGATTGATCTTATGGGATTGTGAGTTCTCTTCGCGATGTTTGATGCCCTGACGTTCCATCGTTCACGCGAAGTTATGATCGGTCCGTTTGACATAATTCACACTTTTTCTTGGAAAGTTTCAATGGAAATTATAAAAAAAAATAAACCTATTTGCGACCAGCTTTGCGAAGGTTGTTCCAAGCAATTTTCAGAGTGCTTTGCGCAATTCCTCGCAGCCCCTCGATTTTGTATACGTCGAGAAAATTCGCTAATCGTAGACTCAATACAGATAAAATATTTATATACGCGGGCTGATGCGTGCAAGTTCACCTTTCCAACGAGAGACTGAAGCTCTTTGGGAGCACGTAGTCAGTGCACGGTTAGCCTGTTTTTCGATAACTAAGCCTTGATCATGATGGGCGATCACTTGAAATGGCAAGAGCTCGAACGGAGGATGGACGAAAGAAGTTGTCCGATTGGCCGGTTAGTTTCCACACCTTCTTTCAATAAATTCATTAAAGACCGGATATCTTCGTGTCCATGGATACGTAAACACGACCTCGTATCATAATCATTATCATAGCCGTACGACACTTCTCGTCTCTTTCGGGTTTCGAATACAAAAATGATGCTACTGATGCTGGACGTTGTGCATGAATAACAAGAAAAAATTCATTTCAAGATAAACGTTCAAATCGCGAGTTTGTTTTCAAATAACAAAACGATCGTTAATCCTTAAGCATGCGTGATTACAAATCGATAAGAAAAATTAGCCATAGTAAACGATAAAGTCACGGTATCACGGTATATTCGAACAATTCATTCAATTTTGAAAATAATTTTGAGTACTCGTGCAACAATTACAACTTTTTATCCATCGAGTGTCCCTCGTGCGCCGAAGGCTCGTAAGTGGTACGGCGAGAATGCAAAAATATGCAAAATTTGGAAATCATTGTACGCTCATTGGTGGGAGAAATATAGAAAGAAAAAAAAACAATATTCAAATATATGTATAGTTTGTATGGTATTTACTGGATTTGAGAATTCAACGTGGAATGTCGTTTTTCCGGATCGTGCATACGTATATATATATCGTGGTCATTTGGAGGCACGACACTGGACGCTGCTACGTTCATATTTATTTTCCTTCCTTTATCTTCTGCCGTGAGAGACCAGCCATCAGAGAAGGAACCTCAGCCATTGCAAATTTCGCATCCAGGCGTGTGTTGAGTGATCGAAATCATGAGTATGTCGCGTGCTTTTTACCAACAACAAGCTTACAAATTTATGCTAAGGTTAGTTCATTATTGTAATTGTTATTTCATTCTTGTTTCTTCGATATCCTTGCAATTGTACGTGTGACGATAACGATTGTATTCTTAGAATTAGGAAAGAAAAAACACTTCATTTTATTTAGCAACATATTTATTTTATTTTTCATTCTTACCTGTTAGTGTTATCTCACTTCGTTGCCTTATATTTACTTGCTCGAGAGCGTAGTAAATGAATGCAATATCTTTATCTACATGAACATTCGAATGCCTAAAATATTATCGTGCGTCTTTTTCCGTTCGTCGGATTACGCACATATGTTTGCATTTTATGCAACACGACATTGATCCTTTCCGATTTCGTTCGATCGAAGTGTTGACAGCATTTTGACCATTTCTCTACAAGCAATTTTTTTATAGACGATTTTTTTTAGAAAAATCGAAATTCTTTGGCGATTGTCACTGAAAACGGAATTTTGTTGATCCAACACAATTCATTTGGTCAGAATTTATTTTGCTGATTCAACAATTAAAAAAAAAATTTTGTTGCTATAACTATCGATATTTGGTTGCTGATTTCTCAGGATATTTAATCAGCTGACGAAGCTTTTGTCCTCCGAATATTCAGATTTAAATTATTTGTGCTATTGAAACAACGAAGGTTGTTCCTTACGAAAGCATATTCTGTCATGTACACAATGATTTTTTTTAGAAAGCAAAAACATGTTCAGTCATTCGGATTCTCAGAGACAAACAGAATATTTTTTTGGTGTACGCAAAAACAAGTAAAAAACATACAAACCTTTTGTCTGAACAAGAGAACAAAACTGTTAAAAGGGGCAGTACAGTTAGTTGACTGACTTAATATCGTTTACAGGAATCTGAAAAATGTCTACACAGAAAAATAGACTCATTCGTTCACTACATACTTGTTAAGTGCTTCGTAATAATCGGTATCTTTAGATACTTATTCGTTAATTGTAGCATCATATTTTGTAAATTGAAACAAACATTTATTTACCACATGAACAAATTATGTTGCATTCGTTCACGATATTTTATGCGACGACGTATTCGATCATTTTATTTGATTCAGGCAACAAAATTTTCAGTCAACAAAATTTCTCTTTCAGTATACACGAAAGTTTGTAGCTTTTGTTTTTGATTTGAAAGATTACAGGAAAAATAAAAATTGCAAAATTCTAATGATGTTTTTTGATATGAAAGTTCTCAAGAAAATCGACAATTTCGATCAGCATTGATTAAATTTTAATTAATGATGCAATCATATTTGTCTGGAATTTTTTTTTGTAGATCATTTAAAATATTTTTTGAAAAACGAGCTTATTTCACCTGATTTTTTCCTATATATTTTTACCAGTTTCCCGAGGAGTTTTATTAGTAAAGAAACTCGAAAAAAGCGTTCTCAACGAGGTGTTATATTATACAAAAAAGAACGAAGCTGAGAGCTCTGTAAAAATCGATCGTAACGAAAAATCACCAAGGACAACGTAGAAATTTCTCCAGCAGTTTGGAAAGAAAAAAACTGTATTCATGCGTAACAAGAACGACGTAGTTCGGTGAGGCGAGTCGTGATACGCGAGATTCTGGAGGCACGTCTACGAGGAGGTGGGGCATTGCTACTCACACACTTTTTTCAGAAACGAGAGAATTTGTGAACACTTGGAAGAGGGAAGGGGGGGGGGGGGGGAAGATTTTTCCACGCGTGTCTGCTCTTTTGGCTCTCCTCTTTTAACCACTTGGGCTTTTAATTCCCTCTCTTCCCTGCCCCCTTTGCTTCCTCGTCCCACATCCTCTCGTGTGTATTATCCCCTTACCTTTTCTACTTGGCCAGTCCGTTACCTAGACAGGTTACTACTTTCAATATGCTCAGCTGGTTCTTGTGGCCCACACGGATCGCAGAATCGACAAACGCAACGGAAAATTTTTATTTCATACCCCCATTAATAACCAAGTACAAGGAAAGTTCTCGACTTCTCTCGCTGCGATCATTGAAATTACGTAGTTACAGTTGAACTTATTGGACCGAAAAATAATCATTTTCCAATTCCACGTGATTGAGATTAAACTTTGAGCTTTACTCGTTGGTATGAGAGGCTAAGAACCACCTGAAATTATGGGACTTGAATTATCTTTATAATTGACCACTTTTGTTGAGCGACGATGAACTCATTGTCAAGGATTTATCATGAGTGTTGTTTTGCAAAGATCGTAGCCTCCACCGATCACCTATTTCACTTGTTGTTTTTCATTTTCCATTTTGTTTTCTGAGTTAATGCTGTTTTCACGCATCGTCGAGCAAATGTCTCAATGCAGAAATCGAACGTTCGAGTTCGAAATGTAAACCGAAGGACGGTTATTATAAAGTGGCGAATTAATTAAGAGATCGTGCGATTGAATTTTCTCAAGATGTTAAACATTGTTTGTTCGCTTACAGCATAGCAGTTTCTTACGTTCTAATATTGCTCTGTAGTTTCTGAAACAACGTAAACAACATCGAAGCACTAATTACGACGAGCGAAATGCAAAATGCAAATTTGTTTACTCAACTCGATCTTCATGATTGAAAACCTCGTAAATTTTGAACGTCGTGCTTGGGAAAATTGCTTACATTTTCACAGTTAGCAGCTGAAATATTTTTCAGTCAATAAGACTTGCTGCTGCTGGTCGATTCCTTCTCCAAAGCGTGCGGAACTTTCTCTGGAGATTTCATCTAGACCTGATAGCTTTTGAGACATATTTCAGTTGATACTATTGATTTCCTCACTTTGGATGGTAACGAAAAATCGAAAATTAAGATCCGACATCTCAAATGTAATGCTTCAATATCGGTGGAAAAATAATTCGTGAATATGAATCATAATGAACTGATAATGAATGGAGAGAGAATCATTTCAACCTGACTGTAGGTAGAGCCCCACTTTCGAATGAAAATCAATAGTTTCATCAGCCGAATGGATTCCAGTAAGAAAATAGGAAAAATCAAAAAATCATGTTATTTTTTTTGATATTTTAGAGTGCTAAAAATACTTGAATATTTTATAGGAAATGGTGCGCGACGGTGGTCGGAAGACTAAAGAAAAGTGTTACGCTAAATGAGCAATAAACACGATACAATGGTATATAATTTTATTGGCTATGTAGCAAAATATCTATGTATTTAAATATTTGGTGTCACACGATTACCAGGCTAAAAGTCGTTTGGATTAATATACAATATGTAAATGTGCCATATTGGATATGGGCAGTGTCCGTGGTAGTTCGATGATAGAAACTTAACTTGGTACAAATTTATGATATAAATATATATTATTTTTACATGCTAAGTAGTAACGGCTAGGCACTTGGGTTTTTGCGTATAAGGTGTTGAAACGAAGATTAAAAAAGGAAAGACTTAGAGCGGGAGACGAATAATGTGGCGGAATTTGACAAGAAAATACTATGAGGAGAGAAAATGAGTTAATGAGAAAAAGACGAAATTTTTTGGCAGCCGGATAAAAAGTGGGCATTTCGTTTGATTCATTAACTTGGAAGTAAAGAAAACCTTGAATGATTTTTTCGTAATTATCGAGCGTAAGAATTCGGTTGTAAAAGCTGTTGCACGGAATACGCGTTAACAAAATTATCGATTTTCCCGTTCATGTTATTTTTTCTTATACATTTATCGACTTTTCGTTAACCTATCGAGTACTTTTCTTCACACATTCACCTCGTTGACGTACGGATTTTCATGTTTTTAGCAGATTTTTTAATTATCAAATATTTTCATATATATATATGCATAGAAAATTGTTTACAAATTTACGTGTTCTTTATACAAACTTGACAACGACTAATTCGAGACCTCAGGGCACCAGCTTTGAGAGTCGTTTTTTCAGGCCTCTGGAACTGCTGTCTGTCCTCTATCGTTGCCATCCAGAAGCTGAATTCGTTTGCATAATAATGGCAGTGTCCTTTGGCGCCGTTGCATTCAATGAACGGCGTAGCACGGAAATCTTCGAGACATGAGCCCGTGCTCGATAACGATTGGCCACCACCCTGAGAGCCGGCTCCGGTGTGCTAAACAAAAATAAAACATTTATTGCTCGATGATGTCATTAAAAAAATTTGGAATCCAGTTTTTCGATCATTTTTTCGAAGCTTGAAAGTTTTCGACGTACCATGACAAAACTGTATCCTATCCATAGTCCTGACCATCCGTTGGGACAGTCCGGAATGTTAAGTGACTGACTGTGAACAGCCAATACATTCGCGGGAACTTCACAAACGACGCACCTGAGAAAATGAAAAAAAATATTTTCGAAAATTCCCGTTTGTTAAGAAGCTTGCATTGTTAGCGTTTTTGGTCTTTTTATTCACCTGGAAATGTATTCTTCAATGGCTGTCTCTTCGACTGGCATCATCGGTATCGGGCTATTGGTCGACAGCCAATAGGAGCGATCGTTTCGACTGGCGTAGTGGCAGACGTTGTTCACATCGCAGAATAGGAAAGGCATCGTCGAGAATTTTCTTACGCACGAGCCGGCGTAACCTGTTATTTTTAAGTTGCTCTTGAGGATTTATAGGACGAGTTTTGACTCGAAAACAAAACAAAAAACGTTTTAAGAGCTATCCCCTCCCCTCCCTGAATCTTCCAATCAGGTGTGAGACTCCTGTGATCAGTGTAAACTCGCGTGATCACCCTCTTCAAGATGACGCTTCGGTATCAGTAAGAATATTAAAATCGCTAAGCCCGAGAGCTTTCAAGGTCTTTTTTCGCGTCCCATAGTCACAAATGATCTGCCCGATGCCTCGAAACTTTTGAATGTCAAAATTCTTTCATATTCATGCATAATCTGTGCATAATCGTAAACACCGATTCAATGGATTCTTATAGGGTACGAATTTTGAAAATAGTATACTCGCCTAGATCCTGCGAATGCGCCCTCTCGTCCCCATCGGTGTAAAGAAGACTGTATCCGTCCCAGAGTTTTATATGCCCCGGTTCACAAACTGGCACAGACTGACTTTGACTGTGTTTAACTAGAAGAATACCAGTCAAGTAGTCGGATGGTTGTTCGCAAGGTGCTCCCGCTTCTCCCTTGGGACCTGGTACACCTGGTGGACCTTGGAGTCCTGGTAATCCCGGTGGACCATCGAGACCAACCAAGCCAACCGGGCCGGGAGGGCCGGGGGGTCCTATCAATCCTATGTCACCCTTGCGGCCGTTAGATCCTGGGAAGCCAGGAGCTCCCGAAACCCCTTTTTCGCCAGGTAGCCCTGGAGGTCCAGGCGGACCTGCAACGATTGTAACGCTTCGTTATGAAGAGCGTTGGTTTTCATAACTTTCGAACCAGCTACGAGCGCACGCCTTATCATAAGGTCGCTCGCTTATCGACGTTCGGTAACTGTTCAACACTCGCCTGGATAACCGCGATCGCCTTTCGGTCCCATCGGTGGCTCCACACAGTCGTCTCCCCTTTCTCCCTTCGGACCAACGTAACCCACAGCTCCCATAAGCCCAACTCCACCCGGATACCCTCTATCTCCTTTCTCGCCAGGAACGCCGGGGAAACCAGGTTGGCCGTCGAAACCACGGTCACCTTTCTCACCAGGGATTCCATCCAACCCGGACGGTCCTGTTCAAGGAATTCAACAAACGAGTGTCGTCACGTTGCAAAATAGTAAATCTGTGATTTTTCAAACGTGTTTCTTGTAAGTCAGGGCTTCATGTGGTTTTCATAGGAAATATCGTAACTTAATAATAATCAAGGTGTGCAGAAAAAATATAATTGAGGTAACTCGTACTGCATGCTAGTCAAATGAGTGCCAAATTTTCAAAGCGCTTTTAAACCAAGTTTAACGTATCGATTAAACTCATTGTTAGTGGATTTGTATTACAGCATACCTTATCAACATGTAAAAATATTAAAAACTATACTTTTGCAAAACCATCAACTGATAAATGCACATTTCCACGATGACACATCTTCACTGGTATTTTACTGACTGATTTCATTGCAACAAGTCTCATTTTGTTCGTTAACTGATCTTCTACGAATCCACCACGCAGTT
This sequence comes from Venturia canescens, assembly GCF_019457755.1. Lineage (NCBI taxonomy): Eukaryota > Metazoa > Arthropoda > Insecta > Hymenoptera > Ichneumonidae > Venturia > Venturia canescens. The sequence goes on from NC_057425.1 coordinate 10,522,671, forward strand.
TTTTTTAACTTCATCCTTTCATTGTTGCAGCTTCATTGAGCGAACAAAACTTTGTCATTAATAAATGGAGGAATGGATTTAAAGAAAAATTCACTAGGTGAATTCGTAGAGGATCAGTTGAGGTACAAAATGAGACTTGGTGCAATAAAAATGGTCAAAAAATACAGATAATTCTTTGAAAAATACCTGTGAAAATGTGTCATCGTGGAAATTTGCATTCATCAGTCGATGGTTTTGCAAAACTATCATTTCTAATATTTCTTCACGTTAATAAAACATGCTTTAATGCATATCTATTAACAGTAAATTTAATCGCTACGTCAAACTTGGCCTAAAAGCGTTTTGAAAATTTAATACTCATTTGACTAGCATGCGGTACAAGAGGTACCTTAACAAAAATTGTATCTGACTTTTAGAGTCGATGAATCAATGAGGTATTGACGTACCAGTCAGACCACGATCTCCCTTCTGCCCTGGAGCACCAAACAAACCGGGGGCACCACGATCTCCTTTGGGACCTCTGGGTCCTGTTTCACCAGGTTGACCTTCGAATCCTGGTGTACCGTCACGACCCGGTGGACCTTCGATACCGATTGGTCCAGGTTCACCCTTCTCTCCTTGCGGTCCGGTAGGTCCCCATGGACCAGCATCTCCCTTTGGTCCTGGCAACCCTGGTAATCCAGTTTCACCCTTTTCACCAGCTAATCCAGGTAACCCATCACGACCATGTTTTCCTAATAATCCTGGAAGACCTTTCTCGCCCTTAACCGTAAGTCCTGGAACGCCTTGCAAGCCCGGAAGTCCCTGCTCTCCTGTGTGATTGTAAATTTATGCAATTAGTGGCCGCACCGAATGAATTTATGAAATAATAACACAGAGCAGTTTTCATTATGCAATTGACTGGTACGCCTGTATGCCTGTACCATAACTGGTACGACCGTGGAGAAGTACTCTTCAAAGAAGGTGAGATCATTGTTAAAAATTCTAGTTTTAAATGATGAAATAAACGCAGATATAACAAATTCATAAAGTGGAAATAAATGAACTTTTCTTGTCAATTTTCTTGCCAATTTCGACGAATAATTTGGCTCACCGTCTTGGAAACTGTTCGGAAAGATACTTTTATACATTCCATATGTAAAATATCATACTAACTCAGCAATACGGTCGACGATTGATATTTTTTTCTATCCAAAATACAGTTGATTTTACGCGAATTTAAGAACTTGAAGCATCGCTAAAAACTCCCACATACCCATTTTATGAAAAACATAGTTAACATTTTTAGGTCTACCGTCTCTAATATTTAAATTCCGATTTCATATACGAGTTCAGCGAGTCCACCAATGACCGGTCACCATTTCAAATCAAGAATTCTGAGTTCAGATTCTGATTTGGTCTCCTAAAAATCCTTCATTATTCTAAATTTATCCGAGCCTATTGAATTATTTGATGTATCTTTTCAATAAGACTCCTATTCATATGTCGATATATTTGTCACTACTAGTTCTGGCATGGAAATTTTTACCGGAAGCACTTTGGTTATACCACTTTTAGAATTTTTTTCCTTGAGCATCGACCAAACGATAGAATTTCGAAGGATTATTCAGTTGAAAGTTTTGCTTCTACTTGTTTTAATAGCAGTCAACTAATTAAACATGCATTCGTATAATTCTGGAATCCATACCTTTAGGGCCAGGACGTCCCGACGGTCCCGGATTTCCAGCTGGGCCAGGGAATCCCCTTTCACCTTTCTGTCCATCGAAACCAGGGGGACCTGGGAAGCCAATGTCACCCTTCGTTCCCTCAACTCCATCCAAACCTGGAATACCCGGTTCGCCCTTTTCACCTTTCACATTAACCGTCGGACCTGGCGGGCCTCGGTCTCCTTTATCTCCAGGAGGTCCAGTAGCACCCGGAATACCTTCTCCACCTGTTCAAAAAACGATCACTGAATAATATTTTCTGCAAGGTCATTTTCCATGTGCAATGATCAGGCAACGAAATAATGGTCCCGTGCAATCAGATTTTTTGCTCAGCTCGTTCCTCCGTAAAAATAGTTGGAAAAATAAGTATTTAGTATTTCTTGTTTTATACAAATAGACGGTGCAGCAAATACCTTGCGGTCCACGATCTCCTTTGACACCTTCCAACCCAGGTTGTCCAGGGGGTCCATTATCACCGTCGAGACCGGGGAAACCAGAAGGACCTCGAGGTCCAATATCTCCAGGTAGACCAGGGAGGCCATCCAAACCCGGTTTTCCAGGTTCTCCGAGTGGTCCAGGCAGCCCCTAAAAAAATATTGTTCATCAACCGGTGTCCCGTCTTTACCGACGTCAAGCGTACACTGAAGAGTAAATGCTGTTAGTACCATGTTGCCTTTCAGTCCAGGGAATCCTCGAACTCCCTCGTCACCTTTTTCACCCGGAAAACCAGGTAAACCGTCGATACCTGGAGTTCCAGGTTCTCCTTTCACTCCAGGTTGTCCATCTCGAGCATAGCCCGGTCTGCCGATTTCTCCTTTTTCACCATCCAGGCCATCGCGACCAGGTGGACCTTGAGGTCCTCGAATGCCTGGCATTCCAGGTTCACCTTTCTGTCCTTTTTCCGAAACTTCACCAGGCTCTCCTTTTCTTCCCTTAATTTTTCATAATTGCAAAATAAATGTTCATTTGATCGGACAATAAAATGGGTTAACATAAGATGATATTGGTTAAAAAAATAGTACCGGTAATCCGTCTGGTCCGCGGTCTCCCTTGGGTCCGTCGAGACCCTGCAGGCCTGGCAAGCCAGGTTCGCCGATGAAACCTCGATCTCCTTTAGGGCCGGGCGCTCCCGGTCGTCCTGGCTTGCCATCCATTCCTGGCATTCCAAGGAAACCGATGTCACCTTTGTCACCCCGTTCACCCTTGAATCCAGGTGCTCCTGGGACGCCAGGTCGGCCAGGAACGCCGGGAGCACCACGTCGTCCAGGATATCCTTTGGGGCCATCTATTCCCGTTTCTCCGCGTTCACCTTTAACCCCGGGAAAACCTGGCACCCCCATTCTACCTGGTTCACCAGGTAAACCGGGTTCTCCTTTGGTTCCATCGAATCCAGCTGTACCGGGGATTCCCGGAGGTCCCTGTGGTCCGATTGGTCCAGTATCTCCTTTGTCCCCAGGTGCGCCTGGCAAACCACTGATTCCTGGCTGACCGATATCACCTTTGTCACCGGGGAATCCAGGCAATCCATCTTCTCCGGGTGCACCGTCTTTTCCGGGTGGTCCCGGAAGTCCTTGCTCGCCTTTTTCGCCCGGTGGCCCTGTCAAACCTTGAAGTCCCTTCATCGAAATACCAGCTTCACCTTTATCACCCTTTACTCCCGGATAACCAGCAGGTCCGCGAAGTCCATCAGGACCTTGTTCTCCTGGGAATCCCATTGGCCCCGTATTTCCTTTTTCCCCACGAGGTCCTGGTAATCCTCTTGCGCCAACCGGACCCGGAGCACCTATCGCGCCGGGCGGACCAGGGGGTCCCTAATGGAAAATTATACAATTTCATTTGTCCGATATTCTCTTGTCTATACAGTTATTTTCGTTTGAATTTCCCATTCCTTTGTTTATATATCATTTAAAGAAATAAATAGAAATTGCCGTACGGAAATTCCTTGCAATCCCATATCCCCAGGTAGCCCATCGTATCCAGGAGGCCCGGGTTCACCCTTTTCTCCGGGTGAGCCTCGATCGCCCTTGTACTCTGCTGCTGTCAAGTTCAACGGCGGGCAATGACCTAAATGAAAAATATGCGAGAACAGTTTTAAATTGAGTAAATGCCAAGATCCATTTTTTCTTACTATTTGTTATGTGCAAAGTGTCATCATAGTGAGAAAATAAGACTGAGAGCGCTCGGGGTGACCATCCCTTGCAATGTGTAAGTAACTAGTTTGATGCCGTACTGTGAGTGTGAAGACATTGACGTTGAAAAGATTTTTCCTTATTGAATGTTCAACGCCCAATTTATCTAATTTTCTTCTGAAAACTTTGTTTACAACGAATACGTGGTATCATTTGAGAAAACTTTACCTGGTTCTCCTTTTTCTCCATAATATCCGGGATCACCTTTGACACCAGGTTTTCCTGGTGCACCAAAAGGACCCGGTTCTCCTTTGATACTCAAACCGGCTTCTCCTTTGCGTCCGGGGGTACCCGGCCTTCCGGGTTGTCCATCGAGACCGGGGAATCCTCGATCACCCTGAAAACATAAGCTGGGATTTTACACAGATTCACAGTTTCATTGAAAATAAAATACTAATAATCTGTTGTTGGAATTTTCCATCGAGAAATATTTTTATTTTTCATACCGGGCTTCCTTTAAGACCGGGAAAACCTTCATAACCTGCACGACCTTTATCGCCCGGGGGACCCAGTGGACCTGGTGGACCTGGCCGTCCCGGCTCACCTCTAATGCCCTTGTCACCCTTTTCTCGTTGCAACATACTGCTCGAAATGATCGCGTCCTGACCACGTTCACCCTGAGGACCGGGGCTACCGGGTGTTCCATCTTTGCCCTATGATAGATGAGATGATAGTAATGAATCGATGATGACGTACTGCTAATGCAGGATCAAAACGGAAGAAACAAGTGCCCAGTACACCCACCGAAAATCCTGGATCTCCTTGAAGACCCGGAAGTCCATCCGCACCGGTTTCCCCGGGATAACCTCGTTCTCCAGGCGGTCCGCGTGGGCCTTGAAGCCCAGGAGAACCATCCAAACCTCGATCACCTTTAGCCCCACGGACACCTGGCAAACAATCCTGACAACGTCCGCCGATTTCACCTTTTTCACCGACCTCACCAGGTGCCCCAGGAATGCCATCTCTACCAGCCGGACCGACTTCTCCTGGTAATCCTGGTTGTCCCGGGGATCCGGGGATTCCGCCGAGAGAATCGCCGGGTCTTCCCCGAGATCCTGCATACCCTCTTTCTCCTTTTTGGCCCTTATCACCATCTCGACCTGGTAATCCATCCATTCCTTTTGGTCCCTGAACATTCATGAAACAATGTGACGTTAGACTCCTTGAAAAAAATAGTAATGTTTGTTGACGAAATTATTAAAATCTTACCATTATCGAAAATCCTTTATCTCCCTGAGGACCTCGGGGCCCTGCAGGACCTGGAGGTCCATCAAAACCACGGGGACCAGCTTCACCTGGGAATCCTGTAAGACCGGGCTCTCCTTTGGTTCCTTTTTCTCCTGGCAATCCTTCGGCACCTGGTATTCCAGGTAGACCTGGACCTCCCTGCAATCCAATTGGTCCTCTTGGGCCGGGATCACCTGGATAGCCATCCGTACCTCGTGGTCCGACTGGTCCAGGATAACCTCTGGGTCCTTCCGGTCCTGGTGGCCCCGGTCTTCCTTTGCCACCCTGATAATTGTTTTTCAATTCCATCAGTATAATTTTGCTCACGGTCTCGTCACTTGTACCGTTGAAAATGAAACCATAAAAAAGTAATGAACTTACGCCCGGTGGCCCGGGAGGTCCTCGAAGTCCACTCACTCCCGCAGGTCCGTCTCGACCAGGTTCTCCTTTACGACCGGGTCGCCCAGGTAAACCGTCCAAGCCATCCATTCCACGATCACCTTTACGACCGACTGGACCAGGGGGCCCAGAGAACCCGTCACGTCCCTGAGAAAAAATAATTATATCAGGATACGAGATCCTAAATTTCTTATGAGAAATACTAAACCATCCGCTTACACGTATACCAGGGGCACCAGGAAGTCCTTTTTCACCTCTGCCTCCAGCGCTACCGGGAATTCCAGCATCGCCAGGAAATCCCATTTCTCCTTTTATTCCTTCAGGACCCATCTCACCCTAATATAGGAACAGTAATTACAAGTGTCAGAACGATAAAAAATTTCGAATTTAGCAGGTGAGTACATGTTTGAAGAACCAAAAAAGGCTCCATACTTTATCTCCTTTTTGTCCCGGTGCACCCGGTGGCCCGGTGTCCGTTACAGTGCCTTCGAACGGCTCCTGGACGCTTACTCCAGGAGGTCCGGGTTCACCCTTCACTCCTTTATCTCCTTTCAAACCTTCAAATCCAAGACCCATGTTACCTTTGATGCCTTTAAGCCCTGGTGCACCCGGCGCACCCTGTAATCAAAATATTTTTATGTGAGACCAATTTCCATATATTTTTATGAAAAACAGAATACCAAATTCGTGAGTTCACTCAGCAAATTCATTTACCGGATATCCTCGTTCACCCTTCGGCCCCGGACGACCGAATTCTCCTTGCAATCCAGGTGAACCCGGCGGTCCTCTAACCCCGTCTATACCGGGCTCTCCTTTCTGTCCAACATTAAAGTTACCAGCGAACGCAGGCTGGCCTTTATCACCTTTGCCGCCTGCAACTCCTGGAAAACCTCGAGGACCCGGTTCACCAGGTATACCATGACGACCCGGAGCTCCCTGAATCACCGAACCCAACATTTATCATCATTGAAATTGATTGTCCCAAGTCAGACAGTAGAACAGATTAATGTTCAGCACTTACGTCTGTACCGTTGCAACCGTCTCGCCCGGGCAATCCTGCGAGTCCCGGAGGACCTTGGACTCCCGGTACACCGTTGATACCGGGAAATCCTGGCATTCCCATTTTACCCTACAAAACGAAGAAAACGGATGTTTCTAGGTTTCCAAAGTTATAACTGTAACAAGATCTCTCTGCTAGGACGTACCCTGTCACCTTTCGAACCTCGGGGCCCCTGTGGACCAGGATCACCTTTTTCACCTTTTGGACCTAAGAGACCTTCAGTTCCTGGAAAACCTCGCTGGCCTTTGGGACCTTCGGGTCCAAGAATACCAGGTGGTCCCTGCAAGAACGATTCTCATCGTGAAAAATCCTTCCAACTGTATATTTTTAGGTATCCCATGACGTGCATACCCGAGATCCTTTTTCTGCGAAACACTTCGGCACGCAGCAACCACCACCGGTGCAATTTCTCGGTGGTCCACCGCCCGGTACTGGTACCGCTGAATAACTGCTTGGATAGTTTTCCGATCCACGATCGTAGCTTCCTCGATTTTCTTCGTAGCCTGGATACGATGATCCTAGTCGTTGAGGATTATAACCTCCTTGTCCTCCGCTGCTCGAGTATCCACCACGACCTCTATCGGCATAACCATCACGATTTCCGTCGGAATATCCACCGCCGGCACTCCCTGAATTTTCCGAATTCCCATAACCTCCGTAAGATCCACGGGTTCTTCCATAGCTGTCGTCACTGCTGTTCCATCCGGCTCGTTGATTACCCGCGTACGGATAACTCGATCCCCGGCTACTGCTGTACCGCGGATCTTCATCCTCGCGTCGTTCGTCGTAACTTCCGCTACCAGAGGAAGCAGGAACGCGTCCGAAGTATCTTCGGTAAGGATGTAACGAACTCCGCGAGTTCGGACCACTTTCCTCGGCTCGGTTCTCCTCGTCAGACGTCTCCTCTCGCCTTAACTCATCCTCTGCAAAAAAAACCATCAATTTTGATCCCATTTACCTTTTAATGGTCGTTACAAAGCGAGGGTTAACAAAGCTTGTCGTCAAACCAAAAAAGTAGGTCGATTTTTCATTTTTCTCCGGGCATCGATGACGAGTATAATTAAGGGGGTGAGATTAATTCAATTACCGTAATCAAAGGTTCCTCGATCATAGTTCGGATTGTATCGGTCGTCATCTGGTAGCGTTATATCTCCACGTTTGCCCGTTGAATCACCAAAATCTGCCGTATGGTTGTATTCCTGATGAAAAGAAAAAACGATTTACTCAAGTTGTGATAAAAAATTTTTTCTATCTCTTTGCACGCACGCATGTAATTCCAGGGCGCCATTTCAGCGATCGTCACTTCAGAAGTCTAACCATATCTAATCACAAATCCATTTATTATTGTGAGTCCTCGTCAATGTTATTTTATTCTACTATTGATAAAATTGAATTTTCTGCTAAAGTCTCTGGACTTTCTGTCAAGCCAACCATTTACCAGTAATCAATGTAAAACTCAAATTTCTATGAAAATACGTATCTCGAGCAACGGTAGCGTCAATTCTTCTACTGAAAAATGTTGCATGAAATCCAAAATCCAATTCGCAAATGAAAATGTCAGTTTGTTTTTAAATTTTCATTCCATTCAAGTAGCTACTCGTTTCTTCCTCTCACCCTCTGACTTTTGACACTTTGCATTCTGCCGATTCCGTTGAATCAAATAGTCAAAACGTCATTTACAGTTCTTTCGGTGACAAGGAGCAATTTTTTTTTAATAACTTGATTATTTTATCAAACGATATTAACTGACATAAAAATGCGTGTTTCAAAACTAATCGAAATACTAATTAGCGTGATTTGATTATAGAATCCAAGCGGATGAGTGAATCACGTTTTTTTTCAAATTCATGATATTTTATCCCTCGGGTTTTCGTCATTAACGTACTTTTTACAGCTGCATTTGCTAATATTGAATGCGTGACAGGATGTGTACAGACGATAGGAAAATTTTTATCGGCCGAGCCAATAATCTGGGAAGCACTTTTCAACGTGATAATGTTTTACATAATTTCACCGCAAACTTCATTTCCTTCATCTCGTTATTAGTATTACCTATTAAATAAGAGTTTCCCCATCATTAAGATGTAACGATTATAAATATTAATTCTGGATTGTATAGAACGTTATTCTGCAGCACGAGACTGAAGATAATAAGCGCAATGGAAGAGGGAAAGAGAGAGAGAAAAGGAGATGAATAAACCAGAGGAAGGTCGAGACCTTGCGTAACGCAATGTATTACGCATGACGTAAGGGGTTGAGACGCGAACATTCAGAACAGTTTAATCATCACGCGTTTTTTTTAAATTAAAAGTTCTCTATTATTATTCAACTTTTATACGAGCATGTTGAGATCCATACATTCGCATTACAACAATCAAACACCTACGACGTTTCTCGTCTATTAATAGAAAAAAAAAAATTATATTATCAATCGTTACTTTTAAAATCGACGCCAAAAATATGTTTTCGAATTGAGACATCTATATCTTCGTGAAAAATGACAAGACAATCGGCAATAATCGTTGCAACCCAATTCCATTTAAAGCTCTGATACGAGTTATCATTTCGCGACGGTTAAGAAAATATTTCATTTATCATCAGTCCTCAACGATTTACATATTCTATTCATACTCTTATGAACTCATCTATAAATATGTGGATTAACAGATTGTTGTGCAATTCTTGCGTCTTCATTGATGCTCCATACGCCTGCTCTGTACTTCTCTTGATATTTTTATTAGCATCATTACTATTACTATTCATTACTGTTGTTTTTAGTATTGCTAGTATCATTGTGAGATTTTATTAATGGAACTGTCTTATCATAATTTTGACGAATTTTCGAGTAAATCTTCCTTAATTTCTCACAATGCATTTGTATTCATGTTTACGAGTACGAGGGCGTCGTGAACTTCGTGCTCTCGTACTTATATTTGTACTCGTACGACAACTTCGCACGCGATGTAATTCGTCATCATTTGCACTTACTACAAGGCCGACGGTTTTGCATTTTTCTAGTAAATTTCGGAAGCATATCCAAACTGAGAAAAAAGTCATTGGAACAACGAAATGTGGAGTTAAGGGGTGCCAATGAAGTCGATCGTCACAAGGTTAAACATGATTAAACGAATAAAATAATTTCAGATCAAACTGCAGATTTTTTTTCCCCATTTTCTCACATTTTCTTCCAATAACTTCCAATAACATTAATTGCTGTTGACTCAACCGTTTTTATTTCTCAGTACAGAGATTTTTCAATCTCTAGACAAGTACATGGACTGCTCTGTTATTTTCCAGCTCAAGACCTACCGATTTTATACTTTTGTTTTTTTAATTAAGCAAACCGTAATGGTGGTGGTTGTTAACTTTTTTTGAGGTTTTAGCAAACCGTAGATCTCAAGACAGAATTATCGTTAGAACAAAAAATAGGACGGATCGTTTCCACACAGATTTGTTTTTCTTTCGCGACGTTTGTTCGATACTGATTTTCGTTTTGTCTATTTATAGCCGAATCCAAGGGAATGGTACCTTTTTTACGATGGTCCCCTATTCCATCTCTGCTGGAGATCGGCAATATAAAAAGTATTTTTGTCCATGAGTAAGCGAAGCAAAGTTCGCGACACGAATTTTGCTCGTTTCGGCTCTCACACACACACACACGAGAGGGGGGGGGGGGGATACGTGCATGTGTACTTAGCCGCGAAATTTAAACGTAACACCAACATCAACGGTGCCCCAGTGCACAATATGCGGTAGACGTTGCAATATAAGTGGGCGGACTGGTCGACGTACAGCGAGAAAACGACCTCCAGTCTTTACGAATCGTCCCACATGAATTCAGTACTTTTAAACTGCACCGACGGTCCGGTAAATAGCGACACACTTTTTTTACTTGTTCCTGTCATTTTTTCCAGACTGATAGAGAAATCAATGGAAAGCAGCGTGCAGCCCGAATGCTTTCCCAGAAATGCTAATACCATTCGGCTGGCGAAACAAGTTTTTTGCAACGACCAAATCCACGTGATGAAGTATGCAGATAAGTTTGAGTTATTCGAGGCGGTGGGGAGAAGGACACAATGAAACGCACCCTCCCACTTTTGCAGAAAGAATTACAAAATTTTAAATCACTTGGAAATTCGAGTACGATCATCGAACTCGGAACGAAGGTTCGTTCTTTATTAGCTGATTGCTGCAACGATTATTTCTTTCGATAAGAACTAGTTTTCGTTTTCCACAATTTAAACACCGAAATATGGAACACCATTTTATAAGTTTTCAAAAAATGCGGCGTTTTGTGATCACGTCTTTGTCAACGTTCCCCAGAATTTACTGAAAGTTTGCACACATATTTGAAATAAAATTTCAGATTTAATCTCTGGAGGACGAGTCTCGTCGAAATATCGACCGTTTGCTCGGGCACTCCACTTGAAAAATAATTCATCGACATTATGCACAAATTTCGTGTAAAAAAAGATCGATTTCAACGCGAAAACTCCGTCCTTGAAATCCGAAAATGATTATTTTGTTGTAGACTGCTGAAAAACTCGAAATAATTAAATTCCTACGATTACGTCGATCGACAAATAAAAATTTTAAAACGTACGACTTCATGATCGTTACCATCATCTCTTTTGTCACGAAACGTCGTCTGCAAATAATACAATTTTCTGTCCTATTTCTTCTAATAAATTAATTACGACAGTTACTATCGGTGATTAGTCAATAAATATAATGCCAAGAACGATTGAGTTACTGAAGTGAGCTATGAAAAATTGCCTATGAACACAGATGACACCCTCATTAGAAAAGATCATCGAAACTAATCTGTCGACCGCGAAAGAAAAGTTTCTCAAAACGTATGTCGATATTATTCGTATCCGAGTCGACATGCTCAAAAATCACAGAGTTGTATGCTCAATCGTTTAGTATGCAGAGGACCTGCATGGGACTTTTTTTCGTATGAATGCGTTTTTGTTTTTTTTTTTTTTCCCCCAGTTCAAGCGATTGGCTGAGCAGTACTTAAGGCCCAAAGGGTCAAGAAATCAAGGAACTTGTTTCGCCCCAGAGCGAAAGCATAATATATATGTTTGAAGTACAAGAGGAGAAGAGAAGAAAAGCATAAGACAGAGAGCACGAATCCCATCGTGTCTGGCAGCCACATGGGCGCAGAGGCGGCCATGCGCTCCTGCACAACGAAAAATTCTCATCTCGAATTTACTAAGGAGAGAATTTCTCGTCGCTCTTTATTCACTAATCAGCGTTTTTTTTTATAGGGACGAGGTAAATGCGGGAAAAAGAATAATTTTGTTTACAGCACGTATTCGACGAGGACGAAAGCGGATAATCGGGGGTTCTTTTGTTACTGCGGAGTGCTCTAATCCAAAATCCTCCGCTCCCACGAGTTGATTCTTTTTCGAGTAAATCGGGAGCTTTCTTAAGGTTCTGACTTTTGACTAATTTTTTTCCATCTCCACTGCCCCCTCCCAGCCTCTGCAAAAACTTGTGAGTTACGTCAAAAGCGTGTGTTCGCGCGTGTGTATGTGCGATGGAAATGCGAGCACGCGACTATTCTTTGCTCCGTGGCTCCCCTCCACTCTAGCCAACTTGCCGCAACCTCCCCCCACCCTTTGCTCTGGAAGAACGTGATTCTTGCTCAGATTCCGCTGGACGCTGCACCAGATAGATCGTTGATGCGCTCTCATGCTCGCGCTCGCGTACATATTCGTTTTTTCACATGCAATGATAAATAACGTTTATAACGACTTTGTCAATCGTGTGCAAAATTCTTTGAATGTTTATACACGGAGGTAAATGCATGTGGGAACGTGCTCGATGAAGCGATATAAATGACAAATAAAAATTCACAAAAAGTTGGCGAAAAAAACGAGCTTCGACTTACCCCCGCTACAACGACGATCAGGCAGACCACGGATGCGGCGAATCTGTGAAGAAAGTACCATTTCTATAGGGTTTTCAAACAAACGTCAACTCCCGTGATTGAACGACGATCGTTGTCTCTTGCAATAAATTTGTACAAGATTTATTATAGAAACAATTCCCGATTAGAATGAATTTCAAAAGTGACTCCGATTCGCCCTACGGAATTCCCGCGGTCCCTTTATCCCAGGAAGAGAAGCCAACGGATGAGAAGGAGAGATGAGAGAAGATGAAAAAATAAAATCTCGCATCGATCGAAGGGCAGAAGCATTCGATATAAAAATGCACAGAAACGGGCTTTTTGCAGCGTCCTTTCGGGAGACCGTTCCAAGAAGACATTTCTGGCTCGGATCTCGAGAGGCGATTCTCTTGTCTATGCGAAACCGTAAGATCATCAAGCTCGAGGAATATAATACGTGCGTAAATGCTTTTTCGTCCTTGAGGAGGAGAATCTCCGTTATTTCTCAATCCGAGAGTCTTTCGGAGCTAACGAACTCAATTATATCGGGCCTTTGATGAAAATGAATTTCGGGTATAGTTAAAAAAAATTTAGTCAAAATTGTTAAGGTGCGATAACTTGAAGGAAAAGAAAAAAATTTTTTAAATCTTTTCCTCTGCAACGAATAGTGTGGAGAGCGTTAACAAATGAGACTTACCGGAGCGCCGACCGGGTCATCTCGCCGATGCACCCTTTTCCACCCCTGTACGTAGTGAGAGAAGCCGCTATCTAAGGGCTGCTCTCTCACTCGAGGCAGAGCCCGGCAGACCCTATTTTGTCGAACTTTCCGCAGCTGTGAAAACCTCCGTTTTTTCGTCTCCGGGCGTAGGTTCCTCGGGAAACTTGAACGGCCCTCGGCTAAATAACGGTATAATAAGTTCGTAACGCGATACCACGAAAACTGGCGGTTCAACGCGAAGAGAGAAGAACACGGAAAATATCGCGCGGCCGGCACCGTGGAGAGTCGTATGTGAACCGTCCCATCCAGGGAGGGCTCTGAATGAACCTCGGAGGGATAGTAGGTGGAGGCGGTCAACGAAGGGAGAGAGAGAGAGAGAGGAAGAGAAAGACGGATTTAACGGACAGGGAGAACGAGAGAGAAAGAGAGGAAAAAGGGCGAGAGAGAGAGAGAGAAAAGAGAGAAGCCACGCCAGCTAGAATTCCTCCGCCGAAAGGATCGCCCGACGACGAGATGGTCTCGTCGACGTTTCTCTGTGGTTCTCTCGCTCGAAGCTGCCTCTGTTGGTTCCTCTTCCTCTTTCCTCCACCAGCATCACCACCACCAATGCCGTCCTCAAACCACCACTACCACGACCGGCATCACCACCACCACCGGCACCACCACCACCAACGTCACGACCAAAACTCCTCTGGATGGGACCACCAGTACTACGACCTCCACCAGTTTGGTCTCCAGCTTCTGATTCTTCCGGTTTCTCCTTCCCTCGTTTTGTCCTTTTTACCCCAATTCACGAGATCGTAAGCACACTTCTTCTTCTTCTTCTTCTTCTTCTTCTTCTTCTTCTTCTTGTTATTCTTGCACTGTTTTTTCCGTCGGGAATCCACCGCAGTTAAAGGAATAGTCCTCCTCCTCCTCCTCGTTTCGGAATAAGCGAGAACTCGTCCTCCGCGGTGCAAACGAGTACTGGCGCTCTTTTAGCCTCGAACGGTGCGGCGCAAGAACGTTTCGAGTGTTGCCAGTGAAAGACGAGGAGGAGAAAAAGGGAGGAGGAGCCAGAAGGTTGTGGAGAGAATAAGAAGAAGTAGAAGAAGCAGAAGAAGAGGAAGAAGAGGAGCGCCGTGCGGTGCGTAAGGCCGGGAACACGGCTCGGGATCAGTGGGCCATACTCCGTTCACTGGAGAGCGTGGCGCGCCGTGTCACAGCCGCTGCGCCTCCGCACACGCACGCCGCGTGGTCCATTACTCCGCGGGCGCGCGTAAGCTTTATCGTTACCGCACCCGCCGCGTCAAGTTCCTCCCGCGAGCGTTCAACGGCTTCCCCCTTTAAGATTACGCGGCTTCCCCGCAACCGTTGCGCGTGTCCTCTTCAAAACATCGTCGTCTCTCGCGTCCACGGGACTCGTAATCTCTCGCTGAAAGCTCCGCGAATCGCTCAGCGAGACTACTGCCTAGCGAGGGACGCCGCTCATGGTGAGAGAGAGAGAGAGAGGGGGGGGGAGGGAGGAAGAGAAATCGGCCGAGAAGTAAGCGCGCAAGGATACCTCTAACGGGCATCCGGAAGCGAGGAGAAGAGTGCGCTTTCGGGAGAGTCGCAGAGAAGGAGGAACACCACGGGGAGGAGGAGGAGAAGGAGACCGAGAGAGAAGGACAGACTGAGAAAGCGGAGAAGAGCGAAAGAGAGAGAGAGAAAGAGAGAAGGAGAGACGGACAACGCCGAGGGAGAAGTCTCGCGGAGCACGAGAGTTTTAACCGTAACCGGGAACGTTCTCCGTGATCGAGAGAAAACCCAGGCTAGGAGACAGGCCGGCCACTCGCCGTGGCTTACCAAGCGGCAAACGAAACTAAATTTCATCTCATTTTCATATTTTTCTCCTCGTAAGTTGCAACCTTTTTTTCTAACACGTAGCCCAGTTTATCGCGGTCCGAATGTTGTTTTTTTTTCGCGCTGACGAGCAACATGTCGTTCACTCGCGTCGATACGGAATACCCGTCAACCCGGTAAATCGAGGCTGACTCTCAGCCTTTCGGCTACATTTTGTCACTGCGATACTTTCGAATCGACGAATCCAAGTTTTTCCAGTGCCGGGAATACATATTTTCAGGAAAAACCAAGTGCTTTTTTCAATCCGACGGGAATTGAGAGGGAGAGAAAGACGACGAGGACCGGCCGGGTGGGAGAGAGCGGGAAAAGCATGGGGCCCAGGGGTGGTTTTCTCACCTCCTGTGGTCGGCTTCAAAATTCGAGGACTCTTTTCCTGCCGATATTTATCCTCGGGCTTTTCATTCTCCTCATCGAACTTTCTACTCTCACCGAAGCTGTGGTAAGTTTTATTTCTTTTTTATCCCTCAGATCAACGCTTCAATGCAAGACGAAATAACGATTTGGTGACACGAACGAGATCCGATTAATCGGTGCTTTTGCGATTAGTTAGATGTAACACATTTTATGTCGCGTACGTGGGTGCGAACGGTATAAAGGACAGGTAACCTTGAGTCAAGACGCACGTCATCTACTGGAGAAACCACCCACCAAATCTTCGCGTATTTTAATACTTTACTGATTTTTTAATTTTCTCGATTCATTGGCATTGTTATTGAAATAGTTATAAATTAACATACGCATTGCATATCCGAGTATAGCAGAAGGCAATTTTATGTTCACCGTTTCTGGACGCGGAGATGCGTGACGTCATTCACGGTAGAGCATGTAAAGCTGCGTGTTTTATCGTTTTCCTATTCTCATGCATGACATTCATTGATACGATTGATGGCGAATCAAATCATGGTAAAATGACTTTTTCTACGGGTTTTCTTATTGATAGTGTTATAACACAGTCACAGTAGCGTGTAAAATTTTTTAATTAACAAATTCTGTTATTTACGTTTTAAAATCCATGGATCCGAAGCGAGATTCTATCCCTGGTAGCTGACTCCCAGAAATATTTATCCGTATTTCGAAAAATCTACGTTAAAATTTCGTTTATTGTAAAAATAATAACGAAACATTTTTTTTCTAAATTGTCGTCATATGTTTTCACTAATTATTAACTGAATAATTTGACCACCATCAGATTATAGCTTTTTCGACCCCTCGATAGGTTATCGTGGGTCACTGAAGTTCCAAAGTATCTCAGAATACGTAATTTGCGATGAAAAAAATCTTACTAAATTCCTGGACATTTTTGAACGATTTTTCTGTTGAAGGCACACCATGAAAACTGCAGAAAAATTTAGACAAATATTTTAATTTCCTTCATAAATACATCGAGAAATGAGAATATAAAAGTGTCTCGGATCTTCAGCAAGCCACGATAACCAAATCAGGGCAATTGTATTTATTTTTCGTCAGCTCTAAGTATAACCTCCAGACTAATGGAGATTCTTTTTTGAATATCTCAAAACTTATGTATTTCTCGAGTAACGCATAAAAATACATGTCCAGGGTGTAAAAAATATGCAAGAATTAAAATCAAGCAATTAAGGTAGATTATGTTCGAAGGAACGTATTTTATGGGTGTGTAAATTGGATCGATTTTTACCCCCCAATTAAAGGTATAATCACTTTGAATTAATGTCAGAGTTATTAATTCGAAATTTTAAATACATTTTTTCAACTCATCCTTTGGCGAATGAAATTACAAGCCATTAATTAATCGGGGATTCATCACTGACTGAACCCAAAATTTCATTCGTCCCTGGCTGAAATACTATCGTCTTTTATGTAAAAAATCGCTTTAGAGAGAGCGAAGAGAAAACGCAACGGGAAATGGATCAATAAAAAAGTATTAATAAAAAGACTGAAGGCGATGCCAAGAATGGGCCAGAAGGAACGAGGTTATACGAGTGCTCATTACCAATTTCGTTCAATCCTTAACGTAACATATCTTTATTACAAGGAAGACAATTGTCTCGAGTTTTTTCCCAAACCTTCATTATTTACTTTATTGTTATTGTGTACTTTTTCATAAACTTCGTAAACGATTTTTTACGCATATAGTCCCTATAATCCTGTGTATTTTTCTTCATGTTTAAGCACGTTTGTCTCAATAACCAATAAGACGAACCCCTTAAAATTTGATGTGTAAATTTCAAGACTTTCTTAAAAAAATCGTTTCGTGCGTGAACTACCTTCGTAAGAATTGTGTTCGTGGAATATTTAATTCTTTTTTGTACCGAGGTAATTCCGTACAATCAATCGATTTAAGCACCCATATAAGTATACATGCTATACATTATAAAATCATTTCTTCATGTCTATACTGAATAGCCAAGTGAAAATGTGGCTTGGCAACGAATGGGTATCATTGAAATCCCCACAACGTTGGCCGGGTTGAGATGGACAACACACTGCAACGCATACACATTGAAACCCGAGCGACTTCGATGCCCGATGGGTAGGAATCGTTGCACTCGAACCTAAAAATTTTAATCGCGATTTCATTCAACCATTGGCTAACTTCAAAAAAATGTCCTAAATAGAGGAGAATCATGGTTCTACTATAGTCTTTTATTATTTTCAGAACGGATATATTATTAGATAATGGTATCAGCTGATACCGTGTTCTCACATTCACTATTAAATGTCCAAACGTCATTTCGGTTCAGAAAATGAATTTCCCTAAAAATGCAATGCTCAACTACAAAAGTTTGTCCATTACTTATCAAATAGTATTTCGGCCATGTTATCGCAACGAAACCACACACTTTGACAATGTTTTATCCTCTTGAATAAAAACATTTTTTTCGCCAATCAGTATAAATATTGCAGTGCAATTTTTCAGGATTAATTATTGAATTCTCGAAATTCCTCTCCGAAGCTTTTTCCATATTTTTCTTTCATTGAAAGCACTCACTCGGGCTATGTGCAGAATTGCCAATTTTTGAAGCGTTCAACATTTTAGATCCAAGATTCTGCACCTCCACCTTCGTTCCAAAAAAAATTCTCGAAACTTTCCTCGGACAATTTCTGATCGTTGCGGCGGTGCATTCGACGAATATTTTCAAAAACAATGGACTTGGATGGCAAGCTGAAGATCTCGGGTGTATATACGACGCGCTGCTATTTTAGTAACGCTAAACGCATCGAGCATTTTTTCTATGAATTCATAAGGTTTCGAATGACTGTGAGGTGTTGGTAGTAACTGAAACGATGAGATCATTCCACGAGTTAAATTAAATCTCTGAGAGAGATTAACCGAAAAGTTGATTATCGATTTAGCGGGGAGGAGACAACCACGTCGAAATTATAATGTTTTGATGAGCGTAGGCGAATTTTTTATCAGACTGATTACGATCGAGGAATGCGCGAGCAGAATACATGAATGAAGCGACAGTTTAAAACGAATTGCGATAAGAAAGATCCACGTTTGAAATGGGACAGGAGAAGAAAACGGGAGGAAAAGAGAGAAGACGGACGAAACGATCGGGGGCAGAAACATTGAAGTTTTTTAAAGAAGATAGGGGAAGGGGGAGTCGCCGATAACCTATTTTACGACGTGAACTCGATCCCTGTTCTTAGTAAGCGAATGAAAAAATGGAGGAACGGAATAAAAAAAATTCCGAAATTACTGAACTCCGGGAGTTTATCGCTCGCTATACTCCGTACTCGATTCGATAAGGATTGTCGCGTACATGCTTAATCTTATATGCGTGTATGTGCGTAAAGAGGTTCGCGGAATTGGACACGCATCATACAACCCGCTCGAGTTTATAAGCGTTTAGGGGATGCTGATCGAACTCGTGCTCTCGTTAAATCGGTCACGCTCGTTGACCAACGAAAACGTGTGTGATGCGAATCGATTTTTTCCATAATTTATTCATGAGTGTTCGTGCCACGTTACCTCGAATCTATGATTTTTTTCTGTTAACCAATTCAATTAAGTGATATTGAGGAACGATCCGATCCCTGCACGAGTGCAACTTTAAGCATCGAAGTCTCGAAAATTTTCAATTGTTGCACATAAATAATCAACTGCCTACACATTTTTTATTTGATTTTTTCTGCAATACTTTCATGAGATCACAACTATTCGCGTTATTATTCATTGTTACGTGTGTAACCGTTTCGGAACGAGGGCAAACGCAACATCTTACGAAACACAAACTCGATAAAAAGAAAAATTATCGAAGACGCTGCCTGAGTTCAATAGGTCGTTTTCGACGCTCGTAAATGACAAACGACAGTCTTCACCCAGTTATACAAATACATGAAATGCCACGGACGTCGAATCTGACACGGCTGGATCGTCGTATCACTGCTTCCTTTTTTCACGAATGACAGCAACACAGCAGCTCGGTAATTTGAAGAGAAATTCTTGCTTCTCCAAGCACTCGGTTCATTTTTTAATCCGCTGACTCGAGACTCGACAGCGATCGCACTTGTGCCTCATTTCTCACGATTTCATTATTACAAGTTCAGCCGTGCCTGGCGTAATATTATCGTGATCTGGATCGAAGTCTGTAAAATCACTCAAAATGAAAAAACGACCGTTATAAAAAAAATTCACCCAGCAACATTATAAACGAACCAGTAAAAATGATAAAAACAGTCTAAAAATTACAAAACCAAAATCATTCTTCACCGCCGCAGGCATCCCGAGCACTTTCAATCGAATTCAAACAAATATTTGAACAACTCCATATCTAAAAAGTTCGAACTTCCGGTTTCAACAACCCGGAAAGATTACTATGACTAACAAATATCTCACGACACGTTTCCCTAGTGACCTCATTATTCTTATCGAAATTTCGTTTCCACAAATGTGCTGCCCTTAGAATTGTAATAGCTAAATAAAAATCAGTAAAAAATGAACAAGCAGGGTGAGCAATCGTGCGAGGCATTTGTACGAATAACATTTGACCTACTCGGATCTAAGACTCGTGATGCCAGCTCGATTACCCTTCAAGATTATTGTTACGTTTCTTCTTGTAATACATATCAAAGTTCAATGCTACAAGTATCGCTCGAGTTCCGGAGGCTGATCCGAGGAAGTAAACACGTTGAGTTCTGCTAATAACTATCATTATCTATCACGAAGTATTTACGTTATTCACACATATTTAAAATAAAGAATATAAATGCTCGGCTCACGATAGGCAATTCAGAACGATCGTTGTGGAGCACTAGCTTCACTTTGCGATATATGACACGTGATACAGTTTATGGGGGTCAACGTTTAATATCCGCATGTGAGAGTCAACCATTTTCAACATTTGCCGGCGTTTTATTACGAGGGTGTGCTATACCTACGAAAATATGCTTGGCTTCGTACGCGCATGTGCATTTCGTCTCGTCTTACTTTAGCAAACTGTTGGAACGAGAAAATATACGGTGACGAAGACGAATAGAACGAAGGAGTTGCCGATAGTGAAAATATTGCAGACCGCGTGTACACCTTTGTGCACGAGCCTTTTTACGTCGAATTTACTGGCCCCATTTTCTACTTTATTTTCTCAGCTTCCCCTCATTCAGGTGGAATCGAGATACCGATCGTTGGACCAGAGCTATTATGAAACGAGGCTCTGAAGTCATAGATTTCGAAGTAATAGTGCCGGCACATTTTCTTCGTTTATTTGGTAAATTATTTATTTTCATTTGATCAGTATCTCGTTGGGAATCGGAGCGACTAAAAGTTCCCATAAATTATCTTCATCTTGTCACACCAAATGAAATTTTTATTCCGAATATTCTACTCCGAATGATTTCTATACCGAACTTATTAACTCTTAATTATTCGTATAGAGTTAAAGATCATTTTTACCCAAGCCATATAAACTTAGATCGAGTTTCTCCAATTTCCTTTATTTTCTATAATGGATTCAATTTTCCCAGAGCCCGTGTTATTTGTATTAAAAATATTTCCTTTTCGAGGTTTCTTGAGCATGACACGAGCAGAAACTTTAGGCGCAGAGTGTTATTTCGTGTTGCTGCACGGGGCATAAAAGGAAAAAATGAATAAAAAAGAGCCGAGGGTCAGAGACAGGTCGATTGAACGTAGAATTCGCAATATACATACGCGGTATGTATTTGCAAATATGTATACTAACCTCTCGCAGTGAAAAGGCCTCAAGCCAGAGAAATATTCATTTTCGAAGGATTAAACTACGCCCTTTCATTTAAAAGGTTTCGATAAATCGATGTATACATGCATTTCCATATATAACTTTGAGCATACGATGCAACCTACCCACAATTCCGTTGGGCCATAGTCATCCGGTCGAGGACACGAGCTTAATATTACTGCACGTTATGCAGATATATACGAAGACGTTTACTTACGGTGCGAGATGCTTTCGCTGGTTTCCCTTCTCCTTCTATTCTTTTCTTTCTCCTTTTCTTTTTCGCTCATACCGTTTTTTTTTCATCTCTCATTCTCTTTTTCCGCGCGCTCCACGACCCTGAGGATCCCGAGCGTCACGAATTTGCATCGCACTCGGAACCCCCGCAATCTGTGCCTAACGGCAAAGTTATTCATTCGTGTTACATCAGTTTTTCCTTCATTTCTGAACGAAAATAATTCGGTTTTAGTGCAGCCATTTGTTTTGGAAAAATAACCGATGTTATTCACGATTGATTGTTATAAGGAAGCTCAGCGATGACAACATTGAATTCTTTTGTCATTACAGCTTACAACTTTAAGAGTTGAACTTTGGAGATATGCTAGAAATATACACCGTGCATCTGTTCCTGGAATTATTGTAGGATCCACCGTCTAGTTGTCGAGAAAACAATTAACGAAAATCACATTTTTTGAAAGGTTATACACAGGCTCTCGTGGCAGGCACACTTCCTGTGCTACCATCTCGATTTAATGAAATAAGATCCTCCCAACTTTAAAGAGCCAAAAACGAGAATAAGAAAATAGAATATTTTTAGATATCAATGATGTCTTGAGAAAGCCTTGTTACCGGTGAAAATCACTTGGGAATGGAAAAAAAGAAACACTTATTTGAGGTTAACGAGTAATGAAGACATACACAGTGGAAGGTTTGACAACACCATGAGCCAGCTGGTTTAAAATATAGATATGCATACGCGTATATAAATGGAAAATGGCTGTTGTCACATTCTGCTTGACGATTTAACTACGAAAGTATATTAACCGCCATCATTGTATTAAAAATTGATCAATCTCAAAAAATGAGTTACACATAACTTTAATAATTGGGAGAATAAATTTTAATCGTTTCTTCGATCATCGAAAGAGCAAAAAAGTTTAGTTGCTTTTTTGAATCACAAGTAACGCACGATCTTCCTTAAATACTAATGTGAAAGTTTATCGACCACGGTGAATTGTAAAAACAGTGAAGGGAGAAACAAATTTTTATTAGTTGTTCTTTCATCTTTCGAATTCTATTTTGTGCATTGAAACTCAACAAAAATGAATTCTCTCACCCAAGTCGATCCCCGTAGAGCATGTTGTCGTCTCACGAACAGTCGTAGCCATGAAGGAAGTTTGTAAAAACGACTGTTGCGTGTTCTTTGGTTATGTAGGTATGGTGTGAAACCTGTAACTAATGGCAATGGACAATGGGGCTGCGATAAGCATCGGTCCAAGCGCCGGGGCTTTTATATCGCACTCTCAGCTCCGCTGGAGCTTGTCCAATCATTGTTAAACAATAATTTCATTAAATTCGTGGGGAGGAGCTTGCGCAGGGGTCATTATTCTCGGTTATTCATGAGGAATGGGAGTGCTTCGCGAGTCTCGCGCTCGTTCGGGAGAGTGAGCAAAGATGAGGAAGTTTACAGGCGCGAATATTTATTTCTCGAGGCACTAGCGGCAGGGGTCCTACAGAAAATCTCGGCATAAAATCACTTGCTTCCCGCAAGCTGAGACCAGCCTGCAAAGAACGATACGCGAGAAAAGAACGAGAGAAAAAGTGGGAGGGCGAGAGGGAATGGGCAGGCGAGAGAAGTTAAGATGAAATGTACTATTTATGAACGTACGAAAAAAAGAATTCATTAGTTTCTAATATTTCACCGACATGAAGATTAAATAATAAACCGACAGCTGCAGAAACTTTTCAGTGAAAATGAACGCCGGCAAATTCTCCGAATAGTTACAAAATACTGTCAAAATCGCTCCCAAAGTTATTGAGTAAATAATCGTTCGAAAATACTCCCGTTAATTTTCCTCCCGAGCGGTCAAAAGACACGTAAAATTTTCAGTACACGAATAAAATGCATCTAGAACTCTGGCGAAGATCTAAAGTGTCGTATAAAATTGCGTCAATGGGTTCAAAACCCCCGGGATGAGCTAAACATTTAGAAATATATGGATCAGCCTCAACTCCTCGTATTCCCTCCTTACAAAATTTAATCTCTTGCGCGAGAAGCACAAAAGATGAAAAATTTCGAAAAACCAGTGTTTCGGATAAGAGAAGCGAGAGGGCGTTTTAATTTTATCTCCATCCAAGCTTGCCCTATTTTTCCACGCGCATAACATATTTTATCGTTCGCTGATGCTCATTTCTATTTCTGAACAAATGTCGTCACTCCTTACTCCTCAGTGACAATATATCGCAACTTCACTTCGATCTATTAATGAAATATATCTTTGTATCGAATTACCGATTGAATTAAAAAAGCTCCTCGTAAGATTTTTCGTATCGATATTTTTCAACGCTCCATGCTAAACGACACGAACGTACAGTTGCTCTACGCTGACAACGAAAAAATCGTTGTAACAACTAAATGTCTTTAGTTGATATTTCCGTTGCTCAACTTAACTAACATCCGCTTGCGATAAACAAGGTTCATTTATTCGAATCACTAAATTTTTGTTTATGTGAATTAACTAAAGGAGTGAAACCAAATCTTTTGTTCGAGGAACTCGAAACATTTGTTCGTTTCTACTTAATTGACACACACTTTTATCATATATTTATTCGAATATCAAGCACTGAACGGTTTTGTTGAGAATGATAAATATTTTGTAAATCAAATAATACTGGTTAGTTCAGTATAACCCAAAATTTGTTGAAATTTATTATTATATCAGCCAACACGATTTGTGGAAAATAACTAATAATTTTGGTAGTCGGATTTTTTCTTCGTATAGCTTAAATAAATTTTATCGATGACGAGAACCAAATAAATTGTCTATACAGATGTCTACCTCGAAAGAAAATTTCAGTATATTTTATATCATTTTGTTAATTCAGCTGAAGATTTTCTTACCACAACACATTCTATGGAGATTCAATATACAATTATTTTCGTAGCAACAAAATATGATGTTAGAGTAGCCCAAATATCGTCACATAACCCTCAATTTCGTTAATCCAAATCGCTGTCCATTTGAATCATTATCTAAATATTTTGTGAAATTAAATAAATATTTTGTCGTGCTTATGAGACTAAGTATTTCAGTTAAATTGAGCATTTTTCAAGTGTTCCAACCAAATTTTTTCTAAGCGTACTATTTCTCGTTACCACTGAAATTTCTGTAAATGATAATCTTCGTCGAACGACTCATTCGATTCGATGGAAACTTTGAGAAAATTTTACAGAATACGAAAAGAGAATTTTTATATTGTTCCATAAAATATGTGTATCGAGCCTTTCGCCAAGCTTCGAATATATTTCTGGAGCGTTGCCAAATGAGTTTGCATCCAATTCGGAAGGATTTTTCCCATAAATATTTAATCGAGAAAATG
Source organism: Venturia canescens (assembly GCF_019457755.1). Taxonomy (NCBI): domain Eukaryota; kingdom Metazoa; phylum Arthropoda; class Insecta; order Hymenoptera; family Ichneumonidae; genus Venturia; species Venturia canescens. The sequence goes on from NC_057425.1 coordinate 10,547,526, forward strand.
AATTCGAAAATCTCTCTAAAAAATTAATCAGTTCTGGACTGTTTTCCGACGTGAATGCGATAATGAAAAGCGTGACAAAACGAGAGCCGCGTTGGTCTCAAAAGACGATCCGTCGGAAATCGATGAGTCAAGAATTTTTCAAAAACCGAACAGAGGCCCAAGAAAGAACGAGTTATTATTAGCCGGGAGATTAACCAACACATTTTGCTTGTCAAGTATTCAAAGGATTGAGAGTGAAGCTAATAATAGTAGTGTTTACACGAGAAAAATAGGGTCGTAAAAAGTAGCTTGTGATTCCTGAAAATAAATAAGTTAATCGACGATCGCATCGAAGCGCAAGGATAGAAGCGCGCAAAGTTCATGAAATCGCTTAAGATTTAGTAATTCAACGTGGATTACATTCGCGGATGAATTGCTGCGTATACTGGTGATACGAAAGACGAAATTATGTCACACACGAGTATATATAATAGTCACTTCTGTAACATTTATCCAGCAGCAAGTCGTTGATTCGTCGAGTTTGAGGCCGCGACAGATGCATTGCGTCATTGGGCATATTCTCGACGATCCTACCGAAAGATTAAAGAACGTAAGAAACGCCGCTTAAGTGAAAATATCATTGCGCATACTTGCGAACCGGCAAGCCGCGACAAAAGCTAATTAAATGTTTAGAATTAAGCTGCAAGTAGACGGGTGGTCTCTCGTGTCGATTTTTTAGCCCCTCCAGAATCGCCCCCGCTGGAAAACGAATGATTAGAGCCTCTCCACTCGTGAACGCTTTTCTAGGAAATCACAGGCGTACTTGACCGCGTCTCTGATCTTCGCGATATCCAAGTACGAAGAGTTCTCTACCGCCGCGAGTAATAAGCTTGCTTCTAAGAGTACATTAATTACGAGGCTTCTTATCGGAGATTGAATTTGTAACACAGCGAATTCATCACTGCGCGCCGTTTTTATGCACGGGGGACGGAGAAATATTTCGCGAAACATTTACAATGTGATTGTCAATTTTACTATTTTATAATTCACGCAATCATTATTCACTCGTTATCACGAGATCTCACGAAGACTTCAGTAATCGTTTATTGAAAATAGATTTTCACAGCTCTACTGTCATCAGCGGAGAGTCAGAATTAATTGGGCCCCCGAGGCGAGATGAATATTTATTAATTTGCTCGCGGTTATTAGCGTTGTAAATCAAACGTTTCGCCAACTTACAATCCGATAAATCAGACGTCAACGCTGGATTTTCTTTCGGAGATTCAATCATGATGCATGCAGTTTAAATAAAGACTGGAGCCCACGAAATATTATATTTTTCGATGTCAAAGGGCTTGATAGCATTTCGTGCTAAGTCTGGAACACACAACGTGACACCGATCTGTTCAATTCGAAATAGAAGCACGGCGTGCTGTTTTCCCAGTTAGTCCATCTGTATTTTTAGCTTTTTGGAATAATAGCCGGATGCTTGGGGAATTGTAATGGTCGTGAACTAAATTTGAGATTGACCGTTCGGTTGATTTGTTCAGTTTTATCGTCATTTTCTACCAACTTTCAATTGTCACGAAGGTCTAAATTTAGTTGCTACACTTTTAAAACAGTGGCTGAAATGTCGAAACCGTTGAAAAACTCACGAGAAGGAACCAAAAAGTTATTTGGTGGAAGAAGAAAATTTTTCGAACTATTTTCACTTGCATTCGATGACAATCAAGAATTTATCGAATTATTAAGATTTTTAGTTTCTTTTAAACTCACTCAGCTATTTTTCCTGTTCACGTTCTGCTCGACTCACGTTTTTCAAACTATTTTTATTTTTTCCAGGAATGCAAAACTGCGAAATGCAACTGTACCGGAATAAAAGGAGAGTCAGGATTTCCCGGTGTCCCAGGACCTCAGGGACCCGAAGGGCCCCCCGGTGAGATTGGTCCTGACGGCCCCATCGGACCAAAAGGCGAGAAAGGCGCGGGCGGAGAGTACGGAGGAACGGGCGAAAAAGGTTATCGAGTAAGTAAACGATCGATCAGTTTCATCATTGAAAAGTATTTAACCCTCTCAGACCGAGACCTATTTCGCGTTGACGGAAAATGATTCCCTTCATAATTTTATCTCAAAATACTTTCTAGTTTCCGAATCCATTGTGACATTTCGGTTTTTTTGTTGGGAAATATGAATTTTTGAACATTCAAGCTGCGCGCAGCACCAGGTCCTTGGGGAGCAAAATCAGGAAAATTTACGAATGAATCTAGCACCGAATACCTTAAATACATCATATTAGCTTCCCTTTGAAAGGAAATAACGTTTGGAGTACGAAAAAAAATGTATACCCACTATTCTTTTGCGATAACTAAAGCACCTTTTCACACAACGCCAACTCAAAATGAAACGCCGACTTCATATTGATATTTCGATGAGTTAAAGCAGTTTATCTCTTGGTTCAGGAGTATCTAAGGTGCAATCTAACCTTGCTTGATTGAAATAGGCAGTTAGAACCCCGACCTTACTGACCGATGCAGTTTCATTGGGCCTGGAAGCGCGTGTTGCGTAGAAGCAACATACGGTCCGAGAGGGTTAAAAAATAAATATATTCCACGATCGACTCGATAAATGACAGTTCATTGTCAGATACTTCGAACGTGGTTTTGGCGTCTCGATAATCTGGATTCCGGAGAGTAGTTTTAAGGGACGTGGAAAATGGTAAAATTGTAAATAGAACCAGCAAAAACTTCAAAAGCTCAGTCGTTCGAAAGTTAGCATAGACTGGCTTGATGAACTGCTGGCCACAGAGGGATTGAGGCTCGAAAGGAAACACCCGAAAGTAAGAAATCTCTGATGAGCCGGACACTGGCTTGTTACCTCGTTGCTTGTTATTTTAACGTGGAATGCGGGCGTCGGTTTATTATTGTTGCTTCGCTGTATTTCCGGTTACTTCATTACTTCTTTGAAAGTTTCCCAAAGACCTCCTCTCGCAGTGGGTAACTGGAAAAAATTCCTCGCCCTCGGTTTCTTGTTGGCTTGTAACTTTTTTATTACACGTACGCCAATTAAATAATAATGGATCGAAAAACTTGTCAAAGCGGATATTTGCGGAAGCTTTTGAAAAAAATGTTCGTGGGAGCTTGCCCACGGATGCTTTGAAATTGACTCCCAATACTTTTTTATTGCACAATTAATGCGTTCACTATTCGCAAAAAGAAAGTCGCGGCATCGTGAAAGTATGCACGACGATTAAGTTGCGGTCACAAAAAAAGCGCGAGAAGGAAACCGGCCTAAAAAGCACTGCACGAAGAGCGTGTGTGCGTATTCACACCAGACGCGACTGCGCTCCAACGAAAATCTTGTTCAAAGGAAAAAAAGAGCACAAAAAAGTTCCATGGCCACATTCAGCTGATTTCGTAATTAATCCGAGTGCAGGCTTTTCGTTGATTCTCACTCGACGAGTACGTGGGTGGCCCTAAAGTGACCCGAAAAAAGGAGTGACTTTGTTTTTTTTTTTTTTTTATTTTTTATTCTCTGACCCCTCGGAGCTGCGGTACTTATCTTAAAATACATTTCGTAAACGAAGCGGCTTCGTAAAACCACCATGTTGAATTCGTCATCGATGGTTTCCCCTGCTCTCGTTCCCGATTCATTACAAACAAGGCGAAAAGAATATCAAAGAGACGAAACCCCTTCGGCGTGTAAAAAGGGCGCCGAATTTTGAAGAGTTTTTGGAAACACCGTATTGGATTCTCGATTTTTTAAAAAATCCTTCTTCCTTAAGGTGGAAGAATTAGAATATTCGTACTTTTTCGTAGTTTTTGAACAAATAGCCACCATTTTATAATTTTTGAAAAAATCAAAAATCGTATAATATGTGCTATATCCATTTACCTACTGAATTTAAAACCATTTTTTTTTCTCCGATCATCCATTCCGGAAATCTCATCAACAGCGCACACCCATCTTTTTTTTGGACCAGTCTTCTCCCCCATTCTTTTGCACGAAGACTGAGTAAAATAAAGATAAAAAAAATGAATTTCGTACATTTTAAGAGTGTATTTTCTATGCCAAAAAAATGTGTGAAAACAGTATTTTTTTTGGCCGTCTAATTAGGGTGGACCCCTTAATATTTATAAAGTAACTGCCCACTATTTTGAAGTGGGGAGAATAATCGTAGTTTTATAAACTAAAATGCGTTTTGCCAAACGTAACTGTTTGAGCGAGCAGCTGTTAAATGCGTCTTCCATCAGTCGCGTTGGTCTCACGAATATATAATTTCGAATTAACAAAAACAAGAACGAAGCTTTTTTCGGTCGATAATTATGAAACCAGAGACACGCGGTAATCGTATGTTATCGCTGAGTGGCTATCCGAACTTCTTGTGTCATGCTCGACGTGTCGAAATTCGGTCAACATTCCTCAATCGAGAATTGGAGAAGATGAAAAAAATGTAAAGTCGTGCAAACGACACGTGGGAAGAGCAAATCTTCCGTATTCCACGAGGGCGACATTCCATCGCTTCTCTCTCGTACACAGAGATCTTCTCGAGATTGAGACCGTTGCTCGCGGTCCTCTCGCCTTCTGACTTCTCATTATAACAATTTGCAATTGAATCGGAAAATCCCCCTCACAAAACGGAGCCACGAGGCTTTAATTTTTTCTGCCATTCTTCATTCATCTTGATGATTTTGCTTGTCACGTGATTCTCTAATATTTCCCCTGTTCATACTTCCTCGTCTCTTCATTCGAGCTGAGCTCTGAGCGATCTACGAACGGATATTCGATAGAAATTCCGCAAATCCAAATTTGGAGGACGGAATGTCCTCAATTGATAATTCCTCTCGATTTTTCATCTTAAAAGCTCCTTCAAATCCTTCGATAAAAAAAAAACGATGAAAATGTGAAATTGGGCAACAAAGAGGCATCGAATGACCCGCAAATGTGGCGATGCCTGGAACCCGAATGTCACCGATGCGTCAGAAAGTAATAAATGATTAAAGGTCATGCAATTACGACTTTATATCAGTGACCCAAAATCAAATCAGCTTGTTGGCTTTCCCAAATTTACCACTTACGTCCTTTCGCTGTTGTCTAGATCGGAACGCAGTATCCGTTGTATCTCGGTAATGCAAATCGCCCGTTATGGCTCATGACGAATAGCCGGCTAAAGAACCCTTTCATTAAGCCTCATCAGACTGCGAGAGGCAAACAACTTTACGAGCGATGTCTCCGCGAGTGTCTGCGTGAGTTTGTATTCCTACGCCACAGCTTACGCTTCGCACACGCATACGTATAAGTCGCGAGATGAATAGCGATGCTGCCCAAGTTCGTTCTCTCTCTCTCTCTCTTCGCCATGGCAAAAATGACATCACAATTCGTTAACACTTGAATATATAGAATACGGAAAACGTCCTCGAAAGAGCTTGTGCAAGCTCGCTCGCATCAGCCGAGCTCGCAGACTTGTGCAAACCTCAAACGCACTATATGCACTCGTGAAAATTATTGTAGGAGTCGAGACAGGTCTATTCGACGTGTGGTGCTTGCTTCGAAGAAATATATTTTCATCTCGAACGCTCTTCTCACTTTCTCTCTTTTTTCTCGCTTATTTTTCATAATTCAATAAATTCTCTTGCTTCTTTGTGTCTTTATCTCGTTCTGTATCTCGCTGTCACGGTTATGGAGAGAATCGAAGGGGATGGGAAACATTCTGAAGATGTTTACGGTATTTTTATCTTGAAAATAGTGAATTCCGTTGGAAAGTGACTGCTCCGATGCAAGAGGCAATGTGGACGTAGAGTTTTGTGCGCCGAGTCGCTCCGCGCACTCTCGCTCTTTCTGCTCAATTTTTCGAATCTCGCCTCTCCTTTTCTGTCTTTTGTTACAAGCCTCGTGACACAAGTACCCTGTGGAAATTCATGGTGGGCGTCATAATGACAATCATCGCGGCTATCTAGCCTTTGGCATTGATCCTCGCAGAGTTACTGAGAGCCTAGCTCCGCGGATTCGAGGTCGTAGCGTCATTCGTTGGATATGCAACCGTTACGTTATACTGCCAAGCCGAATGCGCTGTTTCTTTACTTCACTGGAACGCTCGGGGAATAACCACCCACTTTACTTTCGATTTTTCGATGAGGAGAATGAGCAGAAGTTGTTCAATTCTTTTCCATCTTTCACGCTCGGAAATGAACCTTGAATTGGATTTTCAATTGCTTTTTTATCCTCCCTTATGGTCGTTATGCTTTTTAGGTCAGAATGAGCGATTCATTTTTATCCTACGCTGAAAAGCCGGACCAGTCGGCTTAAGGTAGATCATGCCGGAAGGATCGTATTTTACGGGTGTCTAAATTGGACCGATTTTCACTTCCCAATTGAAGATACAATCACTTTAAATTAATGTCAAAGATATTTATTCGAGATTGTAAATCATTTTTTTGAATTTATCTTACGGCGAATGAAATTACAAGCCATTAATTAACCGGGGATCCATCACTGACCGAACCCGAAATTTCATTCGTCCCTGGCGAAAATACCATAGTTTTTTATTTTAAAAATCGCATTGGAGAGCGCAAAGGAAAAACACAAAGGGAAATGGATTTAAAAAATGAATGGGAAAGAATTTGAAAAGAATGGGCCAAGCCAAGAAGAAACAAAATGCCGAAATAAGCAAATGTGAGGTTATACGAGTGCTCACTACCAACTTTCGTTCAATCTTTAACGTAATATGTCTAGAGTCGCGGCAGCATAGTCCCTACAGCCCTGCGTATTTTTCTTTATATTTAAGGACGTTTGTCCCAATAACCGATAAGACGAACTCTTTAAAAATTGATATGCGTGTGAGTCGATTACTCATTAAAACGTAAATTTCAACACTTAAGAAAATCGTTTCGTGCATAAACTACCTTAATAGTAACATCGAAGACCATGATTTGTAGAAAAATGTGTCCAATTGTCAACGACAGTGCATCTCAAAGGGCCAAGGAAACCACGTCACGAGCCATTACTCCGAGAGAATTGTTGAAAAAAAAAAAACATTTTATCTCAGTTTCACAATTCGGCATGAGCTCTCGCGTCCTTGCATCCGGTGCATCAAGCTCTACGCGCTCTCAATTCTGGTGATTCGTCATATAGATTGAAGCGCCGAGAGAATGAAAGAGACAAGAGAAATAACGGGAAAAAGAGGGAGAAAGAGAAAACTGAGAGAGGAGCATTTAAACACGCAAGCGATAACGATGTCTCTCGAACGGATACGAGAAGGCCCCCTCGTTCCTGTGGGCTTTTCTATATATCTCAGTGGCTGCGGGGGTGAGGAATCGACTTCCTGCCTAGCAACCCACAAAAAATTTATCGTCACAACTCTTCTTAATATTATTCCTTAGTCAATAATCTTTATGATAAAAAGAACACTTTATCGAGGCCCAAAACACAGTTTTATAGCTCGGAACGAAGTCCATGCTATGGGTTCGTCGCTATCGGGATTATTCAGAATTCACGATATTCTCACTAATTAATACCCTAATTAACTTGTTTTAGTTTGAGTCTCTGGTGGAACGTGACAGAGCTCCCTTTCAGTCAATCTTTCATGGATTTGTACAATTCAACGAATGATTATTATCAAATTTTTGTTAATGATTTCGAAATATAGAAAAAAAAGCAATGAATTCCGGGTCCTGGACAAGAAAAAACGTTGATAGGAAAGAATTATAAACAGTTTCGATTCATTTCAAGAGTTAATTCCCATCAAGCATTATGAAAAACGTCATAAATGTTTCTCCCAAATTGAAAATGAGTCCACGCTGCTCTCGCTGGCACGTACACAATGAAAATTTTATCGCCCCTGCAGAGGCGTCATCTCGCGAAATATTGAAAAAGTGACGCATTTCCTGTTCGTCTTGAGAGAGTTGCGCCAATGACCGCTGCTGACACGTTTCCGATGAGCTAGTTCTTGCTACTTCTTTTTTTTATCGTGCATTCGTTTCCTTTTTTTCGTTATAATGTATGGGGGATTGGGGGCTAATGAACGACGATTTCAGTGCAAGACTCGGGAACGTAGAGGAACGTCACATGTGAGAGACAAAGAGTTTCTTATCTGAACAACAGCATTCGCACTCTGCCCCCAGTTATAAAAATCGCGAGGAAACTCCGCTGTAACTAGTGATATCAAATACAATAAACCGCGAGAGCTTTTTATTTATTTCCCTAGAAATTCTCGTTGAAAATTCGAACCCGGTTATTATATTTTGTACGAGCACCGCGAGGACAGGAACAATGAATAATTGTACGATGTACAAACTCTGAATGAACGATGAAAAATGAATAATTATTATTTATAAAAAAAAAAAGATGCGCGGTAAAAAACGAGGCCGTGTCACGTGCCTGCCGATAAGCTACTTCCCATTGACAAGTGAAGCTCGGAGCATTCAGAACAACCGGACGTTTCACGATCTCGTATGCAGATACGCAACACCCACCTTTTTGTATTCTTGGCAGACTACATTTGTTCGGAATTATCAGTCGTGAAATCATTCGATGTTCAAAATCTCTTCATTTCCTGTTGAATTATTGTACTTCTGTTATATCCACTCAACGCAATTTCGAATCCCATCGATTTCAACAACGTCTGTAAACTTGACAATTTACTTTCATTTTTTTCTCTATTATCCACTTTTTATTGAGGTAAATTCTAGTTTAAGGTTCCCTGATAGCGATAAGGACAGTTCCAGGGCCTCTTGCGGGCCAGAATTTTGAATTATTTCATTTTCAATTTTGAGCTACGGTGTTCGAGCTTCGGAAAAGTTTATATCGTGAAGAAAATTTATCACAGATTCCGTTTCTCTAAAAAAAAGCATTGCCTTACGCGGGGCTTTTAATCAAGGAAACACGAAAAAACTTTAGATTTTGACGCGTCGAAAGCGGATGTCAGTCACTACGTTGGACTGCTGGTAACAGTTGATTGAACTTCTGGCAAATTCGGGAATCGAGGAAATTGCGTCAAATTATTCAAATTATTCGTCCAGTAGCTTCACTTTTTTTTAACGAATTGACCATTCATTTTTCTCGGTGACATTACACCAAATAAACTGTCTTTCGCACAATAAAAATGTTCCCTAGATTTTGTGTATTTAAAGTGACACCGGTACCGACTCAATCATTAACTAATCAAGTTGAAGTATAAATTTGATCTTTCGTGATATTCTTAAAACATTTTATTACATTTTTGCGATAAAAATATTCTCAATGTAAGTGTTTATTAATTTTATTAATAATTTAGGCTTGAATTAAATCAACATAAAGTAGTTGTGAATTTGACCAGTCATTGAACGGCCGAACTACCTTGAAACATTTTATTTTGGCACGAATCATTTCAAACTTCATAAAAAAAAAAAAAACAATAAGGAGATAAATGGATATTGAAATAACTAAATCAATTTGAGTTATGGAAGAAACGCTTTTACACGAACAGTCGTATGAATTCACCATACCATAAATCGCGACGAACGCAGCAACTTCACGTGCAGGCTCATTCGTTCCACATGTCACGTACAATATTTTATTGTAATAAGTGTATCGAAGGTTGAATATCTCGGATTCGAAAATCAATTATAATTACAATGATTTTTTTCGCAGTAAATCAGAGCAAAGGTCTGTTGCCGATCTGCCTACTTCGACGAAATTTAAGGTAGTGAGCGTTTCAAAACTATTGTTTCATTCCCTTTGTAGAAAGAACAATTTTTCAACTATAGTTAACGCGTTCTCATGTGTCCCTTTTGTTGCATTCAAACCTTAAAAAAAACAAATGTTTTTCCTTTTCTTCGAGAGTCTACGGAAAACGTCTAGAAACGCACGTGCTTTTGAAATAATTCATCGCCAAGATATACATTCCCATTCCATTCGTCCATAAGTATGTCTAAAACATCACAACTCGTGAATAAATCTGCTTTACAATACGAAATGTTTGAGAACAGAGGTTTTTAGCTAAGTGGTACATGGTCGCACGTGCCGTCGTATCTCGTCTCTTTAACCGAGAGTTGAGAACGCGTAATCCGAGAGGTCCAGAGCGTTCTAAGAGTCTGCGCGATAAAAGCTCGATAAGAGAGCGTTGCGCCAGCGGAAGAAGAAAGAAAAAGGGAAATGGGAAGAGGGAGGAGACGGGGCGAAATTCTTCATTCTTCAACAAGCAATTATTATTGAAAGAATTTGATGTGCAAAAAGAAGAAAATGTTCGTCTGACTCGGAGGTTTCGTGGGAAAAGCTCCTTAAACAAACCCTTCAGAATCCGTCTCACAATGTTTTCGATTCTGTAATGAAAAACTGTCTGTATTTAAGCAGCCGAAACGACGAGTTCTCCGAAACCCAATTGATATGCATTGAAAAAACTCGACGGAGTTAACGCGTTTCATCTACACAATTGAGCGTGAATTTTGCGAGGGGGGATCGTAAAAAGCTTTTTACACCCCGCTCGAGCGAGTGCTATCACTTTACATTTGACGATAACTTTATAAATAGGTCGCAAACGATAACGAGTGCATGGATACATGCTCATTTGCACATATTCATAAATCGCCAAAGTACGAAACACGCGTGTTTACCGGTTAAGAAGTCTGGTGTGTGCGGACTAATCAAGAGCGACAATATTCATCAGCGACAATTAAGCGACGAGATTCTCGTTCGCTTATTACGCGAGCGTACAACGATGCGCGATTATTCCGGAGTGTAAAATTCGTCGGGAATTATTTCGAAAGGATTTTAGCATAATATGAGCACAGTTCTGACGGATAAAAAGTGGAGAGGGGGCTATTTTTTATGTGGAATGGAGACAGCAGGGCGAGTTGACTCTCGCTCCTTAAAAGGCGAGAATTTTAATGCAACTCGATGGGGTCCGAGAACGAGTGAGAACATCAATTTGCGGATTACTTCTCGTCAGGGCCTTCGAGCAAAATAAATTGTGTCAAAGATTATCGTACCGTAAAGCCTTTGATGAGTCATCCTCGAGCTTGTACCCAAAGAGCCCTGTAACGAGAATTTTTCTCTTCGAAAACACGAGCTCGAATTGTAAACCGAAAAATCTCCGGGAATGGTTCCGAGTTTCTTTGAAAATACACACGAAAATAATTCGCTGACGCATGTTTTAAAAAGTTCGGAAAAACAAGAGGGCTCGAAGGGTAACACGTGTTGAAAAAAAAATCTTCAAACACGAATATAAAATTAAATTCTCCGTAAATAAGTACGTTTCTCCCGCTACGTTACAACACGCGCGTGCATTCGTCCATCGTTTTGGGAATGTTTATGCCAAGGAATATGTTTACAACTTTTTCTCGTTTTTTTTCAGGGCGATACTGGTATACGGGGCGCGACGGGCGAGCCTGGAACTTCGGTAAGTTTTACGTAACTATGTACAGTTCGTAAAGAAAAGCTCACCGACTACTTGCCATTTAATATTTAAGGAAGTTCACGCGAATCCAATGGAAATTGAAAATTCCAACTTTAAGAGTTGAACGTTGGAAATATGCTAGAAATATACAGCCTGCATCTATTCCCGGAATTATTGTAGGATCTTATTGTAGGATTTTAGTCTAGTTGTCGAGAAAACAATTAACGAAAATCACATTTTTTGATGGGTTATGCACAGGCTCTCATGGCAGGCACACTTCCTGTGCGGACATTTGGATTCAAAAAATAGGACCAAAGAGGCAAATAAGAAAATATAATGTTTTTAGATATCAATGATGTCTTGAGAAAGCCTTGTTACCGGTGAAAATCACTTGGGAATGGAAAAAGAAAAACACATATAGATGGAAAATGGCTGTTGTCACATTTTGCTTGACGATTTTATTACGAAAGTATTTTAACTGTTATCATTGTATTAAAAAATGATCAATCTCAACAACCAAGTTAAATATAATTTTAATAATTGGGAGAATAAATTTTAATCGTTTCTTTGATCATGAAAAGAGTGAAAAAGTTTAGTTGCTTTTTTGAATCACAAGTAACGCATGATCCTGCTCACTTGGTCTATCCGATCTCATAAATTTCATCAAGAGTTCAACTGATTAATTGTTAATTGAATTATTATTGGATGACGAGGATTAATACATTGAAAATAATCCAGGGTAATCCTGGTATAGCTGGTCTCACCGGGCCTGACGGTCTCGATGGCTGCAATGGGACTGATGGCCGCGCTGGGGCACCGGGTATGCCCGGAGACTATGGAGAAAGAGGCCCTGACGGTTTTCCGGGTGAACAGGGCCCTGCGGGTGAACCAGGAGACGGCGGAGTCAATTCCATCGGCGTGAAAGGAGAACGAGGAGTCCCTGCTGCTAGTGGACCCAAGGCAATTATTTTCCGTTCTACAGGCTCTGACCAAATAATCATTTCAGTGCTCTAAATACTGAATCTCAATATTTTCAAATGACTGTATTGATGGAGACAATAATTCTAGGGCTATGATGGTCCTCGAGGTATTCCTGGTGAACCAGGGTTCCAGGGAGAACAGGGAGAACCCGTAAGTGAAGTTATTTTTATTATCTTATTTCCAGTTGAGATTGTCCTGATTACATCACTAACTGACCTTGTAATCCTGTCTTAACCCTTCCCCTTAAGGATGTACATGTGCGTCGTACTAGTCAGTTGACAGTCTCCATATTTTTTCAAAGAAATTACCCCGGTCTTCATTTTTTCATCTTCATTTTTTAATCGTGAATAATTAAATAATGTTTAAGTTGAGTTTCATTGCAGAACATATTTCATTCCGAGTCTCTCACATGCTTCAATAGCACATTGCGAAAAGGCAACTTTTGAGAAAGTTGAATGTAGTCAGCTGACAGATTAGATCAGAGATCAGCATATAATAACCCTAAAATAACCCTTGTCGTAAGCGACACGTTAATTTCTGTAATTTTCGACTGTTGATATTTCAACCAAACGGTCGACAAGGGGTCTTGAAATTTCACAGGCATAGAAAAGAAATTTTAGATTGGAAGACATAAAAAAAATTAGAGTGCTATCAAAAAACAGCCCTCGCGTCTGTGCATCTTAATGGCACGTAACGCTAGGACACTCTGAAAATTAGTCTGTTACATTGAAGTTCGGCAATAAATGAACGAATCGTAATTGAAGTATGGACGAATAAAATTACGATTTTCTCAAAGATCACGGAACAAAGTTCGATTTTTCTTATTCACGCGATAAAAACACGAATAAAATTAATTAAGAGATTAAAAACAATCAATAAAGTTGGCAGTAAAAGATATAAAAAAAATATTTAAAAATTTGAAAGTTTGCAAAAAATAACATCCACGTGAAGCTCTTGGTTCATGTAACGATTCCTTGAGCTGCTTGTTGACTGTCTCTCCTGACGAATAATGCAGACTGTAACGCGAAACGGGGGAAGAAGACACTGATGAGATATTCGCTGACGCGACTCCATCTACATGAAAGGTTGTGCACAGAATTTCGTTCTCGAAATTAATGCCAGCCGGATGAGAAAAATCGTATAAGAATGATGAATGAAGACCGTGACACGTGTCCATTCAACTTACTTTGGTCGCGATCTACGAATCAACGTCAAAAAATATGTTTCATTTGTCTTGGAACAATCTTTTTTTTACATATGAAATAAACTTGTTATTTCCGGGAAGAATTGTTAAAGCGTTGATTGAGATTTGCGACTTGAAAAATCCTGAAAAATGTAATGCAGATATATCTTAAATTCGCTTCCACTTGAAATAATAGCTGCTCATTCTGATATGTGTATACTGAAATATTATTTTATCACGAGCATAATTTTATGATCACTTCTTGTTCCATGATGTCTTTGCTTGGCTCTAGTTAACTCTTCAAATTGATGAAGGCACCTCGTAATCGTAAAATTTAAATTGGTATGTGCAATCGCTTTGAGAACAATTCCTGTAACATAATACCATGATAATAAAATTCTTGAATGAGAGGTTTTGAGACAACATGCACAATTGTCCAATTCAACACTAGCAGATACAATATAAAAATAATTTTTTCGCCAAGTAACGTTCAGTGCTAAGATTATCAACGCTCCAATTAATATTTGCTCTTATAAACAGAAAATTAAGTTGCCTTTGCAGAAAATCGTAATTAAAATTTGGCTAGGTTTTTGAAAAATTTTCCATCCCGACGATTATCACATTCGCTGGCATATAAATGTCAGCGCTCGGACGCGAGCAAATGATTTCGCGAGTCTAAATAATTTGAAGATGAGATGCAAAAAAAGACGAATCGTTGGTGGGACAGAAAGCCAATAATGAGCGATAAATAATAGAGATGTTCGACAGAACATGAACTGTCCATTCAGGTCGACGATATCGAGAACGGAAGCAATCCCGTGACCTACCAGATTCGAGTGCCGCAACTCGTGAAAAGTGTCATAAAATATTCGAAATCAAATGTCAACGTCGAAACTGTGGCATTAAAGAGTAATCGAAAAGTTATTAATAAATCAATGAGCGTCGTTTTTTTAGGAATTGCTTGAAATAATGTGACGTCGTTGCTCGAAAAAATAAATTTTGGACCCAAGTAACGGGGACAATAAAATGAAAATTTGGTGATTGCTTTTTGAAGCACGTGCTTAATATCAAAATGATAAGGAAAAAGTTCCACAAGACATGAAAAAATGTTCATTGCGTGCTGGAAAAATGAAGTGATACGTGAGTTTTGACAAAAGACAAACGGCGGAATAACACAGAATCATACGATGCTTAATGTCAATAGCAAAGAACGTTGTTCTTTGCAAAATCAGAACACCCAAATTATCGTGAATGAAAAATTCAGGGCAATTTTATTTTAAAAACAATTACGAATTCCACAGGGTTTTCCGGGACCTCCTGGACTTCCGGGAATGCAAGGGGAGCCCGGAACTCCGGTGTATGGTGATAAAGGGTCAGTGGGCGAGGAAGGCGATCGTGGAGAACAAGGAAAATCTGCAGGGTTTGAGTGGAGTAAGCGTAACTTCGTAGACGGTCCTCCAGGAGCAAAGGGTATTCGGGGGGATAGGGGTGATCGTGGACGGAAAGGTGAATTTGGGGCGACAGGTCCCCATGGTCGTCCAGGTACACCAGGCTTGAAAGGGATGAAGGGAGACCAGGTACGTAACTACGTTCAAATGACAAATTTTCAATCATGCAAATTCGTGTCCGCGATAATAATAAAGTTTACATTAGTTTTCTTTAAGGAGTTTCGGTACAAAAGTCAAAATATTAAGAAATTGATCAAATTTGGTGATAATGTTCTTCAACATCAAGTGCGAAAATACAAATTTTTTCAAAATTTTCTTCTACTTAGTTATCGAGTAATTACGCATTAAAGCAGATTTTTTATGCCCGGAATGTATACCTATATATATGGAAACGCTATGCTTATACACGTCAACTTTAGTGATCAATTACTCGATAACTGTGTAGAAGAAAAATCTTAAAAAATTTGTATTGTCAAATTTGGCACTAAAGAATATGTTCACCAAATTTTATAAAATTCTAAACTTTTTGAAATTTTTTATGTTTTTAGCATGGTTTAGCATGGCAACATTGTATCGCCTGTACCGAAACTCCTTAACTGCTCAGATATTGAATAGAAGAATGTTACCGCACAGAACAGTTAGTTTAAAAAAATGTCTACCGAAAAAATCAACGCGTTGAGCCATGTATTGTTAATGTTCGATCACAGAGTAGTGATCCACTGTAATCGTCGATAGATAATTTATAAAAAATACACCAGGGTGATGATGGACCACGAGGAAAACAAGGTATCGAAGGTGTAGCCGGTCCAGCCGGTGAAAAGGGCGAGAAAGGTGCCCCAGGTTATGCGGGAGAGCCAGGCGATGACGGATTAGACGGTGAAGAAGGAGAAATAGGTAACATGGGATCGCCAGGAAAGCAAGGAGCGGCTGGTGAACCAGGAGCGTACGTACCGGAACTAGACGAGATCATAGTGGGAAACATCGGAATCCAGGGTCCCGTTGGTCCACCCGGTGAAAAGGGTCCTTCGGGAACTCCAGGAACCCGTGGATTGACGGGGTACATCGGGCCGCCGGGACTCCCAGGCCCGCCGGGTATACCGGGTGAAAAAGGGCGAAAAGGTTCTTCGATCAAGGGCGAGCAAGGGGACGATGGTTTAACGGGTCAAATGGGACCGCAGGGTCTCATAGGGCTTCCAGGACTTCCAGGACCCATAGGAGCCAAAGGATTTGCTGGTTTGACGGTCATTGGACCGCCAGGCCTGGAAGGTCAACCTGGTCTACCTGCATTCAACGGTCCACCCGGCGATCGCGGTGATCCTGGTCCTCCGGGTGACAAAGGTTTCCCCGGTAAAGGTATAAGGATTCGTGGTCCACCAGGAGAGCCAGGATTACCAGGAATTCCGGGACGCGTTGGCCCCGACGGTTGGCCAGGAGTGCCCGGTCTAAAGGGTAAACGCGGACCACAAGGAGATGATTGCGGCGTTTGCCAGCCCGGCCTACCTGGCGTCAAGGGAGAAACTGGAGATGCAGGAATCAATGGTTACCCGGGCTCACCCGGATTCGCTGGACTTCCCGGACCGAGAGGATTCAAAGGCGCACAAGGCAAAACAGGTCCCAAAGGTCCTCGCGGCCTCGATGGAGCTGATGGGCGACCTGGAATAGCTGGGTCGCAAGGACCGAAAGGTGAACATGGTTATATCATCTGGCCACCCGGAGGCCAAGACAAAGGATGGGATGGCGACTTCGGGGACAAAGGATTTCCCGGACCAGAAGGGCCCGCCGGCCTGCCTGGAGCCATCGGCGAAACTGGCGATTCTGGACCACCAGGTCCCAAAGGTGAAAAAGGCGACCTCGGTGCTCCCGGGTTATCCGGAACCGACGGCCGCCCCGGGTGGAACGGCGCACCCGGTGCTAAAGGCGAACCTGCCAGTGTACCAATAGAGTTCCTCCGCGGTGATCCTGGATTGCCTGGAGCTGATGGGTTACCAGGACTTCCCGGTGACACCGGAGCCAAGGGAGAACCTGGCGAAGCTGCTGAACATACTGGCTTACACGTCAAAGGGGAGAAAGGATTCTTAGGCGAACCTGGCGACCGCGGTAAGAGTTTCGAGATTCTTGGTGACATTTCGCACTAACTCGAATTTTAGTACCATTTTTCTTTATCCAATTGTCGTAGAAAATCAACCAAGTTTTTCATGCAAGTTGCAACTTGCAACTTGCAATAAACATTCACACAAAATGCACTCACGCGGATGTCTGAACTAAAATCATACAGAAATATTGAAAATTGAATGATTTTCACAGTTTGAAAGATGAAATTTCAATTTTCAAAAATATTTCAATAAGCTGCATAATTATTAATAGTGTTATGCTGTATTGCGAATTGCTGTATTATAGCTCCGCTATAAATAGAAAAGCTGAAAATCCATAAAAACTAAATACCAGAAAAGTAGAACAGTCGGGCAAGATTTAACACAAAAATTCAAAACGAAATTCGAATATATGAGTATATAATTATATTATATAATCTTCCTAGTTATTATTCAATCAAGAAAACTGCGAATTTGCATGAATTCCTCATCGACATTGATGAAAAATTCGGATTGAAAAATTCTTCAAACAGATAGAAGAAATTAAATGTAATTTAAACTCCACTACAGGTTTCCCTGGTCGAAAAGGATATCAAGGGATCACTGGTCCCGAAGGATTCCCTGGTGCTCCTGGCTTAACTGGTGACCCTGGTATTTCAGTTCAAGGATCCAGAGGTCTTAAAGGATATCCCGGTATGCCGGGAGACCAGGGTCCCCGTGGAATAACCGGCGCTCCAGGTCTACCTGGTCCTCCAGGATTTGACGTAAGTGTTTTCCACAATCGACACGAACAAGAGAGAAGAAACAAATATCTTCAAAAAATCACGCGTTTGAGGTTAAACTACTCTGGGATTTAACAGGGTCTTCCAGGTCCAAAGGGTGATCGTGGTGACGTCGGATCGAATTTGAATTATGGCGATATCGGGCGACGTGGTTTCCTAGGTCAGAAAGGAAATATCGGAGATGCAGGTCCCGCAGGGTACAGAGGTAGACCCGGTAGACCCGGCACGGTAGGGTTACGCGGACCCAAAGGAGCTCCAGGGTTCGAGGGCTGGGCAGGAGAAAAGGTAAGTTATTCATTTTTATTATTTTTCTCAAATTTTAAAGCTAAAATACATCGTCCCTAATTGAAGACGATTTCGGTTATGAATTACTCAAATTAATCATTGTGGTATTTTTCAGGGTGTCAAAGGTGTTAGAGGCGACAGCATTCAAGGAGTACGTGGATATCCTGGACCACCAGGTAGAAATGGAACTCGAGGATGGATTGGAGACGTCGGCATCAAAGGTGAAATTCACTGTTGTTTCTGGAATAATTTTAAAGAAGCTTCTACATGTGTGAGATAGTTGACAAACCTGCCTTTTCCATGCAGTATTTCATTTTTGTCTTATTCTTGACTATTAATACGCCACGCGTACTGCCTTCCCATTTTAATACTCGGCATCAAGACCGCGTCTGTAGACAATGATGTGCAAAATATATTTTTTATCTCTTCTTTTATGGAAAATTGTGTAGAAGCCAACGATGAGGCAATTCAGTACTCGAAAATTCATTCCTGAAGGTTTTTGATACTTTACCGAACCTCATTGAATTGCGGACTGTAAGATAACGAAATGAGCTTCGTTCTGTTTTTATTTATCGTTTTTCGTGTTCTACTTGGTTTATTTTACATTTATTCATCTGAAATATGACGTTATAGGTGGCGACGGGTACCCCGGCTTCGAGGGCATGAAAGGTTTGAAAGGAGAGATCGGATTTCACGGACGTCAAGGGGAAGATGGAGATCAAGGTCCTTTGGGTTACGAGGGTATGGCGGGATTGGCCGGTTCGCCAGGTTCCCCCGGTCCGGATGGCGACGTCGGTGAAATTGGTGCTCCAGGACTCCCCGGCTGGCCGGGAGCAGAGGGCGAACCCGGAATAATTGGTTTGAAGGGCGAGCAAGGTGATAAAGGACCGCATGGACCTACGGGGCTTCCTGGCCCCGATGGTTTCAAGGGTATAACCGGTGACATGGGTCTCGATGGATTCGATGGTGAACAAGGTGAAAGTTCGTTTAGTGGACCTCAAGGTGACATCGGCGAGCCAGGATTTATGGGAGAAATTGGACCACCCGGTCTCCCTGGTTTCGATGGCAGACCCGGAGCTCCGGGCGAAGTTGGACCAGAAAGCGTTGGATTCGATGGCCTGGCTGGAGAGAAAGGTGACAGAGGCTTCGATGGCCGGAATGGACTACCGGGAATCAAGGGAGAATTCGGTGACATGGGTCTCGATGGATTCAAAGGCGAAAGAGGTGATGTCGGTCCCAAAGGACATCCTGGATCCCACGGTTATGATGGTCGCCATGGCGCCAAAGGGGAAATCGGACCTATGGGACCTACGGGCTTTAACGGTCCGAAAGGAAAAAGAGGATTTGAGGGTGATCCAGGTTTAATGGGACGTCCTGGTAAGTGGTTACAGAATTATATCCGCGAAACCATTTTTCTTTGCTCATTAAGAATTTATCCAATTGCTCAAAACTATTTGACAGCTCAATTGAAGATGCGGCAATATTTTTTTACAACATTCATCGATCTCAAAATAGTTCGGCCGTTCCATGACTAGTCAAGTTCACAGCTACTTTATGTTGATTTAATTCAAGCCTAAATTATTAATAAAATTAATAAACACTTACATCGAGAATATTTTTATCACGAGAATGTAATAAAATGCTTTAAGAATATCACGAAAGATCAAATTTATAGTTTAACTTGACTAGTTAATGATTGAGTCGGTACCGGTGACACTTTAAATAAACAAAATCTAGGGAACACTTTTATTGAGCGAAAGAAAGTTTATATCGGTATAATTTAATGAAATTTCCGCGATTCCCGAATTTGCCAGAAGTTCAATCAGCTGTTACCAGCAGTCCAACGTAGTGGCTGACGTCCGCTTTCGACGCGTCAAAAACTAAAGTTTTTTCATGTTTCCTTTATTAAAAACCCCGCAAGGTAATGTTTTTTTTACAGAAACGGAATCTGTGATAAATTTTCTTCACCATATAAACTTTTTCTTAAAAACTCAAAATTGAAAATGAAATAATTCAAAATTCTACCCCGTAAGAGGCTCCGGAACTCGTCTTATCTTTATCAGGACCCCTTAAACTATCATTTACCGCAAAAAAGCGGACCTTCACCGTACTTTATCGAACGGCCGAACTACTTTAATGCGTTTTCAAAAGTGTCTTTGTCCATTGATAAATCATTCTGCACTTTGTAGTTTAGCTTATAATTATTTTTCCCTCGTCGAATGGTATCCACTCATAATAAAAACCGTTGTAACCGATACTCATTCACGCTAATGTGTTATTTTTCGTACAGGTATGCCCGGTGATCCAGGGCCAATCGGATTGCCTGGTTTCGAGGGTCAAGTAGGAAGAAAAGGTGAAATCGGTGAACCAGGATTACCTTCATTCTATGAAGTAACGTACGGAGATTTTGGTGAACAGGGACTCGACGGTTTGCCCGGTCGCAAAGGAGCCTTAGGAGATACTGGACCAGCCGGTTTTCCTGGACCGAAAGTACGCGAAAATCTCTTCATAGACATAAAAAAATGCTGCAATCGACTAAATTTTTTGCTGAAAGGAAGAAAATTCGGTTCGTACAAGCATTGAAATTGCATATTTTTTAGGGAGAACGCGGAGATGATGGATTGCAGGGCGTCGATGGTTTTGAAGGATTGGAAGGACTCCCTGGCCTTCCGGGTGATGAAGGACTTCGGGGATTACCAGGTACTGTACAGTACACAATATTCGAAAAGTCAATAAAACTACCTAAGCGGAAACTTATTTTATCCACTGTTATTCCATCTTCAGGAGCTCCAGGAATGTTCGCCGAGCGAGGTGACGAAGGACGCGCTGGACTCGATGGACAGCCCGGTATTCCAGGACGTCCTGGACAAAAAGGAGCGCCTGGTGAATACGGCAGAAATGGTCCCAAAGGAATTTCCGGTGAACCGGGTAGAATCATTCCAGGACCGAAAGGAATTCATGGAGATCCAGGTTAGACGACAGCATCTCAAAAACCGTTTTATTATTAAAATCATTAACTATTTTCCCTGATCAATGAACATCTCCAATTATTCATTCAACTTTCCCCGAATTTATTACAAATCTCAATGATTCAATGACCCTCGAACCTTGCCCTTATCAGAGCACCTCAAACCGTTCGCAAGTGCAAATTCGGATTTTATGATTACAATTCACATTTTCGAGGTCAACTTGAAATCCAAACTGTCCAAATGAGTCGATGCGGATTCGGTATTGAGATAAGCTCACGAGAAAACAGTAAATAAATCGTGCTCCGTCCGCCAGGTTTCGTTATCAATTGAAACAATCTGAAAGTTGAAAAATATTTAATTTTCTCAATGCCATTAATTACTAGTTAGAACATTCAAAGTAGCAGAACTTGGTTCTACGTAAAAAAAAAAATTCCCCCAGGTCCTCGAGGTTATCCGGGTCGCCCTGGAAACCCTGGTGAAATTGGTATGCCCGGTTTTCCCGGATTCGAGGGCCCGAAGGGTTTCGTTGGTGAGCCCGGATTCTCAGCGAGCGCGGCGAAAGGTGAAGTTGGTGATATCGGGTGGCCAGGATTCGATGGTCAACCGGGTCTCAAAGGTATGAGAGGAGACTCGGGTCAGAACGGTGCGCCCGGAGCTCCTGGGTTCAAGGGCGAGACGGGCGAGCCTGGCGAGCCTGGCATTCCTGGCTTAGATGGTCCGGACGGACCGCAGGTACTGAAAATAATGAACTCTACTTCTCTACCTTCCACCATGGAAAACTATAATTGTTTTTTCCGTCGACATGAGCGAACTCAAAGTACGCCAATCTGAAAATCTAACAAGAATGTTCTCTCCTGATTACGGATTCACCCGGACAATTTCCACTACCTTACACTCACAAAAAGTTTCATAAATTTTGATCAATGATGATAATATTCTGCCACAGGGACCCAAAGGAGACAGAGGTCAGAATCCATTCCCGCCGTTCCCCAGGAAAGGTCTCACCGGTGACACGGGAGCCCCTGGCTTATCCGGTAATGATTTTTTTCAGTATTATATTTTCCCCGACAATATTTCGAATGGGAAGTAATCTTCCATTATATTTTCATTGTCTCAAGGATTCCCTGGTCCAAATGGAATGATGGGCATGCCTGGTCTGGACGGTCTACCGGGTCAGGATGGTGAACGGGGTATGACCGGTCCCCACGGTCCCCCTGGTCCCGAAGGTGAATACGGCCGACCCGGGCAGGAGGGAGTCCGGGGTCCACCGGGTTATCAAGGACCGCCAGGTAAAGTGTGCTGTACCGATCGAAAGATAACGAAGATTTTGAGGATCACTTTTGGATGACTGGAACGTGGATTCTGGTCATTTTCATTCAATATTGTGTATTGAGAATCCTGAAGACTTTATCGAGAAATTCGTCGTTTCACGATTTATTACGATCTTGATGATGAGAGTTTTCCGCAGGTTTTGCCGGAGCACCCGGAGACCAAGCCCCGCCGGGTCCAGGACCCAGGAGTCGAGGTTTCCATTTCGCGCGGCACTCGCAATCCGAGATGATTCCTCAGTGTCCTAGAAATACTGTGAAACTTTGGGACGGTTTTTCACTTCTCCACATCATGGGCAACGGCCATCCGTGGGCCCAAGACCTTGGTGAGTTGAGGAGCAGCCTTCGAGGAGAGGCTGAAATTGTTGCGCGAGTAAGAGCAGACAGCAAGTTTGATCTTCCGTTTTTTACGCTGTTTCCAATCGCCCAGGTGCGGCCGGAAGTTGCGTGGCGAAGTTCTCGACGATGCCTTTCATGTTCTGTAACCTGAATAACGTTTGTGACTACGCTCAGCGCAACGACTACAGTTATTGGCTCAGTTCGACGGAACCGATGCCGATGATGATGACGCCGATTCCGGCACCCGAAGTCGGAAGATACATATCAAGATGCGTTGTTTGCGAAGCCCCCACGAGAATGATTGCCGTTCACAGTCAATCCATGGCCATTCCTGAGTGTCCCGGTGGATGGGAGGAAGCTTGGATCGGTTACAGTTTCCTTATGGTAAATTCCGGATAAAATTCATTTTCTCATTTCAAAATGAATTTTTACGTGTCAAAAAAAAATGTTTCAATAGAATCCTCGCTTTTATGAGTTTATAAATGTTTTTAATATTGAGTAACTTTTCGTTGAAACTATTTTTATTATTTGGAAAATGATTCTAAATAGATAAGCAAGGCGGGTTCTGGATACTGCGGGGTAATGGGGGTCACTCAGCCGCAGCAAAGCAGGTCAGAAAGTTCTCGAAGGTTCGAGATGATAACGTCACCTCTAAATTTGACGATGACGTCATGGAAAGGAACGTTCTCGAAGGTTCTGACTCGCTTCGTTAGGTGACTCGCATTACCCCGCAATATCCAGAGCCTGCTTCGCTTATCTACTATTCTACTCGTTGGTATAAATACTGCTCGGAGTTGTGTACGATTTTATTCATTTTAAATAATTGCCAGGGTCGGAAATGAACGACGACGATCCCGCGGAAAATATCGTGAGACTCGCTCGCAGTAAAGTTTTTTATTTTCTGATAAAAATGTATTTGGAATTGAGCTCAAAATTTTCGAGCGTTTTGTAGAAAATGGATAATTTTTAAGAATCGTTTCTCAAGCAGCTATTTTATTGTGGCATCCAGTAAATTGTTTATAAATTTTGACGAATTACACAGCACAGAGACGCAGGAGCAGCAGGCGGCGGGCAATCGCTCGTCTCGCCGGGTTCCTGTTTGGAGGAATTCCGTACGAGACCGTTCATCGAGTGCCGTGGTTTGGGCACTTGCAATTACTTCTCAACTGCAGTCTCGTACTGGCTCGCGACGATAAAGGATTTCGAGATGTTCCGGAAGCCACAGCAGCAAACTCTCAAAGCCGATCACACGTCGCGAGTGAGTCGTTGCGCGGTTTGCAAACGTCGACAAATAACGGAAGATCTGAACAACAACCGATTGAAACCGTTCAATTCGAACGGGCATCGCTATCCACCTCCGAACGTCGAGGATCGAGAAAACATCGAGAGATTACCCGATTGGCCGAGGAGACGTCCGCAAGGCGGTGAAGCTCGGGGCCCGAGACCTCCGTACAACCGCGCACCCGGCCAATATCGTAGGCGAGGTCGCCCTCGCCGACCCGAACAACCGAACGCGAGAGCGTGACTCGAAACGAAACCAAACGGCGTATAATTATTAAAAATCTAATGTATATAAATATCATAATAATATTAAATATTATTTCATATTTTACATCTTCCTACGCTAGTTAAGTTATGAAAAAATGTCCGAATATCCTCGCGAATCGCTAGTACGATTGGGTGAACGAAATCGCATGACTATCGAATCGTGCACAAAGTGCCATGACGAAAAACTGTTGTCGAGAGATAAAACGTCGACTCTTCCGTTTCAACGAATACTGCCAAATATTATATTTGTCGCGTGAGCCTGGACATCGATACTGTGTCATTAGTTAATCTCTTGTAATATGCCAAATACGAATACGATCGGATGTAGTTTTTCGAATTAACACGTCGTCTATCATTTATATCGCTTGATTATGTATCGATTTTTAAATAAACGAATTTTCTATAAGCTTCTAAAAGTTTCGTATTTTAGTCCTGTCGATAGATTTTCTCGTGACAACTGCCCTCTACACTCGTGAGAGTATAACTTATTAAGGGAAGTGCCCTAGGGAATGCTGGTGGATGTCGAAAATGTTCTGGAATGTAACCAAGCGAGACAGCATAAGCGTGGTAATGTGGGGGTTTAGAGAAGAAACAATATGTGGTGCCCATCGTTGGCTATTTGAAAGACTTGATTGAACAATTCATCAACTTTCAATTGCAATTTTTCATTCTAAATGAAGGGAGAAAACTGTCGTTTTTGCTGAAAATTAGAACTCCAGCATGACTTTTTGTTCATTTTTTGTATTCTTTCAAAATCATCTTCCATCCGGCCTAAACCCTTATTCTCTGAGTTCAAGTACACTCTGGTTCGAAAATGCTGCAAAGATAGGATTCCAATAAATTTGGGAATTCCATTTTTTTTTTTATTTAAATTTGAGTTTGGGAAGATGAAAAGAAATCAGGGAAATTTGGTCGAGAGGTTTATTCAATAGGTTTTGTAAGCATTTTGTCAGAAAAATTTAGGAATTTTACGATATTGCGAAATTTTTATCACATAAACGGGATACCCTGTGGTGTGCGGATATTAAACAAAATTTTCGAGGGAGAAATTATAATGAAATTGTAATTTATTCTGTCTGTATTTCTGCCGTGTATATAAATTCAATTCTGAAACTACAATTTGAAAGAATAAATATAACGTCACTTCCAAGTCTTTAATTCTCGTTCAGAATTTCTTCCAGAAGTGAAGTTAGACTAGCTCAAACCGCACGTTTATCACCCTCGCTCTCGGCTCGGATGACAATTCAGACGACATTTAAAAGTGTGAATGAACTGGCATTCGGTAAAGAAGGAAATTGGAGAAAAAAATATCTAGCTTATCGACGTGCAATAAAAAGTTATCAACGAAATCATCAGCGATTTTCATTCCCCCAAATTATTTTGGTGTACAAAAGTGTAAAATATTTTTCAAAAAAATATCCAATGAATTTGAGCTATTTTTTTATTTTTTAATATTCTATTTGCAGTTCGATGGTTGTCCGAAAGAGGGCGCAGCGATCTTGTGTCTGTAACTATTTGACATACACGTCGACCTTCTCTTGTTGCCTATGTTTGCTTCCGCTCGGTTGTCTCGTCCGCTTCGTGGTCGATTGATGATTTTTTTAGTTTGCTGTGATTGGATATTGATAATGTAGAATTCACCACACGTGTGCTTATTTTATTTTAAATAGAGTTTCATTGTTACTTTTTTGTTGATATAAAAAAACTGTGGACAAGTTATTGGAGTTAACTTCCCCTTTCTTCAATAACCTCCATATATCTTACCTAAATAACAATTAAGCTATCGATTGTAATCAGTTTGAATACTTCGTTATCTTCCACGTACAAAAATATTTTTAAAAAAATGTTCAAGTCAAATACTATCAGTTCGGTTTATTCGTTAAATCCTATGAAAATACAAAGTTATTCGAAATGGATAAAAAGAGGGTCGTGTTCTATGGATAAGTGAGACCCGAATCAAGCCCAAGTGGGACTTTTTCATCAATTAAATCGAACTGCTCATGAGACCCAAATGGGGACTTTTTATAAATTATTACCTCAACCTATAGCTTGTATTGCCTGTAGCCTTTTGAATTGAGTCGATTGAGTTATTGACTTTGGATAACAGCAACAAGAACCCATATCAGTTTTTGATTAATCAGCTGATCTATTGAAGCCTCGAGTCAGACAGGGTGGACCTGGAAATACTCAAAAACATACTGAACGTATTCGACGTTAACCCAGAGGCTTCAGGCTTACTAATAATAAAAATAATAGTCGTAAGCTTTAGAACTAAATTATAAATTGAATAATAATGAACCAAAGCATTCGTTTTTATTTTGTCGTTCATATATATTTTCTTCCAATAATAGTATATGGTACAGCGAAATGGTCGCTGCATCTCGATCTTGGACAACAGGCATAATACTATCAATTATAATTAATATGATTTATACATACAATAGTAATAATAATAATAATAATAATGATAATGATCATAATAATCGCATTAATAATTGTATATGGTACTATAGTATTAGGTGTTCGTTTTTTCTTTTTTTTTTCCTCTTTAGTATGTTATGTACACAATAACGATCGAGAGAGAGAGAGCTGAAAACCATGAGGTTTATGAATACAAAAAAGAAGATCGATGATTTGAGTCTAAAATATGGATTATTACAGAATTCTTCAAATATTAAGGAGGTTTATCTGGTTGAGGAATTGAAAAAAATTGATAAAAAAGTATCGAATCCAGTTCAGCGAGCGGTACTCGATGGGACATCTCTCAAGATTTTTCAAGCCCTCAGCAGGGTACCATGTTCTTAAGCGATTCGTGAAAACAAATGAAAAAATGAACTCGGTCCCTAGTAATTTTCAGTGTCTATGCAGTTTCAATTGAAAATTTTCAAGCATCGCTAAACAGTTTCGGAAGAGACTTCGAACATAGTTGAGAATAATGTAAATAAGCTTGGAGGATAAACGCTCTGAAGCCACTGCGCCAGTCGCGACAGTTTTTTCTTTGACTTCCTCCGTACCAGAACCAGATAAACTTCTTTAAAAGAAAATACAATATATTTCCATACAATCGGATACTTCACGGCGTGCTGTAATCGTCGTACACGTTTGTCCATAAAACTATAGCAATATATCTAGAGCGCATAAGTATACACACTCAAATATCATCACTTCCTTTTTCCACAAGCATTAGAGAGGAGACGCGTAATTATTGTTATTTATATAAATTTCGTGCGAGGATTCAAGCCATCGTAAGTTCAGCCTATCCTGTGTTGGCCCTCGACGTATCCTTAACGTTTTCTCCAACCTTCATGTTGCTCGCGCGTCTTTATTCGTCATTGCACTCGTTATCTATAGCGGAACACTTTTTGGCACCCTCCACATTTAACTAATCGACCTCGAGAACATGCTTCAACGTTTAACGAGAGATACAACGTTTCTAAGCATCCGATACCCTCATGTTGATATTTCTATATCCATATTACAATTCATATATATATATTTATCTATTCACGTATTTATTTACAGAAACGGAGACGCGCTCGAACAAAATCATACAAAGATGATGTTTTCGTTACGCAGGGGGGCAACGTGGAGGGAGGGGGGGGGGGGGGGAGGGGGGAAGGTTTCGTGTTTGTTTTTGCCATGAAAACGCTGTCAGCGCATACGTAACCGCACAGTCTTATTTTTTTTTCGCGCTATATATGAGTATAATTAATGTTTCAACGATGTATATTCTGTAAATACGTATGTTGACACTTGCGCACGACACACACAGAGTTGTTCACGTAAGTATTTTAGATTTATTTTCAGTCTACGGTACACGTTTTTTATTTCATTGTTTTTCTCTCTCGTCGAGCCTAAAATGATGAACCCTTATGTATCTGACATCGATATCTCATCAGCGATCGTCACTTTTAATTATTTTTATGATTTAACTACGTAGTGGATATTGGCTATCATCTCGAACACCTTTCGCAGTGATAAATTGTCTCACTGCGTGTGATTATTCCCTTCCATATTTTTCATCTCTCGCACACCCAAAGGTTTTTCTTCATCGCAGTTTGATAGGTTCTTTTTAATAATATTTTTATACTCACGCTCGCTTACCGATACCACCTCGAGAGATTTTCGGTTTGGCACTTTCAACGCATCGATGAGTTTACAAGTTTTAGGAGAGACGAAAAAATAGAATAATAACAGAAAGGCACTGCACTCTTCAGAGTTCTCGTTAGACATCTCTATTGCCTTCGTTTCGTGTTTATTATTTGATGATGTCGACCATGAGCTCTATGCGACGGTGTTGAAAAATGTTCACACCCCAATCGCCAGTCGGGTATTTCATTCGATCGATTTTTTCGTCTTTTACTGAACAGAGGGAATTGTTAAAAAATACAACCCGTTTTGAGACGTTACGTCGAAAGAAAAATTAATTTAACGAGTGACAACGATTATTTGATTTTTTTTACTTTCCATTTTATTTATTTTTTTATTTGAAAAATCGGATTGGAATCGAATATTTTTTACGGTTCGTTGAAATGAAATGTAGAGAAGAGAAAATTGCTGGAAATTTTATGAATCAGCGCAAAGGTTGTTCATTTTTTAAAAAACTTTCTATGGAATTGACAAATTTGGAAATATCGATCGAATGAAATTTTTGGCCGTCCAAACCGACGTGCGAAAAGTAAACTCAAAACGATTTCGATTTTTCGTGCAACTAGAAATGCTACCGATTTAGTTGCTTGAAGAATCCTGGTCAAATGTGTGAATTATAAAAGTTGGTGAAAAATAGTACGACCAATTGAACGATAAATGCCCGATGCGAGTGATGTTTTTTTTTTCGCGGTAGAAAAAATGGGTGTGACGTTTAACTACAGTAATTATAATTCTCAATGTGATATCTCTCGCACGCTATTCGCGCCCAATATTTTCAAGTTTTTTTTCACAATTACATACGTTTATTCTACTTTGGTCGTTGATCGACGAATCCGTATTTTAATCATTTATTTTACGTTTTTTTCTTCCCCAAAGATTTTCATAGAAAAACAAATTCGATCGTTCCGTATCGAATTGTATCAACGATTTTTTTTATGTATATTCGAAAAAACATTGCAAATTCGATTATAGCGTATTTACGAAAACTGTAAAAAGTATTGTAAAAGCATGTGGTAGAAACATTTTTGCGCATATTCAATATGCGCGAAGGCGTTCACACGGCAGCCAAATATTGTTGGCGATCTGTACCAGTGCTGATCGAGGACGCATTGCGTTTGCTTTTTCGATTAAATGTTGTTCGAGCTGCATGCGATATTTTCGAATCCTACGAAAAAAAAAGTAGACCACGACGACGACTGCTCGACGATCCAAACGACAAATTTCATAATGGATTTGAGAACATGTAGAAAATTAATAGAGCAGAAGGGAATTGAGTCGCCTTACCCGTTTCAAATATCATAGAAATGCAAAATCATTTTAATTCTAAAATCAGTATGAAATATTGCAAATATTTGCAGAAGGGCTCAAATATTTGGCAAAATTCAGTCCACCAAATCCAAAGTGGTTAAATTAATTAACTTCAATTAGCTTTTGTGATTGTAAAACTCGAAAAACAGTGTAATTTTATTGAAATAATTAAACCGAATATCAACGAGTAATATTCAATCTCGATCAATGATTCATCATCGCACGCCCCTCAATTATTTTATCCTTCTTACCAATTTCTGGCTTGAGATTCAAATTTCGAATCATGCATTCGGAACAGTTTGAATACTCAATTGCACCGTGAATGTCGTCATTGGTTGAGCCGTGGGCATAATCTTCACTAGCAATGTTACGGAGCTCCTTAATAGATGGTCACTTTTAGTGCAGATCGCCAACGTATTACGATAATATATTTGTAAATATATATTATATACGTGTATAAAATGTACCGAACAAACGTGTTTGGTGTCATTGGTCATAAGGTTGGATAGTCCCAACGATAGATCATTACAATTGGCAGTTAACGTAGCGTGATTTATGTCCTGGCGCCGAAACGTGACCGTTCATAAAAATTTGAGTATGTCCGAGATTGGTAAAGACTGCTACAGCTACTTCAATGCTTTTCTTTTTTTTCGTTTTACGCTCATTTCCAGTGATCAGTTGTA
This sequence comes from Venturia canescens, assembly GCF_019457755.1. NCBI lineage: Eukaryota > Metazoa > Arthropoda > Insecta > Hymenoptera > Ichneumonidae > Venturia > Venturia canescens. Next base: position 10,577,966 of record NC_057425.1, read on the forward strand.
TTTTTCGATTGACGCAACAACGTCAAAGTTTCGGTACAAAAGATTTCTACGTATCAAAATTTATGTTCAGCCATAAGTGAGAGAATTCTGTGAAAAAAGGAATGGTGATGGCGCGTTGGTAACATTTTTTTCGTCTTTTTGTTGCATCGTCAAGTGCCACAGATAGCGGTGCACGGTATTTCGGTAGGCGAACAGTTCGCGTCTACGAAAATTAAGCAAGATCCACAAGAAACAAATAAATGAGAAAACATGACATGTATTTAATAAAAAAAATCATCGTATATTTTTTTCCTTTTCAGGCTTATTCACTCGGTAATTCGAAAGAGAAAAAAAATGCATTCGTTAATGTTTCCCTATGGGGGCATTCACGCACCTGGTCGAAAAATCATTTTTTCGAAATACACACGCAAACATCATACAAACACATGCACACAGACTGCACGAATACGCGCGCACGTTTTACATTTTTTGTCTCATCTTCATATAGGCGTTCATTACATTCTTCACGAAGCTTTTTTTCACAACTTTTTAAAAGTTTTAAGTAAAAAAAAAAAAAAATAAAAATAAAAATAAAAAAAAATAACGAAAATTTATATGAATCAATCACAATTTTTACGAAGACGGGCAAACTTTTTTTTTTTTTGCATTAAAATCCATTTGTGTCCCTCGGTCCTATAGTGGTACATATTGCATTATATGCGCATTCATATATAGGTTCTTATTTCCCATACATTATCTCTCTTTTTATCTTTAATTCTCGTTTCATCCCGTCATCACGACCTCCATTTCACTATATATGTTTATATATAGATTTCGCACTCGATCAGAGAGACTTTTAATATTCAATTTACCTCTCCTCTCCCAATCACGATTCTATCAAACTCATTGAACACTTGGTGGATCTTTTCGCACTTAACAACAAACTGCGATCGTTTTCGATATTATTATCGTTTTTTCTTCACGCGAAACTTGACACTCGTTTGAGAAAATGTTTCTCGTACATTCTTCATCGATTAACAAAAACTTTTACTTCGATACAATTTCGATTTTTTGTTCTCTATCAGCGAGAAAAATGGTTAGAAAATCATCGAAAAGTGGAGATCGATACAATAATACCATGGCAATGCGAAGAATGCATTCACTTAAATTTCGTCGTGAATAAAAAAAGTGCTTCAAGCAACTCGTACTGCTTGATTACTTTTCGTCACTTTTAACCCTTAATATCAATTAAATTGAAAAATACAAGTGAAATTAAAAAAAAAAATTAAACTCGTCAACAGTCGAGAATGTACGAGCTACAGATCCCCAACGTACAACACAGATATGGGGCATTAGATGCTCACATTTAACTCTTTTCGAATTCCATCCGTAATTTTCTGTATCATAAGCATAAATGGTAATTATGCAGTTTGGTTACTTTTCCGAAAATCAATGGAATTTTTTTTTCTTCTTCTCGAAGTTATCGATTGGACTATAGTAAGTGATATTTCGTCGGGGGAGGCTGACATTTTCCATAAAAACCATGAGTTATGGAGTTTTGAAGTTGTTGGAAAAATGCGGGGATTTGGCGTATATCAGGCTATTTAGGAGTTCACATTAGGACAGGTGGACACACACACACACACACACACACACACACACACACACACACACACACACCAAAGTTGCTCTAAACCCGCCCAGCGAAACCACACCCACACATCGAAAGTTTTCTAAACCCACCCAACGATTCCACACACACATCGAAAGTGTTCTGAACCAATACGACGATTTCGCACACACATCAAAAGTTGTTCCGGATACACATATGCGATGTTTATGCGAAATCGGTAGGTGTATTCAGAGCATTTTTGATGCTTGTGTGGTATTGCTGGGCGGGTTTAGAATACCTTTGATGTGTGTGTGTGTGTGTGTGTGTGTGTGTGTGTGTGTGTGTGTGTGTGTGTGTGTGTGTGTGTGTGTGTGTGTGTGTGTGTGTGTGTGTGCCCGCGCGCTCTGTCGTGTTGTGAACTCAAAAATATTCAAATATACCATATTTCATCATATTTTTCCAATAACTTCAAAACCTCAAACACATGGTTTTTATGGAAAATGTTAGCCTCCCCCGACGAAATATCATCAATGGTAACTAATCGAAGCCGTCCATGCTAAAAAAAAATTTCTTTCGTTGATTTTCGGAAAAGTAATCAAACTACATAATTACCGCATAAATATATATGCCTCTAAAAGTTTATCAATTTTATTTTAGAATTTTATCTTCGCCAATCTTCATACGATAACGATTTTACAAAACGTAGACGAAAATCAAGAAATTACTCATTTAGAATTTCAATTAACATAATGTCCATGACTCACTGTAAACTAATTTTCGAAAATTTCATTACGAGCAGCCAGAATTTTTCAGAAGCAGTATTTTTCTTCGTTTTTTTCCTTTTCTTTTTCTGAAGATAACGACGATTCCGATAGTCAAGTGGAATAATGCTTAATGAAACTGAAGGGCGTAAAGATTGGACGTATACGTAAAAACATCTCATTGTATTATGAAAGTCGGATTGTTATGCAAAATCGTGTTTACCGGACGAGATCGCGACCAGTCGGCCAGCTTTTTTTTTCGTTAACATTTCTAATATACGATCATTCGAACGATCAGCGATAACAATAGTTTCGCTAGCATGAACAGTATAATAATAATGATAATAATAATAATAATAATAATTGATAATAATATTCATAATAATTATTATTATTAATACGATGATAGTAAAATAATATTATTAATGATAATGATAAAGTGTAATACAGTAAAATAATAATATTATCCTTCAATATTAATCGCGATAATAACTAATAATCTTATTCAACAAACACTGGCTTTCCATGACTGTGCGACTCGGGAGAGGAAAGGATTATAAACAGCACACTATAATAATGAAAAAAATGGATTCGATTAACATTCGATTTATAGAATTTTTTCATCTTTTTTCTGTTATTTTTTTTTTTTTCATTTCATCACATTTTTTTCTCCGTTTCTCGTTTTTTTCTATAAAAAACACATGCATATAGAATATTTTTCGGGGTTGATGGGTTCTATTGGTTGTTTGTTTTTTTTTTTTTTTTGAGTACTCGCGCTCTTCGAAGCTCTTTTTGCTCACGCTCAGTCCATTAACATGTAATACATGCATTTATTTAGTATATCGTTTGTTTTTTTTCTCTTTCTTTCTCAATTCTTTTCACTTGTTTCCCCGCTTATGTTACTTAATCTTTTTTGTTTACTTATTTTTTTTCAATCTATATACATGGTAGAAATGCGAAGGTTTTCACGGGCCGGAGTGAAAATCTCTCACAGATTTTAGCTTCTGGCTTCAGCTGAAAATCCCTCTCGGCTTGCTTCGGACAATTGATATTTATATATATTTTTACACATACAATGGTGACACTGGATTTTCAACACTCAGTTGCTAATAAAAAACAGTTTTGTCTCGGATCGCATTGTCAGCAAAGATTCTCGAAAATTTGGAAAAGCCGTGATCCCAGAATCGCTATAAAACGTCTCGTAGTTCTAAGCAGCATCTAAATTCGCTGATTCAAAGTTTGGCGAATCGATATGAAAAACAACGGAATCCTGACAAAATAATTTCTTTTTTTATCGTTTCGTAAGAAATAATCGTACAACAAAAGAAATTACTCGTGAATCGCGATTTTTTCACAACTTTCCGTGCTGGCATTCAACGATCATCGACAAAGCATATTTTCTTCTTGTCCGCTCTCTATTCCTTTCGTATTATTTTTTCGTAGGACAGAGGAGCCTCCGATTTTCACAATGCGATGTTGAAAAAATGACTTTTTTTTATCAATCGTCAGTGTGTGTCTGTGTGCTTATTCATACGTATAAATAATTGTCCGACACACTTATCTTCTCTTAACTCACGAAGTTGGCAGCACAATGTTTCACTATCTCTTAGTCAAAAGTGTCGTCTGTTAAAAGATAAGAAATAATAATAATAAAAATAACCGCAACGGTCTAATAATAAACTAGATAATGATAAAAATAACGCGTATCAATAATAGTAGTGTACGGTAATAACATGAAATAATAAAATAGCTAATAACTAATAATAGAAATAATAATAATAATGATATTAATAATAATAACGGTATATTATCATTAATAATAATGATGATCATAATAATCGATTTTTGAATAAAATTTACGATTCGTGTAGATATAAATGTTAATCGTTCGTACAAATTTCAGTCGATTACGACGCGGAAGCCGTGGCAATTTCTATTTTATTTTATTTTTTTCGCATTTTCTTTTTTTTTTTTTTTTACTACTCAACACGTATTTAGTTTTCTCTCAATTTTTTCCTCTATTCATAGTTCACCCCGGAGAAATGAAATTTCCTGCCACACACTTTCGATAGATGAATTTCAAATTTTTAATCTCAGTCTCTGTTTTTCTCTTTCACAATGTTTCACCCTCCACTTTCTCTTTCTTTCTTTTTGTTCTCTCTCCCTCCCTCCCTCACTCTTTTGGCATCTATCGATCGGTCATTCGCTTCTCGTCGTCGTTTTTTTTTTCTTTATATTCACTCTTATCTCGTACTCGACACGCTCATATAAAATATCTACACATTTTATAGTCGCGTTTGCACTGAGTTACTTGGTCTCGCGGTTACTGTCTCTCTTATTTTTTCCCAGTCGTCTCTTTTTTTGCTCTTTTATCTTTTTTATAAACCTTTGTATCGCTGAGCACTATCGGGTTTTCGTGTGCGAGTGTGTGGGGGGTTTCTAAAGGCTCGACAGCTCAGAATCGTCAATAAATAATAAGAATAATAATAATAACAGTAATAATTATTTTAATTATATCGTAATAATAATAATAATAATAACAATTTTATTGTTATTGTTTAAAAAAAAACGAGAATGAACGAAGATTAGAGATTTTTCCGAACGCCTCGCTGTATACAAGCAGGCGAAACTACGCGAACATCGTTTCTTCATTTTGTTCTTGTATAATGTGGTATAAATGTTGAAAATCGTGTGCGTAATTTCAAATATCGAGATGCTAAATGAGTTCCCGGCCACCCGTTCGCCCAGTAATTATTTATACACACATTCATGACTATAGATTTATATTTAGGTATAATATTCATTTGTTTTATCTTTTTATATATATAAACATAATATATAGTAAAGTGGTAAATAAAGCTAAACGTTAAACAATAATCGTAATCAGTTAATGGACAAGTAATGCTTCGACACACGGATTAATCGCGCAAGATTTGATGAAATCGTGATTAAAGAGTGTGTAATCGAGTATAAAATGATGATCGATGATTTCTCCGCGAAAATTTCAGTTTTTTTCGTCTTTTTTTTTATCATTCTCTCGAAACGACGTGTGTCGAACATTAATGCTTGAATAGTTAAAAAAAAATGATCCTTCTTTTGTGAAAAGTCGTGTACAAAATTGCATACTAATGTGATCGATCGTATCGCTCACTTGGGTACGCGATAATAACGTAGAACTAGATAACCCAGGGTCCTGAATACAACGAGGAATGCCAGTAGCACCGCTGTGTTTGCCCAGAGTGGAAGACCCGAACCCTTCGAGCCACCTTGACTGTCGAGTATCGCCGATAGTGGTATCGTCGTACCGTTTTTACACTCCAAGAATTTACTCGGTTGCGAACACCTGTCAACGATCAAATTCGTATTATGTTTCTCGATTTATCAGTCACTGTTTTTTCTAGATTTTTCACCGACTAATCTTCATTTCTTATTCCAATCGTTAAATGTATCGATTCAAATTGTCATTGCACTTCGATTGACGATTTTATTTGGCTCCCTCATGGATTTATGATCTAATTGAATGATTTATTTTTTCTTCATTTAAGCTATTGCCGATTTACTCTTTAATTTCACTTTTCATGAATTTCATTTCAAACACTCACAGTAGAGTGGGAAAGTTCAAATAGGAGAAAAAAATCCTCGTGGAATTGCTGTCCATGATTGTGGATTTGTCACTAAACTTTGTTGTTCCTCTAAATTTATGTTTTTTTAAACCCTTGAAAATTTCGGATCGACTTTCGACATCTTATGTTTAGATAATCCTTTCAAACCAGCCACCATTTGAATTCCTACGCTTTAAAGTTATGACAATGATTCATTCGATTATCAGTCATTGACTTCACGTTGGCTTGATTTGAATTTGTGTGGTAATGAAAAAACGTTTCTCGTTTATGTTACATATTCATTGAATAAAATGATATTATTATACGAGGAAAATATAAGACTGAACTGAAATTCCGTTTCTACGTTGTGGTGGGTCGTAAACAAGAAAGAAGGAAAAAAAAAGGAAAGCAGAGAAAATGATAAAAATAAATGGAGCCAAACTTACGTAATCGGATCACCAACGCCAAATTCCAGTATTTGCATGTTTTGATAGGCGTAGTGAACCATACTCGCGTATCTGGCCCAGGCGAGCCAAGGTGGAACAGCAGTCGCCAAGTAGCCACCCAGCAACTGGGTCGCAAGGGTGTAGAGAGCCGATGCCGTTATGCTAACTTGCAGGTCCAGACAGCAAGCTCCCACGAAGAAACCGACGCTCTGTTTTCACCATTTATACGTTTTCATGTGTACGTCAGTGTGGGCAGAACACGAACCCGTGCAGCGAGACAAAAACAGAAAGTTTTACTTATCAGTTTGTATATTGGTTGCCAGTAAATACTGAGATTTAATCGGTTCTAAGATTTATGTGATTTTCGATTGACTACTAATTCGACTTGAGCCAATCAATTTTTATTTTCACTGGTGCCAATTGGTGCATGAAATTTCGTTGAAAAACAGCCGAAAAATTGATCTCTCTGTCGAGTAGATCGTGACGGAATTACCAACAAACAAGAAACCTTTATTTTTTCCATTTAATTTCCTTAAGAAAAAAAAAAACGTTTTTCGATCACAAATCGGCAATTCCTCTGAAGAGGATCACGAAAATTTGAATACTTTCATCACCGTGAGTTTTTACGAGCTCCAGATAAAACATTCTTGAATGAAAAATCGTTTAGATCGATTCATGCAAAATCATTTTACTCCCAATTTTCTTTTCGATTATGGGAACTTGGGTCCAAGATTCAATAAAAATTCGATCGAATTCAGATCGAAGTATGAAAAAATGAGAGGGGAAAAAATAAAAGCTAATCACAAATTACCTGTGCCACGACGGTATTGAGAAGAAGGAAGGCGAGGAGTGTGACGAATACGGCTGGACTGTGGAAGCCCAACATTGGATAGCTGATAATGTGATAAACAGCTGGCAGTGTTATTGTCAGTGGTAACTCGCCCACCATTTTCGCCAGGTAGTAAGCCGATAGACGATACGAGCCCGACAATCTTTCCTTATTGATGACCTCACGTTCTGGCGGAACTGTTTCAAGATTTAGCGCGAGTCATAACTTACATTAAGTCGTGTTAAACGTCGACTTTTACGATAACAAAACTCTAATGATCTTCAACACTGCTAAGCATTCGAGTTCATTTGAGCACCGACCGTATGAATAGCATTACCAGTACAATTGACGTGCCTTTTTTTATTGTCCAACGAATAAAAAATCGTGAAATTCCATAACTCGAGTAACGTTCAACCAAATTTAATGAATTCAATAAATTTCCCATGTTTATTACTAAAACATGAATTAAATGGAAGGCAGGCTGAACGAGACGTTTGAATTTAAAGAAAAATATCACATGAGAATTTTCGTTGTTGAAATGTCATTTCTCAAATGATCTCTAAATCATTTCTGAATTAAATAAATATATTTTATTCTAATAAATAATATTTATTTGATATTACTTATGAATTATATAAATAAAATAAAAAATAAAATAAAATAAAATGAAATAAATCTGAATAAAAAAAAATAATCTTTCTTCTGGAATGACAAAAATGTTTTTTTATTCTGTGTACTTTAATGAGATAATAAAAATTGGTACATTTGGAGAACGACATTCCTGCAGCTAGAACGAATACCCGATGGGCTGAGGGTTTCATTTTGTAAAAACTTACAACTGGACAACGCTCCAAAATGGGCAAACAGCATCCAGTAGGTTGTGCTGAAGAACATCCAACCCTGTATGTCATGAAGAGCTGCTTCGGTTCTGGGTAGTCTGAGCCAAAGGAGTCCAGCCATGAGGCCGAGGGCTATCGTTTGTAGCCAATTCAGTCGTGAAAGCATCCTCGGTCGTGCCTCTTGGAAATTTCTCTCCGATAATACCTACAATGAGAGAGAAAATATATTGATCAAAATTCAAAAGCTCATTAATCCCAAGTCTGCATCGTTAAAACCTTCGTTTCTCATTTTCCCAAAAACCCAGCCAACATTTTTAATTGTTTCAAACCCGATCTTCGATTTCACTGCATCGCAATGAAAAAAAAAAAACAAAACAAAATTGGAGTTCGTATGTGAAGGGAAAAAATAATATTTTTCTCATAACTTCCGCACCGACAAAATTTCGTTTCTTTTCCAATTCAATCGAGCTGGTCACGATTCAAATGAAATTGATTATCTTCACTCTGCGTCGCGAATCTGGAATAATGGATGAAGCGAATAAGTGACGATACTTCACGAGTTCAATGATGGAATGAATAATATCAGATTTCATAAGCGTTCATAGAATAACCAAAATGTTTATAAAATGTGTATATATGTATGTGTAGATTCAAAGACGCGTGAATACAGCGCCGGTAGGCAAATGATTATCTGGATATGCCGTATCGCGTGAAACGTGGCCTACTTCGATTTTTCACCAGCACACGCGAGCTCGACATCGTCGTCGTCGTGTCGTCGTCGAAGCTCTCTTTGTTACGACATTATTCACGTTCCCTTTGTTTTGTTCGTTGATTCGAGTAAGAATACAATATCGAGTGCAGAGAAACTTTGATCCTCCGGTCACGATACATCATTCAAAATCATGTTGGACACGCGAAGATAGACACGGCTTTGAAAATATGTTAGAGTCTTTTATTATCCTCCAATCTAGTGAGTACACTCAACAGGTAATACGAGGAGCTTGGGAAAAGATTTTTCGTACTTTTGCTCGATATTCCGAGATTTCAGGGGGTTTTTGACGACGGATATTATTATTTGAAAAGTAACTTCAAATATTTACGATGAGATTGGAATTGTAGTGATCGACGTCAACTTTCATATCGAATGACTAATTCGAAGGAAAATTACATCGAGTTTTGATGCCTAAAATCATAAAAATATTTCTTTCAGAGGCTTATTAATGCTGAGTGGAATTGAGAGAGAAATCGTTTCAAAAAATGATTGTGTACAGTAGTATTTTCAAAAAATATGTTTTTTTTGCTCAGCTGACCAATTGAAAACACGAATATTTTCGTAGCGCTAAATTAACGTTATTGCTTCCGAAAAAAAATCGTTGTGATTCCAAAAAGGGTTTTAGTTACTTGTAAGCTCTTTGTACTCGACTTCTACCGACTGAGGAAGGCAAATATTTCCCATATTACATCATTTAATTAAAATTCGTCGAATGAAATTTTAGTGCCGGAGAAGCGTTGCGGTTGCTTCCGCTGCAAATGACGATGGTGAATATTTAATATTATGGCGTTACAAGTAATATTCTTGTAATTTCTTAGAGCATTATGTACAGGAAATTCGAATGAGCTATTCCGTGATAAATTTTTCCATTCCCAGATTTTTCGGTTACGACATTCTCGAATTCTTATTCGGAATAAATTGACTTCCGATTGAATACTCTACCCAACATATACGAAGTACTGTCAAATAATAGTTTTGCCGTAATGGTTGAAAAACGATAAATCCTGACTAATGACTAATAAATCTCATAAAGAGATTTTCATTTGAAGACGTCATTCGAGAAGTTTCTTTTGTTGTGCGAAAGTAACTAACTGTTTGAGCGAAACAATACAAAGTTTTTCGAACCAGGAGGCTGCAAAATAAAGAGTTTCAAGATTGTATTTAAACTCACTTTAAACTGAGACCAAAAGCTCGTGGGCCACTGCCAGGTGTAATCGTCATCTGCTGAGCTCGCACTGCTGCTCGCATGGCTCTGCGTGTCTAGCCAGAGTGTGCGACCCTCGTCCTCTTTCACTATTACAGAAAAATGACACAAAATCAAAAGAGTGTAAGAAATATTGAAGTAGAATTTTTTGCAACGTTTGTGTGCGCGCTTGGGAAAAGGTCTCGAGTAAACTAACAAAAATTGACAAAACATTCGTTACATTTCGAGCAAGAATCAATGCCAAAACTCTTCAAAAATTTGATCAAAATGATCGTTTTTTTATTGACGATAAATAATTCAATTTGAAATGGAAAAAAGTGTTTCGGAAACATCGAGAACGATTATTTTCTGCCTACAAACGAGTTCGGAGTGCAGAATGAAAACCGTGTCGATTTAGCTTCAAATTTGCCAAAACACGAGTACGATTAGATAAACTAGAACTGTAAATAGAAGATTGGATTTTTGAGAGATAATTTCGTCGCGTGTAGTCGTTTCTTGGGTAAGCATCGCGCATTAGAAGTCGCTTTGACGTTTCGAGTGAAACGTTCCAATTTTCCGTTCGTCAAAAAACTAGACTGCAGCGTTTAACGACCCTGGGACAGTTGAAATTACATTTGGATACTTGAAAAAATAATGTCTACAGTGCGAACATTTCCTGAAGGACCTTTGACCCATAAGAAAAAAAAGTAGTGTTCCAGCAACAATTGCTGGTCGTTTGATTATAATGATTAAAACTAGCTGCAATCCGAGGTTGCTTTAGTTCTTTCACAGTGAGCAACGTATTTACGCTGAAATTTAATACTCGTTCGAACCTTCATAACGATATAATTAAGTGTTTAACGATAAGCGGTCGTTACGCATAATATAAGCCCATTTCCAACGATAAGAACAAGAGTATTACAACCTGTTATTGCACAGTACTTTTCTCGAGCGTTTCACTCGAGATGCTAACTAATACGAGTAGCGAACCTGAGCAGTTGTTAATAATACTTTGCCTTTATCAACAACGCCATTTTTTTCATCTAATTTTTAATTGCAATATTCGAAAAAATATTTTTCAAAGATTGGAATGCCAATGAATTGTTTTCGTGGGGTTTACAGTATTGAAAATCAGTGAGTCTTATTTATCAATATTTCTAGTCTTTCATTAGCTTACACGGCTGGAAATTAGACCGAAATATATTCCACGCTTTCGTTTTAGGTCTCGGATAAGAAAGTTAAAATATTTCAGTAAGAAAGAGTGAGAACAAAAAAAATCAGAACTCCATTTTTGGAGTAGAAACAGATTGTTATTTTTTATACGTTTATCTTGTATGAAAAATGTTCAGTTACCACTCCACCAAAAAATTTGACAACAAAATAGTTGGTTCGTGGAAAAAATATGGAAGGAATAAAAAAATGTTTTATCAAGTTTCGAAAAAATTGCAATGAATTTTTTGTCAAGCGCAGCTTCAGTCGATAACGTCGAAAGTGTTTAGTGTCAAACGTCGGCCCGTTTAGCATCAAATTTCCCTTCTAAATGTACATATACAGGCGACGTTAAAGTTTATGTGAAAGTGTTTGCAAGGGCGATGCATATAATGGATAAAATACCGTTGTGGGTAATACGATGCTCGTGATAATGGATGAGATGGTCGCAAAGCGGATGTTGGCTGGGATTATACTCCGGACGAAGTTCCGGTGGGCAGTCGGGTCCCTGTCTTGCGGCTCTCGCCGCACCAACTATGCGCTCTCGAACCTCTTCCGGTCCCTTTATTTGTTCGACTGGAATAAAAAATTTTACAACAATTATTTCATACGTTCGTTTTTATTTATCTATAAAAAGTCAATTTTTATCCAAAGTCGCGACCTCAAAGTTTGAAGGAAAACGGATTCAAGAAACGCAATGGACAAAAAATTATTTCTGTCATCACCACACAATCTTAAGGTAGATCATGCCCGTAGGATCGTATTTTTTGGGTGTCCAAATTGAGTTGATTTTTACTTACCAATTAAATATATTATCACTCTAAATTAATGCCAGAGTTATTAGTTCAATATTGTAAATAAATTTCTCCAGCTTATTTTTTGGCGAATGAAATTACAAGTTATTAAATCCATCAGTAGCCGGACCCAAAATTTCATTCGTCCCTGGCTAAAATACTATAGTTTTTTTATATAAAAAATGGCATTAGAGAGCGCTTAAACACAAAGGGAAATGGATAAAGAAAAAAGTGTTTTTATTCGAGCAATAAAATGGCCACTTACGTATAAAGTCTGCTGGATTATAATGCGGTAGTAAGGTGAGTCCAATAGTGGCAAAAAACCTTCCTATATTCGAGGTGGAACCGTAGTAAGCTACTTGGCCACGACTAAGAAGCAAAAGTTTGCTAAAACTGTGAAACATTCTCGAGCTTGGCTGATGGACCGTCACGACGATACTTTTGCCCTCTTGTTCCGCGTACTTTTTTAATCTCGATATGAGAGCTTGCGCCGAATGTGAATCGAGGCCACTCGTTGGTTCCTGGGTAAAAAAATCGTTAGAAATCAATTTAAAAAAACAAACAAACAAAACGATTACATTTCATTCGAGAATCGTCGATTGGTGAAAATAATTGGAACTCACGTCGAGCAGCATGAGAGAAGGATTTGTGAGTAATTCGCAGGCTATACTACATCTCTTTTTTTCACCACCGGATAATCCTCGTTTCGTGTAGTCACCGACAACTATGAGGGGAAAAAGAAAACAATTTTTAGAGCTTTTCGTTATGAAAGTAACGTCGAATTGCGAAGCTAGTAATCATGAACACTTCGTGGCGTGGCTCAAAGGATTTTGCTGATTGACACGCAAAAAAATGAAAATTTTTTGACATTTATGCCAGGAATCGACATCTTCGAAACTCAACTTTGAGTCGAGCGTTTAAAAGATTTTTCGAACTCGCCTCACGCTCACAGCAACACGCAGCAGGTGCCACATATATTTTCCCTTTGATTTTTTTCTTCATCGAATTCGAAGTAGAGATTTAACGTCGATGACTCATACGGCAAATTATTAGAGTTTCGAAAGTGTGCACGTGAGACGAATAAAGTGGAATGCCCGAGAGATAAATGTGTGCTCGAGATTTTCGGCTGATGTGATCTCTCCCGTGTATATTCGAATAAAGAGAAATGGAAATGCGAATTGGGTAGAGGCGCCTCGGGATTTCAACTGCATCTAAACGTCGATCCACGATGAAATTGGTTTATGTCTTCTCGCTCTCGTGGATGTGCTCATACATTTATATGCAGAAGTTTTTTATCGCTGTACAGGGTGTTCCAAAGTTCCAAGCGGTACGATGAGCCGCGTCATTTTCGAGGGGTCAATCCTCGCTCACTTTGATTTACGTCCGAGTGAAGTCAAAAACGACCCCAGTCTTGTTGAGCAAAAGAAATCTCACCGCGTGTGCGATAATAAAACTGCAAAATGGACGTTTTTTCGTTCTTTTACCAACGAAGGGAATGGTGTACGGTAAAATTGAATTTAGTCGAACATTTAGCGATGGGAAATCCATAAAATTATGAAAAGATCGAAAAATAAGAAACCCTCAAACTTTGTGCCAGGTAAAAGTATCGAAAAAGGCATTTCCCTCGGAGAATTTCGTTATTTCGAAATTACGATTTTTGGAACACCCTGTGCGAGCTCACCGGGCTTCGTAGTAAATAAATGCTTACTGGTATCCTGGCAGGCAGCGAGGTCGAGAACCTCGATGATATGATCGACGCACTGCATCTTCTGGGAGTGTGAAAGTGCATCCGGAAGCCTTAGGCGCGCCTGGTACTAAAATTGAAACATCATTTTCTCGTTACATCTTCGTTACGATATATATACACGAGTTTTAAAAGACGAGATGGTTGAATCGACCAAACGCAAAAGCCATAGCTGACCTCATTACGAAGCGATGTATATAACGCATCAAAGAAATTCCTATTTTGCAATCTGCAAGTTCTTAGCGCATTAGAAATATCAAATACTCCCCATTTTTTCATAATATGCGAGAGCGTACTTCGGGGAAGTCGTGATATTATTGGGAAGAATAAATAAATTAAGTTCTTCAATGCCGAGGTGCGTTTGCGTTCCTTTTGCTCGAGAAAATTGTTTTCGTATTGATGTTTTTTGGTAAAACCACGAGTTAGTGCAAATTAACGACAACTTTTAGTTGAACTGCTGATTTTTTCAGACGTTACTAACGGAATGGACGTGCCTCTTCGATCATTCCTTCCTTTTTGACGTTTCAGACAATTTTCGAGGTTGGCAAAACTCCCAAATTTCTTCGTTACGGACAGGAAACATCAAAGGGTATATTCTGGAATTTCTTCTGCTTCAATAGACGCCTTGTTTTTTTTTTTTTTTTTTTTCATTCGGCTTGAGATTTCCGATAAAACTCAACAATATTTAAAGCTCCGAGTTCGATGTGGTGAGGAGAAAAAGCTTGTCGCAGAGTCGAAAGACTCCACGTGAAACTAGATTTTATATTTTCCATAGAAAAGTTATTATTTTTTCTTGACGAATGAAGAAACTCGATGTGACGAGGTTCGTTTTATTTCTGCCTGGCACGCTAAAAATACGCCGCCGGTTTATCAGGGGCGCTTTATTATTGACGGTAAGTAATTTTTGTTCATCATTTTCGTCTTTATAAATATGCCAAAACAATCTGAATTCTGGCAAAGCACCAATATCTCGTTGGCATGTACTAAAAATACGAAACACGTGTATATTTGCACATTTTCATTATATTTTATAAACGATCCTCTACTCGTTCGTTTGAAAGAAAAAAATGAAAACAACATTTGGAGCAATCGACAATGAGGATTGAAAAAAGAAACGAAAACGTGAAGACTCGCGAGTGCCAGGATCGCATTAGTCCAATGAAAATGAATTGAAATCGTGATAAAATGGAGATTTGATTGGACGATAAAATAGTTTGCATTTTTTTCGAACTCCATCGTCGTCGAATCGTCGCGAAGGGAAAAAACAGTCTTTTAATTGCTCGGCGTTGAATGGCGATCGCCTTAATTAGGTCTCGTCAGCGTGAAGTTGTCTAAAAATGTAATTTTTTTGTTCTCCCGCTTAGAAGAGCAGGTGTTAATGACGAGGCGCTAGGGCTAGGAAGCTCGTCAGAATTTTAATGAAGCAAAGTCTCCTTAATAGTTGTTCGCGTGCTACTTCGCGCGGAGCTTTATACACGGACATCTACCGGTTTAGTGTTTCTCTTTTTTCTCTCGTTGCGCATTTTTTTCTCTTCCTCCTGTGGCGCGCTTCGTAACTTCATCGAGGTTCTAAACGAAGACAAGTTCACTCGTGCTTTCATCCAGTCTCGGAGAAGCGTTCCGTTTTTTCTTGCACTCTCTCTCTCGCCGTAGCTTATTCACCGTTGCTTCACTCCTTCGCTCCGGTGAGAACACGTGAATAGGTGTCTCCGCTTTGATTACGTATACAATGTAATTCGACGCGGGATATACAGTTAAACCGAATCTTCGATCGTTCCTTTTCTTTCGTCTCATCGGCCTTGTCATCAGCAACGAGAAGGACTTTCCGAGTCATCTCGAGAGACCCTCTCCTTCCCCGGACTCCGTTCTCTCTCCTGTTCTTTCTCTCCCTTTTTTCATCGCTCTTACCTCGTGTCCCAGTGAGCCTGCTCCTTCTCTCGAGCCTTGACGGAAAGGAAGGTGCCGTTATTTCATCATCTCTCTTTCTCCCTTTTTCTTGCTCTTTCTCCCTCTCTCCGTTGTGTATAGTAGTAATACGTGATGTACCGTTTTATCTCGTTCATCGACTGCGCTTCGATTCTATTGCTAAACCGTACAATTTGTAGGTGTGTCATTGCCCAAGTAGTTTTGAGGCTCTAACTTTTTTAATAGCTTTTCGTCGAAACTTTTTCTACATCTTTATACTTTAATAAACTCCTTCGTTCGTACGGGGCCCGAAAAACGAGAATTGGTCGGAAAAATATACGGGGAAAAGGGAACATTTTTTGGGATATTTTCAGAACTCCGATTCGATTGCATACTCATACAAAGTTACAACGGAGTATTATTATTTTCATTTTATTTTCCTGAATGGTAATAAAAGTTGACAAAAACGCGAGTAGAATTTCAAACGAGCGATCATCATTTGTTTAGTTTTTTGTTGTATAAACTTGGAGAAGGAACTGCTTGCGCTCATCTCTGAAAAATGCAACATCCCACGACTGTTGAAGAAAAATCGTAAAACGTTACGATCGCGAGAGACGCAATCTTGGTGAATCTCGCGAAGGAACTAAAAAAAAGTGTTTGCGCGATATTGACGCCCAGGGCGGCTGACCAAGCACAGTCCACATCTACTGCAACTCGTCCGAATCAAAGGCTCTTTTCCCCACGCGAATGCTTTGGATTCGATGCGATACCGGCGTGCATGTTGTACGACGAGAGTGTATTCGTTTCGCCATACGCGACGACGTTACTTCAGTCACGCAGAGAGTTTGTTGAACCCGCAGCTTCGATTACAAGCATCCCGGCCAGAAACGAGCGTACAACTATATAAATGTATATGTACAAAGCGTGACACAGACGTTCGAGAATTTGTGAATACAAGATTGCTCATGTTTCCACTCGATTGCTTTACTTTTCTCGTTGCTTAAGCTCCCGCGCGCTATTATTGTTCCGCCCCCGGGACGGGAGGTTTTCAGAAAAAACCTTTTTTCGTAAACGAATAAAGTGCCCTTTCGACGAACTTCTGACGCGCAGAAACTGTTCCGACTTTCGCGATATGTCGAAAAGCCAGAGCTCTGTCAATTGCATACAAACGATCACATACTTTTCGAGAGTTCCAGCGCGCAATTATTCTTCTTTGTAAACGACTCCGCGCTTCACATATACACACTCGTGCAGATGTATTTTTGGAGCTGCATCTTCACACACACACACACACACACACATACACACACGAGGACGGAAAACAGGCCAAACGCGAGAGACTCGAGTGAAAAAAAAGCGTAAAAAAGCAGCGAGAAAAAGGTTCTGCATGATGCGATGGGATCGTGGGTGTGTGCAGCGCAAGAGAATAGGCTCTCTTATTATAGATATCTCGTCATGTACACCAAGGGGCAATGTTCTTTTAACGAGAAACGTATTGTAACGTTCGTCGTTTTTTTATACTTTACGATGATCTTTCGGGAGGCGAAAAAATGTACAGGGGCTGTGAGAAAATATTATTTTCATGAGTAACGAAGTTTTTCAGTCGATCAACTGACGACGTGCTTTTCGCAACGGAATGATTGTTATTATTGAAAAATTCTTGTGTTTATGGATTCTGGTTCGGTTTAAGAGCTTTGCGAGCTCATTTATTCAGATTTTTTTCAAATATATATCATTCCCACTTTGCTCATTGAATTACAGGGTTACAGAAGAGATAATAAATCTACCGAATCGCCACACCTTTTCTCGTTCCCGAGCGGTACACAACACGAGCATCGGTTTCGTGTCGTTTCGCACGTATAGGATCCCTTTCCCAAGTCCGAGACAGACTTTCTTCACGTATTTCCATTCAACGGCAGCTTTTATACACTGGATTATGCAGCGAAGGCTGACAACTATAAGCGCCTTTATGCCCGGACGTAACACGCGTTAAGTGCTTTTGCCTGAGCCCTTTTCCTTACCGCGCCTCGACGGCTCACTCAACTCACTCCGATTCGAGCGGGTTAACGAGTTTTCTCAACTCGTTAAATTATCTTTTTCCCTTTTATTGTTGCCCTCGCACGCGGAGGCTCACAATTCGTATTTCAAGATACGAAATGATCGTTGGACCAATCGAATTGGTTTATTGAATTCGTGCTCATAAGAATCTCGATATTCGATTTTCTTTTCTCTAATTTTATTTCCAACTCCATTCGATTGACCCGAAAACGATGAATTTCCTTTCACCACTTTTATTCCGAGCGTTTTCGAGCGCATTCTCGAGCCGATGATTTATATTTGGCCGAAAAAACGGGACATCGATTCTCAATTCCATCAATGATGCGGATCGAAGTTAAAAAGTCATTAAGATAAAGCTCGTCGAGTGTGAGAAACGCGAGCTCGTCCCGGGACGGAGGAGTTTGTCAGCGCGGAAAATCGCGATTAAAAAACGCGTTCTCTCTCTGCTATCGCGCTATTTATCGAACTGACCACCACAAAGCTTTCTCGAGATCGAAAAAAACGATTGCTTATCCGAAACCCTCCAAAGAGATCTCGACGATGCTTGAAACGTCGCCGCGATAACGGTAACGCCGGAGGCAAGATCCACGAAAAAAGCGTGTCTCCGGCTCATATCTATCGCTGCATTTTTCACGGTCAGCGAGAAAAGTCTAGTGCTCGTTTTGAAGGTCATTTTTAGCTCTCGCCATTCGAACGATTCGGGACTCCGGGTCGAGCAGAAAGTTTCGTGTTTTTTTTACGCGGAGAATCGAGCATAAAAAAAAAGTAGTTATAAAATCGAATAAAAACGTGAAAGAGCCTGGACAAAGCAATCATTTTTGCGCTCGAAAACACCCTCGTTCGAAGCACATTAATTGAAAAAAATGCATTCGCGACTGACGATTGGAAGCGGGCTAATTACAAGGAGCACGCGCAACATTTTTGACGCCAGGGGAAAAGAAAAAGTGGCCGAGTCGAGGGATCACACGTCGCATACGCGCGCATTGGAGTACAGCAAGCGTTGGCGAGAGGCGACTCGCCCGCACGGGCGCCAAATGTTTTTGAAGCACGTAAGAGCACCGCGGTACACGGGGACGGTTCACTGACCAAGTTATGACGTCATCCAAACCGAATGCCCTCCTCCACTGCGAGGGCTCCGGAGAAAAGAGGAAGGAAGAGGGACGCGAGAGAGAATGAACGAAGAACGTGAGCTTCGTAACGGTCTTGCGAGATATTCGCATTTTGAGATCGCGTGCTATCGAAAAGGCGTTCGAAGGTTCGAACGCCTTTTGTTTCCCGGAGGAAAAACGGAGACGAAGAAGCAGGCGGGGAAAATGGGGCGAAGCGGAATCGGGAAGTTCCTGCTGCTGGATTTCTCCCTCCGACGATCTTTTTTCTTCAACTGGAAATTGAATCCGCTCTGTTTTTGTCCTTGAAGGGATCTATTTTCGATTCTATCTTATAGAAGATTCTGTCGAGTCTTCATTTTGAAACGGGACAGCCCGGCGATAAGAACTTTTTTCATCGCGTGCGAATTTTCCTTTTCTCTGGTGCAAATTTAAGGGGCCTACCGTAATTAGAATTTTCAAAAAATCCACTTGTTTTATTGCATTTTTCGAAAGCGTACATATTTAAAATTTTATAAAAATCTGAGCAGCCCAAGCGCACTTTTGAGCGACGTTTACTTGTCTGAGCGCGCTAATACGCGCCTCAAGCACGCTTCTCTCAAAATTACGTTTTTGGACGGCTCGTTGATAAATTCTCCGAAACTATTAAACCGATCTTTACCAAAATTTTACCACGCGTTTTTTTAAAAAACGTGCGCCTTTTCGTAGTTTTTGGAAAAACGGCCGCCCCGTCTCGTCATTTTTCAAAAAATCGAATATCCTATGACATGGACTTGTCTTCTCCCCCATTTTTCTGTACGAAAATTGAGTAAAATAAATATATAAAAAAAATGTTTTTGTGTATTTTAAGAGTGTATTTTCTAGGCCTGACACTTTTTATATCCATATTTGTGATTTATACCGATGAAAAAAAATCGTGAAAATAGTCGTTTGTTTGCCCGCGTCTATATAATTGGGGTTGACCCCTCAGCGGAGAAACTGGGCAGGAAGATCGACTCCCTTCGTTTCGTGAGTCGTTCCCCAATTCTTGAACCGCTCCGAAGAAAATAAATGGCTTGAAAATGAGTCATAACTTCGTTCTCCACATGCGAAGACAAATGACAACGATTCGACACGGATTCCACTAAAAAATAACAATGTACACGTATAATATTATAAGCGGACGGTTATACGCGAACAAGGATGAGGAAGATTGAGAAGGCGTAGTCGGGGACACGTAACGGTGCTCCAATTTTTGTGGTATTTGCGAGATAGGCGCCACATATTGTCGTTCGAAGAAATTCCTGAACGATGCTGCGTGCACGTGTGCGAACGCGTTGTGCGGATCGTTCGTGATCATAATCGACAAAGGACGCGTTTGCGTGTGCAACTCCTCGATGAAATTCTATCGGTAAATGGCGACGGGGAGGGTGAAACGACATGGAAGCTTCCTACGCGCGCGCGCACACACATATTTAGATTGAAAAAAAATTGAAGTATATCGCCAACTACGCGATGAGGTTGAAGGATTCTCGTTGTGCGAATTGTCATATGGACTCGAGTTAACTACGCGGCGGTTGAGGCGTCAAAAGTTGTGTTGTTGAACCAACTGTACGCAGCAATATTCCAGAGAGAACCATAAAAAATTGTTGAACTGGAAAAATTACTAAATTGAGACGCGCACACGATCAGTTTCATTGGACACTTGGAAAACATCGAATGAATTTATTTTCTTTAATTGAATGTAATGACTTAAATGGATTGGCAGAATATAATTTGCGTTTTAGCTAATGATATGGTAACTGTGATGTGATAAATTCAATTTAAATAAATTCTTCATTTGGGATAATTGTTGGAAACCGTGGTCCAAATTAGAGGCGTAGTTGGCTGAACGAAATTCCTTCAAGGAGTCCAACGAAATGATGTAAAAAAACTCGAATAGTTGGAGTTTGTTTCCTGGCGAATTTTCAATTCTCAGTTTTTCAACCTGAGCCGATACTTGGTGAAATAAAAAATTGGTGAATTGCAAATGTTTTTTTCCTCAATTTCGTTGGACTCCAACGTGCCATTTCGAGAATAAAATATAAAAATAATTGATGATCGATAAAAATTCGAGTCTGCAGCCCCGGAGAATTGGAGAAGAAATTTCCAAAGAGTTAGTAGGACACACGAGATTGTAGTGAGTTCCGGTGAAAACAATTTCGCATCCGAACGAGAAATTTGATTATGCTCGAGATCTCGCGCTCTGCAATTTTCCCGTCAAATTTTTCACGTACTAATGACCGAGTGGAGCACAGCAACAAGGATTTATTAATTGTGATTTGGAGCGATCGTAAAAACGAAAGGTAAGGCATATTGTTGGCATGTCCGATGCGCGGCACCGTCTAATTTGTCATTTGGAGAGTATAATATTTTCTAAAGGATCGAGATAGTTACTTCCTGGTGTGTCGCTCATAAAGCCCGGCCCGAGGAGAGTGCGCGTTGCGTCAGCTTTCACGCGTCTTAGAAACGTAGATGGTCGGCTCTCGCACGCAGGGCGGAGCAGGGAGCGAGCCCGGCAAATAGCGCAATACGGTGCGTGTGTATTAGATATCGCGGAGCGATATACGACGAGAACCGAGAGCTACTTCCATCACCGGCAATAGTAAAAGCAATATAGCTCTATGCCACGGCGCACTCGGTGCTTAAGCTAACGTCTATATATATACGCGGAGAGGAGCGAGACGAAGATATTTTCTATAGATTTAGTACGCGTGTATGGCTCGATAGATTATCGTCGTTGGCCCCGATCGAGGAACGAGTCCTCTCTCGAGGCCCGGCCGACGATTCGCTTCGCAAAGTCTCGAGAAAACGGACCCATTCGTTATTTAGTACAAACGCAGTTTACCGAGATTTATTCCATTCGATTTATCCTCCGCCCGCGCGACTCCGACGACTCGTTCCGATCGCGCCGATCGATAGACTATTACCTACCGCGCGACTCGCGCCACTCACTCCTTCTGGACTCTGAACTTAGAAATTTGCGGATGTTATCTGTGTACGCGCGCGACTCACCGGTCCAGGCCCGGTGAAAAGCTCAGGATGAGAAGCCTCGCCGGCTGGAGAAATCGTTATTTATCTATGTGAGGTTACGTGGAGAAATTCACAGGGAATTCCAACTTCCGTACCGCCGTTTACGAGTCCAATGACATTCGGGAAATCGTTGCCCGACTATTATCGCTTTTTCGCTCGAGAGCATTGCTCCGAGTTTTAGTAAATTTAAAATATGTTTTTTCCTCCTTTGGAATTTCCGGATTGAGATTATCGAGCCCATTTTCCGGCCTGACTCGGTCGGGGCTTTCGAAAAATTGGAGAAAGAGGAATTCTCCTGTGGAATCGAGCGCGTACTTCGGCTGCGTTCGGCTCATTTTCGATCAACGAATCTCGTGCGTGGTTCTCGTCTCTCGCAACTTTGTCGAAAACTCACCTCAAGCGTCTGTCTTAGAGTGAGATCGGGGAAGAACACGTCTTGCTGCTGCACGTAACAGATCCTTCGACGCCATCGTTTCGTGAGCCTCTCGCGATTCAACCAGATTTCTCCGGCGTCCAAACCGACCCGTCCCGACAGACAATTCAGCAGAGTCGTTTTTCCGCATCCTTAAAATAAGAAACAAAGAGACGCGATGAGTTACAAAAGTGCTGGGCGAACTCCCGTCGGTTCGTCCAATCATTTCGACAGTTTTTTCCACTCCCCCACCGTTTCGACTCCGAGTCGCCGCGGCGCAATATCGAAATAATAACGAAAACGACGAGAAGCTCGCAAATGCAGCAGGAAATAACGAATACACCGAAATTTGCCATACCTGAAGGTCCCATAACAGCCAACAATTCGCCGGGTTTCACAACCCCGGAAACATCTCGAAGGAGAGCACGCTTCTCCTTGAACACCTGCAATCCTCGGAAGACCAGCTGCACCGGACGAGAATCCAGCGGACAGACCAATTGCAGAGCCGTGCTTTCCACTCTGAATTTTAAGAGAAGAACAAAAAAACGTTTACGGAGATGAGAAATTTCGTCGGGCAAAAAAGCCTCATTACGATTTCAATTTACATCGAAGGTTAATTCGCCATTTTTAAGAACGCTTACAAAAATATATACCGCGTGAAATTGAATTTCATCCTCCCCGCAGGGTTTACGAATTCCCGGGTATGATTATAGCTTCGAATTAAGAATCCCGTGGCACCATTTTCGTCCCGAAGAACACTTTTATTTTCGCGAAGATCTTTCGAAATATAAATGAACGTTTCCGGATGAGTATATGCTCGACAGAGTTTGCCGATTAAAAATTAACGAAATAGCGGCTTTCTCCGCACGACGTCCGAGTCCAACGAGATGGAGGGAAAAAACATTTGTAATTCACCAATTTTTTGTTTCACAAATCACTGGTGTAGGTTGGAAAACTAAATATTGAAAGCAGGGAACAAAATTGAAGATTAACTGGAATTGTTGGAGAGTTTATTCACACAATTTCGTTGGACTCCAACGTCGCAAACTCGAACGTAATTTCTCCGGAGTTTAATGTGTGACTGAGCAATGAGCCGACGGATGGAAAACAAGTTACGAATTGAAAGTTATCGTACGAGGTATTATTTTTGAGGACGACGGAGCAAGGCGGAGTAATTAAATGAGTGAATTCTTGACGCGGTTGCAAATCTTCGTGCCCGCAATAGGGTCAACGTTCGCTTGGACAATTTTTCATAATAATAAATGATGAGTTTGGGAGTGTTGTTAGTAAGAATGATTAGGACAGCGACGGCCCTCACCCCCGCCCGTTCCTTTTGCCCTATGACGTTAGCGGCGCATATAACAAGCCCGCGTATATCCTTCGGTGCAAAGAACTGTTGCAATTGAGGTTCGTGAGTGAGAAACGTAAAAATTTGAGTCGCGGTCGAGCCGGGTCAATTTGGCTCGTCGAATAATTTTCGCTAGTTCGTTACGTTTTATTTCGGGCTAATCGTAAAAAGTAAAACAGCAAAAAAAGCGTTCTCGTTTTCTTGAGAAGCGGGAGGGTGACCGCGGGCGATAATAATACGCGTCATTTTTAGCGGTTGAACTTCTGCAGAATATACATCCGCCGAGAACGACGAAGCCACTGGCGACTAAATTCTGCCTCTTGGACCCTCAGCTTTTTATTCCCGTTGATAATTACGTTGAGCTTTGTCGCGGAGCTGAAAATCTTCGGGGAGTATTGAACGGGGATAAACGGCGGCGAGAAAAATGCAGCGAAGAAACGAGAGAAAATTAGTCGCATAATAAATACATTGACCAACATAACGCATAGGAAATTGCACCGCGGCGGGAAAAGAGACGAGAAAAGCCTGCGACAAGAACTCGTCGACGTGTAACATCTTCACTCGTGTTAGCATCGTTCTCGCCATGTTCGTATCCCCTTAAACGCATATATAGATACTTCACGTATGCGAGGAGTGACAAAGGCGTGCGGCAACTTTCTAACGAATTACCAAGAAAAACAAAGACCTGTTTAAGAAAGAGGGAAATGATTTCTGGTGCTCGGACGCGCGTGTCTCCTCGCCGCGCGCGCGCCCGCGATGAGTTAATGAAGTGAGAGAGAAAAAGAAATAGTGAAAAAACGATGATCGGACGCCTGATAAATCGCACTCGGTCGTTTGGATCTCCGATGCACATACTCGACGCTCGAATAACTCGCGCGATTGGGAGCGCCAATGGTAATGATAAGCTTTCTCACCGATGCTAGTTACAAGTCTCATTAATCGCGTCGCACTTTTTTTAAAGTTGCGCTGCCTTTCTTTTCCTTCCTTTCGATTATTTCAACTAGAATTTCGAATTAAACATTTATTCGAGCTTTTGACTGCTTCCAATCCTCTTTTGCTCCTTTACAGCAGGGTGAAACTTCTCCTTAAAATCAATTTATGGATGCGTTTGTTTTTGCTTCAACGATAAGATACTCGGGATGTTTGAGTTTTTTCATCGCACGATTATCACTCTTCCCTACATCGTTTGCAACGTCGGAGTCCAACGAGACGAAGGAAAAAAATATTTGTAATTCACCAATTTTTTATTTCACGAAGTATCGCGGTGCAGCTTGGAAAACTACGAATTGCAAGGCAGGCAACGAAATTGGCGAATTACTGGAATTATTGAACGGTTTTTTTAGATCGTTTCGTTGGACTTGTGGAGGATTATTGTGGAAGTACAATTAGGAATTCGTAAAGAAAATCCCTCGAAGCTCGTCGTGGACAATGCAGTCGCAAGTAGGACATTCGCGGTGAAATGAAAAGAAGCGCTGCCACAAATCGGCGTTACGAAAATGGAAGAAAAAAGGAAAAATGCGAGAATGTACACACCGAGGAGAGAGTCGCGCGGAGAGATAATAAATTCTCAACATGGATTTGTAATCGCGTTCAAGTCCGCGGTGCTTGGACGTCCCTCAGCGTCCGCGCAGAGAAGAGTTCATCGAACTTTTCGGATATGATATGCTCACGTCACAGTGTGTAACACCGAAACCGAGTTTACAAGCTTGCTCGGCGCTTGTTTTTTGTTGAAAACTTTTTATGCACGAGATACCGAGAATTGGGGGGCTTGGATTTTGTCAGCGGAGCCACACACCAGTCATGTTTCTTCTCCATTAATTACGTCCCGCTTCCATTCCTCACTGTCCTCGCGGTATTTTTTCATTAACATCAATTCGACTCCGACGCTACATTTATCTTTCCGTATTAACGGAAAAATTGTTGGGAAAAGCGGTACAAATTCGGCGAAAAAAGCCGCTAAAATGAGCCCCTTTCGGTTCAAGAAAATTTATGATTTGCGAAAGGCAATGGGAATTTAATTAGAATTGAACGAATGAACTATTGATCGAACGACAAGTTTCTTTATTTCGTTTAATCTTTTAAACACCCAAGAAATAAAAAATACACGAAATTTCGACAAAACTAGTCCAATTCGTCCATCGCTTTTTCTTCGATGCCCAATAAAAATTGGGCTCAATCACGAAACGGCCAATTAACCCCGCGAGAACGGTTACGCAAACGATGCACGACCCTCATGATCGCATCCTGCACGATGAAATTCGCGTCGCGATCATCACCGAAGAGCGAACGACCGAAAAGAGCCAACCAACTATGAGCCTGTAAATACACACAAATATCTGTATGCATCGCTAGGTAGGGTTATTGAACTCGATCTTGGGGTCGATGAGCCCTAGAACCAATTTTTCGGACCGGTTAATGTGCATGGTCGCATTCACCTGTGATAAGTTGTGACAGGTTGATAGTGTTCACTTATATCCGTGCGTATAGGTTAGTGCCACCGGTTTAAATGGGTCGAAAGCGAGAGACGAAAGAGGAGCCGAGACGCGACATAATCTCTTGCGTGAAATTTGGGTCTGCGTATAATAAACAGCGCGCGCGAACGCGATATTTTATCCAGGAAAGTACAGTTTCGCTGGGATATTGGGTCAGTCACGTTTCATCGTTGCGAAAAGAAATGATTATTTTCGAGTGCCAACGAAATCATTGTTTATTAGCTGTCACGGGATTGTGGGGAAGGTGGGAGCGATCGGAGTCGCGCGATTTGATTATCTTTCATTTCATAATTTCGAGAGCAGGCACAACGGATTTTACGGATGCAAGAAATCTGGTGGAGCATCGTCGACGATTTCCTCGAAATGAAAACCAATCGGAAGGGACAAAGCTCATCACGCAATGACGAAGGGTTCGTTACGAAGGTGAACTGAATGATTAAATAGATAGAGGAGAAAATGTAAAGAAAATAAGCGGAGGATAAAGAGCATGGGGATGAAATGTTAGAAAATGAGTAAAATTTCGAACAGCTGAAATCTCGAGTTTATAAACTTCGAATGATAATACGGAGACTGATGAATTCGAGTAGAGATCTGAATGTCGAAAATAAATAAAGCATATATAGAGCGACGACTAAAATATTGTTTTTCCGAAAATTCGACTATCACTCTTTCGATTAATAAATTATTATACGATGAGCAATACTGTGAATATTCACTATTTCGAAAATACAATAAGGATAGAGGAAATATTACTGAGGTTGAAATACTGAAACAGCAAAAAGTCGAACGGTCAAAATGGCGAAACGTTAGAAAGTCGATCGAAATAAAGAAACGCAGCGGAGCTCAAAATACACGCGTCTCACTCACTCACTTACTCAGAGCCCGGTGATCTCGAATTTCAAACATCAACATTTTGACTTTCGCCTTTTGGAGCCATCGCTCATCCTGCATGTCCAAGTTTCATAGGCTCGAAAAATTCACTTTCGATTTTGTGCTACTCTATATATTCTCCTCTTTTGACATTTCGTATGGTCTGTTAAAATTGCATTCGAAATGAAAACTATGGAAATATATATTTACGAGTAAATACGAATTGAAAGAAGGAATATTCGATTAAACACGTAATCTGCTAAATAGTAAATTGGGAATAAAAATTTCGGATTACTTATTTTTCTCGAAACTGGTAGCACAATTTTAAAAATTTCGAAATATCGACCGTTCTGCAATGTGGTTATTTGACATACTGAACCCTACCCCCATTGGATTTATTTAACGTCACGCGTTCTTCTCCCAAGGAACGACTTCCGTTGACCCGAGTGATTCTCGACTCTCTAGCGTCGCGATAAATCAGAGAGATGTACAAACGCTTGCCTCGCGACGACTTGCTTGAGAAAGCATGCGTCGTATATTGAGTTTGAGGAGAAAAGAATATTCAGGCTCTCGAACGCGTATGCGTATATTCATGCGCTTCTTTCTTTTTCCTTTGCTTTTCAAAAGATAATCATAAATTCGAGGGAAAATAAATGCTGCGATCAGTTTTATACAGACCAAACATTCGTTTAGCTAAAGAGGCATAAAGTCGAGTTTACTGGAGAGCTAAATAAAAGTTGCGTTCCTTTGAAGAAAATTCGAATGTATTTTCACGAGTGTATTTCGCCTCGTCACAAGCTCGCTTATATTTTGATACGCGCGTAAACAATTTCGATATTACAAAAAAAGCAACAATCAGGCAAAACAACGAATTGAATAGTTCTTCTGAAGAAAAACGAAACGAATGAAAAATTTGAGATAGATTTTGTGCGAGCTTTTGCCCATTGAGGCTCATCGCGTCGTTCGCATTTCAGATAAATCAGAGCTTCGAAGCTTTCATTATATACGCGAGCAAATAGCACACGAAGAGACGTGAGAGTTAATAAACTCTTTTTCCCATATACGAGATGGAAGCGCGGAGCCCGATGAATAAAACCGAGAGTTCATTATAAAGAAACTTTGAGGCAAGTTCTCGAGTGGTACACGACGAGCAGCGTGTTCGGTTGCTTTCACGGTGGGAGAGAGAAGCCCTTGTACCAAGGGGAAGTTGAAAAACTTAACAGCGCGCGGCGTGTGTACGAGGGCTGAAACGCACGCGGAAGACGCGGGGATGACGGGATCTCACCGCGTAGGCTGAATGTGCTCGAAAGGGAAAGGTATAAAGGGGTTGCTGCGGGAGGGACGAGCAGTGCGGGGAAAGGGTGGATCGAGAGGGAGAGTTCTCGAAGGGATAAAAAGAAGGAAAACGCTGAGATGATGAGCTCGTGCCTGCGCCATGTGTATTTCCCATACATAGATATAAACACGCGCAGCTTTAGTCTCGACAAGGCCGAGAATAAGGTCTCGGTGAGCTCGGAAGGGTTGTGAAGGGCGAGGTTGAGAGGGCGAAGGGTGTCGTTCCGCGAGTCACTCCGAGCGCGTGCTTTCATTCCCCCGTTTCCTCGTGTACATTGCTGCACGTGCAAGCGTACAAGTTTTTCTATATGCGAGTAAGAATCCTGCCCTTTTTCCCTTGTCGCTATGGGCGAGCCCTTTTCAATCGTCGCCGCATGAAAGCCTGTACGAAAGTGTCGTTTCATCGCTAGCATTGTACGGAGTAGCACTGAATCGTCATGCGATTCACGGTAATTAATGAAATTACCACGACGCCAGGATTCGCCCTCGCGGAAGGTCCAAATTTCCCTCCGATCCTGATAAGAGATTTCGAAAGTGAGCTACGCACCAAAATGGCCTATAAACTTGGTTTGTTGGACACTGCTGCACGCTCCGGGCATTCACGAAAAATGAACTTTGCGAAAAGCCAATGAAAAACGAGTTTGAAAGTGGTAATGAGAAACGAACTCGACGAATGCGGAGAAGTAGAAAAAGGGAGTGCAGACGGACCGAATAGTGGATGTATATCTCGTGTGTTGCATACGTGTTTATATTGCATATTCATTCTTTTTTATTTTGTGCACGAAGTAAGAGAAAAAATCGAAGGCAAGATGGAGCAAGGGGGGGTGAGGAGGGGGGAAGATGAGAATACAGGGGCGGGAAAACGAGAGACGGTCTTGCCAAGAATAGCTTGAGGGCACTGACCCATGACACATACACGTATGGCCATGTATTTATACGCGTAAAGGCAGAAGACCGCACACATGTTGATGGTGAGTATTACATCCAAGTTGAACGTAGGCGCAAGCTTGAGCTGATGTTTCCGAAAGGTGAAAAAAATTCAGGCGTCCCTTCTCGTTGGAGATCGAGCGCGCGCGCGCAACCTCTGAGAACGTATTTTTCCTCTTTTATTATTTTCCTCTCGGAAGGGAAACGAATTCGTTCGATATTGGCGAAGGCATTCTTCGCAATTAACGATGTAGATGACGCTCGAGTTCGCAACGTTCGAGTCCAACGAAATCGTCTGAAAAAGGCCTCGAATAATTCCAGTAACTCTCCAATTTAGTTGGCTGCCGAATTCGCAATTCGGACTTCTTTAAACTACTCCAAAATGATTAGTGAAATAAAAAATAGGCGAATTGGAAAGTTTTTTTCGCTTATTTAATTGGACTGGAACGCTGCAAACTTCAGCGTCGTACAATGTAGCTGAAGAAATATTCTTATTCGTCTCAGGCCTCATCGCGATTAGAATATTTTATTTTTCAAATACCGTTTCGTCCGCTGGCGCTAATGATCATTAACGGAATCGAATATCGTTGGGGGACAATCAGAATCGGCAAGTCACTCGCTTCTCACGGCGTTTTGTCAAGAGGATCATTAGCGACATTCCTTAGAAAGTAACAAAGTCTCAATTATTTAATGAATCGTCGTGTAATTGCCGTTTCATTACGCGACGGCAACACTCCGAATCGACTCGGAATGTGAATTTTAAATAATGCTCATTTTGATTATTATATCGAAGTGTTTGCATCGTAAAAATGTAAAATAACTGCGGGAATTCGAGCATTATTATTTCTTAACGACCATAATGTCGGAGAGAACGTGACTGCGCGCACCCTTGAAAACCGCAGCATCCGCAATCGAACGGGCATTGGACGAGGAGAAAGAGGAAGCAGATACTCACCAGCAGAGAGCAGCGAGAGAGAGAGAGAGAGAGAGGGCGTTGCAGTCAATTTCGAGTGACCAACTGGCCCAATTTCGTCTTTCGTTTCTTTAGGAGCGAAACTTTGAGCGAAACGATCACGCTACTTCGCAACATCGTTAATCCCAACTTCTCTGCTACTTTCTACAGCCACTGGTATAATGGAGAAAAAACGAGGGGGAGAAGAAAGAATAAAAGTGAAAAAGGAGTGACGGAAAATTGGGGGAAAGTGTCGGGGGGTGTTTGCTCGGGTTTTACGACGCAGAAAAAGAGCGAGAAGCAAGAAGATTATCGTGTTCGAGCACATTCCGTTTACTTTTTACTTGACAAACCAGCATGCGCGTCGATGTTTGCTACGTTCGAGTCCAGCGAAACGTAAAGAGGACTCTCCAATAATTCCAGTAGATCTCCAATTTTGTTCTCGGCGAATTTGCAATTCTGAGTTTTTCAAGCCACATCAATGATTCGTCAAATTAAAAAATGAAGCAAATCTTTTTTCGTTAATCCCGTCGGACTCCAGCGCTCCAAATTTCGGCGTCGTGCGCGTCGAGCTCCGAGTTGAAAACGCGAAAGCACAACGCCATTGGAACGATGTCAAAAAGAGAATAAATAGAGAGTTAAATCTAAATGACATTTGGAGTTAATTAAGTATTACGAGCGTTCGGAGATTAGGTTGGACTGGCGTGGTTGGTGAACCACAATAAACAATAGATATACTTGTTCGCAAAGATTCTAGGAGTTCAATGACTATGTTGTCTCATAAACGCATACATGGAGCGTAACAGGCGGTATTGGCCGATAACGGGTAATGAACGCCTCGATCATCGCCGCCGCCGCCGTCGTCGTGACTGAAGTGAAAAAGGAAAATTGTTGAACGAACGCAGGCGTAAGCCGCAAGGGTAAAGTTGGCCTAATTCCATCTTATCAATCTCTTTCTCCTTCTCGCCGGCTTATACAGACATAAAATTTGTTGTATAGAAACTATGCGGTATACGAGCTGCATTTGCATCGATAAAAAAGCGTGTGCGAGTGTGTGCGAGGGTACGGATCGCATTTGTAAGTGTGCTCGGTGCCAAGGGGCTACACAAATCGCAGCTCCCTCTCATTTCATTTCCCTCTTCTCTCTCTCTCTCGGTCTCCTCAACAACGCGATAGAGTCTGACGTCACTGGGCAGATAGTCCAACTGGAGCCGGTACAAACAACGAGTATGATTGTTTGTTCCTGCAGAGATGCAGCTCTCTTCGGAGACTAAAAAGAGCGAAAGGGGAGGCGGAACGGGGGAGAAAATGAAGAGACAAAGTTTCGATGTTGCCAAGTGAAAAATATCTTTTGATAAATCTTGGCTCGGATTTGTGCACAGCTCTATCGCGGCGATCCGGAGAAAAGGTATACTGGGAAAATTTCTTTTAACGCTATTCAGACGGCGCATCGTCGAGATCTCGATACTCGAATCGTCCAATCATAATTACAGGACTAGTGATGT
The DNA here is from genome assembly GCF_019457755.1 of Venturia canescens. Lineage (NCBI taxonomy): Eukaryota > Metazoa > Arthropoda > Insecta > Hymenoptera > Ichneumonidae > Venturia > Venturia canescens. The sequence goes on from NC_057425.1 coordinate 10,609,697, forward strand.
TGTGCAATAACGGAAGAGCGTCGAACGCTGGTGAAACAACGAGCGTGTACGTGTAAAAGCGTTCCCTCGATTTTAAGAACGCGTCCGAGCGTCCTTGGGACGAAAGGCAAAAGAAAAACCGTTAGGCGGTTCGAAGCTCGCTTCTTACCTGGTCACATCAGGTTTGGAGGTACGGTATATATACGAGTAATCAACGGTATACGCCGGAGAATCGTGCTGTACAGCGGCTCGAACCCGGCCTGAAACTCTAACGATTCGTTGGGCCATGAGGCCAGGATTTAACGACGCGAGAGGATTAATATTTGCGGAGGACGCCGGAGCGATTGACAAAGAATAGAGCGGGAACGAGTTGGCCGAAAAGCACTCCGTCCTCGTCTCAGACCGTGGCTATTTACAGGATCGTGGAAGCCTTTGAGTTTCCGAGGTCGTTGAACTCGATGACGATTTCTTCATCTAGCAGGACTATTCGTTTGCGAGGACGACGTTACACGGTCTTTTCGACTCAAAGAAGCTCTTAATCCTATTGAATTTGTGGGGGCTGAAAGAGCCTCAAAGAACATCTAATGACGCCTCTGGACAGGAGCACCATCGATTTGAGGACGGCTCGTCAACGCAAAGTCCAAATGAGCTTGAGGTCGGGTGAGAGTTTCAAGACGACGCCGAAGTTTGCGACGTTCCAGTCCAACGAAATGGAGGATAAAACATTTGTGGCTGACCTATTTTTTATTTCACAAAGTAAACAAAGTATCGGTTTAGGTTGAAAAACTGAGAATCGCCAATTCGCCGGGAAACAAAATTGGAGATTTACCGGAATAATTCGAGAGTTTTTTTGCATCATTCCATCGGACTCCGACGTTGCAAACTTTATCGAGAATCTTTACTTCCAACGATAATACGAAACAAAAAATGCCAATAAATTTTTACCCGCGTCGAAGAAGAATCGATGTGTATGCGTCGGAACGTTTCACAGACGATCGCTATTTGCCAGAGAATAAAGCAGTCCTACCAAATGTAATGTTCACATAAACTCGGTGTATCTTCTTGCAACACTCATTAATTGCATTTATCATGGGTTTATCGAGCTGTGAACGGCGCGAGTATCTCTTAAGAATTCAATTAGGGTGGAGCGGTGTAGTGTCAGAGGATAAAGATACGAGGTAGAAATGAGGGAAGAGAAGAAGCGAGGCGAGTTACGATTGTCGACAACGTGTCGACACATCTCGCTTGATCCGGATTTCTCGAGGATTATTTAACGTCTTATTTCTTGAGGAAAAGGCGCCCCTCCTCTCTTTGCTTTCCTGCATATACACAAGAATAAATAGAAAGGGACAGAAGGATTCATAAAGCAGTCGCGGGCGCTGTAAGAGACGGGGCATTCCCAACGTCGAAGCACGCAGCACATTTGCGGCCAGTAGCAACTTTGTGGAATTTAACGTTCGCGTGCAAAAGTAGGAGCGAGTGTAATAGCAGTCGGCGAGTCTCGACGCAGCAGCTCTTTCGGGCTCCTCGTTATCGCAGTAAAACAGAAAGAGGAGAAAACATGAGACGAAGAAGAAGAAGAAAAACAATAATTATTGTCCGATGGGATTCAGGTTATCGCGATACAGCGAGAAATGAGAAAGGCGCTTTGTAAATGTATCCGCGTAAATATACATTACGTATATACAGCAGGTGATGAAGACGAGGAGATGAGAAAGAGGATATATCTAGTCACAAGAGAGTTTCGAGCGGAGGGACAGGCCTCGCGTATATCGACCTTTCACGAGAGTTTATACTTGAATAATAATCGTGTGTACGGCGAGAAAGATAGGACGAGCATCGCACAACTCCTCTTCTCAACGGGCTCCGTGTGCGCTAGGCTTGTAATCTAATAGCCGATTTATCATGGAGTGAAATAATAAAAGGAGAGAGAGAAACGGGAACGAGGCTCGAGAGAACGATGATGCACGAGCTCGAGCTGCGCCACGCCGGGGATCCAGTGTATGCGCGCACACGTCCGCGGTCCGTGTGGGGGCTGCAATCTCTCCAGGCATCATCGTATTCTTCATCATCAGCATCATCATCATCATCATCATCATTGTCTAATAAGATCTCGATCCAATGTACGTATCTATTGCGCCACGAAAGTTGTTCTAATGCCTCGACGAAGATACGGAGAGATACAGCACAAGTTGGACGCAAGAAGATGTAGCGTTGGAAGAAAAAGGAAACAATAAAAACTGCAAAAGCCCTATTTCGAATCGAGGTTATCGTGAAAACTCGAGAAAATCAGCTACGCAGAGGAGACCACGCAGCAGCAGGCCTGTCTCCCACAAAGCTCCGCAACGTCTCTCTCCCGAGTGATATGTTAGCCCGCCAAGCCTCTCCCGCACGCGGCCCGTCGTCTCTTCCACTCGCATGCATCAACCGACGACCTGCCACACTCACCTGAGAGCTCGAGAAAACATAGAAGAAAGATGAAGAAAAAAACGTTGAACGAGCTGCGGCAAGAAATGGAGAGAGGCCGCGCGGGAGGGGGCTGCGAAAAAAATCCAACGTATCGAGGCTATCTCAGAAGCGAGAGAAAATCATTCGCGGATACATCCTTCTCGGGAAGACGAGGTCGTATCTTCTATTTTTCCGCTACCGAGACCAACTGTTTCTAGGAGTCTAGGGCAATATCTCCACGCCGATAACCTTCGCGATCAACATACCTTACTATTGTTTCCACAGACTAAATTCTCATTTTCACTCACCCAAATTAATCTTTCTTAGACAGTTACAAAATGGCGCGGAAAAGTACCAGTGACATACGAACATCTATGTGTCACATTCATTTCCTGCCAAAATGTTCCTGAGCTCGAAAAATATTTGTCATTGGGCAGGTACAAGTCCTGCCGAAAAGTTTAGAAAAGTTTGTGCCCGGGGGCATTTTAACAGTTTCATACAAATTTACTTGCAATTGATAAGAATTTACGGAAGAACACGTATTAACTGTCTACTCCCAGGCCTCCTTTTTCTGTTTTCACCCTCGGCCACCAGCTAAAATCCTCATGCAGGCTGCCCAATCTGATCATGCAGGCGCTGCGTAACCGGGACGGGGTGACTTTGTGATGTTTCCTCTTCAAACATTTCCATACACGTTTGGGTGCATGAAATTATCGAAGTGAGGATTTCTCTTCACCGTTGCGACGAATATCTAAACTTTTGGTCGTGCGTATTAAAACTTGCTTTGTGCTTTATCCCTCCTTCAAAGCTTCGCTTATTTCCAAAGTTGGTATTCCCTTTTTACGTAAGTATAGACACCACGCTGGTGCACGCATTGCTGAAGTTTGCAACGTTCGAGTCCAACGAAATGGACGAAAAAAACTCTTGAATTATTCCAGTAAAACTCCAATATTGTTTCCCGCCGAATTTGAAATTAGTCGTTTTTCAAGCTGCGCCAATGATTCGTGAAACAAAAAATTGGTCAATTGCAAATATTTTTTTCATCCATTTCGTTGGACTCCAGCGCGTTGCAAACTTCAGCGTCGTGCTGGTGCAATAACCTGGGGGCTTTCTGGATTAGTTTCCGTCATCAGAAACTATCTCGATCCGTAGCGGGGGCCTGCAATCCGATGCCATGTTACGTGAATAGTTTAATCAAATAGCAACGGAGCAAGATTTTCAATCGGAGCTTGAAGAGTGAGTTTTAGGGTTGAAGCGAATATTAAGGCCCGGAGGAGTAATCGTCGCAGGGGAGCATCGTCCAAGCCTCTGCTACCCCAAGACCTGATTAGGGGGCTCCGCAGTAGGGCCTCGGCAAGCCACAGCTCGCTGTGACCGTTGCAGGGAGTAGGTCGGAGTGTTAGTTTCTGTGGAAGGCTTTGTGACGAGCAGGTTAGGCGTTCCCATGTCAAAGCTGGCCATTTCGGAGCGCGCTGGACCGGACAAAGCCCGACACAAATTTCTAGTCGGGGTGATGGATGAATTCGTTGATCCGGTCGGATAAGAACTCCTCGTGGCATTCTGACGTTGGAGGATAATAAAAAAATGGTGAAAAAAGGGTCAGTGGGTCCGATTGATCGGAGTATCGGGAAAGGTTCTCACGGCGAAGGACTCGGGTCGTTGAGAAAAGACTGGAGTCGAAGGCAGTAGTAAAAGTCGTGGAATGGTCAGACGAGGAGAATAAAAATAAAGAAGAACGGTCGTCGCATCAGTTATGGAAATCTGGTCACGCCTATGTGAACTCACGATGCTTCTTTTACAACCGTAAGTGGCGGCGTGTTTGGGTACGTGAGGAGGTGAAAGAGAGGAGAAGCCATCAGGAACAATCGTGCGACGTTTTCAGGACGAAATACCGAGGGAGACCCGGAACACCGGGTTCTCGTTGCTGGATTCGCCGTTTGCTTTATGCCTGCAAGCCTCGCAATGTAAATGGATATATTTTCCTTGTATACGTATCCCCGCATATATATCGCATAGCGGACTTGTATATGGCCGGTCGAGCGAGAAGTTCGCGAGTCGCCAGCAGCAGGCCAGGCCACACGGAAGTGAACGGCGAGCAGCGGCTCACTCACGTATTTTTTATACCTATAAAACGAGCTCTCTGTATTAAGAGTAGGATCTCATTGGTGCAGCAGCAGCAGCAGCAGCAGCAACAGCAGCGAGAAGACATGGTGAGAGGGAGAAAGAGAGGCAGCGGCAGCAAGCCACGACAACGACCACACGGCTCTCTTGAACACATTTTTCGGCCCAGAAAGCTCCGGGAGCGCGTGGGTGCAGTCTGCAGCCTGGATACCTTCGATATACTTGAGACTCGAGTCCCCTCCGTTGCTACAACGCGGACCAGCACCAACTCCAGCCTACATGTGCGTGTACATGCGCCTTTGAAATTGACGTATCGCTCTCTTTCGCTAGGATCTTGTATCCCGTAATTTCACTATATCCTACGTAGTTTTATTCGATTAGCATACACGCATTTATTAAATCCTTCCAATTCGTTTTATTACATACGCACTCGTGAGAACGCGCACCATTCAGATATTAACTGATCAATAAAATAAATAGTATTCTAGGGTCATAGAAATTTCCAAGCGTCCTGGAAACCTATCGATACGTGAAAATGTCCTGGAAACCACGGCGCTGCTGGCTCTGGTGAGGCTACCACGACTACGCTCGACGCACACACGCACACACGCGACACGTTTACGTATCTCGCCAAGAATTTTTCAGAACAGCTATTATCGGTGTCAATGTTGCTTTTAAAGTACGCGTCACGCTTCATGGAGATAAAATAATAGGAATAATCGCCAGACGAGTGCATCGTAATTGGAAAACGAAGCGGAAAATTGACATTTATATGTCCGAACACGTTTAGCATTTATCAGCTCAACGGATTGGAAGGATTTCGTAATGTTTCCATCTCCAACATCCATATTGTCATGCTTTTTATTTTCCCGCGACTGCCACTCACGCGTGACGGAGCATTACTGCTCGCACCGCGTCAGAATTACCGGATAAATATGACGGTTTATCTAGCATCGCGCGACGCCGAATCCCCCGAAGAGCTTTTTACTCGCTCAGTCGCAAGAAAAGGACAATCGCCGAGGGCTAGGCGCAGCTTCTAGTTCATTGAACTCCACCGCACACCAGCGAAGAACCTGGTCGACAGGCATATATCGGAGATTTCCTAATTCCACAGATATATCGCGTTGAAATTGTCCGTGCGCGGAGTCCTCAATATCAAACTTTCTATATCGATTTATAATAAGGTTTTTGCGACTGGAGCGTTAAGTTAGTTTCTAGCTCTTGTCCTCAATGTCTGCTGCATGCCCTCTCCCTTCCTCCCTCCTTCTCTCTCCATCTTTCCGATAGTCCATGGAGATTCGAACATCTGTATAACTGGGGCACGTTATTGCGGATGAGAGATGGTCCGAGTTATCCACGTGACGCTCGTCTCTCCTCTCTCTTCAGCTCTCGCTGGCTCTCTGGTCCGCGTCGCTCTCCGGTTCACGAGATAACTCTCCCTGTGACGCTGGCTGATGGGGCCGATATTTAACGCTTGAGCGAGCCGTGAAACCGAATGTTGCACGAGATAGATTCGGAGTTGCGCGCGAAGCGTTTTGAAAGCTGTGGCGGACGTTTAGACAAAGTCATATCGCAGGACAGCATCGTGGGATTGGGAGGAGCGAGGTTCCCGAGAAATTTCATCCGAGATGACCGCGATTTCGAGGATCGTGTGCGTACGGCACGAGTAACGAATAAATTATTCGCGTCGAATAGCGGTCACGATTGGAAATGTGACAAAAAACAAAGGAGTGGAAAACGCCGTTAATAAATGGGTGCTGCTTCGCCTCCAAGTTCCAAACGTAACAGCAGTCCTGGGAGCGTGTATATATACGCGCGCGGAGAAGGATCGTGTATACTCTGCTGTTGCGGTTTCCCATTCATACGCGAGGCGGCCGTTCGTAGTATCGTTCGATCTCGGGATAGCCAACTCTTTCATATCGCGATCCAGAGAAAAAGCAACGAGCGAGAGCGAACAAGGAGAAGAAGCAGGAGCGTAACGAAAGATGAAGATAGTCGCTGGTACGGAGTGGCCGAGAGAAGAGCCCAGCGCACGGGGTGAGTTGAGCAGTGGAATGAGCTACGAGAGCTTATAGAGAGAAAATCGCTTCGGGGTATTTCGACCCATCCTATTTTTGGCTCGTAGGGACTTTCCAGCTATACACACCTCCCGCCTTATTCTCTCCGGCTTTCGCTGCCTTCCGTTTAACTGTAACATGTGCGTGCGTCGTATGAGCCAAAGAGAGGGAGAAGAGCACACCGAGGGAGGGAGAGAGCGAGAGAAAGAGACGAGGACGACGAGGAGGCGCTGCGAGAAGAGAAGAAGAGTACGATGGCGTCGAGGCGATAGTGCTCGGCGCATAGCAGTCTGCAGGGCATTTCAGTGAGATTACTGGTGCATTGACCCCACGCGAAGCACTGGCGTCGTCGTCGTAGCCGTCGTCTCCACCCTATTCCACTATTCTCTCGTACCCCGGAGAATCGGCCTCCCTTCTGCCCACATCTCCCAGTCCATTCTCCGCAAACCCCTTTCTTTTTTCCTACTGTCTCTTCGCTGCAGTCTGCCCACGACCCTTGTTCCAGCCCCGCGTCCCCCGACTCCGTTTCTCTTCTGGCGTATCCTCCGTTGTTTTTACAACGCTTTTTCTTCTCCTCTTTTGCCCCGCTCTCTCTCTCTCTCTCTCGCCGTTATGAGCGCGTATTATGTTAAAAAACGCGCGCTTTCGCGAAGACAATACACCTGCGCGTTGAAGAAAAACGGAGTGAAATGTTTTGCTTCGCGAACATGTATTCGTCGCGGTCGCCTGTCGTCGTTGCTTCACTTCGGTGTGAGAACATAGCGAGAGAGAGAAAAAAAAAGACAATTTGGAGGACGAAAATGACACGGGGTGATTGGACGGACGAAAAAATACGGAAGATTCTTGATGAGCGTTCTCGAGCGGGCACGCGAGACGGTGTGCAATCTCGCGCGTCCCTCCGCGCTCGCCGGGCTTGCCTGCCCTTCATTCATGATTACAGAGATCTGGAGCCGGGGATGCTGCTTATTTTCTCCCTAATCTCGGAGGATGTCTCGTGCTTTTCGTCGTATTAGTTAGTATTAGTAACGAATAGTAAGAATTTTCTTATCCAATTGAAAATATGCCGACAAACAATTTCATAAAATCCCGTGTATATTGAACGCCGTGTTAACGAACTAATCATTCTTATGTAAATATATTCTTGAGGCTTTATGTACGCGTTATAATACGAGCTGGATAGGCTTATTTATACGTATATATTGTAAGGGGAGAAATAGAAATAAAACAGTTTCTTATATTCTCGGCTTTATCGGTATTCCAGCTCTCGTGTGTTGTCCATGTACCCAGGGAGCGGATGATGCTGCTTTTAAGAGAGCGCGGCTATTATTTTTCGCTTATACCTTTTGCTTAGAAAATTTTCTCAGCGAAGAAGAGATGCCCGGGACTCCTCTAGCCCCCCGAGTTCACTCGCTCGTTCGACGAGAGCGTTTCTCGTTCGCTTTTGCTCGTCTCGGACCAGAGCAAGCAGGAATATAAAGCGTTTTACGACCCTCCGTGTGTCTGAGTCGTCGTTCTCTCTTTCTCTCTTTCTCTCTCGCTCGCGCGGCTTGTTCTCTCTTTTTCTTCGGATGGACGAGTGCGAGAGGCCTTTAGTCCCTTCGCGCAAGACTTTTCTTCTTTTCTCTCATATACACGTGTTGACGCGCCGGGGCATACACACGTACGTCAGCGATACACGCACGTGAGCGTGCATGAGGCTGCGGAGGCAGCGAGCGAGCAGGACCAAAAGAGCAGAGATGGAACACAGAGATGAGACTCGCTCGCCTTGCTTTTCTCCGGCTGGTAGCTGCTCGAATGCGTGCAATTCGCTTATTCTTCGGCTTCTCCTTCTCCTCCTCCTTCTTCTTCTTCTTCTTCTTCTTCTTCAACGGGAATAAGATTCGCGAGAATAAGAGGCGTACACGGGCACAGATAGACGCGTATAGGCGGCAGCGTTGTTGTCGATGCGCGGGGAATTAAACGAGAAAAGAAGAGCGCGCGAGCCTGAGACCTCCGCGAGTAGCTTCCACCCACGAGCACCGGAGAACGAAATCGTTCGGTCCGCCTCGTACGAAAACTGGGTTGCACGGGGAGAGACCGTGCACGGGAGAGGAACAATGCGGTGCATCGCGAATTATATCTGATTGTAGAATTCTCATGATTTCCATTACATATAATCTAATTTCCCGAGATCTTTCATCATTCGCGACGCTCAAGTTTGCAGCGTTCGAGTCCACGCGCACCATTTCTTCGCCAATTTTCAATTCCACATCCGCGTACGAGTTGCGAATAAAGCAGCAGGTGTACAACAGAATCGGAGAATTACTGCAATTGTTGGACCGTTTATCACATAATTTCGTTAGACTCCGCTGCAGACGCCGGTGCCATCGTTCCCGCGGATCGAGAAAGAACGTCATTCGAAAGAACACCCGAATGCTCCGATCCCGTCAGCTATTCCAGAGGGCTTTGTACACCAGCCACAGGCTAGCTACCGATATAAAGAGAAAAATCAACGCGCGCAAGTGTGCGAACTCCGTGAGGACTCGCAGACTCGCACACGCATCGACACACAGGGGGCAAAGGCCCCCGGGGTTCAAGACAACGAGTGCCGGAGCGGTTAGCGAGAGCCGGACCCGCCAGTGCGCAAGAGGGGGCCAACAACAACTGGCCTCCAAGTATTCCAATCCTGAGCTTTCCTAGACTGTCATAAATTATTTGCAGACAGAGAGTACACCAGGGGGAGGGAAGAGAGGACGGGGAGGACGTAACAACGGCTGGGGCGGTTGAGTACCGTGAGTCGAGTATCCTTCTCACACTCTTCCTCTCTCTCTCTCTCTCTCACGCACACATACACACACACACACACACGATTTTTTCTCTTCTTCTCTCGTTTGTACTTTTCAGTAAAATGTTCCGGTACGAGGACCCCGTCAGCCCCCGCTCTCCACATACAAGGGCTATTCCTTCTTTCTCACTTTTTAAATGTGCACACGTGTCTATAACGTGTACGTGTGCGTATGTGCACAAATATCCCTGCGTATTGTGTGCACACAATCTATCCTGCTCGCTTCTTCTTTTCCGCTCGTTTCTTTCCACTCCCGCAGACTCGGCACCCATGCTCTTTCTCGTTCGAGGTGGAGGTTGTTGCACCCTGCATTGTGCTGTGCGTGCACAGGGGTGCCTGCCGACCACCTCACAGGGCGCCGGACCTGCGCGCGCCATAGGGAGAAAGATCGAAAGGGAGAATAATCCAGCGTGCGCGAGCAAGACTGAGAGGGAGCCACGGAGGCTCAGACCTTCTCCACATCGCCCTCTCTGCGTGCTCTCTTCCCTTCCTCTCCACACCCTGATCTGTATGCAACGAGTGGCGACAACCTTCATCTCTCTCTCTCTCTCTCTCTCTCTCTCTCTCTCTCTCTCTCTCTCTCTCTCTCTCTCTCTCTCTCTCTCTCAGTCGGGCTCAATGACATTGAGATGAGGCGAGATGAGAGAACGTAATATGCAGATGGATATACATAAATATGGTAGAAATTACGAATAAGGGGACGACGATAATACGATGGTGGCATACACTGCTTTTCGTCGCAAGTCTTCCCTTCGCTGAGAGTATGGAGATCGGTCGAATAACCTCACTTGGAATTTTCGAAATCGAAATTCTTCGGCACAGTTTGACCGATTGAAAGAATAAGGCTGGACAAATTTCTGTCATCGTCCTGCGCAGCTCAAACTGTGTCGGAGAATTTCGATATCCAAAATTCCAAAAGTGAGGCTAGTCGACTGATCCATGCTCTTAAGAATTTCCAACAATTTTCAACTCTTCGGGACGCTCCATAATGCTCGTTGGGAAGCGAGCTTCGATTCGATTTTTTAACACGTACGGAATCAATCGTAATGCCAAAAGACGTTGGCGTTTTTGTCTACGCAGTAGATGACCAAACTCCATGTTTCTTCTCAACCCACAACAACGATTGTTCCAGTTTTCCACATGCAGCAATATCCTCCACAACTCCAAGTTTATTTCGGATAGTTTTACCAGAGACCGTTCATTCTTTCTAATCGCATCATTTTGTATGGTTATTTCGTCCGTGAGATCATTGTATACGAAGGAATCATGCTTGAATCAAGAAGAAAGAAGAAAAGAGGTTGGAAAATGTTGGCAGTTAGCGAGCTACTTAGTAAAATTATTGGTTGAAATATAGGACGTTTACGACAGGCGCGTATGCGTGTGCATTCACGTATATTCACGCACTTGGAAGGATAGCGCAGTAAAATGTAGGTACGTGTGTACGAGCAGGGCGCAGGAGAGATAGCATCGCGAGAGAGCCGAGAGTCCATTGCACTTATAACCCAACCCAAGTGACAGTTACCTACGCTTTAGATTTCTCGCCTTTCTCCAGGCTCATTTCTTCTTATTTCATATCTGGCTTATTCCTTTTCTATCGCGCGCGTCGCGCGTTGTTACTTTACCGAAACAACGACGGTTCTATATTTACCGAAGCGACGGCAGTCGCGCGGGGCTATTCAGGATCACGGGTCGTAAATATTCTCAATGCTGGAACGTTTCACCTGGACCATAACGGGGGGCTTGCGTTGCGATCATAAAATTGACCAACGTAGGACTTCCAAGTGCTATTTTTCCTTCTGGACTTTATGTTGGAGCATTTTCCCAGCGGAAAATACACACGGGCGCGTGCGCGGGGAAGATGATTATTAGTTTTCAGCAAATTGATTATTTCACTTTTACGAGGAGCTCCAAAAGATGTCAATATAAGTGTAAAGAGCAAGTTTCCTCGTACTTATTCATCGGGTGGGCGAGTCTCGATCGTAGCCGAAGACAATTTTCATTGAAGCCGTTTCCCAACGAACAGTTATCGCAATAACCAAGTATAACGCCCTTCGAGACTCCAATTGTTCTGAGTGTTTTTCATTCGACAATAGTTTTCTGATAATCAAAACGTCGTCACGTTGGCTCGCGCTATTTGGAAGCCCGCGACTTTAAAAATGGATCTCTCCAACAGGGAAAGCTTCGAAATTGTTGAAAGCTTCGCCAGCTGCCCAAAAGCAGAACAGGTGTGAAAACAAGCGCGTATTCGAGCCGCTCATCGAGCGATATGCTGAAATCATTGGCGGAACGTTGAACAAGAGATTTTCTTGAATGCGAGTGGAAGAATGTGGACGAATAAAGATGAAAGTGAGCGCGTCGAATAGCAACACAAGTACGAGATAGAATGGTACGAATTATCGTGTCTAAACCACGCCACGAGTTCGGCATTGCAGACTGGGGTTGGGCGAGCCAAAGGAGGAGCAGTTCAGTCGCAGCGTTGCGTCGATGGCGGCGCTGTTGTGCTCCGGTCCCAACAGCAACGCCAGTCGTGGCGACAGAGACAGAGACAGAAAGAGAGAGAGAGAGAGACTCGGTGCAACGACCTCTGAGTAGGTCGTGGCCTTGACCTCCTTATACAGAAGGAACAACCTCTTCTGAGTGGTCTGTACTATGTAACTATGCCGATACATCAATGCATTTGTATGCATTTTTGTAAAACTTAAAAAAACGTAATACGAAACTCACACTCCTTAAGAATCTTTAAGCGAATGTATAAGTAATTATTGACAGAAAATTCGAGCCCTTTTTTCAATGATCTCGTAATAATGAGTGTGAATTCAAAATTGTGCAGATGCATAAAAAATCATCGAGAAGAATGGCGCGGACCAATGAACAATTCTGATATCAAGTATTGGAACCAATTTGCGTTCACGATATGAGTAAACCTCCGGGACGTACATTTAATAGTGAGGCACGTGCACTGCGAGATATTTGAAAGAATCATGACCAAAGTTCCAGCCGACATTTAATATCTTTTCTGCTAAAATAAAAAGATCCCTGTGCATCGATAGGGGGAAAAAGTATGCTCAGTCGAACGACGAAACAACGAGTAAGACGAGCCTGTCATTTTGTGCGTTACAAAATGACGGATACCGAGGATGAAGCGTACCACGAGAAGGAAAATAGAGACGAATGGCGTTTGTTTATTTGAGTTAAGGAATTAAAAAAAAACGTTACAGAACGTTTATAGATGGGGCTATTTGTCTTCGTGATTTTAGCTACGAGTTTGCTCGTCCAGGGCAGCCATTAGAGCGCATGGAGCACTGAGGAAAACGCGTTCTTACTAATTATATACATACGTACGTGCTGTTTGGGTTAAACGTGAGCTGCGCAGATACGGCGTATAGATTCGGACTCTGTAATAGCGAGCCATATAAGCCATAGAAACGTCTATTCCATGTTGGTTTGTTATTTGTTTTATTTTATTTGATATAATGCGCATATTTTAGACGTATTATTAGGCAAATTACTCAATTCAATGGTCCAGTTTAAGGTAGTTCATACACGGAACGATTTTCTTAATAAAATCTTGATATTTACGCAGATTTTAAACGGGCAGTCGACTGAGACGCGTATCAAATTTCAAAGGCTTCGTCTTATTGGTTATTGAGATAAACGTGTTTTAATAAAAAAGCTTAAAAATCGTTCATATCTTTCCATGTAACGAATGAACGCTTCTTCTTACGAAGTTTATGATAAAGTACACAATAACAATTGAGTGTATGATGAAGGTTTGGGAAAAAAATCGAGACGATCGTCGTACCAGTAATGAAAAAATATTACGTTGAAGATTGAACGAAATTGGTAACGAGCACTCGTGTAACCTCACATTTGCTTCTTTCAGAATTTTGTTTATTATTTGCTTGGGTCATTTCCCTTTGTGCTTTCCCTTCGCGCTCCCTAATGCGATTTTTTACATGAAAAACTGTAGTATTTTCGCCAGGGACGAATTAAAGTTCGGGCTCGCAGTCAGCGACGGATCCTCGATTAATTAAGAAGGGTGGATGACGAAATCAAAATAACCAGAATTTGATAAAATTTGGTGATAACATGCTTTCGCATCGAGTGTACAAATACAATTTTTTTCAATTTTTTTTACCACATGGTTATCGAATAATTAAGCATTAAATCAAAGTTCTTATGCACGAGATTTATCTCTATGCTTGTATACACGTGAACTTTAGTGTTCAATTACTCGAAAGTAATGTGGTAGAAAAATCTAAAAAAATGAATATTGTCTTATGTATTTTGAAAGAATACATTTACCAACAAAATTTTATTAAATTCTTATCATTTTAATATTTTTATTTGGTGTTTCTTAATTATTTTTAATTTTATTATTTTTTTTTATATTAATTTTTATATTATATTAATTTTAATATAAAATTCTTAATATTTTTAACATGGTTCAGCATGGTAACATTGTATCGTCGCGATCGACCCTCCTTAACAGCTTGTAATGTCATTCGCCAAAAGATAAGTTGAAAAAATTTATTTACAATTTCGTATGAATAATTCCGACATTAATTTAAAGTGATAATGTCTTTAATTAGGAAGTAAAAATCGAGGCATGATCTACCTTAAACGTTGAAGGTATTACTGGAGTGGTTGTCAAATGTGCAGTAAATAATGATGCTGGTAGGGGAAAAGCAACGAGAGTGTGAGCTCGCGAAATGTTGGCTAAAAAGGTTCATTGACCCAACGAAAGAAAGAGCGAGAAAGAGAAACTCGCTAACGCCGCAACCACGAAAATTCAAGTATTAGCTTGGTGTGTACCCTCCCGCCGGTCGGCGCACGTGCGGAGTGCCACGTTTCCCCACCGGGGCCGAGATCGAGCCATGCCTCAAAAAAGAGACCTGGATGGACCAACAAAAGCACTCGGACTAACCCCAAAATCCTATAAATATATCGATCCTGCATATATTTTTTTCCTGCGTAACATCTTCCAAAGCAACTTGACCTACGTCTGGACCTTGCCGACATTTCCGCCATTTTTTTCACCATTCCTCCGGGAGGCGACTCAGAAAAGATATTTACGGCTAGCTTTCTTTACAAATACGTTGCGATATCGTTTCAACGAACAAGGGCTTCGAACAGCGACTTTCTAAACTTCTGCAAGAGGATTTATCGATCCGCGAGGATCGTCGAGGGTTCTGGAGATTGCATTACAGCGAATAAATTATTATATTAACAGAAATTTCGTGGGCTTTCGAACATCGCGACGTTTTTTCCCCAAATTTGTATTATAAAAAGGAATTTTGTATAGAATTCGGTCGTTCATGTAAAATCGTCATGGAACTCCAGCCCGTTTTGTGATTTCGTTTATTCTTTGGGTCCGAATGACTCCGATTTGAAACTCACGACACTATAATTGCGCAGTTGTAATGATTTTCGTATTCCAGCGATCGTTGAAGCGTGTTATGATAAAGGATGAAAAACAATGAAACAAATATAGCCACCGTATAGGAGTTTCGACACGGCCTACCTCGATCATTCTGATGGGATTTTATTAAGACTTTTATTTACTGCGTTTCATCCGGGGAGTCTCTCCGGAGGGTTTTACCTGAAAGCATAAAAACATAAAAATGGTGAGATTCATTGGCGCGGTGCGTACTTCCATAGAAATAATGGGGCAATAAGTGAAATTCTGGAGCCGAAAATACGAGCATAAGTCTCCAGGTTGCGTAACCGCGTGATCAGGCATAAATAAGAATCGGTTTCAAATGTCGAATGGGAATAAAAAAAGGAAGGAAGTCGAGGGGAACGAAGCCCGCGGGGACATGACTACCGAAAAAAGAAACTCAGTTGTCCGGGATCGAATGAAGAAATTGGGAATGCATCGGGGCATATGCAAAAAAAGGTCATCAAACAAAATGAAATCGACGACCCCGACACGCAGGTGCACCGAGAGCTCCGAGCTCTTCTGCGTTCGTTGGTTCGTTTTTATTTTTTTTTTTTTTCAGGTGTCTCAAAAACACGGACGTCACACAGCCCCGTAACTGCTTTTTTCAATATTATTTTTTTTCTCCAGGGCATAAGCCACATAACTGTACACGCGCGGCGGTGGCACGTCGTCGGTGCCCCGCGAGTTTCTTTTTTACTCTCTTCGCGTCTCTTTCGTTCTCACTGGCGCCAAAAACGCTCGGTGAAAGGACCAGCGGTAAAGGAAAACAAAAAAGCAGGAGATCGAGAGAGAGAAAGGGAAAAACGGGGAGAGAGAGAGAGAGAGAGAGAGAGAGAGAGAGAGAAAGAGTGGTATGTGGCTTGACAATAGAGAGAATGTTACGGTAGTTTCGAGTATATTTTAACCCGGAAGAGACCCTCGAAAAATGTCTGTCCATCCTCGTCGCTCGCGTTCTCGATCGGGCCAACGTCGAGAGGGTTTTTTTTTCGTGTATGTTCGCCACGTGCCGTTAGACGGGCCACGGCATTAGATACGATCGAGTGAGAAAGAGAGAACCCGAAAATCGTGCGTTGACTCCGAGACCCGCGAGTTAATAGTCGCTTTCTGTATGTATACATTGCTCAGTCGAGTAAGAACGCGTATATATATGTAGATATAAGTTCAGTTCTTCGGAGACTACATCATATAACAGTATGCTCCTATATACGTGACTGCGCGCTCGAAAGCCGTTAAAACAGCTCGAAGCCCACATAACCAAATTGCTGGCCAGCCACGAAAACACTAAAAAAAATCTTTTTGTTTGAGTGGCTTGTCGGGGAGCACGTGAAAGGAGCGTTGGCTGGATGGGAGCTGGATATTAATTAATGGGAAAATGACACATTAGAATAATCATTTATTTATTGCAGACTGACAAGAATCCATTCGACGAGGGTTCTTTTCGAATTTTCATGTGAGGCTTTACCGTTGATGAACATTGGTGTCTCGTCCAGGAGGAATTAATATTGTAATAATTATTTTTTCGTTGTCCGGTAACTGGGACGTTGGCTCGCAGCAGATAAATGAAAAAATGGACGTTCCCCTTCGCTCATTGAGGCATTAATTTGAGCGATGAAATTTCAATGAATCGAATACACAGTTATTTGTAAATTTCGAGTTGAAATCGAGGTTGAATAATTCATTGAATTTATTTTTAATTCGAAATAGCGAGTACGAGAGCTCCGAGTTGGAGGTTCATAATGATTCGGCGCAGCCGGGGAGGCAGGCGTGCTGTATATTATAGCGGAGCACACACGGCGTTCCAAAACGTTAGAATTCGTGCCGGAGAGCGTTTCAGACAAGTGTCTATTCAACGTCTGTGTATACGTGCGTTTCTCCCGATATTCTTTTTGTCTCTGTTCGTTGTTTATTTTTCTCGTATTCTCGTTTATTTTTTCAATTCTTTCCTAGGTAAACACGAGAGAAAAAACGAGCGAGGCTGACGAGTGTCGGTGTGCGTTCGTGAGACAGTGATAATCGTGATAGATAGACAGCTCAGACACACCAACGACCGAGATCCATGATTGACTACACTCCGCACACACACGAGCACGTTTACAACGATGTACATAAGTGTCGTATGCACGAGAGAGTACTCCTCGGGTTCACAGACCTCAAGAGGGAAAAAGGAAGACAGATAGAAAGAAAAAGAGGGAGAGAGAGAGAGAGAGAGCAGCGTCTTGCGCCACTGCATATCATAGGTATAACGCAGCCGGGGTTGATAAGCGACTCTCCTCCTTTTTTTTTCTGTCGCCTTCTCGCTCCGAGCACGAAAGAACAAGACGGAGAATTCAACAGATGACGGACGTACGACACAGAATATCTCATCAACGAGCGGTGTCAACAACCAACACGAGCAAACCATTCCAGAGAAAGTTGCTCGTTAAACGTGTACGGATACGGACACGAGTATGCGTGTACGCACCCACCAGCGCCATCATGATTTACGAAACGAATACTCCTCTATTCCCTATTCGTTAATTAAGTGCTTATACACTCAACTGGCATATCTGCTATTAAAAAAACATCCAATAATTCAACGTTTGTTCTACGACGAGAGATCCTCGCTACAAAGTTTTCAAACGCGCGGCATACCACACTTGCGTGGCATATTGTACGGACGCGCCGAGATACTCGAAGAAACTTTGTAACTACGCAGTTACTCGATTCGTCCATTGGTACTTTTTGCTTTTTCTCCGTGATCCAATCAATCTGGATCTCAACATTTTCGATCTTCAAGAAAGGGGAAATCATTTATTATTTCGATTTTTGCGGTTTGAACTACGATAAATTCGACAGGGAACGAAATTCGAGAATTACTGGAATTATTGGAAGGGCTTTTTTACATAATTTCGGCCTCAATTTTTGAAGAATTTCATGCAGAGTGCATTCAGGGGGAACGGAGACAAGCGCAGGTTGACGCCTCGATTGTTTCGATACGAAAAAGCTTACGTGGTTTTGCGATAGCAGCCTTAATGAATATTCAAGAGAGTACAATGTTGCTTAATTTTGCTTAAAAATTCAACGATTACAAGTAACGCCAATCTCCGATGCAAATAGCATGTGTTCTGTATAATGTGTACAGACAACACAATTCCGGCGCAGGCGTTTATCTCCGGTGCAATATTCTCTCGTGACTCAATTCGAGCTCCTCTCTCGCACTCAGCTTAAATTGCAGTGATATTGCCGAGAGCGCGATCTTGATCTTCATCTCTCGCGCCTCCGTAACTAGAAGATCATAGGTCGAGTTGTGTGTGTGTGTGTGTGTGTGTGTGTGTGTGTGCGTGTGTGTGTGTTTCACACAGTTCGACACGTATGCATATGCACACACGTCGACGAATATATAAATGTATATTTTAATGAGATCGATACGCGCTATCGCTCTCGGTCTAGTGCGGGCGTCTCCCGCTCCTCGTCGTGTTTCCCCCGTGTGCTGGGAGAACGGATAAGAGTTGAAACGTTTTAACAGTCATTGATGCGGAGGGCGAAGGCGCAGGGAGGCCGATAAGTGACAAAGTCTGAGCTGTCACGGCGTCGAAAGCGGCGAGACGAATATATCAATCATTCGTTTCTCTTGAAACTCATCGGGGGAACCTCGCTCCAATTCGCTCAAGGAAATAATAATTTTTTAGCCTCTCATTTTGGCGTAATGAGCAAGAGAATGTCAAAGGCGAGGGAGCGATTTGCGTTGCTTCTGCGCCGGTTGAAGAAACGGGGGATTCCAAAATTGTCCAGAAAGGAGAAAGTGCACGAGATGAGCTGAGCAAGCTTCGAGCTCAAACGATTTGGGTGCCAGTGAACGTGGAAGATTTCGAGATTCCGATGAAAAAGAGCCTCCGTCGCCGAGGAACTCGTGCAGCCAAAACGCTTTTCTTCTCCGAATTTCTTGGCCTTTTTTAAGGACGAGAGGCGACTCGGTAGTCGAATCCACTCTCGACGCGACTCCGATTAGGCGCAAACAATCGTAATGTGTTCGCGTGGGCGTCCGGGGTTGCGTGATCGTCGAAAGTCTTTCTCCGCGCTGCGCTGCTCCGGATTAATTGATTGTCGTGCTTTTACGGGTTATCCAAACGCGAGGAGTAGCTGATAATGGCCAAGAGAGTAAATAATGCGTGTGCACACGCACACACAGACGTGGAAAACTGAGAGGTTCAATGACTCGGTGCGTTTGGATTTCTCTCCAGTAGCAACTCCCTCTCCGAGCCGTTGGAGCCCACAGGCTCATATTTTGGCTCAGTTCTAATTCGGCTAATTACGCAGAAGCGGGGCTCGACCCCAAAACGGCCATGACACGGGAACGTGTGTTTTACGGTGGCGGAAGCTGGCGATGCTAATCAAAATTAGTATAAATTCGAAATTTACGGAATCCCGATAAATATACCGAATCAGGGCTGCATCTCGAATCTTCTCCCTTTCATGTGTGTACGGAATCGTCGGGTGGGTCCGAAACCCTTTCGATGCGGGTGGGTTTGGAACACCTTTGTTGCGTGTACCGTTGGATGGATCTGGGAAACCTCCTTCGTTTCGTCTCCTCATTTTTTGCCTTTCCTCCACGTTTTTTTCTTTCACATTCAAAAAGAAAATGTTTACTCCGTCCCTCCCTAAAATCGCTCTCGGTCCCAAAGGTGTCTGAAAGAATGTATTTTTTCAAAAAAAGGTCATGCGCCAAGACGATATACCGTTTGTTCTGACGTCTCTCATTAATGAAGATCGTAAAAACAAGAAGTCGGCCGAATCATGGGTGGAGTCCCGTTTCAGCACAAGCCCCATATAATTTCGGTCCGTTGCAAGTGTTCCAGAAAGTGGAGAAACGCTAGATCCCCGGCAGTGAAAGTCTCCGAGCCGAACGTCCGCAAAGTTTAAAGTTTAACAATGCGGTTCCTGAGGGATTTGATTGGAAGATGAGTCTCGGAGCGATGCAATTGCCCCGGGTTCAGTATACATTTGCATACACGAATATGCAGCTCTTACATCGGTGCACGGATAGCGCGGTAGGTTAAGCGGCTCGCTGTGTGAGCGTCGCGCGGTGGAGAGTCTGTGGGGTTGCGACGTTAGGCCGTGGGTTCGCTACTGGTGAGCTGGTCGTTGGTGCACCGGTAGTAGGAAGGTGGTGTGGCGGCGATGATGGTCGCCCGTTCGCGAGCGAGAGAACCCGCGAGCGAGTCGCTCGGGAGAGAAAGGGAAGAGGAGAGAGAGAGAGAGAGAGAGAGAGAGCTCGCGCCCGCGCTTCAACGGCGAGGCTATCGACCCGGGGTTCACCGACCTTTGCGAGAGAGCTCGCCCGCGCCACCTTCCACCTCTCAACCCTCCGCGGCGTTTTCATGGAGCTCTCTCTGCCGCCGTCGACGCCGCCGCCCCCGCCACCGGCACCCCTCGAACCGCCAACGACCTCTTCCGCGTGTTCCCTCCCGCCCCTGCTTCCTTCGTCTTTCTCATCTCCCACATACAATGCGCAAATGCATATATATACGTGCAGGATACCAATGCGGAACTATAGCTATGTGGAGATGCGGCTGCATCCACAGTGCCTTCTCGTCGATGTCGTCGTCCTCGTCGTCGTCCCCGTCGTCCTTCTATCATTCTCCCCATCGCCCCGTCGCGCGTTACTCTCCCTCTCCTTCTCTCTCGCTCGGTGCAGCCTCGCTGCATCCTCATCGTCTCATCGTTCTCCCGTCTCGTCTCATTCCCTCGCTCCCTCCGCCGCGCGTACCCGTGCTCTAGGTGTGCGTCGAATGTGTGCGCGCGTTTATACGTATACGTGGATATATTACTGAGCGAAAATCATTCGACGAGGGACAACGAGAGCCCTGGCCACATATTTATTTAGATACACCACTCCCGCAACGCCGGTACATCACACAGCGCGAATATACAACGTACCGGTAGTTTCGCTAACGCTGGATTTCCCCCATTTGCGAGAGACTTCCCAGAATTTATATATATTTATATATCGAAGTCAACGACCTAGGACGTGCGATAGAAATGAACAAACGTCTCGATATACGCGTCCTATTGATTTGGCGACAATATTTATTTCTCTATTAGCATTGGAAGGAGCAGGGCCAACTTTCGATCCGGAGGTCTCAATTCGCACTGGCGCGCAAAATATGTGGCGCGGTGGTGCCCATAACGGTGCGGTTGCCTTGATCAATTTTCCAGGCAGCTGTCCCGCATTTTCGTGACTCAGCTTCGACGGACCTAATCAAATGTCCATGCCAGGGATGATGGGTTACGGAGCGGGGAAGAGTTACGCAACAGCCTCCGGGGGCTGCAACATTCCCGGGATCAATCGCGGCGGCACGAGGCGCTCAGTATCTCGTTAATCGCGAGACAATGTATCCTGACGATCGATCCGTCTAGCTCGTATTTGCAGAATCATTCGAGAGGTTTGTTTTTCCCTTGACTCTCGAGGGAGAGAGGATATTTGCGCATGTCCTCCAGTCAACGATATGCGGCGGCAGCTTCTCGCACGCATATGCACGACGAGATCTGGATGCTCGAATTGAGGGAAGAGGGAATTGTTTTAATCAGCACGCTAATTGGGCTTCAACCAAGGCGAATAAAAGTATCGGAAATCCCTGAAAGAGAGTGACACAAAGCGTCCCTGCTTCTGGGGACACGTTTCCATCCCTTCGTCGCGGAGCCGCCCCGTCCTAAATAGCGCATTAAAAAAAGGAGCTTCGCAGAGTATACGCGTCACAGTGGATTACCCATTTGATCCCCGACCCCTCGTCTCACGCTCGGGGAAACTTTTGGAATCAGATGTAAAAAGGATAAGAGGATTCTACGACGGAGCACACGCTCCGCACTGGATCACGACTAATCCGCGCTAGTGAGTATCTCCCTTCTCCTCGATCGCTCAAAAAAAGGTCGGAAATTAATCGAGCTTTGTTTCGAACGTCCCGTCTCCCCGATCGTTTCAGCACATTATCAGTCGAGACATTTCCTCCCTCGACTGACGAACCTCCATCAAGATTAATGAACCAGGATCAGCGATCCATCCCTATACGTTTCCTCGTCTGTCTGGATGGTCAATAACCGTGTGGTTCACTCATTCGGTTGGACAACCGGGGGCGCAATGTCGAAGTCACGGGCGTCGGGACACGCTGAGCGCTGCTCGCCCGTTGCGGTCGATACAAGCACCAAGCGAGAGAGAGAGAAAGCAGAGAGAGACCGAACGAGCAGTTCCAGACTAGGAAGTAGACCCGGGCATCAACCTCCACCCAACCACCCTCCCGGACTTCCTCCACCTGTCGACCCGCCGGCTCTCGCGGTTCCCCTGGAACTCTCACCCCTGCTGCGAATATATCCACCGCTTCCAGACACCATATACGCAGTTGGCCTATCTCACGAACCACATAAATAGGTTTGTACGAGCTTGAAACGTGACCCCGTCGATTTACCTGCGTGTCAAGCTTCCTCGATACGTGTATAAAACCTAACGCGTGCGCGCATGCTTACACACATTTATCGGCATCGTGCGAACTCACGTAATATATGTTGGTGCTCGGACTGGGGTGTGCGGAACGAGAAGCGAAACGAGTGAAAGATATTTCCCTCTCGAACAGGGGGACCCGAGTGGTGCGTGTGAAACTCCCTGCTACGAACCACTCACTTGCGATCATTCCAAAACACAATTCGACCTTCCCTCGCTCTTCGAAATTCGGTCAATGGTCATTTTGTTGAGGCATCGCGTTTTTTGGGGCTCCTTATTCACCGCACCCCTGATTCGGATGGGTTTGTAACCTACTTTTTTGTTTCACTTGTACGCAACGTGTGTAAGCATTTGATTTATTGATAAATATATAATCACCAACATTTTTGCGAAGTGACCTGAATTCAGACGGTTTTTTCACTTACAGTATTCCTATTCACGACTAGTTTGATTTTTTTTTTATGAAAAAGTGTCAAAGTCTCCATTACGGATTGTTCGTTTCACCAGGCAAACTCGGAATATCCAAATTTCGAGCACTTTTTTCACTGTCAACTAAACAATCGCCTAACCAAATATTTTGGACAAGTTTTCTCAATGTTGAGTCAAGAATCGAAGACTCGGACTGTTTCTGTATATTTACAAGTCTTTCTGAGTTTGAATCTAACGGCGTGACTTTTAGCGAAGCTTGAGAATGATGTTGGCAACACATCGCCGAAATTTCTAGAGACTTATCGACATTTTCATACTGAAAGAGTAATATTTAACGTGAAATTCACTGTAAAATTTACCGGGTGCGTTTGACTGACAAGTAAACAAAAAAAAAATTCATTCCTGTAACGCAATGTAAAATTTCAAATATTTTGCGAAATTTTCGGTTTTATAATAGTCAATATTGCAGATAGTGAAATTTATTCACCGTGACACGTTCACACGTAATATTTGCGAAATAAATATTGAAATCTTGAAAAGTGCGCCACTTTTCCGGGGCATTTCTTTTGGACATAATTTTAGAAATGCTCAGCGGTAAAAGTTCCTACTTTGAACAATGAATATTTAATTTAATGTATGGGAAAATTCATTTTTTTCCCCATCACAATATGATGAATTGCAGCTCGTCACTGCACAATCGTAACTGGACGGTAATTTTTCAAATTTAATTCCCTCTGTGTCCTGCTTGCCTCGAATAGATTTTGCAAAGCGGAATCTGCGAAATGCACAAAGATGAAGGCTGCGAGTGACGTTTATGGACGTATTTGCATCGAGTTGGATTGGTAGCTGCGAGGAATTCGAAGAGGGCGGAAATAAGTATTGAGTCCTCAGCCTGCAGATTCCTGAGACTGAATTCCGTCCGAGGAAACATTGTTGACAATATTGGATGAAGTAACGACGATTGACGCGTGAGCGAACAATTCCGGGTGAATCGAGATAAATCTGTGCTTATTTTTAGCGATACACAGCAGCAGGGAGAGTCGAACGAATATTTCTCAAATGAGTCAGCGAGCGCTCATTTCGAGGGGATCGATGATCTTTCTATACCACAAACGGACATTGCTCAAGATTAACACAGCAGCAGGCATGAAATGATAAATCGCATTGTAAACAAAGCACGATTAAAGAAAGGCGAAAGTGAACGACATTTGGGGAATTGATCTTCAAGAATGAATCGATTCTCTCGATAATCTTGACGGGCTCGTATCAAAAAGCAGATAAATGTGGATGAGCGAGTTAACGACCCAAGAGGAAGGTTTGGATCGAGTGATTGCGCTAGCGTCGGGTATATAAACTCGTGATTTATGCATAGCTGAGCCAAGCTCTCGTCGACGTCGTGTCCGCGTCAAATTTTAATGCTCTTTCCGTTTCTCTCTCTCTCTCTCTCTCTCTCTCTTTCTCGTTCGCTCAGTAAATCTTACAGTTCGAGAGACTTCCCGTCGTGAAGAGAGCGTCGGATCGATGTTGCTGGGGAGTCTAATTTTTAAATAATTAAATACATTGAATAGATGAGACTGGTATCGGCTAATTGAATTCCGCTCGACGCAGCTAAATCGATGCAGTTGAATTAGCGACGGAACGTTACTTTCGATTTTGAGCGTGCCCGGAGACCCTTTCGCGAGAGAGTGCACGTCTGCGCACGCGGTTTCGCAACGGCTCCCAATCGCGAGACTTATCCGTTCTGACGAGAGCGGAGCCGCGAGGAGCAGAGTATAGACGCGGAGGAATTAAAATGGGGATGTGGACGGAGCGCGCGTTTGCGGAGGGCGCGCGGCGTCCGTGATATGCACATACTTAGCAAAAACCGGATATCGAAGTGTGGGAGAAGGGGTCAGCGTCCTCTTAATATTCAACGAGAGATCCAGCATCCAGCCGATTCGATGGAGCCTATACACGCACGTAAATAAACGCATACGCGTTCGCACTGGCGAAGATATTATACAGGATATTTCGCACAGAACGGTAAGATTTTCCCCGCAGGGCATGTACGACCTTCGGAAGTCGCGAACCGCAGAACTGCAATGCTAGTCAAATTCCGTCTCGCTCGACAGCCCCATTTCTCCCTCGAAGTGAAAATAATTACGAAAAACTTTCCTCGAGAGAAAAATACATTTTTGACGTCCCGCGGACATCACGCGTGACAAGCTTGTGTGCGGCTCGCTCGAGCTTGCACTCGACATAAAAGCGAGGTACGTCCACCCATCGAATTACACATCGATACTTCATCGGGCGTAGTACTCGCCCCTTTCACATTTTCCGGTCTCGAGGAGAGAAAAATCGTCGCAAGTTAAATAGGAGCAGCAAAATAAGGTGAAACTCGCGTGGGCTTGCTGCGGCCGCGCCGGTGAAATAATTATACAGCGATGGATTCGATGGGCGTGGGGGTTAACCTGCACCGGTGCATACGTACCAGTTGTTACGGTTCTTTCGCATCGTCGGGGGAAAGAGATCCGATGTATAAAAATCAAGCTTATCACTGTAGCGGCGTATATATACGCTCGTGAATATATAATGGACTCGGAGATTAGTCCTGTCTATAGTAAATAAGTTTATTCAAGTTTCAGAATTCGTGCTGATCTATAATTATGTATGTTTGTGTTATATAAATATACGCGAGCAAGTATAGGAACGGTTGTACGGATCGTTTCGCGTCGCAGGGAGTCCGATGTCTCATTAGTTTGCGCGCGAGGAATTCGCAAGTGATCGATATACGAAAGTGGCAAGCGAACGCGCAACATTGTTTTCGTGTCATAATATTCAAGTGATTATCAACTTCCACGACGAATTTCGACGCCGAGGATATTAAGGAGGGTGGCTACACTCGTCAAAATGATAAGAAATTGATCAAATTTGGTGATAATGTTCTTCAACATCAAGTGCGAAGACACCATTTTTTTTCAAAATTTTCTTCTGCTTAGTTATCGAGTAATTACGCATTAAAGCAGATTTCTTATGCCCGGAATGTATACCTATATATATATGGAAACGCTATGCTTATACACTTGAACTTTAGTGATCAATTACTCGATAACTGTACAGAAGAAAAGTCGTAAAAAATTTGTATTGTCAAATTTGGCCCTAAAGAATATGTTGACCAAATTTTATTAAATTCTTATCATTTTGAAATTTTTTATGTATTTAACATGGTTTAGGATGGCAACATTGTATCGTCGGTAGCCACCCTCCTTAATGGAACGTTGAGAAACGACTTGGGCATTGAATCGGATCGCGGTCGACGCGACATAACTTTTTCTCTTTCGTGGTATAAGCCGCGTCATCGATGTCGTCGTGGGAGTCGATTCCTCCAGATTCTAATCCTTAATAATGTGTCTCCGCGGGGCAATAACTACGCGGGCTTTTGGCGTAATTATCGTGGAATAGGGTCGACTGGCTCGAGATGATTCAGCGAGTTCGGGTATTCTGAAGACGATTTAAAAAATCTCTCATTGCTCGATATACGCCCTCAGCTGAAAATGAGGCTGGAACACGTTTCTTCCCCTTCGGCAAAAGTTCATTCGGAAATAAAAACAAAATTTACAAACACTCTTATCCCTCGTTAAAATGAGAAATCGAGCTGTCATCAATTGGACGATAACGACCGATAGAAACGTACGCGAGGCAGAGCTAACTCGAGCGTGTCACAAGCCCACAGGTGGAATTGATATAAATGTCAGAGAAATGGAGGCTCTTCACTCTCGTATATATATCTTGTTACGTTCCGTGTACGATACTCTCGTTAGGGATGCTGGGCAACTGAGATTATCAGAACGTCTGTTGGTAATATGCCACGGGGGATAGACCAGCGAAGAAAGAGCGTCTCTATGTGGCGCGAGGAGCGAGATACCGATGGGATGAAACAAGGGGAGGGAGCGGCTGAGGGATTGGCACTCGCTCGCGCGTCTCGGAGCGAGAGAGAAGCAGAGAGGGATACTTTACCGCTTGGCAGAAGTCGGTAGTAAACAGCCGGTAACCCACTGAGACGTGAATTATTCTAGCTATTATTATACGCAAAATGTCTTTTGATACGTGCGCGTATATTCGCGGAATAGCTCACACTGCTCCGCGCCCTCGCGTATGCATCGGAGAAAACGACAGATGTTGCACTTATACAAATTTCTAGCTGCGATCGCGGTGCGCGCGGTGTCAACGCGTGAGACGGAATTTTCTCAGAACTTGTGCGCATCGCTCGTTCCGCGAGGGACAAAAGAGAATAACTATTTTCCTGCTGCGGACACACGCGAGACGCACTTTCTCATTTTTCGAGCATCACTTAACGACGTTTCTTCGATTATATTTTTTCGACTTATTTTCTGCTAATTTTCCATCGAAATTATCGCTTTTTGTCGATCTTGAGAGCTGCGTGCGCACTTTATGCTGAAATAATGGATCGGGCGGAGGGCAAGTTTGTTTGTTCGAAAGGGAGACATATTATTCGACTCGAATCACTCGAAGTTTGTGGCCGAACTGTTTCGTCGTTATTACGAATTCTTGTGAAATCGAGGTTTCAGGAAAATTCACCTGGGTAACGCGGCAACGAGGGTGTAATAGGAATTATAATAATCGATGAATAAAAGAAGCTGCATATCTTTGAAAGCATTCGCTCGCATTGAGTTGCGAGGTGTGCGCGAACGTCGGACTCGGCTAAATTGGCGTTTGCACCTGCATCCCTCGTCTCGCCGAGCTTCTCTCGAGCGCGACGTGTCAATGTCCTATCGTCAGGGCAGCGAGCCGAGAGCCGCGGGCGTCAATGGTCATAAGTGCAAGAGCCGCCGCGAGTGCGCGATAAAAGAGAAAGAGAAAGCGTCAGCGAGGGCATATTTCTAGGGGGAGAGATGGAGGGGGAAATCATCGATTAACGACGAAAAGAGGCGCGTCGATCGATTGGGAAATATCGTTTGGAGTTTTATCGTCTTTGTGCACTCTTCCATTGCGGTTTATTAAAATTCTCGTTACAAATTAAACGAAGTCAGAGAAATTAACGGGAAAACTTCCTCCGCTGAGTTTATCCCATCAACGACATAAAACGATGAATAGCAAGCAGAAATATTTATAAAATGGATGAGAACGGAAGAAACGATTGCTTTTTCCTGTACGAATTTTCAAAATTTTGTGTGTAATTGCGAGTGAGATGACGCCACGTTTTGGGACGGTTCAACGTACATTATTAATCGAGCATTCGATATATAGATGGAAGCTAATGCATAACGTCGCAAGAATTTTCAATCAATAATTCGTTTCGCAGACGAACTAATGAGCGCGCAGGCTCGCTACAGTCTCGTTCGTCGAGGGGAAGAGAGAACGACGCAGATAGAGAGATTTACAAAAAAAGAGACAGGAAGAGCGAGAGAGTGAGGGAGAGGCATAAAGGTGGAGGTGAAACTTAGCTGCAGTCTCGAATCGTGTACGTCTGGGCTCTCATCGTCTCCTTTCTTTTCTCCTTCCGTTTCCCCCCGTTCTTTTTCTCGCAATCTTTTTTTCATTCGCTCTTTCGACCCCGTCCTTTCCCGACGTCCGCGGTAGACTCGCAGCTATTGCACACACGCTCTCCGGCGTGTTTTATGCACTGCGCGCCAGCGGGAACGCTGCATACGTGTGCATGCGCGGTGCAATGGAAGAGCGTTAATTAAAAGTCCCGTGTTTACCCGGCTCGTTGCTCGGTGCGGGCTTACTCCTCGTCGCGTCGTCGAGAGCGACGACGACATCGGCACTACTGACGCGAGAGCACTCCCCGTTCGAATCTATGAGGATTAACAAAAAACGCCATTTCGTCAGTTTCAAGCTTTCTACGTAATTGTGACTTGGAACGAGAGCTACTTGGACATTTCGTTACGCACTCTTTATGCAAAAGCATAATAAATTTAGATTCCACGGAAACGATTCGCGAAGTACACCCGATTTATTCCATCTTCCTTTTTCTTAGCGACCATTCGACTTCCTCGATCGCTTCATCCACGATTACGAATAAGAAACTTATTGAAAATAAGTGCTTTTTATCGCCACCGAATTTGTGGTGTATTTTAGAATTTATTTATGCTAGTGGCATATTTTAGAAGCGGTAGCAAAATTTTCGTTGTTGCGACATTACGATATTTTTTACAGAAACGAAAAAATTTGAAACTACGAAAGATTTGTTGAGGTAGCAAATTCTATGCAACATCATATCAGTATTCCGAGAAAAATCTCACACACACACACACACACACACATACTTATCGCGGTGTGTTGTAATTCGCTCGAGATCCGTATGTAAAGTTTGTATATGTATACAATATTTTCTAATAAAACACGCATTATACAGCATTATTTGAAAAGTGCGTTACATCTTTTCCTTTAAAAGAAGTGACGATTTACAACGACGCTGAAGTTTCCAACGTTGGAGTCCAGCGAAATGAACGAAAAAAACGTTTGAAATTCACCAATTTTTTATTTCACGAATCGTTGGTGCAGCTTGAAAAACAACGAATCGCAAATTCGCTAGGAAACAAAATAGAGGAGAATTACTGGAATTATTGGAGAGTTTTTTTCGATCATTTCGTTGGACTCCAACGTTGGAAACTTCAGCGTCATGATTTACATGTTTTTGGTGTATTTTAAAAAAAATTCATATGTATCCTCACATATGTGTGATTAAAAAAAAAAATATATTTATTTATAATTTCTAAATAAATGAAAATAAAAATAAATAAAAAGAATAAAATTTCTAATAAAAATTTGTTTTTTCTTTCAATTTTCCGTCGCTGCATCATTTTTATGAGTTCACCAAATTGTTTGTTTATTTTTTTCATATCATATGCAAAAACAAACGCAATAAGTAGATCGCGGTTCCACAAACGATCGGAGTAATGGGTTAGGCAGATAATTTAAGTTGACGAAATGATCTACTTGTGTGCCAATACTTGTGAAAAATGGTTAACTGCCGAGCACACATCGAACAAAAATGATTTTTTTTTCGTATTATTTCCACAACGATAAAACTATTTAACCAGCAAGAAGCGATTTGCTCGAGCATCGAAAACTTTCGGCTGGTCCAAAACAAATGCGCATCACTATATTGACACAGAATTTCAGTCACACCGCGCAACAAATAACTTAGTCGTCACGACATCAACAAATAAAATTTGTCTCAGTGACGTACGACGCTGAAGTTTGCAACGTTGGAGTTCAACGAAATGAACGAAAAAAAGATTTATAATTCATTATTTTTTTATTTCACGAATTATTCATGTGGCTTGAAAAATGATGAATTGGAAATTCGGCAGAGGGAACAAAATTGGAGATTTACTGGAATTATTTGAGAGTTTTTTAGACCATTTCGTTGGACTCCAACGTTGGAAACTTCAGCGTCATCAGTAACGTGTGGCCCTTCTAGATGTAATCTTATATAATTTTTATAAATACCATAAAAATAAGGAGATTTTGATGGGTCTCTGATTATTTCCAGACGAATAACAATGTGGAGCAGCGCTGGACCACCGTTTGATGAAAATCGAGGGTCCTATTCGTGTATTTATAGATTGTGTCATAAATATGGAGGAGTATTATAGACGGTGGATAAATATATGTATAGTAATGGTTGGCCACCCCTGGCCTGGATACCGGCGCGTGTTGTTCACCTCCGTGTGAAAGTGCTCGCTTATAAAAGCGCGCGGACTATCCGAGCCCGCGCGCGCGAGTTTGAGAGAGCCGGCAGCGAGCGAGACCAAGGTAGGTAAGCGGTTGGTGAAGATGATGAGGCGCCTCGGGACGAAGGAAGGCAGGCGGTCCGACGGGGGCCGGGGAATAACGTTCATATGGGTATGTGTGAGGGGAAAAAAGGCATACATCTTAGCGAAAAATTCGCAGACGCATTCGCACGAGGAAGAGCAAACGAGAGGATTTCTTGAGTGTGACGTCAGCGGGAGGCACTTTCGGAGCCCTAATCGAGGTGTTTATGGAGGATTCCCATGGCCGGCAAGAGAGCAGGGCGTTCGCAAATGATCAAACCCTTAATTAGCCACTTGGAAGCTGTCTCTCTCACTCTCTCTCTGCGAGGGTCTGCTAAAAAATAGGCCAAACGTTGAGAAATCTTGTCGATACGCGCGCGCGCGCGCGCGGCACAGCCAAAACCCGAATAAGATAAATGGATCCTCATAACTTCGCGAGCAGGTATTTTTTCTCGACTAATTTCGTGCAATCCGAGGTCGTTTGGGTGCAGCAACAACAAGCAATTCACCTGTGGATTTGCATCGGTTTTTCATGCCTCGCGGAATCGTTATTTATCGCTGTTTATTAAATTACTCCGCGGTGGTGAATACGCCGCCTATTTTCACGTGCTCTAACGACGCTGGCCGTTCATTATTTTATATATCCCTCCGAGAGAAGAATAGCTCGTCAAAAACACAGGGGAAACGCTAAATTCGAGCTCACCAATTGAGCGAATAAGGAAAACGTGAATTTCTGCCGCGTACTTTGAATGCATACATCGGTATGATATACAAGAATGAAGTATAGTACGAGCACTCGCGGCACGTCTGGCAAGATGTACCGTTATAACAGAGTTCGTTGAAGCAGAGCGCCTCTCACTCACTCACTCTCTCTCGCTCTCCCATTGTCAGTGTGGCAGTGTGTTAGCCGGGCATTCAGGATCTCACGTAGGTAGGTTGGTAGGTAGATGGGTGGGTAGAGTTTGAAACAGCAGAGATGTAGGTGGAACGCGCGAACCGCCACCGTTCGCATAAGCAGATATTTCTATTCACAAATACACGATTGCGCAATTTTGTTATTTTTTTCTCTCTCTCTCTCTTTTTTTTTTGGTTTTTTTTTTCATTTCATTTCATGAAAGTTCTGAATCGGTTCGAACACGACGAAACGATTTCTTTTATCATTCGGCGCACTGTCCCGGTTCTTTCGGTTGCGGCAGGATCAATTTTTCTGCGGATCGATTGCTATAACGGTGTTTTATTGGAAAACGGCGTTTCCCCGCCTAGAAATTTGTTAGGGTTCACCTGTTCATGATGAGGTCATGATCAGGTTTTGAAACGGGCAATCCTATTGTTAAAAGCCTGATGTGGCCGCTATAAGGTTTTCCACAATAATTTCCAAAACAGCCTAATCTAAAATGGCCCTGATCGGGTTCGCCTAGATAAGGCCTTTTTGACCGTTATCTCATTCAGGTCCTGCTCAGGCTCGACTTAATCACGCCATATGTGGAAATCCTTATGAGATTCCAGCTGGAATCTACCACAATACTGCCTTGACAGTACTTGTTCTATTAGGTCCTTCCAAGGCTTGCCTTATGACTGGCACAAACGCGTATTCGAATAGATGGTGAATAAGTTATATTCCATTCGTGTTTTATACGAGATCCGAGTGACAAGTTTCCAAGTGATTTTCAAAGTGAGTTTCCATATATTTGATGAAGTTTTATTCTATTCGTATTTTATAAAAGATCCGAGTGACAAGTTTTCAACTGAAATCAAACAATAAAAAAATTGTATCTGAACATAAGTTGAAATGAATCGAGATGACCAACGTCGGTATAAGGCGCGTATGCGTATGCGAAGATATCGCTCTATGCGTAAATTTTCAAAAGGTATGTACAATTTTAAAGTGATTTGCATTAATTATATGAACGAATTAGAATTGTTGACATTATACAAACGAGCAAAAATTGTGTTGAGAGAATTATTGATACAAATTTGTGATTTTTCTCTTGGAAATTCTAAAATTGTGCCAATCTTAGCACACCAATCATTTTATTTTATTGTTCAATATTTCACAGATTTACATAGCCCGACAAAATTCGCCAGCGACGAGAAGAAATCCGTAAGCGTCAAAGATTTTGATCAAGCTGTTGACAGAGTCATCAACAATGCCAAGGATTGGAACGGAAATCGGGCTATACGCTAAAAAAATGCCCAATAAACGCGTATTTTTAAGAATATAAAATTATACTCTTTATCCACACGTTCCTCAAATTTGACAGTTTATAAAACATAATTATTAAATTATAGGTTACACATGTAAAAATATTCAAAAAAAGACTTATAATTTACATGATTGATTTAATAAAGATTAATAAAATAACGATGTCTTCTAGAAGTCTATGTGCACGAGATTTTCATGTAGGACAACCTGACAGTAGCCTAGTCGAAAACCCTGATCACCGCCCGGTCAGATAACCTGATCAGGGTCTG
The DNA here is from genome assembly GCF_019457755.1 of Venturia canescens. Classification (NCBI taxonomy): domain Eukaryota; kingdom Metazoa; phylum Arthropoda; class Insecta; order Hymenoptera; family Ichneumonidae; genus Venturia; species Venturia canescens. Next base: position 10,642,704 of record NC_057425.1, read on the forward strand.
TAAACGAACGTGAACCGACCCGGACCAGGGCGCCTTATTCGGGCCTGACCAAGCAACCTGGTCACGGCCATTTGTTTCAGGGCGTAACATTTTGGAACAGGGCGTCATCAGGTGGCCTTACAAGCGCCCTACCAAGGCAGCATGGCAGCCTGACAATACCCTGAGGAGGTACCTAGGAAACTTTCTAGGCGGGTCGTTCTCGAATCCGGGTGGAGCAGCACCGGTAAGTGCGACGCTTTGTTGCACCGAATTTACTAGCCGAACTTCGACTTTGTCTTTCGCTGAGTTACGTGTTTTCCCGAAGAGTGTTCCTCGAATAACTTATGGCGAAACGTCTCCCCCTCGAATCTACCACCGCTCGCATGTCCCGCGGGCACAAATAACCCCCGTCCAAATATATCCGATTGTCGCGACAGCCTCGTCAATCAATGATGCTTCGAAAGTCTTAAAAAAAGGAGCATCGAATGAAAATAGTTGAAAATCGAGGGCTCGTTCTGCGGAGAATTCGATACCGCTGACCACAGTCGAGGATTTTCTTATTGGAAAATATATTTTTTACCCGAAAGTTTAAATTCTAGTGGATTTGGGAGAGAAAAATTCGAATAGCAGACCGCGTTATCGATCCAGCAACGCTCGCATATCGTCGCACACGCAATTATCAATCTACGTGTGTACCGAAACAGTTATATATCCACGTGGGCGATGAAATTTGAGGAGCGATGAAGCAGTCAAGCCCAAAGGGAAGCCCGAGTGTCGTGTGTCCGCATGCCTCTCACGTATTTAATACGCGCAGGGCTTCCTGCCCGCCTAGAAATTTGTTAGGGTTCACCTGTTCATGATGAGGTCATGATCAGGTTTTGAAACGGGCAATCCTATTGTTAAAAGCCTGATGTGGCCGCTATAAGGTTTTCCACAATAATTTCCAAAACAGCCTAATCTAAAATGGCCCTGATCGGGTTCGCCTAGATAAGGCCTTTTTGACCGTTATCTCATTCAGGTCCTGCTCAGGCTCGACTTAATCACGCCATATGTGGAAATCCTTATGAGATTCCAGCTGGAATCTACCACAATACTGCCTTGACAGTACTTGTTCTATTAGGTCCTTCCAAGGCTTGCCTTATGATTGGCACACACGCGTATTCGAATAGATGGTGAATAAGTTATATTCCATTCGTGTTTTGTACGAGCTCCGAGTGACAAGTTTCCAAGTGATTTTCAAAGTGAGTTTCCATATATTTGATGAAGTTTTATTCTATTCGTATTTTATAAAAGATCCGAGTGACAAGTTTTCAACTGAAATCAAACAATAAAAAAATTGTATCTGAACATAAGTTGAAATGAATCGAGATGACCAACGTCGGTATAAGGCGCGTATGCGTATGCGAAGATATCGCTCTATGCGTAAATTTACAAAAGGTATGTACAATTTTAAAGTGATTTGCATTAATTATATGAACGAATTAGAATTGTTGACATTATACAAACGAGCAAAAATTGTGTTCAGAGAATTATTGATACAAATTTGTGATTTTTCTCTTAGAAATTCTAAAATTGTGCCAATCTTAGCACACCAATCATTTTATTTTATTGTTCAATATTTCACAGATTTACATAGCCCGAAAAAATTCGCCAGCAACGAGAAGAAATCCGTAAGCGTCAAAGATTTTGATCAAGCTGTTGGCAGAGTCATCAACAATGCCAAGGATTGGAACGGAAATCGGGCTATACGCTAAAAAAATGCCCAATAAACGCGTATTTTTAAGAATATAAAATTATACTCTTTATCCACACGTTCCTCAAATTTGACAGTTTATAAAACATAATTATTAAATTATAGGTTACACATGTCAGAATATTCAAAAAAAGACTTATAATTTACATGATTGATTTAATAAAGATTAATAAAATAACGATGTCTTCTAGAAGTCTATGTGCACGAGATTTTCATGTAGGACAACCTGACAGTAGCCTAGTCGAAAACCCTGATCACCGCCCGGTCAGATAACCTGATCAGGGTCTGTAAACGAACGTCAACCGACCCGGACCAGGGCGCCTTATTCGGGCCTGACCAAGCAACCTGGTCACGGCCATTTGTTTCAGGGCGTAACATTTTGGAACAGGGCGTCATCAGGTGGCCTTACAAGCGCCCTACCAAGGCAGCATGGCAGCCTGACAATACCCTGAGGAGGTACCTAGGAAACTTTCTAGGCGGGTGGTATACCGGAGAGACCATGAAATTAGATTCGGTATAGGAAATTAGTCGCGAAGTATGTCGACACTTTTTCACTGGCCCAAGTCCAATTGTTAATAACTCGAGGCATTGCCCAAATACTTTTCGTAATTGCTCCTGCTGTCTGTCACGAATAGCTGCTTAATCGCGGCACACGAGCAACCGACGTTTCTTAAACTTTTTCGTGCACACGATGAAATGAATTTTCCTTTGCGACATTGAGGGAGACAGAAAAATATGAAACTTCAAGAATGTTTAATTATTATGTAAGAGTCGTTCGTAAAATTTTTTGAGGTCGCCCCGCCGCGGTGAGCTGTAACGCGAAACATCTCTAATTTCTCTTTTGCCTCAACAAACCACGCTATTTTATCCCACAACTCCGTTATCGTTGGGTAGGATGGAACGATATTTGAACAGAGAGATGAAATATTTCCAATCATTTGTCCGGCTCATCGAAGGTGACTTGTGTCAGGAGTAATTACTAAAATAAGGCATGACACTCGCTTAATTCCACAGCGCGTCGCTAGAGATCTTGCAACGTCTCGCATATTCCAGCTAAAAGGATGAGTCAGAACGACTCGTTATAATAAATTTACAAACAGATTGAGAAGTGCTCTTTCATTTCCATGGCATATTTTCGTATAATCTCAAAGTATTTATCCTCGAGAACTAATGTATTCCACGCAGCTGATGACGCTGAGGTTTGCAACGTTGGAATGCAGCGAAATGATGTAAAAAATCTCGAATAATTACAGCAAATATTTTTTATTTTGTTCTGCTCCGTAGAATTTTCAATTCGTAGTTTTTCACCGATTCGTGAAATAAAATTTGATCAATTAAAAATCTTTTTTTCTCCTTCCTTTCGTCGGGCTCCAACGCTGCAAACTTGAGCCAATGACACGCGATCCGTTTTTCAGCGCACACGTAAACGCGCGCCCACACGAAAAGGAAAAGCGCCGCGTTGACAGATCAACTCCTCAACAAATTTCGTATCTACCAGCATGAGAAGAGCAGCTCGTTCCAAGTGGAAGTTCTTGCACACCTTGCACACCCTGTATACGCTGATGCTCATTTTCTTCGCTACTACTACCGATACTACTACCTTCCTCTACTTATTCCTCTTCTTCCGCTACTAGAAGTCCCGGTGCTGCATAAGATATCTTCTCGCGCATACGCACACGCACGCTCGCGGAGAGGTGCACACGCGTTTAATAAACGCACGTGTATTTGTGGAGTAGCTGAAACCTGTCCCTACAAATCTTTGTAACGGCTATGCGACTGCTAACGCCCAGGCGTCGTCATGGCACGCGCTTGGTCATCCCTCTCAAGCTCTGCTGGCTCGTTCCTGACGTCGCGTATGTCTGTAGATACGAAGGCTGTAATATAATGTAATATACTATAATATTTAATCGGGAGAATTTAAAGCGCTTCTCCAAGCGTAAGATGACTTACGAGGATCCTGTAACTCAAAAGTGTTACGGCTCTCTTAATTGTGCGTGCGAGGAGTGTCGTAATTCACGGGCTTCAAGTCCGACGAAAATTCTCGTTTAGGATTTGGTGGTTTGTTTTCACACTTTTCCGAGACGTTTTGGTGACGCGGCGAGAGGCGATTGGTCGGGAGGCAGAGTCGAAAACGCGAGGGACTTTTCGGAGGGGAATTTAGTGAACAGTTTGGCCGACGCGGTGGAAATGAAGCGGTTGATTTTCCAGTGAAATATTGTCGGGGCCAAATGGAATGTTGACCTCGAGGAGCGCGTGAAATAGAGTCCGAAGACCCGTAAGGAGAACTGCCCGTAAAAACGGCGAGGATGCAGCCGCTATCAAAACCCTTTGATTCCGGAATGTTACTTTTTAATTGAGCGAGCCCCGCGATCGCCAAGGCCGCGTAATGACCGTGACACGGGTTCGCCGAAAGAGCTTGATATTCGTTGCGGTGCTAAGTAACTTTCAATTTCGCGCCGCGAGGCGATAACATCTTCTTCTTTATTTCGCTCGCCCATTCTTTTTTCACACTCCCCCTTCGAGAGTGTATCGAAGCAAGTCTCCTTTCGAAGCAAACAAAAGAAAATACGGCGAAGAACAATGGAAATCCTAAGTCATATACGAAATATACGAGCGGTTGGGCCAAGTTATTTTTTCAACCTATCCGGTTACTCGCAGATTTCTTCTTCTTTTATAACCAAATATAATATATCTCTAACGGCGTCAATATCGTTGTCGATTATATTGTTCGAGTTTCTCTTTTACTTGTTTTTTCTTTTGTTGACGAACAAGGCAACTTGATTGATTCTAATGGTGAATATATCGGAGGAGCTACGGAAAAAAAGGATTTTTTTTAACATCATTCGTTCTCCAGTGAACTTGAAGTTCGAGCAATGGGGATGAGCGTAGAACATTCAAGATTTTTCGCGACGCGAACAACGTAAGATTATTTGATCAAATTTGAGTCTGACATTGAATACAGAATTTTGTAAATTCAACAAAATTCATTTGGTCAAAAATTATTTTGTTGATTCGACTATTGATTATTTGCAGTTCTTACGTTATGTGGCTGTCGATATTTGATCGATTTCTCAGGATATTTAATCGGCTGGCCGAGCTTTGGTGCCCCCAAATATTCCGATTTAAATAATTCATGATATCGAAACAATAAGAAGCGTTGTTTCTTACGAAATCACATTTTGTCATGTATACGCAGTGATTTTTCTTAGAAAGGAAAAAATGTTTAGTTATTCGGATTCTCCGAGACGAGCAGAATACTTTGTAATTGTACAATGCTTCGTAAAAAACAGACAAACGTTTCGTCTGAACAAGAGAGCGAAAGTGTTAAAAAGTCCAGTACAGTTGGTTAACCGAGTTATTTGTCTTTGGTAAAAAAATTCACAACATAGTTTGTGGCTAAAGTGTGTAGCGAATTCGAAGTATTGTGAGCAGAAATTCGAGAAGATTCGTTCATTTTGACGTCGACGCGAGGAACGTCAAAGTGAAAGAAACTTTTGAGCATCAGTGTACGGAGATGCTTATCAATAAAAAATCGAATTCCTCTGTTTTCTTTTATCCTTTGCGATTCGAGCGTGCGAGAAATAAATATATCGAATAGATAATCTACGTCGATTGGTGGTGCCAGAATATTGTGAAATTTGTCTTGTCAGACGTATACGAGAGACGTTTCGAAGGCTTCACTCAAGGAGCCGGACACGTTGCGAGGTCAGGAATCATCCGTCGCGACGATTCAAGGACAATATAATGTAGGGCGCGTGGAAGCGCGAGATACGTCACACCCGAGGCGTTTTAGCCGCGAGAAAAGGGCGACGGACGGTGTGGTCTGCGCCGCGCGTCGTCTCAAAACCGTTCGAAAAATACGTACATACGAATACATTTGAGTTTTTATTCGAAAAATTCGTTTCGCCGCGGCGGGCTGTGGTGGATAAGAAAAGAAGAAAAATAAGTAGAAGAATAAGAATAAAAGAAAAAGCCTGCTCTCGCACGGAGTGTGGGCGTCAAAGTGACGAGATGCAGGGGCGGGAGGAAGCGCGAGAGAAAGAAGCGAGTGTAAGAAGCGTCGGTTCCTCGGGGCAGGGGATTTGTGCCTCGAAACTTGTTTTTTCGCTATAAAACTGCGAAATCTCACCGGGGAACATTGATTATTTGTCGAAACGTTCGTATTTCCCTCCCTCCATATGTACATATTCGTTTTGTCATTTCTTTTGGCTCGCCCGTCTCTTCTCCATCGCGGCGAAGGTCGTCTTTCGCGTATTCTTGGCAATGCTGGGTAAATACTCGCGGAAAAATCGAGTTAAAACTATGAACAAAGTCGAATGTTGCTCGATTATTTATCCAGCTCTCGAGTTATGGATGAGTGCCCGCGCACAGCAAGGAGGAGTGGGGAGCGGGCCGAGAATTAATTTCATTTGACGTCTCGCATCGTTTCTCCACGCTTCTCCCGCGCGATTCTTCCCCGCGATAGCAACGCGATCCTCAAAGTCCGCACATATAACCTATGGGCTGACGAGGGTGTTTGTTACATTGTTCGGTTATAATGGCCCAGAAGAGACCCGGAACGCGTATCCTTCTGACACTTTCCGATCTTCTCTTGTAATATACCCTGAGGGATCATCGCGCCGCACGGATGCCGGCCGTGCAAAGAAGAACAATGCGATTCTTCACGATACTCGCTCTCCCTGGTAGTACATCTTCTGCCCCTTCTCCTCCCACAGGATGTTTTGTTCAGAAGCCCCAGTGCGAAACCGGTCATGCATACGTATACGTATAGCGACAAATGCATCGAGAAAACATGCACACGGACACGCGAGGGTGCGTACGCCCACAAGCGCGCGCGAGAGAGTATTTCGCCGTGGCTCTCTCTCGTCTTCTCTCCTTTCATCCGTTGCTTTTGGCCGATCTCTCATCCGAGCGGTCCACCGCAGCAGATTCCCGAGGACCCCATAACGAATGTGTGCTATACTACGAGAGAGAATTTCAGCTGAAATATTGCCATCCCCTTTCATACTTGGGAGGCTCGCGCTCTTCCGAGCGCGCACAACTAGAAATTCTCAGACGATTTGGGCTATCGTTAGAACACAATATTACCGTCGCGAATAATGCCGAGGGGAGACAAAGAACTGCGGCTGCAGATAATCGGATAACATTACATCGGAGGAGGCGGATATAAAATCGTACGTTTCTCGGTGCGCGCGTCGATCAGTCATTGTCGACGACGCGCGCGCGCGCCTCGCACGTAGCTCTTGCACAAGTTAATCCAGGTATACCCGCGGAGTGATACAGTGCGCTGGGGCGATAGAGGCCGAGAAAATGCGAGGCTCCGAGAGAGCTGAAAACGCGAGGAGAGATTCGAAGGAGCGAGATAAAAGTACGAGGATCGAAAGAACGAGAGGCGCGTATACACACATCCGCGCGTAGAAAACGTTGCTCGCATGCTGATATGCGCGCTCGGGGAAGGAGAGGAACAAAGAATCGAGGAGAGACATTGTTACGATAAAAGCGAGGGCTCGCACGGAGCCACTGCGAGGTGCCGTACCGTTGATAATTCACCGGGATGCGTCTCCGCGGGGAGGGAGGCGGTGAAGCCTCACGGAAGAATAAATTATAATGCCGACCATTTGTCGATGAATGAATGCAGAAACAATTGAGAATGAAATGAAGCTGAGAGAAGGGTAGGAAAGAAAGCGATTCTCTCTCGTCGCGTCTTTTCAACTGCACGCGTGTCTCTTGCGAGTATTGAAAACCGTTAAAAACGTCAAGCGTTCCGCGGAGCTTCGAAACTCAATAATTTACCTGAAAACAGTCGTTGCGACTCTTCCAGGCATAGTTTCTCCCTCCGCTTTTGAGAATATACTTGTTTCTTTCCTCCGGAGAATATACGTCGACGTTTTTCCCTGATTCGCCATATACTTTTCCCACATATGCACCCATTCGCGCGCACACGCATGTGTAAAAATATTTATAGCTCAGACGAGGAAGAGGGTTGGACGAGTGCGGTGAGCGCACACGAGGACCCTCGTGAAGCAACTCTTGGGTCGAGCGAAGGGGTGAGCTTTTCCCACAAGAAACTATTCCTCCGCCGTTCTATACGCGAGCCGTTAAAAATGTACCCTCGCACCCAGGTACGTTGAACCCGAGCCCCGCGGTTTGCAGGCGCAGAAATATGTTATTGTTTTATTCTTGCAGATTACTGATCCGCTGCTGCGAGTACTTGCGCTCGATGCTCAAGCTCCCGGTGTCGCGACGAGCCTTCGCGATTGAATAATTTGTCTGGCTCGAAGAAGGAGGACGATAAAGATGCGAAATAAAACGAGGATAGAAAAATCGTAGCTCCGCCCGCGAAAAGGAGGGAGATAAAAGCAAGCTCCGTAGCTACGTGCGCGAATCAGAGATACGAATCTCGTTAGCAGCAAACCGTTATGGATAGAAACACGTATTTATTGAAGAGAAAAAAGAGAGAGAGAGAGAGAGAGCCTGCTAAGGATCGCAAAGTGGAGCATTCTCATCTCGATTAGCAGAGAGAAGAGACAAGTATATTTACCATCTCGTTTAACAGGTAAAAGCTCCTTGACTCGTTTGCCCCAGGAAAGCCCGGCGATAGAGCTCGCGCAGGGAATGCCGAAGCGAGCGTATATTAGGCCCGAGTGGGGTAATGTGTGTAAACGATAGTCGAGAGTTCATTATTCGTGTGCGCGAGTATACATCCGTGCACGTACGCCTTCTTTCGACGTACGAATGTATAGACACAGATGCTAAATGATTGCCTCTCTAACGGGAGGATCGCGTGATCGGCCTCGATATTATATATACCGGCGGATTTCTCAGTCCCGCGAGTTATTTAATAAACCAAAACGATCATAGGCTGACCGGGGATCGGCGATAAGGCCGCGCGGCGGAGCGAGTTTCTCTTCGATTCTCCTTCATTAATGAGCCAAATGAGGCGGAAGGCTGGCTTCATAAAGATTCTCACCTTTGACGAGCCAAACCGATCGCGGCCGAGCATTATCCGAACGAGGAAGAAAATTCATTGTACAAGCTTTTTGAAGGAGCCTTCGTTACTTTCCCGCGGCGGATAAGATAAACAGGTATGTTTTCCAAGGGAGCAGCATATTATCCCGGCTTATCTCCTGCGCGTACAACTAATATTTTCCACCTCCTCTCGCGCGGCAGGATCCCAGCGGAATATCCACAGATTTTCGCGATACGAGAACCAAAAAAGAAGAAAAGGCGAGCGAGCAGGGCCTCCGCGCGCGGTGTGTTTGCCATAACCGATCCTCGGACTCGCACCGAGCCAATTTTTCATTCGTACGAGCAAGAATTCGATTCGAAGCTTTTCGAAATATGAAATATATTCAAGTGCCAAAAGGAATGCAGCAAAAGCTGCTGAGGGGGAAGGGGGATCGAGGGGCGGGCGGGGGGGGGGGGGGGGGGGGAGGAAGAGGTGAAAGGAGTGACTGACCCCAAGCCTGGAGCCGTACCAATAAAACTGCCGATTCCACATGGCCCAAGGTCGGATGCAAAAATAAAGGCGCGGCGCAGGCGTTGCAACAACTGTCGATTTTCGCACGAATTTATACATCCGCGGAGGTTCGCCGCGCACCGCGAGATCAGTCTGGACCGAGCAGGAGACCCGATGCGATAAAAAAGGGAGACCTTGACGCATCGGCCGAGTTGAAAAAATGCGAGGCAACAATCGCGCTATGATCGTTTTTTATTTTACTATATTATCATTGCTATTTTTGAGATGCAGGATATGCGTAACGCGTACGAGGCGCGCGTACCATTCAGGATTTCCGTGTCGATAACATCGCGTGCCCGGCCTTGAGTTGCCTTCTCTGCCGCGCGTAGCGAGTTCGAATTAACCGCAGAAACGATGAATCTTTGAGGCCGCGATTGATCGCGCGTCTAATGCCAAAATAAATACGACTTTATCTTTCGCCCCGTCATTTCCCTCCCACCAAAATCGGAATAGGCGCACGCGAGTAAAAATTTAGCAACAATGCCCGCGCGCGGTTTATTACGCAGCGAAGATTCAAAGTTTGAAAAATAAGAACGAAGAAGCGGAGAGAGCGAGCGGGAAAAGAAACGGCCACATGGCCCGGCAGTCCTTCGGCCGCGTTTTCGTTTCGAGAGATCAGCAGCAGCACGTTTTGACCTACCAAAGTCACCTGATGCTCTCTTTTTATTCTTATTACCTTGAAAAAGAAAAAAAATGTATATAAAAAATTTAAAAAAAAAAAGATACAAAAGAAAACACGAAAAAAAAAGGAAGCAAAGAAAAATAAAAATGCAGAGTTTACCGCTCTTGTGCGCCCGCGGACACAGACTGCAGACGCGGTCGTATACAATGCATCCTGCCGTTAGTCTGAACAAATATATATTAGATGAGGTTCAAAGAGGGCAAAGGGGGAAGCGTCGAGAGGGCACAAGAATTTGGAGATATTTTTGGAATTTTTTGCTCTCTTTGCTTTGGGCCATCGGGAATAAAGAAAAAACCGATACGTTTCCGAGAAACAATTCCGATCTTTACGATGCTTATCCTAACAAAAGGTATATATATATACGAAAGCCACGAAATTTTTGGGGGAACGTCCACCCGCACGAAAACAAGGAAAAATCTCAGTGCTGCTGCACCCGCAGCTCATACTCTTTTATTCGTAGCTTCTTCATCTTCGCTACGATTTTTTAAACACTTCTCCTTTGCCCCCCGCCGGTTCCCCCTGGCTTTCGACACACGTCGACGCGGCTACATTTATCTGGCGGGTTTAAAAAAAACTCAATCAGTCATAACGACGCTTCTTTTCTCGAAGTGCCGCGCGTCGATCTCTGCAACGGATTTTTCCATCGGAGTCGATGCACTTTTATAAATCATTCAGAATTTTTTGCGTGACGCGCCCGCTCTCGCCGGCTGATGGGATATGAAATTTTGTTCTTTCGGATACTTTTTTTCAGGCAAATTCGACGCAGCGCAGCGCTGCACGAAAATATATTTATACAAAGTTATATATTTGAACGCTTGGGAAATATTTTTGAAAAAATACTCGTTAATTCAGGCGACAAACAGTCCGTGCGAGTCTGACAATCGTTTTTCCATTATTCCAACTCGTTTTCTCTTTCTTACTATATTTTGGCCACTATTCGCGAATCAATGTCAATAACGGGGTCTCCCGGGGGCGCCGGGAGCCCTGACGAATAACACGGATGTGCGAGTGCAACGTGCAACGAAGAACGAAAGGGACCGCGATGTGTTCGTGGCTCGTTGAGTGTTTGCTCAGAGAATTCGTTTTCGGGCAGCCACGTTGAGGTGTGAAAAATCACACTTTTGGTTTTGCTCACAGTCGGGCACGAACGATCGAAACGATTTCATTTGTTTCGCGCCCCGGGAGGAAATAACACTGCAATTTTGCCGAGTGAGTGTGCAGGTTCTATTGACCCGATGCCCGCGATCCGGCAACTCGAAAGTTCCAAATTATCTCGGCTTTCGGATTCCAGTTTTTCACTTTCGATAGCCACCAAAATCGGTGAATTAGAATCTCCAATTTGTTTCACAAGTGTGTGAATTTTCAAACGGAAATTGACCAATTTATTCTAAATTAATCAAATTTCAATCAAAAATTCTTTTCATTTAAAAAGAAAAAAAACAAAAAATCGTTAAAAAAAAAAAGTGGTTTTTCGAATTTTCAATCTTTCGTTTTCCATTAACGTAGATCACGCCCGTAGCGTCATACTTTATGGGTCTCTAAATTGGCTTGATATTCTCATCCTTCCTAATTAAAAATATTATCACTCCAAACTGATGCCAGAATTATTAATTCGAAATAGCAAATGAATTTTTTCAACTTATCTTTTGGCGAATGAAATGGCAAGCCGTTAAAGTTAATCGAAAATACTGCAGTTTTTCACACGTAAAAAATCGCGTTAAAAAGGTATTAATAAAAAAAAAAACAGCTCTACGATAGGGGAATGGGTCAATAAATCGAGAAGAAGCGAAATTCCAAAATAAGCGAATGCGAGGTTATCCGAGTGCTCATTACCAATATCGTTCAATCTTTAACATAATATTTCTTCATTACTAGTAAGACGATCGTCTCGAATTTTTTCGCAGACCTTCGTTATATTTGCTGTCGCGCGTGTACGTTTTTCACAAACTTCGTAAGAAGTCGTATTTTACGCACAGTCTCTGTGACCCTGTGTATTTATCTTCATAATTAAGCACGTTTATCTCAATGACCAATAAGACGAGCCCTTTAAAATTTGATACGCGTGTGAGTCGACTACGCATTTAAACACTGTGTAAATTTCAAGACTCTCTTAAGAAAATAGTTTCGTGCATGAACTAGCTTAAAAGAAACGTGTTTAGATATACTCGGTAGAAAAAGAGGATTTGCCAAGCAAGAAAGCAGCTGGGGCGTGAGGTAAAAAATATATATATCGCGAGTAGTATAGACTCACGAGAATATTGTACACCTTTTCTTGGATTATATTACGCCCGCGGACGCATCCAAGGTTGCGTTCTTCATGTGACCATATCTCGGTGGTCTCTGACAATATAAATAAGTATATATCTATACATAGAGTGTGTATATAAATATATAAATGTATAAAGAGAACGAAAACGTTTGCGAGGGCGCACACGAAGCGCACCGGTTCGTGTATATGCAAAGCGCAAGGTCGCTTTTACGCATTTTCTCTCAGTGTCTTAAACGGAAGCGTGTGCGTGTGCGTCTTTGTGTGGGTCAGTATGCATTATCATTCTTCAGAATGTATATGTATATTCAGTGTATATGGAGGTTCGAAGTTGTTCGGGAACCCACGCAAAAGTACACCTCTCGGGAATCCGATCGTTCGAAAGAGCGCGACCGGCGCGTGGATACTGAGAGAATTGCACGCGATAATAAAGATGACGTGGCTTTTGGTATTCGTCGAAAATAAAGGAGTTTAAATCAGCCGGAGGAAAGAACGGAAAGGGGGTTTGCGAAAAAATAAAAACAACTCAGTCACGTTGAATCTCTCCGGCCGCGCGGAATCTCACGCTCCTATTCCAAACGTGCGCGTTCGATCCAATTTCAATGGCGCCCCAGCCAAGAGAATTCATTCTCAAACTGTTTCATACACAAATTGTGAAAAAACGAGCGCCAAAACTGCGTTAAATTTCTTCCACGCGCAGCTATCGTGCGCGCATTACTTTGCAAACGTACGTTCATCATATACTCTCTTACGGAAAAAAAACTTGATGAAAACATGTCATTTATTATCGATCATCACCCGTTGATTGATTAATCGATGATTTATGCAGCTTATCTTTCAAGTCGAAGGGAGTCGGAGCGAAAAAATACCAGTTTCGTCGATGCTCGAGTGGATGTTTTAGAGACTGAAATATACAGAGCGATTCAAAAAAACACATTCAAAAAAGCGACTCAACTTTTTTGCACTTTTTGTGATTAAAAAAACGATTAATTGCTAAAATTACGTGTAACTTATTTGTTGAGATTAATCAATTTTTAATACAATGATGAAAACACTTTCCTAGTAAAATCGTCAAGCAAAATGTAACAACAGTCATTTTATACTTGTACGCGTATGCATATCTGTATTTTAAGGAGGGTGGCTATAGCGACGATACAATGTTGCCATCCTAAACCATGTTAAATGCATTAAAACTTTTTAAATGATAAGAATTTAATAAAATTTGGTGAACGTATTCTTTAGTGCCAAATTTGACAATACAAATTTTTTAACATTTTTCTTCTGTATACAGTATTCACGACGCTGAAGTTTCCAACGTCGGAGTCCAACGAAATGAATGAAAACAAAATGATTTATCCATCAGTTTTTTATTTCACGAATCATAATTGTGTAGATTGAAAATATACAAAGTACAAATTCGACTGGAAATAAATTGGAGAATTACTGAAATTATTGGACAGTTTTTTAGATCATTTCGTTGGACTCCAACGTTGGAAACTTCAGTATCGTCAGTATTCGAGTAATTGATCACTAAAGTTCACGTGTATAGCGTTTCCATATAAATAGGTATACATTCCGGGCATAAGAAATCTGTTTTAATGCGTAATTACTCGATAACTAAGCAGAAGAAAATTTTGAAAAAAATTGTGTCTTTGCACTTGATGTTTGTTATCACCAAATTTGATCAATTTCTTATCATTTTGACGAATGTAGCCACGCATGCACCCTCCTTAAACCAGCTGGCTCATGGCGTTGTCAAACCTTCCACCGTTCACGTCCTCATTACTCGTTAACCTCAAAAAACAAGTGTTTTTCTTTGTCCATTCCCAAGTGATTTTCACTGATAACAAGGCTTTTTCGAGACATCATCGATATCTAAAAACATTATATTCTCTTATTCTCGTTTTTGGCTCTAAAGTTGGGAGGATTTCATTAAGTCCAAATGGTCGCACAGGAAGTGTGCTCTTCGTTAATTGTTTTCTCGACAACTAGACGGCAGATCTAGTGCAACACCTCACGTAATTCCGATATTTGCGAAACCGAATTCATTTCCAATAAGCCGCATTAACGTAGGAAATCAAATACGAACGACATTTAAAATGCGGCATTCGACTCGATAACTCGGGATACAGTGAATACCAAAGTGTATATTGATTCGCAAACTTACTTACGGCGATGTAAAGCCGCATTTATGCTTTGGATATTTGCATGTGTTGAATTTAACGGATCGATAATGATTAAGTTGTACATAAAGCAAGTGATAGACGGTATGTGCGTATACATAAATATATACGAGAGAGAAAAGTTACGACGCGGTCTCTTGATACGCGGAAATCGCGTGAATGGTAATGAGACACCGTCGGTAACTTCGATATAATGTAATGTTCCACAATGCAAACTAATATCGTGATAAGTGAGAGAGCGGGATTGTGATAAGTCATATGAGAGAGAGAGAGAGAGAGAGAGGGGGGAGGAGGAGAAAAAGGGAGCGAAAGGTGGAGAGAGAAAAATGATACATTTTATTATAAGAAATTCATCAATTGGACGACAAGCCCAACAGCGTGATATAATTAACGTTAATGTCACCGATTTTGATCAAGCGTCAAGAGAAAATTTATACTTCGATCTTGAGATACGAGTGTACACGTGCGCATTAGCGTATCTAATATATAAGGACATATATGTAAAATGAATAAATTTTATGTATACAGTCGCCGCGATAATAATCAGCGTGAGGCGCGCATCGAAGGCGAACGAACTAAATGTTTGATCGTTTGATATCTAGTGATAAAAACCTGTGGCTAATTGCCAACGCGCGGAACATAACGCGAACGAAAGCTCAGAATGGCGTGCTTGTCTTCCATGAGATTTTCACGAAGGCAAGCAAACTTGCGTAATATATATAATACTTTACTCCAAATAAAAGCTTTTATTTATTATTTGTCACGTTGATTTCGAGAATCGATGAAAAAAACACGTCCCCAGGGAGAAAATGGAGCCGCGCGGGCCTCGCGGAGCGTCCTCGGATTTTCTCCCGACCGATGTAACTTCTGCGGGATGCGTAACCCCTGGAAAGAGACGCCCCGTACAAACGTTGTTGGAGTCGCATACGTGTATATCAAATCCGAAGAAGATGGACACTGCGAGAACTGGCTGGGGAGAGGTTCGTGAACGGGAGAAACTCTCGCGAAAGAGATAAGTAAACGGAACGAGGTTCACCGGTTCGGGATTAAGGTCGTCGTGGCGAAACCTGGAGAAAAGGTACGCGTTTACAGGCACGTATATGCCCGTATAGATTCAACGCATACAGGCACGCGACGAGGGCTATCCGTGTACGCGGACCGGAGAAGAGGCTGCTCTTTTGGCTTGGGTGAATCCGCGATTTCGCTGGACCGGACAAACGGAAAGGACGACGGCGAGGAAGACGGAGAAGAAGAGGGATAAAACAAGTGGAAAAGAAGAGGGGGGGAGGGAAGGGCGAGGAGAGGGGACTAAAGCACACAGGCGGTGTGGCCCAAGCTCGTCTTCCTACCTGTGGGCACACGTGAGGAGCTGTCGACGACTCCCGATACTTCGCATTCCAAAATCCAAGGACTCGAGAGCGTTTGTCCTTTCTTTATTCCCCTGCTCTCCCTGCATTTCTTCTTATTTCTTTATCTCTCAGTCCTTCCTGCTAATCCACGAGCCAGCATCGCCCGAAGGGAGCAAATGAGATGGGGACGAGAGCGAATAGGAAATATACCGGCGCGACTGCGCCGCTCGCAGCCGGAGAAAAGAATGAAAAACTTGAGAGAGAGAGAGAGAGAGAGAGAGAACGGAGGTGGGAATGCGAGAATAATAATCGAGATTGCGCGATCGGGCGAGAATGCACTCGACCAACGATCATGGTTTCAGCCACGAATGAAAGAGATGCGGCGAAGACCTCCCCCTCGCGCTCTTTCTCTCGTTCCCAGCAGTCTCTCTTGCACGAACTCTGCCTGCCCAGTGCGAGAGACCCCCGGATCGTTTTTTCGTCTATTCTTAGCTCTTTCACAGCTGGTACAATGCGAAAATAACTCAACAACGGACACGTACGGCGCACAAATAAATGAATGACTCGTTATTAAAAATCATCGCGTCGATTTCACCTGCTCTAAATGGACTCGAACTCAATCAATTTCGCTCGAATCCGATGCGAGTGAATGCAGCGAAACGATGCAAAATTCACCGCGTCGCTTGTGCGGCGCATCGGGAATTACTTTTTCGCGTGCGTACACGCAACTCGCGATCGACGCGTGACACTAAAACAGGATCAGCGAATCGTCAAGGGGATCGTTGTCCGAGGAAAAAAACGACGAGAAACAAATTGACAGTGTAACCTGAGCGCTGATTTTCCAATAATTGTCTTTTAATAGTGTTGGTATTTTGAGAATAGAGGCCATGGCGCATGCAGCGTTCCATGGCCGGTGGGATGACGAGCCATTTACTAAATACTCGAATTTATTTTAAACTAATAAATGGAGAATCGAATTTGGGTAATCGGACTCCTCGCGACCCTGGGCACGATGATCTCGTCCACGTGGAAAATACTTCGGACTCGCTGGAGTTAATTTTTGCATTTTATTCTCGTTGGGAATGCTCCCGCGCAAGCGGTCCCATTCGGTCGGATCCTCATCCATGCACAAGTCCGCTTCGGACAAGAGGCGCGAAGACGCGAGGCTGGACCCTCGGTGAAAGTGAACAGGCTCGAGTAAAGCTTCGCGAATCCAGCGTCACTGTAGATGCGCGCGTGTTAATCCGTACGAATACGTTTCGAATAGTATAATTGAAGCGCGACTGTATCTCGACGGCGGCGAGAATTTCTCAACGTTTGGAGCGACCTGAGAATACCGAAGGCAGCATCTTACATTTGATTTGCCATTCTCCGGGCGCGCTGCTCCGCGAATCCCTCAACTATCTTCTCGCATTACCGTTCGCATACATGCATACAGATTAAGCAGTGAGAACCGCGTCGAGTAATTATGCGTCGTTAGCGCGAGGGATGCTCGAGCCGGGAGGGCCAAAAGTCGTTAAAGTTACGAAATAATTTAAATTGCCGCGGCCTGGTTGGCAGAAGAGATGAGGTTTTCAGCTCCCGCGCGCACCACGATAACTCTTCCCTTTCTTTCTCATTCTCTTCTCCACAGCGCAACTGACAATAAGTAACGACTTGTGCGCGACCTGTTTTCCCTTTCCGCGTACTCTCTTTTGCGTTCTTCAAAACATAAGAGTTAGCGCGGGTGTTTATAGCGACGCGTGCGGTTCATCATAGAGTTGCCGATGAGCCTTCGCCGCCAGTTTTTACCAGGGGACAGTCCACTTTTTCGCAGCCTTTTTTTACGCGGGTGCTTGTCTCCAAGGAGCCTAGACCGAGAGTAGACACCCATTTCGAATCACGTTCGAGTATCATTGAAAAACGTGACCTCGGTCACGCATAAATGTGAGTCGACGCCGACAAGCGATTGCGCGAAGAAAAAAAGCTTGAATAAGAGCAGCCGCAGTGACGAGTTTTGTAAGAATATTTTACGAAATTCTAATGAAAAATGAATTTCATGAATTTGAAACAAAAAAGAAACGCCGCGACCGATAAGTCGATGACAAGAGACTCCGCCCGCTACCGAGACACTCATTCGTCGGCGATATTTATTTAGTTCAGTAGTTCGTCGAGCCGCTCTTCGAACGCAGTCCCATATGCATCTACGCAATCGGCAAAATATTGGCTCGTTACTTCATCACCGCCCGTTCAAAAGCTGTCGTCGTGGCTTCTGCATCGTAAAAATAACCTCTTTGCGCCTCTGCTCGAAAAGAAATCTGCTTTTAAAATCTTTGTTACTTCATTATAATATCGCACCGGAGTAGATACGATAAGGAAACAAACCCAAACGTTCTCTATCCGCGGTTATTGAGGAGCGGAGTTGTTATCGAGAATGGCTGCCGATAGTTAACTAGCAGCCATGCACACGGAGAAAAGTGTTTTATAAAAATGGCTGTGCTTAGCACCGCAAACGAGGAGCAAATCGCGTTTACCGTTGAAAGGATCAGTCGAAACTGGAAAAAATGACGACGCTGAAGTTTCCAACGTTGGAGTCCAACGAAATGAATGAAAATAAAATGATTTATCCATCAGTTTTTTATTTCACGAATCATAATTTTGTAGATTGAAAAAATACAAAGTACAGATTCGACAGGAAATAAATTGGGGAATTACCGGAATTATTGGACAGTTTTTTAGATCATTTCGTTGGACTCCAACGTTGGAAACTTCAGCATCGTAAAAAATGATAACTATTTTATAAATTTCAAATTGCGAATGTTAATATTTATGACGTAGCGCAGTGAAATTTATGGTACGACAGGAAAAAAAGCCCTTTATCGAAATTCGACGTTCCTTTCTTGCGCTTTACAATAAAACAGAGCAAATTTATCCAAAATTTCTGGATAGTTCTAGAAAACATTTTTCTCCGTGTACGTATAACTGTGTATTCGTCGCAGCTCTGCTCGCGGCAACAACTCCGCTCTTTAAACATGATTCAGAGGAGAACTGTTGTTGAGCGTATTTACTGAGAGTAGAATTTTCGACTCGCTGCAAAACATGGCTCGACCCTTATGAATTTCCGCTCTAAAGATATTTATATTTTATGCATGAATATAACGTCTCTACTCTGTTTTACCGCAGATTATCGTTGACGAGAGAGAGGTGCCACGTTGCATTGTACTGATTTTGCAAATTTGAGAGTAGGGCTGTTTGGAGCAGCGTTGTTTTTGAGCAGAGCCGTAGAGAGGACGCGCTTCTCGTTATGTGCCCCAGAATCGTCGATCGTTGTGCACCGCAAGCCGTACAGGAGTCCCGGGAAGAGAATCACGAAAATGTTCGTTGCTCGAAGAAATCTGAGGAGTTATTGATCGGAGGGGAGTTGCGAGCGCGTCACTACCGAAGAAAGCGTGCCCCGCTTCCGTTTGATCGCATCCGCCAACCGATCAAAATCCCCTTAAGGATTCATTCGAGTTAAAAACTTATAAAGCGACATTACGCAGGCTTTCCTATAACAAGTGTAACAAGAGTCTCCAGATCTGAGGCGCCTTTTAAGCAAGCCAAAGGCATTTACCCTCCACAACTGTATAGAACGCTGCTCCTGATGATCCACGTCTCTGTAACCACGTTGCTTGAAAAACCTCCGGCCAATATCCAGCGCGATCCGCACTCGATGCCTCGCAAGTCCTCTCGCTATCAACGCGTCGAATTCACGGGTTTGTACGAATTCACGTACGAATAAAATAGCAAGGGTTCGCGTCCAGATATATTAGAATCGTGGCAATACCGCGATTCTTATTTTATTGTTTAAGCTGGCCCGAGAGAGAGAGAAAGAGATCGCGACGACGAGTGTGTACGCGCGATCCGGCGGTGTTACGCTTCGTATTACTCTTTCCCTTCTCGTTTTCCTATATACACGCACCGGACACAATCGCACGCTCACTTAGTCACAGTTTAGATTCATAAGCATCAATGTGTACAAATATGTATATAGCGGCAAGGATATGTATTGATATATCTATGTATATAACTGCGATATACCGTCACGCAATCGCTGCAACTCGACACGTACGTTGTCGCCTGTTTGAGCTCATATGTGCGTATTAAAAGTACGAGTGTATATATATGATGATGCGTATATGTAAACCAAACGTGCATTATGTCCCGAAGAAGTCAATGACCCGCGAGAGCTTCTCGTTGCACCGCGCGCGCGATACGCGTCGAGATTCTCTTCTTCTGCACAGTTGCACTCATCGCGCTCAGTGTGCCTGTATTTCTGTACATATGTGTGTGTGTGTGTGTGTATGCATAAATATATATGAAATTATGAAGAAACGTTGAAAAGCGGTTAAATGCAACGGGGCCGAGGAGGCTAGGGGGGAAGGCGACGCGGAGCGTCGCGATGCACGAGACAATACGTGCATTCGCGTCTTTCATGCATTTTCGACTGAGGTGGCACACACGCTCTTTTTTCTCTCGCTGTAGAAATATCTCGCTTTGTCCACCCTGAAAAGTTTGCTTCCGAAATGGGAGAAACGCTTGGTGAGTTTTAGTACTCGCTTATATTATACTTTTCGGGTATATTTTGGATGCATGAACTGAGCCATATCACTCATGGAGCTCTGGGCACGTCAATAATTCTCTGACGGAATGGTAATGTGAGCAGGGATATTAACACTGGCCTTCAGGCACTGTTCGAGAAACGATTCTTCGTCCATTTCTTCGGTGATGTTTGGCTGAGGTTAGCAAAATTTGTAGCTCGCATAAGATGCAGGTTAAAAAATGTTGAGTCGTTGAAAAACTTCGAGTATTACGGAACTGGTGCTTTCGTTGCGAATATAAGGAGCCTGGCGAGTTGGGGAAAAATATCACAATTTTTCACGGTCGAGGAACGCACCTGCGTACGTCCACACAAGTCTATTGCGGAAACGAATAGGACAACTGGGCCTCGATGCTTGACGTGTAAACGTTTTGTAAGGGAATGTAAAATTTTTTGTATTTTGTTTTGTAATAAATTTCAATTTATGGACGTTTGACGTAACAATGTTTCTTGGCTATATTGAAAAATGGGGTTTTGATCCTTTTGTTTCAAGGCAACAACAAAAAAACGTCAACTCTCGCTACTGGAGCGACGATTTTTGGACACTTTGAGGTTCTTCTTTCTGGCTTTGAAAAACATGCGAGTACCTCGGTCTCGTGAGTGTAGTAAATAATTGGAAAATTGTACTTGCATTCCCAAGTGCAAGGCTTTATTCTCGAAACGTAATTCATTTTTTAAGGGTCATCGCTGCGAACGACCCTTAAGAAAATGCGATTTTCGTTGATCGTTTTCTCGACAACTGGACGGCAGATCCTACAATAATTCCGGGAATAGATGCACGCTGTATATTTCTAGCATATTTCGAAATTTCAACTCCAAGTAGGAATTTTCGATTTCCATAAGATTCGCGTCGACTTCCTCAATTCCGAAAGCAAGAAGCGAGTGCAGATGCACTGCCCGTCTCGTCTTTACTGTTCGAAAACTAGATTTTTAATACTTGACATAATGGCGCTGCTGCATTTCCAGACAAAATTCATTTCTCCGCAGGATAAGTTGAGCGGATCGTTACTCGAATAAATGCAACTTTATTCCTTCCATTTAAAATGATCAAATGCCAACCTTAACTTCTCGATTGAGCTTTCGTTCTAGCCGTTTTTTCACCTTCCTTATTACGCACGTCCCTCGAGACTTCCAAGATCATTGACGCTTACCTGGAAGCACAAAAACAGAAAAAAATAATGTACAAGATCGTCGCGAACGGTTTGTTGAGCGATTGTGAGTCGTCGCAGAGCGCGATCAGGGCCGAGTGATTTTCGAGTAAGTTGCACGAACGTCACATGCGTGCGAAAATTTAGTAATATAAAGTATACAGAGACATCAATCGCGCTCTAATGTTTACGGGCTCGTATGTATACGTATGAGCTCATGTGGACTTTTGCACACAAATACGCGCACGCACACACACAGCCACATAAACACGGTCATACGTATTTGTATAAACTATATATAGCCTTTATTCGATGGGCTGTGGAGAGTTGGATTCTGCGGCAGCTCGTTGCACCGTGTGTTGCACAACGAGCGCGCGCGCGCGCGGCGTGGCGCGTTTGCACTTGCTCGTTCCTTAGCGCAAATCGTGTGTTCACAGCGATATCTATAGCGTCGTATTTATCTCTTTTTCTCAGAGAGACTTTTGCCTCTGGTGGCTCTCTGGCGGAGTTGTCGTTGTGAAAATAACAGCAACGAGAGCGCGGGCGAGCGGGATCTCTCCGTGGTATGCTCGGCGTCGATATAGCGCAGTTAGGAAATAGCTCTGGGCTTTTCTCGCTTCTTTAACTTCGTAAATGTGCGCACGTTAACGCGCCTTGTATACAGACCGCGGCGAGTGTGTATTCGGCTCGTGTGGGTGTCTGCGTTCGTATTTACACGTGGAGCTGCAGAATGTCGGGACAAGCTCTTACCGCATCCTAATTAAGGGTTGAAGAAACTGCGGGGGCGGTCGCGCGGTAATGTTTACGCGTGTGTTTCGCGAGCCTCGGTATATTTAGTGCTCGTCTTATTGCCGCACGGTGTAATGTTCTCCAGGTGAATTACAGCACTGGAATTGTCCTTAAAATTTGCCGGTGCGAACGTAAAAATGAGAAGCATTAGAATCGGCCTGAAATCGATCGGCTCATTCTTCGTTCTCTGTACTCATTCAGTGGGTTTGAATCCTCCCAGTTTGCGATGATATAGTACCGGGAACGCGGATTATTTGATTTCGCAGCTCGTGGCGCTTCAAACGCCACCGATTCGTCACATATATCTTGAAGATTTTCCGACAACCGCGCATCCGAGAGTGCAGAACGCGCAGTCGGCCGATTGAGACAGAGCCGATGTGCGCCGGAGAGGAAAAGCTGATTTTTTTAGTCACGAGGCGATGTGCGACAAACCTCGCTCTCTCCTCTCCCTTACTCCCTCTTTTTCTCGGGGTGTCGAGAGGAGATGGAGCCAAAGAGCGCACGCCCGATGCACTGAAAGAGCGAGAAAGAGAACGAGACGTCATTCGCGCGAGTCGTTGACCGTGTGCTACGTGGTCGCGTCTCGTCTCTCTCGTTCCAGCTATGCGCACGGTTCGCCTCGCGCTCTCTCCCCGTCTCTTTCTCTCTCCTCGTCGCTTTCTTCCTTTTGGCGAATACGAGCCTTCGGAGTGTGCAATGCGCGCGGGTCCAACCTCGAGACTCCCGTCGAGTCCGAGGAGATATTTAAAAAGTTTATGAGCCCCACGATCCTCGAATAAATATCATACTCGGTTAGGTAACGAGGTCGAAGAGGAGACTCGATCGGGCCCGTCCTCGAGATTTTATGTCAGCGCACGCGGAGTACGCGGGAATAGTCTAATTCGCAGATCGCCCCGCGCAAACAAAACGGGGCGAATCCAAAGCAAAGCGTCGGACGGAACGATCTCCGGTTCACTCATTTTCGGACAGCGACAATTGCTCGAAAATTACGCTAGCCAGAGATCTGCTCATGAAAGTCGGTAGCAGAACGAATTTCAACGAATAATTTGAACCGAAATTCAAAATACCGAGCGACAGGAGGGTTCCAAAAATCACTCGATTGAATGACGCTGAAGTTTGCAACGTTGGAGTTCAACGAAATAATCTAAAAAAACTCTCGAATAATTCCAGTAAATCTCCAATTCTGTTTTCTGCCGAATTTGCAATTCGTTATTTTTCAACCCACATCAATGATTCGTGAAATAAAAAAATGATTAATTATAAATATTTTTTTCGTTCATTTCGTTGGACTCCAACGTTGGAAACTGCTTCAGCATCTCGATTGACCTGAAATCGATGAAAAATATCCTGTCGGTATGACTGGAGATAAAAATTTCAAGTATACTCGCTCCCGCCGTTAAGGCTCTCGGGAAAAACGAATCAACGACTATTCCTGAAAGCTCAAATCCATCGTGAGATAAAGGGAAGAGCGCGAGAGAGCACGCGTTTATATAAGGTCGTGCGAGGTCACGTGAAATGCCGCTCCTTGAGAGAGCGCGGCTCGCAAGAGTTTTTCGGGCGTCGACCATTGCCAAATGTCTATCAACGATTGACCGACTTGACGACAGAACGAATCGTATGTAAGGCCCGTGTAGAGCCGAACTCTTCTACAACTTCAATACCAACGAGCTCAGCGTCCGCGAGCTCGCTACGCGCGAGTCGCGTTTCATGTTTTTTTTTTTTTTTTTTTATTTTTTTTACTGTGCGTGATACGCGGCCGGCTATCGTAACGAGATTTCCCCACAGGTTCGTCGTCCAACTGCGCTATTCTTAAATGACGAGTTTTCTGAAACCTCGCGAAACGAGATTTTCACAGAGTTTTCACGAAAAATTCAGGGAAAATTGACTTTTTGCAAAACTTGCTGCTCAATTTTGTACAACCCGAAAGCCGAAATGACGCTGTGAAGTTTGCAACGCTCGAGTCTAAAGAAAGACTCGAAAAACTGTCGAAGAATAATTTTTCAGTAATCTCCAATTTTGTTTCCTGCCGAATTTGCAATTCGTATTTATTAAGGGAGTTAAGGCTGTACAGTCATTTTTTTAATCCAAAAGTTATGACCTGTACCTTTCAAAAGTTAGGCCAGTTTACAGTTTGGCAATGTTGCATACACTTTAAAGAAAAGTTGGGGAAAAAAAGACGATAAACTGGTGAAAGCTCGGTCGAAAACACGAACGGTGACGATCCTAGCCTCAAAAAACTGCACGGGAAACAGATTATTATTAATATAATCTCAGGAAATCTCCTAATAAATCTGAAAAAAATTGACATTATTCGGCAAGCCTCGTTCATGTTGCCCAAAAAATTTCATATTTTTAGCATATCATTTTTAACGGAGATGTCACTGAATGTGTCTTGACTTCCATAAGATTACATGTTATTTGGCTCAAATTGTTATTGATTTTTCTCAGCAACGACGCTCCTAAACTGTCTGAAAATTCAACTGATTTTTTTTTACACTTCACTTTATAAGATGCACTCGGTTTAAAAGCGATGACATCATTTTCATTCTAATGCCTCAACTTCCTTAAAGCTACGCCGTGAAATAAAAAATTGGCGAATCACAAATGATTTATTCGTTCATTTCGTTGGATCGGAACGTTGCAAAGTTCGGCGTGGTAAAACCGAATCGCCAAACTCAGCCCTCGAAACGCCGAATAAACGTGGAATAGACTAATTTTCACTAAATTCCTTCCCTGTTCCTCAACGAAGTTTGCAAAACGTTCGAGTCCAACGAAACGAAGGGAAAAAACATTCGTAATTCACCAATTTATTGTTTGACCAAGGTGCAGGTTGAAAAACTACGAATATTGGAGAATTTTTTAAATCATTTCGTTGTACTCCAACGTTGCAAACTTCAGCATTATTTTCCTCAGCGAATAATAATCTTTCGTTCAAACCTTTGACACCAAACTCCGCACACCCTTCTTCCCGTCAAAGCGAGCCGAAGCTTCGTTTTTGTGAAAACAAAAAAGATGGAGATTATTCCGAGAGCTCGAGTTTTTTGAGCCGATCGAAAAATCGATAATCCAGCGACGTTTTCTTTGCTCGAGGAAAAAGAACGAAGCATATGGAGCGAGGGAAAGGAGAGAGTGCTGGGAGAGAGTAAAAAAATGGACTACGTCAACAAAGTTGACGGTTTGTGTATATATTATACGAAAACACGTAAGAACGACGAGCAACGAGAGGGATAGATGGGTCGCGCCAATACTTTAGCTCTGTTATAGCGAACTCGTCGCTGCTCGCGCTCGCGGGGGCAACCCACTTTACGTAAAGTAAAGTTCATCGAGCTCTTTCTCGTGAATTTCCGGTTCGATGGGTACGCGATCGATGGGCCGTCGGGTCAAATCCTCTTCTCTAATTCAATTCACTCTCTCAGTTTTCTCTCTCCAAGGTAAAAACAGACTTGGAAAGTTGATTGTATACATCCGGGTCTTAAATATTCAGACTATTTCGTTCAGTCCCGGGCGCGCTGGCGAACAAATTGTCCGAGTTTTCAGGATCGACAAAAGCGGTGTAAAAATTTCCGGAAAACTGGCATTTCGGCGCAGTGGAGAATAGCGAAGAATCGTGAAGCCTCGGATCACGCTTTTTCCCAGTTTCCTCGAGGGCAGCCAATGATTTATCGAGGAATTTGAGAAATGTTTGCCGCGCCTTGCCGCACATTCAATGTCCCGGAGACTCGTAAAAAACAACGCGTTAGCAAGTTGTGTATTTAGCGACACGCGAAAGCTCTTTCGTGTGCAATGCGTTATGGCTGTTGGCGTCATCGCTCGCGATCGCTCGTGTAAAGGGGCTGAAAAATTTGGAGAATTCAACGAGAAAGCGACAACGAGAGCAGCGATCCGAATCGCGAGGCTTGAAGAAATAAAGGGCGCAGAATAAGCTGCTCCAGACTTCTTGGCACACGGTACACTTCAAGTATGCAGGATTATACTTTTTTATCCGCGTTATCGTATCGCGACAATTGTCCGAATACCTCCGAGGGGCCGGACAATTGGCGCGCGCGCGCGCCCGTAACCGTAAATGTGGCGTCTATTTTTTAACTGAACGGGCGCGATTCGCGGGAGAATGAAAAAGGCACGCGGCGATATGTTTCTCGCTGAGAAATCAAATAAAAAGAGTCATCGCGCGAAGAAAAAAAAAAGACGAAAGAGAGCCGGAGCGAGAAACGAAAATTAAAACGAAAGAAAAAGGAAAACAAAATGTCACGAGCGAGTCTACGGAGAGAGATTTGCGTCGAGGGTTAATTCGAGGCGTTACTCCGGGCCACCGGGCACGAGACGATAAAAATCTCGAGCCTTTTACTCCGCACTTTGCCCATTTGCTACAAATTCGTACAACACACTCGTTTGGAAGTATTTTCATTAGTTTCTTTCATCCTGCTCGCAAGTAATGTCGTGTTATTAATGAATTTATTAAAGTGGCAATTCAGTTAAAAGACTAGTGTTACACGAAAAGAAGAAAAAACCTTTAGCATTATCCCGGAACTGCGATTTTTGTTTGTTTTAATAGTTGTTCGTGCGAGCGATCGAGCTTTTTACTAATGTAGAACGTAATTTAAAAATGTCATGCGATCCCACGTGCAAGGAATCAAGAACTTTGCGTTACGAGCCCCTCCAGGCGGAGTCATCGATACGAAACCAGTTCGCATCGAAAAATAATAAATACCAAATAATTTATCAAAGCACGCGCTCATAGCAAGCATCTTCGGAAGAAATGTCTCTCGGCCTTAGACTCCGCATCTGCAAACCTCAGAATTGCCCTCCCCCCCCAAAAGATTTGGCACGCAGCGATTGCGCGAACCATCATTAAAATAAACTCTAAGGATCGGAGTACAAAACGTCGATGAGCGAACGTCAATGGCGTGGGGCATTTTTTCGCAAGGACGCAAGACGAGTAATTGGAGAAAGGTCTTTCGGAGGCTGGTAAAAGTTGGCTGGCCGCGTAGACTCGTTAGATTTGGTATTCTTCGCTGAGAGGAGTCGCGCAGCAGCAGGAAACGCTTGTGTCTGATCCTCAGTAGTTACGGACGCGGGACGAGAGTGTGTCTCGAGAAAGAGAGAAGCGAGGAGGGCAGGATTCGTTGGTGGAAGAGGGTTCTAGTCCGTAGAACACCTGTGCGGCTTTTAGATAGTAGTAACGGCGATTGCACAGCGGGTCGAAGTAGCCAGCAGCAGGCTAGCATCTCTTGCACACCGGAGCGCGCGTGTTTCAGCGGCGTTTCTTGGCAGCAGTAGTAACGGATAGCGTTTGAACGAGCGGCGTAGCGAGAACCGGCGTCGAGCAGCACACGCGTGCACGGGGCGGGGGGCGCACAGAGATACGCGGCCAGGAGTTTGTAAAACGAGGCTCGAGTGTGTGCCGTTGTCGTTGCCGGCGGGCCGCGGACTCTCGGGTTCGGCTAAGCGAGTCTAGCCGGCGAGTAGTCACGGACAACTTTCGCCCGGCGTGCGCGTGACCCAAACACGCCACGGGGACGCACACACGCGCGCGAGGCTCGACGGGGACGAGCGAACTGCGTGTTCTTGAGGACGCAACGCCGCGCGGCCAAGAGGCTGATTATGAGTGTGTGTGTGTGAAAAGCTGAGAGGGAACCGGGCCGCCGGCGGCGGATTCAAGAGAGAAGAAGAAAGGGAGACTCGGGTCAAGCCGGGCGAATAAAAGTTCACATTTCCAAGTTGATTTACTAACATTTCGCGCCTCTTCTTTCCCAGCATTTTTCAGGACTTGGATGCTGCGAAAAGGTTAAGAGAGATCGCGCCGATTTTTGTGAGGGATCGAGCAAACATCGAAGATATCGGACTATGGAGGCAGGTTTCGAAGTGAACGGCACAAAGCTGCTTGAGCAGAGCAATTACACATTTTGTGCAATCAGCAACTTTACTCCATAGGTGTCTGTCGAATAACTGCGAGCGTTGCAGTGGTCCAGAGAGTGACCAACTCCAAAACGATAAGGGGCCTCTCGTCCGTCGACCTCATTCCTGATCAGTACATTCGTTTTATAAAGAAACTAACACATAAAGTTTAATTACCACGCTGATGGGTTATTTTTGCTCATATTTCAACGAAAGAGAGCGAAATATTGACGAAACGTTGTCGATTGTCAAAACAACCGTCCCCGCGAAGGGCGTTCCCGCTCCAGTCTTTTGTTCGTGTTACTCCGATTGAAAAAAAGGGTCAGCTGAGCTCGGTGCGAAATAGAGGGTGACGATTCCCATTTGAGCGGAGCAGCCGGCATTCGCGAGAGTTCTGCGGCATGCACGAGTTTGGCCCTGCACACGATATCGGGCGCTCGTATTCTTTCGCTCTTATAGTGCGTGTGCTCTCTCCCGGTCTTTCTTTGGCGCGGTGTGCGCGCGTTCGCTTCCAGGGCCGGTAAGGAATGACGCGGTGCGTAGCCTCGGCGTGTTAGTGTGGCGGAGGCAGGTACTCGGCCGCTTTCGACAGGCCTGGGACACCGCGAGAAGCCTGGGCCCGTAAAAACCTGAGGACGGAGCGTGCACGCCGAGCAGGAGAGTAGAAGCGGCGAACAAGGCGCGGAGAAGAGGATAAAGAAATGGCGGGGGAAAGGAGTAGGTACGAGAAAAGGCGAGGGAAGGAGAGAGAGAAGCGAGAGCAGGGAGAGAACGACGAGGAGGAGCGGACTGAAGAAGATGAAAAGGAGGAGAAGAGAGCGCGCGAGCTGTGTGATGCTGGGCTGTTTGCTGGGAAACAGCGTGCAGTTGTTGACTCGCTGACTGACTAAACTAATGACATCGTTACTGACTGGCCTGGCCTTATACTCTCCCTGCGCGTTTATCTGCCTCCCTCCTTCTCCTGCGCGTATCCTCCTCCGATCTGGCGCTCCTCCTTTCTTTCTCTTTCGCCTCCTTATTCCATTTCTTTCTCCTTTTCCCCTGGCTCGTCGTGGCATCCTTATTCCCTCGCTCTTCATTCTCTCCGCTTTATCCTCATCTTTCTCTCTTCACCCCTCGCTTATATTACTGAGACGCTGGTGCTGCCGGTGCTGGCGTTGCACCGGCGTGCAACGGGCCGTTTGCTCACTTACCAAGAGTTCAACGATCTCTTTCTCGCTCTTTCGTCCCCCTCCCGGCGCCCTCCCTCCCTTCCCCGGCTTTTTTGTCCCCCGCCCGTCCGCCTCCTCCCTTCGCTCGTCCCATCGCACCGTGCGACGAGAAAACCTATACCGCTCCTTCCCCGGCCCCCTTGGTCAATGTACACGCTTGCAAACGTTCGTTCATCCAAGACGCAGCCCAAGCTCCTCTGCCTATCTCCTTTCATCGATTCTCTCTCGCTTTTAATTTTCCCTTCTCGCGCACATGCACACGCTGGCCCGAGCTCACCGTCGCTGCTGTGCTCACTGGCACCTGCATCCACGCGACGACCATTTACCGTGGAGGCTCATTTTCTCAGTGGCAAGCCGGGGAATCGACTTTTCGCACTTTCCTCTGCCGGCAACGAGCGTTCCGTCGCTATCTCCTTCTCGCTTTTAGTCCAGTTCTTACCCACGAGCTCGTATTCTCAACCTCCATTATAACGACGATTATTATTTGCCGCGTGTATACGAGGAAAAATGAAAGATCTCGCGACGAGTCGTCGAATAATTAGCGAAGTTTCCATCTCTTCGATATCCTTCGCCAAGCGCGCCCGAGAAGCGCGTGACAATAGATTTTTACGGATGTGCATGGCTCGGAGAAAATAGTTTAAACACGCTTCTCCATCGGAGCGTACGCGAACATTCCCATTTTTCTGTCCCGTTCCGAGTGTAATTTATTCGTTCTGTTGAGTCGTGCCCGCAGCTTTTAGAATGCAGACTGGAAGAGCGCGCGCGCGGCTTCTCGAGAGTGAGAGTTCCGAGTATACGCGAGGCCTGATGAGGCCGCGGAGACGATGACGACGACGACGCGGAGGACGCGTCGCGAGTGTACAAGTTATCGTGACACTGCTCCCACATCCGTCTCGATGGAGAGCTTGCACGGGGAGATTCAGTCTCGCTCGCACGAGCCTCTTTGTCCCTGATTTTTCCTCCCGCAGGTCTAGCACACCTCGCTCCCCCCCCCCCCCCGGTTTCCTCGAGCCCTGCATTCCTCTCGTAATTTTGGCGCACCGAAGCGAGGCGCGCGGGCTCGCGGACGCAGGGTCGAAGGGCTCGAGGGGCTGCGGAACTCCGGTTTAACGCGGGTAAGAGAGGGCGTACCGGAGAGTTTTACGATGCAAACACATCCGCGAGCGCGCATTGACAGAGGCTCGCGGGTGTGTGTGCGCGAGTCCGTGAAGAGAGCGCGAGGTCGAGGCGCTCGTAGAGCGCGTCTCGCGGGACTACAAATTATAATAACTTTCTTCGCTGCTCGCTAAGAAGGAGCCTTCCTGACAGAGTTAGAGGCCTTAAATAGTGACATTCGTCTAGAAAAAATCACGAGAGCCATAACAGCGAGGCATAAACTAAAATAGAAATCCTTCGGAGCGAGAACAGTTGAAAGCGCAATTGCAGCAGGGCGAAGCCAGACGCGTCAAAGGTGAGTGAGTCAAATCACCGAAGCATCTGGTCGGAGCGGAGTAGAAATATTGGCGAAGAGGGTGCCCGAGCGAGCGATCGCTCGTACGCGGAGCGTGTAACGGCTCAGCGCGAGGAATCCCGACGCCGGAATTAAAGGGCCCTCGACTCGGGCCGCGCATTATCAAACGAGAAAGAAAGTGCAAATACGTAAATAACCAAGGCCTGCCGTGAGAAAGAGTATTTTTATATGCCCCACGCGAATATATATGTATATTCAAGGATAAATCGCGGCCTCATACGTGTGTGCAATATCTCAGGGAGAATATGAGAGCGCGTGTTTGGCCGTATCTGTACTGCAAATCACAATATCGAGAGGCTGAACTCCCGTCGTTTTAATGGCGAGTCGGAGGAAAAATTTTACGAGCGAGCTAAACCGTATATGTGTGTATGCGCAGGGGAGAGAAGAAAAGGGGGAAGGTCGCACTATACGCGCATGTATAGCACGATAAACAGCAATGAAGAGTGCAGGATATACTTGCGCCGGTGTAGCGTACGTACATAGACAGTTGGGGAGATACATATGCACGAGAATTAACCTGTCGGTGCGTATAATAAGTTGAGAATAAAAAGCGTTGCGTTGTCGGCTCGGCGCTGCTCCTCCCCTCGCCGAAAGGGAGCCTCGTTACGTTTCTAGGCTCGCGCGCGCGCGCGCGCGACGATAATAATCCATAAAACGGAGAGCTTCCGAGGCCGCAAGCGTGCTGCGATCAATGAAAAATCATTTGCCATTCGGAGTACGTATACTATTTATAATAAGCCGAGATTTTCCGTAAATTTAAATAAAGCCGCGACGCGGACGCGCACGGAAAAGCAACATCGAGCCGCTTATTTTTTCATCCCTTATTCATTGTGAGCGCGCGATAGAGGCGCGCGAGGAAAGATAATGTTGCGGAATAATCTCCGCGTACACATAGTGCACATTAAATGCTTAATGCATGCGTCTCCGCGAGCTCATTCAGATACAGCGCCTGGCTACGCGGCTCGCGAGGGGTTCGTCGCGCGCATACGGGGTGAATTACGAGAGCGTTTAATTGGCCCCGATATAATGGGATTTCGAAGCTGTTCGCTTCGCCCCGCGGGAGCGTAATCACTGGCAAGACTCGCCTCTCGTTTCTTCTCCTTTCTCCGTCGAAGACACGCACGCGCGCGCTCCTCGCTCTTTACACTTCTTAGAACATTTTATAATTTTTGTATTTTTTCGCGCGCGCACACTCGTATTGCGAGGAGATAGAGATGAGCGTCGTTCCGGACCGCGCGGACCTCCCGATGGAAAGGATTTTTCTCCTCTCCCAACGGCATGCAATTCTTCCGATGCCTACGCCGTGTACCCGGCTTCATTAGCAGCTTGCGACGCAACGAGGGAGCGAGCGGAGAGAGAGGGGAGATGAGCAGATATACATTTTGGAGTCGGGCTCCTCGGCGGTTCGAGCGCACACGTATGCACGGATACAGTCGCGGGGACGTTTGCGCGCGGTGTTTCGCAACGTAACAGCATTGCTCAGGTTATTAAGAGTCATTAGTATAACCGTGTTCCCGCCAAATTAACATGACGCCTCTCCGCCGGGGGGATGGACACGGCGATGGAAGCGTTGTCGCAAACGTCGATCCCCCCGTTTTGACATCGCGGGAGGGAAAAAGCGCTCGAGTAAAATCTGACAAGTGCGTTGAACCCAAATTCACTGAGAACGCAATAATTGAGCTTGAAGAAAAGAAAAAATAAAAAAAAAATTAAAAAAAAACGTTTGGAGCTCCCTCGCGCGCTTCGTCGACAGTGGCAAAGCGTTTTCAAACGTCCTGCGAATTGGTTTATGCCATAACGCCTGCAAAATCCATCGCTCGCGGGCACGTCCGAGTGCGCGATAACAGAAGGATAATGAAATTGTCATGAGCTTATAAATAGCGTTGAAGAGCGTAAAGCGAATAAAGCACGTACGCGTCTCGTCGCTTCTCATAGTCTGGTGACGCTAGCCTCCCGTAGAACAGTGACCGTGTGCGCGGCTAACTCTCAACGAGAATCCGAAGAGGAAGATGAAGAGAGAGAGAGAGAGAGAGAGAGAGAGGAGGCCGGAGAAGCGCGGCAGAAGAATAAGAATAAGAAGACTGCTCGGTTACTTCGTGTCGCGCGCCGTTTACTCTCCTCTACAGAAATAGACGTAGCCGGGATGCCACGAGAGGCAACTTTCGTGCCTTCCGATGATGCCTTTCTGTGCTGATGAGTTTCTGACGCTACGCGCCGGCAAGAAAGACGGAGAGGGAGGAGGAAAAAGAAGCTTCGATATTCTTCGCGCTCGACGAGAAACGGACGAGTCTGTTATCGTTGGCGTATCGCTATCACTCCGCTACTAAATTAAGTTTGTCTTAAGGCACGGACGCAAGTATACGCGGGAGAAGCTTCGAGGGCCGAGGGAGCGAATTATCATAATATTATTTAAATCATTATTCCAACAAGAGGAGGGAAGAGATCGATATTTGTCGGCGGATTTGCAGAATGCTCGCTCGAGCAGCGTGTGTCTCTATGCGTTAACGTATCGGACTAAAGTGCATCATCTAATCATCAAGCTGGGCGTGTAAGAGTCCCTCTTTTCGAGGCTTTTTCGAGCTGAACGAGCCGCCAGTGAAGCGTGATAAATTAATAGAAACATACGCAAATCGTACCATTGTTTCGTTTCCACTTGCGTTCAAACGTACTTGAGAGAAATGGAGAGGAAGAAAAATAAGAGAGAAAAAGGGAGGGACGAGAACGTATCGAGGATTTTCCTCCGTGTTTGCGTCACGTTCGGTAAGAAATACAAAGTGAAGTGGTGTTGCTCGACGCCTCGTGATTTGCACACCCCCTTAAGTTAAGGGGCGTATCAACGCGAGGGGCCGAAAAATGAGGGACTTTTTGGCAATTTTTTTTGAAAAAACGGCTCGATCAATATATTTGAAATTTTGTGTATTAATTATTGAAGGGATCAAGTATGCGAGGATTTTTTATTCATTTTTTAGTAGGTTTTATCAAGCAGAGGAGCGCTCGCAAAATGGAGCCTCGAAAAAGACATCGTAGGAAATTTGAAAACTTCGATTACCAAAAATTGGCGACCATTTAAAAAAAAATCGAACTTCACACAAAAAGTTTTCACTAAATTGCTAATAAGAAAAAAAAAAAGTAAACAATTTTTTTAAAAACCCTGCGATGCGACAACAGCGACGAGCTTTCTGAAGAGAATCCTTTCCGAACGAAGTCGATTGGACAATATTTGACAGAGTTATGCTGTCGACCAGGTCAAAAGACACGCTTCCGCGAGAAAAAAGCGTTTCCAGTCTTGCCAGGATAAAATTGAACAATGTTGACTTAAACATCAATTCTTTCATTATTTTCACACTCATATTCCCCCTTAACGCGTCTCTTGAAGAACCACGCAAAAGTCTTACATTGCATAGCGATCGCCTGCTAAATTTTAACGTTAGAACATATTTCACGTATCGATACTCACGCGGGGGGCTGGCGGAAGCGCACACACCAAGAAGTTCCGCGGCTCGAAACCCTCGCACGGAAGATGAGGCCTCGAGCGAGGCTACTTTCCGGGTTAAATCGCGTGAGTTACGCTCCTTTGTTTGCCAACGCTCGCGCAATGCATGCTGCGCTGTGTGCATCAGGGATTGCTCGAGCTTCTAGCGAGCAAAGAACGTGTGTACTCCGACAGTCTGTATTACGGTAAAATTGAAGAGAGAGCGAGAGAGAGAGCCGGGGGAGAGGAACGGAGACACCGGGCTCGTGTGTAAACGTCCGTGTGTCTGTGGATGCGAAGAAACTGGGACGGCAACAAGAGCGATAACAAAGGAGCCACTGTGACGCAGTTTGCGCCCATTGTGCGAGGCTCCTCGCAGAGATATACGCGCGCGAGCGAGTCGTACGAGCAATGCGTAATACATACATTGGACGAAATGGCCTAACATAAAAAGATCGCCAAGCGTATCCTCGCGCCCGTGGGCCCGCTGCCTCTCGGAACTGTCGTTAAGACAGTACGAATCTCGGTAGTTTGAACAACTGGGCGAAACAACGCGCACACACGCTCCAACGAATGAATAATAACGAGGTAAAATGACTCGAGGCGCTTATAATTATGTAATGGAATACCTCGAGGCCTTGTTGAAGGGCGCGATTCACTTTGTGACATTCGCGGCGAATTGGTCGGAATTTTCGGTCAACTTTTTGGGAAGGGATTTTTCGAGTTTTGGAAAAATGGGGAAGAAAATGAAGAAAATGCGGAAGGAACGATGGATTCGGTGAAAATTGAAATTTTGAAGCTTCTCACGCGTCATCGAATGGGGAACTCGGATTTTTCGCTGCATCATTTTCCCTGAAGAATTTCAACGCTGGGAGAGACAAAAAAGAGAGAGAAAGACTTTTATTGTCGCGACGACTTATCTGCGACGACGGTTTATCGAATTTTCGAGGCTTTCGAGATCGAAGTCGTCTTTTTCTCCATGTATACGCGGCGCATGCACGAGGAGAAACGAGTCAAAGTCGAAACGTGGGGCCACCTCTCGCGTTGGAAAAGCCGCCCCGAAGGTTGCTCGGGCAAAGTGAAAGAATATCGCGTTTTATGGGACACACTGGCCGCCTGGCCAAAGTGGCGTTCGAAGGACACAACATCGAGAGAGCTCTTCGCGCACATCTCGCGTCCGGTTCTTTACGTCTTGTCAGGCTGGCGGCACCCCCGTGCACTCGTTCAGACCAACAACCGTGAGGATTAGCTTATGAAATATATATTTAAGGGCTCGTTTGAGGCTCGTTCAAAAGACACATTTTTACCTCCGCTTTACGCTCCGCACGAGTAACTATATTTCGTCGATAATTCAAACTGTTTTTTATCGAACTAAAGAAAAAAAGAAAACCATTTTCGAAGCACTTTTTACATTATCGATTGAAGAAATTCGCAATGGCTGGCTTAAGGCGGTCACCCCGTGTGGCAGCTGCATTTTTTCGACTTTTGAAATTTGGAGGGTTTATTTATTGGTACTCCAACTCTATGATAGAATTTTTTAACTCTGATATCTCGGTTCAATTCGGTGTAAAACTACTCTATAGGAACCCATGTCTCACCGCGGTCTCCACGATTTCGGGGGATCGGTTAATCTGAGATAAAAAAAAAAATACAGAAATCGTAAAGAAATATTAAAAATCGAAAGATTTTCAAGCTTTGGAGCACCTGATTAAATTTTACAAAAATGTTTCATAGCTCAATAATCCTTCAATTTTTAATCCAGCTGCCGCTACTGGTTAAGGGGTGACCCCCTTAACCAGTAGCTGATTAATAACGGCGAAAAGAGTTGCAATATTCAGTTTTTATCGTTGCAATAAAAACTGAGCCACAGTAATTCGTCTACCGTAATGAATTTTGCAACAACGGAGTTGAAAATCGAAGGTTCATCAACATCGACAAAGACGTTTCCTCGTCGATTTTTCTCGGACTTTGATCTTCGAACGTCGCTGAAGTTTGCAACGTCGCGGAGTCCACCGAAATGAAGAAATAAAACATTTGTAATTTACCAAACTTTCATTTCGCGAATCATTGGCGTAGGTTGAAAAACTGCGAATTGTTAATTCGCCAGGAAAGAAAATTGGAGATTAACCAGAATTATTCGAGACTTATTTTCATCATTTCGGTGAACTCCCCGCCGCTAACTTCAGCGTCACATCTTCGATCGGTCAAATATGCATGACGAGTTTAGTACACCCGCAGAAAATTGAGTCGATCACGAGAATTGTGACTCTATTAATCGGCAGACGGGAGAAACCAACTCGCGGTATTCGACCGAGGAAGGAAAAATGTTGACTATTGTAAATGTAGTGAAGCGCGAGACAGATATAGAAAGAGGGAAAGAGATAGAAATAGAGGATTGAAGAAAAGTGGAGTCTTCATCGTTGGCAGGCTGTCTCATATACCCTCTGCCGTCGCGGTGGTCTCTCGGGCAAATCGGACGTCACTGACCTGCCTCCCGGCAGGCCGATGCACCATCCACCGGCTCCTCTCCCCCCGCTCTCTCGCTCTCTCTTGCTCTTTCGCTCTCCGTCTTTGTCTGTCCCTCTCCGTATCTCTGTGTGCTAAGAAACGGCGCGTCCTTGACGGATGCGTGCAGATCCGGAGCATCGGAGAGCCATAACGCGAGAGAAGAACACACCTTTCCCTCATCTCGCATCGCAGCTTGACGCACCGTTTGCATTCGTCGGCTCCGCCAATTTTCTTAACGCTGTCTTCTCCTATACTTGCGAATTTGCATATATTTCTTACTTCATTTCATTTCATTTTATTTTCGGGTCATAGAAAAAGCTCTCGGTTTCGGACACACGACGCTGAAGTTTCCAACGTTGGAGTCCAACGAAATGAATGAAAACAAAATGATACATTCATCAGCTTTTTATTTCACAAATCATAATTGTGTAGATTGAAAAACTACGAAGTATAAATTCGGCAGGAAATAAATTGGAGGATTGCTGGAATTATTGAACAATTTTTTAGATCATTTCGTTGGACTCCAACGTTGGAAACTTCAGCATCATTTCGGACACGGCGTCTCGTGGAGCGGTATCGACTCGCGGGCTCCTCGGATGAAAATCCATTTCATTCATTTTTATCGTGTTTTTTTCTTGTTTCGTCCAAACAAATGAGAATTCCTTTTGCTCGGGGGATAAAAAGGCAAATTTCGTTGCGCCGCGGGCACGAAAGCTCCGGGTTCGTTAAGTACGAAAGAATATGTTGCTGCGGAAAAATAATAAAAACTATTCGATTTTTCGCGATCGGATGCGATAAGTAAAATCAGGATCGGAGGAAACGACGAAATGTTTGGCTTTCTTGCTCTCACCGATTCGTGCGCGCGAGCTGAAATTTTTTAATGACTCTTCTTGTTTCACTTTCGATCGAGGACGAACATTTTTTCACGAGGTTTCGTTCCCCTGAACGAGTACACGCGAGTTCATTGAGCCGATGCTCTATAAGTGGGAATAAATAAATGCACGAGCGATCCAGGCGGTTTGTGTTCGAACTCTAGAAAACGAGAGTCTGCTCAAAAATTGCCAGTTTTTGTAGAGTCCCTCAGGCCGAGCGTCGATGATTTATTGCAAGCATAATTTTATTCGCAGCCCGAGCGGAGCGTCTTGCAGTCAGGAACAAAACCACCTCGATTTAACGAGCCTCCGGATTAGTTACGAATAATTGGCTGATGCT
This sequence comes from Venturia canescens, assembly GCF_019457755.1. Lineage (NCBI taxonomy): Eukaryota > Metazoa > Arthropoda > Insecta > Hymenoptera > Ichneumonidae > Venturia > Venturia canescens. The sequence continues at coordinate 10,680,798 of NC_057425.1, forward strand.
TCACAGACAATGGAATGGAGATAATCGCATCGTTGGAAAAGTCTCATGTCAATTTATATTTCTCTAATTCGCCTGCTTTATTAACAGTTACGAGAAGATTTATAAGCTGTTTTTATTAAATTATCAAATTGCTGGATTCACAAGAATTTATGATGCAAAATAATTGAACTTGTTCCAACTTGAACCGCTCAAATTCGCTGAGATTTCAATCGCAGATTTTGTAGGATGAGGAAGAAAAATTATTATTTTCGCCGAAAAGACGAATGATCAGTTCAATTATGCGCTTCGAACTCGTTTCATATTTCAATTTTTATGATTTTATCAATATTGCTTCAAATTTAAATTCTCCAGTCTAAAAACCAACTTTTCGGAGCTTCTTATTTTCATTTATTTTCCGCATTATCAAACAAACGCATGTACAGAGCGCGGGTTGCAAATTACACTCGCGTCGCATCACGCGAAGGTAAAAAGAGAAAGACGCCCGTGAATGAGGGAGCCACCCTTTCAAGAGCGTCCTGTGTGTGTATCCATATGCATGTCGGCTTCTCATAATTTCTACCGAAGAGAAAGAGAGAGGGACGAGAGAGCCGAAGCTTATTTGTTCCTATCTGTCGTGAGTTTCACAAAGAAAGAAGAAAAAAACAGAAGCAAACTTGCGACGTTCGAGATGCCGACCTACCTCACGCGAAAAACGACACGAGTGTGTTCCCAAGAGCGAAAACTTTGTTCAACCGTATTTGGAGAGTAGAAAAATATAAATAAATTTCAAAATACGAATTTCTAATAAAAATCAGAATTTCTAGAACTTTTGCATGGATAACTGCGGGAGGAAAAAATGAAAATTTTCTTCTCTAAAATAACAAAACAATGCAATGAAAATAATACTTTCAGACATTAAGGTAGATCATGCGCCCGTAGGATCTTGTTTTATGGATGTCTAAATTGAGTCGATTTTTACTTCCCATTAAAAATACTATCACTCTGGATTCATCTCAAGGTTATTTATTCAAAATTATAAATAAATCTTCTCAACTTATATTTTGGCGAATGAAATTACAAGCAATTAATTAATCGGGGATCCGTCACTCACCGAACCCGAAATTTCATTCGTCCCTGGCTAAAATGCCACAGTTTTTCATGTCAAAAATCGCATTGGAGAGCGCAAAGAGAAAAAAACAAAGGGAAGTGAATAAAGATAAAAGTATTAATAAAAATACAGAAGGCTGTGACAGGAATGGGCCAAGCCAAGAAGAAACAAAATTCCGAAATCAGCAAATGTGACATTACGCGAGTTCTCATTACCAATTTCGTTCAATCTTTAACATAACATTTCATCATTACCAGTAAGTCGATCGTCTCAAATTTTTTCGCAGACCTTCTCGTTATATTTGTCGTTGTGTAAATTTTTCATAAACTTCGTAAGAAGCGTTCACTCGTCACATGGAAAGATGAACGATTTTTTACGTACAGCGTTTCTAAAACCCTGTGTATTTTTCTTCATACTCAAAGCGACGTTTGTCTCAATAACCAATGAGACGAAGCCTTTAAAATTAGATATGCATATGTGAGTCGACAACGCATTTAAACTCCGTGTAAATTTCAAGACTCTCTTAATAAAATCGTTTCGTGTATGTTCAACCTTAAAAAGTTGTGGTTGACACGATCTTTCGGCACGATGACGCCGCGCCTATTCGATTGTTCGAATGAGCCGAAGAAGTTCGTGTTACTTGTGAATCGGCACAGCGGCGTTCATGACAAAATGAAATTAAGGAATTTGAGTTAGGTCACTGACTCGAAGATCGCGCTGAAAGAAACAAGTAAATAAATACTGAATAATAATAAGAGTTACAACGGGGACGGTTCAGTAGGGTGAATAGACGCGAATCCCAGAGGGGGAAAAATACTCGAGTAGAGACAGTTGTGGGGGAGCAAAATAAAAGGAGAGAAAGCGAGAGGAAAGGAGATGGAATTGGGAAGGGAATGCGAAAGAGTGAGAGAGAGGTCGCGAGAACCGTCGGAGGGGGGGGGGGGGGGGGGGGACTGCACGGAACTCTCGAGCTGACACTAACCTACCTCAAGCTAGACTCTCGGCAGCCAGCTCAGGATCATTAAACTCTAAGCCTCCCTGTCCGTTGTCAATTCGTCTTTGCTTGTCTGTGGTCAATGTAAGGACAATTTTATTGTTGTTGGTCCCGGAAGCTATCAATCCCAGGCTAGACTAGGCAATCATTGGCTCGGTCACGTGCCCTCGACTATCCCCCTCGTAATCTCTTTCACTCGCTTTCATTCTAAGCCGCACCGAGAGACATGAGTCAGCTATCCAAGAGGAGAGAACGTTTCATTCACTCCTTCATTCTTCCTCGCCCGCCCCCCCCCCCTCCTCTCTCACTTTTCTTCCTCCCCTCCCTCGCCCCGCGCATACTTGAGCGATAATTCTCGTGATTGTCCGAGCGAGTTTTTATCTCGTCCATTACTATATAATTTATAGCTGCGCTCGTACTTCACAGATCTCTTGAAATCTCACGACTCAATTTTTTCTTTGCGCGAGAACATCCGCGAATCCTGCGGAACTAAAGTTGTTTTGTTTTTTCGACTATTAACATTTTACATTCTTCTTACAATTTTCATTTTCCCAATGTTTCAACGAAAAATCCTACAAAAATGCTTTCGCATCCCCGAGATGTAAGGACGCCGTTATTATTCACGCGGTTTATTGCATCAACGACGTTGCAAAACTTCGCTGGAGGCCCGCTTGTTCATGAATAAAAGACAAACAAAAAAATGAAAAAAAATAAAATAAAATAAAATAAAAAAATAAAAATATTCATCTCCGTTCGCGTCTCTAAAGGAGAAGACGTTCTCCAATTTGAGTTTAAATTTATGTTTACATATATTGTATATGCGTATATATGCATATCGTCTGCTCGGGAAATTGAATTTCCGCTTCGCTCTCGCTCTATTCGTCTGCATTCTTTCTTCCTCCTTCATTCTCTCGGTTTCAACGACAACGACGACGACGAAGAGGAGGAGGAGGAGGAGGAGGAGGACGAAGATGACGCGTATGCGCGGAGACGCTCGCGTAAGTTATAACGGAAAATGAAAGGAAGATCGCTTTTAGACTCTCGTCCAATGTAATTATTGGCAGGGGGAGGAATATTTTTTTGTAAATAACGAAAGCAAGATGGGCCGGGGCGAAAGAAAGGGCGACGAGCGGTGGGAAAAGAGCGTCGAATACAAGTGCAAAATCGGGGAACGAAAGTGCAGCGAATTTTGCTTGTGAATGAGCCAGAAAACGTGAGAAATTATGAAGCGCGACACGCGTTTTCTTCGTCGAGGGAATAAATCTCGAGCGAGTAATACGGCTAAATCAGGATCGTACTATTTGCATTAAGTGTGAATAAAGCTTGGAAAAAAAAGAGATGAAAAAATGAACATCTCTTGGCGAAATGTCTCGCATTGCCGGTTGGAAGGCGGCCAAAGAGTTTATGAAGTGAGTCGCCACGCAAGGCAACTGACGACCTCCCGACACCCGAGTAATATTCTAGCGGTCAAGGAAGGATTTGAGAGCTCTCGGGGCCGAGAACGCCGCGAATTTTCACGCGATATTAAGCCCTTACGTGCACTTGGAGCGGACGGAAATACTTGATTTTCTTCATTTTTTTTCGACAACAAAATAAATGTTTGCTGAAAAACTATGAACGAGATTCTTCAATAGATATTTTCGTGGACTTGTACAATTTTTTCCGTCCAAAAACTTCTCTAAATCGCGCAACCCCAGCTGTACTACAATAGCACCTTTTTTTGAGCATCAGTTGCAGTGGGCATGACAACTGAAAAACTATCGATCAGATCCGTACCAAATTTATACCACTTATTTATTATAATAAAAGCTCGGGCCTGGACGATGAATTTGTAAAAATTTTGATTTAAAAAAAAATGGCGAGAGTTTTAACAAAAAATTCATTTTTTGAGATGCCAAACTTTCGATTTTTTTGCTACAATTTTTCTTTTTCAACAAAATATGAAATCCTTCGTCCAGGCTCTAGCTATCATCGTAATAAATAAGCGGTATAAATTTCGTACGGATCGGATTAATAGTTTTTTAGTAATCGTGTCCACAGCAAAGGTATTTTTCAAAAAATACGATTCTGCGATAATCGCGCGTTTCATTTAATGCTCCGAAGTTTATGAAATTTGGTGAGAATATTCTTCAGACATTGTACTTGAAGAATATCTAATAAAAGGTAAGATAAAATCATTGCAAAGTTTCTAACTGCTTCGAAGCTCAATTTTTTAAAAAAATAAACCAACGAACACGTACGACGTATGAGGCGAACGACCGATCGCGATTGTCCGCCAGGGACCGTAACGCAATTACAGTCTGCATTACTAAAAAAATTGAACTCAGCGTCGGTGGATGAGGGCTCTCGGCGTCGTTGTCGTAGTGCGTCGCACAACGGCGAGAAATCTCGTGAGAAAAGGACGAAAGGTTTGAAGGACGCGAGGAGCAGCTCGTCGCTGCTCCTCGCGCGTCCAACGAGACTTTCGATCATTTTTTCATCGCATTCTCTTTCTTCAATTCCCCTAATTATTCTTAATCCCACACACTCTAATGGTTTTTCCGAGCATTTACGTTCCGTCGTCAGCAAAAAAATGGTCCGCCTTCCAAGATGGGAAGGCCGAAACAAGTTTTCGCGTTTCGTCTCTCTCCCTCTCTCTCTCCCTCGACCCATTTACACGAGCCCGCGGTCTCCTCGCGCTCTCCTTCGCCGTCCCGCATTTTCGCATTTTCTCATACTTTTTCAACGTATTGATTGCATCCCGAGAAAATAGGGTAATATTCAATCTATTTAATGGGCGACCTCACCGTAGCACAATAAAACGTATATACACAGGCACGTCTCCACACGAGTGACATTGCACGTTGCAAATGACATGCATATATATAGATGCAGAGAAAAGTGCGATGAAACGCGCGCGCGCGCGCGGTGTCTGGCCTCAATTTTCCATCTCGGCGCATCCCTCTTCGTACATAGACACGGCTAACCGCGGCGCGCGGACTCATCCGTAATATCGGAATGTTCATATATACAAAAAAGATAAACCACCAACATCGGGGATATAATGAACCGTAACGCGCGGCGCATGCATTCCATTTTTTCAATGGATTATCCGCTCGCTGGCTCGCACCGTTTTCAATCGTGTCTCGCATAGCCGCGTTGTTCTCCATATTTTCTTTCTTTCTAGCGGAGCGATGGGGGAGGATAATTGTTGAAATATCCATAAACGCGGGACTGGGCGCATCCGCGGTAGCGGCGAGGCGCTGCTATTTTTCTACGGTCCTTCATTTCGCAGTGGCAAGGACGCGGAGCGTTTGTGCGATCGCGTCGGCGCGATAATAGCGTGGATGGAAAAGCGGGGATTCGCAGATTCGCTAATAATCGCTTTCGCTCCGCACGATTGTCGTCGCTTTTTTACCGATCGCCCTGCATCTCCGCGAGTCTCAGTTGCCACAGGTACTCCGGCGCGCGCGATTATGAGAACGTTACGTTAGACGGGACAGCGCACGTGTCGCGAACGCATCGAAGAGCGACGGAGAAGCGTCGCGATGGGGAGGATAGACGAGGAGAAACGCAGAGCGGGAACGCCACGAATGATGGACGACGCACGATCGGACGCCTTTTTATGGTCGCCGGTTTAACCAGCAGCCTCTGATCCTCGTTTCAGCAATGTCGCTTAAACGCGCCTCGCAACAATTTACGGGACACGTTATAATTCGAGCTCTCGATGCTGCTGCTGCTGCTGCTGCTGCTGCTGCTGCTGCTCATCTAAGTAAATCCGTTACGAAACGTGAATGCGGCGATAAACACACTCGCGACGTATTCGAGAGGTTCCGTTATTAACAATGTTGTATATAAACGTAGCAAAAACACGTCTTGCAACTTTCCATTTTTTCCCACTCCGTATTTTTCCAAAGGAAGAGAGAGAGAGAGAGCGACGCCTTTTCCCCCCTCCCTTTTCGCCTCCTCGCTCGTCCGCGTGTCAAGTTTGTAACGTGACAGATTCGCGATCGAGCTTGACTTTATCGGTACTTTCAGAAATTTTCAAAAGTCACGTCTCTCTCGAGGGGATCTTGACGGGAGGAAAAAATAAAAATAAAAATCTATACAAAAAGTGAAAGAGAGGACGGGCGAGTGAGTGACGCGGACGCGCGCGGGGGTGAGCCGTGCATCTCGGAATGGCCGTTATCTTCTATTTGAATTCGATAAAATATAACGTCGTTTTTCTCATTCATCGGAGGATCTATACGGGGTGTCCCGACGATCCGGGTTTCAAACTTCGAGCAGTTTCGCGTCGCTTTTCGAAGGCCAATGAGCGCGTGATTCACCGTGATTTTCCGTACAAAACAATAATCCCCGGCCATCGCGAGTGAACACATTGCCGAGAACTGGAAAGGTCGAGTACGATTAAAGAGAAAACGAGGCCTCGAAAATGGTAGCGAACACGCCGAGGGTCTCACGCCCGGCGACGAAAAAACAACGTCGCATTGATCTTCGCTCCGCACCGATCCGGTGCTCGTGAATATGCCCAAAACCGCCGAAAGAGCTGCATATCGATACGCCGCGATCTCGATCATTATATTTATGCCGAGTGCGTGCGCGTAATAATTCTGATGCGAGGGAGGGAAAGGGAGGCGAAGGTTAAGGGGGCGTGTCCGTTTTTCAGTCAAATTCATCGGTTTTGTTCGCGCGGGAATACGTGAGGACGCGATAGCCGGACTTTTTCCTTTCGGGGCCACATTTAAAATACATAAATTATATACTTATGTATAGATAAATGTGCATTAAATGGTGAAACCTCGCGCGGTACAACGAGAGGAAAGAAGGAGGGGGCTGGGGAAGAAAAAAGAAGAAACGCGTCGACCGTGGGCTCCCTCTATTCGTCGCTTATAATTTTTCATCGCTTCTTTTTCTTCCTTTTTTCTTCTCCTTTTTACGACACGATATGAACGATGAAATGATGGAAAAAGTGGAGTGTCAAACACGACCGAGAGAGCTGGAGACCGCAACGTCATATTATCTCTGTGACTTTCGTGGGATCGACCGTTAAACGGGGACTGCGAACGTTTCACGAGCCCCCTCCCTCGCCCTTGTTCTCTCGCTCTCTCTCTTTCTCTCGTTCGCAAACGACAGCGACTCCGGACTATATGATTCCCGTCTATCAACGTCGAATGGATTATCGCCTTGAGCGCCATCACAATTGAGGATGTAATGACAAATGGGCCAACCAAATATATAAACGGACAATCTTCTAATTTCAATTATTTTCCATATAAATAAACTGCACCTTGGACTCGTTAAATTACGCGCTCCGTTTCACCGAGCATCATTTTTTATGTGTTTGCCCTCGCAAGGAGGGCGGCTCGAATTTATCGTTTCTTCAACTTGAAATGTGGATTGAGCTTTTTTTCTCCAACTCGCGCAATCGCCACTGAAAGCGAACCTCTCGCAATCAAAGTCAGTATATGGAAAACTTTTGAAAATCCCCCATTTCGAACTCCCCCAACTCCGCACTTGGCTCGGTTTTTTGTAATTAGGAATTTGCTCTACTACCGCCTTGCCACTGAAAAGCTTGCAGAAAATTCTCATTTCGGAGGGCGAAACATCGAGTGAGCGAGTGCTGAAAAATCGGCGGAGCGCAGGATTGCGACAAAGGCGAGAGAATTCGGGGATAATAAAGTCGAATGGGATTGGAGAAAAGATATAAGAATAGAAGCGATGCCCGAAAGAAGTGAGCTCTCGTTTCGATTTAAAGAGAAAATGAATAAAAATATAAGAATAAAAATAAAATAAAAGGAAAGAGAAAATTAATAACGAAACGGCACGTAGGAATCGACGTTCGATCCGCCGGAATGCGGAGCCGTGTGACGCAGACGCATGAACAAAACTCTTTGCGATGAGAAAACACGTTTTCGATAGCACCAAAAGGTATTTCTCTTGCTCGCAGGTTTTCAAGCAAACCCGAATCGAGCTTCTCTCCGCGAGGATTCTCCTCTCGCCGGAGAGAGGTGGATTCTGCGTGCAAGAGCCGAGGCAACGTGGCTTAGCGGTGCAAAGAATCGCATTTTACGAGAGCCGGGTGCAGCGAGGCTCGCGCGGCACACGCAGCATTCGCGACCGAAACCTCAGCAGCTGTGCAATATGCGTCAAAATGCATTTCGTCCCCGGATCACTTTGCGCTCCGCTCGCTCTTCGCGCTTTTCTCTCCTCGTAATTATTTCATTCTCGTTGTCTCATTAAACTTATTCAATTAACCAAATATTCGAAACTGTTGAACTTTCAATGCATCATTTTTTCAACGCGCGACACGTTTTCTTCAACGAGTTTTTTACAATGTTTCAACAAAATTGAGAGACTGCACGGAGGGAACCAAATTTGACGAACCAATGTCCAGCAGCGACGCTGAATTCCGCAACGTTCGAGTCCAACGAAATTAATGAAAAAAAAATTTGTAACGCACCAGTTTTTTATTTCACGAATCATTGGCGTAGATTGAAAAACTACGAATTGCGCATTCGGCGAGGAACAAAATTGGAAATTTATTTAAATTATTCGATAATTATTCGGAATGTCCGGTCAAAAGTGCCGCACTTTTGAACATTATTTCATTATTCAATTCGAAATATTACATGAGCGTCACGGTGAATTTTACTGCGCGGCCCTGTCGAAATTTCCGTAAAAATGTTTGTGCCAGGATGCGGCGATACCATGGCATATCGGCGCCTATTTTCCCATTGTCTTTATACGCTCAACGCTTTATTGAAGTGTGTAAATCACCGATTTAGGGTGCTACGGAATTCGGAAGCGAGTGATCGACAGCTACGCATCGGGGCAAAGACATTTGGCGTGCACCGTAAAATTGAAAAAAGTAAAAAAGGAACGCCAAGTATTGAAAGGTCGCGACCGTAGTTTGAAATGATTTTCTATATTTGTATTGTTTGTCCATACCAAAATTTTACACTATTAAAAAATATGAGATTATTTTCTAGCGTAGCCAAATACAGTGAATGAATTACAGTGAAAAAAAAAGGAAAAAAATTGTGAACTATTGAAAAATATGAAATCATTTTTTAATCTATTTGCATTGTCAATAAAAAAATTTGAAAAAAAATTTCAACTATAAAAAAATATGAGATTTAATACTTGGCGTCGAGCCGCTGCCGCGTCTCTTGACTAAACGTTTTTTAAATTTTAGTACGCGCGTGCCATAAATTTGCCAATCTGCGATATATCAAAACTATTACGAAACTGAAAATTCCGGAAAATATTTGAAATTATACAGTGCGTTACAGGAATTAATTTTTTTTCGTTAACTTGTCCCCGCAGTCAATCACATTCGGTAAATTTTCGAGTGAATTTCACGCTAAATATTTAATTCTCTCCGTGTGTAAACGGGATTTTTTTCGATTGCAGCGCAGCGAGGAATTCGCTTTGAGTACAATAAATGTATTCGGGACGAATTCTGTCAAGTAAAATCGCAATTGGACGCCGTTGACGGCTCGTCGAGATCGTTGTACGCCGAAAATGAAGCACTGTTTGTCTAACTCGAAGCAGAGAATAAAGCCAACTTTCGAATCTCGTTAAATTTCCGTAATCAAGTGCACGATAAATGCAAATAAATAAAAAGAAAGGAAGCATAAAGGCAGAAACTACAAGTGAATTGGTACACGCGCGTTCCAAGTTGCAGATTTATGCGAACCTCCGTGTGTTTCCAGTTCAATGATCGTCGACCGAACCTGGAGACTTCTCGTTTAATTTATAGAGCAAACAAAATGGAGACAAGTTGGGAGAATTCTGCATGGTTCGCACAAACGTGTGGCCGGGAACTTTCTAGCCATTGATTATCTCATAATATTTGACCTATGAATCGCTGTTGCATAAAAGTTCGAAAATACTATATGAAACGCAATTAATCACGCCGCCGCAAGCGATAACGTTAGAGGGCGTTTCACAACTTCGCGTTCTCGAGTTTTTGCGTAAAACAAAAATCCTCGGATCGCGAAATACGCACGAAAGTTCAAACGAGCGGCGATTTTTTTCATTAACATTTCAAACAAACGTGAGACCCACTCGAATTAACAATTGCCAGCAATGAAAGTGATTTTTGTTTCGTGGCAACGAAACAAGTCGTAAAAATGTACTGAACTTTCTTTCGAGGCTGACATTTGTAAAGACAATTGATTTGGCTCGCCATCGATAAGATGACAACATTTAACCAGGCGAATTCGGTCACGCTGAAGTTTGCAACGTTGAAGTTCAACGAAATGATCCAAAAAACCTTTCAATAATTGGAGTAATTCTCCAATTTCGCTCCCTGTCGGATTTACAATTTGCAATTTTTCAAGCTGCACCGATACTTCGTGAAATAAAAAGTTGGTCTATTACAAATGTCTTTTTCGTTCATTTCGTTGAACTCCAACGTTGCAAACTTCAGCGTCGTCGAATTCAATGATTTCGTTCTTGTCTAAAGTCATTTTTATTGATGAAACGAACTTGGACATTATTCACTGAGAAAAAAAAATTGTTAATTCGATAAAAATCGATGTTATTTTGCAAGAGTTTTCTTCATTTAACTGCAAGGTTTTCGGAGATAATGAATCTGCAGTTTGATCTACGACTATTTATTCATTCAATCGTATTTAACCTTGCGATAGTCATTGCACCTCGTAATGCCAGCACATTTCGTTGTTCCAATGACTTTTTTCTCAGTGTTCTAAGTATCGAATAACTAAATTATATCTGAGAAATCGTTCTTCATCAATAACCGACTCAAATTTCAATAGAATTTGCCTTCGGACGAAATTTTATGAGATTTTTTCGTCACCGTTCTTCCCTTTTTCTGTCAAAGACACAATGAAAGGCCAGCTATCATTGTGACATTTGGGAGCAGATACAAAGTAGCTTCATCGTCGTAGTTTCGACTCGAGCTCTCCTGAGTTACGTGCAACGTCACAGCAAACCAATCAGAATCGCGAATAAATGGAAACAATGAGGAGCGAGTTGACGTGCCACTTTGTAAAAGGGATGTCGGAATTTGGATAGCTCGTGTCCAGTACACGACGCGGAATATGGCTAAATTTTGTAAAAATAGTAACATTTTGCCATTCGTTCTAAAACTTTGTTTTCAATAGTTCATTGATCACGCCGAATTCACTAGAATTCCGTTTTGAGCTTTTTTCATTTCTCGCGCACGTTGGCAGAAGGAAATGAGTAAAAATTCTGTTGCGCTCGCAGTTTAAAAATACGAGGACGGACTGCCGAAAAATGGCTCCAAGATAAAATTTCGGGACAATCATTCTCGCAACATATTTTAATTGGAAACAGTAATTCGAATGAATATCGAAGAAAATAATTCTGATGCAATTTCGGTCGAATAGGAAATCGGTCGTAGTGACCTAAAGAAATTTCCCGAATGACAACAAAATTAGTGTCGGCTCAGCAAAAATCGTGGCGAACGAAATGAAATTCTTTGGCTCAACGATAAATTGGATTATTCAATCGGTTGGTTAGCCGGCCCAAATAAATACTGCTCACTCCAACGAAAATGTTGAATCAACAAAACGCTGAACGAGCCAAAAAAATTCACATGTCTGCCACGATTTGCTCGACCAAGCAACACTCTCGTTGAATAACGACGACACCACTTTTTCCGACTGCAGCCAATAAATGCTGGATAAAGAAATGAAAAAAACATTGACAAACCTGGGAGCATTGATGATCGGCCGTCCCATTGCCCGCTGCTGGCGCTTTTCGTTGTTTGGCAGGCGAAGATAGTCTTGATCGCCGAGGAGGAACAAATCCTTTGAAATAATCATGTCCACCGCCTTGTAGCAGCTGTCACCTTTTTCGCCTCCACTTTGATCGGCTTGATTCTCAAACCGGTCGCACTTTATCGAATGTATTGACGAATATATTAAATCGATTGGATTATAATAATTATTATCGTTTAACCCGTAGATCGGTACGCGTGCGAATTCGCGAGGACGAATATAGCGTTTAAACGATTAAAACGAGAAGCTCATGAAGGAACCCACGACACGCTGGACTCGTTAAACTGCCGAAGCATAACAGAGAACAATAGTTAATCCTGTCGATCGATATTTATCTCAGGAAGAGCCTCGAAACGAGAGCGTTTAAATCATAATCGGAGACTCGAGGTCGCCGTTTCACTTCGTATTTCCAACAACTTCAACGTACCCCCCCCTTGCGAGAATAATTATTTTTAAAAAATCTAAACAAAACAAGATAAATCACATCAACTTTTTCGATCACTACTTTCCGCACTCAGTGGTATATCCGAATATTTTTTTTCGTCTGTCTAGCCTGTTCCTGATGATCCTGCGAATATATTCGCAAATGCGTAAGAATGAGGCGGTATATAGCTGAGTTTTGGCAATGCCAGATGACCTTCGACGTCGCCTCCGCTGATTGGACAGATCTTCTGTAGCCTTGGCGAAGCGGCGCTTCTTGCGTCTCCTTAAATCAATGAGCAGGATCATCGTTAGTAATTGGATATACGCAATATATCCCTGAATAAAAGACGAAACAAGTAACGGAATTCACGAATCATCGGAGCCAAGTGGCAGCCCGCAATAATTTTGATTATATTATTCAACCGAAGTTCTTATCCTTTTCGCTCCTTTTTCCAATTTAGTTTTTTATCTTCCGATCAAATTGCCTAAATACACGCTTGGAGGGCCGTGGCTCGTTAAAATTGAACGAAGAAAGAGATTGTTCACGGATTTCTAATTTTTCATGCAATTCTCACTTTTTTAGGCGACGCATTTGATAATTATGCCAAAAAATGTAATTGTTCAAGGTATGATAATAACAAAAAGCTGCTCTTTCGCTTACGACGATTATCTGGATTCTACTTATCAAAAATAAAGGAAAAAGGTTTAGTCCGAACGAACGCGGTCTTTGGACAAAGGATTTTGAATTTTGCGCTCAAGTCATTGGGCTTCGTCGACGAAAAATGTGCGTCGGTTTCGCTGAAAATTGCGGTTCGTACTCGAGAAATGCGACGTTCTTCGAATTATGATGTTTCAAGAAATCGTTCGCTTAATAAGCGCGTCCGTCGGCATATTTAATCTTACCGAAAGAGCATTCCATTTTCACAAAAACATTGAAGATGCTTATTTTCAAGTATTATTGAAAAAATTGTCAAAATTTTTCTCAAAATGTGTTTACACAATGCATTGTTGATAAAAAAATTAAGTTGTCGTCTACACAAAAACAAATCCGAAAAAAACTCTTTCTTCGCTCGTGGGAGCATTACGAGAATTACCGTTTCGTTGGTGTTTCAATATAATCAATTCAATTTCGAAGTTTTCCTAATTCGAGATCAATACTGCGAAATTATTTGCGATCCTGCGTCGTTGGAAACCAAGAGAACGACGTTTGCGGTTAATTCCAGACGTCAATCGAAAATCGATGTTGTAACATAGCTGTCGACCGGTTTCGAACCTTGTGAACTTCTGTAGTCGACGGTAATGCGTCGTGATCAACGATTTTATGCAGCAAATGCTAGCTTTTGCAAAATTCAATAAATTTTTAATCCGGATGCACCACAAATGAAGTTTTCCCTGCAGCATGCATTTTTATACTTTCTCTAAACCGCTGCGTGGATTCATTTTTGGAGCTGTCAGTTTGGAAGCTAACTTTCAAAACTTTGGAAAAAATACTTTCAGAATTTTTTTCACGAGACGATAAAAAATTCACTTTCTTCAATCTTGTAAAAACAATACATTTAATGATAACAACAAAATTATATAATTTACGCAACAAAATGCTTTGCGATGAAACTCTAACAAAATTTCATCATTCAGACCCTTCTTCGGTCGAAGAACCAATGAAATTCCGAAAAACAGTGTAAAAAAAATATCTTCCAACAAGCAAATAAAAATAATGGTTTTCAAACAAACTTTATCCCATTATTTCCAAGGAATATTGTTAAAAATGGAAAATTCGCGAGTTTTTTAAATTCTCGATTACTGTTTGGCTTTTTTATTCGCTCATTCGTTCATTCAAATTTTGATCCTTTATTCATTGTATTTTTCAACAATCGATCATCAATCAAAATTTGAATTCTGAATGAACAAATTGAAGGATTATTTTTGCACTTTGAAATTTCAAAGCATTGCATTGAAATCTCAATTTACAAATCGAAATATTTAATATTTGTGCATGATTCTAGTTCAAGCGATAGCCACTGTATTATGAATCAAAAGGCTCTCTGGTTTTTTATCACGACGCTGAAGTTTCCAACGTTGGAGTCCAACGAAATGAACGAAAAAAACGTTTGTAATTAACCAATTTTTTATTTCGCGAATCGTTGATGCAGCTTGAAAAACTACGAATCGCAAATGACGCTGATGTTTCCAACGTTGGAGTCCAACGAAATGGTCTAAAAAACTCTCAAATAATTTCAGTAAATCTCCAATTTTGTTCCCTGCCGAATTTCCAATTCGTCATATTTCAAGCCACATCAATAATTCGTGAAATAAAAAAATAATGAATTATAAATCTTTTTTTCGTTCATTTCGTTGAACTCCAACGTTGCAAACTTCAGCGTCGTAATCGCAAATTTGGCAGGGAACAAAATAGGAGAATTACTGCAATTATTGGAGAGTTTTTTTCGATAATTTCGTTGGACTCCAACGTTGAAAACTTCAGCGTCATTTTTTATCTCAAATAAACCAATTCCCCAGAATCGCGGAGACCATGGAGAAACGTATGGGTTCCTGTAGAGTAGTGTAATACCGAATCTACCCGAGATATCAGAGTTAGAAAATTCTGTCACAGAGTTGAAATACCAAAATAAATAAACCCTCCAAATGTCAAAAGTCTGTTTTTTTTATTCGCCGCAAAAAAATCGTAAAAAATCCAGCTGCACCTCCTCAAGTCATAATTGTAGGTTCTTTTTTTGGATGAGAATTGTTAACTCCCCAGCATTTCGCCTATTTGAGTCTGCCGTGCAACTTTCAAGCTCGAAAGAAAAATTCGTAAACCACGTTTTCATTCACCGTCAAAACTGGCCGACGTTCCAATCTTTGTTTTGCGTAAAAATGAATCAAACTGCGAAAAGAGCTCTCTGAGTAAAAAAAAACTTTTCAAAAATTCGCACCGAGAAAAAAACACTTTCGTGCATCGATCAAAATCCCGTTTAGTCGTTCGACAGGATATAGCAATTTCGGCCACATTTTTCTCCGAATGCCAGATGATGTAGTTCACTCAACAAAGGAACAGTGGAATCCTTCATATTCTCCCCGACCCGAACGAGATTTTATTCGACGAATCGTATTTTTTCTCACTCAGTTTATCGAGTTTTTTCTCCTTGAAACCGGAAATAAGCCCCGTGAAAAATTGGGAGTAGCGGTGTTCGATGTGTTACGAAAGTTTGAAACGTAATATTTGAAGTTTCAACCTCGCCACGCTGCCGGAGTACGAGTATCACTAAAGGGAAAGAGAGAAAAAAAAAAAAAGAATGAAATGGAGAGAAAAACTTATCGGCTGTCTATCATCGAGTGGTCACGTTTGAATAGTGTGTGAGCTCATGATCTTTGTACTTGGAATTCTTTCGTAAGTGAGTGAAAAAAAAATATTTTTTTAGTAAAAATGATGAGGCAACAAAAAGAAAAGAAAAGAAAAAAAAAGAGAGAGAGAGAGACTCGGGGCTGTGTGAAAAGAAAAAAAGTTGAACGGATCGTTCGACTCCGAGGAATCGTGGCCGTATTCAAAACGAAAGAGAAAAGTTTTGGAAACGTTAGAGGAGCGATAGAAATTTTGGGAGAAACTATACATTCGTAGCGGGGGCCACACCGATAAGAGCACTGATAAGGATAGTGTGCTGGAGTGGATTATTCCGAAACGTTTATTTTGAAGCTTGAAAGAGCTGATTCCATTAGAAAAAACGAGGCTACGAAAAAAACGGTATTCATGATTTCTCTCGAGAGCTGTCAAATTTCGTAATGAGCGACAGTTTTAATAAAATGAGGAAAATTATAAAGGATTCGATTGAAAAGAATATCACTGATTTTTGGACTTTTATCTCGAAATAGCGAACGAGTATGAAGTTCGATTTAAAAAATGGGAAATTGGCAGTAGCGCGGTCGTTTGTCACATTAATTTATCGGTTCGTGAGAAAGGAGCGACTTATTTAGGCACTCGAAGCTTGAGAGCGCAAACAAATTTGGGGTTGAATGAAAAAAAATGGCGAATTCCAGTGATGCAAAGGCGAACGCAGTCGTCGTCTCTTTCCTTTTTGTCGCCGAAATGGAGGATCATCGCCGGGCGAAGGGCGTTCCTCCGGTAGAATTTCGAGAGGGAGAAGTAGGAAGCGGATGAAGAAGGAGACCGCGACAGACAGGAGAAATGAGAAGTAAGAAATGAGAAAAAGAAGAGAGGAAGAGGAGCAAAAGGGAGGAACGGCCGGAGAAACGTGAGCTGCGAGCGAGAGAGGGCAGAGTGAAAAGTCGGGCCGCGGTGAGGACCGAGAGCGAGAGACGGAAAGAAAGGTATCGAAAGCACGCAGGAAAAGGAGGAAGAAAATAATGAGAAAGAGAGAGAATTGCAACGAAGGTGAAGAGGAAGAGACAGGGAGATAAGTAATTTTTAGCGCCGCGCGTGCTCTCCGTCCTTCCATCTTTCTTTCTCTCGCACAGGTTCAACAATCTATGTCAAACAGGAGCAAGAAAAGTGTCGTCGAAATAAAGATACCGCGAGCGCCGTGTGTGCGAGAGAAAGTTGCCTCGTTTGCCTCGCGAATTTCTCAATCCCCCCAAACACGCCCTTTAACCCCTCCGCCTCCTGAAACTGAAAGAAAAATTCTTATAACTCTGCCACTGGATACGAAGCAAAACACTTTTACGCCGATTGAAATTTTATTCGTAGTTCTGTGCCGTATTTTTTTCGAGGCACGAATACGACACTCGCGCGAACTCTTCGGCAACCCGATCGAACGAAAGTTTCCACAGCTCGCCCTCGCCTCGACAGTTTCGTTTTCACTGATATCGAATCCGCTCGATTTTTCAAAGAGCCCGAATTACACGCGACTAACTTTTCATTGTTCCAGAGCCTCGAATTCTGGTGATGTCACTTTCCGAAATTCGAATCGAAACCGATGTCGCGAGGATGAATATTTGTCTAATTTTAGGTTAGAAATCCACCGACGCTACGGAAACAATCGACCATTTCCGAAATTCATAAAGTGAAAAATAACGGCAAGATATTTTCGTTGCGCTTCAACGAAACGATACTTAAATAACACTGAAAAAAAGACAGACTCTAACAGGCAGATTTAGAAAAACGCGTAATGTGTAATGATCGCATCGAGTACCTATGTGTCAACTCCATATATTCGTTTGTGCCACTTTACGCCCCGCCCCCCTGCCCCACCCTCTCCCGCGGCGCTCTTTCTCTTTCTCTCGCAACAACAGCGCTAGTATTCCCGCTCATACGGTCCCGGCTTCGAGCTTCGAGCGCTCAATCGACTCACATCGCCCGAGCTGCTGTGTGACCGTCAAGTGTTTGTTACAGCGCAACGGGTATTAGTAACAACGAGTTGTCGCAAAGTCCGAAAAGCAAGCACCGAGCTAACCTCCAAATTACAACGAAAAAACACGATTGAAAAATCTGTAACATCAGACCGATTCTCTAATGTCACGAAACTCGCCAGAGTCTTATTAGTTCGTATGACTTTCGAAGAACAACTTCAGAACCTGAAATATTTCCCGGTATTATAATAATAATAAAAAACAAATGATGAGTCTGATGAGACGCGATCCGGGACGTTCGACGTGAAGAATTCTTCACGGGCTCGTCAAAAAATCATATTGCACCGTTTCAAACCGCAGAAATAAGTAAAAAATCATTTTTCACATTCTTCGTCCTACTTTTTTGAACTTCATATCCACTCGATGACATGCTAAAGCAGTTTCTGATAATCGCGGAACGAAAGTTCTGTTGAATAAAATTACGAAAAGTACATAAGCCGGGTGCGAATCACGGAAACTTTAAACTGTGTGAAAATTCGGTCTCCGGGTAACATTCCAGCGAAATATTGAACTTGATGAAAGCAGCGCCCTCTGCGCCATTATTCTTTTGTTATGTTTGGCCGCTCGAGCGTTGCATATACATCGATTATTTCGTCGGACGACGAGAGAGCTGCATCATCGCTGTCGTTCAATTCATCACACGAAAGGAAGCTCCGCACATATGTATTTAAAAATGTATATATGCACGTACGTGTATATATACGAGTCAAGATAATCGTTTACTGACCCGGCTTTTCTGCTTCCGAAGATCCGATCTTGTTTCAACGGAAAGACAGCGTTACAATGGCAATACTGACGTTTCTTATAAAAACGGGGTAGAGCGTCGATTGTTGACAGAGGAAGAACGTTTCGATGAGCGCTATCTCCTCAGCTCGAACCATAGATGACCTTCGATACTCATTTTTTCTCTCGTATTAATATCTTTTCGATCGTTTTTCCCTGCCCAAAGCTCCGAGCTCGAATCCTCCTCGATTTTTCGGCTGCCTCGTTTCTTTTCAGTTCCGAAATTTAGTCACATGCGCAATGGACGATGATTTTTCGGAAATTTTCACCGGAACGAAAAAAAAAACAGATCACTTGTCACGAAAGATCAATACGACGAGGGTGCATTATAATCTCCAATTTTGTACGCAACACTTGCTTTCTTTTTTACCAGCAATATATTATTATGTGTATACATATGATTGTGTCTATATATATTTATTAACGTTAAAACCTTTATAATATTAATAATTTATTTATTTATCTACGCGAGAATTATTAGTTTAAACTATTTTGGACGTGTCACGAACAGTGATTTATCATTTTTATTAAAGCTCTTGCTCCTTCGATCACAATGATGAACCCTTCTCTCTCCTAATAATCGCGATACTTTTATTAATATTACGAATTATTTTATTTTATCGCAATGTATATTCGTTACGTTATCGGCGTGTTTATTGTGCGCACCGCAGTTAAACTTCCATCATGACAAACGTCCATGCTGCAAACATATTAGTGAAAATTAATTTACGTTTTTTCTGTATTATTATCCGTAATAATCGCCGGCAATGGGGGCATCCGGACGATTGTTTAACTTTCTACAACGTTCGTCGTGTTGACACGGTGCACGTGCTCGACCAAAATGATTCCGTGAAAATCCAATGTGCAACACAAAATGAAAAAACAAAACAAATCCCCCCCCCGGTAGTCCCGCACAAGCTCGGCGCGTATAACTCGCTATACGACAACGACGCGACACTCCCGACGTTTCGATGCAGACTGAAGAGCGAACACTCGTGCGCCGAGTCCCCGACTCCCCGAGAAGTGCTCGCGCGCTCGATCCACACCGCCGCTCACGTACCGCTACACCCATGCCAGAGCAACTCGCGCGCCACTGCGCGCCCCGCCGTTCTCGCTAAAGCCTGCTGCCTCTTTCTCCTGCACACTTTTGCCCCGGGCTTTAAGCGCTCCGCTATTCCTCCCTTTCACGTATCGCTCATCAGCACCGGTACAACCCTTTTCCTCCTTTCTTTCCTCTCCTTTTTCCCTTTCCATTTAAATTACAATCGCGAACACACAAGTGGCCCACATCAATGACGCGATTTTCTATCGATAAATTCCCGCGTTTTTTTCCGACTCTAAATATCATTGAACAATAATCGATCGTGCGAAAACATTCTTTGTGTTTTAGGGATATACAAATATCGTTCGAGTCGTTCTACATTTTTCACGTTCGAATTAATCGAGGCGATAATTAATGTTCCGTACGAAAGTTGCGAAAGAACGAGAGACTTTTTTGAACTCGAGCGAAAATGGGACTTTGGCTCCGCGAAGGCGTCGTTCACTTGAAAAATCCTTTTCCCCGAATACTCCAAATTTAGGTGGAAGTCCAGTCCGAGTTTACTTTTGAGCGACGTTCACTTGGCTGTCTCTGCAAGGTCTCAGCCGATAAATTGTACCTGATCGGAATCTCCGTACTTCGTGATGCAATAAAAATCTGAAAAAATTCAGCAACATTTGGAAAGTTATGAACTACAATTATCAACAATAATATTGCCCTAAAGTTATTAATAAATTGTTTAAATAAATAATTTTTTAACAACTTTACAGTAAACCCTTGTTTTTTTTACGAATCGAATGTGCGCATTTTTCTGAATGCTCATGAATTTTTTCAAAATTTTCGTAGATTTTTGAAATTTTCTTTTTTAAATTTTTTAAGTGGCTCTATTTGCACATTTTTGATCCAGTAACCTCGAGACTTTTCAAAACTGATGGTAAATATGTCTTCTAAAAAATATCCAAAATTCAAATTTGTTAAGAATTTTTTCAAAATTTTTTCAAGAAATATCAAAAATCCACGAAAATTCTGAAAAAATTCATGAGCATTCGGAAAAATACGCGCACATTTGATTCGTAAAAAGAACAATAGCTCACCGCAAAATTATTGAATAATTAATTGTTCAAACAATTTGTTATTAACTTTTGAGCAATATTATTATTCATAATTGTCGTTCGTACCTTTCCAAATGTTGTTGAATTTTTTCAAATTTTTATTCCATCACGAAGTACGGAAGTTCCAATCGGATATAATTTTTGGTCGAGCTATCCATCCTACGAATTTTGAAATTTAGAGCGAAACTATTTTTATTTTGCCAAAGAACGTTGAAAAAAACGTGCCTCATCGTAGTTTTTGGATAAATGGCCGCCCCGTCTAGTCAATTTTGAAAAATCGAAAATCCTATGACATGCGCTATAGCCTATTGAATCTGAAACCAATTTTTTATCTCCGGCCATCCGTTCCAGAGATTTTATCAACAGCCATATATTTTTTTTTGAACCCTCGTCTTCTTCCCCATTTTTCTGTGAGAAAATTCAGTAAAATAAATACAAAAAAAATGTTTCTGTATTTCAAGAGTGTATTTTTCAGGCCTAACACTTTTTATACCCATATTGATAATTCATACCGTCCAAAAAAATTCGTGAAAACAGTATTTTTTCCGCGCGTCCAATAAGTGTATAGAGTTCCTAAAGAATATTGTCAAAATGTCAGAAAAACCGGTAAAATTGGAGTTGAATGTCGCTTAGAATCTTTCCGGAAGTAAACGAAAAGAAAAAATCTGCTGCGCACTGTTTTGAAGTCGATCCGCAATGAATGTTCCCGATCGCGTTGGAACGCGATCCACCGGATTTGTGGCAGTCCGGAAAAAGTCTGTTCCGGGGCTTGGGCAGGGGTTGAACAAAATCGGGATTAGTTGGGTGCCGAAATTTAGTTCTCACCGCATTGACCTACATCGGGGCCGACGATGCGCGAACAACAAACGGGGAGGGGATTATTTAAAAACCGGAAGCACGGTGAAACGATCGCGTTGCACAAATGGCCCGCTGACACATATATAGATATTTACGAAGATATGAAATTATGAGGAAACCCGAAAAGACGTATAGGAAACCGCAAAATGACTCGGGTGTATCATTTTCGATCGATTCTTTCTACGACTCTGTCGATCCCAGCGTCCTCAGGATGTACGAGGGCCGTGGGAGTCGAAATTACGAGCCGAATGTTGCACCGATCTTTCGTCAATGTGTACCAACGCTTATTATACCTGTGTATTGACGCATCGAGAGAGATGTGTGTATTAAAGTGGATGAAATATAGCGTCGTACGGTACACGATCGTAATATACCCTTTTCGGTTGGCTCGTTCGATGCGCCGGAGTACCGTAATTTTCGTGAAAGTTTTATTTCATCCCTCTCTTCCGAGCGTCACTCGTTATTAACCGGAGTGTATGAAATAAATGGTAGAGTGCAGAGTGCAACGAATTCAAACGCTTGAGTTTCTCACAGCGCGGCACAAAGGACCGTGCTCTCGTCGCGCTCCCAATAACAAAAAATCCTTTGTTTTTTCTTCTCCGGCTTCTTCGCTGAGCCTTTATTTTTTGTACTTTCGCGTTGTTCCGTATACAATAACCGGGAAGAAGGGAAATCGCGTCGTTATACATCCTCTCGTACCGCGATCGCTGTTACGCACTCCTCTTCGTAAATATTATATTTAAAAGACCAATGTTTCTTTCCTTCCTTTTCCCCAAGCTGCTTTTTCTTCCTTTTCTCCATTAACCCCGTTTAAGTTGTCCCATTGTAACGGACTGGCTGCTCTACCTCCGTACAGGCGCCATCAAAACTTCCAAATCACTCTTCCAAGGGTATCTAAAATCAGGATATTTTTTTTAGTAGTTCTAGTAGTGGTTTATTTCCAAGTACACTCTTACGGGATTTTACATGGAAAAAAATTATTTATTCAATGAAAATTGATTCTATTGGAAGAGTTTTCTTCATTCAATCGTTTTTAAGCTTGCGATGATTAAATATTTCATTGGCACTCCGTAATGCCACATTTCGTTGTTCCAATGACTTTTTTCTCTCGGCCTAGTTCCTCCCTTATTTACAAAATCCACGCTCACTTATTTATCTTTCTTTTCCTTTCCGCATCTTTTCTCCAATCATTCTTTTCACTTACACTTTTCCTCGTCATCCATTCGTACCTTCTCACATACTCGCGCCCAACTCTCAACTCATTTTTCCTTTCAGCGTTCTATTTATTTTCTCTTCCACTCCTTCTCTCCTGCTGTTTTCTCCAGCCATTTTTCTAGCCCTTCCACCTCGGCCTTCCTCGTGTCCGCTTATATTTTGGCTGCACTCACGATTGTGCGGCGAAGTTTCCTCTTTCGCACTTTTTACATTTGCTTTCCGCCTGTGCCCTTTGGATTTTTCTCTTCCTATATTTCCATTCATCATCTGCGTTCTCCATTTTGACGGGTTTCCAGTTAGGATTCCTCTCAACTGTTTTTTTGAGCATTTTTTGGGCATCAATCTTCTCCGATCCTCATCAAGAGAGGCGGTAGCGGCTCGACGCCAAGTATTAAAAGAAAAAAGGAGAGTGCAAAAGAAAAGCCAGCGCGAGCCCTGCCGCACTCTTATGTATACGCGAATATGTCGATTTATGACGTCATAAAGTTTTTCGAACCGTTCTCACGGACAAACCATTGCAGTTAAAAATCTGAAAATTGGTGATGATTTTTTGTCGATTTTTCTCTTTCGATTGATCCCTGTTGCGAGTAAATCCGTTAATTCAATCCCGAGATATGATGATTTTGGCGATTTCATTTTTACTAGGAATTTCGCTCCGACGACTTTTCCACAAATCATTGAATTTTTATCATTTTCTCAGGTTTCGGCAGGCTTTCTCAATTCCTTCGAAATCGTTTTTTCATCATTCCGAATCGAAAGACATTTTTAATGAGACAACGTCGCAGGAGGTCAACCGATCGATCTCGTTCAGCCCGAAAGCGTTCATAAATTGAAAGATTTTTGCAGTGAGAGCCTCCGATCTGAAATTCCGAAATATTTTTCCCACCGATCCGTGCCACGTGCGACAACGTCAGTCAAAATCCTGCATCACGGGCCGGGAAAAAGTGGGGGAAGGATTATCGAAGGAGTCGAATTGGCAGATGAAAAATGACATGGAATTTTGGAATATTTTGCTTCGTTTCCGATCAGCAAGGGACCTCGTGTTGCGCCCTGCATTGTCGCAGTTGACACAAGAGAGGTCACGTGCGCCTCTATCTCGTCTCGATGAGGCGTCTCCTCTATCCATATGCAGCATTGGTCCGGGCTCGTTTAAACTGTAAAGAATATTCAACGTTATTCACACCGTGTCAGATGAGGCATTCATACTCTCTGCGAGAATGTCGTTTCTCATTGTACGCGGACATGCTAAACTCGAAGGTGAGGATTCGAGTAAATTTTTCATCCTATCGGACGGATTTTATCAACGGGATTCCGAATCGAGATTCGCGTCTCATTGGACCGGAGTGGATTCGATTGTTATTGACTTCGCGGATCAATACGAATTCGTCGTGTCGATTCATCCCGTTTTTTTTCCACGGGAAAAAAGATTTTCATCAGAAATTCGACGAAATACATCGATTTTTAAGGTAGTTCGTGCACGAAACGATTTTATTAAGAAAGTCTTGAAATTTACGCAGAGTTTCAATGGACAGTCGACTGATACGCATATCACATTTTAAAGGGTTCGTCTTATTGGTTACTGAGATAAACGCGTTTGAATATGGAGAAAAATACACAGGGTTTTAGGGACTGTGGGGAAAAAATCGTTTATCTTTCCGTGTTACGAATGAACGCTTCTTACGAAGTTTAGGAAAAATGATATGAAGATATACTACCTTAAAGATTGAACGAAATTGGTAATGAGCACTCGTAACCTCGCATTTGCTTATTTCGGCATTTTGTTATTTTCTAGGCTCGGCCCATTCCTGTCATAGCTTTTTATTTACTTTTTTTTTTTATCCATTTCCCGTTGTGTTTTCCCTGTGCGCTCTGCAATGCGATTTTTTACATAAAAAACTTAAGTTGAAAAAAATGTGTTTTCTATTTTGAATGAATTTGTATTTTTTACATGAATTTTTTTGATTTTTAATTTATTTTTTAACTGATTAATAAATTAATTAATTATTTAAATTAATTACATTCATTCAATCGACTGAATCGTGAAAATTTCTTAGACAGGAATCAGCAAAGTCAGTGGAACCAAATAATCGAATTTTTTTTGCTCTCGCACTTTTTTTGCTGCACGAACATGGACTAGGTTAGATGCGCCAGAGTTTCGTTGAGGCGACCTGTAACTTGTCCCAGCCTCGGCAAAGCATTTTGTCTCATCTCAATTATATTTTCTTGCCCGTATCGAGCAGAATATTTTGTTCGAGAAAAGCGAACCTTGTTTGAGGAAATGAAATTTTTTTTGCCCGGTCTGCGATTTCAATGGAATTGACACCCAATTTCGATAATAAAGAACGCGCCTTTTTCATTTTATCAATTTCTGTCGAACTCGTTGACATAATGCGACTAAATATTTCGCTGGTTTTCTTACAGAATGCGCCAAATGTGATGAAGGAATTCATACCCTTCGATGTCCTATTTCGATAAAAAAAACTCTTTCGACCTCAACGTAAAAACCCTGCTTAAATAATAAGCAGGTCGACTGTTATCGACGCAGTTCATATCAATAAGATATTATGCAATCCATTGAAAAGACAATCATTCGTAGAGAAAATTTTCGAATATAACTTCGAAATCATAAATCGTCAATGGGGAGAGGCCAAAATTAGCACCCATTCGAAAGCACGATAAAAAGTTTCGAGGAAATTCGGTGCACGCAATTTTGATGTACCTTCTTCGAATTTTTTCGTGTCCCTCGTTCTCTCTCTCTCTCTCTCCTTCTGGACATCGCACACGACAAGAGTCAATATAAATTGTTACGAAGCTGGCGTAATGTACGTACAATTAAATAATTGTACCCCTTGAACTACTTCTGTGCGTTGCATCGCCGAGAGCACAAAGAGATAGTACATGCTCCAATTGGGACGCGAATGTTAGAATGGCTTGAAGTGCACCTAACCTATATAGTGCGTGGTCGCGTTGGCGTGCTTCCCTCGCATTTTGTTCCGTCACATATACTCAATGTCGAATTCACATGCACTTTCGTACTGGCAAATGTCCCTTTGAGGAAAAAAACACCTCAACGGAACAAACTGTACAAAGCTTGCACCTTTGACGATCAAATGCATTTTTGTCGTGCTTTCACGGACTGAAATGAAACGTTGTTTTTCTTTTTTTTTTACGTTTCTGTTGCTCGCCGTGCATCGAGAGGGAAGATCATGCGTTACTTGTGATTCAAAAAAGCAACTGAAATTTTTTGCTCTTTTCATGATGAAAGAAACGATTAAAATTTATTCTCGCAATTATTAAAATTATGTGTAACTTATTTATTGAGATTGATCAATTTTTAATATAATGATAGAGGTTAAAATACTTTCGTAGTAAAATCGTCAAGCAAAGGTAATGACAGCCATTTTCTATTTATATGCGCGTATGCATATCTATATTTTAAACCAGCTGGCTCATGGTGTTGTCAAACCTTCCACCGTTTATATCGTTATTGCACGCTAACCTCAAATGAGTGTTTTTCTTTTTCCATTCCCAAGTGATTTTCACCGGTAACAAGGCTTTCTCAAGACATCATTCATGTCTGAAAACATTCTGTTCTCTTATTCTCGTTTTTGGCTCTTTAAAGTTGGGAGGATTCTATTCATTAAATCCAAATCGTCGCACAGGGAGTGGTCTGCCATAAGAGCCTGTGTATAACCCTTAAAAAATGTGATTTTCGTTAATTGTTTTCTTGACAACTAGACGGCAGATCCTATAATAATTCCGGGAATAGATGTACGGTGTGTATTTCTAGCATATTTCCAAATTTCAACTCTTGAAGTTGGAATTTTCGATTTCCATTAGATTCGCGTGATCTTTCTTAAATTGCTTCGAAACTTTTGGATTCCACGGTAATGTGGACGCTTGACACGTCGATTTTTTATCAAATATTTCATCAAAACAAACCTTTTTATCCTCTCAAATCGAATTGAACAGGAAATTTATGATTTGCCTTATTCAGGACTTCCTTTAAACAGGAGAAACAGTTTTTGTCGTCAAATCGTTGTCCCGAGAACAAATTAAACAAGTCAAACGACTCGAAGCGAAATTTTGCTTAGTTTTTTATATTCGAATAATTTTTTGAGGCGAAGGTCTCTCCACACAATGTGTGTTTTTCAAAAGTTACCACGAGTTTGAACAAGCACAAAGCGACGTTTTTTTTACGAAGTTTGAATATTTTTAAGCTTTTGTAAGATACGAAAATCGAAATTTTTTGGTTATTCAGTGAGTCAAATCCGAGTTTTCGGATGTCCATACGAGGGTTAACTTTTGAAGGTGACTGTGGGGAGACTGCAACGTTGAGTGGTTTTCGAAAACCGGAAGCAGGCGTGAAATGATTTAAGTACAGGTATTTGACTGATTGCATGATAAAATTATTAGTCAAAAGTATAAATTTACGAAATTTACATAATTTAACGCTCTATTTATTCGTTCACGTGATTTTTTCCATCAAGTTATTATTAATAAAAAAAAATACACTTTTGTTCCACTGATTTTCGAGTCATTAACCTTCGCGTTTAATTGTTAATCATTGATAAGAAACCGACTGGAAATTGACAAGAAAAAAAGGCTAATGATTTCAAGCCTCGCCACCGATTCGTTATCGCGAATTGGAAAAGCGACGATTAAATTTACGATTTATTTATTCACTCACCTGCGGATATATGTACACCACCTATGTATGCACACATCAATATTACATGTATACATAAATATAAGCAGAAGTTAAATCGTGACCGAGAAAACAAATGACGAGGAAGTTTGCTATCGATTCGACGCGGTATTTCGTGCCAAGAGCACCAGAGCACATTGCTCTAATGAGTTTCACTTCAAATGTATTTTCCGAACCCGAAGTTTATGGCAAATTATTTTTATATACCTGTTTGAACGTAGACTCGGTCGTTCAACGACCCTAGGAATACGCATTGGGTCACTGAGTACGCTCAATTTTTCGAACTCGTGATGCCCTGATTAAATTTATTTGAAAAAACATAAAACCACCGTAACGTATCAAGAGTATCTTGAAAAAATGCATCAATTTTTCATCTACGTTCTTAAAAACCACGAACATTTTTAAATTCATAATAATTTTCGAGTCAAAAAACTCTAATTTGTCAATTTTTACTGGACTTGTCACCAGAGTGTACAGAAGTTTCTTTTCACATCACGTTTTTTCGTATTTTCAAACACCATTGAAAATGAAAATTTTCGAAATTTGTCACTGTTTTAGTTTTTAGAGTTTTTAGATAGCACTATAATTTTTTTATGCCTTACAATCCAAGATTTCTTTTCTATGCCTGTGAAATTTCAAGACCCCTTGTCAACCGTTTGATTGAAATATTAACAGTCGAAAAGTACAGACGCTTATGGCCGCAACGACTTACCGGCCCCTTCAACCATCTTCAACTCAAAATTTAATATATTTCTAAATTGTATGTCAAAGATTAAAACCATTATTTATATTAATTGAATCACGCGGAATCTAATGGTACGTTAAAAAAGGGGGGTCAATGGCCATCTGAATTAGAAATATTGAGTTGAAGACGACAAATGGTTGCAGAATCTTGAAATTTTGTAGGCCCATACGTCACTTGTCATATATTATATTATATCGTCAATGGAAGTGACAGCTGTACTTTTTAAGGTCGAACATGGTGATCTTTGATCGTTAAAAAATTTAAGATAACGCTTTTTTTCTAATATTCTGCTATATATGAATGACCTATGTAATTTCTTTTAAAAAAATATGGAAAAAATGTCAACTGACTGATACGACGGCCACGTACATACTTAAAAATAAAACTCGAATATCCCACGAATCGAATCTATTAATTTGGTGGAAAATTCTAATTTTGTCATTCTCAATCAGTATTTTCTTCGTCACAAAACAAGCGGTTTTTCCTTCACCCCACAATTCGAAAAGATAAAATATAAAAAACGATTTGATAGTTCCTCAGCGATGTATTTGGGATAATAATAGAAGTTGGATCTTCCACGACTCTCTTTTCTCTCTATCTTTCTCTGATCGTGCAGCAAGTATAAGTACTGCGGTCACGATGACGCTCTGTGCTTGCTTATAAAGGTCGGTCTTTGAACCTCGAGTGAAAATGAGCGCATCTGTCGTCGTATAGCGTTGCCCGCGATAGGAAATGGTAATGAATCGTGAATACTCGCGCAGCTTCTCACTCCACACAGATGCGTTTACATGTGTAAATTTATATACGTCGATAAGCTCACACATGTGACTGCGAAGGCGCGTGTACTTGAGTGTAAGTTTGCAACTAAATATCCGTATGCAAATGCATAAATGCGTACAAGTCGGTTCATCTTTTCTACTGGAATCGCGATGGCACTGGACTCCTTCGGAGCAAATTTCTCTCGATAGTTTTTTTTTTTTTTTTCATTTTACGTTTTCAGCATGGAATAAATAAACCGGTGAAATTCAATTTCGACTCTTCTCTCTCTAGCAGGAAAATTGTACATATGCGAGAGAAATTTATACTGCCTAGGATCGCTGGGTTGAGCCTAAAGACCTCTTTCTCTCGATCTCTCTCGAACCACCACTTTGCAAACTGAATATATCCTCCGCCCCTCTGCATCTCTTTCTCTCTCTTTTTCTTGTCTTTCTGACTCTCTGTCGTCAGTGCACTTCTTAACTCGCGAAACAAACAATATATACGCTTGAAAACCATCGCTCACCAACACACCAACACCGAGCACCACTCTCAAACCGCTTAAATCATTCTCGTTCATTCAATTCGCAATGTATGCAAAAATATACGATGCTCCTCGTTTATTGCAGTTACGTACGAGACCTTCTTCCTCGACTAGACTACTTTTCCTGTTACTCTTTGTCTTTCATGTATTTTAGAAATTTTCTTGTCTTTTTCGTTACTTTGTAGCATACAAATTCACGTTTGCGACCACGAAAAAAGGACCACTTCATTCGCTCGATTGTGAAAAAAATTTTTTTACTCCACTCTATTAATGGAGCAGAGTAAATGATCTTCGCGATTTTTCTGTCACGGAACTGTGGACCTTCGAAAAAACTTGTCAATATTTTCTCCAATAGAATTTTTTTGTTTTGTAGAATAACATTCGAGTGTTTGCTACCATTGCAATTATTTATATTTGTTATCAATGTTGTTTTAAGCTTGTCAAATAATTTTCGTTCCTGTATAATTAGTGGAGAATTCCATGAGCAAAAGTTTGATTTTTCCGTTCACGCGATCTCGAAGTAATTGAATGGAATGGGTGTTTTTTTCGTTTAGAAAAAATCAGTATACGAGTGTTTTCACGCCTTTGGCATTACACGATTTGCATAATTTCCGAAAATTATACATCTTGCGTGGTAAAAATCGATAGGCTGTTAGGAAGACTCGATAGACTCGATAAATAAGTGGCTGATTTTACGGAGAATGGCTCATACATGGATGTATATACGATATACATAGTTATACTATAATTCGCATTTATAACATGGATGCGGTTGAATCGCGGCGTGCAGGCCACCAGGGGCAAGTTTATGGGCCAGTTGGAATGCCACGAAGCCTCCACCGGAAACGTAATTATCGTATTTTTCCCTCTCGCTTTGGGGTTTCTCTTGTCTCGATCTCATTAAACCTGTGATCGAAATAGTCCAGAGTTTTCATGAATTAAAAAAAAAAAAAAAAAAAAAAAAAAACTAAAAAATCTCCTGCCAAAAAAAGCTTTTCAACCAAGCGGACCTAATAATCGGTGCGTCTCCTTTGATACATTATTTCGTTGCAAAATAGGCGATTCGCATTTGGTAACGATGGCAGTTCGATTCTTCACATTCAACGGAAGAAAAGACCAAAACGAATACGGTTTTATGCGATCGTAATAATTTTCACTGGAAGTAGTTGACGATTCTACGGGCTTTGATGAATAATGGAAAAAAAAACTGGATCTGATCAGTTTGCAGTTACATCAAAAACCGATTACGATTAAGTACGAATAACTAACGTGCAACATGAAATGCACTGTTTTTTCTTTCGTAGGATCGAATATCGCGAGTTTTATAATCAATAGAAATGTGAGGAGGACCCCGAGGCCTAATTTCTTTCAATGGGTCAATGTTTCTTGTCCGTTCGATTCGAGAGTACGACCCTAATTTTCTAAGCTGGCAGGATTGTGATTGATAGTTAGCAGTGACCCCGGGTACGTTGGTCCTTAATTGAAGCCTTTAGAGTGGAATGCACCGTTGGTGCGTCATGTGGTGCCAGTTTTCAATGGGGTAGATAACTCGACCGTTTTCTTTAATCTTCGATATCATTTTCACTGCTTTATTTAATTTTTCTTTTGTTTTATCGTTACTTTATTTTTCATTGCTCGTTTCTCTATTTTCAACGGGGACGTTTTCTCGATCTTAGATCCAGGGGTTTGAGTCGCCTCAGGGGTAAAAGCTTATGGATAGTCTTGACGAGGACCGGATGCGCAACTTCTCGCTCGTCGCGTACGTGATTCCAAGTAGATGCAGTTAAGATCTTCTTGCAACGGAGAAACATCTTGAGGACGGTGCACGACGACGTGATTGGATTGTCGCGACTCGGTGACTCGACTCGACGCGCGGTTGCTCCCCAGTTGAACGTTACATCGGAAAACCGGTGTAACTGGTCCTTATAGCCTGGTAACCTCCCTAATCCACGGACTCTCCTGTGTACATTAATATACATACATGTATTTATTTATCGATTTATAAATTACAGGAATATATGTCCAAATACATATACAGATCGAAGCATCGGCTGTGCAAGCAAGTAGATACATCAGTCCGATAACAAGTGCATAGTCGAAGTGAATCAGTCGAGGCGAGATATCCTCATTTCACTAAATGTAAACACCGTTCTAAATTTTCCAACTACTCATTTCTACACTGTCTACAAATCTATCCTTATACGAGTCATCGTACCTGAGAATTCGTATTTTTCCAATTGAAATAAATTATTTTTATTCAATATTTAGTATTACTTCAATTCATTGCGGAATTACTGGACAGTATATACGGATAATGGCTTTAAATACAGGTTTGTTGCTGCTTGCAGTCGATGGAACGATCGCGGTAATTCCTTCCAAAAGGCAATTTACATGTTTGCATTAAAGTTTCTGTAGTTGAAATAGTTTTTATTAATTTTTTTTTTTCCTATATTGTTTTTTAAATCTTTTGACCACCGGAAATTTTTTTGATTATTCGCTGAACTTACGAATAAGGCGATTGAAAAATTCGGAAATAAAGTTCCCGCTTTGACACAATAATGGAAGACGAAATTTAGGGATACTTGGAGAAACCGGAAGGAATTTGAGAGACTCGAGTACGAATCGATTGAGCATCCGGTGATGTCACAATCACGAGAATGG
Organism: Venturia canescens; assembly: GCF_019457755.1. Taxonomy (NCBI): domain Eukaryota; kingdom Metazoa; phylum Arthropoda; class Insecta; order Hymenoptera; family Ichneumonidae; genus Venturia; species Venturia canescens. Next base: position 10,712,833 of record NC_057425.1, read on the forward strand.
AATGAGAGCTCAATGAATTTTTGTCAAGTGCCTTGAAGTGACGAAGGTTTCATAAATATTTGGCATCTTTTTGAATGACTTTTTTTTATCGAAATCGTCAATCTCGTTTTTGGTTTTTCGAATTTTCAAGAAAATATGAAAAACGATCGAAACAAGTCGTACAGCTCTTGAAGGACTGATCTTTGAAGAATTTAACAGCACTCCGGACTATTGAGTAGTTATAAATGAGCCACTGAATTAAGGAACATCGCTTCGATATTCATATCACACAGAAAATTAAGATTCAATCACAATCATTCAATTTTTTTCTCGGTGAATTTTCTATTTAACGCGGTGTCAACGACCGCGAAAATCCGTCAAGAAATCTTCGTCACCGGGACTCGTTTCTGTCGTATGTTTGTGGGGCCACCTGCAAGCTGAATAATAGACAGGAAATATTAGCCAGGATTATTGATCATTATTGTTTGATGACGTAGCTCGTAGCTCATTTCAATGCACAAATGAAGGTATACACTACCGCCCAAAAGTATTCGTGTATTCGGAATCTAATTTCATTGACATTGGAATAACTGAGAAAGCCCATTCATTATCTTTTATATTTCATTTGTGGTATTATCGAGCTAAGCTTGAGACACATATTTTCTGTTTCCTGTTGACAATGGGTCAACGCGACCCTTATCAAATTTGAGGACAATGTTTCTGGTTATTTTCGATAGTCTTTTTACTTGTTTTCCTGCTCAAAAAATTCAGTCGCAACTTCCACAATATGCGAAAGTACACAGTTATGGTATTAGCCTGATTGGAAGTGCCTTTCCCCTTTCGACTACGAAAGGATTCTCGAATAGTGCGATGACGTTATTAGAAAAATACTGCTCCGAGTAGATTTTGAAGTTTTTTTAAAAAAGTGATTTTCGTAGGTTACTTTTGGTTGAATATTTGTACGGTAATTCGTTGAAGTTCTGAAATACTTTTGAGCGGTAGTGTATGCCGCGAAGAAGCCCATCGTGCAAAAGTAAGAGATATGCGCGCGTGTTGTACCGCATGTGCATCCCGAGCGTACCTTGTGTGTATTTATTCATTTGATGTGTTTTTTGTATTCTTTTCTTCATCAATCCACCACTCTCGACGATTCTAAACCCGTATGGGTTTCTCGCATCAGGCGTTTGTTGGTGTCGATCGCGCTGCTTCAGTAATGGTATAGTTCACGGCTGTTCAACTTTCCTTAGAGCAAGTATAAACTATCGAGATTCACATACCACCACGTATGACTCACGTCAACGTAATGACAACAAGCCAAGTCTCGTTTCTCTCTCTCTCTCTCTCTCTCTCACTCTTTCCCTTGAGTTTTCCTTTTTCTTCTTTCTTCTTTGCTTCTCCTCTTCTTTTCACGAATACCCACCGCAATGTTACTCCCGGTACGATAATAGACGTCTCCAAGATTTATCGCGCTCATTTGAATTACGGTCTTGTACGAAATTGGATAACTTTCCTTTCGACGCGTCGGCATTTCCAAATTCCATGAGAATCATTTCCCTCCTTATTTTTATACGTATCCGCAAATGATTTATTCAATCAACAAGTAATTATTCTTGAAAATCGATTTATCATTGGAATATAGAGCATTCCTTTGACCTCGCAATTTGCGAGCTTGTAAAAATAGGAAAAAACTTTATACCATTCTCCAATTCAGGAAACCACTTCGATTTGTCAGGCTATTGAAATTTCGAAAGAAGTGATAAAAGTATTCTTCATATTTCACATGTAAACAAACATTTGGATTTTTTTTGAGTATTATAATTTCTGAAATTCGAAAAAATCGTCAAGTATTGTACAAATTCAACCGACACTTGCGAGTCTAAACTTTGTCTCGGTTTTTCGAATAAATACTGGAATTGATTCATTTCTCCGGAGGCAAAAAAAAATATTGAAAAAAGACAAAAAAAAACGAAATTCCTACTCTAACGAATGGGAGTTGCCAAAACGGTTAAAAAACAACAAAAGGAAAAGGTTTATTTTCAATGTTGATAAAGGAATTGTGATTAAGGATTATTGATGAACATCTTGAATTTGAACAATTACTGTTTAGTATATTTGTCGAGCCAGAGAGGCAAGAAACTTAATACGTAACGCGGTCAAAACATATCATCGATCCGAGTTCGTTTCCTCCAACAATCAATTAATGTATACGTACTGAAGTGAAAAAGTTTTACGTGTACACCATACGAGCAATTATCAATCGCTGTCGCTGTGCAGGCAATCAAACGTAGGACCGGATCGATACATTACACGATCCATTTCTGGATAGCCTTGAGATACTATTTCCGTGATGGCTCTGAAATAATAGTATAAAAAATCCATTGAAAAACAGAATTAAAATTTAATCCTGTTGAAAAAATTGTAAATTACTTCTCTCAATTATTATTTCAACGATTTCATCCTCTTTTTGCTTCAATTCAATTTACATCACTGAACATCCATGAATGATATTTTCATGAACAAAATCTAATTTTTTTTTAATCCCCCAATATATTTGAGATTCATAGCCGGAAGTGTGTTCATTGGAAATGTTTATACGAAAAAAATTGGAGTACGACAAATAATTTTGATTAATCCTCAATAAGAAAATTGCGGTTAAGGAATCATTGGAAAAAAAATTGTTTTTATAAAATAAATGTAAGCGAAGTAGTGCAGAAATATTCTATTCTCGAATAAGAATATCCAACGTCGAATTTCAAAGAGTGAATTACTGCAGTGACATTCCGATCGTTACATAATTTTCAATAACTTCAACATCTTCATTCCCAATAACAGAAAAAACAAACGATGAAACAAAACAATCCTTACTTGATCAATTGTCCTTCGGAAGAATCCCACTTGACAGTGCCCGGGTGTGATATTTTGTACTCTAGTAACATTTCCATTTCCTGTCGAAGCCTCTGTAAAGTAAAACCACTATTAATTCTCAAAAATTAGGAAAATTTGAATAATTAAAATAATATTCCGTTGAAATGATTTGTTGCGTCGACACTTTTATAAAAAAGGAAGAAAAATCGTACCTGTATTAGACCAGCGGTTTTGGTTTCACATCGAATGGAGATGGAGTTATTCAGTACGATTTGGCAATATTTTTCTCGAGTTTCTTGTAAAAGAACAAAGAGAATTAGAATATTTTTGTAAATCAGGCGATAGATTTGAGATAACTCGTGGTACCTATCGTGCATTTTGGTGCTGCAAACAGCAATGCAACCCAACTGACACTCGTCGTATCGTGAAGATAAATAGCTGTCGATCGTTGCTTCAAAAAGTACGTGAGATAGGGCGTCGGCATCAAAGGTGCTCTTGCGTTTATGCTGCCTGGATGAATTTTTACGGTGCCATCAGTAGCTGTTTTGATTTTTGGATGTCCTCTTCCGCCATTGAAGTTTCTACAAAAAGAATTCATTTTTTGCAAGAATTCGATGATTTTACTGCGGTTACCTTGTTAACAGATCAATTACAAATTAAATTTTTCCTCATTTACAGTCATCAAAAAACTTCATAACAACAAATTCGAAATTTCTCATTTCGTTTCTTCGTTACGCTGACTTTGGCGTTATTTCGTGTTTTTTTTTTCGGTTCTTGGTGTTTTTGTACGTATCTCAATCCAATCTCAATTCCAAATGACTATACTTACGTAATGGTTGCGATGTTTGGGTATAATCCAGCACAAACGATTGCTTTAATCATCGCCAAGTTTTTGGAATTACGATTGCTATAACTATCGGCCGGATTTTCGCTGTCTAAAAATTTCATCTCGTAGAGGTGACGTGCAAATTGACGTTTCATGTCAGATAAAAGCTTGAGAGTATTCCAAGACAAAAAATACTCGTAACAAAATCTTCGGGATTGTCCACTCGCGTAAGACGACTCGAATCTTTTCAGAGCCTGAGCCAAGGCGATGTGATCGCTGTGATGGCCCAAACCGAGCTCCAGTTTTTTTTTATTCGCTTCGTCCTCTTTGCCGAATGGACAATAAAAAGCATCTTTGAATGTGAGACTCGCTGCAATCGAAAACACCGGATCGACGCAAGAGAATAGCGATGCCCAAATTATCATTTTTCCTAAAACCAAACGAGAAACACTGAATTTTCTTCTTTTTTTCTCACAAATTCGTATCGTGATAAAAAAAAATAGTATTTTTTACCTGTTCTTGGATCAAGCGGTAATTTCGCTAAATGATAACCCAACGGCGTCAAATTCTCGTTGGCGTCAAGAGCGTTCAAAGTTCTGAGTAAATCAAGAGACAATTCAATCGCTCGTGGCTCAGGTGGATCCATAACTTGCGATAAAAATGCTTCGACCTTTCCCAACTGCAGTATTTTGGTTTGCAGAATTACTTGCTCCAGTGGCGTTCTCAACATCTCGGGCGATGGATACTGCTGGAACGTGCGTTCCCTCGCTTTTGAAAACAGATGGTAACATTCGCCGGGCTGAACTCTGCGAATTATTAACAAAAATAATCCAATAAATCGAATATTTTTCCAATTTATTCATCAACCAAGTAGATTTACGCATGTTGTGCTGATGATGTTTTTACCTGCCAGCTCGTCCTCGTCTCTGCTTCGCATTAGCCAATGATATCCACTCTGGCTCGAGAGTTTCGATATTTTTTGTGATGTCGAATCTCGTCAATTTCGTGCGACCGCAATCGATCACATAAACAACATCCTCGATCGTGATCGAGGTTTCAGCGATAGACGTGGCGATAATTATTTTACGTATTCCATCGGGCGGTGGCTTGAATATGAGTTTTTGTTCAACTGTTGGCATTCGCGAATGCAGAGGATATATCACGCATCTATCTGAAATCGAACGAAAGTGGCTCGTTGAAAATTGAAACCCAATCCATCGATTTTTGGATTTACGTTTTCCATAGTGGGAAATCTGATACTGATTATTTTCAAATTGTTTCAAGAAACATCATGTGAAATAAATTTCAATGCGTATTTGTACCTATGGATATATTTTACTTTTGTCGGTTATTCAATTATCGAATGATAAACGTTTGACTTACGCTGTGGAAAGTTTCCGCTTTCTAGTAGCAATTGGGTCAACTTCGTAATGTCCAACATCCCTGGAAGAAAAACTAGAATAGCTCCAGGATCTTTTTCCATACAAATAAACTCAAGTAAAGCTTGCACAAGCTCGAGTGAGAGGTTTTCGCTGTTCGGATTTCTGAGTTCATCGGTAACATATCTTGGATATTTTTTCTGTAACAAAGTTTGCGGAGCATTGTAATATTTGATCAATCACTGCGGATTATCCAGAAAAAAAAAACAGTACAAACCTCCATTTCTAACGCCCGAATTGCTGGTCGTATGAAACTGTCGAATTCATTAACTTGACCTTGAAGATTTTTCATTTTTTTCGACAGTTTTTGTTCCAGCATCGGAAATTTGAAACTGCAGGAAAAATTCAACATCAATTTGTGGACCACGAGTTTTTCTGGTTCTGGCAAAATCAAAGATCCTTACCGAGTCACTTCGAGAACGTCTTCAAGGAAATAATCCTTGACGGGATACGTGAATCCAGGAATATGAATGTTTGGACAAGTGTTGTAATATGACGAAAATCTGTCAGAATTGAGTGTCGCACTCATCAATAACACCTTGAGATCTGGTCGCTGTTTGAAATTTGAAATACATCATGTAAATAAATCGCAAGGAATTTTAGGCAGAAGTTGTTTTGCGTTCAACTTACGGTATTGAAACATGGAAAATTCATACTTATATAGTTTAAAAAATTGATTCAGAAATAAGAATACTGTGCTGACTCTTTGTACGTTGCAAATAAATATTTATCCCTCAATTTTTAAGAATGATCAACGATGAACGAAAATAACCATGATATCTGTACTCTACTACAAAAGATGTTATGTTTGTTCGTAAAAAGAGAACAGGAAATTCAAAGAAATTACTTCAATCATTCAATCATTGAGCAACTTCCTTGTAACATACCTTGGGAATGATTTGTTTTAGGAGCGTAATAATAAAATCACTCTCAGTATTTCTTTCGTGGATTTCATCCAAGATAACATGAGAAAAATCACGCAACGCAGGATCAGATTGCATATATTGGAGCAAAAGTCCCGTCGTACAAAAAAGTATGCTTCCACAATCTCGTGTGGGAATTCTATGAAAAACAAAGTACAAGAAACACATTGTTAAGAGAAAAACAAACTTGAAATTCGAAAAACCAGAGGAGGTATGGAACAATCAAAAAAATTATTGCTTTACATACTTTTCAAGCCGAATCTGATAACCAACAGATTTTCCAAGTGGCTCTGTTCTCTCTGCAGCAACTCTTTCTGCAACTGATACTGCAGATATTCTTCGAGGCTGAGTACATACGATTTTGGTAATGCTACCATTGCCTCTTTCTATGGCATCATCGAGAATAAATTGTGCAACTTGGGTTGTTTTTCCACAACCTGGCGTTTTCAAAAAAATGTAAGTTAACAATCAACGTTCAAATTGATAATTGATCCATGTATGTTTTCTTTTGTTATTTCAAATATTTCTTTTCGATGATATTTTAAGTGTGGCTTCTATGAGATAGTATTACACTTGATAACGTTGGATAAAAAAATATTCAAATTCCTTTTTCTTGAGAATTATCACCATAGAATTAAATCAAACGTTTTAGATGCATTTGGAACGGCAAAAATTTCAACAACGTTTCTGGAAGCTCTTGGTGCAGTTTGTGTATTGTGCAAAGCATGATAATCTTGTATATTTTAGCATAAAATTCATGTTAATTAGATGCAAATGTCATGAAGAATAAATAGTCAAAACTCACCAGTCTCTCCACTGATGACAACAACTTGATTTTCAGCAACCAAATCAAGAATGGCGTGTCTCATATTGAACGCAGGCAATTTATTTCTAAACTGCAACATATTTTCATAGCTTTTGGAATTCTTCCTCTCTCTGTGTTCATCCATAAGTTTCTCATCCATGCGTGGATTCCGATTGAGTTTCGATTCGACTAGAAGAGCTTTGGAAAGATTTTGTTGTATGTTGCCAGAAATAATTTCTATGAATTTCCTTTTGAATTGCGAGTCTCCGATATGAGTATATTTAGCTCCTATACTATCATCTGCATCAAAAGTTTCATTATTTTCTAATTGTGGTGCGCACTGCGGCTTGGTTTTCTCGAGCATTCGTTCCACGGTTTCGTGAATCTCAGGATCTAATTTCATGCCACAAAATTCTTCCTCTTTTTTTCGTAGATTTGCTGCTTTTTTTTTGTTTTGATCTCTATAATAAAGACCAATTGCTTTTCCTTTCAAATGAGGGGGATGACTTCCGCCCCTTCCTCTTCCTCTTGAGGGACCATCGAAACTACTTTGTTCTGCTGACACTTCATAATTTCTTCCTCCTCTATTGTGATGTCCGCGCTGAGAACTGCCTCCTGTAAATTTGATTTCAAAATCATTATTAAACTACTATCCAATTAAAAATGGTTTTAAAATAATTAAAAAAATATTTAATACAAAGTTCAAAGTTGAACAATTTTCATATCTCTACATTCTCACTTCAACATATGATGCTGAAGTTTCCAACGTTGGAGTCCAACGAAATGATCTAAAAATTTGTTCAATAATTCCAGCAATTCTCCAATTTATTTCCTGCCGAATTTATATTTCGTAGTTTTTCAATCTACACAATTATGATTCGTGAAATAAAAAACTGATGGATGTATCATTTTGTTTTCATTCATTTCGTTGGACTCCACCGTTGGAAACTTCAGCGTCGTCTTCAACATCCTGTTTCTTGTTTTATTACTGATAATCTTTCTTCATATTATTTCAATGGAGAACTTTTTAGAAAAAAGTATATAGGTTAGAGAAAACAAATGAAAAAGTTTTAAAATTATTCAGACATTTCTGAAAAACAAAAGAATGAGTTTCAAATTCAGTTATTTTTTATAGTAAAACGAAAATAAGTTTTTTAAATTAAAAGAAAAACCGTCAAAAAACACCCCAATATAGACAACTATGAACAATTATTCGGTATACTTGAATTGGCAAAAAAAACTTTTTTTTGGGTAACAAAATGTTGAGATATTTCGTGAACAAACATAATTCATAATCAGAATAATTGGGACCTTATGTATTTGTTGACACTGAAAATTTCGGAAATTGAATGGAATAGGATTTCTTGGAGTTTACCATAATATTAAAGAATTGCAAATACACGAAAAAATTAATCGATTGTGAATGTTGAGGTTATGCATTCCCATAATGGTTCTTGACTTACCATGGCGACCTCGTCTTGCACTGAAAGTATATCCATACTCTCCGTAATCAGTCATAATACTGTTCTGTTCTAAGAAATTAATTCACTAATTATTTAAATTTCGTATATAACTAATTTCATTGTACATTTATTGAGAAAAAATCAGTACTGTCAAAATTGATCAAAACAATCGAGATCGAGGCTCGTCGTGTGCTTTGCTTAGTAAAGTTTTACGGCTATAGTCAAACGACCAACTCCTGGGCAAATAAATAATAAATCCATGCTTTCTATAAAGCTAAATAATGAATTCTTGAATCGATGCTTCGTCAATTTCGTTTTCATAAAAATATATTTATTCAAAACCACAAATAATTTTACGGCCACTTTGTTAATATTTATCACACTATTTAGTTGCATTGTAGATTAGCATTTGCGCCCGGAAGTGGAGGGTTCGGTGAGGTTTCGCCGTTTCGCTGAGAGCGCGTCTACGTCTTTTTCCTGTTCGTTTGTCGAGTGTACAAGAACAATACCAAAATGGTAAGATCGGTTATCGTGTTTTATATCGATAATCACTGTGCGAAATCTATCAAATTGTAATTTTACCGTTATCTTTATCAATTGTGCACAGTTTTATTATCATATTTCCGTAATTGCATCGTAATTAGTGTGATTGACTCGTGACACGGAAAATTTTGAGGTTGTGTTTGCCTCAAATTTTCCAAGCAATGTTTCGACGTTTTTTTGTGCATTATTTGCAAGGTTTATCAGTGCTATTAAAGACCAAACTGAGAAGAATAGATATTGGAAATATCGTTTTAATCAGTGAATAGTGAAATAACGTTCTTAACAAAAATCAGTCTTCGAGGTTATGCGATGCGAACGACACAAACAAACGTCGATATTGAGTTCTCTTTTAAACAATAGTCATTTTCTCAATAAAATTCGTTTTTTGTTATCCCCAAAGCCTATTTTCATTTACATTTACATCATTCTAAAAAGTATTTTGAATTTGTCAGGCCAAGCGTACCAAAAAGGTTGGAATCACTGGAAAGTATGGGACCCGTTATGGTGCTTCCCTTCGTAAAATGGTCAAAAAGATGGAAATCACCCAACACAGCAAGTACACTTGCACGTTTTGTGGAAAGGTAAATATTCATTATTCACGATTTCATTCAAATGTAAATATTTGGGCATATTTATTGAATACATGAGCAATTATCTGATCTTAGACATAACTTGATACGATTTTCATAGAATATTAGAAGAGACTCAAATTTCATTTGAAATTAAGCGGACAAAAGTAGCTGATCACACATCAAAAAGATTGTTGATGATTCCCAATATTTTTCAACACAATTAAGTATTGAAAAATGGAATACTAATGGCCTACATTTTTTCAGGATGCCATGAAGCGAAGCGTAGTTGGAATTTGGTCCTGCAAACGATGCAAAAGAACCGTTGCAGGTGGCGCTTGGGTATACTCCACGACAGCAGCCGCTTCAGTCAGATCTGCAGTCCGTCGATTGCGCGAAGTTAAGGAACAGTAAATCTACAAAATAAACTTGTTTTTCAAGTATCTACTTTGTGTCAAATTTCTTCAAAACAAAAGCCTTCAATTTCTATTATCATCAGTTTTCAAGTTTTTCTATGAAACTAATTTCTTTAAACACAATTTTTCCTTTTCCGTTAGATCTGAGAATTTTTTCCAATTTTATTACCTCATACTTCAATGACAAAATATTCCAGAACAGATCAACCACTGTTAACAGATTTGAGAATATTCTGGAAAGTCCAGGTCAAATTTCCTCAGTTTCGTACAGAACGTTTATTCATTTTTTTCTTTACTCCTTTCTATTTAATTTAATGCAATTGCATTTTGTTCTAAGAATTTCCTTCAAATTGAAGTTCACCACATATCCCAGAAAGTTCCCAAAATGAATTGTTCCATTATCGTTGAAAGTTTCTTTGAAAACTATTGCATTCAATGATTTTAGATAATTTGATTTTCCTTTTCAATGAAATTTGAAGATAAGGAATGATTGGAGTGGATAAAATAAGAAATCTCGTACAAATTAGTAACAAATACCTGTATTGATGGATATATCATAGTTCTACAAGCAAGATAGAACAATTCTCAATATGGATATATTGGAATTGTGCCACAAAATATTTGGAATGGAAGAAGATATTTCGTTTTAATTGGAACGTATGATGTTGCATTTTTTCTCACATATTGTTTTAACATGATAATTCAATCAAAAACAATGAGGACACAATACTGTCAAAGTCTTAATAATGTGACATGAAAAATCCTGTGGCATAGAAACATTTGTATTGACCAACAATTAAGAATCGTGGAAGAACTATATAAAACGATTATCTGCAAAAAATAACTTTGTTTTTGAAAGTACGATAGTTTACTGAATTTTTTTTCATTCATTATTCAGCAAACTTCCCTTGCGAACCGTCACAATACTTAAATTTTTTATGATATAATCTCTGAGATTACTGTACAATTCTCGCAGCACGAGACAAACACGTTTCTTTTTCATTTTATTTTACTTTTTATCTTTGTTAACTTAATCTCTTTTTTGCTTAATCTACATCGTAATTCAACCGAAAGTCATATTCAATCACAAAGCTGGAAAATTGAACCTCATCTGTACACTTAATCCTACTTCGATAAATTATTTCTAATATTTTACCGCTATTAGAGATTAAGGTGAAATGACACACCGACCGAGCCATGATGTTTATGTGACAATTGCTCAGATTGCTTGAGTCACAGATCCTAAGCTTCTGCTGAACAGATTTTTTGAGAACAAGGTAAGAATGAATTTTCCCTTCTGGCTAAAGAACAGCACGAAGCGTATCTTTTTATTTCCTGCAATGCTGAATCTTCTCGAAAGAAACTTGGACCGACCGAACAGCTGCTTCATGTGTCATTTCGTCTTAAAGGAGAATTAACATACACCGCACAACACTCAGAGGCACATCTGGGTTGTTAAAGTTAGCCAGAAAATTTCTTCATTACTATTTTCATAATTGTTCTCTTCACCCCTTGATCACTCCGACGGTTGAATTGTATGCGTAAGCAGGTGAATTAAAAAATCACTTATTATTTTAAGACGCAAAGTCGACGTTTGCATCTTTGGAATGCAACAAATATTATTTTTTCTTCCCTACAATTCTTTTTTCAAATTAATCTGAAATGAAAGAACCGATTTGCGAAAAAATGTGACTATTTTCGAAGTGTAGTTTTGATACAAAGTGAAAATTTTACTGAGTTCCAAAGGTGGAAAATTTTTTGTCTCTAATCACAAAAAAATACGGCTGAGCCATAAGGTGTGCAAAACCATATAAAAATATAAGTTAAAATATTAAATTTCGCCGAAACTTTCAAGAATTTCGCAATATTTATTTTTCAAATGTCATGAAGCATCTCATAGAAAAAATAAATTTGAACTTTAGAAAAAATGACATTGTCAATTTCCCTTTGACAATACTTCAAAAAACTATGAACGACAAAATTCGAAATCAGCGAAATCTCTCTCGCACTCACGCAAATGATAGATCACCTTAAGTTCAAAAGCTTGAAATTATATATCGTCACTAACCACTCTATTAACGAATATAAAATAGAGCAACTCTGAGAAAGAAACTTTATCCCCAAACGCGACAAGCGAATTCACATTTAATCAAAATTGTTTGATACTCGAAAACAAATCGAAGAAGCAAAGTTCTCAATTCATTCGACTTTTATTTTGTTTCCCTAGCTATGAACGATGTGTCTTACATTCATAAATCAATTCGAGAGCTGTACAAAAATAAATACTGCAATTCTAAACGAAATAGAGACGATTATACAATTGTACCATCACCATAATTACGAATTTCATTCATTTCTTTAAATGCATTATTATCAGAGCTAATATAAAATAGATAAAATGTTATTTTGTTGACGGAATAGAAAATCGATAAACAGTTACATGAATTGGGTTGCAAGTGACATCCACAAAATTACATTCTCACATTTCGGATGCCATAAAGTCCTGTTCCAAATGAAACGTGCACAAGATTAATTTTGAAAATAAAAACGCAACAAACAAATACAGTTCGAACGAAGTGAGGAAGAACGCAAGATTTTTCGTACAACATCAGTGAATCGAGATACATAAGAACAGTCTTCTTTAAAAACGAGGTATAAATCCGTATTCGTTTAAAATGACAATTTTTATATTTTTTTTTTCCTAACCAGTCAACTGGCGTAAACACAACAAGTTTCAAGAAGATGGCTCAGTCATTCGGTCAATAAAGATTCCGCTACGCATTTTTCTCTGCTACAATTCAATTTGTAGAAAAAACGAGTTTTACATTGTCCTTGTTTGAATAAACACCGAAATGTTACTTCCCTTTTTACCCACAATATCGAATATAAATGAAAATTGCTTGTCAGCAATTTCTCCACGCATAGCTCTACCGACTGATAAACTACTCCAGATTTTTGTTTTGAGATTGGCAGGAGGATAATAATTTTAACAAGTTGTCTTGTTTCTTTATTGAAATCTCAACTGAAGAACTACAAATGCAAATTCAGCGTTGAAATTTCGTACGAATTTGAGGAGAAAGGATATTTGTTTAACGTGTTTTTATCAACACGTTATTGGCGAATTGCCACATTTGGCGCGAAAATCGCTTGAATGTTTTCAGCAGTCGACTGGTTAACGGGATGAAGCGAGGAACTATTTAGAGTAAAACAGTATAAAAACAATCAGTGCTCGTTTCCCATATCAGCTAACAGATTGTACAATGTAAGTCATGTATATATATATAGATATCCTATTTAAGTAAAACCCATCTCAGTTCGCATTCGAAAATGATAAAAGCCTCGATTTCGCAAAACCCGAAGAAGGAAGATGCGCACGAGACTCAACAATGACGAGCGAGTTGAAATATCGTGAAGAAAGAAGCACCGACGCGCGCAGAGGAAAGATGAAAAAAGAACAATAAAATTGTCATCGTCATTGCACGCATTCCCCAAACGATAATGTACATATGTTGTCAATCAATTATCGCTCAATGTCAACAATTATTTATTCATAACAGTAGATTTGTTTTTGTTTTCTTGATATGCTTCATCTACTATTCAGCAGCGAATATGCTAACTTAATTATTAGTTTGTTCTCAATCATTTCAATTTTTGTATTAAACTGCAATCGATAAAACATTTGCTCACTCATTCGCACGCACAATTGTTTCTCCCGTTATCTTTCAAGTGCAATTAACAAGGCGAGATATCGTTTGTTGCTTTTACAGGGCGTATTTCGTCGACGTTTATACCAGCAATTAATGAGACGAAGGTGAAAACGTTTAACGAACGACCGTTTCAGACCAGAATGAAAAAAGTTGTTTTTCCTCGCAAGTCAGAAGCTGAAACACTTTCATCCGAGATGTTATGCATAAAATCATTTATCTTACAAATATTAATTCGCCTCAATAAACTCACTCTGTATCTATGCGTGTCTATATATGTTTAAAAAAAATAGCAGTTTATGCTCGATTCTAGAAAAGCCTGATGCTGCTGCTAAAGAAAGAGGAAAATGGATTTGGATACACCACGATTTCACTCATTCTCAAAAATCCTCGGTCATTCATAATCGAAGTTCATTTGATTGCCCTTCCGATCTTCCGTCGTTTTCTTCCTTCTTTTTCAGTCCCACATCGTTGATTCCATATTCTCCATGATTTTCAAACTTTTTCTTCTTCTCACAAAGATTCAGAGAAAACTTTCGTTAAGTATGTCCTCTCTTACTCTCTCTCTCTCTCTCTCTCTCTCTCTCTCTCTCTCTCTCTCAAGAGTCCAAGTTCTTATCAGTATTTGATAAATATATCAACAAGTATCGCGAGCTATTATAATCGCTGTGTTGTGCCCGCTATTAGCTAGCTTGCCACTTAAATTTGCTCTGCATTATCCACTTTTGGCCAACATTATGAGGATCGCACTCTGCTAATATCGGCTGCGCTGAATCACCGGGTCGAGGTACCGATAAACAGTGACCCGTATTCATGTGTCTTATCATCTTCATCTGCAATTACATAAACATTCGTTAAAATCTTAATTATCAAGAGTTTTTTACGCATTGTCGTCCAAAAATTTGATCACGATCTGTTTAAATAATATGAAGCAAAAGTTTGCTCGTCGAACTCGACACATGCATTAGAATTAGGTTATTGAAAAAATTCGTATGAGAATAGCAATTTTAGTGATCCAACATTAAAAAACCAATTAAAAAATCATTCACTAATTACTTAAGTCATTCGATATTTGTCTTTTTTATTTTTTCATTAAAGAATCGAAATGGCTTGTTCTACTTGATTTATGCGTGGTTTTTAATATTTCTTGAGTCTCTGGATGTTTATTCACCTGTGAAACACTTGGAGCGTGTGATATTTGCTTAAAATTTGAAATACAGTGGAACATTCTTTTATCACAGTAAATATTTGGTCAGCAATTTAATTTATGGCTTGGTGAAGCTCCTTTTGTACATTTCATCATTAAAACTCATTCGCTCCTTTTGAATATTCGAAAGAAAAATAAAAAAATAAAACTGTAAAATCATACTCACGTCTTTGCTGTAGCTCCACGCTTGATTTCCTCCCATGCCGTGGCAACGCACTATTTTAACGGGACCTTGTGGCCTCGTTGCGTCCAAACACATATCATCTGACATTATTTGATCTCGCTTCGTATACGCAAAGACCTGTTAAAAGAAAGATTAGTTACTGCCAATTCTACTCGGATAGTTGAATCCTTGGTTTTCGAACAGTCATTTATTTATTCAATTTATATTGACTCGGGCAAAAATGTTTCGCAATCTTTTTGATAATTGTATCGAACATTTTTGTCGATTTTTATTTTTCGATTGTTCATTTTAAAAACACAAAGAGCAGAAATAAAAATTTCGTAGAAACATATTCGCTCAGACTTTCGAGGAGAAACTTTGTGAAAGAAGTAAAGAATATTTTTGACTAGACTTCCGTTTGAAATCTCAAAGATGCGAATTCGAGTGCCATGATTAAAGAGTCTACCTACCCTAATTAGAGCTTTCAAAAAATACTACACGTTCTTTATGACTATAGCTATGGCGCGTATCATACGAATTTCGAATGTGGAGTGGAACTATTTTTTTTTTTTGCAAAAAACATTGAAAAAAAACGTGCTTTTTGCAGTTCTTCGAAAAATGGACGCCATTTTGTCATTTTTGAAACAATAAAAAATCGTAGGATACGCGCTATAGTAATTTTTATTGAATCTAAAACCATTTTTTTCTCAGATTACCCACTCCAGAGATTTTATCAACAGCTTTTTTTTGGGCCTGTCTTCTCCCCCATTTTTCTGTATGAAAACTGAGTAGAATAAATATAAAAAAAAAATTTTGTGTATCTTAAGAGTATACTTTCTAGGCCTAACACCTTTTATAGTCATATTTATAATTTATACCGATCGAAAAAATTCGTGAAAAAAGTATTTTTTTTTGCCCGTCTAATTAGGCTGGACCCCTTAAATTAGGAACAATAATTTTACCTGATTGCCACCTAAACCGTGACAAAAACTGAGACCGACGTTCTCGCCGGTTCTTCTTCCCATAGTGTCCAAACAATTGTGCGTCTTGATGTTTTTGACGTCACCGAGATAGTGGTAATCAAGGGGCATAGGGGATTCGGGATAAATATTTTCCAGATACCATCTGAAGCTTTTGCATTTGAGCTTTTCCCGAAGTTTCACACGTTCGGAAACGTTTCCAACAGGAACACTTTGTGCGCCTGAAAGATCATTAAAATTGTACTGTTTTTCAACAACTCTCAACTAAAATTTGTAACGTTTCCAATTCTACTGCTGGGTGCGAGTGTGCGCTCTGAGTATATACGGAGTGAAATCATTGGTGGTACATGTGTGTGCTAAACGCGCGTGAAAATAATGGATATAAATATGATAAATATGGTGACAAAGTGTATTTTCTGCTTCAAGCTCTCGTCTTACGAAACCTAAAAATAATACACAATATTTACAGACTCGCAGAATAATCGCAACAGCCTTTCTAACGGTTGGAAAGAAAAATCGTTTTTCCTTTTCCGTTGACCAGCAGAGTTGGACGACATTTATTTCGCTACATTTCGGTACTCAATTCATTCTCATTCATTAAGACTTCAAACAGCCATTATCAGAACAGTTTTCATAGTAAACGTCCATCTCTGCTTCAACAGTGATCGCATGCATTATTTCCTCAAATGTTCAGATCCGAAAGTGAATCATCGAACGATCCTCCATGGAATTAGGGATCGACACGACATTTGGAAATTTGTGAGATTGTCGCAATTTCGATAACGGGTATCTGATAAAATTAGGCCGCCAAACAATAACCAACAGCTCATACTTTCATGCTCAATTATGTACACACTCATTTCCACATGAAGAATATACCCCACTGACAAAAAACCTTCATATGCGACGAGTGACCATCGAAATTAACAGTGAAAAGTGAAGTGATAAAAAAAACAAATAATTGAAAGGGTTATTCTTGTTCCGTGTGGGATTTCCAAACTGACTCACTAATGGATTCAATCATTCGATGCATTAATCCGAATGAAAAACTTCTTGCTTTCTAATGATTCATTTTTTTTTTTTAAATAATTTTTACGGCTTCCGAATCCTTCTATCCGTGATATTTTTATTTCACAATAATTTAAGTCACATTTGAACGAAAATTTTCCATGTTTCATTTGACTGAAAAATTAAAATTCGTTCCCAGTTTTTAATTTTTCATTTTTCCGAGTAAACTTCGTCTCTCACAAAAACCAAATACGTTACTGCATGTTATTCCAAATTCTCAATGATCTTTGAATTCTTAAAAACGAACTTAATGATTCATTAAATTTTTCTACGAATCTCAGAATTAGTAGTTGTGCTAAGAAAATAAAATGAGTTTTCTTCCTATATTTTGAGACGTCCTACCTACAATTGGTTCGTGTGGATTCAAGCTCCAGGTGGTTGGTGTTTTACTATATGTACAAATGCATTGTAGTTTACAAGAGGATCATGCTCGGTCATGCAATCGATGGCAGCATTTGACAGTTCGATGCTCGTTCGTAAATATACGACTGAATATTTATATTTTCCACGTTTGTTCATTAATCTGTCTTTTTGTCTTTCTCTCTTGTTAGTGCTACCTGGATTAATGTTGTAATAGAAGTACTTCCACTGGTCCAACCAGACCTCAGCGAGCCTCGCATTGTTGTGGTTGACTATCTTGCTCGTACCACCGGGGAAAGTGTACGGCGTTGACTTACGGAAAACATGCCCGACGTGAGAGCAAGTTGCTATTTCCAAAGTCCCACCACACATCCATATCTAACCAACTCATTTCTGTTAGTATGTTAGCAATATTAAGAATGTTTTGTTGTTGTTATTATAGCAAAAATGAGACGAACCAAAACGAACAATGAATTGCTAAAAAATAAGAAAAATGTTGATCGACGTTTTAGTCTCTGTAAGGACGAATGAAAAGGCATCGAGTGACATTTTTTAAGTTTCCTCGACGATCAGCTCTGCTCCGAAGCCCAAACATTGCCTGGGGCGCCACCTACATTACTCGCCAAACTAGCATTATCGCAAAGTTAACAAAACATGAATATGCACATTCGCAATGTAATAAAGCACATGAATGTCTGATGTTAGTCGAGTTGGATGGATGAGTGGTTAAGACGTTTCGCTTTACTGATTTTATCACACTTCTGTATGCAAAATGTTTAATTAATATTTTTATTGTAAATAAAATGGATTAATCCTGAAACAGGAAAATATTAACGTTGACATCGTATACGAACGAAACAAACTTTCAATAATGTAAAATGAACCTTTGCATATCAGATACCCGTTTCTGTTTTGGACAATTTGACACACCGATTTTTCTCATTTTTATTTGTTTATCTCTTTTACTCGCCAAAAATCATGCGCACGAGCTTTCTATCGCGAACGATAATCACGTAACACGAGATAGCGTTACGTACATAACGAAAACAGTTTCGTGCTGTACTTTTTCTAACCGAGATAAAATGCGCCTGTATCAAGTTTCGAGCGTTCGTGTCAGTTTTTATCAAAAGACTTGGCAAAGTTTCAGTATTCAACACGTCCATTCAGTACACGCTCGAAAAATCCTTTGTTAATTTATTTTTCGGTATAAATCCTGTGGAATTTCTATCGATCGACCAAAAGTTCGGAGGAGACGAACCTTAAATCAACAACGCGAATCGATATTTCATCTGTGAAGGTTAAAATTTCATTCAGGAAAAGTTCGTCGAAAAATTCTTTTAGAAGTTATCAATTAAGGCCGTTCGACGCGTTCATTATCAACCTGGGAAGCCCGTTGTTGCGTCATCACTACTTAGCAATTCCGAGCAACGCTAAATAGGAATCGGCTATCTTTAAAATGTTAAAAATATTTATATTTCATGATAGAAACTTCAAGAAGTGATTACAGAGTTTGATTTTTTGTATATTTTGAAAAAATTCGCAATTTTTTATAATAATTAACTCAATCGTTGAACAATTCGTTCTGTCACTCGAAAACTTTTTAACTGTAACATCGAATCTTTGAAAAAAGCTCATAATAAGCGTTGATATTGATTTCGTGAAATTGAACTAAAAACTCTTACCAATGTGATAAATTCGAAAAATTGAAAAAGAATCAACACATTTATTGTGAAGAAGAAAGAGAACAAACTGAACAGTTCCTAAGTTACATTTCTTCAGTTCCATCATTTCTTTGTCTCGAAATAGCAGTCAACGATAACTCGATCTCGATTACATCGAGGATAATCGACGAGTCCACAGAGAACATTCTTACCGCCGTTTACAAAAAGGACTGAACTGTGAAAATTTCAAATTTATGGGGGAGTTAATCTCCTGAAGTTGAAAGAACCAACCAATGTTTGAGCTAACCTGGGTTCATGGCATAGTAAAAGTGTTTCCACTCATCCATCCAGACCTCGGCTACCCTGGCCGCGTTGTGAAGTACAATCTTGCTGACACCACCAGGAAAAGTGTACGGGCTCTTGTCACGGAAAACATGACCAACGTGTGAGCACGGACTGATTTCTAAAATTCCACCGCACTGCCAAACCTACGAAACAACTCTCAAAATTTACGAATTCTATTACGTCCAAAATCCACGATTTTTTTCACACTCTTTTCTCCACGTATTCTGCAAATTTTCAACAAATATATTCCTGCAAATTTAACTACATGGATGACGCTCAAGTTTCCACGGTTCGAGTCCAACGAAATGATATAAAAAAAATTCTCTAACAATTCCAGTAAATCTGCAATTTTGTTCGCTGTCGAATTTGCAGCTCGTAGTTTTTCCACCTACATCAATGATTCGTGAAATAAAAAATTGGTGAATTACAAAACTTTTTTCGATCATTTCGTTGGACTCGAACGTTGCAAACTTAAATAACTTTATTTTTTAATCAGACACGAATTAAGCGGATTCGCGCATGACGTCAACTTTTCTCCATATTTTCACTTTTTTCCGAAAATTTGTCAATTACCATTGAAATTAACATCGGAAATGTGAAAATACGATAGAGCCGCCATAAAACTCAAACTTTTTCATGAAAATTTCTATCAATCTGATCATTTTGGACGATAAAACGTTCAAAGATTTTTTACGTCTGATTGTGTTGCTGAAAAAATTTGTGTGGTCTCTCAACGACTCGAGTAACGAATACTGATAACGTTATAAACAGAGTCGAACTTACCCTGAAGCTCATTTCGAGATTCTCGCCACCCCAGATATCCATACCTTCGTCGTACGCTCCCAATTCATAAAAATATTCTTTGTCGATGGAGAATAACCCACCGGCCATCGTGGGTGTCCGAAGTGGCGCTGTGCGATCGCCGTTTCTTCTGTCCATTTCTCTCTGCGCTACTCTATACCTGAAAATTATGCACAATAACACTTTATTTTTGTTTCAACTTCATTGAATAAACTCTCAAGCTAGGGGGAGTAATTGAACCAAGAAAAAATAACAAAACTGTACAAACATTGAAAATCACTAAATTTCAACGTTCAAATTACACAGGCCGCGATGGTTTTCCCCTTAAAAAACCAATTAGCAATTCTGGTAGATATTAGGTACTAAGCTATACGAAAAAAAAAATTCCATCACGTTAATTTTTTGAGAAAATTACTTATTAAATTTAAAATTTAAATAAATTTCAATAAATTTAATAAATTTAAATGAATAAATTTAAAATATCGTACCACAAATTAATTGTGGTACGATATTTTGGTGATATTTGTGTGGTAATGAAATGGCTCCTCGCAAATGTGTTAATTCTCCTGATAACTTTTGTTACATATTAAAAAAATGTTATAAATCAAAAAATGGGTGGTGCCGCATGAAATTCAACTTGTGTTCAACGTAAATGGTAACGGGGGAAAAACATTCTTTTATTTTGAGTAAAAATTTAATTTTGAGTCCATTAATTTTCGCTTTCAGTGAAAATTGTTGAAAAATTCTAAAATACGGATGTCATCAATAAAAATAAATCTCGATGTGCTGGAAAAAAAAAACGAAACTCTTTTCATTCGACATACTCTAGATATTCAAAGGAATAATATAATTATTGAGAGGGGGAAGAAAGTTGAACTCCGCCAGCCTGTGTTATTGGATAATCGGACGAACTCATAAAATCGTTAAGAGTTTTTTTTGTTGATGAAAAATACGATTAACGGCATGACGAGGAACATTTTTATTCGTGGAAAATGCGATTATCGGTGAACGAGTAAAATATGGAGTAATACTGCCAGTGGGAAGAGCGCCTGAAAATCAGTTTATGTTTCATATTCCTCGTTTTCATTACTTTCCATACAGGGTACAAAAATTATTGGAAAATTGAGCGAATTTACGGAAATAGCAATCGAAAGGTTCACGTTATAACCACATATTGGTTCGAGGATAATTGAACGAAAACAACGATTAATGTAGAATTGGAAAATGAATTTTACGATTAAAATCCTCCCGGTCATGTGAGCCTGCGACGACCCCGATTTTGTAAACGCCGATCGATGGAATTTCACAATACATCAAAGATGCTTTGTAGCTCCGATCCGGAGCCCATCCCGCCACTGTTTACATAAAAATCGGGCTTCCTGCGAAATCCGAATATTTAATTTACCATCTAAAATTGAGCTTCCAGTTGAATCCGCCCCAAGTCATATCGCTGGCGGTGATGTACTCGAACGTATCGTCACTTATGACGTCAATTATGGGACAAACGACGGTCCGCCTGTCCTCGGCTATTCTTGCGAGGAGCGGCTCGAGCCATCCTTCTGTACACTCACAATGAGCATCGAGGAATGTGATTACTTGTCCTTTTACATGCTTTGCTCCTAATAAGCGGGCTCGTATTAAGCCCGAACGTTTTTGCGTGCGGAATACGTAAGTTGGAACTGGCAGAGTCTTTACGTAATTTTCCAGGTCTTCTTTCAGATGATCTGTAAAATAATGTACGTTGGTACAATCACGGTAAGTCAATTATGAACGATATTCAGTCCTCATTCGGTCAACATCTTTTTCTAACGACTCAACCGATTTGAGTATAACGGATTTATTACGCTGATGTTTGCAACGTGGGGTCGAACGAAATGAAGGAAAAAATATTTGTGATTTTCTCATTTTTTTATATCACGAATCATTTGTGCAGGTGAAAAAATTACCAATTGAGAATTAGGGAGTGGAAAAAATAGGAGAATTAAAAGTGTTTCTTTTTGATAACTTCGTTGAACTCTGACGTTACAGACTTCAGGGTCGTTAACATTCTTCATCAGCATCACTGTTTGTGATGTGATATAACAAATCAAATATAATAAATCTTGCATCAAATGATGACGTTTTGGAAAACTATAGAACGATTTCATTGCACAAAAGTACTTATTTAAGTACTTTTGTGTAACGTACCATCTTTGCATGATATTGAATCATTTCCTTGCCATCAAAAAGTATTTCATGATTTTTATAAGAATTTTTCTCGTTTTTAGCAAAAAAAAATTTAACGAAAAAAAGTACTTAAATAAGTATTCAAGTACTTATTTACAAATGAAATAAGTGGATTATTATAGAAATTATTTAAAAACCCTCTGTTACTGTTCTAATTTCCATTTCGTTAAATTTTTTTTGCTAAAAACGAGAAAAATTCTTATAAAAATCATGAAATACTTTTTTATAGCAAGGAAATGATTCAATATCACGCAAAGATGGTACGTTATTTCGTCGCTATTCCTTGATAAGATCGAGATTTTTTGTTTGTTCCAGATGAATCATTATGTGAGACACGTTTCCAGCCGTTGACTCTCGCAGAAAAGTGTCACCGAAAGCATGCTGTGCAAAAGTTTTTTTTCACCGTTCAGAGCGTACCGTTTTTTCTTTTATTCCACCAATAACATAATGAAGATCGAGCTAAATTTCTGATCCTTTAAATTGTCAGTCATCAACGCACATTTTTGCTATACCAACAATATTATAAATGGAGAAATAAAATGAGCTTTTAACGAATCTAAAAGCGACTGAATGAGGTAGCAAATTCGAAGAATCGAATAGTATTTTAATGAAGTGAATTTCCATACGATAAGCTGCGTCTTAAGGAGATATTTTTACCTTGTTCGCTGGCGTCATCAACGAGAATAATTTCTTTGAGAAGAGTTCTAGGTGAGCGATTGATGACGGACCAAACGGTTCTGAGCAAGGTGCTCCAGGCTTCGTTATGAAATACAATGACGATGCTTGTGTCGGGGAGGAATTTAGGTAAATTCTTAGATCTGCAACCGTCGAGTCTGACGTCTTTCAAGGAACGATTTAACGAAATCATGTCGCTCGCCATTAAATTAAACTGATTGAGCTTGAAGAGTTTCTGTTGTTTGGCTTCATCCTCGGGCGGGATGCGCACCGCGGTGCCCATTTCGCCCGGCCTATTTTTATTCTCTTTCACCGATCTCGCTGACCTCCAGCGATGTAACTGCGCTAGAGAGTAACGCCTCTGTTTGTCTTCCGAGGATATCGTGCCTTCGGAACTCTCCGGGTGTAGGAATCTGTCATCGGTCATCTGATGCTTATCGTCGCCGTAACCCCAACCCGTTCCTCGCATGCAGTCCGTGTAGAACATTAGAACCATTACGTCGACGAGGAACCATACCAACGATGTCAGCAATATCACTTGACAAGTGTGTATACGAATTTTTGAGCGAAACATTTTTCCAGCTTTTGAGTCAGCGGTTTCGATCTTTAAACGGCTACTGTCAAATTAGCCAAGATTTTTTATTTATTCTCGTTTTTTTAACTCGTCCTTTTATTTTCCTTTTTATGCTTGTCGAATTACGATTTCTTTGGTTCCGCTCTTCACTAATCTCGGGACGAGCTTCCTTCGGGCTTCATGACTCGTTTTTTAACATCAAGTACCTGAAACAAACACAATATCGGGGTCAAATTTATTCACATGCCTAGCCATTGGAATTTTAGGACCTGATCTAATAAATCAGGGACTGATTTATTTATTGCAAAGGTCATATGATTGTGGACAAATTCGACATTCTGTGAATTCAACGACGTTGCAAATTTCAGCGTGATATTAATGACCTACAGATTTTATAATAATAGGCTGTCTCTTGACTAGCTTGTGGGATCAACCTCAAAGTTGATGCAAACAAACTTGAAATTCGACAATTAAAAAAAAATTAAACAACCTTGTCCCATTAAAAAATGGAGGTAACTTCGTCCGAAAATCGGTTGTTTTCGTCAACGATTTCCGTGAACGAGAAAACGGTTTAATAATAATAGTCGCTCATCAAATTGCAGAAGAAAAAAACTGGACACAAACTCGTTAATCATTTCGGAAGTTTCGAAAATAGAGTCGAGAGCTTTCGAGATTTTCCAGTCATTCGTGGACCGTGTAAAACTCGTGGCAATAGCAGCAACTACATTTTTATTACACTTCGTTGGTTCATTGGGTAATTCAGAAAAATTGCCACCCTTTGAACGATCGATGTACGAGCGGGAACATGGCCAAATGGGCACCCATCCGAGTCCTGACCTCACCCAAAGCTGTTCAATTTGGGAAATCGCCAAAACCACACATCGACAAGGCAGAAAAGGCTGTCGATCTTTATACGTTTCTCTGTTAAACATCTGTACACGTTGATCAATGAGAATAACTTGGAAAATTACTTTTCCAGTGGTGAATGCGTTCGTTTGGTTGACTTCGTGGAATTCGGAATATTTTACTTCGTCCGACGGAATTTACACGAATAAAAAGACTCTTCATTTCGTAGAGAGATGCGTTGATTGAAAAACTAGCTCAACAAGTTCCGAGGGAAAAATATTTCGTCGAACTCAAACGGCAAAGGTCAGGCTCGGCACAAGGGGCTCGCTAGAAAGATCGTAAATTACTCGGGAACTAGCAGCGCGCGGGTTTTTCTACCTAACGAATGAAAGGACGGTTCACTCAATCAATTCAGGACGAAAAAACATCATGAAATTCGAATCCGTGAACGATCATCGATACCGAAAGACGGAATCGGTCTTTCAAATTTTCAGCGGGACTTCTGAGACTTTTTACATTCGCACTTGAAACGGGTCATATGAAAGAACAAATTTTATAATGCGTTTCAAAATGCGGAAAAATGAATTATCCGAAAAAGCGATTTTAAATCGTAAAGCAACTCGATCAATTGTTCAATAGAATTTATGAAAATAATGTAAAACGATCTGCCCAAGAGCTCGGGATTTTGTGTGGTTAACCTAGAAATTTCAAGAGTGTAAGATATTCAATTGTTTTATGTATGGAAAAATGGAACTTTCCTTTCCAAAAGTTTCATAGCAATTGCCTCTTAAGGTATCAATTCCACTCCAGTCGCCAGTTCGACAGTGAATTCTTTTATAAATTTTCGAAAATTAGGAACCATTCAAAAAATAATCATTTGTGTAATGTTTCCATGAAACAAAAATCTCAAAAATGCAAACTTTCAGGAAAAATATTTGACGAAAAGTCTGGAGTTTCAAAAATAATCTCGTTTCCTCGTCAAGTACGAAGAACTCAAGCTCCGAAGTGATATTTTTTCGAAGTTAATCAGCTTAAACATTCGTGACTTTCGGCAAATTTTTTCACGTATTCACACAAAAGTTTCGAGATTGTAGCACGAAGTATAAATATTGCTCGCCAGAGAGCACGTGGAAGCTCAGAGCAATCTTTCATTCCCAACATCTCGAACGTGGCACAGCGAAGCGTTTAGCACCACAGCGCGATATGGAATAATTGTGTGCTGACGAGGTTGAAAAAATTTGGAGGAAAGCGTATCAGCGAGACATTGACTGGAGGAAGGAAATTTCACGGTTGGTTTCACTTCTTAGTTCGAGTAATTTTCGTCGTCAAACAATCAGTTTCGTAATTGCACGTACAATTATGACAAGTCGTAGTTAAGCATTTATTTGTAACAATAATGCTCGCAATAATGCGAAATTTGCTATCGAAACAAGGTCGTTAGAGACTAAATGAAAGCCCGTTCGACGAGACCAGGTAAAGAAAATGTTATTCCAACATTTTTCAACAGTAGAAGATCTCATTACTGTCTCATTTTGCGTAATTAGCACCAACTAATATAATGCGTAAAAACTGAATGCGAGTAGGCGTGAACGTATTTAGTCACGGTAGAAACGAAATGGAAGAAAATTCCATCGCAGATGTGCAGCAGCAGCCGACAATAATAACGGATTCAATGACGCGATACGCATAACTTCGTACTATAAATAAATATAGATATGTCAGAGTGACACACTATTGCCCGATCAATTCACGGAAACGTAAATGTACGCTCGGTGTGAAAACAGTTGAAAACAATTAGCCTTGGGTCCATATAATTGTCGATTCAACTTATCGGGTGGCTGCAGCGTGTCCGCGTTATTTCAAGCGTGTCGTTAATATTTCTCGTGCTATTCGATGCGCGTCCCTGATCAATTTCGAAGCAGGGAAAAAAATTGCGTCGAAATCATTTCACAATTCGAGTGCAATACGGAACAATCGCTTCGATAGCTTATCACGTTCGATTTAATTGAATGAATAAAAAAAAACGTTTGGCCGAGCGAATGATGAATGTGCTGTAAAGAAGAAAGTAAAATGATTATTTCAACAGTATATTTTCTCCGAGGGGAAAGTCAATGAATCGAATAATTCAAAGTGCTCGATAAAGTTCAACCGTTTTTCGGCTCCGTTACGACTTCGCTGTCTTCTTTTAGTTCCGTATGTTGTCAAAAAAGCTGTTTCAGCGTCAACTTGCTTAGTGGAAAGAAAAAACTACAATAATTGAACCAGCACACTGTACGAGAGCTCCAGCGACCTTTCGCCTCGTTTGTGCGAGTTTTTTGCACGCGGAACGAACAAAATCCGGTGACGAGAAGAGTCCGAGTTTGTAAGCATATACGCCAATAATACGATTCGTGTAACAGCGAAACAAGGGCGCTAGAGTTGAGGTCACACATCTCGACAGGGGAAATTGAATCCGTCAACCGAACGAATTTATTCTCTTACTGATTCGTATACTCAGCAAATGGAAAAGCGAGGCAATTGTGTTACGTCTTGGAGCATTAAAGCAGCTTAAAATTAAGAGAGAAAGAGACGACGAGAAGAAGGAGAAACAAAGAGAAGGAAAATTAAGAGAGTGAGAGAGGAAAGGAGAAGGGAAGAGCAGAATGTGCCTACGCACTGCAATGCCGCTTTGCTAGGAAAACGAAGTCTCGTTGAGGAGGAGACGACTGCGGACCACGTTCCGAGGCTCTAAACCGCGAATCACTTCACTTCTCCGAGCTCAGCCCACTATACTCGCAATTCAATCAGGCTCGGTCGCAAACTATGTGAAAACAGCCGGTGTAACGCGGCCATTTGGACCGTATAATGTGCGGCGTTTCCTTATAAGAGAAACTTGTTTATGTACAAACTACGCGCGTCAAAATAATCCTGGAAAAGGACGGAAGAGCAGATTTCATTTTAGTAGAAAACAATAATCAACTTTACAGGGAAATAAAAAGCTCTATTGAAAGCGTCGCAATCGCGGAGGAATCGGAGTTGAACGCCGGATGATTTATTTAATGGAATCACTCGCTTCAGGTTGCTTCGAAAGTTAGTCGTGTCTTCGGCCACGTGATTGAGTCATCGGTTTGCGAGACGGAGGAAGAATGTGCGAGAAAATTTGACACAACGGCGTTAAACTCGGCGCACTGGATCAAAATTTCGTGATCCAAACTTTTGGATCTCAACGTCGCATTACGATATAATTGGTAATTAAACAAAGGAGAAGCAAAACGGTCGCTTGGCCTCGATCTAGCCCCTAATCAAAATTCTATTCAGTGATGATTGATCATTTTGCCTCCGCACGTGAACAAAAAAGGAGAGAATAAAGTATTTTACTGAAGGTAATCGGGGTCAAATGCAGTTTAATACGAGGCTCCTGAGTCGTATAACTTGGCACGAATCCAGTTTAATCGAACGAATATTTCTCGAGAAAATGATCTTTTTTGTCAGTCCTGTAACGGAATTAATCACTCGCCGTGCGACACGTTTTTGCTCCGTAAGATTCAATACAACCGAGCCGAAAAAAACTGTAATTTTATGTACGATACCCTTTTATTTATTTCGAGGTTTTTTCCCTTCCCGCAATCCACTTAAATCTCTCGTCCCACGTCCAGTCCCATAATAAATCGTTAACTCAATGATTCTGCTTACACGTGACGCGCAGATCAGGAGCTCCAAGAGGTAAAAGCAAAATTAGAACGAATCTGTGAATAGAGCCGCGAACGAGCCGGACTTGCCTCATGACACGACAGCTTCGCGACTGCCAACGTCACACAGTAATTCAATTAAAAAGCAACACACACGCAACCTCTGCCTACGTATGAACATGCCTTGTGCTGGCTATAAAGGAAAACGAGAACGTTTCCGCACTGCCAGAAACTCTTATTGACTGCGTTACTAATTTCTAATATTGCTGTACCGAGTGTAAACGTACAACACTATATTCGCATCTGTTATTAGTAAATTGGGAATGTCAAAAATGTTTCGCTCGATCGAACGAGCGCTCAGGAGATTGACAAGTCCAAAAGAGTGTACTCATGTTGACGATAAAATTAAAAAAAACAAGCTCTAAAGTCCCGGTACAAAACTAGCTCGTTTGCAGTGAAAAAAAACAAACACGTTTCCCAATTTTCTAAGGTGAAAGTGTAAGAACCGATTTATAGGAGAAGTTTTCCAGCTTTGTTACCGTTTTATGTTCCGAGAGGTAAACGTTACTTTGAGTTAAGCTTTTATGTCCATGAATTAGGAAGAGATTTCAACTGTGGGATCGATGTTGATGGTCGTTGAATAAAAAGTGTTTCGAAGATATTTTCTTTCTAGAAAACATGATTTGAGTTGAACTCGCTGAGTTAACAATTTTACTGTTTGTTATTATTTTTGATTTTCGATAGTAACTTTACGGAGATTCGGTGCTAACTGCCTATTGTCTTACAAATATGGTTTTTTTTACAAATTTGAGGATTCCTTTGGGAAAGTGTGGAAGCGGATGGTTTCTGTGTTTAGGATCGATTGTTGAGATGATGAATAGTTTCCCAGGCTTGAGTATTGGTGGAAAGTGTGGGAAAGTAGGTTAAAGTAAGTGATTGGTTCGGGGTTTTAGGATGAGAGTTTTGCGTAACGACGTGATCCAGTTCTAACGACATCGGTGAACTTGGACCGGTTGGTCATCGTATGATGCTGAAGTTTCCAACGTTGGAGTCCAACGAAATGATCGAAAAAAACTCTCCAATAATTCCAGTAATTCTCCTTTTTGTTCCCTGCCAAATTAGCGATTCGTAGTTTTTCAAGCTGCACCAACGATTCGTGAAATAAACAATTGGTGAATTAAAAACTTTTTTTTCGTTCATTTCGTTGGGCTCCAACGTTGGAAACTTCAGCGTCGTGTCATCGTACGAGTTGGAGCTGCAAGAAATGGCTGTTTTTCACAGCCGATACACGCAGAAAACGAGGCCGAAAATTTTAGAGGAAACTCTAAATTCTCGAGGACAGTACTGGACTGCAGCATTTATTCGAAGAGATGACGCTGAAGTTTGCAACGCTGGAGTTCAACGAAATGATCCAAAAAAACCTTTCAATAATTCGGGTAATTCTCCAATTTCGTTTCCTGTCCAATTTGCAATTTGTAGTTTTTCAAGCTGCACCGATACTTGGTGAAATAAAAAATTGGCCTATTACAAATGTCTTTTTCGCTCATTTCGTTGAACTCCAACGTTGCAAACTTCAGCGTCGTATAAATGATGCTTATCTATGTCGACAAATAATGACGTGGCTTTAGTTTACGTTCCATCTACTGGTACGTTGGAAAAATTGGGGGCGTTGGACAGAAGTATAGGCTATGACGTAACGATCGAAAGATGCCTGAAGAGTTTCGAAAATTGTAGCGATCATCGTTTTCGTTAATTCACATATGTTTTTGAACCAAGGCTCTTCTTGCCTGAATCCCTGATCGCTACCTCCCAACGGATCATAACTCCAGAAACGAATCGACCATTTATAATAATGAATCAATAATTAAAAGGTAAAATGGTACTTTTGAATCTTTCTTAAAAATATTCTCGTTCGCTGTCCACTTATGAAAATAGATATGAAAAAATCCCACTTTTGAGAGTCTAACAAATAATTTATACGATGGAATAAGGAAGACATTGCTGCAATCGAGAACATTAATTGTGGCAGACACTCCAGAAGCTCGATAATTAAGGAGACTAATGTATTGAAATTTGAATGAAAGTTTTGAGCCTCAAAAGAAGCGACGATAACGAAACACCGAAAGGAAGGAGAGGAGTTGAGTAATTACAGATTTATAGAGCTTCGAGCTGCGCTGACTCAGGGCTGACCGACGCCGGAAGTTCCGAATGGAGACAAAAAAATTGTTCAGGTTGAGTCGCAGGAAAGAGGGAGAGAGCGAGATGCTCGCGGTCGAGGTTACAAGTGCCCTGCGGAACAAAGGAGAAAGGGCTTTCGTCCTGGGTATTAATTTCTCCACTCGAAGTACTTAAACGTCAGTTATTAGTCCGGAGGATCGAGACACCGGCAAAAACCGTAAAAACATCGGAAATGAAAACGATCATAAAAAGTTCTTTCTCAACGTCCGAAAGCCCGTTCCACGAGCGGCGAATGCGGCATCAAAAGCTCGGTACAACTCCCACAAATATTCCAATTCAACGCCTGAGAAAATTCATCGCCAACTCCGCCTAAATCAATAACCGAAAATCAAACAGGAACTGCAAAACTCGGGCTCCGAAGAGTCGAGCTACGCTCGTAATGACACGTGCTCGAAATATCCGCCGAACGAAACCGCCGTGCATGCGGATCGTGAATGTTTAGCGGCGGATGATTTCGAAACACAATTTCCGTTATTGGACACCGCGAGCCCGGGAAATGCTCCACGCGAGCGTTCATTCGACTCTGACACACATGCATAAGTTACGAATTCGCTTGTACTCCCACACGTTCGCATGGACACCAGTTTGATTTGTGCCCGAGGATGTCGAAGGATCTGCTCTAACAGTGAGAGCGACGAGCCAGAGCCCCCGACGAAGTTCCAGCATCGGGGAGTCACGATATATCGTGATCGGTGTGAGATCCGCTTAGCTGTTCTCCGCTCTGGAATCGCGGGCTGACCGAGTAGTGCCGTGTACTCCGCACCGCGGCATCTCTAAACACACATCCACGTATAGGCGCATATAAAGACCAATGTTGCCGGGCACACACATCGCCGCGCGCGAGAGCAACGTTGATCGACGTCGAATCGCATCGTAAAACGGTAAAATACGACGTGGCTACCACACGTTCTCCTCCCAAAGCACAACAGCACGAGGATACAGACCTATGAATTATACGTGCAGATCGGGACGTTATGTGCAATTGCGTATATCGATAGCGATCGTTACACAGCGAGCGAGGACTGCTGCTGAGGTGAAATGGCCTCACGCCGGTCGAGAGACGTATTCGTGCACATGCGAATCCGATAAACACACTTTACAAACTTTCCTCTATTTACGTTATAAATTTTCTTAACTTCTGACCGTGGATAAGCCGTATTTACTGCTGATGAAAAAAACGTACCGTTCCAGGGCCAAAGCTGCATTCCGTTTTATTGACTTTCCGGTTTCTCGATATTCCATGCGCTTTCATCACTTTGCCACCTTTGTGCCACAGGGGCAAATAGAGAAGTTCGGATATTTTGTGTCAATGCTTGCGCGATTAAGGCACTTGGAAACTCGCCTATCTCGAGTCGCCAACTGCTGGGCAGACAATTATTATACTTTTTATTATTTCTATTGAATGCGTGGGCGAACGACGATGCGGATTTTACTGCCTTTTTCAACCGTTTGTACCTTCGGGGATTGGGAAATGTGGGGATGCGAATTTATGCTTCGCAGGTAAGAGGAAAACGAGGTTTTCGTTTACACCGACACAAAGAAACGCTGAAGTTTGCAACGTATTTCAACGAAGTGAAGAAAAATTTGTAGTTTTACAATTCTTTCATTTTTTAAATCGTTTGTACAGAGTAGAAAACTACAAATTCCAAATTAGGGAGAGAAAACATTGGAAAATTAAAAATGTTTTATTTCTTCGTTTATTTCGCTGCGGAGTCCAGTGTTGCAAACTTCAGCGGCATAAAAGAATCGTTTGTAAGTTTGTAGAAAATTATATCCTGCTTGATTATGTACAAACATAAAAGCACAAATGATTTAGAAAAAAAAACTGATTTACGTCACAAATTTTCTCAACTTCTCCGCGGATTGAGCCACGTTTACTGATGAAGAAAAAAGCACATTATTATTCCAGGTGCAAAGCTATTTAAACTCGATCGATTATCTGCTTTTCGAACGTTTCCTTTCCGTATTTCTGTCCACGGTTTAGTAAAGGGGGAGGAAAGGAAAGTTGGAGAAGGTTGTTTAAATTTGATGGATTGAAAGTTCGAGCAATATTTGCCCTGGGAATTTGCATTCGGGCGGAGCAACGGAGCTCGATTCACATCGCTGCTAATTGGCGTCATCATCTCGAGAGGGCTCCGCAGGAAGTTTCGGTTTGTACAGTGCTCAAGTTCGTTCCAAGAGTTTAAGAAATTCCTTTTATAAAAAATTGCTGATTCCATATGAAATTATTTTTCGGTCTTTTTATGATTGAATATTATGAAAAATTGAGGCTCGAGTGCGTGTGACGTGACGAGGCGTTTTGTAGTCTGGAATTGAAAATCGCAGAGTGCAACGTTGTGAGAAAAGTAAAAATACTTTCGGAATGATTAACGTTGACTGGGGAAGTCCGATTTGAATGCCTCGTGAATCGTTTGATCGCATTTCTGCAGTGAGACGAAAACTGATAAGCTTCACATTTTATTCAAAGAAAATAATCGTGGAGGCGCGGAAGCGCCTCGTTTTCGCACGATTGCATACCGAGATACAATTAATTTGATTAATTAAGATAGAAATGATGGAATATCCTGCGAAACGGTATATCCAACGCGAAACGCTGCTCAAAGCTTTCCTTTGAAAAATGCATTCGAACGACGTTGGGAAATGAGAGAAAAATTCTCGTTCGACTGTGCCCGGAAAATTGGATGGGAACGAGATTTTTGTGGATTCGTTATAACCACCGAAAAAACGGGGACGAGCTTTAAATTCGTGGTGGAAGATGCACGAAAGACTTTGTAAAGGTCTCACGAACACGCGTCCCTCGATACTGTGTGAATTTTGATGAAACGCGTGGAAAAATACAGTGTAAATAGGAGCTCATATTGTTGCGCAGCGAGGAATTTTAGCACACGCGTCGCGCGATATGCCGGATTCGCTTTGACGTGCAGCACACACGCCACGGATAGGTATTTAATCCAGAGAAGAGCGCAATTCGAGAGACAGACCGAGCGTGTGCTCATTGTTGAACCGTTAGACCAGCGAATGGTGAATAGCCACCGGGGAGCGCATGAATGAGATTCGCGTGCAGCCTGCCCGCATAATGAATCCTCGGGTATGGCATTTCTATGCTTTATATTTCGTGTACCATCCATTTTATTTTCTCTCATACGTGATAACACGCTGTTAGAGCATTTATTATGGCGGACATTTTCACGTTTGTCCTATCAATTAACTGTTCTTTATTCATTTTCACTTCCTCGGGTCGGGAAAAATCATTGTTCCCAGGAAAAAACAACACTTTTTCGAAGCCATTGAACCCTGAAGGATGCGATATTTCATTGGAAATTATTTCACATTTTATCTCGTGCCAAAATACTATTTTCATGGCTCTCCACACTGAAGAAACATTAATTTTGCTGGCTGATTTTAAATTTTCATTTTTTCAATGATTTACGAACGTTTTCATGGAATTTCATTGAATTATTGCGAAATTTTTGTCGTCATTATCGTTGCTACTTTTTTTCGGATTTCTCACACTATTTTTAGTGACTCTCAGAAGCTTGCGAGGGGGTTCCTGACAAAAGTTCGACCAGTTAATACGCTGTAAATCTGAACGAGAAAATTCAGTCGACAAAAGTTACTTCTCAGCTCGACAAACTTTAACATCGCCTGATTTTATAATGTTTTCCTTTTTTTTCTGTTTAATCGACCATTCAATCGCATCGTATTCTGAGACTTTCATTGTTTGCTCGGCCCATTGAAAAGCAGCCATTGTAAACTTTTTTCAAACTACTGGTTTATTGATTCTTCAAGTTTGCTTCGCATCGACGTTGTAACTTTTGCTGCAATTTCTTTTTTTAAGCTCATTGCTGACTCGCCAACTTTCTTCTTGTTATACAGTTTGTTTATCGCTGCTATTGCCTCGAATCCAATACGTATTTTTATGCATGTTTCCGTACTGTTTATTGAAACTGTGATGAAGTTAAATTCTTCTTGTTTAAAAAAAATGTGAAAAAACACGATAAAAAAAGTTTTATTTTTATCAAGATGTGAAAAAAATTAATTTACATTCTCTTTATTCGTTCATGAACCGTGATCCGTTTAAGAAAAATGAAAATTTATTTTGCTATTCAGTATTCACGTCCAAATTTTTCTACATTTTTTAAATCCGTTTTTTTCAGCAGTACAATTGTTGACGTTCAAGTTCGTATCATTACGAAAGAAACGAACGAAACAAAATGTTCGACTCTCGACTTTTTAGTTTCACGAGTCACTCCGCCCAGGGTTCGAAAGATTTAAGGAAGTTGAGGCATTATAATGAAAATGATGTCACCGCTTTTAAACCGATAGCATCTTATAAAGTGAAGTGTAAAAAAAAATCAGTTAAATTTTCAGACAGTTTAGGAGCGTCGTTGCTGAGAAAAATCAATAACAATTTGGGCCAAATAACATGGAATCTTATGGAAGTCAAGACACATTCAGTGATATCTCTGTTAAAAATGATGCTAAAAATATGAAATTTTTTGGGCAGCATGAGCAAGGCTTGCCGAATAATGTCAATTTTTTTCAGATTTATTAGGAGATTTGCTGAGATTATATTAATAATAATCTGTTTTCCGTGCAGTTTTTTGAGGCTAGGA
Organism: Venturia canescens; assembly: GCF_019457755.1. Classification (NCBI taxonomy): domain Eukaryota; kingdom Metazoa; phylum Arthropoda; class Insecta; order Hymenoptera; family Ichneumonidae; genus Venturia; species Venturia canescens. The sequence goes on from NC_057425.1 coordinate 10,747,793, forward strand.
TCGTCACTGTTCGTGTTTTCGACTGAGCTTTCACCAGTTTTTCGTCTTTTTTTCCCCAACTTTTCTTTAAAGAAAGTGTATGCAACATTGCTAAACTGTAAACTGGCCTAACTTTTGAAAGGTACAGGTCATCACTTTTGGGTAAAAAAAATGACTGTACAGCCTCAACTTCCTTAAGGCGTTCAAAAAAAATAAAACTCCGGATCCGATCCGTTGAGAGGGTCGAATAATTCTCAAAATCCAGCTCCAGTTGTTTCGGAATTCGGCACATTTTCATCTCGTCGATAGACTCGTGAGGTTGAGAAACTGCAGATTAGTTTAACTAAACTAATTGATAACTCGAAAGCGTGAAATATCATTATCAATAATCCCTTTTTGTCTTTCGCTGTAGGTCACCGGAACGTAGAAAGGGAAGAAGGTTTATGTGTGTGCTCAGCAATAAAATGTAAGATGGAAAAGATCGCGCCGCGATTGTGGAGGCGAGGAATTTTTCGAGTCTGGTCTTCGCGATGCGCAGCCACGGAGAGGTGACACAATGACCTTACGCGCATGCATGCACTTCTCCATTCTCTTGCCTATTCTCCATCCCTCTTTCTTTTTTCCTCCGGGGCTCTTCCATCGCGGCCTCTTTTTCTCGGGACCCACATTTCCACGATCGTTTCATTCTTTCCTAATCGTTTTTCTGTCTCGCTCTCTCTCCATCTGTGGCGCTCGATTCGAGAGGAGAATCGAACAAGGGTGACCACGTCATTTGCAGCGATGAGTATCTCGAATAATGCGCGGCGAGAGAAAGAGGAAACTCGCGTACGGCCGAGAAATATTTCATCATCTGTTGCCTCAGTGAGCGAAAAGAGCTTCTCTAGCGTCTTTCTTCAAACGGTAAGAAAATCCGAATCTCGTTCTTCCCATTTTCCGTAACGAGAGTAAGTAAAATTGTCAAAGCGACGATCGTACGTGCGGATTATAAGATTTTCTCGAAACCGAACGTTTCCCAATAATCACGCAAAAATTATTTTTCATAAATTATAATTTATTGTATTTCTTATTTTTTACTAATTTAGTTTAATTTATTAATTATTTACATTGATTTATAATCATTGAATTTATGGTGATAATTATAAATTAATTAATAAATTAATTTGATTCGATTAAATGAATAATTAATAATCATAAATAATTTAATAATAAATTATAATTATTAATAAAATATAAATCACAAATTAAATTTTAAAAAACAGTTTCTTTTTGTTAAAATCTCAAATATAGCACGGTAAATATTTTTCAATGGGGTTTTCAATAAATATTCGAAATTTGTGAAAATTATAAAGAAAAATGCGAAAATTGAGTTCTATTTCCTTCGTTCTTTCAACTCCTGCGAATTAACGCGGATAAATAAATTGAAATCTGCTGAACTCTCGGATCGTTTGACGTTGAGCCCGAAATCATAATATCTCCGAATGTTTCGTCGCACTGTCAAGAACGTCATAAAGAAACGGCCGGTCAACGAGCAATGCGAAACTCTTTGGAGGCCGCGCTAGCGGATTAGTTTTCGACGTCTATTCCCACGTCCCACTTGTTTTCCCGACGTATCTCGAGGTGCTCGAGTCCGAGCGAGAGCTGAGACGGAGCCAATTTACAAAATGAAAGATCGTGGATGGTGGATCAGGAAGATGCTCGCACGGAGTTCTACGAGGATTAAATATTTCAGTGGAGATAAAAATACTGGAGAGTGCGACGAAAAGAGGGGGGATTAAGTCGGACGCTTTTTTGCGGCGATGCTGCACCGGGCCCAGCCATTCAAAACATTTGAGTTCGCGTATTTTCCGGAGGTAAATCTGACACGCGAACTCCGCAGACTCAGTGTTTCGTTAATCGTCTTTCAATCCAAGTCCTTCATCTCGAACAACCGAGGAGTTGTAATAAGATTCTTAATTGCAATCTCCCTTCGAAATACTTGGCACAAATTAATTAAAAACGAGTGAGCGAACGGGCGAAAATGCTTTCAAACAAACTCGCTCCGCTTAGCGCAGAAATAATTTAGTTGAGTCGCTGAAAATCCAGGCTGACCCGAGCCCCTGCGACGTCGGATGCGATTTTTTATTCATTCGACATGAAATATCCGCGGCAACGACCGCGGTCCACTCCCCCGAATATAATTCATGTGCCTCGATTCTTCGTCGCATTGTCGCATCCGCCGAAAACGTATTTTTTCTCATTCGATTAAAAAACGCCGTCGGAATCGAACGCGAAGTAATTCTACGTTGACTAATTTTCAGATTCGATCAAACGACTTTTCCCATTACGATAATAAAACCGTCGGATTTCCCTCCAAAGTATCGACCCCGCGCACCAAGATAAATTTTCATTTCAAGCTTTTTACCCGAGAAATAAGAAACGAGACTCCGCGTCACGGAACTGCGGACACACACTCGTTCGTCCTTCTGCATCCGAGTACGAGCAATTGTAATGAGAAGAAACTGCAACGCCGTCACTTCGCCGTTAAAACACTGGTGCATAGTTATAAAAAAAAAATAAAGAATAAAAGAGAAAAAAAAACACGGAAGAATAAGAAAATAAAGCCCACTTATTTCTGTTCCCCGTTACGACTCGCGCTTATTACAGTACATTAACGCTCTCCTGTACGTGTGTGTATGTAATAAATACATAAATACGTGTATTTATGTGTACATACGCGTGGATCCAAGCGGAATATGCGAGTGTGTGAATGTCCGCGTGAGAGAGTTGCTTTTAAATAAGTATATGATATACAATATTATAAAGCGATAGAGAGAGAGAGAGAGAGAGATTGATTAATTGATTGATTGATTTATTTTTATGCCCCCGGAGACCATGGGGGCAATACGTAATTATTAACAGTTTTACGATTACTTAATACGACGCTGAAGTTTGCAACGTTGGAGTCCGCAACGAAATGAAAGAAAAAAACATTTGTAAATCACCAATTTATTATTTCACAAAGCATCAACGCAGATTGAAAAACTACGAATTGCGAATTCGACAGGGAACGAAATTGGAGAATTACTGGAATTATTGGAGGATTTTTTTACACCATTTGGTTGGACTCCATCGTTGCAAACTTCAGCGTCATTTACTTAATACTAACATTACATTATACTAATGCGTTTACTAGTTGTAACAAGTTGCACATGATCGACTATTCAAATGATATGCTTAACATTAGAATTCGGATTTTAATATTAGAGTACAAGGAGTGTATAGAGTACAATGATGATATAGCGATTTACGACACTGCATTGATAGATTGATTGACGACATGATTTGCAACGCCAGCAGTATATTCAAGCAATAGTTTTGACTAGTATGCTCCCTCACGCTCACGGCGTTGACGATATTGGATAATTTCAGTTTGTAGCAAATAATCAAATAGCTTGGCTTTAAAAATAGTTATAGAGGACGTCGATGTAATCTCTCTAGGCAAGAAGTCCCAAAGATAGGAGCCCGAGACGCTAAAGGAACTGCGATACGCCATGGTTCTAAATACCGGGATCTGAAAAGTAGCAACAGTAGAGAGAGAGAGAGAGAGAGAGAGAGAGAGAGAGAGAGAGAGAGAGAGAGAAGAAGAACGAGGGAAGAGAGACAATATTCTCGTCACAGCAAGTGCCTCGACAGAACAAATTGTTCTTGCGTATGAAGGGTGTCCTCGAAGTGACGTTGATTGTTCGTACAAAGGCATTGAAATCTTGTGGGATCGATGACAAAAACAATTGCTTTCGTAGCCCACCGAGATTGCAACACGAAGGGTAAAACAATGCTAAATAAATTGGGTCGAGAGCTTAATTATTGAAGGTTTTACAAGAGTTCGACTGGTATGACGAAACTCTTAAGGTTATTTGGTACAGGCTTACAATGTTGCCATGCTAAACCATGCTAAAAACATAAAAAATTTCAAAATGGTCAGAATTTTATAAAATTTGGCGAACATATTCTTTGGTGCCAAATTTGACAATACACGTTTTTTAAGATTTTTCTTCTACACAGTTATCGAGTAATTGATCACCAAAGTTCACGTGTCTAAGCATAGCGTTTCCATATATACAGGATGACGCTGAAGTTTCCAACGTTGGAGTCCAACGAAATGATCGAAAAAAACTCTCCAATAATTCCAGTAATTCTCCTCTATTTTGTTTCCTACCAAATTTGCGATTCGTTGTTTTTCAAGCTGCACCAACGATTCGTGAAATAAAAAATTGGTGAATTTCAAACGTTTTTTTCGTTCATTTCGTTGGACTCCAACGTTGCAAACTTCAGCGTCGTATATACAGGTATACATTCCGCGCATAAGAAATCTGCTTTAATTCGTAATTACTCGATAACTAAGTAGAAGAAAATTTCGAAAAAATTTGATAAATTTCTAATTATTTAGACTTTTGTACCGTACATCGTTAAATGAGAGATGAATTTTGTCAAAAATTCATCGCTTTTTAACTTTTACTGTAATTGGGATCTCTAATTTGTTTTTTATCAATTAGACTAGCGCAGTCGTTCACACTCACTTTTTTGTGAGATTACGTCAAGGCCTTATGTACAGTTGCAGCGGGCGAAAAAACAGGATTCTCTTGATTTTTTTTTCGACAAGAAAATCGATGTTTATTGGAAAACTGTCAACGAGATTCTTTAGTACATATTTTCGTGTGCTTGTACAATTTTTTTGATCAAAAAATTTCTCAAAATGGTCTTCTCAAGGTGCTAAATTTTCGGTCTTTTTTGTTACATTTTTTTTCCAACAAAATACGAAATCCTCCGTCCAGGCCCTAGCTGTTATTATAATAAATAAGTGATATAAATTTCGTATCGATCGGATTAATAGTTTTTTAGTAAACGACACTGAAGTTTCCAACGATGGAGTCCAACGAAATGAATGAAAACAAAATGATACATCCATCAGTTTTTTATTTCACGAATAATAATTGTGTAGATTGAAAAACTACGAAATATAAATTCGGCAGGAAATAAATTGGAGAATTGCTGGAATTATTGAACAAATTTTTAGATCATTTCGTTGGACTCCAACGTTGGAAACTTCAGCATCATTTTAGTAATCGTGTCGACCGCAAAGGTATTTTTCAAAAAATACGATTCTGAGATAATCGTGTTTGAAGATTCAAGTATTAGAGGAGCGCGTGCACCGGGCGGTCGGGAAACACCCACAGCTACGAATCTAACGCTCCGATTTTGGCAATTGAAAAGAATTGCGACACGACGAAAATGGAAAAAGCCTCGAGTCCTTATTTGCTAGAAAATTTTTTAGTTTACTCCATTTAAGCACATTTTTCAAGCTTTCGATCATCCAGGCTGAACACCCAAAAGGCTGTTCGGAAGTTTCGCATCGAGATTCATGGCAAAAACGATGAAAATTTTAAACCGCTCATGAAAATCCTCATCCAAAATGCACTTTATCTGAGCCCCCATCAACTTAGGATAATGCCACAGTAAAGATGACCTTAAATTTACGTTTTGTAATCCGTAGATACACGCTGCAATTTATTGTCGCAGTAATGTTTCGGACATAATTGGCTCAAGGTGCTCCGTCATTTACGGTCTCGGAGATGGCATTAAGGACACGGTATGTGTTTCGCCAGGGCGGTATAACGCTGCTGCACGCGCAGCGTCCTTTTATCGCGGAACTTGCTGCACGTCTGACATTCGTCACTTTTATTCTAACGAAAAATGCATTTATCAAAAACGCTCGGTTATTCGAATGGAGAATCCGTATGAGAAATCGTGCCTGCGATTATCACGCTTTCAACGAGACACGCTTATTAACGAAAGCTGCGAGAAACACTTGGAGATGACAAAGCCATTAATAATCGTAATTATGTGAAAGCGTGACAGTCTATCTAATGAATTTATTCAAGTTTCACCATGACCGAAACTCTTGTTTCGCGATCACAATACCGGATAATCGCAAGCGATTCGAGAAAAACGATTTTTGACATTTTTTTCTTTGCTTAAACGCAGTTGTCAGCCCTTTTCATTGTGTTTTTATCGTCGAGTGTGAACAGTGCGCGGAGCTATTTTCTATTAGGCAGTTCTGGAACGGATTTTTCGTTCTGGACTATTTACAAGACGAATTTGCTCGCCGCATTCGTTCCATGATTTCTCGGCGAAGTGTCAGTGCCATCATCACCATTATTAATCGTAGCAGTTATATACAGTGGAAAATCGTCGATTAAGTGGTGCTAGTCGAATAAGGAAGGTTCAATCTTCTATTTTTAACGACTTCGATGATCCCACGATTGGGGGCTCCCGAAAGTTCTTTTTTCGTCTCGATCGATGTGCTGAGTTTAGAGCACAAAAACTCCGGCCATTTTGAGGCTCAGAAACGTCAAATTCGCTATTGAATTGTTCGAATAAACAAGAAAATAGAGACGTGAAAAGAGATTTAAGGCCGTTTTCGATGAGGCTATTGAAATTTAGATGAAAAAACAATATTTTCAGTCATGATCGAAACTCGATACCGATCAGATCGTATGTAAGCCAGGAAACGAAAGTTTGATTTTGACAAAAATAGTAACAGGTAACGGCTAGAGCCATTACACGGGGAAAGGTCTTCTGATGTTACGTTTATAGTTTTGGACACGAGATTCCGAGTACCTTGTTCACTATTACCAAATTAGTGAAAAAAACGCACTTTTTTTTAGTTTTTCGCTTATAAAACGAAAACCACTGAAGTTAGGGGAAAGCAACCAAAAGACGAAATGTAGGGAATAAAAATATGAAGAGAATGAGCCCCGGAACAACCCGATCGATTGATAACTAATGGAGAAAATTGAAAAAAAAAACATAAAAAAAGAGGTTTTTTCAAAAATTTCTATCGTCGCCATTTTTCAAGTTGGATCTTTCTTTTTTTGCACGATTGTAGGTACTGATAGATACTTTCCCTGTGAAAAATTCAGGTTCTGTAGAATAATCAGTTTTTGAGTTATTCCACTTGGAAGTTAAGAGGGTCATTTTTTTCAGCAAACCTGGATGCTCTACGAATCGTCCGATGTCAATTTATCAAGTCGATTTTTAAACAAGAACTGTTCAACTACGAAACGTCAATCCTCGTTTTTCGTTCAAATGTTGGAAAATGGGTGAAAATTAGAGGCAAACATGAGTAAAAGCGGCCGAGCGCGCGGTAGTGGTCGGGTGGTGGGGATCGAACAACAGCATCGGGAAGGTGTATTTACAGTAACAGAGGCCTGCTAAGCCCCCCTATCTTCGTTGTTTTTCATTTTATTAGCAAAAAACCAAAAAAAGTGCGTTTTTTCACTGATTTGTTGATAATAAACAAGCTATTCGGAATCTCGCGTCCAAAACTATCAACACTACATCCGAGGCCCTTTCCGCGTGCGACGGCACCCGCCGCTAGCTGTTACTATTTTTGTCAAAATCTGACGCGATTCTGTAGTTTCGTTTCCTGGCCTGATGAAGTCGTCCGCGCGTTAAACGACCCAACGAAAGTACACACGTCAAAAATCAGATCCGAAGAACTCATTCGACCCGAAAAATGGCGCAGACAAAAAAAGTTTGTTCGAAAAGAGGAGTTTCGCAGGAAAAATAAATGTACACGTCGAGACGTGTCCCTCTGGCACGCAGGTCCACATGCTCGTGATGGATTCGCTACGGTACCGTTAGAGAAACTTCAGCAGCACATTCACGTCAATCAAGTTGAAGCTTTTGAGAAGCCTTTGAAGGAAACACGAGAGAAAAAAGTGCTGGCGACGACGAAGAACTAGGGGCCTCAAAATTTCACGTGCCCTGGACGGAAAATACTCGACATTTCAGTAGCGACGGGTATGCGTTAATAATTGAAGAACTGAGAATCCCCGCCCCCGGTCCTTCCATCGTGTTTCTCTAATTACAGCCGATTAGTGGCTTCTTCGAGAATCATTCTCTCGAAGCCGTCTGTCGGAGCTTTAATGCAGCTTTTTATTTTCGGGAATTCGCTGAGGTAATCGTGGAAGATTCGATCGGGAAATGCGGCCAATTTACTGGGGTTTCATTGTGCGTTTGACAGGGCTTTTGCGAACGATCACACGAGATTTGGCCCAAGAACGTCGGGGCTTTGAAAAATCAATCAAAGCTTTGAAAAACCGCGCATTCGAGCTGCCCGGCGGCACTGAGCTTATCGCCCGGCATCGAGGATCGTGAACGCTCCGTAGGAATTTCGTTTGTGCCACGAGTTAGCCGGTAGACTCCCTGTAACCGGTTTCTACGCTCGTGCAACAAGAAAATATTCGGCGGTGCGAGCGGAGATCGCACGGGAAACGCACCGATGTTTATAAGCAACGTTAAAGTGACTCATTACCGTCCCGAGCTCGCATTTAGCCTCGGTAATTCCCGCGACGACGTTTACAATCTTGGAGTTACAGAAAAAAACTCACAGTGAAGTGAAAAGGTCAAGCGGAAACTAGCGCAGTTGTCAATGTTTCGAAACTACTTGGAAGACACAAGACGAGAGCGAAGCGCGCCGTTCTTCATTTTTATTCCGTCAATTTTGAAGATTATTTCTAGAGCGTATATCGAGGGTCAATTTTCTCTAGAGTGTTCGTAAAAGAGACCTAAAACGCGAGGAAAACCTTCGAGAAATTTTGTTGCCCTCCGGCGATCACGCGCTTCGAAAGCAACGAAAAAATTCCGTTCGGAAATTTCTGACTTTTCAAGGCCTCACAATCTCCTTGGTTTCGGTCAGCTTTGAGAAAAAAAAACTTAGAAAAAACCGATTTTCTCGTAAAATCAAAATCTGCAGCTATTTTCAGACGATTGGAAAAGTAATAATCATTTTTTTCTCGCACTCGATCGATGCAAAAGTCGCTTTTCTAACCGAACGCATTTTATTTTTGAAGGTCATTCCGCACCTACGTTGCGCGAAGCCGCTATAATCGATAAACAAACAAATTGACGTGTCTTTTGTGTATCCGCGCGTACATCGGAACTTGAGTGGATAATAAAAAGGAAGAGAGAGGGGCGAGAGCGGGGAGCGAGATACGAGAAGCTACTTTCACGAAAGTCACTCTCGTATACCGAACTTCGACGTGGAGCACTACAGCTGAGGAATCCCGAACGCGCAAGTGAGAGTTAAACATAATTCCCCTGGCCCCCTGGCCGCGAAATCCGAACCTCTTTATCGACGCCTCTTTTAGTGTGGGTCCCTCCATAGTCCATACAACGGAATACTAAAGTTACAAAATACGAATAAAAAGCAGTTGACGATCCGCGAGTGGAAGAACGTCCTTCGACTTTCGCCAGTGGCGATTTTAATCCGCGGAGCTCGAGGATCGCCGAGCGAACAAAAATTAGCCGCGAGCTGTTAAATCAGTTTCATAAATTCCTTATTAATCAACTTTGTAACGCTTGAACAGAGACTTTCGGACGGAAGATAAAACCGATTGGAAGGGTAAAAGTTGCATTATGAGATCATTAGCAAGGTTACTTCGTTCTGCAGCAAGGTCACGGAACGCGGGCTGACAAAACTCGAGGGAAACGTTGTATTCTCGAATTTTTTCGATCCTCTTTCGCATATGGCCAATAAAAAGATAATAAATGCATTAAATCGAGCGCGTTGTGGCGTTGTAAAAAGAACAGCTGAGTCGTAAATAATGGGATTGGTATCGTTATTTACTTATTTAATGTGCATAAGAGAGCGCGTCGCCGTTTTCACGAAGATCGTAAAAAAACATCAATTTGCGACTTCGATTAAAAAGTAATATATCTCACGAGGAAAATTGGTATTAAAAACGGGACGAACCCGGGGTTGATGTTTGATGCATTTGCAAAGTAATTGAATGGTTATTCGAGGCTTACGAATTAATTCACACGAGGAAATAGTTTTTTGCGCAATTGTTATTGCCAGTTTCGAGGTTATTCCCACGTTTTCTTACGTCGGCGTGCATTGACCCTGTTCGACGTTCACAAATATGCACAGAAGCCTGAGCAGTAATTCCACGCGAGAAGCTTAATAATAAAATGCAAATATATCTATGAAAAGTTTCTGAAAAAAACTCACGTTGTGCTATTTGTCGCTGTGCCTTCCGTCGATTCCTCGAAAACATGCAGAACGATTGGAACACTTAGTGGCTGGTTCAACAGCCCACAACCGCATATTTCGTGTAAAGTAATGAAAACGGAGCACAATTACGGTGGTTTTCTTTCGAAAAAATAATACCGACGTTCAATTCCATCGATACGCACACATACACACGCACGTTCTAACACCCTCCTTTTGACCCAGTGACGTCGTATAAACGAGAAACCGTGACGGGATCTTGTACACACTTTGGGAATAATATTTTCTCGTTCAAGCAGGTGCACATATCCGCGAGGCACTGAGTTCTTTATACACGTCCGTCCTCGTTCGTTCACTTTTCATGTCTGTGAGAGGATTCACGTTCACGTCTACCTCTCGCGTACATTTCGCCGCTACCCAACCACTCGAATCACCTTTTTCCCCCTCCCTGCCCCCCGTGAAACCCCTCGTTTTTCCCTTTAATGCCACGGTATTAACCCTGCCAACGTTGCTGCCCCAAACGTCAACCTCTCATACCCCGTGGCAGATATCACACTGAGGATTTTTCTTACAACGCCTATTCAATACTTTTAAGTATTTTATTGCTGCTGCGATTCAAATGACCGATCGAGTTTTACTCCTTTTAAAATCGTTCTCCGAAACTTTCGTCCTTTTAACGATCGTATATGACCGGATTGAAATTTTCTTTCCTTCCCATCAAAATGCATCGAGGTTATCTGTCTCTATTATTGTATCCCTTTTACTACACGCTTCCCTACGTGCGCTTGTCGTCGCTCGACCGTGCAACCCCGCCGTCGCCTCGCAGACTGTCGATAAGATCGAGTTGGAGAGCCACAGTTTACGACAGCAAACCGTGGAGCGAATAATAAAAACGTGCCTCGGACACGAATAACATTGGCCAACGTTACTGTTACAACCACCGTCTACATTCATGTTGACCAACTGCCTTTCACGTTTTTATGTTCCCGGCAAGAATGCCGGTTTGGCGGTATATTCAAATTGGCTTCTTGTGTACTGAGATTGATCAACGTTTTTGGCTTTCGTTCTACAAAACATAGGTTCAAGAATATTCTTTGCGTGATTAAGGCCAATATTCTTAAGTTTCATTTACCGGAAATAAATTTTTATTCATTTTTTTTTCTGGATTCATTTCGGAGTTTGAATTTTCCATCAATTACGCGCCGTGACATTTGTGGCGCTACTGTCGCACCGAGGCATCAATTCCTCCAGCGCCTCGACTTCCAGCTCAGCATCAGCGAATAAAAATCTTGTTCGACGTCGCTTCAGCATTTTCATCGACGATGAGATGGCGCCACCGATCGCAAACACCGAAATCCTTCGATGAGCAGCTGTGCGTGACAAATTTGTTTGTATGGCGCATAATGCAAGTCTCACGAAACACGATCAGCCACGGAGTCATCTTTTTACCTTCATTCCTCATTAACACAATTGTCCGTCCAGTTAGGTATTATTTCTGTCATAGTTATTTTTTTTCCCAGATCAATTCATCAACGATACATTTTTTATCGCAAATTCAATAAAGATTATTCCTCATTGATTCATGCAAACATAAATAAACGAGAAAGTATAGTAATTGAAAAAAAACCTTCGTTTTTGTCTTCAACTATATTTTCAAATATTTTTATTCCAGTTTTTGAATTCACGTATAAAAATCGCTTCTTTGAGTCTTTTTTTTTTACTATGGAAGTTCATAGTTCAGTTTTATTTTTATTCGAATTCTGGTTGAACACCAACGGTCGGTAACGTAGATATCAAAATCCCGGTCGGTATGTCGAAGCGTGAGTGCGAAAGAAATAGCTGTAAATTTCGAAATCGAAGTTCTTTGACACAGTTTGACCGATTAAAAAAGGCTCCGTCATCTTTGCCATCGCCCTGCGTAGGCTGACACAACCTTTTTTTAATCTTCGTCTCAAATAATTTCGATTTCGAAAATCCCAAGCGAGGTCAGTAAACTGATCCCATGCTCTTAAGGCGGTTCGAGCGTATCTCATGGAAATATTATCTTTCAACTTTGTACGATAAACATTTTTAAAACAGAAAATTTAAAAGGCGAAATATGAAATTGTTGAAATTCGCAATTTTTTTAAAGCATCGATAACAGCTCATGTTCTCCAGATTTTTCACACATTATTAAGCACCGTTCGATTAAATTCACGCAAATTTTCAATTCATTTACTTGCAATAATAAAAATCATTCTCGAGTAGCAAAAAATAATAAAAGTTTCTCAAACCTCGAATGATTTTTGTTTGCCCTCTCCGGACCGAGCGTCTAAACGATTCGAATCTCGATTTCGAGTACCGATAACTCGAGCACCGTTTCTCGGTACATTTTTGTCCCGCATTGAAAGAAAATCGAGGAGCTTCGTTCCAAAATATTCACGAAAATGATCGAAGACTCGAGTCAGCTCGCTTCGAGTCCTCTTGAAATGAAAAATCGCTACAAATCTCTAAACACCGAGGAAGCCGAACAGTGTCGAATATCTGAATTTCGGCTTCGCCCAGCTGTTACATATTTTCTCCTCTCCGAAATGATTTGCTATTCATCACGTGCCAGTCATGCTAATCCAGGAGACGAAGGGAGGGAGGGGGGGGGGGGGCAGAAACCGGGCCGAACTGCCATGATTCTTTAACGGCCCAGAACTGTAAAGGCGTATTTCCTATTCCATATGCACAACGGATCATTCATTTTGACGTCGATCATCAATATTCTCGTAGTTACGCGCGTTTTCGTTCACTAACGCTCTTCATGCGCGCTGCGAAACGTTTCTTTTGTCGATTTTACTATGCATTGTGTATAGAGTTGCTTGCGACGATTTGCCAACCAGATTTTGCTTACGTGCGCAGAGTTTTTCGACTCGCAACGAAACCAGAGTTCCAAATCCACATGAGCATTCGTGTAGGGTAAAAATGCTTTTATATTCCGATAAAAAGTACGACGACGAGGGCTGGTTCCGGCCAGTCAAAAAATGTCTACATTCCAACTATGGGGAGCTTCTTCGGTTGACGAAATTTCGAATTTTTAATAATCTTTCGTAACCTCGTTCAGTAATTTCCATCGGATTTTTCAATCTCGGGATTGTTCATTTTCAATTTCAATTTTCAAAAAAATTCCAATCTCGGAATACTGAAATTTATTTATTGATACGAAGCGTCTAAAAATCCAACAGTTTTGAAAATTAATTATTGTTATTGTACCAGAATTTTTTCCAAAATGCACCCGTTTTTTTGTCGAGCTCACTGAGCTTCAATCGCCATCGTTTTTGTCATCTTCCCAAAACACCCTTAAAAGAAAAACTGAATAGAATACAGCGACAACAAAAAGTAAAAAGACAGTTTCGAGCCCACTTCGGTCAAGCGATAAAATCCAGGCGTCTCGTGTCAGAAAATGCTGTACATTATCAGTACAATGCACGTGGTTCGTGTCGAACGTTAGATTTCGACATCAGAGTCAATGACTTGTAAGCGTCTGGTAGCAGGCATTGGATGTCACGACGAAAAACTAGGAAAAAATGATTTTCCTACGAAAAATCGAAGCATTTTTATCGTTCGATTTGGAAATCGAGTTTACTTAATGCATGCAATAAATTGAACAAGATTATCGTTATTCGAGTTTTGTAAATTTATTTATTCATTCGTACATGTCGGTTCACAGTCACTCGTAGTTTCGCAGATGATTGTTGAAAAATTGACGATTTGAGACCGAAGTATTGGTGCTTCGAACGTACAGTGCCATCGATTTTTCATCGTGTCAGAAGATTTTTATTTTCCATACATAATAATTCGTGTATTTGCTTGTTCGCGCACCAAAAATCTCGAGTAAACGCACAAACGGTAGGTTGTAACGCAACACCGTGAACGAACGACGAAAATAACCATGAAAAATGGAACATTTCAGTCGCAAACGTTGATCCCTCGTCTAATGATTAAATTGCCGGGTTGAATTTCGTTCTGTGATAATGATCGTCATTTCAATATGAAATTCGAACGTTAAATTGTTCGTTGGTCGGCCATCGGAGTGCTTTCAATTCGGCGAAATTTTATTTATCCTTCTATACGCTTCTTTTATCTAAAACGCCAAAAAAACGACTTTAATTCATCGGCTTTCCTAGTCGATTTTTATACTCTCTAAATTCTGGTACTTTTCTCCACTCTCGGTACTCCCGTACCGACGGAACGTAAAAATACGATATTCGCGTACGAGCTCGCTATAGCAAATTCCTTGGGAAGTTTCAATGAGTCCCGAGAGCGATACGATCCCCGCGAAGAGGTAGTAAAATCGATACGTGCGTATTTCGTCGCTATGCGTGGCGCGCTTCAACTTCCCCCCCCCCCCCGAAATTTATAACACGAAGCACCGTACACGTTTTCCGTTGAGCCCATTTCGGCATACGCGCTTCGAGCCGAAATTATACGATAATGGTAATCATACGCCTTAAACGTTGATAAACGATTTCTGGTGCTTCTACAGCTCGTGCTCGACCCCCGATCGAGTCCGTTCTACTTTTCTATACGAATAATTCGAAACCAATAAGTAAAAGCGCGATTTAAGGTACTTTCTGTACTGCACGCTAGTCGAATGAGTGCTTAATTTTCAAAACGCTTGCAAACGAGGCTTAACGCACTGATTGAACGTGATGTGCAAATTTCCATGATGACACATTTTCAGTGGTATTTTTCAGAGAATTGTCTGCATTTTTTCACCGATTTTATTGCACCACTCATTCCTTAGAAATGATTAATGAAAAGTTTTTTCGCTCAGTGAACGATTAGCTGCAACAGTGAAACGACGAAGTTTAAAAAACGACATCGCGGATTCGTAGAGGATCAGTTGAGGAACAAAATGAGACGCGGCGCAATAAAATCGGTCGATAAATGCGGATGATTTCTTGAAAAATACCAGTGAAAATGTGTCATCGTGAAAATTTAAATTTAACTGATGCTTTTGCTTAACTGTCGTTTTTAATATTATCACGTCTTAATAAGATATGCTGCGATACAAATTCACTAACAATACATAATAAACTTGGTCCAAAAGCGTTTTGAAAATTTAACACTCATTTGACTAGCATGCAGTGCAGGAGTTACCTTAATCATTTCGACCCTCATTCCCCCTGAGATATCACACGTTAACCGCGATCATTGAATCGCCGTAAGTGCTTCAGTATAACGCTGTATCTTTGGATAAATCCACCTCGAAAATTCTCGACGTTATTAAAACGTGAAAAGGAATTCGGTATTAATTTTAAAAATTCATCGAAAAGTGATAAGACACTTGATGTGAAAAGAATCGCTGATAGTTTCCCGGGATGCAGCGGGATGAACGTTGCTTTTAATTTTTCATTCGATCTCACAACGCTTCGTAAAATACTTAAGTTTTGTTCGTTAAGATAATATGATAAATGTGATTGAATAGTTGCACTTGGATTGACGATTTTCGAGGCGAAGAGTATATACGATCGTTCAAAAATATTCGATCGACGAATAAAATAGAAAGAATCGGATACTCCTGCGTCGTTTATCCAGTGAAGTCGAGCTGAATAACTATGAATTTTTATTGGAAATAAAAAGTATAAATTTACATGGGTCCCGAAGACCGGCGTTACAATTATTCCACCGAATTGACTTAAAAACGATGCTTTTTCGTCATCCAGATCTCATTCGAATGGAATAAGGCTCTCCAAAATCGTATTTTATAATTAGGTTTTATTTGGGCCCAAATGTCTGTTGTTGTTGTTGTTGTTTTGTTTAATTATTTAATTAAAATTTTTTTTATTCATTACGAAAGAGAATGATATTGGCTGGTTAATCACGAGAAAATTTGATCGAAAGCTATCCTTCTAACTACGTTTCGTCAATCAACCTTATTTGAGTTTTGAGTCGCGAATACCGAGTCGCAAATTCATTTTGGAAATACAATGGGAAAGGGTGGTTTTTTAAAAATGATTGAACGGCGAATACTTTTGTAATTTCTGTACGCCACATACGAAAATTTTGATCTACCCGATAAAAACATGGGGATTATTAATTTCTCGATAATCATTTATCACGAAATTATTTTTTTGGATTTAATGAAATAATTGTTCAATAACTGTAATTAAAAAAAGGTGACAAATATAATTGCAGTGATCGAAACAGATTTTTTCTACCGGATGGTTTTTTCAAATGAATTTTCGCCTCTCGTCTGTACTGATCGAAGCAAAAAAGCATTTTCGAAAAAAAACGTTTCATACGAACAATCGAAGGTTAGTTTTCCGTAAGGAGGTTTACGGATTCCCGTGTCTCTGAGTTTTTTCGTAATTCTACGACTCGTTTCGTTACATTCGCAACCCAACGATCACTAAGTTTTTCGTTTTTTTGTTCTTTCATAAAATCTATAAATGACAAAAGTACCATACAACTTGGTAAAAATTCGTCAGTTCGACCGCGGTATTTGACACGGTGCGACATTTTCACAACTTCAAAAACACACAAGAATACACGCTGTCAGTTTTTTTTTCAGCACTCGCATTCAACGATTTTCGTTATCGATATTTTGAACCGTACCAATAAACCTTCCGGTTCTGTAAAAGGGATCGAAAATTGGGGATTACAAATTTGTGAGAATGCGTATTAAAAATTAGAGAATGTGACTCGAGTCGAGAGTGATCATCGCCCACAGGGACTGCCGCTCAAAACTGTATTTGCACACTGATTAAGGTATTCCTTTCAGGTACTCGAATATTCTACAAATAACTGATTTTAAATGAGAGCAAAGTAAAAGTGCGTGCGAATAGATTGGCGAAATTTCAGGACAGATTATCGGACATTTAATAAAGAATGAAAACTTGAAAAAAGTTCAAATTTATACGGGAGCTTATGGAGATTCCATCATCCATTCTATTCAATAATTCATGTACTAAATAATTCCAAATTCTTGATACAAATTTTCTCGCGGGTAGGAAAAAATGTGAGAAATCCATAGCAACGATAAAAGTAAAGAGTCATCGAATGTTTAAGGGGGTTACCCCGTGTGGCAGCCGAATTTTGTGGGGTTTTTTGAGATTTTTTTTCCGGCGAGAAAAAAATTCTAGACTTTTGAAATTTGAAGTGTTTGTTTATTGGTATTTCAACTCTATGAAAGAATTTTTTAACTCTGATATTTCAGATAGCTTCGGGTGTAAAATGGTCACAAAACCAAAGAGCGTTTGGTTCAGCTATCGTCTGAACTAAAATCACGCAAAAATATAAAAAATTGAAGGATTATCGAACTCTGAAACAAAAGATTTAAATTTTTTAAAATGTTTCATAGCACTAAAATCCTTCAATTTTGAATATTTCTGGGTGATTTTAGTTCAGGCGATAGCCACGTTTTTTAACATTTTTTTAGATATCAGAGTTAAAAAATTTTTTCATAGAGTTGAAATACTAATAAATGAACCCTTCAAATTTCAAAAGCCTGTTTTTCTTCCTCGTAGCAAAAAAATCACGAAAAAACTCCAAAAATCCGGTTGCCACACGGGTGACCCCCTTAAAAGAGGTATTAATGACAGAAGTTGGAAAAATGGCAGCAGCAGAAGCTTTTCCTTTACAACCGCGACTTCTCAGAGGTTAGAAACGAGTCGAAATTTCGAGTGCCGCAAAATTTGCGCCACCAAAAAATACGGTCATGCGAAAGGAATACCTTAATTAATCAACTTACGAGCCACGTTTTCACTAAATCAACAGAAATCACTAAATTTTCACTAAATCATAAAGAAATTCGTTTCGTGTTCAATTATTTTAATAAGTAAGCGAAACATGAAACGAGCTTTTGAGCAATGGTCCATGTGCGCTACAAATTTTCCCCTTCCTTGGTAAAATGAATAACACAAAAGTTGAAGAAAAAATTCATTCCGTGAGTAGAAGCATTCGATTTTTTTACCGCTTCCACGTTGTCGTTTGCATCGACGTAATCGAAACTGATTTTGTGCTTCCAATTTCCAGAGTGACATCATTTCGTTTTTTTTTCTTTCTTCAGTTGCTTCGATCCGGTTATTTCAAATTGAAAAATACGTTTTCCAAAAATATGATCAATAATGCGCTAAATAAAGAACCAATAGATTCTTCAATATTTGCTTTCTAGCAAGAACATTTTTTCGCAACATGAAAACTCTCTTAATCGAATTCAATTCGATCCCAGTAATTTCCAAAGGGGCGTCGACGATTCAATACTTCTAATGACACCGATACCGAATGATTTCAACAATATTTGTCCCGTCGATGTCGAGTGAGCGAGTGTTTTGTAATCCGAAATGAGTTTTCGGCAGGGCTCGACGAAATGTGAGATTGGATAATAGTTTTAATCCAATTCCTCGTTAGATTGAAACTGCTTATTATCTAAATACGGATTTGGCTGATGAACGCGCATCGTTTGGTAAATCGTACATAAAACGAGAATTGGTCGTCTTCGTTCTTGCTTCGGTGCTCACGCGGAGAAGAAGGAACTCGCGATGAAGTAAATTAGTCGATACGCTAACTTAAGAGGAAACGTGTGAAAATTCTTGCCCGCTACAAAACAGTTTACGTGAATCGCGTGAGAGTGATATATACACAAATAGCTACAGATTGTTCGAGCAGGCTGAGAGATTTTCACACGTTTTACTTTCTTTCCTATTGTGAATTGTTGCCAACGCAGCAACCTCGAGCAAACATATTTTCTCCCTCTCTTTCACACTCTTTCTCTCGTCCGTTGCAGCAGATTGTACAGCGCTGATAGTCGCGTACTCTCACCGTGTCGTAATCACTTTCATTCGAGCGTTAATTACATTGATTGCCTCCCCACACTTCTCGCTCCGAGTGGGTCGAGTCATTCTAATTGAGACGCATGGACTCGTTAAATTAATTCGTACGTCCGGATCGATTGCGATCGGTGAAATTGTTGCTGGGCCTGACTTCGGAGACGGACTCGACTCGGCTCCAGGTTTTTTCGTTAAATTACAAATTTCGTAACGTCGATTATAAACGAAGGTTTTTTTCGAGCTCGGAGGTTAATGAAACTAACAACTTTTGTCTGTACATGACCTTTTTCCCTCGAACACTAGAACTCGTCGAAGAATCACGCTCAGGAGTCCAGCTCCTTCGTTACAATATAATTTTGCTTGCTTTTACGTTTTTTTTATTTCTCTTTTTTATTTCATCGCTTCTAGAATTTCATACTGTGCAATATAATTTATAAATTAATCTAAATTCTAACGAAGCAGTGTAACGACGTTTCGATAGGTAAAAATTCTTTCTATTACGTATATTTATATATACATTTACGCACGTGGCTTCGAGAGACGGAACAACGTTGAAGAGGCGCGGGAGAAGCCCCGATTTCTCGGCAGAATAACAACCGTTTTTTTTACGGCTCTGCTCATAAACAACCCTGCTCCAAACAGCCCTATTCTCAAATTTGCAAAATCAATAGAATGCATTGTGTTTTAATAATCTATGTCAAAGAGCAGAGACGTTGTTCCCAGATAAAATAAAAATCTTTGGAGTCGACACGTTATCGAGTAGATTTACGAGACGAATCATGTTGCGGCGAGTCAAAAATTCTACTCTCAGCAAATGCGTTCAACGACAGTTCTCCTATAAATCATGTTTAAAGAGCGGAGTTGTTGTTGAGCAGAGTTGTGATGAATACAGTTTACATACGCGGAGAAAAATGTTTCCTCAAACTATCTAGAAATTCTGGATAAATTTGCCGTGTTTTTTTGCACAGCGTGTACGATCTTCAGGCACTATAGAAAACATGAGCAGCACAGTAAAATTTGCCGATCTTCATGGCAAAGCTTCGGTAGCGAGTTTTTATATTTTGTCCAAGAAAGGAACACCGAATTTCGATAGAGGGCATTTTTTTCTGTCGTACCAGAAATTTCACTGCGCTACATCATAAATATTAGCATTTGAGATTTATAAAATAGTCATAATTTTTCCCAATTTCGCCTGATTTTTTCAACGGTAAATGCGATTTGCTCCTTCTTTGCAGTGCTAAGCACAGTCATTTTTGTATAACATTATTCTCTGCGTCGAGAACGTCTATCCTCCTTAACATATCTACTCCGGTGAGATATTGAAGATCATGAATTTTGGAGTACAAATTTTAGAAGGAGAATTTTCTCGAGTAGAAGCGTAAAGAGGATGGTTGTTATTCTACCGATTTCTCGGTACATCGTCTCTATACACAAGCACTTTGCTTTCGGAGAGATCCTCCGCGATTTGATCGCGTCGTTTCCCTCCGAAGAGACGTTTTTTTGGACCGTTACTCTCCACGTATTTCTCGCTGTTTTTCATTCGATCGGTACAACGATTCAATGGGGCTGGAATGCACGACTGTTATTCCGGCTACGATCGACACGAAGATTAATCGAATTGTTACTGTAAAATCGTCCGGAATGGGGATCATCGTACCGCAATGAAAAAATGGTTCGTCACAAAATGTTGTCTGCGATTGAAAGACGGTGACGGAAAAACATCGTTGGGTCGAAGCGATCCGAGCTATTCCAACAATTACCATACGAATAAAGAGAATTATAAAGGAAAAAGGGGAAACCGTAAAAGGGTCTTTCAGTGAATAATTGTACGGAGAAAAATCGAAGAAAAAATCCAAATCGATGTTCTAAGAAAATCGACAAGAAGGGAAAAAAAGACAAAATTTTCGTTTACAAGTTTTTATCCGAGGAACCAGAAATATGGGACGTTCCATCGGACGTCCGAACGTCTGTCGAGCTAAATTCGGTGATGTTACACGTCACAGAGTCAAAGCGTGAATTCAACTGTTCTCCCTAGCCATTCGGCCACGTGGCTCTCAAACTTCCGGTCTTTAAACTCTCCTGTTCAGGCTTCAGTTCCCGTCTACGCGGGAACGAGGAAAACAATATTTCCGGCATGAGACAGAAATCTTATTCGTCATCGTTTTTTTTTCAGTACCGCGTCGACACACACTTTTGCTCCCGCAACTTAACGGGAGATTTTTATATTAGACCTTTCGACACGCGTCATCGTGATATTGCACGTCTCGAATGTTGACGTCGCGATACTGCACGTTCCGGACGATCCAATCTCGATACCGCACACATCCAATGAACTCGATGTCGGAGCACCCGATCTCGATACGCCACGTAACCGGAGCTGCATTCCAACAGTGACAAATCCTCGGTTCAAGTCGATACGAATTTCGCATTTTGAGAAAATTCTCTCGGCTTAATCGTGGTGAAAAGTTTCAATAAAGTGACGCGAACACACTCGGAAATAGGAAATTGAGAAGTTGAATTTCACGAAGACCTTTTTTTTGATAAATTATGAGACAATCGGACAAAGGTTTTTCTTAATCGAAAACGTAAGTGCGAAGACAAGTTTTCTTTCTCATTTTATAACTATGAAGTAAAACTTGTAACGAGGGGAGAGCGGTTGGTCCGGAGGAGAGGCTTGCGAGTCGCGAACCCTGCAATCTCGGGTGGCTCGAACTTCACCTTCATAAATCCACGGTCTCACTTCAGCATTATCATCGTACGCTCACTCAAGCGATCACAGTTGTTCTTCGAAATGAAAAAAATTGATTTTCTTAGAGATAAAATAAGATTGTAAGAAAAAATGAAAATTACATTTTTTTCATTGGGAATTTTGTCTCACGGTCGAACAATCTGGATGGGCGTGCTACTCTTAACCTTTTCATCGCGCATCTCAGAATTTTTTTCGAACATTAATGTCTCTTTCGATTATAAAAAACTGTCGGTTCTCTGAACATTATTTGTTTTTCACAGAATATTTTTCAAGCAAATTGTTTACGGAGCTAAAAAACAAATTGAGTGTCTCGTAAAGACGTACAAAAATATTCGATGCGGAAAGAAAATAATTTTTTCTGTTCCAAGCAACAGAATTTAACTGCAAACAAAAAATTGATGTTTCCAGTATTTTCTTAAAATGATGGATCGCGAAAGACGAAAGATTTTATGGTCTCAGGCTCCAACGGGAGTTTGACTTGCGAGATATCAAATAAACACGAAACGGGGACAAGTTTCACGGGTTCTTCGACCAGGAGAGGCTCGGCAGGCACGTTATCGAGACACCGTTGATTGGAGTAAATCGGTAAACAAGGGCGCATTGCCAGCGATAAAGTGCGTCGTTGTTGGGGAATCTCAATAACAATAATTCCGTTCAGAAAATTTGTGATAATCTACAACCGAAGAAAAGCAACGGTCCGTCATGTTTCTCTCGCAATCGACTAGAGAAAAAGCTCCTTTCGACGCGGGTCGGTCAAATCTACTTCCGCGTCGTAGGAAGGATCGAGTCAATCGCAGCCCTGAAACCCCAGAGTCATTGAAACGTTGTACCTTTTCGAACGGATTCGCATTCGTTTTGCCGTTTTTTCGTCATCGAGGCAGTGTACGCAATTAAATAATAGCTAAGATTGATTTTTTACATCGATCGAAGTGACAATTTTACAGGGTTCCCTTTGATCGCGGATCCGCGAAATTATTTACAAAACGAGGACTCCGCGATAGGAGAGAGATTCGTTCAAAAAATCGCATTTATTCGGTGATATTATTCGTTTTTAATGAGAAATGATTTTTAAACGCTCGTAGTTATTTGTTCGATGACCGTGACATCCCGATATCTTCGTGGTCTGTGCGTGCTCGATCTGAAGGATTCGTGATGGCCGAGTCCCTCAGGCACGCTTTTGCTCGGCCTGAGCGGAGCGTGTTGATAATGATGGTTCGTCGGTTGATAGTAGTGCTCGGTTGAGCGTAAATGCCGCTCGGCTTCTTGTTCCCGAACTTCTTGATCAACGTCCAGGGGAACGTGAAGCGATTGGGACTTTGGTAATCTCGGCCTCGGCGGTGGCGGACAAGCGCAAGGCGGTGGCAATGGACCAATGTGAGAGAGCCTCGAACCACCGAGGATCGGAGATGCTGGCTGTCGTCCCCAACCAACGAGAAAGAGGAGAGCAGCACCGCACAAGGAACTCAGAGTACACGCGTAGTAACCGACCCGTGGACTACTAGCGTTCATATAACCTGCGTCACGATCGATTGGAAACAACACACAAAATAAAACAATCATTAATTCTTCCAATTTTAATAATCGGACTGCGACGAATTTCGATCATTTTCATCTACATTTTTACACTGGTTCGACGGACAACTGTAATTAGTTTTATTCATATTGACAGTTTTTTAAAAATTTCGGGAGACATCGGAATAAATTGTATCGACGAAACTCTCAAAAGGGACAATGACGGTTCCAAGGCCAGGGCGCCTGGATCGACGGGGTTTAAGGCAGCTCATGCACGAAACAATTTTATTAGGAAAGTTTTTAAATTTACGTGGAGTTTAAACGGGCAGTCGACTGACACAAATTTTAAAGGTTTCGTCTTATTTCTTGTTGAAGTAAACGTCATTAAATATGAAGAAAAATACACAGGCTTATGGGGATTATGCATAAAAAATCGTTTATCTGTCCATATAACGAATGAACTCTTCTACGAAGTTTATGAAAAACGTACACAATAACAATTGAGCATGTAATGAAGGTCTGGGAAAAAATTGGAGACGATTGTCTTACTGGTAATAAAGATATGTTACGTTGAAGATTGAACGAAATTGTTGACGAGTACTCGTAACCTCACATTTGCTTATTTCGACATATTTTGTTTCTTCCGAGCTTATTGGCCCATTCCTGCCATAGCCTTCTGTCTTTTTATTAATACTTTTTTCTTGATCCATTTCCCGTTGTGCTTTCCCTTTGCCCTCTCTAATGTGATTATTGACATAAAAAACTATAGTATTTTAGCCAGGGACGAATGAAATTTCGGGTTCAGGCAGTGATGGGTCTCCGATTAATAAACGGCTTGTAATTTCATTCGCCAAAAGATAAGTTGAAAAAATATATTTACAATTTCTAATTTCAAAGCGGGGAACGGGAACAGCGAAGCGGGGGCAACGGCGGATTTAAAATAATGACTCGAGCTAAGTAAAAGTTCCAACGAAAAGGGGAGAAGCCATAAAAATAATAATAAAATCCCGATTTTATCCGGTGCGATAAATTTATCGAGCGTTAAAAGCGCATACGCGAATGGGCATGTGAGAATAAAGTATAAAAAGCTGTGACGACAATGCTAATAAAAATCGATACGATATTTTTAAGTTGCCAAGAAAAGTTTCAATGTCAAGAACAACCTTCAATGAATGCCACGTGTAAAGAGGGTTGTTCGGTTTATGAGATCGGCGCGTGTGTACAGAAACGCCCTTTCCGAACCGCGAGAATGGCACGTTCTTCAACTTCCGTTTCTCTTTATTCGATAATTGTTCGAGGATGCGGAAGCTGTGCATACGTCGCGTGGCGCTGCGTACAGCTCGTGGCTTGAATGAGCGCTTTATCCGCGAGCCAGTCCCTGCGCTTCTACGTTTTTTTTCTTCCTTCAACTCTCGAGACTACCGCGCGATCTACGTCATCGTTAAGCGACTGGGAGATTGTGCACATACCAGGTGTTTAATCGCAGCTCGACGGTAGTTCGTTAAAATTGTTTATCACGATGGCACAGTGCAACGATTGCACTGTACGTTCCCGTGATCTCGTCTCCCCGACTATAATTGACTGTGGGAAATGCAGATATGCATCTACGATCTCATTTCCGCGTGTATGTAACACTCATGCACGTACAACCGTCGTTTGGCATGTTAATTCGTCAGGATGAGAAATACGTCCCGTGCCACTTTCTCGAGCGCTTTCGTTCGTTAATATCTCCCGTGAGACAATTCTCTTGCCTCCCGCGTGAGCAATCAGCTAAATAACTCTTTCCCGATTAAGACACGCTTCTGCAGTGCGAGAATTATCCAATTTTATTCCTCGAAAAGATACTTAAAAACGTTGCAAACATCGATTTTATTTTCTCATCAAAGTCTAAGTTTTCGTGGGATGATCAGCGTTTGTTATCTTGCCAAAATCACTATAGAATCTGTATTTTCGGATGAAAGATTCAGGGGAAATATGATTGTGAAAAAAGAGCTTCTGTATGGTCCAGGGATAGCAGACTAATCGGTAAGAACTTGTTTTATATTTATATTTAAGTTACATCATCGAATTTTATCCTGTCTAAACTTTGAACGCGTTTTTTCCGAAATCATGTTTTTTGACCTGGTTGACAGCATAACTCTGTCAAATTTTGTCCAATCGACTTCATTCGGAGAGGCTTTTCTTCAGAAAACTTATCTGTCGTCGCATCGTAGAGTTTTTTTTTTTTAATATTTATTTTCTTGACAGTTTACTGCAAAACTTTTGGGTGACGTTCGATTTTTTTTCTAACCAAAATTTTCAAATTTCCTGCGGTGCTGCGATAGCTGTACTATTATAATTTAATAAACCTTTTGAATTTTTTATTTCAGATGCTTGCTGTGGCACTTGTGCTGTCAACCGTCGGGCAGTCTTTTTTTGACGCCACTTTGCGACTGCTCCTCTGCTTAATAAAATGTACTAAAAATTAAAAAAAAAAAATCCTCCTATACTTCATTACTTCGATAATTAATACACAAAATTTCAAATAATTTGATCGAGGCGTTTAAAAAAAAAAAATCCGAAAAAATACCTCGTTTTTCAGCCTGTCACACTGATGTTCCCCCTTAATGTAAAGTCTTGCTAGACCTTCTTCAACAGAATTTTTCAAAATTCCGAATACTTATTCAAAAAAGAATTTTGCAACGAGATACAAATTTTAACAAAGATTGACCGCTCCATTTTCGAGATATTTGAAATAAAAAAACTGCAGCGATGTTCGCGTGTTTATGCAAGCGAAAGTAAGAATTCTCCATTCTTTGCAATTACTAGGAAACTTTTCAACGGATTTTTTCTTTCCAACTTTCATTCGAGAAGCGAAGTTTATAACGAAGTTGTTCACCAAATCATGAGCATTTGGACCGGATGTAGTTCAAATTTCAAATCTAGTACGAAACATTTAACCCAAAAGTTTGTGTGTGTTTAGGCTCTTGCATAATGTAACGATGCCCGTAAGCAGGTTCTTCCACAAGTTTTCGCATTCCGACAAGCTAGTTAACTTTTCAACGTGACTGTAGCGAAACTCCACTTTAAACAACCAGATCGATCAGTTGAAAGAAAATTTACGAAATTATCGCTGGCTTCCAAAGTTTTGGAGTATGTCGAATTGAAGTTGTAAATACGCGTTATTTTTTCGGCAAAAAAATAATGCAACTCGGACAATTATGTTGGAAAAATAGTGGAATGTTGACGTGTTAGCAGGGACTGTAAAAAGGCAAAGCTCTTTCTTGACGACCAATTTTGAACAGTTTATATAAAAATGTGAAAAATTAAAAAAAATGGATACATTGACGGGTTGCTGCCAAAATAATTTCTCTTTTTATTTCGATCGAAACGTGACGATATTAGAAAATAATTTTCCATTATAATTGGGATCTAAATCGAAACAGAAGCAGGCAATTGATGAGAGCAAGGTTTACAGTTTTATTGAACTGAAAATGTACCGGAATGATGAAGAATTTTTTAAAATTGTATTTCAAATGAAATTAGTGATTACGAAAATTTTGTCGTCCCAAGAAAAGTGCAACTTGGATGATTTCCTTTGAAAAGTAGTTTAATGTTGGCATATTGTAGAGGAGGATATAAAAAAGTGGAAATTATTTTATCTTTTATTTGCGAGAAACAGACAGAGAGTGCTGTTTGTGGTATTCTTACTAATTACATCCAACATTCTCGGTCCAAGGATCTCGTAATTCTTTTTTCAGTCATTAAGTGCTTTAAACGACTAGAGAGAAAAAAAAAGTGGCTTCAAAGAACTTTTGAACTACAAAGTCCTTGCCGTTAATTTAAAACTAAATTAATCTAATGAATTCAGCATTAAAACGTGGTGACGAATATACGAACCGGTAAGAGGAACTCCGAGTAGGATAGGCAGGGCTTCCGCTGCCTGAACGAGGGCCCAAGATCTCGCAAAGTGTCTGGCTCTGAGCCTCTCGAGAGCAAGCATTTTCAAGGAATAAAGAGCACCACCGAGGGACGCGCCGTAGAGGCCAGAAGCGAGGACGAGACCCTGGTATCCTTGGACACTGCCGAGAGCCACTTGAGCTACAGCTGTGGAAATATCACATAAAAAAAGGAAGATAAACAATCAATTATTTTCTGAAATTTCGTATCCAGTGAAAAATATCTGTAAAAAAATCGCAACTAAGTTCTGTCATACGAAACAATCGATTGTCACTGTCATTTTATTCTTAAAATACTTCATAACGATTTTCTTAAGAGAAGTCTTGAAGTTTACTGAGAGTTTGAATGGGTAGTCGACTAACACGCATATCAAACTTTAAAGCGTTTGTATTATTGGTCATTGAGATAAGCTTGCTTAAATATGAAGAAAAATACACGGGGTTTTAGGGACTATGCGTAAAAAATCATTTATCTTTCCATTGAACGAAATGAAAGCTTCTTACGAAGTTTATGAAAAAGTGCACGGTACAATGAAGCATACAATGAAATTCGAGGCGATTGTCTTACTAGTAATAAAGATAAATTGGTAAAGAGCACTCGTAACCTAACATTTGCTTATTTGGGCATTTTGTTTTTTCTTGGTTTGGCCGATTCCTGTCATAACCTTCTGTCTTTTTTTATTAATACTTTTTTCTTGATTCCTTTCCCTTTGTGTGTTTCCCTTTGCGCTCTCTAATGCGATTTTTACATAAATAAACTATAGTATTTTAGTCAGGGACGAATGAAATTTCATTCGTCAAAAGATAAGTTGAAAAAATTAATTTAAAATTTCGATTTAATAACTCTGTCATGAGTTTAAAGAGACAATATTTTTAATTAGGGAGTAAAAATCGCTCCAATTTAGACCTCCATAAAATACGATTCTTCGGGCATGATCTACCTTAATCAAAGAACCTTGAATTCCACAGACTGAAATTGCTTCATTATCAAATAAGAACTCCATTTTAATATTAAATGAACATGAAATCCATCATTTTTCTCATAATTATGAGTTTGTAGGATGTGATATACAACCCGAAACGATGTATTAACATTTTCATTATTTTCCAACGTCCAGGTACCCTCGAATATTAAAATTTATCAGGCTAGATTCGTATCTCTGATGTCGAGGCAAATTGCAAATCCGTCCCTGTCTTTTCTCTTTGGTTCAATCGCATGTGTTGGTCCCCTGTCTATGCGCGTATATTTGTAGCCAAAGCTGTTTTTCCTCGTCCCTTGGACCACGAGTCGCCAACGAGGTATGAGAAAAAAGTATCCCCGAGGCATTGCCCTCTTCATCGTGCAAGGGTGTTTCTCCTATGGACGAATTAAAAATGTAAAAGTACGTGGCTGCTGTTTTGCGGCTAAACGCCTCGGGCTACGTCATCTTTGTCGTCGCGTCATCGTCGAGAAACTACCTGGTTATACGATCCTCTCTTTTTTCGCCCTCTCCGCCTTAATCTTCCTCCCTCTCTCTCTCGCTCCCTCTTTTTTCACTGTTACCGCAAACACTCCGTACGAGTCTGCGATGACAGAAGTCCAAGATAGTAACCAAGAAAACCTCAACGAAGAGTCCCCCTGTGTGTACATCCCCTCAACCTTCCCTCTGCGATTTCTCTTTCCCTCTTTCTTCTTCTCGTCCCTCTCGCTCCCCCCCGACTCTTACTTTCTCTCTTGCTCTTTATCAAGCTTCCCCCGGCTCCGTGCCACTCCAGCATTTTTAAACGCGACAGGCATTCAGCCGAGACACCCTCAGCTTCGTTCCTCCTCAACCCCCAGCCTGGTGCACCACCGCCCCTACTCTTTTTCTCGCACCTTTCTGAAGTTATGTGTAGTACAACACACACACACACACACACGCGCGTCGAGCGCTCGTTCGAGCCCACATACCTCCAGGCAACACGCGAATCTCGTGCTTCCGAGTTGTTTCTTTTTCATCCCTTTTCCACCTTCTTTCCCGTCCCTTTTTTCCATTTTTTTTCGTGCGGTTTTACTATACGGTCTTCAACCCTTTTTATCCCTTTCTCTTGCATCACCCCTCCTCTGTCTTCTTTTCTCCACCCTTTACTATACCAATCCTTTTGCCATTTCCGGCTTTCGCACAAACACTTGGTGCACCTACGCTCGCCAGACCCAGTGGCACATAAATATCCGGCTCCCAGCGATTATTTATTTATATTTTAAGGCTCGCTGCTCCAACTGAGATATGGCACTCTGTGAGTCCATTCCTGCTGCATGTTTCAGAAACCTCAACCTTTTTCTCTCGGTTTTAAAAAGCTTTCTAGAAAATCTTCACTCGCTGTTGTGTCAACAGTCTTATAAATTTTCCTCGAACTTTCTCACTGTTTTTATTCGCTAAATTCACTTTAATCTTGAGCCAAAACTCTCGCGCTCTGTCCAAAATGTCTTTAATCGCAGATCGGATTCTATCATTTTTTTAAGGTAGATAATTCGACTGTTTTGATCGGAGCGACAGAAACAATAGGTTTTTTTTATCCAACTGCCTTTTTTTTTAATTTCTGTCACTCGAATTAATAATCTCGATCGTCAATCGTGGATCAACAGAAGCAATTACTCGGTGGTGAAAAAACATCTTTACCTCAACCCTTCGGAATAAATTCGTGCGAGGATTTATGTTTTCACAAGGTTGTAAATAACTCGATAAACGAAAAAAGGGATTATCAACGGCAACGGAAGGTAAGGTAAATTTGCACGTGCACAAATATTAGAGCTTTCCGCAGGGAATTCTCAAACACCACGCAGGACTTAATCATCACGTTACGTACTTTTGAACCAATAATTCACTTGAACTCCAGCCCAATCTCTAGCGAGCTGAAGGAGCGCGGTACAGTCAACTCAAGCAAATAAAGAACTTTCAACTATCAACAATTTATCAGGAATGGATGAACGAAGAACGACGAAAAGTTGAGTCGAAACAATAGTAGTAATTATTTCAATTATCTTACGTGTGAATTCAGCACGAAAATGAATTGTCTGAACGAGATGGACACGAACTTCTAACGGGGTGGCGTCCGCAAGATTATTTTCGATGTTTTGTTGCTGAGAAATGTCATTGTTAATTCGTTGATTCGACGATTCATTTACCGACGGAAAACGTGGAAATTAGGATCTGGACAACTTGTTTCATCGATATTTTCAGGGAAAAAATTTTGCTTCGTTTGCTTTCTAAGGGATTGAGCAGACGATTATAAATAAGCGGATCGTGATGGAATTAATGTTATCGATAAACGGAGCAAAGAATCGTTCTCGGTGATAAGTTCTTTACCACGTTCGAACCGAGAAATCTCCTGAGCATTTTCGAAAGGGATTTTACTAACGCAGAGGTAAAAGTTCACGCGAGTTGTGAGAGCGGAGGGTAAACGAATTGCGAATGCTTTAATCGATGCTGCTCCGAATGCACTTGAATATACTTTGTGTCGACGCGGGCCTGTGTGTACAGAACATTTCATGCGAATTCATCGAAAAATAAATTGAAAAGACTCATTGAAACTGAAGAGAATTGAAACTGCAGAAAAAACGAGTATGTAGTAGAAATAAAATGCAAATTTGAATTTTTTTATTGTTACCAACCGCAACGGTAATCGTTATACAAACAGCAAAATCTTCTATCTAACACCGAAGATTTCATGTTTTTTGTGAAAATTTACATTCTGCACGGTTATGACTATAAAAATCTGAATCTCTCTACCGTCTATATCGTTGTAACAGCGATTTTTTTATTTTCATTTCCTCCACTATGGATTTTATCTCGTTGGTAAAAGAACACCATCTATCGAGAACTATAAACTTAAAAAATGATTATTTTCAGAAGCTGTAATTTATTTTCCGAGCAACAACCTCAGTTTTTCAAATAAAAATTCTTAAGAAAGTCTTGAAATTTACACAGAGTTTAAATGCGCAGCGGCATATCAAATTTTAGAGTTCATCTTATTGGTCATTTAGATAAACGTGTTTAAATATGAAAAAAAAATACACAGGCTTATAGGGATTATGCATAAAAATTTTGTTATCTTTCCATATGAATGAACGCTTCTTACGAAGTTTATGAAAACGTACACAATAACAATGAAGTGTTTAATGAAAGTTTGGGAAAAAAATTCAAGACGATTGTCTCACTGGTAATAAAGATGTATTAAGCTTAAAGAATGAACAAAATTGGTAACTTCACATTTACTTATTTCAGCATTTTCTTTCTTCTTGGCTCGACCCATTTCTATCATAGCCTTCTGTCTTTTTATAAAAACTTTTTTCTTGATCCATTTCCCTTTGTGTTTTCCCCTTTCGCTCTCTAAAGTGATTTTTTACATAAAAAACTATAGCATTTTCGTCAGGAACGAGTGAAATTTTGAGTTCGTTCAGTGACGAATCCCCGATTAATTAATGGCTTGTAACTTCATTCGCCAAAAGATGAGTTGAATAAATGTATTTACAATTTTGAATTAATAACCCTGACACTAATTGAGACTGATAACATCTTTAATTAGGAAGTAAAAATCGACCCAATTTAGACACCCATAAAATACAATCCTACGGGCATGATCTACCTTAAAGAAAACCATTTTTGTCAATTGTGCTACGATTTTAAGCAGGATTTTAGAAAAAAAAATCGATCCTCGGATCAATCTCAAACTTACGTTACAAATATGAAGAAAAAAAGATTCCTTCCAGATTATTCATTTTGTAAAAATTGCAGTTGTAAAAAAACTACTGTTTCCATGATTTTTACATAATTCTCGAGACTTGTATCCTCCCAAAAAAAATTTGAAACATCCATTTATTTGGAATTTAATTCGAAAAGGTTAAGGAGAGTTTTGTTTCTATGTCACGCGTTGTTTGGTCGCCCGAGAGCGCCTGATACGTTATCAAACCCATACCGGTTTATCTCCGAACGTTAGAATCCCTGCGATCTTCATTCGCAGTGCGAGCATTGAGCTATATCTATAAGGATGAAAGTGTGACTTATTTGGGTAAACATACACAAACATATCTGTATTTTTGGTTGCAACGATGAAGTTCGACGCCCGCAGGGGGCGTCAATCTCCTCGCAAACGAGACTTCTCTCCTATGAGCCAAAGTTCGTCACGTCGTTTCCGACACTTGGCACGGAATTTTGTAATAAAACTGCGCTCGAAAATTTCGCTCATTATGGAACAATTCGAGCCCATATATTTTAGCTTTAACATTTATGTGCCATATACATGTTCTTGGGCTGTAGAACGTTGTAAATGTCGAGTAGAAATGCTCGATAGATTGAAGAGTTGAAAAGCGGAAAATCCGTAAACTTTATAGTCCCGAGCTCCAGGAAATATCGTGAAAAATGCCTGATACGACGATCAAATATCCGAAACAAATCAAAAGCTTTCAGACTACTGGAAGTTCCCACATTTCGAATAATTTCTCATTCCTCCGAACGATATACTTGCGAATTTCACAGCGTTTGATTCTATGAACATACATTACGGGGAGCATGCACGTTACACGGACTAAATACCCGTAGCGAGATGTACTAACTCCCAGCAATCATACAAAGTGTCCCAAAAGTTGACGAGGTTTTTTACGTGGCTCGCCAAACCATGCGGTTTTAATCAAAATATTTATCGCACTTTCGACTCCCCATGCACCGCACTTACGTCCTATTAATTCAATGAAAACAGTCTTTGAAAAGTGACCTGAGGAGAACAAAAGTACAATTCGTTCATGAAAAATGATGCTGGACCAATTGTATTTTTAGTGGCAAAATGAACGACAACATTAATGAATTCGTTAGAACGAAAGAGGGAACACGATTCATTATAATGAAAGATTTTTATTTGCTAATCACTTCCTCAAACTTTGAAAGAGTTTGCCACTTCCCAAGGTGCATTTAAAACGATCACACAGTTCGTTTTCGTTTATTTTTGTTCGTGACTAGTTAAAAACGAATTTGAGTTGTTGTAGACGAGTCGAAGGTCATTGTGACATGTGAGAGCAGACGAATCAACTTCAAAGTCGTAATTTAATGAGAAATGTGAAACGAGGGTGAGCTACACCTGTATCGTTACAGCAAAAGGAACAAGCCGCAGTGAAAAAGAATGAGAAAATTTTAATTCAATGCTTTACTCCCAAGCTTCGTATGAGAGGAAATATTGAAGCGATTCTTTCAGATTTAATGATTTTTTTGGATAAATGGAGAATGAAATTTGATGAGGAACTCTCTGCTTCGTTAAGGGGGAATACGAGAGTGTTAAGGGGGAATACTTATCGGTAAGAACTTGTTTTATATTAATATTTAAGTAACATCATTCAATGTTATCCTCTGTTTTAAAATTGTTTACTTTTTTTAACAATTTACTGCAAAATTTTTGTGCAATGTTCGATTTTTTTTTTAAATAGCCACCATTTTTCACGATGCTGCGATAGCTATACTATTATAATTTAATAATCTTTTTGAATTTTCGATTTCAGACGCTTGCTATCGCATTACTTCGATAATGAATACACAAAATTTCAAGTAATTTTATCGAGCCGTTTTTTCAAAAAAAAAACTCCCCAAAAATACCTCATTTTTTAGCCCGTCACACTGACATTCCCCCCCTAAATAATCGTCGAATCATCAGACCCGATTTTCGGGACACCGTTTATACAAAGTTTGTGTGTCAGTATGTCCACGTACGTCGAAACAACGGTTGAGTATACAGGTAGCCGGGGATAGTACAGAGAGAGGATTACTCGGGAGCGAGCTCATTGGGGAAGCTTGTGCTTTGTATACTGACCAACTCCGAGAAGAGCTGCTTGACAGAGATATTGTCTGGACACGAGGCACTGCGTTGATGGCCTAGCGGTAACCAAACCCCAAGCTGCGCAACCAAGAGCCGCAGCAAGACCCAGGCACGTCTGCAAAAGGACCAGCGCACTCGCTTCCAATCCGTCCTGGTATCCTTGAAGCGCCTGCAAAGGGTCGACCAAAAAATTTCTCTGTTTCGTACTCAGCAGGCTAATAAAACGAGACGAAAATATAAACGATCTTGACACTATGGCAAAGTGGACTATAAAATTCGTATCTTCATCTTCACCAAGGACTCTCCTATATATACGGGTTTTTATTACATTTTTATGCCGTAAGAATCGTCGAGATGATTCCACGGCGAAACTCCGGTTCCATGCGAAACTCTCATCCTCGCGTACGTGTCTCATTAACTAAGCTCTAGAAACTAAAATGAGAAAAAGTGAGGGGAAAGTACGACGTAATTGTTCAATGAAGCAGAGTCACCTACGGATATTATTATCGTGCGAAGAAACTTTGTTACGTTTGCCATTTCTGCATTGGGACCTTACCAAGTCACGAATGCACAAACGTAATTCACTGTTGCCCTCGGGTGATCACAATTTAACTCTTCTGCTCCAACACACTGTCTATCAGTCGTTATACGTATAAGCGTACTTTACGTTGTATACATGTGTGACTCTATGAGCAGGGCAGGAGGAAAAGGGAAAGGTTGAGGTGCGAGAACCTCGCCAAGCTTCCAATTACTAGCGTTCAATGATACCGGAAACCCGCCGGATACGCTCTACAATTAATACGGGGGAACGCTCGGGTGGATTATACGTTCATATGCATGTTGCATAAGGCCTTCGATGCTGAACCACTGCGCAACGATATTTATCACGTTTTTGTTTATTTTTCCAACATTTCAATGGGCTGAGAGTCTTCGACGTGATTTTCATGAGTTTTCAATGCATCGCTTCGTATTTCTGCGCGGATCATTTGAAATGTTTTTCTTGAGAATGAATTTCGAGCGATTTCTGAGATGAAGATGTGAAAAGTTTGAAACAACGTGATAATTGATGTGGGGCTGCTACAATTCTCGATAATCCTGAATCCAGAGGTGAGCGTGCATGAAAATAAGTTAATAACTGGAATCAACTTGGAAAAATGGTAAGCAGGCAATCATGGAGATGAGAGGGTTCCAGTTCAAGTAATGAGAAACTCCAAAATCTCTCGTTATTCATCATAAAAAGTTTTCAGACTATCATTCAACTTGGGTTGAATGAAAGTGAAGGCAATTATATTTTTCATTTGTTTAAAAAACACCGAGAAGTCGTTTTTTATGAGAATTTCAAGTATTTTTCTTGTCGATTTTTATGCTACTCAATCGCAGTGTCTTCGATGAAGCTCCAATTGAAAAAAAAAAACTATGAACATTATTTTTTTAATGATTTTCACACCTCGATGCATTGCGGTTATTTCTGACTCGAATTTCCCAAGGGTTTGGCTTTGCGAGCAGTCTATTCGAACTCACGAATCTAAAATATTTGATGGATACGTTTTTGCACAACTTACGATATAAAACGCTGGCGTGTAGAGACCAAAGCCAGCTGCACCAGCTGCCAGCATGAGCATCCTGACGGGTCGGCAACCCAACGGGCTAAGATCGACGAGAGGCTGTCGTGGAGCCTTTGAGGATGATCTCTTTTCCTTCACTTTGCTCCGTTGATTTTTCAAATGGCATATGGCACGGCGCTGGGGATGGTAGAGGGCGGCGCTTCGATAGATGAGACCGAGGAAAAAAGCCAACGACAATGCGCCCGTTACTGACTGAAGCCCCAATTTCCAGCCCAGTTTTCTGTCAAAATTCATCATCAATTTAATCTTACTCTTCATTAGTCTTACTTCATGAACTTCGCAAGCACGTTCATTCGTTAAAACTCTGTGTATTTTTCTTCATATTTAAGCACGTTTATCTCAATAATCAATAAGACGAACCCTTTGAAATTTGATATGCGCGTGTAAGTCTGTGTAAACTTCAAGACTTTCTTAAGAAAATTGTTTCGCCCATGAACTACCTTAAACTCGTTGGAATTAGTAACCAACAGTAATTAATTTACAAATCATTTCATTCCATTCTCATGATTTTTTATTCCGCTGCTCGCGTGTTCTCAGCCAAAGTTTCGTCGTCCATGAAATTAATTACAAACTCGTCGGGTGATTGACGAGCGAGAATCTCGATCTGTCAGTTCTCGAGTGAAAATTTCTTTTCCCGTGCAAATAATCGTGCAAAGTTTCAATTATTTGTACTATACCGTACGAAAATACTGGTTCGTGCTATCGGCTATAAGCACAGCGACAAGACCTGTTCCCTGAATCGGCAAAATTCGTACGTTTCGTATTCAGAAAGCGTTATAATGCTATACGCCAGCTGTACGGGTTGAATTCACTCCGCGCCGAACTTCATACCATTTTCTCGTGGGATATGAGCTCGCATACGTATATTTAGGTGTATACGCGTACGTACGCTACTTGTTGGCCAGAGGAAAACCGCGAAATACATAATACATAGACGAAAGTATGTCTGTATACATGAATTTGGGATTATATATCTATACGACAAATTCTATTCATCGGGGTGAAAGCTTTTTCGTCCGGGATATAACGGCGAAGCGGTGAAACTGCTCCACCGAATTCTGTAGCCTGCCGTTGAAAGTTGAAATAAAAGCGTGCGAAGAAAAATCGTGTAGGAATGTTTCGAATATTCTGTGTGGCTAAAGTATTGGCTCGAAGTTTGTTTGAAAAGAATTTGTAAATTTGCCCACAGATTAGCTTCGAAATATGTTATTATATTTAGAGCGTTTATCGGCTGCGCGCGGTTTGAGTTTCTGCTTGAATAGTTAAATCGACTCGATTCATTTTGTGTATAATGCGAAAGCGCTTGCTATTCAAGCTTTTCAATGTGTTTTTCATCTTTTTGGAAACAAGTGTCAATAATCTCCGTTTAACAAAACTGCACAGATTCGCATGCTTCCGAGAACGAGTCCGAGTTTTATTTCTATATTCATTAAAAATCGCATAAATAACCTGATTTTCGTCCATTCCCAAGTGGCTGCGTACCGGACCGACTCCGTACAACGTCATCTCGATAAAAGGTGTCACACACAATTTTAACAACACGGAAATCCTTTCACGAAAGAGACGTGATAAATATTCCTGACAGCAGAGGGCTTTTTTAGTCCTCCATCTACCAAGAGGGAGATTAA
Organism: Venturia canescens; assembly: GCF_019457755.1. Lineage (NCBI taxonomy): Eukaryota > Metazoa > Arthropoda > Insecta > Hymenoptera > Ichneumonidae > Venturia > Venturia canescens. The sequence goes on from NC_057425.1 coordinate 10,784,895, forward strand.
AACCGGAGGGAACTGAGCTCTCTGCGCGAGCCGACGTCTGACCGCAAACGGACTTTGACTACTTAAGCTTGCTCGTGTATATTTTGCGTTATTTCGAAACGAGACTCGCATCAGGATTGCGAGTTGTACGATGAGAATTCTCTTTTTTTCACTTATGCCAAGCTTCCATTGTGCTTTACGTTTTGTTATTGTTCTATTTTACGTAGAATTGTTATTATTAACGAATTTGGCATTGTTTGCTATTTTCAATATCCATTTCCAAACTAGTTCAAATTCGGACAATACTTTGTCAGAATTAACCGTTTTATTCATGAATTTTGTGTGAACAATGTTTGCTTGAACATTTAAAGCTAATTTATGAATTCAACGGGCTCGGATAATGAGAATTCGTCGTTGTGAACTTTGTGCTTCTGCTACGCGTACACGGAAATAATTATAAATTCAAATTTCACGCTGCGGTTCATAATCAAAGCTATCGCGGTACACTGAAACTTATAAAATAGGTGGAAAAATTGTATCGATTTTTATTTTTGACGTTCCTTAGTTTGAATGTTCGTTAAATTCATGCGATGTTGATTTTGAACCGCGGTACTCGCGGTGAGAACGATGGAAGGTCGTTGAGGCTCCAAGTACGCGCGTTGAATTCTGTTTTTTCATGTAACTTTTTTGCTCACTTTTGTTATAAATATAAAAGAATGGACCGCCCGCAAAATATCTTACGAGCACCATAAAATTTCGATATATTCACGTTCGAACTGTTCAATGTGTTTTCATAATAAAATACTTTGTTTGCGATCTCATGAAAATGAAGGTTGAACAATACTCGGTGAGTTTTGTTTTTAAATTGATCCCACGATCCTTCATTCCGTACAATTTTGATCGCTTCGATCGTATATTTGCTCTTTACAAGTGAAAATTGAGGTCGAACATTATTTTCCGGAATTTAGGAAAATGTTGTTATTATTTGTCTAATCTTAAGGTCGAAACACGTTGGATTCTCGTAAAAAGAAAGTATCGCTATTGTGTGCACTTTGTCTCTTAGTCGTAGCGTATCACTCGACGCTCGCGACTTTTTGTCGCTGGACATTTTGTTTATTGGCAATTCGAGAATTATGAGCACTAGGAAAGTTGTATCGCGAGAGTTTGATGCGAGCATGCGTGGACGGTATGAACGAAGTTTCGGTGGCGAAGGATAAGGAACGATAGTGAGCTGAGGGGACGTTAGGCTGGATTGTACAGCGAGAGAATAGGGCAAATGCCCTCTGGCTAGTGGGCCTTTAACGATGCTGTAAAAGCTCCTTCCTCTGTGTTCTCATCACGAGATTCGAGGCGAGAGACAGCCGCACGAACTCTCGTTATGGGTTTGTTCGTTTGCAGTGAATAAAAAGGCGAAAACTCGAACAATTCAATGGGCAAGGGGGACGAAAGTTACGCCCTTACGTGAGCCGCCTTCTTCGGCCTTTTATTATTGACACGAGGTCCATTTGTACCCAGAACAATAGCCGCTGACGATAAGAAATTACAAATTTTCCGAGGCGCTGCTCCTCCGGCAACATCTCGTTCGTCTTTCCACCGCGCGGACAATCTCGTTAAATTGCAAGTGTTCGCTCGGAACTTCATGGTCAACTCTTCCCTTCTCGAAGCTCAAGATAATCGAGATTTATATAGAGCCCGAGATGGACTGCAAATTCTTAGCTGCACGCGGTACGGCTATCGTAAAAACCGGGTCGCACCACAGAAAGAGACAAAAAGTTGCGACGACGCTTTAAAAGAAGTTTTTTTAGTGATCTCAGGCGATAAGAAAAAAGCCACGAGGATGATATAGGGCCACGAGATACATCGGGCACTTCGTGTCCGAATAGCTCGAGCGTCCGCCTCCACGCAATTTCTTCCCCTTTCTACTTCCTATAAAATCTTGTCGAAAAATGTTGCCTCAAAATTTGAAGTAATGGCCGCTCGTCTTTGAGGAATGGATGTAAACTAAAAACAATTTGTTCGTCCATCAGAACTCGGTGAATTTCGCACGGAATACTCGATAGATAATATTCCTAAACAGAGAGAACGAAGAGTCAGCACGAGGATCAACGGTGAGAAAAGCGCTTGGCTCGGGCCCATTTCATTAGTTTGCAATTAAGCTCCGGTGGAGGAATTCTATGTAGAGAAGTGTGCGCACAGGTATAGAGTCTTGATGATTGTTCCACGAGATTTCGTTGGCAAGTTTAATTTCATATCGTTTCTCACTTCATTGCTTCGCGATTTTCTGAAGCTGCCGAGGGACCAAAAGCGTCATATTTGCCTTCTAATTTCTCATACTTTTTTTCACTTGCGATAATAAATTTCATAAATTAGGCCACCCTTGAATAAACCAACAAAATGTGCGCTCGATTAATCAAATTAATTCTTAATTAGAACCAGAAAGTAATTAAATTATTTTCAGACTTGATACATTCGATTAATTTCCCTCGAATTCAGCATCCCAATTATTCGGAGAGTGTGATTTCGTTGAATATCTTTTCAGGTGCATTGCCACATGTATTATTAAGGATGTACAGGAGCGAGGACTGTTTTTAGGTTACACTCTAATTTTTTTATGTCTTACAATTCAAGATTTCGTCTCAATGCCTGTAAAATTTTAACAAAACGACAATTCTGGACACACAATTTCAAGTACACCGTTTTAATTGAGGAACAAAAGAAAAATGTTTTAAAATCTGATATTGGGAGTTTTTGAGGGTGCTCTTTAAGAATCTGGCATTTATTTTGCAAAATTAAATCAAAATCTTTATTATTTTTGCATTTTTAATTAAAAAGTTAAGAATTTTTCACGTTTTTTTCCTTCAAATCGATTTTCGTTAATGTTGCTACACTCGAATAACCATATTATCGCCAGAAAAGGTGTCCTAATGTCTAACCTTTCCAGAACACTGGCGATAAACTTTTTTTTCTCTCTCAGTTTTTCCAGGATGGCGGTTTTTCAAAACACCATGATGTAAACTTTCATAATATTTTTCTCCAAAAGTATCAACTTAACGAATAAATGTTATAGAACAAAAAGGTATTCAGAATAATGTAGAGAATACGTGTGATTTTTTTCAAAAATTTTCCAACTATTTTTGTATTTTTCAATTTTAACAATTTTTTTCAAAAATTCACAAAAAATTCACACCTATTCTTTGCAGATTCTTTGTAAACACTTTTTGTTATATAAAATCTCTTTGTAAAATTGAAACTTAAAAAAAAAATTCTTTTCCGGCGCATAACAAATAAGTTTATATTTTTTTCTTCTGTTCCTCATTTAAAACTGTGTACTCGAAATCGCGTCTCCAAAATTGTCGTTTTCATGGGAATGGGTCAAGACCCCTGTCGACTGTTTGGTTAAAATATAAACAGTCGTAAAGTACAGAAATTAACATATCGCTTATGACTTACTAGCCCCCTTGAGCCATCTTCGACTCAAAATTTAATACATTTCTAAATTAGATGTCAAAAATTAAAACCATTAATTATATCAATTGAATCGCACAGAATCTATTGGTACGTTAAAAAGAGGAGTCAACGAGCATCTGAATTGGAAATATTGAGTTGGGGACAACAAATGGTTACAGAACCTTGAAATTTTGCAGGCCCATACGTCACTTGTCATATATAACGCAACCTATATCATACTGTCAGTGGAAGTGACAGCTGTACTTTTTAGGGTTATATATGGCGATCTCCGATCCAAACTGTCAGCTGACTACGTTCAACGTTGTCAAACGTTGCCTTTTCGCAATGTACTATATCGAATCGTGTGAAAGACTCGGAATGAAATACGTTCTGCAATGAACTCAACTTGAATATTATTCACGATTAAAAAATAAGATAAAGCTTTTTAAAAAATATTGAAAGACTGTCAAGTGAGTAATGCGACCTTAGCCATATCCCTTGCGCGACGTATCATTAAATGTGGATCCATATTTATTGTGACGAGTTACTAACTTTCCACGATCATTGTTATGACTAGTGTTGCTGTTAATTTCATGATTAAGCTAATTTCATGATATAGTATTTAATATCCATTTCGGCTTCGCATAAGTTACGAAGCACTCGTACGATAGAGAGTGTTCCGGAATCGGCAGTGCGTTCTTAGCTGCCTTGTACCAACGAAGAAATCTTCCAAAGGATCTTCGGAGCGTATAATTTTCGAAAAAGTTGAATTTTCGAAGAACTAGATTAACGATTAATGCGTACGAAGAGCTTGCAAATCGGGTGAAAGATCGAGTGTTCTCTTGAACGTGAATGGTCGTTTTGAAAAATGACTTTGAGGGCACCCGGTGGACGCAAATCGCTAGAGCTCTTCTGTGTTCTATGGGTGATTTGGCTGTACGCGCGCATCGAAGCATATTCTTGTTTCCCTCCGCTGTTCCTCGTAGCCAGAGTGTTATTAATGTAACGCGCGAGGCTGGCGAATCACTTTCAATTTAGTGTACTGCTGCAGCTCGTGTGGGCTCCTACCGATATATTGGTACATTTTCAATGGGGCGTTTCAGGCAAAATCGAAATCTCCTGCGGGACCATTTTTCTATTTTATCGTTTTCTGTTCCAGTCCGTAAGCGAAGAGAAAATATAATGCTACGCGTTTCCGAAGCATCTACAGCGTACATAAACGTTGATTTCTGCTTTCCCTCCACACTTCGTCCCAAAATCATTTGTTCCTGTTCGATTCCTCATTAATCAAAGATTCTCTGTAGCCATGCAAAAATGTGTGCTCGAAAAACTCCAGACGATTTTTCCCAATGCCCGTTTTTCCACATTTATTTATAATGGATTTTTAAAAGTGACTTTTTCGCGTGGAGCAGCTCATACGCGCTCGCGTGTGTGAGTTTTCGCGCGTGATATGCGTACGTGTGCGCTGGGTTGGCCGTGCGGACAATTCGAACGAATAATTCAAAGCGCGTGGCACATCGAGTTGGGCCGAAGTCGAGAAGCCAACAGTAGTGACGCGGCACTCGAGCCCATCGATCGAAAACGAGAAAAAAAAATAGTAAAATAAAAATAGAAAAAAAGAGCGAGAGAGCGAACGCGACATCGTTTATTCAGACCTTGCGGGACGTATTTCAGCCCCCTTTTGCTCTGCCTAGAGATAGCTCTGCGTTCGAACCACCTCCCGCGTATGCATTGATACAAAAAATTATGTACGTCGACTGAAAGGTTCTCAATTATATCGTGACTCGGTTTCCCCGAGATATTCCAACGCAAATGTCAGCTCAAAGATATTTCTTTCCTTCGCCGAGGTCATCGCGGTGTTGAGACTACGAAATAAATTCGGTAAATTGATTCGTCCGCATTGCCCCGCGGCCCGCACAATCTTCCCTCTTAGCCTCTTGAAATGAACCAACCGGCTGGCGCCCTCACCCTTTTCCCTTATACGGACACAGTAAAATCGCAGGCAATTACGAATAATTCGAGGCAAAAGAGAAGGCCCGGGATGGATGCAAAGGAGGATCTTCCATGTGCCGGCTCGAAGTTTCATTCCCTCAGCAAGTCAGAATATTGCACGTGGGAAAGACGAAATATATATTCCACGTGTCTGATCTCTCTCTCTCTCTCTCTCTCTCTCTCTCTCTCTCTCTCTCTCTCTCTCTCTCTTTCTCGTTTGCTTCTTCGATAATGGAATAACTTTGGGTCGCGTTGAAGAATCCTCGGGGGATCAGCGCTGAGAAACACCCAGCAATATAACGCCCAGCGCGCCTTCCTTTTAAAAGGGAAGAAAAAACCTCTCGTGCAGATGACACGCGGATCGTTCGATATTCCCGAGGAACTTGTGTACGTGGCAAATACGGTGGCACAGGAGCGGTATACTAATATCACGAATGACGTGCGGACGTCTCGGTGAAGGATTGTCGCTGAGCGAAAAACACTTTCAAAAGCCAGATTATCTCGCACGCGGCCAATACGGACTCTGTCTCTCAGGAATACCAAAATACACTGAGAAAAAAGGCCATTGGAACAACGAAATGTGGGTTTACGGGGTGCCGATGAAAAATACGATCAAGCCAAGGTTAAATATGATTAAACGAACAGGAGTCTTAGATCAAACTGCAGATTCGTTCTCCCCTAAAACTTTGCAGTCAAATGAAGAAAACTCTTACGATAACACCAATTGTTGTTGAATCAACAATTTTTTTCTCAGTGTATTACTCTCCAGAAGATTCCCAGGGGAAGAAGATTCACTGGAGAAACAGAGGAATCTTAATTGTCGGATTAAAACCAAGAAAAACCGATTGAAATTTCTCCATAATTTTAAATGCTACTTAAACAGCTGTTACACTCTGTCTAGTTTTTTCGGTTTTTAGAAACCAAAATTGAACAATCGTCCGCACTGTTTGGAGACACTTTGTACAAAATATGAGCCACCTAAAACGTTCTTGATTCTCAAATATACTGCACTTTGTTTCGTTGACCTTCAATGTTACGAAAACAAATATATCGTTGCATCCCGTACGTAAGAGATTCGATGAAATTTCGTATCGCTCCTTCCCTCGTCAGACGTTCAGATAACCGATAAGCTCCTCGCGATTTTATCACGGTCATGTCTTCTTTAGGATGGAGCTTGCGCAGGAGAGAAGTCTTAACCAAGCTTACATTGGGTATACATACCGCGCGTCTCGAAACCAGCTAGTTATGATGAATAGCCAGTATACATAGCCTCCTTACATCCCCTTTTCATGGAGCTTTTCTTCCCCAGTACGTATACGCGCTACTTTATATTCAGCTGGCAGCATCGCCTCACTGTTTTTCTCAGCCTCGATTCACTTGTGCTTTCTTGCGCCATTTTTTCCGCTACACCGCTGCATAACTCGCTGTATATGTTTTCTTTGTTTCTCACATTTATTTTCTCAACGAGATAAAAACATAATTCAATTTTGTTTAACCTCGTTGTTTCATTCATGAGCGTCAACCTTTGTTTTTTTTACACCGAAACGTGACTTTTCCCATTGGTAGTTGATACATTTTCTTTATTGAATTAACCCTAGAACGCATTACTGGGGTGTGAGCACACCCCACGCGAACTTCAAACTACGCTCCCGTCCTAACAAGCGACATTATCGAATGATTATCGACGGATTTTTTAATATATAAATTCAATTGAAATTAGTTTTATCGTACATCATTCTTTTCGTTATAAAAAAACGAAGAAAATGGTGTAGGATTAAGTCAGTTTAGCATCGTAGGACCGGATTTATAAGCAGACAAAGAGTGGGGTGCGTTCAAGCCCCGGTCATGAGGTTGAGGGTATGAAAAAAGGCACATGAGGTGTAGGGTTAAGTATTTGGGAGGCTCGTTGACGTTTAAAGATATTCGAGCACGCCCATTTTGCAGTGTTCGTCGATAAAAAATGGCGGAAGATAAACTTGCAACTTCGAGAAAAATCATTGTCTCATTCATAATTTATTAACGCGTTGAAAAAGTTGACGAGACTCACCCAACAGCCTCCTTGTAGAATACGCTGAAGAGCGCTATTCCCACTCCAGTGCCAGCTTGAACAACCATTTCGACAAACTCCCTCCGTTTTTTGAAGTAATGGCCGAGTACGAGTCCCGCAGTTTCACGAACAAGACCCGCTCCTGCGCCCAGCACCAGACCGTAGCTGTGGGTATATTGCAATTTGCAAAGAGTAAATACGTGTATATAGAGTCGCGTTGCAGATAGAGCAGCGGTGGCTGGGAAACAGACACGAGAACTCGGAAGTGCCGGAGCTCGCACGTGCGAAAGACCAAACTTGCGAAAAACAAAAACGAACGAAAAGCTAGAGAAATGAAGGAAAAGACGTTCAGAGTTGAAGAAGCAGGGAATTACGATGGAAGTTTTGTTCGCTCTTGAAATAAAATAAAAAAAAAAAAAAAAACAAAAAAAAGTGAGAAGAGTACTCTGAGATAAGAAAACCCGAAGATTTTCCTCGAGTAGAACAATCAGTATAATTAGAGCACTAGAAACGATACTATAAAAGGAATCGTCTTTACTTAAGTTATTTCTTCAATGACTTTATCAACGTTCCTTTGACCGATTCAACAAACGGGAAAAAATCACAATTCGGATTATTTTCTTATACCACAAAGAGTGCAATTATCGATTACGATAATTGGCAGTGTATTCGGAGTAATTTTGTGTTAAAATTAACCCCTTTTGGTTCAAGAAAATTTATGATTTGTGAGAGACAATAGGAATTTTATTGGGATTCACATTTGCTTATTTCGACATTTTGTTTCATCTTGGCTTGGGCCATTATTTTTTCTTGATCCATTTTCCTTTGCGCTCTCTAATGCGATTTTTTACATAAAAACTGCATTATTTTCTCCAGGGACGAATGAAATTTTGGGTTCAGTCAGTGTTGGATCCCCGATTAATTAATGGCTCGTAATTTCATTCGCCAAAAGATAAGTTGAAAAAATTGATTTAAAATTTGGAATTAGAACTCTGTCATTAACTTAAAGAGACAATGTCTTTAATTGGGAAGTAAAAATCGACGCGATTTAGACACACATAAAATACGATCCTTCGAGCATCACTCAATACTCAATTCAAAGAATTTTGTTAATTTATCAAACAACAAGTTTCTCTATTTTATATGACATCTTTTAAACATTCCGTATTGATAAATTTTTGGCGTTGCTTTGTTAAATAAGCAAAAGGTTAAGAATTTTGAAAGGTATTATTTTTCAATCAGATTCGTCGCATTCATGGAATCTTGATTGGAGCGATTGTAACATCCTTCGAATTGATTCGATCGGGGCCTGGAGTAATTCAATGGTAAAGCATGTACGAGAAGTTTTCCTTCAGCCAATGCTTCGCGTTCGTAGCGAGCGCGCCAATAAAGAGCATAAAGGGTTGCAATTGGCTTTAGGTTTGCCTGCTGGATTTTACGAGCAATAAATCATGAAACATTTGTTTTCAAATTGAATATCCAACCTGATAAAACTTCTCTTCGCAACGGGGCTGGCCCGAAACGAATAGAAACATATATTATTCGTAGATAACGCTCGCAGTGAAAATCCACCTTTATACACCGATAAAGGACCAGTGATAGACATACGTTAAAAGTAAAACAAAAGAACAGCGCGGGGAAAGGTTGAGGAAGAAAAATAAGAAGTAAAGCTCGTAACCCTCTGGCCGGCGAGCGAAAACGTTTTCTCGAGAATACAAATGGTTCGCTTCTTGCTCTCGTGCCACGGAACCATTATTTTTCCAAAACTCTCTCGCTCTCTTACCGTTTTTTTACTGATTTCGCTGAACCGAAAGCCCCGCGAGCGCCCCCTCGCTCTCTCAAATGTTTCGTCTCATCTAGCGATCTGTTTTTCTCAAATTGCGACGCGAGAGCTCGGAGTCCAATTCACCTAAGCAATTTTACCGACGAACGCAGCTGGTTTATGAAATATTTTTCAACCCCCAAAGTTGCGTTTACGCTGTACGAGAGTCTTTCTTCAAACCGGCCAAGAGATTTCCCTTCATCATAGTCCCGAGCGAAAGACGAGTTTTATTCATACATCAAACTTTTAATGGGAATCATCAGCTGGCGGATGTTTCAGAGCAAAAAACTAGAGTGCCTTAGATCTCCGTGGCTTTTTTTTGCTGCATGGGACGGCGAAAAATTCTCTCCTGCCTTTTGCCCACTTTCTATTTTTTAATATATCAACCATACTCTCGCTGTTGTTCGGTAAACAAATTTTCACGTTAATTTCTCCTTCCCGAAATTAAGCACACAGTGCTCGAACGGTACTCCATCTCGATTGTACTCTAAAGATATTCAAAGTGATTTCATCTGTAAGACTCGCAAGTAGCTAGAGAATCACGAGCGTATACAAGTTTCTATAACGTATAATAACCGCAGCTTTGACTTTTTTCCTTGCTTCGAGCTCCCTCGTCTTCATAATTTCATGCGAACACGTTTCCATTTTCCCAAGCAAAAGCTAATACGCTTGGATACACAAAGGCACGCTAATAAAAACAGTCGACATGCGGCGGAGCTTCCATAATCTCAGGTAGAAATAATTTGCCATGTTTTCATTTATATACGACAAAGCGAATGCCGAACAAAAACAAATGTAAAAAAACAGTTTCGTGGCTCAAAAGCTTTTTCGAAATACAATGATAACATTGAAAAGCGAAGAAGCTCAGGCGAAGTCTGTGTAACAATGCTATTTACCTTAATAACACTTGATGCATCTGAAGAGCGAACGATGTGAAAAGGGATGCCAGGGCTAGAACGAGGCCACCAATCACAGCGGTGAGTCTCGTGCTACCACGACGACACGCACCAACCACCAAGGGTGCTGATCCACGAGACACTGCTGCACTCAAAGCACCGACCCATGCTGAAATGTACACAACACGTAACAGTTCAAAAGCCATCTTTGGACTTTTATTCTTTGCTCATCGATATCGGGAGGCAAATCGAATTCTTTCAAAACTTTTTTTCAATATTTTTTACAATTTTCGTTTTTATTCGAATTTTCTTGCTTTTTCTGTGCGCTTTTGTACGATGCACTTTGACTGCTCCTCAATAGAAGTAGCGAAGGTGCAGTAAAGTTGCAGAAACATAAAACATTTGACAAATTTTCAGGGGTATAGCTCCGTTATGACTCAATGTTTTTATCGAAAATTTCAAAAAATTACAAAATCTTTTTTTGTGTTTGAGAGGAAGAAGTAGACGAAGCTTTTCAAATTTCTGTATATTAGACACCCTATTTTGAAACAGATGGAACTCAAAAATATTCAAAATAAAGGCAAATGGGTCTTGGCTTATTCGTGAAAAAGGGTCTCCCTTCGCTATGTATTTGCCAAAATAAATCTTCGAATCTGCAACTATTTAGTCCAACCATGCACTCGTATCCTCGAAAAGGTGAAAAACATCACTAGAAATTAGCATTTCACAAAACTATCGAATGATAGTTAAAGGTGGATCATTCGAAGATGGCGTTGACGGCGACGCGTAACAAAGGCTTTGGATCGTGTCACCGTCCCAAGAGTAAGGAAATAATGTTCGTAACAAAGATAAAGCCTGCTCATAGAAGAAACATAAAGGGCAATTTATAGTTTCGACTTGGCAGGTAACGCTTCGTTGATTTACAGCAAAATTATTGAGAAAGTACTCTCACCTCTATTAGGTGATTCGACATAAAAAATAGATCGGAAAATGGTGTTTCAGTGTCGAGGCAGACTTACATACAAATGAGAAAAAGGAGGGCCCTGGAGAACGAGTGGGTGATGGAAACATGGCTTTCGTGAAATTCCTATGGGATATCGGATTCCTGGACGGGATACGTATAGCAGGGGGTCGAATGAGGAATGTTGAGGAAAAATACTCGTATCGCGGACGCTCGACCGAGCTCGATTATTTGCGGCATGCTTTTTCAACCCCAATACCGCATTCTCTATAGTCTGGACGTTCTATCGTAAGCGACGTCCACGAATTATCGACTTTTTTCGCTGGGATACATCGCGTTCGTTTACGCTCGAGGTGACTGAAAAATACGGAGCACAAGGGAGGCCTGCAGTTGATTAGGGTGCAGGTGAAAAAGTTTGGTGATCAGGAACGCTGTGGTCCCGCAGAGAGGGAATGACACGTGGAGTCGGGGGGGTAAAAAAAATCCATTCGAGCGTGATTATAATTACTTGTGCTTCGACCTTGCTTGCCGATGTAAACAAACACATATGGAGCGGAAAAAACATGGAGAACGAAGTTTCCAGAGATAAAATCTATGTATATACATTTTTTATGCAAAGAGCAGCACATCGCGCGATCCCGTCGGTGTGGTTCTTCTTCCTATATGTCGCTTGACCACGGAGCAATCGACCCTCCTCGACCCATCCCATTCGAGCACGAGAGTCAACAAATTCCTGAGGGATAACCGCACCCGTCGGTGTGTAGGGTGTTCCATAGTGAAAATCCTCCCTCCCGCGGTTTTACCTCGATGTCCTGAAAAATAGTCACTCCCTGTCTCCGCGTCCTCTCGTTTCCTCCAGCGTCGGTCGGGCACTTTCACCGTTGTGTTCTCACGCCCGCTAGCTTCACTGCTCGTGTGACGAATCGTCGAATTTTCCTACTACACGTTGATCGACCGTGCGAGTTAGCACTGTACATATTAAGGTCGATCCCTCGCTTCTGAAACGCCGGAAGCCCGCGTTCCGGCGGTTTCCAAAACACTTGGCACCTCCCCGAAGACACCCTAATTCGATCGATTCCCTCTTTGCGGAAAGAAAGCGCGCATTAAACGGCTCTTGCTACTGCTCGGTATTCGTCGTCTCAATCACGGGGAATCGGACCTTCGATAATAATCGGCAAATAGGAACGAAACTCCTCTCGGAACGCAGCAACGGAGGCGAGTATTTCCTCGTTAATTAAGGCGATGATCTGGGTCCCGAAGTATTTTGGAAGATACTGCTTATGTATACCCAGATATCTGTGTGTTCGTAGCTGATGGGGGATTCATTGGAATTCTATAATCGCCCTGGTACAGCTCATATCTGTACATTGTCCCATTAGCGATCACGTATAATTTTGGCCAAATGAAGCTTTACTATATCCCCGCTCCGAGAATCGAGATAGCGATGTTGTTCTAGGCCCCATGCACTTTGTGTATTATGCTCTTATATGGGAACAACGATCGATGGGGTAGTGAGAACATTTCGTCCCTTCTGTACGTATGAATATGCATTGGCCTGAATGCATAATGAGAACGTGCGTTTGGACATTTGTGACTTGAGTGCTCAGCAAGGAATTGTTCTGCAGTCGTACACATACATATACAAATATGTCACGTAGGTACTCGTATATATGTGATCGTCTCTGTCGTTGTCTGCCGGATATGTTTCAACAGGTAGTGCAGTGCGGTGGAATTTTCGTCCTGATAAAACGACGACGCCGAGCTGGAAAAGCTCTGACAGGGACGAAAATATATATTGGCGAAAATGTTACGAGACCCCCTCAAGGCTACTTTACGACTTTCGCTCTTTTCTCTTATTGCAGAGCTCATTGTGGAATAATTTTGAAGAATTTTGCCTGGGAACCTACTTTTGTGTGTCTAATCGCGTCAATCTCTGCTCGTCGCTCATTTTCTCGTCCAATTCCTTAGTCTCTTTGTGCTCGGATCGTTAATCCGCATACACTTGTGTTTTTTATCACGTTGATCATTGAATTAAGTGAGGACAGATGTTACTCTGCGCGTCTCGTGGCTCCTTCAAAGTAAGTTGAGGCATTTGAGAGTACGTCGGTCGACTAACCTCAGGTGGCATTTTCGAAATCAAAATCCTTTGAGACAGTTTGACCGATGAAGAAAAGGCTCTATCAGCCTACGCAGGGCAATGGCAAAAATTGACTGACAGAGCCTTTTTTTCATCGGTCAAACTGAGTCAAAGAATTTCGATCTCGAAATTTTCAGCTGTCTCTCTCGCACTCACGGTTATTGCGATGTCCTGATCCATCTTAGGTAGGATCAAGCTTTTATTTTTAAACGCCGATTCAGAGACGGGAATCATTCTTGAAGATAATGAAACGTGGTTTGCGCTGGTGAATCAAACACTCGATTGTCGTTACTGGTCGACTCTCAGAGGATTGCTGAATGTACGAATACGAAGGAGTGTCTCGGTCCGAGGAGAGCGCGAACCGAAGGCGCTTCTTTTTGAGTATGTACATAATCCGTTGCGAAGAACGAAGGCTACAATAGCGCGTGTAATAATAGAGGAATTCTGATATTATTTTGAATCAGATGGGAGCTCGAACAAAATGATTTTTTTTCAGAGCGTAAGTAAGGCTTGTTGATTATTGTCGAGTCTTTCAGATTCATCAGGAGAATTGTAGATACTGAATAAACGATTCATTCCCACGGATATTGGTTCTATTGATTGGGGGTTTTCTAGGCTTACACTCGTCATCCGTTGCTGACGGTTGCAACGACGAAAAGCTGACGAGAGAGGGCACTGAAAACGAAATTTTGGTGCAGCGTCGAAGTATTTCGATGCTCGTACCCAACAACATTTTTCAGCTCGAATAACAAAAATTTGAGTACTGCGACAGAATTTTTTTTGCAGTGGAACAAAACTTTTTTGGAACGATTAAAAATATTTTGAAATCCGAAAAACATTTCGTTTTGCAGAGCACAACAATTCTCACTAACTTCTGCACCTCGTAGAGGGCAATATTTTAGGGAAAGAAATGACTATCGCCTCAACTTCCTTCAATTGCACAGTCGATTGCTGGCTTTCGATGAAATAACTATAGTTTCAAAGCAATATTGTGATTCGACATTCCAGTGAGAATGGAGCTTTTTCTGTGCGAATAAACAGAAAAGATTTTCATCTAACTCTTTTTTAAGGTCGTGCTCGAGATTGCGTCGAGGTGTTTCCTCAACAGCATGAAATGTCTTGGTAAGATGCACTAAAAAGCCTTCTACTTGCATGGTTCAGCAAGGCTATTGGACGGAGACAAAGGAAGGAGGAGAGTGCCTGATCCCGTAAAGAGTTTAAGTATGTAGTATTTTCTCGGGCTGTGAGCACTTGTTGCCTGTCCCAGAACTGCCAGCAGCAATAGGATAACGTTTCAAATGAAGAAATACGCTCGTCGTTTATCCGCGTTCTAAAGTCATATAAAAAGAGATTTAATCAGTATTGTATGAATTTAAATTGGCACATCTTTAATACGCTTCTGCGTCTTTGTGTCGCGTGATTATCCGCAATAATGGAAGTCGTTGATTGATCGAAAGCACGCCGGGTAGCCACCGGGTCGCTTGTTATCATCAGCATCTTCGTATTACTGTCAAAACGGAGGAAAATCGACTGGAGTTTATCAGAAGGGCGCAGCCGAACGGATTAAAAAGCGACATTACGTGGAAATCGCCTTTTTGACAGTGAGCAAGCAATATACGTTTTAAATGTCAGTGGTTTCGCCTTTTAACGGCTTGCCTCGTCAGCTCTGCCTCGCTAATGCATGATCCACTCTTCACCACTGACGTCCCTCGGGGCGCCTGTCAGCCTCCTCCTCTCCCTCTTTCCTCGATATTTTAATGGACTTTTGCATCGCGTTTCATGTAGTACATCAAGCATATTTCTTTTCCTCGAAGCAGCTTTGCCCAGCATCGCGATAAAAATGTGTTTTCCGCATGAGTAGCGTTCGTCCTGGTGCTTGTATCTCGCATCACAATAACTCGAAGGTCTTCACCCGGGTATTTTATATACCACGAATATACAAACTGCAATTGGTAGCGGCACGAAAAACATTTATCTCGGTTGCATCGCGGACTCGGAAAATCCGCTATACTTCCAGGAGATAACGAGAATATTATTTATCCGATGCGTTCGCAGGAGCTTTCGGGATTCCGCGAATACGAATGGGCATTGTTAGAGGACAGAGTCGAGGATATAGAACCGGATAATTTGTCAATTAGCGAGTCGACGCTGTCAACATGAGCTCAGCTTCTCTCTTCGCAGTGGATCAAGATGGAAGGCGCACACACAAGAATATAATAACATCCAGCAGCAGCAGCAGCAGCAGCATAGCACAGAGACGTGATACACTATTTCGAAATGAGGCTTGACCCAGAATTGTTCGCTTCCTCCTTGTCCGATTTTCTGCTGTGTGACATAGCCTTGTTGCTTCACAATATGTGGTATACGTACGAAGGAAACGTAGCAGAGTCTCTCTCGTGGTCCCTGCGGTAGACCCCCGCCGCGTAACAGTGTCTGAGCCCTCGATGAAGAAGCCTCTGCTTATGTGTGTGTGAGTCACACGCTTAACGGTGCCAGGCCAAGAGAGAAAGAGCGAGCAAGGGTGTAAGCATGAAGAACGGTAACACGGCGCCGAGAACCCGAGGCTTTTCGGATCTGTTCAGGGACATATATGCCAAGCCGTGACCTGACTGTCGACCTCAACAGCCATATACAACCAAGCTATACAGCGCACGAGAGCTCGAATTTCGTTTTATAAAGCTTTTCGCCAATCTTGCATTTTTCTGGGAAACACACACCAGCACCTTCCACGATATCCTGGAAAATACGCTTTTTCTATTGCATCTTACGAAGGCACGTTAAGCCAGGATCTCGTTGAAGTTTCAACTAAAACGCGAAGCATCCGCCGCGGGACCTCATTGAATATCTGGAGGATGGGCCAGCTTGATAAAATGCATGGAGCTATATCGACGAATGTTCCTTCGTCACCGCTTCGTAGTTAAATTATTTTCCGTGTCCTGCT
This sequence comes from Venturia canescens, assembly GCF_019457755.1. Classification (NCBI taxonomy): domain Eukaryota; kingdom Metazoa; phylum Arthropoda; class Insecta; order Hymenoptera; family Ichneumonidae; genus Venturia; species Venturia canescens. The sequence goes on from NC_057425.1 coordinate 10,801,117, forward strand.
GACACACGAGGCAATGCGTTCTCTCTGTTTATGAGCAGAGCGAAGGGCAGTGATTCGACACGAGCGAATCTCCATCGTTATCCCCGAAACACGTTCTCTTCGCCTCTCGACGCAGCCGACTATATTGCTTACGGGTGATTTGGTTTGCTAGGCTGTTACCCGGGTCCTGGCAATCCACTACGCCATTTTCTCCAAGTACGTGTAACAATGTTGAAACGGGTTTAGGAGAAGTCGTCTCCGATCTATCGTAGGTGTACTAAACGAGAAGCTCACTCGACAGCTCTATAGATATAGGAGGTCGCCTGGTCGCACAGCGGAGGTGGCTTAATGGATTCGCATTGTGCAACAGGGCTGAGTGAGGAGAATCGTGTGCGCAAGCGGTTATGTGTCCGTGGTAACGGACACCTTGATGCATCGTCGTTTGTTCCTTTTTATTTTTATCACTATTTTTTGGTCACAGCGCGCCATCAGCGAGCAACCAATCCTCTCTAAACTTCCCGGGCATTCACCAATCCAATAAATCCTCGTGGAGGGAGTGCTTCGGCAGGGCTCGACGGATTCTCCGCACCCGGACATATCGTCGCTGCGGCGGCAATACCCACCAGCGGAAAAACCAAACGGGAGAGAGCACTGAAACGTTCAGGAGCACGTTCCAAACTCCGTTCGAAATCCCCCTCTTCCCCAGCGCACCCTCTTCACGATACAACCCGAGCGAGACGGCCCAACTGCCAGTTCATCTTAAGACCTGTTGCAAAAGCTTCGAAGCTTGTTCTGCTACGCTCCATCGTATATATAACAGCCCTGCCCTGAGGAACGTTCAACTTACGACGGACATCGATCCCACGGTAAAACTACCTGAAAGCTCATCCCAAGTACGAAAACTTGATACACGAGTTTCAAATAGCTTTTCGATCGCCAGGATATTCATGGCCAATTCTACTAGACACTTATTCGAATGAACCTTTCAACTCGTTCTTCGTGAGTCAGCGAAATCAAAGCAGCTGGCGAATGAGAAACTTTGCTTCTTGTCGCGTCGTTAAAAACGTTACTCATTCTACTCCTACAATGAAAATTGCTTTTACTTTTCGAATAGAGATCAAGGATCTTTAATTATCATTGCGGATTTCATTGGACCTAAGCACAAGGGTCGACACAATGTTGCAGCGAGTTCATCGTCGACGATGAGCTCCCACGTGTGCTGGGCACACAAAAGGCTCTACGATTATTCTTTTTTATCTATTGTGTCACGGTTCTTGTGAGCGGAGTCAAAGACACGTGAGAGCTTTTGTACGAGCACCGAAGCAGGCAGGCAAACACACAAAATATCGTTAATAATACAATTCTCTTAATCCCCTGGGGAGTTTCAGTAATTACGAACTATTCGAAAGCCAGCATTCCAGGGGAAACTGTGAATCAACTCTGTCAACTTTATACCCGGGAAGCAGCCATCGTAAAAACGTATTTCAGCAGTAAAAGTGACGACGTTTGCGGTGGGCCTGCTCGCTCGGTCCACTCCCAAAAACAATTATTACACGATGTTATCACACAATGCAGTCGTGAAAAATGATTGAAGATATTACGAAGAAAGCTGATTGCTTATTATACACATTATTCAAGACACTCCCCCCGAGAGTGAAATGATTGTTTGGACGGATGAGGAGTCAGCACTTCCGATTTCCTGCGACAGAGAGTTCAGCTCTTTTACTGCCACCCTATTCTGGTTATGACTTCCTAGAACTAATGGCATCGCAAATACCGACGCAGAGATTTCAATTAAAGTAGTCATCCAGCCGGCACAATTTGCCAAGTAATTTAACACGTCGATGGTTCGAAAAATTCCTAATTTCGCGAACCGTCGAAACTAATATTAAATTCATCGAAAATGTCGTTTTTAAATGTCGTTTTAAATGTTTTTGATTTCGTTTCACGATAAACATGCTGCTTTATGAGACTTCGATGTTTGAAAATTAGTCCCTCGACGTTTCGCGCTCGGTATTCAAAGATTTAAGAACTTGCTTTACAGCATTAGTATTACATGCTACTGCGTAGCAAATAACGTGTCTCGGTCTGCTCTCCGCTGAGGCGGATAAAAAGCTGTACTTTGTAAAAAGTGCGAAACTCCTGGAGATATGCGCCCTCCCAGCGAATGGGGAGTTTTCCCGAGCGTCACTTTTCTCCTGTAGAATACGTACGTGGGTATTTGACGATGTACATCCGTGCGCGCGTGCGTGTCTGCGTTGCTCGCCGTGCACGAGGAAAACGCGGCAAACGAGGAAGCAGAAAGAAAATAAAAAGAAAGAGGGAGCATGCGAGATCGAGGGCAAAGTCAGCTCTTCTCTGGGAGAAAGTCGGCCATTACCGACGGAAATATAACCGAAGTGGAAAAAGTTTGAGAAATAAAAGACAAGGAAGCGACTCGGGGAGAAGACCCGAGCTTTGTGAGCAGAGCCCAGGAGATGGCTATTTCACTTTTTTAGCAATATAAATTACATACACCTTCCTATCAATGCTGTGCATAAATTTCCATACTTTTCCACACGGAGCTCTGTTAAAAATGAATCCAAAAAATATACACAAAATTTATTAGGTCTATATCGCGTATCAAGAATCTCGATCTGTCCCGATTCTCTAATTTAATATTCGCCTTTCCGGCGAGAATAATTTTTCTCAAAATCGTAAAATAACAATTTATTTCAGTCGCGGTGCAAGTTGGATCATCGTTACTCACTGTTATAATTGCTTTTCATAAATATTCGATAAGTTGTAGCCTCTTCGGCATCCTTTTGAAATATTCACTGCGGCAAAGATTTTCGAGGGATTCTTTCGACTATATCCGCTTTTGAATAGTCGATTTAATAATTCGGTTGCCGATAAAATGAAAAAGTGAGTCAAGGACGTTCGAGTATCCATTAAGGGATATCTGGTAGGTGCTGAATTTTTAACTGTCGACTCCCGGGACACTCTTGAGCGGCGCAGTTCCCTCAGCTTTTTCCGTTCTCTTGAGCTCATACCTCGAACATACAGTTCGTCATCGTTCAACACAGTGTACGTGTAGACTGCAGCGGTAAATTAAAGGAAAATATATTAAAGGTGAACGAACGACTCGTCGCGGAAAATGCATATTTTCTTCGATAAAAATTGACCGGTTTATACGTTTTTCGTAATTTTCTTTACGAATCAATGCTCCCGGTGATATATCAGCATGGAAACACGTGAAAATATCGATCAGAATATATCCAGGGCTGCAGAGAGTGAAATATACTCAAAGTGTGTCAACTGCAAAAAACTTACTCCGATCATAAAACCCCGAATGATTTATTTATGCAAATGCGACTTTCAGCATATGCCACAGTTTTCCTAGAACTATTCGACTTGTGCATTATTCCGGGAGAGATGAAAAGTCATAAAAATGAGATCAAAGTCGTATCTCGAAAACTTTTCACCACTAAGACCAGGGCACCAAATCAGTCTGAAATTTGGGTCACCTTTAAAGTTCGATGTCTCGGAGTGTTAGCTTCAAAAGCGTTCTCGCTGTATCGACCAATTCGTGGCTATAAAACACGACGAGTTTATGCAAATCAGCATTGATCGGAGCAACGACTAAGAAATTAGAAATTGTGTCGCCACGAGAAGTTTTGTGTTCCGTATTTCGCGAATAACTTTTTCAAGTTTCAACCGATTGACACTCGAGTCGATAAACAACCTTGGAAACCTCCAGAAACTGAGGATTCTGCACGTTAATAAATATTTAGCTTCTATCAGTTTTGGTACGAAAACAGAAAAAAAAATCTTACTGATAAGCGGTCCATAGAGCACGTAGAATGAGAAGGCAAATGCCCCATGAAAAGAAAGTATCTCTAAAGCATGTCTAGTATTGTATGAAAAGTATATTCCGCATATATAAAAAATACATATTTTTTAAACTTTCATACATACAAATATATGAATCATGTGTTTATTTTATCAATGATTTTGCCGATTTGAGTATATTAATCATGTATCGTATCGTTATTAATTAACGATAAATTTTCTTTCACATTCAATATACATTTTTGATAAACATTGGATACATTTTTTTTCAATTTTGAATGAGTATTTTTTACATAAAAAGTACTATAATAATCGATAGGAAATAAGTTTTTTTTTTTTTTATATAAATCATATCAAGAGCCTCGTAGGAGTTTCAGGACAAGTACATTGACAGCCCTGTTTATATTTTTTTGTATCAACATTACATTTTCATTGCACTGAACATTTATTTATCATATGCCAAATATGTATGATTAATGCATGGAAAAATATATATTTAATATAAAAAAAATCTAACGTTAATAACAACACAATACATGATTCATATTTGTTGTAACTACACTGATTTGAATTTACCGCGTTTCAAGGGTCGATACACGAATTAATAATCTCCGTACCGTCAACCGAATAATACGTTTATTTATATCGTCGATATCGAAGAAATTCTTCATCAGCTAACATGCATCAAGAGCCCAGGCCTGGCAACAAGGAGGGTTCCAGATAAGTGAAACAATTTTATAAGAAATGCTCAGAACAATATTCTCAGTTCGAAACGTTAGTAAAAATATTATACGATTGGTTGACGTGTAAAAAAAACAATGAATGAACATTTTATACTTTCTTAAATATATAACATTGTATTTATGAAAGTTAAAAAAAATGCATTTTTTATATATGCGGAATAATATACTTTTCGTGAAATACTACATAAATTTGAAATTTTTTCCATGGGCCACTCGACCGCGTGATTTTTTTAGCTACCCATTGCGGATCGTTTGCAAACTCCCCATGGAAATCCATGCTGAATCTGGAATAATGAAAGTGTACACGAGTAGCATGTGTTCGGGTGAAAAAAGCCTGGTGGAGGGAAAGATTTTGCAGAGATTCAGTAGCGAAACGAGTGCTGGGAGTAACGAGACTGGGGTAATAAAAACATTCGGAGTCTGAATATTAACGAAGTGCATCGCTGCAGTTTTCCGCATTATCTTTGAGCAAGGTGATATTCGCGTGTGACCGAAAGTGGTGCCGGCGCATGCTGTGAGTTGTGAGCTCGTACGGGAAGCGTTGCCGAGGCTCCGCAAAGGGTAAAAACGAGGAAAGTGTGGAAGGTCGAAAAACCTACGGGTTTAACCGACTCGACTATTTCAAGGCATTTTGCTCGCCCACTAAAATCTTTTTTCTTCCCTTTGCAAGGAGGACAGAAAACCCATAATTATATATAATCGAGTCAGGTAAACATAGAAACTTTTATCGTTTAGTTTTCTCTCCTCGCTCGATTCACCTTGTTCTCCATTGCTTTCAACGATTTTTTGACCCCAAGAAGACGCCTAACGAAACACACGGTCATAATAATTTCGCGTGGTGTATCGCATTGCCGTGTTATTTATTTAATCGCAAGGAGGAAGAACTCGACGCGCCCGCGGAAGGTTTGAAAAAGCGAATGGTCTTAACGGACATACTGGCGTGTCGTCGAAGCCATAATGCTCTATCGGAAATAATCGTCGAATGGAACTTTTTCGTCCGCAAAACCAAGCAGTCTCCGCTCCGTTCTTCGGTCTACATAAAGATCTTCTTCGTCTATGTACTTGGAGCAGGCGATTCATCGAAAAGAAAACGAAGAAGACCGTGTCTGCACTTCGACTTCTCAATTACCCGCAGACAGTCACGAAAGACTTCTCTCCTCGGTGCAGAGGTTCGAGTCACAAAAAGAGGAAAAATAGATCTCGATTATCGCGAAATCCCGTTTCCTCTGTCCTCGCCTCTATATCAATCTATCCTAACCAGGAGCTCTCTCGATTATTTCATCCCCCGATCTTTTCCTTGCTCTCATCCCCCGAGACTTTTTCCTCGCCGCGTCTTCTTCGTATTATCCGAGAGACTACTTCTTCGGATGTTCCAAAAGATATGGTCAACGAAGAGCATTAAATAGACCAAGAGTTTTAATACCCGATTGCAACGACGCCGTTAAATAGCTCGATAGTTTTTCTTCTCCGCGTACCACCGATGCGGAAGAGACACGCAAACTCGCGGAGAGCACCGAGATAAAAAGACAGACGAAAATATAAAGGAGTGAGAAGCAAAGGCCTCGGAGGGAAACTTCTCTAATTGGATGTCGTAAGCTCTTCTCGATTCTTGGACCACCCCATCACTCGCTTGTCAGTTTCCTTCCTCTCCCTATTTTTTTACTCAACGTTTTCTAGATGGTATCACACTAGTGTGTTTGCGGGAGTATTATTTGAAGACTGCAGCTATCCCCCCCCCCCCCTCCCTCGTTTCTCTTACATCAAAGACAGACTCACGTCAGAAATCCTTCCAATCTCAGCATCCGTACATAAGTTGCAAAGTTTTTGCTAAACATCGAGAAAATCTCGAAATATTTATCATCAGGAAGAGGAATCGATTTATTTTTGAAAGCTCGCGTGACCCGCGCCCTTAAATCCATGACCTCGTTCATTTCATTCGCATCTCTTTTATATGTTTCCATAAGTTCAAGTCATTACGGGGCTGCTCTTACAGAATTTTTAATTATCGTTAATTACAACCGTAATCATATTAAATTAATATGAAGCGTTTTTTGTTTTTTTTTTTTTGTTTTTTGTTTTTTTTTTTCCATTTGTGTAGAAGGAATACACTGTTTCTCTCTGGAGTTAACGAGTTTGTAGAAAAAAATGAGTTTGACTGGTAAATACAGGCATATAGACGCCGATGCAGAGCGTAAAAATGGACAGGGAGCAAGACAGAGCGGAGCGGCATACGCGAACATTCTTCAAGCTCTTCTACAGCCGGAGGGAGAGAGAGATCCTCGAAAAGAGTAAAAGTTTGAGTGGAAATTCCGTGAAGCACATCTAGCACCTGCTGCGCTCTACTCTCGCTTTTCCATCGCGCTCCAGATCGTCAGAAACCACCGAGTGGGAATGTTCTCCCCTGGTCGGAGCTCATCCCTTTCTCGTATTCTCTTATACAGACAACTATTGATTGATCACACTATTCGCTGCGGAGATTCGTTATTTTTCATTATTTTATTCTGGTTTATGATTAAGCGATGAAATTCCGTGAGTTTGATAATCGTGTCAGGGCATTATTAGGGAAATATTCCTCAGTTTAACAGCTCAAATGGTAAACTTAACCCAAAAGAACGAATCCCGAAAGAATTTACTTATTCGAATCCAAGAAAAAATTCACGCAAAAAGCCATAAAAATGCTTGAAAATTCATGTATTTTTGAGAAAATAAATCCTCAAACCTTTGACGATTCCTTTTATAAATCCCTTTCGAAAAAAAAAAACTTTCCAATTTACGTTATTCACAGAACGAAATTAGTTTCCACGTTAAGGTAGTTCAGTACATAGACGTACGAGCTGTGCAATCTGCCGCGCAAATAGAAAGCGGCGCTGTAATCGTGGCAACAACGCCATCCTCCAACATCACTACAGCGTCGAGCGTCAAAATGTCAGTGTTCCCCGAAATCTTATTTATTCGTCACGAAAGAAGTTAAAAAGTGTTCAAATGGCAATTCAATCGAGAAAGGTGGTCAAACACTTGAGAAAAAGCTTCCATCCGAGACTAGATGGTCAAAAATTCCCATTTTAAAAAATATTAATCCCACAATAGTACTGAATACAGGACTGCTTTCATTTTAAAGCTGTAAGATCCGTTAAGCGTCGATAATAAAAAATGTAAATGAAGTGCTATCCAGTGAGGCGTTAAGGCATCGCGTACAAAATGACCAATTATTTGAATGGCGAACATCTCGAAAACTAAATGGCGAATCGACTTGAAATTTTGACAATTGCTCCATATTTAAATTTCAGCCGGTTCTTGAGCTTTCAACAAAAGTACAGAACTACCTAAATCTTTGATCTCTCATTTGAATAAGCAGTCCCACATTACTACCGAAATTAGTGTACAGCAATATCTTCGGCGCAGGATGCTTTGCAGAAGGCTTGCGAGGATGTCCATAAATAAGGAAGCTGGTCGTCGCGATAATTCAATCATGAATACCCATAATACGGGCAAAGGACGTGATCCATATGTATGTTGATGGCTCAGAAGGATTACTAGTGAGAAAGCATTAATCTCTTGGGTTTGGTATATAAGTAAATGTAGAACAGGTAGAATGTAAAGTGTGACCCATCTGCATCCATCAGCCCCGGGCACTTGGAGCTTTTATCGAATCCTTCTTATTCTCGTCCTCTTTCATTCGGTCTATTCGACGCATGCAAGTGGGCTGGAGACGAGGAGGAAGGGGGAAACGAGGCGAACGGACAATTTCTCGATTTCTTCCGACCTCTTTCGTAGCCCGGGCAATGTGCGAAAATTCGTAGCTCGCACGAGTGACGAGACACGGTGGGAACGAAACGAGAGCCAGAGAAACTTTTAAATATGAGAAATTCTGTGCCGCTGGTGAAATTTATCTTGGTGAAATGTTCAGGCAGACGTGGAGGTAAAGGTTCTCTAAAAACTGGTGGCTGAACTCGAGAGCAGGTTAATCCCGTTTTACTCAAGAACTTGGCACCGATATTTCGTTCAGCTCCATGTTCGGTTGTGTACGAATGGAAGTTTTGGAAATCAGTTCGCTGCTGCAAAAATGAGCGTAATTTCGGAGTTGTCATTCGAGAGATTCGCTTTTTCGGAACCGGAAGTTCAGCCGACGTATCGAACGAACAATTGTCTCTGGGATAATCTTCTTTTTATTCGAGAATCATTTATCCGACAATTCTTGCACGTGAATATTCGAACACTCGATGTATAAATGGGACCGGGAATAAAAAGTAAAATTGAAAGAGTAATATCGAAGGGAGTTTGAAGGGCCGGATCGGTGTCTCCGGCTGGCAGGAATCGTGAATTCCGCCCTCGGAAAATCGGCTCGGTGCGATATCTATGTATAATTTACTTTTTTATTCGTGGCTCATACGTATTGGAGAAGAAGTGAAAATAAAACGCAGTGAGCGCGGGACGAAGAATATAAAAGGAGAAAAACTGTAAGAGCCTCTCTTCCAGGTTCTCCATTTCGTTTTATTTTGGTTATTTCTTTATCTCCCTTTTCACCGTTGCTTCGACGCTTTTATCTTTTTGCGGCTCGTCTCTCGTTGATGTGTTACTCACCGATGCCGTACTCGCCTCGGCCGGTGCATTATATCGTGCTTTACCGAGGCGGCAAAGAACATGGAGTGGAAAAAACCAAGAAACATATAAATTCCAAGCGTTTCCGGTTCTGGCGCAATATTCCTAACGAAAAATGACCAAGGAGCCCATTTTATGAACTACTGCTTCCATACGGTTGGAGGCGATGCGAACCGGCACTCACATTCGTACGCGAGCGTATAGAGCGCTACACGACGACTCACCTATGTCCATTAAGTGACGCTCGCCGAGATGACGAGCTGCGTAGAGATGCAAAACTCCGAAGGCCAGTTGCATCCCAGTGGTGAGCAACATGGCGAGAAAACCTGCTGCACATACGAGCCAGCCCCAGCCACCCTCGGGATAGAAATGCGTTCGCATACCAGCAACATCTATCCCTGCAAAAAAATTATTCATCAGCTCCAAAATACATGTACAAGGATTTATACGAGCGTTGAAATTCTGGGTCGAAGTAACGAGGCCACTGCTTTTTCGTACGTGTTTTTTTTTTCTTTTTCTTTTTCTTTTTCTTTTTTTTTTTGCACCCTTCGTAAAGCCTGACATCTATTCCTTTTATGCAGATTTACAATTAGTTTCTCATATTAAGTCTTCGTTGCTGTCTTCATATTTACAGATTCAAGGGATTATACAGCGACGAACGGAGAATCGGTGATGAAAGGCCGACGAATTCCAATTACTTTCGTCTTTCAATGCGCGTCCTATGCGGAGATATCGAGCAGCGAATGGATTCTGAAAGTTGATCTCTCTATTCCACTGTTTTTGTCTTTTTCACGTTCTCGATAATGATTCCAACAAAGAAGCCTTTTCATTGTATTATTTTAATCCTTTTTCATGATTTTCCAATAGCGTTCGGCTGAAAATAACTCGTCGCAGGGCTACTCTACCTCCGCATTTGTCACAAGATACGGATACACGGTGCAGAGCATTCAATAAAGAAGACTTCCCGAATAGATAACAGGATTCTGTGTCGCGGAAGAGAACCGGAGCCCGGGTTCAGGGAGGTTGAGATAATTCTAGAAATAATGATGAAATAATAAATGTCTGGGAAATGGCATTTTAAAAAGAAATAACGAAGCGCGTACAATCACACGCCTCAAGGAAGGAGAAAAATTGCAATTTATATAAAAACGAAGCCTGCGCGACTGTTGAACAATGCGGAATTGTGCAGCACACCAATCATTCCAGGAGCTATCGTTGGAGGCATTTTTTTCTACTACAAAGTTTTATTTTATATTCGTATCATTTTTTTAATTTAAAATTTTTAAAAAGTATCTTTTTTCGTATTATAAAGTGCCGTACCAACAAAGTACGCTTCGTCCGTAAAATATTTTTGCAACACTCAAAAAACTTCTCATATTCTTTCGCTCTCCATTTTACGATGGATCAGCAAATTACTTGTCAATTTCACGATATAATCGCTGGCTGAAATTCACGAGGAAAAGATAAATATAAAGTAAGAAATGGAGTTGATAAGCATCTGCGAGATATACGACAGCCAAAAGTAGAGTCGATCTTGCTCTGCCTCTCCCGAGCTGACCTCTTTCCAATATGCACTCTACAAAACAATGTCACAGTGCGCATCATAAATTTTGGACGAGTTTGTAAAAAACTCGTGAATTATTGAAATTAAATAAATTGAATTAAGAGATTCGGAGGAGGTCAAAACTTGGTTAAATTCAAATAGTTCTCTCCTCCCACGCACCACCAGTCGAAAGAGTCCGACTCTCATTGATTAATATTCGATCGATGTCTCGTCGGAAGGAAGAAAGAGGAAAACGACTAATCCCTCGAGAGACAAAGAAGCGTTACGAATGGATGAATGATCTCTCGATGAGAACTTTGTGCTGATAAATAAATCGAATGAAAATCTCTCTGGACCATCCTGCATTGTGACTCATTATGTTCAACGATGAAGATGCTGCAATTTATTAATCCCATAAATTCGCTTCACAGTTCGACTGCGGATGCAATCTATTTATAGTCCGTTAAAATCGATACAAAAACGATGCTTTCTATTGAGAGCGCTCGGAAGAATGGAGTGTTTTTTCATTTACCTGTTCGCCGGAGCGCAGGCACGCATCGATGCAAGCTCCGCAGATCACCGAGAACCCAATTCGCGTTGCCTGGCAAGCTCTCATCCATATCCATGCATCGTACTCTGGGATCTGAGGAAATAGACGGTAAAAAATATACGTTGAAAAAGTTGAAAATCTATCGTTCCAGACAATTTTCTTTGCGTTTGAACATATTGCGGAGAACGATAATGGAATTGCGATGAAAATTGGAAGTGAAGATTTTTTAAAAATCCTCGTTCCCTGAACTGATTGAGTCGCAGAGAAAATGTGAAAAAAAAACAACGTTATATTTGAATATACATAAATTAAATAGATTCGGTAGACCTTGGCTAATAGAGTCGGAAAGGTTGAACCAATTAACGGAGAAACTGGGTGGCAATAATTTCTATTAGGTCGTCCGGCCAATGAAGAAGGTAAGAGAAGAAAAAAACTGGAAAAAACTAAATGAAAGCGCGAGTGGCTCAAATGCCAGGGAGTATTTCTCGAGAAATTCTTTCTTTTCGCGTCTTAATACGTCTCTGACATCGGGGGCTTTTATTAGCTGGAGCTGCGCGCTCTAGGAAATACCAATATACGTCCACCTGTTCGGTCCATGTCAGGCTACTCGTTGACCCTTCAACTACACGCTGCGCACATAGTTGTATGAATAGTTCGAGGCTAGAGTGGGCTCCAGAAATGCTCGAACTTGTGAGAGGCAGACTGGGAAACATGGACGAAGAGTTGAAAAAAAACGAAGGGAAAAAGAAAAAAAATACGTCGTTGGGAGAAAAAAGGAGGGAAGAAAAATGAATAACTGGTTGGAAAAGCCGAGAGCTGGTAATGAAATACGTAGTTGCACCATCTCATCTTCTCAAGAGGAGGGAAAAATGAGACGAAAAAAGCCCTCGGGGACGTTGTACTTTCCGCGCATAATGTGTACGTACGTACGTGTGCGCTCTTCCCGCATCTACTCTTCTCGCATTTGCAATTTTCATGCCACCACCGATTTCATTATATTTTCCTTAACGAACGATCTACCTTCGCTTCATTTCATATTCGATTACTTTCTTCTCGAGCCTCTCACTCTCCCGCGATCCTTCATTTTCGTCTCGCTTTTCTACCAAACAACATTCGTCTTATGATATTCTGGCTACACCGATGCACGAGTTGTTACTGTTGTTTCCGCTCTGGGTGCGGGCTGCGCTCGCAGTCTGGTTAACACAGGAGCCATTACTTCTGAAATTCCCCGGGAACTGCGGTAAGTTCCTCGTGAGTGCATTGTTGCGGTGAAATCACAACTTTACATCAGCAAGTCGGTGCTGCACGAGTACGCGAGCGGGGCAAGGTAGCTTGTTTACCCTCGATCGTTCTCCAGGCACTCTGCTCTTCCCTGCAACTCGCGAAACTCTATTCCTTAAGGTACGCTCGAGATCGGGCGTGTCTGCATCTGTTTTAAGGGACGCTCTGCCTCGGCCACGTTCCAATATCACTTTCTTCGCGTATAATTAATTTGAAAACATCATCGAATTTCGACTGCGACGAGGGCAAAGTACGGTCTCTGATGGAACGAGGTTCTTATTCTTGGTCGTTGACGCGAATATTTTGCGTAGGAGAAATTTCGCTGGGATGACATATTACAAAAATCGGAATATCGTTCGCCAATCTTTATACGCACGGGATTACGAGGATGAAAATTATATCGAGGGATTCCAAAATCGCGGTGTTCTCGACGCCCCATTATTAATGCGGGATAAATTTCACCGGTGGAATTTCATTAAGTTTTGTCATCTCGCAGACACGATTTATGGTTATGGAAGAAATTCAGTTGCAATTTATGCTTCTACTATAAACTTACGAGGCACCGAGCGGCATCTGTATTATGCTCGTGTCATATATTTCCTCAAGATAATATAACTAGACCCGAAACAAATACTGTAGCGCAACAAAAGCAGTGACAACGTCAGGGAAGAGTATTTTCCATCGGGACCTTTGCGTCGGACCTTTTTTCAGATTCTACTCTCCCAAAAGCGCTGCGAGAGCTTTCCCTCTCGGCTATCTTGAAAAGCTCGGAGCTCTATCGAGCGGTGAGACTGCCCCGAAAATGTGTACAAAACTATATTCATGTAAATGCGATTGCCAAGAAGGAGAGAAATTCCACAGAAGACAAACGACTATGGTAAGACTTGACATGCTTTCCCCTGCTCTCCTGAAAGAAACCTAATATTCTTAATTACCATCACGGGAGCAACGAGCCGGAAGCAGAGCAGAAAACTCCGCGGAGGAATGGAGCGTACAGGAAAAGAGCGAAGGAAAAAAACAAAGGATGAAGGCAGAGGAAACGAGAAAAAATAATAAAATTGTACGAGCACTCCCGACGAGAGGGAGGAGGGAGGGACGAAAGGGGTGGATGGCGGGAGATGCTCGCTTGTTCAGAAAAGGCAATGACTGTGTCGAGAAGCGTGCGAGAGTTGCGAACGATGTAGTGAGTGAAAGTGAGACCGATGGATGCGGACTGGGAAGGAAAAAAAAACGAAGGAAAAAAAAGCTAACGAGTTATCACCCTGCTCAGCTCGGTCCGTGCCTCTCTCGTGGATTGTACACACGCGAGTTTTCAAGATTGTTGAGGGACGCCCGGAAGAAAGATCGAGCTAAAGTAAGATAACTTTTTTCTACCACTTTTAATTTCATTCCTGAAAGAAAGCCCAGCGATTCAAACGCGTAGAGTTGTTCATCGCGCGTGACAAACATGCCGAGTGAATCAACCAACATTCTACAGAAACAAGAACACTACAAGAACCCTCTAATTCCTATTATTTCCAAACGAATATCATTGTCTCAGTCACAATATCCTTTCGAGACTCTGTGTAGTTTGAGTACTACGACACTTCATTTTTTCACCAGAATTTTCAAGTTTTAGATGTTCTTAGGTGGATGAGGCGATGCACGCTAGTTGAACGAGTGTTAAATTTTCTCTAGTGTTCTCAGCTCAATCTTTGTTGTACGAATTTAGAGTAGTTTCAGTGAATTCGAATATATTACAGAATTTTTTACAATCGGTAAAAAATATTGAAAATTAATAATAAGAGATTCACAAAACCATCAACTGATGAATACAGGTTTCGATGATGGTACTATTTTAGCCGATTTTAAGGCAGACCATGCCCGATTTTTACTTCCTAATTAGATATAATCAATTTAAATTAATGACAGAGTTATTAATTCGAAATTGTAAATGAATTTTCTCAACTTATCTTTTGGCGAATGAAATTACAAGTCATTAATTAATCCGGAATCCAACACCGACTGAACCCGAAATTTTATCCGTCCCTGGCTAAAATACTATAGTTTTTATGTAAAAAATCGCATTAGAGAGCACAAAGGGAAAACGAAATGGAAAATGGATCAAGAAAAAAGTATTAATAAAAAGACAGAAGGCTCTAACAGGAATGACCCAAGGCAAGAAAAAACAAAATGCTGAAATAAGCAAATGTGAGGTTACGAGTGCTCTTTACCAATTTCGATCTTTATTACTGGTAAGACAATATCGTCTTGAATTTTTTCCCAGACCTTCATTATATACTCAATTTTTATTATGTACTTTTTCATAAACTTCGTAAGAAGCGTTCATTTTTTGTATGGAAAGATAAACGATTTTTTACGCACAGTCTCTATAACCCTGTATATTTCTCTTCATATTTAAACACGTTTATTTCAATAAGAAATGAGACGAAACCTTTAAAATTTGATATTTTAAGCCGACTACCCATTTAAACACCGTGTAAATTTCAAGACTTCCTTAAGAAAATCGTTTCGTGCAACCTTAATAAAAATCTTCTCCACGAAATTACCTGACGAATTCCTCCTAAGTAACGTTTTACTGTCTCAAATGAACTTTCACTTTCCGAAAAAAAACTGTTGCATAAAAAAAAATTCCGTTCAAAATTCCGATGGAATCCCACCGTGAAAATTTTTCTCACAAATTCGGTTTTGCTATGTTCGATTAACGGACAAACTGAATATAAAAACATCATGAAATTCGGCAATTATTGAATTAAGCATCAGTATACACTGATCAACTTTTAAGATGAAAGTATTATTTTCAACTTTCTAGGATCCACCATCAATAAAGCTGCGTTTCATTCAACGAAATTCGGGTGAAGAAAAAATAGCCGAATTCACGTGGTCAAATGTTTCAAAGAAACTACGAAAGTTTTTTTCCAAACTGTTGCCTAAGATGACAAGAGTCTCGCGTAATTTAGTTGGCTAAGTGCGACTCTCGAACGACGACTCGGAGAAACCCTCCAAATCGTGAACAAAAGACTTGATTAATTTGATTTGACCTCCTCGAAGTCTCCCGATGACTTTTTCAAATCCCCGTACCCTATCAATTTCTAGAATGTACCTTTGAGGGTATTTTGATAACAACGAAAATGCTCTTAAGAACGAAGCAATTACTTATCTCGCGGGCTTTCTTCTTCGGCCACTTTTCTTGCGGATTTGTTGGATAGGTGAATCTTTTCTTCGAGTTTTCCGTCCTGTATAATACTGATTCATGTCTTCATGACAAAAACGTTGCCGCATGAATCATATACGGGAAGTGAAAAAAGCGAATTGTACACGTACGAAAAGAGTGGATTTTTCCTACGACATTACTCCGCTCGTAAAAATCTGAGAAATGATTGTAAGTTTTATCGCAGTGGATAAAATTTGAAAAAACCTTCAGCTAATGCGAATCCACAGGAAACTTTGATTATCGATTTACGTGACGAGTAGAAATGCGGAATTTACATTTGAAGACAGGACGGTGCTTCAAGCACGAATACAAATGCTCCCGGGTACGAACTCTCGAAGATTTTCCACGCTGACTTTTCTTTTGTTCCCGTTATATATTTTCCACTCTTGTTTTTCTCTGCTTTATTTATCTTTTTCCGTGGTTCTGGGTTCTATTGGACTTGAACTAAAGATTTTCCAGGGCGACTCGATGCTTCGATAGTCTCCTTGTATAGTTTCAAGATTCTGGCTTTGAGGAAGACCAAGGCGAACCTTGTTGTACCAACCACGACCAGAAACTTCAGCGTGCACACACATAGATGTCGAATAAATATACGGGATATTTCACATCGACGAAGCATTTTTCTCATTTCAAAAACTTGCATCGCTCTACATTTTTCTCAGATTCTTAGCATTCATTGAAAATTCCAATTTCATGAAAAATCTCCGCACTTATACCGAGGGGATTTTTCTCTCGAAGAAATTTCCCGAATTCCATTCTCTTCAATTTCTTTACAACGAATCGAAATTCCATTCAGAGTGAAATTATCGCAACAGCACGTAAAAGACGTAATGGAAAACCTCTTCAGCGACGTGAATTTCATGAAATGCTGAAATAATGAAATTTCATGGGGTTGGGATGGTCTGAGCTTGCCTCGGAAGGTCCAATATACATAATACATGTAAACTGTATAAGTAAGTATATATAAAAGTGCGACCGATCGTCTTCAGCGTTATCCGATCTCGCGAGCTCCGCTTTCAACTCCCATTGTCCAACTTCTTCCGTCCGTAATCGCGATAACAACGTTCCTTCGCAGTTTTTTCCGTCCACAAGACCCGAGGTTCGAGGTGGGCGAAGGTATTGAAGGAAAAGGATGCTTGCGGAGTTGAATGAGGAGTGATGGATGACTGGAATGAAAGAAAAAGCAGGGGATCGTCGAGTGATTTGAGAAAAAATCTTTTATCCTCTGGTTTTTCGTCGAGAACAGCCTTGAGGCGAATGGTTCATTTCTGCTTAATTCGATTATCTTTCAACCCCGAGAAACAATCATTTTTCACTTTCTGCCTGTTGAGAAAATATTGTTCTTCAACTTTTCGTCAGACTTCCGGTCCTTTTGATCTTTCTCAATTTTTTCTGCGAATGGCAAATGAACCGAACGGAAAATGTCCATTTAAACTGTTTGTGGAACAGAATCAAAAATATCGACGATCCAATGAGACATGAAAAACAGCCGAATACCTGAGCCAACTAAATAGCCGACCGAGATTCCGTGGTATTGCGTTACGAAACTTCCACCGGATTCCAGCAAACCAACTCCCGCACACGGAGCTGTGATATTTCACGAATTAGCAATTCACATCCGGTAGCGCGTGTGATGGAAACGACTCTCTTGCAACGAGCTGCATTCCCGCCATATTGACCAGTAAACTTACGGCTACGAGTTTCGCTGTTAATGTAAACGCGCTATGTAACTGGCTAGTTCCGCAAATTTCAAAGAACCTCGAATCTCGAACTTCGATGAATTTCTTCAACAATTTCGAAATCATTCAATCTTACAAATTTAAAAAATCATATTTATTATGCAATGAATATCATCGAAGAATTTTGACCCTCTCGGAACGGATGTTGCTTTTTTAGGCAACACGAGCTTCGAGGCCCCATAAAACTGCATCGATCAGTAAGGTCGGGGCTCCAACTGCCTAGTTCCATCAAGCAAGGTTAGATTAGACGAAAGATACTCCTAAAGCAAGAGATGAACTACTTTAACCCATCGAAATATCAATATGAAGCTGGCGTTTCGTGTTGAGTTGGCGCTATGTGAAAACGTGCTCTAGTTGTCGCAAAAAAAAGTCAGCACACATTTGTTTTATCATACTCTAAAAGTTATATCCTATCAGTTAAGGTGTTAAGTGCTAGATTCATTAATAAATTTTCGTGATTTTACCTCCCACGTACCTGGTGTCATAATAAAAAAGAGTAAAATGTCACGAATAACGTAAATAGATAAGTAAATTAGTAAATTAATAATGTATTAGTTTTGAGATAAACTTATGAAGGGAATTATTTTTCTTCGACGTGAAATAGGCCTCGGTCTGAGAGCGTTAAAGTAGTTTATGCACGAAACGATTTTCATAAGAAAGTCTTGAAATTTACAGAGAGTTTAAAAGGGTAGTCGACTGACCCACACATCAAATGTCAAAGGGTTCGTCTTATTGGTTATTTAGAAAAACAAACACAATTATAAAGACTATGCGTAAAAAATCGTTTACCTTTCCATTTGACGAATGAACGCTTCTTACGAAGTTTATGAAAAAGTGCACAGTAACAATGAAGTATATAATGAAGGTCTGGGAAAAAATTCGAGACGATTGCCTTACTAGTAATAAAGATATATTACGTTGAAGATTAATGAACGAAATTGGTAAAGAGCATTCGTATAACTTCACATTCGCTTATTTCAGCATTTTGTTTTTTCTTGGCTCGGGCCATTCCTGTTACAGCCTTCTGTCTTTTTATTAATACTTTTTCTTGATCCATTTTCCTTTGTATTTTCCCTTTGCGCTTTCTAATGCGATTTTTTACATGAAAAACTACAGTATTTTAGCCAGGGACGAATAAAATTGCGGGTTCCGATTAAGTGTTGGATCCCCGATTAATTAATGGCTTTTAATTTCATTCGCCAAAAGATGAGTTGAAAAAATTGATTTACAATTTCGAGTTAATGACTCTGTCATTAATTTAGAGTGATTATATATTTAATTAGGAAGTAAAAATCGACCCAATTTAGACACCCATAGAATACGATCCTTCGGGCATGATCTACCTTAACCCTCTCAGACCGAGACCTATTTCGCGTTGACGGAAAATGATTCCCTTCATAATTTTATCTCAAAATACTTTCTAGTTTCCGAATCCATTGTGACATTTCGGTTTTTTTGTTGGGAAATATGAATTTTGGAATGTTCGCTGCACGCAGCACCAGGTTTTCGGGGAGCAAAATCAGGAAAATTTACGAATGAATCTAGCACCGAATACCTTAAATACATCATATTAGCTTCCCTTTGAAAGGAAATAACGTTTGGAGTACGAAAAAAAAATGTATACCCACTTTTCTTTTGCGATAACTAAAGCACCTTTTCACACAACGCCAGCTCAACATGAAACGCCAACTTCATATTGATTGCAGTTTATCTCTTGGTTTAGGAGTATCTAAGGTGCAATCTAACCTTGCTTCATGGAAATAGGCAGTTAGAACCCCGACCTTACTGACCAATGCAGTTTTATTGGGCCTGGAAGCGCGTGTTGCGTAGAAGCAACATACGGTCCGAGAGGGTTAAGCTGATGTACGAGCTCAAAATCCCTCCAAAGAAGATCGATGGCGATTAAATTACGAAGGTCGGAAAGCAACTTCATAAGCCCCGATTTAAACAAGAGTGTAGACTCGTCATAGAAATAGCTTTCAGCCATTGATACCAGGTCGAATGAAAATAGTGGTAACTTACCCCCATGATAGGAACTGCCACGATGCGGTGTGTACGCTCCAGCAGCCCCGCCATTCTGTCGTCCACCGTGAAGGCAATGGCTCGGTGTATAATATTGAACTGGATGAGGAGCATAGTTGGTCGGCGTTTCCATGTGCACGGGATGGCAGTACGTGCAACGTCTCGGGGTATCCGGAGGAGCCTTCGATCGAAGGAAAAAATAAAGGAAAACATTGAAAGATTTGGCAGTTAAGAAAGTCCGGTGATTGAAAAATTGCAATGGCCTTTTCCCATTACGTTTTCTGGCAGCAGTGCCGTTGCTATTTTAGGCATTTTTTCTTTACTTTACAAATAAAAATTGGTTGGATGGATTCACGTAAAACCTTGTATCTTTTACATACTCCAAAGTACTGGAAACAAATTTTTGTACAATGGTGTGCGAAAATGGCGTTGACAGCAAAACATAAAGAGTTTTTATCCTAGTGACCTGATTCAAAGGCATTTTGTAGAAGAAACGAATCTTTTCAGCCAAACAAAGCCATTTTCGTTAACATTTTTAAAAATTTCTTACAATCAATTTTCTCCTGAAAAATTCACGAAAATTGTGATTTTGTTTTTCTTCAAATGGTCGCCGTTTATTGTCTAAACAACATTTTGAAAACCCCCTACGTCCAGCGATAGTTAATAAAATAGATTTTAAGAATCTACTTGGTTATTCATCCCCCCAATGTTCCATTTCTGTGATTTGCAGTAAACGCCCATTCAAGCTGTACCATTTTCAACACACCCTTGTACAAAAATATACCATTGAGAAGATAAAAAAAATTTCAATCCTTCCGAGTGCGCAAAAGATACGTACAGAGTTTTACGTAAATCCATTAACCAATTTTTATTTATGAAAAACAAACAAACAAAAACACGTAAAATTCCAACGTTTACACTCTTCGTAGAACGCGAACCCAAGTTACTCAGCGCCCAATAGTAAGACCATTACATTTACGTGACGTAATACTGAATTAATTAAGCTCGAATGATTAAACATGTGAACGTATATAGATATAGATATTGACCTGCATAGAGTGATGAGATCTTAATGATCTCATGGACCCAGCTGGATGGAGAGATGGGACGCTGCCACTGAAGCTCATCGCTGAATTTCTGCATCCACCAGGTGTCGACCAACCCCCCCGTACACCAGCTCCCCATCCGACTCCGCCAGGCCCGCAGTCGTCGACCAACATCTTGGTTTTTCTTCGACTATTCGTCCCTCACTTCCTCGCGTACGTACTTTCTCCTATCGCTCTTCTATCTTTTTGTTACCACCCGGTTATTGTCGACATCCGAGGAGCTTCGGTGTACGTCTTTATCGTTATAACCGGTCGGAGCATCAACGAGACCACCAGAGCTCTGCCAGATATGTGTATACAAATACATACACATATAAATATATGTGTGTGTGTGTGTGTCTCAATCTCTCTGTGCGATCCCCGGCTTAATTGTATATCACCGGTCTATCCTCGACCATTTTCTCCTCCCCTTTGCGAGCCACCCGTCGATGGCGCCACTCGGCCTTGTTCTCGCGCCACCCCTGCAAAGTCCGCGTGCTAATCGAATCTCGTTAAAGCTAAAGTCCTCCTGGAAAACGATCGCGCGTCGTTGATCATTGTGTCACACTTTACTTTTCCATTTCTCTTTTCGTATTTATACGAACGTGTTTATATAGAGATGTTGGAGGGGGTGGGTGGGGGGGGGGGGGGGGGGAATGTTTTTCCAGCGAAACTGAAATAAATCTTCCCTCCGGGGCTCCTAATTTATCTTTTTTCCTCACACTTATCGACGCCTCTCTCCACAAACGGCCTTTTTTCCCTTCTCCGTCTTGAACTCACAATCTGCAACAGCGAATGATAAAAATGGCATTATTAACGAGGAATAATTCACTCGGAGTCTCCACTAAAGACTAACGTTATTTTCACCCGGGCGTATAAAATGTTGGGACCGAACGATCGATTTTTATTTTCAATCGTAATATCAATGGAAAACGTTAAAATCGTACGGATACACTGGAACATCGAGGGTTTGCTGTTTTACACAACGGCGGATAACGACAATCCGCACTGTCGATTTTCGATACAGTTTCACCAGAGTATGCTCCCATCTACATTCATAAAACGGACACTGCATTTATCTCTCGTCCATCTTAGTCGTGAATCGTTTTCCCAGAGCCTCTTTAATGCCGCCCCGTCGCACCTTTTCCACCCCCCCACTCCGCGACCCCGTCCAGCGCTATTTTCTCTCGCTCCAAAGCAGCGTTCAATGGCACGTGCCAACGATGTAACAGGGAGCTTTAACGTGCGACCGGTCGCCTTTTCTTCGTGACAGTCTTTCGGACAGGACCCAAAGCCCAAAATTTTAATATGTATGAGACGCCACGGCCTGGAGAACATTTCTATATAGTTGCAGCCCGGACGCTCCCCGTCCCTTCTCACTCCCTCTTCACCCCTCGACGCCCTCCGAGAAATCAGCTTGTGCAAGTCGCGAGAACCGCTCAGATTTATCGCTGGAATATGTTTTATGCTTCCGCCGAACGAAGCTCGCTATATTATAATATATAGCGAGGCTCACACGTACATGGGAGCATACACGGAGCGAGAAACTCAAACGCGTACCGTTTCGAGCCTGGATGTCTATTGGGCTCGGGTGAATGTGCAGCCACGTGGGCCAAACGCAAACCAATATTTTTCCAATGTCACGACTGCTACCAATTTTTTCTCATTTAGGAATAAATGCCCGAGAGTATCGGCGGCGGGGAGAAGGAAAATCGAGCCGGAGGTATCGAGATAAAATATCGCAAAAGTTGTACCCATTAACTGGGTGATTATGGAACAACAGAATTCCGATCGAGGATGAAGATCCTTGAAGTAAAAACGTCGGCTTTGGGGGACTCTTCGTCTTACGGAATGGTCGTTTTTTATTCCGGAAATAAAAGGTTTCCTGGCTTCCAATGTTTTCATTACTTGTTGCGCACACAAATTCGAAAATTTAAGCTCATCTACAGGCTTTGCCTCGAAACTTTGTTACAATATGACAATAAAATATGTAAAATAATACTAATTTATCGAAACGTGTAAGCAGGTAGGCAGATCGGTTCAAATCCCCGCGAAGGTCGGAATTTTTCTTCGAATAAAATGGTTCTAGAGGTACCAGAAACTGTGATGACCGTCACGGGTAGTAAAAATAATTTTTCAATTGATAAAATAATATTTTCTTTGGCGTATTTTTAGCTACATCAACAACAAAAATGTAGGAGAATAACGATTTGGTAATTAAAGTTCAGCGCATGTATACTAAATTTAATATACAACGGTGTATTAATATTGGTAAATGGCTTTTAAGGGGGACTGTCAGTGTGGGAGGCTGAAAAACGAGGTATTTTTTGGGAATTCTTTTTTTTTTAAATAGCTCGAGGAAATTATTTGAAATTTTTTGTATTAATTATTGAAGTAATGAAGTATACGAGGAATTTTTTTTTTCATTTTTAGTACATTTTATTAAGCAGAGAAGCGGCCACAAAATGGCGTCTCAAAAAAAGTTTTCTGATAAGTTTTCCGAAGAAAACCCTCTTCGAATGAAGTCGATTGGACGAAATTTGACAGAGTTATTCTGTCGACCAGGTCAAAAAAAAATGCTTTCGAGAAAAACGCATTTCAATTTTTGAGAAGATAAAATTGAACGATGTAACTTAAATATTAATATAAAACAAGTTCTTACCGATCACTTTTACTCGGACAATACCCAGCTTTACATTTAAAAGAAAAATTAGATTCGTCATTTCGCTTCGAGGTCGAGACATCGCAAGAGAGATTTACCCTTCCCATCTTGAAGCATTTCTCTAAGCAGCCAGTACCGTTCAGCGTTACTTACACCCCATTGAATTTCACATCGTATATTTGGCAGCTGACACACGCGTATTTGAACACACATTTTGAGATACTCATATATAATTCAGGACATGAACGAAGTGCGGGATCGAAAGGACGTTGATGGAGATTGAAGGATCCTGTTATTTGGATAAGAGGGTCAAGAGTGCGACAGAATTGGCATGGGAGAGAGAGAGAGAGAGGCAAAAATGGAGAGATAGCGAGGGAAGCTTTCTCGCACCGAGCACGATATAACGACGTCACTCTCGCGGTGGCTCTCCCGCGTTCGTGTGATTATTGGAATATTGCATTTCGTCCATCGCGTATGGCTGCAAATGTAATTCGCATCATTTCATCCATTGCTTGACATTCTATGTGCGCGTCAATGAATTTGTATCGTCACTTTTTTAGAGGATTCCAAAATGGTGGCAAATATTTAAAGGAAAGCGACGAATCCCTTGCGAAAAGTACTTCCGTTGAAACGATAGCTCATTTCACTCGAACTCAATTCCATCCACGATCATTCAATATTTAATTTGTAATCGCAGGATTCATTCGGGGTATAATTATTCGTTTGCTTCGAAGCTGTTCCGTCGTGTTTTCGCAGTGCACTCAAGCCTCTGAGAGAAGTGACGTTAATGCTGCGCATTTTTATTTCGATCGGGAGCACATTCTTTCCTCGTTTCATGAATTTCGAAGGACGTTTGTCCAACGTTGTATATTTACGCGCGTGCGACCTCGGCGGCTTCGTACTACGATGTGTTGATTCTTGACATTACTAAACGTTGAGGCATCACAGAGTTCACGTCAACTCAAATATTGGAGTTACTTTGAGCGAAGCTCTGTCAAAACAAAACGCTTGTAACCTCAAAGTAGAGAGAAATATAGAAAAAAGAGGGAAAAAGAAGCTGAAGGAAAAGCGGTCAGCGTGGACTCTAAGGACTTGGGGAAGAGGAAACAGACCAGGACAGGAGCGAAGTTTGCTTTGCGGTTGTTCTCCCAGCACCCGGAAGAACATGCCGAGCTTTCGCTGCTCTCCCGCGTACACGTTGTACCCTGCCCGTGCCGTGTTTTCTCGATCCCACTTTCCAATTAAAGCTCGTAATGCCGTCTCCCTCGAATCCGAAACTTTTCATCCCTTTCACTCTCTTTTTCTGCTTCGCCATTGCTACCCCATTGTTTCTCCTTGGAGAGGAGGCAGCGGAGTTTTTAACAATTTTCATTACCGTTCGTACGAGCGTCTTGCATCAATGGAACAGAAGAAAACTTGCATGGCATTTCTCCGACTGTGCAACGACTCTGAGACTAAAAGAAGGGTCTTTTTGTCGAGTAGAGGAAAAAACTTTTCATTCATCACGAGAGCGGAAAAGATTTTCAAAAGTATTCTCTCCTCTCACTCGATACGCGAACCGATACGACGTAAAAATTAAAGCCTCCCCCTGCTTCGCACCCTGAAAAGGCCTTAAGGAAAAAAGAATGAAGCGTGAAATTGTCTTCATGGAAAAGTCGAACGATCGAGACGAGAGCAGGCAACCTTTTTGCACTTGGTGAAACGCACGCAAGAGGGAGTCAAGTGAGTAAAAAGAGAAAAAACATCGGGGGGGTCTATATAATATCGAGGGATTTTTCCTCCGCTGGCCTTCCCGGCTTTACCTACGTTGCCATCCTCAAGGGAAGGAGGAAAAGATAGACAAGGCGAGATGAACTTTATAGGCTTTTCGAAGACGATATGAGGCGCTACTGCAGCACCGGAGGGTCCAAAGGAATGCCATGACGTCTCCAGACACACACGCACACACACACGCGCGCGCGCGCACACTTTATTCGTGAGAGTTTCCTTGGCAAAGCGTTATACGGCAAATGGCGCCGGCGTCGTAACTGAACACGAAGGTTTAGCCAAGGGAGTCGCGTTTACGTGCACAACGGCGATGGAGACTGAGAGAGTGAGAAGAGGTGGATTCGCGGGTGCGGACAGCATAATCCTGCTAGATTGAATCCACCCTCTCTTTACCCTTTCAGTCTTCATCTTCACTTCAAGACCTTTTACACTCCGCTCGCGTTTCTCGCTTCACTTGCCCCGCTCCCATTTTCCTTCTCGTTTCATCTTTGCCACTCGCCCCTCCTTCTCTCCAAGTTTTTTCATTCTCTAACGATAGTAACCTCTCGTGAGTGCTGCAACAGCTATGCAGCAGAGTGCCAGGTAACCACGATAGCTGAATACACGCGCACTGGTGCTTAATGCTTATGGGAGATTGTCAATTCTCATTGCTTCGATTTGAACAGCAGTTTCTTTATTGTTTCTATGCACAGCCATTGAACGCAGCAGTTGCAAAACACGGTAGTGAATTTTGTTTTCTTCGCGGTGCTGATTATAAACTTGGTTTTTTTCAGTACTTATTCTTTCCGATGAAATGAAAAATTGGGTATTTTATTAGACAAGAATAATTATTCGGGCATTTTCGTCGAATAATGCACGTTGAATGCACGTCGAGTAGAGTCCAATGTGTCGAATGAAATATTTCTTCTATTTAGGAAACCGTCCAAATGGGAGAATTATTCATTTCGTTGCGTGTGACAGAGGAAGTGCAGCATATGTGTGAAATACCGAAGCTTCTCAGTAACTTATCAAGTTCGATCAAGTTCGATAATTTATTAGTCAGATTAAAAAAATACAAGAGCCATGACATCGACCGAAACAGTCCTCTGTATGAGGCCAGCAGGAATATTCGTTCAGGATAATTTTCCCTCGAAATAATATGACTTTGATGAAAGATACTTTGATGATTTTCTAATTAATAATTAATATGAAGTTAATTTGGAATGCGCCTATTCGAATTTACCTGCACCCCAAGTCAAATTTCGAATTTCATTTTTTACATTTTCTGCTCAACTCAAAATTTGACGAAGTTCTTCAGTTTTTTTTTTTTATTAATTTTTTGCTCAAAGTGATCAAAACTTTATAGTTTTTTTTTAACGTTTTCGTGCAGTTTTCCTCATGTCTTTTCTTGCAATGTTTCAGATGTTTCTTAAAAATAAATTGGTATTCCGTACGTGCTGCACTTTCTCGACACGATTGAAACAACTTATTGAACAAAATAAATGAATGTTTGTCTTGAATTTCATTGAATCGACACAAATGTTGTTTGACTCACTGAAAATAAGAGAAATTTGGTTGATTCAACTCTCTATTCTTCTAGTGAATGCAGAGGGAGGAAAAAACGATGCGAGAAAAACATGTTTACCGTGGGTAAAGTGAATATTCGCAGAATGACGAAATGATTCCTCACTGGCAAACGAACGTTTGAGTTTTTCGTGCGAGTTTTCGATATACCAGTAAAAATTGCTGATTTGAATTTCGATATTCTTGGAGTATGTGGAAATGGAATCGGGAAGAGTCGCCGGAAAGTAAAGCCATTTTCGAGCGTCGAAAAGCTTTCGGTTTTCGAAGCTCGTTTGTTTTGAAAATTGTATACGGTAAAGAAAAGCCGAAAAAAGCGTTATGGAACGATGAAAAAAAGTTCGGCTGGTTGTGAACCTGCCGCGGGTGGAATGTTTTTCGATAATATTGTTTTTGCTAAAAAATGGGCTTCGTTGCCGCGTAACCGAATTCGATTGCATTCATATGTTATTTAATTAAATGTTTAATACAGGTTTACATAAAGGATCGAAAAGCTAAACAACAACATTCGGAAATGAATTTTTCGAAAAAATTTGATTCCAGCAGAATAGGTAATCGCACGATTATTGGATTCGAAAAGGTAGAACGTCGTTATAGTGACTCGCGGAAAAAGTCCGATGGAATAGAAATGAAAATGTAAAAAAACGTAGCAACAGAAAAACTTCGATATATCGACGTGTCCACGAGCGGAAGTCCACGATTTGACAATTCCTTGTCCACAGAGTAAAAACTTTCTTACGATTGGGAAGAAAAATATTTTGCGGTTGTGCAGTGCGCCGCAGGGACATACATAACTGCGAGACAACGACAGCGGATTGTACTTTCTTTTGCTCTTGTTCGTTTCATCCTGATACCCACAGCGAGAGAGCAGATGGAGCTTTCTTTTGTCGCGCGATAGAGGCTTCAGACTTCACTCGGTTGAAGCTTTCGTCACGGAGCTGCTTCTCTTCGGACGAGCACGCGAGTGAGAGAGTCGCACAAAGCGCATTGTTACGCGTCACCGAGCCAAAATCAATCCCTCCGCTGTCTCGCCCTTTGGCTCATTCTCCGGATTGCTGGCCTTCATTTTTTCCCATATCCTCGGGGCTTTTTACCTCGATATGTTACTCTCCGGTGTGCAACGCTTCGGGCTATATATCGCGATCGGTTTTCTTCCTCTTTCGTTTCACGCCAAAAATATATATCCTCCACCCTTCGGGACATCGCCTGCCGACGTACCGTAAATTCGATTTTGTTTCCTACACCTTTCTAAATATTTATATCAACTTTTATCCTACTGCGTATTTCCGCATGCCAAATGCGAAAGGGTATAATCGGCTTTGAAGATACGGAGCTGTGAGCTTCCATCGTTTCCCGATTCACAACTTGATTATCCGAAAACTTTGTTGAGAAGGACGCGCACGGAGGATAGTGGAAATTTGAAAAACGATCCCTTTTCTTCGATTGGACTAAGGAACTAAGACCGTACCGAGTCTGGATTGAGGGCTTGTACACGCTTGCGATGAACGGAAAAATCGAAAATATTTTTATTAGATACTCCTCGAGTATAATATCTGAAGAATATTCTCACGAAATTTCATAAAGATCGGCAAATTAGGTTCGTAGCTATGGGCATTTCAACCGAGCGCCCGGTGCGCGCGGTCCTCTGATACTTGATTCTTTAAACGCGATTATCTCAGAATCGACTTTTTTCAAAAATACCTTTGCGGTGGACACGATTAATAAACTATTAATCCAATCCATACGAAATTTATACCACTTATTTGTTATAATAATAGCTAGGGCCTGGACGAAGGATTTCGTATTTTATTGGAAAAAAAATTGTACCAAAAACCCGAAAATTTAGCACCTCGAGAAATGAATTTTTTGTTAAAACTGTCGCCATTTTTTTTTAAATCAAAATTTTTACAAATTCTTCGTTCAGGCTCAAGCTATTATTATAATAAATAAGTGGTATAAATTTGGTATAGATTGGATTAATAGTTTTTTAGTGATCATGCAACTGATGCTCAAAAAAAAATGCTACTGGAATACAGCTGGAGTTGCGCCATTTTGAGAAATTTTTTGATAAAAAAAATTGTACACGAACAATTAAAGTATTAAAGAATCTCGTTTACAGTTTTTCAACAAACATCACGTTTTTTTCGCCCGCTGCAAGTGTATACAAGGCCTTAAAGCAGCCAATGCAGTATCAAAAACGACTGTGAAAACAAATTTTAACGAACAATCAAATACTTGTTAGAAAAAGGTTTTTCCGACGATTTTTCATGACCTTCTGTCTCCCTCCAAAAGCTCGCGTTCCGAATCCCCTGTTGAGGAAATCAGTCAATTATTATTTGGCAAACATGGCTGACGTAAATATCTACAAAGCTGTTGGTCGAAGCCCTCCGTCATAGAGATCAACCGAATTTCCCCGGAGGCTGTTTTTTCCCCACCACGAGAATACAAGCTGAAATTCTCTGTTTTCACGTTTCAACGATACGGAGACATTCCGCATGGTTCGATCACTTTCCTCTGGCCTTTTCCTCCAAGCTTTTTCCCATGAATTTATATCCCACGCATCGAAACCCACGGCAAAACGGATGAGTAAAGAGTGCACATGGAGGACGAGGCGAAGAGTGAATTCTCAAGATGAGATCGAGAGAAAACACTGGCTGAATAGGAAAAGCTAAGAAGAAATGGCTCCGAGTTGGCAAACGTGTCATACACACGCGAGACGAATCGCAGGCTTGCACGATGTTGCAGCTGCGTAAACTCAACTTTATTGAATAAAGTTGTTGTTCCGTGTTCCCGTGGGGGTAAAAAGTGGTCTCTCCGTTTCCTGTCCACTTGCCAAAAGCACACGTGGAGGCTAAAAGTGTGCTATTATTCGAGTTCGAATATACCGGGCTTTTGGCCGAGTTGTGAAAGCTCAAAAAATGATCGACCTTCTATTATCGCGCTGAGTCAGAATATTGGATAAACAAAAATATGCATCTCGTGAAAGAAAAGTTGTGGCGAAGGGAGCGAACGAGTGCGGAACCGAAAATTTCATTCCTCGATCGCGCGTTCGAAAAGTTTTTACAATGTCTAGAGAGAGAGAGAGAACGAGAGAGAGTTTACCGGATTCTCTGCGTGTTGTCTTTCCGTTTTTTCTTTATTTACTTTCACGGAAGCTTTTTCGCGACAAAGGCCACCGAGTTATCCCGACGAAAGTTTTGGTAGCGTAGTATACGCGCTATCTATACCGATCCGGGTAGAGTTCGGCTCAAAGGTGCAAGAAACAGAGAGAATCGCGAATATAATCGAGCAAAGTTGCTTCCCCTTTTCTCTCTTTTCTCTCTACACAAAGCTGAGATTTCGCATCCCACGTCAGCTGTTTCAATAAATAATGCACTATCTGCAACTACGAGGGAAAAAGGGGGCCACGGATGTGTCCCAGAAAAAGTTGAAAACTCGTGCACGATTCGCTCCCCCTTCTCCCTGCCGCCCTCGTCTTTGCTATTCCGTCTTGTTACTTCTTCCCGTGGTAAAATAAAAGTGTCACTCGAGCGTGGATAAACTCCCACGGGGTAGAATCCATTCTCGCCTACCACTTACACCAGGCTCCATTTTTTCCTTTTCTTATTATATTTCCTCGCGATATATTTTATTTCATACTATTTTCGTTCACCAAACGTGCCGAGATCCGCGAACCCAAACTTGTCTCTAGATCTACTAAAAACTTCAAGGAAATCCAGACTCTGAGGTTTCGTTCCGCTGCGGAACGACCTGAAGTAATGGTCGATAAACTTGCTTTTCAATCACACGTGAGCCCTGTACGTGACGGAGCATAAGATGCGACACTCGGAGGAACCCCCGAAATTCTATGATTTTTTCACCGTTTTAATTGGGCCCGTGCTCGAGAATATTTTGATGTGATAATTCCGATTCGTAAATTGTTTAGCGACCGGATGAGTCGACGTGCGAACTCTACCAGAGGGGCGATATTTCCACATGGAAACCTTCGATAAAGAGCCGAACAAATTACGCGTCCGCGGCCGGAACAATGAGAAACCTGCAACTGTGTTCCACTGCATCCAACAATTGGAACATGATGATTGAAAAAAAGCAAATTCTACCATCGAAGAGGATGAATTTATTTAAAATATTCCCCGCCGAATTGTGTAGCTACGCGGAAAAGACTGAAAATAAGTCTCAGAGAATAGACAATTTTTTCAGATATTTTTTAAGAAAGAATGTTTTTTTTCCAATCCGAGGCTGCGTTTATACACTAGGAACTGATATTTAAGAAATTGTTTTTGAAAAATTGGGATGACTCGATTCCCGATCAAAAACGACGCCGACCTATGGACACAGAATCGAACTGAAGAATCACGAAATCGAGCAATAAAATACGTGCACGAGCAGCCTCATGTTTTTCGGTGACACGTGAAAAACAATAGAGTCAAAATAACTCGCGACAAAATAACATAGAAGAACAACATTCGTCAAAATAATATACGATAAAATAACGCAAATAATACGAAAAAAATCGAGTGTGCGTATCGATTGCATTTTTATCGATTATCGAGCACGAAAATGGACCTAAATTTAATGATGATGATGATGTTGATGATATCGGTAATAGTGATGAAATTAATGTTATTTTAACATATGTTATATTGATGCTGTGTTATTTTTATTAATTTTATTTCGTCACACTGCGTGCTATTTTTACTAATGTTATTTTGACGTTACGTTATAAATATTCGCATAGTACTTATTTTTCTGCCATCATGCATGCTCCCAAATACAGGATTAAGGTTGATCCTCTGCGACAGCCCCAACCAAAAGTTATGTACTGTCTGCATATTAAAAGGCTTGATAATTCGTTCGGATCGTAATCAATAACTTTGTAAAGACCCTATATACGTACTCGGTGCCAGCAGATATAGTACAAATATCATTTGCTTTCGTAAAATTTATTCTAAAAGTATTTTTGATCCGACATCGTGAGTAAATTTTTTGACGGAACTATCCAGGTTACGCTTCAATACACAGAAAAGGTTGTCTATACAGACGACATTCGCTTGTTCGCTTGCAAAATATATCGTATGCAGCCTAAATCTTCGTACTTCTCGAGGCTATATCTGTCAAACTAGATGGTCAATCACCTTGATTTTTTTTCACAATATCTGTGATATCCTGCTCTAGCTCCTCCTCGTTTTTTATAAACTTCCTAATTTTAGTACTAGCGGTAGAATTAATAATGTGCCGTTTGCTTATGCATGGTCCATATGTTACGTGTTAATTGAGTCAACTTCAATTACATATATCTCGGGTTCGGGATGGTGAAACTTGTTAAAATTTTATAGAGGTGTTGTTCATATGTTAAACAATACGTATGCCAAATTTAAATAATTTCCTAATTTAACTGTCTCGTGGAGGAACCACCTTAACTGATCAAAAAGATTTTTCCTATATTCACTCGCTATAAATTTGCTAACTTCTGTTCGGAATGCAGACCCATGGCCCAGGAGCGTTATTTATAAAAACATCGAGACGTTGGCGTCTGCGTATCCAGAGGGCGAGTACACGAGATTCCTTCTTCGGTTGAAGCGATTGCTGTTGAATTTTTAGATAATAACAACTCCATCCGAATGGAGTAATGCATATAAATAGTGATTTTGTGAGCCGGCACTGGGCATGTATTTGACGAAAAAGCGAGTTTTCGCACGGTTAAAAAAGCTCAAAGTAATTAGCCCGCCATCCGCATATTTCGGTATTCGCGAGTCAACGTCAGTGTCGTTACACGTAACTTTTTTCTTCCACTATTTTAAATGCTCTCGAAACAAATTTTCGCCAAGGCCGTAAGCCACTGATGGATGAAAAAAGTAAATAAAAAATCTCGAGTTTACGATGGCATTCTCCGTGCAAACGATGCGCGCCAGCGACTACAAAGTCAAAAATCCGGAGAACGAGGCAGGAATGATAGACAAAGAGAAATTTAATGACCACAGAGCACGAGAACAAAGTGAAGCCGGACCACGGATTGTGAATTTTCGAGAACCCCCGCTTACTCGCATGTGCGCCTTCCCACCTATGGGGTATTCGAATGCAGGTTTACAGAGACGCGATGCGTGCAAAAGTTCCGCGTCTTTTTCCATGCTTCTCCACCCCACAAGCCTTCATCTTCCAGTGGCTTTCCAGGACCATGCTTTTTCACGACTTCATAAACCCTCATACTCGAAATGATTGATGGCAGCGAAGCCCCGCGCAGAGAAAAAGCCTCGATGAGATCTCCGACTTGATAATGGATGTTCAACAAGTTTCCGAACGGAACGAATAGCGTTCGCGGAGTCCGGCACACTCGAGCATCCTCGTCGGAAGTAGCTCATTTATTTCCGCAAGCACGAGTCGAGTGTTTACAGTTATCGCTTTGATGGAGATCACCGAGGGGGGCGGAACGGACGAAGAAAAATAATTACGAGAGTTTAACGAGTCTCGTGATTCGGACTGGAACGTCACGTGTACACACGCTCCCGCGATGTACATTCCATGGCATAGTTTCCCCGAGTCAACTTGCAGGCATTTCAACAAACAGAGCCTCGAATTCCAATGAATTCGGTCTCGTGGATAAATGAGAAAACTCAATGGAAAGCTGCACGTTTATACGCCCCTGTGAGAGAAACAGAAACCGAAGAACCCACCCGCCTCGCCCAGCACTCGCATGCACACGCGACGTTTGCCTCCCTCTCTCTCTTTCGAGGCGGAGCAAACGTCAAAGTTCATAGGGGATACTACAGTGTCCCTCTTGGTGCTGCTGGACCTAAACCGGAGGACCATAACGAAGCAGTTTGGAGCCACGAATCACGCTCTGACGTTAAATTATTCGAACTAACGGGCACTCGTGTCCCTCGTCCGAGAAACCTACGTATTCCTTCATACATACACGCGCACATATAGCCGCGCATAAAGTCTATTAGGTTTCCGTTCCATGAGCGATGTGTGTGATACATCAATTCGCTTGTGTGCGTGTGCAGCGGACTCCCGTCACGAATATCTACTATCTCTCATGGCCGAGTGAACAGCCTGCCATTATCGAGAATTGCTCGCCATCGTTGTCAAAAATATACCATGAAAATCCACGAGTTTTTTTACCTACGCAATATGCCTGCGTGACGGTCGTCTTATTGGACGTTACATTGCAGCTTCGATATTAGATTTCATCGAGATATTGATTGCTTCCCGATACGAAGGCTTTTGGATGTGCTCGCCACGCTAAACACTCAACAGCGTGGCTTTTCCGCAGCTTATATTCCCGGCGAATCTATCACGCTCCCATTCATCCAGTTTTCTCCACTCGATCGAATAGTTTCTTGGGTTAAACTGAAACCCGGTGGAACGCGAGCTCCGAGTTCCAGGAGTTGGCGAGCTCCGCAGTTTTGCAATGTCCTGTATAACGGCCCACACGCCGCATATATCGAGAAACCGTCTGGCGAAGTACTAGACAGGGACGAGACCGTGACGTCGCTTTCCGAGATTACCTGCGAATGTCATCTGCCTTCGATAATATATCGATACGGGCCCGATTACCGGTCGTTGTAGATTCCCTATCGCTGATCTAGGCGAACTTGGGGCTTGCGAAACTTTTACACGGATGACGGATCCTCATTTGCGCACGGATATTCCCCGCTTCTGCGTCCGAGTATACTTCCCGGTGGAATACATCTGATTCTGACCTCTTTCGCAGCCTTCAATCATTTTTAACTTGGCGCTGGATCAATATATCCTGATCGTAATAACCCAAAGAAAAATAACCTGGTAAATATTATCCATGTATAAATAACCAGTCTATGAATATTTCACGCAAACACAAATCACAACACAAACATGTGATCGCGTATTCATGGGATGCGGATAATTTCATATTTCAATCAAAAAATTGTTACATTCGTAGGTTGGGCGCAAGCCCACGCAAATCATTGGTAATATGGAAGGCTCTCCATAGATCGCAACAATATTTACGATCCTCTTGGTACTTTTTTTGTGCTACCATCATCTCTATGAACAATTTGCTCCACTTATATTTTCGTGAGTGGTTCATAACAATCTACAATCCATTAAAATAATTAATAACAATGGTACGCAGAAATACAACTCGTATCAACGTATCCTTAAACTATTTGCACGTTTCTTATAAGCATTTTGTATATAGTATTTGGGAAATTAGTGTACGGAGATAATTTGCATTGGGTTATTTTTACATCATGATATTTTGTGCATGGGATAAAATAACTAGGATATTATTGCATGGGAGCGTGTCCGGGCAGAAAATCTATGAAAAATCAAGCACTCGTGGAAACTGTTTTCTGAACTCTGCTCATAAGCAGCGAGAAAGAGTGGAAGAAATTGATTTAAAAGTGAGATTCTACGGTGCA
Organism: Venturia canescens; assembly: GCF_019457755.1. Classification (NCBI taxonomy): domain Eukaryota; kingdom Metazoa; phylum Arthropoda; class Insecta; order Hymenoptera; family Ichneumonidae; genus Venturia; species Venturia canescens. Next base: position 10,836,094 of record NC_057425.1, read on the forward strand.
ACAATCGCTAAAAACTTCTCGGGGCTACGAACCTCTGGAAAAAATAATCGATCGATAACTCTCGCGAGGAACAACCCGGCGGAACTTTATTTACGTATCTCTTTCGTTTTTTCCATCTTGTACCGATGGAAAAGTTGATTTTTACTTCATGCGTGAGCGCAGGCCTCGGAAGCATGACTTTTCTTCGATTCTTTCCTCATCCGAGAATTCATAAGAAACCATCCGGGAGCAGAAACCGATTTCCTTGGGATAATGGATGAGCCGGAGACTCCCTAAGAATCTGGATATATCGAGAAAAAACTTATGCGTACAAATGCTTGCTTTGCAGTGCTCGATTTCGTCGATGGAAACCAGCGAGTGATGCACGCGATAACGCAAACTGCAAAGATTCCATACATCAATATACGAAGCTCGAACAATCTCTTCGAAAATCAAATGAAACTCGGATATGGACTCGATACAAAAGGACAAAACTAGAATCACCTCCGCGCTCGATGCCGCGGTCCCCTCGCGGTCTGGATCGTTCCCCACAACCGTGTACGTTCCCAGTCACAAAAAAATGCGAACCCATCAAATTCGGCTGATTCCTAAACGGAAACATGTCACCGCCTCAATTGATCTAATTTCGTCTGACTTGTGCAGGAAAACCTACGCGGAGCACGCGAACGCTGATATTCGTAAATGCGTACGAGGGTCTTTCGTTTCATCAACTCGGTGTAATTTTAGTGCACGTTTGCTCTCAGTGCATGCATGTAAAGTGGCCCCGAGGCTGCTTTACATGCACACCCATATCATTTTCATTGGACGCTAACGAAATGACGTTATCAGAATAATTTTACGTGTTGAATCTCGCAGGTTGCACCCCTTCGCTCGACAAATGTTGCTACGTACAAGTACATACGTTCCATCGTGTGTGTACTCAACGATCGTATCGCGAAATTTCATATGCGAAGAAGCCAACTGCATGGATAAATGTTGGATGGAGAAAAAGAGATGGAAAAATAACGAGATACAAAGAGAAAGAGAGAGAGCCGGGGACGAGGGAGCTTTGAATGGAGGTGTATTATTGATTTCATCCCACACATTCTAACTGGAATAACGTTCGCTGCTCACCTCCAACACAAACCGTTCGCCTGGCCACCCTCATATCACTGTATTAGCTGACGATATATCAACTCGTATATACGTAAATATATGTATGAGAAAATAATATATACAACAATATCTCACCAGGCAATATCCCAGCAGCCACCTACACAATTTTCATCGCCCATCCCACCCTTCGAATCTTGACGATGCAGCAGTGTTTCTCTGTGACGATGTTGAAGCCTTTCATACACCCTCGGCTTTTTCCCGATCTAGCCTGCTCTATGCTCCGCAGGTTTTCACGAGTGCTACTCAAATGGCCTGCACCCGTCTCGATTCGATTATTTCCCGGTAATTTTTTTGGTTTCAACTCGGTTTGTGCGCAGCCGTTGCCTCTTTTTCCTGCCGAACGAGGCCGAACCGTTTGCTGCGGTGGTAGGAAAGAGAGCTGCTGGGAATCTCTGCAGGCGAATCTCCAGGCCCGTGTGTTGTTAACGAATTTTTCGTGAAATTTCCGGCCCGGAAATTGCCATGAAATTGGTACACGGAAAGTGTTCACTTCATCCTTTCGATTAATTTCTCGATGAGATTTTTTCACGGATTTATGCGCTGTGCTCGACGATCCCGCAACGCAGAGGCGCTCGAGTTTTATGCGAGTCGGTTTCAGGGCCGATGAACCGTTTCCATGCCTCCTAATGTCGGATCAGAACAGTTTTATCTCCGTAATGATATCACGCTCTTATATTCATAGTTTATATTTTATCACCGTTTCCGAACAGGCAGAATGGAAATCGCAATTAACCTAATTACCGTGGATATTTACCGGATTTTATGGAGTCCCTATTTGCAAAGACAGATTTCACTATGACATCGAACCCTTCGATTATAAGATGCGCTATTCAGAATCTTTTAAATGATTCATGAACGAAAGCATATCTTATATTAGCTCGTATTCCCTGCTAACGAGCAATATACATTATGCCAGGGATTAAAACCAGACGTTTTTGAATACGGAAGGATTAGCAGGCAGATTTACGTGCGGTGTTCCGCACCGCGCGAGGATTCGTGCTCTTAAAAATGTCTTGATCCGTCGATGAGATAATCCGTCATTGAAAATCGCTGTATTGGCAAAAGGAATGAAAAATATAGATGGCGAGGTTATGGGGAAAAATGCTTGCGCGCATGAACGGAGCAGCGAAGCATCGATGTGTTCGAAAATAAGCAAAGAGGAAAAAGTACTGGCTCGTGCTGGTGTACATACAGAATGTGTGATAATACGAAAGATGAAAATCCTTTGATATTTAAATGGCATTTTGCGGAAAAACACGCGTTATTCCTCCCGAAAGGAAGAGGTAATTCTTGGAAAAAAGTGATCTGGATATAATTCTGGAACGCATCCAGCTCTGCTCCTTCCCTTTTGCTTCCCTCGAGCGTCCTTTTCACGTTGCTTATGCATGTAGAAACGATTATGATAAAAAAAAGGACAAGTCGAGTCTATAATTTCAGTCTGAAATGCATCGTGATGACGATATTGCGAGAACGGATGTCTCTTAAGAATAAATGCTCATTCCAAAAACTGTTTATTTCACGTGATTACCTGCGATTCATATTCATTCGGCGATAAAAGTATAGCGAGTTATCTGGAATTTGCATTCTTAATAAACGCTAACATCTTTTCTAGTCCCGAGTTTTTCACCAAGCTTTATAGACGGAGGAAGAGTAAAGTAGAAAAAGCCACTTTTCCCTGCCTCGAATACGTAATGAAGTTGGGAATAATTGGATGATAACATAAAATAAAAACTTTTCTGACCCATATTTCCGACGCGCAATGAAATCACACTTTGAAAAAGAGTTCTTAAATACTCTCCGACGGCGGGAAGGGTTCGGAGGCGGTTCTTTTGTGCGGAGCCCTCGTTTCCTCTGTTTCTGCCCTTATTTATCTTCCACTCGATTGATATCCCAAGTACGAGCGTCCACAGGAACTCTCGATCGCCGTTCCGAGTGATCGGCACTAGCTCCATCATTTTATTGTTTCTCGATTAAGGGAATTCTCTGCTCCTGTTGCATGTCAGAGAGAGAGCTCTTCGCGTCGAGGAATATAAAGAGGACTGCGCGCGAGGGGTCAAAAGTTCGGGGAGTTTGATCAGGCACATGAACAGGCTGGGAGGAGAGAAAAACTTTTGTTCCAACTCGTCGAGCTCAACGGACAGGGCAATATCGAGAAAGTCGAGTGGGTGACCGAGCAAGTTCCCACTCGAGTGCACCAACGAGGAGGGGTGAAAGGGATACACACAGGGAGGAGGAGGAGGGTTCGAAGGTACTCGTGATCGGAGGTCGTATATGCGAGCACTCCAAGGTCTTGACTTTTACTATGCATGTATTTCTTGTGTACGTGTATGATTCTTGTAAATAAGTTCTTATACAGGGTGGCTTGGAGCAAACTCCAAGCCACCCATTGTCATTCGTCGGTGGTGCGACATCCTGTTCGTATTTCTGCGAGGATTATGAGCTTTGAGGTCCCAGCGATGGGAGTGACGAAATTTTGTATTATGGCATCGGTGTCGTCTCCGGTATAGGAAGAGCTTTTAATGACATCGAGAATTTCGTGATGCTGCTTAAAATGCAATTAATAACTAATTCAAATAAGATACTTGTCCAGGAATATCAGACGTCGCTTTGTCCATTTTTCATTTGGTTGCGCCTGTGTGCTGGCTAATCAAATGGAAATTACTCATGAATAATGAATATATAACTCGTTCAAAGTGTAAATGAAAATTATAATTAGCAAGCATGAAACTGTAGCCTTATATTACTCGGGCTGGAATCCACGTGTTTTTGGTGTATGGGTTAAATTATGATCTGAGAAACAGTTTCCACGTTACGAGGGCACAGACCGACGAACTTTAACACATATGCACTCAGCGTTAAGGGGAAATGCATACCCGAGTGGAAACTTAAAGCTACTTGTACGTCGGTGTGTACTTGTTGGTTACACTCGACACGCTGCGCTGCGTGTGTAGCGTCGACGTTGCAAAACTCGTTAGCCCCGGTGCTTATGCGTAATTTACCGATTCTTGGAGCCTCCGCAGAAGATAAATTAGGCAAAGAAAATTCAATGAGCATGGGAGCTCGAAAGGTGAGAATGATATTCGAAACTGGACTGAACAGTCGAACAAATAACATTGCTTTAATATCATTTTCATTCGATGAGATGTCGGCCAGCGCAGTTGTGCATGTCTGCGGGGATCCAGAAATAGCCATTGAAAGGTTAAACGCAAGGCAGCAGTTGTTGCCCATTCATAATACACACGGTACGTCGTGTGACACTTGTGCTCCCAATTCGTTCGACGTTCAATCCGAGTCAACAAGTTTGATCGACGCCCGTGAATTCTACAACGATACAAAACACCTAATGACGTTTGACATTCGGCAACTCATGAAAACTGTAGCCAAACAGAAAGCGCATCAATTCTTTGCCGAATGCTGAAGGCGGCTTTGGAGATAGTGGATCGAATGGCGTCGATATTTATGGACCTACAACCGCTTATCCACAGCACTTTTTTTTAAAAACGTCCTTAAATCAGTAGTTTCGAGATGGGATGTAAACGGGCTATCCCGACACGAGCCAATTTATTAGCCAACTGTCGCACGAATTCTCCTCTCAAGAAAGACAAATGTAACGGACAAAGAAACTCGCAGGAATTCAAGCATCGTATTAAGCGAGTGATACACGTGTTCGTAGACACATCTCGAAAGGACTCGACTCCGGCTTGAGATAATTGCAGTATTCTCCATTCTCTTGAGGGCGAGTGCATCAAAATGTAAATACAAAAGTACTTGCACACCCACTTAATTGTATATACGACATACTTTTGGCTGCACACACAAAGGTAGTCGAGTTTTCGAGGGAGCCGCAGAGGGAGCGTGATCAAGAGTTTCGGTAAGGTCGTAGAGAACGGTTACTGGTAGAGGGTTAATCGGGAGAATGTAAACACGCCGGAGGTTGTTCCACGTTAATTCGCTTGTAGCATCCCTTCCCCTTTCTCACTTTCCGCTGGGAACCTCTTTCTCCGCGCTTCTCCCTGGCCTCGGCCAACCTCCATTTTCCCGAATAGAAACACACACTCGTGTCCGCAAGTCGACCTTGTGCACCCTGTGCGACTTTCACCCACATCCGCACGGGTTAGAGTCAAGTCCTCTTGAACCTCCAGCCGTGTGTGCTCTTTCCACATCCACACAATCTCCCTATCGATTAACCCATAGCGCTAGGCTTTTCCTGATAAAAACGAGTAAAGTATAAAAACTAATACACACCAAAGCAGTGGATATGCAACACGCTGCAAAGCCGATTCCCGAGGTACGAAGAGAGCGCCGGATAATCGAACGTTCGATCCCTCTTCGTTGCAGGGAAGCACATCATGATACAGTTAATTGTTAATAAAAGTATAATTCCTGCAAAGATTCACTTTCGTCAACGACCCTCCACAAGTAAATTTTCTCAATACGTTTTTGTTGGCACGCTGAGATGCAAATGCCCGCTGATTCGTTATTTTCGTTTACTACCCTTTCACGACTATTCGATAAAATAAAAATGTGGAAATTTACGCCACGAATCCAAAAGCCTCGACCCTCTTCGGGATTCCATTCGCGACGAGAGCAGTTGAAAAATTCGTTTAACTTTGATTATAGACAATGGCATACGTAGCACGTCTATCGGCATTCATGGGGAAAAAGTATTTTTCGTAATATATGTAAACGTTGGTATACACCTGCTGCACAATCTACTGCAAGCAAAACGATCAAACTGTTCGTCCCTTGTTGTCCTCTGTACTGTTACTCGGTGAGGGTTGTGTTGCACGATATTTGCACCCGTGGGTCAGTGAATATATGTCAGACTCGAAACTATATACAGTCGTGTGGGTATACGTCTGCCATGGTAGAGGAATATATCACGTGGGAATATGTGCTCGGATCGTATACACACGTGGAGACCAATAGTGAGCCTTTGTTGTCCTCTCGTATGTAGTTGCAAGAGAGTCGCGGGGGGAAGAGAGAATGGGAGACTGAAAGTGAAAGAGCGAGATGGTTGTGCCACAGCCAATGAATATTTCGCACGTGTGTACGTTCATTAGTCTTGGGTAACACCGAATGCTCAACGCATTTGCGAACGTCAGTGTGTTCGTGGTGTGTAATGCCACGTAGATCATCGTGGTGTAACGTTGAATATTTCACGAGTCAACCATTGATTCGAATTTTCAATGAGTGGGATCAGTGCGCTGGCTGGATGGGGAGGGTCCTTTTTCATTGTGCTGGTTGTTCGGTGGTCGGAAATGGACTGTCAAATAAAACTTTGGCTTTGGGATCATTAAAATGTTACTTTTCGGGCTGAATATTTAATGGACGAGAGATTACATGACGCTTGCGTGCACAAGCAGTGGGGAACGGAACCATTATTTTGAAACAGCATATGCCAAAATATTGATGATTTTCTATAAACGAAGTTGACTAAGTTTGAAAAGTGTGGAGACTCGTTTGAAAGCGATTGTTTTGAGATTATTCAACGTCTTTGTATCATGGTTACGTTGCGCAAGTTCAATTCAATCGGGCAGCCAGTGGGAAGCCAACGGCTGATCGAAATTTTCCTTCAATTAATTCGCTGGCGAGGGCAGGCTCGAGACTCGCGTGAGCAATTGTCGTTGGACTTTTTGCTCCCTTTCTATTAACTTATTCAACGTGCTGGAAAAAGTGAATCTTTTGTTTGAAGTAACCATTGTACGCGAGTAAGTTGGGGATTCACTTATTTGTCAGTCGACGGAGTACGCTGTGTTTTTTTCTTGCCGTTCTTCGCAGCGAGTCTTTTTTAATTCGTACTCTTTATGGAACGATATACGTAATCTTCCTGAGAAAATAACTCGAAAATGGATTTCCGTGAATTAATATCATAATGCTCGGAGAAATATTTGCTCGGAGAAAACTCCCGAGGGATTTAGCAGAGCAAGAGAGCTCCCATCGCCTCAGTGAAACTCAAGCACGGACATCAGAAATGGTTTAATAGCCGCATACGTATACGTCGATGGGTACGGAAATTTGCAATGGGGGAAAAACTAACGTCCGTCTACGTACGCAGAGGTCACACCGCAGCTTTTCCCGTCCATCAACCGCGTGGTCGAAACTTTCCCTCAGGGAATCATCGCAAAACCTTAGTATTCGAGGGTTTTCGCTTCTGAACCTGCCCACCCTTACACATACGTGCCAGATTCGTTTGACCCACTTTCTCAAAGTGTTGCCTCAATTCCACTCGACCGTTCGTTCGTTCGTAACATCGCTTCGATTAGGGGAGCTTGCGCTACGGGGGAGATTTTCGGACACGAGCGTTCGGGATCGGCTCGCCATTCTATTGACGACTATGTGCCTTGGCTGACGACATTCACCGAGGGGCTCCATTCAAACAGCCGAGCTCGATTAAATTCTCATTCTTATCGAATATACTTGTTCACTGTATTTAAAGATTGATGCCAACGGTGATGGGTCAGCCGTGGGCTTCGACGATCGCCCAACTTGGAGAGAGAGCTGTCTCGAGCGAGGACAACACTTGGATGGGTGACCACTTTTGGACAGGGACCGACTCGGGCATCGATCACTGAGCAGGAGGCAGTTTTTCTGCGTTGCTATTGGCCGCGCGAGCAGCTCATGCTCAAAAATGTGTCTCCTCGTGTGAGCACAACTTCCCTTGGCCTTTGTACAAATGCCATACAATAAGGCATCATGAAAGTGTGGCTGGGAGCTCCAATCTGGAAGGTTTAGCGAGGGGAGAGGAAAATCGGGGTTCGAGGGATGGGAGAAGTTCGTGAAAACCTGGAAAATTATACGCAGCAACAATGAAAATTGACAGAAAATATTCACAGGTTCGTAAACCGGAGTGAATGCATTAAAAAAAAATATATTCCAGCCCTTCATTGTTGATGGATGACAGATTAAATTATCGACGGTGGTTAATTGAACTCGATGGTAAAAAATTAATTTGACGAACCCTACTGCGGAAGGTTTGAGACAATTTCATTTGAATATGATATTTGAAAGTGTACCACAAATTTCGCCTGGAATAAGATGAGAGGGTCGAAATACTCCTCGCATCCGAATAAGATGGAAAACAAGGTGCCCGAATTCTTGTTATTCTCGGTGGCGCAAACTTTTCAACTAATAAGCCACAAGGATTTGATACCCTCAATGCACATTTGCGTTCCGAATTGTCGGCAAGTTCATACATACAGAAACGCGGTAAATCTTCAGCGTGATTATGTATCCGAAAGGGAAACGAGACCGCATTGATAGTGAGGAATATCAAATGAGAAGCGTGCGAAGTGTACTAAAGTTAGGCAGATAAAGGGCGAGAGAGATAAAGAGAGAGAGAGAGAAAGAAAGCAAGAGAGAGGACGAAAGATAGAAGGAAAAGGAGGAAGAGAGAATTCGATGCAAATTCAGTTCGACTGTAACTCGAGGATAATGCTTCCTCGAGTTTTGCACTTCTTGTATACGTTCGAACTGAATATGTATCGTCTATTCGAGGTATGTATATCAAAGTGGTAAAGTTACACGCAGTAAAATACAATGGGCTCAGTTGGATACGATGTGGAGGATGGAAACTCTCGATTCGTACCACTACCCTGCCAGGACTCTTGGAATCGAATCGTGGTATATGCGCGTACAAGTATGGCCAAAGAGACTCTCCATTTTCTCACTTCGCTCTCTCCAACTCCTCACTTACGTCAGGAATGTGCATTGTGTATTGCACTCAAGCCATCAATATCGATGGATCAATGTGCCAATCCAACGAGAAATTTTTAATAATTATTTTTCAAATGGAACTTTAATGTTGAATCGTGTTAATTCCTGTCCACTTTTGTGGACGTGGGTTCAAATCCCACTTGGGACACCAATGTTACGGTGTGGGCGAGATAAGTCGTCGAGATAGTTTTTAAAAAGTATGGGGTGGTTTGTTATATAACGGAATACAATGTGATGTGTATTGCTTGAGGTTTGTGCTTCTGTGTCTTTGATCTTGTTTATTACAAAGGACGTAAGTTGTCAAGGAACATAAGATCTTCATTTTAGTAATGAGACATGCACATGCAAGAGGGGGAAATCGTAACGGTATCATTTAAGGAGGGTGGATCGCGACGATACAACGTTGCCATGTGAAACCACGTTAAAAATATTAAGAATTTCAAAATGATAAGAATTTAATGAAATTTGGTAAATGTATTCTTTAAAAATATGTAAGACAAAATAAAGTTTTTTAGATTTTTCTACCACGTAGCTTCCGAGTAATTGAACACTAAGCGATAACCATGTGGTAAAAAAATTTGAAAAAAATTGTATTTTTGTACTTGATGCCAAAGAATGTTATCGCGAAATTTAATCGAATTCTGGTTATTTTGATTTCGTGATCCACCCTCCTTGACAAAAATTGAGGAATTCGAATATAATGGAAATCGAAAATTTCAACTAGTTGTCGAGAAAAAAATTAACGAAAAACACATTTTTTGAAGGGTTATACACAGGCTCTTATGGAAAGCACACTTCCTATGAGACGATTTGGATTTAATGAAATAGAATCCTCCCAACTTGAAAGAGCTTAAAACGAGAATGAGAAGATGTAATGTTTTTAGATGTCAATAATGTCTTGAGAAAGCCTTGTTACCGGTGAAAATCACTTGGGAATGGAAAAAGAAAAACACTTATTTGAGGTTAACGAGTAACATAAACGGTGGGAGTTTTGACAACGCCATGAGCTAGCCGGTTTAAAATATAGATATGCATACGCATAGATAAATATAAAATGGCCGTTGTCACATTTCGCTTGACGATTTTACTACGAAAGTATTTAAGCCGCTATCACTATATTAAAAAAAGTTCAATCTCAAAAAATAAGTAACACATAATTTTAATGCGATTGCGAGAATAAATTTAAATCGTTTCTTTGCATCATCAAAAGAGCAAAAAAGTTCAATTACTTTTTCGAATCACAATTCGTTAGGTTCTTTCAATGGTCTGAATCTGTTCGAATTATTTCAGCAACTGTGACTATTGATGGATCTGAATGAAACTGTTACTAAAAAAAAGGCGAGTGTGCTGGTAAAAAAACGAAAAAAAATTTTGAAGGCCCAAAATTGATAAAATACTGCATAGAAGAGTTCTTACCCAAATGCATAATGTAGTTAAAGTTATGAACTATAAATAATAAGCTCATACATATGCAGAATCGGTTGAGCGATGATTATATCTTCGCTGCATAGCAACCGAAGAGATGAAATTGGAAGTGCGTAGAGAATTAGTTCCCATGAATATTTATGGGGAATCTAAAAGAAATAACTCAACTCGTGCATTAGAAGAGTAGCCCACAGACTTTCGTTGCGGTTCGTTTCACGAATGCCCCACAACGCAACAGGTGCGTCTGGTAATTTCGCTGCACTACTGCCATATAAACAACGTTCTCTCTCTCACTCTCTTTGGTGTAAATTTCTCTCTTTCACTCTCATATCCCGGAAAGAGATCATGAACATGTTAATAAAAAAAAGGGAGGGGAGAGAGAGAGAGCAGAAGGAAGCGATGAGAGGAAACGCATGTATGAAAATTATCACTCGCACACATCGAAGCCTCTCTACATCTGGGCTATCGATGCAGTCCGTTATACGTAAACAAAAGCTAGAAATAATGTCTCGATTAACGCACCGATAAACCCCATTGGCCGTGGGAATGTTGGCACTCTCTGTAAAATGTTAACATTACGTCCCTGGCAACTCCTCTGACGATAAAAAAATGGAAAGACTCTTGTTAATTTCGGCGAATTAACCGTTGATGACTTGATTTTGTATTGTTGATACAACGCGAAGTATCGACTGCAGAATCGCCCAAAAATTGTTTAGGATTTAACATCTTTTGATGAATAACGAAAAAATGCGTCCTTCTCAGTAGAATATTCATGTCGAAGGTACCTTACAATAATTATACCAAAAACATACTGTTGAAGTTCTACAAGTTGTTATTATTCAACGAAATATCCGTGGAAAACAGAACTGAAATAAAACTCCTCATTAAGCGCAGAATACAAAATCCCCTCGACTCGAGCAGTGAAATATTTCGAATATAAATTCGGAGATTACTTAGTGCACCAGTAAAATTCACCCCGATTCGTTAGTTTATATTTATGAATGCTTTCACAAGGAAAGGAACAAGGCAAAATGTGAAGTCTCGCTTGGAATAGCGTGTTGCCTTCCAATTTGCTCTTCTTTTGAAGCTTGAAAGCGCTTCTATACCTACGAATAAATACTTCTATCCCTCAGCGGGAGGTTAACTCTGATTTTCATCCGCTACCTTCTTCAAATTTTCACTGAAACAGCGAATGCCTGCCGAACACAGAACGAGATAATTTTTGAAACGTCCAAGATGCTAAGCTCCAATAGACACGCCTCTAAAATCTCTACACACCTCCGGCACTATTAATCTTGTTGGGGCTCGGGATCTATTCATCGACGTAGCTAGAGCCAAGGAATATATCCTGAATCAGGAATCGGCACTGCCTACGCCGGGAGCTCGTGACATCTCAACGATATATTAGCTCACTAAAACGGTATTACCAATACACTTGTGAGCATATAGCGAGAGACTCGAGTTTCCATGTTGGCAAATTAGACAGAAGTTTCGGCGACATGCTGTGTTATAGACTATACGCTGAAGGATTAAGTCGCAAGGGTATAGCCGTTGCTACGTAACGTCATGAAGTGGCTCTTTAAGAATATTCGAGTACGTTCCCTCGCGACCTCGGGGGCTGGAACAATCCGGCTCAGCCGAAAATCAGAAGCCATGTGATTATGATCCATGTTATCGAAGCTCGTGCGGCGAGTATAAAAAGGGCGGTTCGCGTGCCCTATTTCGGCGTTTTCATGAGCTCAATGCCGGATTTGTAACGGTAACAAGTGAAATTAATGAGGGATTATGCTCAGCTGGATCTCAGCTCCGAACGCTGCAGCTCGGAGAATACGACACGCTTTCCCATGCCGCGTAGCATTTCTGGAAAAAGATTTTATCTTGGGATTCCTAGATACCCACGCCTGCTTGACCGGGCGAAAAGCTTATTGAGCTTTTTATGCCAACAACAATGGCCGGGTGGGCGTAAAACGAGAACCACCCACGCGTCAATGATGCTCGCATTCAATTTCGCTGGGGGAGCCATTTCCAGGAATTACCCGAATTCTACCTTGTAATTCCATTCATTTGTATTAAGCTCGCGATTCCAATGAATTCACTTCGTAGAGAGTCGTAGATTGGGGAATTCATACCCAGAATTATGGGAAGCGCAGAACCGAGTGACGACGAAACATTCTTGAACGTCACAAATATAGTTTGAGTTTAGATGGAAAATAATGGGGTTTTTTTGTTGCGGATTTTCACGGTCTGAACGGTAAATTTTCATCTCTCGGAGCACACTTTCAACGTCAATTTGAACAATCATCAATTAAAACTTCATCCGACAGTTTTTTATGACTCGTTTGTACTTTTTATTTAGGAAAATAATGATATTTTTCATGGAAGTTTTCTCGTGTGATAAAAAATCTTGATCGCGCATCACGCGGCTGGTTCCACTCGAGCGTAAAAACTTCTGTACATTTGTTTCAGTACGAATCTCTGAAATGGGAGGAAACATTTTACTCCGGCTGTACTTTGTCGTTATTAGAAATTCTGGCATTATTCGAATTCGTTTCAATTAACGATTCGGCATTTACAATTCTCATGCGAGCCACACGAGTACTGAACGTTCGTTTCAACGAGCCTTGCAGCTTTTTCGTGGGTCCCTCTCGCGAACTGTTCGACCAGCTATTGCTCCCATGGACTTTTTCTCTTCCCGATCGATCGTCGTTTAAAAATTTTTCTAAAGCTTTTCCAATTTTCTAGCCACAAAGCACCGCAAGATCTGCACATGGCGGAATCGAACGGTTGCGGGGAACGATTTTTTTGAAAACTGTCAGCGTGGCCAGTGAGCGATTAAGCAGAAGTCACGTGGACTTGGAACAAATTTTCATTTTTCATGTTCAGAACATCGAAAAAGCATTTCAATGTTCTTATACGAACTTCCGCGAAAACTGCAACGGAGTGAAATTTCGCTTGGCTTTTTTCTCAATTCGCAAGCTCCTTTGGTGCGTAAACTAAGAAAAAATTTCGTTGCAAAGTCAATTATCCAGTTGCATACCCACGACTGAATATTTTTTCTCATAATGCGCGCGCGCGCGGAGTCTGCAAAATTCGTTTATCCGGAAAGCTCGAAATTCAGTAAACGAGTAATTATGGAGTGGAGAATAAGTAAACACGTTTGAGATGGTGCTGACTCGGTGTACAGTTAAGGGGAGACGGAGAGATTCAATTCGATAATAAGTCCATCTTCGCGTGCGCTTGACCGTTAACCGGCATCGACATCGCATTTGATGCGGCTTCAGTTGCGAGGCTCGCGTGCCAACAACATGCTATAACGATCTTCGGAGAGCGAAGAGATGAGCTCAAAAGCAAACATTGCACGTGAGGCACAAGAATGAGAGATAACGAGGTCAAAAAGTCTGAACGGAGATGGTAAATGAGCGCTAAAGCTCTCCTGCTATCGTGCTGTTGGGAAGAGGTAAAAAAAATTGAGAGAGAACGGGAAATAGATAACTGCGGGGGGTTCAGAAAGCGCGGAACACTTCGAACCGATACGGAAGAGTCCATTGAAACGTCATCCTGCGAGCAGGATCCATTCTCGTTTCTTCATTGTCAATACGAGCAGAATGTCTTTGTTTTTAAAGTGGGGACAAAAATGGTGCTCTTGGCATTAGTCCATCGCGCACTCGCTCGCCAGGATGGAGGATTTTCCTGATACGGTATAGCGCCATCAGTTGAAAACAAACGGGTATCGTTTGATAGGCATTATTGCGGCATATACACAAATGGAGTTTGGGAGAAACTATGCGCTGAAAAGGGGAATTGAAACTGTGTGATTCCTGAATTCCTCCCTTATTCGACCGCCCCACAACGAAAGGGCGAGAATCCCAAGGAGGGAGTTTCTCCTCAGTTTTGTTTGGTTCAACGTGCATTGCACAAAGTCTACTCGCTCGTAGCATCCTCCGATTGCTACTGACGGGGCTCTATGAGCTTATCTCATGCAGCTTCTCTACACTCCGTGCGGAGATACGAGTGTGTTTCAGCTCGAAACTACACGCTACTTGAGCGAGAAAGAGAAAGGGAGAATATATCGAGTATCGCCTCCCAAACGAGTTCGTATGAGTTTCCTGACCTCGATAAGCGCATCATTCGGAGGCGAGGCAAGGGCTTTTCTCTCCACGGCGTTATTATTGTTCGACCGGGCTTGGACGGGTTTGGGGTATCGGTAAATTTCACGAACAATTTCAGCGACAGCGCAATCCTCGAGAGGACCTCCCTCCCGTTCAATTAACGAGTATCAAGCACGAAAGTATAGAAGGTTAATTGTTCGAACTACTGCCAATTCCAGGATTTACTCCGACCGATAAAACAAATTCTGATACTTCCGGTTAGCTCAAGTCTCTAATGGTTTTTCAGCTCTGCTCTTTTATTCCTCTGATAATAAATGTTTTATCATCTTTTAAGAATAAACTTCATTCCTTGAAATACGAACACTTTGGAAATTCACTTCTATTAAGCGATTTGAAGGAAATCTCCAGGGTAAACTTGCAACCTGAAACACAGCATGAATGCTGTAAAAAAACCAGAGACAAGTACATTTATGCCCTTTGGCCAGTTACCTGCAAAATCATGGAAATCAATGGTATAGTCAAGAAACAAAACGTCGGTTTTGTTTCTTGACTAAAATATATAAAAGGAGAAACCACAAAAAATGGCAAGACAAAACATATTACAAAAACAGATTGCGACCAAAAAAATCGAGATGACGAAAATAAATAAAAAATTACAAACGAAAATAAATTATGAAGCAAAAAATTGATCTCCAAAGTAAACTTGATTCATCAACAGATTCTCAGTTTACGCTTCTCTCATATTCATAATGATTTATCTACTTTTGGACGATCAAGCGTTTGAAGCATCGCTATTTCGAAAATTTCTGAATTTGCCATCCTCGAACCGGCCCCGAGTGTCTTTCATATTTCTGGTGGTTCGCTCTTTTATTATTCTTCTCGTACATTCCCCTTAACCTATTGCGATTTGGAACGGTTGTTCGCTCCACTGCCAGTGCGATTTCAGAATGTTGAAATACTCCCGAAAATCGACGGCATTTCCAATCTGACCTAAAACAGTGATTGGCACAATCGGTTCCAGCTCATTCAGGCTTGAATGAGTTTTTGGGTTGGCAAAGCGCAACTAATTGAAAAGCATCGTGAAACGTAAAGTCTTTGAGAAACCGGGAGTTTCGGAATAAAGATTCGGTGAGCGAGAATTTGTCGAACAGCATTCGACAAACCAACTCCAACGATTCAGTAGAAAATCTTATCCGCAGTGCAAAGCGAACTCTTGGGTAGTGAATAATCTTCAAAAGTTTCATCCAATAATTGCTATCTTCGAAAAAAAAAAAAATATATTCACGACTGTAGGACGGTTCCTATCCTAAATAACCTCGCTCCAAATAACCTGGTAAAATAACCAACAAACAAAATAACTCCAATATCCCAAAACAAACAAACAAACAAAAACACACACACACAAACCTACCAATACGAGGGAAAAAAATTGCAAGATGGGTGGTCTCGAGATATTTCGAGATGTTAAACATGTTAAAAACAGTAAACAATAAATTTACGTAAAATTACAATTTTCAAAGATGTTCGAAAGCACGAAAATCCTTCAATTTTTAAAATGTCTACATGATTTCTTTTCAGGCGATAGCAAATGCTTTACTAATCGAAACGCTCTTTGTTTTTTGATCTCAGATTAACTGATCCCCCGCGGAATCGTGGAGACGATGGAGAAACATATGTGTTCCTGTGGCGTAGTTTTACACCGAATCTACCCGAGATATCAGAGTTGAAAAATTCTATCATAGAGTTGAAGTACCAATAAATAAACCCTTAAAATTTCAAAAGTCTATGTTTTTTCCTCGCCGCAAAAAAAACCGCGAAACATCCGGCTGCCACACGGAGTGACCCCCTTAAGAGAATGCCTCAGTGAGCGTGGTACTTGAGCGAAGCCGTAAATTAAGGATTAGAATATTGGAAAAAAGGGAACGGACAACCGAGGACTTTCCCCCCGTCAGGACCACTCAAGTCACTCGGCGATATAATAAAATCATAAAATAAAGAAGGATCGACGGGCGGACGAAGAATAAATGTCGTGTGTGCAAAGAATGCAATGTTAAAAAGTAAGTTAGAGTTAGTCAGAATGCCGAACCGAGCGGACGTGTCCGCATTCTTTCTTAAAGTTCTTTTTCAATAAATATATTAACGAAGCTTATTCCTCACAGACTCTTCATTATCGTTAACTGCGGAGTAAATCATTATTCAACATTTATAATAAAGCATTTCTAGTAATGAAAATCCCACATAGAGTTCCACATTTATCCCCCATAAATATTTCAATTATTTTCCATATGCCAGTGACTGCAAACTTAAGGTTCATTTAAAATTACGATTATTATTCTCGTTCGTATTCTGTTCATGATTGTTCATCGTTTTTTTCATTCATGCTTATTTTCCCGGGTTATTTTGAGCGAGGTTATTCAGGCCGGAGACCCTGCAGGGCTAATCTGGGATGAAAAACTTGCTTATCGTACCGACTCGATCGCTACAAAAACGTGTTTATTTACTTAAATAACCCGAGTCATCCCGAACAACAATATTCCGAAACTTCGAGGCTTAACAGATTGAAAAAACTCGGAAATTGGATCAAAGGAGCGGTCGGAGAGGAAAATGTTTTCGCGAAATAATCCCAATGAAAAGAATCCATAAAGAAAAGTTTCCTCAGAACAGAAAGCTCATAGACACAGGGCTATTCGTGTAGTGTACAGATTTATGGTATGAAGAAATGAGCCAACCGCGCTGCATGGCTTAATGGCCATTGATCCAAGTATCGGCAAGGCCAAAAGTAGTTTACCTTGTAAGGCCACCGAAGCCGCACACTAATTACGCATCCTTCTGCCCGATCGTTTAACGCGAGGATGCCCTTTGAGCGTGTAATCGTGAGTCACATCGAAGCAGCGAGGCATGGATGTTTGTAATTCGGTTTCTGCTACAGAGTGCTCGTAAATACGCCGTTAGTTCAGGGATGACGAGACTGATAAAGGGAAATGTGCATGTATACATGAGATGTCGAACGGTATTCGATTCTTTGTCTCTTTATCATATAAAATGTAAAATGATTGATGATTCTGGTCGCGGCCACTCTCAAAATTTGGGGTCTGTAAAATCTGGGTGCATCTCAATAAATCTGTTTTGAGCTCCATTCGAGCGGGAATTTCCTCGTTTCCTAGATTGCGTCCCGTTCTTTATCTTTTTCGTTGTTTCGTGGCAAAATTCTTTTCGCATTCCATTGTCTATGGAATACTGCAGTGTATATAGCGCCGAGAGCGGACAAGAAACAAGCCGCAAACTCTCGCGCTTGGTTTCGCGTACTCGCCCGGCAATGTTCCCGGTACGAGGGGGATGCTCTGCAGAACGCCACGCGACGAGAGATGAATCACCGGGACGCGAATTTATTCACCAGACTCGCGAACTTCCCGTCCACTGCTTTCTCGTCCTCTGTTTTTCTCTCTCTCTCGCTCTCTTACCTCGTTACTATCAACCGGATTTCTGTCTCGTAGCGTCTAGGATTTATCTACCTTTTATACCGTGCCAGCGCGTCTAGTTTAAGCCACACGCGTGTAAGCAACCCTTTAGCGAGCCCGCTCTCTCTTATACTATCGCAAATATTTTATAACGCCAAATATTCTCGTATCGCAAATGAGGGCTAAATTTTCAAAACACTTTTAGACCAAGTTTAACGTGCCGATTATTGTCAATTAATATTTTATTAACGCGAAAAAATATGAAAAATGGTAGTTTCACAAAAGCATCGACTGATAAATGCAAATTTCCAATGATGACACATTTTCACAGGCATTTTTAAACCGATTTTATTGCACCAAGTCTAATTATGTAGCTCAACTGATCTTCTATGAATCCACCACGTAGATTTTTCTTTAAATTCATTTCTGCTTCCGAAAATATTAATGAAAAAGTTTTTTCGCTTAATGAACAATTAGCTGCAACAGTGAAACGATGAAGTTGAAAAAAAACTATGTAGTGGATTCGTAGAGGATCAGTTAAGGAACAAAATGAGACTTGCTGCAATAAAATCAGTCAGAAAAGGCTTTGAAAAGTAGCAGTGGAAATGTGTCATCGTGGAAATGTGCATTTGTCGGTTGATGCTTTTGCAAAATTATCGTTTTTACTATTTTTACTAACAATGCGTTTAATCGGTACGTTAAACTTGGTCTAAAAACGTTTTGAAAATTTAGCACTCATTTGACTAGCAAGCAGTTACCTTAAACCTGGGGGAACGTTAATCAAAATTCCATTATCGTGTAAATAGCATAGAAAAAAAGTTGCTCCCATTTTTGTTCAGCCTGCGCTGCCCCCAGCCGCATTTTATTTTGTTACAACATCGCAATAGCTCGTCACTACTTTTTTAGGCTTTCTCATACAAATATTATTCTCTCTCTGCGGCTGGAGATAAACACGAAAAAGTTACTGTCAAGAGGCTTTTTGTCCAACTTTTGCACACAAATATCCACAAAAAACGGCTACTTTTTCCTCGATTCGGGCCTCGGGGTTCGCAGAAAAGAGCTTTTCCGTACGACCAAATTCATATAAATTCAAGAATAAAGAGCGAGAGTTTTACTCGAACCCATGAACCATAATTCACCTCGGAGATGTAACGTGTCACATGATACATTAAGAATACAGCAAAAGTACAAGATTCCATTTCATTTTCCATCAGACAATGACGAAAACGTCCTTAAAATAGTGTTTTTTTTTTCCAAGCCACGAAGCAAACGAAATTTCAATTAATTGCGAGGCTTTTAGAATCGATACACTCGGCGTGAAAAATTTTCTCGTGATGCAGGAACTAACGAAATGATCCAAAACGAGCGGATAAAACTGAAAGACTTGAATGGGTCGCTCCTTCCATTGAGCTGAGCTTTCACCGTTAAATAAATTTTATTTTTCTCATGTTTTTTAAGGCAAGTTTCAAGATACATGCGTTGCTGAGCCAATTTCGTTACGACTCTCCAACTTACCAAAGACTCTTTCACACGCGGTCATCGTCAGCAATTAAAATAATTAGCAGTAAATTTTTGGGAAATGTAAAAAACAAGCTTGCAGGAAAAAGAAGAAAAAAGTATCGCACAGTGCTGACTCTCGTGCAGCAGTACGTGAAGAGCAAAAGCTGTGAAAAGCTGCTCCACGTGTGCGTCTCTCATTCTCCAGACTCGAGTCTTGTAACACTCTACCCCAGAGACCCTCTATGCACACTTTGCTTTATCAAGGAACGCCGCGCAGCAGCAGCAGCATCTCGACTCCGTTTCAAAGCAAGAAAAAAAAAGAGGACAAAATTATACTCTCATTTCCAACGATACGTTACTTTTACTTGGTACTTCATGTCTATATTGCTGTCTAGTCGTGTGTACATTGGGCGATATAGTTTTTTCGTCATATATATGCACCCAGAGAATAGAGCTTCCGTAAGCCACCCCCATCAAACATTGACACAAGTTTTGTAACTCTGCGTGTTCGTGAAATCGCTCCAACCTTCTGCAGTTTTGTTATTTTTTTCTCTACAGAGATTGAAATAATTTTTTCCGATTTTTCAACATTTGTTTCAACTACCATTTCATTCGGCTTTTTACCATTTTTCCAAATTGGAAAATGAAATCCTTTCGATATATTTCTTCTTTTCTTTTTTTTTTGTTTTTTCCTCAAAATTTTTTCTTTTTTGGTTTCATTTTCTCAACCTTATCCAATGCGCCGATATACTAAACCTTTTTAGAAACTGTCAAGGGACGTTGAATTGGAATTTGCATTGTTTTTTTTTTTTTTTGGGAATTGCAAAAGTTACAATAGTAGATTTGGTAAACATTGTATTTTGTGTTCGGGAAAGTGACGATACGAATTTTAAGAACGAACAAAATTTATTCGTTGATTTATTTATTGATATTATTCACAACAATGTTACGTTCCGGTAGAGGATTTTGAATTAGTAAGGAACGCAACACGGTATTCACTCTTCTTCTTTCGGGTCAAGACACTCAATTCCTTTACCCAGGGACGAGAGCCACGTCTGTCGAATATGGGAGTGAAAAGAATGATTTTTGGGAATTCGAATGTTGCAACCCTGATGACATGCAGGCGAACCCTCTGAGGTGTGATGGTGTATATTTCTTTTATATTTATGCAAGTACTCACGATATTTTTCTTGATTGTATAATGTAGATTATTTTATTATTCGGATTCTCCATAATCCTTTTCTTTCCTTTACAAATGTCCGCGGTTTCGAAAGGTCGTCGTTGCGGTGAAAAAAAATCGTTGGGATTCGAGGGATTACAAAAGTTCGTTCGAAGATAAGATACGATGTTGATTATTATACGTTTGATTATAATGATTTTAATTATTTTTGGGGTAAGCTAAAGATTTCGTTAGATTTTGATCTAAGCCAATCGTTTTAAATTCCGCGCGAAGTATTTGGTTCAGACTGAAAGTTGAATTCGCCATTACTTTTCGGAAATTTTCCAAGGCTTTTCCGAGGCTGGATTCGGACGAAGATTCTGGCCGAGTCCTTTTTCTTCGTTATTTTATAATACAAACTGGCGTAGTGACGGCTCTCCAAAGAACGGCGAAAAATGGCACGCTCGGCTCTATGTGACCCAGTTTAAATAAGCTTTGTCCCCCCACTTGGCTACTGTCTTCCCAACGTATTTCTGACCGACCAAATGCGCAGTAGCCTTGTCCTCTGGTTTTTCCGGTTTTTTTTCTAATGGAAAGATGATCTGATACTTATTAAGGATCACACACATGTACGATTGATTCGTTTGCTGTATGCCTTTCGGCGCGGGATAGCTCGTCCTTGTTATTTTCTACGGTTGTGGAATTTGTCGCGTTGATTGTCTTACATCATTCTTCCTTCACTGAAATATCTTTCTCTACGCAGAATCTTCTACAGAGATTATAAATTCGTCTCCAACGTTTTACGGAATTCAATAGAGCCTCATTCTGTGTTTACTATTTTCTTTCTACTTTGGCTTATTCTGGTCGGAGGGCATTATCAAGAGGTAACAATAAGATCACTACTAAATAAATTCAACGATCTGCGTCGACTCGCGAAAACTTGGAGAGGGCGAATCGAGTCGCGGAGAAATATATTTTCCTCGAATAATATATGTTGAAATTTTGTAACAGAACTCGGGCTCCAATTTCTCGTTAGTTTTTGGTGCTCGAGAGTGAAAATAAAATAAATTGAACTTTTGAAAAGTACAATATTCCCTCAGGCTTTGGCCCGGCGTGCCCAGCAGCTCATCCGTGAATGTGAAAAATCATCACCGACGAATGACCTATCGAAGTCGCTTCATTGCGCATTCACGAATCCCAACGAGACATTTTTTCTCTTCATAGAATGTTTCGCATTGTACATTTCAGTGGGACGTGTTTGGTTTGCGGATTTTTTGGAAAATGCTAACGAACGAATTTCAGTTCGTTCGGTTGGAAAGAAACGTATTTTAAACAGAAATTCATGAATATTTCGCAGCGAATTACAATAGGAAAATAGTATTTCATCCATCGGAGCTTGCTTTCTTTGTTCTATCTGTATCACGGTGAATGGAGAAGATTTATATTCATCACTTGAAACAGAACCGTTTACGTATATCAAATCGCCTCGCGATCCCGCTCTCGTTGCAATATCATTTTCAACTCATTTCAATTCGACTTGGAAACCTCTTTGGGAAAAATCATTCGACTCAAATATCTCCAATTAGCGATTCGATCGCTTTTATTTTTTATTCACGAGAATACAAGACTCCCTTTTTCGGGCCTCACGATACTTGAAAATATTACATGTTCACTGTGCTTCTCGGAATGTGTTGCAAAAAATGAGATCACTGGACTCAGCAACGAGAGATGAAAGGCCCAGATACTCGCTGGAATATCAATGACGAGTGGACTGGAAAAGTAAACCACTGAAATTGAGCAATCAATCGACGATAGTAGTGCCGATCCTTATCGATATTTCAGCCTGTACAATCACTTATTGAATTAACCAAATAGCTTTTCTGATTGCTGTGATCAAATATGGAGCGTGATAAAACGAATGAATTTGATTTTCCCATTTTTTTCTTCATCCCAGTTTGATTGGTTCGAATGTACATTTTCTGGTTCCTGTCGAATTGAAAGTCGGAGCTCATATTTTCGAGAGATATTTCGCGACGGTTTTTCCGCTCCGAAATTAAAAAGTGTATTTCTCTCGAGGAACTTTCGTCGCTTTGATTTTTTCGCGTTCCGAAAGCTCGGTTCCGCGCGGGATGTGATTGATAATCTATGAGTTCGAGTCCAATCTATCTCTCAATCATAAAAACAGAAATGGATGGGGAAAATGGTAGAGAAAACGTTGGTACGAGGCAGTCGTTGCTCCGTGAAAAACATGAAACTTTTATTGTCCGTCACTCAATGCGAAGTCTCGCGCGAAGTAGATTTCGTGAAAACAAATTAAGATCGGGTCGATGGGCGGCGAGAAAAAATCGAGTGATTCTAAGCACACTTTTTTAGCGATCGAATCGACGGTGGAATCAATCGATAATCGATTAACGTGAATTCCATCGGTGCGGAAACGGTACCAATTAAATGCAATTACAAAAATCCCAGTGGCTCCATTTTACCTTTATATAAATTTGTAAGCCGAACGAGAAAAACGCGACGAATCGTGCTCCCTCGTTTTAGAGGCACTAGAAAACATGAGAGTGCTGAGAAAAAGCGTAACGGCGTTGGCAAAAAGTACGGAATCTCACTCAAAAAAACTAGCTCCGTTCTCGAAAAGTTTGCTCCCTCGTTCTCCGACAATTCCCGGAAATAAACAATGCGCTAACAAGGAAAAGTATTCGTGTATAGCCCGGATTGTGTGTGTGTTTGGTCCATTCGATAGCGATTCAGGAGCTTCGCACACTCGCACGCCTATTTGTTTGTGTTATCCGCGCGTGTGTGTATTTTTACTAAGGGAAACACAGAGAAAGAGACCGAGAGAGAGGGAGTTTCGTCGTTCCGTGAATTTCCCAATTTATACCCGCGTCAATGGTCGGCGAGAACCACACGGTCGTAGAGCACCCACCACCCTTATCCACGCAGCATCCCGGTGAACCTCACGGATGCAGAGACAAAACAGGAGGAAAGAGAAGGCGATAGACACAGAGAAACGGGAGCAAACGCGAGGGAGAGAGTGGGACTCTGGTAATTCAATTTGGTCCACGTCCACAGTATTCCACGTGTAACGACACATTCGTGTCACCGAGCAGCACGAGCGTCGGACGACGGAACAACCCTTCTGTTCTCTCTCTCTCTCTCTCTGCCTCCCTCTCGCTCCCTGATCCAGAACGGCTGAAAATTTTTCTCCCTTCTCGGTCTGGACAATGAAAAAACTCCGGAAATTCGCGTCTGCGTTCTCTCGACGTCTGCTAATATTTTTCTGCGTAAAACGCGTTTGTCTCTTCTTTGAGTGCGCACGTCACTAATTATTATTTTATCTCTAATCCTGCCTCTGCGGATGCGGATGTTTTTATTAATAGGAAAATGAAAGAGCAGCCTCTGGTTATTAATAATTTCATTGAAGTATGCTCTATGACTAGTCAAGTTCACGAGTACTTTATCTTCGTTTTATTCAAGTCTTTATTAATAAAATTAATAAACGCACTTGCATTGAGAATATTTTTATCACGAGAATGTAATAAAATGTTTTAAGAATATCATAAAAGACCAGCAGTTAATGATTGAGTCGGTACCGGTGACACTTTAAATACACAAAATCTAAGGAACATTTTTATTGGGCGAAATAAAGTTTATATCGGTCTAATGCCACCGAGAAAAAGGAATGGTCAATTCGTTAAAAAAATCGAAGCTACTGGACAAATGAAAGCACGTGAGTCAGTCTCAAATATAAATTTAATGAAAATCCCCTGATTCCAGTATTTGCCCAAAGTCAATCAGCCGTTACGAACAGTCCAACGTAGTGACTGAGATCCGCTTTCGACGACGCGTCAAAAACTAAAGTTTTTTCATGTTTTCTTTCTTAAGATTACCCCGTAAGGTAATGTTTTTTAAAAAAAACAGAATCTGTGATAAACTCTCTTCGCGATATAAACTTTTCCGAAGCTCGAACACCGTACAATTTTTTCACAATTAATATTGTGAGCTCTCCCATAAGGTACAGTGTTAAAAACTCAATATTGTTAATGAAATAGTTCCAAATTTTGGCCCGTAAGAGGCCCCGGAATTGTGCTTATCGCAAAAAAAAGGGGACCTCCTCCGTACTTTATCGAACGGCCGAACTACTTTAATGCACGTGCCGATTCATACGCGTCATACGCAATTATTTGATATTCCCCGAGTGCGCGGAGAACATTTATTTTATTTTTGTACGATCATGAGTAGAACGAGGAGGAAAAAAGCGCTCGAAAAACTCGTAGACTCGATCGAAGAGTGGAATTTCTTCGTTCGAAATGCGACCGAAAACAAACTCAATACAAAAGTTTCAAGAGCCTTCTCGGGGATCCCTCGAAAGTGCAAATTCTCGGATCGAAGGACCCCTCGGCGAGGGTCGAACTTTTAACTCGAGTCTGCTCTCGGTTATTTCGGTGCGAAGAAACCTCGGGGAAGACGAATACGTTCCAGCAGACTGAAGAGGCCCTTCAAGAGGCAAAGAACTCGAGAGAACAAGGGTGAATAATAATTCCCTAACTTAATTCCACACGTTACAAGAGAGGGTTCGACTAAATTAAGTAGCGGCGGACCTGAACGGAGGCGCGCGCCGACGAATATTCATCGAACGAAGGAAATCCATTGGATCTTTCATCGAGCGCGGTTTTCATTCGATTCCCTTGGGATCCTTCAGTCTCTCAACATTGGATCTTTCCTCGTGAAAGCCAACTTGTGACTGTGAAAGCCTCTCAGAGGCTACTGAAAAAATTACTATTCACAGGCAAGCGAAACGTGAAAAAAAAATCTTTTCAAAGACTTGTGAATTCATCCTACTCGCACAATTATCAATGCGCTCTACAAATCAAGCCCGACTTTCGGAGAAATCTGTGTGCGAAACACCCAGAGAATATCGCAGACTCGCGTGTATACAACGATTGTTTTTGTTTCGCTCCGCGTCCTCTCGACGCGAGAATGATTGATAATTCAAAGCAAACATTCTGGTCTGCCGTGATGACATTCGTCAGAATTTTTCGGATTTATTGATCGCGGGAGCAGCGCGAGCCCATCAGTTAGTATTTCTACACTTCGTTCATGCGTGTCAGCATATATGCATGAGCATCGATTCCTTTCGTAGTGGAAGGACCAAACGAGCTTCAACGAATGCAAATGCGACAAAGGTGAGTGGACCGAGAAAACCGACGCGCTTCATCGTACTGAATATTTATTTTTCAAACTTTTCCTCTCGATCTCATCCAAGTGGACGATCACGAAGTTTGACTCGACGTCACTGAAATCCGAGACGAAAATGACGTTCCTGTTCGACCCTATTAATGTCAATTCGTTTCTTGATCGTCTGCTCCTGAACCTCCGTCAGTGCTCACGACGTTCGTTTCGTCCTTTACAATGACGAACAAAAAACCTTTTGTATTCCAAGACAAATGTTGTATTTGTGAACGCAATTGATCCAACGAAACGAAGAAAAAGTACATGAAAAAGACGTCTTCATGTGAGGATAAAATGTTGGAATTATTAAAATTTCGAACAGCTAAAATCTCGAGTTTATAAACTTCGAATTATAACGTGGAGTCCGATCTCAATTCGACTAGAGCTTTGAATGTCGAAAATAGTGAAGTAGAAACTTCAAGGTTCGAAGCACGTTTACATCGAGAATGGAACGTCACAATCGCTCATAGAACGACGACCGAAATATCGATTTTCCAAAAATTCGACCATCACTCTTTTGAAATACTGAAACACGAAAAAGTCGAACGGACAAAATGGCGAAACGCTAGAAAGTCGATCGATCGAAATGAAGAAACGCAGCGGAGCTCTCAAAATACACGAGTCCCACTCGCTCACTCGCTCAGGCCGGAGATCTCCAATTTCAAACATCGCCATTTTGACTTTGGCCTTTTCGAGCGATCGCGCAATTCTGCATATCCAAGTTTTGTAGGCTCGAAAAATTCACTTTCGATTCTTCCCTGCTTTATATTCTCGTCTGCCTATAAAACAATTACTCATCTCCATTTTGAATTAGAAAATAAGAACTTTTGACATTCGTATGGTCTATTGAAATAGCATTCGAGATGAAAACTATAGAAATATATATTTTCGCGTAAATACGAATTCAAAGGAATATTCGGTTGAACACGCGTAATCTGTTAAATAGTCGATCGTGAATAAGAATTCCGAATTATTTATTTTTCTCCAATTTGACATGACAATTTTTGAAATTCCGAAATATCGATCGTTCCACTATTTGGTTATTTGACATATTGAACCCTGACCAGAAAAAGTACATAAAAAAGACGTTTTTGAAAGGCATCAGTGCGAATCTGAACGATAACGCGTTCAACGGTTTGTTTTGGCATATTTACCTCGGTGCTGAAAGAGCTCTCTGTGTAACGGAGGAGTCGCACATATCGATCGATGAAATCTCATTGACGAGGAGCCGTTATCATATCGGGACATTTTACAAATTCACGATACACGCGATCGATCCCCTTTTTTACTGCGTTCCACAAAGCGAGTGTGTACGGAGTTTCACGTGATTGGATCGATTGTTACGGCGGGCATCATTCGCTAACAGCCAACCACTTTTTCCGCCCCCTCATTATTTCGGTCGCGCACTAAAACACTGCCGAAGCGCCACGATTTTCATTGCTTGTTTTACGGTGTATCACGCTCCGCTGAAATCTATCGAGTCTAATGAAAACAGAATAAAAATGCTCTGTCATTTGCCCCGGCGAGTAAACGTGTCGTCCATTGAAATCCATTCAATTTCGTGCCCTACGAAATTTCAAAATGACTATTTTAAGGAAGCCGCTATGACCGAAATTAAGGCGATTCGTCGCGAGCAGAGGCTTCCGGGTGAACGTTAGTCAGAAAATCATTCTCTCAGTTGAACACTCAATTGGAGGAATAATTGTTTGCTCTCGTAGATAAGCCGTGCTTATTGTATGCCGAAAAGCCCGGAAAAAAATGGAAATATTACAATGGCTACATTAATAACAGAACGTTGGCTCTAATGAGTTTGGAGCTCGACAAAAAAGGGAATTTATGCACGAAACTTCGCCTCGCTCGTAAAGTAGAATTAAAGACCGTCTAATGCATTACTCCGCGGGAGGGAGAAAAAAAAGCGCCTCGACTTCGTAAGAGCTTACGAGTGTAAATCATAATGCGACGAAACATTTTCCCTTTCTCTTCTTC
Organism: Venturia canescens; assembly: GCF_019457755.1. Classification (NCBI taxonomy): domain Eukaryota; kingdom Metazoa; phylum Arthropoda; class Insecta; order Hymenoptera; family Ichneumonidae; genus Venturia; species Venturia canescens. Next base: position 10,863,837 of record NC_057425.1, read on the forward strand.
ATCCCCGATTTTATTCCTCATTCGAACTTAGTTACTCGACTATTTTTCTCATCGATGCAATAATTATTGGACCCTCTACTGCCACGAACTTTAAACGCGCACACGAAACAATTTTCTCGTTCAAAAGGATTACAATAAATGGAACGAAAACAAGGGCACGCACAGACAATAATTACCGCCGCATAAACCAGCTGAATTTAATCTCGTTCGGACCATTTTTTGCACCTCACCTGATACAGCTTTGCAAAATTGATTTTTCAGTTGCCAATTCTCGCTTCTCCGATTGCCAGGTTCGTGCGAAGAGAGAGAAAGTTTAATCCACTGCGAAAGTACAGTTTGAGCAAACACAAATAACGTTCGACGACACGAAGATTTGAAAATAATTACAATTCCGTGTCTTATGATGCGATTGGCAAAAACCTTCGGAAGCGAAAGTGACTTTGAGTTGATAAATGAGATTAATTTTGATCGAGTATAAATACGACGATGAGAAGCGAACTGCTTAAGAGAATGGCCTTCGAGCATGAGCTGGCTGGAGGTTTACCGGTCAAACGCGGGAACTTGACCGGTGGGCGATTGCATCGCTGACAGAAATTCAAAGATTTCAATAAAACTAGTGAAAATAAAGTGAGATCCCGAGGGAGATAAAACTGGGGGAATCTTCCATATGCTTGCGACAATTGCGAGGGAATATCCACGGTCTCCGGAGCGCGGTCGAAAGGGGAAGGAAAAGAGCCCTGGAAAGCGGGCTTTTGAGTGCGAAAAAAATGGAAAGTTTTGCATACTGTTTCCTTACTTAATATTCTAGGAATTTTGGCCCTTGCGATTTTTCAGTGTATGAGCAATCGAGCGAAAAACGATCGCGAACTTTTTCCGTTCAAGGGAACCCAAACGGTTTTGTTCCTCTTGCAAAACTCTTCGCGTGGATAATTAGTTTGAGTCTTTTTAAAAAACAATCTTTATCTTTACTGATCTGTGGATATCAGCTCGATCGACTGGCCGGGGCGAGAGCCGTCGCGCGACTGAAACCGCTTCTGCCGCACAGCATCCCTCCATCCTTCCTTCCTTCCCCTCGCGTGGTACATCGCCGCTGGTGTAGCCCACCGCCACCGTTCAACCCTGGCGATTCCTCCGCATTTAACATGCACCGCTATCACTATTTATACTAAGTGATGTCAGAAAATATGGCTCTCTCGTCTCGAATTTATGGACCACAATCGTTGTTTATTCCTCGAGGAAAAATCGGGATTAAAAATTATATTAATGAGGTTCGAATGATTTCGAGAAACTCGTGAGAAAATCTGAACTCCGTGCATGCATGACTTGACTCGATGACGTTTACGGCTGAGGTTCAATATGTCGAATAACCGAATCGTACAACGGTCGATATATTTCGGAATTTTAAAAGTTGTGATATCAGATTGGAGAAAAATATTTCTTCCTTGAATTCGTATTTACTCGAAAATAATGGAGGGTAATTGTTTTATAGACAGACCAGAATATAGAGCAGCGAAGAATCGAAAGCGAATTTTTCGAGCCTACAAAACTTGGATATGCGGAATTGCGCGATCGCTCGAAAAGGCCAAAGTCAAAATGGCGATGTTTGAAATTGGAGATCTCCGGCCTGAGCGAGTGGGACTGCGTTTCTTCATTTCGATCGATCGACTTTCTAGCGTTTCGCCATTTTGACCGTTCGACTTTTTCGTGTTTCAGTATTTCAACCTCAGTAATATTTGCTCTTTCGTTATGATATTTTCTAAATTGTGAATATTCGCAGCTTACTGATTGCAGTAATTTGTAAATCGAAAGAGCGATGGTCGAATTTTCGGAAAATCGATATTTCGGTCGTCGTTCTATGAGCGATTGTGACGTTCCATTCTCGATATAAACGTGCTTCGAACCTTGAAGTTTCTACTTCACTATTTTTGACATTCAAAGCTCTAGTCGAATTGAGATCAGACTCCACGTTATAATTCGAAGTTTATAAACTCGAGATTTTAGCTGTTCGAATATTGAGTAATTCTAACACATTTTATTTGGACCGTTGTTTACTAAATCGAGCTACGGACACGGAGCTTATCTCGTTTTATATTCGCTGCAGCGATTCAACAGTCAATTAACTTGATGACGAAGGCTAAAAGTCGTGAAACTTTGGCCGGGTTGAAAAAATTCTTCGGAACAACTATATTTTCACGACTTTGACACGAGCGGAGTTGTTTTTTCTTGGTTTCGCGGACAAGGAAGAAGGAAAATATTGGTTGGTCCATATTGCACGACTTTAACTCGATACCGATCGAAAGCTCGTGTCTACTCCCGAGCGCCCCTTTTCCCCACAGCATCACCTTTTCTCTTCTTCTTCGTATACGCCACTGAGCTTATATTACCCACTTTGAATCCCTTTTTTGCCATGCGGTTCAGCACAGCACACGACATGCGCACAAACACTCGTCCGCATCGTGTACACAGAAAACATGCTGAAAAAACGTGTATTCGTCGTCCGTGTGCAAGACTCGAGACGCGTGCGAGATTCTCGGCTCTCTCGGTCACAATTTCAGTTTTTATACGAATCTTTCTCTCTCCCTCGCTTTCACTCGTGCTCCCTCTCTTTTACTTTTAACTTTTTCCACCCTTTGCACGCATGTATCATTCTGTGAAAGCCGCAAATAAATTCGACGTCAGCTTGGTGAAAAAAACAATCATTTTTTTCAGCTCACCGGATCGTGGTAATTTTTTCAATGTTTTTTTCTTCTCAATTTCAATAACTTTTGCCAACATTTTTATTCTGGCTTTACCATCGACAGGCATAAATGTTCGTGCGCGTATCCAGCGTTTTTCATGAAAATAAATTCATTCGAATATTTCGAAACTCGCGTAAAGCGAACGAAACTCGTACGTCAACCTGCAATTTTCAGCTCCATTTTATTAATTCTTTTTCATTCCGTTGCCAAAGGAGCCGTCAGTCGCAAGGAGGAACAGAAGTCGAGAGAGACACGTACGTGACGAGCCTCCAGGCGTTCGATCCAGTCACGCAGTTCTCATCGGCTATGGAAGATAAATTTATGGATGTGTGTACGAGCCTCGCTCGTTTCACTCGAAATTGACAGATTTGTTGAATCTGTTAAATTCACTAGTTTTCAAACTCATTTCATTTCCATTCGAACGAATCTCACTGAATGATAGAAACTTGCGTGATCGTTCGACACACCCAACTAAATTCTCGCCCAAATATTCGCTTTATCCCCACAAAATTATTAACAAGAAATATGACGAATTCAGGGTTGATTTTTTCGTTGGTCCTCAAGGTTGCGAACACGATGCCTGTCGTTCACTCAATTTTTTTATTCTCCCGGAGATCCCATTATCGAGAGAGTATCGAGCGTGAGAAATTAAATTGGAACGCACATGCACGTATAAATGCATTTATGCGTGCTTAATAAGTACGAATTGAACACGATAACTTATGGAATAATAAAACCGCAAATTAAGGCTTACGCAACAGCTGCGTATTCATACTTTATGCAACCACATTTATTGTTTCACTTTAAGGTAGATCATGCCCGTAGGATCGTATTTCATTGGTGTCTAAATAGGATCGATTTTGACTTCCTAATTAAATATATAATCACTTTAAATTAATGACAGAGTTATTAATTCGAAATTGTCAATCAATTTTTTCAACTCATCTTTTGGCGAATGAAATTACAAAGCCATTAAGGAAGTTGAGGCATTAGAATGAAAATGATGTCACCGCTTTTAAACCGATTGCATCTTATAAAGTGAAGTGTAAAAAAAAATCAGTTAAATTTTCATACAGTTTAGGAGCGTCGTTGCTGAGAAAAATCAATAACAATTTGGGCCAAATAACATGTAATCTTATGGAAGTCAAGACACATTCAGTGATATCTCCGTTAAAAATGATGCTAAAAATATGAAATTTTTTGGGCAACATGAGCAAGGCTTGCCGAATAATGTCAATTTTTTCAGATTTATTAGGAGATTTGCTGAGATTATATTAATAATAATCTGTTTTCCGTGCAGTTTTTTGAGGCTAGGATCGTCACTGTTCGTGTTTTCGACTGAGCTTTCACCAGTTTTTCGTCTTTTTTCCCCAACTTTTCTTTAAAGTGTATGCAACATTGCTAAACTGTAAACTATGGCCTAACTTTTGAAAGGTACAGGTCATCACTTTTGGGCAAAAAAAATGACTGTACAGCCTCAACTTCCTTAAATAATCGGGGATTCGTCACTGACCGAACCCGAAATTTCACTCGTCCCTGGTAAAAATACTATAGTTTTTTATGTAAAAAATCACTTTAAAGAACGCAAAGGTAAAACACAAAGGGAAAATGGATCAAGAAACAAAAAAACAGAAGGCTATGAGAGGAATGGAATCGAAATAAGCAAATGTGAGGTTACGAGTGCTCATTACCAAATTTGTTCATTCTTTAAGGTAATTTTTATTACTAGTAATCGTCTTGAATTTTTTCTCAGACCTTCATTATATACTACATTGTTGTTGTGTACTTTTTCGTAAACTTCGTGAGAAACGTTCATTCGTTATATGGAAAAATGAACGATTTTTTACCCACAGTCTCTGTAACCTTGTGTATTTTGCTTCACATTTAAAGACGTTTATGCAAATAACCAATAAGACGAGGCCTTCAAAAATTTGATATGCGTGTCAGTCGAGTGCCCATTTAAATTCTGTAAATTTAAAGACGTTTTTTAAGAAAATCGTTTCGTGCATGAAGTGCCTTAAAAAATCGATGGGAAAAAACGATCTTTTGTCATTCGAAAAAGAGTATAATTATTTTCTGTTCAAATAATGCAGAGTGCGCTTTTGAAGAATAAAAATTCGACCGAAGCACAGTAATCTCTGGAAAGTGCGACGTTTTCCGAATATTTTTCCTCGTTTAAAGGGATCCTCGCGTACCGCTGACAATCGAGCTGCAGATATTCGTGTACGTGGGGTTTTGATGAACAATTTTTTATTCAGTTTTTTTGAAGCTCGTACGTCCCGTGACGATGCTTGACAACATATTGTGAAAAAAGGTTTTCCCTGCAATTTTCATTCGAGTGAAATGGTACGCTCGTAGACTCCGCTTTAATCGAGGCCACGCAAGTTTATTCGAGCCGCTGGAACATTTGAGAGAATGCACGAAGTTGGTGCACTATCTGCGTCGCAGACTGTTGCAACGAAGGCGTTAAGCGTAAAGGAAAAGAGTGAATAAGTTACGCGAAAGCTGAAAAATATTCCGGCTGAAGTGCAACGCAGTTTCTATACGAACGCATAGCAGCAGAAAATCTCAGACTAGTATTCGATGGAAAAAGGAAGAATAAAGAATGGGGAATAGAAGAGGAAGCGCGCAGCATTCATCGGTCACCGAACCGCGAGATTTTTTCCGCAGTTCTGCCAGAGTTTCGTGCTCGTTTTTGGATAATAACCCGCCCCTGGGATTTTCGTTTTTCCTCACTTTTTCTTTGCCGACTGAAAGAATAATCGGTTGACGCATGGCGATGCGCTTCTGAGCTATTTTAAAAATTTCCCTTCCACATATTACGGAGAAAGTTGAGCTCGCCTGCAATCTGACTCGAGTTTTCCTCCCGCTCTTTCCCCCCTCGGAGCTCCCTTTTCCCTGGGAACTTGAAGCAGATTGCGCCACAAGTGGAAATGCACAGCGACGTTGGAGAGAGCGAGAGAGAGAGAGAGCGCCCCGAACAAAAGGAGAGAAAAGAGGTAAATGCGCGAGGAATGAGCGGACAAAGGCGAAAGGAAGGAGAGGCTGAGCTCGTAGTAGATACGGCGTACGTGTGGTCAGACCACTCGGCGACGCCATTGACCATTTCGCCCGTTGAAAATGAGCACGATTTTCCGTTGCCATTTCTAACGTTACCTACGCACTTCCAAACGCTCTTGCGCCCCCTGAATTTCCACTGGCCCTTTAAACTTTCGAACCAACTTCATTAACTGAATCAAATTCATTTGACGTTAACACTCTCCCACTAAAGCCCATTCTCGTGTATCTCGCAATACGTTTGTACCATTGACAGGAGGATTCGGATGCAAAGCTTCTCAAAAGTTTCTCGAATATAACGAACGTTTGCACTTCTGAATCGGTCGCGTCCGAACGAGTGAAAGAAAAATCGTGACAAATTTGAAGTTTTTTCGTCACTCGACGATTCAAAGTTTTTCAATAAGGACAAATTAGTTGATGAGTTCATTTGATGAGCTGGATTTATAGTTCATCGAATAGAGTTCTTCGGGATAACGAACGAAATTCTTCTTTTATGTTATTCGTCTCTCGAGGAACTTGGGAATTCTGCAATTGTTTTCAGTTTAAAGTATAATGAGTTCTTCCGCAATGTTTTCCATTCAATCCAAATTTTTGGTTAATTCTGCAGGAAAAATTCGAGAGATTATAATTTTTCAAAAAATAGTTTTCAAAAATAATGAATTTTTCTCTTTGTATTAACGTTATTATATTATTTATTTTTATTTTTTTTATTATTTTTAACGTTATTTTTTTAATATTTATTCTATTATTAACTTAATTAATAATTAAATAAAAACAAATTAACTTTACATATAAAGTTATATATTAATATAACTTTGGCGTGAATCAGTGAATCGCTACCAAATTGCGTCCGATTATTGGGCAATCGAGGCCACAAGTATGAGCCAGGCATTGACAAACGAATGCTCGAATCTTTAAAAAAAATCGACTCGAAACTTGGATAACTTTTTCACGATTGACAATATCAATGACTCTGCTGCTGAGATCTCAATAATCAATGGTCTAATCTCTTATCATAATTTCAAAATTACGGCAAAAAGAAAAAAGGCACATTTTCGCGTAGATAAAAAATAAACGTTCGGGGCTCTTATTTAAAAAAGGAAAATCGTGAAACTTCGAAGGAATGATTTTTCTCCATTTTAAGTCGAAAGATTTTTCGTAAATGATAAAATATTAAACATAAAAAATCATAAATAATGAAATGATTTTTGACTATTTTTATATTTAGAGAAATTCTGTATTTTAGGTTAAAAAATTTTCTTTTCACTTTTTTTATATATTTTTTAAAATATTCATTTATTTTTTATTTTTATTTATTTATTATTATTTATCTGTCATATTATTATATAAGCAGGTTTCGAAATAAATGGCACAAAGCTTGAGCAGAGCAATTATATATTTTATTCAATAAACTTTACTCTAAGAGATCTATCGTTGCATGCGATGATCGTTGCAGTGGTCGAAAAAGTGACTCGAACTCCAACGACAAAGGGCTTCGTGTGTCGAGCTCTTTCTTGATCTGTTCATTCATTTTATAAATAAACTTATAAAACTGCGAGCACACTCTCATCTGTATTGTTTAATATCAAGTTTTATTATTATTCTGATGGATTATTTTTGCTCATATTCAAATATATTATATATTTATTGAAATATTCGGATAAAAATTCAGATAGAGAAATGAATATTTAGAAAATTTAGAGAAAAGTGAAAACATGAGTAATTCGTCGATGGAATATTCCTAAGGATAAATAAGAAATTGTACGCGTTCCTAGCTTCACAAGTAAATAAAACGTGAGCCGAGCACTTATGGGGACAAGGACAAGTAAACGACGTGGCGTGAAATCTGGTTCACGGCTTTGGCAAGATACCTTAGACGTGCCCCATTAATTATATTTTTCGTTGTATATATGTATAGGTAAACGTGTTCAAAGAAGCCAAAGAGATCTGTCTCTCCTGCGGAGACATCACAGAGCTCTTCTCCGCCACTTTTTTAACGCTCTTCCACCTCTCACAGTTGGTCCATTATGTCATATTGCGGAAAAACGAAGAAAGTTTAGTTCGTGCTGGACGATCAATAGGCTCTCTTCGTTCGTATTATCGTACACAACGCTCCAAGCATCGCCAGGGACTTTTGTACGAGCGAGAGTCTTCACCCTTCACCGGAAAATTAACGTCCAAATGTTACCGAGTTTACCATTATCGAAGTTTTCGCACCGCCGACATCGCTCACAAATCTGGTTGCGAGAAAAAAAAACCAATAAAAAAATGAGCATCCTCGATGTTGGTGAATAAAAAAAAAAATCAATTCGACCGAAAGTGTGAACGGAATTTCTTTCGATTGGAAGAAAAAAATCGTACTTTTCGTTTCATATTTTGTTTCATCGATTCTCGAACTGGTACTTCGTCAAGCTGACCGGTTTTTAAGTGCCAAAAAAACGGAACGGATGCTGGACATCGAACAGTCCGAGTGCTCCCTCCTCCACTCGACGTCCCTGTTTACAGGATGAGGGACAATGTGATAATACATTGAAATAGTCGAAAAACTTAGTAGTCTCTCCGTCGTCCCTCCGTCGAGCGAACTGCTGTGTATAGCGAGAATCGGAGAGTGCCACTTTCGAAAGTTGGCCTGACGAAGCCCCGAGGATTCATTTGCATAGCAGCTTCCTACTGTCTGCTATAAAATTATGCAAATGCATTTCCCGATTGTATTATTTTCCTGAGCTTCTGGCTTGCTGCTCACCCCACTCCCCCAATCGCCTCTGCCATGGTAAATGCCACATCCCCATCCATCCGGAAATACGCGATCGTTCGACGTAATTTATTCAAATAAGATTTGGAAGTAACAAGTATTACGATCTCCAGGACGAAAGGAAGAAAATTTACGAGCATTAATCTCCCGATTGCTCATTCTACTGTTTCTTATTCGCACTTCTTTATTCATTCTCAAATTTTCTTATATTGAAACGAGAATGACTCCTTTTGTAATTGCTAATTAATAATTTACTTGACGTGACGAATGAAAGTGTGACGAAGCGAACCGAGTTTAAAACCGAACATTATTCATTCAAAAATTATTTTTTCATTATCATCATTACGATTTTTTCATCTCCAAATACACTCGGAAACGAATAGGAGCATCGAGGAGTTCCATTGGTTCATCATTTTAATCGGTTGACTGGTATTGTATCATTTATGTACAAAAAAAAGTCGGGCCCATTCTGGTAATGTATCATACGTGTACATATTGAAATAACGCTTTTAATGTTTAACCGATTTCGATAAAAATTGATATTCAAGGTTTTTTTAAAAATTGATATTCGGAATTTAATTTTTACATTACTACCCTTGAAAGGGATGAAAATCGAGCATTGAGGGTGAAATTGTTAGATTTTTCAATGAAAAGTTTTTGTGCTACATTACATAAAAAATATGTTTTTCAGGGCACCGAACTCTCATCGAAGTAAAGCAAACTTGCTAACTGCCAAGATATAAGAGTCTGGTGTCCTAAAAAGCTTGGAATTTTTATGTAACATGACATGAAAACGTGACATTGAAAAATCTCAAATTTTCACTCTCAACGCTCATATTCGCCCCTTCCAAGGGTAGCTAAGTGAAAACTAAGTTTGGGAGTGGAATCAGCGACCGCGAAAACCCTCATAAACAAATTTACGTGGATTTCGGTAAGTTATTGTGACTCGTACCAGTTTTGGCACGAAAACTGAAAAAAAAGCTTACCAGTTAAGTTCGTTGAGTCTCTCATTACTGATTCACTTTAAATCGCGATTCATTGAAATACGATTTGAAAGTACAAATGGATACGATTTTTGAAACGAAACGAAGAGAATCCTGAAATAACAGGCTCCCGGTTATTCGATTCCACAATTTTTGTTCGTATTCCTCACATGATTCGAAAACAGAATTCAGCGAATAAAAATGTGGAGAAAAAAAATATTGAAATAAAAACTAAAACGAAAATAAAAATAAAAGAAACAAATGTAGAGAAAAAAAAGCAAAAAATTTGCAAAAACAAATTAAAATAAAACGAAAACGAAAATAAAAGTTAAAAAAAAAAAAACAGAATTGGCTCATACAAAATCATACACGAATCGCATTTCTCAGTGTTAAACATCAATAGTTGAAATTTTAGCGAAACAGATGAGAAAAAAATTGTGGACGTGAAATTAGACATGATTATTTTTACTATGGACTCGTGTCAGTAAAATATATCGCGATATTTTGTACATTTTCGTATATTTTTTACCACACGAGTTTATAGTTTTTATGCTCTCGGAGTGTGCAACCGATAAACTTTACTGGATGTATGCATTTTGATTTTTATTCATTTTTTTTTCAAATTTTTGGCATTCGTATGAAAACATTGCGACTGAGGACGAAATCATTTTCGTATGTCTATGCATTCGTCGGAAAAATATGTTTGCTGACAGATGCGTTTTCAAAGCTTTTTTCGAATATTTGAGCTGTGAAAGTGTACTCGATGCTACAATGCGAGTATCTTTTATGAATCGGTGATTTTTTTGCGTATTTCCGCCTATAGACTCGCAGACAGCTCGCCAGAGGCGAATGAAAAAAAAAACTTCGATACGGGTTTCTATGAATTTATTCGTAGCATTGAGAAAAAAAAGCAGTCACGTATACGAACGTAAAAAAATCTATTACGAATTTTTCCGTTTGAACACCGCAAAAAAAATTCTTCGAAACACTCGAAACGTTATTATAACTCATGAAATGAAAATTGAACACAAAATACCGTAGTTTCGATTCACAGTATCATGAAGAAGAAAGAAGAAAAGGGAATTTCGCGAAATACTGGCAAACAAGGACATTGATCGGTCTACGATGTCTCCGGAACATTTATTTTCTTAATCGCACTTTGCATTCTCAGTTACATTGTTGCCTATAATTCATTTGGTTCATAATTATAAATAAAAATCAAATGAACGTTAGAATATTATGTACAACGGGCTGAAACATCGAATGTTCTTCGACTTTTCAAGTTTCATTCGCACTCACAGCGACACAACATACGCAGATACGTACAATTGGAGCTCTCGACGAATTAAATCGTATATATGATTGTATGACAATCGGGAATAAATTCACGATTTTAAATTTATCTAAAAATGTGACACGTTCTAACCAACTTTCATGTTTCATTTGTATTTGTCAGTTTATTTTCATCATCGCTCTTTAGTTTCTTGTTTCTGTTCCCATAAATTATCCAAGGTGAATGGTGTTTTTGCTGCTGGTCCGATATCCGTTATCAGAAAATCACTTGTACTCTGGTGTGTTGTCCGATCGATCGACATTTCAAGGGATTTTTTGACCCTCCATAGCCCACGGTTCAACTTTTAAACAAAAAAACCTGTAAATCTTCGTACTTTATTGCTTTTTTCAGTTTTTTCTTTAAAGTTTTTGCTAGAAATGTTTCGAATTTTTTGCACATAATCGAACGCATTATCGTTGTATGCACTCGATGACAACTGTTTATTCGTCGTTCATTGGTTTTCGGAGGTCTGCGTTGGTTATAAACTTCGTTTATTTTATTAAGGCCTATGGAAGGCTACGGAGGGTTCGGATCACTTTTATCAGTTGTTTTGTTGAGTGATCAGATGCCAAAATGCTGAAATTTCATCGTAGAATGCAAACTCTTCTTTCCATCGTTTTTCAATACTCCGATTAAATAAATAACAGCAATTACGACTTTCAGGTTTAATTTTTAAGTTAAACGAAAAGGAGAAAGAAAAATGTCTCCGAATTTATGTAAAAGGAGCGACTTTTTTTTCGGAATATTGGAAAAAAATAAAAGTCATTTCGATACATTCGAACGATGCAAATTTCAGCGTCAATCATTATCTTCGCAACGTTCGTTAGCACTGTTCCTTAAAATTACAAGGTACTTGGGTATGTGATTCGAGGATTTTGTTCAAAGTATTTGTCCCAGGGTTGTGCGAAAGGACACAGGATTTCCGGGGAAAAAACTGCGAAAAACATGAGTTTAGAGGAAAACTAAGTTTTTACGGCGTTAAGGTGGTTCCCGAGGCCAAATTTATAGCAGGTTTCTGGTTTCCCGGAGTTGGGAATATTCTACGATGGCGAATCCGAATCCTTGAAAATATTCCATTATTACCCGCACTCGTGCAGTCTCGTACTTTCATTTGGCGATAACGCGTTTCCATCATCCGTCAAACTCGTGGATCTGACTTGCTTTCCAATCCAGTTTCGTTAGTGCTCTGGAAAACGAAAAGAGTTTTGTAAACATTCCTGAATAAATGTAACAACGAAAGTTCACAGAAGCACGAAACATGTTTGTTCTCCGACTCACTCCTTCGCCGCGATCATAAAAGCTTTTGGACCACAAATGAAAACACACGATTCCTTCGACGAAATTCCCAACAGTTCCTTCAATAAACTCTCTGTAACAAGGCCCCTACGGCCTTGCCACGATTCTTCTGGCTGCGAAAGCACGTGAGTGAGACTCAGTCTTGAAAAAAAAGGCAAACATAAATATAGGATAAAAGACTTAAGGCATCCGTGAAAGAAAAAAAAGAGAAATTAGTCTTCTCGTCATTATCGACGAGTCTTCTTACTTTTTGTCCTCGGCTACTCTTTCCAGCTCTGAACTATAAAATATATTCTTCTCGTTTCTGTTGAAATTTACAAGATTTATCGTCATTCTGAAAAAAATTTCAACTCACGTTAATCACCCGTAAACTTCCATGTACTTTTCATTGAATTGAAAGACAAGGCTTCAATCGTCTGATATAATCCAACAACTATTGAGGCGATATCAATTCCGTTATCGTTAACAACAACCCCAAAATCTTGGTAACAAATTTTAGAAATAATTTTTTCTCTTCTTTTTCAAGGAAACAAAAAAGTTTTTTGTTCTTCGAATAAAATGTTTACCGATTTCCTCAATGTTTACAACTTTTCGATTATTCAACAGCTCCGTCTTTCAAATCATTCGGGACTGAAGACAAAAATGTAGAAAAAAAAATTCTACAATTCATTTTATACGACAAAAAATGTAGTAGACGTTGAAAAAGTTGCTTCGCAATGCTTCAACATAGCTATCGTTGAAAACGCCTTGTCGGGCAGAGACTTGACTGGATTTCTGTCAGACTTAAAAATTCCAAACCTTCAACTAAAAAAATCTTCTGAAATCTACAATTTTCATAATTTTAAAAGAGTTTAAAAAAAAGGAACCGTAAATGAACCATTATTTAGTCGGTACGTCTCCTAACATTTTCATAAATTAAATCAATGTCCTTACACATTACGTCTGCCAAGAGCTCGTTGAATAATACCGAGCATCGGAGTTAATCCGGTGCCTGCGGCAAGCATATGAATAGTGGCGCACTCGTCAAAGGACTCAACGACAAAGGTACCAAGGCCATTACTCAAAGTGAGGACTTGTCCCTGTTCGAGTGCCGTTAAGGACGGACTTAGAGCTCCATCGTCGTATCGTTTTACCATAAGGCAAAGACAATCGGGCTTGTAGCCCAACGCCACGTGGTCAGCACGAAAGGACGACGGAACAGGCGTGTAAGACCTCGAAACTTCCATACCTGTTCTCATAACAATAAGCAGTTATTATTTTCAATCCTTTCCTCATTCGATTACAAATTTTTAAAGCCTTGTTTGGCCAATGCAGATTTTTTGTCTTCGATCAAAAAGAAAAAACATTGAAAATGAGATCGAGGACAGTAAAAGACAACATTTTTAAACATTCGTAAATATTTTGTAAATAATCGAAAAAAAAATATAATCTTAGAACTTATTTTTCAGAAACTTTTGCACCTATTAAGTGTAAGACGCTACAAAAGTTATTGGAACGAGGCAAATGGGAAATGTTCGTAATTTTTCATCGACCGTCCACTGCTGTTATTGATATTTGCTTTTTGGCATTCATCATCGTAAACGAAGGCTTTAGTTTCCATTTTTCGACCTTGATTTTCGATCAATTTTTCTCCCACTCACCCATTACTTTCAGTTTCACTTCTACGTGTCTTCCAACCGGTACGATTTCCATATAATCCTCCGCTCGAACAACCAGTAGACGGACCCCTTCGCAAAGCTCCGTATTGCTTATTACTTTGTACTCTTTGTATACCCGTTCGATGCTCTTCGTTTCTCTTACGACGGAACGACTTCCGAAAGAATTCCACAATTTTCCCGTACACTTAGTAAACGAGAATTCAATCTGCAACGCGAAAATTAAACTTGACACTATAAATTGCTAAATTACAATTATTTCATTTCATTTTCATTTTCGTCAAAAATACGAAATTTGATTTTTACAGGCTTTCTTCAATATCTATTAATAATTCATAAAATTTATATTTGAGTAGAGAAAGATTTAGCTGCATTTGAACGGTGCAATTTTTCATAAGAAATGGAAGATACAAAAAAATGTGTTTCATACTTTTCGGATAAATATTTACCTCCGAATTTTCAAAGTTTTTTACCGCCATCGGTGGCCAATTGACGCTTTCACTCAAATCATATTCGTGTCTGATTACAGTGTTATCATGATGTATCTTGATAACAAACTCGGAGCCATTTAATCTCGTCAATCGATAAGCGACCGCGATTTTACGGGACGCCGGTTTGTAGCTGAAGGATATTGAGTTTGTCGTCTGCTTCCAATCTATTTGTACGTTGAGTGCAGGGGATCCGGACTTGTTGATCTCTTCACCGTTCAGATTTTCATCTGCGTCAAATTATTCGATGAGCAAATTTCATTTTATTCTTTTCCTCGTATCAGCTATCAAGCATTTCAAGTCGACACTTTTATTGCGAGTAAAAAATCCCCGTTGTAAACACGAGCCCGTAGAAACAAATATTTTATTATTTTTTCATTTATTTTTAGATCGAAATACGAAATGGGAAAGTTAAGGAATCCCCGACTCTAAAGTCTTTAGATATTTTTTACGTTTTTCCACAAATTTTGACAATAAGCAGTCGTCGAACGTGCTCGTTGAACCCCACATTCGAGTGAACCTTTTCAGACGAATGCTTCAATTATGCTTTGGACATTAATAATAAACAGAATTGAAATCCCGTTTCATCATCGTCTTTTGCCCGTATTAAAACAAAACATCGCGAAGACATAAGCATTCTCACTCTTCGTATCAAACTCCAATATCGCAGGACCACTCGACGGAAGATTTGCACGAGGGGAATTGGTTGTATCCGTCAAATCGAAAGATCCTGGCGGCCCCCCTCTTGTCAACCGTCCAACGACACATTTCTGAAGAATGCTCTGATAGTTGACCCACGCATGGACCTGGAATTAAGTTATCTGTGGATACACACAGAGAGCAACGGAATTACGATCGACCCGCGATTATTATCGTTCAAGGCGATGAAATTTCTTCCGTTTGAACTTACGTCGTCGAACAACTTCGTCGCGTCTTTGCCCACTCCTTTCATCAACTCGTCCACACCACCGGGATGAAAGTCCATGTATTTAGTTACGTTGAACACGATCCCTGATAAAAATAAATTTGTGTCAAAAATCAGAATATTCACGATCAACTTTGATTTTCGAGCCTTCGTTCATTTTTTTATTAATTCATGATTTCTCATGAATTACGAAAAAGATTTGGAAAATATTTATTCATTCGTCTCGAAAATAACAAATATTTTCAAACCTCAAACCACCTTAATATTCGTCTCGAGAGTTTAAAAAAATATTACAAAGCACGCTATTTTTTGAATTTTATTATTCAAGTACTCGTCGATCGATCGAACCCCACGAAATCACGATTTTCCGCATAAAAATTTGTATTTCCAACCAATTACTGCGTCGTCGAACAAACCTCGTATGGCTATCCACGCATCCGTCTTTTTGTTGTGTTTCGCAAGTTCCTTAAGCGTTACGTTACGCGGCACACCGCCGACCCCGGTAAGATCGATTCCCGATGAGCCTAGACGGATCCAATCCATCAAACTGTGCCCCGGTGCTAAGGCTGTTTTGTTCCTGGGATTCCCTGCATTCACAAACAAATAATTAAGACGATATTTCTCGATTTCAAAGGTATCTCTCGCTGGAAGGCATCACCCTTCCAGCGAGAGGCATGTCACAATTACTGCATGCTTGTTTTTATCTCTGTGCTTTGAGGTGAAAACAAAAGATGCAGAAAATTTCGTAATCATGGACAAAGCCAGAAGGAATGTTAAGCAATTTACATTTTTCGATTTTTCATTGCTCAACTACCTTTTTGAAGTAACAAAAAAAAACTGATTGGAAAATCATAATTTTTACCGTCCCCAAGAGGACCCGAGTGCTTTTTCTAATCCTGTTTTACGTTTGATTTCATCGTGGTAACAAGTTTTGGTAAATTCATAAAACTAGTTAGTCAAAACCCGTAATTTATGCCGTTTATGCGAGAAATTAATTGTTTTCGTTAGCCCGTTCCGAGGAGTGAGCTCTTTCGTATTTTTATTCTTGTTGACGACCGGAGGATTAAATGTAGTACTGGGAAAATAAAAATTTGCCATTTTTTGAGAAATTTTACTTGAACGATAATTTTCAAGGGTATCGACGAAAACACTGATGTTTATAAATCGACGGGACAATTGGACGATACTGTCTCGGGCTCAAAGGCGCGTTATCGTGAAAAAGACACTCCCGTCACTCGACGAGCCGATCAGAAATCCGATGCTTTCCTGCGACACCACGTGCGTAAGTGCCCCTCTGTCAAACCTTCGCCATCGCCCTGTCCAAGCTTCGAATATCCTCGTGGACGCAACATTCAATCTTATTGACACTTTATGTTTCTCAATTACTAACCGTCCTGGATGTGCAAACCGAGGCTCTGAGGCGAAGGAGAGGCTTCCCCGTCCATTACGGATATCGAAGTTGCACCGCAACATCGAGGCATATTTTATAACTTTTACGTATTATTTCTTAATATCACAACCACGGACCAAGGTTCGTCATAATTCTATTTATCAAAAAACATAACGACACTTTTCAATATTTTCTCCAATTCAATGGTTGACGAGTACAATTTTTCACAGTTTATACCCCCGAAACAAGAAGATATATTTCGTAATTCGCTGAACGACGAGGAGGATGGACGTGTCGAAATCACAATTTTTCGGGCTCCTTCACAACATAAATTCTCGAAGTCTTGCAACGATTCGTTTCATATTAAAAAATTGACGTTTGTACAAGAAAAAAAAGAGTTTGGATTTGCAGTTGTTGCGTAACGTATTTCCCGAAAACGGGGGTCACTCTTTCCGGATGAAAATATGAAGAGAAAATTTCGCTAATGCGAATTGAGCCGGAGAAATAATCGAAACACTCCCGTTCGGCAGAAACGAAGTATGAAAAATTCAAAATAAAACGTTGGAAGCTTCGATGAGCGACGTATCGGTCCATGTGGCAGAGGTCCGATAAACCGAAACTCTTCGGTTCACCGATAGACAGTCTATTCGCGTCTCCCGCCTCGCGTTCGTACATTTTGTTGGTGTATTCCGCATGACGTCACAATTTCGAAGCACAGTTATGCACACGAGCACGGACGAGTGAGCGACGCGCACGCGGCGTTTCTCCTTCCCCCCTCTTCAGTGAGAGCGAGTCCTTTGTCTCGACGTTGCTCGTGGCGATAATCACTCGCGTTTGTGTCGGACCAGTGTAATCTGCTCTCTGCTTGTGGTGGCAAGTTTCTCGTAGAGTATAACGGATCGGTGAGGGTTGAACGAGGGGGACGTGAAAAGAGGAGGACAACAATGGTCGCGGATTTTGAAGGAGAAGAGCGGATCGGAAGACGCAGCGACGAAACGGCGGGACGAAAACGTGAAGCACTTCTGGCCCTGACCTTGAATATTTATCGGGCAAGTCGATATTTGAGAGACTTATAAACTGACGGTATTAAGGACGAAAGAAAGTCAAAGGAAAATTCAGTCCGTTGCTTCTCAGAGCTCAAAATCATTGGATCCTTGTTTTGTTCCCCGTGATTTTATCGGGTAAAAAACATGTCGCTTCGACTGGAAAGAAAAGTGTGCGAATACAGGATGGAAAAGAGAAAGAGAATGATCATGACACGACGAGGGATCGCAAGTAACTGAGCTTAAACAACCCGGGACCCGCGGTAGGTTGCCTCCAGTGCACGCGACCGAGAGGAGAGAGCTTGCGACAGATAGATCAATATAGGATGGTGCCGAGTGCTGCGTGTGTATGGAAGCGAGCTTTTCGCTAACGGTGAGTCCGCCCCTCGCGCCCTTTCACTTCCCGACCATTTTCCGACGCGTACGGCTGCGTTTTTATCTTCATTCTGGCCCTCTCCTCGACCCGAGTTTTCTCCCAAATCGCATTTTCGTTGGGGCAAATATCGCTTCGATTAAGAAAACACGAGGATCAGCTCGGACCCTTAGGCCAAGACAAATTGTTGCTGACGCAACTTTTTTCACGGGAGAGAAGATTCGGGGAGGGGAAGCTCTTATATTCGTGTGGCTGACAGCAATTTTCTCTTTATCATCAATCTTATCCTGCAAGGAGATTTCACAATTCAAATGGAAATCATGTTTTTTCTCATTTTCTCAGTCTTCAGTTTCTCCTGGTTTCCAATCATACGTTTTCCAGATTCGCAATCTCGCGAAATATTTGGAAAAAAAATATTTTTAAATCTCAGTTATGAACGAACCGTTCGATATTTTGAAAAACGAACTCAAAAAGCCAAGCGAGTTTTCACCATTCCCTTTTATTCGCTCAAAATTATCCGAAACACAAACAAATGTACACAAGCACAAAGAACGTTGAAAATATTCGGAAGATTTTTTAAAATATTTATACAACATTTTTGTTTACTTCCAAAAAATGTTTGTGCCCGCGTCGTAGCCAAATGCACAAGTTGACGGTTGCTACAAGTTTGGCGAGCACCTCGAGCGAGCTATCTTTGCCAGTTCGTCCTTGCGCTAAATCATCTCAAACTTTGACAATATTGAAAGCAAATTATTAAAGGGTGACTTGCCAAGACGGCTGGAATTTCAACATTGGCATACTCCTGTCTACAGCTCTATTGTGTTTTGCTCAGCTCGAGCTTCGAACCCCAGAACTATTTCCTGTCGAAATACCGTCCTGCCAGTACTCAATTATCGAGCTTCCTATACCGGGCGGTATCAGACCTTCCGTTCCTCGAAAACCAATAGATTCAATCAACATTTACGGTCGAGCAAAACCGCCCGAAGCAACTCTAAGTAAACTGGCTAAAGACTACGTTTTATAACAATTTGATACAGTCTTTTAGAACACACATTTTGTGGCTGCGTTTTCGTCGTAAAATAGATCGAAAGGGCGCTGCTCACTTTAACGAAACTAATTTACCTCAAGTGCTTTAAGGAGTTTCGGTACAGCCGATCAATGTTGCCATGCTAAACCATGCTAAAAGCATAAAAAATTTCAAAAAGTTCAGAATTTTATAAAATTTGGTGAACATATTCTTTAGTGCCAAATTTGACAATACAAATTTTTTAAGATTTTTCTTCTACACAGTTATCGAGTAATTGATCACTAAAGTTCACGTGTATAAGCATAGCGTTTCCATATATATAGGTATACATTCCGGGCATAAGAAATCTGCTTTAATGCGTAATTACTCGATAACTAAGTAGAAGAAAATTTTGAAAAAATTTGTGTTTTCGCACTTGATGTTGAAGAACGTTATCACCGAATTTGATCAATTTCTTAATATTTAGACTTTTGTACCGAAACTCCTTAAGCTATTCCTTTCACGAGCCCGAATATTTAACAACTGATTTTAAATGACAGTCGAATAAATGTGCATGCGAATTAATCGGCGAAATTTTAGGTCAGATTATCGAACATTTGATGAAGAATTAAAACTTGAAAAATGGTAAAATTTGTGCGAGAGATTGTGGAGATTCCATCATCGACACATTTCTATTCGATAATTCGTGTGCTAAATAATTCTAAATTCCTGATACAAATTGTCTCACTGATGGAAGAAAATCTAAGGAATCCATAGCGACGATAAAAATAAAGGGTTACCGAATGTTCCAAAGAGATATCAACGATAGAAGTTGGAAAAATGGGAGAAGAAGCTTTTCCTATATAACGGCGACTTTCTCAGGCGTTAGGAATCAGTCCAAATTTCGAGTGGCCCATTTGCGCCGCCAAAAAATACGGTCATGCGAAAGGAATACTTTAATAATAGCTAAATTTCGATTTTTTTATGTGAACAAACAGATGACAAAAAAGAAAATTTCTCTAGCTCGAAGGCCACGTGTTAAGGGTTTTGGAAAGAAAACCAACGAAAGTAGAGTTTTTATCAAAATTACGGTGAAGTTTGCAACGTTCGTGTCCAACGAAATGATCTGAAAAAATTGTCGAATAATTCCAGTAAATCTCCAATTTTGTTCCCTGGGGAATTTGCAATTCGTAGTTTTTCAACCTACACCAATGATTCGTGAAATAAAAAATTGGTGAATCACAAATATTTTTTTCGCTCATTTCGTTGGGCTCCAACGTTACAAACTTTAGAGTCGTTTTCTCAAAACGATGTTTTCTCAGTCGCCAGACATGATTTTTCATAAATCGCTCTATACTTCATAGAATTCATGAAAGATACGATAAAAAATATTTAAGGGTTGCTAACAATCTGAACTTTTCAATTTGAAATGAAATGAAATCAAATTGATTTTCATATTGTCACAGTTACACAAAAGTAATGGCTTTGTTTATGGATTTTGTGTTCTCGTGGTCGAATTCGTCGCGAGTTCGTTAAAAACAAAGGCTCTCGACACATGAACCTTTGATTTGAAGAAAATGTGTTTTTCTTCGCAGACTTTTTCCTCGAATAAGAAATTGAGAATAAAAAATGTTTGTCTACATGGATTTAGACGAGGGGCTATTCACTGTTCAGCGAGGTGCGCAAGAGATTTCCGTGCGAAGTCGATTTCATATGATTTTTGTGATTTCATAAATGATTTAAGCAGTCCTGAAAAATATGCGATTTCACGTATCTTTCACCTGATTTCAGATGATTTCATTTGAATTCATTAAAGCAATTTCAAATGATTGCTCAAATCACTGGAATGAGGAGAAAACTCTAAAATGATCATTTTCGATGAGTAACTTTAAATTGAAGAAAATAGGCAACGGGAAATAGGAACGAAAAATGAAAAATACACATATTGATGCTAAAAAAAATGTTTAATTTTTTTATATAAAGCCATGTCAATATGGAGCCCTCTTTCGGACATACTAGGCGATGAAATTGTTGAACAGTATTGCTTAATACTAATGAATCCGTGTACATCCATTGGTACCGGTACTAAATCGGGTGACTTTGGTACGATCTCGTACCAATTGCACAAGACACCAATTTCTTTGGTATTTTCTTTCACGCGCGCGTAATGACTCGAATACTCTTGACTTTTTTTCGTTGTACCGTCAGTATACGCGAAATTAAGAACTAAACCCATGAAACATTTTGGTGAACCTTTTCCAACCTTTTTTTTTTTAAATAAGCACCAGTCACCGATATGAATTTCGTCATTTTTTTTTATAAAACATTTGTCGTCACGTTTATACTGACCTCTTTTTACAAATGTATTTAATTCAGACTCTCTTACGCGCTGCAATCGATCACTGCTTAAATTCGATGAATTTTTTTGAAGAAGCCAGCATATCGACGATTTCCTTACAACTAACTCTTTATTGTGATTATCTTTCACAACGACGAAAGGACTGTCAGGCTGGAGTTTTATTTCGTATTGCTCGTAATTTTTTAACAGTAAACTGCCTTGAGCATTGGAAAGGATGGACAAATCTTGCAATAATTCAAGCTGAGGTTCTCGATCACCGTTGACATCGTTTTCTACCGATGGAACCTCAATATTCGACTCCTCAATATATTCAATTTCCTCTTCACTGTCTTTTTTTTCATAGCCTGTTTCGTTACATCGCATAGAGACCGTGTCGCATTCTAGTGTGCCCATGTTTATCCCTAACGATTGAACTTTTGTCAGAGCGTCTTTTTTGGCCTGTTCGATAATTTCAAAAATATCGTTTACTTCTGGAAGTGAGGACTGCTCTAGTGTTGATCGACCTGTTACTTTTGCACGTGGATAATTGAATTGAGCGCTTTCATCATGCAAATTTCCTGACGCAATATCGTCTTGAAGCTGAATTTTTTTAACTCTATAAATGGTCTCTAGAAGTGTACTATTTACTATTGTTGAGTAGGTTGTGCTCATGGATCTTAGGAGACGAAAAAAACTCTCGCATGGTTGGCTACTGAATTGCCATGGCAAAAACATTTCTGAAGGGGTTTGTGGTGATGAAGTGATTTTTTTCAATTTCATAATAGAATTGACCAAGCCATGGGCATTCATTTCCATGCACAAGTACGTATTAAGCGATAGGAAATTATCGGAAACTGAATACTGTGGTACAGTATTCAACCATGCTCTCCACATTCGGAGTACAAAAATCGAGAACCAGCAATTATATACACGGTCTAGGGGTTTCATATCCTTTTTAAGGAAAGCACTCATAAAAAGATGCATTATTTGTAAATAAACCGTCGTCGCTTCACTTCCGGGAACATTGTGTTTTAAAAGATCAATAATTTTAGGGTCACTTATTTTTTCGACCGAGGCATAATTCATTTTATCTTTTGGCGATAAATCCTTTTGATTTAAGCAGTGTTTGTCTTTTGATACCGTGTCCATGAGAATTTTGAGGTGGCTTGCTGTAATAATAAAATTCCCCATGGGAAGAATAATTGATGGCTTTAAGAGCCGGGTTCGCAGTTTTGCACCAATATGTATTGTGTCTTGAATGAAAATTACTTCTGGTTCGCAACTCGCATGGAAGTACGGAAACCGCATTGAAAAACTTCCAGTGTCAACGGTCGAATTCGTACCCAGCTGAGATTGAACACGCATTGCTTTCAATAAGCGTGGATCTCCATCAGAAGAAATTCCGAAAACAGTTATTCCTTCTTTTTTCAAGCATGAAATAATATATTTCCACCGGTTCAAAACGTCAGTCGCGTAAAATTTATTATCGGTACCGAATATGGACAAGCAAAATGATGGAGCATTTTCAATCAGAGGCTGAGCAATTATCACATACGCTAAACTAGCAATAGTGCCCTTTTCAAAATTTTCGACAATTTTAGAAGCTGACGTAGCCGGGTATGTACCACACACGGGCATTCCTTTTTGGTTCAACGGTAATACAAAACCAACTAGTTGGTTCGAACGAGTATCGTACTGTATTCGACCGGTGATTCGTGTTGCATCTTCACTCACCCATACAATGAGAGGTAAATTTCGTCCGACTAGAAATTCTTTCAATTCTTTGGCCCGACATACACCTTCCTTAATATCACAGCCAGAGTTACCAATTACACGACTTATTGTACTTAAGGAAGGAATTGGCAAATTCGCATATAAAGTTTCATACAGCATTCTTCCACCTATTGTAAAGAGGTACGTACTAAACAGTTTAAAAGCCTCGTTATATCTATTCCCTACTTTTTTTGCCTCACTGCATTTGTTATTTGCTCTACGGAACAAACTTAATAAAAAGTTCGATTGTGACGAGCTTGAATCTGCGGCACACTGAGTTATTTTTAAATTTACTGTACTCACAGATTTATGTTCCATAAAAGTTCTCAGCGTATTTCTTACTTGCTCATTTTCTCGAACAAGTCTTCGTAATTTATCTTCAATAGGGAAGAATGAAGTAATACGTAGTTGCTTTGGCCCAATAGACGCATACATTTTCTTCATTCGATGAAATATCCTGGTTTTCGAAGGATTCCGAGCGCTGTCCATTGAAGGAATCTTTTTATCGAGATTGTCCGTTCGGTGACAATCCCGATTTAATATTCCCCCACCTCCAACTCTCGTTCGAGTTCAGTTAAAGCAGCTGACGTCGAAGGCGAAGCAGGGAATTCAGAAAGCCCGGCCTCAAAAATTGTTGCATTACGGTGACGCTGATCGATATACTCTGGAAATTTATAATAATGTTTAATAATTTGTTTACAAATGGAAATTCTTAAAATACCGTATTAAAAAAAGCAAAAAGTATAACTAACCTTCCATTTCCGTCGTTTCATCAGACGGTGACAATTCTGAAATTTCATCGTTAGAGTTTACCCCCGAATCGATTTCAGTTCGTTGTATATTGAGTTCAATAGGTTCAATACGAGGTTCAATATCTAGGCGATTCGACGAATTATTTTCTGGAACTGTTTCAACGATCTCCTTGTTAAACTCGGTCGTTTGTGAATCAATTTTTCCCTTGGTTTTTGACGTTTTCGCTGAAGGTTGAAGAGCCTGAAGTATGGACATAGATTTTCGTTTCTGAGCCGTTTTTGCAGTATCGAGACTGTGAGTGTGTAGATGTCGTCTGTAGTTTGATACGACCCATCTTGCTTTGATGTCTCCTGAATGACCGCACTTCGTTATTACCACAGAATTTGCACATATCACACATTTGATCTTGGCGGAGTACGTGTATGATTGTGGCAAATCTTCACCGTTGTATAATTCAACGACTGAAATAGTTATGTCAAGATTCTGTTCAGGAAATTTCATAGACATTGGATCGCTGTTTTCGTTTTTTACTGCGTTCTCGACGTTCTCTTTTCGAAGAAGCGATATTATTATTTTTGTCAATTTTTTTCGTTCTTCTTCAATATTTATGTCCGGTCTATGAGAGATTTTCAGTTGAGCAGAGTTTTTAAGTCCCCTCTCATCGCTTGTTACCCGATTCGATCGTATTCCTGGGTTTTTTTTTGTGTTCTGAGCAATAAGTTTCTCGGTGGCAGGTAGTTTCCAAAAGTCGGAAGTTTTGGATTTCACATAAATCACCAGCTCTTCAATTAAATGGCGGTCACCGATCATAAATTGAAACTTTTGCGGGTCTTTATGGAATCGACCATAAAATTGGTATAAATCGGTTTCAGGCTCCAAAAGATCCTTCATCGTGTGACGTGAGAATTCTTCTAATTCTTTGATTGTCTCCGGCGTTATGTGACGAAACGACAAAGGATTATCGAAATTGTTGAATTTTAAAATATTCTTTATGTATGCAGGTACGTTAACTCCTGATTCTTTCTCTAGTAAATCCCAGAAATGGCTTGACTCCTTTCCTTTCCCTTTTGCGACTTCATCCTCCATTTTTTATTTACGGTAAATAACTAAATAGTCGGGTGTATCAAGCAAAAAAGTTTTCCGTTAGTATATGTCGTATCTTTTGTTTTAATGTTATTGATTTTGTAATATGTATACTATAATTTAATAGCAATTTTCTATAATAAAAGTATTCAATTTTTTTCAAATCTCATTTTCTATTTACGTTGATTCGATTGATATTGAATAA
This sequence comes from Venturia canescens, assembly GCF_019457755.1. Classification (NCBI taxonomy): domain Eukaryota; kingdom Metazoa; phylum Arthropoda; class Insecta; order Hymenoptera; family Ichneumonidae; genus Venturia; species Venturia canescens. The sequence goes on from NC_057425.1 coordinate 10,889,028, forward strand.
TGAGAATAAATTATTTATTGATATCCGTAACACACAATTTCCAGTACGTACGCGACATTCAAAAATTGATGATATTTATGTTGTTAATGAGTTCCGTTTTCTCACTAGATGAGACGTCTTGCAATAATTGCCTCGAGTTAATTGTCGATATAATTGAATTTAAATTTGAAAAATTTGAACTACATCGTGAAAATCAGTCGAAAATTATACATACCTTTAACAAAAAATTTGAAGACAGGATTTCGAACAGTTTTAGGCACTATGAGTCACTAATTTATGCGGTGCACAAGTTGAAAAAGCTTATAAAAATATTCGAAAAATATTTCTTTTCCCGAGCAGTCACCTTTCTATGAGCCCTTCTGCATATACGTGCGTCAAGCCGCAGACTGACTGCTCGAGCGCACGAACTAAAAAGTAAACAAAGTGACAAAGGATCACAACAAAATTTCCTGGAAAATTTGATTGCTTCGAGCGCTCGTTCGAGCGAGTCGAGCGTACCATCATTTTTAGCGATTTCCTGAATCAAGTGATTTCACGCTGATTTCAGACGACTTCAGTGATTTTCAATTTGATTTCAGGTGATTTCAACCAAATCCACATAATACTGATTCAGTAAGATGCTTTGTGATTTCAGACGATTTTTTGCGATTTCGCAATCGATTTCGAACAGAAGTGCTCGAATGATTTCACTTGTGAATAGCCCCTCGGATTTAGAGCTTTGAAGCATTCCAAGGGCGAAAGGAAGGTCGAATTCGAGCTCTGAGTCATCCGAAATATTCGTACTCTGAAAAATTTGTTTTTTTTTTCAGCACTATTTTATTTGGAATGTTGAAAACTTCACTAAATTTCGAAGGCGAATAAAAACAATTCGGAATCGATTTGTCTGCAATTCGTGCCAATACGCTTTTATCTACTTTGGAAATGTAATATTACCTATACTCGTGCCAGGAATGATGAAAGTAAAATAAACACAGAATCGATTCTAAGCGAATGCGGAGGACGCAGATGCCGACAATTTCAGCTGCACCGGCTTCGAAGAGATAAACACTTTCTTCCAACGTTTGAAGTTTTAAAACTCCCAACAAATTAAAACTGGAACAAGTTACGTTTTCTTCTTTTTTCCAAGAACTTTATTAGATTCTAATAAAAACGTGATTCGGAACCGTAACATTTTGGGATTTTTTTTTTTTTTTTACTAACAACGAAAGTCACTATTTTGAACGTATGTTTCAGCCAGAATACCTGAAAACAAGTTCCAAATTAATATCAGAAACACGAGAATTTCAGCTTCACGTAGTTCGATAGCTAACTGCAGTATAAATTCTATGTGAACATTATTCGTTGTGAAATATGTCTCAAAAATCCTTCAAATTATCGTTCATTATTAGTAAAAAAATATATCCTTACGATATTTTACTAAAATTTCATAATTCCTCATGATTTTGGAATTTTTATATTTTTTCTTTTGCGTACGCCCCTGCTAGAATACATCTTCATGCCGTATGCACATATACGAGCATACAAATGAACGCTCAGAAGCGCGACAATCGTAACAACATTGTACACAAGCAGCTGTTTGAGACGAGCACAACGTCCTAAAATATAGTGATAATCATTGACCACTCAAATTCTTGAAATTTTCCCACTCAAATTCTCATACGATTTTTATTACAATCATTTTTTTCTCAAAAACTAGACAGTAGATCATGGTTTTTTTTTTTTTTTTTTTTTAATTTTTTCTTCAGAAGATACTCAACACTGTGGTTTTTTAAATCAAAAATCGTCAGAACCGTTCTCGAGTTATTTCAGTTCATATTTTTTGTTTGACGATTACCATTTGTTCAGATGGGGAAACCACAGAACTTCAACTTGCAATATCTGAAAAACTAAACGATAGAAGTACTTTTTTTTTAATCGATTCGCTAGATTTTTCTGCGCGACATGTTTTTTTTTTTTTTTTTTAATTTTCGTCAGAAATCGGGTTTTGGTATTGAACAACGTTCAGTGACCCACTCACGGAAATACTAACGCATATTCGAATTTTAAGCAAATTTCTCGTAGTTTTTGAATTTTCATAAAATTTTCTTTCCCCCCATTTATCGATGCTCCGAGCACCTCAGCTGCGACCACTCGAACTATAAAAATCGATTGACAAATTGGAATTACAGAGTTTCCGAGTCATCGTAGCGGTTCTGAAAGAAATGGCATTTTCCTCTCGACTGAAATTTTCCGTTATCGCGGCATCGGAGAATACATTGTAGATTTTTCTACTCGCAAACGAGTTTTTCGCGAGGAATTATATCGAGAGAGTCGATCGCATTCGACTGGCAGCAGATCGTACAAAAACAACGAAGAGGGCTATCGATTGAGAAAGCTGAAAGATAAAAAATAAACGAAAAGCGTTTGAAGTACGCTTGCGCTTTATGGGCGCAGAGAGACGACGGCGGAGACTGTTTTCATCGATGCGGACACGACAGCACATTAGACGCCTCGAGCAGAGTGGTCGTTACCCAAGCGAAGTGACCTTTCCGACCATTCGAAAAGCGACGTTTCTATATCGACTCGGAAAGTCCGCACGTATGTGATGTTTCCTGTAGCAGAAACATCCCGAGGCCCATCAGTTTAACGACGAGATAGGAAGAGTCCGTTTTTTTAAGGACGGATGTGAAAAAAACGTACGAAATGAGGAAAGGGAAAAAAGAAATTTTACAACGTAAACACAAACACGTGGCTCTGCACTTGTTGCCTAAAAAAACGGTCAAACGATTCAACAGGTTCGTCGACTCGCTGACACTCTCAGTCTCTTTCTCCCGTGGATTTGGCATCCACAAAGAGATTTTTTAATCTCAATTTTTCAGCTCCTTCGTTTCAACTTTTTTCCCCATTATGCCCGCGTGTGTATTCTGTCTTCGTACTAACAAAAATGGAGACACATTTTTAGTTCGTTTGACTGCGCGAGACGGACAATGAGAACAAAAGAAAAACACACAATGCGAAACATCTGAAAGGTCTCAATTATGACAATCGCTTTTTTCAACGCGCTTAAGACGATACAACGCAGCGGCAATGCTGGCACGAAGACTGCGAAAAAAAACAATGGAGAGGCCATTGGAAATTTCACTGAAGATCCCCGAAAAATGTCAAAGCAGAACTGGTTTTTTTCACTCCTTTTTAAGGTAGATGGGTGAACATTCGCTATCCAAGATCACGCGATATTTTTTGTAGGCAAATACTGGATGGATTTGCAAAATTTGGAAGCCAGTTGCCACATAGTTTAGCAGCAAATCAATTATGGAAAAAGTTATTGAATTTTTCATCAGTTATATCCAAGATTTCGGAAGAAAAAATCGATCCTTGTATTTTGTGGATATTCAAGAATACACACGTGTTTTAGTTTTTTAACGTTAGCGTCGAAAATTGACTGAAATATTAAAAACAGCTTAAATACCTTAACGGTACTTAATAGAACACCTTAACGCGATCTATCACTGCGCGAGTGCGAGAGAAATGGCTGCAAAATGGTTGCACGGTTCACTCGGAGGTGCTTGATTTTTTTGAGAAAAATCAAAGTTACACTTGTTCTCTGATAAAACGAGAATAGCGCGTAACTCGTATTTTCTTTAAAATATCAAGCTACTCGGAATAAACCGTGCAGCAGGATTTTTGTTGACTGAGCGAGTGACAGATCGCTTTAAGATGATGGATCAGTCGGTAATCACACCTCGAATTTTTGAAATTGAAACTCTTTGACATCGTTCGTCCGATTAAAATAATAAAAATGTCATCGTACGCAGCACGATCGCAAAAATCCGATGACATTTTTATTTTTTCGATCAGACGAACGATGTGGAAAAATTTCCTTTTCAAAATTTGCAGCTATCTCTCTCGCACTCACGGTTGTGATTACCGACTGATCCATCATCTTAAGAAAGAGAATTTTTCACTGGGAATGCACTGAAAACCGATGTGCGACTGTTTTGTATTTTTTTTTGTTATTTCGATGTAATAGAAAGTTCGTGGATATCGAAAAATTCATGTGAAAGTATTTTATCTAGAAATACGTATTCACTTTTGAAACACGGCGGTTGAAAAAAAACAGTAAAAACCTTTTGTTCTGGGCGCGATTCTCTAAGGACGTTTTAAGGAGCAAATTCTTTTGTAAAAGTACTTGCCTGTTGCTGAACCGCTGGAAGTTGCCGGTGCGCCAGACACACTCATTTCAAGGCCGGCTCGTACGGGGCTGATTTGTTTGAGACGAGCCACTTGGGATGGCACGAGAGCGGCGTTCCTCGCTAAAAAACTCGTTGGCGATGGTGGTGGTTTGACTTCGATTTTTTTCAACTTTTCTGGCAATTTCTTAAGTTCGTTATCACTCATCGAATTGTCGCTGGATTTCAGACGCGACAACCGACTTGCGTCCGATTTGTCCGTCGGTTCCATCTTCTAAACGGTTCTATTGTTTCTCATTCATTTCCGGCTTCGATGGACGACTGGAATCAGACAGGGCACTTGAAAATTTACCTCGCTCATGCTTGTCATTATTTATGAGTCTTTTGCCATTTTTTATTCGTTTATTCATTTTGTTAAATCTTCGCAATTGCTCTTTCACAGAAGCGATTTTGTATATCGAAAATAATCATTTGAAAGTGCCGTCATTTTTTTGTCTCCCCTGGAGCGGCTCGAGAAATATTTTGCCTCGATGAAAAGTGTTCAAGCTCCATTTAGGAGGGATCGTGGGACACCAACTTATAAAGCGTCAAATTAAACGTAAGAACGATGTGAATTTTGTAGAAAAAAAAAGCAAATTTAGCAAATTCAGATTCACTCAGTGAAAAGCCGATTGGAAGTTAGTTCTATTGGTCACACTCTGTTGAAACTCGTGAGAGTGAATTCGATTCGGAAGGTAAGAAAAATTTCTAGTTTGCCATCGACCGAGTTGCGCCGTCGGTCACACGAATCAGCTGATCTCGGCTGGTAAAATCGTACGAAGAATTTTTCCAGATATAATTGATAAAATTTCGACATAAATTTTCTATTTTCATCAAATTCGTACTTATTTGTACTATTGCATCTATTTGGAAGTGCGAGTGAATAAAAAGTGATGGGAATGTCAAAATATTTTCAGAACTCTGGACGATCACAGCGCCATGAAAATGGAAGATGAGTGGAGTAGTCGATGGATTTACGAACACACTCGCATATTTTCCCGCGTCACAGTGATAACCAATTCAATATCAATAATCAAAAATAACACTTATTTCCGAAGTTACACTTTTATATCAAGTATAACAATAAAATACCATGCCCGGTCGAAGGGACTGTACACTCCGTCAACTCCGTGTATTTGGAGACAAAACATAACCTCATTTTATCACAATTGGATACGTAAATAATAATTCACAGAAATTGTGTAATGTATTCTAAGCATTTCGCAAATGTAACGAATTGTAAAAAAAAATATCAAACTCCGGACTGCGGTTTCGATAGATGCTGATATGGTTATAATTATCATTGGTTCGTCGAGGTTATCATCACGCAATAATATAATTGTTGAACATCAATTTTGTAATATTTTTTAAATAAACGATGCCACATGTCTCCATTCCACTTTCGACCGTTCTTCCTTAAAGGCAATAAGAAACTACAGGAAATCCGGCAATAATATTCGAAGAATTGTCCTCGTAGCGCAACATAACCTCAAAAATTGAGTGACTCAAAGGCAACAAAGTGACAAAAGATTGAATTTAGTGTCAAAGATCTCACCATTCGATCTGTCACGACCCGGAGACTATCCACACATGAATGCACACACTTTTACTTTGATACACATATGTACAGATGTATATATCGTTAACAAGATGAACAGCAATAGACCAAATAATAACCGCAATTGCTCGCAATTTGCGGTATAATCAAAAGCCCAAGTGGCCGGAAAGTGGACACTCTCTTTCTCATACACACTCTTTCGGCAAGCTGCTCTCGCTGTACTTGGACAAACTCTTTACTGCTCTCCAACGTCCCAGACTAAACGCGACACTGACGCGTGGTTCTTCCACTGCAAACATCAGAAATGATGCAGTGGCTTGTCGAACGAAACCGCAATCTTGCACACGCGCGATACACGTTTCACGAGCACTCCTGACCCTTCTGACATTTTATCCGTGAAAACTCCATGCAAGTCGCCCATCAAAAGTTTATATACCGTATTACACTCGGGTATATATTTTTTGGAATCCCACTCTCACGAACACAGCCGTAAATTGAGCGGGTCACAGCAATCAGCTGATTTCGAGCCCACGGATTCTTCGCCAAATAGAACAATTTTCCTCAGCGACGTTGCTTGACGCTTGGCAAATAAACTTTCGATGTTTTTTGTTCCACAGAAATGAACCTCTGAAATTACTTTTTTCCTTCACTTTTCATTTATGCAATTACGTAACCCATAAACTGTTAAAGTTCGAAGAATTCCGATCATTCCACAGAAACACAATGGCGTAAAACACTATTTTATTTTCGAGCGTTACACCTTTTCGATTCGCAGCTCGCGTGACCGAAGAATATTTATTCATTACGTACTTGCGTTCGGTGCTTTCTCAATCTGTTTATTTGTAAATATCGACTGTTACTCGTGTACAGAGGGTAGCATATATAACTATATTCCGAGAAAATCGACCGTGTGGCGAATGGGAGGCGAGTAGAGATAGAGACGCGGTCTGAAAGCTTGGAGAGCGAGCCGTCAATCGAGAGGCCGAGTCAGTAGTCCATCTCCGTGCGGTCGCATAGGTGTGTCTCCGGCATTGCCAGTTTTTCTATTGTTTTCTTTTTTTCATCCTCTGACCGCTCTGGCCCATTTTGCCTGAGTGTTGGAGCAGACAGCACGCGGCTTTTGTCACTAATCTATATTATTCTGTTGCTATTGATTTTTTGTTCTTATCTAATTTTTTCATCGTATCAATTGTGAAGAGAAAACGTGCCGAGTGTACCGCGACGCCGGTGACATTGTGTGTTCTCGCGCGTGATAAGGAGCAAGTCGCTGCGCGTCAACGCAGACGGGCTTCACTTTGGGTAATTTCTCATAAATGTTTCTTTCTCTAAATTAAATTCCGTGTTTTTTCCCCTAAAATTCGAAATTCCTGTCGTTTTTCTACGCCCATAAAACTCTGATTTTTGCTTCGTGTGTGTGTCAAACGAGATACAGAATAAACGACGCTTGTGTTATACGCAAATGCACACGAAGCCCGGAGTTTATTTACAGTTTTATGCCCTAACCGTTCAAAGAACTCGTAATTATTCGAATATAAAACTGTAAATCGTTTCGGAACTAAAACCAAATCGACACTTATTTTAACAAGTTTCAATTCCACCCAGAGTTTAGAATCCCGTTAGACTTGGCGAATTCGTCTTTTTTTCGCTATAGTTCTGTGGAATAAAATTTTGTGCACAGATGACTGATGTCTGTATGCGTTACATAAAAGTTAGATTACGTGCGGTAATAGGCGTTTTCGCAAGTGCCATTTTTTCAGGCTTAATCTCGGACTTTTGTTATCCGAATGTCGCGAAAATTTGCGACATTCATTTCGTTTATGACAACGTACACGGGGATTTCGAATTCGTGAGTATGCATCTGAAAGTCCGATCGGAAAAGTGAATGCCATCAATCGTATGAAAAAATCGTCTGAAGCCTTGAACCGTACTCCATCGTATTGCAGATTTCAAAGTGTAAAAAATCTGAATTCAAACATCGTATCGGAATCGGAATTATTGAGGTGAACCTTTCCTGTTACTTGGGATGCATTTAATCAGTAAAATTTGCATTTATCAACACGCAGTACGAGCATGCAATGAAATTATGTCAGAAATTAAAAATGAATATGCGAACAGACGCATTAATTTTTATGAACGTATTGTGTCGGTGATTAAACGCTACAAAACACATTTCTGGCCATAATTATAAACATGGATTGATAATAATAGTAAATTATAAACAAATCGAACATTTTTCTCAAAAACATTCAATCAGTATGTGCACCCTGTATCAGGAATATTGATAAAAGCGAATTCATTGTATTTTGATCGTCGGAGATATTTTTGTTTCGATTGACTCATCGGCCCAAAGTTCTCCGGTTATTTTTATTGAATTCACGGTCGAAATGGTTTTTTCATTGTGTACAGGGGAGGCCCAGAACTTACAAAATTCCGACAAATGCGAAATATACACGTGTCTCGAAATTTTATTGTAGATTTTTTTAAATATCAACTCCGGACCTGTGCTACGAAATAGGTATTCCACGTTTTTTTTCGTCGGTACTAGTGGACGAAAATGAGTCATTGGAAAGTAGCAGCTCCTAGGAAAACTCATAATGTGCAGAAAGAATTTATGGTGCTCTTTACCAATCTAAATGTGAGTGCGCATCGGTATCGAGTTCTTCTCTTTCCATTTTCGCACGTTCGTGCGGCTTCGTTTTGAGGAAAAAAATCATTGCTATCGTCACCGTGGAATGATGAAAGCAAAATTTCTCACAATATTTCATTTTTTCCCTTTATATCTCTTTCATATTTTGTGAATCTTTCCTGCTTTAACCGTGACCTTAGCTTTCCCAACTCAAGGTATCGCCGGTTGCTCCGCTGAGATCGTGATAAAATCGTAAACAAGCGGACTTCACGTCGTTAAAAATATGTTCGCGATAAATGGCAAACAAAGCGATTGTGATATCCGAGCAGCGGTGTGCCTGAAGAATTACCCCAGCTTATACAGTCAAAATAATGGTCAATTTTCAATTTTGCTTCCTCATAGAGGAAGCTATGTGATGATGAAAAATTTTTTTCCAGTTTTTCAATGTCAATGTCCACAAAATGTCCCAAAACATCGAAAAATCATATCTAGAAAAAATGTCCGGATGTGTGTGTGTGTGTATGTTATGGCACTGCAAAATTAAAACGCTTATAACTCGGAAACGGTTTGAGATACAGGACTACCGTTTTGCACAGATGTTAATCTATGCAAGCTCTTCGTTCTCTGATAATTTTGTCAGAATTTGTAAAAAATTACGAATCATACGACGTTTTGAAATTTTCATAAAAAGCGTGTCGACGCTCTAACTTTCGAAAATTTTAAGATTTATTGATAACTTTTTTTTTATAAATAGACTATCGTAATAGGAAGGTTGGTATTGAATTTGGGGAATATCGGTTGAGCGGTTTAAATTTTATGATTTTTTGAATTTTACGAAAATATGAGTTTTCCAAAAAATCGTCTAACCGCTTCAATTTTTGGAAATTTTTAAAGATATTGTGTATAAGTCTGTACTTCCTCTGTACTTTCCAGCAAAGTTGTCGGAATTATTTAATTTCAATGTAAATATAAAAACGATGAAAATTGAAAGTTGCAAACTGTTTTTTCTGATGGCTCGTCATTTAGTTTTTTTTTGTGAATTTAAACAAAGAGATAAATTAATGTTCGTAAAAGAAGGTAGAGAAAATACATTATTTCCTTGTATATACAGAAAAAAACGGTGCAAATTAAAATTTGTAAATTGCTTCCTCAAGCCAAAATGGAATGAAAAATATAGCACCTCATAGAGTAAGCTTTGAGCATCGTGCTTCTTGACCATCTTGAGGGAGCACTTTTCAAATTTTTTTCTTTTGTTGAACAAAAAACAATATACAAATATAAATAAAATAGAAATATCAAAAGAAAAAATGTAAGAAATACGTTTCGACACGAATAAAGTACTTTTATCCAGATTCTTCGAAACAATCGTGAACACTGGGCGTTCTCTGATACAGTTTCGCAGTAACGCCTTGAGCATGAATCATTTTTGCCATCCCCCTGCGTGGGCCGACAGAGCTTCTTTTTAAGGAGGGTGGCTACGTTCGTCAAATTGATAAGAAATTGATCAAATTTGGTGATAATGTTCTTCAACATCAAGTGCGAAGACACAATTTTTTTCAAAATTTTCTTCTGCTTAGTCATCGAGTAATTACGGATTAAAGCAGATTTCTTATGCCCGGAATGTATACCTATATATATGGAAACGCTATGCTTATACACTTGAACTTTAGTGATCAATTACTCGATAACTGTACAGAAGAAAAATCTTAAAAAATTTGTACTGTCAAATTTGGCCCTAAAGAATATGTTCACCAAATTTTATTAAATTCTTATCATTTTGAAATTTTTAATGTATTTAACATGGTTTAGCATGCTGGCAACATTGTATCGTCGGTAGCCACCCTCCTTAATCGGTCAAACTGTGTCGAAGAATTTCGATTTCGAAAATTCCAAGTGAGGTTAGCTGACTGATCCATACGCTCAACGAGCAGTCGGACGAGCATGGATAAAAGCAAACTCTCGGTCACTGCCAATGACTGCAGCCAAAGTTCCCGTGTATGAAGAAACGTACTGAAATTTGTGAAAAAAAATCAGTCCTTCGATTTTTCAGATTGACTCGCATATATCGAGCGCTCTGAACACTGTCCGCTTTTTGGCTATCTCGTGATTACCCAATCTCGTAAATGGCCAGGCTACTGGTACGGTTCGGCGACATTTCGATCCCGTAGCCTCGTGTCCGACCTGTGCGGCGGAGGGGCATTGGCGATATTCGGCGACGTTCGAAGCCTGACTCACGCTCTTGTTTTTCTTATTTTTTTTTTTTTTTTTCATTTTTTATGGTTACGGAAAGCCAAAATGCGAATTATTGATTGTATCGTTATCATTCATTTGATGAACGAAAGTTCGATTAATTCGAGTTAGTTGAGTTGTAAAAACAATTTAATTACAAAATCGTTCATAGAAACATATTTCTGTAATTCGATTTAGAAATTTCACTTTTGGATTAAAAAGGTACGCGTTTTCACTGCATAATACGGCGGCGGAGAGAAGGGAAAAGTCGCGCTAGAGTGTGCGGCGTCAAAAAGGAGAAGCAGAAGGAGAAAAAGGAATAGGGATGGAAAATGAAGGAATGAATCGCAGTGAAAGTGAGGTTAGCAACGGCGGAACGGCGAGGGCAAGAAAGAGGAGGAGGAACAAAGAGGGAAGTGGTGTGAGAGAGTCCCGAGAGTCGGTGCGAAAAGAGGCCGACGTCGAGGGAGCCAAATGCAGGAAAGCGAGGACGGACGATGCGCAGACTAGGTATAAAGGAGATGAGCAACAAGTGGGGTCGAGGGAAACGCGTGACTGTCGCGTACGAGCCGGCAAGTGACGAGTGCCGAAAAATGAAGAGGCTACAGGATGCAAAGAAATAAAGTGACGTCGGGGAAAAAGCGGTGGAAGCGTCGACACGAGACTTCGTAAAGGAAGCAAAAGGATAAAGGAGAATGGTGGGATGAAGGGAAGTGAAAGGCCGATTGATAAGGAGAATAAAGAACTGTGGAAATAGGAAGAGTGTAAAGTTCGATCGGTGGGGAAAAAGCGGCGGGAGGAAGCCTGAGAAACGAGGGAAATGGAGGAAAGAGAGAATGACTACGAAGTACGAGACGAGGAAGAATCGAGGGCAAGCAGAGGACGATGAGAAGGAGGGAAAAACGAGATGGGTAAAGATGATAGAAAAGAGGCAAGAAAGATGGACTACACGACGATGAAAGAGGGGAGTCAGCTGGCAGGGAAGGAGGAAAACACGACGAAGGGAGAGTCGAGAAGCAAGCAGAAGTATTCAACGACGCTGAAGTTTGCAACGTTGGAGTCCAACGAAATGAACGAAAAAAACGTTTGTAATTCACCAATTTTTTATTTCACGAATCGTTGGTGCAGCTTGAAAAACTACGAATCGCAAATTTGGTAGGGAACAAAATAGGAGAATTACTGGAATTATTGGAGAGTTTTTTTTCGATCATTTCGTTGGACTCCAACGTTGGAAACTTCAGCGTCATAGTATTCAGGAGAATAAGAGGATGGAAAATGGCGTCGATGTAGACGGCGAACAGCGGAAGGAAGGGAGGAGCTCGGACGGAAAACGGAGTTGGTAATAAAAAGGGAGAAAAGCAAAAGGAACGAGTCTGAAAGTGGATGGAAAGCGGAGAAAATCGCGTGGAAGAGGTTGAAGGAATCCGTGATAGGGAAATGGAGAGGAAAATGAAAGATCGAGCCGCTACCCCGTCTCTTGATAATAAGAAGGACGTGGGAGGGTCAGCAGAAGAAAGGAAGTCGGAGGAGAGGGGAGAGGGGAAACAGAAGAAAGACAGGAAAGGGGAAGCGCCTCTGCCTAAAACCGTTAGATAGAGGCGCCAGAGTACAAATAAACAACACGTGCGACTCAACGAAACAAGCCAAGCGAAGCCACGTCCAAGCAAGAATTCAAGAGACGTGTGCTGGAAAGATGCGAGGACACGAACTCGGAAAACAGAACTCATGGTTAATTCTGTTACTAGAAAAAAACCCTTTTAGCCGGCAACACCGTGTAAGCATTGAATTTTATGTACGCCGCTGCCCAAATTTTTAGCTCGTACGCATGCAGAACTACCTTAGGTCAAACAATAATAAATACAAAGCGCGTCGATGCGATTATTAGATTTTTTAACAGGGTGGTTACGAAACGTATCGTTTCGGGTAGCTATGAAAAAATGAACATCAATTTGAAGATCGCGAATAAAATCGCATGCCTTGCAAACTCGACCACGATCAATCGAGGGCTTCTCGAGACAAGTCCACCGACTTCGAAAACAATGTTTGGAAGCAAACGCAAAGTTTGACTCGTTTCTCTGTATTTTTTGGTATCAACAAGCATTTGCTATCGTATCAAAGCTCGTAAATTCGTCATTTTTCGTGGTTTTTGATGGCCGTAACCCTGAAAATGTATTTTGAAAAATGGAGAAAGAAAAAAACTGTGATGACGCATCGAGGACGTGACTCGAAGCTAAAAAGCTGAAAATATGTGTTTCTTCCGAGATTATTTCGGTTTTCAAACGTTGAGCATTACTTTTGCGACACCCGCTGGCCCGAATCGTAAACCTGGGAACGCGATCCTCGTCGCAGCCGTGGCGTCTTGACGATATCGTCATGCTTATGTTTTCCTATCTTTACGCTCGCGCTCTCCGCTCCACGAGTGGCTCGCTCGTACATTCCAACTGCAAAGATAAATATCTCGTTTTTCCCGTTTTTTATAATCGCCCAGCACAGATTGTGGTAATACATAAATATCGTTTACATTGGGATGGAAAGAGCGACGATATCGCACGTTTCTGCTATCATTTTAGCACCTTGCATACGTGCCAGCTAAACTTTCGCTTATCGCGCTTTGTAGGTTTATCCGAAACATCGATTACATGAATTTTCCAACGGAAATCTACTCGTCCAAGCGTGAGGGAGAACAAAAGAAAAGCGTCATTTTCACTGAAGCTTTGCCAATGAATTTTTTTTTACACTCCGAATTTCCTGTGGCTGTTTTCGACCGTAGTAAAGTGGCTCAAGAAATGTAATCTTATTGTGAGCTTTCAGTTATTCCGGTACTTCCATAAATTCAAATACGCCGAACTTCAGAAAAAAATCATCACTTGCGCAGCAGCACAAAATGGGGTATTACATACAGTTTTTTGAAAACTCTGAGATCGTAATAAACCAGTAGAATTTTCATTTTTATTTCATAAGACCGAAAAGGTTCCTTGAAAACTATTTATTATTATGACGCTGAAGTTTGCAACGTTGGAGTCCAACCAAATGGTGTAAAAAAATCCTCCAATAATTCCAGTAATTCTCCAATTTCGTTCCCTGTCGAATTCGCAATTCGTAGTTTTTCAATCCGCGTTGATGCTTTGTGCAATAAAAAATTGGTGATTTACAAATGTTTTTTTCTTTCATTTCGTTGCGGACTCCAACGTTGCAAACTTCAGCGTCGTTTATTATTTATGATTTCGAATTTTTTCGGGTGGAAAGTCTAGCCGCCGTGCTGTTTCGGCTTGGGACGTCACTCCGTTGGCAAACAATACGACTGCGAAAGACCAAGTGACAAGATTTGTGAAAATAATGAGTTGTAGCGTATATCATTGGTGTCTCGTGCCTGAATGCAATAATACAAGTGCAAAAACCCAACAAAAATTGTGGATTCATCGCCAGCATCGAAGTACTTATCATCGGTAGATTCGTACTTTCTGCTCTCGCAAAGCCCTTTTCCATCATGCGATTTTAATAGAATAAATGATATTAAAGTCCACAAACTTAATAATAAATTGTACAATTTCAAAATAACACAGAATACGCGATAAATATGTAGATTGTTTACCACCGGAGTGACGTCGCGTTGGAATCCGATATGGGGGAAGGCGTTCTAGAAATTTGAAAGACGGATGAAAAAGGACGATTATTAAAATTGAGTTATCGAATTGAAATTGCATTTTTATGAATAAACATGACGTTTCTCGTTTACCTTTTTACGAAATCTATCATGAAGATGCATTTTTATGTTTTTTTACATGACGTAAAATGCCCTATTGTACATACTCTAAGAGCCTCGCTATTTATTCGTAAATAAATAATGATTAAAAAAGCTCGCTGTAGCATCGATCGTCGACAATTAGCACGCACGACCTTCCCCCGCCCTGAATCGAGATGACCTCTCCGGCATTTATGTCAGCAATTGAAATATCGACTGGAACGTCTGACCACGAAATTGTAACTCGAAAAGCGGCCGACGGAACTACGGTCCTTGAATTGACATTTATTTCGTTAAAAAAAGAAATACATAAAAACACAGCCATCGGTTTCGAAGGCAGAATTATCCGTCGCCCGTGACGCTTCTCGCAACACCCCGTTTAGTCATAATACCGCATTCTTACGGGACTCGTTGTTCTTCGCAGGATTACGAAATCGAGATTGATAATGACGTGTTGAAAGATGAGAATTTTAACACTCAACAACGTTAGGGAAGTTGAGGCATTAGAATGAAAATGATGTCACCGCTTTTAAACCGATTGCATCTTATAAAGTGAAGTGTAAAAAAAATCAGTTAAATTTTCAGACAGTTTAGGAGCGTCGTTGCTGAGAAAAATCAATAACAATTTGGGCCAAATAACATGTAATCTTATGGAAGTCAAGACACATTCAGTGATATCTCCGTTAAAAATGATGCTAAAAATATGAAATTTTTTGGGCAACACGAGCAAGACTTGTCGAATAATGTCAATTTTTTTCAGATTTATTAGGAGATTTGCTGAGATTATATTAATAATAATCTGTTTTCCGTGCAGTTTTTTGAGGCTAGAATCGACACTGTTCGTGTTTTCAACTTTTCTTTAAAGTGTATGCAACATTGCCAAACTGTAAACTGGCCTAACTTTTGAAAGGTACAGGTCATCACTTTTGGGTAAAAAAAATGACTGTACAGCCTCAACTTCCTTAATAGAAGTATGTTCGGCACGCGCAACTCTGCCTATTAAAACGCTTTGCAAACGTGAAAAATATAAATTCAGACTGCAAGAAAACGCTTCGATGTTTTATGGAGATATAATAAGATTTTCTCATTTTTTCGAGTCAAAAGCTGTTCAATGTTACGTAGATTTGAATGACGATTTTTTCGCGTACAAAATTAAGGCCTTATGTACACTTGCAGCAGGCAAAAAACGTGATTTTCTTGATTTTTTTTTGCCAAGAAAATAAATTTTAATGAAAAACTGTGAATGACATTCGTTAGTAAAGAGGTTCGTGTACTTGTATAATTTTTTTCACCAAAAAATTTATCTAAATTGCGGAACTCCAGCTGTATTCCAGTAGCACCTTTTTTTGAGGATCAGTTGCAGTGGACGTGACAACTGAAAAACTGTTAATCCGATTCATCCCAAATTTATACCACTTGTGTATTATAATAATAGCTTGGGCCTGAACGAAGGATTTGTAAAAATGTTGATTTAAAAAAAAATGGCGACAGTTTTAACAAAAAAATCACTTTTCGAGGTGCTAAATTTTCGAGTTTTTGTTACGATTTTCTTTTCCAGCAAAATACGAAATCTTTCGTCCAGGCTCTAGCTGTTATTATAATGAATAAGTGGTATAAATTTGGTACGGATCTTTATGAAGTTTGGTGAGAATATTCTTCAGACATTGTACTTAATGAATATGTAATAAAAAAATTTTCGATTTTTCCGCCCATCACAAGTGTGGCGGCCTTAATATAAGGCCTTAAATCGTTCAATTTAACTGAGACGATTGCAATCCATTAGAAATATGTTGAACCATCATTTTTTCGTTCCCGTGAATGAGAGTTATCTCCACTGTGAAATTCAGCGAAAAATTTATTCCGCAGCTCTTTGCGTGTACGTAATAAAATCGATGCACTCAATATAGAGGCAAGCGAAGCTTTTTCATCGTTCTTGTCAACTTTGACACGGAAAAATTTGGGGATCGCATGGTTCGCGGGACTTTCATTGCCCTAGGCCTTAATCGTGTTTTCCGAAAACAGTTTTCCGATTTTGTTCCAACGGCTCGACGTACAAACGTGTACAACAATAAACAATCGACGCGTAGCACAGAAATGTAGTACAACGTTGCACCGCATAGATCGATTCCGATCGGGTTTCAATTTGCCGAAACTCCCGTTCAGATAATTTTATTAAGAGGTACGAATTTTTAACATTTTACAGGTGGAATAAATGTCGACGAAAGGATATTCAGCAAGAGAGAAAAAAATGAAAGTCAGCCATAAAATCATTGGGCTCGTCCATCGACTCGTGGAGTTCGTTGGACGATTTATCTTCCTCCTCGCGGCGTACATCAGTGGACCCGGGGAATCTCAACCACCGATAACCGACATGATCCACACACTGAGATCGTGCAAAGCGATCGCGATGATGATCCGGGAGAAAAGAGTGAGCTTCGAATAAGCGACTTTTTTTTTATTGTTTATCGTTTATTTTTACAGCTAGACAATTTTGGAAATGGATTGAAATTTTTCAAGGTCACTGCCACGTCAGTCGTGCAAGCCTACATCGACCGAATAAAGGAAGTTCAGCCAATATTGAATTGCGTGTGCGAGGATCGATTCGACGAAGCCCTTAACGAAGCTCGCAAGTGTGACGAACTACTGGCCTCGCCCAGTGCACCATCGTCACAAATTCTCGCCGAGAAGAAACCATTTTTTGGCGTCCCTTTCACCACGAAGGTGAAGGAACATTTTAGAGAAGAGACGAAGAAAATTACTCTGAAAATTGAACGTTTTTTTTTCTTTATTTTTTGCTAGAAATTTATTTTTTATGATGTGGAAAATTCGATTGGAAATTTTGATAGATTTTTCCAACAATTCAATCAACGGGAAGTTCGGATTTTTTTGGTTTACTATTTTTTGATGTAACGTAGACAAAATTCAAAATTGCTACTTTTCGTCTTTGGAAAAAGGAACTCCTTCAATAAAATCTTGAAGGCGTCGATTCTTGGTGCAAATTTCTTCACATTTTTTATACGACTCCATAAATCTTTTATTTTTCAGGATTGCATAGGAATTTCAGGCATGAAACAGACAGCGGGGCTCGTCCTGAGAAAAAATACTGTTGCTGATCGCGATGCCGAAGTTATAAGACTCATGAGAGCAGCTGGTGCCATTCCACTGGCAACTACTAACGTTTCTGAACTCGCCATGTGGTGGGAAACCGGCAATTGTCTTTATGGGACTACGAGAAATCCTTATAACACGAGGTGAAACCAAAACGCGAAAAATCCTCCAGCATTTTCATTTGTCCACTCGATTTCAACTTTTATTTCAATATTTCGGGGAGACCACATTTTACAAAGATTCACTGTTAGTCTGATACGATCTCAATCGTATCTGGGATTGTTCTATTGTTTGGAAAAACAAGTAAAACAGTTTGGAACGAAAATTCTCGAGAATCCGCCCAGTCACCAAAATAATGCAAAAAATTTACTCATTTTACCATCTTTTTCTCTCGCTTGTTATTGATCCATTTTTCAAATTATTTTCTCCATCACTCTGAAGTAGAATAATTTTTTCCACAATTCAAAAACACATGGACGAGGATAATGTATTTGGGTCATTAACGCATGCAACGATTCTTTCTTTACGAGTGTTCGTGAGAAAAATAAGTTGGAAAGACATTTTTGGGAACTAGAATGGAATACCACAGCTGAGGGAACAAAACTCTGTCGGATTTTCCAATTTTTGTATGATTTTTTTTTGTTTATATGAAATTCATTAGCATGTGCAATTAGTAAAAAATTAATCTTATTTTCATGAAATATTTTCAAGTGATTCGTCCATGGGTTAATTATTTTTCCATCGACAGGCACATTGTTGGCGGATCTTCAGGCGGTGAGGGTTGCATCCAAGCTGCTGCAGCCTCTCAATTCGGTATAGGTTCGGATATTGGCGGCTCTATTCGAATACCCTGTTTCTTCAACGGAATTTTTGGCCACAAACCATCGAAAGGTTGGCCCACGAGTTCATAACAGTTTTTGACATTATTTTACTTCCTGCGTTGGTAAACAAAATTAGTTGTCTGGAAAGTGAAAGAAATTAAAAAATTAAATAATCGATTAATTCTTCGTTGTCCAGGAGTCGTATCGAACGATGGACAGTACCCGAATCCTCATAGCGAAGACCAGGATCGTTTACTCGGGATTGGCCCCATGTGCAGATACGCCACCGATCTTGCTCCTATTCTCAAAGTATTGGCTGGTGAAAATGCTTCGATGCTTAATCTCGACGAGAAAGTTGACATTTCCAAACTCAAAGTAAGTCTTTTATAGCTTCTGCACTCTGGGAAAATATTTCGCATTTTCATTTTTATTTTTGTAACGAAAAATTTCGAATAAAGATTTCATAGTGTTGAGGTTGGAAATAGTCAGCGAAAAACTCTTGTGTCAACCATTCTACAGAGCAGAATAATTTTTCAACAGATTTCGTTCCAAATGAATAATAATTTCGAAAATCCACTAATACAGCGCTGCTTTTATAACTTGTAAAACGAACTTTCGTTTTACGTTTTTCTTTCCTTTTTCTTTTTTCTATTTTCTCACTTTTTTGACAATGAATAAAAATTTTCCGTATGTAATAATCCTTGCTAATTTTTTTGATTTATTTTTCACAGGTTTATTACATGTTGGACGACGGAGGCCAACTTTTAGTGTCGCCTGTTGACCACGAAATCAAAGACGGAATAAAACGCGTTGTCAAATATTTGGAAACGGCCCACAAAGTAAAGGCGAAAAAAGTAGAGATCAAAAAAATGAAAAAGAGCTTAGCCCTTTGGCTGGCAAACATGACCTCTCCGGACGGTAAAGACTTTGCTCACGAGCTGGCGAATCGGAAAGGACGTATCAGCTTAGGCTGGGAATTTCTCAAATGGTTTACCCGGACGGGTTCCCACACTTTTATTGCTCTTGTCACAGCGGCATTTGAAATGTTCAAATTCAAACACGACAGCGAAGAGCGCACCACACTTATTCAGCAAAGTCGGGAGCTTTATCAAGAATTCAAGGTAAATAAGAAATTTCAAGTGTTTCACTATTTTTCGGAACGATGAAAACGCTTCGGTCGATAACAGCATCGAATCTGCTTCAAAAAAACATTTTTTCCATTCATTTTTTTTCACAGTCATCGTTGCAACGAGTTTAAAGTTTTACTTAATTATTTCTAAATTCTAATTGCACATGAAAATCATCAGCATTTCTTGAGTTTATTATTCGAAAATGTTCGAAAACAACAATCCGCCGCACACAGCTCTGTAGAAATGAAAAATGTTGACAATACGAATAAATTTCGGTACGTTTATAAATGTTTCGACAGTGGTGGAAAAAAGTTATCTAGTCATGCCTTTATTTTGATTTTTTTCATGTTTGAGTTATTTTATTATTTAGATTAACTTAACGACGACATTTATTAACTCTGTGCAACGTACTGCGCTGTTTTTAAGCTGTCATCGCTCAATTTATATTTGCCATTTGAAAACGAAATTTTTAATAGTCGGTGACAAGATAGCAGAGAAAGCTAATGTTTATTCGAACGATACCGAAAAAACTGAATAAATATTCTCTCAGCGGAAATACTCCGAAAACTCTTTAAAATTAGACGGATTGTTTTTGACAAATTTTCCGCAAAAGGCTGTCGAAAGGTAATTCATTGATTTCAAATTTTTTTGAATTTTTCCAGGACATGCTCGGCGACGATGGAGTATTTTTATACCCGACGCATCCGACCGCAGCGCCGCTCCATCACGAACCACTGATAAAACCGTTCAATTTCGCGTACACAGGCATTATCAACATTTTGGGTCTTCCCGCAACTGCGTGTCCGTTGGGACTCAATAAACAAGGTCTTCCAATCGGTTTGCAAGTAGTCGCCGGTCATCTTCAGGATCATTTGAGTTTAGCAGTTGCGGTTGAGTTGGAAAACGCGTTTGGTGGTTGGGTCTTACCTGCGATTTCTTATTGAGCGAAGATAAACGAGGCCAAACCAACAAACCGATCTACTTTTTCATTTGGAAGCCACTTTTCCTCGCAGGATTGAATTAATCCGTGCAAAACTCATCGTTCGTTATTTTTTTATTGTTAGCTTTTTGTTGTTACTCTTTCCGAGCCTCGAATGCGAATCAGTATTCAGAAAAGAGATGCAAAGATAATATTCTGGGGTAAAAAAGTATTTATATTATATAACGAATTAGTCGACGAACTCTGCCAAAAAGTTTGGTAGGCCACGTCAATTTCCAATGATTTTTTCCACTAGGTTGGAAACATATTTCCTCAGTTTCTTTTAAGGTATTCCTTTCGAATGACCGTATTTTTTAGTGGCGCAAACTAGGGCACTCGAAATTTGGAGTGATTCCTAAAGCTCTGAGAAGTCGCTGCTATATGGGAAAAGCTTTCTGCCATTTTTCCAACTTCTATCGTTAACATCTCATTTAAGTATTCGGTAAACCTTTATTTTTATCGTCGCTATGGATTCCTTGGATTTTTTTTCTATCTGTGAGACAGTTTGTATCAGAAATTTAGAATTATTCAGCACACGAATTATCGAATAGAAATGTGGTGATGATGGAATCTCAATAATCTCTCGTATAAATTTTACCATTTTTCAAGTTTTAATTCTTTATTGAATGTTCGGTAATCTGACCTGAAATTTCGCCAATCTATTCGCATGCACTTTTACTTAACTGGCATTTAAAATCAGTTATTTGTAGAATATTCGGATTCGTAAAAGGAATACCTTAAATAGAATTTTTTGTACAATATACATCTTTTTTAATATCCTATAAAATTTATTCTCTCCACTGGAGTGTTTCGGACACAGTTCCAACCAAGCATTTAAGATTCTTCCACTTTGTGATCAATTGTTAAGAATTGTAAATTATTTTGAATTTTCCCAATTCTCGCGTTACTTAGAAACCCAAGAGCTCGTCCCGAAGATTTATTCCGAGCAAGAGCGTTCTGAGGAAACTTTGACCAGTGCCTTTTATAAATCTCTGTATCAAGCGACGTGATGTACGGAGTTTTTAAATTTGAAGGGTGAATGTATGTTCGAAGACTTTTTTGAAATCATATTCATAAGGAACGAAATTCTGCACATTGTATGCTGAATAAGTGAATATTCAAGATTTCATACAAGCTTTACATAGAAAAAAAAGATCCATATTTTTTTTACGACCTCGTTGTTCTTCGAATACCAAGAATTCTTTGTGCGATTTGGATTTCGAACTTTTGCAAAGTATTCGAAATTTTTCGTATGTGATTTTTTTTTGGCACAATTCGTTGAAAATATTCTGTCAAGGTTTTATCGGGAATAAGAAAGATCCCAAAAAGGAAGTACTCTGAATCTGTGTGCGAGTGTCTATAGATTGAATCATGATTACATTGAAATTATATATACCCAGTAGATTTTCGTATAGTATTTTGATAATGTGACAAAGTAAATACATAAAGAGGAAGGTTTAGATAGAGGTGCTCACAAAATGCATGAGCAGCAAGCGAACGCAAATTCGTTCTGAAACGAAGAACGAAATATAAAATTTTGTATGAACACAAAGAAACGATAAAAATACACTGTTTTCATTAATGAATTTCTTTATTGTGCGATTAATTGGTGAACTTTTAGAAAAATATATCGATTTGAAATTTTTCTAAAATACAATAACCTGCGGAATGTTAGCCCATTATTTTGTTTTTCGAGACCTTCGAAGAAATTATTTTCTTCCTCACTCGATGTGAATGTATCTTCGTTCCCGCGTTTCATTCATTTCTCATGTCTGCAGGTGCCCAGTTGTAGAGAGCCTATTCATTTTTTAATTAAAGCACGAATCCGTGGGTTACGGTGAATATTTTTAGGAATCACATGATTTTCGATTAACACTTTATAAGTCGTTAAATACACAAGATTGTTCGTGACCGCTTTAACTCGTTTCATCTTAAATTAGGATTGAACAACGATTTCAGAACAGACGTTTCTGAATTGTCACTCTCGTTTTTTTTATTTTGATCAGAATAATAAAATAATACTTCAAATTTTCTGCTTTTTCCACATATACGACTACGGGAAACGAAAAAAAAACGAGTTTTGAAGCATCGTCGATTAGATCGTTCTTGAAATTCTGTATACTTTTTATTCTTCAATTGAAAACAGTTTCAACCGCCTATTCCGACTGGTGAAAAAAGCAGATCTTTCTCCGTCTATTAACACATATTTCCATCACCGTTGATTAAGATCGAAAAGGAATTTCTACTTCGAACGGTTAAAATAAGTGAGAAAAACAAAAAAAGGATTTAAAAAAAAAAACTATTGGAGTGATCCTGACAGAGTTTATAGTTTCGCACGTTAGAATTGGTTTTCCTATTGCCCATTTTTGACCCTTTTCAGTGCTCACAAAAATCAAGTCTGAAAAAACACAGCGAATATGAGAAACTCCAGCGACGATTGAAATCTCCAATTGTTTTAATGGCACGTAGCAAAACTACGTGCGATACAAAAATGAAGTAAAATTATCTAACCGATTCACACCCGCAGAAATTTCTTACTTTCAACGGTACTTCTCTTACAGTCATAAAGATAAATATTATTGCTACGATATTATACCTAAAATACGCTTTCTTCGTGGAAGCATAAGCAGTTCTGTCTGAATCATTAAAATAGTAACATGGTCATCACAGTTTCAGTGTACGCTGAAGAGATCCCAATTCTCGACAAAAACGAAATTAAAAGGAAAAAAGCACTCGTAATGGAACTTGTCAGAAGTTTTGTAACGAGAAGAAATAAAAAAAAAAACGAAAATGACTGAAAAAATCGATTTTTCGAGGACACTCTCGTAATGGAAATTGTCAGAATTTGATTTCGATTATTTTTTCAGGATGACTAAACGTGTAACTTTCATTGCCTGGAACTTGAGTCGCTCATGAAGAAAGTTCAATTTTTTTTGTTCGCTCTATGCTTTTTTCATCCTCAAAAGTTCGAATCCAAAAAATTCGAATAAATTCTTCAAATGTTCGGAAAAATTTCTAACGAACAATCATTTAAATTTACACGTTACGCTATCAGATTAACTTCTTCGGGCAAAGATTCGTTTTTGCTAATTTTAGTATTCACGACTTTTTCGAGTCTGAGAGTTTCCAAGGAATTTTCGCGACTCTCGTCGCTATCGGGTTGGCTCGAGATCATTTCAAATTCATTGGAATTTGTGTCGGCTTCGACACAATCAATTATTTCGATTGCCTCGTTACCACCCTTGAGAGAATTTTCATCCTTCGGAGCATTTTTTGAGGACTTTATTTGATTCGTGTCAACCGCATCGCGATAAACTCGAAGTCTCGTTTTTTCGTCGGCATTCCGACGATCCACATTCGCTGATGAGCCGAAAAAATGGTCATGAAATTCAACATTTTTTTCGGTGAAATTTTGCTCACTTACTTTTGAAGAATTTTTCTTATTTTCTTTCGAATGATCAATTTTAATCGAATCTTCGCGATCATTCGTTCTTTCGACTTCGATCAGCGGACTCTGTGCACTGTTCGACGAAATTTCTGATTCTCTGCCATCGGGTTTTTCCGAATCGCGCGAATCTCTCATAAATTTTCTACTTTTCTTTATTCCCGTGTCGCAATCTTCGGCCTTTTCCTCCTGAGAACTCGCGTCTTCGCCGTTTCCTGGTGTTCTTTTTTCCAATGATTCCTTCGGGGAATCCTCCGACGCTTTCTTCCTTTCGTTCTCAGCGCTCGTTCTTCTCTCTGCGATCTCTTTGTCCCTCTTTATTGCCGCAAGCTCGGCCTCTTTCATCGCTGAATGGATCACCGGCTCAGCCCAGAGTCCTGGATTGAACGCTGGGCCTGTTCCACCCAACTCAGCTGGCAATATGTCCGTTGGCAAGTGCTCGTGGAGGGTGCTCAAATTGTTTCCGTGGAGATATATCTAATGTGAATAAAATACAGCAAAAAAAAATCAGTTTCGATCATTTCCATGGAAAGAAAAATCGTGAGAATGGAGAATTTTCCAAAAGTTTTTCCATTTTTTCTTCTTCTATGACTTTCCGTTCAATTATACAAATGAAAAAAACTATCGTCTTTTTCAGAATTGAAAAAAAAAAATGAATCGATTTTTTTCAACAGTAAAACGATAATGGTGGAACATCACTGACGAACATTTCTCGTATTTTTTTTTTAATTGGACTTTTCATTAGTAAAATCAATTTGAAGAATACTTGAAAACATATTTTGTCAATGATGGAGTAAAATAGAAATGCAATACTCCACGAGAACGTGAGAATTTGCTTGAATTGCACTTATAGTACGAGTCTCGTCATAATCACGTCCAAAATTTATCAGCTTTCGACTGTTCCCAGATATGGGCCTGAAAGCATACGAACTTTCAGGAAAAATGTTTAATTTTAAAATAAGTGTTAGAAATGACCACGTTTTCTTGTACAATACACAAAGCAAATGATTCAAAGCTCTATGCAATTGTAGCGAGCAGTCAAGATTCTTGTATTTTGTTTTAAAATTTCGTCATATATACAAAATTAAAAATCTGTCGAATAGTTTCGAACTTATGGCAAAAAATGTAAAACTTTCGACCTTGAAGAACTGACGTGAAATTGTAATTCTTTCTTTTCAATTTCACGAATACGAAACGGTCAATCCTTATCGAATTTAACATGTTAATAGATTTTTGTGATAAGTTACTCGAAATCCTTAAAAATTCTATTCAAAAGCCCAGCGGCGAGGGCACAATCTTGCAACGACTGTTATTGCTGCACACGCTTACCTTATGACGAGTTTTTTCATCCAAAAATGGTTTGACGAGTGCCAAGGTGGCTTGAACGTAAAGAGGAGCTGACAGGAAGTGGACGGCTTTGAATCTAGCCGGAAATCGTCCTCGGAGAGCCGCGATCAGATTTCGGAGCGCAGCTGCACCGAGGGCTCCACCCTGACGTAAAGAAAATCCACTCCAGTCGACAACCGCGACGAAGCCACATTGCTGTTGAAATGACATTCGACGAGGAGAAGAAAAATAAATAAAAGTGAGCAATAAACAACTTGGAAGAGTTAAAAAATATCTGAAAAATTTTTTCCTCGGCTTTTTCTCGATCTTTTCGAATGACAGACATTTACCTGGTTTCTGGGATCTTGAATGAGAGTTTCGAGCACGAGAAAAATTGCTCGTTGAACGGACAATGCAGGCACAGCAATTGGGTCCCACTGAGATGCTAAAATAACGAGAACGCACCTTCCCTTTCTGTCAAAGAGAATTTAAAAACAGTCATTGAAACAGTGAGTCACGAAACTCGTTAAATTGCGGTGCCAATTATGGCAAATAAGCCTCAACAATAACACGCAAATAAATTTTAACGGAGCATCGTAATTACGTCAGAAATAAAATAAACATAAACATGCGAAATAAATACCTGTCTCTCGCCGGCAATACCCCCGGAATTCCGGCCCGGAGTGCCCGCTGAAGGGGAGGATCCCGGGCAGTCAAATTGCCAAAAATATCCTGCCTGTGAGCGATCTGTGACTGGTAAGCAACGATAAGTGCAGCTGCTTGTTCAGTTCGATACTTCCGGGCTAGCAAAAATCGGGTTACGTACTCGTCCGTGCAACGATTGAGATCTGCAGACATACACAAACAAAACATTTTGACGTTCATTTAATTTTTTCTCATTTTTGACAGCTAATTTGTAAGTGAAGTCTTATTTGGAATTGTTCTTAATCCACATTTCTAATTTTATTCCTTTTGTTATCAAATTCTGATTTATTTCTTTATTTTTTAATATTATTTTATCAAATTAAAAAATCTTGTTTTTTACGATTTTTTATGAGGATTGTCGACATCGCGAAGGAAGCTGATTGGAATTTTTGGGAAATTTCGTCGCTTCGAGTCACGAATTTAGATTGAATTTTTCCTCGGGCTTTTATTTTTGCTTCATTTAAATTCGTGCAATTTAAGGTGACAATATCAAGAAAATGGTCGAAAGCTTTATTTACTCACCGACATCAGGCATCCCTCGAAGTATCGCTCTGACAGTTTTGATGGCCAACTTTCTGTCTTTGACATCCAATTTGGCCTCGCCGTCGTAAATACTTCGTGCAAGAGCTGGACTCCCGAGATGCCTGCGGGACGGGTCCCACATGTACTCGCAGTATTCTGACATAATGCTCAGTCTCGACGCTGCAGTTATTGCTCCAACGCAGCGCTGTTCTTCTCAGACGCACTAGAAGAATGCCGGTCCTTTTATTTCCACAAAAATGCTCACCGGAGCTCGATGCGTTTACAGGTGATCGGAAAGCCGAAAAAATGGTCAAATGCTTAATTTTTTTCCTCAAAAATACGTTTCCGAAGTGAATTGTCAACGAACCAGGAGGAGAAACTTCGAGGCGGAACATTTGAAAGTCACGGAAACAATTTTATTGATCTTCGTCCCTGCATTTGTTGATTTTCACATTATTTATTGTTTTTTTTTCTTGAAAAATGTACTTCCTCGTTCGAAAAAATAAAGTTTTGTACCCAATGCTTTCCTGGATAGAAATTCGACCTTTTTTCGGACTTCCAAGTGGTCTAACGACTCGAATGAAGTTTGTACAAAAAATCAGTATCCTAGCTCTACGGAAAAGGGTCACGGGAGATGAAAGATCGCGATTCGAAGCTGTAAACTGGTGTGTGCACTTTGCAAACTCGCACACTACTTATTATTGCTCTCATTTAGTGTGCTGTAAATTTTTACTGGCAATAACGACGAATAAAAAAAACATCACAAGCCCGCCGCGTTATCTTGCTCAAATATTGTCAATTCTTACGGCTGTCTGCGCCACGGCATGTATCATCGATTCGCACGCAACTTGACCTTGAGTTTTTCGTGTGCTCAAACAAAAGAGGACAAGCGTGAAAAGCTTTTCGCAAATCGTTCGATTCCGAATGAATTTCAATGAAATTTTCACGCGAGAGTTCAAGGACAATACGAAGAAAAAATCTACTTTCTCGAGCTGCTCTCAAAAATGACGAATTCCGAAACGATTTTAAGGAGAATTCAAGATAAATTGTTTCTCGCTCGGTTCTGCGACTCTTCAGTCGCAGTCCACGCGAAACACCACTCGAGATCGTGAATAAGTTTCCGTACCGCAAGAGCTCGGAAACGACGGCGCTCCAATACTGCGACAATGAGATCGAAACAGGTGAGTCCTCCTTCGGGACGAGGCTTTCTTCTGAGACTAGCTTCGCGACTGCATGGTCGCGAGACAAAACACGAACCGTGAGAGGTAAAATACGAAGCGGAGGTGGGGGAATATGAGTCACGAGATGGAAGAAAGAGAGCGTCACGATTCTCGAAGGAACGGAGAATTCTCTCGTGGCCGGCGGTACACCGAGAGCCGATCCAAACGTCCGATGGAAATAAAACTGTTGAGGAACGAGTCCGTTAGACGAGAACACGCTCCTACATAATTGTATACGCGCTCACACACACACGCGCACCACTTTGCTTCGGTTTGATCCTCGAAACGAGTCTCTGGAGATTTTAACGCTCGCTCGTCATAGCACATCTTTCGATTCTATCCGCAGATTCTTCAGATTTTCTAGCAGCGATTTCTCGAAGAAAAGTGCACGGAGCTGATGGAGCGTCGAAGAAATTTTAAGGAGTTTCTTTTCTCCTCAATTTTTTTCTCTTCCAAACGTTTTTTCAAATTGAGCTCACTCGGTTAGTCACTTTAAGGTAGTTCATGCACGAAACCATTTTCTCAAGAAAGTCTCGAAATTCACGCAGAGTTTAAATATGAAGAGATATGCACAGGGTTTTAAGGACTTTGCGTAAAAAATCGTTCATCTTTCCACGTAACGAGTGAACACGCTTCTCACCAAGTTTATGAAAAAGTGCGCACTAACGATGCAACGAAGGTATGGAAAAAAATTCGAGACGGTTGTCTTACTAGCAATACATGAATATATTACCTTAAAAATTGAACGAAATTGGTAACGAGCACTCGTACGATCTCACATTTGCTTATTTCGGTATTTTGTTTCTTCTTGTGGCTCGGCCTATTCCTCTCACAGCTTTCTGTCTTTTTATTAAAACTTTTTTGTTCTCGATCCATTTGCCTTTGCGCTCTCTAAAGCGATTTTCCACATAAAAAGTGACAGTATTTTCGCCAGGAACGGATGAAACTTCGGATTGAATAATGGCTCGTAATTTCATTTGCCACGAGACAAGTTGAAAAAATGTAGATATTTAAAATTTTGAGTTGATAACTCTGACGTTAATTTAGAGTGATGATCTTCAATTAGGAAGTTAAAATCGACCTAATTTAGCCGCCCGTAAAATACGATCCTAAGCGTTTCTCGGGGTGGTTCTAAAAATATTTTTCCTCCTCATTATTTCCATTTTTGTTGTGAAAATTATAATGGTTCGTTGAGTATTTTAGAATAAATCAATAATTCGAATGAATTATTTCAAAAACTCGTGGAAACGGTTGAACATTTATCAGCGTTTCCAGGAGAATTCTTGCGCAAATGATCGCCGGGATTGAAACTTTTTCTCACACCTCTAAAATCCACTGAAACTTTCGTCAATTATTCAATTATCTTTCATTAAATTTGGCTCCGAGGACTCCCGGCACAATGGATTTTCTTCGCGGGGAGAGAAACGAGTTGACCAATCCTTTTACAGCGTCGAAAGGGGATCGGTGCTCGAGTGGAAAAAGGTTGAGGGACACAGAGCAATAACGAGAACGAGGAAGAAAGTCCGCTTGCAAGGCTGCAGGCGAGCAGGACGGAAATCGGCACGAAGCCGGTTACTTTGGATGACTCAGAGCCTCGAGATACACGCTTGTACGTCGCACTGTACACATCGATATTTATCTCAGCCGAGGTGTACACGGGGTGGGCGAAATCGCGTACCGAAGTGATCGGCGAGGCCTTGGAATCCATCGATTTTCGACGATTTTTTCGAATTTTTGTCTCTCGTATTTCTCCACTTGGAACGCGACTTTTGGAGATTCGCTCTCCGCCGTTCAGCCCGCCGAGAAAATCTCTTTCGACGATCGTCGGATATTCCTTCTTTTCTGTTTTCCTCGTCGAGTTCAGAATCGCTGAAAAAACGCTTTTTTGTCCGCTCAATAAAGACACGGACAGACTTTTTTCACTCTCGCAACTCTCAGACGAATCGAATCTCGCGAATCACATTATTTTTCGAGTCTCCTTCATTGGAGACCGTTTCTAAACCGCTTCAACTTTCTCGTGTGAGAAAAAAAAAATTGATATTGAGTGCCGCGGTATCAGAACCCCCTTAATTATGTATTCGTACATACGAAATATACGCGCGCATTTCACGTGCCCGCACACATGCCAACTCGAACAACGTTTTTTGCTCGTCTCTCCTCGCGGTTACAAAACCGAGCCGGCCGATATTCGAACGGTTTACGGACTCCCCCCCACCTGGCTCCCCATCGATTGCGTAAGTTTTCGGCCCAGATGGACTGCTTCTCTTTGTATTTTTTCCCTCCCGAGCACCGCTAATGCGAATATTGTAGAAATTATTTTTAATTCCATTTTTTACGAATACTAAAAGAATCACGATTGAGTAAAAAAACTCGAAACTATTGGTTCGAAGAAAAAACCAGCGATTTTAATCGTCTTAAAAAATGTGAGCTAAAAAATCAGCTCGAAATCACATTTCGAATCCGTTTTACCCCCGACTCAGGATTTCTCCCTCGAGCTATAAACTGTTTTTATTCGTGCTCGGAAATTAAAAATAATTCTAGCGCGAGAGGATGCATTTTTAAAAAATTTTCGTCTCTTCGACCAGGCCTCGTGCCTCTAGTGAGTGCGACACTCAATCGTGGTCATGCTGTATGCCGGACACGGCACTGGACAGCAGGTTCCGTAATGGGACGAACGGAAGTAACAATATTCCCCGTTCCACAAACATATACGCAGGCTTAGGTAGATAATGAGATGTGCATAATTTATAGGGCTTTATTATATCGTCAGGGCAATATTCGCGTCGAGTTTGAATTGAGAGAGCGATTATTTTGCCGGAGTTACTGCGGAGCGAAATTAATTGAATTTTAATAATAGGAGAAGCGCTCAACGCGTTTTTTTCTATTGAGGAAAACGTGCGTCAAAATAAATGCTGAACTCGGTACGGGAATCGTGGTTTTGTGAAAAAATGATTTTAGCGGAGGGACGCGTTGATTAGACGAGTTTTTAAACGACGCGATCGACGTCGAAGAAAGGGCTTCTCTGCGAGTTCGAACAATGGAACGCTGCGCTTTGTACCGCGTGAAAAACGACATTGACATCGAGTCCGGACTGCCGGGCGATGCCAAACAGTGCGCAAGCTTGTTTCGAGGCTCGAAGCCTCGCGAGAAATTTTGAAGGAATGAAAATAATGGATTTTAAAATCGATGACGTTTGTTGACTTAGAGATGTGAATGTAGGCTCGAATGTGAATGGTTTCGAAAAGAGGTTATACGAACGTCGGGGTTATTGTCACTTCGGTAATTCGTAATTCGTGACTCACCGACGCCTATTCTTCGTGCCTCGAATAGCAATCGATTCCATACGAATATCCTCAAGTTCCTGAGCTTCGGATCACGATAAAAGTGTCTATTACGAGACGGTGAAATAAAAAGAACGAGCGTTGAGAAGCGTCTTGTCGAATGGACACGCAAACCTGCAATTGCGATGAAAAATGGGAAAATTTTTATTTCGTTGTTTCACAGAGGTCTGCACTGTGCTCCGGAACCTCGATAAGGAAGTCGTTTATGTAATTTTCTCGATTTCTCAAGTCAGCAATGTGCAACGGTGTAAAACCGAGAGTCACGTAAGGAAAAAAAAATGTTTCGTTTGAGAAAATAACGTTTCCTTTTAATTCTATGATTCAATCCACTTTTTATGCGGCGCAACAAATATATTTACGGGGAAAAAGGTCCAGTTGAAACGCTGAGATGTCACGCTGATTTACGAAATTCACAACAGCAAAATTGCACTCGCTATGCGGCGGGAAAAGCACCCGAACGGAGAAGAAAACACTCGAAGCAGCGGGCCGAAATTTCGACCGGGAAACTGTCGACCGCCCCCCTCGATTAACTCGCGTTCATACTATTAAGTATTGTGAATTGCGAAACGTTGTTTCTCACGGCACACTTTTACTTTCCCTCCGTCAGCAACGAGTCCCTGATATCCTTCGCCACTGAGTAAACAACTCCGATAAACTTGATCGATGCCCCCAGCCGCGTGCGACGTCAGCAGTGAAAAGCTCGCGAAGGACCACGCGCTCGTC
Organism: Venturia canescens; assembly: GCF_019457755.1. NCBI lineage: Eukaryota > Metazoa > Arthropoda > Insecta > Hymenoptera > Ichneumonidae > Venturia > Venturia canescens. The sequence continues at coordinate 10,920,711 of NC_057425.1, forward strand.
GAATCAATTGCAAAACTAATGTAATCGTGGCTGTAAGGTAAACGTTTTTAAAACCACGCTCGATGAATGGTCAATCGAAGAGAACGCGTGTCTTATCTCAAAACTTTAGTGCGATATAGTTGCCCAAGGCTCGCGATATCGTCGTCACGTTCACGGTTGAAAAAATAGTAGACCACTCGATTGCGATGACTGCACACAATAGTGACGAGCTCTTACGACAATATTTTTAAAAACTGCACACTCCCGATCACCACAAAAATTATTACTTCAACGACGCAAATATAAAGATGAAAAACTGTCCGGCGACTTGGGACTCGAAAAAAAACACAAAAAAGTCGAAATAAAATGAAAAGTTGGCTTGGCAGGAGGTTCTGGCCAGGCTTGCTGTGATTTGTAGTTACCGTAATCGAACTGACTCTCGTGAGCGGGCCGTCGACCCGCTCACGGGAGACATTCCGGCGAAAAATATACGCCGTATTTTTGACAGCGTACGATTTTTGAGGACCGAGATAAGTCAGAATGAAAAAGATATTTGATTGTAGTGTTTCGTTTGCTGATTAATGCAGCCTCGTTGATCAGGGACGATAACCGCGTATCAGGGAAACACGCTGTTTCGTGTAGTTTCGGTGGACGAACAAAAGTGTCATCGAGTCTTTGTCTCTAAAAAACACGCGTCAAAGTGGGTCACGTTCGAAGGAAGCATGTGACAAAAAACGTTTGTGAGAAGTTGCAAAACAAAGTTTCGTCGTAATGGATTGTTTTTGCCCAGATTGCGTTTCGACGATAAAATTCTTCTGGAGAAACTTCGTTTTCGATTAAAGTGCGAGCTTCGTATTATTGTGTAGAAAAATCGATTAGTTTTCACCGGATTAAAGCGACGAGTCGGCTCACAGAACGCAAAGAAAAGCGAGTCTCGAAAAGAAAGCGAAATGTGTTTACCTGCCGGATGAGAGCCGAGAAGTTGTTTTTCCTTAATCCAAACACGAGGCTCTTCCAACCGCTTCCAACGAGCGTGCAGATCGATGCTGATTGACGTTTTGTTTTCGTTCAGTCGAAAAACAAATGGTAAAATGACATTCGTAGCAATGAAAAGGCAGAAATGTATTCCGGATTAACGTTCGAAGGACGGACGACACTGTGTATGGATTGAATCAGAGCCGAGGAGACCGATCGAAAATGACGCGGGAGATTGCACGGTTACGCGAATTTTATGCAATGCAATCGCTGCACTTGCGCTTCGTACGTTGTTCGACGCGAGTCCGAGTGTCTTTCGAATTTACGTAACGTATTTTTTGTCCCTTCGAACTGCTATTTCGAGGGACATACAACGAACAGAAACGTACAAATCGAGACCTCGAACTTCACCCGTCCGCAATGTCGAACGCCCGAGCTCACTGTGCGTTCCCCCGTAAAGCCTCGGACGACCACGACAACACAAAAAACAACGAGGTACAGTTCGTGCCGTTCTCCGGAGTATTCGAAGTCGAGAAGTTTGTTTTCGCGCCTGCGCCCCTTCGCTCTTTCTACTTACCGATCGCCCAGCAACGACAAATCGTCCATTTTGTTACCTCTCTTCCCACTCGTCGTTTCTTTCCTCGATGGTTTGCTATTCAGTAGAAACAAAAATCCAAGTGGACACGGTTGAACTAGGAAAAATCGAGTTCGCTGTTGTAAAACTCGAAGAATCATTTGAAAAACAATCGCAATTGATTTTTCGCAATAGTTATTGTGTCATTCGAAGTATTTGTCTATATAGCAAATCTTGTGCCACAATAATGCTCAGTTCGCATAAAATATAATGAAAAAAACCGTAAATTTTCAATCATAATTTTACGCACATGAACACGAAACACAATTTTTTATATGCAATGTTTCTATTGTAATTATTATTGAAGAAGCCAAGTTGAAATTCTGCGTGCGAGAGCATTTTTGTTCCATTTTCTCGAGGATTTATTTTCGAAAAGATGTTGTTGCGTCTCCACTGTTGATTTCCGCTTCAATCGAACGTAAAAACACTGTGCCCTCTAAACGATTCGATCATTCCTTTTCCTTCGTGCGATTGTATTTTTGAATGAACCGCGCCAAGGGACCTGTCAACTTCACGAGGTTGCGCAGGAGACGCCATTTTCTTGGACGCAGTAAGAAGCAGTTCGTGCCAGCTCCACTGATCGAACAGTGGCGCTCTTGAACGTTCAGTCGCGTTCCGAAAACTTCGTGAGTCGTGACCCGGTCGATAACATCAACCGGCCTTGTACTTGTACACTTTACCGCACAGGTCTCTGTAAGCGCATGTGGCGCTCGAAGAAACGTTATCCTGACTTGTTTCGTGAGCTAATTTCAACGATTTATTGACCTCCAAATAAACTTAGCACCGCAATAGAAAACTCTTCATCGTTACAGTATTTCTTCAAGGCGAGTCGATATTTGGTCATTTCTTTGATGCAATAAATAAACATACTCATGTTTTTTTTAGACTTCTGGGATTTCTAGAACGAAGAGTTGACGGTATTTCGATTTTTCTAGTAAATCTTTATTCGTGTAATAAAACTTTTTACACAATATTCGTTAACTATCAATGTTTATAATAAGATTTCGTTTGCTATTATGAATAAATGTTCAGAATTTAACAGTGTAAACAAACGTAGCCAACGGTTCGGCGAATTAAAAAAACGCTGATCCTTTCCTGTTGAAATAAACAAATACTGTTGCATTGAAAATTACGTTCTCTAATTCATTATCGGTGTCGAATGAGTTGAATATAAAAATAAAAAACAAAAATTCACGCCAGCACTAGTGAGAAAAAAATGTCACTTTTTCATGATTTTAATCTTTAACTGTGAATAATCATTTGGAAACGTTTCGTGCTTCGGAAATCGATCGTGCTAAATTTTTGTATCGGGCGATTCGAGGCGTCGATACAAGCGTTTGAGAATAGGCTGTGTCTATAGTCGTCCGGAAACCGTGCGAATGAGATTATGTTATTCGTCCAAAAATATGTCTTGGAAACGTCATATTATTTCTATAATAAAAAAGTGTAAAAAAGTGATGTAAAATTTTGAAAATTCTCGAAAACATACTAACACATACTCCTATGTAGCCCCCTAATTTTTTTCGACATATTAGTAGATAGTATGCAAACTATAAAGCCACATCATCATTTTTCGACATCGGTAAGAGTCATTTAGACATACAGTAACAATAACTCGTAGCTCATGGTACACAAAAACAACTCTATCTCATCATCCCGCCAGCAAGACACAGCTAAACAGTATCGATAAGACCAACCCGAATTATCCACCTAAAAACAATCACTCCTTAGAGTTCTAACTCATGATGATCAACCGGTTCAAGTCCACCGATATCGTTAGAACTGAATTACGTCGTTACGTAAAACAGCCTCATCCTAAAAACCGAACCTATCAAACCCTATGACCTACTTTCCCACACTTTTTTCCAGCAGCATCCAAGCCTGGGAAACCTCTTATCACTTAAACAGCCAACCTTAACCCTACACCTCATGTGCCTTTTTTCATACCCTCAACCTCATGACCGGGGTTTGAACGCACCCCACTCTTTTTCTGCTTATAAATCCGGTCCTACGATGCTAAACTGACTTTATCCTACACCATTTTCTTCGTTTTTTTATAACGAAAATAATGATGTACGATAAAACTAATTTCAATTGAATTTATATATTAAAAAATCCGTCGATAATCAGTCGATAATGTCGCTTGTTAGGACGGGAGCGTAGTTTGAAGTTCGCGTGGGGTGTGCTCACACCCCAGTCATGCGTTCTAGGGTTAAACGCAAACACAATCCTCTTTCATAACTCTCTCAAAGTAAATCTCGAGGTTATAAAATTACCATTTTTGGAATCTCCGAAAAGTTACAATCGAATATCAAACGTAATGACTTTTCTCCAATCAGTAAAATTGTTAAACTCAGCGAAATTCAAATCGAAATTTATCTAAACTTTAAATGAAAAGTGTAACTCTGCATTAATAAACAAAGTCATATTTTGTAGTAACAAAATAATTTCGAACACTTTTTATTCAACGACCTTCAACATCGACTCCGTGGTTGGAAAGTCTCTTCCCAATCTACGGATATTAAGGGTGAATGATACTAAAGTCGAAATAATTAGAAATTGATCAAATTTGGTGATAATGTTCTTCAACATCAAGTGCGAAAACACAATTTTTTCAAAATTTTCTTCTGTTTAGTTATCAAGTAATTACGCATTAAAGCAGATTTCTTATGCCCGGAATGTATACCCATATATATGGAAACGCTATGCTTATACACGTGAACTTTAGTGATCAATTACTCGATAACTGTACAGAAGAAAAATCTTAAAAAATTTGTATTGTCAAATTTGGCACTAAAGAATATGTTCACCAAATTTTATAAAATTCTGATCATTTTGAATTTTTTTATCTTTTTAGCATGGTTTAGCATGGCAACGTTGTATCGCCTGTGCAATATATCCTTAAAACCTCCAGCTCAAGGTCACGTTTACCTACAATATAACGTATGTAATCGAGAGTCGTCCAAAACCTGCATCGAGAATTGAACGATCTCATCTTAAGGTATGCCTGTCCACGTGAGAGTAAATTCTGAAAATTGCTCTCGAGAGTACTCTCACGACTGAGAGTAACACGCCTGCAGTTACGCTCCTTTCCGGACGTAACAATAACACAAACGTTCTTGTCTCAGAGTCGCTGCCGCGACTCTAGATTTCCAGGTTCGCAGGAAAGTAAATATTCATAGAAATTAATAACTTTAATGGGAAATAGAGACGCTGGGAAATAGAACTTCGTCAGGAGCAGTGTCATATGACGAAAGTACACACGATAAAAAAATCTCAGCAGTATATTATCAGGACGAATAACCTAACGTTAAATATACGGTAACCGGTATAGACAGTGTGCTGAGAATAAGCGATGAAAAGAGGTGTGCGGTCGAGGGAGCGAAGCTCTTTTGAAAAATAATTAATTAAAGGTAACTCGGCATCGTGTGTTTTTCGACAAACTTCCGACAGATTAAACTTTCTACTTTTTCCAACATTTAAACTTTTTCTCGTATCTTTTGAGTGAATTATTTTTATAATTCGATTGAGTGCGCCGCTGCGAGTTTGGGAGATAACTGAGAAGCAAAAACACGTTTTTATCGGACATCCTTGATATTTCGGGGAAAATAAAAGTTCCACCTCCTACTCCGACTCAATAAGAACAACGCGCGACTCATATTTTTCTCAAAATATCAAAACTCGGCAGATGAAACGTGCAGCTGGAACTTTACTGACTGTACGATTGAGAGACTGTCTCAATCTCAACTCTCACGATAAAGTCTCTGTTCGAAATATCGTTCGCAAAAAATTCCGACAATCAAAGTAGACTGATCCAAAGCGTCGAATATTTAGTTAGCTGAAGTAGAATTTCCATAGCTTTGAGATTCGTTAAAAAGTGCAATATTTAAGTTGCAATGTTGATTTGATTACGCTTGACGGTCTGTCCTCGTGACCATGCTGTAATCGAGATGTCCGATACGTTCAGCTCGAGCACGTTACATGACATCCGCATTATGCCGCACCTTATAAGAATAAAGTAAGAACTCATCCGTGTGGATATTAATATCGATGATAAATAAAACCACAGAATGCAAATGGAAACAAAATCGCGAATGGAATATCGTGTGGTTTGTAATCTTAAACGATAAATCAGCTTCGAAAAATGACTCGATATAAAAAGTCTTTTTAAGGAGTCTACCCTAATAAGAATTTTCAAATAATCGATTTTTTTTATTGCATTTTTCGAAAGTATACGCATATTCAAAAGTATCATACTGAAATTGTATACAGATCTGAACAGCCGAAGGGCACTTTTGAGCGTTTTCTCAAAATTACGTTTTTGGGCGGCTCGTTGATAAAATCTCCGAAACTATTCAACCGATCCTTACTAAAATTTTACCACGTGTTCTTTATGACTATAGCCACAGCGCATATCATACGAATTTTGAACTTTTGAGTGGAACTATTTTTTTTTTGCAAAAAAATGTGTTTTTTCGTAGTTTTTGAAAAAGTGGCCGCCGTTTTGTAATTTTTGAAATAAATCGAAAATCTTATGATATGCGCTATAGCCATTTACGTACTGAATCTAAAACCACTTTTATTTTTTTCTCCGATCACCCATCCCAGAGATTTTATCGACAGCGCACACGGATTTTTTTGGACATGTCTCCTCCTCCATTTTTCTGTACGAAAATTGAGTAAAATAAATTTAAAAAAAACCGTTTTTTGTGTATTTTAAGAGTGTTTTTAAAGTAAATTAAGGTAGACTCTTTGAGTATTGACACCAACGCTTTTTCAAAGGACCCATTCTCGTTGGATCGTTTTCATAAAAAATTCAATTTGTCAAAGAAAGTAAGAATATTTCGAAGAGGAAAATATAGGAAATCGTCAAAAAATTAGATGGTTGAATATTTTTTCATTTTTTCCACATTCACCTTTTCCTATTTCACGAATCCTTCCTATCACTTCAAGCTCCGTTTTCCCCAGTCTTCACCGATCTTGTTCCGGTGACACCCTCCCAGAGGGCTGCTCTTAGTCACTCAGGCCAAGGGAAACTGCCGAGGAAACTGCAGAAAATATAAAACTTAAGATGATGGATCAGTCGGTAATCACAACCGTGAGTGCGAGAGAGATAGCTGCAAATTTTGAAAAGGAAATTTTTCCACATCGTTCGTCTGATCGAAAAAATAAAAATGTCATCGGATTTTTGCGATCGTGCTGCATACGGTGACATTTTTATTATTTTAATCGGACGAACGATGTCAAAGAGTTTCAATTTCAAAAATTCGAGGTGTGATTACCGACTGATCCATCATCTTAATCGATAGAAGCGGCTACATTTTCAACTCGGATGAGATCGAGATGAGGAGGTCGATCCTCTACAAATTAATCATGTAATTTTTTTCAACTTAATCGTTATTTCATTAAGAGAAAAAACTTTTTCATTAATAAATTCTGAAGGAACGAATTAGAAAAAAATCTACGTGGTGGAACCGTAGAGGAACAGTCGAGGAACAAAATGAAACGTAGTGCTATAAAATCGGTTAAAAAATGCAGATAATTATTGGAAAAATAGCAGCGAAAATATGTCATCGTCATGGAAATTAGCATTTATCGGTTGATAGCTTTGCAAAATTGTCGTTTCTCATATGTTTGCACTGGAATAAAAATCCACTAGCAACATTTAAGGTACCTATTAGAAGGCTTTAAGGAGTCGGAAAATAAAATTCGTTGTCGGAAAATTGAAATTCGTTGAACCCGCTAATTACCTTAATCGGTACGTTAAACTTGGTCTAAAAGCGTTTTCAAAATTAAGCACTCATTTGACTAGTATGCAGTGCAGTAGTTACCTTAATTATATTTCAGACTGTCCGTCTGACTCGCGGTTGTTCAGACAGGCGTTCAATTTTCATGCTGCTTGAGAGGGGAGAAAAAATGATGAGACGCAATAGAGAGCGCATGTTTGATCGGAAAAATTCGATTGATCGCGAAGTTGTAGAATTTGAACAATTAAAATTTATATTATCTATATCTTTTCGACAGATAGGCAGACGCTGCTTCGAGTATATTTCGCTTCCTTGAATTCGGGGTGGAAAAATGGGATCTATCATCGGAGATTGATCAGTGCCAACGCACGTTTGAACCTGACGATTGCGATCTATCGCAATTCTTTTCTCTCCCGCATTTATTTACCGATCGTCATCGTTTGTTCTCATCGAACCGAGCGCTCGTTTTATCAGCGTTTAAAAACGCTGACTCAGATAGACAATAATTCATCGCATCCTCGATGATACTGCGTGAAAAAAATCTTGCGAAAGAGCGCGAAAAGAGCGAGGAAACAACGTTTCGCAATTGAGGACTTTTGCTCCAAAATCGAAATGCCAAAAATTTGATTGAACGGAGACTCGATGGGATTTACATTTTTCGTAATTCATGCCAAAGATGATGACAGTAACGACACTCAACGATTCGTTAATCTCTTGTTTCTGCAGCAATTATTGTTTAAGATAAAACTTCTGAGACGTGACGAGCGATACTCTCTGGACCTCGCTCGTCTGGTCGATTATTTTTGTATCTACGTCCGGGACGGAGCGTCGATAACCCTTGAAGATTTTTCACTCGCATCGTTCTGACCAGCCACCGTACAAACTAAGTTCGTTCCTTCACAATTTCGTACTTTCGATTCCACTAACGTGTTGGATCTCCGCGTGAAACGTAAAATTTAATTTACCAATAATTTCCTATAATTACAAGAAACAGTGTTCACTCGGTCGATTTATTTATTCGAATTGCACCGTTTCTTCAGGCTGAAAAATTGCACGAAAACATTTCATTCGTAGTTCTATTTTTGACCGACGCAAAAGGCGAGAAGCGTTGATACAGCTAAAATTTCAGTTCAACGACTTAAAAGTAAACTCAGCCATAAATTAACTGACGAATTTTCCATGCAAATCAATTCAGCAAGTTTACGCTCATCTAATGAAAATATAAAATTCCAACTTTAAGAATTGACATTTGGAAATACGCTCAAAATATACACCGTCCACCTATTCCCAGAATTATTATAGTAAATCCCAAAATTACTGGAAATCACATTTTTGCAAGGCCCCTGACACAGGCTCTTGTGGCAGGCACACTTCCTGTGCGACGATTTCGATTTAAGGATCCTCCCAACTATAAAGAATCCAAAATGAGAATAAGAAAATATAATGTTTTTAGATATCAATGATGTCTTGAGAAAGCCCTGTTACAGGTGGAAATCACTTGAGAATGTGAAAAGAAAAACACTTATTTGAGGTTAACGAGTAATAACGAGACAAACGTTGGAAGGTTTGACAACGACATGAGCCAGCTGGTTTAAAATCTAGATATGCATAGGCATATAAATAGGAAATGGCTGTTGTCACAATTTGCTTGACGATTTAGCTACGAAAGTATTTAACTCACCAAATAAGTTCCACATATTTATAGTAATTGGGGGAATAAATTTAAATCGTATCTTTGATAATCGAAAGAGCAAAAAAGTTCAGTTGCATTGTCGAATGACAAAATTACCGCATGATCTTCCTCAACCCTGAAAAATCGATTATTTTTTTGGGTCCGATCTCTCCCAACGTACCCATCGAATATGCAAACAACGAATAAGATTTGTGTAGCCGGTCAATAGAAGTTTCTTCTATTAAAACTTCAAAACTGTTCTTTTATTTTAACCAATAAAAATGGCAACGTCATGAAAACCGGTGATATCGAAAAGTATGAAAATTTCGTGCGAACGAGGAGAAAAAAAAATATTTAAAAAAAAAACTCGACAAAATCCCACGTGAAGCAATAAATCGCTATGCAACGCGATTAGAAAAATACCGAAATACCGAAAGCGCGGAAAATCTTTCGTCCCAAGGAGAAACGTCTCGTGTCAGAGTACACATTTTCGCTGATGATAGAGCTGATAACACGTGCGATTAAAAAGCCGGGTTAACGGGGAGGCGCTGCAAACAACTCCAATAAATCCAGTCTGGCATCTTTCACGGTCTGGATGCTCTCGCGTGCTCAGTCCTTCCTCCGGCATCGTATCGAATCTATCGCTCGTGATCCGCCACCGAAGCTCGTGATGCGCTGACCGTGTCATTCGGCCTTCCTCCTGCTCCGAGACGCCTCTTTTATCCTCGAGAGTACAATCGAGTCGTGTACTTGCGCGTGCATCGCAATATTTTTACGGCACTTAACCACCAATATCTTCCGAAACAACGTTTTTCCTTGTTTCGCAGCGATTTTGTTTGGAACTTGAAATAAAAATTTTTCACTGTCGATATTTAAATCAGAGGTACGTATTCATTTTTAATGATTTATTTTAAAATTCTTACGTCACTCGTCATATTTATTTTCTCGTTCTTTTATCGCCGCAAATGGTGTTATTGACTTGGGATTTTTTAAGCTATTTTTAAAAATTAGAACGACATTGGAAATTCGGATTCTTTATGTTTTCTATTTTTTTTTTTTTTTTTTATTTTTTATTATTCTAGTCGTTTTGGGACTGTCGATAAATTGTATTCGAGTGTCCTTGTCGAGTGCGGCTCTTATTTTATATTTCTATAGCGGCTGATTTAAAGTGTGCGATTACCGCGGGAGAATCCCACGTGCGGTTCGCGATGACGCGACAAAAAATTGCTCGCTACGTGTACCTTAATCGCCGTACGGTCAGTCGGATTCTAAACGTTTCGATGAAAGGTTAATAAAAATTTAACCAGTTTGTGAGTTTCTCTCAAGTGCATCGTGTTTGAAAAAAATTCTCATTTCTAACGCGCACAATTATTTCGTCGCTTCAAAAATCTCGTGGAATTAAATTAATTGTGATTGAAATTATTGAAACGACCACGCCGAAGTTCGCAACCGTTCGAGTCCAACGAGATGAACGAAAAAAATATTTGCAATTCATCATTTTTTTATCTGACGAATCGTTGATGTGGGTTGAAAAACGCGAATTGCAAATTCAAGGAGAAACAAAATTGGAAATTTATTGAAATTATTCGAAAGTTTTTTACACCACTTCGTGGGACGCCAAAGTTGCAAACTTCTGCATCATAATATTGAATAGTGTTACTTAAATTCCGCGAAACTAATCTAAATCAACGCTTTTAAGGTAGTTCATGCACGAAACGATTTTATTTAGAAAGTCTGAAATTTACACAGAGCTTGAACGAACGGTCGACTCACGCGCATATCAAATTTCAAAGTCTTCGTCTTATTGGTTACTGAGACTAGCGTGTTCAAATACGAAGAAAAATACACAGAGTTTTAAGGACTGTGCGTAAAAAATCGTTTATCTTTCCGTGCAACGAATGAACGCTTCTGACGAAGTTTATGAAAAAGTACACAACAACAGTGAAGTATGTGACGAAGGTGTGGGAAAAAAATCGAGAGGAAAAAATGAGCACTCGCATAACCTCACATTTGCTTATTTCGGTATTTTGTTTCTTCTTGGCTCGACCCATTCTCGTCACAGCCTTCCGTCTTTTTATTAACACTTTTTTATTCTCGATCCATTTCCCTTTGCCCTCTCTAATGCGATTTTCACCATAAAAAAGTGTGGTATTTTCACGAGGGGCGAATGAAATTTCCTTGTAATTTCATTCGCCAAAAGTTAAGTTGAAAAAACTTATTTACAATTTATAATTAATAACTCTGACATAAATTTAAAGCGATTATATCTTTAATTAGGGAGTAAAGAACGACCTCGTTTAGACACCGAAAAAATACGATCTTACGGGCATGATCTACCTTGAAGTACGAAACTAACGAATTTTCAATACAAATAGTGAAGAATGATAACGATTGGATTGTTCAGAAATAAACCTGATAATATTTCCAAGGTAAAGCACTGAAGGTGAAAGCTCTCTGTTTTGATTACCATTGTCGGAGTGAACTTGAAAGCAGAGTTTCAAAATTCCGATTGATATACCGGTTCGACTACCTTAATGACAATTCGAAAATGTCATTGGCGTTATCACAATTTGTCGGTGAAAATTAAATTCAAATGGAAAAGCGTTAAGTATCCTTAACCGAAGTCGTTTCGACTTCCAATTATCATAATCGACTTTTAACCGAGTTTCGACTTTCCCACCGAAATGAAAGACTGGAGTTTTTTCCGTTGCAAACGAGAAATATTGGCAACTCAAGAAAAGTTTTCGCGACGCGACGTTCGCAAATTTTTGCTCGGTCTGTACTCCCCCATCAGCTTATATCGAATCGATGAGTCGTCTGGGACGCTCCCCCACTAAATAACGCAGAGAGAAGCTCAACTTTGACAGGAGCGCGACGAGGATAGTGGGGCTAATTTTTTTCTCAATTTCGTCATCTCCGGAGATGAATAAATTTTGAAAAAACGAAAAAAAACTTTCGCTCCGCGACTTAAGGCCACCGCTGCTGCATCGCGTGTTATTAAATCCCGATTCCGCAAAAACCGCTTCAATTCGTACCGAGACTGTATTTACGTGCAAACGCATCGCCAACGTCCGAGTCGTCGAAGAAATATCCGATCATGTTTCCGCGTCCGAATCGTTTAGTTTGTCAAACCGGTTCTCAGGCTCAAGGGCGTCGCAGAGACTGTTCTGGATCATGACCATGCTCCGAGGTCGGGCTCGACTCATTTTTTATTCTCGATCTTATCAGCCTTGTCTGATAATAGACGAATTTTTTTGAACTGCCCTTTTGCAGGTTGATTTTAATTTGAAGCTTCATTTTTCCATTGGCTGATAGAAAATTATTTAAAAAATGATAAATTTCACTGAAACGAGCGATTGACGATTCATTTTTCTTTCTCAAATGATTTTTTCCAATTATTTATTATTTTGTTAGATTTTTTTGCAGCAATATAAAACTCAAATGACGATACTTGAAGCATCGGATTATTCATCAATTTCTATCGAATGGACAGTTCGAGCAACCACGAAATTCATTTAATAACATTTTTTGATCGTCACTGCCCTTCAATTTTTGCAAACTTTAACTTTGAACTTAATATTAAATGTTTGGAGCATTATATTAAAAAATTGATCAATCTCAATAAATAAGTTACACATAATTTTAATAATTGCGAGAATAAATTAAACCGTTTCTTCGATGATCGAAAGAGCAAAAAAGTTCAATTACTTTTTTGAATTACAAGTAACGCGTGATCTTCCTTAAGGGTGAATGATACAAAAGTCGAAATAATTAGAAATTGATCAAATTTGGTGATAATGTTCTTCAACATCAAGTGCGAAAACACAAATTTTTTCAAAATTTTCTTCTGCTTAGTTATCAAGTAATTACGCATTAAAGCAGATTTCCTATGCCCGGAATGTATACCTATATATATGGAAACGCTATGCTTATACACGTGAACTTTAGTGATTAATTACTCGATAACTGTACAGAAGAAAAATCTTAAAAAATTTGTATTGTCAAATTTGGCACTAAAGAATATGTTCACCAAATTTTATAAAATTCTGATCATTTTGAATTTTTTTATGTTTTTAGCATGGTTTAGCATGGCAACATTGTATCGCCTGTGCAATATATCCTTAACAAAGATCTGCGATGAAGCTAAAACGATGAAAAAACCTTGAAAAATTCATTCGAAAATAATCAGTAATCATAATAAAAATATTAATAATAATGATGAAAATATGGATAGTGATAAAACCATTTTTGTGCAGACGATGATAAACGTTGAGAATTTTTTATTTTTTTAGTTATCGTAGAATTCCGATGGCATCAAAACTGCTACTATTGCTCCATCTGCCGCAGCTAGCCGCTTATGTTTTTACGCTCTACTATGCGTTTGTTCTGTTGAAACTGCCAGCTTTCAAACGTCCCGGAGCGACCGGCGACTTCGATCCTGGCCAATTGAAGTACTTAACCATTTGGAACGTGGTGAGAATTAAATTTTTTTTATTCTCGAACGATCGAAACTTGTTTTCGTATCAACAGAGATTATTGAACTTAATTCATTTTCAATGGTTTAACCCCCGAAGTGCTTTATTCATCGGAGAATACGTTGCATTTATAAAACAATTCATTTTTCACAAAGTGCTCGGAGTTTGGTTTTTTCCGGATTTCCGCTGATCCTTTGGGTATTTTGATTTTTGACACCGGGACAATCGACTCGAAAAAAGCTTACCGCACCGCAGTTACATCTTCGTGGAGCGAAATTGAAAAAAGATATAAAAATAAAGATCAACCACGATGGGGATTTTTCGGAGAGTTTTTCTAGTCGAATTGAGTATTGGATAGAAATTTGATTGGCTGGGATTTCTCCGACAGAATTTTTTTATTGGTAGAAATTTATTTGAGTTTAGTAGTGGTGCGCGAAAATTCAGCAAGCGCCGGAGCAGGCAAGAGTTGTTCGAGAGAAAATATTTTTCGTTGAATCGACTCGCGTTAGAATGCCCATACAAAATAACGCAAAATTTCCGGCTCAGCTAATGCGTAAAAACACTGTTTAATTATACCAAAGATTCTTATTCAGATGAATAGTTAAACTTCGCCGGATGACATCCAACGACGGCCGTAGTGTATACGTTGATCCCAACAAAAAATTAGTCGCCAAATGACCTGTACACGGTGTGCACAGCTCTCGTATTTATGTAACACTCGCGAGCTTTCAATTTCTCGTAATGACGGTTTTCTTTTTTTTTCTTTCATATGCGATCCGATGTTGAACTATAAATTATTACGTACTCTCTCCTGCGTGTACTATGTTGGGTATTGGTAACCGCAAATACGGTCGTGATATACATTTCGATTGGTCTCGTTCGTCGACATACGCGCGCGCGCGCCGGTCCTTATCTCTTCGTGATTCTCATTTTAACTCAGTTGCGCAATAACGGAGATACAACGTGTCTAAAGTCGCTCGGAGAGGCATTCAATCGAAGAGGGCTAGAGGTGAATTATATAACTACGTTCATAGACGCCTAACCACCAAATAGATACCGATCGTGTTACTAATTGGTATTTTGAGGTTATGGTACCGGCGCAGTCTGTCGTTGGCGCCCCAGTACGCCGCAGAGACGCACACAAATACCGGCGAAACATATTTTTCTTGCACTCTCGTAGACAAAACGTTGTTTCGACTTAGCACGATCATAATTCCGTGTCGAAACCGAAACATTCGTATTAAAGGAAACTCTACGCTTCTCGTCAAATATTCGTTTACGCGTGGACAAAACTCTAACGTATAACTCACAACAATACTATTAAAGTTTAGGCTCTCTCGGTTCAAAGTCCACGATTAGCGCGTTCGTTACGAGTGCCAATTGACACGGGACACGTGCTAACATCGTACCGTCAAGTTTTTCACGCCGCCGCGTCAATAACTTTCATACTTCGATGCTTTGAATCGCGTCCGCGGGTCGTACATTAAAATATTCAAATTAGAAACTTCCCTTCGTTTTATTCACTACACTCTGACATTGACTGCTGTCGAAACTGGGGAGTTTTCGAATTCGTGAATTCGAGAATCGTTCGTCGTTCGATTGATTTCCGTTGACAACGTGTATCATGAAAATGCACCATGTTATTCAACTTACCGTTTTACGCTATGTTTATTTACATAATTCTCGAAGCATGTATCGAATCGATGCTCGTGTGCAAATAAATTTAGTCATATCTCACAATACACGTAATAATCGGATCGGTAACCTGTGCAAACGAACGTAAGATTCGAGATGATTTACATAATCAAAAATACTTTCTAAAGAGGACATTCAGACAATTCGTTCGGAGCTTCTGGCACTGTGATAAAGAGGTTCGCACATGACGTGTTCTAGTAACGAGGAGGATGTAGCGTGGGAAGTCTATTCGATTTGACGGCATCGACGAATGCAAGACGAATGGCTGAACCATAGCGGTGGCGTTCCAAAACTCTTAAAAAAGGCGAACAGCTTCGATAATCCGCCGTGAGAGGGTCTTCGCAAAAAAGTATTCCAACTTTATAATTTGTGATCAAATGAAAATTTCGATAAACGAGACAAATTTTTCTGTCGAAATAGCGTCCGTGGGCGAACACAGAACTGATTTAGCAAAAAATTCGCATCAATTTACATGTTTTTAATAGTCATTGTACAAATGTTGATTTTATGATCTTTTAGATTGCATCATCTTGGTATTTCATCGCGAACTGAATATTGTATAACCTGCAAAATCAAAAGTCTAAATATTGCCTCTTGGAATCACGAAATCATTGCGTGGCGCTGTTCCTTCATTTTTTCTCTTCTCTTTCGCGCGTTTAAGTTCTTAACAACGAGGTGACGAAATTGACCAGCTGATCGGAGCAGTAGCCTTCACATAATTTTTTCTCTCATTATACCATCCTCACCCTCGTCATTCGTAGCCACAAAAATTCATAGGTACAGCCGCACCAAGAAAATACGACGTAGCGGTTTTGATGAGTAGAGATCGATTCAAAAAAAATCGATCATGCACGACCCCATTGTTTTTCAACTTTTTTGTGAAAATACAACCGTCAATTACCCTGCCCTCATTGATTAGGAGACACACGCCAATACCGGTCAATTGATTACTATTTTTTTGCGTCGTACAAGCAAAAAGTCGGTTTCGGAAAGAAAAAAATGAATTGCCTAAAAAAATATGAAACGTGCGTCGACGTGTTTTATTTTATTTTTTTTCTTCGAAACATGTCGGAATCCGATGGTTCGAAAATTTTGACAAATTCGTGACAACTGTAAATAAATTAAACCATGAAAAAATCAATCGGAAATATAAAAGCAATGAAAGTCAAAGATTTCGGTTGTATTGGATGGGCAGCACCCCAAGGATACGAAAACAATGGTTATCCGCATGTATGTTGTTTTTCTGAATCTTCCTCTACCGATGTACACAAAAACCGAGTTTCATCGTGTTTGGTGCTCCTCCCACTTTGTGCTTCTCGCTCTCTTTCCATCTCCGTCTCTTACACTCTATCCGTTGAGCGGAGTCTGCTTTTCTCTCGTTCTATTCGTTGTACGTATGCGCGAAACCGCGCGCAGGGGTCCGTTCGCGTGTGTCAGTAGTTAAGCTAGAGGCTTGAGGAACGGTCGCGGTACGAAATCGACGCAGCTCCATAGGCATTTTACCGTAAATGCGACAGTTTTACTTAAAAATCGGAAAAAACCCGATAGAAACGATTTTTTTATTTTTCTCGATGATAACCAAAAAGTGATAACTAAATAAACTCAATTGAAAACAGGAGAGACGCTTCTGAATCGTAGCCAAAATCGAAAACCAAAAAAGTCTAATTATACTTAAATAATAATACCGTGAATTAAAGCAAAAAAATACCACTTCGGAACCGGAGGATTAACAAAGCTTTCGTATTTCGTTCGGCTTCGGTGTCAACGATTTCCTACACGAGGATTCTAAAAATAACGTTGGCCTAGCGTGGCCGCGCTCGCGCTGCTGTATTCAGAATCGTGAATTTCTTCGCCGGGCTGAGGGTTGCCTTTTCACACCCTAATCAATCTACCGAAAACCCAAACCGCGTTGAAAATCAATTGTTCAGTTCACTAAACATTTGATTTTCCTTTTTTCCTATCGTCTTTCCCATTATTTTTTTCCTACCGTTTTCGAATTCGCATGCGCTCATTAATTTTTCGTAGCACCCGTGCCGTATCTTTTCATGCGATAAGGTTATGACAGCGTGTTCCAGCACAAAATATATAAAATACGGCGACTTGCGGTTTACGGTAGAATTAATCAAGAAGTAGATACGCCCGTAGCAGTTTTTCACAGTGCATGCGATTCTCGTCTTGCAAACTAACCAAACTAAAAAACAATGAATTCGTAATTTTCAATGACATCGCGTGAAATGGACGGTGCGAGACAGAGCCTCTTATCCCGAACTGCTGTCCTAGCAATTTTTCCTCGTATTTTTATTCTTCTGTGATCACATTAATTTTGATACGTTCTATATTTGGCTGCTCGATTCAAACTTTTACCTTGCGAACGATTACTGGATTTCACGCGAATATTATTAATATATGACGCTGTCGCGCTTGCAACGTTGCAGTCGAACGAAATGATCTAAAAAAACTCGAATAATTCCAGTAAATTTGCAATTTTGTTTCTTGTCGAATTTGCAATTCGTCATTCTTCAACCCGCATCAATGATTCGTGAAATAAAAAACTGACGAATTACAAACCTTTTTTTCGTTCATCCCGTTGGACTCGAACGTTGCAAACTTCGGCGTGGTATTAATATTTTTTCCTTCCCTTGGATCAGCAATGACGTTGAAGTTTGCAACGTTGGAGTCCAACGAAATGATGTAAAAAAAAAACTCTCCAATAATTCGAGTAATTCTCCAATTTTCTTTCCTCCCGAATTTGCAAACTCGTGGTTTTTCAACCAACACCGATGCTTCGTCAAATAAATCGGTGAATTACAAGTGTTTTTTTTCCTTCATTTCGTTGGACTCCAACGTTGCAAACTTCAGCGTCGTGATCAGCAGTCGCTCATTATCTTGGCGCTTGCAATCAGCTAGAATTCACTAAGCCTCCATACACGTCGACAAACACATCGTCCTTGTGGAATATAAAAATACAGCGATAAATAATGGAAATTGTGATCGGAGGAAAAATCGATCGAAAAAAATGTCGACTCGGGTTGCGGTTCAACTGTGAACGAGATGAAAATCTCGAGAGACGATATCGATCGTCCGACGGATGATTAACGTCTGGGAGGATAATTTTGAGATAAATCCAGTGATAAGAATCGCCGATTTTTCGTCCATTCGCAATTTCAGTTTCTTCATTTTGCCAACAAGCGCTCTTTCCTTTTCCTCCGTAGAAAAAAAACGTGAAAAATGCGTTGCGAAATCGAGGAACGTTCGAGCGGTCTATTTTTTTTTTCACTCGCTCAGATTGTTTTTTATTTCTATCGCGTTGAAAGAGGTTCGTTGACAAGTTTTTATTCGTGTCTCCTTTCGTGAAAATCAAGAGTCGTCACGTCACTCGGAAGTGGCCGCCGGTCGACGTACATAACACACGTGTGTATTTTATCCGGAGAAAGTCTTGAAATGATATAGTCAAGACGAGTTCGTGGGCTCATTGACTGATTCGTGAAAAAACAATGAATTTTCTATTACGTATTTATCGTCGAAGCGTCTCTCCTGCTCGTTGTGATAAGCGGGCAAATGAATAACCGTCCAAAGAGTCTAAAGCGAGGAGACTGGATCAGTTTTTCTTAGATAACAGAAAATCGCCGGGGAGCGTCTCATTGAAATGCGGAAAAGCCTCCTCCTAGTAATTCACGCAGTGACGTTCGTCACGTTCTCGTTCGCCGTTTATTATGATTTTTATTACACAGTTGTGCCCGGTGATGTTACCAAAATGCACAAAGCTTACGGTGGAAAATTCAAGTTTTTGACGTTTTGGGATGCGGTTCGTACCACTTTCAATCCACTTTTTTAAACCCCCTCCCATTCGTCGCGTCAGCGGATCGTTTTCTTTTCCGTATCTTTATCGTTTTTCTTTTTCGACACTAAAATTATTCATAAATTAGCGATTCTTTCTTTAGTTTTTTTCAAACTTTCCATCGTTTGTTGCAATTGGAATATGATCGATAGAAAATTATGCCGAATGACCCGGCAGCCTGCCACGTTGACCTGACACACGCGGTTCTCCTTTCCCGAGATCGTTCAGCAGCAGCAAGGCTTCCTGGTTATCAAAGAAACTCTCTTTTATATCTCACGTAGGCTCGCATAATCGTGGGCTATCCGTGTTTTTACGTAACGTAGAAAAACCACCGCGTTCTACGTGCAGGAGAGAATTGGTACAGTTGCGAGTATATATGAATAAGTGCCACAGGCAGGGAGCGAGCTCGAGTGTACGAGGAAGAGGAGAGGAGTGAGCACGATCCTCGAATTATCGCAGGCTGTGGTTAACCGTCGTTGGGAAATAAACTTTTCCATTTCTAGTGTAATTTATCCGCTCATTTTCTTCCGAATGACATTTCGAGTGAAATTTAAAATGGAAATAATGCGTGGGAATTGGGCTGGGCGAAGGGGTGCGCGGTTTTTGTCAGCGGCAAAACGTTTGGAGGTCGCGTCAGGCAGAGTACGACGCCGAAGTTTGCAACGTTCGAGTCCGACGAAATGAACGAAATAAACATTGTAATTTCAGGTTGAAAAACTGATAACTGCGAATTCAGTCAAAATCACATCGAATTCTTCCATTTCAGAAATTCTCTTTCCATTCTTTCTGCATTATTTACAGTTCGCGTGCAGTTTCGTAATCCTTTAGTCAGCCACGTTGACGATTCTTGAATAATTGTTCAAGCGAGTCGGCTAAACGTTTTGTGCAATTGTGTCAAGTCTCGTGCGCATCGGTTCAAAATTATTCACGAATTCGTCGAGCTTGTCGTGCCGCCAGTGTGTTTTTCCTGTCGCCTTTTTTTACATTTTGCCTCCTTTCATAGCCATTCGCCACGGATTTCATTGTTTTCGTAGCACAACGTCGGTCTCCGCACCCGTCAATGCTCGCTCGATCTCGAGGCTGTCAAACCGCTCTTAACCGAATGTGGTGCTTGAAATTTAGCGCTCTTTCTCTCACATTCTTCACACGAATACGGTTCCCTCGACGAAATGGTCCCTCGCGAGCTGGCCACTGTAACGAGCCATTATACTCGCAACCATTCACCACGCGCAAGAGCTCGAAAAAACGTCCATTTGTGCTGACTCATTTCACGTAATCGATGTTTTTTCTTTGCAGATTATCCAAGCGATATTCTTCCTTATATGCGTCGTTAATGACTTGTATGGCACCAACAAAGTTGCTCCGAAATCCGTGCCTCTCATTCGCAAGATTAAGGATTACTTCCATGCCACGTACGGCTTCCCTCTCGCCATGGTAAGCTACTTTATCGACATTTTTTTCATCCAATTATAGGAGAAATATCAAAACTTGACATAAAACAACGATAGCAGAGTTTCGCTAAGCACATTCAACATTTGCTTTTTTTGCCAATTTTTTCGACCTGTATAAATTATAAATATCGATATGAAAAGTGTCAGGCCTCAAAAATACACTCTTAAAATACACAAAAGACGATTTATTTAGATTCATTTTGCTCAGCTTTCGTACAGAAAAACGGGGGAGAAGACAGGTCCAAAAAAATGGGCTGTTGGTGAGATCTCTAGTTCCGCTCAAAATTTTTAAATTCGTATGACACGCGCTATAACTAGAGTCAAAGAGAGCATGTGGTAAAATTTTGGTAAGGATCGGTTCAATAGTTTCGGAGATTTTGTCAAGGAGCCGTCTGATAACGGAATTTTGAGAAAAACGCGTTTAAAGAAAGGCGTGTAAGCAGACAGCCAGGTAAAAGTCGCTCAAAGGTACATTTGGAATGCTCGGATCTTTATAAAATTTTAGAAAGATACTTTTAAATGTGTATACCTTCGAAAAATCGATTTTTTTATTGCATTTTTGACCCTTGAAGCCAAAATGAGGCAAACACGGCTCCAATACTTATCGAACAAGTTAACGAAGAGGTTTAAGAAAAAATGACACAAAGTCGAGGTTCAATTGCATCGAGATCAATCTTTCAGAATTTTGTAAAACACTGTCGAATTCAAGTTGACGTATTTTATGTCTCCCAATCCTTCGATTTGACCTCGATCATTAGTTATCGAATATTTGATGTCGTGACGCCTCGTATTCGAGGCAATTTCCGAATCGTTTTCTGAGAAATGCGAATTCAACCACTGCTGCCAAATCGGGCCACAAAAATGCTCAATTTCCAAACACTTACGTTTTTCCCACTTTTTTATGAATAATTTAGTTTGTCTTTCATTTTCACTAATGATTAGAAAATTCGAGGATTCTTTGTGTCAAAATGGATTCAAAACTTCAAAGAGTTGATGTTTTTCACTCAAGACGTGGACTCGAAAGAAGCTGAGCATTCTTCTCGTACACGTTGTAACAATGTATTCTAATAACAGTAACGTTGGAGTTTAATTTTTACGATAATGCTTATAATTACGTGTTTTATAGTTCGTGGGTGTCACGTTCTGGAGTCTCATGTTCGTCGACCGAGAGCTCGTACTGCCGAAAGCCCTGGATCCTTACTTTCCCTGGTGGCTGAATCATCTCATGCACACTCTCATAATGGTATCAACTGTTTTGGAAATGATTGTAGCGCCACGAAAATATCCCAAAAGATCACACGGTTTCACAGGTCTGATGGTTCTTATGCTCGTGTATCTAGTCTGGTAAGAAACATTGCAAGCATCAACGTTTCAAACATTTTCATCACTGATTGGCAAAATCGCACTTTCACTATTACGAAAGTAGAATTTATGTAGGCCGATACTTTTTAGCAACGAATTCATCAGAAATTTAGTCTGACTTATTTTGATTGCGTAAATGAAAGAATTTTTTTTTGTAAAACACTCCAAGTTTGAAGAAATCGTTGAAATAAGCATCGGAATATTCATTAAGGAGGGTGGCTACATTCGTCAAAATTATAAGAAATTTATCAAATTTGGTGATAATGTTCTTCAACGTCGAGTGCGAAGACACAAATTTTTTCAAAATTTTCTTCTACCTAGTCATCGAGTAATTGTGCATTAAAGCAGATTTCTTATGCCCGGAGTGTATACCTATGTATACTGAAACGCTATGCTTTTACACGTGAACTTTAGTGATCAATTACTCGATAACTGTGTAGAAGAAAAATCTTAAAAAATCTGTATTGTCAAATTTGGGGCTAAAGAATATGTTCACCAAATTTTATAAAATTCTGAACTTTTTGATATTTTTTATGTTTTTAGCATGGTTTAGCATGGCAACATTGAATCGCCTGTACCGAAATTTCTTAATTCATTATTTCAAGATGTTGAATGAACGAAGATTTGCCAAAGTACTCGAAAAGTTGTCGAATAATTATCAGGGTGTTCGAGAAAAAATCATACGGTCGTTATTCGTTTGGAAATATGAGCAAAAAATGTATGGTATTAGTGTCAAATTCGAAAAGCGAAAAATGATGATTTGATCTTAGGAATGAAGAAGTATAACAGAAAATACTTGAAAAATTGCGAAGATGTTAAATGAACGAATAATTGTGGAATTCGCCCAAAAAATAGATGAAAAATTGAAGAAATAGCTGTGTTGTCGAGAAAAGTAATTAATTCGTGATTTGTTTTTTTCAAGGGTGCACATAATCTACATGAAAAGCGGAATTTGGGTGTACCCGGTGATGGAAGTGCTGACTCTGCCACTTCGAATATTATTTTTCCTAGTTCTTCTTGGATTCAGCAGTATGCTGTATTTCGCGGGAGAGGCATTTAATCAACTCATCTGGGGTAACGAACAACAATATATGCAACGAAAAAATTATTCCGAAATAAAGTAGCCTCGCCAGTGGTCACTGGTCGGTGACACCAAAAAAAGCTCTGCCCTCATCGGTGGTGGTGAATGCACTATTCATTTTTTCGGTCTTCATTTTTCTTCGTTTCGTCCTTTTTTTTTTCATTTTTTTATCCTCGTCATATTTCACACTGCAACAAGCATGGTTGGGTCGCTTTTTTCGCGTTCAATTTCACCCTCATGATTCCATCCACAGTTGATGATTTTTTATCTTCATTTTTTTGAGCTGTATCGACAATTTCTGAAAAGTCTATTTTCAGTTGTTTTTTTCTAAGTCATTCTAAGTCAAAAGTTCGTATTTTCGTTGCACAATTAATGCGATTAAAATTACCATCCTGCGAAGAATTTAATGGTGCATTTTCCATTGAGAAAATAATGGGAAAACAAAATTCCAACGATTCCCTTCCACATCAACGTTTTTAAATTCACGTCATTCATCCACATTCGGATTATCTCGATCGGTATTAATTTATCAATGGATATCAATAAATTTTTGAACCACATTAATGGGATGATGCTAGCAATTGAAAAAAAAAAATTCATTTCAACTCATTCAAAAGCTTTGGCGCGACATTTTTGACAGTCTGCATGTCGATTGAGGCCAGGAATTGATTTTTTTCGTATGGCGTTGAACGAACCACTAAAAATCTGTATATTCAAACGGCACGTAGGTAAAAGATACGTAGCTGAGAGTAACGAGGATGGTTTGAAAGCGTAAAGGTGGATAACGTGAGAGAAAAAACAAAGGAGGATCCGGAAGTTCCGCCGAGATAACGAAAGTCAAGATAACGAAAGATAACTTCTACAAGGATATTCATTGATGTTTTATCCCTTTTTTTTAATTCTGAGCTCGTATCGAAGAAATATGTATGAGAAAAAGAGTAAGTTTCCGTAAGAGTTACGACTGATCGAAGAAGCTTTTCGTGTCGTTGATGGTCTATTTCAGAACATGAGATTCTTCCCGACCGAGGCTTATCCGATCTACCGATTTTATTTATTTATTTTATAATTACATTCCGATTATTGAATACTCGTTACGAAAATGTACATATCGATGCAACATTTTTTGTATATATACTCAAAATACTCAAGTAGAAAAACAGGTTCACTTTTGATTGAAAATTGACAATAATTTCTGTGGATCCAATTTGAAAACACGGACAACAAAACTGCTCATACGTTTGCCTCATCTTTTTGGCATAAATTTGAAAAAGTATATTTCGACGTTTTCGAAAATCATTAAATTTCGTAAAACGATTTTTCTTTTGATCTTTGCTACTTTTTTTACTCATTTTTTTCGACTAATTCACATTCACACAAAACTCCAATGATTCACCTCGTTCGTAAGTTTCCCTTCGTCCGATATTAATCGAGATTGAAGAAGGGGAGACAACAATTTCGAAATCATTTCGTTTTATCTTCCTGATTGACCGATTGGGTGCTCATTTTCAGTGCAATACTCGAACGCACGTTCACGCTCCACGTATTAATTGTATCAGTTATTTGCAGTTTCTTCATTTTTCCTTGCATCTATTTCTTTCTTATTTTCCTGAATATATGTGAATGTGTAAATATCCTATCATTCTGCCGCAACTTCGTTGTATAATAGTAAAGTGTTAAAGAGGTACGACAATTGTAAATAATAACTAATCCAAATTCCAGTGTTTCAAATATTTCGTAGTTGAAAAAAATAAGCAAAATCTACGAATATAATTGCAGTGTGATCGAAAAATTCTTTCATTTTCAATTCCAAAGTCTTCGAAATGCTGAAAACACTTTATAATATTTTGATGATGTCTAAGTAAAAAAAGCCAATAATTGAAATGAGAAAATTCATTGATAATTGTTATTTTTAAGAGGATTCTTCATTACTATTAACAAGCAAAAACCATTACTTTGAACACGAAAGAAATCTACTGTAGTTACTCCTCATTTACAAAGATAGCAGTCGTATCTCCTCAACATTATGAATAAATTACTGTTAGTTGTGTCGATGTAAGTTTAGTGGTAATTTCTTTTTGTAACTATTTTTCGTTTGTAAGTGATTGTGTGGCACAAATAGCATGATATTTATCTGTAAATTTTACATTTTGTTGCCTTCGCTGTTGCCTCAACATTCCGCAACGCACTTTTGTCAAACTATCTGAAACTATCTCTCATTTCTCAAACTATCTGAAAGTAAGAAAAAAATAACGATTCGCTATCGTATCGTGTATGTACATCAAGTTTACTACGTGTGAATAAATTGCCCTTTTCTTTTTTCTTTTTCGAACCCTTGCGATATACATCTACGATCTTTCTGCTGCACGAAATGTCTGATTTCTACCTTCACCAAAATCGTCTATATTTGTTTACACTCCAGGCTTTATACGTATAATCATGTGTTATTGATATAATACATGCAAACATTCCAACATTTTTTCATGAAGACGCATGAAACTCGAAAAGCGATTGGAAAAAATATCAAATGAACTCTCATATTCTTGCATGTAAACCCCTTAAATGTCCACATTTTGTATGAATGAAGATAGAGTTCATAAAAAATGTATTTCAATTTCGTTTCATGGGGCTGAACAATTTGTTTTTCTTTCGTTTTCGTATTTAAGTATGCAAACAATAAAAAAGTGTCATTCGTCGATCGTTTTCTTCTTGTTTTTTGTGTGTAAGGCTTCTTTTGAATTATCTTCAACGTCAATAAAAAAAACAGCCATGGATACAGTGCAGTTGTCGTTTCCAGGTTCTAACACAGCCAAGAAGCCTTCAGGTAAGGCGAGTAAGAAGACGAAATCGAAGTGAGGAAAGAATTCGTCGTTGAAACGATTTTACATCAATGCAAGGGAATTCTCGTGAAGAAGAGGAAGAAGAAGAAGAGAAAATGAAGGAAAGGACTAAACGATAAAGCATAATTAAAAGCTCACCAAATTACGAATGAAACTCACGAGGATGTGACGCGTTGAATTAATCGGAGAATTTCGCGTGGTTGGAGAGACACGATATTAATGAAATCGACGAAAAAAGTACGTAAATAAAAAAGACTCGAATTCGTGCGGAAAATGTCGAGCCGGCAGTTTCTACCATTGAGAAACTGGACAAATATGCATAATAAATAGAAAGCTCATGATGGTGTTGTATATCAAATGTTGAGCAACGCGCGACTAAGACATTTTTTCAAATTGACTTCGAAAGCAAAGTTATTGTTGCACGCATTGTTGAATTTTCATTTTTTTTTTTTCGAAAAGTCAATGATCGTAAAGTGAGGAAGGTTCTGGTTAATATTTACTGCAGCATGCAAATGCGAGAATGTGTTCAACCGAATAAAATTTTATGTACGAAACATCCGACGACATAATACCATCGGCCTTCGTCTCGACTATTAATATTTTTTAGTGAAAAAAACCAATCATAGGATTTATTGAAATTTTTCGTCATGAAAATAGCGAGTAGGTTGTGAAGGCTTTAAAGAGAAAGCGAAACTTGGTTACATTCCGACAAAGTCAAGATCTAATTTTTAATTCCCCAAATCCCAATTCTCATATAGGATGAAGAAAAAAAATGCAAATTTTTTACTTTGTATAAAATATATTATAAAAAACAAACTAGAATAGTAATAATGGGCAATACGAGTTTGAGTCTGCTTAACGATAAGAATCGTCTTTCCGTCGGTTGTTAACTTTGTTCATCTTGGGCGATATTTGTGTGCCTTTGGAACTGCAGTTGCGACTGTTGATAATTTCATCGATGCTCTGTTTGAGCTCTTCCATTTCAAGGATGTCAAGTGGCAGTGAGGTTTGGGTGGAAATTTCACGAGCGTTTTTGTCCAAGTCAGTTCGCATGATTCGACATAACTCGGGGCAATATTCCGTTAAACTAGACGCCAAATCGCCGAGACAAGCTTTTCTATACGTATCTTTGAGGATTTCTTTATCACTGGTGATTTTCGAATCGTTCGTGTTATCGAGCAAATGTTTGAGCAAAGTTTCGTCTTGAGGATCTCTCGGGAGGGAATATTTGCTTTCGGGTCGTTCACGACTACGTTTGCCGGTTTCGTGAGAATAGCTTTTGGAGCTTTTGGAGCTTTTGTTGCTAGTTTTGCTACGACTGCGTTCGCGAGGTTCCTCCGGGAGGTTCAGCCGCGTTGTTTCGTCGGGTTGACTGTCCTCGCTCTCGCTCTCGTCTTTCTCGACTCTTGCAGCCTCGACGTCGATGTGCTTATTGGCTTCTTCATCGACAGCCAATTTGTCGACGCTGCTGAGATTCTCTTCGCTGCCACTGCAAGCAGGGAACAAAAATGGAAGCAAAACACCGGGTGGCTTTTTATCATCAGTCATTTTGGACAAAAGTTTGTCATCCAAGCCCGTGATGGCTGAGCGTCTTTTCATGTTTGGCACTTGGCCCCCCTTCATCGGCACACCACCGCTCGTCAGCGCCGACAATATTTGAGCGCCCAATTGACTCTCCTGTGACGTTGTACTACCGCGACGTAAGACTGGTCCGATTTTCGACGTTTTTGACTTACTTCCGTCTCGTCTACGCTTCGTACGTCGGCTTCTCGTTGCTTTGACCTCCGCGATTTGCACCGAGTATTGCGAATCTAACGAATTGCGCCTCGACTCGACCGACACTCTCCTTAGACTAAAACTTATCTCCGAATCGCCCGAATTACGACGTATACTCGATACTGAACTCGTGTTACCACCGACCAGCGCATCTCGTCGTATTACAAGCTTCGGCAATGCTGCCGCCCAAGCCGAACTGAAATCTTGTGAATCCACCGAATCCAAATTGAAATTCACTCCCACAGGATCCTCGTGCGTATTACGGAAACTTATCGATAAGCGACCCGCGTTGTTGAACGTTTTTCTCTTCGCAAATGCTTGCGCTATAACTTTGTGCTTCTTCAATTTCACGGGCTCTTCGTAGTCACATTTGAATGTCCTGAAATTAGAAGTTCAGTCAGGGCTCTCGACTAAGATGTACGGAGGATTCAAATAAATCTGATCCAATGAGAAATTTCCCTCCATATTACAATAGTTAAATAATGCCATATCATAAATTGTCATGTCACACCTTTTGATGGCTCGTTTCCACGTTTCTATCGTCGATCGTCTCCACACCCAGGACGACATGAGAACGCTCGTGCAGAACGGTGCTAAGATTTGTATCTGTAAGACAGCTATACTGGGTCTCGAGTCCATTTTACACTCGGATTCCTCTGCATATTTTGTCGTGATTGAACATCTGGGATACATAAATTCAGAGTATTGTTAAGAGAAATTGAACCCGAGTATTTTTGCATTTGATGTAGAATTATGATTCTGTAGATCATACTTTAAAGCATTGTATCCTTTCGCAATGTCAACAATATTTTTGTACTATACTTGAGATAAATGTCAGGTCATTTGCAAATTAATGCAGTCTGAGTGACGTCAAATGACGATTCGAGAAAAAATCTCCAAAATCGTGCACATATAAGAATTTCTTACATCATGTAATTTCTGAAACTCCGTCGCCATTCTTCAGAGTTCTGAAACTCGTAGACGTAACACCAGAAGGTCACAATAGCGGCGATAATCGTCAGAATCGAGAACAATATCATTCTCACAATATTGTCGCGGATTTTTTTACTCGCACGTTTCGATATTATTTCCTGGCTGCTTATCTTGAGACAGATTAAAGTTATCAATCCTGTAACAATAATGAAGTTTTACTCATAGAATAAACAAAAACAGACATATTTTGTTTATGGGAATTGAAATTTTTTTATTTTTTTTTCATTACTTACATTCGATCCATGAATGAATAAGGAAAATCGAGAATATTAATAGGAAAAAATGTATGGAAATGGTAAAATTAAAAAAAATGGATCTTATTGAAAAGCAAAACGTAAAAGAAACTTTTGTTTTTGAAGCAGTAAACTTTTTTCGCTACAAATTGTTTTTCTTTAAAAAATTCCAATACTGACAAAAGAGAACGCAAATTTAAACTTTTCACAGAACAATATATCATTTGAGACCAGCAATTTTTCCTCAAATGAATCCATCGTTCGGCGTATGAAACGAATCCAAATACCAGCCTGGCAATTTCTTTTTGGACCAAAACCTAATTTCTAACGTTTTCATCATAAAGTTTCTTCGATAATAAAAAAAACTTGCCTCTCCCCAAGAAATATCCACCGAAAGCTAAAACCACGAGGAGTGGTCCGTGAAGGAACCAAGCTCTCGCGTATTTATTGGTGTAACCAACGAAACAAATGCCGGTGACACTGCTACCGTCGATTTCGCCTAGTGTTATTACAGCCACGGTCATTACGATTGGTAAGCACCAAGCAATGAGATGGAAGTAAGCCTTCTTCTTGTCAATTCGGTCCTGAATTTTCCCGAGTCCTTGAAAGCTCATGTGCCAGGCATAAGTGAAAATGACGAACCAAATCATGGCAGCCATAAGCGAATAATAAACTGCAATGAAAACAGCAACGCAGCCCAAGGTTTCGCCGCTGTGGAAACACCAAAGTTGAGATCATTTTCAAGAATCCAATTTTTTTACCTCCAATACTTTATAAAACACTCTCGATTATTTATTGATTCTTATAGCTTTTTGAGTCAAGCATCCACAATAAAATTCATTTTAATTAACGTGATTATATACGAAATAATGAATGCATATTGATAAATGTTACCTCGGCTCATTTATCCTTGGTGTCCCATCTTTTCGACATACTATAAATTCTCTGCTGCCCATGAATTGCGCGAGCCATCCAATGCACGATACCATAAAGCAAAAATTTATGTAAAAAATCCCTTGCGCCGGATACTTGTTCGAACTTCGCCAATCCATTAGAAACGTTACCTGTGTTATTGAATATATTTATCTTTAATAACACCAATGATTTCCTAGTATTTCTTCGTGTTATTTTATAAAATTGTAGCTATTATTTTCATAATCTTTATTTTTTCTTTATAAAAACTCTCATTAGTGTGGAAATATTATTTGAGTGTTACTGTTATTGCGTCATTAACTTTGAGACTCTTTTTATATGTTAACATGTTGTGAACTCTTCGTATGAGTGGAATAACCAATTTGTGATAATATCAATTGGTTAGTATATCGGTGAATATTTTCCACACCCGAAACAATGCAAATCTCGGTCGATTCCAATTCAAATGGACTCCTCCTCTCGAATCCTTTCCTCTAATACTAATATGACATTGAAAATGTAGTTAAAATTTTGAAACCTTTCACGTAAACTCATGAAGCTTGAGGAATTATTGAGGTTTTAATTCCATGGACTGTAAAAAATAATGTTTACCACAGTGAGGAAATTAATGGTGCCGGACAAGCCAGCGCCCCACGCAATAATCGTGTGGATCTGTTCCTGTTCGTCGAACGTTAATAGAGGATCACTGCATTGTACCCCGCAGCCTTCGACTCCCTCGAAAATAGCGAGAGTATTGTCACTCGGTATGAGAGGCTTTAAGCATTTTCCCGTCGTGTTGAAGGTCAGATCTCTGATGTCGTATTTACAAAAACGAGGAAAAAGTTTTTTGTTGTCACATTTGATGAAATTTGGCCATATCGTATGATTGAAAAGTATTCGACAGGGTCCAGAGATCATTTTGCACATTTCGTGAGACGGCAGATCGACAGTCTCGTTAATGCATTTTGGCATGAATAATGAGCAGAGAAACGGCTGAACGACCGCCCAGCATTTTGGAATGTGCCTCACTCCTTGCAACAAACGCAATTTTTCCTAAAAACAAAAATTTCATCGATTATACTTCAAACACAAAGGAAACTTTCCTCAAAAATCAGACATTTTAACGAATATTATAAAACAAAGTTTTTTAAAAGGTTTGATAAAACCCGACACATTAGCGATAAGAGATAAAGTGAGATGGCATGATAAAGTAAAAAAGGTGAAAAATAATCTAACAAAAAATTCTCGTTACGCCGAGAGATAATATCATAACTTTTATTTAAATCTAATCGTTAGCCAGTCACATTTGAACGTCAACTCACACCGGTCAATGTTCGAAAATTCCGGAATGACTGGCCGAATAATCGCAAACTGGTAGTTTAAAAATAATGAGCTTCCAGAAAAAAATTAAAAAATTTCTCAAACGTTTCCAAGACAACTACTTCCTGGGTGTTCAAAATCGCTGCTATTTTTGTCGAATTTTGTTGCATGTCTCTCTGTAGAAAAAAAAATCTGGGAAAACATTCGAAAGACATTGCGTGAAATATGAAATTCTCTGCCGCTATTGATTAGCCAATGCAATTTGTTTAATGTAACAGAAAAAAATCTAGAATTTTTGAAATTTATGCGTTCGTAAACCGATACTTTATGGATATTCGTGTCGATTTTCATTATTGTTTTATATTTTCATTTATATTTTTTAATGAGATTGAGAACATGATGTAATTAACCTGATGAAAGTACAGAATACGAATGACAAACTTGATTCGATATCGACTTCACTGAATAAAAAACTAGAGATCGAATATCCGTCCTCGAGTCTTTCTCTGAGACGAAAGTCCTTGAAGCACGAAGGGTCTATGCGCTGTGTACCTGACCGACCGGCAGGTAGTGAACGTTCGACACGTGTTTTCTAAACCTAAGGGTTGCTCAATCGACGTTTTCCAGAGTTACTATCCCAGATGAAGTCAGAAGTGAATCTCCAAAGCGAAACATAAATTTTGACAAAAATCCTGGTTTCATCAATTTTCACAATTTCCACGTTTCGAGTAAGATTTCGCCATCTTTTTTCAATCATCCATAAAAACAAAATAACCCGAAAGAAGTTTCAGCCAACTCCCAAACTCTTTTCCCTGGTGAATTTAGCTAAAAAATAAAGAATTTTTCCAGTCTCCGCGATTTTTTCGTTTTGCGATGTCCAAACAATTACGAAATTGAGTTTATCACTACTTCACTCTTTTCGTTACTAACTTACGAAGATATTTACGTCCTCGTAATTCATTCTGTTAATGCATAACCGACGACAAATAATTCTGGATGAAAATTTCCATGAAAGGTGCTGAGTGCTCCTCAATCAAAAATTACTTGTATCATGTCCTGAGTGGTATAACCAGGAATAAGATCCATCGTCGTCGTCGTGTACGGCAGTCGCGTTCCCATGCAAGTTGCATGTTGCATATGAATGCATTTTGCTGGTCTCCGACAGTCGGCCGAATCCGTCGGAAGTTCTCCCACGGGATACCTGTCCAGCAGGTATTTAGGGTCCCTGTGTCTATGGCTCAGTTCCAAGTCTTTCCACGTCTCGTTCTCGCCGTTCGCGTTTGCTCCAAAACTGTGACCCAACTCTGATTTTACTGACCGGTGGAAACAGATTGTCAGCAACACCAAGCGGAGCATCATCTGAGATAATAATGTTAAATATTAGTAGGACAATTTTGAAAATTTATGCATTGGAATTTGGTGGAGTTTTCATTTTCAGTATTTAAAAAATTCACAATTTAATGAATAATTTTGAATTTCATAATTCACCGAATTCGACGTCACTTTTTGTGAAAAACAGACGATTTTTATAGTGATCAAAATATGGATTGGCACGTCAAATTCAATTTCAAATTAATTCTTCAAAGATACACACAAGTCGATAGACACAAAGTCGCGAGTTCGATCAAATTTCGAATCATCTGATTTACTATCGGTTTACGAACGCACACCATGAAAAATAGATTCGAGATTATGACTGTGCACGTATTGGTTCAGACGATCGAAATTTTCACGCAATTTTTAAGTTCACCGAAGTCTTTTTTTTGGCACTAAAAAGTGAAGTAATTTTATTGAATAAATATGAGAACGAAAAAGGCATTCGAAGTTCCTCATAAAACGTTGGAGTTGAAAAACAAGATTTTTCAAGTCCCAAAAACATGCTTGGAATTCGAAAATTTCTTATAAAGCCGAATTTTTTTTGATTTATTGAAAAATACCGAATAATATTTATGCTGTTTTGCGAAGTTGTTTTGCACCGAACTCGTCACGAGAAACAAAAGAAAACAAATCGATCAAATCTACGTTTGAAAAGGGAATGAGTTACGAATATTTGTTTCATTATTATTATTATTAGCAATGAAAATAAATAAAAAATTATTTTTAGCAGACAATCATAAGCGTTGAATATTAATGTAAAAAGGACACGTTAATTCGTAGAGAAAGACAATAATTACGTGAGGAGCCACTAAAAATTCAGTGGAGCGACTGTTCAGAGTTATTTTCGCAGACAGTTTTTAGCACGAACAGTTTATGCGGAAGGAATATTGATAGGCAAAAGAAAACAAACTGTCGTGGACGAGTTAAATTCAATAACAAAAATTTTCTACGAAATCGAATTGTTTTTTTTTAGTCAGTTCTTCACCAGAAATTGCACTGACGTTTTCCGAGGTGCACGAGTTTCCGGCTTTTATTCCGGCTCTTTATTGTTGCCGAACTTGTATACGCAGTTTGCACGTGGTCAGCGATAAACAAAACCGGGGCAATGGCCCGAGTACAAAAAGACAAGAAAGTGAATCCAACGCTTCAAAACGTACCTTGCGAATTTATGAGAATTTCGAATATCACGAATGAAGTAACAAAACAAGCTACATCGAAGCGTCTCTTTGGCGTCTACACGAGGACAAAGAGCGTCACACATCCTCCCAAGTTTCGTGGCGGCCGCATCGCATCTTGCTAGCGGACTGCCGGACCACACGCGCGTCTCAAGACGCTAGGCCACCCACGATGCGCTTGCAACCCTCCTTCCTTCCTTCACTCTCCCTCGAATTTCTTCGCCGGATGACAAGCGTGAACTTGCCACATAGTCCGTGAGCAGCGCTACGGGAGGAGACAAAGCGCGAAAATTCAATTCGTTCGTAACACCTGGTGGGTAAAAAATTGCGTCTGAAAAAACGACCCTAAAAAAAAGTCAAGATCATACGGGAGGAGCAGTCAAAAGTCGTCAAAAAGTCTGCCGCCGTGCGGTGGTTTTTTACGATACCACGAAAATTCAAATCTTTGTTTCAGGTGGTATGTTTGGAAATCCTGATTTCCTTGGCTTTTTCTCGATTCCTCGGTAAGATCAAAAATCCACAACTGTTTGTTGACCTACCAAAACTCAGAGGTGACCTCATTCAAAGAATAAAATTGGAACAAATGCCTTCTGAGCAATCGCAAAGAATACTCAAGTATTTGATGACATTTTAGAAAAATCTTTGCCTGATTACTCGAGCTCATATATACTAAAATTCTCTTCCACAGAAATGTTCATACTGCAATTCATATAAAAATAATAGCTCAATGGCTACGGAGAGTTCAACTGAAAAATCAGTTTGAGCAGTATTGGGCTAATGTATACTGGCGAAGAACAATCTTCGCAACTGCTGAAAATAAAACCGAAAAAATATTAATCAAATTTAAATTCCTCATCTTTAAACTCAGTCTATTATAGGTTTAACGTGGGATGAACTGGATCACTGGATCAATGAACTGCTGTAGTGTCGTAGTGTTCAATGGGTGTTTTCATCATAATAGTGCCAATCGTGAGGAAAAAAGAGTGCAGTCGTCAACTCACGTAAAAATTTCGACCTACTATTTATTGAATTCTACGTCAGTCTTTCTAAATTAAAAAAAAAATGGTAAGTATGCTCTGACCAATATTTATTTTTTGCACAAAATATAGTTGAAAAAATGGATATTCTTATGAAGTATACACCTTTCCCGCGAACTCGAATTCAAATGTTGGGATAATCAAAATTATCCGGCAATGTAATTTTCGAACTTCAACAATTTCACGTTTGTGAGATAAATCTCCTTTTGCAAAAATTGAGACAAGTGATATGCAGCACATTCCAGACATGATATCATGATATGAGATATGAGAATGAATTTTGAGGTTAAAAGTCTTTGAGGTTAAACCGGTTAA
The DNA here is from genome assembly GCF_019457755.1 of Venturia canescens. Classification (NCBI taxonomy): domain Eukaryota; kingdom Metazoa; phylum Arthropoda; class Insecta; order Hymenoptera; family Ichneumonidae; genus Venturia; species Venturia canescens. The sequence continues at coordinate 10,955,595 of NC_057425.1, forward strand.
ACTATACAGAAATTAACTCCACATTCATACAATAAAAAATAAAAAAATATTCTTTTTCCTTGTTCTACGCTTGAATTAAAAAATTTTATCCATTAATATGATCGCTCAATTTTTTAAAAATATCCTTAATTGTTAATTGCCTAATATCGTTTTCTCAAAAGCATATAAGTATAAAAAGGACCTCTACAAATTTTTAAAAACTTGGACGTAGACAAGTAGCTGAATCATTTTTTTCGATTATCGATAATTATTATTTATTAAATACATTCATTATCATACATTTTTTATAGGCAAATACAGCAGTAGTTGCAGGCATAGGAATTGCTATTGTAGGATTCGGAGGCCGATCGATATTCAATAGAATGCCAATGCTAACTCAAAAACTGGCTGAAGCTCTTAAAACTGTATCAAAACTTGATTCACAGGTATGCATTAGCTTATAACTTCAGAATATTAAAAAATACTCTTTAAAATTTATTTCAAAGCTCTGGAAGTTTTCAAAAATAATTCATTTTGATAAAAACAGGAAATCCTAGTTAAATTTTGAATAAATTCTTTTTTCCATGGTATTCATAACAAAGAAGGTACAGGAAAGATTCTACGATCAATTGATATCACAATTAAACAATATTCATCTAAAGTTCTAATTATAAGCATTATTGTATTTTAGACTTTAGCGAATAGTAAATATTACAAAGGTGGGTTTGAGCCAACAATGACGAGGAAGGAAGCAAGTTTAATTCTCGGAGTCTCACCGACGGTGAACAAGCTCAAAGTTAAAGAACAATTTAAAAGATTGATGTCAGCCAATCATCCGGATCGAGGCGGTTCCCCATACTTAGCAGCAAAAATAAATGAAGCCAAAGATTTGATGGAAAAATCTGGATGAAAAGAGTGATCCATTCATATAGAATGTTTATCTAAATTTGATAAGTGAATCATTAATCTTAGGAAACACCTCAAATGTACACAATCGACTGTGAACAAGCAGCTATCATTTTTAATGTTTGATGATTTGTATATTTTCAAGTGTAAGTTTATTTATAAAGACTCATGAATGAATACCTGGATACCAATATATACATTTGTATAGTCATACATCTTAAAAAACTTTTACCCGATACCGCTTTGTTTTTTTTTTATTTTTTTTAAATAATGATCCGACAAAAGTTCGGAGGACACTATGTGATTTAAATGAACAGTTAAAAAAAGATTTAACTAGATATAATTGAAAAATTTAAATTGTTTAAAAAAATTTTGGAAGAAATGCACGTCGAGCAAGCTACTTTAAGTTAGCTCCCCTTGTTGTTCAATTTTAAACACCTTTTCCAACAACAACCTTGAGATACTCGCAATATCGGATTTCCTGTCTCTCGCGATAGATCCAAGAAAATGTAATAAAAAAATAAGACTAAACGGTGAATAAAAAATTCTGAAGACTAATAATGTGCAGCTCTGATATCCTAGCAATTATTAGTCATTTAAAAATGAGTATAATTTCAAAGAACAAATATGCACTGTCTTCAGCCGTCAAAATCGCATGTTCATATTTTCAAGAATTTTCCTTTGATACGAGCAATTATTTGAAAATTTCAATTGAACGATAAGATAAATTCATAATCACATCTAGAGAATAACAATGGACACAAATTTATATCATTTAAATAATCATTTATTGATCCAGTTTTGGTTCGGAGAATCAAGCCAAATTTTCTTTAATAACTGCGACCAAACAGAGTATAAAATTTCGGTTTTTTCGTACAACGTTGATGTATGCATTTCAAGGAACTCAGCGGTGTTTTCGGTTGTTCGAAAGGTATACAAAGACTCTTAGCTCCCATCAACGGTGCGCCTGGTTCTTCACCTCCGTCCTCTCTGAAAAATGAAGAAAAAGATTTAATGTTGGCGGCGAAGAAAGTTGAAACATTGTGAGTAGGTTGTTGAGTTTCATTCTGATCAATTTTCGTTTGTCAGTCTAAATTTTCGAGGTGTCAATTCTGAAGAAAGTAAAATCCATATTATTCAAAACTAAATTTTAAAAATACTCTAGATAATAATATTTTTTATACATATTTTATTTAATCTAATAATACTTCAAATTTCTTTTGCGATTGCAAACTTTATTCATAAACGTAAAAGAGATCGACAGTAAGACATATGGAAATGAGCACGTAAAATGCCGTTCAAAAAATTTGCTATTTCAGTTGTCTTTACTCATGAGTTTAGATAGTAAAATTGACAAAAATTTTTTCCATGAAATAATTGAATTTGTGTTGTTAGAAGAAAAACGCGATTAAATCATTGTTCACCTGGTACTGTCTGCCTTAATATTATCCTCGCAGCTGGTATCTCCGCAGAACGGTGCCAAAAGAATGTTCTTTTTGTCGAGTTCAGTACAGAAACTGTTCCATTCAGTGACCTGTTTGATATGATCGTCCAAATCTTTCGAGGCTTTGTTCAGCATAGATTTCTGTATTTCTTCGAGAAGTTTTTCGACGGAGCCACAAACGTTAGTTCTTTCAGCGGTCAAACGTTCGGAATTGTCTCTTCGAACGAGGGTCACCTGCTTTTTCTCCAAATCTTTGAAACCGAGCTCAACTCTTACAGGAACACCCTTGAGTTCCCAATGATTGAATTTCCAACCAGGACTATAGTTGTCCCTGTAGTCACCTTTGACCTTCAAATCACCGTTCTTCTTCAATTCAGCCTCAAGCTTCTGGCACTCGGCCATGAGATGTTGTCTCTGTTCGAGGCTCGTTGAAGCTGTGATTCCACAAGGAACGATTACGACCTGGATAGCAGCAACTTTCGGTGGTAAAACCAACCCTTTGTCATCACCGTGCACCTGAAAATATTTTTAATCGTACTTTAGCACAAAATTCACAATTATAAGGGTATTGAATCCATGGAGACGTTCTGATTTGGTTCTGACGAGATAAAAGAAAAAGCGTGCGTTCTGAGCTCAACAAACCATTATCATGACTCCAATGGTTCGCGTTGTCAAGCCCCACGAGTTCTGATAGACGTAAGACTTCTCGCTCCCTTCCTCAGCACCTTCAACTTGAATGTCAAACATTTTGGCAAAATTTTGTCCCAGATGATGACTTGTAGCACCTTGAATTCCTCTGCCACTTGCCGAGACGAAAGCTTCGACCGTGGTAGTGTAATCACCACCGGCGAATTTTTCTTTCTCAGTCTTGCGACCCCTGACGACAGGAACCGCTAGTAAGTTTTCGTACACTTGTGCATATATCTCGAGTATCTCCAACACTTCTTCGTCGGCTTCAGCTTTTGTTCCAAATGCCGAATGTCCTTCTTGCCAGAGAAATTCACGCGTTCGCAAGAATGGCTGCGGATGTTTGAACTCCCATCGCTGAAATTACAGATTCAATCAAGTTACAATCGTTGCCACGACGATGCAATTTTTCTATATTATAGACAGAAACACTTGAGAATAATAAAAATCGGTCGTTATCAGAATCAAAAGACAATATTTGCCTCATTTTGATACGTTAAATATAAAAAATCAACGTGCTTCCGTACAGTTAAAAAAAAAATTGGAATTAAAAAAACCTCTAGATCTAACACTTACGACAACATTGTTCCATTGATTGAGTTTTAAAGGCAGGTCACGATAGGATTTCAACCATTTAGCGTAAGCAGGATACATAACGGTTTCTGAAGTAGGCCGAATGGCAATTGGTTCGGCCAAATCGGAGTCACCGCTTTTCGTAACCCATGCAACTTCTGGTGCGAAATCAGCAATATGATTTTTCTCGCGTTCAAGAACGGTTCTACTGACGAATATTGGGAAGTAACAATTCTGTACGCCCATTTTTTTAATCTTGCCATCGATATAATCTTTTATAATGTCCCAAATGGAAAAGCTCCAAGGTCGTAAAACATAACAACCAGAAACGTCGTAATATTCTATCATTTCGCCTTTAGTGATAACTTGAGAGTACCAATCTGATAAATTCTCGGCTTTTTTAGCCTCGAGACCCAAACGCGTGCCGGTTTTGTTACTTTCAGTTTCTTTGTTCGAAGCTTGTTGCTCCTTCGTTTTTTCTTTTTTGGCTGGTTTTTCTGCTGGTTTGGAAGACTCTTTCGGTTTGCGAGGTCCAGAATTTTCACCACCTCCCGGTGGCTTCCAATCTTGTCCCGTGGCTGCTTTGTAGCTAGTCTTTAAATCGAGTAATATTTTCACTGCCTCGTCAATTGCATTTTTCTCCGCTTTTTCGCTCTTCAATTGTCTCACTTTGTCACCTGCTTTGGTAATCTCGTTCGACAATTCGTTTCCTTTCGTTGAGGGATTCGTTGATGGGGTTGCAGCGGCGCTCGTCGTACTGGGTTTCCATTCTTTGCCAGCAAGACTCTTATAATCGCTTTTCAACTTCAATAGTATCTTCACTTCCTCGTCAATTTTCGATTTTTCTGCTTTCTGCGTTTTTAACTGACGAATTTTGTCACCTTGTTCTGTTATTTTTGCGGATACCGAATCAGCAGAATCATTACTCATTTTTGGACACACGGCGGTTTCTTTAGGTTTCCAATCTTCACCTGCCACGCGCTTGTACTCGCTTTTCAAAGTCAACAAAACTTTGACTTCTTCTTCCACGAGTTTTTTATCGGCCTTGGCGGTTTTCAGCTCACGAACTTTGTCACCTTGCTTTTGAATCTTATTCGACAACTCTTCGTTCGAGGCTTTCGCAGCTTGGACGTTCGTGGAAACCGCTACTGCAGCTTCTGGTTTCCAATCGTTGCCTGTTGCGTTCTTGTACTCAGCTTTAAAGGCCAAAAGATTCTTCACTTCGACGTCGATCAACTTTTTGTCTGCTTTTTCTGCTTTCAGTTGCCTTACTTTGTCGCCTTGTTGAGAAATTTTAATCGACAACGCGGCTCCATCAGTAGCAGACGATTTTAAATTTTGACTCGCAACTTCAGCTGGCTTCCAATCTTTTCCTGTAAGCTTTTTGTACTCTGCCTTTAAAGCCAATAACTCTTTGACTTCTTGATCGATCACCTTTTTCTCCGCCTTCTCAGCTTTCAATTTTCTCACTTTTTCACCCTGTTCCTGTACCTTTTTAGAAAGCGTTTCATCAGTAGCTGTTGCAGAATCATCCGTTGGCTTTTTCACTACCGCTCCTGGTTTCCAATCCTTTCCAGCGACCGTTTTGTACTCAGCTTTTAGAGCAAGCAGAATTTTAACCTCTCCGTCAATGATCGATTTTTCAGCTTTCGCGGCTTTAATGTCACGCACTTTGTTACCCTGGGCCGTTATTTTCTCATCCAGCGACGATAAATCCTGAAAAAAATCACTTATTTTTCATTTGTTTTCAATAAAATCGAATTCTGAATCTTTTTCAAAAACAAAGACTGTTTTATTTTAGTTCAATGGAAACAATCGTAAACTAATGTCTCGGAAGTTGAAAATGATTAAAATTTTAAGTTTTCCGAATTTATTTCGACCGTGAGCAGACGATATTTTACCTGAAGTTTTAGACAGCAAACATGAGAATTTTATTTTATTTAATAAAAGATGTTAAGGGTATTAAAATTGCTAAATTGCATGGATTTATGAATTCTTGTTGACTTTCGTTTGTTAACAATCCATATGGGAAAAACGGACCGATGCGACATTAGTAAGGACTTTCCTAAGAAGACACGTCGTCGAGAACTCCAACGCGTAACCGAGAATACTGTGCACGAGTGGAGCGCGTCCGTAAGAGAAGGTGAAAGGGAAGTCACGGTTTCGAAAACTCTGTGCGATGAGCGAGGGGAGTGGGAGTACAACGGGCGTACACTTGAGCATAGTGGAGCTTCCAACACGTTCATTTTCGGCTAGTGCATACTTCGCTGGATAAAAGGAAAAAGTGAGCGACGAGATCGTACAAACAACAATGAGACGTCGCACATTCGTAGAATTTTAGTTCATGAATGTCCATTAGCAGCAATCCACAATTTTTTAACTCAGTCTTTCAGCAAAAGATGCTAAATTTTTAAAGGACAATTGGGTCAAAATACCCCAAATTTTGTAGCAAAATACTTCTTTTCTTAATTTATTAAAACTTTTTCTGTTTACAAATTTTTCGTTGTCAAATATCCTTCGAATGCTATTTCATCGTACACTATTCGCTTCGGTATCATGGGACAAGTAGAATCGTGCACAATTGAAGCTCATTATCGTGGATGAGCAAAATTTCGTAGGAAAGATTGGAGCGTTCCCGACCCAATTGCAGAGTTCATGTTCGTCGTCAAGATCATAAGCGTCAAGTATTAAGTTTTCCATACGTGACATTTTGAATTTTTTGCTCAAATTCAACGACTAGGTTTTCATGGGAATGACTATGATTATTTTTTTACTTACCTTTCCCCCGTTGTCTTTTGCTTTAGTCTTTGTCGCAGTTTCAGAGTTCGCGGGTGCAGCGGTGGCTCCTTGAGACGTAGAGTGTCCATCAGGAACGTGGAAAAGAACGACTGGTTGTTCTCGAGATGAAAAAGGACTCATGGGAGCGTATGGAACGTCGCAACGGAAAAATCCCTTTCTTTGGAGCTGAATAATCTCGCCCTCTTTCACCCGCTTCAGTTCGCTCTCGCCTAATAATTTAATTTCTTTCTGCAACCGTTAACATTGTAATTATATTGAAAGATAATAATTCATAAAATTTGTTATAAAAATTTGAATGTTTTTTAATTTACCCTTGTATCCTTGGCGACAAAATCTTTGAAATCGTCGTCTTTACCGAGAACAGGTTTGCTGATGATATGTTCGAAATAAACCGCGTAACATGGGACCACATCGTGTTGTTTACCGGAATTTTTATTCTCCTTGTTGTCGTCGGCGAGCCAGGTGAGTTTAACCGTGTTTTTATAATCTTTGTTCTCGAGATTCAAACTCGCTGCGACTCCTGTGATCAGTCCATTTTCTTTGTGGATATTTTTGATGAGCAGATTACCCCAGTTTATGAAAGTTGCGTTTTGGCCCTCCACGAGAGTTTCCGCGTCACATCTTTCAATTAATATCCGTGGTCCTATTTTCACTTTTTTCGTACCCTTCGACGGATCTTTCGGATGATTTTGTACAGTCAGAAAATCTTCTTTTGCATTCTCTACCACAACCGGAACGGTTTCACCGTCATTCAAAGCTGTGTATCTGCAAATCGAATAAATTTAATTTTTTCGGCAACTGACTCATTTTTTTAAATTGCCCTATTAACCTTTGCTCCATTCTATGAAGTTCGATAACTTTGTTCATGTGTAAATTCAGCTCTCTTATATTCAGAATACGAAGAAAAAAAAGAGATAATGTTACCGAATTGCTATAGGATCGATGACCTTTTTGTTAAATGCCCAAATTTTGTCCCACTCCATGAAAACGACGGATCGGGAGCTGCCTTGAGCAATGATAAATTGTTTGAGTCCATCGACGGTCATGCCACGGCGGAGAATTCCTCTGACAGTTGGAAAACGTGGATCGTCCCAACCGTCGACTAAACCTTCTTCGACGAACCAAGTCAACCGTCGTTTTGATAAAACCGTGTTCGTCATATTAAGTCGAGAATATTCCCAAACATGAGGACGTCGTAACTCCAGAGCATCGATAAGCCAATAAAATTGGACATCTCGATCGTGGTACTCGGTTGTTCGAAGTGTATGCGTTACACCCTCGTGGGCGTCTACGATCGGACATGCGAAGTCGTAGGTCGGATACACTCTGAAAAAACAAGTGATTCAACGTTTTACGAGTATGCTCAACACCAAAACAATTGGCATTTGATTAGTAGGTGGTATTACTTTAGTAATATTATACATTAGCGCGATAGATCTCACTAATAAAATTAAAAGTCATCAACATCAATGAGAATGTAATTAAAATCAGAACTCTTTTTGTTAGAAAATAGGAAAATATAGCTGTAGAGAGTAAATTCAACTGGAATTCGTGTCTTCATAACGGTCTACCTAATGAACAACTAATCTTAAGCAATAAAACTTCTTCTTGTTGCAGAAACTAATTTCAACTGTAGATTTATAATCGGATGCAGGCCCTGCCGATCTTCATCAATGAAAATAATGAGGGGTCAAAGTAGAAAGGTTTACACAACCGGTTAATTGTGAACCATAATTGTGAACTATTAATAACTGCAATCAAAACTCCAACATTAAAAGAAAAGGTGAAAGGAATTACTGCAATCAACGGAAAAACTAGAATGAAGAAACACCAGGTGATACATTCACCGCTATAAAGTCTTAAAACTCATTCTCACTTCCATGTCAAAGACACGGTTCTCATCTCCGGTTAAAGGACTTAATATTGATCTTAATATTGATTGTCTTGACCTGACATGACTTCGTTCCGCGTTGCATACCTGACTAACATGACAACTTCGCAGTAACAAAACAATTTCATAATATTCAGAGAAACTTGGAAAGATTGTGTACGAAAAATTCCTACTTGTATTTCGTTCCTGTTCGAGGATGAGGTTCCGCTTTGCATCGGTAAATTGTCGGATCCCTCATACATCCGTTCGTTGATTGGTAATCGATTTTCGCACGAACGCAACATTCCTGACCCTTAGCAGTCGCGTCCTTCATTTCTTGCCATAGCTGCATATTTTTTTCAACACCTGGAAAGAGACGTTGAGAAAATAAACAAAATTAAAGAAACAGTGTCATACAGAACGATGAAAACTTAAAAAACATCGATTTATAACGAAATTCACTCACAGTTGTCTCGATTTGCTGATGGCAATCTTTGTTCACGTTGTTCTTTCATCAACAGAGCAGGCGTATCATCCACAAAAGCTTTCCCTTCTCTGATCAGCTTGTCACAATAGGACAACATGAGTTCAAAGTAGTCGGAAGAATGAGTGAAGCGATCAGGTTTTATCTGCAACATCTCGAGATCTTGCAAAATCGCTTGTTCAAACTCAACATTTTCTTTAGCTGGATTTGTGTCGTCAAATCTCATTATTAATTGTCCCTTGAATGCATCTGCGTAATATTGATTCAAGAGAGCTGCTTTTGCGTGACCGATGTGCAAGTAACCACTGGCTTCCGGTGGAAAGCGAACAACTACCTAAGAACGTGAACAATCATGAGGAAAGTTTGTCAGTATTTTGACATAACAAACTCTAAACTCTCTCATGTAATTAGTATATTTTCATATTCTTATCGCTAACGAGCAAATTTTGAGACTACTCGGTAATTTGAATTATTTAGTTTAAGTAAATTTCAATTTATTCAATATAGCTTTATTCATGGCAAAAATAACCTTAAATTTTTTTTATTTCGGTTTTGTCTCAGGTTTGTCAATAAAGTACAGAATCAAATGATATTTGCATCATGCATCTGTTTTATTACGCAGCATGACAATCCAATTGCATGATGCAACTCAGTGATTTTTTGCAATAAAAAATATTTTTGTTATAATGAAAAATTTATTTGATTTTGCAATTTGAAAAATTCTTTAATGAACGAGAAATTATTAGAAATTCGATTGAGAATGAAAATTTATTATTTGCCTTGACTCGAAGAAATTTATTTTCCAACTACTAAATATTCAAGAGCTAAAACACAATGTTCCTTTTTTTTCAATGAAAAAGAAACAACAGTTACATTTTTTTATCAATGATTAACCAAACCTTGCCCATTTCAGCACCAGGAAGTTCAACAAATGTTCCCTCCTGCTTTCTGTTTCCAGTACTGCAAGGTCTCTTGGCATCTTTGTTTTCTTGTCGACCAGAAGATTTGGTAGCTTTTCCAGAACCTGCAACTCTGTTCTTTGGGACAGCAGCAAGCGCTTTCTGGACTGCCGGCATAGCCAACATTTGCCTGTACCATCTGTTTATATTACAGTACTTTTCATCACTTTCCAGAGGTCGATGATCCACCAGAGACGAAAAAACATAAATATCTGCCAGGGTTAGACGTTTGGATACGAGCCATGTTTTTGGCTTGAGAATATTGTCCAGATAAACCAATGCCTCGTTTATGGACTTCTGGCTTTTGAGAGGTCCGATAGAAAAGGAGAGCCAGTGATCAACTTCCGTCCTTTGATAAACATCTGAGCCTCCTTTGGAATAAGGAAAATGAGTTATAATAATAGTATATTACACACCTAGGGAGGGAAAGTAGACTACTTCAAACCGTGGGCAGAATTGTCACCCGAGCCAAAGGCGAGGGTGATTAGCACGCGGTTTGAGGTGGTCTAATTTCAATCCCGTGGAGTGTATCTATTTTTCACCACGCATGCACCGAAAATTCAACCTTCCGATTTCGGAAAGTTGAACTTTTGGCGCAAGTGTGGTGAAAAATGACTTTTTTTTTCAAAATTTCGAAATAATTTTCCAATAGAAAAATGAGAAGAAGCACATTTCGAAATTTACCATATAAATCCGGGTGCACCGTTCTACCAAAGTATCGGCCGACCTCGTTGCAGCTTTCGCAGATGACACTTCCATCTGTAGCAATTAATTGAACATTGCCAGAATTGAAATTTTTCGATGAAATTTCTATCTGTGCTTTATTCTCCTCAATTATTAGTTCAGATGTTATCAAAGCACCTGGAAAAAAAAATCAACTGATTTAGTTCGTTCAAAACACGCACAGTCTCGCTAAACAAAAAAAATTAGGAATAACCTAAACCCTTACCTATTGGAGGATCATTAGAGTTCACAATTAACTTTAGGCTCATTGTGATCGACTAATTCGAACTTTTATGTAATACTTAATTTATTTGTAACAGCTGTTTATACGAAATAATAATAGAAAGAGATGATAGCTTGAAAAATAGCAATTAGTGCGGCGGTATCGAGCTTTGTATGGCAACTCCACATGTGCCGTTGTTGCCCGGCTCGGCCATAATGTGTAATATATATACATATATATATACGTATCATACGTATATAAAAGTAACCCAGTAAACCAGCGTACTGATCATGGCACGTACGTAGTTGCCATTGTGAAAAAAATACTCAGTTGTCTTGAATGGATTCGTCACTTAGACGACGTCGTTCACCACGACATCAAGCCCAGCAACATGTCCATCTCCACATCTGACAATTTTCAAATTCGGTTTGGAAATTTCGGCTTAGTCTTTCCCCCTCGGAGAGAAGGACATCATTCGGCGCTTGGGACATCATACTACATTACACCTGAACAATGGAAAGGCATTTGTGACCAAGAGGTACAAATATTTCATTAAAAAGATTGTAAAAACAAGATCGTATAAATAAATACTACAAAACTGAATTCTGCTATACAAAGGTACGAACGAAAGTCAAGAAAAATCGAAAACAATTATGTATCAGATTTTTTTCGAAAATTCATTATGAAATAAAAAACGAAAACTGTAATCGTGACTTTTAATAGATAATTTTTGAAAACTTGGTGTTGGAAAATTTTTTGAAACCGTGCTTCACGATCACATCGATTTCACCCACATTTCGTTATTTTATTCCTCATATATTTAATTACAGAGTGCCCTTCACAGTCTCGAAAAAGTTTTGTTAGAATTTATGGTTCCTATGCAAACCCCCATGGAACGCAGCAAAATGATAGCTGCAATAAAAAAGGGTCAGACACCTACGGCGCTGTATTCAACTTCTCCACAGAGGTGCAAGAAATATCAAAGAAACATCCCTCGACGGCTGTGCTGATGAAATTTCAATTCGAAGTACAACATTACATGGTAGCAAGATTGAAGGAGGAATGTGCTAAGAAAGATGATTTGAACGATAAAAAACTAAAGAAAGACGAAAAAATCCAGAATGAAAAAGCATCATTGAAAGAGGAAATTGTTAAGCTAGACGATTTACACAAACTCTAGGATGAAAAAGCATCATTGGTAGCGACCATTGAGAAACTAAAAATTTCATTAGACTCTATATAATGTAATGTGCAAAATATCTTTTGATTACAATCAAGCAATCTTGGGTGCCACAAATTCAAGAGTTTATTTGAGAATCACGATAAAATGAATTTTTCAAACGATCAAAGACCGTCGGACAAAATTTTTCTTCACATTTCATAAATATTACAGTGACACTTAACACTTATTATTACTAACACCAAAATGAAATCGTGGCTACTTGCTTATTCTTGATAGAAGTCCATTTTTCGATGAACTTGCGAAGAAAGTGTCGACTCGGCAATTTATAGGCTAAACATGATCCAATATTACGCAGTAGTGATATAAATGATAAAATATGTATTATAATTACAATGAGGCCTACGTGATGAAGACGGTTTGAACTCTCGTCGACTGTAATATTTATAATAAAGTAATTTATTTTTATAAATACGTAATCATCGTACCTTTTTATTTATTGTCGTCCACAAACTAATCAAAACTGTGGAATCACAGTTTGAGAAAGATTGGCATAAATGTGTTGTTTCAATAAATGACGCAAGTTCGAAAACTTGTGTCCCTTAACAAATTCGAAGATATTCATTCGCTTTGCTTTCGCACGCCTCGACGCTTCGGCGACGGAAAACACAAGACTTCCCCGAAAGCATCGTGCAAAGAATTCATACTCCGAGCAATACCGCCGAGACCTTCGCCGACATCGACTCCTCAACCGCAATAACGAATGTACGTCTGTTTGAAACGAAATTACATTCGATTAGCAGGATTTTTTTCCGAAGATACGACCTTTTTTCGAATCAACCAAAGCATACCAGTGGAGAAAAATGTCTTTTCAAAAGACAAAAATCGTTTTGCTAACGTGGTTGAAGAATATGTCCGAACCGATAATATTTCGCTAAAAAAAAATGCAGAAAGAATAATGGAAAAAAAAATATTGTAAAGTGCGCATGATATGCACCGTGGAAAGAAAGTGGCACGTATTTTTTTTTCGCATACTTGCGTCATTAACAGCGAACGAATTAACGGTACTACCGAATTCGCAGGCAACTATTAATTGAAGCATCACATGCGTAGATACATATACGCAATTTTCGAAATTATTACCCATATCGATTTTCAAAAATTTATATTACTAACGAATTTATATTGTGTACAGAAAAATACTTTATCATCGACATATTGAAACATTAAAAAGGAATCGACGATTGCTCATCGATTTGTGGTAAAAAAAAAACAAACAATAAAATGAATAACGACAACGACTACTTATTTATATTCGATATTAAGGAAGAAGGTATATTCGTTTCTCCAACTTCTTCGGGACTGAGAATATTAGTAATCGGACGATGTCATCCAACTCCTCGAGCGCAAGCTGAGCGTGTAAACGTAGAACATGATCGTCATCGTTGTCGCGAAGCAACTTGAGAGCTCGATACAAAGGCACCAGATCATGCCCCAAATCTGTTAGGACGTCTTTGCCCAATCCTTGAATCAATAAATTCGTTACCAACACTGCAGCTCGTCTGCATTCCGGTGATTTGTCCGTGTGGATTACGTGTCCGACGCAGTAGAGTATCTGAAAATTCAAACGACACACTTTAATACATTAAACAATAAAAAATTAGACTTATCTAAAAAGCTAATAAAAAAATATCAGTCTAATCGTTTTTGGTTTTCTATATAAATAAAAAACGTTTTATAGAGACATTACGAGAAAGCAAGTTAAATATAAAAAATGGTTAAAGAAATGGCTTTGAAACCAGTCCAATAAAATTTAGTAACAATTTCATGAAGCAACACTGCCAACACTAGGCAAAGGCTTTAATTTTCTAGCCACTTTTTCGTGTACATAGAATTCGCTCGAAAGGGTGTAAAAATTCGGAAACATTATGTTTAGTCGTAAAGGGTTATATTACCTCGGTAATCCCGTCACCCAACTGGAAACCCATGACCTTGCAGATCTCACCGAGGCACGAAAGACTCGAGGCACGAACCATATCGTCTGGATCGCGAGTCGCGCTAAGAAAACCATTGATCAAAACGTTTTTGTGGACATGGCACATTTCACCTGTTGAGGAAACGCACATTATTAGTACTATTCGTACGATCTGCGTAAAATTATTTTTGCTTTTTTGAAAATTCAAAATTCGTACCTAAAGCTCTTGCAGTTTTGACGAGAATTTCTCCCAATTTGGCTCGATTTTCCGGGGCAATTTCTCCGTTGGTATTACGCTGTGGCATGTCGACGTACTCCTGAATTAAAATTTCTATTACTTTTTCCGGAAACAAAGTAGCGAGAACGCAGAGACCGTTCACAGCTGACAAGTAGATGAACGAATCTTCGTGCTTCAAATTTTCCTGGAAAGAAAAAAATGCCGTATTTTCATTTTCTTTTCAGGCCCGATCTGACGAACGAAAATTTTTAAAAGATCAAACTTCAGTTTTTGATTTTTGCGAAACAGAAAAAGTGGCCAGTTATTTACTTGGAAAAAGCAGAGAATAATATCCTTGTTTGCCACAGCTTCGGGATCTTTTTTCTCCAGTAACTTCGTTAAAGCAATTAATCCGTGACCTCGAACAGGGAGCAAGGGATCAGCGAGATCTTTGATAGCTTTTTCGAAATCGCTGCCTTTGCCACGTCCATCGACACTTAAATCCTGATAACGTTGAGTCCTTCTTTTCCCTTGATTCTTTATAATTCCCAAAAGTTCTTCTACCAAAGTTGACAATTGTTCAGGAATTCTTCCGCGTGTTTTGACCTCAGTCAAAAATTCAGCGAGTTCGTTGAAAAGTGTCCAATCTTTGGGTTTTTCGTTATCGGTTAAAATCACTCGTACAAGCATCAAACCGATATAAATAGCCGTAAAGTTCGCATCCTCTTTCTCTATCGGTTTCGTGCTATTCATGTCGAACAGTGTTTTTATGAAGGAAATAATGGGTTCAGGATTTTTGATCAAAGCTTTTTGAATTTGAGGCGAAGCAGCGAGTTTCGACAAGAATTCCATCGTCGCTAACTCTTTGCCAATTTTGTCGACAGCGCCATCTGCCAATTGCAACGATTTTCCGTACAAATTACTCAACGAACGTAAAAGATAATAGAACAGATCGAATCCAAGCGATTCTTCATTTTCAATTAGATCGAAGAGACATTCGGCTGCTGTTTGACTGTCCAGATCATCCATTTCGTCCGTTATTACCAGTCCACCTGTCGGTCCAAATGACCACGACAATCTTTCACCCAAGTTTTCATCATCGGTTCTCTCGTGATTGAGAAACGCAGAAAATAAATTATCCCTCGTTTTCGAGTCTGTAATCACGTGAATCAACAAATCTCGAATTTTTTTCTGCAACAGAGATACGCTCCCGCGAGATTTTGTATACAGACTAAATAGTGGTAAGGCAATTTCTCTCAAGACGGTACAAGGAGGATGTTTGAACTTTGCATCGTTGGGAACAAAACATTTTGTCAAATTTTCTATGCACTCCGTTATTTCGATTTCACTTTCCAACAACGCTGTCGACGATTTTGATACTTTTTTTCGCAGAGGGGATGTAATGACTCGAATTACTTTTTCCTTGCAAACTTCCGGCTTGTGTTCGTAAAGAGCTGTGATACAGTTTGTCGCTATAGTTGCTGAATGATTTATATTTTTAGAAGACAACAGTGCCACCAACTGCAATAAAATAAACACGTATTACATTTTCTGCAATTCTCTACAAGAATTCTACCAAAGTTTTCATGGGTTTAAAAGTAATAAATTTGCTTGGACATCAACTGACCTGAGAGCAAACAGCATCGTAATATTTGTTAACATCTTGACCATGCGATGTGACAACGAGTCTTGCAACAGTATCCAATTTGTCCCAATGAGCGCCAAGATCGATGTGATCCCCGCAAACTGCGTCGATCAAGGCCAGAATACCATGAGGTCGAACAATGGCACTGACCAGATAATTTTGTGCATGTTTGCGAATCCACTTCGGTGCTTCTTTTATTCCAAGGATTATCATGAATTCTTTTACGATAGTTGCCAGTGGACATTTCTCGATGAGAGACGAGAGGATTTTTCTGAACTCAATCTGATCCTTTGTCAATTTTTCATGTAATTCTTTCGTCATTCTAAACTCAGAGGAGGAGGAGGAGGAAGCCTTATCATTGGAATCTTCTGTCGATTTCATAAGTGGTGCGTAAGACAATTGCAACAAACCTCCTAGCAATGGACCCAGTTGTGGTAAAAGGGAGAGCCGGAGTGATGCTTCGTCAAAGAAATCTGTCAAGTAGCGAGCTGTGAGGCAAAGTCTCTCATATTTCTGAAATGTGAATAAAAAGTTATTGTTCTCTCAGAGAAATTCGTATAATTAGAGCACATTTTATCCAAAACCCCAGATGGTGAGAATACTGTGCTTTTGCAAGTTTAATTTTCCCTAAGATTTTTCTCTTATTATAGAGCAATCAATTTGATTTATTTGAAGAGTTTTTTTTTCAAATTCTTTTCAAAGTATTCTTATTCATTAATACCTGTAAGTCTGTGAGTTTCTCATCGTCCAATTCTTTTGCACGAGGACACAGTTTGTAAATACCAGCACCGATACCCGGAAACAGGCACGGAAGTATTCCAATGCTGACAACAATTTCTATGGCTGCTTTTACAGTCTTCTGTTGATTTACACTCAAAAATGTATCACTTTGGGCCAATTCTGAGTTTTTTAGAGATTTTAGTACGTATAAAACCGTGTGAACATATCGTTGTCTGAAAAAAAAAAGCTTTGCCAAATTAAAAATTAAATGGAAATTTATTAACAGTTCAAGAGAAAAAATATGCTCGTACCTAATCGTGCATTCGAAATTTGAATTTGTTGGAAAATTTGCCACTTCATTGACGTCTTCTTCTGGCAACATTTTAACAACTTTGAAAATTATTTGTTGCAAATTCTCATCGAAAGTTCGTCCTTCCTCTGAAATCAATTTTCAAAATGAACAAGCGTTTGTAACGTATTATAAGCGTTTTGTAACCTCAATTATGACATATTAGTAGTTTGAAAATACGCTTACGTTTTTCATTTGTTGTCAGTACAGTCAACAATTGGTGATGATCCATTTTAATACCAAAGGAACACGAAATTTCAAATGACCGAATTTACCATACTATCATCAACAGTTACAAAGAGCATCGAATACAGTTTTGTCTTGATAACACCGTGTTGACCGTGTTTACAATTTCAATAAAATTCAAAATTACGCAGTGACGTCGTGACCACGGTCGTGACATCTCTTATTTTTATTACTGGGATTAGGCGAATTAAGAACCGGTAAATAGAAGACACAAAACCTATTATGGCCTTTCGTGAGGGTCCAGTTCCAAATGTCAAACACAGATGTCGTCACAATCGTTTTCGTTGTGCCGTTCCAGTAGTTCATGCAACATCTGTTACGAGGCTACAATTTCTCATCAACGCTTCGTCAGGACAAATACCTATATATAATCCGTCTATCCTACAATTATTTGTCCATCATCGAATCTCCTGATTTCGAAAACAGAGAAATTTCGAAATTGGGAGATTCGATTCAGGCAGAACAATAAGTCATTTTCCGTGCTGGGGACGGTCGAGAAAAGACAAAAGCGGGTCTCCACTACGTCAAAACACCACCACCACCACATCGTCGATAAAAATTTCGACAGAGCTAGAGTTCTCAACTTTGTTGACAATCGAGTGAGTAGTATCTGATTGCTCTTTTGGTCTAGTAGAAACTAAATAATTTTAACTTTGCCAAAAGGCCGTCACGCCTCATACGACGCTAATTAGTGACCATTATACACGGAAGCCTCTATACATGAACGATTACACGAAAAATTAATGATTATATTTGATATTTTTATTCAATTGATCCGTAGCATAAAACTGTTTCCAAAAAAACGAAACACGCGTAGATTAAAAAAACGAATGACAATAAATCTTTTGGATTTGTCATAAAAAAATGTAACACCAATAATTAATCTCGATCATTGTTTATAGCATATAATAATACATTTAAGGCTGTGATAGGAACACGAATGCCGACATTTTCAGCTCTTTACACGCTTTGTATAATAAACTTATGAAACATACTAAAATCTTATTTTCTATAATATAACGATAATTCATCCATACATCGTGTGTGATGCGTTTTACATCTTGAAAATAATTTTTTCATGAAAATCATACTCTCTTGTACGATCAATTGACCCTTTCAATAACCGGACACCAGTTGTTCGTATACGAATCTTTCTCCAAGCAATATTTCTCTGTTCAACTGTTTCTTTCTCAGTGGCGCAAGAGTGATCTCACGAATTTAAAAATTTGGGTATGCTCAACGGTGATAGATATGACTCGATTCGCAGTTACCATGGACGGGACCGATGTGTATTCTTGATCTTGTACAAACGGACGAAATGTGTATGTCTTTTTAGTTCTGATACTTTTGCTATGAATTATTTCAATAACCATTGTTCTCTTATATTCTTTGAAATCTTGATTAATAATTTTTTTTTTATCATGTGAAACCTCATTTAGAAGATGAAAATGCATTTTTTCTTCACATTCTCAATGGACCAAATCTTCTCTCAATCTTTGGAAGGCTTCGTCACATATTCAGACAAGAATGAACAAATCGTCGATTTTAAAACACCGAATTTTTGCTAGACAAGATTTTTTTCAAATATTTTCATGTTCATTTCTTTTTATAACTGAGGCAGAATTAAAGTCTTTTTCGCAAATAACTTTGAACTCGTTCACTAAAGAGCTAGTCGAAGTAGATTTTTCGGATGAATCTCTTTGGCTCGACCAGAAATTCATTGAGAAATTTCAACATTTTTCATATCGAATGAAAATTATGGAATTTGATTTTTTATCTTTTTATATTATTATATATTGAAATTTTGAGATTTGGTCCTTTGAGATTGCGGAAAAACGGTTCCGAATTCCACTTTTGAGTCCTCTGATAAAAATGTTTCATTCGAAAAGAAAAAAAACGTCTTCACCATTTATAAAAATAACACAGCGTAGAATTTTCTGGGAAAATGCCAGAATGTTGACTTTTTGGTAAAAAGTCTCTGAGAGTTGATGCCATTGATGTTTGTGATCGTTGGACCGCAACGGGAATCCTCGTCGCCGCATAACTACATTTTCATTTTTGTAATAATATTAAAAACTGCAAATATCGTATCGACATAAATTTTGGAGGTGAAAGATTCTTTTCTGCGGTCCAACAGTGCAAACTTGAACGAAGATAAAATTTGCGTTAAATGCACACTAGAACGAACACTCAATTAGATTTTAGTAAAATTTTATCCGAAACGTTAATTTCCCTGTAAAAGCGAGGGCGATTCAACCACAAACCTTATTCCAATTTATTTCTGCATATTCTTTGCTTAAGACTACTTCATTAAAACAATTTAATACGCAAATATTCGTGCTCGAATATCAGCGATAATTGCGCGTAGAACATTCTCGTCGAAAACAATAATTTTGAGGGTTCTGAACTGTGCGATGTTGCGAAATCACGTGTGTGTAAACACGTTCGGCTAACATACTCAGATTTTTATCTCTCAATAATCGTTGCAAGCTTGTTCGACGATTCAGCCTCTGGGTATGAGCTAACCATGTTTTCATTTCCTCATGAAACTTTTCATCGTTTTTTCTTTTCATTTTCTTTCTTCTGGCTTTCAATGTGCTGCTGGTTCCCGCGAGCCTTCGTCGTCGCGTACCTCAAATATCTTCGGAAACTTAACATATCTGTACATGTGGCTGGTTTAAGCGGACGCAAGGAAACGAGATATTCCTAAAAGGCGAAACCAAACGCACTCGTAAAATCGTATCGAAATGCACTCAGTACCCAATAAATTGACTGTTGATTGTGGGGGTGATACGAAGTAGGCAAAAAATGATGGTCGCACTTTTTACTTTTTCGAGGAGAATCCCTATTTTTTACTCGAATTTTCGTAATTCGATGAGAAATGAATTTATCACGAAAACGATTTTTACTTCGTTTTGTTTTTCCTTCGTTTTCGAGTCTCATTTACCGATTTCGCGGAGATCTTGCCTCGAGAAAATTTCTCTTTAACATTCAACTGCCATTTTTGCTTGAATCGATGCTTTCTTCGAGGACATTCGCTTTATAGAATACTGTCCTCGACTTCAGCGTCGTCGAGGGTGTGAAGCCAGTTAAAAATCATCATATTTCTCTCGTATTTCGACAGCTGCTTGCCTCGCTCCCTCTCGACGTCCCTTCGCGTTAAAAGATGATTCGGATTCTCTCGGCCAACCAAAGCAGCTCCGATGACGCTCGGCACTCCCGGCACCACCAGGGTCGCGCCCGGGGTCGTCTGAGCCGCTGATGCTGCTGCTTCCAGTCTGTCCAAGTTGAACTCACTCTGGGATAATCGCTCGAGAGCTCGGTACGTCGTCAAAAGCCTGATTTGAGAGACAATTTAAATGAAAAAATTTGAAAAAATTCAACGTTTTGGACCGCTAATTTTTGGACCTTGACATTTTTTCATAGTCTATTGCCTTCGAAATTTTTTTTTTTTTTCGGTCATTACAACTTTGTCTCGTTCGACTCAGAATCGCGTGAAACATGTTTCGAACCCATCGTCGGAGATCATTTTTTGATTTTTGAAATTTTCGAAAATTTTCGGATCTTGACATTTTTTCATAGTCTATTGCCTTCGAAATTTTTTTTTTTTTTCGGTCATTACAACTTTGTCTCGTTCGACTCAGAATCGCGTGAAACATGTTTCAAACCCATCGTGGGAGATTATTTTTTGATTTTTGAAAGTTTGAAAATTTTTGGACCTTCACATTTTTTCATAGTCTATTGCCTTCGAAAATTTTTTTTTTTTCGATCATTACAACTTTGTCTCGTTCGACTCAGAATCGCGTGAAACATGTTTCGAACCCATCGTCGGAGATCATTTTTTGATTTTTGAAATTTTCAAAAATTTTCAAAATTTTCGGATCTTGACATTTTTTCATAGTCTATTGCCTTCGAAATTTTTTTTTTTTTTCGGTCATTACAACTTTGTCTCGTTCGATTCAGAATCGCGTGAAACATGTTTCGAACCCATCGTGGGCGATTATTTTTTGATTTTTGAAATTTTCGAAAATTTTCAAAATTTTCGGATCTTGACATTTTTTCATAGTCTATTGCCTTCGATTTTTTTTTTTTTCGGTCATTACAACTTTGTCTCGTTCGACTCAGAATCGCGTGAAACATGTTTCGAACCCATCATCGGAGATCATTTTTTCGATTTTTGAAATTTTCGAAAATTTTCGAACCCTGGCATTTTTTCATAGTCTATTGCCTTCGAAAATTTTTTTTTTTGGTCATTACAACTTTGTCTCATTCGACTCAGAATCGCGTGAAACATGTTTCGAACCCATCATCGGAGGTCATTTTTTCGATTTTTGAAATTTTCGAAAATTTTCGAACCCTGGCATTTTTTCATAGTCTATTGCCTTCGAAAATTTTTTTTTTTCGGTCATTACAACTTTGTCTCATTTCAGAATCTTTTAATTCTAAATTAATTGATAAATTGACATGCTAAAAAAATATGAAAAATTTGATTCACAGACCTTCGCCGGATGTAATTTTGGCGAACTTTTTTGTTAACGGATCTGACGAGGTCGGCAGCAGTGAAGGGGATTGGCTGGGGATGAGGAGCGGCCGGTGGTTGTTGGGTGGTTCCTCCGTGGGGACTGGGAAGCTGGGAAGTACTCGTGGGATCGCCGACGGCGACCCAAGTGCTGCATGACCTCGAGGCGTGATCGAGTCTCGCTTGTTCGAGGAGGAGGCCGTTTCGTTGAGCGGAGTCGATCGCCAGTGCGGATACCGCGGATCGTAAAACCTGAGCTGAGACCGTTTCTGGGCTTGGCAACTGGGAAACGTCGCTCGTGCTGAAACTCTTCTGTAAACCGAGGGCCGAGGAGAGAGCACCGCAACTTCGGATCAATTCCGTTTCTTCCTCAAACCACAATATCTCCGGAATGTCCGGTGGCCTGTGAAACAATTTTCGTTTCTAACGGTTATCACTTTTTTTAGGGAATAGAAAAATCCACATTTCTTCGTTTCCACATCGATATTTCGATCATTCGAAACCCTTAAAATCGAGTAATTGAGAGAATTCTGCTTTCGACGAACCACCGAAGACGACGAAAACTCTCAAACGACAAAAATCCGAGTTTTTCGAATAAAAACCAAAGAAACTAAAAAGCAGTATTTCTAGGAAATTTCGAACTTTGTGTCAGAAGTTTGCGGACGAATCCCACCGTCCAAGATCGATAAATTCGATTAGAAATACTGCAAAACATTGCGAATTAATCGGCCGAGTACCTAACTGGCAAGTTTTTGGAATTGAACCCGCCTAATAAGTTATCGAGTCAATGTTATCTTTTGCAGTATTTCCAAAAAGTTATGGCACCATAGAACGAACGCTTTTTTCGTGAATAATACTTCGGTTTGAAAAAATATTCCACTGGAAACCACGAAAATGGTGCAATTCAATGATTTTCTTCATTTTCAGCGTCTCAGGCTCATTTAAAAACGAAAAAGCAGTTAGACCCTGTGATTTTTGGCGCTCAATTCTGAATTTCTATACAACAAAATAATGATTCAAAGCAAAAAGATCCAATAAAATTAAAGTAGTTCATGCACGAAACGATTTTTTCAAGAAAGTCTTGAAATTCGCACAGAGTTTAAATGAGCGATTGACACGCACATCAAATTTTAAAGGGTTCGTCTTATTGGTTAATATTTAAGCGTGTTTAAATATGAAGAAAAATATACAGGCCTATAAGGACTAAGCGCAAAAAGTCGTTTATCTTTCCATATAACGAATGAACGCTTCGCTTACCAAGTTTATGAAAAAGTACACAATAAGAATGAAGTACACAATGAAGGTTTGGCAAAAAATTCGAGACGATTTTCTTACTAGTAATAAAGATACATTACGTTAAAGATTGAACGAAATTGGTGAAATGAGCTCTCGTAACCTTACATTTACTTATTTCGGCATTTTGTTTCTTCTCGACTTGAGCAATTCCTGTCACAGCCTTCTGTCTTTTTATTAACACTTATTCTTGGTCCATTTCCCTCTGTGTTTTTCACATAAAAAAAGCTACAGGACTTTAGCCAAGGGCCAATGTATTTACAATTTCTTATAAATAGCTCTGACATTAATTTAGAGTGTTAATAGCTTTAAGAGGATGGATCAGTCGGTATATCGCAACCATAAGTGCGAGAGAGATAGTTGCAAATTTCAAAATCGAAATTCTTTAACACAGTTTGACCGATTAAAAAAAGGCTCTGTCAGTCGATTTTTGCCATCGTTCTGCGTAGGCTGACAGAGCCTTTTTTTAATCGATCAAACTGTGTCTAAAAGAATTTTGATTTCGAAAATTCCAAGTGAGGTTAGTCGACTGATCCATACTCTTAATAAGAAAGTAAAAATCGATCCAATATCGATCCAATTTAGACACATAAAATAAAGTGAACAAAAACGACGTGAAAATGAATGAAAATGGGATTTTTCAGTCCCCCAAAATGTGCAGCAGCACCCTCGAGTTTTCGGAGCAGGTCAAAGAGACCGAAGAATCTCACCTGTTACTTTGCATCTCGCGAGAATCAGGATTGGGTGATGGCCCGCGTCCGGAGAGTTGTCCATCTCCGTAAGACTTGAAGGCGACGAGTCTGTTGCCACATTTGGCAGCGTCACTGGCAATGGACGAGACGCTGAAGAGCGAGAGGTCCGTGGTCACGCTCTCGTGGCTGGGAGAGCGTAGCATTCGACATGCGACTTGTAGAACGGGGGGTTGGATGCTGATCAAGGTGTTCGCGCTCGGCGGCGCCGGCGAGGCCGGCTTTGCCTCGCTTTCCGACATCGTTTCAACTTCCATTTGTCTGACTCGATATTTAGAACGTTTTCCAAAGATTTCAAGACGATAAATAAAGAGCGTTCGAGCGCAAATCTCAACCGACCGAAGTCCCCCCTTAATCAGGTTTTTTCGTAACTTTCTAGTTGGAATTTCTCATTTTTTAAATTCTCCTTTCGTAAGCATTTCGCTATTTCATCAAACTCCCGTCCCCATTTTCTTCTTTCTCTATTCAGCAAATATTTGTCGCAGCTTTCTACTGCGACTGCCAATCGGTTGACTTTGATCGACCGGCGGATGTGTATGCACTTCGTCTCTAGTGCGACCTTCGCCACAGAGCTTATTTTGCCCCCTTGATCAATATCGCTCGATCCAAATGACGCACTACTTCCTGAAACATAAATAACATTTTATTTTAGTTTACAACTGATTTCAGTTGGCTTTTTTGACAGTGCGAAAATCGACGATCGCTTTTCGTTCATTTACATTCTGAAAAAAATCATTTCAGATCCTTTTTTTCTCAATTCAAAAAAATCCAAGTGATCTGGATGCGAGAACGAACAAAATAAATTTTTCTCCATTCTCGTTTTGCTCGAATCCACTTTTATTAAGTAAAACGAAAAAATATAAAATTTTCAATTATCATTGATGACGAATAAAAATTAAATAAAAAAAGAATGAAGCAAAAAAAGAAAAAAATTTCATAAACGATAATTTAACATAAATTTACTCAAGCATTGAGTACTAAAAATCGATTGAACCAACAATTGGGCCAAAAGTTCAACACCCCATTTGATGTGACTTCGAAAAAAGTGTAGTTCGACTCTGAACGTAAATAAAAATGGGCCATCTCAATTCCGTTCCGTCACGAACGCCAGAGCGCCTTGATATTTCAATGGACTCTTCTTTAAGGTCAAGCGCTTTTTTATTGACCCCACAAATTTTCGTGTGCTGCTAAAGTTGAATGACCAAATAAAATAACCGAAAATGGAATAAAAACCCTCACCTCGTTCACTCAATGAGACGTCATCGGTGCTCGATCTCCACATAAATGAGAGCACTCTTTTCGACGATCATTTGTCAATTTATCAAAGCAATTAAACGCGTGACGTTCGAAATATTTTCGCAGGAACGGGCAGGCACGATGAAAAAAGACAACTTTTCAATTTCCACTCGTTGCACTCAATTTAATTGAAATATTCGCTCGTCTCACACCCGTCAAAAATTTTCTAATGAACAACAGAGTCGTAAAAATAAATCTGAAGTGCTGCAGAATTTTGACATTCGTCGAAACGAAACCGAAACGAATTCAGAAAGCAAAAAAAAAATAAAACAAAAAGTACAATTTAATGTTGCGGTTAGTCCTTAAAGTTAGAGTTAGAAATCGGGATAAAGTTTTTCATGGTTAAAACGCTATCGAAATTTTATTACGATTTAAAAAAATGAAAGTCAGAAGTAGGCCGAATCAAATACATCTCGTAATTGCACCGGCAGTTGATGACACAAACAACATTACGAAGCGGAAAATTCTTTCACGTGCATCCGATCGATCGACGCAGTTCGATGGTTCTTTAAGGTTTGAAAAATCAGGAATGGAAATCGATTATAAAACTCGAGGCTAATGACAATCGATCCGACGATAAACAAGCTTTTACAGTGGTTCTTATTGACAACCCGGAAACGATGAGCTCAGGAGCTCAACGTGAATGGCGATTGTTTCCGATGGCTCTGTGATGGTTCTGCTCCTGCTGTTTGCTCCACACTGCACAGGCGTCGATCGATAGGGGCAAGAAAGGGTCACCCACCGTCCTCTGACCCACACAAAACATCCCGCTTTTCCTCGTCGTGCTTGCATACAGGCTGTCCCAGATCCAGTATTCGATGCCGCAGTTTCCACTTCTTCGATGAATTTCGAGTCGAAGTATTCCATGTATAGTTTTCCATCGGAATTTGGTGTAATTAATTATTGATTTCTGCGGTTGACGAGATAACAGTCTTTCGTGGTGCCTACCGCCGAAACGGTTGCAGATAGAGCAAAAATTCATGGGACCATTTCTGTAGAGGGGAAAAATTCCTACGAAAAATATTTAAACCATATTTTTCTATCGTTGGTCGTTTGATACTGAGAGCGCATCCAAAAATGCCTTGACGCACCCGCGATGCTCGAAAAATAGCGCCGTTTTTGGAGGGCTCTCTAGAGTAAAATATTGATAATAGAAAAATGTCATGTGGAACTTTTTTGTAGAAAATTTAATTCTCTACAACTTTGATTCAATACACTTTTGCTCTAACTCCTGTCGTTTCGACGATAAAAACGAACAAATGTCTCCTTCAATAACTGGATGCTCGTTGAGAGAAAATCTGGACGCAAAATTTCTTCACTTCCCTTTCCATCATTAAAATGAGAAGAGACAAGCTCCACCCAACGTGCAGGGACAAATCACTCGCTAATCGATCTCAAGCTGCTCCATTATATCTCATGAAGCAGAAACACTTGATTTTTTAAAACTTTGTAAACGGTGATAGAAATTTTCTTTCTTTTTACTTCTACTCAGAATTCTTCGAATTTAGCGATTATTTTCCGCGAACATAAACTTCTTATTTAAACGAATAGAGTGACGAATATAGTAAACGAATTTTTTCTGAATCTCTTTTCAAATTCAAATTCAATTGGAAAAAAGAACTGCGGAAGAATATTCAAAATCGAAAAAATCGTATTTCGGGCATGTTATCTCAAATCAGGATTTTATTCTGCACTTTCTTTCGCGCCTAACCAAAAGCTCGATATCGTCGTTGGCGCTGTCGCCTGACTGCGGACCCGGCATAAGGTTGATTCCGAACGTTCGATTTTTTCGTTCGCGAAGACCTCCGCGAACTTTTACTCGTTCGTGGTAATTCCGTCTTGTCTTTTCAGTCGGAATTTCGAGAGAAGTTCGGATTGATCTTCATCTACGACAAGTGTTGAATCAATTGTAACGAATTTAACAATGTTCCGTCAATTGTTGAGACCGGTCTTCCGGAATGTTACTCGACGAGGTGAGTTGTCAGTCGCATTCACTCCTTTTGTATTCGAATGCTATAATAGCTTACATAATCTTTTGAAATTTCTCTCAATTCGCACATCAACGATTTTTCTTAATTTAATTTTATTGATATTTCACCTCGTTTGACGGACATACCGAAATTATGTAACATGTAAAATCGACTCCAACGAACATCTTTTGTTTTTCTCCTTCGAACAAATTCCCTTTCATACCTCTATTTCTGTCCGCTAGACTCGACCATTATTACGCCTTTCGCAAGGTAGAAAAGTCGAATAACTTCGAAAAAAAAAATGAATCAAAATATTTTCATGCAGAAATAAATCAACTTTTTACGCGATCGATTTTCATACTGAAAAAAATCATAGATAAGTCACATACATAACCTTAAAAAAATATTGATCAGTCGTAAATTTTCCGAACTCATCAACATAATCTCGGATATTTATCTGGGATGCAATGTTCGATTCTTCTTCGTTCCCTAAAAGAATTTAGGCGATCAAAAAATGATCAAAGAGAACTGATGAAGTTTTAATACGTCAGTTAAATTTCATTAGGTTTCTTCATTATTGACTTTTCCTCAACGTGCAGCTACAAAATAATCAAATTTCATGAATTATTCATTCAATTTGATAAGGTTTTGGGTAAAAATTCGATTGTAGCAGGTTTAGTGGAGCATAACTTTTGACATCTTCGCTACAGGCACTCGTCAATATCACGATGAAGCAGCCAATTACAAACCCGGAACCATGGATGAACTTCCAATTCCTCAAGGATCCTGGCAACAGCAATATGATTCCAAACAAACCTTGTACAATATGCAACTTGCTTTTGGCATCTTGTATGCAGTAGGCTCTATTTACTATGTAAGTATGAAGAAAAATATTCTTGGTGAATGAAAAATTTCAGAAAATTCTATTCCCACCCATATTTTTGTTAATAAAACATGAATTTGTTGTAATTCCTTATCCAATTTGGTAGTTTACATATAAAAGTTGGACTATATTTTTATTAAATAATTTCAATACAGAATAATTAATGTAGCAGTTGAAAATAAAAAATTGTGTTATAAAACAAAATGATTGTATGTAGGGTAATATTTTTTGTCAATCCAACAAATTTTTAATATTTACTTGTTCTCATGCGTCTCAAAATATTTTTTGAAATTAAAATATTTTTGTTTGATATTTATAGATCACCCAAAGTGGCGTAATCTTCTTCAACTGCTGGCCTCCGGTACCAAAAGACGAGCAAAAGTGAAGGATGTCAATATGATTTGAAACTATGTATAATTTAGTGTCAAGGAGTTGATAAGCAAAAATCTATCATTGATTGTAACGTGGAATATTTCTCGTTGTAATTAAAACTGCATAGAGAACAATGAAACATTGATTTTGTTTCTTAGAAACTTATTTCAAAGAAAGGCCTGTTGCGAGAAACAAATTTCGATGTAGTTTGAAAATTTTATTTGTTAAGTCTAGCTTAAAACTATGAGACGATTTAATCGTCAACGTGAAACGTTCTATACAGTTCCGTAATTTACAATTCAAGCATGTTTCTTTCATGCAATGATTTATTATTTTTTCCCTCTCAATGAGATCTTGCGATTTCTGAGAAAAATTCCAAAATATTTTGTATCGTGAATTCCAAAGTAACGTTACTGTCAGGATAACAACGTTGGATCAGTTCTTGAATATTCACATACTGGGCAATGAATTCTCCTTGCATCTCTCTCCAGACGACCTAGAATTACCATTATTTACATCAGTAGTAGACAATTTGATAAACTTTAGTACCAAAAAATGTTCACAAAGTGTCTTGAACTTCTTACCTGTAACAAATTTTCTTCTTCGCAAAGATGTTTTTCCACTTTTCGATACAAATGCTCCAACCCTTTCTTCACTTCTCGCGCTGGATATTCCTTTACCACTCGGCGTAATTCTTGCTTACTGAAGGCCATCTGATAACTTATTTCAGATTCTTTGACTCCTGCACCGACTTTTGCTTGAACGCCTTCGAAAAACAGCTGAAACAAAGTTTTACATTTGTTTTTAAGTAAAAACTTCGATTATCAGAATTCATTTAGAATATAAAAATTCACTTTCTATTTGCATTCACTTTAAATTCACGTTCTATAAAAATTACAAAATTATTCAAACTTACGTTTAATTTTTCAAGTGGTCGACCAAAATACTGAATAACATAAGCTTTCAAAGCATCGTGGTATTTTTGTTTTGCTTCTTTTCTTTCATGATCCAGGACTGAAATTTTTAGTTGTGACAGAAGATCGTAGAGATGATGGTAATTTTCTAAAAAAAAAAAAAAACGTTCTAAAGTTAGTACTTATCTAAACATATCTTTGTAAATGAAAAGATCGATGCTTTTAAAAAATTGAACAACAAAACAAACCCATTTTAATAACTTCTTGGGGAGTTTTGTGGTGTTCTCCGCTATGAATAATAATAGCTTCGAACATGGCATCGACCAACTTTGTGTACCATTTTTCCAGATCGACTTTTCTGTCCGAGTTTTTGAATATTTTTTCAGCCGTGCGAGCAAAAGGCCCAAAATTTTCGACATACGGTAAAATTCCACATTTATGTCGTCTGTTAACTTTCGTGTCACGTAAAATAGACTGCAATTGTGCTTGCATGAATTTGTCAAAGGCTCGTTTGACTTGAACGAGAGCGGAGGCGAAAGTCATTGAGAGAAAAGAGCCTGTGTCCTGAGCCGACATCACGTGCTGGGACAAACGCACGAGAACGTACATGCACCAGCTGCAAATACAAATAAATGTCGATACCAGTTTGTTTTTGCCATTAGAAAAAAAGCAAATAAAATTTTGTAAACGCACAAACTGTCGATTTTGTCGAGGAACAGTATGAAATTATTTAATTCTGGCTCGAGAGATGGAAAAATCGCTGCCATCGTTGCCCGAACCTCTTCGTTGATTTGCCTCTCTAATTTTTTGCTCGCTGTTGATGTTGCTGAACCTGGGCTCGTCGCACCGTTGCTCGTATTCTCCGATTCCTCGTTTTCCGTGCTCTGTTGAAAATGCAATAATATTATGACGATTTTTTGAGTTTCCAATGAAGACTCACAAATTTTACAGACTTTACTCCAATAACGGTTTTAGTCTTTGGATGGATCAACTGTTTCGACGTCACTAACCTTCGACGGTGACAAAACGACGTCCAGCTGTAAAAAAGCTACACAAAAAGCTTGCTCGGCAAGACACACGGGTTGAAGTTGCGAGAGAGCTCGATCGAGAAGGGAATCTAATAAAGCTCCTTCGCCTTGAGGTGCCCAAGATTCACCACTCAATAAACATAACGGTGCCGGCGCTATCAAATCCTCCCCTTTCTGACTACTCGATTTCGAAGAATTTGCTGTGCAGGAAAAAGTATTTTCATTAGCAAAAATCAATCAAGTTCACTTTCGAGTGATTTTTTGCTACTATCGATTAAAATAAACGAATTTATGGATGAAAATATGAAGCATTTTACCATGAGGTCTCGTATTGATCAACCGATTTTTCGCTTCCTCAAAGAATAGTTTCAAATCTCTCTGATACAATTTGCTCATCGTTCCTGTGTAAACTTTGGTCAATTGCTGGAAGGCTTTATTGTCAAGGGCACGTAGTAATTGCATCAGTTCCATGTAAGGCTCGAGTTCTCGATGAACTGCTTGGTGAGTGGGCAGCAGGAGGTCTCCTGTGGATGCTGACACGTCGCCAACATCGTTTCCCTATTGATTAAAATTAGAATAAACTCAAAATTCCTGAAAAAAAACTCATTTCTTCTTCTGTGTGATCATTTTTCATTGCAGTGAACACATTTTTGCTTTCTTGTGATTCCACGATAATTACCAAATGAATAAATAAGTTATTGAGATGACGAGCTACTATGAGCGAAAATTTAGCTCGTAATTTGTCGAGACGTCTTCGCTGCTCATTTACAGCACCCATTTTGTCCAAACCGGTTGGAATTGCAGTCGATATGGCTTTCAACAAAGCACCCCCTGCGATAGTGAGGTCCACTCTCCCTCCTGGCAGCTCTGCATCGTTCAATATCCTTTGATCTTCGTTCGTTATATCTAAATGTGTCTGAAATGAAATCGAATGTACAGAAATGTAAATGCGACAAGTTACATTCGAAGACTCATCTCAATGCGATGATGAATAGTTTCGAATCTACTTACAATTAGATCGTCCAATTGATCGAGCAAAAGTTTCACATTGTTATTCTCGGTTTTTATCTCATGATTCTTTCGACGAATTTGAGCCATCGCGTCTCTTAACATTCCCATTGTTTCGTCGATACTGATCAGACGAGACTCAACGACTGAAGCCTCGTCTATTGCAGCTTCAATTCCATTCATCAATTGCACTACTCGAGTTTCTGAGGCTAGTACGGACTGCACATTTTCCTAAAATTTTACAATTTAAAATTTACCTTAGTCGTTGCTATTTATTTTGAAAGGCATAGCAGCTGGGAATGCTTTATGAACGATCATTCAATAATCAAAGTTATATAATTCGTTATATAAGATTTCATTAAATCGAACGAGTTTATGACTTGTATAAGCAGAATACGAAATGAAATTCAATGTAGAATTCCAGTGAAGAAAAAGTAAATGGAATATGAGCTTTAAAGCATGAATTTTTGTATTTTCAAAAAATCTCTATTTGTTTGCAGTAAGAATCACTGAAAATACATAAATACTCGCATAATTCAATAATTTTTAATAGTGTAAAGTAGCTAGTTTAGTTAGTTACCCAAAAAATGAATATTAATTTCATAAGCTACTTATTCAAGTACTTCAATGATGAATAATGATAAAAGAATTTAAAAAATTACTCCATCAAGGACAGATAAATCTTTTGCCAGAGTTTCCATGAAGAGTTCAGCATTTGATATTGCATAATTACAATCTGCCATCAATTTGGTCAAATCGACAAGTTCTTTGTCAGTTATTGGTTGATAATCGGATGTGATAACTGGAGTTAAAAGATCTGAAAAAGAAGCATTTCAACAATGAATAAATGTAATTAATCCACACACCGAATCAACATTATTTTATGTCATTTCAAATCTGTAAAATCTGTAGTCCAAATAAAACTTTTACAACAGTACTTTTCTGAAAAATTTGAATAAAATTGAGTTATGTCAATAAATCAGATTTAAAAAGAAATTAAAAGTTGATCTCTTTTGTCATTTTTAGATCAAGCGAGATATATTCTATTCAATAAAATTATGATTTTATGGTATCAACAATTATTTCTAAATGTATTTATTCTCTCACAAAGTGAAATAACAATGAACGTACCAGGAGTCAAAGTAATACTGTCACTTTCCTTCAACGAAGTTGGATCAACCAGCCAATCTTTGGGTATATTTTTGAATTCTGGCCTTTGCGGTAAAGCGCAAGAGTACGTATACAAATTACTAATGAAAGTTCTTCGCTCTTGTGCAGCAGTCGCCAACCATTTATAGACTTTATCTATGTGCAATTCCATTTCCAGGGAATCGTTGTTTATGCCATCGACGGTTTGTATGTCAGTGAGCAGCCAGGACTGTTTCTTTTTGTAAACATTTTTATCGTTTTTCTTGACTTGATAGAGCAAAAGCGTAGAATCAGGACTGTCAGTTGATGTTGCCAAACACAGAAAACTCGTTTTCTTTCTTTTGTACGTTTTACTTACGAAACAAACACTCAACAATTTTTCGTCACTCGGAGTAAAAACTTCGCGTTGTAAAGTGTGACGAATCGCTGCCATGATTTATTTAATTTTTTTCCTCACTGTCAAAAAATCACTCCTTATTTGTACGAGTTATTATCGGTTCGTTGAAAACATAGTTTGCGATCTTTTAGGTTATGATCGTTCGAAATACTCCCACCGATGTTTGTGAACAAACATAACAGCGATCAAAACTGTAACCACCGAATTATCACTTTTTTTTTATCCCCGGTATCACTCTGTTCCCCGATGTACGCTTTCACTAATTGCCTGTTATCATTTATTTATCACCGATTCAATGGGATCATCACTCGCGCAACAGACCTCAAATCTGTAGTGTGTATTTTTTCGATAAAATTCTTAGAGAAATCAATGTCACAAAAAACCCAAGCTATAACGGCTTCAGTGTAACCTTTCGCACAAATCCTGGATGAAAATAACGAGTATTTGTTTGTGAATTCGTTAGAATAATTTATTCAGTAAATATTATTTATTAAATTAATTTATCTCTATACACGTTACTTGTCTTTGCCATTCTGTAATATACGAAAGTCTCCTTATATAACAATTTTAAAAGGTTCAAACAAAGATTACGAAATCCATTGTTATAGAAGATACATGTGTAGTTTGTTGGCAATTTCCGGTTTCATTTATTTACGAGAACATATATAGCTACAAAAATAAAGGTTATTCCTATGGGAAACAAGCTATACCGAAAGACGAAAACTATCTGCTTTGTCGGAAAAGGAAAAATTGCTCGCGATTGAAGATACGTAAAAAATCTTCGATTTTCTGATATTGTCATACTCTCCTGACGTCGTTTCCGAAGATGAGGAGGGAGTTATTCGGCCGAAGCGGATCGAGGGACAACGTTCCTTAATTGGTAATAGCGGAAGGGGAATAGGGTCAGGCATGTGTTTTTCTGCACGAGTAAAACAGTTGTTCGAAGTCTCGGGTTCTTTGAATACTTGAACTTGCATCAAAACTCAACCGCATCGAAGTTTTTTCAAAACTGCGGGAGGAGGGCGAAAAATGTCATCGTTCATTACCTAACCTAATTATGACACATTTTCAATCAGTTGTAAACAATTGATCAGATAATAAGAAAACAAAAGGACGAAAGTCATTTCACAGGTGAAAGTTTAAAAAATCAAGTTGTTATTATGTGTATTGGCGCACATGTTTCGACCCTCTCGTGTATTTACCACAGATACATAAAACCTTTACTTCGCATATGACCTTTCCCGATGTGTATTCATTCATATAGGTCATCGGGCCAAGGATGTGTTCGTCTTCGTTACGTTTACCGTTGTCGAAGACGTGTACTCCCGGTGACAGTTGGCCGCCATTAAGGTCCTAGTCGTGATACACAATTGCGACAACAATCTCATCTGCTTTTATAATTTTATGTCTCGAAACACAAACAATAGCGTCCTCAGAATAAATTGCATTATATATTTCGTACATTGTACATCTTTTCCATCTATTTATATACTCAAATTAACATTTTTTTAGACAGTGACACCAATTTATGTAATAAGATGCCTGTTCATGATAGTGGAAATTAGTACTTGATACTTATTAACCTAAAAGTTATGAGAAATAAGTACATAAATTACCGTGTCGGAAACCTTAATCCTCTGGTATTACGGAACGGATATCAACATATTTTTTTTCTCCCAGATCTCTGGCTCCAGATTTCCTTTACTTTTTAATGTGAATTTGAGAAGAAAAGGAACAATATATTTTGCTATTAATTTGCTAAAAGTTGACGCTACTAAAATTTCAGTTTTACTTTTACCGAGTTAGTCGACGAAATGACCATGTTTTTTCAATAATTTTTATTTTTATATCAATTTATCGACCCAACCCAATAGTGGGCCGGGCCTTGAAAAGTTGCACGGAAAACACGATGGTGTTTCCTCACTGGACCGTATTATATAGAGGGCCGGGTGATCTGTGCATTGACCGAGGCAAAAAGGATCAAAGAGAACGAAAGACCAGCTTCTCTTTGAGGCCTCGGCCAATAAGGTGCTCAAGCTCGAGACATGGTCTCGAGTATGCTGGCCTCACAGTACGGTTACTGAAATCGAATGGGCAGTTGAATTTATCAATGTCCAGCAGATAGATCGATCATAAGAGACTGATAAGCTTGACGCCATCTGGCAGAGATCCTGCGAAGTATATAATCGAGCACTACGACAAAGAGAATCCGTTATCGCTCCTCGTACAATCTGCGCATACCTATACATATGCGCATTAAGGAGTTTCGGTACAGGCGATACAATGTTGCCATGCTAAACCATGCTAAAAACATAAAAAATTTCAAAAAGTTTAGAATTTTATAAAATTTGGTGAACATATTCTTTAGTGCCAAATTTGACAATACAAATTTTTTAAGATTTTTCTTCTACACAGTTATCGAGTAATTGATCACTAAAGTTTACGTGTATAAGCATAGCGTTTCCATATATATAGGTATACATTCCGGGCATAAGAAATCTGCTTTAATGCGTAATTACTCGATAACTAAGTAGAAGAAAATTTTGAAAAAATTTGTGTTTTCGCACTTGATGTTGAAGAACATTATCACCAAATTTGATCAATTTCTTAATATTTTGACTTTTGTACCGAAACTCCTTAAGGGAGATCCCGAAATACATTCGAACCCCGAAAAGTTTCTAGTATGATGAAACGGGTACACTATGGTTTTTTCTACTATCTCTGGCTCCTAGGCTTTGTTTTAAGGAGGGTGGCTAGCGACGATACAATGTTAAAAAATTTCAAAATTATAAGAATTTAATAAAATTTGGTGAACATATTCTTTCGTGCCAAATTTGACGATACACATTTTTAAAGATTTTTCTTCTGTAGAGTTATCGAGTAATTGATCACTAAAGTTCGCGTGTATAAGCATAGCGTTTGCATACATTCCGGGCATAATTTTGACGAATGTAGCCACCCTCCTTCCTTAAACAGTACGCTTTGCTAATAATGTGCGAAGTTTATGACGAAAAAACACTTTTGTTTGGCTTTACAAAAACAGCTGTTACTCTGCCTAAAAAAAACTTGTTTTTGTGGAAATTATTTGGAAAAAATAACAACACGCAAAAAAATTCGTCTGATTTACTCAAGAAACGATTGGAAATAGTGAATTGTTGAAAATGAGTATAATTAGATTCGAGATCAATGATAAATTCAAGACTTTGCAAAGAAACCATCAAATAACGTAAACCGATACCTTCTGAGAGAAAATATGTTGGATGAGAATGACGGTAATAATAGTAACCTAAAATAATGATTGGGGAATTACTTTCGAACGTCAATAGATGTGTAATTCATTTATTTTTTATCAATTTATCAACCCAACCCGAAATATCGAAGCCGAGTTTTAAATAATGCACAAAAAAACACCGAAGTGCTTTCCTCACCGAGCCGTTGTTGAGAACAGCGCGGATGATCCGTGCTGGACTAGGGCAAAAAGAAAAGGAGAACCAAAAATCGGGTGGGGGTCAAAAGTTAAAATGACTAAGAGTTTGAACATTTTTAGATCTATATATGGATATATAGATTTACAAAATGGCTGCTCAAAAAGTCGTTCTAACTTTTGACTCCCACCCCAGAAAACTCACTTGGCACCTAGTCTCATGGTAATTGGTTTTTAAAGAGCATGTAGCCAAAATCAGCTAGGCAATTACATTTATGAATGTCCAGCGGATAGATCGTTTATAAGAAAGTAATGGACTCGTCGCCATCTGGCGGGTACCCTCCGAATTAGTCGAGGATAGGGCCGATCGAGTGCCGGAGAAAGCGAGACAAAAGAACCCTATTGCTCTCTGTGCAATCTGCGTGTGCCTTTTCGTAAGTTGTCAAAGCCCAGAAACTAATAATGAATGAAGGAAAACTCTTGAAAACCTTTTGATCGAATTCAACTACCGAAAGTACTGAAACAAAGTTGGGAAGGCATTAAAAAAAAGTTTAAGAAAAAAAGTAAACTAAAAACGATTTTTCACAGGTTTTTTTCGTGAGCTTGTTAGCATCCAATTCACAAAACGGCTGTTATATTCTCGTGAATTTTTAAGTAAAATCATTTTCCCATTTATATCGATTTTTCAAAATTGGAGATCAAAGTTTGCGAATTTCTTGATCGATATAAAATTTCGATTTTTTCTATCGCCGTAGAAAATGACATGAGCGAAGATGCGTAACCAAAATGTACACTGAATCATGCGCTAACTGCTGTGAAAGACAACGCGGAAATTGTTGATCAATTTCGAGGTGCCGCCTCCTACGCTCTTATCCTCGATAATGCCGATGATGAGCAGAAAAATGAAAACTTCGTAAACAATCGATTATTGTATTTATTCGCTTTTTTTAACGCTACCGAATTGCAGTTTTAGTGTCGTAAATAGAAGTATTTTTATTAATAGATTAATAAGTGTCAGTTTCACGCCACCGTGTTAGACTCTTTCGTAACGTTATTTTTTAGTTCTGCACATAACACTTTCGTGGCATACGAAAAACGATGTGAAACGTCAATTTGAATAAACGTTTTCTTTGATTTTACTTTTACAAAAACGGCTTTACTCTGCTCTAAAAAATTTACCTTGTGAAGATTATTTGAGAAAAAGAACTCGCATACCAAGTTCATCCGATTCCCGCAAAATAAAATCGAGCATTACAGTAAGTTTCCACGTGTCACGCAGTAGTTTTGATTGTCAGTTATATTTAAATTTTGTGAGCCTACAAACCGAGGTATTCACCGAAATGACAATATTCTCAATAATAATTATTTTTATATCAATTTATCGACCCAACCCTTAGATAGCGGGCCGGGCCTTAAAAAGTTGCACGGAAAACACGTTATGGTGTTTCTTCACTGGACTGTATTTTAATAGAGGGTCGAGTGTGATTCTGTGCATTGACCGAGGCAAAAAAGATAACGAGAACGAAAGACCAGCCTCTCTTTGAGGCCGCGGTCAAAATGCTTAAAAGACATAGTCTTGAGTTGCAGATGTAACTTTTATATTTTTCTTAAATTTCAAAGAGCCAGAGTAAAACTATAACCACTTAGAAGCTACCTTTCAAACTCACCCGAGTAACAAAGAAAAGCTTGAATAATTCATATATTCTTTATCAGTTGATCGACCCAGTCCGGATGTTTCAGAACAGTCTTAAAATCTGCACAAAAAACACAATCGTGTTTCCTCACCAGGCCGTTTTGAACAGCGCAGATGATACGTGCACGGAACTCAAGGCAAAAAGCATAAAAGAACTAGAAAACTCACTTAGGCCTGAGTCTCGTGGCAATGCTGGTTTTTTTGGGAAAATTCATCAAACCGCAACAAACGTCTAGGCAGTTACATTTATGACTGTCCAGCGGATAGATCGTTTATGAGAGAGCGATGGACTCGTCGCCATCTGGCAGATATCCAGCGAATTAGTCGAACGATAGAGCCAATCAGGCGCCAGAGAAAGCGAGAGAGGAGAATCCTTATCGCTCTTTGCGCAATTTGCATATGCCTCTCCATGCGCAATCAAAGAAACCTCAGTACGTACTCGAACT
The DNA here is from genome assembly GCF_019457755.1 of Venturia canescens. NCBI lineage: Eukaryota > Metazoa > Arthropoda > Insecta > Hymenoptera > Ichneumonidae > Venturia > Venturia canescens. The sequence continues at coordinate 10,993,715 of NC_057425.1, forward strand.
CCAGAAAGCAATAATGAATGAAGGGAAAAAGGAATGTAGAAAATCTCTTGAAAACCTTTTAATCGAATTCAACTACCGAAAGTACTAAAACAAAGTTGGGAAGGTATTAAAAAAAAGTTTCGATTTTTCGTATCGGTGTAGAAAATGACATGAGCGAAATATGCGTAACCAAAATGTACACTGAATCATCCGCTAACTGCTGTAAAAGATTCATCAATATTCGTTCTATCGTTCTCGAATTATGAGTAGCCAAAACATAGTGACACACGATTTTTTTCCTTTACAAATGTACACGTAAAGTTGAGAGAAAAATAACTACGCCACGGCGTTCCAATGAGAAGTTGAATGACCCACCACAGTCGGTTACGTTTGACTGTATTTTCGCGTAGGATAAACAAACCGAAGACTGAAACTGCTCGTGGTTGCTTGGACGCGTACAGTCTCAGCAAGGATTATTTTCTCGTTTATTTAGCTAAATTTTCGATACTTAGAAATCCAGAAATTCGAAGGAGGATCTGGAAAAATTCGAGCTCTTTCCGATATTTACGAGCCACTAAAGTAAAGAAAAAATGACGCAAAGTCAATATCAATGTACGAAAAATTCAACAGAGAATTCTTAACCGCACGTAATAACGGAGAAACTAATTTGCATACTCGAGTGTATACATTCGTATTGGCTTTATGCAACGAGAGCCTCGCATCAGGTACGAGAACACTTCTTGACTAAAAGAAAAGTGTCGAGGTTAACGATTTTTTCCATTCTTCACTCTTTTCCGAATGCGAAAATATTCAACGATCGCGCGGGGAACGACGATCGCAGATCTGTACCAATGACATATTATTCCTTTCATCACTTCGACATTCTATTTCGTTCTCACACACTACTAAACGTACAATAGTCAAGCCTTTCACGCAGGGTTATGAGGTACTCGCTCACTGTCTCGATACCCCCACGCAATTAACGCATATGCGTTCAAATTTTTCCATACATCACACTCCGGGGACTCTGACCTTTCTAACCAAGTTTTAATTATCATCATGCCCGTAAAGGGCGCCACTTGTTCTCGAGCGTTTTTGCCGTTTGACCAAAACTGCCAAAACATATGGGCCTTTGTTTACGAACAGCGTGGTCCCGTGTAGACGTTTCACTTCTCCGAAGTCCTTAGTGCTGAACTTTTTTCGAAAATTTTGTATTTTTAATATCGTGTAATAATTTATCGTATTTTCAATCGATGCGGGATGACAAATTCGCTTTTTGAAATTCGCATTCCCGAAGGAATATTAACGAATAATTGGGCTTCGGAGGTTTGAATTAATTTTCGAGAACAAAAAGTTTTACTCGTATTTACACGGTAATCGAATTTACATTTGACTTGAAATTGACGCATCTCCGGTCTCTTCAGTTTGTACAAGTGAAAAAAATCTGAGATAAATTCCTGATATTTGGTTTTCGAAATGTAGAAAAACCTTAAACCGTTTGATCGAAATTTTGAAAAATGCTTCGCAGCTCTTCCGAATTTCATTTTGAAAGATTGGTCACAGAGTTTTAGAATGAATTTGAATCAATGGTGAAATTAGTGTGAGAATTCTTGAAGACCTTCGAGTTATCGAATTCGACAGCACACGTGATCGTTCGTCGTCCGGTACGTGGGAGAGGAAGAAATACACTCGTGACCAATTTTTGTGTACAGTTTCGTGCGGATCATAGTTGATGGCGGGTTACCTTCACGAGGTCTCTCCGCGACGATTCGCTAAGCCTCCTCCTTCGTCCTAAACTCATCCTTCTTAGTACTTTCACTTCGACAATCTTACGAAGCGAAGGTTCCTTTGCCAGGCTATTGCTTCTTGGAGTTTAAGAGCCGAGTTCATTGTGAATCGACAATCAGATCGTGCAGGACGTAACGTCAAAAATTTCGTACTTTTTACTCGCACATCAACCCCCGTCATTTTTTTATCTCAATTTAAAAATCGAAGGGCAAAAAAATTTTTCCAAAAATGCTTAAAAGGCTTAATTAATGACAATCATCAAGCAGGAAATTATTTTTAAAAATCGAAGCGACTATGTTGCATTGAGAAAATCGTAACCAAAATAACGAATAATTTATTTTAAATTTCCACCAAGTGACGAATTTTTTAACAATAAAGATGGATTACTGGATCGGAAAGATTCTGCACTTTGTGTTCATTGCCAACGTTTGCTCCCAACAATTCTTCGTGAGTATTACGAACTCGTCTTACTCTCAATGTCATAACTAATCATTCAAAAAGAAAGGAGAAAAAATAAACACATCATCATCTCTCATAATTCGTTCGCCCTCGAGAAGTTTGCTTCCTTGTTTAACCTTCAATAACGCGGAAGTTGTTGACCAATTTGGACGTGCCGCTTCGTACGCTCTTCTCCTCGATAATGCCGATGATTCGCAGAAAAATAAAAACTTCGTAAACAGTCGATAGTTGTATTTATTTGGTTTTATCAACGCTACTAAAACGCAGTGTTCGTGTCGCAGTTTCACGCCACCGTGTTAGACTCTTTCCTAACGTTATTTTTTCGTTCTGCACACATTTTCGCAAAAATACGCAAGACGACGTGAAAAATCAATTTGAATAAACGTTTTCTTTGATTTAAATGATTTTTTAACTAGAAATGTCATAATGGTAAAAGGAATGGAAATGAAAATAAATACAGAGACAAAGACAATAAATGAGAAATCCATCTCAATAAAAGAGCAGACAAAAGGTGATGATATTTTGCGCGGATTGGTGTTACATGAGCACCTTTATTTCGGCTCGTTTTTTTTATTATACCACTTAACGCGTAATTGATCGAACTGCGAAAGAGAGAATGTTGTGCAGCTTCAATTCTTCAGGAAGTGAAGAGTTGCAGCGAAAGTCTGTGTTTAGTACGACAGAGACATTAAAGTCGTGGTATTGTGTACCGAAGTTGGTTGGATTGTATTACGACATGCCTTAAAACGCTCGCCAAAATTGAGTACTCGAAATTTCATGACACTCGATTTGATTTCGTGGCTGATAAATTTGCATGTAGGTTTTTATTTGGGTCAATCGTGATGTCATCGTTGAAGTGAGATTTAAAAAATCAGAGTTCGTAGTTTCTTCTTTTGTTCGATCGGAATCTTCGTGATTTTTTCGTTTTATTCGCAAAGCACAATTTAATAAGGAAGCGGAAAGGCTTCCATCATTTTTCCTTTGCTCCCTGGGAAAATCTTTCTTTTTCTGTCACGAGAAAAATACCAGATTTACGTACAACTTTTTCTTACACTCGCCCCATAGTTTCATGCAGCAGAGTTCCCCACACGTGCGAAATTTCGAACAAAAAAACGATACGAAAAGAGGATTTGTCTGCACTTCAAAGTATCACAATCTTTGTATAAAATCTCGAATCTCATTGAGACTTTTGTTGAAATTTGAATTTACAGAACACTATGCCACCGCCGGTGAACACAAACTTCACGTGCAGAGGACGTGACACTGGTTTTTACGCAGACGTCGAAACGAACTGCCGTGTTTATCACACGTGCGACGAGAACGGTAACAAATTTACATATTACTGTCCGGCCGAGACCGCATTTCGTCAAGAAGCTCTTGTTTGCGATCACGCACACCTCGTTGACTGTGCGAATGGTCGTAGGCTTTCTCCAATTGATAAACAAGTAGAAAAGAAAGGAGGAGAAACGTCGCAAGGATTCAGGGACACTGCAAGACGTTCCGAGACGTCGTTCTCGAGAGATTCAACCGTCGATGAAAACAATAGAAATGTTGAGCAACGCATAGGCTCGCTCCAGCCTGGAAGATCGAATTCCGCTTACACCAGATCGTTCCGAATAACTCAAAATCCACAGGCCCAGGTTGCCACACCACAAACTTCCAAGAAACAAAAGCCCACGTTCGTTCTAAGCTCGAGCGTTTTCTTGCGCGACGAAATAAACGCACGGAACAACGCACCGGTGTTTCAAAACAATCGTCTACCGACGATCGATAATCAACGAAATTTTAACTTTACGATGCACTCGCTAGACGGCGCGACGGACCGGAAGGAAGAAAGGGGGGGAGACTCGCCGAGAATTGCAGCAACCCCAACAACGACGTTGCTGCCACCTTTCGACCCAGAATTTCAAGTCAAACAATTTTTTAGTAACCCAATGATTTTCCGACCATCGAATTTCGACAGAGAAGTTCAACTGTCAAATAATTTTTCGTATAAATTCTCAACTTCAACGACGAAAAAACCGCCTGCCGCAGCAGCCTCTTCCCACTCGAATAATCGGTTCAACGGTCCTTCTGGTCGGCCTCAGAATGACGAAAAATTCACAGTCAACCATGGGAACGAAAGACACAGTTCAAAGAGTTTAATAAATGGAGCTGAACTCGAGAAAAAAATGAGTTCGAGCAAAGCTGCGAGTGAATTTTCACCCGTAGACAAATCGGTCAGAGGCAAGAAGTCGGAAACAGAAACGACCAATAATTTTCACGCCCGTTCGATGAACAACGAAAAAACGCTCGATCCAGAAACCCGAGCGAAAAGCCGCGAAGCCGGTAGTGAATTTTCTGCGCCTGCGCAGAAGGAACAAACGTTTTCGAAAGACTGGGACAGATTTAATAATAAAAATGGAAAAGATTCGAAGCCGTCGATCCACGAGAGACCGCCGTTCTTCCACGACAATTTTCCTTATTCAGAAACTTTGAGGTCGATGCAAGCCATGGCCGAACAGTCGTCCAATGACAGAAACAATAATTTTCCGTCGAGCACGACTTCTGCGCCACTAACGACCGCAGGAACCGAGTTCCCGGTACTTCCCTTTGCCGGCACTCTCTCCCCGTCCGGACCCAACGAATTGGACGAAGATCCGTATTATCCAAAACGATCAACCACCACCGAAGTATACTACAAACTCAAGAGTCTCCGCGGCGATGAAAAAAAATCCATTAGATTTTCGACCAAAAGACCGTGGCCAGGAAGTCTCAATTTTGACATACCGGAAGTGCTGCCTGATTTGAATACTCTCGATGATCTCGTCGACAGACGCAAATTTTTCTTCATTCCCAGGGTCAAAACTACTTAGCTTGTAGCTGCTTGCGCTATTCAATTTTATACGTTTATGCTTTTTTATAGAGTTTTACTGTAAATTTGAGAAAATAACGAGAGTATGGAGGAAAAATGGAAAATAAAATTACAAGTTAATGTGTTATTTTTCTTCGTTTTTTTTTTTATTTATTTGTAACAATTTCTGTCAGATGAAAACTTTGTGCGTTAGTAGGAAATAAAGAAATGAACTTAGCTGGAAATTCTCTACGACTAGAAATTTATCAATTTATCTTCATTCGACTTGACATACGAAAATTCAAATTCGAATCATTAAGTATTTTCAGCTAAATTCGGTCATTAATCTAAAACTGAGTCACTCATGGTTGGTTACCTCTCGACAAAATAACTGAAATTTTTCTACAAAAGAGTATTTATAGTTTCCGTTCGTTCATTAAAAAAATCAGGTCATACGTTTGAGAGAGAATCATTCAAAATTGTAAACCGAAGCACGCAGCCAACTTCACAGTACGGTACTGAGCCTATAGCGTGTGGTGACATACAGCTGTCACTTATTTTCGTACTTGCGCCCCATTCGCGCGTTCGATCAGCTGTAAATTCACCCCGCTACTCCCGCCAGTCGTCACAACATACCTGAAGATAACATAACGATCGAAAATAATGCGGCTGTCGTTATCCCGAAAATAAGAAGTGAAGAATCAAGTTATAAATACATCCAATTGAAAAAAAAATAAATAAATAAAATTAGTATCTCCGAAGAGATTAATTTAGATATCAAAAAATCGTGATGAATTACATGCTACAGAAACTGTTAAATAAAAGCGGGTGCAATGTGTCTTCGTTACGTGAACAGAATACGAAAATGGAAGTTTTTAATGTTACTCGGTTTGATTATGATGATAGCATTTATGAGAGCAATTTGGAGTTCATTGCGACCAGATCCGTTGCCTTTGAGCGAATTTGACAAATGTCCCGCGTGCTACGGTCTCTCGGTTTGTGATGAGATCGTTAAGGGAAACATTAAAATCACACCTTTCGGTCTTTATTCCGCGGTAGCCCATGTGATAGCTTCGAAAAATGTTTTTTTCGGTACAATGGGACAAACGAGAGTAGTTTTAAAAAAATTAGCTCATAGCTACGAGCTACGAGCCTTAGACGAAGTAATTTGTGGCAACAAAAGTTTTTCTGGCCTTTGTCCAGGACATAGATCTACTGCGAAATACGAGAGCGATGTTAACTTTCGTTCTCTCGTTATAAGGGCTATTACTTCAAGTTTTTTAGTGCCGGATGCTAGCAGTCTTAGATTATGTCCGAACGCTCATCACTTCGATAAACTTTTCGAAAATATTTATGCCAATGACTTTGACCACAAAGATATTTATCTTTGGACTTTGATAAGCGTTAATCCAGAGCCTCTTGTGCTCCAGGTTCGTAAAAATAAACTTTTATATTTCATCACAAAATTGATTTTATAAAGCAATAAGAGGAATTTTACCACAAACAGTTTTGAATTATCGAGTCCCTTGAAATTATAGATATTCAATGCGTTACATAAAACAAAAGAGATTTAATTGAACTCTGTAACAGTACAAACTATTGGAATATTCCTATTGGGATTGCTGCAGGATTTCGTTAAAAAAATACTCATTCTCGAAATCTGTTTTTTTGTTTTAAGATTCTTCCAGCAGAAGAAGGATGGCCAGTCCCAAAATACTTGGGAGCATGCGGGAGGCTTGTTGTCGTAGAGTACATTGGTTCTCCGTTGACTGCATATTACAACGAGCCTTGGATGCGAAGAGCAAAAATAGCTGCAAGTTTGTTGGCAGCTGCAAAAATGTTCACTTTTCGTGATCCAGATTTTGGTTTTTATCTGACCGATTTAACTCCGGATAATATAGCGGTTACAGAGGACGATGAAGCCAAGTTCATCGATCTTGAGAACATCATCATTGTTGATAAAAATATTTCGTTCAACGGTGAAAATTAATGAAAATTTTATTCACAATATACAAAACTGATGGGACTAGAGTTTGAAAATTACTTTGAATTTTTAGATCGATCTGAAACGTGGGATCAGATGCAAGCTAATGACGAAAGTATCGAATGCAGAAATTGTTTGGCTTTCAGTCCGGAAGATATTTGCAATCATCGAATCAGTGATCACAATTATTATGCTATTTGCCAGGCAAGTAAAATATTTCAATATCCACTAATTATCTTAAGAGGCTCCCCTCAGTCAGATATTTCAAGCCCCGAATTAGGCCATTAAGTCCAAAACTCGATGTTATTTTTTCCATAATTTTGTTTTCATTCCGCAGCACATATTATCGGACAAAACAAGTGCTACCTCAGTTGCCGGTGGATTTTTGCATAGCATACCAATACACATTTTAGAGAAATATAGCGATCTCATTGACATATTGGATCAATGCGCTGCGCCTGTTTTTCGTCGTTACGAAAGGACAATCTATGGTGACAAGCTTAAGGAAATATTAGATAAAATTGTTAAAGATACTGGATAAATTAATCGTTAATGAACTTACGAATTTTCTCGTTTATTTACCAAAAAAAAAACATCCTTGTTCCAATCACATTTTCATTAGCAACAAACACATTTATGCCAATCTTTCTCAAACTGTGATTCCATAGTTTCGATAAGTTTGTGGATGACAATAAATAGGTACGATGATTGCGTATGTATAAAAATTAGTGACTTTATTATAAATATTGTAGAAGCCGAAAGTTCAGACCATCTTCATCACGTAGAATATCACAAGGCCTCATTGTAAATATAATACATATTTTATCATTTACATCACTACTACGTAATATTGAATCACGCTTCGCCTATAAATTACTTAGACAACACTTTCTTTGGAAATTCGTCGTAAAGTGGTCTTCATTCAAAAATAAACAAGTAGCCACGATTTCGTTTTGTCTTTCGTAATAATAAATATTAAGTACTACTGCAATATTTACGAAACGTGAAGAAAAATGTTGTCCGATCGTCTTCGATCGTTTGAAGAATTCATTTTATCGTGATTTCCCAAATAATCTCTTTGATTTATGGCATCCAAGATTGCTTGATTGTAATCGAAAGATTTTCCAATCACATTACGTATAGTCTGATGAAATTTTTAGTTTTTCAATGGTCGCTTTCAATGATGCTATTTTATCCTGGAGTTCGTGTATTAAATCATCTTTCTTATCGTTTTCCTCTTTCAATCTCGCTATTATGGAATCTTTGTCTTCGCTCAGAATTTTCAATAGCTCAGTCGGCGAGGGACGTTTCTTTGAATTTTCTTGGACCAATTTTAGGATCACTTGAGCCTTTAAAATAAAACAAAACAATCGAGTCATTCCAATGTTCAATAGTTTCGTTGCGAAAGAAAAATCGTTCAACTTTTAAATAGACTCACCCACTGTGGATAATTTACATTCAACGACGCAGGTAGCTGACCCTTTTTTAACGCAGTCATCACTCTGCTTCGTTCCATATGGGTTTGCATAGGAACCAAAAGTTCTAACAAAACTATTCCAACACTGTAAACGTCACTCTATAATTAAACATATAAGGAATCAAATAAATTTGCGTAAAAACGAAGTGATCGTGAAGGATAATTTCAAAAAATTTGCCAACACCAAGTTTTTCAAAAATTGTCAATTAAAAGTCACGATTATAGTTTTCGTTTTTTTCATAATAAATTTTCCAGTGAAATCCGGTACATAATTGTTCTCGATTTTTCTTGACTTTTGTTCGTACCTTTGTATAGCAGAATTCAATTTTGTAGTATTCGTTTATACGATCTTGTTTTACAATCTTTTCAATGAAATATTTGTACCTTTGGGTCACAAATGCCTCTCAATTGTTCAGGTGCAGCGTAGGTTGGTGTCCCAAGCGCCGAATGATGTCCTTCTCTCTGGAGGGGACAGGCTAAGCCAAAATCTCCTAACTGAATTTGTAGATTGCCAGATTTTGAGATGAATATGTTGCTTGGTTTAATGTCATGATGAACAATGTCTAAGGAATGAATATATTCGAGACCATTGAGGATTTGTGTTACAATGGCAGTGACAATGTGCGTCGGCGTAGGCTCGTTTCTCTCGTCGAGCCACTGACGAAGCGTTTGATCGCACAGAGCCATTTGGATGTAAAGAGTTGCAAATTTTGGTGACTGAAATGAGAAATATATTTGCGAACAAAATACAACGAATATTTAACATTTGAAGCTTCGATTACATATCAGAAGAATCATTCTTCAACTACTACTAAAAAGTTTATTTTCATAATTTATTTGTGAACTATTTTTATTCCAATTCGTTCATTTTTTTTAAGAATTCTTTCCAACAAACTTTGAATTTTATGATTCGATTAATCGAGATTAAAATTTTGATAAATCTACGTACCGACGAAGAGTTTAATGTACATAGTTGGCGTCCACTGGTTGTTTCTTCACAAGACTCGCTATCATCTACATTATCCATGCCATTGGTTTCCTCAGTACTGCTCTCCCTTTTATGACTCATATTACCATGGCTATTGATAATTTTGCTCTCTCGTGTTTCGCTGCGAAATGATACAACATCAGAATCTTCCTCTTCGTCGTCCAGCCTAGAACTCAGTCTTTCAGATATTCGTCGACCTATAATATTCGTCGTAGAATTCAATTGTTGAAAACGCTCGTTGATAATATCGTGACTTATAATGTAGCCACCGCTACTTCCGCGTGATTCACTCTTGATACTTTTATTCAGGATGCTGTACATATACATACCAGTTGTGTATGTATATTTCTCCGTATTACTCGGTTTATTACTCTCACTAGGCGATTCACTCTCACTTTGGCACGATTCAATGCTCGACGAAGAATCGTTTCGTTCTTCTGACTTTTCGGTGCTAATATTTTTCGAATCAAATGACTTTTCATCGGAACGACCATCACACGCTGGCAAATTTCGAATGAAAGTCGCTGCTAAACTTTGTTCAATCCATGCACCTTTGTACGATACTATGTTTGTGTGGTTCAGTCTTGCTATCGTTTTCACTTCTTCCAGATGTTTCATTATCGTTTTAACCCGCCCTGAACGTACAATTATTTTTTTAATCGCGTACACGTTACCGTCCAAACGATGCTGGGCTTTGAATACGTCTCCGAATCCACCCGCGGCTATGAAACCGATTTCGTTAAATTCTCGACGATACCGTGAGCATTCGGCAATTAAGCAGCTGTAAAAAATCAAAGTACGGCACAAAATAAGTAAAGCTATTGAAGGAAAGAGTTTGCTTATAATTATTGGAATTTAATTGATATTTTTCAATTGAATAAAAGTTTCAATTGGTAAATTAAGAAATGCACGAAATAACTGAGTTATCTAAACATTTCTCATAAATTCTCAATAAATGAATAAATTGTATGAACATTAAAAATAATGTTTTCATAGAAATTATGTCTGGATGTTCATTTTTTCCATTGAGAATTGAAATAAATTTATTTAATACAACGGAACAACATTATTTATACTCACTTTGGTACTTGAAGTGAACTTTCGCTGCCGGTCAAAGCTCTGGCAACAGCGACCAATTTATAGAGAGCAACTTGATATTGTCCTCTCATTGTTTCAAATTCTATTTTATTGTAGGATCCATCGATGAGTTTCATTTCGTGGAGTCTATCGCAAATTGCTGAAAATCAGAGCGCTGTCAATTTTTGTGCCTCATATACAAAAAAACTGGGGTATTCGGAGAGTAAAATTCAATTATTTTTTCAATGTTCCTTTATATTTCTCATAGGGTAGTTACAGTGTTGTTCGCCTTCTACTTGTTATCATGAACTTTCCTATTGTCTTGGGACAATCTAAGATTAGCTGAATAGCGATGACAATTGGATGATATACTTGGATTATTCCAATTGTTTTCATGCATTAGCAATTTAGAAGATGAAGATTGGCCAAAGAATCCATTGACTGAATATCGACTCCAATCAATACCGGCGGTAAAGTCTGATCATAACATGGATCAGACAGAAATGATGTTTTACCGTAATAAAGCTTGTTCCTTCTAAGAGTATCACCCTCGAACATTGTGCATAATTGTTGTATGAGCGATTCAATGAGCAAACTTGTGGCTGGTGCGACACGGCCAACAATTTGTCCGCTGGTCTGGACGTCTGATTCTTCTATGTACCGTGTTGTCCATGAATGATTACCTTGTTTTGAAATAATAAAGAAAAAGTCAATAATGTGTGACATGACAGAGTTTTTGAAAAAAAATCAGTTTCTTTTGAGAAAATTCAAATTTTTTTTGTAAGTCTTTATTTCTAAGTGATTTGAAAAATATGACTAGGCTAATCAATATGATGAATAGAATAGAGCAAAATGCAATAAGAAAAACCTTTTAGATTTAAAAATGAATAATAAGCAACTCCAAAATTTTTCGCTGACAAATTCGTGGATCAGGAGCGTATTCATATATTCGGGTGGATGATGAAATCGTTCGATTTATATAAAGTGCAGAGATTCAAGGTAAAATTTTGGTTTGACATTAAAAACTTGTGAGTTCAAAATACGCGGGTTCGAATTATGAGGTTATAAATTGACAAACCTTTATCAAATGTGCTCACTGTCGATAGCGTTGACCAGGGATTATTTTCGTGTGGTTTTCCTGCCATCTCGATGTTTTACTAGTCTTGAAATTTAAGAATACTGTAACGAAGATATGCCGTTAAAATAAGATCTCGTAACATTCCCCCCGTCATTCCCCCTTCACTCTGACATGAAATCGCTGGTAGCACAAACGATTTTTTCGTAGATCCGTATACACTCGACCACTCGAGAGCAGGTTTAAACCCGTAGGTTTCGAACGTTCCAGAAATCTTTGATAATCATAATAATAATTCAATATTCAATGGTAACCTGCAAGGGCCGTGAGTGCTTGCAGCAGTACATAGGGACGATTTTTATCCTTGAAATGTTTTTATAATTAATTCTTCATGACTGCATATACATGTTTTGTGCAATGACATTTATGAACGCTTCATAAATTGTTTTCATTTTCGAAAATGCAAATAAAATGTATAGTAATTCGAAAACATGTTGGTATACTTCTATATCAAGTAATGAGAAACTTTTAAAACTGAAACCAGTAGCACATCGATTTTGAAAAAAATTATGAATAAAAAAAATGCTGTGAAGGGAGTTTTTTTTTAATTGGATGGATCGTTTATTGATGCGCGTTGAAATATGAGAATAATATATGTTTGATTTATGAATCGTAGATTTGGCTCAATTTTGCAGTGACATCTCTGTATTATAATTATTTTTTTAAAATGTAGTTTGAAGAAATCATTTTATCTCATTTCGTTCATATACTGTTAAAAATATAGTCGAGAACAATGTTTTCAAATTTTCTATTGATAAAAATGTAAACGATTGTTGCGAGGCTTTGAATTTCAAATAAATTACAATACTTTGTCAAGAATACTTTGTCAAATTCAAAAAACTCAAGTGCGTAAATTCGAATCGATTATGCATGCATGATTGATATTTTATTATATAATTATTTTTGAATCGAAATATATATATGATATAATTTTATAAAAAATTCGATACCTCGAAAACTTAAGAATCGATACTCGATAACGTTCGACTTGTGTAGATATATATAGTGTATATATGTAGATGGTGGGGGGACTGTCTGGCCAGGAAAATATGGCGGCCGTAGTTCGTAGTCCATTCGAAATCGCGAAAGACAGAACGATGGTGTACTCGTCGAACGCGGTAAAAAGCTCGAATGATTCGAGTTTTATCATCGCAAAAGTTCGTTAAGCGTTCGAGGGTGAATGATCGGGTTTAACGTGAACTTTTCGAGTGTGCCAAGTCGGTGTGAGTGCAATCTCGTTCGATCTTGGCGATATTTTTGCCGCGCTCGAATACTCCTCCATTGCCAAGCGTGTATTTCCGTGTTTTAATAGTATAAAACACCGCGGGATTTTCGCTGTGTGTGCGTGTTTGGTAGTTTCGTTTCGGCATAGAAAATTCTCATACACGATATTCGTACACACTGGGAAAAATCGCGGCGGGGCTGTACATTGTCGCCGGAATGGCCGTCTCGAGCTTCGAAGAATAATGAAGGGATAAAAAAGATAAAAAAGAAAAACGTGCAAGTGTCCCGAGAAATCAGCTTGGCCCGAGATAGCCGAGGTAACGAAAAAAAAAACACTTCGTGGTTCTAAAATAAATTATCGAGTATCTTTTATTGAATTCCTTATCAAAGAAACATCAGTTTTTGGAGCGTAAAGCAATTTTAACGTCCACTTATTAGGGGGGCGGGGGCGGGAGCCGCGTGAGACAAGCTCCCGGAGGACGACCCTGTCGCGAAATATCCCGGGAGTTGTCTCGTGATAGTCGTTTGATTGATCGACAGTTAGAAGTTGTCCTTCATTATTTTTTTCTAATATCGTTTAGGGTGGAATTGACAAAAAAATATTTCCATTGTTTCCTCATGAGGTAGGTTCGGCGTCGTCCTCGGTGAAACGAGCGCTAGTGAATTGAAAGAAACTTAATAATATTCGCGGATTCTCTTGTAAGATAACATTTATCGGACGAATTTATTTTCCACGATTATACACTGAGTTTGAGCCAACACCAGACAAGTAGTTCAACGGTTTTCATGTAATTTTTTTCTTCATTTATGCTGAATAAACAGTTGAATTGAAAAAAACTGTTACTGTGTTATTTGTGTAATATTTTTCTGGCGCTTTTTTCTGTTCGCTCCGATCAAGATTAGTGAGTGTGCCGACTGGTCTTTTTGTTTTTTATTTTTCCTTGAATGCGATGCCGATCATATGGGTGCAGTTTCATCCCTAGGGAATTTGACCAAGTTGTAACTTCGTATTTTTATTTTCATTTATTTTCGAATCTTAGTCTCTCGCCTCTTGACGCATATATCACGCTCCAATTCCTTTCAATCGCTTTTAGTCCTCCCGAGGTTTCGCGAATGTTTTGCTAAACAGTTCTTGGTTTCTCCCTTTTTTGTATCTCTGTCTCTTTCTCTCTCTCTCTCTTCCTCTCTCTTTCTTTCGGTCCTCTCTTTGCTCCTGTATTCTCTTTTTTTACGAAGCGTTTGCGAAACTCACGGGAATCGTACGGAGGGTGTATTTCGTTCCAGTGAGATTTCGTCCCTCGTTTCAACGAGACTCCGATCTCTCGTAATTCGAGACCTCGTTCTTTCCCTCTTCCCCCCTCTTTCTCTTTCTCTCATTCTCTTTTTCCCTCGTCCCCCTTTTACCCGTAACGACAACGTTACCTCGACAGAAATTTTTTGACGAGCGCGTTCTTTCGGAGCTCACAAAGCGTGTTGGTATTCTCTTTTAAAATAATACTTAGAAAATTTATACATCGCGAAATCTGTGATATTAATCGAGAAAAGTACGATCGTCAAATTTATTTTTTCTTCCTAACAATCGATCGAAAATAACCCTGATTCATGAAACACAAATTTCTACTAATCATTAGAATGGTGTTGTACGAAATCCCAATACGAATTTAGCAGAAAAAATATCAAGCCACGTATAATCATTTCGAAACTCATTTAATGCAACAATGTTTCGAACATTTGCTTCAATAATATAAACACGAACGTTTTGGTTCCACAAACAAAGTTGGCTCAGAAACTTGTTCAAACAAGGAATATGTTTATTTTTATCAGAATTGTTCAAATTTGCTGACGTTTTGTCGATAATATTTCTTTCAATTCTTGTTCATTTGTGGCTTTCAGCGAAGGTGTAAAAAATGTTGGAACCAGAGGATAGTTCCGCAGTTCCGGACAGCACTACCAGAGAACAACGCTTGGGTTTTTCACACGGCGAAGATGTACTTCTCCAACATAAAGATGGCAAATTTTATCTTGGCACAATTGTTGAGGTTGATCTTGCTCGGGAAAGATGTCTTGTCAAATTTTTGGACAACACCTCTTCCTGGTCCTCTGTCAAAGAACTCACCAAACTTGCTATGCCGGACTGCGACGTTATGTGCGTACTTTGCAAAAAATCACAATCAAAGACAGACAACGATATCATTGTCTGCGACAAGTGTGGACGAGGCTATCATCAGTTGTGTCATCTGGTAAGTAATTCTTTGCAATTAAGATTAGCAAAAATATGTTGCATGCTTAGGAGAGCATAAAAACCTTGATGGAAATGCACAAACTATCTTTTTGGTGTTGAAAATTCTTTGACGTTGAAGCTTTTATATTGTTTTTGGATTTTCCATGTCTGTGTTAGTAACCGAAAAAAATGTATATGCATAGAAAAAAGTGAATTTTATTCGAAGGGAGAAAAGTCATGGTTTACTTCATTAAACATTGCTTTGAGGTCGTTCATTGTCCTTATTCCAAATTTGAAGATTCCACAAAAAAGAATAGGGAAAAGAAAAATCTCATCCATAGGTTTGGACCGCCACTAATATTTTGTAATGTTGCAGCCACACATAACAAAACAGGAGGATGGAGCTTCCGATGCTCACTGGATGTGCAAAAGATGCGTGGACAGCCAACCCAGAAGTCGTGAGCCAACTGAGCCAAAGAATTCCATGGTCAAGGCAAATATCAGGCGAGTTTGTAGTGGCAGAGATCAACCTCAACCCCCACCTGAAGACACGACGAAATTGCCGTACGATGTGAGTATCGCGCTCAAAACGGTAGCACTGAAATTTGATCGGAGGATACTTGACAATTCATTTTACTTCGAGAAACATTGAGATTCTCAGGAAATCATTCTACCTGAACAATAAAAAATCGTTTTCGACTCAGTTTCT
Organism: Venturia canescens; assembly: GCF_019457755.1. Classification (NCBI taxonomy): domain Eukaryota; kingdom Metazoa; phylum Arthropoda; class Insecta; order Hymenoptera; family Ichneumonidae; genus Venturia; species Venturia canescens. Next base: position 11,009,589 of record NC_057425.1, read on the forward strand.
TTAAGCTACAAACATGAGCCAATTTTTTTGTGTCTATTATCGTTACAAAGCAAATTTAATTTCGATTTCTGTTTTCTTACTTGCAGCCCGAAATGTTGAGCTGGGATGCTCACCATCGAGTGAACGCGGAGCAAATTTATTGCTACTGTGGTTTGAATGGCGAGTGGTACACGCAGATGTTGCAATGCGCTCGTTGCAAGCAGTGGTTTCACGAAAAATGTGTCAGTTGTCTCACATATCCGTTATACAGTGGCGACAGATTTTACGTATTCGTATGTTCGATGTGCAATTACGGTAAAGAATTTGTCAGAAGACTGGAATTGAAGTGGGTCGATCTTGTACATCTCATGCTGTACAATCTCACTGTTTATAACGCCAAGAAGTATTACGATCTCGACACCGTCATTATTCCTTACGCCAATGATAATTGGAATACTCTACAGTTGCCACCGAGGGTGAGATTTATCATTCCATTATAGATTTTTTGTTTTTTTCAAATTAACTTTTTTCGAAATCGCCCTGAATTTTAATTATTAACGTGCCTAATCAAATATCATTCCAAAAATCTTTCCTCTTTACCTCAAAGGAGCAAGAACAATATTATTTATTTACTGCATTTATTAAGATGTTTTATTTGACAATATAATTAGCAAATAACGTTAGAAAATAAAAGACAAGTATTCGAGTTTAACGTTTCGGTTTTACGAATTTCAGGTTCGCGATGTTACACCAACAATACGCAGAGAATCGATTCTTGCGATACTAACAAATAATAGAAATAGATTCAAGTGTGGTCGTGAAATAAAAAAGCGTACTACAATTTGGGGTTTACGAGTAAGATTACCGCCGCCGTGTCCGGTTGTGAATCTACCCACAAGCGGCATCATCGATGACTCTGTGTTGCGACGATGTTGGGGCGCGAACAAAAGACTGCAATATCTTCCACTGCCAGCTGGGTTAGTAGTGCCTTTTATGTATCATCCCAGAAAAACAAATTATCATTTTGGGCGACCGTTGTCTATCGGAAAATAAGCTCAGTATTTTATTTCTCTGCGCAGTCCTGTGTGTTTGCCGGAAACGGCAAAACAGCTCAACGCCTTGAAACAATCTCCTGCAGAGAATGTCGAGATTTCGGTGAATCCTTCGGACGTTGTGATGCGTGGTACTATTTATCAAAATACTGAGTCCGAACAGAGATCCTGTCCAAATCCAACATCTCAAGCACCAACTACGCAAGCTCTTCGCGAAAGGTAAAATTTTTTCATGTTTGAATTTCTAAACCCACCTTGGAAACATTGTCTCAAATTTATTTAAAAAACTGCACGAATTTTGATTTGGCAGTGATAAATAATATTTTCAGTCATTCAAAATTCGCTTCCTGAAATTAAAACATTGAGAATCGAGTTGAGAGCTTGTGTGCACAGCTGTTATAATCAATGCCAAATCATATTGGAAAAGTACAACATGATTTTTCAGTGTCATCAATGCTTTGTGTTTTTACTGAAAAACTGTTGGTTTATATTTTACATCATTTTGAATACATTTCGAAGGTGGATTGGAATTGCGCTCTGTTTATTAAAAAGTTGAATTTTCTTTTAGATTTCTGAATACGAGTCTCGCCAATAATTTCTTATATGACAGTATTCCTTAATTCGCCTGAGTCTCAAAAAGTTAAAAACTTGAGATCGCTAACTGTCGTGCTTGATTGTTCGCCAGGTACAGCGGTAGGGGCTTCGTAAAAAAATCATTTCCATTTCCGAAATTGAGCCTACAGAGAAGAAGACGACTGATGGCTCTGGGGAGTTCGCGCGAGCGAATGTTGCGAAAACACAAGAAACGCGAGAAAGACTGCGTCGGAGAGAACTCAATGGTGAAATCGCAGTCACAAGGCGTGAGAGAAGCGAGGTACCGAAAAGCTCGTAAACTCTTGAAAAATGCTATAGCGAAGGTGAGTTGGCATGCCTAATCCTTACTTTTAACATCACAGTTGATTCAATTGCCTTGTAAACATTTTTACGTAAAATTCTTTGAAGCACATTTTTAGAATTTATTATTTGAAGCATAATAAAAGTATAGAAGCACTCCCATCGTCATTTATTGTGACCCTCCCAATAAGAATATTAAACGTGGATTTTATTTCCAACTAATAACACAACTTGACGCTTGCTGATAAAACAATGTATAACAGAGTAAATCGCGGGCTCCGGAAGTATCGGATTTGCCACCAACGCCGCCAACTTCGGTATCGGGTCCGCCGACGCCTCCAGCGACAACGTCAGGGATGTCGGAGCTCTCCGTGCCGAGTTCAGTTGACCTTACGAACACACTGCCACCGTCGACGCCGGCGGACACCAGCGGGGACGAGACAAGTTCTCGTGGGACTCTGGATTCGTTTATACCACCGCCAAAGGATTTCGAAGGGAAGAATAATCCGTTCAGGAACCTTAGTGATTTGCTAGGGACACCAGGCTCGACGATTGGGCCGAATAACGCTTCGAGCAGTACGCCATTGGCTTACACCCAAACTTCGATAACGTTGCCGTTGCCGTTGACGCCGGTTATTTCACAGCCTCCGATCGTGCGACCGGCGAAGCGTCAATTATCGGAAAAGGATATAATCGTCGATCGTAACGGTCAGGTAAAACGAAGACGTCAACATCGTCGCGGGCGTCCGCCTCAGCAACAGCAGCAACAGTCCCAACAGCAGCAATCAACGTTTCAAGCGACCGCGAGCAAAAATGCTGCGATACTTCCGGCGCGCAACAGCGAAGTGAAGAGCGATTTCGTGAGAAATTTGCGAAGTTCCTTCAACAGTTCGACCAGCAGTACGAGCAGTCAAATCGGCAACTGCGTCGATTACGCTCTGAACGGCCGCCGTCTCAGACAACGTCAAAGCAATGATAAACTGCCACCGCCGGATACGCAACAAATTAAAAAAGGCGGAAGCGTACCCAATTCCCCAAAGTGTTCGCCTGTAAAACAAAACGCTCCTGACATATCGATGGACGATCTCAAATCTTCCGTCAATATGTACTTCGGTGCTGCTAATAGAATAGCTTCCGGTGAAAAATTCGTCGTTCGCGCCAAGAGAATAGGACCTAATTGTCAGATGCAGTATCTCATTGAATGGGAAGGCCCGAATACCTAACGCTTGTCCATTTATACCCTCATTCACGTGATATAAACAAACAAAAGATAACAAAACAAATGAAAAATTCTGAGAATTTAAGATTTTAAGAGTCGCGATCGTGATCATTGATCGTTACAAGTAATCCTCTACTCACCAGAGGCGTCCTTGTTCTTTCTCCCCTCGGGGCGTTTTCGTCCGACGATACGTATTGAGTGGAGAACGAGGAAGCTTCTGGTCTCTAGTTACGCGAGCGTACTTTTGGTAACGTTAAAACTTCGATTACTCTTCACGTGATTTCCACGTCGACGATCACGCGTGAAAATTTTGTCGCGGTCGATAAATGAATTTTTGTTTCTAAATTCTCTACGGTTCGTTGCTGGCCGATGAACTTTGATTTTGTCCCGCGACGTTACAAATGTTTTTCGTTAATTGATCGTCTGATCGTGTTTTTCCATAGAAATCATTACTATCGAACATTTCTTTGGAAGGAAATTGTAGAGTGAACATATTAGCCTTTGATCGTTTCGGGCTCTTATCGACTGATCATAAAATTGATTCCTTAATGAGTTTTAAAAAATCGGTCATTTTTTAATCCAAAAGAAAAATTCATTTCTTTTTCTGTTCAAGGTCCATCGCGTAGTTCTTTAAAACGCCTTAATTTTCTTTCGAGTGATCGTCTAAACGTCGAATAAACGTAGATTCACAGTTTTATTTCGTTTCATTATAAATCAATTAAACGCGCGTGTTCCCCAATGTAAATAATTGTAGAATACTATTAGCAACGTATTAAAAGCCAGTGAATGCAAAAAGCCGGTCGTTAAGAACGTCGAATAGCCGGTATTTCATTTCGTTTCGTTTTCTTCCGTTACGAACGGACTAAATTTTCCAATAAGAGTTTTTTACAACGTTAAAATAATACCCGATCGACGATATTCGTTGGGGCTAAATAATGAAGCGCGAAATTTTCATACGAAGCCGGGGCATCAAAATCCGACGATTTATTCTCTCATTTTCTACGTTAAAAATCGAAATAGCCGAGAAACAATATGATTCGTTAATACCGAAGGAAAATAAAAATGAAGGAAAATGGAAAGAGAATTATTTTTCCAATACAGTCGTTAAATTAGTTCGCTTGAACGGCTATCGTGATTTGTCCCGTAGAATTTTTCAGTCCCCATAACGAGAGGTGGCGAAAACTCAGTTTTGGGATTTTATAAGCAGCTGTTGCATTGCTCATTCAAAAAAATACAAGACCAAAATGAAAATACTTACCTGTTTCACAAATGGCGATTGACGAAATGACAGAAAATAAAAAAGCATAAAAACAAAAACAAAATAATAAAAACGCTACTTATACTCGATCATCTCGAATACATCGATAAATCGGTCGACGCGGTTTCGAGCGATTTTTTGTCGTAGAATAGACACGAACAATTGAGCCCTTTCCGGGCGCGCTTAGCATATATAACTGAATTTACAAACAGAAAAACAGTCCATCCGACGACGGAAAGTGATTTGTTCGATTCGTGCAACGTGTACAAAATGATGAAGCAAAAGAAAAGGGAGAAAGAGGAAAAACTAGAGGGAGACAAAGATGTGTATATTTTTTTGAATTAATCCGTAAGTTGGGAATTCGTCCCATGAGATTGTTCTCTCGTTGGGTCTACGGTCTAAGAAATTTTATTCGAAAATTTGGTCACATTAATGACACGAAGGAAGGCAAAAAATGAATAAAAAGCTACAAGAGATTTGAATACAGTGATAATAAATACTAATAATTTTGAGGTTTTATCGTGAATAACACGGCAGCCTCGGGCATAAGAGCTTATTAGAAAATTTAGAACGATTTAACTTCCGTCGCGTTGCATTATTAGGCGATATTTAATACCACGTCGATGTCGAACCTCTTGCGAATGGAAAACTCGTTTGTTTCGTATTCATTATTTCAATCTATGTACATAAACATTGCCCTCGATGTATGGAGCATTTTCTAAATCATGCTTTCGATGAAGTATCAATTTTAGCCACCTCTGCAAATCGGAATTCGAATTCTTGGTTAAAAATTTTCGAACGATTGTTGATCAAATGAACTTTCTTGCCGATCTTTTTACGATCTTCGAAAAGTAAAAAAAAAAAACAAATTAATCATTGAGTTTATTTTGCGAAGGAAGAATAATGATCGTTTAAATTTTGAGTTTTTGAAAAGTATAAACAGACTATTATCGGGTCGATAAAAAAAAGTTTTCTTTTTGACAATTTTTCCCCTCACTTTGACGTTCATTTTTCGAGAAACGCTCCATGCAACAAAAACAAACTTATTCGTTTAAAAGTCATGAATTCATCAGTCTTTTTAGTTCTGTTTTGATGCAATTGAATCTCAGCGCGCAGTTTCGAGAAAACTATAAATTCATTTACACTCCAAAAGGTCCATCTTTACAATGGTCCCTGAATATAGGAAAAAATATAGAAAGAAAACATTGAGCATACAAAAAATAGTTGGTCCCGCCCAGAGATTCATGCGCGCGCGCTTCTCCAAAGGTCTTTTTTTCCCTCGCAAATCTTTTGACGTGAAACGAGCGATAAAAAAACTGCCCGGGCGTTCGATACTTAGAAACATGTTCTAATGAATTGGAAAAACTGTGCGAACGATGAAAAAATGGAGAAAACTTATGTCACAACAGTCTCGCGAATATTTCCGCTTTTGTGCTTATGTAGCGCTGTTCGGGAGAACCGAAAATACAATTGTATCCGTGAGCGAGTGCGAGTGTATGTGTGCGCGTCTCTAGACTAGAGCAATTACTTTCCAATGATCCTTTTGGTTTATTTTATGTTGTTTCGATAAAAGGACAAGCATCGGGCACGGTGACCGGTTAATAAGCCGCAATTAATTAACATCAATCCTGTCGACTGACTTTTTCTCATTTTCTCTCTTTTTACGACTCGTAAAAAAATTATGAGAAAACCAAGTGATATTTAAGACGTGAGAGCAAGAGAGAGAGGGAGGAAGAGAGAAAGAGAGGGAAAGCGTGGAACGAACACTGCCAAACTTCTAATTTATATAATTATACATTAACGAAATTATTAGCTCGTTACTTTTGCTACGATTGGTTCGTCCCGATTTACGAAATTTCAATCCCCAATCGCGCCATAATCAATTCTGTGGAATTCATTTTCCATACAATTTCAAAGCCACTTTCAAAGTCTTGGAGATTTTTTTTTCTGTTCCCCAAATCTAGTTCATTTGATTATTATTCAACTTTTCGCTGCAATCATGAGTCCTGAATCACGCGTTTCTTCAATATCATCTTTTTGTCGAATCGTTAGCAAAAGAATTAGGCGTATCTCTCGGTCGTACCGTATTGCGATAACTATGACTGAATTTTTTAAATATTGCGATCGTACGATAAATAGACTGGTTTTTCGATCGTCCTTCGCGCCGGAACAAACTCTGAGTGAAATTAGAAAGATATACGAATTACTGCCAGTACCGTATGTAAATATTGTCGTTTTTGTTCATTATTATTATTATTATTATTATTATTATTATTATTATTTCGTTTTTCGTAAGTCTATAAATTTGTATGTCGGATGTTCGTAGTTATTAACAAACATTTATCTGCATATACGATTCTTTATCCATGTAAATAAATGAATGTTTGTGAAGGAAATTTCGTGAGAATTTTAGGAGCGAGAGAATGAAAGCTTGAGTGAGAAGAACACATACAAATTTGTGAGTGATGCAGTAGCTTGAAAAAAGAATAATGAAAGATTCAATGTGTTGAGACCTTAATATTTGCTTGACGGTACGAAGACTCAGAGCGCTTCCAAGTGGACGAATCTGTGTTTGGCGACTCTTTGTCACTGCCCACCGAAAATATTCCAAAAAAAGAAGAAAAAAAATGAAAAAAAAAAGAACAAGAAACGATGCAGAAGAGGCGAAAAACCTCAAATGTTTCCGAATTGTACTCTTCATTGTCGTTACGTCTACGTTATTATCATTATTATTATTATCATGATCATCATTATTATTATTAACTTTCAATTACTATGTATAAATATAATTTAATGTGAAACCACGTATACGAAGCTGGGAAAATGCAACTCGCGACGATCTCTCGCGCAACGTTATCCGAACGTTATCCTAGTGAACATTATTTTTTCTTCGTAATTGAAAAAGGATCGTTTGGTTTAAAAACGTAACGATCTCGTCTCGTCATATTTTTATCTTATTGGGCTGAAAGCATCGAACATTTATTTTGTCTCCTTTCGCGAATTATTAGTTTGAACTATGTCGTAGATCTTCAACGAGTTGCTTTTTATTGCTGTCAATTTTTGTAATGCCCTTAAATTGGCTCGAATAAATACAATCGAAAAAATGGTCGTACAGAAAAAATGAAGCAATAATTGTGCGATGAGTGTTTTCAAAGTCCACAGCTTTGAGACACTTGTCGGAATAAAACGCTGAGGAAAAGTTTGAGTCATGAAATTTGTACGCTGCTCGCGATTTTTCATCGAAAAAGTTCGGCAACGTTCACCAAATGGATTGTACAAAGTTTTTCGAGTGATGAGAAAATCATTGTCGTTTTTTTGCTTATCGATTATATTGAAATTGAGCTTCTTTCAATTACGAGACTGAACTTTTTCGATGTAAATCCCGAAAATAAATCACGAGGCACGAAACGAAACACTGGCACCGATGCCTCTTGTTATTTTCAAAAATACATTCTCAAAACGTTGGGCTCAATATTTTTGACTAGTTATCGCGTGGAATTCATTGAACGTTGATTATCCTGCCACGAATGCCTGCCACGAAAACAGAAAAATAATTGTTCCGACGATTAAAGAATTTCTAAAATATTTCTTTTCTCATATAAACCAAAGAAAAACGACTTGAACTAGGCAGTAAAGAGCAAACGGTTGAAGCGAACGTTCAGTCACTTCAATACAATGAATGAAATTCGATGAGTGCATTTTGACGAATAACGAGAGATATCTTCATCATTTTCTATTATTAAAACGTGAAAGTTTGCAAGCGAAGAGTAAATCGAAGAAATGAGACAAACGTTTTTGGGCTGAAATTTTGTAAGTCTTTAGTTTCCACTCGCACGAGCAAATTCACAAATTAAACTCTAGATAGTTTTGATTGTATTATTTTTGAAGAGTGCTTCTGTCAACGAGAACGATTCACGTCAGACTGTGAAAATCCATGAACGTGAGGAAAGAGCAAAAGGGAAAAAATAAGAGCAAAGCGAAATTGTCAAAAGAAATTCTTCCGAATTGGCCGCCGAAATCGAGATGGCTTCGTGTTCAATGTTAAATACAGTTTGTATAAAGAGACTGAAACATGAGCGTTCACGCGTGCATCGGACAGCACTACGTCGTTTTTTGTTTCTGTCATTCAACGTTGTGTGGATGATTAAAAACGTTTTTTTCTTCTGTTGTTTTAAAATTAATCAAAATTCGAATAAACTCGCGAACGTTCGATGAAAATGGAAAAAAAATTTTAGTTTCAGTTATACATTGTGTCCCATTGCAGAAACGTAGGCTCGTTATGATTCGAGTCGCATTCAACGTTGAGTTTTTTCTTTTCCATTCAATTATTTCATTGAAAAATTCGCGAGATTGTTCGAGAGGAAAATGAATTAGATAATTAATTGTAGGAGCACGTGATTTTCTTTGTGTCTCGTTGAACACGTGGAAAAGAAAAGAAATTGGTGAAAAAATTCTCGATTATTATGCTACGACAAGAGAAATCGATGGAATTCGGTCGAATGGAAGATTTGACGGTCGTGTAAATATTTATATAAAATTTAATTCCTTCGTACAATTGTATGGTAACGAGAACATTTGTCATTATCGCGTATTAAGGTGTAACGTTCAGTGCGTTATGAATCATTGTTGTAAAAGCGATTGTATGAGCGTATGAGTGTGTGATGAAAGGGAGAGAGAAAGACCGAAAGCAAAGTTGTGTGGCTGAAGAAAGAATTTGATCGAAAAAAGTCCAGGCCTTGGAGCATCCGAGAATCGAGCTGAATTGGCGATTTGTATAGTTAGCACAAGAATGACAAATGAAAAAATGAGGAAATTGATAAAAGAAAGAAAGAAAAACAAACCACGAATAAATTCAATATTTCGGTATTATAAAATGAGATAAAAATTAAAAAAAAAAAAAAAAAATATTCGATATTGAAAGAGCAACGGAACGAGTTCCTCTTTTTTGCTTATTTCCATCGAATTACGTCGGCTCGAACGGTGGAACAAAGATTTTAAGTTTATCTTCTTTCTTCTAGAACGTATGAATAATTATTAGCTAGCGACAAACGAGGTTTTCTTGGTCCAAACACACAACGGCGTAGATTATTCGTCGAAAATCGACGGAGTAAGGATCGCGCGTGAGAATTTTCGTAGATATGTTTATAACGAAACATGAAACAAAAAGGAGAGAAAAAAAAAGAGAAAAACGATAACGCGAATACCCCTCTCATCCTCGAATATATATTATCTTTCATTGTGTACACACTTCGAGATAGCGATGATGAAATTTGTGAAATAAAAACCTTCCTATTTACCTCCTCCCGATGCCAATTATCTCGCATCTAACAACGTATCCGCGAACGAAAGTATGTAATAACGATTCGTCTCCTTTTTTACATACGTTTTTTTCTACAATACAAGGGATAATTATGTACGTTTGTCCGTAATGTACGATTTTCAAGACGAAACAAACGGGATAGTAACGATATCTTAATTATTACGATGATTGGTGTGATGACTGTAAAATATCCATACGACTTTTGTTTTTCGAATGATAATAAACGCAAAGTCTGTATCATTCCATTATCAAACATTCTTATTTTATTTATGCCTTTTTCTCCCCTTCCTGCAACCACAATTTTTACCATACGAATTGATATTTCAAAGTACCTTTTTTTTTTAGAGGGTATTAACTGAGAAAAACGTGATAATATTATTTGTAGCTTTTTATCTTTATTCTTTTTATTGCTATAATACAATTTGATTGTTGTGTAAAATCTGTTGAAAATATACTAGAATTATCTATGCTTACATCGTTAGATAGTGAAATAAAAAGATCGCGGAAGCATAGCTCAGTAGAACAGAACAACAACCCTATCGTGAATGTTAGATTATCTTTATTATTACATCTGTTTTAAAGAGACATAACTTATCGATAAAAAAGAGGGAAAATATGGGTAAAAGAGATTCGTGGGTGTGGGGAAGAAGTCGGGCTAGAGAGTTGAAAATTCATAGGATCAAACGTATCTTTAGATTCCTTATACGCAGTTAATACTAATAAAACTCAGTACTTTTTACAAGTTACAAGGAATAACAAATTCTATTATCGTAATCGGAGTTCCTCTTTAACTTACGATTTAAGCGTACATTATACGAGTGTGATTATAGGTTCTACTGTTGTTCCCGTTCGTTTCATTTTATTCTTTCAATTTTTCATTCTTTTACGTTAGTCCAGAGTAATCGCGATTCGTTCAGAAGAGTTAACACAAATAATTGGAAATCTACTTTTACAATTTACATTTGATTACGTATATGACTATACGTACACGAATTCAATTCAGACATTAACTTCGTTTCCAAACGAGTCAACTCGATTTCAAATTAAACGAGAATTCGTATAGTCTCACTGGTATCAAAAATTTCAACTCTCACTTTCTTTCATTTCCTTTGAATTTTTTCTACTTTCAGATTTTACATTAACGTTTGGCAGTGGTTTTTTTTTTTTTTTTTTTTTATCGATGAGCAAACAAAAAAGAACCGCTAATGGTTCATCCATCGGCGAGAGAGTATGTAGGAGAAAAAAATAATAAAACAATCGCTTTCGTCCGCTTATTAATTGGAGAATAAAAAACTTATTTTTTCGTTTCTACGATGTATAAAAGAATATTGTCAATTCAATGTATGGGATACTTCGAAGCTAAATGAATTCTTCATTGCACCACTATCTGCATGTTTGTGTGTGTGTGTGTGTCTAGTGTATGTGAAAGCCAGTATTGCATCGAGAAAAAATGTTATCGCAAGAATATCCTTCATGCAAGGAAAGAATCACACCGTAAACATATATATATGAATACATATATAAACACATAATTGTGTATATATACATAGCCACATATATATTATAATGAATAATATTATAATATGAGAAAAACATGATTATCGTAAGTTCATCATCTTACAAAATTATCAATAATCGATTTTTCGTTTTTCGCCTATCTTATCAACTTACTATCTAAATTACACGCGTATATACGTGTGAATATATATCATGATAGACAAACACACGTATTTACACGTATGACATAAAAACAGTTTGTACAAAAATCGAGAGAAAAGATATATAAAAAGTACTCGACAGTGCATTTTAGGATTAGAATAATAAGAACGAAGGAATTATTTACAATATTCTCGAGTGACGAGAATAAAAAAAAAAAAAATAAAAAAAAAATAAACATAAACAAAAAAAACGAAACGAAAAATTGTAACCAGGTCTTTTGCCCCCGTTTCGAGAGTGAACGAAATATCTAAGCAGAGAAGAAAAAAAATAATCAAGTCTTCGTCGATCTCTATAAATCTGTACGATAATCGTGTTTACTTGCATACAACTCCTTCTTTTTTCATTTCAATAATTACTTCTTTATTGCAAGCCCAGTCAAAATCACATCTGCACACAGTCGATAGAATCTTTTCTCTCGCAACAATTCTACGTGAATACCACCGATTTAACGTGTACGCAACCACTTTCAATCGATCCTCTGTCCTCTCCAAATGTTTAATTTATTTTTTGTGTATATATAATTTATGTGTTTACTCGGTGTATGGCTTTGGTGAACGAAAATCAGTGAACCCATGATGTGACAGGTCAAAGGAGCTCGCTAACTTCTTAAAATTAAGAAGGAAATATGTATTTAGGAGATATTAGAGAATGAATATAGAGTTCATTAAATGAAGAAAGAAAAATGATACTTGAGAGGGTTAATAAAAAGTTCATACATTAAGCTGTTAGTGGTAACGTATCGAGAGATTTGAAAAATCCTTTTTTATTTTTTTACTCGAACAAATTTCATTGAGGCAGACAATCTCGTGAGAGAGTATAAGTGTGCCATTAGAAAAGAACATTGGAATGTCTGTGTATGGAAAACGACGAGTCGTTGTTTCATTCTCGTTTTTTCTTTCAAGCATCATTCGCATCTGTAACATTTTGAGTTCACTGAGTCTCGTACGACCGTTAGCTCGTTCTATTTTTCACATGATTTTACATTTTTCCTTTATCTTCACGTTAGTTTGTGCTACAATAAAATAATCGAACAAAAAAACGGGCTCGATTGTGTTGACAATGAGACAAATTTTTTTGCGTCTGCAGCAAACATAAAAAAAAAAAACGATATAAACAACGCACAATTCCAGTTAATTTGTCTACACAACGCATTATCGAACGCGTCATAATTTGATCAAAGGCACAATACGTCATTTCCACTCAATGTAAATCTCGTCCCACGCGTTCATATACCACCAGCCTCGAGAATTCACTTGTATTTTTTTCGTTACCTTTCTTTTCTTCTCATTTTAGTTCATTTGATTCATTGATTGAAGAAGAAAAGAGATAATTACGAGGTCGTTTCAGAGACACGCCAATTTTTGTCTATGTATAAATCGTACTTGGCGTTTATGAAAATATATATAAAAAATTTATATATATATATTTCTTGTGTTTAAATAAGGAAAAGAAAATATTACATATTACTTTACACGCTACGTAGACGGTCATGATAGTCAAAGGCATTTATACCCGTGATGAGCAGGGAAAGATAAATTTTTGTGTCGTTATATAAAACGAGTCCATTAATATTACTTTCTATTTACAAATATTATAGTCGTAGTAGCAAGGCGTCGTTCCTCAAAACAAGTTAAAAACATCAATGAGAGAATACCATGTAAATTATTATTGTCGTTTCGTTGTCGCAATTATAACAAGTATTCTCGTATTGTTTTTTTTTTCAATGTGTAACATTCCTTTCCGTATCGTCGCGATATCGATCGGCACAGGTATCTTCATTCTGTGGCAAGTCGAAGGCACCATTGTTCGTTGAGCTGAGAAACAGGAGCGTGTGTTTGCTTTATCGTGTTGAAGACACTCGTTGAGTAAATGCGTTTATTCTTTTGCTCTCGTTAGAGTTGCTTTTTCATGATTCTTTTCATTTCTCTCTGTGTATATGTATAAAAAATAGATTACCTTATCGATCTCTAGGTCGTTTACAATAATTAAACTACTCCTAATAATAATAATAATAATAATAATAATAATAATAATAATAATAATAATAATAATAATAATAGTGATATTTTAAAATAGTAATATTATTAGAGAGGCACGATTGTCGATTGAGTACGTAGCGGTGTCTCTGATTCGAAAAAGTCTTCCAAAAAATATATATGTATATTAATATATATTTAAATATATAATATACATGTATATCTGTATAAATATATACCCTCGTGCAGTATATATATATATATATTTATATATGAAAATCTATATATATTTTCTATTTTGTTTAAAAATTCATCACTCATTTGCGCGAGGCGAGATAAACGTTGCTCATATGTAGATAGCTTCGGAGCCTTTGGTACCTTGGTGCGGTCCGCCGGGAGCGTAGGCGTTCGGCGAGGCTACGCATTCGGACCAATCGCTGTTAGAGTGGGGGGAACTCGAGGACCAGTGGCCGGGGCTGTCGGGCGAGGGGGTGGGAAAGCTCTCGGGTGCTTGCATGAGATGCTGTGGCGTAACATCCGGGCCGGAATGATGCGAGGGGGGCGTCAAGTACTGATAGTACTGTTGGGTTTGTTGTTGTTGGGAGTTTTGTTGTTGTTGTTGCTGCTGTTGCTGTTGTTGTTGTTGTTGTTGCTGTTGTTGCTGCTGCTGCTGCTGCTGCTGTTGTTGTTGTTGCTGCTGTTGTTGCTGTTGCTGTATCTGTTGTTGAGTCTGTTGCATTTGTTGCTGTTGTTGATTGGTGGAATAGGGAAGATTATCGAAGTCAAAACCGACGGGTGGCATCCCGCCGTGTTTTTGATGCGTCGCTTGCCTCATCGCGGCTATGTGAGTCGGCGATGTTGGCAACGACGGTCTACTCTTGGCCGGCGATGGCGAGCCCATGTAACTCGCTTGTGGCGATAACGTCATGTTCGATTGCACCGAATGGGGCGGTGATTGATTGCTGTAAGGCGGTGACAAGGTGTTCACCATTCCTTGGGTCTGTCGCTGATGGGGAGCGAGCAACTGGTCATGAAAATTCGGCAAACCGTACGTGTTCGTCGTAAACGTATCCAGACCCAATTGTTGAAGCCCCTGCATCGTTTGACCCTTTATACAATCCTCGTACGGCGGTGGTTGCTTCGCCGTTGTTGTTGTCGTGTGACCTACGAGTGGGAGCGCGTTGCTGTACAGACTCGCGCTGTCGAACGGGCTCGGAAGATTTCCCTCGGCTCCCTCCGCTCCCTGAGGGATCTCCTGGTTTGGGGGCTGAGCACCGCGTTTTATCGGCTGTTGCTTCTTCACCGAAGATTTTCGCCTCACCGTTGCTGCCACCACTCCCTCCGATTCCGGACTGTTTGGATTTATTGCTCCGCCGGCTTTCGAGCGCTTCTTCCCTTTCGGCTGTTTCGGCGCTGAGCCTATCACCGTTGGATGCGTTATCAGGTTTTGATGATTCGGCGATCCTGTAAACATTATTTTTATACAATATTACTCATGGGAATCAAACAAATGTAATTACCGAGAGCGTTATGAAGATATTGTTATTTGCGTTATGAAAATAAAAGTAATGCGCCATCAACTTTGACAACGTACCCATGAGAGAACCGTTCGGCATGACCGGAATCTGTGGCGACCTCGGTACATGTTCATCCAGTAATCTGACGATGTCGTGATGCAGCCTTTCGCTGGCAACGTCCCTCGGCAATCGATCCATATGGTCGGTGATCTCTCGATTGGCAAATGTATCCAACAAAGCTTTGCAAGCTTCGAAGCTACCCTCGCGAGCAGCGAGGAACAGGGGCGTTTCGTCTTTGTCGTCTTGGGCGTCGCGATTCGCGCCGTGTACGAGGAGAATGTTGACAGCATCAACGTTGTTTACAGCAGCAGCCCAGTGGAGCGCTGTTTTCCCGCTGTTATCAGCGGCGTTGATATCGGCATCGGCGTTTATTAATTCTTCGACCATACCTTCGGTAGCTAATCTTGCTGCGAGGGTCAACGGTGTCGTGCCGTCATGCATTCTCGCGTTGAGGTTGGTTGCGCGGTTTCTCAGCAATATCTGGAAGACTCCCATGGCGTCGGCAGCTACTGCCGAATGGAGAGGCGTTCTTCCGGTGTTGTCCTGTGAGTTGGCGTCTGCTCCCGCGTCGAGCAAACGTTTTGCGGCATCAGCCCGAGCGTATCTCGCTGCTAGATGTAACGAAGTTTCACCGCTTTTGTCCGTAGTCGCGTTCAAATCGGCGCCTTGAGCCACGAGGTCGGCAATAACCGCGGCGGTTCCGTCGCTCTCGTCCTCCTCTTCACCGGTGTCCAATCCCCCGCCTCTAACTGCCGCAACCATGAGCGGCGTCATTCCGCAAGGTCCTCGTACATCGACGTCCTGACCGTGCTCCAAGCTCGGCGGTGTCAGGACTCCGGCATCCGGTCTGTTGCGAATTTCAGCCGCATCGAGGTGCTGCTGCGTCCACATTCGCGGCTCCGTTTCCTCGTAATCGGTGATCGCTGTGTGGTCGCTCGCATATCCAGGCTCAATAGCTCGCATGCGTTTCGATGGTGGCAAATCCGATTCGTCATCCGACCACTGTTGTCCACGACCATTAACTACGTCGATATCCATGCAGTTAACCGAAGGCTGATTATTCAAATTCCTCATCTCTTGTCCATCCGGTCCCCGTCTACGAGATCTCCGCCGCGGGCCGCTGCTCGTGTTCGTCCGTAGGAAACCATCGGGGAACCAGGTAACTCCGACAGCCCGCTTTCTCTGAGCAGTAACGAGAACGCCGACGAGCATACCCCCGAGTACGACAATGACCACGCCGATGAAAACGTACTTGTAGTTGGTCGGTGAATCCGGATAATCGGGATCCTGCGGTCCGACTTCACCGCGTACTTGCTCGATAGGGAAATTCCTGGATAACGAGTGTTTCGAGGCGGTTGCCGCGAGGAATTCGGCGGCTTCGTTCGCCGATGGGAAACATACTGCGCCTTGGGTGACGGTACATTTTCTGTTGTCAATTTCGAGATAAGCTTTGACGCCGCTTTGACCTTCGCTGTAAATGGTTGTCGGTCTGCCGAAGAAATTGGTTTGCATTCCCTGATCACGGTCCCGTTTCCATGGATAAATCATCGGGTTGCCAAGCTCGTCTTCCTTCACGCGGAGCGTTGTTCTCAACTGGTGACCAATGTCGCGGAGGAAGGCGATGATGTTGGAGCGGAAACTTTGCATGTCCATGCGAACCACCACGGAAATAACACCTTCCGCTAAAGAGGGTTTCTCGTCCTCGCAATCGAGGCCGTCCCAGTTACACTCCTCGTTGTTGCAGCCGTAGTCGCAGTGCCCGTTGGCATAGTGTTTTCTGCAATAAGCGTCATAAATGGGGTTGCAGGGAGCGAGCTTTTTCTCGCAATCCCGTCCGTCGAAGAGGCACTGCGCATTGTTGCAAACCTCGTCGCAAACGTCGTTCATGAATACGTCCCAACAGTTGATAGGAGCGGTGCAGTTTCTCCACGGGTTGATGCCGAGCGAGCAATCGTTCCCGTCGAAATTGCAGGCGTATTTGTTGCACTCTTCGTCGCAATGATGGTTGCCAGATTTTTCTTGACAACGATTTTCTACGCATTTTTTCTTTTCGCGCTCGAGATCGAGATCAAAAGCGTTCATGGTCTTTGGTATCATAGAGTTCAAACGTCCAAAGACACCGCCTCGATAGTTCGGATCGTAAATTTCGCAGTTCTTGCCTGTCCACTTTGGAGGGCAGTAACAAGCGTAGTCGCCGATTAAATTTTCGCACATTGCATCGGACTGTTGACAAGGATTGCTGGCGCATTCGTCTTTGGCGTCGATTTCGCAGTGGGTTCCCGTGACGCCGGGTTGACAGTAGCACCGATAGCCAATTTCGGTATCGGCGACTCTGCACGAACCGCCGTTCAAGCAAGGCTCAGCGTCGCAGAGTGATCCAGCGAATTCGCAGTTGTGTCCGTGGTAATCCGTCGGGCAAAGGCAAGTGTGGCCGGCTTGTTTAGCGGTGCAAACGCCGCCGTTTTGGCAGGGTGAGCTGTCGCAAAAGTTGACTTTGACCTCGCAGTGGCGTCCCATGTATCCGGGTTTGCAGTTGCAGTGATAGTTGTTGACGAGTTGTACGCAGTCTTGTGTTCCGGGTGAGGCGCAAGGATTGGACAGACACTCGTTGATGTCGCCCTCGCAACGCGGACCAACGAAACCCGCGGGACAACGACACTCGAAGCCGCCAACGCGATCGGTGCAAGTGCCGTTGTTGTGGCAAGCCCCAACGACGCAATCGTTTACGTTCATGTCGCAAATTATTCCCAGTGCACCCGGAGGACACGAACAACTGAAGTTATTTACGAGATCGTGACAAGTGCCGCCGTTTTGGCAGGGATTCGGTTGACAATCGTCGACGTTGAGCTCACAATTTTGTCCCTGGAAACCTTCGGTGCATTGGCACTGATAAGAACCAACGAGATCTCTGCAGGTCGCGCCGTTTTGACAGGGTGCTGAATCACACTCGTTTATCTCTTCTTGGCAGTACGAACCGGTGTAACCCTCGATACAATGACACCTGTGACTGTTACCAATATCCTCGCAAGTTCCATTGTTGCAGAGATTCTTTTCAGGCACGTTTTTACGTAACGCAGCGTCCTTGCAAGAGACCATCTCGACGTCGCACACTTTTCCTGTCCAGCCGGGTGCACAGTTGCAATGATATTTGTTCCTGCGTTGCACACAGGTCGCTCCGTTTTCGCAGGGCATGTCGGCACACCAATCGATGTACGTGTCGCAAACCTGTCCCTTGTAACCGTAAGGACAGTGACAGGTGTAATGATGGTTTATATCGTCGTGACAAGTAGCTCCGTTCCAACAGGGCGAACTGTCGCACTCGTTTATTCGATATTGACAGTTTGAGCCTGTGTACGCTGGCTGGCAGAGACACGTGTAGTTGTTTATACCGTCGATACATTTTCCACCGTTCATACAACTGCTGTCCGTACAATCCTCGTCGTTCGTTTGACAGTTTATGCCCGAGAATCCCAATTGACATTGACACGTGTAAGAATTTACGTATTCCTTGCATATCGCACCGTTC
The DNA here is from genome assembly GCF_019457755.1 of Venturia canescens. Classification (NCBI taxonomy): domain Eukaryota; kingdom Metazoa; phylum Arthropoda; class Insecta; order Hymenoptera; family Ichneumonidae; genus Venturia; species Venturia canescens. The sequence continues at coordinate 11,028,109 of NC_057425.1, forward strand.
TGACAGGGTGATGAGAGACACTCGTCCACGTCAACCTCGCAATGTTTACCGCTGAAACCGTCCACGCACAAACACGTGTAATCACCGATTCCGTCCAAACAGGTTCCACCGTTTTGGCATGGGACTGCAAAAGAAAAAAAACACACTCAGCATTTGACGATTGATAATCTCACCTACAAAATCAATTTCTTCTAAAAATTCATTCAGTTTGTTTTTCTCAACTTGAGGAATTAATAGACTCTCAAACATTTTCGAAACTAGATCAGCCAAAAGTCTGACTCAAGAAATGTTTTGGTCTCTAGAACAAATTTTTTATTTACATTCAAGTGACTGCTGACTCAGATTTGAATAATGTAGAATCGATCGGTCCAGAGGATAGTCAAAGCAAAAGAATACTTACAAGAAGCACAGTCGTCGGTATTGATGATACAGTCACGTCCCTCGTATCCTTTGGCACAAACGCACTGGTAGGAGCCGTTCGTATTGCGGCAAGTAGCTCCGTTTCTGCAGGGCGATGTCATGACGCATTCGTCGACGTCCTCGTCGCACAGACGTCCGGTATAGCCAACGGTGCAGGTACAAGCAAAATCGAGGAAGTTTGAGGAGGGCGAGCATTTGGCACTGTGAAGGCATTTGTTGGGTGAGCAGGGATCCAATTTGTCCTCGCAGTTTCTGCCGGTGTGGGGCAGTTCGCAAACGCATTTGTAGTCGTTTACGAGATCGATGCAGGATCCGCTGTTCTGGCAAGGATTATTGGCGCAGTCGTCGATGTTCGTTTCGCAGTTCGTGCCGGTGTAACCGGCTAGACACTGGCAGCTGTAATCGTTGAGATGGTCGTTGCAAATGCCGCCGTGTTGACAAGGATTCGAACCGCATTCGTCGATATCAGCCTCGCATCTCTTGCCCCCGTAGCCCGGCAAACAATGGCAAATAAATTGATTCACACCGTCCTCGCACGTGCCGCCGTGCGAGCATGGATTGCTCGAACATTCGTCCACGTCGCTCAAGCACCTCGCGTCGTAATATCCTCGTGGACACTCGCATCTGAAGCCGTTTATCACGTCGATGCAACGCCCGCCGTTCGCGCAAGGATTGCTCGCGCATTCGTTTATGTCCGTCTCGCAATGCTGCCCTGTGAATCCTGATTCGCACTCGCAAGAGTACCTGATCAACACAAAATAACAGAACAATCGTCCAACGTTAGAATAATCAATTTTCGTCATTGAAATACGATATCGCGATGGGAAAACGATCGAAAATCAAAAGAAAGTCGTTCGCGAGCCAAAATGAAATTTTCCATTGCACATAAAGCCACGAATCATTGAAAAAACTTGAACTCGTTTCCACTTTTTTTAAATAAAATTCCATCCGAATGATGTTTATGCCGAAACGGAATTATTTTGCAACTATTCATTGGGCATTCTCACAAACTTTTTCTTTTGCGAGTTATCGCTACTGAAATATCGATCGGTGGCTGCGATAACTTTGATGCATGTCTTTCATTTCGATGTTTTTCGATCACGACTTACGATAGTGCTATTGCGGTGGACACACGGTGAAAAAAATCAAATCAAAAGTATAACAATGGTGCGAGTAGAAACGATTGAAGCTTGAATGTTTCGTGAAGTATGAAAAGAGGAAAGTGAAAGATAATGAGCCAGAGCAGGCGAGGCTTCGAAAAAAGGGAATTTCTCAGATGTTCCGTTTCGAGTGGAGCGTTGAGAGTATTCGAGAGTGAGTCAAGTCGACGTAGAATTCCATTAAACGATCAAAAAGTGCAGAAAAACGTGTCGCCGGTACTCCGAAAGTTCACTTCATCCTGATGAGCGGTGATCACCCCAAAATTTCGATAAAAAACCCCAAACAAACCAATCTTTTTCTGCATCGAATTCTGGATGCAGGCTGCAGAATTGTTATGTCCAAAAATGAAGAAGTTAAAAAAAATATTTATTGAACACGAAAAAAGCAAAAGAAAAAAAAAGAGAGAAAAAGAAAAAGAAAAAAAAACAAAAGCACACACGGAACACACAGTTGTCACACTCGGTGATAATGAATCTTCCTTCGAAAGATATTTACGTACCATCCTAGACCGGGCATCCGATTGCTTCGCGCGAAAGGAAGAGGAATAGAAGAGACGATTGCGAGATTGAAAATGAAAAAAAAAGCGAACGAAAGACGTTTCGATTAGTTGTTTGAAAATGAGGTTTCGATGGGGTAGAGTTAATTAAATGTAAATTGTAACGAAGCTCATATAATGTAATACCGACCGTTTGAAAGTCGCTGAAAACTGAAGTTTTACGATTCCTCGAAAATGAAGTATTTTCAATCTGAAATTTAAGCTGGATTATTCGATAAAAAAAGCTCGAATCTCACCTGTTGATTCCGTCGATGCACGTCGCCCCGTTCCGACAGGGATTGCTGTAACACTCGTTGACGTTGACCTCGCAGTTCGTGCCGGAAGTGCCCGGCCTGCAAATGCACTGATAACCGTCGATGAGATCCTCGCATCTGCCGCCGTATTGACACGGATTGCTCTCGCACTCGTCGATCTGTGTCTGGCACAAACGCCCTGTGAATCCTGGCCAACAGTTGCAAGTGAAGGAGTTCTCTCCGTCGATGCATGACCCGCTGTGACAAGGACTCGACTGACAATCGTTTATATTCGTCTCGCATGACGCACCCGTGAATCCTGGCGGACACTCGCACGTGTATTTGGCTATTGAGTCCTGACACGTACCCCCGTTACGACAGGGCAACGAGGCGCAATCGTCGATGTTTATTTGACAGTGCGATCCACCGAAACCGTCCGCGCACGTGCATCTGAACGAGTTTATCAGATCGGTGCAGACACCGTTGTTCAAACAGGGATTCGCGGCGCATTCGTCTATGTCGATCTCGCACTGAGTACCCATGAACCCTGGAAAAAATCGAGCGGTAAGAATCCCATTAGAAAATGAACGATTTCATCGGTTTTAACGAATCGTAAATATTTTCGAGGTCAGAGTTGTCGACAAAAGTTAATCGTTCGGGACGAGGGAACTGGCGACAGATCGAAAGACTCTCGACGACGGAGGATCGTCGTTGCGAGTCTTCGGCGTTTTTTTATTGTTAATTTTGTGTATCACGGATCTCGAGTTTCCGTTAAAACTTGGTTATTCTTTTGACGATTCTTGTCTCGTTATTTGCTCAAGAAAATTTTCGTTTTTCAGCTCGGTGTTCGCAACGCTCGGCGAGACAATGAGAAAAAGGACGAAGCCGCGGTGGGACACGCGTGCATGAATTTACATACAAATAGTACAACTCCGAGGCGACTGTGACGAGAAATCTGCCGCCGCGAGAGTTTCATTATAGAGAAGTTAAACCGAGAGAACGGTGCGTTGAATTATTAAAAAGATCGGTGGGGCTCGAGACACACGCGGGGAAGAAGAACGCGGGGGGAGCGAGAAACAGCCTCGGGGAGGGACCGAACGGTGGATTTTTCAACGATGACTTTACGCTCCATTGTCTTTCTCACATTGAGTTCCTGCCGGACTTTCCCGCACCTTATAGTAACACGTTTGGTGCGTCAAAACAATTCGAAAATCAGTTTTCTTTTTATTTCATTAAAATTTCATTAGAAAATTGGAATTATCGCTATGAAATTGACTGAAATTCTTCGGAATCGATGCACCTTCAATATATTTTTGAAAGAAACGAAAGAATTTCTGCTTTTCACGTTCAAAATCGATTTTCTTCTTTTTCAAGGTGTAAAGAAACTTTGCTATCGTACAATTGCTTTTTATATACACGCACGCTATGCATGGGTGCGTGCTGCTTCGAGTCCGCGACTCGTCGTTCCTCAGTTCCGCCGAATTCTCTCGCGTGAGCCTGAGTTTTACGAGGGAACACGACCCAGATGCAATTTACGGTTCGCACCGAAATTCTCTCTCGGTGTTGTCGTACCGCGGCGTTGGCAACCCGAGAGCCCGAACTCCGACGACAATTTTACGGACTCTGCATGCTTCATTTGAAAACTCGAAAAAAAAGGGCGGACCCCGAACACCGGTGCGCTACGGGCCCTCGGGGCTGGACAGCACCGGGGGAGTGAGCAAAAGAGTTTATTCGTTCGCGATTAACTTTTGGTGTGCGTCTGAAAGCTGGCGCGATGTATCGCAAATATTTATTGTCGATAGAGAAAAAAAAACGATCGCGATGGAATCCACGAATGAATTCGAACAATAATCTCGCAGCTGAAGTCTCGTTTTTCAGTGAGAATTCGTGCGCTGAAAAAATGAGACGAAAATGGTGGCTCAAGAATCGAGGATCGTTGACGAAACGCTTAATAATGCGAGGTTCGATTTCAGTATTTTTGACGTTTTTCAAGCTTTTCTATGCGCTCATATAAACCTGCGAATTCATTCGAGAGGCCACACTACAGAGCTGCGTTTTTGTTTCGGTTTTGAGTTGGTCGTTACAAAAGATTGGTAATCCGTCATTCGCTTCGCGGCCTGATTTCGAGGCTCAATTGTAACCGCGGATCGGGACAATGTACGTGGAACTTATCGCAACGTTTCGTTTCACAGGTGGAAGATGTTTGATTGTTTTGTGTACGAGAAAGAGTGAGAAAAATACACGAGAGTGGTCCGATTTAATACGCATGTGCAAGAACATATGGGAGGCCATATTCATCACAGAGCAAAGAAAGGAGAGAAAAAGAAGGGAGAAAAAAGAAGGCTCGAGAAACTCGAAAGAGTCTATAGAATTTCTGGGTACCACTCGTACCAGAGACAAGACTGAGAGTCTTGAGATACTTCAATTTTCATATACACACAGACGATGAATATCTTTGGGTATTGCCCCTTTCCATTGCCCTCTCTTCACCGAGGTTCGCTCTTGTTTCGAGCCAAGTTTCTCTTTGCCTCGAGGTTATATATTTTAGTACAAACTTCATATTTCTCTTCTCCTTTATATCCATCAATCTTTCTGGCGACTCGAATTCTCCTTCCCTTTCAACTCGATCGAGTGACAAGTCCGCGAGACAAATTTTTATCCTCGAAACTTTTATTCGAAACAGACTTTCGGGACAATGCTATTTTTACGGTAAATCGATCTTGTGAAATGGAAATATCGTTCTCTCGCTTTAAACGAATGAAGTAGAGGAACGTTCAAGTGTATTGAATAACTGCTTTGCAGAAAGGATACCTACTTGAGAGGTAACGGGAGAAAATGGCGCTCGAATGACGAAAGAACGATCGCAAAAGCGAAACTTCTTATCACTCGCGACGCGCCATGTTCTTTTCGCTTCCCGAAATAATCTCGTTCTGCAACTCGAGCATGGAAATTTCTTTTGTTTGTGTGTGCTTGTGTAAACCAAGAGAAACGGTGAATCCTCGAATTAAGAATTATCATAAGCTCTCTTTCTCTCGCCACGAGACCACATCCGGGCATTGAATTAATTGACTTAATTGAGAGTCTCTTCCGCGCCGGAATCGAGACTTCCGGCTTGATGTGCACAATTCTCGTGTATGGTTTTATGTACCTAAAAATATAATGTACGTTCTCGATTGTCCCAACCCGTGCGAAATTCGAAGTTTTTTCTCGAGAAATTTCTCCTAATCGTACATTAAATGCGCTAATTAACGAATATTTACAAGCTCCAAACGGCTATTAGGCTTTGAACAAAATGTCCCATTCGAGTCCGCATTTTACCCTCAAAAAACACAATTGTGATCGATTTTCGATCTGAGAAGTGGAAAACGAAAAAAATTCAACGAAGGAGGTCTTCACATTTCGTTGATTTAAAAAATATTAAATTTATCAATGAATTGAATATTTTTTTTTTCAAATTTCGTTCCATTATTCATTTCCACATAGTTTAACTCAATTCAATACAAAAATAAATTGAAAAAAAAATTAAAATTCAGTGAATTCTGAATGAAATCATTTCTAAATTTTATGCTATTTCATTATTTTTAAACTAAATTCAATATAAATTGAAATTTGCAACTAAAAAGTAAATTTTCCCAAACAAAGCATCACCGCTTTCGCGTCCTTATTAAATCGGAGTCCCTATATAATATAATAAAAATGAATCATAGAAGTAATACATCAAAATAAAAAAAAAATTAAATTGACCGCCCAATTTAACGAGGACTCTTCTTCCAAGTAAATTTTCCACGAACGAGGATGCGTTACCCGCACGTGTGTCCGTATTTTCTGACTCAGCGATTAGATTTTTCAGTCAAAAGCCGCACGTCCCCGTATAGGAAATAGGTGCGGTGATCTTGAATAAATTTTTATAGCTCGAGCAGAAGCAGATAGCGCGAGCATATAGTAACGAGATCGGTAAAGTCTCGTTAGTGGTATTTGAAAGGCGAATATACGAGGTTAGTCCGAACGGAGAGCTCTCCGTTGCAGGCTGAAAAGCCTCGTTGCACTCGGAGAGTGGCTGCATCCGCCCTTACGTGTGTGCTTGAAGCTGATGGTGCAGCAGGTATATAGGAAAAGTGATTCGAGTGTGCACTCGAGACACGGAGAAACCAAACAAAGTCTTCCCCACGTTTCTTTTTTTTTGGAGGAGAAGGAAACTTCAGAACTTAAAAAAACAGTGAAAATATTGAAAAACTGAGATGAGCATATACATTCGGTTAATCGAAAAGTAAACGAGTAGAGAGATCGGAATGTGAAATGGGAAAAACTGAACAAAAGTTTTCTGATTGAGCCAAACATCAAACGGGCTTTCGTTCTTTCACTATTTGCTGACACTCTTCTTGTCGAATTCATCCGAAACTCTGGTCGCCTCGAACCCGTCAAATCTGAATTGGACGACCCGCAACTCCGTGACGAATTTTTTATAATTTCATGCAAGAATTTTGCCTTCCTCCTGTTACCGAATGAAAAAAAAGATGATAAAAATATGAGAGACGATATTCGCACACTCCCACGTTTGCAAGGAGCCCAGCGATCGATGCTGGTTGCCGGACTATCCGAGCTCTCTCTCTCCCGTGTTCGGATAATTGTAATCTATTGCAAGGAGTATATGCACCGCAGCTCTTTTGCTCTCACACCTTCGAGTATAACTCTTGGCTGTGGGACTCGTGTGATCGGTAAGGCAGCTTCGTGCGTTGATAAAGTGTGGCTCGAGCGTATATACGTTCATATAAACATAATATATTTATTGTGCACACGGAGGTGAGCGTATGTGCAGCTCTTTCGGTCTGAGCAATTCACGTAGGTCATTTTTCCTCTGGGCGCGAAGGGTGAGAGAGATCAATAGGAGGAAATTGATTTATTGAAATCACGATTCCGTCAGTATTTCAGTCGTTATTTACAGAAGCTTTGAAAGCATCGAATTTTCACGTAACGACGCATTTTTCAGTGGAAAAATGTGGAATAGAAGAAGAAAAAAATGCTGAGCGTCGTTTCGAGAATTTTCGTGCTCTTCTTACCGCACGGCTCTCTCTTTAATTTGAGTTGCTTCTGCTCGTTAGCGTCATCAATCACGAAGCGATTATGGTTTATTGTATCGATCAGTAAACGATCTGCGGAGATCGCTGCGAGTAGTTTCATCGATCGCAATCTCAATGATCCATATATCGTCGTGTACCGAAGTTCGTAAGTATCGAGAGTGCAACAATGAGCTGCATGCGGTCGCGGGAATCCTTTGAGAATCGCGCGAGCGTTATTGCTGTGTTCTCTGATCATCGCGAGTCTTGTAATGTTATTGGCCGCACTCGTTACACGAACGGAGGCTTCGTCGAGGGATCGAGAAGGACAGAGAAAAGTGTAATTTCAGGCTGCTCGGGTTGGAACGAAGTTATTACAATTTTGACGAATCCTTTCCGTTTGTCGATCGTGCAGACAAAAAAGCGAATGTATATTTTTTTTCTCGTTTTTAATGAGACATTTACTTAGAAACTGTGATCACCGCGTACCTTCAGCATCGTTACGCAACGGTGGAATACGCAAATAACATTCCTTCAAGAGCTCGAGCCTGCAGAGCATATCCGGAAACGTAAAATAGCCGACGTACAGGCTTGCGTAGACGGCCCACGAACGGTGGCTCATCGTAAAAGCTATGAAAGTCTCGAGTTAAAGAGCGCGCGGATGGTTGAGAGGGCATTTGAATTCTTTAGACGCGGGAATGCCACCCGTTGAAGAAAAACGCCCGGTTTGTTGGCGAGCAGGCAAGAAGAAGTGGAGGAAGAAGCGTCCTCGTAAAAGTTGAACGCCTGAAGCGACCGCGGCGCGAGGGAGTCGGGTCGGGAGTGCAAGATCGGCTGCAACGAGAGTGGAGCGCGGGGGGAGGAAGAGTTCGAAAAAAGGCGTGAAAGGGGAGCGTGTCGATGCGGAGATCGGTATAGAGAAAATTGAGGTATTCGGACGCGAGGATTACGACTTTCGATGGAGGGAGCTTGTGCGTTGAAGAAAAAACGAGTTTTGTTACGTAATTAGAAGCGGATGTTGCGGAAAAAAGACGAAATGTTGGACGGAGACGCTTGGAGCAAAGTTGTCCAAAGCCCAGGCCCCGGACGGATCGATCCAGAAATCGATGGGCTCGAATACAGCGTCTCCGCGTCTCCGCATAAAGGCGGAAAAAGATGAAGAAAAATGATGAGATATGAGGGAAGGGGAGACACAAACGTAGGAGGCTTTCGAAACGCGATCGATCAAGGCTCGTTTGACTGGCGTAAGATCGATCACGGGAGGTGGGCTGTCTCATTGGTCACCGTCGAGACTTTTCATCGCGGTAGCCAATTAATCCTGCGGTAATTGAGCCTCGGTCGGTACTCGCCAGTGCTGGGCACCCGCAGACAGAAAGCGGAAGGGTGGAGGCCGCGGGGGAGAACGAGGGGGAAGAAAAGTATGGCAAACGATATTGGTTTGGCTTATTTGTTTTTTCAATTAGCCGATGGCAACTGCGGGGAGCGAGAGAGAGAGAGAGAGAGCGAGGCAAAGAAGGAGAAAAATAAAGTACGAATACATATGCGTGTGTGCGGAGATACGAGTGCGCTGGGCAAAAGCACGACTTGCGAATCGAACACCACCAATCCGAGATCGGATTTATGCAAATCTGAACGAGTAGTCTTTCTCGCCCGTGCTAATTACGAGCTCGTTGAGTCACGGGCGCCTCGGAAGCGATTGCGGGCGCATCGAGGATTCTCGAATGAACCGTCGTCGCTCTGCTTCGCTCTCCCTCCCTCTGATTCGGTGGAAAAAGTGTGTAGAAACGTCAAGAAATATTGGCCCCAGATTCATTACTCACTCGGAGCATATTTATAAATCTATTTGAGACAAGCGGTAAACCGATTCGTTTCGTTCGAAGATACGAATGTTTTAAACCTAGGAATTCTACGTGTTCGATCGCGCGCGTGTGCGTTCGTGTGTACGCATGGCGCGAAGAAATTATTTTGAAAAATATCGAATCAGGGTTTCAAGGATGTTAGCAGATGAGGAGACTTGTCTCGTGAATATACGAGGCAATTATAACGTTCGATCGCAAACACGCTTTTATCAGTCTCGGCGGGACGTATAATCTGAGAATTTCAGTCCGCGCTCCCTCTCTCTCGCTCTCCCTCGCTCCCAAAGACGCACGAGATGAATGAAGTAACATTTTTATATCGCGAATAAGATATAAATCGATAAAAATATGAGAGAAAAACACGACGCGCAGGTTCCCCGTAGATTCGTCGGCGCTGTGACGATTTCTGCTTTTCCCATCGGCGAATTTCTCAACCGCGATGACCAAACACGCCGTTTTTATTTCAAAGCATCTTATTTTCCTTCTCTATTCCCGATGAATTTTTAACTCGATGCCGCAACGAGTTTCCCGCCCGTGGTCCCGCTGCCGCTCCGGATTATCGAGTTTCCATACCGACGACGACGACCGATCATCGCCGGCATCTCTCGCCCGATGAATGATCGAGAAAAATTCTTTACAGACCCCCCCGCGCACGCGAGTCTGTCGACAAACGCACTCCGCGCACGCTAAAAACCAACCCAAAATTCCTCGATTCGACGAATAAAAATCGAACAGAAACCAACTAACGTTTTATTACTCAAGCGATAAGTCCGATCGTGGATTTCCCACAGGAAAAGGATTAGATTTTTAGAGAAAAAATCAGCGTTGGTGCAAATCGATTTATAAACTTATCTCCGTTAGACGATATATCGAAGAATAAAATGTGATGGAATTCTGTAATATGTTGCGTAATATAATTCGCCAATCGGCGAGCTCTCACACGCCGGTTACGATCCACACACAGGTATAGAGAAAGAAAACAATATTCGCAGCAGCAGCGGTAACCGCATTGGGGCAATGTACAGGCATAGAGGCGTCCGCACGAGGGAGGAAAGATCTCGCGATTCGATCGCCCGCGAGAAATATCCACAGCGAAAAGCGTTATCCTTTCGCCCGGTAATCACACGGCGTGGCACATACGCGCCGCGATATTCATACACGCCTTATATTTGTGTCTATCAACGTATATAAATATATAAATATAGGACAGATGTGTCAGCGCGATGCTGGAGCCATGTAAAAATCGTGCTGGTACCACACCCAGGTCACGGAAACGAGTGAGCACACCGTTGCAAACGGTTCAACTCCGCTGTACATGCGAGTCCGGAGACGAAAGTTTCAACGTCTCGAGAAACTTATTCTGATGTACGAATAAATTCGATATTTTAAGGCTGCTCAATCGATAGAGGAGCGTTCAAAGTTTCAATTCTGTGCACGATGAGTCGGGCCGAGTGAATTTATCAATTTCGAGCTTGAACGATTAGTTTTTTAATCGATACAAAAGCTTCTCGGAATTCCTAAGAGCATGGATCAGTCAACTAAGCTCATTTGGAATTATCGAAATCAAAGTTCTTTGACACGGTTTGACCGGTTGAAAAAGACTCCGTCAGCCCGCGCAGGGCGATGGCAAAAGTCGGCTGACGGAGCCTTTTTTCAATCGGTCAAATTGCCTCGAAGAATTTCGATTTCGATATTTGCAGCTATCTGTCTCGCACTCACGGTTCCGATATGCCGACTGCTCCATGCTTTTGAGACGAATTAAATATGCCGAGGAAGAAAAATGTCGAATTTTCGGTCCGCTGATACTTGAATTTGATTGTTTTGATGATTTTTTCAATTCCTGTTTCTCTCGAACGTCGCACGAATCCTCGAGAGATTTTTGCATTGAGCTGTAATCGATCGAATCCTTAAAAGTGAGCAGATATACGAACACGTAACAACGCGATAAAGCGGATTCATGGGGGTTCTTTGAAGCGTTTAGTTGGAACAAACGGTTCGTGCACGTTTGTCATAGAGATAGAGTAATATTGCGAGCGGAGTTTGTGCCGGAGACTTTCGATACGTTATCGGTAAAGATCCTGCAGCAGCGTTGAGGCGCGCAGTTGAACTTGCACGAGTGTGAGGGGGGCTTTACATAGAATGGATCCTTCTTTCGAAATTCTCTGGTGCACTCGTTCCCATTGCATTCATTCACGAATGTATGCGCTCGTGGCGTAGCTTTTACGAAGTTACGATACGAACGGTTGAATTGGACCTTCTAATTCCCACTCTCCGCTTCAATTAATCATCGTCTCATAAATTGAATAATTCTGTTTAATAATTATACGCTCGCAGTGTTGTATCGCTTTGGGAATAAATCTTGGTCTTTTAGCTTCAGAAATCCGTGACTGATGGGACAGAATAATGACATTTTTATGGTGATTGTTTATTAACATCCCGGAGAGTCTGTTTTTTTCATTCCATATTTTTAATGGAAGCTTCGATTATTTGATCGAAAGTGTGGGATACGCCGAGTGCTTAATTTAAAATACTCTTTCGCTTACAATCAGCTTTCTAAGCCTGCCGACTCACTTTTCGTTTTCTCACCACTTTTTCTTTCATCGTAAATACTTTTTCCTCCAACATCTGTTCCCATAGACACGTCCGTTCGCTCTTGATCGGGCATTAATCGTTTATTTTAGCGGGAATATTATTATGGCACTTGGCTCGGGCGTGTTATCGCTGAAAAAGGCAAGAGACAAGTAGACCGGTCCCATAAGGACGAGATATCTTCTCTTGCGTGCCTCTCTCGAGTGTGCCTCGGTAACTCCGATCTCTCGCTCGCACTCGCTCTCTCTCTCTCTCTTGTCCTTCCCCTTCGCGTCCTCTCCCTGCCATCTCGTCGGATCACACGGATTTTAATGAATATTATGCACGCACGCGATCGCGCACTTACGCGACGCGATTGCTTCCGATCGCCGAAGATCCTTGGACGAGAGAGAAAGACTCTCGGGCGAGGTAAAAGAAGAGAGAGCGAGAGAATCGGAGATCGGAGGATCCCCAGAAAGGAATCTCGGCGGATCTTTCATTGCCCACCCGCCTGCTGAACGATGAAAATATATTCCTTGCATATATCTCTTCGTTAGCATCGTTAGCAGAACCGCGCCTCTATTTTTCTCTCTCCTACTTATTCGCCTTTTTACCTACGCCAATCTCCATACCCATTTGCTTATTCCACGCCGGTTTTTATCTCATTTTTTCATATAAAATAGAGAAGAAAAAAGTGTCGATAAAGATAAAAGCATCGACGTGACATTCCGCGATCGGACTCGAAATTTGGTTGTTACTGAATTCGGCGCCGAAAACTCTCGGCTCAAATCGCTCGTTCCCGAGTAAATTAGCCTCGTACGAGACACGAAATTGTGCAAATTCTTCTGAGATGCTCAGCACCTCAGAAGCTTGAGAAATCTTCTTCTTCCTCCAATGAATCGAGCAATTTTTCAAAGATTTTTGAAACTCGTTCCGAGTCCCAATAACTTTTGTGTCTTTTCTCAATTGATCTTTCCTTTCCTGGCCATACCAAAGCGCCTCCGTTCGCGATCGTGTACTCCGCGCAACGTCACGCGGTGGTTCGTTGCCGGAGTTTCTCGGGAGCGGGAGGCTCCAAGTGTTTTCGGGAATTGATTATATTTTTTCGCGATTTCTTGGAAGGAGCTTGATCGGGGCGCGTGAGACGAGCGGCGTGCGATGCCGACATGTGGCACTATCTCCGGTCGCGGCTCACGCGCCCTCGACGCGCCGTAATCGTTATGGGCGTGGCCCTCCGCGTGCTCAAAGATCGAAGCTCGCGCGGTAAAACACGTTACCGCGCGAGTCTCCCACGCCGACTCTCATCTCGTCGATGCGGTATTTGGTGAGGCTTCGCGAAAGGACTTGTAACGCGATTATCGAGGAATCGGTCGCGGGCACGCACACACGGCGATGGAGGAAAAGCGGGAAAAAGTTTGATCCGCGAAGCAGAAATGAAGAGGCCTCCGAGTTTTGAATTCCACGTGAAGAAATGAAAACTGAAATCCGAGCCTCAGCTACGATCAGGCACTCCGAGAGAATCGTCGAATTTCTATGAAATTTAGGTGAAAAAATGGCTCGATAAGATTTTGGAAAGTGAGAGTAACGAGGACTAATTTCCGTCGAGGCTCTGCGAACTAATTCGCGCGAGACACTCCCTGCGAAGAGAGAGTGTGTGTATATCGGCGCAAACGCTGATAAGATCATTCTCATGCATATCCGCGTATTCCGATTGCGCTCGATCGAGGCGAGTCCAAGTGGAGCAGGGAATGCAAATTCCCCGTAGCAACGAATGCGACAAGATGACGTTCGAGATCGAGAAACGTTAAGACAAATATACGTGTGGACAAAAGCACATGCACACCTTCGGAGAGAAAGAGGGAGAGAGCGAGCCGAAGAGCGGAGGAGAGAGAGGCGAGTCTCGATACTTTGTGTAAAGCGCGGTTGAAGAACCGCGAACGGCTGAGACGGCGAGATACCTGAGAACGTGGACGGAGCTCCGTTCTCTTTGCGGCGGGCGCGCGCGCACTCGTCAAAGCCTCCGGATCGTTTGCACACGCGAATGAGCGAGCGAACACACGAGCGGCAGTGCCAGTTGCACGTGAATGAGACTCTCGAAAAGAGAAAGAGTTCGAGGAACAAACGCGCGGAGCGATATGCAGCGAGCGAGGGAGAAAACGTGGGTGTGGTCCGGCATGAGCAAAAATCCAGCATCACGAAAGACAAAAAATAAGTACGAAGAAAGGAGAACGAAGGAAAGGAAGACTCCCGCGGCTTCGAATCTCTCGCTGCGCGCGTACAGCGCCAGCAACTATCGAACCTACCGAGCGGTGATGATGCTCCGTGAGTTTGCTCAATTGCGATGGAGGAATGTCTACCAAAAGGACTTGGGCTAACTTGCACAAGAGCGAGCTGCCCAGCGAGATGCAGGCCCGGGGCGTGCTTCGCCACACTTAGCCAACCCGCAAGACGACCAAGACAACGCGACGCTTCGACGTGGAGCAACAACCGCGGGGAGAGAGAAAGGGAGAAACTCTCTTCCTGGAGTAACGGTCCACCGGCTGCTCTGGCTACTGGCCGAAGGATTTTCTCTCGAGATCTCGCTACCTCGAGAAACCTTTTCCAGCCTCTCAACAAATCTCTTCTTCCTGGACTCGCCGCGAAGATATTGCATATACGAATGTACGGAATCGCGGCGGATAAATAAAGCAAGGATACGTGGAAACGTCCAGAGTCGTAGAAAGTTTCGATTCAACGTCGCTAAAACAGCCGGAATTTTGCTCAAACGAGATAACGAGATGTTTAGTTATTATGAATCATTCTGTAGCACGAGGAAAAGCCTCGCGTTGCATGCCACCACCTTCGACATTATATATATTTATATTTAACTGCGCGAGTATCCGTAAAAGTATTCTCGTCTGTGTGTGTGTGTGTATGTTTCGATAAACGTGGCGAGTCGAATCTCTGGGTTAGTTGGGTCAGTTGTTTAAATGCCAGCGCGACTCTAGGCGTGTTACCTGCTTCTTCGTATCATATATAAATATAGATTTAAGGTACAAATATATATGAGCGAAGGTATAAGTGGCATGGAGCTCGAAGCGTTGAAATTGCTCGAGGCTTAAATCGATCTGGAGTTTCGATAAAATTTAGCGGATGAATTAGCTCTCGGGATTGTTAAATTCACGAGAGATTCGGAAGCGTGGACTTTTCGGAGTGCTTTGAATCGGCTTCGTTGGAAGGGCCGGTGCGTGGATGGGACCGCGATTAATTGCGCCTTATCAAAGTCGTTCGCGCTCGTTAAAGTTCTGCAGAGATCGAGAGATTCTGCGCTGGATTAAATCGCTTTCTGCGCGAACGTTTCTTCACGAAGGAACGGAATTTGCGAACGTCGCTGATAAAATGAAAAGAAGAAAATTGGAGAAGTGGGATGGGAAACGTTTTGATACATTGAAGGGCGATCGAAGGAACTTCGATCGGTGTTTTACCACTCGTACGACGTTAATCCAATTAAATCGGAATTCAAAGTTTAATCAACACACGACCAACACAAAAGCCGTGTTTGCCTCGGCAGACCTTCCGACACCTGACAGCCGAGAATTCGTCCTGTACACGCTGGATAACTCTCACGTCGAGTCTCTTCTCCTCCCTGCTCTCTCCCTCCTTCCCTTAACAACACGGTGAGCCTGTAATAATTGGCTACTCGATGAGTAACCTCGATCCTATCGGCAAATCAAACATCCAACCTTCATTTTTTACAATCTTTCTCCACTGCCCTTCACTGATGTTGCAGTGCTTCGAGTTGTTTATCCGCGTGTCAGTGCGTCGGGTCGAGCGAGAAAGAAATTCTCGATTTTTTCATACGAGAACAAATGTTCTCAGTCAATTATTCAAGGAAATAAATTTCTTTGAAGAATCGCGATTTATTTTCAAGAGTTTTGAGTCTCCTGAAATTTTAGTCGAGTTTTTATGCAGGAGCCTCGAAACGCACAGTTCGGTGTGTTCTCGATCAAAGATCGTACGCCTCTCGCCAAAATTATAGTCTCTAAACGACACTCTTATTGTCTATCTGACCTTGATGAAGAAACCTCTCATTTCACAGGGACTTTGAACCGTAGTAAAGTCTCATCAACTCACCTGTAACAGAGAAATAAATGTCTATGATTAGCAAACTACTTATGTGTGAGCGCCCGGGCGTTTTGAGTTGTGAAAAGACAATTGTTGAAGAACGCGGATTATGCTCGATTCGTGTAATCAAAGATTTGGCACGCGAAGAAACTTTCACAAATCCTGCTGTTGCCAATTGCGAGCCCGCTCTCCGATAATGTTCCTGTCGAAAGTCATAAATATTCATCGATACTCGCTGCTCGATTGATCGTAGCTGGCCCAACGTATATCTTTCGAATCGGCGAGAGACACGAGAAGAATATACGAAGAGATAAGAAGAAATCAGACCGAGAAACAAGCAAGTTGGACGGTGTTCGTTTAATCGTCGCCACAACACTTCAACACTTTCCATCGCGGTTTCCTTTGATTTTGGAGGGTTCAGACTTTTTGGAGGGCGGTTCCCATGAAATAAATGAATCGCATTTAATTTGATGAACGCATGAAATTCATGATACGCGCGTGAACATAATCGATCGTTCGGAATTTCCTGTTGCGCGAAAACGCAGTTACGCTCTATCGGCTCAAAATGAATGGCTTCGAGAGTGCAGCTATTAATAATGAAAACACATTAAAACGATGTTTCAACGGACACCTGAAGTATCGGCACAAATGAACCGAGTAAATACCTCTTAACAAAATTTTTCTCTATTTCCAGCGCCGAGTCAACATAACAGTAGATATAATTTCAAGTAAATTGGCGAGTCGGAAGAAAAATACTGGCGGGATTCGCGCGCGCTACATCAGGTCACAGTGGCCACGGGCGTGTTCCCATCCGTAGCGACCTCCGACCTCATATCTTTCTCGCTCGTTTCTTATTTCTTCGCTTCTTGGCTTTCCTGCAGCCTCTCTCCTGCTGCGCTTCTCGCGCGTGGTGTATCCTCGCCGTCCTTCTTTTTACCTCGCCTGTGTATGCTGCTCTCGCTACGGACTCGATCTCCTCCCTGTGTGCTCGCGCGCGGGGTACCGCTATGCGCTTTGTATACGTTCGACTTGGACGTTCTCCAAGCTCGATCGCGTTCGTGGCATCGGTGATAAGCGGTACGTACCGCTGCTGCGGGACGCTCCTTTCAAATCGACCAGATTTTTCCAATCAAAAGTTCCGATAAATTCTGCTGATCGATATTTCGTTGGGTGAAATCAACAAAAGTCAGCTTTGCCTTTGGCTGTTGACGCACTACTTTGAAACGATTCTTGAATGCTGAACATCGAATTTCGCTGCATTCGTTCCCACCTGAACGAGGGTCGAGGAAAAGTATGAAAATTGGGTTTCATCATTCGAGGTTAAAGTCGGGATAAAATGAATAATGCGGAGTCGTTTGCGCGATCGTTTGCAAAGTCGAAGCTTCGGATAAAGAATTGGCAGTGGTCGGGAGAAAAGAGAGGGTCGCGAAATGGCATTGGTAGCCTACATAACTGGACCGAGGAAAAAAAGGCGCTACCGCGCTAGCGAGTCAGAGCGCGGAGGATTATCGTGGAGAGGAGCGCATATTGCTTATGTAAACCGAAGCTGTGCAGGAGAGCGTACGTGTGTTGGGGCGCTCGCTGTAAAGAGTTCGCTCGGACCGCGAAGAGCAAATGGATCGCAGCGAACACACGAGGATGGAGAGCGAGGTATAGTTGAGAGAGCTGTCCTTTCCCGTAACGAGAGTCCGCTGGGATGCAACGGGAATCTTCGTTACAACCGTGAACTCGCCATTGAGATAAGGAGACACCATTTCTTTTCTATCCTTCTTCGCGATCCCCCTGAAAAAAGGTACTTAACCCGATCCGCCGTTTCAGTGGAATCCACACACACATGGACACTCTGGTACGATCGTTTACGTCGGAATAACCGAGAATAATTACAGCGAAATGGAGCCGGCTAGGAGGGACTGAATCGTCGGACATAACCTCGGCCAATTATTCAATCGTATAGGTGAAATTATGATTTCTTCAAATAGCTCCGATTAAGTTAGGAAATATTACGAGGATTGGTTGTTTGATCATTCGGATCGTTGGGGCACGCGCAGGACTCGAGGTTTCATTGTTCGTTTGAATTTGACGATTCGTTTTTCAGAAAGGCGATTACACATCCCCATTATCCTCAGCGAGGACACCGCGCGCGATAACCGTTTCGTTGCAGCGGAGTCTCGAGGTGTTTTCGAATCGCGGATGGATCTTTGCGAAATAATCGATCTCCGTTAATCTCTCGTTTGTTACATACGAGACGAAACACATTATTTGGCCGGATGATTTCGCAATGATATTGCATACGAACAGATGGGAATGATACTCGGACGTTTTATGCCGAGCGTCGTGCAGGTATACACAAGATAAGTGGTGAAAAAGTATCGAACGATTGGTGCGTATATGGCGAGGCAAAGGGCGAGAGATGCTCTCGAGAGAGGCCGCTCTGCCCGTTGCGGAGAAGAGAGCTCGAGGGCCTTTTTGAATGGTAATTATCGTTTCGCCGACACACAACGAGAGAGAGATATATAAATTACAAAGCGAAGGGGAGGGAGGCTCGGGGGGCTTGAGACAGAGCAAAGAACCGGACTTTGCGGGTCTCTTCTTCGTTGCGTCCTCGTTCGCTCTGTGTGCACTTTGTTGCGCGCGTTTTTTTTATCCTTCGCGCATCTTTCTTTCCGATGCTTCCCTTTCTGGCGAGCACGCGGTTTTCCAGGGTCGCGTTGCCGCGCCATAGAAGGGCGAGAAACGAGATCCGGAGTATGAGGAGAGCCGGTGATGCTGAGCGAGAGAGAGGGAGGCAGGCAGACCAAGTGCCCGCTCGCTTCCTCGTCTTCTCTCCGCTTCGCGCTTCATTGTAAGTATTTTGCGATGCCACAGGTGGTTGCAGGTGTTTCGCGGTGGAAATACGACACACGAGCGTACACTTTTGTGAGTGCGCCCGCGTCTGTGCCCACTTCGAAAGCTTCCGAAGCCAGATTAAGTTTGACGCGCAACTGTGCGGAGGGCAAAACCCGAGCAGCGATTCTAGACGCGCGTGTCACTCTCCGATTGTTTCAAATTAACAGGGAATCGCGCGGTGATCGGGCAGATCCTGCGGGATATCATATCGAGGAATCGAAGCCCAGTAACGGCAAGCGTAAGAAAAAAGTTCACTCGTCATGGAATAATTCCATTTGAACTCTCTATATGCGTTTTAAAATCGAAGCAACTCCGATCGATAATTACACGTACAAGCAATAAAGGCGACGCAATAATTGATTGTGCGGTGGAAAAAAAATTGTACGCGCACGATTTCCTACTCATCGCGAATAATAAAGGCGACTGTAATTGCGCAACTGGGAGTAGTATTTTTCTTGAATGATATTATAGAGGGGAAGAAACGCGAGAGGCTGGACTATACAGAGAGAGAGAGAGAGAGAGAGGATGCTGCATCAATGACGTGTAACATGCCGAGAATGGGCCTCAGCTGAGAGCTGACCAGAGCCGGGGAGAGTCTGGGGAGAGGAGGATGAATAATTGATGATAGCAATCGAGGATGCTGGGCTCGAGTCTCTTTCCCTTTTTTACAGCCTTTTTTTAACGAGCCCTTTCTTACTGTTTCTTTTCTCCTCCCCTCCCCCCCCTCACTCTCTCTCTCTCTTTTTGCAATCTTTCATTGCTTTTGATAATCGATCAAGTACCTACGTATATCGAAGTTCGAAGCCACGACAAAATGGTAACAGTATATAAAGCCTCACTCGCTCTTCATCTTTCGATCCGTTAACTAATTCAATATTTCCCTTCGCGAGTATCGTATATCCTCCGATGTGTTTTTGTGCTCGACTGTTATTAATTGCATTCGCAGGGATGCGAGCAGCTCGACCGGATTACCGTTGCATCGTATCAATTCGTTTCAATTACGAGACTCTTGAGTTTTGTTACTTTATTTATTCAAATCGGCATACAAGATCGTTAATAAAACGGGCATTTTTGTTGACGAGAGAGAGAGAGAGAGATCACTTTTCTCATCGCGTCTAATATATTTTGGAGCATACAAGATCATTAATTATTTATAGCAACTCTTGAGACCGGGGGAAAAGTGCTTTTTCATCTTTTCTTCTCCGTTCTTACTCTAGCAATTGACCTACCATAAATTCGTAACTTCATCAGTTTTCGGTACTCTCGCACGCGGTTGAGCTTCATTCATACGATTCTTTCTTTCCTCTCGGGGTCCCCGCGTCCGTTCTTTCATTCTTTCTCGCAGTGTGTATGCGCATTCTTTTCGCAAGATTCTCTTGCTCACACGCTTGATTTGACCCTCCCCAAATTCGAATGCGTAAATTACAGAGTCCGAAGCGCTTGGTACGAGTCCACCTCTCGACGTTGGTAATTGTAACCTTTCACGGGGGGCACACGAGATACCCAACTGGGGATTTCGCATCGTTTTCTCGAGGCTTTGGTATATCCGTCCTCCTTCCGTCTCGCTAAATTCGGCATCAATTTTTATTCCTTTTAATTGCGTACCGAGGAGGAAATACGTTTTGGCGTAGAGCACAATTGAATGAGCCGCGGTTTTGCTTAGATAAGCTCCTTTTTCCTTGCTCGTGTCCGAGGAACTTTTTCCTCCAAAGTCATACTGTTTCGAGGCATAAGAGGGTAACGTTTTGCACCATCTTTTCTCGGCTCGTAAATCTTCCATTCGGTTTGTTTCAGCTTCCCGTTTAGAAAATCTCGAGAGAATTATTAGCCAAGAATGGCTCGTTTTTGAGATCGTTAAAGCGTTGTATATATACTCGCCTTATCATAACCGTTACTCTCAGCACTTGTGGATAATAACAATAACAACAATAATAATAAAAAGAAAGAAATAAAAATAAAAAACCGTGACAAGTCCGGATATTTTCTGCGAAAAGAGAAAAGCTGCGCGCGCGGATAGCCGCCTTTCAAAGTGTTGTGTATCCGAGGAACGGAGCGCGTCGAGGCGAACATCAGTCTTGTTATAAAATCGTTTTACGATCGCGAAAAGGGCCTTAAAGAAGGATTGAAAAAAGCCAAGGAAACGACATTTTTCGCTTTCTGCCACTCTCATCCGGGACGAGATAGAGGGATTGCGAGTAAGAAATGATAAACAAAAAAGCGAAAGCGATGGGAGGCATATATACAAACACCTTTTTGTGGAATTTAAACGTATCGACTCGCCCCTCCCCCCTTCGTCCCTTTTTTCATCCGAGAGCTAAGCCATATTTTCGTTTTCTTCATCATGTTAATCTTCAAGAGGCTTGTCTCAGCGGAGACTTGTTATATTCTCCATTAAAACTTATCACGAAGGTAGGACAGAGCGAGCGAGAGGGGCTGTGGGGGTTCTCGGTTTTTTCTCAACTCTTCTGACTGGATCGTCAACGAGGATATATGGAGTGGTCCGAAGAGTGTAAGTTTTATAGGTATACCGAAGGTTCGGGTGCTTTTTATCACTCGGCTGGAGAGTGTCGCTCACTTTTGCAGGAGGCGAGCAGCGTCCTCGTGGAAAGCTATCGCGAGCACTCTCCTCGGAGTAACTTTTTCCAAGTAAATATCGTCCGCGCCCCTCGCAATACGTTAACACCGAATAAAAAAATGGTCGCGTTGTTAAAATGAAAAAATGTGCATGCAAAAAAGCGGTCGGAGGGTGGGCTTTCGGCGAAAAATCAACGAGAAATTCTCAATGGAGATACCGCGACGCGAGAGTCCCTCGGCGGGCTCCACGCGAGTTGGCGAGAAGAAAAATAAGCTCGCGCGGAGAGCAGCTGCTGCGAGAGACTGCTCGAGAGGAAAGAAGCGAGCGAGTGATCTGCCAAGTCTCACACTGTATATATTTATCTACATAATAACACACGACTCTTGTATTACTGTAGCATGTGCGATGTAACGTCACGTAGAAGTGTGCAGAGACGACCTGACCTGACCCGGAGCGCGCCAGCTCCTGCGAAGGCGGCGATGGTGCTGCTCACACACACACGTTCGCACTGACGCACACGTAACGCGACGAATCCCTCCGCGGAAAAGGACCTCGAACGAGTGGTAAGAGAGGCAGGAATACGCCCTTAAAGGTCCAACTCTCGACCGCGAATGTGTATCAGAACGAACCGAATACATCGACGTAAAAATATGAGTATACAGGCATAGACTTCCGTCAGCATCTTCCATCGCGCTCGTTCGCTGTGTTCTCTTGCTCACAAAAACCAATCAAGCGCGGCTCGGAATGTGGCGTGGCCGCAACACTGCGCGCGAGAGCTGCGAGTAAGGCGAGGTCTTCTTCCACACTTGTTACTCCTTTTCTCAGCTCTTGGCTTCCATCCTTACTTTCTTTCAGTCGCGTCTTCTCCCCCGGCCCTTGCACCGGGGGCAACGGTGATGGCTTAGCTTCGGTAGCGAAATGCATCTCGTACAAATGTGTGTGAGTGATGCAGCGTCGACGTCGAATTGCACGAGTGCATCTGGATTCTGTGTTCTATGCGCACAGCCGCAGAATAATCATTTTCATCGTACGAGGATACCGCTATTTCTCACTTTGAAATGACGAGATTAAAAATCCCGATGGCTCGATTAATTGAACGAAGAAAAGCGCGGGTTTTCATCCTCCTTTCGGTGGGAATTGAACCCGCGTTCGCGCCCCAGAAATCCCCGGTCGCAACGCAAGTGTCTCAACGTTACGCGAAATTTCATCGCGCTCGCGGTGTCGATTCGGTGAGCAATACAAATGAATAAATAATACGGAAAGCAAAGGAGACTCTGCGCGGGGCGTTGTAGCGCGAGTTACTCGTTCTCTTTTTCTCTTACTCGATAAATCCTCCGTTACAGGGCTCTCGTGTGGCCAACGACCTCTCCCTCTTCTCGTGGCTTTTGCTGCTTCTTCGACTTGGAAACTCCACGCACACAGACGCTCGCCTTTCCTCGTTCCGGTGCGCGGGACGGACGAGGGCAATTTTCGTATGGGCGTATGCGGAGTGGCCCTTTAATAAGGGAAAGTTAGTCGAGGGCCATGGGATTACGAAGTAGGAGGATTGGTCAATGAATATATTTTCACGTTCTTCACACGCTCAATGATTTTAGAAGAGTCGTGAAAAGCAGGCAGCACGCTCACCAAAGTCATTGGTTTATTAAAATAAAGTGCTGAATTTAAATCTCAAATGAACGGATTAATAGAAATAAATTATTTTTAAATAATTTTCTCCAGTGTCCATGTAAACCGACAATTTGGAAAGCTGCACGCGTATGTTCGCGGCCACGAGTGTGTGCAAAAAGTGACGAGGGTGCAGCGGTAACACGTTTCTTTCCGTACTTTTTTGAGGAAGCTCACCGAAGCGTGCGGTGTTCGTAAATGTGAAGAAAGCGATGCAGCGCACCGGGGGCTGAATGCGGAGAAATTGAATTCTCGAAGAGTTGCGCAAACGTGAAATGAATCGAGATAAAAGAGGCTGATTTTTCAGTGTACACGGGCAGATAGATGCTTGTAACTTTTTGTTCGAAGGCATAAACTCAAGTAAAATGGACGGGGGGCGAGAGGGAGATGGAAAAGGGAGCGGAGGATCGGACGTTGTTTTCGTTGAGCGAGAAGGCTCAAAAGGACTAAAGAAAAGGTGGACGCAATTAAATAATTGGCTAATTAACCGGCGGTGCGTTTTACGATTCCTGCCGCTCTCCGGAGTCGTTCGCTCGGTGCGCCCGACGTCGTTGCTCCAATCGTCAGATAACGTCGCCACGCGGAAAGCGAGTTCTTCTTTATACACGCTTGAGATGCAAAAATACGGGACGAGGAGTCGCAGAAAGGGAGGCAGCAGAAAGAGGAAGAGAGATCTCCCGAAAAGACTCGCGGGGAGATCGAAATAAAAGGGAGAAGTTGAGGTCTCCGTCGCTGGGTTTACGCGAGCTCGCGTTTCCACGCGAAATCGCGTATCTCGGCGGCGTCAATTAGTCAGCGAGGATCTCGAACGATAAATCTTTTCTCTCCGGGAGAGAGCACGAAAGGGGCGAAAAAGAGAAAGATCGAAGCGAATTTACGAGCGTTTTTTCCCCTCGATCTCTCCTCTCCCCTTCTCCCTCGTTGGTAAATGCGTCGCGAGCAATGAAAATTGCATAAAATCTTGGCGGGCGCCCGTGTAAGTGAGATCGGTTTCCAGGAGAAAAAGACGTTCGTGACCGCGACCGAATCATCGCGTATCGTGAATATGCAAAGGTTTTGTGTTCTCGCGACCGCTGAAAAACCCATTCTGTTGGGCGTGCGCGATCGATAAATATTGATGCAAGACGAACCAACAGTTGGCCCCGGCAGATTGACAACTGTACAATTCATTTTTTTTTCTTCCAAAGGAGATCAGATGCTGGGGATCCTCGCTTTCGATTCGAACTTCCCGAGTGTCTCGAATCGTTGAAACCTTTTCATGAAAACTATGAGAATTTCTCCGAATCCTTCGAGCCTCGGAGCTTGCGTTACAACGTCGAATAAATCCTGTAATTTGCTCAAGCAATTTTTAACGATCTCGCATCGAAGGTCAAAACTTGTACCGAAAATTTGACCCCTTTTCACCTCCCCGCGAAGCTTCGCTCTAAAGCTGCTGCGAAACAATTAATTTTGCACACTTCTCAGTATTATAGTTCATCAAACTTTGGCTCATACTTTGAATATCTCCTTTGCGAAATGATTAATGAGAGGAGCTCTGCTATAATTATCACGTGGATGAATCCGAATACTCAACAACGATGGAACACAATCTCGACTTGGATATTGATTCAATTATCGAGATTAATGGCTACTGGAGATTGTGACGACGAAGCTGCTCCTCTCTCTCGCTCTCGTTGCCCTCCGCAGCGGAGCTCGCTGCATCTATGTCGCGTCTGCTCTACATGCTAACTCTCCCCGATGATTTATCGAGCCGGTGTCGAGCTCGGTGCTGGTAAACGACAAATGAGAAAATATGCAAATTATCGTGCCGTTTCTTAATCGAGTTTCCGCCAAATGAATTCGCTAATGAATCCTTTGATGGCATTTTTTTCAGTGCGATCTCGTTAACAAATTATTATTGATGGTTGGAAAAAATCATTGAATTTCATTGAATAATCGTATCGAGGCGGGGTCAGAAGAGTTTTGCGAATTTCGAAGGGCGTTTGAGACGAAAGAGTTCGTATTCCGGACAGCGAATCCATTTTATACGCTGCACTCGAGAATGTCAATGTGCGAAGAGTGTGAAGCATTCGAACAGCGTATTTGATCACGAAAAATTCTTCGTTTTTAATTGATTTTCATTGTTATTATTATCGGGACGTTTCCTCGGTTTTTTTCGAGTTGAGAACAGCTGGCTCGTCTAAATCTTGTAACGCAACTTCCTCAAGCATTTTTTTCGTAGTGCGATTACGTGCGGGTTTATTAGCATGACAATGTGGATCTGAAATGTGCAGGCACGGCCACCCTCTGCCGAGGGGATTTCGAGTATGTTCAACAAACTCAAAGTTCTTTCCTCATCCCCTTTCATTCGAGCTCGCGGCTACTCTTGATTCTCCGTGCTCTCGAAACGGAATCAACGTGTCCGTGTACACACATGGGCGAAGCTGTATTAAGGGACAATATCATTTCAAATTTTTGTTTCTCTTTTCAAGTGTCCGTAACTTATCGCATTACCATAAAGTTCAACGTACAATCTTCTCTCTCGCTCTTATTCTCTTGAATTCTCGAGGGTTAAAATCCTCTTGGTTGCGGAGCGAGGAATCGAGGACTCGAGGAAAGGTTTCCTGGGCGTTCGTCGGGTTGACAAACCGCGAGGAGGTTCGGTACGGTCACGCAGCGCAGAGACGGCGAAACATTTATTTCTCCCTCGGAGGTTTTATTTTAATCGGAAGGTGCGAATTATTTCTGGGCTCCCGATTGCCCGGAGCATCTTTATTCGTTTTTCCCTTCGGGCCTCATCCCCGCGCGGCATTTCGCTTTTGTTGTTTTTTGTGTAAATTTATTTTCCAATTCGCTGTCGTTTCTTCTTATTCGAAGCTTTATTTTTCCCTCGTTTTACCTTCGTATATTAAGAGCATCGCCGGTCCGATCGCGATAAGCGAGGAACCGAGAGCCCCGCGAATATTTTCGGCGCTGCGCGCTCGTCGCCAACGGACGCACGAAACGTCCGTGTGTGTTCCTGCTGCTCGCAAGACCGACCGAAAAAAGGCCCCTTTTCCTGCCCTTTACTCTCCGCGGAGGAACAAAAACTCGGGAGGATGAACGAATTGCACGAAGTGGGGAGGAGCGCGTAAACAACATAGAGAGAAATAAACAAGCGGAGCTTTGACCATGCGAGCGAGCCACCAATAATTTTAACGAGCAACGCAAACTCTCCCGGATTCCGAAAGACTCGAGCGCACGCGGTAAACTACCGAATTCTCGTCCCCGCGGAGCGAAACGAGATGAGCCGAAAGAGATGAAACGCGCGCGCGTTTCTTTCATTTTAATTGCACTCGCCCATTATTGTGCAGTTTTTCACTCGCTGCTTTCGTTTTTAAAGAAAAAAAATTCCTCCGATCCCGTTACGCGAGAGGATTCGTGGCTCTCGCACTCGTTTCCCGAGATTAATCGTGCGCGTTCGGTTATCGTGAAACGAAAAAAAATCAAAGTTTGTTCAAACGTTTGAAGATTATTGACGCACGATTCCCATTCAACTCTCAACCACCGACAATCAATTTCATTCTCATCTGACATCTAATTGATATGAATATTTAGTCGAGGGAAGATTTACTCTCGAAGGAGTGCCAATGACTGTTGGTCGAGGTGGCGTCCAATAAACCGTATCGTTTAAACTATGTGCGCGCGGGGTTGCCGAGAGATGAGATGCAGTCTCTCAGATCTCGCGGTAGCCTCGGGCAATCACGAAGTCGCGTTTCTTACTCTGTACAAACCGCCTTTACTGCGGCTCTCGCGGAGCGCCGATCCTGGGGAATGAGGGAACTACGAGAGGACGAAGTTGAGAGGTACGAGAGAGAGAGAGCAGCGGAGATGGAAAGCACCGCGCCGAGAGTTCTCATCCAGGCTATTTTTCTTCCTCCTTCTATCCTACGAGGATCGCGGATCGGACTTGAACGGCGATCGTCAATATCAGGATAGGTGGCGATACTGACATTTACTTGGGCATCTCGTTACTGGTTTGATAGGCGAGCACGGCCCTTCTGGGGCGGCACGAATTCAATTCGGACCCAGAGGAAGGAGGAGCAAAATTTGATGAAAGTTTTTCGGCTGCTCTGGCCGCGAATGACGCATCAGTTTTTTACAAAATAATGTGAAACGCGATACGCTTTTTCTCCGTTTATTTCTCCTCGTTGAAAATCCTAATGAATCACGAATATTTTGCATTCTCGTTAAGGGGGGAGGGCGGAGGTGAAAAAATGCGTAAATTTCTCGCCGAAGACGATATAATATTTCAGCGGCAAGTTAGACTTCTCGTACATCATAGCGGGAGTTAACATTGCTTTGAAAAAAGGACGCGAAGCTGGTGCGTCGGTACGTGCCGGTGCGCGGTGGGGGCGATAGCATCTTTCGCGAATCCGTGCGAATCACACGCGATATAGGCCGTCTTTTGAGCCGGGAAAATATCGCGTGGCGAGTTACGAAAAAGGCAAATAAATAAGGAAACAACGCGAGTCGTATGAACCGGCGGTGAGATTCTCGCGCTGGAGCATTTCTGCGGGTCTTTGCGAGCGGCAGAAGTGCCGCTGGTATAGCGTTAGCACAAATTTTCGCGGAGAATTTCTCAGCTTACTTTGTCTCGGAGCCGCGGAAATCGTTGTAGAACGACGGTGGAGATTCGACTTTTTCCAAACGTCAAAAGAGGCTTCAAAAAATGTCTTCACCGCGATTCCATCGAGGGAAGAAACTGTTGTAACGTTTCGAGAGTGTTTTGTAAAAAAAACGTCCTTTTTCTTGTGCACAATACCGAGTGATCTCGTGCGTCCGTGACGTCTGATTAGAGAGCCATTACAACGTCGATTTATGGCTCGCGTTATTGGACGCGTAGACGCGCGCGCAAAAGCCGCGACGGGAGTCTCGTTCGTTCGGTTTTAATGCATGTATGTAGCTCAAGCCTGCTCGTGTCGAGGATCGACGAGATGCGAGGCTTTTATCTCTATATTTGATTGGCCGCGACGTTGGGATGTTGGCGCGTAAGGCCTTGTCAGTGCGCGCGCGGCGTATTGAGATTCCGACACGTGCGTTCCGAGGGGCCTCTACCGTTGCATTTTCTTTCATAATCCAATGAAACAGAATGAAAAAAACGTTCCAACAATAACGATAATAAGAGAGCTGATGTTTAATGAAGTTGCAAAATAGCAGCGTAAATAAGCTGCTTTCGTGATGGAAAAGGGGCGAGGATTATCTCCGGTGATTGGGCAAATTTCGCTGGCATGCGCGATATACATAAAAGTATTTGTGTTTCTCGGAGCCTGTTCCTCGTGACTCGGCTGCTCCTCTCGTTCCCATTGATTAGAATCGCGAGCCTAATCCAATCAAAATTCATGTACACGCACGCAGCGAGAGCTACGCGTGATTCACTATTTTCGGCCTCGAAGAATCCAATTAATTGATCAATCAAGTAATCGCGCATTGAATGATTCTCACTCGGCGCAATACAAGACTCCAATCACCCTTGCGGCAGTTTGCGAGAAAATACATATTTCCTGGATTGGATGCTCGACCCGGGGGACGAGGGGGATGCTGGAAATTTGAGAAGTTGAGCGCGCGATAAAGCGCGCCTGTGTGCATCGCGAATACAAAGTAGCAGCAGCAGTGAGAATATGCAAGTGAAAAAATAAGAAACGCGTTAAAGATTAAGGCCACCGGAGTGGTAACGCGATCTCCGCGCGAGGGCATCGCTCCTCGTTCCCTTTTTATTTTTCTCTCCCTCCCTCTCACTTGTGCTTCGAGACTTCTCCTCCTCGGCCCCTTTGTGGATTCGTGTCTTGACTCTTCGGCGAGAACTCTCACACCCGCGCATTCCCGCAGATACATAAGCGCGTAACTGTGCGGTTGAGGTGGATAGATGGACGCGTCAGGGGAGCCTGCTGGCAATGGGCCTCCGTGTACAATCGCTATATAAACTATCTTTTCCAGGATAGACACACTCGCACACACACACACACACGTACGAAGTAACAAAGTTCGTTGGAGCTGAGACGGACCTCGCGGGGGCAACGGTATAGTTTGCTCGGTGGATAAAACATCTCAATGTAACTATAGCGGAAGTAATTTTCAAAGTCACGATGATCTTAACCCACCGACGCCGCCGTCGAGCGAGACAAAAGGAGCGACGGAGAGGGAGCCGTGCTTTCGACCTTCGTTTCATTTAAATTACACATCGGACATGACGAGATTGTTATACTTTAGCTGTAGATTGTTCTGTGCGCGATCTCGTTACGATTGCGGACTAGGTTTTAGATGAGTTTCCGATGCAAACATCCATCGCCAGGTTTCTCGATAACGAACGTGCGCTCGCGCATAGTCACACGTGTTCCGTAGCGTTTTTCTCAACGCTGACAGAGAGGCCGATGCCACTTTTCATCCCTTTCAACATAATTGGAGCGTTCGATTCCGGAGGAATGGCAAATATACATGTATATGTGTAGATCTCGGCTGATGACACGTCGTAAGTTGGCCAAGTACACGAGAGAAACACGATACAGATAAGGAGCGAGCGCGTTGAGCTTCTTCTTGGTCGTTCTATCCCGTGAGCTGGCTCTGTTGCTGCGCAGTGTCGGGCGACGACGCGAGAGCATGCGAGAGAGCGAGAGGGAGTGGACTTTTAATGAGGCGGTCGCCAAGTGCACCGGCTATTCCTCCGAGATAATATCTCTCGTAAAGCCCCCGCGACCCCGTACGGATAGCAACCATTTTTTCCACCTTTTTTCGTCCTCCTACCGTTCGGCTAGTGTATTAACTACTTGCTTATAAGCTCGGGACACTCTTGCGCCTTTTAACGCCCCTTAGGACGGAGCATCGCAGCGAGGAGGCTCGCAAAGACGTGCACAAAAAGTGGCCAGGGAGCAGGAAGCATTATAAATTCGCTGATGATTAGATTCGCCGGGAGAACATCACGTTGTCTCGTATCGAAAAATCATAAAGGCTCTGTTGCCCCCGGCATTTTCTCTGATAAAATTCCACTCGATCGGAGCATATTGATTATTATTTTATGTGCGCATCCGAATACTCTCCGAAGCGATTCCTTGTTTTAACGAAACTTTAAAATCGATTTTGATCGGGAAATAAAAGCGAGTACCGAGCAAATTATTCGTTGGTTTCGCAACGAGCTTCTTTCGCGCATACTTTGAAGGCGATAAAAAAGGAGAATTATAGCCAAGTATTCCAGTGTAATTACGAAGTATGGTGCTCCGATGTTTGCACTCGGATATTTTGCCACCTCGTTGAAAGAATTCGAGCGCGGTCCATCTTTAATAATGACTGCAAGAAGCAACGTCTCACTGCGCGGGGCAGATGCGAGAGAGCAGAGCGAAGATGAAGAAGTTTGTTTTGCGCCGCGTCGAATCGCCGTATCAAGGGGACATTAGCTCCGCTCGTCACGGACTTGTCTCTTCGGATATACGGAAAAACGAATACACCATTTCGAGAGATAAAAGTCTCGAGATTTACTTCAAAAAGTACATT
The DNA here is from genome assembly GCF_019457755.1 of Venturia canescens. Classification (NCBI taxonomy): domain Eukaryota; kingdom Metazoa; phylum Arthropoda; class Insecta; order Hymenoptera; family Ichneumonidae; genus Venturia; species Venturia canescens. The sequence continues at coordinate 11,058,690 of NC_057425.1, forward strand.
TATTTCCGTAATTCGGTTCAAAAAGAGAAAAAATTAAAATTGAAAAGAGCCTTGAAAAGTTGGTGAATTTATCATTTTTATTAAGGCGGTTGCCCCGTTTGGCAGCCGGATTTGTTGGGGCTTTTTCCTAATTCTTTTGCGGCGAGAAAGCAAACAATAGTTTTGAAATTTGAAGGGTTTATTTATTAGTATTTAAACTATGCGATAGAATATTTAAACTTTAAATATCTCGGGGAGATTCGGTGCAAAACAACTTCATTTGTAAAGCAGTGGCTATCGCCTGAACTAAAACCGCATACAGAAATATTAAAAACTGAAGGATTTTTGTGCTTCGAAGCATCTTCGAAAATTGAAATTTTGTGTTTCAAGCACAAATCAATCTCTTTTACACCGAATTTACTCGAGACATAAGAGTTCAACCGTATAGTTAAAATACCAATAAATAAACCCTTCAAATTCCAATGTTTTTTTTTTCTCGTCGCATTTCAAATTTGTGACCTCGGATTTTCTATAATCTTGCAAACCTCTGAACATCGCGTTTGAGCGAGCATGGTCAACAGAAGCTGAAGAAGCGCCGCGCGGAGTGCCGGTAGCGAGTTGAAGTGTCTCGAACAAAAGGAAGACCGCGAAGTACGAGGGGAATATGTATGGAAAAGGGTGGATTCGAGAGGAGAGCGAGGAGGAGGAGGAGGAGGTTGGAAAAATTCCGGAACAAAGCATCCGCTACTTACCGATAATTACCGCACGAGGGCTTTATGGGAAATAATGGTCCCATGGCAATATAGTCCCACTCGGTAGCTGCTTAAGGCAAGCCTCGTTCGAGGATTGAGGCGACTCTCGCCGTGTGTGCAAGAGATACGTGTGCATGCGCGGAGCGCTATACCAGCAACCAGAATAATGCATACAAAAGCATAGACGGAGCGCGCGATGGAGAATCTATAGATACCTTTTCCTATATAAATATAGAAGGAGGTTATTCTCGGTTGGAAAGTCGTTGCAACTTATTCGCCACATTTCCATAGATAGTTCGCTCGGCGTGCGGATAATGATTTCAGTATATTTGCTCCTGTATGGGTATCGAATTTAATGTGCGCGAGGAAGCTTTTCCCTTATGGATGTATTCGTGTTAAAATAAGTATCGATAAAAAAATGAGGGGGTAGCGCGAGAGGATTGAGGTAAATAAAAATGCGAATAACAATGAAGTTTCTCGTTCGATTGCGTTGCGAGGGCTATCGGTACGAAAGTGCGTCGCACGGTGCGCATAACCAAATATGTAGGATTACGGAGGTTTATCGATATTTTATTCGGGGTAGCAGCGGGCCCGGCGCTACCGTAAATTCTCTCCGAGATAATTGAAGTTTGCGGCTGATCATTATTTTCTCTCGCATGAGAGCTCGACTTTTCTCGTTAATTCTCGTTTTTACGGGCCGCACCGGAGGTTGCGCTCCGCTGTCTCGTTACCTTCTTGTTTATATCTAAAAGCGTTCGCGCTCTGCGTTATATTTTCACGCGCACAATTGGCCCTTCGCGTTCGCGCACGAACTATTAAATCAGAGGCAGGGGGCGAGGGCCCTTTCGCCGGCGCGTTTCCTTCGCTTTTCCACGCGCTAATTCGTCCAATTATTTTCCCATTTGTTGGTGCATTATCGAAGCAGGGGATTGGGATTCGAGCGAGAGAAATCCCGCGCGCGGAGCTCATCCAACATAGCAGCGAATATCTTTGGATTCGCTTTTCGAGCTCTGCGCGCGGCATCGCTGTCTTGTGAAACGCGCAACCCGAGGTTTTCCAGGTAGAGGTAAAGATCTCATCGGCCGTTTTTTCCGATCATCGAATATTGATACTAAACTCTATCGCGCCCTTTTTTTAGCCTCTCTCTCTCTCGCCGCGAAGCGGAAGTGATAGAGTTCTCGTGGAAATAATATATTTTCTTAAGACATCGAGCGAATCTCTGCGGAGGTCGAGACTGGGCAGCATTGAAGCGTGGAACTCGCCAAAGCTCTGACTCAGATAGAAAAAGAGAGAGAGAGAGAGAGAGAGGGAGAGGCGAGGCGAGGATCGCGGATTATCGGCAAGGCGAAATCTGCATAGGCAAAAGTCGTGAACCATTAAAGTATCCTATATATAAAATGTTCAATATACGTATACAGATATAAAGGTTCGTATGTTCGCAAGTATATCGAGGAACATAGTATACAGATAGGGGACCGTGCAGCGGCGAGCGTTGCTATTTTATAGCCTTCCATAAACCATTTCCTCTTTTCGTTTGCCTCGCGCTCCTCTCGCGGGCTTTCCGGCTTTGGCGTTACGCAAACTCGCGGCTTTCATGTACGATCGCGTAGTGGGATATCGTCCGAGTTTCTTGGCAGGTGTTCACGCGATAGATGAGGAATAGGCTCAGCGCACATTTTCTCATTGTTTTTTTTCCATAACTCGGATTCTTTTTCACCACCTCCGGAGAGCTCGTGAACTCTCCCCTGATATCGCGGCGTCCGCGCGCTCACGCCGGTGGACGAGCAACGATCAGCGACTCGAGATTACGGACACGTGTTTGTGCGCGCGCATTTGTATCCGGAAATACGCGCGACCTCTTGACCTGCTCAATCTTCGAGTTTATAAGGCTTGTGGGAGCACGAAATTTGAGCGATTTCGTCGCTCGAAGGCAGGGGAGAAAAGAAGACGAAATCTGGGCGGTGAGCGCGGTTGCGGATTCGTCGAAATAATGGGAAGAAAAGTTGCTTTTAAAGAACCCATGCAAATTAATGGGTCACTCGCGGATCATCACGCAATAAGTTTCAGGGTGGTCGCGACAGAGCGACGGAAAAAGGGGGAGATAAGGGAGGGTAAAAGGCGCGATTCGAGCGGGTGCATGGAACATGCGCTACGGGAAAGAATGAAATGAAAAGGGAGCGGAAAAAAACATTTGGAAGATTGCGGACAAAGGAACGGATGAGGAAAGAAAAAAATGGGTTCAACCGCAAGAGGAGCGCGCGAGAGAGAATTCCCTTGAGAAAATAAGATCTGCATAAGGCGTTTTCGAGTCATTTCGCAATATTTTTTTTCCTCCTCTTCTCAAACTTTTTTATTTCCTTTCGTCTGATTCGTCTTCTTATTTTTCTTATACAATCGCAATTCAGGGATATTTTGCGGGTCGTTTGGCTCGTGATTTATTCTTCAATTTTGGGCAAACATATCCGTACTCGAGCATGAAAATGAGGCTACAAAAACAAAAGAGACGCGAAACGCGGACGCTTCGCTCCATTGGCAACTATTTTTTCCGTCGATTTAAATGGCGCTGAAAGATTCGATCGTTGATGGAAAAAATTTATCTTCGGATGGGCGAAACCGCATGGATCTCATCGATCCATTTCACGGGAAGAATTTTTCATCCAAAGTCAAGTGGAAAAGTAATCATTTTGTGCACGCTTTATACTTTTGCCGTTTTGATATTTCGCGGAAAACTTTCGAGTTATCCTAGAAGTGGATCGTGGAATCTGCAGCAAAAGCGAAACAAAGTAGGAGCGCGCAGCGGAAAAAAAGGAGCAGAGCGAAAGGCTCATGCATTATTGAAGAGTTTGAAAATTTGTTTTATCGCGGGTTTGTCTTCTCCTTTGGAATAGTTCATTGGAGATTCGGGTCTCATGGAAATAAGGAGCGAAACGCTTTTGAGGAGGCGCGCGGTCCTGCTGCTCGTACGCATGAGACCTTTTTGGAAGGGAGCCCGTGTTTTTTAAGGGGCTATGACAAAAGCGAGGGGAGTTGAAAATCGAGCAAAAGTTGGCCGACGATTTTGCTCTCTCTCGCACTTTTCGAGACTCCCTTTTGCCCGCGCCATGTCCTTTGCGGTAAATGGCACACCGGTGCGGCTTTAAAGCGCGACTGCATTCTTCGAAAGAGTTTGTTCTCGAGCGAGAGATCGAATCGAGGGGCAGCGCGAGAAATCGAAGGAGGAACGATGTAAAATCGCGAAACGCCAAGAATTTAATCATTTACATTTTAAATGTAACGAATACCGAAGAGAGTCAAAACCGGGGACAATTTAACGACCGCGAAATGCGCGCTCATTTTATTTAATCTTAAAACGGAGTTGTAAACGCGCGCGCGTGTATGTGACTTTTTGCATTAAAGTACGAGCCTCCTAGAGGAAGGGGCTTTGTCAAAAGGAAATTAAAAAATGATCATCGAATCTTTAGCCTCGAGTAAATAACTTTATTGCCTTTTACCAAGTGCTTGAAAATTTCAACTCTATAACACTCGATAAACGAACATTTCATAAGAGCTAAGAAACGAGATTCCCGTCCGCAGTCGTCTATAGCTCGATCGTATAATGCACGAGGGCTAAATCAGCTCCGAATATTACAGCGAGGATAACGAGAGTTGTATGTAAGAGAGAAAACGACGGCGCGGCTTGGAGCGAAACGAGCGTGAAGAAGAGAGACTCGGAAGGAATTTTAAGTAACGCCTCTCTAACGAGGTACCGTGTCTATTTCACTATTATATGCACGCATCCATAGAATCTCTCAGTGCTTGCCCCAGCCCATGAATATAGAAAGGGAAATACAAAGATGTGTATATGCTGGCGATGCGCAGCGCGAAGGGATGAGAGAAAGAGGAAAAGAGATGAGGCACGTCGGGGATTTACTCGCGCCAAGTTCACGGACGCTCTCTTCCTACGCAGCTCATACCTCTCTCGTAAATCCGACGTGAGTTCGATCGCGTATCATCGCGAGAGCCACGAGGAATATCAGATAAAAAACGTGGCTGTAAAAAACGCGCACCGGAATGTCGATATTGTTTTAGTACCTCCGAGCGAAGTCGCTATGTGTTCAAAGGATCCCTGCGCTGGGCGACGGTTGCCGAGGCTATTTTAAATTTGACTAATTTTCACAAATTCGGATAAATCGAGTTGAACATAACTGCGATAGAAATGAGCTCCGCGAGGCAGCTCGAAGAATATGCGAGAATACATTCACGTAGCTCTCGGGCTATAACGAGTTTCTCAGTCACGTGTCCGCGCGCGCAAAGTCGCTAAGTTAACATCCGTTTGGAGCGTTTGAAGATGCGCGACCGCGATGGATCTGACTGATGCATCTCTTCGACGCATACCAATATTGTTGGAGGGAGGGCGAGCAGGCGAGCGCGGGGCCAGGCTGGAGCGAAGAAGCAAGAGCCTGCTCGCTCGGTCTCTCGATCTTTTCTCGAAGATTCACTCGCCGCTGAACTCCCGAGCTGTGTGCTCGGCGTACAAGCCTATATGTAGCTTATTATCACAGGTACAGATATAGGCGCGTAAAAAGAGGCGGTTAACTGCGTTACGAGACAGAGAGAAGAATCTCTGAGACGGTGGCGAGCCTTCGATTCCGTAATATAACGACGGAAGACGACAAAGCTGGGGGGAGAGACAGATTGGAAAGATCTTTGCATCGGTTTCACATACCGAGGCGCACGCACGCACAAACGCATTGGCGCACGGGCACATACGCGACTTTCGCGCTCGTCAAAAACAGGCTCGCCTTTCTCCAACACACGTAAATTCACGGCCCGGTATGCTCCTACGTTTCATGACGCGTTCAACTCGCTTACATCAAGGATCCAATGTCCGAAGGGCGCGAGGACGATACAACCGAGCATAAACTCAACGACCTTCTCGCGCGCTGACCCACCGCTATATATCGGCGCTTGCGTTAGTACCGATATGTACCCACTTTTATACGCGAGGCATAACCACGCGGACGTATAAACTCGCATGCTTCTGTATGTACGCGGACCTCGATCCCGACTCCTGGTGCTCGCCAATACCATAAATCCTGGGAATTGTGGATCGGACACACGCCGCGATAGTCCAATGCGGTAGCCAATCGCATAAATTTATAATGTATTGCGACGATCTACAGTCGGCTTCAAAAATCAATAGTGTTGGGCGAAAAAATGCGAACGGTTTCGTCGTTTCATTATTTGACCACAAAAGGAAATCCAAGTATTTGTTTTTTTTTTATATATAAAAAATTGATGATCGAATCGATGAGGCGAAAATTGTGAGTTTTTTGTGTACAAGCATCGAAGTTCGTTCACTTTGCGAGCTTCGATCAGGCTCTTGTGATGGAGGTTTTCGAAAAAACGTTTCAAAATATCAACGTTGGAAAAAGTTCTGACGATAAAACAGTCGACGAGCTGATGGAATTGAGTGAATTTTCAATCACTTGCCGAACATTAGTTTCGAGGCGAATAAAAGTTACTCAAAGAGGACTTTTCAAACTGCGCTTATTCGGAGTAACTTGCAGCCGGGATTGTACAGCGCAACTTTCCTAACGAGCATCTCACGACGAATCGGCGGAGAATGAGAGAAGCGAAGAATATCTATGAAGAATGAGAGAAATGAAGGAAAAGAGAACGAGAGGAAGAGGAAGAAAAACGTGGCATGCAGCGGTCAAGAGACTTTATATCGTCGATATGCGAGCTTGCCGCCGTGTGTAATGCCTCCAGTAGACGCAGCGTGTGCCGAGAGAAGTTGGAATTAGTGGTGTCGTAGGGAGCCCTCAATTGCGATAGTCCAAGTACCCGCAAATCTGTCGAATTGAGTTTTTCATTCGCCCTATTTATTTGCAGGTAGCGCAGCGTGAAATCGGTATTCGTAATTGATTATTTCGGATTTCAGTTGCTCCGAATTAATTAAAAAGCACTTGCGTTAATTGAGGTTCATGAAAAACTGTTGCTGACATTTTGTACTCGCAATTAGCACGAGTCAGAAACTCGGCGCTCAGTAAAATCGCGAGCGTTTCGAATCACGCGATTTTCGGAAAAAAAAAAACATTTTTTTTTTTCACACTTTAGTTTCTTCCTCTAATTAAAACGCACGCGGGAGGTCGATTAACTCGTGTCGAAAGAGTTTGATTTCACAGCTCGTAAAGCGACGAATCAGAGTCGTTATCAAATGTTGCGAAACGTCAAGTCACCTGAAAAGCGTGTCAACATCGATTGTTCGGAAATTAAGTTTTTCTAATCAACGTCAAGCCGCGGGCTCCTCGCACCAGCAAATTAATATTATTCTTAACTTCAAATGGACCAAAGCGAAACGCGTACGTTACGCAAAGCGAGCTATTCGCGCTCCGCTCAAAGCGAATCGATTTCTTACGGATCGTAAAAACATAAATTATTGTTCCGGCGAGATGGTGGACTCGCCGAATGTAATTATCCTTCGCTGATATTAAAATCACGAGCCCGAAACCAAATTAACCTTATTAGACAGGATTCATTATTATTTCCATTTTCTTAAGCTATATACTCAAAGGCATTTCGAGTCAGTTTGTTTTCGAGTCACGCGGAGGATCTCGACGAGGAAAAGATGACCCGAACGACGTTCAGTTCGAACTTGGGATCGGGCGAATCGTCACTAGTCGAGCATGGAAAGCCGTTTTTGTCCAATACCTTGGCACATGCATTCGCAATCTTCGAGTTGCCAAATGACAGTTATTCAGTCGCTTTTACGTTTGCGCTTTTATAAGCACCGACGATATTATACTTCTGACGTGAGTTTTACGTCTTTATCGTAGCACAGCTGGCGAAGCAGGACCATATTAAAACGTGTGTGTATAGAAGGGAACACTCGGCGTGACTAATCATCACGAGAGGCCTCGAGAAAAGTGCTTTCGCTATCCTCGCGTTGTTCTGCATTATTATCGTCATAAAAATCGTTATTCTTATCCCCATATAAATGTTTGCTGATTTCTCGGACGCCCAGCAGGCTCCCAGGGGTGCCTGAACTTCCAACATTTTTAGGGGATTCCTCGGTTCAGTTACGAATCGCTTCGTTAGTTTATCAATCAAATTTTCAACCAATTGTCTTGGAATTCTCGACCCTGATCAGTTCGCTTACGAACATTTCGTTCATAGAAAAATAAAAACTCGAGTTCAGCGTCGAAGAGGCTGCGGGGACGAGAGTCGCGATAAACATCAAGACCGTGCGCGTTGACTGACTTCGTCGGGGTCCCTAATTGACGAAAAAACTATAAGAAAACATAGTTTCGGTTTCCGTATTCGTGACACGTACGCAGTGAAAAAAGAGCGGCGGTTTTTCGAGCCCCGCCTCGATCTATCCGTGGGGCACGATCTGATCTGAGAGTTTCCGATGGCAATAACGATTGCATTCAGGTTTTCGTATCGATCCTCGCACCTACACTTCTGTGTGCTCCCGCTCCGTGAGCCCTCCCGGAAAAACTGCGGGGACGTGACTGCGCCCCGACCGCGGCGGGAAGAGACGCACGCAGAAGTCGTCGATTCAGCGGTAAAACAAAGTGGAACAAAGAAAAATGAAGGGAGAAAAACGTGGACGAGATAATTAAATAAGCTTTCTTGAATCTTCGTTTTGGAGGACGCGCGGGAGGAACGAAAAAGATGGTAAATTTTCGTAAATTTCGCGATTTTTATTAGTGAAAAACTAGCTCCTCGTGAGCGCATGAAAAAAAACGTGGAAGAGAGGAAACGCACTTGTGCGCGGTGTTAAAGCGCAGATATTTGTGCACAAACGTATTCCTCGAAGGGAGAGAGTTGCGGACACAGATTTGAGATAACGTCTCTCGGGGGTTAGCTCGAGAGGGAAGAATATTTGTGAAAAGAGCAGAAATTTTTTATCTCATTTTTTTTACTCCCTGCAGGCGTGTACGTTAATACCGAGATAGAATCTCCGCCGTAGGGTCTTTCCCTCGAAAGGCGAGTTTCGTTAGCGATTAAGTTGAATGTATCGCGTGCATTAATTTCGTAAGCATTGAATGGTGCACTAAGGAAGAGCGATGATGATATTTGTAGGGAATCGCTGCTCGAGCACTTGTTCGCGATGCAACTTTGATGGAGATTCTATAAAGACTCTATACCGCGCGCGTTACTCGAAATTCAATCGGAATTATCCATATTGGACGATCGAAATTCTCGTAGCGCTCTGCGATAAATGAACTTTCAATAACTCGAAATAAAAGTATCGCGAAAAGTGCGTATCTTCCATCGAGGCATATTTTGCAGTCTCGAAGAATAACATGGAAATAATGGAAGGAGAAAAAAAATGGAGCGCTCCCGAGAGTTATTCACGAGGTCTCGTATCCGCGCATAAAAAAAGAATGATGCGATTGAAAAAAGTGAGGAGATGAGACCTGTACGTGTGCAGCGGCATATGCAACTGCTGCTGCGATGCATTGTGCGCGAGCTCGGCCAAGAACAATGGGACGGACGGAGCCACGGAGGGTCATCTGCATCTTCGATTATGTATAAAAATAAACGATTTGAGAAGAGAGCTAAAAAAAGTGGCTTGAAAAAAGTGGTTTACTGTATTGAACGTTGAAAAAGTTACGAAAAATCTTACAGGCTCGAAAAACAGGTTGCGAAAAGATTTGATTTCGGGAGTTCGGCGGAGTGGCCTCTGAGGAACGAGCGTGTTCGAGAGGAGACGCAGCGATATTTCGTTTAGAGGGGGGAGGAAAAATCGGAGCGAGGAGTTTAGAAAATTTCGAAAAACGAGATCGAAATCCCGGCCCGGAAGGTGCACGGAGCGGAGGCAAATTGGGACAAAGGCAACGCGAGCGCGATGAAGAAACGAAGAGAAAGAAAGGACAAAAATCAAATCTGCGCGGGATGTGAAGAGCACGAAAATGGCGGGCGCGGTTAACTCGCGTCGCTCCCATCACTTATTTTCTTGCGGTAAGAAGAGATAACTCTTTGTGCGCTCTCTCGTCGAGAGAGAGAGAGAGAGAGAGATAAAGGGAGGGAAGGCTAAACTGTGAGTAAGAGGCCAGCAGGAGATTCTCGTCCGTCTCGCATCTCCGGCGAGAGCGAATATTATCCCTCCTTCTCTCCTCTTTTTTCCTTTTGCTTTGCTCGGTGTGTCTCACATTTCGCGAATCTTTTCGCACTGCTATCATATTTAATATAATATTAAAAAGGAAGCAAAAAAGGAGAGCGCATATAAAAAGGTCGGAACGAGTGTGCGCGCGAGGCAACTCGATTTTTATATGCGCCCTTTTTCCTTTTATCTTTTATTTCAATCCTCGCGGCTTTGAGACGCGCCATCAGCAGCTCCGCGTATATGTACGGACTATATAAATATACACGTTTGACGCGCTTCCTGGCTTCACCTTTCGTCCTGGTACTCAATCTTCGTCCTCTCATTGTTCTTCCTCGCTCCTCTCTTTATTCTTCCAACTTTATTCTTACATTCACCTCTCGCGCTTGCGCGTTCGCTAAAAAAAGCCATTTGTGCTCCGCGTGTTTCGTTAATTGAATAATAACTCTCGCGTTATTGGCTCCATATTTTATTCGAGCGAGCTTAAGGGGGGAAGGACGAGGAGCAGTTTTTCTCAGAATGGCTCTAAAAATTTCGTAATAACTCAACGAAATCCTCATTTTTTCGGTCTCAAAGAATTATTCAATTTTGTTTTCAAGGCGACGCGAGTATTTCGAGAGCCACGCGGTGCGCGTCTGTTGATTCGTAACGGAGCCCGGGCGCACGAAGTCGTCGATAAATCGTCGCCAATTGACGATAATTTAATCCGTCTCGTTCGCGAGAGATTTTCACCGAGTTTTTTCCTCATATTTATCTCTACGAATACGGAGGTTCACAGACACGTATAAACATGTTGAGATACCCATCTCGCTCGCGTCCGGATCCCGCGAGCAGTTCCTTAACATCGCGAGACGACGACACGACTCGCTGCTCTCCTCAGGGAATCTCGAATATATACGGCTCGGTATAAATCGATTCGCGCGGATATAAAAGCGCCGTTCGACGCACAACGAGCGGAGAGCGACTCGCGTGGTGAGAGACTCTCTCGCGGTTCGCGATCGATGCCTGCAATTTTGCGATCGTACACGTTTTATACTCCGTTTTAATGCTCCATTTGTTTCGCCCTGGGCTGTCCAGCTCGCACTCCGTTTCTCTGGCTCCCCCTTCGCCGTTACATTATTCCCGATATGACGAAAATATCTTGGGATGAGTTACAATTTTAAATACCGGAAGTAATGATCGTTGGGCGAGGCGCAAGTGGGACAATCGGGAACGAATGACTCGGAAGCTCACTTTTTTTTTCCTTTTTTCAACGAGATTGACCGCGATTACGTCGCGATTTTTCGACTCGCAGCTTTTGTTGTGGGATTGGAGAATCGATTTTGTAGCCTCTCAAGAAACTTCGAACGAAACCGCTTCGGACAGGGCGTACGCTCCGCGATTGTTTTTGGCGTCTCTGCTGTTCGCACGAAGATCGGATTTTCACTGTGACTCTCGATTATCGCGAAGGCGGAAGCGGAGTTCATCAACAGTTGTTTGTGTTTTTCGTAATTTCATAAATTCACCGATAAATGATTTCTTGATCCACGGATAGGAGAAGCGCTTCGAAAAAATGGCGGAAAAATTTATACGCGCGGCCTGAGCAAGCGATTTTATAGGGTTCGAGCGTTCACGAGAGTTTCTGTATCTTGTGCGAATAGAGCAGAGACGGAGAGAGGGGAGAGCGGAGCGGGAGGGGTGGGTGCGATGGCGAAAGAGTTTAAGGGCCTCGAGGCCCTAGAAATCGTGATTTCACGATAGGAATGATACACCTACGGTTATCGAGGGTTCGACGCGAGAATACGGTCTCGCTCTCTCCCTCGCTCTCACGCTTTCGGTTCTTTCGCCATTTCTTGGAAATTATCGATCATCGATCTACGAGTCTGTGCGCTGGCTGTGGCAGAAACGAAGAGCGATGCGGGTTTATGTGCGCGATCACACGAAATATAAATCCTCGAACCCTTTTCGAAGTTTCTCCGTTGGACAGGGGCGAGAGATAGGGCGACCGGAAAAGATCGGTAATCTGCTCGATCGCGTTATTCTTCTCTCTCTCTCTCTCTCTCTCTCTCGCACTCCCGTCCGTGCCGTTTATCGCGGTGGTGCCTTCCCGACTGTCCAACAATTAAGGCTAAATCGACGTGCACAACTTTTAATGCATCCTCGAATCGATAACGCAGTCGTGGAGAAAGACAAAATCGATGTTTCGCTGGAAACGGACGAACGGACGGAAGTGAGAGACGCGGAAAACGGGAGAACGCGAATCTCCTCGAGAGCAACGTTTCGTTATCGCGAGATTTCTAGATCGCTTCGTGCGAAAAAACTTCAGAGACATCGTCGAGGCACGGGCGAACGCAGGATCTGTGGATTCCCTTCGCTTTACGCAAGTCATCGAGACCAAATTTCCTTCCTCATAAATGACGAGCGTTTTCAGTTTCCGGGCTGAAAAAAAAGTTAGAAAGAACGAACGTGCACTCACCAGGCATGCAGACACATCGAAAAGTTCCAGGATCGTCGAGACAGGAGCCCCCATTTTGGCACGGATGAGATTCGCACTCGTTGACGTTGGTCTCGCACCTCGGTCCGGTGAAGCCCTGAGTGCAGTTGCAGGCGAACGAGCCGGGGGTGTTGACGCAAATGCCGTCGTGCTCGCACGGCGAACCTGGAATTGGAGAAAAAAATCATTTTTTTCAGCATACTTCGCGTCGGTGTTGGGCGAATAAAATTTTTCGAAAAATCAAAACGAGAAGATAAACAAATGGTGATTCGTCGTGTGAATTTATTCGATAACATTAATCGATGATAATAAAACGCGAATCAGCTTCATCGAGCAGCGATTCCCACGAGGCAAAATAAAGAGCAGTGTGCAACGGCGCGAAAGAAAAATAAACGGAAAAGGGAGAGAATCGATTTTTTTTCGCATTAATCAATACCCACGAGAAGAAATTAAGAATATGGTCGGAGGCTTTCGTAACGGGGATTTCTTCAAACTCGGCAAACTGTGTCACGATGGTAAATGGATTATTACGGTGAGTCTCGGGCGCGATATCGCGTTCGTGTGTGCGCGCACGGCATTGCACACTTAAGGAGGAGAATCACTTTCTCGTACCAGCGAGATCTCAAATTCAATGTGAGTAAGACACGACGGATTTTTAAATTTCCAATTCGATCCTCTCATGCGAACACAAACCCCGTTGAAAATATGAGTACAAAAGTAAGCGTGCAAGTATATAATCGCAGATTGACGTTCCTTCGGAGGGGTCCGAGAGGGATTTTCGTCTCGTTTATTCTCTCGTAAGAAGGAGCGAGGTGAGGAGCGGGACGGGGAGTCTCGCAAGTCGACGCGAGTGATAATTAAAAGGCGAAGGGACGCGCGCCGCATGATTAATAATGCGCCCCGCGTCCGGCTGAGCAGCGTGGCGAGTGTGTGCATCACGCTGGACGAGTCGTGCATGACTGCGTGGACGAGAGTCAATCGCGCAAGGTAAACAGTGCATTTGAAAAAAAGTTCGATTAAATTCACCGCAATTGTAAGAGCAGGATTCGATCGAGCGTCGAGAGGAGTTTTTATCTCGCGAATTTTCGTCCAACATAAATCAGATGAATTCGCTGCATTTAGAAAATCTTTAAAGTGCGATAGGCAATTGTGAATGAAATATGAGGAGCGCGACGAAGGTCCCCCCGCGTAGCGAGGTTTTCCAACGATTTATCGATCTCGTTTGATCGATCGATCGGGTATATTTCGTGCTGGTTAAAGTCCAAGTTTCTTACATAGAAAGGCGCGAGGATAATCGTTGAATGGGCTGCTTCCATAACGACAAGTGTATCACAATATTCTTCCATACGAGGCTCGTGCGTTTCATCCATAAATATATATCGACATTGATAAAAAAAAAAGACGAATGTGGAGGCAGCAGTTTAATCGAGAAGGGGGATTGAGGGTTCGAGAATAACTGGAGAGTTAACTCGGTCGCGTATTCTCACACATATAAGCAGCAGCGCGTATATACAGATCCTTGCCGCGAGTACCGTAGATGGACATGCGCGGCGCGCGAGGAGAGAAGGCCCTCTTCCCCGGAGCGATGCGGTTTCGCGTCCGTTTTCGTTTCGCTCGGGCAAAAGCCCGCGGGGACACACGCGATTAAACGAAGAAAGAGAGAGAGAGAGAAAAATTTCACGGAGCTCACCCCGCAACGCGAATAGGCCTCTCCGTGGACCGAGAAAGGGAGAGAGAGAGAGAGAGAGGTTGAGAAAGAGCGAGGCGAAAATGTGCGGACGACGAGCAAGTCCGTGTGTACACCTGCCGCTATCCGTGCTCGTTGCCCTCGCCAATTATCCGAGATATTTATGGACTTTTCCAGGAGCAGTGTGCGCGCGACTTTGCTATCGCGCTCTCTCCATCTTCCTTCCTCACAACCTCTCAGAGATCTCATTCGAGAGAGTATGCCGAGTGTAATTAAAAACGTACGCCGGAGTGTACTTGTAATGAAAGGAATAGCGTACGAACGCGAGGGAGTTGCACAGTCCGTCTGTTTAACTTGCGTTAGCGCGCATTGCGGAAATTGCACGTTTCTTTGACGCGCGACAGATTCAAGCTTCAAGACGTTCGATCGTGAGATCGACTTTCGAGGTTTCGGGCATGAATTTCCAGGAGGAAACATAGAAAGTTCGTTAAGTTTATTGTCCGGTGCGAAATAATAATCAATAAAAAATATCGATCGCGAGTTCAATATCGTCCGACATTCTTCGAATATTTATACCGATGAAGCTGATCGGCAGAGTTTATTCGGCTTTGTAACAGGAGGGACGACGACAATGTGGCCGACAAAAACGAGGCTTTGGTCGGTAGGAAGAAAGATTTGCTTCGATACGGAATCGATATGAAGTTTGACGATTTTTTTAGAAAGCCCCTTTCGTTGAGGAACTTGCATTTTTATCTCAAGAGTGAATTCCGTAGGTGAATCCGCGCACCCCCAGGCTTGCGCATGCGCCGTAAAAACAGCAACTTTTTGCCACCTTTTTAAACGACTTTGTATACGCTTTCGTGGACATTCTCGAAAGGAGGATAAAAATGAGATTCTTCTCGGCTCGAGGGAGGGGAGTATCGTCGTCGGTGTATAACGCAGAAGCCCGAATACCGTAGTCGTGTAATTCGCGAGTGTTTTTCCGCCATTGTAATTGGCTGGAAGCGCTCGGAGGGGCCTGAGACGTCTCGTCGAGAGCTCAAAGCACACGGTTCACAGATGGGCTCTGGCTTGGGGGTCTAGCAAGAAACGCATTGCAACGCCATGTTTACAATGCCACAAGACTCAAGCTACTTATTACGATTTGTATGTAAAAGTGTGTGCGTGTGTTTGTACTTCACCGAGTGAAGAATTAAAGAGGCTAACACAGCGACGATCTTTCGCAACGAGGCGCGAGAGCGCAGGGTCCGGTAAATATATGTCTCTTGATGCCCGGCGTGTATGTACGAAAAAGGCATAAAACGAAAATGTTTGAATAGCGCCAAGGGGGAGAGAGAGAGAGAGAGAGCGAAGTGCAGAAAAGGTACGAGTCCGTGTTTCCTCGCTTGTGAAATCGCCCTTGGGAGTATATCGAAGGAACGATTAAATACAAAATTTTAATCCGGCGATTTTTTGCCTCGCTTCGAAGCTCCTCGCGATCGGCCGCGAATCGATTGGGATCGTTGTATATCGCGCGGCGCGTCGTTGTCGTTAGCTACATCGATCGAGCGAGAACGAGGAGAGTTAAATCGGTAAATCGAAATAAATAAAAGACGAGGAAAGAAAGGCGTACGCGAGCGGGAGTCCGGTACGCGAAATAATCCATCGCGCGCGCACGGAGACCTTTTTCCCCTCTCTCTTTCTTCGGAGAAGGGAAGAGAAAAGGCTTAAAAAACCGAGAGCGGTGCGGAGGGAGGAGAGAAAAAAGAAGAAAATCCGGGGAGCCAGGGAGGAAACTTAATCTACCAGAAAATATGCAATCTAGATAATAACAGAGTCGCGCTGGTGTGCATCAACGGGCGCGAGAGGTCATTATAGTCGTTATTAAACTTAAAATAACGTTTTAGCGTTTAATTAGATTCGTTCGTTGTATGCGAGCTGGCCGATGCGGTGGTGCATGCTCCGTGCGCGCGCGTGTGCGCCGTGTGTGGAATCGAGCGGGCTCTCATGCACGAGAGAGAAAATCGCAACGGTAGCATGCTCCGAGCGAAGCAAAAGTCATTTCACAATTACATCACGAAAATTGAGCCACTTTTTTTGCACGAAAGCTCAAGTTTTCGTGGACCGATCGACGCGGTTGAAACGCTCTTTTAAAAATCACTTGGACGCCACCTCGAGCCCGATAAAATTGGGGTAATCGATTGCGGAGCGGAATTCCGATTTACAAAAACGCGTCGAAATCCGCCCTCCGGAAATCGTGTAACGCAACCAATTTTGGATAATCAAATGTTTCCGCGAGCGATCACACCGAAAGCCCCTTTTGAGACTCATCCCGAATTAGCTGGACGCCGAATTCTAATCTCGACGGGGCGTTTACTGCCAAAATTAAATCGATTCTGAGAGCAACGAAATCCGAAGGCTCATAAGAAACAAGATTTTCGTGGCACGTCCGCTAAAGTCTCGGATGTCACCGGAGGCCTTTTTTCACGGTCTACGCTTTGTGCGCACATGTGCACTCGCCTTTTTCTTATTTTTCACATATATTTCTTTCGGCAAGAGATCGAGGCCCAGCGGGGTGTCGGATGAAGAGAGCGGAGGGGGTAAAGGTCCTCTGGGCCAGGAGGAAACGTCGAGCGCGCGGGGGGACCTCGGGGAAGCAGGTACGAGATGGGACCACCACCCATTTCAGGCAATATTCCTCGTGTGCGTCTATGTGTGCTTCGTGAGTGTAGGAGTTGCTTTTTTTTTTTTTCATATGACGAAGGTGAGCGCGGGTGCTCGAGAAACTGCGGAGATGAGGCCCCCAGGGGTATCGGTTTACTTCTGCTTCTACGTTACTGTTGCGTTATTTCTCTCCGTTATTTTAGTACTTATTTTCAGCAACGTTGCCGAATTTCGTGGCAACAGTGAAATTCGAAAATTTCGAATTCTGGGGTATATTGCCAATTCGAGAAAAACAGTTTTGTGCTCGTTGGATTCGAAAGCGATAACTCGAAATAGCAGGAATCGAGAAAGGATGCATTTTGTGAAGAATTTGATGAAACGAATATGTAACGTTCCGGGTCCGGGTTCACTTTTCTATTTACACGTGTCCGAAAGTGAATGCGCGCGCATTATTCAGGATTTAACGAGTGTCAGGAATGAAGAAAGCGTGCGGCCGAGGGTATGATAAATTCGGGTTTAAATAATGAAAAATCGCGAAACAAGATTTTTCGAGTTTGGAGAGGCGCGAGGTCCTTCCGCGTCCTGAAAACGATCCGAGCGTGTGCGCTCGGAGGAGCAGCGCACCGAACACAGCGAGGCAGAGACTCACCGTGTCGCGGTAATCCGACTCCGGACACGTCGGTGGTCCGAGAGAGAAAGAGAGCGGAGGAGGAACGCGATCCGGTTGCACGCTCACGAAGAACGCGACGCGACGAGGAGGAGAAGCAACGACCAAGATATAGAATGGCTTCCAGGAATTTTAGTGAAATTCATAAACGAGATGATGGGCAGCAGCGAGAGGAGGCGAGTCCCGAGATATAAAGAATGAGAAAGAAGAGGCGCGAGAGCAGGCCGAAGAATGAAAGGAAGGAGACCGAAAGAGCGGGCTTGAAAATTCAAAATCCGCTAGAAATCAAGTCAAATTTTGTCGATGTTTTTGGCCACTGTTGTTCTCGAGTCTCCACAATAATTTGACGCGAGTCCGGAAATTCTTGCGGTTGGTTGTCCGGCCCCCTGATCCGTGGCGAGAGTCTCGTTCCGCGGAGATTTTATGATTTTATATTGTCTTTGTGTTTCCGCGAGGCGGATGCTAGTCGTTTTAGACCGCGGGGAGGTGAACGAGCGCGATCGAAGAAGGAAAACCAGGAAGAGGATTCGAACATTGTGCATATAGATGGAAATAAAGAGTCCTCGCTCGTCCCGTGGCCGCTCGTTCGATCCGCACTTTTTGCCGGAGGGAACGCGAGGGAGCAACGTGTTTATCGTCGTAGCCGTCGCATCTGCCCGGAGGGGAGGAAATAAAATGGTGGAAATAGTACGATCGGTTGATAGTCCGGTGGCCGTGATTGCGCCATGTGGCGAGTAGAGAAGGGCGAGAAAAAAGTGTGAAAAGGGATTGCGCAGAGACGGCGGTGGCCGCAGGAGGAGAGCTCCCGAGAAGGGTAGAAAAAAAGGAGGAAAATATGAGACGGAGATGAAACGAGCTTGGTATGAGTTAGGAGCGTTGCTGAAATTGCGCGATCAGTGCCAACGGCGAGAGGCGATCGAGGGCGAGAATAGTCAAAGAGGAAGAGCCGAGCGCGAGCCCCGGGAGCGTTAATTATACGGAGTAATCGTTAATAACCGATCGAGCAGAACTTGTTGCCAACGCTTTTTTTTCTCGTCTCTTTTGATCTTCCTCGATGTGAGCCCGGTCCCGCAGGATCGACGGGACGCGCGCGCGTGTAACTCGGTGGTCGGGAAACCAACGAGATATAAATGCGAACGGGATAGTCCCCATGGGCGAAAAGAGCAACGAGAATGGCGCAGCCGCGATACATTAGTAGGCGAGCGGACCGTTCGAAAGCGCGTGCAAAAAAGAGGAGCGCAAATGGGAGCGCAATTGGCTACTATTTCATCGCCGGTAGCCGGGTGTGTGGTGGTGCTCACGGGGAGATAAATATTTTTGTCGTTCGTTGCGATACGGCAACGAGTCCATTTCGAGTCCGGCACGCACCGAGCGTATCTTATTCGAGGGGAAATGAAAATGCGAAAATTCAAAAGCACTTGTCGTTCGTTACGAATCGCGCGCGCGCGCGCGGGAGCAACGACTCGTTATTTTCCTCTTGCGGGAGACTTCAAGGACCGATTTAACTTCACGGTTTCAAGGTGTTTTTCGAGCTCCGTCATTTAAGTACGAGTTTCGACTTTTCTTTTTCTATAAATTTCTCATTTTATATTCATTTTTAGAAAACTTTATAAAGTTTTGTGAAAATTTATGAAGAATTTACGAATTCTCGTTCATTTATTTTCAAGCGAGCTCATTTTCGATATTTCTACAATCCCACGCTCACGGGTTCGTCGCAATCAGCGAAAGTGAGCGAGCCTAAAGTTTTGGCAAAGGGACAAGGGTCAGATCTCAGGAGATAGGCACGCCCTGCGTGTGGCAAAAACCTTTCGAATATGTCGAGATACATGGATTTCGCAGTTTTCGCTCGTATCGTTTGGCTCATTCTCGTTTCGTAACTAAGCTTGCCAGGATAAAGAGAGTCCCACGCGGAGGGGAAGAGGCGGAAGGGCGAACGTCGACGACGTCAAAGTCCGAGGGAAAAAAGTTTAGATGCGTCTCCCTTCGTAAATGCGCTTATAATTACACTCCTTTGAATCTCTGCCCCGTCCGTGCTTTTCTCTTTCTCTCGCATTGGCGGATCTTTCGCGTGATCTGACACTCGATCCGCGCACCGTCTGGTAGTCTCGCGGTCCAGAGGCCGAGGCGAGGAGCAGGAGGAAGCGAGAGCGGGAGAAGCCACGCGGTGGACCATTCGAGGGAGACGTTTGTCCATGAGAGATGTCTATATAGCAATAATGCGAATAAACGTACATAAATGTACGCGAAAAGAGCCCGGGCTCGTAGTCGTGAGAGACTCTCATCTCCGTCGTCCTTTTTTCTTCCTTCATTTTTCTCTCTTTCGCAGATGCTTACGGAGATGGTTAATGCGAGTAGGAAGTGAACGATAAGATGGAAGATGCTTACGTACGGACTGCCGTTTGCAGCGGCCTCGTGTTAGAATACACGTGAGGCTTTAACACGAGCATTCGGTGAGAGGGAGACGTATGTGAAGCAAGTAGAACGAGACGAAAATAAGAAAGAAGGAAAAGTCAAAGGGAGAAGAGAAGCGAGGAGAGGCAAACGAAAGTCGCGCCACAAAAGAAACGCTTCCGATTATTAATGAAGTGTCTTTGTCCGGTACGAAAGAGGCATTAAGAACGCCGATGGATGCGAGGAAAGAATAAAACGAAATAGAAAAAAAAGGAAACGTGCGAGTAAGCCGCGCCATTTCAATGCTGCGCGAGAACGTTAATGTATCGGTGCGCGTAATATTAAAGCCCGCAGCTTGCGGTACGGACAATCCCTGTTTTATTTATTATCGGAAGCACCCGAAAGAGAGTGCCTCCGATGAAAAGGATTTACTCCGAACTATTATCACATTCCCGGACTCTCATATCGTTACGTTATTTTTTCATTCTTCTTTCTCTCTTTTCCGCGTTCTTGTTCTGGCTTTTTGTACATTTTATATTTTCAATACTCTCGTTCCCCGGGTGCGCGCGCTTCACTCCAATTTTCATCCATCAAGACTCCCCGCATACGGGCACGAAGAGCAATAAACAATGAAAAACTGCGACGAGAGCTCGCCAGAATTAAAAGAAAACATTAAATCGACGTTATTTTTTAAGAGTTCGCGCTGCTTTCACGACTCTCATTGTTTCGGGACGCAATTCACGAGATAATTGAAGAAAAACAACACCCCAGAATCGGTGCATCGATTCTTTCAAGGGGGCAGTTACTATTTTTTTGCTCACTTCCTCTCAAACACCGAGTTCTCTTCCGAGATAGCCAGACATTTTTTTAGATAGTGAACCAAGAGGCTGGCCGAGGAAAAAAGAGCGGAGAGATGAACTTTCGAGATAATTGGAATAAAAAGCGAGGCTTTTGCTGATGGAACGAAAAGAGAAGACGCGAAGAAAACGCGGAGAGCGAATGACAACGATTACGAGAGTTGAACGCGCGCGCGTGAGTTTGCCTGTGACTCGTGCATCTATGCGCGAGATGAAAGAAGCGAAGAGACGCGAATAAGAAAAAAAAACTAAGGAGAGGGGAACAGTCTGGTTATTAAGGGTCGTCCGGTACCCCGGGGGAGCTTGCAATCGCGACTCGGTGTCCCGGGGCACGAGATTACTTGACGATGATAATAACGATCTCGAACTGACCGCTGGCAACGACATTTTCTCTCTTCCTCCCAGTCTCAACGTCGTTCTCTCCCAATTTCTTTTTATTTTTCTTTTTTTTTTCACTTTCATTTCGTCTTTTAAATGCTTTTATTTATGCAACAACTCCGACAACTGCGATCTTGATTCTCGTGTACATACGAGAGTCTCGTTCCCTCTTTTTCTATCAATTTTTTCTCTTTCTCACTCCCTCGTTCTCCTTGTTTCAGTCCCTCGAGCGTATACTCGCGAATCTGTCTCGCAGCTTACACGCAGCAGCACGACACATCGACAGATATAAATATAAGGAAAAACGATGGAAAAAAACGAGAGCAATGGAAGCAAACGCTCATTCGTCAGCTCCAGATTAATATCTTTCGACGGTTGATTTTTTCATCGAAGCTTTCCCTCCCGTGAGAGAACGAGACTCGAGTCATTCCGGGTGAGAAAGAGAGAAAACGATTTCGATTACTTTTTTATTACGGTCGATTTGCAATGAGTCGAAGGAACGAAATGCGCACACGTGTGCACCTTCCTACCCTCGATAATTGTTGTCAAGGACGAGTCCTTTCCCCTTCCCCACAGATGAGTAATCTCGCCATTGTTCTCTCGAAGAAATTTCGCGGACATTTCAAACTAAAAGCGCGGGGCACGATACCGATCGTGATTTCTCTTTCATCGGCTGCTGCTGGCTACTACAAAAATGGAGCTCAGCCTCCAAACAATGCGACATTATTCACTTTTACCCTGCGAACTTCTCAGAGTGAATCAACCTTCGAAAAAATCCAACTGGCACTTTCGATTTCAGTGGAAAGATACGAAAATTAAAATTTTTTCTGTCACGCTCACTCCTCGAAATGAACAGAGTTACGATGAAATTGGGCGGCATTATATTTTCGTATTGTTCCAGAGATTAAGACGAAAGAGAAAATACCCCATAAAAGAGACTCCAAATCCCTTCATTCCAACTCGAGAAATTTTCAATTGAACTTACCTTGCTCGCACTCGTTGATATCCTCGGAGCAGTTGAGTCCTTTGTAGCCACTCGCGCAGGAGCAGGTGAAGGATCCATTGATGGGGCTCGTGTCACAAATGGCGCCCTGATGACAGGGGTTCGAGGTGCACGCGTCGTCGAGATGACAGAGAAGACCTGATAAGAAGAGAAAAGTGATTGTCAAGAGGCTGAACGAATTGAAAAATTTGTAAAAGCTACTATGGGAGCCAATCCGGCGAAAAATCAAGTCGCCACAGCCTTCGAAAGTTGCTGAAATTTCCAATTATCGTTGTGTCGGGACACTGCGATTGGAAAAAACGAGAGGATCGATCGAGATAAATCGCAGCATATTTTCTAGGACACCGGTATCGTCCTTGCTCAGGAAATATCAACAGCAGATATACACGCATATATATGGACTCCATAAAATCCAAACATGGTCCGGATTGTCTCGATCCAAAGAAGGTAAGATCGCTCGGCGAGAGTGCGACGAGAAACCGAGGGAATTCTCGACACTCAGCGTCCGTGCTCATTTATACGGTGAAACGCACGAATACGAACCGATACAGAGGGAGAGAGAGGAGGCAAAACACACGCCGCGTCTCCTCCGCTACCCTTATTCCCCATTATATAGCACAGCACAGACTTATTATAGTTTATCGCGATGTAGGTCTCTTCCTTTCTCGCTGAGGAGAACCGATTTTTTCCAGCGTCGAATAAACGCACGGACAAAGTGGGCCCCGACAAATTCACGTCTACGGATACGACGATAAATAACATGGGAATAAAGCTCTCGGTGTCTCGGTCTCCATTGCACCACCTTGAAAAATAGACGCTCCGCGAGTATGCCCGTTCGCTCCGAGCTGGTGAGCTCGTTGCATATCGTCATCGGTGCGAGCAAACGGGGTTCGAGATTATCGGGAAATTTCACGAAAACTCATTCTTTATAATCTTGAGCCAAATGAGTATAATTTCGAATCGTCGAATTCGCGTTGAAATCCCACTTTTTTCAGCGAATTAAAAATTAGGATGTTGCGAGGAAAAATTGTAGAAAATAATAAGAAAGAAACTATAATTGATCGCGGCCGGTATCGAAATACGATGAGACTTGAGATTCGAGCAAATGTGAAAAAATATTTTCTCTCAAAGCGAAGCTGAAAAAGGCTTCCGAGAATTGGGGTTAAATTCGACGCCGGTATACACCTGTCACCGCGATAGTCGTACGACCTCGGTTCGAATGACGAGATTGGTGTGAACGTAATAACGCGGAGACGAAAGAAAACTCGTTCCTCGACGAGAATCCGCGCGAGGCTCTGGTGCAAAGTCCGACGAGGCTTCGCCGCATGCGAGCGCGAATATGTCCATAAACTCTCCGCGTCGATCCTTCGGATTCGCGGTATATATGTCAGAAATAAGGAAGCTCGAGAGCGGAGGGGGAAAAGCGAAAAAGAAAGAAAACGGCGGGTGTACACCTGTGATGCGCTTTTGCGCGCACCTGTGCGTAACAAAGGTAACATCGTTGGGTAAACTTAACCGCCGGAAGATCGAGACGAAAGAGCCGCGACGTACGCCCTTTTGACTATCGAAACGGGGATTTATATCTGCGCGGAATTACGCGATAGCTGTTGCCTCTAATCGCGAAGGATCAAGCGGAGACACGCGGCGCGATTTATCTGCTCTTCTGCGCGCTATTCTCTCTTGACTTTGAATCGACGAGTGCTTCGCTTCCAGACTTGACGAATGCTCGTGTTCTTTATATACGCGGATCCGAGATACACGAGGACGCGTCAAAGACACAAGCAATAACACAGTCGCGAGAGCATGTTGGATAAAAAACTGCATGGGTTTTCTGTACTTTTACAAATGCGGCAACATATGGAAAAGTTTGATTCTCGATTTTTTTCACTCGTTCGAAAGACTTTTTTTCATTATGTGAATATTAACGAGATAATTGATTATTTATTATCGAGTATTTCGGGGTTATGTTCAAGGAATTTTGGTATCACAATTTTTGAGGTTGGCTCGCAATAGAAATTCGCATTTCGGGAAGCGTAAATTTGAGAATATTGAAACGAGACAGGTCGTTACAAACATTCATGCCCGGGGCCGCAGAAAAAATGATGGTTTTTCCACTCGTCGGTTCGTTCCGAATTCAGCGAGCTTTTACGACGGATTTATCACCGGTCGGAGGCTGGTCTGGGAGGTGCAAAAAAATGGAAACGAGGAGAGATTCGATGTCGAGAAATATCTCATGATTTATGAATCGGGCGGGAGCAAAAAGATGGAACAAATTGGAGTGGCGTTGAATCGAGTCGAGGATGAAGAAGAAAAAAGTGAACTTACCAGTTTTTCCGTAAGTGCACCGGCAGTAAAAACTGCCAACGCGATCGATGCAAGTAGCGCCGTTGAAGCAGGCAGCACCTGCGCAATCGTCGATGTTGATGCTGCAATCCGGTCCGGTCCAGCCGTTTACGCAAATGCAAGAATAACTGCCGTGCGAATTGGTGCATGTCGCGCCGTTGTGACACAGCGATGGCCGGACCGAGCACTCGTCAACGTCGAATTCGCACTGGGCGCCGGTAAACGCCGGTGGACAGAGGCACGAGTACTCGTTGACGCGGTCCATGCAGGTTGCGCCATTCTGGCAGAGATTCCCGGGGCAATCATCGATGTTTTCTTCGCAGTGTTCGCCTCGGAATCCTGCAAAGTAAGAAAAACAAAAAAACGACAAAAATTAGTCATTTCTAACGAGACTTTACGAAGTTCGTTTCATTCGGCGAGCTCATTCTTGGCCGCACGAGAGTTATAAAAACGAGTTAAATTTCATTCCTCGTTCCGTTATCAGCCGCGTGTATATATGCAAATATTCGAATAAAACGCGTTTTACCGCGGGGAGACGCCGGCGTATATATTATCGAGGTACTCGAGTGCCGATGAGAAACATGCATATCGATACGAAGAGAAACGAACAAATTGAAAGATAAAATGTTGCGAACAAACGTCATACGAAGACTGGAAACTCTCCGGGCGTAAGAGAAGCACGACTATTACAGCCGATAAAAAAGAATGTTGAAAAAAATCGTTTCTCAAAAGTTATTACAACTCGAATATTTTCTCGGCGAACCCCTAGAGTCTCGAGGGACTGATATTTTTCATTGAAAAATTATCAATAAAAACGTCGCTTTTTGGCAATGAAAAAATCAAATAATGCCCGCTGTGCTAAACCTGTTGGCGTCCGCGCGCGTTCGCGGACGCGTCGAACGTCTTTCCTCGCGACTTTTATACGCTACGTCTATAGACCATGGGAAAATAATATGGAGGGTGTATGGAGAACGTGATGAAATAAATGAGAAAGGAGAGGCGCCGGTTTGGTAAGATGAAAAATAAATGAAAAGAAAGAGAATGCCCAGATAAGCACGTAACCGAGGCAGCTTTAAACGGGTGGAGTCGCAGCGGATGCTTCACTGATGACTCTCGTTATGCAGCAGCGCCAATTATTATTATAAATATAAATGAAGGGAGGCGAGAGAATGGAGAAGATCGGGGATAATATTAAAACGCGGAACGTCATTAGGAAGAGCGTCGGCGAAATATGTTGGCTCGACGACTATTTCTCGAGTTCGATGATCCCGAATGATCTCGAATCCCGAGGATGAGACGATGAAATTTGCAGGAAACTTGAAAGAGTGCAAATAATTGACGAAGTTATCGAAACCGTGTGGGCAAAAAGTTCGGAAAGGATCTCGTCGGAGCGGAAAACGTGACGAAAGCCAGAAAATGAGGACGAGAGACACGCGGAAGATCGATTCTCCGTGTCGTCCGATCGATCCACTTCTTCCCTTCCGCTCCTATGCACACCAACTTGACATAAGAACAAATATTTAGAGACGGGACTAATGGATTTGCGATCGTGACCTTGCACGCTGCCACGTTTTGCGCGCACTTTTCTCCGGGCTCTTCAGCACTGTTGTTCCGGACTCGAATCGTTGCGCAACGAAGCGCTCGCTGAGCCTCCTCCGGATTCTCGATCAACCAAGAAACTCCGAGAGGTTCGATGAACTTGACTCGGACAACGATAGAGTATAACAACGGCAACGGAATGTTAAATTTGCCGAGCTCGCTGAGCCGAATCCACTGCGTTTTCTCCCATTCTTCTATCCCGTTCGCCAATTTCTTCGGAGTTTAACTCGTCCCGCGTTTTCCGCCACAAAATTCGTCAGTTTCTTCCCCCCGCTGCTGGGACGGAGCCCGCGAACAAACCCCGACAAAAAACTGCACCCAAGTTTGCAACGTTGGAGTACAAAGAAATAAACGAAAAGAGACATTCGTATGATAATTCACCAATTTTTGGTGAAACGAAATAGAAGAATTACTGGAATTAGTTACCAACTTTATCGCCACAACAAAAAAAATATTCGCACTCCGTTTAGGTTCGCTCGAGCCTGCGCATCGTGACACATAAACCAAAAATTCAGCATGAAAACCGAAGAAATCGAAGAAAATGTCAGAATAGAATATTTGCCCCTCGCAGGCGTAAGCTAGCCGCCCATTGGAGTGTATCTTCTTTGAGAAAGCCGTGCGATAAACAACTAGATTATAAATAAAAGGTACATGCTCGTGTCGAGGTGCACCGTATGTACACGTACAATAGAGGTTTAGAATACGGAGGGCGCGAGAGATAAGCGAGGAGCTGGCGTAATTAAGTGGCGATAAATTGGAGAAGCGGAGTTGGATAGTAGGCGGCAAAGCGCCATTTTATTCGACGTATTCGCCTGCTTCGTCCGGCTCTCTCTCCTCTCTCTCTCTCTCTCTCTCTCTCTCGCTGAATAAGGCATATCGATGAGTATTTCGCCGCTGAGTACTCTCCCGAGCAAACATCTTCTCTCGCGCTCTCGCTCTCGCTCTCGCTCGGCGCATCGGAGTCGCGAGACGTTGCTCGCGGAGTGTATTGGCTCGCTCTTGTACAACTTCGGTCGAAGGAGCGAGAGAGCCCTGTGGAACAGGCGATAATGTCCGGCTAATAGAAACTGTACGAGTCACTGGCACGCGAGTGTAATTCAGGTAACTCGAACATAAATGCTGGACCGACGTTCGCCCGTATAATAATAAGAAGGAGGAACATTATCTCGGCTCGGCTTTTCTAAGCCGAAGAGAGACCGTTGCTGCTGGGATCGGGCGAGAGCCCCAATGGATATCTGAATTAATGATCATTGTCCTGAGCCGCGGTGGGAGGCGGGGAGGAGGAAGAGGGGATTTATCGTACGAGGAAATGGGGAAAGAAAAATCGCGAGTTTCGCGGTTGGAAAATTGAGTGGAATTCGGACGAGAGAATTTTCGGAATTATGCGGATATAAAAGTGAGACGCGGAAATGAATTATCGTTGTCGCGCAAGCAATCGAGCCCCGATTCGTCAAACTTTCGTCCCTTTTGCACTCTCTTATCGCGAGCGGTCTCAGCAAAAATGGATGAGAATTTGAGCTATCGTAGCCCCGGAGGAAACAAGCTAACCGCAAAATTGCTGGAGGAACCTGATAACGCGAGTGGGTGTGCGTTATTGATAGGAAAAAGTCTCGTCGGGAGCAGACAGCCGATACATCGCCTCGCGCGCGCCGCTGTCACATGCTCCGGGGGGAAAACACGACTGTAAATTAACGTGAGAAAACGAGCGAAGCCATATTCGCCTGCATGGGCGAACAGATAAAGCGCTCGAGCACATGCACGATAACTCCGAAACGATACACCTTTAATGTGCCGATGCGTGGCGAAGCCACTTCCGGTTCACCCTTGCCCGTGCAGAATATACGCGTGCATGCGTGCTGGCAATTTTTCTTTCTCGATTAGAAAGCCGGAGAGGTCGAAGCGCTTTCGTTTTTTTCGCGACAACATTTTTACACTCGCGCACTCATTGTTTATAGAAACTGCTGAGATTTTCGACACTTTCATAGAAATCGAGGAATCGAGTCGGGAGAGCGAACACCGAGGCGATGCTGGCGACGTTGCCCCATCGGACGATAGAAAAAACTGGAAATGCTAACCGGCAATAATAATATAAGAAAATCTCGAAAGCGCGATTGTAGCGAAATGAATAATTTTTAGAAAATTCCCATAATCGTGTGTGTAGACGCTCTCGGTGAAACGACGAAGTGAACGTTGATTAGTTACCATTTTCGCACGCCGCAATTGTGTCGATATTCGATAATTAAAGCAGCTACTTTTTTGCATACTTTGCGCCTTCATTGTTGCCACGAATAATTAACGAGACTCGTTTCGCTTGCGCGCGAACCTTCCAGCTACTCGATTCCCGCGCTGGCAGTATGTTCACCCATTTTTCGCCTTGCGAAAAAGCGAGGGATTGTGTCGAGCCAATCGATTTATCGGCTCTCCAAACCAGCGCAGCGCCAATCCTAATTTTTTCATCGCAGACTTTTCCGGTATCAAAATTCCCAGGAGAATCGACTTCATATTTCACTCCTTCGAATTCCCCTAATCACCCTAAATCCCTGAATTCCGAGTGGAGAAAAAACTCTCCGTCATATTTCCATCATCAAAATGATACTCGAACAAACTCGAGGATAAATCGATAAACGTTCGTTCAAACAAAAGTGATCGTACACGGAAACAGCGGCGGGCGTGTCTGCGCACAGTTTCACCGACTATCGAGAGTACCAACGCTTTCAACGAACAGACAGATCGCGATTCTGCGCTCGTGTACTCGTTTCGCGATAGCCAAATAAATTGAACGTTACAGCGAAGCAGTTGAATAGATCGTCAAACTCTCAACGCTCGTTCGCGTTCCTCTTTCAATACTTTTACCGAGAGAGAGAGAGAGAGCTGCTCTCGCGACTCTCTTATCGTTTCGTATCAGCTGTTTGAGAGTGATGCATACCTGTGCTCATGAACGCGATAGTTAGCATCTAATGCCCGGCATAATTTATGTCCGATAGGGCGCCTTAACTATCGCGTATGAGGTTGTCCGAGCTCGTGTGTTGTTTCGTGCGGGTGCTCGCTCTCTGCACACGTATAAGTGAGCTTATGGTCAGTCATCTATGGAGAATGCCGTCTCTCGCGATCTACGCGCGGAGAGTAGCGAGAGGTCTGAGCATGTAGAGAAATGCACGGGGGTGTGGAGGAGCGCCGCGAACAGGATGACTCGAGGCGTGCATATCTCGTCGCTGTGTATAAGTTTAAAGCACTCGCTCGCTGCGAGACCAACTCCGTCGAGCCACGACGTTATTATGCTGCAGCCGAGCTTACTTATGAAAGAGTGACATTAATATTAACGCCCTCGGGCTGTTTTACTCGGGGCTTTTTCTCTCTGAGAGGGAGACAAAAACGGAGAATAATGAGGAAGGAAGAGACGAGGGGGAGAAGGGAAGGAAAATGTAACGCGATCGAATAAGTTGGGAGGGAAAAAGCGCGAGAAGAGTTTTTCGTACGAGTTTCGGTTTTTGGAGGTGGAATACCCTGGAAGCGTTAAGGTGGGCTGATTGGTCGAGGAAATCGGTGAGCGAGAAACGGTCGGAGGTATTTTTCGGTTGTTGGATAAACGGTGAGCGTGCACGAGAATTGATGGGACATCGCGAGGGGGGAGAATGTTCGTTAAATGTTGAAAGAAATTTGAACTGTTTGTCCGCTCACCGGATTAAAATGCGCGACAATTATCGAAGCATGCAGAGAATTTCGAGTCACGATCGGAACTGTGCTTTTCGAGAGATTCCTCTCGCTGAGAGTCTCCCGAGAAGGAAGAGAAAACATTAATTCTGGTTTTCTTCGTTCTTCTTTATCGAATGCAAGTTTAGAGAATTTTGTATTCAGTTTATTGGAAATTGTTGAAAGCGTCGTTAAAGATACACCGCGAAAAGGGACCACCCGGAAGCAGGCAAATAAAATCATTCATGAAATCTGAACATTTGGAGGGAAGAGGTCAGGGGAGGTTTCATAATGGAACGAATCTCAGAAAGGCATCGCTCTGCGAGGTATTTTTCATCGGGAGCTCGATCCTTCGGCGCGTATAATGAAGAATCGAGGATTTTTTCTTGTGCGCATAATTTTAAGGGTTCTTTCCGTGCTAGGAGAAGCTCTTGAGACTAAATCTGTCGTCGTCGTCGTCGTCGTCCTCGGAAACGACTGAATAAATCTTTGCGGCTACGAAATGTCGAAGGGGGTCGCGGGCCATGTACATCAATTTTTTGGGGCGCATAAATTAGTGAGCCTTTTTGTTGGTTCTTTTCGATTGGTTCCCCGATCGAGGGACTCGATGCTGTCGAAGCCTTCGTCGTTTCTACATGCCTCAAAACGCGCAAAGCCTCTAGTCGAAGCTTCGATTTCTGCAGCAGGAGAGTCATGAAAAGAAAGGAAAGAAAAACGCGAATTCTCGATCAAGAACTACCGCGAGGCGAGGGAGCGCGCGCGCGCCTTTGTATTTACCGCGCTCGCGCGAATCTCTTTGACTCTCTCGTACCGAGACCAATCGATTCCCGTTAATGTCGATACAGCCCGCGCGAAAAATTCAAAAGCCATTTATCGTTACCGTCCTCACACTTTTTGCCCAGCACTATTTGCACTCGAGCAACATATTTCCTCGATAATTAACTTTTTCTCTATCCTTTTATCCGCGCCAGTTTTGTTTTAATCAGCTCCCTCCCACCGCGAGAAGCTTGCAGTGAATTTCAAGAGGGAGCTCAACCTTTCGCAGATTCCACGCGCCGTCGAAGGGCTCGTATCGAGCCTCAACTGAAGCCACTAGAATTTTCCGTTTTTCGAATAACAACGATTCAGGACGAAATTGGTTAGCGCCCATTTCTAAAAAAATTCACAATCAATCACGAACCGATAAAAAAAAAATATTCGTTTGCATAAGTTTTCGAATTTCTGCGCGCCCTATCCCAGAGGAAATGAACGGCAGTGAATTAACTTGTTTTTCAGAAATGCCTGAACCTTGTGAATCGGTGAATACGAAATGACGATTAAGTTTTGATGAGTTTTGAGAGAGTCTCCGGGTCTCGGGGACACGAATTCTTCGATGGGATTCTGTGGTGACGCGAGAGAGTAAAAGCGTGGGTAAGATCGAAAGCCGAAGGAATAATAAGGAAGGAGGACGAAGAAGGGTCCATAGGAAGGTCCCGCTAATAATGCGTACGCTGATTTCCATAAGCTACGGTCCTCTTGGTTTCTCGGAACCCTTCTTCCTCCGTACTTCACGTGATCCGCGCCACGTTCCCTCGCGCTCTCTCTCTCTCCTTTCTTTCCTTTCGCGTATTTTTTTCTCTCAACCTGGCGACTGCGCGAGCTCCGTCGGCGAAGGGAGTTTCGCGTTTCGGCGTCGAGAGGACCGGGAATAACAACATACGGCAGCAAGAAGAAAGAAACGCGGCGAAGGAGCAAGAAAACGATAAAAAAAAGAGGCTGCGGGAGCGGGAGGAGGGTGAAACCGGAGGGCGAAACAGCCCGATACTTTGGGAGGAGGGAATAAAACGCGAGGACAGCATCGAGAACGACTACAACTTTGTCTGTGAGGATGTTGCTCGTTTCACGAAATATGTAATTTATGAGTCTACGCAGTCTCGGACACAATGGACCGCACACACAACATGCATATTTTATTTTCACGCCGGAGAGCGATTGTTAAAGAAAAAATTGCCAGCACCTCGCGTATTCGGCATAATTGAATATTAAACCGCAGCGTTACATTTGTGCAAAAGGCGATGCGAATGCCGGCTCCAGGGGCTTTCTCACTTAATTCCCACTCTCGAACGTGCGTCAATGTCGTTCGACAAAGAGAGTACTTGGTAGCCCTTCATTTATCCGGTTTTCGTGAATATTAAATTCGGTAAAAAGAGCTCGGCATCGCGCCTTTTTCCGCGCTCGTATGTTTTGCTCCGAGCCGAAAGCGATTAGGCGGAACGAGCCCTTCGATGGCTTCTGCCCTTTCCGGAAGGGATGCACCGCGTTTCCGAGCGAATACTTCCGGACTCTCGCAGCTCCGACAATCCTTTCAAAAGCGAACTCAAGTATCGTGGCTTCCCCTGCGAGGAAGCGGGCCAACGAGTATTCAATTTCACTCGTGTCAACATTCGCATGGGCAAAAACAATCTCAAATCACCCGCCCGAGAACCTCCGTTCCCCTGTATTTTCCCTATCGCAATTAGTCTCCCAGCAATGTTTATTTCATACATGCCGTCGTCGTGAAAAGCCCGCAACGATATGCTCGAGAATTTCGAGAATCGCGTCGTCGAAAGGTCGCGCGAGGATGGAACATTCGGGTGGAAAAAGTGCGACGAGAGAAAAGAAGAGATGAGGCGAGCGGGGCGGGGGGAGCGTACAGGGTTTTTGGATGTCGTCCGCCGAATATCCCGTTGCCCTTTTTTCCTCCGCGGCTATAGCGGCGGCGCACACACGGGCGCCTTTCTCTCGCTCTCTTTCGTCCGCATAGTGTTGAGCGCCTGTCTCTAAGCTCCACGCGGGCCCAGGGATAAACATCGCCAGCAAAACTGCGAGGCACGAGAGAGTGGGGAAAAAGGGAGCGAGAGAAACTCGGAGACTGCGCGAGCGTCGGAGAGGGATGGACGGAGGTAAAAAGAGAGAGAATATGGAGGAGCATATACAGAGTCCATTATCGCGTGCTCTTTCTCTCGCGGGCGCTCTGGATAAAGCTGAAAGGCGCAGAGGGGACTGGAATCGAGACGGGGCAACACAGCCTCAGCCTCGCCGTACGTGTGCGTTCGCGGGTTCTCTCCTTCACCGGCATGGAGCCCCTCTCCGGAGCACTCGAGAACGTCGTCGCTGAGGTGTGGCAACGTTGCGAGAGCGGGTGTGCGTCCCGAGGGGCCTCACTCCGTGCGGTGGGGACTGTGGGAAAATTCTCATGCCGCCGAGCACGGGAACCAGTGACTATCAACCCCGGAACATAGCAGGAAACTCGTGCGGTGCATACGCGCATTTATGTATTACGAATAGAGATCGGAGTCACTTGTATTTTTGGCCACTGGCAAAAGTTCCGTGGACCGAGGATGGCTTGGACTTTGATTGGGCAAACTGAGCGATCGGTTTGTTCAGTAGAATCAATATTTTTTGGTGGATTCACAGGAAAGTTGGATATAAACAAGGAAAACTCGTCGTCGATTCCCTTTCACGGTCGTTCATCGCGGAGAGAACGGTGCACTCGGAAGAGACTTTTTTTTCTGATTTTCCTGCAGTTTTTCCTCGTCGACCAGTCCCGCCTCTTTGAGCTCGTATCGATTGAATTCGAGTGAGAATCCCTGAGGCCCGGTCGACTTCGATCGAAGGCCCGAGCAAGTACGAGGAGGATGAAGGTTAACTGCGGACCCGTGCGGGGCTACCCCACCAAAAAACGGAGTCAAGGCACCGGGTGGCCACGCGGTCTTCGCCACGGGGGTGCGCGCAAGGAAAAATCATTTGGCTGTTGGCTTCCGCGAACACATTCGAGTTCCTGGCTCACGTACGTGTGCCTCGGGCAAACGTAACAAAATCGTTCGATCAACGCCGGGCAATATGTTCGAGGTGGCGATGAAGACGCGAAGCTTCGAGAGAGCAAGAGACTGCGAGAGCCGGGGATAAAGTGGGTCTAATGCACACAAATGTCTCTACATGCGCGCAGGTTTACAATGAGCGTTGGTCAGCCGGAGACCGTGCAAGGGAGAACGAGCCTCGAGCTCTCTCTAATGATTCAATCGTGTCTCAACCTTTCCATCCTCAAAGCGAGCCCTCGCAGGTCGTTAGAAAATCTTATCCTTATTCTTTTAATCCAATTGCGCTGACTCATCGTCGTCAGTGAGTTTTGACTCCGGTACTTTGGTATGCGGATAAATATTGTGTCTGTACCGTCATATCGTCAACAGTCTCAAAGTCCTTGAGATTAGAATGAGAAAAGCTGGGAATGATGCGGAAATAGGTCTGTACTGGGTCGTGGAATTCACTTATCCAAATGATTCTATCGGTGAAACGAATCGACTCGGATTGTTTACCGTCGTCGATTACCAGCTCGGAATGTCAATGCGACGAATAAAAATGTAAGCGAAACGCTCGGCCCGCGGTCGGTGCGTAACGGCGGGGAGGGTTACGAATCGAAATGTTATGATTTCTGGTAACTCGGGACGCGCCGGATTACGGTACACGTGTCCGATGTTTTTAGAGATAAAATAATTCGGAGCGGCGCGGTCATTTGCAGAGAGCGAGCCGAAACGCACGCGTCAAAGGTCCGGACAACGAGATCATTGAGCAGCGCGAGGCCTGCCGGAGAGATGGATTATTATTAGTGCGCCGCGACACACTCGAGTGGAAGGAGAAAAGGAGAAAGAGACGCGCGAGCGCACGCACGCACGCACGCACACGCGGGCGGACAGAGATTCGCGCGCGTCTATGTGGGAATGCGAGTGTAGTACAAATATCTGGATCTGATCCGGAATGGGGGGCCGAGGAAGGAGGTCTGCGGTGTCTGCATTCTTGAGAGTATCGGAGGCCTCTCGGGGCGATCGGCAACTTCGTTCCCCGATCTCGTATGTCCATTTATGGAATAATTATTTGAAGGCTCTCGCGCGTGGTCGGGCGTACGGACGCGAGCGAGCGATTTAACCCCTCGTTAGAGCCGGCTAATGGTCCGAATGTGCGCGCGAGAAATCTTTACGAAATCGCATGGAGCCGCGCGGTGCAGTCGAGGGAGATAAGGAAGGGGAATATGAGTGAGGATATAAAGAGTAATGAGGATAAACGAGGAGACAAATGATGAAAAAGAGCTGCGGCTATAACCGGATCGTAATAGAATTCGATTGCTGCTTCGGACGTTTCTCTAAACGTTCCGTGTGAAACGAAACGCTTTGTATGAGATAATTCGCCTGTGAAAAAGGCTCTCGCGGCGTCGGGAAGCTGGAGCTCGCGGGCGCATTCGAAGGGAATTTCATTCGACTTTGCGGAGAGTCTCTCGCGGGATGTGCGCGTGTACGTGCGTGAGCCAACGCGCGGGAAATAAGTCTCATCGCGATAGCGTCGTGGCTCGTTTGTCCAAATAATTTGTGAATCTTTCTTGGCGGGCTTCCTCCCGCGTTCGTTGCGGGCATTTCTCGTTGCGGAGAGTATACGCGCCGCGTTTGAACACAATCCGAGTGAACGGAGGAAATCGCGGTAGCGTTGGACAGGTGTCGGTAGAGCGACTCGAAAGTCCTCGGGACGTTAGCCCGGCGCGAGCAAGAGGGAGCTTCACCGGGCGCGAGGATTCACTGACTGAAGGAAGAAAGAGAGCGAGGAACGAGGACGCGGCGAGGGGGGCCGGAGAACGCGGGTGAACCGGGGGTCGAGCGAGGCAAGCGCTATCGGGCCTGATGATCGCGCACACGCGTGAACGTCGCTTATAACGCAGCGATGTTAGCAGAGGACGCGACAAGCCCGGCGAGAGCGAAAGCGAGAGCTATCCTGAAGGAGGAGTCCTCTCGAGAAATCGGGAGTGCTCGCGCAACGGGGGAACGCGAAATAAAAACAATGAAAAATCTTCAAGAGGCTAACCCCGGAGAAGGGAAAAAGAGAAACGAGACTCGGCGCGATAAAGGACTGGATTGTACGCTTGTGTTTGTCTTGTTTTCGAGCGCGGTGTGCTATTGCGTTAGTTGGTTCGTTGCGGAGAGAGAATTTCGTCGTCTCGTTATCTCTCACGTATAAGAAGAAGGACGCGGCCGAGGAGGAGCCACGAGTGTTTCAAGAGCGAGTGAAGCTCTCTATAAGTTTCTCTTGTACGAGCATAAATGCATCCTTGTATTCCGAGACCTCTTAACACGAGTCGCTTTTTAAAAAAACGCCCAGCAACTCACAGCCATTCATAGGCCGCGCATACATCTGTAGGTACGAGGCACACAACGGGCTTCAAAAGACTCGCTCGCTCGCTCGCTCTCTCTCTCTCTCTCCGGGCCCGCGCAACGATAAGCGTAATTTGAATGGGTAATGGCCTCACCAGGAACGAAAGAGGGGCCGAGGCTCTCTCGTGTGTCTACGTGTACACGGTGGAAAAGAATACTGGGAAAAAGGTGGGTCCTACGCGGTTAATGACGAAAAGAAGACCAGG
Organism: Venturia canescens; assembly: GCF_019457755.1. Taxonomy (NCBI): domain Eukaryota; kingdom Metazoa; phylum Arthropoda; class Insecta; order Hymenoptera; family Ichneumonidae; genus Venturia; species Venturia canescens. Next base: position 11,094,664 of record NC_057425.1, read on the forward strand.
ACCGATGGGCCCGACGAGATGCCCGGGGTTGAAGGATTTCGGTCTGCTCGCGCGCGCGGGTTCAATACCGCAAACTCTGCTCACAGTCCCCTTACAATCTGACAGCGATGATTGTCGTTCGAGTTCTCGGAGCTCTCTCGCATCGAGTCCCGCGCGGACCGAATGGACGAGCTGATAGGCCAGCGTTTTTTTTATATTCTCTTTTAGAGATACGACGAGGAGACCTTCCGAAATGGACATTCCGGAGGGAGAGTGCTGGAAAGTTTTAGCTAGAAGTGTGGACGCGTCGAAGGCTTAGGGGAACCAGCACGGGAGCCTCGTTTTTATAGTAAATTGATTTTTAACCCGTAGAAGGCGAATTCGGGAGGTTTCTCGATGGATGAAATATCAGACATTGATGTGACGTTAACCAGGATATTTTGGGATAAGTGAAAAATGTCTTTTTGGCGAATTAGCTGAGGCGAGGCGCACGGGGGAGCCCGAAATAATCCAAGAGTGGAGCAGGCCCCCGAAACGCCGGAGAATAAAGGCCCGCTCGTCTCGCAGGGCGAAAGTATGCGGGGATCGCGAGCAGAAGAGCTCTCAGCCAACAGGTATAAGACAATCAACAGGTTGTTTCGCATGCCGGCCGTCTGGAAGGCACGCCGTTCGGCCCGGCCGTTTCAGAGGATGCCTTGACCGCGCGGCGGCTCTCCGGTGTCTACAGCTCCGCGTGTTTTGTGCCTCTCGTTTGTTTTCTCCGTCATTCGGCTCTAGTGTCCATTCGAGCCAGCCCCGTTCCTCCTTTTTGTAGCGATTCTTCTCGCGCGCGCGAGAAGCAGGAAAAAGGAGGAAAGAACGAATGAGGATTCCACCGGGGCCCTAAGAACTCGGCAAGGGAGCGGCGAACACGAGCGAGAGAGAGAGAGAGAGAGAAAGAGAGAGCGCTCAAGGAAGAAAAACCAACCAACATTTCTCGGGCCCCGCGAACCCTGCTATTTCTAAACGCTCCGGTTCAAAGACACCAGCATATTTTCAGGATTCTCCCGGACACAAATGGCCGGGGGTATACAAGCCTCAAAAATCAATGATACGTGATAATTGGGAAAACGAGTGTGCCGAGCAAGGTTCGGCCTCCGGTGACTCGGCTCTGAAATAAAGAAGCGGGTGCGTCCACGGTCCAACTTACTTTCGTTTCCTTAATCTCGAGATTATGACAAATGCCAAGGCACAGAAGGCCGGTGACTCGACCTCAGACTCCCAAGAACTCGATTTCTGTTCTTCGATGATACTTCGTGTTCCCTCCTTCAAGGGAGCTTTATATACCTATTCATGTGGTCACTCTTTTAATTCTTTGGAGTGCACACGTATTGCTCTCCTAGCGATACGGACACGTATCGCCGCTCACCGTCTCTCTTCCTCGTCCGAGCATAAAACACACACTGAAAATCGGGAGGCATTCGAACAATGGGCCCGTCATACGGCTACCATTCTTCACGGACAATCAGTAGGGGGTTTGGAGGAGCTTGGAAAGGAAAACAAAAAGAGATAGAAGCTGATCGGTGGCGGGCCAAGGGCACACAGCGCGCGCGCGCTCGCTTTTATACGGAGAAAGACAGCGGCCGATGAAACTCAAGAAGAAGAAGAAGAAGAAGAAGAAGAAGAAGAAGAAGAAGAAGAAGAAGAAGGAGCTGAAAAGAGCAAGGAGATGAAGAACTTTGCGGTATGGTGGTGTGTGTGCATGCCTCCTCCTTTAAAAGGACGATCGAGGCCCTTATTTACGATTTTGGGCGTGCGCGTAGGCGCGGTTCCTCCGGCACGATCAGCTTTTTCTCCTCTCCTCGCTCTTCCTTTTATTCGATAATTCTCTTTCTCTCGACTCGCCGTAGTGAAACACAAACCACGGGGGAATATTCGTACTTTCGTTCGCGAGAAATCGAGATTCGTCACGCAGAAGTGGAATAAACTTGGTTGAAGAGCTTTCATATACGAAAATGAATATTAACGCATACTTTTTCTTCGTCTGGCGTGGGCAAAAACACAATTATCCCCGGTCCGCGGGCTCCGATACAAAATCGGTACAAAAGTAATCTCCGATTCGGTAGTACTTCGAATATACTCCGAGTTTTGTGAAACTTTACAGTTCTCTCAAACTTTCTGCGTCAATTAATTCACAGCAGCTCGGGAGATTCGTCGCTAATAAGACGAAGAAAAAAGCGTACGAAGGGCGAATCGGTTTCTCAGCTCGTTGGTCCAGGCGAAATCGATCCCGTGGGAGAGACTCGTCCGTCGTTTCCAGATCGAAGTCATCCGACTCGACCGCGGTGTGGAGCGACTTTGCATTGACGCTGAAGGAGAGCTCGCGACGAAACCACTGCTGGTGGGTTCGTTGCGGTTTCGCGACTGTTCAACGACACCGAGATACTTGCTCCTCCAACACTTTCGTTTCTCTTGCGTGCACCGAGCGCAAAAAGCAGATTTTTACACGCCGCGAGGAGGAAAACACATTGAAGCAGAAAATATCGTGAGGTATGAAGAAAAAAAAACAAATCGAAGCGACAAAGAAGGAAGCGATGGAAAAATTACGAGCATAAATTTCGCATAAAATTTGAAGATCGGGCAACCTGATCTAATATTACGAGGAACCTGATTTAATAATTTAAATAAAAATCAATCATTTTCATCGTCCGTTTGAATGATAAAAACTTTTTTATATTTTGTGGAAAATAAAAATTGATTATCCGTTCAAATGTTTAATTTTTTATATTTAGCTATATGAACAACAAGTATTTTTGAGCATTTGATGATTTTTAAAAATACTTAATTTCAAAAAAAATCCATCATTTTTATCACCCCTCTGAATATTTAATTTTTTATTATCTAGTTGTGAACAACGAGCATTTTTTAGTATTTAATCATTTAAAAAAATCGATAATTTTTGCCTCGTACGTTTGAATTTTCGTCAATTTTTTATTTTGTGGAAAATAAAAATCCTCGTAATAAGCACGATGATCTCGTCAGAGGGCCCGCACGATGGAGAACCACGGCTCGAGAGACGAGAAAGAAAGTGTAAAAGTAAAGAGAGACAGGGATGGAGCGAATAGAAAAAAGAAAATGAGAGAAAAGAGAGAGAGAGAGAGAGAGAGAGAGATAATGCTGAGAAGGGGGCGTGGGTGCGCCCTTGGTGATTTACATATGCGTATTCCAATACCTTATTTACAGCGTCGATCATCCTGCACTTAATCTTCTCTCGTGTGCGCGCGGCGCGGGGCTGGGAAATGAGGATGGATGCGCGCGCGGTTAGGGAGGGGGGAGCAGACGTTGTACACAATAATACGAAGGTACCGAGCCGACGAACGCATATATACGTAGAAGAATCTACACATGTAAATATGTGCGCTCGCTCACTCGCTCGGGTTCGACTTGATTTTTGTCTTTTTATCTAGAAATACGCCCCCGAGAGGAGACCTTTAACCCGGTAAGTGTTGCACGCGCCGCCGGCGTCGATCTACCGATGGCATTGACCTCTGCCACACACGTTACATACGTACACAACTTGGCATGTATATAGGAACGTTACAATCGACACTTTAGCAAATTGCAACCGCGGCGTATATCTGGAAGGGGCGCGAAGACTGAGAGTCGGAATAGCACGTTCCTTGGCTTTCATAACCCATCAAAATCTATTGTAACCAATAACCTTTGGACCAGGAGCGGCGAGAGAGGAAGAGAGGGGGGAAATAAGCAAAGTACAGAAGTGGAGATGCTCGGAGGGCAGCAGTAAATTACTGATTTTCATGCGGGCTGCGAGGGAGTGATTTTGACCGGTTAATCCGGAATCGATGATCGATGGATCGACGCGTCGAGTCGAAAAAAGCTTGTCCATCATTTTTCAGTCTTTCTCGCGTTAGTTTCTTCGTCGATTCGGAATTTGCATGGAGCGATCGGGGGCTCGAATGAGTCACCCGGTAATCACGTCCAATGGTATATATTAGGATTTACTTAGGATAGTTTGAAGGATTGGGGAGGGCCGGAGGGGCAAGGGCTCCTTCGTGAGACTGTTGAACGAGACAAGAGGCCCGATTTCTGGGCCTCAGCCAGGAGCAACGAGGTGCTGGGAATAAGTGGGAGAGATATCTCACGAAGGCTCTCGCACTTACTCAGAATCTTGGCGGGCTCCATGCGCGCCCGGAGAGGAGCGAACCGGTGAAGTTCCAAAGGTAGAGAGAGAGAAAGAGTTGGCGCGATTTCTCGTGAGATCGTGAGAGGGCGTGTGAATGTTCGACACAGAAAGTAAAGAACGAGAGACAATATTGATCGCAGTCGAAGAGAGAATCGCAATAAGTACGAGCCTATCCCCGCGCCGGCTCTCAAAGCCCTTAACTAAGTAAATCGAAGTGGAGATAAATCTGAATGATTTATTGCTATTCACGAATCGATGTATCAATCAATAATAGGCGAAGCTCTCTTCACCGTTTCTTCGACATGAATTCAATGTTCGTCGTTCTATTAGCACAATTTCAATAAAGTTCTCGCATCTAAAAATTGCAGAGTGGGAAAGCGCGATTAGCGGAGCATGCACGAAGATTCAGACGCTCGACAGAATTTTATCCCAGGAATTTGTCAGGTCAAGTTGGCAAATAATTCCAATGGAGCGAGGATAATAAGGCGACTGTCATTGCGCGTCGATGGCATATCGGTCGATGTTCGGTGATAATCGCGCGCGGTATCGATAAGGGAAGAAGAAGGCGAGAGTGAGAAGACGCGGAGGAAGAAAGGCCGGAGGAGGATTCATCAAAGTTTTTATTCCTTGCTGAGCGAAAGGGAGCGAAGTGAGCAAAGCCCCGGAGAGCTGCGGAGTTTGCTGAAGTAAATCATGGGAAGAATATTCGTGAGAGCGAGAGACGCCTTTGCTTCTCTTCTCCTTTTCCGCGAGAAGATCCGAGCAACTCCCTTTCTTCCTTTCTCTCTCGCTTTTGTCGAGATGCGAAGAGGAGAGCTCGGAGGCAGAGCGAGAACGGGGAAGACGCAACAGCCGAGGGGTAAAGGGGAGAGCAAAAATGAGAAACTGAGAGTTCGCGAAGCAGGAGATGCGAACGCGAGAGAGCTACGGGGCCCTCGAAAATAAGAAAAGCTGGATAAAGAAACGAAGATGCTGTGTACGTATGCGAAAGGGGGAAAAAAACTCGTAGAAAAAGGGAATAAAAGAGGAGAAGGGGAAGACGAAGAAGAAGCGGAGGATGGAAAGAAACCGCGCGAACGAACGATAGTCGTACGAGAGAGAGAGAGAGAGAGAAAGAAGAAACTCTTCTCTTGGGCAAGAAAAACGAGAGACGAAATAAAACGACTGAAAAAACGAGAGGCGAGGGAGAGCCTGGCTTTCGGTTCGACATATCAGCCCGCGGTGGTCACGAGTCTCGTTTCCCTTGCGCTTGCCTCCACTCAAACTACGCGGAGACTCACGGCACCGTATTATCTATATAGCGCATTATAGTGGGTGGGACCTCTCGCTATTTCTCCCTTTTGCTCTCTCTCTCTCTCTCTTGCTTCGTGATCTCCGAACTCGCAGTACACACTCATGAATTCGGACTTTGAAGCGGATTCCCCGCGTGTCGGAATTCGGGCAAGTCGATCTCGTTGTGAGCGACTATCTTTTTGACATTGAATCTTACGTCATCGAGATAAGCTTCAATCTTTTTTTTAATAAGGATTTTCGAGTCTTGCGCTTGAAACGTATGTGGAAAAAAGACCATTTTTTTGATATAAAAAAAAAATGCATTTGTTGCGAGACGGAAATCTTTGGTATCTGCATTTCCAAACGATTCGAATTCCGAGAGTGTTTTTTTCTCTATTTTGCATTTTGGATCGATTCAATCAACTTTGTAAAGCCTTCTTCAGTTCCCTGAAGCAGATTCCAGTGCTGTGAGTAAAAACGGTTAATTCCTCTGAGATTCCGGTAATATTCCAATTAGGAAAACAAAATAAAAATATTGTCGTTCGACATCGGTGGTCCTCATTCATATTTTTCAGGGAATCGGACGATGAAAATATGGGAGGAGGTAGGAAGATGTAAAAGTTGAGAGGTTTGATTCTCGTCCCTACGATCTTTCGCTCGGGGGGTGACGCGACGAGAAAAAGCGGAACGAATTAGCCGGAAATTGTGTTCGGGTGCTATCTCTTTCTTTGGAATACTCGCGAGCCCGTTTTTTTTTCTCATTTGCACCAGAATCTCGAGGCTCCGTTATTATATACTGGTTGATGCGATTGCGGCACTTGGACACGAGCACACGCGGACGGATGCGGAGGAAAAAAGGTTTCGAGGATTGAGCCGACGAGGGAATCTCGCCGAGAGAGACGAAGCCTCGGGTTGAACAAACTTTATTTTTATTATTCAACGTATATTATGAAAAGAGCGGGATCGTGGGGTTAAAAGGACATGTAACGAATCGATAATAAAAATATTCCGACTTTTTCATCAAGATGATCGGGAGGCAAGGCAATCGAGGCGATCTTAACGGCAGCGGCGTCGAGCACACCCGCCCACTTTATATACCGTACAACGTTTTTATGTACGCCCGCGATGACCAGATTTTTACAGTTAATACGTTGAGAGTGCAGCGAGGACGGGAGAGACAGAGAGACGAAGAATGAGCTGCGAGATTGGGTCGCGACAGTGAAGGAGAAAAAATCAATTTTCGATGTGAACTCGCGCTCTGCAACCTTTCGAAGCGGATTCGAAGCTTGAGCAGCGTACAAAAACAAAAGGTCGAAAATATTCTCTCGCGACGATACGTCACACCGACAACGCTGTGATAAGGTTTTGATAATTTGAAAGTTTCGACACCAGCACCCACGACCTTTCTGTCTTTCTTCGTTTCTTAATAATTCCCCGTTTTATTTTATTTTATTTTTTTTTTTTTTTTTGGGCTCTGAGCCTGTGAAGCACGAGAGCAGAAAGTGTTTTGAGCGAAGAAAGGAGGAAGGGGAGGGGAAGAGGGCGAACGTACAAGGCGGCGTGAGCGTTTCGCCGCCGGGCGTTCGCGCGAGTGACTTACGTGTCCGCGCATGATAAATAAATCTACGCAACGCATTATGCGCTGGGTATCTCGCTGTCTCGAGGTACCGTGATTAATGCGACTGGCACGTACCTACTCGCGCGAGGGTCCTCGCACATGCGCCCGTCTCTCTCGCGATCCCGCTCGTATCGCTCGCCCCTCGCATTTCCTTCTTTCATCTCTCAGCCACCCCGGCTCATCCATATTTTCGCGCGCGGTGTCTCAAAAAAGAACGCGCCCGCGCGAAGGTGCGCGGCAAGGATTCGCGGTGGGGGGGGAGCGAGAGAAACGGCGGGAAAAATCATATCGAAGAATTTGATTAACTTTTATATTTGCAATCAACGAGAGGAGCCTTCGCGATGCGACGACGCGCGCGAGACTAATCGAGTAGAATAATTGAAACGAGGGAAATTTAATGTCGCGCTTGAATAATACCGGCGGACAGGTACGAAAGCGAGTTCGCTGGATCGCGGTGTGTGGCCCGCGGCTCGTAAATCCGGATCGAGTATACCAGACGAATAAAGATTAGCATTGAAGCGCCGCGTGCCGCTGCGCTTCCCCGGCTCTCTCCATCCATTTCCCGTACAATATCTTCCCCGCTGCATGCAAAGCCTCCCAAAAGTGCCTCTTCAAAAGACTTCTCGCACGCGTTAACGATCGAGAAACTCCGAGCTCACAGTTCCAAAGCTCCTTCGCGTGTTCACCGTTCCTCAGATATCGATCCATCAACGATAGTCGATCCGGCGCGGCTCCAGAAGCGAGTCAACCGAGCCAGCGTTATCGCCGCGCAACCTTCCGCCACTGTTTCCCCTTCTTCGCCCAAAGTCCCGGTCGTCGTTCGATCATTAATATCCGATAAAATGAAGCTGGGAGTGTCAAACTTGACACGAAAATACTTGGAAAGATCCTGCGCCGGAGCTCCGACGCGAGTTCCCGGTCACCGGGCTGTCCACGTATGTGCATCTCGGCGCTACTTTGTTCGTGGCTCTCGTTATGCTAATGGAACGAGACTACCGGTATGAAATACCTGCAGCGTTGGGGCACATTTGCGCTGGTATTATGTGACGGTGCAGGAGAAAATCGGAGAAAGAAAGCGGGACAGAGAGAGGGCGAGGATGGAACTATATGGCGAGCGGTAATACGCTCGAGCAACTCATCCGGTTCATCGCTTTCTGGGCATATAAAATGACGCTTTGAATAGATGCACTGCTGTACGGATTACGGTGGACAAGAGCGCGCGGGTGGGCGCGCTCAAATGTGAAACGTGAACGCGAAGAGTTCGGTCTCGTCGCGGTTTGGTACGAAAAGGGCACGAAGCAGATTATCCGAAAGATTTAAACCTCGGAGGCTGAGCCGTTCGGCTCCGCTCGGGAGTAATCTTTATACAGATTTCCTTACGATCCACTCCGGCATGTTTACCTCTGCTAGGCGCGAGCGAGCAGTGCGTACTTATTCACTATCAAATAACGAGGCAGCGTGTAAAACCGTGAAAAAACTGTAAGCGAAGATGGAGCGCGGTGTGCTTGATGAGAAAGATAATCAAACGCCCGAGGACAAATAACAATTAATTAGCCTGTAATTGGTGGTAACAAAAGGTGGGGCGGGGGTTGAAAATCGCGTGGGGAAAATGCTTGGAGGATATCAGCGCGCTGAGGCAATCGCGCGGGCTCGTTGCTAACGATTTTTCACGAGGCAACGAGTGATCGTAATTACAGTAAAATTCTTCATTACCCAGCTATTTCGCGAGCCAAGGGCGTCTAATTTGTAATAATAATAACAATGAAAAATGCTCGTTATACGATCAGCGGAAGAAGGAACGTATAAATGAGCGAGTGTTGAAAAAGTGTGCGCGAGGTGCTCGTGATCGGGCGTCGAGGGCATTCACGAGAGCAAGAAAAGGGAGGAAGAGACCGCGAGATACTCCTGGACTCGGACGTTAATTCGTTTCTTTTTTCTCAGGCTTTTTCTTTATGCATCTGCGCGGTAGCTGTACGACTCTCCGCGGTATTGGTACATTAAAAAGCGACTGGTAATTAAGGCTGATAACGATCGAGCAGTCCGTATGAGCGAGGTGAACGCCGCCCGTTTTGCTCTCTCCCTCCCTTTCCGGATCCCCTCGTTTTTCCTCCTTCTCTATAGTTTTTTGCTCGTCCTCCCGCAGGATCGCCTCGGTTCGCGGTACGTCCAGCACAGAGCCGAAGAGAGATATCTGCATCTCGCGGAAGTATCCGCGGATGTATATTCGCGACTCGAAGCGCGGTGCGATAGGAGGAGGAAGAGCCGGGAAAATAAATCAGATCGATGCTTCCCTCGTTTCCGCGCGGCGTCCCTCCGCCTGTACCGCGCGTTCGCAAACCGGGCTCCGGAGTGAAACAGAAAACCTGCGGATGCCGGTATAATACACTATGTTGAAAAGGAGAGACGGCGAAGGAACACGAGATCCGAATAAAAAGGAGGCTGCTGTGCCGTCGACGCGACACGGGGACTCGCACGCCTCTGTACCGGAGCGGCTACATATATTCACCCTCCTCTCTCGCTCTTTATCTTCCGCGTACACCCACACGAGTCTTCTGCCATGAATATCGTGTGCTACAAAAATGTGTGAACGTCCGAGTAAATCTACGGTCTGGGGAAAGATCGCCAAGATGAATAGTTCTTCGGGCACTTCTGATGTGGGACTTTGTATAAATAAGAGTGTGGAAGAAAAAAAACACTATTTCTTTAGTTCCTTCGAACAATGAGGGACCGGGTGAAAAGCGCTGTTATCGGCTGAGAGTAACAATTATTAAGGGACCTGGGGAGTCCTTTGAAATGGTCGCAACGGTGTGTCGCAGCCTTCGGGGTCCGTTCCGGAATTTCCGAGGCTCGCGCGGGCGTTGGTCCAAAACTGTATGATCGATGGTAACAAAATATATGTTGGAAGTCTTCCTCGTAGCCGTAAAATCGTAGAGCGATTTAAATACATTTAAAAAAACGTTGTTTTCTGCTTATTTTCGCAAAAGCCGTTATCCATAAATCTCCGCGGGTGTGTTGTACGTTCGTGTGTATATATATACGGATGGAAAGGCGTAAAGTTGTTTCGAAACGGTGCAACGGGGGTCACGTAAGCGGAGAGTCTCCACGGCGCGAGAGTGCATGCGCCCGTGGCATTTGGAGTTTCTGATGTAGAGACGCGGGGGTAAAACATTCACACTCTTTCGAGCAAAGTGATATACGAGAGTCCGGGCTTGCAGCGGTTGCAACGCTGCCAACTGCTGCGAGAGCGCGCGAGGTTTGTGTCGGAAGTCCCGTCCTCGAGGGAACGAGCTCGCGGTATCTTACACGCGTGGGTTACAAGGGAAAGAAGAGGCAGCGCGGCCAGCGAGAACGAAAGAGGCGCGCAGAAGTATAAGAAGAAAAAGATGAAGATAAAGAAAGCGGTGCGCGCGGACGGAGAGAGGAAAGGGAGAGAAATAAAGCGAGAAGAACCGTTACATCGTTCGGTAAGGGAAATTCCGAGCTCGCCACCCGCGACTTTACACCGTTCAATCCATCACAACCCTTTCCCCGGCTTGCCTGGGATCTCGCCAAAGTGTGTATCTTATTCCGCGGCGCGCGAGACTCGCCTGCTTTTTTCTTTCTTTTTATCCTCGGCTTGTGTGTATTTTATTCTCTTATCTTTTCTCGCCTCTCTCGCAACAAGCGGGAACAATAAAAATGAGTGACCCCGCGCGTATTTGCGGTTGGACATTTCGACAAGGGAGAGATCCTCGGGATCGCGGCAGAGGAGGAACAACAATAACGTGTTCGATCATAAAAACCATCGAACGGAGCTCCTCGCGTAATCACATCCCGGTCGAGTCTCCGCGCGCAACGGAGCAATTAAAAGACGATTCACACGTTAAGCGTATACAAACATAAAAATTAATCAAAGCTGCAATTAGGGGCGGGGGGGGGGGGCGGGGCCCGATCCCGCTGAAACAACGTTGAGAAACGCGGTGATCGCGCGCACGCGGTTCGTGTGAATGAAGCGTGCGCTAAATATTTGAGAAATCGGCTCTGCGAACGAAGCCGCGTGAGAGGGGAACTAAAATATGAGGAAAAGGAAGGCGAGAAGCGCGGCACAATTAAAACCCTGTCGAAGACGCGCAACAGCACCGACAATTATTACAACGATCGCGTAATTGGGCAACAGGTGATTCGAGGATAAAAAAAGAGGCACGTACGACGAAAGAATTCACACGTTTCGTCAGCCATCGCGGCGTGATTTTTTACAGCTAACGAGACGGACGAGTGGAGAGCTCGAGTCTGAAGGATTTCCCACAAGACACACACACACACACACACAAAAATGTTCTCACACGCGGTGGGAGGAAAAGGAGATGAAGCAAAACGTATATGAAAGCCCAGAAGGCATCGCGGAGCAAGACTCGAGAGAGGGCTACTCGAGTCCCGAAGGAATATTTCTCGTATCTTGGGTTTCGGGGTCAGAATCGTGTTCCAATTAAATGGCACACGGTGCGCGCGCAGGGACTCGCGCCTTTTTCATCCCTTCCATAAAGCCCTCTCTATATTTATATCTCGTGTAACGAGAAGCTTTCACGTCCATTTATATACAGGGCTGTGTATGTGTGCAGCAATTCTCATACTCTAAGCGAGTTTTTTCTTCCGTCGTTGCTTGCTCGGTTCGTCTAATAAGGGCGAGGAGGATGAGATACCACGGAGCAGATTCACGTTTTATTATACACATCGATACGTGTAAAAGCACGCGGAAAGGTGGACCGGCGACGCGCGGAGGGGGGATTACACTAAAAGCGAGCATATGCATTTTCTCCTATGGAATTTGCGGTGTACGGCGATGTAACAAGCTCCAAGGTAAACAGATACATCTCCGGGGATATCTCGGCTCTCCGCGGATACGTTTATATGCGAGCGGTGAACGTACACGTATCGGTGAACCTATAACGACGCGAGAGACGAAGAAAAAAGGCGCCCGGCCGGCAGGGGGATGCGCTATCGAGTTAACCGAGATGCTGGTAAGATCATCGTCCTCGCGTCCTCCTCCTCCTCCTCGAGTCAATAACTACACTTGCACACTTGCATACGTACACACGTACCGGTGAATTCCTTCGTGTGCGACCCCTTGAGCTTCCGCTCCGCGATAGATCAGAAGGGGTGTTCGTTTTAATTTGCTAATTAACGATATCGCGGAGTCACCGTCTCGGGGTCAGGGTTTATTGACTCTTTACTTCGCCCCTTCTTCAGCAGCATTTTTCTTATTCGATTCCTTCACTGCTCACCGATTTTCTCGTAACTGCGACGAGGGTATATGTAAACGGCGGAGGAATTCGACGAGTTTAGAAGCAGCGAGTGCCGCCCGCGGGCATTTTCAGGGGTAGAAACCGCTTCTTTTGAGAACGTTAGAATTTTAACGCGACTGAGAATTCGTCTTCTGAGTTTCCACGCAATTGTTGTTCGATTTTAGCTTCAGTGATTGTATTGAAACGAATTCGAATGAAATTTTCTCGAAAGAATGAATCCGCGGGTTTATTAATCGTTGGAGTGGGCGGTGTCGCTCGGCTCTGGTTTTAAACGCGTGTGTAAAAGATGAGTAGTGAGGTGAACAGACGCCAAGTACATTGTCGCAATTAACCGCGAGAAATTACACCGGCGTCTCGTCCCCGAGAGGCTTGACTCTTTCGAGGTAGAGCGATGACTCACGCGGGATGCAACATTTCTCTCTCTCTCTCTCTCTCGCTCATTTCCCTCTTCTTTCTTCGTACTGACGAAGGTAGCAGGACAGTGAATAAGCAGACACACGCGTGTCCGCAGGAGCATCAGGTTCAACTACGACTTCTTAGATCTCGCGCTACCGTCACCGATTTGTCATCTCTCCTACCGTCGGAGAGTGCACTCACGCTTGAGTCCGAGAACGATGGATCGCGATTTGACTACGATTTGTCTAAAAATGAAGAAAAAAGTCATTTTTTCAAGAGCTTTTGATTATCCTCAGTGCTGAAATAAAAATCGTATTGATCCCGAGCTCATCCGGGGAATAAAATTTCCTCACTTTCAGAGTTCAACAAAGTCAGAGGTTCAAAAGTGCAAACTTTTCGTCGTCATATCGTATACTTCGGACGTTATTATTATGCACGGAGAGTTCTAACGGTAGCGAATGAAAAACGTCATGCTTTCGAATAAAAGAGATTTTCCAAGACGATTCGTGGGCATTCCTCCGGAGACTGCGCACTTAAAAAACAAAACGTCGCCGGACCGCTTATAATAAATAATTCAGTTACGATGTGAAATCACGAATTTGATTTTCTCTCCTGGCAAGCTCCTTCCCCCCGCGAGGCTATTCCTGTTTTTATCCTAAATGTTATTTCCCCCTCCTCCCGATTTCAGCTCGTTTCGTACAAGCCTCGTGCAATAAAACCGAGAACTTGTTTTACGTAATTTGTGCATATACGTATATAGAGAGGGTTATGGGATGTACGTGTAGCAGGCTTCGTACAGCGAAAGTTCGTGACCTCTCTTCAGACGTATTACACTCGTTTCGAGCCGCATTTTCTCTCTCTTCTCGACGAGAACGGACGAAAAATCTTGCCCGGTTTCGTCACGATAATTAAATGATTCTACTTCCAGTTGAACTCGTTCTTCCGGCATGTCGTTCAAATTTAAAATACCACGATAAGCAGAGCTTTTCATGTCTCAAGATCTTACAGCGCATCGAAATCACGATTCGCGTCACGAAAACAGTGGATTGGAGGGAAATTAAATTTTCTATCATTGCGGTAAAAAATATCACGGGAATCGGGACTCGGGTTATGTGGAATCGTTAAATTCGATTATTGCGATAAGAAAAAATGAATTTTGTGTGACTGCGCAAACGATAGAAAAGGAAAAAATGAAAACTTCGTCGTCTTGGACGGATTTTCATTTTGTCCCTAAAACCGATAGCATCTCATCGTTGGATATCCGTACGAGACTCGATGTTCAGTATAAGAACTGACGAGGCACGGGAGGGACTGGGAGGACGAGAAAACCGGTAACTTTTCGTACCCGAGGTATCGCTTCGTCCGTATATTTTCCAGGTTTTATTATGTCGAAGGGGCTTTACAGGGTGGAGTAAAAAACGGTTTTAATACGCCTACGCGCAACGTCCTCGGGCGAGTTGGGCAGCATTCAGTACCGCGAGAGATTGCGGCTGCAACGGGAGAAAATCCGGATCGACGAGAGACTCGGAGAGGAAAAGGGAGAGAGAAAAAACATGTCTTCGTCGATGGGAACTGGAAGGGGGAGAGAGAAAAAAGATCGAGGAGGCTGGAAGATGAAGAAAATTATCGAGGCAGCGCGAGGGAAAGAGAGCGTCGGTAAGAACGAAAGAGAGAGAGCAAGATAAAGAGAGTCGAAGAAAATTCTAATGCGCGAGTACAAGATCGCGAATGATGTTAGCAGCAAAGTTTGTGTGTGTGTGTGTGCTGCGGCGATGCTCGTCTGCAAATAGATAAATAAAGCTTCGATTCCACGAGCTGACTAAGCACTGTGAACTGTTGGAATAGCGAATAATAAATTCATACAGACGACGTGTATATACACAGAGAGAGAGAGAGAGAGAGAGAGAGAGAGAGAGAGAGAGAGAGAGAGAGAGAGAGAGAGAGAGAGAGCGAGCGAGAGCAAAATGTTGTTGATATAAATCTGGATTAATTCGAAGCCTCGAACGATCTCAATGGCTTTTAAGTTCGTGGAATATTTGCATTCATATACGCGAGTGTTTGAAAATATATAAGAGAGTATACGACGATGCCGAAGCCCCGACCAACAACGACTTTTGCTCCCATTAGTGTTCCTCGCGATTATGTGAAAGGAACGAGCAACAAAAACGAGTATTCATTCATACATGAATCGCGCGTGTTATCTTCTTGTCGAATGCGATTTATAAAATCGGGAAATTCTATTTTACTCTCGAATCAAGTAAACTGAATGTCACTTTTATATTTATGAAAATTTTTACAAAGATTAAACGTTCAATGGGATTCGATCGATGTATGAAGACTGCGCCAGTGCGCCTTGGTGAGAAAATCTTAACAAAATGGAGAAAATTCATTCGAAATAATAACGCAATCTATAAGTGGAAAATTTTAATAATTTTATCATTACGAAAAACAAAGAAAAAATTGAGATTATTTCGAGACCCAAGTACGTTTTGGTACAAAATATTTTTCTCAGCAATTTGCGAACAAATCAGCCCAAATAATATTTATCGTTGAAACAAATTTGAATAATTGGCTCCAAGAATTGGCAATTCTCCAGATGACGGAGAATAAAGAGAAGAGGATGCGGTACAAAGTAAGAAGAATATCAGTAGCAAGACTGTTATATTAAAAACAGAGAGAAATATCGAGGTGCGTGCGCGCTCGTGTGTTCGTTTCTATTCGGTGTATTACGACAGTCGAATTACCGCACACAAGTTATACGACGAGCCGAAGTTCGTATCGCCTGAAAAATGAAGTGCTTTCTCTCTCCGCTGGGAGGAGAGCACGCGAGGGCACTTTTCAGCATGAACGTACGAGCGAAAAAAGAGACGAGAAATGAGGAGTATGAGCGAAGATCGAGGGATTTTGTTGTGCCGTGCGCGCGGGTAAAATCGTCCTGGCAAACACTTCCGAGACTAAGGTCACGTTCACAGCGAAAATACTCGCTCGAGGAGCTCTCGCAAGGGGCAAATCTCTTTTCTCTTGCAACCCCTTCGCAATTCGAGCGTCGATGTGTGCGAGCGTGTGTGCTCTCGGAGTTCAAGGTATGCAAAAATCAGTCAAGTTTAGCTCGGAGGCACTCCCATAACTCAAAATCGCATTTAACGCGAGGGACCGCGTTCACGCTTCCCAGCAGCAGAGGAGCTCGTGCATTATTCCGCGAGTGCGAATCCCACTTTTTCCCATATTTCATTATTTTTCCTTCGATACTCGAATCATTGTCGAAGCACAAAAAATTGAGAAACTCATAGTAGCGAAGAAAACTCTGACGACGGGAAGGAAGAAGAAACAAAGTCTCGGATCTCGGCTCCAATAAAACGGTGCGTGTGACGCGCATCCGAATGATTCTCATTAGCTTAATACCCTCTCGAGACATCTGGGAAGAGCCGAATAGAAGTGAGTATTTTTTATTGGTATCTCAAAAACCGGTTTTCACTTGCCTAGAAACACGGAAACAAAATTCCTCGAGCGATTCACCGCGCGGACTTTTTAATATGTCGAGTAATAAAAACGCTTGTACGAAACGTGAAAAAAACTGTGTATTTGTTATGTTTCAACGTTCGCTAATTCCGAGTGTGTATGTGTGTGTGTGTGTGTGTGTGTACCCGCGGGAATGATCCTCGTAGAACGTAACGTAAAAAATAGAATAAGAAAAAGGGCGAAATAAAAAAGAAAAAATGTTGAATCGAGCCAAATTGCTCGGTGCTCATTCCAAATTATTTCTCGCTAATGATTGCACACGCTCGAGGAAAGAGCCCACAAAATGGTATATATTAACCCTGCAACCCAAATCCGCAAATATATTTCGAAAGCATGAAAATTAGATCTCGTGAATCGATAAGATTTACAGCTCAATCATTTTTACGATAGTAATTCAGGGGAAAAAACCACGGATGAGATAAACGAAGAAGAAAAATGAATCGGGATCGAAATCGAGTGCTCGTGTGTGGCGTATGAGCAGGAATAGTTGACGTGAAAAGCGCGCTCGACTATTATTTCGTCTTTTATTATACAGTAACCAGTTTGTAGAGTGGAAATTCAAGGCATTTGAGAGAGGAGTATATCCGCGCGCCGGGGCTCGGAGCTTCCTTACAACGACAAAGTAAAGTGAGCGCTGACTACCGAGGCATAATACATTATACGTCCAAACTAGACTATC
Source organism: Venturia canescens (assembly GCF_019457755.1). Taxonomy (NCBI): domain Eukaryota; kingdom Metazoa; phylum Arthropoda; class Insecta; order Hymenoptera; family Ichneumonidae; genus Venturia; species Venturia canescens. Next base: position 11,111,592 of record NC_057425.1, read on the forward strand.
GTGATTGTGAATAGAATAGAAAAGGGCAAGAGACGAAGAAGGAGAGGAAAGGAGGCAGAGAACAGGGGAGAGAAGAAAGAGAGACGAGGAGACCGAGATCATAATAGATTATTCTGGTTTCAAGAGGCAAAATGGGCTTCTGTCTTTCTCCGGGAGTGAGAGAGGGCTCGTCATATGTGAGGGATTTTAAGCATGCCCACAGAGATCTGGTTCTTGCCTCATTTATTTCACTGCCCACGCGGTACAGTGCTTTTATGAGCGTTAACTGCCACCCAGGGATACCGATACTCTTCTCTCCAAAGTAATCCAGCATTACACACACACACACACACACACACGGAGAGACGAGCGCACACAAAGATACGTAACAAAATGAAATCTCATACCCGACGTAAATGAGCGTATAGTTACAGCGCAAGCCTGTATGACGTGTAGTAAGCGATGCAGTGACAGATATCTGTCACTGTCAGGCGCGGTGCGCGGTCCCCGTTCGTGGGGTTGCTTGTCCTCGCGGCTCCGCATGAGCCCACGGTAGCTGGAGAAAGTACGAAATGCGAGTACCGCGAGAACTCGGAGATCGATTATTCCGGTGAGAAATATATGAGGCGAGTCGAGTCTTTGGAAACTCGTCGAAATTCTGCGCTACTCGCGGCCACGAGGAAAATGGGCGTTCGCTCAATTTTCCATGTCCACAGCGAGCCCCCAGGAGCGACAGCGCTCCTATGCGTCGAGTTTCTCATTCTTGCTCCTGCTCCTCTCTCGCACACAGTCGTCTCGTCTTCTCCCCGCGCGCTACGCACTTTATGCTCGCTCAATGGCATAAATCAGCGGCCAGGGCATAACCACCCGCTCGCGAGGCTCTCGCTTCCTCGGTCTTACATCCTCAGCCAAAGACCTCACGAGCCCCCCATCCCCGGGGCTACAATGTTCTATCGTAGAGACCGAGAGACCGAGAGAGAGAGAGAGAGAGAAACTCCGATGAAAAAGAGGGGGAGAAACGAAGGGCCCGGTGTGTGGGTGCAGGCTCCGGGATTTGTTGCGCTATCTATCCGTCTTCTTGGCTCATGCATCCTCGGCATAATGCACCGTAAGAATGTGAAAGAATACGACGAACCTGTGTACGTATAAGACTCGTAAGAGAGCGCGTGATTGACGACCGACTGCGGTTTTACACCGATATACCAACGAATATGTAGTACTCATGCATCCAAATTAATGTTTCCACGAGGAAATCTCTTGCGAATCTCTCGATATTGCCGACAACGAATCGAGAGGATGTAAGTAGTACGATAGGAATTAGGTGTACCAGACTCTCCGGAGATTATTCGAACGTGTGAATCTTCTTTCCTGCTCGAGCTTAAAAACGCCATTCTCTGGTTATCCCTCCATTGATCAACTGCAATTCGCGGTATCCGATCAGCTGCGACGCGATTAATGTTACGAATAACAGAGACGATCACTTAGCGTGATAATAATTAGGAATGGGAATGAAACTCGAGTTGGAGGTATTGTGGAAAAATGATATTTAGAGAAAATTTCGAAATTTGTAGTTTTAATGAGCCGATGGGGGGAAGGAGTTGGAAAAAGTGCGGAAACAGCTGATATTTATCTTTGGTCAAAGAACCTCCGAGCGTCTGTTTCGGCGCACGTTGGGTGGGCCAAGGAAAATTAATTTGAACGAGAGTATAACACGGGTCTTTTTCTAACGAGTTGAATCAGAATGTGGAAAAAGTAACGAATGAGAGATCCGATGAAAGGAGACGGAATATCGTCGGTTAAACGGCGGGAGCGCGCGTAATTAGACAAAAAAATGTTAAGCAGAGCCCGCGGCTCTGCGATTGGAAAGGACGATAAAACGGTCGGGCAGAATTTCCGGCAGTCGATACACAAACGTTTCGGAGTTTTATCGTGGAATTCGAGGCAACGTTGGAGCACGAGGACCACACGCGGGTCGCGAGTTACGATTGGAAAAAGCTCCTCGTCGCGGAGTTGAGAAATACTTGGAGGGGCGAAAGAAAAGAGAAACTGAGAGAAAACGCGCCGCTGTGGAACATCGGCAACATTTAACGTGCACGCATATACAAAACGCATAACTCGATACGATAGCGAAGGCAGGCAAAATGCCACTCGGAAAAAGGTAGACGCGGAGGCACGCGAAGAAACGATATATCGCGACGAGGAATCTCGAACGTTCGATTAATCCATTGGCCGCGCGTGATAAATCGCTTTCCATCGATTTCATAGAACAGTTTCTAATTAGCGAAGCAGCCGGACTATGCGCGCTCAGGCATCTGTGCGTTTCGTTGCATGGATCGCGCATGCATCAAATTTATTGTGCAGATAAATGTATCGCGATCTCGAGCCCTCGTGGAGGGCGGCAAAACTCGGAAAAATCGTTTCCGTCCTCGAGCTCGTACGACTTGGATGGAGATCGATTCGACTCGAGAAATTTGGGAAATTCACAATAACAATAACTGACCGTTCGCATAAGATTCGACGCACGCGCACGCAAGAGAATCTTTGGAAAGGCGCGGCGGCTCGCCCGTGCAGGACGATAGTTACGACCTCGTCCTTGCTCTCCCTGCTCCTCCGGCCCTTCCCCTTCTGACGTCTCCGACGGGGGTCTTTAAACTCCAAGAGGTTCTCGCGGCACCGGGATGTAGACCAGGCTCATGCGTGTACGCGCGAGAGGCTTTACGAGTCAGTTTGTTTGTGTATGCGCGGACGGAACACCGGTTTCCCGATTGCACCGACATCGCGAGAGACACGTCGAGCGAGTCCCGGCTCAATAATTTATAGCTCAGCTGGCTCAAACGATAGAAATAGAAACTTCGAAATGACTCGAAATTACGAAAATTCGATGTCTCAGTCCGTGAATGACGCTGAAGTTTCCAACGTTGGAGTCCAACGAAATGATCGAAAAAAACTCTCCAATAATTCCAGTAATTCTCCTCTATTTTGTTTCCTACCGAATTTGCGATTCGTTGTTTTTCAAGCTGCACCAACGATTCGTGAAATAAAAAATTGGTGAATTTCAAACGTTTTTTTCGTTCATTTCGTTGGACTCCAACGTTGGAAACTTCAGCGTCGTGTCCGTGAGCTTCTCTCCCCGATCTGACGTTTCAACTCGCTCACTTTTCATCGAGTACGAAATAAAAAAGTGGAGCCCGAGTCACGGGGGCTCCCCGTGAAATAACGAGAATTGTCGAAAAAAATGAAATCGAGTAAAACCGATCATTCGATGACGCTGAATTTTGCAACGTCGCGGTCCGACGAAGTGGTCTCAAAAGCCCTCAAATTATATTCTCCAACTTCCTTCCCCGTCGAATTTGCAATTCGTATAGTTTTTCAATCCGCACCGATCCTTCGCGAAATGAAAAATCGCTTAACCGCAAATGCTTTTCCCTTCGTCCCGTTCGACTCGAAAGTCGCAAACTCGAGCGTCGTGTGACAATTCACCGAAACCGGAAGAAGGGAGACCGTCAAAAAATCTGGCACAACGATCGAATCGTCATTCGATATGAGAAATGAGCGAGAGGTAAACCCAAAAGTATTCGATCGCGTGGTAATGCCCCCGGTAAATATGGTACCTTGCGCATATAAATATAAAAAAGTGTCTCTTTTTTTCAGCCCCGTCGTCGTTTCCATAGCCGAGCATAAATACATACACAAAAGTGAAGGAAGAGTGAGCGATGGAGAGCGAGAGAGGGAGAAACGAGCAGAGGTGGGGTCGCCACGGTTGTGGTCCGCCTGGGAAAGAAGATCAAGTAGACACCGGGGGCTTTGAGGAGCGGCTAGCGGTGCGAGAAGAGCGAAGGGGAAGCGACAAGGAGGAACGAGGCGGGGGGTGGGGGTCGAAGGAGGTTCGGGGGGTTCGAGAGAGCGAGCGAAGAAACGAGCGAAGGAAAGAGTCGAGCGTTATAAAGCATTGTGCGATTCTTCTCTGTGCTCCTCTTTTTCTTCCTTTTTTCCTCCCGTATACGTGTACGTGTGCGAAGAGAGTAAAGAGACAAACGCGCCGATCGAACGGCCAAGGAGGGGAGCGAATCTTTCTCCTCCTTTCTCCGTCTCACTCGTGCGCGAGCAGGGCCACGCTAGACTGACCCTAAGCTCTCGAATTAAGCATCTACCTTCATTGCGCTCACTCTCGTAATGAAATACTCGAGCGAGCCTGTCGAGAGTACCTGTTACTTCGGGTAATCGTGTGTGCTCCCTCCCTTTCTTCCCGCGCAACTACGTTCTTCCTGCAGACTCGACTCTCTTCTGCCTGCTCCGTCCGGGGCCGAGCTTATTTTCGCGGATGTTTACACATAGTGCGGAATATGCTGAGCGATGGGGAGCAAAAGAATTGTTTTCTTTTCTTTTTTTGGCTGTAAAATGATGTTTGAATCGAGAGTTTGGAAATTGGATGATATTCGTCTTGCTTGGACGTGGACAAAGTTTTGTCGACATTCTCGGCTGGCGGGAGCGAGAAACACTTTTTTGTAAGTTTGAAATTCTTTTTGTTGACGACGTTGACAATTGCGGTTCGGAGACTCGGAATTCAACGGCGGAGGATCAATTGAAGAGAAGGTTTAATCGCGACTCGAAAAATGACGCTCGACAGGCCGAAGTAAGACTGTCCCGGGAACGAGGATATTTGCGCGAAAATAATGGCTGCGACGGTGATAGCGAATAAATGAGGCACGACGCGGAGCGTAACGGCGAGGAGACAAAGATGGGGAATTTACTTTTCGTTGCGGAGAGAATAAGGACAACACCCACCTCTGCAAACTTTTGTCAGCGAGTCCGCGGGGGTCATTAGTGTCAAAGAATATTTACGTAGCCGCGCTCGCTTGTTCGCCGCCGCGTGTGTCATTATCGAGAAAGGAAGGAACGGACGAGTGTTCTTTCGAGGCTCTTTGTTCAGCCGAAAAGCTTCGCTTGTCTCTCGCGATCGCTTTATTTTCACGCGAGACTTCGGAACCCCGTTACTTCCATCCGGGACGTTTCTCCGCTTCGCGATCAACCGCCTTCGCCACTTTCATTCCCGCTCAACCTTCCATTTGTATGTTTCTAATATGAAAATTCAACGATTCGACTCACCCTCGGGACAGGTGCATTGGTAGTCCGACTGGCTGATCTGCCGGCACGAGCCACCGTTCTCACACGGCGACGGATCACAGGGGATGTATTCGTTCTCGCAATTCTGTCCAGTATATCCCGTCGTGCACATGCATCTGTAGAAAATTTCGTTGGAAAATCGGTTAAAACGGTTGACAAAGTCAGACTAATTTTATCGATTATTTATTCCGAGGTAAATGGGTGGACGGAGAGAAAATTTCACTAAAAACTGCTATGGTGCCACAGAAGTAGGGTTCTATATCGGTAATATTTATTAGTTCTTACGAACATATACGTAGTCATTTTTTGTCAAGCGACTCGATGAAATAAATACATCGGGACACATGTTTGCCGGCATATTATCGTACAATCGCGAATTAAATTCTCTTATTTACCATAGAACATTTCTAAACACTTTGGCGTATGATCGATGCTTGTGCGTTCGAGCTCCTCAAATTTTACTATGTTAAACTGTAAATTTCAATTGTTAAAACAGTAACGACGCTGAAGTTCGTAACGTCGGAGTTCAACGAAATGAACGAAAAATACATTTGTAATAGACCAATTTTTTATTTCACCGAGTATCGGTGCAGCTTGAAAAATTACTAATTGTAAATTCGACAGGGAACGAAATTGGACAATTACTCCAATTATTGAAAGCTTTTTTGGATCACTTCGTTGAACTCCGACGTTGCAAACTTCAGCGTCATAAACAGTACTAAGTATAGTAAAACGGCATAATAATTCTACTTGACAGTTCATCATCGAGTCAACATAAAGTTTAAAACGTTTCCTTGGTGTTAGCAATGTTAGCAAAAAAATAGCACAGCGAAATTGACTTGGAAATTAGAATATTTTTGGTAAAAACCTTCAAAATGGGCGATATTTAGCCCCCCCAATACCATAGCAGCATAGTAATTCTTACTGTATTTTTTCTCTCTGTGTGCGAGTGGATTCAAAAAAAGTGTGCAAACATAGGAAAATCGTCGTTTTTCGTCGATGCAGAAATGCATACTCAAAATCTCAACATTGAGATTTTTTTCGAAATTATTATTCTACTGCAGAGAGAGAATAAAAATATTGAAAAATTACTGTCCGACGTTAGGGTCGGAGGCGAAGAGCTTCAGTGGTCGTAACGTTGACGAATAAAATGACAAAAAAATGTGAATTTTCGTCAAAACGAGCCATAGCTTCGTAAATATATCATAAAACTCGTCGTTTTTGTATAAAACCATAAAATCTTCGTTACTATTAAAAAAAATGCAAGTCAACTGATCGACGACGCTGAAGTTTCCAACGTTGGAGTCCAACGAAATGAATGAAAATAAAATGATTTATCCATCAGTTTTTTATTTCACGAATCATAATTGTGTAGATTGAAAAAATACAAAGTACAAATTCGACTGGAAATAAATTGGAGAATTACTGGAATTATTGGACAGTTTTTTAGATCATTTCGTTGGACTCCAACGTTGGAAACTTCAGCGTCATACTGATCGCTCCATCGGTTCTATCACTGCACGTCCATTTTTCAATAATATCAAAAGGATGGAAAAATGATGCTGCAAACACGCGATCAATGGGCTTAACATCGTTTTTCCGTGCTATAAAAAAATTGGTATCCGGAGCCTCGGAATGTCAATGTCAATTTCGATCGAATCGATAAAAAAAAGTATTTGTTTAAAAATGAGGTTGGTTAAAACGATGAGTTTCTGAATCAGATATTAAAAATCATCGAGCGTCATCTCTCTCGCGCGTTTACGTTTCGCACACACACGCATACCTGACACCTGTGCATGGGTTTGTATCAAAATTGATGCTGAAAAACAAAGCTTGTTATTGTTTGGAGAAGAGATCGCGTGTCGCTTTGTTGTGCAGTGTGTAAAAAGAAGCGCCCCCCGCCACACTCTTATCGAACTGGAATATCGGCTTTCGCGCAATATCCGGCGGAGAAATAATTACGCGTATACGAGAGACCGGGAAATATGTCACGTTTGACATTGTCACTTGGAATTTCATTTTATTTGTCGTTTGTTTCTGTTTTTTCAATAATTTTCAAAGGTTTGCCGTAAATTTGTATCGCCCGATCGCCGCCCGACGGCATCGGAAACTTTCTCAGATGTCAAATTCGTCTCGGCCCATCATGGTCGAGTCTCAAAATAATGGAAAGTTGACGGAATTTATGAGAAAAGTATTTGGATGAACGAATGTTTCGCTTCGAATTGGTTTTTTGGTCGAATAATTTTGGAATCTCGTGAGACTGAATGAAAGAAGTTTTATGGTCGAAGGATAAAAAATGTTGAGGGAATCGCGATCGCGCGGAATTCGGGGAAAATAAAAATTACTGCACCTCGAACTCGCTGCGAGCAGAAGCACCAGAAACAAACTCGTAAGACTCATATTTAGTGGTATTCGGAGCCCGCGAGTATATCCAAGGCGTATTCCACATATTTCATTAAGCCTCACGTATTTTTGTCACTTTTTTCTTTGCAAACATGTATCCTCACTGTGAAATCATAGCTACGTCGTATTTCGAAGGATAAACAAAACAAAAAAAGCACTTTATTGTCGAGCACGAAACTACACGGGTACACGAAAAAAAATTGCACCAAGTCACCGACGACGAGCTATCACGATATTTTTAATGATTATTATTAGTTATGATAAAACAAAGATTTATAAATTTGCATATCTATACAATATATTCGTATTTATATCGGTGGTTTCACTAGAATTTTGAGATTGCACCGTTCCACGTAAGAACTTGGTCGACGTGACTTTTTCAACTCTCGCCCTCACAAACTTACGCGCACGCAAAAAAAAAAAATAAGATAAATATTTAAATAATCCGGGATACGATTTATCACAATTTTCAACTAGATTCTTCGGTCGACGTGGTACATCAAACCGCAGATTAAATCGTCAGAGATGCAGAGCCTTACGTCGAGTTTCATCGCCAACAAACGACACGAAGCGCCGCGAAAAAGCGCAGAGAATTCGTAGTGAAAAAATGTCAAATTATCTCCAAATATTAACTTGAAAAATAGTTGTCTCCACGATGATAAAATGTTTATTGATCGTAATTAAAATTACGCTTTTTTTCGTTTCTTTCGGAGCATAAACAGCGTGTATTTTTTACTGGAACGCCGTCGTTTAGACGCTTCGGAGCGTCCGGCGATGGCTTTCCCACGTTTTTCCACGCGACACCAACACCAACTCAACTTCTAGTAGCTCTGCGCGCGCACATGTAAACACATCGCGAGAGATTTGGGTCCTAAAGCGTGTAACACACGCAGAGAGCCCCAAAGCACGGTGCTTTGGGGGCGCGCAGACGCAAAAGGCTGTTTTTTTTTGTTTCTTACGAGATCGCGTTGCACATATGCGATCCAAGGGCCTTTTACAATTTTACTCGTCTGCTCATACGTACGCGTATATTTCACCGTCACAAGTTGTCATACAGTAAAAAATCGTATCGTGCATTGGATACACGAAAGAGTTTGTGCTCCGCCACACGCGACTGTATCGCTTTATACGTGTATGCCGTAGCGTCCACTCGAGAGCAGTCTCTAAACTCGCTCAAATTGCCTTTATCCTGTGTTACGACGAATCACCGCGCTATCCATGACCGGGAGACTGCGAGCAACGATCGCGAGGCGTTGCCAAATCACCGATCATCAAGAACCACCGTTTAAATTAATGAAAAGGGAGAATTTCTCCCCAAAGCGAGAGCCGGCGGGAAGGAATTTCGTCGAAAAGAGTAACTTTCGTAAATCCTCGATAAAAATAAAAACGAGCCGTATAATAACGAATATCCAACTTGGGCACTGATGGGGTACGAGACACTCGGCACTCCCGGTTTCCTCTTTTATTAATCCCCCGGTGACACTCTTGATAGAAACGTTTTAAATAAATATCACACGTGTACACGATAGGGGCACGAGATTTCAGTATCCTTGGAGGTTTTTTCAATCACTTGATTATCCAGTCTGCGATGTATTTCGTAGCGCACGGATTATGGAAAATAAACACGCGAAGATTAATCGTTTGTATCACTCGTAGAAAGACTTGCGAGGCTCCGACGCCCAGAGTCGAATATAAACAAAGGGGAATAAACTTTGTGATTGATAATTAGGTGAAATCAATTGTATGCGAGATAAGACAATGACACGACGATCCGCGCTCTCGGGCGGCTGACGATCGACTGGACTATACACGTTTCAGCGGGGGCCGCTGCGGTGGCGCACGAGTTGCTCGTGCTTTTCCGTCGACGTTCGGCGGGCCCCACTCGCCCTATCCCCTTTCTCTCTGCCTCGACCGTTTGCTTACATCGCGTTCTACCCCTACTCTGTTGTGCAGCCTCGCAGCATTTAGGGGCCATGAAATTAGTATTTTGATTCTTCTATTTTACCTTATTTCTCCTCTGGCATTTTTATCTTCTTTCAAACTCTCTCACACTCGTCGATTTTCGCGCTCGTCTTCTCTCTCCGTCTTTTCCCTTCGGTCATTTTTTCACGCGATGGAACGAGAAACGAGGAAAAAGCGGGAAGCCTTTCTCCGTCTTTCTCTCGAGCATACCACCTGGGGCCTCCTCGTTGTGGTCCTTTCCAAATGGAAGTCTCGGTTTTGTGCTCTTTCGCTGGTGGCAGTTTCGACGGTCTTTCTCCCTTCCTACCGAGATCTCGTGTCTATCTACGTGTCTTGCGTCTTCGTTCTCTCCCTCGTCTGACCCGACCGGCGCGACTCCTGCCACCGTTTCCCGAACTAATGTCCACACGCCTGTCCCCCTATATAACCTCGCATCGAGACATCGAGGTTTTCGACGCGATACAGTGAAAGCTGAATTCCTCTTTTGCCTTCATTATTCTCATCGTTCACACTCGTATCCTTACCAATTATTTATTTCCGATAATGCCTCTGAGCAGAGTCATCATTCGAGGTTTGAGGTTAGTCGAGTCGAGTGATTCACGCACATTTTTATTTCTTTTATTATCCTCAGACGGATCCTCGAGCTCCCGTGATTTCGAGCTGAATTATGTGACAGGATTTCATAAGATTTCAGAGATAAGACGATTTGTCTCATTTTTCACGATCTTTTTAACTTTCGCCACTACACTTTTGACAAGTTCCATCGAATCCCGTTAGTATTAGGGAGATTAGGAAGAATAAATACAGTGATTTGACAATAGCGGAGATCTTGTGACGTGAAGACCGAAGCGAAGTGGAGCGGCGCTCGTTACAACGGTAGCTCGAGGATTCCAAAGTGTTTGTCAACACGGTGGATAGGCATTTTATCGCTTAGTCACGTGTGAACGTTTCAGTGACTAAAAATCTACGAAAAATCTCGTAAATCGTGATTCGAATGAGATTCAAAATCTGCTTGAATCTAATGAATAAAAACGCTTGGGAAAAAATGGCTTGAAAAGGAGTAACCCCGGTGAAAGGTAAAAGTAGGAATTCGCGCGACTGATTCCGGGCCGAAAGGCGTCGGTTACCGAAAGTAAATAGCACGGATTATCGTATTACGTTCACAGCCTGGCACAAATTATAACCAGTGAGAGGATATAAATTACATCGAATGACGGTTCATCGATACGGTGAATGAGGGGATTTAATTCTACGCCACGCGATCTCAAAAAGATGGAGGAGTTTAATTTTTTCACTTGTTTGCCGGACGTCGCATCATCCACTGCACGAACGATTCTCCCTCCCTCCCCCCTGCTTCCCTGTCGTCTCGTGGGTATAATGGAAAATACGAGGGGTCCAAAATGTCCTATTGACGCGGGGAAACGCCCTTCGGGAACGAAGACCCTGATCGATGCGGCTCGACGAGCTAAATGCTCCCAGTTACGCCCTTCTTATTGTCGGGTATCGATAAACCGTGTCGAGCGAAAAGCTGTTGGGTGTTGGAGAACTTGACGCCCTTCGGGCCACGTTTTCGACGAGGAGGACAATACAAAATCTTCGTCTAGTCCCCCCCTCGGTCGTGCCCTTCTGGACTGTATAATATGTTTAGCTCGAATACCGATCACGAAAGGCTCTTGAAAGCCAAAAATGCAAAACATCAAAACCGGCGCGATAAATATCGAAAAATCGTTAAAAATTTTCTTCGAATTTTGTATAATTGGAAATATTTATAAGAACCAATTGAAATGCTTTTCGAAATTTCTTCTCTATCAACTCGACAACATTTTTCGTTTCGCAATGGAAAATGGTTTTATAAGTTCGATGGAATTTCAGTAGTTTTTTTCTGAGAAGCGATGCGATTTTGGGAGTCGAGCTCTCGGTCCAAAGATTTTCGTAGCTCCGTTCTATCATTCGAGTTCCAATGCTCATTCGCTTTCTCGTTTTCAATCCTTCTTTTTGTTTCTCTCTCTTCTCCGACGACCAGTCGAAGAATCACTTTCGGAGGACTAGAGCAGCACACAGAGACGGGGCCGATCGGACCCACGGATTCGCATACTCGACGATCGAAGAAGAGCTCTCGAGAGCGGACGAAACGGGGGAGCGAACGGCCTCGACGGAATATCTCAGCGCAGCCTGCAGGCAAAATATATTATTCGACCGCGATCCTCCGAATAACCGGCGCAAGGCCTGATTTTGCTTCAGCCACGATTCACGCAGTGATTGGCCGCGGACCGCCGATGAATCATTCGTCGCCAAAAAAATTATCCAGCCCGGTTTATAGGACGCGCGATGGAGCACATTTTTAAATCGATTCAATTTTGTTTTATCGAATTCTCACCTTCTCCAAATTGATACGAATTTCGAAGGAGAGAACGAGCCCCAAAAAAGGGACAAAAAATCTTGGAATAAATTGCTCGTGCAATTCGTATTTGAAATTAAACTTTTTCGAGGATCTTCAGCTCCGAAAAATCGAAGCGTTCGCCACTCAAGACTTTTTACCATCCCCACCGATGACGGATCGACGAATCGATGGACAAACGAGTTCAATCAACGACCGCGATCGAAGCCAACGCTCTCAAAAATCTTTACGCTCTAAGATGGGAAGCAGCAAAAGCCACAAAAAAAACGACGACTTTGAAGAGTCCAGTGAGTACAGAGCTGCCGTGAATAATCGCACGCTCCGATACCGTGAATCTTTTTCTCCATAATTAATTATTGTCCCCCGGCTAATTAATTAGGCGACTCGAAACCCGAGCGAACTAGGCTCACGTGAAGTTCTGTGTACAAACGAAGAATATGCGACCAATTAAGACTTCAGAGTCGAGGGGCTTTTATAGCGGCTACTTCGAGCTAGAGGGCGCTTCAATCCGGAGAGACTCGCTGTGTAGAAATTAACAGACAAGAATCTTCGGCCAGGGTAGTTGCCAGGTTGCAGGGGAACCCGAGATTTTCGTGTTCCTCCGAAGGGCTCTTGTCCCTTCGTCGTACTCTCGGACGTTGCGCGCACTCTGAATAAAAAAAAGGTTTTATCATTGAGCAAAAGTAGTTGCAGTCAATCGATAAGGAGCCAGCGAGTTCGTTTTTCCTTGTAAGCTTTCACCCGGTTTTGTGACGTTCGTTATTTCAATAGAAAATCATTAAAATCCTACGATCTCGAATGTATCGAACGAAGCTTTACGAATGGAATGATAAAAAAAAAAAAAAGTAATCGGAGCAGGCTCAAAAAAGAGAGTAATTAGGTCTTCGGAAGCGGGTAATTGGGAGCTATACACATTCGACCGAGGATTGCTGCAATGAGTTTTATCTCGAAACAAGCTAATAATTAGGCCCCAAATGAGTCCAATTTTGGAACGAAGCGAAAAGCTAACGAGTCTGTGTGTGTGTGTGTATTTTTGGTGTTTCGAGTTGCCTGTTCATTCGTGCGGAAGAAACGTGTGTGATAATTTTCAAGTATTGATATGATCTGAAGTTTTGTAAAGTGGGGCGCATTGCCGAGCACACATTTGTGGAGATGCAGAAGCGAGATGTATAAATATATTGTTTGAATTATCTCGGTGGGATGGCTCCGAAGCAGTTATGTCATTAGGGTTTATGTGTGCGGGCTTCACAAAGATTAATACGGTCTCGCGTGATCGGAGCTTCTGATCGAGCGGCCGGGGCCACGGATTCCTTTCTTTTCTCTCATTTCTTCGCCAGTTACCGTTTAATTGACGTCGAATTGGGCTGGCCCGGGTGAAGAAGATTCGATCGGCTGAGATAAGGAGCAGCAGGAGCGAACGGTACGTTTTCGACGCACACGAGCCAACGCATAAATGCATATAAATACATAAATGGATTCGGCGCGTATGGATAGAGATGGAGGATGAATGAAAACGCGGCGAGAACGAACGCGAAGGGAGCCGCGCGAAGCGACTCGTCCTCCGATCAGCCTTTACGAGGCCATCAAATTTCTCGATGAAAACATTCACGATGAGAATATTAAAAGGCCGAGTCGCTTGAAGGAACACGTTGCGTTCATTTTTCTCTCGTTCCACCAATCCTTACAACGCACACGTACGAGTCGCGAGAAAATATCCCGACTTTACTCTTTTTTCGATAAAATACATTTTGCTGTCGTACGACGATCCTTCGAACACGATTTTGCTCCGCGAGCGACCAAATCTCGATGATTATTTCACGGTCTTCGATTTTCTGAAGATACGAACAATCGTTTCCTTCCAAGAAACAAATTGTGCTAATTTTCTATCAGTAAAGTCTCTTTTGCAACAAACAAAATATTTTGACGTTTAAAAATCGATTTTTCAATGAACCCCGCAACTGATGCACCTGATTTTCCTCCATTTCTCGCATATAGCGACGCTCGAGCGATGCTAATATTTAACTGGAGAATCAGGTCCGTTGTGCAGGTTGATCCAAGGGAAGGGAATCGGGAAAATTTACGAGATGCAGCTTTCGAATCGAAGGAGATCGATTCGAGCTCACTCGAGCGCAACGATAACGGATCCTTGCACCTTGCTCTTTTCCTCGGCATCTTTCTCTCTCGCGCGCACAGCGCCCTGCTCCGGAGTCCGCGGTTAATTTCGCGCGAGCGTAACAACATTGATACAGCGACCAGTCTGCAAAACTATGAGTCCGTGTCTGAGCGAGTGCGTAGCTTTATTTTAATGCCAAAGCCAGGCGGACACGTTTCTTCGTTCAAGCCTTACGTAACTCGCGTGCTAAGATACACGTTGCTTTTCGTACTTCACACAAAAACGTTAAATAATCTGTTTTTCGAGTATTTCAAGTGCGGAAATATCATGAGAAAATGGAATTTTATCGAAAATTTCGTGGAATTGCAGCTCGACGATTTTTCTTCTCGGCCCAAACTTATGAGTTTGGAACAAAACATTATTGAAACGAACGAATTACCTTAATTGTTTGCATGCAATTAGTCGCTCGTTTATACGAAACCGAGTGCCCCGAGGGTTCCCAGAAACTCGCATCGTGCTGCAAACCCGCCGACAAAATGTGGCGGGGACGCTCCACGATGTAAAATAGAGCCGAGAAGTTAACCGGAGGGATTAAAAACTGTCGAGCGAAACGCAGAATGAAGCGCACACGCGACGCGACAAAAAAGGTTGTCATAGTCGCGAGGCGAGAGAGCTTTCCCACCGTAATTGCCTGAATTGAGTACGAGGCCCGATAATCGTTACGTCAGCTGACTATCATACTATTCTTCTGTTTCTTTTTATTATTTCTTCCCCTTCCACGATCCTCGTTCCTTTCCTCGTCCTCCTCACTTTCCACTCACCCCGATAAAGTCCGCTCGAAATTCCGTTTCGTCGTGTTTTTTGTGTCTAATTAGACGCGATCAATTGATTGGTCGATAAATTTATGAAACTCGAGTTATTTATCGCGAGAATAAGACCTGCGGGAAACTCTGGGCGACTGTACTCTCGTTGGCGCGCGATGTCTCCGGGAAGGACACACCTTGAAACGCCGATCGCACAGTCGCGATTATAATTGTTCAATGGAGTTGCACACGCGATACGTGCGAATGCGGAGTACAGCAAATTGTTGAAAGTTGCGACGGGCGGGGGATTTATTACAAGAAAATACAATTTAATGCTCGTGGGTCGATCGCGCTGCGCTACTGGGAGTGAGCGCGAACAACGAAGAATAACACGCGTTTAAACGGATTTGCATGTTCGCGACGATTAAATTCACTCGATTTTTCATCGCCAAATGGGTGAAGGTTCGTTCGAGCACGCATTTTATGAGTGCGCGTATGGAAACGCGCGTGATGCGATCAGCGACCTGTTTTTCCATGCGTTTATTCGCATTTTATTGCGACTATTTTGTTTGTTTTGATTAAATCGAAGAAATCTCAATTCGATGCTTTTTTTAACGGCTCATTTGCACCCGCACGATCCGTCGTTAATGCGCTCGTACGAATAAGAATTTACAACGATGACGTCGAGAAACGAGGATAATCGATTCGAGTCTTAATTGAATTTCATTTGATCGAAAGTTTCGTTGATCTTGTCTCCCACAATGAATCTTATTTATCGAGATCGCGCGGCGGGTAAATCCGCCTCTAGTCACTCGAATAACGGACACGCCTCGCGGATAATTAGAACACGAGCATTCACATTATCGCACAGCTATAGATCGAGCATCGATTTTATCCAGGTTGACTCATACCCCTACGATCTAGACGACCGAGCACCCACTTTACGCAGATCGATAAATACGGTGCGCGAGGTCGAGGCTTTCCGGGAGTTTAAGGCCGTTGAGACCGGAGCGATAGCGCCGGCGCGCATGCAAATTAAAACAGAAATTGTGTGCAATTAGTATTACGATGGGGAGATTTGTGCGGCCGGGAACCAGACTGCTGGAGAAGCTTCCGATAATCTCGGCTCGGACGGTGAATCGATTTGCCGAATTTGGAAAACTTTCAAATTCGTTAAAATCGTCAATTTTAAGGCAGCTTACTTTTTGGGTTTAAAATAATCAAAGGTTTCGCTTCATTTTGCCGACAAAGTCAATCGAATCGAATTTGAGGTTGAGCATACGGGGTAACGCTTTATTTTTAACGTCGCTGTGAATTTCTTACATTTTATTCTATCCGTTCAAGTATACTGCTTTTTCTATCTTTTTCAAATGGTAATTTTTCATGAAATATTCGGTAAGCTGACCTGAAATTTCGCCAATCTATTCAATTTAGCTGTAGCAGAGTCGACTCGCAAATCGACTAAGAAGCAGCAGAACGCCGAGTACGTTTGTAAAAGGAACTCACATTTTCCTATTGTATATTTCAAATGATGCTATTTTCGAAGTAGCTAACAAGTGGCGAAATATCTCACGATTATTGTAATGAGGGGTCGTCAACCCCAGCAGGAGTCGCGCGGCTCGTTATTACGTTATTCCACAGACTCGGTATAGTTTCGTGACGTCATAATTCCGGGGGACTCCCAAACCGTACATTTCGATTCAGTTCGTGTCTCTGGCAATTTTATTTGATGAGTCAACCCCGATCGCTGTTTTTAACTGTCGCCGTAAAGACGCGCTCGGAGTCATTCGAGCAGTGGATTGAATAATAATATTTGCAAACCCGTGAATTAATACGAAGATTTTTCTTTCGGTTGGGACTCATTTTA
Source organism: Venturia canescens (assembly GCF_019457755.1). NCBI lineage: Eukaryota > Metazoa > Arthropoda > Insecta > Hymenoptera > Ichneumonidae > Venturia > Venturia canescens. The sequence goes on from NC_057425.1 coordinate 11,128,241, forward strand.
TAGAAAAAATCCGCAGCAAAATCCTCATTTTTCAATTCCACGAATTAAAATCGCCGGAAAGTCGAATAATTTAATACGACGAATAATTTTTTACGACGAAAAATCCAAGCGTCGGGGGGCGCGATACGAAACCGCGTGTATTATAATTGTGAAGGAGGATAGAAATCTGGAATAAGACTGGAAACGGGCCAATCTCACATCCGGTGGACGCGCATGTATGCCCAAAATATTCTCACGCAAGTCATTCGAGTCACGTATATATGATGAAAGACCGAGAAATTATAATATCCTCGCGGTCTTTCATTCCCTCGCAGCTGAATTCGGAACTAAAACTGACCACAAGATTCTAATGTATTCTCTCTCGAGTTAGCTCGCGAGAAGGACAATGATCAAACACGTTTTTTCTACGAAGATAATAAACTTACGCCCCCTCCCCTTTCCCGGGTGCCTGCTCCACATTCTTCTTTTCAACCTGCCCGTTGTCCTTTTCTATTTATCTTGAAATCGCGCGCATCCCACAGGTCATCCGCGATCCCTGCTGAATAAAAATCCTCAGATTTGCTTCAGCCGGAGCCTGAAACACGAACGGTGATGTCTCGCGAGCAGGGAACTCGAAATGTAGACGCGAGCGAGGTTTTTTGGATGCGGACAGTCGAAGGGCAAGTTCGGCGTTGGCTGTCATCAATTTTTAAGCCACCGTCAGAACTCGCATTGCCCAAGAATTCGCTGCAAACGTTGCTGCGCTTCGTTGAAATAGTTTTGATCTCGATAATTGTTGACAAGTTACAAATTTAAGGAGGGTGGCTAGTGACGATACAATGTTGCCATGCCAAACCATGTTAAATATATTAAAAATTTCAAAATGATAAGAATTTAATAAAATTTGGTGAACATATTCTTTAGTGCCAAACTTGAGAATACACATTTTTTAAGATTTTTCTTCTGTACAGTTATCGAGTAATTGATCACTAAAGTTCACGTGTATAAGCATAGCGTTTGCATATAAATAGGTATACATTCCGGGCATAAGAAATCTGCTTTAATGCGTAATTACTCGATAACTAAGCAGAAGAAAATTTTGAAAAAAATTGTGTCCTCGCACTTGATGTTGAAGAACATTATCACCGAATTTGATCAATCTCTTATCATTTTGACGAATGTAGCCACCCTCCTTAAGGGATCAATTGCTGAAAGTCACTTTACGCGAGTAGTCTGCTCAGTGTGATTTCCGACGTGAATGCATCTGGATTAAAATAGTTCGGCCGTTCTACGCCAGTCAAGTTCGCAACTATACTTTATGTCGATCAATTTGAAGTCTAAATTATTAATAAAATTAATAAACACTTGAGCAAATAGATTAGCTTTTTTTAAATGGTTTTGCCCGAAGTTCGATCAGCTGTTACCAGCGATCCAATGTTTTGGACATCCGCTTTGGACAGGTCAAAAACTCAAGTTTTCGAAGAAGCTCGAACACCGTAGAATTTTTTCAAATAATTTTGCCCCGCAAGAGGCCCCGGAACTGGGCTCATCGTTATCAGGGGACCTTAAATTTCATCATTTACCGCAAAAAAGTGGACCTTCGCCATGCTTTATTGAACGGGCGCGCAACTTTTCAAGTTTTTGTGAATTCCAAAAAAATTACTGGGTCGAGAGACGATTTTGGACGGAACAGGGAGTTTTGACTGAAAATCCCACTCCCTTTTGTGCGGGAGCCCACAAAAGTGGGCTATCAATCGAATAAAATCGGGTCAAGAGGAGCAGCCCGCGCGGCGATGATTTTTAACAGATGTCGAAGGTCGGAGAGCCCCCGACGAGGGATCCCTTTTATTGGCTTGCCGGCATCGAAACAAGGAGGGGTTTCTTTCGCAGGTGGTTACCCACCGCGGGGGACGTTCCGCGCGGTTGACCAGGTGGAAAGTTCCTCGTTTGTACGGTATAATCTCCGGGAGACATGTGTTGGGACGGTGTGTCGTCGACGAGTTGTATTTCGCTCGGTTTCAATGCGACAGAGCGGTCAGGAGTCGAAACTGATTAGTATTAAGGGGATCGGAGGTCTCGAGCTCTCGTTTTTCGATAGCCAAGTCGTTGTACCTCGGCAGAAAGCATTCCGCGGCAACTGGGCTGAGAAAGTCTTTGGCTGATAGGCCGGAGCAGAAACAGGATACGGGGGACTTTCGAGGAGGAGTGAACGAACGGGTGGAACTGTAAATTTGAAGGGGGTTAGCCGCGCGCAGCAGAGTGTCGTAGATTTGCAGAGGCTGAAGGAAGTATGAAATTGTAAATGAGGCGTGAGATTGATCGCTGCTTTCCATACGAACTTGACTCGATTGCACGCGCGCGCGCGCGCGCGTGTGTGTGTGCGTCGCTTATCTCTTCGGCTCCATCCATTCTTCGTGTTCTACCGTTGCGCCGCAGCATCACCTGTTTCCACGTTCTTCCAGAGGACGAATGCGTGATCAATCGGTAATTGCGAGCGACAAAGACGGCAAGGACGGAGGGGAAAAGAGGAGCCAAGGCGCAGAGAGCTCGGAGGTTGACTCGCGGAGGAAGAAAGAAGAGAAAACATGGTAGAATCGTCTCGGTGATTTATAAGTGTGATGGTATTAGGTACACGAAGTACGAGTGTGCCCAAGCGTTCCAACTCCCACAGAAACATCGCAAGAAACACTCGCTCTTCCTCCTCTTTCCATCCTCGCACTTGTCCATATTTCTCCACTACGCCCTTTCTTTCCCACATCATGTTTATCCGACTTCAAAATAATTTTCCTTCGAGCATTTCTATCTGCTCTTGCGCGGACAACGCCTCCTCCGCGGGGACCATTATTTTATAACGTTTTTCTCCTCTCTCTCTCTCTGTCTCTCTTCTTTTTGCTTTGTGCCTCTCGGTTTCTCTACGAGAGGAAAAGCAAAATCCATATCGGAAATCGGCCTCGGTTCGCCGGGGGAACGACCAACCGACAACGGGCTTGTTCAACCATTTAGGTAATCATGGCTGCGAGCAAATAATCACCGGTTATAAATCGAGGGATCTCTTCTGCGTATGGATCCGTCCCGTATTTCTGTACTATCGGTGCCATATTCGGGCGAGAAAAACCTCGCGGAATCTCTACCGATACGCGGCCTGGGACGAGGTGGGCAGAGCTTCGATTCTTTAACGCCAATACACTTCCGCGTTATTTTTATTTCCCTCATTTTTTCCCTCCTCGTTATTTTTATTATCAAACATTCGGTTTAACGCGTTGCCATAGACGGTGCTCGCACAGTTCCAGTTATAATATCGCGCGGTATCGCACTTCTTTGCCGATGTTTACGGCACCGCGTTGGATTGAGTTTCATTAAAATATCGTTACCTTTTCTAATAAATAATTCCGCGATTTCGCCGCGGAACGAAACGTCAGTGAGACAGTTATGAAGAAATGCCGACGCTCTCATCTCCCGGAGGAGCGTTCGTGACATTCTCCGGGGCTCCGAATACAACTGAAGAAACTTTCGAATAATTTTCGACTGCGATAGAATCGATGATAACGTTAAAATTCGACTTTATTGCTGTCCGTCAATTATTTTTATGAGAAATTTATGCGAATTTTATTTACTCACTTGTAAGAGCCATGGGTATTTTTGCAGCTTCCATACTTGCAGGGATCGTGTTCGCATTCGTCGATATCCTCGGCGCAATTCGATCCCGTGAATCCCGAAGCGCATGTGCACCGATAACCGTCGTCGAGCGAATTGCACTCCGCGCCGTTTCTGCACGGTGACGATGCGCAATGATCGACGCTCTCGCAATGTTCACCTGTCGACGAAAACAAAGAGGACATTCATTCAATCGCGTTCGGTCAAATGAGAAGAAAAAAAAAGAAATTGAGATAGTCCATCGTGAGAAAACTTGATTCATCGAGACCACCCGGCGGAGCGGGAGATTTATCGACGACTTTTGGAGAACGCTCTCGAGCTTTCGTATAATTTATTCACTCGACGCTATACCGGCCAATTAGCCGTGACAAATTAGTCGGAAGTCAATTTGTTTTTAACGGTATAAAAGTCGGGATTGAAACAGGAGAAAATATTTAAGCGCGGATTCGAATCGATTCTCGTCTTTCTATACACACGTTTCTGATGGGGACCGAGAGCACTTCGAACATTTCCGATGCATTACGACCGAAACTTTTGAACGCGGAGCCTACGTTTTAAGGCGATATGGATCAGACGACCGAACTGATCCATTTGATTCTTTGATCAGCGAAACTAATAATAATTGCGAACTTGATACTTTCGGGTATCGCGTCGATATCGTCAAATCACAAACTTATTTCCATACAAAGTTAAAGTTCTAGGTTTCTCCATCCGAACACATGATAACATCGTCAAACAAAAAATGTCTATCGAAATAACTCGGGAACGGTTCTTACCCTTTTTCATCTTTAAAGAACACAGTATTGGAGTATCTTCTGAAGAAAAAAATGTTAAAAAACATGATCTATCGCCTAATTTTCGAGACAAAAAATTATTGGAATAAAAGTCGTGGGAGAATTTGAGTGGCTGAATTTCGAGGTTCGCGACGTGGCAACGCTGTCGGGCGAGACAAAAGCTACGATTATCGCTATACTTTAGGATGCTGCGCCCGTCTTAGACAGGGGCAAAAGAAAATAATGATTAATTCCAAAATCACGAACAATTATGAAATTTTATTAAAATATCATCTACCGATCATTAACGATAATTTGAATGATTCTCTACTTTTTCTACGGCACTTGGCTGTCGAACTACCTTAAGATGTATTTTTATCTTCGTTTATCTTCGAATTAATTTGAATGAAATTTTAGTTAAATGCTCTGTCCCGATAATCGAATGTTCTATTTTCCAGTCAGTAAGTTTGAAAGAAGACCTCGAAAAATAATATACCACCGCATGAAACAAAGTGGATAAACATAAATCAATCGGATCTGTTGATTGGATCGGTCGATGAGAAATTCCGAAAGGCATGCCGCATGAAAAAAAAAAAAAAAAATAAGAAAATAATAAAATCATGATGTGTCCGGCAATGAAGATATTCCGATTTCCCACGCTCGACTATCTCGCTCGTATAATGATCGTTGATATGTGTAATATGAAAATGTTTTTCCTCAACGAATATCCGGTCACACCTCGTTACGGCTGCGCAGCAATTCTCGACTGCGCGAGGATCGTCGTTTTTCTTATGTTAATTGTATACGTGTGACTCGATTAACGGTTTTCTTCAACGTACAACACGATAATCCGCTCCTCGCAATGAGTATATTAATAAAATACAAAAATTTTTCAGCGTAGACTGTAATTAAAAGACACGCATTATAATCGTATATTGTATAATGGAGCGTGGTCGCCTGTGTCGTGTATCTTTCGAACGCTCGTTTTTCGCCTCGATTAAGCCCACGCAAATTATTATGGTAATGCGCGCTCTGACCGCTCGATTGTGACGTACCCTCGCTGTAATAATGACCGTTTTTCGCAATATTTTTTTTTTCCATCGATTCTCGCGCCTTTATTTTCTTTTCGTTTCCTCGTAATCTCGTCGCAGTGCATAAGCAAGGGCATTTCAGCGTCACGCTTCTCTGCCTGTGCCGCGATGACACATGCGCACGCTCGCTTTTAAAAAACGTGTTTATCGCATTGTGCGCTATAAATAAAACGATCGTCGATGGAAAAACTCGATGGGCGTGAAGAAATTTCATTTTTTTTTGTTGCCCACGGAATTTTACGTCACTTTGAATTTTTTGCGTTTTTAATGAGCTTTATTCGTTGAGTCGTTTTTTCAGGAAAATAAGACAAATTTAATTTTCAACGTGCCAGGAGGAGCCTCGAGAAAAGTAGTAGGCTGAAATCATTGTTCATCGAGGTTTTTAGTAATTTGGAAACAACGCTTTTCAACTCACCCGTATAACCCGATGCACAAGTGCAGGAATAGTCCCACAGCGATTTGAGGACGCAGGTTGCTCCGTTGAAACAGGGCAACGAATCGCAAGCGTTTTCGAGCGGTATCTCACACAGGCTAGCGCTGAATCCCACGGGACACGAGCAAACGAAGGAAGGAGTACCGCCGTCGATACCCTCGCGGACTCGGCACGAGCCACCGTTTTGACAGCGCGGACCTTTGTGACAGGGATTCAGATGTTGGCAGTATTCACCCACGTATTTCGATGTGCAGCTGAAAAATAACGAGAGGATTGTATTTAGTACACATTGTTAAGGGTGGACGAAGAATTTTTCATAAATTCGTGCGTATTTATTCGTCGCTGGATTTTTCCGGAGAAAGCTTTTTCGAGAACGACGACAAGATTCGCTTCGTAAGCGGAGCGAGAGAGTAAAGTCTTTGGCAGTCGCGAACGCTCGCGTATCTTGTCGAACGAAAATAAAAAAAGTGCGTCTGTCATCGGCGTACGTAAGAACAATGCGCCTAAAGATCGAGAGGAATCGTTAACGCCGGACACAGAAAGTCGAGGGTCGAATTCACGGAAAAAGTGCTCCCCGATGGAGCTCTTAACTTGGGCCGTGTTGCGAGGCTGGACACTAGCTGAAGAACTCTTGGTTGATTGCCCCACCGTAAAAGAGCCTTCTCGCCGCAGCGTTGCCGCGCAGAGAACGGCTAAAGCACGAGAGAAAAAGGTGGACAAGAAAATGGAGAAAGAAGAGAGAACGGAGGAGGAAGAGATTCTCGAGGGCGGTACGTCGCTCCTTAAGGAGCTCGGGACCGAGCCTATAAAGATTTTTCTTGCTATCGATATCCTACATCCTAACGCACCACCGGCCATTTCATCCTGGATTTTTTGTTCTATAAAATCCTCCTTTTTCAACGCGCTCCCTCTCCAATATTTTTCCTCTTTCACCAACTTTTTCCATTCCCATTTCGAATCCCCCGCTCCTCTCGGTACGGTATCAACTGCTCGTACGATTCATGCACTGTCTATTTATGCTCGTGTCTACCTCCCGTGGTGCGTCAACGGGAGGCGGAGGAATATTCCTGAAACTCTTTGAATCGAGGAGAAACGCAGGCGACAAACTTCGAACGTCGCCCTCGATTTTCCGGCTGCGGAAAAAAACTGTTCGACGAACACGCAAGCGCAGCCTCTCGCTCGTTGAACGTCTCAAAGTCCATTAAACCGGATGCGCAGAAGCCACTTGATCATAACGATCAAAGCTTGCGAGCACTGCGAGATCCGATGACACTGAAAGCGAGCACCGGAGTATCGTTTTCCCCGCGGTGCGCCTCAGCAGGGTCGAAGGTAACCGAGGCGAATGAGGCACAGAACAGATTTTTTCGCGATTTGATAAAAGGAGCGGACTCGATCGACGTAACAATTGAGATAACGATCTTCGCGGACCGAGCGCGGTGGAAAAAATCATCGAAACAAAATGCGAATATAAATAACAATAAAAAATAATTGATCCAATCCCACGAGGATGGGAATCCTAAATTGAACCACGTGGAGTCTACATTCTACGGTATCAACGTCACGGACCTTTATTCAAGAGGCTCTCGATATCAGGATAGTGCATTATACGTGCAACTTCGATATACCCTCGTATTTGTTTCTGCGGATATGTTTGCACTGGCAGAACAACGCGGCTCTCTCGGGATCATCATCATCATCATCATCATCATCATCATCATCATCGAAGTCAAGTCGTGCATATAACATATACAACCACGCAATATATAATATCGACGTGTGTAGTATCGATTCGCATTTCGATGCAAATTGGCCTGGGCAGCGATGCATTCGCAGGGGCAAAGGGGAACAAGTACACACGCATCGGGATGGGAGGAGGAAAAATAAGAAGCTGCAAAAACGAGCGTAGTGCCTTCGCCCCTTTCGACTTATAATCACGTTTTACAACGATACGAGAGAGCAGAGAATCGAGATTGCCGAGTGTGGTATGTAGTACGAGTGTATCCTTCGGTATGGTGCGATCTCTTGAGGTAAGTGTGTAGTCGAGATTCGACTGCGCGCAATCGCCTCGGGCCTAAAGTGGATTTCAACAATAACAAGGACATTTTAGGCATTCTCGATGCCTGAAAAAGTCCTCGAGATCTCGCGCTCGGCTCGAGCGACTATTAGCTCCGGAAGGAGCCTGGAAATTTGTCGCCTCGTTTTCATGCTGGTAGGAGAGTGCAGGGGTGAGAGAGAGAGAGAGAGAGAGAGAGAGAGAGAGCGAGAGAGGGGAGGAAAAGCTGCAAAGGTTGAAACGCTTTTAGAATATGATTTTTTTTCTCTCGATTCCAACGCGGCGGATCTCGCCGCGAGGAGCGTTGAGACGTCGAGGGAGGCAAATGATAAAAGCCGACAAAAGCGTGCATGTGCACCGAGCGCGTATGTGTGTGGATAGCGGAGGGTCCTTATTATTAAATTCCTCAAAGGACACCGCGACTTGCCACTCTCGTATATCTAATGTTGCCCTTTCGGATCTTCACAGATTTTCCGCTCCTCTTGTCCAGCCAATTAGCGCTTCTCTGTCGCGGGCGAGCGCACGCACACATTCGTGGCGTTTACATCCGCGCGGCCAAGTCCGTATCGCGGGGATATGGACTTGGACCAGCTGCGCGAGATGACGCGTGTTCCTCAGAGCGGGGGCAAGAGATTTTTCTAATTATTGTTTGACTTATTAGTTAGAGTTCTTAGCTCTTGCGCGTCCGATGTTATCGGATCAAGTGTTTAGACTTCTCTTTACCCGGTGTCAGGAGCGAACGCTTATTTACGGATATGAATTTTTCAATATTTGGCTTCCTTCTGACCCTCCTAAATACGGACGTCGAGCAAACAATATTCCCGTGGATATTCCACCGGAAATTCAACTAGCCAGCGAGACTTCGCCAAAAAAAAGTTTATTTCAATTTCAGAATCTTCTTCGCCCCGCTTCCTCCTGCTTCGACGATTTTTTCTTTCGATACGAGGCACGAGAGGTTAACGGTAATGGACGACGGTAGCACGTCCAGGAGCCAAAAGTTCACGGGATACGGAGATGCTCCCGAGGAGGCTGTAAAATATTTCATTGCTGCGCGCACACTCGCTTCTGCGGCAGGAAAGGGGTGCAATAAATGTTTATGACAGAACGCCATATACGAGGCTTCAATATAATAACGTACGATAGGTTTTGCACTCGTCGATATTCTGCACCGCGGGGACGCGGCGAGTTATTACTCCGCGCTACGAACCCTAATACGTCAACGGTCAAGATCTGCATGAAGCGTTCATGAGCGCACTTGCACGACGTTTAGGGACGTTAAACCTTCACTTTGAAGATATTCGATGCTGCTGAATTTAATGCGCGAGGATACAAAGTGAGTGAATTGCGCCTCCGGAAGGTCGGAATCGAGTCTGAACGATTTTCTTGGCCATGATTTTCTCGCATCCTGTGAAATTAATTTAATTGGCTAATTCGTGGGTCGGATTAGTGACCGCCGAGGTTGTGGGTAATCGGGGGCTCGAGGGAAGTTGAAATTCGTCTGTAAAACGCTGCCTTTCCGACTCTCAGATCGAGTTTTTTCGGCTCGATGCGATTCTCCGGAAAGGAGAGTCAACTGCGCGAGAGGGTAATGAGTTATTTTCGTCAGCGAGCTGGCTCGCGAGGAGATAAGAAGTAACGAGAAATCGGGAGCGTCGTGAGGCCCGAGAAAAAATATCGAGGAAAAGACGAGAAAAGAGGCGAAGGGAGATCGATTGCCAAGATTTCCGCAGAGTTATCGACGCCCGGTATCGCCCGGAAATTAACGGATCGCCCGGCCGAAATTGCCTCGTAAATTGCGCGCCTCGGACCAACCCGAGTACAGCACACCGGAGCAAGCGTATTCTGAGTTTGTTCCGCGCACGCGGCCGAGGAGCGAGTCGAAGTTTCTAACAGGGAGACGAGAGACTGGGTCCGCTCTGCCGCACGGGGCATGTTTTTGTGTTTGAGCTTTGGAGTGCCCAGCATGGATCAAAGACACCAGCTCGTCTCCTCGAATCCCCAAAACATGAGAAATTTGTTTTTTTTCCCCCCCACTGCTGATTCCACGAGAAAAAACCTCCCGGAAAAGCGACCATTCATAAAACTTCTCGTGCTATCTCTTTTTTCAATAGAATCATCGAAGTAAGTGCACCGAAGTGCACGCGATCAAAGACGCACGACTAATTGACCGAATGAATTGAGGCCCCCCTCCGAGGATCACGGAAATCGTTAGCAAATGAGCGACAAATCATTTTCCCCATTCACGCAACTCCCGTTACGGACAAATTCTCCTTGGGCTAATCGAAACACATTTTTCACGATTGTCAGAAGCTATGGAACGAAATGCTCGACATTATAAAACAAATACAGAAATAATAATGAACGACGGGCTCGTCGTGCGTCTCGGGAGGGCCGAGCGTTGGTCCTGCGATCCCTTGCACTGCCCGCGATACATGTAATGCGCGGCACTTAGCACTAAAATGGCAGCCTCCGGTGTCATTACGAATCGTCCACTTAGTCGGTAATAACCTGGTCAGTGTTGGGATGCGCGCGCTCTCCCGGGCCGCGGTTAGGGCCACGTATACTGTACGAACGGAAAGTGAAACGCGAATAAAACGAATAGTGACGCTGCAGAGGCTGGACGCTCGGCGAAATCGGCCGGTGCGTGTGCGCTCGTTTGTGTGCGTGGCTAAAGAGAGAGGGAGAGAGAATCGAGGAGGCCATTAGGCGATCTCGCTCGCGACGGATTTGCCTTATAAGGATCACGATCGCCTAAGGAGTGAGCGCGCATAAAAAGTGTAAAACCAAATAAAAAATCATGACAGAATGGAATAAAATAAACGCTCGTAAGAGCTGCAGCGAAAAAATATTGCCTCGTCGTATAACTGAGGAACGATCGAAGGATTATTGTGACAGGAGGAGCGAACCAAGGACGCCTATCAAATTAATGATAAAGGAATTATTGCGCTCCGGTTACTCCGGACGAGATTCTCTTCCTTTTTCGAAAGTATTGACATTCTATTGTCGTGACTCATTCCATTTTGTTGTTGTAAAGGGCTCGTTCCGTTGGATGGCACCGGGAGGAAGATCGTCGTGGGAAAAATGACGTTCGCAACGCTCCTTACTTTCCACCTCGTTTTTTATTCGTCTCCGTTACAATCATTCCGTGAACCAATTGATACGGCGTGCACTCTTTCTCTATATTTATAGATGGATATCGGATTATGTGGTGCCCCCGGTAGAAATCACCCGGGCTTAAATAAGCACCAGAAGAAGAAGAAGAAGAAGAATAGCGAGGGATGACGATGATGACGATAATGGGAAATGGAGAGATTTACGAGCAGCGAGGCCGCAGGATCGACGTAACTGATGAGAGATGACGAAGAACGTGGAGAATTCACAGCCCGGAGAGAGTCGAAGGATAAAATCGAGAGCAGACAATCGTTGCTCGATCGAATGAAGTACCAAAACTCTTGCGATGAGGCCGAGCACGAGGCCCTGCCTCGTGTTGTCAAAACGCAGCAATTCTCTCGAGTCGTGGGATCAGCTGATGAGCGAACTTTGATCCAAAATCATTTCGAGTGGCCAAAGAGCTCTCGGTCGGGGCAAGTTAAAATACGCTTAAATTCGATGCATGAAAAATTTTTACGAAGAATGTCTTTTTCTCGAATTTCGTCCTTTTTGGCACGAGGCTTTCGTGTGGATCGTTTTATCGCCGGGGGAAAATACGCGCGAAAGTTTCTTCTCGAGAGACACTGATCGCGATGCAATGGCTGGATCTAAAAAAAGGAGAAAAAGACGAAGACAACTGTTATTAGTTGCTCTCTTTGGGTCGGTACGACATTGCTCCGCCGTTCTCGCGTATTAACGACCATCATTTTTTTGTTTTCGCCAGGATTGTGCTAGAGACTTGCGCGGCAGCGGTCGGGTTCTACAGCGAGAAAAGTGGCGAAGAAAGGAGGAGAGCGAGAGAGAGAGAGAGGGGGGGGGGGGGGAAGAATGTCGGCACTTTTTCAGGGAGACACTGAAATAAAAGGGCGCGAGGGACTCGTCGAAGCAGGGCTGAGGGCACGTAACGTCAGCAGCATCGCACTCGAACGTGCCACGTCATGCTTCCATCTTCACGCACATCTGAACATAGGCGCACACAAATGAGGGTTTAACTGCGCGTGTGCGTGCGTATCAATCGAAGGAGCGACTTGCCTGGAGTCGTAAGACGCTCGGGCTATCATCACTTTGCTCGAATAATCGAGCGTTCGCGCGTGGAAGGGGAAAGACGAATTCCGATTGTCGAAATAACCATCAAACCGTCGGGACCGAATGCCCGACGATTAGCGCGGATAAGAAACTTTCCGTGATCCAATTCAGCGCGCCGGGAGAATATTTCCTTCTTTTTTCCGCATTGGGACGCATGAATTCTGTGCGGAAGACTCGTCTCGCCATCTGCGAACGCCGGTGCCGCGAGCAGGACCCGCGATATTTGACGAAGATCGCTGATCACTCGCGCTCGAACGCAGGCTTCACTCAGCGGTCCACTTGCTCGAGCAATCGAAGAATAAGCGATATGGCATGTTTTTGCGAATTATTGACACTCGATCTCAGAGGAACGCGAAGATTGAGGCATTTTCTCGAGCGGTTTTATTCTCGCAGTATCAAACTAGCTTTCATCAGGAATCAATCTCTGAACAAGTTCGGGCCGATACCGATCGATCCGAAAGGCTTGATCGAACGCTCCAAATCCCTAGACAATCGATCGTTCTACATTTTCCCATCGCCGGGACCAACTTTCGAGTCCGCGAATCGCACTCCCTCAGCCGTCCGTCCTGCGGTGCACCGTGCGGGCCAACGGTGCACCGCAGGGACGAAGGAACTTCTGGCCGCAGCGGTATCGATCGAAGGGTCCCGAAGAATCGACTTTTTTCGACGCGTCGTCGTTCCAGTTTTTATGTTCATTTTCGTCTCATTATGATTCTCGAAAAGAGAATGGACGCGAGGCCCGCGAGTGACGGACGGACGGCTCTTCGGGCACTCGAGACACTCGACGCCCCCCCGAGTTGACCGCCCTTTCGCGTCTCATTTCACGTCCCTCGTATATATACGAGTACACACATAAAGGAGAGGAGAGTTGTTCTCGCCGGGTCCATTAGCCTCTCGTCGCACGCGGCTTGTAATTTGCCGTGCCGAATGTTAATGGCGCCCAAGGGACGCCCAACAATCGCGCTGCAACGCTTCCTGCGGTGGGCTATGGACGGTAGCTCTCAAAATCAAACATTTATACGCGCGTCCATTTTTTGTCTTCGATGCATTCACGTTTATACTAGGCTCAAGCCCCCCTTTTGGACGGAGAGAAAAAAAAGTGGATGATAAAGCTGCTGGAGAAAAAAAGCACGAAAATGAGGTTTTCCGGAGGGACCTTCTCTCAGAAGTTCACTCATATTAATCCCAAAGTTGAATGGCCCTTCGTGTTTGAGGATCGAAGTTGAAACGCGCGTCTGTATTAGGCCCGATCGAAGTGTTGTTCTCGCGAGTCTCTATGGCGCAACGCGAGCGGCTAATTAACCTCGGCAAACGCTAATTACAGCCCGCTTCAAAGCGTGCGAGGTGGGATCGATGACGCGGAGCGTTCAATTCTCTAATGTATACACGCGAGAAGGGCTAATTAAAAGCGAGTCTGCGCCTCGAGCGGGCCGTTACACGCATCGCGTTGCGCGTATGCGCCGAATGAGAGCGTAGAACGTGACGAATGGATTTCACATTTCGTTCGAATAACCGTGAGCTCACGATTGAGTCGTCCGAGCCGAGAAAATCGTCAGGAAAACAATAAATCTGTGGAGCAGCCTCGCGATCCCCGATCCCTGCGTCGCAGCCAAACACCGATTATTTCTCACTTGAGCTTCGATCTCGCTGCTCGAAGCTATGAATGGGAGTTTGACAAAGGAACGCGAGATGCTGCTACGCGGGGAGAAATAAAGCGGAAAATGGAACCGAGTGAATGATGGTGGTCGAACGACAAGTGAAAACATGACATCGCGGCTCGGAAATCGTCTTCGATGAATAATGATCTCTCCATCGACGTTGCTACGGGTCCCAAGCGTCCGACGCCGAGCCCTTCTCGACTCGTCATCTAATTTCCCATTCCAAACATGAATGAAAAAAGCATAAAAAATAGTGTCTCATTAATCCGTTGAGAATGAGAGACGAATAATCCGGATGTAATTTCATTGAATAGTCGTTTGAAAAATAGTCGAGAACGAAAAATACTCAATAGCTGGTACAATCTTTGTGATCTGCTTTTCATCATCACACTCGACTCCCATCGATAGAATCCAGGCGAGACCAGCAGCAATTGACGATGAAAAACAAATCCTCCCCGTTGCGGTTCGAAGGGCCGCGAGATTGGGATCGTGTGCGTGCGTGTGCGGGAAGATGAAAAGTGATAGTTTTGCGAAAGTGTGATGCTAAGAAATTGAAGAAGGAAGAGATGAAGTGCGGCGTGTTGTGCACCAAGTGGTAGACGAGGGAACGAGTGAGTCGAGCTTCCCACGTGGATAATGTGACTGCGGGTCGCTGTGTGTCGTCCTACGAGTGCGGAGGCAAAGGGCTGCGAAAGGGCTCGACAATACCCAACTATATACGCAAAACTGGAAAGAGAAAGGAAGAGCGAGAGGGAGGGAGAGGCGATGTCTCGATGGGGGGGAGTCTTGTGGTCGGAGCAGCAAAAACGTGGACGCACACACACGCGCGCACACATGGGGCTGAAGGGTGAAAGAAAGCGCTTGTTTACCGTCGTATCGGATTACTCACTTGGCCGCGCCACTTCGGACTCGGTGTGTTCTCATTAGTCGACGATTAGGCGCCACGCACCCTCCCAGCAGAACCGGACTCGATCTCGCGGTTCCAATTTCCGCAACGCGAGTGCGAACGGAGCCTCCAAAAAGGCTTCGACGAGTTATTCGGGGGCTTGAGAAAAAATGTGGGGGCAAGTACGAAAAGGATGATCCGAAGCTTCCGATCGACAGGGAAGGAGGAAACGCATTTACGAGGGTTTCGTCTTCACGGAATTTCTCGTTTGACAAGTAAATCAGCTGTCAATGGAGCTTTCGACGTTTATTCGTTAGCTCCGCACCTCGGACGGGTCGCGCAAACACTTGGACGAAGTTAAGCATCACGTGGACGTACGCTGCGTTGGGAATGGAGAGCGAGGGAGAATAGAAAAGAAGCAATTTCAACCAGAAGGAAAATATACGTGGGAGAGTGAGACGTCCCGAGGGAAGGCTGTGCGACAGTGCAGCTAAGGCGACGGCGCTCTCTTGCTGCAATGTGTTCACGAAAGGGTTCTCACGAGGGAGATCGTTTATTTTTCCTCTCCCGCTGTATGTACTCCAGTTGAGAGGGCTGTTGGCGGGGGTGTTCATTGATAAGCTAATGGCTCTGTGATACGATGTCCCCACGCCTATTGCGCTAGTGCGCGGCGAGCTCCTGAGAAAATCTGCCGTGAGTATATCGTACGTCAAACGAGGCTGTTTATTTTAATTGCGAGTCTGCGACGCTTTTCCGGAGTGGAGTATCTGGAATGACTGCGAGGCTGTTGTCGATAAAGCTCTTCGGAGTTTTCATTTATTTCGAACGGACGAGAAATCGAGCGAATTCTGGTAGTTCGAACTTCTTTTTAATTCGTCACATTCGTTTTATTGGTACGGCAGCTCCGAAAATTTGGCGATTTCATAAATTATGTGTGCGGTAAATGAGCTGACGAGGAGGCTAACAAAAAACACGAAAATTCGTTTAATTGCGACGGTATCGATGCTGGATTAAATATTTGGGTCGCATGGGATGAAGAACGAGTGCGCTCGCTGCTGCGATGGTGCGCGGAGGGCCAATTAGGCC
This sequence comes from Venturia canescens, assembly GCF_019457755.1. NCBI lineage: Eukaryota > Metazoa > Arthropoda > Insecta > Hymenoptera > Ichneumonidae > Venturia > Venturia canescens. The sequence goes on from NC_057425.1 coordinate 11,144,090, forward strand.
GAATCGGAAAGGGACGTGGCGCGACGAGAGGTTATGCCGGACTCGGCAACGTCTGTCGGCCACGTGTGGGCATCCCGGTGCAAGAAAAGTACCGGGACGAAGAAGACTCGGCGATGAGCCACACATTTTTCTCTCCTCGTCTCTCGTTCGCGAGAGCAGCTCCCTTTAATTTTTCTCCCCCTGCTCCCACTCTTTCTCCCGCTCTTCCGATTACTTTTTCTCCTCCGTCTTACCAGCAGGAATCCTACGACCTCGAAACGGCACGGTCTTTCTTTCCGGTTGAAAGATCCCGGCCCCGAGGACATCGCGAAGACGAAAACGCTATGGGAGTAAAATCATTCGGAAACGAGTTTCGACGAGAGTGCATGGCCAGAAAGAATACCGAAAAAGCAGCTCCGATGAAGGGAGTATTCGCAGCGAGATCCGAGAAAGAGAAACGGTGTTGAGAAAAAAGTTGAAAGAATTAGAATTGCTGATAATCCAGACGAAATTCGATGCTCTTTCCAAGGTGACTGAGTCAGCGGGACAAAGTCATCTGAAAATCGCTTTACGAAGCGAATTATATTGGGGATGTGTGTAACAATAACGCATTGGGAAGAAAAAATGTTGACTAGATCAGACTTCCATTCAGTGCACACGCTTTCGTCCCACACACACACAATTGGACCGGAATCTCAAACTGTTTGAATATTCTCAGCGCTCGCCTTTGCAACCCTTTCACTCGACTTCGTTTGCGTGGACGCGGTTACGTGCGTACGAGTTATTTTAGACTCGGGGAACCGATGCAAAAAATCCCATTTAAATCGGCACTGAGATAGGGAGAAAGAGAGTACGAGAGAGAGAGAGAACTGAAAAAGGGGAAAATGAAAAGGAGGCAAGAAGCTTCTTGCCAGGTCGTAGGATCGCAGTATCGTTGACAGTTTACGACTCCCTCATGCGTCCCCGTACAGCGCTCTCGAGTGTTCGCGTAAGCGCCATGTGTGTATTTAAAAGCAAAAAACGGGCCTCGTGTCTGCCTCGTTTTTTCACGTTTTTCTTCGACTCCGAGGCTCTCGTCGCGCTATCCTCCCGCCGGGCGACTCGAGCTTTCTGGTTCCTCGTACGCAACGAGCCAGCCGGTTACTTATGTTTTTTATTCCATTTTTTTTCGAACTGCTAAAGCAGCAAAAATGCGAGTCACTGACTTTTTGTCGGTTCTATCGTCGAACGCGGCCAAAGTTGCACGGTAAACTGACACCGAGGGAGCCAACGAAGCACTGCGCGTCAGAGTGGCATTAAGAAAAAACGTGATTTTTTTGCGTTCCTGAGACGCAACAGGTCTGGAACACTTGTTGATGCTCGCGAGTCTGTGCAGACTCGCTGCGCGCGAGATGGCTCATCTGTTTATTAACGTCCATCGTTAAATCGTCGCGTTACTCAATGCTAATTGTTTATGGGACCAGAAATTAAGGCGTCTGCTTACTTCTGGCGGGCTATTTGAATTTAATAAACTGAGGGGAGCCGAGAAACGAAGATTTCATTGAGAAAATGCCGCTTCCGGAACAGAGACCGCGAGCGCGGTCCCAAAAGACAATCGAAATTCACGGAAACGCGAGCGACTTTTGAACGCGCGCTCGCATCGAATAACTTTTGTCAACGCTGTTCAAAGATGCGGATGCTGTCCGTTAACCTTGGAGTCTTCAACATCCGAAGATTCTTCATTCCTTCTCACGCGGCAATGCTTCTGTAATACCGCTCGCAGATCCGAATAAAACCAAGTCAAAGAGCCGGTAAACAGCTTTGCGCGCGCAACAGGTCGTTGTCCCGAGAACACGACTTTCCCACAGTGACAAAATTAGATGAGGAGTGGAGCAGGAGGCCGAGGGTGCGAAGGGTCTGCCGAGAGACGTGCGGGCACCCTTGAAAAAATCTTTCTCGCTCCTCCCCCATTGAAATGAGGCCACTCGCTCGGGCACATGCGTAACCGAGAGTTTGTTTCATTCTCGTCGCATTCACACCCCGAAAATCAAAGCGGCGTTTCTCTCTATAAATAGTAAAATCTCAACGAGACGAATAGCGCAGAAGGCGGATGCTGCTTCGGTTCAGTGACCCACGGATATAAGAACTGTAACGGGGATTCGAAAAACAATTGTCCATGTGGAGGCGAAACGAGCGCAGGGGAATTTCACCTAGACGCTCCTCGCACCGCGCGCGTGAGAGAATTTGTGCGCGGAGCTTCGAATTGCTTACAAATATATTATCACTGTATTTTCTATTGTGCTCTGCAAACATTTCCTAGGAAGTGAAATACTTCTCGATTCGTCCCAATTGCCGCTCGAACAGTGTTACAGTTGCCTCGTAAAATGATGGTTGTTATTTGTAATATCGATACACTTTAGAATCGAACTTCTGAGGCCGGTGGCAATTCCTTTGGAGGATGCAAAACGTTATTTTCAAACGTTAATGGATTCCCGCGCGTCCCAAGCCGATTTTATCTGGACGAGAGAGTTAGAGCTAAATACGACGAGTGGGTACGTCAATAAAATTATGAATTATATGATGGAACGAGGGAATGAAAAAGAGTGAAAGGCGCGAGAGAAGGAAGAGCGAAAGACAACTGCGGCAATTGCGTTACGGGGCACTAACAAAAACGGCGAATAGAAGAGATGTAATGACGATAAAGGACGACGAGTCGCGACGGCCTCGCCGTGTGTCCCCCGAGTGGCCTCTCTTTCGATCCCGATTGCAACCGCGTGCGCGCGGACTTTTTCTCTTTCTCGCACTCTCCGCGCGCGGAGTCGTTGGACGCGCGGAAACCTGAAGATCGTCCGGAGCTGAGACCCAGCCCAGAGACCTCTCGCGGTCTCTTCTATAAAACCGCAATCTCGTGTGATTACGCGGTGAAACCGCTTATTCGTATTTACACCCGAGCATCGTGCTACGCGCACCCGCGCGAATAAAAGCTCGTAAGAATATTTTCGTTTTGCATCCGCGAATACCGAATTCCGTGTGAAGCGATCCAAAAATCCGAAAGGTTCGAGTCCCAAATCCCGTTGCAGAGTGGGTAGGCCGAGGAACGATTTTCCTCGGTCGTTTAATTGAACCCGAACTCTATCCGCGCATTTGAATTTCGTTTCCCCCAATGCCAGCACACAATTATAATATACGGAGAGACTGCTTCCGAGAATTCTTTGATTATTGAGTTCTCGAAGTGGGCTAATTGGCGAGACGCCTCTACGACGAGCGAGCTGTCGCGGGAGACTTTCCAAGCAGATTCACGTATCGCGACGCTCCCCGGAGAGTCTGCTCTTATCGAAAGCATTTTTGTCCCGATTGAGTATGCGCGCGTTCCGAGCAAGAACAAAACGACCGAGAAGAACAAGAAGAGAGACAAAGAGAAGAAGAAATAAACGAAGGAAACGAGAAATAAGAAGCGGAATGAGAAATAAAAAATTGCTCGGTTGCAAGGCGCGCCAGGGCTGGAGAGACTGGCGCGCGCGCGCGAGCGAACGCCCACGAGGGACCCCGAAGAGATCGGTAACGTGTTTCGAGCTGCTCTCCGCTCGCAGAGCCTAAACAGTCTATAGAATACTGTGTACCCTCACTATGGATACTGTACGGAGATCGAATGCATGTTATAAATATATACACACATGCAGGAAGGCGCACATACACTAAGATAGCGGCAGGGACCGCGCGGGCAACTCGATGGGAATCGAACACTGGTTGGTTGACCTCACGAGTCCGGTGTCAACGAGCCTTAACTCTCGCTATTGGAAGTGCTCTCTCGACTTACTTCTTAACATCGTATACGTTCCTCGTGTGTGTGTGTGTGTGTGTAATCTCTAATAAGCGTGCTGCATACGCGCTGTGACGATATGTGCAAAAGAGAGTGTGCATCGGCGGTGTGAGTTCGAGTTCGTCGCGGAGAATTCAGACGTTTGTGTATCTCAAGTTTTCTGTCCAACGACTGAGATCCTGCTTGGCTGCGAGGATCAGACGACGGCGGAGGATGATCGCGATGCTCGTTTTCCTCCCCGAGAGTCGCGTCGCCCGCAGGAAGCAGGAGCTCCAAAGAACGCACGGGAAAACGAAAAGCATGACGGAAGACTGGGCCGCGTCGCACTCGAAGTGTATAAAACGACGCGTGAGCGACTCCTCTTCGCGCAGTCAGTCTTCGAGGCTCAAGTCCGCTCGCGTTTGTCTCGCCCGCGAGCATGTGCAAGGACTCTCGTCGTTGAGCGGAGCGCGCGAGGCTTTTAGCGTCAATCGCGAAGAGCAAACGGCGAGAAGGGGGCGAGGAAAATGAGCGCGAAATGTGTCGGTGGACGGAGAAAAGGGAGGATAGGAATATAATATTGCGAGGATGAGACGCCGGAGTCGCGAGATCAAATTGGCGAGAGGCAAACACAAAGCTTTTGCGGAGAAGCGAGTAAATAGAGGGCTACAGATTCTATTAGCGAGTCTTTCTTCTTTCCTTGCCCCTTCACGACCTTTTTTCTCTCCGCTCTGTGCGTTTTGCTTCCTTTTCATCCTATTTTTTTTCCCCCCCTCCCTTTGCGAATAGACTCGCGGAACGTCAACGGAGGGTCGAGAGTGAAGAGGCCAGCATCAGATGAGAGGGCAACGCTGCCGCGCCTCAGCGAGAGTGACTCGCTCTGGCGACAGCGATTGGCTGATCGAATTCTTTTTTCTTCGAATACTTAGCTCCGGACAATTACCGGAGTTTGATGACCCACGACAGGGCTATGTTTTGTCGCAACCTCGGAGAAAGAAAAGAAATGCATCGACGTTTCTGTCGCCGCGGCTGCTGTTTCTCATCCCGTTTCTTATGCCGACTGCGTGGCTCATCTTCCCTCGCTCGCGGAGTGTTCCTCGACGGAGGGTCTCCAAGGATCATCAGCCTCCTCCGCGAAAGCAATTACACTGTGCCTCCAACTTTCTATATTTTTTCGCAGATCTTCCCAACGACGGAGGAGAAGAATCCTTCGAATTCCTCAAACCTCAAACTTCAAATCTCCCCATGAAGCAATAATATCGCAAGGTTTCATTATCTTCTCGAAAAAACGAACCTCATCAAAAATGAACTCGTCGCGGTTCCACCGCTTGGAAAGCCAACTTTCTCAAGTACGCGAGTTCATTATTTATTTGATTTTAAAACAGCACCGCGCACAGCTGGAGCTCGAAACCCCAAAGAACATTTGAATACTCGATTTTATATCGGCATCCTTCTTATATTCCCCAAAGAAAAATACGAATAAAAAAGAAACGAGTTCTGGGAACAGCATGACTAAGATCCCTGGCGGGTCATTGTCGCCAAGGTTACATCACTCCGAGCGCTCCCTCCCCCTTCCACCCCATTAAAATTATCGTCGTGTGTTTCCTTCGAAATGAAATATCAACGTAACCACATTCTTGATCATTTAATAAAAGCGATTTTTCACCACTGACGTGTCATAGACATTATTACTGGCCATATTCGGTCTATCGGGATCATCCCATATACGAAAGACACGAGAAGTCGAGAACAGATATTACGGAATTTAGTGTCGCTGATCAATTCAAAGTGGTGGAATTTGATAAATTTCTTCGGAGTACGAGTCGCGAGGCACGAGTGGCCCATTAGTTATTCGTTATCGAGAGAGTCTCTCTCTCTCTCTCTCGCCCGGGCCCGATGAGAGAGACCCACGAGAGGAAGAAACCTCGGTGTGAGACAGTAAAGGCTCAAGAGCGAAGCGAGGAGATGTGCGAGAAACGCACGCAATTTAACGTCCAGCTAGGGTCATTATTCCCGTGCCAACGGACGCTCAATTACACGCGTGTCTATACACACAGCTGCGGAGGTTGAAAGTGCGAGGAAAGAGCGCAGTTATAAATGTATATATATACGCAGGCATAAATGCAAGAGCGCGCACACTCGTACTCGCGTGGATGGACGAGAGCGCGACGAGCCCTAAGCTACAAAACTCGACGAGAGCATTACGGAGTTACGAGTGCCGCGAGTGAACAGCGAGATCCATCGCGAGTCGGCACGCACTCGCACTCTGAGAATCAGTGACAAGGAAAAGGCTCATCAGCTCGAGGCTCAATATTATGACGTTGAAATAAAGTGAGAGAGAGAAAGAGAGAGAGAAGGGGCGAGACGGAGAGGAGCGGGGAAAAGAAAATATTTGTAAAGAAGAAAACCTCGAGACGTGCCAAATCGTATGATCGTTTCGCGCACACCAACGACCGAGATAACTCGTACACCCAAAGGCGAATCGATTTTCACGAGAACGCTAACGACCTCTCGCGATGCGCCACGAGATTTCTATGTGCGCTTTCAGCATCTTCACAATTTCACGTCCTACCGAGCCTCGTGCTCGGTACACGCATACGCCGTCCCAGGGAGGTTTTCCTCCATGATTACGAGCACAGCAGAAAGAGAGATGCTTCGATTGCGATGTAAATCCCATACCTTAAGCTCGATCATGTCTGCATGCTCCTAAGTCTTTTCCTACAGAGATTATATTTGAGTTCGCGCGCGGCACACGTGATTTTTATGATCGCTTCTAGCGCCGCGTGCCCGCGGCATAATTGAGAGAAAAATATACGTAATGCGCGGCACCGCGATCTCAAAGTTCGCTTTCGACCCGCTCCGAGGAGGCGATTTTTTCGGGATGAAAAATCAATTTTCGATCGATAGTTTTTTTTATAAAATTCAAGTGTTCTCGCGGTTCTCGGGTCCGTTCCCCGATTGGCTTGTTCCAACGAAACGAAGGAAAAGAACATTTGTAATTGGAGATTGGAAAATAACTGGAATAATCGGAGGTTTTTCAAAGATCGTTTCGTTGGGCTGCTCGAACGTTGCAAACTTGAGCGTCGCATTTATTCCGGGACATTTTTTGGCAAGAGAATGCGAACTTTGTCGCTCGGTTTCGTGCCCCACTGCGTATGCCTTCTCTTCGATTTCCACAGTTGTTGGTCATTCGGTATGCGAAGTGGTCAGCGCAGCACCGGGGGATGCCACACAGCATGCGCCAGCGCGATACCGCGAGGCTTCTTGTCTCCCGTTTTCCCGGTAAAGCGATGCCTGAGTCAGCCTACATAAGGCTACTTGACTGGAGATTGCGCGTCCCCCCTCGGCCCCCTCCGTCCTTCCCCTTGGCACATTCATCTCTCGATCTCCCGTGAGGTTTCTGCTTTTTGCACGATATCCGGAGAGTTCGCGAGAGACAGCGGCGAGAATTTCTTCAACGTGATCGGCTCATTGCTGCTGCGTTGTACCGAGAAACATTAATGCATCGATGCACTCGCGACGCGAGTTATGTATACTTTCCTGTGTGCCTTCCCGCGTGCTCTCGCCAACGGCAGCGGTAGCACGGACTTCTCTGTGTGTACAAACACCCCAGGAGCGCATGTGCATGCGTTGTATGTGCGCGCGACGTTGAGGAGCCACAACACCGTGCCGCATCGGGATGTTCCACTTTATAGTTTCCCCTCTCGTTTTTCCCACTGTCTTTCTCGCAACGCCCCCCTCATATCTGCATCGCCGCGATCGCTCTCGACCACCCTGAGCAACTCTCGCGTTATACGCGTATCGACAGCAGCAGAGCCCATAATTGGCGCTCCATCATTTGTGCGAGTTTAACACACGCGCATAGTTCCGGGCTTATAAGGAAGAAGCAGAAAGCTCTTTGGATAATCTTGGGGTTTGACAGGAAGCCGACGCTCTCGGTACGCATCCGCAAATATTCTCAGGCGAATATGTATTTATGGGCGATCGAGACGTGCGCGAAAGTCGACGGGATCGTTTTCCTCGGCCGGCACTTTCAGCGCGGTTATTATATTTATGTCAGCCCAGGTACAATCTTCATTTTATTTATGTACTTTGCTCGCCGGTGCGACGCAGTCCGGTGCGAAATCGAGTGCCGCTGCTCGCCATCGCGATTATTTTCTTCAACTCATGCGCTTAGTCTTGTCGCGTCTCTGGAAAAATCTCGCCTTCGCGGCAGGTTCCGAGGTCACGTTTCCAGGACTTTACAGGCGAACTCAAAAGAGGCCTCGATTCTTCGAGTTCCGGAGACGAAGATTCTCCATGGAATCATCGATGATTTGCTGGTGAGAAAATTCACTAGAAACTGAGGGCGAAGCATAGACGAAGCGTCTCGTAACGCGCGGACTTTTCTCTCGCGCGGAGCATCGAATCGATGCATGAGAATTAATTTTCCCCTCTTTTCCAGCGATACTCCAAAACTTGGTTGGACTCGTTAACTCGGAAGCGTTTGAAACGGTCTGTACTCCAAACCGGATCGAGGACTGATTGCGAGTCTGGTGTACGTGCGTTCGCGGTAGCAAAACCTAGTTGAGCCGCACGAACGGCCTAGACGGCAGGACGCTTGTTCATCAGCGTGCATGCAGCAGCGTCAATAGAACTTGTACGAAGATCCTGAGTAGCGATTCGCAAAAAACGTCGAGCACATACGCGAAGACGCGATACTGAGAGTGCGTGTGTCGCTTGGCACGGGAGTCGCAGCACGCGTGGGAAAATCGGTGGTGGGAGAGCCTCAGAGAAAAAAACAACAATATCGAGCTTCTCGATCATCGTTTCCAAGATGCACGAGGATTCTTTGGACTACAATGATTCAGGCATCGCTCGTGTACACACGCGGTTGAGCTTTCAAATGGGACGGAAAAAAGAGCTGTTCGCCAAGACTTCGAACGCGGCTGGACACTCGCACATTTTATCGTGCATAGAGTCAAGGTCAAAAGCGATCTTGTGGGAAAAATTTCATTTGATGCCGGAACTCTGAATACACTTTAAAAGCTTCCTGGAGTTGATGTTGGCCAGATTAACTTTACGCGATCCAATCCGTCATAATTTGATGCTCGAATAAATTCGGAATCAAAAGGTCATCGCTTCGGATGAACCTTTTCTCATTGAAAGACGGTGAAAGAAACTCCCAAACGAGTGTTATACCGTTCGGGAATTAGCAAGAAGATGCGAAGAAGATCAGATAGCGCCCATATCAGGCGTTGTATCAAGCACTTTTGGTAAGACGTCTCTCCGAGATGTTTCTCTCTCTCCCCCCCCCGGCGAGCGGTGTACAGTTTAGTGTTAGAAAGAAAACAGCATCAGCAGCTGAAGTCTGGAGAGTGTGAGCTACGTGGACGACACCTCGAGAGGGGTCAACGGCATCGCGACACCATCGGGCGTCCTCGTGGTTCGTCGACGCCTCTCGACTCTCTAAGCAGGTGTTTCAAGTATATTTTGTGAGTTTGTATATACGCCGCAGCATACGTACAACGCTCTCGTCGTTGGGCGATCGAAGAGGCTGATTTTCGCCTCTCGCGAGATCGGGAGTCCGCCTCGACTCGGCTTTGACTCTGCCCTGGAAGGATGCCAAGACGGAAGTGGGTTAGCCGTCTCAGCATCGATCACAATGTCGATAAATAAACTTACTGCGCCTCATTAGCCGCGATGGGTCTTGCGAGCTCAACGAGAATTGGCATACATCGCAACGGCCTGAGGCGAGCTCCCTTCTCATCGGGACTGAATCTCGTCGATGACGAAAATCATTCTCCCAGCAGCTCCGAAGCATCTGATTTCATTAATTTTAGTATACGAAATCAATCGCTATTTTCATCGATTTTTTATCGCCTTTTTCATCGATTACGTTCGACGAAATGAATTAGCTGCGATTCAACCGTAATATCTTTTGATCTTCGGCATTGTATAATTGGTCGCGCGGCATTCGACTCGGGTATTTTCACGAATTCGAGCGAGCGCGCATTGAACTGTCAGCGTGTCGCGTTGGGAGGGAGTGCGAGAGAGGAAAGTCGATATTCCATAAGAGGCAAGTGGGAGATCTAATAATACGTGTGAAAGAGCATTAATGTGTGAGAGCGATAAGAGAGGACGATAAATTGGCTGCTCCAATATCGTAAGATATAAATTGGATAATTTACAGGTTGATGTATGTTGCGCACAGCGCAGAATAAAGCCTCGAACGTAAACATATAAACGAGATTTGCCATTATTATTTCCCATAGCGTGTGCAGCACCGAGAGGATTTTAAATCCGGAAATTGAGAGTGCCGTATGGCCTGAGCCGCGCGCGTGAACGAGTTACAACCCCTTCGCCACGGCGACTTGCTCGCGCGAGAGCAAACTATACAAACAAGCGATACGTAGGATCTATCTTTCGTGCTGCGCCGAGGTGGATACAGTGCGAGGCGAAGATATATATGCGGGGCGAGTGAGTGCAACAGCAGCGCTAAAGCCCGAGCTCTCTTTCGCCTAGTGAGTTACAGGACTCGAGGAGTTTCTCAAGCTTTCACCTGGGCCTCGCCCAACCTACACACTCAGCTGTTTGTGTGCGCCAGCTTCGCTCCTATACTCATCGCGTTTTTACTCCTTCTCCTTCTTTTCCATCGACTCGCGGACCAGTCAGAGATAACGGCTGCTCTCTTCTGTCTATGTTGAACTCTATAGCCCATTCTAACCCCGATTAATCGAGGCAACATTCTCATTTTCTTTTGCTCCGCTTGTGCCAATCACGTTTGTCAATTAATTCAATTTTCTTCTCACTTCTCATTTCTTATTGCAAGGTTTGACGTTGTGCGCATTTTTTGGGGACTCTGCGACGATCGATTCGATCAGAGTGCCAATCAAATTTGAAGATTGTGGGGAACAATTTTTTTGTGTGTCAAGCTCTCCGCGAGCCTCTCCCAGCAGACGCCGGAATTGTGCGTGCTTGTCTACGATTCTCGTTAATCCATGTTCCGCACAAAAATCCGGGGATTCGTTTTAGGACGAAACGGCTGACACGTTTCTTCTGATTATATGCATAACGCTTCTGCGAGCTCCGTCGAGAGGCGTTTGGAGAGGTTACGAAAAGTGGAGCTAACTCCGGGGAAATAAGTTTTTGCGATGCAGCGAACCGCGAAGTGACACACGCTTACGGCACCGCAGCATTCGTGCGCCATGGAGCAGCGTTTAAACCGCATTACAAGTTTTTTCATGTCGAGAGAGAGAGAGAGAGAGAGAGAGAGAGAAATGCAAATATTCCGTACAATAAAACCGTTTATAACGTATGAATCGATAAAAAGTCGTTTTTCTCGATGAACGAAAGCACTGAACGAGTCGATCAATTTTATTGAGCGATTAAAGTGGCATCAAGCAAACTTTCTCCACACGAAAAAAAAAGGAATTTTATCGGAGGACGCGAGCGAGCCGTGAGATTTCTTCACCCCCAGCATCAATTTCTAACTCACTGAATCAAGTTCAATTCATTAAAATCGACGGAGCATATTGCCAGGGCTGGAGGATCGAACGATTCGATCGTTGAATCAAGAATTTTTCAGTCTCCAACGATAGGCCCGAAGATGAAAGAGCAGGCGCAATAGAGCAGGATGAAGAATAAAAAAGATTATGCGGGTGTCGTTAAAGCAGCAGCACCACCACCAGCGAGGGTGGAGCGTGCAGGAGCCAGGAGCCGCGATTCGTTGTTGGAACATCGGAGGGTCACGCTAATTACGTCATTATGCGAAACATCGGGCGCGAACGAGGGGGTTGTATACGGATGCGCCGGTGAGCCACGAGTAATATAGCTTTGCACGGGCGCACAAAGACACTCGCTCGAGCTTGTATAATAGCGCGGATGCTCTCCTAACGAAGGAGCCCCCGGTGTATCTAAACCAAACGTACGATAGATTTGCAGTTTATGTACAGAGCTCAGCATCCGTGCAACAGTGTTCTGGCCTATGAATAGCGATGAGAAGTATGCGCGAGAGAGGAACAACCAATTACGCGAAAGCCCCTCTAAGCACGGCGGATCGAAAAAAAAAAAAAAAAAAAAAAACACAAGAAGCAGGACGAAAGGACAAAGAGGAGGGAAGAGAAGTGGTGACCTCACCGCCGGCTCTTCATTCATGAATAATAATTAGAAATTCGTGAGGACCCGTAGCGCATCTTCCTCTTTCCACGGCAAATAATCCACTCGCTATTTCTCGTGTGTATATATTATGGAAATTATACATCGGTGTATATTATCAAGCACTCTATTCGTATGGCGCTTAAGCAGAATGAAACAACGTGTTTATCCTCGAACGACAATACATTATCCGGTTGTCATGGATTTGTTGGTTTTTAGGCTCACCTTTATTGCTAATGGCTGAAGGCTATTTTTTAGTGCTTTTGACACAAGATTTATGGGGGAGAGTTGTTAAGGACGCGATGCTCAACAATATTCGTACGCAAATCCGGAACTTGCTTCGTCCGCGATGGTGGTCTCGTACGAGGGTTTTCACTTGGCCTCCTCTGTTCTCATTGATATATTTTGAAGTTTCTCGAATCAAGCAAATATAGGTGCGGGATGTAATTTGAGATTTTTCGTTTCTTTTCAAACGTGTTTTATACGATCATTCGAGTTTAAATTATCTTGATTTTTATTGAGTTATTTGTGTCATGATCTTCATATCCTCCTAATAAGAGCAGCGCATAACCGAATTGCACGTTGCAATATATAAGCCGCGTGCGGCCCGAAACGTGAATCCACTCGCAGCGAGTCTCGTTCTATCGGTATCATCGTAGCACGGAGTCGGGCGAAGAGAGCGACTCGCGCGTTCCAAGTTTCGATATCCCCAAGAACATATCATTACCATAATGGTCCGGGGATACCGCGCGAGTTTTCCGTCTTCCTCCGACGATTTCTCTCTCGCTGCAGTCCAAAGTCAACGACGAGCTGTGTGCGCAGCAGCATATGGGAGATGGCGGGATTTGAGAGGGCAACGAATATCTGTACGGCGAAAAGGGGCTGGTGAAACGGTGAAGAGAGAGAGAGAGAGAGAGTTGGGCGCGCGGGGGCCTAATCGCGATAATGGAGCTCAGAATCGGCTCGTGACCGCAGAATCGGAAAACGTCACGAGTTCGGAAGAAGAAAGAGAGAGAGAGAGAGAGAAAGAGAGACGTGGAGCGGGAGAGATGGAGCGAGGGGACAAAAGGAAGGAGTCAGAAGCGATGGAGAATACGGGACCGAAATAATCGAACAATCATTTCTACATTTTACCCCTGGCGAGGGAACGCAAGAATCCGCTCGAATTACAAATCTCGATAAAAATGATTATGGAAAAAAGCCACGTGACTCGTCGATGAAAATACCGCGAGGGCAGCGAATATTTTCGTCGTCGTGTCTTATTCCCCACCCTCGCGTGTGTTCCTCCCGCCATTTGATGCGTTCATTTTAAGCTAGGTATTCCGATGATCGAAGCGAACTGCCAAGAAATTTCTAAACGATTCTGAACCGCGCGCTCGTGCTCCGCATCTATGCTCGTGCTCCGGCGCGAGAGGACCTCGAGGCTACGAGTTTACGACGCGAAACCGCCGGTTTTTAAAATATTTCTGTTGCATTTCTGTTTGCCTGTTGAATAATAAAAACCGAGAAGAAACGAAAAAACCCATTCGTCGGCTGCGCGCGCAGGCACGCGATGGGCCCACAATTCGGCGTTGAAAATTCTCCTCCGATGCGCTACGATGATTGTGCAAAGGGCGTAGCGGTACCGCGCGCCAACTCCAACGAGCCCGCTCTCCTTGGCCCTTTTTCCAAAGTCGGAAGAAAATTAACATCCAAACCGGTCGTACAATCGAGGAGCGATAATAAACGAAGCAGGGGGAAACGAAATGTGATAAAAATCGTCGGAGAGGGAGCGGAAAAAATGTAGTGGTTTTATGAACGCTAATGGCCACGTAAAAAGTGTATTTTCTCAGTCCCATTCATACGATAGACACCGCGAGCTGAACGATCTCAACACGTAACCCAATACAGCATGAAACCGGTCGATATACAACGCTCCACGGGGATAGATAAATTAGGAAGAGTCTCGGGCTACGAGCACCACCGTGGCTAATCCTTTTTCTTTAGTGAGCGTCAAGGCTTTTCAATAATGAACAAACACACGTGTGCGTCCGTACCGGTTTTCGTTGAGGAAGAGTCCACGCATGGCTCGCTTTTGGCTCAAATTTAGTCGTCGAAAAGAAATCTTTAACAAGTTTTTCCGGATATAAATATATTAATCGAACGAACGAATTATAGGGCGTGAGAAAGCATCCATTAGAGACGCCGGTTCATTAGCATTTTTTTAACATTTTTCTTTCTCCTCTCATTGAGGTTCCCCCGGAAAATCGAGACCTCAATCTCGTTTATACGGAAAACAGGAAAATACGAGTTTCGTAAGGTGCGCTGAAAAACTTTTGGAAATGTTTGGAATTCCTGTGCTTTGCAGAGAAGAAAGCTCATAAATCGCTTCGTTTTTAAGCAAAGAAATTCGATTGCTTAGGTTTTGTGAGAGTCGCTGAAAGTTGGCCGCAAGCATTTAGTTTTTTATCGAATACGCGGGATGCTCATTTGCCTGTGCGCTACGTTATAAGTTGGCTCGGAAATTTTTATTTTCATCAGTCCAAGACTGGAGCAATAGCCGAGCCGAGATAATACGAAGCAGCAGCAGCAGCAGGCCAAGTGCTGGGATCTGAGAGGAGGCTGAACGAGAAACAAAATAGAAGGAGACACAGAGGCTCGAAGGATATATGTTGCGGAATGTACGTGAGCATGTGTGCGGCTGCTGCTGCTCCCAGGCGAGATTGGCTCCGTCTCTAATCACAGCGAGTCAGTGTAGGACGCGCCTGATGCTGCGAGGAGCCTGAAACCTCGTGGCCCGGGGCGTTGGTGCGGCGTGTAATCAGCGCGCGCTCCTCTTTCTCTCTTTCTCTCGATTCGCCGGCTCGCAGCGAATCTCGTCCGTGTATACTCGATCCTTGATGTTAGATCCATTCAATACTCTCGCATCCCGCTACAAATGATCGCGTCTCAAAAGCCAAACGAATTGCTAAACATTCCATGCCCAAAGGACTCGAACCGCACACATGTACAGGCCTCGGAGAATGAGCCAGTGGCGGAGAGAAAACGCTCGCTGAAATAACGAGATATTATAGCAGGACAATCTACAAATGAAACTTTATGATTCATACTCCGCGGGGGAATGATCTCGGCTCCCCAAAGCCCATTTCTAAATTCTCATTCTGATTTATCATTCGCGCGGATGAAAGCATTGCGAAAAGAGTACTGTAAGGATTCGAAATTTCTATTTATCAAAACAAAATGATGAATGTATATTCCAGACAAACATAGGAGAATCGAATGGACTGCTCTTGAAATATGAGCAATGCCATCCGCGAGAAATTCCCAAGCAATCGAACTTGTCGCAGCCCACTCACTTTCGCGGGAACTCTGTGTGGGATCCATCGCGCGATCTGCGAGCTCACATTGAAAAAATCGTACAATTGGGCCAAGAATCGTATATAAATGGATGAAAAATCGATTAATGCTTTCGTGCTGAAAGTTATTGCTGATGAAAAAAGAATCTCGATGGAAAAGTGTGTGATTAAGGGGAGCGGGCTTTTTCCGGACGCAATAATTATGCGGATCGTTGCGGAGGGAGCGCGAGGAGAGTAGACGCGAGAGAAGCGAGAGTGGTTAGGGCGCCGAAAGCGCAGGTGCTCGACATGAGCAGCGCGCGATAGGATGACGCGAACCGGGGGAAATGGATCCCCGATGTGGGGCGAAGAGGCGAGGGTCCGCGGAGGGGAATGCGAGAGGAGCTACCTAACTGGAGCATCGAAGGAGCTATGCATTTAGCAGGGGGCTTGGAGAACGAACGAGAGGCTCTCGGTGATTAGCGAGAGTCGTTGCTCCGCGAGCGAGACGAGTTGAATATCGCGTTTCGGAGGCTATGTGCGACTCGAGGACTTGCAGTTTTGGCACGATAGCCGGAGCGAAAACACACGGACACGCACACAGGGACGACAGCTCGAGAGGTTTTTTGGTCCACCGGCCGATTTCTTCGGTCTTTTTATCCTTACGGATTTATTTTTTTACACTCGACGCACGTACACTCGCGACCGGTGGAAAACAAAACCATCCTGCTCTGCATCGGAACATCCTTTATTTTCGTTCGGTATAAGGCAACCTCCTCCGGCTTCGAGGCTCGAAATATATGCGCGGTGGGCATAGCGAAAAAGCGAGATTGAAAGACCTAAAAAAGCGCAGCCTCCTCCTCGCTTCTTCTCTCCTCCGTTTCGCCGTGTCTACGTTTCTTATTTTGTCCATTTTTTTATTCACTCTCTGCGCTCTCTCTCTCTCTCTCTCCTCGCTCGATCCGGATGCGCCTCCGAAAACATATATCGTTGCCGCTCTCGATAATTATCGTTCACGATCGAAGGAGCCAACGACGACGCGTTTGCACGCCGAGAGGTGCATCATTAGAAACGACGTGAAACGCATTTTTAAAGCCCTTTGCTTTTATTCCATTTTATTTTTGTCTCTCATCCTCACCTCGCAGATCTCTTATCGGGCTGTTTGCTCGACTTTTTCGACTCTTTTTTCCAGCCTCCGCGTGCGCGCGCACCTCCCCTACATTGAGGCATTTTTGAAACGAGGGCCAACTTTATGATGCCAAATCGCGACAACATTCATTACTGGTTACGTCCAATTCGCTTTCAAGTGCAACAAACTCTGAAATTTGGGATAATTTATTGCTCGCCTCATTGCCTCGGAGACCAGCCCCCCGAAATCCTTCGATGATCACCCACAAAGCGAGTTTATATGCTCAACCAATTTCGAGGGATCGGTAAGAAAAAAGAATTTTGTTACATCCTCGTTTCTCTATTGGAACGATGATTCGAAGGGGGAAAAAAACAGCGTGGATATTGCATTCCCCGCGTGTGTGGTTTTCGCGAGGGAAAAATCTTTGGAAGATTATAAATTCGTAACTTTATTACCACACTCCGAAGCTAAACCGAGTTCATTGGTGCTTGGGAGTCCGAGGCAGGATAGACCGAGCAGGAAGAGGACGGAGCGAGGAGACCGAGAGAAACATTCGTCGGAAGGAAACAAGAAAGAGAGTGAAGGAGAGAGAGAGAGAGATTCGGCGTGGGAGGGTCGCGGAGGGGACGAGAAATTACCATTCGAAAGGGGCCCGTTTCGCGACCAAAAGCTTATGTTTATTTCAATTATCGTTGCTCCTTTCCGCTCGCGAGAGAGTCACCGCGGGCGCGAGAGACGCGGCGAAACATAAAAATCCTCGAAATGGGAGAAAATAATACGAAAATGCGCCGCTCGCCCGGAGCCAGCGCGTATTTTTATATTTTGCATCGCGAGCGCGTACCAAAACGCTGCAAATACGAGAAACAGAACCGAGAAATGCGAGAAAAAAGGTTGGGGAAGCCGCGCCCCTTCGCCCGGACCCCGATGCCTCATTTTAATATTCTTCCAACATTTCTTCCCTGAATTCTCGTACCGCACTAAAGACTCGCATCAAAAGTGCACGCGAATACCGAACCCTTTCCATCGCGGCCCTCTCCCGTCGACAAATTCGCGAGCACCTCATGAAAATCCGAAACGCTCGCTCCGCCGACCCTCTCTTTGCGCAACTCTAAAAACAATCCAACGAAACTCCACTTTTTTCATCCATTTTCCATTAAAAATTCTCCCCTTCGCTTCCCAATTCCAAGCAACCGACACCTTGAGCTATTCGCGATGAAAAAAAGTCGAAAAGATTCGCCTCCCCGATACCGAGATGCGTCCCAGAAAGTCCAGCCGGCAATGGTTCAACCTCGTGCGTCCCTTTTTTTCTTCACGTTCCGCATAGAAAAGAAAAGGGAAGAAATATCGCGCGCACCTCACGGAAACTTGTTCCTCGCGGTGTTCCACATTTAAGGGGGGAATCACAGTCGTGGAGAAACGCCAGCGGAAAATAAAGTACGGCGGGCGAATAATGGGACGAAAAAATCGGAGCGCAGGCCACTGCCACTGCTCGGCCGTCCGTAGTGTAATAATGTTGATAAATAGTTATAGCTAATAGGGAGAGCAGATCAAAGTGTCTGAATACGAAGTTATGTGTACACACACGAGGCTTACGAGGAGAAACGGTAAAGTGGGGAAGGCAAAAGCGAGCAGCTCTCGTGTACGCACACCACTACCGGGAATCTGACTGTGTGCGCGTATACGTCGAGAGGGATCCGTAAGGATAAGAAGGTGGAATGTACGTACGCCCGTGTTCGCCGAAGCGAAACGCGGGCTCTGCCGCGCTTTCTTGTCGGCTCTCTGCATATACGTTCACAAGTCCATTGAAATGTGAATATGGATGTAAAGTTCATTTATTTCGGATGTTTCGTGACTGTCATTGGGCGTGCGCTCTCTCGAGCGAGCCGATAATTCGATCGCAAAGTTCCAAAAGCTTTTGGCAGTCGCGTCGCGATTCTCGTTGCTCGTTCGTACCGAGCTCGAATTTATCGAATATTATTTTGGTTCTGAACAGTTGTGTGGAGACTCTCGGAACCCTTTTGATGGTGAGGGAAAACGATGTTTCGTGGTCTGCAGAAACGGTGGAACGGCGACGAAATTCTTCTCTTGACGATCGATTCGAAGGAGCGATGGTAATTGATAAAAAAAGGCTGGGAAATGACATCGCTAAATAGCGGAGTAAACAGAGCGAGGCAAAAGCTAATCGATTAAATTCCAGAGATGGAAAAAACGAGACTAGTTTCGCGACGGTGGAATATATCTCATAGAAAGTGGACGAATAACCTCCAAATGGGAAAGCACTTGCGAAGGCCCGCAGTGCCAAGTCATTAGTTTGGCTCACGTGTGTGGTCACAACACGCAGGGAGGTTCGTGCGCGAGACTCGAAGTGCTTACAATGTTGCTGGGCGACCGCAGTCCCGTGTTATTCAGGCATTTTCTTACGTTCGCGAAATTCGCGCACTCGAGCCGGAGAAACGTAATACGAAAAAACAAAATTGCCGAAAGGGCAAGAGAACATCGATTTCGAGCTCTTGAATGAGCGAAACGAGTTTTTTGTTGGGAGGATCAAAAGGCGACGCGGTCCGAGCTCTTTTCTTCGTCGATGCGCGCGCGAGCGCTGCTGCTTCGCGAACGAGAAAAGTCGAAGCCTCTCGGAACACTGCGACGATCGTGGCGCGTCAATGAGCGAGTCGGTGCGAGATGACAACGCACGGAGTCCGCGCACAACTCACTTTCCAAGGCGTTCCAAAATTCGATGTTTAATTTTTCCTCGCGCCTCCTTTAGTTGCTTCGCTCTCCGGGGTCCGCGAGCCGCTGCTGAACGCTCGCAAAGGTCACGTTTTCAAACGTTCACGCGCGAGAACTTTTTGCTTCGAGAGTTTGGAAAAAATCATTGCAAATGTGTTTTTACGGGGTGAAACGTACTCTGGGAATATCGGGTTTCGAGAAGCGCGGCGTTAAATTTGAGAAAGAGCCTTGGCAATCGCGCCTCGAAGAACAGCTTCGGCTCTTCTCCCCCCGCTCAGAGATCTCCACCGGAACGGCCCTCGGAGAGCTCGTATGCCCGTGCATACATCACAGTAGCGCATCTTACGTATGGAAGTACTCCGCGGGTGAGCAAATAACGGCGAAGAAACGGTAGGTGAGCGCCTACCGTTTACAATTTGCATGAGCCCGTGTTAGGATAAGAGAAATATTTTCTCGTCGCTGCTGCTGCTGCTGGCCTCTGTTGCACTCCCGCGAATGCATTCCAACTTTTTTGTGGCTTGCTGCGATTTCACGAGGATGGGCATCGATTACTCTTCGTCTCACGGTGCTGCTGATATTGTTAAAAGGTCGGGCTAATTCACATAAATTCAGCGGTACGAAGCGCAGCTTTTTTCGAGTATAGGATCGTTTTCGAACGTTCCAAAACACCAGCAACGAAGGATTGTTTCGCTGGATAAATGTCGATACGGAATACTGACCGCGAGGCGAGAAGAAAAAAATCAGGAGAATTAATGCCCTAAATCATCTTCTTCCGAAAGATCTTTCTTGCAAATATGTTGCAAGAAACGAATGCCTGAAAGGCGAGAGCCGGCGCGCCGAGCGACGCGGGCAAGCAAGGGCATATTCGAATGGGATCAAAAAAAAAGAAACCATAAATATTTGCGTCCACGAGCTGATAAGCCGGACAGAAATATGTATCGAGATGTCCGGCAACGTGTGTGCGCCCGACAGTGGAGCAGAGAGAAAGAGAAAAAACGAGAGAAGAGAGAGAGAGACAAAGCTGAAGAAATGGGAAGACTTGAATACGCTGAAATCGACTGGAACGACCTAAGCCGAGTATATCCCCGGCCATTTATATCGATAATATTACAATGCTCTACTGCGAGGGCCGAATCATCTTAGCTCCGAGTGCATTGAATGGTTCGATAAAGTGAGATGACGAGATGGGCCAGGATTCTCCGGAGAGCAGGCTCAGAGAGAAAAAGAAGAAAAAACGGAGTCGCGAAAAGATTTTTGAGCGTACGTTCGTAGTATTCGAGGCGAGCGAGCCCGCGTAATTTTGCTCCGTCTGTAGCATGTGGCATTCAGGAGCGGGAGTGAGAGCAAGAAGGACACGAAAAGATGCAAACGCACGACTGAGGAGAGGATTCACAAACGTACATAGAAAGGCCCGACACACGCATGCAGTCCGGGGAACACGAGCGAGACCGGCAAGTGTCTTTGGTTGTCTCTGAATCGGCCGCGAGGAAGTGAGAGGATCCTCCTGCGCCTCTCAAAAGGGCGTCCCGTAACTCGGACTCCGATGGAACTCGAGGCTCCTCAGTTCCGAGGCTTTTTTCTCCGCGAAGGTATAGGAATAGCAGAGACAGGACAGAGACGCGCGAGCGAGAGAGCTTCGACGACGAACGGAGAGGGCACGAACTCGAGAGACCGAGTGGAGGGAGCAGCCGATTAGCGGACCGGAGAATGGAAGAGGTACGAGAAAACCGCGCGTCTATCCAAAAGCCCCGGGGAGTAGGGGAACCGGGGACGCTTCCGGGGCGCGGAGCGCGAGCGGGGACGCGGCGCATGCGCGGAGGGCGTGGGAACGTCGACAGTCTGGGACAATCTCTGGCCTGGGCCAGGCAGCCCCGAGCTTTACCGATCACGCCCGAACGACTCCGAGCTGCGCGCAAGGCCCCTCGGAGAGACTCCCCACCCCCTCCTGCTCTCGCTCGCCCAGTGGTTCTCAGTATCTGGGTGACGAGCTCCTCACCGGCGTGTCAAACAAACTGTATCGCTTTTTCGCAACGCCCCCGATTCACCGGGTCCTCGCCGCGAGTCTCTTGACGGGACCGAAAACATACTCCGCGGTCACTGGAAACTGCAACACGAATTTTTGTAGGTGGACGAAGCTGCCAAAAATAAGCCCCTCAAATAACAGGATTTTCGGGGACTGAGCCGGTGCGATCTAATTCCCTTGGATCTCCTCCACGACGTTCGTGAAACTCAACGCTCTCGAGGACTTTTTTTTCCACTCCGACAAGAAAGAACCTTTTTTCGATGTTTTCTTCCAGAAAAAAGCGCCATCGTGGCACACGGTGTGACGCTACTTTTTTCGGGGCCAATGTTTGTCTATGTTTTCCGCGATAAGTTTGTACATGAATATGTTATTTGGAGGGAGGTGCTCTCTCTCTCTCTCGAGAGAGAGAGAGAGAGACGAATTTGAATGGAGCGGAGGACGGTGCACTCGGTCGCAGGGTCAAACTGACATAGGGGTAAATTCACGCAAAGTGCCTCCGAACCCCTCGCCCCCCATAAAAATTCGTTTTTTTATCAATCCGCCTATCCCCGACGCCTCTTTTGCTCCTCCACGAACGATGCTGCAGGCTCATATACGCGAGGCGAAATTGAATCGTGCACGTGCGCGCCGGGGCTGCGTATACAGGCGAGAGAACTCGGCCATCTGTGCCCGAGATTCGCCGGATGTTTCATTGATAGACGAGTACGAGTTACACGTTACTATTACAGCGTAGTACGTGCTGCTGGATCCGAGTGATTATTGCGTCGCGCGGCTCATCTCCGATTCTTCGAGGACGCGTTACTACGCCGCTTAAACGATTGCAATTCGCGTTACGGTCACCAGCATGCTTCGGATCGATCGTTTGTTTTTACGTTTTTGTGCCCAGCTGACCGCGGCGAACTCAATCGAATTCCCCGTCCTCGATCTCGCCGAGTCCAAGCTAGTTTCAAACTGTGCCAAAGCGTCTTCGGAATTTATTATCATTGAAACCAAAGTCGATTCGTCTTGATAAGCAAAATACTGGCTGGAGTTTGAGGTCAATGCGGAGGCTGGCATTGAATTTAGAATGATAAAGCATCCCGCGACGTCCTTTCCGCGTCTGCTCCGGGCGATTCAAAGACGTGCCCGTGCGCGTCGCACTTGTCCGAGGCCCGTCTCGAGCCAGCTCCACTTTCGGTGGACGAGGAGCCGCCCGATTTTGCGACCTCCAACTACGCCCGGGTATAAACTTTGTGCACGTAGAAAATATAAACGTCGGCGGGAGAGCGGAGAAGCCACATGTGGCTGCTACCGCGCGACTGTTTGTCTTCTCACTTTTTTGCAATTGTTTTTTATACACACGAACGTGTGGATAAAACGTCGGGCTTCGGATCGCCCAAGCCTCTCTCCACGGATGTTTCTCAATACGAAAGAAAAAAATTGGCCAGAGTTTGGCGACTCCTTTTCGTTTAATCGACGAGCGATGAAACTGCTCTGTAAATTTAACCGGACATATTTTACTGCGGGGACAAGTTAACAAAAAATATTTGTGCCAGTAACGCACCGTTAAATTTTCAATATTTCCCATAAACTTCAGTTTTATAATAGTCAATACTGCAGATAGTGAAACTTATGGCGCGTTTACTAAAATTTATAAAACGTTTGGTCAATTTTAAGGTGCATCGCGGCCAAATGCCTTTGCCCCGACGCAGGTATCGATCACTCCGAATTTCGTAGCACACTCCAACAACTGAGCATATAAGAATGGGAAAGCAGGCCGATATGTAGCGACAAGATACCCCTGCCACGTTCCCAGTGAAGTCGCATCCTAGCATAAACATTAGTACGGAAATTTGTACAGTGGAGCGCCGTAAAATTCGCTGTGAGGTCAAAGTTTACTAAATACTCCGGTAAAAGTTCCTATACTGTGAACAACGAATAGAATTTTTATTGTTACTGGACTGTAATTTATCAAATTTCATTCTCTCCGTGCACTTTAATCCCCGAATCAAGTTAAGCGACAAGATTTTTATTGAATTTAGTAGAATGAGCAGGGACTTGGTTTCGTAGCATTTTTGTATCCTTTTGGCAGGCTCGAATGTTTCGACACACTCCGACAATACACGTTCAAAGGCGCGGGAGTGACTTGCACGAGCGTAGGCGTTGCAGATATAAAAAAACATGGAGCAGGGTATTGCTGTCTGCATGTTTGGTTATCAAGGCTTCTTTCATTCTCGTATTGTTAGTTCTTTTATTACACACCTCGGCGCGGTGTGTTCCGGGCGAGTGGATACTCCAGGAGGATCTTCATCTCGGTGGTAGAGCGCCGCGGAGGACGACGCCCGGTGTCATTCACGCCGCGGGGCGTCCGGGAGAATAAAAAGCATATTTTGACAGACGAAGCGCATATTGGCTTTCGTCATCGAGAGGAGAGAGACGGCGTCGAACGCCGCTGGTTCTCTCTGTTCGCCTCGACTTCAGGATCGTTCGATACGTTCGACTCTAGTGCGGAGTTGGGAGGTGGAATAATCTTTTCAATGTTCGCAGCCCGGAGAGACAGGGAGAGACGAGAATCGATCGGGCGAGGGAAGAAGAAGACGCAAACGTCGCGTAACCTCCCGTCGGGTTGGGCCGGGACGTGTCAACCGTTGGAATCTCGACCGTGACTTTAAAACAAGTTTGAAAACGCTTACAACGCGTTTGTATTCGAGCATGAATAAAAGCCTCGTGCAAACAGGCTCGTCGAGCAAAATCCGAGAAGTTTAATCATCTTTTTCTCGACCACCCGTCGTCATTGTCCTGTTCGGCAATGACCAACATGAATTAACTATTTAAAATATATAAAGTTCTTATTATAGAGTCACCGGTCGCGGAGCGGACAGATTTTTCAATAATTTTGAAACTTTAAAACCTCTTTCCTCGTCCCCCGACTAGCTCTTCGTATCAATTTATCTAAATGTTTTTTCATATTTCAAGAAATACTGGGATCCTGATCGGTATCTGGGAGCCTCTAGTCAAGTTTTTACAAATCTCGATATTAAATATCAAAACGGTAGTCACCACACGAGCAGCTTCCAGGTTTCGTTTCTTCAGACTCGCTGTTAGAATTGATTTGAAGGAAAATTTGGTGAATTTTTTATTCACAAATAATGATCGTCTCGGTAATTGCGTAGCAGGATCGCTCCTCTTGTGGAATTTGCTTCGTAATGAATCTCGAATCGAGCCATTAACTCGCGCGCGCAGTCGTAACGAGGGCCCCGCATTTTATGGAGTTTCTTCGAATGCGATCGGGGGAGAAGAGGTCGGTTTAAGTGAATTTGAAGACTTGGAACGGTGCGAGGAGCCATAAAGAGAGGGAAGCTTCAAAGAAATTTATCAAAAACCATGAAAAATCGGGGAGAGAACTGAAGACCTCGGACGTTTTGAATGATTGGCGGTAAAAAATCTCCGATATACGGCGATAAGGGCGTAGATTTGTTCCTTTCGTTTCGTTTTTTAAGCTTTTTATGCGCCGCAGCGTTACAGCGTGCTGCAGTTTTATGATCTCGGTTAATGCTGCGGGTCCGGACAATGACGACGCGCCCTGCGAGCTTCCCGCACCGTTTCGTTTTCCCTTCTCCCCTCATAAACTGCTCCTCTTCAGCTCGGAATGACGAGGAGAGTTGCACGTTTTTCTAGGCTTTGTATCACCATCCATCATCGCGCATATGTCGTTCCCGTTCACGGGGCGAAACCCTTCTCCGTGGGCTCCGAGCACGCAGCTCGCGACGCATGTGGATCTGCTCCTGAATATTTTCTGAATGCCACCGCCGTACAGGAAGCCCTAGAAAATTATTCCAAACTCGAAAATCCAGTCCGCCGTGCAGCTTTTTAAAGCCTGCATGGAAACCTGTACCTCGAAGGGGTTGCCGGAGTCGCCTTCCGCGGCTGCGAGCTCAAGTTTTTTCTCCCTTCCGCCACGTTCGATCGCATGGCTGAGGCTCCGAAATACTATAATTACGTTGATCGATTAAAATCGCCCGCATCGTTTTTCCGAAAAATCCGAGCTGCCCACACACGAAGCCGACTCGAAAAGCGCGATTCCCGAAAATCCTCGATCGAACCTATAGAAACGCTTCAATTTTTATTGGTGCGCAGTTTCACGTCGAATCTGCGAGTTATCGTTGCCATTGTCAAAAGGTCCGTGCAGGAACAAGGGAAATGAATCCTTTGGCAAAAAGGTACTCGACACGTTCGAGAGATGCGGAGTTTGTGGTGCGTATGTCAATACGCATTCGTGTAACATCGTAAAATGGGGGGGGGGAATATGGAAAGTCACGTGGCCCAGGCACGAGGCCCACGCGCCTCCAGAGAATCGTGTGTCCGTTGCGAGAACGGAACACATACACGCGCACATGCGGGGACGCAAGCGAGGGGGGCATAAAGGAGGCGGCAGCGAAGCGAGCGAGGGGGTTGTTTCCCCGGCGGATTGTCACAGGCCTCGAGGCCCCTTTTGTCCTCAGACCCCATGAAGCGCGCGCTGCCGGCTCGACGGTTTTAACTCTTCGGCATATTGTCAAGTGCGTGTACGAATTGCACTGTACACCGGAAAGCACGGTTAAGCTCACAGATAAGCCACGCTCCTCCGTAAACCGTTAAATGCACCGACCAAATTTGTTATTCTATTGGATTACGAGAACTGCCAGCAGACCGTCGTCGACAGACGCGTGCTTCTCACGTACACGTGTGTGTTTGTGTGAATGCACCGCGTTACTCGCAAACTCGAAGGATGTCGAGTGACCACATAAACTACGAAATCATCGCTGAAGTGATCTGCGCAAACGTTTGCGGATGGGGAGGGACAAAAAACTTGTTCACCGCCTGTAAAGTCCCTTTTTCAGGCCATTGGAACTCGAGGCATGTTCTTTACGGCCCATTTCGCAGGAAACGGGGGCGCGGAGAGATTTGAAAAAATTTATGGATCCAGGGAAGTGACTTTTCGGGCGGAGAATACGAATGACGACGAAAAATTGGCTCGAGTTTCGATGAGCGATCGCGAGAACTCACTCTTATCAGCGCAAGTTGCACTCTTCCGTTGTGAGAAGTCGAATCGCCGCTAATAGATTCGTAGCCGGCAATCTTGCCAATACACCCAATTAAACTCAACGCTCCGAACATCGTCATTCGAGAGCTCGCGAACGGCGTTGCATTTAACTGCGTTTCTGGCGGCACAAACCCGTATGCAAATAATGCACTCGAGACGTGTCTGCACAGTAAAACGACACGTGCGTTATTACTTCGAACGTTACAGTAGCAAGGGGGCGAACTATTAAAATCAAGAAAATTATCAAATGCTCGCGACTTACGACGGACTTTTCTCGAATGGGCTGAAGAAACTGAAATTTTGATGAAACATCGAAAAACTCCGTTGCTCGTATTTCACAAATTCCTCTTAGTTCAGGTAGAAACTACAAAAAAATTGTTTCAAGCAAAACGAAAGTTGAAGCAATAAACATTTCTTTTTGGTCGACAAATTCAGCTGAACGAGTTTAACAAAATTTTGGTTTCAGTGCTTTACCGTTTATCCTGGTGTGAGAACAAGCAGTAACTTTGCATCAGAAATCGCGTTTTGATGGATCGTAATGCCATTTCCTCGGCAGTTACAAACTGGCATGAAGCCTTTTCAACGAAACTCGTGCAAAATGATTTGAGCACGCGGGAGGAGAGCCGTTAGAAACGTATATAGAAGGAAAATATTATTCTCAGTTTTAGTGTGCATACACGCGAAACACACGAGTGTTTTTTCATTATCATAGACTTTGCTGCATTATTCCCCCCGCGGGAGACTTAATACGCGCGTTTACGTTTTTCCCTCTCTCTCTCTCTCGTCGTCTGTCTTTCTCCGGCTTGTTTTATATGCGGGTGAATCTCGTAATGGAGGGCTGAAACGAGAACTTTAGTTTCTCGTGTGCTTCCTCGTGGCCGGGACTTGTTCGTATTATTCTTCATCGCGTCCTCATGACGCAGCACCAATGCCAGAAGCAATGCAGCAGAGCGCCGTGCGTCGAGGAAAAGAAAGAGGGAAAGAGAGAGCGCAGAATGCAAATCACAATTATTGTTAGTTCGCCCTCTCACGAGACGTCGTATGACGCGGCTGCGGCCCCCGACAGAGATATTGTTTCAATTATGTCGGGGCGAAAGGATAGAATGCGCGAGAGCGAATCTTTTCAGACTCGCCGCGCACTCAATCAATATTTTTTTGCATCCTTCACAGTCGCCGATTTTTATGTCTTTGTTACCTCTTCATCACGCCCATACATCTCGATTCGTATCTCAGAAAATGAATATCACGCAAGGGCGATATACAACGGTGAAAATAAATTTCAAATGGGGCCAGTCCATCGAAATATTTTCCAATACTTTTTTACCCGATTTCAAACGCTTCTTCTAACGCTCCTTTCTCAAACTACGCCTCGGACGTTTTTTTGCTTTCACAAACACACGCGCGAAACAACATATCGGCCGAGAGAAGCGATCGGAGAAAAAAATCGTCATGTTCGATCGAGTCAAACGACATAAAAATCGCTACAACAGTTGACACAAACGAGCTCAAAGTTAACAGTAAAAATATATATTCACCCGTCAAAGTGTACCGTGACGAAAACCTGATGACGAGACCCGCCACTGGGAAAAGAATCTTTGAAGAGAGATTAAAGAAAAATAACGAAATGGGAGAGAGAATGGGGCTGCGAGTCCGAGACGACTCGCCGGGAGGGCATAATTCCCAACGTGTGTTCGCGGCGAGCCCCATATATATCTCCACGCGCATTCCAACCTGGTCATACAGTGCACCGGTGAATCTTCGCATATAACGGTCAGTAATGACAACGATAATAAGAACTATGACGAGAGAAGTTGCTCGTGTATGTAATGATGAGCCAGCAAGCTACGACGAGGATGAAAAACCGAGAGACATCCGCGCACGCGCGAGCAAGCGCTGGGACAACTAATACGTGCTCTGTGCGAGAGCTCCTTCGCGAGCGAGAGTTCAGCGATAACGGATTACGTGTGATTACGTTGGAGGAGCGAGTTCTGACCGTTCGGGTCGGAGAAAACCCTCCCGGGACTCGGTTGAACCCCTGCCGCTGTGCGGTGTGCTCATATAAATTGTATATTTCGGTGCAATTAATTTTATAGTACTCTAAACCCAGGGATATGCGGGAAAAACGAGTAAATTTCTCACGAGCCACATACGAAAATGTGAGATGCCTTTTTTTGATTTATCGTAGAAATTTCATTGACTGATTTCCATCGATTTTATTGGCTTCCGGTCCCTTTTGTATTGCTGGGTGATTTTCCCTCGATTACAGTTGGAAAGTTCATATTTCACTCGGTATATAATTCTCGGCTCTGGTTTCGAGAGAAACCGCCGAAAGTTTTCTTCTCTATCGGCCGTAATTGGGACCGTTTCTGCCGACCGCCGTCAGCCGGTATATAACGGAATCGGCGTCCGTTGCTGTTACGCGGAGGTCCGTGAGGGGCACTCGGAGTTTTGAGCGCGTGACGGAACGAGGCGCGGCGAGAAGAGTGAAACCCCGCGGGGCAGTGTGGCGAGAACGAGTAGAAGTACGGGCACCGGGGGTTGCGGGGATCGGGGGGAAATGCGAGTCACTTTGACCGAAGGATCTCGAAAACGATTCGAACGAGTTTGTTGACAAACTTTTTCACATTTTAAGAAATCGATGTTGATAAAAAACAGAGTGGTGCGAGAAAAATATGGAAAAAGTTTGGTCGAGTGTATGCTTCGATAAAAATGTCGTTTGCGATCGAAACTTGGGTACGAATATTTCGTAAAGTGACTACCATTCGACTGATTCTCCCGAGTGGATGGCTCGTGACGGAGGTAATTTAGATGCGTCTTCGGGTCACGACTGTGGCTTGACTATTACCCGCTATTACCGGATCCACACGGGACCACTATCTCCTTCGAGGGCTTCTTCTACAGCGGCTCGGTTTTCTCCCTCGCTCCCATCGTCTCGTCCCACGCTGCGAGAGAATTTTTGCCATTAGCATACAGCGATCCCGGCTCGGCGGGGCTTGTCAAGTGATTTAGCGCGTTTTGCCATCGCACAAGAAGAAACAGAGGAAGGAGAAGAATATTCAAATTGTCGACAACTCGCGCGCCCGCTGGTGCTACGCTGCACGAGAAAAGGGCGAAGATGTTCGATAATGGCCGAGGAGGGTTGTCCTCCCGAGGAGCAGATAACTCTGTAACATGATTTTCCATCGACTCCGCGCGCATATCCACACACCGCCGCACTCAAATACACGAACACACGTCCAACTCGCGATGCCGCGTCGATCGCAGAACTCGCGAATTTTTGTATTCACTCCCTTTTACCTTCGTTCCCCGATAATTTGCACCACCGCGCCGCCGCACCGCTCAGACCCAAAACGATATTTCTCTCTACGTGTCTTGAACTCTTGAACCCCCTCGTGTTCCCGTACGGCTCGTAATCATCAGTTTCAAGAGTAATCTTCATCCCGCGATTCCTTTTTCATCGATCCAATACCCGAGTACGTACGTACAATTTGTATGTTAAATATGCGAACGGTGAATTTAAAGATTCACACAATAAACTCGTGCTCGTCGAGGCGTTGGGACCCCACCGAATCTCCTTTCGAATGGAACTACTTTGCCGCAGGGATTCGAATATGGTTCGATGACACGCTAATTAACTGAATTTTCGAATTCTAAGTAGACCCATCGATTTTTATATTTATGAGAAAAGATGGAAAAAACGATTTAGGAAAAGCCTGGAGGCGTCACAAAAATGAATATTTCTTATCGATTCGTTTCGAGGAAGCAATTAGATAGTGGAACAAAACATTGCTGAGTACGCGAGAATCGAGTTTTTCGAGTGTGAAGAAGAAACACAAAATTTCAAATATTTTTAGAGTGGAAACGTAACTTCTAATGGAATTCGCAATTGTATTGAGATGCAAATTTTTTCGCTGTTTACGTGGGTGTGTACTCACTTGCAGAAGGACTCGCCCCGAAACGGTGACACACAGATCCCCTCGTTTTTACAGGGGCTTGGTGAACAAGAGATGAATCCTGGAATGAGAACAAATAAATAGTGAAAAAGTTGAAAAAGGCATCGAAAAAAAATGATTGAAAAATGTAAATTTTATAAATTTCGAGGATTCTTTAGTTAAAATAAACGAAATTCCTAGCGTGTAAATATCGATGGAGGTAAGAGAATGAAAAATCAAGAATGCGAGTTATGCCTTCGCGATTCGCAAACTCCAAAAGACATTCCGCGCTACGAGGTTTCATAAATTGAAGAAGTAATTAGAACGCAGTCATTTTTATTAATCGCTTTTATGAGTTTGATAAAAAAATATATCGACGAGAGTATCGATAGATGGAAGAGCGCATAGCTATACACCGAGCGAGGCGATTCTCAATCGGGGCATTATCCCTCGTGGCACGCCGACGAATGCTAAATTCCGAAAGGAAAGCTTGTAGTGGCTTATCGAAGTGGCAATTAGCGGATGGGAAAGAGCAACGCGCGAGGCACGAGCGATTCGTATGCGTAATTTTAAGGCCACACGTTTCTTGCTCTTGCTCTCGCGTAAGAGGAAAACAAGACGAAGAACGAGAGAGAGAGAGAGAGAGAGAGAGATTTGTGAACTCGGCATACCTTTGACAAGGCGCGGGCAAAGTGAACATTCGTGTTTTGCGAACGGTCTCAACGAAGTAAATGAGAATAAGGGCTGTGGGTCGACAACTATGAGAAGTATAGCGTGTGTGCACTGTATTCGAATAACACCGCAGTACCAGGTGCATTGACATAAAGATCCAAGAGTCGATCGTGCCAAGTACAGTATAAAAGAAAAAGAAGAATTCGATCGAAAGAGAAACGAAGATAATTGAAAGCGACTTTGGGAATGATTCAAGATCGACCGTCACATTTTTTGCCCCAATTCTTTCATTTTATGACCCAATGAATCTCTGCAAGCTCCCGCAAAATCCTCCGGGGTTCTGAGCCAATCGAAACGTGCCTAAATTCAGCATCATATTGCCGCAAATCAAAACCTTGCGCAATAGATCTTGAAAATAATGGGGATTTGGAAAATATTTGAAAAACTGGCATCATAATCTTTTCACAGGCATCATAATTGTTAAAAAAGATCGAGATTTGCCAGTGATCGGTCGCGATGCACAGGAAAATCGTACGAAGCCGCGCAGCATATGCGAGGAACGCGTCTGGTGGCAGAGAATAAACGCGATCGAAGAAGGGGCAAGAGAGAAAAGGGGGGGGGGGGGGGGATTCGGCGTAGATATCGTGTACGAAACCACCCGCGCACATCCTGCTTAAGTTGCCGGAACTTCAACTCGAATGGTTTCACACACGCCGACCGTTTATCCGTGCGTGCGTCACTGAAGCGCGAGCCCGCTGCTCGTAGCAGGATCGCGGCACTCGTGCGATACCTAAACTATAATAGCATCTACATCATCATATGTGCCGCATCTAATACCGGTATGTAGTCATTCTAATGACATATACTCGATAAATAGCCTGAGGGAATAATAGAGTCATAGAGAAAATAATAGCTCCGTCATATTTCCATTGATAACCACTTTCATCTTGACCCACTCAATCACGATTATCCGCTTATTCGTTATAATAAATCGTACGCACCGGTGCAAATTGCAGGGTCTCATGAAAAATCATTTTTTCGTTGCTATATGACAGAAATTATCGAGCGATGCGGCACACGCGGAGCGCAGGTGCGTGCGAGAATCGAGCTTAAAAAACGTAATTCCAAATCGTCGTGGGAATATTGGAATTATTTGGAGGTGAAAATACGAAAAAATTTGTTTCAATTGCGCGATTGCTGTTGTGTTAATTTGTTGAACCTGAATATTCTTTAATTCGCTCAAAAATAGTGAAAAGCTCGTCACTTCGGTGACTATGCGCGTTAAGGCTTTGATATTGTTGAAGCTCGAAAATATCTTTGTAAATTGATTTTTAGTGAGTTTTAGTGATGGGTTTGGATGAAAAAGTGAACACGCGAGGGCAACAGTGGCCGGACCTTGATGAACTTAATAATTGCAGCTGATTGGCAATTGATGATGGAACATGGAGGAAGGAAAAGTGCGCTCGTCGACAACGAGAACGCAGCGAATGTTTCGGGGAGAGGTCGGATCGAGCTGAGAGAAAGGAATTGAGGCGCGGGGAGTGCGTTACTCGACGAAATACACGAAGAAAGGGGCAGGGGCGAAGCGAGTGTAAGAGAGAAATGTGACGTCGCAATGGCAGGAGTGAGGAATGGAGTCAAGTCAGAGGATAGAATGAAGTAGCTGCGCGAGACTGCACAGACCGTGGGTACATTCGCGTGCGTATATACGTTTGCAGAACGATGCGAAAGGGCTGAGGGAGGCGCGGGAAAAGATGCTCGCAGTGCGAGAGAACGCGTCCGCACGGACCTCAAGACGGATGAGATCAGTTAAACCAAACTGCCTTCGTGACAAATCCTCCGCTTCCTCTGATCTCGCTCTTCGCCATACCAAGTGGGAAAGATGTGCGAAAAGAGAGAATAAGAGAGAGAGAGAGGAGAAATGGTGTGCTCGAGGCGACCAAGAGAAAGAGGATGTTACTTATGTACGAGAGAATATCAAGCTGGCGACAAGAGAAGTGCGTTTGTCAGGCTTCGTTCTCTCTCTGTGCACATTTCGTAAGGGCACAATCGACTCGAAGGAGAGAATTAATAGCGACGATTGCATCATCCAAAAGGCTCGATAAAAAGCCAAGCTGTTGTAAGAACTTTGTACGATATGTTGAGTACATCGACTGCGATAAAAATTGCATCGTCGACGCGCGCGCGTCAGTACATTGCTCTACGGAACGAAACGCCATTTTCTAACGACCAAAAACCCCCATTTTCCTTCGTTTTACATCTAATTATCGACTGCGAAGTTATTCATCAGAATCTTTGCGTATCGGCGCCCTGAAAAAACTGCGTCTGGGTACAAAACTCTGTTAGTTCGTTACCATTTTTTTTCTTGTGTCCCACTTAACTCGATCCCCATAGCAATAAGTATTCAATAAAATTACTTCTCCAACGGCGTACGGACTCCACCCGTGTACTGGTTTTATGCTAAAATTTACGACTTCTGAGAAAACGGGGGCATACATTCGTGTGCGGAAATCCCTTCGCTATCATACTATAAAAATACATAATTACGCTGGTTGCTTTCGATTCAGCGTTCCCCAGCATCAACAATCATGATCGCACTCTTTTGAGGCTTTTTATAAACGAACGCGTCTCGCGTTTCTATATCGAAGAACTTTGTTTTTAATAAGGCCTTACACTTGTGATAGGCGAGAAAATCGGAAATTTTATTTATTAAATATTCTTCAATATTATTTAGTATTAATTAAATATTCTCTTATACTTGAATCTTCAAACGCGATTATCTCAGAATTGTGTTTTTTGAAAAATACCTTTGCAGTGGACGCGATTACTAAAAACCTATTAATCCGATTCACACGAAATTTGTACCACTTATTTATTAGTCGTCATTTTTTTTAAATTAACATTTTTTAAAATCCTTCGTCCAGGCCCGAGCTATTATTATCATAAATAAGTGGTATAAATTATGACGCTGAAGTTTCCAACGTTGGAGTCCAACGAAATGGTCTAAAAAAACTCTCAAATAATTTCAGTAAATCTTCAATTTTTTTGTTCCCTGCCGAATTTCCAATTCGCCATATTTCAAGCCACATCAATAATTCGTGATATAAAAAAATAATGAATTATAAATCTTTTTTTCGTTCATTTCGTTGAACTCCAACGTTGCAAACTTCAGCGTCGTTATAAATTTCGTATGGATCGGATTAATAGTTTTTTAGTTATCATGCCCACCGCGCAACTGATGCTCAAAAAAATGTGAAACTGAAATGCAGCTGGAGTTGGGCCATTTTGAGAAATTTTTCGATAAAAAAAATTGTACGAGTACATGAACGCATCAATATGTCGTTCGCAGTTTTTCAATAAACATTTATTTCCTTGTTGAAAAAAAATCAAGAAAATCACGTTTTTCGCCCGCTGAAAGTGTGGCCTTAAGAAAAAATAAGATCCAACGATCAGAGCCCATGGAAAATCTAACTCGATCCAATCCAATCCAAGCCCCTTGAAATTGATCGTTTCTATCGTAAATAATCCTATGAAAAAAACCTCCAAATTCCAGGTCCCGCGTACCCTTAATCTCGGAAGCAGCGCCCATTACAACAGGTTAAGGTCGAAGTGTCCGCGAGAGGCCCGTGCGTGGATCATCGTCGGTTAATGACAGGGCAAGATTCATTCGATTAAATGCCCTAACGAGTGAAGCTACGCCTTTTCGTTCAGAGGAAAGACTTGGCGTGTATAATACACACGTGGAATCCGAAGCGTTCGCGGGAGCGCGTATACGGTGAATCGGTTGTAAACTGTTACCAAGCGAGGAGGTGGATTTTAACGAGTGAACAACTTATACATCGCGCGGTGTCATTGCCACAGGGAGGGGGAGCGAGGGAGCAAAGAACGAGAGTGTAACGAGGTGGATATGTGTGGATTTTTGCTTGTCCGTTTTTGCATTGAAAGTCGTACACCGAGTGTACTACAGCTTCTCGTCTTGGACCGAAGCATAGCGAGCTCGGTCCGCATGAGAGGACGTTGGATCGAGCTGGTAGCGAGAAATGTGTAAGCTCAATCAGCGTGGGCGTCCAAAGTCCTCTTTTTCTCACCACGAAAAATGCACCGACACGCAGCACTTATAACGACACACGGACGCTCGAGATTTCTCGACGTCTTCGATCTCGCTACCTCGACTGAATATTTTCGAATTATCGGCATTGATATGCAGAAGCCAGCAAAACGGAAAGAAATCCTGAGATGAGCGCTCGCTTATGACGTTCGTTACGATAATCCTCTCGCTTCTTTAAGACGTAATGAGCCTTGATAAATGGATCGGGAGAGTATTTCGACTCCGGGGAAAAAGGTGAACGAATCACGGCGCGAAATGTCGAAAAAACTGTAATCCGCTTCTCGAAATGCGATTCATTCATTCGTTCTCGCATCAATAATCGATCGTCGTCGACGTCCAGGAACGTTGAACCGTTATATGCTCAAGGATCGAGCTCGATTCGACTTCTGTGCCCTTCGAAAAAACTGGCTCGGATCAAAAGCAAGGAGAAGGAATTTTCTTCGCCAAATCACGCAGCTCGTTCCGAGTAAAGTTTTCGCCTCGTTGTCCCATTAAATTCATTGAGCAACTGTCTCGTGATTTTTTGAGCTCCGCAGTTGCAAAAAAAAGTTGGTGAAAAGGAGGCTTTCGCGTTCGTTCATGACGAAGCTGCGCGGGCCTCCGGGTCAGGCGACCCGAGTTCACGAGCAGCCTTTCGCGGTAAGCGTAGATACGGTTTCGTAAATGACACACGTTTTCAAGGCCCGGGTTCGGGCGGAGGGGTTCGAGGAACCGCGTACCCGAGATTGGACGAGCGGGCGGCTTGGTTCAGCGAGGATCGACCAGACGAGGAGTAAAAGAGAGGAAGAAAGAAAAGATGCGAGCGCCGGCTCCTCGCCGATGGGAGATCATAATTCGCTGGTATTATTATAGAGCTGCTCCTTTCCGGCTGGTTCCCTCCTCCGTTCCCGGTGCTGCTGAGAACATGGCAAGAGAAGCTAGCCCGGTCGCGACCGCGACCACAATCGCCGACATTTTGGCCCCCGGAGTCTTTGATACTGCCACTGAAGAAGCGACGCGGAGCAAAAACTCGCGGTGCTGCACGTCGACTTTTTCTTAGAAGATTATCCATTTTTGTGTACCACGCCCAGCACCGCGCTCGGCTCGCTTATAAACTGATGGCGATGATTATCATTAACACCAGCCGGCTACTTCTTCGAGGCATCGAATGCTGATTGTGAAGTCCGACGCCCCGTCGAATCTCAGAGCGACGTCAAAGAGCAGCCAACAAAATGTGCACCCTGGGATTATGGTCCAGCGGACTTTGGGGATTGGGACTGCGAGAGACAACGACCTTTGGGAAATTAGGCCCGTGATCGGTGAGCGACTTGAAATTACACGGAGTAAGAAATGTGCAGAATTCGCGAGCGAGCGTTCGTTCAACGAGACTTTTACACTCGCGCACGGAGATCGAAGATCGCGCCTTTTGAACAACGATGTAGGAAATCCTTTCAAGTCATTGTTGCGCGAAAAGATTCAAGATATTCATAGAAACTTGTATAAACAATGGTGTTACTGCTAATGCTTACTCTCGTGACGCATTGCAAGGTCCTGGACGATCCGCGCGGCTCCATTAATCACAATTACGTGGATTCAGATACACGCACACAAGAGTGCGGCCTCCTCCCGGCGAGTCTCTCTCGATGGCTATTGATAAAAGGAGTAAGATCATGAGGTTGATCATACACGCACAATACCGCCCACATCGACGACGGCTCTATAACGCCGTTTCCGTTCTCCCTCTG
Source organism: Venturia canescens (assembly GCF_019457755.1). Classification (NCBI taxonomy): domain Eukaryota; kingdom Metazoa; phylum Arthropoda; class Insecta; order Hymenoptera; family Ichneumonidae; genus Venturia; species Venturia canescens. The sequence goes on from NC_057425.1 coordinate 11,180,674, forward strand.
CGCTCGCGCGTCCTCACAAATTCACGCTTTTATCCTTTCGTCTCTCCGCGCGCAGCGGGTGTGGATCGGATTTGTGCAACAAAAGGAACGAGACGCTTACGAATGCGCGGAATTTCAGTCGCGTCACTCGGTTCGAGTGCGCGCCTCCCCCGCGGCCGTTCCGAAGAGGGATCAGTTAATTTATCAATTCGTCGAGCGCAATTATGCGTGTTTGAAAGGGACGACGAAAAAGGAGGCTTCGGATTGGAAAATCTGAAGGGTCAACCGCGATCGGAAGGAAGATCGAGAACCGAAATTCAATTCCGCGTCGTGACGTTTTTTCTCTCCGTTCGTGTTGCAACGAATTTTATTTTCTCGAGAGTCACAGATACTCGAATTTTACAAACCTTACAAATATCTTTATTAACAAAAAAAAACGTTCACTTTGCTTTTTCCATTTTAGCATGTGTCGTCGGTTATATTTCGTGTATAATGAGATTGGAGAGAGAAAAAGGAAAGAAAAAATAAAAAATACGTCAACTCGCAGTGTTCTCCGAACTACCGTAATTATTTAATTATTGAAGAAATAAATTCTGTAAGTTATTGAAAACAGCTGAAAAGCTCCTGTAAAGCGACTCTCTGCCAGCGACTCGTCATAACACAAATGTACTTGTCTCAGAGTCGCTATATACCTTGACAGATCTTTGTCAAGGTTACTTAATTTTTCTTCGTCATGTAAACGACTTTGAATCGATGTTACACTTGGAAGAAAATATAACTCAGTGCTCTGTTTTCGGCGATGGCCAAACGACAAGCGTCCTCTTTCCCCAATCTCGGGTTTCCCCTTCTCTCTCTTAATCTACTAATACGCCTTTAGATCGTTGCAGTGTACTTAAAACAGCTCTTCTAATATGCAGCCTCGGATATGCGTTTCTTACGTATTTGTTCTCGTTGTTAGTACATATTCAGAAACGGTAGTCATAATTCATGGCGGTTTTGCTTAGCATCAAAGGAAATAGATGGAGAGATGAAGCCCCTCGCACAAGCCTTAAACACACGCGGCGGCCGAGAATATGTTCCAGGAGCGCGCGAGCGATGCCGGCCGCTCGTGTACACACACTGCAGACACGCCGCACGCGGGGAATTATACCGTCAGATGCCTCCACCGCTTACCAGAAAATCCAGCACCGCGCATGAATATTAATCGCTTGGCATTTCCTACCTGCCGATATACTAACGAGCTTGCGGTAGCCACTAATCGCGCTTTACGTTTCACTCAATGTCTCACCGCAATTTGGAATATATCGGAGGCTATACAGCGCAAGAGAAATGGGATCTGAAAATCGGGATTGGAGCTAAGCCACTTTTTATGGCTTTTCGATAGCTCCGACGCTCTTTCCTGCTCCGAGATCTTAATTATTTGATCGAGGGGCATCTACAATGTTGCGGATTCGGAAAAATGTATTTTTCCATACGGCGCGGAGACGGACGTTGATGCGCGACGAAGAGATCATCGCCGGACGAGAAAACGAGTTTTTTGAATTCTTGAGCACGTTGCCTCCGCGCTGTTCAGTCCCCGAGTAACGTCGCGATTGACTTTCGTTTTTTTGCTCTCTCTTTCTCTCTCCTCGCATTCGACCCGCGTTTATTTTCACGTTTTCAAGCAAATAAATAGTGGAAACGCGCAACGCGTTGAGCTGCGGTGACAGCACGCAGCTTAACGCGGATCAGGACACGTTGCAGCGAGAACATTCGCAACGAAATCTTCGAGACTTTTTTATATTAAATTCTGCTATTCTCAATAAGGAGGCAAATCCTGAGCAACATATAAAACGCCCAGTGCGAGGTGAACGAAACGTTGTGCAACTTTTTGGCATACACAAGTTTACGTGATCTCTCCCGTTAATGCTACCAGATCCCGAGACCCGCGTTACCACGGACGTGAGCAACGAGCGCAGAACGAAATACCTCCGGAGTTTTGCTCTATCAAACGCGAACAACCGATCATTTTTCTCTCCGTGTCGTGCTGCCGCCGCCAGCTAAACTGCACACGCGCGCGCTCGCGTATCCCATCGAGGAAAGTTTACACGCGCGAACGCCTCGACTACTAATTTTTTCGCGTTTCTTCATCCTTCATAAGCATGTTTATCCTTCGAATTAACAACCTCAAACGTTTTTCTGTAACTTCGTTCCACGATTTTATATCTCATTCAATCAATATCTCATTCCGGTGAAATTTAACGACGTTGAAGTTTGCAACGTTCGAGTCCGACGAAACGAAGGAAAAGAACATTTGTAATTGACCAATTTTTTATTTCACGAAGCATCGGTGCAGGTTTTGGAAAACTACGAAAACTACGAAATTCGGCGGTGAACGAAATTGGAGGGTTTTTTAGAACATTTCGTTGGACTCCGACCCTCCAAACTTCAGCGGCGTATTTAGACTTTGAGATCGTTCGAGACTCGGAAACGCTTCGAGCTCGTATTTTCGCCTGATTGAAAATTTTTTATTTATTTAAGAAAATCGTTTGGCAGGCTTGATTTTATTTTCTTTACGAGAAACGAGTGAGATTTGTTCACGTTTTGAATCATTCCATTATTGTACCAAAAAGAAAATGTTGCAAAAAAAAGTTTGTTTTTTACTGTTCGATAAACGACGTCATTGCGTTGCCTCGATATTCGCGGAGGTTAAAAGGCGTTTGGATTGTAGGTTTTGTTAACAGTCGGTGTGCACGTTCGAAAAAATATTTCAGCATTGCGTAGTTCTTGTTACTTTATCTTTTTTGCTGGAGGAGGGATGAAAAAACTTGGACGCGGTGCACGAGGCGATTTTCGTCTGGTGAAGAAGGTTTTTACTCCGAGGTTATTTCTGTGGAGGATGATCGTGTGCGCGCGCGAAAGAGCGTCTGCGAAACGGCTCGGTTTGAGGCAGCATAAAGTCCCTCGTTGCAGACGTCAGTGTTTACTTTGACGAGGCGAATGGAAAGTCGTAAAAGTTCGAGGCAGGCGCGATTACAATTTTTTGAAATCCGTTCGCGTATTCTCGCCGAGCGCCGCCGCAATCATCGTACGCCTACTCGAAGAAAATAAAATATAAATTCTGCAGTTTCTCCGGGCAGACACGCGGGGCTGCTGCGGGTAAGGACAAAAGTGGTTAAGTTTTTGCAAGGGCAAAAACAAATCAAGAGGAGAGTTTGCCTGCTGGCCCCCACAAACCTTTTGTAGTTGTAACCGATTTTTTTCTCATTTTTTTCAGCCTCCGTCATTCTCTTTCACGATTCTTTGAACGCACACGAGTTTTACCCTGGCGTGTATTTCCTCGGCCCATAATTTCCAGGGAATGTTAAAAATCTCGAGTAGCATCGGCAAGCCGGCCTTGGGAATAAAAAATCCAAGAGGATTCTCGTTTTATCGGTCCAAAGGGAACATTGAAAGTTCTCTCATCCCTCAAACACGCTCCTTTCCAAATTCAGCTGTTACGCGTATATAAACGAATAAAAAATTCAAAATCAAAAAATGTGTAAAACCACGTTCGCTTCGCTGACCGAGGACGAATCCTTTCGATTTTTCCGCATCCCCAAGAAACGTCGCGCACTCCCATGGCCTCGTCGTGAAATCATGCGGTGAAATTCGCCATTCCCTGGAGCTCAAAGTCCCGGCGACGATGCCTCGCCCGCGCGCTCCATGATTACGATTTATGAAGGGAGGCAAAAAGAGTCGTCCAGGCTCAAAGGAACGCCCGGTCCAGGGCGTATCTCGGGCCCGCAATATATCCGTCTTTCTGCTCCGCGCTTTCACTACTCCAGTCTGTGATACCTTTTTCTATCGGTTCATTAGCACCGCCTGCGCGAAAGTTTTGCGTTTCGGAATCCCTGCGGAGGGGGCTCTCTGGATCTCCCTTCCTCTCTAGACGCTCTCGCGAATGCGCTTTGGTTTCGGGTTCCCCAACTATTTCCGCGAGCCCCCTCGATGACTCGCAATCAGACAATTTATTAATCGCCCGGAGCATGCGCGAGCGCGAGACTCTAAAGACTTTCGTACGCGCACGCACAGTTACATAGAAATTTATAGATTATCGTTATATTTTTTGTCCACACATTTTCTATCATGTCTCATTTGCTACGGAGCCCGAGTCCTGTGGCACCGAACCTTCGAAAATGTCCATTCGCCGTCGCAGCCATAAATTTCAAGCCCCGAAAATCAAAGTCACGCTAAAACAATCTCAATTTTTTAAGCCATTTCAAATGCAATCGCCCGATTTTCATTGCCCTCCAAAACCCTTAAAACTGTCACTAAACGCGATAAAATGTTAAGGAGGAAAAATCGAGCGTGATGTTCCCATTAATCTCGCTTATTTTTTGACGCATTATCAGAGATTTATCTGCAGCGTAGTTTTTGTATCTGCCAGCATGCGCACGAGTATTTCCCAGGTTTTGTTTTACTTTGCGGCTCGTAAAAGGGGGTAATAAAATTAGCATAACCCCGGTATATTATCGGGCAGGGTTGCCGCAATATTTCGTTGCAATCGGTCGCCGGTGGCTGAGAGAGAAGCAAAGACCCCAGATTCGAGCTGTGTGTGTGTGTGTGTGTATCGCACGGCGTATGGTTTATGTTAACTGGACGATCGGGAGAGAGCGAGAAGGGCAAAACGCTCATGTGTAACCCCGCGTGGCCGTGGAACATCGAGACGAGTCCTTGTACACAGCGGAAGGGTTACACGGCCCTGGAGCCCGTGTCCATGCCCTACGGACTGGAGTAACGTTCGAGCTACACGAACTTGGACTATCGTCGAACTTGCCATGTATCCATGTCCGCAGACTGCGCCTATGGAACGAGTGCCCCGAGGGGGTTTTAGCTTAACGGAAAATAGGGAAAAATCAGCGGTGCAGGAGAGACTGCGAACACGTTCCCGGGGCATCAGTGACGTCGAGAATGGTTTACAAAATAAAGGAATTGGAAAATTATCAGTTTATTTAGAGAACATTTGACCAACAACGACGAGATTTTTCATGGACAATGAATAATCGTTGATTGCGCGTTGAGATAAAGATCGATGGCAAAGTTGAATCGTTAATTATATAGAAACTCCAAAGAATTCAGTACGCCATTAACTGAAATATAAAGTTGGTCATCGCAATGAGCTCGAGTCTGTGTCCTTGACATTATCGCAACTGTTGCTGATTATGAATCTCAAAGATTGAAATATAGTCGGGGGGATGAAGTGGGTTATGAATTTCTGTTTGCAACCGTCGAAGGCGTGTATTTAATTCATAAAATTCGAATGGCGCGGTCGAGGCGTGAGACGATCGAGGGATACGAAAAAACTGGTGTTCGTGTATATATATTTTGTGATAGGAAGCGACTGTGAGCCGAGTCTCTGAGAGCGACGTGATGCAAGCACATCGCGTAGCAATCGTAGCGAGGAGCGTGTTATACCGCATCCGCGTGCTCGTTCCGCCTTTGAATTAATTACGATTTTAGTCGCTCGAGAAATAATATCGACGATCTCGGAACGTGTTTGGCGTGCATGCTCGTACCTCCTGCTTTCCGATGTTACACAGCATCGGTACGCTCCCTCGCTCGCCACTCGCTACATCTAGCTTCGACTCTATACAAGAGCTCCATGTATAAATGTACATTCGATTGCAATAAAAGTCGGAGCGATCGAATATCATTAATCAATAATAATCAAAGGAGCTGGGGGAAAGTTGTCCTGCTGGAGTAAGAGGGGGGGCGAAGGGTTCGAGAGGAGATTGTAATTTTATGGAGTAATCGCAATCGCAGATTGAAAATCGTGTTTCAAATCGAATACAACTTAATCTTATATGAATAATTATGAGAATGCGATGAGATCGATTATATGTGTGGCGATGTGCGCGGAGGATTGTGCAGAGAAAAATGTGGGCTCTAATAAAGATGGAGATGGAGCGATATAATTAAGGGCTTTTTTTCGTCCCGGAGTATAAATCGTTGGCGTTAATGAAAAGTCGAATGGACTCGCGATTCGAAGGGTGATTCTGCGAGGTTTGAAGATGCGATTTTTCGTTTTTTCACGAGCGTGGCTATATCGGATTTTCGGTCTCGTCTCGTCTCGGTTTTCTTCCCGAGGAAGTTCTCTATATACACGCATTTGTGTGTTGGGGCACTCGACGTCGTTGACGGGCATTCGATACCTCGAGCGACACTCGATACTCGCGCATCGCCAAACACATCTCGCCGCGGTCTTCCACTCGATGGATTCGCTCTCGAGGAATGGCATCGCCGAAAAAGCACAGATTTTGCGTTCACGAGCACGAGAGCGTGTGGCTTCCCTTTGTGCCTCTCGTTCATGCAAAATATTCGCTTTGGCGAAAGTTCCGTAGGACAGGTTGCCCCGAGGCTATTGTTTCGCGGCCCCGGTGTTCTCGTACGCGTTGCTTTTCATCGGAGATTCGGTCCGTGTCTCGGGAGCGTCTCCCGAACGGAGGAACGGGACCTTATGACCATTCTCTTGAATCGCGGTCCCCATTTTTTCGCGCACCCCTCTCTCGACCGAGACAAACTTCCATTGTTTTTCGAAAGTCGCTCCGTCCTTGTTCGCTCTTTTAGTTTCGCTCTATTCCCTCGTTCTCGATCCTCTTTTTATCTTCGGCATACGCAGGGGGACCGAGAACCGTCGCGGGGAATAAGAAGAAGAAGAAGAAGAAGAAGAAGAAGAAGAAGACGAAGACCAGGCTTTCTATTGTATTGTAATGGGCATTACTCGGTGAAGGGACCCCTGGTGTCCTTTCTTCAGCTTTCCCTTTCTCCCTTTCCCTGTAAACACGCACAAACTTTTTCGTCTCCTCGTGCACCAAAACCGGCTCTTTCCCTATTGCACAATTTATAGCCCTTCGTTAGTTTTCGCCACGTCTTTGTTTTCCGTTTTTATTTCGTATTTCTTCGGCTCTCTCTCTCTCTCTCTCTTGATCTTCTCATTCCTGTGCAGATGCAGAAGCGTGAGACCCGGACTGGGTGCGTACGCGCGATCATCCCCCGAAGAAGTGGACCGAGAATCGAACTTCGAGGATCGCAGTTCGATCGAAAAATTTGTTTTTTCTCGATCACGCACGCGATTATTGTGGGGAAACAGTTTCGAAGCCTCTCCGATTCGAGCACCTTTCCGGCCGGATTGAGCATAATAAAATTCTCTTCGGCTCTACTTCCTGACAAAGGTGGAGCCGGGATTCGATATTGATTGAGTTCGCCAGTGTATTTAACCGACTCGCATACGAGCGCTCCGTACAATACCGCGTTTCCGTATATCTGGAGATCCGATGATGGAAATGGTTCGTCGATTTTGTACAGCCCTGGGTGCTGCATGGCTGCCGCTGTCGGATCATCAGAAACGGGGTGTTCGGTTGAGGGCGGACGGGGACGGTAGGACGAAACGAATGGAACATCTGCCGATGCCCGGGCCCCCCGAGACCGTTCCCCGTCGCCCCCCTCTCGCGGCTCTTCATCGCCGAGCACCATCGCCTTGCGCCACGTTATACGTCGACGACGAGAGGCCCCGGCCGGCTTGTAGTGGCCCGGGGACCACACCAGTGCGCTCCACCGCGATCAAAACAGAGGGAAAGCCATCGAGGAGGGGGGAGAAAGGACGAGGGAGCGGAAAAGGGCGATGGTTAGAGGCATGTGGCGCGAATGTGGGAGCGAGACGGAGCAAAAGGACACGTAACTGCGAGTTGGTTCTACTGCCCGTCCAACAAAAGTTGGACTCTTTTGACTCGTTCTGCGCGTGCGCGCGCGTCTCTCTTTCTCTTTTCCGTTCTTTTTCCGAACAGCAGCTCGTGCGAAAGAGACACGCATATACGCGGAGGGAGCGCGGCCCGAGGCCTGGCGCGTTCCCGTGCGTGCCGGCATTCGAATCACCGCAACGGATCGCCCCGTGCAGTTGAGAGACTTCGAGAGTCTGTCCCTAACGAACAACACACCACGCGGGTTTCGCCCGATCGGGGATTTCGATGCCCGCAGACTGTACACAACCGATAACTCGCCCTGCGATGCGTACCGCGACCCCGGAATAACTTATTTAAATCGCGCCTTTCGTGCATGCGATTCGCGCGCCCAGACCTTCGTGAGTCCGTTGGAACGTTACGCGGGAGGCGGGATCGCGTCGCTCGCGGTGCTCCGAACAAAAATTCATCCCGATCCAATGGCCTTTGGCACTTTCAACGTCGCGCTTATGTTTTTATGAGCGATTCTAAATGAATTTCAGGGCAGAATGTTCCGGGCGGGTTAGAGAAATATTCTTTGTTCTCATCGTCCTCGGAGCTCATCAAATTATCGACGAGGAATCGCTCGCTTTGTCTCCGCTCGAAACGTGACCCCGAAAAAGCGCTAATTGCCGCGGTGGGGAGAAAAAAAATGGCTTTCTGCTTGAGGCTGAGCCGAGTAGCGCGTTAATACGTTTCGCAGATCCAAAAAGAATCCGTCATTTGTTCTACGAGTTAACGAGAGCCACGCGCTGCTCGATGTATTCCCGAGTTCACACGGCCGTTACGTCGATCCTCGCTCTTTTTTATCGGCTTTTAATAGCCCGTTCTCGCTTCGATTTGAGTCCCACTTCCGAGCCCATAAAAAAACCATTTGTGACGAAACGAAAAACAAAAAGTATTCGCGAAGAGATCGCTCCGGCTTGTTCATCCGCAGTTGATGTCCGATTACGGATGATCGATCGGCCACTAATGTCCGCGAGTCGATCAAGAAGGAGCTCAAAGGCGCGGTAGCGATCCGCGACGAATAAAAAAAGAGAAAATGAAAAAGCCCGCAGCAGCACAACAATGTCGAATAAATTCGTTGCGACAGAGAGAACGCGACGCGAGATCGCATTACTCCCAGCAACGCCCCCGCGTTATCCCACGCGCCTTTCACGATAATTACAATCTTATGATTCGCAATTAATTATGATTTTCTTCGACAAAAGCCCGATCGTTGAGAGCTAACGACGATTTGCGAGCAGTTGAGCTCGATCAGCGAGCTCAAAACGGAGCTGAACACAAAACCAAGCGTTTCTGGTCGATTCGAGAGCGCCGGCTGCGGGACTGACCTCGGATGGAAGCTTCCCCAGCGCTCGACCCAGTCGAGTACTTCAAATTTTCTAAAAATTACTTCGCAGCACAGAAATATAGTTGATATTCGGCTCGCCGGGATTAACCGCACGCGCAAAACCGCCTTCCTCGGCTACCGAGTTTACTGCTCGGAACTAAAAACAGTAATCAGCATAGAAACAACAGAGTGTGTATAAGACACAGCAGAATTCTCGAAGAAAGCAGACCAGCAGGAGATTCGCGTCACGTGCACACGAGAGAGTTACGCGAATCAGTGAGCAGCCACACTCGCAATTCCGCGGGTACGCGAACGCCGTGCGATTACACAAGTTCCAGCACCACCGTGCGCGCGCGCGTCACAAAGCCTGCTGCGGAGCGCTGAGCAAGCCCTGCATTAGCTTCATGTTGAGAGAGTGTTCGTCGTTACACTTGTAATAAATTCTTGTACTCCCACTGCTCTCGCGGGCGACCACCTTGTGGCATATCATCGTACGTATCTACTCCCACGCACGCAGTGCAGAGTTAGGCAACGTCGGACTACATGTGAAGCGGAAGTAACCTCACGAATCTCCTTTCAGGACGATTGTGACGCGGTCACTGTACAAATCGCAAGCGCAAAAGTGTGCTTTGATGGAAAAAATAGGGGCATGGGGATACTAGAGAAAACGAGAGAATAGAATACCGAAAAGGATCCACGCTTCTGTTCACCCAAAGGACTCGAGCACCTCACGGAGCCCCGGGCCGCCATCTGTCGCGAGATAATCTTCATCCGAGTATTCTGACGCCATACAAAGTGGAATTGGAGAAAAATAAATTCTTCGTGATCTCAACGCTAGTTTCGTCCGTTGCTGTTTCGAGTGATGAAATTTCTGTCCGAAATACACTCCCCCGTAAGAAGCTTCTGTTTAATCTTGCTTCTGTGTGCTCCCAGCATTGACGTCGCATATATAAAGGGGCACTCTCGAAGCGAGGAAGATGGACAGGAAACTGGATCAAGTGACCCGATAATGGGCTCCATGCGGGCTGTCGAGCGAAATAAAGGCGGTAACAGAGGTGTTCGATACTGTACGGGAGGAACACGGGATACAAGAAAGGATGAAGAGAGAGAGGGGATCGTGGGACGCGGAGGATGTCGGAGCTGCGAGCAGTCACCACGAGCTTTTGCTGCTAGGTTAAACCGAGAGATCCTATTAGCGTCAGAGTTGGCCTAACTAGCTCTGGCAACAAGAACTTTTGCCAACTCTCATGTTGCCAGGCGTCTTAACGCGCAGAGGAGGTTTTTTCACTTGGCCGCAGAAGGAGCATTCTACGGGATTTGGAGGAAGGATTCTTGTTCGAGAAGTAAAGGCGACTCGAGCCTGAGCATGATGCAGGAGCGAAGAAGGTTTGCCGTCGTTCTGATGTTCGAGTTTTCATTCATACGAGAAAATGAAGTTACTTCGATGACGACAGTGATACTTGGTGAGAATTCGTGCCCCCCCCCCCCCCCCCCCCCCCCCCCCGGAATTGTAACAAATGGGGGAAGCTATTTGCGAAGAGTGCAGAGATGGGTGTCGACGAAGACACGATAACCGAGGAGAAAGAAGGCTGCGGGGACTGCTCGCGTAATTCGAGGCTGCGGCTCTCCGCGAGAGCCTTGAAAATTTTTGCAAAAGTGGAGAGCCTGGGAGACGAGGCAGCAGGGAAGGTTATCCGGTTTCATCTTCGCCAATGCCTTATCTCCGCTGTGCGATCGCGAGCTACCAACAACGAGCAATGGGTTCAAGTCGTTCATCAGCTCCGTTCATGAACGAAGAGACCGGGCGCAGCGGGCTTGCATCTCTTTCACCAGTATGAGCGCGCCGCAGCGCGGAGAGTGGAGCAACGAGATCGACTTTTTATGGGGCCTTTTCCTTCGTCTCTGTTCCCCGACAGCATCGCCAGAGCTCGCCTTCCTTTTTCCCATATTCTGAAAATTTCCGAGAGCCGCAGTCCCCGCGGCGCGGCAGCCACGGGAACGACGCAGCTCCACTTCGCACAGCACGTGGAAGACTTTTTATTCAAACGAATTTCTCCAGCTTTGTCTTTTCTTTCGGAGAAGGTCTCTGGGTAAAGAGATACGAGGCGAAAGAGCACCTTGGATCTCGTCACTATTTGCGCGGATGTATGAAAAGCTTACGCCGAGAGAGAACGACGGTTAAATATTGTCGTAGCTTATCTCTCTTTCGTCGTGTCAACTCTCCCTGCCTTCGAGTGTGCTTAGGCGTTTTCTTGTGACGACTGACTCAAGCCTCAAACTGGAAATATTCCAACAGGAAACACCTCCGTGCTCGCGGTATTCGAATTTATAAATCTCGATAAACAATGGAAAAAAAATCGTCCTCGTATGAGGCTCGTCCTGAAATATTTCTCGCCCATTTTGAGTCGACACTTCCGCAAACCGAGCCTCCCACCACGTGGAGGCACCGTCGCGAGCGTAAAACTTTCCGATTCCAAATCGTCGCCCCGTGCCTCGTGGAACGACACGCTCCGACCAACCTTCATATCTCCACTAGTAGTACAATGTATTCGGTGTGTTAGACACCAGGTACAAGGGACGACGAGCGCGCGGGGGAGAAGTAGAGAAGCAGAGAAGCAAACAGAGGCACACGACGAGGCACTCGTGCGTGCATGCCGCCCGGCCGCTACGAGATATCCTTTGGCCTTTCTTCTTATTTCTTTCCCTTTTTCTCCTTTTCCCTTCGATCCTCTCGTATTTCTAAGTTCTCATACATTCGCGTGCTGCTTTTTTTGTCCCATAGATGGCGCTGCGTGCGTGCGTGCGTGCAGCATCAAGAATAAACTAAAGAGCCAGAGCGGAGATGGACAAAATAAGCGAGGAAAAAAAAAGGCTGTGCGGATACGAAAGAAGACAAACGCGTCGGTTGCATCGGAGAAAGACATACGAGACTACTTGGTCGTTCTGTAGCGGTATTAGAGGTTCGTCACTAATATACCGGAAACTGAAGGGATCCGTGCACTGCACCAACATGCCAGTGTTCCCATTAGGCTGGGATGCAAAAAAATCGATATTTTTTCTCAGAGCTCCAAGAGAATTCATTAGTGCGTAAAAAAAAGCCATTTTCCCAAAATTTCAGATTTTCAAAAGATTTTTTAAATTTATTACTCAAGCAACTTTTCCATATTTTCCTGTTTTTCATTCCCAAAATCGCGAAGCAAACATTTTTTTTGCTCTCATATAAAATTTTGTCTGTATATTTAGCTATAAATTGTGAGATTCAAAAACGTGAATAAGGGCGAAACTATTTTGCAAAAACATGTTTTTTTTTTAAATTTTGTCGAATTCGAAAACTGGCTTCAGCGGTATCTAAACATTTATTCTTTAACCCGAAATTTTGGAAAAATTACTTTTTTTTTATGTGCCAACGAATTCCGTAAGAGCTCCAAAAAATGTTGCTTTTTTTGCATCACTCTAATTCCCGTACAGAGACAGGGTTTCCTCGCCTCATTGGCTCTTCGCTAGGGTTCTGCAAGTCCGAAGCTACAGCGGTTCTCAATAAAATGCTTAAAATAGCCTCGTAGAGTCTCGATGCCTCGATGCCTCGATGCAATTATCGAAAAATCAAAGTGTTGCCACCAAGTGTTACAAGGGGCTTGGAGAGTTGAGAAAATTCGTGCGATATCCGCAGCAGCTGAGCACGAATGACGGCAACTTATGAGATTCATTATCCCGTCCAGTTTGAAGTGAATCTGGCAGTGGGCAAAAATAATATACACGAGGAGAAAGCACGAGGCTTCGGACTCGAGGGTCGCGGAGCGTTAAGAGTTCCTCTTGTGCGAGGCGGTGGTGCTCGCTCCTTTATAAACGAGATTGCCTCGAGGATCGATACGTTTACAACTGCTCAGTTTATAGTGAGACTGGAGATTTTGTGCACACGCCATCGGGGCATCTTTGCGCGCAGACACAGAGTGCAATTTTCTTATTTTCCTTATTTTCTCATTAGCTCCCTCTCTAACTGGCTTTATTTCCGTTTCGCCGCAATCTCTTAAACTCTTTCAATCATACCCGCCGAGACTGCGTCTGGCTCGATGCTTCGACTCGCTTCTCATGTGCGCGCCTCGTTGACCCCGAATACCGAGAGGTACGTTTAAGTACTCGAGGCGAGCGCGATTCCCCCCGCGCTCTTACGTTTATGCTCGGCTGATGGCTCCCTCTGGCCGAGCCCCGTGCGAGTATCGGGTGTCAAAATGGGCTTTCGAAAATATTCATTTATCCCACAATTGGATAGCCGCTAAATTTCATTTTTAGACGCGCAACTAAGAAGAGAGTCACAGCACAGGGAAAGTTTCTTTGGAAGAAAAATCCTCGAATGGTTCGAACGAAGTGAATAATTGTTCGAAAATCCTGCACAAGGAATACGGCAGCCCGGCAGAAAGGACGGGCGTTTCGATAGGTTTGTGGCACCGTGCGAATTTCAGTTCACTTGGTAGCAACAAGTTTCTACCATAAATCCAGCGCACCGTTCCGCACAATTGTGAAACGCAAGCTATACGCGACGGTGTGCGAGGCTGCGCGGCTGAAGTTCACATCTATTCGTAGATAGCGTTAAAGGTCAGCGCTCCGCATCGTTGCCGCGGTTCGATTGCGTTATTTGCTCGGGAGGAAAAGCGTCAGCGGGGCGTTGAGTCACGGGGTTGAGGGTCGGGCAGCGAGAATCGTCGAGCAGTTTTTCCTCAATGAAATCGCTCATTTCGATGCGGAGCGAATTCCATCACGTTTTTTTTACTTTACAAAGAACTTTCCTTCGCGGAGTATGAGAAAAACGTTCAAGTTCGATCGTGCGTGTGTGTGCGCGCGCATGTATATATTGAGATTGAGGCATCGTCGGGCCCCTCCAATGCTGTTCTCGCATCGAATGTCAATGCACGAACTCGCGCACCGCCTGAATGGAAGGGGTCGCGCGGAGGGGGAAGCAGAGCGAACGAATGTGTCGCCGAAGCGTCTCGCACCTGCCGCTGCGCCAGGAGCAGAGAGGCTCGCTTTTCATCTCATCCCACCGCGCGCCCGTTCAACGGCTTTTTCTTCCATTTTCCCAAGATGCGAAAACACCAAGAATTATTATTCAAATTTATTTTCTTCAAGTTCATCAAAACCCTTGAAACTCGCAGCACGGGAGGATCGAAAGGAAAGTAACGAAAAGCGCGATCCCGAATGAAAGCTCAAACCCAATTGGAAGCTCAGCCTCGCCGAATGACCGCCCGGAAGCCCCTCGAACATTTGATTAATTCGCAAAAAACCTTCGCCGTAATGAGCCATGAGAAAAAAGGGGAAAAAATCGCAATACTCGCGAAGACGCCAGAGACACAGTCGCCCAGAGGCAGGATCGAGAGCCTCGCAATTACTGTAGCGGTATATTAGCCGTGTATCGTATCTATATACAGACAATATTATCCCCTCGCGAGGACCAAATCCCTGGCTCTTTCTTCCTCTCTCTCTCTCTCTCTCTCCCCCCGTTCGTCGCTCCGGAGAATAATTAGGTACACAGTAATGTCGACCATGCACTCTCGACTACGCGAAGAGGACGACTTGTGTGGAGGCCTCCGGGAAGCGTATATCGTCTTGGTAGTCCCCCGACTTTACGGGAAGCCGTGGCTCTTTCCAGCGTCGAGGTAATGCCAGTACAAAAGGTAGGGCTTACTTTTGTGTGTACGTCCATTATGCCAATAATGGTGCAAAACTCTTTTTTCTTTCGTTCGCTCACTTCTTTGGTGAACTCTTGAAAAAGCTGCTTCGCAATGGTACTCGAAAAGAGGGGGGAGGGGGAATAAAATGTTAAACTAAAATTTCGAGGAGCTAAAATTCTCGAATTTATAAACTGCGAACTAAATATTAGACTAAATATTACTGAGGTTGAAATACTGAAAGACCGAAAAGTCGACCGATCGAAATTAAAAAATGCAGCGGAACTCAAAATACACGGGTCTCACTCGCTCACTTATACTCAGATCGGTGATCTCGAATTTCGCATATCCAAGTTTTATAAGCTCGTAAAATCCACTTTCGACTTTTTGCTACTTTCTATTCTGATCTGTCTATATTTTGTCTACTCTCTCCATATTTTGAATTGGAAAACATGAACTTTTGACATTCGTATGGTCTGTTGAAATACCATTCGAGATGAAAGCTATGGAAATATATATTTTCGAGTAAATACGAATTCGTAATCTGCTAAATAGTCGATCGGAAATAAGAATTACGGATTACTTATTTTGAACCCTACCCCTCGAAAACGCACTCCGAAGTATTCCGAGTCAGCGAAGGATGAGGAATGAAGATAATCGATGAGGAATCCTGACAGCCGATTCTCTTACGAATTCACATAAAAACCGACGCTCCGCATTATCGAGTTTGTTGGTCCAATGAGATAAGCAATTCGGCCTTCGTACTCCGCTCGTCTCCCTTTAATAGCCTGCAGGCCTTAAAGCCTCTTTTTGGGGCTGATGCCGATGTGTATCCTTTTTTCCCTCCACTCCGTTGGAGGAGCCCCCCTCTCTATATACACATTTAGACGCGCCTGTGGACTAACCGACTAAAAAGAGGCCACCCTTCCCTGACCGGGTTGCTTCCCGTCACGATTCTTCCTACGTCGCGTCCTCGGCCCCGCACTCACGCTGCATTCCCATATGCCTCTATCTGCCTGTATATGCATATCGAAGAAAACACCTGGCAATCGATAAACGGACTGTTACGAAGCAGGACGAAAGCCATTGTCGGATGGACACTCTTTCGCATGTTTCTTCATCTATTCGATGGGAAAATTCGAAATGAAAAATATTTTTCGGCTAATAAATTGCAGATAGAACGAAATTTGAAGGATGCTGCGACGTCGAGGGCTGACGTCGCTCCTGCTGGGGCTGACAATCGAGTGGAAACAGCAATGATTATGCGAGGGAAGTATGAAGACGATTTCGAGGGCCGTTAAGTATACGCAGGAAAGAAAGTGATCGACTTTCCAATCCGAGTGAAATTCTCTCGGACGACGGAAAAGACTCGTCAAACTGCCGGAAGTTTTTGGAATTCGGAACAAAGATGGAGCTCAACCCGAAGAGAATTGAGGCGAGGGAGAAGAAGCAGCAAGTTTCTTTTGTGGCTCGCGAAAATCCCTAAAGAAAAAACAGAAAGTTGAAAGCTCTCCCCATCGACGGAGGGCTCGCTAGAAGGATCGATCGGAAAAGATCGCAGTAAAATCACGACCGTCCCATTTCGCCTGCTGCGTCAAACGAGCTCTCCGATATTCAACGTCCGAAATATCGATACGAGCAATCGAAGCCGGTGACAAAAAAGGCAGAATCGTTTCTCAGCTGCGCGAAAAAGGAGGACGGAAAGAGAGAGAGAGAGCGGCTTGAAAAATCAAAGAAAGGAAAGACACGAGAGCTGCGTGAAAGAAGAGAGACGATAAGAAAATTTGGAGGGATGAGAAAAAGGTGCGCGCGTTCACGAACGGATGTGGACATATCGAGACGTGAAAGACACTCAGGATACATACACGTTACCCGGGTTAAGTGTCCACGCTACGGTTTATCGAAAGTTACACAAAGGCGAGAGCTGCGAGGAAAAAGAGATGAAGAGGTAAGACGCGCACACGCGACGATATTCTAAATATTCGTATACGAAATGTCAAAATACATATAAACGTATAAGGAAAAAAATGCTTTATGCTAAGCGAGCGAGAAAACGAAGGAAGAGGCTAACAATTCGTGTGAATTCTTGAGGAAAGACGTTGACGCGCATCATTTAGTACGGCGATGGGGCGAGAGCAAGACTGCCAAGCCTTTTCCCTCCTTTAACGACCGCTGTCAATTATTTTTCGAGTTTATTTCAGATCGATTTTTATAAATCTCCAGGACGAAAAACATTGAAATGCTGAAAATAAATTGATTTGAATGGGGTTCCTTATTGTACGATTTTCGGAACCGAGACGAGGCTCCGACGAGTACAACGATACCGCTGAGAAAAAAAGCTCGAAATTTGGTCACGGTTTGCTCCACATATTCGTACGAGGAGACACGAAAATTCTGTAGAGAAAAATTGAAAGATCGAAGTAAGTTGGAAGGTGGAAGAAAGGTTAATGGAAAAGGAACAATGAGGAAGAATGAGACATCGAAAGACCGGAAGATCCCGCGTAAAGAGCGGTGCGGTCAGTTTGATGCGCCAGCGTACCATTCGGCACAAAATACTGCTACTGTGCGTGTAAAAGTACCAACGTACACGCCGTACTCCGACGGTGTAGAGTACTCGGTACAGCGTACGATAACAGTACGAATATATTGAGTGCCGACATACTCTTTCCACCGACACGAGGAAAACGTACCGCACCAGTACGGCGTATGAATTATACGATTAAACTTTCTCTTATCGCGTGCGTCAAACTTTCGGGAATGTTCAATTGTATGAAAAATGAGTGGCATGAAATTAAAGATTGTTCTCATTATTGAGGAGACTACGTTTGTTCAGCTGATCCAATAAATGATTCATGCGTTACCCGGAGAAAGCCAGCACCTATATTTAAGCGAATCTAGTCTCCATTCAATGTTCATTTGTCGAACCAGTATTCATGCAGTGATAAAAAAGTAACGAAAACGAAAATGTCGACGTTCGTGATCATTTTTTGTGCCGCCTTCAGTCCCTGCGCCTTGGTATGTATTGCTCCAACGTCCTCCGAGCTCTCTTTTCATTAAATGTCTTTGTATAATTGTATACCTCACGAAATATCTGTATAGGGAGCGCTCCTTCAATCCAGCCCGTTGAAGCTATATTCGCCTGAATTGATGCCGGAACAGTGGTTAATTAACTTTATCTCTGACAAAATCGACTATGCAGTGAAATCGATGAGCAAGTCCACCTCACTTGTACAGAAGCAATTTTTCAATTTGGATGTGCACTCCCCAAACATGCTCAGTTTCATGGGCTCCAATCGTAACACACTAGAGAAGCATTTTTCTACGGTAATAAATATATAAAATGTGGAAATTTATTTGAAACTTTTATTGTGAAGAGAGAACATAGAAATCTATGTTCCCTTCGGCATTCAAATTTTCTCGATTGTCAATTTTTTCACGCAGCTCGAAAGCAACGTTGACATCTATCTGAAAATGAACAAAGCAGGGGTAGAGAGTTGCGTCGCGTGCTCGGAGTGTCGGAAACCGTTCAATGATTACAAGACGAATCTCTTGTCAGCGGCCAGCGGCGCGTACGGTCGGTTGGTCAGCGGGTTTGCAGAATTGCTACGTCAGGAAGATACCCAGCTTGCTTATCTCAACGAACTCAGAAGTCGTGTCAACTCGGAGAAAGATTTCAATAATTACGCGGTAAGAAAGACAAAGATTTATTGGAAATGTTCGTCAACGATATTCTTACTTGCCGGCGTGTTGTCCCTTGCACTCGTCGTGACGCCCACTAAATGATGCTGAAGTTTCCAACGTTGGAGTCCAACGAAATGATCGAAAAAAACTCTCCAATAATTCCAGTAATTCTCCTATTTTGTTCCCTGCCAAATTAGCGATTCGTAGTTTTTCAAGCTGCACCAACGATTCGTGAAATAAACAATTGGTGAATTAAAAACGTTTTTTTCGTTCATTTCGTTGGGCTCCAACGTTGGAAACTTCAGCGTCGTCCCACTAAGTCAATCCGGACATATTCACTCGCGTTCTTTTCTTCTTTTCGGTTATAGATAATGTTGTACGTACAAAACACCAAAGATCAATACTTTAAGAGGATTAAACAGGTTGAAAAGGACATCCTCAGTGTCGGCGAGGGAATGGCCATCTTGAATGAACTTAACAATAATACCGATCCGGACGCGTTCCTCGTGAAAGAGCGAGAGATGCTTCGGGAAGTTTATCGATGCATAGATTCAAAAAAAAAGGCGGAATAAAAATAGATATTTTTTTTTTCTTTTTTTAATAGACAAAAATGACAGTTCGAGTGAACAAAAAAAGGGACACAAAGTGCGAGAAATCGAACGACAAGATTGGCAAATTTTGCAACGCGTCATCTTCAGGTTTTCATGCGGCAAACCTGGCTTTCTTACCAATGATTTTTAGTGTTTATTTTTACGGAGGTTAAGCTTCAAACGAGCAATAAAAGTAGGAAAGGAACCCTGCGAATCTACGGAAAAATTTTTATTTATGTGCCCTCCAATGCCCACCGAGGTGTGTCGCGGGAATCACGACAATTAATGAACAATTTAATGTTTTTTAATTAGAAAATGTTCTTCTTGAATTGGAATTTCGTGAAAAAATTCTTAAATTTAGGAGCTCCTAAATTTTGGTAGAGCAAACCAAAAAACCGAAATCAATGATGTCCGAAAGTATAACCACTCTCGGATGTTTTTTGAGATTCAGGCATTCATATGAAAATGAGAACGAACCAATTGCGCTACGTGCCACAATGATAAACATTCTGTTAACATATAATTTTTCATTTTTCTTGATTTGAGTATAACGACAGTTCGTTTTAGCAGCTGCGTAAAAGCTGAATTAATAGCTCTTTAATGGCTACGTTGACTTATTTCGGGGAACGTTTTAAGAAGCGCGCTACAAAAGCGAGCCTAATCTGCATTCGATATCCGGTATCTTTGGGATCTACTCAGTTACGAAAAGTAATCGCACAACGATTCGATGTTGAAATTGGAACGTGCGAGAGATGACAAAATTGAAGAACGAGACCAAATTTTATTCCGCGCTCGCGCGTTTTCATTGTTGAAATGCTGAGAAAATTCTTCGATTTTCTTCAAATTATCACATTCTCGGTGTTTCAGAGACTACGAAAGTAAACGAAACAACGAAATTCGGAGCGGTGTCCAGCAGCGCGAATCTCAACATGACGGGGGCCATTTCTTTGTCCTCTGTACTCTCGGTGGAGCGCCATATTTTTTCGAAGCTGCGACCGAGGTTTGCGTCCAATCGCGTCCGCTTTGAAGATGCGATCGTCGATAATTGAATATTCGAAGCAAAAGCAGGAGCGAGTGGAAGGTGTTAATTGGAATACGTGGTCGGAGCGCGGTCCAATCGCGAGTCTTTTCATCCGAAAGTGTCAGAAAATCGGCGTTAATTATTTTCCAAAGTCGCAGTTAGCACGGGAGGAGTCGAGCCGGTAGAATTTCGAGCAAACAAAAAAAAGGCAGCCAAGTTGATTGGTTTCCCATGGTTATGTTTGCGGGCCAATGACAGAGCCGTACAGTGATGATACAGATTCGCAAAGTTGTTTCGGCCGGGACGCCGAAGAGAAGATGGCTGCGCGCCGCGAGAGTCAAAAGCGAAAGCAGAGTGCCAAGAGATAAATCACATCGAGAGCGGATCTACCGTTGTTCGACATCCAATTATCGTCATTATGATAATTTTTGCGATCGCTTCGACGGCGCTGCGCACGTGCAAACGTCGCAATCAGCGGGCTCTCACAATGATGGATTCGAGCGTGAAAAATTTCGTGCGATTTTGTTCGCGCGCCAACGCTTTTGTGACGCGAGGAATATGTCTCGACGAGTTTTCGTTCCGTTTCGTAATCCCCGATGAGACAATAATAATTCGTTATTAATGCTGAATAATAGGCGTACCCGAGAAGATACGAGCAAAGATACGTTAAGGGGGAGAGAGCAGCGTGCTTCGCCGAGCGACTCGAGGTTTTAATGGCCCGTTGAGGTGCGAGACGCGAAACGAGTAACGAAGAGAGAGAAAACCTTTCCCTCGAGTATTCCATGTCGCGGTGCGTGGGCGCGACCGAGACCCGCCGACAATTAAAATACGACGGGGGATAGAGGGCTCATTGTATTATGAACGCGCGCGTTGCGCGCGCGAGTCTTTAAAAATGATTTATCGCGCGCGCGCGCGCGTTCTCTACTGTCACGAGTCCGGCAAGTCACAGCGACGTCGTTACATCGCGCCCGCCCGGATATTTGACCGCAGACTCGTGGAATTTTATTATTCAATCATTTTCGCGAGCCAATAGCAACGAGAATTGTTAATTATGCACGGGTCTCATCTCGATGTGAAAATAATCGTATATAAACATTTATAAGCGAAAAGCCCGATGATGCTGCTGAGCTGGACGAAATGTATACGCATAGCGAGTAACAAAATCTTCGCAGTCGTTTCGATCCAGAACGTTGCACGCTAAAAAATACCACAATTGTTTGTGTAAAGGCGGCCATTCGAGCCATTTTTTAATGCGCCATAAATTCGTTGAAACGAAGCACCTGAAATCGCGATTCAATAATCACGATGCTCGCCCCTTTATTTTGTGATTGATTTCGAGAAGCTCACCCGCGCGGAACGACGCGCGTCAATTCACCAATATTTTGATCGCAAACACGCACACACGTCGCTCTCAAACTCGGTGAAAACGTGTCCGAGAGCACGCGCGAATTAGGAGCGATAAAAGCTTTCTTTTATCGTCGCCGCGCGCGATCGCGCAGCGTCGTCGTTCGAGTAGATAAAAATCAAGGATCAACGCCGCGAGAGCCTTTGTGATTAATGAATTGTATTGTTAAAATGATCCAAGAGCGATCTCGTCGTCGGATGTGTGAGGAGCGGAGCTGCGCGAATGAATGAAAAGTAAAAACATGAAACCGTTAAAGATATTTATAGCGATAGAATACATCGCGATCCAGACGATCGATTGTAATAAAAGTCGTCTCCCGACGACTATCTCGACCGCGCGCGCTAACTCAACCTACGCCAGGCGCGCACACGCAGGCTCAGTACAGCCTCGAGTGGCGCGCGTTCCTGTCCACAGAATTTCTCTATTCATAACCCCTTTGATACGCTCGTTATGCGGATCGATCATCAAGGTCTTCTTCCTCCCTCAGGGCTAAACCGAGATGGAACATCGACAACGATCATTTCCCGACCAAGATCATCTCCACGATTCACAAAAGATGGAGTCAAACTGCCTGAACAGCCGCCAATCAGGGCCCCGAATCTCACAAAAACACCACTTACGGAGCAAATTATTTTCCTAAAGGGATCAAGAGGATTATGCCTGAGCGACGATGAGCCACGAACATTCGTTGTTGTGACTACTCCGACCACTTTTACAGGCTTATATATCTTCATTTATAATAAAGTTTAAGCTTAACGTCTCAAAAACTAACGCGAAAGTGTAATCGGATCAAGTTGTCGTTGGAAAGGTATTGCCTGGAGAGGAATTTCTGGTCTCGATTCTTATTAGAGGAAAATAAATATTCAAATTTTTGTACACGGAGTTGTGAAATTTGACTGCGGGGACAAGTTGATGAAAAGTATTCATGTCTCGCTGAAATTTGCAACGTTGGAGTCCAACGAAATGATTTGAAATTCCAGTGAACCTCCAATTCTGTTCCCCGCCGAATTTGCAATTGTACGTTTTCAACCCACAACAATGACGCGTGAAATAAAAAAAGGATGCTTTTTTCGTTCGTTTCGTTGGACTCCATCGTTGCAAACCTCAGCGTCGTAAATCGCATTAATTCTTGCAAAGCACTGTGAAAAATGTTAAATATTTTGCGGAATTTTCTTTGAACGATAAATATTATTGAAATTATAGAAAAATTCAATTTTTCTTCCATAATAATGTGACGAATCGCGGCTCGTCGCCGCGCTATCGTTATTTAGGCCCTCGAATCCACGGATTTGAAAATGGAACCGAGAAAGTTAAAAATTTTTGGGAAGCGAGGCGGCCTCGGGAACCGTCGAAAATGGCGTTGTTTCCGTTCGATCTTCGAGTGAAAAATTTCTCGAGAATTTCAATTATTTCGAGGTGAAATTATGAGGGGAAAAACAATTCAATTCTCGTATTTTTATTCCATTCGCAATAATATTCAAACGGAGGCTGCGAGCAAAGTCAATTATAATGATGAAAAAAGGCATCGGTGCTGCGGGAAGAAAGACTTTAAGGTCGTGGCAAGACGAGAGGAGGAAAAAGAGGGAGAAAAAAATTGATGAAACGCTGCAAAGCCGGGGCAGAGCAGGAGGCTCGCAATCGATTGACTTGTCGATTAACCCCGCGGAGAGATGAAGGCCTCGAGAGGTTATTAATACTGCGCACACTCGTACGCGCGCGAGCCTCTCGTACAAGGAGCGTTTTGAATTTCATTGTCTCTCGATATCGCTCTTTATTCCTTCAGTCGCAATATCAAATTTCGCTGCTCTTTTCTGCCCCGGGAAATTACTAATGTGTATCAGCCAAAGGATTGGCGGCGTGAGCACATCGGCATAGACGCTTGTGTGTGTAACCGTAATGCGACACGCTACGATGCGCTCCAAGTTTACACGGATCGACGCTCCGATGACTGCACATATGAAACCGCGCGGGAGCGCGTAGCGAGTAAACGCGATCAAACGGCGGAACCCTCGCGTATATATGAGCGAATGAAAATATCTGCGAACTCGATCGAGCTCGTTCTTTGGAAAGTGCCTGAAAATGTAAGCCTAAAATGTGCGTGAACGTTCTTCGAAGTTTTCCTTCTAATTTTATACTCTTTTTTACAGATCTTTGTGCGCGAGAATTATTTCGACCTTTTATCTTGGCCATTCAATTTTATTTTTTGCAAATTCACTCCGACGCTCATCCAAAAAGAAAAAACTTTTTGGATGAGCAGCGCGACGCGAGAGCCGGATGTCCCTTGAAAGCATTCAAATCGCACACGTCTCGTTTCACGTAGGCATAAAAAAAACTGTTCTCGTTTATATTTTATCTCTGCGCAGCGGTGAACAGAGGCTTTGCTGAAACTTCCTCACTGGATAGAGCGATAACGCGCGCGGGGCTTCTCCCTCGTCAATTACGAAACGAGAACGCGCCGGTTGGTGTTCTTTTAACGCAAAGTTTGTTTTTCGACGGTGCACGGGCTCATGGGAAGCGGCGCGTTGCGCAATTTCCGGAAGAGCGGATTCGCGATCGTCGAGATTTCGTGGCGCGCGAACAGAGCGCCCACAGAAGGAAGAATTGGGAGAACGCGGGGTGGGAATTTCACAGCGAGGATTTTCCCATACAAATTATATTTGAAACTGCTGGTGGTGAAAAGCTCGATCTCTTCGAAAGGAAAAACCATCGAAATCGTACTACTCGTCAAGGAACATCGAGCTCAACGCGAAAAGACGATCGGAAGTTCAATTCGTCGATTCTCATTCGAGAAAATGAGGAAAGATTTGCGAATGTGCGATCGCACTCTTGATTGAGACGCTCGTAAGTTCTGAAATTTGGAGAATCCTCGTCCGGCCCGGGTACCGTGAAAAAGCTTCGTTCCATCGTGCGAGCGTGTAATACGATGCAACAAGCCGTGTCCGTGCCGAGAAGAGAGTCAAGCCGGCCTCCGCTCACGCATACGACGAATGAGAGTGAACTGCGCGGGCTGCATGCTTCCGTGCGCGATGCTCGGAGCGCGTGAAAAATGAATTAGCGTTCGCATAGAAGGCGCCCCCGCGGCGTTCGAGTCCGTTGGACGAATAAGTTTCGAGCGTGTTCGTATGAGCTCGGAGAAAAGCGAGCGAATAATTTTGCGCGAAGTCTCCGAAGGATCTTTGCGTCCGGAATACAAAGCAAGCCAGAAAAGCTGATCCTCCGATTGGATTCTGCGTAATAAAAAGCGATTCGCCCGTGGGCGAAATCCCACGAATTATGTAAACGCAAACTTTGAGACGCGCGGTGAAAAGATAAATTTGAGAAAATAAAAATATTGATAAACGGAAGTGCGCGCGAGAAGGAACGTCTCCGCCGTTCGGCGAAGGAGCAACCGACGACACGTTTCGCGTTTGAGAACACGGAGAGAGAGAGAGAGAGAGAAGGATCGATGGATCGTTAAGAAAAGATGTCCCGAGGAGAGAACGACGAGAGGAGGGGGAGAAAAAGCAAGAAGAAAAGAGGGATCTGCATACGATCGTCGCTCCAAACGGAGCTGTGGATGGATGTCGCGGTTGCAGCTCTCGAGCACATGCATAAAATGCATTTTTCTTTTGTTTCACGTTTATTTTTAACTTTCTTTTCAATGGTACTTTATAAGGGTCCAAAGAGCTCGACGCTCGGTGTGTGTCTCTTTTCGTGAGTGACGGCACAATCCTCGATGCTTTACTCCGATATTTCTCTCCCGTTGGATATCTCTCGGGGAGCGAGACAAGGGAGAACCGCGAACGCGAGGAGCGCAAGATCGGTAAATCTGCGGAGAGGCGAGCGGCTATATGCGATAGCGCAGAGGGCGCTTCGATCGGGAGACGAAGACGAGTAGGACGAGGAGCAGGATAAATACGTCTGGGAATGAGGGAGAGAGAGAGAGAGAGAGGGATGAATGGAAAAGCGGAATATCCTCGCTGGGGAAGACACGAAGAAAAATAACGACGACGAGACTCGACGAGGGAGAGAAAGAGAGAGAGACTCCGGGGGAAATGAAAATGAGGAAAACAGGAGAAGAGACACGGCGAACGTTTGTAAATCGCAAGTGTCGAAGAATAATCGAGAAGAATGGCGGACGGAGGAGGGCGAGAGCAGCGAGCAACGGACCGATGGAGTATGCGGAGAGTTCCTCGTCACGAAAGAACTCCTGGGATCCCTTAATTATGCGGTTTTACCGAGAGAGTTTGAGAGAACGAAACGAAAAGGATCGGAGCAATTGTCCGGATCGCGGCGGGTTGAAGAAAGGAGAGAGGACGACCGAGGGAGAGTCTCCCGGGCGGAATTTAAAGAATCGTAAGAACCAGGGCAGAGAGTAAGAGGTTGGGAAGGATCGATGGGAGCTGAGCGGAGAGATAAACGACGAAATAGTCAGCGCGCTCTGCTCTCCGCCAAGCGCGTATGTCTCACTGTGGATTTAAGGATCGTCGATGCTCGCGAATGCAAATGTCCGTCATGGGAGTACATAGAACACGCGATAAAGACGAGACTCGCTCCCTGCAACCGTTGGAACCGATGCCCTTTTACAGTTCACAGACGCCGCTTTGATTTCGCCGAGATACCCGCCGCTCGACGTTTCCTCCATTCCGCGGACCAAGATTTCCTATCCGCTAAAACCGCCTCGACCGCGCCATCGATCTGACCCTCCCAAAACGCCAGCTTTTCGCCTGCTCCCGCACATCGAAGAAAAACATTTTTTTTCACCGAGCCCCGAGGATTTCGAAGCAACGTTACGAGCCCATCTCACGGGCGAACGAGTCAAAGCCTCTTGTATGAGAAAGCGCCGTGTGTCGTGTGCGATACGCGCGCGCCCAGCACACCCGCCGAGGAGGAGAGAGGATCACAGTTCGTAAGGAGAGAAGAGAAAGCCTGAGAACGTTACTGCGAGCGGGCGAGTTCGCCATTCTCGCTCGGCACACACAAACCACCGTGCACACTCGCGCTCGTTCCCTCGTACGAGTAGAACGAGGCGACCCAGCAAGTCTTCGCGTCCTCCTATTCACTTTTTCCTAGACGCGCGAGATCGCTCCTATCGCCAACGGGAGCGTCCCCCATCTCCGCATAGGTTTTCCGTTCCGCATACTATGTGCGCTCGACGCTCGTCCGCTGATCCGGAGTCTACTGTATGAGCACACGTGCACTTTGCCAAAGGCGATTGTGCATCGACGAACGTTTGTAGCTACGAACTTTTTTACGTTTCGTGCGTACGCAGCGTGTCCTCGACATCGAGAATTACACTTTTCCCCGCCCTTGAAATTCAATATGGAGGAAAAAACATTTGCGATGGACCAATTTTTGGTTTCACGAAGCATCGCGGTGGAGGAATGACGCTGAAGTTTCCAACGTTGGAGTCCAACGAAATGGTCTAAAAAACTCTCAAATAATTCCAGTAAATCTCCAATTTTGTTCCCTCTCCCGAATTTCCAATTCATCATTTTTCAAGCCACATCAATAATTCGTGAAATAAAAAAATAATGAATTATAAATCTTTTTTTCGTTCATTTCGTTGAACTCCAACGTTGCAAACTTCAGCGTCGTGTGGAGGACGAAATACTACGAATTGCCAATTCGCGCGGGGTGCAACGAAGTTGGAGAGTTGCCGACATCGTTTGGCGGACTGCGTCGCAAAAGTCCGGCGTCATTAAAGTTTTTTTTCTACACTATTTTCTTTGATGTTTGCAGGCGCGTCGAGACTCCGCCGAGTTCCTAAATCTCGCTCATTTCCAACGCATGAGAAAACTCAAGATTTTCCGGAGCCCCGTCGTCCGAAAATCATTGACTCATCCGACCTTTTGCGAATGGAAGCGAGCGCACGCGTATCTCGACCGTTGCGATTCCGAGGCAAGCCTCGAGACTCGTCTGCGTGCGATGCGCCAATCTCGAAAACTAAGAATTGCCAATTCGGCAGGGAACGAAATTGGAGGGTTTTTAAAACCATTTCGCCGGACTCGGACGCTGCAAGTTGCTTCAGCGTCGCAGGAGAAGTGCACAACGCGTTGCGTCGCGCGGCGGACGTCTTCTCGAGGTTACACACCGATTCGCTCTTTCATTTATAAACAGATTCGTCGATCCGCGCGCACCCTTCACCGAAGCATCCTATTCGCTCTCCCCCAGCATATTTCAATAGGTCCACGAGTCTCTCGATCCTCAAACTCACTGAATAAAGATGCGATCCGCATCACTCGGATCATTCGCCGCTCATCAGTCGTTTGACAAGTCCCTCATGAGTCGAATGACACTTGAGAGAGGAGCCAAACTTTCCTGCCTTTTCGAGACGCGACAAAAAAGCAAGAAAACATTGCTTCGATGTTACGAGAAACGTACACGGTGCTCCGAACTCCCGAGGCTTCCTGGAAAGCGGGGTTGGGCACCTGTCCCTCAGCGCTCGTCAACTTCTAGCATCGCTCGTGTTAGCTCGATGGGAATGAGAGCCACTGCGCCGAGGATCGTGAAACGCGAACCACGTGTGGCCAGGCCGTCGAGGGGCCCTGTCAAGGACCCGCAGGAGCGTATATTTTATGCCGGAAATGTATTTTCCTTGAGGCCCACAAAAGACGGAGGAATCCTTCAAATTTTGGAGGAAGGAAAGTTTTTTTTCGTGGGAAATGCAACTTTGTGCGGACGCTCGAATCGGGTGGATTCGGCTCCTCCTTTGACGTTGAGCAAAATCGGAGGAAACTCGAAAAACCTCGTTTTTTAACGAAACTCAAAAATTTCGGAGTAACCAACATATTTAATTGGCTATTTTACGAAATCGCGCATGCAGGGACTCGGAGGAAGGTCGTGAATCGAAGGGCAGGGGTGGATTCGATTGCGTCGATTTAATGCAAAATGTAAAAAAGGCCCGAAAATCATTTCCCCGATCTGCGGACGTCAAAGGGACGGGAAAAAAAATGTTTAACGTGCGGAAACTTTGAGTTCCGGCAATTGAGAGTTCCCATTGAAGGACGGAGTGTAAAAAACTGCATTATTTTCGCGAGCATAATACAGTAGAATTGTAGTGAACGGTGAAAAGTGGAAAAGAAAAAAAAAACAGAAAACAAGGAACGGAGAAGGGATCGTGCGCGCGACCGATGTTTTTCGAGCGGTGAATAAAGCGTGAAGAGAGGCAGCAATGTCGGACGTACGATTCGGAATACTAATGGGAAAGTGGCTCGGTGCACAGTTTATTTTCATTGGTTCCAGCACGAGAGGAAAGAAGGAGGAAAAATATAGAGATTCCTGGCTTCAAATGGGGTTTAGGGAGTGTTAAAAGGGGCTTTAAAAAAGCATGATATTTTGAAGAATCGGCGTGAATAAGACGAGCCGGGCTGCGGCTGTCCAATCGGAGAGTAAAAGTCGTGCGCGAATGCGCGCCGGCGCCAGGCGTCTCGGCAAACCTGTTGCCTAGCAGCAAAGATGCACAAGGGCCGGCCTCGACGGCTAGGCGGTTTATCGAGAGTTTCTCCGAACGCGATTTTGAATTCCCGAAAAAGAGGACTTTGTTGGACGAATGGAGGAGGGAGTAGGAAGCAAAATAAGGTGGAAAGAGAGTCGAAGAAATGGAAAAAAAACGTGTGAGCTCACCGTGAACGATCGGAAGGTCAACGACGAGGATGAGCAGTGAAACGAGTACGACGACGGCAGCTGCTGGGTAATCCAAATATCGCCGCGGCCTCAGCATCTTGCCGTCGTTCTTTTAAATATTAAATCCAAGGGGGGCACGCACTTTCAGTTGAACGAACAAACCAAGAGAAATAAAAAAATAAACAAACAAACAAACAAACAAACTATTCGCGCACTCATCAGACTTCACGCGCACCGTGACGACACACTACGAACCGAGGACCCGTCATTTGGACTGATTTTTATATTTTTCTCTCTTTCCCACCGAATTATCGCTTTCAAAACACATTCGATATTTATTCGTACATCTGTGTTCACGTATTTCTGTATTTATTTGTGTGTTTCTATACGACGACGCCAAATTAATGGAAAAACTCAAACGTTCGCGAAAATCGGGTCCCTCTGGTGGCCGAGAGAACACTCGCGATGTTCTTAATATTAAAATATTATTATCGATAATTGAATCACTAAAAGAATGATGATTATTATAATGAAAACTATTAAAGCACGTGGATAAACTGATTTTATCCAAATATCACTTTCATTCACTCGATTATCCGTGATAATGACACAACACCGTGTTTACATTCGTTCGTAATGTTAATAAACGTGGTTTAGACGCGAAGAGTCATAAGAGGGACCCATATACGAGCACGACTGCGTACCAAACACTTCTGGGGTTCTATTGTTCGCTTAACGCGCTGAAAGTAGTTCCCTCTCGGATGCGCGCGCACCTGCCTCCCGGGGCCCTCTTTCTTGTATCAATGCGCGCCTCAAGATGGCCGCTGGCGTTCGACCAATCGAAAAAATCGTTTTCACGAGGGGTAAGCGCCGCGGACCCCTTTGGCCCACCGTGCGTTCTACGGCCAGCTGTTTCTTCATCCCCCCGTTTTACGAAAAAGGGTCGCATCCCCTCCTAAATACGGTTACGTCCGCGCGTGTACAGTCAGCCCTCGAAATACACCGACTCTATACGACTTTACCATGAGAGTCGCGACTCGGGCTGCCCATTTTTTTTTCTCGTCAATCGATTTTTTAATTGCTCATCAATTTCGAGACGAAATTCCAGCGAATTTTTTAAGTCAAATTTCCGGAGTAGAATATTGCTGGGAAAAAAGCATTTTAGAATAAATTTTCAAGCTCCATTCGAATTCCTTGCTCAAAAATCGGGCTTTTCGGAGCATCACGAAAAAATCGTAACTCAATTTTCCAATCGTCATGATTCTCGAATAAAAAGTTTCTCGCTTTAGTTTTTTATCGAATTCACTCGTTCGCGTGCGAGGGCATCCGCTGTTTACGGCGGGAGCACACGCGGAGGGTGGGTTTCGAACGGGAGCGCGAGAGTCGAAGAAGCGACGCGGGGAGCTCGAAAGGTTCCGTTACCTTCGAGATACCTCAAGGAATGTTTATTTCGCCTTAAAAAAAACAAACAGGAAGCGCAGCCCTTTCGATAAACGGGGCTGGCTTCGTCCGGGGAAGAATCGAAAACCGTTGCTCAGGAAACGCGGTCGATACTTTTCCGCAGTATTGTTGAAAAAATGACAAATGAAAATGATTTTTCTTCAAATCTGTTGAAGAGGGTGAATCACGAAATCGAATAAATAATCAGAATTTCATCAAATTTGGTGTTAACATTCTTCGCTGGCATCGAGTATACAAATACAATTTTTTTTCAAACTTTTTCACCACACGGAGTAAACGGATTCGTTTCGTATAGCGAGAAAAATATATTATTTTTCAAGAATTTCAAAAGCATATTTAAACACCGATTGCAAACAGCATAGTATTTTTTGAATTTTCCAATTTTTCGTTCCTCGAATGCCCCAGAATTATATTTTCTTTTCTTTTCGAGTGTAAAACTGTATTGTAAATCACAAATTTTTATTGTCAGCATAGTAAATTCTATGATAAATACACGAATATACCCACCGAATACGTGTGACATTTTACCATGCATGAAGATTTTTTTTTAGGGTTGCCCGAGCATAATTTACAACATAAACATTTGAAGTGACTGAAAAAACAAAAAATAAAAGATCTTTTCGCTATGCGGTGGACGGAGAGAAAATTTCACTAAAAACTGCTGTGCATGGTGCCACAGAAGTAGGGTTCGATATCGGCAATATTTATTAAGGTTGATCCTCTGCGACAGCCCCGACCAAAAGTTATGTACTGTCAGCATATTAAAAGGCTTGATAATTCGTTCAGATCGTAATCAATAACTTTGTAAAGAGCCTATATACGTACTCGGTGCCAGCAGATATAGTAAAAATATCATTTGCTTTCGTAAAATTTATTCTAAAAGTATTTTTGATCCGACATCGTGAGTAAATTTTTTGACGGAACTATCCAGGTTACGCTTCAACACACAGAAAAGGTTGTCTATACAGACGACATTCGCTTGTTCGCTTGCAAAATATATCGTATGCAGCCTAAACCTTCGTACTTCCCGAGGCTATATCTGTCAAACTAGATGGTCAATCACCTTGATTTCTTTTCACAATATCTGTGATATCCTGCTCTAGCTCCTCCTCGTTTTTTATAAACTTCCTAATTTTAGTACTAGCGGCAGAATTAATAATGTGCCGTTTGCTTATGCATGGTCCATATGTTACGTGTTAATTGAGTCAACTCCAATTACATATATCTCGGGTTCGGGATGGTGAAACTTGTTAAAATTTTATAGAGGTGTTGTTCATATGTTAAACAATACGTATGCCAAATTTAAATAATTTCCTAATTTAACTGTCTCGTGGAGGAACCACCTTAATTCTTACGAACACAGATGGTAATTTTTTGTGAAGCGACTCGATGATATTGAAGAGTGATGTCAAAATAAATACACCGGTATATATTATCGTACAATCGCTAATGAAATTCTGTTATTTACAACAGTTCATTTCCAAACACTTTGGCGTATGATCGATGCTTGTGTTCGAGCTCCTCAAAACGACATAATAATTCTACTTGACAGTTCATCGTCGCGAGTTAACATAAATTTTACAACGTTTCCTTGGTGAACTATGTTAGGAAAAAATAGCACAGTTCAAAACTTTGTGTCACAACAAAATACGCAATTTAGAAATTTTCATTCAGAATTTATTTGGAAATTCGAATACTTTCGGTAAAAAACTTCAAAATGGGCGATACAGAGCCCCAATACCACGGCAGCATAGTAATTCACAGAAAAATCGATTGCCAGGGCAAATCCGAAATAAAATTACAACGAAATCGTAATTTTTGTTTATTTTTCCGTTCGAAGACGTTTTTCGTCGATGCAGATGTGCATACTCAAAATCTACGACGTTGAAGTTTGCAACGTTGGAGTTCAACGAAATGAACGAAAAAAAGATTTATAATAATTAATTATATTTTTATTTCAATTTTATATTCTTACTATTTTTTTCTCTCCGTGTGGATAGAACAGTTCAGTCGAAGTTCTCTATGCTTATATAGTTGAACTTTAGTGTTCAATTACTCGAGAGCTGTGCGGTAGAAAAATATTTAAAAAATGTCTATTGTCTTATATATTTTGAAAGAATACATTTACCAAATTTTATGAAATTCTTTATATTTTTAACATGGTTTAGCATGGCAACACCGTATCGTCGCGATCCACCCTCCTTAAAATATTTCGGAAACGGCGATTTTGATGGTTTTTTTTCTCCCGACGCTTTCATCGCGCGGGCATGCTTGTATTCCCGATGGAAAAAAAAATAGATGCGCGCAGCATAGGAACGAAACAAAGGTTGGAGGATCGTACCCTTAACGATCGGGGATCCCGCATCATGCGAATCCTCTCTGATTGATGCTTTTTCATTAATTTCCCATGGAGTCGTTGCGCAGCGGCCGCCTCGCATTCGCAGCGCTCGGCACAGCCGCCGGGCGTTGCACAAACTCGCGTGCGAACACGGGATGCGTGTTAATTCGTTAGTGCGTTGGTGCATAGACGCGCAAAAGCGATTTAATTGTCTCGCTAATAAACGCATTAATTAGAGCGAGCGAGCGTCGACAAAGGGAGCTCGGGACTCGCGCGAATCTTTCTTTTCCGTCTTGTTTCAACAGCAGACGCAATACGCTGCGGTCCGCAGCAACCACAGACGATTGCCGACTGCATCGAACGACGCGAAATGCAAAAAAAGCATGCTCCACGCGTCCCTCCATTATTTATTTATCAAGGAAGAAGCCTCGAGGGACTCGAGGAGCGTTATGAATCTTTTTTTAAAAGTTATGAAACTTTTTTACGAAAAATGATGATGATGCTGGACACGAGGAAACAAAAATTTGTGGATTCAAGAAAACTTTTTTTGGGACAATCGTGGGGAACGAACGAAAATTTTGTTCTTGAACAAAGCTTCCGTGGGTTTGATAATTCTTGAAAATTTAATGAGCAAAATCGCGTTCGTGCGGCCACCGAATCAACCAAATGTCGAGCCAACAATTTTCCTTTTCTTTATCCCGCTCCAGCAAGTACGTTGTTGTGGAATCAACGAATTTGTTTTGTTTTCTTCTAAGTGCGTAAGAAACGGAAAAATGTAATTTATAATTTGCGATTTAATTAGTCACATCCGCGGTAATAACAGGGGAGCAGATTCTCCGGAGATTCCGCTGCGATGTTTCCCTCGTGAATCCATCCACGGCATAGCGCTCGGGAAGAATTATATTTTTCAAGAAGAAGAAACTCATTAATTTTAGAGAAGCCCTCGTTTAATACGCTCGATTTTGCTCTTCCGCTAATTTCCAATCGTTAAATAACCCGAACGAAACTAAAATGTCTCAAGAATTTGAAAAAATGATTTCCGATCCAGCCATCATCGCTGCTGAACGACGGAACGGTCACCGAACCGCGAGTGCTCGCGTTTCTTCCAAACGGTCCAACTAAAAAAGTGAATAAACTCGTCGCATATGCCAATCGATAATTCTTCACTTTTTCAACGCAGTACCGCGACATTTTTCATACAAACGCGAATCTCATTAATCCCGAAACAATATTGTGCGAGATGAGACTCATAAAAACCGAAGTTACATATGCTTATAGTCGAATGCGAATTGTTGATACGTATAAGAACGAGTTTCGTGGAATTTTGGCCACCGCCTTTCCGCAACGGGCCAGTAGTTAATATTCCTTCGTTCCGTAGCGCACAGACGCACAGGATAAAATAATTATTACAAATTCGGGTAGCGCGATCTTCGAGGAAGCATCCGAACGATTAATTTAAAGCGAAGAGGAAAAAAAAGTAAGGCGGAGCGCGAGTTCGAGATACATATTGCTTTCAACAGCTGCTCGTAGCTCTGCCAGGGGTTACTTTAATTTATCTCATGCGATCTTCCCCTCTCTCTCTCTCACTCTCTCTCTTCGTCGTTTTATCTCGTTTCATCTCGTGTGCTCGGTGAGTTGGCTGATTGCGTTTAACGCGAAATTCATCGGCTGGGCGGGCGAGGAAGAGCGCGGGAGAGTTCGCTCTTTGGTATTCGCTCCGAAGCCCCGTCGCGCTAACGAATACAAATGCAGAATTATAATTCGGTGGATGCTCTGCCGGTGCGTCGTTCAGTAGCCTCTCGCGTTGCCTGCGTGATTCGTTAATGTATGTATATATATCAATGGAGGCCGAAGAGCGCGCGAGGGCGTGAGGCGCGCATGGATCGGCGACAACCGACGTCGCCCCGTTGCGCCGCAGTACTCGAATACCAGCGCCGCGACGCGTGCTGTCTCACTTGGAGCGCGGGCGCGTTGATCAAGCTGTCGCGAGTTCTCGCGATAGGACAACGAACACGCGTTTTTGACGCTCGCACGCGCGTATTCCTCGCGTTTTCGAAACGAGGAAGATCGGAGAGCAAGCTGAACGAGGTGAATCAAAAGTTGTCGCTCGGGGCAACGCCGGCAAGCTCGTTTAATCGATGCCCAGTGCGGTGCGTCAGGCTCCGAAGGAACAGGCAAAATGGCCGATCCTCTGGTGTCCTCGAGCCAAGAGAGCAAGCTGAGCGCACTCAACAAGAAGATCATAGAGATCAAGAAGAAGATCCAGCTATCGGGTGAGCAACAGCAGCGACGTTTGTACATCCTTACGTGCACTTAACTCCGGGCGCGCTACCACTTTTCTGCTTCAACTTGTGCAAAGACAGAGCGCGCGCTGGCGCACATATATGCGCGAGCATATATCCATACGTGACTCTATGCCGAAGCAGGAGGGACTCGCGGAAAGATTGCTATCGAGAAGAAGATCGGGAGAGGAGTGGACCGGAGCAGAACCGGTGTCTCAACGGAGACGCGAGCTTTCGACTACGAGTGCGTTGGGCTTGCGGGGCTCTCGATGGACGAGGAATCTCGAGGGGTGAGCCGGCGAGCTTGTGTCCCGGCGCGCGATGAGAAAAAATGGAAGGTGCGCTCGCGTCGACATTAAAATGAGCGGAGACGCTCGATTAATGGAGCTCCCGGCGACTCGCCGACTCCTTTTTCTCGTTAGCCGCGTTACAAAATTATCTTGAAGATCGAATTAATCGGTATGCTCCTTTTTACTAACGCTAGTCAATAAAATAAGGATCGCGCCACGTTTTTGTCACTTATCGAAGCAATTAAATCGCGAGCGATCGGGCCCGTCAAACCGGAAGGTTTCGCAGCGAGGCGTAGGCGATACCGGTACCGCTTTTTTCCCTCATTTTATCTCATCCGACTCACCCTGGTTGAGCGCGAGAGAGCGAGAGATCCGACAAATCCAAATATAGAATGAGCCGCTTTTCAATTCGTTTTTCCATCGATAACGCAGCGACGACGAGGAGAGTTGCAAATGAAAAGGGGAGCGCGCGCGTATATCATATCTCGTTCAGAAATTTGCCTCGTTAATCATGAAAACGACGCTGCTATTCGCGACTGGCAAGACACTCCATTTTTCCTGCAACAAGATCAATAGGAAACTCTCGAGAAAAAAGGTAAATCGAAAGATTTCACGAGCGGATGAAAAACAGAAATGACGATCGTTCGAGGCTCCCGCATTCTCCCGCCGCGCGTCTCGGTTTGAATCATTTTTGTTTATCCTCCCATTTTCTTATCTCGATGCTCTCGTCCGATAATCTGCTCATCTGCTTTATTATCCTCGTTGTTCCTCGTTTCGCCTTCGTGATTCAGAGGCCTGCACGCTTTTCCACGCGCGAGCAGGATCCTTTTATCTTGCTGCTTTATTCGTACGCTTAAAAGAAGCTATACGTATATGCACTGTGCCGCTATGAAAAAGCCCGGAGCGAACGAATGACTCGACAATTCGGTTGCGCGAAAGCCGCTTGCAGAGCGCGACATATATCCCAGCAGTTATCCCGAGACGACTCGCTGCTTCTGCAGTTGACACCGCGGTGCACTCGATCTCATTCGTGGAATTAAACGAATACGAATATCAGCTACGTTTTTCAGTCTTTGTTCCTCGAGAACGAGGAATGTGCTTGAATCGCTTCGCACGAGTGTCTTTCGACCGATAAGTAAAAACTCGATATTCGACACCAAATTTCCTGCTCAGAGAAAGCGAAATGAAATAATTCCAGAACAAAATAAGCGTGGAATTAAAAATTCGAAAAGTTCGCTTGGCGATCGAGCGTTTCGCGGTGATGAGTCGAGGCACCTGCTCGAACCTTCGACGTCGTTTATCGGTGCAATAAATCTCATAGATAATTCCGTTAATTTGCGCTCTATTCCAGCAGATAATAAGCCCCATTCTGAATTTTCTGTAACGCCTCGAAGCCCATCGTGGAGTTTGTTCTTTTAGTTTTTATCTGTTTTGCTCGTTCCCGCAAGTAAATTCCGAGCTTCGTTAATGACCGGAGGCCTCGCGCGGCGGCGAAGCGCCATGTTGTTTTTTCTCGGCGAGGATGTGCGAGGAAAAAGAGTCTGGAGAAGTCGAAAGAAACGGAGAAATTAAACTGGAGATACGAAAGGAGAGGGAGAGGGAAGAGAGAAGAAAAAATGGATTATTCAGCGGGATGAAGAATCTAGTCGTTATTTTAATAAGCGCAATGAAGAGGTTGAGGAACGAGGGAGAAGTTTGCGCTGTAACTCGATGCATTAAAAGCATCATACTCCGCGTATATAAATTAAACTGGTGTTACACATATCCAACGGCGAGGGGGGAATCCGAGTCACAAAGTCTCATAATTTGCCCGCGACGAAGAAACCGTCGCGCGCGAATGAATGAGTCGCGACTCCTGATCGCTTCGAGAGTGTAATAAATGAGTCACGAGTTTTTTCACTCCCGCCCCGCGCTCTCGTTATAAATCCCGAGCTTCATATGCTCTTTTGATATTATTCACAGAGGGACAGAGAAAAGCCAATTTCGAGGAGTGCGATACCAAGAAGAGAGAAAGCTGCGAGAAAATTGCTAATCTCAAAAAGGAAATCAAAAACCTTCGGATCAAACTCGCCAAGGCTAAGAACGTGAGTCGATTTTATATTTTCCAGCTCTTATAATAATACTATTCGTTTAATACAATTTCGTTTAAATTTACCTCATTTTTGTTTTAATTCTCATACGATTTATATATATTTTTTTATACAACAATAAATTTGATTAATTAGACGAGTTCCAAAGATTTTGCTGCCTCGATTGACAGACGTTGAAACATTTTTTTTCGAAAAGAACGAGGATGCTGCGGACAGGGTCGCTCAAACGAGTCGCGAGTCTTCGGCTTGCGTTCGGAAAGAAGGTCCGGAGGCCGCGATTCGGAGAGTCGACGAAGAGAACATTCGATTACGAAGGAAGCTCGATCTCGTCAAGTACCAAAGTGACAAGGTTGTTGATGCATACGCGGCGATGAAGAATCGATGAAAGGGGCGAAAGTACTTTGAGCTCAAGCCCACTAATTTGTGTTTCAGCAACAAAGCAAACTCGCCAGTCTTCTGGAAGAATACGAGGAGCTGGTGAATGGAAGAAGGAGAAAAACTGGGAAGAGCAAATTGGAGCATCCGTTGAAAAAGGTTCTCCGGCATCGTAAGATTCTGTAACGAAAGCACCGAATTACCGAGGCCCCTTTTCTCCCCTATTGGGTCAACTCACGATTATCTTTCCCGTATATGCTTAAACAGAAAATCATCAGTCTCGAGAATCAACTGCAACGCGTAAGCGTAATGCAGATGGAGGCTGACACCGTGCGAAAGAAATACAGAAACGTGAGATCGAACCTCAAGGCTGATGCTGCGTCGTACGTCTCGTCTCTGAGGAATCTCGAGAACAGTATCAGAGAGCAGGAAATTGAAATCAAACAGTTGCAGGTAAAGTGGCTTCGAGTACAGAAACTTACGGGAACGGCCGCGTGTTTAAATCGAGTTAAATTAATCACCAGAACGTGAAAGAAGAAGCGATAGAGTTGCGTGACACGACGAAAGAAACGCTGACGAAACAAGAGATCGAAGCGATGAACACGAGCAAAGCGCGTGACTTGGTCATATTGGATTATCGCCAAAGAGTGGAGGATCGGAAACTCGAGCTCGAGCGACTCGAGAGAATGATATTTCCGGCAAGCCGCCAACTTCCGCGGGAAGATTTCGAAGCGAGCGGCGAAACGGCGACGACGAAGGTCGACGAAAACGGGGACTGCGCGGCCAAGGACGAGGTCACGAGGCTCGAGGAGGCCTTCGTCAAATTGCGGAGCGCGACTGGCGTGACCAGGACCGAGGATGTACTCGACCGGTTTTTGAGCCAACGCGAGACCAAAGAGAAGCTCCAGAAGATGCGCACCGTAACGGAGAACGAGAAAATGAATTTGGAAAGAAAAAGACAAAAGCTCACCGCCGAAATCGAGTCTCAAAAGTTCTCCGAAACCAAAAACGCCGATGAGTAAGTCCAAACCCAGTTCTAAACCGAACCTTTTTGCTCCCGTCAATTTCAAGGATGCGGGCCGACTCGAAAGATTTGAGATTCGACACAATTGTCATTTAGCAACCGAATATTCGATGCTTTCTCGAAGCAAACTCCGATCACGGACGATCGTGAGCAGAGTTTAAATCTTTCGAATTGCGCCAAATTCGTATTACCTTTGAAAATATCCGAAACGGCGATAACTCGAATCCGAATTACCCTCGCAGAAACGCCGAAGAACTGGAGTCGCTGAATCGTCGAATATCGGAAGAATTGGAGCGTCGGCGCAAGGCGTTGTCGGGAAAGGGACGAACGGAAGAAATCTCGAGCGCGATATCGCGAATTCTGTGGAAATTTTGTGATCTGCTGAGGGTAAGTTGAGAGGGGAAAAAGAGGCTAATCACACGATGAATTCCCATCCTCTTGGCACGCTCGGAGCACATCCTCTCTTCGGCGAATTCGGCGGACAGGTATACGAGACTAATCCTTGGATATAATTATATCTAAGACGCGTTTTATGGAACTGAGGCGCGCGCGAGAGAGAATGGCCAACATGAAATCTGTGTTCAATACGTTTAAAAAATGAGGAAAAGAGAAAGAGAAAAAACGTTGTGAGAGAGGGCGCGCGTCGTGATTTACGTTGTCGGTCAGACGCGCCAACGACGACCGTCATTATATCTCTTCGCTTCTTCGCTCGCGCGCGCGCGCGCGCGCGGCCGCGCACCCAACGGAAACCAAAGGGTACAATTAAATTGGCCAGGCGCAGGCGGTATTCGCAATGATTTTCGTTTCGAGCTTCTCACTCCGTGAACCCAAAAAACAGCGTGTTCCAATGGTTTCCACAGAATTTGTGGGAGAGAGCGGCCGAAAAAACTGGACCAACGGTTACACCGAGCGCATCCTTCGAAAAGTCCAAAGAAATTTTGTATTTTCACCAACGCCCCGATTTTCAGAGCTTTTCCACAGCGCCCCGCAGCTTGTTCCGTTCTTCATTTAATCTCATGAAAGTATAATCATGAATGAAGCACTGAAGAATTTTCGGGCGATTTAACTGCGATGGAAAAATCGTGGCGAGCTAAATTCACGACGCTGAAGTTTCCAACGTTGGAGTCCAACGAAATGAATGAAAATAAAATGATTTATCTATCAGTTTTTTATTTCACGAATCATAATTGTGTAGATTGAAAAAATACAAAGTACGAATTCGACTGGAAATAAATTGGAGAATTTCTGGAATTATTGGACAGTTTTTTAGATCATTTCGTTGGACTCCAACGTTGGAAACTTCAGCGTCATCTAAATTCGTGGACCGAACAAACCTCACTCGTTCATTCATCAGTCTTTGCCCTTCGAATCGACCAATTTTCTGTTGAATCCGACGCATTTCGTTTCGTTCGTCAAATGAATGCTTGAGGTAGATCATCCCCGAAGGATCGTATTTCATGGGTCTCTAAATTGGGCCGATTTTCACTTCCCGATTAACCACATAACCACTTTAAATTCATGTCAGAGTTATTAATTCGATATTGTAAATACATTTTTTCAACTTGTCTAATGGCGAATGAAATTACAAGCCATTCCATTAATCGGGGATCCATCACTGCTGACCGAACTCGAAATTTCATTCGCCCCTGGCTAAAATACCATAGTTTTTCATACAAAAAAATCGCAGTAGAGAGCGCAAAGGGAAGTGGATCAATAAAAAAAAGTATTAATGAAAAGACAGAAAGCTGTGACAGGAGTGGGCCGAGCCAAGGAGAAACAAAATGCCGAAATATTTTTCTATTGTCTCGAATTTGTTTCCCAAACCTTCATTAACATACTTCATTTTTATTGTCCACGTTTCGTTACGTGGAAAGATAAACGATTTTTTACGTATTTCTTCATATTTAAATCTCAATAACCAATAAGTCGAACCCTTTAAAATTTGACATGCGTTTGAGTCAACATAACTCATTTAAACTCTGTGTAAATTTAAGGATATATTGCACAGGCGATACAATGTTGCCATGCTAAACCATGCTAAAAACATTAAAAAATTCAAAATGATCAGAATTTTATAAAAATTGGTGAACATATTCTTTAGCGCCAAATTTGACAATACAAATTTTTTAAGATTTTTCTTCTGTACAGTTATCGAGTAATTGATCACTAAAGTTCACGTGTATAAGCATAGCGTTTCCATATATATAGGTATACATTCCGGGCATAAGAAATCTGCTTTAATGCGTAATTACTCGATAACTAAACAGAAGAAAATTTTGAAAAAATTTGTGTTTTCGCACTTGATGTTGAAGAACATTATCACCAAATTTGATCAATTTCTAATTATTTCGACTTTTGTATCATTCACCCTTAAAGACTCAAGAAAATCGTTTCGCGCATGACTCGAACGCTGTCTCCTCTCGGAGCACCTAAAATTCGCTGACCCCCGCGATTTTTCATCGAACCGAAAGAAAAAACGTTGTTGATCGAACCGAAAGAAAATGTCGTGTTTCGTTTTCCGTTTTGTTCTCTCTCCGCTGCGGCATAGAATTACTGATCCAATAATAATAAACTCGAGTCCATCCTCGCACGTTTCTCTGCGTGTGTATCCGATGGATGCGGATTCAAGTTGCTCCAAAGGTGCACGCTCGAGACCGAGTGAACGGATTTAAGGAGGGTGGATCACGAAATCAAAATAATCAGAATTTGATCAAATTTGGTGATAACATTCTTTAGCATCAAGTATACAAATACAATTTTTTTCAAATTTTTTTACCACATGGTTATCGAATAATTGAGCGTTAAATCGAACTTCTTATGCACGAGATGTATAACTGTATACATGTAAACTCTATGCTTATACACGTGAACTTTAATGTTCAATTACTCGAGAGCTATGTGGTAGAAAAATCTAAAATAAATTATATTGTCTTATATATTGTTAAAGAATACATTTACCAAATTTTATTAAATTCTGATCATTTTGAAATTCTTAATACTTTTAACATGGCTTCGCATGGCAACATTGTATCGTCGTGATCCACCCTCCTCCGATGTCGTTCGGAGCAAAGGAACACGCTTGGCGACGACATTTATCTTCTCGTCCGCAAGAAAAATGTTGCGCATCCCGCACGTATTTATTTGTGCCCCGATTCTATAAATGCGATTTTCCTTACACACACGCGCGCGCGCGCGTATATACAGAGCTCTGGGATCGGTTGGCCCGTGGGTCGGGTCGATGGATTTTCCGAGATAGCCCCTAACTGTAATTCTCACCTTCGGGCGTACCTTTCAACGCGGTACTTGGTATGTGTGTATAGGATGTGAAAGATTTCGAACGTGCGGCTCCACTGCTGGTATTCGATGCATTAGCACTTTCCCCCGCTGGCCCGACGCTGCTCGAAACTATCGAAAGCAAACATCGAGGAAGCAGCAAGAGTATCGGCTCCATTGATTATCGAATTCTCGTGCACGTGTACGGACCTCCGCCTCGCACTTGCTTCTCACGAAAATTTAACTTTTCCATCCTGCTGCTAACGAAATACGCAATTTCTCTACAGCCCCCGACTCGCCGTGGAGGTTTTTAGCTTTCCTCACGCGCTCGCTTATTTTATTGCTCTCAAGGATGTCAGCGATTCACCGGTTCCCGTAGACCCTCAGCGCGTTACCGATTCGGGGAGCCTTTTCGAAATGCTCGAAGAAAAAATTAACTGCTGCATCGAAATCATGGGGGGCCTGGACAAGTACAGCGAACTGATGGACCGAGCGCTCGCTGACGGGGTGAGACTTTGAAAAATAGTACGAAAGAATATGGAGAGATAAGCGGACGCGAAAGGTTTGAACGCACTGCCAAACGGGGAGGCTGTTTTTTAACGAGGAAACGTCGAAAAATTGTGGCGAAATGCTTTTTTTTTTTTAACTGTCACTGAATTGCTGCGAGATTATTTTTTGCTGAGTCATTGGGATAGGAAAAGCTTTCGGATTTTTTTCGGCTTTGAAACCCCTGCGGATTACTATTTTCGAAATTGTTGACCGAAAGGAATTGATTTGTCCGGGGACCGTGACGGAGATGACGAAAAAATATATGAAAATATAGAAGTTTTTTTATTTTTCGTGCGAGTTCTGTGAGGAAAATAATTCTGTCAGGATTTCCGATTCGGATATTCGGCACGAAAAATTCGCGAAAATGATGGCACGAATTTTTTTTCCTAACAGATGGAGAACTTGTCGAATGATTCGAAATCGGAAAACGAGAAGATCGTACACGCGGAGGAACGACCATTGTTTCCACTTTTTCCCGGCAGAGCAACGCCCGCTGTTCCTGCACAAGCGTCCGAGGACGAAGAGGACGTTCCGACGAGAAACGTGCTAAAGAGACAAGCTCAGTTGCTCGTCGACACGAAAAGTCGACGAAAAGGTTTCAACTTTCGTCGATAGTTATAAATTTAATGGCTTCATATCGATCTCACTCTTAATCTAACGATTGGGTTGACGCTTAATTAATAATCAAAACGATCTTTCATTTATACATGCGAAAACGTTAATAATTGTACGCACCGAGTCTCCCGAGCCCTGTCAATAACCAACGAGTTTGCTTCTCATTTTTATTTGTTCAGTGAATATTTTCATTAATTTCACAATCATCGAGCAACGACTTGCGGAAGGAATAAAAACGAATACTTGAAGCGTCAAATTTCGAGGCACATTTATACTGGAAAAACATCAGCTCGTCCTGCTCTTCGAATCACCTTGACAGAAACGCTGCTCAATCGTCCTGGTGGCGCCACCGTTCGGTCACTCCTTCAAGCCTCGTGTCAGAGTTCCGAACGTTCCTTGCGGTAACATCAACATTTTGAACGTACATTCGAAGAGAATATAACTGAAAATCGATTTCCGGGTATTTCTGTGAGCCCTCGAGTGATCTGAAGTGGATTAGCTTCCCAAAATTAATATTTGTGTACTTTATAAATTACCGATGTCATAGAAACCCTTTTTGACTACGCAGCAAAAGGAGTGGCCGACCGATGCTCGCAACACTTCCTACCTCGCACGCCCGCGTCCCGCGAACTGCGCGCGACTGAGCGAATGTGAATGTTTCGTGCCACTAACGTTCACGCGAGGCGCGAGA
Organism: Venturia canescens; assembly: GCF_019457755.1. Lineage (NCBI taxonomy): Eukaryota > Metazoa > Arthropoda > Insecta > Hymenoptera > Ichneumonidae > Venturia > Venturia canescens. The sequence continues at coordinate 11,224,675 of NC_057425.1, forward strand.
AGGAGAAAGAAAGAGGGTGGTGAGTGAGGAGGAGCGATATAGAAAATTGTACGTTGTACGCTTCTGCTTCAGTTGTTTGACACTGACGCCACTGACGTGTCGAGACGTCGAGCTGTGTGTTCAACGACGTATCGCTGTTGAATATTTCAACATAAAGATTTATTCTTGAATTATAATTGTTTCTAATATAAAATATATACCTCGCCGGTAAGTGAAATCTCAATGACAAAGGCTCGTCGACGTCGAACTACATTGTATCCGAAGCTCATTCATATATTTATCAAAATATAATTGTGACAATTAAAAGTAGCGAGTGCGCGTGTCGAAAAACATCTCTAACCTCAGTTCATAATAGGATTAAAATTGACATCGTGCCTTATATGAACTTAAAATCTTCTAAAAATACTCAACAACACTAATGACTACTTTTCCTGCTTCGTTGATCCAACACGCAATAGTTTTCTGTTAGGAAATACGTTTCCAAGTTCAGTACTCTTTGCACTCTAATCATTGATTCGTTACGAATCTTTCGATTTTTTCCAATATATTATTAATCAATTAATTAATAGTAAAACGTTCGTTACACATGTATTTGCGACCCACTTAATATAGATAATCTTGTCTACTCATCCAACTGAGCAATGATGGAGGATATCATTTGATAACGTGACATTAAAATCGACCCTAAATGCATACTGACATCGTCTACGACATTACACGCCTGTTTTTTTTAAGAAATACGTTCATATTTCATCGATGCTAGAAATATATCTCTCGTTTATTTCAATCAATTTTTATTAACTAATCTGTTTTTGATATGTATGTTTTTTTTTGTATATTTTAATATGCAATTTGAATATCAATAATTTTGATAATGAATTTTTAACTTTTAATAATCAACATCTTCAACATTTCACAGGAGCATGAAGAATAATGCTATTTTCCACATTCTTTCTAATAGTAATGTCATTCAGCAATGTTTGTATGCATAAAAATTTCAATGGAAGCAATAATTTCAAATGCAAAAATTTCTTTGTCGCTTATCTTTACTTCATACTTTTCTGTGATGCAAATATACTGAAGAAAAAAAAAATAGTATTATTATTTATTTTATCATTAGTATGCATATCACTTAAAGTTTGCAATTACACGTGACTCTGTCCACCAGTGAAATTCTACAAAGACACAATAAATATCAGTAATTTTTCCTAATTTTCTTTTGACCATGAGTTGTCAGATAAAATAGTGCCTGTATATGTAGAATGCAATATTAAATATCACTTTTCTGTTACATAACTAAACCACTCGTGCGCAATTAAATCAACAAGAGGAACTCGGGGCTCTCAGGACTAGAAAAAAAAGTGTAAAAAAGTTCTCAGTCAGAAAAATGCTGGAGTGGGCATATGATGGAGTTAATCCAGCGATACCGCGCAACGTTGGGCCAGAATGCGCCAACTTTTTGACTCCTTACAGGAGAATACTGGAAACAATCCTTGCGACTACACTTATAGGACTTTGTTTAAGATGGGGCTACAAAAGAATGGTCTTTCCCAAAGCTGTTACGTACGCCAGTCCCGAGAGAACTGGCAGAAAATGGTTGCTCGTTCTTATGACTCTTATTCTTGGAATTGAAATAGGATTTAAATTCACCAGTAGAACTATAGTTTATCTGCTAAATCCTTGTCACATCACGACTGCTGTTCAGGTATGCTATTAGGAATTCAGTAAAGGTATTAAAATCGCATGTTTTTAAATGCAATGAGAATAAATTGTATATTTTTTATTCATTTGCAACAGCATTTTCATTACGTACAGAATTTTCTGTTATAGAAAAGATACAACATTAGAATTCTTATTTATGTTTGATAGAACTGGTATGTTCGATGAAACTACAGAATTTCAGCAACTAATTTATGTTTTTGCTTTCCTGATACAGCTGTATCTGCTGTCCGCAAAACCAAGTCCCTTGGTCACGACAATCTTCAGATTACACTTGAACTTCTTGAATGGTCCGGTTCTGGCTTATCTCTTTCCGGAAATAGAATCACGTCATGTAAGTTAGCTGTGAATAACTGCTCATTTTATCAGCAAATTCATTGATAAATCCCCATTCGCTATTCCAGATATTGCCGGATAAAGCAATGTATTATTTGCAACATGGATTGATGTTGGTTATTCCTTACTATCTTCTGAGAGTGGGAGGTAAGAATATGCAAAATAGGAATATAATGTGAGGTCCAGAAGACCTAAGAATTGGTTGCCAAACGGTAAAATGGCGAGTTCAGGGAATAAGAATGAGTAACAAAAAAATAAACTCAATGATTATATTTCTATGAATTTTTGTATCAAGGTGCGTACAATGTTGAATCCCGGAAAGATTTGAGCTGGTCGATATTCGCGTATGGCATAAATCTCATTTATCATTGGTGGATTTTGCAAGCTGCAGCTATGGTAAGTATAATCTCCATTTTACAGTGAGGACGTTTAATTAAAAAATTTTTGAATATTGGTTGTTATTTTATATTAATTTATTCGTTTTTCAGCCCGTCCAAGTGAATCTAAGTCACATACTTTGTCCAGCGATTCTCGATCCCTTTGGATCGGTGAACTATCGAATATGGGCGATAATCCATCAAGGCTTGTTATGCCCGTTGTTGTGCAAGCTCTTTGTCACATTGGCAGACTATTTCATAACTCAGTGTCCATTGACGAAAGTGAAAAGTTCATTGGAACTTCCCATAGATTATATTGAGCAGAATGAGAAAAGTTTAAACACCAATGAAAACAGAGCCACGTCAGAAGACCTTAACAATGGACATACGCACTTTGATTAATGAAAAATGTCTCTGAGAAAACCTCCCTGAACAAATCACCATCAGGCTTATCGTTGTCTTATCAATAACACTCACGTGCAGGATAAGACAATGATTATGTGAATATTTATAAGTAGAGTTATCTAACTTTTTGTTTTTAAAAAAAATTTGTTTTAACTTAATCATGAGTTTTTACGTGCTAGCGAATTTCCTCGCGATAATTTTTATTACTCATCACGATTCCACGTACCACCGATGTAAGCTTTCATCATTTCCATGAAAAAATTTCAACCGCTTTGTGGAAACTGTCACGTTTTATTTTTATTTTTTTAAATGAAAAGTCGAAATATTGATGTTCAAATGTACTACGTTTTCATTCACTATTATTCATTACTTTTTGTAACATTCAGACCGATAAATGGTCTCTATCAACACAATTAGTTATGCCATGAATATCTAGTAAGAAAGCCACTAATATATTTTCAATATTTTACAAATTTACGGTAAATTAGTGAGTAGTCGTAATTTAAATAGCGTTCAGGGATCGTTCGACTTTATCAACATTGTTATAAAATTGAGCAATACGTAAACCATTCTTGTTCTATTAAGAAAGCAATGAACGAAAGCGACAAGATTCTTTCCCGACACGAATCTCACCACATTAGCGACAAAAACAATTTACCACACTCAATTCTAATCCATGTATGATTAAAATATAATTCTAAAAAACGAAAAACAATACCGCTGAGACCGACATTAATATATTATAAGCACGGATAAAAACTGTTGTACTTATGCCAACGTTTATTTATAATTCTAGTAAAAAAGCAGTTGCTCCGTAGATTTAGTAGCCTATAACATGAAACGGTTCGACGTTATCGTTCAATCCTATATGAAGAAAATACCTCATGACTTAAGAAGTTTTACCAAACCTTTTTAAGTTTAACAAATATGCTCGATAATAACGCGAATAAAAAAGTATTCATTTGTTGTACACGTAAGAAGGACATTTTACTGTCTCACGTAGAAAAATCCAAATATTTTTATACAGCGTTTGAAAATTACCAAGAAAATCAGTAAACAATAAAAACAAAAATTGAACTTGAACGCGAAAGTAATATGTAACGGAAAATGCACGTTTCTCTAAGTGACAGTATGACGAACACACGAAGTTTTCGAGCGCGCTCGCATCCATTGTTTATTTATGATATTGAAATAAAGCAATTTATTTACATCTTTTTGTACATTTATTCGAGAGCTTCGTACGTCATAGAGAGAAGTGATGATACACATTCATAAATAAACTGTGCTGGGCCGTGAGGTATGAAAATGATACAAAAAAAATTGCCTGTCACACATTTTTGCCACCCTTAGCCAAAAAATCATTCTTGCTCGATATTCGGATCAGCGGTTAAGGCACCTCACACAAACTAACGACTCGTCGTCATTGGCTGCCCCACGAAAGAACAACATTCAAAAGAAATTCGTATGAAATAAAATTTATTTCTTTTCTCTGCTGCGGGTAATCATAATGATACTAGATATTTGTATATAATAAATATTTAGCGTAGTGGTATATACATGCAGTTCTGTACAAAAGTTTAGAAACAATTATTATCACTGTTACAATCAATTTCCAATATAATCACGAAGAAGAATCATTTTAATATTTACATCAAAATTGTGTATTTACTTTTTTTTAGGTTTAAGTGTGTATAAGTTGTAGAATTTCTTGTGAATCTCCCTAGACATATATATATATATATATATACTTTCTGTTATTCGCGCGCGTATCATGTAAAAACATTCACTATTTTTTTTAATAAGTATACTTTTTTCATAAATTGTCATATACAATCTTCAATTATTCATAATATGGCTTGCATCAAAGTAAATGATGATGATGATGACGATGATAATAATGATAATAACAATAACGACTTGAAAAAATGTATGATTGGAAAGAGACGCGATTAACTTTCGTAAATGCTCAGATATTTTACAACCTTCCCTTTGTTCAGTGGTTTTTACACCTACGACAAATTAATTTGATTAAACAATCAAGCAACATATCGTGATTTTTTTCCCTCAAATTACAAGCAATCACATATGACAACGTAAATGTTTCTTTGGATTGACACGAGGTAAGCTGCTTTATTTGTACTTTTGTAAACTTGTTTCGTCAAATATTCGTCTGTACTATTTGACATTCCATTCCATGGAATATGCCAAAAGCTCTTATAGGAGAGAAAAAAGGATAGACGAACTTTCTTTTCCTCCCTGACTTAGACCATTATCGCTAGAGAGGCTAGAAAAACAAAAAACAGTTTTTCGCGTGTTTTGTTATGGAAAAAAAAAAAAAACTGAAATGAAAATTGCTCGTTCAGTTTGCTACTCGTCAAATATTTGCAGCACATCGACACGAAAAGCATATTCTTGGTAATGAATAAACACTGGCTCAACGTGATATTATTTTTTAAATGCAATTTACTATGTACATCGAGACAATTACGGCCAAAATTAAGTATTTAAGGGTGTTCTGATCGCATGTGCCAATGAAGATGAATTTATCAAAATTATTTCTAGTTTTTCAGTTTTTTTCTTTGTTTCCCTGTTTTTTTTAAATAAAAAATAAGTTATCGTGTAGTAATTCTAATCATGATCAATTAACGTTCGAGAACAGCAAGATTTTCAAAATGCTATGATTGAATTACTGTGATAGTGATTTTTGAAGCATCGCCTAATTCTTGGCCATGACAGTCAGGCCAGCGTAATCTCAATACGAAACGAAATCACTGTATCAGCATTTGGTTGAGCGAGAAATTAAATTTAAATTTGTGAAATCATTGTATGTACAGTGTATGTTGGTTGAAAAATGCCTTTTGTTCTTTTCAAGTACTACATGATAAATGAGATTCCTTTTTTTCGTATGAAATAATTTTCTTAATACCAAGACGGTCCAATGAAATAATTCGTCAAAGATTCGGATATCCCCAAGGATAATTTCCGACTCATTTGTGAAAAGCGAGCAACATCGGACTTCTTAAATGAATCATTATCCTTTGACGATAAATTTGACTCCTTCCTCCTATTAATTATTCCGTTAGCCATCCAATGGTCGTCCAAGATACACCATAGAAACTTCCGTATTTCCATAAACCGCTGATACTGATGGGTACAACCTTTTGTCTGGTAAACCTTTATAAAAGAATGGGAGAAATAACGATAAATTACTTTTCCCATGTGGGGAAGATGAGGTTATATTCATTCAAACAGTGCTAGGTATGTGCATTTAATGAAAGAAGAAAAATATTTTTGACTTTCAAATTGGGATTCACTCGGGACAAATATTACCTCTAAATGCCACACCCAAAAACTCATAGTTTTTCTCAAAAGATAGTGTGTTGTCGTCGCAGTCTAAGATTACTCTAATTCTCTCTCCCACCTGTGAATAGTACAATCAACAGTTAATCAACAATTAAATCACTGAGCAGCGTTTTCAATATTAAATGAAGTTCTTACAATCTGCTCAACATCATAGCTTTTATTATTGCCGTAATTCGTTGAAACTCAAGGGTTTAAAAATTATAACATTTTAATTATAGGAATTATGAATAAACTATTCACTAAAAAAAGGACAAATAGCATAATGCGAGTCGAATTTTCTGGAGAGTGTTTCATTTAAAGAGAATATATCAATTAAATTGTCCCAAATTATTCACTAAATAACGTCTTTTCAAATACCTGATACTTTGGTGCATTATTAAGTAGTGGATAATTCCCTTGAGCATCACCATTGTGCAGCAAATGATTGTCTACTAAATTCCATCCCCAAGAATGCTCGTCAGAGCCTAGTAGTGCAACATATCCTTGACACAAAAGGGATGCTTCTTTTGTTGCTATTCCTATGACAGCTACCGTACCCAAAGGACCTTCCCAAATGACTTCCCACGCGTGTCTCCCATGCCTGAAGCCTATCTTCCCTCTGCAAGCATCAGTACTCTGTGCCACAGGATTCCTATAATTCAAAAATCATTTTTATTGCTGTTACCAACGACAAATGTCTGATCGTTCAATTTTGTCAACGAATGCGGAAGCCTGGCTTTTCAACAATACAATCGACATTTCTGACAATATTTATAAACTTGATTGATTTGGATAATCATTCATTCAACACCTCCATTCAGAATATTGGACAGATATTGTAAACAGAAAAATATTAGAATTTATGTGAAAAATGTATGTAAATACGAGAGCGTTTAATCAATGCTTTTTCCATGACGGATCGTCATCTTTCTAGAACGATCATGAAATTATTTAAACAACCACAAAATGGAAAGTGATTTTTTCAACCTGTGGTAGCAGACCAAAGTAATTATGTTTAGATATCTTATAATGAAGGAAAAAAATGTATCTACTGTATAAAAACAGCTGGTCTAACCTGTGGAGAGTAAAGCCATTCGGTTTGATGTAAATATTGCGCGAGCAATCGTTGGGATTCCAGGCGTGATAGAAAGCCCTTAATTTTTCTTTATAAGTAGGTACCGATGACAGAAGATCGGAACTGAGAGCTTCCTGCGCGAGTTTCCTAATACAATGCATACGCCAAACATCGTTGTTTTCATCGTTCAAAAATCTGTACCACTTTTTACAAACCAACGAACAATTTCTCAATGTGTGAAGATCAAGATAAGAGAATATCACTTCTAAAACACGATCGGATGCCCGAAGGGTTATATCGTCCATTTTGGCCTGGAATTACCGGTGTTATAACCTCCGACCCTCCAACCACCTCTCGCTACAAACGCGCGGATACATACACGACCGAACAAAACTCAACGCAGACTGTCGACACGACGCGATCAGTGTTGATGGTACCGCAAAATCCACCTATGCGATAATATGCGCCAAAAAATAGATTGATATAAGAAATTGACCAAATCAGCTGTTCGCCAACAGCACGCGCAGTTCGCAAACGCGAACGTTCGGAAAAAAACTAATCCTGCCAGGCGCTCAGTGCGGCGGCTCTTACAACAAAAAATTACACTTGCGTACGTTTTATGTAGTTGGTAATGAAAATTGAATTCCTGAAACATTCGACCAATCAAAATCATTCGGGAAGCCCTATATCTTAAAAGCATTGACAGAAAAAACTAGAAAAAACGAAGATACGCTCAGCAGCAGCCCGTTAGGACCTCATGGGAGTCAGCGTTTCAATATTGACAGTGATTTAAACCCTACCTACTATCTACATATCTTCTACACAGATTTTAAAATGCCAATTAAAAAAAAAATCCTTCAAAATATCTACAGAATCCTCTCGAAACTGTTTTGTCATTGGCAATCGTTGCTTTCAAATGTGGTGACGCTCGTGCAAACTCGCATGCGAAAATCGTTGCCTGGAACCCCTGGAACTTATAGGTATATATGCGATTCTAATTTTGAAATATATCCGTGTGATCTGTTTGACATGAACAATAAGGATAAATATCCTTATGAATGGTCAACCAAACGGAAACCTGCAAAAAAAGTACAATGCATTACAAAACGTTCCAAAACAAAACTGCATATCATTTATCACACTCCGTCGATCACTGAGGCATGATCGATGAGACAAAAGGAAATCATGGATCAAATTATAACATAGTGATTCTACACAAAATCTTGCTATTTAATGAGAAATCTCCTAAAAGTAAAGAAAAAAGCTTCGAGTATTTCAAAAATTATAAAAAAAAAATTAAAATTCAATCTTGACGTAATTTTTCTATATAAAGTGGTTTATTGGGGAGACTATGAATTATGAGTCAGCAATAATTCTCAACTCCAGAATCGATGAGTTTTCGCAAAATTTTAGTCGAGGATTGAAAGCTTTACGGTTGTTTCAACGATGATCCTACATTCGAATTCTGTCAAAAGAGCGAAAAATATAAGCGAAAACGCAAAAATCCCCTATGGGAGCATCTAGTTATAAATGTTTCTTCTTCGTTTTATCAGCGCAGAAATTCCCTGATTTACGAAATAATTACCAGATTCAATTTGGGGATATTTGAACAACAAACGTTGGAGGAAAACTGATCGCATCCGAATGACCAATCAGCTGTTTAGCTTTGTCCTGCCGCCAAGCTCATCTCTGCTCTATTTGCACGCAAAAGCCTGAATTTTTCAATTGCCCTATTCGGAACTCTGAACATATTTGTTAAAATATGGCAAGTTCAACGGGATAGTGTTGTCGTTGTATTTTTACGTAAAGTGTTATCTTTATTATTCGTACGTCGTTTAATATTCGATATTTCATTCGCAAATGGTGACTGAACAAAGTCGCCATTTTGGTGATACGTTGAGCCCGGACGAGCGGCTGCACCTATGATCTTTTTATTTTTTTCTCTTTACAACGTCGTTATATGATTGAATTTTCCACCCAACGACGTACTATTATAATCAGTGATGACACAACAAAATAAAACAATGAATTTTTTGATACACGACGCTCACGGTAAGTCGAGACAACTCAACCGCCAACAATCGACAGCGTGTATGCAAGAGGCCTATTTCTCATCTGCTAATCCTCCTTCTCCCGCTATACGAAAAAATTTAAATTATCTTTTCAAACGGCATGATTTTAGCCGGAACTTTACTTTGTATTATGCTTACATTTTTTCTCGAGCTCTTCTACTCAAATTTCGAAATTCTGGAACGTACGTGACTGCCAAATTATACGTGGCGTTTCAACGACAAAAAACGTGCTCGACTTTTTTCAAACCTTGAAAAACTCCATTCAAACCTTAAGAACTAGTTTAGATTTTGGAAAAAATGCATTTTTGAAATTCCCCATCATACATAAAATTCTTTATTTTGTTACAGACTATCTTTTCATCCGTTAAATCCATACTTCTGCACAGCGTTGAGCCAGTTTTTCTTTACTAGCAAATTGCACTGTTACAATACTCACAAAACCCCCAAATTAGCTTCATTGACATTCCTTTGATTCTTTATTCGTCAACTATTTTATACAAGTGCTTCCAATGTGTTTATGTAAAAATGGTTTCAATGATTTTTGTAGGGCATCCACAGGTTATCAAGGTGGTACAGAGCACCCCCAACAAAACTTTGAGCAACATTGTAGGAACTACAAATGCCTCGGGTCTCAAAGTTTTTAAAACACCTGGTCAAGAATCCCAGGTAAATTCAAATAACACCTGTCGACAAAACAAATTTTTGGAGCCCTTGTACAATAATGTCCTTTATTTTGTGCTGTGAATTTTTGTACAGGTTTTATCATCCGGACAACAAGTCCTCAGAACTATAAGTTTACAGAATCCCTCGACTCCTGGTCAGAGTGAGTTTTAGATTTCTTCACTTGCATTTTCAACACTGAAGCAATTTCATAGATAATGAAAAAATTTTTTATAAATTCAATGCATGCTCAAAATAGTCTTTACTAACTTTTCGGTCAATTACTTTAGGAATATGAGTGAACGAAGGTTACAATTATTAACAGAAAAAGTAAAGAAATTGTCTTAAAAATGAAGTCTATCAAAATTTTTTCATGTGACGAACAAAAAAATTAAATTCATGAATACAAAAAAGAAATATTCATAAACCTCATAGAATGATGCTAAAAAACTAATATTCATAGAATTTCTCCATTGTTTAATCGTAATGTTGTTGTTCAGGGCTTGTAACAATACCTCTGCAGAACGCCAAAGTGTCTGCAGTCAAAACCAGCGAACCTATGGTTACAAAAACCATACAACTCACGTCTGCTCAAATGGTGAGATTATTTAATTCTGAGGTTCTGACATCGAATGAATTATATTTTGTCTGTATTTTTTAACTCAATTTCACCTGCAGAGCAACATAAAACAGGCTATTGTTTCACAACAACAACAACAGCAACAACAGGCCGCGAGCCAACAAATAATCAAAGATTCTTCTGGCAAAACTTTCATAAGTCCGATATTGGATCATAGTGGTACTAGGAAACGTCAGGATCCAGAAAGCGGCGATTTTGTGCCTGAGTAAATATTTATTAATTTACTAAAACAAGTGCAAAATCATTTTTTTTCACGAGATGAAATGTGAATAATATAAAAAAAATAGAATGACTAAATTTTACGTACACTATTGCAGCAAACGGAGAAAAACGGAAAAAGTAGGCAAAGGTTTGCGACACTTTTCCATGAAAGTTTGTGAAAAAGTTAAGAACAAAGGTACAACTTCTTACAACGAAGTAGCGGATGAGCTTGTCGCAGAATTTAGTGACCCCTCCCACATAAATTCCCTGACCGATCAGGTTAGCCATTTTACTTATACATATTCATTGATAAAACAGGATCGTATTGAATGACAATGCATAACTGAGATTTTTATTTTTGCTTCCAACTTCAGCAATATGATCAAAAGAACATTAGAAGACGAGTTTATGATGCTCTCAATGTGTTAATGGCAATGGACATAATATCGAAAGAAAAAAAGGAAATTCGGTGGTTGGGATTGCCGATAAATTCACTGCAGGAATGCTCGGTTCTCGAAAAAGACAAAATGAAAAAAATCGAAAGAATCAAGGCGAAAACACAGCAGCTTCATCAGCTCATACTCCAACACATCTCGTTCAAGAATTTGGTTGAGCGCAATTGCCTTAACGAAAGCCTTCGAGGATCGCCAAAACCGAACTCTGCCATACAGCTACCTTTTCTTATAGTCAATACCAGCAAAAAAACAGTTATAGACTGCAGCATTTCAAACGACAAGTATGTGAATTATTATGATTCTTGATCAACATCAAATATTCGAATTACCTATCATTCTATGATTTCATTTATTTTCAGAACCGAGTACCTGTTTAACTTTAACGACAAGTTTGAGATCCATGACGATATCGAAGTTCTTAAACGAATGGGATTGGCTTTTGGTAAGTTTGGTATCGAAACAACGTCCAATGAAGTAATTCGAAAAGTACAGTATTTAATAGAAGAAACAAAATGACTGCTCAACTGTTTTTGATGAAAATTTTCAGGTCTGGAAAAAGGAGAATGTACCGATGAGGATTTGCAAAAAGCTAAATCTATGGTACCGAAATCTTTGGAGAAATATGTCGAACGTGAGTCAACAAATTAGTTCCGCGCTTTGAAATATGTTGAATAAGAGCAGCCGGAATTTAAACATCAGCTTCTTGATATTTTCTCGTTATTTTTTATATTGTAAAGTTGAATATAATTTTTTGCAATTGAACAGAATTGGCGTCGGGTGATTTGGCAAAATTCATCCCAGCGACGATTCCTGGACCAAGCACATCGATCGACGACCTGGGAATAAAGTTGGAAGGTTCAAACTCGCGGCCACCATCGTCGTCGCGCACCTCTTTATCAGAGGATCCTCTATCACCTCCTTCGCAATATTTTTCAGAGGAGGATGATGAGGAGGAGGAGAGTGAACAAGATGAGCAGGGCGATAGCGATCTGGAGGTCAACTAGCACGATTAATCGACCCTGTGGCTTGAGAAAATATGAACAGGGAAAAGAGCGAGAGAGTGAAGCATAAGACGGAAATGAGAGAGAGGCAGACATAGAGGGAGAGAGAGAGAGAGAGAATGAGTGAGTGAGAAAGCGTATGAAAGAGAGAGAGAGAGAGAGAGAGAGAGAAAAAGTGGAATACGAGATAAGGAGAGAAGCTTGACTCAGGGTTCGCTCGCTATTTTCAAAAATCCAAATTAATCACGCAACAAGACACGAATTTACAAACGAATAGGAGAAAGAGAGAAAATGCAAAAAACGAAAAGTCGAGTGTCCACCGCGATATGTCGTCCGGTGTCTAGACGATTCCCGAGATATGACATATACATATATATATATATATATACATATATATTTTTTTCTGTCCTACTTTTGCTATTCTCGATACGATCTAAATTACATTTATTCGTTCGTTCGGGAGTGAAGAAAAAGAAAATGGCGCGTTACGATTTATAAATGAGTTTTGTTTCAGGATATCATTGTTGAAAGCAAATAAATTAAGAAATGAAGATAAGGACTAAAGAAGCAGAAAAAAAACACGATGATCGTGCTTTAGCGCGATATTGGACGTTGAGAATTTTTATAAATTAGATACGAGAAGAGTCGTAGAGAACGTTACGAAAGAATTAGGCGAGGATTAATGCAACTAATGTCCTGACAAGTATCGAGAATGTGGATTTATTGTATCGACTGGGGCCAACGGGTTAAAAAAAAAACAAACGAACAATCGCGCATAAACACGAAAGATTTCCGTTCTGCCTTTATGATCTGTTAAGCCCCATCCGGCACTTGGCATATCGAGTGAATTATTATTATTATTATTATTATTATTAATTATTATATATTTTTTCTTCGATTTATTACGAGTGATTCGACGAGAATAGAAATTTAAAAGAATGAGCAAAGCCCTTGTTAGGCCAGAAGGCTCGTCGCGATGAAACAATAAGGAATTAAAAATTAAAGAAAAAAAAATACAATAAAACAGAAACGAAGAAAGAAAGAAAACGAAACTTATCCAACAGACGTGTAGAGTGACTGAAACTCGGTGCTATTTTAATCGTGCATCGTCTCACACAGGTTTGTACGCCTAGTATGTATGTATTATAAATTATAATCTTACTATTATTACCTTACAGTACATGTATAAAACAAAAAAACGATAAAAAAAAAACAACTACAAACGAAAAAACGACAAAAAATATAACTACTACTCATTTTCTTATGGCACGTTTATAATGATAATTATATTCTGTCGTGAAAAGCAGAAACAACACAATATTACGAACGCAGATGTGATTCACTGGTTCGATCTGGAACGTATAAATAAATTGTAATACATACTAATAGCGTTCGGTTTATTTTTTCATCCATATTAGCTCACACTTCCTCAATTATGTTGCAACAAAATTAGTGCTTTCAAGGATATGAGAATGAGTCTACGAGTGAATCAGTGACCAAGTATTTTTTTGGATTTCTAAAATTCATGTCAAGAAAAGCTGTGCTTTCGTCAAATAAATGTTTTAAAACTCTAAAGCAGCAGTTTTCAAATATTCTGCATTAAGTTTTCCTTTGTTCACAACGTGATGTATCGCACACTTGTTATAAAAACAAACTCTGGTTAAGAACTTTTGTCGACACGTTTTCTTGTTTAAATTTTTATATTTTGTGTCTGGGCATTGGTTTATTTTCACCCACACTATTCATTTAATACAATTAGTTTGAAAATGTAGAACTTAAAAATAAATGTAATCATTCAATAAAAAGTCGGTAGAATTTTTTGAAGTCGATTTTCAATCCGAGCCAAAACATGATTTTGAGCAGTTTATGTTTCTTTTAAAATTGGCATAAATTTCTACGTTAATCGAAGTTTCGAGTAATTTTATTCCAAGTCGTTGTCATCGTACAAATCATCGAAATCTGCAATTTAGTGGCAAAATAAAGAAAAATGAATTTGTTAGGTTATCAATATTACTGATTCGATTCATCATTTCCTAACCGTTAAAAAAATCGGCGTGAACTGCTTTTTCGTTGGCTGCTAAATCCATCAACAAACTGCTGGAACCACCCGCCTTAAAAAAAAAATGGTTAGTTATTAACTCTTCAATAGAAAACAATAAAATAAATGTATAATTTCAAATTTGCTCAGTATTGTTTTGATTTGGTGAAAACAATTACTTCTTCGAGATCCATGTACGGTCCGGCACCTTCCGGAAACATTTCGTCTGCCACTGGAGTCGGTTTCATTTTTATTTTTAATTGGATGTCACTTTTTATTTATTGTATTCATAAAATACTAAGTGAAAATTAGATTTATGAATCGTTTCGTACTACGTGTGCTCGCTGTAAATAAAATCTTGTCAGCTGCTGACTCTGTAACTGACAGTTCTTTTGTTCGCCGCGAAAACCCACGCCAGTCAGCAGCGCTGGATGGCCGCCGTGGCATATATTAGAACTGAATAACAACGCTCAATTTTTGAATTGGCGCTAATTATGTTGAGTTTTCGATTGTTTGTAAACAGATTTTAGTGATAAACTATAATTATCGGATTGTTTTATTCTAATAATAAATAAAATGAGTGATCATGATAGTATCACGGACGGAAGCATCATCGAACAAACGAAAAAAACTTACAAACGAAGATCATCGATTTTGCAAGTCAACCGTCGATTTCAAGGTTGTGAATCTTATGACAGAGGTTATGGTAGCAATAACAATAGTTTCTCATACTCATTTGCAATAAACTCTTATTCATTCAAAATATTTCATAGGATCGTTCAAATTCGAAAGTGAAATGTTCATCTGGCAATATAAAAAAAAAATAAACAATTCTTTTTGCTAAAACCATGAGTGTAAACCAGTGAAATTTTTTGGAGGTTAGAAATCATAGCGATAGCTTCTTGATGGGTTAACCGACGATTCCATAAAAATAACAATCTCAAGTAAAAATTAATTAACTACATTGAAAACACATAACTGGCTGGAAAAATTACTGAAAAAATCTACATCAGTAGGCTATAGATAATTTGCAAACGAATAATCACAACCCGCTGTTGCACTGCATCAGAAAATTTAATTTACAACATTTAAATTAGATATTTCTGACGTTTAATACATTCATAAACTATAGAATTAAGAAATTGTTGATTAAATAAGGTTTATTTCTTCAAGTGCAAAAAATTTCCTGAATTGACAAATAATTTGTGATGCAGATAACAAAATCACAAGTGACGAAACTGACGATAATAGTGGAAACCAAAGAACAACCAATGGCGAGAGAAAAAGCTTTGATCTTCCAACGTACATCCAGAGGCTCAAATTAGAGCGTCAATGTTGGAAAGATACTCTGCATAAACGAAAATCAAGAAGACGGAATCTACAAAAAAAAAGCTTCACCATCAAAAAACAAGGTGCTGATTACAATCTGAATGTACTAACAGATGAGGAAAGATCGTTTGTACTGGGACGCCCGGCATACATAGATATTGCTAAAAAAATACAAGATCTTGGAGGACGAGCTATCAGAGTAGGGGGGCTCATAAAGAAGACGAAGACATTGAACAATAGATTGGCCAACATAATAGAAAATAGAATCTCTCTATCAGAGAAAAAAATAATAGAAATGATACACGAAGACACGTAAACCTTGAAAGAAACATCAAACGACATGAACAATATCACAATATCGCGAATCGAAACATTGTTGATGTGTCAATTCAAAGAACGAAATATTTGTCTACATGACGTTGGAAAAAAAGTTATTTTACAGTTAAATCGTCACATCAAAGATGCATAAATAAATTAATTAATTATATATTCGTGTATATATAGCTAGATAATAACTACGAAATTGGCGAATGAAATACGAGTTTTATATTATACATAAACATATATATCTATATACACGTATAGATGTATTAACTTAAATAATGCTGATACAATAATATTTTTTAATTGATTCTGCAAATTCTTCATACGTGAAAGTAGCCAAAATTTGGTAAAAACGTGTCACGCGTCATCTGTGAAGATGAAAACTCTTTCGTCTTGCTGCCTTGCGCTCTCTGTGAGCGAGAAATTCTTTACGCGAATTGCTGCTGCGAAGCTCGAGAATGTGATTGATTTTCCGGACTATCTCATCGGCTGTTGCGTAATCCGCCTCAAAGTCGTGATTTTTGAATGATGCTGATTGATGTAGAGCTTGCGAGTGACTCGACGAGGCTGTTTAGAAAAATGTTTCTCAGTTTTATTTTCTTTGTACTGCGGTTATCGTCGTTGCAATAATTCGTTTTTTACACTCATTCTCAACACATTTAACAGATTTTGTTTTGAAATAGTCTTACTTGACATTTGGAAATTTCGAAAAATAAAGAAATTTCCAAAATTCACGATTCTTTGCGTTCCAACGAAGCAATTTTGAATTTTTGAAATTTTAATGAGACGTGTGGAGAAAATGTTATTGTAAACTTACACACGTTACTGTCCAGTGTCGGAGCTGACGGATGAGCCATATAAACGAGGGTAAAAGTCGTTTTCGATCCTTTGTTTTCTATCATTTCGCACCAAGCGATATTATCCATTTGATAACTTACTGCCCTCTGCCGATTCCAAAATCTACCAGCTCCTTTACCCGTTATCACCGGATCTATTTCTATTTTTTCACCCGATATGCCCAGGTGGATTTCAGTCTTTGCTCTCACTTTATTGATTATATATACCCTGTGAAAATCGAAAAAACAAAATTCAATCACAGATTTGGGGTTATTAGAAATAATACAATTATGTGAAAAGAAGCAAATAAAAATTTGTCATTCCAAAGTGGCTGTCGCAATTTTTCATACCTCTTTGTTCTGTTATAAACTCTATTCGAGTAAGGAAAATTTGAAAAACAGTATAACAAACCTATACAATTGATAGAGAGGAGCCTCCATGGCTGTGGTGTGGCCCTCCATTCTCGCAAGATTTTCGGCTATATCCTGTTGCTCTTTGTCATTGTCGGGAGTAGGTTCTTCGTCGATTTTCGCAATGGGTCCAACGGTGTCGTGTCTGGCGCGATCACTTTCTTTCATTTCGACGAGACCGAGAGTCGTGAATTCGAATTTAGCAATCGTTTCCCGGGGATCCAAGCATGGAAAGTCCCAGTCCACTTCACCGTCGTCTTCCGTCAAATACAATCCATATTTCGAAATATCTTCCCTGCAATTTGATAAAACATTAATGAAACTGAAATAATACATGGACTTATGAATATATAACAGATGTTGAAATTGAAAAAATTACTTCAGGGGATGATCCGGATGCTCACTGGCGTATTTGTGACAGATGAGACCAATGAATTCCTGGACTTTGGTCGTTGCTAAAACTACAACTTGAAGAGGATACGATCTTTCTTCTTTTGGCAACATGCACATAAAAATTCGGTATTTTCGCACAGGAACTCCAATTTGGGCCTAAAATATATGTAAAAATATATCATTATCAATTTTTAATAATTATTACGGATTGAACTAAACTCAATTCAATTTGAGTTCAAAAGTGATGGGATAGTGCGTACATTGCCATCAAATCTTGCGTACTCCATAAATGTATTACGAGGCAAAAGAGGGGATTTTTCCAATTGTTCGGATAAAAGAGAATGCCTTTTGAGAGGTTTAGAATCTTTTTTCCTGAAATCCTTCCGTTTAAACAGCTCCGATTGTTCTTCCAGTGATATATTCTCTGGATTCTGATCCCACTTGATATGTTTGACCTTAGCTGCTTTTTTCCTCTCCAAGTCCATCTTTTCTAACCTTTGAGCCGTGTTAGAACGTGCTCGGAGACCAAATTCCATGTCTGTCATGAAGAAAACCACAAAATAAAAGGAAATTATGGAAACAACAATCAATGTGAATTGTTCTGAATATTTTTGCATGCCATTACCCATTTGAATGTCGTACGACTCTGCCATTGCATCCAAATCTTCGTCGTCACTTTCCTCCATCCCTGGATAACATTTCAGCCCATTCGATTTCAGCTGCTTTGGAATATCTTCGCCCAGCATTACTATTTCGCACATCCCTTAAATTTAAAAAAAATTCTCACGTCAGGTTTAAACGAATTAATTTACAAAATTTTGGAGAATTCATTGTAATTAAGGAAAAATTCCAAAAAAGCACTCCTGCTCCAAAATCGTTTAAACAATTATTTCGAGCACAGCAATATATTTTTGGCTTGTACCTAAACATTATTTATCGATGTTTTTTTTGTTTTTTCACAAAATTACAAACCTGTGTCATCAGTGGAAATGAAACTGTCCCTGATATGGGAGAGCAACCAATGTCGGTTATCGTAAAGAGCCATTGTTTGATAGAACCGTTAAATTAATTCGGTCTAATTAACACCAATTTTAATAATACTAATAATATAAATAAATAAATTATTTCATCGAAGATTGTTCCTCATCGTGTGGCGAACGCCTTGGAAATTTGAGGTTAACTGCCATCGACGGTACATGCGTAATTTTTCTACCCTGCTAGCACGATAACAATCGTACATATCTCTGTTTTATATATTTCAAATTTTTTTGCTTTTCTTTTCGTATACACTTCATGGCACGAGTATTAATCCAAAAAATTTTAACCAAGATTTAATTATCCGCGAGTTAAAATACAATTTCAAACTCGAAACGCGACTTTGCAACTGGATAAAAAAACAGTAACGGTAGAGAGCACCGTCGTGAGAGTTCGCTACTGAAGAATCAGCTGTTGTTGACAATTCAAACAAATGGCCACAGGAGTGGCACTACGTGGGTGCTGCACGTGTTATTCAAAAGTTGTTTAAAATCATATTTTTCGAAATTCCACTTCTCTACCTTCAGTTGTCAAAAACTTTCGATTGACATTGATGTTTTATCGTCTATCATATTTATTATCGTGAAAGAATTGACTTTTTTGCATTAAAAAAAATCATACATCTTATCTTCATACCGATTGCGAGAAGTGAAAAAAAGTGATTCTCTGCGAGAAAAAAAAAGAACGAAAAAATAGAAAAAGATGATAGCATCGCAATTACGAAGAATGAACAATAGCGGACAAATAGAAAGCGATAACGATCCGAAACAATGAGTTTATGTGGCAATCAAAGACGAGTGTCTAAAAAAACAAGAGAAAAAATCTCGTGTAGAGCGCGTAGCGAGCATGGAAAAAAGCAAGAATTGATAACGACCAAGGTTGTGACAATGCATGAGTGGTGAACATTTTTTGTTCTCCTCTCGTCATTGTTCTCTCGTTCTCGTTCGTTGTGTTCTCTTTCTTTGTTCTTTCTCGTTTCTGGAAAGTTTCAGCGATTGTTGTTTTTTTTTGTGTACACTTTCGTGTATGTATACAAGTAGCTCATGTATCCTCTAGCGCGTCGAAACTCGCGTAATGCGTACCGCACAGTGGCGCCAGTAAACAACAGTGGCCTGAGGTGTAACACCGAGGTGTATACATGTATACATGTATTCATAAAAGCTGGTATTGGACCAAGACGCTCGTGTTCTCTCTGTTGTGTAGTTTCGCGTTTTTTGTTACGATGAAATTGAAAAATAAATTGTTTCCTTCAGTTGCATCTTGCGCTCCCGAGGCGATCGTATGATACAAAGTTTTCTGCCTCGCGGCGACCAATGACGCAACTGCGACAATAACGCCAAGGTAAATTTACTTAAAAAAGAAAAATAAAAGAATTCTGTTACGATTGCCTTTCTGCGTTCAGTATTCTCGATGCGACACAAATATATTATACGTGAACCAAAAAATAGTAGACTTTGAGAAAAACTTCACTTTTTTAAATATATTCGCGTTCCACGAATTCTTCCAACTTTTATAAATGCCACACTAATCCTATCAAATATTCCAATTTTTAAATACTTTTTTCTCGTTCGCCTGAAAGTAACGTTTCAAATTACGAGCAATAAACGACGAATGAGGTTATTCCGAGAGCGATCGTTTCCATTCTAATTACGGAATTTTTCTTCAATAACTGGTCTCGGAGATTCTTAAATAGAATTGCATATTATCTCGAAATAGATTTTCGATATTTGACAGACAAAACTTTCGGCAGTCCCGGCACCACGACGTTGACCTGCTCGTACATTAAAATTTGTTGTCGATTATTATCAACGTTTTGAGAGGCTATGTCATTTTCGTACTTTATCATTTTTTTTGATTATCATTTACGGGCAAAACGTCGTTCTAAATGGTTTCCGAAGTCGTTGAAATTGTCTCGTTCACGTATATCAGATTTATGGAAAAAATTCGGCGTCGTTACCCCTAAACCCTTATCCTGTTGTTACAAGCATACGTGCCATTAGTAACCTCACACGCACCCGGTGAGTTTTTTTCGTTGTATCTCGCATACTTGCCAGCTGTCACTGAGGTTTTTCGTTCTTCCAGTGTGTTTTGATGAAACCTTAGGCTCCCTTGCGCTTACACGGATCTCGCACTGTCGTCGTGGGTGGTCGCGTAGGGACGAAAAAGAATCGTGAGAGCGATAATGGAATGTCGTTCAGTCTTTTTGTTGTTCCAGCCCTCCCTTATTTTTGGGCTCTTTTGTTCTCGTATATTATACTCGTATATCTCTTTACGTAGAGGACAGACGTGCTAGTATAATTGGATCGCTTTGCTGCAAAATAACTTCCATATTGCGGAAACTCTCATATTTCTCAACCGTAGGTGAGCACAATGGGTCTTGATGACCCAGGGGTCGTTGCGTGCCTGCGACTCCCGCAATGGAGATATATTTTTCGCTATTTTTTGTTTGTTTTAGTAACAGAAAAACCGCCCGAATGTCATACATGGTGATACAGTCGGAAGATGAGTTCGAAACGACTACTAATTTTTATTATTTTATTTTCGTTTCCTTTCGTTTTTTTGTGTTACATTTATTCAATTTTTCCAATATTTTTTTCCAACTCTTTTCGATATCCGATGGCTGTTTGAATAGATTGAGATTCCCGACTTCGCGATTACTTCGTCAAGGCCATTGTTCCTCCTGGTTTAATTAGAAAAAACTTCAATGCGAGGCGCTTCGGAAAAATGGCATCGCGCGAACGCGACGAGCGTTCCGACTTCGATTTTGCACGAGCCGCACAAATGATGGTTTACAGGCCTTTGTTCTTAGACCAAGTATTTCTTTCATTTCCATCATTCTCACAATCTCGATCGCGAATATTTGACACTTGAGGGTTTAATTAACGACCTCGTTATCGCAATGACGAAGATTGTAAAGAGCAGCTGATGCTTCACTTTTGGCACACTCGAATAAACGTTATTTTTTTCAAAAGGCTCGTCGAAAAGCATTTTTAGAGCTTCCTGAAACTCTGATCTCTTCCGCAGGGAGTTTTTCATCTCTTCGTTTTGAAAAAACGAGCACGAAAAAAGTTTTATGCCAAAGGGAAGATTACCGTTATTTTTGACCCTCTTTGCATAGATTAAGTTCCGAAAATAAATCGTTCGTACGATTCTGAATCCGATGAAATAAATGTTTCACGTGAAATGACATCGCATTTTGCCACTCGACCTGTCGGAAATCCTTTGGCTCTTTCACAGACACAGAGAATATTAATTGTGGACATTGCGCAGTCTGCCGCTAGAGTGCGAATTCTTTCGCTGTCGTTCTAGGCGCGCTTTGCCGCCGCTTCTCGTCTCCGATGAATACGCGGGAGAAAAAATATCTGAAGAACCCGCTAGAAAACATGTATATGTCAGAGATAGCTCAAAAGCCTCGAGTGTCTGAAATGTGAGACTTGATTACTTGGATGGTTGGTTGGTGAAAGCTTTCCAGCAACAGGTTTTCCATACCGGGGGTTAGAGAGATCCATACGGTTTGGAGGTGGTTCGAGTGAGTGGGAAAAACATGGAGATGAGGCACGGCAAAGAAAGATGAAACGAATCGAGTGCTCGCTCGCTCGCTCGTCAATCGTAACAAGTGTTTTGTGTATCAAAAAGCTTCGGCTGCTCCTTATCTCCATTTTTTTGTTGGATAACCATACAAAAACGTGTTTACAGCACTTTCCGCTTCGGTCGTTTCATCCGATGCACACTCGATTCTTCCATAACCTTGTTAATCGAGTGATTCGTCGAACGGAAAGTTGGATATCGTGATTTTGAAGGTGCTTCGCTTTATTTTCTCAATTTATTTTCCTACAATGCTGCGACTGCGGGTTTTTTCGTCGTAACGTCTCTTCGGAGCGTTGAGTCAAATGTGCCCAAGCGACGAAGGTATGAATTCATCACTCTGATCGTTAAAAAAATCGTTGGACGGAGGTTTTGAAGCTTCGCTCGTTATTACCAGGGTCTTTATGACTCCGGGAAATTAGCAGGCTCATAATTCTCCAAGAGCTGGTATTTACCGACATTTTTCTTGGTAAAACGAGGAAACAACTTCTTACTAAGCGGACGGTACGCCCACTGGCGCAATTCTTCGAGGTCAAAAAGCGTGTATGCTAATTCAGCTTCGGTCAAAATGACCGATTGGTGGGGGGATGCGGGCGAAGTTGAGAAAAAACTGCATATGCAGTCAGAGCTGTCAGAGTCGAAATGAGCCGGGGGAAGAAACCTTGCGAACTCGCATGACCCGGAATCGCGTACTCATTCCGAGCGTTCTTTCCAATTTTTCGATCGATCGTAGATATTTTGCTACACGGCCAAAAAAATAATTCGAGAAATTTCGATTGCATCAGCGAATCGTGGCAACAAAATGAAATTTGTTGATGATTCAATTTTTAGTTAACAAACTTTTTTGTTTTCAGAACAGCTCCATCGATTTCGATCCTGCGATCCATTTTGGCAACTTCAAAACTTGGTCGAAGACGAGTTCGGTCTTTTTTTTTTTCATCAGTACGAAACGGTCCTAGCTCGTGGTAATGAGCTGTGATTGTGCACCGTTTTCTTCGTTTTTCGATGCCGAAAATAATGGTTCGTGATAAAGTCTCATTCGGTGAGTATTCGCGATCATTAAAACTGTGCGAAACGAAAGTTTCGCGGGGAAAATGGGATTTTCCGGCAAGAATATTTGCTCGTAGTTCGTTTGTCGTCGCACAAACTGCACTAATAGCATAGCCCAACGTTTTTTTCACATTTAAATAGGAATCGGTGAGCCCCGAGATACGGATTGCCGGAAGTTCGTCGCTGGATTCTCGTGAACGTATATTTCGAGGGGGCGGTAAGTCACAGCGGAGAGAAAGAGGGTAACGCTGGAGGCAGGGGTGTGTTGGATATTACGTGGCTTAGTGACAAGTCGTATACACGGGAAGGCTGCTCCTGCATACGAAGGCACCGAGAACGTAGTATCGCGTAAGCGAGGAATCGCGCCAGCACGAATGCGAATACAGTTCGATGCAAAAGGGGTAGAAAAAATGGAGCATTCGATTGGTCGGAGGTCTCGTGGAAGTGGAGATGAGGAACGACAGAAGGGCAAGATTAAACGGTAAATTTTCTTGGCTCTCGAGCGGGATTGTCGACAAAAAAGATGACGAATTTTTCTCCGCTTTCAGCACCGCAGTTCGAACGGACTCGTCGTATTTCGTTCGTTTATTTTGGTCCCAGCGATACGAATCCGTCGATATAAATATGCAGAGTTGGGTGTAGCGGAGCAGCCGAGCCGGAGTGCCGTCCTGGGAAAAGCGCTTGCGCGCCCTCACCGTCGGCCAGGACGAGGGGCGCTTGCGCCATCATTTTTTCCCT
The DNA here is from genome assembly GCF_019457755.1 of Venturia canescens. Classification (NCBI taxonomy): domain Eukaryota; kingdom Metazoa; phylum Arthropoda; class Insecta; order Hymenoptera; family Ichneumonidae; genus Venturia; species Venturia canescens. The sequence continues at coordinate 11,248,697 of NC_057425.1, forward strand.
CATGCGCTATATAAGAGGGATAAATTCCTTGCTGAAGCTGGTTAGTACTCGCCCGTCCGGGAACCGATACGACCCAGGTTCCAAGTCTCTTCAAATGTTCGGAAGGAGCTCGAACGAATGTCCCAAAACAAAATATCGCGCAGCGGACGGAGGAGGGTTCGCTGCTTATGAATGAGACTCGCGTCGATCACACGAGCCAGCATTGATGACGAATAACTCGAGAATCCTGGACTCGAGTTTCTCAACTCTTTTGTGTACGTGTGCGTGCGTTTTCAATGTTTTCTTACGTATGCTTGGACGAATGTGACAGGATTGAGAATCGAGTGATCAAAGCAATCGGAAGCTCTCGATTGGACTCGTGAAGCCGAAACGATAAACAGGAAGCTGGAACACACGGACTGGAGAACACATGACGAGCACACATTGGTGAAAGCGTCGAAAAGGAGGAAGACGAAGGATTAATATAACTGCGTTCTGTGAGAGACTTTACCGCGTGAAAAATCAACGATATTTATGGCTTTCGATGAATGATACATGTACGTAGAATTTGCCTTGTCTTTTTCGTCAGAGGAATTCACTGTTGTTGTTGTTGTTTTTAACGTTGTGATTCGTTGTCCTCAAAAAAAAAAAAAGTTGCTTTTGGATACTCTGATTTCTCGATTGAGACTCGTGCAATTATGATTATGAGGAAAACAACGCGAACGTAAATCGAGGAACGTTGACCCTCGCCTAAGGGTGTTGACCGACATTCACTTTTCGCGCCATACCGGAACGGTCTAGACAAATATTAGCATCGAAGCATTTTTCTGAATTGAGTTAATTGTATTAAAGTTCGTAAATTGAACCGTGGACTGGAAAGTGCGTTGAATCTTTGCTCCTCCAAATTGAAAATAGTGCAAATTTGTCAATGTTCCGATGATAATCGAGTGATTGATCGATTCAAAAGTTCCAATGGATTGCAGTGACGAGCGATACTTCATATTATTCTGAACTTTTTCATGTTCTTTTGTCACTGTTTTGAATGACAGGCAATTGAAAAAACGAAATTTGAACGCCGGAGACCGACGAGACTCGCATGACCGGGTCAAAGGAGTAAATCGATGCTCCACATAGTCATCACTTGCTTTTGTCTCTCTGTTTTTAGTTTTTTCGTCGACGAACGATCGAAGGACGAGGAGTGAAACGTAAAAAATCTGTTGGCAGAGTTCGGGTCAGTTGCTCGGGAATAATTGGTCGAGCGGTCGTGACAAGTTGATCATACCATTGTAGCAGTGCCGAGTCTTCGTGAGACATGAGAGGACAGAACGGGAAGATGAAAAATTCTGGCACGAGATCGTTTCTGCCTCGGTCAACGAACGCCAAATGTCCTACGAAGTGTTTATAGTTGGTGGGGAAAGGACAGCGATTAAAATCGCGTCATTTGTCGTTGCTCCGGACGAAGTTGACGCTCTCTACACTTCGATGTGCGGGCACGGAGTGCGGGATTATTGACGAAGCATAAATAATACGAAGGACACTTTGATACGCGAAAAAATGGGAGTGCCGGATGTGGAACAGGCCAAAAGGCGGTTGCAGGACATTCTGACGAGAGCTCGTCAGCTCGAAATACCCAGCGACGAGGTTATCTCTATGAGAGCTTCACAAAAATTACTCGCGAGAACCGAAAACGCACTCGCGTGGACTATCATCGTTGGTGCTTTCGTTATCGTTCTCAGCTTCGTCGTTTATGCACGCTGGCCGACGCAGGAAGTCGAGACTGTCAGAACAGTCCTCAGGCGAACGGTAAGCTCCGTTTCACATTATTTTTTTTACGCATGACTCCAACCCTCTTGCCGTTGGGACTTTTTGACTCAGGCCAAGACCGTCATTTTAGAATAAATTTTCACTTTTTTTCTCAACTTTTTTAACATTGAATCGAAGCGTTCGCTGACGTTCAGTTCAGCACGACTCGATGCATTTTCCAGCTGCTGTTTATTCAATCCGTTAAACCATTCCATTAGACAATCGCTTTCAATAATTATCGCATCCTGCTGATGGAGATGAGAAAGGAATTTCGCTGCATATTCAACTCACCAAACTTCGAAGTCAAAGCCCACACGTATCGCCTCGAAACAGAAGATCGAAAAATAGCGAGTTGACAGGGTCGTTGAGGCCGACCGTGGGAATGACGGCTATAGACAAGTCGTCAGGATTCAACTTCAGCGGATGAACGACTTGGAGGAGTTTTCGTACAATCTGATTCCATTTATGGACTTGAATAACGAGAAAATAGCCCACATCGCTTTAATGATCGATTAGAAAAGGGAAAAATCGGAATTCGATTCGACAATGGCTGAGTTGTAAAGGCAGAGATCATAAAAATAGAGAACGATTCACTCAATCCTTCGTCGAAGACAAAATGAAACAGTTAATTTTGCAATAAACTTTAAGAGCTTCAATTACCTCGTGAATTCGATTTTTACAGGCGCATACATTTTGCAAAATGTCATGAGAACGTCAACGAGAATCTCGCGAATGTAGAATTGCCCATTTTTTTGAATAATGAACACACGAAAAGAAGAAAACGAAGCAGAGTTCTGTTCACGACGTGTGTTACGGAGGCTGTAACATGCGTTCCAATTCGATGGACCCTGAAAGTGTTCATTAGGAGAGTAAATACATTATCGGAGGGAAGAAACTGTGGGAATCGCTTGCGGCGATTGGATGAATAATTGTAGGGACCGGGTACAGAATTCTCGTTCAATATTACAAGGAGCAGAGGAAATTCGTTATGGAGCAACATGAAAAATACATAAGCAAAATATTGTTGGACCGGGCAAACGGTTCTGTAACATGTGAACAATGTTGGAACGTTGTTCGATACACATTCGATATTTATTGTGTTATTAATGGTTTAAAATTTCGCGATGCAGTCATTAAAAATAGAAGATACTCGGAGAAGGGGTTAACGGAGTGTGCGAAGAGCTGGCAATTTATGAAAAACCGATTCCGTGTTAGTGGTGCTGGAGCAGAAATTCTCCATCGGATGCTTGGAATTATTATCGCACTGTTATCATCGTCAATACGTTTATAACTTGGAAATAGAACGTCTGGATTTCTCGGCAGTAAATCGTCGTTGGAGAGCAGCGGGGAATAGAATTTTTATGGCGGAGTATCGTATCGCAACATCGAATCTGAATGACGGTTCCTTTATGAATCATTCCAGTAGTACGACGGGGATGAAATCGTCGCCAATATCTCAGGTGCATCCGCGGAGCGTTTAATTAAACATTAAAATGATGGCTCTAGGCCACTTACGGAGAATGCTTCATAAAATAATTACGGAACTGGATAACCGAGTGATACAAAGCGACAGTGAAATCTGAAGTGTTTTCTCGCGTCCGCACATATGCCTCGATAAATAATGGAGCAGCGTTCCGAGGAAACGTCCGAGAATACTGCTCGGTGGTTAAAATCTTATGGGACGAAGCTTCCTCGATGCTCTCGAGGTATATACAGCCCCCGACGACGACGACGACGACGACGACGACCAACACGAGCTCAGATAGGGAAAAACGACGGGGGAGGAGACCAGAAGGAGAAGCAGAAGAGAAGCCAGAGAAAAATGAACGATAGATGCTCGTAACCGAAGAGAATATTCCTCCGGGGCTCGGAATACGTTCGTCGAATGAGTAAAAAGCATAGCTGCGAGGCAGTCGGTTAAAATGGACCAGCCGGATCGAAAACACACATTTTTCTCGAAGTACGAATGTAGAGGAAGCTCGAGTTTTTGAGGATTCATATCTTGGACTTGTCTGATGCATGAGCAGAAAAAATTCGAGGACGATGGACCGAGCAGCGACGAAAAATACAGGCCTCTGGGGGAGGGCTCGACGCGAGGCGATATTTCAGGAACACAAACGCTTGCACTTTTTTTTCATTTACTGCAATATAAAAGAACGGAATGGAGCAGACCGTCGGGTGGAGTGCGCGAAACATTCCGAAGGTACGAACGTCGATACATTGATTTTTGCGGATCACAAATTTTAATTTTGTTGCGGTTGCTGCACTCCACGTTCACCGTGCGACTCCTCGGGCAAAATGAACCACCAAGCAGAAAACTGCTTTCAACCGATCTGCGTGAATCGCTTTTCCGATACTTTGATCCCGCAAAAGTGATATTCCCAATTGATCAACCTTCTATTTGCACGTTCCGGCGACTTGGGAGCGAACGTGTCGAAACGGAACGACAAATTTCCGTGCCATCTTACTCCACTTTTCGGAGGGGTCCATTTGACCCCCTGAGCTCTTCATCTCTGTGTATCATACGCGTTCGTCGACCGGATACATAGATATACGTGTATACAACCGGGCGCAGAGAATGCAGCGGAGCTTTTGTCAATGAAAACACATCGCCCTCTTTCTTCCTCTTTTCTCTCTCTCCTCCTCTCGCTCGCTCTCTCTCAGGTTCTTTTGTTAATGAACGAGAGGATCGTCGACGGAATTCAAGCCTTTGTGCTCGCCATACTACATATTCACACTCATACAGCTCCAATGCTGTTTCGAATAGAATGGCACGAAGAAAAAAGAAATAAAAATAGAGAATGAGGAAGAGAGAGCGAAGGGGCAAAAGAGGAGAGTTGAAACAAGCGCCAGTAGCGATAAGAGTACAAGTACCAAAGTCGCCATCGTCGGTTGTACAATTGTAGCTGTAACGCTTGTCACACGAAGGGCAAAGATATAGGGCAAAAAGTGAACGAGGAGAGGGAATAAAAAATGAAGGTAGGGCGAGGGAGAGAGAGAGAGAGAGAGAGGAGACTCGGAGATCGATGCAATTGTCAAGACGAGTGAAAGCATCATTTGGCGGATTTCTATTGCTCGGAAAGTCCGCTACAACTGCCGACAATCCGCCTATCCTGGCCATGTGTTTTTTACTCCCTCTTCCATCGTTTTTTTCTCGTTCTCAGCTCTCCCGTCGTTCTTTCTTCAATTTCGTTGTTTCACGGGCGCGAATTATTTCTCTCTCTCTCTCTCTCTCTTTATTCTTTTCTCCTTCTTTTCTAGCGTTTTTTCAACTTGTTCACCGGGATCGTTACGGAGATACGACAAGACCACGAGGGATTGGTGCTTGTAATTTTAATCGTCTGGCTCGGTTTTTCTTTCGTTTTCTTGAGACGACGCTGCTTCTCTTTTCCCTCACTTTTTATTCCTCTTTCAACCTACTATCCGAGAGCTTCCATGTTAACTCTCAATCCTAATATTCCCCGAGGATTCCTCGACAAAGACCCGCGCGAATCATAAATGAGCAAATATCATCACGTTGCCAGCCCCACGAATTTCAATTTCGCTCCACTGAATTATCCAATTTTTACGGGCCCATTTTGACTCGATTAAAATCAACAATATGCATTTTTCGTCACACCCTAAGCGGACTGTGTGCCCCCAGCAGTTCCAAATAATTATTCTCATCAATTATCCATAAAAAAAAAACCCTCACCATTCAAAGCTCGTATCTTGTCGCGTTCAAACGTCCCACCCATTAATAAACTTCATTGACGATTATTCCTGCGGATGTTGACGTCGAAATTTATTCGCGTCCACTCGTACCAACGAAACTGGGCCAAAAAGTCATCAGCGAATGTTGCACACGAAACAGAAACAAAATTCATGAATTCGTCCACTTTTTCATAGCGCCATCGACGTTGACATGCAAAAAATTGTACACGAAAAAATCATGGACGTTGCAGAAAGAGTTTATCCAGGAATATTGGTTCATATTCCGATATAAACCCTTAAATAATCTCTCAGTAGTGTAGGCGACTGAAAGAAAAGTTTTATAAGCAGCCCGAGCTCCGTAGCTTATATATTATGTATTTTACATGTACGAATATAGATTTACATGGTACGTCAGTGTGCGTATTTGGATAAAGTCATGGCAGACTCTCCGCGCGTATAAGGAAGTTGCGGATTTATGCAGCAAGTTGCTGGTGCTCGTGCCGTAGGTACTCTCGTCCTTTTTTCCCCTCTTTATTCTCAGATTGAGCCATCCTGGAATCGTTAGTTTAAGAACTGTACGAACTTTTATCTGACAGTAAGACCCTTAGAATTTTTTCCTGCGCGCAAAAGCTATATTATTAAATATTTACGTTTAAAAGATCTCGAGAATTTAATATCCCTCATATTAAATATTTTTTTTCATGGATATTTATTTTCTGAAGCATTTTTTTCCTCGTTGCAACTCAAACTTTGAGACTCGATTCGCGACGCAGGCACTCGATCCCTCTAACGTACGAGTTCGCGTTATTTGAGATAATCAATTTTAATGAAGCTCCACTATTTTTCATTGCTCAATATTCAATTCCACGCCTCCCTCGCTCTTCCCTCACCCCCCACGTCATTCGTTCCCTCTCTCCCACCCTCTCTTTGTCTCTCAGCCGAAATTCGGAGTTCAAACTTCTCGGGGAATTCCTCGTTACAGGAATTTTCATATAATCGCCCAATCAGGAATGCTGCGAGATGGGGGACTCGTTCGTTTGATCTGTCGGTACAGCATACTCCAATATGTACGCGTATATATTAATACGTCAGACATTCCACGTGACTTTTACATTGCAAATCCCTGGTCCATTTTCATTCGAACTACGCTTTTTTCTTTCGCAGATCCGTACCGAAAATGAGCAGAGATCCGTGTCAGGATTCTTCGAATTCATCGTTTTTTCAACGGGCACAGTCGATCGAAGCTTTTTATTCATTTTGGGAAGCGAATTGAAGCCGGCGAAATGACTGAGAGTTGTTCCACGTAGATTCTCACGTGTTCTGCAAAAAAAAGAAACGAATGAAAACCTCCATGAAAATCGTTCATTTTTTCGTGCGTATAAACTCATAGAAATGTGATATTTCCACGCAACTCGAGGGCAGTTTTTTGAGGGATTTTTCTAACTGACGTTCCACTGGTTTATGGAAGTTGAATGGATGTGAAGGAAACTTCGTGGAAGCTGCGAGGAAAAAATGAGGATTCTAAAAACCCTAGTGATCGTCGAGGACGCGGACGTCCGTACACAACTGCGTTGAGAATGAGAAAAAGTGTGTGTGTGTGTGTGTGTGTGTGTTCCAAAGTATGATGTGATAACGATGAATGCCGGTGCATTTGGGAAGTGCTACACGTCGGAGAATCTCGAGCCTCTTTGCATTCAGAAATTTCTCTGAACCCCCCATAGTCCAGGATGAATTCGTGCCAAGTTTTACAATTTACACGCTCTAATTTGTCACTCGGTGATGTTCTCATAAATACACAAACCTGCTCCTCTCTCCTTCCCGCTTTCTCTCACTCGCCTCCTCCTCACTTGCGCTTTATGCGCACGAGGACGTTTTCCCACCCTATGGACCGTTCAAACATAATTACGAATGCATCTACACGAACTCCCTCTCTGTGACACTTTGTGGACCTCGCGTTACCAGGCTTCCTGTCTCCCCGCGTCTTTCTCTATGTACTGTTATGTATTTATTCATACAACGTGTTCCATTTTTACCTTTTCAACCAAATATTCAAACGTACAATCGTGGATTCCGAAATATTTACAAAAATTTAGAGTAGAAAAAAAAAAAACACCTTTCTTGAAAATGTTTTTAATTAATCCTGAGATCGTGATGAGCCAGTAGAATTTTAATTTTATAAGACTGAAAAGTGTCTTAAAAACTACTTTTTATTGATGGTTTTGAATTTTTGCGCGGAAACGCTAGCCGCGCCATGCTCTTTCGGTTCGTGACGTCACTCCGTTGGTAAACGATACGACTGCGAAAGACCAAGTACCAACAAGATTTGTGAAAATAATGAGTTATAACGTATATCATTGGAGTTTTGTGCCTGAATGCGATAATACAAGTGTAAAAAATCCACAAAAATTGTGGATTCATTGTCATCATCAAGGTATTTGCCATTGGTAGATTTGTACTTTCTGCTTGCACAAAACCGTGCTGCAACAAACTTGATAATAACTTGTAAAATTTCAAAATAAAACAGAGCATACGATCAAAATCTAGATTGTTTACCATCAGAGTGACGGCACGTTGGAATCCAATATGGCAGATGGCATTTTAGACATTGAGAAACAGATGAAAAAAGACGATTTTTAAAATTGAGTTTCAAAATTTAAATACTACATTTTTACGTTTTTTTATTTTTTTTTTATTTTATTTTATTTTTATATTTTTTCTTACATGCTGTAAAATACCCCATTAACGGCTCAACCCAACTAGTTTGTCGTCTCATTTTGGCGACTGAATAACTGGAACACTCAAATCGTAAAACCTCGGCATTTTCTGCATCAAAGAAAACAAAATCGCCCTCGAGCTTCGAAGGAGCTTTCGAACTGTGATAATTCCTGGATACCTATGAAAATTTTGCCTTCGTAACACTTTGGCTTCGTCCATTCTTTGGACTGCTCGAATATCGGGGAATATCAACGTGGAAAGATCGGTTTCGGACACCCTGTACGTATGCATATTTATGTATGAAAAGTACACGCGTAAACATCTTGATTTGCATAAAATTACATAGGTATACACGAGTTGTATACAAAGGTGCGATATTGTGTGGATTTTAAATCAAATGGAGACTCGTGAGTGCGATATCCACGTTCAAGTTTACGTCCATTATGACAGTCATTTGTTTTTCCGTAAATTGCTTTTTTGCATTTTCATGAAAATCGTGTTTTAAGCGTTGCCCGAAGTGTGTACACTCTTTATAAGGAGATATTTTGATTGAAAAAATGTATGCTTTTCGATGAATTTCGACGAAATGTATTGGATAACAATGCTCCGGTGGAATGTTTCGCCGGGATTCTTCATCAGTTGCACAAACAATTTTTAATTTGGAATCCTCAGTACCAAGATTGTATCGTTCCTTTTAAAGTTCCTCTTGAAAAGCTTCCCCGCGGGGATACAATATTTACCGAAAATATAGTTTAAATTAATATGCGCTGATACGAAGCTCTCTGCTATGCAGGACGAGAGCATTTGATAAGAAAAAATGCTCGATATTCCGTCCATAGAAATTGATGCCGTCTCTGCTCGATGTTCCGTAAAGAATTGAGCGAGAAAGGATTTTAATTGAATAGCTTCAGCGAGGCTGCAAAAAGGAGAGCGAAACTCGAGCATTTTTCGTGTCGAATTAACATTTTTATAGCATAAATTTCAATTAACGTACCGTGGAGGCGACACAGTTTACCGAAATAGAAAATTCGTTGCGTCAAAAGAATTGTTTAGTTTTTCAGTTTTTTTTTTTTTTTTTTCTTATCGCGCTTCATTTGTTTCAACAGCCAACGTCGTAAAAGTGAATGACGCTCGATTTTTAAGGTAATGGAGCAATCGCTATCTCGCCACCGTGAGTGCGAGAGAGATAGCTGCAATTTTCGAAATTGAATATGTTCGACACAGTTCGATCAATAAAAAAAAGCCCCTGTCAGCGTATTTTTGCCATCTTTCCGCGTCCGCTGACAGAGCCTTTTTTTGATTAGTCAAACGACAGCGGAGAATTTTCATTTCGAAAATTCGAGGTGAGGTTAGTCGACTGATCCATGCTCTTAATGGAGCCACGAATTTCCTTATTAAGGTAGTTCATGCACGAAACGATTTTCTTGAGAAAGTCTGAAAGTTTACAGAGTTCTGAAAGTTTACAAATTCTGAATTTACAAGTAAGACGTTAAAGATTGAACGAAATTGGTAATGAGCACTCGTCAACCTCACATTTGCTTATTCCTGCATTTTGTTTCTCCTTGGCTAGAATCATTCCTGTCACAGCCTTCTGTCTTTTAATCAACACCTTTTTCTTGATCCATTTCCCTTTGCGCTCTCCAATGCGATTTTTTACATAAAAAACTGCAGTATTTTATAGCCAGGGACGAATGAAATTTTGGGTCCAGCCAGCGATGGATCCCCGATCAATCAATGGCTTGTAATAATTTTATTCGCCAAAAAATAAGTTGAAAAAATGTATTTACAATTTTGAATTAGTAACTGCGACATTAATTTAAAGTGATTTTATCTTTAATTAGGGAGTAAAAATCGACCCAATTTGGACACCCATAAAATACGATCCTACGGGCACGATCCACCTTAAATTTTTCCCTTTTTCGAAGCATTCTGTTTATTTAAAAAGAAGAGACCAGCTGACAAATAGTGGAAAAACTCCGGAGGCCTTGGAAGAGCGAGATCCGGCGTTTGAGAAGCAACGCCGCGATAGTGCGCCGAGTAGTAAGCTACGTTCTTGAAATATGAGAGATAGAGGGGAGAAAAGAAGGAGGAAGAGTGTAGGAACTTGATGTCCGGAGATTTTAATTAGGATAACCACGAGCTATGCTTCTGAATATTACATTAGCACACGGGAGGCGACCCCGTCTGAAGAGGGGCTAGGAGAGAAGCCAGACGCGAGGCATTTTCCCTCAAAACAATAACCCTCTTCCCTGCTCTGTCCCTTCCAACTCTTATTCATCCTTATCTCTTCTGAGCCCTTAACCCGACCGTATCGTTTTTCTCCTCGAAAATCACGGGGCACATTCCCTTCGAGAAATATTTTTAAATATTAGCCAGATTTACTTTTTGTCATTTAGATTAAGCTAATTTTAATTATGAAGAAATAACACAAACAGACTCCACTTTAATTAAGCTAATTTTTGAATTAGCGCAAATTCGAAGCACACTTTTTCAGTGAAAAAGGTTCTCGTACTGGACCAGACATACTAATTCATCTCCCACTTTATCCTCGTCCCGAACCATCAGTTTTCAGTGGTAAATTTTGAATGAAGAATATTTGGCTGGAGTCCCATGTATACTTTTCATTCATCACAGCTTGCGGAATAATTGTGTGCTATTTGTTGTGTCGTTTGGTACCGCCATCGTTGATTTCGAACCCCAGAATTCAGTTCTCTAAGTAGACAAATCAAGTTTGATTATTTGGCTCCATTTGACCGCATCAAAAGTTGCTTGTAAATCGAAAATTCCAGCTAGTTTTTCGATTGACGCACAGGCCGAAACTAATGACGACAGAAAAAAATCTTCGAGGAACTTTTTGTAGGAAATTCGATGCTCTACAAAAATGGTCCTATGCACTATTGCTCTATTCCCAAGCATTTCAACGGTACGCCTCCTCAATGACGATCGTGACCGATTTTTCATTGCTTCCAAGACCAAACTACTGATAAATGCAGAGAAATATCGTAGCATGTGTCAGAATTTTTCACGTCAATTGCGCTCTCGAATATCATTCTAGACATTCGTCAGTGTATTTCAAATATCAATTAGGGAGGGCGTTTCGCGTTGGAGCAGAAGCCTGTGCAGAACTATTTTGTACAAACGGTTGCCGCCGCGTACCCAGTGGCAGCACTCGCGATAGCACGAGATTGAGAAAGAGCGAGACAGAGGAATGACACAGGAGGGATAGCGTACTTGCCAAACAGAGGTGGCGCTACTGGCATCGCTAATACGAGAATATCAAGTTGGAAGCTTAATTACGTATGTAAATTACAGGGAGAAGGTAGAGAGACGTAACCCGAGGGCGTTGTAGATGCGGTTGCCCGACGTCGGTAGAGAAACGCCAAGTTCTCTCTGCAGCGGTACAACAGCGAATATATAAATGTATAGACAGCTCAGCAGCTCGCAGGAACACAGTAGACTTCATTCGCTACTAGCATTTCAAATCCCCGAATCTCTGCGTTTACTTTGAATACAGAATGCTAAGAAAACTCGCGTTATCGCCTTGAAACCCAAATCGGATCTGGATTCTTGACGTTTTATTGCCGATCATCGTGTTTTCACTTGTAAGTCTGGGTCATGAAGCCTTGTCTCCCCGACTGCTTCGAAAGAACAAATCTTTTTGACACTACTTATTTCTCGTTCGCTGAATTCCACTGCCGTGCACGTTAACTTGTCGCGGAATTTTTTAACCTCACTTTTACACGATGAAAACATTTTCGATTTTGAAACACTTTGACAAATACACGCTGGCAGTACACAACTCGACGAAACCACTGGCTGAAAATAAATTTGGGGTTCACATTACACCACTCTCACTGTCATCCTGACACGCTTCAAATCAAGAGACTCGATAGAGTCTCGGTCATCACTTTTGTAGATAGAATGAATGCTTTGTCGGTTGCAAGTGGAAATATAGACGAAAATCTCAGGTTTTGATATTTATGCACAATCATTCGGGGCAATAACGAATGAGTTACTATCCTTTTGATATTAAGTTGTTTGTTAAATCATTATGATTTATTGGAGCGTCACGTTTGCACAGAACGAGTTTGTCGAGAGTCGTTTTTTTTTCACTTTTCATGACACTTTTATCCTTCGTCTAATGAAACACGTGAGAACAAGCTTAACGTTCGATTTATTGTGTAGAGCGCATATTGTGGCAAGCGAAACGTCACAATTCACAATTCGTTCGAAATCTTGCCCACGAATCTAAAATAATAAGTAAGTCCGACGTCTTTTACGATTCGAGGGAAATACTTTTCACAAGCACCCGTTGATACGTGCCAATTTATTCCGTGTATATTTTTGCTGTCGACGTTCGCAGCGGTCAATTATATTTCAACGAAAAACAGCTCACGCAGGGGCCTTTCTTTTTTTCGCACATATATAATATCGATCGTTAGTTCTCGGATTCTCACGATTTAGAGAACACGAGTGTTGCACGGAAAGACAAATTCGACGTAAAGTATACAGGAGGGTTGCGAATAAGAACAACAGTCTCGTTACTAATGGGACGGTAGAGACGGACTGGACGTTTTCGCGCGCCCTCTGTCTAAATAGTGAGAGTCACGCGACTCACGCGAGGTTATGTTTCGTGTCATCTGTGTGTGTTGTTGGGGACGTTGGGGTATCTCAGGTTCTTATTTTTCGCCAATTTCGCGGCACGTTGAAGTCGTATAGAATCCCATATTTTTTCACTTTATCGTTGTGAATTGACCGTTTGTTTTTGTTTCCGAAAGCGAGCGAGCGGCGAGCAAAACTGACGCGATATTTAATTCTCGTCCAATTCAAGTGAATAGTTGAGTGTATCAGATAAACGAATAAGTGACTCACATCTTTTTTGCTGCCTCATTTTTCTTCGTCGTGAAAGAAAAGGGAAAAAATGGCGGTCCGCGCCATTAATTAAGATGGAATTTTTTCCTCGGCGAGTTCCTTCCGTAAATTGGGGACGGCAAGAGAACGTGACGAGCGGAAGAATTCAATTGAGGTAACAATGAAATATCGCACGATTAAACGTGAATTGAATTGCGCAACGGAATATATATATGATATAATTATTGCGGTAGTCATACATAAATATATTTCTCTTCCTTACGATACAACAAATACACTAAAATCTACGTATATATTTGTGGCACATGACGTCAGGATAAAGAACGATCCGTTCTTTTACGTCGTTATATTCCAAGAATCTACCACCCTCACTTTTCCTTATGCCAGTCGAACGGTAAATAGCGAAATGCTTTGTAAAACGGCAAGAGTTGCACCCCTGGGGATATATAGAAGCGCGATTTATGCACACTCGACTTTCGATTCCTCTTTCTTCCTCCGTTTTTCTTTCTTTTTTATCCCTCCGCCTGTCTGTCTATCTGTCTCTTTTCTTCCTCTCACAATTTTCCTCATAACGTTCGTGAGATTTTCCCCCAACCTATTTTGCCGCTGTCTCCTATTTTCCTTTCACGATAAATTATTCAACGGGCTCATAATACGGACATCATTTACGGATATAAGGCGAACAGGAGAAAAGCTCGAGTGTAACACACGCATTTAACGATTTAATCTCTACCGGTCCAAGTCCAATTTTTTTAGGGTCGTTGAACAATCGTCATCCCCTTTTTCATCGTATTCTCTTACGGAATGAAACCATTCGCAATATTCAGTTTATTTTTGCTCTTATCTTCGTATTTTCTCACTCGAAGACGAATCATTTTTTCCTGCTTCATAGAGCCCGTGGTGTGTTCCACGCTTGTATTTTCTCATCAAAGAACCGAGGAGAAATAAAGCAAGCGGGAAAGAAATAGTCCAAACGAACGGAGGGAGACGCTCGCACGAGAAAAGACACTGACAAACAAGATCAGTTTTCTTCGGTATTCGAGGCTCGTCCCATTGACATAACTCTTAGGGATAAGGAGAGAATACGAGTGAGGATGAGAGTTAGTGAGCAAGGTAAGCTACGAAAAGGCACTACATAAATGTATATCTATATGCGCACAGCTCATCTTTCTCAAGCCTTCGACCCCGCGCGCTCTCTCTCTCTCTATATACGTATATCTCCGAAGCTTTGGGAAGATGAGCCACAGGGTGACGCAAACGATTCTTTCAGGCTGCTTTACACGCTCGCCCTCGGGCATCCCCCGAATTGTCATGAGAGAATTTCCCCTTCGTGTACAAGGATTTTATATTATCCCCTTGAAGAAAAAGAGCGCAGGGGGCGGGCCGAGGCTTAACAACTTTTTGCGATATATTACAAGCGTCAACCAGTTTAGCCCTCTTTTTTTTTCTCGCCTCTTTTTCTTGACTCTCGGACTTGTTTTTTTTTTTTTTTAAACTCTCCTAAGGGCTCGTAATGTTTGCTCCGCGTCGTCCCTCCTCGATAATGTTTTTATTTCCTCTTACAAATATCGTAACCCGGTGCTTTACCCACTCGGGAATTTGACAAATTGACGATATTAAGTTTCGAGATGCTTTTCGGAAGGAGTTTAAGGCGAGTCTTTTGTGCTGCTATCAGCTCATGCAAACTCCGCGACAAAATTTCTCCATTTCCCTTCCGATATCTCGATGGGGAGGGAAGACAATACTTGCCATTGTCTTCTTTATCACCGAAATATCAAAGCTGCTCGATCGTGATCAATGCTCATTCAGCGAACGAATCAACCTCGATTATTTCAGTAAATTTTTTCATTTTCAATTTTCTCGTACATCGATTCACTTATTCACTCAACCTTTTCCCGTTTCATATCTGATTTTTCATTTGTTCCGAGCGTTTTATCGAAGCTCTCTCCATCCTTTCATCTTTTTTCTATTCTCTTGTTTTTCTTTTCACCCCGTTTTTTTTATTTTTTTATTTTTTTTTATTTTATTTTATCTCTACTCCCTCGGAAGAGAAATATTTCAGAAAGAAAGCTGCTTCGAGTCGCGATTGCTCTCGTTGAAAATGCTCCTGTGGGCAAACATCGCACAACGGAATCTCTTTTTGCTCGCGCACACTCGCCCATGTATATAGATATTTATGAGGCGAATCCTCGAAAATCCAAGTTGACGATAAAGCACGTATCATCCCATGGTCTCTTTCGGTGCAATTCCGTCGACCCTCGGCACTATATTTATTCTGCTCTCTCGCTCTTCCGCTTCCCCCTCGCCCCTAGGGCGCTCTGCTATCCGGAAATATTCCAGCATTCCCTATATTTATCACGGACATAACTTTAATGAAGCCCATCACGAGTCGCCCGATGGCTCATACAAGATGGCGTTGAAAAATCGCTAATTTAAAAACTATTCGAGAGAAAAATCCATTACAAGTTTCCTCGTTTATGAAACATAAAAACGGAATAAGAGACACGAAATACCGGGGATATGCTTTCCGCGGGGAGGAGACCAACGTAATTACACGCTGTGTCGTTTCCTCTTTTCAATAAACTTGAAAAAGCGAATTTCTCCGGCTGGAAGTTGACTCGCGAAGCGAGTTTCGTCGTTTTTTTCTCCGAACATCAGTCATTTTGGATTTCGTAATCGTTTTTCTTCATCTCCAGCCGCGGAAGGTCTCGCGTCACGTCACTTTGCGTCGTACCTCGTCGTACCGACTTATTTTTTTCCTGAAATAAATTCTGCATTATGACGAACATGCGATACGAAGTAATTCGCGAATGAAAATACACCACACGGGCGTGCTCGCTGCTTCTACCTTAAATCCCGTCCTCTCCCTTCTCAGGGCCATACATTTGTCCTGCTCTTCCGTCGCCCCTTAACCCCCCCCGACTTTATTTGTCCTTGTCGCAGGAAATAAACTCGTTGTGTGCCATATGAACCTACCGAGGCAAAAGTACTCCCATAGTGGATGCACAAGCCAACATTTCGACTTTCCTTTCGTCGCAGCCTCCCCCTCGTCCTTCTTCCTTCCGCACCGCTCTCAGCTTTCGTAATTCATTGTTATTGCGTTCTTAGCCTGACGCAGGATCCACCTGGCTCGTCCTTTCGTTTTTCCGGAGTACCGTACACTCGCTGAAAATGGAAAAAGGCTAAATAGTTCGGTACGCGTCTGAAGATGCGGCCTTGCGATGGTACAATCTCGGAAAATAGTTTAGGCTTGTGAAAACAACGCCATCTGAGGATGCGCTCGTTGCTAGGCTTCTGCGTTAATGAGATTTTTTTAAATTGTTACAGAAACGACGAATATGGACGGTGGGAAATTTGATCGATGACGATTTCACCGGATCTTGATAACGCGTCACTTCGCTTTGCCGCAACGTCTAGAATGACGTCCGGTGAATTTAATTCCGTGGGAAGATGAGGCAAGCTCATTCACTCGGTTCAAACTCGGTTCTGGGACTCCACTTTGGCTACTGAAGTTGGAACGAATATTCGGGAAATGGACACGAGCTTCGATTTTTCGAGCTTCACTCATTTCGTTGGAAATCGAGCCTCCCTCCGGGCCGCAGAGTCAAGCGCCATTGGTTAGGCTCATTCGATTGAATTTAATTGCAATAGAATGAAGAATGTCGGTATCAGGTGGATTATGATCGAACGTCAATGTTACCGATAATTTGTAAAGTGCATTGACAAATAGTCGGTTATAGATAAAATCGCTAGTAAAGAAAACAAGTTTATAATAATTAGTGGCGTAAAATTGCGTTTACAGAGGGCAAAAAGTGTCGAGAGCTCGGAGACATTTGGATGTATGATTTTCCGTTTCTCATTCCGTCTGCCCGGCGGAGCTTGTTCGTTTTCGATGAATGCAAGCGCGCGCAGATATAGCGGTGCAAATGAGGAGAGCTCGCCCGACTCGAGATTTCACTCTTACGTGCACTACTCTTTCTCTCCTGGTTTCTCTTATTTTGCTCCTTCCTCGAGTCCCCCTTTCTCTCTCTCTCTCTCTTTTCCTCGCAAAGCCTTGGCTCTCTTGACTCTCTTGTTCCACGTCGACAGGAAAGAGTGGCACCGAGCATGGACTCTCCTATGCACTCGGCAGCAAGCTAGTCGGGGCAACTGCGAGTTGAAGAAGTGCACAGCCACGGCACAAGTTGCGGTGGGCTATAAGAGGGTGTATAATCACAGACAGTCTCGACACGGAACACGACCTCTATTGCCGTGTGCCACACCAATTAACATTTTAACTACGTTCGTACGTTTGAGACACACTCGCTTGCTCGCTGTGCGTGTGTGTGTGGGCACACACTCCAAATGGAATTTGATTAGGGACACGATCTTTGTCGAAGCAGTGCCGAAGAGGAGTCGCGTCTGAAAAATTCACTCCCACTTTTTATTTTCTTGTTCGCTGCTGCCACTCGAGACTTGTTAACTCGAGAAGAGAGCAACGTCTGACGAGAGCATCGATTATTCTCTTTACCAAATCAGCCTCATAAATCTTTGCGAATTATTAAGCTCTAGCGAGTTTTTCATCCACGGATATGATTCGAGGTAACGAATCTTCTTAAATCCACAATTATTTTGACTCCGATGACTCGGTTATAAATTACAATGACAGTACAACTGCTTGTCTCAAGTTCTAGATGATAATCAAGCAGCGTATAATTCGGTGCATCTCGGACACGGCTGCGGTTGATCGATGCGGACCGAAGCTCACGGAAACTTTGAGCAAAGGCTTAACTGTTGAAGGATCAATGGACACGGAGGCGAGGACGTGGAGCTGCGCGTACACATCTTACGTATAACGCATCTACATCAAATGTACATCTGCTTCCGGTTAAATGGAGCGAGACCTTTGGGCAAATTCCCTGTTGGGAGAGATAACGGAGCGCAGCTTACGCTGCAGGGTGCTCCCCCGCATCTCTTGTCCGTGGCCCATGAATATCCGAATTACAGGAGAACACACGAAAGGGTAAACGACACATGGAGGTAGAAACGCGGCTGTGTGGAAGAGGTGGAAAGATGAAGATACGTTTAGGCTGAGGCTGATAAGCGTGATCCTCGTTTTCAAGGACTGATAAGATTTTCGATTCGATGTACCACCGCGCCGAGTTACCTATTTCGGGTTCGAGGCCCCGTAGAGGCTGCGACAATCGATTAATGACGAGAGACTCCAAACTGCTCGTTAATTGGGCCATTTTGTGGGCATCCGGAGGTGCATTTAGTTTCATCGCTTCTCTCCTGCGAACCCCTCTCCACACAGACACACACACACTGAATTCTCGTGCTTTCTATTCCTCCGGTACGAAACCCGTTAGCACCGTTTATCGGAGCTAATCGACTCCCGATCGAGTATATTGACTATTCACCATTCTAACCGCAATTGGCTTGGTAAGTGCTTCGGCCACGTTCTCTCACTTTATCTTGGCGATTCATCCGTGTACGTTCGTGTTTATACGCTCTTGTTTTTATCTCAGTTTGTGTTCGATACAGAATCACCGTTCCACTTCGTCTCGTCCAGGCCCCTCCTCGTGCCGTTTTCAGTTATGCTCGTACGCGAGGAATATCATTTTATGGTTATTCGCCCAAGATTACAATCTTCAATCAATGGAGCAGAAACTCGAGGACAGAGATTACTTCGATGTTGTACCTGCAGTGAGTCGACTCAGGATTCGCCCCCTTCAGGAATCACTGGACCAACAAATTACTCGACTTTACTTCGACCTCGAGGGATAACTCGGAGGTCACTCGACCCACATTCAACGCACTTATTAACCAAGGCACAAGCTTCTTCATCGCTTTTCGCATACGAGGCGTTCGACGAGTGTATTTCGAGCACCTTAAATCTTGCATTAACCCTCTTTTTATATGCCTCGAGTACCACTTAACTGTCTCATAAAAAACCAAGTTCATCACTGAACTTTGGCTACAAGTTGGGCCCGAGCTCTCGCGTGTATGCGACACGAAACTTATCTGCCGATATTTCTACAGCCATTTGAGTTTCGAACGAGTCGTTACGCAGTTTGAGAGCAGGTGTCTGATCCGCAAGCAGAATCGACGATTAACCTCGTTCGAGATTACTCGACCCATCTCGTTTGGGGCCGGCTGCTGCTTAGCCCTCGAAAGTTGTCGAGTTACCCACACACTTATTTCCCGTTTTTCGTGCAATTAACAATCAAGTCGGGGGGAGAGAGAAAACGGTGAGAATCATGATTGCTCTCGGATGAGAGTTTCCTGTATTTGGGCTCTATGAGCGAGGAACCTCAACGCCCTTTACCTTAATCCGAGCTCCAAGGGATTCCTCCGAGTTCCAGGGCCCACGCGGCTTTTAATTAGGCTTCCCGAGTGAATTTTCTGCCTTGTTTTTGAGCTCTTCGATCTCGACACTTGTTTTAAACTCGAATACCCTCTCCCGGGCCAGCCAGGGGGAGGCACGCACGAGCTCAAGGAGCCCGGCAGAGCGCCGGTTAACCCGGACGGCGCATAAATATTAATACGCACATAAAATCCGCCCATGTCCGACGATAAAAAATCCTCCCTTTTGTTCTCCCCCGTTCCATCAGCTTATTTTTTCACTCAAATACCTGCTTCGGCTTAACGTAATGAAAAAATAATGTTTCCGGCCGGGATCGAAGCGGGGACCTTCCGCCCGTCAGGCGGATGTGATAACCACGGAAACTCCCAAAACCAACATTTGTTTCGACGTCAGCTCTTCTCGCATAACGAATAAAAACAAATATTGTTTTCCCAGTAAGACTAACAAACCGGAACAATCATTATTCCGGTTTTCTCGCACGGGAAAAAATCCTTTTCATTCGCTGACGACACCACCCCCCAATGATAATTCATTTTATTGGCAATAGCCATTTTATCGAGTCAATTTATTGACGAAAAAAATAATGTTTCCGCCCGGGATTGAACCGGGGACCTTCCGCGTGTTAGGCGGATGTGATAACCACTACACCACGGAAACTCATTGGAAAGGCTGAATAATCTGTTTTTCAAGAGCCCCAATAAATCCCCCGGTTCTTTGAATTTTTATTATTCTCACATCCGCTATTGGCTCCAATCAATTTTGCCGAGTTATTGCCTCCGTTCCTTCCCGGTTCCCCTTTATTTTTTATTTATCTCGAAATAGTGAGCGCCTTACCGAGCACGAGTTTCGAACGCATTCACCGTACTAATTGTTCGAAAAAAATTTTATTATCGTTCCCAACAAAATAATGTTTCCGCCCGGGATTGAACCGGGGACCTTCCGCGTGTTAGGCGGATGTGATAACCACTACACCACGGAAACTGTTCGACTCGCAAGCCCAAACTTTCGCAACGGCTCTCGATCGATCCCCGATTACAAATAATTAATGCGCAACGAATGAAACTCTTACTGGGAACTCCATTTGAACCTTTTCACTTGCAAATCGACAAGTAAAGTTTCATAACGGCGACATTTTCGTGAAACCACAGGACCCCGGCAGTGGTTTCTTCACAGTCAGTTTGCGGCTCAGTGACGCCGCGCCGCTGTGTTCTCAATGCTGACTCGACGAATTTCTATCCGTGTCATTTCAAATCATCCGAAGAGTCGCGATAGGGACTCGGAGACAAGTACACGCGAGGATAAAAGTTCGCTTTTTCTTTTGGGAACTAAATCATTTTTCGTCCGGACACATCTTTTTTTTAGTACGATCCCAAACGACCTCGCTTCGAGTCTCTTCACAGCGTTGTCGATTAAACATTCGCTGTCCAAAATGCGCGATGATATTTTTTGCGAATCTTTTCATCAGTTATTTCCAAGATTTCGCAAAAAAAATCAGGAATACATACGTATTTTAGTTTTAGAACCTCGCCGTTGAAAGTCTGATGAAATGTGAATAAATATGCGATGAAAAATCATTCGGATTACACGACAAATGAATCGGTTGCGTTTGCCAACGCTGCACTCAATATATGCGTTCACATACGTGACGTCAGTTCGACCTTTTCGTCATATTTTGTCGTTCGTTTGCTTCGCCACGTTTTTTTCCTCAGTTTTTACAAAACTATACCATTTTTATTCCGGTAAACTTTTGTATCGTTCATTTTTCTCGTTTTTCTCCACTGCACTACAGCTATGGACAGTAAACTCACTTCGGAACCTGTGAAATTTGTAAACAAAACTGACAGCGAGCGAGATCAACAGCAGCGGCAGCTGTTGCATCGCGCCAGACAAAATCAACTCTTCGAACGTTTTTTTAATAATAAAATTCTCTACCGATGATACTTCAATCACCGTTTTTTGAAATTTTCGAAAAATATATTGTTGATGCAAAGATAACGTGGCTGGCACCCATCTACCTTAAAAAAAAAAAGCAGCAAAAGGATCCTCCGCGAGTGGGCTGAAATAGAAAAAATTGAGTTCCGGTTGTGACAGTCTCGCTGTCAATCGTGACTGGAATCTGTTTGAATATAAGCTAACGAATTATTCTGAGGCAAAATCGATGATGAACGAGCCGTGAACGAATTTGGCTGCAATTGCGAAATTTTCGAATGCGCAAGTTTCCTCGTAAACTCAAAAATCCGGTTTTCTTCGGTCCCTTAAAGGTTCGTTGCTGGCCAAGCGAACTTTCCGATGTGAAACAGCATTGCGGATGGGGATCCGAAGCGCGCGTAGAAATATATAAAAATATTGGGGCAAGTAAATTCGCAAGTTTGGAGAATGCGGAGCGCGTGTATCGTCGATTATTTATGTGAGCGAGCTTCGAAATTGCTCGAGCGGAAGTATCCCGACAAATGAAATTTCCCAGCGGTAATTGATTTCCCAATGGTCGATAGAAAATACTTTTTTTTCGCTGGCGAAAGCGTATTCGCGAGTTGCCCGAGGATTCGAACGTCGGGGGCTGTGCGGGGGTGAATTTGCAGAGATTGTGCTGTCTATAATGGGGGGCGCACAGATGTTAAATATTCACGTCTTAATCTAAACTTCCATCTTATCGGAGTCGCGTTCCTCGAAGAACTGTTACGATTGGATGGCGCATTTACTCGCGTATAGTAAGAGTTCCCTGGATGCTGGAAAGATACAAAAAGAGATGAGAGAGAAGGAGATAAGTAAATGTGCGAGAGTCGGAGATGCGGCAACAGTTACTTGAAAATTTAAGCTTCGAGGCAATAGTGCAGTTCGCAGGCTTGTGCGAAAGCGACTTTTCGAAATTGGCTCAAAGCATCCGCGGCGGCGAGCTCGACGGGGGGATATTCACCATTCGGGAAACTCGCGACGGTACTTCGAATACCGAGAGGAGACAACTTGGAAGGATCCCTCGTAAATTCGATATCTTACTTTCGTCGCTTGCATCGACGCTCCCCTTCCCACCAAAATTCACGATACTGCATTCGCCTCGAAAGGGCTCTCGTTTCGAATTCTTCGTCACAGGAGCAACGCGTGTGTGCGACGAGTCCGATCGACGTGGTGTGCACAAATTTTCGTCATTTCGAATACACAATTCCATGATTAACTGCCTCGTCAAAAAGCTTGCGTCACTGCGACGAAAAATTGGAGGCGTTAAATGTGATGGAACAAAATACTTTCTCTCGATTTCGATGTCGCGATGTGAAAAAACTTGGACAAATTTGGAGATTAATGGAGAGGAATTAGCGCGCGAAATGAATAAACATCCGGCGTTGAAAACTCTGCTGCTTCGCAGTTCGCATTACGTCAAAACAATTCGAATGTTATTACCGAATCGTGTACGTTTTTGCTGCTCGATCCTCGACGAGGGTATCGCGTGCGGACGGATCATTATGTTTTCATAATCGATCCAGTCGAATACCGAACAGTTAAAAAATATAAAAAACGAGAAAGAGCGAACGATGAGATTGCATGCTGGCGCGTCGATCGCGCAACCGAAGGATAAAAAGGGATGAAAGAGCTGGCGAAAAGCCTGGAAAAGAAGGGGGCTAAAAAAGGAATTTTTATAGGGGTAGATGGATGAACGTGAAAAGGGATAGTTCTCGGACTGATTGTTCGAGCGTGACACGACCATTTGTGTTCTTCGTGTAGGAATAATGTGCATAAATGCACCCCGAGATTTCGTGCCTGATCGGCCCAATCCTTCCATTTTTTCCCTCGTTATTACGACACGAAAAAATAAAAACGATGTCCGAACACCGCAGTTTTATCCTGGATCGAGCCTTTCCAGATTCCGCACGATAATTTCGTGAAAAAAGCATCAACGATTATCGCAGCCGCGAGGGACTTGAGATTTCGACTGAACAGAGAGCCGAGGAATGAAATTCCGAGTTTTCGGGCCCTGCTCGTGGGTACGAGGGGTCTCCGCGAGCCAGGGAGGAAGCTCGCAGGTTTACGGCTCTCGAGGGGATCGGTACTTTTGGCTTTTTATTTTCATAAGGAGCGAGCGCGACTGACTCGGACGAGCGGCGCGAAGCTCGGTCTGCTCCGGAAGCGATTTGTTCCGGAGCTGTCCAAGTTCCCGCGTCGCGCTCTGGCCCCAGTCGAAAAGTCCCGCCGCCTCGATCTCCCGCGAATCTTTGAGAAACGCTCAATAAATATTTTCGAGAAATTTGACGAGCCTGAGAGCTCCGAGCTAAGATCGTAAGTAGGAAAAGGATATTGTGGAGAGAAGTTTACGGATGCGCCGCTCGATTTCGGGATTCTTTGGCGCGCGCGCGCGCGCGCGCGGGCCGTTGAATAATGTATGAGACAGTGTTATACAAGAGCAAAGTCGAACAGTAGAAAAAGCTATACTTTTGCCCCGATAGCAGAGCCTTGCAACCCCGTCGCGGCTTCGTCGCTCCCGCCGCAGTACGGACTATCAGCCGTTTTCAATTTCGCCGCGGTTCCCTCTCGTTTTCTCGCCGGCAGAAGGTTGCTTGCAGGAGATTTGGAGAGAGGTAGCGTGCCAAATATGTAAAGAATAAATAGCCTATCCCGGCTGAGGGGGAAGCTCGCGAGATGGGAAAGATCGGTATAGTTTGCTCGCGAGAGGGCGTCCCGTCGTGGCACCACCGGAAACGGATGTTGCGAGCCAGGAAGTCAGCCCGGCTACTGCCTTTTGCTCTCTTTCTCTCATTTTCTTTTCGGAAGGAGGGTTTTTATGGTGTCGTTTGGTCCGTCCTATCTCGAGCTTTATTTATTATTTTACTCTCGAAACGAAACAAGATTTTCCGCGACATATTGAGAGCCCGCGTCACACAGCCGCCGCGCCACAATGTATTTTCTATCGCTTCCCCTTTTATTTCAATGCCTCTTTTTCTCTCCGACCTTTCGTATTTTACAAGCCGAGGATTATTGCCGCACGGTTGTAAAACCGAACGTGAATATTTTTATTAAGAGATTTTTCCTCTTTACTATTTTGCGGCAGAAACTGAAAGAAAATCGTTTCCCGAGATGATGCCGCACGAATTTCGGGAGCAATGTTTACTTCTCCCAACACTCGATATATTACGTTTGCGCATGCATCCCCGCGTGCGCGCGTTACGTCTGTGCGACAGCATGCCACAAAAGGTCTGCGCTCTCGTCACGCGACGCGAAACGCATTTGCCGAGCATAAAGCGCCCGGCCTTTATTTTATTCTTATTTATTCTCCTGTGTTCATGAGCCATTTGAGTATTTTTCCACTGACACTCGCTCCCCGCCCGGAGCTGCTATTATTCCGCGGGGAGGTGAAGCGATAAGGGAATAAATGTATGAATTTCTCGAGTATTTTTATGCACGCATTTCCGTCCGCGTGATAAAAAACAGTGCGGTTATAAAATTTCGCGAAAGTTTTTCGAGTTAGAGCAGGCCTCGCTGGAAATGTAATCAGAGCTACGCGCCGGGGGGGTGTGCTCAAATCCTCTTTGTTTCTACGCATCTTTTGCTCCGCGTACGATTAACTCGTATTTGATTGAATATAATAAACGATTTTAATTAAACCCGCCGCACGTAATTGAATTTGCGAGGAGCGCGAGCGAGCGAGCTGAATTTATGGGGACTTTAGCACTCGCCGCGCCACCGCCTTTATTATAAATCCTTAACAACTCGACGAAATTTATAATGCTAACGTGACTCGTGTCAACATTTCCATCGTCCGAACAGTGAAAATCGCATTAACCCGAGGAACAAAGTGACGGTTGCGTGCGCTCCGGATACCGCCCTCGCGATAAGGAAACGCCCGACTACATCGAACGAGTCAGTCCGCGTGCCATCGACTGACCCCGGGCTCGAGACGAACTTGGCAAATCCGCACCGGGTTCTCATGGCATGAGCATCTATGAGCCTCCCACCTCATTATGCCCTTTAAACGCACGAAAACCGTCGCCAAATTTTCAACCTCAACCCTAACATGGCAGTGACGGGTCGCCCGGACCCCGGCCGAGACCGTTCGCTCGACAGTACACGCTCAACCACGAGGTGATCGAGTGGAGGGAGCTTCTCGGACAGCAAAAACCGAAGAGTCATCAGAGCTCATCGAAAGCAACAAATTTTTTGGACACGGAATGAATTTTAGATGTTTTTGTTTATTTTATAAATAAAAATTGATTCGAGGGATTCGGATAAAACTTTGTGCACATTTTCTACATACTCGGAGGTACTGGGCAAATTTTTGTTTTCATTTTTTTATATGGTATTTTTTGTAGTATCGTTTAGAAAAAAAATCGCGACCGTTCGAAGAAAAAACATCACAATTTTTGTGGATTTCTCGGTAGAAAATTGTTCATAAAAGAGAAAAAAAAGGTTATAAAAAAAAAAAAAAAAACAGCCAGGTCATGCTGAAAAAATACGTTTTCCCTACAAAATGCAATTTGAATAAAGTCGCTGGGATAAAAACTCTCAGTTTAGCTGTCAATGGCGATCCGAGGAGTGCCATTTTCAACGCACCATTGTACAAAAATAGGCCATTAAGAGAAATAAAAAATGTTCAGTACTTCCGAGTATGTGAAAGATGTGTACGAGGCTTTGTGTAAATCCATCGAATAAAATCGCAACGTTTGCACTGTTCATGGCCCTTAATTCACCGAATGAACAGCGATTCGAGTTACCGAACTATTTCGAACGAACGAAGACTCATCGGTGCAGCATCCGGTTCATCGGACATCGGATAAAGGTGAGCCGGTGCTCACATTTCCCATTATCGATTCACATAGAGACGATAAAATAATGAGAGAGCTTCGAAAAAAAATAGTCTCGTATGTAGTGTCTGCCACAAATTGATCTTGTACTTAAAGCGGCTGAATCATGCGGACTGACAGGAGCTCGAACACGGTTCGAGGGGAGATTCGATACGAAAATGAGTCCATTTTTTTCCATGACTCGTTTCCATCCCCCTCTTTCTCTCGGTCGCGAGTCTTGAATTCTGATGGGCGAGTCCGTCTTCGTGAATGTTGATTATCCGAAAGTCCTCGTCGAAGAGTATTCGTGGGCAGAACGTGATTGCAAGTCGATCGAGAAGATCGAGGGAGATTCGTTGGTCTGTCTGGAGAAAACCAGCCTCGGATCGTCGCGCTATAACTGTACGTGTGAAAAGCCAGAGTCACAGACCGCGTCGGGTCCCCGCGCAGGGGGCAGAACTTGCCTCCCTCCGCTCATCTCGTCCACAGGAACTTTGCGCGAGTCCGTAGCGAGGGCGAGAAAAACAGAGAGCGAGAAAGCCTGAGGACTCTATTGGGCAGATTCGTGGTGCATACTGATCCTCTCCCAAGGATTTTCTCCCTGGTCCTCGAGCGCGCGGGGGCAGAGAGAATGCGGCAAGAAGAGTTCGCGGCAGGGCGCGCGCGAGAACGTTGAGTCGAGAGCCGAGGAGACTAGGAGCGAACGAGACGAGAGATTTAAACTCTATTCTACGTAGAATCTTAAATCTAACCCGGCTCGGAGACACACAGCGGTGGGAATACATTTCGAATTCGACGTCGGGATCAATTTATTCATTGGAACTTTCCATTAATCAGGAATAAAATTATTCTGATAAGAATGAGATTTGATGGGGAAATCTCCAACTCTCTCTCTCTTTACTCCTGGAGCGTTTATTCGATGCCTGCATGCATCGAGTATGATTTCAAGAGCACTGAATCCAGATAACGGTGCACCTGGAAGACAAGAAAGCTTCGAATAAAAGGGCTCCGAGTATCGAGTTATCGGCTCGACGTTCCCCGAGGGATCCTGATTCGAGGTTTTCATAAGAAATGTCATCGGTTCTTTTCCCAACAGTTTACTGCCCACACACACACGCACAAACAGTATTTGTATATATAAAACTGGCATCCTCAGCGACTTGTCTCAATTACGAAGTAAAAAAAGCTGAGAAATCCGCGGGAAGGAGGGGGTACGCGGTGCCGTATAGAGACACAGGGATATATGCTGGTCGAGTTTCTCGGCGATGAAAGTTGCAGCAATCAAGAGTCCCCGGTGTATTTCTCTTGACCACTATTCCTCGTCTTTTTGTAGCGCCCTCTTTACTTCTTCGTCACTGGTCAGTGTATGCTTACGGCGGTAAAACGTTCAAACGTACAAGTATAAAAGCGTGCTATTGGAGAGTACGAGAAGTTTGTCGTGGCACATCCAACACACGGGGGGCGATGCATCGCGAATGTTGTTTGTGTGAGTGTTTCTGGACGGTAAGTTTACAAAAGTCTTAGGGAGCGAGAGAGAGAGAGAGAGAGAGGCGAGGTCCGGTCGGCCAACTTCCAGGCCACAGAGATAGCACAAGTCGTCGCTCTTGGACTAACCATGAGGGTTTGTTGAGGGAGGAAAGGTTGCCCTTCTCTTGTACGTGAGACTCATCGTATAAACTCCTTCACTCGCGCCAGAAGAGAAGGAAGAGGCTGCTGCTGGTGCCTTTACTCTTCGGTAGTAAGCTCCGAGTCGTTCCTGGTGCCCGAGCTTTGAGACGAACCGCGTTGAATAATGTATTTGTCGGCTTCCTACCACCCTCTCGGATTTCCCCTCCTCCGGCCAGCTTTCCCCTCCGTCTCTCTCTCTCTCTCTCTTTTCTTCTTGTTAGTCTTCTCTCACTGTCTTCTCGGAGTCTCTCTCGCGCTCACACACTTCCTCGAGCTCTTTCTCTCTCCCTTTTCGTTGTAAAAGCTTTCCTAAGAGCACACACAGCCTCGAGGCCAACTCTCGAGCTTATCCTCGTACGTGTGACCACCCAGCAGCACTCCTCGCCTCTGTATATTCCATACACATCGGCAGATTGTACAAGAAAATTGTATATATACGATCCCCCGGCCTAGCGCGATCCACCACCGAAAACGTTTTCTGTTCTCACTTCACGAATATCCTCCCTAAAATTCGGGTTTATATACGTGTACCCCGCTGTGTCTATATTTATGTATGTATCTGCGCGAATGTATATAAATTCGTTCGTGTATATTCGCCTCTCCCCCTCCCCCCCTTCGCCACGTATGTATTTATGTATACTTACGTGTCGTACGTATGTATGAGAATCGCGATTACGGAGGATCGTGGTAAGAAACGGTACAAATGCTTGTACCATAGCTACAAATAACCAAAGCTTTTTTGTCACATAAATTACTGATTTTTTTACTCGCTCTCGCCCGCTCGCTGCCCCTTTCAGCTTCCACCTGCGTTTCCTCGCGTCGGTTCATTTGAATTTTTACAGAAAAAAGAAACGAAAAAAGAGCTACAATAACAGCGGACTTTCATGCTTCCAGACGTAATCAGAAACGACATTTTTATTGGTCGCAACGAGATAAAAGAGCAGCACGAATATTTCCTTCGAGGGAAATCGTACTCGGAGGACTATCAATTCATGGGATTCCGCATCCGGTACAAGCTCGGCTTGCCGCGCCAGTTTTTTTACCTCGATGAAGTATTACTGCATCGAGCATTCGAAGCTCCAATTGAATTGACGAATTTTTACATTCTCCGCGCTCTAACAATCATCGATCATTCGGACCATCAATTTGGAAAATTGATTGATGAATCAGTTTTGTTGTTTTGTTTATTTTCGAGCTGCGTTACTGCCTGGGATAATGGGAACGAGCTCGCATGTTTCGTCGAGAGCTTGCAACTTCGAAGTGTTTGCAATTCTCTGCATTCTTGTGTCAGCATAAAATCGAACAACGAAGACCACGTGTTGGATGACGTTTTGTGAGATCCGATGGAAACGGCCCTCGAAATAAGCGAGAATGAATCGAGCTGCTGCTTTCGTCACTCATTTGAAGTTTCCTTACGAAATATACTCAACGACCAATGAGACGTGACTGCTGGATATTTTGGGCTGTAATGCAGAAAAATTTGTAAAAATTTAGCGAAATAATCGAAATCGTATTTCGGTCAACTGAAACGCACGGTTTTTGATTTTTTTTTAATCAAGGAAAAAGCACATTTTTAATCAACTTGGTGGTAGGGTAGGAAGAAGAGAAATAAAGTGGTGAAAAAAGGTCCGAGGCGAATTCGACTCTCATTACGCTTAGAAAATATTCGGGATTAAAGGGATTGTATAAAAGGAATAAGCGTGCGAGAGGAGTTGCAGTTGGTAGAATTAGTTTCCAGTACTTTGGAGGGCTAAAAGTGTAAAGCATTCTCTCACTTTTACCGTTTGCCCGTTCGTGGCTCCGAAATTATATTCACGTAACGTTCTCGAAACAAAAAAGAGAAAGCAGATGCTTGATAGGGTGAGGCGAAAGTGAGAAGAGGCAACGATGAAAGAGGCTCCGAGCAAAAAAGGGGGAACGACGGAGAGAGAGAGAGAAAGCAAGCAGGCGAGGGAGAGTGTGTGCGGGAGAAATAATAAAAAGTGAGAGAAAGGATTAATTTTGCAAGCTCTCACCTTGCTCACTGATCCAATTAAAAATGCAATTCACGCTTTTGTTTTCTTGTCCCATTTTTTTTCTGTTCAAATTTATTTTTCGTCTCTGCTACATTAATCAACTCGGCCGTTGCCATTATTTTTTTCCCTCCCGCGAGTGCCCGAGGCTGATATACAGACGCCTATTGGACACAACCAATTGAGCACAATTCTCACTTCATTTATTCATCAATGTACCTGCGACAGAGGCGGCTTTTTCGATTGGCTTATTACGAACCAGACGCAATTGTCAATCTACACTTTTCGTTCTCATTATTGATTTCCCATCACAGTTATTGTCGTCGTCCCTTCTGGTCTCTGCGACTCACCATTTTTTATTCTACCGAAAAAACGGTCACGTTGCCTCGCTCTGCAATCTTCCAACGCAGTTGAGTTTCCTTACGAGAGTTACAACCAGCGCTTCGACTATTCAACTCTCTAGTGCGAGCTCCGAGCTAGAAATTACAACGAATTTAAATGATAATTATTATGAAAGAAACTTTTAATGAAAATGTCTCTTTTTTTTCAACTCCCTTCGACGCGTCTGATCCCTCAGCATTTACTTCACGCGTCTATCCCTCTTTTATGTTCCTTTTTGACCTCTTTTTCTCTATTTTTCAGTGCGGTGGCTCAGCCTCGGGTGAATTCTCCGAGAGGGTTGCAGCTCTCTTGCACTCCTCTTCGACGCAGGACGACTGCTAGTCCAGGAACCGTTCCGAGTCGCCTCTCTGCTCCCACAACAACGAAGCAACAGTGAAGATACGAAAAGACCAAAAATCCTTGGCGATATGTAACCTCGAAGAAAAAACCGAGACTGAAAAATAAAAACGTACGAAATATTTATGACCGAGATACTCGTATCGTAAATTCAACGATGAGAGACGCACCGATATTCCCTGACCACCGGAGGAAAGAGAAAAAAAAACGCGAGAGAGAGAGAGAGCAGCTTCATCCAACCGACTACATAAAAGTGCATAGTGTATAGTTACTGTTCTAATAGAAAAATGATTGATAGACGAATAACAAAAAAGCGTAAAAAAAACTATTGAAATGCGAGCTGGATTAATCTCGCTAAATGTTCCTCGTGATCGCGTCAACTGTAAATTGTCACGGATCGATTCGTTACAAATATTTACATGCTGAAGTACGAAAAAGTTCACTCGACCGAAAATTATTATGTTCGTCCTCTTAAATATTTCACGGTTCCCCAATCACGTTTATTTTTCGAGCTCTCAGTTAATTATTTAATTTCCAAATATTGACCTGAATTGTTTTGGAAATGCACGTGTTCGTTCATCACCAACAATGAGTACAAAACGAATTTATTTCTGGAATATTTGCACTCTGCTGACCGAATAATGAGTAACGAAGAAGCAAATGATGATTCAACGAATTCACCAACGCAGCTGTTTTGGTCAAATATTCTTACCGAAATGACTATACTCGGAAAGAATGATCACTGCTTTAGTGTTCGTCATTACTGAAATTGATTTCTCGTGAGACAGTGTTACGTATAAAAATCTCATCAATTCAGTTGAAAGACAAATGATGCTTGGGACAGAAGAATTTGCCAATAGCGTAGCGGAGCTTCTTGGCGAGGAACTTTTCCGTAAATTAATCAGAGTCCATCGAATTTTTCTCCTCCATTCTTGAATTCGTTTCGATTTGTCGGTTCTGCAGGTTCATCTCTTTCTCTCCGGCCTTCTTGGGCTCTGTGTTTGTTCTCTCACCGGTGGGTTCCTTCCGCGAATGGTGACTATAAGTAAAAGTGAGAATGAGAAAAAAGATGAATCAACTCGTTTCATTCTCCCCTTTTATCTGTACTCTCGTGCTCGATCTCTCGTCCCATCTGGCTTCTCCACCCTCACCGCTATTTTACTTACCCCTGGGAGCCTTTTTTTGTCTTATTGGTGTTCCAGTTTCAAAAATTACTTCCCGCAATCAGGAAATCCAGTGGATCTCCCTGCGTCCTTTTTTTCTCCTCTGTGTGTGTGTGTGTGTGTGTGTGTGTGTTTTTTTTCATCACATTCGCCCCTGCTTAATCGAGCGGCTCTGATTAATTTACTTTTTACATTTTGTCTCTAGAGAAATCAACTTTTTCTTGGCAAACCTTTGAAGTGTACCTGAAGGGTTGAGAATTTCGAGATTCCCGTCATTTGAAATGTGTGCATATTGATCATTTTTTTAAAACTTTACTGTTACGTCGAAATGGAAAGATGAAACGAATTAAATCATTTTATTTAAATGAACTGCTCAACTTTTACCATCTCGACGATTCGAACGAGAGCAACGATCACGAGTCTATCGCGTAATAATAAGAATACACATCGAGTTCAAGCTCACGAGTTTATTATAAGAAGCGAATTCAACATTTTTTAGAGGAAACGCTCCACAAGTATTACTACCGATTAAAAGTTACATTTTAATACTTCTAATACGATTATTGTTAAGATTTACACGTTAAATTGCTACGTAAGATTTGTCCGAGGGTGTGAGTTGTTGCGAAAGGCAGCTGTGTTCGGTTCAGCGAAGCAGGAAATAAAAAAGTGAAACTCCTCGCGCGAAAAGCTTGGCACTCTCTCGTTCGCGATGGCGAAACGATTATTCTCATTCGTCGTCCGTCGTGAGAGACCGAAAACGGATGTATCAGGGCGATGGGTCGCGGAATGCAAATTCATGGATTCCACTTGCGAGATGAGCACCGCTCGACGTCTCATCCACTCAATTTAATCCCCGTCACGTTTCCGCTCCAAACCGAAAAGTCAAATTGCTCACTGAAAACACGATCCATCAGTGAAACTATTTATAAATTCAAATTCTCCAATTTCACATGCAAAATTCCTGGATATATTCGTCTAAATTGTCACCTCTTTTCGGAGCATAATTGTAACGTTTTCTCTATCGATCGGTGCTCATATCGCGTCCTTCGTTACGTAACGACGACACCGGTGTATCAGGAGTATCGATTCCTTGTCAGGGATAATCGGGTCAATTAATCTCGCGGGTTCCAAGCCCTGTTTGGCAGCGTG
The DNA here is from genome assembly GCF_019457755.1 of Venturia canescens. Lineage (NCBI taxonomy): Eukaryota > Metazoa > Arthropoda > Insecta > Hymenoptera > Ichneumonidae > Venturia > Venturia canescens. The sequence continues at coordinate 11,281,599 of NC_057425.1, forward strand.
GAAGCCAGCCCGGCGCAAGAGAGCGAGCCCCCCGTGACGAGTCGGATCGAAATTTCCGATTATGAGTGAGAAATCATTTTTTTTATATATAAATCCAAATAAATAGTATTAAAGCTATACGAATATACGAGAGAAACAAAAATTATTAAAACATATGCAACATATCGCAACGAAGTAAACAAAATGTCGAGCAGTTTCAACGAGGCTAAACACAAATCTTGAAAATTCTTCGACCTGAGTCAGCTGATGACGCGAGCGCGATAAATGGATTGTGTTTATCGAGCTCAGTGGAGCAAAATGAGAGTCCAACGCCGGCAAATTCTCCGCACAAACGTATAACGAGACCGAAGAACAACTGGAAATTTCCTGGTTCACTCGGATATTTCGGTGTCGACCACCGTTTAATAAACTCCTGCAAAAAGAAAAAAAAAAAAAAAACCATAAAAATATGCCCTAAATCAATGAGATTTGCGATCACGTCCATACAAACGAGTTAACACATTTTCCATTGTAATTATTGACATTAATGCTGAAACTAAAAAAGATATATTGAATTAGAAGTAAATAATGAGAGTAATACGATGAAAAAGTACATAAACAAAGAGAGGAAAATTGTTCTGTGAACACGTGACCAACTTACGAGAAGGTATTAGGTTATTATTATTAATGTTGTTATTATTATTATTATTATTATTATTATTATTATTATTATTATTATTATTATTATTATTATTATTATTATTATTATTGTCGCATATACATATGTATAAAATACGAGAATTAATGATATATAATATACTATGTATATAAAAGTATATGTATTCCTAGAACGCGTGAGGAGGGTCGATATTTTGATGCTGAATGATAAAAAAATCTCTTCGATTGCTAAAAAAAGAATTTTCTTCAATTTTCTCAGGCTTTCAGTTCTCATATAAAGTGGGCTCTCCTCGAGAGTATTTTTCGTACTTCAGTCTTTAATTTAGTGTTTCTAAAACGAGAACGACTTGAATTATCTCAGTGAAAAAGTTTATTTTCCTATTTTAGATTTCTTCGATGGAGTTCTCCCGGTGGAATATTAGATTGTAATTTATTTGATTGAAAAACGTAGAGAGAATGATCTACGATTGAACTTCATTGGCACAGGTGTGCAAAGTTCCATGCGCAGGGGAAGACCGGAGCAGTTTTTGAGACCGCTTCCATGCAAGGGTCGAAAAACCAAGAAATTCATAGTCCCATAAATTTTTCAGTATCCGTGAAAATGATTTTTCCCACTAAAAATCACGAGGTCCGATATCGACCCCGATCACGCGTTTGGGGGCGAGAGAATGGGCGACGAGTTCTAGGAATATGTGTATGAATTGAAGTATTCGTTGGTACATATCGTGTCGGAGATATATACGAGAAAAAGGGGACACTGAGCCTCGGCTTTAGAGCGGATTGTTATAACGGAGCGTTGAGATCGATTTTCCTCGATCGTATGTACGTTTTTTATTTTCGTTTTTTTTTATGACTATTCGTATTTGAAATTCGGAGGATTTTTACGAATGTTGCGCGATAATCGAGATTTTCCGAGTTTCCGCGAGGAAAGAAAATATTAATAGACACGCTCGAAAGCCTACACAACGAAATGAAAACAAAATAATCGTAATAAAACAGAATAATGGGAGAAAATATATGAACGCTAACAAAAGAATCGAATTAGTAATAAAACGATGGAAAAAGAAAAAACGAAAAGAATATTTCTCATTATTTTCTGTTTCAAAAACAAAACGACGCTTGTTCACATTCATTGATATTCCCTGCATCGATGAGATTCGAGTTCGTGCTCCCCTCGCGTGGAGCACAATTTTTTAACGTTACACCCCCGGGAATTTTAAGGACCATAAATCCTCGGAAACGCCGATATAACGAAGAAAAAAAATTCGAAATCCCTCACAGGAGAATAGTCCCGGTGAAATTAATTTTTATCAACGTCCAACCACTCGACGCGGATGAACCTTCCCGAATATTGTACTTTTTTAATTGATTCGTATTTACAAATCGTGTCAGTTACGCCATGGTTTTTAGTCTCACGAAACATTGAAATCGAGTTTAATATTAAAAAGTTCTCGGTATAATCTCTGCCAGCTAAATACGAGCACACAAATTTTTTTTTTACCATTGTCTATTTTTGCGAATATATGAAAGAACGAAAATAACGAATGTTTTCACGCTCTATATCGTTTCCCATTTTTACATACGTGTTCAAAACTAACCCGCGACCTCTCGCATTGATTGAAAACAAAAAATAAAATAAATAAACAAACGGTTTTTTTCCAATTGTTTTTGTTTTGGCAAGTCCTCGATAACGGATCAAAAATGATAAAAATGTCACCGCTATACCTATATTATACGTACGATCTCTTTTGGCCGGTTGCACAGTTCCTTGCAGAGCTTTACAGATAACCCGAGAAGCTGCATATAACAGCATCGTTGGACTTCCCGACGAGTATAGAGCGAGGCTCTCTCGTCTGCATATCGCTCGTAAGTGCGAGAGAGTAAAAGAGAAAGCTTTCGATCGTAAATTCAGTCTTCCTTTGCCTCCATCTCCCTTTCACAAGCTGTCCATGATTCCATCTTTCTTTCTTGTTCTCTTTGAGGCTGGAAGGAATGGAAGGACTGGAAGCCTGGAAGCAGCAGCAGCAGCAGCAGCAGCGCACCAGACTAGGTTATGTATGCGAGTGTGCTCTGCTGGTCCGGGTGTTAATTACATCAGTGTGTGCTGGCACATTGCCAGACAGAGGAAACTCGCTAGAGCGACTCTCCTGTGCTCTCTGCTAGCTTCGAAAAGGCTCCGCGGGTAAAAAAGAAAAGCAGAAGAGAGAGAGAGAGGAGAGAATGGCAAGAGAACGATCGATGAGTCTTGGTGCCTCCGTCCTATGCACACACTGGGCCCTGTCATCCTCTTTTGCGAACCTTCGCTCAACACCGCATTTGCCTTACGTTACACTATAAACTTTCTCATTCGTAATTTCCCGCTTTTTATCACGCCCTCGCTTCGTTCTTCCTTCGATGAATTATTTGTTCGAAACCGACCTTCCTGCACTATTATTTATTCAATCGTACTTACGCTTCGGTACAGCTTCGCTTCAGATTCTCGGATGAAGGGCTTTTGATAACTGCCTATGCATGTTCTTCATCAATTCCGCACGAGTCCTGAATTCAGAATTATCTTCAGTTGTACTTTTCAGTCGGCATATATAACCCTTTTATGAATTCCGGGCTTCCAAAGCAGTAAAAAATAACTCGAAAGTACTATTTCCTTCTGGTTACTTTCTTTTACGTTTATTACTACGGATCTTTTGTTTTTGAATTTTGCGAATGTTATAAAAGATTTTATCGTTGCGTTATCTTTTTTCTTGATTGTTTCGAACAGTTGCGATAATTTGGTTAATTTTTAAATCTTTTGTTTCACGAATATGGAGCTTACAATTAGTAGAAGCTAATATGATGTTCCAGTGTCTCCCAAATTCTTGTTTCCACGAGCAAATCGATAACGTTATTTTAAGGTTACGGTGGAGGAATAAACTGCACTTCTGAAACATTTTATTGTCAATTTGGTCGTTGTAAATAAGTGACACTCTCATCAGTCGTAGTATCTTAGCTACTATATATTATAGTCACAACACTATTTTCGATAATGGAAACTCTTAAATACACTCGAGGTATAACATGTTGTGACATAAAAGGTTACGTCCGCATTATCAATGTCAAATGTATTTTTCGTTGGGATTGCCCCATATCAGAATAAAGGCGGGAAAAAAGTGAATGATAATTTTCTTGTGGAAAATCCTCTAAAAAATTTGTTTTCCCTGAGCAATTTGCTAACTCGTTATTATTATGAATACGGATACACGACGGTGTTCTCGGTTTTTGTGCATAATAACGAGTCGTCAGACACCCTTTTTTGTTACTTTCGAGAAGCGTACCGACGAAATTGCGCATGAAACGTGAAACAACGATATTTTACGAAACGACGCAACTATACTCGTAAAAGCATAAAAACCAGTGCAGCACTAAAAGATTTACGAACGCTCAAGCTTTCCCTCGCTACCCGATGTTTGTGTTGACCTGTATGTTTTTGTAAAACCTTTGTTACACCAAAAACCCAGAGTTTTACAATCTACCTATTCCGGTACATGTGATTTCGCACGTCACTTCTTTACGTATTGCAATTGTGATTTTCACGAACTTTACCAACAGCTTTTACAAAAGATGAACTGTAAGGTCGTTTTTGTTTGTATGCGGTTTGAGCTTTTTTGTGATTGGTCACCACAGTGTATCGCTTTATTTCGAAAGTAACCAATCACGTATTTTCGTCTTTATTGTTGTTTTGCTGTGCACTGTGCACATCCCGCCTAAACATTTGCCGGTTTGCCATTCGACCATGTACAGGCACGTCGCGACAATCATTTGTGAATAGTCAACGGTAATTCTTATTCGGCGAAAATAAGCGTGATCTCAAGTATGAAAAAGCGAGTATCAGTGATCTAACGACTTCTCATTGTAGTGCGATCTTCAATATTACACCGACTCAACCCTTCCATTAACAAAAAGTAAGTGGACTTGTTGCTGAAATGCTTGAATACGAAATATAATCAGTTATCGTCTATAATTCGGCGAATATTTCACGATCCTTGACGGGACGAATATGAAAAACGTGGTTACGTACAGCTTTTTTCCTGTTACAACACGAAGCGTAGACCAAATTCACTCACGGGGGAGTCTTTGCAGTTTTTCGTTGTATGAGAACAGTCAGATTTAATCGCGGCTGGAAATTAAAACGGACGAATTTGCGACCGTTCGAAACGTTCAGACAAAAAATCTTCCAGTAAATCTCGATTTTTGGAATGTAGTGCAAAATTCTCATGTTCGAAAATAACTTTTGAGCTCGATTCGTAAATATTTTGTCGTTATCATCCGCAGATAATAAGATTTTTTTGGCGAAATCTATTCTACCGGTAGATATATCGATTGATCGAAATTCATAGAAAAGGAAGAAATTTGTAGAAAATGTTACCCCGTGAGAAACTTTTGTCGCTCAAATCGTACTTTCTGTATAGCGGCAACACGTTCAAATCAACCAACGGTTAAAATTTTCATAACCTGTTGAAGTGAAGTAATCACATGTAGCGCAATCAGCACGTAAACTGCGAATGCAAAGATTAATGAATCGATTTCACCAAAAATATTCGGATACAATCAATAAATCAGTTATTTCGTTTTTCTTACGAAACTAATAGTTGTCACGAATTCATTCGTTTTTTCTTTGTTCTCAAGAAGCTGCCATTACAAAGTCAATATTCTGGCTTATTGCGTCTATCTGGTAAGTATGGATTGTGGATCCTCACGAAACCTATAACTATATTTTGACTCTTGGACGCGGCTGTTTTAAATGGCGTAAACACGAAATTATTTTTTGTTTCATTTACCATATCTTTATTCATCCTTGAAGCAAAAAGTGGATTCCCAACATGGAAGCTGCAAAAAATAGGCGAATTCAGAAGCAATCATCACAACCCGCTCATAAAAAAAAAATGAATAAATTCACTAATGACAACCTGTCGTGCCAAGGCAAGTTGCCGAGCCCTAAGTTGGTCCACAAAGTGATGGAAGATACGGTAAAAATGAAAATAATTAAATTACTTTCTCAAGAAAATTCTGATATAAGTTTACTGAGAAATAGTTTTGAAGTCCAACAATTTTTGGCAATTAACATAAAGTGTCATATCTGTGTAGCATTTCTGTTAATTGCGATTTTACCTGTATACATTTTTTCTTCAATATAATCATCGTTTGGGTGAATATTTAAGAAACGGTAATCGCTTCTGTTGCTAATTGTTCTAAAATATATTATTGCAGACATCGTCCTGAGTATTTTTTTATATAAAAGTCGGAAGGGCTGTCTAATCGTTGTACAGATATTACTGATTTTTCTGCACCAAAGATTATACACAGTGCAGTTATTTCGGGATGGGATTATGCTTGTTATTTTGTTTATTTTATGTTTGAAAATAAGCTCCCTTTCCTCTACCTATATAATTCCATGAAAGCATTGAAACTGATTCGAATGAAACTCTTGAATACGTGGATACATTTATTTCGACTATACATGAAGTTTCTATATCTCTAAATTTGCTTGAAATTGATTCCACTTTTAAAGCCTGTATTCTATAGTACATGATGCAATCTCAGAAAATTGTTTTAATGATTTATCAATTTATTCAGACAGTATCCCAGGGGGTATAAGACTAAACAAATTTCATGAAGTATTGAACAGTTGTGTCGTTATAGGGATTGAGTTAAAATTGAAGATTTTTTAATCAGTTTTAAACAATCGAAAAATAAATGGAAATCAAAAAATTTTTTAGTTGATAAGAAACAAGAAAAAGAACCAGAGTATTGAGGTTTGAACACGTGATTCAATGAAAATAGAAACATTTTGACCGTTCTTCTTTTCTAATACAAAAGACAGTAGACTTGATTGCAAAACTTTTCTGCCGCGACATCCAAAAAAAATATGATGCTGATAGAAAAATTGTGTTTAATTTCGGTGTTTCTGAACTGATTTGTAACATCACATTTGTTGTTCACAGCCAAAGTTTTGAGCTACAGTCAAAAATATTGAATTCATGCAATATATAAAGAATCTTTCAATTTCAAACAGGACAACGGGAACATGGTGAAACGACCAAAGATGGAGCCAAAGTTTGATTTGCTGCATCTGAACAGCAGTGACGAGAATATTCCGAACCAAAATCCTGAAGTTAACGATACCGATGACGAATGCCAAAACGGAGGAAACAATAATGAAAAGAATGCAAAACACGATGACGATGATAACGCTCATCGCGGCGATAGTGACAGCGACGACGACAATAGGGATAACGATAACGATGACGATAACGATGACATCAAAAAAGATCACCATAACACGGAATCATTGTCGTCGTCATCGGACGATGAGGACGAAGAAATCAGTGAGACTGACGATAATGCCGACATGAACGAGATCCTCAGTTTCAAACCCGGAACGACGGCAGCTGACATTTTCACCAGTGTTTTGGCATGGACAGTGGGACACGGCATATCCCTAGCACCAACATTAAGTGTTTTGAAATTGTGGAATTTTATCTCGACGGATGCGCAATTGCCAACAACAGAGACAAATTTTATAGAAGCAATTGGAAGAAAAGACGATCCTCCGATCAAATGCCATACATATTGCCGCAAATGTCAAACCGTCATTGACTTCTCCACGGTTCCGATAGCGAATCCCACCTGCTGTGGTACCTGTGGACCGATCGAACCTGAGCAAACAAATCCTTTCTTCGTCACAGCAAATATAAAATCGCAGTTGCAGACGATTTTGGCTATCCCGGGTATACAAGAACAGCTCCAGTACCGTTTCAATAGGAAAAAAAATCGCGACGATGGAATCGAGGACATTTACGACGGGATCGAATACAAACGTCACTCCGAACCTGGAAATTTTCTCAGTTTTAAATGGAATTACTCTTTCACGATTCATATCGATTCCTGCCGAATAGCTCGCTCATCGTCGAAGGCGTGGCCAGTACTCTTAACGTTGAATGAGCTTCCGCCAGAACTGCGTAAGAGACACGTAGTTTTAGCAGGAATATGGGTCAGCGAGACGCCTGTAAAGCTTGAAACATACTTAGTTCCAATTTTTGATGATCTGTGGCTACTTCATTCATCGGGTATTACCTGGAAGCCCGACGATTCGAACGTTATGACGAGTAAATTTATTCCGCTAATTTGCTTAGTCGGAGCAGAGCTCCGTCCGGACCTTCTAAATATGCATAAGCCCAACGAGCCGTTCGGTTGTCCTTCGTGTTACGTAGATGGCAAACAGTTGAACAATGAGAGAGTGTATCCGGTCGAAGAAAAACAAAAATATCGCTCAGATAAGGAACTCCGGCAACACATGGCGGATGCAGCATCGTCAGGTGAACCGGTTATGGGAGCGAAGGGCGATTCAATTGCAACGCGAATACCAGGCTTCGACTTGGTGTCCGGCACTGTCGTCGACAGTTCGGACGTTATATTCATGGGAGCCGCCAAGGAGCTCGTACAGATGTTTATTTCAAGCCCAACGACGAGTCGCTGGTACCGTGGCGATCGAAAATCGTTGAAAAAAATTAATGAAGTTAATTTGTGTCCTACCGATAGCATCGGACGCGAGCAGAAACTGATAGAAAGCTACAAATCGTGGGACGCAACCGATTGGAAGCACTGGCTGCTTTATTACAGCGTACCGTCCATGCTTTCAGTTGTAAGACGAACCGATCACGACCTTTTGGTCACTTTGTCAGACGCCGCACACTTGATCAGTGGAAACATGCTGACTCTCGACGAACTAAAGACTGCACGAGAGCTTATTCAAAAATTCATATATGGATTTCAATCCACTTTTGGGGTTGCTAAAATGTCTCAAAAGATTCATCTTCTCAATCACTTGGCTGACACCGTCGAAAACTGGGGCCCTCTGTGGGTTCACAGCAGTTATCCCTTCAAATACTGCAATCAAGAGTCAATCAAATTGGTGAGCAGTCGAAAAGCCAATGCGTTACAACTTTGCCGGGGATATTTTCTTCGTACGTTTGTTGAAAATATCTACAACAATAGTACGGTCTCGGACACGATAAAGTCGCAGGCTTTGACTACTCTAAACAGCGGAAAAGAAGGTTCACCCGAATTTTATTTACGTAAAGGTGATTATCGCTATTTTCATGGCATTGGATCCGCGAAACAAAGTAAGCGCAACCCACTCGCTTGGCAAAACAAACTGCTTAAAGATCTTGGAATAAAAAATGCCAGCAAGTTCACACTATACAATCAAGCCCTTATTAAAGGAATCAAATACAGTTGCAAAGGCTACTCACCAGACATTAACGACTCGTTCGACGAAAATGCTAAATGCGAATATCCGACAATGCTGTACACGAAAAATAATGATTTGGGAGAAATCATAAGCATCGTCAGCTTTATTGATGTTGAGGGAACAACCATGAACGGCGTTTTCATTCAATTCATGGATGACGCCGAGAAACGCTTTAATACAGCGCACATTCGCCAATTGAAGGAAACACCTGACAAAGGTTTCATCTTGGCTGACGATGTTCTCGCACCGGCGATCATTCTCTCGCCACTGTATGCTGACACTCGTTACGTTGCACGGTTGGCTATTCCATGGGAATAAACTGTCTTTTATTGATCAAAGGAAATCAATAGACTGATCAGATATTAAGTACTAATTTTTTTTACTCGAACTTTCTCGCCCAAAAACATTCTCGTTTCTAATTAAGCTTTCAAGAGTTACAAGTATTTATAAGATCGTTAATTTCATTTTCAATACAGTTCCACTGTATCATTTGAGCTTTAAATACTTACGAGTATTGTACGAGTGTTGATTTAAACGAAATACAGATATTTTTTTACTTGAGCTTTGTCGTTGAATAGCCTTTTTCCTCTAACTGTACTACACAACAGTATTTATAAGATTTATAATATTCGACGGACCATCCACTTTTGCAACTGAAAAACATCTTAAGTTTCAGAATTCATAAAATTCTCCAACACAAGGTCTAAAAAGTCTATTCAAAAGCTTGGCAATTAGTAGTTTATAATACTTTACTTGTTTTGACTAATAAGTAGTACTTCAAAACCCGAAAAAAATGCTTCCCAAGGGTGGAATTTTGTGAAACCTATTAATATCGATTAACTACTATGGAGAAGAATTGAAACGCTAAGATTTCGAAAATAATTTATTTACATAAATACATTTCATACATGACATACAAACTCGCCGTATATAATATGAAATTTTCTCTTTACATTTTTAACAAAAAAAAACCGAACGTTTTTTCACGTTGCATGATTTCTCTCGTGAACTTTGAAATGCCTTATTAATTTCGATTTCGTGATGAAAGCTTTACTGCAAACGGTACAAGGGAAAGGTTTTTCTCCAGTGTGAACCCTTTGGTGTACTTTCAAATGTCCAGACTCGTAATAACTTTTCAAGCATATTTTGCACTGAAATTTTTTTTCGCCATTGTGATACTTCGTGTGTCTGTTTAATTCAGGTTTTGAGAAGAATGACATTTGGCATAAGGAACACGGATATTCTCGCATTCCTGTGTGCAATTGCATGTGTCTTGCCAACTCGGAATTGGAATAATAACATTTACCACATTCAACACAAGTAAACCGACAGCCCAGGGTGTGTCTCTTTAAGTGCATTTTGTAGGATTGAGCGTTACGGAAATGTTTGTTGCAGGTTGCACACGTTAAAGATGAATCCTCGTGAAGAGCTTGGTCGTGATTCAAATTCGAGCTGTCGGTTATCTCGTTTCCGCATTCTTTACACGATTTATTATCGTGACCCGTATTGGTCGTTTTTCTGTTTTGAATTCTTGCACAGAGCAGTTTTTCCTCTGACTCAAAAACCCGCTTACACGTTTTACATGTTACAGGATCGATCTCGCCTCTTTTCTTAAAACATTCCTTCGTCTTTGTGCTGTCAGATTTGCCACAAGAATTTTTCAAACTCCTCAATGACCTCATATTTTTCTTTTCCATCTCACAGATCTGGATTTTCTCTTTACCACCAAGAAAATGATCCTTCACGTGACTTTTAAGTGTTCGGAGAGTTTTGAACGATTTCAGACACAATTCGCAACTGTATTTGTTCAACGACAAAGTCAAAGGGTCAAACTCCTCATAATTTTCTTCCTCCATTATTGATATGCACGTTATTTGTTCAGACTCGTTTGTCACTCTTTCATTGTCCTCGCTGTTTATTGTTGTGAAAAACAGAGGTTGCTTGCCTTGTATCAGCGTGACTTTTTGGGATGTGTTTTTTTTTAGTACTTTATTCGAAGCTTGAATTGCTGGTTGGGTTTCCGCTTGGGTCAATTCGTTCTCTTCCTCATCGCCTTCTATACTGCATATTCGCCAAACCTAGTAAAAGGTCATTATAATCTTATTGGAAAAATACTAATAATTTTCCAGAATAGTCTTAATGGGAGTATCATTACTCATAACAATTTTTAAGGTAAAAATTTTTAGTTAAAATTTCACTGTTGTATTTTGTCAGACAAAACATTTATTTTTATCAATTCTTATAGATTAGGAATTTCATTTAATTTCCAAAAGTAAGAAAAATTACCTCAGTTCCACTTTTGGAAGGTACATAGATTGTATCGACCGCATACAATTCTTGAGGGTCCTCCAATGATTCATCTTGCTCTTTAAATTTTTTGGACTTCGAATCGTTGATATTCTGAGACTTCTCACAATTTTTCTGAGAGTCCTGTACTCCATCCAAGTATGATCTCAGAGCTTTATCCGAAATTTCAATGAGGAGTCGAAAGTCATTGAATTTGTCAACTTGGTCACGACAAGATTGACAAATCGAAGCTGGCAGACCATCGTCCTGGGCTACCTATGAAACATTTTTGCTCAACTCCAGTTTTCTCAAAAAAACAACTAAATCTAAATCAATGATTTAGGTTAGAACTTCTGTCACTTTTTTCGATAGTTTTAAACTTTCACAGACTATGCTTCATTTTTTGCTTTCGTTGATTAATTATTAGTGAAATGGAACAAATAGAAAATCTTACACTTGGCATATGAAAGAAATGTGTCTTTTAGGTTTATTTCAAGATTTTTATTCCAATTTCTGGATTTGATAAATCGATTACAACAATAAGCAGCGTTTCCCGCCTTTTAAATTCATACTGTATTCATCTTTTATCAGCTGAACGTCAAACGTATCCTTAACAGTTGAGAGTTAATACTATTATGAGCGTACCCACCTCGACTGATGCGATTGAGGTTATCCTAGTAGCTAAAATCGGTTGATTATCGTCGTCCTCATCATCCTTCGTGAATAACGAAGTCATTAGCCCATCTCCTCTCAGGCAAATACGACATATTACACCCAATTTATTTAATTGAATTTTTTCATTCATCGTACCAATTTCTTAAAAAAATTGCAAAACATTCGCTATTATTTCACTTCTTAGAAAACACAGGAGTCGTTTGAAAGAGTTCACTGCTACGCTGCTTTGTATTTACGTAGAACGACTAATTTTTTCTTGCCAATGATTTCTGCAAAGAATCGTCCCACTAAACTGTATCACTTTTCTTATCTCTCGATCAAAATATTGTGAATTTCGATAACCGTTCACAAAATCGTAAATAATAACTATTGTGTGTGTCGAGCCACCTCCAGCCCCACGATCCACGATTGCCAATTGCGAATGTAGTAAATGCGATCGGAGCGCCACTAATGCTCAAGTGGTGTGGTACGACGTCCCCCCTCCCCGCCCCTCCCTAATATTAACCAATTAATTTTGGATTCACGACTTCTTTGTTTGAATTGTTTGTCGGGGACTTGTCAGTGATTGTTACATCCGAATCGACGCTTGTCGGAAATTGTTAATTAAAAAAATTAAAACAAAATAAAACTAGGACATTTGGGAATCCCTTTTTTTAATTTGTACGCATACCGTTTACGAGTGTTGAGAATTCGTGGTACATTCTTGTCAAATAGTCACACATTTTATTCATAGCAATATACAACAATATCATAAACAATAATATCGCAGATGCACAAAGACTGGATATGTTTGATATTCAAATCACATAAATATTGCAACTTCACATTTATATACACGAAGAAGATTCGCACCATTTCAACTGGATTATCCAAATTTAGAACTGAACCAATGTTTGAGTTTTCCAAATATTCCGACATTTTTCTTCGGACAAGGTTCCATGTCGTTCACGACGTTTCTGTAATATTTCCATAGATCCGGAGATTTCAGACAAACAGTTCCTCCGCCTCTACTGAATTGAGTTTCCTGCAATTGTAAGAAACGTCAACATAACCTTTTGTTTAAAAATTGAGTTCACAGATAAAATCCATTGTTTGCTATTCACTGCTCTGTTGATGTCTCCAACGCAGACCCAATTTCCATGCTTTCCATTAGTCATGGATACTGCCCATTTCGAGTGATCGTGAGTGCTTGTGAACACGACATTTGCTTCTCTAAGATTGATCGATTCGATATTGAGTACTCGAGAGCCATTGCATTCGGACGGCAATTTCCCTCGCCCATTTTGCCACGATTCGACCAGTAAATCAGAATTCAATTGTGGACCCACGAAATCGTCATACAACTCTGCGTACGTATTGGAAGAATACATTCTGTCAAAAACATTGTTCGGCTCGGATTCAGCCGTTATTACAATCAACAGTTACAGCCCATTATTTCAGAACAAAAACTTTTCTTATTCAAAGCGAAAGTTCAAGCGAGTGGGAGGACAAAGAATAATGGAAAAATGATCGAAAGGAAGAAATTTTGTGAGGTTATAACTCTCGACATGACCGAGATTCGGACATTTTTTTTCCAAAATAGAGAAATTTCTGATTGAGCAAACGATGCGGGAATCGCGAGCAGAAAATTATTCCATATCCCACTGAAATTTGAAGTGAACGGTAATATTGAGTTGAAAAAAAAGGTTTTAGCCGGGAAGAAAATAACCTCAAAATGATGGGGGTCGCGTAACGATTCGAGAAAAATATTCTTACCGCGTTGCCATTTGTCGCTTTTAGCAAACGACGTAAATTCCAAACCGAGTGTCGATCGTATCACAGCTTTTTTATTGTACGGAGGATCGCGTATTCTGACTTGATTCGAAGCATCGACGAAAGAGGGATATCCGTTCGCAGTAGATTCCGGCAAATTTTTACGATAAACGATAATCTGATTGTACATCAATTGTTGTGAGATAACATCAATCTGATCGGAGTTAACGGATATGCACATAAAACTCTGTCCGTTTGTTCGACCGGTATCGGGATAGCCGTATTCACCCTCCGGAACTTTATCTTCCGCCTCGGTCGTATCGTTCAGCGTAATTCGACGGCGTCGAGACTCCCCACTATTCGGTATTAACGGAAAACCTGGAACGCTGTGGATCAACCAAAAACCACTTTCCCCATTCGTCATTACGACACCCTTCGCATGACCGTAGTTCGCGTTCGCGCGTCCATCTGGAGGCTGGTCGTTGTACATCACCCATAATAGTTTCGACGAAAGTTTCTGCATTCAAACAAAAATTTTCACTTTTCTCTAAGAAATTTTGTCAAAATTACGGTATATTTTGCTCTTTACACTTATTTTTTAATATCACCATTTTTGTATGGGAAACTTTAATAAAAAAAAAAAAAAAAACAACTTTACTATGAGGTCGAATTTTCTTTCGGATCGTTAACGTATATAGCTTTTTAAAACGCGTTTCGAGCGAACGGCGGGGGAGGGGGGGGGGGGCGCCACTGATAAAAAAAATACTTTTTTCGTATTTTGTTCAATTCATAGCAATGAATTGGTGATAATTTTGTATATAAAAATAATCTGCTCTTTGGAAATTCGGCGATAATTAAATTGACAACAACTAACCGAATAATTATTGTTCAAGGTATTTTACTCACGTCATTGTAAAGCGGAGCCAAAGTTCTCGCAGGAATAGAATTCTTCGAAGTAACATCCTTTGTCGATAATTTCCATCCGGTTCCAACTGTTTTGTCCGTTATGTACAGATAAGAAATTCCCTCCCTCACGTCGGGGAGACTCGATTCACGGATTTTAGGAATTTTGTACATAACGAACCTTGGAAAAGCAAAAAAAATTACATTTTTCTTTTCACTTTATTATGAATATTATACACGGAATAACTCACCAATCGACTGGCTCGTTGTCCTCGTCTCGACACTGCAAAACATCTTTCGTAGTTTTAGCAGCTGTAATTATTGCTAAATTGCTAATCAAGAGTACGAACACGCTGATTCGAAGTCGAGACATTTTATAAATATATTAATTATAGCCTTAAATATTACAAAACCAATATTTCACAAACACAATTCTCATTTGCATTTTTTTCAACGTACTTATGAAACTTTTTGTACAATGATCTTCGTTTTTCGAGCTTGTTCGAAATTCGAGGTTCCGAAATTTTTACTAATTGCCGGGTGTCAAAAAAATGACTAATGAAAAAAGTAGTCACGGTTCGAACCCGTCGAAGGTCAGAAAAACAAAACTACCTCCACGCGGACTCACAATAGGACTGACAACAATGGATCAGTTTCTCATTGGTAAATATGTGCAAGGAAACCACGAGAAAAACGAGCATCAGAGGGCAGTGCGTCATCTGAGGCAATACAGTCTCATTCTTCGGTGTACAGTACGTGCTAGTTACACTTTCCGCGGAGCACAACGAAACGATGCGTCGAATCTGTATCCTTGGTAAACGCTTTTCTGTCACGTCTATTTTTTCACATTTCTATTCGTTAGTCGTGTATATAGTACACTATCTGCGTAACAAACTTGAATATGCGGGTAAAATATCTCGAAGGATGACTTTTGTTACTATCATTTACTCATCGGAACGATCGTTACAATCCGAGTTCGAGAATAAGTTTTTTAATGTTTTTAGAAAAAATGAAATGCTAAAGAAGTTTTTTAATGTTTTTAGAAAAAATGAAAAACTGAAGTAGAATTAAATTTTTCAATTTGCACCGGAAATTACTAACGTTTAAAACAAAAATAAAATGTAAAAATAATGTAATATTCAAGGATATTTTAGAACTGTACACGTGAAGTAAAACGGCCGTATGTCCTGCATTGGTTGACATTGGGAATAAACTGAGGTTTTTTTCGCGATGTTCAAATAAAGTTTTATTCTTAGATACCTGCTGCTGCATCGCTGCCTGACTTCGAATAACAAAAAGGTGATATAATGTTTGGAAAACAGACAGAAACATTTTTTTAATCAACCTGTTTTCCGCGATTTGTAGAATTTCAGAAATTCAACTTTATCTAAAATATGTTTAGAAAAATTTCGATTGCAGAATATCCGCAGGAACAATAAATTATTATTTGAAGATTTTTAACTCAAAAACATTCCGGTATCGCAGAGCCTTTATTATTCACGTCGCTTTGTCTATCTCGGGCTGATTGTGATCGAATTACTTCCATCGGATTGTTTCACGAAATGATTCATCAGTACAAATGTGAAAACTTCTCAATTTGAATCAATCTTTAGATTGATCTGGTTCAATTAATTCTGTTGGCTTTCTTTTGCCTTACACTTCACACTTTAGTAATACTTCTTTGCCTCGTTCGTGGCGCCACGTGCTGGGAACGATAAGAAAGGTGCGCGGACTATCTGCGCCGTGGCAACGCTTTCGATACCTCGAACCCCTGCCACAGTAGTTGCATCACGCACGCGCACTGGATCAGCGGTCGGTGTCGGTGGTCGTCCTGCATGCATACAAACCCACTCGCTTTGACTTGCACCACCACCCGCCCCCATCACCCTTACCCCTTTACAATAACAACTGTTTTGATTCGTAATGATTTTAATAATTAATTATGAAATTTATTGATCGAATTGACCGCTCTGATCAGTCGTCGTTGTGCGTCGTACGAAAATAAAATAATGAGAATATGGACCAATTACAATTAGCCGTAATTAAGTTCGAAGATTATAATGAAAATAAATACGTATATACGGAGAAAAAACAACGATAGAATTTTTAAACAAATCCCGATTAAATTTGATATGCTACAGATGATGAAAAAAGTTGATAATAAAATATGTCAGCAAATATATTTTTTGAAATGTTGGATAAAATTATCGAATCGGAATTTTTTGTTTCAATTTATTTTCAGCTGAGAGGTGTACAAATGATATTCCAATTGATCTATTCTCGTGGACACGGAAATAGACAAGGTCCATATATTTTTGCGATCGATACGTGAACGAAATTTGCAATATTTCCGCGACGATAAATAGTATTGGTTCCAATGGAGGGAGAAGGAAATACAAGGGAGGGTAGTGAATATAGAGATTAGTTTAGTGATTGCGAGCGCCACCTCCGCACACGTCGCTGTCTTTCTCTCTCTCGCTCCCACACTTTTGACACACACGTACAGTGTATGTATATTCAGCAATATACATGTATATTGAGGCACGTATAATATCTCTGCCCTCTCTGCTAAGCCCCTCTCAATGAAGAAAATAATCAAAATGGATTCCTCCGACGAGCCGTCTCCCCGTGAACCGTACGTCACAAGAAATGCAGCGGTGAAAGACGAGTAGCAACAAAAAAAAATAATAATAAACATATTACACGATCGTGTCTTCGTTAAATATAAACGGGGATCGCTTTCAAACATTACGTTCAGTATAAGCCTCCAATTTTTATGTTACATGTGATTGATTTTATTTGAACGAAATAAAAGAAAGAAATCGTATATTTTCGCGATAATATGAAAGTGCTGCTGATTTAATTTTATCAACGAATGCGTGAGTGTGTGTTACTCTAATCGATGTGAAATGTTTAATCATGGTCAATGAAAAAACTTTTATCATGCCCCGCGTTATTGCCATTCTCGTATCGAGCTTGACCCTTTCAAAGAGACAAAAAGGTGCAGATTACGACTATTGAAACTCCCTCGTTATATCCTATACCGAGGTACGTACAGTGTTATTGAATTCGACGGTCGATTTTTTTTTTCATCTTTCAAACATTCGTTTCAATTGCTACTTTAGATTTTAATTAAATTTTAATGGTAAATAAATGATTGGATTTAAAGTAAATTGACATTTCGTATCAATACAAAAAAACAACGTGATGATTGAAAATCCTAAACAATGTTTAACTCCTATCATGCTCTTTAAGTATTTCTGTTTTGTTTTGCCAATGATTATTAAAAAAAAAGTGACAGTAGCGCTGTAAACTCTTTTGTTAATCAATCATGTAATTGGATTTTTTTTCGTATAAAAATCAACAAAAAGAGAGGACAAGATTTCTTTTTAATATTTAAAATAATTGGTTTCCATAAAGGTCAATAATCATGTATTTATAAGTTCTATTTCTTACTTTTCAAGGGAAAAAATAATTACAATTTGGTTTGTTTAAGTCTAAAGACAGGTTGATTCTGGAAGGAGTGAAATTTTGTTATTTATATTATCAAATTATCCTCAATTTAGAAACAGTGGGAGAAATAGGCAGAATTCTTCACTGTTTAAAAATAAAGAACTAGGGATAGTTTCAATCTATAAGAAACCTGGAATTCATTAATAGACCATATTTTTCATTTTTCTCAATGAATGAAACTCTCTTATTGCTTCATATTTTATTTGATTTTGTGGTTTACTTTTTGAAAATTTGAGTTTAATTTTAAAAATTTTTGCAGATACTTTCTTCGATAATATTTCAAATTAAGACAGTGATAATAAAAATGAGCGAGTCAGAAAGCAATGGTACTGACAATTCCAATGGCTGGCAAGAATGTGCCAGTTGGCTCTCACGTTGTGGAGCACTAAGGTCGGATCATCGAGCAAATTGGCCATCGGCAAAGCCCTTCGATCTAGCGTACACTCTCAGAGATGGAGTGTTATTGTGCAATCTTCTGAACACCATAGAACAAGGATGCATCGACATGAAAGATGTCAATCAGAAACCTCAAATGGCCCAATTCCTGTGTCTAAGAAACATCAAACTGTTCCTATCAACTTGCAGCTCAAATTTTGGGCTTGCTGAAACGGATCTCTTTGAGCCGTCGTTTCTCTTTGACCTATCCAATTTCCACCGGGTACTCTGTACACTCTCAGCACTTTCTAATTGTTCACATATGAGACGCAAAGGCATACCGTGAGTAATACAACAAGGATTCCAAACTTGCCATGAAATCTGATTTCCTTATTCCATACCAGATGGAACAAAACAGAGAAAAATTTCGTACCAAATAATGCAGTCAATTATGATCAATTTGATTGACTGATTGATTGTAGCTAATCCCATTTGTTTTTCAAATGTCCATAGTGGTTTCTCCGTGGGACGTGACAAATCGCACGAAGAAGTATACAAAGATCTCCAGAGTGCAGGAGTGGGGTGAGTCTTAAAGATTTTCACGTTTTGGTTAAATCGTGAAATGAGGAGGAAACCGAACTGAAAATCGATTAACCATCTTGATGCGAAATAGAATCAAAATGACACAAGGCTGACAAAGAGTTTGCGCTTGAACATTTTCGATGCACACAGTCCACATGAATCAGCAAATATTTCTCAAGTTCAAGAATCTATCAAAACTGTTGCGAGATATGAACATACGGCGCAAATTCTTGATCCTTGTACAAATTCTTCAGCAAAATGGTGGATGAATAATTTGTATTAAATATGGGTTTAGCACCGCGACACCAGTTGTGGCGTTTACCATAAAATCTAGGCCCGTGGACCTCGGTGAGTCCCAAGTATATCAAGAATTACTCTGCTTTTCAACTACTCCTCAACGCGACTGGCCTTCTGCGGAGGAGGTATAAACGTCGTTTTTTCTTCCGCTCCCTGTCGTTGTTAGAGTGTTTTTTTTTTCTTCACTTTTTAATACGAATGAGATGAAGCCAGACAAACAAAAGCAACAAAAATCTATCATTTCCATTTTTTGTCACTGAGAGTTATGTGGTTGAGCGTTACAACGATTTTCCGTTGCGACTCTTTCTCCTTCCCTCACTTTACTCAATCATCTTTTTCAACGAGCAGTGCCAGTACGCATAGCATGTTTTTTTTTCTTCTTAATTCTAGAACACTACTTTGGGTCCAATAGCCTCAAATAAGATAAAAGGTTGAACACTTGTGTCTCTCGGTGATCACTTTTGATGGAAGCAGAGACAATTGATATTTCAATAAACACGAGCAGGAAATAGTTTTTACGAAATTTGTAATGTACGTCAGGAAAAAAAGGTTTTCAGACTTTTGGGGTCTGCAAAGACCCAAAGTAGAGTTTTTGTTTTACACAAATAGTGTGCAGTTCCTGGATTATTAATACATAGAAAATCAACGTTTTTATACCACCATACATTCGAGGAATCTCGAAACTTCGTCCATACAACAACATAATTTCTGATCCCTTATTAATATGAAAATTGGTTGAGAAAAAAAATGAATGAAATTACCTAAATGAGAAATGGTAAGCGACGGAGAAAGAAAAATGATGGTGAGCTGTTTGTGTTATTTTGGCGGCGCAAATAGATAGTGCATGGCTGTGTTTTTCTTTTTTTGTTTTATATTTTTGTGCACAAGGCGTGAAAACGAGGGCCGACGAAGGAGATTTAGAAGACGCGAGGGTGAGGAGGCAGGTGGTGGAGGCGTTGACGACGGTGATCCGGTCGGAGAGGAGGATGGCTACGGAGCTCTCTGCAGCCATGCTCAAAGCGAGGAAATCTACCATGACTTATGTAGTCTGCACCTACCACCTCCTCAGTCTGCTATTCAGGTTATTATTTTTATTTTTTTCCATCTTTACAGCTTTTTCATTGCCCAGCTCCTTCAATAATCATGTCGATTTATTTTTTCATTTAGTGGATACAACTAGAAAAATTTTTTGCTGCAACAGATAAAATAATGGAGCCTCGTCACTTTGTTTAATTATTTAAATTTTCACTGTTTTATTGCACTCAGACGTCGTAACAAAATTATAAATCGACCTTAGAACTGCATAGTTGCTCAATCAACAATCAGAAAATTTTTCATTCTTGGTCCAAAATGAATTTGCTGATTTATTAAAATATTATGAAATTTTTGCTATTTTCTAAAATTCTTGGATTTGAAATATTATGCATCTCAATGAAAATGAGTTGGTGTTCGAACTTCTGTAATGGTAAAAAGAATGCAACAAAATCTTTTCCAGTGGTTGTATCTTCGATAAAACACAAATTCATTCCCAGCACCAATACTGATCAGCGAAATAACTTGAAGGAAAAATTATTTTCGTTGTCACAAGCATGTTCGTTGCAATAAAAATTGTGAATTGTAAATCTGTTACCAATATTATTCAGTAGGAAAAACAATGTGAAAATAGTACTTAATATAGCTGAGTGCTTTATTATTAGCCGTGGCTCAGGCCAACGAGTATGAAACCTGAAAGGAGAGTAATGAATCAAACGTTGCGAAAATATGTAAACAACATTTTATTCGAAATGGCAGGAAGGAGGAATTTCCGGAGCAGAAAAACGTGACTACGTTGTACAGGAACTGGTGGAAACTGAGAGAAATTATTCGGAAGTACTTGGAAGCCTTCTGAGGCATTTTGCTAGGCCACTCTCAACTCAGCTCCGACCTGAAGATTGGTCACGAATATTTTTCGGTATTAAAGAATTATCTGAGATACACGCCGGTGTTCACAGTCAATTGCGAAAAGCTCGAGATGGGTCGGCTCTCGCTCAGGTTTTTCTCGACTGGCGAGAAAAATTTCTTATTTACGGTGACTATTGTGCCAATTTAACCATTGCCCAAAACACACTTCAAGAAATATGCAGCCGTAATGAATCAATTAACATGGAAGTAATCGTAAGGCCAAATTTTCTGGATAAATTTTATTTCCATTTTATTAATTTATTTTCCAATTAATAATTTTCTTCGCTTTTTGCAGAGGTGCCAACAAGAAGCCAACAACGGCAAGTTCAAATTACGCGATATTCTATCTGTGCCAATGCAAAGAGTGTTGAAATATCATTTGCTGCTCGATAAATTGGTCGAGGAAACGCCTCGTAACTGGGTCGAGGATTTACGAGAATTGGGAAAAGCTCGTGAGGTCATGGTCGATGTGGCTCAATATATAAACGAGGTTAAAAGAGATTCCGACACTCTCGACATTATAAAGGACATTCAGTCGTCGATTATCGATTGGGACGTTCCCGAGGACGCTCAATTGAAAGATTTCGGACGTTTGCTTAGGGACGGTGAACTCAAGGTACGGTTTTTATCTCCTTTTTTTATTCAATTCTATTCAGGGTTCATTATTATTAAATTCAGGGTATTCTAATAAACCAATAAATGTTCTTAAGGTCAAAGCCCATGGTGACCAGCGGGTAAAGGCTCGTTACGCTTTCGTTTTCGAGCAAGCGATATTAGTTTGCAAAGCAGGCCGAGGAGATCAGTATTGTTATCGTGAAACATTGAGACTGGACGATTATCGCCTAGAAGATCATACGGGACGAAGGACTCTCGGTAAAGACTCTCGATGGTCGTACCAGTGGCTTCTGGTGCACAAGCAGGCGTATACGGCGTATACCCTTTACGCGCGTACCGACGAACAGAAACAAATGTGGATTAAGGCGCTTCAAGATGCGATGGACAACGTTAATCCATCGGCGGCTCGGAGCACCAATCACAAATTTCGTTTGACGACTTTCGAGAGTCCATGCAGCTGTCAAATATGTGGAAAATTCCTTAAAGGACGAATTTTCCAGGTAAACATGACAAAAATCAAGTTCCTCTCACTCCTCATAAATGAACAAGACAAAAAAACAGAAACAACGTTTATTGTTTGCAAACGAATGAATTAAATGGTTAAAATCAAAATTTTCGATCAGGGATACAATTGCGAGGTCTGCAGGCTTTCGGTTCACAAACAATGCATCACTTATTCCGGCCGTTGCATGCCCATACCTCCGCCACCCCCGCCGCCACCACCTTTACCCTGCGAACGTGCGTTATCCGCTAAACTGTGGTTCGTCGGTGAAATGGGCCGAGACGCGGTTGCTCACAAACTTGAAGCTCGTGAGGACGGCACGTACATGCTTCGTATCAGGCCCGCTGGTCAACCTCGTCTCAAAAACGAAACTAATTACGCCTTGAGCGTCAAGTGAGTAGTACATTTTTCTTCCACTCGACGAATCTGTTTCCCATCATTCTTATATCCAAATGGCTCTATTCGAGTTATTTTACCTGACGAAGTTATCTTGAAAGATTCTTTATGACAAAAAACTGAGTGCAAATTCCAAGCATTCACAACATTTTTTCTGTTGGAAAACATCTCAAATTTTTTTCTCGCAAACATTCCTTGAGCTTTTTTAGGCAAAAGATTCAAAATTTTCTAATCATTTGATTTGACTGAACATAGTTTTATTGTTGCCCAAAACGTATGTCTTTTGAATCTAAAATAAAGATTATTCAATCATTTTAGAAATACAAGATTTTATTATTCTGATTGTTCAAATTTTTTCTTCAATTCTAGAGCGGACGGCAAAGTGAAACATATCAGGATATTTAAGCGGGAGGTAGACGGTGGTGATCTCTACTACCTCAGCGAGTCGAGATACTTTAAGAGTGTCGTCGAACTAGTCGAGTACTACGAGCGCGCTTCGTTATCGGAGAATTTTGAGAAGCTCGATCAACGTCTGCTCTGGCCATTCAGACGTGTTCTCGCCAAAGCAATTTTCGATTTCCGTGCTGTCGAACGTAATCAATTGAATCTGCGACGGGGTTGTCGAGTCGTAATACTGAGCAAGGAGGGTGACGCGAAGGGTTGGTGGAAGGGTAAAATCAATGATCAAGTTGGTTTTTTTCCCAAAGAATATGTCGAGGAGGAATAACTAACGGTTCGATAGTTTACATTTTCGTCCTATTACTCGTTAATGCTGCTAAAAGCGCGCCAATCATTGTCATATATAAAAAAAAAGAGCAAAGAAAAGAAAAAACTATGGCCGTTGTCGCTATTCACGGTTAACTGACCGTTCAATTGTTATTACGATCCACCGATGCCTGCGTTTCTCGACACATCAGATCTCGACTAGTCTCGGATTGAAATTGCACAAATTCTTCCTCGAAAAACAAAAAGAAAGACCTTGCCTACTCATCCAGATAATCGATAATAGCTTCATCAAGTTGAAGAGGGAGTCTCTTGAGGATAAAAGAAAGCGAAGAAACAATCGAAGCTTCATCATTGAAAACAATGCAGCAAACAATACTTTTAAATTCAATCAATCACGATTACTACGAATAATTGTAGTAATCATGGAATTACAATGCTCATCGTCTCGACAATGAAATTTCGGGATCGCTGTCGTTGTTATTTCATAAATCTTGAAATTCTCACTTTCTTAACCTTTAAAGTACACTCCAAGACTGCAGTATCCGGAGCACAGTTTGCGTCCAACTGTAAAAACCTCGTTTTTCAAACACTCTTACTTTTCTAGTATGTCAATTTATCGATATACAAACTATTCCGTCTTATTGACAAGTATTTGAAAATGAGTTTTTCAAGTTCTCAAATTCATGGCTTTTAGCATGGCAACTTTTTAAAAACGCTCGGGATGTTTGAAGTGTGTACTTTAAGGGTTGAACCCCCTCGAGCGCTCAATTGACTTTTAAATGTAATAACGAACCACAAATACTTGCATGTCGAGTGCGACTCCACCCGATGAGCCCGTGTACGTGCACACAAATATGCTTCCACGCGCACACACACACACACACACACACACACACACACATCGTTACGCACTGTTATAACTATTAGAGAAAGAGAGAGTAAGAAGAGATTATGAAAAGAAAGATAACAGTCGATAAACAAATGAAACTCACGAGAAATTATATTTTTGACTCGTGAGAAATATTCTCCGATCGTGCCAATAAGTTTTATTAATAAAAAACAAAATATTACATGTACGCAGAGAAACGTTATAAAAAAAAAAAAAAACACTTCATAAAAAAATCTCCGTTGGTATTTGTGTAAAAAAATCATCGTTTTTGTTTTGGTTTTTCTTCTAACGTTCACACTCGATTATAGAAAAATTTAAACTATCTTCTATAACCATTTATCGTGCTGATTTCGATATACGATGCTGATGACTTTTTGCTCTATTTTTTTGCAACCACTTTTTGCATAAATATTGTGAGGTTCGGGACCCCACGTAAGAGCCGAAAATACTTCCTCTTCCATTTCTCGTGTCGGAGAAGTTCTGAGCGCAAACGCATCTCGCATACAAAGCCTCACGTGTGTTTCCTCCATCGGCATGAAAGGCACGTAATAATCTATCAAATTGGTTCTTATCGTGTCACTCTTTTGGAAACCTCCTTTCTCGTTGAAAGCTCCGATCGCTATGAGGTTCTCGAAATCCGCAAGTTTCATTGTGTTGCGATCTTTTCCGGCCTCCCAAAATTTCAACATTTGTTTTAGTATCTGTTCGCTACCGGTGTTCGAAAGAAATATGAATATCGCTTTATTCGTTGTCACGTAAACGTGCTTTCCCTCGTAGCTCACACCGGTCCGCTTCGTGTAATCCATGAAAGGCACCAGTACATTCAACAAACCCATTGGCATCATGTCCACTTCGTCGAATACGAACATCGATCTCTCGCAAGCCAACAGACTCTTGACTATGGTGTCTCGTAACTCAGACTGTTGAGAAAAATCGTATTTTTTAAAATAGCTCATATATCGGGGGGGGGGGGGGGGGGGGGGTTTCAAACGAGAATTCACGTGAACTCTACCATTGAGCATGACTAGGCAAAGAACTAAGTTTTTTCAATGATAGATCGAAAAATTCTTTTTACATCGAGATAAACAATTTAGAAATTTTTTAAGAGAACGATCCATTGATTGGATAATAGAATATTCGAAATAGAAATGAACGAAAAAGTATTGGTCACGGTGACAAAAAATGCATTGCACATTTTTGGTTGTCAAAACTTCCTGAATGTTGTATAACGGGCAGTAATACATTTTCCAAAATTTCATTCTCTTCACCCAGAAAATATCGTTTTAATGAAAATGTGCAAAAGTCGTAAAATGACAAGCTAAAAGCATATTCATCACAGAATGAGGATGCTTATGATATTTTTCAGTAACATGGAGACTGGAAAACAATTACAACATTGAAATTTGATCATAAAAATTTATGCCGCCGAAGAATAATACTAATTTTTTTTCTTTAGAGCACAATTTTAGTTGCATTGTTCCACAAATTGTACCTTATTCTTTAGAGACCTAAAAAGCATTTAAAAAGGGATGGAATTTGATAAAAATTTTCCTGGTCCTCTAGCGGTATTAAGTTGCTTTATGAAAAATTGTTAGTGTTTATAACCTTGTAGGCTTCAATTCGGGCCTCCACAGGAGCATAACTGCGGCCATTGAAAAAGTGATAATATTTGCTGTTTGGGCCTTCTTTGAAAAATGATGCTGCGATCATGTTGGTCACATAATTTTTGCCGCTTCCTGGTAAACCGTGAAAACTCATCACCAATGCCTTTGGTGGTTCTTTTGTATTCTTATAACCTATCAGTGCACGGAGGACGGTTGTTGCTGCAACCTGTTGTCCGTGCAAATGCTTTCGAAAATTCCTCCCGAGATCTAAAACAGTAGTCGTAAAATTAAAGTTTTTCTACTTTACACAAAAGTTCAGTCGGTGAGTATTTAAAAATTTTTCCAGATCAAGCATTTTTATTTTCAAGTTGAAATTTTTGTAGCGATTACAATGTATTTCACATGAAAATTGGTGTAAATTGTCAAAATTTTGCTTAGTCAGACAATCATTGCAAACAATTTTTGAAGTTGAGAAATAAATCCTTTCACCTTCAGTATTAACTGGTATCCAATTATCCGTGCAACATTCGTTAGTGTTGCATTTAATGTAATATTGATAAGCGTAATAGCCGATAACTGAGCTTGCCCCTAAAGTAAATGTTATTGGTTCAATAAAACATGCCACCAACTCGATTTGTAATACAATTGCGATAATAAGATCGAATTTTCTCATTTTTATTGATGCTAGACACTCTCGCAGAAATACCCGATTCGTTTATGTTCTGACAATTATAAACAAAGTATTTAACAATTGATGATTTCTTTCATCTCGACATTCAAACAAAATACAAAAAATGGTAGGGTGGAGATTGTCCGAAACCCGAAAAAACATTAGGGCTCGAGAACCTAGCTTAACGTTAAAGCTTAGTTGCAAACGCTGACCAGAGATGTCACCACGGTCGTTTTTGTGTAACGCTCCGAGCGGGAATTATAGTAACTATTATTTCGAATGATTTAGTTTTGGGTGGGTTCGATTGATAAGGAGTTGAAACTCGCCTTGCGAATTTCTCTTCAATAACTCAAGACAAAGATTTAAATGTTTGATGAATATATTGACGAAAATATGGATCTTGACTCTTCGGCTGACAACAATGTTCTCTCTTAATTCTATTCCGTTCGACTTTTAGTCTCACAAATCTTTTGATTCTCACGCGCAGACTCCGTACGCTCCGCTCATACGCGGACCAATCACGTTGTTCTTCATTCTCCCACTCATTCGAATTCTAGGGTCTCACGGCCCACGCCTTGGTTTCACACGCTCGCTTCACAATGACACATGCCCTTATTATTCTAAGTCCTTAGCATAAGAGTGACGATGGATATGTCTTAGCCTAATGTTTATAAAATGGAAGTGGGTAAAAGTATCGTATTGGAATACTAGAACTATTTATATAAGAAATCAAAGAAAGCCTTATTTCGATACATTTCAACGTATGGAGACTATTATAATGTAAACTATAAGAATGAGTTAGTCAATACGTTCATATTTCTTATCGACTAGCGGTTATTTTTTATGCTATACTTATATATTAGTCACCCAAGTCCGTCACGTTCCTCTCATTTGTTAATATTTCAATGATCAAATTATCAAATCCGTATGAAATGCTAAAGTACGAAATTCGCAAATTCGCGGTTCTTAGCGCAGAAATCAGCGCACTCTGGTGACGAATTACGCATTCGTCACATTTGTCGGTAAGAACGGTAGGGTGGAGATTGTCCGAAAAAACACTAGGGCTCGAGACACTACACATCAACCGGTCCTTTCCCCGGTAAACATAGATTCTTTTGTTATTGTTTCCATTGAATTGATAAAAGTGATTTGTATCAATTGAAGTTTGCTCGCCGGTTAAAATCAGTCGGATTTTTAGCCACCAGAGTTCGCGTGTGTCTCAATTCTATATGCAGTTTTGCGCAAATTGAACATTTTTTCTAAAAACGCTCCGTCCAGCTATGATTGAACTTTGAAATGCTACGTAATTCGCGTTACGAAACGAGTTCACTTGTTTATGGCACGCAGAGTATAATTTCGAAACCATATTTTTTATTATGTCTCTGTGTGAAAAAATACCAACTTGAATTACCCGCGATTTCCAGTCAGCTTTCCTGCTGCTTCCGATGTTCTGCTGCTAAGCGTAAATATTAACAAAATTGTTTTTTTAATTTTTAAGTATTCCGATAACAGACACCACTTCGAAATTGAATAAAAAATTGCGTGATTATTTCCATGTTTTCGCAAGACGATGTGAACTTCTGTGTAAATAAGTTCAATACACACTATATGCATATTATATGTATATTTTTGCAAAATTACGCATGGCTGATAATAATATTCCCGACAATATCGACGTCTTTATGTTTCGAGTGACGTTAGGAAGGGAGCGCTGTTGCGACATCATATGGGCTAACAGTACATACATATACAATCCATTAAGCATCATATATATAGATCATATACACCTCGCCCGGCGGTACAGCTTTCGCCGCAACCGGTTTCATTTTAATCTCTCGCGTCGTACGATAATCTACAAAATTACAGTAGCGTTCGGCATTTTTTATCGTTAAAAATTCACTGTGATTGATCTGTGAATCGTTATAAACTTGAAAAACAGGGAGATAACTGTAAAAAAAACGTTTTCTACTCCACGTTGTTGAAAATGGCGTCCGCTGCTGAATCGACCAACATTCCCACCAAATATTTTACCCGAGCCGAGGTCGCCAAGCACAACGATAGCAAAGAATGCTGGCTTATTATTCACAACAGTGTATACAATGTCACCGCATTTCTTAACGAGGTAAATTATCTGTTTTTTTTTTCCAATCCATTCTCACCTTTTTATCAGCGCTGCAAAAGCGAACATTTTTTTTCCAAGTGATTTACATTTACAATTTATTACTCATTTTATCGTCTCATTAATTATCAGCTTTATGAAAAATCATCGTTTTTTCAAAACCGACTTCGAAAAAAATTTGGTTGAACCCATTTATGGAAATTCTTAAACGATCTTGAACCTGAAAGTTTTTTCAATTGACGTTTAACGGGTAGTTTGGTAATACATTTCAAAGTCACATGATAATATGCAATCTGTGACGTGTATAATTAGCTTTTTTATTAGTAAGGGGAAAACACAGCTATCACGATGATGTATGTTTAAAATGATTGCTGATAGTATGAAATGAACATAACAAACTGTATCTGTATTGCAAGTTTCATCCTGTTAGTTCACTTAACGCGAATAAAATTGATGCATTCTTTCATAGAAATCGAGTTTTTTCGTGAGATTTATGAAAAATCATTTTGAGTAACCCTCGAACGATTTTTCAGCTCTTTTTTCATTTGTAAAAAATCTGGGCAAGTAAATTCTGGGCACAAATATGAAGTCATTTTGAACCCAAATAAAGATATTTTTTTAGAAGTTTTCACTGCTTGGGTCTCAAGGACCCGTATAATATTTCACGAGATTCGAAAGAATAAACAGAAACAGCTGCTAAAGATTTGGAATGTGAAATACGATGAATTGGATGAATACTAAAATGGAACAGTTTTTACATGAAATGAGATTAATTTTATTTCAATATTTTTTCAGCATCCCGGTGGCGAAGAGGTACTGCTGGAACAGGCAGGAAACGACGCGACAGAGACATTCGAGGATGTTGGCCATTCCAGTGATGCCAGACAAATGATGGAACCATTTAAAATAGGCGAAATAACCCTGGTTAGTGAGAAAACTACAAATATCTTCAGAAAATCTTCCACCAATCGAATTCAATGGTTTTTCTATGTTTTTCAGGAGGAACGAAACGTTTCGACTAAGGAAGATAAGAAAGGAAAAGACTGGTCCGGTGGAAGTCATGATGACGACAACTCAAGGTATAGAAAAAACTTCAAAACCTTAAATTCCCAGATTGACATATTACTAACTGCTCTGAGCCTACTAACAAACCTTTTCAAGCTTGATGAGAGTACGAGTTTCGTTACCTCGAACACGTCACGTCCTCATTTCGTTCGCACCAACGTCACAACAAAATGCAATTCAGTGAAAACAAAACCTTGAAAGTAGAAAAGAAAAAAGAGAAAAAAGTTTTCTAACGCATGTATTGAATCTTGCGACGTACAAAAATAATAGCTGCTGCGTGGTGATGTGATGATTGGAAAAATTCCAGTGGTTCTTGGAGATCGTGGCTGATTCCTGTGGCGCTGGGTGTGCTAGCGACCCTCATCTACCGCTACTTCGTTGCTGCTCATTAGGCCGAAATCATTCCATAAGAAAGAAAGAAACAAAGTCTTTCTCTCTCCGCCTCCTTTTATTTCTTTAAAATATTAGTTTCTTCTTATTTTTTCTCATCTTCTTTTTAGTTACTTTTACACTTATTTTGTACGCGATTGTTGTTGCCGCATTGAAGTACTATTGTTATACGATTTTACCCGATTTCACCTGCCTCTTATTTTTACAATAATGTCAGGTGACTTTTTTGTACCCGATTGTGGACAGGGCCATAACCATTGGGCTGAACAAATATTCCGTAACGTCGGTAATATTAATCGAAATGGCTATATACATAAATTATGTGCGTGTATGTGCGTGCACACACACACGCGCGCGCGCGCACACACGAACGGATATATAATTACGAAACAAAAGAATTATATGTGTGTATTCATTGTACACAAATTTGTTGTTACGAAATCATGGTAATCGTACTTTATTATGATTATATATATATATATAAACATATGCCTGTGTGTGTATATATATGTATAGAATATTGATACTATACGAAAATAAAGGAATTTAATTAACACTCATTCATTATTCGTTGCATGTCCCCTCTGATCATATAAGAAAAATCAAACGAGCTACGTGATGTTACCGGAGGGAGACACGACATGGAAGAAAATAGTTTTTGGAACTCGAAAAAATGTTCTCAAGTACAGCTTTATCACGTCAGAATGAACCGTGTTAATTCATCGTGTTTGTGAGTTTCTTTAACATCAATTTCATTATTTGGTAGCTTTTTGAAAACGTGGACACGATCGGTGCACGAAGAATATTGACTACGTGGAAAATCAACGGTTTAGTGTAACCTATAATTGAAAAATCACCGAATTACAATGGGAGGTTTTATACCACTTCGTACGTGCTTTTAACATCGCTAACTTTTTATCTCCATGATTTTTTATTTCCTTATGTTCATTGTAAACAAAAATGTCTATATACATGAAAAATTCTTTTTCGACAATGTTTTATCGGAGCTTTCTGAAATTTTGTTGAAAAAAGTGACGTGTACAATGTTTTTATTCGGAGCTGACGATTTTTCGTTAAACGAATGTTTTACACTCCAATGAAATTGCATTTTTAATACTTTTTATTGTCAGAAACGTGAGATAGCAACATTTGAGAAGTATTTGTTAAATTCACTAAAATACCCCGGTACTGAATGATTTGGAATCGCAAAGCAAAAATGAATTTTTCGAAAACTTTTGTCTCGGAAAAACACCGTCGGCAACTATAATGCCCGATAAAACATATTTACAGAGGAAGTAACTTTTTTAATGCAATTTTCAATATAGCGCATTTGTACGATATGTCCCGGTGCTTTGAAAAATCGGTCGATGCAGTTTATTTGTTTCGAACGATTTACGACAAATTATTAGAGACTTCGGAAAGTATTGGAAAATTTTCATCCGATCGATAACAAGGGTCGCCTCACAAATTATTAGATGTAAGAGACGAAAAATGAAAAAAGAATTAGTAAAAAATGGAATTCTTTGTTCAATGAAAGTAATAAAAATAGAAAAAAATTGTGACGAATTGCTAAAGCACTTGTAAACACGGTGGGAATCCGATATTCTAATGCTACACATCACGCAGTTACAGAGAAGTAAGTAGTACAAAATTTGTCCTAGTCGAGGCGCGAGTCGCTTGTATATCGCGGAAAGTCGAAGCGGCGAATATAGAAGGAATATCGAGCGTCATTGGGCGCCGACGCCGATGAGACAGTGCGTGTCTTTATGGTTGGCGTTGTGCTTTTTATACACATGCATTAAAACACATATAGACAAAACGCATATACGTTTGTAACGGAATTCGTCTCTGGTAATCGAAAGCTCGTATTCGCGTCTCTCCTATACACGAGAGCTTTTATCCCAGCTGTCTGCGAGAAGTCTCCCGGCATATTCACGCGCAGTTTATAACACACACCCTTAGGAGCCAAGGAGAGGGGGGCGTTTGTAACAAGAGCTTGTTATAAATTGGCAGTACGACGCGAGTTCTTGTCAGGTGTGGATCGTTCGCGTTTCACAGAGTAGCTTTGGAAAAAACGAACGTAGAATAAAACAGAATTAATGAAAAAAAATATTCATGCGAGCCTCTCGCCGGATGTTAGCAGCTCATTGTAGAAAAAAAGAGATTTTTCAAAACGAGAGTCGAATAGAAATTCGAAAGCTAGAAGAAAAAGAGTTTCAAAGAGTGCTTCCATATTTTCTTAAGCCCGAATGAGAGGATTTTTTTAGTGCAAGAAAAAGTTGAGGTTTTACGGTAAAGATATTCGAAAAAACGTGGAGAGCGAAAGTGACTCTTGCGACCGAAAAGGCCGTGGCGTAAAAACTAGACACGAGGGGAGGCTGTGAACGAGATCTTGTACCGGAGAGACGGAAAAGCAGACAAGCTCAAATAAAAAAAATTCGAGTTTTGCTCATTTCCTTGCCCTCCGGGACCCTCGTACGAGTAGAGTACGCTCCACACTTTATTTAGGGCTCGTTTCGTTTCTACAAACGGAAATCCAGGGTGATCAAGCGATAGACGAGATAAAAGGCCGCGAAGTGGAAGCTCTGAAAAGTCGTTACGGTGTCATGAGAGGCGGTTTCACGATCCGCTTTTCTTGTCGGTCCCTGAAAGAGTCATGCATGTCGCGCCCTTCAAACGAGGTACGCTAAAAATCATACTATTTTTTAATACCAGTATTCAATAATCCTGTACATTGTTATTGTTATCACCAAATATCATTTTGGAATCGTAAATTTGGATAAATCACTGCAAACTCGTTTTTCACATTTATTCACGAACCTCGAAATTTTGCAAATAACAGATTTTACAATATTTTTGAGACTCGCAAAAAAATCGCGATAATCACCGATCCATATTGGGGATCGGTTTCCTTCGTGGTCGAATCTTGAAAAAGACGCTCATTCCATGCGTTCATGCATTTTAGCTCAATTTTCAATTTCCAGCAAAATTCCGAATCAATGTTCGATCTTTCGCATTAATTGAAATTTTTTTTTTTCTCCCTGCACAATAAACAATATAACAAAATACTGTGAAGTCTATAACCTGAAATGGGCTATGAGAGCGATTGGCGAAGAATTTAAATCCGTTGAGTACCACACTCGAGTTTCAAGTCGTCAAGTATTCTTCGCTCGCACCAACTTTTTCCAAATTTACATGTCTACAGATTATCATTATGATTGTTTATATTATTGTGATTATAAACACCCATTCAAAGGTTTTCAAAACCTTTACACCTTTTTCATTCAATATATTTGCACGAAACTACTATTTTAGAACTTTGTCATATATCAACATGTTTTATAACCACAAATTTGACGAAAAATTCGCACTCTCACGATGCGATTTTTACAAATTAAATATGGGGCCAAATGCAAAAAAAATTGCATATTCGCACATTTTTAAAAATTCGCCATTTATTTTTTAACTAATATAAAAATAAATTGGGAATAAAATTTGACGAATATATTGTTATCACATTAAAAAATAATTCATTGCGATTTTTCATCGTGAAATTGACGGTTAGGAAAAAAATTGTTGATTAAATCATAGGCTAAATACGATTCTCCCACGATTAGTATAGACGGGGGAGGGCAAATAATTCAGAAATGGACAATTAATTGATCGATGTAGCTCAATAGCTCAAGCAGGTCGTAGACAGTGTTGATAAGTTCGTATATATCGAGTGAGCCTCAATTTCTTTCATTCTTTCTGTCGGTGTGATCTTGGTCCGTAATTTTAAGTTCCCGAGAGAGTTTTGCGGGTCGATCCAATCTAAGCCAATTGATAAGCACACGCGCGCTCTCGAGAGTCTCGAGCGCGAGCTGCTGCTGCTCGAAACGTTTTATATCGAGGCATCAATTTGTCCGAGACACGCGTTAAATATAAAGATACGTGATTATTGCTCGTCCTCGGGGGCGATTTTACGACACTGCAATTCGGATGGCTCGTTGACGAAGAGAAAGAGGAAAAGAGGATAAAAGGCTCTGGCTCTGTTGGAATGGAACTGGGCGAGGGATCTTGATTGTGTAAATCCTGCTGCTGTATCGTTGCACACGATGATTCCAACTTTTCGAACCTTCGAAATATCTGTCAAAAGTTAACCTCACTTTGAAGTGGGGAAGCGAAGTGTAAAAGTGAAATTTAGTAGAAAATTCATAATTTAACGCGGGCTGAATGACTCGACGATATGCATCGTTGTCTAACGAGAAAGCGATTGAAATGAAATTTAATCTGCTCGAACCGGCTGCCGGCGTACAATGAACGAACTCAAGCTGCCAAAGGGAAGATACGAATTGCGAGTGTTGCGCGAAACGCTCGAACTGAATGCTCGCCCTAGTGCACCCTTTGTCCGCGCTGCAAAAAGCGCCCTTGTCGCGTCAATGAGCTCAAGAAAATTTGGAATGAATGCGAGCCCCTTCTACGTTCTTCCTTGACTAATTTTAATTCATATATTAATACATACATGCATATTCGGACGTCAATCTTTGGCCGAAAATGCTCAAAGGAGCACGTGTGCCAAGCGCACTTTTCTATACAGACCAATTTGCATCATAAACTCGTGCGAACTTTAACGTACTAAAGAGCGCGCGCGCGCGCTCGAGAGGGCAGCCATTCGCAACTTGTAAACATTTTTATACACATAATGTCGCAAAGCTTTCATCTGTAACGTGGCGTGAACTACGCCCGCTCGTATTAGAGAGCTAATTATACATACACTCACGAGATCACGAGGGTTAATGTTTATTGTGCGAGCACAGAATATATGTCAACGGGCGCCGACGACGACGACGAGGCTATTATAAAAAGACCACAGGGAGACGTGACTTTTACCTTGAATTGGGCAAAGCACTTTATTGCCTACTCTGATGATAATCAAAATAATAGTCCTAACAAGCGACTCACTGACAATTAAAAAGCAAAGCTTTCGGCTTGAGATGATGAGGCTTTTCGTACTCTGACGCAAGGGCTCTCTTGTTCAGAGAGTTTCTGCGACGCCTGCGAAGAACTGTTCTCGTCGAGGTTATGGGCTTCAGGGCGATTTAGTGCTACTCAATTTTCATCCAGTCAACTTAACTTTGACACTTCAATTTTCTCGCTCTTTCCTTCTTCATTTATGCCCTGACAACTCAATTCACTCGTGGATTATTTATTTTTTAAATTGCGAAATTTATCTCTCAATATTTAAGGGACTCGGCGGCAGATTGTCGGGCAAACAAATGTTATTTGCGTACTCGTTCGCGTATGTTTACTGCCTGCTCATCAGCTCCCTCTTTTCCGATCTCCGGATTTTTTGAATCTCGCGATTTTGTTACATAACCTCACAAACTTCGTTCAACTGTTCAACTTCATGATTGACAGGATAATGGTAAACTGAAATATTTACAGTGCTGAAAAGTGAATAACGGTATCGAACATTCGGACAACAATTTCTGAGGATATATATTTTTACAAAAAAGTTTATTCAAAAGCTTTATGGAAAGGATTAGGAGAAAAAAATTAGACGCGAACATTTGTTCCAAGCTCTGCAAGTCTCCGAAATTTCGCAATATTATGGTGATAACCGAACCGAATACTAGATGCTAGAAAATGTAGGAAAAAAATCTAAAAACTTGTCAATAAAACCGAGAAAATTCACGTTAATTCGAATCGCGATTATATTCGCGTCGTAATCGTTTCTAATGACCTCCGCCACCAATCGGCTCGCAGCGCGCAGTAAAAACAATGGAAAAAACGACAACAATCGATCTCGAACGCGTATTCGACGAAATATTTTTCTTCCCATCAACTCCTGTTTTTATTCTGTGAGCACATTTTTAACACGGTTTACGTTTAACGCATCGCTACACACTTTTTCGTATATACGCTACCCCCTCGACGAGCGAGTATTGCATCATATTGCTGATGTCTTTCCGTGTTCTCCTTCGCTCGTCTCTCCCGCGCTCGCGTCGCGTCACTCGCGGCGACGCTCTCCCAGTTTCTGAGAATATCTCGTTCGATGTTATTTCTATACTACCGGTCCGTTTATACATTCATAGAAACGCCATTCGCCCACCGAATATGTCATTTCGGATCTCTCATTATTCAAACTTTCGATGAAGTCTCTTTTTTCGACTTGTTGCTACAATTTTGGGACAATCGTAAAGAAAAGAAAAATGGCCGCATCTATGGAGCGGTCAAATTTTCACTCAAAATTTTGTTTTGCCACAGGATTGTTGTTCGATTTTTCAAAACTTCAATAACTTTTGACTGATGAAATATTTTTCGATTTTTTTAATGACTCATGTCGATACATTCCTTCAGTTCGTCTGCGTACTCGATCTTCGTAAATATTGAAATACACTTTTTTTTAAGAAAAGTAGGACGGCCCTGAAATAAAGTTTTTCATTTTGGCAGAGCAATGAAAGAGCTGAAAATGTTTCATTTTTTTATATTCAAAAAATGAGGTAAAACGACAACGCTCGTAACAATAAACCAAGCGAACTTTGAGGTTGGCTCAGTAACTCGAAACTGAAATACAATAAGTTTGTGCTGCGATTAAAATTATTGTGATTATTTAATGAAAACCATCTTGCATATCGGTGAGGATTTTTATCATTTTATTTCAACCACTAAAAAACGAAGCGAGGTCATTAACCGATATGCGTGAAGAAATATTCAACGAGTTGACAGATCGGATAAAAACTACAAAGAAATATCGAGTCGAACCAACCGAACGTAAAACGACAGGGACAAAAGCTGCGGGGAGTCGGAGACAAAATGCCTGGTACGTCCTTGCCCGATAAGTGTGAAATTGCGACTGGAACACAGATCGTATTACCGTCTACGACGGTCCAGTGATTAATTGGTAATCCAATTCGTCTTCAATATTTCCCCCCGCGACAATCGTGAGCTGACCAGGCTGTATAGAATTACAAAGACGCGTGCGAGTGTGGCCATCTTTGTCAGAGAGCGCGTAAGCTCTTTGCATTTATCTTCCGTTCGAAAAAACTTTGTCGTTTCGACAATTCCGAACGATCACAAATGGACAATTATGCCCAATTTTGGACAATTTATTTTGCTCACAAAAAACGTCTTGACAGTTGATAAAAAATTGACTTGAGACAAGTCTAATTTTGAAAAAAATAATTTCAACGTTTTCGTCCTCGTAATTTCACCACAAAACCGATGTTTTGATAATGTCTGTAAATTTGAGCAAATGCCGTAAGAAACACGGAAGGAAAATAGCCAACTTTGAGCACAAATTTATTTCCACAATATTGGACGCGATTCCGAAGTTTTTTGTCTCTCTTGCTGAAGCACAAAATCGACAAAGCTGAAATCCCAGTCAGCCCAGGAATTCGGTTCCTAACCGTTTTCACCCACGCCACGAATCGTTGTTTCTAACAAAGTGTATTTGCGACAACAGCGCCACTTGAAAAGAGTTACTCGGGAAGGATTATTTATCGTTACGATCGAGGGGGAGAGACAGATTCTCGTGAAATTTGTGCGTCTCGTCGGAGGCCTCTCTTAAAACTGTCACGAGAAAATAAATAAATTTGCATGGTCTTGTGTTTGCGTATTTACTCAGCGATGTACACCGCTCCCGCTGGTCTGAGGCTGTCGAGACGCATTATTGCATAATCCACGAAATACCGAGGATACGAAAAAAAAGCAGGCGAAGAACGAAACCGTTTGATTTTTTCCGTCCCCTACTGAAATTCCTCCAGCTGCTTGTCGCGCCGACGAAAGGAAAAAAAACTTGAAGAAAATGAAGTTGGACCACGCGTGAGCGAGGTCGACGAAAATCGATAGAATCCCATCCTGGGCAAGGTCACCTTGAGTTCCGAAAAGGGGAATCAACTTTCCCCTTCATCTTTCTCAAGACATCATCAGCTGAATTTTCATTCTCCCATGAACTCGAAGCGAACGGATCGATAGCCAAAAGCTCCGTTTTGGCTGAAAAGGTTTTGCTTCCGAATTGATCGAGCTCATATGCGGAAATATATATGCTCTCTGAGACTACGTGGTTCGGAACACATATCGCGTCTTAAAATGTAACACTCCATTTGAAATCACGAGGAAATTTGTTTGGCTCTTAGCCTCTTTCCAATTTATCCTTTGTCTCTGACTCTCCCTCTCTCTTTGTGCAGTCGTGTATTCTCGAGTTCTCTTCTTGTCTGATTCTTAAACACAATCACGAACGCGATCTATTTCTGTTACACTGGGCCACTGGGATCGCGAGGCGCCACGCTAAAGCACTCCACGAGTCAATACAATAATTGTCATAATTTTTGTCTCGTGACATCCTCTTCGCCCTCTGTTGGTGTGCGCGTGGGTGAGAATTTTTTCGCGTGTATTGACGAGCGCGGTTTTAGTTCTCTCACAGCGCGATGAAAATTGCCGGGAATCGGTATAAAGCTCGACATACGTATTACAAATGTATGCGTATATATGTATATGCGAAAGGCTCGGGGGCCACTATGCGAGAGCACACTCTCAGTCAGTCAGTCAGTCTTCAGAGGGATGCGATACAAGCTGGCTCAATCGCTCAGCGCACGTTTGCCGCAACGTCTCGCCAGTAATTAAATATCCTCGCAACTTTTATCTTCTTTCTTAATCGTTTTATAGAATCTTTATCGTTTTTTTAGTGCCGGAATATCGCCATTTGTTTTCGAGCGCTCGCGTCGGAGATTTAAAAAGCGACACCTTGTGGTCGACTGAAGAATCTGGCGATCGAACTGGCGACTCGATCGTAGTCATTTTCGGACTAAATTTTCTCAAATTTTTCGTCTCACGGAGAATTTGTAATTTCGTGACAGTTTTTTTTTTCAAGATATCGCGACTTTAATTTTCATAGTGAATTTTAAAATTACTTTTGCTTTAAAATTGTGTGACTACGCGAAGATCCGAAATCGATATGAGACACGTGCTGCCATCGCAGTTCTCGAGTATCTCAGCTTCCAACCCCGAAACCGCCTTCTTCACTTTCCCGCGTCGAAAAAAAATTACGTTCCGAAGCAACCGTTTTTTTTTATCCAGGTCACTTTTGACGAATCGAAAACTTCGAAAAATGATTTTATTCTAGAAAATTCGTATTCTAGTGCTGTGCAACGGGTCATTGTGCGATGTCGTCATTCGTCCCAACGGCTCCGGTGACCGTTCGCTCGCGTATATACTTTCGCGCGCGCTCTCGCTCCGACGTAAAACACCAACACACCCGTCACTCGGCAACACACTGTTAATATACTTATAATTATATTTTGCGCGATCGAATTCTCAGTCGATTTTCTCTCTACGTCCACTTCTAGTTGACTTTTATACTACGAGTTTTACCTTGATAAAAACTTGACGTTTTTACTTCGCGAATGCTCATACTTTTCATTTATACGAAGTCACTTCAATCGACTTAAATATACGAAGATCATCTGATTGACCACACGAAAAGCGAAACATAAAAAAAATTAGTTTGACTCCGTACAAATTGGTTCCAACATTTGATGAGTTTTCATTTCGCATCGGTTTCTTTTTTTATACTTTACGGAATTCGTGAAAAAACGAAACTTACTCGATTTATCCCCCGAGAAATTCCCAGAAGCTTTTCCCTTCGATATTGAATTTCCTGGTTGAAAGTGTCGTGAATTTTTGTTTATGTTTACACGTGCTCAGTGAACTGTATAATTTACTTGCACTACAGCACTCCCGACATATTTCATTCATATTTTATTATACTCTACGATCGTGCCGTGTCAGCGGAGAAGACAAACCCCTTCAGTTTTATTTCGTATCCAATTTATACGTAACTCGATATGATGGATAAAGCCATTTGTTTCGCGAAAGTGAGCTTTGTCTCAGCTCCGGTGTATTGCAGTGCGAGTTGTCGAGCGAACCACACGCAAATACCGAATGCGAAGAATTCGACTGTTGACTGGCCAAATCAATATCAGTTTTTCACCAAGTTTTTCATAGACTCTGACACGTGGAAAAGCACAAAATTTTGATCACAATATTTTTGAGCAGTTTGAACTATTTTGTGAAAAAATACGAATCTTCTGGCTCGTTTCGGGCCTTCGACGAATGAAACGAGCACTAAAAATATTGACGCATAAAATGATGAAGAAAAATCTATTAAAAATTAGTGACGAACGCAGGCGATCGCACGGACAAAAAGCTCCGACTTTAGGAGCGACACGCTTTGACCTCGTGACTTGAAACTCCCAGGATAGTGAAATTCGAAATTTATGATGATGAAAAAAAAATAAAAATAAAAAATGATTGGTTTCAGCTACCGTGGGACATGATCCGGAAACGGTCAATATCAGCCAGTTGCAACAGCAGGGAAACGGAGGTACGAGGTGGCTTAGCGAGACAGGAGAGGGGAGGAGGAACGAGGCGAACGTTTGTAAAAGCCGAGGGCCGAGACGCCAGCAGGAGGCACAAGTGCATAATGAAGAGAATGCGAATGAACAGGACGAGAGGCAGGAGCAACAAGAGGTGCAAAAAAAATACGAGAAACAAGTGTTCAACGGTTGTATGGGAGGGAGCGACGAAAACGGTGGGTGTGGAGGGAACGGAGGGCTGGAGGGGCCGGACCCAGAGGCGGACGACGCTGTTCACCTCAAGAGACGGGTGGGACTCGTCAGTGGGGTGGCTCTAATCGTCGGGACGATGATCGGTTCCGGAATATTTGTATCGCCTTCGGGTTTGCTCGTTAGGACTGGAAGTATCGGGGTTAGTTTTCTCGTATGGACCGCCTGCGGTATTCTGAGCTTGTGCGGTGCACTAGCTTATGCCGAGCTGGGTACGATGAATACGAGCAGCGGTGCCGAGTACGCCTACTTCATGGATGCGTTTGGCGCGCCACCGGCCTTTCTCTTCTCATGGACATCGACCCTGGTATTGAAACCATCGCAAATGGCAATAATATGCTTGTCCTTTGCACAATACGCGGTCGAGGCGTTCGCCGCTGAGTGTGACCCGCCCCAGGAACTCGTTAAGCTCGTAGCTCTCCTGGCGATCGTCCTCATACTCCTCGTCAATTGTTACAGCGTTAATCTTGCGACTGGAGTACAAAATGCTTTTACAGCGGCAAAGCTTATCGCCATATTGGTCATAATAGTCGGCGGCTCGTACAAACTCGTACAGGGCAACACCCAGCATCTGCAGCACGCTTTCAAAACTATGGACGGCTCCGATACCGTCAATATCGGCCGCTTAGCTACCGCTTTTTACACCGGTCTGTGGGCCTATGATGGCTGGAACAATCTCAATTACGTCACTGAAGAAATCAAGGATCCCTCGAAAAATCTGCCGAGGTCAATCATGATTGGGATTCCTCTCGTTACCATCTGCTATGCTCTCATCAATGTCTCGTACTTGGCTGTTATGTCACCGAGCGAAATGATTGACAGCGAAGCCGTTGCTGTGGTAAGAAATTTCATCTCATTAATCTCCTTTTTACCGTCAAATTATTTTCATTTTCATCGCTTTTGTCGAATTACGCTTTCGAGGGGTTTCTTCTAAATAAAACATTTTTCTAAATTTACCTTCACCTTTGAATTCCAGACCTTCGGCAATCGAATCCTGGGAGTGATGGCCTGGTTGATGCCACTGTCTGTGGCAGTGAGCACCTTTGGCTCAGCGAACGGAACTCTTTTTGCTGCAGGACGTTTGTGTTTCGCAGCTTCTAGGCAAGGCCACCTCCTCGATTGTCTGAGCTACGTCCACGTGCGTCGTTTCACGCCTGCACCTGGGCTCATTTTTCATTCGCTGGTAGCAGGTTAAGTATTGCGGAAAAAAAGAAAATCTCGATTCAAACGGGAAATCGATTTTTTTCAATTTCACTTTTTTTTTTGTAAAGGCGGAATGGTCCTTTCCGGAAACATCGATTCGCTCATAGACTTCTTCTCCTTTACCGCTTGGATATTTTACGGCGGTTCGATGCTGGCTCTTCTCGTCATGCGTCGCACCCGACCGAATCATCCGAGACCCTACAAATGCCCCCTCGTAATACCCATCCTAGTGTTGGGCATATCAGCGTACCTGATAGTAGCACCGATCATTGACAAGCCACAAATTGAATATTTGTACGCGGCCGGATTTATCGGAGCAGGAATGTTCTTCTATCTACCCTTCGTTAAATACGCATACGTACCAAAATTTATGGGTAAGTCCAATTCAGATACTATTTACCGAAAAGGAATGACAATGAAATCGTTTGAGCAAAATGTCAAACGAAATGTTTGGAAAAAATATGCTTAAGAAAAGGAACACAAGCTCTGCCACAAAGTATATTGAATAACGCTTCATTTTGTTTCACTTTTCACAGAGGCAGTTAATGTTTTTCTCCAAATGTTGCTGGAAGTCGCACCGACGGCAGCAGCGTACGATTGATGGTCATCAGTTGTCAGTATTTACCCCAGAGCTGCTCTTTGT
This sequence comes from Venturia canescens, assembly GCF_019457755.1. Classification (NCBI taxonomy): domain Eukaryota; kingdom Metazoa; phylum Arthropoda; class Insecta; order Hymenoptera; family Ichneumonidae; genus Venturia; species Venturia canescens. Next base: position 11,324,296 of record NC_057425.1, read on the forward strand.
TTGGTGCTGCGGATTCATCGATGGAACACATCCACAAACATACCCCAAAACACACACCTACACGTAACACAGTTCAACCAGATGCCGAATCATTCCATTATGGCGTCCGGTTACTGTAGAGAAAAGAACAGAGAAAATGAAAAAAAATCAATATATTTATTTTCTATTTACAACGTATAATGAATAAAATACACATCTACAATTACAAACAAAAACAACAAATATACGAGTTTCCACATATTGTCTGTGAGCTCCGATTCATTTCGGAGATTGATTTTTAACAGAAGGAAAAGAAAAAGAAAACATTATGAAAAAGAATAAAGAACAAATATTATTTTATTACTGGTTGTTCTTCGGATAGTATAAAGACGAGAGAGAAAGAGACCATTGTTGTTTTTAGCGTATAGCTAAATTGAACGTTGTGAAAACAACAATAAAAAAAGATGGAACATATTCAAAGTTTCACCTCTGATTCAGTCTGATCTGCATCCTCAAGATTGGCTCATGCTTTTGCACCGGTTTTATCAACTTTTCCATATACTCCCAAAATTCCGGTTTCTTTTTGCCTTGGTTTCCGTCTGGATTTTCGCTTGATAAGACTTTTGTCGGCACCTGAGGCCCGCTCCTTCTTTATCGCCCTTTCCTTCAATACTTTTCTATCTTCTTTCATCCTCTTGTAATTAGATCTACGATTTTTAGGAGGTCGAGCTCCTAGAGCTATGGCTTTGGCAATTTTTGCTTTCCGAGCTTCTACGTTACCCAAGCCCGACATACTGAATTTCATCACATCGTGACGAGCTCTTTTCATTTCTAATTCTTGTTTCTTCCGAGGATCCATTTCCTCATTACGGTTTTCATTCGTTTCTTCATTTTTCGTGCTTCGCACTGTTTCTTCGCTTCTGGGCACTCGACCTTTTTTTTTATAGGTTATATACTCTACTGCCACGAAATTCTCGTGCATATTCTTTTTCGACCGAGCACATCGTGTTTCGATGAATTCTGATGACATTTCGGTGGTTTTTAAAAATTTTCAACGGACTGAAAATGTATGCCAGTTCAATTTAAAATTGGTTTTTCATCTGCGTTCTGCAGCACGTAACTAGTTTCATGTTTTTTTTCAAAGGTTATGTATCCACGACTATCCACCCAGCACCCAGCACGTTCTTTTGCTGCAGGGCGCAAAAAGACGAGAGTTATGCGTTTCACTGCGATCAGTCAGTGGGGGGATATTCCTTTGTCGCCAGTTTCCTCAAAAAAGGTGATAGTTGTCTTGACCAATTTTTAACATAACTTTTTATATATGTCAGACAGAGTTCTTATTTGTAATATGTCAAGATTCACCGCGAAATTTTTTTTTTATTTAACTTTAAAAACTTTAATGTCACGGGTATGGCGCATATTACCCACCGTGCATATTCCCCATTAAAGTTTTGCATTGGCATCACTGGGCTTGAACACGAAGATTCATAGAGAGGCATGATACTGATAGAAAATATGTTTCTGTTTTACCATTCGTTATAAGTATTAATGAATTTAGTACAGATAGAGCGTCGGGTTGTATTTTTTAGAGTCAGCAGTGCTGATCACTCGCTAATTCAAATATTGAAGTGCTGCATGAGCACTTGAATATGAATTAGTACGATTAAAGAAAATCACGTTGGATTTTTATTACGGGAATAATAAATATTCACATATATGTACATCAGTCATGCATTAACAGTTTGTATATACACATGTGACTTGATGAATCGAATATATTTATTTAACATTCACTTTTGTTTACCAAGAAACATTTTTGAACATGTACATCCATATATATAACATTATATGTACAATTATAACATTATATTGACAATATAACATTATATGTATATCTGTCGGAATTTTTGTCTAGCGAAGCACGAATTTTGCGTTTAACTATGATAACGCGTCTCTTTGTTCAACGAATGTGTACGCCGAGATTCAAAACGATAAAAGTTGTTATTAATCTCTCTGTGAACAACAAAAAATGAACTATGGGGAATTTGCGCCGTCCAAATTCCCAATCGACAAAAAAATATATAGATATCAATGGAAAAACAATCGCCATGTCGCAAATAAAAAAATATTAATTAAAATTTGATAAAAATACCTTAATATATAAATATTAGAGCGTCACAAATAATGTATAATTTTAATGGATGATCATAATTTATTCAACGGTTCGGTACATACAATTTTGTGTATTGATAATTATGGCAATTAATCGGTGAATATTTACGAATGGATTTTGGATAATTCGTTCAGTTTGTTTTCGTTCTTCACGTGTTTACGTTTTCACGCGTTTACGCTTGGTCGTGTTTGGACTATTCGCTATAGCGTAGTAGCAGAGCAGAGTGGGGATAGAGGCGTTCGGCCAGCCGCCAGCGGGAGAGAGGGGAGACGGGCGGACACCGGGCGGAGCTCGAGACAGGGGAGAGGCGCAGGCGCAACATGATTGGCTTCACTCACCGCCCGGCGGGCGTAGGGTGAGGACTGGCGCGGAACGTGAGCGTGCCGTTATCCCTACGCATTGTACATTCCAGTGCATTGAGAAAAAAAACGGGGCACGAAATACGACACGTGGAATCCTACTTAATCCAATGACTAAAATAATCTTTTTTTACGATTTAATTTTTTTCAATCAATCGATAAACAATTAAAATAGAAACCAATAAAAATTGGTAGCGGTCATAATTTTATCAATTATTGTAGCTTTAACAGTTATTTCATACTTTTAACAGTAAATTCAATCTCGCTGAAGCAACTGCATGATCGGTCATCTAAATTACAAAATAAATGAACTTAGGATCGTGCGAATCGATAAAAGACACGAAAACACAACGTAACGAATATTAAAGTTGAAATTTAATAAAAAATAATGATTCGCTCCTTGTCAATATACATTTTTTTCCTTTAATTTCTGAAATTCCTTTTTTTGACGCAACTATATAGATAAGCCGATAGGGAAGTCCTCGCACTCGATGTTATTATTATTACAAAATTTGCACATGAATGAGTATTTATAAAATTTTGGTAATTCGTGAAAAATAGTATCGAGGCAAGGGCCAGTAACAGAAAGAGTTTTGTGACGCCTGTCATATAGCTTCGAGAGTCTTGTGTATGCTCGCACGCGCGCGTGTCCGCAAGCGAGCTAAGATGCAAGCATACCCCGAGCAACGCAACGCAAAGCAAAGCACCTAACGCACGGTCCTAAAGCCATGGGGTTGTCGGCAAGCGAAGACGGACAGTCAGTAAATCTACTCCATAGCGGATAGTTTGACACAGTTCCGAGCTCGATACAGTTTCTGTATCACTTTGAAGTCGCGCAGGCAAGATTCCATGCAGATAAGTCGGAGTTGCAAACGCTGCACGCTAAGCAATGCACGCAACGCGTATAACCGCAGCTATGTACAGCATTACGAATAGTTTTTACTAGTCAAATGCTAACAATAGGACGCGAGCGACCGACCACGCGTGCACGCACGCGGGCACACTCGATTCTCTATGAAACGGTGGTACAGGTTTTGTCACTACAATTATTTCTGTTACTCGACATATTGGCTTATCCATTTGCGCAAAAACGGTTTTCTGGGGGAAAAAACCTAGGGAAGAGTAGGTAAAGAAGAGCCCTCCCTGAAAATGGGGATATTTTTTTTCGTTTATGTTAATTTTCGTATTCAATCGGTCGTACAATTAAATAACGAATTTTTTCTCTCGCGTCGGTATAAAGTTAAATTTTTGGTGAATAAAAACCCAAGTTCGTTCTCGAAAAAAAGACCAGCGAAAATATAACTTTGTGATAATGAATCGCGATTACGATTTTCTGCGATACGGTGAAGTGATAACAAAAGTTAAAGGTGAAATGATTTATTCCAAACATGGGAGGACGAAAAAACATTGGAAGAAAAGTGTGTTGAAAATATGTGGAAAGTTCTTTATGATCAGAACCATGGAGCAGGATAAGAGAATCGTAGAGGCAGAGGGAAAGCGAAAGGATCGTGGAGGAAGACGGAGAGGGAGAGGATCGTCGAGGAAAACGAAGATCGCAAGGATCGCGGGAGAAAAAGGTAGGAAGAAGATCGAGGCCCGTTCCTGTAACCGTGAGTAACTACACCAACGATTTTTTTTTTTAAATACGAGTGCGCGAAATATGAAAAATGATTTTCATGTTACAAATGTAGACATTCTGCCGATTGAATGATCAAAACACGTGAACGTCAGGATGACGTTTGGATATTTCATGGAAGTATTTTTTTCAAATAATGAACCGTTAGATATAATATTTTCATATTATTTATTTTCATGATACAGTCGTTGCGATTTATAGATTTACGAATAGAATGTTTTGCAGAGTTGATATATGGTGGTAGTTGTGCAAATTTTCGTTGAAATGTTTCTGGTAAAGATGTAAATGTGTTTTTACTCGACTGTCAACAAAGTTGAGAATCTCTGTCGTCGTATCTTTTTTCTTCAAGTGCTCATGCAGCACTTCAATATTTGAATTAGCGAGTGATCAGCGCTGCTGACTCCAAAAAATACAACCCGACGCTCTATCTGTATACTACATATTCATTAATACTTATAACGAATGATAAAACAGAAAAATATTTTCTATTAGTATCATGCCTCTCTATGAATCTTCGTGTTCAAGCCCAGTGATGCCAATGCAAAATTTCAATGGGGAATATGCACGGTGGGTAATATCGGCTATCACTCCGAGCTTTTTTTTGTCGGCTTCTCCTATCACTGTCAAAGTTTTGACGTTCTGTCCAGCCGATTGGCTCGTGGGGCTCGTGTTTTTTTGAAGTGTTGTACCACGCGCGTGTTGATTCCACAGTCGTATATAACCTCTAAATTCATCAGCACGAAAACGATATTTGCCCCTTCACTGTTTCGTTCTTATTTACCGTTCTCAGTCAATCGTTGAACGTTAGAAAAAAATCAAAAAATTTCAGGATGGAGCTAGGGATAGACGAATATCCTGATATAAACGTACGTTTGGCGGTTTATCGTCAAGATATGAATTTAATACCTCTCGACAGTATTCAACCACGATTTTACACTCCTGGAGAAGAAATCACTGGACAACCAGACTTCCTGAGGTAGATGATGTTAGATTTTTTCAAGTTTCAAGTTTCGTATGAGAGTAACGCTCCAAATGCAAAACTGAATCCGAACAAACTCAAAAATTCTGCTACTTATTATTACAGTGTTTTTGATTGTTCGGTGTAACCGTATTAACCCAATATATTTTTTCCACCCATAGAGGCCATGGTACTTACGTGGATGAAGAAGAAACTTTGCGAGCTTCTGTTGCAGGAGTACTGGAAAAAGTTAACAAACTAATATCTGTCAGGCCTCTGAAAACAAGATATCAAGGGGAAATTGGTGACGTTATCGTTGGTAGAATTACAGAGGTCCAGCAAAGCAGATGGAAAGTCGATACTAATTCCAAGCTTGACTCCGTTCTATTGTTATCCAGTGTTAACCTACCGGGAGGAGAACTTGTAAGTTCTGTTAACATTTATTAAATAGAAATCATCTTAGAAAATATTTTACTTGTAATTGTATTAGAAGTTGCTCCAGAAAAAAAAATGTATTTTACTGTTTTTTTCACCCATTTTTTATTAATTTCCAGAGAAGACGTTCAGCAGAAGATGAGCAGACAATGCGACGGTATCTACAAGAGGGAGATTTGATTTGTGCTGAGGTGCAAAACACATATTCAGATGGATCACTGTCTCTGCACACTCGTGTATTAAAATATGGAAAATTATCGCAAGGAATAATGCTGAAAGTGCTACCAGCTTTAATAAAACCAATGAAAACCCATTTTCATAATTTAGCCAATGGCGCTGTATTGATTCTTGGTACTAACGGTTATGTATGGATCGGAGCGAACAGCTCTGGTACTGATCGTTCGGAAGGTGGATTCACTCAAGATTTATCAAGGGTGCCTCAAGTTGATCGGGAAGTTTGCGCAAGATTGCGTAATTGTATAATTATTCTTGCAGAGTCAAATATTGTTTTGACCGACACTTCTGTCACTTATGCCTTTGAGGAATCCTCCAAATACAATACCAATGAGTTGCTGCAGCCAGAGCCTATGTTGGACGTGGCAACGCTCACTCATCATAGACTTATTCAATAGAATAGTAAAAAAAATGTATTTTTTAAAAAGATATTAAAATAATGGAAAAAATATTTTCTTTTATTTGCAGTTGCTGCATATCGATTTTATTCCTCATAACCATTTTTCGTAAGTGAAAATATTTTTTTTAATTTTCCTTTTTGCATTTGAGTTTTGGATCTTGAAGCTCTTAGTAATTGATTTTATCGTACGTGACAATAAAATTGATAAAAAATGGAAAAAATAATGCGAATAGTTCTTTCGAAATTTCCGTTTTTCATCAAATTATTATATGGTCATAAATTTTCAATTTGTTTCAATTTGAGCAAATGTTTTTTGCCCTTTTATTTTGAACAGTTTCGCTATAAGATAAAAGTTTTTCCCTCTCTTTCTCTCGCGCTCAATCTCCCACTCTCCGGTCTCCCTTCCCTCGTTCCTTTTCAAGGTCTTTCGGGCCAACATGTGTGTAAGACAGAGCAAGAGAGGGAGAGCGGAGTAGGAGAGCCATGCATGCAATGTGAGGTGTCGAAAAATTGCGGTGTTATTACCGCAGCGGTATTAAAGCTCGCCGGCACGTATAAAATTCACTCGTCAAAAGCTTCACGTCATTCCATAAAAGCGTGTGAATATCGATTCAACAAATATCTTAGAAACGTGTGTACATAAAGTGCAAGTGTTTTAAGAGCGGCGAGAATGGACGCGTGCTTCACCGCTTTCGACAAAGACTGCGATGGTTTTTTGTCCATCGACGAATTCGAGCTAATATGCCGGGCACTATTTCGAAACGATCGCGGCAAGATCTACGGTCTCGAAGAAAAACAATTGGTCGAGATTTATCAGATATTCGATTTCAAATGTGACGGTAAACTCGATCGAGAAGAATTTGAGGTGAGAACTCTATAAATACGTAATTTTTCATAAATTCCGAAAAATACGATCCCACAACACCGTACATTCCAGAGCCCTACAACGTTTCAAAGTACATGAATTATCAACCGTTGCTTTTTTTGAATATCGAAACACACGCAGTGGGTCAAGAACGTGTAAACACTCTGGACATTTGACTCATCTCAGGTGTTGAAACGCAATGTACACAGAACTATTCGAAATGTTTTAATTCTTCCACAATAATATGTTTTTATAAATCCAATCATTATTATCTTTATTACGTTTTTATAGATTTGACATTTTATTGGCACGTCAAAAAATGATTCACTATGTAATTCACGTCGCCGATTCAAACGTATTATATCATAGGGGAAAAAGAAGGGGGGTGGGGGGAAGGGAATTTACATTGCATGAAGATAATGGAACGAAAAAATTGGCAAAGAAACGAGTAAAGAATGATAATGACCACACGCAATCGTGACAGGAGACTAAAATATATTACTTTAGTCAACACAACCAAACTAAGCCGGAAATAGGATCGTTAAAAAAAAAAACAAATTAGTTTTTTAAATTTTTTCTTAGATATGTTGGAATCGTTGGATAAAAGTTTGTACTAGGCCACGAAGTGCGTTTCTCATCGTCGATGTCCAGAATGACTTCATAACAGGATCGTTGAACATAAAAAATTGCGCGGCACAACATGATGGATCTGAAGTAATCGAGCCCATAAATCGCCTCCTCGAGACCGTACAATTCGATTCGGTGTTTTATTCCCTCGATTGGCATCCTGTCGATCACGTATCGTTCATCGACAATTTACATCTGAGGTAATCGAACAATAAACTGACACTTTTACCAAGGGACTGATATAAAAAATCTCCAATCCGAAAGTCGCACGCTTTTGAAAGTGCAAAACTTTATCAATTCGTTACCATAATTAGGTCAATTCGAGGCGAAAAAAATGATTATTTTTTCTTTGAACAGAAATCTATTTTAAAAAATTTGTTTAAAGTGGAAACATCCCTCTCCGAGGTTATTAATTTTTAGGCTAAGTTTTTTTTTGAAAATGATCCTTCACTTGGAGAATTTTGAGTCGAAAAGAGGTTAGAATTGAATACTAATTGCAGTTTATTCGTACACACCGGGTCAGCGCAACCCGAGAATTACTGTGTTCGGTGGTTTTTGACTTAATTGAAATTTATTTTCAGCTCAAAGCGGATGGTATTTTTCGAATGAAATTTTCTAGCCGAGAAAAAAAAGTTTCGAGTATCGCAACATTCTTTCGTACTTCTCAGACCGAAGATTTTGTACGCAGCATTAATTTCGAAAAAAAATCACATTTTCAGAGAAGTCGACGAGTCGAGTCCAATTTCGAAAGAGGAAGCGCGAGTCTACGACACCGTGACATTTCGAGGGCCACCTACACTGAAGCAACGTCTGTGGCCTCGTCATTGCGTTCAAGATTCGTGGGGCGCGGAACTTCACAAAGATCTCAAAATAGTCGATAAAGCGATCAAAATTTACAAAGGCACAAATCCAGAAGTTGATTCTTATTCAGTATTTTGGGACAACAAAAAACTGACGGAAACGACACTTTCGTCTCAACTACAGGGCAAAGGTGCAACCGACATTTATATTTGTGGGTTGGCCTATGACGTTTGTGTTGGAGCGACTGCTGTCGACGCTCTTACGAGCGGTTATCGAACCATACTCATCGATGACTGTAGCCGCGGTGTTGACCTCGTTGACATTGAAAAAACCAAAGCTGCGGTTATCTCGAGTAACGGTGTTATCGTTAATTCCAGCCAGGTGAAAGCCATGATCGAGGGTAAAGATCGTAGGCCTGAGCTCGGCTATAAACTTGCTCTTGAACTTAAAAACTCTTTACTCAATAGGCGACGAGATTACGGTTAATTAGCGCTCATTTTCTTTACTGATCAGTACTTATTTACTAGCAAATCGGGCAAATGTTCATTGCTGATACTAACAAACTTGGATTTTTTTTCTCTTTCGAGGGTGGGTTTTAGTTGACGGATTCAACATTTGAAATTGACTCAAATCTTTAGCCGTCAATAAAAATTTATTGAAAGGTGGTAAAGCCATCGTTTTTGTGGTGGTTTACACTTGAACCTAGTTCCAATATACTTTCAACCAAAGATAAACCTTACTTTTATCCTCCGGTTATCGCTGTACAACTGGTCGAACAAATTTGTGAAGTTTGTTCGATTGGTTGTCGCAAGAACATTCCGAATAGTAAATTTCCCATTGTGCTCATCATAATTAAATTCCGGAAAATCCAAAGAAAGTTTTCACGTTTTGTAAGAATATTAAGGCAATTCCAGATATTTTACATATTTTTCCTTCCCTCCTAATTCTACTGTAGATTATTTCAAGAACATACAGAGTAAAAAAAATCCAGTTTGAAAATTATCTCCTACTTATTAGAAAAGCAAAATGTTATTTTTTTCTTTGCTTGTTTATAAATTGGAGAAAAATAAGAAATAAACAGAAATTGCTCTCTGCCTTGTACTTGCAGCAATTGTTGCCTGAATATGACAAAAAGTTTAACTGAACTGCTCAAAACCGTTGCTCGATCTGCTAGGGTTACACTCGATAGAATATGTTGTAATATTTATTGTTGCATTGAGTAGATGACAAATTGAAATGTTCCTATTAGTAATTTAGGGGGAGCCTCATATTAGGTGTTGATTCCTTATAAAATGTGGTTGTCGAATGAAAATTCTAGTTTCGATGATACATGTTGTTGTTACACGTTTAAAATTTTATGGGGATGTAAAGTTTGGTGAAAAAGTTTCAAAATAAATAATTATTGCTATGTAATGGATTTTTTTGAAGATCAATGGTCACCATTTTCATTGAATAAAAATCCTGTATCCAATTTTTCCCTTCCCTAGCAAACGAGAAAAATTCATTTTTTCATTAATCTAACTTACAATTGTTTGGATGTGATGAAATTTTTTTATTTGAAGAATTCGCCACCCACGAGAAATATGAGCATGCGTTCTTTATGCGGAATTCAACGCCACCTATAAGTTTCGCGACACAATAACACCGGACACCGAGACACCGGTGATAGACATAACCTAGATGTTGTTAGTGTACAATCGTGACGCGTTGTTGAGGTTATAATAGACTTTCCATTATGTTTTATCACGTATGTAAAAATTATTAATAAATTTCATTTAACTATAAAATCCATCTGTAATTATCTTGATCATAGAATCATATTTGATGGAGTTTTTGGAAAAATGTTGACTTTACAGTGTTGAAACGCAGCATTGGATTGAATATTTGAATATTGTGTGTAAATATTTACTTTTTAGTTACCTACATTTTATAACTTCCTCTCCTCGATTTGCATAGATATCACTGGAGCACGAAATTTTATTGCATCCGCGATATTTTGGGCCACAATTACTTGACACAGTCAAACAAAAATTGTACACAGAAGTCGAGGGAACATGCACTGGAAAGTATGTTTACAATTGTAGAAAGGTTTTAAGAATATATAGACGATCACATTTCGAAAGTAATTTTATCTCTAATGAACTTGACTTAAACGTAACTGAAGTACGCTTTTTTCTAACCTTTGCATCCAGCCTTGAAGAAAATATTTTCAAAAAAATTTTTCTAATTTATAAGCATAAACATTCAATTTTACAAAACTATTTTCCTCAGATATGGATTTGTCGTTGCTGTCACAACAATAGATAATATTGGAGCTGGAATAATTCAGCCTGGCCAAGGCTTTGTGGTCTATCCTGTCAAATATAAGGCAATAGTATTTAGGCCCTTCAAAGGAGAAGTTTTAGAAGCAATTGTTACTCAAGTTAACAAGGTACAATTTTAATCACAACTGATCATGAGAACAAAGGTATAGTTTTTTTATGTTTCGTCTGTTAATTTTCATTTATCAATTAGGTTGGCATGTTTGCTGAAATAGGACCGTTATCGTGTTTCATATCCCATCATGTAAGTGATTTTTATAGTGCAAAAGAATCAATCTTCTGATAATTTATAGAGAATAATACTAAATTTTTCTCCCAACAGTCCATTCCTGCTGAAATGCAATTCTGTCCAAATGTAAATCCAGCTTGTTATAAATCCAAAGAAGAGGTACACACAAATCTCAACGAAACATCACCAACAATAAAATAGTAATGACAAGTAATCAAAATAATCTTTGCAGGATGTTGTAATCCAAGCGGATGACGAGATCAGACTGAAAATCGTTGGTACACGAGTCGACGCAACAGGGATCGTAAGAACTGAATTTTTATCAAAAAATTCTGTTTCAATGCTACTATTTTACATTATCACGACCTTTCTCTTTCAGTTTGCCATCGGGACGTTAATGGACGATTTCTTGGGACTAATATGCTAATGATTGAATAAAATAGGCTGACTGTGGGATGGTCAATTAATAGAATAAGAACAAAACATTTACACAATTGGCGTCATCTTTTACATCTGTCAGTAACAATCGTTTATTTATTTTTTATTTTTGTTTCAACAATTATCTACTATTTACAAGAGGGTCGGCTGGTTCAATAAAGTGGTGTAGTTTTTAGCGCGCACATTATTCCACTTCGTAATCTTTTTAGTTTTGCAAATTCATTCATGATTCAAATTAAAAAATTGTCTCCGTAAATTTTTCTGTCTCTTTGTCTTGTGGTTTCGAATGATGTTCAGTGATAATATTATTGCATAAAGAAGATCTTGTTACTCGCAAACTTCTATTACTAATCTCATTAAATATTCGTATTCTATCAATCAATTTTTTTCTCACATTAAAAAATTAATGAAAATTAAATTCGAAAAAATCAATGATTTTTTTAATCAATGTTTTAATGAATTTTCGGAGAATTGAAATTTTTTGAAAAATTGTATTTCTTTGAACGTCAGTGCTCAATTTTTGGACGCATATTTTTTTCTGCTAAGGAATTACTGCAATCGTGTGTATTTATTGACATGTAGAAAATCAATTGTGAAGCGTTTTTTGTTTTTACGTTCCTTAATTGCTCTAATTAGACGATTCCAACTTCGGACTTTTCCTTTTCAACATTTCGTGTCCCTTTTGAGCTTGACACTCTTGGACATCAGTAGTGGGACGTCCGTCATGAAATCCTGAGGTATAAAAAGGCCTAAAAATAATGCAAGCTTAGCTGCCATTCCTGATTTATCTTTAGTTGATATTTCCTCCTTGTCTTGATCCGGCATCATTTTGTCAGCAACATGTTTTATCACTTTGCCACTTCCGTCGACGTAGAAAGTAGAGAAACCATCATGCCAACTGAAATTTCGAAATCAACCTTTAAACACGATTCATTTTTCAAAAAACACCAACTTCAAAACATTAAAGAAAAACTTTACGTGCTTTTCAGTCACAAATTTACTGGATATAAACTTTCTAACTCCCTGAAGCATTACGAAAGAATAAGAGATTGAAAACTCACGATTCAAGCTGATCAATCGTAGACTGCAAATTCCATAACTTGTATTTCCAAAAAGTGAATAAAATCTTATATCCTGTAATTCCTCGTATACGCCATCGAACTTTAATCGAGCTGTCCTCAGGATGAACCGTTATTTTCAATACATCGAACTTCACGTAGGCAAATTTTACGTGCCCTATAATTCTCAGCATTGCTGTCTGTTTAACATATTCGTAGATACCTCTGGAGCAAAAGAAATTGAAATATTCATATTTAGTAAAGGATTACAGAATTCATAGCTCATTTTTGTTTATGGTTTACTTACTTTGTCACTGTACCCTTAATGTTGTTTTCGAACACTATATTTTTACCGTAGATCTTATAGTCAATGGAGTTTATAAAGAAGTGAGGGAGCTGCAAATAATCAAATTGCAATTTTAATAATTTTTTATGAACATTATAGAAATGTTTTTTCATTTAGTGAAAAAAGTATTGGACTTTGAAATTTCGTTAAAATCAAAACAACTGAGTTTTTTTATTACAGCTTTGATACTTTTTTTCATTTCACTTTGCCATTTCTAGACGTTCTATTAGTATCAAAACTTTTCAAACACTCTAGTTTAGCAAAGTCTAAGGTAGAATTGCACTTACATCAACACGAAGAACTTCATACACATTGTTTAATTGTTCCAGCGATGGTTTTCCATCCCCGGAACCTGTTGCTTCAGCAGGCTTATTATCATCATTTTTAGCTTCTGACTGTACATTTTCCTTCCCCATAACGGAAAAAACTTTACTGGCCTTTGTCACAAGTAGTTTATTGGAAAATTTTATGCCAACATCCTGAAAAGATTCTTTTCTGCCCTTCCCGATACTCCAATTGCCTTCCCTCTTAAGTTTATAATTCCAAACGACAACATTTTGGGATGTCTTTAAGGGTTTTACCATCAAGTTAAATGCTGTCTCTCGCTGTTGTATCTTGCTATTCAGAATCACACCACCAGCCAGAAACTGTGATGGAAATGAAATTATGGAATGATTAAGAGTTTTAATTTCAATAACGATCTATGAAAATTTTGTTCTTTCTTCAATTGTTAGCATTTGATAAATGAAGTAATGTTTGCTAGTTCTTTATCGCTTGACTGTAAGTAATTTAGTACTACATTGAAAAAAATACGATGGCAACTTCTATTATTCAAAAGATTGAAATCACATAACTGAAAACTCGATCAGTATACACGTCTTACATAAGCAATTGTGAGGTTAACCGAGTTGGGAATAACGACAATGTGAAAAGTACAGAATGTCCACAATAGCTGAGCGATCAGAAAAATACGTAATTCTGCAAAGATTCGAAAAACGATGGAAACTGAAATCGATCATTTTGAAAGATTATGTTAAAAATTTGCAAAACTCACGTCCTGAAGGAAAGCCGATGACTCCTTTACATGTTTTGGCAGCTGGCGATCCAAGTGCGTTATCGGTTTTCTCGTGCCGACGAAAGGCGTCAATTTATTCGAAATTGTTCGTATGCAAAGAGACATTCTGACGTTTGATTATTTATAATCTCTCGTTACTCTATTAATTCGACGATTTTACACTTCGGTTTGTGTCAGCTTTCGTTTTTTTCTTAATTTAATGAATAACTCGTCTCACGCGGTACCGCACAGGCTCCATCGGCACAACCATGATTTTTTCGGGAGTGTGATCGAGATGTGTGCATGACGACCTGCGCGGCATAGAAACGCAGCCAGCAGACGCAACCGTGTCGTGAAATAAAAATCGACGCGGCGATACATTATAGAATGTACTAGAAAACTGATTTTTAAATTATTGAAAAACTTTGAACTTTTAGAAAATAAATTAATTTTATGAACTCAATTCGATGCATGGAAACTTACGAGTATTATTCTATTCAAGCCACTACGTTCAAACTTGATTTTTTCCGGTTGAAAACTAAAAAAATCGCCTTTGCCATAAACCCCCAAGCATTTTGAAATTGCCATAATTGGTTTGAACCATTTTTCTTACTATAATAACAATTAAATAATAACAAGAAATTATAATAACAATGAAATAGCATAATTACTTTCTTTTTCGTTCTCCTTCGAAAACATTCCATCAAATAATCAACTGTTCAAGCGTATATGTTTCAAAAATGTTTGAAAAGTTCGAAAATTGCAAAAATTCGTCGTCCTTTTTTCAATATTTTATATTCGGCCTTGTGTACGAAAAGTAAGAAGTGTAAAATTTTTATAAATATACATTTATTAACATGAAGCTGCAACAACGATGCACGATGAATTACAATGAATCTCGAGGTAACGCAGTAATGACGCAACATTGGATATATTTATATTTCTATAATAGTATATTATTATTATTAGTTATAACGAGATGTGATGAAAAAAATAACATAACATGAAAATGAATATCTATTTTCGTCGTTTCTTTGTGAACTTGAAAATGATATGCGGCCGTATGAATTGTGAATGAAATTTTAGCCAGTTTAGTTCATGTTTATATATAACTTTACGAAAACGAGAGAAACGATGAAATTGGGTTTCCTCGTTTAACTAAAAAAAGAATTTTCCGCGAGTTCAAATTTTGTTTATGAAAATCCAGAATTTTCACTGTTCGATGAAAATCCTAGAAAATTGATTCTGTTAATTTCAATACGGTAGAGTTGCATGGTAAAAACTTAACAATATGGTAGCTCGTAATGAAATTATTACGCGATCTACCAACAAAATGCTTTCACCAACGGCAGGAATAATTATATCGACATTTTCGGAAGAAAAATACATGATTTTGTTTTTCTTTTCCCGAATTATATAAAGCGGCAAAAGCTAAATCGCCTCGTAAGCAACGTCGATTCCGGTGACTCGCGTAGTCGAACCGTTAAGGAACTCCTCGAATTCGTCCCGTTCTCGCTTATCGTCGCGAGCACGATTTGACGAACGTTTCTTCCTCCTCTCCGACTTCTCCGATTTTTCCTTGTCCTTCGATTTCTTCTTTTTTCGTTTCTCCTTGTCTTCGCTCTGCAAGAAACAACACTTTTCGGTTTTCACTGAGTCGAAATCAACAATTCAACGAAGCTTCTCACTCTTCAACTAGCTATGAATTCTATTGTTTTTTTATTAAATTCTGCATAAATCGAGAATTATCAGAAAAATCTCGAATTTATGGACTCTTAGATTATTGACATTTTTTTCTATTTCGTCTTTTTACAGCATGCTTCAGCGATCAGCTGTTTATCAACAATCAACCTCAATAACACGGAAGAAAATGATCACCGACAACCTAATGAGAAAAATCTGATCTCTGAAGATCGATAATTGACTGACCTTTTCCTTGTGTTTCTTTTTGTCTTTCATCACAGGACTGCTTCCGTTAGAGCTCAATTGTCTCATACTTGTACTGTCGAGAAGTTCGAGATGAACGTTGGAGCTGGTCATACTAACGTCCAAGCTTTTATCGCTTAGTTCGAGACGATTATTTCTGGTGCTTGTGCTGCTGCAAACGTCTTCACCTCCCTCGGGACTCTGACGCCACTTGGAATCGCGACCGAGCCAATTGTCGAAGGCTTCTGAATTGGTCGCGTCCCTCGAGTCCAGATCAGAGGGTTCGACCCCGTCGCCGAGTTCCTGCTCGGTCGACGATATGGAATCGCGCTTCGTTGCGTCTTCGCGGGTTGTTTCGACGACGGCGAACAATTCGCGTTTGTGCTTTTGCTTGCTCAGTGGATTTTCGGTTAGTAAATCAGGCGGACTTTGTACGGAGCTCGGAGCCTCGTCGGCGGAGGATAAATCGTCTTCGTAGCCGGCGACAAGAGGATTCGCAGTTTCCGTATCGCTGAAAATCAAATGACATCGATGAAATCTGTTGAGATCGATTTAGAGGGAAGCGAGTGGGCGAGTCTATTTTCCAGGGTTTTACAGTGTACGAAGAGAAAGACAAAAGCGGGCAAAATGTTTACCTGTCCGAGTCGCGAGCTTGATTTTGTGTTTTCTGTGGTGAGGGTTGATTGTCATCGAGGAACGATCGATCTAGCACACCATCGTCGGGGACAAAGTCCTCGACGCTGATAATAGGCGCACCGAAGTTGCCACCAGCTCGTTCGTTTTCTTCTTCCTTTTTGTTCCCAAATATTTTCGACATGAAAGACTGTGACCTCGTGCCTCCGAGGTCCTTTCCATCGGGAGCACCATCGGGAACAGACTCCCCGGATTTGTTCGTGTCGGATCTAGACGCCAGCGAGGCTGTGGAGGACGAGACTTGTCCAGGGCAAGTTAGATTCGGTGAAATTTCAGTCTGTTTTGAGTACAAGCTTTCTCGCCTGGCTGTGGTTTTAAATTCCAGTGTTTTCATTGCTGGGATCGGTGTTCCACCGCCAATCGGTCCTGGCATGGAGGCCGACCGTCTGACGTCGCCAAGCGGCTGTGGAATATGGTTGGAGTTAACGGGATGACGAGCACTGCTCAAGGAGGATGTGACGTTAGGCACGAGGACAGTTGCAGAAGTGGAATCAGCGATAGCTCGTCTACGATTAACGAGATTATCCAAAAACTTGTTATAATCTGCATCATCGCTATCCTGAAACAAATCGAGCTCTTGGACGGTCAAATGTGTCTCCTCTTCGTTAGTTTCCAACTGTTTGAGTAACGTCTCACGTTGCAATTGTAAAAATGGAAGATTGAAAAATTTGTGCAATAATTTTAGGCCAAAACCATTTCTCATTGAGGATTCAGCGTATCTCACTTGTGCGCTTCGTTCGCTCAACGAATCTATGAAATACGTCACGTGATCAGCCGTCACGCTTCTGTGATGTGACATGTCACAGTGATTGCCGAGCACTATCACCGGTATGTGACCTGGAATTTTCGGTAATTCTCTCTGCACATAATCAAAAGTCCAGGTTTTTGTCACGTCCATCATCACTATCACACCGTTTGTTCCCTTGTAAACGTCTAAGAATTCTGCATCCAATGCTGGCTCCTCCATACTTAGACTCTCCGACGGCGCTTTGTTGTCCATCTTGAGACCATCCATTTTTCGACGTCTTCTTCCTCTATCCACTACATCCCACACTTCCACTTTAACTACGTCATCCGTTGCTTTATAATTCCACTGAATACTCGCTACTCTTATCTCCTCTGTAGGAATGTACTCTTCTATGAATTTCTGTCCCTGAAGGCGGTGAAATAGGCAAGATTTCCCAACATTCCGGTCTCCTTTTATTATTATTTTCACTGCAAGCATATTAGAATAAAAAATTGATCAAATGAACATTACACTTTGGGATTTGAAATAAATGATTCTTCGTATCAATCACAAAAGCTACCAAAGTCCGGACTATATTCTTTGACTTGCCAAGATGAAAGGAATGACCACAGAATTGAAAAATGTTTTGTATTTTTTAAATATTTCTTAATAAAAGAGATTGAAGGAAAAAATTTATCTTACTATTATACTGCACTCCTTTAGCAAATTTCCGCTGTAAAGTTGAAGGCATGGATTGATGAGCTGGTCTCGGCGACGAGCTCGTCGTTCCTTCTGACTTCCCAGCTAACCTCTTGAAAGCGTTGAACATTGTTGCAAATTTCTGAGATCTTTGACAGGTGTAAAGATTGAAATCTCAACTTTTTGAGGTTAGATTCGTAGCTGTTATCTGAAAATATTATGCAAAAAATAATTTTTTACTGTGACAAAAATTGTAACTTCCAATTATTTGGATAGTTAACGATTTGCAAAAAGATATTCTGGAGAAACTTTTGGAGATGCTTCAAACGTTTTTTTTTGCACTTTTCCATTTTCATATAGTTGCTCGTTCTTACTTGAAAAATTTCACGTGTATACAGTATGAAAATCCGAAATTTCATCATTTGAGAGAAATCGCAAAATTTGTAACAGTCTATAGATGCGGCAACGAATTCGTAAAGTATGGTTAGATTCGCAAATCATAAGATTATGGAAAATTCGCAAAACTTGCGGACAGAGCCTCACCACATGTCTGTCCGAGGAACAACGGCGATTCTGTTTATTTCATTGTTAAAACTCGAAAATTCAGTCAATCACATCGTCGGGACATGAATTAATAATTGCCGAGATCCTATCGAGGGAGTATGGACACTTGGACAGAATAACTGTCACAATAGAACAGCTGTTTCATAAAAAAACTTTCTTCCGAAGACGTTGGCATCTTGTCGGTGAGAAGCGCTGTCTAGGAAAGAGCGGGAATGAATTCAACTTTCGCCATACATTTTCTCAGGGGGTTCTGAAATATGCATTCGTGACGCAAAAATCGAAAATAATCACTTTTATTGCAAACTATTATAAGATAATAAAATTAATGAAGGTTCAAGTTTATCGTATTGTTAGATCCTCCAAGAAGTGCATTAAAAAAAAAAACTACTCATCATCAAATTTAAGAACAAAATTAATATGAACTCATTTTCTGCAACTATTTTCAACGTGGTTTATTCATTTGTTGCTCTACCGATGAACCGATATACAGTGAGCGACGAAATTATTCGATCAGAGGATAAACCAAATGTCCTCCTGTACAAATACTTTCGTCACTCACTGTATGTAATCTTGAAATCTTTGTGTAGTTTCAGGTTTTTATCTATCACATTGTTGTGCACACTGTTCGAAACTTGTAAATTTTTATTAATTAAAAAATGTAAAAAAATAAAAATTTATAATTCACCGAATACAAAGAAAATTATGATTGGACTTTTAAAATATTTTCAAATTTTGTAGCCAGCTGTTCAAACAGTTCGAAGATCACTATCCAACACCTGGCTACAATGAAGATTTTGGCTAAAATGAAAGTTCGACCTATTTTTTATTCACATCAACATGTAGTAGTAATCCCCATAGTAGGAGTAAGGCTTACGTATGTTTATACAGATATTACGAACACTATGAATTCGCAAAACCGGCATTTTGTGTACATAAGAGGTGCGGTAAGGCTTGCTTTTCTTTAAACATTTCGCATTAAGCCGCTACTGCGTTTCTTGATAAAAAGGCACGTACAAACATGACAAAATATTTTCATTTTCTTACACATTTATTATGGAAGAATAATTTGAAAAACAGAAAACCTGGCATCCAGACGCAAAATCAACACAGAGAGAAAAAAAAACAAACACCAAAAAATATTGTTTTTTCTCACAATAGTAAATATACCGCTATGTATATACAATGCAACTAATTATTTGATAAATTAGTCTTCGTACGTCTTCTTCGTGTCCGAAATTCAATCTTTCATTTGATATTTTTCAATATTTCTTGTCCTTCTCCGGTTCCACGTATCAGCGAGTATCTCGCGTCATGTTTCGTTATTCTCCCAAGATATTATCTCAAGATTCTCGCTATTGAGGTTCATAGGTCCCGTGTGTAAGTACGCTATGACTGTGTCTAAAATTCTAGGGTGATTAACAATGCTAAATATCGATCATTCTTCCAACCCTGTGAAATTTTATTGCTCTTTTTTTTTCTTCACAGTTATATAACGTCGGTTCGGAGCTCATTCTTGGCTCGGGATGTTGAATTATTGACGTTTTATAAACGTGTATACGCTCAGTAGAAACGTTAAAAGAGCCGGAAGTTTTTTCTGGTGAATATTTATTTGCAATTTTTTGTTTGCATCTTTCATAGAAAATCGAAAATCGAAACCCAATGTTGGTTTTCTATCATGATCGATCGAGGAATTCTTGGATGATAATAGATTGATGATGCTGAGAGTGATGGAAGAAAAATCTACCATTTCTTTTTGTGCTCGTCCATGGAAACTCCCCCTGGCCCAAGGGAAACGATCATTAGAAGTCCTCCAATAACCGATAACGTCTGAAATGATAAATTTTATGGTTATTCTCAACGATACAAAACTTAGCACTTTTATTTCAAGTTTTTCTCAATTATGTTTAAATATTTGAGTTAGAAGCTGACCTGGAAGAAATCGTATTTGAGGAAATCTCTCAAAGGCTTGTGATCAGGAATGGTCCACCACGCATTGTGATAAAAGTTGAGAGCAGTAAGAAGTAGTACAAGTAAGAGAGCGCTGAGTTTCGTTTTATATCCTACGGTCACCAGAACCATGAGAATACTGCCAAGAATATCCTGAATTATTTGCATGAACGAAATCTCGAAGCGTATCAGCGTTATAAACATAAACGCCAAAAGAACTCTTCCAGCCAGTTGAAGATAATTCTTCGGTTTGTTGTCCGAAAGTGTTGGAACACCGGCAAACAGAGATTTTCCTTCGACTCGTGATTCAGCCAGTACCAAAAGAAGAGCTCCTATGAGAGCCAAGTTTCTAAAGAAAAATTGCATATCCCAGAGTATACTGTAGGCAAAGGTTTGAAGTACGACGATGAAGAAAAGTGCTCCGCAAGCTATGCTGACTCTGAATCTTCCTATGACCATCACACAACCGCCTAATTGTGCCACCAGATTTACAAAGACAAATAACGTTGCTAAAAATTGTCCGCATCCCCAGGACATGTCCATGTATTCCCTTTGCTCGTTCCATTGCGTCCACATTCTCAAGCCATCCTCCAAAAATGTTGCAATAAGGCAGAGACGCGCCAGCGTCGGCAATATGTGCTTTCCATTTCTAATTACCTGTAATCATTTTTAACAATATGTTTGAATTGCTTCATTCATTTTTCTTGGGAGTCCTACTTATTTATTTCCCGTGAACAAAGAAAATTTCATTTGGGATATTAACGTACAGGATGATTTAAAACTTTTCAGAGAAGAAAGTCAACACTAGTTTTAGAATTGAATGAAAAATTTAACCAGAGACACGAATGAAAACACAATAATAACCAATCACCATAAGGAAGAAAAAAAAATAAGATAGGAAATAAAAATTCAAGCGCTACCGACAAAACTTGCGGCTCATTAAGAAATAATTCAGCATTTAGAATTTTACTTAACAATAGGGACAAATGACCAAAAATTCGAATCAAAAAAGAAAAATATAAATATCCAATTAAAATTGAGAAAAACCATTTTTTTTAGAAACTAGATGAACAGTAAATGTCGTTAAAAAATTTTGATATGTTTGGAAGAAAGAGAAAGTTGGAAATTGCCCTCCATATCAAATACAAATAAAGGAACGATGAATATGTATGAAATAACATCCAATTTTAAGCCAAATGAATCAGCGACCAAAGGATTTTTTTAAGCATATGTGAAATGTGTTTGAACAGGATTGAACAATTGTGAGGAAAGCTGCAAAAGCTGGACCCCATAAAATATGTCTCAAAGTTTGGTAACAGAAAATCAAGAAATATTCGCTTATAACCTACAAACGGGATTGAGCCGAAATGTACAGAATCGCAATTTCGCAAAGCATCGCATTGTTCGATAACACGGTAAAAAATTTCTGATAGCGGAGTAGTAGATTTGTGATAAAGTATGTGAACGAGTTGGACGCAACGGCTGGTCATGATGACGTTGACAGGAGTAGAACACCTGTATATCTCAAAGAAAAAACCATAGGGGTTCAACTTTCACTCAAAATGTATAACATACGGGTAGAAAAGGAGGTTCCATGATTTGCGAAAAAGTTCGTTGGTGTGTAATAAAATAGCGTTACCTGGTCGGCGATTTCCTCGGCCTTCGTTACAACCTCTTGCTGGAGCACCATCGTGCGTTATTCAAAAAACCGAAATAAAAAATTACCCATGCACTCTCACGGACACACATACGTATACACGGTATACGTGATACAGAGTAAAGAGAGAGAAAGCGCGGGCTGTGTGAAGAGGAATGAGCGAGAGCATACGCACACGCTTTGAGCTTACACGCGAGGCTCACGAAAAAAAATGCCTTCGAAGAGACTCGAAAAACTTACTCGCGCAAACGTAACTCTCTCAACGACCGTGAGGTCCAAACCTATATATCATTTAAGTATTAACTACTACTCTCTCGTATGATTACCACTACTCGTTTGAACTTCATATCACATATCGAGCCCAGAACTCCTCATTATTAAAGCCTTCTCACAATCGAGATCTCTCGTACTTTATTCCCCGGTAATGATGTGGAGATATCGGGAAAAACACGCAACTTCCGGGTTACGTGGTCAAATGACCGCGATTTCAAACACGTGAAATATACGCAAAACCAAACGAAACGTTTCACGTACGTGCCTCTTTGGGGATCGGAAATTTATCGAGTCCAACTCTCTAGTCAAATTATAATTGAATTTAAAATATTTTGTTTACATTTTCTCATTATTCGAATGTCCAGAAAATTACTGCACAAATAAAAGCACTCCCACGCAAAATCGAACGAATTCTCAATTTGCTCATTCTTATAAAACAACACGTCCAATAAAATTAATTTTTGTAACAAAATCCTGAATTTTTTTTTAGTAGTCGTCTGTACGAGTCTTTATTTGAAGTAACACCTTCTAAAATAAAGAAAAATAGGTTCCAATTATTTTTAAGTCAAAACCCGGCCGTCAACTTTAATGTCAATTTACATAAATTCATATTTCATAGCAAATCATATAATAAGTGTTATATTCGAATGAAATTTTTTTGGAATTTTGTTGGAATCGTACACGTGAATGTTATGAAATGCAGTTTTTTTTTATTATAAGACTGAAATATTTTACGTTTGAAAATCTTAAGTAGAAAGTTTGACTTATCCATTGTCGTTAGACATTTTTTTTCATTATTAATATCTTTATTTACATACACAAAGACATATCCATTATTCATGCAATTTAAAAGTGAGGTACGGTATTTTGCAGCGCAACGGATATACAGATACGAAATTAGAAAAAAGGTATTATATACAATTTTTTTAATTGCGCATTCTGAAGATTTCAAGTATTCACAGTATATTTTCGGCTAAAAAATTTGACGGTATTCCAGTTAACAAAAAACAACCTGTTTACGCACGGTGTAGACTCGAAGTTGATTTTTTTCATAGGATCGTGTGTATGATGTATTCTTCTTCTTCTTTATCCTGAATGGCTATCTCCCACTAAGGGCATGTGCCACATGTATGATGAATTACTCGTATTACTGTTGCTCTTTTGTCGGCTTGCCGCATAAATTTTTTGGGTGCGTTCGACTTGAGCGCTTTTATAACGCTTTCAGGCGTGTAGTATCACTCACACGTTCGACTTGGGCAACTTGAGGCTGTATGTACTACAAAAGCATTCATGACGTCACGGAAGACGTCATTACCGTTGCCTCGCAAACATTGTGCTCGCAAACGCTTTTTTTAGTAAGGTGAAGCGGCAAAAGTGTGGGCGTTAAAAGCGCGCTTTTGTCAAAACGAATGTGAGCACATGATTTCAGTTGTGAAAGCAATAAACGTCCCTTAGTATCACTCAGCATAAGCGTGAGAGCTGGTGGATACGTGTAAGCGCTAAGTCGAACGCATCCATTGTGTTGTTGTTTGTACAGCGCATTTAAGCAAATTATTATATACTTGTACATTTTATTAGGAATAGATCAAGAAAATTTCAAGGTAATAAACATCGTCTCGATCACAATAGTATACGTCAAAATTTTAATATATGTGACGAAAAAATTGTGCACAAAAAGAACGTAAATTGCTCGTTTTGTACAATTTTTAATCAATATTTTTATTATTTTTGTGGTATTCAGTTATCATGTAGAGGCTACGACGATTTTTGATAATAATTCGAACATCCAAATATGAATAAAATCACGCGTTATACAAGTTATTGACCCGGTATTCGTTCAGTTCATAACCTCAAAAATACTTTGAATTACAACGTTCAACATTTATTGTAATTTTTTCGCTCATCATTTCTTAAAAATAGTGATATATAATCGTGTTTATCAATTATTGATTGCATAACTTTATAAATCTTGATAACCTGGGAAATTCGCTGTTACTCGAACAATCATAATAACATTAACAAAATTTTATTGAATTTCAAAGATTTTGATAAGTGATAAATATTTGTTCATTTTCCATCAGATTGCTGAATAATGTTAGAAATAACGTGCAACGATCGCCTTGGAAAAAAAGTCAGGGTAAAATGCAACCCGGACGACACAATAGGAGACCTGAAAAAATTAATAGCGGCGCAAACAGGAACGCATTGGGGAAAAATCGTTCTCAAAAAATGGTACACAATCTACAAGGATCATATAAAACTGCAAGATTGTATCCTTTCCTGTATAGAGCGTTGAAATATATGTTTATATAGTCGTTATTTTGGTAAGAGTCAATACGAACAAATTTCCTATTGATTGTATTGATAGTTGAAAAAATAACCACTCTATAAACATATATGTATATATACTATTATAGATATAAGACTATACACTCTGAAATTGTACATTCCTAAATGACATTGTACTACTGTACTGTCATAGCAACGTCGCATGTGCCGAACTTGTGATTCAATTAATTTTTACATTCAAAATGTGATTTAAATACTAGAAAAATATTTATAGTTTTGAGTATCCATTAAAAATAAAGGAGTATCTGTCATAGATGTGTTACCTTAACTGTAGACGAAGCAATTTTTCCTAACTTTGTTAACCATCAATTACGTGTACAATCATTGAATAATTGGTTGATTGAAGTTTGTGATTCACATGGAAATTTAGTAAATTCGATTAAACAAAATAAAAGAAACCATTTGAACGATATGGATTTTTCGACAATACTTATATTAATACTGTAAGATTTTTTTCAAAAAATTTGCAAAGAAACAATCATATCAAAGACGAAAAAGAAGTAATTGCTTCATCTGAAGTAAAGTGCTCTTTCCTCGACTATTATCACATTGCGTAGGGTAGTATTTTTGAAACAGGCTTATTGCTTTACTAATTAGATAACGAATTACAATTTATCTGTTTGACTTTAACGAAGCATCAATGATGAACTTTCCTTAACAGAAATATTCAGATGAGATACACGACGGTATGAATATAGAGTTGTATTATCAGTGAAGTAATTGAAATATACAAGAAAATACGGAGGTGCGAGCTCTCAATATTGTTTTTGTTCAATAGTACCATTCATCATATTTGGTACTACGCAAATATCTCCCTTCAATTATTTTTAATTATCTAAATATATGCTGCTTTAAGCTCAAAAAATTTAACTAGGCCACTTTTAATGCATATATTCTTCTTAATATGAATTTTTTTATTTAAAAATAATAAATATACTTTGATTTTCGTAAACACTCGAAAAAGCGAATAATCAGTATGACTTTGAAGCATCGGCATGCTTGTGATGTCAATAAATAAATATTTAACAAGAACCTAAAATTAGACTTGATGGGAATACGAAATTCTCAAAAAATTCAAACAAAGCAAACGAATATAAATAATTATAAAAACATGAATACACATACCTAGAGAATAAATTGGGTGAGATAATTGAATTTGGTGTTCTAAGGTACGAACGATACGTTTCACGCCCGCGGAAACGTATCGGAGTTGATATATAAATATGTATTACGACGCTGTTACTGGCAATCGATGAATCTCATCTCTGAGTGAGAAAGAGAGAGAGAGAGAGAGAGAGAGAGGTGCTCTCTTTGAACTAATAACAAAAGCGACAAAACAAAAAGTTATTTAAACAACTAATGAGGTCTCTTGAAAACTCCTTCCGCATGACTAATTGGACATTCCGCTTCGACGTTTACTCTACCCCGGTTGCTTAGCAAATCTCTTATATGCTGGACTATCAACTCTATGGCCACTGCAACACAAAGACAAATAAGGATTGACACAGAGTTAAAAGAATGGGTAACAAAAAAAAACGATGAGTTAAAGAAAAGAGAAAATGAGCGCCACGGACCGACAGATCGATTTATTCATCACTCCCTTTTTTCAAATATTTCTTACATTATAAATTCTCACGTATACAGTAATATTATGCTTGTAAATATTCCAGTCTATGAATAATGGTCTTTTCTTCGTTTTTCTCAATAATCTTTTAAAAAAGTAATTGTGGCAGAGGCAGGCATGTAATAAAGATAGAGACAAGACAAAACTAAGAGCATACGCTTGTTGCGGTTACGATAATTCATCATGCACGTGTAAAACTGTACTTTTGAGGCTCAATTATTGGCACATGTGGTTTCGTATTTATTTCACCGAATATATTTGCAAGTTTACTCATATTTTATATAAAAAGGCGAAAAAAAACATGGAGCGAACCACAAAAATTCGGCATTACGAGGTATTCACACAAACGCACACACACACACATAGGCGCACACACGCACAGGCACTTTCGCGTAGAATCACGCAAAATCCCATTACCAAACGAAACGATGAGGAAAAATACTAAGTCGATGTGATACATGCTCGAACTTGGAATAATGTTTCGAGATAATGTAGGAAACGTTAATGTAATATAAGCTCGTTTCGTAAAAAAATTTAGGAATACAAGGATAATACTTTTTGTGATTACTCCCACGTTATTAAGTTTTGAAAAACTCGATATGACGCGCCGGTGAGCGATTAAGGAATAATGAATGTTAAATTATATTTGCATAAGTGAAGGATAATTTTATACTGTGTGACAATTGTGTTAAAAAATAACAAAACAAAACGAAACAAATGCACAATGCAGCTGCGGTGGCTTTGTGGCCGGTGTACAAATGCGAGGAAAACAAAAGAAAATCGATATTTGTATACGGTGCGCGTGAATAGGAAACGTAATCATGCATGGCTTGGTTGTTTCTCTTTATCTTTTTTCTCTCTTTAGCTTATTTTTTTTCTTTTCTTTTTTTTTCGTATTTTTTTCTTTCTTTTAAATCGGTCATCTGCTGAGGGTGTCTGATGAAGCCGAAGTGCGCCTACGCTGGTAGATGCATGGATGCTGCCCGGATGCAGTTTCGGCCTTTTTCGAACGCAAAATGTCCCAGATGTGGTGCACTATTAGGTCTATCGCCACTGCAAACATACAACAACCAAACTATGTATGTTTTTCCTCGTTCCCTCTTGCATTTCTTTTTCTTTTGTTCTATTCTTCCCTTTTTCTTTCTCTGCTTTTCACGTCTCTGTTATTTATCGTCCCCGTGCTCGAGGCCAATTCCCTTTCTTTCTTTCTTTCTTTCGCTCTCTTTCTTTCTCTTCACGTGCCATGAACAACAATAGCTAAGAGAAATTCTCATCTCAAACCTACCGGGCAGCACCCATAGCAAATATATCCTTTCGCGTACATGCGACAAAACTGACGGTAGAAATGATGAGGGAAACGATTTCTACTACTTTTTGTAATCGTGATCTCGTTGTACTGAAATCATCGATTGTTTATAATTTGTGGTTATTGTATTTGAAGAGTAGCTTCGTTTCTGCTGTTGGAGACTTCAACTGATTGAGATTTAAGTGGTAATTTTTGTCTCGTTTTGCCACAATCACATTTCTACCGTTCGTTGGAGCCCGTTGCGATTTTTTATGTACACTCGGTCAATTAATTCGATTTAGTATTATGAAATGAATCAATGATATTAAACGAATGCCAAATCGATACGAAGATTGGCTAAATGTTGAAGAAATTAATTCAGTCGAATGCTGTTTTTTGTTTGTTTGTTTGTTTGTTTTTAAATAATCTCTCGTTAATTTAAATCATCCATCGAGGATAGAAGGAAAAGAAGATAAAAAATAATGATATTTTCTCTTTACCTGTGTTATCAGCTCCCCGCGGTATTATAACGTCAGCAAATTTTTTCGTTGGTAAGCAAAATTCTTCGAATGCTGGCTTCACGAAATTCATGTACTGATTCAACACGTAATCCAAATCACGACCTCGCTCCTTTATGTCCCTGGGAACTAACGATTTTACATTATTGTTTTAGGAAATGTCACTATTATCATTGCAAATGAATGCAAAGTTTCAATTTCGTTTCAATTCCTTCGCAGACCACAAAATTATTTTTTTTACATCGTAAAATTTGTTTACAAAAATTAACAAAGCTATTATTGTTAACAATAAATTCAGAATTTCAAGTTTCAAATGTACCAAAGGACCGAGGCAAAAATCTAACGAATCCAGTTTTCTTTCTACTCGCTATCTTATCACTTCATATTTGCAATAGTGTAAAAGCACACAGAAAACAATTCGTATTTGAAAAATTACCTCTGCGTGCCAATCGGGTGTCGGAGTCTGTATCAACGAAGAGTTTCATGTGAAACAAATCTCTTATTTTTGGAAAGTAAAAAACAAGAATCCCCTCGAAAAGAACGACATCAGCAGGGTATATCGTCGTTATCTGATCCTTAATTCTGAAACGAAAAGAATTGTTGTTTCCTGTAGCAATGTTTTAACGTAACGTGACACGTTCCTATAAAACTTTTTACTTTAAAATAGGTTACACGTTCAGTAATAATAATAATAATAATAATATTGAATGAGGCTGTCGAAACGAGATTGCAACAGCATGCTTTTGTTGTGGAAATTTACACGAATGCGTTGGGTGAGAACACGAATTCCACATACAATTTCGATCGAAAATAATTCTTTTGCAATACAGGATATGTTGCATCTCCGTGGATTACAAGTTTCCTTCCTTATTGCTCTCTTAACGATTCTTCGAGGTAGATTAAAAATTTGAAAACATTAAAAAAACAACAAAAAATGTTGACATTTCCCTTTTGTATAAAACCTCCGAGAATACTGGTTTTCGATATCAGATTGTAAGTTCTTTGAGTGCTGTTAGGTGGATTTTCTGAATTTCTGAAAACGAGTGAAGGAGAAAGATGTTGAAAAATTTAGTGTTCGCTTCGTTCATCGTGGTCGCTCTTGTTGTCGTCGGTTCGGCTACTGGCTGTAAAGTATGTGGAAATCCTTGGTGCTCTGCTGAAGATATTCACGAACGTATTGAGCTTTCAATCATCGAGCCAGCGGGCAAACGTCACTGTTGGCCGAGTCACGACGAACCTTGTAGTTGCGGTGCACCAAAATGTTCTCACCCTAAATGTGAACCGGACTGCCATCATGGACACTGCGGAGGATGTAAGTGCCATAGTAGAGACTGCAAAGAATGCAGCAAGGACTGTTGCAAGAGCCACTGTAAAGACTGCAAAGAATGCAGTAGAGACTGCTGCAAGGATTGCTCTAAAGATTGCCCCAAAGATTGTGGTTGTCATAAATGCCATGGAAAAGATAGCAAAGCTTGCTATTGCTCACAGGTAAGTTCCACCAATATATTAAAATTGTCTACAAAATCCTCAAAAAAACATGGCTACATAACTTTTCTTTTGTTTTTTTACATTTCAGGACCACAGAAGTGGGAGCAAATTAGAATGCAAGTGCAAAGTTAAGCACCGTCACGACTGCTGAGCCATCTTGAAACAACAAGCTTCAGCTAAATAATTTTATAAGGACGATGTAAACTCTTTCACATAAATATGTCATTTCACATTAATAAAAATGGGTTTAGGAAATATATCCGCCTGAAAATACTTCGGATTCAAATTTTTACACCTTTCATGTAGAATAGTTCGCATCTGTGTCTCGTGACGAGAAACGTTGTTCACTAAATATGCCTATACTTAAAATGAATAATCAATTTATTGATTACTAGCTTCTACCCACGCCTTCGCTCGCGTGGAAAAAAAAACGGAGTTTTCATCAATCTCTACTTTTTTTTTTTCATTTTCGATTGTACGCTCCTCAACGAACATCAACTCTTTGTCACTGTAAAAAATATGAGTATTAAAAAAATAAAAGAAAATTTTATAGGGTACTGACAAGATACATGTAGAATAGTGAAATTCATTTAAAATGAGTTTTTTCAATAGTTATTACATTTTTCAAATATCTTGAGCATGTAAAATTTTTGTTTTTGTATGATACTCACAAGCTATTTGTCCTGTAGTCATAAGCAGGAATTTCACACTTGATTCCAGAAAGTATATCTTGTAGCGTTTGAAGAATAAGATCATTGTCAAAAGCATCTGGATGATCAAAGTTGTACAGTCCTTTTTCAGCTTTGATTTTCTCGGCGGGTGTTAAATCTCTGTAGAAACTATCTTGCGATATGCAAACAACTTGTCTCTCTGTGTGATCCATATCGACTTGGCCCAGTTTTTCCATTATTCTTTTGCATACCGTCGACTGAAATGAAATGAAGTGAGAAACTCGCACGTTTTATGTATTGATTACACTACTGCACCAGTCAAATAAATTGGAGTCTAAATACAAATTAGAAGGAAGTAGACTTGATAAATTTATAATCGAGCATTTTCTGGATCAGTTATTGATCATCAACCTTATAATGTAGAAATTTCAATGTGCAACCCATGAGCATCTGATATTTTTTTATTAATTTTTTGGATTAAACAGTTCAAAAACTAAATATTTTCAAAATTGCTTGGACCATGTTTTTTTATATCCACCTGTTTCTATCAGAAGAAACTCGCTCAATTTAATAAATGATCCTTAACTTCACACTAGGATGATCAATTGTGATGAAACAGAAAGATAAATTTCATTTGCAAATGATGAGTCGCATAAGAAATTTATTAAAAAAAACAGCATACTATACTCTTTGGGAAAAAAAATAGACTATTTCAAACCACAGGAAAAATTGATACATGAGCCAAAGATAAAGTGGTTATTGGCCAACAGTTTGAGACAGTTTTTTTCATTTTCGTGTAGGGACACTATTTTTCATCACAGCTTTGTGGAAAATTTGACTTGTACAAAACGGAAAGTTGGACTTTTTATAAGGTAAGATGAGAAGGTTTTAGTTGATTGCAAGAGTGACAAGCTGCTAATAATTGGGAAATCTTATATATATCACAATATTTTTCCAACATTACATCGTGCGTCAATCCACGTGCAAATCATAGGAATTCGCAACAAGGGAGGTGTAAAGTTGTTATATTCTCGAAATTAACGGGCAATAATGAACATGCATGATGTCCTAATTCAACGACAAATTTTAATTAAAAAAAAAAGAAAAAGGTGTATTATTACTTTGCCACTGGCGGTACCGCCGGAGACACCGATAAGAAACGGTGTCTTTCCTTCAGCTCCATTGGATTTTCCATTCAAGTTGATTGACATTTTGCGCGACGTGCCCATACCGTTACCGTTGCTCATTGTAACGTCTGCCATTGTGCTTTTGAGAGTGATACGTTGGAGAAAAAACAGCTGATTGAACGATGTGGGAGCACCAAAAAAATTGTGTACTGCACTCAGTGAATAATAATCAAAGCAACTGCGAATATTGTCAAAATGTATTCTCGGAGCGAGTAAAGACTGACACGAGCGCCACGAAATTCGACACATATCGAGCTTGGTGAAACTTGGAACCAAAATGTTTACATATCACCACCCTCCTCCCCGCCGCAGAGATAGGGCATTCATTTTGACGCGGCAAAATCGACTAGATTCAAAATTAAACCCAAATTCGAATTGTTATTCGCTGTTGCCCTAGCACTCGAGGTAACCGCGTCGTCTGCCAGTTCGTAATCTTTCGTACCACATGGTGTTCGACGCAAAAAACCTTATGTGTAAATAAAACGAATTGGGAAAAAAATTACGAAAGAATTATATCAATTACAAAATATAAATCGTAATTGATTTAAAAATCACATTTCACTACAACGAGTATTCAAACAATAAATATCGATAATAAAAAGAAAACGCCTCGAAAATACTGTGCAAAGAACATACTAACAAATTTTGGTAATACGGTACATTTTCAAAATTCTGTGTACGAAAAAACGTGGTGATGGTACAATGTACAATAAGAAAAATAGGTCAAAATTTTACCTTGAACGATAAACAAAGTTGTCATACGTACAGTGTAATTTGGTGTACTTATTTCGACACAAAGATAAGAACACTATTGTCGTCTGCGTCTATATTTACTTTACGATGTTTACAACGGTAAATTTATGCTGAAAGACTTTTTTCGAATCGAATGACCACAGCATGACGGGTTATTAACTAACGAATTATTTCAATGAATTTTGTTAATAAATCGTAAACATCGAACCGGCTTTTAGAAATTCTAACCTAACTCTTTTCAAGTAAAGCACAACACAAACGTGTACGTTCTCATATATGTATGTGAACGTACGAATTTTGATATGAAGTCTGACCTGCGATATCGTTTACGTTGACCTTCGACCCAAAAAGCAGTACACAACACTGTTGTTTTTATATTTATTATCAAAACTTTTAATCTGTATAAACCATATTGCCTGACATCATAATGAATCGCTTTAGATACTTATTCTATCCAGGAAAATGGTACAAGTCTCTGGCAATGGATACGCTTCTCATGCAGCTGGCACATACGAGGCAGGTGTCTATTTTTTTTTTATTGTTAAATAATTCTGAAAACTTCATTTTGTTTTTTCATTTTTGGTAACTGGAATTGTTAACAACTGTGTATAATTCTATGATCCTGAATGTTTCAGTATTTCCTGAAATTAAATTCATTTCTAACTCGATGCAGAAAATATGTTTACGGATACAAAATAGAAAAATTTCTTTGGGTTACTATTGAAGGAAATTTCAAGGGTGTTAATTGAATTTTTTTCATGCAGGATGCTATCAGAGCTTTAAACAGTCTCCAAAGCAACGCAGCTTATCTCCGGAATGTCAAAAACCACAAACCGAAGACAAACAACACATTGGACCTGACAAAAAAGTACCTGAAACGGTAAAATGCAGTGGAAAGATAACACTAAAGATAATGTCAAGATGTGTAATTTTTAAAAATACGTCTGTTTCCTCATTTCCTCAGCAATTTATTTGTAATTCAAAGAATTTTATCTTGCGAGAGCAAGGAAATTTTGGTGATTTAATTCAGATCATAGGTCATATGATTCTGGATTCAAGCAGCATACACTTTCAGAGTTGATAAAAGTCATAGTAGTAAAATTAAGGGAATGAGGAAGGTTCGAAGGATGTGTTTGATAGAAATTCAATTGGTAGCATGCAAGAAGTACTATTGTGTAACAAAACTGTTTTAGAATGAAAACAATTGGATTCTTTTATTTTTAGGTCAGGAATAAGTTTAGAGCAATTGGACGGATTGTCAGTAATTCACGTAGCTGGTACAAAAGGGAAGGGCTCTGCGTGCGCTTTTACAGAACGAATTTTACGTGAACATGGTTTCAAAACTGGACTCTACACATCTCCTCATTTAATATCGGTGCGAGAAAGGATAAGAATAAATGGAAAGCCCATAGAAGAGGACAAATTTACTAAGTACTTTTGGAAACTGTACAAAGTGCTGGAAAGTGATCGAGATCACGAGACCGATATGCCGCCGTATTTCAAGTTTCTCACGTTATTGATGTTTCACATACTCATGCAAGAGCCGGTAGACGTTGCAATTATCGAAGTTGGTATCGGTGGTGAGCACGACTGCACAAATATCGTGAGAAATCCTGTTTGCGTTGGGATAACGAGTCTCGGATTCGATCATACGAATCTCCTTGGCACAACGATGCAAGAAATTGCCTATCAAAAATCAGGAATATTCAAAAGTGGCACAGTGGCGTTTAGCGTGCCACAACCAGTGGAAGCGACAGGAGTATTAGAAACGCGAGCTGTTGAGAAGAATTGCAGCCTAAGCTTTGTCGAACCGTTGCAAAAATATACCTGGCCGAATGGGGAAACACCAAAACTTGGGATTTTAGGTGACTTTCAGGCTTACAACGCGTCGATCGCTGTTTCCATGGCACGCACGTGGATGAATTTCAATTCAATGAAAAAACGACTTAGCTTCTCTTTCGACACCGCAGCTTCGGCGCTCTCGCGTTGTCAATGGCCAGGAAGAACTCAAATATTACGAGGTGAAAAAATAGATTTTTATCTCGACGGTGCTCATACGATTGAGAGCATCGAATGCGGCGCTAAATGGTTCGCAGAATCCATCGGAGCTTCCTCCGGAAAGCGAGTCCTCATTTTTAATACCACGGGAAATCGTGATTTCGTTAAAATGTTGAGGATTCTCCGATCACTCAACTTCGACCAAGTTTATTTCACCCCGAATGTCGCTGGAAAGCTTACCATCGTCGACCAAATTAATTACAACACACCGAATGAGGAACAGATTAAAAGATGTCAACAGCATCAAGATTTTTGGGGTGTTTCTGCAATTTGTGTCGAAAGTGTCACCGAAGCGCTTCATAATATTAGGAATGAAGTCCCCTCACCAGAAGGAAGGATTCAAGTACTCGTCACCGGATCTCTTCATTTGGTCGGTGCTGCTCTCACTATTCTCGATCCGAATCTTTCCATGCGAACAACACTTTAATCAAATAATTTTAATAAACAACCCCAGACTCCAATAATTTATTATTCTGAAAGGTCACCTTAAAACGGTCGAAAATGACCCTAATCACGACAGTGAAAAGTTGCATGTACGATTATCAGATCCAGTCATATGCCTTCATTATTCAATAATGAACAGAATCTTGTATGGTGAACATCGAATCTCAAATATTGTGTAAAACGAAAAAATGTTTTCGCGAACTGAGAAAAAGCAGTTTTTGTTATGTAAAAGTTGAAAAGAAGTTTAGGGCTAACCCTTAAAGTAAACCCTGGCTCTAGGGTATCTCGTGCTAGGACTAAGTTCGAACTTCGATCTGAATTTGAAAATAAAGTTTGTTGAAAAAATCTCTTGCCCTTTTTCCAAAGATATTTTGACTTATCTTGAAAAATGTAATTTTTTATACTTTTATCAGAAGCTGGAAAATATAGATCGTTTACGAGGTTTCATAAGTCTAAGGTAAATAATTGTAAAAAAATCCAATTAACAAAACTCAATTTATTTTTCGTACAAATTGTAGAATCGTTATTAGTTATATAGCTTACAATTCGTTTCTAAATAATATTTAAGTAAGAATATTAACCGTAACGGTAACTGGTATCAGTCAGGGCTTCCGTTCTTCTAATCGATTTGTACACCAGTCTAATTACCCGAGTATCTCTACATTCGGATCATTTCATTAAATTCTCTTTCGAGTTATCTTTTGTACTTTAGAAAATACTCGAACTCATCGAATACGTTGAACGTTTCTCCAACCATGTGTAAATAGTACATTTTCTTTTCTCTTTTTTTCTTTTTTACTGTTCGACTGTATCTAAAATACCGTACTGAACGCGAAAATAAATATTTGTGTTCTCTGCAATCCGAGTCAAAAAATGCTGGGATGGTATTTCATCTCGGATTCAGCTTCTGTGTCGGACAAGCTCAGCGAGACACCGGCTCTCCGCCTTAACCGAGTTTCTTCAGGGCTCTGAAACATGAATTATTTTTTTTCTTTCTACATTCAAACATCGAGTTTTGTTGATGAGAATTATATTGTTTTCTAACTACGTTGAAAGTATGCTTTCGCAAATTCGTCTTACATTTCAGACATTAAATTTTTATTGACCAAAATTTAGCATCGAAATCGAAATCTAAAGAAGCAATTTCATTTTTGTGATAAAATGATGACATTCGACATTGTGACGCGAGATTAATTGTTGAATTTGGACTTTATTTCAGCCTTCAAAACGAATTAAATGAACATCCGGATCTCTAGGTTTATGGGCATGCTATTTTTAAGGTATTATTTCTACATCTTCACAAGCTTGAAGCATTGAAAATAGAAAGCTGGTACCGAGGTTTTTTCAATGGAAAATTTTATGTTTCCTATGAAAAATATGAATAGAAAATTTATTTGAATATTTGTTTCTGGTGGCATATCCACTAGATTACCTGATCCATAATTCCAGCAGTAGGTTCAGAAGCGTATCCAACTTCCTGGGCATCTTCCTCGAGATCAGCTTCGTATTCCTCCATTTCATCGGAATCGGTGTCGTCAGCATCGGTGTATCGATTGCCACGTGATACTTTGCACACCATTTGTGCCAAATCGGTGAACGTGTACGAGGAAGCAACGTGTTCTTGGTTGACAGCTTGAGTTTTTGCTCTGAGAGCACGAGCGTTTTCGCGATCAGCATTGAACCGTGGCAAAACTCCAGCCTTGGATTGTCCTTCGAAATACGTTTTGCCTGAGTGGGAAAATATTTAAAAAATGGTAAAAATTGAATTTTTAATGAAAATTTCGAGTAGCCGATAACAATGCCTTACCATGTTGATACCCAACATCTTTAATCTCGTCGAAATTGGCGAACTGAAGTGTCTTGTATTTGTCGATCGGTGGCCTTATGTATTCGCAGTAATCCGAAGATTTCACTTCCTCCAATTGTCGAACACAACTTACGTAAGCCAATCGCGATTGAATGTCCGGCAAGTTAGGTACTTTGACAGGTGTAGCGAATGGATTCAATCTCTTCCATAAGAGCCACCAACCGGACAAGGAGTCGCCGTAATTAGTGAGATCCGTGTCGTCCTGAGAGCCGACGTCAATCGCCAGAATGTGATGTGCCCCTTGCCTCAACATTTCGTCAGCTTGTGTGTAACGAATAAACGTATTGGTATTAATGCGTTCAATTTTTCATCCAAAACATTTACACGTCTTTATGGTTACACCGTTGGTTGGTTGTGCCTCCAGAATTTCGTGGCTGACCACCACCGTTTTGTTATTTTTGCTTTCATTACTCTCATTTTTGACACTACCTCCGGAAAGCTCAGAAACACTGTTTCTTTTATGGTTTTTCTTTGCTCCAATTTCTTCGCGGCTGGATTGAAGTTACATAAAAATTGAGGAATTTTAGTAAACTAATCTCAATTAAATTCAAATAACAATCAAATCAAATGAGAAAATAAAAATTTCCAGTACTTTTGAGTATGTAAAAGATGTGTACAAGGTTTTATTTAAATCCATCCAACCAATTTTTATTTATAAAGTAAACAAAAAAATACCTAAAATTCCAACGTTCCCACTGTTCACAGTCCTTAAATATTTCAATAATTTGAATATTCGATTTTGGGCTTGAATACATTGAAAAAATAATCATTATTTTTGAAGCCTTGAGATGTTTTTGAGATTCACGCCGATACTAAATATCCTGTTAACATCTTGACCATATAGTTGGAACAAAAAAAATCATTTGTTGGAACAAAAAAAAACAGTGTATTCCCATTTTCTGGGGATAGTGTATTCGCACGAACAAAAAATTCATAGAGAAAACTGAATACCTGGGACATTATTAACATAACACCCGTCGACCAAAAGATGCCCATCGCGAGGATCGCAAACGGGAGGAAAAACGCCCGCTATGGTCATACTCGAGCGAATGTATCTCCATAGTAAGCCTGATAGTGAAACAACGAAACTAGACCGTTCAGTAAATTCTCAACGATGCATCTTTTTTCATCAACGGGAGCAAGTTCTTCTTTTCTCTTGTGGAAAATACGTGGAAAATGCAATGTACGAAAGGTTTTTTTTATTGACGAGTACTCGTTAAATGAATCTTATGGGTTTGCGAGAAAAAAAAATATTAAAAGCGATTATTAGATGGGCGATGATGCGGTGCAACATTTACAGCGACGATTCAATACGAGTACTCGTTGGTAAATATTGTTTTGCATTTTTCATCCGTATAACGTCATGTCCACGCGAATGGTAATCCGATTTGTACAGTTCCCTCGTTATCTCATGTCAATTTTGTTCTTACATAACGAATGTGATGGAATAAAATAGCGACGATGTAACAGAAACACGCCCTAAAAGCGTATCGCGCTAATTTCGAGTTTTCCCGGTTGTACCAATTGAAATTACCTGGAAGGTTATTGACGTACCCGCCGTCGAGGAGAAGGTGGCCATCAGTCGGGTCGCACAAGGGTGGCATATAACCAGACAATGACATCGAACCCCGAATGTACCGCCACAGCGATCCTAAACAACGACGAATCACAAATTTTTATATTCTTCATATTTTTCGTGTACATCCAAACCCAATAATCAATTTAATACCCGGCTCATTAGATACTCTTCTTATCAAAGTTTATCCTTCAACTACAAACAAAATGTTGGAACGAGCGCGACAGCGGAACGAGAAAGAGAGCAGGCTCTCGGCCTCTAGTACTTTTTCACCTACAGGTTATCTTATCCGGGGGCAAAAATACTTTTCTGGCTCAACAAATAGCGCTTTTAGCCTCTTTTCCTATTTACTTATAAACCTTCAAGCTTTTATCTCCAGCACGGAGAGTACGTCAACAACAATCATTCATAAAAAAAACTCGCTCCCGTAGCATAAACAAAGATTTAAGTAAAAAAATAAGACAAAAAACACGATATTTTGGTGAAGCACAATGCTGCGACCACAGTGTATCTTATCGATAAACTTCACACGTAATCGTGATTCAAAATTTCATTAAATATATGAAATTAACAAGAGAGGAAGGATGAATGTGGAAGAGCCAATCTATTCTACGATCGAGACAGCAGATAAACAGATTTAAATATAAAGAGAGAGAGAGAGAGAGAAACATCGAAAAATCTATGACGATTCGAGTTAGTAAAATTAGGAAGAAAAAGTGCAATTCAGCAAATGTTCATTTTCCTCGATCGTTCAATATCGATCGATGAATTTGGTACACAGATAGCGAGAACACAAAAGTGAAATACAACGACGCTCGTGACAGGACGAAAACTTTTGCGATTACAAAAATATCTACTTTTCGTTGTCATATTGTTATCATTTGACGAATGAAAAATATCATGAAAATGAAAATAAAATAAAAAACAAAGGGATTCAATCGGATATTCTATAATCCGAATATACAGACCATGTGTGTGCGTGCGCATACACGAAGCTGTGATGTCAGTGGTTATTATAAAATATGGAAGCCACAAATCCTCGATGTATGTGTCGCCGAATGTCGCTTGTATGGTTTTGTTGAAATCTCGACCGGAAAACATCGAAGTCATTGGATACGTAAGATCTAAAATTTGTCGCCACCACTGCGTCATTTTCTGTAACAAAATATTATTTCTCACATTCTCAATTACTGCTCCCAATTTGGCTTGTGATTCCGAAAAACTTAAAAAAGGATTGGAACAAAGAGAATACATTTCTCAGGTGATTTGAAAAATTACAATGAATCGAAAAAAAAAAAAAACAAATTCAAAACTGTAAATAAATTCAAACAATTCCTAGATTCGTTGCATTATTCCCGATTTTCATAGCGATACCTTTGACCATTCCCTCGCTTTTTGCGTCACCGTCGTTATGTTCTTTTCCATACACCAAAGCGCTCCCATAAACGCTCCGATGCTAACACCGCCGATCATGTCGATCGGTATTCCAGCCTCAAGAATGGCTTTGAGCATTCCAATGTGAGCAGCTCCTCTGGCTCCGCCACCACCGAGTACAAGTCCAACTGACGTGCCGGTCAACCATCTTGCTAGTCTGCTAAAATCGCTGTGCACGTTCGGTTCCGACATTAGGACTTTGGAGTACAATTCGTTCTAGAGAGACGAAAGAAAATTCAGTGTCAACTTGATGGAAAGAATTCTTAGGTATTCTGGAAACCAAGAGATTCATTTGATACGATGAAAAACCTCGGGCATACTTCTTAGTCGTTCCTATAAAAAAACGATTTTGACAAAATAAAATTATTTGACCAAATACAATTCTCGATGCGTTTGGAGAAAACTCACGTATAATCCAACTTCATAATAACAATTAATTTAGCTCGTGCTCAGCTGTTTTAAAATAGATAAAAAAAAAAAAAAAAATAACTCACGATTCTGTATTGAGATCGTCGAGTAAACATTCGTTTGGGACATTGTATGTGATGATGACTCGAAACCCAAGATCTCATGTTGAGCCATTGCACAGTATTGGAAGGGCGTTGTCCACTTTGTTCTTTGTGTAAGAGTACCAATTCTTTTTGAGTCCTCATAGCTAATCGTTCGACTTCGCGCTCGGTGCGACCGAGTGTCGGAGGACGATCACCGAGACCAACAATCAAAATACAATCTGCTTGTCTAACGCAGCGTTGCGTCCACACAGAGTAATTCGAATCGCACTGGTAGAGCGATATTCGATGTTGATCCTCTTGTTGGGCAAGCCATGATGTTAATCGGTACTCGTTCAGAGGTTCCATTATGCTGGCGCCTAAAGTCTATTTTAAGCGAATGCGATTATGATGAAAATTGCAGAGTCCAGAGATTCGAGCTCTTATCCTTGAATGAGATCGATAATTACTTCGGCGTGCAAGTTCTACTGGTTTTCAACTTACTTTTCGCACCACGTCCGAAGTCAGACGCAAACAAGGGCCGATAGCGCACAAAGAATGATAAAGCTCGTACGTAAAGGCCGTAAGTGGCACGTCCTCGGACACGGGGACAATGGCTACGGTTGAAAAATTAACTTGAGAGGGTCTTGCGTCGACTGTGGCTGCTGCAGGACGCCTGTAAAGAATCGTTCTGTTTTAAAGAACCAAAAATACCATTTATGGATTAATAATCTCCCCTTAATTTATTGATATTTGTCGATAATCAGGAAAACTCACTGTCTACTGCTAGAGGTTTTGACAGTGGCTTGCTGCCACGTGCCCAGTATACGATGGCCCAAAAGATTGATGAGCCTCGTGACGACGATCGGATATCTAAGCTTTATTACGTTAAATAGGCCTTCGGGCAACTTAGCCAGTTCGGAATCTCTCACAGCCATGACGGTCGTGGAACGTTTAGTCTGAGTGACCATTTCAACGATTCCTACCAAATCACCTTTACCATACTCAGCGACCAATTCTTTTTTCCCATCGGCATGAGTTATTACTGATCTCAAGCGACCGCTGAGGACGATAAAAGTCGAATCTGACTCGTCACCCTGTCGATAAACCGCCCGACCACTCTCGAGAAACAACCAATCCAGAGCAAAATCAACTTGTCTTACGAAAGGACTCAACCTCCGTACTACAGTGTTTGCAACGTGGAGCACGACGGTCGGTTTCTCACGCATTATCGCGAAGAATGTTTGCTTCGTCAACAGTGCTATACGACTCGTGTGTTTCGCACGAATCGTGTAGAACGAAGGTTCACCGGTTAACACCGCCAAACCTCCAACGATTTCACCCTGATGGGCGCTAAACATGTGAACCTCTTGGCCTGGGTCTCTATCTTCAGATACCTTTTGGCTGATTATCAACGATCCTGAGACCACGTAGACGAGGGCAACGTCCTGAAATATTATTCATTTAATTTTTAAGAGTTTCCCTCCGAAGATATTCCGAAACTTTCTGACTCGTTTCTTGAACTGAATTTGATGGCATACCTTGTGAGATTCCTCTTTCATAAGATAAGTTCCAGCAGGCACTTCTCTAATCTGAACTTTTCCATCCCGCAGTACGGAGTCATCTTCCAATCCAAGTTCGCGAACGAAAGCTTCCGTGGCGATTTGAATGAGTTGAGATTCGT
This sequence comes from Venturia canescens, assembly GCF_019457755.1. Lineage (NCBI taxonomy): Eukaryota > Metazoa > Arthropoda > Insecta > Hymenoptera > Ichneumonidae > Venturia > Venturia canescens. The sequence goes on from NC_057425.1 coordinate 11,366,121, forward strand.
CCATGGGTGGTTGTGTGGGTCCTTCGTTCGTCGAGCGTTTTCTGCCCGAGTGACTGGAGCCGATTCCCAAAGAATGCATTATGTCAGGAGCACCGGAGCTATTATTTACACTATTGTTACTCGGTTGTTGAGAATTTGATGAATGACCCCCTGACCAATGAGAGTCAGACTCGGGGACCATGTCCGGAGTGTTTTGTCCGAGTTGGGGGCTTGGGGTGGCCAGTTTCCAATCTAGGCTCGTTTTTGCTCTAAAAACAAAAAAAAAACATTCATTACTTTTTTCCACCACCAGTTCTTCTAAAAAAAACAGAGTTTTCGGTCCGTTTCAATTGACGTACTTCCGATTAGTTGCGATCGGCACTGGCTGCGATCCACCCGCAAAGTTCAACGATTCTGGTATTTCCGTAAGTTCATGTTGATCGGACATTCCGATGAAAGAGCTTGACATGATGTCGACACCTTGATTGCCAAAATTATCGCGTGTTTTCGAGCGAACAGGCGAACCAGAAAACGGACTTTGTTTTTTCTTGTGCATTCCCTGGTTAACGAGCTCAGCTGACAAGCCAAGATATTGGTGAAGAGCGGTGAAAGTGACGCGCTGCAATCTGACCATTATGACCTGGATAACTCGAATAAACGCGTCGGGATGATCTTGAAAAACTTCTTGGAAAGCTTGCATAGGCAATTTCACGACGACGCTGTCCTCGACCGCTTTTGCTGACACAGTTTTGTACGTACTCGTGTGACCGGTAAGTACGTCGGTAAAACTCAACAAACTCGTTACGGATTCTCCAGTTTTAACTAACTTCAAAGCTATCTGAGAACTGTCCGATCCAGTTATATATACACTGACCAAACCCTGCTGCACGATGAATACGTTCTCATCCGGATCACCGATTTTGAACAAGGCTGTTCCGGCTGCCAAATTCATTATTTCTGTGTGCTTGCACAGTTTCAAGAACACTGGCTTTTCAAAGTGACCAAATACTCTTATGCTTTGAAGGATGTATAATGCGTCTGGCGGTACTCTCTCCCCGGGACCCAAATCTTCTTCCAAGTATTCTGCTGGTGGTTCCAGAACCTTGAAAATTCAAATTCCATTTCTATTCAATCACATCTGTGAATATTATTTTTTTAGTGTCCTCGTCACAAAATTTTTCATTAGTCAACTCTAGACGCAGTCAAAGTAGAAAATACTGTTGCATTATTGTTTATTCATCGACTGTGTATACAAACGTAAAATACCCATTCATTTTTATATAGGAATTATTGTTGATATTGAAAGCAGTATAATCTAATGACAGAATGAAATTTTTACGTGCTAAAATTGTTCAAATAGTCTTGTTCTAATAGTTCTTTCAACAATTACTATATCTTTTTGTTGAACTTTGAAATGAATTCTTTGATGAGAATATTGCTCATGGAAGGACTATGAGAGAAAAATAGGACCATTGAATCGAAACTGAAGTTCTATTTTCATCATGAAAAGAATGAGGACAAAGAAAATTTCAACAATGATGGATGATTTCAGGATTCTTTCGGTTTAATTTACGGTGCCAAAAAAGTTTTGATACCTGCTGGATACAAAATTTTTAGTTTTTCAATAAGCGATAGAGATACCTTCAACTGTTGAGGAACAGTCTCCTTCTTGAGTTGTAAAAGTCTTCTGGCAAATCTCATGACGGCTCGTCTCTTCTTGCCTTGTCCAGTCGGATGAACTTGACCTCCAATGGACTTGACCTGTCTCAACATCTTTCTCCCATAAAACAAAACTTTGTCGCGTTTTCGGAATCTTGGTTTTGCTGAGCCGACACCAACAAATTCTTTGACTTCTGGTAGAAATTCTTTGTTTTTCCATTTTCTGAGTATTGCCAATGAGACAAATAAGACAGTGAGGAAAAGGAGAACCACACTCGTTACAAGTATTTTCGAAGTTTGATATTGTTCTATTAAGGGCACGACCCATTGGGAATAGGTATATGATCCGATACCCGTGTTAATGTGATTAAACAATTCTGCAACCTGTATTCACAAAAGAATTAACATTAATCTTTGCATTATAGTCACAATAAGATGCCTCAAAACTGACAAATTTCTGCTAGCTCAGAAGAAATGTGAAGAAAGGTTTGAAATAATATAAGCATTACTTTCGAGTGATTCTTAATAAACAAAAGCCATTCATTCGTATCAACAAATTTATCAACGTATAAGAAAAATGATTGATTTCCAAAGAACCTGTAGTTCAAATTTTATCTTAAGTATTCTAAAGTCTAGATGTATATTGAGAATAAATCGAGTTTTCTATTAATATGATTTTCTGTGTCCTGAAAACAGCTGTTCATTGGAGGAATTCACAAGGAATTCTATTACTATGACACTACAAATAACAAATACGAATACAAAAAAACTCAATGACAAAAAACTTTACCTCCATCATGAAAATCTTTGCCACTCATTTCTTTCGCGTAACTATTACACTTATCCAGTTGATTATTTGTAGACGAATGATTTTTTGCTTGCAAAATGATTGAACAAGGTGTATCGACTGTATTGAATATTGAGGAATTGTGAAAATAATGAAACGATAACGAAACGACCTTTGACACCTCACTCGAGTCACCCAGCGCCATATTGCACTTGGCGCAACGAAACACCCCAGCAATTGGTCATTTTTTTCGTTGCTGTTATGCACACGCGTAGTATAGACGTAAAACCACTTTGTTCCTACATTCCTTTTTTTGTTGAAGAAAGAAGGGCGATTTACAATGAATCAGGTAAGATTTTAGTCGTCTGGGTAGGACTGAATATCGGTTATATTGTAGGTACACTGAAAAGTAGTAAAGGAAAAATCATAATGCAATTTTGAGGTTATATTTTTCCATTCTCGTTTATTATTTTTGTTAAATTCTACACATTTTGCTGAACATAATTATGTATCTTCATCTTTGTACATTTTTTTTCAATTGAATAAAGTTTCCACACGTTGCATCTTGAATCCATTTCTTATATTGAAAAAAATATATAGTCCGATTGAATCAAAACAGTATGACGAGGCAGTTGGGTTAAAAGTAAAAGTACAAAACTATTCGTCTAGCGGGCGCTCCCGCCGGTTTTCCTGAGCTTTTTCTATTATTCCGTAATTTTTGTGTTCCGAGGAAATCTTGTATATTGTTAAAAGGAACCTTTTTTATTAGTTTCCTTGCATAATATTGTGAAAAAATAACGCCCAATTCGTAAAAATGAAAAGTGAAATACGCGTTAATTAATAGTGCACTAGACGAAAAAAAGAAATGATGGGCGAAAAGAATTTTCCGATTCTTCGATCAGGCCAGAGATTTCACTGTTTTAACGAAAGCTTCGATATTTAGGTAAAAAAAAACGTAATTGTTGAGCTCTTATTTAGTAGCTTTAATCCAGTCGATTTCGAGAGCAGCGACTCCATCTTGATTGTCAGGTAAATAAGGTCCTTTGTCAATTTTCAAACCAATACTCGTGATCAAAGTCGTATCTAGTGGATTCGACTCAATATCGAGTTCCTGACCACGATGATACGGTTTGAATGCATTGAAAGGTAATTTCATCGTTCCGAATTCATTAATAGGTGCCTATAGAAAAACATTTCAAATGAAACGACTTTGATTATCCTCTTTGCAAACACCAAAAATTGTTTTTACATTGAAAAACTATTTTTATTTTTTTTTGTGCAGAACTAATTTTTTATTACGAAAATAAGAGTATTTGCTGGTACAAAACTTGAATTCTTCAGATATATTGAATCAAATTGGTAAAAAACTGAACCTGTTTTGATTGAAAGAATACATTTTCGAAACAACATTTACCGTGAAAACTTGACCGTAGACAACCGAATTTTTATCGAGATTTTTGTGTCTCAACAGCATTTTGTAATTAACATTAGCCCCTTGGGCCCGACACCTCAAGCAAATATTGTTGAACTCGCCCAAATTGAAGCTCGCATCGCATTGGACAGCTGCGTATTCGGCGCCATTTTTCTTCGGGTTTAATAACGTAAATAGCACAGCTCTTTGAAAGACTTGACTTTTTTGGGTAACGAAAGCTGCCTTCGAAGTTCCCGTGGTTTTCGTAGTGTCGGAATTTTCCGTCCACGTAGTGAGCGCGTTGTCCAAACCGGGGCGTGTGAAATCGAACAGCGTTTGAGAGTTTGTTGTATTACTGAAAAACAATCGCCGACAATATCGTGATGAAATTGAAGATGAAAAAAACGTTGAAAACGGAATGAAGCACTTTTTATCTCACCCACAACCTACACTCGAAGCTACCATGTCACGTTCGTTCGAGCATCAAGGACTAGCAAACAAAACACACAAAAATCTCCCTCAGTCCGTGGCAGAACTCTGCACTGTTCAGTTGGTTCGTCTTCCTCCCCCTCCCTCTCTCTCGATTTTTAGAGATACACAATATCGTTCGTGGGCTGTCTTTCGTCGTTATGACACATCTTGAAATCGATCGTCTTCGAATTTTCTCTTTCGTCCTGTTTATATATCGCTTCGAGTAATTTATTATTCAGCAAAGCTTTCCTAGTGCCAGGGTACCGTCATCTCGTTTCTGTGCTTCGCGTGATACAGTCTCGTTTTATCGCCGTTACTTCGATTCACCGAAGTCACTTACAGAGGATTATATTTTGTTACCTATTTTTGGCTGGCAGGCACTTATTTTTGTGACATTCCTTCATTTCTTTCATTTGGCCCTGACCCAGTCGATTTCATAGGTCAAGAAATAAATTCGACATTTCATTATTAAAGTGAAAATATTTAATTTCATTGAACATCAGAAAATTGTACATTTTTTTGACTATTCGACTTCGTTCAGGGAATAGTCGAAAGTGACAACTCTTCAATAATTAGTCGCGGTGATTGTTTTTATCTCGAGAGATGAAACGCCTTTCTGTTTTATTGGTAAATAAACTCCACCGTACACTTGTATACCGAACATGGTAATGTTGGCAACGTCCAATGGCGGTTCATCCGGCTGCTCACGTCCCCGAAAGTACGGCTTGAAATCTGCCAAGGTCACCTTGACTGTTTCAAAACCACCATTTGAAGTCGACACCTGAATTTTGTGAATTTCATTTAAAAGGACGTTCCGGAATCGATAAATTTGAGCTTAGAAACGTTTAATTTTCTACCAGATTATAACATTTTTTCGTGGATTATTGAAGAAAAGTGAGCCTCACCGAAAAAAAATGTTCGTACTCTACGTCGGAATCGGCGGCCATGCCTCTGTGACGTAGAACAATTTTGTAGTTCTGATTGGCTCCCTGAGCCCGACATAACATTTCGATGTATTTGTAGCCCGTCAGATCGAGATTCGTTCTAGTTCTGACACCGGCGAAACCTGCACCGTTCGGTTGAGGGTTCAACAGAGTAAAAAAAATGGCTCTCTGGAATACTCGAGTTTTTTGGAGAGTCAACACTGCCTTTGACATGCCAACTTCCCGAACCGTATCCGATATTTCCATCCAGTCATCGACGTTCGTCACGTTCGTAAAGTCGAACAGCATCTTTGTCGTTGGTCTGTGTGACACGCGTTATTCAACCACTTTATCAAAGTTTTTTGCAATTGCCTCTAAAAATTCCGATTTTATTTGAATCGTCCGATTTTTATTTGACTTTCTGTCATTCGATGCTGATAAATTCGGTGAAAGCGTTGAACGTAGAGCAAAAATATATAAGACCGATTTAGGACTCTTATTATTTCAAAAAAAAAATTCTGATATTTTGTTATCTACAATGCTTCGGCCGTGAGAACAAGACAGAGTCGAACGAGTTAAAAATATTTACTAAGTTACTAGGTCTTGAAAAAAATTTTCGCAGATGTCACTAACTCACCCATGACTTTCGGTATTTTCGTGAAATATAAATAACAATAATATAATAATGTTTAACTTACTCGAGTGGTTGGAAAAATGACTGCGATTTAGTCAGCGCTACGCCTATTATGGCGGTAATGAAGGTATGACGAATCCACATTTTCCGAGCCCTTTTGGAAGACCCTAGAAAATAAAATTTGATGGTGATAAGAATTCAGGTCGTTGAAATTGAACAGGCAAAATATGGTAAAATATTTTCGTACCGCTTACAAGACGCACTGACTGTTTCGCTCTGTTGCGAAAGAAAAAAAATCAAACTCTCCGGTTACTAATATTGCGTACGCTTGTGTTTATTTGGTGTCGAATGGAAGTGTTGAGTAATGATGCACACATTGTTGGACGTGTGTGAAACGCGCTTGAAAATTACGGGTCTAATGTCCACTTTCGCCCAATCTGCATGAGATCAAAACATCGTGACTAGGCGTAGTTACCTTTTATATAACAATATTCCATATACAACGATTAATACATTTTTCTCTATTCACCCACGTCCTTTTTCACACTTTCGTGATATTTAGAGTTGTAAATACGATGGTAAATAACGGGTTGGTCAGTTGATATCAATCCTTGTTTTTCTATGTTTACATGTAATAATAAGGTGTCAAGTATGATATAAGTATCGATGAAATTCTCGTATGAACAGCTTTTCTAAATTGCATGAAGTCAGCTGATTTCATGCTGCATCCTTGACCCACGCGTTATTGTCATGACCCACGCGCATGTTACGAAAAATTTTATTGGCTACAGACGAAACTACTGTCCATGCGAATGTGATTACTCCGAATTTTTAATATTGAGGTGGTGCTGCAGAAGTCAAATTAGGGTAAGAAACATTGAACGCGAGCTTCGTTGAAAATACATTCAAATAGTGCTGGACGCTGGACGTTCGATATTGGTGATTTAGTATGGTCTTGCGACACGTGGCGCTACGGTCGATGACGATGCAGGGAATTTTGCCGTTAGTGTATCTCGGTCAGAAAAGTTTTGTGATTGACGGGCCAACGAAAATTCGGCAACCTCAGTGTTTTCTGTACACAAATCATTTATACAATTCATTGTTCAAAGTCAGATGGGCCTCGATCGAAAGAAGAAAAACATTAAAGAACGATGATGAAATTCGGGGAATGAATCGAAGCTCGTCGAAAACGCTTCGACATAACCACGTGGTGGAAATTAGTGGTTGAAAATGTTCGACATTTGATCGTCGACAAAAACAGATAAAAAATAGAGGCAGAAAGAGAGGGAGCTAGAGAAGCGCGGTAACAACGTTCGAGATATACGAAAAAGAACGAAAAAGCTTATACGAATTGCCGAATATTTGGAGCACGAATTAGTGGAAATTTATATTCAGTAAGAAAAACTTTTGCTTAAACATTTTTTTCACGTTATTACACCGTCCACTGAACAATTAAACTCTGGAATAGTTCATCTGTGTTTTCAAAACAATATTTACGAACTTCTGAGTGTACAATTGATTCATTCGTTTTTATTTAAAAATCGTTGGAATATTTTGTTCAGTGATTGAACTAAATAGACAAATTGAACTCTATATTTTATCAAATATGAGTAAATGATTAATCATCACCAAATTCATGAGAAAAAATCAGCAGATTTGAAAATTTTGATAATTCTTTGCACTGTGAAACTCGCACAAAAGCGAATTGTAAAAAATTTAGCACATTCCTAGATTTGACTAGAGGACGACAAGCTGCAAATCTTATTTAATGTTAAACAGAAGGAACATGATAATGCAGCGAAGTACTGGAAAAAACCTCGAGGTCAAAATTGTGTTTGTTGATGGAGAATTATCAGTGCATCTACTTTCAATTTTACGTACTAATAAAAGAACAAATGTTTTCAACGAGTCGTCAATAACTCTTGGGAAAACTCAATTTGCTGATTGATGTTTATCTGTGTTCAGGAATTCTGTTCCTCATATAAGATAACTGAAATGTCAATGGGTTGCAGATATAAAACCATGTCCGGAAAAGGTAAACTAAGTACAAAGAAGACACCTGTGAAGGTGCGAGAGGGTGGAAAAACTGCTCAGCCGTCACTGCAGAGTTCAGACACAAGTTCGGAGGGTGCAGAAATGACGTCGAACTTACCGGCTTTGAAGAGTATAGATAGTGCACGTCAATTACCGAGATACACAATGATATTGCAGAGAAATGCTGAGGAAGGTGTGGGGATGGAAGATTTAGACACATTGCAGCTGGAGCTGGAAACATTATTGTCATCGGTAGTGGTGAGAACGAGAACTCTTCAGGAAGAGATAGCAAATTTGTCGTCTGCGGAGGAGCGACGTGACAAAAGATCGAAAAGTGGCAAAGGTTTGTCGTCCTTCGACAAAAAAATTCGTGAAGACAAGGCGCGAGCAAAGGACATAAACTCGAAAACTCAGTCGCCCTTGACAACGAAAATATTGAAGCAGAAAACGTCGTCGAGCGGGGGAGATCGAGTAGTTTCAAACCCTCACGAAATAGTCCGAGTCGAAGGCTCCAAATCCGACGTACCAAAGTTGTTGTTACCGAAAAATGACACGACGAATAAATTCTGGGCGTCGGTGGATCCTTACTGTACCGACATTATGCCGGACGATATAAAGCTCCTGGAAGAATTGATCGGGTCCCACGGGGAGCTCGGGGAATTCAAAAAAATTCCGCCCCTCGGTAGGCACTACAGTCTCACGTGGGCACACAACGATCTTCTTCAGGAAGAAGACGCGGCTAATCCAAATAGGGAAAAGAAAAAATCGCGCTCGGATATGTCGGTGTTGGTGGGGAAAGCCGACAAAAGAGTAAACGGCATTGCTGGGCCATTGACGCAACGTCTCGTTTCGGCGTTACTCGAGGAAAACGTTTACGTCGCTAATAACAACACCGAAAACAAATTATTCCGAGACGGCGATCCACCGGTTTTGCGAGATCTTAGCATACAAAATTCCATGAATTTGGAGCTCAGAGTTCACAAAGAATTGGTAGAACAGGGCATTCTCGAACCCGATGCCCATAGAAAAAATCAAGAAGACGACGAAATATTGGCCGAGATCAAACGATGCCAGCAGGATTTAATGTCACTCTCTAGTCACAACGTAACGCAACTCAAAAGGCTTCTCAATCTTGCTCAAGAAGAGAGCAAACGGCAGGCTCTCAAGAGGAAAATTTCTACCGCCGACAACGAAGTTGTCGAACACTACAACAAATTACTTGCTTCCAAACAACGCAAAGTTCCTCTCACGAGGAAAGAACAAGAAAAAGCTTGGACTTGTCTCAGAGAACGCGAAGCTTTGCTGGAACAATTAAACATGTTGCCGTCCAATAGTATCGGCGAACCCGTTGCCTTGAATCACACAGTTAGCATGTAATTTACGACTGAGATTTCGATTATATGTTTATTAGTCATTCACATCGGTCTTACTACTCGCTCAGTGGCGGAAATGAGATGGATTTCATTTTAAATTAGTTTTGGAAAACTTCAATCGTAGATTTTAATAAATTTCAACGAATTCATTCGTTTATTTGCCAATCCAAAAATATAATATTGCAGTTTGCACGATTGATACAGCGACAAAAAATTATTCTGATTATTGAAGCTCTAAAATTCAAAATAGGCCAAAATCTTGTTCATTTTCCCCATCGATATTCGAAACAAAGCAAATTCATTAACGTCGCTTAAATTTGTATATATGAATTCGAGAAATATTTTTAAAAAAATCATTAACGTTCGAGAAAACCAGACGAAAATAATTTCAAAAACCGTTACACGATTCGAAAAATTCCTCGAAGTCACAAAGTTACGAAATCCCATTCATATTTTGATGAGTTTACTCGACAAATAACGTCACTGAAATAGGGAGTAAGTGATAAAAATATCGACTAAAGAATATTTGAAACAAACAACGCTCCGTGTCGAGTGTTTTTGTTCTCGTTTCTTTTTTTTTTTGTAAAGCAACTTTTCCGCCAATTCAAATTCCGTTGATAGATTTTTGTAACGCGTTTATGCGACTAATTACGAATAATTGTGTATAAAAAAGTGAAATGAACATTTTTCGTTATGTATATTGTAAGATTGAGTGTTTGAAGTAGGATCCTCACGCTGGTGTTTCACTTTAATCAAATCTGTGTGATCGATTCACCCCGAAATGTGTCCTTCACTTCTCCGTAGATTGTGCACGATCGTATGTACAAACAAAAATCGTTAAGAATAACTTTCGTTCCGAGTCTACGAGAAGAATCGAACAATAAAATGGAAAAAAGAAAAAACCCTGGATAAGTAAGTCACTGAATGGGCGAAGTGTATGAAAAAAAAAAAAAAAACATTAAATCCGAAATAACTGGGTATTGAACTGTTCGTTCATTTTTTTTCCTTTGCTACTTTCAGACTAACACTCGTTACGACTAACAAGAAACAGCAATCTCAACAGATTTATTATTAACATTCGATTTTGGGCAGCGAACTCATAAAACGTGGCCAGTACGAGAGAATCGCTAAAAGCACATAACAATTCGTAAAAAAATAAAAACAAAATTAACTGCCTGCTATGATAAACGATCAATATTCAAGAAAATGATTAAGGAGCGATTTGAAGACAAAAAATTCAACAATTCATCAAATTATCTTCCTTTTTGTCCCGTAAATTGAATTTGTTTAGCTTCGTGAATAATTTCATATTTTTCCAAGATTTTGTTACCCCTCCCACTAATTTCATCGACTCCCCGTAGTAATTTTATGACATTGATTCTTTCACTCATTCCACTCGACGGAAAAACGATCGGTTTTTATATCGAAAGACATCTCGTTCAAGCGTGAAAGCTAAAATTTTTCAAAAAGTCAATATTTTACAGGCATTTTGTTGGATAAAAACTGAAAACTATTTATTTTTGGCAAGCCGAGTTGAGCTCTCACGAATAAGGGATCAATAAACGTGAATACAATTGCGAGCACACGAGCTGTGTAACCCAACGCCCACGCCTCATAACTATCGATTGATTTTCGCGTGAATAGAAATATTTTCTAAATTGAGGATGTCAAGTTGAAACGCACGGCAAAACCATCATATGCGAGTGAATAATTTGGCAGGATAATTAACAGCAAACGATGAGCAACAGTCTCACGACATGGATCTTTATTCGATATCACTGTACAATATCCTCGCCAAGAGAGTTATATACCTCAACAACGTGCATTTCGCGACGGCACAACAATGATTAATCGTCTCGGTTGAAAATAAGAAAAAACTTAAGGGGGAGCAGGGGTAAACGAAAATGCAACGAAAAAGTGGTTCCAAAGAGGGAGAAAGAAGATGTTGAGAGTGCTTAAGAAGTGCCGACAACGATGAGAAGACAGTGTCAATCTTGATAACGTTACGTTCGTGTTATTTTTTTGCAAATTTCTTATTTTTTCGCGATGTAGTTCAGAGCATACGTGGTTTTGAATATTACTACTACTCGTTGCCATTAACAATGACAAACTAACGTGTTTTTTTTTTTTATATTGTAACGGTATTCTTGCCTATTTCCAAATGTTTATTCCGTTCATGATTTTCTTTTCAGTTCTTTTAGACTTCCTTGTAAGAGAGTTGATGATAATTTCAGTAACAACAAGGTGAGTTACGCTACGTATGAAGCGGTAGGCCATGAAATGATAAGGAAGCGGTGAACGCTTACGGGATCATGATTCAAAGGGTGGAAGTTTGAAGGGTTCCGGTGTATTGACATAGATTTGGTTTCTTTGAAAACGTACAATCCCTTTGTTGAGTTTTTTTTATAATTTTTTTTCATGTTATTATTTTTTTTCTCGTATCTGCAGTTATTTGTTTAACAGTCAATCGTCGCACCGGCAGCGTCCCGACCAGAGCCATTCGCGCGTTGTTGCAGCGATGAGATGTTTTAAACGATGGTGTTTTGTTGTTGTTGACAATGGTAGATTTTGGTTTTATGAATTGATTTGTTGTTGTTTTCTTTTAGCGATTTTTTTGTCTTTCTTTTTTCTTTCCAATAATATATATAACAGAGAGAGAGTATCGTTTGAATCAAAGGCGTCCTTAATTATTTCATGGGCTCCCGCGAACCAGACAGCCGAAGGTCGTTCTCTCTTTACTATTGAAAGCCAAGAATTGATGGAACGAGCAGCGCTGCCTTGGCAGTGACGCACTATAACTATCGGTAATTCGTTATGGAGGCTGTGTGTTTCAAAATCTCTTCACGCCAACCGATGAGCTGCTTAGAAGGCGAACAACAACAGGAAAGCCATCATAAGACAGAAAAGACCCATAGCCTCGGACAAGGCGAATCCCAGAATGGCGTATGAGAAAAGCTGCTGCTTCAGGGATGGATTCCTAGCATAACCGATGATCAGGGAACCGAATACCGATCCAATTCCGGCACCTGAAACCATCATTTTCGTTATTACAATGATCAATTCAATCGTTGAGAAATGAACGAAGTGAGCAAGTCTCGTTGGGAATTGGCCAAATTTAATGAACATCGAACTCTTGATTTTGTAACAATTTCTGAAAAACTAACTCGATTTTGAAATTGGGATAAGATTTTTCAAACCGTGGACGAAAAAAAAACTTGATTATTCAACGCATTATTTTCGTAATCTAATTATAGATAAGGTTCTATTTTTGGAAATGGCAGTGGTAAATTTGGCGAGTTATTGGAAATTCCAATTATATGAAATCAGACAGAAGATTTTCAGGTGGATTCGTTGAAGGAATAAAGGGAATAACTTTTGATTCTCCAGTCAGTGGGATACAAAGCTTCAGGTATTTTTCCCTGTAACTTCAGATCATGCAGGATGCAGAATGTGTTGAGGAATTGTGCTCGAGGACATGATTAGAATCCAAAAAGCATGAGGAAGGCAACCATGAGACAAAACAATCCCATAGCTTCGGTAAGGGCAAAACCAAGGATGGCGTAAGTGAAACACTGTTGTTTGAGGGAAGGATTTCGACTGTAACCGAGGATAAGGGATCCAAAAACCACCCCGATTCCAATACCTGAAAATCAAGGATGGGAATAAAAACTGAGCAATAAAAATCTTGTCTAATTTATCAAGATGAATTATGTAATTGTTACATAATGTGTTTGTCAGTTTGTTTCTGGAACACAAGGATTGAAGTATTTTTAGGACAATAGAGACGTTACGTACCAGAGCCTGCGACTCCTACGGTGGCTGCTCCGGCACCAATGAACTTTGCGGCGGAGTCAATATCACGAGTGATCGTGGAGGTCTGGAAGTTGCGCACGATCGGCGACTACAAGGAAATTGCATGTTAGATCAATCAAAAAATTCGAAACTTCTCGATGTTGCCACTTGAACGTTACACGTAAAAAATAACCAATATTTTCAAGGCAGGGAATGTTGAATTAAGAGATTTAGTTCTGAAAACTGTCATGGAAAACTAAGAAAATTCTACGAAAAGTTCCGATGAAATTTTCGTTCATGACAGATGGAGAATGTTTCCAAAAAATCGAAAAAATGAGGTTAGGAGATAAAAGCAAGGAAATATCACCGGCGGTATCTAAAAACTCTTAAAACACGGTGCAAGTGAATATTTTGTATGACATAGAGCTTGAGGGAAATTTTGACGTTTCACAAAAGCAGGGACATCACTTTTTCGGTAAAATTTGAAAAACCGAGGTCTTGTAACTTATATAACCTTGGTTCATTATGCAATGCGCGCGCGTCCTCGGGAGTTGCGATCGCGCGCGTGTGCGGATTCGCCAATAGAGAACTGGATATACAGGTATATGCAAAAGTAGAGGAAAAAAAGGTCGGGCGAATAGAAAAAAAAATAGAAAAAATGGGACTTACACTGACGAAGCTGGTCTGCCTCTGGTTTTCCTGGAAAGACTGGCTCTGGTTGATAACTGCACTGCTCAACGGGCGCAGGTAGCTTTTTGTACCAGCGACCAGCTGACAAAAGGAAAAAAAGGGTCAAAAAAATATTCGAAACAACGAAAAGATCGAAATAAATTTTGGTCGAGGTAAATAGTTCCGAGAAAAAACGAAATATTTATTATGTAACGCGACGATGAGTGTGTCAATGCGAACGGAGGTGAAAAACCCTCGTAATCACAGGCCACGGAACATCACCGATTACCGTCAAATTGAGCGAAGGCAAAGACAAAAACTTTTTTTTTATCACATAACGATTTTTCAACGTTTACTTACGGTGCTTCTAGCGACCGGCGCGATGAATCGGGTGCAGGCAAACATATTGACGGTTGGTTGGTTTTTTGTTGGTCTTGACGACTCGAAAATTACCTGAAAATCGAAAATACGAAAAAACGCGTCAACGTAATGAAATATATGGCGGGCGTGAAGAGCGACGTTAGAGTGAGAGATTCTCTCTTGTTCGCAGGCGCTCGTGTCGGGAAAGCGTGCACTTGATAATAAAAATCCCTCGCGTTACGTGACAATTGTGCGGTCTTGATGAAAGAACGTGTTTTATTGTAGCATCGCGAAAAAGTAACGTCAGTTTTTACTATGAGGAACAACTAAAAAGTTTCAATACAGAAGTCGAGAGCTTTTCGGAGAGGACAAAAAGTCGAACACGGTCTTGAACCCCTCACGGGATCATTACGTAATGTCGGCAACTTCGGTGTATTATGGGGACGGAAGATGAGAGAGAGAGAGATAACATTTATTTGACAATTATTTGTCAGAGTTTACATAAATCCGATCAACGCGTCGACGTAACATTGGGAACATAGTTTTTAATTCCGCTGAACACGCGAGTTCTTTGAGTTCCGCGGCACATCATCAGGAATCGGCAAAAATGGCCGTGTATCCGCGGAGACCTTCTTGTGATTTCCGTTTTCCACCGAACACCGAATGAACTTTTTTTCTGTTTTTTAAATCAAATCTACGGCTTGTAGAACGGAATATTATTGATTGAGGCGTCCTGTTCATCTGTCAATTATAATTTGTACTTTTATCTAATTTAACCGCAGTTTATTCACGTTTTTATCGTCGTTGAACCGGGACGATTTTTACTCACTTGCCAGCACAGCAGGCGCTCGGACTTACCAAAGAACAGTGTCGACGACGAGAGGCAAGGCGAGATCCGGCCTTTGGAATGTTGAAATGGTGATTGACCCGTCGAACGGAGGATGCGCAGCTCGAGACGCGAGAAACGTCTGCGCAACTGAAGAATCATCCACAATCGAAATAAAATTTCGACGATAGGGCTTCAAGAACGGGGAACGAGGAATCTAATTTAGAGAATTAAAAATAGGTTAGTTAACGAATAGTCTAAAACTGATAACAAGAAAATAAAATAATAAGAAAAAAAAGTGGTTTATTATTTGTTGATATTTTCGTTCCGTTCTGAGTCTCTTTTCTATAGAGTCGTTCCTATTCCCCGTTCCCAAATTCAAATCTTCAGCTCCGAATCCCATTTATTATGAACAAACCCTAAAGAAAACTAACGATTTTCGTTCAGCTCGAGTTTCACCACTTCCCACCGCCCTGTAACCCTTTATCGACCAACCGAATTTAGCCGAACGTATATTTCGTCTGCAACATTGAGTCAATAGAATTTTGATAACTTCACGACATCGTTGAATGTCAGAGTAATTCTAAACGTAGCGATTTATTAAATTAAAAAAGAAATTAACTTTTCATCGGATAATAACCGATTTTATAAACAACACAATAAATTGTTAATCGTGAGAGAATGGTATTTAGATGCTCGTTTGACTGAACTATAGCCTCATCGTCTCATCGACTCTTGTCTCTCAGTCTCCATTGATATGGCCGTATTTTTGTTGAACGACTGCAAATTTAACGGTTGTGGGCTTACATTCAAGAGTCTGGGACACTTGATACAGCACATCGAAGAAACTCATATCGGTAAAACGAGATTGTCCAACGAGTTTCGGAGATTTTCTATATTCGACCGATATTAAGGGATTAATTATGGAGCGGGGGGGTGAAGGGGTGGAGCAAGGGGGGAGGAAATATCAAAATTGGAGGTTATGTGAGTGAATGTCGACGAAAGAGGTTATCTGGGCTCTTGAATCTTCATAGAACGAGATTTTCTTCGTACTATTTCATGAAAAAAATTGTTTGACAGCATTTGCATCCGTGATTTTAAGAGTCCGTGTGTTTTCACCTTTCGAACGGTATTCCCATCGTATTCGTCGTATCATTCGTTCTTTTTTGTTTCATACAAAATTCTGAGCAGTACTTGATATAAATTCTCGATAATTTTTTAATATACAGCGGGTTAAAGAGCATACGAATACCTCGATTTTCAGACTGTCTGAAAAAATGTATTTCTTCCATATCATAAAATCCTACTTCTAATTCATTTTTTTTTTTTAATTTTCTATATTTCATCCCAAATGAGCTGTATATGAAGAATCTTAGCAGACTGTAAAATTAATAATTATAAACGAATCTTTCAATCAGCTTTTATCAGAGTAGCACAGTGGTCAAAAACATTTTTTACCATATTTTGTTTAGTGATTGATTTCCAAACCTCTCCAAAATTTAATACCGATCTACTGCTATGTCACATGATTTGTGTCTAAAAACATTGTAGCCTTATGATTTGATTTAGATTGCCATTGGAATCGACAGGGAAATGGCGTCACAAAGGTGGAGGTCATGTGTCATGAGTTGCAAAAATTTTTTTCTTTCATAACAATGATTTAAGCTGGTTTTCTATTGGCCCACAATATTTCTTGACGCTATATTAATTTGTGATAAGCTTCCATGGAGCAAAAATATTTAGTGACATTTAAACAAGAATAATTCTATCGATACACAAGTAATTTCTTATCAGCAAGTTATTTTGAATGCCATAGTGAATATTTTTCTGATTGAAATGACAAATCTTGTTCAATGTTAGCCCAGCACCTGATTTTAGAGGGTTCGCTCGTAGAGAAATATTTTGTGTTTTTGAATGAAGCGCAATGCGACAACCTGTCTGGAGGAAAATGATGAATAATTTGAAAAAAAAAAAAAAACAAATGTAAAAAAAAATAAGAAAAGGTAAATGTCCTACCTTGAAGGTAACATTTTAATGTTTAATCGTATGGAGTTATTGTTGAAGTGTTCCAGTTGCTTTATGACATGTGAGAAGAAACTTTTTTACATTATGTAAACATTTTTTTTGTAGCTTTGTCACGTAGTTTATGAGAAACAAAGAAAAATACTATCGTTTGGATCGTACTCAGACATTTTGCAGCAATTCATAAAAATAATGACGAATCCTACTGTGTCTTTTAATTTTCCTTTACAAAAAATTCTTTAACAGTTAAATTTAAAAAATCTTTGAAATCCATGAAAAAAAAAATATCCCTGACTGTGGTTTAAATTCCAACGAACAACGTCAAACAAAATATAATGAAAAATAACGCAGATTCGAATTTGACTGTAAATGAAAACCAAAAATGAGTATACTCAGCTAAGAAATCCGGGTTAAATGAATATTCAACCGAGTTGAAATACATCATCTTGAAACTGTGAAGTTAGAATTGATAAATGAATTGATATTGATTTTTGAATGCAACTTTACTTCCTAAGCATCCTCGAAAACATCGTTTCATTTTGTTAATTTTTTTTTCATTCTTTTTTTAACATTGAGTTGCGTAATAAAAATTGATAGAAGAAATATGGCATGAATCTACCCAATTGGGCATCATGAAATGATGATCGTTGGATTATGTATTTGTCGTGTGAGAAAAAAGAAAACGTAAAGTATGAAAATTTCTTAGATTACGATCCTCACGTGGTGGAACAAATGGAGATCCAGAAGCCGACCTGTATACCGTTGAGTTACGCGCTTAGATTTCTAACCGATGCCGCCAGAAAAGAGTGTGCCAAATCGGCCAACACCAAACGAAGATTGAGTCAAGTTAATATACTTGCAAGTGCAACAAGAAATCGTAACAATGCTGCGACACCAACAGGTAAAAGTTTCTCAGGCAATCGTCGCTTCCCGACTGCACGAGTAATATTTGGAAAATGCTAGGAAGCGACGCCGAAGAGGGCGATGAGTTTGCCAGTGAGCCGGACGACAGCAACGACTCGTCTACCACATCCGAAGAATTCTCGGCTGATTTTATATTGCGCTATGGAAGCAGGTATTGAAGGACTGTTTTCCTTTTTCCAATAACACGTAGAAAATTTTCCATCAAAATATCGATTTTAATTGATCTTTCCATGGTTTTAGGAATTCACTGACGTCGCAATTTGAAAAGCTCGATAGAAATGTAATTTCGCGTCATTTAAAAAAACAAAAATGTAAATTTTCATTGAAAAACTAACCGAATAGAATTTTGAGTATTCAATTTGATCGATAGCGCAAATTCAATCGAGTTTAGTTTGGTTGAGAACTTGAAAACTTTAAAAAAAGACGAGGAAAATTAATTTTTTGAATATTTTTAAAATGTGATAATACAGATATTCATCATGGAACATTTTCTTCGTGTATTTTATCCGAATCTCACTAACCAATGTGAGATTTCAATGTTTTTATTATCGCACCACTTGTCGCGTAACAGATTTATCTTACATATTATTTCGCAGGGTTATTAATCAGAGCGTTTCAAATCCACCGAGTAACATCGTAAACAGTAACGGCAGTACCAACACCAACAACAATTCGAGCGACAAACCGTTCGCTTGCCCTGTTCCTGGCTGCAAAAAACGTTACAAGAACGTCAACGGAATAAAGTATCACTCTAAAAACGGTCATAAGAAAGATGGCAAGTACGTTCATGTTCTGTGGGGAAAAATTGAGAGAAGAAAGCAAGGCGACCGTACACTCAATTTAATGCAATTCGTTGTAAAAAATTTCATTTTCAATTACAAAAGTTCACTACGAATTGATTAGGTCAGAAAAACTCTAAAATTGGATCGAAATTCAGTTATTACAGATACAAGAAAATTAGGAATTAAAAGTGTTGAATCGAATTCTTCATTCGATTCAACAAGAAAGTAATTCTTGAAGACGTTTCCACAACCATGCAAATTTCTCGTAGTTTTTGAGAGAAAGACACTCGAATATTCGTAAAAATCCAGAAACCTGAGAATATTTGAAACAAGATAATTGTTTGGTCGCTTTGTACAGGATACGAAAGGCGTTCAGATGTCCTTGCGGAAAGAGTTACAAGACCCCGTCCGGCTTGAAGAACCACACGGTGATCCAGCACGCGGGTTCGGTGCTCCAAAACGGCAAAATAGCGTCGATAAAATACGACCATCAAACGAGTAATCACCATCACCATCAGCAGCAGCAGCAGCGTGATAGTTTATCAAAGGCGTGTGGGGGAGGTATACCGCTTGAAATAGGAAAGAATTCGTTCGCAAAAGCGAAGGTAGCAGCGATCGAAGATCACGGTTACATGAAATCGGAAAAGTCGATGTACACGGAGACTGAGACGTCCTCGATGAACAACGATTGCGAGGAGGAAGATTTGGGGATATTGACGCCAGCCTCGACGCCGCCTTTGCTGGCGCAGAGTCCTGCAAAAAGTGAAATATCCCAGCAGCAAAGTCAGCAGCGAAACGATAGAACGCTACAAAAGTATCTCGCGAGCGTCGTCGCGTCAACAAATACTGCTCAGCAGCGTCGCAACATTCTCGATAACGGCAACGCGTACTAGTCATTTAACGCAATACGAAAAACGAGAGGCAGAATAACAGAGTAAATCATCTATCGAAGCTCGACGTCAACGAGAGACAAAAAATCATTGTATCGACTGGAAAAAAAGAGCGAAAGAAAATATTCGGACACGAGCGCAGGCTCGGAATGCCGTGTCCGAACGTCATTTTACAAAGCTACAATACTATCAGCGATGTCGCCTTGTTTTTTCCCCTTCCCGTGTAGATGATTCAAAGTAAGAAAACGACAAAAAAAAGCAAAGAAAAAACGCGAGCGTGTAGGCTGTTTTTCGCTAGTCCAAACGGCGAGAATAGATAGGAACTGAGAGAAAATTCCCGTGATAATTTCGCCACACGAGATTATTCGCTTCATTCGATTGATCCTAGCTGATAGTACCTAGATATTTGTACACGTTTGTATGTCCTTAATACGCATACATACGTATATCAATATCGCATAGAATATCGGATATAATCGGTTAACGCAAGCGGTTATTTACTAAGTGCACTTAAGGTTTGCAAAAAAATCTTTTTCCTCTTTTTCATTTCTCTTGTTATTCTTCCACTCTCTACTTTCTTTTTTTCTGGTCACTAGAACTGCGCGATCCGAAAAATTAAACGTTCTGCCAATATTAACACGATCGGGGGGAAAAACGATCGAGAAACTTAAAGTTGATCCTTTCCGCGCATGACGATCGACTTGGTGGGCGCGTGCCGCCGCATAGTTCATAATTTGTTATTATATTCGTAATCCACGCAAAACTATTACAATAATTAACTGATTATTGTAGTGTGAGACAGGAAAATATGCGAATTTTGTTACGAAAGAATAAAAAATTGAAACAAAAACTCGATTCTTTCTCACGATTTTCCTCTTGCATTTACAAAATCTCAGCAAGCCCACAGAAGTGAATTTTTTTTCAATCGAAACCCGGAACTTCATAATTTCATAAGACTATCAGTCTTCGAGGCTTTTAAAAGTCTCAACAGCAAAAAACAAATCCTTTCATTGCAAAATCGAGATTTGTCGCACTTTTAATTGTCCGATCCCCAACAATAAATTGTAAACAGTTTTTAAATTATATTGCAAATCCGTGGCTTTTAAGGGGTTTGAAAATTCGTGATTTCATCAAGTCATTTTCCTGGCCTGTAATAGAAATTTATAAATATTTTTAGGCAAAAAAAATGAAGATACAAAAAGAGTTGGGAGATTTTTCAAGGAAATCGAAAACAGTTCTCATTCACCGACAATTGATAGCAGTAGATGTGACACTTTCGATGCAAAAGAACGAATGAAATTTGATACTTTTTTTTTGTAGAACAGCCACTTCTGTGATTTTGTTGAAACCTTGTAAAAAAATGTTCAACAAAAAAGTTAAAGGGCCTGGTAGAGCAAACTGGTGGTACGTAATACCTAACGATTGAGAAGCCTTATTTTCCTACGTTCTGATCTTTAATATAGGATGATGAATTTATATATATTTTTTTGTTGTTTTTAAATATACATAAATATAGTCGACTATAATGAATGTTTTGTTTGTTGACAAATAGAAGAGATTAAAAAGACGAGAGGGAAAAGGCGAAGAGGAAGGAAGGAATAAAGGGACCGAGGGACGAATTAATATTTCTTCTCTTTGATGTCAATATTTCTAAAATCCATTTGACGTCGTCGAACCTAAACTCTAGAGCATTTTCTCCTCCTTTCCATTAGTCTTCTCCTCAATCATTTTCTTATTTTTTTTCTTTTTTCTTCATTATCGTCCCCCATAACATCACCACTTTACGAAGGAGTAAGTAATCGGTAATCATTTATAATATATTAAAGTTGATGTTACTTTTTAATCGCTTAAACTTACTAATATCAATTTTAATAATTACAAGCATTCGTTACGTCCTTGCGTAGAGTCAGCCGAGTGTGTATGTGTATTGTTTGTTGTTGTTGTATACAAACGTCGCCGCTGATAAATTCTCAATTAGTTTATTCATTTAATAAGTTTTCTCTCCTTCTTTCTTATTTGCCTCGAAAAATGTGCATTTATCCTTTCCTCTTATATCTTTTTATTTATTTTTCTTTCTTTCTTCTTTGTTCTCTTTGTCATCTTTTAATTCGCTTTCAATCCGCTATTTCTTTTCATTCTCACGATAAAACAAGCACTCACTTCAATATATATAGTAATATATGTATTTAATTCTCCCCCTTTTTCCTCCTTAATCGCTATTCTTTCACGCGTTTTGCACTCTTTCCTTCATTCACTCTCTCGCTTCGCGCGCCCCTCCATCGATCAATCGCCGATTTTTCTTCTCTTTCTCTCTCTCTCTCCTTCGTTCCTTTCCTCGGTTTTTGTTTTTCTCGCTAAACAAGAATCCTCCGATATTGCGATAATATGTTAGAAAAATATTCTATGCCTAAAATAGGATGTGAAGGCCTGAAGGCAACCTTTCTCGTCGATATTATTTTACCAAATTAGTTTGGTGTGCGTTCCCCCTACCACTATTACGCTTTTTTCAGTTACTCGATTCTCAATATTTTTCCATCTATAAATCTCATGAGCATCTTTATTTTCCGACTCGCGTATTCATTTCCGTCAGTGTCCATCGTTTCGTTCAATCATCGACGCATCTCTGTCCTCTATTTGTTTCACTTCGAGCAGGATGCTCCGCGCGCGGGAACGAAAGAAAAACAACAATATCGGAAAGAAACTAATTGTGAAGGCAATATTCGAAAAGCGTATCGAATAAACTAGTTGAAAATTATTGCTCGTAATTGTAGTTTCCGGTGGAACGTTTTCGTTGTCCGAAAGCCTTTTTCTGTAGAAACGCCAGATTTTCTTCGAAGCTTCGTAACAATAAGTTTCAAGGTTAGAATTCGCAAGCTCAAGAGCACGTTCGGATACGCCCTCCCGACCAAGGCGAATCCCACACACGTTTTACAATGTCGAAGTAACGTTTGAGAAAGTGCGAGCTAATTGAGCCCGATAGTGAAGCATTTTCAAACTCCATTTCATTTCCTTCGTTCAATAACGATAATAAGTATAATATCGATAACAGAAAAATAAAAGTACGAGATACACATATTCACTCGCGAATAATTCGACTGCCCGCGAAAGTGGAAAAAAGTAGTAATGATTCTTAAACCGACGAGCAAGAATTAGGTGAAAGCATGATGTATTTACATATGTGTAATAAGTTCCGAAAGCTCTTTGTCAGCGGAAGACATAGTGCTCAGGTTATGTTCGCAAATTTACGTTTCATTCGTTTAAGGCATTAAATTTGAGTCGCGGAAAAATTGGGATTTCATCGAGTCCGTTAGCGGACTTTTCAAGTCGGACGCAATTTTAAAGAGAAAAAATTTGTATCAACGATCCTCGACATTTAAAAATACATTGTTAGTGGTCGCGAGTTCGAAAGTCAGCCGAATGTCATAAAGAAATGAATGAACGAGATAATAATAAAACAACGAAAAAGCCCGAAATTAGTGGAGTTATTGTTGACCTTATTATTTCGGCTTGTCAGTCATATTCGTACGTAGTAGGTATTCGTTCTAGTAGGTAGTACAAAGCGGTCACTTTAGAATTCTTCGTTTCTTTGTTTTTTGTTTTGCGATCGAGCGACAAGCAGCGTATAATTATCGAAGAAAAAAGTTGTCAGCGCGCTTCCAGCTGCGCCGTGTTCCTTTCACACCCGAGTCCATTTTGTTTTTCCACACAGTGATTTTTTCTTTGCGAAACGAATCGGGACCGGAGCCGCAATTTTTCATTCTTCAACATCAGAAAACAAAACAACACAAAAGAAACAGAAGGACGAAACTCGTTAAACGGATTGAACAATCAGGTGGCGTCTGTCATCCACGACGATATTTTCATTTTCAATAATCATTCAATTCAACCAACCACACAAAAAAATTCTCCTAAGAAATACGAATAAGAATTGAGAGTCAGCCGATTTTTTTCGAGTCTCCAAACACCTCGCATCTCGCTAATTTTCACACCAGCACAGATACATTCGACCTTTTATCTCCTTTCGTTTCCATCATTTCTCACAGTTGGCTTTACAATAGTTGATATATAAATATACGTGTTAATATATATATCACGAAGTTTATGCGAACCAACTGGGAGAGTAGAGCCGGTATCCGTCAATCCTCCGAAGAAAAAACAAAACAGTTCAAAATCGCCTCATCCATTTTTCGAGTTCTCCGAACTTTTCACATCCGGTGAGAATCCCGGCGACAAATCCATCAATTGAACTAAACATTTATAATATATATACACGCGTACGCATAAATATATATATGTAAATATATATACCCAATATAAATCGTAGATTTCCGCGAAAAATCACAAGTTAACCGAAGAGAGAACAAAGAACGAAGAGGAAGTTGGCTAAACTGCGTTTTTTCCCCCCCAAAAATTTAAAACCTTCCATACTGACTCTAAAATGAAGTTGAGTCTTTCGCGCCAAGCCTTTAAGATTACAGCCAAGCGAAGAAAGCTCGATTAAGCTCCGACTAAGAAAACGCATTAAACTTCCTCTTAAATTTAACAAAAACAAGAAAAGATGAACAAGAATAAACAGAATGTACAAGATTGAAAAAAAAAAAAAAAAAAAAACATTACGATTAAATAATAAGCTAATGAATGAACTTTTTCACATCGATCCTTCGATACCGTAGTTTTTCGTCGCTTAGTATCTTTTTCAGGTTAGTCATCTGCCATTCTTTCCAGCATAATCGTAATAATAGCAACAATAATAATAATAATAAAATTAATAATAAACGTTACACCTCGTGAGATTGGACATAAACACACAGTACTAAGTTTGTTTGGTTTTTTTTTCGTTTTTTTCGTTTTTTTTGCATTTATACTTCCATTGCATTATTTATGAATCAAATCGGCTAATATACTTAATAATTATTAGACTACTACGTTCGCAATGTTAAACCTAGAATTGTGATCACCCATCAATGTCAGTCATCAACGCTTGAACAACGCACTCATCGTGTTTTCTGTTTTTTTTTATTTGTTTGTTATTTCTTCATGAATTATTTTTCTGTATTTTTTTTTTTTTTTTAATTTTTCTAATGAATTTCAATGATTTCCACCTTCGGCCGCTCGTATGTGTCTGTTTGTCTGTCCGTCGTGTTTCGAGGGTATTTTTGATAAACAATCTATAATGTGTCCATCCTAAATTCTCTTTCTCCTTTGCTTGTTCGATAGACACATCAATATGTACTTATAACGAAACGAAAGGAGAGAGAGAAAAAAAAGAAATAAAAACAAAAAAACAAACGGAGAAGAAAAAAAAAGGTCGTTTAACGCGTTCGATCGTATTGACCTATCGTTCCATTTTTTTTTCTAAATAATTTTTCCAGCTCTCGTTGTTTTTATATTCAATATTTTTTGTTGCTTTTTCGTGGTAGGATGCACTCGTAGAAGCTTTTGCTTGACGGTTACATCGGTTTCCGGATTCACGTTCGACGTGTTTTTCTTTCTTTCGCGACGAAGATATCGTTCGTTACCTTTCCTCGATTCGATTATTTATTTTTTTATTTTTCCCGCTTCGTTTTTATTATTTATTTTCATTTTTTGTTTGTTTTCATGTACTCATACGATCTTCTCATTATCCGTTTTCCATTATTCATATCTACGTATAATTATTAAAAATCGGGCGTTTGACGCGCGCGATCAATTGACACGCGAGCGTCCACGCACGCGGACTTGACTGACTGACTGACTGCACCAGGAATTTCGCGTCTACTTAAATGTAATAGATACGTGTGGCTCTCTCTCTCTCTCTCGCTTTTTTCTCTTTCTCTTCAAAACCCCTCTCATTTTGTTTCATCGATTCTTCTCCAACACGCAGAAATAAAATTTTCATTTCTTCTTTTTTTTCTCCTCCCACCAGCCTTCACACTCGTACGATATTTTGTCTAGCTCGTTTCTCGTTTACCAGTTGATTTCACACCAGCGAATTCTTGTTTTTTTTTGTTTCTTTTGCGTTTAAGTAAACTAATAAACGTTATATATAATAGATAATGTAATAATAATAATAATAATAATAATAATAATAATAATAATAATAAACGTAATAATCAATAAAGACAAGAATAATAATAATATGTAATAGTAGTAGTAAGCTGGCAGCAATTAGTAAACCAGATATTACATTTTTCCTCGTTTTTCTCTCTTAACACCACCTCTCGCACACACACACGCGCACACAAACATATACATGTGTATATATTCATATTTATCAATACATTTACATATATATGTGTGTGTGGGCATATAATTTTTTCCTATTTATTGTTCGCTCGTGAAGCATTTTCTGGCGTATGATTTTTCAGTTTGGTTCTTCATTTCTTACTCTCTTCTCATTTGCTTTGACGTTCCTTCGGCCGATCTATTGAAAAAACTCGGTCGCACACGCGTTTATAAAACAGATTTCGATCGACAATACGACATGGCACTGGCATCCAGGAACCGAAGAAGTAGAGAAGAATAAACGAAACGAAATGTGTAACTCGAAATCGGCTCGAACCTTCGCACCTAGCTTACGAACGAGAATATTACTCGAGGTCGTATTCGCACTTCAGGTCTTCGTGGAAATACACACAAAAAGAGGAAAAATGAAAAACAACAACGAAAAAGAAGAAAAAACTTGGCAAAATATTCGTTCTTGCTCGCTCCCTCTCGCTTGAACGCCTTCCCTCCCTCCCGCTTCCGTTATTTGCGCACACCCTTCAGGCTCCGTGAAAAAATCCAAACGTTTACCAGTTTGCTTTCCCTCAACATCTCTTATTTCATATGTTATTTTTTTAATCATTTTCCATCACTACACACGCACGTTTTAACATTCTCACCCGGCCCACAACGCATTTTCACAATCACACCATCTTTCACTCGCATATACGTATATATATGTATATATATATTCATTTTTAATATATATATATACATACATAAATATATAGATATATATATATATATTTATTTATTTATTTAGATATACTTCCACGCATTTCTTTATGTCGTTCCTTCAAACGAATTTCTCATTTAGTTTATTCATCGAAAATTGTTTTTGCTTTTGTTCCTTGCCTATTTAGATTTGAATTATTTTTAAAAATTTATTCCTTATTCCTTGATGTGCAATCAGCTGCCAGATAATTTCTCACGTATGTTTCTCTCCGTGTTTCTTTCAATTATTATTATTGTTTATTCCGTTTTATGGCTTATTTTCGACATCCTTTCTTCTTCCCTCTCTCCAGCCTTTTCCGTTTCCTTTCTTTTTCATTCTATTGTGTTTCTTACGCGTTCTTTCACATTCTATCTCACTCTCTCGCTCTCCCATTCGTTCTTCCTTACTTTTTAACTTTTTTTGTTTTCGTAATATTTTGTTTTTGTTTATATAGTTATATAACCATTTTCCCAACGACTACACACTAAATAGTTCAAATTTTTTGCACTTTTTCACCAACAACAACTGGATTGTTGCGCCGGATCTCCTGGGCGCCCATTTCTCTGTAATCGAACTTGCAGTCATGCTTGTCACTGTATCGGTGCATCGAGCAAAACAATCCTCCGCAACGGCATTCGAAACCTGTGAAAATGTAAAAAATTGACATTATTATGAATTGAGATTCAACGTTGGTCAAGTGATTCCATTTATTTGGTAAGAACGATGAGGTCATTTAGGATTTTGAGATTCGCTGCAGTCTCATCAATTTTCAATCGACGCTGTCACGTCACACCTATTAGTTCACTAAATTTTTGTTGAATTTGACTTTAACGAATAAAAATACTAGCCTGTTAATCCGACTTTCTTGCGACAAACGGCACAGCGATTTTTCTTCTTTTTGGATTCCTTATCAGTCTCTTTACCATCAAAGCAGTCGTCGGCATCCCCACTGCTCACTGAACCCTCGGCTGCTCCTCCGCTCACTCCAACTTCACCCTCCTGATCGTCCCTGCTCACCTGGTTTACAAATAATATCAAAACATTAAAAATCATCAATGCTAATTAACGATTGAAATAAGCGATTACGATGGTTGATGGAAAATTATAAAAAATTATCATTCTGGCTCCAATTTTTGCAGATTTTCGTTATGAAACACACTTTATTTTGACTCGTTGTTGAAACCCCAAAGACAAAATGGTCAGATGAAATTTCAACAGTTGCAAAAACATTCGCAAACGAAGTGGACGACCATTTTTTTACGTCTCTATAGTGAAAACTTTAATGCTCGACAAAAAAATCTGAGTAAAGCAAAGCATAAACAACACAGTCATATTGGCGACGACAATATTCTCGTTCCAAATGGATCTGTTTGTGCAAATTGGGCGACAAAAAGTTTCAATAACAAAGAAGCTTCAGCGAGGGAGTACTAATCAGCGAAATAAAATAGCACGTCGAATTGATTGGTACGTTGTTTTCGAAAGCTTTCACAATTGAATTACGCAATCTCGTGATGATGCGTTGTATAAAAATAAGTACAAATTCAGATAACCATCAAGACTCGACAATAATCATTGAGGGATAAGATCGAATGGAATGTGTAAACAGAAAATAAAGTTCCACGTGAACTGTCAAAAGATTTTCCGAGGTTGACTAGTAAACGTCAAATTACAAATATTTGATTGCAATTTATTGAGGGAGAGAAAAAAAAGTTTTGGAAAGTTTGAGGCTCAGCTCAATGAGGTAAATTAAATAAGGGTTACTGCTTTGTGTCGTGGACCACCGTTGAACGTTGAGCCATGGCCCGAGGCCATAATCCACTAGAATTTATCAAAAACCGGGTGTTTTACGTGAGAATCCATGGCAACGTCGATCACTCGAATTTGACAGTTATTCGTTTGATTTACAACAGGTTTTTCGTAGCTCACGAACGGGCGAAATTTCATTTTTGGTTTTGACGAGTACGTGTACGTAATTCGTACGAATTAGCCATGATTATTTAAAAAATCATTCAAATTATTGATAAGAGTTGAACTTTTTTTTTCAAAATTTATCATTTTGTGAAACTATGCTTATGGATTTAGCACGAATTCGTTACCAAATTCAACGAATATTCAATGGAAAAATTTATGACCGGGGCAAAAGGGAAAAGAACACTTTTAGATGATTTTCTATTCCACATCAACTCAATTCTAGTGTCACGAGATTTTTAACTTTGAAATTTGCGTCATTGATTTACGGCAGAATGACTTTGCTCGTATGAGATACATTTTTTTCACAAATTTGGCTAAGAAAATTGAACCAAGTGTTATTTACGTATTTGTTATCAAAACATCTCATTTGATAAAAATATATTGGCAATGTCCAAGACCGATATCAAAATTACAGTAAAAAATGGTGCCAATTTCATTGGAAAACCAACTTTAACAAAACCTTTGCCAATTTCTAAAGCCAGAGGCAAATTTTCAACAATAATGTTGCCAATTTCATGCTGATGGTAAATAAGTGCATCACATTTAGGTCAAAGCAAAAGTCAAAAGAAATTTTGCCAATTTTCTGGACGATTTGTCATTTTGGGGATTTTTTGCACTACTTCCGCCTATTTTCAAAACTTCATCGAATCAGCCTGAAATTTCCGATTTTCGGAAATAAACAATTGGTACAGAAGATAAAGAAAAAATTTCGGAGTATTCCAAAATTTTATGAAACTGTTACGAAATTAACACCAACGAATATTAAGAAATGAAAAATTTTGAAAAAATTAAGTATCTAAATATGAATTGAAACTTTGTCTCAAATATTCTGGACCCCGATGGTGCTTAAGAAACAAAGCGCACTGAAAAATATTCTTTACGACTGATCGACAGTGATTAGTGAGGGAATACTGTACAGTAAGACGAAGCTCACCTCTTTGGGACTGGGTAAATCTGTCGTTGGTTGAGGGATGGTGGGAATGGTAGGCTGTGCAGTTGTGCCGGTTGATGCAGGACTGCTGAATGCGGTATTTTGCAACGTGGCAGCGTTACCGGCAACGGTTTGGCTGGAAGCTACACTTGCTGCGGAGACGGGGGGTTGTTGTTTCTTCTTGAGGTTTTCTTTGTAGCAGAGGGAGCAGAGTCCATCGGTGGCTGGTGATCCATAAAACCCACAACCACTCCGGCACAGAGCTTGCATGGGATTGGACTCGCGTTCCATTTTTATGATTTTTTTTAAACTAATCTTCGTTCCTGAATCTTAGCTTCTTCGCTTAGTTTCTCGAAGCCGCAGGACTTTGTCACACTTTCCTTTCTCTTCGAATGGATTAATTATTATATGCTCTATAATATTATCCTATGTGGTTGCTTTCTCTTTTCTTATGTACTGCTCCGTCCAAACAGTTCAAAATTGCAGACCGCTCCGTTCGAAGGATCAGTGGATCCAATTCTTTACGCTGCAGTTGCAGCGCTCTTACCAATTGCTCCTCTGCAACCAGCCGTCACCACAGATTCACCTAAAAAAAACACAAGGAAATTTCAATTAATTTCAACATTTTATAATTCCTGTTGATATCTGTCAAATTCGAATCACATTCAACATTATTTTTATTCTACTGTATTGAATTTCATTTGTTCTAATGAATTATTATAACGGGGTTCATTCAGTTTGTATATCATTGCTCTATGGTTTGGAAGTAGCTTTGAGATGGAAATAAGAAAAAAAACGCCAGAAGTGAATTCACAAGTTTATTTTTTATTTACAGAATATTCCACAATATTTAGAGACATTTTTTGCTCTGGGAAAAAATTTAGCCAGTTCCACTTGCTAATAAAAAATTTTCTTCCTCGTGGAAGGATTGATATAGAAGAACATTCAGAAGTCGTGAAATTCTAAAGGTCGATTCACCACTGCAGAACTTGCAGCCTTAGCGTCAACATTACTTTGAATGAGGGATAATCCTCATCAATGAATATCTACATAAAAAAAATTCTTTACGAGTGAATACCAATATTTTTCTTCCACACAAAAGTTTTTCTATGTAAGAAAGAAATCTTTTTTCCAAGAGTCGAAGCTAAGATTAATTTTTTCATGAAACAACTAAATCTCTCGTTTCCCTGCATTGCTGAAATAGGATTGAAATTTTCCCACTACTTTGATGAAGTGAATTTCGTTTGGTCTTCGATCACTGCCAACGAACATCATCTGTCAAAAATATTTGTACAATTGCCAAATCAGCAAACTTGCATAATAAGGAATATAGTTTTCCGTTATTGAATGTTCTGAGCACTAAATTACGAAGAACAAGGAAGAGTTCAACAGAGAGAAAAAAATAAAAATTTGTGTTCTCATAAAACTTGCAGAATGACAAGTGTACACAGAGTGACTTGCGAACTAATGGAGAATTTCGCTCTAAAAGAAAGCTGGTAAAAGAAGGATGATAATAATGATGATGAAAAGGTACGAAAAAAAAGTGGTACTACGTAAAATTTACAAAGGAGATATGGTTTTTGTGAGAGTTAGATGAGGCCACACACTCACTTTCGAGCACGCAATCGTGTTGCAACAACCGATGCACAACATGGAGTAGTAAGAGTGTCTCAAAGGCATTTAAGAAGTGTATAGGGGCCCCGAGGTTGCGCGGCAGCGGTGGCGCTCAGTAGATATATATATTTAGTGTCCCGTTCCCCTGTGTGTTATTCCTTCTTTCCGGCACTTCAAAATCTTTATTTTGACCTTTATCGTATCGAAGCGATAATAGAAATGAGTTGGAGGGCGTAATAATATTTCGGGTGTCGTAGCGAGAGAGAGAAAGAGGTTGCAAGTCGAAGTGGCACTTGGAGTAACGGGAAATGCCGTACGCGGCGTGTTTTTCTCCGAAGAAGAGAGACGAACAGAGGACGAAAAAAGAAAAAGAAAAAGAACACAAGAAATGTTCACAAGTTTAATCACTCGCGAATTTTTGACACTTCCGCGTCATCGAAAACTGAATATTTTTTCTCCTTTTCCTCCTAATTATTATCACTAGTGACGTCAAACGTGTCGCAATCGTTCGGGTTCCCTGTTTTAGCCTGGGGATAATCCCGAGAATTCACTACGTTCGCGGCCTCGAGAGTTCACTTCAACTCGCGTTGAAACGGGCCAGCTTGGCTCGAGGTTCGACTCTTGTCCACCCTCCGTCAAATATCACACACAGAGACACACACGCCACTTTTCGATATTCTCGCGTTTCTTTTTTATTTAATAGCGTTTTCAAGAGAGGACAAAAAACAAAGAGAGAGAGAGAGGAAAAAAAAGAGAAATGACGGAATAAGGAGGACGAAGCTCGGTATCAGTCGGAATTACTTCGTCTCTCTCTCTCTCCCTCTATCATACGCTTACGATTCGACTCACACGCGTAAACGCAATCACTCGACACATACACACGGATGCACGATGATTTTTTATTTATCTAGTAATCCAGAGTTCTACGTGTTTGGTTGTTCGTCGACGATTTTCAGGCAGGATGAAGGTGAACGAAGCAAAAACTGTGGACAGGGTTTAGTATGAGGGAGAGAGAGCTTTGATGATGAATTTAAAGCGTGCGTGCGTGTGTCGTCGACGCGAAGATCTCACGGTTTTCTTCTCTCTCTCTCTCTCTCTCCTTCGTTCCGTCTTTCTCCTCTCTTTTTCTTTCCCTTTCTTTCTTTCTGGCTGTGTATCTTACAACCGCACCGCCCGCGAACAACCACGCACCACACACGACCCACCGTCCTCTCCGCGCTCGGGCGTTCAATATTACACTTCTCTCCTGGTGGTCCGAAGGGAGCCTCTCTCTCCCTCTAACCCAGTCTCTTTTCTGTCTCCCACTCACTCTCTCTGCTATCTCTATTCCTCTCCCTCTCGCCGCCGAGCAAGTGAACCAGCGGTGGAGGAACACGAGCCCCGAGAAAGAGATATAACCGAACGGGAGAGCTCTAGTTGCGAGCCGAATGTTTTCACGATGCGCGATAGATCGAGGAAATAACACCGAACACCGCACAACCACCACCTCCGTCGCTCCCGAACAGGAAGGCAGTGCCAGTGTTCCTCGTCACCGCCTCTATGCCACAATATGCTACGGGCTAATGCGATCGCAGCGACGCACTCCCCTAAATTCCCGCTGAAAATTCAAACGCTTCGATCACGAGAAACGAAAGTGATAACAGCGAGCAAAGCTCAGACCGAATTTTCGTTCAGAATGTAACAAAGTTTCAAACGCTATTGCCACTGAACACCAAACAAATTACGTTTCATTCGAGAACAATTTCGACCAAACAATGCGTCGAAAAAAAATTCTGGAACTTTGAAACATCGTTTCAAGCAATTCCGATGATTTTCAAATGATTAACGACTGACGAAAACTGCGATTTAATGAGTTTGTAAAAGCATTTTCAAAAATTTACCAATGTGAATGAATTTAAGGACCGTTTCGACAGTGTTCTGACAACAAAAAGCGAGTTGACGAGATCAATTCGCTGAAAAATTTAGTCACCAATCGTTTTTGAGTGTTCGAGCGTTTGAATACCGCGCGTCTCCAAACAAAGATGGCTGCTTGAGGAGTGGATGGCGCTAGTGTCGATGGAACCAAGTCACGCTTCTGGCCCCTCCGCTACCGTAGCTTTTTGTCTATTCTGCTCCGTCACATGGTTCGTAAAAGTAATGAGCGTGTATGAAGCGGATAGATAACAAGAGTATGCGCGCGCGTGGATATGCGAATTCGAGTTATTCTTCCGTCGACGTCGTAATAGAACTTTCGAGGATTTAAGCAGTTTACATCTCGGATTGCCAATGTACAGAGAAGAGAACGCAACGTGAATTTTCGGACGGCCGATGTGAAGATGTATGCTGGTGGTTTCCGATGCTCCCGCTTCCTTAACGATGCTTGGAGCTCGCGTGTCCAAGCGCCGTCGGATTTGCCAGTCATCGCGTCTAATCATTGGTCACGAAAGATTTTAGACCTGTTGTAACCTACGATTGGCAACGAATTGGTACCACGGAAGAACAAACGACGGCGTGTCACGGCTTTAACCTGCTTCGGAATTTCGAAAGTCATTTGTATTTAGATCGCTCGAAAAAAAAACGTCGCTGGCCAAAAAATCTGATAAAAATGGCCGATCAAATCCACTTTTTAGAAATGCTCGATCGACTCGAGGGGAAAAATCGAGAATTTTACATCGCGCACGTACACCCACGCACGTCTTATCGGACATTGGCACCTGTCAAGTAATAAAAGTGGATTAATTTACATCGAGACATGCAAAACGAACTAATACGAATTAGAATAATGAAATTAAATTGTAACAAGTATGAGTTCGACTGGCATCCCGAGGATTCAAAACTCGAACATCGTCCACACAAAACAAACTTCGTCTGTCATCGTTTATTATTCATTTAACAATAGCTACAATAGTTTCAATCATAATATAAACGACAAAACACAAAATTCATGATAAAATAGTTTCAGACATCCTTCGAATAAAACGTCAGAAGTGAGAATACGAAGCACCGAATTTATTCCGCTACAAATTCGCAGAAAAACATTTTTCAGGTTAAGCGTTGGACACATGCGAGTAAGAACTTCGGGTTTTTCTCTCTAGCCCCGCGACTCGCCGGACACGATTTAAAAACACACAAACCGCGTCCAGAATTCAGTCTCGAGAAATTCGACTCCGACGGTATAAACAAGTGCAAAAAAGACGAGATTTCATGCGAGTTTCTCAATGACGCAAAATAAAGTGCACAGTGATTTGAACGGAAGAAATTGTCGATTCGACCTCGGGCATCGAAAGTTTCTATAACCACACAAAAAATCCACATTTCCACGAGCCTTTTTTCTATTCGTTTCAGCATTAAACTTCAATTGCCAGTTTTTGTCGTGCATGCGGAGAATTCAACGGTGAGAAAAATACTATAGGAAAAAGAGCCTTAGGAAGCTTCGCTTCGCGCAGCGCCTTTTCTCTCCGTTTCTCATTGTGTCCCTGCCACCATTTTTTTCACTGGTCGTACATGTATTTATATGTTAATCCAGCGCCACAGTATCGTGTATTATGATCTATGAGGCGATTGTGCTACGACTCGGTATCCCGAGGGAACGATCCATTCTGTTTCGCGTCCATTCACGCGGGGAATATTGTAGCATTGGAGACATTCGAAAAGTTGACGGGGAGAAAGTGGTCGCGCGAGAAACGGAAAAAACTTAATTTTTCGTAAAATTTTAATTCGAACAACGCGGAAATCATACGTCGAAATTTTGCGAATATTTTACGAACTTTAGGGATGCCAACGAATCACCGATTTCCGGGTGCTCAAAAGTGAAAAATGGCGGTTTAGCGTTCGAACTCGCTCCAGCTGTGATACCTTCGCGGAAAGGTGGAAACCATAACGAGTCATCTCGCAACAATAGTGTTACATGGCAACTCTTCGAACGAGCGATACGCGCGTGGCCAGAGACGGCGGCTGGCGTCGGGCGCGCGAGAGACAACGAATTATCATTTTCTCTCACATTGGTAAACGAGAATCTCCTTGAAAAAACGGGCGAGCGCAGAGAACGTGGATTCTACGAGTCTCCTCGTCTACGGGGGGCTTGTATAACGTTACGATAGTTCCAGCTCGTTCGTAGTTGCTTGATGGGAAAAAGCCTTCGCGTTGTTCGTTTCATGCGAGAGCTCGCGCGCCAGACTGCGGGCGAATAAAATCCTTTTTTCTCTTCTTCAATTGTTATATTCCGTGTAGACCCGGGTCATTGTGAATTCGCGACGAAATCGTTCCCGGAAATCTGACAGAACGATGCGAAAACCTCTCTAAATACGGGCAACCCTCGGGTAACGACTTTTTTCCCGTACCAAGCTCGTCCGTCCGCTCTCACTTCTCTGATCACGGTGATTTTCACAGCAATTTCTATTCTAACCTCGAAAAAGCACTTTTTTTTTAAAAAAAAAAAAGCATCGAAATCTGTGACAGAAAGCGGAAACTTCAAAATATTGGAAAAAATTTAATTTTTCGAATCCGACGAAATTCTTGGGGTTCGTTATTTTTTTAGTAGTTCGACCCTTGTACGACGAGTCAAGTTAGCAACTATTTCACGTTGATTCATTTAAAGTCTAAATTGTTAATAAAATTAATGAAAACTTGCATTGAGAATATTTTTATCGCAACGATGCAATGAAATGCTTCAAAAATATCATAAAAAATAAAATTTATACTTCAACTTGACTACTCAACGATTGAGTCCGACACTAGGGCACATTTTTATTGTGCGAAAGAAAGTTTACACCGATGTAAAGGCACCGAGAAAAAGGAATGGTCAATTGATCAAAAAAAGCGAAGCTACTAGTACGTGGGTCAGTTTAAAAAAAAAAATTGATAAAATTCCGCGATTCTCGAATTTCCCTGAAGTTCAATCAGCTGTTACCAGCAGTCGAACGTGATGACTGACATTCGTTTCCGACGCGTCAGAAACTCAAGTTTTTTCGTGTTTCCTTTCTTAAAAGCCCCGTAAGGAAATGTTTTTTTTTAAAGCGGAATCTGTGATAAATTTTCTTGACGACATAAACTTTTCCGAGGCTCGAGCACCGTACAATTTTTTCACAATTAATATTATTGTGGGTTCGCTCATGTTAAAAATTCAAAATTGTAAATGAAACAATTGCAAATTTTGCCCCTCGAGAGGCTCCGGAACAGTGCTTATCGTTATCAAGGGACCTTAAACTATCATGAACCGCAAAAAAAAAAAAAAAAAAAAAAACGGACCCTCAATCGTACGCCGAACTGCTTGAAAACGAGAAAATTTCAAAAAATTATCCAATTTTTTCTTCTCTCAATTTAATTCGTTGTCTGTCATCGTACGACTCGGACCGTTTTTTCTCAAGGCTCGAGAAAATGGCAAGCTCTCGAATTCCCATAGATACGCTTTATTCCAAGCGAGAGTTTAAAAAATGTCTGGTCGTCTTGTAACCGGAGATCGGTTGAAAAAATAAGGTGGCCGGATGGGGCAAAAGACGGCGGAGGTTGTGGGGGTAGGGGGGAGGGGGGGGGCAGAGGGGAAACCCCCGTGAATTTAGTACAAACATAGCGGGCTTTTATCCCTCCATTGCGGAGGGTCTTTGACGCTGTGACGTAGACCTCTCGCCAGGGTCCCTGGCCTTTTCTCGGTCAATCCCGAGCCAGTTCCCAGCCGGGCGCTGGGGTGACTGACACAAACAAGTTTCTAACGAAGGACTCGCGAGGGGGAGGAAGGGCGCGGAGGCGGGGGAGAGGAATTCACCTGCTCGGTGGATCGGCCCTTTTCGGAATTTCACCAGAGTTTGTTTCAAGCCATTTTTCTCGATTATGAATGGTGTGTGCGGAGATTGAGGGGCGGGAGGGAGAAAAAGTGAAAAAGCGCAAGGTGCGACGAGGGTTTCGGGGTCAACACTCGGCAGGTTTGAACGAGCATTGTCGTCAGATTTAGGGAACGAGGATTTGCAGCTGCTAGGAAATAAATTCGATCGAAATATGGTGAAAATTGAATTTGACGTTTCCTGCTGACACTTTTACATTTCGAGCCGCTCTCCTGTCACTTTTCATTTAGTTTTTACGATCCAAGAATCTCGACGCCTTTCGTTCCACTCGGACACGACGAACTCGATTAAGGAAGTTGAGGCTGTACAGTCATTTTTTTTACCCAAAAGTTATGGCCTGTACCTTTCAAAAGTTAGGCCAGTTTACAGTTTGACAATGTTGCATACACTTTGAAGAAAAGTTGGGGAAAAAAAGACGAAAAACTGGTGAAAGCTCAGTCGAAAACACGAACGGTGACGATCCTAGCCTCAAAAAACTGCACGGGAAACAGATTATTATTAATATAATCTCAGCAAATCTCCTAATAAATCTGAAAAAATTGACATTGTTCGGCAAGCCTTGCTCATGTTGCCCAAAAAATTTCATATTTTTAGCATCATTTTTAACGGAGATATCACTGAATGTGTCTTG
Organism: Venturia canescens; assembly: GCF_019457755.1. Classification (NCBI taxonomy): domain Eukaryota; kingdom Metazoa; phylum Arthropoda; class Insecta; order Hymenoptera; family Ichneumonidae; genus Venturia; species Venturia canescens. The sequence goes on from NC_057425.1 coordinate 11,403,578, forward strand.
ACCTCCATAAGATTACGTGTTATTTGGCCCAAATTGTTATTGATTATTCTCAGCAACGACGCGCCTAAACTGTCTGAAAATTTAACTGATTTTTTTTTACACTTCACTTTATAAGATGCAATCGGTTTAAAAGCGATGGCATCATTTTCATTCTAATGCCTCAACTTCCTTAAACGACGCGGTGGGCCATTAGATTTTTCGTGCAAATACGAAAACGTTTGTCTCGACGAGTCCCCTGCTCACGTGTTGTACAAACGCGTCTGGGAGCTTAACGCGGAAACGAAAAAGTTGGAAAGTTTCCAAAGACTTTAGAGGCTCTGCAGCGTCATTTTTCTCGCAGTTTCTTTTCCCACTATTTATTATTTCACTTCGATTTCACTATTCGATAAATATCGATCAAAGCGGTGACGAAAATTGGCAAGCGGCACGTCAAAACGTTTTGGGATCAAGATTCATTTTTGCCTCGTCGAATCTACTAAAAATTGTTGCTTTTTTTATCGAAGAACCGTGTCAAAACGTCTCCGTAAAAAGACAATAAAATTTTGTTTACTATATTCACGTTCGATGTTCGTACCGACACGGAATATTTGTCTTCTGATAACTCTCGAACCGGCTTCAACGCGCATTTTTCGTCAAACTTGTCACAATGGAAAATAAAAGCGAAGGGATTTGAGCGACGATGACTGGGAAGTGTAAAAAAACAGTTCGTCGTCGTTCGATGATAAGCGGCGGGAAAAAGTCAAGCGAGTGATTTTTTCTTCACAAGTTCATCGCGGTCCAGCGTCGTTGTACAAAAAATTGAAAACACTCGAAGCTGAAAGGATTGAATGAAGTCGAGCATACGGAGACGATTGAAATAAATGAAATAAAATAAATCACGAGTGCGAGCGAGAAGAAAAAAAGTACGAAATCCACGACGAAAATGAGAACAAGAAAATGAAGAAGCGTACAAAGGCAGATTGGAAGGCTGACGAAACGAGAGAGAGAGAGAGAGAGAGAGAAAAGTTTAGAAAGTCGAACGAGGGCTGATCTCCGAACGAGAGCGAAAATACACAGATTGTCAAAAAACACGCGGAGATACGAGTGGGAGAAAATGGATTAGAAGAAAAAGTGGAAAAAAGATTGAGACGAAAAGATGAAAATGGTGAAAGAGAGGCTGACAGAAGAATGGAAACGGAAGGACAAAGATTGATCAATTGATCGAGAAGAAGAAAAAAAAAGCACAAGAACGAGAGTGAGGATAAGACGGAGAGATTAGAAGATTGGAAACAAACGATGACGTTTTGATTGCACTTGATGATCACCCTGCGACCCGCCCGTTGCAATCTTGGCTGGTGACGCGCGCGTGTTGCAGTCTTTCATTGGGATATTGCGGTGTGCGCGCAAGGTTGTACAAAGGACGAAGCCGCGGCGCGGCGCGCAACGCGAAAAGAGACTCGTCACGAGGTCGGCGTTGCAGCCCGAGAACTAAGAAAGAGAGCGATTAAGACGTCGCTCGGTAGGGGGCGCCGGGGAGGGAGTGGGAAGTGAGAAAGGGAAAAATGACGAGCCGCATTCGCACCGGAGAAGAAATGGTGGGGGAGGGCCGAATGGAGAGAAAGAGGGCGCTGGAAACACTCGAGGAAACGCGGAAGTAGGAGGAGCGCCGAGTGGGGATAGGGCAGCGGCGGCGCCGGCGGAGAGGGGGAAGGTGCGAAGAAGGGGGCGCGCACGACACCCCGAATAATGACCCGAGAAACGACGATTCAACGTACTTTACTGTTTATCTTAGAGACGGAATTCCCTCGAACGACGCACACCACTGACGACCGCCTCTCCCCAAATGGAGAGTCGAAGAAAGCAGCCCGGGGGAGGAGGGGCTGCTCAAACCCGGGGGAAAACGCCGGAAGACTATTTAAACGCGACGATTTCAATGTTCAAGGTTGAAACGACGCGGGTCGCGGAAAGGGGTATGAAGAAACAAAAGTACGTTTTTCGGGGAACAAAAAAATAAGGCGAATCTCAAGGTTTTGTTTTTTGCTGACCTTTTTTTCTCGCTACGCTTCTCCTCCTGAAAAATATGATGCCAAGTTTATTCGTTTTGATCGCGAGCTACCTCTCGTGCTCGTTCCGTACTTCGGGACTCTTAAGTAGGACAGTTTCACCATTTTCAATATCTGCTCGGCTATCTCTCCAATTGACGAGCTTCTTTATCTCCGTTTTATTATCACTTTCTCTTTTATTTCGCGAATTATAATACATAATGTACAAGCGAAGATTAGATCGCGTATGTCAACGTCGAACGTATTTTCGAAAGCACTGCGTAGATTCGTCGAGTTTACTTGGAATATTATTCCCCGTGAATATTAAATGTCAAACGCAATTTCATTATCTAGACGGTCGACCGAAAAAATCAATGTCATTAAAAAAAACTGTTTCCTCCGATAATTTTCGCTGTTTTTGAGCCTCGATGTTTTTTATCCCAAAGCTGTTTGAACGACGTTTTTTTTGCTGTCTACAATGTTTGTGTTTTGGTCGATGCGGTCGTTTACCTTGAAATCGAGCGTTTTTCTCCGTAGTTTTTGAACGTATTTTTCAGTCGAATTTTTGTTCAGTCGAAACAAAACACGCGAAAAATTCATCCGATCGATTGCAAATTTTCCGTAAGCGCACAATTTGTATCGTAGAAAAATGCTAACGCAGTCGAGCGAATCAAAATAAATACGAAAGTTTCGGCGATCGTAGCGCCCTCCCCCTCCCCTCGGCCGTCCGTACCGCGCACAGGACAACAAAGACAGTATTCCGGGAATAGATTTTGTCCCGCGTTCCAAAACGGATAGCAATGAACTCGCGGGTTTGCGGTATCGTTTCGTGACCCGCGACAGCTGAGAGAGAAAGAGGAGTCGCGGGTGACAGCGAGAGTAAAAAAAAGGATCGAGGGAGCGGCCAGACTTGGAGGTAATTAAAAAGCAAAAACAACTTTTCAACTGAAAAAAAAATGAGTGTGGGGGAGCGAGGACGAAGAAATGCAAAACAAATAGAGGAGGAAAAAGATAAAGGAATCAGCGGAGCAAAAAAAACAGGAGAATTCAAGAGTCATCGTGCGTTTACGTGTACACACTGAGATATCGGCAATAACAAGAGGTCTCGTGAAATTCTGCAAATTTTCAACATCACACTGCACCAACGATTCCGACAATAACGAAGAGGAATATACGACGAAAACCGTGCCCGGGACGAGAAAAAGTTCAGTTTCACAGTGATTTCAGTGGCACGAAACATTTGATACTCTAATAAAAACTATGGAAATGTAAAAAATTACCGAAAAACGTTTATTACAAAAAGCGTGGATATTTTATGCAAAAATGACGCGATCAACGTTTATGTCGACATAAAAAGCGCCTGATTTGACAAGCGGACAAAAAGTGAAGTATAATAGTGAAAAAAGGGTACGTTCACGGCCGTTCCAACAACGACGACAATCAACCGCCTATACAATGAGGGAAAAGAGAATAAAATAAAATTGCGTCTGTTTACTGTAAAGCTGACGCACTAAACACTAAACAAATGACGCTCCCCCGGATTACTTATCGTGTGTGAGACATCAGGAACGTTTTTATCTTCGTCACTCGTACGCGTACAGCGCCACTGGACAGCTCGCGAACTACGATCCGAATCGGGTCACGTGACCATGTTTTAACGGTCACTGTAGTTCTGAGACTATTAAAAACTAAATGAAGACACGCGAAGGAGGCGAAGAAAAATTGCGAAGTTTTTATTTCGATTGGATGTTTTTAATATCGACAAATAAAAATGCAAGTCTCGGTTTCGGAGGGGTTGAGGTTAAAAAACTTGACAGTCTATTCATGCATTTTTATCGTAATTTGAAAATATTCGTTGAATAACCGCCATTTTATAATCGAAGTGATTACTCGCTCATTTACTCGGCCAGGTCGAAAGTGTACATCATCGAGAGATTTTTTTCCAATGTTTCGTATTCACCAGCATCGATCGGACAGAAAAAAGATCAAGTTGAATACGAAGCAATTGAAAAATGGAACGATTTGACAAGTGAAAAGTGAAAGTACGGAAATTTCGTTCCATTCTTCAATCTCTCGTTTATCTCGTGAATATTTTATTCGCAATTGCATTTAGAACGATCACAAACCAAGCGGAAGAACGAAAAAGCAATTCGCCTTCCACGGAATGGAGATTACTCGAAATGGTTGAGAGCGGATAGTGAATTTGAATTTTGTTTCGACGTGTTAGGTTATGTGTCGAAAAGGAAGGCGAAACTTACAGCTGACTACGGATATTGGTGTACGGCAAGGTGAGACAACGATAACTCATGCGGAGGTTGAGACCAACTCGAACGAAGGACGAGGGCATTTGTCTGTTTCTCCTTCTCCTCTTTCGCGACCTCGTACGGTCATCATTAATTTTGTACGCTCAATCGATCGCGACGCTGATACTTCGATCCAATACACATTTTACCTTTCTTTAACTTACGCACACTCGAAATGTTCATCCATCGTGCAAATTTGGCGTTGAAAATCCTATAATAAATTCAAACACTCGGAAAATTCGAAAAATTACGAAATTTCAATTTTTTCTTTCGCAGCCTGCGTTTCAAACCCTTTTCAACATTTTTCTAGTACTTTTTTTTGACATGCTCGTAAACTACGTCATGGAAACCGTTCTTCATGGATCTTCGTCCAAAAGTTCGTGGGTAAAGACGTAAAAGCTTCCACTCATTTAGCTGGCCAGAAAAAATGGTCAAATTTAAGGGAACTCGATTTTTTATCAGCTACATTAATTCGGGGATAAGAATTTAGAACACAAAAATTTTAAGTTTCGTAATTCTGATGGCGCGGAGAAAAGACGGAACGCGAAGTGATCACGTCGCCGGAATCGAGGCTGATGCAAGAACGTTCATCGTTTGGTTCGTCTTTTACACTGTGGCGCCTCGTGCGCGCAAAAGTGAGGTTGAGAGAGAGAGATCGAAAAAAGTATAAAAAGGAACGGAAAACACAATCGGCGCCCGGCTGATGAAACGTAAACAAATCTGCCGACACTCGAGAGTGATTGAATTTGTATTGACTCGAATCTCTCACCTCGGTGAGCGACGAAATTTGAAGAGACGAAAAAAGTGATTAATGTGGTGGTGAGAATGGTGGACAGAAAAATCGTTAAATTCCGAATGAGCGAGAGAGAACGTACTTTTTAATGAAATCTCGCCAATTCTGAATTTCAATCGCTTGTGGAAAAGTCCGTCGTGAAGATAACGTCGCGGAAAAAAAATATCTTATCGTCGGAAAAAAAATATTTACAAACCGATGTTCATCCGTTGATATTCAAAAGTGAAGTGAATAAAATCCAAAATAACGTTACTAACGACAATCGTGTGTGCTCGGCTTACGAAAGTGTCACTTTTCGGACCCGTTTGACGTTTTTTTTTGTTTCCGTGTAGGGAGCTCGAAATTTTCGGGTGATTTTCCTCGAGCAATCAGTGAATTTGATTTTAACTGTTCAAAGCTTCGGGAGTGGGGGCGTGTCGGAGCCTCGGTTCTCATATTTGTTTTCTTATCGCGTATTGCCTCGAGGCTCAAGTAGGCGGACATGGACGAAGCGACGACGCGATGTCGAGGAAAAAATTGAACGGAGAAACGACGATGCGAGTGTGAAAGGACGTTTGGAAAAGAGAAAAATGTGGATACTTGGACAAGTGTGAAGTTTTTTGAGCCGGTGGCCGAGCACGAAAAAAGCGAGACGGGGAGAGAAACGAGAGGAAAGAGCGATAGATCGATCACCACATGGAATCCACACGAGCTTCTCCGGGCTCCTTTCTCCTCCTGGTGCCAGATGGGTCGTCCACCCCCTCCGACCATTTTTTAGGGACACTTCGTGGGCGACTGAAAATTGAGTCGATAAAAGGGGGCCTCGGGAACGAGGGGCCCGAAAATTTCAAATTTTCATCGAATAAAAATTGAAAATCATTTTAACCCTTACCAGTCACACGGGGTCCGAAGTACCCCACTCACTTTGGGGTACGATAAATTATTGAAAAACCGTAAAAAAAAATAAAATAAAAATACTGCAATGTATTTTGAACTTTTAAGAAACGACCATAACGATTTTATTCTATTCGTGTTATTTTTAATACTAAAAAAAAAATGTCAAAGAAAAGAATCCAGGAAAAAATGACTTTTTCACAAAAATTGATGTAGAAATCGTAACTTTTAATTTAAAAAAAAATCAACTCGTTCTATAAACCTGAAAAATCATGCTTTCAGGTAGTATTAGTTAAATTTGTCACACTGGGGTCGATCGGACCCCGGATCTTCGCACGGTCTGACTCGATCGACTACCAAAACTAAATTAACGGGCCCTTTCAAATAACAACGATGAGGTTCTCTTCTCGAAGGTTCGAACTATCGACCGAGGGCGCCACAAGTCCCATTTTCTCGAAATTTCTATTTGGTATCGTCGCTCGAAAAACGGCTGTGGTCCAATATACCCCGTGTGACTATTAAGGGTTAAAGATGGACGAAAATAATGTTTTTGGAATTGAAAAAAATATGTAAGTTCTTTCGAATCGAACGTGGATGAAATTTGAAGAATTACACGTTGAATTATTTCCGAATATACTGACAACACTTCGGCTCGTAATGTTTGGAGAAATATGCTAAAATTAGTGCGTTAATTGAGCAATTAGCCCGGAGCGAACGCGTGGAAGGAGCGAGAAATAATGGACGAATGTTCGGCTGACACATTGCAGAAAGAGAAACGATAGCAAAGCGTTGGAAAAGCGCGGTGAATAAAGGAAGAAGATAAAAAGTGAAAATCGAGTTTTAATGGGGTAAAGCGATAAAAGCGATACCCCCGAGCCTGCCGCCTCGCGACGTCATCCTCAGCTGTTTTTTGTGCCTCCTTTTTCATTCCCAACGGCCTCTCTTTTATGCTCAACTTCGTTGCACAGCCCAGTGGCTCTTTCGAGGCTTTCCTGCCACGCTGGCCCGGCCAGGCACCCGAACAGCGAAGGGGCAAAAGCGAGGCTCGTAGGCTCGTCCAAGCTCACGTGGCAATCCTCCCAGGAGCTGTTTTTTTCACATTTCTCGTAATCACAGTGCTCGCATTACGTCCACGTTGTTTTGACGTTCGTTCAAGAAATCTTCGTATTTCGAGAATAAATTTGGTACGAGAATGAAAGCGATAAGAAATTCAGCTGAATGGAAACACGCGAATGAGTTAGGAGCGAAGATTTTTCAAATCGATCGCATAAAACGCTTCGAAAAAGAACGTCCGAGCCCGACGAATTCTCGAGCACACAAAGAAGCACGAGAATTGGATGAATCGTCAAAACGTCACGACTCACAGAAGCCAACGGGCAGAAGCACACGATCCAAGTCTCCAAGGTCAACGTTCAGCCTCGAGCGAGCAGATGGAAGTGTCAAAAACAAAGGAAATTTTTAAACGAGCGAATTCATTCCGCGCTCAAACAAATAACCACGTGGCCAAACGAGAGTGATTTTGGATCGCGCGAAACGTGCCGCCACGCGAGGTCGGTGGCCGAGCGTAAACAACAAAGTACTGCGAAAACGAGTTCGATACAAAGAAATGGGGGGGGATGGATGAAGCAAAAAAATCGAAGATACAGAAAGAAAAGAACTTTCATACGTTGGCGCAACAGCGTTCTCGGAACAACGGACAAAAGTCGAAATTTTCGAAGCCTCTGGACGTCTGGGCTTTGTCAGCGAATGGGTTTTTGGAGGGAGGGTAAAGCGAGGGGCCGAACGCGATGACGGCGGAGAACCGTGACCCTCTCCCGATACGTCTCCGTACATCGGAGTTTCGAAATAAATAAAAACACAAAGAGTAATAAATTCATGTGCGCCACCTTCCGAATAAGAACAAGATGAGAATCTGATAACCGTTTTTAGAAAAGGCACTACTCCACGTGACGCTTTGGAAAACCTAAGACCGTGCCCGTGGTAAAGAGCTCGTCAAAATGGCAGCCCGCGCGACTGACACAATGATGTTCAGAAGTCAAATAGTGTTTTCGAATTTACAAAAAAAAATATGGCGTTTCCACGAATAAATTTGAGACCGAGAGAAATTTCTAGCTTCCGTCGACACAGAATGGAATGTTGAATCCGAAATATTTTCATTCTATTTCCGTTCTTTTAGTCAGTCTCGAAGAATGTCACTCGCCGAGACAAACAGTCGAAAGTTCGATCGCACGAGGCGCACGTTTTTCTTCGAAGATCGAATGCGCACATAAAGGTAGTAAAGTAAAGAATTATTAGGGTATCGCTGGTCTTAGGTGCGCTTCCGACAATGTACACAAGGCACGAGCGTCGGCACCACGTGACCGTTCGAAGTTCGAGTGGGGAGTGAAGACGCGAAGGAAAGAGTAGGGCGCGCTCTCGCACTCGTGTGAGAAAGCGCGAGGGGCTGGTGGGGAGAAACCTTTGGTTTCCCCCCGTCCGTCCTAGTGTCGCGGCGATCGCTCGAGTCTTCGGTGTTTGCCCCCACCCCGGGGACTCGCCGCCCGCTCGAGCTGAGCAGAGAAAGACTCGTGAGCGAGGAAAAAATAACAGAGAAAAAAGAATCTGGCGAGAGCGAACCAAGTGCGTGTTTGGACGTGGTGCAGGTGTGCGAATGCGATATTCGTGCATCTCGCCTCTCGATCTCTTCGTATTGCTTTCGTACGGGAGGTTAACGAAAGAAGGAGACGGCGAGAGAGAGAGAGAGAGAGGCAACTGTTCTGCTCGCTTGTGCACGGAACTGCAAAATTACATTTCCTACACGCTTCGTATTGTTGGCTGGATTGGCTTTTGTGCTGCTGGAGGAACGAGCAGCTGTTTATGCTTTTTAATTCATTTTTATATGTTGCGCATTTATTATCGCGAGTGTGACTGTGTGCGCGGGGAGTCTCATTTTTTGGTGTCTTTCTAATCGATCTTTTCATCATTGAATTTTCGATGAAGCGTCACATGCCCAGTGGACGCGACCTTCTCGATTTTCATTGCGGTAAATAATCATGATTCGGGCGAATTGAGAAGACGAGATCGTAAATCATCGGTAAAGTAGGACTTTCACCTTGCCTTGAGGAAACTTTCCCAACAAAACAACCTTCGACAACACAACCGTTTTCACTCGTGCAAGTTTTTTTTCTCCTCATCCTCATTTTCACTGCTTTTATAATGAAAATTACCGCTTCAAAAATCCTTCCTTTTTCGGATTATCGGAAAAAATATTCCGCGTGATACCTCGATGCGAAGATACGGAAAATTGAGCAAATTACGCGCTACGAACTTCTTAAGCTAGTTTTCACCATCGACCATCAACAGCTCTATAAAAAGATGAGATTTTAATCGGCACGTGGAAGAAAATCACTCTCAACAACGTTTTCATTTAATTGTGCCAGAGTAATATCCAATGCTTCGAGCTCATTTCCATGAAGGTCGAACAACGTTTACGAAATTTGAGGAGCAAAAAGTGACGCTGCGTTTCTAAAATCTCGACGAACGACAGCGCTCGATATTGACCTGCAGTTTGTTTTTATTTTCCTATTTGATACGAGAGACATTTGAATTTTGAAAACAATCATTTTCTCCACTGGACGTCAAAGGAGTGTAATATTTTCGGTGGAAAATGTAAAATATTTTTCAAAAATCGATATCATTCGAAACACGAAAAAATGCCTGACTTCCTTAAAAAAAAATGAGCGATTTTGTCGCTCCTTAGATGATCGAAGATGCGATAATTTTCGAGTTGCCAATGTCACGTGGGCATGTACGAGAGACTCCGGAGACCCAAATAATTCTGAGCACGATGATAAGAGCATGTAAACGATTTCGCCTCACAATATTGTTGCCTAAATAGGACGGTCAGTAAATTCTGCGAAAAAATATAGAGACAGGGCATGTAGTGGACGAGCGTTCGAATAAAAAAGAAATAATGACGAACGACGGGGGCAAGAAGTGGCGGGGGATAACCGCGCGCGCAATCGAGAGTCACGGGCGCGAACTCTCTAGTTCTTCGTTGCGGTCGTCTTATCGGTAAAAATAGTATGCTGCTGTCGTCTCGGGCTACAGGTACGGTCTATCTCTCTATATATTTATCTCTCTTTCTAAACTTCAGATCCGTAGTGGCGAGGCGTTGAAGAAATGTTGAACGCACGGAGTAGTTATAAGCGTCGATATACCGCGTGTGTGACGCTTGGATTGCGACACAAGGCGCACGAGAGAGCCAAGCAAAAGAGGGAGAAAAAGAAAGAGAGAGAAAGAAATCGAGAGATAAACCGAGCGACAGATATTGCGAATGTACGATTGCGACGCAGAAATAGTTTCACTTGCGAATGAAAAATCAGGCAATTTCAACATAAATTACTCACTTATGATGTTGAAAAAAAATAAATGAATGAATAATATGGCTGTCGTCGTAGAGTTATTTGGTAAAATCGTGCAAACTCACTGAAGCAGGCTGCCGTGGTGTAGCGGAGCGCAATATGTCAGCTGACTAAACGTGCAGTGGCCGATTGTAATCCCGAAGCAAAATTCCACATAATTTCACCCAAGTTATATTATTTATTCGTAGTTTCGTTAAATCGCGTTTTTTTCTGCCCTGTACTTCTTCGCAAAAGCTTTGAAAAGCAACAATCGCTCACGAACCAGATAAAAAAGAAGCGACGATATTTATCGCTAATTATTCTGCTTCGTTGTTGTTATTATTATTATTACTATTATTAAGCGCGAATTTCTATTTTACTTTTCAAGTCCCACTTGTGAGAAACGAGGGTATTACGTCGGTATATATATATACATGTATATATTCTCTCGCAGGGATCTTGTGGAGTACACGAGACACGTCGCAGTTTTTCGACGAATATTTCTGTTACGTTTTTCTATCACGTCATTTATTTTCAGACGATCCTTTATTCGCCACGTTTCATTTATTTTATTGGGTTAATTATGAATTTTGTAACCCGAGTTTAACGGGAGGAGACACCCCAGAGCTCAAGTTCGCGACTAATATTATTGTTATTATTATTCACAACACTCTAGTCTGAATCACCCGATGATTTTTTATTCGTTGACCGGAGGGCTTATTTTGCCGTTCGTTTTTCCAATGCTTAATTATTTTTCGAGTTATTCACGACAATTCGACGATGATCTTTCGTATCGCTAAACGTTGCGCACTTGAACACAGACACACACGCGCGAGAGCTCGATTAACGACGAAGGACTGATGCGATGATTTCTTTTTTCGCTTTTTTTTCTTCTACTTGTGAAGACTTGCTATCGCTCTTTCTCTTTTCCCCCTTTGTTTTTTCGTTTTGCGATCCTTTTTGTCAGCCACTATTTATTAACTTTGATTTATTTTTTTTTACGTATTAATAAGTTTTGGACTTTTCCGATAGTAAAATTCGAGGAACAGCGTTTCGCGTTCACACCCAACTCTCCGCTGGTTCTCCTCCCGTTACGAAATCTCCTTTAACCACCAAATCTACGGGCGGAGGGACAAATACTGCCTGCCTGCTCTGATGACTCGTATAAAGTTAGGGCCTCCCCCTTCCTCTTTGTCGCTCGCTCTCTCTCTCACTTTACCCCTTCTTTCTTCCTTCTTACTCACTTTTCGACGTTCTACCCTTGCATGTGTGCCTACCGCTGACACGCATAGCACCTACATCGACACGATTATTTGCTTTTACCTTCCTGTCACCCGCAAACCCGCTGCTTTACGAATGCCTTGTGTCCCACAATCACGCATTCAGCGTGTGCCGAACCACTCACGGACGTACACGGAAACGCTCGAGGTTGTACATCCGCGTCGCTTCGAGCTTTTATCGCTATTCTTCAACGCGGGAAGTTTGAATCATAAAGATACTTCGATTCGTATACATAGAGAAAATAATCATCTTATCAATCGTTTACATTATTAGTTAAAAGGAGCCGGAAATACATTTTTTTGATGGCTTGGACTGCTTGACAATTAATGTCAGATTGGGATTATCCCCTTTTTGCTTTTACTGTACAGCGTTTTTCACAATTACGGTATATATATTCAATTGATTGTTTGTGAAAGTATGAAATATTTTTTTTTTTATACGAAGTCGATTCAAACTTTTTTGAACAAATTTCGAATACTTGCTGAATAAAATAAAATGTATCATTTTTTCAATTGTCGTAATTTTGCATGATTTTCGTAAAATTTTGATGAAATTCAGTTTTATATTAATACAGCTGATATACGATAAATAATAAAGCACATGTATGATAACATTATCGCAAAATAATTCATTTTCGCAAAGAATTGTCCAATTTTAATATTTTGTCCAACTAGACGGTTTCGACGATCCCAGCGACGCTTGGCGGATGAAAGAGGTACGTAAGATTGGAGGTTAGTGCTCTCGCGTATGCTGTATAAGCATATTAAATGATTCGATATTTTTCGTAAATTCGTTGCGTTTGGATATAAAAATGATTATTGAACCTTACAATTTTTAAGGGTAGTGGAGCAAATTCAATTGCTTCACAAATCAAAAATACTGTTTCACGTAAAAGTGCGAGTGTTTGAAAATACATAGACTATTTACTAACTATAACTCTGTCTTCATTCCAGTGTTCGTTTATACAAAAATAAAATAAATATTCGAACTGTTACTTATTTTGATGAAAGAAGTCGAAAGCAAGAACCAAACCCGGGTGCTGCCATTGAGCATTTATAACTTTTGTTAAGAGAGATAAGACAATAATCAACAAACATGGCATCGACGAGAGAAAGACGATCGAATGCCGGTAACAAAATGGCAAAATTATTGAACGAAGAAGAAGAAGATGACTTTTACAAAACTACGTATGGAGGCTTCGAAGAAGTTGAACAGGACAATGATTATTTGTGAGTTTCCATGGTCTGGAATAATACTATACCGCAGGGAATTTTTATGTCAAACCATTAATTCCATTCGAATATAAACAGGGAAGAGGATGAGGGTGAAGACGAAGTTGATTCCGACTTCAGTATTGATGAAAATGATGAACCGATTTCTGATCCTGAAGCAGAAGGCCCTAAAAAGAAGCGTAGGCTTGTTACAAAAGCTTACAAAGAACCCGCCAAAGTCTCAACCGCTCAACCTCAAGCAGCACCTAAGGAAAAAAAGCCAAAACTGCCTAAACAAAATCGGTTTATGCTAGATAGTACAGGTAACAATGACTGTTGAATATTTCAACATCGCTCGTGGTTAAGAGAGTTATTCCAATACACTGAACCAATACAAGAACAATTCAATTGACTTGGTTTGTTAGCTTTATCTAACAATGGATTTCCTGCCTCAGTCAAAAGAATAAAGAAACGTTGCTGTTTTCTATGATTTGAATAATTTAATTTAAAAATTTTTTTGCTCATAAAATGTCTTCCCACACTAACTCCTTATCGTGTTTCTTTTCTCATTCAATATTGATTTGGAACTGATCTTCATTCTTGTAACTTAAAAATTGACTGAATCCTTTTTGAGAATCCTGTGAGTGTTAATTTTTTTTTTCAACTTGATTTTCATTGAATTTTCAGAAAGGAAATCAATTCGTCGTTCAACTGCTGCAAAATCGGCAGCCACAAGAAAACGATTGCGAGAAAGGAATGAGGATCAAAGAAAGAAACCAAAAATAGTGAGGCACGACACGTGGAAACCGACTCAGGAAGAATTGTTGGAAGAAGCGTTGCTCACCGAGGAATTGAACATCAAATCTTTAGGTACAGAGATTAACGAGAACTTCATTTTAAGCTCGTTAAAATCTTACACTTCAACGATCTGTGTATTATTACAGAAAAATATCAGAAATTGGAAAATGAAAAGAAAAATACCAGAGCTGTTAGGAAAACCCATTCGGAGCCAATGATTCGTTATCAATCATTGGCAATGCCGGTCATGGTTCTTGCGGATAAATCAAAAGCGAAAGAAAATACTCGAATGAGCATTCCGACCGTCGAAGCGCAAACTCTGCCAGTTGCAGAAGAAAAATCGTCTGAACAGACTGCAGAAACGTAAGAAATGACAAATTCGAATGCAACGTTACTTCAAGCATTCTTTAACAGAAATGTTGATAAGAAAATAATTTTTTTAATAAAATAGAGTCGAAATGATGTGATATTTAATCCTTGATAACAATTTTTTGCATAACTCCAGGGATCCGAAAGTAAACAACGAAAAACTCGGCGAACCATCTGAAATCGAAGTTTCCGAAGAACCAAGTTCAAAATCGACAACCGAAACGTCAAATGTGAAAGAAGTGAAACTAGAAGCCGACGATACAGGAATGTTCTACGAAAGAACGTTCGTAACTTTTGAGACTGAAAAATTGTTCCTCGAGGCTATGAAGAAAAGTCCAGCACCAAGACCCACATTGCCTTCTCTGTGTGCGATTACAAGGTAAAAAGACAGAAATGTTCGTAAACTTCTGCGTTTTCTCTATAAATTCTTTGATAAGTTGATAGTAACGTGAAAAACCGATTTTCCAGACTACCAGCAAAATATCTTGATCCCATGACACAACTGCCATACAAGAACGTTCAAACGTTTCGCTTAATAAGAGAAGCGTATTATCAACAGCTCGAAGCTCGCAACGATTTGAGTGACACGAGCCTGAGTCCCGAATTATTGAGATGGTTGGAATGGCGACAGAAAAATAATTCGAGCGGTGTTCCATTAAGGAATACCGTTCGTCTGGAGCCTGCGTCGATATTCTCGAACTCGTAGCTGCTTCTCGCAGATAGTTTAACAAACTACGCAATTACTTTCGTGCCCACGAATATTCGTTCCTGAATTGGGGATCACGGATTATTTAACTCTCGAAATTATATTTTCCGACTCCTTCCACACGAATTCAGTACGGAATAAAACGGGAGTGATAGTGAAAAAACGAACAGAATACAACATTTCCAACGTGCGAATTGTAAATAACGATAATATAACGAGTGCCAATCTAACTGGACAACACAAATCAAGAGCAAATGTACTATTTTGTACAATTCACGTTTCCATTATTCAGGGCTTTCATTGCAAAGGTCAGAGATGTACAAATTGAAGAATATCACGTTGTCTCTGTGAGATATACGAGACGAGAAATGAATAACAATAAATTCGAAAATCATTTTAAAAGATTGTTGAACAAAACTCATTCACAACGGCAGTAACATGAGAGCGAAGACATTGTAACGGGGTTCCAATCAATAAGAAAATACTTCGTGATGTATATATTTTTGTTTTTGTCGTTTTTTTTTTCATCGTTATTCGTATGTTTTTTACGTCCTCTCTTAAATTTATAATCATTCCTTGTAATTTAATGTCGCTTAGAAATAAAGTAAAAACTGTGTGGTGTTATTTTCATCGTTCTAGTTATAACCGCAATATTGTTCTTATATTTCATTCGTTTTCTTTGTTATTCCTTAAGAATCCTTAAACTCTGACAGAATTATGTTCTACGTATACGGGCGAGGTTTCGGGAGGCAGGCAATAGGGCTGAAAAATATAAGAACGTAGGAAAATCTTATCTCGCGTTTGCAAATATCGCCTATTTCGTTATTCTTTCATTTTCGTTCCCTCAATATTTTATTTCGAATGAACAAATAATGCGATCAAATGATAAATATGCCTCAATTTTTTTTTCAGTTTTTTTTTTTGATTTCATTCACCAAGATCGAAATTTTTGTAGAAAACAATCGATTCTATAACGAGTTTTTAGCTAAAAAGAAAAACTTCTTATCGTATATATTATTTATAAAAAAGAATGAGTGAACGAAAGAGATAAAATAGAAAATGATGGGAAACAATGCGTAGCAGAACGCGATTTTACTCATTTTCAGCTCTGCATCAAAGTCTCATTTTTAGTCAATTAATTTCATTTGTTCCATTCATTTTTTTTAGTATCTCCCTAAAGCAATTTTTATCAATACACGAGTTAGGACACGAATTTTCAATTCTTCGAACTCTCACAATTATTGGTTTTTTTTGTATTTTCTTTTCAAGTTTTTGGTGCACAGAAGCAGCTTAAATATTGTTTTTTTTTTCTTGAATTTACAATGCTTTTAAAAGAATCCATTAAATTTTATTTCTACTTAGGTGGTTTTCTTCTCTTTCTCCTTCCATCTCCTCTTTCTCTTTGTAAATCTTTCCTCGTGGCTTTCCTCTCTTTACTCCGGGCTTTTCTCACCTCAGTTCTCGATCTACAAAACAGAGGATCGCGTCGCACTTTCTTCTCACCTTTTAGCAATCGCTTCGGTTTTCATCATGCCCCTTAAGATGCAGAACAGTCAAGCACAAACTATCTCGCATGCATACATTCTCACACGCAAACACGCATTCGCGAGAGTGATCGTTTAACAAACGCAGAAAATGTTTTTTTTCTTTTCTTTTCAGCATCATATATTCGTAACGTAATGAAAAAATAACTGTAATATCGCTCGGTTAGATCTTTACCATCCGCAAGAATCATTAAAATTAATGGACTATTTTAAATATACTTTATTTCCTTTCGTTTATTTTATTCTCTCTCTCTCTCTCTCTCTCTTTTCTTTCTTCTTCGTTACTCCCTCGGTCAGACGGAACAAATTTAGTCAAAACTGAAAAATCTCGAGATCCTGCGATCCTCAAGAAGCTCGGAGGAAGCGGATGAATTTTTCTGTCTCGAGAATATCGAAAAATCAAAATGATTTCCTCAGTTCCGTCATTACTGCTTTGTTCTCCATTATTTTTTTCTCCATCAATTATTTATTTTTCTTCATTTTTTACTAGCTCACAATAGTGAAAAAATCTTATTTTGCGTATAGAAAAAAAAAGTAAACGGAACTGAACCATAATTTTACAATCATTTTAAAATAATAATAATAATAATAAACAGAAGTATAGTTGAAGCGCGTACTTAGCAGGAGCGTTCGTCGTCATCGTCGTCTTGGTCGGGCGGTGCCTGCAGAGCGATAACGAAGTGAACCCTAAACTTTATAAGTAGTTGGTATTACAATAACTACGTGATACCGGCGACAAGACAGACGCAGTGGGCAAACGAGACGATGCTTCGTTCCCTATTCTTCCAGTTTAGTGTATTTTTTCTCTTAATCGGACACTTTTTCCTGTTCCTTCCATCCTCGAATCATTTTTTTTCTTCCTCTCCCGATATTCGTTTGTTATGTTTAAGATTTTGTAGATATTAGTGTGTAATTTTTTCCCCTAATTTTTCCCATGAACGAGCGCGTGCAACTATAATTCACAATCACCGTTTGTTTAATTCTTCATTAAATATTATTATTATTTTAAATCGCAATGTGGTTTTGTCGTGTTTATTCCAGTTTTCATTCGTCATACGAATACGCGGTGCGGCTCTTCTCAGCGTTATGCTTCTTTTCTCACACTATTAATGCTTAGAAGAAATGTTAATAATCATAATATTATGTATTACAAAGAAGCGGTAATACAACATTCAATTATCGTAACATAATTAATATACGCGTGTGTCAACGTGTTTGTGTAATGTTTCTCGTTCCCTTTCTTCAACTATGTTTTTTTCCATTTTGTTTGTTTTTTTTCGTATTTTACTTGGATCCCGTGTGTAAATTGTGTTTTTCTTCAATGTGTTCGCTGTGTGAGAATTGCGTTCGATGGTATATGACATATGTATATATACAAATTGCTTGTTGTTTCCTTTTTTATATATACATACTCATATATTTTTTTCATTTTTTGTATCTTTCATTTTTTCTGCCTATTTAATGACAGGGAAGAGACAAAGAGAAAGAGAGAGGGAGGGAGAGAGAATAGAAGGTAAGTGGGGATGGGCAGACCGGAAGAGGCAAGCGAGACAGAGAGCAAGTTCGAAGAAATTCGATTAGCACTGCTGTTGATGACAACATCGAAAATATTGGGAAACAAATCGATCGTGTTGCGGCTTTTCTCTCCCCCTCCCTTTTTCTTCGTTTCAATTATTAGGTGTGTGTCCTTTAAGCGAAAACCTTTTTTGCGACGACTTTGACAGCCGAATGTTTAATTTTCTTTCGAGGATGGATTTTTTCTTGATTTTCGTTAGATATGCCATTTGCGATGGGTATCGCGTTGAAATTCCAGTCAATCGGAAAAAATGCGGCGTTGCTTGATTCCCTGGTAGTTATTCTGCTTTTCAGCTCGCACAGATCGTCCGCATGATCTTTTCTGCCGCTCCAGTAGCCAAAAAGATTTCGTTCTTCGTGGATTTCATTCTCGTTGTTTCAGAGTCAATTCTCGTCGCTTTCGCCGTCATTGTCGTCATTTCAGCCTCACCCTTTCCCATCCTTTTCTGTTCATCAAGTGCTGACGAGAAGAAAAGCCCCTTCTCCCATCTCACACATAGTCTTAGCCTCGTGCCTCAATGCACCTGACGTTTCTATTCACCAACCACCACTTTCTTCCTCCTTTCTTCGTTCCCTCATCCTCCCTCCCTCCTATTACTGCTGCTGCTGTTCCTGTAAGAAATTGACAAGATTGTTTTTTGTTTTTTTTTTTTCGTTCAAGAGGTTTCTCGAAGCTATTCAGTGTTTCCGAGCTTTCAGACAACAAAAGAAAATAAATTTTCAAACATGTGTAAGAAACTTAATAATTAGCAATGAAGATACATAAGAAACGTCGAAATATTCGATATTTTATAGTTATTAGGCTTCATTTTTTTTCAAAATAGTTGTATGGTCCAATTTTTGTAATATTTTATCTCCAAGATCTCGGATTTGTTGTTTAATATTGATGCAATTTAAATATTTTGTATTCTTAAAATTATTCTAACATCATTCATTCGATCAATCATGACATTTCCAATATTTCGATAGCTGAATTTTTTCATATTGTTTTTTTTTTTTTTTTTTTTTTAATGAAAAAGAACAAACAACGTTAAAACTGTTGGAAAAGAGAGATAATTTTTGTCTCAGAATACCGAGAACTCTGAAGCATTATTTATATATTTGAGAATAAAAATTGGTGACCTTCGCCGAATGACGCGTTAGAGAGCGAAATGCTTGTGCAATACTGTACTGCATATCGATCTAAGGTCACCAAAAAAAAGCGAAATGTGTTATACTCGCATTCCCATTAACTTTTGTTGCGAATGACTGATTGACTGACACGAATTCGTAATGTGGAAATGAGCTCGAGTTCTCGATGCAATGAAACTCCTTTACGAACGATAAGCCAAACGCGGCATTCACGAATTTATCGACTTTGTTCAAATACGAAAGATTATTTATCCAGATACGGATCGGAAAGGCGAGAAGTGTTTGTTACTCACATGACAAACAGCGTGGCGAGTCACTGGCAACATTGCTTACGCATACCATCCGAGTTCATTGTTGGTTTAACGTTGATGGGTTCTACGTTTTGTGGCCGGATCGTATCACCTTCCGGTGGGTCTCGCATCTGTTTCTGCGATACGATTCTGTAGATTTCTGTCAAAATAAGTAAACAATGTAAAGAACATTGTCTCACCAATAAAAATCACGATCCCATTTTATCAATCGACTAAGTTTACAGGGGGCCTTTTCTGATGGGAAATGACAATGAAAATTTTTAATTCAGGTTGACTCTGGACCAGCCGACGATCTTGGTTCATTCAGTATGTTTTTTCTATTTACATATTAAGACTCCGTTGAAAATCGTTGGCGTTGAAATAATTTTAGTTGAATCGTACTTTTGCTTTGAATATGTAAAAAAATGCGAGTAAAACAAGAAAATGAACTTTTAATAGAAAGAAATATAATGAAAGCGGGAGTATTTACCCGTTAAGATATTTTGAAAGGCTGTCTCAACGTTGGTCGAATCGAGGGCAGACGTCTCAATAAAAGAGAGCATGTTCGTCTCAGCAAAGGTCTTTGCCTCGTCTGTTGGAACTGCTCGGAGATGCCTAAGATCGGATTTGTTTCCGACGAGCATAATCACGATGTTCTGATCAGCGTGGTCCCGTAATTCCCTGAGCCATCTCTCGACGTTCTCGTACGTCAGATGTTTCGCTATGTCGTAAACTAGCAACGCTCCAACAGCACCGCGATAATATCTGTCGAAATAAAAATTCATTTTTTTCAAAATTGCTCCATTATGACAGAGGATGCAATATTTATAATTCAGACCAATCAAATCCTATCGAATTCGAATATTCTCTTTTTTGTGACATTATTGTTTAACTAGTTTTACTTCACAAAAGATTCTATAAATTTCAAATCTACGTTGCTTGAAAGATTTTGATTTTCTTGTTGAAGACAAAATAAGATTCTTACGCAGAGGTGATTGCTCGATAACGTTCCTGTCCTGCGGTGTCCCATATTTGAGCCTTGATGGTTTTCCCATCTACTTGTATACTGCGTGTGGCAAATTCAACCCCGATTGTAGACTTCGACTCAAGATTGAACTCGTTACGTGTGAATCTAGAGAGCAAATTACTCTTGCCCACACCGGAGTCACCGATGAGAACAACTGGAATGAAAAATAAAAAAAGAATAACCAAAAGAACAGGTAAATGATTTCAGTTGATACTGTTTCCCATAATTATTAGTTGTCATGAAAGATCAGCCATGAGACTCGTCATTCAATGGAATTCAGTTCGGGGTAAAAATAATGATATATTATCTCGATTGCTCAGGCAATTTTCTCCAGCACGCATTGTATTTGAGTTACAACACTTAATTTGATTGCTCCGACGATGCTCTGTACCACTCAGATACTCAAATAAGACTATCGATGAGCACCAATTGAACTGTCACTTGGAATTTCAAGCAAGGTTGATGTTCCAAACTCTCTATTACTCAAGCTCCGCCTACACACGAATGCCAATCTTTGAGATAATTTTTTCAATTTGTAACACTTTGAAAAAATAGCCAATTTAGAAGAGGCAACGCAATAACTTTTATACCATCTATTTCAATTGTTAATTAATATCATTCAAAATAACAATGAATTTGTACAGAATTATTTTTAATACTTTTCTATTATAATTTTCAATTAAATTATAGTTAGTGATAAAATCAAGACATTGGATAATAAACTAATTTTTCACTCTGCAATAAGTTAAAAATCACTGGATTCAATTATATTTATCTCATATCAATACAAATTTTAGCAGTCTTGTTTTAATTCAATTAAAATGATTAAAATGATCGAAATTATGGAGCTGGGACAAGGGATTAAAAGGGGAATGGTATTGCATAATTAATCATTTAAGATCAAGCTTATCGTAACCCCAAATCGTTAAGCAAAATTCAAATGAATGAAATGGTTTATGTTTTTAATTGTCAAAAATTGTTACACAGTTTTGAGACTGAAAGTAGTTTTCTTTTCTCTTTGCAAATGTGTAGAAATTTTGAATCCTTTTGAACGAAAAAAAAAATCTTTTTAATGATTCAAAGTTTCATTATGAGAAAAGAGCTCGAAATTTCAAAGGATAAAGAATGAATTCGAGATTTTCTGATGATGTTAATCAATCAGGTGAATTTCGCGTCGTATGGGTCAAAGCCACCTACATTTTGCCACGCGTCTGCATCACGGCAGTTCAAAATCGAATATTCGTGGCAATTATTTAAGGGAAAAAGGTTACCAAAAACAGAAAAATCTGTAATTTGAGATTCGTTGATATACGCGTGGGTGGCTGATATCATCGTGGTTCACAGTCGACGTCATCGTTGTACAGTCATCGTATGTCAGCTGGTACATGTGGAAAACGGAAGAAAAAGAGATTTCGACACGTACGGGTCTCGACCATAAAAACAAGTTTTTTTTTTATTTCGACGCGTCACCTGAACACATGTGTCACAATCTGACCGCTCGAAAAAGAAAAAAAAAACAAAACAAAACGCAAAGATATTGCAAATCATGATTATCGAGAAAAGGACAGTTAAATTTTGTTTTCGACGAAAATGAATGTTTTCTCCATCTTCGTTTCTTCCTCTCGAGTTTTTGTTTCATGATACCGAAAGTGAAAAAATTGTACATCTCGTCACAACGAACGAAAATAATGAAGCGCATTTTCGACGTAACAGTCCCGAATATATATGTTAAAAAAAAAAAAAGACGAATTAAAACTCGTGACGTTCAATGTCAATGATTCTTTTTTTTTCTTTTTCATAGTAATGCGTTGAGAAGCAAACAAACGAGAAAAGTTACAAATTCGTAGTAAGTTTGTGGGTATTTTGTGGTCTTCACCGTTGACCACGAATGCGACCGGAAGAACGAGAGGCGTTAGTGTGCAAAGAAAAAAAAAGCAGCAGAGAAAAAGAAAGAAAATCCCCTCTGAGAGTGGGTGTCTCCGACGATTTTTCGATGTTTGGTGGTATGGCCCAAGAATTATGGAAACCCAACGTACAATTACATTGATATATATATATGTATACGATAAAAGGTTGCGCCAGTGTGTTTATGTATGTGTCACGTATGTAAGATGATTTTGCGCCATTACGGTATTGTTGTAGAAAAAAATGAGACAAATGGAAGAAAATAATTGAAAAAATGTACCTTTAAATAAATAATCGTATTCGTCGTCTCGAGTGCCCATCTCGTCAACGATGAAGCCCGAAAAATCTTCTCCGCGGCTTTTGTGGTACGGAGGGACTTGATGTATGTCCCCGGGTAGTAGTGCGAGTAGGAAAGAAAGGGATACAAGGAAATTTGTATGGATGTGATGTGTAAGTATGGAAGTGTGTGTTTAGTGTGAGAGAGATCACTGTATTTATATACAAGGAGTAACTGGTTGGATTTTTCCGTAAGAGCGAGACAGATTACGTTTCGGGGACGTCCTCTCACAGTTTTGATATAACGTCCGTTATTTCGCTGACATCGACGAATAAAAACGTAATTCTCTGTCTTTCTCGCTCTATCGCTTTTTCTTTCTCTTTCTCGTTGTCAGGTGGCTCGCGTATTAAACCTCCGTTGACAACACGGGGACGCACTTTGGCATCCAAATCACAAAGGCCCGTCAATAACGAACTAAGCAAAAAAATATATAAACCCCCCCCGAAAACTGATCACTTCAATTGCAACGAAACCGCGGGGTAACAGAGGCCTTTGCGGGACGTAACAACGATATTACGGAGACAACCAACGAACAGCCGATCAGATATAATATTTTTCTTTTTTTTGCTTTTAATTTAACTGTACAATATGGCCTCCTTTCTACGCCCCTCTAAAAGACTCACGCAGTTTCTCGTTGGGGGGCGCACGCGCCCCCGGGTACGATCCTAGTTCGCCCATGTTCCACCAATGCGCCACTCCGCGCACATGCGCAATGATCTTTTGTCTGTCAAACTTTTTTTTCATGACCCCGTACTGCCCCGTACTTTGACAGCTTCAGCGAATGATATGTTTGTTTTGGGATTATATCGTTTTTGCATTGATTATTTAAATTGCTATATCATTCGGCTAGCTCTTGCTCGATTTGTAATCATGAAATTTCGATGCAGAAGATTGTTACGTGGAAATACCGGAGAACTTATTCTATATAGAATGCAGCGATTAACAATTATATTTTCGTTTAAATTTTAGCTAATAGGATTATGCATTTTTTAATTCGATTTCGATTTATTGGTGTTGAAAAAGTATTATTTAGACATTTTCGTACACTTTTTGTTTACGTTTCGGGGCTTATGTGTTTAGAATACTGAATGTTATTCAGAAAAATAGTTTTTGAACGTTCGTGCTCTGCTCGGTTCCGTCGAGCTTCTAAATTTTTTTGCTTGATGGCGCAACAATGCAGTTTCAAGATCTGGTTCAATGTTTATTATTTGAGATTTTTGGTTCGAGCTTCGAATGACTCGATCAGCTGTCTGGCGAAATAAAAGTTCGGCTTATAACAGACTTTCTCGAGTAAACGAAATATTATTTCAAGAAAAAGGCGAGAAGTGGAAACGTGGAGCTCAATAAAAAGTGTTCGTGACAAATCAAAGATAAGCAGAATTTTACACGAACGAATTGCACGAGTTTTCTGATCAAACAAAATAACGAGAGTGAAAAAGAACAAAAGGCGAAAATATGGAGAATGATTTTAGGGTGGTCGTCAAGTGGAGTGGAAAAGAATATGAGATCAGCGATATTCTTGAGAGTGATACCGTCTATGATCTCAAGGAACGGATTTATAAGGAAACCGGCGTTCGTCCTGAACGACAAAAACTTCTGAATCTCAAACTGAAAGGTTAGAAAATGTTTTCCAATTGATAACAATTTTTATTGCATTTTATATGAAATTAACGATAATACAGTTAAACCTGGTTTTTAAGGTTTTATCAAAAAGTGCACTATTAGACAAACGTTGACTTCCGAAACGTATTCTAGAAACGTTCATTTTCGTTTGAACTATTTGAAAATACATGACCAACGTTTTCGTTGTCAAAAAACTCTTAGTGTTGACCTAAGGTCTAGAGTACTTTGAAAATATATCTGAGATTAAAATGAATGATGAATTTTCCAAATTAGATCATGATCACACTGTTCTATCTGATTGTAGATAAGAGGTACACACACATTTCTTGAAGTTATACAAATCATCATTTCCAATTTAGCAATAGTTTAAAGATCCTGAATAGACAAGTGTGCGCAGCCTTAATTAACAATTCAGAAAATGTATATTTAAAAGATCAAGCTTACCATTCCTATAATAAAAATTTTTGATTACTTTTTACCACAAACTTAGTATCAAATAGAGGTCAAAAGTTTATAGATTTTGATTGTGGATTACATGTCTATTTACATTCATGAATCAATCTGTACCGTACCAAAGGAAATGCATTGCCTCATGTTTTATTACAAAATTCTCAATGGAAGTTGAAATCTCCAAAATTTCAATCAAACCTCCCATGATAATGCTTCAAAATATTATTTCTGTTGTTAATCCATTTGATCCAATTGTTCAGTGATCTTTTATGTTTTTAAATGATAAGCATCTATTTTCTCAAACAAATATATAATTACAAACTCAAATTTTTCTTTATTGTTGTAAGGGAAAATGAAAATTGTTACTTCATCACCAATAGACTCAGAAACGCCATTTGGTTTATCGATTCCTGTATGAATGTAAACAAATTATTTCCTGCTGTAGGAAAAGCGGCGACGGACGATGACACAATTGGAAAACTGAGTGTAAAGTCAGGATTCAAGTTGATGTTGATGGGATCGCGAGAAGAGGACATAGCCGAAGCGAGTCAAGCACCAGAAAACATGCCAGATGTGGTCAATGATCTGGACATAGAAGAGGAAGAGGTGGAGATTGAAAAAGCTGAAATATATTTATCAAAGATTGAGAGGCGTATACGAGATTACAAAATCGAAGAATTGAATCCACTGAGAGAAAATAAAAAGCTTTTGGTGTTGGACATTGATTATACGCTGTTTGATCATAGATCGGTGGCTTCGAGCGGTGCTGAGCTGATGCGACCATATTTGCACGAGTTTCTGACACGTGCTTACGTCAATTACGATATAGTTGTGTGGTCGGCGACTAATATGAAATGGATAAATGAAAAGATGAAATTGCTTGGTGTTTCGAGACATCCGGACTACAAAATAGCATTTCATCTTGATTCATTGGCAATGATATCAGTCCGCACACCCAAATACGGTGTTGTGAATGTGAAGCCTCTTGGTATTATTTGGGGAAGATACAAACAATTCAGTCCAAAAAATACGATTATGTTTGACGACATAAGAAGGAATTTCATCATGAATCCACAGTCCGGTCTAAAAATAAGACCATTCAGGGAAGCTCATTTGAATCGTGACACCGACAAAGAATTGCTCAAACTTTCTGACTACCTCGAGCTCATTGCCAAAGTCGATGATTTTCAAACGTTAAATCACCGCAAGTGGGAAGATTATAGAAGTAAAAAACATCGTCGTGATGGCAGAAGTGAAAGAGATGGCAATCAGAATATATAGTTAACAAGAGCTGAATGCAATTTTTTACTTTTATGGAGAAACACACGGCTATGAAAATCCACGTGTACGGTAAAACGCGACTGTCATCAAAACGCCAAGAAAGCTCATCCAATTGCAGCAGAGAAAAAGATAACAAAAGGATACAAGAACAAAATAGTCGTCGGTGATCCAATTTTTTGTGAAACTTAGCGACCAACGATAGATCAAATTTTTCTACCTTCGAAGATGAAAACGAATGGAAGGGGGTTCTCAAATGCACGAATGTGCATTGTTAACTTCTATGTTTCTTCTTTCTTCCTCGCCTCTGAGAAATGAGGAGTGAAAATGAACAGTTTACGCACTTAGCGTTTTACATCTTCATTGTCGGATAATGCAACATTTTTAAAATTCTTCTGTTGCCTCCGTTGCCCGAAGCCTGGCATAAAAACTTTTTCTACATTCAATTCCGTGATTTCATATACAACCAGAAAATATCGATTTTTGTCCAAATTGCAAAAAGATCAGAAAAGGAAGAAATACTTTGGACGGTGTGGAAGAGAGAGAGATATAACAATGAATGAGTTTGCAGTAGGTTTTCACGCGACCTCGCTCAATCGAGCCTTCGCACGACTGTGATTAGAAATAACTGGCAAAATGTTCGTAATAAAGTCATTTGAAATCGCGGTTCCAATGTTTTTTATTGAGCATCCTGATTCATTCCTGAGGACATTTATTCCCTGGAAAAAAGTCCATGCGGATAATCATCTTGAAACATCCTCTATTGGTTATGCAATACGAAAACGGTGATAGGTGTATACAAAAAAATGATCTGCAAAAAAGAATCACAAAAGGTAATTTAGATATCGCAGAAAAAGTCCATTTTGAACTTCTTTGGAGTCATCCGCATTGCTTTGGACAGAATTCCAGATGCGGCTGAATTTTGAGATATTTTCGGAACTCGTTATTTCGATAAGAAATTAAATGAATGCGCAAATATAAATTTTTCATTTTTAATGTTTTATTTCATCAATAAACGTGTATCTAGTCATCAACATTGATTCCAAGAAATTGTTTACTTGAAAGATCTTAACTCGAATATCGCCCCTAATCAATGCCAAAGCACCTATAATGAAGCAACTAGAAAAAATTATTGAAATGTCGGAGCTCGTAGCAATCCTGCGTGCTGCCTATTTCATGGGCGTGGTAATAAAACTCCATAGTTTTTAGTTTTTACTATTTTGAATCATTATCGTTATGCCTTATCCACATAGAAAGATGAAATTTTCAGATATGGAAGATAATTGAAATAAAAAATGGATTCCCTTGGAGATTTTAATCGGAAATTCGCACCAGCCGAAGGAAGCAATTATCAACTACGTGAATCCTGACGACTGTAAATTAGCGAAAGACCATGGTTAGGAAATTTTAAATCCTGAAAAAGACTGGAGTTTAGTGCAATCGCGTTAGGAAATTTTGGAGTCCTGAAAAGGACTGTAGATTAGTGTAAGAGACCACGTTAGAGAATTTTGCAGTCCTGAAAAGGACTGTAGATTAGTGTAAGTGACCACGTTAGAGAATTTTGGAGTCCTGAAAAGGACTGCAGATTAGTGACAGACTACGTTAGTTAGTCCTGAGAAGGACTGTACATTTGTAACAGACTACGTTAGTTAGTCCCGAGAAGGACTGTACATTTGTAACAGACTACGTTAATTAGTCCTGAAAAGGACTGTACATTTGTAACAGACTACGTTAATTAGTCCTGAAAAGGACTGTAGATTTGTGACATACTACGTTAGTTAGTCCTGAAAAGGACTGTAGATTTGTAACAGACTACGTTAATTAGTCCTGAAAAGGACTGTAAATTTGTGAACGACTACGTTAGTTAGTCCTGAAAAGGACTGGAAAAGATGCTCTCGTAACTCGCTCCGATGAAGGACGACAAAGTACTCAAAGTAGCGCTGCGCGCGCGGGCAGGGGACCGCTCTTTATGCCCAGGCCCAGCTATAAAGTGGCGGTGAAGTCTGATTCGCCAGTGGTCGCGTGGTGGGGGCGCGAAGCTGAGGTGAAGCCTGACTGGCCGGTGATCGCGTGGTGGGGGACGTGAAGCGGCAGTGGTGCCCTGGTGCCTGATTGGTGCGCATATGCTAATGTG
Organism: Venturia canescens; assembly: GCF_019457755.1. Lineage (NCBI taxonomy): Eukaryota > Metazoa > Arthropoda > Insecta > Hymenoptera > Ichneumonidae > Venturia > Venturia canescens. The sequence continues at coordinate 11,431,609 of NC_057425.1, forward strand.
CTGATTTTCTTATTCTCACCCTGTCTCATCACTCTCATCACCGAAAAATAGCTTTCGGACGATTGTTATCTTACGGATAACTAATAATATTAGCAGACATTCATATATTTGGTCTGTTCGCAAGTTGGTCGTGATATCGCAACTCACGAAAGTGCAGAATAGTGCAAAACTTCTCAGCAAGCGCGAACAGACCTATTGAGATAACTTTTTGGTACTTTTTTGATAATCGCTATTAGAGCAAGTTCGTTAAATATCGTAGAACAACGCGCGCGCAACATTGCAGTAGCCAATTGGACGCCAAACGTGGAGACGTGGATACGCTCTCCGCGCTGTTGCCAACTCCACACAATTCATGTCACTCTGCTTCAAAACATTTTTTCGATACTTCGGTCGAGTCGCTTTCGCTATGCACTTTTCACGGCTGAACTGCTCTTTTCGCATCCCCATCACGGAGAAGCACCTTACCACTTTACGATGACGACCGTGGAACTCGCTCACCTTCCACGCTTGAGCACGTAAGTGCAAGCTCTTCTCCGTCCTACTGGGACAATTTTGGCGGAGCGCGTAGCAAAACGTAAACATGAATAAAGTCGAGGCTTCTCTACTTCCATGGTGTTGACACACACAATGCGTTACTGAAAAATTAACAAATATTTTTATCGTAAATCCGTTATGCATTCAATGCGATTTTTGTTTGACTTTTTACTTAAAAAAATCAGCAAGTGATGGATAGCATTGCTTTATTTTTATTCTGCAAGATCGCGTTTATCACAATATAATTATGATCATTATATAATAATGCAGAAATATTCATGGGTATTATAATATTTATTATAAAAAAACTTTTTGTAATCATCCGAAACATATAACGACTTGGTAATTTTTTCGATAACTTTATGCGATCGAATATCAATCTGAAAATAAGTTGAAAGAGAATAATCTTACTGTACATATAATGAGAATCATTACAGATTATCGATGCTTATGGTTTTAATCTACAAATGTTTGTTGGATGTCATCGAACAAACTTTTTACCCAACAAAAATTTGTGACCGACAAACGATTAATAAATCATGTAACGTCACACGAATTATGTTTTTGATTTTTTAAATTGGCAATTTTGATCCAACAATCACCGAAAAGAGCTCAACAAACGATTAACACTCGAAAAAGTCAAATATCCAAAATTATTCGGCCAAGTTCATTTTTACATTTATCAACAAACGGTTTCCTAACTCGTCAGACGCACGAGTAGAAAAATTGATATAAAAAAAATAGCATTGCATATTGTGTATCATGCACTCATCAACATCTCAACATCAAACGATCCCCAGTGGTCGTCGAGAGTACATGCGTACTCGAGAGAGCCTCCACGCGAAGACGTCACGAATGTTTGACCTGTCTCGAGAAATGTGTGGTTGACTTTTTGTAATTTTGTAAGTAAACGGGTTAACGGTGTTTGTTAGTGTTTTCAAAGCAACTGGTCGGAAATAAAATTGGGTGTGCAAGATGGAATTATTCCGTACCGAGACACATTTCATCTTTGTACGTGAAAGACACAATTTATGGTGTGACAGATTCACTGGTGAATTGTCAGCAAAATCAGGTTCGTTTGATTGTTCTTTGTTATTTATTTTTTATTATTCTTCTACATTTTACTGTCATATTTCTTTTCTAACGGATTATGTGCACGAGAAGTAAAACGATAGTGTTTTTCGAAAAATTTGTCACGAATGTCATTGACACAAATTTGATGTTTCACGAGAAAATAGTGGGCGGTTTTTCTCATTTCGTACTTTCGGATCCCCACCATTCTTCGCGTGTGTCAGACACACACATCACGACATTTCATCTTTTGTTCATTATTTACTTTCTAAATACGAGAGACGATAGAGATTGCTGTATATGACACAAGAGCTAATTAACGAAACGGAAGTTCTTTGAAATTATCGATTCGTTCTCATTTTTTTGTATTCGTATTTTAGACTATAAAGATACGACCGTTATTCAATAAAAGCACCTGCATTGTTGTAAGACTTCATGGGTTTTTTTATTGCATCATTTTTTATCTTTTCTTACAACATATTTATCAATAAATTTAGATTTCTCGTACTTCAGATTTGATTTTGAAAATATTGATAAATTTTACTGATACAATCTGAATGATTAACAGCCGTGACATTTATTCAGTGATTCAAATCACTTCAATCCACTGACTTTTATGTTCCAGATAAAAAACAAGACAACTGATAAAAATTTTTTTGCTCGTTGGTTTTTTTTCTTATAAACCTGTTAAGCTTATATATTATGAAAATTGATTATAGAAATATGACCCGATAGGGAAAAGTTACTTAGAAAAAAGTATTTTACATTATTTTATCTCTATATTTTGCTACTGAAAAAATTAACAGATCTTCATAATAATTTTCTCTGTTTGGGAACACAAGTAGATTGACAATTCTGACATTTATATTTTTCAAATATAAAAATATTTTAATTACTCAATCAATCTGTAATTGTCTAAATGTCTAACTTTTTTTAGAAGTGAACTTTTTGCTTCCAAAATAATACTCACATCCTATATTTTATAGAGAAAGAAACAAATTTGTTTCATTCTTATGATGCAAATTATTGAATCATCTCATGTTAATAAAAAATATTGATATTTTTGTGTTTGATTCTGATGATGTTGCGATAGATTGGGAATGGGCCTCTGCAACGAATTTGGAATGCCTTGGTACACTTCACGGTATAATTGGAAAAATCGAGGAGCCGTCAGTAATGGAGCCACGATTGATGTTGATAAAAGAAGTTTCGTCGGTGGGTGAACTGCACGGTGGTCGAACAGTCTATAAAATAAAATCCGTCGCATTCCTCCAAATTGGTTCGGACAATGCAGACCTTGGATTACAGCCTTGCAAAAAACACCAAAGTCTACCAAAAAAAACTTTTCAAACTGGTCTATTTGACGTTCCACAAAAAGCAGGATTTGCCAAAACATGGGGAACTATCAAAAGTGCTGGAAACACTATAAAAAATACTACTCAGCAAGCTGCTGCAATGGCCACGTCTCAGGTTAGATTATAAATTTGATAATATTTAAAATTCAAAAAATTGTTCAGAAATCACATTTGAAATGTTTATATTGTAAAATAGGTGAAATCAACCGTCATCAAAAGAGGTGGTCTAGCAAAGGATAAGGAAAAATTGGAGCGTAGGATACTTGAGGAATTGACAAAAATTTTTACAGAAACGGATTCATTTTTTTTCTGTCAAAATGGCGATATTACGAATAGTTTGCAAAGACAGTGTGCTTATAAAAAGAGTCGTCTTAATCATGGAGATCAAGAGGAGCCCATCTGGAAAAGAATCGACGATCGATTTTTCTGGAACAAACACATGTTGCAGGACATTATTGATTTGAAAGTAATTCTATTGTGAAAAAGTTCGAGAATTCTCAATATTTCTTGTTTGAAATTTATTTCTACTCTCTTCGCTGTAACGCAGACGGAAGCAGCTGACGGTTGGATATTACCGATCATCCAAGGCTTCGTTCAAATTGAGAAGTGTAAAGTCGAAGTTGGCTTCGACGGACAGCCACAGTACGAAATTTTTAATTTGGCTATCATCTCGAGAAGGAGCCGTTTTCGTGCTGGTACCAGGTAATTCTCGAATCAATAATAACCACAAGTTTTGACTCAAAACTGATGTAAATTTGATCGAAAATAAATCTTGTTCTTTCTTCAAGGTACAAACGAAGAGGCGTTGACGAAGATGGAAAGTGTGCCAATTACGTTGAGACCGAACAGTTGGTTTGGTATCACGATCATCAGGTTTCATTCGTGCAAGTCCGTGGTAGTGTTCCAGTGTATTGGTCACAGCCAGGATACAAGTACAAACCCCCACCAAGAATCGATAAAGGTGAAGAAACCATAAGATTGAGAAAAAACTGAAATGGTGTTTTGACAGTATTTGTGAAGAGTTCACTCTCCAAAATTCTCAGGTAATTGATGAATTATTTTGTCCAAACAGATGAAGCGGAGACCCAAGTGGCGTTTGAGAAACATTTTTCTGAAGAAATTGCAACTTACGGTCCGATTTGCATAGTAAATTTGGTGGAGCAGGCTGGCAAAGAGAAAATAATTTGGGACGCTTACAACAATCACTTGATAAACTATAACAATCCTGAAATAACGTACACGACTTTTGATTTTCACGAGTATTGGTGAGGAATTAAGATAATATTTACTAATTATTGTTTTCCTCGAGAATTTATAGTGAAAATGATTCTATTCTGTCAAGCCGTGGAATGCATTTTGAAAATGTATCGATACTCGTAAGCGCTCTCGAAGGAATTCTCAGTGAAATGGGCTATTGTTGGCACGACGAGCAAGGTCCTATATGTATGCAGAAAGGAGTGTTTCGAGTAAATTGCATCGACTGTTTGGATCGCACGAACGTGGTGCAAACGGCGCTTGGAAAAACAGTGATGGAAATGCAATTTTCAAAACTCGGTCTCATTCCTCCCGATGGCACGTTACCCACGAATATTCGACAAACTTTTCAGTTACTTTGGGCCAATAATGGGGACATTATAAGCAAACAATATGCAGGAACGAACGCCCTCAAGGTTCGCAACGGATTACAATTTTCTCACGACTTCTCGTGTTTTAATGAAATTTCTTAAATTCTCTATTTCATTGCTCTGCAGAAATTTAATTTTCTCATCTTTTCTATGCTCTTATTCACCATAAATATGTGAAATTCTTCGTGAACGAGAATGAAAAATATTTTCTCAATAATTTCAGGGCGATTACACGAGGACGGGAGAGAGAAAATTCACGGGCTTAATGAAGGACGGTGTGAATTCGGCGAACAGGTTCGTAATCGTATTGATATAATATTTTGAACGAACCCTCAACTGGATTGGTCATACGATAAATAAGAATTCGATGACCTCATTAGTTATCGGTTCCGTCGAATGCTTTGATAATAATCTATTTGTGTCGTCTCCACGGGAATTCGAGTTATTCCGGGTGCTTGGATCGATGGAATATTCGCCATTGAGCATAGCATGCCTGAGAGCATGTAGGACGTTGGAAATTTTTGTTAAGGCGTGGCACGTTCTCGTGACAATTGAATTTCCTTTTGTTAATGGGGAAATGATATATAAATATAGAAGAACAAGAAATGAGGGAAAACTTGAACCATTTGAAAAGAATGAGCACCCGAACATATTTCACTGACACAAATATTTTTCGGTGGATCGATTTCTCGCTGTTTTTGACATTTTTCTTAAAGAGGAAATAATTGATCCATTAAAATCGTGATCTCCCATTTCATTTTCCCGTAGATATTATCAACAACACTTTTTGGATGACATACGTCAAGCGGCGATAGACATCTCGCTCGGTTGTAAAATCGACGTTGAACACATAAGCGATGATTGGTCAGACTATATTAAAATAATCGATAATTGTTGCCTCGAACTAATTCCCGTTAAACCGCCGAAAATACAACTTCTACTCTCGACACATCCCGAATTTGCCTATGTTATCGCTATGTTTGAAATGGCAAGGTTCGTTAACGAATTCTCGAAGCGTATAAATCTTTAATCCGGGTCGTTTGTTTTAACGTGAAATAATCTGACGAAAGATGCATGGAAATTGATTACTTGCACGTAGAGTGCTAAATTTCGAACACGTACTCGTTCTTTACTCTTTTGTGTATTGCTACAATTTATTTCCCCTGTTTCATTAACTCTCGTGGAGAGGATAATAGCTTGGTTTTTATCGCATCAGCTAAATAATAAAGTTTTTACCGTGTGATCTTTCACGAATTTATCCACGGATTATCATAGCATGAAATATTTTATCTGATGGAAATCTTGAAGAAATTTACAAGTGTAACAACCTTGAAATGCGACTTAATCGAAACTCTGTGCTCTCATTTTTCAGATATTATTTGAATCGTTTCAAGGACGTGTATAGACAAGCCAGCATCGATTTGATGCTTGGCAAACCAGTCAGTGAAGACATGTTCCAAGAACGTACCGAGGAAGAGGACAATGCCGCTACCGCTTTTCATGTCAAATTGTTAATCGAAGATTGCAAAAAATTGTTGATACCCGATCCGGAAATTATTTTGGGCAGTTGGGGTCTCATCGACGCTGATCCTGTGTACGTAAACTTCTGAATCCTTCGACAAAAGCAGATGAAATTATTGCTTTTCAATTTCACACATTTTTCGTCGCTGTGCGTCAAAGCAGCGTGATAACGGCATTAGAATATGATAACTCTCATCGCCATCTTTCCCACAGAACTGGCGATCCGAGTGAGACGGAAATGGACACGATATTGATTTTGACGAGGGACAGCTACTGCGTCGCTGATTACGACGATCAAATTGATAAAGTTACCAATTATCAGAGGGTCTCGTTGAACGATATGGTTATGATCGAATTTGGACAGCCTGAAACTGGCGTTTCCTTATTCAAAAATAAACAACATCATTGCATCAGAATAAACTACAAAATATCTTGCGAATATGGCTACTTTCACATGTTTCGGAGCACGAATTTACGATTCTTCAACAACATGGCTGTTGTGATAAAAACCGAAGAAGAAACGATAGGTAAAGTGATGAAATATTCAAATTTTACGAAGAGACTGTAGAGTTTACTGAAGTTTGGGGCTTGAAAATGGTTTTTTCAACAATGCTGAGGTACATTTTTTATTATCGAACTGTACTGTGTCATTGAAAAGTATTTGCACATCGTAAAATCATGACTCGAATCTCAACAACTGTTTAAATTGTGAGAATCGAATGCAAGAGAAAAACTAAAATATTGATTTTTTACTTTGTCTTATATTCCAGAATCTTTAAAAGCCATCTGCGAAGCTTTCTCCGTAGCTGTGGAAATTGCAGGGTTGCCAAAAATACCAATAGCGATGAACGTTAGTTTGGACAAGAGAACCAGCAAGACAGTGAACGTTAAAGGATCGACGGGTCTTTTGGACATTTCTTCGTTCCCACAATTGACGCGGAACGTTTCGGAAACGCAATTGTTAGCTTTAAAAAGTGCAGGTGAAAGAAAAAAAATTCTAAAAACCAGATTATTTGTTAATTTTTACGAATTTAAATGGAAAAATGGTGCATAAAAACGCTCTATTTTCCATTTGCGCTATAAAAATTGTGCCTTGCTCATAAAAATGAAATTGTCACAGGTACGAAAGCTCTGACCAACATGTCGGAACAGTTCAGCAGGCTAAACAAATTTGGTCACACGATAGCTGGAAAGAAAAGCAGTGATTCGGTGAAAGCTGATTCGAATTTGGAAAAGAAAAAGCCAGTGGACGTTAAAACAGGAGGAAAGCCATTGTTCACAGTGGGCAATCGTGACATCGAGGGGAATAGAAAATCACGGAGTAACAGTGGCAGTAGTACAAGCAGTCACGATTTCAACGAGGTGCATCGGGGCTCGAGCGAGCTGGAAGAATCTTTAATGGCTTCGAACTTGAAACTGGTTGAGACGATCGGCGATTTGGATAATTTCAACAGTTTCATCGACAAAGAACATCCGCAGGATCGTTCCTTCGGAGTTTTGAATTTGCTGCAGCCGAGTGACGCGGACAAAAGTAGTTCAATGGGACAAATCGATCGAGCTGGAGCAACGACTCCAGAAATAACGATCCAAGGTGTCGGCGATTCGATTATTTACGATGAGAGGGAAAAAGCCATACCGCCTTCGAGTTTAAACTTACCGAAAAACATAAGTCATTCGACTGGCGAAGTCGATAATCGTATTCCTGGAAGATTGGGCGAAGATATTCGTGCCCAAGCGGACGACGGTAAATTGCACGACAAAAAACGCTCCAACTCGGAGCAAGACTTGGCCTCGAACATAACGTCGTCCCAGAGCGAATCCGCTCTCAGATCCATCAAAAATAACGTTGCGAGTGTTGCCAGTCCCGTCGCGACGACAGCGAAAGAGATACTTTCACCGTTCTCTAAATTCGCCAAGGGCGTTCAGAGTTTCGGGGCTAATCTCGACCCCAGGAAACTCAAATCGGGTGGACAGGTTGGCATGATGAGAAATCTGTCCGAACACCATTTGGATCAGAGGCAAAAGCTTCAGGAACGGTGGTCTGATTGCAAATCGCATTTGATCGCTTTGTAAGAAATTATTAGAGTTCAGGGGGAAAATTGCCGGAAAATCTTGTCGAAAAGCTTCAAGTTCTAAAACGCCACCTCAAATTTATGGAATTTTGCCTGAAATAACAACTTTCGAGTAGTTCTGTAGCTCCAACAAAAGTTTGCTTTCTCAATCACAAACGTGTTCGCACCCAACGGACATCAGAGTGCGAGGCCTTGAACGACGAAAACTTCGCAGGACAAATTTGCCTCAGTCGACTTCAACGTGTAATTATCGTCTAAGCGAATATCGTAGCTTCGGAAAATTCTAAATATGGCTGTCAAATTTGACAGCTTTGTAAAGTATTGCTATAGAGTATTAGCAGTTTTTTGCGAAAACGGTGTGTGTGCGAATGCGTGTGTGCGTGCATGCGAAAAGTGTAAAGTAAATTTGCATCGAAAAATGCGCCGAGGATGCAGTAACGTGTGGGAAAATTTGAAGAGATATTTCTGTTTGTTTTATTGTCGCCAAGTTTTTTAAGTGAACACACTGAAAAAAATGCAATTCGGAATGAAAAATTCTCTCGATCTCTTTCGTTCGAAAATTTTATTACTTTCAATACGTGACTGTATCGCCGGCGCGTTTTACGAAGCTCGAGCGTCTTAAGCGCACGAAAAAAAGGTTCCGAAAGTCCCGGCGCTTTTTCACATGACATTTTTCTTAGTCTCGAATTTTCCAATTCTCAAATTATTTATTTACAAAGTTCCTGTTTAAAATCTGGCGCGTTATCTGGAGAGATAAAATAGTATGCAACGGAAAATATTCAAAAGTACAATCACGAGTCAATATATTCGGTCGATAAGTTCGATTCGATAAAACCCGTAACGACGTTTGAAAATGCGAGAGGAAAGAAATCCAGCGCAGGTAGTTCGAACGTCGTCGTCTGGAATCTTTTATACGTTTGTTGAAATCAACTTTAGAATTGCGATTTGCGAAGTACGCCCGCTTTTATACACGTCGCTGTTTACAATGTTCAATATGAATTTTTCGAAACATGCAACAAATTTGGCTAACTTTCGTCATCGTTTTATAAATATAATGTTTTACTCGGGTGTTTTGCTCTGAGGGACCACACACACCGACGATCTAATTTTGCGAAAAAATCACGTTCATCTATACATAAAACGAAGAAAAAAAGCCAAAGTTAGTTGAAAAAAGATTTTGAATGTTTAGCGAATCTAGTTCCAACGTTGGTTGGAGGTTAAATCAACACCAAACTATAAGAGACAAGAAAGCATAGACTCGTGTGTACTTATGTGTAAAAAATATTGTATAAGTGTGCCGGTAAAACGCGACATGGATTGTGCTCTCTGAAACAAATCGATACTTTCGATTTTCCGTAACGATTTATCTTCAAGGAATCAATCGTCATAAATTTTGCCGTTTTCGGATGTCCGGGTCTATCGAAACTTATCGATTTGTTCTTGAAAGTGCAGTATAACTCGGAGAATAAACCTTTTAGTCAATTATGTACATAAAATAATTGCCGATAATGTTTTATCGATTTCGCAAACAATTATGCCGACTTGTATTAATTATTCCATTATTTAAAGAGTGGAAAATTCATTACTTGACTCTGGACATGTACAAAATTCGTGATTTATTGATCGAATGTCCAATTATATAGCCACGGGAAATTTCGTGTTTTTTTTCTCGTAAAATGAATTGTTATTTTCATTTGTGCTCCAGTTTTAAAGTATTTTACTGCCGCTCCAAACAACTTTTATTTTCTTTTAATTTTTTATCATGCGTTAATAGAATAGTCGATAAGTGCGAGTCGAAAAGTATTGAACAGTAGTCTGTGATCTTAAATTAGTGAATCAATCGAACTCAAATGTTTAATGACAGAGTATGAACGCTGTGGTTAATCGTTACTCGTTTGAGAACACTCAAAAAGTTAAATAGAAACCACTTCGAAGCTACTCGTTGTAAATAAATACTCAAGTACCGTTAAGTCATTTGTTACTTCACTTCGAACACTGTTTTTTCAAAAAAATGTGATAAGTTTTATGGATGTGTCGGATCAACATTGATAAAAATCCCTCAAATTTTTTACCAGAAATTTCAAGTGAAAAGAAGTCGTCAGTTAATAACTTATTTTTTGATCGTGATGATCAATGGGATTCTTTCATATGGAAATATGGAAACAAGGCAAAATAAACCTTTCGATGAATCACAGCGTTCTGCGACGGTACAGAATTCGATTGATGCTTTTGCACATATTCGCTTGCAAATTAAATATTAATTACAAGTGATTAGTCGTTGTGACAAAAAAAAGAAATGTTAAGAACAAATTGTTGAGTCAAATGTATAAACGCATTTAGATTTAGTAGAGCAACAGAAAAAAGCGTTTTTCTAGTTCGTAGGGGGCTGTAATTCCAGGCACCTCGTTCCCATGTGCAAATGTTTATTGATTCAATGTTAATATATTGAGTTATCATCTTAAGTATCGGTGATAATATAGTACGATATTCGAATGCAAGCACGAAATGCAATAAAAATAGATCGATGAAACAATGCTTGGAATGTTGAATTTTTGCATTTTCTTTTCATCTTTTTCCAGTTTTACCTCGGACAATTGGAATGTTCCTCGCACCCCAATTTTCGAAACTTTCAATCTCATTGTCTGCTAAAAATGATTAATTTCACTTGGTTTTGGAAGAAATCGTTGATGCTTTCGTGTGCTGAAACATGTTGACAAGATTTTCATATATATATATAATTAAGATGTTCCCCTCCAAGAAGTTTACGTTACCGACGGAGAATTTTTGTGATATGAGCGCCATCTTTGTTCGAGATTCAATAACTGAAATTTCGAACACAAAGAAATTCGCACGGGATTGGTCAACGTTGTTAGTTGGATGAAAAAAGAAGAATCTATTGGAGAAAAAGTAAAACACGAGAGAAACGCAGCTATTTGACGCGCGTGCATGCCGGTTCTTTCCGACCTTCCGACTGAATTCAATCGGTATTCCGAGTGGAAAACAATATAAAAAAGTACATATGGAGTAAAGTATACTGCTAAATAAAACAGTAAAAGAAAATTTCCTTCTTGGCAGCTGTGAAAAATTAAAACTCGTTAAAAACGAATGCGGCAAATCAAGACGATATTGCTGCGCGAAAGCACGATTTCGAAACTCCACTGTAATTTACGAGAGAAAAGTTTGCAAGGAAATATAAAAGGACGGCGAAGGGCAAGAGGGTCGAAGGGGAGGGATTTCAATTGCAAGGGCACCGACGTCGTACAGAGAGCTCTCAAATGATTGGGTCGTAACTACAGTCTCGAGTCCCGACGTCCCCGACGAATGTGGGCTTAGCATCATTTTTCGCCGGTATCGTAAAAGACCAAGAGAGAGAGAGAGAGAGAGAGAGGAAGAGAGAAACAAGAGAGACAGAGAAAAAAATATTGAGCAAGAGAGACAAGTATAAAAACTTGCCGCTGATATATGTATACTTGAGCAAGGACAAGAGAGAGAGAGATTGGAATCGAGAAGCGTGGAGAATACACGCACGTACGCGCCAGGCCATCCTTCGGAGTGCGAGACATCAACGGCGTTCACAGATTTTTTCGTCCCAAAAAAGAGATAGAAAAAACGAGAAGGCGTTTCGGAAACGCGAATAATTACAACAAGGTGTGCCATTCATTTAAGCCGAAAAATAGTTTTAAACAATTGCGGATTTACTCGAAAGGTTAAGGTGTAGTTACGAGAATTTTTCTATACTATTATCGCGATTAGGCCTTGGAGTGTAGAATTTTTACGAGAGCGAGTGAGAGAAAGAAAAAGAGAGAGAAAGGGTTGCGGTCGCGCGTATACCCCCCCGATTCTTTAGTGAAAATATACACATTTTTTTTTCGACTCGCCGGAGCGATCGCACGCAGCATTGTGTTACATGGCGTCAAGATAATCGTACCAGTTTAAATTGCGTCTCTGAGAGTCTATAGGGAGTGTACTTCACGCATCACGGCCAAACGTCGCTTCGCTTCGGTAAACAAAAAAACGAGAAAAAAGCCCTTTTCAGTATCTATGTGAAGAGTTTACAGTTCCTTATGAAGGGTTTAACTAATTTACGTGAATTCATTTAATCACGACGACTCAACTTCGAGACCAGATTTTCTTCTCACTCTCTGTATCTCCACATTTTTGCCCGTGTGGGACCCAAGTATTTAGAGATATCTTTGTTTTTTCTGTCTCTGCTTCTGTAAGGGAACTCGAGGGTGAAGAACAATCGTAAAAATAGGTGAAAACCATCAGGTTTTTCTACACTCGACCGAGGAGTTTCAAAGCTACTTTTAATAAACGAAATAACTAAAGAAAAACACTAAGAGAGATAAAAAAGATTAAGTACGAAAAAAAGCAAGAAAACATGGGTAAAACGCCAAAGAAGGCGGCCCCTGGAGGCGATGAGAGGAATTTGTACGTTCGCAGACTCAAAACTACTTCTGCTCTGTCGTCTAAAGGTTCCATGAGACAACGAGAGTCGGATAATTCCAACAGGTTTGTAATCCTGAAATTAGCACCCAAACAAGCAAAGAGAAAGAAGAGTCGGAAGAAACTTCTCTTCCAATGTATTCCTCTTGGAATGATCGTTCCGCATTGTATGTCGTCTGTATGCAATGTTGAAGTTTCAGCAAGTTCATCAAGTAATGGTATTGCCGGTAGATGTGGGGAATTTATATACATAAATGTGGCTTCCCTCAGAAGATTCATAAACCAAAACATTGGGTTTCGGATAGAACAATCTTTTTTCTGTGTGCTTGGAGTTTGTCTTTGGAGTGGGAGAGTACGAAAGAATATGTGGCATTCGAGAGGAAAGATCTGGGCTTGGCATGATTCTGGGAAATTCTACTTTGTCTAACTTTAGAAAAGAAGCCACAATTATGTCAATAAATTTTTAGTGCAATAAATGTTTATGATTATTATTTGCTGAATGAAATTGTTTGCAATTATATTTCGATAACTGCGGACATGTGGAACACTTGTTACTTTTTTGGAGTCTTTAAAAGGATTGGTTTGTTTTGGATAAGGGATCGAACGAAATTGTTATCCTGGTCGTTCTCTCAAAATTTCTCTCATTTTTTTTCTAAATCCTTTCTCGTCTGTAGACAAGTACTTCCAGGGACTTCCGACTCTATGGAATGCTTGAACCAAAATATTGCGAGGGAATTTCTACTGCATTTTTTTCTTTTTGTTATTCTCAAATATATGTTCAACTTTCGCGACCTCTCATCACCTCCGGAAATTCTTGTTTTATAGACTGTTCACCTGTAGTTAAAGAGCGGTTAGGGAGTTAGAGATTTTTTAATGCTTATCGATAAGACTTTTTCATCTTTCTTGCAGGGCTAAATTGGTCGGAGTGCAAAAACAACTGCCGGTACCTGTGACTAAAGTTTTTAAGGTAATGATACATTTTTTTTGTGCAAATATGAAAAATAGAGCGTGTTTCGATGATTTTGTGTTTACATGCTCTATTTGTGAGTTGAATGTGAGTCTGGGCAATTCTTACCACCTAATTAAATCGTTGTAGAAGCTTTTTTGTGTACTTCAGTAAATCGTTTTGTTTCAGTTCAATCTTCAATAATGTGATGTCACTAATTTCTGTATTGTTGGATCACAACGAACGTTTCCATTTGCAAATTTTCCCGTGTTTCGAAATGTTGAAAAAGCTTTACCTTGGAACGCTAATTGCCAAAATCCCACAGTAAATTTAGTATTCTGTACGATGCGCAAGAAAACTGGCTTCTATGTTGCAGAGCAAGTTGCGTAGTCCTGCAAAGTCTCATCACCAAGCAATGAAAAATCCGCCTGGGTTTCAGCCTACAACGAGTAAGGAGGAGAAGAAGTTGACATCAATAACATCAAAGTCGCAAGATACCGAGTCTGGCACGATGCATACGGGTTCTGAGGAATCAGCGGTGCAGCTGAGAGTGTCAATAACGAAGAAGGACGTCAAAGAAGAAAGTGGGAAAAATTCTGCGGACGATGATGTTGTCAAAGGAGTTGAAGAAAGCATCAATCATTCGAGTACAAACGGTAAAGAAATTGTAGAATTAACAGAAACAGAAAATACGCCTCGTGAGGAAACGCCAAAAGAGACGGCGAGCGAATCGATCGAGGAAAAATCGACGAATGAGAAAAGCAGCACCGAGATCGAAAAGCAGGAAAATGGCGATCTCTCGTTCGAAGCACTGAAGAACGAGGATCAGAAGGAAGAGATTGAAACCGCTGGTTCGGAGAGCGAAGAGAGCTTTTTAAAACTAATCGACGAGCCCGAAGTGTCAAAATCAACGGACGAAAATTTGCCAACCGAAGAATGTACGACGAACGGAGATAATAAAGGAGAAAAAATCGAAGAAACTGTAGCGTTGTCGAAAGTAATCGAAAACTCCTCGAACGAAGTCGTAGAATCGACAACTGGTGAGACTTTGGACAGTGGGAACATATCACAATCGGACAAAGAAGCCGAAACTACGGACCAAGATACAGCGAACCGAAACATCGACGACGCATCCTTCGTTTCTTACGATTCATCGATAATGTTAAAAGACGTACAAATCAAATTGAATGATTGTCTCAAGGATAATTCAAAGCTGTTCGATGTGAGTAACGCCGAAGATCCGGTTCCGGACGAACCGCCGAAACGCGTCGATATGTCGTTCGGCAAAACTCTGCGAAATATATCGGGACGCAGCACGATAAATCGTTTGAGATACATCACCGTTCGAGAAAGCCGGTTTTCACCGAACAGCTCGCTTTTCGTAAACACATCGAGTGTTTCCTTGGATCAAGACGATCCTGCGAGCAGCAAACTCTCACGATATCCGAGCGAGCTGTCCGACGCGATACTTTGCAACGGCAGTCCCGCCGACAGGAAACGTAAAATGACAGATAACGAGGGAGCATCTTTTAAAAAATTGAAAACCGAGAGCAGTAGCAATTTCTTTAACACGTCCTTGGAATTACTGAAAGGCTTGAGAAGACCCGTCGAAGTATCGACGCCTAATGCTCAAGGTTACAATTTCCAAACCGATGAATCGAACTTCAAGGGTTTCAACGACGACAAATTAACGTCAGACCCCGAGGTCGAACCCAAAAAATGGTGTGTCGTTATGTAAAACGATGAAAAACCCGATAAATACCAGAGATATTCAAGCGAATCATTGGGAAATCGAACTTGGGACAGTAGCAGAGATTTTTTTTACTATTATCCCAAGTTCCGCCATTCTCTTTGCCTTTTTTTTGTAATTTACAATAAAACCTCAAAATTATTCAATCGTATTATATTTATGTTTATAATACGATATTGAATAACATTAATAAGATGGATTGTGGCTTAGGAAGGTGATGAGTCTGCTTAAAATTTAGGAAAGCGGATATTTGATAAAAAGCGTAGAGGAAGAAGTCATGGCCAAAATCCGTCTGTCATTTGAATCAACTACAGTCAGTCCCTTTCTATAATCTGCAAAGAGTATATTTACACTATATATTTGTATGTTTCCAAAAAAAAAAAAAAGAGAGAAAATGCCTTTGTTTTCTTATCACTTTTGGTGTTGGAACAATGATTCCGCTCCGATTAGTGGTAATTGATGAGAGTACAATTCGTCAAGTAGACAACATTCTAGAAATTCGATATTTTCAACGTTGCATCAACTCTATATTTTTTTTCTATTTTGTTTGTTATAAATTATTCAGCATATATATGTTTACGTACGAATGTTGCCCATGGATTAATCAGAAAACCCAAAAAAAACCGATTTTGTATACATTCTCAATCTGTTCGACAAATGTGTGTTCATTTTCAAAATGATATTTTTCTCGATGTATGATACAAACTGACACTTTACCGACCCATGACAGTTTTTATTTCACTAATTGTAACCCCTCCGTTCGAGGCATAGAATTTTTAACGAAACTTTTGTGTCAATGATCGTTCTGTTATCGCTAAATCGCTTGATTGTATTTCGTGACATTTACGTATCGATTCTTTGCGGTTATTCGAATCTATTTCATCCCATTGACAGCATCATCGTAAACCGATCCATAATTATAATTTTTTTAAGAAATTAAAATAATGAATAATTGTATCTATCACGTATAGTGTTGAATTTATGCTCGATACCATATTCTTTTATCATATTTTACTTGTACGAAGTCTAATTTATAGAGTATGGCTCGAAGATATTATTTTGAGTTCAATCAATAAGCAAAACAGAAATCGAATGAGGAGAAGACATAGGCGAGAAAAACAGACCAATCATCCCACCAGTTTATTCATTAATTGTTATTTCGATAAGTCTCCTCATTCGTCGAAAAATTATAACGATAATAATGAATACGTGTACATAGAAAGTATGAGTGATTTTTAATAAACCCCATAATGCAAACTCTGTGTTCTGTTCTTTGTCTTCGACCTACAATTCATTTCCGACGTTGCAATTTTCGAAATGTTTCCCAAGGAAGTATGTTTCCAGACCAACCTTAAACATTTTTTTTCTATAACTTTTTAAAAATAATTTTGTCAAAGTTATATCTGAAGTATGTTTATTAGTGTCCATCAACGTAGACATTCTAGTCTTATGGAAAATTGAAAACTTGCTTTTTTTGTAAATTCTAAAAAATTTATACGTTTAATGAATTTTCTTCGAAATAAAAAATTGTCGCTTTATAAATGTTCATTTTCCGAAAAAAGTGATAATAATATGTATCACACGTACACACTCGTCTGGGGCATTTTAAAACATTTATGTTGATATAAAAGGCAACTGATTTATCATCACGTAACTAAGGTCAGTGAGGTTATGTTTGTTATCGCAAATAAAGAGTGTTCGAAATTCTTGGTTTAAAAAAAAATGTTAAAAACACTGTTTGAAAATAGAATGTAATTTTTAAAAATTGTTCAATCGTCGGTTCTCAATACAATAGCTTAGTTAACATAAAGCTGATAATAAGTTGGGATTTTCCTCGAAATTTGATAAAATTATTCAACAATGGCCCATAAAAACGTACAAATTTCTCGGCATTGTTTTGAAAAACTCGGAAATTATTCAAACTTCAGAAAAATCAAGGATGTCGATGAAAAGCATTGAAGAAATTGTTTATATTTAGAATATAAACTTGTGTTGAAAAAAAAAACTTCTCAATGCCTTGAACACCAAGCATTCGGCATGGAAGCCAATTGGAAAAACTTGCGAGCGAAACACCTCATCATTTGCATTCTTGTTACTTTTGTTGTGTCTTTTTTACTGAGTGTCATTCCATTTGGTATTGGTAAGATTTTTTAACATTCATAACCATAGTTTCCTTAAAAAATAAATTCCAGAGTTCAAATATCTAATCTGATTTGAAAACTATTACAAACACCTATTTTTTGGGCTACTTTTAAACCAAAAGAAATGGATACTTTCTTTTTCAGATGAATGCAAATGCAAGGAAGATGATCCAGCCGAAAAATATGAGAACA
Organism: Venturia canescens; assembly: GCF_019457755.1. Lineage (NCBI taxonomy): Eukaryota > Metazoa > Arthropoda > Insecta > Hymenoptera > Ichneumonidae > Venturia > Venturia canescens. The sequence goes on from NC_057425.1 coordinate 11,449,262, forward strand.
GAAAAGTGTCAAGTCAACTGATGAAAAAGTTAAAAAGTTCTGAGCACCGTTTAGCCTTGTTAGTGCCATTTAGAGATCGTTTTGAGGAGCTTTTATCCTTTGCACCTCACATGAAACTTTTTCTGGATAAACAAAATATTAATTACCACATATTCATATTGAATCAAGTGAGTAGTGTCAATTGAATAATTGAAATATCACGAAAGAAACTCGATAAGACAATAAGTCTACTACTTTTTATTTGTCAATTTTCTTAAAAAAATTTTGGAGTTCTCCGAGGGATCTTGGAACTTTTATCCAAGAGCCATTTTACATTTCACATTAAAAATCAAAGTTTGATGTATTCTCAAATAAACATTCAAATTTGTATTGTAATTTTTTCGTGATTTTCAAGCATTTTCGAAAAATTTTGTCGTCCAATTTGGAGTAAGAATAATTCGTCAAGTAAATGAATTTTTTTGACTCTTCGGACGACTTTCATTAAGATTTTTGCTTGCAGTTTGATAAGAGCATTGTGAACGAATCATTGAGAATTTAATCATACTTGGCAGTAAAGAGAAACATGCTCAATATTTTGTTGAATAGCAAAGTGTCTCGAACATGCTTTGAAAATATGTATTCAATTCTAGGTGGACAGATTTAGATTCAACAGAGCATCATTAATAAATGTTGGTTTTCTTCAAGTGAAAAACAACTTTGATTATATCGCGATGCACGACGTTGATTTGTTGCCCATTAATGACGAATTGTCATACAAGTTCCCAGCCGATGGACCGTTTCACGTATCATCGCCTGAACTCCATCCTCGATATCATTATTCAACATTTATAGGAGGAATACTTCTGATTAGGAGGTACTAAAATCAAGATTTCAGTATTTTGATAAATCGGTATAGACGTTTTGGTTGGTTTGAAATAAATTTCAAATAAATTTATTTTTAGAGAGCATTTTGAGCTCGTGAATGGAATGTCGAACAAATATTGGGGTTGGGGACTGGAAGACGATGAATTTTACGTGCGACTTAAAGAAGCTGCCTTAGGAGTGAAAAGGCCCCAAAATATATCTACAGGAACCCACAACACTTTCAAGTAAACAATTAACACTCCGAATCAGATTCTAAATAAGAAATTAACTTTTTTCGTAATTTTATTTGTTCAATTATTTGAGGAGGAGGTGGCTGTTTTCGAATTTATATTTAGAAAGAAATCAATTTCAGGCATATACACGACAAGAATCACCGTAAGAGGGACATGGCGAAATGTTTTAATCAGCGTGAGATAACAAGGAAACGTGACCGTCAAACAGGCCTCAATAACGTGTCTTACGAATTGACCCAAACGATAAACGCAACGATATCCGATGCGACGTTAACAATATTGAATATTTCCTTGAACTGTGATAAAACCATAACTCCGTGGTGCGAGTGCAACAAAGTTGATGATGCTCCAGTTAAAGAAAAAACAATGAAGAAGAGTTCTGCCAATGGGAAAGCAGCTGGTGCACTTTAGCCGACTAACTTTGAAATAATAACTGTAAAATTCATGAGAATACTCCGTTGCCATTTTAAATTTTTGTTTTAAGAAAAAAATACATAAATATGTATTTATATTGTAGCGGTACGTTATTCCTACTCCAACTCAAAATTAAAGAGCGTGTATGGACGAAAGTACACGACGATTTGAGTTTGTCTGAAGAATTTTGAGGTCATTTAACCAAACGATCTATATTTTCAGCCGATTTTTCGAGCTCCGTAACTCTTCCTGATGGTCCAGGAACAGTTTAACGTTCGGATATCCAACGCGTTGCTCGCTACTTGAACAAACAAATGATGCAGAACAAGACAAATGTAAATCGCCATAAAAAGGGCTCTTGACATTTTGAGAATCATCACACTGAGTATTCACATCCCGTTTCTAATAATTGTATTTTTACAAGATGCCTGCTGCTATTCCACCGCACATAGTCAAGTGCTTCAAGTACATTGATGCTCAGAAAAAAAAATATGTTCAAGAACTGAGAGAAATCGTGGCGATTCCGGGGATAAGCAACGATCCACAATCTTATAAAGAATTGTCGTCCATGATTGAGTGGATGGAAGAACGATTGAAAGGGCTTGGCTTTCATGTCGATCTTAAAGACGTTGGAAATTATACACCAGAAGACTCGGACTCGTCGGTATTTCTCTTGATAAACAAGAAACTACAGTCCCGATCACATTTCAACGCTTTCTCGTTCACTTCCATTTCGTGCTTGTTACGCAGAGCTTTTGAAAGCGAGCAGCTTCAAATTTTTAGGTCAGAACGCCATTCGTGTTATTAGGCACTCTGGGACGTAGTGGAAATGCAAAAACACTTTTGTACTATTGTCATTTGGATGTGGCGGACGTGGCTCGTGAATCATCGACGACAACAGATCCTTTTGAATTGATCGAACGAGATAAAATTTTGTACGGTCCTGGAGCTGCGAAAATGAAGGGTCCTCTGCTCTGTTTTCTCCATGCCCTTGAAGCTTACAAAGTTCAAGGCTTGGAAATTCCAGTCAACATCAAAATATTCTGCGGTGATTGGTTTAAAAAATTAATCAAATTGAATCAATCAATTAAAAAAAGTGTAATTTTACAAAATTCAGTGAGTTAGCGAAGTTCGTTCAGTTCTGTTAAGTAATGATGAATTGGTAGTTCTATAATGAAAAGGAAAATAATGAACTCATCCGATGAAAAAAATTCTTAGAATCGATGCACGAAGTGGGAAGTCCTGGTGTTGAGCAGGCTTTGAAAGAGCTGAAAACAGGATTTTTAACAGGAATTGATTGCATGCTCATAAACGATGGAGAATGGATTAGCAAAAAGGATCCCTGTTTGATTCATGGTTCTCGTGGATATTGTTACTTCGACGTGACTATCGATGGGCCCAGAGAGAATTTTCACAGTGAAGAATACGGTGGAATATTATGGGAGCCCATTCAAGATATTCTCTTCATAATAAACACTTTGGTGGATGATAAGGGCCGCTTCAAAATTCCTGAATTTTATGACGACGTCGTCCAAATCACTCCTGACGAGGAAGACATTTATCACAATCTCAGAGTAAACATTGACGATTACAGAAAAATAGCGGGCTTGAAGAAGCTCGCTTTGGATGGAAAAGCCAAACGAACGCTCATGAATGTTTGGCGGAATCCGTCATTCGTTTTGCACTACATTGACAACAACTTACAGGCCGAAGTTCCTGTTCAATTGACAATTCCTAAAACAGTCACCGCCAGATTTTCTATACGGTATATTTCTCGTTTTTTGGGGCCTTTCCATATTTTTTTTCTTGGTTGAGATTCTCAGTGATCCTGGACAAATTTTTTGATCGTTTTTTTTTCAAAATTAAATATCGTGGGACGATTTTTTCCACTGCAGTCGAAACAAATTTCAATTGACCAAAAAATAGTGGGTTCGTTTTGAGTGAAAATAACCTAAAAATTGTAACCCGAAGTTGATTCGATCGAGCATTTATGCAGCTTGGTTCCGTATCAAAATCCTGAGCGAGTGTGCAAATTGCTGTACCAATACATCGAGGAGAAACTGGTCGAACGATGCACTCCCAATAACGTCACTCTGAAGGGAAACAGCCAGATGTCTCCGTGGTTAGAGGATCATTTGCACTGGAATTATGAAGCTGCAAGGATCGCGACGAACGACGTTTACAAGCAAGACCCGAACTTGATAAGAGAGAGCAGAGCTTATCCAACACTCTTGAAATTTCGCAAGGGGTTGAAGGGGAAAAAAAATATTTTGGTCTTACCACTCGTAGACAATGAATCAAAAATCGGCATGGAAGGTGAAAATATTTCATTGAGTTGTTACATCAACAGTACCAAGCTACTTACAAGTTATTTACATCATTTGAGCGTTGTTTCACAAGACAGTTGATCCGAGATGTGTGTACTAGCTTTCCATATGACACTCCAATTTTGCTCCCAACATAATTTTATCTTTCCGAATCACTACCATACATTTAATTTACTTGATTCATTATTTGATATTTAAACAAATGCGATAATCATGAAAACTTGGAGGTTTTGTTTGATGTACAGATGTGCTTTTGTCCAAACGATACGGTGCACATGTTTTCATTCTTATTCATCGATTCACGGTCTAAGGGAAGTCAAAAAAGATGTAAAAAGCGTTGGAGCTTTCATTCAACTATTTCAACACTTTGATCAAGTGTTTTTGTATTTCAAAGTTGAAAAATAACTGCAATAATCTCACCGTCAAACGGGAGTTTTCAAAAATTTAGATGCAGGAATTCAATAGGCAAAACCAGCATTGTACATGTATTAAATATGAGAGCAATCAACTTGCTGCAGCAAGTTGATAAGGGAATTCAATTAATCAATAATAACGAGGAATATTGCATTTTAACAATCACTTATTGCATTTTAAGTCTCGTTTTCCAATAATGCTCGAATAACTAAATTGAGAAATGTACGATTCGTAACTACGAAAACTTGAACGTGTCCATCATTTTTGACATTTCCCATCCTAGACCGTAAACAGTTTGGTGATGCGGTTTTTTCAGGTCATTATCAGTTTTTAAATAATTAAAATACTTATTTAAAGAATTATCAAACACAAGAAATTGTTTTTTTTTTCTAAAGAGAACCTGCGAATTGACGCATAAAATCTTCAGGATTGTCGATCATCGGATCATCATCGCCATGATTACTTTCTTCGAAAATATCTTGAACCGTTTGATAAATGACGTTTTCGTTGTTGGTTGTTTCATGATCATTTTCTTCAACGATTACTGCAGAACAAACATCACTCGAAAACGTTCTGTATTCTTTTCTAATCGTATCGGCTGGTACCGTCAATTTAAAGTTGTTTGAGTTCCTACAAGTTTCTGCCTCGAGATTTTTCTTGGCAAGTATATTTTGAAGATTCGTCATTTTTTTCCTGTAATTATTAGCATTTTTTTCAGCTCTTTCTATGTATTTCGAAGCCTTGTTCAATTTCCAGTTCATTTCTTTGATACGATTGTCTCTTTGGCGAATTTGTAGAAGAGCGTTTTTGACGTTTTGCCTTTCCTCGTTTAGACTCTTGTGAAGCCTCGAAATAGTCTCGTTTGAGTGTTCAATTTTCTTTGATAGATCTTTGATCAACTTATCTTTGCTTTCGTTTTGACAATCACCATTACACGATTTTGGAATAATCACTTTTCCCTTCGTTTGAGATCTCGTGTTTATGTAATTTGTTGACGATTGCGCTTCTTTACTAGCGTTCAATTGGCTTCTTAGCTTTCTTATCACGTCCTCTTGAAACTTGACCTTTTTCCTCAGTTGTTGACGATCCGTCGAGTCGTCATCATCTCCTGGCGGTTCTAACGAAAGCTTTGTCGAACTTTTGTCTTCTATTCCATTAATTTCTGGTTCTTGCTTGATTTCCAAGCTTGGCGATAGACGCGACTCCAATTTTCGTTCAGTGTTCTTTATCCAATTTTCTGATTTTATTACGAAGTTGTCAGTTACAGATATCACTGATGTGACTAAATTTTTGTTGGTGTTGGACGAATCATTGCTCGATTTGTACTTTAAAATCGGTTCTGTTCCCAAACCCTCGACGATTTCTGTTACGTCTTCGTCGATACCCGTTAATTTGATTGTAAACGTCGATCTTTTTGCCGTTGCAGAGCTTTCGGTTTCAGGTTTCTCATAATTAACATTCGAGCTGATTATTCCGTTTGTAACGGGCGGCTTTTTCGCATCGGAGGTTATTTCAAACGTCGATTGTCTTTTACGATTACTCGAGTTTATGCCAACGTTCTCTTGACTCTTTGTACATTTTTCATTGTTACCGCTGCTTGAATCTTTAGGTGTCGTTTTTTCATCTTCGTTGAACTTTGCAGTCATGCTTTTATCTTCGTCAAGTTGACATTTCCTATTGATTTCTTTTTCTATAGTATTCTTGTCGTCTTTCTGTGGCTCACCGTCGCAAATGAATCGTAATTTTTCCTCGATCTCGTCGAGTTCGTGATTCGAATTTGGCGGTGATTCCTTTTTTATTACAACTTCCGAGTCATTCGGAGTTTCCGATACTTTGGAGTCGTTAGTGACACCGTTTGCACCTTTTATCTCTTTTATACTCTCGTCACTCATGCCGTCAGAAACGACGATTGTTTCAGGCATTTCGGTCGTATCCATAACACTTTCACTTGTCGTACGACACGAAGAGCGTGAGAAACCTGACCTTACGATCGTGGGCAAATTACTCGTTGAATAACAACCGTAACTTGAATTCACTGTTTTCGACGAGATTTTATGGTTCGTGGGATCGTCCAGATACTCAATTATGTAAATATCTTCTTCTTCGCTGTGAACCAGCTTCCTCCTCTTCCTTGGTGATTTTCGTGTTGACGTAACAGTAAATATCGATGGGATCGCGTTCTTTTTCAACTTTATTCTTCCACTCTGCGTTATCGTCCACTGATCTGCCTCAAAATGTACGTGACAAAGGAACGAATTGTTTGACGGCTCCCAATCTGCTCTCGATACTCTTTCTGTCCAAATTTTTCTCAACTTTGGATTACGAGGAAAACATTTCATAGTAAAACCCTTCTCACTGCGATTGTTGCAACCAATTGCAGCACAGCCTGGCATTTTTGTTCACCAATGATTTTCATTAAATCTAGATGATGAATGCTGAAAATAATTATTTGATACTTATGTGAAGATGTAAAAAGAAATAAATATCCTAATGAGATACATGGGAAGTGTATTTTTTATGAGAAATCTTGATTTTTTTTCACATAAAACATTGAATTTGGAAATACTTAACGGTATTGAAAAAAATGGGCTGTGAAAAAATCATTATGTATCATTTTTTAATAACAAAAAAGATTTCAATTTTGAGTATTAACTGATTCAAAATTTTCGCTCTGGGTCCTAATGACCCGGTGACATCTGATGTTTGGCTCTAATTTGTTTTTGCCAGTCGAAGTTGACAAAATGTATTCCAATTGTGTTGAAAATGACAGTTTTACCTGGGCCAAAACGAATCAGAGCGGTAATCCAGAATTTCATTACAGGAATAAGTCAGAGACATTGTACTGAAGATTGATTAATATTCAAAGGCAACCAGGATTTTTCAGAGAGTATTTCTTCATTTTTCAACGCGGAATTACCTCAGGCTGCAGAAAGAGTTTTGCTGAACTTGCAACATTTCATACAGTGATAAGCTGTCCTCAAAGTGTGCCAAACCGTTCGAACCACATTTTGTTTTTGTTTTAAGAAACAATAGTTTTTTTTTCACATTGAAAATTCGAGCGCGTTTTCAATAAAAAGATCCATAATGTGCGCAAATCTGATGTCCACGCTCTGTAGAATACAAACAATGTGACAAAATTTCACGAGGGTACAATCAGCGTAAAGACTGCGTTCCTTTTTGAATATTTACCTCGACGCCTTTTTTTTTTCACAATTCGCGGGAAAAAGTATTTTGCAATGGAAACGTTGTTGTAGATCTTTTGAAATATAACTCGGCTGGAGTGAAAATGTTTTCCGGTAATAACACAATTGTACGATGAGTAATTGAGAAATTTCTCAAGCTGCTGCCATTTTCTAAGCTATGATTGGGTCGTCTACACTTAGCGACATCTAGAAGCGTTTTGTTAGGAGCGCGGGAAAACCTGCAGCAGAATTTTTATGTGTTTGTTCGTCGCTTGGCGTCGTCAGTTGCTGGGTGGCTCGTGTGCGCCGATTCAAATCAACGACATACACGTATATTGCACGTAATTCGTGTTATTATGTACCAGTGCGATGATGTCGTAGTAGTATTGCACAGAAGAAAATTCGTCTGTCACAAATGGCAGGAAACTGTAGCAACTGTTTGGTTATGATTCGTTTGTCCCCTCATTGTTATTGCCTTACTTGATTAATACGAGCTTCAACTTTGAAGATAATGGATACGAAAAATTGTGTGTGACTATTGTTTTTTTTAAATTGAGACTTTGTTGCTAATGAATATTACAACAATGGCGCAAGCTCTTAATACTGCTATGAAAGCTGTCGATGCAATACGAAATTTTCAACAGAACACCAACAGCTTAACTGATCATGCTGCAAGGTAAACAATACACCTCTTTATTGTTGCTAATCATGTAATTTATTATTTCTTTGGAAGAAATTTCGAATCCATTAAAGAATCGAATCATTCTCTGCACAATAAAGTTTTGTTTTTTAATTGTTTTCAATTAAGGTCTTACATACATCCCTTTAACAACATTTGTTGATAGAGGATTCCAGATAGATTTTTTTGGAAATGATTCAATTAAGCTGTGAGATGAATAGAATTCTAGATTCAAAACCATTATCAAATATAGAAACAATAATATGTCAGCCGCAAACAGTAAAAACCTTTTGTCTCCAATTTTGTATAATTTATGAACTATATCTGTACAGACAATTTATTTGAAAAAATAAAAAATCTGAAAAGAAACTTTTTAAATTCTATTTTATATCATTTTTGTCAAACTAGGAAAGCAGAAAAAATTGCCTGCTGCACCACCATAGTGGAGAATATGTGTTTACCATCTGTAAAAACAGCACCACACTTTTCCCAAGTTCTCGGTCTTTCTATCAGTCGTTTACTTGAGCTGTGCGATGATTCTGAATCGGATGTTCGGATGCTGGCTGATGAATGTCTCAACAGGATTATAAGAGTATTGGGAAATATTCATAATTAGTAATCGTTATCAGTAACTTTAACTCCAAATTCTTTGCAGCAAGAGAAATCCTGAAAATTTTTGAAATTATAATTTTTGAAAAAAAATTTTTAAATGATTTGATTTTCTTCATTTCTTACAATCTGTGTTTATTAATATTTCTCTACTTATATGCAACAATTCATTGATCAAGAGTTATGGAAATTAATTTTTTCTTTGTATATTTTATAAAATTTTTAATTTAAAAAAAATCTTTTATACATCGTTTCAAAAAGATAATGGTAAATTCATATAATCAATGATTAATATTCATTATTTTCAGTCAATGGCAGATAGCAATATAATAAAAGTGCAGTTTGCTCTGTACAACATGATAAATAAAAATGGTTCAGCAAGATCATTGCGTGCAGCGCTATGGCGTTTTGCTGTTCTGAGTCACACAATAAGACCGATGAAAGGGAAAGCTTATGTGTCAAATTTATTGCCATGTATAGTGGCAATCACTCAAAGAAGCGAAGACTCTGTAATCGACACATTAGCTCAATCTTTGCCTTTGATTTTAAAGAGTCTAGGACCATTTATGACGGATAAAGATGTGAAGGTAAGAATAACTTATGTCATCAATCAATTCCCGGTACACTAAGAAATATACGTTTTGATGATAGAAAAACTTATTTCAGACACTTCTCAAAGCATTCTATCCAAACTTGTCTTCATCTCAGGCGGTATTTCGAAGAAACGCAGCTAGCATGATATTAACAACTTGCTTGCATTGTCGAATACCTCGAATTTTCTTGAATTACGTGCTAAGAAATCTCATAGGTAAATAATATTCACACGAGAACAATCAATATCAATTATCCATTCCATCGATGACAAGTTATCCATTACACAAATAATATTCCAATGCGCCGTTCATTAAAACTCAAGATCATTTCACAACACATCAAACCTTTCAAAAAATTATTCAATACTGTAATTTTTATTATTCTGGTATTTCAATGCAGATACTTTAGTGCCAGTCTCACAGACCGAAGATAACACGTCCCTGGTAATTGGAGTTCTTGGTTGTTTGAGAATAATCCTACCTCACATAAAAGCTCCTCCGGAAGGGGAGGTTGAATCGGAAACATGTCAAATTGATTGTCTGATACAAATCTACGATCTGTGTTTGCACTATGCAAAGTGGCACTCGAATCACAATATGGTGAATGCAGCACTCGAAACACTCGCACAACTCCTTCAGTCGCCAGAGGAAGAGCTCGTGAAAATTTTGACATCGGAGAGAGGCATACCCAGCAGCAAAATAATTGCTGTAGAAAATTCGACGCGAATATCGTTGGGACAAATGAGCTCTGCGACCACAACGATTTCTGGCGATCACACGGAATCGAGGCTTACACTTTTCGAACCGGACACTCCGGAAATTGAACCAAAAGTTGAAAAATGGATCACCGATTCGACTAACAATTTCAGTGGCCATCACCAATCGCAATCTGATTCACCTTCGATGAGCTGTGGAGTTTTGGAAATGTCAGACAATCATTCAGAAAATCAATATTCGATGAGTAATCGCTCGATTGACAGTAGGTACAAGAGGTCAATTTTTATTTTATACATTCATAGCTTGATCGACCGAATTTTGGATCGTGCACTATGTCGTAATCAAGACTAAAAATTGAGCAGAGTTGGGGTGACCCATTTTGTGCAGAATCGAAATTCCTACGAAAACCTTCGAAAATTCGACTGCTTAACTCAGAAAACTGTTGTTAGACAAGTTTCTGTACGAAATTTGATACTCCAAACGTTTAGTTTCGTTATTATATAATTTATCCGCATTTACTTGACACAGGTGATTTGACTGACGATACAGTCGACCTGGAAACCTCAGTGGATCGTGTTATAAAACTGGACCAGTTGAATTCGCGGGAAAGTGAAAAAATTGATGAGGATCCGATATTACACGAAGAATTGAATTTTTCGGATGATTCGTCGTTGATCACAGTCTCGAATATGCCACAAGAAAGAATAGACATTGGGTCTTACACCGATTTAGAAGTACCGCTGATTTACGCATGTCGTTATTTGACATCGTCGTTCCTGCTCACAGGAATTCGTGGACAATTAGTTCCTGATAAATATTTCCGCGTTAGCGTTAAGTCATTGGCTCTCACTTGTATAGGCAATATTTTACGCCTTTACCCAAGAGTTTTGTCTATGACTCTTGCAAAAGATCCAACACTCGATGGCAATCAACAGATGATTGCTGATGTTTTGCTGTTCTCCGAACATCCAGATCCTCAGATACGAGGAAACGTGACCATCCTCATTGGACTTTATCTGACAGCTGTTTACGCACGTTGCAAAGGCAGTTATAGCAATATCGAAAAATCGTGTGACCAACGTCCGGGCGAGAAGGCAGTGCCACTGGAGAATCTCATAAATTTGTTGATAAAGGTAGACAGAAAAATTCCTTGAATTTACGTAGTTGATTGTTGTACCGAGAAAAATCAATGTTCTTAACACGATCGTTTGCAGGGTTTAGAGGATGATTCGACGACCGCTTGTCGTCAAACTCTAATGGCCTTGAATATTTGTTTGACGGATATTCTTGAATCGGAAGACAATCATCTGGGAGTTCGAGCAATGAAAAAACTTTTGCGTCTAGTCGACAATCCATATTTTCTCGTTAAAGTACAATTAGCCAAAGTATTGAGCGAATTGCCCTATATCGCAGTTAAGCATGTTACGGGAAACTTTGATTTCCAAGAAAACGCAATCAAAGCTTTACTCACGTTGCTCGCAGACTTGGATCCGAGAATTCGGGCTGCTGCGAGCGGAGCTATCGTTAGGTAAATCGAACTGAGTCATTTCTTCCCCTTGGTTTCTATGGCGAAAAAAAATAGTTTTAAGGTTTGATTTATTTATAATCTTTTTGACGATATTTTTGTTTCCCTTTTCAAAGGATTATTCCATCGTTGTACTATCAGCATCCGAACGAAAACGAAGTGACGAGAAAAGCTTCGCATTATACGGATCGTTATTTCTCGACGATAATATCCGATCCACTCTCGTCGAGAACGTGTCAAATGGAGTATAAGTTAATGGTAGAAACATTGAACGAGCCATTTTATTCGTTTTACGTTGACACTGGAAAGCGAGACAATCGTGAAAAGTTAGAAGATTCTCTGTCCATAGTAATCAATTTATTAACGGAAAAATTGCTCGTTTACACATCGAAATATTTCGCATACGGTTGTTGCGAAGCTCTGAGTCACTTGAGCCAGGTTTATCCGACGACGCTTTATCCCCGAGCGTGGGATTGTTTCGTAGCAAAATTGCCTGTAAAAAAAGAGGCGAAAATAAGTGCATCGAGTCGAACACCAGAAATCAACCAAGTTACTCTGACAACTAACGTCTTAACGCCCATTGGCAACGGACTTTTGTCTCTGGTGACTTCGATGTTGTCCTCATCGCCGGTGAGCCTGGATCTATCGATACATCGACACTTGATCATATTGGTGGGAAACGTAATATCAGGAATCGCTCTGCACGCTCTGAAGCCCAACAGTGAAACGAATAACGAGAAAAATGGCAATTCCAATGACGTCGCGAGTCTGTGGCATCTCTTCGAGGACACTGCGACGAATCGGAATCTGGAACTTTTGTTTACTCATGTTGCGAGACTTGTAAATATTTACGTGCACGTTATCGATGGAATTCAGCTCGTTCCACCGAGCGCCAAATCTGCATTGCCGTCTCTTCCTTCGGCTCAGTCGCTTTCACCGAGAAAAAAAGTTTCCTCGCACGAAAAGCTTAAGGAAAGAGAACGGGGACTCGGTGTCCTCAAAACTGGCAAAGAATTGACTGGCAATTTTTTTCCTATGCCACATTACATGAAGCTTTACGAAACACTCAAATCGGCCCACGCCAATTACACCAGCACTCTTGACTCTGAAGCAAGCAAAATGTATCTCGCTCTTCTCAACGCTTGTCTCGAAGTCATGTCCCAAATTTTGGAAATCGCTGGGACCCCCGAAGCAAGCAAACACGCCGATGAAATTCTCCACTATCTTCAAACGACTCTCACTCTTGCCCCGACTACCACGGTACAGTGCGTTCGACAACTGTTGAAGAGCCTTTTCGGCACAAATCTCAATGCGCGGTGGGCAGAATTTGAGGCCGGAAGAAATCCTCAAAAAAATGGTGACCTCCGGAGAGACGACGCTCGCCGTGGCTTGTACGCACAATGCTTCCAAAAACCAGCCAGGCACATGGCAGAGACCATCAAAGCTATGGGAAATAATTGCAGGGGTGGAAACGAACCAGACGCGGGGTGAGATTTTTTGGCTTTTGATCCTAAACCCCTCCGGTATCTTTGTAGGAACGTAAATTGTGACCCTAATCATAATAAATGATAATGAAGTTTGAATATTCAATGAATTTCAGAGGTACAAAGTCCCTCTAAAATTAAAAAGGTTTAAGGACGGTCCGGAAAGACTTTTTTTAAAAAACTTTGAAGCCGTCGACGTTTGGTGAACGTTGTTGAAAATAAAGCACCGCCAAGGCTCGATAATGAAATTATTCTGCCAAATTTTCTCGTGAAAATCTGGAATTCATTGAAAACGATCGTGTACAAATTGAAATACTACAAAACAGATCAGCCTAAAAAAAATATTGAACATATTTTTTTTCAATTTCAGTTGGATCGGCTCGATGCGGAGACGAGAAGATCGTAAATTATCATCGGTGTTCAAGAGTTTCGCACGTGTAACGAACCAAAAAACATCGGTGACATCTTTCATAAAGATTTTCGAGCCGATGGTGATAAAATCTCTGAAGCAATACACGACGACCGGTGCTGTAGAATTCCAGACTCAAGTACTGTCGCTCTTGACTCAACTGGTGCAGTTGCACGTGAATTATTGTCTTTTGGACACGGACAAAATATTCATAGGTTTCGTGCTCGATCAATTCGCCTTCATCGACGAAGCACAGATTCAAAATACGGACCAATTATTGCCGAAAATTTTTTCTTTTCTAGTGCACCTTTCGTACAAAAAATTTCACTCGAAAAATATAATCGATGTGCCAAAAATAATCCAACTCTGCGACGGTTTGATGGCGAGCGGACAGCCGCCGACGAGTCACTGCATCCCAGCCTTGATACCCACAGTCGAGGACATTTTTTTGGTACGATCTTCAGCGACTACGAAAAATCCCACGGATCAGAGGGAGCTCGAAACCACGCGAGAAGTCTTGATGACAACGATGCTTCGATTAATCGAGTATCCACGAGTGTTGGACCTTTTGGCAAGGTGCATTGCAGAATCGCGGTACGAAGACGACGGCAATGGCGAAGAGAAGTGGCGACGATGGTCCCGTCTATCGACAGACACGATCTTACCGCTTTTGGCTTCAGGGAAAATTCGCGTTGAGAGGAAACACGCGGATTCAGCGTTGATGAAACTTTTCGCTGCCGTTTCCCCCACGGTCTTCAGACCCGTGGATCCACTTTTGAAAGTCCTCTTCACGGTGCCCCCGAGCATCGAAGAACCTCTCGTTCGTCTGAAACGTTGGTTGGGTATGGTGAACCTTGTTCTACTCACTTTGATCGCTTACGCCAAAGAAGAAACCATGCTCGCGAGGTTGTCCGACCTGAGCGTTTACATGACCGATTTGGTGCACACTTTGGGACTTTTCGACACGATTTACTCCTCGGCAGATCCTCTCAACGCTACCAACGTTCAATCATCCCCGATCTCCCCGGAAAACATATTCGCTTATTTTATTTTCCGCGTGATCGATCTCGTCGGTGGGAGAATTCGTTGTCTCCTGGAATCCGTTGATTATCGTGAAAAAATATTGACCACCGATCACTTTACGTTCAAGACCGTAATCGATTCAATGCAATCTTCTCAGCCCTCAGGTTCCACCGACGAGGACACCTGCCTCATTCACCAATTCGCTTTTTTCCTCCAACTGTGCGTTCACATGTTCGAATCCGGGAGTCACTGCAAAATCGCGAACGCATCGATGCAAATAATCCGTAAAAATGAGACGCAAAACGTGCCAATTTCTCGATTGAACGCGATGATGATCGACGTCGCGGACACTTGTCCGCTTTTGACTTGCCACTGGGCTTATTTGATGACGCTTTTGGATTACAGCGAAGTGAGCTTCTGGTCTAAAATATTGGGGATCGAAGAGACTGGATGGAGCTCGGCTTTTGCTGAGAATCTGGAAAACCGTAGCAGAATTATCGCTGAGGGGAGCAAATTGAAAGCCCTCGGAGAAGCGAACTTCAATCTTGGGAAGAATCACGAAAATTCTGAGAGTCAGAAGAGCAGCATAAACAGAAGAATCGTACGCGAAGCAGGTACGATATTATTTTGCGATCACGTTTGCGAAAATTTGAATGATGTCGAACCACTGACGTGGCTTTTGGTCAATCACATCGAAGAAACAATTAATTTGTCGAACGAACCTCCCGTTCGAGATTTGGTGACGGCAGCAGTTCACAGAAACCCAGCAGCGAGTGGTCTCTTGGTGCAAGCGATAGCAGCACGGTGCCTCGACCTGACGAAGCCCTCCTTCGTCAAAAGATTGTTGCAGTGTATGGAAGGTGCTCACAATTGTCAAAGCGGCGCTGTCATAATCGCGCTCATTCCACGCTTCCTGGAAACCAAGCATCTCGCGCTTTCTCGTATGGCTGCGAAGATCGCAAGCAGACGAGCGGAGATACTTTTGGCCTCGAGTCCAGCGGACGCGCTCGAGCAACTGCCACGCGACGATTTGCTCCAAGTCATGGAAACGCTGCACACCACCAAGTTAGCGCGGAAGCACGGGACACTCGTCAGTCTGATGAACAAACTGGCGGTCGCTTATTACGATTTGTCCCCGTTGGAGCTCGAACATTGCCGTCCCTTCAATCCGTCCACAGTGAAAAATATCCAACTGGATCGTCAGTGGTTCTACTCCCAAGTCAAACTACGCTGTTGCAATCCTTGCGCGAGTCTGGACCTCCCGGAATCTGCACAATTGCTGAGCAACCTCGAGCTCGAGGAGTGCGACTCGATCCTCGGTGCCAAAGAATTCGATCTGAAAATTCTCACAGAATGCGTGAGACTCGGGGTTAGAATGACCAGGGAAAAATTTCGTGAAAATGAAATCGCGGCGAACGGTCGATCGACGGAGCCTTGTCCTCTTTATCGATCAGCCAGACGTTGCATTTTGGAAAAGGTTCGTAGCATGAACGAATTAGTGCCAAAACCACATCAGATTTACGACCCCAGCAGCTCTGAGAACAACGGCAAAATCGTCAAGTACACTTCGAGACTTTCGAACCTCATCGACGACACGATTTATCGGGAAACTCTTTTCACTCTCATTCCTTCAGTGACGAATTACGTAACGAGTTTACACGAAATGCAGAAATTCTCACTAGATTCTTCGGTGGAAAAGTATGAAGAGGATTTGGCCAAATTCGCTCTCCTCACTCTGGAAACTGCGCACTGGATGCTGGAGCTTCACGAAAAAAGTGCTAGAATGCTGAAGCCTCACGAGCTCGAACTGAGTCTGAATTGTGCCGAGGAGTTATTGAAGAACGAGGGAATAACGAGAATATTCGGAAGCGAGACACGATACTCGTGGATTTGCTCGGCATCCAAGACTCTCACGAAGCTCGTGAATCACTGGTCAATAAAAAGTGGGACCCCTCTGGTTGCCCCGGACGATCAGGGCTTGAGCGAAGCTCTGGGTTCCGAGGACACGAAATATTACGCTCGTGCCTGTCTCGAAATGAGTGGACTAGTTTGCTGGTTGGAAAATCGTCGGGAAGATTCGCAAAGTATGCCGGATTTCATGTTGAGAACTCTGAAAAGTTTGATCATAAGCATCAGCAGACAACCGCTCGTGAATACTTTCGTTCTGACGCCGCCCCTCGCTTGGAAACAGGGTTGGACGGTGACGCCATCCGGGACGACAAAGTGCAATTTGCCACTCTTGTCGATCGAGTCAAATCTTCTTCAGGAAGTTGATATCCTTCAGCAATTCATTTTCAGGGTGACTCTTCTGGGCTGGACCTCGAGGCTTCAGTTCGAAGAAATGTGGATGGCGCTCTTGAGTGTTTTGAGCTTTTCTCCCAACGAGCTCGACCGCTCGGAGGATGCTTTGCAGAGTTTAGCCACGAGTCTCGCCGTTCAGGCGATAACTCGTCTCTTGATGCAGACACTTTTGCTCCCCTGCCCGGGCAATCCGGGCAACAGTTTACCCATCCATCATCCACGGGACCCTCAACTGGCGCTGCTGAAAAAAAGCTCCCAGAGGCTGCTCGTCGTTCAGGACATCCTGACGACCAAGTACGAGTTCGTCAGCAACGCTGGAAAAACGAGACAAGACTCCGCGAGGTTGGAGCACTTGTTCGATCGTGGAAACATCGAGAGAAATCCAAATACTCGTGAATTCACGTACAGCCAATTGTCCATTCCTTACCTGTGGTCCGTGTGCGCTCTGCACGAGGATAAATTAAGTTCTTCCGTTATTTCATTGAAAGAACGACGACAACGAACTCTCGAAATTTCGAGATTGGACGTCGCCTCCTGTCTGCGGTTTCTCATCGAACTCTACACGCGTTGGATGATGCCAGGAGCCAATACTCCTCCGAGGCTACTCAACGAAGTCATCAAGTCCCTTTTGTCCATGTCTGAAATTTTCGTCGAGAGAGCGCAGTTCCAATGGATGCTCGATACTTGCTTGGAAATTTCCAGGACTCATATCGTCGAGAATGAAATTTTACATCACTATCTCGTCGTCGCTATTTGTAAATCAGCTGCTGTACTCGCTCCCCTGGTACGATTGTCATTTTTCTTACTTCCCTGAGCTTGCTGCCTTTGGTTTTATTCCTGGTCTAGGCCTATCGCGATTTTCAACCTTCCAACGCAAATTTTTAAAACTCTGAGTGCAATGGAACCGATTCTTTTCCAAAATAAAATTTTTATTAAAAATAGTTGCCCGGATCATGAAAAACCATCGCAGTATCTCAGTATCAACAATTTATTGCTAATAATATTCAGTAAAAAGTTATTTTTTAATATAAAGTTGAATTTTTTGTTTCCAGGATATAGAAACTTTGGAAAAAGTCAAACGTTCGATAGATCTGAGCCTCAAATCGAGCTTCTTACCCGCTCGTATAACGGCGCTCCATGGCATGTTGTATCTTTTGCAAAGTGCCATTTTGGCTAATTGCGAGGAAACGATGAACGTCGTTCATCCCTTGGCGATTAAGTACATTCAAAAGCATATCGAGGTGCAAGAGGAGAATGGGTAATTGTTGTCGGCTTCCATTCAAAAAATTTTCATTCCCCAAACAGTAGCGTCACGCTGTTTTTGCATTTTTTAATTTTAGAGTCCTCGGTCAGAGCGAAGAACATCAGAGGATCATGTGGGCTCTGGTATTTTTCCTCTTGGAACACGCCGAGGATACTCCACCAGAAGCCGAAGCTCCTGCTGTTTTGGAATTGGTTCTCACTCTAGTCACGTTGCCAAATATTTCGACAGATCTTCATAGAACGTTTCTGCAGGTTGAGTTTCCTATCATTTTCTAAAGAAAGCATTCAGAAAGGATTTTCGTTGTCTTACACCCCAATATAAAGAACCAATCAAATTTTTTTCCAGAAAAAATTCATTTTTGAGCCTTGAATCGAACGATATAGATTTTTATCCTTTTAAAAGTCGTAAAGATTCGTTGCCTACACGCGAGTGTTTGATGGTAACAATTTGAGCAAAAATCCCAGTATCGCGAGAATCAAATTCGAAGAATGATCGAATCATTCGAATGATTAGTGAAAATACCTCGATTAATATAACCAAATTATAGTAGCGTTGCTCCGATTCTTGTCGCGTTGAGTTTGTCGATTTTTTATTTCCAAGCAACGATAAATATGCAAACTTGATAAATGCAGTATCGAGGATTGACATAATTGAAATGCGTTAAAAGGAAAATTGGATTTCAGGGACTAGAGCGACTAATTGCGACTCGTAGCGTGGTTGGCCGAGTAGCGGAGCAAATAGTCAAAGTGACGATCGAACGTTTGCGACAAGCGAGTCCTCTGCTCGCATTGCCAGCGCTCCAATTACTGTTGACGTGCATGTACACCGAGTCGGCTGACAGATTCAATCGTCCTGAAACTGAGGAACCGCTGCCCGACATCGAGCCCGAAGCTCTGGTGCGCACCATCGAAAGAACGGCCTCGATATTCGATCGTATAAAGCGCGGTTATCCAACTGAGGTTCAAGTACTCTGCGCTGTTCTTTCCGAAGTTCTCGGCGATTTTTTCCCACCCTCCGATATTCTTACTAAGGTAATCGGCGAATTTTTGTCGCCTCAGCAACCCCATCAGAGACTTTTGTCAGCTGTTGTCTTCAAGGTAATTCGATCGATTATCGTTGCGTCACCGCCACGAGTCTTGTTAACTCAGGCGACGCTCGAAACTTTGAACTTCAAAATTATTCGCTTTGTCGACACTGGATCCGGCACCATTCGCCTACGAGTTGCTCCACCGTTGAAAATAAATGTTTTGGAAAATAGAAAGTTTTAAAAAAATACGAGTAGTGGACCTCCGGGCTCTCAAGACCCGTGGCAGTAACTGAATGCCCCGAAGAATCGTGGTAACTGATGTTTCACAGATTTTAGTAATTCTGATTATATTTTTTTCCATCAGGTTTGCGAACGAGTAGCCTGCAACGGTACTCAACTAGAACTACTACAGGATTGGATTGTTTTTAGTCTTCCTAATTTCATCCAAAGTTTACCCTTGGCAATGTCGACTTGGTGTCTTTCGTGCTTCTTTATCAGCGCTTCGACTAATCCTTGGTTGAGAGCCCTGTATCCTTTGAATTGGTGACAATCCACGAGATCAAAAGTTTCAGGATCAATGAATCGAGAACCAAAAGTAATAGAATATTTCACAGATATTCTTTTCCTGAGCCGTCAAAATTCAGATTTCCACTAGTTCAGTCGAGAATGGGAAAGTACGAGTACGAGGACAAGAAAATTTTGTGCATAGCAGCGTCGGATTTCTATCAAAGAGTAAGTTCGATTTCTTCTCGTTGGCAATATTGTATTTTAACGGAGAGAGTTGTTCAAAACTAAGAATTTTGTGGGCTCCATAGAAAGATGGTGTTTCATAAACTCATTTGTTTGTTTGTAGTTATCTAGCGAGGATCAGAAGAAAGCTTTCGTGGAGGGTTTCGAGGCTGCATCAAAGGAACTGGGAACCCCATTCAGTGATATACTCGCGTCTTTTTAGACGAAAATCCTCCGTCATTCCTTTATACGCACTTCGTGAGATTTATGAAAATATAACGACGAACGAGATTTACGCAGCACGACGTAAATAGCAAAGAAAAATCAGAGTAAACCGTTAGACCAAGTTCCACTGCATCGTTCGTCCACTGACTCGATTAATCGCGTGTATAATTGTATGTATGTATGTAATATTTTATTGATTCGTTTATCAGTGTTGATATTCGGTCGAGTCCAGACGACGAAACGGTGTGAACATCTCAACAGTAAATAAAAAAACGTATTTTCCAGTTATTCGAACCTTTTTATTTAGCTCTGTTTTCATTAACATAATTTTTTTGATCTTTATCATTTCCACGTATACCCGACCGGGTTTTTACGAGCCCATCCCTTCGTCAATAAAAAAGCAGAAGTTTTATCAAAGAATCAATAAAATCTGTTCTCTGCTGTTATCGACAGTTCAAGTAGGGAGGAATAGTTTCCAGACATTCACCTTCAATGGACTGAGAAACTTTTTGAAAACTTTTTCTAATTCGTCGACTATAAAAAAGCGTTGAACCATAGCATCGACTTAAGAATACATGTTTTAATATTTTAAAATCGTCAATCTGTTTTTTCAAATAATTTTCGATGCCAAGCATCCGAAAACGTCAATACTTGAGAAGAATTTTGTCACAATTTTGTTTAACCATAATTTTTTGAATTTTTAATTTATTTTCTCTTTCTTTTCGTATCCCAATCCTGTACCAGCAGAGGCGAAGGGTCGCGTAGTAGATGATCTCGACGAAGGATATTACGCTCGCACCGAGAAACAAGCCCGCTGCCCCACCGACGGATGCTACGCGGAGTCGCGGTCGCATCGGAACGATGGAAACGTGCATAAACAGAGGAAATTTGAAGGAAATTGAAACCGACTCCGCGTGATTGACTGATGGAACAGCGATCGATGATACTCACTCAGAAAATCGAGGAATCCGAACAGGAGCTCACGACGTATAGTCTCGGAGGGGAAATCGATGTGGTAATTGAGAACTGCATCCATGGGCGATCCTTCTTTCCTTTCATCAAACGAAAGTAGCCAATAAAACGATTAGCGTATGAGGAATGAAGAAGATCCAGGAATAAATACGAATTCAAGTTTTTCAAAACACTTTTCATGAAATTAACCACCAACTGCTGTAAATCATTTGACAGTTAGAACTTCATTTTTCCATTGAGGAAAGAGCAGCCACGATAATTTCATTTTATTGTACGCCGGTAACGGAGTTTACGCTCTTGAAACGAATTTATTTTTAGTGCTAGAGATTCTTGTACGGTTTTCAACCGACGTAATGATTCGAAAACTCTGTTGGTACAATTTCAGGACTAAATCGAAAGGAAGAGAGAAAAAAGCAACCTACATGGGTATGCTGCCCATTTCGATGTCTTCGTACGTGACTGTGTCACAATTTGGAAGACATTTGCAAGTCTTGGCCGCTGTGAGGTACACTTGAATGAATTCATCGTGGTTCTCACCTAAGCAGCGTAATTGTCTTGCCGTGCAGATGGGAATTCCAGCTGGAAGAATCGTCAGAAAAGAGGGGAGACTGGTCATTTCACCAAGATTGTTGGAGGCTTAAAAATTCTTTGAAACTGCAATATTTGAGCCAACGAGAAGGAAGCTACAAAACAGGATTTCTACTTTTAAAAATTTCGATGCCGCGCATTCCAGACAAACCACCATCCAACGGATTTCGAATAGAGAGAAAATTTCATATGAAAAAAAAAAAAAAAAAAAAAAACTTGAACGAACGATTGTCGACGAAACTTTTCTGCACTCCTGAAAGGTTCGGACTCACGTAATGGTCTCGCAAAATGTGGATAGCAGCCGCATCTCTTGAGCATACGATCAAATTTGCATTCCTGGCTGCACATACGTTGGGTGTAAACCGGAAATAATTTGAGTCTATCCTCCCCCAAGTTTTTACATTTCCGTTGATAGATGGACAGACTCTTAACCGCTGCCGAAGTTTTTATTTGCGTCGGATTGATTTCGATAGCCGCATGATGTCTTCGTTTTATCAAGAAGCCAGCCTTCATGTAATTCGGAATGTTAATCGGATTAACGCTGTTCGCCTGTCGAAGGAGAGACCGAAAAAAGATTCTCAAACTTTGTTTCAATAATTCGTTCTCTTTTTTTTTTTTATTCAATACTCACGAACACTGCGTGCGTTATGATATTGATGGAACGAGTTTCTTCTCGCTGCTCGTACCTGTACGATGGAATTTTTTCAGGCAGCGGCACGACTGTCCAATTTTTTTCCATCCAATATCTGTGAAAGTTTGTAAATTAAGGCAGAACCTTTGGAAACAGTTGAAACAACGGCGAGGTTCTTTCAGGGTTTCTGTGTCAACGTGATGCATAAAAAATAAACAGGTTCGCTGCTCACCGATCTTAAGAGCCTTGAACTTCAGACAGTAAAATGGCTCATGGAAGTTTTTATGGAAAAAGGAAGCTTTTAGCGCGGTGCTATTTCAGTCTGCGCTTGAAATACTTTGAATGGAGGTAGAAAGCTCAGTAATCGACGGACATTTTTTATATTCCAAGTCCAATAACGATCACTGGACTCGAATCGAATTTTTTAAATGAAAATTTAATATTTTTGGCTTCCAGAATTACGAAGTATTCATTCGAACCGCTGCTGCACGGAAGAACGCATGTGATCGTCAAAAAACGTTAGCGAAGATGCAAGGCTGATTGGAATCGAAGTGGAGACGAACAAAAAAGGGATTTTCCAGGGTTTTATCGTCCAAGGGAAGCGATAATTCCCCGCAAGCTGGTGCTGCTCGTTCTCACAATGAATTAACGAGAACTCGTGAAATAAAAGAGGAAAAAATGACGACATGAAATACTCACTCGTAGGAAAAGTAATCACTGATCAGTGAGTCGAATATCAAGCAAAGTCCCCTTTCGGTAACGATCCAAGATCTGGATGATTGATCACGTTTGTCAGTCTCGACGTTAGGTTTCAATTCCCAAAGTATTTCTAACCATTTCGACGATGGCACAGCGCTGTAAATGGGGGTGTTTGGAAACTCTTCGTAAGTAGCATTCGAAAGGAAACCAAAAAATCCTCTCGCTTCGTCCGTATCTTCGATACCGTATCTGTAAGGATTTACAAACGAAATTAAGGAGTTTCGGTACAGGCGATACAATGTTGCCATGCTAAACCATGCTAAAAACATAAAAAATTTCAAAAAGTTTAGAATTTTATAAAATTTGGTGAACATATTCTTTAGTGCCAAATTTGACGATACAAATTTTTTAAGATTTTTCTTCTACACAGTTATTGAGTAATTGATCACTAAAGTTTACGTGTATAAGCATAGCGTTTCCATATATATAGGTATACATTCCGGGCATAAGAAATCTGCTTTAATGCGTAATTACTCGATAACTAAGTAGAAGAAAATTTTGAAAAAATTTGTGTTTTCGCACTTGATGTTGAAGAACATTATCACCAAATTTGATCAATTTCTTAATATTTTGACTTTTGTACCGAAACTCCTTAATTTTATTTCACGTTAATTTTTTCAAATAAATGACCGAATGAAGTTGATTTAAGAAGCCTTGCTCTCAATTGAAACTCAGCTAACCGAACGATCTGTTTTTATGATTTCAGCACTACAAAATGAGTCTCAGCTTTTGGGATCGAATGGGAAAACTTTACTTGGCAAAAACAGTGGGAAATTTGTTCTCGTCGTATTTTTCGAGCGGACAGATCATCATCGAGGGCTGCGTGATCGTGAAGCCCCTGTAATCATTGTCGACGATTGATATGACAGCTTGGTTCTGATAACGATCCCAGAAAATCAGTGACAAAAGGATCAGACACACGAGGGCAGCCAGGATGAAAACGACTGCGAGGAACCTGCAAGTGAAATTGAGCTTTTTCGAGTAAATCGAGTTCGGACGATCGATCGGATTGGGAGTTTCTTTCACGACAGAAACTTGAAAACTCCTGAGCGCTTGGATCGCGCTCGGAGCCAGAGAAACCAAGAAAAGCGTACTTCTCGAAAGGATGACGATGCGGGGCTGCCAGATGATTGAGTCCGTGGATGGTCGAGGAATTGGCAAAGTTCACCAAATATTTTCCCATGTCCGTCCGAGCTCGAATCTTGTCCATGCCGATTTGAGGAGCAGACTCCCAGGCTTTGGGTTTTTCCCCAAAGATTCGTCCGTCGCCGACCAATTCTTTCATCCAAGAACCCATCGCTTTTGGAGGCAACTTCGATTCTTTCCGCGTCTTCTTTTTGGCCCACCATTTATTCGATCTCGCTGCTCGTTCCGTACCCGTCGACGCCATCGGGGAAGAAACCAGGACGAGGGTCAAATGTTCCCTGCAGTTATTCGCAGACGAAAATGGCCGGTCCGAAAATATTTTTATTATTTTTTAAATGCTTTTGCAAGCACCTCTCCAACGAGCTTTCCATCCGCTCCAGCCACGAGCGACTGAGAACTCACTCCTCCATGAATGGGGCAAAGATTCGAGTGTCGCATTTAAATCCGCATTGAATCAATTATTTACTCATTGATTGTAGATATTTACGGAGCGTATAGACCGCGAGTTTCGCGGTCTCGTAATGCACCGAGCGTGCACGAAAGACCTCCGCGTTCGTGTCTCTCCCCCTCTTTTCCTTTATCTCACAAATTTCCTCCCGGTACACTCGCCTTTGCTGATTATTTGCCCCCGAGTTAGTGGCTCACGCTAAAGAACGTTGGGCACCGAGTTTACCGCGGTGAAATAAATTGAACGAGAGACTCTGCGAGACGAAACGAAAGAGAAGGGCCTCGGAGGGTTGGAATCGATTGATGTTTCTGTTTTTTTTTTCACTTTATTTTTTTGCTATCTCAAGAGTATCCGGAGTAAGGGAAGCCGGCGTATCAACGATGCATTGTGTTGGCCGTCCTCGTTACAATCTTCCTCGGCTGTTTCTCTCCCCTCGCCTGCGGTTGAACGAAAAAGTGCTTCCTTAACTTTGTGTTTCCTTTTGTCAAAGAATGTTGGGCCGGGCTGTAACGAGGATTGTATGAATCGCATAGAAAAATCTCCCTTCAAAGCTTCAACGATTCGATCGAAGATGAGAAATTTCCACTGACGTTGTACTCGAAGTGTCTTTGTCTCGAGGAAACGCGTTCGTTCTCCTCGATCGTTCCTTCCTTTCTGCCCCGTCGACGAGTCGCTTTCCATTGGACGCGCAATTATTGTATTATTTACAAAGGATTACAAAAGTTCATTTCGGACATTCCGGGTGTTGTAGAAACTTTTTCCTCGCAGTATAGACGCAATCCTCAAAAGCCATACATTCCCCAAAGTTTAGTAACGTCGCTTAAATTCACGGAGCTGAGATTTGCAAAAACCGTGCGAGATCGCGATCCCGGAATCTGTACACCAGCAAAAATAAGGGGTTAAACTTTGTGCGTTGCATACATACGAGGGCAAAAATATGCGAGATCGAAACGATTCCGAAAGTTTGCATATCTCCTCGAGTGTGGTGGGCTCGAGATACAACAAAGTCAAATCGATTTTATGAATACACGATATCCGCACGCGTATATATGCGCAATTCTCGGAAGCCTGTGTGACGCACTCGGAAAAGTTCAACACTGTTCCCTGATATCTGTAATGGATCTTCGACACTTTCCTGTTTCCCGGACCGCAGCAGCTGCGGACTCGAAAAAGAATTTTAGAACGCAGCTTCGTTCTTTTCGTCCTTCTTTCCTCCCGACGATATTTTCGAGGACAAGTACTGCAAGCAAATTATTGAATTTCATTTTTGTTTTCATATTTGTAAATTTGAGTTGAAAAAAATGATAATTTTTTAATCGAAAACGCTTATTTTTTATTTCTTTATATTTTAGTTCGAAAGTCAATAGTTTTTACACAAAAGAATCCATTTTTTTTGAAGACTCAGTGTGCAGTAATATTTGAACGTTTCTGCAAGTATTCGGTCGAGTTAATTTGCCTTTCGAGGCGAAATAAAAGGGCCTAAAAATTGCTCTGCTGTTCAAACTAATAACGATGCTTCCTCGTGAATTTTATCGATATTTTTAATATCAACAAATGATTTGCCACTCAACTATTTTTTAGTGCGCCTGAGCACCGATGACCATTTATTTTTCCACAAGAAATCGACGCAACACGAATGACGCGACGGGAATACCGTTTTGTTGCTATACAGCGGAGATATCAAATTTATTAGTAAACTGTGCTAGCCCGGAACAGCCGACCGAAACGATTCCCCAGCGAGCCATAACGTTCTACAGTAGCTAAATAAATGGCGAAACGAGTGGACCAACGAGTGGAGTGGGTTTATTGAAAGATTTTCAAACAGATTAAATGAAATAAAGAAAAAAAAACGAGATTCGACGACGTTTGGACGAGATCGACTGGAAGCATGGTGCAGCGAAGATTTTTCTTTTGGATTTTGTACGACGATGCTCATCGTAAATTCGAAATTCGCGTTTTATGAATATTCGAAATAAAAGAACGTTTCAGCCAATGCTGAAAGGTTCTGGGAGCTTTTTTGTTGTTATTTTTAACTGAGAATTTGACAGCATCAAATTAACGAAGCTCGCCTGCGACACCGATTTCGTTCGCAGGCTCTTTCAATTGACTTTTTAATTAGTTTACAGTTTTTCTTTCATCGCGCAGTTTATCGCACCGTGTAAAACGCTCTTTTTGAAAGATTCCGGTAGTATTAAACATCGAGTGTCATGGATGACGACACGGTTAGTAAGTTGGCGAATCGGGATGAGATTTGACAACGAAAAATTCTTCGATTCTCGGGCAGTGACTTTTGAACTTTATTGGATTCCATAACGGTGATAAATGACTCCGCAGATTCCAGTTAAACGCGATCTTCGCGAGGACTTTTACAAGCCCCCACATGAGGTTAAAAATTCTGCTACGCAACGTCAGACAGCACGTCACACCGCTTCCCACGTCGATTTTCGTCTCAACGGTGATATCGGGAGAATTCGTGAAAGAGAAAATCCACGTAGAAAACATCGAACGAAATGTTGCCACTGTGACTGCTGTCAGCAGGACAGCCAAGAAAATTGGTCGGTCGACGCGAATCGTAAAACCGAGCATTTAAGCCGCAAGTAAGCTTCGATATAATGATTAAAAAAAACCATTTTTTTTCGTGTGAATTTGTGGGTAGAAAATCATTTCCGAATAAAGTGAAACTCTCGCCGCTTCGGCGCTCCTCTCAGCGTTCATTTTACCCGGGAGAACTGGGAAACTTGTTACGACCCGGAAATCGAATGGACGAGGAAAAAACGTGGTCGGAAAAAACGATTCTTTTTAGTCTGACCCTCTGCGTACTTTCCTTTTCACAGCAAACCGGAAATGTATACGCTCCGAAGAAAGAAGAAACACTTTCACAAAACGCGCAACTTTGCCATTTTCATGTTTAACCTCAAAATTACTTGTTTTTTTTTCCTGAACTCGTTTTCCTTCGTCCCCTCCCAAACTCCGCTAATTTCTCCTGTTATATATTTTCACGCGCGTTTGTCTCTATGGTAAAAGAAACTCGGAAAAATCAGCAGAAGCGATGTTAAGCCAGCACTTGGAGTACGGAAAAAGCGGGAATGTCACGATAAACGGGCTTCGCACGAGCGCCTCCTATCAACAACGCAGTCAGTCTCATCGACCTGGCACTACCACAATTCGCTGCCACAATCGCAACAACCAATCGAGCCCCAGGGTCCATCGTCACTCACAGAAATTCGACTGTTGCCCTGAATGCCTCTTCAGATGCGATTCACCCTTTCGCGAAACAGTCTTTTCGGACGGCGAGATTGAAGAGTCCGATTATTGGTTCTCGCACGACCAAACACCCTTGCGAAACACCTGCAAACATACCGAACCCGTCCGCCGATCCGGGGTAAGACCAAATTCACTTTTTTTTCGTATTCTCTCAAATTTCGTAACGCAGCCCGCCTCGGGAATATTTTAACCCTGAAACTCCTGCCCCAGTTTTTTGACTTTTTAATGCACGAATCTCGCTCTTTTTCGATCTCACAGTATCCGTGGCCGTCAGATCGCTTTTACATTAAATTTTTCACTTTTTTGGTTATTTTCATGGGAAATTTGAGTCGATAAATTCGATGAATTTTGAGTCGATGAATATTCCAAAGACGTTCTCGTCGACATTTTCAGTTAGAATTTGCAATAACTCGGCAAGTATACAAAAAATGTGACATTTGCAAGTTCTAAAAACCCCGAAAATTTGGCGATCAGCATAATTTGAGGAAATAGAATTGTTCAATCGGGTCGTTTACGTATTTTTAACGATTTTCGACGTCTTTAAGAAAATAAGTGAAGCGAGATCCGCCCAACTACGAATTTTGTGAATAAATAACCAAAGTTTTGCTGCATCGAATGTTCATTGAAATAGAAAAAAGTGACTGCGAGCGAGGTCAAGTGTATTGATAAATAAAAATAAAGATTTTGACGGCAAGCGTGATCGCAGGAGCCGCATTTCGAACCGGAGACGGATTTGTCATCGAAGAATCGTGGTCGGGAGTGGTTGGATTTGAGAAACCGAGCAGTTGAGCAGGGCGAGAGTCTCGAAGTGAGTCATTTCGAGGGCGATTGTAAGCCTTCGTTGGAAACGGGTTCGAGCGTCGTGAAAGACGATTGGCAGCAGCAGTACGAGTGGGATCAGCGTGAGTTGAAGGAGTTGGGTGAGGATTTGCGCCAATTTGTCAAACGTAAAATGAGCTCGGGCCAGATGGGAGAGGAGAAGAAACAACCGAGCGACGAGTCGACGGATACACTCGATAAAATCAATCGTTTCGTCAGGAAAGTTTCCGAACCTCGACGCAAAGATTCCGGCGCCAAATTATCGTGGGAGGCTCGAAAAAATCGCGCCCCGAGTCCTAAGGTACGAGCCAGTATAATTACACGAAAATTCAACAATTTCAAATTAATCGAGGCTCTAAAAACTCGAGAAGGAAATAAAAAACTTGAAGGATTAACGAGCCTGGGGATTCGAGTGCAGCGGATGCAGAATTTTTTTTTCTCCGTCGCAGGAGAGTGTCGAGTAAGAAGAAAATTAGGACACTCGCTCCAGGATTCGTCGATGAAAACTTCGCTTCATTATTTTTCCTTAATATCACCTAGCAACGAAAATCTTAAAAATTTCAAATCCTGCTCGAGGCACTCTTCGATGTATTTCGCTTCCAAACGCATTTTTTCAACGTGAAATTCAATCGTTGGACTCGAATATGAAAAAACCCGAATGATTTCTCCATCAAAGTAGTTCGGCCGTTCTGTGACTAGTCAAGTTAGCAACTACTTTATGTTGATTGAATTCAAGTCTAAATTCTTAATAAAATAAATAAGCACTTGCCTTGAGAATATTTTATTCACAACAATGTAATAAAATGCAATAAAAATATCACAAAAGATCAAATTCATACTTCAACTCGACTATTTTATGATCGAGTCCGACACTTTGAATACACGTAATCTAGGGCACATTTTTATTGCACGAAAGAAAGTTTACGTCGGTGCAATGGCACCGAGAAAAATAAATGGTCAATTCATTAAAAAAAAAAGCGAAGCTACTAGACGAATAAAGCCACGTGAGTCAGCCTCAAAAATAAATTTGATGAAATTCCGGCGATTCTCGACTTTGCCCGAAGTTCAATCAGCTGTTATAAAGGCAGTCCAACGTTAATGACTGACGTCCGCTTTCGACGCGTCATAAGCTCAAGTTTTTTCATGTTTTCTTTCCGAAAAGCCCCGTAAGGTAATGCTTTGTTTGAAGAAACGGAATCTGTGACGAATTTTCTTCGCGATATGAACTTTTCCGAGGCTCGAATACCGTACAACTTATTCACGGACTCCAGGTCATTTTTGACATCGAATATCTCGGTAACTATGCGCTTTTCGGAATAAAAGGTTTAGTCACTTTTTGCAGTGAATTTATCCAACTTTAAGCCTGCAAAGTCGGATTTCCAAAACAATCTTTTTTCATTGTTAAAAAACGTGCTCAAAGTTGAAGTTCGCGTAAAAAGCACTTTTTCGGTTAAAAAAATGTTGGGGTCAACCTGACCCCAGATGCACACTAAGGGTTAATATTATTCTGAGTTCTCTACCGCATGCTAGTCAAATAAGTGCTAAATTTTCAAAACGCTTTTAGACCAAGTTCAACGTACCGATTAAGGAGTTTCGGTACAGGCGATACAATGTTGCCATGCTAATCCATGCTAAAAAAATTCAAAAATTCAAAAAGTTCAGAATTTTATAAAATTTGGTGAACATATTCTTTAGTGCCAAATTTGACGACACACATTTTTTAAGATTTTTCTTCTACACAGTTATCGAGTAATTGATCACTAAAGTTTACGTGTATAAGCATAGCGTTTCCATATATATAGGTATACATTCCGGGCATGAGAAATCTGCTTTAATGTGTAATTACTCGATAACTAAGTAGAAGAAAATTTTGAAAAAATTTGAGTTTTCGCACTTGATGTTGAAGAACATTATCACCAAATTTGATCAATTTCTTAATATTTTGACTTCTGTACCGAAACTCCTTAACATTATTGTTAGTAGATATGTATTCAAGCATATCTTATTAACGTGAAAGAATATGTAAAACGATAGTTTTGCAAAACTATCAACTGACAGATGCAAATTTCCACGATGACACATATTCACAGGTGTTTTTCAAAGAATCATCTCTCTTTTTTAACCGATTTCATTGCACCAAGTCTCATTCTGTTCCTCAACTGATCCTCTACGAATTCACCACGTAGATTTTCCTTTCAACTCATTCCTGAGAGAAATTATGAATGAAAAAGTTTTTGTCACTTAATGTTAACAATTAGCTGCAACAGTGAAAGGATCGAGTTAAAAAAACAACTACACACGGTGGATTCATAGAGGACCGGTTGACGAACAAGATGAGACTTGTTGCAATAAAATCGATGAAAAAACGCAGATAATTCTTTGAAAATGTCTCAGCGTGGAAATTAGCATTTATCAGTTGCTGGTTTTGCAAAACCAGCGTTTTTAATATTTTCACATCTTAATGAGATATGCCGTAATACAAATCCACCAACGATACGTTTAATCGGTACGTTAAACTTGGTCTAAAAGCGTTTTGAAAATTGAGCACTCATTTGTCTAGCATGCAGTACAGGAGTTACCTTAAATCCGGAATAATTTTCATTGATTCTGACCGATTGTAAGGTTGGAATAGAGTCGGTGCATCGCGCTCGAGCAAACACATCGCGCAGTGGAGAGGAGCGAAGTCAATTGGCGTGCTAACTCAAACCACAACTTTTCGCGAATGTTTTTATTTACTTATCGAGAACACCGAAAAACACTTTGTCTAGGAGTTTTATTTTTTTTTCAGGCTCTTACGGCTCGAGGCACGTTCGATAAATGACGGGGGAGAAAGGATCGCAGGAATGCGAGCTCGAATCGTCAAGTGGCGTCACACACGTTACTTCCGCTCAGGCGGTTCCCACTGCCGTCGTCAGCTTCTCGTAGCCGCTTTGTCGAAATTCTATAACTTTTCAAACGTCCCTTCCTCAAGACTTTTTCGCGTGGTCGCTACAACGATCGATTTTGACCGTTGACTTTGACATCGCCTGTTTTGACTTCCATTTCACCGAGGCATCCTTTCTCCCATGTCGATTTTCCGGAGCATTCGATTAACGTCGATAATTCATAGCGCCGTGCCCGACACTCCGTCCCTGTCATCGCATCGCGCGTGTGACAATCTTTTTAATAATTTTAACATTGTCCCAACAAATGCCGCCGTGAATAATTCATAGGAGGGGAAAAACGTTGCATAAAAACAGTGACAGCGGCGGTGGCTCGCGCTCGGAAAACTAGAAATGAAATTTCCGTCGTGACGCTGTGAGTCCTATGGAAATGAATAATTCACGTTTCATCGAACGAAGTGCCGGATTAAATTGAACTGCTCGTAATACGGAGTTTAAAAACAAACGCTGTACAACGAATGCTCTGCATTATCGATCACACTCTCGATTTTATTATTTACTTCGTTGCCTAATCCGTTTCCATATCGCGCGTCGTACATTCGCCGGGGGCGTTTCTCGATCGAGGAACGATGGATAACCAAAAAGTGCGGGGTCGTTGAAAATTCTTGTTAAACGGGGAAGTGGGTCAATGGGAAATAAGAACGAGGCATCGCGAAGATTGAGTTTTAGTGTCGAGAAAGTTGGAGAAAGGTCGTAGCGGAGGATCCGCGAAAAAACTTGCCTCCCGATAAATTTCAGCGGTTTTTTTTTCTCACTGTTTGTTTCACTCCTCTTCCCCGATACAGGCGAGCAGAGCTCGGACATCGAAGATCGATCCCCGAAAGTCCAGTAACTCGAACAAGATTGAGGAACGTCGCAGCGAGGAGCACGAGCGCCGAGAGTTCAGGAGGAAACTCGTCGACGAGCTGCTCGACATCCAATTGGAGAGCTCCAAGCTCGAGGACGAGGAAGAACCGGAAACGTGCGGAGAGCCGGGGGAGCGGGGAGAGAAACGAGGCAACGAGGAGGAGGAGGCCGCGAGCGAGACCGAGGAAGAAGCGAGACAATTGATGAAAGAGGAATCGGACACCGAGCACATCCAGAGGAGATTGAACAAATCTTGGAACGAGTGCACCCGCGAAGGGAAACCCCGCGAACCGAGGAGCGCCGAGGGCCTCGAGTGTGACGAACAGAAGAGAAGAAAAAATTTGGGGGCTCCGAGGAACGAGAGGAAGCACGAAAAGCCCAAATTTTCTTATAAAACCGTGGAAACGCCTGACGCTAACGCAGGCAAACGAAATTGTTCTGATGCGGCGTTGACCCGCGGGGATGATCCCGGTAACTGCACAGAAGCTTGGGATAAACCGAATTCTCGTAGAAACAGAATCCGCAGGGATGAAACTCCCGAGACAAACGATGCTGGAGAAAAGTTTCATCAAAAGGCACATTCTTTGCTCAATGTACCGCGGAAAAATTGCAACGAGCCACCAACTGGCGGGAAGCACGATGCTCTTGTACTCGATGCCGACATGACTAAAGCCTCGATCGATGAAATGATCGACGATGGGCTCACCCGCGAGGCTAAACGAGTCAACCCCGCTCCGCTTCCACTCGTGAAAAAGGCACGTACGACACCCTCATCAATAATATTTAACTTTTCAACCTTTCGATACGAGCCAACATTCGCTTTCGCAGCATTTCCGCGCTTTTTGTCATGTCGCCAATTATTTTTTCACATTCTGTGCACTGATTTTTGTCCATTTTCCTTCTCTATTTCATCCTTCGATCTGCATTGGGGGGTTAAAAAAATTCATTCATTCATTGAAGTTCTTCAAAAAACCAGACCAAATAATCGAATTGTCGAACATTCATTTTTCACGAGTTTTTAAGGGCTTATACACACTTGTGATGGGGGCTGAAAAATGGAAAATTTTACTACCCACTTCGTTCAGCTAGGGCCTGGACGAAGGATTTCGTATTTTGTTGGAAAAAAGCAATTGTTCCAAAAAACCGAAAGTTCAGCACCTCAAAAAATGAATTTCTTGTTAAAACTGTCGCCATGCTCTTACAATATAAATTTTAACAAATCCTTCGTCCAGTCCCAAGCTATTATTATCATAAATAAGCGGTATAAATTTCGTATGGATTGAATTGATAGTTTTTTTTAGTTAGTCCACCGCAAATGAAGCTCAAAAAAGGTGCTCCTGGAATACGGCTGGAGTTGCGCCATTTTGAGAAATTTTTTGATGAAAAAAATCGTGCAAGTCCATGAACATACGTATTAATGAATATCGTTCACAATTTATCAATAAACATTTATTTTCTTGTCGAAATAAAAGCAAAACAATGAAGTTTTTTCGTCCCCTCCAAGTGTATGTGAGGCCTTAACGTTACCTTTCGAGTAAAAGTTTCGAGTAAATGTTTATTCCGGAGTTCAGAAGCCTTTGCAAAACGTTCTCTTTGCACCTCGAAATGTGACATCGGAAGTAAAACTTGGTAAATCTCGTTAGTTTTCCCACGCTCGTTTCCCCTTAAGCCGTTGCGTGCTGCACTTTTATCGTATTTAACGTGCGAGTCGGTGATTCAATCTCGTAGCTTAATCGAGTCATCATATTTCCCGGGGGAAGCGGTTAGCCATTTATTTCATCTGATTCAAACGGGATTTTTCTCCCACGTGATTTCCGCAGGAACTGCCGGGCGAGGAGGAGGGAGCTGGTCGAGTTTATTTGAGAAGTCCGAGGAAGTGCAGCGAGCTTGGGAAGGCAACGAGACGTCGCGAAAGGCTGCCGATCGCAGCTCGCCCGAGCGTCGATTCGTCGCGCAGGAAAAGGGAGGAATGCTGTTGTCGGAAAATCGTGAAAATTCTCGCGGACAATCCGTCCCCGGAGTACCTCAGAAAACTGAAAATTCGACGTTGGCATTATCTCGACAACATTCGAAACGTTTTGGCTAAATTGTACGACCTCGAGGGATTCCTCGAAATGTGTTCACCCGGGCGGGAAACCCCGAGTTTCCAGAACGAAATGGATCCTGATTTGGCGGGCTAGAGGATAAAAGAGGTTTGGCGAAGGTGCCGAAAGATTGATTCGGGGGCCCGCTGGCGACGGTGGGCTCCGGAAACGAGAAATTTTCGCCGGTGGAATTCGAGAAATCTCCCAAAAGTCGGAGCACACGACGGAGGCATTTTTCTATCGACGATTTCGTACATATTTTTATGTATTTTTGATAAAAGTAACGCGTTTTCGTGTTCAATATACTTTTACGAATTTTTCCCCGTCGCCCAATATTTATTCTTCCGAGCCCTAAAAATCCGACGAGAACGACAAATATATTCCAAAAGGTAAAAGCGAATATTCTTCAACCTCACAGCGAAAAAATGGAACAACGTTGAAAGGAAGAAAAAACTGTCATTATTTCGAAGGAAAAAAGCTCTGAAAGCATCGCACTGTGCGGGAAAGGGATGCTCGTCGCATCGAAGACCAACCGCGTCTCTTAGAAAGAGTCGACTCCTGTGCAGCTAACTCTCGAAGGTAGAATAGAGCCACTCAAAGTTGAGACGCACTCTCGTTCAATGAGAACGAACGAGAGAGTGAGAGAGAGGCAGCGAGAGGAAACCGCGCGGTGCGGGAGGGGACGAAAGAGTAACCTTTTCTCTCCCCTGTGGGAAGAGTGCAGTTGTAAGTGCTCGAAATCGATTATTCACGAATCCTCGAGTGAGAAATGAAGTGCAAAAATGTCGTATAACGTTGGACATATTTTACTATTTTTTCTACCTCCTTTTATAACCCAAAAACATCGTTTAACTCTCGTGGGAAATATCTTCGAAGGAAAACAACTTGCTATTTATAGCACGAACTCCGATGATGACTTTTTTTCAAACGGTGGTGTTTTTACATTTTTCTTATTCGAGACAATGCCCAGCTTCGTTTTTCCTCGAAAGAATAAAATACAAACTATTTCGTATCCCAGTGACAACGGGAACAATATTTTTGACAGTTGACATTAAGGTGGAACGGTGCTATGTATAAAAAATGAGGGATTTTTATGCAAATTGGTAGATACGTTCGAATATGTGTAAACTATTTGCTTGAGCAGGGCAGCCAACGGGGTTAAAGCAAGTGTTTGATACAAGAAGCTTTTTTCACCAAAATCATGAACTTTATCGTTGAAATAATGATTTTTTCGTCTAAAAGTACACAATTATATTTTTACATGTAAATTGAAAACCAGAAACTAAATTCACGTGCAGCTGGTAAGACGAGAGATGAGTCGACTAACCTCACCGAACTAATTTCCAAAAATTCGTTGACACAGTTTGACCGATTAAAAAAAGGCTCCGTCAGCCTGCGCGGGACGACCCCAAAAATTGGCTGACAGCCTTTTTGTAATCGGTCCGCAACTGTCTCAATAAAGAATTTAGATTTCGAAATTTGCAGCTATCTCTCTCGCACTCACGCTTGCGAAACCGACTGATCCATCCTCTTCAAGCTAGGAGTGTTCCTCTCACCGCCTGCCCCGCAAAAGAGGCACCGCTCTGCCTGAAAAACACAAAAATTGGAGGAAATTTTCATCAACAAGATGAAAAAATACGGAATATTCGAGCTCGCAGAGAAGATAACGAATAACGAACCATTAACAAACGACTATAAATCACAAATATCAGCTTCACATTAGAGCCCCAATTGTAGAGAGTTCGATGGTCGTATAACAAGCTTTTCCCCGTGTTCAGGGCGCCGCTTACGTCCTTTTTGAACTCACAAGCGTGTAGTATCTGTTTGCACGTATGACCGAGCCTCCTGGAGTGCAGCACAGTAGTAAGACGTTGCTGGGGGCGGGTTATTAGCCGAAAAGTTATGAGTTACGAGGTCTCTGGGACCGCGGGCTCGATCGATGTTCCCTGCTGCGTAAGCCCACGTTGTACCCCGTCTGTATGTGCAGCCACCCGTCCGGGAGGCCAGCAGGGTCGTTACATGCACTCTTGCATGATACAGAATTTTTTCGAGTTTTAGTGTATTCACCAGCAAAAAGACCATTTGCGAAGCTTCTCTGTCGATATCGCCGCTCCGGAAAATCCTAGAATTTTGTTAGCTGCTCGAACATTTTGTCGAATTTACTCCTTCCGCGGTATCGAACGAAAGCTCGTGCAGGAAGAACTGAAAAAAATGCTTTTTGGCGGCCCAATTCTCCCGGGGTACACGACTCAAATAATTTGGGTAACTTTCATGCCAAAGTTACCAAGTTTTTATCTTCCGAATATTTTTCTACTTACATCCCTCTCTCTGGCTCGGTGAGGGCTTCAAACTTTGCGAGGATTTCGGAGTCGCAGCAGCTTTTTCTGGTTTCTTCGGTCTCTTTTGCATGCTCCCAAGTTCGAATCACGATCAAAAGAGTCATTCCGTATCAATATTTTTACGATTTCGGTCCAATATTTTTTTATCCCACTTCAGGTGCGAACCCTTCCGACTCTTCCGCACGAAAATTCGGTCTCCTGAAGCGAGAATCCGAAATTAAAAGGATTCCCGGGATCGCGATTACTTGCCAATAAATCTGTACCGATTTTCCCGAAATCATCGTCATTCCCCTGCAAAGTTATTTGGCTTTCCAAAACTTTGGGTGCACCGAATAACCCCAGTTTCTCGTACGCATCATGCACGTGCATACACCGACGACGAGCTTGGATTTATGCAACAAAGTTGCAAACCCGCAGCGAATTACGTACGAAAAGAGCTTGCGCAGGTTGTACGAGCCCCTCATTTCATTTGATGCTCAGGCAAAGGCCAGTTTCGAAGAAATTACTGTTTACCAAGTACGTCTGAAATTGGAGACGTTGATTGTCGGAGGACTGGAACATGATATGTCAGTATAGGGATGACGAAATGGCAAATGGAAGAGAGCACAGCCGATTTGATTTCTTTACGATGTCGCAGCACTTTTCATTTGCAAAGTGCGTTCCGCGACTCGGTTTGTCAAAGAAGGCAGGAAGTTCGTTGGGAAGAAAGGAAAAAACTTTTCCCTGTTTTTCGCGCGGAGACACTTACGAAAAAATTTCAATTTCGCGAAAGTCCGTTTGGCCAGCACGAGGATCTTAACGCAATGATGAGACTTTTCTGTGGGACCGCACGTGCGAGTGCTTTTTCCCCGTGGATATCGAACCGAGAATTCCTGGGCTCCGATTTAACGAGAAAAACCAAGTTGGATTTCGACATAAATGAGATATTCAGCAGGCGAGAAGCTCCGCGCGTTGGGATCTTCAAACGAGTCGCGACTCCTCTTGGGAAAAAAACTTTGGAATTTTTTGTCCCTTCATCTCCTGTCTCATATCGTCGAGTCCGCGAACACGTCGTTAGCGGGGATCAGTAACGACGAGAAATTCTGGCGCGGTTCTCCTCGCGCGAATCCTCGGGATGTGTTCGCACGTGTAAGAAATCGCGACTGAGAACGCCGCCTCCGAAACCCTTTGCCTTTTCAAGCTTCTCAGCCGTGCGAGATGTCTCTTTGCTCTTCCTTAATTAATAGTTTCCGCTTATTCGGTATTGAGCCAGAGACAAATAATCGTTTTTCAGGCTCTTTTTAAGCGTATTCGTTCCCGAGAGATTCTTCACATTCGAGGGAACGTTCGATCCTGAATTTTTCAATCGTGTTCAATCGTGAAGTTTAATCGCCTGCAAGTTCCGCCTCAATCGTTCCGAAGTTTCGAAATTTCGAAATTATTTTTATAATCCCGAAGCACTTACGCGCGTTCCTTTACAAGCTTCCCTCACTGCTGGTTACTTCAGAGTTCTCTCCGGAAGTTGCATCACTCGCAAGTTTTGCTCCCTTGAAGTGCAGAGTGCAACTTTTTTTCTTTGCCGTTGTAAACAAAGCTGCAAAGTTTCTGCTCCACGTTGAATTGAGCTGGAGCTGCTTAACCGGTTCCTTTTGTGGTGCGTTCAGCGCCAGCGAGGAAGCTTGTCGTGAGGCGATCTCAATTATGTGTCTTCGAGGAGGGTCTAGAGGGAAAATTGTCTCGTGCGGAAAACGGTGAAAGTTGATTTATCAGCTTTTCGGAAAATTCGCGAATAAATCGGGCGATTCGACAGCATTTTTGGGAGTCCGAAGAAACGAGTGCGGATGAAAATTCCGGGAAATCCGGCCTCGATCTTCCCTCTCCTTCGGGGGAGGGAATTCAATCAAAGTCGCGCGGAGATTGACAGCGAATTGTGAATTCAAATCACATTCGACCTTCAAGCATTTCGGCAGTCCGACGAGCCAAGCCCAGCAGCAAAAATGCAGTCGAACTCGGTTCGTCTCAGAAACGCTGGCTCGCCTTCGACGTAACAAGAGAGCGAGAGAGCAGGAAAGAAAATTCAACGTAACCTTACGACCCCGTGCTCCGAGCGGAAAGCGTCGTTGCAAAATTCAACTTTCCTCGGAGAATATTTGGAATAACTTATCCGGGATTATTCTCAGAACGAAGCGGAAGCTGCATCGAGAAATTAGGAGATTTCCAGTCCCTCCTGGTTAAACGGTGCGACCTACCGAAACTCCGGGCACGTGCGCCTTCAATTGCAATCTTACAGTTTGGCGTACGCGTGAGAAAACCTAATTAATACGCGGTAATAAGGTGAAATGAAATTTGACGAGAATCGCTGTACTTTCGAGGCAAACAAACTCGGAGCCAAGAGGAGCTGCGCGATCGAGCTCCTCAGCGATTAAATTCAATTGAATTGCTCACTGCGAAATTCTCGAAAATTCTCCTCCGGCCGAGAGCACTCGGATAGTGATTAACAAATCCGGTGTGCCGCAACTGAGAAAATTTCGCAAAGTGGATGAGCGATCACAAAGCGGAAGTGGAAAGAAAAGAATCGCTTGAAGTATCGCTTGATTCCGCGTACCAGTTTCAACGTCGAAAGCTTTCGAAACTCGAATATTCAAGGCTTTTAAAAATCCCGAGTGATATTAATCTCCGTTTCTTCGCATCGCTCGCAAGCATCCCGGCGAACGCATAGGAAAAATCTTTTCATTCAATCGCCATGAAAGTCGTGGAACGTTGTTCATTTTCATTTTATTTCGTGGGAAAAAGGGAGCAACGAAAAGCCGTTTTTTTCTCGGGGATTCGCAACGTTTTTCGGATTCTCAAAGCGAGTCGTACGTCGCGGAGCTTTATTGAGCGGAGAAAATGAAATGCTTGCGGCAAGAGTGATTCGTTCGAGTAACATTCGATCACGTTCCGGCGAATAGTGCGATGGAATTATTTCGCAGAGTTGGAAGAGCGCCCCCGCGGAAAGGAGAATTGAATAAAATTGTTGAATTTTTCGTCCGAAAAGCAAAAAATGGACGAAACTATTCTCATTTGCGGAAATCGATGCCTCCTCGTAGGCAGCAACTTTTGGCTCGAAAGAAAGTCTGTTTCCGCAGGTAGAAAATAGAGGCTGCGAAACTGCATGAGTCACGAATAAAGTTGCTGCGTCGCGAGCTTCCGGATCGCAGATACGCGTGTGCGGGGGAGGAAATGAAAGTGAAAAACGGCGCGAAGCTTTCATGAGGATAAGAGCTTGCGGAGAAACAGTTGTGCTCGTAGCACGGCGGACAAGAGCTCCCAGATATCGTGAGGCGAGAAGGGATGCGAGGGGCGAAGAAGAGCGGCGTGAGCGCGGGTGTGCGAACTAGTGGCGGCCGGTTCGCGGGGGTGTTTCCTGGGATTTTCAGTTCGCGCGCGACCACCGCGACGTGAGCACGCTTCGATAGCAAAGCATTTGGCTAACTAATCGAGACAATTTGAACGAGAGACGAGGAGCGAATGCTGGAGTTGTTTCTCCGGCGAAACAGTCGATCGAGGTCGCTCGAGATTTTCGAATTCGCGGGCTCCTCTGACTCGGAAAGTAGTTGAAAAAGCACGAGCTAGAATCGTCAATTACTCTTGTTTTGTTGTATTTTTTTTCGAGGCCTGTTTCGGAGCCAATTTTAGTCACGGAATCCGATTTTTCCTTCGCTTCGTTTGAAACTTTTTCGCTTTTGTCCGTCAAGAGATCGCGTGCGCGTTCCATGACCGCGTCCAGCAAGTCTTCGGGCCGTCTGCGATCGCCTCTCCGGCCAGCCTCTCGTCAATCAAACCCGCCGGTTTTATCGCATCCTCCAGAAAGCTTGAAAGCCTCGATAAGCTCCCTATCGCGAAAGAATCTCGCGATAGGGTGCTGCGCACGGCGAGGGCCAGAGGAAGCGAGACCGAGCAGCAGGTTTATTGTCCAGACACAGTTTTTGTGCTGACGTTCCCGGAAGCCCGTGCTCTATCAGTCTGGAGAACGAGGAGCGACGAAGGAACGCTGAACGAAGCTTTTTTCTACTACTTTTTTCCGAATTCCTCGGCGCCCATCGAGCACCGATTACGAGACACTCGCGTGACGTTGTTACCGCGAAAACAACTGCGAGAACACTCCGAGAAAAAACGTTGAATCTTTCCGAAGAAGTTACAGCAGCGGGAAAATGCATTTTTCCAAAAATTCTCCACCAACTCGAGCCCAAACTGCCCTGCGAACGTGAAAAGGGTGCGAAGTGCGATTATTTTTTCCGAATAATTGTCCCGCGATAACGAAGCCCCGGTACCAGGAACAATGGGCTCCCAATTTGGCCTCTCGCATTATCGGAGCAATTGTACGAGCCACACGAGCGTTGAAAACGCGTAGAGAATCCTCCCCACTCGGAGTCCTCGACAATAGCCAACCGGAAGCGATGGGGCTGTCAAAAGTGCGTTTCATTACAAACATTATCGCGTTATAATCGGCACCACGCAATTACGGGTCCCCGGTGCACGGTTCTGCGACTCTGCGGAGAATGAGGGAAAAGTACCGGAAGTGAGGGACGAACCGGAAGGAGAGCCTTCGTCTGGCCTGGAGCCAGGCGGGTGCACTGTTGTTTTAGGGCGAGAGGGACCTTCGGAAAATTAGCTTCTGCGGGACGCGCAACGCTCAAAACAGTGCTGAGCAGTGACGTCTAAAAATATAGAAACAAGCCTCCGGGCTCGATGAGCAATCGGGCTTTCTGACTTTTATCTAATCGTCGAAAGTGCAAAGCTTTGTGCGATGGAAACGAGCAGGAAGTTGAGTGGCGCACGGAACGATAAAATGGTCGAAAAAATGTGATTCCGGACGGAAAAACAATTGTGTGTTTGGGGAAAAGCTGCGAGCGAGCGGAAGCGATCGGCTGGAAAGAACCGGAAGTCGAGGACTCCGGGACGGGGTTGATACAGAAAAATAAAGAGAATTTTGCCTCTTCCATGTGCACTTCGAAGAGTTTTTCATTGCAGCGGAAAGAAGCGACTATTGAAAGCGAACAACTTTCAGCGAAAGTGGAGTCGATGCCTCTCGACCGCTGCGACGGATCATATGCGCCCGAGTGCATACGAAATTCACAGTACGTATGCCAACTTCCTCATTGAGCTGAAAGTTTCAAAATTCGCGAGCATTCGTAGCATTTTTCATTTCATTGACGCAACGAAAAGTTTCGTCGGATTAAAATTAATGG
The DNA here is from genome assembly GCF_019457755.1 of Venturia canescens. Lineage (NCBI taxonomy): Eukaryota > Metazoa > Arthropoda > Insecta > Hymenoptera > Ichneumonidae > Venturia > Venturia canescens. The sequence goes on from NC_057425.1 coordinate 11,491,329, forward strand.
AGCAGAAAAAGTTATTCAGTGGTCCACATACATTGAGTTTCGTAATTCTTGAACTGCGTCAAGATCGTGCCCGAATGCCACGAAATTTGCTCTCCGTTTGAAAATATTTTTTTTCATTCTTTCATACGACAAACGACGAAATATTCGAATCTCTACAATCCTCGGAATTCCGAGGCTTCGAAAAAGAAGAAACTTTTGCCCCGCTCCATTCTTGTATGCCTTTATACAATGGCACTTCGGCCCGATCGAAGCATCTCTATTTGCGATCTGACAGTAGCATCGAAATAAAGAGGATTTACGTTGTGCTGCCCATCAAAAAAGGATAAATTTTCTCAATGTTCTCATTCACTTGACGTTCTATTCGTATCGACGCGTTCCGGGGTCACGGACAATTTATTCCCTCCGATAAAGTTCGAAGCGTTTGCAAAGCCATTTGTACGCGCGCGTACCACTTTTAGGACAGTTTTACTCTGCGTAACTCTGTACTCCGTACGATATCGTGCGAATGAACTGAACGCACAAGATAACAGTTGCAATCAATTACAGCACAAACACTGTTAATATCGCCCTCGATATGGACCTTATGAAAAATTTACTAACGCGAATCCCTCCGCGTCATTTTCGGTTTATCATGAAATTTTCGACTCTTTTAAGTGAACAAAACAAGCTGCAGTTATCACGGCGCGGCGGGCACTGGAACTTTGTTGGTCGAACAAAATCCATTGATCGCAATTGGACGAAAATATGCAGTGGATTCGACTTTTCTTTTGTTGAACGAAGCGAATAATTTTTGCCACAAATATGCTTGAATTCACTTCATTTTTGTTCAACCAAACGGTTTTTTTTTCGATGGGCAAAGTTTTTTCGTGTAGAAATAAAAAAAATTTGTTTTTTTTTTTCAAATTTTTTCAATGAGAAATATTTTATGCGACGATACTGTTCCACAAAGAAGTCGATACCGAGAGGACTTTCCAACAAATTCGTATCGCGATCGATCGGCGAGTGAGATTAGGTTGATGATTATCGAACTTCGGCATTCTCGAACGGTTTTCGCCTCGTTAGACGCCATCTAATTACGTACAATAATGATCTCGACGCGGAAAATGAAAGGATTCGAAAACGGGTGAAAGGATAACAGCGTCAAAGGAGGCTCCGCACGAGCTCCATCGAGCAGGAGCATTATAAACACACACACACACACACACACACACACACACACACACACACACACACACACACACACACACACACACACACACACACACACACACACACACACACACACACACACACACACACACACACACACACACACACACACACACACACACACACACACACACACACACACACACACACACACACACACACACACACACACACACACACACACACACACACACACACACACACGAGACGTAATATCTTTTCATGGCCGCGTCGCGCTCGTCGTTTATTTGGGACGGATGCGAAGATCGAGTCGTCCGGACCGCCCGGGGCTAAGAGGTCCTCCGGGACGCGAGGAAAACCTTTGATGTTATCGAACCCGAAGAATCTTACCGAAAAAGTGGTGGAAAGGGAAAAAAACCGTGAAAAAGGGTCGAAATTCGCAAATAATTTACCGAGCCTCGTCGGCGGAAGAAAATTTCGTCGGGAAAATATTGTTGGTAAACTCACGAATGATGAGCATTTCCGAACTCCAAAAAATTTGATGAAATTTATGAGCTCGGAAGGTGAAGAAAATGGAGCCGAGAAGGGACGGAAGAGGTAAGAAGTTTGAAAAACTGCGGGCTCTGGGTGAGCTCGATAGTGGTAAACGAGCGATTCGGTGAGAGGAAGAAAGCCTCGAGCGCAGAATGAATATCGGGCATCCGGTCAACCGGAGCCGAGGAAACATTAATTCGGTGTCGCCATCAACGCTCTTTATTATTCGATGCAGTGCCGGCACGTTGTCAGAGCGGTGTTCGTGCATCGCTCGTGTCTTTTTTGACGGAAGGGCTTTCAAGACTTAAAACGAAGAGTTTTAAGTCTTGAGGACTCTGAAAAGGTTTTCGAACCTTAGCGAAAGAGTCTCGAGTCCTTGTCGCCGAGCTTTTTAATCGAAAGTTCAATAAAAAGACTTTAAATACTTAATCACGAAGTTTCAGTAATTACAAGCGACGATTTTCCATTCCTCGCAGCCTGCAAGTTGAAGCATTTTAAAAAGAGCTCTGCTTGCGAGAGCTCAATGAAGAGCTTTGAGATACTCGATCGTGAAGTTTGCCTACAGCTTACCGGGGAGAAAGTTTCCTCGAAAAATCATTTACAGAAGTTCCCACCAGGACGAGAGTTCCCCAGTTTTTTTCACAGCTCTCATTGTTATGAAAAAAATCCTCGTTTTTCAAACTTCCTCGCATAATTGCTTCACGCGAATGCGCCCTCCAATAAAATCATGTGAAATAAACTCGTTCTTCCAGTTTAAGGGGGCGAAAAAGCGCACTTTTCACGACGAAGGACCACACTCGTCTCAATCGATGCAGAAACTGGGCCCTTAATATACTTTCCACCAGCCGCAATATTGAGCGAAATTAGTTTTTACTGCTGAGAATAGAAACTTGTAAGGCGCGAGTTGGTCTCTTCGCCTCGAGCATCCTCTACTTTGCAATCCAAATTACTGTTTCCGCGTTTTGTTATTTCGCAAACTTGTGCGCATTCTTCCTTCTGTTTCTCAAGTACTCTTGTTGCTTAATTTGCATTTGAGATAATCGTGTCTTTCGTTGGCTCCGGCACCGCATATTTACTTTGTGCAGATCCCGCTTCGTTCTCTTATTCCTCGCGTCCCTCTCGCATTATTTTCGGCTCGGGACGCAACAACTTGCGACCGTTTTTTCGACCGATTGATATTCCGAGTTGCAGGACCTTCGCGTTATTCTCAATAACCTTCGCGATCGGACAGATTCAGCAATTAAAAAGCTCGTTCCTCGATCCCCCGGTAGGCAATCAATTTGCGTAAAAACTTTCCTCTCGCCCACGAGCCAGAAGTTCCCAGATCAATCGCTCCCCTCGCCTTTGTGCCCACTTAAAACTTCTCCCCGCGGAATTCCTGTGATGGTAGAAACACGCGTGGATAGGAGAATCCGTGTCGAGGTGACCGTGCGCTCCGGAACAAGCACTTCTCTCACGTTATATTTTTAATCCGATGAGACGCTGACAAGCCGAGAATTCGATTCGTTAGGGGAAATCAATAACCACACGATGAAGTAAGAAAATAAATTTTCAATCTATTTTACTGCTCGATATCCTGTTTACTATTTCCGATGTACATTTTAACAAATATAGATGTCAAAATTGGTAGATATTTGGAGGTAAAAAACAAGACTCCGTAAAACTCCGTAAAAGACCCCGAACCTCCGGGGCAATTCCGGATTGCATTAGAAAATGCTGCACATATCGCAAACATATTTTCGACTCGTACTTTCGCTTGTGCAACTCTGTGAGCCCACATATTCACACTCGATTGACGGAATCCAGTCTTCGGGTGGTGAGCTTTCATATTTTTCAAAACAAATATCACTTTTTCGTCTTCATCATGCGTTAGTGTTTTTTTTTTTTTTTTTTTTTCATGTGTATTTACGACGTAACTAAAATTTGAAAAAATCTATCGATGTGGGGCAAGAGCAAGAGCGTCCGGAATTCCTCCAAACAAGCCGTTCGAAATAACCCCAAACTGCGAAATTTCACAAATTAATTAATCATTTAAAAAACAGTAGGCTAAGCCCAAGTTTGAACTGCGTCAAGGAAGGTGGCTACGTTCGTCAAAATGATAAGAAATTTATCAAATTCGGTGATAATGTTATTCTTCAACATCAAGCGCGAAGACACAATTTTTTTCAAAATTTTCTTCTGCTCAGTTATCGAGTAATTACGCATTAAAGCAGATTTCTTATGCCCGGAAACGCTATGCTTATACGCGTGAACTTTAGTGACCAATATTACTCGATAACTGTACAGAAGAAAAATCTTAAAAATTTGTATTGTCAAATTTGGCACTAAAAAATATGTTCACCAAATTTTATTAAATTCTTATCTTATTTTATTGAAATTTTTAATGTATGCAACATGGTTCAGCATGGCAACATTGTGTCGTCGCTATCCACCCCCCTTAATGATTCTTACATGGAATAAGGATATTGAATGGATTTTTGAATGACATTGAAACCGTTTATCCTGTATAGTTTCATCAATTTAATGTACAGGCAAAAATTGGATGAAAATGTACGAAATTTTGTAATTGCTGGTCTTACCTCGAAGAAAATAAATCACTTCCCGCCTGGAACAATGTGAGTATACACTAAATATCGATAGGACCTCGGATGATTTCGAGTGCTCAAAAAAGTGGGGGTTTTGGAACACAAGATTATGTTGCGGCGTCCGTATTTATCCTGCGTCTGGAATTGAAAACTTGGCGTGTATTTCTCCGCGCTGCGGCCAATCGGAATCGCACTTGATAAGGTCAGACTTAACGCTCCTTTTCCGAGCGCCCATTATTGCACCAATTCTTCCAGGATCTTCGACCGATTAGACGTAAACAGAAGGAAAGGCGAGTGCGAGAAGAATCCCGCGCTGTCGAACTTGGAAGCGCGGTTTAGTGAGATCGAGAAAGTTTCGATAAATTGAAAAAGTAAGAAATCCCTTGAATCTTTTACGCCTCGAGCTTTAAGAATCGTACTTTCACACTCAAAACTCCATTTGAAAAATGTGGATTTACGATTAAAAGTGTAGAGATGATTGCACGAGCTCGCGAGTATCACGACTCGTCGCCCCCGCGGAAGCTTCTCTTTGGAGGCGAGATCTCAAAGAGCTCCGAGAGACCCGTTCGACGAGGAATACAAAACGACAAAAATGCATTCTCTAATTAAACGAAAAGCGGATTCCGACACAAAAGTCCAGAGGACGCGCGCACTGAAGATGAGAGAGTGAGAGAGTAAAAGAAAACAAATAAAAACAAAGCAGGTGCAGCTTCATTTCTGTCGCGCCGGGACTCAAAGAGCGAAGGGTTTCGTCCAACGAGTGAGCCCACCTACGAACGTAATGACGTTAATCAGCTCCAAAGCTTTGTTCGATCGCTTGCACATGTGTAAGAACACACGAAACAAGGAATCTTCGCAGCAAACAAGGCGAAGCAGTCACGAGTGTTACAAAGAAACAGCGAAACTTTTGGGATCTCTTAGTCCCAGGAAAAGAGCTGGTTCCGCTCGGCGCGACGCTGCACCGAAAACAAAGCAGGGACAATTCCGCTTCGGCCGAGACTCCAAAAAAGTGTTTATTGTTAGGAGCAATCGTCGGATTAGCGAACTAATTCAAAGCGAGTTTCCCTCGTCGTTTCAGAAACTTGACGAAACTCGTTGCCTCCGTGCACCGCGCTCACGAAATCGAGTTTGAACAACTCCGAGGTTGAATATCCGCTACGCATTCTTCGATTCAAAAACGCACTCTCGCTATGAGGGGTCGAGCTTAAAAAACGGATTGATCGCGCCCACCGGGACGTGGAATTGACACAGTTTTTCAGATCTCGCGAGCTCCCGCCGCATTGTCTCGTGCCTTGCTTCAAAGGGGATAAGAAGTAGGACACAAACGGCGAAATACTTGCTCACAAAGCTTCCTCGTAAATGGTGGCTCGTAGAAGGGATAATACCAGTTATTCAGCATCATCCGGAGTAGGTTGGAGTAACTGGTGTTCAAAAGACTCTCATAATCAAACTGCGGATCCGGGTCCTCAGTGCATGGCCTGCTCGTGTGGGTGCCCTTGCGAGCACGCGGCCCCCTGCAGCGCGTCAATCGTCGAGTGTGCGCTACGAATTTCAAGAGGAAGCTTTGTCAGAGGAAACCTGTGTTTTTGGGGCTTAAAAGAAAGCGGGCGAGGGACTCGCCGGTTGACGCCAATCCTCCGTGCTCGTGTAACGAGAAAATTTCGAACTTGCACGCACGCGACGCGGAACGACTCGGCCTCGAATTATAGATTCGGAGTGAAACTCGGCCTGATTGAGGGGACGGAATGAAAGTGGAGGGAAGTGAGTTCGTTCCGATTGGAAAGTGGGGGAAAAACGGGGCGCGGTGGGCTTGAGGAAATTCCGGAAAAATGTGACTTTTCGGGTGAGCTTTTCGGAGGGTTTTAGCGCCGGGAATAAAAATACTACGAATTCGTACTGTTTCGTGTCTGCTGGGGCAAGGTGATTGCGAAAATCGGCTTTGGCCCATCGTGAAAAATGGCAATGAATCTTATCGGAAGAGAACAGTCGCGGGGACACGACCGATATAAATAAAGCGTAATAAATGTTGAGCCGCGCGTTTGAGGAAATTATATACGCGAGGATTCTTGAGCGTGAAATAGAGGCCCGAACGAGCCATCGCCGAAATCGTACCACCGAAACGTATAAACAATAACGTTCAAGCTCGAGCGCAACGCATGATTCAAGGGCCAAATCGTCGGATACGAAAGTCAGCGGGAGCGGAAGGGCTACGGAAAATAAGACGCACGCGACTGTCGACAAGAAGTAAGGTAGGAGGTAATAAAACTCGATATCTGCGAGAGCTAAGAGAGAAATCCGAGCGCGCGGGACGAAAGGAGACGGAACACCGAGAGACACAGCAGAGACGCGGCTAAATTATTTTGGCCCGAGGTTTACCTTGTTTCGAGCAATTTTTCTCACGTTCTCTCCGAATGCGAGTGCCAACCTTTTTCTCCACCCCCTTCGTCGGGGCTTTAAAAAAGTACTCCGCGACGACTCTGATGAAATTTCACTTCGCTGCAAATTGTCCGCGCGAAGGAGGAAATAAAAAAATCTTCAACTTCACAACCCGCAGCATTGTTCCGAAGGATTTTTAGTACATCGAATTATTATCATTCCTTTCAGACCTTTTGTATAATTGTGAGTTCTCGAGATTCGGTAAAACTTTTATTATCTTCTCTCAAAACTCTTTGAATACTAATTTTTGGAGGTTTTTCGAAAAATCGTTTTTATCGCACCCTTCAAACCCTTTTTGAATAGCGAATTTCCGAGTTTTATTTCATGACCGTTCAGCGTTCCTTCTTTTTTTTGCCTTTTTTGAAGAATGCTAGTTCATCGTCCTTCTTGAAGCTTTTATTCTTTGAACAGTAACTTCCCGAGTTTTGTGGAAAAATGTTATTTTATCGCCCTTTTTGAACCTTTTTCGTCTTTTATTTTTATTTTTCCAGGAAATCAGAGCTTCCGACGTTGTCACTTAGCACTTTTCGATGGAAAATAAACCATCAAAACGTTGCCGCAATGAATTTCCCATGGCGATATTCGTCTATGGAATAGTTGTTGAAATGCTCTCGACGCTGGTTTTAATGAACTTTTTCACGTTTTTTCGCCCTCGAGAGGGCTGTTCGTGACACGATGCGCGCAGTAATTTGACGGTAGACCAAAAACGTTAGAACAATAAGGAATTCAAAAGTACGAAAAGTTCGAATGAAAATTGGCGCGAAAGTCGTGCGGATGAGAAATTTCCACACTCGCATAAAACAATGGCAAATGTACGCGCAGCGTTTCTGTTGGCTGACGATGAGAGAGCATACTTGACCTCTCCCATTGTCGATGCGGGGATGAGATCCGAGTAGCATTCGCCAAGCGCATAAGCACACATGTGGCATATCCGTTCTATCACATTTGCATCACTCTCGCCACACTCGGCAACGTGTTTTTGTAGTCAAGAACGTGTTTCGGCGTTGAAGACTAATGCAAATGAAATTCCAAAAAAAGCAGAGGCGCGGGCGTATCGCGGTTTCGCAAATGGAAGTGTTTCGCTGCTCGTCCCGCAGCAACGATCGTCGCAGCGTTCGGGAGAATATTGGACGCGGGAATAATGTGAGCCGAGTAGACAGAATTTTCGATTGGAAATGAGTTCCATCGAGCCCCCGATTTTCGGACGATTTTTTCCCCTCTTAATTTGCATTAATTTCCGAGCTCGTATCGTCACGACGAAAGCCCAAAATCAATCGGGTTATTTGGTTTCAATTTATGGCAGGGATCAAGCGCGTTTGAGTTACCGACCGTCCGCGCGCGGTTAATTGAATTACGAAATTCGTGGTCGAATAACAAATCGTTTGCCTTTGGGAGCAGCGCAATCAACGGAGCATCCTGCGACGACAGGTCAGTTCATCCGGATTGTTTGGGACACCGGCGAAAAACTTCGGATATGGATATCGAACGCGAGGAGGCGAGCGATTAAATGTGCCGCCAAAATGTCGAACAGCCGAGTTAATTAAAGCACAGTTCCGCGCGGCTGATGCAATCTCGTTATGCGAATGCGAATGTTTTCACGGCAGAACCGCTGATGCGCTCCGTGCCGTTCGAATTCGCACAGCGAGTCTCCCGTGAACGCCCTGAAAATTGGTTTCTCCACTTGGCGATAATTGCGAAACGAACGCGACGGGAACGACGAACGCGCATCGAACTAAATAGCCGAGTTTCGGGCCTCGGGACGAAAACTCTTTTTCGTTTAAGGCGCGATCTCCGCGTGGCTTTGGAATTTAGAACTTTCGGTTAATCGATTTGCGAGTGCGCTACGTGTATGCAAATCGCTCAACAGGTGCGCCGAAGCCTCATTGAGTTAGGCTTCCTACGAGCTACGCGATCGTTTGACGTTTCATTTATCTTCGTGAATAAATAAACACCAGTTTTCCCCTTCGAATAACTCGATCGCGAAACTCCCAAGTATGGAAATTCACGCGGAGCCACGAAATTTGAATTTTTTCTCGCTTCACATCCTCTCGTAGCAGTTAATAAAACGATCCAAGGAGGCTCGACAACTCCAAGAACGACGCGGCGTCCGAAAAACCCGATTTTCTTGATTTTTTTTCGACAAGAAAATAAATGTTTATTGAAAAACTGTGAACAACGTTATACCTGCACAATTTTTTTCATCAAAAAATTTCTTTTTGATGCTGCAGTGGACATGATAATTAAAAAACTATTAATCCGATCGATACCAAATTTACACCACTTATTTACGATAATAATAGCTTGGACGTGGACGATGAGGGATTTGTAAAAATGTTGAGGTAAAAAAATGGCGACGGTTTTAACAAAAAATTCATTTTTTGAGGTGCTAAGTTTTCGGTTTTTTTGTTACGATTGTTCTTTTCCATCACCCCTTTACGAGCAGTGTATACAAGGCCTTAAATTCATTCTACGAACGAAGATCACCGGAATTCCCTACTTTGACAAAGAACGATGCAAAAAATACATTATATTCGTCAGCATATTCCACGAGATGAGAATTGAATGGAGACTATCTTTGGACAGGGCTGTTACCCGGCGTTGGAGCACCTCGTTTCAGAGAGAATAATCGTCGAGAAATTATACAGTAGTAGAAATGAAAATAATCGTCCCCGCGCACGATCCGCGGTGGACGCGAGTATGAATAAATCGAGATGGGAACGTAGAAAATTTGATGCCGAGAGAAATCAGAGTGTGTCGAGCCCCGGGACACGGAATTGGTCCGCGCGCATTGTGAATTCCCCGGATTTGGCGGACAACGATGAATAATCCTCGGTGAAAATGTCGCCACAATCGCGTTTTATCGAAGCAATTTTTTCCCTCGAATTTTGAACGCTGCTTCGTGAATCTTCGTCCTCGCCTCCTTCCCAAATTCATTACCCCGCCAATGGATTCTCCATAAAACAGCGTGCAAATACAATTTCGATAATTTACATAACTTTGATGGAAAAGTTGTGAGCTTAGCTGAAGTTCGAGCGAAAGTTGTGAAGAGAATTCTCGTGTATTCGCTGGGCATAATCGAGCCAAAGTTCCCGGATTACTTGCCCTCGAACACGATCGTTGTTCACCCTTGCCAAAGTTCAACTTCCGATCAGCACCTTCGCCCTTCGCTTTCTATATATGAGAAAACGTCCGTACGATTTTCCCAGGAATAATGAAATTATTCCGTCGGTGATCGATTTACGGTTGGCGATCATTCGGATTATTGGAAGCACGCGATATGCCGCGGAGAGCTCGTTTGCCAAGTGCGGATCCAGGGGGACGAGCAAGAAGATCGTTCGGTCCCAAGGTGTTGAGCTCCGTCGATTGAGCAGTGGAGGTTTACGGTCGAGAGCAATCCTAAAGTCCGAGCCGAGACAACCTCGCGAGGGAAGAAGCGATCGAGAAGGAGAAAGAATAAAGCGGATAGATTCGACGAGGGTGATACGCCGAATATGATAAGAAATAAGAAGCTCGCCCGCGCGTCGGCGGGACAAGCTTTCCCCGAGGAGGGAGAAAAAGTTGAAGAGAAAACGTGTTGCCAGTCCTCCGATACAAGCCAATATCCATGCTTACACCTCGAAGCTCCCTGGGAAATGAATATATTCTATGTGAGCACCGGAATATCGAGAGACCTCCGGATGAAGTATAAAAAAGCTGAAAAAAAACAAGAGACAAACCTGTTATCGGCCGGGGAGGAACGGCTGGAGAGGATTCCAGCCCCACCGCGCGCTGTACAAGAAAAAGCTTTACATCCTCAGCCGACCTCTATATATACTTTGTTTTTCATTTCATCCTTTGATATCTCGCCGGATTCGTGCGGGCTCCTTCGATCTTCACAGTGTATTCCCAAAGAACTCGCTACTCTTCTGTGCAACCGTGAATGAAAGGTATCGGAGCCTCAAGGTGATTCAACGCGAATGGAATACGCGAGTACGTTTCTCTCAGTCGCGGGTAGACCGGGGCAAAATCCAGGAATCATTTTACATTTGGAATATTTCAGGAACTGTGTCTGTTTCTTGCTCTCGAACACCGACAAATTTGCTGTCATTTTTCGCAATTTTTTTGGTAAAAAAGTTCTGACAAATGCGTGAAGGTTTCGTTTTCGTTGCTATTTCGGTACAACGCACTTTTTACTCTTTTAAGAAACAGTCGAGGTGCGTTATACGAATGTAAATAAAAAAATAAAAAGCAAAGGAACGAAGAAAAAATGTTGAAAAATCAATGATAATTGGAAAAAAGGATAAAAAATGAGGAAATTTTACGAAAATTTTCGTTCTCCTCGACCATTTTCACCAAAATTCCGAATCCGAACGAAGGTTTGTGAACGCGATCGTTTGGACTTCATCGTTTGTATTGAAATTCCCAGAGGTGCGAGGAGTTTCGAACCCGGAGCGGGTTGTTCTTATCGAGTTAAACAAATTTTCCTCCCCATTGGAGAGAATCGTTGGCGCACTAAGCACGAGAGTAAAGCCAATACGATGAGGATCCTCTGTTGGAAGCCCTCGTCGGAATGAATTAACGAATATATCCATGCGTTTATACGCTCGAAGAACTGCAGCGTGAAAAGTCGAGTGTGTTTGAACAGACACAAAACCTTGAAGGTGATACGAATACGGAGGAGCTCTCATCCAACAGTTCAAATATTAACACCTCGCCGTGTGCGCCGTACACGTCGAAGTGTGCGTGCGCGACGAGGCGCGCGAGGATGCATAAAATTTTTTAAGCAAATGAAAAAAAAGGGAGAAAAATCCTGAAAGAGAATAACCGAGCACGAAATGTGCATACGTGCTGACTCGCCTTACAAAAATTCGCATAATCTGTGTGTGTGTGTGTGTGTGTGTGTGGGCAGCTTTTTTAAGGTAAAGACACAAATTTCCTGCACATCTGGGGGCTCTCGCTATCTTTGCGTTTCCATTATTCCGGATGCTGCGTAATTTGCCAAACTTATTCAGCAGAAAACTTGATTATTGCTCAACGAAATAGTCGAGGGGTCCTAATCAGAATTTATTTCAAAAAATCGGTTTTCTGTTTATTGCATTTTTCGAAAGTAAACATATTTTAAAGGAACGTGGTAAAATTTTAAGATCTGAGCAGTCTCAGTGCGCTTGTGCGAGCGACGTTTACTTGGCGAATATCGAGCAGAATTATTTCGTTTGCAAAAAACAGTGAAAAAAGGTGCGGTTTTTCTGAAAAAACTGAATAAAATGAATACAGAAACAAAATTTTTGTGTACTTAAAAAATGTATTTTTAAAGCCTAACACTTTTTATATTCATGTTTATTAATTTATACTGGTAATAAACTCGTGAAAATCGTATTTTCTTCGGCCATCTAATTAGGCTAGATCCCTTAATAAGAGAGGACATAAATTCGCGGTTAAATCGATATCGAGATTCGGTGAAATATCAATTAGCAATGTTCTCACGAAGGCGGAGAAAGGTTGGGGAAAAAGAGCCAAATGCGCAGCCAAAAGGAGGCGAATAGTGCAGCGATCTCGTGACTTCGGTGCAGCTCCTGTGTGACACGAAGAGATGAGACGTTGCAGGGGCTGCCTAACAACACGACAATAACGTTGGGAATTACACTTTGGGGGTTTTCGCATGGAGCCTGCGGAGATGCACTCGAAGCAGCGGGAGGATGAAACCGAGGAGGGAAGGAAGACGAGTGCAAGCTCAATCTCACTTTTAAATGAGAGTACCACCACGCCAGGAGTTGTGGCCTCGGAGCTTACGAGATAGTGAGAAAGTGGAGGAGTGTGCGAGCAGCCTTCGAGACAAGAATGTCTCTGCGAAGCACGCGCGAGGCTTCGTTAGCCCGTTGCAATTATTTCTCTCTCGTAAAACAGCGCAGGCAATATTACAAACCATAAGCAAAGATTACGAAGGACGAGACGTAAACACCTTGTTTATGAATTTCACATTCCTCCTGTCAAAACAATCTTCAGCTTCGACACAACGAGACTCTCGATTCTCGTCACCGATGCAAGTGTTTATTCATTTTATTAATAATAATTTATACTTCAATTTAATCAACCTAAAGTATAGTTGCTAACTTGAGTATAACTCCATCTTTCCATACCCAAAAACAAATAAAAAATGGTTAAGGTTAGATAAAAGTACTGTTCGACAGTTTGAACACTGAAGAACGCGTGTGCAAAGTTGGAGGTCGTATCATTCTACCATTTTGTTTACGTTTCACACAAATATCATCCAACAATGACGCGTTTTTACGGGTTAATCCAATATAAACAAAGTAAACAGGGCTTATACTTGACCCAGATAACTTGGATAAAAACAATCAAATTCGTATTTACATAGCCTGACTTTACGCGAAGCTGATGTTCCTCCTTAAAGTAGCTGAACTCAGAATGCAAAACGTGAAATAATTTGGCAAAGAACAAAAGGATTCGGCCGAGCTTTAAAGCTTTGTGTTGTTTTCCACCAGAGTGCCCAGGCCCGAGGCTCGAGGATGATTCGTGCATGAATGAAAGCTTAGAGTGAGGTTACGTTATTATTTCAAATGCTTTACGATCACGTGGACATACTCTGAGAGTCTGGACATCCTCAGCTGGGAATAACAATTTTATAAATCCCTCGGATAACCTAAATAATAGTGCGCAATCAATTTTCAAGTTCTTTTCGGTTGGTTGTTCCTCGTGACAGAATATTCTCTCGACTTGCCGAACACGTACGACCTTCGCCTGAATTTTTGAAATATTCTTCAAGCTCGCCTTTCTCTTTCTTCAAACCTGTATTAATAAAGAACGGTTATTTCAACGAGCCGGAAACTTTCCGAGCGAAACGTAGAATCTTCCCACGAGGACGTGAGTAATGTGCAGTTTTTCGCGTGGATTTAAAAAATATTTTTATTTCAAAGAAGAGCAAAAATAATGAAGGAAACGTCAAAACTCGAGGGTACTCGAGGCAGGTCAAAGTTCAATTTTCAGCAAAGATGAATAAAAAGCATGAAAATATTTTAAAAATTTACCGAATTCGATAAAAATGATCGAATTTCATTTCTGTCCTTTACGCTCAAGAAGCACGCGGATGAAATTCTCCGGTTCTTTAAGCAAGTCCAAGACACCATACGAACAATACATTAGATTTTATCATTCCAAGTTAATGAATTGAAAATTTGAGAGGGTAAATCATCGGCATATTCATGAAGGCTTCTGTTTGAAAAATTTCATTGTCCAAAGTTGGAAAATAATTTTTCCGTAAGATACGCTCGAACTTCCTTAATATCGGGCGAGTCCTTAATTACTGAGCGCAGGTCGACGATGAACATTGTGTAAAGTTTGCGACAATCCTCAAAGCCGATTCGGGCTCTGTTACGTTTGACTCATCACACGACTATAGAAACGAGAAAATAGGAACTCGGGGACGAGGAGGAGGGACTCGCAGAGCCGAGAGATATTGCAGGACTCGAGAGAATTAAAATTGCAGGACTGTGCAATTTTGGGTCGCGAGATAGCAATGACACGAGGATTGAATGCACGCTATGAGAATGCTTTCCGAAGCTGCTGGTGTGTATCTCGAAACGAAGCTCGTTCGCGAGGATTGTCGAGCTGGAAAACACAACTCGCCTGGCGAAACTTTCGACTCTCGTGATTTTTTATCGCTCGCGTGGCCTTTTCTCTCCTTTTATATTCAACTTCGTAATGACTTCTAATATAAAAAAAGTTCGACGATAAAAGCGGCGCTCTGTGTCGTCGTTATTCCCGGCTTGTGGCATTTTCAAACGAGTAGCAATTCCAGTTTTCTCGTGAGACCGTGCCTCGGTTAATTATCGTTGGTCGAATATCGATGCAACTTGAAATTTGTCGAACTTCGAAACCCCCTTCGGAATCGCAGCTTCCAAGGAAGCTTCATTCGGACACTCCCACGAAGCATTTTCAAGTTTATCGATGCTCCACGCACCGCGGGCCCACCCCCATTTTCACCCTCGACATTTCGTGCTCAAAATCTTTTTTCCGTGAGCGAATCAATCTCCATTTTAGTGATGAATGATCTCCGGCGAGCGCGCACTATCGATCTGAATCGTTCGATAAGCGATGAGGATTTCGAACGATAAATCGAGCGTTTTGTTTACTCGTACACGCAGTCGAGCCACATAAATGAGGTACATCCACGAGCAATCGATTAGCCGAACGTGGTTTATGGCTTCTTGGTTCGCTCCTCGACTCACTCTCCCCATTAGATCGACCTTAATCGAGGGAACGCGGGTGCGCGCACTTTTGCCAAGAGCTGGAAAACTGTCGTCCTCGCACTGCTGGAATTCGCGATTGAATTTATTTGGCAAATACAACGAATGTCTCTCCCTGTGGCCAGGCGCGGAGCGAGATGAAGCCCCGGAATTGGCTGCTGCGATAATGAAATTAACGTCAAACCGCGAATAACGAGGTTAATAATTATGACGCGGCGCAGGGAATAGAAAGAGAGCGGGAGCGAGGCGTAACTGCATTCGGATAACGACGAAACAATAATTGCTCTCAAGTGCTTCGTTATATTGAATCGACGCTCGGGGAATCTTCGTAAAGTTTCGCAGGGATGAAAATCGATTGCAGGAAAAAATGTTGTCGAAAGGGAAAATTTGCAGGCGGAATTTCGTCGAGCGAGCGCGCGCGCGCCTTAACGAGCTGCTGAATCGTACCCCGCAGTACCGATAAACGCTCTCGTCCCCGCTTCCAAAGTCGGGTCACTTCTACTTCGCTTGTTCAAGTAAATAGTGCGCGGAAATCCCGAGAATAAAGAAAAGGAGCATTGTCCATGGTGGAGAAGGGGGGCGTGTAATGTCAGTTGGGAATACCGTTCTCCGGGTCATTGCGGTCTCGGTCGTTCTCGCATCCGGTCGGTTTTCCTTGCCCCGACGCTCGATCCTCCTTGGGCGTCGGAGAGATAGCGGCGGAGGCCAAATTCGAGCGGAAGCTCTCCAGCTCGTTCGAAGAAATCAAGTATTCAAGGGGTCTTTTCTCGCAGCTGCGTTCCCTCGTTGGCGGAATTTTCGTCGCTCCTGGTCTCGCACCTTGCGAGGCCTTTGGGCCGCACGAAAAATTGTCAAAGTTTCTCGAAGCTTGTGTTCTCCACAGCGCGGAGAATCGGGATCCAATTACTTCGAGCAGCGTTCTGCTGGAAAACACGTTCTAACCGCACGGTTTTTTAATGATTTTTCTCGACGAGTGCGCCGCGCAAGTCCGGCCAATGAATTCTTGATAGCGGTTAATTTCCCGTGGACCAGGACACGCTCCGTGAGCACTAATCGTGTTAAGGGACTGCGCGCACGGGGAGACAACTTTACGCAAAATGGTTGCTGTTCCGAGGGAAATTCTCTGCTCGACGACGTCTCTGTATCAGAGCGGCGAAACCGCGGCACGTCTTTCCATCGAGTTTCCTCCGCTCATGATCCTAGAACAAACGGCAGAATCTATCTGCGCAGTTTTCAATGTGTGTTTAGACCCTCCAACTTCCCTCCCTTCAAACTCCCTGCTCAAGTTCCGCTAAACCTCTTAGTCAGCTTGGTCGCACAATAATTGGACTAGTTCTTGTTTCTGATGCTTTAAAGGATTCAATTCTGTTCGAACGAACCGCGGCTTCGAGTGGCCCCGAATTCGGAAACCTCCGCGCGCTCCCAGAGCTTTCGCATTCCAAATTCTCGCAGGATATCAAAGAATTGGGCGCGTTCGCGCCCAAGGACGCTGCACATCTTTACTCACTTTCAAATTCGAAGGAACGACGAAGCGACCAACTTTCGTGGCATCAATTTCGCTCAATTTTCGTTTCTGAATAATTATTCGAGGGACCGCTCGAGCTCCAGTTCCCACTGACTCCATTCCGGAAGAAAGTTTTGGGGACATTAAGGTAACTCCTGTACTGCATGCTAGTCAAATGAGTGCTAAATTTTCAAAACGCTTTTAGACCAAGTTTAACGTACCGATTAAACGTATCGTTAGTGGATTTGTATTACGGCATATCTCATTAAGATGTGAAAATATTAAAAACGCTAGTTTTGCAAAACTATCAACTGATAAATGCAAATTTCCACGCTGACACATTTTCAAAGAATTATCTGCGTTTTTTCATCGATTTTATTGCAACAAGTCTCATTTTGTTCGTCAACCGGTCCTCTATGAATCCACCGTGTAGTTGTTTTTTTAACTCGATCCGTTCACTGTTGCAGCTAATTGTTAACATTAAGTGACAAAAACTTTTTCATTCATAATTTCTCTCAGGAATGAGTTCAAAGGAAAATCTACGTGGTGAATTCGTAGAGGATCAGTTGAGGAACAGAATGAGACTTGGTGCAATGAAATCGGTTGAAAAATAGAGACGATTCTTTGAAAAATACCTGTGAATATGTGTCATCATGGAAATTTGCATCTGTCAGTTGATAGTTTTGCAAAACTATTATTTTAAATATTTTTTCACGTTAATATGATATGCTTGAATACATATCTACTAACAATAAGTTTAATCGGTACGTTGAACTTGGTCTAAAAGCGTTTTGAAAGTTCAGCACTCATTTGACTAGCACGCAAAATTACGAAATTTTCAATACGAATTTCAGCTTTCTTTCCAGTCGAAAATTTTGTCCACTTTTGTTAAAAAGCATATGCTAAATTATTTTTTAAGCATTGTCATTCATGAAAATTGATACCGCGATTTATTTTTGGGGAGAGGAAAGGTAAAAATTTTATGAAAAATTTCCTCTTTGAATCTGAAAAAAATCACGAAGGGGACCGTATGAAAATATGAAATTAGGAAGATGCTCCGGACTCGTCCAGCCACGTCTACGTGTTAAGGGGTTGTATGGGTTTGGAGCAATGAATGCTGAAACAATGAATGATTGCAGTAGCTAAGAAATTTCTCTCATAAAAACAAGATTGTATTTTTTTTGACCTTCCCCATTCTTAAAATGAATCGTAATATAATTTTCCATCAATATTACACGTTGCCAAAAATGTTGGGACGATTTTTCATTGATGACGATAGCAAAGAAACTGAAATTTCATTCGGAATTTTCAAATTTAATTTTTTTTTCATTTTTGTACCTTCCTGTAAAGTGGTATTTTGAGTGAAAATTCTCCTGCTATTTTGAGTTTAAACTCACAAAAGTGCGACGTACTCTCGTCCATCTTCGTAAATACAGTTGTAACCTTTTCCAGGCTTTCAGATTTTCGTACCCACCGTCAAGGCACAAAGTAGGTTTAATAGCTGCGGTTAATATTAAGCTCCGTTATACACTGGCACTAAAATCTTTATTATACGAAAGCGTATAATCCGGAATAGAAATGGAGGAGGACCGCACGGTAGGAACGATGGAGAAGGCGAAGGTCAGGTAACCCTTTGGAGGAGCATGAGCGCCGGCTAATTCCCCAGACAGTTTGGAGTCTGCTACGGGTGTCTGGCCACAGCTGTACCTCGACTACTGCACGACTCTGGGAATTCGAAGCGCAGGGAGTAAGTGCGGACAGAGCACTCGCAAGTGGTGTGCGGTTCGGCGTGCAGAGAGATTTCGCGTCTTCATTTACTTCCCTGCTCTTGCACTTGAGCAACAACTTGTCATTGAATTCCTCGACGCTTTGAGTTCTCGTGAGCAGCCGAGTTGAGCGAGGCGCACTTTCCGTGAGTCTCTGCCGGAAATGGAGGCGGGATGAAAGTTGAATTTTTTTTCAAACGTCAAAGGACGAAGCGTCCGCGCGGAGATCAGGGAATATTTTCAAATTTCGAATTTGAAATTCGAAACGAGACGAAGACAAAGGTTTTTCTTTGCTTTTCGCTCGCATTTGCATTCGGAAGTGTCAGAGCACGCGGGGATTGGGGTGAGAAGAATGGGAGTGTTCTCGTTCAACGGGGATGCAAAAGGGGTCAACATTTTTCGCTGTCCCCAGGTTTTTCTCTCTCGGTTCGTGCGCGTACACGGCGCGCGGGGCTTGGAATAGCGCGAGTAACACATTCCTCACCAGTGACGTTGATCATGCCCAGGCAATTTTCGCATATCCCGGTCTCCTCACGCCCCGCCAGACTATTTTCGCCTTAGCAGCGACCGGAAGTAATTCGCACACGAGCGAGCGCAACGGCGAAAGAATCCGCGAGAGCATATGCAGGTTTTTGTGTGTCGGTTGAATTTCGTACGCGGATGTAGATGGGAAATGCCGTTTTATTGCGCCCTATCAATTTTATTTTTATTCCACCCAGCACCGATGTATCTTGCTCTCATCCGCGTTTGCTTCACTCCGCTATAAACCGGGTGTTCACGGGGTTTTTCGAGAATTTAAACATCGCGAAAGCGCGCTGGAGCGAGGGAAGAATTTCAGGACGCGCATCGGCCCATTTTTATTCTCGATGATTTCATGACAAGTTTCATCGCTTTTCGTCGCGAGATTAATTAATGCGAAAGTCCGAACTCCAGATTGAAATCGAGGGCAAAAATCGCCTTAAAATTGTGGAAAAAAGTGTGTCCCATTTTCGATTCAGCAGCGATCGAAACTCGCTTCAGCAGCTATTTTGAACTCGGTTTCTCCGGGCCTTCGTATCGCGTCGCTTTTGTCAGCACGCGCACGCACTCACCCCCGGCACGAGCGCGTTATCTTCCTCTTTCCCTCGCTCTTTTTATAGCCTTTTTTCGCTGTCCATTCACTCTATTCTCTTCGTTTTTCCGCCTCGGCGATAAATCGCAGACGGCCCGTTTCTGTCATTCTTCAAATTTATTCGAAAGCTCTGGCGCAGCATTTTGGCTGGAGGTTTTTCAAGGGGTTCGGGGCAAAGGGGAAAAGAGACACGGGGATAGTTTCCCGAACGGTTTTTAACGCGCGGGCGCGACACCCAACTTCGGGGCGCCCTTTTTCGCCCACGAACATATACTTTCATAACCAAAGTTCACGGTTTTTCGATAACAACCGACGTAAATATGAGGGAAGAATTTTATGCTCGAAGGTACGAGTCTGCTCAGGAGGTGCGCGAACTTCCATCGTCCCGTTTTTCATTCGACTATAAAAATACGACTCGCGGAACGGAAGCTCCACGTGGCTGCGACGGGCGAGAATTGCATGCACTGGTTCATCATCGAATCCCAATTTTCAATATTTCCTCCATTTTTTCGAATTCGAATTCTGTATTTCCAATGGAGGTATCTTGGCGCCGATGAAAAATGCATGAATTCCCATCGGGCTGGTCATTATTTGAGAAAAAATTCACGAGAATCCGTCGTAAAAATAGCCTTTTTTTATCGGCGTTGAGAATAAACTGACACGGTCGCACCGACAGAAACGAGCCGGCTCTTCGTGCCGGAAATTCCCGTCAAAAAAATGCTCGAGTCGTTCAAAAATTTCCAATACAACGGACTCGGGCACGATTGGTCAGATTTTGGTCGAAGCTTTCGAGAAATCGAGCCTCTTTCGTCTCGGATAATTTGAATAACAAAAGCATCATTGTTCCGAATATGACGTTGAGGAATAAAAAAATGACGCTGCCTTCCTGGCGTCACTCGCAGGTGCTGGAAAGAAGCATTGATAGTTGAATCGCCGCGAGCGGAAGAAGAGGAGGAGGCGGCGAGAGGAAGAAGTTCGGCGCGACACAAGAGCGCCCGCGGCATTCTCCTCGTAATTGGTTGAACGGATTATTCTCTATTTGCGGTAGAATTCCATACAGTCAAAATCCGGAGGACGCGAGAGCGGCGGGGACGCCTAGCTCATGAATTGGGAATAGCCATCCGTGATCCGGTAATTCGTTAAAACGGGGTGGGAAGGTGTTTCCTCGCGCGTCCTGGCGCCGCACATGCCGTTGAGGACGCGCAGAAGTACGCGAGAGAAAATCCGTGTGGCTTTGTACACCGCCTCGTAAGTTAATTAATAAACGTGCACTATTGCGGCTAATGGCCTCGAATATTACGAGCAATTAAGTTCCTCGCCGCGGAGCGGAGTTAAATTTTATGAAAAAATATATAACAGCCGCTCCGGAGGTGCGAACGCGTTTTGCAAAATTCGGGCCCTCTCGCGTTTCCTCTGCGTATTACCGAAAAAATCCGAGTGTGCATTTTCCTGTATGCGTACACGTGTTTATTTCTGGAGATAATGCGCCGAGATAACCGCAACGGTGAGCATACAAATGGCGCGACTTTTAACGCCTGACCTTTGGCATTCCGCCCTCCCCCCTGCCCGAGTTCCACCGGTCTGCACGCCTGTACATACATACCCCCTTAAACCCTCTTCGCCTCCCCGTAAATAGCGAGAATCGTACAAATTTGCGGGAGCTGTGTGGCCCGTTGTTTCGAAAGCTAGATCGTCATTTCTCGGTTTCCTGGTGGTCAGCCACGGACTCGATGACGATCGGCACCGTAGCCCCGTGAACTTTGCGTGCTGCCACTCGTCCAAAGTCGACCGAGGCCAACACTTTGGTGTATTTTGTCCAAAGGACGTGAAAATGATTGAAACTTGGGTCAATCCTTCGCGGACAAAGTCTCCGCCCTCGTCTGCTCAGCGTCATCCTTTCACCATATATTTCACAATTTTCCCGTGGCCCGTGGAACGCTTGCAGCGGCAAATCAGAGCCGAAGTCTACGTTCGCAATCGAGAACGTATATTTTCTGCTTACGGAGAAAATATAATGGATGCGGGCACCCATTTTGGAGCCGATATATTTCAGGCTTTATCGGTCTTTTATTCAAATCCGATTTGAGGATTGTATCGCTGCAGGGAGATTATTTGCTCGTTGAATGCGGAGGATACGCGATTGGAGTGCGAGCGGTGCGAAAAAAGCGCCATAATATTTCGAGCACGCTGACGTTTGCGCGCACACTTATCCGTAATCTCAAGCAACGGGACCGCGCACGCTCGCATCTCGTCGCAACAAACCCTGAAAAGCTCCGAAGCGATGAGCGCGCTGAACCGACGGCAGCTGTGACATTGGCGAATGAAACACGGGAAAAAACATGCCAAGGGAATGCCAACAGTGAAGTTTTTGCAGAAAAGCACATGAATCGCATGCGGAGAACGAATAAGGAAGTTGAAAAAAGAGAATGAAAAGGTTGAGGGAGCGGGGACGAGCAAAGGGGGGGGGGGGGGGGGGGAAGCAAGCAATTCGTTTCTCGTGTACTCAAGGGGTCTCCCTGGCAATTCGGCAATATGGGAGGTTGAATCCTCCGAGAGCTTGAACGAGTTTGCATTCCACACGTCATGCTGGCAGTAGCGTAATACCTTTGTATGCATATAGACAGATCGTACACGCAACACAGTGTTGCGAGTGGCGCACGAGCTTTTTCGAACTATATAGACATAAATTACGCGCTGCGCGTGGGTACAAGCTCGTTTTTACGTGTACGGGCATCTCCGAACGGGTTAGAAATGACGTTTTTTAATTCCGTCTCATTTCTTTGTGTGTCTAGTCGATAAATCGAGGGCTGTTTATTCCCCTAACGCGTTTCTCGCGTCCAACGAAGCGAGGGACTCTCGCACAAAAGGCTCGTTGGCGAAAACGCTTTTTCAAATAAGTTTAAATTCTCGTCTCCAATTTGTCCGGGGACGAGAGCTGATGGGGACCGAAACTCGTTCTAGGACGATCCAATCTCTCTGTCCCGAGGAAAGACGTGCCCAGCAATCCTCCCCGATTCGATACAATCTGTTCGCGGCCCCATACACGCGAGAGAGACCTTCCTCAAATGAATTATCGATGATCGAACTCGTGCCAATATCCTCGACGGCAGGTTTCCCGCTGTTGCTTTGTGCCCGGATTGCGATCTCGCTCGTCAGAGAGGCTTCTAATTCTATGCTTTTTTGCATGGAACTGCAGTTCGATCGAGGGACGTTTCAAGCCTCATTTACTCAGCGAATTAAATATACCTTCGTTTCTACCTCATTAATTCCAATCCGCTTCTCCAATCGGGAACTTCGTTAGGAATATTTTCTCCCTGGAATTTAGCTTGGAAAAACCTGAAGGTACGGGGCCCTTGAAACAACGAAGTGGAGAACCGGAAACGGGAAATCTCGGTCACGCCCAAACTCCTTCTCGAATCGACCGGTCAATTTCTCACTTCGAAACGTCCCCCGGACTCTCCGACGGAGTCTCCATGAATCGTTTGGACTCGCACAAAAAAGCCCATACGTAAATATGTACCGTTGGTACACATCGGCTTATTCGTGTCTCACAGACTCGCCGCGACGCATCCATCTGCGCGCGCGGATCGCTGGTGCTCTCTTCGAACATTTATTCAGGGATCTCTCTAGTCTTCTTGCTTTATTTCGGCTCTTCGTTACCGAAAACAGTGACGAGTCGTGCGGAAAACGAGTATTAACGAGGGGCCATGCGCGAGGCAAATTTTCGACTGAATTTTTGAGTCTCGATGGTCTGCCTTGCGGGATAAAATTGCATCAGCAGGTAAATTCGGAGTAGCCGCGTTATCGCGTCTCATGTACTGTGCCAACGAGAGGAAAAATACAAGTTTTTTATGATTAATAATTGTTGTTGGATGCACGAAAAGGGATGCGAGTTTATTCGCGTGATGCGCGGAACCCAAGAAATTTTCCACCTGCCACTCAAGCTTCAGACACTCGATTCGTCTAGCTCAATATTTCTGCTACGTTTCATTCGCAGACTCGTTATTTTACAGTGCAACGAGATATTTCTCTGTTTACCCATAACAAGAAGCGAATAACCGTGAAAGCAAACAAACAAGAGGATTCAGTTTGAAGAACGTAAATGATGGAGCAGGCAGTGCTTGAAAAGTATTGAAAGAAACAGGCGAGCTCTTGAACCTGATCTCCTGCTGCTGCTGCTGAAACGCATGCTGGATCGAAACGATGCTTCGGTCCTGCGTTTCTCTCCTTCTCTCTCTCTCTCTCTCTCTCTCTCTCTCCCAGGGAATAAATACGGTTATAAATTTCCTTTTAAGGTGGATCGTACCCGAAGGATCGTATTTTATGGGTGTCTAAATTCGATGGATTTTTACTCCCTAGTTAAAGATATTATCGCTTTAAATTAACGTCAGAGTTATTAATTCGAAATAGTAAATAAATTTTTTCAACTTATCTCATGGCGAATGAAATGACAAGCTATTTATTGATCGAGGATCCATCACTGAGTGAACCCGAAATTTCATTCGTCCCTGGCGAAAATACAAAGGATAAAGAAAAAAGTACGAATAAAAAGACAGAAGGCTGTGACGAAATTGGTAACGAGTGCTCGTTACCAATTTCGTTTAAATTTTAACGCCACATGTAAGACAATAGTCTCGAATTTTTTCTCAAACCTTCGTTACATTATTGTTATTGTGTACGCTTTTCATAAACTTCGTGAGAAGCTTTCATTCGTTATGTGGAAAGATAAACGATTTTTTACGCATAGTCCCGCAGTGTATTTTTCTTCATATTTAAGCACGTTTGTCTCAATAACCAATAAGCAGACGAACCCTCTAAAATTTGATGTGTGTGTGAGTCGACTGCCCATTTAAACTCTGTGTAATTTCAAGACTTTCTTAAGAAAACCGTTTCGTGCATGAACTACCTTAATTTTGAGCCGGGCTCTCGACTGCAGTGTACCGAGCGCAGGGAGTATACACTCGAACGGGTTAAGCCAACTTGATCGTAGTGAAAACAGGGAAGAGGCCAGCGAACGGAATGGCGCGTACATCAGCAAATTGTTGGTGGAACGTGAGAAGGGAATTTTCAAAGTTGAGAAAGAAATCGAGCGTGAGAGAGCGCGAGTGAAATATTTCAAGAACAGCGAGCTCTATGATCATTGATGGAAAAAATACTACGAGAGAGTGCGATCGTGAAATGAAGCGATGCTCTCCACCTCGAGGGAACACCCTCAGAAGTCCCTTAGCTTCCGGGTGAAAGCTTTCTTTCTCCTTTTCTTTTTCGTCGTTCGACCTTAATATGCTTCCGGTCGGCCTCGTTCTGTCCCATTCATTTCACTCCTCCTTACCCTTCACACGAATATATTGCGAATTCTTTTATAAACAGAGCAAATTTATAGATCGTATATTTACGACCATGAACCAGCCCCGTGTGCAACGTAGCTTCGAGAATAATTAACAAACGCCCTGCAGTTTTGATGCAACCTCGTCGCACTCCTCTATCATCGGAGTCGTGTAATTTCCGGTTCGCCAGCATCGAACTCGTCGGAATCGCTTTCGCATTCGGTGTTTTTTTACGTTCCCGCATCGCCCGACTATCAAATTCGCGAATGAAAACTAGTTATTTGCAGCGACAGGCTCGGTTTCAATGGAATTTCGTCACACGACCTCCGATCCGGACGACCAAAGTCGTGATTCCATCACGACGAACGTTGTTTAAATAATTTACGAAAAATACTCACCGACCATTCGAACGCCGCAGACGCGCGATGGAAAAAAATACGATGAAATCAGTCATGAAAATGACGCTGCGCTCAGGATCGTGTAACGCAGGCGACTCTCTAAAATCCTCGTTTTTATGAGGTGCTGCAAGTTTTTTACTGCCCTTGCGTTGTTGTAACGAGTTTTCCGCGTGTCGAAATAACCGCATGAATCGCACTCCAAGTTTAATGTCTGTTCCGGCAATTTAACGATGTAAATATTCCTTTAATCAAAATATGAAAATAGTGAAGGGAACAGGAGCGGAATGGACTAGAAGATTCGAAGGGACGTGCTGCGCGAACATTTCACCCCTCGGAATCGTGACTCGGGCAATTTAATCAGTTTTGCGGTTCCAGAAAAATGTGGAACGAGGACAAAAATTCTTAAGCAAATAGGAGGCTTCCCCCTCGCCATGATTGCACCTAATGGAGCTCGCTAAATTTTCGGCCCGCGTGTCGTGCACCGCACGATAAAAGTGCCCGGGAAGTGTCATACGGCCAAAATGCGATGACCAAATTCGGGCGAAATCGCTGCAGGTGGCGGACGAATATGCATGAAAAACTTGACTCACGTGCTTCCCCGGTGGAGAAAATAATGATTTTAACGTTTCGAGTTACTTCGGAGGAACTCGCGCGGGACAGGGTTGATAAAACCGGGGTTTATCTATCGATAATATTCTCAGCACAGAGCACCGCCAACTCCTGAATAATTCACGTTCGTGTGTGGATATCGGGAGTCTTTAAACTCTAACGACCGAAGTAACGACGACTCGAAATTCTAACGAGAGAGATCCGAGAAATCGGTCTCGCCTCCTTCGACCTCCCCCCGCGTCCCTCGGCCATTCTTCCTTCGTCTTCTCCCTTTGCCTCGACATTCTCCAACCCCGATCCTTGTGTATACCTCCGACGAACCAGGATATCACGGGAACGAGGACGCGGCAGTTTGCGAATGGCTTTACTATTTTTATTGTTTCGCGCAGGAATTATGGCCGAAGTATTTGCAGTCCTTTTGTGAAGGGGAGGGAGGCAGCGGACCACCCTCCCAGGAGAGTGAAAATTTTTCTTTTCGAGCTAAACTCGCTAAATTTTCGTTCGTTCGGAACTTGAAATTCGGTAAAAATCGAATTTTCTTGCGACATTCTTTCGTCATCGGAGTGATCGAATATCAAGTTTTCGGAGCACTTGCATTTTCCAATGAATGAAAGAAAAAAAAAAAAAACAAATTTTTGAGGAGGGCGAATTTTTGCGCCAGTTTTCGGGCTACTTTCATTCCGGTTTCTTCATTAATTTATCTCCTCAATTTGCGCCTCTCTCCTCCCATTTCTTGCACGAGTCGATCTCGCACGTTTTTTTTTCCATTTGCCTACACGTTTATCGTGAGTTCAATGTCCCTGAATCCATGCTTTCCCTCGGTTACTTCTCTCGACGCCTTAACGCTCCAATATCTTTATTTTTTTTATGTCTCCCTCTCGGTTTTTATACCCCGAGCAAAAGCTCCTCGGTGTTGTTCCAATCGATGCAAAGTTCGCACTTCCAGATCTTCCGACGATTTCCGTTGGATTTTCCGCCCGTGCCTCCGAGAGCGAGGTCCAGAACGGCTGCGATGTTTTCGGTAAGATAAAACCTTCCTCGCAAGCGATAACAAGATTTTACTACGCACTTTTCTCTTCGTTGCTTATAATACGAAAAAAGTACGGCGTCATCAACGCCCGCTCGATCAGCATTTGATGAAGAAAATTAAATGAAACATCGTTTCGGAAAAAGCGCACTCGGGAAAAGCCAATAGAGGATTTCGCCTGAAAAATTTCGTTTCCAACCCCGTTGTAGCGCTCTCGAGGTTCATCGTTTATTTTCATTTCCTGCAGGGCTTATTCATCATTAAAATCCAGCGATATATCGCGTGAGCTGTTTACCGGAGGGATTTGGGCAAGAGTTTGATTGATGAAACTGACCGTAAACAGAGCCCTCGAAACTCGATTTTCTTCGATAAAAAGTTTCAAAAAAATGAAAAAAGAAAACTTGACTGGAACATATTCCGAAAATGCGAACAAAAGATTTTTATTTATCTGCGTTTCGTCGACTGCCTCTCAAAATATCGTTTGTAAAATGTAATTTTGGTAGAAAATATAAAAAATTGAATGAAATCGACGAAGAAAAATGAATAAAACGAGTGCGAGAATGCGAGCACGGTATTTTGAATGCTTGATTTTAAAAAATGTTTGACTCTCCACAACGTCCGGGGATATCTTGCAAGGGTTTTAATTGAAAAGCTTTCTAAACATAGCCTGATCCTTTGAGTACAATCGGGAGTCGAAAGGTCGGTAAGCAACTTCGGAAATGCTTTGTGCGGTAGTTTTCCTTTGAAGAAACATCTCGAAAGTTCTCATGAATCAGGTACGCAATTCGCTTAAAATCAGCTCCACCGAAGCCTTCTGTGAATCGTTAGCTTTCTATGGGCCCCTTCAAACCGAACCGTGCTGCCGAGCTCGTTGTCTCTCGCATCTCTCGGAGCAGCGGCTTATTTTGCCATTCGTTACAACGCCTGCGAACGCACGAACGGACACACGTTCAAACGTTTTCTCTCATTCTGACGAAGCGGCGATGGAAAGCTGTGTGTTTTCGGTGAATAAAATATCGACGCGGGCCGAACCCGTCGAGTAGGAAAAATGTGGCTCGCGTTGGCTCGCCAACAACGCGCAACAATTTTCTCGTCGAGCTCAAAAGCTTTTCGTGCTTTTCGACTCCAGTGATCTCATTGTTATTTTTTCGGGCCTGCGACTCCCTGTAAAGTGGCATTCATCGGCCAAGAATTATTGTGAAAAAAAATAATATTCGAATGAGATTAAAAAAGATTTGCTTTTCTCTCGACCCAGGGAATAATCCGTTGCCCCAAATCGAAGATATCTTCTCAACTTTTATGCTCGCTTAGTAAAATAAGAAGCGGACTTTGTGCTCGTGCTGCAAAAACTATTGGAATGGCCTTCGCGTATCGTTTCCTCGATCTACCAACGTGTTGTCTGAAAGTCAACAGCTCAAAAGCTCCTTTATCGAGCTTGAAGTATAAGAAATCGAGAAAGTCGTCTTTTGGAGAGTTTCCCGGAGGAGCGATTCCAGAAGTATGATATTCTCTTGCACAAATTCGCCTCCATCGTGGAGATAGCAATCGAAGGAGAGACGAGAAACGCATCATAACATGCGGATAAAAGATCGAAAGAGGCGATCTCGATTGGCTGTAAAGGTAAATATCGACAAAGAAGAAATATCGAAAATTCGTAACTCGCGTATATACGTTTTAAGATGCATAACGCATGAATGGATTTTGACGTGGATGAAGTAGGCAGATTGAAAATGTTGAAGATTTTTATTCTCGAGACCTCGCGCGCGTCCCACTTCTTCGACTTTTCGCATCTTCCTCATTTTCTCTATTTTTTTGGCGAGCCTTATCATTTTCGTTCTTTTCTCCCAGTCTGGCAGTTCATCTTGCTCGGTTTTATTCCGCCTATCTCAATATTTCATATCACCGATCTGAATTCGCATCCAACACGACAATGGAAAGTGTATAAAAGTGTGTTGGAAACCCGTTGCCCCGCATTAGATTTTTCGCTGTGACGTCTAAGCCACCCTCAGGCCCATGGAATATTTATCGAGCTGATGCAAAGCACACGAGACATGTGGGCGGAGTGCATCTTTTCTTTACAGTACATAAAGCAAGGCTTACGTGCGCGTATGAAAGCCGACGATGCACAGAGATCGGGGCGATCCTCGTTCGTCATTTATTCATTTGCACTTGTATTTTAACACGAAAAATTCAATATATTTCTTCTAAACTCATCCGCACTTAAGGTACATTATTCCCGAAGAATCGTATTTTATGGCTATCTAAATTCCATCGATTTTTACTCCCTGATTAAAGATATTATCAATTACATTAATGTCAGAGTTATTAATACGAAATTGTGAATACATTTTTTCAACTTATCTCATGACGAATGAAATTATTACAAGCCATTTATTAATCGACGATCCATCACTGAGTGAATCCGAAATTTCATTCGTCCCTGGCGAAAATACTATACTTTTTTATGTAAAAATCGCCTTAGAATGGGGAAACCACAAAGGGAAATGGATCAAGAAAAACGTACGAATAAAAAGACAGAAGGCTGTGACGAAATTGGTAACGAGCGCTAGTGAGACAATAGTCTCGAATTTTTTCCCAAACCTTCGTTGCATCATTGTTATTGTGTACGTTTTTCATAAATTTCGTGAGAAGCTTTCATTCGTTATGTGGAAAGATAAACGATTTTTTACGCATAGTCCCGCAGTGTATTTTTCTTCATATTTAAGCACGTTTGTCTCAATAACCAATAAGCAGACGAACCCTCTAAAATTTGACGTGCGTGTGCGAGTCGACTGCTCATTTGAACTCTGTAAATTTCAAGACTTTCTTAAGAAAATCGTTTCGTGGATGAACTACCTCAAGTATTTCCGTGCAAATGCGAGCGGTTTGTGCGACAATTCACGTCTAAACTCGAGAGTAAAGCGAGGCTGTGAAATTCCGGAGAAAAATGTCCAACCTCTTGCGGCAGCATCCGTGTAGCTCCGCCATCCGAGAGTCCGCCATTCGAAATAAGTCTGTGCCACAATTCACATCAAAGCTGTACGCGGAGAACAGTTGGACTAGAAAACTCCGAAGAAGAATGCGCCGCCGGAGGAGGGGAGCCCATCAGAATTTCAAAATCTCCTTATCGTGACAAAGCGCGCAAGAGACTTTGGGGATTCGCCTCCTCGTACCAACTTGAATAATCCCAAAGTGCATACGCCGTGAGGCACTCGCTCCCGGCGGAGGCTCTCCACAGAGATCTGCAGAAAAACTGTGCAACAGCTGAGAACCCGAGGTCCAAATTCCCGAGGAAATTTCCCCCGGAAATACACACGCACTAATCCCCAGCCTGATTCACGGTGCGCGCGCGCGTGTACGAACATAAAGTACGACGGGGACCGCACATCGTGCATGCCCCCGACCCATTACATTATGCCACCCCGTGAACGATTGTCCGCTCGAGCTTTCCCGGCAGCAGCAGCACCGTCATGTTTTGCTGTGGATTCAAGCTCTTTGCCAAAATTATGAGGCTTCTCGTTTCCTGGTCGGTCGTCCCGGACGAGGAGATTCTCTCGATAGAGCAGTCCAGGTCTCCTCGAGGATCCTGGAGACCATTTTTTCCGCAAGGCCATGGCCAGAATTTGGCTCGGAAAGCGCATAATTTATTCAACTATTCACCAGGCATCGTCGATTCTTATTCAAATTTGTAAATGACGAAACGAAAAGTCATTTTCATGCGCACGAGCCCCGAAAGGTTCGACTTGCAATTCGCGCTCTGCCGGGCTCGCCAATCGGACGAACAACGCTTATTCTCACGCACACGACTCCGAAGCTCTTTGACTCCCGATTCCCGATGCACCACCAACCAATCAAAAATATATAACGAGCTTCGATTGCCTCTGATTGGCTTTTTCCTCGTAAATTTAGATTATTCCGCGGCTCGAGGGCGACTCCGAACGCCGACGGGAGGACTGCCGACTCAGAATCGACGCGCGAACACGTTACGCAACGGTTCACGCGAGCCTCCAACAAATTGTTGCTCGCGCTTCTGCAAAGTCGCAGAACTTTCAAACCCTCGCGAGCTTCGCACCCTCTCGTTAATAGCTTCTCACAAAATCTCATCTTCCTTTCACTATATACAAGCCGATATAAATACGTATAAATGCAGGAAGGCAGCGTACTATCTCGATACTACGCGATCCATCCGAAGGCAGGAGAAATTGGGTTTGGCAGCGGGATTGGAGCATCGAAAATATCTCGTATACACGTTCGAGTCAACACCGAACTATAGGGGAGGCCGAGACAACACGGGGTACCTAAGAAAATATCGTAATTTCCAGAAATTTGAGAATCGATTTCTCACTCTCAAACACCAATCAACGTACTAGAATTCTTGCAATTTTTACACTCTTTGACTGCTTTTTTTGAAACATAGTCCCAAAAAATTGGAATTACTACAAAATTTTTGCTTTCTTTCTTTCAATTTTCATTTTTTACCTTTTTCCGAAGAATGTAGCGGAAAAAAAACAATTTCCGTAATTTTTGGAGTACCCCGTTTTGCCTCGGTCTCCCCTGTATCTCGCTGCAAGCTTGTGCGAATACGATCGGTAATTCTATGCCTCTTCATTGAGAATATAGAGGCGTGTGCGTGCAAGGGAATAAATTAAAGAAATGAAGTTTGAATTCGTCAGAACGGCTTTGAACGATCTCGGGAAAAAACTGTGTCGAAGTCCGGAAGCGCGGAGTTGAATTTGTGCTGGATTTTCTCGAATAATCACTGTGAAAGTGGGGAAACCGTATAGAGTAGATTTTGAATGAGTTTTGATTCGCCACACTGAGAAACATTTTTGGTTCATAGTACCATATTTGCATGTTTCCCTGAGATGATAAAAATATTTTTATGGTAACGCTCATTCGAAAAAATATGATTGTATTTACTATATTTTATATGTCGTTTACATCAAGCGCATATATTAACAGCAACAATGGCCTTGCCAAAAATATATTGTGTACATGTCACCAAATAATAGTAATACTTTTGACGATCAGGCATTGTACTCTCGACTATACGCTCATGGTACACTTGGCAAAGATTTAAGGTAGACCACGGTGAGGAAGGATTTTAACAAAAAGAAAGAATTTCAACAAACCGAAGAACATTGATTGACCTAAGTGAGACTCGATCCTGGGACTCTTGGAGTTCGAGCCTGGAGCGCTATCCACTGCGCTACCATACGTTCTATAACTAGGATACAAGCAAACGCATATATAAGTCGTCATCACGGTTTATATCGAAGTTTTGTTTTTTTTTTCAGCTATAAAGTGTGTGGTAGCGTAATGGATTGCGTTCCAAACTCAAACTCCGAAAGTCTCGGGGTCGAGCCTTCCTCTGATCGACTTTTTTTTTGTCGCATCGTACTTTTACTCAGGAGAAAGGTATAAATATCCCTTGCGGTATGGTTGACTTAGCGATAACAAATAATCATCAATACCTGGAAGCACAAGTCTCCACAAAATTACAAAAATTGTTCCTATCATGAAATATTATGATAATGGCTATTCAATCATAGATATTAGTTGCAATATGGATGGTAAAATTCAGTAAGGTTTATCCAAACATGAATATGATACAGTATACCATATTTTTCATATCCAAAACGACTTACTTATAAAGTAACTTGCATTATCTGATCATTGTAAAGATTTTTACCATGATTGTTAGTTACTTTTAAATAACACATGGTCATCCACACCATAGAGATTATATGTTTTGTTGATCATGACAGATATAGTTCATTTAACTATGGAAAAATTGTCCTAACAATATTTTTTGGTACATTTTACCATAGAGGCGATAACCATACGTGTATAGTAGCAGTAACCACTGCTTTTTTTCTCAAACTGCCTAATTTTTGGGAATGAAATTCTCGAAAAATCGGTTTCTCGAATCCTGCGAACCTCGCGTCGCAGCGATTTGAAGTGAAGTTGGTGTAAAAAGGAGATAAAAATCTACGTTCTCGGATATTGATTTTCAGAAAAAACGGCTCGCTCCGAGCTCCATTTGTCGCAGGTAGAATATCCCGGAACTTAGCTTGCTGATAACAGTGAATGAAGACACCGAGTTTGGTACTGAGCTTTCAAAAGGATTTGGGTCGACCTGCTCGCGAGGACGATGGTGGCTCCCCTTGCTTCGTTTCGATCGAGATTGAGCAACTTTGACTCGAATGTCTCCTGCATTTAGTCGTTGTTGAAACTATTTTTGTAAAGAAACAAAAAGCTCGAGGGGAGCTGAGAACTCAACTGGTCGTTTGGAAAACACGCGTACGATCGACCCACATCGGGACGCTTTAACGGCCCAAAGCACTTTTTATTCTGCGCGTAATATTGCGAACAAATTTGTCAGTCGAGATATTATTTGCCCTGCTCGATTCAGAGCCGGTCGGAGGTCCATCGATGAAAACAGTTTCGTACGCGAAAGTCGAGCGAAGCTTTTATGGGTACAAAGTCGATGAAGCTCCCTGAATTTGCATGTGCCCGTACCATAACGTATTCGTTCCAATTGGCTCGTCATTTCGACGTGCAGCGTCAAATGTCCGATTGCAATTTGCCAGTAAACGGGCCAGCATTCCAATTCGATTTATTTACCGCACGAACTATTTTCCTTCCGTACCATTTGGTTCGCCTATTTACCCTCCTAAATTCCCGACCCCATTCCCTCCAAGGCTATTTAGGTTCGCGTCAATATATGTCAAGATGCTACCCGTAGGATTCCGCCGATACTATTGCACCAAGAATTTAAACCGCTGTGGCAAGGGACACGAGAACTCGATCGTCTTAATTGGCCGAGCCTGGAGCACGCGAAATTCTCGGTCGATTCACTCGCATTCTAAACAAATAACGGACGCAATTGGCGACTTGGAAACAACGACCAAAATTACTTCCAGGAACACTGATGCAAATTTTTTGTTTTTTCATGTGATTGGTAACAACTATTTCGGGTATTCCAATCCCTTGGCCAGCACATTCCGTTTGAATCGTGAGCGAATGCCTACGAATCCATCACAAACATTAACTCTAACGATCCGTGACGAGGCTTCGTCGATCTTGAATTGCAATTAAGGGGGAATATCCGTGTGACAGGCTGAAAAATGAGGTAGTTTTTGGGGATTTTTTTTTTTTTTTTTTTTTTTTTAACGGCTCAATCAAATTATGTGGAATTTGGCGCATTAATTATTGAAGTAATGAAGTATACGGGGAATGATTTTTTATATTTAGTGCATTTTATTAAGCAGAGGAGCTGTCGCAAAGTGGCGTCTCAAAAAAAAACCTCCCCGACGGTTGACAGCATAAGCGTCGCAGCAAGCATCGGAGATGAAAAATTCAAAAAGATTATTACATAATAATAGTGAAGCTATTGCAGCATCGTAGGAAATTTGAAAATTTCCGTTAGAAAATAAATGGCGGCCATTAGAAAAAAAATCGAATTTTATTGAAAAATTTTGCTGCAGTAAATTGTTAATTAAAAAGAAAACAAATTAAATGAAGAGAATCCTTTTTGAATGAAGTCGATTGGACAAAATTTGACAGAGTTATACCGTCAACCAGCTCAAAAAACATGCTTTCGAGAAAAGGGCGTTTCAAGTTTTGAGAGGATACAATTGAATGATGTATAACTTAAATAATCCGCTATCGCGGGACCATACAAAAGCTCCTTTGCGGCCCAGCACTTTTTTCACACCGACACTCCCCCCTTTATCGCTAACGACGGACCGAGGGATCGTAAACCTCGAAAAAAATGTCGGTAACCAGCAAATAATATTGCATTTGTCAAATTCTTCGCAGGTTCCCTTCGCTCTCGAGGAGCTCCGAGTTTACAAAAGTTCGAGTCAACCGCGGTGAATCGATCAAGCCCGAACGTCATGGGTTGTAATCCGATTGATTATTTAATCTGTACTTTGCAGATAAAGTGAGAAGCACGCATGGCCGAAAGTGGCGAGGAGAAGACAGAGGAACGCAGCAGCAGCAGCAGCAGCAGCAGCGGCAAGAGGAAGAGGAAAAAGTTATCGCGGGTGATAAGCGGGTTAAACGACAATGGCCGGTGGAATGGAGAATTGTACGGGCGCTTATTACGTAGCTGCAGTAGACTCGCCGGCTTGGCTCTACTACAAGCACAACAGCAACAACAATAACAACAACGGGAGCAACGTACCGAAAGGAGGGAGTCTTGCGGATTACGGAGACGTTCATCCACCGTCGGCACCAGCATCGACCACGGAATACTTGCCAGATTGGACGGATCTCGTTCTCGCTGCCTTGTTCTCCGTCCTTATTGTCGTTACCATTGTGAGTAGTACTGCGAAACGTTTTTCATTTAACGCTAGGCTAGCGAGTCCCGCACGCTAGCGTCGTTCCAATGTGTGCGTCCGTTAATTTTGTCGTGCGTTTGCTGCCGGGAGCATTGTTCGCGGAGTTAAATTCTCGGGGACTCATAATTCCATTAGAATCGAAGCGCGTTGGCTCGCTTTGTTCAAAGGAAAATAGCATGAACTTGTTAAACGTCGAGGCACTGCTGGTCCGTTGTTCATGAATCAGCGACAATCCGACGGCACCTAATTGCGGGGCATGAGCTTTCGGAGCCGAGGCTAAAGCCCGTTGCCAGGGTCCCCGCGAGCGTCGTTTCGTTCCAACATTCCCCAAAATCTAAGTTAGCAAATGACCAGACTCGAAAGCGTGTCCTGCTCCCAATCCATCTGCGTCCAAAATCCAATGGCAATCAGGTCCGAGTCGTCTGCACTGACGCACGCTTGTCTGAACCAATCCACGATCATTGTCCAGCGTATCGCGATGAAATGTGCTCAAAACGCAGCTCGAGTGTGGAAACACCAAGAATTTGAGGCTTGACCTGGCATGTGCGCCGAAGAAGAAAAACGAAAAGTCCCTCGGCTCCTGCTGAGCTTCTACTCTGCGGTCAGAGCCTACTTCGGAACTTGGTTGGTTAATGTCCTCCACAGACTCCGATTAATATACGAGGCGAAACTTCTCGCACAATATTCGTGTCTCGCCCCGAGTTCTGTTCTCTTCTGTTAGGTGCTTGATGAAGCTCTCAGAGGTGCAGTAACCCATCCGCCTTCCGCATACATAAACTACACTCCCCGGTCCTTCCCTCTCTCTCTCTCTCTCTCTCTCTCTCTTCGGTATTGTGTGTGTTACAACCGAATACACGTCTCACAATACTCATCACAGAAACTGCGATGCTCGAGGGACGTGATATAACGCACTGCTGCTGAGTGCTCCGAAACGCTCTATTCCGAGTCCCACACACGGGAACGCTGGCTCAAATATACCCGAGCAACTGCTGCTCCTCTGGTCAAGGGTTCTCTACGCACGTATGTGCCTTTAGAACAATCTACGAAACTATGACGTTCGGCACAGAGCTCGTGTGTGTATGCGAAAACACGGGGACAAATCGACTGATAGAGACCTCCCATGAATCATCCAGCGATAGAGTTCTGACACGTATAACACCCATAAGTGGGTTATATACTCAGGCCTCGATGGAGGGAGGGACAATGGAACATCGAAGTACAGGCGAGACCTGCTGGTGGAAGTCGATTTTTAGTACAAGCCTGTCGCTGGTTGGAGGCTTTTCTCCGAGGTGTCGAGATTCGTACGGGGTGCATTAAGGAGGAACATCCGCTTGAGGAAAGTGGTGATAGCTTAATTAAACTTTTAGAATACATTTTTTGATATATTTTCTAT
This sequence comes from Venturia canescens, assembly GCF_019457755.1. Classification (NCBI taxonomy): domain Eukaryota; kingdom Metazoa; phylum Arthropoda; class Insecta; order Hymenoptera; family Ichneumonidae; genus Venturia; species Venturia canescens. The sequence goes on from NC_057425.1 coordinate 11,527,777, forward strand.
AGCCTCTCCAATTTTTAATCCACTTCGTTCAGCCATTTTTTTAGTAAATCATTTCCAAACTTCGAATATTTAACGCCTACGCATAGGAAATAACTCTAGCAAAAACAAATAAAAAATGGTGATAGTTTAGAAAAAAAAAGTACTGTTCCACAGTTTGAACTCTAAAGGACATGTGTGCAAAATTCGAGGTCGTTTAATTCTGCCATTTTTAATATATATCACATAAATTCCGCCCAAAAATGACGTATTTTTGGGGTTTAATCCCGCATAAATAAAGCAAACAGGGCGTTTACAACCTAGATAATTTAGATAAAAACAATGAAATTCGTATTTACATAACCTCACTTTACGTGAAGCTGATGTTCCTCCTTAAAGTAGTTCGGCTGTTCTATGACTAGTCGAGTTTGCAACTACTTTATGTTGATTTATTCGAAGTATAAATTATTAATAAAATTAATAAACACTTGCATTGAGAATATTTTTATCGTAAGAATGTAATAAAATGCTTTAAAAATATCATGAAAGATCAAATTTATACTTCAAATTGACTCAGGTTAACGATCGAGTCCGACACTTTAAATACACATAAGCCAGGGAACATTGTTATTGTGCGAAAGAAAGTTTCTATCGGTGCAACAGCACCGAGAAAAAGGAATGGTCAATTCATGAAAAAAAAAGCGAAGCTACTAGACGAATGAAAGCACGTGAGCCAGTCTCAAAAATAAATTTGATGAAATTCCCGCGATTCCCGAATTCGCCCAAAGTTCAATGAGCTGTTACGCAGCAGTCCCAATTTCACAATTAATATTATTGCGAGTTCTCCCATAATAAGGCACCGTGTTAAAAACTCAAAATTTGTAAACGAAATCGTAATACGGCCGAACTACTTAAGGTTGATTCTCTGCGACAGCCCCAACCAAAAGTTATGTACTGTCTGCATATTAAAAGGCTTGATAATTCGTTCGGATCGTAATCAATAACTTTGTAAAGAGCCTATATACGTACTCGGTGCCAGCAGATATAGTACAAATATCATTTGCTTTCGTAAAATTTATTCTAAAAGTATTTTTGATCCGACATCGTGAGTAAATTTTTTGACGGAACTATCCGGGTTACGCTTCAACACACAGAAAAGGTTGTCTATACAGACGACATTCGCTTGTTCGCTTGCAACAAAATATATCGTATGCAGCCTAAATCTTCGTACTTCTCGAGGCTATATCTGTCAAACTAGATGGTCAATCACCTTGATTTTTTTTCACAATATCTGTGATATCCTGCTCTAGCTCCTCCTCGTTTTTTATAAACTTCCTAATTTTAGTACTAGCGGCTCGACTAGCGGTAGAATTAATAATGTGCCGTTTGCTTATGCATGGTCCATATGTTACGTGTTAATTGAGTCAACTTCAATTACATATATCTCGGGTTCGGGATGGTGAAACTTGTTAAAATTTTATAGAGGTGTTGTTCATATGTTAAACAATACGTATGCCAAATTTAAATAATTTCCTAATTTAACTGTCTCGTGGAGGAACCACCTTAAAAACAGAATAATCCAGGCGGTCAGGCAGCGAAACGCTGATTTTCCATTAACTGCAACTTCAGTGTGCGCAGGGCCATTAGCATTCCCTTCATAATATTTTACCCTGTTTTGCTAAATATTTTATGGCCTCGTACCGAATAAGGGATTCTGCGTTTACGATGATCTTTGATACACCGAGACGTAAATTCTACACTCACGTTGCACAGGATGCACACAGCTCTTGTCGTACAAGCACAATTATGTCGAGAGAATGCTCCACTCGAATAAGTTCGTCGGGGCGTACACATATGCGGCGAATATACACGGATCGTTAAAACGATACTCCGCACATCCTACACATCGACTCCAACATGACTCGGTGTCATAACAATTTCTCGTATTCCAATCAATCCACTACCTACCTACCTATAGTCTCCCCTTCCTCCTCCGGAGTTACTAATTGCTATAATCCAACATTGATAAAAGACACCATTTCGTCGCAGTGATGGGCTGCTCTACTCCCTCGTCCTATTTCCACTGTTATATGCGGTGATACGTGCTTCAAAGCGTGTACGACACTAACAATGTATGGTAATATATCACATGGATTATTCCAAGATTTCATCAAGAGAGCCAAACAAAGTGTAATGGGGTTGGAAACAAAACTCCTTAATCAGACACCATTTGGTGGAGTGCACAAAATCTTTGAGACTATTGAAACTTTTTGGATTGGAGATTGATTAGACTGGATTGAAAAATCTTGTTTATTGGATTGAAGCGATTAAACGTGAACACTTATTTGGTGGGGATGAAATGTTGGAATTACTGTAATTTCGAACAGGTAAAATCTCGAGTTTATAAACTTCGAACGACGATATGGAAGCAGATCAATTCGACTGGAGCTTTGAATGTTGAAAATAAATAAAGTAGAAACTTGAAAGTTCGAGGGACGCGTTTACATCGAAAATAGAATGATACAATCGCCCATAAAACGACGACTGAAATGTCGATTTTCTGGAAATTCGGTTATCACGCTTTCGATTCATAAATTACTACAATCAGCAATACTGTGAATAGACACAATTTCGAAGATACGATAACGAAAGATTGAATATTGATGAGGTTGAAATACTGAAACACTAAAATGACGAAACTCGCATATTCTGCTATCTAGTTTTCTAGGCTCGAAACATTTTTTTCTACACTCTTGATTTATTGCTATTCTATATTCTGGTCTGTCTATGAACATTGTCGATCAATGGAGAAAGGGACCGGAAGGGCAGAAAGTTAGGAAAGGAAGATTCAACAAAGCACGAATGAATGTTCATTTCGTGCTAAGAAAACGAAACAAAAAAGTCAAAAAAGTTTGCCAAAAGACAGCCACCGAGACCATGCAGAAGCGGACACCAATTTTCGGTAACGTCGAACCCAACAGCGCGCCCTTAATCAGGCTTCCAAAAATCAAAAATCGAATCGAAATTTTCCGACAATGATCATTGCGCGGGTGGAAAACATTTTCGTCCTGATAGTTGAACTTTTGCTCACGAGTCTGAACAGAGTACGTGCTAATTCGAATACAACGGTGGAATGAAAATCCTGCGACGATGTGGCCATTGTACGCGGTAAAAAATAGACAGAAAAATACGTTCCGTTCTGAATAACTGTTTACAGTTTCATACACAAACATATTTACCAAAAAAAAAAACGTTGACGCGCGTCTGTCCGTGTGAATGAGAGTACCGCGGTAGGGTAATGCACACTGAATGGGCAACGTTGAATGGTGAATGAGGTATGAATGGTGCGGATGATCGGAATGGCCGAGTAAATAGGCGATCATAGACGTTATCTATCGAAGCCCGGGGTATTGTCGACCGAGTAATCGAATCAGCACAAAAGTTTGTTTCGTCGAACGGCTTTGAAATATTTCTATTCGCGTTGCGAGCTGAATTTCACCGTACAACATATTTATTCCGTCCGAGTGTTAGTCGCACGCGGTCGTGCATTGCGGCAACTGTTTTATGTCGTATCGAACGGTTACAGATTGAAAACGCAGTTAAAAAATGCTTTTCTCTCGCTGCTAGCTGTTATCGGTGGCTCAGGATACTCGCACGGGGCGACCCGTCCATAGAAATGTTCAATGCCAGGCCCTTCTCGTCGTCCCCTTCCGCAATGCTTCCGCGCGTTAGAGCACTTGATTCCGAAATATCGCACGAAAGCTTGGAATGTCAGTGATACGCGCCCTTGAGCCTGGGATTGAATTATCTGAAGCGGCTCTTGTTCTTTGTATACAAAAATCCATTTTAAAAGCTCCGCTCGTTGATGAACCTCCCTGCTCCTCGTTGCATTTGACAGGACGCAAGAGAAATGGCAGAGTTTTTCATCGAAATGATGTGTAATGCCGTTGCCAGTGAGCGACACCACAGGGTGACGTTCCGATATAAATTGCTATCGGCAATTCGTCAATATCCGCGTGGGAGGGCCGAAGTTTCCGATGGCACGGTGTATCATATCCGGGAACAACGGGGACTGGAGCACAATACCATTGATTTTTAGTGGAAAGACAAAATGGAACGAAACGTTGCGAAGGAGCACGGAGGAAAGCGACGAAGAGCTGCTGCCCGGGGGGAGTGAAATCGGCTATTATCGATGTTCCTCTTGAATTTGATTCCAGGTCGGTAACACCCTCGTGATCGCTGCGGTAATAACAACGAGGCGACTGCGCTCGGTCACTAATTGTTTCGTGTCAAGCCTCGCAGCTGCCGATTTATTGGTCGGGCTCGCGGTTATGCCACCTGCTGTGTTGCTCCACGTACGTATATTCAACGCCCTCTAACAATTCGTTCATTTTACTTTTACTTGTAAAACGCGACCAATCGATACTTTTAACGAGGTGCACACTATCCTGAGCGCTTGTGCGTTCTCGCGAGTGCATGCCAATATCCCGAGGAGCAGCGTCTACCCGACTTTTTTAGTGTTTCCACTCGCATAAGCGTCCTAGGTTTTCTCCGCGCTAATAAATCGATTTTCATCGATGCGGTGTACACAACATTGCGGTTGCACGCCGGCATACTTCCCCCCGCTGGCTAATTACTCATCGATCCGCAACCGTACGTGCTACCCTATAGGCGTTTAACGCTCGAATTATCTCGCGAGTGAATCTCGGATTCCGGACTCGGTATGCCGCTTTTACAAATGGGTGTGTTTCAACGAGCCCACTAATGTTTATGCCCATTTCATTTGTCTCTCATTTTCCATCGTCCAAATTACGAATCGTTATCAAATTTCAATGTCACACGCGCCTCGTAGTGCGACGCCAGTTTGAGGGAAACCTCAGCAACCGGAAAACTCGTATAAAGTATCGAATCTCGTGTTACTGCTGCGGCTGCTGCTGTCAGAACCCATCTAATCCTGGTCGTTAATGTCACGGGATATCCTTTCAAACGCCGGTGAAATCTCGTGGTTTTTATCGATTCGTTCACAGCACTCGCGACGGAGAAGATAAATGTTTCGAGAATATGGAACGCGCTTAAATCTCAGCTCTTCAATCGTTCGTGCGACGAGTCCTTGGCGAGTTTAGACAATCGTTGCTCCCATTTCGTTTTATGCTCTTCCATTTTTCCTTTTTTTTTTCATATAAGCTTGCTCCAGTGAGCCACAAAATTTTCTTCGTTCCACTCGAAAATTTAATGGATTCATCTTTTCTTTGGTGAATGACACGTTTCATTTAGTTCGTACGACGAACTCGTATGGATTTTCCATATAATCATCAACCAAATAGCGCAAATAGCGATAAACTTTCGTTTGAATCTCCATCATCAATTTGACTGAACAATCGTTTGGACCGCCCAATAAATAACTCATTTCGATGATATTTTTCTGTGTCGATTCGAGTTTGTTCAACTCCGGCAAAGCAAATAGTTTCAGCACTCATAAATAACTTTGTATCAAGAGAAAAATATTTTTTTGGCAGTATCGAACTAAAATTTCAAGCTTGAAGAAACAAAATTCTGAATTCTGTCGTCTCAATTTGACCAAGATCGAGTCCACCAATTTCCCCAGCGTTCAGTCCCGTTGCTCCCTTTGTCCAGAGTTTTTCGCGTACTCACAAAAAAAGAAATAGAAAAATTTCCAATTCTTGAGAGCAGGGAGGAAGCCAAGTGGCCGAGGTCGTCGGGAGCGTCTGACGGAGTTGAGAATTTGTTCCTCACCGATATGCAACGACCCGGAGTCAGAAATTAGTTGAAACTCTCGTAACTGATCTGCTTGCAATGTGTTCGCAGATAAACGGTGGCATTTGGACCCTCGGTGAAATACTTTGCGACTCTTGGGTATCGTTGGACGTTCTACTGTGCACGGCGAGTATTCTTTCGCTCTGCGCGATATCGATAGACAGGTGAGCTCTCAGTAGAAGAAAAAATTCGATAAACTTCCTTGGGAGTTTTCGTTCGGTTAATTCAGTTTCGTCTCGGTCCCGCTCGCATTCGTTGTCGCTCACAACCGTATATATTTAACGTTATACCGCGAGTTTGCTCTTTAGAATCGAGTCACGTTTGCGTAACGGGATTACGAGGAGCCGTGAACGAATGCGGCGTCCCCTCTTCGCATATCTCTGCATTCGTCCCATTATTCTTCTTCCCGCCGTTCTTTCCCTTTTCTTCATCCTCTTCCCACGATATTCACTTGCAATTTGTACTTTATTTTAAAGCGATTGCGCGAATATGCAAACTTTCTAATTAACTCGATCCATTCGTGCAGAAGAGTAGTGAAAAATGCTGCACACGGTTGTGAAAAGTCCAGTCGATATTTCACCCCGGGCGTCACGGCATCGCCCGGATTAGTGCAATTACACTCCTCGCGTGTTGAAGAGCTCGTTTAGCAAAAAGCCGACATCCTCTCGTTCCAGTAATCCTGAAATAAGAGAATTTTAGTAACGGTAATCAACGAATGATCGATATTTAAGGTACCTGGCAGTGACACAGCCGCTGGTCTACAGTCGGCGTCGCCGCAGCAAAAGGCTCGCTGGCCTGATGATCGTCGTCGTGTGGATTCTCGCCGGCATAATAACGAGCCCACCCTTGTTGGGCTGTTTTCCACGCGCGACCAATCGCGATCGTGAAAAATGTGGTTACAACATGGACAGCTCGTACGTTGTCTTCTCCTCGATGGGCTCTTTTTTCTTGCCGATGTTATGCATGATTTACGTTTACGCGAGGATATCGTGCGTGATTGCGAGGCGACACAAGAGCCTGCAGGGCTCCGCGGACGCTCAGAACGACTACGGCTCGCATCGGGGTAAAACCCCGGTCGCGATAGGACGCGAGAGGTCCAAAAGTTGTTGCACCACCGCTCAAGCGGGGGGAGCCGCGAGCAAACGCTCCGAAGAGCTGTCCAGCGTTTCGGACATCGGTCCAGGCTCGTCCAGCGAAAAAATCGCTGAACAGCGAGCTCTTCCCACCGACTCGACCACGACTCCCGCCGCCGCCGGTCCGACCGGGAAAAAAGTCCTACTCGCTGTTCCATCCAGGAACCAACAACGCGGCAGCCATCAGAGCTCCATCAATCGCGTCACCAGAGAAACCAAAACTGCTGGAACTCTGGCCGTTGTTGTCGGCGGCTTCATCGCTTGCTGGCTACCATTCTTCGTCCTTTATCTTGCCACGCCGTTCATTCCCGTCGAACCCCCCGACAGCCTCATGTCCGCGCTCACGTGGCTCGGTACGTACCATATTGTTCGATATTTTGCTCCGCAACTATACAATGTCAATTGTACCGTTTCTAGCTCGATCGCTTTGTTCCATTGACGCTTCAGGGTTTTGCAGCTACGAATAATCCTTCTCGAATTACGACATCTCGGAAATCATCCTGAAAACATTATTTTGTGCTATTATTACAAAAGCAACAATTGTCCGAATTTTTATGAGATATCGAGAAACGGTGGAACAACAGGTTAAAAAAAAACTTTGGGTTACTGCGACGATCGGGAGATTTTTTTCACGGGTTTTCCGACACTTTGGACACGTTTTTAAAAGTTCACTCGTTTTACTTCGATATCGTAATTTTTCAATTATTCTTATCAAAATTTAACAGAAAGGGAAAATCTGTAGAGGTAAAATTCAAATGTACTGGGGACTGAAATGTCTGTCGATAATTTTATGCTTGCAATCAACGTTTTTTTTTTCGAATACTTTTTCGAATTGGAATTTTGAATTATTATGGATCGCGCGTTTCGATAAAAATCGAAAAGCATTTCGTTTCGCATTTAGAAAATTGTATTTCTCTATTTTCAGGTTGGATAAATTCGGCGATAAATCCATTCATCTACGCGTTCTATTCGGCAGACTTTAGGCTGGCATTTTGGCGTCTGACCTGCCGGAAATGCTTCAAAAACGTGCCGCAAACGGCCTCAAGCGCTTTAGCCGATAGGAGGCAATTTGCCGAGTCGAAACATTGGAGAAACAGAGAGTCTCACGCGCAGGGATGAAAGTGCGATTACTCGGTACCACCGACGGCTGGAATCATTGTTAGCGAATACACCGCTTGATAAACCAACGAAGTGATATTCGATATCTACGTAATCATCCAGCAGCATGTGGCAATTGTATAAATATACACTGAACTACACGCGGAAACGTAAACAAGGTTTCGACGACGCTTACGCGAACTGTTTACGCACAATAAACTATATCAACTCATCGAAAACGTTTTTTTGCGAAACAATATGTTACGTAGTTACTGGAAATCGAAGTGACTGAGATAAATCCATAATTATAAGCTTGTAAAAATCACTGGTGCGAGGTGGACGTAGCTTGTTTGCTACATAACCTCGAAAGGGGGGAAAATGTGGAGTGATCGGAGCGCCAATGGTGTCGCGAGGCTGATAATTTTTGTATGCTCTATATCGTCTCTGACAACGCCACATTTCCAAATTTCTGAGAAGTAGAAGATGCCCAAGTTCCCTCGAACTTCTTTTATTTTAAGAGCTTGACTTCGAATTATCCTTGAAAATTAGATCAATTTCCTAATTTCAGTTGTTCGAATTTATGCTTCACAAAAAACAATTTTTTAAACTTTGATTTACCGTTGGATTCGAGATGATCGAACAATGGGACTTCGATAAGTATATATATGTGGGCACTATTTTTAAAAGCGCGTTGTTCTCGTCTTGATTATCCACCATTCGATCGTAAAAACAAGTGGCAATTCACAGATGATTTTTTTTTCTATATGACGAATCGATATAAGAACAGGAGCTTTGTCTTTTAAGAAATAAGTACGTGATATACCAAAATGCATTTGTAAAATATAATCTTCGATGCAATCTAGTCATAAAAGTCATTTTTTAATTTATCATTTTTGTCGTGATATATCATCATCAAATGATAATCGTCCTTATAAGTGCGAGGTTAAGAATTGCAGAATGTAACTCTGATTCGCTTGTATATTATTAATGTCACACTTACGTATAAACCTTCTGAATTTTATGAATACGTGCTGCGAAAATGAAAATGCATTTTTCCATACGCTTCATATTTCTACCCTGTTTATTCCTAATAGTTGTTTGAATAAAATGACAACATTCCTGCACCTTTGAAAAATAAACGCATTGTATAATCATCCGCCTCCATTGTCGATTTTTGACCTTTTAAACAATTCTTTATTAGTTTCTGAATATTTGACAAATCATTTTTTACACAGCAGTCCGTTATTTATAAAATACACTCGTTGCAGACGAAGAAAGACTTTTTCCGGTTCAACGGCGTCGTTATCCAAATCTGTAGATAATATAGAAATATATTCATGAATAAAATAAAATGAAGATGTGATTCAGAGATGATTCAGTATCATTGCTAACTCGTGTCAGCTTCCTTAGTTATCTGTAACCGGCCAGTCGGTTTCCAAAAATCTCTTTCATGAGAATTCCTCAGTAATGCCACCTGTGAGGGAATTTTATACTGCAGAAAAGTGCCACCTGCAGCGCTCCCTTCTTTCTACCTACCTGTAAAATTCAATATGGCGACATTTGAGAGACTGACAGCTGATTGTGAGAGATCCTAATGAAGTCTCGAACACATAAGTGAACAAAATGTCATTGAAAATTGGACAGCGGGTGGAAATAACGGGAAAAGAATGTCAGGGCTCGATTGCTTATATCGGACATCCGAGTTTCGCTGCTGGCAAATGGATCGGCGTTATTCTCGATGAACCAAAGGGCAAGAATAATGGCACTATTAAAGGACAGTCGTACTTCAAGGTAGACGATACTGACAGAGCACAGTGTTTACTTCGAAAAATTCAAAATTTTGAAATTTACAAAAAGATTCAAAATCATGAAATCGTATTTTTCGAAAACAATTCACATTTTCTGGAAAAAAAAAACATTTTTAAAAAGGCGAAACAAGATTTCGTTTTTTGGTTATATTCAATCACATCACTCTTTCAACTAGCGGATGATTTTTTAAAAACTTTAACATTCCCCAGTGTCAAGAAAACCATGGAATGTTTGTACGACAGACCCAACTCATTTTGCTTGACGATGCTGGCAATAGGCCAGATCCAACGAGCCCGTCATCAGCCGGTAGCAGTGCTACTACGCCAGATGACACCGGAGCTGCAAGAGCTCGTAGTCGTCTCAACAGGTAATATTCTTTTGATTCATTTCTCAAGCATGAAAAATCACATCTTACTTTGGATACATGGGTTCAGGGTTTTCTAACCCAACAGGCTATTTCCAGATTCCACTTTATTCATTCCCAGCCTAACTTCAATCCCTCCGAAGCTCCAAGTCAAAAAATTCCATTCTGAATGAACTTTCTCCAGCTAATTCTAAATTTGCCACAAAAAGCATGAGTTGCAATCATCTTTCTTACATGGATTCATCATCATTTTTTTGCTATGATTCCATTCGAATAAGAACCAATTTGGGTGATTTGGGAAACACTGCAGAGGGGGTTTGGGAATTCTAATCATTGAACACGACATTTCAGGCTTTCATTTTATGGATTATTTTCATAGGAATGAAAAATTCTAGCTCATCAAATCTGCGTGAAACATTCATTTTCAAAGCCATCAAAAACTAACCAATATCTGTGTTTATCTCTGTATCCGTACGCAGCATGAGCGTGCGCAGAAGGAACGAACCAACGGCGTAAGTTTCAAAATTTCATAATCGTTACATCCATACTCTTATTATTTCATTCCTTTATCTTTCTGTCTGCTGTATCAGTTGAATTTCCTTATTATTTGGTTTGAATGACATATAATTAATCAATATGTATATGCTGCTCGTTAAACAAGCGTTAGAAGGAAAACATCCCCTGCGCAAGTAACACGGCAACAGTCGGATAAGCTGTCTGGGTAAGGTCTATGGATAAGATATAGAATTTAGATTTTTTTCCCCATTGTGGCGTCTGTTTTGATGGTTTCGTGTGATTTTGGACATCGGTTACTCATGTCATTTGGTCAATGGATAAAGCTTTTTGAAATTTGCATCTTTTTATTCATTTCCTGGAATCAAAACATTCATTCTTTGTCTTGACATATTTTCATTGCTAATTCGTTGGTTTTTCATCCCTGAAACATCATCATACATCCAATCTCACAGTACATGAATATTGAATGAATAAAATTTCTTATCGAAAAAACGTTTATAAAATAGTAATACAGAGAAATCAATTCAATGATTAGTCATACAGTAATCAACGATATTCAAAACTATACTTTTAATTTTTTGATCGAACGCATACATGATTAAATTGCTTGAAAAAATTTTTGCCAAGGAAATAATTTCAACACCATTGGGATCGGGGCAATGCCTTCTGGACTACTGGAAAAATATTATTTCTAAATTTGAAATTCCATACAGTTCTCGGCTATCACTGGCAGGGAGCAGAACTCAGCTTAGTGCTCCGAGCATCGAGAATCTGACGGGTTCGCCTCATGAACGGAAGGACAGTGGTGAATCGCAAATACCTGCGCCAACATCAACAAAACGTGCATCATTTGTAGAGGTAAAAAAAGAGCTAATTTTATCGAGAATGTTCCATATTTAAGAGCCTTTAAATATTTCATATTTTCGAGTTGGTTGCGTTAGCTCAAGTATCATATTTGATGAAAACATTGATGTTCCCGTTGGGACTGGTATTTTTCCTGCTGAACGAAAAGAAAGAATAAAAAAATTTGAAAGTGCGTAGAATTAGAGTGAAATCTTGGAATAAAAACCGTCGATATTATTTCTATTTTGACGGAGCTTTCGGCTGAATAAATAGCATGAAATGAATTTTCTCAAGTAATTCGCTTATAGAACATTTGAAATTCACTCTACACCTCAAAAATCGGTATTGAAGTATCTTAAAAAACGAAAAATTATGAATTTATGTGAAGCAACGACCGAAATATTATCGATCAACCTTTAATCCAACAAGTCGATGCTTTTTCGCTATTATTTATTGGCGAGTGTTAAAACGATATTTCAACAAAGTTTTATCGATCCTCGATGTTCAATTAATCTCAAATTCATTCCAAATGATCAAATTAATTTTTATTGTACCCGTTATTTCATGTCACACGATAAATACTAAAATGCAAAGGCTCATTCCGAAGCTCGCACGAATGGTGGAAACAGGATGATCCCGACTGGATAAAACGAAAGAATAAAAATATACCGAGAAATAATAACGTTGCAATAGACAAAACGATGAAAACAATTATCTCAATTATGAGTGAGAAACAAAGGAGTGGGAATTTGTGAGGAAAAATTATGAGAACTAAGTGTAATGTTTGAAATGTGGGAATTCATATGGGAATGCACGTACGTGTTTCAGAAAACCCCTAGCACGAGCTCGCCTCCCGGCAAAAAGCCAAAGGCCCAAGATGATCGCAATAATGTAATTAATACTCATTAATGTAATATTTCAGTTTTCTTTAAAATCATATACACTTTATATATATATATATATATATATGATATATCTCTACATAAGTACATGTTCGGGTTGACCCACCACAAATGGGGTCATCTTTGCAAGCTTGAGTTCAAGATCGAATTTCGAGCTGAAAGGTTTCTCCATATTTTACGACGCAGTGTCTTCTTCGTTACTGATCTTCAAATCACTTTCTCCATCAAAAATGGAACCTTTTTCTTGAGACTATTTCATTTCCTAAAGAAAAGTACTCTCTAGTTCTGAGAGTTAAATGAAAATAGAGAAACGCCATGAGAGGCTTTTCTAGGGAAATTTTATGCCCCGCAAGATGTGTCCTGCGAGTTATCTTTTTATCTCCACTCGTTGCAATAAGATCCAAGAAAAACGAACTTGGATCCTTCAATCTTGATGATAATGATCTCGTAACGAAGGAATATGGAAAAATATCAGCAGACCTTTCGACAGGAAGGTTCGATGCTACACTTGAGTTTCCAAAGACCATTTGCGATGAGCCTGAATATTTCTACTATATAACTATAATGCTCTAACAAAAAATAAACTCTTGTAATACAGTTACTACATCATACTAGTTGTTTGTTCTCATAGTAATCATAACACGAAACTACTTTCATCCTCGAAACAATGAAAAAATAGTGCATATTAAAAAACGAAAAAATTTAACACTCTTGATATTTGTAATTGCTGTGGATGGGTTGAAAGAGAGAGAGAGAGAGAAAAACAATGAAGTTGTTTTTTTTTCCCACTTAGCTTCAAGGAAGTCTGACACGAGCCATCGATCATCCATCATCCCCGAAATCCCTCATATCACCGTTCGCTTCTTCGATTGATTTTAGCAATTCGATCGTTGCTTGGTAACAACAATAACACGTATTAAAAATGCTTATGTTAATTGAGTTGAGATTATTGAAGAGAATCGAAAGGAAAATGTTTATTTGTGAACGGAACGTTCGTTGCCTGCAACTTTCTCACGTTTCCCCACTAACGAAATTTCTCGTTCCTACATTATCTGAGAAGCGTGCGAATAAATCATGGTTTTATAAAATCGTTGCTTGCGATAACACGAACGAGTCTGTATTCTCACTCGATTTTCAACACCTCAATGTATTATTAGCTATAAAACCGAATGAAAAATTGTCGATAGGACTCGAGGTCGGTTTTCTCAACTTGTTTAATTCAACGTCAATGAAAGTAGCATTAACGCCCTCGGTATGGGTAGAAATAATCGTTGAAAACGACTAACCGATACTAAATTATTTTCAGCATTACCGAAGTAGCTTATTTGAGATTTTTCAAGCAGAATTATTTTAATAATATTAATGCAAATGGAAAAATATCATTTGACCTAGTTATGATAGAGTTGGGTGTAGCTTTTGGTGTCTGCTCGATTTTATCCGACTTTTAATAAGCTCGACGTTAACGGAAGCCTAACGAAAACTCGATACCATGAGTAGGAGCTCTCGAGAGAGCAAGGAATGTTACAAAGTGTTTTCTTTTTTATTATCGTATTACGCAATGCATTTAGATCAATGGAGCATGTATTTTTAGTTTCTAATTTTTCGTTCCTAAGAATTTTACTTTTTTTTTTCTCGAAGCATAACGATAATGGTGAGAAATAAAACACTTCGTAACGTCAAATCAAGATTGAGAGTGTTTCAGGCTTTTCTTTTTTTCTCGATTCTCAATCATAGACCGGCTTTGTGGAAACTCTCAAGCCGAACTTCGTGCCGGGACAAGCAATTGCTGGCTCGTTATCGGCCACAGCCAATAGCGCCAATCTTGAAGAAAAACTTACACACATGCAACTGGCTCAGGAAAATGACAATTTGAAATCTCAGGTGAGCGGACAAAATGATTTTCGCTTCATTTATGTTCTTGGCTTGTAGTGGAGGAAAATATTGATTGAAATTATTCAAAATTTTGTTTCAGGTCGTCGATTTGACTGAAAAAGTGGAAACTCTTCGAATCAAACGGTTACAAGATAAAGAGAGGATGAAAGAGTTCGAAAAAACGAAACTTCAACTCGAACAACTGTTGGAATTCAAATCCAAAGTTATGGAGAGTCAAGTGAGTTGAAACTATAAAAATAATATTGAAATTTTTGCAGTATTTTGAGGTCTTATGTTTATTTTTTTGTTTATTACATTTTGACAGGCAAGTCTTCAGAGAGAAGTTCAACGTGCGAGACAAGAGACTCGGGAGGCCCAACTCGCTCGTGGAATTTATCAAGATGAAATGGCCGATTTAGCTGAGACCGTAGAAATGGCGACACTCGACAAAGAAATGGCTGAAGAGAAAGCTGAGACTCTCCAGATCGAGCTGGATCAGCTTAAAGAAAAGCTCGAGGAGATGACGTTAGATTTGGAAATTTTGCGGACAGAAATGTCGGAAAGGGTAAAAACGTTGATTCGAAAGTTTCTTTTTTATTAAATCGATTCCGATTTTCCAATTGAATTTTCATTAACAATTTCCGTTCATGGAGTTGATCATTTAATAATTAAAGGCCAGTGGAACAACCGGCGTTTCCGGTGGAGGAAACGGCCCTTCGACCTACGAGATCAAGCAACTTGAGCAGCAGAACAGTCGATTGCGTGAAACACTCGTAAAAATGCGAGATTTATCGGCTCACGAGAAACACGAATTTCAAAAACTTCAGAAAGACTTGGACCAGAAAAAATCGGAAATTCTTGAGCTTGGGCGGACTAAGGAAAAATTGTCTGTTCGTGTCGAGGAGATGGAACACCAAATCGCCGATTTGCAAGAGCAGGTGCTTGGACGAGGAAAAACTCAATTTTTTCATTCCTCATTATTTTCAATTTTTCATTGTATTCTTTACAAGTACACATTTTTCAGGTCGATGCGGCTCTTGGTGCTGAAGAAATGGTAGAAATGCTTGGCGAAAGGAAAATGGCTTTGGAAGAAAAAGTTGCTGAATTGGAGGAAGCTGTAGCTGATTTGGAAGCCTTACAAGTAATTTTTCATTAAAAATTGTCCTTCGGTTACATTTTTTGTAATCTTGAACTTGCTGATATGGAGATAAAAAAATGAAATTCGAAGCTAAAAACCGTTTTCAACAAATTTCAAGTAAAAAGTAAAAATTTGCATTTTTCACGTTTTCCTAGGACATGTCTGACCAATTAGCCGAATCCTCGAAGGAATTGGAGCTGGAATTGCGCGAAGAGTTGGATTTGGCGCTTGGCTCAGCTCGGGACGCTCAGCGTCATCGTGATGCAGCTCTCGAGACTCTCGCCGACCGCGAGTCGACGATAACCAAATTCCGGGAACTGACGATACAATTGCAGGAGCAATGCTTGCAGTTGCAGACGCGCGTGCAATCGACGGAAACGACGAAAACCGGGGAACGCGGTGCGGAACAACAGCTCGCAGAGATTCTCGATTTCCAAAAAACTTTCGCCGAAACGAGAGCACAAACGAAAGCTGTCGACCTTGAACTTCGACGACTCGACGTCGAAGAAGCGCGTCTGCACGTTCGTTATTTGCTTTCTTTCATGCCCCCCGCGTTCCTCGTTCGCGGTGGCGATCACGATGCTATTATGACACTGCTGCTCATACCGAGGATGATTCATAAAACGGAAATATTGATTTCTCAAGTTAGAGACAAGTATCGAGCTATCGATAAGATCGACAGGTAATTTTCCAGTTTCCTTGTTCAATAACACTTTTCGTCTCAGTAAATCAAACTAAGCATTAATATCGAAACAACCGTGAGAAATATTGGCTTTATTTAAGAAAATAAGAATTCTAACGTTAACTGGAATTTTTTACATAAAATGACTAAAAAGGAAGCACTTTTTTTCATCTCCGATACGAAAATGATTAATCGTGTTCTTATTTTTGCAGATCCACGTTATTAAAAGGACATTCAATCGCCCAGTACGCCTTCAGATCCCGTTTGTGCGGGCACATGTACGCACTGCAAACAGCTCTCGGATGTTTCGAATCAGCCCTGAACGTTTGTTCTCCCGATATGTTACTTAAAGTCGGTGCTACTTATCCCGAGATGGCTGCGCAGGAAAAAGCACTTGATTGTTTGATTAATTTGGCTAAAAAAGATCAACTTGACGAGAACGTATCGATGGATGCTTTGGAAAAATGCGCGGCTTACTTTGCCACAATGTTTAGTGTCCTTCTCAGCGAAAGCACTATCGCTAATCAGGCACGTATGGTCGTCAATGGCACAAGATCTCTCGGAAGCGCTTGCGATGCCATCACGACCGAAGCTACCGCTGTCAAAACGCTTTTGGATGGAGAAGGAGGCGATATAGGTATTTTCCCTTTTTTCATCCTTTTCAACGGTCGAAAAATTAAAAAATCCGAGACCTCGAATTCTCAATGAACTTCATTGATCGAATGATTTTTCCAGGATTGCTTTGCCAACACGCCGAAACTACGTGCGAGGTCATCCAGCAACATCTCAACTCCGCACGAAGACGTGTCCCAAGAGATCAAATAACAAATTCTTCGGGTCCTGGAACGAATCTCGGATTGGAGAAAGATTGGGCCGAACAATTTACTAATTGTTATCAGCATTCAGTGAAAATAACGAAAACGTTGCAGGACTTGTTGAAGAGCGCTTTACAAGCAATCACAGCGAATGGCGGTAATGTCATCGGCATTGATTTTACCCCTTAAGTTAATGCTAGCAGGTGAAAAAGTTCGTAGATCTTTGAATAATAATTTTTTTGCAGACTTCGATAGCGGCCTAAGTGCGAACAAGCTCAAAGAAATGGCAGCGATTTCGACTGAACGTATTTATGACACGGAGGATCTTGGTCCGGTCGCCACTATCAAATCGAGTCTTGCCGTCATACAACAGATGGCTGCTAATTTGGCACAAAAAATGGCCGAGTGTGAAAACGAGCTAGCAATCGCTGGACAACAACCGACCGCGCAAACGGGTTCAGCTGACAATGAGCCAATAACCCCAATTCTCATGAGAGCACAAGCCGCCATCAAAGAATCCGAAGAGACTAAAATATTAGGAAGAAAACTTGAAACTAGGGATAGCGACATTCGAGAGTGTCGTCTCGCGCTTCGAGAGAAACAGGAAGAGCTTTCGGAAATGGTACTGCGTCGAGATCTCGCTGAGAAACGCTTGGCCCACCAGCAGCGCGAACACGAGCTTGACGTCGATAAACTCAAGAGAAAGTTGGAGGAAGCGCAGAACCTACTCAAACGCAAAGTAAATATTTTTCATTATTTTTATTCAAACTCATCGAGAGGAAAAATGGGCGTTGGAGCATTCGTTGAAACCCTCGAACTGTCTTTTTTTTAGGAAAAAGAATTCGAAGAAACGATGGACCATCTGCAAACCGATATCGAGAGCCTGGAGTCTGAGAGAGGACAATTGAAGGAAAAGTTGAAGACCTTCGGCAAGAAAACATCGATGACGCCAACGGGTCCAGGCTCGACTTTGCCAAGCAGCGATGGTACTTCGACGGTCCCATCGAGTGGTAGTTCCTCTGATTTCTCAAGTTCAACCTTCGAAAACAGACTTCTCACACAAGAGATAAACGCTCTCAAAGAAGCTCTAAGTTCGGAGCATCGTCAAAAACGAAAACTTTTGGCTAATGATCTTAGAAATAAACTCAATTCCTTGCAACCGTTGCCGGATTTGTCGTACAGAAAACGAACAGATCCAAAACTCGAGGAATTGCAAAAGGAACGAGGCAAACTTATTCAGGTAAGAATTGGCTTATTGACTCTATTTTTAAACTTAAAATACTTTATTTTGGATAATCAAATCGAACAAGCTTCAACTCCTACTTAAATTGACATTTTTTAAATTCCCTTTTATGATTCAATAGGAAATTCACAAAGTAATGATGAATCCAACCGTGCCGGATCTACGAAAGTGCAAACTTATTACGAGCGAAGAGCCCAAATTGAACAAAGCATTATTGTCTTATCAATTATTGGAACGACAATTAACTATAAAGCAATTGCAAGATAAAGCGGAGAAATTGACGGTAAGAAATCGAGAAAACAACTTCAAAATCCTTCAAATTTCCATTCTTTTGCTACAACAAATTCTTCATTTTCATATTCGAAACAGGACGCCGTCAGAGAAGAGACTGTGAGAAGAACGACGGGTGGCCGAGCAGAGGCGGACTTCGCGATATTCCTAAGCCGCGAAATGGCAGCTGCATTACGTTCTAAAAACAAAATAATGGCAGCCGAAATAAGTATTCCATGCAAAAATGTCGACAATAAGACGCAATCCATCAGCGTTGGCACCGACGATTTGAGAAAAATTCACACTCTGCTCAGTTATTAATGTGTACATTAAACCGGATTGATGTCGACAAAAATATCCTTATTTGTTCAGTCGACTTTATATATGAATTTTTTGATCTTTCGTTCAGTTCGTTTCAAACATTGTTTCGTTTGGAACAGATGTGCCAGTTTTGGCCACTTGTGATTCAATTTCAACATTTACACTTCGTTAAAAAATTATAAAATTCACTAATCATTATTCGAATTCTCTGGAGTTTTCTAGTTAATTGAATTTACTTTCATCAAACGTCTTACATTATTTCCTATAACAATGAATCATTCATTTTTCTAATTAAAACTAATTAGCTTAACTTTATTTATCGGTTACAATGAAGACCAACATGAATAATTCTCAATCTTGTAACGTAAAAGTGGCTGGAACAAGTGCATCTCGTATTAATACTTTTTTTATACATTTTATCACGATTGAAATTGGCTACGGCACGATGACTTGGCACACCGTTGCTGCTAGACTGCCTCATCGGAAACATTTCTTTTGATTTTTCTATCGATTTTTCTTTTGTTTTCCTTTTCTCTATCAACAGCTTTAGCTGTGTGGTGATATTATTTTAAGCGTTAAAATCATCGAAACGAATAGGACTTTATTTCCCTCGAGAAGATTATGGCAGTCGTCGCTACGCTTTTGTATCTTATGAATCGAACGTTGAATACTGAACCGTTGGACACTACTTTTCAGTTTGATTATGGCGACGAGAGCCGATGATACCTCTGCACAAAGTACGTACATGCGTAAATTACAAGTGAAATTATGTCGCGGAAATCTCATAACTGTACATCAAAACTCTTCACCTTAAAATATAACTATTTATTCGGAGACAAGAAAATTAATGAGGAGCGCACTCGTCAGAGTTTATTAATCCTTGTATCAAACGAACGTTGAATAAAATAACGCTGGCTAAGTGTTGGTGGAATTGAGTATGAAAATTATTATTATTATTACGTTCAATTATTCATTGCTTTGACAGCTCGATCGATTAAAATAAAAATCAATACCCTCGCTGACGGTTTGGAGCTTCGGCTTGAATCGAACATGGAAATTAAAAAAAACGATTCACGCCAAATTGGATGACTTTGGAAAATTTGAATTTCAAATCATGCTCAAGTTTTACGAGCGACCGATTCTAAAGTAAATGAGAAATATTTTTATTCAATTTTAAAGTACATATATATAGAAGGAATAAGAGAATACACGTACACACAACTGTCGTTAGTTTGTTTTTTTGTTTTTATTTATTAATCATTTATAACTTATTCGTTACATATTCTTTCTTTCTTTGTTTTTATTTTTATTTCGTAAATTTTTTATCCTCATTCGTTTACACATTTTCGCTCGCATTCAGTCACACGTTTGTCCTCGATTATACTTACATCAAACTAGAATCAATACGATTTAATTGTATCGCTGGACTGACGCATTCGTACATTTCGAACCAATCACGCGGGTAAGAAGATCATCGTATCACACCGTTCGTTTCCGACTTTTTCTCGTCGTACGCTAACTTCATTAAATTATTGTTTGTTTTTATTTATTTCTTGTTCGTTTTATTTGTTTTTCCTTTTAATGGCTCCTTCCTACCTTTCATCTTATTATTCATTTACTTCTATAAATTGCCCCGTTCATTAATATTTTTATCGGACCTTCTTTTGTCCTCTTTTATCCAGCCTAAACCTCGCATGTTCGGCAAAATTTCTTTATTCGCCTATTTTTTCCTCCAATTTTGCCAAACTTCATTTTCTCATTATTCTGCTTCGTCCCCCGACGAATGTATCAAGGCCGGTCGCGACAATTCAGAGAACAGGAAACGTAAGAGCCTAGAGACGACGATTGAATCCGAGACTCGTCGGAGCGCATTTTGAAGAGTTCGATAGATCAACGATATTGAAAATCAAGAGATTCATTGAAAAATTGATAATTTTTAATGACTTGTGAAAACAATTGAAAGATTTGTGTTACAAATCTTAGAAAAAAGGTCTCCGAGTCTCGGAAAATCTCTTTCTCTTAGCAATTCCCATTCCATGACGAGGAATATACGCGCATTTGTTTATTCGATAAAGTGAAAACCGACTTTGGAAGGTTCTGCTTGCAGAGAACATTGCAAAAATTTGTACATATTTTCGTTTATTATTATAATTCATTTTTAATAGTGTTTCTATAGTCATCAAATTCTCGTCCAATCGATCGCATATTAAGAGCTAAACTAATTTAAAAAATTCTTGAGGTGGTTATCCGGAACCTCGGAAGAAGAATAAAAATATTTGAACGCAGGTTTCCGAATCTTCACCATTGAATAGCATCCACCACTTTTCCTTTCATCTCTAGCTAATCAAACGATCTTATTTATTCAATTTTGTTTCTAATCGATGGGCAACGTAAATAAAATCGCAAAACATCAAGAGAAACGAAAAGTAAATGAGCGTTTTGAGAATTTCAGATCTGTGGAATTCAAAAACCACGATAGAGCTCTGAAAAAGACAATAAACAGGCTCCATTTTTTTCTCCTCTTTGATCCGAGCGATGTTAACATTTTATTAGCTTTCACAAGCATAAATTATATTTGAAGGCAAATAGGTGCGTCCCAATATTTCCACGAAGAAATTGACGGTACAAAATTCAAGTACGCACAAAGAACATTCTCACATAGTCTCTCTCTTTCGTCTCATTTTACTTAGAAACATCTGCTCGTTTCGGTTTTCCTTTTATTTTCGTCACACATCAGAAAAGCGTTTCTATTTTTGTTTCGTGGCAGGATGGATCTCTAAGTTTTCTACAAAGTCTCAAGTGGTCGTAACCGTTGCGTCACCGATGCCCAGTAAATATCCACTCACGCCAAAATGAAACGCATCACGTTGCATCGTACCGCTATTGAAAGTGATGCGTTACGTTTGGGCGTGACTGTATGTATACATGGAATATAAAAAAAAGACTACTGTACGTCCGCGTTACAGATCACGAGACATTTGAAACGAAAAAAAAAAAAAAAAAAACAAATAGATACAAATAACATCGTTTTTACTTCACTAATGATTAAACGTGCGAATGAATTCGATTGATAAGTAACGATGAAGGAGGTTTAGATAGAAAGGAATTAGAAATGTATTAAAAAACCTGCTTTTTATATCGTTTATTCCGTATTGCGTCAGAATTGTTTAGTTTTTTTTTATTTTTTTTTTTTTTATTTTTCCACCGATCGCGATGAGTTTGATGAATTAGTAAGAATCCTAAGTACCGTTGGTGAAACACGAGACGTTGGTTATCTGGTCCACCGTTAAACATGATTTTTTATGTGGGTGTGTTTATATTCATTGCATCGCTCACGCGTCTCAGCATTATCGTTGCTAAGGCGAGCATGAGAAAACCGAAAAAATGATTTCAGTAGTTTATATACCGTTTGTTTATTGTTTTTAGTGCCTATGAGTATATATAAATTCATATATGTTCATAGTTTTTTTTAATTTTTCGCCATTTAACACTCACAATCTTCACCACCACTCTCACTTTCTCCAAACCCCCATTTTTGCATTCTATCGAGCGCTTTCCTTCGCTAGATAACGGGCGCAACTCGGAGCTCGAGGAGTTAGTGTGTGATTGTTGTTTTTTACTATGACTTTTTTTCATTTCCGGCTTCATGATTTTTTGTTCACTTGTTTTCGCAATCTCACTCTCTCGTCTCTCTCTCCCTCCCTTTCTCATCGATTTCACAATCGCCCAACGTATTTCAAAACAGTGGCAATCGTTTTGCGCTCTCGCTTATTCGTTATTTTATTTTTCGTTTTCGTTTTTACTCCCCGTTCTTTTGTGTTTGGGTTTGTGATTGTTCGGTATTCGATTATGATGCGTTTTTTCATGACGTGGTACGTACAGTTGTGTATGTTTTAGGGTACTCCTGTAACAGACATGAACAAACGATTCCAGATGACGAATGATATGGATTATGAATTCTCATATTTCAGTATTAAAAACATTCGCGATATGGCTCTAACGATACACGGATTAATATGTACGAATATGACAATTACTATTATTATGTATCGGCCTCCTGTGCGTTATGCTTGTGTTATGAACGTGGGAACAATGGCGCTATGCAAACTGGACGGAACGAAAAGAGACGATCTTTTTATCAACATTTTTTTTCCTGTTTTCTGTTTTCAAGTATCGAGGTTGAACGGTTTGAAAATTTTCTTACTCGGTCCACAGCTCACGATGGAAAAATTTCCGATAAATTTCGATTTTCATAAGATTTTCAGTTTCTTCATTTTAGGAGCCACTCATTTTGCTGAATGAACAACGAAATCGAAATTAGTGTCGAAAAATAATTGAAGACTTTCGCGAAATGTTAAAAAGAATCGACACGAACAAAATTTTCGATGCATTTTTACTGTCTACGGTCGTGAACATCCCGCAATCGTTCGATCCTTTCTTCCCATTTATCGAAATAATCACGAATTCTCGTGCTTCCGCTTCATTCAAATTGTGAAAGAACCGAAAAGGAAACAAAAAAGCTTTTAAAGATCTCTCTTTACCTCGCCTTTTCTTTCCACTTTCTCATTCTACGATAATATGCTGAACCTGTCATGGATCGGTCCACGGGGGTGCCTGCGAGAGTCCAATCGCGTTTCATCACCTGTACATTGTGGAACAAGAATGGGATATTAGGAGAGTTCGTAAAACAACCCTTTGAGTCAAAAATAAAATCACTATCTTCTTGCTATTTTCTTTCCCTCTCCGTTTCTCCCTGGATCACAATAGCAGAAATAAGTTAGAGCTGGAATTTCGGGTCAAAACACTACGAAAAAACTTGAGACCTTAAAAAGATGTACAGAACAGGGGAAAATTTAATAACTCCACGAACCCGATACCGTTGTCATCGTCTTGTTCGTTCGTCCTTGCTCACGGCGAATTATGACAACGATGTTAATGCAAATCCACGATCACAACAAACGAACATAAAAAAATGTTATGCAAATGCTTAGTAGCAATCGAAAGGAAACAAGCCTCAATTCCGTCAACGTTTCATTTCTATCGAAATTCTCAAGCACATTTTGCCTCATACGAAATTTTAAATACTCAGAGATCTACAAAAACTTGCAAATTATCTTTGAAAACATCATGGACTGAAATATTCCGTGGTGAAATAATCGAATCCTTTTCTCCTTACACTTTTTCTAAATGCAAGTATTGGAGAACCTGTGCATTTAAAATTAGTGACTAATTTAAGTTCTTAGAAACTTCTTAAATTGTGATGCTAATCTTTCTAGAGAATATAAATGATAGGGATCTGACCTTAACGGAATTATTGCTGAGAAAGCAGGAAAGATAGTTGAACGAGAATGAATTTATCTCTGCTGTGAGCAAGTGTCAAAATATTGATTGATGATACGAAAAAGATGTGATGAAACGAAAAGGTCGAAAAAGAGCAGAAACAACGAGGTATTTTAATGATGAAACATATGAAATTAGTCGGAATTCTTAGCCCCACTCGATTGCTCAAGTGCTTGTGTCGATGGCTGACCTTGTACCGGTTGAAGTTCTTCCATTGTTAAACACTGTACTTCTTGTTGATGTTGCATTTGATGTTGATGATGTAGTTGTTGTAGTTGTTGTTGCTGCTGCTGTTGTTGGTGCGTTTGTTGGTGCTGCTGTTGTTGCTGTTGTTGTTGCTCCTGTTCCTGAGTTTGTGTCTGAGGTACTAAAGTATTTTGATTCGATGTGTGCGCTCCGGGCACAGCTTTCTGTTTAAGTATCGTCCAATCAAACGTATAATCATACTTATAATTTAAGGTTCGGAAGAGTATCTGGAAAAGCGTACGTGAATACACATAATCAGGTCTCTGTTCAAAATTCAGTCCTTTCGTGTATCCTAGATACATTGCAAATTCAGCTGGAAAGCCCTGAAAACAAAAAAAAATCGAATAATTAACATTTAGCCCTAAACTGAACCTTATTAAGCAACAAACTAATACGAGGGAAATTTTTTTTTTTTAGTGATCTTATTTGAGACGTTCAGAAAACGTGGACTATCCGAAATTTCTATGGTCGAAACAAAATCTCATGAAATCATTGCATTATTGAAGATTTTCATAACAAATAATGAAGTTTTCTCGTAAGGGGAAACTGAGAAGAGTGAATAAATATAAGCAACGAATGTTTACCTTGCACAAAACTTCGATGGGCGTGGACATTTTTTTTTCACTAATTTTTTCGTACTTCTGTTTCTTTGTGGCAGCTTTAAGACCCTGCCAAGGCAGTGATCCTCTATTGAAGTACATGAGGACGTAACCCAACGACTCCATATCATCCCTTCTACTCTGCTCGATACCAAGATGTGCGTTTATCGACGCATACCTTGCTGTACCAGTTAAATTTTTGTCTTCTCGATACACTATGTGTATTCGACAACGAGGATCTCTAAACCTTTTGGCTAAACCAAAGTCGATGATAAAAAGCTGGTGGAAAATGAGAACTTTATTTGAATGGAAGTAATAACAATATGGACATCGTCCAAATTTCATTGAGATGTAAATGATTCTCTAATTGTGAAGAGAACTGTCAACTATTAACGACCGTGTACTTAACAAACTTGGAAAATCAATGAAAGTGTTCAGTGAGTAATTTTTATTTTTTTTATACCTACCCTGTTACAATGACGCCCTATGCCCATCAAAAAATTGTCAGGTTTGATATCTCTATGAATAAAGGATTTGCTGTGAACGTGCTCGACCCTAAGTAACATTTGATCGGCTAACATGAGAACCGTTTTAATGGTAAACTTTCTCGAACAAAAAGTAAAGAGATCTTCCAGCGAAGGCCCAAGGAGATCCATAACGAGAATGTTCCAATTCTGTTCTTCTCCCCACCTTTAAATCAGATTGATTTAATTCAAACTCATTAATATACTTGAGATCTATAATAAACGGTTGTGAAAATAAAAAAACAGTTCTACTTTCTACATCTTTTTGTCAGAATGTCTCTCTAATATCTCTGTTCTCAAAACTGAGCACAGCTATGCTTCGAGGAGTCTGCATCTGTATCATCTCTGATCTAAAATTTTTTACTTTTGAATACTGCATCCTGAGCATGCGACAAAAATCTTCTGTTTGTTTCTCAATTCGTATATTCATTAGATAATCTAAACCTTTTAGGGCACATCCAGTTTTTGAATTTCAACAAAAATTGAATCTGAGAAATGAATTTTTATCTCATTGGAATAAAAAAAAAATGTCACTCTGTTCCAAAGGAAAAGGCTTTGGAATGAAGAAAATATCAAGGTAGCCATAAAAGAATATCAAAACAGTACACATTTCCAAGTAAATATATTGAGAGCACAATTATCTTTGAAAAACTCCAAAAATTCTACTGTCAAGAATAGTTGCAAGCTTTTTTGTACATTTCATAATGATTAATCTCAATTACCATCGCACATGAGGTATCCCTGTAATTCCATTTAATATTTTATACACCTTGTACTCGTATAAAAGCTGTGGATGTTGAGCTCTTACATGTTCCAATTTGACAGCAACTTCCTACATTCATCAAAAAGTAAAACAAAGTATTTTTACAAATATCTGAGATGTGATACTCGAAAATAAATGAGGGGATCTTGGAACATGATTGATTCTTCGATAAAAAGATGATTTTAAATAGTTTTTTAGTATTTGTGGAATCCCAGAGAAAACTGTAAAAATTTCGTAATATAATTCGTAGTGAGAAAGAGAGAAAGCGAGAGGTATCGAACGAATCATTCGGCCATTTGGGATTATCGATGATCGCGCAATAAATCGAATCGTTTAGAAAACTATCCTCAAGAGAGTGAGAGAGAAGAGGGAGAGGGCAAGGGAGGGAGAGAGAGAGAGAGAGAGAAACGTTAATGGGTACGCGACGTATATAGTCGTGAGCGTGAGAAAGAGGGTAGGGTCGAGCATTTGTCCGAGGATATAAATTTCGCAACAAATATTTTTTTTCATCTCCATTGCTAAGTAAAGTTTCGCGAATTGCGAAATTCTGTAATTTCGAGTAAAATGAATAAAAGTGAAGAGGAGATAAAACTTACCTCGCCGTTAGTGAGGTTCATCCCTAGATAAATATCACCGAAAGACCCGGAGCCTATTCTCCTCATAAGTTTATATTTTCCACCCGCGACGAACTCGGCTTTGCCGAGTATTCCGGCCCTCGCCATGCCACTTCCGCCTCGATTTGCCACTCTGCAGCTTTTCGCTTTTCCTTGTCGTCCCAATATGTATTTTTATGATGATGCTGCGGGGTCCCCGATGTGGCTGCTTTTTCAAGCTGCCACACGAAGAAAAATAACTCTTGCACACTTGACGCGATTTCGTCGTTAGCAATAGTGATTCTCTCTTACCACTAACACGATCTCAGTAGATCAGAACAGCGAAAGTAATCACGAAAATTTACGTGCAGAAATTTCAACAAGTTCGTAGTTTACCAAGAAACAACTCAACAAAAACGATAACGGATCGTTTGCAGAGTGAACGTGAACCGAACAACGGGGACCACGAATGAAAAACGTTACACGACAAGAACAATAAATAAATAAGATAACAGGTGAATAACGGTATTCTGATAATATCCCACGTAGAGGTAGAGAATTGTAAAGAAAAACAAAGCTAAAGGAAATCGAGGTAGAATTTTTTTTTCAGATTTGAGTACATACAAAAAAATGAACAAAAAAGGGCGAGGGATTCGGGGATCGCGGGGAAGCGGGTCAAATCCTTTATTCGCAGTGTGCCTGTCAGATATCGTTCTTGATTCAATACCCCTCTTTAAAATTATTTTCAATTGTTATAAAAGGTGTTGTTGGGTAAGGAACAAAAGAAGGGTACGGGCGATACTGAACGATGGCGAGAGTTCACTGTTCCACCAGATAGACAGACCCCACCAACGCACCGACATTTTACCCTTCCCCAAAGAGGGGCACGCACGCATCCAACCTATACACACATTTTCACACCAATATACATCGATAAACGCACACATTTACCAACAAAAAGTAGCAGCTGTACGAGCTGTCCGACAATAAGATCCGTGGATTGGTAGCACTGCGTAGGTAAGGTCGTCCCTTTAAGCGGTCATTTTCGATCCCGGCAAAAATGTATTGGTCACATCGATGGGTATCGGTGTGCATTTTCCTTGGCTGCAGCAGCGAACTATAGGTATACTAGCACGAGTATTACTGCCATTTTCGATCAGTGTATAGAAGAAACCGAACGAATGAAAAGACCTCAGTGAAGCAGTGTTACCAAACTACGAATCTACTCGGCCGACTCGGCCCAACAACTCTGACAAAGAGGGGCCCTCTACGAAGCTTACTTATCAGTCGTACTGCTTTATCGACCAAGAAACGGGGCACTTGCGATTCAGCCCCCCATTTCAACTTATTCAGTTTTTTCAATGCCAATTGTTTGGCGGTTGTTTGACGGTGTTCGTTAGATCAATTCAAATTTTGCTTTGAGAATTTATTTTCATAAACTGAAATTTAAAAATTCAACAAATTTACCTCCAAATTGTTTTTTTTTATGCTAATAAAGTTATAGGGTCCAATCGACGAGGAGTCGTTTGGTAGTGATGATTATTTGCATTAAAACGTTTGTTTAAACTGCCCACAGTTCATATGCAAAAAAAAATGTTTTTTCGTTGGCCGAATCACTGACAGAAGTTAGCCTCAAAGAAAAATATATTTCGCTGGGTTTATTCAGAAGTAGGGCTCCATCAAAAAAATTCATCACGCAGCGCTGACCTTAGAAACTATTTTCATCAGAAAATGAATAATTATTATTATCATTAATATTATCATAGTAGAAAAATTGCTATAAGTACTGGGAACTCAGGAGAAAAAAAAGATATTAAAAAATTGCCAAACCGGAGCTTATTAGAATCGGAAAAAAAATCGTTTTTTTCATATTTTTTTATCACGATGGCCATAATAAAATATATCAATGAATCAAGATTTTATCCCATAGCCTTCAAAAATTTTTCAGGTAAGACTCAACTTCTGGATAATTACCATAAACTAATTACATTCAAAATCATAAATCGAATTTTTCTTTTCAAGTCTATCTTTTGTAAGTGATATCGCTGATGATAAAAAAAATTTATCAAATATCTTCATTATCTTTTTCACGTAAATAAGATCAAACAAACTTTACGGAAACATTCGTCAACTCCAAACAATGCTGCGTTGTTCGAACCCTCATTGAACCATTCGAGCATAAAAATTTTAAAAATTACGACCAACTCGATGCAGTTGTCGATTTTATTCTCAATTTTAATATTATCAACAATTTTGTCACATTTAAACAAATTATCAAACGTCATAAAACAATGGCCGTTAAAAAAAATTGAAAGAGTCGAAATGGGAGGGGGGCATGTTTGAGTAGCCAAAGAAACATTTAAAATCGCTAAATCGATAAAATTCTCGTCAAGGCTTTGATAAATTTTTTTCAATCTAAAAAATCGTCGAATTTAATGAACCAGCTATTAAAAGTGATTAAAAAATTTGTCAGAATTTGTGTATCTTCCTATTTTGAGAACGATTTATGGTACGTTGGGGGATCATTTGCGATATAAAGTTACCAGAGTGAAGGGTCGAACCAAAAAAAAAGGTAAATTATGGCCAGAAATCGATTTTTAATGTAACACTAAACTCTTGAGAAGATAAAATTTTATTGCGGTGATTGCATCATTATGCACCAGAGAATATGCATTGGATTTTGTGAATGTGACAGTACAGCAAGTTCTCAAAAGAAGCCAGCCCCATGGCAGGGGGATATTTGAAAACATCACTTTGTTTCTTCATTCAACATAGTTTTGTGAGCCTGTGTCTTCCTGCTCTTTGTTCTTCGACGTACTCTTCGAGCCTAAACAGAGGCGTTATTATGACAAAGAATAAAAGTAACTGGTGTGGTCGCAATGAGTGACGAAGAAAGTTTGAAATGGAAAAATGAGGATTAGACAGGCTTGAAAATAGGGTCAGTGGGTCAAAAGAGAAAATAAAATGTAGTAGGTGCTTACCTGCGTAGACCCAAAAATACCGCTGCAATAAAGTGTCAAGTGCACGATGACCTTCCCCTTTCCCTTTGCAAAGAAAAACTTGTCCCTTTCACCGTTTCATATTCGCTATTCGTAACGTCCTCGTTTATGGAGCTTCTAAGTTCATTTGTGCCTCTTCTCGTCGCGAATCTCGAGACTCACAGCACTCTGTTGATCTCTCAAAACCAAAATTAGTAACAACAAAAATATTCCCTCCAACCTGATGGAGAATCAATAACAGTTTCTTGCTTCGTTCATCCAACGATTTCAAGCACGTGACTAATGAGACGATAGCCTTTACGTCAGTTTATTGAGAGAAAAAAAAACCACAAAAGATTATTTATTTACGAAAATTTCCCTTGAAAGCGTCTTCAGTACTCAAACTTCAGAGTTTATGATTTAAAAAATCATAAATTCGCATAAGACGTCAAACAGGTGTTTCGTGAAGGATAATTTGTTGAAAATCGAAAGGTTTTTACGTACGGAATACCGTTGTTTAATGTTTCATCCTTTTTATTTCTGAAGAAGAAAAGGGTGGTATTAGGAAAGAGTATAGGATGAGAGCAATGAACGATTGACGTAATCATCGATGAAGTATTTTGTGAAATAACGAGTAAATTATTCTTTCGTTTCCCCTTTCGTCACTGTAACATTTGTTTGCTTGTTTGTTTTTTCCTTTTTTTTCTTCATAATAATAGAAATAATATTAATATGTACGTATATATACATATGCATACGTGTTTATATGTATATATATATATATATTTATATGTATAATATACTAGACAATAGCATGTGCATGTATAATTATTTTATTAATTTACTTGATACACGCATTCACTCCGGCAGTCACAAATTCACACGCACACTCGTATGTATTCCATCATATTTATCAATTATCAATTATTTCATTGTTCATTACTTGTATTTGTTGTGTGGTTTCTTTTCTTTTCGGTTTTCTTTTTTTGTTTTTTTTTTCTTTTTTTTCCCCCTCGTTATTTTATTTATATTTGAAATTTTTTTCGTTTAATTGTATTTTTTGTTTTGTTCTTACTTTTAAAATTTCCTTAATACGATAATTATTAATGCGTAGTCGCATTCGCGCGGGCAAACACGCAGCAGAGACGCGTACCAATTCATTCAAGCACAGCATCACTCAATGGTTCTTCACATATATATTTACTGCGACATTTTATCATCCGTTTGTTATCTTCTTTTCAATATTTTTTTTTCTCATCTCATCATTTTAAACTTTTCATTTCTTCGTCCACATAACAACGTTCGCATCATTTTCGTATTTCGATCGCTACGAATAGCCCCGTTTCTTTTTTTTTTTTTTTTTTTTTTTAAAATTCATTCTCTCAGCGTTTTCATATTCAATGAACGCGGTATCCCCGTCGTTGTGTGGAGGTGTTTCTGTGTTTTTTTTGTTTATGATCATATATATATAGTAGCATACATAAGCGAAAGAAGAATGAAAAATAAAAATGGAAATAAAACAAATTGTAATAATATTAATATGGATTATATAGGAGTTAGGAATCGTGGCGTAACGATGAACCCGCGGAAGATGAATAATGACGAGAGAATAGCGAAAAAATAACTCCGAAACGTCGCTCGTTCAGAGTTGGATTTTTGTAAAATATCGCAAAGAATTCAACATAATTTTTAATAACGAAAGTTGAAAGGGAGCCTGGTGGAGCTCTTTTTATTTCTGACGAAGCAAACTGAGCTCAAGCCCCACACTGTGATGAAGGCCTGTTTTGTTGCTCGAAACATTGTGGGAGCCTTAATCTCGTAAATTGAATTTGAATCGGTCGTGAGTGAAAGAAGGATAAAAAATATAATTTTTTCTAAAATTCAACTTGATGATTATTATTTCTCCTTTTTTTTTACTATTTATTTCATGTATATATCACTTGCCATACTTGACTTTGATGACGCGCGCGCACATTTACCACAACGAGATCGAGAATCTTCGGTACATATGACGGAAAAACAAAAGAAATAAAATTAAGAAAAAAAACATACTTTTCTTATATCCAAATTATCCTCCATTTTTCTTGTCTCTTTAAACATATTATAGTTATTCGTATATAATAATGAAACTAAGAACGCGAGTCACGATTGACAAATGAAGTTTTTATACGGCAATATGAATTACTATGTACCCTTGTAAAATTCATGAGAGAGTATGAAAGTAAGAGAGAGAGAGAGAGAGAGAGAGAGAGAGAGAGAGAGAGAGAGAGAAAGAGAGCGAGAGCGAATGAGAGGAAACTTCGAGACGAGGACGTTTGCGTATTTTCAGTGCACAATAGAAAAAAGAAAAATTCTGGCACAACGTCATATTTTCGAATTCGAGGGTTCGTCCTTCGTTTCCACATGTTTATAATTATTAATAGTATGTGTGTGATATATGTTCAGCTTGCTCTCGTTTTGTCTTCTTTTTCTCAGTCGGAGATAATGATTTTTTCTTTTTTCCTTTTACTTTCAGAGTCTGGTACACAAATGTTTCTTGTTTTCAAATCATTTAGTTTTTTTTTTCCTTTTAGCGTATTTTTGCTCCGGCGGTGTTTCGTGTTGAACTATTTGTTTGTTTGTTTGTATTCATTCGAGTTCGTTTTGTTTTTTAAATTTGTTTTCGAGATACTCCAGAACTTTCGGGATTATTGGTGCTTTTGTTTTGTCACGTACAGTACGAATCGATTTTTTTAGGGTGCACCTGTAACAGATACGAAGCAACGTTTTTGATTAGAAAATAAGTGAGCTGCTGACCGCTGCATGAACTTCACTCCTTCCTTCACTTCAGTTTTCACACCTTTTCTTTCTTATTTTATCATGATGTTAAGTTTGTTAGTATTTTCAAGCTGATCGCGGTTCGATGCTTTAGTTCATTGGCAATGACGATTTTTCTTCACTGCTCATTCGGAGTCCAGGTCAATTATTTCATTCGTCACGATAAATTCGCACCGTCAGGCAACCCAAACGATCTAGGCGCTTTAAAATTCAGTTAAAATCTATTTTCATCTGTGCCTGACGATGAAAATCGTTTGCCCAATTCCAACCTCATTCGAAATACTAATCCGTTCGTGTTTTCCAAATTGTGCTACTTGTCATACGGAAATTCATTGTTGCAACGGACAAATAAACTTTCCCAGCTGGAATTACTTGTTTCCAAACGATTTTTCATTGCGATATTTATCCTGACGATTGACGAAGAATCAGCGATTGCATTTTTGACTTTAACCCTTTCATTTTTTTCCACAGTTTCAACGAAAATGAAACCACCCTCGTTTAAACGTTGATCAACGTAGAAACACCCAATACCATATAATTATGAGCGTTTCGTGAGTGTGTTATGTATAATGTGTGTCTATCGTGCACCATGTAAGGAGAGGGTACGAGGTACGAGATTTTGGGAGAGATGAAGGAATAGTCGATGAAACTGCTACGAAAGAAATTCGAATTTTTGTGTATTTTTTCCTCCCTCCCCCCTCCCTCGAGTAAAAAAGAATCGGACGATGGTGGAAGCGCGAAGTTCGAAAAATTCGGTCGAAATGAATGATTTTTGTGAGGAATTCTTAAGCGCTTTTGAGTACGCAAGAAAATGGCAGTTCAACGATGAATTGCGAAGCAGAGAATGAAAGGGATGACGAAAAATAGAGAACGAGATTCTCACCTGAACTCTGTCTCTCTCTTTCTCTCTTGCTCTGCGTTTTCCCTTTTTCCTTCTGTCCTCGAATTTTTTTCGTTTTTTCCATTGTCCCTCACGCTTTCACACAGTCACTACTTTCCTGACTCTCGCTCTCTTTCTCACTCTCTCAGTCACTCACTCACTCTCTCTCTCTCTCATATTCTCTTTCACTCAAATAACCGAAGCAAACAAATTTTTAATCCCAGAATTCCGGCTGCGCGTAAGTGATGATCGAAGATCCTGACAGTTGTCACTCTCCTTCGAAACCTTACGACAGAAAGAAATAACGTCTTGTTAGAATGAACAAAAAAAAAACGAAAAAAAAGTCTCTTCTAAATTTGTCTTTTTGGGGTTTTCCGGTGAGAAGTTAAGACTTTACACGGAGTCCGGGGCGTTTTTCTCTTTCCCAGAGGCTTCTTTTGTCGGTTAATTATTTGTTATACTCGTTAGTAAGCGGATTCACTCGGAGGAATCCTTTTTTTTTATCGCACAAGTGTCAAAATGTCTCTATGAATTGTAAGTATGTTCGTGCACTTATCTTTAAGTGTAATGTGTCTTAACACGAAACAACAAAATAGCACTGACACGAATGGAACACAGAGGACGAAGACTCAGGAATAAGGACGACGAGTAAGATGAAGCGTTTCTCGTGCTTACCCCAAGCTTTCGGTTACATCGATTTAATCGCGAATGTCGTCGTTTCCTTCGTCAATATTTTACATTTGTCACGCAGCTGGGAAGTTATCCATTCTTTTTCTTTTCGTTTTAAAAATTGGAAAAAATATTGAAACAAAAAAAAAACAAAAAAAAAAAAAAGAAATTATTATGGACAAACGGGAAGGGTTAGGAGGAAAGGACATGGAACACGACGGGGATTGGTGGACACTTTCTTTATTAAGTCGATGAAATTTTCTGTTCTGTTTGTTATTGTTCTTTGTGGTTGTTGGTGTTTTGTAAACGCCATATTTTGTTGGTTTTCGTATATCTTTCGATAGCCACCACCACGTTGACATTACATGAAAGTACAGGCGATGTACGAGGAGGTATTTTGTTGGTTGGCTTGATTTTGCTAGCGATGGCGGTGGTGGTTAATGACCTTGCGGGCGAAATTATTCGGTGACGATTCGACAAGGGATTAAGGAGTTATTTCTCTTTTCTTTTCGTCTGTTACGTTTTTTTCATTTTTCTTTTCTCATTCATCTCTTTCGTTCTTTTTTCATCGGACGGACAGATGACAGAAGATTAACCCTAACCTTTCTTGGAAGTGTTGTTGACCGCCTGCCGAGTCACACTACCGCAAGCATTCTTTTTCGTTGCGGCCTCACCTGCTGCTGCTACGAATTACAAACATTTGCGATACTCAAGAACATGCTTCTCTGAGAATTCACTCTGTTAAATTAATTCTATGAATAATTTTGTATAACTTAAAACCATTATAAAAACGCGGACAATGGAGATAAAGTGAACCTTTTCGTTCGGCATTAAAGCCAATTACTTTCAATGAATATCTACTTTTTAATCGTTATTTCAATGCTTTACGATACCATTCGAACCTGAAATAATCGACCGTTTTACAGCTCTTCCAAATATCAATTTTCAATAACAAAATTCAACATTTATTCATAACTCTGGTAGTGAAACATTCCACGAAAAACCAGTTAGACATTTGTTTGCGGTTGGAATAAAACGACTGATACTTGGAAGCCTGCAATTTTAGAATTCATTCTTCATTAGAACTTTGTTCGAAAATTTTTGTTTTTATTGTCCAAGGATTGAAGATCGCAAATTTATTTTTTGAAAAATTCAACAATATTGAATAAAATTTTCAAGCATTTAAGAAACTACAATTTTTCCAATATCTGCTGAAGAACGTTGAAGTTATTTTTCAGGTTGATTTGGAATTGCAAAGCATTCGAAAGTACCAATACAATTATCTTCTTATTTTTCTCGTTCCTGAAAAATATGCTATTTTTGAAGCGGGTATTCACATGGGAAAAAAGACTGCAATCCATCGAATGGTTGCAGAATTTTTGTTTTCCGAAATAAAATATCAGAAAATTGAAAATTTCCCACCATTACCCAAAAGAATAATACGAACAAAAATAAGAATGAGATTGAGAAACCATTATAGAGCGGAACATAATATAAAAAAACGAATGAAGAATAAGAAGCATCGAGAAACTTAATCTCGGCTTACCTATACCTTGTTGTCCCGTGGTCGGTGAAGTCTGCGGTACCGTAACGCCACTCGGCAACATTTTTTGCTTAAGCATCGTCCAATCAAACGTGTAATCGTACCGATGATTGAGCGTACCAAAAAGAATTCGAAAGAGTTGACGAAGATACATGTAATCGGGACTTTCCTCGAAACGCATTCCCTTTGTGTAATTTATGTACATCGCGAACTCCGCGGGGAATCCCTGAATGAATACGAAAACAAGGAAATAAGATGAAATTTCATTCTTCAAAAAAATCACTATAGTAAATTAATTATATTTCTGGTATATTTTTTGACGTTTTAGTTTTGTTCATTAAGAGATAGATTATTTGAAAAAATAAGTTGTGCTGCCAAAACGACGTGAAATTCGGAATTTTTATTTATGTATTCAACCATCTTTTATTGAAATGAACTTCAAACGAGGCGAATGAGCGTTCCAAAACGATACTCTACGAAAGTGATGCTTACAAATTTATTTGGGGACTCTCATTGCCAAGATTTTTATGAAAGATTTGACATTGAAAGAAACGATTTGAAGAACGAATTTAAAAAAACACGAAATCATAATTTACGTCTTTCAACGAAATGAACTGTTTGATTACATTGGGAATTAAAGTCGCCAAAAAAATATCATGAAATTGAGAGGCTCTTCAGAATTGGGAATTCATTACTTCACGCTCGCCTTAATGCCTCAAACTTTAATTTAGATGAAATAAATTTTGAAGATGAATCAGATGAACGAATTTTTCAAAGACGCTACGAGAAATGAAGCTCGATTGATTCAATTTTATGATTTATTATTTCATGTGATGGAAAAACGAGAAAATAACAACGGAAAATGGTTTCGTCGCAAATTTTAATACTATACCAATTTTTGCTGATAAATAAATGTTGGGCAATGCTTAAAACAAAAAGAATTTTTAAAGAAATCGATGCAAAATAAAAGTTTGCACAAATTTGTAAAACTGAATTACTTTTTTAATAACACAGTATAAAAATAAAATCTGAAATATTCAATTACGCAATTGTTACTAAAAGATCAGCGTAACGATGGAGAAAGAAAAAAAAGAAGGTAAACGTACCCTGCACAATATGTCAACGGGGGTGGACATTTTCTTCTCGCTAATTTTCTCGTATTTTTGTTTCTTGGTTGCAGCTTTGAGACCTTGCCAGGGCAGCGAACCTCGGTTGAAGTACATGAGAACGTAACCAAGCGACTCCATGTCATCCCGACGACTTTGTTCGATACCAAGGTGGGCGTTTATCGATGCGTACCTGGCTGTTCCGGTTAAATTTTTATCCTCGCGATACATTATGTGAAGTCGCGTACGTCCATCCCGGTATTTCTTGGCTAAACCGAAGTCGATGATGAAGAGCTGTATACGCAATCCAAAAAATCAAAAATAACAAGAGTAATAGATTA
Source organism: Venturia canescens (assembly GCF_019457755.1). Lineage (NCBI taxonomy): Eukaryota > Metazoa > Arthropoda > Insecta > Hymenoptera > Ichneumonidae > Venturia > Venturia canescens. The sequence goes on from NC_057425.1 coordinate 11,564,933, forward strand.
GAAATGAAGTTCAAGAATAGTCTTTCTGTGCTTTTGAATTTGAAAATTTTCTTTTCGTCTCCGACCTTGTTACAGTGACGACCGATACCCATCAAAAAGTTGTCGGGTTTGATATCTCTGTGTATAAAGTGTTTGCAATGTACAAATTCGATCCTGCCGATCATTTGATCTGCCAACATGAGAACGGTCTTGATGGTGAATCTCCGGGAACAAAAGGTGAACAAATCCTCAAGCGAGGGGCCGAGTAACTCCATAACCAAGACGTTCCATTCTCGTTCTTGGCCATACCTAAAAAATCAGGGTGGTATTACTACCCTTTTTCTTCTTTTCATTCCGTATAATAAAATAAAATAACACTTGAACAACGACAACTGATCACCGTGGGTCAAAACGACCCGGTTGATGTTTAAACAATTGTCATTCAAACCACAGAATTGCACTGGTAGAAGAATGTTTTTTGCAAAAAAAGAACCAGATTGGAAACAACATCTAACAGTGACAATATATTTTACTCCCAAAATCTAAAGTTTCTATAAAAAAATCCTCAAATTTATAAATTGTTAATCATAACTTGAATCCTTTAACTATTTTCCCAGTATAATAACTCTAAAACGACTATGATCACACTGAATAAGAAACAATGTTTATAAATTACCAGCGCATATGAGGTATTCCAATACCACCCGCCAATATCTTGTACAGCTTCGATTCATAGAGCAGCTGAGGATGACGTGCTCTGACGCTTTCCACCTTAACTGCGACTTCCTGTTTCACAAAGTACAAGCATAAGTCTTAGAATCAGTGAATTGAGCCACATAAAATTGCATCAATTTTATTTTTGCTCAATCCTCAATGCCTCGAAAAATTCTAAGTCATTTCGACAATTTCCATTGCCACAAAATGCAAATGATGACATCAAAAATAGCATTGCATTTTAAACATTTGAGAACTGAACTGATTTTTTTTATCGTGATTCCAATTAATTGTGTATACTGTTTTACGGTTCAAGCCTGAAATTTAAAATCTTTGGGCTTGATGCAAACTCGATGCACTTCAATGATTTAATTAAAATTAAGTGCACCTTGAGATAATTATTTGATATCGAAAATCTAGTGAAATTACTTGTTAAATAATATTTGAATCGAAAGTAAGTGAAAAAATTCTTTCTATTTTAGCAGTGAGCAAGCTGGTAGAAAGATCGCGAATCATCAACAAGGAAAAAACTCCGAAAACTCATATGGAATGTTCTCGAAATAAATATGTTAAAACGAGGTGAAAAAAAAAGTAGTCGGAAAAATTTCATAGTTTCGACATCACGCCTGGATTTTCGATCCGTCGTTGCTCGCCAAAATGAGAACGTTGTACGACATGTCAAGAATTGAAATAATACGCAATTACGAAATGACGTTTCATCGACCATTTGTTTATCAAAGTTCATGATGAAAGCCAGTTTACAAAAGAAAAGTAAAGAGAAAAACAGTAAATAGGAGCGTGGGTGTTGGTCGGGTATGCGAGACGAATGTGACAGGGGGATAAGAGTCAAATAGGATGGAAATCGAGTGATTATGTGCGACCGTTAGAGCTTGTGTATATAACGATGTTGTAAATACGAAGCGTTCTCTGTACTCTCGTACTTAGATTAATATATATATACACCCGTCCACATATTCGAGCATTATATAGAATTTTCTGTATATAGATGTAGCGTTATGTACGAACAAAAAAATCAGGACACAAGGAAACTGTCGTTGGCGCTCGTACGGATACGTGCGTAAAATAAGAAAAACAAGGGATTTGTTCGGGAAGACGAAGGAACGAAATGAAGAAACAAAAAACAAATATTACTTACCTCGCCATTTGTAATATTGATGCCAAGATAAATATCACCGAAAGATCCGGAGCCAATTTTTCTCATTAATCTGTACTTGCCGCCCACAACGAACTCGACTTTTCCGAGTATTCCGAGGGCCGCCATGCTTTCTCGTCTCTTTTGTACACGGTGTCTCTATGCTCGGGCTCGTTGGAAATTTCTTAGATCTGTACGGCCGTTTGGTCACAAAACACCGCGCGCTCCCCGAACGCACGGAACGCACAACACACACTAATATATATTTATATATATGGTTAAGGTATATATATACATATATACGTGTATGTGTATATGTATATAGGTTTTATAACGATCGAAGGCTTTGGCTGTTGGCTCCTCTCTCACGCGCGTGTATAACAGAAAAATTCTCGACGCAAAAAACCCGTCAATTTAGATCTTTTCAATCCACCTTTTAGCGAACACTCAAACAAATCAACCAATTTTTCGCGACTCGTTCTCGCGTGAGAAACGGAAAAATAAAAAAAAAAGTATGTTCGACAAAATCACGAGAGAAACAGTGGGCGAAAGTCGCTAGTCGCACGACGGACCCCACCAACGCACCGACATTTTCCCCTGCGCTCTCTTTCTCTCTCTTAACCCCAGTTACTGACCACGAACTATGCGAATATGAAAAAAATTATATACGTCAAATTGGATCTTGTATCGTCAAATGATCGGGAATTGACCTACAGCGCCACCTTGTTGCCTGTGAACTTTATTGCAGTTGTACTTATCGATGCAACGTGATTGGTCGGTCATCCGAAAAATCTTCTCCCTCTCTCGGCTCTCATGAAGATTCTCGAGCTCGATTTTTTTTTTTTTTTTTTTTACGAATTAATACGAATTACTCCCGTTATCGGGGACAAATTTTCTGCGAGAGTTCTGATAGTTCTTCAACGTCATATGAAATATTTGACTTCATCAGGCTTGCGTATGATGAATCAAACGATTCCAGAATTATATCTGCCAAATTTTTTTTCCAATTTCACAACTGTGCTGCATTTGAACTTTTCAGCTCACGTTTTCGACCACTCCAGATCGTCACTTGACGACAGGTGAAACGGTAAAGCCACACTGCACGTTTGTAACGTTTACAAATGTGTGTATACGGATAGAGTGTGTGTGTGTGCGTGAGTTGCGTGGTCTCGCGTGAAGCTTTGTGTCTACGATCCTTGCCCCACCACAGCTTGTATTATAACGGGGAGGAGACAAAAGACAAAGAACAAAACAAAAAGAGATAAAAAAAAGTGATGACGTAGCCAGGAAGCAACAAAATGGCGGAGAGAAAAGAAAGAACAAGTGGCTAGAAATTTTTATTCAGATCCCATTGTCGGTTTTCACTTCTGAGATCATATCTTTGCAGAAATATGATTGATCAGTTACAATATTGATAGTGATCTTGAAAACATTTCAATGCTTTCGTGCTTTTTCCGCAATTTTTTCACCCGAATTTCAAACATGCATATACCGCCATTTACGGAAAAATTTTGAACTTTCTGCGTACTCCGCTGATAAGTGAAATTGGACAAAATATATAACAAAAAATATAAACTCTCGTAAAATTACAAATACGACACTGAGACAGAGTTTTATTTTTAAGGTGATCTATCACTTGCATGGTGCTTGCGTGAGTGCGAGAGAGATAGCTGCAAAATGGTTACACGTTTTACTCGGACATACTTGATTTTTTCAGAAAAATAAAAGTTACACCTTGTTCTCTAATAAAATGAGAATAGCGTGTAACTCATTTTTTCACTTTTTCTTTCAAATATCAACCTACTCGGAATAAAACGTGCAGCAGGATTTTTACCGACTGAACAACTGATAGATCACGTTAAGATGATGGATCAGTCGGTAATCACACCTCGAATTTTTGAAATTGAAACTTCTTTGACATCGTTCGTCCGATAAAAATAATAAAAATGTCATCGTACGCAGCATGATCGCAAAAATCCGATGACATTTTTATTTTTTCGATCAGACGAACGATGTGGAAAAATTTCCTTTTTAAAATTTGCAGCTATCTTTCTCGCACTCACGGTTGTGATTACCGACTGATCCATCATCTTAAGAAATGGAAATGTTGAATCAGAGATGAGCAGTCGTCTCGTTGGATGTAGGTGACGTTATGTCGATAATTTACCGACATTTCAACATATGAAAACAGATGGCTCTACTGATCAAAGTCTTGTGACGTTCAGTAGTTTACGCAAGATCCGCTACGAGGCTACAATTCATCGTCAACAACGTTTCGACAGGCTTGGGCGAACTACACCTACGTAATACGACCGGGTGAAGTGTGTGTATGTGTGTTGCGTTGCTGTGGATTGTTGATTTGTTGATGGTTGTTCGTTTTTACGCACGCACGCTGGCCGGCTCATTGTCAGAAATAAAAAGCCGATAAAACAATAACAAAATAAACATGGCTGAAGTGAAACGATACGAAAAGGACGAGTTGGTGGATTCGCCGGCAAAAAAAATAAAATTGGATGTTGAAATTAAAGACGCCCAAGAGAAATCGATTGACGTAATAGAAAATTGGCAAAATTTTGAGGTCAAACGTGTACTCAACAACAACATTGTGCGTAAACAAGTATGGCTTGAAGGATCATTCAAAGGCCACGAAAATACAGCAATTGTTTTATTGGAGAAAAAAACTTTCCCCGATGAATCCGAAAATTTGAAAAACTTTTTCGACGACGAAACACTGTTGAAGCATCTCTTTGACAATGATGCTTACGGATCTTACGAATGCTTTCCCATAAGAGAACACAACGGTAAGTTTCTGTTGTCATTTTTAGACACTCTCCATTTCCGACAAGTTTTTATTCAATTCCGACATTTTTTTGCGGCAATTGCTACTAATGATATACGATTTTTTTCATAACATGCATTTCAAAAATGTAATTTTTAGGGAAAAAGTACTTTATTATTTTTTCTGTTCTTTGTGGTTTCAAATATGTTTTTTCAAAATTATATAACAAAATTTTAATCCAAATATTTATGAGTACGATGAGTTTTTATTTTTCTATTTTTCACTATATTTTTGAATTCCCGAATATAAAATCAAGACAATGTATAGAAAAATTGTAATTTCACTTTGCAATTCTTTGTTTGCTTTATCAAAATTAAGTTGATAGAATTTACACTTTCATTTGTAGGTGAACTTTTTTGTTTTTACAATTGACGGTTCAACTTGTAGTAATGCAATCTACGTATTGTTTTTCACTGCAGGTTTGAATACAACTGTGATATATCCTGCGACGCAGAAACATTTGGAAAAATTTTCTAAGAAGGAGATCAACATTGTAACAGAAACTCCTGAATTGTACAAAAAAGTGACCATACCCAAAGTCATTGGACAACAATTGTCGCTTCAGGTTGATTACAAATAACATTAGTGAAAAAAGAACTAATTCAAACACAGCTACCATTTTTTTTGATGAATTTGTAAAAAAAATCTTTTTTTCCAGTGGGTAGAAAATATTTTGAATCACAAATCAGAAGCAGACAGAATTATTTATGAGGACACTGATTCGAACAACGGATTTGTTTTGATCCCTGATTTGAAGTGGGATGGCAACCTCAATACTCTAAACGTGTTGGCCATTTCGAGGAAGAAAATCAATTCAATAAGAGATTTGAATGCGAGTCACTTGACGCTATTGAAAAATATAAGGGACAAAGGGACAGAAGCTATCGTCAAGAAATACGATATCAGCTCATCGAAGCTGAGGATATATTTTCATTATTTGCCGTCTTATTATCATCTTCATGTGCACTTCACACAATTATCGGTGGAGGATGCTGGTAATTTATTTTTTACTCAATTCGTCCGTCTCATCCTAATATTAGAAATTTTCGGAATTGGTTTTTTCAAATTTAGTTCATATTATCACTAGTTTTCTTGTTAATAAATACAAAGTTGTCAAAACTTTGGAACTTTTGTTTTATATTTTTTTTCTTGACGGTTCAGGTGTTCTTCAAAAAAATTCAATGCAAACGAATCGTTTGGTGAAAAATAATGTATGATTTTGCTTCTTGACGTCTAATTGTTGAAAAAACGTTCAATACTCTCGGTACACTTTTGGTATTGATAAAATCTATAGTTTTTTGTTTTTATTTACTTATTCCTAGATTTTCCCAGATCACTACTAATGTATAACTTGTTATTTTTTTAGGCATTTATGCGGAGAAAGCTCATCTCCTCTCGACTGTGATAAGCAATATAGAATTATTGCCAGATTATTATCAGAAGGTTACTCTTCAATTCGCCGTTTTTAATCCTGATTTAGTCGAAGATTACAAACAAGCAGTCGAACCTAACGAAAAAACGAACGAGCCTGAGGAAGAGTGTTGAACGAAATCAATTACGGAAAATTTTATTTTCATACGACGAAATAACTAGTTATGCGAAATATTTCAAAGGCCACGAATTTGACGTCTAGTAAAATAAAATACGTTTACACGAAACTTTGCATAACTCAACGAATTGTAAATTCAAAAATATGTCCGTCCTGTAATTCAGCGTTAGAATTTTGACCGAAATTTCAATGTGCTTTATTGTTTACCGAATCTCTGAGTGAGTGCACGTCTTCAACTAGGAGCAAACTCAACAATTATTATGGAAAACCATTTTTACACTTTGCTGTCACATTCGAAAGTATCAATTTTTTATGGCCGATTTTGGTGTGAAGTGTGTTAATAATAATTCGACCCATGTAAGAGTAAGAAATTACCTTTTCAAACAGCGTCTCGGAAAGTTTTTTTTCCAAGTGGATCAATAAAATTCATAACCCATTGAAAATGATGAATGTGTCAATGCTTTAAAAAAATCCGACGTTTTGTTCGCAAAGATGTTTAACAATTTCTTGTTTGAAAACGAAAAAATTGTTTTCCTGAGAGGGCCCCAGAAAGCCTCGATTTCTAGAAGTTCTCAATAAAATTCGTTGTCGATTAGAAAACAAATATTTCCTCCATTTCACTGCAAATAAAACCTATATTTGAAGTGTTCATGGTCGAAGGTACAGGCACCGTCACATTTACATCTACTTTCAACCATTCTTCACAAACGTTATGTTCTTTTTTACTGTTTCATCATTTTTTATATACAATTAAACATACATATGTTTCTTTGTTCAATACTCCAGCTCATTCTCACATATCTGAAGCAACGAACATGGAATGTAGGTGGCTGCAATCTGTGGCATTCATAAACCAATGAAACAGCCTTGACACAATATTTCTTTATCGTAATTAAATTACGTTTTTATCTCTTTGTTTTTAGTTCCCTTAGGAACTTCCGACATCAGTATCGCGCTCACAATTTCATCTCACGTTACTCTAATGACAGGATAAATAATCGTTCGGTTTATTAAACGAGGGTGCAAAATATTTACGGCTCATTTTTATAATCCACATTTCACACTTTAGTACGAGTAACATCACAATTTAACGGTAAAACTATTTTCGCTCGATTCAGTGATAGGCAATGAGTGATTTTTAAAATTTGAGTGTTCATGTTTGCATTGTTCGAATGCACCAAAATTTCTGTTTTGTTTTTTCATTTCTAGCGAACGTAGGCTTTGAGATCTGATCACATATTTGACGGTTCTTTCTTAGGAAATCATAGACGAAATCACAAACACAGCGATTTTCGATAATTGCTTAAAACTATGTGCCCAATTCCGACGGAGCGATATTCTGTCAACCTGTTTTTTGCGTTGTCTCTTTACCCTGTGTAACGTGCACAAAAAACTTTTCTTGCTTAAATATTTAGATAATCATACCATTGATAAAGTACATATTTCATAGCCATGGCATATTTGTCATAAGATAAATTACACGATAATTAAAAAAAAAAATCAAACCGAGGAATGATTCAAACAGTGCATTTGTGAAATTGCACTACGCCCTTATTCGTAAGGTTTTCGCAGCCACGTCGATTTGCAGTACTAATCACAGAGATAAATATCAGTACAGCATAAGTTTAAGTATAAAATAAATGAAAACAATGATATTTCGAGCCACGACTGGTACGGGTATCGAGCGATACGATAATCCCAAAATAATCGACAGCTTGTTGTGACTAGTACTAAATGTTTGGCCAAAATCAATACGCAAATGTGCGTCTTACCACATTCGTCAGTCATCTTTTCGCCCCATCGACAAACATTTGAATCGACTAACTTTTCATATTCTTTTAGGTTTTACCTTATACATTTACAAGTGGAAAATAAATTCGAGATGTGATTTCATGTTTTTACACGAGAACCGGTTTTGAGGAAACCGTTCCGAGTCTTGCCGTTTCTCAAGTGGCCGTTTTTGCCTTTTCGGTGCTCGAATAGTACGTCATCAGAATCCGTGTCGGATTCTGAAAGGACCATTTTGTGAGCTGAAACTAAACGAAATGTATCTTTACAATATTGTTTTTATTCAATTGCATCTTCAGAATATCTTTCAGGGCAGACCTTGATTTATGTGATTTTTAATATTCTAATGTTACATTATATTTTATTTATCCGAAACCAGTTCGTGGGAAACTTACATGCACTACTGTCATCCTCGGCTTCTGGCTGAAGAAGCGAGTATCGTGTTGGTTTTTTCTTTGGTCTCAATAATCTCCTTTTACCGCAAATACGGCTGCATAAACAAACGATTCCCCACACGAGACCAACCCAACAGACGATCAACGATAGTAGCGCTATTATAACGTAGAGAATGCTCCAATCTAAAAGAATTTAGATTGGAAGAAATTATTTATACCAATCGCTTCTCGCAAAACAATGTTAGGAACGTGGTTTCAGGTCAGATTTCAACTTTGTATTCTTCCATTAATATTGTGTCAAGCTGTCTAAAACGCGGTCAAAATTGATACAAGTTTTCAAGTAAAAAAACAATTTTTATGTTTTCTAAATATTTTATCATCAAATTTTCGTTCTGTAGACTTTATAATCAATCAGTACGATCGAAAAATAGTTTTGAAAACATAAAATATTTTTTTTATAGTTCTCGACAGGGATTCCTCTTCAGGAATGCCGTAAGATAATCGTCGATGCATATGGGGGATTGAAAACTCACCGCAATTCGATTCCCCGTTTCCAAAATACTTTTGTATCAAATTTTGCATCCAAAAAGCTTCGCACAAACATTGTCTAGATTCCTCGTCACAGACACCGTGTCCGGAGCAATTGTTCTGACAAACGGCGGTCTCAACAGCAGCAACAGACAGTTGTAAAAGGCCAGAATCTTGTCGAAGTTTTTCTCTCAATCTGTGTACCACTTCCGGTCCGGCCATACTCGTTTTTTTGTCTTTTTGACGAACGTAGAAAACTAATCGCGCACGTCCGGTTCGGGGTTCGGATTTTAAATTTCGCACGACTATAGACACCTCGTCGCGCAATAACATTTGAAGTTTCAAGACTAGAGACGCCTTCTGGGACTCTGTCAATAATTGTGCACCAACGTTGAGGGTCAGTTCAACTAAATGCAATAACTCTGGATCTGAAATGAAAAAGAATGATTTAATGATTCATTTCTTATTGTCGAATTTTTCATCGCCACTTTCAAATGTTCGTAATTATTGTCAATCAAAAAGCCCAACCTTTCAGCGGAAAGCTCTTTTTTGAATCTTTTCTATACTTGTCTAGGTTTTATGAAGTCATTATCATTCAGTGTTCACCAAATACAACTTTATCATAGATTTTATTTTCTTTTTTATCAAAAAAAAAAAAGAAAGTGCGTAATCAAATTTCAATATCGTATACGAGAAATTTGATATGCTAAAGAAAAGATTGAAGTCGTTTTCCATCCGTTATGATTGTTAGCGATTATGATATTACCAGGTTTAACGATAACAGAAACGGTGTCTTCGCTGCTGAGCCCTTGATCGTCAGTCACTTTCAATTTGAACACATAACGTCCCGGCACAATATCTGTGACCATTAATATCGGCGATTTATCCGTTCCTTCGACAATCGTGCCGATTGCCAGACTCGAAGGATCGCGAGTCCATTCCCACTGGCCTATTTTCAAATCATCTGAAGATTGAGAACCGTTGATGAACAGAGCGCTGACGGGAGCTACGACGTTCTGATCGCCACCACCATTTGCTTTGGGTGCTGCATTTTTATCTGCAATTAATTATATAGATAATAATATATTATCAAACAGTCATGAATGAAATTAATTACATATTTTCACATGGTTTGAAAAAAACTCTACTCACTCTGGGTAACTTTAACCTTGACCGTATCGGAATCTTTATTTCCTTTATCATCGATTACAGTCAATTTAAAATCATAATCTCCTTTGGTCAGTTTCGTAATATTTGTGATCGATTCGTTCGCCGCACTGAATTCAACTTTGCTTGGCCCACTGAAATAACAAAATATATTTTCAGGAAGAATTCAAAGGGCGTACGAATTTTTGTTTGTTTGTTTGTTTTTTTCAATCAAGCTTGTAATACCTTATTTGTTGCCAGTGATAGGAAACAATTTTTACGTCGTCCTTGCTCTTACTACCATCGAGCACCGTCCGAGTTTCCGGTAAAGCAATTGTTATGTTGTTGCCAGCGTTGGCTAAAAGAAAGAACGTAAATATTTTAGTATTTCAATAATCAACGAAACCAAATAATTTAATTGGTCAGAATATTCATTCGGAAGATTTGAATCAATAAAAAATGCAATTTTCAAAATATCAATTCATTAATATTCTATTCTATTGTAATTGTGATAAAATGAAAAATTTGCCTTTCCGATACTTCATTTTGTACGACATTGAACGCACCTTTGGGAGGTTTGTTGGTCGGTGGTTTAACGAAAACGTGAACTTCAGCTGTTGAGGACTGATCCGAATCGTCGGTAACTTTGAGAACAAAAGTGTACATTCCTTCCTCCAAATTTGACAATTGGAGATAAGGAGTTCTAGTATTTTGCATGTCGACAGCTTTGTTTTGATCAGATGGACTTTTCGTCCATTCCCAACTAGCTATGCCTCGATCATCGGTGCTCAAATTACCATTTAGAGTTAACGTGTTTTGAGGAAGATATATTATAATATCTTGACCAGCGTTGGCGCTCGGTGGATAATCCGTTACTTTGAGGACTGTAATGTTCGCTGTTGTAGAATTTGTAATGTGATCAGAATCCTCGACCGTTAATCTTGAATAAGAAGATTAAAAACAGGAAATTAATTACACTGATCTAGATAATAAAAAAAAATTTCTTCACGACACAACTTTTTATTGGTGAACCTTCGTTTACGTTCAACATTTGTTCTGTTCAGTTTCATTTTCAAGTTGTTTATTTTTTTTTAGAAAATTCTAAAATCTCTATGTTTAATCATTGATATTTCATTTGAAATCAAAAGATAGTTTACGTATTAAGACAAATCGTATTAAAGGATGTTTTATAAAAACCAATCATTTCAGAAGATAAATCCAATGATTCACAATAAAAAGATACGAGTACATACTTGAAAGTGTAATTTCCAGCGACAAGGTTGTCTAGTTGAAGTGTTGGCGTGTCTATCAAACTTGGCTGATAACCAATGGGGCCTTGTTGCAGTTCCCAATGATATCGTATCACCCGATCGTCGTCTCGACTCGGTGAGGCATCCAGAACGGCTCCCGTATTGGGTAACTTGACTACTTGAGATGCTGGTGATATTATCGCTATGGGTGCTTGATTGATCCGCTTCGCTGAAAAAAAAAATCGTAAAATTGTTTTTCCTGATATGAACCAAAACTTGAAATTCATGTGATCAACAGAATGTTCCTGTTATTTGTCTAATTTTGTTCCTGCTCCTGTGATAGATGCGCGAGCGAGTGCATGGCTAAGCGGTCACCTATTCAAGTATTGGTCTTGCCCAAAACCGTTTGATTTGGAAGACCGCCGAAGCTACACAACTGCACAGACCTCGCTGTCAGTCAATATTTCAGGTCTATTTTTCAAGTGTTCATTAATCGAACAATATAATTTCGGAGAAAAATACTCACGTGGTAAGACACTGACATTAGCGTAGGCTTCGCCATAAGCATTGGGACTGGTAACGGTGACTCGAAATTTATAGAGTCCTTCGGACAAGTTGCTGAGTTTGACGGTCATCCGATTTTGGTCAGTCATTGTCCCTGTGTGTCCATCGGGTTGACTCAGAAGACTCCACGCGTAATTGTAGTGTTCGTTTCCTTGTTCGGCAGGAACGGTGAAGGCCGATAAAATGACTTCGTTTTCTGGCAACCTGACTTCTTTGGAAACGACCGAAACGACGAGATGCTGCAGAGGAGGCTTGATCGAAGTGGTGGTATCTTTCATCCCCGATTCTTCACCCAAATTCCGTGATTCTCCGAGAGTATGAGGCCCGATCAGTGGTGTACACTTGTCTGTTCATTTTTCAATGTGATAAAGCATATAAAAAAATGGAACGTTAGATTTTTTTAAAACTTGACACATTGTTGTAAACATAAAATTGAGCTCCAACGAAAATTACACTATTTTTTCTCTTTTTGAAAAGTAATCAAGTAGATGTGATTAGAAAAATTGGGGAATTCAATAATAGAACAGATGATGCAATGATTTTTCAACAATTCTGTAACTGTCCCAACTTTAATACCATGGTTTTATGTAAATAATTATTTTCACTAACCAGCCATGTTCCTTTTGTAACCAATAGTACATTGACAAACTCCGTATTGTCTCTTAATATCTGTTGCGACGCAAACCTCATTTTCCATACAAGATGATGCATCGTCCAGACAGTTAACTCCACTGGATTGGAAAAATTCCATTGGCTCACGTTGCTCTGTTCTGGATAATCCAAGAAACGTATGTTGTGAATTTAAACAACTTAATTTCATTTTTTCCCTTGGAATCTTTAGTTCCAATAGTTACAATAAACAAATTTCAATTATGCAGTGTTTGAAAAATTGATTCTCACCCGGTGGTTTCATCAGGCACATGATCCAAGAAATCAGCCCATATTTCGTTTGGTTTAACAGGTTTGACTAGAATCATTCTTGGAGGGTCCTCAGGTAGTGTGTCAGGTCTGAAGAGGGGAGTGCACATTTCTGAATTTAAACAATGTACGTGGAAACACGTTGCATTGTATGTTAGAACAACGTTGCACAGCGGTGCTGTGCAACAGCCCAATATACATTGATCTAGTCCTTGGAGTTCGGGCCGTTCCGTAAAAATGGTGTAAGTCAAATTGCCACGTGGTGTGTATCGTGTAAAAATCCTTGAAACGAGTCCAGGACATTGCCCATCTATGTCCCAGTCAGTGTAGAGAGCAAGACAAGGATTCGCTAAGAGGACTAAAAGTCCTAGTCCGAGCGTGCTCTCAAACATGATGACTGAAATTTCATAAAATTCTCCCAGTTATTGACAAGCTTACATTCTTTGAAAAAAATTGACAAAAAGTTTGATTCTTTTGGAAAATTAACTGAAAAATAAATCAATAAGGTCTGTGTTCAGGTAAATTCAACCCTTAGATGTAAATTAAAAAAAAAAAAAAAATGAACTGCAGTATTTGTTCCAAGCGAAATAATGTGTGCAATGTATCTTTTTCAAAGAACTTTATAAATTATTAGTCCTTCGGATGAAAAAAATAAACAATTCTTAGATTACACTCATAGATTACAAGTGCATGACGCTGAAGTTTGAAACATTGGAGTCCAACGAAATGAACGAAAAGAAGATTTATAAATAATCATTTTTTTATTTCACGAATCATTGATGTGGATTGAAAAATAACGAATTGCAAATTCGTCAGAAAACAAAATTGGAGATTTACTGGAAGAGTTTCAGTATCATTTCAAGAGTTTTTTTAGATCATTTCATTGGACTCCAACGTTGCAAACTTCAACTTCATACAAGTGCATCTTCAAGATTGATTTCCTACAAAATGAAGTATGCAATTGGAAATTTTTACTACAAATTCACCTCTGCAAATACAAAAGGTTCATTTCATTCATCTTCATTTTGTTCGATTGATTAGAATATACTACTGTGAAAAAAATATATAGAAAAGAAAACGAAACTATTGTCACAAAATACAATATGAATCTGTGAATTTATTCCAAAAACTCCTTCAAGTTTTTTCTTCGAGAAAAATCATAATTCTGAGGGAGTTCAAGCTGCGAAATAAACGATTTACGTTTATTACGTATATTGAGTACATATCTAGAGTTAAATATTACCCGCTTGGAACGAATTTTCAAAATATTGAAATTTTTACCGTAGGAAGTAGCGGAGCTTGTACAATGTAGTAAGAGTTTTTTTGACGGAGGTTTTGCGCCTGGATGCACACGAGGGTTATGTCAAATCCAAGACAAGAACCGAGATACAGCATGGGCGAAAATGTTCGGAAGATGATTATAGGGTTAGTGTTTCCAGAAGGTCAGATCTCTAATGATCGAACTTGGTTCCATTAGCATACCAGACGTTTATGTACGTATTGGTAGGGAACCCGCAGGGTTCAGTCATTTTTAGAGGCTTTGCATATATTATACTTCATCGCATATACACGTTATCAAACAGCCGGAGCTATAATGAAAGCATAGGGGTAATTATCATACTTCCTGCTTGACAGGAATTGTAGTTCGACCGCCGGAAAAACACGGAGCGATAAGATTTCGTTTCTTCGCACCAAGCTCACACGTTTTTTATTCACGTTTTTATAACTGAATATCGATCAAAAACTTTTGAAAACCCGAGAATTATTTCTCATTTTTATAATAAATGAGAGAAAAACACTGAGTTTCGAACATACTTCATTTTATAGCGATTTTCTATATGCTTTTTTGACGTATCCCCGCGCGCCTGCTGATAATGCACCTGACAAGAGACCTGACGTGCATCTACGAAACAGCGCATGATTCATCAGTCAGTAGAGGGGGCCACTTGTGTTGTGCAGCCTCCTATCAATTTCCATTCAAAACACCTGCTGCTACTATCCACAGGAGGATTAATAAACAATCTCCATAATTAATATATTCGTCCGCAAGTACACTATTTGTATTTGAGTCTACCGAATCCAATGAGTTGGTATGTCGTTACATTTAAACGTTAGAATATAAAATTTATTGTTTATTTTCGCTCTCTTTTGCTTCTATTCTATAACCATAAAAATAATAAAAAGCAAAATGGGTTTTTTCGATAATTTTTCGAACCGAAAACGCATTTTCCTAAATTCATGGGAAACGCTGAATTTTGCAACATTGAAGTTCAACGAAACGAACGAAAGAAACATTTGTAATTCTCCTATTTTTTATTTCAATTATTATTCAATTAATAGGGAGGGAAGAAATGGGAAAATGACTAATTTTTCGTTCATTTCGTTGGACTCCAACGCTGATAAATTCAACGTCATAAAATTCATTTGCTACATTGGAACAGTATTTTATTTTATCCTGAAAATTTCTAAATAGGATGAAGAAAAATTATTACTTACGTCAGAATGTCTCGAATATCGGATATGCACGTCGATTTCATACGTATTTCATGACATTTCTTCAAGATTACGAATTTTATATTGTTATAGGCCCGCTTGTTTCAAAATTTTTGAGACCTTATTTATAACACAAAATGAACTAACAGAAAGTCTCCGAGAAAACTTTTCCATGCAGAAAAAAGTTTATTATTATTGTCTGCTTTAAAATTCAAGAGAATAATTTTGAATCGTGTTCGTAATATCCCGCTAACGCTAACAGACTGCTGCGTGCTGCGAGTGCTGTGTGCGACCCGCGGAGTGAAAAAATTATTGCATCGCAGTAGTGTGGCGCATAGCTTCGTTCTCACCGTTATGGCCTTTGCACACTGTGCGCGATGAGCGGTGAGCGACGAGCGATAGCCAATAAGAGCTCTGATTTTCCGGACGATGGCCAAAAAAGCAGAGTTCATATTGGCTATCGCTCGTCGCTCATCGCTCATCGCGCGTAGTGTGCAGAGGCCATTACGATTACGCGGCAAAATCGTTGAGAAATCGTGGGCCGTGGGTCCCTCGCGGGAGCGAGCCACTCGTCGTTTTTGATCAATCTGTCAGTTTCTTTTTTGCCGTCGACCGCGCGTTTTCCCCGTTTTCCCGAACATCACAGTAGCGTTGCAGTCGACCCACGTGTTTGAAAATAACAACATCTTAACCTATAAGATTACTTGAAAATGGCAGAAAAGAAACGAAAACCTCGCGTAATTTTAGAAGAATATGGAATTCCGAACGTGAGTAAACGAAAAAAAAGTAATTTTAAATCTATTGTCGCTTAACAACTATTTGATAATTGTTTCTATGTACTTCGAAGGCTTCGGAATATTCCAACTTGCCACTGGAAGGTGGATGGAGTATAACAAATTTTAAAAAGGTACGAATTCCGTTTCAAAATATCCTCAATTTTCATGTCAGCTTACGATAATTACTTTATTCATCCTAGCAATTGAAAATCAAAGTTGTGAGTCAATCAAAGGATGAACGAGAATTGGAATTCGATCTAATCGGGTGTTCCGCTGCCCTGGCGAATGCTTTGCGAAGAATTTTACTTAGCGAAGTACCCTCCATGGCCATTGAGAAAGTTTACATTTTAAACAACACAAGTTTGATACAGGACGAAGTTCTTGCTCACAGGTAAACTTGATTGCATTCCAGAAAACTGAAAGAAAAATTGTATCTTGGTAAAACTTTGTTGTAATGCTTTTCAAAAAAGTGAAAAAATGACATCTGAACTTTATTATAACAGTGAGCAACAACAAAAAAATGGCATAATCATTAGGCAATCATATTCCAACAATTATCATTTTTATTTGAATAGCAAGAAACTGCAGTTTAAGTTTAATTTTCCATCACACACTTGCAATAGTTTGCACTAAGGAATAAAAAATAAATTTACTGTTTCACATCAGGATAGTGATCTGGTGTCAATGTCTCATAAAAATTCACAAAAGTAAGTTTTCTTCAGATTGGGGCTTTTGCCATTGAGAGCAGATCCTAGGTTATTTGAATATCCCTCACATTCTGGAGGCGAAGAGGAAGAGGTCAGTGATCAGGACACTCTGAGATATGAAATGAAAGTTACCTGTTCTTGGAACACACAGGCACCTAAAGATTCTCGACGCCCTGATGATATCTACAAAAATAACAATGGTAATGGAATTGATTTCTCGAGATGAGTTCCAATTTCAGAAATTTCTCCATCATAACTTTTTCATTCTTGGCAAAGTTTACAGCAGAGATGTCAGATGGGTGCCGATAGGTCGCCAGTCAGAAATTTATCCTCGTGGAGAAGAACAACTTGGAGTTTTAGAAAGCGATATACTTGTATGTAAAATGCGGCCTGGTCAGGAGATCCATGCATTTATGCATGCTGTCAAGGGCATTGGAAAAGACCATGCAAAATTTTCACCCGTCGGTGAGTAAACTGTTAGCCCTGACTGCAATGGAATAATTTTTACTCCCAATTGAATTATGTACAATTTTCTCAATCAAAAATTGTGCCATTGGTTTAAAAAAATTCTGCATATAAATGGACAATTTCATTGAAGATTGAAAGTTGATCAGCATAAAAAAAATTCAGCCACGATTCCCGATGTTATTCTTGCTATCAAGGTTTTCAACATCGCTCCATCAATTCCATAATTGGATCTTTCAAATTTTTAAACCCCCCCATAACGGTGGATCGACTGAAAAATCTTTTTTCATTTTACCCTTTTCATTTTATAAAATACTTGTTATGAAATTTTATTTTGGAAAAGTAACTTTGTGGGAAGTCCTGTGTTTTATGAATTTCAGAATAAATCTAGATAAAAAAACGACAAATCAACTTCAATAATTGTAGTATGAAATCACGATCAGTCGTCGATTGAAGTATATTTTTTGATTTCTAAAAAGGTCCAATTTTATAAGTAAAAACTACTCGAAACCCCATGCTAATGACAACTTCGCGGAAGGAAAAAAATTTCAGTACAATGCAACAAATGAGTCTGCTCCTGAATACATTGGAATCGTTTCCAATCCTATTGATAAAAGTCCCAGTTAATGAAACAACTTTAATTTGAATATTATGAAATTTTTATAAAAATGGACTAAATATTTTACAGCTACCGCGTCATACAGACTTCTACCTTCCATTACGTTGACAGAGCCGATCAAAGATGATCTTGCAGATTTATTGAAAACGTGCTTCAGTCCCGGAGTAATAGAGATCGTTGAAGCAAAAGATGGCTCTAGAGAGGCTCGAGTGAAGAGCGCACGCTACGACAGCTGTTCCCGGAATGTATTCAGACACGATAGCTTAAAAGATTCGGTTGAACTGGGAAAAGTACCAGATCACTACATTTGTAAGCTCAGATTCATTCAATTTTAGTGCTAATTCGAATGTTCTGTTTAAAAATGGTGTTAACACACACGTAAAATTTCAGTTACGATCGAATCCTTGGGTGCTCTTTCGCCGTCGATACTTTTCATGGAAGCTGTGAAGATTCTGAAAGGAAAATGTCGAACTTTCTTGGAAGAGCTCGAAAGCATCAGCTGAACGTTTGAAAACGAGTGAAATAAATGTACTTTTTAATTCTTGAAAAAAAGACCTGTTGATCTTTCAAATGTTTCGATGATCACCTGTCAGAAGTTCGAGGCGCCGACTATGTCAGACGTTTTGGTTATCGAAATTTTTCGTGTTTGAATAAAAAATCGTAAAGCTTCGAAAAAAAAAAAAATAATATGAAGATTCCGTAGTATTTTTCTCTTGATAATGTCATTGCTGTCGTTTGAAAACAAATCAGATTAAGAAGAATCACTATGGCACTAGAATCGTGTTGTTCCCAGGCGAAAGCCGAACAACTTTACATGCTGGAATTTCTCGTTGACCGTTTGAATCTGACGGTCGAGAAGATTTCGGAAATCGGCTCGAAACCTTTGACCGTGAGACTCGAATTTCTTGATTTTCCAGCGTTTGATATAAGCGAGGACGAATTTTGGTCGTCAAAAAAACGAAATGAGAAGCAATCGACGTTGAGCAACGAAAGGAAGAGCGCTGAAGGCAAGCTGGATTTCACTGCTGGAAAATCGTGCCTTTTCCCAAAAAGACCCAATGAATTGGTCGATGCAATGCGCTCAAAGCCCTTGAAAATTGGCATTTACAAAGCAACGGCCCAGAAAATCTGTTCCCGAGAAGAAGCGGAAGGTTCGATATGTAAAACCGAAATTTCTTTGCCGGGCTGTTTGTGCGATCAAGTGTCCATGTCGATGAACGATTCTGCGCATCTTCCGAAGCCCTACACATTTCGCAACACGTGGAATCTCACCGATGAGGAGGGAAAACCATCCGGAACAATCTTGCTATTTCTCAGACTAACTTGTCTCGGAAAATCAATCGTAACACAGTTTGCCGTTAAAAATGATTCTTTTCTGTTCAAGAGTAACGAAACTTCCAACGAATTCCAATGCACCAAAGTCCCGGAAGAAGGGAACGAGGCTACCGAGACGAACGACGAAAATCGAGGAAAGTTTTGTTCACCGGAAGGAAAATCAGAAGGGCTTTCGTCACCGAAACCCAGTAGCATTATTGGCCTCGCGTCAATTTGTCAGGAGCTTGCGAAACGCGATGGTGGTCCTGAGGAAGTAGTACCACCGCTGAAACTCTCTACTCATCGAATTATCGAAGAAAAGTACCCTTTGACGAGGGATTTTCCATCGGAAGCTAGCTCCAATGTGCAGAGTTGTGTCTGTCGACCAGTTAGCACTGTTTTAAGGGGAATAACGTCAGACAGAGTTTGTTCGAATCTGAGGAGCGTACAAAACGTGGAAACAATTTACAACAATAATTCGATTGTAAAATCTTGTTACGCTCCAGTTTCTCAGAGAAACTCATTGAATTATCTGTACAGAGGGAGAATGCGAGGTGGTGGGCCCTGGAGCTCGAATACGCCCGGAAATGCCGCAAATTGCAGTGAGGCGAATAAGAGCCGGGACGAAGAAAATTCTCGATATCCTCGACAATCGGTAAACGATTTAATTTCCGGGTCTTGCAAGTCTCCGGTCAAGTCAGCATCCTCCAAAAAATCCGGTTGTGGTTGTTTCGGAAAATTGGGAACGGGAGCAATGGGTTCGTTAAAAACGACGACGATGAGCAAAGATTTTGGTTGTTCGAACGAACCTTGCCAAGGAATCGATTGTCTGATAAAGGCTTTCAAAGAGACCGAAAACTTCGTCGAATCGATTGGCAAAGTGCCTGGTTTGGCTGGTTTGGGGTTGATGGATCCAAGAGAAAGTCCATATTTTGGTAGGCAAAAAAACGAAGCTTTAACGAGTTGTGGTCTCGAAATGCCGACTTTGAAATTGCCTCCAAAATTGGCATCTAGTTTGCCAAAAGGCCATACCCAATTACCTGGGAAATTGGAAGACAAGCCCATCGCTCTTTTGGCAGCATCGGTTTCAAATCGAGATTACAATCTCCATGAAATTGAGCCGACTTTGGTCTCGAAGATGAAGAAAAAGCCTGACGAGAAACTGGAAAAACAACGAGAGCTTCAGGAGTCAGTGAATCAACCGGACTCAGAACCAAGTCCTTGCGGTGACACGAGCTGCAAATCCAAAAAGAAGAAACCACCGGTGGAGGAAAGTCCAGAGGAAAAACCGGAGGAAGAAGAAGTTCCTGAACCGGCCAGGAAGACTTCAATAGCAAGAAAATCTGTAAGTGCCCGGAAGATAAAACAACGAGGGAAAAAAAAGTCAATGATGCTGCTTGGACCGGCGGGTGATCGAGCCTATAGCCGTCGAAATTCAGCTATAAGAGTGAGCAGAAGAGTTATGAAGCTTATGGACGATTACCGAAATTCGAGGTTTTGTTACGGTCATAAAAATTGTTTGGACGTCAGGATGAGGGTGCCTGGGAACATGGGATGGCTGTGGAACACCGGCGAAGCACCGGGCCGATTGAAAACTCTTCTTGGTTGGAAACCCGGTGCAATACCGAAATATATTTGGGACAAAATGCAAGTCGCTAAAAAGTCGATGATGGCAGCAACCAGCTCGGCGAGCGAAGTTCGATCCACAACTTCCACGAGTAAAGTTAAAAGAAGTCGAGCATACAAAAGTAAAAGCAACCACTCATTGGGCAGAGGCCAATGGGCGAAAAGACGCATGTACGATCTCGACGAAGATGAAATTGAGCTACCGCCAACTCTTCATATACACAGAAAAAGTGGCACATACTACGTCACCATGTATCCCGTTAAACTCACGGACGACAAGGAACTCGATGAAACTTTGAAACCTCTTCAATTTAAAATCACGAAAAATAAAGAAAATGAAAATGCGATCACGAGCTCCGATGGCTCCGACATGGAAATCGAATTCTCACCACCTGCAGCTGTTACACGATTCAAACATAAAGAACCTGTCAAAAGTCGATACACTCAAGTTACTCAACAGGAAATACTCGACGCTGTGGAACTTTTATTACCACCCAAAAGACGATTCACCAAAACCAAGTCTAATAAGAGTCGAAAATTAAGTTAACGAATCTATTGTAATAACACTTCACAGTACTTTTGTTCATGTGAAATTTATTTTCATTATAGCTGTAAACGTGCTTTTTTATTCATTTTTATTTTCACTATTTTTCTGCCTGGTTAAACCCGTGATTAGCGATTGATTATTGAACGATGGGGAAAAACCAATTTCGAAATATAAAAATCTGACGCTTCTAATCCTTGTTTTAACTTCCCACCAAAAAGAGATTATCTTTGTTTACCTTGGGCGCGTTCGGGGAGTCGCTATTTGCGCTACAAACGCTAACGTTATCATTGAATGATATTATTATATCTTGTATTTTTAGCGCAAATAGCGACTCCCTGAACGCGCCCCTTGAGTTCAAAATTTTTTAACAGGCAAACAAAAAATCTCATTCGTTCAGAAAAAAACGCTCGCAACGCCCTCGATGACGCCTTCTGAAGTTTTAGTTCATATTTCTTTCTTTGCTGGTGCTCTGGGTTGCGAGTTTCGAAACCACGTGGTTATTGGAAACCCCCACTCCTTCGAGAATAGCGAAAAAGGCGCGCATTCTTCCAGCCGATCAGCCAACACTGTCACAGTTTTGACCTGTTGCACTGTTATTGTTTATTGTTGTAAAAGATTTTAATATTCTTCTCTCAAAAAGTTGAGAGGATCCCTCGAGAAGTGAATTGGGTTTTTAAACTCGAAATGTATGTATTTCGATACAAAATGTGAAACACCTTGCAAAGAAGGACAAAATATCGTTTATTTTATTGTTTTCGACGAGATGAGCAAAGTGTAAAGTCACAAAAATGTCTGTGAATACCGGAAAATATCGTCCGGATAGGTCGGAAACGACAAAAAAGCGATATTTCGGTGATGACAATACTCCAAAGTAAGTTTGAAATAACTTAAAATTTTTTACTCTACATCATTCTGTGTATTTTAAAAAAGTCAAATTTTCCTTCCCCAAAAGAGAAAACACAGCAGAGAGCAGACTCAATCAAGCCCTTGAAAATATAAGACTCGACAGCCTTTATGGCTTCCACACTACCAACGATGTCAAAGAACGTACAGGATATCTTATCAACATGCAGCCGGTAGATTCACAATATTCGTAGTTTTACTTATTATCAGTGAATAAGCCACAAAGGAAATTGAAATATAGCTTGAAAATGTATTTTTCCATAGACTGAAATTATAGGAGAGGATAAGGGACTTCTGAGCGGAGTAGATTATTATTTTCTGGAAGAAGATTGTACAAGATTCAAAGTATCGATGCCGTACTACCCATACTTTTACATATTATGTCGCAAAAAAACAGAACAGGAAGTATCAACATTTTTACTGAAAAAGTATGCCGGAACGGTTGTAAAAATAGAAATAGTGGCAAAAGAGGATCTCGATATGGTAATTTTCTGTTAAATTCAAATTCTGTAGATACATTGTATAAACTGATCTCGCATGCTAACACAAAGTTATTTTCAGCCTAATCATTTAATAGGCCTCAAGCAAAAGTATCTGAAAGTTTCTTTTGCCAATTTAACCGATTTGATAAAAGTTAAAAGGGACATAAACAGAGCTGTAAAAGCCAGCAAAGAGCGTGAAAAGTCAAATACTTATTATACGAATCTTCTATCCGACATGCTGAATCCCATGAAACGTCAGGAAGTAAAAAAACCAACGAGCCACATGGAAAATATATTGGACATTCGGTAAATTGTATTTTAACAAAGTGATACATTTTTCCAAGTAAAATTTTTTGAAATTACCAATTTTATAGTATGTATCAAATTTGTTTGCTTCATAATTATGGTTTTTAGAGAACATGATGTTCCTCATCACGTAAGAGTGGCCATAGACTGTGAAGTTTTCGTAGGTTTATGGTACACAGTGAAAACGCGAGGTACAGAAGAACCGCCAATAATCACACGACGAAAAGATCTCATAGAACCTATAGATCCAATCGTCCTGGCTTATGACATTGAAACTACAAAATTACCACTAAAATTTCCGGATTCTGCGACTGATCAAGTGATGATGATATCATACATGATCGACGGTCAGGTAAAATGGACAAAGAACTTAAAAGGTACGAGGTTTGAAAAAACGCAGTGATAACAAAAGTTTTTGCGTTTATTCCGACAGGGGTATTTGATAACGAATCGAGAAATAATATCGGCGGATATTGAAGATTTCGAGTACACGCCGAGGCCAGAATTTGAAGGACTCTTCACGGTATTCAACGAAAAGAATGAAAAAGCGACGTTAATGAAATTTTTCGAGCACATCAACGATGTGAAACCGCACATTTTCGTTTCTTACCACGGCGATGGTTTCGATTGGCCGTTCGTTGAAGCTCGTGCAACTTTCCACAATATTGACATGAAGAAAACGATCGGTTTTGCCAAAACTAGGGATGACTTTTATGGAAGTCGAGCAGCTATTCATTTGGATTGTTTACAGTAAGTTTTCGTACCGTTAAAATAAAAATTCTTTCCAGAGAAAAACAGTCATCATTCCATTCAGTTATAATCATTATTCGAGAGTTGAAAGAAGTTTTTCAAGTTGAGAAAAAATCGTCGACATACTTTCATGAAAAATTGATTTTTGTTGAAACGAATTGAAAATTACTGAGACACTTTGTTTGGCGAGTTGTAACGATACTAACGACGAATTATATTTTCCAAAGCTGGGTGAAACGTGATTCTTATCTGCCCGTCGGTTCACAAGGTCTGAAGGCCGTAGCTAAAGCAAAACTGAGGTACGATCCAGTGGAACTGGATGCGGAAGACATGTGTCGACTAGCAGCGGAGCAGCCGGAGAAGCTAGCGAATTATTCAGTTTCCGATGCTGTGGCGACTTTTTATCTATATCAAAAGTACGTTCAGCCCTTTATATTCGCTCTATGTACGATTATTCCCATGAATCCGGACGAAGTACTGAGAAAAGGTTCCGGCACACTGTGCGAGTCGTTATTGATGGTCGAAGCATTTCGAGCGAATATCATATTCCCAAATAAACAATCTGCTGAACTGAATAAATTGACGACGGATGGGCACGTGCTCGACGTCGAAACGTACGTTGGCGGTCACGTCGAAGCTCTAGAATCGGGCGTATTTCGCGCGGATATTCCATATAAATTCAAGATCGAGACCAGTGCCGTGGACGAATTGATCGGTGGGGTGGAAAAGGCGCTGAAACATTCGATCCAAGAGGAGGAAAAAGTGCCTCTCGAATCGGTCACGAATTTCGAGCAAGTCTCGGAGGAAATAAAAGATAAATTGTTAGCTCTTAAGGCCCATCCGATCAGACAAGAAAATCCAGTTATTTATCATCTCGACGTTGGAGCCATGTACCCGAATATCATTTTGACCAACCGACTACAACCTTCGGCCATCGTAAACGAGGCTGTTTGCGCAGCTTGTGATTTTAACAGCCCTGGAGCAGCGTGCAAAAGAGAAATGGAATGGGCTTGGCGCGGTGAATATCTGCCAGCGAGTCTCGGTGAATTTCAACGAATTCGACAACAGTTGGAGACCGAAACAGTCAAATCGGAAGACGGTAGCACGGCGCGACCTTTCCACGAACTTCCTCTGCCGGAACAAGCCGCTCTCGAGAAAAAACGGCTCTCCGATTATTGTCGAAAAGCTTACGCAAAAACGAAAGTGACGAAGGTTGAAATACGCAAGCAAACGGTTTGCCAAAAGGAGAATTCTTTCTACGTCGATACCGTGCGAGCTTTTCGAGATCGCCGTTACGAGTACAAGGGCTTAACGAAAATGGCGAAGCAACAGGTCGCAGCTGCGATAGCCAGCGGCGACGCCAGCGAAATTAAGTCGGCGAAAAATCGCGAAATTATTTACGACTCCCTGCAACTCGCCCACAAATGTATTCTCAATTCTTTTTACGGATACGTTATGCGCAAAGGTGCCCGCTGGCATAGCATGGAAATGGGTGGAATCGTGTGTCACACGGGAGCGAATATTATCATGAGAGCTCGAGAAATAATCGAAAGAGTTGGACGTCCATTGGAACTCGACACAGACGGTATTTGGTGCATTTTACCGCAAAGCTTCCCAAGCAATTTTATCATCGAAACTACACACCCAAAAAAATCAAAGTTCGCTATTTCCTACCCGAACGCAATATTGAATTTCATGGTCAAGGACAAATTCACGAACGACGTTTATCACGATCTCGTCGATCCTGCCAATATGGTTTACGAGATAAGAAGCGAAAATTCAATTTTCTTCGAAGTCGACGGTCCTTACCGAGCCATGGTATTGCCAGCGGCGAAAGAGGAAGGAAAAAAGTTGAAAAAACGTTACGCTGTTTTCAATTTCGACGGGAGCCTCGCGGAGTTGAAAGGTTTCGAAGTAAAACGACGAGGCGAGCTTCAACTCATAAAAATCTTCCAATCCTCGGTCTTCGAGTCGTTCCTGAAAGGCGATACTCTCGAGGAGTGTTACAAATCGGTAGCCAAAGTCGCGGATTACTGGCTCGACGTGTTGTACAGCAAAGGCGCTGACATGCCGGATTCCGACCTCTTCGAACTCATCTCCGAGAACAAATCGATGTCGAGAAAATTGGAAGAATATGGGACTCAGAAATCAACCTCGATCTCCACCGCCAAAAGACTGGCCGAGTTTTTAGGTAGCGACATGGTCAAGGACAAGGGTCTTGCTTGCAAGTTCGTAATATCGATGAAGCCGCAAGGTGCGCCAGTCACCGAAAGAGCTATACCTCTCGCGATTTTTCAGTCCGAAGAGAGCTTGAAACGGCACTATTTACGCAAATGGCTCAAAGATTCGGGTCTCCAGAGTTTCGATATTCGGGATATCCTCGATTGGGGTTATTACATCGAGAGATTGGGCAGTACGATACAAAAAATCATAACCATTCCCGCTGCTTTTCAGGGTCTTTCGAATCCAGTTCCTCGCGTCAAGTATCCTGACTGGCTGCACAAGAAGCTGCTTGAAAAGAACGACGTGAAGAAGCAGAGGCGAATCACTGACATGTTCAGAAAAGTGGAAACCACGAGGGCAGAAAGCAGAGAAGACCCTGAGAGCGCGAGAGAGTCGGCGCCGATCGTCGACATCGAAGATGGCGCTGGTCCCTCCGCGGTATTCAAGAGACCGATGGTAACGGTGACCAAGAGAAAGAGACAATCCTCCGCGGAGCTGGACGAGGAAACCTTGAGCAAAAATTGGCGCGAAGTTCTTGGTCAGCCTCCGAGTTACGGGAAAACGCACGAAGAGCATCGGGCGTGGTTGGAGTTTCACAAGAAAAAGTGGCACCATCAGGCCCAACAGAGATCGCTACAACGACGAAACAAGAGGAGCAGAACCGGGAGCGACGAGTTGAACAAGGGGAACCGCGGCGTTTCGAGAACAACGAACGTCAACACGATCCACGGCTTCATCCACCGTTCTCATCGAACGCTCCTCGAAACACCTTGGCAAATAATCCAAATTGCAGAAACCAGTGAGCCCGGGATGTTCCGTTTGTGGGCAATGGTTGACAAACAATTGCATCAGATAAGGCTCAGAGTTCCTCGCATTTTCTACGTAAATACGAGGGAGCAAAGAGGCGAACCTGGACCGAACGAGACGTG
Organism: Venturia canescens; assembly: GCF_019457755.1. Classification (NCBI taxonomy): domain Eukaryota; kingdom Metazoa; phylum Arthropoda; class Insecta; order Hymenoptera; family Ichneumonidae; genus Venturia; species Venturia canescens. Next base: position 11,591,896 of record NC_057425.1, read on the forward strand.
GAGAAAATGCTCGAAAATATTGCCGAGATCGAGGCCAGTTTACAATCTTTATCAGTACACCGTTCCCGAGGAGCTTTACGAAGTAAACGGTCCGATGTTGGCTGACGAATTGAGTAAACCGGAAGTCGAAGGGATTTACGAAACTCAGATGTCTCTGGAGTTTCGGGCAATTTTGAACCTCGGCTGCGTTTGCATGGTCGACTCTTCCTCGTGTCCTCGTAATTCGGACATCGGAGACACTTTCTCGTTGGAACAATTGCAGTTCAAGAGCATTTCCGCTCAGCCTTATCTCGAGTCCGACATGAAATACATATTTCTGTATCACCACTGGTCCTCGAACCACCAGCGCGCCATTTGGGGCCTGTTTCTTGGCCCTAGCAAACGAGCTCACGTTTACGTTCAAGACACTGTCAAAACCAATCAGATGCCAAACATGGGAACGCTCTACGTCAACGAAAGAGCTAGAGCGTTACAAGAATCGGCACAAAATATTGATGCACCTACGGAAATTCATTTCGAAGTAAAAATAGAAACCAGCTTCCAGGCCATTTGTCGAGCTATTCAAGCTGCACTAAAAACTTACAAGAACGAGATGAAAGGGGCGACGATTTTGGCCATTCAAACAGCCATCACTGTCGGAGAATTGATCAGCGAAATGCCATTGCTCAACGATTTTCCAGTTGTCAATACAAGGGTACAAGATTCGGAATATTTATTCAATACATTGGAGTGGCAAAGGCTCGGAGCTACAACGATGATTGGACATTATCTCAAAAGCGAGAGAGTGTTGAAGCTGATGGCTGAACAATGCCGTTATTTCCACGCCCCGATCGGCAACATTCCTGCCGATGCGACACTCTTCGGAGCGGATTTGTTCTACGCGAGGAATTTGAAAAAACATAATTTTGTGCTTTGGTACTCGACGACCGAGAGGCCTGATTTGGGAGGTAGCGAGAACGACGACAACCGATTGTTAACCGATTTCGAGGAGAGCACAAACTCCATTGCGAACTATCCTGGCACTTATTCGAGCGTTTGCGTCGAGCTTGATATCGAAAGTTTAGCTGTAAATACTCTGCTGCAATCGCATCACGTCAACGACGTCGATGGCACGAGTTCTTTCGTCGCTTTTCACGCAGCTGCTCAAGCCTCGTTGCAAGAATTGGTCACCGGCTTATCGACGACAGCGACGATACCGAGCTACGACGAAACTGCGCTGTGCAGCGCTTCCTTCAAAGTCCTTCGAAGCATGGTCAGCAGCTGGCTCAAAGACGTTACTCTCCATAGAAATGTTTATGCCGATTGCCAATTGATGAACTTTTATCGCTGGCTACGCTCCCCCAGCGCTCTCCTCTATGACCCTGCTCTACGTCGCACACTTCATAATTACATGAAAAAATTGTTCATACAATTGGTCGCTGAATTCATGCGACTCGGGTCGATAATTGTGTTCGCTAATTTTAATAAAATCATCATTTGTACGAAAAAGAGAACCGTCGATGCTGCCCTCGGACACATTAATTACGTCGTCGCTTCGATCAGAAACAAAGAACTGTTCCACAGCATCAACATCACTTTTGAGAACTGTTGGCTCTATCTCGTCTGGCTAGATCTGCCAAACCACGCTGGTGTTCTCGGCAAATTGCCGAAAGATTTGCAGGACCTCGACGAAGAGGACGAGGACGAGGACGACACTCCGCAAATTGTGATGAATTGGAATCTCATGGAAATTTTACCCAACGAAGCCATGTGTCGCGAACACTTTCGTACCATTATCGCCGGCTACATCAGCGCTATTTACCGACACATAACCGACCACGAACCTGAGCATCAGACTCCCAAACGCAGGAGGAGAGACAGCGTCATTAGTCAAACTCAAACTGCGCCTCTGGGACTCGGAGCGCTACAAAATTCTGCTGAATTTGCCAAGAAACTCATCGCTGGCGAAATGTCTCAAAAATTGTTTCAACTCGTTCAAAAAATTCACAAAAGACTGCCTGAAAAAGTTGTTAACCTTCAGGATAATCCTAATCTCGATCTTGGCGGCGCTGAGAGCAGGAGAATCAGTCCGGCGTTGGAAATGATTAAAGCCATTTGCAAGGTGTGATTATTCGAAATGATTTTTCATTACAACAAAATTGAAGAACTTAATAAACTTCAAGCGGGATGAACACTTTTGTTTTCAGATTTTATCCCTCGATAGAGAACTGACCGACGATGTGTATGATCTCAAAAAAAATCTGTTGCGTCTAATCGGAGTTGGAAGTTTCAGTGACAAAGCTGAGTGGACGGATCCTTGTATATCGTTTGTATTGCCTGAAGTCATTTGCAAAACTTGCAATCACACGAGAGACATTGATCTTTGCAAGGACAATTCAGTCTCCGTAGTTGACGGAATGTAAGTAATTTTGCAAAGCTTTCTTTTTTCTGTGTCATTGGCATTTTACTCGATTCAAAGAATTATTCATTTTGCAGATATTCATGGAACTGCCCGATGTGCGAGACGAGTTACGAGAACGTAGAAATCGAATTTGCTCTGATAGATATACTTTATCGTAGAACGATGGGTTACGTTTTACAAGATCTTCAGTGTCGTAAGTGCCTTCAAATAAAAAGAGAAAACGCTAACGAGTTGTGCACGTGCTCAGGAGATTTCAATACGACGATTAAACGACAGGAAATGATTCAGTGCGCTAGAATAATGAAATCCATATCTAAAAAGTGTGGTATGTTGCTTCTTGACGATGCCATAACGAATACGCGTCTTATCAGCGACACGACATCCAATTTGTAAAAATAAATATGAAAGTAAGATCGTAGATAAGCAAACTTTGTTTTTAAATTAAATAAATTATTACGGAGATCAAATATACGGAGTTTTTCTTTTATTCAGCTTAAAAGTAACAGTCGAAGAGTGTGGTATTTTTTATCATCGACACAAAACCAACGTTTCGTCATTTCATATCTTCTACACTATTTTTACCATAATTATCTCACTTTTCGGTGGCGCTGATTACCACTTTAGGATCTGAAATAATGGAATTTTTCTTATTAATTGTCACTGTATTTGTACAGAGTATGACAGGTAAATAATATTCCATTGCTATCAATAGTTGAATAAAAATATTCCATGTTCGGAACAAAAAAAGATCAATTGTTTCCATTCGACACTTTGTCCGCATATTCTAAATGAGGTCAATCTGAGTCAGACAATTCTCAAAAAAACATTTGATAAAATATGTTTTTTAGAAAATGTATAGATTCATTTTCATGTGAATCAAGTATGTTTCATGGTTTGAGATTCCTGTTCAGGAATGCAATACTAGTACTTGTAAAATGACCTTTAAGCTACGGATCAAAGTGGAAAGTTGTCAAATGAAATGAATGAGTAGTTGAAAGATCAAGAAAGTAGGTAAGGTAGGTCTGAAAGATTAATTACCTTCGAATTTGAATGTGGGGAAAGAAGTCATATCAACACCTTGTCCACCACCGTAATGAGCTGCGAGCTTCTCCAGTTCAGATTTACGTTCCTTTTCAATCTCTGGAGTCGGATCGACCATTTTTCCACCACTGTGACAAGTGAAATAAATTACCTGTCACTATTTTTTGCGATAGGTCTCGGTGCAGAAAAATACATTTTTATGTAGTTTAAGGCAGACTTGTTTGATCGATTTCATGATAATTCTAACACCTGCAAGAATTTGAATGCTGAAACATTGTACTTACACACTCTTTGATTTGTACTCCCGAATTTTGTCAAGAAACAATTGCTGGATGGGATCACTGGCCTTCTGAAGAGCTGGTGCAACTATTCCAATGTTACGCTTGACAATCTTGGGCACACCGGCGACGAATCGTGGGGTCAGCATGGTTGCCTGAAATACATATTTTCTACATTAATTATCAATTATCAAGATCAATTACAATTTACGTTTTTTCAGCAAAATTTACAATTATGTAACAAAATTTCAAGATCGGAATGGTGTACGTCCATTTAGAGGTTACACACACGGAAAGCGAATTGATTAAACGTAAATGTATTTTTTTCAAATGTTATTTATAGTTATTGATTCAGAACTGATAAAGTTAAATAGATAATCATTCATCAATCGATTAAAAACTGAGGAAAAATTTTTCTCACTTCTTGGGAGTTGCGGATATTCCAATCAGCTGCTTGTAGACGAATATGGCGGACGTCCAATGATCAATGTCACGACTCTATTGAATCGAGTGTCTAATACCCTACATTAAATACTTTTTATGAATCGTTTCAGATAAACTATAAAATAATATAGATTTTAATATCAATTAACTAATAACTGTAAAAGAGAAATTTTGACTATCACTTATGAGTAACGTCTATGAATCGGAGTACGTAGTAATTTCAAATATTTCTCGAAGTAGCAGATTTAATATTTTCATTGGGAATCATGAATGGATTTTCGGAAAAACGTCAAATTTGTGATAATCGGATTTTCAATCATGCCACGCAAATTATTCGATTAATTGTTCAAATTATTCGTCGAGAAATCATTTATTCAGCGAATTGATGTGCCGAAAGAAAATCCCCTCTGCGCTCGTCTGACTCGTATATTTGCACGGAGTTGCGAGGCGAGCAGTGGGGAAGCGGTTGACCAATGAGAAAGTTTCCCGGCGTCGAGTTGAGTCAAAAAAGAAGGAGTGGGGAGCCTGAGGGTTCGGTAACGTGGGAGAGAGTGCTGCGTGCTTGTTCTTTAGTTTCATTCATGAACGGCCGTAGACGCAGCCAGGATATATTAATTTGTTATTCTTGTATATTGTGTCGGGTTGCGCCGCGGCAGTGTGCTCACCGATGTGCGGGTCGCTTCATAGTTTAACACGTGATAATATTCCCCTTTCTATTTGTTATTTGTTTTCGCTAATTTTACTTTTCATACTGTGTGTTTCGGTGTCGTCGTATAATACAGTGTTGAAAAATTGAGCGTGTGACGTTGAGGTTTTGTTTGAAATAAGTTTGAAATAGTTTGGTTTCTTTTTTTTTTGTTTTTTTTTTTTCATCATCAACGGACGACACTTCCCCACGAGACTGCAGGTATTTATTTATAGCAACACATATACAATCTTTTTCTCTTCTATTGAGCCATAATCATATCGATATGCATGAAAACATTATACGCAATTAAAGCGCCGCTAAGCGCGAAACTTTTAACTCACCTCACGCGCTCTATCCTTTCTTCATTTTTTTTTTCAAGTACACACTACTAAATACTTGCATATATAGACATCCATATACGCATACGAATACAACACGGTAACGTGTCATTCTTCACTTTGACCGCGTGACTGTGCGCTCAGTAATTTATAATATACATGTGGCATTACACAAATCTATTCGAGTTATGATTCGTCGTGTATTAATGAACGCTTTTTATGAGTGAAATAGAAAAATGGCGCTATCGCCAATACATTCTTTTGTGAGTAGCACGTACTGAAACTTTTGAGGGTTACCCGGCTCAAATGCGATCGTTGGTGGTTAGAAAATTGCAGAAAAATAAAAATTGTCTAAAACATGTAGAGGTCTATGGGTGCTGCGCGAAATGACGTAAACTTTGACGTTCCGGCAAACGGCTTCGAATATCGACATAAAATACATAATCATTCGATTTTTGTGTGCTCTTCTTGAAATTGTTCGCGAGAGATAATAACGCAGAAGCCATTCGATGAAAATCCACACGCTTTAGCAACTTGTTCACAAAACCGGTTTTTCATTGTTTGCTTAAAAAAGTTTGTTCAGTCAGCTAATAAATGAAAAGAATCGGAAGTTTCAAAATTGCATAATCTGAATAAATCATAACCTTGAAAAACATCTAGAGAAAAAAAATGAGAGGGTTTTAGCATGGTTTATCTGAAGCGGCGATTGCGAGAGTCAAATGGCCATCTAGCGGTGAAGTTGAGAAGATTTTGGTCACAGTCTACGATTGCGATCTAACAAGTGTCCCCCGAACTCCTTATCGAAGATTAATTAAACGTTCGTTAAACAATGAAAGCTTAGCGTTTTCACTCAATATACTTGAAATCATTTATATCCACTCCTTAATTTGTCGAATTTCGATTAATTCGAAAACTCGTGTCAATTCCGTCTCCGAATTTACGACAAAGCATAAAAACTAGAATTCGTTGATCGTGCTGAGGTTATGGTTCGTGAGTTTTTGACCACTCCACTGTCAGGAAAATCAAAAAACGATGAGTGAATGTTGGAAGTCTATTTCGAGTCAACTGTCAAGATTCGAACTGCATCGAACTGTACAACGAGTCGATAAGCGTATTGTGTTTTACTTACTGTCGATAAACAAAGATCCGCCCGGCAGAGCGGAGGGGAGGGGGGCGAGACGGTTATTCGTCCAATGTTGCGGTGTCGCGAAGAAAGTTTTCGTTACGTAATATTCTTGTGTATACAGAAGCATGCAACGATCAATTATGTTAGACTTCGCGACCATATTACTCATAGCCCTTTATGTATTCATGCCTCCCCGTCATCGATCAACGTATCTTGTATAGCTGTGGACGGACATATGAGTAAACAAGTCGGTATAAAAGAATTAGCTGAAAAAATGAAAGATTTTTGTTGACTCAAGAAACGAATCGTTGAAAAAAAGTGAAGAACGAATTTAGTGAGTGCTGAATAATAAAATGGGAATCTATGTTTCGTCGAAAAATATGATGCTGCTCAAAAGCGTACGAGGAAAAGCAGGAAACAGTTTTTTTTAGAAATTGTGAATGTTAACAGCTCGATGGAAAAAAAATCCCTGAGCCGATCCGTTGCAATGATCGCGCTAATAAAATCCTTGAACAAATTAGCTCTTCATATCCCCCCCCCCGATCGTACGGGGACAGAGCGCGTTCACGAAGCACTAATATTCTATATATAAAAATATATATCACTCCGAAGCCTCGGATCAACGACTCATGACTATTCTCGTCTCGTTGCGTTTATTATCACTCAATGGGGGAAAGGAGAATAAGAAAGAGCCCATAATTTATGGAGTTGGTCGTTTTGGGCTGTAAACTTGACTCGGAATCCTCCGGATCGACAATGACAATCTTGAAAATCCGAGGAAAAAATATGACATTTTATTTCGTTCTAGAGACTGAGAATTTTTAGATTTTGCTCTATTCATTTGGTACTCTCCAGACTTTTGTCTTGGAATGAAAAACCTCTCGAACGAAAGGATTCATTTGCACCGAACGTTTTTTTTTATTTCGACGAATAATTATTTTCACCCGCCAATCCACGATCTCTCAATTCAGGCCTCACTCTCGACTAACAATCATGTTTTCTGAAATCAACTCGAACTAAAAATGAAGCTTTGAAATTTCGCCAAAAAAATGATGAAAATTGTTGCGATGACAGTTGGCGGAAAAAGGTAAATAAGGATGGAAGAAAATGGAGGAACGAGAACGGGGAGAACATTTATCCCCGTTTTTGCAAGTTTGTTATGCGCCCGAGTGTAGGACTGTTTATTTCCCAAGTGCGGCTGTGTGCGACTGTTTATCCCGTAAATGTGTGCGCGTGTCGGAGGACGGGTGGTTTTTTGTACAGTTTCTCGGGATCTTGGACCCCGGCGTGGCAACGCCGCGGGGCTTGCCCCGGATAGAGTTTGCCGTAGCGAGAACGTATAGCGTGTATAGTGTTGTGTGATGAAGAAGAAGACGGTTTTTCTCCGGCGTCCCGATGAGCGCCGTTGGTGGGTATGGCGCTCGACGAAACTCGCGAGTTGGAGAGGGACGGAGCGACGAGGAAAAATAAAACGAGTCGAGTCTCAGTGTCCGAGGGAAGAGAATTCTGTGACGCGACGTGGAAGGGACGAAAAGCGGAAGAGAGAGGGAAAGAATAGGAGACGAGGACGAAGCGACGGCTCTCTTTCTTTGTTGTGAAAACGAGCATAACTGCGAAGCGAAAGAGAGGGAAAACGTTACAGTAATTTGAGGCTAAGACTCGAAACCTCTCCGCTTCTCTGTTCCTCTTCCTCCTCCTTTTCTCTCCTTTCTCATCTTCTTCTGCTACTGTTCGCTTCTCGGCCATCTCTCCTCCAACGGCTCCAACGCGGGCGCGAAACATTCGGCATTTCTCGGAGACAGCAAATTCGAAGTTTTTCGTCTCTTTTCTCCTTTTGGCGCGTCCGCTCTCGCTCTGACGCTCATTCGCTCGTGTCGTGCGTCCTCTCTCGGCGCAGCGGGACACCGAGGCCTGCTCTCTCGCCAATCTCGTGCTCGCATTCTTCGGATCTTGACTCGCGGACTTCTTTTTATTTTTCAACACCCTTGAGTCTCGGCGAGGAAAAAACGGTCTCATCATTTCTGCACTCTCCTCGGACCCAAGTTTTCTTGTCAAATCGTTGCTCGTTCATTCTTTTTCGCCTTTTTGTTCCTTCTCAACCCTGGAACAAAATGGCGACGTATCGAGACACATCGGGCTGTAAAATCAGCCATTTCGAGTACTTTTCACCGAAGTGTAAAAATATTATTCGAAAAATACTGCGATCTCGTTGACGTTTGACTCTAACGAAAAAGTCTCGGCGCCCTCGATCGAACATTTCTAAATCCCGGTCTCGTAGTGCAGAGCCGAAAAACAATTGAGATTAGAATCATTCAAGTTTTGAGAAGCCAGCACAAGAATTCTTCATTCCGGGTACAGAATTTTGAGAGGTTTTTTATAATTCTTACGGCCAAGGGCTCGGGGGTTCGTGCTTCGGGTGCAAATGTTTCGGATACGGGTTAGTGATGCGCCTGAGAATCTTAGAAAGACCATGTCCGTTGAAACGAAAGGGAAAGAGGAGTGGGAGGACCTCGGCTCTCCCGAAACCCGCATCTGGTGAAGCGGGCTTTCCCCTTAACGTTTTCTTTCGGGATATTATGTTGCCTTCTCGAGGATGCTGCAGCATCTCGAGATGCCTGAAACAAAAGACACTCCAGGTCACTTCCCTCGTTCTTTTTATTTTTCTCCCTCGCACTTATTTTTTTTCTTCTCTTCTCTCCAACAGTTTCAATTTTCAACGCTGATGCATTTAAAACGAGACACTGACGAAAATCCTCGACCCCCATGCTCTCGATGCGAATCCTCACGGAGAATATGGGCGCGTGATCCTACAAAATAATCATTTATCGACTCGAAACACAAACTTTTCATCCCACGACATTCTCCCCCTTCGAAATCCTCAATACAAACAAATTAAATTCGTTTTATATAGAGCTCCTTCGAACACAGAAACGAATAATTGGAACAACGAAATCTGACATTGCGGGCTGCCAATGAAATACATGATCGTCAATACGCTTTTAGACCAAGTTCAACGTACCGATTAAACTTATTGTTGGTAGATATCTATTCAAGCATATTTTATTAACGTGAAAAAATATTTAAAAAATGATAGTTTTGCAAAACTATTAATTGATAGATGCAAATTTCCACGATGACACATTTTCACAGGTATTTTTCAAAGAATCATCTCTATTTTTTAACCGATTTTATTGCACCAAGTCTCATTTTGTTCCTCAACTGATCCTCGATAAATTCACCACGTAGATTTTCCTCTAAACTCATTCCTGAGAGAAATTATGAATGAAAAAGTTTTTTCACTTAATGAACAATTTGCTGACGAACAAAATGAGACTTGTTGCAATAAAATCGATGAAAAAAGGCAGATAATTCTTTGAAAAATACCAGTGAAAATGTCTCAGCGTGGAAATTTGCGTTCATCAGTTGATGGTTTTGTAAAACCAGCGTTTTTAATATTTTTACATCTCAATAAGATATGCTGTAATACAAATCCACTGACAATACATTTAATCGGTACGTTAAACTTGCTCTAAAAGCGTTTTTAAAATTTAGCACTCATTTGACTAGCATGCAGTACAGGAGTTACCTTAAGGAGGTTCAAGCGTATTTTATGGAAAAATTTCCAATTTCGCACAATAACATTTTTTAAACAGAAAGCTTAAGGTAGTATTAACTCAAGGAACATGCCGATTACTCGCCGTCTCGAAATTGAGATATTTATTTTTTAAGCTCGCAATTTTTTAAAGCTCCCGCAAGAGCCCCCGTTTAACCTGCCTTTTTCAACGATGAATATCTCGATTGTCAGACGCTGAAGCCTCCAAATTTTTCACACATAATTAAGCGCTGTTCAACAAGATTCACGCAAATTTTCAATTCATCAACTTGGAATAACAAAATCCAAGTATTTTTCGTGTCGTATCCTTTATTTACATCGCTTGAACTTCCTTAAACGTGATTAAACGAATAAAATAGTTTTAGATCAAACTGCAGATTCATTATTTCCGAAAAAATTGCATTTAAATGAAGAAAACTCTTCGAATAACATCAATCGCTGAATCAATAATGTTTTTCTCAACGAAGTTGAGGCTCTTTCACGTTCTTATTCTTCGATAAACATTCCTGAACTAGAAAGCCACGTTTTTGGTTACCGAACGAAGAGGAATCGTTCTCGCTGAGCAAATAAATTCTGGGCTGTTTTCAAAATAAATCGATGCTTGTCACCTTGAGCTTATCAAGGAGGTTCGATAAGAAGGTCGAATCCACGATTCGGACTCGAAATCTCAATATGAGTTGAGAAAACTGGTTTTTTGAAACCGGTGGACCACGAAAGAGCCGTGAAAACGGTCCTTTCTTCCAAAATCCAAGATTACCAATTGAGATGTCGAATTTTTATAGATTGAGGGAAACACTGCAGAAAAATTGACCTCGCCACAAAGTCACTTTCCCTCGTCATCGAGAGTCGAATTCATTAGTTTTTCTCCGTGCAAACAAGTTGATTTAAAAGTGAAAAATTCGTAGATCTGACAAGAACCAAAAAACGATTTCGGAGGGCTTCGATTCGAGTTTTTGATTTCCTTTCTTGACTCGATCGTCGTACTTGGTTATTCGGAACAGTTTTTCCATTTCCATTCTCTGCTGGTGATTCAAGCCCGAAACGTGGCTTTGGGAAGCAAGGAGTGTAATTCAAGGTTGCATGCGAGATTAGTTTCCCTCAAGAAAATCTCTTGACTGATCGTTTAGTTCTCGGAAACTGCACTTGACATTCGTAACGAGTGTGCAGCGTTATTACCGATTTTTAACAAAGATACGGAGGGTATTTGAGTGATGGGGGAAAGCGTGGCGGTCGGAGCCCCGAGTAGCCATAAACACAGGCAAAAAATTCGTCATCTCGTGCGGCCCTCCGTCCTTTCGCTCTCTCTCGAAGCATCGGACACTGGTATTATCCTAGAAGATCTGGTTTCGCGTCAGCGCTCCTTTTCCCATTGCCCTTGGCGACTCTCTTGGTTCCGTCGCTCTTTGTCGTGTCGCCGGTACTCGAATTATTTTTCCTTGTAAACAGCAGCAGCTTGACTCGGGGGACGTGGATCTTCTATTTTCCCCGATCCTCGTGCTTTTGCGACTCTCATTGACTTATTTTCACACAAAGCTCCCGGAAATGGAGGCTTCTCCGAGCTGCTGAATTTTCGTTCCTCATATTTGTTTGCCCTCGTAATTTCGAGGCATTAAAACTCCGGTCGACGAACCTGAGGCGGGCTTCGAGGGGAGAAAAACGTTTTGGTAGGGAGAGCAGAAAGTTCGCACACGCTTCTCATCGACGCAGAAACATCCCTCGACAGGTCCGAGTCGTACCTGGATGTTCTCGAGTACTCGAGCCTTGTTACCGGTGCTTTATGATTCTGAAATAGGAACACAGGCCCAAAGATATTGACCAGAGAGACGCTCTCGAAGTTTACAGCGTCGCTGAAGCCTCGAGAAACGAGGTTTGATCATTTCCGAGGCTCTCGAATCTGGGGAATCGAAAATTTCGGGTTTTCCACTCTCCACAGAATATCAATTATTTTCGTCGCATATTTCGACGAATAAATTATCGCAGTTGACTCCCGAGAATAGCGGAGCCGAATAATTCATCGCTGCAACATCGACGGCCGCGCAATTATAGAACGGAGCCGCGACTCGAATTGGGTCGTGGCGGAGGGACGACGATTCGGTATTGTTTTTTTCATGACGCGAGAATATCGAACTCGAGCAAAAAATAATTATACTGGAACTGAGCGGAGCGCGTCGCAACATTTCTTTTCCCGGGGATTCATTCGAGGAGGAGCATAAAAATAATGAAATATAATAAATGTGAGAAGACAGGAAAACAGATCGTGCACTGGATTACCAGCCCCGGAAGGTCCATTTATAAGCTCCTGTGCCCACACGGTCTTCGTACATACAAATCGAAAATCATCGAGAAAGGCTCGCGCATGTGGGGAGAAAAAATGGTTCGCTCCCGACAGGTGAGGGTTCGCACCAGTCTCGTCGTTGGGGTGCCCAGTCACCGAGACCTTTTAGCCCTCGCATCAATCTAAACAGTATATTCGCTCTTTTATGTGTAAACTGCGCTACGGTTGCTGAGCCCCATCAACGTTTATCCCATGGGTTTGTTGGCTGGCGTGGTTCTTCATTAAGGGGGGATATGTCAGTGTGAAATAAGAGCTTGGACGTAAAAGGGTAATCGGTAAGAACTTGTTTTACATTAATATTTAAGTTACTCCATTCAATTTTATTCTCTCAAAACTCGAAACGCGGTTTTCTCGAAAGCATGTTTTTTCACTTGGTTTACAGAATAACCGAAATTTTGTCCAATCGACTTCACTCAAAAAGGATCCTCTTCAGAAAACTCATCGCTATCGTCGCATCGTAGATTTTTTTAAAAATTGTTTACTTTTGTTTTTTTTATTAACAATTTACTGCAACATTTTTGTGTCAAGTTCGATTTTTTTTTAATGTCCACCATTTTTTGATAAGCAAAATTTTCAAAATTACTACGATGCTGCGATAGCTTTACTATTATGATTTAATAATCTTTTTGAATTTTTGGTTTCAGATGCTTGCTGTGACACTTGTGCTGTCGACCGTCGGGGTCATTTTGCGAGCGCTCCTCTCCTTAATAAAGTGTACTAAAAATTAAAAAATCATTTCCTTGTATACTTCATTACTGCAATAATTAATACACGAAATTTCCAATAATCTGATCGAGCCGTTTAAAAAAAAATCCCAAAAATGCCTTATTATTCAGCCTGTCACACTGCTATTCCCCCTTAATGATTCCCCCCGAAAAACCAAAATATTCGGTCCCTCAACGTTCGATCGGTTCGAAATGCATCTTCGAACATTCCGTTCGATCGATTCGTGTCTCGCAGCTCAATAATTATCCGGTCGCATTGTTTTTTGACTCGTTTCATTCCTTTGCACCTTCTTTACCTTTCACTCGTGTATTAATTTCCTCGTTGACTATAGTTACGATTAAATTGCCTGCACGTTCAATTCTCTTCACCGGGGGATTGGATTGAAGTTATTCGTTGCTTTGCAGCTGATGACGATGTTGGAGTTTAATATTTTCCGCAAGCACTTGAAAGATGCGTCAATGAATTAAAACTCGTTTTTCGGCCTCGTGAATACTCCGGAGATGAACTTTTTCGATCGTTTGGAAAACGATCGATATCTCGAGCAAAATAATACCCCCTTAAAGGGAAAAAGGAAATTCTATCGGAAGTAAACATGTTTGTAGCTCGATCTCAATTTTTTGAGTGCTTTTCTACCCCCCCATTTTCTCTCGCCCCTCCTCAAGCCAATAATAGTTGGCTGAGAGATAGAAATCTCGAAGAGAAATAAAAGAGGGGTTCGCAGGTGAAAAATCCGGTCACACAGTAGGGGTGCCTAATACCCTCGGATTCCGAGAGCCGATTTTACACAGCGAGCAGGTTGACGACTCGGGGGGTCGAATCCACGAACAATCGAACCTCCAACGAATACCTTTTTGGCAATTGACTTTGCCACTGTCAGACCTCACAATGCCAAATCTATTTAAACAGATAAATAACACACACTCGTACGTCAAATAGCGAGTGACTGAAACGACGACTCGATTTATTTTTTCCGAGAGGCCCGATCGATCAACGTTTTATAAAGGCATCGAAACTTTTTCGAAACTTGAATTTCTTTTTGTAAGATATTTTTCAATCTTTTGCGCCCTCCCTGCCTCCCCGAACATCCTTAATCTGAAAATATATTTCCGGAAGAATGGTACAACGAATAAAACAGTCGTTACGTTAAACCCGGAAGCAATTTTCACTTTTACGACGTACTTTTCGCTCATTTTTGAAGCATTCCAAAAAGTGTTTCTTTTATTTAGTATCGCTGAAACTCGATCTGCTCCTTACGACTTTTTTTCAAATCTTCGTCCATCCAGGCACGTGACGTTTTTCGTGATAGGAAAATTTGAGTTTTTTTTCCAATATTTTGTATTCATCCGCGGAAAGTGGCGCCACGTTCCGGGCAGCCATTTTCGAAGAGTTGCGTACGTTTTGAATGTCATCAGATTTCAATCGATGTCGCGCGGTAACTTCTTATCGCGATAAATTCTTCAATCGTATGAATTAGTATCGCACCGATGAAAAGGTTTTTACGTTTAGTTCGACGATTAGATTTACTTGCAGATAATTTGCAGTGGACATCGATAAATGAAAATTCAACTCGCCTCCAAGTAGTTGCAACTAATCATGCGATTTTGCAGTTTCCCGGCTCGACGGACTCTTGCGAACGATCAATATTTACCTCGATTTTCGATTGCGATATGATCGATGGCATTCGTCATCGAAGATAAAAATACTCGCGGGGATTTTTTCCAAACCCGTCGCTCAAAGTCTCGCAGCAATTCGAGTCGCGAAATTCACGAGTAATCTCACGATGCCTTCGACGAGCGTATCAGCGTTGGGGACTTTCAACGATAACAATTCGTTGCGGTTCTTCGGGTCCTGTAAAGTCGACGTTTTTTTTTCGTTTTTGTACCCAAAGCTTACAAACTCAATTTGCGCGATCGAATATCGCGTTTTTTCGTCAAATTGATAAGAAAATTGATGGATCTGTCGTCTCGTAGCTTCAACCATTTTCCCTCGACGCTGCTGCAGATCGAACGATTTTTCGAATGCTTCATTGGAGCAAACGAATCGTTTGTGTCGAAGCTTTTGCTGGGAATGAGGAATCGGTTCGATCTAGCACTAAATATAAATCATGGTTTGAAGAAAAGCAGTGAATTGTGATGAAAAATTTATCGTTATACGATATTGAAATGGAATAATTCGGTTTTTTGTCCATCCACCTCTCACGCGTCTCCTGTTATTTTCTGCGAACGGAGAGGAAGATACGGTTGAGTAAATAGCGGTACTTGCCGAAGATCGGGAATATACACGCGAGCGATTGTTCCAATAAAGGAGACTCGCCGGGTTGGTTCTGTGCGAGGAAGAAATTTAAATGATTGCTGTAAGAAAAGAATTGAAGCCCCGAAATGAAGCTCGCGTGACGATTCGTCGAACTTGATAAATTAACATTTGAAAAGTTTTTACGAAATGTTTGTCGATGCCTGCGAAACTTTTTATCTCATTTTTTGCTGGAGACTGATAAACACGTGTGAGCTAAAATATCCATATTTTCTTAATAGTTATAATTGGAACGAAATGCGATGAAAAATATTCGTTTGACGTTTGTTCGAAAAATTCAAGGTTCTTTCGCAGTGTGTTGCTCGTTTGCACAGCTGAAATTCGGTATTACGTTATTGTAGCTGTCGATCAAAATCGAGCGGAATCGCTACGTTTGCTTCCGTCTGTCGGACTCGGGCCACGAGAAAATGGCCCGAGTCTCGTCTCTCTCGCATCTCGAAATCCGCGGCATTTCAAAGGTCGCGATCATGCCCGAAGGATCGTATTTTATGGGTGTCTAAATTGGATCGATTTTTACTCCTTAATTAAAAATATAATCACTTTAAATTAATGTCAGAGTTATTAACTCGAAATTGTGAATAAATTTTTTCAACTTATCTTTTGGCGAACGAAATTACAAGCCCTCCATTAATCGTCGAGGATCCATCACCGACCGAACCCCAAATTTCACTCGTCCCTGGCGAAAATACTATCGCTTTTATGTTAAAAAATCGCATTAGAGACCGCAAAGGGAAAACACAAAGGGAAATGGATCAAGAAAAAAGTATTAATTAAAAGACAGAAGGTTGTGACAGGAATGGGCCGAGCCAAGAAGAAACAAAATGCCCAAATAAGCAAATGTGAAGTTGTACGAGTGCTCGTTACCAATTTCGTTCAATCTTTAACGGTATATATTTTTGTGTTACTAGTAAGAAAGACAACTGTCTAGAATTTTTTCCCAAACCTTCGTTACATACTTCATAGTAATTGTGAACTTTTTCAAAAACTCCGTAAGAAGCGTTAATTCGTTATATGGAAAGATTTTTTACGCATAGTCGCTTTAAGGGAGCTTTCCAGTGTGAAATTTTCAAAAAATCGATTTTTTTTTGCTTTATCGAATAGTATACACTCTTCCGAATATTCCCTGAAATTTTCATGCCGAAATTCAGATTATTTCGGTTACTGTACAGCATCGCTGATTGACCGTAAGTAAACGATTTACCTAAAATTTCCTCACTTGAAACTTTGAACGCGTTTTTCTCGAAACAGTATTTTTCAAAACGGTGTCCAACTTGGAGGGCAAAGTTTTAAAGCTATCGAGTTGAATTTTTGACACAATATTCTTAACGTCATTGTTCATCGTGCTATGGAAGCTTTTTTTTTTTTTTTGCCATCTTCCTATTTTTTTTGTAAAGAAAACTGCCAAATCCAAGTGAATTTTCTGCAACAATTGTTTCATCATTTTTATAGATATTAATTAATAAATAAATCGATCATTAAAAAATTGTTTTGTATTCTTCAATACCCAATTAATATACAAAAAAAAACCAGACCGATTAGATTATTTTTTCTTTACAAAAAAAATCGCGAAAACAGCGATTTTTCGGGCTGTCACACTGGAAAGCTCCCTTAACCCTGTGTATTTTTCTTCATATGTAAATACGTTTATCTCAATAACCGCTGAGACGAAGCCTTTAAAATTTAAACTCTGTCTAAATTTCAAGATTTTCCTAAGAAAATAGTTTCGTGCACGAACTACCTTGAATTTCGTCACCGAAGGAAGCTCCCTAAACGAGAAGGCGTCGTGACGCAACTTTCGTAAAGAATCGTCATCGGTGAATAAACGTTGACGCGATATCGCCTGCTGCCACGTGGAGGACGTGTGAGAGGATTTTGTTGCTCGATATTCTTCGGTGGTCAGAGTTTTTCCCAGGATCTCGAACGAGGTAACCAGCATCCGTGGGATATATCGATTGCCCCATCGACGTTTTATACCTCAAACCTCCTGTGTGTGCATCGCTGCAATATTCCTCGAGCAGACGATATATAGAAATATCGTTACGGGCGGGATCCGAACGCAGAGATATGAAAAGAGAAAGCGAGAGAGGCAGGAGGAGAGAAATTCTGGTGTTTTTTCGAAGCCGTGTGAAGGACTCTCGGCCAACTCGGCGGTCCCTTCGTCCCGCGAAGACTGCACTTTTACACCTACCATCTGTCGTTCAACTACCATCATCTCTCCGATCGGGAGCCCTGAGTAATACGATCCTTCTCGAAGCCCGTGGGCTCCTGAAAACTCCCTTCACTCGATCTCGCTCTCTCTCTCTCTCTCTCGTTCTTCCCTCTTTTCTTTCACGTATCTTGTACGTACGTTACTCCTTTTTCGTGCGCGAGTGTCGAAGACGTGAACATTTGGATTATACACACGCGGGGCGCATACACGTTATTGTTGAACACCCGGACAATGTTTCTCGTCGCACGAGAACCACGAACGCATCGGACAGAGCGCGTCTCTTCTCGCTGTGGCGAAAGATACTTTCCTTCCTTCCTTTTTTTTTTCTCATCCTATGAAACCGCAAATCAGAGACGAAGCCTTTAAAATGTCGTCCGGATTGGGGCATAAAGTATTGCGCTTTTTTTCATTTGTAGGAACTTATAATTCGTGCGAATTTGCTACTTTCTCGGAGCGGCTTTTGCGGATTTTTTTGGCTCATCCGATTTTAGGACGTTTTTTGCGGGAAAATACAGTGCGAATTTAGAGGAGAAATTGCCGAAAGGTTTATCCGACGATTTTATTCGTTTTCGAGATTTAATTAAGGAGGAACATTAACCCCTAAAAGTTTCATTAAGCTATCACCATTTTTCTCAAACTGATGTTCCTCCTTAATGTAAAAATTGATAATTCGGTGGTTCCTTGTCCCCGTTCTAATCGTGATTCGTCTGCGGATGCGTGTGTTTCAGGAGATATGGATGTCGAATCCTTGTACGATTACGTTGACGAGGAACAAGATTTTTACGATGAGAGTCCTGGGAGCAGAAAAGGTTATCCGATCGACCACAGAGCCCTCAAGGTAAGCTTCAATTTTAATCCGTGATTTGGTCCAATAATTTGGTGCTGGAAAGCACTAAAAAGTTGATGGAAAAGGATAGTCTCTCTGATCAACCGAATAATTTAGAACGACGCGTATACTCGCGTATTTCGACGATGATTAAACGATTGAGGGGCTCTAATGGCTCGAGTTTAGATCCAGTTTAATTCATTGAAACAAAAGTGCACCGG
This sequence comes from Venturia canescens, assembly GCF_019457755.1. Lineage (NCBI taxonomy): Eukaryota > Metazoa > Arthropoda > Insecta > Hymenoptera > Ichneumonidae > Venturia > Venturia canescens. Next base: position 11,610,452 of record NC_057425.1, read on the forward strand.
GCTCGAAACGGGTGTCTCGACCCGAACGAATTCAATTACAAACAAACATCAGTTAGAACGAGGCTGCTGGTAATAAAGAGTGAAAGAGTTTCACAGCCACGAAATAATTGAGTGAGCCATACGAATGCGGGGCAAAGCGTCGTTTCTACAGCGAGGCTGTTGCGTGTGATTTCGTTGTTACTAAAATTTGAATAACACGCGCTCGCTGTTTTCACCACGAAAATAAAAACTCGCTGAAAACAAACCGCGAATTCGTCGTCGCAATTTTTTTCTCTCCAATCTTCCGAGAAACCGAACGATCGTTAATTGATGCTCGGTTCGCTAGCTAAATCATTTCTCGATTCGTCGCAATGCACGAAAGACCGTTGCTTTACTCTCGTCCACACATGGCTACACATTTCTCCTCGCCATTTAGGGAATATCTGACGTTATGTACTCCAGACTGGGTACAAAACCTGCCCGCGGACTCCCCGTGTAACTCCAGAATCGTCGCTGCCTGCTTCTCTCGCTTGAATCTCATTCGAGAGGAACGTCGCTTAACGGCATTCAAACTCTTCATTTATTTATGATCTTCCACGCACTCTACAGTTCTTCGATAACCTTTGGAACTTGCCCTTCGATCGAGCTCCCATATTTTTGTCGCTGCTCTCTTGACAACGGGCAAATGTTTCACTTGCAAACTTCCACTTATCGAACTAATTTTTAAATTGCTTTTTTATAATAAAATTTGATTTTTCAATTTTTCAAACGCTTTACGTACGACCAGCAGTGGCTAGAACGGGCTAAAAGAAGAAGCTGTTTTTTGAAGAGATAGAAATAGAAATTAATAAAAATCATTTTTACACATCGTTTATTAGTGTTTAAACTTTGCAAAACAATTTATTTCATTATTTTTTTTCAAAAATTACAACATAAAAAATCACTTTCTCGAAGCACCGCGAAAAAAAAGTTGCTCCACGGTCTGCATCATTTCTTCTTGAGATGTTGATGTATCTGCAAAAGGTAAAAAAAATCTTGTCAAATAAAGTTGTAGTTATAGTCTGTCGAGCCGGATTTTTGAAATTCGAAAAATTTAGCAATTTACGGCAGTTTTAAAAAAGTGTGCATTTATTTATCTTTATAACACTTTTTAATCACGAATATATCAAAAATACGACTCGACAGATCATAGAGAAAATAATTTCGAATATTTGAAAAAAAAAGCATCGAAAAATATTAAAAACTCTGCGAGTTGTCATGGCAGAGCGTGCCAGAAAAAGTAGTTTTGAGCAAAACGTATTTAAGGAGGGTGGATCACGATATCAAAATAATCAGAATCTGATCAAATTTGACATCAAGTTTACGAATACAATTTTTTTCAAATTTTTTTTACCACATGGTTATCGAATAATTGCGCGTTAAATCGAAGTTCTTATGTACGAGATGCATAACTGTATAAATGTAAACTCCATCCTTATACACGTGAACTTTAATGTTCAATTACTCGAGAGCTGTGTGGTAGAAAAACGTAAAAAAAATTATATTGTCTCACATAATTTGAAAGTATACATTTACCAAATTTTATGAAATTCTTATAATTTTGAAATTCTTAATATTTTTAACATGGTTTAGCATGGCAACATTGTATCGTCGCGATCCACCCTCCTTAAGGAGGGTGGCTACATTCGTCAAAATGACAAGAAATTGATAAAATTCGGTGATAATGTTCTTCAACATCAAGTGCGAGGACACAATTTTTTCAAAATTTTCTTCTGCTTAGTTATCGAGTAATTACGCATTAAAGCAGATTTTCTTATGCCCGGAATGAATACCTGGAAACGCTATGCTTATATACGTAAACTTTAGTGATCAATTACTCGATAACTGTACAGAAGAAAGATCTTAAAAAATTTGTATTGTCAAGTTTGGCACTAAAGAATATGTTCACCAAATTTTATTAACCCTTAGTGTGCATCCGGGGTCAGGTTGACCCCAACATTTTTCCTCACGTGAATAACATTTACAGATGAGCATCTCATAAGTAAAAGCCTCAATATTAAGAAATCGTTATCCCCTCTCTAAAAGTAGGGAGCATAGCCACTTCATACTCCAAAATAAATAAACCTTTTGGAACGGTTGGAAAGTGGACTATTTTTCCCTTAAAGCATGGACCCCTGTCTGTAAAACTCTGTAAGGATTTTTTTAAAAACTCAAAATTTAATTTCTTACGAGAGATTTAACCGAAAAAGTGCTTTTTACGTGCACTATCAACTTTGAGCACGTTTTTTAACAATGAAAAAAGATTTTTTTGGAAATCCGACTTTGCAGCCTTAAAGTTGGATCGATTCACTGCAAAAAGTGACTAAACCTTTTATTCCGAAAAGCGCATTGTTACCGAGATATTCCATGTCAAAAATTACCTGGGGTCAAAGTGACCCAATGTGCACGAAATGTCTTATCATTTTGAAATTTTTAATGTATTTAACATGGTTTAGCATGGCAACATTGTATCGTCGCTAGCCACCCTCCTTAAAGTTTCAAGTGCGCATCAGGCCCTCTCCTCGGGCAGTTACGTTTTCTTTAATAATTTCCGATCTATAGGGAATTTTTCAATCGACTTTAACAGAAATACGCCGAAAACTATGGAGAATAATAATCCGTAAAAAAATCGATTTTTCGAAAATTCTCGACGTATTGTGTAAGGTCTTAAGGATCGTAATCGACTACTAAGGAATTGTTACCCCTGAAAAGTCTCGTAAGATAAATTTCATACATTCATGGACGAAATAAAAAGTTTTTAAAAGTCCAAGCGCAAATTTGCACCAGTGTGGTGAGTGTGTGACCTCGAAGGGTGGGTGCGGTGTCTACGAATGAATTCTCATGTGCCCAGCGCCCATTTTTGACGACACTGAAAAAAAAAAAATAACTTCGTATACGAAAAGTTTTGGGCAACAGGCGATTAGACAATTGTTTTTCGAAGAGGCTCTTGCCGGAGATTTCGAAACGGAGAAAGCCTCGTTTCGTGCGTGCTTCGAAAAAACTCCAGCTTTTCTTACACCGTCATATTCCAAGTAAAAAAAAAAATATGAAAGATTATACAATTTTTGAAAGACCAGAGAAGGAGAGAGCGTTACGAACTTGGTTAAATACTCGAGAGAGTGAGTCAAGCGAACTGGGTGTTTCCTCGGTCCCTGCTCGAGCAGCTCTCGCAGTTCATGAATGAACGTAAAACCGGCACTATACTTTCTCGCTCGCACGTTTGGACGATCCTCAGCCCTCTTGTTCTCTCCCCCGCTCCCCAGCGCCGCTCTCGCGACGCCCCGTTTCTTTCATCGTTCTCTCTTTCAGCCTCTTCTCCATCTTTATCTGCCTCATTCAACGGCATCGGGGTCTCTTGAGCCCCCGCTCCCCTCGTCGCTCTCTCGCGCTCTTTTTTCATCTTTCTTTCGTTGCCTCAGTCAAAAAGAACCCACGGAACCTCTCGTCCCTTCTCCACCTTCGACATGTATTCACTCTCTCCTCTCTGCGTTAACTCACAATCGGCCGTAGTACCGGCCCCGTGCTCAGGAACCTCGAGAACACCCGAGATCGGCTCGACCGTGAGGCGCGCAGACTTCTCTGATCTGCCGCTCTCCCGAATCGCACAGCCGTTGGCGACTCGGTTCAAACGTCCAACTTAAATATCCTGCTGAATGTGATTTTTTCTATCGCTTCACCGTCGATTCTCGCGATTCGATCAAATCTACTCGCAGCTGTTTTTGTGACCCCGAAGTTTGCAACGTTGGACTTCGACGAAACGATATAAAAAAAGGCTCCGATTATTGAAGTTATTCTCCAACTTCGTTCCCTGACAAATTTGCAATTCTTAGCTTTTCAACCTGAACCGATACTTTTTCATGAAATAAAAAATTCAGCGTCGTGGTACAAAACCAAATTTTTACGTCAATCTTATCTATCTCCCGCTGCCTCGAATTTTTTTCCAATTTTATTAGAATAATCCTCTACAGGATTGAACAGTAATTGTGCATGGTATTTTTATCAATTATCGCTATAATTTGATGGTAGAACTGTTTTTTGCTAAAAAAAAGTAGTGTATGGGGTAATAAGTAGGCTAACGGTGGTACGGGGTTGGCTAACACATGTGTCGACGTAAACGAGTCCTCTAAATGAGCCCATTCAAGGTGTGCCAGTAAAAATATAATATTTTGTTTGGATGGTCGTCAGGTTAAAATAGTCAACTTGCCCACGACGCTGAAGTTTGCAACGTTGGAGTCCAACGAAATGAATGAAAAAAAGACTCGTAATTGAGCAATTTTTTATTTCACGAATCATTGGTGCAGGTTGAAAAACTAATGTGCAAATTCGGCAGGAAACAAGATTATGGAAATTCACTGGAATTGTTCGAGAGCTTTTCGTTAATTTCGTAGTAAACGAGCGTTGCTTCGTCAAAACTCATCGGCAACTCATTTCCTCTGAGATTTGAAAATTCAAATTTTCATCTGAGATGCAGGAAGGTTCTATTCTGAAAAATCATTTGGTTTTTGAAACCGTCTTTAGTTCCTTGCTTACAAGCAATCGTTTGCAAACTTGGCCAACCTCCGTCTCCCCTATTTTAATGTTTCAACCGTCGACGTGGGTGGATTGTGAAATGCAAACGGGGATCGAGAAAACTGCCAATAACTGTAACTCCCGCAATGACAAAATCTGTAAACTGCCAATAACTGTAACCGTTACTCCAAAGACTGTTTCGTCCGTTCGTCAGGCAAACGCCCCGGACACCCACTCTCCCTCCCTCCTTTTCTCCGCTCCAAAGACTCCTATAAGCTCTATGGCGTATACTTGTTCACGCAAACACGTATACATATGTATATCGCGCTACACGCTCGAGTATTATGGCATATGGAGCTACCGGTCACGCATTCACGGCTCACGCACTTTCGTACGCGTCCCTGAACGTTTCCCTTCAATCGTGCTCTTTTATACGAATACATTGTCCCGTGTGTGTACAACGTCGTCGTAACTGAGAGTGGTCTTCGGCCATAGGCCTCTTAATGCGCCGCATCGTGTGATTACGAAACTCCGCGCGAACGATACAGGCTAATCCTCATCCTCGGCTCTGCGAGGGCACCGAGATTTCATAACAGTTTCTTAATTCTTTTTTTCGATACTATTGATATTGATGTTTATGACGCTGAAGTTTGCAATGTTGGAGTCCAACGAAATGATGTGAAAAACCCTTAAAAAATAACAGTTGTTCTGCAGTTTCGTTACCTGCCGAATTCGCAATTCGTTCTTTTCCGAAGCTGCACCTTCGTGAAACGAAAAATTGGTGAATTACAAATGTTTTTTTCGTTCGTTTCGTTGGACTCCGATGTTGCACACTTCAGCGTCAAACCCAACTTTGTCTCGTCATCGGGAATCGAATTCAATAGCTTTTCTTTGTGCAAACTAGCTCATTTTTAAATTTAAAATCCGAAGATGAACGACACGAAGCAAATAACGAGTTCGCGGAGAGTCTCGTCGACCCGAGCTTTTGATTTTCGTTCTTCACGGAGATAATGAAATTTGAAAAATTCAACGTCGCCAATCTTTTCGTTTCGGACTACGACAAAAAAAGCTCGGCTTCATTTTTAGTGTCGTTCACATCGAATTTTCACCGCCAATCCTCATAATGAATTCAGAATTCATGAAACTTCGAAAATATCGTCGAAAATATCGCGAGCGAACAATAAAGTAACGTAGAATTGAGAAAAATCGGAATAATTTTGATAAATTACTTGAATTTTACTCGGACACTGGAGCGGAGAGGAAGAATAAAGAATCGAAGAGAAAAAGTAAAAAAATTGTATGCACTCGAGATAACGTTGTTGGAATTGAACGCACAAAGGCGAGCGAAAGATTCCGTTCTGAAGTAACAATAATCAGAATTTCCGAAGTTTCATACGGAAAAGTTGAGATTCAGCGGAGGAGGTTCGGGGTTGGCGCGTTTGTTGATGCGGTTGCGGTGTGGTGAAAACGTAGCAAAGGGTTGCTATTTTTGGCGGTCGAGAGCGTTGCGCGGCGCCTTTCGCTGGGCTCGCGCTTTCGCCTAATATTTCTCGCGGTTAAACAGCCATCGTAAAGAACTTTGGAAACCTCGCGCGGAAAAGGCCGAGAACGTTATTCGCCGTGGAGGAGCACGGCGGTGAATTTTGAGATTATCGATCGCGATTCTCCGAAACGAAGATTCATTCATAACCACGTGTGCGAAGTTGAATTTCCATCGGAGCTCAACAAATCCCGAATGGTTAATCGGAGAAATCGTTATTTCTGGGTTGAATAAACCAAGTTTTATGACCGATGAGTTGAGCCACGGAAATAAAATGTTTAAATACAGTTTCGTGGGAGTTTGAAGGGACGCGCCGGAGAGTCCTTCGTGGCAAGGAAGCGCGTTAGCGTCAAAGGTCACAGTAGGCCTCACCCCTTAAACGTTCACATCCTAAATGTCCCTGTTGACAGGAAGTCGAAAAGTACAAGAGCCCGAAAAGCGTATCCCGTTCGGTAGGAACGGCATTTTCAAGCCTTTTGCTGTATACGCTGATGAGGATAAAAATCTAATTTGCCTGGCGACGAATTTCCGGTTCGGGCAAACGCGTTTTTTCGAACTTGGAGCAGTGCTCTCCGGTTCAAGTTCTCTCGCTGTTGGATTTTTCTTTCGATGACTCGGAATAACTTCTTTTGGAAAATTCATCGTCGAGACTCTTGAAGAATTCTTATTAAGAGATCATCGGAAACGCTCGTTCCGAGGCTCAGATGTGGGAAAATCGGCGCAAAATACTCTTGTGGGAAAACGTTTGAAGAAAAAAACGACCACACGCCGGGGCTCGGGTGAGACCCGAGGGAAGAAGCCAAGGAGTGCTCGCGGGAGAAGAGAAAAAAAATGGAAGACGAAGAGGATTGTCTATGCAGAGAGGCCAAAGGGCTCGGCCTCTCCAGCGGCGCTTAATTAAGGGCTGTCTGCCACAATTATCGGTGATTATAAAAAATGCATCCTGGGAGAAATCCTGGGGGATCGATCGCGTGCAAATATTGCCAATTCTTCGGAGGATTCATTCGCCGAAGTGTCGGCGTATATCGAGCTCGTTTCTTCTCGTATCCAACTTCCCATTTCCCTCTCCAGACACTCTTCGTTCCTATTTTAATAGACTTCATTGAGTCGATTAGCCAATTTTGATGAAAATTTTTTAATTTCATTGAATTCCACCCCTCACTTGGCTTCGTCTTTCTTCCAATTTGTCTCAACGATCGTGCACGTCAAATTCGAGTCAAAATAAGTATTTTGAAAAGCACTGTGAACCGACGAATGAAAGTTTTTCCCCACTGCTTCCACAGCTGATTAGCTGATCTTCAAAGTTTTTCAAACGGAATCGGCCCTGCGCCGATCGAACTAGCGCTGCGGACGAATTCCTCTTGAACATCTTCCTGAAAGTGTTTCGTTGCGGCAATTAGATTTTGAAAAAATTCAGCTCCCAAGCAGCTGCTCGCGTTCTTCGGCTTTTAAATACACTGGAAGCCGGTCACTCAAGAGCCTGGGAACCTGTGGAGCGAGATGAAGCGGTTTATCCGTGAGAAAGAGAGAGAAAAAGAGCACCGGAGTACACTGGATGGCCGAGAGTTGTCACACGGAGGAACTCATCGTGTGCGCACACACTCGAGTCTCCGGTACTACGGTGGAGAGAATTCGTGCTCGGTTGCACCGAGATCGGCCCAGAAAACTGACCGCTCGGCTGTGGCGATCCAACGACAACCGGAAGTCCTCTTTTGGGAGCTCGTAAAACGAACCCTCCTCTTATATACGCGTTCAGCACTGACGCAATCTTCCTTTTCTTGCTTCCTCATTTTCCATCATTTATCTCCTTCCCTGCGCATGACTCGATCTAACCTACACTCGGAGCTTTTCATTTCAAGATCGGTTACCTCTCAGAACCACTTTGCAAATACGCACTTGACCATAAAAGTCGACCTTTTACTTGACTCTTGTATCTTCCATCTCCATCTTCGATCGCTCGCTTTACTGACGACACAATTCGATCTTTTTTCTGTTCCATTCGAACTGAAAAGTTCAAACTGTAGTAAATCGACTCGAAAATTTCGTCAAATGTGAATCATTTTTATAGAATTTCACCATCACTATTGAAGCGACTGGAGCATCCAGAATATAATAAAACCCCTGGGTTATTTAGTTACAGTTTAGTTACAGAAAGATCGTATTTTATGGGTATATAAATTGGATCGATTTTTACTCCTCAATTAAGGATATTATCACTCTAAATTAGTGTCGCAGAGTTATTAATTCAAAATTGTGAATACATTTTTTCAACTTATCTTTTGGCGAATGAAATTACTAGCCATTAATTAATCGGGAAAATCGCGTTAGAGAGTGCAAAGGAAAAACACTGAGGAAAATAGATCAAGAAAAAAGAGTTAATAAAAAGACAGAAGGCTATGACAGGAATGGGTCAAGCCAAGAAGAAACAAAATCCCGAAATAAGCAATTGTGAGGTTACGACGAGTGCTCGTTACCAATTTCGTTCAATCTTTAAGGAGGGTGGCTACATTTGTCAAAATGATAAGAAATTTATCAAATTTGGTGATAATATTCTTCAACATCAAGTGCGAAGACACCATTTTTTTCAAAATTTTCTTCTGCCAAGTTATCGAGTAATTACGCATTAAAGTGATTATTGAACTTTAGTGATCAATTACTCGATAACTGTACAGAAGAAAAATCTTAAAAAATTTGTATTGCCAAGTTTGGCACTTAAGAATATGTTCACCAAATTTTATTAAATTCTTATAATTTTGAAATTTTTAATATATGGTTTAGCATGACAACATTGTATCGTCGCTAGCCACCCTCCTTAACGGAATATATTTTTGTTACTAGCAAGACAATTGTCTCGAATTTTTTCCCAAACATTGATTATATACTTCATTTTGATTGTGTACGTTTTTCATAAACTTCGTAAGAAGCGTCAATTCGCTATATGGAAAGATAAACGATTTTTTACGCATAGTCGCATTAACCCTGTGTATTTTTCTTCGTATTTAAACACGTTTATCTCAATAACCGATAAGACAAACCCTTAAAAATTTGACACGCGTGTCAGTCGACTACCCATTCGAACTCTGTGTAAATTTCAAGATTTTCTTAAGAAAATGGTTACGTGCACGAGCTACCTTAATTCCGATGCCGATTGGATGTGAGTGACAGAAAAATTGGGTTCTACGGCATCTCGAGAAATTTGTTTCCGTTTTTTCGTTCCAATTTCATGAGACGATATTTTTGAACAATCTTCGATGTTTAATAATCAAGTGCAAACGGTATTTTGATTTAGAGTTGCTCCTCGAAATTGAGCAAATATGAGTTCGCATCGATCGATCAATTAGACAGACCTTTAGGCCTTTTCCTGTAGACGGTTTTGTTCTCGCGGACGTGTCCGAAGAACTTTTCATTCATGGAATTGCAATTTGCACTCTATTCTGAGAGCATGCAGCTATTTCGTTGATACGTCCGAGGTACGGAAAGCGAGGTTTATGTGTAGTCTGAGAACAGGAAAGAGAGAAAATAGTGAGAGGGAATGATAAATGGGAGGTAAGGAGAAACACGATTCGTCGGTGTTAGGAAATAATCGAACACGTAATTCTTGTTTTATTTTTTTTGTCTATTTTGACTGATCGTAGCTCGCACTGGCTCTCAACCAGAATGAAAAATCGTGCTAACTCATTTTCGAAAAATCTCTTTTGCTGCCGCAGTTTTTTTCACAATTATTATCGTTTTATTGTATTCGAATAGAGTTTCTCGTGATTTGCTACTTTTCAGTATCGAGCGCTCAATAAATCTCGGGGGTGCGTGCATGTTTGATGCGTCAACGATTGACAGGAGAATCGCGCAAAATATACGTTGATTGCTCGTGCACATTCGCAGGAAATTCCACGGTGTGGCCGAGCAATACGTCAAAGCACAATCTCGATAGAGTTTTTATTCGTTCTTTCCCCTTTTCTCTCTCTCTCTCTCTCTCTCACCAAGTTCCTCTGACGATTTGCAGCATGAAATCCTGCTTCTCCTCAAACTATGAGGAATTCTCCTCGTAAATCCATTTGATAGAAATCGAAGAAGAATAATCGCAGAGAGATAATAAATATGAAAGCAGGCGTGAATTATCGCGTGAAAAATCGTATAGCAACGCTCGAATCTTCGTGCCTACAGAAGTCGTTTTATTTATGTTTTTTTTTTTCGAAAGATTTTTTTGCCCACGGTGAAATGAACGATTCATTATTGATGTTGAATGATGCAAATTCGCATTCATCAAATAGAGAAATTTTTTTGAGTTTTATTCTCATTTATCAACGAACTTGCCTACGCTCGTGCATTTTCGAATTTTTCGATTTTATCTTTTTTTATTTTATTAAAAAATAGTTTTTGTTTTTATTTAAAAATTTGTGGTTATTGGAATTTTTGGTTAAAACAAACGGCTATGAAAGTGCTGAAAAAATATTTGTGAGACGCCGTGGAATTGATTTGTCAATCGTCTCTTTAATCCTTCTCCGACTTATTTAACTAATCGATCGGTAAAACGTTGCAGCATGCTCGAAAGACTGAATGCACGAGTACGTTTTATATTGAGGCTACCACTCGCCGTAAAAGGCTCGACTGCGAGAGTCAGAAATATTTATCTCCCATATGCCTTGGGTGTTAGGTGTGTTCCACTCGATCGAACGTTATTCTGACGTTCATTCAAACTACACGAACATGACGTTTGGCTGTTTATCGATTGATAGAGAATTTATCGATTGCGTTGACTGGTAAATAAATCTTTTGAATTATCGAATCTTTTGATTTTTCATTCGTTGAAATTTTTGCATCGGAAATCCATGAATCAAGCCTTCGCCCTTGAATCTGTTGAGGATCCGCTACGAAAAATTCAGGAAGCTGAAAAAGGTTTCCAGGGCTCTTTTATACAAAATATAATGAACAAATTTTAATATAATAATTAATATATTTTTAATATATAATATTTTTTATATATTTTTATAATAATCCTTTATATTTCTTTTATTTTATTTTATAGTATTAGTTTTTTAACTTTTACATAATTATCCCCCCCCCCCCCCCCCTTGTTCCCCTTATCCTTATTTTACCGCTTAGCTTCGATCATCCCTTTCTTCATGGGTCCTCTCTCTGTTCTCCCTTTCTACTTTTTGTGCCATCAATTCGAACTGTCTGACGTATATACGTAGTTCTATCTTTGCTTCCTTGTATTTTATTTTATATCATATAATTGTTATTATAATGATAATAATAATAAATATATATTTTTTAATATAATAAAAAATAAAAAGTGAATAAGAAATGATTAGCCCTTCGGTATTGAAACGTGGAAGAAAAAATGTGAAATGCAAAAATGTTTAGGTTTTAAGATGACGCGCGACGGTGGCGTGACATTTGAGAAATTGATAAATTTGAAAATTTTGTTGATTATTCGCGGTGAGGTAAAATTCGGTCTTCCGGCGCTTTTGCACATTGCCTTTTTCGATCGATTAATCGTATTTTCACAAGTCAGGCGTGTACATCATTCGATTATCGATTATAAGGTTACAGATAGTTTTGGATAACCGGATGGCTCGAGTTTCTAGATGTATATGCCCGCGATATCGGGTCGTTCGACCGCACTGCTGGTCTCCTTTAATATCGAAGTATGCACACTCGTGTAAATACAGTTACTCTTGCTCAGTTTCCTATAAAATTCTAACGTACTTTCAAAAATAACTTAACCCAATAAAGTGGTAGAAAGTAATCATTTCCTGTGAGCAGGATTTCATTCGAAATATTCATCCCATCAACTTTTTTTTGTATTGCACTCCAATCCACAACGAAATTTCTGCATAAACGAATTTTCCATTACTCGGTCACCTTCGTACGCACATCGAAATGTGTGCAAGACTCTGGTTCCGCCAGCGAAAAAAGGTACTCGAGATCTTCGCTGTGTCAAGGAACTTGTTTTTTTCAAGCTCACGTCACAGTAATCGATTTCGTGCCAATTCGGATGTGTGCCCAGAGATACACGGATTTGAGATTGACTCGACGACACAAATTGAAAAAAAAACAACGTCTCAGCGCCACGTTTTTCAACTCGATGGAGGATCCCCGCTCGAGCAAGCACTCAGAAACACGTATCATCTTTGGGGTTTCATATCCGTCGTCGCTCCCGCGAGCATAGTGCGATCGTCGATAAAATCACGAGCCCGTGAGGCTAAAACACGGGGGCTATGCACAGCGTGTGCACACACGCGGTCGACACTGCGATGCTCTCTCGTTCTCGGACCCATTAGGGCATTAAGTATTCAGGAACGTTCGCGACGCCTCCTCGTTCATGTTTATAAATGTACCGGGTGTCCCCACCACTTCGGGTCAAAAGTTCTGACACTGCTTTCCCGTCTGATTTCGTGCTGCGAAGTAATCGGTAGTGGGAGCTCTCGAAACCTCGTACTTTGATCGCTCACAGTACGGAAACGGTTGGGAATTGAAAAAAAGTGCATCAGACCGATTTTTTAGAGCACGAAAATCCCCACGAAAAAGTCCCCCACGACGAACTTCTATCTCCACTTTTGCGCGGATGGGGACGAATACAAGTGCCGAGCCGCGAGCCTCAGAAATCGGGCGGTTTCCCGATTGCGGATCGAAGTCCCTCGAACCAACAAACCGCGAGAGACGATTTTCCGCGCAGACAATTCCAGTCTCACAGCCCCATATTGTCGAACAAATTATTGACGGCCCGTCACACCAAAGTTGACGAAAAGTTTAGCAGACAAGTTTGCGAACGCTCGTGCGAGGACACCCTATGCGTCAACACACGTATGCAGGAGTTTCTTTGTGTCTAAATTACATATAAACGCATGCCAATTTGCGCCCAAGTCCTGCAGCATAGCCCGATGATCCGAGCATAGCATATGAGAAAGCAAATGAAAAAGTCCATTTTCCGATAGCCGCGTCATTTTCGCTCCGCGGATAAATTAGCCGCATGTATGCCAAGCGTGCGCGTCAAAATAATCATAACAAATCTCCGATAATACAATGGAAAATATATTTATTGTTGTCCCTTAGGGACGACGCAGTCACGTCCCGGCGATCGACGAACAATATTCCGTGATTTCTTGACGTTTTTGCCTTTGAAACATCGAATCTTGTACGGCCGTATAAACATTAAGGGATAAAACTGATTACGTAAATATATACTTGAGATGGGTTGCTCGATAATGGTGATTTTCAGTATTTCCTTACACTCGCACGTCTCGATTTTATCACGGTGTTTGAAGTTCGTGTCGATGGAATGTGAAAACGCATTTTTTTCAGAAGATTCTCCTTCCCATTGGCAATCCCAATTTTCCATTCATTCGAAATAATTCGTAAAGCGCTAAAAATGTCGTAAAAAAATAATGATCGACGAATATTCATAACGACGTCGCGAACTCTTCCTCATTGTGATTTAAGGCCGTATTTACTCTTGTGATGGGCGGAAAATGGAAAAGTTTTTTATCAGATATTCTTCAAGTGCGCGCGGTCCTCCGATACTCGAAACTTTAAACGCGATTATCTCAGAATCGTATTTTTTTAAAAATACCTTTGCGGTGGAGACGATTATTAAAAAACTGAGAATCCGATCCATACGAAATTTATAAACACTTTTTTATTACAATAATAGCTTGAGCCTGGACGAAGGATTCCGCATTTTGTTGGAAAAAAAAATTGTAACAATAAACCGAAAATTTAGCACCTCAAAAAATGAATTTTTCGTTAAAACTCTCGCACATTTTTAAAAAAATCAACATTATTACAAATCCTTCGTCCAGACCCGAGCTATTATTATAATAAATAAGTGGTATAAATTCGGTACCGATCGGATCAACAGTTTTTTAGTTATCACGTCCACAGCAACTGATGCTCAAAAAGCGTCGTTCATAGTTTTTCAACAAACATTTATTTTCTTGTCGAAAAAAAAAAAAAAACAAGAAAATCACGTTTTTTCGCCCACTCCAAGTGCATATAAGGCCTTAATTCGTCACTTGCATGATTAATTTTGCCTGTAAATGTCAGCCCACATACACCAGCGAGAAATTGAGTGTTGACTGCACTATGGCATCGCACGGTTCCCGCTGAGTGACATAATGAGCATGAAGGACATGCTGACGCTCACGTATGCACACATTTACGTACGTGGAACGTGTTTATTGTAGTAAAATTAATGTTCAACGAGGCTCTCTCGTTAAGACAAAAGCTTCTAACTTGCGCTTTGATATTGTTCGACTTAATTTACTTCCATTAGACGTACGGTTATACGTTTGCTTCTCTACTGCGTTATTCTCTTGGAAATAGTCCTCGTCTCGAGCTCGAGTTCACAGACTTTATTGTTAAACACGAATGCCTGCTCACGTGTCGTCGATCTTTCTGCTGTGTACGTGCACAGCCGGAATTTTCTGACTTGCTTTACGTTACCATTGCTCATATGTTTATTTAACGTTCCATAACGACTCTCGTTTCCTCGGATCCCTCCGTGTATAAAAACGCTCGTCATTTACTTCCGTTCGAGAAACCAGCATTACGAATACACCGATTCACTTATCACGCGCCGATTACATCAATTGTATTAGTGAAATCTATTTTTCTATGGTGGTCCATTGTCCAGTGATCTCGGTGCTCGAACCGTTTTTTTTTTTTTTTTTTTTCGAAAGGGGATCGAATCGCTGTCAAAATATCGCAAACTCTTCCGTTTTCAACAGTCGAAGGTTGTTCGAGATCGAAAAATTTTGAAATTGCTCGATCCTTAATTTTGACTTACCAATGGAGCCAGATGTGTGGCATACGTGGAAATGCCCCTCTTCCTTCCTATTTATGCGTAAGAGGATACGAGTAATTTGATTTCCGAACTTTCTCGAAATGCCTGCGAGCAAGTGGGCGGATAATGCACATGGCGAAGTACACTTTCGAGCTCGTTCAATTTACCTCTGTAAACGAGTTACGTAAGTCCTGAAACTCGCCAGCTCATGTTGATTAAACACTCGTATTTAGGACCGCTAAAGTTAAAACGTGAAGTTGAGATTTAGTTACGGTTGAGGCTGCACTGTCATTTTTTGGGGCTTTTTCCCCAGGGACGGTTTATTATCGAGGATCAGGTACAGGACACTTTATTGGGTACATTTTTAAACTTTTTATTCGTTTTCTCGATTTTACTAAGTTCAAACTACTCCAGATTATCAAAAATATGAAAATTTCGAAAAATGGCACAGGCACGCGACGTGTTTGCCTGTGTAATGAGAATGAAAAAAATTGAACAATTTTATCGAATGGGGAGTTCCAAAGAGCTGCTGCGGTTTCGTGTAAAACGTTCTCGAACTTTTGCTTGCCTTTTTACGAACGAAATTTTTTTTTTTTTTAATTCTCGTTCTTCCTGTTAATATAAAATATTTATGTTCTTATTATAAATTTATTTTCTAACATTTATATGTTAGATTTTATTTTATTACATTATATTATTCGTACGTAATTCTCATTATTATTTTTTCTTATGCAGCATTAATATATACTTGAATTTATGAATTTAATATGACTTAATCATAATCTTATAAATAATTGTATCTAATAAATATATTAATAAATGAATAAAAAAGCAAAAAATTAAAAATATGTATTCTTTATAAATTAAATATAGAAAAATAAAGAAATTTAAAACAGTAATTTTTTACAATTTTAATTATTTTAATTATTTATTTATATTGAAATTTAATTGAATAAATAATTTCTTTCATTTAATTTTAGGTATTTAATTTCAATAATTTAATAAATTCAATACAATAATTTTCTATTTAAATTTTTAATTTAAATAATATTTGAATTTTAACTTAAACATTTTTTTTTATGTATGAATGTAATTTTTTCGATTAGGATATGGTCAAAATCGACGAGTTTTTTCGACACTCGTCCATCCATTGTACTATCAAAGCGCGAATGAGAGAAAGGAGAAAGAGCCGGGAAGAAAAAGAAGAAAAAGAGAGAATGAGATGATGTCGGTTAGACCGAACGTCGCCCACACATCGTTGGGAAGAGCACACGTGTTGTTGACCGATAAGCTGTAGAGACGAATGACGGATGATGCGGGAGAGGAGAGAGGGAAGATGCACATTTTTCTGCATCAAATGATAGCATTGATGATCACATTTACAAATGCGTTGAGGAATACAGGCATGAGCAGAGACACGCGTGGATTCGTATTGTCTGTTTCGATGGTTTTATTTAATTTTTCTTGGTAATTTGACCAGCAGCTCGTGCAGTTCCTCGTAATGCAAGAGTCCTGCATCTCAATTTCAGTCTCTCTTGCTTTCCAACAGGATCTGTGCGCGCGACGAAATCGTGGACCGAGATTCCCTCCCACGTGCCCGTGGGAGGGAAAAATATTCGTCTTTTTTGAAAGACACACGCTTGTCTTATGTTCGCCGGATACGAAAATACCGACGATATCGAATTTTTCCTCGCGTGTCACCGCGATCGTTGGCACTCATAATTGACGACGATTGGTAACCGAGCGCGATCATTATGCAGTCGCGGCATGAAAATGGACCGAAATATTCAACTTGAGAGCTAGAGCAGGTCAGAAAGTCTGGAATTTCAATACTAATTATTAATCGAGCCCAACGAAACGATGAAAAAAATCGTTCCTCGTTGCACAAATTTAACCTTCCCGCTCGCACCATTGCGATCGAGCTTTGTAACACATTTTTTTTCGCAATCTCACGATATTTCCTTGGCCCCCGCTTCGTTATTTTCTATCGTACGAATGAAAGCGTGTAAAAAGTTAACGATCGTTTAAGAGGCAGAGGAGCCGGAGATCCAAGGGGAAAATAATTGGTCCACAGCTCTCGATCGACTCGGAGAATCGATCCTCTTGCTTTTTAAGCGCAGCAGGTTTCGTTGTCGAGCTTGACAAATAAAACGGAGGAGTGAGCAAGAATTTGAGAGAGATTGCTCTCTTATCTCAGCACGTATTTATGTATGTACAAGAATAATCGTTACTCCGAATCGAGGAGGGGAGGACGAAACTCTTTCATTCTGAATTCACCTCGACTTCCCTTCCCTCCCTTCTGCTCTCTGTCTCGCTCTTTCTTCCTCACAACAGTGGGATCGTTGTTCGAGAAAGGTCTTCAGGACTTCGTTTAATTAAGCCCAATGCTCGTAACGATCGATCATTCATATATTATGTATTAATGTGAATTCTCATTCGCTAGTATTAAGGCCTCATCAATTTCACATTTTATTGATGCTTCTCACGAATTATACGTTATTTGCAAGTGCATTTTATATTTAAGGGGGGTCTCTAACCTAATTAGAATTTTCAAAAAATCCATTATTTTTTAAATTGCACTCTTCGAAAGTGTCTGAGCGCGCTAATGCGCATCGCCCAGTGCGGTGCCGCGTACCTGCCTTCGGTTTGAACGAGAGTTTTTCGCAAAATTACGTTTTCGGACGGCTCGTTGACCAATTCTCCGAAACTATTCGACCGATTCTTACCAAAATTTTATCACGTGCTCTTTATGACTAATTTTGTAATTCTGAGTGGAACTATTTTTTTTATTTTTTTTTTTTTTGCAAAAAACGACGAAAAAAACGTGCTTTTTCGTAGTTTTTGGAAAGATGGCTGTCATTTTGTCATTTTTGAAATAAATCGAATATCTTGTGACACGCGCTACAGCCTATTTTACCTATTGAATCTTAAACTATTTTTATTTTTTTCTCCGATCATCCATTCCGCAGAGATTTTATCAACGGCGCACACTTTTTTTGGACCTGTCTTTTCCCCCATTTTTCTGTACGAAAGCTGAGTAAAATGAATAAAAAAAACAATTTTTTCCGTATTTGAAGAGTGTATTTTTTAGGCCCAACTTTATCATTTATACCGTTCAAAAAAATTCGTAAAAACAGTCTTTTCTTGCCCGTCTAATTAGGGTAGACCCCTTAAAATACATACATGAATAAATATGTAAAATCTCGGACGATGCGGGTTTTCGAACGGTCTGGCGATAAAGCGAACTCGATGCAGCAACGTCCCGTCCCGGACATTAATTTTCCAACTCGGATACAATTACGAATTCATTTTTATTACGAAGGCGCTTCAATTTCGGTTTTTGCGTTAATTCATACTCGTAAAATCGACTCGACTGATCGAAGAGTCCGAGAATATCGAGCAAAACTTGATAATCTATGAATATAAAACGAAAAATGAATAATGAAAATGAAATTCAGAATGATCGGTTTTGACGCAAATTTAATGTAACTTTTACTTCAATTTCTCCGTCAACTTTTTAAATCGAGCATTCGAAAGAAATGAATTGCCTCCAAGTGATCCCTCGTCAAGACATATATTTGTCTCGAGTCCCCAAATCCCCGAAATCGAACCGAAAGCCCGAAAAGAGTTCGCTGTTAATGAAAATCGTGCGCAGATTTCTGCTCGTGGAACAAAATAATGACTGAATCTATTGAAAACAAAGAGACGGAGGGAGAGGGCAGAGAATATGGAAGTTGTCGAAGCCCTACGAAAGTGACTCGTATCGCTTTTAATTCCCCACCGCACAACAAGCGCGTCTCCGAGCTGCATCCACAGTTGGATATACGCTCGCCGCCGAGCGGTAGAGAAAAAGGGAGGGCAGTGCATCGTCGTCTGCAACGAGACTCGGGTTCTCGGGTTGCGTCACTTGGCCGCGTCGGCTCGAGCGTGTTCATTCAGAGTTTGCTCTGCCCGCATCAAGGTCAAGCGGTCGCGTCTCTTCCTCCGTCCTTTTTTCTCCTCCCCCCGCAATGTCCCATTCATTCCTTTTGCCAACTCCACTCCGCGCCACCACTACCAACAACCTTCGGCTCCATCTTTCTCCTACTCGCTTTCTCTCTCTCTCACTCTCTCGGTCTCTTGTCCCCGCGGCCACTTCTTCGTGTCTCGACGGGGACAAGTCATTCGACGAGAACTAGGATCGCGAGTCGTTCAAATCATTGAACAAGTCGCCGTGAACTTGACGTGAAAATTCGCTAAATCATGTCGAACGTTGATCGATAAAAATGGATTAAGGAAGTTGAGGCTGTACAGTCATTTTTTTTACCCAAAAGTGATGACTTGTACCTTTCAAAAGTTAGGCCAGTTTACAGTTAGCAATGTCGCATACACTTTAAAGAAAAGTTGGGGAAAAAAGACGAAAAACTGGTGAAAGCTCAGTCGAAAACACGAACAGTGACGATCCTAGCCTCAAAAAACTGCACGGAAAACAGATTATTATTAATATAATCTCAGCAAATCACCTAATAAATCTGAAAAAAATTGACATTATTCGGCGAGCCTTGCTCGTGTTGCCCAAAAAATTTCATATTTTTAGCATCATTTTTAACGGAGATATCACTGAATGTGTCTTGACTTCCATAAGATTACATGTTATTTGGCCCAAATTGTTATTGATTTTTCTCAGCAACGACGCTCCTAAACTGTCTGTAAATTTAACTGATTTTTTTTTACACTTCACTTTATAAGATGCAATCGGTTTAAAAGCGGTGACATCATTTTCATTCTAATGCCTCAACTTCCTTAAGGAGGGTGGATCGCAAAGATACACTGTTGCCATGCTAAACCACGTTAATAATATTAAGAATTTGAAAATTATAAGAATTTTTTAAAATTTGGTAAATTTATTCTTTCAAAATATATAACCATGTGGTAAACAAATTTGTAAAAAATTGTATTTGTACACAAGATGCGAAAGAATGTTATCACGAAATTTTATCAAATTCTGATTATTTTGATTCCGCGATCCACCCTCCTTAAGGTATCGCTTTCACGGACCAGAATATATTCTACAAATATAGCTGATTTCAAATGACAGTTAAGCAAATAAAGTACGTGCGAATAGATTGGCGACATTTCAGCTCGGGTTATCGAACATTTAACTAAGAATTAAAAGTTTAAAAATCGTGAAATTTATGCGGGAGCTTGCGGAGATTCCATTATCACCAAATTGATCTATTCGCAATCTGTTCCACGGATAGAAAAAAATTGAAGAATCCATAGCGACGATTAAAATAAAGGGTTACCGAATGCTTAAAAAAGATATTGACGATAGAAGTTGGAAAAATGGCAGAAGCAGAAGCTTCCTGTACAACCTCGACTTCCCAGAGGTTGGGATCGATGCGACGGAGAATACCTTAAAAGTTGGAATCAATGTTGAAATTTATTCCTAATCCGTGTTACGAATCGTCGAGTAAAAAAACTTTTTAAAGTTTCATTCTTTTGTGCAGACCATGTGATGGGAAAGGATTCAAAGAACGTGAACTTTTTTAGCGAAATCGTTTATTTAAAAGAAAAGCTTTTACTCCGCTAAGCGTTGAACGTTGTTGGAATAGTTTCCCCTGAGAAACGGCTAAAATCTCTAAAAATTTCGAGTCGATACTGCGACAACGGAAGCGCGCCGCGTTCACCCGAAAAACGGGGGCTCACGCCTCTGCGTTTTTTTCTCGGTTTTCGGAGCCTCTGAAAAGATGTCTCCTTTGTCTACCTCCGCGCAAACTCCTTCTCGCACTCTTTTTTCCCGCTCATGCCTGAAACCGCAGTGTCGATTTGCCTCAAGTTCCCAGAGTAGTTCTCGCGAAACGAAATTATATCGCAGTACCTTTTTTCTTTACTATTTTTTTTTCGCCGCATTTATTTCTGCCACTTCTCGAAAGTTAACTTTAGACGATCGCCAGAACGTTTCGCCATATAAAATTCAACCCCCGAACTGGCTCTTCCCTCTTCGCAGTATTTCTTCTCATTTGTAACCCACCACTGTAGATCCTTCAGCCTCCTCTCCCTTTTCTTTTGCACTCGTTGTACCTGGAATCGCCGATTCTGTCCGACACGTTTTCTCTTTTCTTTTCTCCCTCCTTCCCCTCTCCCTTCGCTCTTCCTGCAGCAGGTTTATGCTTCATTCATGTTTTCTGCTGAGCCAAGTATGTGTGTTCGATACCGATTATACCGACTCGGTATCTCCCTCGACGGTTTGTTCTCTCGGACAACTCGATGCGCTACTGCTCGGTTACAAACTCGTATTCGCACACGAGTACGCGTCCATGTGTTTATGTTTTTTTTTTCATCGGAGCCGACCGGGATTCGCGTTACGTTAGGATACGAATGCGGCGTAAGCGGGCATGCATACGCGAGGGATTAATTCGCTCGAAGCCATCAAGTATGCAAACAAACGTGAACAATATTTTTTGTCATTCAACGACTTGGAGTTGAGCTGAGTTCCCATTTTTTCTTGGAAGAATAATGGCTCTCGCAGTCGGGAGAGAATTGAGGAGGGTGGATCACGAAATCAAAATGATCAGAATTTGATAAAATTTCGTGATAACATATTCTTTGGAATTGAGTATTGAGAATACAATTTTTTTCAATGGTTATCGAATAATTGAGCGCTAAATCGGAGTTCAATTACTCGAGAGCTGTGTCGTAGAAAAATCTAAAAAAATTGATACTGTCTTTCATCTTTTTAAAGAATACATTTAGCAAATTTTATGAAATTCTTAATATTTTTAACACGGTTCAGCACGGCAACATCGTATCGTCGCGATCCACCCTCCTTAATACGAAAAAATTGATTTGAATTATCGAAAGAATGTTACGACAATGAGTTTCGACGGAATGCGTCGTTTTGGAGCTTCTTAAACGGAAGATTTTTCTCGCTTCATTCGCGGAACTTCATTATTCTTCCTCTAGATTTTTGCATTGAAAAATCTGCGATTCCAGTTTCATAGTAGAGACAAAGTGATTTGACTCGCTAACGCGAGCAATGCTGATTACGCCTTGTCCGAATCTTTTGCAGCGCGATGCCAGAGGCACTTCCGGTATATTGGGCGGATGCGGCAGTCTCAGTGGCGGAGGTGTGATGATGATGATGGCGAAGTACATGAAGCAAGAGTTGGCCTCAGACGCGGAAGAGGAGGGTCTCGTGCCAACCCTTCCCGGACGATTCACCTCCATGAGGAAGGTTCCATCCCTCTCTGACCTCTCGGATCCTGACAGCTCGCTAGGTAAGTCCTTCCATTCTATAAATACTCGAGTTTATCGATATTGTAACGCTGAAAACGAAGTTCCGCTGAAACACATTCAAATATTTCGTCGTTTTTATTTCAACAATTTTCATCCGCGTAGTTTCATAAATCTTGCTCAAAACTCATTGAAATTCGGTTGCGAGCGACGAACTTGCAGCGAGACCAGAAAGAGGTTTTCGCCAGGCCATTTTCGGCTCGAATCGTCAAAAGACGAAGCACACGTTATTTTTTTGCGCAAGACATTCGACAAATGACGAGGTCTGCCTTTTCGCTCGTGAATCGATCTTGCTTTTTTCACTGATGTGAGTTTGTATTTCGAAACTGAGCAAACAAACCTTGAAGGAACTAAACGAAGAGCCGACAGCGACGAAGAGCCGAAGAGCTCAACCCGATAAAATGATCGTGGTTGCGAGAAAAAATTCGCTTTTTCCACGCGCCATCTGCCGTCGAATTCGTTTTTCTCGTCTTCACGCTGCGAATCGTGTTGAACTTTTGTGGAGCTAAATAGTCGTAATTGTTTGACTCAGCGCAAACGGAGCTGATACGCTAGAAATACGAATTCAAAGACGAAATCATTGTGCGAGTCTTCGTGCCTCGAAACAATGCGCTTCTTTCGGGAGTTTCACTTTTCACTTTCGTCGCGCCGGGCGATGACTCCCGTGGGATCTTTGCGCCATGTCGTCTTGTTGCAAACGAACGCGGCGCTTTTTATGCGTACACGAGAGTACTCTTGTCAACTGACCCGCTCTCTTCGTCTCGCTTTTTACTTTCGTTTCGGCGCAGTTTTACTTTCATAATCACGAGCTTGGGCCCAGAATCTTCGAGAGAGTTCAGAAACTCTTTTCGAGCGTTCTGCTGTGTTAAATTCCAGTTTTTTTCGATAAAAATTCAAACTTTATCGATCAAGGTATGAAACGATTTTTGATGAGTCAAAAATTCGTGAATCCAGTGAAACGAAACGTTCGGTTTATTGGGGGATAGAAAAGTATTTTTGAAACGTGCCTATTTATTGAAGATTATCTTATTTCTTTGATTTTTTATTGGACCGCTGTGTACGTACGGTCGCGGGCTCGTTACACGCGTTTGCTGTCTGTCGCTCTCCGCGAGCTGTCGCGGCGGAGCGATAGCTTTTCACATCCAAATTTAGATCTCTTGAATCTCGTCCAAAATTGAGAATACGCGTGCTCCGCGGTAAGAATATTCAGATTTAGGCTACGAAAATGAAGCGACTAAGTCGTTGTAGAATTCGCGCCGCCCAGAATTTTCACCAAAGCGCCGATAACTTTGTAGCTTTTTACTGTCAAAAGTTGAATCACGATTCGTAGACGCGGACGAATGAAGAAATGGAAAATATTGAAAAAGATATTTTTTCAGACGCACTAAGAATAACCGCTGCAGCGAACGAGATCTAGATAAAAAAGTCGGCCGACGGTCACTGCGGTCAATGCAATTTTCTCGAGAAATTCGTTGCGCTATCGTCCCCGAAGAATGAACAACCGAAAGTTGATCTCGAGTTCGTGCATCTCGCTCCGAAAATCGCCCCCCACGAAATTCGTCTCGTTTCCAACACCGAATTCTCGTAATCAAACAGCCAAATGGGGAGTGGATGAGAAAAGCCAAGCCCGGGCCGGAAGGCTCGTTAGAAAATAGAGAAAACGTGCTCCCGGAGCGTTGCCAAAAAACCGCGGACGGAGAAGAAGCCAGCCGCCATTGTCAAGGGGCTCATCAATCTCTCGGAATATCCGCGAGGTGCGTTATCCCGAGTCCGGAAATTAGTCACGAGGAGGAACTCGGGGTCTCGGAAGATGAAATGTCCGGCGAAATTCCGGAGGCGTGTTAATTACATAAAATCATCAAGATTGTGGCGCAAACGAGACGTCGAGGAGGCCCGCGCGCGTAAATAATCCGTGGCTCCCGTGGACGCGTCCAGCGAGGAGAGTCGTCCCTCCATTCTGCTCCATTGTACCGCGCGTCCATTCCCTATAAACCGTGCAAGATTGGAACGAGTCGCGAGTGTGTAACGAGTAAGTGCGCTGTGTTTTATAACGACGAGCGAGAGACGCTCGGAGGACGGTCGCGTCGCTCGCACACACGGGCACACAACATCGTTTCGAGTAATCTCGATGCACCAAACACACGTTCGCATTTGACGTGCGGTGGGATGAGCCCTCAGAAGCGAAAGGGCGCGACGTCGAGCACGCTGCATCGGGGCCTTTTCTAGATCCCCCATACACACGACGATATTCGTCCACGTCTCCAGTCCATGAACCAGCTTGGGCACGGTTCGAGAGCACGATCAAAATATAGCGAGAATTTACGAATTGGATAATCAGCAGCATCCTCATTAAGGCCCTCCACTGAACGCCCCCGCCTTCCCTTCTTTCCTTCGCGCTGTATGCTTGCATATAGTCCAGTGCGTATGTGAGCACAAGTGTCCACACGCGCGTGAACGCTTTTAGCTGTGTAAATATACGGCCCGGCCCGTGTGCGCTTGCGTTCGTGTTAGTCCGAGTCAGAGAACCAGACTCTCTTTCGCAGCCACGATATATCTTCGTTTCTGCTTGATCGTGTGCTGTGTGGGTCGCCGATTTTACGCGACGATTTAGTTCAACTGTCAAGCCTCGAGCCACTGAGTTTCCAGCCGCCAATCACCAGCCTCGAACCTCCGGAGCCTGGATCGCCTTCGAACTTCATTAAGAATCAAGTTTTTCCGGATTTTTTAAAGCCGATAATCGCGAATCACGATTCTCCAGATATCTTTGTGCTCGGGAAAACTGTTTGCCGAGCACAAAAGTTGCTCGGGAAGTTGACGCTCGGGAAATGGACGTTCGGCGCAAACGTCAATCGCAAGGAGATACGAGAAACGGGGCGATGGACTCCGACGATCGCGTCTCTCCTCTTTTTTTTCTCATCTCTCTTGAGTCTCCCTCGAGCGACTCCCCGCGCGAGGGCTGTCCCGGCGTCACGGAAGGGTTGAGGCCGCATCCTGTGCGTCTCTCGCTCGTCCGTGCGTGTTACGCGTCACGTTAAAACACAGCAATGAAGGAGCGAGTAGAGACAACGGGGATCGAAGGGCGTCGCGCGAAATCTCCGATCTTGATGCGCTCGCTGCTCTGTTAAACTCGAGATTTACCTCGGCCAGGAACTAAGTGGAACTCTGAAAACTTTCGTGGCCCATCGAGAATCCATTTCCCGACGATTTCACTCGATTTATAAACGCAACCGATCGTCCCGTTACCGCTCAAACGATTTTAACGATTCACTGTCTTTCTTCGTGCCTCATTTCTTTCGACCTGCAAGGCTCATACGCTCGTCGATATTCAGCTCAACTCAAATGAGGATCACACATACGAATAGCGTATGGTAATATGTACGGGGCCCGATTGAACGGCGAGCCGAGGAGTGTACGTTAAGAAAAGAACCACATCCGGTGTGTGTCTTTTGACGAAGAACGCGACGACGCAGCGACGACGACGTGCACCACAGCCGTATGGTGCGTCTTTCGCGTGACAGAGTGTATGAAACTAAAATCTGTTCGTCCCTTCTCTTTCTTCTTCTCATTCTTTCACGGAGTACGAAAAAATCGGGCGCGTCAGCAGCACAACCCCGTTCTTTTCATCTCGCTTTCTCTCTTCCTTTTCCTTCGTTTTTTTGTGCTCGCATTCTCTTTCGGAACGACGAATACGCAACGAACGGAGTAAAACGCCGAGGACACGAGATCGGTGGGCTCGCTTTTAAGGAAGAACACGCGAATCTAATGGAAACCGAAAATTTCAACTTTGAGAATTGACATTTGGAAATATACAGCGTGCAACCATTCCCGAAATTATTACAGGATCTACCGTCTAGTTTTCGAGAAAAATATTCACGAAAATCACATTTTTTAAAGAGATTTTAAAGATAAGACATTTCGATTTAATGAAACGGGATCCTCCCAACTTTCATGAGCCAAAAACGAGAATAAGATAATATAATGTTTTTAGATATGAATCGTGTCTTGAGAAAGCCTTGTTACCAATGAAAATCATTTGGGAATGGAAAAAGAAAAACACTTATTATAACGAGTTATGACGACAAACGGTGGAAGGTTTGACAATAACACCATGAGCCGGCTGGTTTAACCTTTCACGGACGGGGATTTTTAAGGAGTTTCGGTACAGGCGATACAATGTTGCCATGCTAAACCATGCTAAAAACATAAAAAATTTCAAAAAGTTAAGAATTTTATAAAATTTGGTCAACATATTCTTTAGTGCCAAATTTGAAATTTGAAGTAGAAGAAAATTTTGAAAAAAATTGTGTTTTCGCACCCGATATTGAAGAACATTATCACCAAATTTGATCAATTTCTTAATATTTAGACTTCTGTACCGAAACTTCTCGAGTTAAAATCGATTTTTTTTTCACACTCAATTCGTGCATAATATTGATGAATTTTTCAAGTGGAGTGTCCGACCAAACTAGTGCTGGTCGATATTTCGACCAGATCCGTCCTGCAAAGGTTAAAATCTAGATATGCATAAGCATACAAATACAAAATAATTGTCGTCACATTTCGCTTGACGATTTAATTACGAAAGCATTTAAACCGCTGTCATTATAGGGTAATGTGGGGCAAAATGGACACTTAAGGATTTAAGCAAGTTTCATTGATGAGCATATGGTCTTTCAACTATTTTTCAGTCCCAAATTTGATGCCCAGTCCTCGTTTTCCGAATTTTGTAAAAAAAAATTTCGGGGCAAAACGGACACACAGCCCCTTAGAGGCATAAAAATCGAAAAACCGACATTTTTCGAAATTCAGCCGTTCTAAGCGACTGTTCCCGAATAGAATGTCAACTCGGTAATATGGAAAAAGATACGAGACCACTCAGGCCCCATTCATTGGATGTAAATGAAAAAAAATGAGTCAAATCTTATATCCCATTTCTGTCATGTTTTTGAAGAATGCAAAAAATCAACTTTGGGTCCATCGTGCTAGGGTATATTTGGTATTCGCACTATATCGGAGTCCCACCATTAATTTGATTAGTATAGCGATAATTATTAAGTGAATAAATAATGAAAAAAGTTTGTTCATCTCAGTGGTTTTTTGAATATCATATTGATTTGTTTATCCCAAACATATCAGTATATTATATATATTTGGGACAAAGTCCCAATGAGACAAAGAATTGAATAAATAATGAGTATAGTACTTGGCTTGATTAAAAATAAGTCAAAAAAAGGAATAGATAGTGAGAAAGTAGTTTGGGATCTATTTTGCTCTGAAACTTGAATTTTTTGGGGATGTCACCGTGGAATTCAATAATTTACCATGATTTATGGTCAGGACATGATTTGGAACGGAAAAAAAAAATTTTATGCATTTTAGGAAATTTCAGTTTCGGGAAAGTTCATTTTGCCCCGGGATTCAACTTTATGGGGCAAAATGGACCCTGTGTCCGTTTTGCCCCATTTGATCAAACTCAGTTACGCATAATTGTTGTAATAATTGTGAGAATAAATTTCAATAGTTTCTTTGATGATGAAAAGAGCAAAAGAGTTCAGTCGCGTTTTTGAATAACGAGTAACGCATGATCTTTAAAGCTTTTTCTTCCTTTTCGAATCCCTCTGAAAATGTTCGGAATTCGCGTGCGCTTGCGTGTGACGCACGTAAAATTTTCAAACCCCATTTTCTTTTAGTTTTTTTGCCTTCCCCGCGTGAATATCGAAGTTGTTTTTCATTACGCGCGCATTCGTATATCAAAATATATTTATTAGACGTCGCTCGCGGCGCTATAAGAAAAAGACGTTAAAACGGGGGTTTAACGGACTCGCACGGATCCCACACGCGTCCTCGTATATTATTCATTTTTTTATCTCTCTATATTTACGCGTTTGTACATGAAAACTGCGAGCGATGCTGGGCCTTCGACTCTCCAGCATTCTTACAAGCTCCCCTTCGCAGATCGTTCCAACGAAACCGAAGAATATGAAAAGGTGGAAACTGAACCATTTGGCAAATAAACTTCAATAACCCGCGGCCCCTTAACAACCAGGACAAAGGGATTTTTACTTTTATGTCACTTCCAGGTGTTGAGTGCTCCGAAGACTGCACCTTGCGTCATCATTTTTTTTATATAGAATTAAATTTTATGAATATTCCTTAAGAGCTTTCTCACTATTTTAAATTGGAGGCAACCATCTTTTTTTTTCATCTCGAATCGTCGCTTTTTTTCTCCTTGAAAAACCTCCGAGAACTAAATCCAATTCGCTAAAGTGACGATGTCCCCGGTCGATAGATTTTCGTCGCGCGTCAAACGTTTTTCTTCCCTCTAAAAGTATCATTCCCTCGACCGAAGGTGAACGAAGTAAAATCCAGTGATTGAATTTTCCCCTGTAATATCGGGATAATCGGGCAAAAGATCTTACGCGACTGCACTACATCGGAAATCGAACTGAAGACGCTTATAGTTTCCTTAAAACCGATAAATGCAAAAGCAGCTTCGACTGCTGCTTCTCTACTCGGTTCTATTGAATAATTCAATCTCATACATATAAAGAACCGAGATAGAGACTTGTGTGCGACGATGTACGTCCCAATTACAGGGCAATTCACAACCTTTTTCGATGGCGAATCGAGAAGAAAATTACAAAATTAAGGTACATCATGCCCGCAGGATCGTACTTTAAGGGTGTCTAATTTGAATCCATTTTGACTTTCTAATTAAGGATATTATCGCACTCTAAATTAATGTCAGAGTTATTAACTCGAAGTTGTGAATAAATTTTGTCAACTTATCTTTAAGCGAATGAAATTACCAGCCACTGATTAAACGGGGATCCATCGCTGACTGAACCCAAAATTTCATTCGTCACTGGCTAAAATACTACAGTTTTTCATGTAAAAAATTGCATTAGGGAGCGCAAAGGGAAAACACAAAGGGTCAATAAAAAGACAGGAATGGGCCAAGCCAAGAGAATAAAAATGCCGAAATAAGCAAATGTGAGGTTACACGAGTGCTCATTTTCAATTTCGTTCAATCTTTAACGCAATGTATTTTCGTAACTAGCAAGACAATTGTCTCGAATTTTTTCCCAGACCTTTATTTATACTTCGTTGTTATCGTGTACGTTTTTCATAAACTTCGTAAGAAGCGTACATTCGTTATATGGAAAGATGAAGGATTTTTTACGCATAGCCCCTAAAACTCTGTGGCATTTTTCTTCGTATTTAAAGACATTTATTTGAATAGCCAATGAGAGAAAGCCTTCAGGATTTTCATATGCGTCTCAGTCCCATTTAAACTCTGCGTAAATTTCAACACTTTCGCAGAAAATCGTATCGCGGATGAACAGCAGCTTAAAGCGATAAGAAACGAATTTATTAATATTCAACATGTGAAAATAATGGTTTTATTGTTGCCCGTGTAAACTCGCCGTTTTTCCTCATGTTTGTCGCTCCCTCGGAGCATATTTGCTCCGCTAAATTAAAAAACGTGTCGTAATAATTCGTTAATTGATAAGATACGATGTGATACGAAGGTGCCTTGCGTAATATTTGTGTTCGAAACGTCATTTCAAAAATTCCCGAGTGATTTTTTCTCCTTGCATCATGTTGCGCGCGCTCTGAATCATCCTGTATACAGATCATATACGAACGTTATAACGCGGTGTGCGGACGCGACGGCAATTGTTACGCGATCCTCGACGATGCCTGCTCCCCCCCCCGCGTGAGCACCTCGCGCGTACGATGACAGCAACACTTGAACGTCGTGCACGCGGTTCAACGCCAGCAACGCCAGTAGCCAAGCCGATGTTTTATGTAAATTCTCCATTGTTCAAGACGAATAGTACGACATTGACGTAGGCCAAAACAAATTTGTTTCTAACACGAACATCCAATGTTTTTTTCTTTTTTCTTTTTTTCTTTCATTTTTTCCTCGCCGTCCAAGTTGTCGTTGACGCAGCTTCGTCTTTTATATTTTCTCCACTTTGCCCAGCTATTAATGTCTCTCACGTCGCAGTTCGAACAAATATCGTGCTCCGTTGTTTCTTCATCGTTCGCATTTTTTCCTCGAGGATTCCCAGCAATAGGGCTTGCGGCCCCTGAAAAATGCGACGGTTATTAATGCATTTACGATCTCGTAGGATCAGTCTTTTTATTTCCACACAAAGGCACTCTAAATCGATGAAAAATAATATGTTTAGCTGCAGAGTTTTAATTGGTCACGGATCGAAGGGAAATGAAAATGAAAAAACTGCGAACTCGAGTCGTCCAACGTGCGGGGCCGCTCGATGCGCGAAATTTTGTCAGTTTTTTAAAAATTCGAGACTCTTCAGGCAGAACGCGCCGGAAAGTTGTCGAAGGAATGTTCGTCTCGAGTCAATCCTTGGACGCCAACAGTCTTGAACGCTTCGTTTGACAAATGCTAACAAAGTTTCATCATTTTAGCACATTTTCTCGTCGTTTCTCTCCCTCCCTCGGTCCCCCTCGCTTCGACGGATTCTTCTCGTTTTCGAGAGACGCACACCGCGATGGAAGACTCGACAATGACCACATCGGCCAACCACACCTCGCCCGTACACGAAGAACGGTCGTCGCAAACGCATTTTGCTTTGTTATTCCGAGAAGCGATTTCTTACTTTCTAATCGATATATCTATATGAAAGTATATGAGAGAAACCAGAAGAGTTATAAGTCTAAACGTATATAAATATAGAAAGAGTGTTAAATTTATTCCAAGCAAACGAGTACCGGATGAAGGCGCGCGCACGCAGCAGAGAATTCTCGTCTTAAGGCGACTCTCGTGTCTCTGTCTTAGTCTCCGCGTCTCTTACGTGCCCTGGGTTCTCATTACGAAGGGCTCCGCGTAACAGAGGCTCCGGAGGATCGGTGCCACGGCCTGTCAGCCGAGAGAATTTTATTTCTACTTACGAGTTTTTATCGATGTTTCGCCTCGCGAGCCTGGCGCAGCGAGTCGCTTAGCGTCCGGGCACGCGTTGAAGTCTGCTCCCGAGGATTTACAGCGTCTGCAAGGACGCTCGATGGCTCCTGATTTTTCAGAAAAGAGTCATTCCCACCAAACATGCGCTCGAGCTCGACTCTATTTTTCTTACCAACGAATAAATTCCTTCGCGGATAAATCCTTCCCGCGGAGGAAGTTCGGTGCATCGAAATGAGTCGCCTGCGCTTCGACCGGGCGCTCACACAACGTTCGACGCTTCTCTCGCGAGGGTGCTTTTTCACCGCTATCGTCTCCCGATCGGACGAAATTCTCGACGTTTCGGGGCGCAAAAACAAAGTCGGGAGAGCGAGAACCGAATCGGACGGAGGCTCGACACCGCGCGTCGCCCTCGAAGTCTCCTTCGAAAAAGAGCTGGAACAGCGACAGCGAGGATTAGAACGAAAGAGAGAGAGAGAGAGCGCAGAGAAAAGCAGAAGCAGCAAGGTGGCCGGCACATTGCGTGAAATGTGTGTAACCGCAGCTGCGCATGGGGCTGCTCTCATCTCGCGATACACGTGTGAGAGTTCGTATGCACCGCCACTCGCTCCTCGTCCCAGCAAAAGCCTCGAAATCGCTCGTCCCGATACGTTCTATGTGAACGGGAGCGCCGCTCCACGAGCGAGCCAACGAAAAAGTATGGTTTTCGTGTAACGAGCAGTGAGAAAATCGCCGCTGCCAGACTCTCATTGGATTCTGACTGGACCTCAAACTTTGTGAGAAAACTGAAGAAAGCCAACGATTCTCACGATATTTCTTTAGCCCCACAAACCTCTCAGGCACTCTCGCGGTTTCTCCTTGCCTCCATTCGCGTGTGTATGCACAAACTCCCAATGCACATAGCTCGGGTTCCCTTTCCTCTGTTTTATACGTGTACATTTGAAGTGCCGGCGGGAGATAGGACCGAAGGAAAACGACGCGAAACAAGAGTCCCGAGTAAACAACCCCAAAAAACATTCAAACGTTGCCGAAGTTGCTACGCAAACTTGTCACTCGCTTCGGCCTCTCCGAATCGCCCTTCGTGACCAGCGGAAAATCAATCCGCGCCGCGATCATGCTTGTAATCATCGATCCTTCAGATCTTCCTCGCACTTTAATATTTTCATAGCCATTAAATCGATCGGCGAGATGGAAATAAACGTCCATCAAAACTGGTCGAATTTACATGGAAACTCGGACCGAATCAGCGCGTCGAGATCGAACTTCTTATCGACGAGCGATGATAAAAATGAGCCGCCGATCATCGACGCTCCAAGCTTCCACATTTTCCCTTCCCAAGTTTCGTGTTTACGGATTTACAGTTGAAAAATGGATCGTCCGACGGCCAGTCCGGGCGCGCGCACCGATCGGTGGATTCTGTACAAAAGTCCCTCGTAAATCACACCGTTTCTAAAACACAGCGCCAGATGCCCTCGCCTGTTTTTGGTCGGCAACGACGACAGACGCCTCGCTTGTTTATCTTCTTCTTCGTGTTTCTTCTCTCTTCCTTTCTCACGCCGAGTCTCATTAAAGCATATATAGGACTGCGCGTAATATCGTCACAATATTTTTCCGAGTGCCGCAGAGAAAGGCTCCATTTTCATTTTTTCCAAGGAACCCTCAAGCGCGGCGACGAGCCGCTTCGAAGATTCCGCGTCAAGTGAACGTCGGACATGAAAATAAATGAACTTTTCTGTGTTCAAAGGGTTCATCAAAGTTACCACGAAGTTCGCCCGCTCCGTCTCAAAATCATCATGCCGAATGTAAAATTTCCTCGTACTCCCATGCCAGTCCAGGGTCGACAAAAGTATTCAATCGTCCCACACACATTTTCTCTTATCGCGAATAAATTCTTTATCAAATTTATATTTGTATCATAGAGATAGGCGTCCGCAGCGGCCAGCGGCATCATCTCGATCTCGGCCTCGCATTCGGCGATGATATTGAGTGAACAACGAGAGCCACACAGTCGTATATCCCCTTTGAAAAGCGCGTGGCCTCTGTCTCGTTCGCTCTCCCGTATGCGCTCGCGCGCTTGTGAATCATTCATGAAGCGTCGAGCTCGGAGTTATTTGAGGAACAACGAGATAGGACCGGTAAGACGGGAGCGTAGGAAAGCTGTTTTCATCTCGTGCACGCCGAGACTCTCGTTTCTTTCTCTCACTTTCGTTTCATATATTTTGAAACGTAAACGGGACGTGCTTTTCGAGCGGTTGCATCGACGCGGAGAATCCCTGAAGTATCGGCCGAGAGAGATCGACGAAGGCGGGGAAAGAAACTGGCAGGCGGGCGACTCCGTCATCGGTTGATAATTTACCGACTCGAGTCCCCGGCGGTTTCCGGGCTCCGGTGAGCGGGGGCGCCACCCGGCGAAACCCCGCGTCCCACGGTTTCCCCGCCGATGAAACAGGGCCCTGAAAGGCGCCGCCGAGCCGGCAGGACTCCGGAGATGCTCAAACTTGCTCACTCCTTTCAATCCTTCGGGCCAGACTACTCCGGAGAATCCCTCGCGTAACTCGAGCCCCCCGAAATTGCGCAATTTCTCCTCTTTTCTCCACTTGCACTTGGAGCACTGAGCAGAAAACTTGCCACATCGACCTCGTTATACGCGGCCGAGCTCGCGCATTATTGTGCAAAGGAAGAGGAAAAACGCACGCGCAGAGAGCCGAAGGAACGAACTCGGAATGAAAGATCCGACGAGATTGACGCTCGGTTAACAAAGAATATACAAATGGAGAGGCACAAAGCATCTTTTTAATTAATGCGATTTCATTCATAAAATTGCAACAATTCTGTCCGATTAAATTGCGTGTAATTCCGAACACACACGCGCGCGCACGTTTTTCGAACTACCGCGTGCGCTCGTTTCGTCATCGCCTCTTCGTTCAGAGTTCTTGCTCCTTGTAAATCGTCCGCTCGATCATCCATTTTTCATGCAATCCCCAACTCTCGCGCACACACTCGGGATTTTGCGCCATTCACAAGACGTTTCGCAAAGTAAACAATTGCGCGGGGCACTTTCGCGCTGGAATTATTCGCAATGATCCTACTGATAATTTAAAATAATAAAAAGAAGACGAAGGAGACAAACGAAACGAGCGAAAAGCATTATGAATCATCGCGGACCGACTCTCGTTTTCTATCCGGTCTCACTCTGTGTCTCATGCTTTGTTTTATTCTGTTCACTTCGTAGGCCGAATAATGTGCTCGTTACTTAATTAACCTTGTTTGCTCGAGTCCACGTTTATGCGCGCCCCTCCGCTTCTCGAGCTCCAGAAAGAACGATTTTGAAATGAGCTTGAAGGATTTATCATGGTGAATGCTCAGAAGAAGAAGTTCAGCCGATCGTGCGAGTCTACACTTCGGTTCCAAATTCAATTATTTGGATTTGTGAACTGAAAATATTTCCGTCAAATTTTCGATCGATTTTCATAAAGGTTGATTACCAATTCTCTTGAAAAATGGTTGAAAAATCCGAAAATTATTGAATAACTTTTTGCGAGTTTGGTCCGTCGTTGTACTCGCAATTCGGCACACATTATTTTCGTAGGAATTGTGGAATAATTGAAAGAAACAAATCTTTGGTTATTGGGAAAGTTGAAAATTGTCAGAGAAACACGCGAGCATTGAATTTCTCATCAGCAAATACGGAGAAACAGCGGAATTTCGGTTTTGCAAATACTCACAAAAATGGAGCAATTCTACAGTCGCGAGAACTTCGGTGAAACGCCAAGTCGAAACACACTTATGACTCAACGTGCCGAAATAACGCGTCGACGAGCTCGCCTTTGACCACCCATTTATTGGGCGACGCACCGTGTGAGCGTCGTCGCGAAAGGAAGCACAGAGCGAGGGGTAAAAAACAGAAGGGAGATGAAGAGAGAAATCCATGGCGTCGAGTCGAAGGAACAGGTACAGCAACAGGTTGTGTGTGACGTCACCGTGGCGCCACGCGACTCGACCCGGCGATTCACTCGACGCTTTCATTCATGAACGAGCACCACGCCAGGCACCGAGAGGGCGACGCGAGAGTATAAGAAAGAAGGAAAGGAAGGGAGAGAATGGATGCGGGTGGACCAGCAAACCATCGTACGATCCTTCCAATCCCCCCTTTTTTTCTCTCCTCAGCTCGCTTTCTCAACGTTTTTTCTTTGCATTTATTTTCTTAAAATACTCATTCACCCTGTTTTTCAGCTTTTTATTCTCACGCTTTTTTCTCCCGAGCGGCTAGTGGTCGATCATCGAGAGACCTTCGCCGTTTGTTAAAATAGTCTGTCGACCGCGGTTATGAGCGAAATTTCAAAACCGATCATTACTTTTTTCCACCTTATTGTGCGCCGTCCATCCGAACGAGGTTTCATTGCGAGTGTCGTCATTATTCAATCAACTATTTCGCGAAGCTTTTCAATTCCGAATTTTATGCTCTTTTGTTGCGGACTGCCTCAACGATTGGCCGTCGGAGCGAAAACGTTTTCGTCCCTAATTTCATTTTAGCAACCCCTGCACACCATTTTCAGCATTTTTATCGAAAAATTATTAAATCATTTTGAAAAACGAGACGAGATGAAGGAACGATTCGCGCCATTAAGGGCTGTGAACAGTTTAAACGTTGGAATTTTATGTGTTTTTTAAAAATTTTTTTTATAAATAAAAATTGGTTGGATGGATTTACATAGAACCTTGTCCAATCTTTCACACACTCCGAAGTACTGGAAAAAAACTTGAAAAAATTTTTTTTAGCACGACGTAGCCGTTTTTTGATAGCTTCTTTTGTCTTCTCTTATAAACAATTTTCTACTCAGAAATTCTCAAAAATTGTGATTTTTTTTTCTTCAAATGCTCCCCATTTTTTTTCCAAATAATATTTTGACAGCTAATAGCATATATTTTAAGAATATTTTTGCTTTTTTGTCCCGAGATGTTGCATTTTTGAGATTTGCTGTCAGCCCATTCCAGGGGTGCCGTTTTCAAAACCGTTGTACAAAAAAATACTACGAAAAAAAGAATTGAAAAAAAAAAGAAAATATTTTTCCCAGTACTTCTGAGTATACGTAAAAATTTTTATTTATATCCATCCAACCAATTTTTCTTAATAAAATGAACAAAAAACAGCTGAAATTCCGACGTTTACTCGGAAAAAAGAAGAAAAAATGGAGAGAGAAAAAAACCTACTTTCATTCCTCGTTCCCGGGAGCTCTGATTACTACGGATAATCGAAAAAACGGCGGCGTGTTTCGTAATGAGGCTTAGCGTCATAACAACGAGATCATAAAGCGCGTGAGTGTAATATGAGAAAATGAGTTCTCTCCTGAAATCAGATCGTTAAGTTGATTCGAAGACGAAGCGGCTTGATTTATCGGGCGATAAGTTTAAAAATTCGGGAGTATCGAAACGCGCGGATGCTCGATAAAGTACGTTTAATCAATTAGAGTAGCAATTACGAATGCTTCGTCGTAAGTTCGAGGCCTCGCTCCGAAAGTGAGTTAAGAGACCCGCGCGCTCTTACTAATTCCCGCCGTTGACCCCGAAGGATTTCGGAACCGTTGCTCCGATGATAATAATAATAACCGAAAAACAAAAACGACGAAAACTATCGTTTTAATTCGCGTCGAGTTTTTTACCCCTCCGCATCTCTGCGGCTCGTATACGTCTGCGTCTGGTCATCCCTCGAGGGTATAATAGTCCTGGCTCGATGTAGCGTTACCTTTCCGGCGCGCTCACCTCTCGTTCTCTCGCTCCTTTTGAACCCCTTCGCTCTTCCCTCCTTCCCTGCCCCTCTCTCGACATCTTTCTCTCTTTCGCGAGCCCCACCACTCGCGCTAGATCCGCTGGCCACGCGAGTTCATTCATGAGATCGTGGGAACGAGCCTCTCGATTCGCCCTTCCCTCCTCTCGCGACGCCCGTCTCTTTCCCACTCCCTCGCTTCGCTCTTCCTCCCCGTCTTTCTCTCCATCTTTTCGCTCGTCTCGCTCCCCCTTTCTCTCCCTCGTCGTTTTCTCTCTCGCGCGCACGAGAACAAGTTGCTCGATCAACTTCTCCTCTACCATACTCCATACACGTGTACATATCCATATTTTTATATCCGCAGAGCGCACTCATTATATGTTTATATGGTCTTGGCGCACACCTAAGCTCCCTTTGGCTGCTGCCGTCTCGGAGAACTCTCTTTTACCACCTCGATTCAACATTTTCCGACGGTGCGCCCCCCACTTTTCCCTCCGGAGCCACACGCTCTGCGACTGGTACAGTAGCTCCAACAAGTTATTACATATCACGTGCGGACGGATCGTGCCGTGTTCTCCCGAGCGGAAGTGCATGCTTGCCGTGCTCTCTCGACGGGCCGGGACCGCCGAAAGAATGCGACCGCGCACACAATCGGGGCTTCGAATCTCGGGAGATATAATCGGACCCGGATATATCGTGACGGATTGGATCGTCGCGCGGAGCACGATTCTCCGGTGTTGACACAGTTCCTCGTCTCCCGATGGTCGAAAGAATTTTATGGACCTGTTCATCGAAGTGTGCTCAAACGTCCGAGGCGCTCGGCGTCGCAGAAAAGTAACGACGAAATCTTGGCGACTTGCGGAGAGGGGAAAAATCGCGCTCGACGATTTTTCATGGGCGGCTAACTTTTGCCAGGAGTTATACACGACGACCTCAAAGATCGGTGCGGCTGCTGCTCCGGCAGGAGCCGCAGTACAGCGGTGAGCTCCGCGGAGACATAATTGCGGCTCGTAATCGCGAGCCGCTGATAGTGGACCGCGGGCTGCCCCGAAGGCTCCACCAGCCTCCCCCCGTTTCCCCTTCCGATTAATCGCCGCCACAAAATGCGTGTGTTTCGTGATTTCTTTCGTTCCCTGGGAGTTTATCGTTGCTGGGCCTTACGCTCTCGAACCTCTTTTTCCTCGAGGTTTCATCCTCGGTGCGTACGATACCGCGCTTCCCAGGCGTGTGCGCCCGAATCGCCTTATTTTCCGTCTCACTTGCCTCCTTTTTCCTCGATCGCAATACCCCTGGGCATTTTTACATGTGTAAGAACTTATGAAAGACGAAGACGCGTTATTGCTCCCGCTCCGGAGGATAGAGGATCGAACGTAGAGAAGAGCAGCAAGAAGAACGCTCCAAACGAGCATCTTTGGCGCGAGGAAAGCCTCTCCGGTGTTCTAGCTTCAATAAACTTGGACTCCGGCAAAAGAAGGGAGGGGGGGGGGGGAGCAAGAGAGAGAAAACTCTGGTTTTTACGGCTCAACGTTTATGCATCATTTCGAGGGCTCTTAAAAGCGTAACCCTTCCTGCCGCACCGCTTTAGACATGTAATATTCCTTGCGTAGGATTATAGTCGGCTCAGCGCTAATGCTATTACTGTATACATTATATTTCTTAGGCTCTCGAGTGTTGCCCTCCCGCCTCGATAACGCAGGGATTAGACGTCTATTAGCGTTGTTTATGCCGAGCACCTTGCTCCATCTTCGAGTTTTTCCTTCTCTCTCTCTCTCTCTGACGCTCATAAAGAGAGAAAAAATAAAACGAAGAGCGAGGATCCCAACTTTTATTTTCTAGCGAGAACGCGCTCGCTGTTTATCCTCTTCCACCGGAATTAATTCTTCGAGCACCCCGCAAAACGCATCGTTATTGCGTCAAACGAGAGAGAGAGAGAGAGAGAGAGACCATTAAGCACGGAGCTCCATACTTCGGGGCCTCGACGAGCCACCCTGCGAATCCGACCGCTTAAAACCCTCGTGATAAAAAAACGCGTACGCCCTTTCTTGCCCTGAAATATTTAAACCGCATCGACGCGCCAAGTGGCCAATAAGCGGCCATTCAAAAAATCATTATTATCAATTTCAGCGAGATAAACGTCGGCTGACTGGGGCCCGTGTCTTTTATGCCCACGCTTATATTTTTCTTTATTCTTCTAAATGCGGAGATAGTTGCACCTGAGCGAGAGCGTCAGTGAATGAACTTCGCAGGTTGAGCATTTTCGCAGCTCAAAAATAAACTTCCTTTATTTTTCTACCATTTTTCCTCCAATCCCAACAATCCTTATTCCTGCTCACAATCATAACAGACAATCGAGAAGCTGCGCTCACACGAGCAACTTCCGACGAAGAAACTCTCCGTTTTCCTCTTCGTATTCCCCGATATCCATCGGCCACTATCGCCTCGCTTATTCCCCGCACACACATGCGTCCGAACGCTCTTTCTCTCGCTGCCCTCTCGCGCTGCTACCAACAGAGATTACACAGAGATAATAAATTCTACATACTGCATCAGCCCGAGCTCTACCCTCGGTACACACAACGCTGCTCGAGTGCATGTGTTGAGGGGGGAGTTGCCAGCAGCACTACGCAACGCACACGTTTCTGTATCCTACATTTTAACAAACACACGCAATTCGCGCATGTACACGTGTTAATACGTAACGAGAGACGTTACAACCACACTTGTGCCTCGTCTCGGTCCTCGCTCCCAACAAATTGCTGGGTTCATTCATCCTTCAAGACGCCAACAGTGGAAAAACTAGCCATGCCACTTAGAACCTGCAGCATCCAGGTAGCACCGCTGTACTTTCCACGGTGCGTGTGTGCGTGCGTGTGCGTGTGCTCTGCACAGGAACGAGAGTCACGAAAATATGTATTGGTTTGCTTCAATGTCCGTGTACTCGCGTGTAAACGTGTGCGCGTATGTGCTCCTCCGCGTCTATTTTCATCTCCCTTCCTCTTGGCAACGTTGGCCACATTCGTTCCTCGCTTCTCTCTCTCTCTCTCTCTTTGCACTCTCGTTATTCCGGAGCGCAGAGTAACTCTCACGAAATGTGCCTGCTTATAGTGACTGTCCGAGTAGATTCATTCCCTCTTTGATCCTTCCTATACATCGCCATCTCCAGCTTCCTCTGCGCCCCGCCGGCGCTCCCCGCGCGGGGCTTCAGCGCTGGCCATAATATCGAGCACGTAATTTTCGTCGACGCGGACGCTCCTCCAGATTCGTCATTAACGCGTTTCTCTTTTACTCGTTAGCTCGCAGGTGAAGTAAAAAGGAAGGGAGCAGGCGCGAGAGGCTCGCTTTGCTTTTCCGCAGACTATTTATACACGGGA
Source organism: Venturia canescens (assembly GCF_019457755.1). NCBI lineage: Eukaryota > Metazoa > Arthropoda > Insecta > Hymenoptera > Ichneumonidae > Venturia > Venturia canescens. The sequence goes on from NC_057425.1 coordinate 11,650,646, forward strand.
GAGTCATCGATTCTTGTTGTTAAAAAGGATGACTGAGGGGAGCGATTAGCCTCGGTGATGCCTTCCCTCGGATCTCTCATCGCCCTCCGCGACGCTCTTCTCCTTCCTCGTCCCCCCGAGTCGATGCTTCGCGCGCGCTATTTTCAATAGGAAAGTCAAAATTGGCCTCTTATTTTTCAAAATTACCAACAAAAACAACAAATTACTTGATTTTATTACAGATTATCTGCCTCCTCTCGACTTCTTCAATGAAATTACGCTTCCTTTTTTCTCCTTCCCTTCTGCCATCCTTGTACATACTCCGATAGGAAATATCACTGGCTGTGCAACGGTGCAACCGCTCTCGTACAACGCACCTCCCGTTCCACCATCCTCTTCCTCCTCCCTCTCGCTCTTCCTTTCTTCCTTATCGATCTCTTGAAACAACGAGACCAAAGATCATACGCGCACATCTCGCCCATTAATGTACACGCATGTGCTCACAGGTAGATCAAAGCATCGAGAGAGTTACGCGAGATGCTATTTTCCCAATAACGATCGCGCTTCCTCGACTACCGCGCGAGTATTATATGGACTGTAATTACGTTTTAATTTTCGAGAGCCTCCGGTCTACAATGAGCTGGTTTCGATCACACGTATCTCTCCACATGTATAAACACTGCTTTTTTATATGGGGCATTCCACGCCATTTCACCTGGGCCGTGACCCCGACGATTTTTAATTCTCCTCGTTGTTTTTTTTTTTCTTTTTTTTTTCTTCTTCTCTGCGACGAGCGTTATAATTTTCGAAAAAATGTGCATGGGCTTTGGAAGTTTTTCAAAAACTTTAAACTCTGATAATTCCTATACTAATTGAGATACCAACAAATGTGGAGATGTCATTTTTTTTTGTTTTGAAGAACACTTTCACTCGATAGTATAAAAGAAATTTGGAAACAATAATGTCAAGGTTTTTTTTGCTTCTAAAGTACGAAATATTTTTTTAGAGGTGAATACTCTTTTTCTTGGGTGTTTCTTCGAATTAATCACATTTTCGATGTTAGTATTTTGAATTCTGCTCGAATAGATACAAAATATAATAGTAAATACATATTAAGGAGATCGAACCGTGTGGCAGCCGGATTTTTTGGGCTTTTTCGCGATTTTTTTGCGGCGAGAGGGAGAGAATAATAACAGACTTTTGAAATTTGGAGGGTCCGTTTGTTGGTTTTTCAACTCTATGATAGAATTTTTGAACTCTGATATCTCGACGACGCGCTGAAGTTTGCAACGTTGGAGTTGAACGAAACGAACGAAAAAAAGGATTTGTAATTCACCAATATTTGATTTCACGAAGTATCGGAGCGGGTTGAAAATCCACGAATTGCGAATTCGGCAGGCAACGAAATTGGAGAATTACTGGAATCATTGGAGGGTTTTTAACATCATTTCGTTGAACTCCAGCGTTGCAAACTTCACCGTCATAAATCGCTCGGGTTAATTCGGTGTAAAAGTACTCTACAGGAACCCACATGTTTCTCCACGTTCTCCACGATTTCGGGCACTGGTTTATCCGAGATGAAACAATAACCAAAGAGCGTTTTGATTTGCAAAGCAGCGGGGCTATCGCCTGAACTAAAATCCCAGAGAAATATATATTAAAAATCGACGGATCATTGAGCTACGAAAGATTTTCGAAAAATTGAAACCAGGTGTGAAATGCCTCGTATATAAAGCGGTAATACGCACATGTTCTTAAAGGATGCTGCACGCACAGGAATGGGGATCGCGAGGAACTGATTGCGCCTCTTTTCTTCGGCACTATCGGATCCTCGCGCCCTTTTCATCTCTTCTCCTCGCTCTGCGCGGAGTGTTACTTCGCTCCGTGTCTTTTCATTGAATTTTCACAGACCGGGTGAGGTTGTACGCGCGCGATACGGGAAATTGCCCGCTGTGCGATCGCCATTCAGCGAATTATGCCTCGCGCTCACGTATTTATCTACGTACACACTCGTCCATTCGTTTGTGCTCAGACTCCGAGTCTCGGATAGTAGAAAGTAACATTTTTTTTCGCCCCTCATCCGCGGTTTTATAAATCGAAAAAAATAACGGTTCTTAGGCGACTGTGAGCGCGGCGCAAAAATCCTCCGGTCGAGCCCGCACTCCGTTGACAATATTCTCGAGATGGCGAAGCTAAAAGGAGCGAGGAAAGTGCGATGGGTCCTGAATAAATAAGAGCCGCGCGCCGGTGAATCTCGATAAATCGAGTGGAGAAGCTTGTCGAAGACGTCGACGCCTTTTTCCAACGTCCAACTGCTGCTCACGGTAGCTGTGCTCCGCGCGCAGAGAGCGCGGGACACGAAACGTATCGATATCTTGGACAAGTCCACGGTTCCCATACTCCACACAGGCGTGTTCAACGCTCGTCCACATATTCGTATATGAGCATACACACATTCTGTCTCCTTTAGCCGTGTTCGATCGGAATGAATTAATGCGCGACCGGATCGCATCGGGCCGTGTGCGCTTGGCGCATCTACTTCGTCGTTGTCGAAGCCCCAATCCTCTCCGTTAAACGACAGCAGTCAGACTCTTCCGAGATATACAAACGAAGAAACGTCAACGCGAGCTCAGGCGAGCCGATTCGAAGGAGAAACACAGAAGAGGGACGGAGCCACTGAAAGGAAGAAAGAAAGGAGGGACAGAAATCGAGCGAGATGAAATCTGAAATGGACCACGAAGCGAGCAGGGCATGCGAGGCTAGCTGCGGGAGCGCTTCAACAGCTTCATTCCTCCTCGTCTCCACACGCCCTCCTTTTCGTTTTTCCTCTCTCTCTCTCTTCGTTTATTTACTCGTTTTTATTTTCGTGTCAACTAAAATACCACGCGCAAATATCAGTATTTCTTTTATCAGCCTCTTCGTATAAAGACCGGAAGTCCTCGTGATACACGCTCATTTATACATGGATCCGAGTACGTCACTCGGCGTGAACCTCGCCAAGCGGAAATTGGACGGGCTTTATCTCCCCGTGATTTCTCTTGTTTTCGAGATTTTTTATTCTCACGCAAACGAGGCTAGGGACTTTATCGCGCGCGCGCGCGCGCGCCTCGCCGAATCGTTTTAATCTGCGGCTCGCGTCCTCGCTGTAGCTCGCGCGTTCATTTCGAACACTCTCTCACTTTCTGGACTTCATCGAGTTGCTATTCATCCGTTGAGACGAAATTTATCGTTCGTATACTCCGTCCCTGGTTATTTTGTTCGTTAAATTATTTCAGTATTTCTCTCGCAGCATTGGCCGTAATACGCCGCGCACGAAATTGCGTCACGAGTAGCAAAAGTTGTGGACGAAAAATATGAGTCGGAGAGAGAAAGGCTGAGACCACTTCCTTCCGTCGTGGTCGAGTGCGACCAGGAGCTTTTATTATCGCCGTTTTGTAACCTCGTCGTGTATGTGCCCCGGCGCAGCTCGTTACGATATGTTCATTGGAGACGAGAGAGAGAGAGAGAAAAATGGAGGATTTCAAATGTTTCGTTTGAAATGTGGCCTGCGTGCGGTCGCGACACCGAGAGCAACGATAAGCTTCCCCGCCGCTATTCGTCGAAACGCGGGAGGACCTCTTTCCGATCTTTCTCTCTCGCTCGTCTTCTCCCGGTCCCTTGCTCGCGATCGGGAAACTTTCCATCGGGCCGCGTTGCTTCACCCCGCGAGAATTCTTGCGGTCGCGCGGATCGCGTATTTTCACTTCTTTTTATTCTCCAATTTTTTTCCTCTCCCAGCTCTTCCCAGATTCCATCATGATTCGTGCCTCCTGCACGAGCTTTTCTCCTCGTCGCATATGCGCCCCGAGCGAACAGGATTTCTCATTCGAACCTTTTAGTTTAACTTTTCGCGAGATTGAGACAGCACATTCGAGCCTCGGATCCTGTCCGATTAAAAAGTAACGTAAACGCAGCGGACGTTTATTCCAGTATTTTTGCCTCTGAGTATAACCATCAGGCGACGCGAGATCGCGAACCACTTCATCCAGGATGTTCACACAATTTACCATCAATAATTATACGGCGGGTGTGTACCGCGCGAATTATAATTGATAAAGCAAAGAAGCAGATCAGGCAAGAAAAACAAAAACGTTCGCTCTACTAATGCGACAGGATCAACAGAGTTGCGGCTGCTCCATTGACAGCCTCAGAAGTTGGCAAAAAAAATTTGAACGCGGACCCCTCGATCGACGTGGATGCGAGTATTTAATTTCGAAGCGTTTCATCACGCGCTCTCCCGCATTGACAGGAACAATTACTGCGGGAGTTTGCTAAGCTTGATGAAAAATAGTTTAATGTCTCAAGTCCGGCGGCGGATCGATCGCCTCTCACGAGTGCCAAACGCGTTGGTGAGTACGTGCAGCGGAATAATCCGTTTTCTCAATCGATTTACACTGCGGAGTTTCACTTTGGCCGATTGGTTTCTACGCTTCGTGTGAATGAAGCGCCCAACGCGCTTGTGCTCGTTGGGCGCTCAAACTTGTAGTTTTTTCTTCGTTACACCGAACGCCAGGCTCGTTTTAGTGCTCCTCGTTCCTCTCAACGAGAAATGCCTCCGCCCGAGAGAGCTCGAGTATCCCGCGCATTTGCACGTGCCCGTGCACGAGTCGCCGCGCATCCGTCGCGGAAATCAGATGATTTTCCTCGTTATTTATTTTGGCATCGCGCAAGAGAGCGTCCCGCACGAAACTCGAGTGGCGCGATGTCGATCAGCTGCTGCGAGGAGGCGTGGGAGTGTCCGGCGAAGGAGAGCCTGCTCCTGCGGACACGGATTCATACAATAACGCGCCGCTTTCCAACCTTTTCTTTTGGTCGCTCATCGATGTAGTTTGTGCATTTATAAATCAAGTCCGCTTGTGTAAATACATGCCGATGCGCGAGGCATCAACAACTTGTTCCTCCTTTCCACGCGACGTAATCCTCTCCGGAGCTCTTGCTCCTTCCGTGCGCGCGCGCGCGTTTCTCCCGTCCCCGTCTCTTCTCCCGCGATTCGTTGTGTTACTCCTCTTTTATTCACACGCTAGCGAAGCGTGCACGGCTCCGCGATGTTGCTCGGGGATGAATCTCTCCTTCGCGGCTTTGTATTTGCACGCTCATATACGCGGGTCCGGTTTTTCACCGACGATTTTTACCGATTTCGCTTCCCCTGCGCGCATTTTTCCTGCTCTCCTCCTCCCTTTCCCCCGCTTTTCTTCAACTCGATTTTTCTAAACTCTCCCGTATATCCTGTCGGGGGAAACGCGTTTCCGTTCCCGCCAACGAGCTCCTTGACTTTCGCGTTGCACACAACACCGCGCCCAGAGATAACTCCGATCCATTCAATCCCTCTTTACCGCGGAGAACAACCTCGAATGAATGGGAAAGAGCGAGAGAAGTAAATCTTCTATATACGATACACTTAATGGCCACGTTCGACTGCAAGATCCGAGCCAATTTCCCAGCCAGGCAAGCATGAAAGAGCCAACGAGATTAAGGCCTTCTGGTCTGCGTTATTCGTATCACCTTCCGGGCAGCTCGCTCGGCTCGTATTTTTGTCTCGAGATCGAGAGCCTGTTCGCCGCACCAAAGCCTGAGACCTTTTGTCACTTCCTGGATAAATTCGTTTCAGAAACGACAAAAAGTTCGATTCCCGGCTTTCGGAGCCTCGACTCCCCTCAAATTATTCAGTCTCGTTTCCTTCTCGGTGCACGCGCTCGGCGAAAATGAGAAAAGAAGAAAAAAATGTGTGAAAAAGTCGAAACGATTAACAAACGCGAGGCACTCGAACCGCGAGAGATTTTTTAATCGCGAGAGGCAATCGCGAGTGCGCGCGCGTTACGAAATAATGAGAGGGAGAACTTCCATACGCCGCCGCGCGCCCAACGCGAGACGACGAGGAAAGTTAAACAATGCGGTGTTAATTGTCGACTGTAAAACACATTATTGTTGTGATTATTAGTCCGTTTTTATGATGATCATTATTACGTGACATAATGCTCGAGTCTATATATTTTCGTGTCTCTCGCGCGTCCGAATCGCCGAGCGAATAACGAAAGGATTTTAACGACTCTGCTTCTTCTCACTTTGAGCCGCGATCGTAAAACTATGTATACGATTGTACGATTAAACATTAATATTTCGCCCTGCAATCTGTAACGAAGAATTACTTAACCGCGCTTCGTGTTCTTATATTTCATGTTGGAACCATGCACGAGTTGGCACGCGTTGCTGCGCTACGATTACTCGCGAAAACAGAGTAGTCAAGGGGTTTCATCGCAGACAAAAAGTTCATAAAAATATTGAAATCGCTCGATTTCGGGGATAAATTTCCTCGACATTCGCCCCCCTTCGAATCGCGCGCGGGAGGCCGGTCGACGCTGCTTTCTCGGCTCGCCAAATAAAAGTAACGAAATAAATAATTGATTTGGCCGGGAGGCGTCGCGGATAAAAGAAGCAGCAGCGGCGTAGCAGCCGCAGCAGGAGCACCGCCAAGGAGAAGAGATCAACGCGGCGCAACAGGCAGAAAAGCAGAAGCATCATTGCACTGAACGGCGTGATCCGAGAGCGAGAAGCAGCTCGAATGCACCCGGGGGTAGCCGAACAGGTTTTGCTCAAGACGTATAAGGTCATCGGCGAGCAAGCGAGATGGACGTACATCTCTTCTTGTTTGTATATACACATACATTCGATTCTCGTTGCCTCGTTCCAATCCCTGGACGCTCTTTTTCATCGTGGAATTTTCTCTCCTCCCTCCTTCTCGCCTCTCTCTCTCTCTCTCTCTCTCTCGCTCGCGCTCATCGTGCGCCGCCTCGGAACTTACGCGTGGCGCGCGGAATCAGCGGAACGTTAAACCGTACGTGAGCTCGGGAAAAGAGGCGAGATTACTTGGGAGCCTGCGTGGCCCACAACGGAACTTAAAACTCGTTCGTTCCGATCGCGAGAACAAAAAATCCGATCCAATCACGATTATCATGCATTTTATGTCGTTGCACAACATTTTATGGAGAGTGACAACCACTTTTGGTGCTTGTTGCATATATAAAAAAGAATATTAATGCCAGGTGGCCCGAGGGATCGGGGAATTTTCGATAAATGTTCGAACCTCGTGCCAACTCCGTTCAGAATCTGTGTGTTCTCAGTCTCCTGTCGTATGCCCATAAAATTAAGGTATTCCTTTCGCATAAGCTATTTTTTTGGTGCAAACTGGGACGCTCGAAATTTCGACTGATCCCTGACCTCTGAGGAGTCGCGGTTACATGGGAAGAGCTTCTGCTTCTGCCACTTTTCCAACTTCTATCGTCAACATCTCTTTTAAGCACAACAACCCCCCTTTATTTTTATCGTCGCTATTATGAATTCCTTAATTTCTGTCTGCGAGACAGTTTGTATCAGGGGAATGTAGAATTATTTGGTGCATGAATTATTGAATGTAAATGTGGTGAGCTCCCGTATAATAATTTTACCATTTTTGAAGTATCGATTCCTTATGAAATATGTTCGGTAAGCTGAAATTCCGGCAATCTGTTAGCGCGGAGTTTTACTTAACTGTCATTCGAAATCATTTATTTGTAGAATATTCGGGTTCGTGAAAGGAATACCTTAATTTAAAGATCGTACACGAGATCGCTCCTTCTGTCCTTCTAATTAGCAGAATAACGACGACGTAGTAGTTTTTTCAATTCTCCGGGTATTACGCGCCCGGATGCTGGGCGCCGCACACAAGCGCGGGACCGCGAGATTCTCTCTCGCGAAGATCCGTGGATTCGAAGATGCTGGTTGAGAAATATATAACATGTAGCTAAGTACTGGTGAGTTAACGCGCGTCGATGATGACTGTCTTCCTCCAACTTGCATGCATCATTTCGATGTGCAACATTGCGAGAACCGTTACACCTTGGAGCTCTCGGATATGTGTTTATGTCGAGGCTCTCTGCGGGGCAACAAAAGGACGCGAGCCGGCGGAGCTCGCTCCTTCGAAGGCGAAAAGTTCGGCCCTTTTGTTGTTCGCCACGGCGCGACACACTCCGTACGCTGAGACGCTCGTGCACGGATTTGCACTTTTACAGAATACAGAAGAACGGAAAGGACGAGATTGCACCATCCTCCGAGCTCGTTACAGCGCCCAAGCAGTGCGCGAAGAAAAAATTCATTCCTATTCCCCGCTCCCGCGACGCCTCCATTTTTCCTTCCAATACAGTGACGTTTCTATGCGTATAAACACACGAGAGGAAGAGGAAGAGAGAAAACATAGCGAACGCTGCACCAGCAGCGTTTTTTTCAACGTGTAATACGTAATACCACAAGTCTCTCACGATCGGTATTCGATACGTTGAATGAAAACTCCCCGTGGCTTTCATTCATGCGCCGCGATGACGACAACCGAGAACGAGAGACAAACCGCGCTCTCACTATGCACTCTGCCTCGTGTCTCCGTGTTTGTGAAAAACTTTGTCCACAACGGAGAGAGAGCGAGCCATTGAGCTGCTGCTCGGAAAAAGGAAATTGAGTATTTCAACATTTTCGTGCTAATTAAATGTGCTCGCTTTGCGCGGCCTGCGGTGACAAGTTATTCAGGGTCGAGACTCGCTCTGGCAAAGGATCGCTTTTAATTGCCCCCGAATACACATTACCGTGCGGAATTCGTCGTACCCGCTCAGCCAGAACGTTCAACTTTTTCGTGCCTTTGCCTTTCCGCAGCGTTTCCACGGATCGCGGGAAACAAAAAAAATGTTTTACCCCCTCCGTGTCACTTGGAAAGGACCGAGCTCTTCGCGATATGCAAAGAATAAAGAAATTGACGATAAAAATGATTCGGTTGCTTCCCAGAATATGCGCGCTGGGTGCCCTCGAACTTTCGAGAAAACATCGCACGCGCAGCGAACGTCGAAAAACGTCCTAGGCGCGTTGACGCTCAACGCAAAATACCCGTAAATAAAGTAAGCTCAACGAGAATGAAACGGCCTAAACTGTCCAAGACGCGAAATCGACGTACAAATAATAACGCGATAACGATAGGGATAAGAAAAATATAAAGGAGCAACTTCGAGTGTGGTAGCGCTCCGATACGAAGAGAATCCGAGGCTGAAGGATCTAATAAAAATACAAAAAAGCAGAGAGCTGTATAATAAGCAAAAAGGATGTTAAAAGATGCGCGTGTGTACATATATCGAGGTGTATCGCGAGCAAAGTCTCGGGAGTTGTGCGGTGGAGCTACAACATCCTGAATAGCGCGCACCTGTGCAACCGGCTTCTCTCGCGGCGAAAGAGCCAGGAGAAAGAGGAACACGAGCATCATCACCAACACAAGTAATACACCGAGTTGTACACATAAAGATGAGAGAGAAGAAGAGAAAGAGATAAAACGGGGGAAAGATAATATGAGAGGAAGAAGAAGAAGAAGAAGAAGAAGAAGAAGAAGAAGAAGAAGAAGAAGAAAGATGGAGGAAAGAGAGCCAGGAGCAGCAACAGCAGCGGTACGTCGCGCGCGAGAGTCGTGTGGCGAAGCGCGTGGATCTTCGCAAGGAGAAGGGATCGTCGGGAGAGAACGGCGCGCGTCCACCAGCGAAACCCCCTCGGGCATCCAGGAGAAAAACACAGAAAGAGAGAGAGAGAGGACACATGAACGGTGAAAATAGTGGGGGCCGGAGCCACGCGATCGAGATTTATTTATAAGTCGAGGAAGACGGAGATAAAGGGAGAGAAATGAGAGAGAGAGAGAAAAGTGATGCCCGAGGGCTCCGAGAGATCCCCTGGCGTGCTGCTCCGCAGCATCATCGCCGCGCGCTTATCTTCCTTTCTTGCCTCTCTCCGCTCGCCCCTGCTCCCTTTCCTTTAACTTTTCTTGTTCTCTCATTTTTCTGCACTCGAAGGAAAACGCTGCTGGGGCAAAACGGCACACTTATCTTTCGCTCTGGGACACGGAATCGCTGCTTATTTGAGCTTCTATTATCGAAAGACGCGCGGAACGACCGCGATTGGGGCTGGAGCGTTCGAGTCTACGCGGTTTTTTTGCGTCACGGATACTTTTTTTTTTATAATCTTGAGTCAACGTCTCGATCGTAAACGCTGCGGCTTCGTTGCATGAAAATTCTCCGCTTCAAATAAACTTGCAAGAATCGTTACCATTTTTCACGAATTTTCCACACCTTTTTGCCAAATAAATATTTTACCCTTTCGATATTTTCACTGCGACAAGCAAAGATCTGCCTCCGCTCCGCATCGGCTCGCACAGATCCTTCCGTATTCCAGTTCTCTCGCCGCCGCGAAAGAACTGCACGAAACGCTTGGCTGTGCAGCCTGGACCATTTTTCTTGAGGGAAGAACAGCCGAAGCTCGCTCGCTCGCTCTGTACGAGCGTCTACATAAATGCAGATCCGCATGCGAACTTAATCTTTCCTCCGCTGCACGATGCAGCCTTCCGCCCAGTCTTTCCACAATTTTCAATCTTATTCAGCATCCCCTCCTCCAATCCTCCCCGGCAAGATCGACGCGCAAACCCTCCGCATAGAAACAAGAACCGGGAGACGGGGAGCGAGAGAGAGAGGCGGAGCTTGACTGCCACCGTAACTCCAGAATAAAAGATCGATTAATCAAACGTTCACAATGATACATTCTTTGCTCGCGGTTCGTATCGACGAAAGATTTTATAAATTACGAGACCATCTTCCCCTCTGCTAGAGAGTTTTGTCCCGCGCGGTGTCGTTGACCCTAAACGCACACGGACTGTAACTAAATAAAGATTCTGAGCTCGATTGTTGAGCAAATGAAAAAAAACAGGGTTTTTTTTATAAAAATAAAAGGAATTAAAAAAAAACTATACAATTTCCGGTTACATATTATTGTAGAGCAATAAAAAACGAAGAAATTTGCCTTTTGAACTTTTGCCGCAACCACTTCAGTTTTGAAGATACCAACGAAAAACGAGAACCGCACCGCGATTTTTAGTTATTAGTGTCACCCCCCAAATATGGGAGTGGGCCCCTAATTTTTTTGAGGGCTTATGCTTTGGTGTGAACCACAAAATGTAATTTTTTCGATCCGGGTCGTAAGGTGACATTTTCCTCGTCACATTCGTGCTGGAGAAAGGCAAAGAATTTATTGCTTGAGAATCCAAAGTTTATTCCCAAAGATTCTCGTAATTTTGATCTTCCTTTTCCGCATCTCTAATTAACCCAACGAAAAATGTGTTTTTAGTCAAAAACATTTCGGCATCTCCATTCACTGATTTTACTCAAATGTCCTCAGAATCGAGTACTCTCTCGTCGATACACGAGCACGTTGGAAAAAAAGCCATGCAATATTCAGCCGGCGTGAAATTGCTTAATTTTGCGATAAATTTATTAATCACGCGACAATAAAACGACGTGAAAGTAGCATTATTTCAGTCTGATCTCTCCCAATACACACACACACACACACACACACACACACACACACACACACACACACACACACACACACACACACACACACACACACACACACACACACACACACACACACACACACACACACACACACACACACACACACACACACACACACACACACACACACACACACACACACACACACACACACACACACACACACACACACACACACACACACACACACACACACACACACACACACACACACACACAGGCTTTCGCGTACAGTCAACTTATTACCGAACTCCCGCGATGAAATTGAGCCCAACTTTATTCAAGATTTAATCGCCCGGATTACAAGCAACGCTCGACAAAGACTCTCGTTCCATCACTCGAACGAGAACTCTCCTTACGAGTGCGAATATACTTCACAGGCCGCATGGTCCAGTAGCGTCAAAAGATCTGCAGCCTTCGGGCTCTTATTTAAGGCGAAAGAAAAAAACACTGTTCCCGTACTCGGGCGATCGCGACCGACGCAATATACTTCCTTTACTATCTTATTATTTGTACATACAGCGACGTGTACTATTACGCGTGTACCCCCTCGATTTAATATCGACTGGTTTACGCGATCGAATCCCGGTCTCACGGATCGTTTGCCTTCGGGGATTCGCGCATGTTAAATGTATGTACGTGCTGTCGTACGTTACCAGGGCGCAGAATGCGACTTAAGCCGGAAATCGACGACGCTCGGCTGTGATATACGAGCCTGTGTTATGGATCCGCAATAAGTGTGTGTATGATTTATAAATATGTTTATATTTATACCGACGTCTATTTTACTGTACTTTGCTACAAATTACTCGGTGCATTTTATGACGGGAATATAGTGAAAGGTAAACAAACGATCGCCGTTCAGAGCTAATGAAAGCCGGTGAAGAAAAATGTCTTTTTACGATAAAAGTATGATCGATTCTTCAAATGCAACGCTCGCAGTTTCGTTTCGTCTCATTGACTCGAGTACTTGATTCTTTTGTTATTTTCAATGTCGCTGTTGTTGTTGTTGTTTTTTTAGTTTTTCGTTTTTTAAACTCGTGTTACGTTACGCGGACTCGTCGAAATGACGAAGAGCCGAAGGAGCGAGGTAAAAAGCTGAATGCTGCGCAGTTTCGCGGGCTTCTCCGGGACGCTAATTAAATCACAACGACCCGGCTTCGTGATTCTCATAAGAACGAGAGCGGGGGGAAAAGAGAGCGGCTTTTCGTCGTTGTTTGTTTGCGTGGCGATGGGGCTTTCGGTAGTTTCGTTTTATATTTTCATTTCTCTACGGCACTTTACTTTTTTCATACATATATAATATTTTTTTTCTTTGCTTCGTGAAATCCCAATTAGCTCACTGTCGGCGATTCGCGAACATCGAAAAGTCTCGCTGCTCCCTTTTTCTTATCTCCGTCCGCATGTGCTCGCGCGCCGCGCTTATGACGGCAGGAGAAAGAGAGAATGGAAAAACGAGAAGGATGCATTGTTACCGATTCGAATTCGTAATTAAGGTTTTCGGGAGCGCTCCTCACGCAGCCTCCGCGGTGTAACGTCCTTTGACGAGGGGAACAAAAACTCAAAGCGATTTACGAAATCTCTCAAACGTCCTCGCTGCGCACACACAGACACGAGGGAAAGAAAAATTTTGCTTCGCGCTGCTACAGACGAAACGGGGAATCGCATCGAAATCGTGCGCATTACGACAAATCCTTCGCCAACGTCGTCGCAAATAATATGCTCGACGAATTTTCACTTATTGCGGCAGACAAAAAAGCAACGAGAACTCGCAACCAAGCCCCGGAATACGGTTTCAATAAATTCAAACGTAATGGGCGGCGAGGGAAGAAAAAAAGGAGATTGACGCGAGATCGCAAAGCAACTAATTCCATCAGCGCCCGGCCACTCGAGATTGTCCGATCGTTTTATTCTTATCTCCGATCACTCGCGCCCCCTTTTTTGTCATCTCGACGATGCTTCTCTCTTTAACGACAACAATTTTCCCCTCGCGAGCTCTTCGCTAGTCTACTTTTCCCCTCGCATCGGTACGCGAACAAAGTTGGGCTCCGTATCTTCGAAAAAAAACGAGTCCCGCTCTCAAATGTTTTCGTATTTATATGCACGTTACATATTTATCTGCTGGGCAATGAACGTATACGAGATTCACCGAGCAGGAGGTTGGCGTACAAGAAACCCGGCGCGCACCATGCGAGAAAACAGGTTCGAAGTCGCCCATTCCGCGCCAGGGGGGGAGAACGAACCGCGCTCGCCTAAGAGAGCAAATAATATATTTATAAAAATAAAGACAAGAAAAAATAGACAGAAGGTACAATCGGATTATAAACGCGATTGCCGCGGGGCACGTTGCATATTTTAACGGTATGACGAGGCCCTGCTATCGCGCTTCTTCACCCCACTCCATCGTTTTTCCCATCTTTATGACACTTGCCCTCGAATCTGATATAGCGTTTGTTTAAATAATTTTAAGGTGCTGCGAGGTGCTCCATTTTCCTTCTCGAATTGAGATCGCTATCGATTTAAAGCGGACTTTTTTCCTCGACGGAAATCATCGCGGCTTGTTTACCCGCGACAATATAATCATTTCGCTGGCCCAGTCGATCGCTATCGGATCTGATTGTCGTTTTCACTGCTTTTACATTCGTCGATAGAACGCAGGGGGTCCGATCTTTCTGATTAAAAAACGATTGAAATCAGACGAGACTCAAATCTTCGATGAAAACGCACTTTTTCGTCGTGGACTTTTGACTCTGATTTTCCTTTCTGATTGCTCTCTTGCTGCTCAAATAACTCAATTTCGCCCCACCGAACGCGAGACGGACACTGCCGCGATTCGAGGGAACCGAATAAATCCGGAAATCAAGCAACGACACGTGCTGAAAAATCGTCAATGCGCGCACTGATTTTTCTGCTGGTTCCTCTCCTCCTCGATACACAAATTTATCGAATTTTCGTGAACTTTTCTCGAAGCTCTTTCTCCTGCAAATCCGATTCAAGGGCTCCATTCATCGTCTCTTCTCAGTCCTTTCGTTTCCGCTACGCAATACTTCTACTGGAAATTTTCCCTGCCATTTCGCATCGACAAAAAAACAATTTCAGCATCATTTTTAAAAAATTCATTTCAAAGTTCCGTCGCTTTAAGGCGCTCCTTTCGCATGACCGTATTTTTTGGTGGCTCTAATCAAGGCACTCGAAATTTCGACTCATGATTTTTCCAACTTTTATCGTTAATGCCTCTTTTAAGCATTCGCGGTAACCCTTTATTTTTATCCTCGCTATGGATTCCTTAAATTTTTTTTCTATCTGCGAGGCAGTTTGTATCAGGAATGTAGAATTTATATGTATAAATTTTACGATTTTTCAAGTTTCCATTCTTTATCAAACGTTCGGTAAGCTGAGCTGAAAGTTCGCCAAATTATTCGCGTGCACGTTTACTTGACCGTAACTTGAAATCAGTTATTTGTAAAATATTCGGGTTATCGTGAAAGTAATACCTTAATTCAATGTGGATCCGTGTCGATTGCGGGTGGAGTCTCGATCGTCCAATCCTCGGAGTCCCTCTCCGTCTCCTCTCGCGCGTGAGTCATACATTCTGAAAGTTTTCTCTCTCCTCGCCTCTTTACCTTTGTTCTTGTATTATCTCTATAGAAAACGTCAGAGAGTCGCAACAAGCCTCGTTTTCTGTGTTGGTGCATTTCTTTACGCCTCATGACCTCTGCTCCCTTGTACGCAGGAGCAAAAAGTGTGTGGTAGCTTCCCCGCGTTTACCACGCCTGACGAACACCCGCACGTGACGAGTTCTTCTATGATCCACGCGATCGAGTCAACTTGGTAGAAAATTCACGAAATATTCACGAGTCTGTGAACTTGGCAATGACATTTAGCGGGGAAACAACCGGAGGACTTTCCATGGGTTGGAATATTGCAGGAAGCAATGTAAATAAAAACGAATTGTTCGAATTTTTCAACGACAATTAAATACTCTCGTAGAACTTTCTCCATTCGGGAGTCGAGGCGTTACGTGACAGCTCTCACACTTAATTAGCTTTTCTATGACAGAGCAATTGAGTAGATACGACGCGGGAAATTTGCTGATAAAGCAAAGCGACTGGAATCAAAGAAAATATGTTTTGTTTAAGGTAGATCATGCCCGAAGGATCGAATTGGGGCGATTTTTAATCCTCAATTGAATATATAATCACTTCAAATTAATATTGGAGTTATTAATTCGAAATGGTAAATACATTTTTTCAACTTATCTTTTGGCGAATGAAATTACAAGCCGTTAATTAATTGATCGGGGATCCATCACTGATCGAACCCAAAATTCCATTCGTCCCTGCGGCTAAAATACTACAGTTTTTTATGCTAAAAATCACATTAGAGAGTGCGAAGAGACTCGAGATAAAAGAGTTGATAAAAAAACAGAAGGCTGTGACAGGAATGGGCCAAGCCAAGAAGAAACAAAATGCTGAAATGAGCAAATGCGAGGTTATACGAGTTCGCATTACCAATTTCGTTCAATCTTTAACGTAATATATTTTTGTTACTAGCAAGACAATTGTCTCGATTTTTTTCCCAGACCTTCGTTACATACTTCATTCTTATTGTGTACGTTTTTCATAAACTTCGTAAGAAGCGTTGATTCGTTGTATGGAAAGATTAACGATTTTTTACGCGCAGTCCCTAAAGCCTTGTGATATTTTTCTTCGCATTTAAACACTTTTATCTAAATAACGAATAAAACGAAACCTTTAGAATTTGACATACGTGTCAGTCCCATTTAAGCTCTGTGTAAATTTCAACACTTTCTTAAGAAAGTCGTTTCTCGTGCATGAACTACCTTAAGCAAAAACGATACGAGGCTTTTTCCATAGAATTTATTCAAACATGAAGAAAGTAAAAGGGAGTTTCGGGAAAAATTAACATCTTGATTATTTAAGGTTTTATGCGTCTCCCCCCGTTTCCGTCCGTTCGCCCTCTTTCATCATTCGAATTCTGAGCTCCATTAACGAGTAATTAAATCCGTGCTCGCGTGGGTAACGGGAAATACTTGAATTTAACTAGAAAAAAAAAAAAAATCTTATTATAATGTCGGATGAGGATCCGCGAGCGAAGAGTTTCGGTGGTTTCCGGGCTCCTCGCTTCTTCTCGCACGAATATATTATAGTCTTTTGTACTCATAAAATGTACTTGGGAGCTGAAATAAAATTTCCAAACAATGAAAGTGACTCTCGGACTCATCAGAGATAACGTGTCTTATTTCTTATTCATACTAAATTTGTACTTTTTCGCTCTGTTCGCACACACTACACGCGACTTCACAATGTTTCGCTTTTAATTTATCCTCCTTTTCTATAATCCAATTTACGCTGTCAGCCCCAAAAATGTTGCTTACTGGAAGAAGCACGAATATTTTCATTCTTTCGAGCGCTGACGCGGTACTTCGAAGGGCACGGAAAAGTGAGCGAACAAATAGCAAAAAAAAAAAAGAATTTAAAAGTTTATTTTTTTCTATTTTTCCAACCGAATCGAATTTTCAGTTAAAAATAATTAAAATGTTTTTTTTTATTTCACAAAAAAAAACTCATTTTTGAACACGTTTTCCGACTTCGTTGAATTTAATTTGTCAAAGTTCCGCATAATTTGCCTTTGAATACGAAAAAAAGACTCGATTCCAAATGAGATTTGGCGAAAACCGGAGCCTCGAAAATACGAAGTTTCCCAGCTCACTCGACCGTTGGGGATTGTGCGATCACCGAAAATTCAACGACCGTCACATTTTATTTTTTGTCATCGCAGTGTTGGCGGGCCCGCCAACGAATCGTTTGTCCCCCTCGGCGCCCATTCGTTTCACGAAATCGGTGCATAATCCGCGAATCATTTGTGGTGGTCAGACGGCGATGATTACAGGTTGAGCGGGGGTGGTAAGGACGAAGCGCGATGGGGGGAGCGAGGGAGGGACGTTAATGACGCGATCAGTGCCCGTCGAGGCGTGACACACTGACGTCACTGTGCCGGTACGAGGCGAGGAGTTTGCTCGACGACCTCGTTCCATGATTTCATACATTCGTTTTGTTCTTACTCAAGCGCGATTGCTAAGAAAAATATGAGTGTGTACTCGCTCCCGATATGAGGATTCGTCGACGCTCGAGTTTTCTCACCGTTCTTCAAAGTCTTTTGGAGTTTCAACGAAATCGGCGACGAGTGGAGCGGTTACGCGAACGATGCCAGACGCAATGTTCGACGAACCGAACACCGATCGACGCGTCCACACTCGCTCATCCGGATAAGCCAAAACGAGGCTAATTCATCCTCCGGGGAAGACACACGTCGGATAGCCGCCCCCCTCGTATACATTATTAAACAGCCGCTTAGTAGAGTGTGGGAAATTGTTGTAAAGAAAATACTTCGAGGTACAATAGGGGCTCGTTCTCTCACCCTTATGTCGCGTACGCATTCGTCCCGAAGAAGGGAATAAATGAAAAAATATGCGTCCACACGTACAGCCTTCTCGAAAGTGGAGTCACGTTGGGTGTTACAGGTGTTCGACAATAAAGTTTTATTCTAAAGCGTACGAACACGTGAGAATACGAGGATATCGCAGGTGCTGCTGCCATTAGCGTACTCTCGAGTTTTCTCTTCTTTTTTACCCTCCTCTTTTACGTACGTTTCTATCTCGTTTCGCCTCTCTCTTTTCCTCTCTTGTATGTACATATGAATGGATAATATATGTTGCTGCGTATAAGTAATTGTTTCGTTTCGTAAACGGCTATCATTGCGTGTCCGTACGAAGCGGTCGAGTGGTCGAGCGGTCGAGGAGGAAGAGCGATCGCGAGAGACGCACACGAAATTAGTAAACTCGAAGAGAACAAAAAAGGGGATCCATCGCTGCGCCTCGAGTCCGTCTTTATCCCGGCTCGTTCTCTCCAGGCCGAAGCGCTTCTGACTTTTATTTATACCCCAATTACCGTGCGGCATGGCCACGTCCATCCTGTTACAACGAGATCGCTGACCCGAGCGAGTCCCCGTGAAAAATGGTGCCGAGACTCCCGATTACAAGTTTGACCAAACTCGGAGGCGAACCGTTCGATGTGTTGAGTCTTCTCAAAATAAACTCCAAGGTCGATGCAAACCGCGATTTTCCGAAGGACGAAACATCCTCAAATGAGATTTCCGATCCTCCTTCGAATCGAGGGAAAACGAGCAACGAGCCCCCCCCCCCCCGAATAACTCCGCGAGGCCTCAACGCTCCCTGCTCGAGTCTCTTTTACCAAGGCGTAAACATGCACCGCGAGCAATCATTTTTCATTGTCGCCTGTGAAATTATTGTCTCGCGTATAATAAATGTGAAAGACTCCCGAGAATTCAGCGCCGCAAAAATGTTGCGTTAACGCGCCCGAGACGCGCCTTAACGAGACGAGAACCCTCGCGCGCTACGAATATACGCACCTGTATATGGCCGCGCGGTAGCCATTTTTTTAATCGTAGGGTCTACAAACGAGCGTACCTATCAACGTGCACAAAAAGGGCGAAAGAACTCGCGTCTCGACGTCCTCGCCTTCCATGCGTGTGTTTCTGCGAGGCAGAAGAACCGCCGCCGCAGACGATCCGAGCGACGAGAGCGAGTGCACGATCCTAGCGTCACGGCGTGGGAGCGAAAGCACGCGAGCTCCCACGATCCCGCATTGTGCGTGCGATACTCATCTGCTCGGCATTTACCCACCTACCGGTCTCTACCTACTCACCTCTTTACCTCTCTCTCTCTCTCTTAAGCATATAAATATCTTTTTGCCAAGATGTTCCATCGGACTATTAATATGCCGAGGATTCTTCGGTCTCAGCCTGGCACAGCGGCTGAGTTCTCAATTCAACGCAGATTTCCAAATATTCTCACACCCGCAAAAAACGAGGTTCCCTCAGCCAGCGAACTCGTGAAACTTCTCATTGGCACGGGGAAGGGCGCGCGAAGTGAGATCCTCGCTTCTCAACCAAATTATTCGCAGCGACCACCAAGAGATCTTGAAAAAAAGATTTTTCCCTCATTCTTCGACGAAGAAGATTTTGTGCGCCCTTCTGCACGACTCATTCGCAATTTTCATTCTCGTCCCTGAGCTTTGTCAGGGTCGAACACTTTCCGGGGACTCGAGCACCGTCTGACTGGATCCAGCCCAAAGAGAAATTGGAGAATCGAGGGAGCGCACACTTTCGATGGGTTTGACGAAGTGCCACCCATCAAACTCTTGTTTGCGCGCGTCTGCGTCTCTCTCTCCACCGGAGGGAACTCTGGAATACACTAATGACAGCCCAAGGGGTTGATTACTCGAATGCTCGTGGTCTGTCACCTCGATCTACAATTCTTAACGGATAAAGTGCTATATATGCACGATGAAACGGGGACGCGAAAACAGTCTCTTGCGAAAGGGGCGCCTTCCCATGGTTTTCGATGCCTCGTGGCACTGATACTGCTCTCAACCCTGAAGTCTCTGTTTGCTGAGGTTTAATTAATCGACACTTGCCTCTCCCCCTTATACGTAACAATTCAATCGACACGAAAGTCGAACTACGTGGCAAACACTCCCGATTCTGCATCCGCGTCTCTTCTCTGGATGGACGAACTGCGGAATCAACGGATTGGAAATTCAACGCGCAATTCCCGATTGTCACGGAGTGGTCCTCAAAGTGGACGAGAGTCGAGGGAATCCGGCCCGGACACTTTTCGCGTAAAAGGCTTTTTCACGTCGTTTTTCGTTCGGCTCCGACTCATCGGTTTCATGTTTTTTTATGTGCATTTTCTTCAGGATCGTTGTCGGAGGATAATCTTCGTGCTTGAGAAATTACTGGGCTTGAGGGGTTTGAGCAATTTTATTCGAAGTAAAGTTTCTCGTTCTCCGATATATTTCGAAAAATAAATATGTCTCAAGAGTTTCTTCGTTTTGACGAAATCAGGAAAATTGGTTTCGTTTAAATTCTGCATAAAATGTGAATTTAAATTCAGGACGTCGATTTCGGAATTGGGTTTTTGATGACTAAATTGCTCCACCGCAGTCGCAACGCGATTTGAGAACGGATCGGAAGGATCGAAGTGGAGAAAGAACTGCCTCATTTTTTCAGCTCTTTTTCGATCGCGTTTTTTCCTCTCTGCTCATACATGCGCGTATATTCATCGAAAAGGGCGCACCCACAGCGAGCATTACTTCTCGCTCTGCTCGGCCCCGTTGCCGCTGCGGTGGCGCTGCTTTTGCTTCGGCTCGTCGACGGGAGCAGCGAAGCGTGCTTCCACTTTTTGCTGCCCTCGAAACCACGTTCTCTCTTCTTTTTTTTATTTGTTGTTTGGCCTCTCTTCTTTCGCTCGAGGTGCCCTGACTTTGGTTCGTCTCCTGACACGTGGGAGCCTCGCATCGCTAATGAAGTTCGGCTCTCCGAGGATTGAAAAATTCCTCGCCAATGAAATTTTCTTTGCTCGCAAACGAGCGTGCAGTCGTCCAACGTCTCGAGTGTCAAACCCTCTCAAACGATTCCTCATTTTCCCACTGTATGTTGAAGAACGTACAAAAAATTCGATTCGCACGTTTGCCTTCATTCAATCCTCGATTTTTCCAGGAAAATGGACGATTCGAGCTGGCCAAGGAACTCAAAGTTTCTCAGTTGCTTTTTCGACGTGAAAAATATCGTCACCGACTTTCAATCTTTGCTTTCGAACCGAACAAAAATTGACGAAATCCACTAACTATACTAAAGTTATTTCGACCAGTGATTCCATGAAGAAGGAAATTAATCGGAATTTTTGTATTTTTCTTTTGTTTCAGGTAAGTCATGAGTCGATCCGGTGCACTCGCGATGTGAATAATGTAAAAACGGAGGCCAAAACGATTGCCGCTTCGCGGTGAGTGAAGAGAGCGAAGATCGATTTATATCTCTTACCGTTTTCCATGCTCCTACACACATGAAACACTTGAGTCTACATGGATGAGCGTGCGTACGAGAGATCCTAGCGAGTGATTAATGACTGCAGAGGTATAAACGAATGATTAACCCCTCAGCAATTAAAGCTCCTCGTGCGGGACGCTCATTCTCTCTTTCTCAAGGCGTATAATCGATTCGACGATAATATTACAACGTAATAAGTGATCTCACGAGATTCGAGTCACGATGATGCACACGAAAAAATCAATCTGGCGACGTAGAAAAAAATGTAGGCAGTCGAGAGGAATGTTGAAGTTGCTCGCGCGGTTTTTTCGACTCCGGATTTTCAGCGCGTGAATTTTGGTTGCGTTGGTAGAGGATTAATTCGCATTTCGGTGCTAATGAATTGATTTATTTATCTCCGGTTACTTTTATTTCGCTTTCGCGCGGCGGCGGGTCAGACGAAAAATATTTCGTATCAACGATCTACGAGAGCAGCTCCGTTGCCCGAGGCCACTTTCCGTCACGGGTCAGACGGAGGTTCGCGTTCGTACGATTTTCAAGTCTGGGTCCTTGGCTGGGAGCAAAAAAATGAAAAATCTCATTCGCCAACTGTCGCCTCGGAAAGAGAAGTGGCTCGAGTCTGATTGCGCCGATAAAATGCCAGATTTTCGAACGCTCCTGAAGGACGCGAGGGACGAGCGCTCGGATCGCGAGGAACGGGAGAAAAAGGGGAGAAATATTCAACAATTGCAGTTGTGGCGAACGGTGCGAATAAGTGGCATCGTCGCTGCGGTACGTAGCGAAATAACAAAATGTATGTTGCACGCGGCTATCGTTACCGTAAGTGTGCGTACACACACGAAAATCTACAGGGTGTCCCCCCGCAGTTGCTCGGAATCGTAGCTAATTACAAAGTCCACCAATAAATCGAATTTCAGCTTCGTGGCTATCGAAATAACGAAACGTCTCGGCGCCATCAAATTCTCGTGCTCGAGGATCGGAGCTCTCTTACGATCGGAAGATTCGAAAGTCTCGAATCCTCGAGCTTCGCGTTCTGGCCCGGAAAAATCGCAGTAATTTTCGCTGCATCGAAATTCCAACAGATCCGTTTTGTTTCCCGTACGATTTCTGCCCCAACCGACCCCAATTGCAGCCGACTGCAGACAGAAAACACTCGCCCCTGGTTTGCCCAATTTCATAATTAATACCTCGTCAGGGGCGGTTCTGATCGGAGCTCGAAGCGTTCGGCTTCCGCAGACTCCGTTTGCCATCGTGAACTCCGGTTTACGGTATATCGATCACGTGTTATAGGACACCCGGTATTCTTATGTGTATAGAAAAGTGGGAGAGAGCGAGGGAGAGGGACGTTCAACAGGTAGTACAACTCGGCGTGGTTATTCGTAGTGGTGCGAGAGAGCGTGGATGTAACCGAGGTTCGGTTGGCTTAGTTTGAGGTGTGCTCATGTAGATAAGCTCCGTTAATGACCGGACGCGCGTTCACCCAGCCAGAACTCTCGCGAACTCCCCCTCGACCCTCGCCCTCTTGTTTCATTCCCCTCCTCGCGGGCACCCCCCTGCCTGCCGCTGCGCCATTCCCTCTTCGTTTCCCCGCTCTGTCTATTCGTTTAGTAGTTGTTTTTTTTCCTTATTCTTGTAACGTCTTCTTCGTCTTTATCCTCTGAGATCCTCGTCGTCTTTATCGTCGTCTGCTTTATCTTGGACGTTCGTTGTCTGCTTGGCTCTGCGCCCTGCTCATCCTCTCGTCGTTCTTCCGACGAGCTTCCTCGCCCTTTTCCTTGACTCATGCTCTCTTTCGCTTTCTCGCTCTGTTCGACGAGTTCTCCTCATTGGTTCCCTCGGAGAGAGCTTCCGAGTTTCTTTTTTACCTCTCTCGCGGTCAGCTTTTTCCTCGCGACCACATCTTTTCGCCTTTTCTGCAACTCTCCGATCTCTCAACTCCTCCCCGTCGAATTGCCCTCATTTTCATACTCTTTTTACTCGCCCAATTCACCTTCGCCGCAAATGTACTTTGCTCCGATCGAAGCCACCCCGCAAATTGCAATCTTTCGATCGGAACGCCTCGACGAACAGGAGGACGGGGCGAACACCTCGTTCCGAATGTGTGCCTCGACTCGCCGATGTTCTCAATAAAAGTAGCGAGCAAAACAGTCTCGCGACAGGAGACTCGGAGAAATACGTTGAATAGAAGAAAAAAAAACAGCGGACAGAAGAAATGGAAAGAAACGAAGAGAGAAGAGAGGTCGCCCCTTTTCCTTCAAGCTTTATGCCTCGGTAACTTCACCGTCGTTTTCTTTGCCCTCTCTGTGGCAAAAGTCCGTTACGTAATGACTCTCGCGAGGATCGCAGCTCTCGTCTTGTCTCCGTGTATAATAACGCCTTCCCTCTGCGTCCCTCGTCCCTCCTTCCCTTCCCCACGTGTCTGCACTCCGTGGCAGATGCGCTTTCCTCCTTCTCCGTCCACTTTTTAACGAATTTAAACAAGAATTCGAATAAACAGGGGCTTCCTTCGTCATTTGTATAACTACCTTCATATTTGCTTGCGAACGAGCAACTGCGAATGCTCACTTTTGCAATTCATTCTTATATATACGGAGATAATCCGAACGAACGGCAATGCAGCGTCCTTTGTTTCAGCGACAAGAAATAATTGTAGAAGATGAGATTCGAAGCTCGATTCGATGTTACGACAATAAATAATTGCAGACCGCTTCGCCGTTCCAGGCTTGATTCACCGCTCAGACAAGAAATAATTGTAGGGGATGATACCAGCCGCGATTTACAGTTGATCGATCCTCCATCTTCATAAACAATACTCGATTCCTCGAGAACTTACCGACAATGAGTTATTCCACTAGCCGCGAATTGTGCCCAACTACGGAAACGATTTGTTACAGTTCAACTCCTCTTTTCCGAGGGATTAAAAGAGCCTGGAACGAGATTACAGGCGCCCGCGGAGCTTTCGACGATCCTTCAGGAAACTCTATTCACAGACTCCTCTCGCCCGAGACAGGTGCTCCAACGATTTATCGCGCACATTACGAAAAGCGCTAAATATTTCGAGTGGCGAGATCAAATTTTGGAATTACTCTTATTTCTAACAGCTTAAATCTCGAGTTATTTGAACTTCGAATGATATTATCGAGACTGGAGCTTTGTGTGTCGAAAATAAATAAAGTTGAAACTTCGAGGTTCGAAGGACGTTTACATCGAAAATAGAATGTAACATCGCCCATTGAGCGACGACTAAAATATCGTTTTTTCGAAAATTCTACTATCGCACTCTTTCGATTAATAATTCACTACGATCAGCAATACTGTGAATACTCACTATTTCGAAAAAACATAGTAACGATCGTTATTCCGCATATCCAAGTTTCATAGGCTCGAAAAATTCACTTTCGATTTTTCCCTACTCCATATTCTGGTCCGTCCACGAAGCAATTACTCTCCATTTGAATTCGAAAAAATGAACTTTTGACATTCGTATGCTCCATTCAAATTGCACTCGAAATGAAAACTATCGAAATAAATACGAATTGAATGAATAAATATTCGGTTAAACGCGTAATCTCTGCTAAATAGTCGATCGGAAATAAGAATTTCGAATAACTTGATTTATTTCTCCGATCTCACACAAAAGCATCGAGCTCGTACAGCAACGTAGCGAGGCTCTGAAAAGTAAAGAAACCAGCAAGACGCTATTCGTGTGCTGTGCATGCTCGCTGACAAACGTAAATATATGACAAACACGTAGTCGCGATAGCGCCGGAAACGGCCAGTTGTCTAACAATAATGTAGTCGAGTATACACACCGTACACACGCTCGCGTTTCTACGGATATATACGTCAGTGAGTCAGTGAATGAAAAAAGTGGCGGGCGGGCGGGGGGAGAGTGATGGTAAAACGAGCATGAAGGAATCAGTGGTTTAAGTGTGTATTTGAGATGCGGTAAGTGCGAGAAGGAAGATGAGCTTGCTGGGGGGAGGCCTCCGCAACATTTACTTCTTTCTTCTCCTCCTCCTCTCGCGTTCTGAGACCGAGGAGCTTCCCCATTGAATAATGATGAACCGGAGAGTTTCCCAACCGTTTAACGCCGAAGATCGAGAGAGCGTTGGGGAATCGTCGCTTTATATTTTCACCGTTTTAAAATAAATTGTATCGCGCGTCTTGACGCGATTCGCGGAAAAGGGGCTTTGGCGGAGCGAGCGCACAGTCGACGAACAAGAAAAAACTTGGGGTAAGAGAAGAATTACTGTTGATGAATATTAATTAGTGATTAAAAAGAAAAAACAGCATGACGATATCCGGGCATTGTATTTCGTAGACTCCTCGCGTTACAGTTCGCTCGAGGGCGAAAAAAAACATTCGTTAAATCGTAAATCACGAGACGAGAGGTTTCGGGCTCTCGCGCCGCATACGTTTGATCCATTAATGAATTTCTCGGTGCGCATTCCGCTCGTGATTCACGCTCCGATGGGCCATTCATGAAAAGGGTGCAAATAATAGACATCAAGGGAGTAACAGAGAAAGGTATACGGAGGACTCTGGAGAGGGAGAAAACGAGGGGAGATGATGAAAGAGGGTGGCCCGCACTCGAGCGAGGGAGTTTCGAGTAACCGCTTCACTGTCACTTGTTGCATTCTCGATCGTGATACAGATATAGGAAAGATTTGGTCGACAAGTTTAAATAAAAAGGAGAGAAAAAGAGGGAAAAGGGCCTGACCCACATGACTCTCGAGCTCAAATCGTGTATGCGTGACTCCCTTTTCTTTGCCAACCCTAAATATATATGCTGCGTACGTATATATACAAAGTAGCAAAAATAGCTCGAGTTCCCTGTCCCTCGTCGCTCTCTCTCTCTCTCTCTCTCTCTCTCTCTCTCGCTCTCTCTTTCGTTGCCTCTTTGAACGAGGACACATGCACACGCGTACGTGCACTTGTACCGTGACAATCTCGCCGTTCCTCCTCTCCTCGGCTCGTTCGCTCAAACGCTTTTCTTCGGTTAGCCCATGTGCCTTGCGACGCGGGGCTACGCTCGTTTCCGGTGGGCCTCTCCTGGCCTGTCCCTCCGTCCCTCCTTGAGCGGCTTCCCGTGGAACTTCCGGTCGCTCTCTTACTACACTTACTACGTGAGCACCAGTGTTCTCACTTCTTCCAACTCCTTCCTCCGTCGCTCTTCTTTTTTCGACTCCTTCGAAGCTCCTCCCGTTTTCACGTGCCGCTCGCTCTCGACTCGGGCTCGAACTTTCGAGGATTTGTTTGTCGTAACACTTGCCAGGTACCTGAATAATCGAATCACGAGCTCCGGATGTCCAGTCTTCGATTTCCTCGCGGACGCAAACTCGGCTTTACGCAACGTTTTTTTCCTCGCTTTTGCGTCCCGAAATTTCGCCACTCGAAACAAGCTTTTTCACAATATTTTTGTCCTCCTGGCACTATTTCCGCTCTCGCATCCGACAATCGAGGAGCTAGCCTTTCGGCTAGCTCGATCGGAGAAAGCCGCTTTGATAGATCGATCACGTTGATTTGCAGACCCCCGTTAATAGTGCCGTCGTAATTAAACCGATGCGGGTATTATGTTCATTGGACTGTATACGCACACTCCGAAGATGCTGTGAGAAAAACCTCGTCTGATTACCGGGCCTTAATGAATCGTGACATTTGCAAATTCGATCACAAGCATAACGGTATTTCTCAATCGTCAATATATTTATTGTATATTCGAATTATCAAAACAATAAATAATCCCTCGCAGTAACGTTGCTAATTTCGGCCACTCGGAAGCCAGCACCGCACCTCGTCGTTCAATGAAAATTCAAAAACTTAAAAACCGACTCGAAAGAAGCCAAAAAAATGCCAATCGAGAGAAGCGTCGCTTCGATGTCGTCGCGGCTACAAAAATCCTCAAAAAACCACCGATTCGATTCCAACCGTGGTTCAAATTCGAGCCAACCAGTTCGCGCGCACAAACGTGCGTCGCGAGCCTAAAGTATATGAAAACCCTCAGCCGTATCGTCGGCTCCGATCTCCCTGACCCCGCGATGACTCTCGATCTCTTCGAACGACCCTAAAAGAAATAAGAGAACAAAGGAGGAGGGGAGAGAGAGAGAGAGAGAGAGAGAGAGAGAGAGAGAGGATTAAGGATGAAAAAATGTAATCACAACTAATGACCGTATTCAAAATCGTGTTGCGCAATTCGAATTTATTTTTAGTTCCCCATACCGTTGTTGTCGTCGTCGTTCTCCTCTTTTTCTTTTCCTTATTCATTTTTTCCGTTGCCCCGCGTCCACCTGTCTCGTTCCACAGTTAGTGTCCCCCATTTTTGTTCGTTTTAATTGTCGTCTTTTTTCCCGTCGCGTTTTATCCCCGTGTGCGCTGTGCGCCGGCCAGAAGCTCACGGGGCTTGATATACGCGTATATTCACGTATACTATACGCGCCCGTACATAAGGACGTTCACGCGGCGGCGTGGGAGCAAAGCCGGGAACTGGTTTTCGAGGGTAATCTCGGTCGCGTTTCGGAGCCGCTTCGCTCGCGCGATTATTTTCTCGTGTTATACTCGTACTAAATATACATGTCCAAAGGCGTATATATACATCACATGCCTCGTATATATAATATGTATTTTATGCATGAACTCATAATATATGTATACAGAAGCAAGGGAGCGAAGGCACGATGAAATGGTTTCGCAAACCGCGAGCCCAGCCGGTCGCCTTCTCTTCCTCTCTGCTGTGTGTCCTCTCGCGCGCGCTGCACCTCCTCCTCCTCCTCCTCCTCCTTCTTCTTCTTCTTCTTCTTCTTCTCGTGTGTACAGCGCGAGACGGCTTCATTATGTATCGCCCTGATGAGGAGAAGGGCAAATGTACGGACCTCATAGGTTTTCTGAGGAGCGCAGGGCTCGCATTGTGCGGGCGAAAGAAATTCGCCGGCGAAACCAGCGGCGAGAACGGGCCGACTCGTTATTCCTTCTGACGGACTCCTCTCTTTGTACTCTCCTTCGCGCTGCTGGGTAGTATCGCACTCTGCTCCTTGAATTCGAAACGATAACGATGACTGACGAAAGGCGCAGGGGGGGGAGAGAGAAAGGGAGCACGCTCTTACGGAATTCCCGTGGGAAAGAATTTCGTGGCGGCGAGAGAATCTCGGCGCGGAGACGCGATATTTGCTGGCGGAGCTTTTCGTGGACGGAGAGACTGTTTTATTTCAATTGAATTTTCAGCTTTATTTTACGGCCCCGTTCTCTGTGCTTCGCTATACTTGTTTTGTTGGGTTTATTTAAAGTCGATCGTGGCGGCGAGCTCGTTTGAGGAATATTGAAGGGAACTTGTGCCAATTGTGCTAATTGTTTTCTCCACCGAGAAAGACTTATCGTCGTTTAAGTATGAGTGGAAATTCAAGGAAACGGAAACCCCGAGTATTCTCATAAAAATAGACAAATTTATTGGACTTTTTGCAGCAAGCCTTCGTGGCAATCACGAAAAAAGGAAGCACTTCCGAAAGCATTGATTAACGAGGAAACCGTCTCGCGGCGTGCCAATCAACGTTGACATCGATAAGTTCGTACGAGACAATTGAGAGGCGGAATTTAAAATAATAACCGTGGCACATTTCGATAATGGAACGTGATTTATTTAGCCACGTCATTGATCAACCACGAGCCAACATCGGCAGATTAATCTTCTCTATCTCTGCTTTCTTTTTCGACTGGCGCTTTTACCGGGGAGACCGGAAGTCGGGCAAACTCCGAGCGACCGTTATCTCCGCCGCCTCCCCGGCCGGCCTCGCGTCTCATTCACCTCAAAATGCTTTTTTTCGGTGTGTATTATTGCTCTCCTCTTCGAACTCACCAATAAGCCGCTGACTTTCACCGGAGACAACCGAGGCAAAAACGACACAACGCTGCAGCAGACATATTCACACGGTAACCGCGCGTAATACGTTATACTCGAGGAGTGTGCTCCCTGAGAGCGTGGAAGCAACTTCGAAAAAACGTTATTCAATGTGTGCGAGGCGCGCGTCCATCGACTTCCGGTGAAAGATGTACATTCGCCCGCGCGTGAGCTAACTAACTCACCGATTGGGGAATTAGCCGAGTGAATTTCGTGTCCGTTATCCGTTTGCGAACTGCGGCGGATTAAGGTCTCTTTGATAAATGCACTATCGACATTCCGCGATCTCGATAAAGCCGCGCGGAGCGTCCAGCAGAGGAACAATTGATGCACCTTCGAGGCCAATTTCATTCCTCGAAGCCCCGAATCCTCTGCGGTTCATTAAAGTTTCAATTTGTCGAGCGAAGCATCAAAGGAGAAAGAAATAGAAAGAAAAAAGACAAACGCGTTCCGATGTTGAGATACCGGAAGTGCATCGTGACACAAGGTGGTCATGGGTCACGGGGTTGCCGGAAGTTGAGAGCGAGCGCCGATTTGCCCCAGGGCCCGAGGAAATGACGCGATACTCGCTCTCTTCCTTCCCTCCCCCTCCGCTGCTGCTTCTCTTCTTTTTCTCCCCGAACTCCCTTTACTCTCTCGATTCTAGTCAACCTGATTTCTCACATGCAAACTCCTCGCACTGACCCCTCGTCTTTCTCTTCCGTGCTCTGCTCCGTGTTCTCTCGATCTTTGATTATCGCGAGCCTTCGAGGCACAGAATTCACTCGGATGCTCGCACAGTCCCTTGGATCTGGGCACTGGAAAATGAACTTTTCGATTCAACGACACTTCGGTTGAACCTGCAATTCGTAGGTTATGAAACTCGCCAGTCCGGACGAAAGTTTCGGCGATGATTCCAACACTCGATTCGTCGACGCGAACGAACAGGCAGGGGAGATTTTCACTCGAATTTTAATCCTCATTATTTTCGTCGTGAAACTGTTTTTTTCTCGTTTCCAATGAAAATTAGTGTGAAGCCGTGCGTTCGTTATTCTTCCATTGATTAATTTCGTTTCGTGAATCTCAACGAAGTTTCCCTTTAAATAGAACGCCAAGATACGAAGAACTTTTAGCAAAATTCAACATAAATTCAAACGTCGGGGACGAAGTAGACGCAATCATTTTTTTTGCACGACGAAAAGGCGACTTTTGCCCCATACATTTTTTTCATTCGATATGAGAAATAAGGGTGAAAAATCAATTTTTTAAAACAGCTGTAGGTGACAGATAATATGTAAACGTTCGTCTAAGTGCACCACGAAGCTATCGTAAACGAGACGCAATTGTAGAAAATCAAATTGATTGAAGAAAAAAAATCAATTTCAAAACAAAAATGTTTTTTCAAATTTGAGTTTTTGAAGCATGTTCGTTGACTTTTGGTTGTCTCTTTTCCCAAAATAAGTTTGAAGAAATGCACAATAGTAAGCACATCGCGATTAAAATCGCGCGACGATACGTTCGTAAAAAGGTTTTGCTCAAAGATCTGAAAATCGTCGTTCAACGTACTTTTGATTTTTCGCACTGCCATCGAAGTTGGAATATTCCCAGGCTCTCCGCACCTGACGCTGCCATCTTCGAGCTTCCTTTTCGTATACTTTTAAGGCGTAAAATTTTTCCAAGTCGGTCACATCGATATTCTTCCTCTCTTTTCTCCATTCATTTGTTAATCTCTCACTCGGCCTTTCTCGTATTTTACGGAGAAACACTCCCATATGTTGGCCGTGTTTATATGCAGGAGCAACCGTCGGGGCATTATCGGACACACACCAGGAGGCGCAGCTCGAGAGAGCCAACACACGAGGCTTCCTAGTTATAATAAACGGCCAACGAAATAAATAAAAAACTAAAAGTACGAAGAAAAAATGGAGCAAAAACCTGCTCGGCCTGAGGCCACCTACCTGTGCGTTTCTCTTCTTTCATTTTCGTCTTCCTCTCTCCCTCTTTCGCGCACAAACTCTCGCTCTCTGTCGCTCTTCGTTGCTTCACGCCTTACACTACACTTCCATCTACCTTTTCTCCTTTCCATCTCTCTCCGGAGCTTGCAACGCGCCTCGCGCGTTGCTCCCGCGTATACTCATCGCCGCAACTATATTTACCCGTGTCTCTCCTTCCCATTATCTTCGCCTTTTACCTTTTTTTTCTACTTTCCGTTTTTTTCTCATCCTCGCCCCTCATTATCCCGTTTTTCCTTGACGAGGTCGCCGCACGCACGCGAACGCGTCGCTCGAGTATCATCAAAATTGAGAAAAATCCATTTCCGAAGTTCCCCCGTCCTCTCACCGTTGAGAAAAACCCTCCCAAAAATTATTCAATCTTTTGTCCGAGTCTTTACGCAGACGCCCTGGAACGCGGTTTCACCGTTTTATCCACTCGCCAGGCTGGAGTGTGAAGCTCGAAACAGCGACTTGGTCCCGGCTCAAAGTCTCGTAGCTCAAAACTCATAAAAATAATAAAAGGAAAAGGGCTGCAGCGAAGGCTCGTAAGAGCCCGAGCTTAAGGAGAGTTTCGTCGAGGAAACACCTCGCGGAAACTCAGACACGCCATGTTTTACTGATGTTGGCGGCACCGCAGCAATCAAGTGTATACGCGAGGAGAAGGGCGGGGGCCAGCGCAGAGTCGTCGCGTGAAAGAAAGAAATATGAGGCGGGGGGAGGGGGCTGACATGCCGAGTCCATGAATGGACTCGAGTAGCTCGATCGACTGAACGGAGCGCGAACCGGAAGACACTTTGCTCGCTCGTAGTAACATTACTTACTGTTTCTTCCTTTCTTTCTTTTTTTTCTTTCTTTTTCTTTTTTTTTTACTTTCGTTTGCCCTCTCCCTTGCTCTTATCCTCCTCGTTTCCGTCGCCTTACGTTCATTCAACGACCTGTTTACGAGAAACAGCGATTCTCTCCGCTCTCCTTATTAATAAATCCTATGTACCGGCGAGCATTTCCGCGACTCCGCGAGCCTCCGTGTCATATTCTGGTTCCCATTCATCGACACGACGATAGATCCGTTAATGTCAATCTTCTTGTCAGACGATATCGAGCGCGGGGTTTATGTAGACGCTCGTGGGAAAGCAGCCTCTGCACGAGTGCGTGGCGCCGGGATGAGATTTTCTGCTCTTTATTATTCGTGTGGAATAAAACGCATTTAAGAAAAGCGACTCCGGACGCCGGTGTAATAATATTTGTAATCCACCTATTTTTTATTTCACGAATCATTGATGTGCAGGGCTGAACACGAATTGGAAATTCGGCAGGGAACAGAATTGGAGATTTGCTGGAATTATTCGAGAGTTTTTTTTTTACACCAATTCGTTGGACTCGAACGTTGCAAACTTCAGCGTGATTTGGCTCGATTCAGCTCGCAACAAAAGTTGCACGGAATTTTTAGTCTTCGCGTAAACAACGACGCCGAAGGAAAAAAAGATTTGTAATTCATCATTGTTTTCGTTTGACGTGATCTCAATGATGTGTGCGGGTTGAAAAATAAGGAATTCGGGAGGCAAAATTGGAGATTTGCTGGAATAATTCGAGAGTCTTTTTACATCGTTTCGTTGGACTCCGACGCTGCAAACTTGAGCGTCATTAATCGTAGTAATTTTGATACGAAATAATGGCGATTTCAAAAGCGATGATGGAATGCCATTCGTTAGAGTATGTATTCCGTTATAAAACGAATATATACGCGGCGAATTGAGCTAATGAAATAATCGTTGTTGGTAGGGCGATATTTCGGGAAAGTAACGGGGGCGTGTTACGTGAATTTGTGGTTGAAAGTTAGCGTGAACGAGAGACGGAATGAAGGAAGATTTAACGTATAAGAGAACAAGACAGCTGAGCAGGTGCTTGGGCGGGCGAGGAGAGCGAGCAGCAGCGGGAGAAGAAAAAGGCGATGCTGGCTGTAAACCGCGAGATCGCGGGGCTGCTGCTGCTGCGCATGCCTCGCCTCGAACAGCCGGCCAAGAGGGTATTCATTCATAAAACTAAGTCGGGAACGCGCGAGTGGCGGTAAATGCGAGATTTCTCAGTTGAGCCGCAGAGCGGAAGGGGGGTGGGGGGGGGGGGCTCCGTCCCGAGATTCTTTCTCTCGCTCTTCCTCTCACTTCGCGGAGCCATTCTCTCCAAGATCTCGTCGATTTCATGAACGGAACAAATCTCAGTCTCGTAGAAGCGCATTAATTCTCGTGATTGGCGATCCGGGGGCCGGTAATGTTGGGCCGTACGAACCAAAGTTCGAGCTGAAAGTGGATAAACAATAATCCAACAGAAATGTTGGCCAAAATTTGACCTGCTCCGTCGATTTTAATATTAATGTGAGGTTCGCGTCAGATTTCCCTTGGACTATTGAGCACTCGATAGACGTTTTTTTTTATACAGAACGCGATACATCGCGCTCCGTCGCGCGTCTCAAGCTTCCCCTCCTTTCCTTCTGGCTCCCCTTCCCGAGCGCTCCTCGCGTTTTCTCTCTTCTCCTCCTTCGCTGCCTCCCTCCTTACATTGTCCCTCTGGCCGCGATTCTCCTCCACCATGATCTCGCGCCTCTCTCCTTCTCTGCTGGTGCTCCTCTCCGGCCCTGGGATGTACGCACACTTGGCCTCGTGTCCTCGACTTCTCTTCACGTATTTTCATCTCCCTCGCTCTCTTGCTCGTTCCCATTGAGTGTTTCTCTCCTCCCGAAGTTTCTGCTGGTGCTGGTGCTCGCGCTCTCCGGTTTGCTCCTCGGCGCGTTTGCCCTTCGCGCGCTCCTCCGCCGCGCCGCGTGCGCACTTATCCGCGGTAACGCGAGAGTTCGCGATCGCTGCTCTCCTCTCTTCTTCGGGGCTCGGCTCTCCGGCCACGACGCGTACGGTACGCGTGCGTCCACGCGAGAAATACTGTGGCAATCGGCAGTGCGATAAAGTGACTAAAAAAACAACGTACGAAGAGCGTCGACTTTCGAGCTGCCGGAAGACGAGCGAGACGTCAAACGTTTATGGTTACCCAGAGACCCTTCGAGTTCGCTTCAGTATTTTCGGAACAAATTTATCCGCAAATAAGCCTTTGACAGTCGATCGCAAAGACTCGCCGCCGCTCTTCCGAGGCTCTTGTCGAACGACAACGCGTGAATTGGAACATCGACGAACGAAATTCGACGTGCGACCATAACGTTTTACCGATCCAGTGCGGACATGCGAGCGGTCTTGAACGTTCAATGGTACAACGATGCCCACGTCCAAGCGAGAACGCAATAACACGAACGAGTCTCGTTCTCTCGCGGCCACTTTTCCCCTGCTGTACGCGATCCGCGCTCCCTTCGTCTCCTCCTTTTCCTTTTCGTCTTTCCCTCCATCACATTGTCGGAGTGTTTAACGCCCTCTGACTTACGATGCAGTAACCTCGTCGTAGCGACGATCCATTGGTCGTTTCGTCGTCCGCGTTAACTCCCTCCCCCACCCCCACCACTAAATTACTGACGAGCGTTACACCTACACGCAGGATAATACACGTGTGCACGAGACATTGCGTTGCTCGTACTCGCGTGGTTATTCCCATTGAAACTTGTCATTTATCGCAACTTTTACAATCCTTTCGCAATACAATAATTCCGAGTTTTTCGATTATTCGAGATTTACCGAGTGCCCAGGGGACGCGAGTGTTTCGCTAAATGTACGAGTGACCCTGTTTCTGTGTTTAGTGACCGAGCGAATCGAGCGATCAATCACGAACGATAAAAACAAGGAAAAACTTGAACAAATTCCCGCTCAGCTGCGAGACAAACTGCGGAAGAGTCAAGCGGAGCTTCTCTGCCCCGAAAAAAATCTTCCCAACTCCGATAGAACTCGCTTCGTAAATATAACGCGAGAATAAGCGCGCCCGGAGGGGGAACGAAGCCGGAGGGGAAGGGGAAAAGACGTCGGAGCCGAGTGCGACGCGGGCGGGGGTTGTGAATGAAGCTCGTTTCCTCAACGTTGTTTTTCACCTCCGAAAAGAAAGCAATTTTATTGACAACACATGCGCGCTATGTAAGTTTGGAACATGCCGAGTTACTCCGCGACGCTTCGACCTAATAAATAAACTGGTCCGCGCAGTCACAGCTACATGTGCACACGCCGAGGCGGCCTACGTGTATACGAATTCGTGCCCGCAGGAAGCGAGAAAGGGAGGGGAATTGGACGGAACAAGTTGCGCAAGCGTGCGCGATCCCCCGCTTCCTCGCAGGTACATACGAAAATAGATCGGTTGGAAGCTGCGAGGCACGAGGGAGGCTGGATTTAACGAATTGATAGCAAACACATGGTGGATGAACGCGACAACGTGGATAAAGCTCTGTGCGCCTTGCTCCAATTGTCAACGCTTCGTTGCCATCGATAGGACGAATAAAGAGGAAGGACGATGATGATGGAACGTCGATGGATCGCTGCGACGTGATGAAAGTGCTGCTCCGTTTCGCTCGTCATGGGATAAACGCCGACTCTGCACCCTCACGGTGCGAATTTTCTTCCCTTCTTGTTAGCTCGTTTATTTATAAAAGACTGCACACCACCTCGCACCTGGATATCCGGTTCGATATTATTCCGAATTTCCGAGAGGAGCCTCGATTTTCATGAGCGTGACGTGGTCGGACTTTGCCAAACCGACCACGTGACACGGTTCGCTCCTGCTGCACCATCCCTTCGCCACAACGACGACGATAAACACGTGGCCCCAGCTTCGCTCACCGGCGACGACGAACACCGGGAAGATCGACAGCGACGAATAAATCGCTTCCACCAATCTCGGCTCTTGGTTCCCTCTGCCTTCTTGCTTTACTCCTCTCCTAACGCTCTCACCCAGATCACCGGCTAAGGGCGAATGCGAGGGGGTCTGTGAACTCGAGACACTCGTTCTCATATATAGGAATTAACCAAGTGCGCGAACGCGAGAGGAATGTACGTCGATTACGGTGCTGATACACACACCGGAATGGGAATCAAGGCCATGAAGTCTTTCGGCAGGCCCAGAGGTAACCCTAGTGCTTAACACGCCCACTGTATTATTCTTGGTGAATAGTTAAATTCGAATGTGGATTATAATCGACAACCGGTTGTGCGAAGAGATACACGATATTTATCAGGGCGTCTTTTGAAATCGTAGGAAACTCGAAAAGCACGAACATCGTGACAAGTGCGCTTAACGATCATTTAATTTCTCCAATAATTTTTCGTTGTTTTTACAAAATCAGCTCTTTCCTGACCCACTTTTGACTCCCCGCCGTCAGCTCCGAGGATACTCGACTTTGACATTGAATTCTCTCTCCCGTCTCATCCCCTCGCTTCCTCCTCTCAAATTACGTTGATTAACGCTCTGAAAGCGGTGCAGAAAGAGCGAGGCACAAGCTCCGGAAAGAAAGCACGAGAAAGACCCCAGTTTTTACTGTGCTTGGAAGAAGGTGCGCGAAAGACACCCGCGCACACTTCGTGCTCCGCTCTCGAAGCACGACAGATGTTGGCCCCTCGGCGATGGCCAAGTTGCCGAGACGTTGGGGAAAATATATTCACGAGGGTGTGCATGCACACGGAGACCTCGCGCTTGTACACTCCCGTCGAGGAGTGCATCGCCGGGCTTACTTACCGCATGCACTTCCGGTCCGCCTCGCAACACGCCACACACCACCAAGTGGGGGGGAATCCTCGAGCCTGGCGCGTCGCGTGCCGCGTTACAGCTTCTCTCAAACTCTTCGCTCCGATACACCACCGTCGCATTGTCAATTGTGTAGCCGAGTAACCTACTGCACGAAATTCCATCCCTCTTGCGAGGTGCCTCGACGAAATCGATTCGCTTATACGAATTGGAAGTCGTCGGGGCTGCAGGACTCCGGGAACGCCGAGTTTTCTTACGTTCTTGCTTTCGAAGCGAATTCGAGGAGAGTTTTTTCGTTCCTTTCGAACTCTCGGACAGGATTATTCAAATTTTCCAAGGCGATGTTGCTTCTATTTTTTCACCGATTTCCTGCGATGAGTCGAGCCGGTCGCGCGGATATTAAAATACGCACAAAAGAAGCTTGTGGCTCGGAGTTTCTCTGAAGATTTCTCGAGTTTTATTAAAACTTTGGTCGCCGGGATCGTTCGTTAAAACTTGCGATCGATGGGAGCTCGCATTTTAATATTCTTAAGGCAGTTCGCCGTGAGAGAGAAGCGCGATTAAATAATGCCCCGAGTCCAAACTCCCGGTAAGAACGAAGCTCGGAAAATAGAAATAAACTTTCGGAGGAAATATAGCGCGAGTAAATTCTTCGATCGCGTAAATTATAACGCAGTTTCGGAGCGAGCGAGATGAGAATATACGGAGGAGGGAAGTTGCCGAGCTCGTGTCGCATGAACGGCGGTGTCGTTGCTTTTATTTTTACGTCAAACTGCTACCGCTCTCTCGGCCTGCGGATAAAATTAGGGCCGAAGCTCGGCCGAGCGCGCACGTGCGCCACACTCATGCATACGAGTTAATATGTGAGTTAGTTCCCGCGCGCACGTTTCACTACGGGCACGGATAATATCGGGAGAAATGCCCAACGACGACGACGACGACGACGACGACGACGGAAGTCGTGGAAACGCTTCAGGAGCCATTTCGACGAGTGCGACTCGGCCTGCGGGGTCTTTTAATCGCACCATTTCACGCGAATCCCGCGAATTATAACACAAAAACGTCAGATCGATGTTATCGTTCGAGCTGAAAAATAAGGCTCGAAATTTATCGATGAACGTTCGCGAACAGCTTTTCAGAATCATTCTCGATAATTCGCCGGTCTTTTATTCACCCAGAATTTAAACGAAATTCCGATAATCACGCATTGAAAATTTGATCGCTTCTCGTCGACGAGGGCAGAGCAAAAGGGAGAGCGGACGAGGCACACGAGTCGATCAAGGCTGCGAATCCGATTCGATGTGCGAGCCGCACATTTGCTATTTTCGATTTCCCCCTTTGATTATACACAGAAGTTAGGCTCTCTCGCCACTCCTCGATCGTCATTCATAGAAGATTGCCTTAAATACACACGAGTACAGGAGAATTCATAAGAAATTGCACACTTCGTCGATCCGATCTGTCAACGATGGGAAAAACGTCGTTTCGAAAAACGTAACGAAACTGCCAACTTGAGCCTCTCCCTTCGGGAGGGACTAAAAATCCTGACAATTTGTTCTCCAATGGCAAAACGTTTATCAAGCTCGCATCGAGCTCGCCATGATCGACGTAGAAATCAGCGATTGGAAAACACGTTGCCGTGTGTGGAGAAAATTTTGAATAAACTTGTACATCAATCGAATATGCCAAGCGAAGAAAATAAAAGCTGCGATTCTTGCCCGCACCTCGTAGATACACAGAGGGACTGACGCGCTATTATAGCAACCTTTGTACTTGGTCAACGAACCCGCATCAGTCACTAGTTCTATACATTCGTACATACATATATATATATATATATATATTTCAATGTTACTATAGTGCTATTAAAGAATAATTATATTTGAGAGCTCTTCAAGCAAGTGGGCTTGCCATATGCTCAGCTGCCGGGCCTGCTCTTGCCTGAGATGATAAAATATTTATGAAGCGCATTCTTGACCCTCGGACGGCATCGCCGGGGCAAAATCTTACTCTCTTTCATTTTGGGAAGGAAATATCAGATTTTTACACTCAATATTGATCCAAGAACTTTTTGAAACGGCCAAATGTGGAGCCAAGTCCCAAGTACTTTGCTCTTTGGACGGTTTAAGGTAGTGGGGTGAGAATTCGCTATCCAAGATTACGCGATGGTATTTTTTGTAGACAAATATAAAGGTGTACTGGAATGGAGTTTAGCAGCAAATTAATTATCGAATGTCGACTTTTTTCTGACACTGCCACTCCGGCACATGAAAGTCGCACACACGCATGAAAAGTTATTGAATTTTTTCATCAGTTATATCCAAAAATACACGTACGTATTTTGGTTTGACAACGCTGCGTTCAACGTATGTTCACGTGTAAAGTCCGTTCAATCATTTGGTCATATTTTGTCGTTCGTTTGCTTGGCCACGTTTTTTTTGTCCGTTTTTACAAAACGACGATTTTTATCCCGGTAAACTTTTTGATCGTTCATTTTTTCATTTTCTCCCATTCCAATACTACTTTGGACAGTCAACTCACTTGATAAGCTATAAAATTTTTAGACAGCGTGACGTATCAACAGCAGCGGCAGCTGTTGCACCACGCTGGTCAAAATGAACTCTGCAAACGTTTTTTTAATAATGAAATTGTATAAAAATGTTGCTTCTCTACCGATCATATTTCTAAAATGATGAAGTTATTATTTTAAAGAAGTTTTTCACAAAATATTTTTTCATTGGATGCCATTTTTGGGCTAATTTTTCTGAATTCGTCGCAAAATGACTTTAATTCGAGATCTCTGAAAAGTGAATTCAACTAACGTCATTATTTGGGACCGTTGAGTTTCATTTTTTCCGGAATAATGCTCAGATGTTTGAAAAATCTTTGTGTGCTTCGCCATATAAAACGGTTTAACGAGAACTCACAGGATGCGGCTTCAGAGCGGAGCATTTGAGAGCTTGAGATAACAGAATACGAGGCCTCAAGAGTCAAGATACAGCAATAACCACGCGAGAGCGATTCGCATCGTCGTCCTTCGGTATTTATCTGCATGAAGGATTGACCACACTGTGCGAGGAAAAAAGAGAAATAATGTCCCGAGAGGGATTGAGTAAACGAGAACGAAGTAGATGCAGAATTACGTTTTTTTTCAAATTAAGCTCTACTATAAAAACAGTCGAATCGATCGAATCGTTTTCAATCGTTCTCGTTATAATTGCTACGATCTCGAATCGCTTTCTGCTCCTTTTTTAACGAAAATATTTTAACGAAAATATACTCATCAGTTTTCTCTCGCCCTCGACATAAAATCAAAGTTTAAGCGATATAATAATGGCAAATGTAGGGACGCGATTGTAGTACAATGTTCGCACAGTTTATGAAGAACGGGAGCATTAGTATGCTTGGAAGAATCTTGCCTGGATTGACTCAGGAAGTCGGCGGGACGAGAATAAGGGAGAAAGAAAAAAGAGAATGAAAAAGAGAGAGAGAGAGAGAGAGAGATAGCTTGTTATTTTATCACCTCGGCACACTCGCCACAGTAGTTGATATCATGCTGAAACACACGCTTTTCTGTTCCGATAATACGCTACGCGACGATACTACACAAACCCATATAAAGTTCCATGGAGCTTCGACTGCACGCAACAAAATTTCTCGTCCTCTCCTCTGCATAGTTTCCAATTCTCGAGATTCCTCGAGCTCAAAACCTTTTTTTTTTCAAACTACAATCATCGTGTAACCGGATATCGTTTGGTTCGAAAATTTATCGAGTTTGAGTTATCGCTTCGAGGAAAAAATCGAGCATTTCATTCAATATTGAGACTTGATTTAACCTCTATTTTTCAAATCACATAAAACTACTACTTTTTTCGTCTTCGAGCCCAGTTTCATTGAGGTAGTTCATGCACGAAACGATTTTCTCAAGAAAATCTTAAAATTTACTCAGAGTTTAAATGGACAGTCGACTCACTCGCACATCATAAAGGCTTCGTCTTTATTGGTTATTTAAATAAACGTGCTTAAATATGAAGAAAAATACACAGGGTGAAAGCGACTATGCGTAAAAAATCGTTTATTTTTCCACATAACGAATTAACGCTTCTTACCAAGTTTATGAAAAAATTCACAATGACAATGAAGTATATAATGAAAGTCTGGGAAAAAATTCAAGACGATTGTCTTATTAATAAAAGATACGTCGTTACGTTAAAGATGGGACGAAATTGGTAATGAGCCCTCGCATAGAACCTCACATTTGCTTATTTTTTCAGCATTTTGTTTCTTCTTGGCTTGGCCCATTCCTGCCACAGCCTTCTGTCTTTTTATTAACACTTCTTCCTTGATCCATTTCCTTTTGTGTTTTCCCTTTGCGCTCTCTAAAGCGATTTTTGACATAAAAAACTATAGTATTTTAGCCAGGGACGAATGAAATTTGGGGTCCTCTTAGCGATGATGGATCCCCGATTAATTAATGGCTTGTAATTTCATTCACCAAAAGATAAGTTGAACAAATGTATTCACAATTTTGAGTTAATAACTCTGACACTAATTCAAAGTGATTA
The DNA here is from genome assembly GCF_019457755.1 of Venturia canescens. Classification (NCBI taxonomy): domain Eukaryota; kingdom Metazoa; phylum Arthropoda; class Insecta; order Hymenoptera; family Ichneumonidae; genus Venturia; species Venturia canescens. The sequence goes on from NC_057425.1 coordinate 11,692,083, forward strand.
TATTTTTAATTAGGAAATAAAAACCAATCCAATTTGGACACCCATGAAGTACGATCCTTCGGGAATGATCTACGTTAATCGATTAGTAATAATTGAATATCGTGGTGAGGCGATCGCGCCCCGGTTCGAAGAAAATCGTTTTTGCCTCTGAGTCACTTTGTCGCAGGGACAAGCATTTTTAAAAATATGGCGTTTTAAGAGTGCAGCCGGCGGCTCGGTCCTGGAACTGGTGTGCCATCTGACATTCACTATTCCTACTTTACGCCAAATTTATGTCTCTGCCCCGAGGGTGACAGTGCCTCGTGCCTTTTTTTCATTCCGTACCGAAGAACTTGATCAACCGCGTCAGCTACGATGAGCCGAAAACGAGCTTTTCTCGCACGATCCTCTAGTATTTCCGATGTTTCCCATGTGCGACAGGTGTCCTCGGGGCAGGATCGACTGAAACGAGGAAAAACATTGCTTCCACTCAAACAAGTTCCCTCCGACGTCTTGGTCGTTCAACAAGTTGATGACTGAATTAACTGCACAATCGAACGTCTGATTCTCCACAGTCTAAAGAAACTCCACAAAGAATTTGATCGAAGAAAAATTCCGAGCAGCAACTCGCCCTGAAAACAACGACGATTCCTTCTCATCGCTGACACTAACTCTCAAAAATATCCATTTATTAATGGAACTTGGACATCGAGCGTGCATTCGAGAAGGGATGAAAGTCATCGTTGAGCTTGGACCTTAACCGGTGGCAAACCATATGTTGCCCAACGATGAGACTCCCCCCCTGCCCCAGTGGCTCTTCGGCGTTCTTGTGCTACGTCTTTGGATGATTTTTTTGGAAATGCTAACACCGAGACGTTTTATAAGCTACCGATGCTCTCTCCGGGCAAGAGGTCAACGCCAGCTGCAACAGTTGTCGGGCTGCTGCTGTTCCTGCTGCTGTTCTATCGTCATACATAAGCTAACACGCGCGTATGTGCACACTTCTTAATTCGTTTCTTCGTGCCCCTCGGAGAGGTGAAGGAAAGACAGGAGGGGATTATACGAGAGCCCGCGTGTGTGGATCGTTCCCCGAGTATCGAAACACGTGCCCGACGTCCGTTGGAAAGTGCCACCCAAAATGTTAACGGAGCACGTTTGATAAATTTTATGAACGCGCGTCTCGCGCTGTTAGCGAGAGAAAAATAAAGTAACATCCAGCCCAATCCGCTCGGAGATTAGCTCCCCTCGACTCGCAGGATCAAGATCCAGCCACGTTTTTTTTCACAAGAAAAGATACAAACTCGAGACACTTTGCCTAAATACTCACGCGTGTTTTCGTTACAGTGAGAAAATAAGAGATGTGCAGAAAGAATAAAACTCGGGGACGATGAATATTGAAAATTTTACACTAAGAAAAAAAATCGTTGCAACAACCAACTGTGGATATCTTTGTTGCTTGATATAGCTAACATCTTGCGATCAATGAGGATAAAAAAAATAAATTTTTCTTCATGAGAATTACCCAAACGACTGAAACCAAATCTTTTGTTCAAAGAACTCGAAACATTTCTTTATTTATATTTAATTCACATACACTTTTATGATATATATATATTTGAATATCAAGTATACTGAAGTATCGAAACGGTTTTGTTGAGAATGATTTGTAAATCGACTTTGTAAATCGAATCATACTGGCGGGGGGGGGGGGGGGGGGTCGATATAACTAAAAATTCGTTGAAACATATTATTAGTTTAGCCAACATGATTTGTGGAAAATAACAAATAATTTTGAGATAGTCAGATTTTTTCCTCGTGTAGCTTGACAAAACCTTATCGATGCCGAGCCAAATCAATTGTTTACCTCGAAAGAGTGACCCAAGTATCGTTGCCTAACCCCCAATTTTGTTAATCCGAATCGCTATCTATTTGAATAATTATCATAAATTTTGTGAAATTTAACGTTTTTCAAGTGTTTCGACCAAATTTTTTTCTCAGTGTATAGAGACACGAATGAGGAAAGGGAACAAAGTTCGTAACCGACGAAAAAGATACGACCTTTACAGTGTTTATCGACTTTTTATTTTTCCCAAAGAATCGGACGATGAAAAATCATTAATTTGAATAAATTAGTCAGATCTTAGAGATCTCGTCGGTCGCAACGAACAAAGAAATGCTCGCGTATTATCGTTCCCGCATGAATTATACACCGAATGGATTTTTCAGCCCAATTAAGGCTATCTCCGATACACGAAAGACATTTTTTCATTTGGGCTCGACGATATATATATCGGGGTTACTCCGAGTCGGTATACTAATTAGTTTCGGACGCTACATATCTTCGTGCATATATTCCACATATGCAAATCATTAAATTTATTTATTTATATACAGATATATATATGTGGAAGCGCTTGGCGAGCCGTTAAACAAAAGTCTCGAGCCGGGGCGCGTATTAATATGATAATTTATGCTGAACAGTCACGAGGTCGGTGGCGTACGTTAGGTCAGGGGTTAGATGCCCCGATTTCCATTATGTGCCACCGCGATTGGTAAATATCGAAAGTCGTTGATCGTTCGAACGGTTCTTCGCTACGTAATATCGCTCACGTATTAATTCGCCGAGAGTCCCAGCAGTCCGATTCCACCGTAATTTTATCAGCCCCATTAACCGAATCGGAACTGACGGAGTCTGACGAAGAAATGCGACGAAAAAGTTCGTCTTTTCCGCTCTAGGACCGTAAGAATCGACGCTTTTTTCAACCGAAAATAACAGTTTTTTTATCATGCGCCCTTGAATAGTTGCTCCCTGATAAATTCTCGTTGTTTTATCGTGGAAATTAACGTGCTCCGATGCACCCTGGTGTATGCCTCTATAAATACAGGCCTGCACCTGCACCCTGCGTGCGTATACATGCTCTCGAGGAACAGCAGTGTGTCGCAGCCCGTTCGCAACAGGACGGTTTTTTACGAGAAAACGATGACTATCTATAGTGGAAAGAAGACTTCGTGTCGTCGCTGCTCGCGCGACGAGCCCTCCAACAATTCGTTTTCCTTTTCTCACCCTCGCGAGCTCGAGCTCCCCGCATCACTTCCTCGCCATTGCTCGAGTTCGAGTAAACTTTGTGAGCACCTTACGAGGCTCCGGTCTTGACACCTGACGCGGCTCACGTAATTCAGCGAGGGAGCGACGCGCACTCGGGACCCCGTCGACGAATCCACCGGCTCTCTGTTCGTCGCCATTTACAATACTCCGCTCGCTATCCCCCCGGTTCTCGCATGAGAGACGAAAAAAATGCTTTTCGATTGAAAACTCTCGGAGCGGCGAGAGCCGGAGCCGTTTTCCCACCCTTCCTGGGCATCGTCTCACCGCTCAAAAGAGTGAGTAAAATGAAAAAATTTCCACTCCCATCGAGTATTTAAATGCCCGCTCAAGGCTGCGACCGCGAGTCGTCGCAGCGGATTATTTTTCCCGGTTTTCTTCTCATCGGTCGTCATCGAAGTTGGGGCCAGTGTTGAAAAATTTAGCGCTCTTATAAATCGAACGCAATTAGCATACGTTTATATCGCAAGCGTTGCGTTGCTCCTCGCCGCTTGTCTTCCAGCGCCACACAATACTCAAGCTCGCTTCGCTTTTTTCCCACGATGCGGAATTTACAGAACCGAGTCGTTTCCACGCGATCCACTCCTGTTGTTCTTCTTTCAACCTCATACCTGTATGATCCACACGTGTACACGACTTGTTGTTCCTCGTGTGGCGGAGCGAAACGAAACTGCGCGGGGCGCAGACTCGCACGGGGACTAATATACACCTGTGTCCTATTCTATTTTATTTTCACCTTTTTTTTCCATTCCATTCCATTCCGCGCAAAACTCGAATAAATTTAACGCAAGAGATACGAGAAAGAGAGAGAAATCGAGGGAGCGAGAGAGAGAGAGAGAGATAAATAAATGGAGAGTGAGAAAGAGAGCAGCGTGTGTTGGAGTGAACATTGGCTCACTCCAGCCGATCAGATACTCTCTTTATTCACCTCAAACAGACAAAACAGACGTGTAATTATCGTCCATTTCTATTCGGTATCCAATTCGGAGGTGTTTGTTTATGCAAGCATGCGTATTCTTGTGGGCTCGTAGCTGAAAGTTTTACGCTATTTTATAAACAATAGAGGATTTAACGGGAATGAATATGGAGAGGAGCCGACCGAAGAATCTCCGCGATATCGATCTTCGTGTCCGTTAATTATTTTCATCTTCTCTTTTGTATTTATTTTTATTTTTATTTTTTTTTTCTTGTGGAAAAACATATTTTGAGTGTGGGATTCACTTCCTTTGGGATTCATGATATATTCTGATGTTTTGGCTTACAGATATACCGGCGCAAGTACCGCCGCTGACGCCTGGGACGAACAAGAAGATGACCGAGGCCCTCAAGGCCTCGTTCGCATCCTGGGAAAAAGAACAACTTCGTCTCAACATCACCAAAGGTTTGTCATCCTCGAAAGCTTCCTATCAACTTGGACGAATCGTTGCATCGCGCGATCCTGTCGAATGATAAATTTTGCAGTGCATTGGGGAAGGAAAATTGTTGATTTGATTGAAATTTTCCCGAGTCGTCGTGACGAAAGAAATGAGATCACCGGAACCGAAATTCCTCGGTGAATCAACAACGTTTTTTCTCGATTTTAACATTCAATTCCTGCCAGAAACTCCCGCGTCAATGTTTCCATATTTTCGTTGAGCACATTCGAGAGAAATTCAATTTTTGCATCCTCCGCTGTCTCTTATTCGAACAACGAGACGCGAGAAAAAATGGAGACGAGTTTTCCACATAAGTTACGAAAAACTTTGAATCCCCGAGCCGATATTTCTGCATTATCGTACGAAAAATAATACCCGGAAAGTCGATTTTCCAAACGAACCAAACCCAGCAAAAAACTGCGCCTCCAAAAAGTACAAAACTCCACTTCGAAGAATCTCAGTCCCCGGTAGTTCGCCTCGATTTTCTCGTTCGAGGAATCATCCAATCAGGACAGTGTTTCGTTACGTCGAAAAAAAAGCGCGCGCGCGCGAGAGGGAGAGCAAGATTTTTCCGGGCTCGCTGGCTGGACACATCGAGATGGAGCTCGAGAGATAACGTTGCGTGGCTCTCGTCGTTCGAACAAAAGAGCCCATCGCTCGAGAGTGTGCGTTTCTATCTCTCCCAGCATGCGTGTGTGCGAGGCTATGACGGTGCTTAAGGTTAAAGAGAGTGAGACAATGGTGTGCGAGAGCAAAGTGTACGTGCACGCGGGCATATAGATGTAGGCAAATAATGAGGCAAGTAACGAACGAACGTGTAGTATGGAGCAGTCCACTCTCTCGTTACACGAAGTGGAACGACTCGCGAGGGGAAGCCAGTAGGTTCACCATGAGGTCAGACGAGGTGATTTCTGACGGTGCGACGTCGGGACGCTCAGTGTCCCGAGAAATGTATGTGTCCATGTATATCCATATTTATGCGTACACTCGTATACACACCTTGATACATTTTTGTATTAACGTTCGAAAGCGAGGCATTATTTATAGATATAGAAGAGTATTTACACGAAAGAGTAACCCAAAAGTGCGTGTACTAGCACGTGCAGACTAATGATGAAACTGAAAAGGCCTCGAGTCGGAAGAGCCGAAAGGCAAAACCGAGCACTCCTCGCGACCGTTTGCTTCTGAGCGATCGATTTGTCCACAAATACGTTCGGGAGACACAAACATTTCCACACTGATTTCAATGGCTCGTTTCGTCATATTCGCATAGTTTTGTGTCCATTTTTATGTGTGTGTGTGTGTGTATGCGTATGCAGAAATGAACGAATAAACGCAAAACGTCGAGGGCATGTAGACCGGAAGCAACGTCACACCCGCGTGGCTCTGAATGCGCATACCGGATGTGTGGCATCGGCTCCCCATCAGAACCCCATCACATCGCGTCCCTATATATTCGTACGTGCGATTATATACCGATCCAGTGAGACGGTGAAGGAGAGAGAGAGAGAGAACGTCGCGAATTTTGATGCACGGTACAGAGATACATGATTCTCGTGACAGATCGAGGCGAACAAATTATTTTTTCTCTCCGTCTCTTTTCAAATTTTTTTATACTGCATGAAAAACGATCATTTTTTATCCACTCGCCTCGATCTTTAAGGCAGTTCATGCACGAAACGATTTTATTAAGAAAGTCTTGAAATTTACACAGAGTTTGAATGGACAGTCGACTCAGGCGCATATCAAATTTTAACGGCTTCGTCTTCGAATTAACGCTTTTTACGAGTTTATGAAAAACGTACACAATAACAATGAAGTACACGTTTGCTTATTTCTGCATTTTGTTTCTCGCCTTGGCCCGGCCCATTCCTGTAACAGCCTTCTGTCTTTTTGTTAATACTTTTTTCTTCATCCATTTCCCTTTGTCTTTTCCCTTTGCACTCTCTAAAGCAATTTTTTGCATAAAAAAAAAAACTAGTATTTTCGCCATGAAATTTCGGGTTCGGTCAGCAATGGATTCTCGATTAATTAATGGCTTGTAATTTCATTCACGAAAAGACAAGTTGAAAAAATGTATTCACAATTTCGAGTTAATAACTCTGACACTAATTTAAAGTTTTAATTAAATATCTTCAATTAGGAAGTCAAAGTCGATGCAATTTAGACACTCATAAAATACGATCATTCGGGCACGATCTACCTTAATCCGCGACCTATCAATTATAATTATTCTTTCATAAATATTATAAATGACAGAAAATTTGTGAGAAAAGTTGGTGAGCCAAAATTTTAGAAAGATGTACAAAAGCATTGATCCGACGTTCATTTTTCCATCGATACTTTGCCGTTAGAAAAATCACTTGTGTCAAAATTGTCATTTTTCCTTGTTCTTTTTTTAAATGCGATTCCTTTGAAAAGCGTTCGAAAATTCCACTCGCACACGACTCGTAATGACATTGTTTATTTTCAATCCGTTTTAGTGCTGGCAATTCGAAAAAAGAAGCTCGGAATTTCCGCCCGAAATATCTGGACAGGTTCGCCTTCCATGGATTCGTAATTCACATTTTTCATTTAATTCTTCTTTTCGCTATTGTTAAAAAAAAAAACCGATTATTAGAGTTTTGGAGTGCGATCTTATCGGATTTTTTCTATTTCACGAACGAGGCATATTTTAATCGGGGAAATTGGTGAGCCGTTGAAAAAGCTGGCTGTATTCAACAGGTACTATTGACCGACCTCTTCTGCACCTGTGGCGCAGGCAGCGTGCAGATATTGCGACTGTGCACGCACACACACACACTGCGAGGAACAGAATAGGCCTGGGCAGCTGTTGATCTGGCAAATTTCTAAATCTTGGCGCTCCCCGCGCGCGTTTCGGAGCTTTGATTTTTTGCTCTTTATTCCCTCCTCGCTTATACCTGGTCCGGGTGGAATAGAGTCGTGACACCTGCTGCGCCGTTGCTCAGCTTATCAGAAAAGGTCCGCTGAAGTTTTTGGACCTGCCGATCCCGCTAGCGCAATCTTGCTGCGGCGAACCGCTAAAACGCATGGCACGCATCAGCTGTTTCGTTATCCGCGAATAAATAGCGAATTCGACGAGCGATAACACATTTTTATTGAGCAATTTTTCCTGTTTTATCGCTTCGTCATTTTTGGAAATACACGCACTGTCCGTCGATTAAGGGAATCGAAATTATAAGGAAATGAGCAGCTGCTTGGGCGCCCCGAACGCACGACGCCGGGTCACGCAGCTGAATCTCTTTTTCGAGTGACGCGATTTTTCGGTGCCTGAAAAAAGCGTTTTGGCGTCAAACATCTCATTGCGGTCTCGTCAATTTTCCGTAACATCGCCAAACCAGCGATCCAAACATTGTGAGTTTACAAATTTAAAAAAAAAAAAAAAAAAAAAAAAAAACTTTCAATCCGATTTTAACGAATATTGGAAAATTCAATCGTTTCCTAACGTGCCACGAGCGGCTCCGCGCGACACGATCTCTCGCACTCGTTGCCTCCAGCCCGGCGAGAGTGAATAAGAAAAGAACGTCGAAGACAGTTTCGGCTGACCAAATTTCAGTAAATATCAAACTTGTACCGTTTTATTTTTCTCCCCCTCTTTCCTCTCGTCAAATAAAGAATGAGAAAAGAAGTGTCACTCTCTCGCGGAGTCTCCGAACACCTGTTAAACGTGCCGAGATTATCTCGTGCCTCGCGCAGCATGCTGTATTGGCATATCTCCGCGTCAGATAAGGAAAGAGAATTTTCTCAAAAACACACACAAAAAATAAAGAAAAAGAGAGCGAGAGGGAGATACGAATGGGGGGATGTGGCGAAGGTGAAAATGAGCCTGTGATGAGAGAGCAGTGAGAACTCTGAGGAGTCTCATAAGAGTCTGTTAACAATGCTGGGAAGGAATAAGTTGAACAAACATCGGCGCGATCCTCAAACATTGGCGGTGTCCTTTGATCTGTCTCGTCGCACGCACACATCAAAACACACGTGTCTGCATGCGTTCGATCACCAGCCACGTTCTCGCTCTTTTTCTCTCTCCTTTATCGTTGGATTCTCGTTCGTAAGACCTCCGAGTTGAGGATTTTTGAAAATTTCACAAAATACTTCGCGTGCACCGGATCTCGACGGACGAAAGTCGATCGGAAGCGTTGAGAAGGCGCGAAAACTCGACTCTCGACGAATAGGATGAACGATTGAAACTTTCCGATTCCCGAATAATCGAATTTTTGTTGCGCTCAAAGTTGATTTCCCCTGGAACACGAGAACGTGGAAATTTCTGCATTTTTTAAGGTTCAAAGACGGAAGAATTTTGCCGTTTACAAGAATTTTACGTTTTTCATTACAATTCGCACTCACAGTACGGACGTACGTTCCCGTACGTGTGTCTCATGCCACACGTTTTTCGTTCGTTTCGTACTTTGCCTAGTCCCGGAGAGCGCGCGCTCTCTTCCATTCATAAAAGGCCTTCATCCGAATCGCGGCGATCCCCCGAGTCCCTTTGTTCGCACGACTCCGCTCGCTTCACTCGCGCTCTACACACGTTACGTACTCCACGCTATTGTACACGCCGACGCGATGTGTGTGCGCGTCGATTTATCTCTGTTTTAGGATACGTGCTGCGTGCGTTCACGAGGTGAGACGAGAACGTCTGCGTACACCGCAAAAACCACTCTTTGCGTTTTTTGGTTATACCTTCGTGGACATGACTGTTCTGGAGTTCCTCTCACCCCCGCTCTTCGACGGTCTTGCGCTCGAGTTCGACATTCGGGGAAGCAAGTTTTCCCATTTCTTTGTCTCAGTCAATTTCGTCAAGTTTTTTATGGAAAATAAAAACTTTTACGGTGGAAATGGCTGGTTCCGAGTGTCGAATTTTCTTTTCATTTTTTCCCTCATTTTTCAAATTGGCAATATCTTTTTGTCAAAGAATTTTTTCTAATTCGCTTTTTCCGTTCGATTTCCTTCGAATAATTCAGGGAAAATAAGCTTCATCGAAATTGCGTTGTGTTTGATTCATTTGAGAACAAACTAAAAATTCTCAGTTTTTGTACTCCCTGTCATCGCGCCCCGGTAGTTTCGACAGTGCTCGAAATTCCCGATAGCAAAGTAGCGTGCTTCGAAGTTGAAAAAAGAGGCTTGAAATTTCTGCCCGGAAAACAGTCCCGAAATGCGCGAACGGGTTTGTTTCCCGCGCATTCGTGATTCATGATGTTCCTGCGATATGCGCAGAGAAAAAAAACCTTTTCTACGTGTCGTTTCTCCCATCGATTTACCGAGCATCGTGACCTGTAGCGTGACGAATCCCTAACCGAGATATACACGAGAAAAATTGTTACGTGATAATGAATGACCGTCAACATGCGGATAGATTGTGTAGAGCGAGAGGGAGAGCGTGATACTTAATGAGTTACCGAGAGTGTGTACATTGCACTACATTGTGTCGCGATCGAATCTCCGACTCGGGGAAAAACAATGCTTCTGACGAAATATATCGCGACGTGGGGGATTCCGGACGGACTAATTGTATTTTTATTCCATTTGCGTCATTATGGCCTTACATCCACTTGCAGCGAGCGAAAAAACGTGATTTTCTTGATTTTTTTTCGACAAGAAAATAAATGTTTATTGAATAACTGTGAACGACGTTCATTAGTACATACGTTCATGTACTTGTACAGTTTTTTTCACCGAAAAATTTCTCAAAATGGCCCAACTCTTATTATTACACTTATTTATTATAATAATAGCTCGGGCCTGGAGGAAGGATTTGTAAAAATGTTGATTTTTAAAAAATTGTGACAGTTTTATCAAAAAATTCATTTTTTGAGGTGCTCAATTTTCCGTTTTTTTGTTACGACTTTTTTTCCAACAAAATACGAAATCCTGCGTTCAGGCTCTCGCCATTATTATAATAAATAAGTATGGTTTAACCCTTACTAGTCACACCTCAAGTTTCTGGCGTAATAGTCACGCACGGGGTCCGAAGTGCCCCCACTCACTTTGGGGGATGATAAATAATTGAAAAACTGTAAAAAAAAAAATAAAATAAAAATACTGGAATGTATTTTGAACCTTTAAGAAACGACCATAACGATTTTATTCTATTCGTGTTATTTTTAATATTAAAAAAAAATGTCAAAGAAAAGAATGCAGGAAAAATGACTTTTTTCACAAAAATTTATGTTGAAATCATAATTTTCAATTAAAAAATCACGCTTTTAGTTAAATTTGTCACGCTGGGGTGGATCGGACCCCGGATCTTCGCACGATCTGACTTGATCGACTACCAAAACTAAACTAACGGGCCCTTCAAATAATAACGATGAGGCTCTCTTCTCAAAGGTCCGAACTGTCGACCGAGGTGACCACAAGTCCCGTTTTCTCGAAATTTCTATTTGTTATCGTCGGTCGAAAAACGGCTGGGGTCCAATATACCCCGTGTGGCTATTAAGGGTTAAATTTGGTGTCGATCGGATTAATAGTTTTTTGGTAACCGTCTCCACCGCAAAGGTATTTTGAAAGAAGACGATTCTGAGATAATCGCGTTGAAAGATTCGAGAGTATCTAAAGAAACTTTCGATTTTTCCGCCCATCACAAGTGTACAATCGTATTTCGTAGGATGTATTCAAATTTCTAGAAAAACTTTCGTTATCAGCGGACATTTTCGAATATTTCATGACGAATGTCTCAATCCGGGACACTCGGCGTTGAGGGAAAATGATGAAACTCGTTGGCCTTTTGAAGAGCGGTGAAAAAATTAGCCGAAAATCCATCGAGCGAGCGAGACAATTGATACAAACTCCGCTCGATTAAAGTCCGATTAACTGAATCATTTGAATCGTCGCGATATATCGAAGAGCGCGTATGTATGTGGATGAATAAAATTAATGTAGGATAGGGGAGAGAGACGGAGGCGTTGGCGACGGAGCTCAGAGGGCATCGGCACCTCGAACAACGCGATGACGATCGTGTGCCAACGTAAAACGTTCCGAGACGTTTATACACACTTTAAAACGAAAAAAGCCGCGAGATACCGCGAAACAATGGTCGCGCGAGTCGAGCACGAACGAGCGCAAATATGGGCGTGCACACCTCAAATGGGACATTCCAGAGTTTCTTGGTATCGTTGCCCATCGACATCGCGCCAATATGGTGGAATTTCCAACGAGCTTTTGTTTCTCACTAAAATCGTTATCGCGTTGTCCCCGTCACGAAAATCATTGCGTTCGACCCTTTTGCCATCGGTTCTCGAGAAAAGATTTTTTCGAGCTCAACTTCGCAGCTCTTTCCTCCGCGTCGCCATCTTTTGACCGACTGCCATTTTAGCTTTTTCCTCCCTCGGGCACTATTGTTATCTCGACAACGATACGAAAAAAATCACTGCTCTGTTCCTCTACCGTTGGCAACATCTGTTTTGGCCTCGGATGAATGACAGACCTTAATTGCCCTCCAAGCTTATCGCCTGGAGAAGCCGCGATAACTTTCCAATCTTTCTACTCTCCTTAAAACACATTTTTCTCATGTTCGCGCTCCTTTATCGCGCGATATCTCTAATCGTGCGTCTCTTTGTTGTTCCAGACCCGAGACAGTGGTCCGAGAAGGCAGTTCACCATTGGATCCACTGGGCCATCAGGGAATTCTCTCTGGAGGGTGTAGCCATGCAGCCCTGGCAACACATGACCGGCAAAGAAATCTGTGCCATGGGCAAAGACTCTTTCCTCGCACGTGCTCCCGCCTTCATGGGCGATATTCTCTGGGAGCATTTGGAAATGCTTCAGAAAGGTACGTTCCACAAAAACCATGCCAACCTTTTCTATTGTTTTGTGTTAAATAACCTCGAGATCTGTGCGTTCGAGGATTACAAAAATAATCATTCGAGCGGGATTTTTCGTCAGTAAAAAATGACTTTAGGTGCTTAGACAAAACTGGCGATTACTCCAGTCGATAAAATCAATCGACTCGTAACTCGATCGAGAAGCCACTTGGCTAGTAATCGGAAAGAAATCAAACCTTGTCCGTTTTTCGTCACAACTTTTAGTTGCTTTCGTTGTCTTCGCGTTGAAAATGTGCGGCGGATCGAAAAATATGAAAAGAAATCGTTGCCAGAGTTGAAGATTCGCGAAAATATAGAACGCGGAGGAGCAAACGTAGGATCCGTAGTTAAGGCTCTCCGAGCAGTACGGTGGGTGCGTTTTACTGCGCAGTAGGCAATAAATCTCGTGAGCTGCTCCCGATCGAATCGTCCGATAGCAGCTGTGCTGGGTTAGCCCGAGAGACCGGAAGCGATCAATCCAAAACATCGTCAAGTACGAATACGCGAGGCTTCTCGTGTGCTTGTTCACATATTTGTACGTATTTGGATCGACGCAGCATTGATTTGGATAGTGTTACAGTAGTGTCAGGGGTTGAAGGGCTTAATAATTTTCGATTTTCCAGGCCCTCGCAACCGTTTTTATGGAAATAAAAATATCGGCCGCGTCTGCGTTCACGTTTTCGTTTCATTTTTACCCAAACTCCATCACAAAACGTATTCTCGAATAAATAAGCCCGAAAAAGTGTAAAAAAAAAAAAAAAAAAAAAATTTGCGAAGAATCGTCAAACGTCACTGAGCTGCACCGCGCAAACGAAAGTCCACATTTTGCCAGCGTATTTTGAAATGGGAACGGTAATAAAACTCGATATATGAAAAGATCTCGCGACGACGGGGGTCAGAGGAGTAAATAAAATTGTGGAAAAATCGAATTTCGTGGATGTACAGCGAGGGCGGAACGTCCTGGCCGATCGGGAGGGAAGTAAAATGTTGGAAGGGGCCGAAACATATCGTGTTTCCGTAAAATAGCCCGCGTCGAGGGGCAGGTAGATCGAAGAATGCTGAGAATTAGACGGTGCACATACGCGCGTATGAAACGCAGGCACCTTTAAGGTGGACAATGAGACGCTAGACACACGGGCCATACGCCCTCGATCTCGAGGAGTTGAATTCAGTCTGGAGGTTTTTATTTAGCGGAACACCCGGGAAAGACGAGAGTAGGCTGGCTCGAGGGGGAGGAAGAAATATAAAAAAAGGGAAAAAATAAGAGGCCCGCCATAGAAACTCCAACTCCGGATGTCCTGTGCCTTTGCCGGAGTGAATTGAGACTCCCGAAGCATCGCGCGTTCGGCCACTCAAGCGGTTTTTCGAACACCCGCGCTCGCCTCGCATTATTCTCATTATTATCATTGATATTCTCTTTTATTGTGTCTTTCGATTGGTCACGTGAGCCGAAGCACTCCGGAAAATGGGGCTCGTGAGTGGCGCATTGCACCCCGTTTGCCAATTAATTTTGTCGTTCGCGACAGTTTTAGGGTCGCAGCGAGATTTGTAGCCTCGCGACCGCGGGGCAGCTTCGAGTGGACGATCCCGCGATTCCGCAGTGAAATTTGAGACGACGAAAGATCGAGTTTTCTCACAATTTTCGACGCACTGCCACGGGGAAAGGAGTGTAGAAAAGACTTTGAAAAACCGAATCACTCGGTTGGTCATGCAACGATGAGATTCGTGCGATTAGAGCGATGAAAAAGCAAAGCAAAAGTGGTCGGAACGCGAATAATGAAAACGGACTAACTTTGCAATACCGGATTTTCGCACTCGGACACGAGAAGTTGCAATTTTTCGTTCCTTTTGGCATGCTGCTCCGGCTAGGCGCGCCGCCGCACACCAGAATTCGATTTCTCGCCTGTTCGGTGCGCGCGCGGCACGAAAACGGAAATGAGGAAAGTGAGCACCGCGCGATCGCAATTCATCCTGTTGCGACGACGACGCAGCAAAAATCATTTTTTAAAAAAAAAGAAAATCGTACTCGACGCAACCTGATTTCTCTATTTTTTCTTGTTTCTCATTGCTGGCTCTCTTTCATCCAGAAGACGAAGTCGAGAAGGCGTCGCTGGAAAACATGCCCGCCAATCTTTACGAGAGCGTTTGCGTACCGGATCTCGGTGATTTTCTCGGCTATCAGCAACAACAGCAGCAGAATAACCCCGCGAACAATTCGGTACCGACCCCGGAACACAAGAGTCCGGCAACGCCGGCGAGCTCCACAACCTCGACGACTTCCTCGTCTGGCGGCGCCGTTCCGAGAAATACACCATCTCAGGCTTCGATTCAACAGCCACTTCCATCCGTACCGGCTTCATTGACTCCCAGATCTTATCACAACGACGGTGAGTTACCTTTCCATTCAAGCTTAAACATATTCGTAGACTCCGAGTTCGAAGCGTTGGATGGAACGAAAATATTCGCTGTCACCCAACTCCGCTAGGGGAAATTGGCGAAATACCGACCGCCTGAAGCAAATTGAAATGAAAAAATAAATTTTCCATCTGCTCTATTCCTTGATATCTTGTTTACGATGTAAATTTGAACAAATGGATGAAACAATTGTTAGATATTTGCCAATAATAAGACTCCGTAAAATTCGGGTTTAGCCCGAACCTCGGGGTAATTCCGGACGGCCCTTGGGCTGAATCTAGATTGCATTAGAAATTGCTGCACACATCGCAAACACATTTTTTTCGACTCGTACTTTCGCTCGTGCAACTTTGTGAGCCCGCTTTTCACACTCGATTCGCATAATCCACTCTTCGGATGCCGAATTTTCATATTTTTCAAAGCAAAAATAACTTTTTTTTTCTCACATCGTTCACCGCTACATTTACGCACTCGATATCGTACACGTTCGTCTTTTTTTTCTTATGTTTTTACGACGTTACTGAAATTTTTAAAAAATCAATCGATTCGGGGTGAGAGCAGAACGTCCGAAATTCCCCCAAACAGACCGTTAGAAATAATCCCAAACTGCGAAACTTCACAAATCAATAAATAATTCAAAAACAGCCAGGGCAAGCCCGAGTTTGAACTGCGTTAGTGATTCTTGCGCATGGAACAAGGATATTGAATTAATTTTTTAATAACATTGAAACCGTTTATCCCATTGTTTCATTAACTTTGATTTTATGATCGGTCTCACCTCGAAGAAAACGAATCGCTTCACGCCTCGAAGAATGTGAGTACACTGAACATCGATGGGGCTATCGCACGAGTTCAAGGGTGTGAAAGCGAGGGTTTCGGAATGCAAAGATGTTGTGTGGTGTCCGTATTTAACCTGCGTCCGGAATGAGTCCACTCCCCCCTAAATTTTGTCCTCGTTTTCGTCGGTTTAATTCGTCGTGCGTGTCAAGAAAAGTAGCAAAAAAGCAGCCCTTCGTAGGCCCAATTGGTCGCCAAGATCGGGGCACTGTTCCTGCGAAATTTCGTTGTATTCGAGCAATGAAAACTCGAAGATTCGGTAAGCAAATGCTGACAAAAAGGATGCTTGGAATGTAAAGAGAATGGAGTTAAACTCACAACTGGAATGGAATCGGGTAAAAATGTCACGTAATATTTGTATATACGCTCGTGGAGCAATCATCATTAGACGCGTTTTACCATAGCTTTATTGCCTCGGGATAATGGGAAGGAGGAAAAATGATTTGGCGAAAATGATTATTTGGCGAAATAGCTGCACGTGTCACGGAGGAGTTGGGCATTGGCAACAATTAGGCAAGCGTGTATGCGTGTGTAAATACGTATAGAATATATTTTCATTGCGTCATACAAAGTAAGCAACGAGGCAACCGAAGCGCGAAGCATCAACAGAAAGAGCTATTCATAGATAGCCACGCCGCGGTTTCTGGTGACCGTGTTTACCGCGCGATCGTTGTTGCTCGTCGTCGTCGTCGTCGTCGTCGTCATCGTCGTTGCTGTTGTTAGTGAACGAGGGAAAGCCAGGACAGGAGAGCGAACGCGATCGCAACAGTTCTGTCTAGTCCTCGCGCTGCCTGCTGCGTTTTTTGCACGCTCCGCCGCGGACAATGGAGATGATCCGTTGTTACTCGCGTGCTGCGGCTGTAACGCTGTCTTGCTCTCGCTCTCTGTGTGTGCAAATCGTTAAATATACACTGAAACAAATGCATGTGGATATTGCTCTGCGTGCGGACTCGAATCACAACGGGCCGACTCCCCGAGGACGCCATTCTTGCGTTCACTTTGATTCTTCGCGGTGGTCCTCGTTGCGCGAATGAACGAACCACGCACGCGCTCAGGATCAATGCAATTTCTTAGTTCACGAACCTTCCCCCGCTAAATTTCACTCTCTTTGTGTCCAAACACCATTGCCATTCATTTCATTCAATTCAGTCATCCAACGCGGATCATTCTATTTAGGAATTTACACGAATAACTTTCCTCTTTTGACGCGAGTTGCGCAATCATCGTTCCTGCGGAGGCAGAGTTCAGCAAAATTGCGCAATTTTAAGCTGCGCAAAATTAAAGAGCGACTCGGAATCCTCGCCCAAAATCACTTCGATCTCCTTCCAGCGAACCTATTATTCGCTGCAAATGGTGTTTACTTTAAGGTAGTTCATGCACGAAACGATTTTATTAAGAAAGTCTTGAAATTTCCACAGAGCTTCCATAAATAGACGACTGGACACGCGTATCAAATTTTTCGTCTTATCGATTATTTAGACGAACGTGCTTAAATATGAAGAAAAATACACAGAGTCACAGCAGGGGCTTTGCGTTAAAATCTTTCCATTTAACGAATGAAAGCTTCTTACGAGTTTTTGAAAAAGTACACGCAATAACAATGAAGTATATAATGAAGGTTTGGGAAAAAATTCGAGGCGATTGTCTTACTAGTAATAAAGATTGAACGAAATTGGTAATGAGTACTCGTAAAACCTCACATTCGCTTATTTCTGCATTTTGTTTCTTCTTCGCTTGGCTCATTCCTGTCGCAGCCTTCTGTCGTTTTATTGATACTTTTTTCTTTATCCATTTCCCTTTGCGCTCTCCAATGCGATATTTTTTGCGTAAGAAACTTGAGTATTTTTGCTCTGGAATTTTGAATTAATAACTGACATTAATTTAGAGTGGTAATGCTTTGAATTGGGAAGTAAAAATCGAGACAGTTCAGACACCCATAAAATACGATCCTTCGGGCATGATTTACCTTGAGAGAAGGATTCCGAGGAAAATAAATAGGGATTGAAGGACGACGGAGAAAAGAGTGTCCCACTTCCGGTGCGGACGATAGAGCCTCTGCTATGGCAACGCGAGCTGCGGTATTACGGTGGATTGTTGCGTTTGATTTTTACCCAATTATAAATTAGATCGCAGGCATGATTCATGCCGCGTCGTATATGATTCTTGGTAAATCGTCTCTTTCGACGTCGCCGTTAATGTTGGATTGTGTTATCACGCCACAAGCGTCCGGGCGTTTAACAAGCGAGCGAGAAGAAGAAGAAGAAGAGAGAGAGAGAGCGAGATACTCGCTATTTGTATCGCATTTTAACGAACAACAATAAAAATGCATAATTATAGAGCTCGTAACAAAGCTGTATGGTCGTACGAGCGCGAACGAGAACGCGATTTATGCGATGAGATTTTGAGCTTTAAACTCTCGCGAGGCTACAGAAAATCAGAATGATAACGATTGTGCCAGAGCAGAATCGAAACTACCAATGTTATTTATCGCCCTCGAGGCGTTTTTCACTCTTTTATTATTATTTTTTTATTCTTTTATTCATGAACTCGCGGACCAGTGTGGGAGGTAGATAATTATTGTAACAGCGGAGGAAACACGAGAGAAGGGACTTTACTTCGCGGACTCGCTGCATGCGCGACTCGTTGCTACACTCCCGCGTTATTATAACTTTGGTGACGTTTTTCTTGCTACTTTTCATTTCCAATGACTATCCGCACACCGTCGGACCGACCTTTTTTCTTTCATGTGTGCGTTCCTCGACCATAATATCTCTACTCATAAGTACCAAATCGTAATAGACTCATTATTTCTGCTTGCCTTCTGTGTACCGTTACGCTCTGCGTTATGTATCGCGCGTAATGCCTCGCTAACTTCTTCGTCTTACTCTCCACATTTTCTCTTTCTTCCTCACTCACCAAATCACGTTGAAGCTCTTTCTCGTATTCGCTACTCCAAAACTCTCGCTCATTAGACCCTCGTTCTCTATATACCGAACTCCTCGGAATCTACAGTGTTATTTTGCGAGCCGTATGTCAACTCGCTTTCGGGCCCCGCACCTTGGAACGCTCCACTCATGTCAATGAGATTTCTTTTTTTATGAGGAAAACACGAATTTTTTATATTCTTATGAATTTTTCAAGGCCTTTTGTGTACACACTTGCAGCGAACGAAAAAACGTGATTTTCTTGATTTTTTTTTTTTACACAAGAAAATAAATGTTTATTGGAAAACTGTAAACGACATTCATCGAAAAATTTCTCAAAATGGCCCAACTCCAGCTGTATTCCAGTTGCACCTTTTTTTTAGCATCCAGTTGTGATGGACATGATAACTAAAAAACTATTGATCCGATCCACACCAAATTTGTACCACTCATTTATTATAACGCTAGCTCGGGCCTGGACGAAGGATTGGTAAAAATGTTGATTTTAAAAAAATGGCGACAGTTTTAACAAAAAATTCATTTTTTGAGGTCCTAAATTTTCGGTTTTTTTGTTACGACTTTTTTTCCAACAAAATACGAAATCCTTCGTCCAGGCTCTATAGCTATTATTATTATAAAAAAAAGTGGTATAAATTTGGTATGGATCGGGTTAATAGTTTTTTATTTAAAAAAAGACGATTCTGAGATAATCGCGTTTAAAGATTTTATGATATTTGGTGAGAATGTTCTTCAGACTATTCTTCTCGACTGGAACGCTGAAACTGCTGGAAATTCGGTAAATTTGTAGGCGAGTCGTATCGAAAACTCAACAGAACCGAATCGAAAATAAACAAATTGAAGGGCTGGAGAAATTTGAAGAAAAATTAAACGACATTTTTGCATCAGGATTCAGTGACTTTTTTGTCAACAGAATATTCTCCATTATTTGTGTGCCAAAAAACTGATTCGCCGGGACGAAATTTTCCGTTGCCACGTTCGCGAGCGTCTGGTCAGAGACTCAAGTAGCGAAGTTGGCATGATAAAGAGGAGCTCCCCCTGGCGTCGTCACGCATCGGACATTGTAGGCTCGCATCACGTACGCGTAAAATCGCACGCACGCGACACGATGCGAAGACGTTATATTTTAATAGGTGCGTGTTCCTTCTCGCAGACGATGATTTTATGAATGTTGAGGCGGCTAAAAACTCGCCAAAAATGGGTCTGTCTTTTTTTTTATTTCTCTCTCTCTCAAAATCGTTCTCGCTCCTGCGATTGAACTTTTGTCTCAGATCGCGGCGAGAGCGAACGCGCGATTGCCATTATCGGCGTAAGGTTTGTCAATCTGTCGGCAAGACGGAGAGCGAGCGATCCGCGATATTTTTCGAGGGTATACATTACATTTCGTATCTTTCTTTCTCCCTTAAGAGCGTCTCTCTCTCTCTCTCTCTCTCTCTCTCTCTTATTCTCGCTTCGC
Organism: Venturia canescens; assembly: GCF_019457755.1. Classification (NCBI taxonomy): domain Eukaryota; kingdom Metazoa; phylum Arthropoda; class Insecta; order Hymenoptera; family Ichneumonidae; genus Venturia; species Venturia canescens. The sequence goes on from NC_057425.1 coordinate 11,712,053, forward strand.
CGAACCGCGGTGGCTCATAACCTCGAGTTATCCAAGTTGCGCGCTGTGCATTTCGATCGAGCTTTCTCTCTCCGTCCCTCGTTCTTTCTCCTTCTCTTATTCTCCGCTCCCCGTGGTGTATGAATCCACTTAATATTTCTCGCGTATCGTGTATCGATGATAAAACGAGCCTTCGGCACGGAGCGTCGACGCAAGGGGCCTCAAATATGAATTTTATTAAAATAAAGAGAAAAAAATAAGGAGAAAATTATAATGAACGGAGACTTGTTCGAAGCGGAATAACAATCGTGATAGCCCAACAAAAGAAACGGTAGGCGAGTAACGAAATATTCGAAACAGCATCCATTTCGTATTTCATTGTCCGTTTCTCAGGTTCGCCACAATCCACGGATTTGAATAAACCCAATAAAACGTATAATCGCATCGTTACGAGCTCCTGAGGAACAAAACTCCCTCCCAAATTCGCCCCAATAACACTTCATTTTTCCGGTATTTCATGCGTCAACGGACTCGACATTTGCGAAAATCTTTGCCTCGTCGCACCTCTTCGGAATCCGGTCCGTGTGCCAGCCCCGATCGCATTTCTCGCTTTGATTGGTGAAACTGAAATGACGGCACGTGGTTCGCGAAGAACGCACAGCCTCTCGAGCTCGAAGAAGGGATGCATTCCTCCCCAAGCTTCACTCCCCTTCAACGTATATTTATTATGTGCTCGAGTAGCTCGACAAGTTCGTCCCCTGTGTACATTCACGCGGTACGTATTCTATGAGCTCAACGCTCGACGCGTGCATCTGCTCACTTCTCGTCCTTCCAACTTCCTCCCTTCGCTCTATCCGAGCTCTATCTTTGCCTGATTTTTTCCTCCTTCGTGTGTCCGCGTGTTTTTCAATTCCCGTTCACTCCTCCTATCATTCTTTTCTTCGTGAATTTGTCTCTTTCCATCGGTGCCCTTTCTTCGTCTACCAAATGAGCAACAATGCCTCGAGGGGGCACATTAAGAGTGCGTTAAGGGAGGAGCACTCGAGCACGTTATATAGGTATACTTGTTCGTACATATACGAGAATGCACGATGCGAAGCTTATCTGGGCCGCTTTTTTCTCGAGTATATTATTGGGGTAGGAGCCCTCCTCCTCCCCTTCTCATTTGCCCTTTTGCCACACCCTTGTCCCCTTCTATCTCTTGCCTTGCTTCCAGCTTCCGGTTGTAACGCGAGCCGTGTTCGCCACCGGCAGCAGCAGCGGCTCCGGGCCTCCTCCTCTTGGGCTCCGTCTCGTTTTTTCCTCACTCAACGTCTCTGTGTCTCTATAGAGAAAAAGAAGGTATATTGAGCAACCAAAAACCACTGCGGCAAGGGCTCCCTCGCACTGCTTTATGAATGAAGATTCATCGCACAAGCAGGCTTCGGGCGTGGAGAAGCAGAAAAAATACGACGAAGCTGCTCCTCCGTCGCGCGTACGAAAACTCGGTTTTTCGCTTTCATTTTCAAAGTTTTAGAAAATTTCGATTTTTTTTTCATCTCCGTTGACGCGGGATGAAAACACTCCCAAACGCTCCTCGCACCCGCGGTCCGCTGCTATTTTTCCTTCATCTTATCTGGCCGCGACTAGATATGGAAAATGAAATTTCGTCTCGTGTACCCCAAGGAACACAAAAGGCTTCCTCGCGGCCTCTACGAAATGACGATACCACACGAACGCAAGCATGTGCCATCGGGACGTGTCGTGAGTGCCAAACGAGACGATGTGTTTTGTAAAGTGCGCTCGCCCGACGACGAGACGCGGAGAGAAAAGGAGAGAAAAAAGTGACGAGAAAGGAAGAAGACTCTTAGCTCGAGCCCAGTAGCAACCGCGTCTCCACATGTCCCTGTCTATGTCTATACCTATATTTACGAACGTTATGAATGAAACGAACGGATGAATACAACCTGCGCCAAAAACGGAACCAACGCACCGCTCTTCTCCCCAACCTTTGCCTCTCTATTTTCCTGTGTATCGTAGATTCCTCGCTCTTTATTTCCTTCCACTCTCGCATCTTTCATTTCTCCTCCTCCCACCTTAATCCTCAATCATATATTTACCTGAGTTGGGGGTCGTATGATGTTTCTCGAGCTACCGTACCCTCGACAATTCTCCTCGAAGCCCCCCTGCGTGTACATTTTATTTTATGTACACAGAGCAACTCGCCCCAACGATTTTCAAATTTTCTACCCTCTCCTTCAAACTTTGAGAACAATTTTAGACTATTTTCGACTCCTCAAAGCACGACCCTTTCTTCGATCACGAAAAGAGCGAAAAAGTTCCGTTGCGTTTTTGAATCGCGAGTGTGACGCGCACGATCTTTCTCAAAAATCTCAAAGATTTTGGCGAATCTTTATATCCGGAGTTTTGAGACACTTTTTTCAATCTCGAATCGAAGAACTTGATTGAGCACATTCGACTCCACGATTTCATTCGATAACTTCACATCGCCGGAGTTTTTCTATCCCTTTTGAATCATCTGGAAGAATAAACGAATGTCCCAGCAACGGAACCGGAGCAACTGGCAAGATTGGAGATTTTTCCTCCCCCGAATGTTCAGAGATCGTTCGGCCTAGCCCAACGCGGAAGGATATTCTTGTTCGATCATTCATCGAGAATACTTTTCGTACGTATACCCCCATCGAGAAGTGCGATGCGAGCACTCAAACTTCTCGCTCTCCCGAAGAGCTCGATTGTGATGAATTTTTCAGAGGCTTCATCCGATCTTCCTGTACTATTGAATTTCTATTGTCTGGCACGTGCTGCTGCGCGTCTTGGAAAAAGGAATATCTCCGTTTTTCCCCTTTCATCAGAAGCAGTAGACGCGCACGCGGTCAAATTAATTCGTAGTGTTTTTTTTCTCATTCACGCACGCGCTTGGGAACAAAAATTTGTAGATTTTCGAAATTCAAGTAACACAAAAATACTCTACGCCCAATTCAATCGTTATTTTCCACAAAGCTTATAGTTTCGTGATTAAATTTTCCACCATCTTCCACATTTTATGTTAATTTAATGGACTTTGCCTCTTTTAAATGCTCTTTTTGAAGTATCCTCTCCGCTGTGAAATTTCTCCGAAGTCTATACGGCACGGTGGGCTCGGGGGGCAGATCGCGAGACTCGTTGCCTGCCGGAGTTGGTCTCGTCGGGGCAAAAGTAAAAGAAAGACGCGTCTATAACAACGCAGAAAAGAGGAGAGCGCGAGAGAGGCCGAGGGGAAAATAAGGGGAAGGAGAAAGAGAGAAAATCATGAGGCGCACGAGGCGACGAAGGGAGGTGAGCACTTCCGGTCCTCCGTGTGTATCACGTGCGAGAGCCACCGTACGGGGACTCGAGGCTCTCTTTCGTCCCTTGCCTCTTCTCGTCCTTCATTTTTCTCTCTCTCTCTCTCTCTCTCTCTCTCTTTCTGTCTCACTCACTCACTCGGCTCCCTCTCCTCCCCCACGGGGACTCCGCTGCATCCGGTTCCCTTAGACGAGGAACTTTGTCCTTTCTCACTCGCACTCGAGCGCGACGTGATCCTTCAGGCACGGAAAAAAAACGAGCCAGAAAAAGTAGGCTAGGCCCAGCGCGACGCACGAGAGAGAGAGAGAGAGAGTGTGCGTGGGTGAACCACGGGCACGTATGTCTGTCCGATTCGCCCGTGAACAATCAACGGCCGTCACGCTTTTGATTATTAAATCGAACAGGACATTTTTCTGTCGTGCCATTCGGCCAATATTCATTTTTTTTCGATTCGTTTGTTCGAAGCCTTTGGAACTTCGAAGGATCCGGAGAAGGGGGGGGGGGGGGGGGCGAGAAAAAGGAGGAAAAATTGTCAGAAATTAAGGAAGATCATGCGATACTCGTGATTCAAAAAAGCGACTAAACTTTTTTGCTCTTTTCGTCATCAAAGAAACTATTAATTCTCGCAATTAATTATGCGTAACTTATTTTTTGAGATTGATCAATTTTTAATATTATGACAGCGGTTTGAATACTTTCGTTGTTAAACCGTCAAGCAAAATGTGACAAGAGCCATTTTCTATATCTATGTGCGTACGCATATCTAGGTTTTAAACCAGCTGGCTCGTGGTGTTGTCAAACCTTGCACCGTTTGTGTCGTCATTGCTCGTTAACCTCAAATAAGAGTTTTTCTTTTTCCATTCCCAAGTGATTTTCACCGCGGTAACAAGGCTTCCTCAAGACATCATTGGTATCTAAAAACATTATTTTTCTTATTCTTTTCTTATTCCGCAGGCTGTGCGTATTTCCAGCAATTTTCGATTTCCACGAGATCCGCGTGAACTTGCCTAGCTGAAAATTTCATCGCCGCGCGCATCCGTGCGGATTCCAAGTTTCTTGTCTTCAATTTTTTTTCGTTTTTTTTTCGTTTTTTTTTTCGTTTCCGTACCGAGCATCAATGAAAAATGATATTCCTCGTGGTTCTCGTTCTCCCGCGTAAGGACGAAGGAAGCGTTAAAAACGTTTGTTGTGAAACGATCGATACGGATCGATGATCAATAAAGCAAAGTTTCGATACAACCTGCCAAATCGTTTTTTTCGACGGTTAAGAACCGAGCGCGCAATTGTCGAGGCAGCAAAAAAGCAATGGAAAAAGAAATATGAAAGAGGAAATCTTTTCACCGGAAGATTTTTCCGGGCGATATAACATCCCAGCGGGGCAAAGTGCCGACCCGGCGTGTCTACATGTGTCCGCGTGTTTGCAACCCTCAACACTAATTCCTCGCACACACTCGTACATGCCGGTGTGTGCGTATACATTAGTATGGTGGAAGGTTCGCCGGCGAGCGAGATGCGGCATCGGGCCGGAAATCCCCCGGAGAAAACTCATCCTCTCTCGTGCTTTCTCTCTACAACAGCAATTTATACATCCATCTGTATATTTATGTATATGCGTGGGCTCTTTAAGGGTAGGGAAAATTGTGATGCTGCTGACGCTCGTACGGAGCGTACGAGACGTGGGAAAAATGCGTTTACGCTCATGTTCACCACTAATTCCTACGTTTCTCGCAATGAAAACACGCAACGAAGACTTCAATGCACGGGCGTACATGCTTCTCGCATATATACAGAAAACGATTTCCACTCATACTCAGTCTCCTCGCTATACAGACGCGCGTCTACGTCCACGGCAGCAGGTGGTTGAGCCTTCCGAGGGACGTGCCACCCTCTGCTCTCTCCTTTCCACTCGAGCCATTCTCTCGTCCTTCGATTCGATCGCGTTTTATTAAAAAACCCAACGATATTCACTCCGCACTTTCGTATCCTCTGATGTTCACTGTGTATCGAACGTGTGCTGGGAATATTCCAGAGGTCAAAGGCGGTGGAGCTGTGCTCAATCGTGGACGAGTCGTCGATGGGGGAATTCTTGGGGAATCGCGACGATTTTGGGTTTCAGTGACTTCCCACGATTTTACGCTCAAGTTTGCAACGCTCGGAGCCGACCGAAATGATGAAAAAAGCCTCCAGTAATTCCGGTTATTCTCCAATTTCGTTCCCTGGCGAATTTTCAATTCTCGTAGCTTTTCAAGCTGCACCGATGCGATCCGTGAAATAAACAAATCGGTGAATCCCAAATGTTTTTTCCTTCTTTCGTTGGACTCGAGCGTTGCAAACTTCAGCATCGTACAATTTTTCCAACCCCACGATATTTTCAACTAAGAACCAACGGAATAAAATCTCCTGAAATTTCATCGCTGCTGCCAAGTTAATTCTGCAATCGATTGAATAAAACGTCTCCAAAGTTTCAATATTTATCACTTTTTCGTTGAAGCTGATCCGCATTGTTTATTTATTATTAACGGAACCGCAAAAACCTTCATCAATCATTTAACACGAGACGAGAATAATTGAAATCGGAAATTTAATGCATTTTCTCATCCCGGCTCACGACTTATTCATAAAACTGTCGATACCGATGGGCTTAGAGATCGATAAGGAACGGGAGAGAAAGAAACATTTGCTCGTCAAAAATATACATGATCGCTGTGCAACACTCTCTTTGAGGTGCAAATTTGCACTTGGACTTTTCAAAGCGTTTTTATTTCATCCACGATTCCTTACTAATCGATAACAGTTGTTAAAAAAAATGGAAAAATCAAGTTTTGTCATAGAAAAATGGGCGATAAAGAAATGAATTTTGCATCGGTGCGTGATCTCTACGGGTTAAAAATTCTTCAATTAGTCACGAGTTAGATTTTTATCGAGGCAGTATGAAAAAAATGAGCCCCAAGCTCGTTTATTAAACGGGGAATCTCCAAATTGTAATCTCGAGATTGTTACATATTATCGAGTCCACAAACAGCGGACAGAAAAAACAGCAGAGTAATCTAGACCTCGCCGGAAATATTGGTGAAATTATCAAAAGATGATGATCACGATTGCAATGTCAATGCGTTTTTCTATTTTATTATTTGTATTTTAAAAAATTAAATTTTTCTTATTTAGTTATTTATTAAAATTATTTAAAATAAATTGTAAATAATTTTTTTAATTTCAATGAAAAATCGATCGATCGATCGATTAAGCACGTTTGCGTACAACAGTTTTTTCTGATCCCCGTTCGCTACGGTTGAGCACTAAAGCGATGGAAAAATTGGACATTCGTGTAAAAAAAACAAGAGTCTCTGCGATATTGTCTATGGCTCAGGCTCGCGAAGATAATAAGATCTCAACGAGGAGTTGCACACGAACACGAGAGAGCGGATCGCACCCCCACTCGGTCTAAACTTCGTAATAGCCATTGCATACGGGACGCTTTGATCCTAAGCAAGAGTACGAGTGGATTGTCCAAGAGAGAGGATTGAGAGGGAGGGAGGGAGAGAAAAAGGCGACAGTCGTATCGTAACTGGTCAGCAAAGAAATGTGCGCTCGCTTCGGATGTTCGATGATACGGGGAAAGTGGTAGCAAGCCGAAGCGAAAAATCTATGGAAAGGGAAGTGCGCCGCACATGTGCGTGATATTTAGCAGCGTAAAAGGGCATCCACGCTGCTAAACTCCGCATCCTCAGTAACGAGAATTTGCGCCTTTTTAACTCCGACGAAACCACCGATGAGTAAATTCATTCGCTCTCTCCCTCTCTCGTTTCTCCCTCTCCTTTATCTCTCTCTTTTGCCGCGCGTTCGCGGGGCTGAAGTTCCTCGCGGTGGTGGTGGTGGTCGGCAGGAGCCTGGTGGGGGTAAGGGGGTCGACGAGACACGGCTCAAAAGCGCATAGACGAAGTAGCGTGCCCGTGCAACGCCCGGTGGAAGCGAAGAAGTAGTAGGCAAGCACCACGATCAGCCACTCTTTCTCTCTTTCTAAATTGCTCCCCCCTCTCCGCCCGGCAGAGCCTTTTATCCCTCTTGCTCTTGGAGTCCCTCTCTTTCCGCTGCTTTATCTCGCTCTCTCTCGCTCGCTCGCTCCTTCGCTCTTGGCTGTCTCTGGTGAGGCCCGAGAGCGGAAACGGTCCGCGGCACTGGCACAGTGACACGCGCGCGTTCACGTCAAGTGGAGACTGCTGTTGCGCCCGCTTCTTCGCTCAATCGCTACACGACTCTGCGCCTTCTTACGAATTTGCTTTTATTTACTGTTTACCTTTTAACCGTTGAAGCGCAAACGACCCCCCCCCCCCCCCTGCGTCGTCTCGTGGCATTTGGAGGAATAAACCGAGGCTCGCGAAGCCCGCAAAACAAAGTTTTAGTCTTTTTCGTTGCGGATTAAAGCGACGATGCGTTGACCGAGGATGGGGCGCTGTTGTGCTACCGATACAACTCCGTTCGTACCCCGCCCGCGATTAGCCCTTCTTCGTTTTCGATCGAAAGTGTGAAAAATCTCGTTGTGCTATGAGCCGGGGATAACGCGAGTGTTCTCGACCTTTGGAATACGCTTTTTTTGGTTTTTTTTTTTTTATTGTTTTTAAGAAGCCGATCCACGAACGGGGCTTTATCGTCATTTTTTGAAGTGTTTCTCGAGCGCATTCGGCTCGTTATTATTGTTCGATCCGACTGTGGCTTTTTCCCGTGGGATAATTTGACGGTGCTAAATTCGACGACGTGTAGGGATCGAAATTTAGGAAAGTGCCCCCTGAAAAGTATCGAGCTCCGTACAAAGTGTGATCTCGAAATTGTGTTTCAACGTGTCTCTACACCGAAGGATTAATCCTCGAGGAGCAGAGGCAGGAGAAACCTCTCGTGAAACTTGTGTTGTGTTTCGTCTCTTGTTCTCCCGGCGGAAGTCGCGGCGAAGAATAACCGGCGTGTGGCGCTGCGAACTAACGCAACCTCGAGTTCTCGAAGAGCACGAGATTCGGTGTGACTGAAATACAAAAGTGATAAAAAGTACAAGTGCGCGTCCGAGCGGAAGTGGCGTTTAAGTCAGTGGGAGCAGCTCACCCGGCGAGCTCTGAATATTGACTCTTTGAGGAGAAACTGATCATTGTTGGAGGCTCCGAAGAGGAGAGTGTTTCGGGCGTTCGAATAGCGACGTCACGGCGGGCGTCGCGGGCCTCGAGACATCGGGCTCTTCCCGTGTCACCGGTAATCCGATAATCGGTATTAACGATTTTTCAATCGCGACTTCCGCTCCAGGCAGCTCCGTGAATTTTCGTATCGGCTCTTCGTCATTATCGTCGTATTACGATAACGACGAAACAACGAAAGGTCCTAAAATTGCTACTACAACCAACACCGGAAAGCTCTCCCTCGCCACGGACAAATCGAGAAACAACGATTTCTCATTGAACAACGCCGACACCGATATCAATCAACGCGATAATAATCGCTCCGGCAGCTCCGCTCGCACTGACCATTTGTCCACGACCCTCAACCGCTCACCATCCTCGGAGATGGTTCTCGACATGCTCAATACACTCGTTTCCGCCCAAGAACCATTTTACGCGGATTATCCCTCGTATCATGAGACCGAAATTCTGACCAATTCTCACAATAATAGCCACAATAATCACAGTCAACAACAGCATCAAACACACCACCACCAACAAACGACGCAACAACAAGCGTTAAACAGAACTGTTATGCCTCCGGTTTCGTTAGACGCGACTACGCACACACCAGGTATTTCCGAAGCTCCATTTTCTCCGATTAATTTCAATGAAATTTCCATTTCGTTTTTTTTTTTTTTTTATACATACCTCAATTTTCCTACGACGCTGAAGTTTGCAACGAAATGAAGGAAAAAAAAGATTTGTGATTCATCGTTTTCTTGTGTCACGGAGCACTGATGTGGCTTGAAAAATGACGAATTGAAAATTGCAAGTTTACTGGAATTATTTGAGCTTTTTTACACCACTTCGTTGGACTCGAACGTTGCGAGCTTGAGCGTCACAATTTTCCTCGTAATTCGGCTTCGAAAGTAGCAGCTGGAAGGACGTCAGGTGACAATTGACTCAATGGAAATTTCGACACACTCTTTCACTCCCGAACCTGCGAAAAATTCTATTTCTGTGGGAATAATCTTAACGACTGCCCTGACACGCGCTCGTCACCTCGTCACTCCTTAAGCGAATACATGTTCTTTATAAAATTTGAACCATTCTCGCTCGCACGAGTTCGGAGTTCTGACTGGAACCAGTGATTTTCGGTTAATGGTAAAAAAAGATGTAAAAAATTTTTTAAAATACGCATTTCGAGACATGAGAAATAAATGTTTCTTTCGTTCATTCGAAAAATGAAGAAAAATCAGCCAATTATCTTAGAGGCATTGGCTCTAAAGAAAGGGATTTTTCAAAATACAATTTTCATGGGGAATCAATAGTTTCCGAATGATCGCAGTTTCATTTAACTTTGGAGAAATTTCGAAAAATCTTTCAAAAGTCTCGATTCAACGAACGATCGACAAACGAGTATTTTTTACACCCTCATTAGAGTTTGATCCGAGGTAAAATCGTTATATTACTTCCTACAGAATTGTCTGTTTCCAGAGCCAATCAGTCCTTCGTTTCATAATGAATAATTGATTGGCCGAGTTTTTTTATTACGATATCGAAAGCTTGGCGATGAATTTTTCACGCTCGGCACGTTGCTCACTCTTGTAAAAAGGAAAAATAAAAATAGTCTTGTCGAGCTCGAAACAAAGTATCACGTCTCGGCTCAAAGGTCATCGTCTCAGCCGTCGAACAATGTGCACCCGTTTTTTATTTTTTATATCACATTCGTAAATAGCGTTTACGAGAATACCGAACGAGTGAAAAACTCGATGGAAAACTGATTTAGGGCCGATGCGTTTTTGAGTTTATATTATCGAAAGGACAACGAATCTTTCGACAGTAACGCGGGTCCTAACCGTTGAAATTACGAGGCTGAAGTTTGCGACATCGGAGTCCAACGAAACGAAGGAAAAAAACAATTGTCACGCCAATTTTCAATTTCACGAAGTATCGGTTCAATTTGAAAACCTAAGAATAGCAAATTCCTCAGGAAACGAAATTGGGAGAATAACTGGAATTATCGTAGGTTTTTTTTTTTTCTTTCATCATTTCGTTGGACTCCAACATTGCAAACTTCAGTGTCACATTGAAATTCACTCGAATATTGTCCGAACGTCTGAATATTATCAAGCATCGTTGCTTTGCCTCAGAATTTTGACTGCAATTGAAAAGCCCGTGACGGGGTGTGTTCAGTAAATAATCGACAACGAGAATGTGAGAAAACTAAAGAAAACCTCCAACGAATCTCAATAAGATGAGAGTGAAAAATCGATCCCGCAAAGTTTCACGGTCCCGAGCATCTTAACGAAGATCATCACCTGGCAGAAGATAAAAAAATCTTCGAAAAAGCACTCAGTCATTGCCGAGTGAAAAAAGGCGCGTTGTTGAGGCAGGATAGGGAGCGACGTAAGAGGAGCTACCCCCTGAAAATTCTATTTCCGTACCACCGTGGGCAGCGCCTGAGGCGCGAGGCCCCGCGGCAGGAGTTAACAGGGGCGATTTTTTTGTGGCCAGTTGATTTTTTCCCTCCTCATTTCGTGGCTGCTCCGCGCAGTGTGTGTGGGTTGATGATTTTTTTCGTTGATCGATCCCCGAGCAGCAGCCGAACGTCTGCGGCGTCTCGGTTGTGCAGTCTCTCGGGTTTTCTCCTCGCGGAGGCGACAGCAGCTGTGCGAGAGCTCCGCGGACTCTGTCGCGTTTCTCTCTCGCTCGTCGCGCGGTCGGCGGCCGTTTCGTTCGGCTTGGCGCGTGCCGACCGCCGTGCCTCGATCGAGTGTAAGCGCGGGCGCGCTCTTGCCCAGGCACCGCGAGAATCACAAAAAACACAGCGCAACGCCTGCTCTCGAGGGAAAGAGGGCGCGAAGAGAGGCTAATAAAAAAGAGAGCGAGAGAGAAACGAGCTCGTTGACTCCTCTCTGACCGCCTTTGGCACCTGTTCTCCAGCTGATGTCCGCTCATGCTCCCTCAACCTCTGTAACACCGGCCCTCTGCTCCCTATTTTTGCTCGCCAGCTTTGCGCAACGCTCTCCAACCTTTTCCCCTCGTATTCCCAACTATTCGTACACCGACTCCAGTCAGTTGTAACCACGCCGTTGAATTGGAGTCGAGCCTCGCGTATTCCAACTTTAACGACCGGAGGTCACGATCGACTTGACAAATTCGTTCCAACTTCCCATTTCGCGAGTTCATTCATCTCCTGAGCATAGATTTTGAGAAAAGTCTTTAACAACGGCCAGTGAGCGCGGATCGTGATCAGGAAAAATGTCGAACTCAAAAGTCATTAACAGCTTGCTAGTTAATCTCAATAACGAGGAGTGTCAATGATGAAAAAGTTTGAAGAGTTGTTTGAACAAGATTACGTTGTCGTCGGTACCGTAACGACGATACACGAGCCTCGATTCGATGGAAAAGTTGTTCGATTGAAGAAGCTGTAATAATGTTTTTATCTGTTATTGCCAACAGAATAATTGAAGTAATCTAAACTCGTTACAATTGAATTATGAGAATATATCTTTTGACGATATTGTACCAACTTGTCCAGGCACGAATGTACAACAGCTGAATCCAGTGAGAAATGATTGATCGAAAATAATTTCGCCCACAATTCACATGCGCGATCCTCGATAATTCATTTTCGTAATGAAACGCGTTTTAATACGACTCGGAGCGGGGCTCCTCTTTTATTTCCCAAACTCAAAGTTTCACACATTAAAACCGGCTCGTTCGTCCATTTATATACCTCACATGCCGAATGGCTATATATAGATTATGGGACAAAAATGTAAAGGTGCGTACGAGACAAGCCGCGTATACGGGAGTGTGTTAGGGGGCGTGAGGGCCACTCGGGGCAAGCACTCCCACGCTCAGCGTCCATGAAATGGGGTGCGAGGTGCAGAAGCAACGACTCTTTCTCGTCAGCACGGACACGAGCAGCGGCAACAGCAGCAGTTCGAGGCTGCACTTCTCGCGCGCAGGTGCGTACATGCCTGTGAATGCGAGAAGCGTTACAGCTTCGTATATGCTTCTCGAACAAATGCGTGCGAGCCGTTGCTCACGCACACTCGAGCCTCTCCGAAGGGGCGCAAAATATAATGACGTCTATAGAAATATACACGCAAAAGTAAAATAACTAGAACTCGACACCGCATCATCCAAACTCGAGGGCCCTCCTTCTCCGATTGCTGTTTTTGCGTTTTTTTCGGCTCTTCATTAATTCCCACTCGGTCGAGAGATCCAGCGTTCTTTACCGACGTTTTCAATTCTCATGGTTTTACATCTTCATCAGAAATATTCGCGTTGTGCGATGACGCTGGAGTTTGCAACGTTCGTTGGAGGTCCAACGAAATGAAACAAGGTTCCAACTGTTCCAGTAATTCCTCAATTTTCTTCCCTGCCGAATTTACAATTCGATGTTTTTCAACAAGCTGCACCGATACTTTGGGAAATCAAATAATTGCGGCGAATCGCAAACCCCTTTTTTCGTTCTTCTCGTTGGACTCTCGGACGCTGCAAACTTCAGCGTCGCGCTGTACGAAATTTTTTATGAAACCGAATTTCGTTGTGTTCAACCCTCTCAGACCGAGGCCTACTTCACGTTGAAGGATAATTATTCATTACTTTAGCTCAAAATACTTTCTAGTTCACAAATCCATTGCGATATTTTAGTTTTTTCAGGAAAATTTACGAATTAATATATCACCTAATACCTTAAATACTCCATGTTAGCTTCCGTTTGAAGCGCCGACTTCGTATTGATGTTTCCATGGGTTAACGAGATGTATGATACAAAAGTCTAAATAATTAGAAATTGATCAAATTTGGTGATAATGTTCTTCAACATCAAGTGCGAAAACACGATTTTTTTTCATCATTTTCTTCTGTTTAGTTATCGAGTAATTACGCATTAAAGCAGATTTCTTATGCCCGGAATGTATACCTATATATATATGGAAATGCTATGCTTATACACGTGAACTTTAGTGATCAATTACTCGATAACGGTACAGAAGGAAAATCTTAAAAAATTTGTATCGTCAAATTTGGCACTAAAGAATATGTTCACCAAATTTTATAAAATTCTGATCATTTTGAAATTTTTTATGTTTTTAGCATGGTTTAGCATAGCAACATTGTGTAAGCCTGCTGTGCCAAATATCCTTAAGGCAGTTTATCTCTTGGTTTAGATGTTCCTATGATGCAATCTAACCTTGCTCGGATGGAACTAGGCAGTTAGAACCCCGAGCTCCCTGACTGATGCAGTTTTACGGAAGCGCGTGTTGCGCAAAACAACGTACGCTCCGAGAGGCTTAAAAAGTGCACAATATTTTATCCAGAAAATGGAGACTCGTTCAAAATTATTCGAAATATTCTTGAAGCCTGCACTCTGATCGAGAAAAATCTCCTGACAGCGCGAGGAATTAAGGTCCCCGATGGAATCTCTGGAAATTTGAGTTTTTGTGGAAAAGCTTGAAATACAAATATTTGAAGAAACTTGTCTAGTCCTTCCGCAAATGTCAGCGTTGAAAAATTCTCCTCCGAGAATCGCGTCCTTAAGAGAAAGCAATCGGACGCGCTTTGGAGAAATTCTTAAAAAACTGGCCGCACTCGAGGCTCAAGTTGGCGTCAAATGCCGCACGTGCATAATATTCGTCGCGCCTCCCTCCTCGCAAGCCGTCAGGCTGCCTGCAAGTTCGGGCAAGCGCTTTCGCGCTGTCCGCTAAATTATCAGCTGTGTCGTTGGGGAATTCATTCGCCCAGCAACGGTGCCGGAGAAGTTGGGGAGGGGGGAGACAGCAGGGAAGGCGAGCCGGTACAATTTAAAAGCCCCGCGATCAAATTTTCATCGCATAATTGAAAAGAAAGTTGGCAAAAAACGTGGTGCAGGTCGCGCATATGCTTGTCGCGGTGCGAGCACGCTTCCAATTATTCGCAACTGAGCGACTCGAGACTCGTCGTTTATTATGTTTTCTCTCTCGCTCGTATTCATTCGCTCCTCCGTCATATCGGGACGTTAATAAGTGCACTCGTTGCTCGCCGTGCGCAGATATTTTCCTTTCCGCGATTGGACTCGTGGCATTGAGTCGCGGCGATGAAACTCCTTCTCGCGCATTTTGTTCTCAGCTCCGGATAAGCCTTCGACTAATTTGATCAATGAAACAAACCGTTTCTCGTCTTCGCACACTTTTGTCAGTGTAAACAATCGATCGGTCAATATTTATCATGAAAATATCAAACAGACCTTGGAGATTTTAATCCGCCAAGTTTTTTTCGTCTAAAGTGAGAATTACGTACGAAAATAAAAGGCGGGTCGAAGCGCTCTGAGACGAGTTTTTTCAGGGGACCGAATGAGCTGCCGGGCGAGGAGCAACAGATGGAAAAGCGCGGGCTTCGCATCGTCCGGGTTTTCATGCGGATGTGTAGCGCGTACAATGGAGAGGAGGCTATCGACGAACGAGAGTTTTACCCCCAACAGTTTCACTCGCGCGTTTATATCTCCGTCTTTGTTACGCAAACCGCGAACTACAAACGGCTCGGGCGCGCGCACACACGCACACACACGCGCAATATATCGCCGGGGTGGTACGCGAGTGTTGGTATCGCGGAACGAAGAAAGGAAGTCCGCGTTATAGGCGGAGTCGAAACCGACCAATCGCGTCGATACAGGACGCCCACGATTTAACCCGCTCTTCTACGATCTCTCTGTGTCCCATCCGCATTAAAATTCACGATTAAACCTCATTCTGTTCATGAAAATTTACAATATTCCGTTTTTTTTTTTTTTCATTCGACGTTTTATCGTATGGGTTTCAGCAGAATTCCATTTTGTCGTTTCAAAAATACTCTTTTTTCTATATAAAAATCACGATTTTATCTCATGCTCGACGCTCCGTGACAAACGTACGTGATTCAAGGTTAAAAATTAAGAGTTTGCACTGACGACGGTCAAATTGGAGCAAACACGTTTTTTGCGAGCGAAATAACTCAGTTTTGGGGGAAAAAATCTAGGGGGTCTACCCTAATTAAACGGACGAAAAAAGACTATTTTCACGAATTTTTTTGGTCGGTATAAATTATAAATGTGGATATAAAAAGTGTTAGGCTTAAAAAATACACTGTTAAAATATGCAACAAAATTTTTTTATATATTGATTTTAACCATTTTTCGTACGGGAAAATAGAAGACAGGTCCAAAAAATGCGGGGGTGTGCGCTGTTGATAAAATCTCTGGAATGGATGATCGAAGAAACAAAATTGGTTTTAGATTAAACAGGCTACTATAGCGCATATTGTACGATTTTTTATTTTTTCAAAAATTACAAAATGACGGCCATTTTTCCGAAGATCACAAAAAGCACGTTTTTCGAAGAAAAAAAAAAAGAAAAAAAATAGTTCCACTCAAAATTCCAAAATTCGTATGATACGCGCTGCAGCTATAGTCATAAAAAACACGTGGTAAAATTTTCATAAGGATCGGTTCAATAGTTTCGGAGATTTTATCAACGAGCCGTCGAAAAACGTAATAATTTTTAAAACAAATGCAGGTACGCGGTAGCGCACTGAGCGTGCGTATTAGCGCGCTAAGTAAACGTCGCTCAAAAGTACACTTGGACTGCTCAGATCTTTATAAAATTTTAGTAGTATGTTACTTTTAAATATGTGTACTTTCGAAAAATGCAGTAAAAAAGTCGAGTAAAAAATGTTTGAGAATATTTATGCATTTGGAGCCGTTGAAACGAATGCTGGAGCGACACGAGCTCACTCCGGACCGATTTTTGTGATATTTCCATCGAAAATGATGAACGAATGGAGTGCCAATTTTATTTTGGAGTAATTCATTGCATTTTCGAATGAAAAATGATCGAATCACGAGATCAATTCAATGAGGTTCCATGCGAACCCCTTAAAAATGATGAATTTACCTATATAAATTGTGAAATAACTAATATCGATGAAATTTTTCGTTTTTTTTTATAGGCGGTTACAACCATTTGCGCAGTCCTGTGTGCCAAGACGAGCAGAGCCAGAGGGACGAGACGTCGCCACCCCCGCACAGCAACCACAATTCCCATGCACCGAATTCTCACTCGACGACACCGAGCACCAATCACAATAACAACAATAACAACAACGCGAGCAACGCGTACATACATTTACGGAACTTGAATCAGCTCAAAGCGGAATGTAAGTAAACGCACTTGAAAATACTTTGAGTTTTCTGAAAATTTTGTCTCGCATCCAAGCACCTAAAACAATATTTTTTCGTAAAAAAATCACGAAATTCAACTCCATACAAAGACTCAACTTTAACCAACGAAAAATTGATCATGGAAAAACCGATTTTCGAAAGCAAATTCACACTTGAATTTTCTCATCATGAAATACACTGAGAAAAAAAAATTCATTGGAACATCACGAGTTTAAACATAATAAAACGAATAAAATAGTTTTAGATCTGCAGATTAATTCTCTCCAAAAACAATGCATTCAAATAAAGAAAACTCTTCCAATATCACGAATTGCTATCGCATCAACCATTTTTTTTCTCGGTGTATCTTCATTGAAATAATCCGACCAAATTCTTGATAAATGAAAACACTAAAATTTATAATCCAATTGTTGTTCGAAGTTGAATAAAACGAATTTGTTTGTTTTTTGTTTAGCGAACTATCCGAGCCATCACATAACGGACCATTTGCAAAGCGGCGGTGGTGGTGGTGCTGGAATGACGGCTGGTGGCGATCTTGGTGGCAATGGTAGCAACGATAACGATTTGCGCGTTGGTGCTACGACGAACGACAGTTACATGACACCGGCCCATTATTCCGGTTACGACGACGCTTCCGATTATCACAGTATTCCGCAAGATCATCAAACGCCGAATCACTACAATCTCGACGGTTCGCCGGAGTTCTACAGCGCCAGTGGAATCCATCTCGAGCCGAAGTATCAACCACCGCCATTCAAGAATTATCCACGTGGTGAGTTCCCTCTGGAAGAACAAAATAAAATGAAAAATCGAAATTTTTACTGGACAGCTGATTTAATTGGGCTTTTTTGCTTCTCTCTCTCTCTCTCTCTCTCTCTCTCTGTCTCAAGGTCGTTATCACGAAAGCTACAACGAGACTGGTTACGCACAGTATGACACGACGAGTTTCCAAACTGTTCCGGGCAGCGGAACCGGAGCTGGGGCCGCCGGAGTCGGTGCCGACCAATGGGGCGTCGGCCCATTGGGCGAACATCTTTCTCATCATCCAGCATTTCTCGCTGGTCTTGGACCGCGCGATTCTTCCAATCCTCATCATCCTTCCTCCATCGGCAATAATCCGGACCAAAAACCACTTCTGCAGAGCGCTATGCTCGCTGGTTATACAGGTGAGCTTCCTCAAGGCTTTTCAAACCTTTGAACATTCGATAATTCAGTGCTTCAAACGAATTTTCAAGAGGCTGTGTGATGATCCAACTTGAGTCTGGAAAATATAATCGAATTTGAGAAAATTCTATTGTTCGTGTCGAAACAGTTTTACGATTATTCGAATTCTTTGCCTAAATACACGAAAATTTTGATATTTTATTGAGCCTTAACAATTTACACAAACACCACATTTATTTGTAATACAAAAACACAATTTTTGAAATTTTCTGAAATATTCACAAGCTTGAAGTGTTTTATTTTGTATTGTGAGAACAAAAATAGTGTAAATCCTGTCAAATGGAAGTTGCAAAACCATCCTTCCAACTTCTCAGAACTTTTCGAACCACTAGATTGGGAAAAAAAAAGAACGAAATTGAATTCTCACTATCAACCGTGTTCACTAATGAGCTCTGTAAAGTAAACGATTGATTAATCGTTTTCTTTATTTTTATTTTATCCTTTACTTTTTATGTATTGAATATAAAAAATTAAGAAAAAATAATTTTTTAATTTTCTTAATATTAAAAAGAGAACTAAATAAAAAAAAAAAAAAAAACTCCCATGAAAATAGGATTGAAAACATAAATTTGTTTGCAATTTCAGGCGGCGGTCCCTGTTTCACCGGATCCGGGCCAATCCAGTTGTGGCAATTTTTACTGGAGCTACTAACGGATAAATCGTGTCAGGGCTTTATATCGTGGACGGGTGATGGTTGGGAATTCAAGTTAACCGATCCCGACGAGGTAGCGCGTCGTTGGGGTGTACGTAAGAACAAGCCGAAGATGAACTACGAGAAGCTTAGCCGCGGTCTTCGTTACTACTACGACAAGAACATTATTCATAAAACAGCTGGAAAACGATACGTTTATCGCTTCGTTTGCGATTTGCAGAGTCTCTTAGGGTAAGCTTCGAGCATTTTAAATTCCCGTGCTTTGTTTTTCCCTTGATTTTAATATTATCCTATAAAAGTGGAACTTATGAATATCAAGATCGTTAACGGGTGATCAGGTTGAAAGAAAAAATCACTTAACGACGCATAATGCACGGTTGTCGTTGATTTATCTCGAGCTTTTCACAAGGATAAAACACGCCAAATTGTTTAATCGATTTATCCGGCAATGAGCCGTTAACCTTGAATGCCCATAATCAAAATTATCCTTGTTTATTCAACATTTTTTGCCTCCAGAAAAAAAAACTACTTGGATGATTTCTCACTTCCTTTTTTTTCTATCCGCACTAATAGATACAGCCCGGAAGAACTTCACGCAATGGTCGACTTGAAACCCGAGAAGAAGGAAGAAGACTGAGTTCTCGTTCGCGGACAAATAACGTAGAAAGCGCGGGCAAAGAATTAAAAACAAATAAAGAGCAAAATAATTGATGAATATTATGACGAAAGAGGACGACGTGATCGTGGTGTTTCGTTGATCTTATCATGGATCGTATCATTGACTGTGAGACACAGGATTACGAGATCGTACGAAAGGAGACGCAGAAGAAGAAGGCGATAAACTCATTGAAACGTGTACACGGGACTCCAGTTTTTTCAGTGTCTTCGATAAGGCGTTCAATTTTAATAAGAAAACAACAGACAACAAATATCTAAATAAATAAATGAATAAATGCAATTGCAAATCGTTTTTTTGACGAAAACAACCACGAGATAAATAATTGAGATATGTTGTATAAACATATCTACCAGTAAAACCACGGAATGACAAACACAAGTCGAATCGGTCGTATGTACCAAAGAGACAGGGTCCGCATACCATTGGTGCCTAAAAAGTAAAAGAAAAGAAAAAGAAGAAGCAAGAAATGAATGAATAAGTAAAAAGTAAATGATAAATACCAATAAACAATTTAAGAAAACGAAAAATATTAAAAAGAATAAATGAATAAAAGTAAAACGTAAAAATTGTGAATTTGTTTCTAAGTGATTGATTTGCCACACAAGATTTTAGAAGATATTTATAGGAATGAACTCGACAATTTATACATATTATATATATATTATACATATATATTTTTAATGTTACGTGATTTTTAAGCACTCTGGCATCGAACACACAATCTCGCTCGACGATGCATCTAAATTATTTATGTCCCATCATTTTAATGAAATATGCTGCAACAACAACAAAATGATAATAGAATGAAAAGAGAGAAAAAAAAAGCATGTGTGTTATATCTCGTTGATAAATGACACGATATGTGATTGTTATTACTCTAATTTTACTACAATAAATCATTATAAACTACATTACAAACTTTATACATGTAAAATGTGTACGTTATTGGTTTTTTTTTTTGTTTTCATTCTTTCACTACCACTTTTCATTCATCGTATCACAACCGATATTATACAGCAAGTGAAGAATTTTACGATTTTGAAAATAAATCAATGAGCTCACTTCATGGTCGTGGCACTTGATCGGATTCCTGGCATCATTGCTGTACATTTCTTAAACGCAGTTATTCGCGGTCACAAAATCATCGCGATATAATCTCAGTCGACACTCCCATTTTCACGTTCTCTAATGGCAACCCAATTCGTTATTTTCATGCCAACGATACACCATTTTTGGTTTGAAATTCCCTCTTTTTGTGGATTCCCCGAAGAAGTTTAAGGGAAATTGTCAGAATTGAATTCCTTCAGTGATATTCGATCGACTGTGCAGGGAGTCAAGTGTTCTGTGAATTTTAGTCGTACAAACACTTGCCTTATCAACAGTTGGGACGAATTTTTCACGTCAGTGAGCTACTTTATCTACAGTCGATAACAACTGCAATTTAAAAGATTTTATCGTCGCATTTAATTTCCGGTGAAGAACCATTAAAACTCAAATCGCGGACCATGAGAACCATAGAAGAAAAAAGGTTGTCACGTTCAAATTGAAAATTTTTATACAACTTTCTAGGTTATGAAATGCCTCCTTTATGAATTACCAGTAAATGTATAAGATTTAGAAGCGAAAAACTCCATCGACAAACCATGTAAGACAGGAAATAAAAGTTTTTTAGTTGATTGAACAAGATGAAACGAGATTTCGAAAATTTAACGCTGTTCTGAAAAATTCCGATGCTTTATCGAACCCTCATCGTTTAACATCAACAAAATATACAGGTGGGATCGATATGAGTATTTTCTCTCCCACCCCAACCCTCTCGTTGTCTCGTCGTTCGTTCTTCTTATAAATATATATATATATATAGACAAACGTTTGATTTTCGTTCCACACCCTACTCAACACAAATACAAACATACAACACCGAGACTGCACACAAATTGGTTTGATTCTGTGTGTATCATGAGACGGAGACTGCGCGTTGTCCTACTCGCGTCATCAGCTTGGATGTTCGTATCACCCCTCGCCAAATGCGCTACTCTAAAAAAATTGTATCCTCACTTTGGATCACACACTAAATAACGTGGTCGCAAAGTTATCTGTTTGTGTTTGATCGGCATATTTTTACTCATCAATCGTCTCGGACGTGAATAGAGTCGAAGACTTGAGGAAAAATATGTACACGTGGCGCAAAATGAGTAAGCATTATTTTCATTTTCACTTTTCACCTTTCTTCATACTTTTTCCCACGCATCATCGGATCTTGCTACTTTTTTTTTTCTTTCCCTGTTGCCTATGATTAATTGCACTATAAAACGTTACACTTGTCAAGACTACGACGGTCTATACAAATGATTTTTCTCCGTACATAATAACATTTTTTTATTCATATCCCTATTATT
Source organism: Venturia canescens (assembly GCF_019457755.1). NCBI lineage: Eukaryota > Metazoa > Arthropoda > Insecta > Hymenoptera > Ichneumonidae > Venturia > Venturia canescens. The sequence goes on from NC_057425.1 coordinate 11,733,660, forward strand.
CTTTGTGATTGTTTATTGTTGACACGCTCGTATAAATGCTGCAGTGTCGAATAGCTAAAATCCTTCCCATAATACGCAGATGTTTACCTTTAGAAGCAAGTGACAGTGGCGCTTACTGAATGTTTTGTTTTTGTTGATGTACAAGCCTGTTTATTCTTATGGGGGAGAAAAATGAATCTCGAAAAACCTGATGCACCCTATGAAGATAAAAAAAGTGACGGGCGCTATTTTTTTTTCTTTTGACGCTGAAATCTTTTCTGATTTTTTATATTTTCTTGAATTATGTCTCGGTGTAGACTTGACGAGATGTCGAAAAACAAAAAATTTACTATTATCGAACTGCACTTTTTTGTAACGGATGAAATTTCAGATTAATAAATCACATATCCGAACTGTACGATACGAGTGAGTGTATACGAGTGAGAAAAAGATCAAAATGACGACAAGGTCGAAGGAAAAAGTCGTCGCGGCTTTTCGCAAACTGTTTCGTCCATCGGAAAAAATCGGTGAACAAGATGTTGCAGGTAGCAGTTCGACGAGCTCGCCATCGAGGCGATTACTGAGCCGTCATCATCGTCCCGATGCGGTAACTCCTTCCGAAGCCGCTTTACCCGAAAACCCTGGCGCTAGTCATACGGTCAGTAATTTCTTCAAATCGAAGAAATCGAACGGCAATTGTTCTCAGGTATTTGTTAGCACTTTCAATATCAATTTTTTTCCGAATTTGTTATTTTACACCTTGTCACACATACTCGTTTTTGACGATGCAATGCAGAGCTTATTCTTCATTTCTATTTTGCTTGCGAATAACAAGTGTGTATATTATATGCATTATCAGTTTTTTACGGTAGTGTAAAATTTTTTATTTTCATTCGCTATTCACGCGCGCAAATTGCCTATCGTAGAAATTTGAACATGGCGGAAGCCGGAAAAAATTTTTGACCGTTAGGTGGCACTGTAACTCAGTTCCGTTGCTGAATCAAGTCTTTTGTCATCATATACTTCCCGTGAAAAAAAATTCGGTCTTAACTGATGATTTTGATATTTTTTAAATCAATCGAAAATATTATTGAATCGTATTCCATTTAAAACCATTTACAAGTGAAATGTCTTATTCGAAGTAAATCAATTGAAGATCTAAGTGCTTAGCAACAGTGCCAAACTTTAAGCAATAAAAGTTGACAATATTACAAAACTACTATTGAACTTTACCATAACGGGTTGTATAGTTCTCGATTGTCCGAGCGGATGTAATCGATCGAAACTGATCGAGGCTTGGTCTAGTTTGGTGTCTAATTGGCGTGGAAACCTTCGCTAATTCTGCATATACCGAACATAAATAATGTTTTAATATCATCGAGAAACTTTGACTAGTGTCGTTTGCAAAACGTTTGAAATACGAAAGCTTTTTATTCACCAAGAACGTGATTGAACCTGCGAGCACGATTAGCCGCCATTAACAAAAATTTAAAAAATTTGAACAATTCCTCGTTCCAGAATTAATAAGACTTTGCGCTCACAAATTGAAAATCCTAATGGATCCTATCAAGAAAAAGGTATACAACAACGAAATTTTTTTCTTTCGCAAATTTTCATTCGATTTCATAAGATATTTCAGACTTGACAATAGATTTGGAAAGCAATCTAATCATGGTTATGAAAATATCCATTTTTCGTTCAATTTTCAATATCTCAGTATAAATTTATCACTTTCAGAGGATTACATTTTTTTTCTAATTTCATAATTATATACAAACGTTTTTGGGTTTTTATCCAATCTAATATCCAACGGATAGTACAAAAAGGTTTTTTTCTTATGATATTCTTCAATTACAAAAATACAAAACTGCCCTTCCCACATCCAAAAGTTGAGGGGCTTCGATAATGGAAAAGATCATTCCGCTATTTTCATTTTCTACACTTTCCAAAACTTTTTGGCACTTTATTCTGAAAAAAATCAATTTTTACTTTTTGACACAATGCACATTCCAGAATAATAAAATTGAGGGATTCAACTGATAAACATTGAGTTACTCAAGGGAAACACATTTACCGAATATATTCTCGAAATTTCAGATGATTGGAATCCCGGAGAGAGGTGTAAGGCTGCGTCGACTAATGAAAGAACTCAGTGAAATTCAGAGAACTCAGCATCGTCCGGAATCAACATTCACAGCTGAACTTGTAGCAGACAATCTTTATGAATGGCACATACGTTTGCACAAAATTGACCCGGAAAGCGAGCTTGCAGCTGATATGATAGAATTGGAAATTCCGCATATACTTTTGCATCTGATATTTCCAGAAACGTTTCCCTTTGCACCTCCTTTCATGAGAGTTGTCTCACCAAGAATCGAGAAAGGTTTTGTTATGGAAGGAGGAGCTATTTGTATGGAGTTGTTGACACCTCGAGGATGGGCCAGTGCTTACACCATTGAAGCGGTTGTCATGCAATTTGCAGCCAGCATCGTTAAGGGCAAGGTAAACATTGTATGATTCTGAAATCACGTTTAACCTTATCAATGACGAATACTATGAAATTGAAATAAATATCGAAGAGACGTAATACTTGATGTTATTTTATAAGAACGTTTTAATGAATAAAATCATTATCGGTCATTCATTTGGAGATGAGATCTGCCATCGTGATAATTTGCGGTTTTTTATTTCTCGATAAAGGGAAGAGTGGCAAGAAAACCAAAGAACAACAAAGATTTCGACCGAAAATCGGCAGAAGAATCTTTCAGGAACCTCGTGAAAACGCACGAAAAATACGGCTGGGTAACACGACCTTTGGCGGAGGGTTGATGGACGTCATGCTCAGAAAACTTTATTTTCCCAGACTAACCATTGTCGTTGAAATGGTTCAAACAAAAAATATCTTCCTTTATTTACAACAAAACGCAGAAAATCTGTCCGGTTTTTCTTACCGGGGAAACAAAAACATCATTTTTATTGTTCGCCAAGATGAAAAACCATACATGTGTAATGATAAGATAATGATACACGGAACATTCCGCGAGGTAACGTGCGCAGGGCCTATCGATAATTCTAGCAAATGACCTCATGCTAATTTTGGGGAAAATCTCGTTTCCGAGCTATTCACTATCTTCTATATTATCTCATTGAACTGGATCTAGTCCAGTTTCTATTCTTATTTTTCCGAAATATACGCACACCGCGAGAGTCAGAGATAATATTTTTAATGTTAGCAAACGCGATAACGCTTGATAAATCAATATTTTCAACCGTTTATTATCGTCCATCGATTTGACGATAAGAAAAAGTGATAAGAGATGTAGAACTATGGTAATCGAGGTGTGGAATAATTCGACATCAAAACATTTTTCGTTATTTTTTTGTTTTTTATTTTATTTTATTTTTTCATGACAGATAGTCATATATGTGTGTTGAGTCAGCGAAATCAGACGGTGCTATATTGTATACGGCAATGCAATTGATTCTGATTACGTGCGTTCTAGCGAATCGATCAAATTTTCAAAATATCTAAACACTCGAAAATGTCATGTGGCCAGGTGGAGAAAAAAAATCAGAGTTCATAATCTTACTGTAATTTAGAGACAAATTATGGAAACAACGAGCTTGCACGTGCATCAACACCGCGAAGGCACCTTGAAATTTATTCATTATCGCGATTCGGTACCACGATTATTTTTTTTTTTTTGCTTCTACAGTCAAGACTGTGCGTGGTTGGGAGTGGAGAATGATACAAATAACTTGAAAAATAATTCCACTATATAATACTACGCGATATTCCATCGATGGAGAGAAAAACCAAAACATATACAATTATCGATACAATTATTGTCTTTCAATCAAAATAATGAAGAATTATTGTCTTTTTGCTAGTCATATGAAATTCCAAAATATAAGTGGGTATTATTATACTGTATGTGCCAAATAAATAATTATTATCGCCCCAGAGTCGATATAATGAAAAGTATTGTTGAATCGATTGGATAATAGTGTTGTCACAAACCATCATTGAAATCCTGAAAAATCCTTATACCATTTATTTTTCCTAATAAGAAACCTGCCAAACTTTCAATAATGCAATATCCTTTTCGACCTCGGCAACATATGGAACGGTGTACAATAAAGTCTCATTTAGTAAACATCTAATCGAAAATGCGAACAAAATTTTTTCCTCCAAAATTTCAATAGTTTGTACAGCTGCAGATGTACGAAGCCTGTATAATTTCAAGCTTCGTTCAACATCGTTTTTGGAACAAGGTATTGGGATTGAAACTGAAGAGACTTGAAACTACGATTGCGAAACGTCGAGTTTGTATAATGTTTTGTTTTTATTTTTGAGGTTCAGTTTTTTTTGTTCCCAATCCGCGGGGTAATCGACATTTTTTAATTCCAGTCCATTATGAAAAAGCTATTTTACAATTCAGAAACGTCCGGTTACCATTTCGTGTATACATTTTTCTTGTAATTTGTACTAAAATTAGGAGGGTCAGTCCAAACACTCCAAAGTCTCTTCATTGCAAAATTTTCAATTTTATGCAATTGAACGCCGCGACAGCCCCTCGAGTGTACAGTATAAACATTTTTTTTGATACGTGTAACTAGGCTTTTATCGAAGTAACTTGAATCCTTGAATTTCGAACACTTAGGTGTACCTTTCGGCCCGTAATATGAGAATTGACAAAATCCCAACGAAGAAAAAATTTCTTTTCCAGTCGTAAACAATTACCCCAGCCTGTTCGGACTCGCCCTAAAAACTGCCCCAAAGCACCTCAGAGGATCGGCGTCAATACGAAATCCCGACGTCCCCATTTTTGTTAAGTATTCAACGGATGTCTTTTTAATTTCCTTAAAAATTTTTATCAGAGCATAGCCAAGATATGGAAAAGTAAAATACGTGTAAAACTGATTTTGTAGTTACATGATCTCATTAACTTTTGGCCTTATTAGGCGATCGTAATTATCATCGCTCACATCGCAGTTGTAAGCGTAATTAGCTTACGTTTACCCCTGAATTTAATCGGTGCTTGTATAACAATGATTTCTAAAGTACCTTAGTGTATTTTTGTATATAAACTACCTTAATCGTATTGTCGTAAAAATCACACTCGCCGATCGCATCTATCCGAATATTCATGCATTTTTCAAATTTCTTTAGGCACTCAAAAACGCACTCTCGAGTAGTGCGTGATCCTCTACGAATGTTGCATCTCTTTGCACATGCGGAAATGGAAAATCTATTACGAAAAAGCAAATTTCATAGCCACATGTTCGTGAATTGTTCACTTTTAAAGTAAAAATACGAACAGAAAGTTCACTCACAGATTCAATATGCAACAAAATAATTTGATAAAATTTTATCGAAAAATGTTTGCAACTTGATGAAAAATTGCTTCAGTAGATCTCCGAGACCCAGGGAACTTCAATCCTTATGATTCATAACGAAATTGACTTGGTCGACATGCCCTTCGTAAACAATAGAGCAAATAGTGATCGTTTTCCTTGGATTTTAAAACTGCGTATAAATAGTCACATTTCAGTTAAGGGCGGAGAACTTCTATTCAGTGGAAAAAAGACCGAATTTTAAGCATTTTTTTAGACGCTACAGCAAATCAATTTTATTGATTGTGACATTATATTAAAATATTGTATTATGATGTCACAACCAAAAAATAGTTTCGTATTATCTGTAGCGTCTAAAAAAATTCTTAAACATTTTTCACCAAATTGACGTTACCTCGCCCTTAAATTGAAACTGTGAGTTTTGGTCTCACTCGGTGATATTCGAGTGTATTTCCTCTTGCATGTTCTGCTTGTCTGATAATTGAGATTTTTTTCTCTCACTTCTTTTGGCTCTACATCCAGAAGAAATGTTCTATTGAAGATTTTCACGATCGAATGTATAATCCTATTTTATAACTTTGTACAATTGAATTCGTGAATCATTCATCCGTTTTGCAGACTTCACTACAAGTAATTTAATTCTTGAGCTCAATGAGCTCATGAGCTTAAGCAGCGAATTTTTAATCGTAACATTTGTAATGTTGGATCATATATATTTTAATTGCTCAAAAGCTCTAACGTTATTGCTTTTCAGGTTCGAATTGACGATTGGTTAAAAAAAAAAAAAAATTACAATAAACTCTAATTATAGGGTTACTCCTAAATCGGCCTAAATATTCGTTTCTCTAAGAAAATCTATAAAAAATCGTCAGATCCTCGATGCTCAACAAATTTTTAGCAAATTAATTTTTCCTAAATACTAGCAAACCAAAACAAACAATCGCCAGCACATTTGATTTTGCTCCGGTTTTTTTTCGCGAATAAAAATGTTTACTTCGGACGGTTGTGCTCTGGGATTAAGGCTCCGGAACAAGCAGCAACTGTCTCAATAATACTAATGGCACTTGTGGTCGTTCGAGTCGCAATATCTTCGGAGTGGAATGCTTGAAAAAGAAAACAAGAAAAAAAGGAGGATTTCACATGAACGCGACGTAACGTTGTGTCTTCATTTCATAAATAAATTAATCATTTTGCTATTTCGTAGTCGCGATATCAGTCGTTCTTGTCCTCTTGAACGCACATGAAAATCTTTGCGCAGACCGTATTAAGTTTTTCTGAAATCAATTCGAATTGAATTATTAGCATTTTTATTAGCAGTCTTACAATAACAAATAACAACTTTCGAATATCTTCGAAGCTTTTACACTCACCCGATCCTTGGACAAGCCATTTTGGTTTATTTTGCCATTGGATGAAAATCCAATAGACTGGAATGCCGGACAGGATTATTATCATTCCAACGCCAACTTCCCAAGGCGAAACGTAGCAGGGAACCGTAACCAGGAATAAACATATCATAAGAAATATGATGGGCAGAACGAGCGATACCTAAAAAGCAAAATATTTAATTAAATAATGAAAGTTTCATGTTCGATTCACACAATCGTGCAAGTCAATTCGCCAAAAAAATTAATTGATTATTAATACGGTCGGTAAATAAATTTGAAAAACAGCTTTCATTGCCTTTATTTTTTGATGTGACTTTATTCGTGTTTTGAAAATGCATACCTTTATGGGTCGCTCGAGATGTGGCTTTTTGAACCTGAGCCAGAGAAGGCCAGAGACCGATAGCGTGGTAAATAGTGCCTCAACGAAGCTCACATAATTGATCAGCGAATAGACATCCTCTATGATCAGCAGGGCTAGTGTGATAATGCACTAGAGACGGAAATTATAGTTTAGGGTCTCGATCAGAGGTTTTAGTGCACGTAAAAGTGAATCCACACTGACGAAATCATTTATTCGATATTTCAAGTGAAAAAGTATAAAGTTGGAGAGAAAATAAATTAAATTAATGATGAAGAGAAATAAGTTTTTCATCTTTCTCCATTTGATTTGAAAAATATTTTAAATATTCAAGAAAATTTTTAATAAATGTTAAATAGAGTAAACAACCTTTCAATCTCTCTTTGCTTCGTTTGGAAAATATTCTCAAGTGCAAAAAATCAAAAAGTATCTGACGAAGAAAGATCTTCCAACAAGTTTCTCTTTTCAAAAATATTTCATCACAAACTGATTTGTTTTTTTTTTATTTATTTATTTTTTTAATCATTTCTTAAGGACTTTAGCTCGAGCTCGAGATTTCTGATGAAGATTGAATAAGAAAAGATCAAGTTAGCGGATCATATGGGAACAAATTACACGAAGTACAAAGAGTAAAGTAGCAAGGCCAAATGTCGTACCGAGAAAGTCACATTTCACAGGGTCTCGACGAGACTCTATGAAAGCTTTCATTCAGTGAGTGAAATTGAATTGATTTCAATTCAATTCTCAATATGATTACGTCGTACGTATGTGTGAGGCCGAATGATCATGTGTACTCGTAACTTTATGTATTGTCTCCATTCATCGTTCAACGGTCAACGAACTACCAATTTATACCAATTTGTTCACACATGTGTTGTCATAGCATTTACCTAATTAAATCGTACTTCAAATCGTTTACAGATAAATCTTGAGAGCAATATTTGCAAAAATAGTCTCGCCGTTAATTTTCGTTGTTGGGAATGCGATGATCGAAACAATTGAAAATTTAGGCGAAGTGATAACAGTGAAATTAATTAAGGAGGTCGATCGAATAATTTGTGTTAACTTTTCATCATCTTATCTCGTTGTTCAACGTATACAAAAATTCACAAAATCATTGAAGTCATGTTTGTACTACGAAAATGGAGGAAACTGTGAAAAGTCGATTTTTTTTTTTATATTCTTACCGAATTTTTAACAAATAATCTCGGTTCGTCTTTTGCTGATTTTCGATATAATATTTCAGACAAATATTTGCTTTGCCTAGAAATCAGACACTCGACAGAAGCTCCGCTTGTAACAACAGAGTCTCGATATGTAATCGATCCTGTGTTTACAAAACACTTAAAATCTAATACTTTAAGGTGCGATATTCCACGCGGCGCGAATCATCCTACGAGCAAGTGCTTCCGAAGAGATTGTTATTACTACGTTTGTACTCACGAGAAAGATAAGAGACGGCATCGGCGTCAGATTTTGTACGTTTATGAGCGCAATGGCATTCGGCAAATGCCCGTTTCGGGCTCCGACGAAAAATAACCGTGCGGATGCAAATATCGCTCCGTTCAAGGCACCGAACGTCGAACACGCCACAAAAAATGGCATTATCCAATGCATCACTCCCAGTAATTTGTTACCAAACGTCTGAAAAATATTGTCCATTGAAATATCGATTCATTTTCGTCGATCCATCATTTTTAAGGAAAGGGGCGAGTCCTTAGTAAAAAAAAAAAATCTAGACACAAAATTCAAGTCGAATATTCAAAAATTCAAAATTTTCTCGCCCAACTTTCTCCAGCTCCCTTAATTTCTACAATTTACTCAATTTTTCTTCTATTCACCGTAGATCTAAAATCATTTCACACCTGCAATGACGTTTGACAAAGACATTTCCCTCAACAAGTCCTAACGACATAATATCCTCGATTTTAAAATATCCTACACTTGTAAGACTTGGATATGTGTAAAATTTGTGAAAAATAAAAATAATATTGTGTGTGGTGGTCACGCAACCATGTTATGTAAATAAATCACGATGAAATTGAGGAGAAAAATGATCGTTCGGTTCTTCACGCGTATAAATGATTTGAACTTTCGATCGATTTGTTTGATACTTCATTTGATAAGATAAAAAAACAAATTGAGTGGGACTGTTAAAACAACTTGGTTTTCTCACGTTTTATGATTTTTCGGAAGGGAAATATAATCTAAAAATATTCGGAATTATATGAGAAGGATAAAACTTTTATTGAAAGCCATCACAAATTTTGAAATAATATAAAAAATGTAAAAAAATATTGTTCAAAAGAGTTATGACAGTTTACTTACGACTGCGACTGCGTTTGAAGCGAGGATCTCATCCTGCGTTAAAACAACAAAATATGCAACATTTGCAAGTACGTAAATGACCGTGATTAGTGGCAACGATATGCAGATGGCTTTTGGCAAATTCCTGAAACGTAAAAATTGAATGAATTCATCGAATATGCTCGAGCAAAAAGTACGAGCGATGTGCCAGTATTGAGAAAACACCAAAATTCCATTGCTGGCGAATTTGAATTTTTTCATAATTATGAAGTGGATGAGAAGACAAGAAATTCGTTTGAGGTAAAACCAAACGCGAGAGTTCAAAAAACCAGCTAAAATTGGACTGGAAATAAAAATTTTCAAACACTAACGAATTTTAGATTCATTGGATCGTGGATAAATGATTCAAAAGCTTCGAGTCCAGCCTAACGCGAAAACAGGAAGCCGAACAAGTGTGAATTCGGGTCATGGAATTTCTATATTTTTCCATCGATTTTCCGTCGCGTTGGACCAACCGGGTTCGATCAACGTCAATATCGCATGATATTTTATCAAGTATTTTACTTGTAAGGATTCTGCAACTCTTCCGTGACGAAATTGAGATAATTCCATCCGGAATAGGAAAAGAGACCGGAGTAAATGGCGAGCGCAATGTAGCCCGGTTCGGTGCTGGTGCCGGCCATCGGTTTGACGAAATTTTCCGTGTGGCCTAAACAGAGCCACCACAAACCGGCAGCCATGATAATAACGAGCGCGAATATTTTCGTCCCCGTAAATATGTCCTGGACCCTCGTCGCCCATTTGACGTTGTAACAATTGATCGCGGTCAGTAAACCTGAAAATTCACAACGTCTTTGCGTATTTGACCTTCGGCGACTCGAAGCTGAATTTCCGAATGTCAAGCGAGCAAAAAAATCTTGCGAGAATACAAACAAACGAGAATTTTCTAAATTAATGTTTTTTCTGTACAAATTCAGATCCAAAAAGTCTTCGTGAAAAACGAGCAACAAACGAGAAGAATAAAAATGTCTAATATTTAGGAGCGAGAAACAAGAGCTAAATTTAACTCGAGGACGATAAACCTCCGAAATTTTAAACGCGATGGAAATGATCCGCATCCGCAGAGTTGCCAAAGTCGTTAAAGCTGAATCGTTGTACGAGCAATATTATTTTGAGATTTAATCGAAAAAGTGATTTTTACACATTGTTCCAAGTATCCGAGTAAGTTACCACGTCAAATATTTTTCGAGTATAAAGAATGTTTGAACGTAAAAAAAGTTTGAAAAGTTTCGAAAATTCATGTACGAAAAATCATTTTGCTTCGTCATCGTCCCTTTTGAAAAACCTTTTTTTTAACTTTTTCCCCTATAAAAATAAAATTCGATAAAATTTGCTCAAAAAGTTCTAACAAATGGTTGGAAAAATCGTGAAATATAATAATACAAACATGTAATTACGGCTGCCAGCAAGCGTACGGCTTCGTAGGGTGGTTTGCAGCCGGGCCAAGCCGGTTGCAGTATGTATTGGGCAAATGTGAGGGCAGTTATCGCGTTACCAGTCGGTACTAGGATGAACAGAGCTACCCAGAGGTAGAGAAACGCAGGGAGTGGACCAAATGCATCGCTGATGTATGCGTAATCCCCGCCCGATTTCGGTATCATCGTGCCTGCAATTCAAGCACGAATATTTCAGATTTTCTACACATTTTTCTCCGCCTCGAAAATACCAGAGATTTATGAAAATTATTTTATTCCTAGTTTCACTTTGTACTTTCACGTACGATCGTAAAGAGCACGATTATTATTGGATAAAGTGAAAAAATACTGAGCGATTTGTGAATTTTAATGCCACGCAAATCATCGTTTTCTTATGAAAGTTAAAAAAAAAAAAAAATAATTCGTCCAAGACTCGTCGATACTTTTTTTGGAATACTCGTGAACCGAAGCATGAAAATGGGAATAAACATAACTCGAGAGATGGTTAGAAAGTGAATTTCCATGTACCGTTCGTCTTAGAGAGGAAATAATAATGAAAATACGAAAAAATATCGAATTCTTAGTGTGCGGGAAACAGCGGTTCGTTGACTCCATCCTGCCGCGAGGCAAATGCGTCCGAATAGAGCAGGTGAATGAAAAAGCATGACGCAATTCTCACAGTAGTGTCAGGCACACGGTACAGGCATATGAGCACCTCTGATGGCTCTGATAAGCCAAGAATATCGATTAAAATGTACCGACATTTTCGTTGAGTTTGGAAAAAAAAATGGGGGTCCACGTGCGCGATACGTGACGATAGTAAAGCGTGTAACGACGCAGCGGTTTAGGTTAAAATGAAAGAGAGAAAATCTAAACGTTGACAGCTCGTTAATTCTAGTATTTAGCGTGGTGCACAATTTAAGAATATTTTGTGTCTGCCATCGTTTTATTTTATTATTAAAATAATAGTTTTCGATTTTAAAAAAATTGAAATATTTTCATGCAAGCACTGGACAAAGGTAAGATGCATTGCTCGAGGTTTTAAATTCCGGTCAACAAAGCAGTGGAACGTTTATTTTTATGGGAAGAATAAAAGAAAAATGTCCGGTAAAGGTTTTTCATTATTCAAAACATATGGCAATCGATGTGTTGGAGAAATATGGAAATTCGGAAATTTTGCTCGTGACTGTACGATAGTAATTTAAACGGCGGGGATTTTCGGATTTGGATTCATCTCACGCGAGTCGCGGAGGATCCCCGAATATGGGTCTGTAAGTGAAAAAAAAAATAATTTCTATGTTTGGGTTCGATTTGGGACCGATAGGTGTCAATGTTTCCGAAAATAATGATAAATTGCGAATACTCACCCAGTTCCGCATAGCACAATGCACCAACGAGTGATAGCACACCGGAAAAAATCCATACGATAAGTGCAAGCCCAACGCTGCCGCTGTTTTTGAGTACTCCTCTAGGGGAGACGAAAATCCCCGAACCGACAATAACCCCGACGATGATAGCAACACCGTCCAACAAACCGAGTTCTTTTTTCAATTTAATACCGCCGCCACCGGTGTCGACGGAAGTGTCATTTTCGGCTTTGACAACAGATCGTTTTTCCGGAACCGGTGCAACTTTATCAGGCATTTTCGCTGTTTTTTTATTATCCACGATTGTCGATTGTAAAGCGACGAGTTAAAAATTTGATGTAAAATTGATTGTAAATTTATAAAATTGTCGAATTTTATTGCACGATAGTTTGTAAATAAAATGTATAAACAATCTAGTTTACAATAGAATGATGCAAGAATTGACATGCGCGGGTTGCGAAGCAGCCTTTACGAATGAGATTAACCCGAACGCGACGAGCGAAGACACGCTTAGGTTTTTCGCTGCTTTTCGATCCTCTGCTCACGTTGAACAGTCACTACCGGCGTCGTTACATCCCGCCTTTCGTCTCCGGGCGCTTCTTTCTCACAGCCAGTTTTCTCTCTCTCTCTCTTGGCCCCTCTCCCTCCTTCGCAGTCGTACAAACGCACTCCTCGGTTTCGTACGATCGACTCTTATCGACTAGCACACGCTACACAAAAGACACATGGGGCAGAAAAGGAGATAGAAAACACTTGGGTACGTAAACATCGAAGTGTACAAATTTGTGTGACCTCTTGAAGGAGGAGAAAAATAAGGAGGAGGGATTGTTTCTACTAGCCGAAATCGTCAACGCACGTTTCTCTGTGTCGTCTTCAATTTGCTTCGTTTCATGAAACACGTGCTCAGGATCCAACGCGCCCGACAACGAAACCGTTGCCTCGAAGGCTCCCCCATATGGACAGCAATAATATCATAACTGTTCTCGCCTTCTCCGGCCAATTACGCGAGAGTTTGTTACGTACGACAGAATTAAATAAACTCCGAATCACTTAGAATTTATTCAAAAACCATTCGACCTGGATTGGCCTAACGTTCACTTTTTCGATAAAGCACTTGTATACGTGGTTGGGTTAAACACCGGTTTTTGTCACTCTTTAGTTCGTCCCGCCTCCGCCTACAGTTAAAAGCGCTTGGTATCGGCGAAATTTATATTGATTCGAAAATGTTCATTGTTTATTTTTGTGTGATAATCTGACAACACAAGCACGACAGCGTTACCGAATAACGCATCATTTTTCTTCAAACAAGCCCCCGATTTATCGTCGCTCCCAGTTTTTTCATAACGCTTCAAAAATTTGAAATTTTTTTTTTTCCAATTGATAACACAAAACTTGAGTTAACGAATTTATATGCTAATTACTAGTTCGTTGCGCGTCCGCTGTCGCTCGAGAACACTCACGTATTGGAGATGCACCTGCGATTTCATGAACTCGAACGTTGGGTCAGCATGTTTTTTTTTATTTTTCACTCCACAATTTATTCACTCGTGTCGCGATTGATGTTTGGATAAATTAATCGCGACGAATTCGACTAATAATCATGATAATTCCTGGACAATAATCACGCTTCCGAATCGCATAAATTTCTATTATCAAAGATCACGTGATCCGAGTGAGTTGTATTTTATATTTTTGAATTACCGGAATAATTGACTATTTTTAGTTTCCACACGTATGACCTACAAAGCACTAGCTACAGCGCGTTCTTGCATACAATGTGTGATTTTCTTTACTCGGTGCTCCTCCAAAGAATCGGAAATTGCGGGAATTCATACCGGGCTACAGATAATTCATTACGTGTGAAATTACGTGGACATGGCGAATGAGTCTGAGATTAGTCAACAATAACAATGCGATAACATAAAACTCTTGAAACTCGAATCACTCGAAGCACGTGAATTTTTTTGCACTTCATTGAAAAGTTTCTTTTTTCTATGCTGTAACTTGGATTCTGATCCTTGTCATCGTTGCGCAGTGCGACGACAAATGAGCCAAAATATAGTAATTCGTGATAGCGAGTGCTCGTCGCGCACTGACCGCACTTAGAGTAACAGGCGGTGGAACATTTGCGCTCAGCCCTCAGGAGTTATCCCTCGACACTTTATGTATATAAATATATATTCCATACGTTTAAAACCCAAAAGCCCGCGCCAACAGCGTAGCTGTTCATACGATCATATTTTATCAACGAAATGATTAGGGAACGTGCGCCATCTGGTGACGGGATGTACAAGCAACAAAAATAAATATTGCATCCGAAAGGTTGATTTTCATAATAAACACGAATATACGAAAAAAGTACGTACTTGACGCCGTGCAAAAAAATTCTACATAATCGAAATGTCGGCATCGAAACACTTCACTGGATAAATTATTTGGAAAATTTGAATTCGTTATCGTTACATATTCGCACGACTGAATAATTCACGTCAGATCCGTAAAACGCGTCAAAACTGTTTTAACGCGAGTTCAAAATTTCAATATACTCGAAAATATTAATTTTTTATTTTCCCAATTACAACTGAATTTTGATAGTTTTTTCTTTCTCGATTGAACGAATTTTTAATAATGGTATAGTCGACAAAATTATCGTACCATTTTTCAGTCGAAACAAACGAGAGCATGCTCTAGCGAGTCGTTCAAAAATCAAAACATAATTTGTTGAACTGCGAGGTTAAAACCACTGGACGTGAAGAGCACGATTGCAGCGCTGCGGTTGGCGAGCCAAGGTTTTTAACGACACTTCAAAATTTATCGAAGCAGAAAATTGATCCCTGCGCCAATGTATCAAAGTATATACGCCCGTTAGAGGTTTCCGGTTGGTGGTTTTAAGTATATACGTATATAAGCATTACACGCATATTACTATATCTGTGAGGTGTGTGTGTGTGTGCGATTCATTTGACGAATAAAAGGTCGTAAATGACATTATTTCGTACAATAATGCAAGTCTGGTTGCTCCTTTTTGGTTATTCATCGCTGATTCGTTGCTCTTACCCATTTGAAGAATTTTTATGTACATATAAGTGGCACCAATGGCCTCTTCTACTTTTGCTCACTGTTTTACGCTGCTTTTTTGTCCCCCTTTTATTCTCAATAAACCATGTAGATTCGGCGAACTACCGAAGTACCGCCAGCGAACATTTTTCTTAACGTTTTTTTCCCAATGCTTCCTGAATTCAGTTCGTTCCAACAATTCGAATATTTTACCTTTTGTTCTCACTTCTTTTCAGATCGAACTCCTTTTGTGGTATTCAGAACTCGTTTTTTTCGAATCCGTTTCTTCTCTTCGACTGGCTCAACTATTCTTCGGCTGTTTCGAAATAAATTTTTTAAAATAAATATTTTCAGCATTATTTCGTTCCTTCGATTCATCCTTTTCCCAATTCATTTCACTTTTCGCTATCCTGTTTTCGTTTTCCGTCTCCCTTTAACAGTTTCTTTGCCGTTGTGAATGCAGGCTCTCCCTGCAATGTTAGTCTCATGAACTCGTATCCTTTTGTGTCACCTTTCCACCACTCCACAATTTATCCTCCACTTGCCCTTAGCTAATTCACATCTACACACGTTAGACTTCCTTTTTTTCTCACAATTCCTGTTTTTTTGTTTGTTCGGTAAGATCGTTAAAAAGATTATTGATATCTTCGGCTCAGCGTCGAAATGGTGTGTTAAAAGTTTGTTATTATTCCAGTGATTTTGACTCGTCTGATCATTTTGTTGCTTTCATTAAATTATTCAATCTTATTCTTCGATTCAGTCAAATTTTTTTTTTTTTATTGTTTCGTTTGCCGAGCCTTGAAAATATTTGCATTTTCAGATGTCGAAAAAATAGACTGAGGTGAATAAACGTATTTGAAAGTCATATTTGGTATCTGAAACACTTGTTTTCGGGCGAACGTGTGCACTCTGTGTACTTTTGTGACGACA
This sequence comes from Venturia canescens, assembly GCF_019457755.1. Taxonomy (NCBI): domain Eukaryota; kingdom Metazoa; phylum Arthropoda; class Insecta; order Hymenoptera; family Ichneumonidae; genus Venturia; species Venturia canescens. The sequence continues at coordinate 11,749,879 of NC_057425.1, forward strand.
AATTTGGATGTGTTTGGAAGGTATTGATGAATTTTACACATTAGAAACTCTCTGGATGGTAGCACGACGTTCGTGTGTGAAAAAATGACTGTGCGATACTTTGAAGAAGATCTTATAATTTCACAATATTTTCGTATTTTTTCCATTTGTGGTTAGGTGGGGCCAACATTTGTTTGGATATCGGAAATAAGAAAAAAATTGGCGTTGGTTTTTTATTCATATAATTTAATGAGACGGGAAGATACTCATTGTACATTATTAGAGACTATAAAGAATTTGTAATTTGGGGTTTTTGCAAAAAAAGCAATATAATCGTGATTTCCCACTATTTTTTGTAAATACTTATAGCAAAAGCGAATTTCTCAATTCTGGCATCTTCACCCGAATCTCTTTAATGTAGGGATCTTACAATAAACAAACTTGAACTAGTCTCAAACATTTTTCCTCAATTTCCCAATTTCATACTTTGTGTTCACCGTTAACTACAACGATTTTTGGAAATATGCCAAATTCCACAATGTCACAATTGCTTCATGCATTATAGTCCAAATTAATATCCGATGGCTTTTATTTTTGTAGTTTTGTAGATATTAGTTGGTGAGTGCTTTAAAAAAATTCTGGTATTTCTCATCAAACTTTCTTCTTAATATAATTGGTTATAGCAGGCATAGAAATGGCTAAAAAGATCGTTGTCTTTATTCAAGCTTTGTATAATAAAACTTTGATCGGTTCTTTCGTCAGTTCCAAAGTGCATTCAATTCTAAGTACCAGCTCATTTTGCGTGTATAAAAAATAGAACTTCAATTTACCAGAAACCGCATAGCTCGCAACAATTTGGAGAATTTCCTAGTCGATTGTAAAACTAAAAGTTTTAAGTGTTTGTTGTTTCATAAAATTTTGTTTTTTTATCAGTCCTGATTTGTCACGAATGTAAAATTTGAAATTCCTACCTAATTTAAATATTTAATTACAGAAATGCGGCAAATTGCAATTTGCTTTCCATTCTCTTAATACTATTTGAAACGAGTAATAAAAATATCTGCAAAGCATTCAGTGGTTGCTTAAATACAAAGATACCTGAAAACTTTGCTTATTAGATGCTGCAGCTAAGAGCTATCGATAGGAAATCTTCGAAGCTTATAGTTATGGTACCTGTTTGTGCAGTGTCTTTGTTTCTAAAAGCTTCCGTAAACTTCTGTATTTGTACACATAAGACGATGAATTGATCAACCGTTATGCTCTCAGTGTTATTGAAATCGCTTTTTTTAATCAAATATTTAATGAATTCAGGACTGAATCTATAGCCCATTTGCGTTAAAGCTGCATACAGCTCACTCTCTTGAATACTACCCGATTGATCATGGTCGAATCCTCGAAATACTCCTAACCAAGCGTTTATGTAATTGTAGAGAGCCTGGAATTCTCCCAAATCGATTGTACCAGTTTTTTCCTTGTCGAACATACCTGTGACAAAATAATTCCTTTATTAATGCGCTACAGCACTTACATAATATTCTAAAGCCCAATTAAATTTCAATCTCAATTCTTCAAGTAAACCAGCTAAACTATAATACTTTTGGAGACACTCAAGCTACTTGCACATTTGTGGGCTGCACTTTTTTAAACATTCTCTACAAAATCATTTGAAGGAATCAGTGTCAGTAGATCGATTGAAAATGACAAAAAAAAACAATCGCAACCAATTTTTTATTTTATCAATGACATTTCTTTAATGAACAATGGGAAAACTCAATGCTGATGAAGATTAAAGTTCAAATCCAGCAATAAAAAATTCGTACCAATCATCAGTTTGCAAGCAGTGTCTGAAAAAGTTCCGCCCTGTCCATTAGCAAGAGCAGCCCTCAATTCAGTGGCAGTAATTTTGCCACTACCATCTCTGTCGACCGAAGCAAACCATTGTTGAACTTCAGGAGTAACCTGTGGTTGATCTCCCGATGAGCCGTACATCGCGCCCTACGGATCAGCAAATTCACATTTTTCCGTAATGAACGTTGCAAATAGTGTTGGAAAATATCTTGAATATTTAAAAAATTGTTTACGGAAATTGAACGTAACCTCAAACTATTTAAAATAAGTAAACAACAAATATTATATAGTTATTACAGGGTAAGCCATAGTAGTGGACTTGTCAAACACAGATGAATAAGTCTAAAATTCCACCGACTCTCGTTCCTGTACCACTTGTTTGGTAATTACTGTTATGATGAGAAAAACACAGCTTTCAAATTGCTTGACTAAGAAACATCTAGTGTCAAGGTCACGTTATGCACTCGGCGCACTCGTAAACAGAAAGCCGAAACGTGGGGATAAGTAATTAATGTTTCCCGAAGCTACATTCTAATGACATCATTATAAACTTTGCTAATTATTCTTCATCACCCTTATAGATTTCAATGATGTGGAAAACTCATTCAATCAAACGTTATCATTCGATTTATGTTTTGTATCAATACATCCAAGAGTAATTTCTGGAAAATAAAAATTGGAATTTCTGTGGGAAATAAACAGAAAATAATGAGGTACATACGAATTATATTGAGGCTCAAATTACGATATTCAGATTTTGGCGTTTGTTTGAATTTGATATATAGCGGCGTTTTGTGGACAAAACAATAATGGAATTCCTGACGAACTTCACTCTTCACTTGGCTATAAGCAATTGGCAATGCTGATTCATTAATTTTTCAAGCTCGAAAGAAAAAGTATGAAGGTTGGCACGGCATGTTTGGAAATGACGATCGACTCGTGAGAGAGTGCGCGATGGTCTCATTCGTTCGGCGACAATGGCGGCAGACCTCGATCAGTTTCAACAGCTTTTAAGGACCCTTCTTAGCACGGATAACGATGTCCGCACACAAGCAGAGGTACGTGAATGAATGGAGCTTCATCAAATCTTTTTAACGAACTAATTGGTTGTTGAAAACATCGGGGGATTGACGTTATAAAAATGAGTAATTTCGGGGCCAACACGTTGGCAACGTGTTGTCAGAGGGCTTCTCGAGCACGCGGCTACTCTCTTATATTTCATAATTTTCCCTCCCCCGCCGTCGCTCGCCATCGCGTTGATTGAATACTTGGAGGGTTAGCAGGCGTGAATTTTATACAATGGAAGAAATAATTGTAAAATTAAACGGGGTTATGGCTCGGCTGACAGGTGTTTCGGAATAGCCAAGGGAAAAATGCCAAAATGGTGTCGTCGCGTGGCTGCAGTCGAATTCCCCCTTCCTCTCCTCGGCCCCGCAACGTTTTTCTTTTTATTTTATAATTCGCAACGTTTCCGAACAACCGGTCACGTTCCCAGCGATCCTTGCCGTGATTCGCATCTATTTGACGCTCATCCGCTACTTGTCTACACTGCCCTCGTCCCCACCGGCATCAAATTTTCACCATTCGACGCGACTAACATTGCCAAACGGCTTGTTATATACGAATGAACAGATATGCGTGCGGCTTGGCAAATTTCCTTTTGATTCGAGTTCATCCTATATTATTTCGATGTCAGCGCTGTTGGATTGAGCAAAGCATTCGATAAAAATCAACTTGTGCCCACTTTTTTTTTTATTACTCTTGAATCCTGACTCATCGCTTTTACTTGCCCGCCAAAAGTCGCCCAACATTACCTTCGCTTTATCCCAAATAGGGACTTCCGCACTTTTTTCGCGCCCAATATTGTCCACTCTGAGCACGCATATAAAATGCACCCAAAATGTCGCGTGTGTATTGATAGGTTATGCGAGCTCGTGTATAAAAAACCAATATGGACCATTACATTACTTCATTTCACATCACTTCGCTCCGTTCGTAGGTGAAAATTCTTCCAGCCCAAATTCTCATCTCTATTTATACGCTCGTGATTAATTCTCAGGAATGTTCAATTTCTATATACGTATAATGCCACAAAAAGGGTACACGTGTTGTTGCCTTCATTTCGAATCCATCCGCGATTTTCGCTTTCTTTTTTCTGCTTTTTTTTTCAACTCAAATGAATACGGTGTGACGAACGATAAAGAGTACGATAAAAATAGGCTTATGACTCATACATCAAGTTCATTTCCTTTAGTGTCACGATAATTGAAGACACCGCCTGAATAATTTATCATACGATGCCCTAGCATTTCCTATATTAAAAAGAACATTGTGTGGCAGTTTAAACCTAGTTTGAATTAACATTTGCATAATTATGTCTCTACCAGATACGTTGTTACAATTTTTCATTTTTTGGTAACAGACAAATTTTTATCAAAACGATTATGCAGTTTTAGCACTCCGGTATTTGTTGTATAAAACAAAAGTACCTTTGACGCCTATTTATTCTTCTTTCATGTACAAAATTGTAGAATTCTTCAAGTCATATTATTTACTTTCGGTCAATGTAATTGAAACTTCTTCAAACGAAGATTCAAAATTGTTCTGTAAAAAAGAAGAATTCTTTGTGGTATTTTAAAAATAAGAGTGCCTTGGAACTTCAATTTTTAGAATGGACGTATACTTATTTACAAAAATGACAATATGAATAGATATGATAATTGCTTTATCTTCTTCCCTAATGAACATGTGACTTACATATTCTAACTTTTTGTTCTGTTTAGGAAGCATACAGAAATATTCCTGTGGAGAGCAAAGTCACCTTCTTGCTTGGATCAATATGCAATTCCATCCTTGCCGAGGAGATGCGAGCCATGGCAGCAGTGCTCCTGCGACGGCTCTTCTCCTCAGAATTCATGGATTTCTATCCAAAAGTAAGTTTCCGTTTTTTTGAGTTCTTGAATAATTGTGACACTGATACCACAGATGGAGTCAGCGGTCGGTTGAATTTCTTCATTCCGAAAGCGTTACATTTGTGGTAGAGTAAACTGGGTGGATAAGACTCTTGTTTTGACATCGTCCTGATGGCAAAGCTCTCCGAGTCATCCATACAGACGTTTCTGAGAGTTGATTGTGCTGTACAGAACACAATCATAGTATTGAAACAAACAGTTTTATACTTTAGGTACAGGGATACGAAATTCGTAAAATTGAAACAAATTTTAACAGTGAAAGGAGTATGGTCAAAATCATAATCATGAGGATTGTCAAATTTTGTGGGTTTTGTTCAAATTTCGTTTGAATATCTCCGAAAAGGGTTTTTTTTTAAGCCAGTTTGTTTTGTTTTTCCACAATTTTGATGCTTAGAATGTTGCCACCTCTCAACGTGAACTAATTGTATTTGAAATGTTATATGGAATATGGAATGTTATGAATGTATTTCAAACGTTTTATCACAGATTCTCCCAGAGGCTCAAACTGAGTTGAAAAAGCAAATACTTCTGGCAGTGCAGAATGAACAGAGTGATGCATTGAGACGCAAAGTATGCGAAGTCGCAGCCGAAGTTGCACGAAATCTTATAGACGATGATGGCAATAATTTGTGGCCAGAATTCCTTCAGTTCCTATTCCAGTGTGCAAACGGCCCAGTGCCAGCGCTTAAAGAAAGCGCTCTCCGCATGTTCACGTAAGTTAGGAATCTGGTATTTCAAAAAAGTTTAATTTATCAATTGTTTATACGCAATCCTCTCTAAATTTTCGGTTTCATTGATATTTGTGTGACTTTGAAAGGTTTTTTGTGAGAAATCTTGAAAATTTTATTTAAAAAATTTTTATTTATAATTAATACATTGTTACAGATCCGTCCCCGGTGTATTTGGAAATCAGCAAGCAAATTATCTCGACTCAATTAAACAAATGTTGCAGCAATCATTGATGGACGCCGCAAATTATGAAGTGAGTAGAATTTATTTTTTGACCGCCAATTACAAAGGACCGGGAGATTGATACACGGGTTCACACGAAAACACGTTTTCTCGTCACAAATTCTCCCAAAATAAAAAACACTTTCTGATGACTGTAACTTGTGACGTGTTAATTTACAGACAGATACGGAGTGAACATGAAAAAATCACAAATTTGCATGATTCGAATAAATTTGTACTGTTTTCTACAAAAAGATTGATAAAAAATATTAACTGATTTTCATTAAATTGGAGAAAATACGGAAAATACAAAATTTACATTCTAATGGTGCAAATTTGTAAATTATGAAAAATGATTGTTGAAAAATAAAAGGAGAAAATAATAATTGCGAAATATTATAATTCAAGGTGAGATTTCAAGCGGTCAGAGCAATCGGTGCGTTCATAACCCTTCACGAGAAAGAAGCAAACATACAGAAACATTTTTCGGAGTTATTACCAGGAGTTGTGCAAGTAACGGCACAATCGGTCGAGAAGCAAGAAGACGAGGCGCTTCTGAAAGTGTTGATAGATTTGGCAGAAACGACACCAAAATTTTTGAGGCCTCAATTGGAGGCGATAATGGAAATGTGCATGAAAATATTTTCGGACGAGAAAATGGGTGACTCGTGGCGTCAATTATCCCTTGAAGTTTTGGTCACACTCGCAGAGACAGCACCCGCGATGGTTCGTAAAGTCGGGGGCAAATATATCGTCGCGTTAATTCCACTAGTTTTGAAAATGATGACTGATCTTGAAGAGGACGAAGAATGGAGTTTTTCGGATGAAATCATTGAAGAGGACAACGAATGCAACAACGTTGTTGCCGAAAGTGCTTTGGATCGACTTGCTTGCGGTCTTGGTGGCAAAACAATGCTGCCGCACATTGTTCAAAATATACCATCGATGTTAAGTAATAGCGATTGGAAATACAGGTAAGGAAGCAATTTTTTTTTTTCAATTCCCATAGATAATTTCGTTTTCTCGTAATCATAAAAGTTAATAAAAAATTAAGTGGAAATAATATTGTGAGTGTTTATGGTATTGATCTCGCTCATGGCCACGTTCACGAATCGTCTTTCCGCTCACTTCAAAAGCTTCAATACAATTTGAGAATAAATCTAGTTTCAGCAGCTTTGATGTGAGACATTGTTTTCCACAGAAAAACTATTCCCATCGAAGATTACTTAATGTTCATGACTTTTGACTTGGACTTAAAAACCATGAAGTTCACAATTACAGAGACAAATTGATATAATCGCAAAGTTTTGAAGTGAAAGAATACTCCAATCTTCTGGTTCAGATGATCATATTGACATTTTATGAAATTTCTCATTTTTGAAACACTCGTACGATGGATACAATCTGAAAAAATCTTGAGTCTCACGCAGCAGCTTTAATAGAATATTTTTCGTATATTTTCTTGTGCCATAGAAAGTCAGCGGTCTGTTTATTACGAAAAACTTATTCGCGTTACATCTGTGGCAGATTAACCATTGAGTTTAGTCGATAGTTTTATTCCCGTACTGGCGAATGCAAACCTTCGAATGCTCTTTGGAATTCAATGATTGACAGGATTGTGTTGTTTTTGATACGATCTGTATTTCATTGACGAACATATAATCTCAATGTTCGAAACAGAAACTAATAAGAAATACAGCTGAGACATGCAAATATCTCGATTGACATACTTAGCCTTTTTTTACAGACACGCTGCCCTCATGGCCATCTCAGCAGTCGGCGAAGGTTGTCACAAAATGATGGAAGCGATGTTGGGTCAAATAATGGAAGGAATCATTCATTATCTTCAAGATCCAGTAAGTTCAAGAAAAAACAACCTGAAAAATTAATTTTTTCATTTTTACCGAAGGCGTCGAAGCGTTGACCCTCGCATTTTATCAATATAATGGTCACAGATCGAGTCAGCGGTCAGTTTTCATAACATGATTCTGAAAGCGTTACGTCAGTGACAAATCAAACGCTCGAGAGTCGTTGGTTTTTACTTTGCTATCGTTTTGATAGCAAGGTTATCAAAACCTGCCTCGATGCAAGTTCCTGAGAGTTGATCGTCATTTTTTTAATCGTAATACGATCATAGTTTTGGAACATACACGATTTTAATTTACATAATTTTATTTGAAGAGTTGCAACAACATGAAAAAATCGTGTTCAACCCAAATACCAGATCCGCATTGTAATCGAAATATTTTACCCGTAGGTTCCGATAGATATTTTTCATTCCATCTTTATTAAGGTATTTCAACAAGTTCACCAACCCCATAAAACGAAATAGTATGCAAATGTATATTTTTCCGTATTTGCATATAGTCCAATGCTTTTTGTGAATCCTAAAGAACGAAGGGCATATAGTTTCTTTTTGGTGCAATTTTGTGAAATTATTTGCAATGACATTGAGTAGATTTCTCATTGTTAAACAGTTTTGCGAAATTGCATTTGTAAGAATCTAAAAAAAAAAAAAAAAAATTGAAAAAGTTGTTCTCACAGTTTTTGTGGTTCTCGTATTTAAAAACATGTCAATTGAAAAATTTCGCGTATCTAAATTGCATTGAATATTTCAGCATCCTCGTGTCCGATACGCAGCTTGTAACGCAGTTGGTCAAATGTCCACCGATTTTGCACCAACTTTCGAAAGAAAATTCCACGACAAAGTTATACCCGGTCTGTTGATGGTGCTTGATGACAATGCCAATCCACGAGTTCAGGCCCACGCTGGTGCAGCGCTCGTTAACTTTAGTGAGGATTGCCCGAAAAACATTCTGACTCCGTACCTCGACGCAATCATGTCCAAATTGGAATCGATCTTGACTGCTAAATTCCGAGAACTCGTAGAGAAGGGCACGAAGCTGGTACTCGAGCAGGTTCGTGTTTTATGAATATACATGCTTTAAATGTTCATTCTTCCATCGGGTGGGGGTTGAAACCCCCACCCCTTCCATCATTCAAAATATTAACAACAATAAGTGGAAAGATTGTAGTCTACGTCAAAAGCTTTAAATAGAAATAACCTTTGAACTGTTGAAAAATCGTGATATTACGATAAAAAAAGATTTCGATGCATACCAACGACTGTGATATTTGATATCAATCCGTGTAATCTTGATAATATAATCATGAAAAACTCTAGGTCGTGACTACGATCGCATCTGTAGCAGACACTTGTGAGGAACAATTCGTTACGTATTACGACAGACTCATGCCATGTCTCAAGTACATTATCCAGAATGCGAATCAGCAAGAGCACAAAATGCTGAGAGGAAAAACGATCGAGTGTGTGAGTCTTATCGGTCTGGCTGTCGGGCCGGAAAAGGTAAATCAAAAAAATCATGAATTTCGTTAATCGTACAATCACACGTCGATCAATCACATTTATCTTTAATTTATTTCTCCACTTCATCTGGTTTCTAAATTTATTCATTGTTTACAGTTTATCACAGATGCGAGCGAAGTCATGGACATGTTGTTGAAAACTCACACGGAAGGTGATTTGCCAGATGACGATCCGCAAACGAGTTATCTGATCTCAGCTTGGGCTCGGATTTGCAAAATTCTCGGTAATGCTAATAAGAACCAATAAAATACCGAAAAATTAAAACACGAAAATACGAGTATTAACGTCATTGATAATCGCAGAGTTTTGTGATTTTTCCTTTCGTTTCTTTACAGGCCAATAATTTTTTTTTTTTTTTTTTTTTTTTTTTTTTTTTTTAATTTTGTATTTACAATGAGATACTAATTTTATCGATTGACCGTACTAGAGTTTACTTTATTTTTATGCACTCCAACAGGAAAGCAGTTCGAACAATATCTGCCTTTGGTAATGGGACCAGTGTTACGTACAGCAGCTATGAAACCCGAGGTCGCGTTGCTGGACAACGAAGACATGGAGGGCGTTGAGGGTGATCTCGATTGGCAATTCGTGTCACTTGGCGAACAACAAAATTTCGGTATCAAAACGGCTGGTCTAGAGGACAAAGCCTCGGCGTGTGAAATGTTGGTCTGCTATGCGCGTGAATTGAAAGAAGGCTTTGCCGATTACGCTGAAGAAGTCGTCAGGCTCATGGTGCCCATGCTCAAATTTTATTTCCACGACGGTGTTCGAACTGCAGCTGCTGAAAGCTTGCCGTGTCTCTTGGAGTGTGCCAAGATCAAAGGTACACTAATTTCTCAGCTTCAAAAATATTCATTTTTCCATCAATTATATCGAGAATTATCTCAACTCGTGCTCTGTTTTGGTTCAGCATTTTATAACAATTATTTAAGAAGAAATAAATTATTTCCTCAAGTGGTCATTGAAAAAACGTATGGACACCTAAGAAAGTTGTTTTCATACGGGATTTTCGAATGCATTCTATGACAAAAGAAGTAAATGAGCTTTAACAATAAAAAAATTTTTATTGCTCAGGGCCTCAATATCTCGAAGGCATGTGGGATTACATACGGCCAGACCTATTGAAGGCAATCGACACTGAACCCGAAGCCGAAGTGTTGCCTGAGCTTTTATATTCCTTGGCGAAATGTATTGAGGCACTCGGGCCGGGCTGTCTTGCAGCTGGACCGATGACCGAGCTTTTGCGTATACTTGACAAGCTTTTGAACGAACACTTTGAGCGCGCAGTGGCGAGATTGGAAAAACGCAAAGACGAAGATTACGACGAGGTTGGTATTGCCGAGGAAGCAGAAATGCCAAATTTAGAAAGAAAAAAAAAACACTCATCGAACAGAAGTAACGATTTTTTTCTTCAATCAAGGTCGTCGAAGAACAAATCGCCGCTGAAGACAACGAGGATATTTACACTCTGAATAAAATAGCAGACATTTTACACGCTCTTTTCATAACCCATAATTCCGCGTTTTTCCCATATTTCGATCAAATATGCGGACATTTCGTGAAACTTTTGGCACCGGAGCGCGCATGGTCCGACCACCAATGGGCGTTGTGTGTTTTCGATGACGTCATAGAATACGGTGGTCCAGAATGCGCAAAATATCAGGAATACTTCTTGAGGCCGATGATCCAATACGTCACTGACAAAACTCCCGAAGTCAGACAAGCGGCTGCTTATGGCTGCGGAGTACTTGGACAATTCGGTGGAGAAGCTTTCGCTCAAGCTTGCGCTGAAGCACTTCCGAGGCTTATGGAAGTTATCAACGATCCAGAATCGAGATTGCAGGAAAACGTTAATCCAACTGAAAACGCGATATCAGCTGTTACGAAAATTCTTAAATACAACAACAAAGCTATCAACGTCGACGAGATACTCCCACATTGGTAAGCTATTTGAAAAATTTATTCATACTAATGATTTCTATCTTTACATTTCCTCTACTCTGACAAAATTCATTGTGGACCATTCGATAGTTGCCTAGTAAATCTAACGAATTGAATTATGGGATAAACTCCATTTTTTCCTGTTTTGCATATCAAATGTCGAACCTTGCTTTTTTATTATTAATTCTTCACAGGCTCGTAATAAAATTTTCAAAATCTCGAACATAATTTGGTGTGCCAACACATTATTAACCCAAAATCAAACTCCTTCGGAAGTGTAACTGTATAAAGAAAAAATGTTGCTGACCATTGTGTTTATGAATTTTCTAACAATTGACACTATTTTCGTGTTAAGGTAATTGGCAATTGTCCTGAAATTAATCAAAATGGCTCTTCATAAATCTTTCCATAAAAAATCATGTTCATGGTTGACTTCAAAATTTGGTTGAAAATAAGTTTACATTTTTCTATAATGACCCTACTTTTGCCTGGTTGAACCGGCGCTTAACCATTATTTTGAAAAACTCAAGATTTATCCTAACTGATTTTCAATTTTTTTTGTCATTAAGGCTCTCTTGGCTACCCGTAGTGGTCGACGAAGACGAAGCGCCCCACGTTTACGGATATCTTTGCGACTTGATAGAGGCTAACTATCCGGTAGTTTTAGGACCGAACAACGCCAACTTACCACGACTTATAAGCTTTTTCGCTGAGGCGTTGTTCAAGGAGGCTGTAGCTGCAGATAATCCAGTGATGGGTAGAATTCTTAGTATTGTCAGACAAATTCAAGTAAGTTTAACATTAGAAAAAGAATAGCAATAGCAATGGCAAGAAATGAAACGACCGTTTGCTCTGTTTTGTTTTTTGCAGAGCAACGAAACGATGTTCCAGGCGTGTATAAGCGCTTTAACGGCAGATCAGCAGCAAGCTTTGCACGAGGCTCTGAGCAATCAACCAGCAGTCGTTAATTAGCATCTCGTTTAAACAACTAACAATTTATTTTTTTCACTCCGATTGCAAGACGATGGAATAAGGAAAGAGAAAGATAAAAGAAAGAGTATAAAACTTGAAACACACCCGAAGAGTCAGTCGAAAGAATGAGAAGAGAAATGAAAGAGAATTGTCGGTAGCCCTTCATCCCAATTCGCAATCGCAAGAGTTTCCTACGCTTCGCGATTATAACAAAACTAAACTAAAGTTCTTAAGGTAGCTAGATTGTGTACCTATTAAAGGTGGGAGAAACTTTTTCGTCTCAGCCTAATAAATATCCAGCCTCTCGTTCCGACAGAGCGCATGAGAGTAAGACAAAAAAGAAAATTCAAACAAACAAAAAACTAAACACGAGAGAACCAGATGAAAAATGGCGATTGACCCAACCCAATCGGTTTTACCTCACTGTTACTTGTTGATTCAATATTATATACATATATATATTTTCTTCTTTTTGTACCTCGCGCCAAAAAAGAATGTTTCTCCCCCCCCCCCTCCCCCACCTCCCACCCCCTCGCCCTCTCATAAATAACTTCGACGCGACGCAAAAATTGCAAATTTTTCGCCTACTCACGACTTGTAGCGCACGAAAAAAAACTTGCTTGAATCTGAAAGTCTTGATACGATGTAATGTTTATGAGAAGAATGAAAAGCGAAAAAAAATAGGAATTTTATGAAACGATATTTTTCTCATTTTATTATGTCAGTCGATCGGTTAGCGATAATGTACGAAATGATGGGACAAAAATGATAAGAGAATCATGAAAATTGAAGAGACGCCATTTTGAGACAGGAACGTTTTTACAAGCGGTTGATATTCAATCTCTCATTTCTATCGTCGTTATTATTAATCTCACGAGTCCAATGAACGTATTTTTCAAGAAATAAGTTTCGTTTGTGGTTTTTAATGCAAAGGATTTGACAAGTTCGAAGCACGAAAGCTTCGAATGAGACATAGAAAAGAGGAGAGGCAAAAATACACCGTCGACTTCGCTCGATCCTCGTAATCCTGGGATTGCTCATGAAGGATTGAGCAAAGGTGAAAAAAAAATAATTTCATTTGTGCTGTTTCATTCGTACGATCCTGCATGACCAATTAAACGAAAAAAAAACAAAACACTGAAGATTCAAATCGTCCACGTTTTTACGATAATGTCGATACGAGAGTAAACAATTATAAGATAAACGTTTTTTTTTTTTTTGATTATTTATAACGGCTCAGGTCGATTTTTTGGAGAGACTCGCTGTTTCGATGGAAATTTAAGATAAAAAATGGAAAATATTCACTGAAGTTTCTGCAAGTATTTTTTTCTTTAACCATTTAATCTGTATTTTGATATTGATACGGTTCCTGATCCAAGAAGCAAAAACAGGAAGAAATTAAGCAATCCAACTGGTAAAACCGCGTGGCGAGCATGACATTGTGATTTAGGTATTTTACGATTAAATATTTAGAATACGAGTAAATGTTATTTAATGATAATATCGATAAACGATGCAGTGTTTAAAGCTACACGGTTTACCGCAGGAATCTCTAAAATATTATTGAACCGAAACGATGAACCGTTGGAATTTGTATTTAAAAAGTTGAAATTAAAAAAAAAACAGCGAAAAGGATAAAAATGATCGAAAATTAGAAGTTTGTGACAAATCGTTGGGCGGCGATCGACGTTTTCCTTTTGGTCCACATTTTTCCAAGTCCATCACTAAAATGAGATAAAACGCTTTGATATTTTGCTCCCCCAAAAACGTACTTTTGCTGAAAAGTTTGGTTAAAGCTGCTGATAAAGAAGGTGCAATTGGCCGTGCTCCCATTTCGTCTGTTTATTTGAAACTCAATATACAGCTATAGTAGATTTAAAAATTTTCAAATACGTTTGACATTAACGAGATAAACGAGTATTGAAGAATTAAGGCGCAAGAAGAAAATGTTTTCTGTCTCGCAGAGAAAAAGAAAAAAAACTAATTCGACGTGAGCGTCGTTAAAAAAATCACCGGTGGAACAAAAAAACAAACCGCCGACGAAAGAGACGAACGAAATATGGTTCTTTATGAGAATATTTCTTTGTACATATTACGAATAATAAAAGTAGCATTGAGAAGCCCACTAAATAAAGTAGAGTGTAAATCTCGTTCTCGGTCCATTCATCGCGAGATGACTAAAACCATGCTGATAATTTTTTAGTCGTTTGCACCTGCAATTATTTTCTTTTATTTTTCAAAAAAAAAAAAATTTTTAAGTGCTTCGGTTCGACTTGCGAAATATCCGATTATCGAGCAAAAAAATTAATCACTTTTGTTTGTACCTATCGCGAACGAATTACCAAGTTCTTTGCAGGAAAAAAATATGAGCTGAAATGAAAAGAAAAAATAAATAAATAAAAATTACTGGAAAACTTATATGAAATAAATTATAGCTCTGATGATAATATTATTATTGTATAGAGATTATTTTAAAGTTATTATTGATCGAAATAAATGTCAGCTTTGTAAACCGAGCGTTTCATTCGACGAGATTGCCCGCTTTCATGCATCTTTTAAATCGGTGACCATCATTTTTTTGTAACCGTCTTCTTCGTTACGAACAAATGATTAGACGGGGAATGCCGCAACGTTCCTCTCCGACGCGTCTACTCTCCAGAAAAGTTGACACGAGATAACTAATCGATGAGTTATCTGAAATGTATCCAATCGAGTCATCACCACATAGATGTATCATGAAACTGGAGTACATGTTATTAATTGGCATTTCTATCACATATCCGGTTCGAAGCGCCATGATAACGACCGACGAGTCACTCCGGACGCAGGATGTGTTACGTAAATTTACTAAACATGGACGTTCCAAAATTCTCTACGATTTATTGAGCCCCTAAATAACTTGAAAACGAAGAATGTGTCGTCTCGGTCACAATCGGATGTTTGAACAATCGAAATAAACGCAAACATAAGCAATTGTGCGTCCAAAGTTTAGCAACGGTGTGTGTGTGTGTGTGTGTGTGTGTGTGTGTGTGTGTGTGTGTGTGTGTGTGTGTGTGTGTGTGTGTGTGTGTGTGTGTGTGTGTGTGTGTGTGTGTGTGTGTGTGTATGCTCCCGATATTCACTGCCAATATTGCCGGTACCGAATATTCTGCGAACACTCGATATATTACGAAATAGAGCTTTCTACAAGTGGTTTTTTCTATATATCCATCGAAATCTGATTGAACGAATTGTCAGCTTTATTATTTTTCCGGGAAGAGAAAGCCTTATGGCTTGATTTTTGACGGAGAATATTTTTGACGTTTTTTATTCGAGTAGTGTAGCGAGAAATCGGAACCACAGGAATTGTTTCTACTATCGGTGAAATACAAATTTGTGACCTTCCTCTATTTCTATTATCAACGTGACATAGATATTCTGACAGATGACACTCTGAAATTGAGGTGTTTGAGCTACTGCGTGTTCGTTTTCGGTTAACGGTCTACCGTTATCTTTTATAAGTATACATACATACACTCACACGTGTGTATGCTCCACGTATTTTACATAGACGGCGTCGAGGCGTGACGTGCACGATCATCCGATATTACGTCATCCTGTGCGCGCAGCATGAAGCATGCCAGTCTGCTACGTTGCGAGCGACCGGCGTGCGGCCGCTTCACTGAAATGTCAAACAGCTCGCGCGATCGAAAAACTATATCGAACCAGAACTGAAAAATACTCGACTGAATTTGGAATATTGGAAAAAGATTTCGTGCCAATTGATATATTGTTCCGTAAAACAATGAGTATTTGTAGTGGCGACTAACAGTATTGATACACAAAGGTTGTCATTTATTTTGTCGCGTTGCAACGGGCGTAGGTGATTGTGGTTTCGGGTACGAAGTTTTTTCACCTCGGAGCGCTTCAAGCGTAGCGCGAAATATTCAAAAAGGTAACTATATAAAGTCTCAAGTGCGTGGTAGGTTTTCATAAAAATTGTGTTTGTCCGTTGCTGAGCAGACTAGTTGTGAAACGTTTTTGATTTACAGTTAACGAAGAGTAACTTGTTTTGACGAAATTCAACAGTTGCGCGGTAAATAAATAATATGTTGATCCCAGATATACTAATTCACAATAATAAACGTTGAATACACGTAACAGAGCTTGTTTGGCTACAACAAAATCTTTGATTGCGCACTTAGTATCCGCAAGAATATATTTTTTTCAATTCGCGTTTTTGTACGCCTTAAAACTTTCTCAAATTCATATCAATTCATAAAAAATGTTTTATCTCTGTCTTCAATTTCAATTTATTCGACTGATATACCTGACGTTTTTGTGTGTATAACATAGTTTTACGGAAACACCTGTGTAGATTTTGTCAAACATGATAATCCAACTCTCACTAATATATGTTCTATACGTACGTGTTCATGCGAGCCTGTAACGCCTGTGCACCTTGCGCACGTATATAGATATACATAACTTTGGAAAAATATACTTTTTTTTTATTCATGTACGAACGAGAATATATAATCTAGGATTTCAAACCGTATAGATCGTTCAATCGGGATAGTGAAATCCGAGTTATACACGCATATGTTCAGGAAATAGAAATTATTTTCCTAAGGCGGTGCCACACAGCGTGTGCGCATTTACGACTAAATAGTTCGCTCCCGAGCGTGGTTTTCTCCCCTTTTTCCATCCTTTCAACTTTCAGTGTCGTGGTGAGCGTCTGCTAGGTCAGCTGAGGCATACCATGGCGGCATCATAATACATTTATTTCCGCGGTATATATAGTGTGTACGTGTGTTTGCAGAGTTGTGCATTGAATCGTGAAAAACCATATATATACTACGACGAAAGTTCCCATTGTTTCGATCGTGCTGTTGTTTTTTTTTCTTTCGTTTTTTCTCTTTTCGTCATATGTTAAAAACGCAATATTACTGTTCATCGAACGTACGAAATTGTTTGCAACTCTGGAGTGAATCTTCGTCATATGCACACTTTAGCATAAACGTTCCGGTATTTGTCCACGCTTTTATTTAACGTTTGTCATATACCCTCTTTCGTAAAAGTCTGGAAAAGCCAAAACATTGGTGCAATGTTTCTGAATATCAAAACTCTTTTTGGTTTTGAACTCATCGTTCATGATGTAAATGAATTAACAATTCATTAATTGTCCATTAATCCGCTGTGTCTATGGACGGTACAGAAGTGCTTGAAATAAACCGTTCCGTTTTTTTCCCGTGGAAAGTGTGTCGGTCCGGATTTCTCAGCCTCTATATTTCTTCATGAAACTAACGGGGGTACCACGTGATACACGAGTGCGAGAAAGACAGTCGACAATTTTCGGACTAATAAATTCACAGATGGTTTACTTATTTATTCAAAAATATTAGCACCGAGGCTTGAATTCATTAATTTTACAAAACGTCGTACTTTATATTTATTTTTTATTTGTATTTGAGAAATTTTTTGTGAGAAAATTTGCTAGGTTAGGTGGTTTTTTCCCCTGGCTCAATACGGGACTAACACTTTTTGGAAATTTGATCGCAGCTCGAATGGTGCAAAATTTTTCATCCCTCGCGTTACTACAGCGCGGATAAAACTCATTTTTTTTTTCACTTCAACTACTCAAACTCCATTTTATCCTCAGGAATTAGAACAAAAACAAATCTTCACTTTTTTCCCTTGTTTCCTGTGAATTTTTCAAAACCAATTTTCACCTATTGCCATAGTTACGTGAATCTTGATACTGAAATATGAAAAACGATTATTCGTTTTTTTGACACCGTCGATAAGACATATGCGAGTAAAAGCGTTTCAAAATAAAACGTCTAGAAAAAAAGTTTTAGAATATTTTCTATTGGGAAAAGTGTTGGTGCAGTGAAAAAAAAGATATCAAATTTAATTTCACACTCGCTGTATTTTATTTTATTTTCTGTTGGTCGATAAACCAATTTCTGATTTATTTTCTTATCCACACTTTATACTGTGATAAGATTTTTGCCTTTTTTTTTCCCATTTTAACACAATATACAACTCGTTGCTGTTGGTAAAATCAACTTTTTATGTGAGTTTATTAGTAAAACTTTTTTTTAAAAAGCTTTGATTATTCATAAGGATCAACTCTTATTATAAAAATTAATGTGTATTCAACCTTACAGCATTGAGAAAAAAATTTGTGATACCATCAAATTGTAATTGTCATAATAAGTCAATTATGATAGTACAACACTGATAATTCCAATGAGGTTTCTTATTTTTTTTACAGTTTAACAAATATTGCTAGTATCTATATTTAATGGAATTTGAAATGCCTAAGAAAATGGCTAACGGGGACAGTGAAACTTTGGAAACAATGTTATTGACCGAGAGCAAAAATGGTGAAGAAGTTCCGTGCATTCGAGCGGAGTTCCCTACATACTCGGTAAGAACATAAGATAACAATTCACCATTAAAAAATGCATAATGATTGAGCCATTGGGAAGAAAATGGATATGATTGTGGTTTTAAAAATATTACTTTCAATTAAGACAAACGAATTTTCTACATCTTGAACGTTTTATGTTTTATTTTTATGTCTCATTGAAAAAAAACTAAGCTTCAAAGTTCATTAAACTCAAAAGATTCATTTGTGGCTTCAATTGTGAATCGAAAAAGAAATTCGAAAAAGAGAAAGGAGAGAACTCAACAAATTCATAAAGCCCGAGCCCCAATCAAAACGTCTGAATAGATAACAGTATCGAAAAACTCTATTTTAGAATTATTTTCCCCATGAAAAGTTACTTTCTTTTATAATGATTACGTAATTGTGAATGAAAGATGAACAAAAAATTAATGAATCCCAGATTTAGGTGAACATAATTTATGAATATTAGTGATTTTCTCCACTTATCTGAGTATTACGTAACACTGTGTCTCTTTTGATAAATTCTGTCTGTTTCATGAGAAGCAACGAGTGGTGATTCCCATATAAATTCAACTGGATGTTCCAATGAACACGGCGACCGATAAACCATTCACTTTTATTTCTTTTGAATAACGAATTCACTAATTCTTCTCAAACCTCACTCATACAATTAATATCTGGCTTATCTCAATCGAAAGGCAGCACAGAGATCTCAGAAAATAACTGTGATTGTGACAGAACTTTGCTGAGATTAGGGGTTAATCGTCGCAATCGTCCACTTAGGTGATAAGCAGATTGACTCTTAAGGAAGATTTCCACGTTGCTTCTCAGATGAAACTTCCAATAATGGTTATTTCTCATTTACATGAGAAAAATAAAAAAAAAAAAACAATAAAAACTTTTTTTGAATGTTCAATCATCTTGTCAGAAGGACGACGAGTATTCTTGGCCATATCGTGAAAAGTTATTCAATCGAAACATTAACTATATGACGTGTTTACAAAACATATGATGCGTTTCCAGAGAGAATAAGCGATAATGGGATTTCTTTGATTTCTTTTTTAAATGCTTTAAAGTTGAATGAAAATAAATAAATATGCATTAACAGAAAAAAAATCGAATAAAACGTCATGTTTTGGTACGTTGCGAAATTATTTAATCAAAGCAACTCGTGGTGTTGATACATACACGAAGACGAGTCGCGGAATAAAAAAGAAAAAAAAAATAAATAAAATTAGTCTCTTTCGCCAGCTCGCGAAGCTTCGAGCGCGTGTCGTACTCATAGAATTCTCTGGCAGCTTATAAATATTCATAGAACGTTTTTCTTAGCGTCAGTAATTGATTGTACAAAAGAAATTGCCAGACGGAGCGAGGCCACGTCAGTATCAGCGAATATTCGAGAGAGGAACGAATTTTTCCAAATAACATTGTTAAAAAGCATGGCTTTTTCGTTTGCCTTCCAGTCTAGCTGCAACGAAGCTCCTTTCAGTGATGATCCTGAAGCTTTGGCAGAAGCTAATATGTGCGATTACAACACAAAAATCACCCTCAAAATGGCTCGCAGTGGCAAAGGTACGATTCATTCAACTCTTCGTCGAACGAAGCTCTCTCAATTGTTTTTAAAACGGTTTTATTTTCTTTTGCAGTACCCAGAAAGGTGAGAGTTTATGCGGACGGTATTTACGATCTTTTTCACCAGGGACACGCCAGGCAACTGAGACAGGCAAAAAATATTTTTCCCAACGTTTATCTCATCGCCGGAGGTGAGTTTTGACAGGAAATAATTCTTGCAATCGATTGTAGAATTTGAATTTTCGTAGATGACTAAAACGCGAAGACGAAAATTTTGTTTGTCAATTAAAATCCGTTTATGTAATGTAAATATCAGTGTGCAACGATGAACTGACACACCGTAAGAAAGGCAGAACAGTGTTGAATGATGAGGAAAGGTACGATGCAGTGAGGCATTGTCGTTACGTCGACGAAGTCGTCAGAGACGCTCCTTGGGAGCTCGATGATGAATTCATCGAGAAACATAAGGTACAGCATTGTTTCTGATTGTTTGAGATGAAAATTTAACAAACAAATTGTAGAGTTGTTGCTGATCGTGCTTCAATCACAACGAAATTTATTTTTATTTGAGAATAACCGAAGAAATTGATGTTTACTTTTTCGCAGATCGACTTTGTTGCTCACGACGATATTCCATACATAAACGATGAAGGAGTAGATGTTTACGCGTGGATAAAGGATCGTGGAATGTTTGTTGTTACACAGAGAACCGAAGGTGTCTCAACTTCGGATATCGTTGCGAGAATAGTCAAAGATTATGATATGTATGTGAGAAGAAATTTGGCGAGAGGCTACAGCGCCAAGGAATTGAATGTTTCTTTCCTCAACGTACGTTAAAACTCGATTTTTTCCAAATTAAAAAATTTCAAACCACTCTGTCAAAGGTCACGTGTTATAAAGATTTTAAACTGTGATTGGTACGTTTAACGCAGCAAATTAAAAAAATATTTCGATTGCAAAAAACATACAAAATCCGGTTTGTCAAGTTTATTTCCAGAAATTTTTACAATATTCAAAAGGTTCAAGTTCATTAAAATATTATTACGTAAATTTAGTACTCAAACTTACAGTTTTTTTTAATTGATCGACTATTCCAGAATGACAGAATAACTGGTTTTTCGATGACAACCTTTGAAAGCTTGCCACTTTAGAACAGTGCAATGAATGGAGTTTGATGAACTTGTACAACTAAAAGCATTGAAAACTTAATAGATTCAAAAATTTGAATAATTTTAAGAGCAATTTATTCTGTCGAATATTTTGAAATGACTAAATAATATTTTGTTTTCATTTACATTCATCCAATTAACACAGGAGAAAAAGTTTCGCCTACAAAATAAATTCGACGATCTGAAGGACAAGGGAAAGCGGGTTATGGAAAATATCGGTGAGAGACGTATGGACATGATCAGCAAATGGGAGGAAAAATCGCGTGATTTTATAGACGCGTTTCTTTTATTATTCGGAAGAGAAGGAAGATTGGTGGGTAACATCCCGGATGTAGGAATATTTTTTTTACTCGCTTCCTACGTGATTATAGTAACCGTGATGATAGTAGTCGGCTTCGTATACACAGCTGACATTCTCATTACGGGGATAAAGTGTATTCTCGAATGATTCTAATGCATGGATTTGGATTAACCCCGCTGCAAGAAACTCGCTTTTTATCAAGCCTGTATTTATAGTTGTTAACTTTTTTCTCATTTTTTACCGTCATTGTTATTCGCTCATATGCATTCAATCGTGATATATTTATACAATAGATCTTGATGATAGCGCTAAATAAAATAAATTGAATTTTATCTTCATGCGATTTTGCTTCGTTATTGATTCGTAGACGTTAATTTAGATTTTGTAGCTTCTGTCACGAGCAAGTTTACTAACAAATCGTTAGGAAATCTTCCCTCGTAATAATTTCTCAAGAGCGGATACCCTATGAAGATTTGTACGTTTATCAAAGTCCAGTTTTATTAACGAGCATCAATCGATAAACAGTTCGATTTTCCCTACAATTTGGCAATGTGATTGTCCTTTTTCATTAACTAGAGATCGGTTACCTCCAAAAATTAACTTTTGTGTTGTTCTTGTCGACGACGGTTAGTGTTTAACGATTTTTTTATTATTTTTTGTTCACTCTACGCTGGGGTTTGCAGTCAACAATCTGGAATGAAAGCAAAGGTCGGTTAATGCAAGCACTGTCGCCACCGGCGAGCCCCAAACGGGCTGGGAGTCCAAACGGTAGCAGCAGTAGCAGCCATAACGACGAGGATCAGACCAGGTACTATGTCTCCGCATTTCCTAGTATTGAGTAAAGCTCCGTAGCGTACGCGGGCCAGTGCGCGAATTCCTCGACGTAACAATTCGATAAATCCGCATTTTCTGTCTCCTCATCGGCTGCTAACATCCTCCTCCGTAGAGCGTCAGTTCAATTTTCTGAATTATAATAGAGAAGAAATTTATAATACAGATAAAGCGCCGTTTGCTTGCGGTCTTCATGCACTGCTGGTGATTTATCAACCAAATTTTGTATAAATGACTTTTCCGACAGACTTGGAAGTCGAGCTAATAACTCTGTTCGATCATCGAATGAAACTTTATAGCCACAAGAGTGCAATTTTTTTATTGGAAATTAATGAGAAGTAATTTGTAAAAAAATTCTATGAAAATCGCTCGCATTCTGCCCCCTCATCCTTCAGGATGCTTGTTCATACGTTCCTAGCCAACTTTTTTCCCGATAAAACTGTCATTACTCAGCAACGCTGGAAACGAAAAACAAAACACAATTATTTTAGGTGTTTCGATGAAGTATGAAAATTGTCCAATGAGTTATTGAAAGCAGAAACTCCGGAGTAAATAAATTTATTCCCCTGTTATCACTTCCGACGATTTCCCAGATCTTATGAATAGTGTATGAATTTCGATAACATTTTTTCTGACACTGAATATTCAGTGGTTGTTATCACGAGTGAAGAGAAAAAAATATTTTTTCCGATAAAATTAAAAGCACATTAGAAACGTTTAAGAGACCTGTATCCTGCGATGGAAAACTTGTGTTTTTTTCCATTTGCCTAAGAACTTTGTCATTGAATTATTATAACATTCATTATTAAATACTGAAATATCGAACTTTTAAGATAGGAACGTATGTGCAAAGCATTCATCAAAACAACGAATTAAACAATGAACTTAATATTTGCAGTCCACCACCGAAAAAAACGGGGCGTTACGAATTTCCTCAAACAAATCGTTATCTGAGTGACGACTACAGCGACGATGACGAGGCAAATCAACAATCGAAGTGATAACAGGGAACCATAAACTTCAAGAACTTCATCAAATGCTGACCAAACTAGAGAGCCTCGTCGGAAGCCCTGGATATGCGTTCTTAAAGAGAATTAAAAAATGAAGAAAACAAAAATAATCAAACTCGAAGACGAAGGAAAGACAGAAGCGAAAGGAAACCGAAACAACTTGCGATTTGAGATCCAACATTAGACGTGATGCGTTTGTTACCTCGTTGCATATATTATAAAACTAGCTTGAAAATAGATCTGAGAGTACCCACGAGTCTGTTTCATTGACACGTATGCGAATGTATAAATTCCCCCTCTGTGTGCTCTCTTACTTTTTTCCTTCGTCCCAAAGCAGTGCTAGGGATTCAAAAAACGCTAAATCTTTACCAGAAACGATGAAATATCGAATAAAAAACACGGTATCGAGCAATAACGTTGCATCGAAGTCTGATAAGTTTGAAAACTGCGTCACGAGAATTTGAACAACAAAAAAACACGAACTGCTCGAAACTTTTGAAATGTGAATTACTTTCCGTATTATTATTTTTTGTCCAATCGTTGATTCTGCAATGAAATTCGAGTTAATGGATGGAGAAAAGAAAGAACGAGCTTAGTTTTTAGTATGTCGAATAAAACGTGATTCCCTCGAACAAGTAATCACGTAGATGAATTTCTCTCGATACATTCAGAATTGACCTAATAATATATTTACTGTTCTATACTAGAAACTATACTATTCCATGCGAAAAAAGCAGAAAAAACTCTGAATATTCTACAAATTTCTGGCTATTCGGTCAACCACTATTTTCTTCGTTCTATCGCGGTTGCTAATTGAAACTCTGGTCAATCCAGTCATAGTGAACGAAAAACCATGCCAATATACACGAAAAATTATACGTTGTATTTTACGATGACAGAATAAGTAAAAAAACATCGAGAACTACAACGTCAAGCGCAAGATACAATAATCTTTACTACCACAATAACAATGTGCCGAGTTGCCTAGAGATTTTTAAGCATTGATTTGATCATTTTGATTCTTGAGACTACGAAATAATAACGAGTAAATTAATAATTATCTTTGAAACTACGAAAATCTTTGAATTCGATCATTATAATTTTCCATATAGTCTCATCGTTCATTTTCAATTAGCGGATCCACATTTATTTCGAGTATTCCATGAAGTTATTATTAATTTACGATACAATCGTCGATATTCTTACACTAGGAAGTGATAGGCATTACAAAAGCTCACTTGATCCGAAAAACTAAAACAGAAATAATTGTTGTTAATTCTTTCCTATTCGAGAGATCGTTGTATGTATGTTTAGACAAAAATTTGTGCGTCCTCTTTTTATCATTTTCGAAAATAAGTTCTATGGAAAGAGGAAAGGAGGAGAAAGAACACACGTTCCCGCCGTTTATATTGTATTTTCATGCATTTCACCCGCAACCATCAAATACTATAGTGCTGGCTTAATTGTGTGTAGCTGTTCGTCGTAATATGTATCATAAAATGTATGAAAGGGAAAAAACTTCGTAGAGATAAGGAAAAAATGTTTTGTTGTCAAGGATGTTATACCCATCGTAGCCTTCGATTTTATTCTACTCGAATTTCACAACTCGAGCCATCGGGCAGAAAGTGTTACCAACACGAATTTTGTATAATTACTTTGAAAAGTTTTTAAAGAGTATTCTTGTTTGGAATTCTACTCGACGAATTTGTTTCAATGAAAATTTCGAACATTACCGATGATTTCAATCGCTTAGATCGTTCGGAAAAAATTAGCAAAGTAGTCTGCAAAAAATTCATAACGTTAATGAGTTATACGTAATTCATCGAACATTAGATGCAAAAGTTTTTCTCAGTGATATCGTTGATACTATTGTCGAAGAATCGATAATATCGTAAGGTTTTAGTTTTTCAAATAAAATTGTTGAGTGCTGAAATCGTGTGAAATTGAATAAAATTGTTGGCTTTAAATCCGTTGTGTAAAGCTTGATTAAGCAGATACGTTGGAGAGTTTTGAATAATTGATAAGTGTGAAGAGCTGTAATGTACGTAAATAGCGACATTGTGAATCGTCTCTCGTAAAACGTACCGAATGTGCCTGATTTTGGATAGTTCTGCAAATATCGGCAAAAACAAGAACAAAACATAACATACACACTAGCTATATATTTTTTTAGACCATCCAATAGAAAAGCACGAAGAAACTATTCAGTTTTCGAGTCTAAAATTGTGCTGAACTTCTTAGAGTAGCCGGAAGAGATTCAGGAAAAAAAACGGAGCAGTGATCTCAAGTTCCATCGAGTCACCACTAGAAGTTTAACGAACATTTACACATATTGTCGTTTACGTTGTAAAATAATGTTATTCTTCGAAAAATCAAGCTCAAAGTTTAAAACTTTTTTTGGTCCATTTTATTTAGTTTGAGAAAGTACTCCAATCAATAACCGAAAACGACGAATTTTTTCAAGATTTGAAATTCGTTTGGATAGAAGAAAAATGAAATAATCACAATAAAAAATTCTTTTCAGTTTCTGTTTTAAAAATAATAAATAGCTAAAAAGTTTTGCTATTTATGAGCTTTTTTACGTTTTGCAATATTAACGGTAATATCAACACACGATACGATTTTAACATGAGCACGGAATGTGCGCTCATCGATTATATATAATAATTATTTTTCATCAAGTCGATATGTAGGGCAAAATCGGATATTTAAAAAAATTCGGAAGTAATTTCTTTTCATTTTTGCAATTTGGTATATTTTTCAAAAAAGGCGAAAAAAAGGAATACTTTCAAGATGAAAAAAATTCAAAAAGGAAGAAAAAGAAAAAATCATTAAAAAAATGAAATTTAGAAAAACTGAATACTTTGAAGGAATTCTAATTTTTTTTCCACTGCTTTTCAAAAGAAGCCGTCAAAGGTGCATCGGATTGAAAAACAAAAAATTCCACCAATTTTTGATGATGCTCCGAGAAAAATGTTTTTTTTTTTTACGAAAGTCGTAAAAAAACACAGTACGTAATTGGATAATGAACGTTTCGCATACTTCTAAAAAGTACGATATTTCCTCAGGTATCCCACTTTGCCACTCTACTTTTCTGTGTACACCTCAATTTTATTTATTGAATCCCCCATCTTGGTAAGTTAATTTTTTTTGCGTATGCTGCGTCTCGAAAACATCATTTTTGTGTAATTATAAAAAGAAATGGAAAAACAACATTCAAATAGTACATTTAAATGGCGGTAAGAATGTTTCACGTGGATGTATGGATGGAAGTGAACTGAAAATGCGTGAATTGAAATAATGGCTAAATCGATCGTTGCAATGTTTATGCGAATGAAAACAACTTTTAGATAAGGCAAGAATAAAAATCAGTTGGTTTTGAAATTCCCAATAACGTTGTCTCATTATTTATTATTATGACATCTGAGAAATATGACACCTGAAATCCGCAAATCGATCGTTGGAGAAATTTGCCAAAAATAAACAATCGGAGATAAATGGAGGAAACGTTTTTTTAAACGTGGAATTAGCACAGGTCGGAACGAACCCTGTATGACATTTGAACTTCAAATCTAAATGAAGTTAATAGTAATTTTTCTTCAAATAATCGCGGATTTAGAAAAAAGAACGAAAATGAAGGAAATTCGTGTATTTTATGAGAATTCAAAATCATCCACGGCGTTGTTGTAACCGCTCGGAGTGTCACGTGACCATCGTTGTGTGTTTCTCCGTCACACGCGCACGTTATAATGGACCACGTGATGCGTGTTCTGACGACGAATGAACACGAGCGCGTCGTTTTCTGAGAGAGGCGCGGGAGGAGATGAGTCGTTCCTTCTTATTTCTCCGCACTACAATTCAAGGGTTTTCGAAGAGTCGAAATTCAAGAAGCGTGGACTGGAGTGGACACGACACGACTGTGGCTGTTGTGCTTTGGGTAAGCGAAGAGTGGGGATGACGCGAAAGAAGAGGAGGGGAGAGCTGTCATAATTTAGTGCTACCACGATATGCGGCGAGTATGAAAAAAAAGATTCTCTCATTTTCCTTGGGAGTGCAAAGCTCAAGGGCCAAGAAAGAGAAAAAAGTGCCGATGAGGCTCGCTAAACGATCCGTGGATGTATCAAACAAACGAGAAAAAAGTTTGTTGTCGTGTTTTAATGTGTACCTAAACGGAGGCCAGCGCCATAGTGACGTGCGGTGGGAAACCGAAGGAATCATTGTGAATATAGGTTGGTGAGTGAGTGAGAGAGAGAGAGAGAGAGAGAGAGAGAGAAAGAGAAAAGAGGAGGAAACTTCTCTTCGTGCAGTGCAAAAGCGAGTCGATAGATTGCGGAACGAGCGAACTCGAATTTTTCGCTCGTAAACCAACACAAGATATAGTGCGTGTGTGCGTATTTTTTTCTTATTCTAACCTCCTATAGCCCTCTTGTCCCCTTCCCGCACGCCGCTCTCCTCGTGACTTTTCATGCTGAAAGTTGAAAATCAGTGTTTCGCGTGCGTCCGCCGATGGGCGAACGATGGATTTTAAATGATAAATAAACGTTCGCGTAGTTGGTCGCTCTTGCGCGCCTCTCGAGTGTTCCGTGAACAGGATTTGTTTTTTTTTAACGCCTGAATCCTTGCGTCGTAACGAATCTTAACGTACGCGTAAAAAAATCGTTATAAAAGTGCGGTGGACCGATGTTGTAACTACGATAGGGGCCAAAATGGAAGAGCAAAGCGTTCACAGCAGTATCAGCGATATAAATAGTGAGGAGACGGTCAAGACAGAGCGTAAGTTTTTTTGTTCGATCTTGTCTCGAGTTTTGTGCCTTTTTTCATTTTCATTCTTCTCTCCTACCTCCCTCTCTATCTATCCATCTCTCTCTCTCACTCTCTCTCTTATTCGCTCGTTCGCTCCCTCGCGCGTGTTTTTCGATCGGTGAGCAAGAGAGGAACAGACAGAGCGAGTAAAACCGCGGCTGAGAGGGGGGACTATACCAAGCCGTGGTTAATCTCAATGAATAATAAAAGTTTGAGCTTTATTTATGCACCGAAATTGAACAAAAAGTATATATGTATTAATCATAACATTTTCATACTTGTCGTTTAACTAACCTTACCACTACGGAAAACTCCGACGTCGGACGCTTTCCTGTCATCCTTCAATCTGGTCGTCTCCAATTTTCACATTTTTCCCACTTTTTTTCGATCTTTCTTTTTCCCCCAAATACATGGGAGGATGATTTCAAAATTTTCGCAAGGTTTCGCGATGTTTTTTCTCACTTTAGTGTTTTTTTTTGCATTTTCGGCCTTGACACATTCAGGTTTTGGGTAAAATTACGTCAGAGTTCGACGATGATCCGGCATTTGCGAAAAAAATCTCCCACCAGTCTTCTTTCCTTGAAACTGACGAATAAAACAAAATATACACATTTTATTTACATATACGTATACAAACCGAATGTTGTTGTTAAGACTCGAATATTTCAGCTACTTGTTTTTCGAAAATATTTTTTAATGATTTTTGTACTACAGGCTAACTGAATTATGGCTCTCCGCCTCGTTGTTCTGCGGTTGCGCTACAAAATTTCAAAAAGTTCTTTCCGTTCTGCTTTGTGTTACGCTACTTTGAACTTAAGTCAAATCCAAACAATTTTTCTTGACCTTTTTATTTAATTATACTAGGCAAAAAAATTATTTACACCAAGCTTCGAAACTTGCTCAACAATTCATGACTCTTCGATCGACACTCAACAAAATTTGACAGATTCTGAAAAATGTAATTCGAATTTCAATAATTCTAGGCACATTCTTTCTCTTACTTTCTTTCGAATAGTGAAATCAGGGCCAGTAATATTTCCAAGGACCAGAAGACATTATTTTTTGGTGTTCGTTTAGTGTCTTTTCTTCTTGTCATCGAGTAGCCATGGTTTTCATTCAAATTTTTCTGGTGCTCGTATAAATAGAATGTTGCGAGGCATCTTTTGTCAAGAATAAGAATGAGTTTGTCGTTCACCATTCTTGTGAATTTAACAAGAACAATGAAGATTTTGAAATAATTCAGCATCTGTGAAAAGAGGAAATGGGAAGTTTGTAGTAATAAAAATGGTGAATAATGCGATTGTTTGAATTTGGATTCATTTTCGAAATGCGTCTTCCAACGATTCGCAATGAACCGAAGAAGAAAAACAGATGTGAAAAAGATTAGAGAAGTCGATAGAAGAGTTTGTACATCGATTCTGAGGTTGAATTTTTTAGCTGCGAATGGTTTTTTTCTACAATTTCTTCATAACATTGGATCAACATGCAATTCGCTGGGTTTGGGTGTGTTTGTAATATTTGAACTCGCTTCCACCCTTTTTTCGCTGAGTTCGATGGAAGAATAAATTTATCATTTCGAGAGATAAGCCATTAGAGTCACTAATTTATCTTCAAGAGGGAAAGAGAGGGCGAGAGAGAGAGAGAGATAAGCTCGTGCGCAACGTCTGCGTCTTTATCTTCAAAAAACAATGAAATTTCGAGCCAGAAGATTTTCTAGATTTAAGTTGGTGGAATGATATTAAAGAAGAAAAATAAGTGCGACTAATTTTCCGGGTCTGTATCAGATCCTTGCCGGTTTTAACGAATGTTCCGTTGGAAAAAGTCGAGTCGCCTAGAAACGCTAGAATTTTCACCCTTTGTTCGTGAATTTGCGATTTCTCACGGCGCAGCATATAAAACACACCCATTGAATTTTCTGTCTAATTTCCCTGGAGAGCGTACGGAAAAATGGTGTTACTGCCTCGAGTTTACGTGTCGCTCTCACGAGCGCAACAATTGGAATATTTTTCCCATGGTCTTGTCGACAGTCGTCGTTAATTCGATTAAACTAGCTGCGTTATTAAAATAAGCGAATTTAAACTAGTTTGGTCGAGAAAGAAAGAGATTGCTCAACAAGGTCATTTCCACAGAGGCTCTCGCACGCGTTATTGAGACCAGAAAAATCCCGCATAATTACGACGCTGAAGTTTCCAACGTTGGACTCCAACGAAATGAACGAAAAAAAGGTTTTTAATTCACCAATTTTTTATTTCACGAATCGTTGGTGCAGCTTGAAAAACTACGAATCGCAAATTTGGCAGGGAACAAAATAGGAGAATTACTGGAATTATTGGAGAGTTTTTTTCAATCATTTCGTTGGACTCCAACGTTGGAAACTTCAGCGTCATCGCATAATTCACCAATTTTTATCTCACTCCTTCGAAGCTTTTTTCTCCTGTATTCACATGAATAATCCACTCGATTTTATGAGCGTTGAAATCGAGTCATTTCGCCTCGACTACAACCGCCGATTCTCCAATTTTAATAAATTTTAACGTCTTTCGTTCGACGTCCTGATTTTTTTGTCTTCATTGCAGCAGCCAGGATACCTCGGAAAAAACGGATATGCTTGGTCGGTCCAACCTGTGATGATGCAGCCCTCGGTGCCGCTGCTCAACAGTTCAGCGTTCCCGTTCTCAAGTCCAATTGCGGCTCCGAATACATCGAGGACACCACGTACTGCACATATTTTATACTTAATCAGTTCGAGGGACCGGAGTACGATGCGCTTCACAAAAGTGCCCACAGGTAATTATTATCACTATACTGCTATCCTGCTAAATTACACAATCAGATTTTATGTTCGCTCGAGATGATCGTAGGGGAAGATCAATTATTGGCCAACATTGAAAACGTAAAAAGTAGATTGAAGCCATGATTTATGGGCGTGAGAAATAAAATTGATCGACATGCTTTTATTCGAGAGAAAACTGAATCAGAAGTGGAAGGATCTGTCCAAAAATCATTTGCTCATTTTCAGGCAAACGAATGCAAAGAAAAATGAGTTCAAACAAAAGAAAATAATGATTCATGAAAGTGGCAATATTTGCTCGTGATATTCATCACTAGTGATTATTCATTTTAAATGATACTCCGAATTTCTATTGAATTGACATAAGATTCGATTTTTGATGAGATAGTCTGTGTGTTTTGTTTCCAATTTTTTGGTACAACCGAAGGATTTTCGTTCGGAAAATTGCAAAAGGAAAATGTTTACTTTTAACGAACGATCCCCAGATTTGGAGAACTAATATTGACATCACTCGACTATCGTCGGGCAAACAAAGTCGCTATTTTTGTTCCAAATTGACTCAATTCTTCGTATTTTATTTGTAGTAGTTATTCATTAATTATTATTCATTTTGTTCACAGAATATTGGGACCAACGGCGTTGCTGCAGTTGGCGGAGAAAAAAGAGTCCTTGCCGAGTATTTCACGTCCGCTGTACACTCAAGCCATGCTCGGAACAGTGGTCGTGTTTACCGGCTTTAGGAAAAAGGATGAATTGGTAAGCTGGCTCTTATCTCGACGTTACCTCAGCACATTATCCTACCGTTGCGGTATTAGTAATCGAATAATTTTTTCCGAAGTTCGCTTCAAGTTCAACGATAACGAACGCACGTTTTGGAACAGCGCAAAAAATTTTTTGCGACAAGCCGCAAAAACAATTGTAACTGTTTCACAAAATCGACTCAATCACGAATGAAAAACGATGCGCCTGACTTTCTTTCCAGATCTGGGGTACGAAATCGATTGTCAAAAAAATGACATTCGAAATCCAAAAAAACGTTAAGAAATTTATACATGAAATTACGACGCGTTTGGAATATTTCGAGGTTTTTGCTTACGAGTTTCTAGTGAACATTTTTTTAGACTTCCAACTTCTTTTGGAGAATCTGAAACTATTTTATAGCATTGAAAAGTTTTGTTTGGCGTTCAGAATTCAAATCAGCCGGAGGAATATCATTAGAAACAATATGAGAGTTTGATTTTTTACAGTCCACCATCAAAACGTAAAACCTTTACAATAATTGAAAAATATTTTTTAATAGAGAATTGAAGATCGCTCACTGCATCCCAATGTGCTGATTTCCGTATCATCAAATAAATGTGTAGATGAAAAAATAAGCGTTGCAGGGATCATTGCCAGACATTGACACCTACACACTTCCGGTATCTTCGAATGAAAATGGATTTTGTGGTTGTTTGTCTAGACGAAACTCATCAATATGATCCACAGTATGGGCGGTAGCATTAGGAAGGAAATGGGCGTGAAAGTTACACATCTAATTGCGAATTGTTGCGGCGGGGAAAAGTACAAGTACGCCGTCACATTTCGGGTTCCTATTATGTCCATGAATTGGGTCACTGCCTTGTGGGACAGAAAATACGACACAAAGAGTTTTGGGAACAATGAGGAACTGGTCAGTTTTCATAATTTATTCTATAATTTATAGCTCTTCTATTTTGTAGGCCATTAATTCTAAGAATTTGAGCTGTCACTTTTTTTTTCATCGTTATGAAAATTACATTTATCTTTAGTATAGAGGCTATTTTATATTTCAACAAAATTATTGTTTATAAAAATTACTCGTGAAGGAAAAACAAATATTTATTTTAATTTATCGTGTTTTTGTTATGTGCGCTTGCTTTTCGATGTTTTTCGATACTTTTTCTAACGGTCAAAAATATTTGGACTTCCGTTTTCAACGTTTCAAATTAATGAAATAACACCGGTGAAAAATATGAATTTTCTCCTGATTTTATCTTAGCGTAATTCGAATGGGAAACGATGAATCAATTTTTCTACAATAGTCTGCCTTCCTCTCAACAGGTCGCAAATTTTAAGCTCAAGCCTTTCGTCGGTGCCAAAGTCTGCTTCTTCGGTTTTCCTGAGGATGAGAAGAAACACATGTGCGAAGTTTTGCAGCAACAGGGCGGTGAACCTACTGAAATTGACGACCCGAATTGCACGCACGTGGTAAGTTGAAAGTATCCATAAAAAAGCGAGATAACGAGAGAGGAGGATGATGTTGAAAATGGAATGTAAAAAAAAAAACGGTAGAACGGCGAGAACTACGATTTCAGTATTTTTCACTGTTTAATTTATCGAACTACGAATGAAATACAAATTGAAAGAAACAAGTGACAATCATTGAGGCATAATTGAAATATAATTGCATCGATTAACATGTGTTGGGCTGTTGAAAAAAATCTGCATAGGTTACGGATATGGGAAATCGACGATGCAGGATTGCCGACACGCAAACAAACAAATTTTCATATTTCAAGCGCACATCGGGCGAATCAAGACTGGCTACTTTTAATTTTCTTCGTAAGGAGCCATTTTCCTTTACTTTTTACAATCCATACACAAACACAATACCACGTTCGTTAAACACGTGGGATTCTTTGAGTGGCTTGAGCAATACAATGATTCGTCGAAAACGTGGTGAGAGATCGATCTCCATGTATGAAATGCCGTCTTGGTCGGGTGGTTGCATCATGAACAAGGATAATTCAAGAGGGAATTTGATGGCAAATAATTTGAGCGAGGATTCAGCAATAATGATAGATTGGAATAGTTCCGGAGGTGGAACATTGCCGGAAAATTTGGAAACTATGTCGGGAAATTCGACGAGAAACGAGAGCGAAATGGATTCAGGAATTGACAGTTCCATGTCGACGGCTATGTCTTGCGAGATGTTCAACAGCAGCGAAAAAATTTTAGCACGATCGGGAACGATTGCAAGAAAGCAAAACAACAGTGAATTCATTCAGGACGAGG
The DNA here is from genome assembly GCF_019457755.1 of Venturia canescens. Lineage (NCBI taxonomy): Eukaryota > Metazoa > Arthropoda > Insecta > Hymenoptera > Ichneumonidae > Venturia > Venturia canescens. Next base: position 11,783,840 of record NC_057425.1, read on the forward strand.
AGAGTCGAGAAATGGAAATGGACATTGACGCATTTGTGCCGCAAGCGACGAGCGCTGATGCGTATAAAACTTCGGAAACAATCGCACTGTCCAATAATTGGGGAAACGAGTTTAGCACCATTTTACCACATTGGCAGCCTCTCAAATGTTCCAGTGCTCCGGCAGAACTGGGATCAAAATGTTTCAAATTTCAATCTGACACTCACAATCGCAGCGTGATCTCGTCGTCATCTCATAAGAAAATAATAATACCGCGTCGTTACGTACGCTGGAGGAAGTCGAAATCATGCTTCGCCATCCCTAAAATCACAACACCTGATCACTCCAAATTTGTAAAAACTCATTCCCATCCAAATTTGGAGAAAAAACATGATTCCTTCGTCTCCGATCAATTCATCAATGACTCGCCTCCCTTGTGCCGAAAAAGTAATTATTCTTCGAGCACACTCAAACTCGCAACCAACTTGTTGGCTAAAATGAGCGAAATCAATTTCCCACATACTTTCAAACAGAGCATGCAAGTCAGTCCCGCTCGTAAGGGCCTCGAGAAAATACCACCGAGGCAAAAATACACACCGTTGCCCAGTCCCTTACCTGCTCGTGCAAAAATCCCTCGAATAGCAAATCGCGATGTTTCAAAAATTAGCTCAAATAGCAGTCTCGTCGAGGGAAGTTTCGAGGATTTTTCTCAGTCCTGCGTCAAGCTGAGAACTCTCAACAGAGGCGAAAATGTGAGACCGAAGCGGTTCGAGGACAAACCTCGTCTTGCGGTAGCAATTCTTTTATTCAGAGGGCATTTGTAATGCGGTTTTGTACTACGTGTAAATCGACTATCTTGCAATCGGCCTTTTTTCGAAATTAGTTTTGGGGAACCTGGTGTATTGTTTGGAACTCTGAGCCTTGATAACGATCGCCGTGGTCACTTATTATTGCAATGAATCGAAAATCTTCCCCATCAACGTTGTCATTGAAATTTTGATGCTTGATGACTGGACAAACATGTGAAAAAATCGAACCATCTTTCAGATTTTTGACATGGTTTTTCGATGATAATAACTCTGTAAAAATGTCGACCAATTTGTTTGTGACCGGAAGAAAATTCTGCACAATTTGCTGAGAAATCTATTGTAAAATGTCTAATCGTTGTCATGCTTTAGTGAAAATATTCGTCATAACAATGAACAAGTTTCAAAATATTACCTTAGCAATTTGTTTTTTTTTGTTTTTCATAACTATGGAACACAAGTGTGTGCAACTGAAAACAAATTCGTACATTATAAAGATAAAAATGAAGTTTGTTGACGACCTTCCGGCGTTATTAAAAATATATTTTCACACCTAAAAGATGGTTAGAAATTTTCTGATTTTTGTCAAACCACTAACATACCGAAGAAATACAAAAAGCATTAAAATCATGAATGAACAACATGAAAATATATTATTTTAGCAATATTTAAGTCCTTTGCCCGAGAATGAATGCAATTTTAAATCCCGTTTCGTAATTATAACAATATTAGTAATCGATAAGCGGGTATTTGGAAAATGTGTATGAACATATTTTTCTAGCTAACTTTTTCCTTGACTGATTAAAAGTGGTAGGAGTAATCCCCTCTTGTAAGAATTCGTTGAAACGTGCCGTCCTGGTGATTCGTCTTGTTAAAGAAAAAAAAAAGGTTTTACTAGAAAATTCTTGAAAACATCTTAACCCTGAGTAATATATTTTCGCAGGTAGTAGACGAGTCCAACGTAAATGCGTTACCTGACTTGGCCTCGGTTCGGGCCCACATTGTCAAAGCCGAATGGTTCTGGACCTCTGTACAAAATGAAGGGGCAGCGGATGAGAAGGAATATCTTTTCGAAGATGTAAGTACGAATATTTCGCTGTAGCACATTTTTCTTGATGCTTAGAAAAAAAAATTACTTTTTGCTTCGGGGTTATTTTCTATTTGGCCGAAACACAATTTGGACGTAAATTTTTTGATGGTCAATGACGATTAATTTGCTACGATTTTTGCAGCGTATTTCAATTGTTCTTTCCTTTTATTATTTTTAATCAATTGTTTCTACGCTCGTCGATGTTCGGCGGGCAACGTTTGGTTCGAAACTCAAGAACAGGACACAGAAAGTAGAATATTCAAAAATTAATAAATTATTTTTCGAAACAGTATCTCGAATCCGTTTTATCGCCGACTGCATCAGCCAGAAGAGATAGTCAACAGGCAGCTACGCCAACCACAGCCTCGACGAGAAGAAAACGGAAGCGGCTCGCCGAAACATTATCTAGTCTCGTGCAGAACGGTGCTGATTCGCCGGCCGTGCACAAGAGACGGTCGAGCATCAGCGACGCCGGTCACCTCAGCGTCAGCGGTAGTTTTTTGGATTGTACAACCAGTCCGGACAAATTATTAGACGGTGAGTTCGAACCGTTCGTGAATAAAATGAATATGAAAAACAAGGCAATGATCTTGGAGTTTGCATCTTTCCAATGCAACGAGTTTTTATTTCTAGCCAAATTTGAAAAAATACAAAAAAGAAACGAAAATTTAAAGTCTTCATTGCTTGCAATTCAATGATATAAACTTGAAGATCATCAAAAAGATTGATCTACTCTGTCGCTTGTATCCATGTGGATTTGAATCGAAGCTGCAATTTTGCAATACCTACTTTCGGAGTGAAACAAAGTAATTTCCAACAATATCAAAAATATTCCTTCCTCCTATGGTTCATTCGTTTCGGGAAACCCGAACGATTTTGCTTTACTAATACTCCACTATCCAGTAACAAGTCAAGTTTTTAAACTCAAGGCCGGGAAAAAAGAATATTCTCTATACAAAATCAATGCTGTTGCTTCACTTCTCGGAGTGTCAAATAATGAATTAACATGGACCATACAAGAGGAAAGAGATGAGAGTATACAATGGGATTGTGTTGGTTAACTGACAGATATTCCAGAGGTTGAAGCCGTAACGACAGAAACATCGAGAAAAAATTTATCACCACGACATCAAGTATTCCTCGAATTGGTCCAAACTGAGTCGAATTACGTTGGTATACTCAGTACAATAATGACGGTAAGTAAAATTTCGTCAAGAATTTTTTTCGAGGATAGAATATTCGATGAAACTATCTTTAAATAATTTTCTCAACTTACAGCTGTTCAAATCACCATTGGAGGATCTCATAGAGACGAGTGGCGAGTTACTGAACACTACTGAAGTGAAAAAAATTTTTGGGGATTTTCCCCCGATATACGAAGTTCACAAAAAAATGTTGGAAGAATTGCGCTACAGCGCGGCACACTGGGCCGAGGATGTTAGCATAGGAAATATATTTCTCAAATATGCGCCGGATCTTGTCAAAGCGTATCCACCATACGTTAATTTTTTCGAAAATATAAAAGAAATGTTGGATCAGTGCGATCAGAATAAGCCGAGGTTTCACGCTTTTCTCAAAATCTGCCAAACCAAACCCGAGTGCGGCAGACAAAGTCTGAAAGAGTTACTGATCAAACCGGTGCAAAGGCTACCCAGTATTAGTTTATTATTAAATGGTGAGTTTCTCCAATTTTTCATTTATATTCATAATTTCTGGTTTTCTTCACTGGTAATAGTTTCAACAGAAGTTGCATCAAAAGTTTTCGTTGAAGAATTAATCACGGAGAGACAACGAATGCGCAACAGAAATCTGCAATTAATCTGTTGCAGATATTCTTAAGCATACAAATAAGAATAATCCAGACCATAGCGCCTTGGAACTGTCGATCAGCAGTATTAAGGAAGTTATGACATACATAAACGAGGATAAAAGAAAAACGGAGGGTCAAGTTGTGATATTCGACATATTTAACGAGATTGACAACTGTCCGCCTTACTTAGTATCGTCGCATCGTTCTTTCATCGGCAAATGCGATGTTATGGAACTTAGCGAGAGTTTGAGCGGCCGAGGCGATCATCTCGTTTTGTTCTTATTTAACGACACCCTCGAAATATGCAAAAAACGATCGAAAGCTTTTAACTCGTTAAAAAGTCCTAACACAGCGAATGGTCTTCATTCGGCGAAACTCAGTCAAGGCAAACCTTACAAACATATCGCGATGCTTTCCCTGAGTACGATTAAAAAAGTCGTCGACATTCGAGAAACTGACGGTGAGTCAATTTTTTCAAAAATTTTGTCACATTATTTTTCAGGTGTATCATTGACATTGTTTCTTTCGAAGAAATACTTGAAAATAATCTGCCCATTCTTTTTCAAAAAAATATTACATTGGCAATTTTTCGAAATTTTCCATGGTTTTCCTAGACTTTATTCACGAAATTGTTCCTTTAATAAACTATAAATTGTTGGATTTTCAAATTAATCTTGGCCCTTTAAGTTTCAAGCATCGATGTTTTCATTGCAGAATGTCAAAAAGTATTTGCCCTGATGGTTCGAAGTAATCAGGAATTCAAAGAAAAACTCTTCTCATTCACTATCACTGACGAGGAAGTGAACAAGACGAATTATTTACGGACACTGTGCAGACAAATGGCCAATACCGTTTGTAAAACTGACGCAGTACGTATTTTTTTGTCTTACCAACGATCTCCCAACGATCATATTTTCATCTTTTGAAAGAACCCTGCGTAATTGTTTTCTCGTTTTGATGTTGTTCCCAGGACACATTTTTAATAAGTCTTGATTCACATCAACTTGAGATTGATACGAGTGACGTAGCGTTAGGTACATTGAGTAAAGCATTTAAGTAAGTATCAAAACCTCAAATAATTTTTCAACTCTTCAGATTTTTTTTAATATACAAATTTGCATTTTTCATAATTGACACTTCGAGGCTTATTAGTGGCTACGTAGATTTCGCATATTTATTTTTTCAATCGAGGCTTTATACTCACGGTGAATGAGAAACAAAACGAAGATATTTACCGTCGTGGTGTTCGGTTGAAAATAAAACTTCTCATTAATCTGTGTAATCCCTCGATTATTATAACCACGTAGCGATTCCAACTTTAGAGACATGAAATTGTCTTAATGTAAATGTAAAAGATTTTTCATTAGGAATCGTTGGCCACTCGTCAATCGAATATGTCGTATTAACGCCAATAATTTCATTTCTGAAGAATGAAAAATGATTTAAAAACTTGTACAGTAAACGTTTTTCCAATGCTGTGAAATTCGATTCATCTATATCTATTTTTCAATATTGCATGTTGAAACAAAACAAATAATGGGACGACATCACGTTTGGTTGCAGGAGCCTATTTCATAATTTTTACCTGGAGTATATGGACCCGTATGTGTTCCTACTCAATAGCATGTGTGAAACCACGTTACATGTCCCACTACCGTCAGTTTTCGCACCAGGCTGAATTACATTTTTTTTACTAGCTTTTTGTACCAACCCTACACCTTGCTTTATCTTATTAGGTTATACATATATTTTTAACACTTTGTTACTACTTCAATTGCTCAAGGAATTAAATACGAAAATAACATTATTCGGTTTAACAAATAAGCCAGTTCAAGAACTAGTTTTTTAAACGTGTATTCGCAGTTTCTATTGCCTGTGTGCTTCTAACCATTCATGAGTACATTTCCATTTACCTATTTAACATTCCAGTATTTTTTATTTTTTCAAGTTCCTGCAACCTACAGGTTTTTGTTACACTCGAATCGCGAGGTTTTTCTTTGTTACGTGGTTAAATTGCATGAATTTGACACATCACGAATTATTGAGTTTTGAATTGCGAGTGACGTGGCTTCGGCACCGTTTTCTTAGTGCGAATCCGATCAACCTATGACCGTATTTTGTTTATTTTTTACATTTTTATCTCCGAATTATTCTCTAGTCTCGCCAACTTGAACTGGTTCAGGGAGATTTATTCAAGTTTTGAATTTTTTGCAACACTCCTACTGTTTGTGGAAAAAAACTTTTCTTCCTTCGAATGTTCGCAAGAGTTTTTTTAGAACTTTTTAATGAATGCTTTCTATATGAAACGACACTGTGATTGATATTGAATTTGATCGACGTTAAAACAAATGACGAAGTTCCGTAAACTTTTGTGACGAAGGGAGAACGAGTTACAATGCTATTTGCACTACTTTTTTTCTTGCTCAATCGAATAACACAAATATTAATGAAATTTTTCGTGCATAGATTTGCATCACGAACGAGAATGAAAGTCGGACGTGCGTTCAGTTTCAACAAAACGCCGAGTAAATTGAAGAGAGCAATGTCGACGATGATGTCACCGTTCGGCTCGACCAACAGTCTAACGCCAGCGAGTCAACAGTTAGCCCAGATGCGATTGGCCAGTTGCAACAATATTAACGTTCGTTGATAACCTAATTCCTAACAGCTCTAATTATATTTTTCCTCATATTCTTCTTTCTCATTTTTCTGGTTTGTTCATCCATTATATTTCTTCGTTTATCCTCGCATCCTGCATTTTTCTCTGGCTCGAAAAATATTTCGTGCATCCGGACAGAAAGCAAAGAAAAAACAAATTTCCTTTGACCAAATCGATCGCATTGATGCTGAGGCATTGTTTCCTTGATGCGAATCATAAATCCACATTTTTCTTTGAAACTGAATTGCAAAACTGTTTGTTTTTTTCTTTTCTTTTCATTATTCCTTCAACACTTTTTTTCTCTCGTTTTGCTTCGCTTTTGAATTTACGTATGAAAATCTATGCTTTTTCTTACTTCGAATGCCTCTGTTTGTTTCTAGCTTGCGCATCGTTAAGTATGCAGAAAAGTTTGTTGCTTTCTCGAAGAAAAAACAAAACGCGATCTATTTGTTTCTTCCTACCCGTCTGGGGTACTCGTCATCGAAACTTTTTGCATGTATTGAATTATTTGAAATGAATAATGTTAAAAAAAATACGATAGACAAAACCGAGAAAAAACAATCCAGAACGAAAAAAAACGTCGTGCGTAGTTCCACAACGAACGACTGCAAAAAAATTGCATTTATTTTTCTTTTTTTTTGTCATTTTTGACGGTGACGATTGTTTGTGTGTTCATGCCTATCCGTTGAAACAAAACAAAAAAACAAAAACATCACAGCAAAAGAAAGAACGAACGAAAAAAACGAATGAAAATGTGGATCGATATTTCGCCACGTGTCACATGTAAGTAACGAAATAATAAAAATTTAAGTAGTCACTTTGATACTTACTTCGCTAATGAGCCTTTCACGATGACCTCAATTTTTTGGTCCAAATATCACCAGGCTCCTGCACTCGTTATCACATATTTTTTCTTTTTCTTTTTTTATTTTTTGTAGACGTCGAGAGATTTTTCACAGAAAAATATAGGGATATTTTTTCGCGATGAAAAAAAAACATTGACTGTTTTTTTGAAAACTTAAATTTTCTGCAGTTTTTTTCGACTGGCTCAAAATGAATTTGCGTCAATGATACGACTGAGGAATTCGGGCAGCGTAGTTTATATTAATAACTGCGTGTCTTCTCTTCTTCGGTTGATCTGCTCCCTAAAGTCGCCGAAACAGAATTATCTCCTATGGTTTGAAATCATTGTTCCATTAAGTGTAAAATAATCAGAAAATCAGTGTTCCACGGACACAAGTAATTATTGTATTTTTTCAATGAGTCTACGAATGAATTTATTGATTTGCATTTCCATCGATTGCGACTGAAAATCTTCTCTTTTTTTTTTTTACTCGATAAAGAATCAACGATTTTCTACGATTTTTGTGAGAAACAAATACGAATGTAATTTTTGTGTTTCATTCAGATTTCTTTTTGTCTATTATCATCGCACTATGGAAATATAAGATTTTTTGAAAGAATGTTTATTTTGTGGAATATTCAAAATATTCGCCGCATTGTTTTTATGCTCACTCTTATTTCTCGTTACCTTCTCTCAATCCTCTGTTCGTTCGGATATTTGTTTCCGGGTGATTGCGCATGCGGATGCATGTAGCAATTATAAAAAATGCATGATGTGGTTTCCATGGTATTGTAGAGACATTTCATTGTCCTGTTTTATGTGCATAACTATTATTATCCTGTACACCGAAAGATTTGTGAGTGAAATTTTCCGTGAAAATATCGTGATACATTCGTCACTCATACGAAATGGGAAAACTCGTTTTCTCTTCTATTGTCCAAAATTTTCAATTTTGTGTTGAAAAGATTTTTTAAACATCGAAACCGACTGGAGCGTGAGAACAGAAAATTCGCGAATTTAAAGAACAATCGAATGTTATTGAAAATTGAAATTTAGTCGTGAAAACAATAATTTTCCGTTGTTTCCTAACTTTGCGAATTTTCACGGTAGTTTTCGAAGTCACATTCCTTCGGTGTAGAAGATTTTTATTGTTTTTTTTTCTCCACAATTCGTAGAAGGAATAAAGGCTATGAAAAAAATCCTTATTCCTTCTGTATTTCCAGGAGCTGGGCAACGGTGGTTCAGGCTCGCCGTCACGTGACGAGGTTCTAGTAGCTCCGATGTCGGTCCAACCGACGAGGAAGGCAAAGTGCAGTTCCCTCAGTATGGCTCCGCTGCGAAGGTTGTAAACCGATCACAGAAACGTCCTCACAATCAAACATCATCGTCATTCGTCACCATCTCTGCTAACAATTGTGCTAAAAACAACAACAACAACAACAACAATTGAACACCACAAAAAATCGTTTCGTTCCCTTGGCTTTTTCATGGCTAGTTTCATTTTTCCTCGTGTTCAATGTTTCGTCCTACCTGTTTATCGCTACTTTATCAGCTCTACGTTTCCGTAGCACTCTTCATCAAACCCTTAATCGTGACATCTTCTGTCTAATTTTTCTGGTCTATACAGGCCTTTGATCGTTCTAATTATTCGTGAGACTAACAAAGTTTTGTAAGAAAGAACTCGATGCGCTTCTTTTGTACAAAACTTGTTCTCCCTCTCGTCTGCTTACCCACAATTTTTCTCATTACGATTCTTTGATACTTATGCTCTAACACAAGTCTACAGCCAGTCATTTTTGTCATCGAAATTCCAGCCTTCTCACGAACTATGAACATTTTTAATAATGCTGATGCGGAAAGTTTCGAGGAGACACTTCAAGTCGAAAATATTGAAAAAAATGTTCCAAAAGTTTTTTCCCGTTTCACGATCTAAATTTGTGGTTTTCCGAATGCTTCTAAAAGGATTCTTCGTGTATCAGCATTTCAGATAAAATCATTGAAAATATTAGACTCAATACGAAACGTTAAATTTTCGAACAATGTGAGTAGAGATAATGAAAAATTATAACTCCGTAAGCATTCGAATGATTTTTGCTTCCAAATCCTTTATAAAAATGATTAGCTAGGAGCGTTCCTCTAAAAGTGCTTTGAGCCACGAAAATTCTTGACTTGTTTTTTCGCCTAAAAACAAAAATTACAAGAAATTAAATAACCAGACAAGAGGGATTTACACGATTTTTGAAATCGCCATCTGTCGTTGCGCCAGTGCTCTGGTCTTTTCGACGCGTATTTCTTGAAACAACGATGAAACAATGAGTTGCCTTAATCGAATACCGAATCGTGCCTCAATGTGTTCCTTTCTTAATAATAAATAGACGGCGACGTTGACGAGAAGAGCACCAAGACTGTAATTATAATTATCAGGTAAAATCGTCGACGTCACCGTTCTAAAAATAAAATTTCTTTGCTTATTATTTCTGAAAGAAAAGAAAATAGAATCTCATACACTTCTAAAAAAGCTAATTTAACGCTCTCTCTCTATCTGCCTTCATCGTAAAGTTTCTTCTAATTATTGCCATTCATGTATTAACGTTAAGACTGGCGGCGAATGCCGGTTCACATCGCCGAATAGTCTCAAATTTCGCATTATTATTGTACAATCATCATTCAAACAAATCGATGTTCGTATCGCGTAGATAGAAGAACAAAAATGGTTTCTTGTCTGTAAAATATTTCAATATTAATTTTAAATCCATGTATTCTAATAATTATTAATATTGTCATCATTTTATTATTATTATCATTATCATTATTATTATTAAAAAGAACAAGAAATATGCTTTTGTACAAATCGCATCAGTGCATTCATTTTTTTTTGTTTCCAAGCATTAATCCATTATTAATTTATCATCGAGTAGTTTCACCATCTGTCTTCTGTGTTAAAATTATTCTCCATCGATCAGCATCGAGGAGAAACCAGAAACCGGGAAAATGTATTGACTTTGCGGATTCCAAGCTTTTGCTATTGTAATCCTATTGAAGTGCGGCTTGATTCCATAAATATTTGTTTAGCCACCTGCACGATTTGGTGTTATTCACACGCAGAGCTCAACGAAAGGCGTTCGGGCGTAAGCCTCGTCATGATCGAAAAAGGTTAGAGCCGTAAATTCAATCCCATCGGAATTTGGGCCTGATTCGGTGTAATTAGTATATTGTACTCGTTACGAGCGAGGGTTTCAAATCCCATTTTGACCTCTGGAATAATAATTTCCACATTTTTTGAAACTGAACCAAATTTGGCATTATTTTTTATTTTCTCTAGTTTACCGCTCGTGTTTTGCTTCGGTTGTTGAAAAGTTACGCCCAGTGATGTATTTTTATTTTTTGGCAAAGTGCGAATTATGACGACGGAAGATTCTCGGGGCAAATGCCCTGAGGAGAAAACGATTATTTGGATTTCTTGACTTGAAGAATTTTTTTTCTTTTTTAGTCTTTACTTATAAAAATAAAGTTTTCAAGCCTTCCCGTTAGCCACTTGGATGTCATACGATCTTTTGGAAACCGGAAATTGTGGAGATTTTCCTTCCCTATGATTTTTATTATGCTTCGTGCACTTTAGGGTTTGTCGAAAAAAAATGTTTGCGCGAGATTGAACAGTCCTGACAGCAATATACAAAAGAGAAAGTGGAGGATGAGCAAGCGAACTGTGATTCGACCTTTAGACCGTTCGGTTTCACCGGGTAGCTTAGCCCGTGATTTATGAGGATGAGCCCGAAGGTAATAAAGATCGGCAAACGGAAAAGTTTTGTCCAAAATTAAGGTCGTATGATTTATTCGTCCAATTTTCGAAAACTCTCGATTCAAGTATCCCGTAAAATATGAATATTCTTACGGTCGTTGGGAATCCAGTTGTTGCTCAATTTATCGTTCACGTGGAAAATCAATTTTGACATTGTTTCTTTATCAATGATACAAGACCAGGATAATAAAGTTTTTGGTAAAAATGCTACATTTCTGTGTCTTCAAATTAAGTGAAAATTGTGTGGAGGGAATTTTATTTTCCCAAAACATCGGCAACTCCTCCCAAGATTCATTCATTAGTCACGCCACAAAAATCAACCACTCGAAACAGATTCTTGCTTCTATAATTTTTATATTTTTTTTTCACTCATTAGAAACTGTTCGGAGGAAGTGGTTCAGGACAAGGGGAAGCTCTGAGACGAGGAGCGAATACGACAAAGCTTCACCGTGCTCCTGCGTTTTTTTTCACTTCCACACGAGGCTCGCCGATCAAACGTCAATTTGACTTCAATAGACTGGAGAAAAGGAGCGAAGAGCACTCGGCCATGTGCTGATACGTACGATTTTCCAAATGATCGTTTACACTTATTCGTACGATGGAAAACACGAGTCATCGGAAACGTTATGGGAAATAATAAATGAATTATTATGTCAATTGTTTCGTATTGTTCACGAAATAATTATATAATAATTATTAATTTTCAACGATGCAATAAAAAATATTGGTTTTTATAGGCACAATATTAGTGTAGAAATTGGAGTGCCGATCATACTCCAAAAATATCGAGAAGCATTCTCGTTTCAAGATTCCTCATCGTTTTAATAATGTCAACAAAGTTTTCCTATCATCTCAAACTTCCGGCTGATGTTATGTAAATTTTCTGTTCGTTTTTTTCTCTCATCAAACCTCGAGTCAAAGTGTACACGTTAATTCGTCCGTAACAACGTTTTATATATTCGTCTTTGTATACCAGTTTATCCAAGTTTTGCCCTCTCGTGAAATAGCGTTGCATTATTCAGCATAGAGTTAACGAAAACTTCGTGCCAAGTGCCATAATTGTGCCTATGTATAAACGCGGGATGAAAATTTTCGTTATCCCATAATATATACGAACACAAACACACTCACACTCGTATACATCGTCGTCAAAACGATGAAATAGCTTTTAAGCCTCGGCTTTAATGCACTGCGACTCCAAAACGCAATGCGTTTATGTACTATTGTACAACTTTGCCAGGCTAAAGTGGACATTTTTACGGTGTTTTTTTTTCCCAGGATGTATACGAGACTTTCGACATTTCCAATGATCAATTTGCTATTGAATTTTAACAAATTACCTCAAAATCGTTACTTTTTACTTGAGATAATCCTCCGGAAAATTACTGAAGATATTTTTCGAAAAACACCAAAAATATGAGAAATTTCAAACGTTTTAAAATGTGAGGCTGAAGAATTATCCTTTCATATTTTTCACACCTTTATTTGATTGAGTGTCAGAAATCATTTTCTGCGTGCTCCGAAGAATTGTAAAAAAATTTGTATTCTAATGAACGATTTGATTTCCAGTTCTACATTTTTTTTTCTCCATTTTTTTCATTATTGATAAACTGCACATTTTGATGCGTTCTATATTTTGTGCGTGACTGTATCTCGTATACATACTCAGCTTTGTGAGTGAAAACGAGAAATTCATAAAACTCGTAACGCACCGGATATGAAAAATTATTTAGCACCACGTGTCTTTTCCCATTGTTCGTATATGAAAAGTTCGACGAACGAGCGAGCAGTAGATAATGTATGGAAACGATGACGAGTGAGGGAAAGTACAATGAGAAAATGTAGCGAGAACTAGTGGATAGGAGCTTGCCAAACTTTTGAAATTTTTTAATGCGAATATTTCGTTTCTCTGGAGCAGAGAAATGTATGGTATTTCGGGAGAATTTTCATTATCAGAGAAACCAGTAAATTTTTCGATGCTTGCTGGTTTCGAAGTTCAATTGGATGAGATCCACAATGCCCGAATGAGATACGCGATTATTGCGATTAACTCGTTCGAAGCATACAAATTTGCAAGTCCAACCTGCCTTAATTGTACAATTTTTCTATAAAACGACCCAACATGCCAAACAAACTTCAAAATTTATCTATACACTTCGTAAAATTTATATCTTTGATTCGGGTCAACAGAAGTTTGCCACACTTTTTGATACCAATAAATAATCGTCTATAATGTGTGCTCATCGAGTAATTGGTGCTCCGTTTACAGCGAATTGAAAAGAAAAAAAAAAAAAAAAATTCATTTCGTCAAGTCACTAATTGATAGTCTTTTTAATCAGGGACAATTTCATCAACGATTTTCGTGAAATACCGGTACGTAATTTGATGAACATCGTAATGAGCTCTGAAATGGCCTCGGGTAATTCGAGCATATCGTTTAAATTACAGCGAAATGTATGAAATCCAATATTCGTAATAGTTAATTATTCAAGCGAAAAATAAATCGATTCACTCGGAATTCGGTCAACGCACATGTGCTATGGGAAATGCCTTAAGGCGTTCAATCATAAATAATTTCAAACATATCGTTATCAACGTCTAGTTGCCGATTCTTATTTAAGTTCTCCACATAGAATGTAATGATCTACGTTGATGAAAAGCTGTCCAATTATTGTGGTATAAATGTTTTTTATAGGATTAGTTCGTAAGTTATAGGAAAACGAGTGCATATTCGATTACGAGATAAAGTTTCGGGTCGTACGAATGTAAATAGTTTTTAATTGAGGAAAAAGTACTACATTGAGAGAAAAAAGTTATTGCAGCAACGAAATGTGGCATTATTACAGGGTGTCAATGAAACATGTTTTTTCTCAGTGTACCATTATTTTGAATCCCTCGCGAAAAAGTTGTGTGTAAATTCAAAAAAAATAAATGAAGAAATGTAATAATTGAGACTTCCAAGTGTATCGGGAGGAAAATCAGGAACAAAAATGTAAGATCCAGAGCCAGAGGAAGTTTCGTAGTGCTGCTGATGAGTGATTTCTGCTTTAAAATATTCTCTTTCGGAATTTTTAATACCCTTAATTCTTTCGTCAGGGATTCAGGATTTCAAGTGGCTTGATGGATGTTTGAAAGTCAAGATAAAATTTATGAGCAATTTAGTTGAAACGTGGGAACTGCAATCTGTGAAAATCCACTGAGTTTCCTACTTTTTGCAGCTTCTTATTTCTTTTCTAATCTCTTGCAGGTAGAGATCACGTTGTGAGAGTGTTTAAAGCGATGGTCTTCGCGAACCGATCGAGGTAGTACGATCTTACCGAGTCGACATTTATTTATACGATTAAATGGTTGTTTGATTTTTATAAGGACAAAATACATCTCCGGAAAAAGAGGAATTTTTAGCTGCGATATATCGCGAAAATTGGTCGTAGATTTTCGCAGAATTTAGAACTACATCACATTTTCATTCACCAATTTATTAACGAATTTCTGTTTCAAAAAGCCGTTCTATGAATCATCCGAAACGTTGCCAGGAACGCCAATCCTCACTTTTTTTTCTCATTGCAAAACAATTCAATACCAAACTCTGTATTCCACGTAAAAAAATTGTGGTTACACAACATTTTTCACAGTTCGACGTTATTTTTTCTTTCTATTCCGCTGTACTTTTCATTTGGAGATTCGAGTGTGTACATAAATAATTCCATAGGTTGTTTCGCGAATGGAACTTTTTGTGTTGGCAGGGAAAAGGAATAAAAAAATGTCTGCTTGAGCTAGTTGAGGATTTATGTCGTAAGGGTGAGAGAAGTGTCAGTAATTTTCCGTTCGTGCGACTCTGTTTTTTATTTTTTTTTTTCAATTTTTTTCATTTTCCTGTCAGCTTTTCGAGAGGTATCATTTCGTCAGATTATTTCATTCGTTGTATGACAAAAAATGGGTTACGAGATTGCGTTGGTTGTGCGCATACAGCTGGGCTGTTAAACTGCTGGTACAGTACCCGAAACCGTGAAACGCAGATCAGAGATGAGGAAAAAAATGATAATGGAAAAAAAATCTACAAAAAGGAATAAACATATCGAGCCACAAATTTGGTAAAACTCGCACGGACGGTATTTTACAACTGAATCTGCATTATTGTAAATATTTTGTAGTTGTTACGGCTTCAGCTTAAAATAAGGAAAATAAAAAATGTTGGAAAGCGAACGCGAGCTCGCACTTGTAGAATAAACAATATAAAATGTTTACACGATTAGAATATTTTTTAATGAAATCGTACGAGTATCTTGTATCGTTATATATATTTCGATAAACTCTACAATGATTATCCAAACTATTTATATATGAAACATAGTAATACTGCATTGTATAAATGATTTGAAGAACCTTTAATATGTAAATTCGAAAACGGCGTTGTTGTTTTATTTATTTAATTGAATCCTGAAAAATGAGAAATTCATAATGCTTCAGTGGGAATTCACATTTTAGTGTAAAATATTTCTTCGGTGGCCGAATAATCGCGTGTTATTTTTGGCGCAAGCTTTTCGAATTGAATTAAAACTTGAGCTCTATCGATTCGCTTCACTCGAGCATGCTACGATGGGGAAAGAACTTTTAACAAAATTACATTTCCATTATTTATATTTTTAATCACGATAAAAGAAACAAGTTTCAGTTAATTCAAAAGTAACCATTCATTTGTGGCGCGTGTTTTTAATACATTTTCCAAAAATTTTTTGCGCTTGACACGTGCGGGAAGAAAATTTGACAAAAACAATGAAAATTCATGATTTTTCGATTATTTTTACTCTTTCCCCCCAATTTCTCAACTTAAAAATTATTTTCTTCGACTCTGTCATCGCTCGACGAACCAATAAACAAATCACATTCGCCCGGGACATTTTTATATTTATATCAAACACAAAATTCCTCGAGTCACAAGTTGCCACTTGGTCTTTGCACTCCCGAGCCTAATTGTTCCATCAACATTTATTCGACCCCAAAAATGTCCTCCAAAGGACACGAGCCCGTTTATAACCGTACTCAGAACAACCACAGAATGGCTTTTCAATCACAATCATCATTCGTGTTCAAACCTTTTGAATAGTCATTATTTTTGTCGCTATATAATCGTCAATCGGCCGAAACGAATGGGGCTCAGATCATTTTTTCGTCCTGTTGTTGTATACTCGCATACCAAAGCACACAGAAATGTTGATGTACAAGCTGCGCTGCGTTACACACTCCGCAGGAGGCTAATTTTCAGGCCACGTACCAAGAGTTATGTGAGCCTCGAATTCACTCAGTGTTCTCAATTCACGAAAATATATGTGTACACGGAGCGTGTACACGTGTAATGTATCGGGGGAAAGCGAGTGTGGGAGAGAAAGATGAGCTTTGATCTCTAAAAGCGAGGCTCGCTACGCACACACTCGGCGCTTAGATTGCAGTTGTATACACACAGAACTCGTTGCGATCTGAATTCATATACCGGGTGTTCGAGAGCAAGTTGTTTCTCTTTTTAATAAAATTATGAAAATTCATTTCCACTGAAATATTTGAGGAAACGATGTAATAATCTGTGGATATGAGAATTTTTGATTTTTTAGAAAATTAGGAATATTTTTTGAGCCCCTGCTTCTGTCGATGGATCGTCGAATAATTTGAGAATTTTTCGCAATTAATGCGGTTATTGAAAAATTCGTTTGAAGGGAGAAGAGATGAGAATTTTCGGGAGTAAAAATTTCGATTTTCTTTTGTATTGTTGATTTGGTTTCGAAGCAACTTTCGCTGCGATTGAAAGAAATAATCGGTCCCTCGTTCCAAGCTTCTTTAGAATGTCCGGGAATTTTAAGGCCCTGTTGAAATTTTGGCTCGATAAACTGCTCCTCAGGGCGAGAGTTAAAATGGAATGCTTCGAAAACAGAATTCGGAGGAGAGGAGAGGATGGAACGGTACACACGAAACAGGGAACCTGTTAACGATACAATTTCAATTATGTACGAGAGCGTATCCGATGAACCACTACGATCTATTTTCAGTTTGTCATTCCTCGCTGTGTACAGGGAGTTCTACGTCGATTCGGTTGATTCTTTGTTCTTTGAAGTGAAATATTTCTTCCGGTTGTTTTTAACGCGAGAAAAAATTCTGATAACGATTCCGATGATGGTTTTTTTTTCAATCGTTTATTTTAAGCTTTCGTTTTTGCGACTCTCGCAGGAAACGATAACGATTTGTATTTTTCTGCAAAACGCATCCCATGACACCACGTCAAATGCTCGCTTCCCTGGGGAGTTCCAAGCCTCGAAACACCGCGATCGTCGAGTCGTCGTTGACACAGTTTCGTGCAAATTTCGAGGATCAACAAGTCTTCGAGTACCACGTGAGATCGCAGGGATTTTGGGCTTTTCGAATTAATACACTTTTCGAACGAACGTCCTTCAGAGCCAACGACAATATTTCCTCGCTTACGGTTTTTACACAGTTAAAGATGAAAAAAAAAAACTAAAACGTTCGATTGGAAGATCACTCGTATTCGTGGAATCAGTTTAAGGTAGATCGTGCCCGGAGGGTCGTATTTTATGGGTGTCTGAATTGGACCGATTTTTACTTCCTAATTAAAGATAAAATCACTTTAAAAATTAATGTCGCAGTTACTAATTCAAAATTGTAAATAATTTTTTTTGACTTATCTCATGGCAAATGGAATTACAAGCCATTAATTAATCGGGGATCGATCACTGACGGAACCCGAAATTTCATTCGTCTCTGGCAAAAATACTATAGTTTTTTGTATCAAAAATCGCATTAGAGAACGCCAAGGGAAGTGGATCAAGAAAAAAGTGACTTTTTTCAGTTTTTTTAGTACAGGAATAGCCGAAGCCTTGAAGAAACAAAATGTCGAAATAAGCAAATGTGAGGTTATACGAGTGCTCATTACCAAATTCGTTCAATCTTTAAGGTAACATATCTCCGCACCTTCGTTGCATACTTAATTTTTATCGTGTACGTTTTTCATAAACTTCGTAAGAAGCGTTCATTCGTTATATGGAAAGAAAAACGATTTTTTACGCGCAGTCGCCACGACCCTGTGTATTTTTCTTCATATTTAAGCACGTTTGTCTCAATAACTAATAAGACGAAGCCTTCAAAATTTGAAACGCGTGTGAGTCGGCTGCCCATTGAAACTCTGTATAAATTTCAAGACGATCGTTTCATGCGTGAACTACTTCAACAAAAATTGAACAAAATGAAAGAGAAAAACGAAACAAAAAAAAATAATGGAAATAAAAAAAATGAAAGTTGCAGCTGCGCGACGTTCACGAATTCCAGTGAACGAAATACGCGCGGATATGACACACTTATAGACACAAAAAATGCAGATACACGTTTTTCTCATCGCTCATCGTCGTTTGCATATTGACGAACTCAAACGCGTGCACCATTTTCAAAAAGCTTTTTGCACCGTCGTTGATCGACGCCTGCGTCAGGTCGTCGAATTTTTTCGCCCCTAACAAAATCATTACTCTTTCCTCTACCCCTCTCGACTCTCTCTTTGCAATTTCCCTGTTTTTCTTCGATCTCGTTCCGGTAATGGGCCCTCGTTTTCAGCTTGGGAGACCAGCAACACTGCACAGAGAACAGTCCTCGCTGCACAAAACCCATCGGATTCTCCTGGTGGGAAAAAACTCCGTTTCGACGGGAGTATGAATAAAAATCGTTCCTAATAATGACTCGGGATGGAAAAATATGGAAACAATACGCGAATGAACATGAGTTCAACTGGAATTCGCGTCCAATCGAAGTTACTCCAAAAACGACCGCAATTTCTCTCGTATTTCCGTTCAAAAAAATATGATTTTCGGGAAATTTTAAATCCACATTAATCTCGAGTAACACCAAAAGCATGCTTCCATTTGAAAAATTAATTTCCTCTAAACAACGGCACCAAAATCGTGCAAATCTTGGATCGTGCCGAGCTTCGAGTCCGACCAAAGGGAAAAGAATCGACTTCGCTCTCATAAAAAGCTAAACTGACAATCAGCAATCCCACAGGACCATCTCTCTACCACGTGCAATGACGCAAAGGGGAGATGTGCTCAATTACGAAAAAAATCGAAGCCCATTGTGAAAATATTTCTGTTAACATGAAAATGGGATTTTGCAGAGAATCCAAAAACCTGATGGCAACGAGCTTTGGTCCAGGAGAGTCCCACGGAGAAAGTCTATTTTTTCCACGCTGGATGACAAAGAAAAAAAGAAAAAGAGTCCGGGGGGGGGGGGGGCGTTATCAGGATGGGTAGTAGCGACACCACAGCAGCAACGGGAGAAGCTCACATTGATTTTCGCAGGGGTTGGGGGGTCTTGAAGGCCGTACCTAGAATGGATGCTGCGGCCTTCAATTTCATCCCACTCTCGCTTCCTCCTTACCGTCCTTTTGATCTTTTTCTTTGTCTCCCTCTCTCTCTCGAATCTTTCGCGTTAGTGCACGAGAGAACCCTTTACGTGTGCCGGTGCCTTTTCCACCCGCCTCGTTCCACAAGCCTCGGTCATACCGCGTGCTGGAAATATGCTTTATTCTCTCGCTAATTCGTTCCTTCCGCTTCCGCTTTCCTCGCGTGTCTTCTTGCTTTATTTTGCCATCGCGTATTTCGCGTGTTTCGCTTGAAAGCTTATTGCTGAATTATCGGATGCATCGTCCTCGGATTCCTTCCTTTTTTCCTCGTTTTCACTCTCCAGCTTCACTTTCCGTTTCGTTTTTTTTTCTCTCTATTTTTAGACTTGCGCATCTATCGATTCGACGTTTTTATGCTCAAATGAAAAAAAATATACAGGAATTTATTGTATAGAGTACTCGATATTTTTGTCATTTGGAAAAAGCCACCCTCTCGGATCCTCCCATCAATTCGAAAAAGATAATGAAAAAACTCGCTCTTCCTCGCTACTCCATTTCCCAAAGCAAACGTCGTTATTTCGTCTATTTCTCTCCCAATCTCAGCCCGTTAACTCTGCCCATTCTTACTGACGAAGAAATATTTTTCGTAAACGAAAAAAACGATCGTCCAAGTCAGCCTCGTAAACGATATTGTTCAAGTCCAAATTACTCGATTTCATGCTCCCTCTTGAAGTAGCTCGATCATTTTCGATCCTCGATATTTCATTTCGGTGAGTTTTGGATTCCCCATTGCACGCGATACTTCAAAGTTAGTGAAAAAATGAGAGAAAAGCTTGTAAAGTGAAAAAAAGGAGCTTTTCCATAATCATTCGTGTATTTACAAATGGAGAGATGGAATTTTTTTCTCGTCCTCATTTCGAACGCGATTTAGGTTAATTATGCAGACAATATAGTTATGCTGCTCGAGCACCGGGCTTTTTTCATGGACTCGTGAGATTCATACTTGAGCGTGATTTCGAGGTAAAAGAGTTGTCACGAAAGGAGGGGGCATGGACACTCGATTATTTATAACAAGGCTTTGCATTATGTCGTAATCCAGGGTGAATTATACATTCTCTTGAATTAAGAGAGGAAAAAGCCATTGGGGTTTTTACTTTTTTATTCAAGAGAAAATGAGGACTGAAACGAAAGATTTAATGAAAGAGGGAAGAGGGAGAGGGAGAGAGGAAGTCAGAGGGTGAACTGAGACTAGTGAACCTCGAGAGTGTGCTCCAGAATTAAAAGTCTGCTATGCTTAACTTCTTATCACTGGTCGCAGACTTTCTCCACTTAAGAACTCACACACACACTCGCTCCTCCCCTTCCCCAAACTCTGAAACTTTATTTTTCATTATTTCCTTTTATACGAATATAATTTCCACTCAGCCTGCGGACTCACCTGTCGCTTTAATCTCTTGCTATACTCTGGCCCTACTTGGGATTGAATCAAAAAATTCTCTGTCATTGCTGAACGAATTTATTTCGATGAAGACGCTGGGCTCGGTCTTTCGGGAGTCGACAATGTCAAATTGCTTCTGCAGGGACGCAGAGGTTACGTTGATCGTCCGAGTAATGTGCGAGTTGCTCAATTAATATCGGGACATAACTTTTTCGCAAATTTTGCAAATTTTCGAGGCATTTTTAAGTTGTTTTGTAAAACAGCTTTTTTGGTTAAGAAATAAACGAAGTTTAATACACTCCTGAAAAGGGCAATATTTTCGTTCGATTTTTCGTTCAAATCTTCGTACTTCGAATAGATATTTCTTGTATGTCGACCCCAGAACTCGACATTCGACGATTTGTTAAGGGATCTATCTTAATTGGACGTGCAAAAAAAAGATTATTTTCACGAATTTTTTTGACAGGTATAATAAACTATAAATATGGATATAAAAAGTGTTAGGCCTAAAAAATACACTCTCAAAATACACAAAAATTTTTTTTATATCTATTTTATTCAGTTTTCGTACAGAAAAATGGAGGAGAAGACAAATCCAACAAAAAGATAGCTGTTGATAAAATCTCCGGAAGGAATGATCGGAGAAAAAAAAATTGGTTTTGGATTCAATAGGTAAATGGCTATAGCGCATGTCATACGATTTTTGATTTTCTCAAAAATCACAAAATGCCTGCCATTTTTCCAAAAACTACGAAAAAGCTCGTTTTTTTTCATCGTTTTTTCAAAATAAAATAGTTCCACTAAAAATTTCGAAATTCGTATGCTACGCGCTATAGCTATAGTCATAAAGAACACGTGGTAAAATTTTTATGCGTATTAGCGCGCTCGGACAGTCAAGTAAACGTCGCTCAAAAGTGCACTCGGGCTGCCCAGATCTTTATAAAATTTTAGTATGATACTTTTAAACGTGTACACTTTTGAAAAATGCAATAAAAAAATCGATTTTTCAAGAAGTCTCATTGAAACACAAAAGCTCTTGTAATCATCCACATTGGAAACGTCAGCAAAAAATAATGTTTTAAAAGCATTTCACTCTTGTTCCTCACTACTTTATTCACGAAGTTCGAAACGTCATTAAATGCTATTCTTAACCCAAGACGGTCACACCTCATGAGAATCCCGTGGTGGTCACACGGGGTGTGTTACACCCCAAGCACTTCAGAGCGCTGTGGCATTTCGTAGAATTATTTTGGGGGCTCAACAGAAATTGAGAACATATTTCAAACGTTTCTCTATTGTCCTATCCAAGAACGGAACGAAAATTTTAGTTTGAAGTATGTTTAGAAAAATTCTTGAAAAAAAATTCGCGAAAAAGCCCTTTTTTACGAAAAATGCTGTATTTTCTTTTGTTTTTTGACATATTAACAAAATTCAAGCAGGGTCTGATTTGTGAAAGCATTCTCTTTCTGGTCAGTATAATAGTTTTTGTGGGTTTTTAAAAAAGTATATTTATTCCGCACTATGAACATGCGGGTTTCAGCGGCAAAATGATGTACAAGATGTCAATGATTTTTCATGTAAGATGATAATTCCTTTATTCAAAAATAAAAAATTAATGTAAAAATAATAATAATACAGCGAAATAAGGTTATAAAAATAAATTCATTGAATTCCCAGTGCACATTCGGCGCACAGATTACCTGGGGTGTGTCACACCCCGTGTAACCGTCTTGGGTTAATAACGTATAATTAATTAACAAGCCTTTATTGAACACTTCACTTCTTTTCGATAATTATCCTTTTATTTTCGAACAAGTAGCTCGGGTTTTGAGGAGTAGCTTCGCGCACAAGGAAACTAGATCTTAATTAACTGGGGAGACTGATTAGGTCCGCCAAGCACGTCAATATTATATACGTCACGCTTGCAATTTCGCTGAAGGACGAGGGGCAGGATAAATTCAAGATTTCTTTCCAAGTTAGCGATTTCCTCACGCGGCCAGCACCCCTTTCGCTAGTTATCCAGTTCCGGAGATCCAATAATCTTCTTCGAGGAAATCGGATGACCCTAATTAATGAGGCACTTCGTCGTTATCCACTTTTCCCCTTTTTCTTCCATCAATGGCGTGACCCCAGCCGATAACCTCTTTCACCTTGTTTCCTTCCCTTCTCTATCTCGTTCTCTTTCGATGCGTGTGTATACACGTTGGAATAAGAAAATAAAAAGGGCCCTGCATACAGACGTGCAGTCGATCTACTCCTGTCGTTTCTTCCCTTTTTTCTTGATTGCTCGTTAGAGTACGTTCACTTCGTTGGTGGCTTTTTCGTCTTTTAATTCCCCCAACGAATTGATACGTTCGGTTCGTTTGTCGGCGTGAAATTCGCTTCTGCACCGGGGACTCCTGTTTGAGTGAACTTTTTAAATCGCATTTTTATTCAAAAGTAACTGTTTGGGCATGCGCAGATGCAGAGAACTTCAGACTTTTTGTGCACAAACATTCATTTCAAACGAAAGTTATTTTGTGCAACATATTTGTTCAAATAGCACGTTGATTCAAAAGTGGAAGCCAAAAAATGTGACGCGATATAAGAAATTCCAAATTTGTGGCATCTAAACATTTTTTCCGTATGAAATTTATCTCTTCGCGATATTATTCCACTAAATTCCAAAGGCGTTGAGGGAAATCCGATAGCTGCATATTCAGCCGGGAAGAATGAACGAAACATTTTCCGGCTCGTGGCTCGACTTTTATAATTACATTTCAAGGAAATCCTTTTATATTTTGTTTTAAGCAAATAGAAAACACGCCATTTTCTACTTCGTTCCGTGCTCTTTGTCGTTATTATTTTCACATTATTACGATACTCGTTTTGGAGCAGACTGAAAAGGAGCCTTGTACGGAAGGCCTTTACTCCGAGAGCCGATGTACCGTCAGCCGAACACGGTGGGATATCCGAGCATAAAATGCATCGGACAACGGTGCGGATACGAAGGAGACAGAAGTATGCACATAATTTTCTTTTTTTTTGTATTCCATATAAATTCCTTTGTAAAGAAGGTGCTTCTAATCCCCATTTGCATTTTCTTCATCTATACAAAATTCCCAAAGGGGGTTCCCCCAGATTGCGACACTGCCTGCAACCTTTTTATACACCGAGACAATCTTCTCAGGATTCAATCACATTTTTAATACATTTCTTCAATTTTTTTTTTCCACATCCTTCCACATACGTTTTCACCTTTGTTCAACAGACTTCCGTTTTTTATCGAAGTGGGTGCTGAAATCGATCCGAAACTTTTAAAAATGAGAAAAAGTGATTTCCTCTCATTTAAGGTAGATCATGCCCGAAGGATCGTACTTTATGGGTGTCTAAATTGGACCGATTTCTACTTCCCAATTAAAGATATAATCACTTTAAATTGATGCCAGAGTTATTAATTCGAAATTGTAAATAAATTTTATCAACTTATTTTCTGGCGAATGAAATTACAAGCCATTAATTAATCGGGGATTCATCACCGACCGAACCCGAAATTTCATTCGTCCCTGGCGAAAATACTGTAGTTTTTTATGTGAAAAATCGCATTAGAGAGCGCAAAGGGAAAACGCAAATGGAAATGGATCAAGAAAATTATTTGCTTAATTTTTATTGTGTACTTTTTCATAAACTTCGTAAGAAGCGTTCTGTTGTGCCCATGAAGACCGTCACGAAGGGACGAGTTATCAAGGACGAGTATTTAAGGGATTAAGGCCAAAAGAGCTGGACTCCAACTCGATACTTTGATAACAAGTTGCAACAATAAGTTTCTTTAAAAAGTTTACAAATTCGAAGTTTATCTGCCTGGAGACCAATCGTTCGAATTTTCGTCAAAGACTGCCGAATTTTGGTTAGTCGCTTCTTCCATTGATTCAATCGACTTTTCCCTTCTTCGATGCACCTCCTAACCTCGATTTACTTCTGGAAGTTTCGCTTTAGGGACGTTTCTCATTTCCTCATCATTCTACTTTTATGTTGCTAATGATTGCGGTGTTTCATCTTTGCAAATCTAGGGCACAACAGTTCGTTCGTTATATGGAAAGATAAACGATTTTTTACGCATAGTCCCTGTAAACCTGCGTGTATTTTTTTCATATTTTAACACGTTTATCTTGATAACCAACAAGACGGAGCCTTCAAAATTTGAAATGCGTGTGAGTCGACTACCCATTGAAATTCTGTGTAAATTTCAAGACTTTCTTAAGAAAATCGTTTCGTGCATGAACCACCTTAACTACGTTTGTTCAAAGTTCGATATTTTTTGTCACTTTTATTGCTTCTCGAAAACTTGCTTTCCCATGACGTTTTATCACTATGAAAAAGTAGCAAACACCGTTGTTTTGTTCTCAGCAAAATCGAGGTCCAGAGTACACAGACGCGAGTTTGGTTTTTCCCATTGCAGCCTCGAGCTTAATAAACACATGATTTTTCCGCTGTGAAGCATCGGATAATGGAAAAGCGAAATGTTTACGAGAATCGGAGAGTGCAAAAATTCTGTGGAGACGATCACGCTAGGATGCGTTTTATAATTAATACAAAATTGACTGAAATCCTTTCAAATCCCTAATTAAAATATTGGCGACGTAATTTTTTACCTTGTACATTTTAGGCAAACATTTTTATTTGTTTATTACTCCGATGACAAAAGTTGGGAATAAATGAATAGGATCGAATGTTGGAGGTGAAAAAGTATGAGAAGAGTAAACGAGCAACGAATTGAGAATTTATATGAGATGTCAAAACACTGAACAGAATCGTACGTAAAAATGAGAAATTGCGTTCGTGTCAAAACATCGATGCATTTGTTTACTGCAGAAAATCACGAGGTGAAATATCCACATGAATTTTTCCACGTCACACGTAATTATCCATAATAACCAAAATTGGAGCTTCTAATATACCAATAAGCACGGAGAGATCGAATGAGCGTTGACCGCGTTCCATATAATTTCGCATAGTTTATCCACATCAATGGAATCCTCAAACATGTTGCGTTCCGGTTAATGTATTCCGGTCGGAATTAATCGATCGCGAGAATAGAGCAGAGAGTGAATTTAATTTCGTGTATTATAACGATTAGCTATCAAATTTGGGAGCCCGAACATTGTAGTAACATTTCTGCGCAAGTTCCCGATTGATTTTACTCCAAAACTTGAGATAAAACTGCCTCGATATTTCAAAATGAAGGTGAGTGTGAAAAAACCATTTAAGTAGTTCAGCTGTCCGATAAAGTACGGTGAAGATCCACTTTCTTTGTGGTAAATTATAGTTTAAGGTCCCCTGCTGAGGATAAGCATTTTCTTTAAAAAAAAAAAAAAAAAAAAAAAAAAAAAACATTACCTTACGCGGCTTTTAAGAAAGAAAGCATGAAAAAACTTTAGTTTTTGACGTGTCGAAAGCGGATGTCAGTCATTACGTCGGACTGCTGGCAACAGTTGATTGAAATTCGAGTAAATTTGAGAATCGCTGGAATTTCATCAAATTTCTCTTTGCGACTGACTCACGTGCTTTCATTCGTCTAGTGGCTCCGCATTTTTTTTAAGAATTGACCATTCCTTGTTCTCGGTGGCATTACGCCGACGTAAACTTTCTTTCGCGCAATAAAAATGTTCCCTAGGTTGTGCCGTTACCGACTCGATCATTAACTAGTCAAGTTGAAGTATAAATTTGATCTTTTATGATATTTTTAAAGCATTCCAAAATCAATTTTAAAAGCATTTTTGAAGCAACGCAAAGTCTTTATCAACTTTATCAATAATTTAGAGTTAAAATTAATCGACATAAGTAGTTGCAAACTTGACTAGTCATAGAACAGCCGAACTACTTAAATAATGAGTTTTCTTTTTTTTTACCAATTATTTCACGACACATGCACACAAATTTCTGTAATTTTATCAATTTATCAATTTATCAATTTCGTCGAACACAAAAGAGTGGCTTCTTCGTTGTCGTGATTTTCAAGGTACTTTTCTAAAATAATTTCCTCAGGCTACGTTGCGCAGTGTACTCGGCGTGCAACACGCGTGTCAAACCGGCTATTATTTATCTATAACTATATTAATATTTATAGGCGTTGTATACATATCCGCATTACTTGCGAGAGTACGTCGGAGAGGCGCGTGGTTCCGTTCAGCCAACCGCAACATCAAGGAGGCTGCACGTTGATAAAACTGTCAGAGGTCTGACTCGCGATCGATCCTTAGACCGTGGTTGCGATGAAGGACGCGCACGTTTTCACACCTCTGCATCGCCTCGATATTTCTCTCTTATCTTGGCTGATATTATTCTGTGCTAAAAAATAGTGGCTCTCTTTCTGCTTCTCGAAAGCAAAATGATATTTCATCCGTGACTGGATATTGCGCGGCGTTTATTTTCAGATAATTCTTCAAATTTATTCGCACTTCGTCTTCATGGAGAAAGATTTTCTTACGTACGTCGTCCCTACAAAAGTGAATGAAGGAACATTTTTTCGTAGATTCCCTGGAAAAAGAGCTGCCAAAATCCGACACGAAATGGCTCGCGCTCGATATAATCGTCGAAAATGAGGCTGAGTTCGGAGATCCTTGATAATCCGCTCCATTTGCTGTTGGACTTTTATCCGGAGTAAAAAATTCTCGAATTAATCGTCGTCGTATCGAAGCGCTCAGGACGATTTAGCAAACTCGAGGCTCTTAAGCGATAGCCACACGTTTTTGTGCGCATTTTTTTCCAAGTCCGCTCAAGGGAGGAAGGAATGAGTATCGTATTTTGCTCGTTATACGAACCTCTCGTATATACGCAGAAACGACATTGCCGAAGAAAGGCCAAAGAAATATCTGCTTGGCGAAAGACGAGATGCGAGATTCATCCGAAATGCAATTATGAAAATCCCTCGAGAGCGATGGGAGATGAGGAAATCTGGAGGTAGATAGAAGCGAGGGCTGCGCGAAGGAAGAATATCTTACGCAACGTTGTCGAGAAATTACAAAAGTAACCCTCCGGAGACGAGACCCTGCGGATTCTTTCGTTCGTAGGATATAAATTCCCTCGTCCGGCCCACAATAAATGCTTCAGATTTGTAATGTTTATATTGTATATCGAACTGGAGTAAATGAACTTTGATCATCGGTTCTTTATTTCCCTCCGTACAAATTCGTAACTTCGAGTCCTCGAAATAGAAACCATTGATTTCTTTGGCCCAAGCAGCAATTCTTATAACTCTGTCGTTTTTGAAGGGTCGCGACAGGAGAAAAATAAGAATGTTTTATCCTCCGACATGCTCAGAAAGTCTGGGCACATGAGATCGAAATTTCGGAGCCACAGTTGTCCTGTGAATGGTGAAAAGTTGGAGCGAGCGTCGAAGAGTTTTGGAGAAAGGGATGAGGGAATGGGGCGCACGTGTGATGAGGGGTGAATTGTTTTGTATCGTGTTACGCGATAAATTTTCACGAGCCATGAAATCGCGCTTGAATGTCCCAACTGCGTCCCACCCCCTTCTCTGTTTTCCTTCTTTGACCGATGCTTTTACAGGCACGGACGGTTTGCACTGTATCGCGAGAGGAATATTGAAAAATACTCGGGAGGGTGTCGGGAGAAAATTCACTATTGAGAGATCGCGCCGATCGAACTGCGTTGAAAATGCCTTTGTCGTCCTCGAATGAGTTTATCGCTCGAAAGCGCCAGCGAAGAATCGTGACAGGGACGGAGGGCATGGGGAAAGGAGCAGGGGACGAGACAAGGCATCGAAGGATGTTTCATGAAAGTTTCAATTACCGAACATTCCGCAAAGTTGTGACACGCTCCCGAGCATGAGGATCGCCCTGGGTTTCGGCTAACGAGGAAAGACTTCTGATGCCTCACAATCCCTCGAGTCGCGGTGTGATTGCTTTATTAGCGTGACCCAAAAACCCTAAAGAACTCGAAGCTTTCGAAAAAGTCGAAATCCGTGAGGAACTTTGCCTCGCGAGTTTGCGCAATCATTAAATAAGTTAAGAGCCCGTTAAATCGTTCAGCTATAAAATCAGAGGGGCGAGCCAGAGATGCGAATATCGCTGGAGATTTCGGTAGGATTGAAAGGATTATTTACCACGATATTCACGAATAACTGTCGCCGTGATATATCCGTCAAGAACATTTCCCGAGCAGCGATGTCTCAAGGTTCGTACTCATTTAAAAAGAAGCAACAATCCCGAGAAATCCGAGATCACAAAGATTCATGATTCCGAAAAGATGTTTTGAATATCCTGGCAGAATTTGAGCCACGCTAAAAATGAGTAATTAGAGTTTCGAAGGTTTCGAAGGATTTCACGTCATAAGGCTATCGAATCAAGCGTCAATGAATAATGCTGTAAGGGGATCTCGAAGGCTTTATCGAGGAACAAACTCTTCTCATACTCGTGAAACGAGAAGAATCTATAAATAAAAGTACAGGAATCTACAACTACTTCGTTCAAACAGTACACGATAAAAACATAAAAAACGCGTATTTTTTCATTTTCTGTTGGCCTTCTCTCTCTCTCTCCCTCGCTCTTTTCTGCTCTCGGCCTCTGTACCCAGCATCAAGTAAATGTCTCAGGCGTCTTAGGATCGATTTATCGACTTTTCATCAGACAGGTCATCGACGCTATTAACGTCAGTGTTCTATCAATCACCGTGGCCTACTTATCACTATCGTCGTGCGATGCATTTCCTTTTTCTCGTTCCATCTTATCCCACGCAGCATCTTATTCTTTGTACCTCATCTGACATCCGATAGGGTACACATATACGGCTGTTACAAGAGAGCCATTTTCGTTCGAACGCACTCAGCAAAGTTGTCTTATCGCAGCGACTCGCAGGAGGAGGAAGAGTGAAAAACTGTCTTGTCGAGTTTTAATAAGGAGGGCGGTGCTCCTTTTTATCTCAGAGTTCATTCGCAGTTTCCACAAAAAATTATTTCATTTAGGGAGAGTCGTTGTAATAATTCATCGATATATTTTAGACTTTCGAAGGAGAGAAATTAGTGTTCAAATTATTTTTATTAAGGTGGAATGTCTTGGTAAGAACTTGTTTTATATTAATATTTGAGTTAGATCATTCAATCCTCTCAAAACTTTAAACGCGTTTTTCTCGAAAGCATGCTTTTTGACCTGGTTGACAGCATAACTGTCAAATTTTGTCCAATGTCATTTGTCATTCAAAAAGGTTTCTCTTCAGAAGACCTATCGCTATCGTCGCATCGTAGAGTTTTTTTTAAATTGTTTACTTTTGTTTTTATTAACAATTTACTGCAAAATTTTTGTGTCAAGTTCGAATTTTTTTTAGTGGCCGCTATTTTTTTCTAATTAAAATTTTCAAATTTTCTACGATGTTGCGACCGCTGTACTTTTATATTTTAATAATCTCTTTCAATTTTTCATTTCAGATGCTTGCTGTGGCACTTTTTTCTCTTGGGTGTTTCCCACCGAAGTCGTGCTTCTGGCTGAACCCTGCCGGAAAAGAAGATAAAGACTATGAAGTTATTGTATGTATATCGGACTGCTAATTGAGGAGCGATCGACAAAATCGAGATCCCCCACTCTCTAGCTCTCTTAATCAAATACAAAAAGGCACAAAAATTGAAATTTATAAGAGTTTATTACATTGTTAATGATATTGCATTGAAATTATTGAAGGTTTGAATTCGAATATTGAATATTGAATTGAATTGAATATTGAATGACCACTATTTTTTTTCTCTCATATTCAGAGCAGGGAGCCTAATTAAAGCGGAGAATTTGCGTTCATCGTGGCTGATCGACCGTGTATATAATATACCCGAACACGGTGATTTACGATGCGAGTCTATCGCATACATTTTAGGCACATGTGATTTCGCATTGTTTATTATCCAAGTGTACGCTAATGTTTCATTTCGAGTTACACATACGTAATATTGATGAGGGTGGCCAGTGGTGAGGAAGTTTTGGGTCGTTTCATAATACATAGCCGGAGCTTATGAATTGGGTCAGAATTCCATGATGATTACACGTATGGAAAGACGGAAACAATGAAGAATTGGTCACTCGTACATCTAAATAATAGAATCGTAATCGAAATGCTGAATAGAGTTTCAACGAGCGAAGAAAAAAGTCGACGATTCGGTCGATTTCTCGGATGTGTCGAAAGAAAAATATTAAGGTGTGGCTTTAAGACCGTACTTTATGGGTGTCTAAATTGGATCGATTTTTACTTCCTAATTAAAGATATATTATCACATATTAAATTAATGTCAGAGTTATTAATTCGAAATTTTAAATAAATTTTTCTTCATACCTCGGTCGAAAGTACGCACTTTCGGCCCCGATTTCAGGGCCGAAAGTTCAACATTCCTGCATTGGTAAAAAAAAAACACGCTCGCTGTGACAGCGGGAGCAAAAATTTTTCTCTGCACACCTTAGTCGAAAGATAACATTTCTGTGCTGTCAAAACTGCATGCGCTTCATTTGTCTCGGCGGGAGCAAAAACTTTTTTCTGCATTCCGAAAGGTTTGACGTAATTATTTTTTTTACTTTTGACGTTTGACGTTTGAACAGATATTGCTTACGTGTTTTTTGAAAGGTTGTGTCTAGTCATCTGCAAACCGTACGAATAAGATTATGTTATTCATTCGGAAATATGTTATGGAAATGCCATATTATTTCCAAGCACTATTATCAAAACAGTACAAATCCGAACGAATAACATACATTTATCCTTCCAGATAAAATCAATGTGAAAGCCAAAAATAAAGTGACCAGGCTGATAAAATGAATATAGTCGTTCGGAATAATGATTTATTTTCAGCTTCATAGGAATGCAAATATTCATATTAATTATCTTTGCTAATATCTTGTTTTTTTGATGCCTGCCCCCCCGACCAGCAGCACTCGCTTCGCTCGTGCAGCAAATGTCGGGGGCAGGCATCAAAACATCTTCTATCGATAGTTGCGTATTTCGGAAGAAACGTACTTTCGACCGGCTATGAAGAAAAATAGTATACACCATACGGGCAGAAGTTTGATAGCCCTGAACTGCGCGTCAAATGCCCTCGGCTTCGCCTCGGGCATTGTGACGCGCAGTGCAGGAATATCAAACTTTCTGCCCTTGTGGTGTAATATACTATTTTCAACTTATCTTTTGGCTAATGAAATAACGAGCCATTAATTAATCGGGGATCCATCACTGACAGAACGCGAAATTTCATTCGTCCCTGGCGAAAGTACTGTATAGTTTTTATGTCAAAAATCGGATTAGAGAGCGCCAAGGGAAAATCCAAAGGGAAGTGGATCAAGAAAAAAGTGCTAATAAAAAGACAGAAGCCTATGACAGGAATGGGCCAAGCCGAGAAGAAACAAATTGCCACAATAAGCAAATGTGAGGTCATACGAGTGCTCATTACCAATTTCATTCAATCTTTAAGGTAATATATCTTTATTACTAGCAAGACAATCGTCTCAAATTTTATCCCAGACTATCATCACATACTTCATTGTTATTGTGTACGTTTTTCATAAACTTCGTAAGAAGCATTCATTCGTTATATGGAAAGATAAACAACTTTTAACGCGAAGTCCTTAAAACCCTGTGTGTTTTTCTTCATATTCAAACACGTTTATTTCAATAACCAATAAGACGAACCCCTTAAAATTTGAAGTGCGCGTGAGTCGACTGCCCGTTTAAATTCTGTGTAAATTTCAAGACTTTCTCAAGAAAGTCGTCTCGTGTATGGGCTACCTTCAAATTTGTTGACAAGAAAAATGACTCAGTGATTTCTCCTAATTCGCCATTTCCAATGTCTCGACAATACACGCCCTTAAAAGTTATTTTGAATTGCCTTTTCGCGTCGTTGCTAACCTTCTTCTCCATTTTGACTGTAGCCCCCGCACAGCCTTATATATATTCTCGTAACTCACCCCATAATGGATGAACGTGTTGTTCGAGAGCGCAGCTCGAGTCCCGATAGGAAGTCTCTACTTGACTGGCCTCTCTTGCATCTCCTCCTCTCTTACCCCCCTCCTCCTCCTCCCTTCTAATACTATACCCACTTGGAACATCAGACGATTTTGCGAGGGTGGCTGCTCACTTCCCTTCCTCTCTTCCCCTCCCTTCTCTTCCGGGCCCTCTCGTCTTGACTCCTGCTTTTGTATAGAAATACACACATTCCTATATACATATAAGCCGAGTGAAAATCCATTATACATGTGTGTATGAGAGGTTTTCACCCCTGCCTCCCCCAATCTGTTTGTGTTTATCCGTCTATATCCATTCTTCGCCCTTGTGCACCGAAGCACCGATCCCAACCAATTATCCACGACCTACTTATTCTCCTTCTCTAAACCTTCCGCATCCAGCTTCGTCTGTTGCGGATCACGAATCAGTAGAACACAATGGATTCGTGTGTCTTTGGATATGTGTGGGTGAATGGGCATCTGAGATCACATTTATTGAGTTTGTGACTGCTTAACGTTCTTGATTCTTGTTCGGTGATTTCGTAGTGATCGTAGTGATTGTGCGGCAAGGTTCTTTTCGGTATTGTGACAAATGAGAGCTCATAAGTGAGAGTTTTTCAACGAAGGAAGAAATCGGAAGGAGCATTGGTGTTATTTTTAAATGCTGACTGCTCGCGGGGCAAAAAGACGGGAGTTGTGGATTTCACTGGGATCAGCTGATGGGGGGGACTTTTTTGAAGCAACTTTTCTTTGGAACGGTCACACTTGTCGAAGAAGAATTTTTGCTCGTGTTTTCGACACGTGACGGACAGTGTTCTTTGACATAGTTTGTTAAAATCTCTGGTGAACTTGCTTAGGAAACTAATATTTATTCTCAAATTTATTTTTCCATATCGAATGGTTGGTTATATAGACAACTTGACAATGTTTTTCGCGCTGCTACTTTCACTTCGAGTTGACAGTCTGCTGATTTTATTCATTAAAAAATGATGAGCTTGAAAAAGGGTGAAATAAAAAAAATGTTTGAAAAAAACCATAAAAAGTTAACTTTATAAAGCCTGAAATAAAATTGATGTCGGGAGATGGCTCTATAATCAAATCATTGAATAAAAAAAGTAAAAATATCTCCCGACGAAAATCCTGACATCTATTTTAGTATTTCAGACTTTTTGAGGTAGATCATGCCGAAAAAATAATGACCGAAAAAAAAAAATTTCGAAGGCAGTAGACTATGAAAAAATGGCGAGATTCGAAAATTTTGAAATTTTTCGGAAATCGCAAAAAT
Source organism: Venturia canescens (assembly GCF_019457755.1). NCBI lineage: Eukaryota > Metazoa > Arthropoda > Insecta > Hymenoptera > Ichneumonidae > Venturia > Venturia canescens. The sequence goes on from NC_057425.1 coordinate 11,817,905, forward strand.
CGAAAAAATGACCTCCCACGATGGGTTCGAAACATGTTTCATGCGATTCTCAATCGAATGAGACAAATGTGTAATGACCGAAAAAAAAAATTTCGAAGGCAGTAGACTATGAAAAAATGCCGAGATTCAAAAATTTCAATAATCGAAAAAATGACCTCCTACGATGGGTTCGAAACATGTTTCACGCGATTCTGAGTCGAATGAGAGGAAAAAATGTGTAATGACCGAAAAAAAAAAATTTCGAAGGCAGTAGACTATATCCGTATAGGAATTTTTCGGGTTTATGTCGTTTCTGGTTTATGACTTTTCGGGAATATAATGATTCTTGGTTACGCCTTTTCGGAAATCTGTCATTTATGACAGATGACATTTCGGGACTATGACAGCTTACCGAGTTATTAATTCGAAATCGTAAATAAATTTTTTCAGCTTATCTTCTGGCGAATGAAATAACAAGCCATTAATTAATCGTGGATCCATCACTGACTGAACCCGAAATGTCATTCGTCCCTAGCAAAAATACTATGGTTTTTCATATAAAAAATCCCATTAGAGAACGCATAGGGGGAAAAAAACGGGAAATGGATCAAGAAAAAAGTTTAAACGAAATCTCGAAATAAGCAAATACGAGTGCTCATTACCAATTTCATTTAATCTTTAAGGTAATATACCTCTATTACTAGCAAGACAAAATCGTCCCGAGTTTTTTCCCAAACCTTCATTTTATACTTAATTTTAATTGTGTACTTTGTCATAAACTTCGTAACAAGCGTTCATTCTTTATATGCGGAAAAATAGACGACTTTTAACGCATAGTCCTTAAACCCCTTGTGTATTTCTCTTCATATTTAAGCACGTTTATCTCAGTAACCAATAAGACGAGCCCTTTAAAGTTTGATATGCGTGTTAGTCGACTGCCTATTTAAACTCTGTGTGTACATTTCAAGACTTTCTTAAGAAAATCGTTCCGTGTATGAACCACCTCAAAGTTTACAACTATTTTCTTCCGTGGAGGAGTTTTGCAGTCGGCAGTTTTTATGTTTTTTTAAAACATTTTTTTCTAGGCACAGAATGCATTTGTGGTTAGACGGACTGATTGATAAAAAAGTTTGTGAATTCGAGAAAATATGAGCAGCTGAACGCGAAGACAGAAAAGACGAAATAGCCAGTTGTCGTGCTCCATAGCAATGATAGCGGGCTCTTGAACCGATGATCGGTCTACCCCGCTGTAATTGCGATTGTGTATGATTAATCGATCGAGCGCTGCCGTCCTGAATTGGAGACGCACTAGTCGCCTCTCTCCCGCCTCCCTCTCTCTTTCTCTGTCGCTGCTTCCGCTAGCGCGTTTCTCTATTTCCCACTCTCTTTTTCCAGGCAACAACAGTAGTTGCCCGCGTTATATTGGCATTGTGCTATATCGTCGTTAATTATGGAAAGAGCTGATGGATCGTCCGGGAGGAAATAGTTTGGAGCGGCGAGTGAAACGATTGTAGTGCACGATCCCACAATTCACTGGTTTTCTCCGCATCTCTATATCGCTCGGTTATGTTAACTCGAACCTCCGAAACTTTCGAAAGAATAATTGTTTTAGTTCTGTACAAATGAAGCCTCTCTCAACCGGAAAAATACAATGTGCATTCGCTTCACTGAGATTTTACTGGGTAATTTGAAAAGCGCAAAATAGTCAATCGCTACTTTTGTTCTTCGATTCATACAGAGCGCATCGCTGATTTCATTTAGAAACTATGATGAATTCGATACATCATTTGCCAATGATTGCTGACGGATGTGCCATTTTTTCACGCAGCATCTTTGCAGCTCATTTACTTACAAATTCACTATACGAAACGGAGCTCGTTAAGGGGAAATATCAGCGTGACAGGCTGAGAAATGAGGTATTTTTTGGGAATTCCTTTTGAAAAAAGTGCTCGATCAAATTATTTGATATTTTGTGTACTAATTTTTGAAATAATACGAGAATTTGTTTTTTTTTTTTTTCATTTTTCATTTTTAGTACATTTTATTGAGCAGAGAATTCAAAAAGATTATTAAAATATAATAGTACAGCTATCGCAAAATCGTAGAAAATTTGAAAACTTTGATTAGAAAAAAATGGCGGTATCTAAAAAAAAAAAAAAATTCGAACTTTATTGCACAAAAATTTTGCAGTAAATTGTTAATAAAAAACAAAAGTAAACGATTAAAAAAAGCTCTACGATGCGACGATAGCGATAAGTTTTTCGAAGAGAATCCTTTTGGAATGTAGTCGATTGGACAAAATTTGACAGAGTTATGCTGTCAACCAAAAAGCACGCTTCGAGAAAAACGCGTTTAAATCTTTGAGAGCATAAAATTGAATAATGTAACTTGAATATTAATATAAAACAAGTTCTAACCGATCAGTCCGTCATCCCTGGACCATACGGAAGCTCTTTTGCGCTGAAGCTCATTTTCCTTCACACTGATATTCCCCCTTAAAGTCTCTTCGCAGGAAGCACTAGAAATGCGTTCGAAACGGTGGGCGATATCGACGGTTGGAAATGGCTAAATGACCAGGGACCTCTGCATCGACGTTATTTTCTCATGCCTGCAGTCAATTCCCACACCCACGCGCGCTCAGGCTCTTAAGTTAGGATCGCACAGTGACAATAGCATGTGGCTCTGGCGCGGTAAATTTTCCTGCGGTTTCTGACCACAGGAGCCAGTCGGGAGTAAGCCAAAACCTAAACTATTTGGAAGAGGGGTCAGGCATAATGTTTCCTGGATGCATTTATACACGCGTGCACACGAGTCTCTCGTATTGTTGTCACGCGCTCTTCGAGCGTTGTCCATCCCCAATTAGTTGCTCGTTCCCCGCACCCCGATCGAATCCTTTGCTCCGCGGCTTATCCAGTCTCGGATTTTCCAGTCTTCTTTTCCCGCCGATCGGCAGTCAGCTAAAACGTGAAAAAATTCGAGTCCCGGCTACCCTATCGCTTTTACACTCGCTGTTTTTTCGTGCTTCTATTTTTTTCACGAAAACCGCTCTTTTTCGTTCGTCCCTCCTCCTGATGGCCCATATCAGGGTGGATATGTGGCGTTTGGAAATGAAAATGGGAGCGGTAGACGTGGAAAGGGAATGACAGAAAGCGGATAAAGCGAGAATAGAGCGAAGCGGGGACGAGCGAGGCACACTGGTGAGAGTTCGTCGAATATTCTCTTTTGGAAGCTCTCAGTGCTAAACCGTCGCATTTCCGTTAGGCTTCACATTTATCTCTACGCGAGGGCACATAATATTCTACACATCCGTACGGAGATCGATGGGTTGAATGGAAAAAAGGCGTAACCCGAGTCCTCGGAGGCGTCGAAGTCGAGGTTTCAAGGCGGTTTGACATTGAACTCGACGCAACTGGTCCTTTCGTGTGTTCTCTCGTGCGAGTGTGTAGGGAATACTGTAGCTTTCGGTTGTATCGTCAAATGGAATGTTAACGCGTTTCGACCGTTCGCTTCAAACTCACCAACAGCCTCTCGTATTAGCCTGAGAAGTTAGTCCGAGTTTGGACGTAAAGTGGTGAATTTATAGCGTATTCCCGAGATTTCCAGGCGCATTTGACCAACTCTACGTTTTCCAAATTGCTCATTAACTTTTAACATATTACCGCAAGAGTTTAGTGGCGCTGGCCGTTATATTTCGAGCCCGAATTCACAATTCAATTCATGGACCTAAAAATACCCCGTCGAAGGCGGAAGTCTCTGGAAAGTTTTGAAGAATGCCCCGACCCGTTTGACTCCGCGCGACTGCGAGTCCGAGCGTCCATTTAATTTATTGCGGGCTCCCCAACGCTTCTCTTTCACGTTTCGATAACCAACCGTCTGCCACATTTTGCCTGAGCGTGCTTTCACCTTGGTCCGTGCAGGGACGAGCTTCCCCAGAGTTTCCTGGCACCGGTTGGGTTTGCCTCATCTCTTCAGGGTCACTCCCCCCTCCCCCTTTTCCTCGTCTAAAACTCCCACAAGACTGTCACTCGTTCTCATTGCTATGTACCGACCGGTAGATCACCGGAAGCGCGTCGTCGATGGTCCAGCACCGAGGAAGCGAAGAGGGTGGCAAACTTCTCTCATGAATATTTTATGAGATCGAACGGTAACGCCCTCAAACACCCGGCGATATATATTTCACCAGATATTTTCCGTGGTCACACTGTGTGTTTGCACAAAATGCTTTTCACTTCGACAGACACACTGGACGCTCTTCTCTACATTTTCGCGTCTGTCCATTTGTCTCTCGTTCTTTCTCTCCCACTCGCTTTCCTTTTGTCTTCAATATTGCGCCACTCTCGCTCTCTCTCTCCGTCCTCTTGCAACACTTCTCGTCCGCACTGTTCTCCCCATTTATTTAGTTCGTCACCGATTTTCCAAACGGTCGACGAATTCGCCCGGTTCTCACGTTCGTGTGTGCATGTCCGGAGATCCAGCATCATCGCGTTTATATTCGCTGCTCTCCGGGCACTATCCATTGCTGGAACGTTGTATTATTAAGTGCCATATTTCATCCTCGTTGACAGGATATTTAAAATGACAAACAAGAGCATTCCACCCGGAGTTTTGAAACTCCGTCGACATTTAGAGTAGGCAGGATTCTCTGTGCGAAGTGTGTTGGCCCATTGTGATGTGCACACCGAAAGTTTTATTTCTTCGCGTATATACGTGCGTATCGAACTATACAGTCGCCAGTAGTCCAAGTGAATATCGTAACATGAACCATGTAAACGCACGTGCTGGTATCACAAAACGAGAATTACTCGTCCATTGTGCGTACGCTACGTGTGATATCTCCGTGGAATTCATGTGTCAAATACGAACGTAGAATCCGAGTTCTTTTGACGAACTGAAACATTTTTTTCCCAAAATGGCGTGAATACAATGATTGAAAATGAAATTTTTTTACGGTTTTTCGCGAGCTTGCAATAAACCTGCAAATAAAAATCTTCCAGCAGGAATCGCATGGAATTTGACTATTGTCGGGGAAAATTTGAATGGAATTTGAGTTAAGTGCGTATTCCGTGGAGGTATTTTAGCAATTGTTCAGGTGGTAGCACGTCTAAATATATCACAGACAATATATCATGTAACGAGAAATTGAAACTGGAGTTCTGGCCTGAAATTTAAATCCGCAGGCAATTCGGGTAAAGTGTTTTTCCGCGACTCGATTCACTCGAATGAAATTCTGTTATTTACCGTAGTTCATTTCTAAACACTTTGGCGTATGATCGATGCGTGTGTTCGAGCTACTCAAATTTTACTATGTTCAACTGTAAATTTCAATTGTGAAAACAGTACCAAGTATAACACAAAACGGCATAATAATTCTACTTGACAGTTCACCATCGAGTCAACATAAATTTTACAACGTTTCCTTGGTGAACTGTGTTAGGAAAAAATAGCACAGTTTAAATCTTTGTCACAGCAAAATACGCAATTTAAAAACTTTCATTTAGAATTTACTTGGAAATTACAATATTTTTGGTGAAAACCTGTGTGAGCTCGTCGTTTTGGCGTCTTAAGGGTGAATGATACAAAAGTCGAAATAATTAGAAATTGATCAAATTTGGTGATAATGTTCTTCAACATCAAGTGCGAAAACACAAATTTTTTCAAAATTTTCTTCTGTTTAGTTATCAAGTAATTACGTATTAAAGCAGATTTCTTATGCCCGGAATGTATACCCATATATATGGAAACGCTATGCTTATACACGTGAACTTTAGTGATCAATTACTCGATAACTGTACAGAAGAAAAATCTTAAAAAATTTGTATTGTCAAATTTGGCACTAAAGAATATGTTCACCAAATTTTATAAAATTCTGATCATTTTGAATTTTTTTATGTTTTTAGCATGGTTTAGCATGGCAACATTGTATCGCCTGTGCAATATATCCTTAAATATGCGCGGGTAAAGCATTCTATATCGTCATGGTTACTGGATCCTTCGAAATTACGATCCTCAGAGAGGGGGAATCGAAGCGTGATCGCGTCTAAATCCCATGCTCACGGTCTCTTCGCTCTGGGACGTCTACGAGGCTGGTTGGAACAGGATTCTCCGGAAAATTCAGTAATCACCATCGTCCATTACGAGAGAATCATTTTTCTTGTTCATCATCGAATCTGCACTCCAGTCCCAGGGCAAGAGCCACCGTGGGATTCGCCGAACAACTTACGAGATAAGTTTATATTGTATTCCGATTATGCTGTATTTTCCCTTCGATTTATGGATATGGATGTTTTGAGTGAGTGAGATCTATTTTTATATTTTTCTGTCAAGTAATCAATATTCATTATATTTTATGACAAGCGATCATGGTATGGATACGCTGAACGAATTGTACGATGGAATGTGTGACGATCGGAGGTGTATTATTGTCTGGAGATTGTGAATTGAGATTGTGAATGTGGTAAATAATACAGCTATTTGAAGCAATAAAATAATGTTACACCTTCAAAATGGGCGATATAGAACCCCAATACCATGGCAGCATGGTAATTCTTACTATTTTTTTCTCTCCGTGTATGAATCGAGGCAGTTTTGATCGAACGATCGAACGAACAGAGCCGATGTTACATAAAAAAAAAATTCGAAGCTAAAATAAAAAACAAAATAAATGAATAAATTGTGTTTGATCTTTAAAATTATAACACTATTTCATTGAACACCAAATAAAACTGTTACAATCACCAGGACAAATCACTCGTACAAAATCTCACACGACTAAATATAACTGCGACAAAATATCGCGTCGATAGTCTACGAAGAGCAGGCATTTATCGCGAATTAATCGGAGTTCAATTTTGTGTGTGTTGTTTTGAATATTGTTCATGAGAGAACGAATAGCCAACGTCGTTTAGCAGTAACTTTTGAGTGAATGCCTGGATATACTTTGTCTCTTATATGTAGATAATCGTGATTGTAGTTTGCCTGTTTTTTATTTGGGTGTGTGCGTTTAGGTTCGTTCTTCGGCTTGGAGACCAACGTTAAAAATTCTTTGCCTTTACCTTTACCAAAAAAATTAAATGGTGATATACTGTCTGTGCGATATCTTGTTCGGGTGATATTTTGTCGGTGTTCTTGCCTGTCTGCGTAATGATTTTGCTCCAATCACGAAACTACTTGATTCTAGTTGTAGGGAAAATATGCAGAAACTTTTATTTCGAGTTTCATTACGTGACTGGTAATGAGAAGAGGAAAAAATGTTCGGGATTGAAAAATAGAAAAGATATTGAATGGAAAAAAATGTGAAGAAATGTGAGTGAATTCCACATCGAACTGATTCTTTGACGCGAACCTCACAGCACGGGTTTCTATTAGTTCAGAGCATGCTCTTAATATCGAATTCTGTTTGCACAGACGAGCGTCGAGTTCTGCCGGAAAAATACACTACTAATATTTGCACTAATGTCCTCGTACCGTGTTCAATGATACGTGGAACGTCCACGAGCCAATAATAATGGAAAAAAAGGTAGCCGTCGATACGAGAAGGAGAAAAGCGCAGTGCACCGATACATGGATAAGGATTTGTATCGAATTGCTTTTGTACGTAAACTCGAGAAGGTCGGGTGTGCTTTACTGCACTCCAGCACCAACGATGCTCTCTGTACTGATACAGTCAGCGTTCGCTATCGAGTTGCAGTCAATATGCTCTTTGTTCTATAATTTTAGCACCTTTGTGCTCGAGTTTTGTAATTTCATCGTCTTTCGTGCATGCAGTGACTCAATTTGCGAATGAAAATTAGTCCATTCTTATCGAAATGAAAGAAATTCAAAAATGATGGCGAAAAAATTGAAATAATGAAAAGCTCGCTCGTGTCCGAGGGTGCTAAAGAGTTTTTCAAATTTACACGAGCATTTTGTCCGCAATTGCGTCGACATGGAACGACGGATTTTAAATCGATTTGCCCAGAGAGTCCACCACGCACTGCTCGGTGTCTACCAATTTTTATTTTGAGCAGCATTGCGGATCTGCTGTGAGCATCGAAAACATTGTCCAGCAAGTCGATCATGTTCCAGGGAACAAGGTGCAAGCGTTTTCTCATTGCTTTTTGATTGACGCGCTTATTACGACGAACGATCACTCCGACACGAGCTTTCGTCAGCGTCACTTCGCGTGCTGCTTGTATACACAACAATTTCGGGGCGTATACGAAGGAGAGTACGAGAGCAGCGTATTTCCCAATGAAAATAAAAAGATTTGAAAAAAATTCTATTCTCCTATTTTAAAGGAGAGGGCGCTGGGTTTCAATATGTCGAATAACCGATTTGTAGAACGGTTGATTCCTTCTTTGAATTCGTATTTACTCGAAAATATATATATTTCGATAGCTTTCATTTCGAATTCGCTTTTTCGAATTCGCTCATTTCGAAGCTCTCATACGAATGTCAAAAGTTCATATTTTCGAATTAAAAATGGAGAGTAATTGTTTTATAGGCAGACCAGAATATACAGAGTAAATGGCGATGTTTAAAATTGGAGATCACTGGTCTGAGTAAGTGAGTGAGTGAGAAGCTTGTATTTTGAGCACACTCCTGCATGCGTTTCTTTATTTCGATCAGTCGACTTTCCAACGTTTCGCCATTTTGGCCGTTCAATGTTTTCCCGTTTCAGTATTTCAATCTCGGTTAAATTTGCTCTTTCGTTATTAAATTTTCGAAATTGTGAATACCCACAGTATTGGTGATTGTAGTAATTTATGAATGGAAAGAGTGATGGCCGAATTTTCGGAAAATCGATATTTTAGTAGTCGTTCTACGGGCAATGTTACATTCTATTTTCTACGTAACCTTTTTTGTGTCTTTGGATCTTGAAGTTTCTGCGCTTCAAAGCTCTAGTCTAAATCGTCTGTCTCGAAATTACGATTCGAAGTTTATAATACCTAAAGATTTAAGCCGTTCGAAATTTTAGTACTTCTGCCATTTAATCCCCACCAAAAAAATCCTATTTTCCTATATTCCATCGGAAACGCTGGAAACGCAAATTTTCAGCACTCCTTTCACGACTCTAAACAAAGCCAATAATTTTCGAGCGTTTCACGCGCGACAAAGCTCGAATAAAAAGCCATTACAACCGAACAGAAGTGAGCAAGATAATGAAAAATTGAGCAAAACTATTTCGATTCGATGTCGCGATTCGCTATCCGCACGAAAAAGAACCACCGCGAATCAATAATTCTAGAAAAGCGTTACTCAAATGACCGGAAGCTCAAAAGCTATCGAAGTTGGAATCCCCCGTAATTGTCCCCATAACAGGGAGCGTTGCAGCGTCACTCGGGTGATTAAAAAAATGGATAAAAGCGTATTTGGGGGAGGAGAGGATCGTGCATGCGTCGACTCGACGTCGATTATACGAGGACGTCTCAGGTGTCGTATAGCGCGTCAGCGTACTTGCGGCTGGACATGAAGCGATTTGCGGTTTGGTGTCAGACTCGCGAGCGCCTATAATACGGCTGATGAGTGAGGAGAAGCGGCGGAGGGAGTGCGAGGACGAGTGTTGAGAGATAAAGGTTTCTGAGAGTGAGAGCGAGACGGAGGGAAGCTTTGTCGTCTCCGGGACGGATTGGACGAGCGTATATAACTCCGCAGCGGCGTACAGCAGGATGTCCCCCGTCAGAGCCGGTCAATACCGTGAGCCTAAGTTCAGCTTCGAAAACGGCGGAGCCGTGAGAAGTTTAATGCGTTTTATTGACAAGCGGCTCGCTGCGGTGGCGAGTTATTAGATATTAACGTTCATCCAATCAGGGGGGAGCTATTAAAAGCAGGGAAGTGGGTGGGGGGAGGGGGAAATATTTAAGAGCTTTGAGCCGTTCTCGAGGCACGAACTTATCCTTTGACGCGGATGATTCGCAGGCCGGTAATAATTGACCGGAAACATATTTTTAAAAGGGAGAAACCTCGTTTCATCGAGTTCGATATCGAATTGAGAGCTCCTCGAGCGTCGTAACGAGAGCTTGGATTAATAAGACGGGATGGGACACCCTGTATGGCGCGGTGTGATGCGACGATGAAACTGAACGAGACGACGTCGTGGCATTGAGCTCTGCCTAACGCCAGTGCCGGTGCCCTGTCGTCGGTAGTCGCTATCCATCACCGTCCTTCGTATGCAACGCTTTAGCACGATCAACCACCTACGACGACGCTCCCTAAGCACATATACGCGGATCCATCACGCGGTTAAAGATCGTAAGGGCGTAATCCGGCTCGGTTTGCTCTCTCAAACGAGCCTGCGTCTCGCCCTTTTTTCTTGGAGCTCCCCTTACACTCTCTTTCCGTGTATTCGTGCACGGCCGCAGATTGTGTATAAGTATTTTCGTTGTATTAGCTAGCCGCAGTCAGAAAAGCTCGAGATGACGACGCTGTTATAGCCGCCTGCGTCAATAATTCGTGAAAGCTTTTTTTTATCCTCGCAGAGCCTCTCGTTGTCACAGCGCGCGCGACGATGAAAAACCTCGCAACTCCGTCGCTCGTCGTATAACGGAAAACATTTTCAATCAACACTCTCGCCCGAGCCCTCTTTCACTTTGTTTTTATTCGTATTTTGTTTTTTTTCTTAATATGTTAAGGTTTTAGCTGGATCATGAGATTTTTCAATGGCTAGTGAAATCCGAGTGAATCTCCTTCCGCGGCGATGTCATACTTCGAGCAGAGTGATAGAAAAACTTGCTCCACTCAAGGGGACGCCACCCCGTGCGTGGCAGCCGAATTTTTTAGGGTTTTTTTGCGGCGAGGAAAAAAATATGGACTTTTGAAATTTCGAGGGTTTATTTATTGGTATTTTAACTTTAGAATAGCATTTTTGAACTCTCATATCTCGGGTGGATTCGGTGTGAAACTGCTCCAAAGGAACTCGTATGTTTCTTCATCGTCTCCACGATTCCGGGGGATTGGTTCATCCGAGATGGAAAAACCAATGAGCGCTTTAATTTTTAAAGCAGTGGCTATCGCCTGAACTAAAATTATACAATAATATTAAAAATCGAAGGATTTTTGGGGTTTGAAAGATTTTCGAAATTTTGCGTTTGGCGAAGCGCGAAAATCAATGAATTTTTAATATTTTTTAACTCTTCTAGTTCAGGCGATAGCAGAACATCAAAACGCTCTTTGGTTTTTTCATCTCGGATAAACAATTCGAATTTCAAAAGTCCATGTTTTTATTCCTCGATGTAAAAAGATGACGAGAAAACCCCGAAAAATTGGTCCCCCACACGGGGTGACCCCCTTAAGGATGATACGAACGTAAATTTGGAGAATTGATCGTGCGCAATTGGATAAATTATTAAGTGCAGCCCGATGCTGCTGGCGATCATCGCGTGATCGGTGCTCCCGTAAATATACAAGCGCGGGTTAAAACGGATCAGCGCGCGGTTTTAAAGCGCTCCCTAACAAAATTAGGGCATCGTGCTTCGGATTAAAGTATCGTCGGCAAAGCAGATATTTATCTTTGCTCCTTTTTCAGCGAGCGCCCCGGAGGTCGTTTGTCCGCACGGAAGATGCGGTAAAAAGGGCGTTAAAAGAGGAACGAAAGCCAGAAGAATGGGGAGAGAGACAAAGAGAGTAATGCCATTGGAGAAAATCGAGTAGGAAGAAAAAAGATGAAAGAATGGGAAAGGAGGGGTAGTTTGACGCGTGACGTCGCATCAGCCCCCGTAACAGGCTCGGAAAGGGGGATGAATAACCGGCGAGAGTCCGGCGAGAGGGTGGAGAATCGTAAAAATGAAAAAAATGGGGGGGGGGGGGGAGGGGGAAAGAAAAGGAGCGAAGAGTTTTGGAGGGGCGAAGCCCTCCAAAACTTTAATCCTACTCTCAATCCGGTAATATTTTCAACTCGGCGTCACAATATATTCAGTTGGAACTCGAAAATTTCTCGTGAGACAATTAGCAAGAGGGCTCGTACGACATTCGTTTCCCAGCAATTCATGCGTCAACGCCATTGACTGCGCGTCGAAAAGAGAACTCGATAAAATGAAAATAGTTGGAGTCGCGCGATCGCGTCGCAGATCCGCCACCCAGCGCCGCGTCTCGTTGTACCTATAAATCTGTTTTACAAAGTTTACAACGATCGGATATCGAGGCGAAGAAGCCTCGAGAATAAACAGTTATTGACACATCTGCATCTCCTTTCCTCCCAAACGCGATTTACTGCGGAAAGTCTGTCAATCGCAATGACGTCGGCCAATTACTGTGTCGTCCGCTGTTGAAGCGGGCTTTCACAGCAAAGGGACGTAACCCGTGGATTAAGACGGTGGAGCAGCGCAGCACAGAACACCTTTTGTTCGGCATCAGTCGATATGAGCTTTTCTCTCTCTCATCCCTGTGTCCGTGGCGATCCTGCGCGCTGGAGGGATGCTGCGTGAGCACCACACGGCAAAGGCAACCCCACCTTAGCGTCGAACAGAACCCGTCAGCGAACCAGCAGTGAGAGCCAGGCCGCCGCCATAGCCGCTCCCCGGGCAACACGAGAGGAAAATTCTCCCAATCCAATCCCCCCTCGAGCCTTCCCCCCGGTGTGTGTGTGCCTTTAGCAGAAACGCGCGCGCGGTGACTCGACGTTTTATAACCTCGTTTCTCATCATCACTTTTCCACGGCGTCTCGGGCCTCGATACTTTCTCGTAATTCGTTGATTCTCCCGATAATATTCTTCCCATTTTCTCCTTTCTTCTCGCTCCCTCTGAGTCTTTTAATTTTACTCTTTTTCATCGATCGATCTCTCATCGATTCCATCCAACAGTTATTTCGCTCGACGCCGTACTCTGCCGCCCTTTCGCCGATAAAACGATTGTTTTTTTCTCCAGCTCGCTCGCTCGAGAGGCAAGCAGAAAAAATCGTGCTTCCAGGCCTCGGAGCGCAAACAAACGTGGGAATGAACCGAAAAACTTGCTTCCGCGAACGCACGAGCTCGTCTGTTTTTTATCTCCGGCCTCTCCCGAGAAACCGCGAGATTTAACTTCATTTCTGGCCCTTCGTGCGTGCGCGAACTTTCCGAGATTGTTCTCCTTCGATCATTCCTCACGCGTTCCAATCAACTTGTCACCAGCGTCGTTCGCTTTTCGTGGCTCGTTTTTTTCTCCTTTTTATTGATGCTGCGAGAGTGTCGCTGCAGCGAAATTTGAATAAAATCGTTCGACTGATTCACGCTTTTTATCGCTCGCTATTTTTCGACTCCGTTGACCAGTGTCTGTTCGGGATTTTGAAGCTTTCTATAGAAAAATTACAACGCAAGGCACCCACATTTTTCTTGCTTCCTTTTATACAGAGATGGGTACAACCGGTGCCTTTCTCGGCTGAACGCTCGCGGCATTTCCCAGTCGTTTTATGTACAGCCGTTCCACGTCTGACTATTCCCCGACTTATCCACTAAAGAGTAGAACGACAGGTTCGTTTTGAGATTTTTTCACCGTGTTCTCGGCAACTTCTCTACCAGTGACGTCACTTTCGAGCGTGTCGTTTATTCTCGGTTCAATTGACCACGCTAGCCTGTAAATGTTTGTCGAATTGATATTTGAATTTTCGTACTTTTTGATGAATCGCTTCCGCGCTCCCGAATCCGATGAATTATTAATCACTTGAAAATTAGTATTAAAAAAAGCGGGGCTGAAACGCGGCACGGGAGTTCGTTCATCCGCATTTTCTCACACGTTTCCTCACTCACTTTGATTTGCATAAAATGGAATAAAAAGTGGTGAATAATTAGTAAAACGAAGATGCACTCACCGGCGCGGTACGTTTTCTCATTTTGTAGAGTGCTCGAAGGGGATACACGAAGTGCGTGGTCAGCGTGGGAGCGATGATCCCGTTGGAGGACGAATTCTGAGCGCATTTTCATGGTGGTTTTACAGTGACGTTGTTCATTGCCGCGTGGTAATAATAAATCGTTTATTAAAACCGGAAAATTGTGCGGTTTGCAGTGACGACAAATCGTGCACCGTTGGATCGCTCGCTTCAGTCGAGTTGGACGGAGTTCGGAGAGAGAAAATAAAGAAAATAAAGGGAGTCATACGGCCACGATTTTTCGAGAATCATCGTCAAGGATTCGAGGCCAAAGTACCGAGGTGGAAATTCCGAGAGGCTTGAGCAGCCTCTTATCTTGGCAAATAGAGAAGAAAAGAAGTTGAGAAGCCGCGTACACCCCGCGGAGGGAGAACGAGAGGGGAGGAAAGAGGAAAAGAGAGAAAAGAGAAATAAAGTGAAGTACGATCTCACTGGGTGCGATCGAGCGCGTGTTCGCTGTGTGAGTGAGAGCTTTAATGCGGTCTCGAGTAGAAGATATTTTGCGAATAGTCGTCGCGACGCTGGTGGTGGGCGACGACGACGAGATTCCCCGCCAACGTGGCACCAGTCGGAGACACAAAAGGCCGGAGTAGAAAGGAAGAAACGAAGAAAAATACGGAATAATACAGGAGGAAATAAAAATAAAAAATCCTCCTGCGCTCGAGGGAAAAAGCAACAACGAAGCTAGACAAATATTCGGCAACGAGGGGAACACACGCGCGGAGGAGAATCGACCAAGAGAAACAGGAAGTTGGAGAAAAGCAAGATGGTATGACGTCTGTTGGCTCCGACACTCTGGAGTTCCTCGTGATCGATGAGCATAAGATCAAGTAATTGCAAAAAGTCTCGAATCCCGAGGCGATAAGGAAAATGAAAAAAGCCGAGAACGCGAGGCAATGTTAAGTAACGAGGAAAAAATTCAAGACGGGAAATGCGGGGTGAGATTCTCAAAAAAATACTCGCTCTTCCGGATAACGCGACACAACATTTTTACACGATAGAAACACTCGTAGGTTCGCCGCGTTCTGGAAAGGACCCAATATTTAACAACGAATCAATCATTTCGTGGTTCATTTTGCAGAAATGTTGATTCACTTTTACCGCAATAAAGCTCCCGGAATTGCAGACTGTTGCGAATCGATTCTGGGGGATTGTTTGCAGCTGAAAAATAGCTGAGGAAATACGTTCACCAAACTTCGTTCTCGCGGTGTTTCAGTAGCTATTGGAATCTGGAAACAGCGTCGACGGGACGATTGATTTCGGCAGTTCGAGACGGGACGAAAAAGCCAAGAAAGTTTGCTGATACGTGCTGCTGCCGCTGTTTTGGACTTCCGCGGCATACGGAATGAGCTGGGATTTCAAGGTTGCATTGAATTTACCGGGCGCAGCTTGGAGCCTCGGAACGTCACGCCTCGTGGGCCAAAGTATCCTTCGACCTCGCCAACTCCACTCGTCAAACAACAATTCCATTTTCATGTGCCTGACTGGAGTTGTCGTCGAATCAGATGAAATTGAACGTTGCTAAAAACGTTAACGTTGCTGTGAATATTTGTCAATTCTTTTCCAATCGAGTGACACTCGAGTCGCTCCGGATTGCGAGCCACCAATTTTCGGGGCTTGTAACACGTGTCAGGAACTTGTCAACCGCCTCGGACGCTCCTCCGAGTAGGAACAACCGATTAGATTCAGCGAACCCAAAGATTTTTCTACTGTAAGAACTCGCGATTTCTCGCGAGGATTAATCGACCGTTTTTTCCCCGAGCCTTCGATAAATCCCTCCGTTTCCCTTTCCACGCTCCTATTTTTATTTTTCGTCGATTTATTCACTTTCGCTGGCAGTCGGGTCGACGAAACTTTGGTAAAAACAACAGTGAACGGAAACGCGCGTGTTTCGTTGTCGCTCGCAAGTGCGTGTCATGAAAGTGTTTTTATGTGTGAAAATATGCGTGCCACGATGAAGTTTCGACATGCGTTGTTGTTGTTGTTGTTGTTTCGGATGAAAAACAGTTTTATTTTCCTTTCCGGAGTTACCGGAACCGGCTGAATATTTCAGTACGTGAGTATACCATCAAATTTCGCTAAAAAAATCAGTCCTGCCAGGCTCTAAATGTGCCAAAATCTTTTTGCTTTCCTCAAACATTTTTTTCACAACGAAGCTCGACAGCTGAGAACGTGCTTTCGACCGTCAATTTTCTGCCGGATGCATCAATTGTTAATCCGAAATAGAAAACAGTTAATCCGATCCATAAACTGCATTTAACCTTTCACGGTACACGACGTCATCCCATAAAACATTTAATATCACAGCACTTAGCTCGAGCTTTACTTCTATAATTACGTATGAGCTTTTTCGCGACCTCGACCCTTCTGTGAGAGCGATTTAAAAAAAAGTGCTGACAGAAGGAGGGAGTAAAAAAACTGAGAGAAAAAGGATGAAGCGAGGGGAGTGGGCAAGGGAAGCGACGTAATGACCGACGAGAAAGGTCGTTGAGAATAAGTGCACACTTTAGTCGATTGCACGTGCGTGGGCGACTCAACGTCCAGGAATTCTCGTGATTCCCATAAAAATACTCATCATTGTTATAAACTTGGTGAGGAATTCGATGCTGAAATAATGTTTGAGGCGGTGTTCGCGAGCAAGAAAAAGTAAAGTCTGTAATAATCGTGCTCGTACGCAGAGACACGTATTGTGAAAAATTTATTCATTGATTATCCAAGCTCTATCGACCTTTTAAGGCCTCTTCTCATCAGACACCCTTTTCCTGCCAGTCTAAAAGTATTTTAATCCCTCCTTAAACAACGTACGTTCGTCGCATGTCGGCTCAGTAGGGATGCTTATTAATTCTCAATTCGGGCAGAACGACAGCGAAGTCTCTCCCCTTCTCACGATTTTTTTACCACGTCGATACAAGCCAGTGCCCCGGCTTGACTTCGGTGTGTATATAAACGCGCCACGCCAAACCATCTTTTCAATGTGTCATCGCGGAGGGGACGGAGCAAGGGTGAAAGCTTCAGGGGCTCGATACCAAACACTTGAGAAATTGGGTTCACGGTGATGTGCGTTAAACTTGAAAATTCAACATTGCCGACTTAGCGAGCCACTTTAGCCTTGGATCGTCAGTTTGTTTTTCGAATCCGCAGACTCTACGGTCCCCCAGGCCCTGAGGGAGTCATTTTCAAACGTCTTTTTCGCCATTCGCACGGGATTCACAGAATACTACGGTTTAACTAATGATCCGTGTTAATTTTGTTTCCGGTATGATTTCGGCCATCGTTTTGTCAGTAAAAGCATTTTTAATACGGCAAATGAAAGCGTTTGCGAAATGCGATGCTGGATGTTTGAATAATCAATCATTTTTCATCGGAGAGTAGAAAGAAACTTTGCCATTTCGCTGTGTCCCGCGCGTCCCTGGAGCGATTTCTAACCGGAAAGTATTTTTTTCTTCCTCCATAAACGAAAGTGTTTTCGCAGTCCGAATTCGCGCGTTTTCATTTGTAATTCAAATAATTGAATGGAGCAACATTTCTATTCGGGCAAGCTTTGTACAACAGTTTGTTTACATTCCGTTGCGGAGTCGCATTCGAAAAGTTGGCAGATGCTTTCGGATCTCGTATTCCAGGTCCATAAAACCATAGAACCGCCGCTAATGACGTAATGAAGTAAAACTTTGTCGCTCGAGAAGGCGGGCTACTCAAGATGTCCCGAAATTCAGTCTCGAGGTTTTCAGGGCTCATTCATATGTATAGAGAGGCAAGAATAAGTACGAGACCGTTGAAGAATATCGCATTGGGACAGGGAATACGAGACAAGGAACGTGCTTCGACTATTGAACTCGAGGCGATTCTTTGCACAGTCCAAAATTACAATGCACTCGAGGACGTGGCAATCGTTGCGCTCATTTCGAGAGCTTTTTTATCATCCTTTTCAATCTTTCATTTTTTATTTTCCCAATAAAAGATTTCTCCTTCAAGCTCAACTCAAGGTTCTACATTTCAAAATCTCTTGCTTTTGTCAGTGTCGTTCGATGACGGAAAAAAATGTTCGGGCGCTAGCGGAAACGGGGAAAAGCGATGGGAGAGAAAATTCGTCTTAAGAAATGTCTAGGCAAAAACTCTACAAGAAATTTCCCCGAGGAACGACGGCTGTCGCGCTATCACTGTATCTCATCTTATCGCTCAATTTCTATATCGTATTATTCTACTTTCTCGATGCATTTCTGCCTCCACCTCGGTATTCTCAACTACTTGTTTCACGTATCGAAAACATTATTCGTTTACATTCACAGATCTGTTTTATTTCTCCGCCGCATATGCGGGCATGTACTTCGCCTTTTTTCCTCCCTCGGAATTCCCTCTCGTCCCAACAGCGGCCAAACGGTCCGTCATTGTCCGTGAATATCGAAGTATTTTCAGGAAATCCACCCTATCGTATGTCGACCGTTTCGAAGAGCGCGTGTAGGAACGTGGAGACGTGTTTTCGGAGCTCGCCCATTCGGAGAGGTTTCGGGCCGAGGTTGTTATTAAATGAGCGCAGATATATGCGCCATTGTTTTTTCAATTACCACGATTACATCGCTCACCAGTTTCCATTGTTGTAGCAAATATTCATTTTCGTGTGTCATTTGCATCGTTGAAAGGCCACGAGAGTTTCTCGTTCCATTTTTCGATTTATTCGAAAGTCTTTAAAATGCGCGAAAAAATGCGCCAGTTTCTGACAAAGGATCGCAAACAAAAGTTCGAACTTTGCTTCCATCGCGACGGAGTAATCGAAAAACGAAATTTTCATTCAGGCAAACTACCTTGATTACTTTCCACCGTTGTGGCCCTCCGGATACGAATTTTCATTCGCATTACTTTGTTTTTTCCCTTACTGACTCAATTGAGAAAATAAAATTGCAGAATTCATCGATCGTTGAGTGCTTATCGTGTGTTTTGTCGGTGGAAGTCATCCCTTCGATGTCGTTGGGTCACGAGGGACGAAATTGCCAATAAATAGTAAGATGCTTGCCGATACTTTTTCCATTACTCCGTTGTGTTGGAATTTTTAATAAATAACTCATTTTGCTGATTGCACGAGTGTCAACGAAGCTCCAGGATTGAAAATCCTCTTATTTTTCCACGCGTTCGTCTTGCCTCGACGCTCCCTCGATTAATTATTTTTCTTCAATGGCTCAATTCTCCATCAGCAGAGATCGAGAGGACGCTTTGGAGAGAAACTCTGCTTTTTTTCTTTGTACTTTACACATCAGTATCGCGAAATGTTTAGCTTTGAAAGATTGAAGAGAGGCAAGCAGCTTTCGTATCACTCGTTGAGCAGAGAGTGCTTTTAATTTAATGGACGAAATAACTCGAAGCTTTTGGCCACCAGGGTGACAGCATGGGGGAAGGGATAGATGGTCGAGTTTGGGGATGATTCGTGGAGTCGTTGCGAGAATTTCACCCCCTTAAGGGGCGCCGAGCACCAAGTGGACAAGGAGAGGAATATGGGATTAAACTGCGAAGGGTTCACGAGCATAAAACTCTCTCGTTTTACGCACGGAATTGGCAAAGAAGGGGATCGTCGACGTGGTCGAACGTAACGTTGAAATGGCAGAATTTTTTTTCTCCATTCTTTCTTTATTTTACCATGAGGGAAGGAGACCCGGCCAAGCCTGCACGTAATGCTTGGGTATAATTTGTGGGCTTTACCAGGCTCTTTCCCTTTTCTCATTTATCTATGGGAGTTCCTTGCTCTCTTTTCTTTTCTCTTGTTCTTCGACCCCCACTTTCCTCCCACTATCAGTCTTTTTATGTCTTCTTTACGAATTCTTTTTTCTCGCTGATTTTCAGCCGAAAAATTGAAGCTTTTCCTTTCTTTTGCGGATGACCTAGTTTCTGGGACTAGCATTAGGCTGGGGGGGCAAAATTGTCCTACTTACCGGGCGCTCAATCGCTTCCGAAACGAGCGGATCGCAGCTCCTCCCACAGAATTTTGTACATTTTGTTTCAATCGACAGGAACGAATGTTATTTCGGATTGTTTGTGCTGCAGGGAAGAAAATTGGAGGGTGAGAGAATCGGGCAGTTTGATCGAGCACTGCCACTTGCCAGGGAGAACTTGCACTCCTGCTTGGAAATTCGAAGAATTTCGTCATCGATTTTTCCCCTCGGATATAAAAGCGAAACTGACCCTTGGTCCGTTCTTGGGTCAACAAATTCTTCTTCCCCCTTGTGTACCTACCGAGACGAAATTATTTCTGAAGCTCTTCTGCTTTCCAGCTCCGGGGAGCAACGAAAAATAAAACTTTTAGTCATCAGCAAAAAGTCGTCCTCGAGTCAGGAAAAAACTCGCGGCAATTTGCGGTGACCCAACGCCGACCACGAAATGTTTTCCTCGCTCACGATCCAAGGGAATAACTTTACTGCTTTTCCACGTTCGCAATGTCGAGTGAAAATATTCCAGTTGTAAACGTCGCTTGGATAAACGAAAAGGCACCCTTCAATTTTTCAGTCTTTTTTACTGAATTTACTTCTGTTTGAGAACAGCAATTAATCTGCCAAAAAGTGAAAGAACAATGAGAAACAAGCCACCGGGCAAAGTGTAATTACCACGAAGTTTAAATAACTGCTTGAAAAAAGAAAGTTTTGAATTTACACCTGATGCTTCTGACGCAATAGTTTAGTCCTTTGGGACTGACAGATTTTCACTAAAACTTCCGACAGCTCCAGTTGAAAGTAGTTTCTCTTTCGGTTCGTACTGTATTTCGTGTTTCCTTTCACCGAATCACAGTTGAATTATAACAGCTGCTAATTGCATTAAAGACAATGCAATAACAAAATGGTAAAAAAGTATTTAGCCCGGGTCCCTTGAAGCCGAGTTAATTAGCGTCGTTTTCACAACGTCGTTCTTTATATAATTTTGTTTGTTTTTTTCCCTCTGCTCTTTCTCCCCTTCAATATCGTTATTTCTTCCGTTTGCGCGTGATTTTTTTGATATTTCATTGTGTTTACTCGGCGGCATTTCGTGTTGGTCGTCTTTTCTTGTGGCCGCGAGAAGGAAATCTTAACGAGCATTTTCCTTGCGGCGTTCGTTCAGCCTGCCGAGCGTTATCTTATTTTCTCATTTTTTTGTCTCCTCGCTATCGCCGAAACGACTTTATGCACGTTGAAACGAAGACGTGGTCCGTGCGAGCCGCGTCTCCGAGAGAATCTCGGACAACTTTCGTACAACTCGCGAAAACGAAGTTTCAAACGACCCTCGCAAAAAGTCTTGGTGTGCTGACTCTGGCTCGGAGCGAAGCTAAGAAATTCGGGCTTTGCGCTAGCGGATTTAAATTAATCGAAGCGAACGTTCTTCTCACGATATTCTCCTTTCTCGTCCCCTCAAAGACAATTCTAATTTCTTTTCTCAATCTCCTTTAATCTAGTCATCTTATCGAGCTCGAATTTTCTCCTTGCGACCATTTCGCAATGATTATGCTTGGCAGCTTCAATATTATTATATCGTCCAAAGTCCATCCCGCATAAAGGACGCTTCGCAAGGATTCGAAAAACCATGCAACCCAGCTGTGCCTGAAAAATGAGAGCGAAAGCGCTCAATGGTCATATCTATTTTTCGAAACTTCACCTTCCATAATAATAAGAATAATAAATTCTACACACTGAGAAAAAAATTTGGTCGAAACATTTGATAAATGTTCAGTTTAACTGAAATATTAATAGCACGACAAAATATTAATTAATTTCACAAAATATTTAGATAATGACTCAAATAGATAGCTTATCTAAAGATAAAATCAACGTGACAAAATATATATTCACTATAAAAAAGGATCCTGTCATCCGGCCTGAAAGTACTCTGTTGATCGAACTATTCAAGGACAAATCAGGACTGTCGCATTCAAAAGTTTCGTGGTGCGAATGTTAGTTAAATAAAAAATATCAACTAAAGACATTTAGTTGTTACAACGATTTTTTTTCTCAGTGCACCTATACTTTGCTTTCTGGTGAAAAAGAGAGCAATATTTCGGTGTATGCTATAGAATTAACCGGAATTTATCTCAAAAGTCTGCTTCGTACGGGTCTAATGTAAAAATGATGAAATATTTACATTTTTGATGATACTCGAGAAGCAGATGTACTATACGTTATAAACCCCTTCAGGCTGTGTTTCCAGCAGGGGGAAGCATGAATTTCGCGAGTTAAGTTCGAACGGAGGAATTACAAGAGAAAGCCTGCTCCTATATGAATACGCGACTGGAAAAGTCTGTTTATTCTTGGCTTTTTCTTATATAGTCAGACTCTTACACGTTTTAGTACAACTCGGGGGGGGGGGGGGGGGGGCTTGTTTCCTGGCTGAAAACAGTAAAGTTTTTGCCTGGCCCTTTCTCCTGCTCGGAGGAAAAATAAAAACTTGTATCTTTCTCCGCGTTCGTCGTTGCCCCGCGTACAAGTTAAGACGCCCTACGGGCTATTCAGACGCGAGTTTTAATCAGCGAGAACTGCTGCTGCTGCTGCTGGAGGAAGACGTCACTCGAGGCGAATCGGGCGGATGAAGGAAGAGGAAAATTGTAAGCGAACGAGCCTGCTCGTCAAGATGCCGTTCAAACCAACGGGGCAAATTTTAAACACTCGAATCGCCTTTCTTCCTTTCTTGTAAAAATTTACACAGAAGTCATCAAGGAGTCTGTGTGAACGAAAGTTGATTCGACTTTCATATAAAAACGACGTTCTTCCTATTTAAAAATGTCAAAAGTTCACTAATTTTTCAAACACTCGTTCGTTATGAGGTACAATGGCTTTTAATAATGAAAGATCTGATCAACCATTCAACGACAACTTATTTGAGGAAGATTCCAATTTTATATCACCAGAAGAAAAATAATCGCCTAAAATCTGCTAAGGCAAGTTTTATCCAGAAATACAAACGTTTTTCCCCATTTTAAAGTCGTAGTTCATGAAAGTCTTGAAATTTACACAGAGTTTAAATGCGCAGTCGACTGACACGCGTATCAAATTTTAAAAAGTTCGTCTTATACTTTGTTGACATAAACGCGTTCAAATATATGAAGAAAAGTGCACAAGGTTATAGGGACTTTGCAAAAAAAGTCGTTCATCTTTCCATGTAACAAATGAACGCTTCTCACGAAGTTTATGAAAAACGTACACAATAATAATGAAGTATTTGATGAATGTTTTAGAAAAAAATTGAGCACTCGTGTAACCTCAGATTTGCTTATTTTGGTATTTTGTTTCTTCTTGGCTTGGTCCATTCCTGTCATAGTCTTCTGTCTTTTTATTAATATTTTTTTTTTATCCATTTCCCTTTGTGTTTTCCTTTGCGCTCTCCAATGTAATTTTTTACATAAAAAACTATAGTATTTTCGCCAGGGACGAATGAAATTTTGGATTTAGTCGGTGATGGATCCTCGATTAATTAAGGGCTTTTCTGAATCTCCGGTGGTCCGGATTAGCTGAAATTCGGTAAAAATTTATCAATTTCTTACGATTCCGTTCGGCCCTAAAGTATGGTGGCAATAAAAATTCAAAAAATCGAACAAAATGAAAACAGTAAAAAGTCTGTATTTATGTTGGAAATTAAACAACTTATTCACAGCGCTCTATCATATTTTTCGTTTTTTTTCTGCAAATAAAAATAGTACTCAAATTTTCATAAAGACTGCTCGAAAATCAATATTTAATATTTACTTTGGTCGAAGTTTTCGAAAATAATGAGATCACGAAATAGCTTGTTATTCATTACAATTTACACTGCATTTATGGGCAGGGATGGTCCTCGGTAATGCACCTGGTATTTTTCGAACCATCCGCTCGCACTCGTTACATTTATTTATTTTTCATTGGCTCACTCGATGGACATTCGCATGTGAAAATAAATGCGCTGCAATGACAAAGTCCAAATACGTATATGCAGCTGATGTGAGCTCGCGCAGTCGTCGGATTTTGCTCATTTCCACCCTCAGCATTTATTTCAATTACTCTGAATTCTGTCCCTCGTTTTAATTACATTCATCATCAACTCTCCTCGACGATCATTTTTCGCGAGAAAATCAACCAGTAAATAAACTTAAATGCAGCTGCGAAAATTATTTACAACTTTGAAATCGTGCATTCGAATTTCCATTCATTTTTTCCTCGTAATGGAAAATTCTCCTCGCATTAAACATTTGTAGTACTTCAATGCAAATTTTTCATTTCTTTTTTTAGTATATATTTTTCATCATTTCGTGACAAAACTTGAATACGCGGTTGAACGTTTTGTCCATTTTTCGTCTGGTTGCCATTCTTGGAAATTTCACAAATGAAAATGATCAAAAGCAGTCAGCACTCATTCGTAACAGAGTACCAGAAACTTGCTTGAATTAAATAATTTTCAGTATTTGCAGGCACCATTATCATGATTGGATTGTTCCACTGCACTGAGAGCGAACTATTTTTCTTTGTTCATTTTTATAACATTCACATGCTATTTATTTTCTTACAAATTTCGTTATTTTTGACAACCATTACTTCCCTGATTTTTTTCGTATCTTAATAGACACCGTTTTTAAATGGCCGTACGGTTCTGAACCAACTCTCATTTTCACGAATATTCCTTCTCTCGTAATTATTCATACAAAAGAGACAGTATGAATGTGGAGTACGTGAAGCACTGAGACAGATGAAACAGGTGATTTCCATGAAGCAGAACCAAAACGAATATCATTCATTTCGTACGAAAAAAACGAATAATCCGATGAAATTGAGGATATTTTATGAATACGAACTCTCTCGAATATTTCATTTATTCAAAGTTTGACGTGCGGAAATTAGAAGCGAATCGTTGTGTTGATCAAACTGTGTGATTTCTTTAAATATTTTAAATCATTTTCGTTCCATTTGACAGAGTCGTACGAGAAATAATTGATTCAGTGCCACGTGACACTGGTAAACACATCGAAGGGGCAGCAAATAATTCGGCGGATCCGTAGTATTATCTCAGGAGATAGCAGATAAAAAAGAAAAAAATTACTGAAAAAATGCACTTTTTCAAAACTCCAACGAGCTCGTTTCACGAAACGAACAAAAATTTGTTTGTTCCACAGTCTGTCCCGCTTTCAACGTTCCATTGCTCTTCGTTTTCTTTTATACCATCGAGAAAAGAGATTTTTTTTGGAATCGAAAAGTTCGGATATTTGACTAGAATGAAACTTCCCAAAGGCTGGTTATTCGACTAGCCAAGTCGTGTTTATTATTTAACGATATATTTGATATTTATTCCGTGGCTGTCACCTAATACTAGCGAGCTTATACAGTCGAGTAGCACGTTTATAGTGACTGTGGCTGTGGTAGCGAAGACTTTACAGAATCCAGAGAGACCCTCGACCTCATCATCCGGGTTGGGGCTTGGTGCCGTGGAAAAGCAGTTCTCGTATCGAATAGCTGCAGGGAAAGCCGGATCGAACGGAGGGAGAATATAACGTTTGAAGCTATGCACCCTGGTCCTTAAACCCACCGAGAAGCTGATGCTCTCGACGTTATGTAAATTTTCCGATAATTCAGAGCATTTTTCATCTCAGGAAAGCAGCACGCTCTCACATCGTAGACGTCTTCTCGATTTCCTCTCTTTTTTCCTCCGCATCGGTATTTTTGAAACGCCTTTGTGGCGACGATTCTTCGCTTCTTTTTCCCACATCGATTCTTCTTTACAACGTGCTTTTTTCTTTGTTTCTTTTTAGATTTTTTTTTTTTTTTTTTTTTCATTTTCGACACTCAACTACGTTTTACCGGTTATCGAATTTCTGCTGGCTTCAGTTTTCGAGTTGATTCATCGAGCTCGTATACTTTCTTTTTTTAACTCGAAATTCTTCGGATGTGTAAAGTGTTTCTCGTTCTTTCTCGTGGAAGGAGGAAATGAAAAAAGGGTTTGTCGTCCCGGGGATAAATGTCCCTCGCCGTGTATTTTACCTCGGAACCGTCGCCGGATGGTTTTTTGCCGAGTCGCGTTCTCCTCCCTTCGAGAAGAATAACTCACTCCTCGAAAATACATGAATATTTAGCCAATGAGGGAAATATAGAGTCTTCGTGGACTAGACAACGACCCCTTTTTTCATTCCGGCTCTTGCATCCCAGGAATCATCCCCTTGTTCTCACACTTCTTTGTCTCCCTCTCTTTCATTACATCCTTCGTGGCCTTTCTTCCCGCTCTCGTATCGGGTTCATTCAGTCCTCGCCAGTTTCACTTAGCCTTTGCCGCATAACTAAGATATTTTCGAATAAAGTAATGCGAAGGACATTTCCAAATGTCTTTTCCAAGACACTCGAAAAACCTCTTTTTTAATGTTAATTTTATTAAGGATTCTTGCATTACGCTGATATTAAATGGCATCGAAAGTTCTTCCTCAAATTTCATCATTCACTTTTCTTCAATGAAAATTCCATTCAACACAATTTTACTTCGTTCCGTCAAGGTATGTACTGCGCACTAAAAAGAGTGCGCAACGATGCTCTGGCGTGTTTCTGGAGTTTCCGAGAATTCTCAGCTCGATGGAAAATACTGGAAAGAAATATCGTCGAATTGTTCACCCGGTTTTTCGCATATTTTTTATTCAAATTTGTTGGAAAAGGGAACGCCCTTACCAGCCAGTATTTCCACATTTCCCTTGGTCCTCACACGAGGAAGAAAATCAAAAAAGAAAAAAGACATTTCAACAAATTTATCTTCTGAATGCTCATTAAGAAAATAAACGTTTCGCTGGCAAATCGATGCGTACGCTCCGCTGTCATCGCTGATGCTGCTTTTAAGGGCGCCGCAGAGCTACACAGATGTTTGCAGAGATCGGGCGAACTCGTTCGCGTTTCCATGGTAACGCTTTCCTACGCTATTTCTCTCGTGCACTACACATTTTAGCTTCTGTGTAGCACGCGAGGACCCTTGTACTTGGGCTCAAAACAATTTAGCACGGAAACAGGAGCGTTTCCGTAGGTACCTCGGCGAATAGGGCTCGATAATATTGTATCAAAACAGCGATCCACCATCGAGTATTTTACATATGATTATTCATAAGGGCGTGTCAGAAAAAAATTTCAACATTCCAGACAATGAGTTCGGAAGGCGGTAAATTATTAATTTATGACAATCTGAATTCTTTATTGAGATAATTTCTATGAGAATGATCTCCAAAAAATGTTCTGCAATATATCATGATAAATCTGACATTTCCGCTGGGAAAGTGGCAAAAATAAAGAATTTACTGTCTCTTCAACTTTGACAGTGAATAGCCTTCGAAAGAGCAGATTTATCACAAAATGATAAGAGACCTTTTTTATAGAGCATTCGATTTCCTACAAAAACCCGTTTCGAGAATCATCCTACATTGATTCCTCTGCGAGTTGTAAAATTCAAAAGTCGCCAGTGCTGGGTTATTTAAATGGGAAAAGAGAATCGCGATGAGCGACCTTTAAAAATACTTTAAGGGGCTGAATTTTGTCATATTTTATGATACCGGAACTACTGAAGGATGCTCTTCGGAGAGAAAAGAAAAAAATGTTATTTGAGACGCCCCATCGAGCAGAGCAGGCCTGACTCCGATGAAATAATAATCGAATGTATGACAATAAAGAAAACATAAGCCGTGCATTAAAGCTCGCTCATCTAGCTTAGGGAGACAATCTATTTAAAACTTTGCCCAGCTAACTCGCCGAAGCCAGCTGGCCGACTTAGTAACAGGGAATTAATGGGAGTTCTCACTAATAAGTAAGTCAGGCGCGTACATCAATAGCGTCGAGGATTCGCATGGCTTAGGGCACTAAAGAAAGGATTTTTTCGTATTAAGAGTAGTAAAAACGGAGTTTTGGGGATTAAAAGTCGCGCTCACGGGGTAAATGCGCATGAAGAAAGTTGAGTGCAGAGCTTCGACTAGGTCGTTCTGCGCGACTCAAGAGCCATGGGACCAGTACGAATGCGGCTGAAACGAAAAATTTTGACAACGATAAATTGTTTCAAAGTAGGTAAGTTTCGGACGAAGGATTACGACGAGGAGCTCGAAGTATATTTTCTCTCCTCAAGTGACTCTCCTCAATTCTTGTTTTCCTTCGGTGCATCAATCAAGGAAGTAACGATTTAGATTGTATTGAAATGAAAGGAAACTCTGAGAGGTGAGGGAGTTTCGGAAGTTGGTGCGATGCAGACAGAGATTCACGATCCTTGCAACATCGGAGCAAGAAGTTGTATGGACTAATAATTTCCGTTTCACAGCCTTCGGTATTCATCTCGCTGCAGCGTTTAATGCTCGGAGCGATATAATTCCATCTTTGCCCGGTACGCAGACAACGCTGGGATCCTGAACAAGCGGGGAAGCTTCGAAACCAGTTTGTCTAGTCGTATATGCCTGAATGGAGAGCGAAGCCGATGCTCCTGGTTCTCCGTTGGTTGGTCTCTCTGTCGAGAACAGTTCAGTGCCCCGAAAACCCATTTTGCTCATCCACCGCGAGCGTCGCCCTCCCTCCCATTTCATCTCTCTCGGTCTCAACGTTTCGAAATTCGAATGGACCGAGCGACCGAAATTGGCCCCACTGTGACGTCAAGCTCTGCGGTTCCGGCTTCAGTTTCGTGACAATCGCATCAAACCTTGTTACACACAGACCCTTCGCCGATGTGATATTCCTGACCCCAGGAATTTACTGTTCTTCATAACTTCCCCAAATTTCGTTACTCCTCTTTATTATTCGTGGCGGGCGTCAAACGGATGAATGCCAGCATTGTTCAAATCATCGTGAAAATTATTAGACGGTGGTGCACGCGTGGTTACGCGAGCAATTCAATTCTCGATGAAGCGTCTTCGGCTGTCTCCTCGAGGTACAAAGTCCTGAAATTGAAATTCCTAGTCCCCGTCATATGATTCCATGGTAACCGTGTTTCCTTCCTTTTCCACTCGGCGCTGCAAGTTTCTCAAAAATATCAGGAATTATGGTCCAAACAAGGTCGAAGATTGGAAATTCCTATCCCGTTCCATCCCGTGCTTCGGGGCACGGCTTCGATTTTTCCTATTCCAAGAATCGCTATTTTTCCGGTTACAACAAACTCGACAGATCATTGGACGCGGGTGTATTTCCCCCGGAAATCTCTCGGCCACGATTTTTCCGTTGGAACACTTTCAAATTATAGAAAATGCTGATCAGCGAACTCCACAGAGTTCGATTTAAGGAAGTTCATTTGGTAATCGAATTAACGTAGAGATTTCGACAAAAAAACATTGAATGCAGTAATGAATAATAAAAAAATGTCCTGACAACATTTTGAGGATACTTTGTTCGTGAGAAAAAAATTAAAACGGGTTCTCCAAATGAGCGCGGTCTCTTACGGGTTTCAGTGGTTTTCCCATCTTTATATACGAAAGTTGCAGGCATTGAGAAACAGTTCTTGCAAAAACTTCCATGAGTGATAGAAAAAATATCTGAAGAATCTGTTTACAGCTTATTCGTAAAGTCCATTCAATGCTCACAGTTTTTGCAATTAATGATTTTTTTAATCTACTTTTTAGACTACGTTTTCCGATAGACGCAACTGACACTAGGGACTTCCAATAAAATATGAAGGACGGGTGAGGAAATATTGTAATCAATAAAAACTTGTTTTTTTTTCGACATATTCGCGTGTGAAAAATTCTGTCATTAAGAGCTGTATTGACAGTGCAGGTTGCAAGGTCACGGTGTCGCGGAACTCACTGGACCGGCTACGCTAGTCGCCATAATTTTTCTTTTGACTAACTCTGTACCGAACGAACTTCCTTAAATAAACCTCCAACGCAATTATTTTCGTGCCTCATTGTCAGCGTGCTTGCTTTATTTCTCGTCGGTTTTTTTTGCACAAATTTATTCCAAGTAATTGACGACCATGGTCCCTGTAAAATTCGCACAGTTAATGGATCGGTGGTCTTTTTAAGGGGAGCAATTGGCTGAGAACAAAGGAGCCTGCGAGTATCGAAATTAGCATTGAGCTTCTTGAACGGTGTCCTCCATTCTTAGCAGTTTTTTACATTTATACAAAGAAATTCCTTCACAATCGTGTTTCCCCGAAGATACGATTCGTTCGGGTATCACGAAGCGCCGAAGAGCTGGATATCGTTCAACAGGACGCATTTCCTTTGATCAGTGAGCGAGAGCTTGCAAACGAGCTGTCGTGCAATTTCATTGAGTTCCGTACTCCCAGGGATTCCTAGTGGTAACGGTTAATTATGCTCGCTCGAGTACCTGAGCTACTGAAATTGGTACTCGTGACAAGCGACAGGGAAATCAGTGACTCTCCTCTATCCGTACATCCATTGCTGTGTCGTGCCAAGTGAAACACCATCGTTACATATTGAGAGAGCCGTTGAATTATTTACGCTCCGTATTTTGGATCTGTCATATCGACCCTGCTTCCTGACGGAACGGTTGAATGTGGTTCTATCACTTACTTGGGACGTTTCATTCGATGGATTATGTTCGATTGCACCCAAACGAATGCGGATTCGTGCTTGAGATTTTTACTCATTTTTTTCTCCTGGCGACGATCGGTCGGACCGCGTGACTTTGCGTTGTAAAATATTAATTAATGAGCCTTCGAGGGGGGGATGAAGCGGTGACGTTTAGCGAGAAATTCACTGTGAAATTAACCGGATACATTTGACTGCGGGGACAAGTTAAGGGAAAACATTTATTCCAGTAACGCACTGTAAAGTTTTCAATATTTTGCCCAATTTTCAGTTTTATCGTAGTAAATATGGCAGGTCGTTAAATTCACGGTACGTATACTTAAAATTTATAAAACGTTTGGACAATTTTACGCGGTGCATCGCGGCAAAATGGCTTTGCCCTAACGCAGATATCGGTCACTCGTTTCCGAATTTCGTAGCACAATATGAAACGGTGATTTACACACTTCGACAAAGGGCTGAGCACATATAAAAAGGGTGCGGGGAAATAGGCCGATGTAGCGACAAGACACCCCTGCCAGGTCCCCAGCATAGCCGCATCCTGGCATGAACATTCGTACGGAAATTTGTACAGTGTACAGCGCGGTAAAATTCACCGTGACGTCAAAATGAACTGAATACTCCGGCGAGAGTTCCTACTGTGAACAATAAATATTAGTTTTTACCAGGAAAATTTCATTTCTTTTCCATAATAATATGACGACGAATAGCAGCTCGTCACCGCGCCATCGTTACTGGACTGCAATTTATCAAATTTAATATTCTCGTGTTGTTTCCCGTAAAATTGCTTTCAAGATTGACTTGAGCAAAGGAGATTGAAAGACGAATATCGACGTACTAAGTAGCAGCAGAAATTGCACTGGTGAAGCAGCTGAGACTGTCGTAATCAGGAAATCGTTGTGGCATTGAAACGCTGCTCTGTGATCAATGGGACCGAGGTATGGCTGCAACGACGAGTGCTGTTCCCTCATTTGCCGCGATATCGATATGTCTAACGGTCCCTTTCCTGTAACGAGAGACATTGTACGAGCTGCAGTAAGCTCTGTGACGTTGCGAATTGTTCAGCATTGTTCGAAAATATATCGTATTTGAATATCGTACTTTGCACAGACGATACTCTCGCATTACGATTCATCCTGTATTCATGATGGAAATTGCTTAAAATGAAACTTGAACACCGCGTTACGATATGAAGAAAGGTCGGTGGCGTGGCAGCTCTATCAGTCGCCCATTCAATCGAAAGCTTTTTGCTCAACTCTTTGCATACCGTTCGAGAATCCGAGGAAATAATGTTCCCCTTTTTTCATAGATTTTTAGCGTATCGGCGTCAAGAGCACTCAATGACATTTACTCCCGTTGTGCTTCGCCCTTAACAAAGACGTTCAACAACGTTCTATTTTTTGGTCTCGATATGAAAGAAAAAATAAAAAATAAGCCGGTGAAGGAAAAAATTTATTGGAAATGCTGGAAAAACGTTGGAGAAAGCAGAAAAGGGTCGTTCCGATTTCATTCGCATGAGCGCGCTCCCTCAATATATAGACAGAGGGGAAAATAATGGCTGAAAATAATACGTCAAATATAGCGAACCCGACAGTTCCAATATTCTTCAAGATCTTGCAAAGCTCACGTCTTTGCCCCCGTCTTTCTCGCGTCTAAACTTTGCCAATATTCACATATATATTTATGTGCAGATCACACGTGCTCCCTCCCCCCCGAAGGAAAGATTATCTTATGTATTCCTGAATAATAAGCACGACCGAGGTGCGATACACTGGCGGGGAGTGTGGCCCGAAAACAGCCTACCGGCGTATATGTCAACCCACCAAATCACCCCTTTGCCGACTCTCACACGTGTACCTTCCATTCACTCGGTGCTCCACACCCATCCATCATACTTCCAGATGCTCTCACTCGCTTCCATCTACAATATTGATGTACCCTCGGCCGCCTCGAATCGATACAGCTAACTTTATACTCTCGATTTCGAATTTCTGTATCCTGATAAATACTCGGAAATATATTTGATTAATGGAGTCTAACACTCGAGATGGTGCTCCACTCGATCATAATGTCCCAATAAATTATTGCAATCGAATACGTTTGAGAGGGACTTTGAAAGCGATGTGGAAAGATCGTTTTTTTGTTGAGATTCGAGTGACCGATCGTCAGGCATTTTTCGATGAATAACTTTCGAAAATTAGTGCAACCGGACTTTGTAATTTCACACACATTTATTGGGGTTTTGAGCTGAGGAAAGTCGAGAAAATGATTGCGACGGATTCGGCCAACAAAAATTGATGGTTTTTTTACGTACTTTTCTACATTCGTGCTCATCTTTCCATGTTTCAGGATTCCTTGGGTCCGTTAAAATCGAGTAACGAGAAATACTCCGGGATAAGTGAGAGCCTGGATAAAAGATTTCGCGTTCACAACGACGCATGGAAAATGAGCGGTCAGGTTGTGGACACTTGTTGCACGTGAGAACGTTGAGAAAAGGAAGAATAAGGTTACGTCGTCGTGGGATAAGACGCCGAAGGATAAGAGGTCCGGATATTGGTCGTTGTGCTTGCCGCGTCAGAAACGCTCCGTGTTGTTCGACGTATGATCCATTATAGTACAAAGTACTGTAATAATATTGGGAGGCCGAAGAAGAGCGGCGTGGAAGGGCTGAGGAAACAAGAGTTTGGATGATAAAAGTGAGGAGAAAATTGAGAGAGAGTTAAAAACCGGGAGGACGGGGAGATTGGAGGAAAAGAGGAGGGAACGAGGACGCGAATAAAAAATAGGAATAAAATGAGCGCAGAGTCACCGGTCATTCGGTGACATCGGTTATCATCGAAATGTCCGATTTGACGTTGAAAACTCGAGGTGAGTTACGCTCCAACGTAAATCCATTGGCGATTATTTACAAAAGTCGTTCGAGCGAGTCGACGATAGCCGGTTATCGGAAAGTCGAGTACAGAAAGGAGGAGGAAGAGTCCGAGGAGGCGGACGAGGAGGACGAAACGAGAAGAATCAAATGCGCAAAATATTTTAACCGTAAAAAAACGCTTTATCGCAATTCTATCAGAGACAATCGCGGCGCGGGGAGCCGGATAAACGCAGTTTCGGCAGAGAGAAGAAAATCAATTTCTTTTGTTCTTCGAGTCGAATGAGTTACAACGAACGAATACACGCAGAGGTATACAAAGAGCATCATCCATGGGTTTCGAGGTTGGCTGAGTCGGGAAAACGCCGAAAGAACCATTTTACACTTTTCCTTCAGCTTTTTCCCCCCTCTTTCGTTCTTCCGTCTCCGGTTGAGGCAATCCACGGGACTCCCCACTCATAATTAAGGCTGTTGAGAACCAGGCGACCGGATTCCCGGTGTAAAACAACTGCCACGTAAATTCTCAGTCGGATGCGAACGAGACTCCGCGAAATTACGTTGCCACCAGTGGGCCAGCTTCCATAAAACGCTTCGAATCAAATGCCATCGTTTCGACTAGAAACTTCTCGAACGAAAAGAGAGAAAAACCGTTTATAAGAAAAAAATCAATCGATCGAAATGACGACCCGGTGACATTCGATCGTCCCACCCATCGAATCGAACACGAGAATGTTTTTCAACGCAAGAATTTATAATCGAGTGTACTTGAAAAATAAAGTAGAACCGAGGGTGCGCGTTAGGTCTTGAAATAATCGAATCAACGAACCAAGCAAGAATTCGAAGACGAACAGAAACGATTCGCATGATTGGGGAGGCAAAGTGCGAGCTTTTTAAACAACCGAGTGAACTTC
This sequence comes from Venturia canescens, assembly GCF_019457755.1. Classification (NCBI taxonomy): domain Eukaryota; kingdom Metazoa; phylum Arthropoda; class Insecta; order Hymenoptera; family Ichneumonidae; genus Venturia; species Venturia canescens. Next base: position 11,851,933 of record NC_057425.1, read on the forward strand.
GCTCAATAATTCAGTGAACAAGTGGCTTTTTAATAAGTTTGCAAAAGTGTTGTTTGGCAAAGGGATTCGTAGGGACGAGGAAAGAACAGGTGGGTCGACGCGTAGCGGCGGTGCTACCGAAAGGCTGGATTACCTCCGTGGAATGTCTTCGGGCGCCAAGCGGCTGGTTCAGTCGCTTAAGGGCCGTAGCACCGGAGGTGGAAGAAGCGGGGGTGGTGGTGGTGGTGGTCGTAGTGACGGCGACGGAAGTGGCGGTGGTGCTGGTGCAGCGAGCACCAGCGCAACCCGTTTGTTTCATTACGACAGCGGTCACGAGCTCGACGAAATATCGGTAGTACAGGTTAGCTCCAGAGGGGGAGGTGTTGGGGGCAGCGAGGGCTTGCCTACGCCAGCTACACCCTGCAACTGTTCAGCCGTTAAATACGGCAGTGGACAGACCCTCTACAGCATCGCGGGATCCGTACCTCCTGCACCTGCTGCGCCTATTCATAGGAACGCACCTGGTAAGCTCAATCTTATTTTTCTTTATAAATCAAAGATTAAGGTAGTTCAGGCACGAAACGATTTTCTTAAGGTAGTCTTGAAATTTATACGGAGTTTAAGGAGTTTCGGTACAGGCGATACAATGTTGCCATGTTAATCCATGCTAAAAAAATTTTAAAATTCAAAAAGTTTAGAATTTTATAAAATTTGGTGAACATATTCTTTAGTGCCAAATTTGACGACACAAATTTTTTAAGATTTTTCTTCTACACAGTTATCGAGTAATTGATCACTAAAGTTTACGTGTATAAGCATAGCGTTTCCATATATATAGGTATACATTCCGGGCATGAGAAATCTGCTTTAATGCGTAATTACTCGATAACTAAGTAGAAGAAAATTTTGAAAAAATTTGAGTTTACGCACTTGATGTTGAAGAACATTATCACCAAATTTGATCAATTTCTTAATGTTTTGACTTCTGTACCGAAACTCCTTAAATGGGCAGTCGACTGACAGGCGGTACCGCTTCTTTATACTGCATTTTTCTATTCGTGAATAACTCTGTGGGTAATTTCTCTACTCTGACGTAACTCTATTCTTCAACTCTACCACTGCGTTTCATCAACTTTACGAGTAAATATCTTTAATTTTTAGTCCAGTTTCAACTCTATTCTTTATTACCGGTTCTTAAATAAGTCTATGAGAGAAAATCTGTTGGCTGATAAATAAATATCTTTATTCGTAAATATCTCTATTCTTGTAAAAGGTTAATCTTTAGAATGCATGCGCGAAAATAACTCTGCTCCAAAATATTTTCACTCTGGAGCATCTCTGCTCCAAAATATGCCGTATCGTTATCATCTCTGATCCAACACATCTCTGTTCTTAATAAATTTGAGAAATTCTCTGTGGCGAAATATCTCTGACACGCGTATTAAATTTGAAAGGGTTCGTTTTCTTGCTTATTGAAATAGACGTGCTTAAATGTGAAGAAAAATACACAGGGTTACAGGGACTGTGCGTAAAAAATCGTTTTTCTTTCCATATAACGAATGAACGCTTCTTACGAAGTTTATGAAACAACAATGAAGTATATAATGAAGATTGGGGGAAAAAATCGAGATGATTGTCTTACAGTAATGAAGATATATTACGTTGAAGATTGAACAAAATTGGTAATGAGCACTCGTTTAAGGAAGTTGAGGCTGTACAGTCATTTTTTTACCCAAAAGTGATGATCTGTACCTTTCAAAAGTTAGGCCAGTTTATAGTTTGGCAATGTTGCATACACTTTAAAGAAAAGTTGGGGAAAAAAGACGAAAAACTGGTGAAAGCTCAGTTGAAAACACGAACAGTGACGATCCTAGCATCAAAAAACTGCACGGAAAACAGATTATTATTAATATAATCTCAGCAAATCTCCTAATAAATCTGAAAAAAAATTGACATTATTCGGCAAGCCTTGCTCGTGTTGCCCAAAAAATTTCATATTTTTAGCATCATTTTTAACGGAGATATCACTGAATGTGTCTTGACTTCCATAAGATTACATGTTATTTGGCCCAAATTGTTATTGATTTTTCTCAGCAACGACGCTCCTAAACTGTCTGAAAAATTAACTGATTTTTTTTTACACTTCACTTTATAAGATGCAATCGGTTTAAAAGCGGTATGACATCATTTTCATTCTAATGCCTCAACTTCCTTAACCTCACATTCGCTTATTTCGGCATTTTGTTTCTTCTTGGTTTGCCCTTCTGTCCTTTTCTTAATCCATTTCCCTTTGCGTTCTCTAATTAGATTTTTCACATAAAAAACTATCGTATTTTCGTCAGGGACGAATGAAATTTGAGGTTCGATCGGGCTTGTAATTTCATTCGCCAAAAGATAAGTTTCAAAGACTTATTTACGATTTCGAATTAATAATTTTGACATTAATTTGAAGTGATTATATCGTTAATTATAGGAAGTAAAAATCGGTTTAATTTAGACATCATAAAATACGGTCCTCAGTTCTACCTTAATATTGGATCGAGGTCGAGACGAGTGGTAAGAACGATGAAAAAATGAAAACTCAATTCTCTAGGAAAAAAACGCACCAGTTTAGAAAAAAAATTTATATTTAATTTCGTGGATGTATGAATTTTTCGGGTTTGTGTTGTCCACGCAGCACAAACCGATCGGGGATCGAAAAAATGAGCAAAATGAGTAATGAGGTTGTTGGTCGGTGGTTTATTGCCCGATTCCTTGACGACTGGGCTCGATTCGTTGACAATGAAAGTCGTGACTTTCCTTAATCCACGCGATATGGGAAAATTATTGTGAGAATCGTGACGCAAAGTATTATCATTCGATTTAGAAGAGAAAGAAAAAACGCTCGACCGAGTTTCATACAAGTTATAGCGGACTCAGTTTCTACCTTTTTTGTCCAAAAATCTCATCTGCTAGAGCCAAGTTACTTTTGTATGCCGAACAAATGAACTATGTATATCTGCGACGCTCTTTCTTTGTCAGGATCCTCGATCTCTTTCGGCCTCGTCAGTCAGCAGCGCCTCACTCCTCTCGTTCGTTTGTTCATCTCTCGTTTCAGCTCTTTCTTTCTCTTTCTTTCAGCTCAGTTCGAATATAGTTCACTTTATTTCTATCTTACTTTCGTTCATCGAGTCGAACCGGGAGCGAGGTCACGTAGCCGCCATTATATACGAGTTTTCATACTTTTGTCGATGGTCAGTGATTCTCTTGTATTTCGCCAACTTGAGCAAACTTTTTCGTCATTACTTCTTTCGTTTCGGCCACTTTTTCCGACTTCTCGTGTCGCTTTCAAGTCTCGCATAAACCACGAAAATCATCAATAGAGTTTTTCATTATTTATTTTGTCCAGGCATTCGTGTCGCTTTGATCGAATTTGAAAAATGGGTGCGGTGGACCAATAACAAATAGTCTTGAGACGCGAAAGGGTCTACCCTAATTAGACGGCCAAATAAAAGACTGTTGCCACGAATTTTTCGACCGGTATAAATTATAAATATGAATATAAAAAGTGTTGGGCCTAAAAAATACACAAATTTTTTTTTTATATTTATTTTAGTCAGTTTTCGTACAGAAAAACGGGGAAGAAGACAGGTCCAAAAAAATGGATGTGCGTCGTTGATAAAATCTCTGGATTCTGACCGAATTTTTAAGGTTCCCTTGTCGTCATCGAAAATCTTAGGAAATAGTCATCGATTCATAAAAAATCATTGGTGTAAAAGTATTTCGAAAAGAATAAACTCAAAATCCTCGTGATGAAATCACCGAAGTTATTCTTTCCGGGCAAAAATTGTGTCAAGCGATCCCCGAGTTTGTTTTACGGGCGCTCCAAGACTCCGAGTTGGCGAACAAATCGTTTAGAGTTTCTTGCAAGATGATTTTTTCCAAGTTTCAAAGCTCGATGAAAGGATCAAGAGTCGTTTAGAAGAATTCGGATACGACGAGAGAGAAAGTCGATGGGGGAAGGCTCGGGAAGGAGGGGGCTGCACATTTGAACTTTCGCACGAACTACTCGCTATAAAAAACTCTTTCTTCTGGCTCGTTCATTCTTGATGGTTTTCCACTTGACTCTCCCCTCATTGTACTCGACGTACTTTGGGGATTAGTGATAATTGGTGTTACTCGAATACTTGCTCCAATTGAAGCGAAATTGAACAATCAATTATGAAAATACACAAGTAATTGGTACAGAGGAAACGCAATTTGTTGAAACTTGCGAAGTTTGCTGCTCGAATTTTCCTGGGAGGGAGTCTACGAATGGCAAGAAGGGCGGATCCCGAATTTTTATTTGCATTTTTTTATGATTCACTTTCAGTAAGTGCATTGAAAAGTTTCTGCGTTAAAAAGGAAGACTGCAGACGTCACTTGGTGGCGAGAATGGAAGAAACGTTGGGAAACGCTCCGCTCGATGAAACAGCCATGGAAAAATATTTCGATTGTTTTTCTATTCGCTGAGGGACAAAAACGGCTGCAAATAGATGAAGAATGGATTCGTGAGCTGGGGATAAAAAAGGATGAGAGGTCGCCAAGTGAAGGGTCAAGAGTGCATGTGGCTCTCGGTACGAGGATAGGGATGAAAAACTCTTCGTGACAGGGTCGGGGGCAGCGTCGAGGGACCTTTTTAAAGTTGATGGATGTTCCGGGACTGATACGCGTTGGAAAATATTTTTATTCGCAGCGAATATATATATTCAAACGAAACCGCCATTTGAAGCAATTTAAAAACTCGAAATTGCAAAATTTGAGTAGCTTTAGATTCTTTTTAAAAAGTTAATTTGAAATATTTGGAAAATTGAATTGCAGCCTTTGAAAAATGTTGCTTCCAGCGCACTTCTCCATTTCGAAAATTTCGATAATTTCAACAAAATTTTTTAGTTACTCGCCAAGGGCGTCGAGAGACCAACGTCCCACTTGAATTAATTCGTCGCATACCATTTTCGTTTTTTTTTCATGTCACCTGTTAAATTTATTCCTCTGCTTCCCTAAATATATTCTATTCGGTTGATTAATAATTTATCAACGAAGTCCCTCTTTTTATGGGAGCTTCATGGTTAAAAATCGTGAGGCAGCGAACTCAAAAATTTCGTATTTCAAAAACGCCAATGCAGTCGTATTCCATTAAAACCCTTCATTCATAATCCTCTTTTAAAAGCCTGAGAAAAAAATGTATTTTCACACTGACGCCAGTCAAAGAAAAAAAAATTTATCAACCTTGCGTTTATAAACTTAGTAATTCAGCCAAAATAACCGAATTATTTTGGCTAATTGTTCTCACGTTATTTTCAATTTGTAGATTTTTTTTACATTAAATCGCTACACCGAGTCTTGGCTCGTTGCGATAAACTGTGCATGTCATTCACAAAATCGATGCATTTTATTTTACCTCACCATAATATCACTATAGCGAATAATAAATAGTGCTACTGGATGCTTTGTACGAGCTGCATACAATGGAGATTGGACTGATGCCACGACACAACATTCGACAGTAACTGACGGATATCTCGCGTATGAAATTTCATGTTGTGATTGGCTGCCAGCCAGACTATCCTGATCCACGTTGCACGAATTTTCAATATATACCATGCTGCTCATCCTAGAAATTCACGATTTATATTCATCGCGTATTGTTTTTTTTCCTTTTCATATGTCAAGCATGACAAAAAATTTCATTTTTCGATGATACGCCGCAGTCTTTTTTAACGAGCTATTGCAGTGTCGTTTTAAACGAAACGCCTTACGTATCATGAATCACTGTTATGAAAAGCTCTTTTCACCGGCTTCCCTTTGTACGTAATTTTTTTTGTTATTTCATTTTTTTATGAATCGTTTTATTTTCTTTTTATTGGCCACACATCATTCGTTTGTGTGACCTTTAAGGTAGTTCATGTCTGAAGGATCGAACCTTATGGGTGTTTAAATTGGATCGATTTATACTCAATAATTAAATATATAATCACTTTAAATTAATGTCAGAGTTATTTATTCGAAATTGTAAACAAATTTTTTCAACTTATCTTTTGGCGAATGAAATTACAAGCCCTTAATTAATCGAGCATCCATCACCGACTGAACCCCAAATTTCATTCGACCCTGGCGAAAATACTGCAGTTTTTTATGTCAAAAATCGCATTAGAGAGCATAAAGGGAAAACACAAAGGGAAATGAATCAAGAAAAAAGTATTAACAAAAAGACAGAAGGCTGTGACAGAAATGGGCCAAGCCAAGAAGAAACAAAATATACCGAAATAAGCAAATGTGTGAGGTTAAACGAATATTCATTACCAATTTCGTTCAATCTTTAACGTAATATATCTTCATTACTAGTAAGACAATCGTCTCAAATTTTTTCCCGAACCTTCATTATATACTTCACTCTCATTGTGTATTTTTTCATAAACTTCGTTAGAAGCGTTCAAATTCTTTATATGGTAAGATAAATAGTTCCTATAACACTGTGTATTTTTCTTCATATAGATTCAAACTCTGCGTAAATTTCAAGACTTTCTTAAGAAAATCACGTTCCATGCATGAACTATGTTAAAAACGAATCGATGTGAGAATGAATTAGAAATTTCGCTGAATAATAAAAACATGACATCCTCCATGTCTCCAGTCAGTTTTTTAGATATTTTTTTTCAAAAATTGCATTCGTCAATTAATCAATAAGAGACAGTCGAAAAATGTCTGCGACAAGGACCTCCCTTGCGAAAATTCACCGGGAAAGAGTTGAGCGCGTCAGGTTCGATTATTCTACTCATTTCATTCGAATGTGATGCTGACAAAACGTTTTTTTAAATCCATACGTTGACAGCGCATTCGTTCCACAGACACACGCATTTCATATTTTTTCGATTACAACGCATTTTCGACATGTTGAGTATCGGCTTTACAGAATTTCCCATGAAATCATTTGTTTTTTGGCATACAAATTGAAGAGGATTTCTGAATGCACCTTTCCCTGGAGCTCGTCGCGAGTTGTCAGGTTTTTACGATAATGAATATCATATTGAAATGGAAAAATATCATTTTCGTACATTTCTAGATTCATTTTATAAATGCACATTTGAGAGTACTCTAAATAACAGACTGGTGAAACCCAATGTACAGGAACTGCGCAGAGTAATAAAAAATGCGGAGAATGGATTCTTCAAGACTTTTATACTCTGAAAAATAAACTGCACGATGTGCATGCCCATACAAAATGGATATGTTCAAACGTGTACTCACATTATTGTGTATACTTACCCTCGAGTTTAGAAGAGACTCAACTTACTCCTGAAAAAAGAATGAGACGAGAGAAACGAGTGAAAATAAAAAAATTTGCTAAATTAATTCTGAAGCACGTACGACGCAGCACTCACATGCGATCTCGCGCCTCCGTATATCACGTCTCGTTGAGAGTGTCGAGGAAAAATGTATTTCGCAACACGCTCTGAAAAATCTAGGTGCATGCATGTGCGTCGTCGTTGTGCGACATGTTTTTTGCTTCGCATGCATATTTCACGTGTACACGCTGATTCAGAAGGGCTCAATCCCGGCTGGCGTTTCTCGTAGTCCGTTGGAAACAAACGTTCAACTAGTTTTATCCTAATAATCCGCACTTTTGCGTTTTTCCCAATGTCACGGTAGCTCTTTAAGTTGGACCGGAATTCGAGGAAGGAACGGAGGCCTGAGGTCACGGGCGAGAGCTCGGTATTTTGCATGCAGGACATTTCTCGCGGAGCGAGTCGAAATAACGATGGTAAAAACTAGAGAAAACGTAATTTCTGTGGGGGGAGAGAGAGAGAGAGAGAGAAAAAGCTCGAAAAAAGTAAGCTAAAGAAAGGCCTGCGAGGGGCTGCGCGCAGGCTGTTTCCAAGAAGCACAGCCGAAGCTTCGAAGCATATATCGAGCCTTAAGTCGGAATTTTAAGTTGGAATTTTCCGAGTGTATTTCTATCTATCTGTATAGGACGGATGTGAAAGGAATTTTAAGCTGGTCTCCCTATATGTATAATATAATACGAGTGCCATCTGTATATATACTTACGCGTATGTCGTAGACGTGGAACGTAGTGAGGCATATATCAGAGTGGATGATGCTTGTGAAAGCTCACGATATATAAATTCCACTGGTTATAACTCAGGTGGAAGCTCTCGGTGGAATGTCCTTGAATTAATATTCGAAATATAAGAATGATAAAACTGGGTGGAAGAAGAGAAGGAGAGAAAAAACGATACGAGGAAATGCGAACTGTCAAAAAGATGCTCGAGCCCTGAATTCCGAAGAAGTATTGCAACTTCGAAAAGCAGTGATTCCTCTGACGTGTCTGTGCCACGTGTCAAATTTATTCATTCGTTCACTCTCGTTTATTCTGATTGAGAATATTTTTTCTCCCCAATGTAATTATACGTTACAAACTTTATACTCCTACGTCGCACAGTTCCTCAAACGCTCTCCTTCCCACCTCTCCCATAATGATATATTCCTGATGAATCGGTGAAAACAGAGAACTGTCACGTAGACAAATATCAAGTTTTTCTCAAGAAGAAAAATAAAAGGAGAGCAGGATATATCCAAGAATTGGAGAAATCCAATTACACTTTGCGTCTTTTCGCTATTATGCAAGGAAAACTACACGAACTTCGCCCTCGATGTTCCTTTCTTCCCGTGAGAAGCAGAGAGAGAGGGAGAGAGAGAGAGCGAGTACAAATGTAAACTCACTGCTGACCCGAACCACAAGCAGTCTCCTCGTACAACAAGATCTACGAGCTCAAGCAATCCTCCCATCTTCAATCTTTGTGTACAATGTATTTATAAATGTGGATAAATATATCTATATTGAATACGTATATACACATAGAGATAAAACAGCGACACCGACAGTGTGCAACTTTGAGTGAGAGTGGAAATTTTCAGCACTATATGTGCCTTTGTAAGCAAAGGTTTGCTAAGGAGAGGAAGGGAGAGAAAGGGATGATTGAAGGACGCAATTGAAGAGGCGCCAGGCTTGATTTAACTCCACTTCCAATGTGTATAGAAGGCGAATTGAAGGATACACTTGTGTGGGCTACACGCCAGCGTTATTCACGTACACAGCAGGCTATCTCACGCGAAACTCACATTTTTATTTCTCGAGCCACGAATTACATTATATTGTTAATCCGTTGGCAGCACACTGGTGCAAATTCACGAAAATTACAAGTGTCTACACGGAGAATACAGATTCGTTTTTTATAGTGAGGAATATATTATTTTTCAAGAATTTTCAAAGTATTTAGCCGCACCGATTACAAACAGTATTTTTAGAATTTTCCAATTTTTCGTCCCTTCAATTCTAAACGGCTTTATGTGGATAGCAAAAAGTGATGCACGTGAGAATTATGTTTCATTTTCGAGTGTTATTCATCGTGTCAGACCAGCACTTACCGATAAGCGGAAATGTATTTTAAATCACACATTTTTACTGTCAGCTTAGTGCTCTGTGATAAATACACGAATATGCACCGAATACGTGTGACATTTTACCGTACATGTAGTTTTTTTTTGGGGTCGCTCTCGAGCATACTTTACAATATAAGCATTTGAAGCGACTGAAAAGATTTTTTACTATGCTTATAGAGAAAAAGACTCTCGAGTCTTTTGAATAATTGGTCTTTTTACTATGGTGGATAGAACAATTCTTATTGCTGCTCTTCGAATTAATGCTGCAATCTAAAACGTATATACTGTCCCTGAGATACTATATTTGTAGTACATTTCTCTAGAATATTCGGTCTCGTTTTTTTCTGTGTAGAACTCAGAAAAATGAATTGTTTAAAATTTTTTTCTTCAATTTGCCCATTATTTAATAATAAAATATGATTTTTCAAGTTTTTCGATGATTGTAATCGCGATTACTAAGGTTACCGCTAAAAAATCTTGTTGTCAGATTAACTCCATAAATTCATGGATGAGATAAAACGTTTTGAAAAGTCCAAGTGCAAATTTGCACCGGTGTGGTGAGTGTGTGACCTCGAATGGAATGTGGTGTTTACGGATTAAAAATGAGGAGTAACGAATGAATAAAAATGCGAAAATTTTGGGCTCCGGAATTCAGGAAAAACAATCTTCAATTATTTCTTTACCTTCGAGAAAATTATTACTCGCCGAATAATCAGGGCATCTTCGAAGCCACGCATTTATCGGGCTTGCACTATCACAGTATTTTCGACATCGTAAAATTGCGAGGAGACGGAATCGAGCAGAAAGTTTCTTTGCTCAGAATCGAGTTTGAATAATTGATCAAAATTTTCGATTCATTTTTATTCGAAAATTCCCTCCTACCGAGACTTTTTCTCCATTTTTTTCTTCCATCAATCCTCACTCTCAATTCATCTTCTCAACATGTACAGTGAGTTTCTTCCGGCACACTTCACCTACGATTTCTACAGAACGTCAAATTTTACGAGTCGAGAGCTATAAGAGACCATTTCTGTGGTTTCTTCTTCATAGGATTACCAGCGCACTTACACACATCCCCGGGCATTCATAAATCCATTAGGAAAGTAGATGTTTTGTGTGTATATAAAATCCATGTATTTATATACCCTTAGCAAAGTGTGTGATTAAGGACAGACATTAATTTATCTCGACAGCGCTCTTCGTTTATTCACTAATCCTTCCACCTTGCGAAATATCATTTCTCGTCTCACTGCAGCTTTGAAATTCAACATACGTAGCTCAGTACTTAGCTGCTCTGAGCTGGAGCCGTGCGGTGCGTGTATACATAAATCCACTGTTGGAAATGTCAAGATTTCCTGATCTTTACGTGCGCCACTTAACTATCATTGAAAATGTTGCATTAATATTATCTCACGAAAGCTTTACGAGAATTAGGTAGTTTTGCCAAAAGTTCGTGTCGTTGTATCCGGGCTCGGGGTGCAAAGAAATTGAAGGTGGTGTGCGACGGCCAGGACCGCCATGGCGGCTACGCCCGGTTAAACGTTTTTACGTCTTTGTGAGTTGTGGCGAGAATAATAAAAGCTTTGAATGAGCTTTGCAAACGAGAATTCCGAGGGGTTGGAACTTGGTATAAAAAATGTTTTGTGGCCTCAGCTGCGATGGGTGACTTCGCTTTATTTATAATTCACCGGAGGAACACGAGGTTTTTTCCATTTTTGATAAATCGATAAGTTTTCTTTTATCGTTGGCGCCTCGTTGCTTCGGTTCCCAATACTTTCTTCTTTCTCCGCGTACTTCCTTTTTATTCCCTCGCCCGAGCATCACAAGTTTTCGTGTATATATGCTCACGATAGAAAACTCAAAATATGACGAGTGTATTATGGCTTCGGAGCTCCGCTTTACGTTTCTTTATTTACGACTCACCCCCAGCCAGTGTAGAATTTAGAGCAGGACTTTAATAACAAAGAAAAAGTGAATAAATAACTCGAGGAATTGCGACTTGGAGCAGCAAGCATCGTCGAGGCGGCTGCTCCAAACTTTTCCTCTTTCTGGGTTACACGTTCTGTAAATTTTCACACTACACGATTTCCGGGGCTCCATTATTTCGCGTGTTTTTCAAAAATCTTCTCACTCGACCCTCGGAGTTTTGAGGTCCCTTGGGAATTTCCACGATCCTGCACGTGTGTTGCCGAAATACACGAAATATTCGGAGCGTGTAAGACCCTCGCGCACATTTTGCACCGCAGTTTAATCCAATTACGTAGCGAAAACTGGCCGAGCATATATGCGCATCGACGCATACATTTATGCGTATAAACACGCGATAATACGGACCGATAGTTGCGTGTATTGAATCGATAGTTTAGAAAATATATGGAGGAGAGCCTGGAGGTAATCAACTCGGAGATCTTCCAGTGTAGCTCAGGTAGGCGAGCACTTCGCTCTCTTCGAAACGTACGCTATTATATGGAAGCACCAAGAGACCGATAAGCTCCGGAATATACGTGGTTCGAAGGTTGCCCGAGTGGAGCTCGCATCTTCGATTATGTGCTTTCCGATCGATGTGGGTACGAGGACGATCAATTATATCGAAGGTATCGCGTGCGGGAAACGGAACGGAAAATTACTGTTGATCTTCTCGTGACGAAGCGAAATTACTTTTTATGAATTAAATTGATATTTATTCAGATGCGGTGAACAATTCAATGGGAAATTGGAGCAGAGAATTGTTTTTGTTCCAGTCCATTTGCTGGCAAAACGTCATAATTTTTAAACGAATGTTCGGCTACAGGTCGCGGCCAATAGCGCCTTTAAGGTATTCCTTTCGCGTGACAATATTTTTCGGTAGCGCAAATTGGGACACTCGAAATTTCGACTCGAAATTTTCACGAATTTTTTTGACCGGTATAAATTGTAAATATGCGGATATAAGAAGTGTTAGGCTTAAAAAATACACTCTTAAAATTGACAAAGGACTTTTTTTATATTTATTTTACTCAGTTTTCGCACAGAAATATGGGGGAGAAGACAGGTCCAAAAAAAGCTGGGTGTGCATCGTTGATAAAATCTCTGGATTGGATGATCGGAGAAAAAAAATAAAGATGGATTTAGATTCAATAGGTAAATACGCCTATAGCGTATGTCATACGATTTTTGATTTTCTCAAAAATGACGAAATGCCGGGAATTTTTCCAAAAACTACGAAAAAGCACGTTTTTTTCATCGTTTCGTGATTTTGAGAAAAACGCGTTAAAACAAAAGCAGCAGGTACGCGGTAGCGCACTGGCCGGTGGGTATTAGCGCGCTCAGACAGCCGAGTAAACGTCGCTCAAAAGTGCACTTGAGCTGCTCAGATTTTTATAAAATTCTAGTACGATCCTTTTAAATATGTATATTTTTGAAAAATGCAATGAAAAAAACGATTTTCTGAAAATTCTGATCAGGGTAGACCCCTTAAGCACTTGGTAATCCTTATTTTTATCGTCGCTATGGATTCCTATAAATTTTACGATTTTTCAACTCTTCATTCTCCGCATTAAATGTTCGATAACCTAACCTGAAATTTCGCCAATCCGTTCCCATGGAATTTGACTAAAAATCAGTTATTTGCAGAATATTCAAGTCCGTGAAAGGAGTACCTTAACTTGCTCACTTCATTATCATTGTTCGTTTGAAATACATATATTTGAACAGTCGATGCTGCGTCGATGGATGTCAAAAGGGCTCCGCAATCATGCTTGATACCCATGCACTCCGTACAGCGTCCCTCCTCTCTAAGCTGTCGATATAATATATAAACACGATGTGGATTTTAATATCGATATATACATGTAAAGGAGAGTTTGCGTCTTCGGCAGGAGAGTTACATCGTACAAGTATGTACAGCCGAAGGCATATTGACCATCACAAAGGAGCGAGTAATGGCTGAGGTTAATTCCTGTTTGCACTGGCTACCACAATCGCACACCCCTCGACACCGCAAACCCCTCACAAAAGCATTATACCGCAGGAGCCTCTCGGTGGATCCTTCCTTCATAGCTGAGCCAACGGAGCATCGAAGCAAGCCATCCTCGGTCCCAGCAGCACCTACGAGCTCCACTCGACTCTGTGTATGACGTATTACATGCAACACCGAACGTTTTCCGGCTGACGAATGAACCGTCTAAACAGTTTCACGTAATTTACAGCTTTGACTTTACCGTACTATCGAATCGCTTCTCGAAAGTTATCGACTGTGAAACAGCATCTGTTCGACTCGATCCTCATGTTTATGGATTTTATGGGAGCAGGATTGAGCAAACGAAGAAGTCGATTTTGCGTCAGCGATTCGGCTTTTATTTAGGGGAGATTGATCGCGTACGAATCTCCCAATTTATTGTCGTCCATCGACGCTTTTCCGCACCGATTAAGCGACATTTCATCCGGCTCAACTTTTTTTTGGGCCCATGTACCGTTCAGTCTGTTCGCTCAAACGTATCATTTCCTGTACGATATCCTCCCGTACAATTTGTCAACGGACTTATGTGAATGCGAAAATTAATCGGTTTTCAATCGAGAATCTTACCCAGTGAGAGTCTCAAGTGCATGTATGAAGTATACAGTAATAAAAATTGACGGTGGATCGCCTGGGAGCGGAGAGATCTCGTTCTAAAATAAATAAGGCTCAAAAGTATTGCCCTTAAGTTTCCTCATATCCTCGATCAGCAAGTTCTTTTTGTGCAAATACACATTCGATATTGACTCACTCTATTGCGCGTAGCATCTTTACACTCCGTACACCGAGTCTCTTCGCTTCGATATACGCTCGTCTCTCTCGTCATTGATTTTCCAGTAAAACACGTAATCTCTGTGATCCAACCTTCTTATTTGTATCGACGTGAATTCAGCTCCAGTTACTCTCGCACATTTCTCATCAATCTCGAATGACTTTTCATCAAGTTTTTTCTTCGAACGTGAAACAATTTTCTTATGAAAGTCTTGAAATTTACACACACAGTTTACACAGAATAGACAGTCGGCTGACACGCATGTCAAATTTTAAAAGGTTCGTCGTATCGGTTATTTAGATAAAAGTGCTTAAATATGAAGAAAAATTCACAGAGTTTTAAGGACTGTGCCTAAAAAATCGTTTATCTTTCCATATTAGGAATGAGCGCTTTTTACTAAGTTTATGAAAAAGTACACAATAACACTGAAGTATATAATGGTTTGAGAAGAAATTCGAGACGATTGTCTTACCAGTAATGAAGATACGTTACGTTAAAGATTGAACGAAATTGGTAATGAGCACTCGTAACCTCACATTTGCTTTTCGGCGTTTTCTTTCTTCTTGGCTTGTCCCATTCCTGTCACAGCATTCTGTCTTTTTATTAATATACTTTTTCCTATATCGATTTTCCGTTGTGTTTTTCCTTGAAATTTCGGGTCCGATCGGTGATGGATCCCCGATTAATCAATGGCTTGTAATTTCATTCGCTAAAAGATAAGTTGGAAAAATTTATTCACAATTTCGAATTAATGCAAATTTGCACTTGGACTTTTAAAAACTTTTTATTTCATCTATGAATGTATGGAATTAATCTTACAACGATACTTCAGCGGTAACAATTCCTTGGTAATCGATTACAATCATTAAAAAATTGAAGAATCAAGTTTTATTATAGAAAAATGCTCCAATTGAAGAAAGGAATTTTGAAGTTCTAGGCACTTGAAATTTTCATGGGTGCAAATTTACACCAGTGTGGTGTCAAAGGGTTAAAGTGATTATAACTTTAATTAGGGAGTAAAAATCGATCCAATTTAGACACCCATAAAATAGTATACTTCGGGCATGATCTACCTTAAAGGAAAGTAAAGAATCAGTGAAATAGTTCAATTCGGAGGGACGGTTATCGTGAGATTCTCTTTTGTGTTCGATATTTTAGACGATCGATTTCGAGAAAGAGGCCACAATGTTTGCAGGCATTCGATACTTCTAAATGTTGTATTCTTTACGATCTGCTCCATTGTTTTTGATACTTTCACGTGCTATACATGTGCACATGTATTTACGGTCTTCTAAACAATGCCGGGGAGCGCTGCAGCAGTAGAGGGACGTTTTATGTCCTCTACAATCGAGAACGAAACGCCATTTCGTGCGGTGTGCAGTATCTATTCCCTCCTGCGTTTGTGTCTTCTTTCATTCTTTCCCGTTCCTCGTGCCTTTTGGCGTCGTTGCACAGGACAAGCCATCCTTAAACTCAGCACGAGACTTCCGTCAGCCTGCTCGTCTCTTCCCGCTTCTCTGCAGCTTCACATTCCAGGAATTTCCAGACTCACGTATGTTTCGTTCGTGTATATGTTTGCACATGGACGGAATTTCGACGTGATGACAGTTTTGTTAAGCAGAAGTCTTTTCTATATTCTTAAACGAAAGTTATGAATTTTTTCCGTCCCTCCGAATGAAGGAGCTAAAACTGTCATATTCTTGTTGCGAGCCAGCAGACGAGAGTTCTCCAAACGTTATTGACTTTCGTTAGAATGTTTAATTAAACAGAATGTAAACTAAAATCCACGTGCATGGGGAACAAGGCGGGTGCTTTTAAAGGGTGATTTTCTGCGAGGACGGAACGAAGAGGTAATAAAAAAAAACGAGAGAGAGAAAAAAAAACAAACAGAAGCACATCAGTGACGACGATCGCGACGGTTCTGACTTGCTCATTCAACAGATGCAGCGTGCGCTCTATTTATGCACGAAAGTAGCACAAACGTCACACAGAATGGAAACGCTCGTGCATTCAGACGTGACCGAGTTATGTTTTATTTCCAACAGGAAAAGCAGATTTTTATGCTCATACGCTCCGCTACTGCACTTTACATATATCGATGTTTGTACACATGTGCAATAAAAGAGTGGTACGTTCAAAAAATGTAGTCTGCTCGATGTCGTGCCGCTTAAACTCTCTGCCCAATTGACCAATGAAATTCGATGGAAACTCGGAAACTGAATTCGGCGTCCATATCATCGATCATTGATCTTGGATGTTGAGAACGTTTTTTCTTTTTCTACTGTGAACTTTTGGGGCACTCGTTGAAAAGAGACCGTTGAAAATTTTGCTAAATTTACTAAGCTTTACGAATAAAATGTGAAAATGAATGATTTACTGGAGAGAAAAACCTTCTTGTGACGACCTCACAAAATTACTTTTTCGACCATTTTTTTTGGGTGGAAAAACAGGAAAGGGAATAATAATTTCCGGGAGAATTATTGAGCAAATATTTTAACTGTGCAACAAAAAATTATGAGCAAAAAATATTGAAAAATGACGATATCAGTGGATGGGAAAAATACTTAATCTGGACAGTCCGAAGGGGATTCGGAAAATTTTTGTGTTATTGGGGAGTATTTGGAACATTGGAAAAATATTTGTTGATAAAACGTTTAAATGAAATTCGAATATTTCGTACGTATTTTCCCTCGAAATATGTTATTTTTACGATATTTTTAACGATTCGAATAAAAAGAATGAAAATAATTGGAGTTACGCTGCGTTTCGAAAAATTGTTTTTCGATAAGAAAAAGCGTTGAGATTTTTAAAACTTGGTCAGAGGGATCAACGCGTTCATGGAGAACCCAAAATTCTAATAAAAACTTTATTTCTCACGTATAAACTTTTCGCTTCACATTCGAGAGGGCTCAAAGCATATTTTAAGTCAATTAAAAAAATCGTTTTTCGAAAATTGTACGGAGGCTTCGGCTCTTCAAAAATCACGTTTATGATTTTACACTCAACTCAAAATGATCGTCTCACTCGAGCACGTGCGTCGAATTAGTCGAATAAATGTTAAAATATTTTTCGAAGTGAGTGACTCCAAAGCAGACAACGAGTAACTTTGTAATAATGAAGATTTGACTTGGATCTTAGCATGTGGAGCTTCCGTTATCCGTTAAGGTATATACGCTAGAAAATGTAAGCAAACATTAGCAAGACGTCGCATCTCCGTGTTGGATTATTCCAATGTGTGCATTGCGTGCCGCCCCGGCGCAGTGGAACAAGCCAGTGTTTGATCAGACTTGACGCTGTACATTTGTCGCTCTCTGGATATTCCACGAGAGGGGAGCGAGAATACGTGTATACATGAAATGCTCGGTGGAGCACTCGCAACAACAAGATTTCATTAGTTATTTAAAAATTCGAAAACTTTTGGTAAGAGCAATTAAACTCTGAATGTTTACACTAGAAATTATACGGCATTGAAACCGAGGACGTTTCAAATGAGAGTCACATTGAGAGAAGAGACTTGTTAAATAAACAAAAGTTTCATTAGATTAACAAATTGTGGTGAATAAAATGATATTTCCTGACTCATCTTAAATTTGTTTGATTCAAACACTGTTTACTTGCTCCCATGAATATTATCTGCTACGATGGAAAACATCGTCGAGTCTGTGGAGTTTTGTTGAGTCAACAAATTTCTTTCGTCGTCGGTGATACCGATAGTATGTCGAATAACCGAGTGGTAGAGCGGTAGACTTTCGAAATTTTAAAAGTTGTAGTATCAGATTGGAGAAAGATAAGTAATTTGAAATTCTTATTCCTGATCTACTATTTAGCTGATTACGTGTTTAACCGAATATTCTTTCTTTGAATTTGCATTTACTCGAAAATATATATAATTCGATAGATTTCATATCGAATGCAATTTTTACAGACCATACGAATGTCAAAAGTTCATGTTTTTAAATTCAAAATAAAGAGTAGTTGTTTTGTAGACAGACCAGAATGTAGAATAGCAAAAAATCGAAAGTGAATTTTTCGAGCCTATAAAACTTGGATATGCAGAATGGCGATGGCTCGAAAAGGCGAAAGTCAAAATGGCGATGGTTCAAATTGGAGGTCACCAGTTTGAGTGAGTGAGAAGCTCCTAGCGCTTCGCCATTTTGGCCGTTCGATTTTTTGGTACTTCAGTATTCACAGTTGATTGTAGTAATTTATGAATCGAAAGAGTGATAGTCGAATTTTTGAAAAAAACCACATTTTAGTCGTCGTTCTACGGGCGACTACTACGTTCCATTTTCGATGTAAACGCGTCCGCTTCGAACTTTGAAATTTCTACATTATTTATTTTCGATATTCAAAGCTAGTCGAATTCATCTGTCTCCATATTCGAAGTTTACAAACTCAAGATTTGAGCTCTTCGAAATTTTAGTAATTCAAACATTTTATCCCCTCCCCAATAAATAAATGAAATACTCGATCAGTGGAGAAACGTTCTCGTGAATAAAAATAGCATCGATCTTTTCAGTCGTGTCCATAAAATTTTATCATTAAATAAGCACTCACCGGAATCTGTTTGTGCCTCAACTTTTTTCCGTATATCCATTACATTAAAAACATTATGAAACTTCATAAAAGAGGGTATAAGGGGCATCCAGATAGGAAAGAACGAATGGTGGAGGGTGAAGAAGGAAAAATATCCGGAGGATATAATAGCAGTAACCGTCGAGATTTAAAGTTGAAAAGTCCCAATCTCTGTCATCTTTGATTCATTACTCCTTTCTTTTTTCAACGCACACACACACACACACATACACACATTTACGCCATACGAAGAGTTTGTAGAAAAATATGTGAAAAGCCTGCGATAAGAGCGTTCGTACGACCACACATACATGCTACTTAAAACGTGTGTTGACTCAGATTATCCGTGGATTTTGGAGGCCGTGTTAGTCCACCGATGGGGCGGGCTGTAAATATTATTTGGAACGGGGTGTCGGTTTTCAAGCCGAGATTTATAGCGAGCTTGAGAAGCGAGGGATGCTGGGGATAAGAAGGAGTCCTACGACGCCCAGTTTTCACGAGAGTTATTTAGCGTTTTATTAAAACTTATGATTTTCAACCATAAATGTAGCATTTTTTGGCGTCGGTGATGGAGTGTAAGAGAAATAATTGAAGGAAGAAAAATGGCCGAAGAAATAGCAGACTTTGCTCATATTTTCTTTGACTTTGATGGCTTTGGTGAAAATGAGTATCGGTCTCAGTCCAAGCTGGTGTTGAAGAGGTGCAGGAGCACGCGAGCTCTGTGGGTGAAGTGACTGTGATAGGAATGCCGCGGCCTACATTACTGCTCGCCCAGCACTCGCTATTCGTCGTTTCGGCATTATGAAGGCCGGAAGCCCATTGGCCAGTGGCCAATGTACAAATTATCTTGGCCCTGATGGCAACCGCGCGATCCTAGAGGACGCTGGTACTCGTAATTCTCGCCAACTATCCTTTCGTCTCCGTTTCGTTCTCCTTGTCGATTTACTCCTGAAACGGTGTCACGCCTGTCGTGCTCTGTGCAGTAAAACATAAATGAAATAGGCTTATCTGATTAGGAGGTAGCAATCGCCTGGAGACCCCGAGAGCCACGTTTTGCGTGACTTTCCTTTTCATTGGTCCTTAAGGCTTCTCCCATCTCGGAATGTTCTTCTCTCTTCCCCGCTGCTCCCCCGGCTCCATTCTTCCTCGCATTTTATCAAAGATCACCATTTTGAGAAAGCATTCGCCTTCGTTTCTTTCTCTTTCACGAAAGTAAAGAGACGATAAAGTGTTCGAGTTAAGAGATGGGATGAAGATGAAATTGCTCAAGGGCCTAATTCAAGGACGGGAGTTGGGCTTTTCTCATTGAGTTTCTCGTACAATACTCTTCTCTATTGCTTCACTTTCATAGCTTCATTCCGTCGTCTTCTCTATCAAGGCGTCCTTGATCCTCACTTTCCACAGCATTATTTTCCTCGCTCGTACCTACCTACGATACTATGACCCAATGAAGTTTTACTGTTGAATGCCTTACGAGTCGTAAACTGATAACTTGAGTGGGAATAGTTATTTTGATTTAGCACGTGCCGATGCTGTTTACAAATGAAATATTTCATTTGAAATTGAGAATGAAAATAAATGGAGCTTTTAGAGCACACTGTCGAGGCGTTAAATAAACGAAGGATCGAGGAGTGAGCTTGCAATGTTTCAATAAAACTGCTGCTTTATAAATGAAATGAAGGGATATGCAGATGGTGCTGCGCGATGACGCGTTCGTGCCTTTTCCGAGGCGTGCACGTCGTATATTTCTCTGGGGCTGAGTTTTTGCGTCCTCTCGCGAAATTGGAAAGCTTCGTGGCTCGCCAAAGTATTAAAACGAGAGTCTGGGGAAGCTTTTTCTTTCTCTCTCTTTATCGTTGGACTTTGAAGGAAAGATAGAGACGAGGAAATAAATCGAGAAGCGTAAAGCTGCGATGGCACGTCTGGTACATCGTTCCTTCGCTGGAGTAAGTTGATTCAACGTTGGTCGTTCGATCTTTTCGTTTGGTAGGGGACAAAAGCTTTCTCTCGGTCAAAGCTTTCTTGACCAGCGCCGCGACCCCGCGGAGTAGCCGAATGAGAAAGAAAAAGAGGCATCGTGGGATTGGAAAATTCGGAAAAAACCCTTAAAACCTCTTCAAATTCGACTCGTCAAATCTCATCGCAAATGTAAACTCGGATACGAGTAGTCGCTACCATTTCTTTCTAGACGATCTTGTAAATAAACCCGAGATAAAGATCAGGGATTGGAGGGACCCGAATAAACGACGATCCAGAACAAAAGGTTAGATCGTCGGTGGGACAAAGCCGAGATCTCATCCTCTGACAAAGCGATACATAACGTTCGAATAAACGTCGTATCAGTGCGTGTATAAATAACCTGTCACTTGAAAAACCCATCAAATCGAGACGGTTCAACAAAAAATTGTGTAGTATCACCCGATAGTATCGGTGATAAAATAATTTAATGGCCATCCGCAGAGAATCGTTCGAGGGTTCATCGTTGTGAACTACAAGGAAAAAACGAGGTCGAAAATTCTGGAGGAAATTACCAGGAATTTGGTATCTCTGTTCTAAAAAGATCTAAAAAGAATCTAAAAAGTGACTCCGTCAGTCGATTTTTGCCATCGTCCTGCGTGGACTGGCAGAGCTTTTTCTTAATCGATCAAACTGTGTCAAAGAACTTCGATTACGAAAATTCCAAGTGAGGTCAGTCGACTGATCCGTACTTTTAATTCGAAGAGCGCAGTAATAAGAATCGTTCTGTCCACCGATGGTAAAAAGAACGGATATTCAAAAAACTCAAGAGTCTTTTTTTCTATAAGCAAAGTAAAAAATCTTTTCAGTCACTTCGAATAGTTTGTATTGTAAAGTATGCTCGGGCAAGCCCTAAAAAGACTATGTGTACGGTAAAATGTCACATAGAATTTAGCATGCTGACAGTGAAAATTTGTGATTTACAATACATTTCCACTTATGAGTAAGCGCTAGTCGCTGACAGGACGAACGACACTCGAAAACAAAACGAAATATAAATCTCACGTGCATCACTATTTGCTATCCACACGAAGCTGTTTAGAATTGAAGGGACGTAAAATTGGAAAATTCAAAAAATACTTTGCTCTGTGTAATCGGTGCGGCGAAATACTTAGAAAATTCTTGAAATATAATATATTCCTCACGATTAAAAACGAATCCGATTTCTCCGTGTGAAAAATCCCGAGCATACGCTGCAAGTCTCTGCTCGGTTTTTTCAACAATTTTTTTTCCAATTCTCGAAGTCAATACGCTCTGCTACGTTTCGCAACACGAGTGCGTTCCCATTTTTTAGCTCATTCGTAATTTTTCGGTTTTTTAAACCGCTGCCTCAGAGTCGACAAAAGTGCCGATGCGTTCTTCTTATACCAGGTCCATCAACATCCGAGCTTCATTGACCAGTTTTAACAGCAGCGGAGAAGTGTTCTGTGGGTTGCCTAATCGAGCGGGTTAATTGGGAAACTTTATATCTGATGACACAGTCGAAAAAGTTGCGGAATCCCTTTTCGCTTTGGTGTGACTCGAGGTTGGAGCTGGCAACAAATTTGTAATGAGTACACGTCGCGATGTGGGCACGGGGCGTTAAAACGGGCAGGTCGCACGACAATATATTACATTCCGTGGCTCCTCTCTATAGATGTATGTACGTGTTGATGCAAAAGCTCAGAATTTTCTGCGGGCAGAGACCCCGGCAACCCCTTTTGTTTCCTCCGAAGTTTGCTCTCACCACTTTTCAGTACGATGCTCAGGCACACGCAAAGTTTCTCGTTGTCCGTAAAATACGGGACCGCGAGTCTCGTTCCCCAACGGCTTTTCAGATCCGTCGACCAACAACAAGGGGCTGCTCCAGCAAGCCGGAATTCCAAAAGCTTTCCACCGGAGCTGCGTACGACGCGGTTCCTCAGCCTTGCAAACGTACACACCGCATTCAACGTCGGATCACATCTACCTCGGAGAAGATTTTGTTTGTGCGATTGTAGCGAAAACAATCGTGAGCTTTGGTGCGAAAAAAAAAACTTTTATTCAATTATTTCATATGAAAAGTGAAATTCCTTCGTTCTTTGTACGTTGATTTGAAGATTAAGGAAGATCGTGCGTTACTTGTGATTCGAAAAAGCAACTGAACTTTTTTCCTCCTTTCATCATCAAAGAAATTATTCAAATTTATTTTCATTAAAATTATGTGGAACTTAGTTGTTGAGATTGATCAATTTTTACTATAATGATAATGGTTAAAATACTTTCGTTATTAAATCATCAAGCAAAATGTGACAACAGTCATTTTTTATTTTCCATTGTCAAACCTCCCGGTAACAAGGCTTTCTCAAGACATCATTGATACCTAAAAACATTCTCGTTTTTTACTCTTTTCTCTTTTTTCATTATTTTTATTTATTTACGCCAGGCAGGCAGAACACAACAAACAGACAAAAATACACACACACACACACACACATTCAAACATGGTTCCAATATAGTTTCGTTAATAATGATGATAGTGATTTTCTTGATTAATAGAGATAAAAATATCCAAGATATTCAGTCTCACATATTTTCAAATCGAGGATATCGTGTCATCAGAATATTTTGTCCCTGGATACTTTTCTTCAGAATATTTTGTCGCAGGATCTTTTGACCGTAGATCAATAAACGCAAGCTGTATATTTCCAAATTTCAACTCCGAAAGTTGGAACTTTCGATCTCCATTAGACTCGCGTGAACTTCCTGAAAAACGATTCGACCGCGCAGTTTTAAGCACGATGAAAAGTGATTATTAGATCAATCGCGTTTACATTAAATGATCGCGGTTTCAGCTGAGAATCCTTCGTTTCATTCCTTTTTATTATTCTCCCCGGCAAAAAGGTCCGGGATATTCTCAATTCGTTCGATTACCCGTTGGCTTCGTTGGTTTCAATTACTCCAATTACCTTCCACCTACACAGCAAAAAACGCTTCAAAGGGGAAATAAATGAATGATCCATTAACGAATGGAACGTTATCGCGGTGTTGTAGTCATCCTTTTTCATTGTCGTTTCGCCGCGCGGCGCGTCCATCGCTCTATATACAAACTTGAAAGTTCTTTAGCCTTAACTCACCGGTGAGTTTGAGAAAGATGAACTCCGAGACATTCCATTTTCTATTCTCCTTCCACCCTCGCGCTTCCTTAAGGGCTCGTAGTATTGAACGTCGCCATAGTCGAGCGTTCGAAGCTTCGTGAACAATTTCAAGGCGCCTGACCGTAGAACAAGTTTGAGAAACTCCTTGCCGGAAGTTCGCGACCGCAAGAAGCAACCCGAAGCCGAGAAGAGAGTGCGTTGCTCAATCCAAGGGTGTGCGAGGCAGAGAAAGAGCCAGAAATCGACCGGCGGAAAGGGCGTTGAGGCAACTCTCGATGCTGTGCAGAAAGTTTCATCTCTCACTAGCTTTTAACGTAGAGAGTGATTCAAAACAGCTTTTGGCTTTGGTCATTCTTAAACAGAGTTGATCGAACCCAGCTGCTTAAAGATCTCTCGGAATTTTCGCTCGTCGCTCATTCACTCGTGCCACCTCGTCCGGAATCATTTTTTCCAAATCCTCATGCATTTATGCATCGTGAATCACGCAGTATACAAACGAAATTCCACGAGCTCTGTGGCGTTGAGAAGGACCGTCATCGACTGCTTTGGATACTTTGTCTTCATTAGCTGGACAAACTGCCCGGGCACTAAGACCTTTCCGCCGAGCTGTACACGGATAAAATACGTTTTTTCTTCACTTTGGGATGAAAGAAATTGAATAAGAGACCGGGAATAGTAAATACTTCGACGCGGGATACTTGAAACTTCTCGATCGTCGTTATTGAATTATAGGAAGAAAAAACAACTCTTGCTTCGTCGATTTCACCCTCCAGCGAAAGTTTTGCGATTCTTCGACCAAATTGAATTATCCGGAAGAGCAAATGTTCGTTTTATTTATAAAATCATTATAAAATATTGAAATAGAATGATCTTAAGAGAATTAAGATTTGTAGATTCGATTCTCGAGGTCCGAAGTTTCGTTTTAGCGTTCACCGTGAGTCTTAAGAATTCGGTATTTTTGGACGAACTTTTTCGAGTTTTTGGAAGGGAATTTGCAATATTTTTATCGCCCTACAACTGTCAGACCCTGCTAAATATTTATCGGCGGATTTTGTTCATTGCCCGTACCGTGTAGCCCGCTAAAGAAACACGAGAAGCAACGTCTCTGGGGTGGGGGCAGAGGCCCATATTTTTTTCATCGAATTGTGTTCTAAATCTACGACCTCATAAATTAGACCATTGAACCGAATTCCTCGCATCTTATTGAACTCAATCCCGAGATACCCCGGGTTTAGCGAGCGGCGAGGCAAAATCTCATTGTGCTAAATTGCCTCTCGGCCTCAATCGGGAATTCTCTATCAGGGATTTTCAGCTTTCTATTTACATTTCTATGCGTTATTGTGCGAAGGAAAAAACTACGAAGCTTTGCTGGAGCGATTTTTCGCGCACTTTTTCACCCCACTGTTCGAGGAGTTATCCACACTATCCGGGTATCCTGAATTTGTTTTGAAACAAATTGATTTTAATCAGAGTTTTTCGTTGCTTCGAAATTCCAGCGTTTCTATTAAGGCCTTACATACACTTGCGCTGCGGGCGAAAAAACGTGATTTTCTTGATTTTTTTTTTCGGCAAGAAAATAAATATTTATTTAAAAACTGTGAACGACATATGTTAACGTTCTTGTACATAATTTTTTTGATCAAAAAATTTATCAAAATGACGCAACTTCAGCTGGATTACACCAGCACCTTTATTTGAGCATCAGTTGCGGTGGACACGATAACTAAAAACTATTAATCCGATCCACACCAAATTTATACCACTTATTTATTATAATAATAGCTTGAGTCTGGACGAAGGATTTGTAAAAATGTTGATTTTAAAAAAACGGCGACAGTTTTAACAAAAAATTCATTTTTTGAGGTGCTAAATTTTCGGTTTTTTGTCACAATTTCTTTTCCAACAAAATACGAAATCCTTCGTCCAGGCTCAAGCTATTATTATAACAAATGAGTGATAAAAATTCAAGAAGAAAAAAGATCCAAGTATTATATACGACCGGGCGGTCGAAATTTGGTGAAAATATTCTTCAGATACTGTACTTGAAGAATATCTAATAAAAAATTTCCGATTTTTCCGCCCATCAAAAGTGTATAATAAGCCCTTAATTAAGAATGAAAGCCAACAATGAAATCCGGTTAATATTTAATAGTACTCGCCACCTCGTATTCTCAATTCCAAACATTCACTATCGTGTTTTAATTTTATCTCGAAATAGACGTTGAAAAGAATAAAAAATAGCAATGAATAGAAAAACACATGAGAACGATTTTTTTCGACATAACGATTGACGAATATGTATGAATTTCACTGTACGAGAGAGCTCCGGGCAAAGGTTTAATATTCATTTATTAGAACGATAGTTGGAAAAAGGTGGAATACGTTCCCGGCAAAGCCAGAGGGGAAAAATATGAGAAGCCGGTAGTAGCGATGCATATTTTTATATAAATATGCATCCCAAATGCACATAATAAGTGCCTAACACGAATATTCCGGAAGCTCACAGGGTACGAATCGCTTTTTTGTGTACCGCATCCCGAGCAGATCAGACGAGGAAAATGAACTGCCAATGAAGACAGTAAAGGACTCTCGAGGAAGCACCTACTTGAACTGCGAAACACTCGCGTCCAGTAATTCGTCGTTGAAAATAACAGAAAAAAATCGTCGACTTGACATTATTCGGTAGTTCAATGAGTTTGACAATATTCATCAATGAAAAGTGAATGGGCCTTTGGAATTTTTGCAATATGAGCAAAAATAATCCATCAGCATAATAATAAAACTTGATATTGACCAATACACATCATGTGAGCATGTGAGCAGTCCTAAAAGTTTTTTATAAAACGAATGTACAAATCGAAAAAGAGGTCGACACACGAGGCCCTTAGTCGTTGGAGTTAGAGTCACTTTTTCGACCACTGCAACGATCGATTCGATAGATCTCTTAGAGTAAATTTCATCGAATAAAATATAATTGCTCTCCTTAAAGTTTGTTCCATTCATTTCGAAACCTGCTTCCATAATCCAACAGGAATTTGCCTTATCTTTGTAAACCTGAATGATTTCACGATTGATGGGACGTATGCGATGCTCGTTCCCATTTAACACGGCGAAGCATGAGCGCATTTACTTTTTCAAATTAAAGCATGTAAAATGGAAGTTCTTTGAATATCACGTTACAACGGTGTAGACCTCAGCCCATGGTTTTATCATATTACGTGACACAAAAGGCGAACAGATTTGCTCGTGCTCGTCATACGATAAAAAATATTTCACCAAGCGCGAACTTGAAACTGTACACACGTCTTTGTGTGCGTGTGCACACATAAGCTCGAGTTCTCTCGTTCTCTTGTGCCCGGATGACAGTTCTTGTTCATATTAATTTTTTATTTATTTTTTCATCATCTTCTTTCATCTCTTTGTGGCCGTCTCTGCCTTGGGAATAATTAATTTTTTCCTTTTGTCACGAGCCTCTGTGTGTGTGTGTGTGTGTGTGTGTGTGTGTGTGTGTGTGTGTGTGTGTGTGTGTGTGTGTGTGTGTGTGTGTGTGTGTGTGTGTGTGTGTGTGTGTGTGTGTGTGTGTGTGTGTGTGTGTGTGTGTGTGTGTGTGTGTGTGTGTGTGTGTGTGTGTGTGTGTGTGTGTGTGTGTGTGTGTGTGTGTGTGTGTGTGTGTGTGTGTGTGTGTGTGTGTGTGTGTGTGTGTGTGTGTGTGTGTGTGTGTGTGTGTGTGTGTGTGTGTGTGTGTGTGTGTGGAAAAAAGTGGAAAAAACAGCAAAATCAACGCTCCCTTGTCGAATTCTCATCTATGCGAATGAAAAGGAAAATTTCATTCATTTTTCTCGAATTTACTTTTCTCACGCTCCACGCATCTCTGCCGTACAAAAAATTCCTCGTGAATCGAATCCCGTTAAATCGATTCGATAAAAAAGTGTTGCATCCTCTCGCATAATGCAATGAATTTCGGTAAATAAAGTATTAGTAAAACCGTAATGAAACCTCCGGCGCTCTGTACTCGACTGGTAGGCTTTTATGGCTCACTATATAATACGACCGCACGACGACTAATAATTATACATTCGAACGTACAAACCTAAACCAGCGGCAAACTGATTCGTCTACCGTGCGGCGAACCAGAAATACATGAAAATTTTGTTAGGCGTAAACATACAAAATGTGTGGAGAACGCGAAAGGCAATTTATCTGCACGGAGTTGATATCAAAATGGGAAATGCGGTTAATCGAAATTAATCAAGAGAGCTGATTAATAAGGAATTCATAATTGGTGGAACGAAATTTATTGAATTTACATGCACACTTGGGATAGAGAAAAAATTGAGAGATATAATTAAATCAAAATATTGAATCGTGCCGTGCAATTTAGCTGAGAGAAATAATTCGGTGAATATTTACGATACTCACTTTTGCTAAAAATGATCTTTAATTTTTTTTCAGTATTATTGTCAATAAAATATTTATTCGGGCTCATTTTAGAGAAGGGGAAGATACGAAAACAAGAAAAACAAATTTTTTTTAAAATCTGAATGAAATTTCAGGTTCTTCGCTACTGTCGTCAATGAAAAACGGTCCCAACATTTTTGGCAACATTTAATATTGATACAATATTATATTCCTATGAATTTTAAGAATGAGGAACGTAAAAAAACACAATTTTGTTTTTATCAGCGAGATTTCAATTTCTTAGCTACTGTAATCGTTCATTCTTTCAGTATTCATTGCTCCAAACTCATTCAACCCCTTATTTTTAACACATAGAAGTGATGGGTCTAGAACATTATTTCGTATTTTGATTTTCCCATCTTCCCCTTCGTGGTTTATTTCAAATTTAAAAAGAAAATTTTTAACAAAACATTTACCTTCCCTTTCCCTATCATTTTTGATCAACAATAATGCTTGGAAAATAATTTGGCATGCTTTTCAGCAAAAGTGAGTATAGTAAATATTTACCAATAATTGTTTAATGGGTTATAAATTATTGGGAGAAAGATGATAGTCTAGTTTCACAAGTGTATAATTCAAGACTCGAATTTCATTAATATTTCGGGTGATGCGTTATGACAAATATTTTATCGACGTATGAGCATTAATAATCATTCATTTTCGTTCATTTAATAAAAAAGAAGGAATCGTTGGGATTGGTTGAAGAGATGAATTGGGACGAATCACATCTGTTGTAACAAATGAGCACGAATGTCATTTGCTCGAATGGATCGAACGCTATCAAGTTCGTTGTGTACATATCAGTTTGTGTTTGTCTCGGTCATTCGGATACGCGCAAACAATTCGTGCCCCATATTTGATCGCAAACTTTACAGAGAGATTTGAGTCCGACTACACGTCGATTTTGAATAAAACGCTGCAAATTTCAAAAATAATTTGTGCGCCGTCCTAGAACTTTTGGTTTTAGAATCTTTTCCCCACTGAAACATTTCCAAGACAAGTCCAATCGCGGTGTACTCGCGAGATTGAATTATTCCTTCGTGGGCTAAGAAAGTTAGGATTTGATTGATAAAATCCATTGCTACAAACGCGTCGTATCGAGTTGGACCGTTTCCCGATAAAAAGTGGGTTTTTTTAAATGAAAAATGTGAATTCAATTATATAACTTTTGTTCGTATTTTCCTCGGATTTTTTTCCAATCCAAAAATAATGAATTCTCTTCGATCAGCGATATTTGCATTTTGTTTTAAAATACGAGAGTCAAAACAGACGTTTCTTGTAAAGATTTTTTTCGACTGCAATAAAATTTGCGTTGAAACAAAAAATACGAAATGCCTCTTACTCCGTGCAGGCGGATCGCATTTCCAAGGATTTGTCATCCGTGTACGAGCCACATGTGTTTAGCCATGCTACGTAAGTCCATAAAAATTCAAAGCGGAGACACACTTTGGCTCTAGTGGGCTGCATCTATTCACATAATGCGCTTTATCGATCGGGCATGTGTTTTTCCTCATCGCATACTATTTTTCATCCCCGCCATCCTATTTACGTCATAATTTTGTCGTCGCGCACACGAGCAAGTATGACGTTCGTGCTCATTGAAAAATTGATGTGGAACAATCAAAGCTCGAATGGTGTGCGAGCATGATAGTTCTTCCCTTCCTATTCGCCACACGCGACAATATTTTTGACGTGCGCTCACCGCGATTACGTTTTCATGACGCCATTATTCTCTTGCTATGAGATAACGCATTGAAAACACAAAAGTAACTGCGTGCACCGCGTGCTCTGAGTTTCGTTGTGTGAACACTACAATTCTTTGTCACGTTGTCGAGGCTGGACCGTTGTCGATTCGAGTCAATTGACGTGCCAATTTTCTTGCTTCAGGAGTAAACATCGTTGTTGAATTCTACGCAATAAGCAAATTCTAATTAAGGTGGTTCGTGCACGAAACGATTTTCTTAAAAAAGTCTTGAAATTTACACAGAGTTTGAATGGGCAGTCGACTGACACGTGTATCAAATTTCAAAGGGTTCGTTTAGATAAACGTACTTAAATATGAAGAAAATAAACACACGTGCGTAAAAAATCGTTTACCTTTTCATATGACGAATGAACGCTTTTTACGAAGTTTATGAAAAAGTACACAATAACAATGAAGTATATGACGAAGGTCTGGAAAAAAATTCGAGAAGATCGTCTTGCTAATAATGAAGATATATTATATTTAAGATTCAACGTAATTGGTAATGAGCACTCGTATAAGCTCACATTTGCTTATTTCTGCATTTTGTTTCTTCTTGACCTGCTGGCCCATTCCTGTCAAAGTCTTCAGTCTTTTTATTAATACTTTTTTCTTGATCCATTTTCCTTTGTGTTTTCCCTTTGCGTTCTCTAATGTGATTTTTTACATAAAAACTATGATATTATCGCCAGGGACGAGTAAAATTTCGGGTTCGGTCATTGCGATGGATCCCCGATTAATTAATGCCTTGTAATTTCATTGGTCAAAAGATAAGTTGGAAAAATTTGTTTACAATTTCGAATGAATAACTCTGAAATTAATTTAAAGTGATTATATATTTAATTAGGGAGTAAAAATCGATCGATTTTAGACACCCATAAAATACGATCCTACGTGCATGATCTACCAATCAACCAAACGTTTGTCTTTCGTTGAATCTCTGAAAAAAGCTACCACTCAAAACTGTGTGGAGTGCAAAATCATTGGAAATCAAACGCATGAATTGGAAAATATTTAAATATTTGAATTGTTTGGAGTCTCGATTAGATCCATGGGGTTCGACGAGTCCAAACAACGCTTTCAAATGTTTCAATACTCCGTTTATCTGCGCGTCGTCGAAAGAAGATACGATTTTACGTTCCGTTGTAAACCAAGAAAAAAATACTAACGATTCAACGACTTCGATGAATTCTGATTGAAAATTCGATCGTCGATTTGTTAATGCTGCGGCAGCTATCTCGTCACAAATGAAACGTCGCAACTCGATGATTTCCGAAGGGTTATTTACACCTGAAAAAATATGCTTCCATATCGGTGTAAACATAAAAAAATGTTATGTCCGTTTGAGCTTGTTGGTACCGAATTCTCTGCAACCACAGCAAAAGGAACAAACTGCATGTTTGGCTTCCGGTGTATTTATCGTAAAGAGCTTTGTATACGCCAATGCAGTAAAATCTTGATCTACAACAAAACGTGATGACACACACGAGGGTTTGTTCGTACAGTGAAACTCGGCAATATCACGATCCACAACGCGCCTCGTGTATGGCTATGTGTTCTGACTTTACAACGGTTTACAGGGTA
The DNA here is from genome assembly GCF_019457755.1 of Venturia canescens. Lineage (NCBI taxonomy): Eukaryota > Metazoa > Arthropoda > Insecta > Hymenoptera > Ichneumonidae > Venturia > Venturia canescens. The sequence goes on from NC_057425.1 coordinate 11,883,633, forward strand.
ATACGGCGGATAGAATATTAAGGTAACCATAGCATCGACTATGTGGAGGCAAATGCTTTGTGTCAACGTCCGAAACCTCTGCTCCTCGCTACTCCTACAGCTTTTAGAGTTTACAAGCTTGTTCGTCGAAGTTTGCCCCTTGTAAACTTTACAGCATACGATATAACATCATTCTGTGGCCAAGCTGTACAATCCTCTGGGAAGTATCGTCCAGATTTTGTCAGAGGCTCCAAGTTTCCAGCTCAAAAACCTCACTCGTTGTACTGATTCGTTCGCCTCCATTTCCCGGTGTTTTTACCGGCTCGTTTGATCCGTCACTCGAATGAGCGATGACGGTTGTTCGGAGACTCGAACTGGGAGTGGAGAAACCAAGGATAAAAATATGATTTTATATTCAATGGAGCAAAATCATTCAAAATTCTTTTTCCATCACACTTTTTCTGCACTACAAACAAACCGTTATGGAGCACATAAACAAGGCCGAAAATTCTAGAGGAAAGTACCAGAAATATAGTATCTCAGGGACAGCACGTTGCAGCATTAATTCGAAGAGCACTAATAAGAATTGTTCCATCCACCATAGTCAAAAATCTTTCCAGTCACTTCAAATGTTTATACTGTAAAGTATGCTCGGGCAACCCTGAAAAAATTATATTTATGGTAAAATGTCACACGCATTCGATGTACTCGTGTACTTATCATAGAATTTACTGTGCTGACAGAGAAAATTTGTGATGTACAATACATTTCCACCTATCAGTAAGTGTGTTAGTCCGACGCGATGAATAACACTTGAAAATAAAACGAAATATAGTTCTCACGTCCATCACTTTTTGCTATCCACGTAAAGCTGTTTAGAATTGAAAGGACGAAAAATTGGAAAATTCAAAAAATACTATGCTCTTTGTAATCGGTGGCTAAATACTTTGAAAATTCTTGAATTTTGCTTTTACCTCATTTTCTTATGGGAATGAATAAGGTGAAAATGAAAATGATGCTGAAAGGTGTAACGATTTATTTTCTTATAAATCGTCCTTCGTGATATATTCGCCGTATATTTAAACGGCCAAGGCCAAATGAATATTATCCCAAATAAAACAATAGACGAGGACGAATAACATTTTTTAATAATAATAATAATAATAATGCAAATTACTCCAAATTACGAAAGTGATGTGTAGACACGTATATCTTAGACAAGGCTAAATCAGAGCAGAACAGATCCAGAATATGTTTTTCTTTACACACATAATTAAATTCGCGAATGACTCGGTTAACAGCATTGTCAGACTTGCATATTTATACACCTCAATTACAACTTAATCGCGCTCATAATTTCTTCATACTTTCAAACAAATTGCATAATTCCCTCGTGACAATGTTTAATGACCCATACCATACACTAAAGCTATACATAAATCATGGTACTTAGCGCAATTTTTGTTCCTGATTCTTCCGCGAGTCCGCTCGTCATTAATTAACAAGGTCGATGCTCTGGATGACGAGTCCTCGGCACTCGGATCCTTATCCATATATATATGCGTATCGATGAGTGACGTCAGTCCCAGTGACCAAAGGACTCGTCCAATATTTTGTTGAATGGCCGTGGAAGGAGGTTTGTGGTGATGCACGAACGGATCGAAAGAATCATTACCAATATGGCATTTTTAGCGACGGAATATACAGATGATCTTTCTCTCCACAGTGCGAAATATCGAAGATAGAGTAAATACACTTTTTTATTGTTTTACGCAGTAATTGACGTCGATATAAACAGATCTATAGATATATTTATAGAGATATATGTACAAGGTGTGATGTGTGTGCTATCATTGAGACGGTTCAGAATTAAGTGAGTCGAAATTGCTTGATTGCCCGGTTGCGCGATAGCTCGGTTCGATTGAATCGCTTCGTAGAGAGGGAAACTCCCTACTCCATCATGACAGAGCATACATGAAATCTTCACGCACCGCACACACATGCATCCTCCATACTCACTCATACAATTTCTTACAAAGGTGAATAATCCAAGAAAATGTAAATTCTGAGCTCTTGGGCTACACGTGGAAGATCGCAGACCGGTAAACAGCGATGATCTATGAGTACAATCTCGCATATGTTATTCACGTAGTTTTGGCAGAGCAAGGGAATGGTAACGCGTCCTGTGTATATGTATATGCACAGGCTTATGGGAAAAGGGGCAAACTTGACGCAACAAGAGCAACAAATGTTGTTACGATGAGCGATGCACCACTTACCTTTGACGTCTACTTTACCCTAATGTAAATAACTTTAGTATGTGTATGTACATGCAGGCGATGATGCCCGCTCATACATCGAGGGCGCGGATAGCGACCGGTGGAGAAAGTCCAATGGACGAGAAATCCAAACGCGTTGCTTAATGATTTTGTTTCTGATTCATGGAACCATTGAGAGCGAGCTCGAGGACTTTCATGATACGAAGGAAAAATAAGGACGCGTCACTGGTTGCTTCTAGTAATTTCCATTAAGGGGGAGTTCTACTTTAAAGTATCGAAAAAATCGATTGTTTTTGTATCGAGGGAAACAGAACATTTTACAAGAAGATTTTTTTAATGCGAGAAATACTAATTTGTACGTGGTTTATGCGCAAAGTCTGATTGTCGGAGTTTCTCAGCTGCGTACAATGTGGAGATCGTAATCATTCTCTGCAGTAATGATTCTACATTTTTTTTCCATTTTCATATATTTTCCTTCCATATGAACCTATAAAAACCTGAAAAAATTACGAAATTCTATATTTTTGGGGAGTTTGAAAAAAGAAAACGATTCTAAAGAAGAAAAATATCACTTCAACGTGCTGTAACCATAGAATTTCGCTATCTTTTCAGGCTTTTATAGGTTCATATGGAAGGAAAATATATGAAAATGTAAAAAAAATTTGGAATTTTTGTTCCAGACAGTAACTACGATTTCCACATTGTACGCAGCTGAGAAACTTCGACAGCCAGACTTTGCGCATAAACTACGTGCAAATGAGTATTTCTCACATTAAAAAAATGTTTTTGTACTTTTCAATATCCTTGAAACTACATTGAAAAGTTATTTCCGTCTGTCCAAAAACATTCTCAAAAACAATCGATCTTTTTCGATTTTTTAAAGCAGGACCCCCCTTAATCGTTCTACTGATCGCATATTCGATGATCCTCGATGACTTATTGCGAATGAATTTTTCTTTCTCCTTTTTCGTTCCCGTTTTTTCATACTCGCCTTGTTTCACTTGGATCTCCTTGTTCGCCCTTGGAAATCCTTGGAGCATAAGGGCCGATAGTCAGAACGTCGGATCATCCCTCGTAAGTTATACAGAAGCGTCGATAAATAACTCGAAGTACGTCGAAGAGTTTAAGGGGTGGATACGAGGAGAAAAAGCGCGACGAGCATGGGCGCCAAGAGCTCTTTTCGGTGTATATAACTATCGCTTGATTTTATTCTTCGCGACACAGCTCGCGAAGCTTTTGAACTATAGTTAACTCGTCAGGAGGACGTTTCTTGCTACTTTATTTTTCGCTCGCTCTCGTTTCGTGATCTGCGCGGGATTGTCGAACTTTTTCGATTCGTAAAATCGATCACGAGCCTGTGAGTTTCGTTTTTATTTTTCATTTAATTTTTATTTGTAACTCTGAATGACGGTGAAAAATGATTTCTCGTTTCGTCAGCGTCAACAACTGTCACTTTGATGAAATACTTCGCTCGGTGAATCGTGGGAACGCCCGAATTTTTCTGCCCCTCAGCTCGAATGGAAACTTTCTTTGATGATTTTTATCCCCGACACCTTTATCTTCGCTCTTTATCGCGGTGGACAATTTTATCGCGGGAGCTTCGAATGAATGAGACAGTGAAACTTTACTCCGAAGTGGTGCGAGTTTTTTCTTTGGAAATAATATAAAAGATGGGAGAAGAATCGATATTGCAAGACGAGCAAAAAGGAGCACGGAAAAAAGCTCTTTTGAAGTTTCTCCGCGCGCGCGCGCGCGCGGAGATCGGAAAGAATCGAATCGTATATCGAGTTCGTGATGCGCCGTACTAACGAGAGTGAAAAATTGAGGAAGCATGACAGAGAAGAGGCGCTCCATAGTGTGCGGCATAACGGAAAAAATGGCGAACGTAGGGGAAAAACAAAGGAATAATGGGCGGTTCTGCAACGTGGAACGAAACGTGGCTTTCGTTATGGATGAAAATCCATCGGGAAAATTGTGTGGTTTCTGTTATCCGGTAGCTCTTTGCTATCCTCTGTATGTGCATAGTTCGCATACTGCATAGCGAAATATCGAATGAAGAATTTCAACGCAATTTTAAAAGAACAAAAAATCGGTGAAATTTAATAAAGAAGAATAGACACACAGAAATTTTTCGTGATCGAGCGCAGACTCCGCGTTCTCCTGGGAGAATATTTTCAACAAGCTTGCAAAACTTGCTTGCTGCGTTTCATTGTTTGCTCGTAATTAACTTTAAGGCCTTATATGCACTTGCAGCCGGCGAAAAGACGTAATTTTCTTGATTTTTTTTCGACAAGAAAATAGATGTTTGTTGAAAAACTGTGAACGACATTCACTAATACATATATGTCCATTAGGGTGGAGCAAAAAAATCGACTATTTTTTTTTCAGCGGCTCCTATGAAAATATGTTAATTTATCATGTTTCAAGAGCCCCCGACAAAAAAATTTTTAAAGGTCGCTCAAGATTTTTAAAAATTCCAAAAATAGTCGAAATTTGAATTTTTTCATTTAAAAAATTTTTTTGCTCGATACACCGAAATATTGTCCAGAAAAAACCAATGAGTTTCTGAAATTTTTAACTCAAAATATTCATTTTAAAAGGTCGCTCATAATTAATTTCATCTTTTATATGCTTTGCTTTCGATGCTTCGAGAGACCTTTAAATATTTATATTAATTATTCATTTTAATTTTCACTTTCAATAAGTAAGATAATGGTTAGAAATACACACTGAGATGGAGGAAAAATCTGACGTAACAAGGTATGATTTTACAATAGGTCGATATTTTTATTTAAACAATTCAAACAATTACGAGAACTAGTTAGCAGAGAAAATGTAATTATGAATAGACCATGCCTGTTTAATCAAAACATTTATTGACTCTCATAATGAGTGAATTTGGTAAAATACTGAGTGATGTTTTGAACAATTTGTTTTAATAATTATGAAGTAGATTTTACCAACAAAAATACTTCGAATTGTTGTTTGCGAACAAGTACTTTATAATTGAATGAAAGCAAAAATAGCGCAGGCTCAAACACGGTTTGCTACGCCGGTAAAAAAATTTCCGTGTTTCTGGCCTATTACCTACATTGTTATATACGATTTTTCCTCCGTTTCGTAGTGCATTTTCATCGAGTATCTTACTAATTGGAACTCAAAATTTAAATAGATAGGCAATATGAATATTTAATGGTCCCTCGAAACAATAAAATTTAAGTATATAAAAATTAAAATAAATTTTGAGCGACCTTTTAAAATGAATATTTTGAGTTGAAAATTTCAGAAACTCATTGGTTTTTTCGGTACAAAATTTCGCTGTATCGAGTAAAAAAATTTTTTAAATAAAAAAATTCAAATTTCGACTATTTTTGGAATTTTTAAAAATCTTGAGCGACGTTTAAAAATTTTTTTGTTGACTTGATTTTTGGAGGGGGCTCTTGAAACATGATAAATTAACATATTTTCATAGGAGACGCTGAAAAAAAAAATAGCCGATTTTTTTGCGCCACCCTAATGTCCATGTACTCGTACATTTTTTTTCATTAAAAAATTTCTCAAAATGACCCAACTCCAGCTGGATTCCAGCAGCACCTTTTTTTGAGCGCCAGTTGCGGATAACTAGGAAACTATTGATCCGATCCATACCAAATTTATACCGCTCATTTATTATAATAATAACTTGGGCCTGGACGAAGGATTTATAAAAATGCTGATTTAAAAAAACATTGCGACAGTTTAAGCAAAAAAATTATTTTTTGAAGTGCTAAATTTTCGGTTTTTCGTTACAATTTTTTGTTTCCAACAAAATACGAAATCCTTCGTCCCGGCCCTAGTTATTATTATAATAAAAAAGTGGTATAAATTTGGTAGCTTTTTAGCTTTCGTCTTTTTAAAAAAAGACGATTCTGAGATAATCGCGTTTGAAGATTCAAGTAATAGAGGACCGCGCGCACCGGGCACTGAGTTGGAATACTCATAGCTACGAATATGATGCTCCGATATTTATAAAATTTGGTGAAAATATTCTTCAGACATTGTACTTGCAGACTAAAAAATTTTCGATTTTTCCGCCCATCACAAGTGTATATAAGCCCTTAAGGTGTAAAGAAACGAAATAATATCAGAGTGCCATTGAAATTTCTAATGGGCATGCAAATTTCATCGGAATTTTCCCTTGGATCGTCATAAAAATCACATTTTATATATAATCCTGTGGAAAAACAGAATGAGGCCTCGCAGCGTTGGGTCATTCGTGCAACGGTTTCGCTCATAAAGTCGTGCGAAAGGGATGCGAGGGGAAAATGTTGCGGGAACGCTGCGGCTGCGACAGCGCTGCGGTTTGGTGCATTGCGTCCCCTTCAAATTTGGTCAGATGTGATGACGTTCTAACCAAAATAAAAAATGGCGAGCTTCGTATGTTCCTTATTGTTATTAAATTTTTGGACAAACGTAAGCGATCATCGATGATTAAAAATGAGCTTTTCTCATCCCCGACCGTTCACGCCTTTCATCACTTCGATAAAAAAAATGTTATAGGAAAAATTTCTTTTGCGCGCTGTCCCTTTTTTCTCGTAAAACATGAAAGTACAGCTTCAGAACTCCTAAAGGGTGAAAATGGGCCGAGCAGAGTGCTTACAAGGTTCTTGCGCGAGCTGACGACGTTGGCTCGATGGAACACGGAAATCCTTACAGACGGACGGCTGACTTTTGAATCCGTGATTGACGTACTAGCGATGAAAAGGGAAAAAACAATCGAAATAGTTGGAAAAAAACGTCTTAAAATCGTCATTCCGATTCGATACCTCCGCCAAATAAATAAACTTTCAAACATTCGATTTCAACCTTTTTGGATAACATTTTCAGCGCTTTTTCTCGAAACACCATTTTTCAAAACATCGCGCAGCATAATCCCAGCAATTTTCACTCTTTTCATCCCAATTCTCAAGAATATCTCGAAAGTAAAATATCGAAGGGAAGCACGTTACTTTTTTCTGTCTAAAATATTTCATTTATTTTCTCTATAAAATATTTTTCAAATCCCCTACGAACTTCCCTAGCTACAAAGCTCCGGATTAAGTACTTTCTCTTTATTTCGGATCAACGACTGGATCAGTTGCCCTGAAGTTAAAAGCCTCAGAAGCAGGATTCTGACGTCGCCATTCTCAAATATTTTCCAATCAAATTTATTTCTTAGTGAAACATACTCTCAATGACACCACCAAACATAATTATTCAATATTAGCTCTTCTTCGGCCTTAAAAAATCATCGAAACGCAGTATTTTTTAAGGCCTCCGTGGTGGTTAAGCCCCTTAAAGTGATCGAGCCCCGATCATCCAATTCAAAATTATGATTATTGCATTAACGAAGAAATTTATGGTAAGATGTTTGCGGCGCGTTGCTCGCATATCATTAATTATAGTACATGTTTAATGGCTTCCCTGCTCATGAGATGAGCCAGTCCATATCCGTATAGAAGCGTGTCCACATTTCTAGTTATACGGTCTACAGGGAAGGATGACGTGTCTCCATCTAATCTCGTCTAAGTAGGTGGAATTGTTCCCTTGAGCTGTCGAGACACGACGAGCCACGACGTTCAGCGACTAAAGTGCGCGGGTGTGATTAATTTAAGTCTTCTAATCGATCCTCCGGGGTGTCGTTTATCCGAGGCGTGTTTTACTTGTTCTCGATAGCTTTTCTCATGGCCAGTGACGTTTAAATCGAGGTCCGATGTTCCGTGGTGTCGAGCAGATGGAAAATAGTCGGGAAATGTAAAGCAGTCTCGTGGGAAATAATCTGTTGGTTGGAGCCAACGTCAGCCCGACGTCGATGGTCATTTCGAGGCGAGTTTGCATTTTTTCCAATCTCTATCAAAACGCTAAGTTTGCAAGTGAATATTCCACTGACATTCGTTCGTAATCGATCGTTAATTGATCGCGCTGGTTGTTGTTTTACTGCTGAAATCTTTCGACCGCGTAACATTAGAGATGTTTGTTTATCCAGTGAAATTAGTTGAAAGAATCGAGGCTCCGCTACATTTTTATTTATTAAACTTTTCCCGTCCATTGTCATCGAGCGGGTGCCCTTTAGAGCAGCAACGCCGAGCTTTTGGCTAATCACTTTCGTACACTCATTATTCACTGTAACTACTGGCCTATTGTTTCGCAGCGTTAGCGTTGTTTCCCGTTCGAGCAATATGGTACGAAGCTTTCGGGTATTCCCGCTCTATCTCTCATTCCACCCCTGCATGGCGTACGAAATTCAAAAAAAAACGAAAGCAACAAAAAACTAATAAATAAAAGGAATACGAACGTACCTACTCGGCACTTGCTATTGGAGCATTGATTTTTCGTCGTGCCCGAACAAAGGGCCAGAGAAAAGCTCAAATTTTTCCAAATTTTCCATACTCCCCGATCCGTATGAAGCTTCAAAACTTTTGATGCTACAAAATGCAGTCGTGCAGTGAATGTATCCGAACGAAGGTACGATACACCGCGATAATTTATATTCGCGATCATTCCAATTAAAGCCAACGCACATAAACGAACAATTTAATAAACCTTGTCCGTGCATATTTTGAATGAATCCTCGAAACTTCTCGGGAAACAGATTTTACATATACGCACATGAGAAAGTTCATGGAACTGGTCCAATTAAACACTAAAAATAACAATGCTATTGAAAACCCGAGAGAACGGATGAGCCGAGGTTGATACGGAGTGTTTTTAATATCCGTGGAAATGAATATGAACAAATACGCGTTACAAATATTCAGCATTTTCACCAATTGTTACGCGTCAAATGGAAATTTATGGCGAATATCAAAGAGGATTTTGAAAATCGACTGATTAATGCTTTCGAACGAGTTCACGAGGGATCGTAAATTCCAGGATGATTTATGTACGAACGCGTTAATGAAAATGCACACAAATTATAATATACGGAGGAAAAATTCATTTTTTTTCTAAAGACATATTAATTACAATAAAATGAAGTGGAGAAGAAAAATATTAACATGGAGTACTTCTATGAGAGTCGTTATCTCTAGTAGTGCGAGTGAACCAGGTCAGCCGAAGGAACTCCGTCACGTCGGTCTCATGAGTCGTAATTGTATTTATGCGCTGGAATCTTGCCCACTTGCACGTTTACTTTTTTGTCTTTCCTTCTCTTTTTTTCCTTCATCCTTCGCCCAGTTTCGTTTTCCTCCGTCTCAACTCGCTCCTGGAGGCCGATTAGCTCGCTATTTCTCTTGCTTCTTGAATTTATGCGTAATCCGGGTAAACCTGGAGCACAGCACGTCCGACAACGAAGAAAACGGAGAAATTAAAAAACAAAACAAAACAAAACAAAACAAAACAAACAAACAGAACTGCAGAAGAAAAAAATAAATAAAGAAATACAAAAACGAGAAAAGTAAAACAACGTCGAAATAGGAAAACGTGAAGGAAAGTCGAGTAGAATCCCGCAGTTCGGGGCAGAAATAAATGACGACGAATAATCGTTAAGTTTTTTATTCGCATTGTTGAGAGAGATGGGAAAATAGAACCAAGGGGGGCCCTCTATGGGACAGACAATCTGAACACAGAGTATTCATAAAGCACGTTTGAACCTGATCAGGCTCAAACAAGGTCCTGATCAGACTGACGTGTTCAAGACTCGATCCGAATTGTAACGTTTAGCATACCTTTGACTCTGCTCAGTATAGCGGGCGAAAAAACGTGATTCTCTTGATTTTTTTTCGACAAGAAAATAAATGTTTATTGAAAAACTGTGAACGACATTCATTGGTACATATGTCCATGTACTCGTACAATTTGTTTGATCAAAAAATTTCTCAAAATGGCGCAACTCCAGGTGGATTCCAGCAGCACGTTTTTTTGAGCATCACTTCCGGTGGACATGATAACTAAAAACTATTAATCCGATCCATACCGAATTTAAACCACTTATTTATTAAAATAATAGCTTGGACCTGGACGAAGGATTTGTAAAAAGTAAAATTCATTTTTTGAGGTACTAAATTTTCGGTCTTTTCGTTACAATGTTTTGTTTCCAACAAAATACGAAATCCTTCGTCCCGGCCGTAGCTGTTATTATAATAAATAAGCGGTATAAATTTGGTATGGATCGGATTGATAGTTTTTAGTCATCGTGTCCACCGAAAAGATTCAAGTATTAGGTGAGAATATTCTTCAGACATTGTACTTGAAGAATATCTAACGAAAAAAATGTTCGATTTTTCCCCCCATCACAAGTGTATACAAGCCCTTAAAATGCTACAATACAGAAGTGAAGCGTTCCGATTAAATGAATTCGGAGAAACGTGGACGAGAACAAACGTCACTTCGAAATTACAGCACAAGATTCGAGGAAGTACGTATCCGATGGAAATATTTCATTGTGTAAATTACGCTTGGAGTATTCATACGCAGGCTTTTGCATTGTCATGACAATGTTAAGAAATTCTCGTAAATTTCCTCGTTACGCTGATTCGTGGCTGTAGAGAATTTCAATTTGGCTGCGAACGAGCCTTTTCCCGTTGTACATCAATGTATCACCTCCTCCGGAGTTCTTCTTTCCGCTTCTAGTTCTACTCGATAGCGTCTCTCATTGTGTGTCTTCTATATCCCCCGTGTCCCATTTCTTCCTGGTCGTCGTTGCTGCGACGACGAGACGGAGCCGTAGGAATATGTCCCTCGAGTATTCACGTCTCTATTAGATTCGCTCGTGCGCCGAGTGTGCGCACGTTGCATTATAATTTCGTATCGCGGCCCTCCTCCTTTCCCATCCTCTCGAAAATTGAGTATGATTGTTGTACGGGTATGTATTAACGTGCATTAAATAATGAGTGTGTTTGTGTATGATGAATGAAACCAGCCATTACTAATGGAAGCAGGCCGTGATTGATTTTCTTGAGTGTTTCCCTAATGAAAATCTAAAATGGCCGAGCGAATGAGACTTTTCCGGAAATTTTGTCTTTTTATTCGATCGTTGTACAAAAATCAAAATGTAAAGCCCCGTTTTTTGATATTTGGAACTTCTAATTTTCGGAGATTTCATGGCACCTCGTGCATTGGAATATTCATCGAAATAATAATATTCTAATGCGATGAACAATCCCAAAAGAAGGATTCTGAAGAGGGAAAAAAAACTATTTTTCCAAATTTATTTCCTAGAAATTGATTCTCCAGTGAAAATGTTTTTGGCCCACGTAAAAAGATACAAGTGTATTAAGGCCTTAATACTCCTGGCGTTCCTTTCCCCCATATTTTCTCGGCTGATTACCGTTTCAGAATAATTCTCATCATTCGTTTTTCGATATTAGATTTGATGTTGCGTTATGTTTACCAATGTGTTAAACTTCGCACCAAATTGCGGTATTCTTCAACGTTATAAATAACGGGACGGAGACAAATAAGTGTGCGGGGATATAAGAAAATAGAAAGCGAGTCAGCATGAAAAGAGAAAAGTTTTCGGAGGCTTCAGAGTTCGCACGAACCCGTGAAACTAAGACAACGCCACGTTCGTGGCCTTGGCGAAGGGTGACCAAGACCGAGGGTGAAATGCTTTGAACAAACTTCACTTATCTCAAGACAGACAGAAAATTATTAGCATTTGACTGTGACCTTGCAACCCTACCCTTTTGTTTCTTCTTACTTCAATGTTCTATCTTTTCCATTTTTTTTTCAGCCTTGCCAACTTCCTTTGACTTAATTGACACATTATTTATAAATACTCTCATTTCCATTCTTCTCATTTGTGGGTTCACTTTTTTTTTTTGCGAATCAACAAAAAACCTCAAGACCTCGCCATTTATACAAAATTCGACGCTTTTGTTGACGTTTCACAAGGAAATATATGTGAAAGTCCAAAAACCAGGGTCGTTCCACAGTGACAAACAGACTTTTTACCATAAAAATCTTTTCCTTTTTTATACCGAAAAAAAAAACCGATTTTTGTGACATTTTCCACAATTTCCGGCGGCTCACATCGGGAAAGAGTAAGCTCGCGGGGGAAGTTCCACAAAAACAGAAACAGGCACAGGAAGGGAGAATAGAAGAGAAAAGTGAAGTTTAAGCGCTAGGAAGAGCTGGCCAAAACCGAAAAAGGTGTGGACAGAAGAAATAATAGTTTTTTGAAATACGGTTTCGTCACTTGGAAATATTGAATTCTCGAGTAAATTCCAGTTGCGAAAACCGTCTCCAGTCGTACGATTGCGTCAAAGAATCGTTCTCGAGTTACGGGGAGATCGTTGGAAACGCGCGATCCTGACTGACCCCGACGATAGACATTTTGACGTGTTTTTATTTCTCCCGATTCCATGGCTATTCGTCTCCGTACACGGATATCGAATTTCCAACGGTATCGAGGTTCGATGGATAATTATTGTTGGACTCACCCGCGTCGATAACAATTAGTGGTTTTTCTCTCGCTTTGGTTCACCAGCGATCGAACAGCCTCCTTTTGTCAGCGGGACAAAAATTAGCGAAAAAGTCTGTTTTCCATAATGCTCGATGAAAAATCTTCTCAAAGTAATTCTCACGATTTGCAGCTTCCAAAATTCTGAAGTATTTCGCTCATTTTTTCTCCGGCTATCGACAGATGAATAGAAAAATATGTGACCTCCGTAATCCACTGGTTTTGAATTTTTCATTTTCCCCTCGCGATTCTCTCCTCTAACTTCAGAATGTTTCAAAACTTTTCAGAGTTTGCGAATAAATATTTGTACCGCACTCGCGGGAGATCGATCGCGTTGCAACGGAAGATTTGACCAGCATTCGAATGTTTCTCGTATACGAGCATCCGTTGCAAATACTAATATAATAAAAGTGTTGAAACATTTGTAAAATGTTTGTTAATCAACGATAAAAGACAAGACTCGAAAAATTTTGATAACATGAAAAAAAGGGAAAATTCATGCGATCTCATTTTTACGAGCGACAAGAAAACGTCTATTGGCAATAAGATGGAGAGCTGATATTGGCGGGTATTCCCGAGGTATCTCAAAGGCGAGTTTACGCCGGTGCTTTTATTCGTGCTGTGACAGTTACGTCAGGAATATGGGACGACGGGAAGACGGAGGGATGGAAGAGAGGCATAGTAGCTTCGGATACAGTCACATAAAAGGGAAGGACTCCATATAAGGGGCGAGAACGTGATCGGAGACAGATATAACCGTGAAAGTGTGATTGTGAGAAATGCGAGCGTTGAATGCACTCGAGCGAAAGAGCGAATGGGATTCCGGAGAAGATCGCTCGTTTTTTTCCGCGGTCATATCGGTCCCCGAAAAAATCGTGAGGAATATGGACACGTTTGTGAGATGAAAGACGAGGTTATTTCCAGTTGTGCGTTCGTGCTGCGTGAAGGGATACTCGCAGCGAAGCCTGCTACGCTGGTCCTGAATGTGGCGAGGATGACGGGGGAAGTCCTCGAGTCTGTAGTACCTCAAGCTCGGTGGATGAAAGCGAGAAGCTGAGAACGTGGCTAACGAGAGGAGCGCAGATGTGGAGAGATGAAAGGGGAGGAGGGAAAGAGGGGCCGCGGGGGAGAGAGTAAGAAGAAGGGAAGGCGAAAACTTGGCATCATCTAGCCAACGTGAAAAATAGCTGCTCGCTAAAGAAGGAAGGGGATTGCCTTCGGCCCTATGGCTGAGCATCTCTCATCGTCGAATGACAGAGGCGCCTTTTGTATACGCATAAGATTGGGAGAGATTCGTGTGATCCCTCGGGCCTTTTGTTTCCATGTCGATCGCCCTGAGACTGTGTGCTTGTCTTTGTAATCTTTTTGAACGCTGTTCCACCTCTTTGAGAGCACCACCCAGTGCTGAAATTAAACAAAGCTAATTCGCCTGACAATTTAAAGGGTCTAGTCTAATCAGAATTTTCAAAAATCCAATTTTTTTTATTACGTTTTTCGAACCAGTCCAAGTGCACTTTTGAGCGACTTTTGAGCGACAGTGCGCTACCTGCCTTTCTTTGAACGCTTTTTTCTCGAAATCACGTTTTTGGACGGCTCGTTGATGAAATCTCCGAAACTAAGATCAACAGATCCTTACCAAAATTTCACCACGTGTTCTCTATGCCTGTAGCTATGGGGCACATCTTGCGAATTTTGAAACTTTGAGAGGAACTACTTTTTATTTGCAAAAAACGATGAAAAAAAACGTGCTTTTTCGTAGTTTTTAGAAAAACGGCCACGATTTTGTCATTTTCGAAAAAATAAAAAATCGTATGCTGTAGACATTTACCTATTGACTCTGAAACCATTTTTATTTTTTTTCTCCGATCGCATCCATTCCACAGATATTATCAAAAGCGCACAGCCATCTGTTTTTCGGATCTGCCTTCTCCCCCATTTTTCTGAACGAAACTGAGTAAGGTAAATATTTAAAAAATGTTTGTGTATTTTAAGAATGTATTTTTTAGGCCCAACACTTTTTATACTCATATTTCTAATTTATACCGATCAAAAAAATTCGTGAAAATAGTCTTTTTTTGGCCGTCTAATTAGAGTAGACCCCTTAATACTCGAGCAATCCTCATTTCAAGAAAACCCATAAACTGGAACAACGGAAATAACGAGATCCGGTCTTGGGCGCGAACGTTTTTATCTATGCATTCGAGATCGTTGACGATGATCACGAGCCTGGTATCTCGGATTCAAAAACACTCGAGCTGACGCCAGGAAAGTGCTTGGCGCTTTAACTCATCCGGGCTCCTTCGAATCTTATTTCTAAAGTCTCTTTTCATTCACCATTCCGTTTTATTATTATTGAGAATAGTATAATTGACCATTTTCCATGTAATTTTACCAGTGACCGTTACAAAGGTTACGAGAGCATTGAAATTTATCATAAACCAGTGTCTTTGCCAGCTCCAGCGAGGCAGCGAAACGTTGAAAACTCATCATTCCGATTCTCCGTGTATAACAGGCGAGACTAACTCCATACGACAGCTGCAAATTCCCTTGGAACAACGCGCAGTTCTCCGCCGCATGCACGAAACAATGAAACTACTTGTAAAAGCTAATTCGAGTTTCCATCCTGCAAGTTCATCTTTAAAGAGCAATTTTGTACTCGAGTTTACCGGAATATTAAAAATAACATGGCCCACCATTTTTTTCTTCAATTCTTTTTCCAATAAAAAAAAAAAAAAAAAAAAAAAAAGAAAAAACAATCACGCATGCACGACGAATGATCGAAATAATTCATTTGATACGCTCCACTTGGTCGTTCCGCTTTAAACACGTCCGTTTCTTCACACGAGTGTAGTACATGCTTTCTGACGTCACCTGATACCGCACCGTTGAGGCAGAAGGGTCAAAAGACATAGCAGCAGACCTATATAAAGGGACGGAGGTCCTTACAGCCGTTTTTATACTCGAATAGACTCGGAGAATAAAACACCCGGAGGAATAGAGTCGTCCGTGGCGAAACGACGTCACGCAAATATCGGACAGTTGACTGATGTATATTTATTATTGTATAAGTTAAGGAAAAAGTTCCATTATATTGTGGAGGCGAATATGAAGGTTTTTGACGTTTTTTCAAATGAATTTTACGAAAGAAGGCATTAATCGAGGGCGTAAATTAACAGTGTTAACGTTGGAATTTTGGGTGTTTTTTGTTTATTTTATAAATAAAAATTGGTTGGATGGATTTACATAAAACTTTGTACACAACTTTCATATACTCCGAAGTACTGGAAAAAATTTTTTTCCTATTTTTTTCATGCTAGTTTTTTGTACAACGGTCGGTTGGAAATGGCACCCCTGGAATGGGCGTTGACAACAAATCTCAAAAATGGAACAACTCCGGACAAAAAGCAAAAAGATTCTTCAAATATGTGCTATTAACTGACGCAGGGGATTTTCAAAATATTGTTTAGAAACAAATATGACGACCATTCAAAGAAAAACATCACAGTTTTTGTAGATTCCTCAGTAGAACATTTTTTATAAAAGAAGATAAAAAACGTTATCAAAGGACGACTCCGTCATGCTTAAAACATACGTTTTCCCTACCAAATGCAAGAATCAAGTCGCTGGGATAAAAATTCTTTCTGTTTTGCTGCGTCAACGCCGACTCAAGGGGTGCCATTTTCAAGACACCATTGTACAAAAAGATACAATTGAAAAAATAAAAAATAAATTTTCCAGTGCTTCTGAGTATGTAAAAGATGAGTACAAAGTTTTATGTAAATCCATCCAACCAATTTTTATTTATGAAATAAACAAGAACACCTAATATTCTAACGTTTACACTGTTCGCAGCCCTTAAAGACTCTGAATTGGTGAGAAAATTATTTATATAGACATGCTTTAGAATCCAAATGGCAAAAATGTTGGATGATTCTGAATATGAACGTTGCTCTCATTCGAGCAAGTTGAAGTCAATGTTTTCATCGAAATAAATGAATAAAGTTAAGGGGGTAAAGAGAGAATTCGAAAAATCTGTTTTTCTTCGGTTGAAATGTTCGTGACGTTTTTTGCCTAATGACAAAAACAAATGACTCTTCAAGACGAAATATCGTACTCTTATTCAACCGTCAACATTATTTTTATATTCAATCTCTTTGGAAAGTTAACGCGTTGGAAAAAACGCTCCTTGTCATTCCTTGTATTCGTGTTCGCGTAATGGCATTTGCGTTTACGTAATGGGCGCATACATTTTATCGTAAATACGTCGTTTGAGCGAGCAGAAAGAGGGTCACGAAGATTCAAGAACGCGCGCTCGGGCAGGCTTGCGTCCTGACGGAACAGACGCTAAAGATAGAGACGACGCGGCGCTCGTTTTATCCTCGTGAATAAATCTGTTGGCAGGGGGTGCGCGTTTTCATACGAGTGTGTTTCCGAGCCACGGAAGCAGTACAATTCCTCGGTCATTCTCGTATTTTCCATTTTCTGGTCATTTCTTTTCAAGAATTACTTGCCATCGTACCAAGTTTTATTTTTTATTTTTTTATTTTTGTTTTTTTTTTTTTTTTTTTAAATCGAACATGCGACCAAGTCGTATGGTTTCATGGAATCCTTTTGTTTTTTCTTGGGGATGTCAGTGACAGAAGATGGGAAAATTGATCGCTCGATTTTTCAGTTTAAGCTTTATTGACCATAATTTATTGATTGTTTAATCGAGTTTTGTCGACTTTTACGGTTTGGACACTGGTTCAGTAATTTCGTGAGACTTATTCGTGTTGGAGGATTTTCACATTGTGGCTATTCAGTTATTAATTCTCTTTATAAACTGAAAATTCGCAGCCAACGTACCGGAATGATCGTTAGCAGATCACGGACGGAAACCGCAGCGTCAAAATGTGCAACACGCTGATTTTGGTTTTGCAAACGCGCACATTCTCCACCGCATTTATCTTTCTCTGCTATGCCCTTACTCGCTAATCCTAATAACAAGACTCGAGGCGAGAGAGTTAATCATTCCGGAATAACTACGGTTTTAGTCTGCGAACAACGGCTTCGCTGATACCGAGAAATGTCATTATTAATTAGGCACAATGAAGATAATTAAGGCCTTATATACACTTGCAGCGAGCGAGAACACGTGATTTTCTTGATTTTTTTTCGATAAGAGAATAAATGTTTAGTGAAAAACTGTGAACGGCATTCATTAGCACAGATGTTCATTTATTTGTATAATTTTTTTGATCAAAAAATTTCTCAAAATGGCGCAACTCCAGCTGGATTCCGGTAGCACCTTTTTTGAGCATCAATTCCGATGGACATGATAATTAAAAAACTATTAATCCGATCCATACTAAATTTATACCACTTATTTATTATAATAATAGCTCGGGCCTGAACGAAGGATTTGTAAAAATGTTGATTTAAAAAATATGGCGACAGTTTTAACAAAAAAATCATTTTTTGAGGCACTAAATTTTCGATTTTTTTGTTACAATTTTTTGTTTCCAACGAAATTCGAAACCCTCCGTCCAGGCCCCAACTATTATTATAATAAACAAGTGGTATAAATTTCGTACGGATCGGATTAATAGTTTTTTAGTAATCGTCTCCACCGCAAAGGTATTTTTAAAAAATGACGATTCTGCGATAATCGCGTTCAAATATTCAAGTATTAGAGGACCGCGCGCACCGGGCGGTCGAAATTTGGTGAAAATATTTTTCAGGCATTGTACTTGAAGAATATCTAATAAAAAAATTTTCGATTTTTCCGCCCATCGCAAGTAAGGCCTCAATATCAGCCTCGCCTCGTACATCAAAGTATTCAAAGTCAAAAACTTCAGAATCTTTTTTGTTTCGTTGCTTATTCCAGAAAAATGTTTTTCTATTGATATTTCTCCAGGCCTCGTTCATCATCGCGTAGAAAAAGTATCATGCCCTTAACTTTTTTTCTCTCACTTTTTTCGTTTATGTTAAACTTCGCAATACGAGATTCAAACACAAGGGAGAGAAGTATCTATTTACAGGACACAAGAAACTTGAGAACTAGTCTTCGTCTTTTTCATAATTATCTCGTCTGAATGTACGTGAAAAAGTGATCCAAGCATCCGCGATTACTAGGCCGTTATCCAGCCGAGCTTCCCGTTCCTATTCCATCATCCTAGCTTACGTTTCCTCACGTCAAAGCTTTAACTTTTTCTTTATATCACTCGCTTTTCTCTCTTTCTCTTCCTCCAAGCACTTCCGGAATGGAAGAATACTTCTGTGATTTGCTCTTGACTGTGTCAGGATTTATCGCTGCTTTTTTGTCCCTCGCCGATGTCAGATGACCGCGTTTCAGTCGAATCGAGGCCGCAAACTTTTTCGCTGATCGTACAAAAAACAAAATCTTTTGTACAGGATGAAGAGAGGCTTGTGCTGAAAAATGATCGACGCGCATGAAACTTTGTCGTACCCGGTAAAACGACGATCTTTCATGCGCTCATTTAAATTCGACTAGAAAATTCAATGACGATCCGAGCACAGATTCTAACCCAATTTATAATTCGCTGCAAGTTTAATCAGTCCGAGGGCCCGATAACTGTAAATCCGGTGAGCATACACCAGCGGTTTTCCACCCTGACAAAACCTCGGGTTCGTGCACGAGGCATCCGCCGTAAAAAGAAACTGTCGCGTCCCCGCTCTCGTAAATATTGAGTGTCTATGAGGACCATGAGCGATGCTTGGTATGGCTCTTTTGGGACGAGGATGGACGTAACGTTGAATCGCACGAAATAGTCCAGGAAATCGGAAGCATGAAAATCCTAGATCTCTCGGGGTTTGAGAGGCACGAACACCGATGTAGGTCTTTGAGAAATCCCCGAGTCACTCTCGGGGGTGTTCTTTGCTTCGTAAGAGAGCAGAACTTCGTTTCCCATGCATGTCTCTGTCGTTTCTCACTCCCTTGGTCCTCCTTCAATGTCTCGATTCTCCAGAGGAGAAGAGGAATACGCCAGAGGGTCAAAGAGGGCAATGAAATTCGCATGGGCAACTTGCGTCAATAATTACAAGGAAGGAGGACCAGGAAGTTTGTGTAACAAGGTGGAGTGGAACTGGATCGTTGTTGGTTGGTAGAAAGACCATGTGGCGAGTCCGTAAAGACGCGGAAAACTGGAGTTTTCGTAAAACTGATTATTGCGTCGTTGCCTGAATTCCTTTTAGATTTCATAAAACATTCACAGCCAGCTGAGCTTCGGCGGCTCGAGGACCGCACTAATTTAATGATCCCAGCGAGGCTAGTTAACTTGATCGAAAATTTCTTCGCTGTTTTCCAGGCCAGCAAGGCTTGACGCTGGGCGGTGGTGGAGCGAGCGGGGTTAACGATCGTCTGAGCGGCGGCTCAGCCTCGGCTCTGGGCTACGCAACTGATAAAATTCGTGCTGTCGGTAATCTGGCAAGTACGAGACACGCTAGCGATGCGAGAACAACAAGAGACTACCGAGAGGACGAGGCAAAGAGCGTGGAGAACGTGTCCCGGGAGTTGCTGCCGTCGAGACAAAGTCTCCTTGATCTCGTCAGCAGCAAATTCGGCAGGCAAACACCTACCCATTACCACTACCATCCCCATCAGCAACAGCAGGTTTGTAGCATCATTTTTCATTGGCTGCGCCATCGTGGAATCTGATCCCTCAGCTTTCCGTATCATCATCCATCACTTGCGTCGCGGCCAGGAGCAAATTTTTATTGCGAATCCAGTCAAATCCCATTCTCGTGCGCGGAAAGGTTTGAGCTCTTAAGGTAGAACGGTACCTCTTTTGCGGGGCAGACGATGAGAGGGGTATGCTTTAACATGGGAAGCCTCTCGTCTTACGAACTGCACGTGAATTTAGTTTCTGCTTTTCAAATTACACGTCAAATGATAATTGTTTACTTTTAGATGAAAAAATCACTATTTCAACGGTAATGTTCCTAATATTGGCGAAAAGAAGCTTCTTCTTTTATATTTCAAAATGTCAAACATTTGCTTTGACAGCAGCAACGCAGGGTTGGGTTTCAGTTTTTGATTGTTGGCCGCCCTGAGCTCGAGGGCAAGCTGCGAGTCGCACTGTTTATGTAGAGCTATACGAGAGTGCGTTGACCGATGCGACGTTGCCGCGTTTGAAGCTGCGTCCGCAAGAAGAGACAAGCTCCGTTCATTAATTTTCTTTTGCACATTGCAGATAAACGGTACGGTGAAATCACTGCGAATTTCGCGAGAGTTATCTTGACAGTTGGCTCATATACTAGTGTTTCGATTTATATTCGATAAGATCGAATGTAAAAAACTAAAAAAAATGAAAACTTCGCGAGCAAATAGTTCGTACACTTTCGAACGTATCTGCCAATTCGCATAAAAATCTCTCTTTTTTTTATATATGGTACCGTTCCACCTTAATGTCCAGAGGATTCGATGGGCTAAAAAATGGTTAATGACGGCGAAAAAAAAACCGTTGAATTAGAAGAAGCGAGCGATGGATGAACCGGATGTTCCCCGATTCCTTCACAATCTCTCAGACCTGGAATCCCACTGAGCTTGCGTGAGTGCCCGCATCATCAGCGCTCGCAGCGTTTTTCGCTTCTGCCTTTCCTTCTTGTTGTTTATTTCGTTCGAGGCGGAGATAATAAAAGTGTAGGGGCGCGGCGTTATCAACCGCAAATATCTCGTTGGCATACTAAATCGATTGGATTTTTAGTCTCGGTTGAATAGCACCGATGGACTCGCGAATAATCAGTGAGCTCCGCCGCGCTAAAGCGTGCTTGCTACGCATCGCACACGATTTCGAATCGAGTTCCCAATGAGAATATAACAATGCGTGGACATGCGCGGCACTCGCGAGGACTCGCGGTTAACCCTTTTTTTATAAATCGGTGACTGTCGAACTTTGAACCGCCCTCGAACGTCACAAAGCACACATTTTGATGCTGCTCCCTCACGAAAAGCCTTGATCGGGGACCCCCCTCTCGTGCAGGTTTACTCGGTGTCGCAGCGTTACTTCAGCTCGTCGCGTGACTCGCTTCACGCGGCATACGTGAATCGGGGCGCAAGTGAGCTCGATCTCAGTCGAAAAACGAGACGAAAGGATCACCTACGCGGTAGGTTCAAGCTTCCGAACGCGGTACCTCTGACCTCCTCGCGAGAACCGTCACATCTCCACGGTCCTGCATCCACGAATCATCTCAACAGCAACAGCAGCTGCAACGGGACTGAAACGTGAGTTCGGACTGCCCGCAACGATCATTGTTCAAAGTGCCCATTAGGCTGTAGGTGCATCGTTGTGCATCACCACAGAAATTAATTTACTTTAATCCACTTTGGAATACTCCGTTTGTCACTTTTGAGGCTGAGACGAAAGCAATCGGAAGCTTAATGTGGAGTCGACGAAACTTCGAACACCGAAAAAAACGCTTTTGCTATACTTTCACGTGACGTAATCCTCATAGTTTGCTCTCGATAAAAGCACCTTCAATCTCGACGAGTATCTTGGAACGTTATCGAGGAAAAATAGCGTGACACAAAGCTTTGATAAAATGCAGGAAATTAAAAGAAAAATAGCAGCTGCGATCATTCGAATTTCAGGCGATACACAGCTCAACAACAACAACAGCAACGGGGGAGCAGAGGTTTTCCGGGACAACCTGGCTCCCGTGGCTTTCGTACGGGAGCTCCCAATTGGTCGTTTGTTTTCGATCCCGCGGGACGACTCTGTTACTATTGGTCGATGGTCGTGTCACTAGCCTTCCTCTACAACTTTTGGGTCATCATCTATAGGTTTGCCTTCCAGGAAATCAATGGTCAGTCTTCGTTTCATTAACTGCATGCTTTTTTACAAACTTAAATCAATTTCAAGTTATTGTTTATACACAGCTCATGAGCATTTCTCATGACGAAGAGGTTAAGGTAGCTCCTGTACCGCATGCCAAATGAGTGCTAATTTTCAAAACGCTTTTAGACCAAGTTTAAAGTGTCGATTGAACGTATTGTTAGTGTATTTGTGTGCAGAATTTCTTATTAATGTGAAAATATATAAAAAGGAATATAGTTTTGCAAAACCATCAACTGATAAATGAAAATTTTCATGATGACACATTCTCACTGGTATTTTTCAAAGAATTACTGTATTTTTAACCGATTTTATTGCACCACGTCTCATTTTGTTTGTTAACTGACCCTCTACGAACTCATCATGTAGAATTTTTTAAAATTCATCCCTTCAGAAATGATCAATGGAAAGTTTTTTCGTTTCACGAACAACTAGCTGCAACAATCGAATTATAAAGTTAAAAAAAAAAAAAATCTATGTGGTGGATTCGTAGAGGATCAGTTGAGGAACAAAAACAATACGTGGGGTAATAAAATCGGTGAAAAAATGCAGATAATTCTTTGAAAAATAGCAGTGAAGATGCGTCATTGCGGAAATTTGAATTTATCAGTTGATGGTTTTGCAAAACTATCGTTTTTCATATTTTCACATGTTAATAAGATATGCTGCAATACAAATACACTAACAATACGTTTAATCGATAGGTTAAACTTGGTCTAAAAGCGTTTTGAAAATTTAGCACTCATCAGCATGCAGTACAGAAGTTACCTGAAGAGCTCTATCCACTAAAGACACTCAAAACAAACGCCATTTTCACGATTTTTCTTGATAGGTTTATGATATAGAAATTGATATAAAAGTTGTTACAATTATTGAATTCCCTCTCGAAATACTGAAAAAAAACCTATTTTAGTCACTTTTTACACACAATAATGGTGGTTAAAAAAATTCTTTAAAAAAGGTGTCTGCGCTCTTGATAAAATTTCGAAGATGGAGCATCTGAAATGACAAAAAAAACGGTGTTAAATTCAGTGTGTTAAAAGATGTTAAATATTTGAAAGAGCAAAAAAATGGCGAACATTTTATTTAAGAAAAAGGAAAAAACTTGTTTCATTTTCACCATTTATCGCAAAAAAAAATTCTCAAAAGACTTTATAGTGCTACAACTAATAGTCATAAAAATTTGTACTTCAATTTTCGAGAAAAAAGTGTCAAAAGTTTTTTTTACCAATGATTGCCTGTCGGATAACCACCTGAACGTGTTCAGGCACTAAAATGAAGGTCACACAAAAATACACTTTGACCTCTTCGATCTTGAAATGTTACGCTTCCAAAAAAGTGATAAAAAAATGTATTTTTTGACAATTGTCCAGTGGCAGAGCCCTCAAAAAAATTTTACTGCCCAATAATTCTCGTCGTCCCTTTTCTCCGAATAATATTTGACCTGATTTTATTTAACGACTCTTTTACAGGCGAAACCCTCGTGGTGTGGTTTTGCCTCGATTACCTGTCGGATCTGCTGTACCTGGTGGACATAGTCTTTCACTTTCGTACGGGCTACCTCGAGGACGGCGTGTTACAGACCGACGCGACAAAGTTGCGCAATCACTATATGAACAGCACCACGTTTTACATAGACTGCCTGTGCCTGCTGCCCCTCGACTTTTTATACTTATCTTTAGGATTCAACAGTATACTTCGAAGTTTTAGACTCGTTAAAATATATCGGTAAGTTCGGTGATGAACGGTCACGCAGATGTTTTCAATGGATCATCAACGAAACAGCGATTATTTATGTCGGACGTTCTCTTCTCTGGGTCAACAGGTTTTGGGCGTTTATGGACAGAACCGAGCGACACACGAACTATCCGAATTTGTTTAGATCGACGTCATTGATACACTACTTGTTGGTGATATTTCACTGGAACGGTTGCGTCTATCACATTATTTCTAAGAACAACGGTTTTGGGAGCAAGGACTGGGTTTTCAGCGACTCAGAAACGGCGGACGTTGTTAAGCAGTATCTTCAGAGTTACTATTGGTGTACACTCGCCTTAACGACCATAGGAGATTTGCCCAGGTAAGGGAAAAAATCCCTCGGAAATGATCGCCCGGTCATGGAAAGCCCAGCAAAAAGCTGTACACAAAGCTTGCTTTCCGATTAAATTCGATGTCAGCAGAACCTTAGAAATGTGGCTTTCCTCTGTGTGCTTGCAGACCGAGAAGCAAAGGCGAGTACTTGTACGTGATCGTTCAACTCTTGTTCGGTCTTTTGCTCTTCGCAACCGTACTTGGTCATGTTGCAAATATAGTTACTTCAGTGAGTGCAGCCAGAAAGGAATTTCAAGGTGAGTACCACGACGCTATTATTTCACGATTCAAACTCGCTCCTTTTCGCCTCTCGCATTGTGCCGGTTAATTCACGCTTTCGCGTTTTCCCAATACAACAAAACACTAACAAACAGGAAAATTTATGAAGTTTGAGAAGAGCGAGGGCCTGAGCTTTCGTACGTCGCGTTCGAGCCGAAGGCAATCGACGAATGAAAAGAAAACGCAAAGTTACTCAATAGAATAAAATACGAGTGTTCTTCCTTTATTACGGTGTGTTAGAACGTTCGGCAATATGCTCCAGTTCAGATGAAAAGCCCCCAGGGAATGATAATACAAAGTTTCCTAACAAGAAAGACAAGCGAAGTATAAACGACGAACTTTCTACAATAGTGATAAAATCGTAAAAGTGTACTCGTGAATGATTTTCCTTTGGAAGTACCAAACTTTTAAAATACTCCTGCATATTTGCCAGCGTTGCAGCACGTGTTGCTACAAATTTACGATCGATTTAATGTCTCCATCTCGATGTCATTTATCCTTTTGTTTAGCATCGAGGATTGTGTGTCAAAGTGGCTCTTGTTCGCAATGACATTGTCATTTGAAATCCTACTTTGAGAAAGAAATTCATGAAGTTGATATCGAAGTTGTTTTTAGCCCTAATTAGAATTTTCAAAAAATCGATTTTTTTTAATTGCATTTTTCGAAAGTATACACATTTAAAAGTATCATACTAAAATTTCATAAAGACCTGAGCAGCCCAAGTGCACTTTTAAACGCGTTTTTTTTCAAAATCACGTTTTTGGACGACTCCTTGATCGAATCTCCGAAACTATTCAATCGGTCCTTACCAAAATTTTATCACGTGCTCTTTGTAACTATAGCTATGGTGCATATCATACTAATTTTGAAATTTTGAGTGGAACTGTTTTTTTTTTGCAAAAAAAAGATGAAAAAAAAAACGTGCTTTTTCGTAGTTTTTGGAAAAATCGCCGCCATTTTGTCATTTTTGAAAAAATAAAAAATCGTATGTTGTAGCCATTTACCTATTGAATCTGAAACCATTTTTATTTTTTTTCCTCCGATCATCCATATTCCGGAGATTTTATCAAAACCCATTTGTTTTTTGGACCTGTCTTTTCCCCCATATTTCTGTGGGAAAATTAAGTAAAATAAACACAAAAAAAATTCCTTTGCCTATTTTAAGAGTGTATTTTTTAGGCCCAACACTTATTATATCCACATTTATAATATATACCGGTCAAAAAAATTCGTGTAAATAGTCTTTTTTTGGCCGTCTAATGAGGATAGACCCCTTAAATTGAGCTTCAGTTTCGTGCTATTTGTCGATACAAAATATTTACTGATTTCAATCACTGACGATTTATTTACGAACAACAACCGGAATTCTGTGTCTGACAGCAGAAGTCATAATCCGAGCAGCTTCCAAAAATAGATTTTGCGAAGACGAGAGAAAGCCTGGTCATCGGACTGACAAGGCTGACCAAAGCAGCTGAAGCGCGAGCAAGAAACTCAGTTGTTTTGTGGTAAATAAAGCTCAACGATACTCAACCACGGACAAGCCTTCTCTCCGTTTATTCACCGTGTATACACACTGCCTCATCCATTCCTTCGCTTTTCACGTCTAGTTTCTGACCCTCCGTTCTTCTTTCACTTTCGTAATTAGCACCGAAGAAATTACCAAAGCCGTTGTTAATTAGGACTGAACAATGCGAAGCTCTTTATAACCGTAGGAAAGATAACAAAAGACGTGGGACACAGGGATGCGGAGACGTAGTTTCGAGATGAGGAAAGAAAAGTGCTCGGGATTTGGAAAGCCCTTCATTCAGCATCGCCCCTAAATACTTGCAGTTTTTCCCACCAGTTTGCAGAAAGCCTTATCTCCCTTTGAGAATCATTGGATTTCTTCTTGACAGCTGTTGAAACACCGGTGCTTCAAGCCTTTTATACATAATTCGGGTACTTAACGACGTTAGAAATTTTGCGAATGGGACTTGACCTCTGAAGCTCTTTGAACTCATTTACCCTCATATTTTCGTCGACGTTTAAATCTTGAGATGCATTAGCGATTTTTTTTTGCATCCTTTTACGTGGCTGAGACCAAATGTACAGAACGTTTTCATGTTTGAGTTTTTTTTTGTTTTTTTAACTCCTTCACGATTGAATATTAACCGAATCAACGGAAATTCGGACTGAGAGAAAAAAATTGTTGATTCAATAGCAAATATTGAAAAAATTTTCTTCATTTAACTGCATGTTTTCGGAGAGAATGAATCTACAGTTTGATCTAAAAGTATTTCGTTCGTTTAAGAGTTTATATACACTTGTGATGAGCGGAAAAATCGAATATTTTTTTATTAGATATTCTTCTAATACAATGACTGAAGAATATGCTCATCAAATTTCGACCGCTCGATGCGCGCGGTCGTCTAATACTCAAATCCTCAAACGCGATTATCTCAGAATCGTCTTTTTTTAAAATAACCTTTGCGGTGGAGACGATTACTAAAAAACTATTTATCCGATCCACACCAAATTCATACCACTTATTTATTATAATAATAGCTAGGGCCGCGACGAAGGATTTCCTATTTTGTTGGAAAAAAAAACTGTAACAAAAAACCGAAAATTTAGCATCTCAAAAAATGAATTTTTTATTAAAACTCTCGCCATATTTTTTAAATCAACTTTTTTATAAATCCTTCGTCCAGGCCCGAGCTATTATTATAATAAATAAGTGGTATAAACTTGGTATGGATCGGATTAATAGTTTTCAAGTTATCATATCCACTGTGACTGATGCTTAAAAAAGGTGCTACTGGAATTCAGCTCTGGAGTTGCGTCATTTTGAGGAATTTTTCGATCAAAAAAATTGTACAAGTACATGAACATATGTATTGATGAACGTCATTCACAATTTTCCAATAAACATTTATTTTCTCGTCGAAAAAAATTCACGAAAATGACGTTTTTTCGCCCTCTGCAAGTCTATGTAAGGCCTTAATCAACTTTAACCTTGTGACGATCATATATTTCATGGGCATTTTTTTTCTTACTGCAAAGATTTTCATTCAGTGGATTAAAGTCACCAGGACAAAAACTCATGAACCAAGGAAAGGATCACTTTTCGAACATGAGTAGAAAAAGTAGGGTCCACGCGTTCCTCGATATTAAAATCCCGACGGGAATAGCTGCAGCATAGAAACCCAGCAGCAGGTTCTAAAACAGAAAAACTGCTTTCACGAACAAACTGCGACTGTTTTCTTTGTAATATGGACGGTGCAAATACCGACAATGTTTCAAGCGAGAGCAGGATCGGTGCTCGTTTAATTTTAGTAAAGTTCCTTGTTTCTCTTCTCGAGGAAAAACAAACGCGGTTGTGATTCTTTAGTTTTTCACGCTCGCACAAAACTCTCTGCACCGTTGCAACGTCGATCTTTTAGCTCTCTTGCCGTTGCTCTCACGCATCACGTAAATACCGTTTGTAACGTAGCCACGGGAGAATTGAACGGAAGGCTGAAATTGAGCGAGGAGAAATGGAAGCACATTTTCTGTGATTGCACTTATACGGTCTGCGGTCATGGTTTCGTGGAGTCACCATGCTTCGTGTACTGCCTCACATTCATGAACGCTTTTCCTGATATCACAGAATAAAAACGATTCCCTTTCCGGAGCGGTTTTTTTTAAGAGTATGCCAAACGGGGTTTTAAGGACAGCTGCCGAGCTTTTTATGAATGAAATGAAGGAAATGAGCTTTATCCTTCTCCATTGAATTGGATTTCGGTTTTCAAGCGAACATAACGTGAACTAAATACCGAGTTCGCAACGCTTCACTCCATTTCACTTGTTTTTCTCTTCAACCTAGAAACTTTCATGGTTTAATCAAACGACACAAGATCATCGGGTGTCAAAGTGGCTATTCGGTAAAACTCGTAATAATAAAAATTGAAGATAATTTGTCGCGTTGATTCATCTGTTATTTGGAATAGAAGTTTCCTGTGTAACTAGGCCACCTGCGCGGTCGCTCCAGGGCATTAAAAATCCACGTTGCACCGTTCGAGAGAGTTATGAGTCGACGATCGAACGCTGGGCCCAAGCCTGAGGATAAGGAAACGGAGAAGCACAGCATTTTTCAATGGAAGCTGTGGCAACGAAGGTTGAACCAAGCCGCTGGTACACGCAAATAGCTGACGGACTCCATTTCTTCGTATAAAAAAAAAAAAAAACCACTCGCGCATTCTCATTTGGCTTTTGTATACGTACTTTTACCGTTTTCTTCAAATTGCAGCACAATGACAGGTGCTGTAAATCCCAGAACGTTTTATGCAAATAGTATTCACTTAATTAGAGTTTTAACTTTAAACAGGAGTCAGCTAAAATTTTTTGCAAATCCTCTTTATGCTAATTGCAGTTTTCCTGTTTTGCGGATTAAGGGGCTTGGATCGCGAAATAAAAATACTAAGAATTGGCCGAAAAAAAATATTGTGTTGACAAATAATAGCAAAAGACTTGTGCAAAATTTCAGATGTTTTGACCTCGCAGTTTTTCAGTAATAAGTTGTTGAAATTTTGCTGTTACGCATCAGCTCTCGTGGCAATCGCAATACGATCAGTCATATTTCAAGATAATGGAATGAAAAAATAATAATATGTTCGTGCTAAATTTAACATAGGAAGAAAACACTTTTAGGAATGACTTGATGCCAGATTTATCTTCCCCCAGCTCACAGTTATCAAGGAATTAATTAAAACTCTCGATAAAATTCGAAACTTGATGCTTACATTTCTATATCGTAAGAAATGTGGCAACGCCGCGCGGGAATTCGAATTAGTAGTGTCTGCGTGTGAGAGAGCAAAAGCACGTGTGAGCACGAAAATCGTTTGGAGCTGACGTGAGCCGAATTAACCCGAATGATCAAAATCTCTCAATTTCATCACAGCTGATACAGACGCGGTGCTGGCAACATCAGAAAATGAATTTTGACGTTGCCGCGTTTCATCAAGTCATACGAATGAATTAAAACATGTTTACAATTGATTTTTTAAATTAACTTCCAATGTAATTCATCCCATATGACTAGTTGTAAATTATCAAAGAATATTATATTTTATCGACGTGCTGTGCAGAAAATTGGCGTTTACAACTAAAAAAATTTAGGTCTCAGCGGTTGGTAATAAGCTCGGACTAGCGTGCATAAGCATACCCGTTTCCGTCTCAACGCGCCTGCCCCGCAAATTCGTGATCCACCCTCCTCAAAAAAGCTCTACAGGCGTTGAAGGATTGACAAAGGGACAAAAATTGTTGTTCTATCAGCAGTTCTACTAAAATTGACAATGGATTTGATAAGTTCATTCCTTCCATTCGATCGCCCATTGATAAAAGCACCTCCTCGTATCCGTGTAACTGTGCATCCATTAAATTATCACTATCTGCTTCGAAACAGGACCTGAAGGTAAGTTATTCCCGCAAGATTATCCATCATTACGAACAATGAGGGTGCCAGTAGTTTACACAAGTAGGGTCCCTAATGTCCCTGGAGTTAGCGTATCTCAATCGTAGGCTTAACAGTTGTGCCAAGCAGGGATTATTATACCCCTGAATTGGGCAATTGCGTCGTCGTTGAACTTCCCAATACGTGAATGTTCGAGTCAACACGTTGAAAGTTCATTGGAACGTTCGTTGAAAGTTTTCATTTTTTTGTGGGCACGTAAATGAAATTTTTGTTTTTCACAATTTCGAGACTGTCATGAATCTCAGGAAACGTTAATTTTTTTCGAATACGAAATGCAGACGTCGAGTGTCGAATTGTGAACTTTGTGCTCGTTGCTCACGAACAAAAGAAAAAGTGAGCTTTGTATGAAGTTTTCAAAAAACCGGCGGGCTGACCACTGGAAATTTCGACCAGGAAAGACTCCTCGGAACCAGGGTATTACTGTAAATCACGCTGCTTCAACGCGGCGCTTCCATATCCGCCTCATTCGACCCTCGCTTCCCACTGTCCTGTACAATCCATCCCTCCCCTTATGAGATTACTTAGGGTAATTGGATAGCGCTAGCTGCACCGACTGCCTTTCGCTCTTCGTCCCTTTTGCACTTTTCACTTCTCGTTCTCTGACGTCAACCTTCGACTTGACAACTACGGACGACAATACGAGAGCTTTTACGAAATATCAAAACTCTCCTCTTCCAACGCGACGTACATTTTCGAACTTCACGATATTCGTCAAATACTTCGTAATTGGAAATGCTGGTTATCTGAACTTGATGAACAGCAACAACAGTCTGAACAAAAAATGAGTATTTTGAAGTTTTTTTTATTTTTATAATAAACGTTATTTCGTTCGAAATATTAAGCACATGAAAGAGCAATATTTCAACAATATTTTCGAGTATTTTCATTTAGAAATTTGGAAAAAAAGAGTCCTCAGGGTGGTCAGGATTTCTCATGATCGCTTTATCTGAAATTAAAAAACCAATTTTTACTGCTAATGAATGAGCAGAGCTCACGATTCAGCTGAGGATTCAAAATAAATTTGAAATTTTCGTTTCCGGAAAAGTCGTATGCAAGTTAGTACGATTCAGTTAATTTTTGGTACTATTTACACTACGTATAGAATAATCGTTCAATCACCGACTCGTAATTAGACGAAGCTTTTTTCAAAATGCCATTTTGAAGGATTGTACAAAATATCATTATTATCGATGCATTAATTTTTTCGATAAATCGTCTCCAACGAATTCGAAAATAATATTTTGCGAATAATTCGATAAAAATTTGAACTAGAAATGAAATAAAATGTTTCTTTTCATCTCGCATAGGATTGATTGCGCAGGTCCATGAAGCAAAGAACTTGCTGCAACTGCTACGTCTAATAAGACACTCTTTTCTTCCCACCTGAAAAGTTTTCTGCGCTTAAAACCGACGGAATCCTTTAAGGAGATACGCTTAGTTCCTCGTTGTCAAAAAAGCAAAAAGCGAAAAATTTACTAAACTCACCCACAGTCATTCTAAACTGTATCGAATATTAATGTGCATCTTCCATTATTTTGATTCTCATATACGATGGTCTTGATAAATAAAATGAGTTTATAGAGGCAAATATTTCATGAATGAGTGGCCCGGAACCGGAGTTTACGTAAATCCTGCTCCAAAAAGCATTTCCAATGGAGAATATAAGCTTAAGAAATAACCTATAAAATCCTATAAACAATTCAAATCGATTTGCATTTAATCTCATAATCGTGCTCCCTTAAGAAGCGAAGAATGAGAAGAAACAACACGTTGACGAGAAAACCAACTGAAAGTGATTTCTTTTCAAGCCCTCGAACTTTTATTCATTTCCTTCGTAAAACTAACTAATTCCACAGTCAAATTTAAAAGTACAAAAAGATGAAGAAAACATAAAAATAGCGGAGACGTACGCGTGTAAAGAAAACAGATTGTCAAACATTTGACGAACGAATAAACGTGTGGACGAATACAAAAGTGTTACGGTGTAGAATCTCATAGGAGCCAAGTATAGGAAACGTTACGTGTAAATAAAACGGGAGTTGCTGGACGGGTGAAACCAGAGATAGAAGTCGGAGCGTTGGCATTGTAGCGACCATGCTTTATGGAGCGAGAAACCGACGGGGGTGAGTGCACCTAAGCCCCCTGAATAATATATGGGAGCCGCAGTGCATTGCCGTTCTGCGACACTCACCCCGTCGCAGTGTCATTATTATACGGACATGGAGAAAACGCCAGGGCATCGTGTCTGCCGGTGTTGCCCCTTTTTCCTTTATCACCGTGACAAAACGTCGTCAACACATGCGGCGATCCGAATTTTTTTCGAGCTCACACCGACGATGCGATAGTTTTATCAAGATATCGGAAACTTTGCGGGTGAAATCCTTCACACGTTTCTTCCGCAGCTACAAACTCTTTGAAAATATGGATAACCAAAAATGAGACTGGAAGTAATGGGGCGAGATCGAGACGCTGATATTTTTCACTTTTGCTCAGGTCGCTTGGATTCGAATTGCTTAGGAGTTGTATTTCTATGGGCTCGATGCAATATGCAAAGCGCGTGTTGAGCGCTGTGCACGGGCTGATTTTAATCGACGTATAGAGATTCGTGCTGTGGTGTATAAAATTAACGTGTACAGGCCGTTCGAGGAGCCAATGGCAGGAATTTCGACTCCCTAAACACAGCGCGGGGTCAGAAAATCTCAACTTTTATTTTTGTTGCTCTTACACGGAGTTAATTAAGCAAGGGTTAGCGATGCAGGGAAAACGGATGAGGTCATTTCTCGAGAGCTGAACATTTCTTTGAGAGACTCTTCGAACGGTATTTTCCGCCTTCGGTCGTTCGGTCCAGAGCCGAAGGTGGACTTGGGAATAAAGTTTTTTTTCCAAATGGCTCTTGAAGCTGAACGATGAGAGTTAGGAAAATGCTGCCGGGAACTTTTTTTTAGAAAATTCGATCCTCTACAAAATCGGTTTCATACGTTTTTACCGTATCTTCAACCGCTCGGCGAGTACAGCCACGCAAGGGTGCGCATATCCACGAAATTCAATATTTTCAAGTCTGGGCAGCAGAGAATTTGATCAAAAAGTGGTTTCGAACTTTTACCTTCGAAATTCAGTTTAGAACTTAAGATTACAGGATTAATAATTTAGCGGAGAACAGCTCGTAGTCACCTCTGGTGGTGAACTTACTAACGAAGATGATAATGCGCGGAAGGTGCAACTAAACGCGTCGACGTGCCCTGACGTTGGTTCCGGCAAGGACCAACGAGGCCCAATTGATATTTCACTAAGCGAATTCCAATTAACCATGCTAACGATAATTTTGTCGGCTCCAACGTAGCTACATGCTCGTATACGAGGTCCGAACGTGTTCAGTGCGTTAGTTTACATGCGACATTTAACGGTTAGGAAAAGCCTAATCGAGTCGCCTGTGACCAGTCCGAAACACGTCAAGAACCATTTTCGTGGCGTTTCGATTCGGTGGTAATGCGAGCCTGAATTTTTCAGTCTACGAGAAAAATTTATCATTTTTATCTCACTCCTACATTATCTTCATCATAATTATTGAAAACTGAAAAATTTGAATTCCAATTCTAAGGCTCGGTCGGTCCAAGCGTTGATCGTCGATCGTTTATATAGCAGGCATCATAAAAACGGTGAATTTTATTATCTGGAAATAATGATAAAATAACAATAACAAACACGACTATAAATACTGATGCCCAAAGAGCATTAATAATATTTCTACGCTTCTTTGTGTTGGAAAGTATCGGTGTGCGAGGGATTATGAGTTACGTAACGGATCAATGCATACGCTGCTTTTGGGAAGCGAAACGATAAGTTCTTTAACGGTCAGGAAAGTTTCTCTTGCAATTTTAATGCTCCAATAAAATCGGCGACGGCGCAATGTTTCAGGAGAAATGACATTGTTCACGATTGTTGCGATGCCTATTATTTCTCTGGTCATAAAATAATTTCACTCGATTTTAAATCTATTAATCGGTTTTTTAATGCTCCACTGCATTAACGAGTAATTAACTCTGGCCTCTAATGGAGCGAAGCTCCTCGTAAATTCAGTTTAAGTTGAGTTTTATCCGGCTTGCCTGAAGCACTTTGAGTCCCAAGCCGATAGTCGGATAATATTGAAAATTCTATTGGTCCATCGTTCGGTCGGAATGGACGAGGTGAGTAATAAGAGAACGATGAAATAAACGTTGAAAGCTCGTATGGAAATGACGAACCACCCCGAAGCATCTAAACAAGTAAATTCATTTTATCACCATCCTTTTCGTCATGCGGACCGAATGAATTTCGAGATTTATCAAACCAACGACCACTGAAGTTAGCCAATTACTTGAAAACAAAAGATTCGAGTATGTTATGCCACTGGAAATAAAACGCGATGATGTTCAATCCGGCTGTAAAATAAACGTCGTTCGGGTCTCGGTGACGAGGAAAATTTTCAATTTCGTTGAAATTTCACTTCAAATTTCTAGTGATCATTCACAGTCTGGAGAGTCCGTTGAAGGGAAATAACTAATCTTCGGATTCACGATCCGATTGAATCGCAGAGATAGTAAACGTATGTACCATCGCAGCCACGATCACAAAATCCATAAACCCACACATTTATACGTCAATACCAATGTAAATTCGTCTCCTATATTGGAAGCGAACATCTCAGCAACCAATTTTGTCAAATGCAAATTCCTTGGCTATTCAACCGTTCGTACAGTACGTTGGTCGATACGGAGAGCGTGTATACGTTTGTACTCATCAATTTACGTACATTAAAGTCCATCGATCTTTTTATGCAAGCAAATGTCGTTCGACACAATTCCATAAATATCCAACTGACGTTGAGTTCTAAAGTATTTCACGTATATCTGATAAGTAAAACAGAAATTCAAATCGTTGCCAAGACAGTTCGAGCTGAATCGATCAGCTACTTTGTACCTACGTCACACGAAGGTTTGAATAATAGTTGATTTTTGGTGAGCTGGTCAAAATATTAGTGCATCGTTGATTCAATTTTAATGTTGAAGGTTGGCCTGAATCAAGAAGATTTTTGAGGCGTGAAGTTGCGGACCGTGGCGCAAAAAATAAATCTCGTATTGTCCAAGAATGCGATAGAGCTAGAAAGGAATCGAATTGATGTGGAATTGTCGTGTTAATATTGTGCAAACGAAATTTTATGAACCGTAAAGCAATAATTTTGATAAAATCGCAATGACGAATCAAATAGCCAATCAGGTTCATTGGGCATGAAATTTTTGAACGGATGGGGGTTGAGGAAAATTTTATGGAGTTATTGGTATCAAAACGAAATCTCCTGTCACGATATAGGACACTTATGATACCTCGTTCGAGAGAAATTAAGGTAGATTATGCCCGAAGAATCGTATTTCATGGGTGTCTAAATTGGTCGATTTTTACTCCCTAGTTAAAGATATTATAGCTTTAAATTAATGTCAGAATTATTCATACGAAAGTGTAAATAAATTTTTTCAACTTATCTTTTGGCTAATGAAATAACGAGCCATTATTTAATTGGGGATCCATCAGTGACAGAACGTGAAATTTCATTCGTCCCTGGCAAAAATACTGTAGTTTTTATGTCAAAAATCGCATTAGAGAGCGCAAAGGGAAACGGATCAATAGAAAAGTATTAATAAAAAGACAGAAGGCTATGGACAGGAATGGTCCGAGCCAAGAAGAAACAAAATGCCGAAATAAGGAAATGTGAAGTTATACGAGTGCTCGTTATCAATTTCATTCAGACTTTAAGATGATGGATCAGTCGGTAATCACACCTCGAATTTTTTAAATTGAAACTCTTTGACATCGTTCGTCCGATTAAAATAATAAAAATGTCATCGTACGCAGCACGATCGCAAAAATCCGATGACATTTTTATTTTTTCGATCAGACGAACGATGTGGAAAAATTTCCTTTTCAAAATTTACAGCTATCTCTCTCGCACTCACGGTTGTGATTACCGACTGATCCATCATCTTAAGGTAACTCCTGTACTGCATGCTAGTCAAATGAGTGCTAAATATTCAAAACTCTTTTATACCAAGTTCAACGTACCGATTAAACTTATTGTTAGTAGATATGTATTCAAGCATATTTTGTTAACTTGAAAAAATATTTAAAATGATAGTTTTGCAAAACTATCAATTAATATATGCAAATTTCCATGATGACACATTTTCACAGGTATTTTTCAAAGAATCATCTGTATTTTTTAACCAATTTTATTGCACCAAGTCTCATTTTGTTCCTCAACTGATCCTCTGCGAATTCACCACGTAGATTTTTCTTTAAATTCATTCCCTTATAAATTATGAATGAAAAAGTTTTTTCACTTAATGAACAATTAACTGCAACAGTGAAACGATAAAGTTAAAAAAAAACAACTACATTCATAGATTCATAGAGGATAAATTGAGGAACGAAATGAGACTTGATGCAATAAATTGATCAAAAAACGCAGATAATTTTTAATATTTTTACATGTTAATAAGATATGCTGTAATACAAATACACTAACAATACATTTAATCGATACGTTAAACTTGGTCTAAAAGCGTTTTGAAAATTTAGCACTCATTTGGCTAGCATGCAGTACAGTAGTTACCTTAAGGCAATGTATCTTTATTATTAATAAGACAATCGTCTCGAATTTTTTCCCAGAATTTTTTCCAGAAGCGTTCATTCGTAATAAGGAAAGATGAACGATTTTTTACACATAGTCCTTAAAACTCTGTGTAAATTTCAAGACTTTCTTAAGAAAATCGTTCTGTGCATGAACTACCTTAATAAAAGCGTATGTCAAAATTTGACAGGATCTTTTATGAGTTTCTGTGGTGTTTTAAATCTGAATAAATGGAACTCACAAGCATTGACAAACACTTTCAAAGGAATTCTATGATTGTTCAAATAATGTCATAAATGTTTGTAAACGTAAAGAACCCACTCAATACTCACGGGCTTCGGAATGAATCGATTATATAAAATAATAATAAATAATAATAATAATAATAATGGTGGAGTAAAACTGGAAGAAAGGAAAAGAGATAATAAGCACCGAGCTTTTTAGATTTTAACAGGCCCTCAAGGTGTGATCCTTCAGACTTACTGAAAGATAACGTGAACTGAAGATGGTACTCTGGGTCACATCGTGCTCTCGCTCCTTTTATTTTTATTGTGGCTCGCCGTCGTCCCCAACCTTGTCTTTCCCTTTTTTTTATACCTTAATCGATGCTCTTTGTCCGGGTCATAGAAAAAAAAATGAAATTACACCATAGAAGGTTTTGTAAATGAAAAAAAAAAAAAAACAAAAACAAAAACAAATCAACTGGAGTCTTAACTAAAGAAAAAAACAGTTACAGAGCAACTTTTGCCTTAAACACAAAATTCATTGTCAGATTTTGGATTCTTCTTTTTCAAAAAAATCTAAAAACTCGGAACTCTTGGTGCAAATACTGTGAAATTTTGGTGAAATAGATAGTTGTCAGGAGAGTTATTAACGAGATAAAAGGAATCGATAACGCGGGTTTCCTCTTGTTCTTGATGAGAGTATTTGTTCGGGCAAAGGAACACTCGGTTCGTATGAGCCGGATGCCACGAGCTTCCCTTCTGGACGTTACACAACTGGCGAGATGAGAGAGTAATACAAAGAGAGGGCTCGCTTTGTTGCCTTTGCAGTGCTTTCCTTCCGATCTTGAGACGTACCTCGCGGCCTGTTTTCCCAGGTGGGGCGACAATGACCCCAGTCAGAGAGGGGAAGAGGGCGGGGAGGGGGTTTAAGGGGCGTAGACGACGAGTCAACAAAGCGAGACTGTCACCGAGGTGTGGGAATTGTTTCACGGTATTTAACTTCATTTTATTCCACCTGCAATAACGTTCACTCGAGATATCGGAATTGGTTTTATAAAGCCTAAAATGAGACGCCGAAAGGCGAAGAATGAAATTTTTCGGAGAAAGTCGAAATGAAACCGAAACTCACTGATTTTTGTTCACTCTTGATTTTGAGCTCTTGATTGTGAGGCTGTTTCTCTCGATGAAAATAATGGACAAAATCATTATTTTCATCGTGTACAACGCATCACGTATGAATAAAATTTGAGCTCTTCATCATATAAATACACGGATCAACCGAAAGACAATTAGTACGGCCATTAAATCGGGTAATAAGGGCAACATGGAAAATGGAGTTAACCAACATTCGTTGTAACAAACGCTTATTATACTCATGTTCATGATTGGAATTTCAAACCGGTCTACCAGCCCTTAATTGAACGGACGCTCGAAGGACAGCGTTGCCATTGAGCAGTTTAATCGCCACTAATTAGCCGTAGCTGGTTAAAGTTTTGTGCGATATTTAATCTAGTACAAAAGCTTACACTAGTACAGATGACATTGGACTTTGGAATTCAAATATGATGAACTCAGATAAAATTAGTTCGTTCGTAACGTACAAGCAGGTTTGAAATATGTTGGAGATTTTGGAGTCCGGAAATGCTTCCTCAGCCTTTCGGCCTCTGTAACGACACTACAAATTTCTTTCGAAGGATTCAGTGCTGGGAATAGCTGGAATAGCGATAGATTCGATGAAAAATGTGTTTTTGGTTCTAGCACGCCTTTTGATAGTCCTCCGAAAGTGTATTGAACAAAAGACAAAGCAAAATAAGTGTTAAGGGCCGGGTAACGTCCATTCGGTGAAAGGCCCAGTTTTAAGCATTTTTTAGACGCTACAGCTTATAGCAAACTAATTTCAATGATTGTGACGTCACATCACAATATATGAACAATATTTCCTGAATTTTTAGAACCCGAACACCAATAACCAACTCGATGGTAGCAAATCTTCAGAGGCACTTCGAAAAAAAATTGTCCATCGGTGGTCAGTATCAATCAAAATCTACTCGACCGATCCTTTTGAAATTTGGCATGGTACTTCCTTGCACGATTGACCAAGTATCTACGAGAGAATTTTTTTTTTCAATTTTTGCATTTTTTGTGACACTTAGAAGTGAAAACACTCATTTTCGCCTTAAAAATGAGACTATTTGTTGTT
Organism: Venturia canescens; assembly: GCF_019457755.1. Classification (NCBI taxonomy): domain Eukaryota; kingdom Metazoa; phylum Arthropoda; class Insecta; order Hymenoptera; family Ichneumonidae; genus Venturia; species Venturia canescens. The sequence goes on from NC_057425.1 coordinate 11,923,090, forward strand.
GTGAAGTTAATAATTATGAAAAATTGGAAAAAAGCTCTCGTAGATATCTGGTCAGTTTTGTAAGGAAGCACCGCGCCAAATATCAAAATGATCGGTAGAGTAAATTTCGATTTACACTGTTCACCGGTGGACAACTTTTTCCCGAAGTGCCTCCGCTACCATCGACTTAATTATTGATAAAATAAATGAATAAAATATAAACAAATGAAATCAATTTGTATTATCTGTAGCATGTAAAAAAGTTTAAACAATTTTTTTCACCGAATTGACGTTACCCCGCCCTTAACATGACGTTAGTAGAAAAAAAAGATTTCATTTCATTCATGCAATCCTTCGAATTTCATCTCCTTTTCAGTTGTCCATTATCACGTCACTTAAATGTTAAAACATCGACGACATGTCTGCAATCGGATGCACTCCAGAGAATAATTGTCATAACGATGCTTATCCGAAGGCCCAACACCGGGACAAAGGTTTGACGTTGAAATTCGTGTCGGATAAGTACATAAGAGTTTTCAAGCTTTTTCACTCACGTTCATCCATAAATCATGCGTAAATGCGGCGAGGTTCATTGTACGTAATTGACTGGTTTTCCCCGGGAAATCCTACACGCGAAAAGAGGGTTTACATCAATACGATGTTTGAAGGATTCAATGGATTGTTTCAACAACACAATTCTGCTGTTGCACAACTATCGTATTCGAATTTTCATTTTATACGATAATCAGTATTTAGTAAATTGATCGAATATCCAAACTCAAATGCCCTTTGGTCTCTAACAGTTGGAATACATATTGTTACAAAATGCTTGCTCTCCAATGGCCTAGTTCGGCCATTCCGAGAAGCAAAACGATCCTCACAAGTATACGTATATTTTTCGAAGCCAGAGAGCCGTAAATTTCAGTTCCAAATCTCTTCAGAACTTACTTTAGTCGTGTTCTTTTTCTTCTCAGATCTTCTCTCATTCTTTATCAGTCCTCATTTTCCATCTTTTTCCCCTCACTTTCTCCCTCCTTCATTCTATTTCTTCTTTTCTTGAAAGCCAGATGATTTATCGTTCTGCTTCTCGCGCATATCGATCCTCACCAGACTCGCGGTGTCTGACGCGCACCCTTCAATGTATTTCCTTCCTTCCCTTCCCTCTTACACGAGATATTCACCCGCAATACGTGTAGTGGATTTACCGTCCACTGCACTGCACTAGCTCCTATAATATTTTACTTTTGACAAATTTGACCCATTGAAAATTCAATATCCAGTGAAAAGCTTTCGATGCGAAATCTCTTGTGGGTTGTTTTGCGAGGGATTCGAGCTCTGGAATTTTCAAATATAACTCAACACTCGGAGTCTCAAGAAGAAAAATTGTGCTACTGGTCAACGATTCCTTTACCTCACGAAAAATAATTTGCTATCATTTCGTGTTTGCGTAGATTAATGAAGGATGCTCATGCCCCTCTAAGGAGGTTGGATCACGAAATAAAAATAATGATAATTGGCCGAAAAAAAATATTGTGTTGACAAATAATAGCAAAAGACTTGTGCAAAATTTCAGATATTTTTACCTCGCAGTTTTTCAGTAATAAATTGTTAAAATTTTGCTGTTACGCATCAGCTCTTGTGGCAATCGCAATACGATCAGTCATATTTCAAGATAATGGAATGAAAAAATAATAATATGTTCGTGCTAAATTTAACATAGGAAGAAAGCACTTTTAGAAATGACTTGATGCCAGATTTATCTTCCCCCAGCTCACAGTTATCAAGGAATTAATTAAAACTCTCGACAAAATTCGAAACTTGATGCTTACATTTCCATATCGTAAGAAATGTGGCAACGCCGCGCGGGAATTTGCATTAGTATCTCAACCTCCTTAAGGCTGAGCTTCGTGTCTAATTTTTTGGAACTTTCGAAAATCACATTTTGCACGAAGAAAAATGTTGAAAAAATCTTGTAATCGTTGAAATAACTTTTCATTGAGCGTCTGCGTCTCCACGGTATCAGAATCGAATAAATTCATCGAAGAAAAGCTCGTTTGCAACAAAATATAGTCACAATCGACCGCTGCTATTTGGATTCTGGAGCTTTCGAGGTGCATGAAGACAAGTTACCCCAACCATCCAGTGGTCTCAGTGCTGCGGTAGTTTCATCTACACAAGTTGATCCAACAGGATCAGCACCTCCGGGGGTTGGAATCTCTCTGGGGATAGACACGAAGAACGAGTCTCTTATTCTCCTTCTGCCGATTCGGCAAAGCAGCACAAGTCTTGTACTCGTTCGTTCTGATAGTCGATCGTTAGAGGAGCTCTGGCGGGTGAACATCCAATAAACTGAATTTAAAAAACGGAATAATTAAGAATTTTGTTAATTCACGATATGAGAAAATTTATTGTGACAAGAAATAATCGAAAACTTCGAATTGTGAGAGAGATTTTTATCGCATTCCTTTATTTCAATGACTCCCCATCAATATTGTATAATTATTGTCCAAAAAATGGAAAAAAAAAAACAACAACTAAAATTACGAATTCTCAAGTTTATCTCCTTCGCAAAAAAGTTCAAGTTTCTAATCTCGATCTCTCCCCACACTAAATTCTCACCCAATTCGAATTACTCTGAAGAACGATTCGGAGATAATGGAACAAAGTTAGCAGAGATAAAACTCGAAATCGAGTATCACAATACAAATTTGAGTACAATGGAGGCGAAAAGCTTGCAATAAGGAAGTGAGGAGAAAGAGAAAGATGAGCAAGGTCGGAAAGGGTGGAGTGTTGGAGGACTCTCCCGCGGGTAATTACAGGCATTCAGTGAACCGAGCTATACAGGAAGAGAGGCAGACAGAAGAGTTTGCGTTTCGATATCGAGAATCATCGAGATTTCTCTCTCCGAGAGAGGGAGAAAGAAATTCGATCCGACAAAGTTTCGGATAGAAGAGAATTATCATTATTATGAGCTTCGAATACGAGGACAATTTCAGCGACGGGTTCAACGAAACATGAACGAGATACGGAGCCGCATTGACCCGAGGAATTTAATTAGGGCTCCTGGTCGAAATCCGGACGATTTTGCTGGTTCGAAAGGAAAATTTCTGCCAATTTAGCACACTCCATTGATGAATTTTCCCAACGCCTGTCTTGCGGGTTTCAAAACCCAGGAAAAATCGGACTTTCGTTATTATTGCTTTGAGCTCCATACTTTGACTTCCATTGTTTCATACGAAGAAGATAAATTGCCCGATTTTTGCTCCCCTTTCCAGGTCGTCGAATTCCATATTTTTTCGATCGATTTTTCTCGGCTAGAAAAATTAGTTTCAGGCATCATCGAAAACAACGTACCTCGCTTTTCATATCCTCAATAGATCGATCTTCAATGAATCGTCATATTTTACCAAAGCACAAAAGAAGCTTTATAAAAACGCCACATTTTCCTCAGCTTTCGGTTATTCATCCGGCCAGTTTTCATTTCATTCTTTTTTCATTGCTATCGATCAGTTTATTGAAAGACGGAAAAAATGGCGTATAAAATTGCGTTTACGTGGCTCGAATTCCCATCAGGCTACATTTATTTATCAATCATGCCTCGAGGCAGCTGTTCTCGCGATACTTTCAAGCACAAAGAGAAAGCCTGTAACATTGCCTTTTGTTTCGCTCGCTTATTTATCGGTGTGTGCCTTTCTATTTATTTTACTTTCTGAAAGGTCAACGAAAAAAGAGAAATAATCAAATTGTATTCTTCTCCTGGCTACGAGCTCCCGGACCAATTTTATGTATCGATCAATCGATCTTCGAAATAACCCCCGATGTGCTTTCCTATCAGTGCCACAAAGTCGAGAGCGATCCAAGATAGCACCAAATGCTCGACAAGATTCCCACACCACTTTGGACACGAGCAAAAATAACTCTAGTGAATCTCTTAGCCGAGATGTAGACGAAGATGGTGCCAGCGAAGAGCAGGCAAGCGAGGGTGAGCTTCCCCAGACATTTTTAGTTTCAGCCAAAAATTATAATAAAATTCATTTTTTCTGCACAGTCCAATAAAATATATTGAAAAAATAACGGTAAAATCTTTCGTTGCTTCCAAAATTCGAGTTCAAACTTGGACTCCGACGCAACAATTTTTGCAATTAAAGCCAAAGACAGTCTTTCCAATAAAATACTTACCTTCCTTCTAACAACTATTTTTTTCTTGATTCTTCAACTTTTTCACAGCAGAATGGGACAAGGCAATGTTCACTCTGCAAGTATTCGCCGGTGCTCTCATAATTTACGGCTGCATCGTCTATTCGTTGAGTGAATCACCTTGCTCGGGCACTTGCCCATTCACTGATTAATTTTAACGAATGGAGAAACGCTTTAAAAAGTGCATAACGAACTGCTCGTGAACGAGATTTCCAAAAAAAACCGGTAATAAATGAAAAAATTTATGAATTCAACAATATTTGTGACAATCGGTTACGAAAAGAAAAACGTTATTTCGAGAAATTTTATTTTTTCACCTGAAAACTTGTTGAAATGTGACGATATTAAAATAATTTGACGTAATTAGTTTCCGGATGTGGCAGATCGACCGAAAAGTTATGGGTGAGCGGACGGTGCCGGGAACTTGACAAGAGAAAATTGTTTAGCCGAAATGAAGGAAGATCAGACACTCGTGCATGAGCCACGACGTCGTAAAGTTTCGGGGACTAGAGTGGAATAGAGAAAATAAGGTATAAAATTCGTGCGAGAATTAAACGGTGTTTCCGCTGCGTGGGAGCTTGCCAAGAGCGTTTCGTCATGTTTTTGAGAAATGCGAACTCCACCGTCTTCCGAGAGAATTTGTTTTCTGCGCGTACTGGCATTCCATGAAGTTGGCGGTGCATTGCTCCATCCCGAGTAAAAGGCGAGCGAGTAGAAATCGAACTACCAATTATTTCGTCCGTTAAATCACGCACTGTGAAAAAGCTCGAACTTTTGTATGAACTTTCGTCTTCAACGATGTTCGAAGACGAAAAGTCGAAAGCCGAGGTGAGTACCCGGGCCATAATTGCCCGTTGGTTTCTCTCATTTTGAAGCTTCGTTTTATCCAAAGTTCTTCATCTTGGATTAACTTTCGAGAGCTTTTTTAAGGGTATTCGCGAGTTTTGTTCTCGCGGCGGCTTCATTAAGGGGGAATATCAGTGTGACAGGCTGAAAAATGAAGTATTTTTTGGAAATTTTTTTGAAAAAACGGCTCAATCAAATTATCTAAAATTTTGTATATTAATTATTGAAGTGATGAAGTATACGAGGATTTTTTTAATTTTTAGTACATTTTATTAAGCAGAGGAGCGCTCGCAAAATGGCGTCTGAAAAAAGACTCCCCGACGGTTGACAGCACAAGTGCCGCAGCAAGCATCCGAAATAAAAAATTCAAAAAGATTATTAAATTATAATAGAACAGCTATCGTAACATCGTAGGAAATTTGAAAATTTTGATTACATAAAAATGGCGGCCATAAAAAAAATCGAATTTTACACAGAAATTTTGCAGCAAATTGTCAATAAAAAACAAAAGTAAACAATTATAAAAAAAAAACTCTACGATGCGACGATAGCGATAAGTTTTCTGAAGAGAATCCTTTTAGAATGAAATCGATTGGACAAAATTTGAGTTATGCTGTAAACCAGATCAAAAAGCATCGTTTCGAGAAAAAGGCGTTTCAAATTTTAAGAGAATATGACATTAAATAAAGCAACTTAAATATTAATGTAAAACAATTCTTACCGAGTCTGCTATCCCTCGACCATAAAACCTCTTTTGCGTCCAAGCTCTTTTGTTTCACACTGACATTGCCCCTTAACGTATCCCACAATCGGAGTTGGTATTGGGAAGAAACGAAATCTTATTCCTTCAGGATCGATGGCTCCCAAAAATTCCTGAACAAACTCTAAAATCTCTGTAATATTTAAAACCGGAGTGCCTCGCAGAGTACGTTTCCGAATTCCGTGCCTCGATCCCGCGAAAAAATCTTTGCCCAACACCGTCGTCCCACGAATTCCAACATCTTGAAAAAGGTCTTGTCACTTGAAAAATTTGCTCCGGAAGCTGCCTCCCCGTCCCAGCCCCTGAATTTCGAAGCCCTGCGACGATCCGATCACAATATTTTTCAAATACAAATCAAATTTTTGCGAGTATTGAAAAAAATAAAGACTCGCCACGTTTGATGAAAATGCACGAAATCCACGGACGTGATCGAAAATCGAAATAGAAATTTCGAGCCCGTGATTTATGTCTCGTCGCTGCCGACGAATTATTACGACGTAGGCTATTGTCGAGAATTTGCCAGATAATGCGAGCAGGCCACGAGTAAGGGTGAATCCCCGTTGCGTGGAGGGGCAATTTGGAGGAAATCTCTGGGGGTTGTGGCAAGATCAGGGTTTTGGGATAGTGGAGTACCCAGGGGGATGAGTTGTGAGAGGGTTTGTTGGCCTCGAGAGTGGAGCGTGCATGTTCTACATTATTTAAACCAGCTCGTGTGTATCTGATGCGGGTTCTTCTTCTCCCCTTTCTTTTCTTTCCACCCTCAACTTCTAGGGGTGCCGTGTACAGCAGCATCAATGCAATCTCGCGTTTAAGGACCCTGCGGTCCGGCGGCGTTCTCGCTTCCACTCGCGTGTCTCCCGTTCCGTTCGTTCCGTTGCTTTCGTTGTCGGGAGTTGCAATTTTTACTGCGTGTGTATGCGCGAAGCTCAAACCTTTACGATCTTTCGCTCGGCCCTCGTTTTCCACGTAGCCCGCTTTCCCAGTGTTGCGTTCTCTTGCCGTGTTTTGCAGGCCTTTCGCCAACGCGTGCACAACAAATTTTCGCCTTTTCCAGCTATGCCGCGATGCCGAAACGGAAGAATACTTGGCGCGATTTGCGGTCGCGTAACCAGCAGTGCATTCAGAAGCGGACCGAGCTGGCCGCTTCATTGACGAATGAAAACGTATAAATCCGTCGAGAACCTGGGAGGGAGAATTTTGTCAAGAGTTAATAAAACTTTGCTCAGCGCTTCATTCATCTGTTTCTCTTTATCTCCGCATCCAACTCGCCTTCTTTCTTCACATCCAGCGGCTTTTCGTGACTCTTCTTTTCACTCTCCACGTTTCCTCACCCCCCCTCGTCGTTCTTCTTGCCACGATTTTTTTACGCGAGAACTTTGATTATATACCAGCTTAACCTCGACGTCGCTAGCCAATTAAGTCGGGAAAACGGAATTAACGAACGCTGGCCTGCTCGGAGCTTTTCGTACTCACTTCGTTAAGGGTGTGTCATAGCTCCGTTCCTTTATTTTTCTCGTTCGCATGCATGTATATACAATAATTCTTTCAATACAAGCGATTATGAGCAGACGAGGACATCATAACCAAGACCAGTGTCGTCTGTCAGAAAGAACGGCGATGAAAACGATTTATTTTACGACTACTCTTCGCTTTAAGTAGGAATGAAATTTAGCTTAACTTTTAACTTCTTCTTTTGTATCACTTCGCGAGATTAATGCTCCTGTTTTACTCGATCATGAAATACTCAAATGAGAGTTCGAATCCAAAATGACCATTTTTTTATACTTTTCTATTTAAAGAAATTTTTTTTATATCTATTCTTTTCAATCTCTATCTTTCTAGCAGTTTTTTTTTGCCCGGGCACCTCGTCCATATAGTTTCACTGTTTCCGAAAAGATCAGAAGAGCTCTCTCTTCAAGGCAATGCTTGGTGATCTCAGCTTTGTTACTTTATCTCGTTTCTTAGCCTCCAAGCGTCCTCGGACCTTTGAACTTTACGGCGGGAAGCACCTCCGTACTCGGATATTTGTGTTGTCGGAACAATGCGACTTCGTTTATCTCGGCAGGTTGTTTTTCAATTTTCTTTGCCGTTTATCCGCTGATGTGACAATAAGACGACGGAGAAAAGCATTTGCCGATCTTCGTCGTGTTCAACTCCGATGAAAAAAAAAGGGGGGAAAATATTTCATCGATTCGAAATAAAAGAAAGGAATAAACAGCCGGATTAAATGTTAGCTGCAAACGGATAAGTGGAGAGGAAAAGCGGCGTTTTTGCGCGATGATTTAATTTTTTATCCGCAATCCGGGGGTGAGCGAAATTCTGGAGAGTCACGTTCGTGTGCGAGTCAACGCGGGGGGAGATTTCCGAGCGGAAAATCAAGGGGTGGCAGGAAAATGGGCTGTATCGTCTCCAGTTTCTCGTCAATGCGTCGCGACCTCGACGAGGAGGAGAAACGAGACGACGTTCTCGCGGCTCCGTCGCGGTGGCCAACGACCTCCGTGATTTACTTCCAGGAATTTAATTAAAATTCGTTTTGCTGGTTTTCCAGTTCACGCCACCAGTTTTCTCCGCAGGGACGCGAGATCAGCTAAGCAAGCAGCTTTCGCGTACGCAGCGCACCTCGCGAAATATTACAGTGTGAACATCAAAGATGAATTTAAAAAACGAAGGGAACACGCGTGTGGGTACGGACGCGTTACGTATCCGGAGGAGGGTGCAATTGAAAAGTTCACCGGATGCTGCGAGACTAATTTTAGAGGGTGAACCAACGAAGCGGAAACGCCGGGGTGCAATTTAACGAGTGCACCCAGGCCGAGGAGAGCTGCAATATTAGTAAAGTAATTTCGTAATATCCTCGGAGAATCTCATTCGATTCGCGCTTTAATAACTTTTATCCTCGCATTAATTCACTCCTTTTGCCAACGACGCCTCGGAGTCTTATATTTTCCATGTTTCTCTCGCCTTTCGATGAGCTTGTTCCCATCACCTCTCGGAGAGTGCACACCACGCACGAGGGTCTCAGCTGCAATGCCGCAACATCGAAAACGTCGCTTTCGATTCTCCCCTGCAAAGTTCTCCGTTGTAAAACGAAGGTAAAACATACTTAAAGAAATAAGAATCCGCTCACTACTGGGAGACTGGGGAAAAAATAAAAGCTCCTCGCAGCCCCGCGCGTCGAGGAGCCAGCAAGAAAAGTTGATAACGTATTACGATTTGAAATTACCACTCAGACGTCTCGACGGCTCACGTTAAATTTCAATCTCTGGCGAATGGCTGATTCTCCACTGGCTCTCGCCCCGCGCATAACACGATTCGTACTCAAACTCACAGCACGACGCGAAGCTTCGCTGTATGGAGGAGCAGCCTCGTTCCTGGATTATTGGGTTACCTGCTTGGAGGAGTCGACTCGTAAAGAGGGACAGCCAAACGTATATACATTTTATAGGGAATAACGTAGTCAAGGAATGTCTCATCTTGTCGGTAATCGCTTCGGATATAACAGCACGTCTGTGCGCTATTTTGGAAGACAGGATCGTTCGAGCCGGATCCGCGTATCGTTAATAACCATCCAAATTTTTCAGGTTATATCCGACGCGGAGTGCAGGTGTTCGAATAATTATAATGATAGAATCAAACTTCATGGAGTTGGAAGTGTGTCGAGCGATCGGGTCGAGCTTTTCTATTCCCTGTCATGAATTTTTATTCCACTTTTAGGGATGAAACTGAAGATTCTGTTCGTTTAATGTGGCGGACGTGAGGAAGCTGAAGGGAATTTAGTTGGAGCGGAGTTGTCGCGATCTCGATAAAAGGACTATTTTCACCAATTTTTTTCATCGGTATAAATTATAAATATTAAAATTAAAATAGAAAAAGGCATTTTTTTGTAATTAGTTTACTCAATTTTCGCACAGAAATATGGGCGAAGACAGGTCCAAAAAACAAATGGGTATACGCTTTTAATAAAATCACCGGAATATGGATGATCGGAGAAAAGAAATAAAAATCGTTTCAGATTCAAAAGGTAAAGGGCATACGATTTTGTCATTTTTTTAAAAAAATGACAAAACAGCGGCCATTTTTCCAAAAATCACGAAAAAGCACGTTTTTTCATCGTCGTTTGCCAAAAGAAAAATATTTTGATAAGGATCCGTTGAATAGTTTCGGAAATTTCATCAACGAGCCGTCCAATGACGTGATTTTGAGTGAAAAACGCGTTCAGACAATGGCAGCCGAGTAAACGTCGCTCAAAAGTGCACTTGGACTGCTCAGCTTCTTATAAAATTTTAGTATGATACTTTTAAATATGTAAATTTTTTAAAAATGCAATAAAAAAACTCGAATTTTGAAAATTCTGATTGGTCAGACCCCTTAATTGCCAAACTCTGAGCTTCTTCACAGAAGGAGGTAAAGATTCGTATCGTCTAGTAACGAAGGTGGCTAGTTGGATGAGCCGAGTCCAACGCGCGGTATTGAGACGGAGTTTCGTATTCTAATGATCCCCGTTGCACGGCTTTGCAGTCGTATCGTTTCGGACGAAACTTTATCGCGAAAGCCAAGTCCACAGGACCCTTGAGCCCTGGTGAAACAGCCAGGGAGGAGGAAAGAGAGGGACGCAGCGGGAGGAGTTTGGTCCGAGCAAATATTTGCAAGTGGGTGGATTCGAAAATAGGAAATAAAGTTTGTCAGGAAGAGGAGGAAACTGGAGCGAGCTAGCGATACTCACCGTTTGCATATGCGTCCGTCGGAAGGATCGAAGCCAACTGGACAGTTTGGCAAACAAAAAACATTCGATTTATTTCAAGGATTTATCCTTGTCCGTTCGGCAGTATGAAATCGGAGGTAAAAGCAGCTGCGTAGAGTCGCTTTTGCGAATGCTTAACAAGGAATGCTCAACCTCCATTTTTTCTTGTCTTTTCCTATAATGAAAGCGGAATAGAAGATCGATTGAACGAGCAACTCTAAAGTAGCATCAGTTTTCGTATGATTCGGACTGCCACTCGCACAACATACATTCTCTGAGCATTCGATTCGACCGAGTCGCTGTTCCACTCGTTTTCCGACTGTTCGAGTGATCTCGCGCCGGCAAACCGAGCAAATATTCTTGCTTTTTGTCCCCTTGATAAATCCGATAAGCATCGACGCATGAAACGCTCAGAAAAGATTTGAACAATACAAACAAACGAGGCATCCAATTTGCATAAAAGACGTCGGTGAACTGGGGACTGGGCTGTTTCTCCACTGCAGCGGATCATTCGGCTGCCCAAGGCTTTTGCCAATATAATTTTCCAGGTAAAACACTATTTGCTCAAATGCCAAAATACACACATACCCAGCACACTGCACCCGTGCGCCCTTGCCAGGCACATACTATCACTCGAGTATCACGATTCTAGTCCGATGTCCGGGCTCGGTTTGATCCAAGGTGGTCGATTGCGACGGAGGTTTTATTCATTGCCATAGATTTCCCACTAATGGTAAGCAAATATTTGCCAGTCGTTGGAACTCGAATTACTCTCCAGTTAGTTTTTGCCAAGGGCATATTTCACCGGACGTTTTGTCCCAGATGATAACTCATTTCGCTTTCCTATGTCGACTATGTTTTCGTTAAGGCTTTGTATGCATACACTTGCAGCGGACGAGAAAACGTGATTTTCTTGATTTTTTTTTCGACAATAAAATAAATGTTTATTGAAAAACTGCGAACGACATTCATTAGTGCAAATGTTCATGTATTTGTACAATATTTTTGATGAAAACATTTCTCAAAATGGCGCAACTCCAGCTGGATTCCAGCAGCACCTTTTTTTCAGCATCAGTTGCAGTGGCGACTGAAAAAATATTAATCCGATGCATACCAAATTTATACCACTTATTTATTATAATGATAGCTCGAGCCTGGAAAAAGAATTTGTAAAAATGTTGATTTTAAAAAAAAATGGCGACAGTTTAACAAAAAATTCGTTTTTTGAGGTGCTAAACTTTCGGTTTTTTGTTACAATTTTTTTTCCAACAAAATACGAAATCCTTCGTCCAGGTTCAAGCTATTGTTATAATAAATGAGTGGTATAAATTTTGTATGGATCGGATTAATAGCTTTTTAATTAATACCTGTAAGAACTACGGTTACAGAGGCACTTTTTTCTACGAAGAACCCGTGAGAACAGTTCATACGCAGTAACTCTCGTTACTTCAGATAATCCACAAACGAACGGATCCAAAAATTCGTCTCATCATGAATCAATGCATGAATAAATTATTATCATGTCAATATACGATATACGAATGAAAAAGATCGTGAATGAATTTTCGCACTCGTGCATGGTCGTCTCTGCCGACGTATGATCGTGGAAACGATATTCGATATGAAAACGTTTCGATGTTTGGTGCATCAACTCGAAATGCCTAATTCGATGTTTTGGGTCCAATTTCCCTGTGCAAAAATCGCCTAAAGCAAGACTAACATTAATTTCCTTTGATCAACAAAACTGCGGAATATTTACCAAGAACAAACCTCACCTCCATGTTTTTATGAGCACACAGAGCAATGAAGGCGTATGCGGACGAAGAACAATGTATATAACTATGCATGATTAAACATAGCCGGTTAGAGCACACTATAGGACTTCGGAAGAGTGGCAGATTGACTTAGAGGCCACTATAACTATGGCCGGACGCATCACCGCTGCTCAATTTAACCCGAGTAAAGCTTATCAAGGTATGACCTACATAAGAGAGCGATGGTATGCAAATCAAGACTCATCTGACGAGGTCCGTTTAGCTTATCCCTCGTTAAAATTGCAAATTCTTTTTATTTCTACGCGCCACTTTATTAGCACCGTTGGTAGGCTTACCGGAAAACCGCTTAAAAGATTCATTGAGCCGGGGGGTGTTCTATGGGGAAAAACGAGGATCGCTGTGGCCTTCGGAAAAGCCATGGAGTTGAAGGAACTTGAAAAACAAAATGCGAGCATCACGTGCGCATTTCTCAATGAATTATTTTTTCGTCACGAATACTTTGGCGTGTTCTGTTAAATTTCGAAGTAAACGAAGTTGGGGCCTCGCGAAGTTCCTGCAACGGCCTTTTTCTCATGGAATATTGTGAAACTATGAAATTTTCCAGTTGAAATAAAAGCTGAAACTGGCACGAGGGACGAACGAAAATGGAGGAGCCGACAAAAAAGTGGTCTCGCTTCACAAGAGCGCGCGGTTGTTCTCGTGACTTTAATTACCACTTTCACACGAGAACGAGTGGAATGCGTTTAACGTCAAGCCTCATAAACAACTTGGTGGAAAATCTTTATGAGCGTAACGTAACGACCTCGGAGGTACTATAAAAGTCATCGGAAGACTTGGCGAATGTCTGACACTTTAGAATGTCCCTAAATTGTTCATTGGGTCGGTTCCCCCGTCCAAGTATTTCTCCGATGCCCCCGATAAACTGTGGCAAGCTTTTTCAACGCGAGACGTAGCTGAAAAAGAATATCCGAAAAAGGAGGAAAACGGGGATGGAAACACTCTGTAAAAATCGAATGAAAGACCCGACTCTTCGGTACGCTCTTCGTTTTTACGTGTACCTTAATTTCCTTTCATCCTTTATTTTCACAGTCCTACAGACCGTATAGGCTCGTGCACGGGAAAGACATTAAGAGTTCTCAAAAGATCGTTCACGCTCCAAGCATTTCTGGATTTGAGTGAGAGGAATAGTTAGCAGGGAAGTTGAGGGCGAACGGAAAGTAAGCTGTAACAGTTTTCTTGCTCAAGGGTGCCGGGAGACATTAAGGGAAGAAAAAAACAGCTCGGAATATGTTACGTAACGAGAATCGAATAACTCTCTTTCTCTGATTTGGATGGAAGCTTTCGGGCACTGAATTTTCATGGAAAAATTGAGCATCCGAAAAAAATGCACTTTGCTATAAGAACGTTTCTCAATATTTTTTTCCGAACATTCGAAGAAAAAACGGATGGTAAATTCACCGCGTGTCTCAAGCCGTATTCAATGTTGAGGGATAACGCGTGTGGACAGCTCGAATATTCGCGATTAAACCGCGTGATAAACTCGCATAGCTCATCGTTCGTGTGTCGAGAAAAAAAATTTGTTCGTTGTACCAAATCCGTTTCGTTGGACGGAAAATTTGACGGGTCCAAAAATATTGGTTCTTCAGCTGAATCATGAAAATTTCTCGAAGGCGGTTCAACCGGGTCAGTTAACCATTTTAATCGAACGACTGGTATGACTCGATTTTTCGTGCATACTTTCCAGTTTGCTCCAAGAAATAGTCGCTTGGATCTCAATGATTTTTGCACAATAACGAGTTCAAAGACTCGAGACTCTTCACAAGGAAAAGCGCATTTCCACCTGCTCCCGAGACTTTTCGAAAACTCTTTCCTTGAAAACATTCTGGAGGAGAATTGATCCAATGATCGATCGGATGAATAAACGAATGAATTCATTTTCCTGATTCTTTATTGGCTGATTCTTTATTCGTCCAGCTCCACACCACGAATTATTTCGTTTTAAAAATGTTTTGCGTCTCCATCGAAATATTTTAATTGAGAGAAACAAAATTTTCCGTCGAAAATATTTTTTTCAGTAGAAAATCACAACTTTGGTCGTTCGTTTTTCATCGATCTCAAAATCCATGTCACTCTCCGATAACCCGATTGAACCACGAAGCAAACAGATCGCGAGTATCGAAACATATAAGCAAAATGAAATATATTCTGTCGTCAGAGCTCGACTCGACAGAAAAAAATTATCTTCATTTTATTTTGTATTCTTAAATCGTTGCGAGTCAGCATTCCAAAATGAATGCGTTCGTCGTATAGCGTCGGATTGGCACAGAATTTGCTTATCATCTTTTAATTTAGCAGAGCAAATGCAGAAAATATGTCTGAGCATACGATCGTATGCGAGTGCTCATCGAATTTTTATTCCCGTGTTCGGATCGATTCCAGTTTGCGAGAAGTCGAGCTCTGCATATCGCAACTGCGTATGTATAGGCGAATATACGTGGGCAGATACTCATAACAAGGTTCGGGGGGTTTATATATAAATTCTGTTGTTCATATGATAGGCACTCTCCAATCGAATTCTCCATTTTTATGGATCGAGAGCTTGACACCGGTTTGAAGGATCCGCTCTCCAAAACGTGTACAAACTGCTACTTGTAAAGTTTCAACGATCGTGAAAAGAATCGAAAATCTGACAATTTCGAAAAACACTTAATTCGGGCAGTTAAAACGATAACACGAGAAAGCAACAATTTTTCGTGCTACCCAAGAATTGAGAAGAAATAAGTATTCAAATTGTTGCATTGAAAATGGAATTTTGTTGATCCAACAAAATTCATTTGGTCGAAATTTATTTTGTTGATTCAAACACTGATTATTTGTAGTTCTTATGCCGCGGTTGAGGTGAACAGATCTTTGGTTGTATCTTGAGAAAATGGCTTGAAAAAACATTTTGTTGCTATATGACTATAGATGTTTGGTTGATTTCTCAGGATATTTGCACTTAGGATCGTATTTTACGGGTGTCTGAATTGAGTAGATTTTTACTCCGTAATTAAAGATATAATCACTTTAAATTAATTTCAGAATTATTAATTCTAATGTAAATAAATTTTTTCATCTTATCTTTTGGCGAATGAAATGACAAGGCATTAATTAAAATCGGGGATCCATCACCGACCGAACCCAAAATTTCATTCGTCCCTGGTGAAAATACTATAGTTTTCTATGTCAAAAGTCGCATTAGAGAGCGCAGAATTGTAAATTGAAACAAACGTTTTTCACCGCGTCAACAAATTATTTTGCACTCATCCACAATATTTTGTTCGACGTATTCGACTATTTTATTTGATTCAGGCAACAAAACTTCGTTTTCAGTGTGCCATCATATTTTCACATCGAATGACCGATTCCTCAAAATTGACCTTCACCATATACTTTTCATTACTTATCAATATTCACTTTTTAATCTCCACTAGGGTATATTAGCGCGCGCTGAAGCGCGCGTATAGGGGTTTATTAGCGCTGCTGCGCCCAAGAAAAGCTTATAACCACTCGCGTATACATCACTGCCAAATTGATAGTAAACAACTGTGAAATTGACAGCAAGACTCCGAATTTGAAAGCCCCAGCGACCAATCATAGTACGAATAAAGCGACAACAATGCCCCTCGTTGGTGACCAACTTCGGACGTTACTCACCAACTTTTTAGAAGGGGATTTTACTTTTTTACTTTGCCATCCTCTTGCACGCAATACCAAAAGTTAATAGGTTCGTTCGTCGAACAAAATTGGACCAACGATCGAGCGATTTGCTCATTTTTTAAATTGGCTACGAAGAAAACAATGACGGGGAGAATAGTCGAAAAACTGAGTGCTGTTTAACGAGAGAAGTAATGCATATATACATAGAGCAGGGAGAAAATAACCCGCTCGCATGACTCAGCCTACTATAGCAACGTCGTTGAATTGGTATTTTTTGTTTGTTTATTTGGATTAATTTCCTTCGTTAGGTAAAACGCCCGTGGCATTTTCGAACAAAGCTCTGGTAATCACTGCAATTTCCCGGGCTATTGTGAGCTTCGGAACGACGGCGAGAGCAAGAACGGAGCTATTATTGCTGTTGCATCAAGAGACGCGTTATACCGGTAGTGAGAACCACTGCTCAAATCCCCTTTTTTTATTTCTCCAGAAAAGAGAGCTTTCACCTTGTGTATATCTTTATTAAATTCCCTTTGCAGGTAGAGTCAGCCCTATGGGAAATTACGCAAAGCTCATGAAAAAAATGAGACGAAATCTGCCACTGATATTAACCAATCGAATCTGCTCGCTGCACCTCATTTTTTATGCAATCAAATCCATCGGATCCCTCGAACGCGGATAACAGACTTTAGTCAAATCTTCCGACTGCTGGGAGAGATCTGCCAATTAATTTCCATGAAGGATCCACTGGACTGGCGACGAGCACAGACCAGTCGTCGGAACGTCGAGTCTCGTGATGTTTATACGTCATTTTTTGTATAAAAACTCAAACATCGAGTTCTACGAATATTGTGGAAGATCAAAATGCTTGAAATCTTGGGCGTTAAGATTAAAATCAAAGGAGGAATGAAGAAGTTTTTGCTGTCAGATGATTCCGATTTCTATAGGAATTACACAGGAACAAGAAAAAATTTACTGCGCTCGTTGAATTACAAATATTGAACGTTTGAAGCTTTCCTACTGGGGTCACGATTCATCGGTGAAATTGAAAGACACCGAAGTCTGCAATGTTCGCGAGCCCAACGAAACGAATGAGAAAAAGAATGAGTTACAAATGTTTTTTCGTTTATTTTATCGGACTTGCAAATTTCAGCATCACAGAATTGATGGTTTTATCATCATTTGGAAATTGATAAAGATTTTCATCAGGTTTTGTACTTTCGCATCTACTGAGAATTTTTCTAAAGGCTTGGCATATTAACTCGTAGACAGTACACTGGTGCAAATTTGCACCCACGAAAATTTCAAGTGTCTAGAACTCCAAAATTCCTTTCTCCAATTTTCCCATTTTTCTATAATGAAACTTCATTTTTCAATTTTTCTAACGACTGTAATCGATTACTAAGGAATTCTTACCCCCAAAAAGTCCCGTTGTAAGAGCAATTCCACACATTCATCGATGAAATAAAAAGTTTTGAAAAGTCCAAGTGCAAATTTGCACCAGTGTGTGGTGAGTGTGTGACCTTAAAGGGAGTGTGGTGTCTACGGGTTAAATCGAGCGTCTTAGCAGATTGGCAACTAGTTGTTATCACATTTGGAACAAAGTGTTGAGAAAAACTAGTAAAAGTGTGACTTATTTCAGTGAACAGAGGCGGATCGTGAAATATTAATTCTGCTGAAACTTTGTATGCCAACGTGCCACAAAGTTCTGCGGTTATATCGATCAGGCAGTCCCGGAATATTGAAGCGCGAAGCTCTTGCACTATTTATGTATACAGAAGGTGAAAAGTTGGCCAAAAAACGTGGACAAAGTACGATGGATGAGTGCGAGGAGTAGAAAACGAAAAGCACCAAAGACTTTATATTCCCCGGAGCTGTATGACTAACAGTCTACGATACTTTCGATCTGATACACGTTGCACTATAAAACATGCACAGAACAAAAATAAAAGTCGCTGAGATTTCCCTATACTCCCTTCATCCTTCAGATTCTTATTTATAATTCACAAAGTCATGTGTACAAAGTTCGAAAAGTAAGACACAAAATTGCACTCTAACGTTTCCCGAAAATCTTCTTCCGCGAGACATTTCAAATAATCTATTATTTAAACTCGAAGTGTGGCTGTTTGGGTCTTCAATCTTCGCACGTCATTCAGAAAAACGTTCAAAATCATTCTCAGCCATCTTTTGAAAATTGATAATATCACGGAAATTCTCTACGAAAAGAACAAATTTAAGGTAGTTCATGCACCAAACGATTTTCTCAAGAAAATCTCAAAATTTCAACAGATTTTAAGATTAAATGTTTTTTTTATCAAATTTTAAAAGCTTCGTCTTATTCGTTGTTGAGATAAACGTGCTTAAATATGACGAAAAATACACAGAGTTTTAAGGACTATGCGTAAAAAATCGTTTATCTTTCCATATTACGAGTGAACGCTCGTTACGAAGTTTATGAAAAAGTACCCAATAACAGTAAAGTGTATTAATGAAGGTTTAGGAAAAAATTCGAGACAATTGTCTTACTAGTAATAAAAATATATTACCTTAAAGATTAAAAGAAATTAGTAATGAGCACGCTTTTTGCTTATTTCGGCATTTTGTTTCTTCATGGCTTGGCCCATTCCTGTCATAGCCTTCTGTCTTTTTATTAACATTTTTTTCTTGATCAATTTCCCGTTGTGTTTTCCCTTTGCGCTCTCTAATGCGATTTTTGACATAAAAACTATAGTATTTTCGCCAGGGACGAACGAAATTTTGGGTTCAGTCAGCGAGGATCGCCGATTAAATAATGGCTTGTAATTTCATTCGCCAAAAGATAAGTTGAAAAAATTTATTTACAATTTCTAATTAATAACTCTGACATTAATTTGAGTGATATTTTTAACTAGGAGGTAAAAATCGTCTCAATTTAGACTCCCATAAAATACGATCTTACGGGCGTAATGTACTTTAAGTAGACGAGAAAGTCGAAAGTCGAAAGAGAAAAGTGGAAGTAACGAACTCCGATGAACCCCTCAGCGCAGAACTTTGTCGGACTTGACGAAAAGTCACGTGTACATTTCGGCTGGTAGATATGACGAAAGACCCCAAAAAACATGCGCCCTGTCTTCTTTTGTTAAAAGGTCGTTGTACCGAATATCAAATAAACCAAAGAGGAAGTGGACAAAGAAAAATAAAATGAAGTAGGAGAGAAATAGCGAGAGAATGAGAGGAAGGTGGAGCGAGGAATGCGGAGAGCGCAGGAAGAAGATCGTGTGTGCGGATGCGGATGCGGAGCAACGTGTCGTCGTTGAGTCGAGCAAGCCCTCAGGACGGCTTGAATACCAATGTCCCTGATGGGAGCCAAGATTTCCTCTTCGCCCAGTTTCGTATTCCTTTTTTTGTCTCCCATCTCTCGGTGTTGGACTTCTCTGTTTCTCTTTCGAACTTGACGCGGTGCGGTGAAGATGTTCAAGAGGCGGAAGCGAAGAAAGTGGGGAAAAAGAATGAGGATCACTACGGGGCAGGTCTTGACTATATTTTTATTTCCTTGGGGAAAAACTACCGAACGTACATTTTGTATGTATGTGTGTTGGAGCAAGGTGAATGGGTATTTAACGCTGGATCGTGTGCAGTGCAGCGTGGGAAACATTTCCAGAGGCACTGGCCTGTCCCGTGCCACCTGGAGGATTAGAGAACAAAGAGCTAAGCTCACAGATGGTCTTATACACTTCGCTTGAAAAATAGAGAAGATTCTTTACTTCCCACTGTGTCTCGCGTTCCTTTTTCTTACGAGGAAACTCAGAAAACAACATCAACGAGATTGCCCCTTTTCTCTTTTCTCGGGGCCTCGAAAATTTAGTAACAAGCTCAGTGATAACTCGATTCATACGATTTCCTTAAGATAATCTTCAAATTTAAACAGAATTTAAATGGCTAGTCGACCGACACGCATATCAAATTTTAAAGGCTTCGTCTTATTCGTTGTTGAGACAAACGTGTCTAAATATGAAGAAAAATACACATGACTATTGAAACTATATGCGGAAAAAATCGTTTATCTTTCCATATGAAGAATGTGAACGCTTCTTACGAAGTCTATGAAAAAGTACACAATAACAGTGAAGTATATAACGAAGGTTTGTTTCTTCTTGGCTTGGCCCATTCCTGTCATAGCCGCCTGTCTTTTTATTAATACTTTTTCCTTGATCCATTTCCATTTGTGTTTTTCCTTTGCCCTTTCTAATGCGATTTTTGACATAAAAACTACAGTATTTTCGCCAGGGACGAATGAAATTTCGAGTTCATTCAATGATCGATCACCGATTAATCAATGGCTTGTAATTTCATTCGCCATGAGACAAGTTGAAAAAATGTGTCTACAATTTCGAATAAATAACTTTGACATTAATTTAAAGTGATTATATCTTTAATTAGGAAGTAAAAATCGATCCAATTTAAACACCCATAAAATACAATCCTTCTGGCATGATACACCTTAAAAAATCATTTTTAGCTTCAACCATACGATATTGAACGCTCCGAAGACATTTGTCATCGTTCGAACAATACGACAACTCGAATTTCTGATAACGAAAACAAATGAAGATCCATTCATCAGCGTTACAGTACTCCAAGCCTCGATCGTAACGTCATTTTATTCAATCACCTCTTGAACTTTGCAACTCTGAACCGAGATTAACACGCGGAGTAGTTGGAGAAACGAGAAACAGGAAATGGATTTCAGATACCGAGTTCTCGGTCCGGATAAATCACTAAACCGTGGTATTTCCCTCTAGTCCTTAACGTATCTTTGGATAGCTTTACGTAGCTTTAAATGAAAAAGGGCGAATCGTTTATTCACGTATGGGGCTCCCGAGCCGTTACTGAGTCGCGCTTTTTCGACTTCGTGTATCTTCAATTTCCGGTAATGCGCATACCCTCGAAATTCATTGGTACGATTTTTACGCACGATGCAACGCGGGAGACCCGGAGCGGATGTGACGAACTCGAACTTCCCTGTTTTCGTGGCTTACGCCGGATGGATCGGAGCAAGTTTTTCACACACACGAGCAACCATTCACCAAAGACCCAATGAAATATCCGCCTTCGCAAATTACTTCGATACTCTCGTACCTTTCGCACCAATCAATAATTAAGGACTCGTGATCCCCCGTAACACACGGATCTCACGCAGGCACCAACACATAAAAATGAACATTTTTACTATCATTTATTTCGCATAGCGATGTTAATATAACTCGACAGATTTTGATGAAACTTTGTGCGGAAGTGTGTCGGGTTCTGAAATGACGCACAAGGTAATTTTTATCCTCGAAAAAAGCACGTGGCGATCCTCTTTTCGCACCGCAACGAGCAATCGACTGATGCAGATTTTTTCATACCGATAGTTTGTCTGTCAGAGAGGAACAAGCTACTTTTCGTCCCGAAATAATCTGCAGTTCCTCTACTTCTGTAATCGCCTTTTTACGTTGAAACGGATGAACAGATTTTGGTGGAATTCGGCAGAGAAACTTCGTAGATTAGAAAGCAGCGTATTTTCGGTCCAGACAACCCGCTCGGAACAAAATAGTCGATTCCTTCAGTGAGATGATTTTTGTCACGTCAAAACTGTGCAATGATTATTTTGAACGCCTGAACGTCCGAAAAGCATTCGTTCTTTGAAAATGAATTCGATTGAATTGAAATTGAAAATATTGGCGATGGAAAAACGAGCGAAAAAGTCATTTCGTTGACTAAGGCTTCGTCGTTTTTTGCTACTCTGACCAATACGTAGCGTCAAGATTTTTGGCTTTTAATTGAAAGTCTCACCTTCAAACTGCACCAAATTTAAGGGCAGTTTTTCTCAACAGACGAACTCAAACCATTCTCGAGAGCAATTGTGACGAAAGAGCTGTAATAAACTGGTACGAAGGTGGATAAAATCACGAGAACGGTTGAATCTGCGATGGAGAACCGCCAGCTCGTCGCGGTCGAGCAGCGAACCTCCCGTGACGCCTCAAAATGGGATTTTCCTGGTGCATTCCTCAAGTGGAAAAGAGTGTCGGTATTCTCATGCAACGAAGAGCGCGCTATTGACGCAGCGCGGTATCTCAAGATTCTAGAACCTCGAGCACGAGATGTTTCTCTGTATAGATTGCACAGGCATATAGGAATTCATGAGAAAAGAAACCCCGTCTGTCCGTCTGTGTACGTACATAAAGCGGAGACGACGAGCTTACGGACTGCGGAAAAGAAAAATGCCGGAATACCGAAGACAAACGTTTTTCCTGATATTTCTGTGCGGTGCGCCGTTAATGAGATGTCAAGTGGTAACTGACGGCCCTCATAGTCTCCAGTATCATTTATTTTCATCTGCCATCCGTTATGTAAACCACCGGAGTACGCACTTGGATGACACTCGGAGCAGGGAAGAGCTCCTCGCTTCTCTGTATCATTGCACCTGGTCTGCTGTTTTTTATTTGGAATCTTTTCTATTTGGAATTTCTGGTCCTGAATTTATGCCTGGAAAATCGAAGGATTTCAAAGGGAAAAGCCCTCCGGGGGTTCGTATTTGAGGGTCCATTTGAAGTTTCATAAATTGGGTGATTCATTTTTCGAGCCGTTCGGCTGGACTCCGATGCAAGCTTTCTGGATTTTGTGCAAAGTGCAATAGCTTCTTTTTTGAATAATGATAATTTGGGAGGATTTTGAGGTTTAGAAACATCCGAAGACAATTGGAGGCCTCGAAACATCCAAGATGAATTTAAAATGTTCAAGTAGAAACAAGCGTTTGAAAATTTAAGGGAAAAATAGGTTCGAAAGGTCGATACGGCTTGAAACGTCGCTGAGTGCTTTCGAATTTGTAAGAATTTTTTAATCGACTTGAAACGCGTCGCAACGTCAAGCACAGTCTTGGAATTATCATGGAGAATTTTCGAAAAACTTTGAGACGAGGACGTGCGTGAGCCTCGGAGGAATAACAAAATAAAAAAAAGCTCTCGGAGGAATGAAGAAGTAGCTGTGAGATTTGGATCTTCCCTCGAAGATTTCTTCTCCGAGAAGCAGCGAGCAACCGCAAGCTCAGACGGAAGGAGACGTGGCGTACGACTGAAAAGGTTGATAATTCAATTAGCCACGAAATGGCACGCTGATCCTTTAATCCCAGACCCAAAAGAGGGTACACACACCTGTGGTTTACGTACCAAGATGAGTTGCATCTCTATCACCTATGACTTGTACGTATGCACGATGATACGACGGAAATTTTCGTCGCACGGTATATACTACCGCGTGTATGAGTTCGTAATAGAAATCTCCAGGGTTTTGACAGTTTTTTTTCTCGAGGAAAAATCTCCATGAAACTCGGCCCGACAAGGCGAAAAATTGATTATTTCCAAAATAAATGTGCACAAACTATTTTCATTTTTGTTATCATTACTATCCAAGTGCAATTAATCGATTAAATTTGGCTGAAAAAATAATGTTGATTATTATGCCAGTTTGCCTGGAGATCTTCGAACTCCGATTGAAATCAAGTTTGTTAAGGTAGTTCATACACAAAACGATCCTTTCTTAAAAAAGTATTGAATTTTACACAGAGTTTAAATGGACAGTCGACTGACACGTATATTAAATTTTAAAGAGCTCGTCTTAAAAACGTACGCAATAACAATGAAGTATAGAATGAAGGTTTGAGAAAAAATTCGAGACGATTGTCTTACTAGCAGTAAAGATATATTACGTTAAAGATTGAAGGAAATTGGTAATGAGCACTCGTAACCTTACGTTTGCTTATTTGGGCATTTTGTTTATTCTTGGCTGGGCCCATTCCTGTCATAGCCTTCTGTCTTTTTATTAACACTTTTTTCTTGATCCATTTCCCTTGTGTTTCCCTTGCGCTCTCTAATGGGATTTTTGACATAAAAAACTGAATTAAAATAAATTTTAATAAAAAATTGGAAAAAAAACGATTTTTCATAAAAAAGAAAAATTAAGGATTGAAAAAAAGAAAATTTTCGCCAGGGATGAATGAAATTTTGGGTTCGGTCAGTGATGGATCCCCTTTGAATTATAATGGCTTGTAATTTCATTCGCCGAAAGATAAATTTATTTACAATTTCGAATTAATAACTTTGACATTAATTTAAAGTGATTATATTTTTAATTAAGGAGTAAAAATCGATCCAATTTAGACGCCGATGAAATACGATCTTTCGGGCATGATCTACCTTAACACGAACTAAGAGACGAAAAAAACCAAGATTTGATTTTTTTAAGAGTGAATATGAAGGGAAAAAAGTGGTGAAATACGGAAGTGTGCGCGAGACGAGATATTAATGAAGCTCCGAGTGAACCTCTCGAGCGAACGAGCCGATCCGTCTCGTTGATAATACGCCTCGGTCTCTTTCTTCTCAACAGACACGTCACTAATTCGTTTGTTGAACTCGTCTGTTCCCACTTTTCGCATTAATAAACTCGAGCATTCGGGGCGTCTAACACAATCGACACTTGATGATACAGCGTTTATTGATTTTTTATTCATTCCAAGCCCTTCATTACACTCGACTAGTAGCTCGAGAAAAATTGATTTTTAAGTAAAACCATAAAGTCGAGATATATCGGGTTTGAAAAAATCCTCATTTCTAGACGCCTCGATTTTCCGCTACGACCCTGAAACTAGAAAAGTACAAAAACCCAAAAGTCTTCACGCCTGGGAAGTAAATTTTGTTAAAATATGAAAATATTTTCACTGAATAACCTCTCCAACAATTCTATTCATTCCAACCAAGTTTCGTTAAACTATAAAAAAGTTATTCGTCACAATATTCCTAAAGACTCATTCTAATTCAGTTCTCGAATTGACACGGGACAATTATGCCTCCCATTGAGACCGATCATGATCAAATCAAAGTATTTCGAAAGCTAGTTTCACCAACTCGTCCGACTTATGTGAGAAGCGTTAAATGGAAATATTCATGAAGCCAGGACGAAGCAGGGAGGCTGTTAAGGAGCAGAGTGAGAGGCCCGTCCGCATAATATATTCATGTCAGGACGCGAGGTGACACCGAAAAGTTAACATCTACCCGAGAAATTTTCAAACAAATGCAAATTTCCCAAAGGTCTACTGCACCGATCGAGTTTTTGTGCCGGTGGAATCTCGCCAGTTTCCGCGACCGCCCTCCTTCGTCCTCGATTGCTAGCCCTTGGCAATGTATCCGAGCTTCAGTTGATCACAACGAATGAGCAGAGTGCACTCGGTCCCGACCGAGTCGCATCTTCCGCTTCTGTATTTCTCCACGATTTTATTTTCCCCGTTATTTTTCGTCCTCTTCATTCCCTCATATTCCACTTCAATTTCCATTTCCATCTGCAGCATTGCGGGAAAGCTTCTTCTCCAACTCGGAGCCTTTCCTTTCCGTCGCTTCTTCGTCCCGTGCCCTCGAGCCTTTTTACTGTCGCACGACCCCGTCCGCCCCTCCGGGCCGCCCCCGTCGCCGTCTCTCGTTCATCCTGGCGGCGCGCGTGACTAAAAATAGAACGGAACCGCTGACGTCATCGATCTGTTGTCGCTGGTCCGCGGCGGACGACAGCCACCGGACAAAACTAATTCCTCCCTGGGAACGCGCCACGGGAAACCCGGGAAGTGAAGCCAACGCTGGCAGCTCTTGCGCAGTGTCGGTGAGATATTTATTGACCTGTGTAAGTGCGAATATGTGTGCTCCCGTCCGCGTATATTTATACTTATTTAATATATACACGGAGGGAGAGCAAGGATCCTAGACACGGATGCTCCGCTGCATTAATAACGAGAGTGTGACGCGGCGCGGTGCCTAGCCGGCTTCAATGATCAGAGGCTGCTGCAGAGTCTTTCTCAGCCTCGAAACACAACGCAGCACGCGTCCTGCTCCAACCACAATTCGAAAATAGTTGCAGGAATTCTCTGAGCTTCGACGTATTCGCGTTACTTGTGAACTTCTCAAACTGTGCTGAGGCTTTGTCCCCTTACTCGAATGCACTTAGGCTTGTCACAACTGCTCACAGTACGGGACACTTGCTCGGTCATTATTTCGTACGAGTGCGTCGCGTGAGTCTCAAATAGAATGGACCAAACTGGATTTACACTAATTATAAACAAACCCGAGGTCGTTCGACACTGGCCTGGGGCCTTTACGAATCGAGTTTTCGTCGTTTTATAATAACTAGGAAAATTTCAAGGATGGGATTATTGGCCGTGCTTTTGCATGTTTTCGCGATTTTGCGAAGCGGAAACTCCAAATTTACATTTAACGTAATATGCGGAAATTATTGCGTCCATTTTGTTTTGTTTTTTTTTTCACCTATTTACTACAAATTTGAATAATTTTTTTCAATCTGGGACCCGTTCGAACGAAAATTGGTACGCCACTGTTTTTTGAAATGTGAAATCGAAAATGGTGATCGCGTCAAGGGCGATCACTGATGAGAAACTTTGATGAAATACTTTTTCGACTACAAAACTGCAATTAACTTGACTGAACGGGTCGACTTACTGCTCGAAACTCCTCCAAAATTGTTTCGATTTCTCGAGTCGTTGGAACGTCACTCCCGAAACTACTTTCTTCGTTATTCCCATCCGATTATTTATTTACAAAAAAGCGTTGTATTACTCCGAGCTCTGTGCGTAGTCACTCGAACGTTCCATGAATATTCAGGAGCTCGGAAAGAACTCGAGTTGTTTTTCCATCGCCTGAAAATGTCCTATTGCACACAAAAGTATAATTGTGTCGGGTGTCTCGAGCGTCCTTGGAGCGCAGCTTTTCCCGTCGATCAAAGCGATCTAATTCGCGTGCAAGAATTCCGAAGACTTGGCAGTTTGCGCGAGCATTTTAGACCGCACGACCATTCCAGATTTCTATGATCCTTAATTATTAATCTTCGACCTCGAGGAGACGCGAACGAGGGAAAGGGACGAGGAGAAACCCCCACGGAAAAAGAGGGCAGGAGGCAGCCAGAGATAGAGAGCGGAGAGAAAAGGCAGGAGCAGAGAATCGTGGTAAAATCAAGCGCTGAATAATTCATGGGACGATTTCGTTGGCTCGTGCATCAACTGCGGACGGGAGTGAGTAGAAGGGTCTGGGTAGAGATAGCGCGCAGCGGAAGTGGCATATGGGACGGCGTGTGAGCAAGGAAGATCAAGGAATGGGCTAAACGAGTGGAGAAGTGAGAAGAAGGGAGGCTAAACTAGCGGAACAAAGAGGGCGAGATTGCGCGAGCGAACAAGCGAGCCTGGTGTGGATGAAGAACATCAGAGAATTCTCTTCCACGTTGTTCTCCCTGTACGAGCCCACATACGTACACAGTAGAAAATACAAATAGCCGAGGATCCAGCAGCTGAAATGGATATGGAAGGTGAGGGCCGAAAGCTTGGAAACTCGACGAGAGAGACTCTCTCTCTCTCTCTCTCTCTCTCTCTCTCTCTCTCTCTCGCTCTCTCTCTTAGGGCAATCTACATTATGGATATAGCAGTTGGCAAAAGTGCCTATCGCTTTCCGCACTTGGCAACGCCGTCTTTATTCCACTCACCGTCTATTCGCACTCCTCGTCCTCTGTGGAGGGTTCCTCGCAGGGCTGAGGCGCCCCAAAATACCGCAGTTGTGCAATCGCCAAGTTTTCGGGTTCGAGCACTGTAGAATCTTTGGATGTACAATCGTCCCGGTGTCTGGCAGTTGGCAAAATCCGAGGCCTCGGTCATCTCAGGGTTGATCGCAGAGTTTCTCGGCGTATCAGGCGTTTACGTGGGAATGTTTCCGAGTGGAGAAAAACAAGAAATAAACCAGTGGGGAGTTCGTCTTTGAAAAAAAGGGAAAAGAAAAACAGGTGATACGGTATTCATGGAAAGCGGCTCGTTCCGCGAGGAAAAATGGCCCGACCGCTTGTTTTTATGTTGGGGGCTCGCCTCGCGGTTAATTTATTCAACGAAATGTCGTATGACGTCAGCCCACCGAGGATGGATACAATATTCATTTAACGCCCGCAAAAGCTTCGCCCGCGTTTGTCGCGTCACGTTTGCGCGGGGCCTTTGCGCGCTCCGAAGATACAAGTAAAAGAGTTGTTTAAGCACGAGAAGAAACGCGTTCGCTCGGTGCTGTTTGGTCGAGCGCAAACATCCTAGGCGCGCTGTGCTTCTCGCTCCTTTTTCTCATCTCCTCCCAGTCCGCATAACCCTCCCCGTGCTCGCAAGAACCTCTCTCTTCTCGCCCCCCGAGTCGCTGTGCACGATCCACAAGATTTCTGCTCGCCCTATAACTTTCAAACGTTTTTGCACCGGCTTCAAAGGCTTCCTTGTGTCGTTCGACTAGACAAGCATCCCATTTACCCCCGTCTACGTAACATCGACTTCAACGAGATTCCGGCTAGAGAAATCTCTCCGCAAAAACCGAATGACTTGGGCATTCAACCGCCTCGCGAGCTCCTCTCCATCCACATGTCGATTCTACTTTTTTCCGGGTTTCTATACTCCGCAGACATTAGTTTCCACCTCATTTGGCTCGCTGTGTCTTCACTTGGACGATTTCGTTTAAGGGGGCCACCCCGTGTGGGAGCCGGATTTTTTGAGGCTTTTTCACGATTTTTTTGCGGGGAGGAAAAAAAGATGGATTTTTTTAATTTGGGGGTAATTTATTTATTGGTGTTTCGACTCTGTGATAGAATTTTTTAACTCTGATATCTCGGGTGGGTTCGCGCGGTGAAGTAGGATCGTAAAGAAATATCAAAATTGAAGGATCCTCGGGCCTTGAAACACGATACTTTAATTTTAAAAATCTTTCAACGCGCCAAAATCCTTCAGTTTTCAATGTTTCTCTATGAGTTTGGTTCAGGCGATAGCCACTGCTTTGCACGTCAAAACGCTCTTTGCTTTTTTCATCTCAGATAAGCCAATCCCCCGGAATCGCGAAGACCGTCGTGAAACTGGTCAAATTTCAAAAGTCTATGTTTTTTGCCACACGAGGTAACTCCCTTAAATGTTTGGAAAATATGTTGAGACAATTCATACGGATTTCGAGCATTTCGAGCATTTGAATAAGCGAAATAAGTCAAACAGATTTATCTTTTCTCACCCCAACTTTTCCATTTTCCAGCTTACAGTTTTTTTATCCTTCGGTTTTTCTTTACTCGTAGTCATTACCATATTTTTACGTCCCGAGATCGTAAGCCCGCTGATGACGGCAATGAATTTAAAAAAAACATTTTTGTCCGATCCCACACAGTTTGTTGCCCTTTACATCTCGCTGCTTCTCTGCTTTTTATTGCTATACTTACGAAGCCGCTTAACGACCTGAGCCATGACTTTGTTTATTGGCGCATATCTTCCCTTTTTCCTTTTGTTTCTACGTTCCATTTTACTGGAACGAAAATATGGAGAGGACGAATGTCTGGCGTTTTCCCTTCCTTTCAGAAATCTAATGAACCGCCTGGTTTTTCCAAACTATTAACAAACTCAGCAATCTTGCCATTTTGTATAACTGTGGCTCTGCTAACAAATCCTCGTTACTACTTTCCAAGGAAAGGGGCTCTTGAGCTCTCTTCCTCAAATTCTTTTACGAGGACCAATTAGTTTTTGTAGCTGACAAAAATATAAAACGGATTAAACAAAAATAATGGCATGAAGTGACGCTTCAGTGCTCATAATCAGTCGGTCGATCTACGCGGAGTTCGATGGGGAACCAAGGCAGATTAACCTACGAAAAGGCTTTTATCGAATTCTCTCTGGAGGAAAACAACGAATTGCTGGGGATAACTGAACCTCCTCGTAGTTTCTCAGAAAGCAGGCGAACATTCATCGTGTTAAGGTGGAACGCTACGATGAATAAAAAAAGAATGATTTTTATGCAAATTGGTAGATACGTTCGAAAATGTGCAAACTCGTTGCTCGAGAAATTTCAACGGGTTCGGCCATAGCGTTTCTGAGAAAATTGAATTACTTTTTCTACTCGATCTCATGGAAAGGCGTAAAAAACGCAAAAAACGTTGAAAAACGAAAAAGGCCAATTTTTGATGAAACGAACACCAGTATGTGAACCAACTGTCAGGATAACTCTCGCGAAAGTCGCAGTGATTTCACCGTACCGTTTATCTCCAATGTGCAAAAGAAAATTAATAAACGAAGTTTGCCTCTTCTTGCGGGCCTTGAGCAGGGCAGCCAACAGTCAAAAAGTGAAACTCAACCCTGCCTTGCTGTTGTCAAAGCAAAGTTTGACATTTTGAAATATAAAACAAGAAGCTTCTTTTCGCCAAAATTAGCAACATTACGGTTGAAATAATTATATTTCATCTCAAAGTCCATAATAATCATTTTACATGTAAATTGAAAACCAGGAACTAAATTCACGTGCAGTTCGTAAGACGAGAGCTCCAATGCTTTCCATGTCAAAGCATTGGAGCACCCCTCACCGCCTGCCCCGCAAAAGCGGTACCGTTCTACCTTAAAAAAAGGATTTTCCCTCCTTACACATTTTCTTCCTCGCTCCACTAGACCAAAGCTCAATAAAGACTTTGCCTCGTGACACCGCACAGACCTGTTCTGGGAAGCTGACTCGGACATGGGCATCCCAAGATCCTGACGTTTCACTATTTTTATAAAAGTTCGATGATTTAATAAAAATAGGAATTTCCCGCATGTCTTTAACTTCGTAAGGTATCTGATTATAAGAACGAGGGTAAGGACGCAGGGCAACAAACTGATTAAAGGATTAGACTGTCGTGTGCGAACCTGGATTTGCAATGATGACACTGTTAGTAGGGTTTCGCTCCTAATCCTACGAGTCTCGTCCGTTAGAGAGGAGTGAACAACAGTTGACTTACGTATATACATATAAGCATGGTTAATTACATATACGATTAGATAGTTAGTCTAGGACGAGGATGTAATAGCCGTTCCCTGGATAGACCAACTTGTACCGGAGCTGAGAGATCGGTAGGCCCGAAATCTCATCCCATTATAACAATGCCTATCGTAGTTTAAGGGAGCGTCTGACTATAATGTGAGGTTGACTACTCACGAGACTTTTACCACCTACGAAATCGAGCCAACTTGGATTTTTTTGTTCCAACGCATTGAGAGGCTTAAAAAATTATCGAAAATTTCAACGAGTGTACGAAATGAGTTAACAAATATATATTTACGTTCAGAACATTGCTAACTTCGTTGTTTACTTAATTATTCAAAGTTTATTTAAGCATATTTAACACTTTGCACGTTCAAGCTTTGGACGTTTAAGAAAAAGGCTACTTTCATGATTTTTTTGACAGTGTCATAGAATCGAAAGTATAAAAGTTGTTCCACTTTATGAACGCACTCTTGAAATAGTTTTAAAAAAAAACTAACCAAATGGCGGCCATTTTCCGAAAAAAAAACGATTGTTTTCTTTTTATTCGAGATTCTATTTATAGTTTTTTACTTTTATAAAAATAGTATGTTACGCGACAAGGGCAGAAAGTTTGAAATTCTTGTACTGCGCGTCATAATGCCCGAGGCGAAGCCGAGGGCATCGTGATGCGCAGTTCAGGACTTTCGAACTTTTACCCGTGTAGTGTGCAGCCAGTCGGGTGCAGGCATCAAATACATAAAAAAAAAAGTAAATACAATTTTAGTTGAAAAAAAATTGAACCCATAAAAATGTTTTCATTTTTAAGTTATAAACAGATCCGCCATCTTTTTTAGGTTTCCTAAACTAGTTCGTACTGATCCACAGACGACGATATTTGGTAACTTTTCTGTCTGTATCATTAATTTCGCCTCTGCACCAAAATCTCTCAACACCTTTTTGATGATCCGAAGATTTTTCAGTTGAAATCGTTTGGCTCGTCGTTTTTTTTAATTAGTCTTCAGCTTGACGGAAGTCGCGACAGTTTTATGTATCGAAGTACACAGAGATGTGTGATACAAGTACAAGAATATATGTGATCGATGTGAAATTTGATCAACGAGACGTCCAATAAGGTTGTTTCGAGAAAAAAGCGTTTAAAGATTCTTTAGCAATCGACGAGCTTCACAAAATTTTCGTATTTCGAGTATTTTTACTCTGGGAAAATGTAATTTAAAAAATCGATTTATTGAAAACTTTCAAATCAGTGGAGCCCTCCAAAAGAGATTCGCTTTGTAATTGGACATTCTCGCTGATCATAATTCGTTTGTTGTTACGAGTATCAACGTGACATCGAGCCCAGTCCGGCTGTTCTCGGTTTGTACTACTCGAATCGCACATTTTTATGAAACCGAGGATAAAATCAAGGAAGAATGTTAGTGCGAATATTTATTCGGTCATCCATAAAGGTGTAGTATTAACGAGAATGAAATAAAATATTCCTGCTACTTTGTAGCCTATTAAGGGGACGTACGTGTACTTTTTATCAGATTATTATTTGGTTGGCTATTATTTCGAGGATAACAAATTGCTTTTATGATACAACAGCATATTTACTCGCGTCCCTCGCTTATCCTGCGTTTTTTTGTTTCATTTACAATTTCTTGTTTTTTTTTGCTTCGCCCTCTCAGCTCGCCACGATTTGGTTGAGCAAGTGAGCGGTTGTTACGGAACGGCGGGAGCGTGAATAAGAGAGTCTGGCTTTGAATAACCGTGCGGAGTGCTAAATCACTTCGCGTCGAGCCAATTCGTCGAGGCTATAAATATTAACGGTGCGGTGTACGAGGATCCCGGGATCGAAGCTGTAGCGTAGCCGGATGAGGGATGGAAGCCTGGAAAAAAGGGAATATTCCACGTATCGAGACGAGGAGTCTGCGAAAATTGGTGAAAATGTTGACTAATAATGAGTCGGTCATGATGATGCTTTATCTTGGGATTTCATTATCCTCGACGTTTGAAAATCGTGCATTAAGGTAGTCAATGCACGAAAAGATTTTCTTAAGAAAGTCTTTAAATTTACACAAACTTTAAATGGCTAGTCGACTGACACGTATTTCAAATTTTAAAGGGTTCATCTTATTCGTTATTGAGACAAACGTGCTTAAATATGAAGAAAAATACACAGAGTTTTAAGGACTATGCGTAAAAAATCGTTTATCTTTCCATCTAACGAATGAACGCTTTTTACGAAGTTTATGAAAAAGTATGCAATAACAGTAAAGTGTATAATGAAGGTTTGGGAAAAAATTCGAGACGATTGTCTTACTATAGTAACAAAGTTATATTACCATAAAGATTAAAAGAAATTAGTAATGAGCACTCGTTTTTGCTTATTTCGGCGTTTTGTTTCTTCTTGGCTTGGTCCATTCCTGCCACAGCCCTCTGTCTTTTTATTAACACTTTTTTCTTGTTTCATTTCCCTTTGCGCTCTCTAATGCGATTTTTTACATAAAAAACTGAAGTATTCTTGCCAGGGACGAATGAAATTTCAGGTTCAGTCAGTGATAGATCCCCGATTAATTAATTCGCCAAAATAAGTTGAAAACATTTATTTTTATTTACAGTTTCGAATTAATAAATTTGACATTAATTTAAAGTAATTATTCCTTTAATTAGGGAGTAAAAATCGATCCAATTTAGAGACCCATAAAACACGATCCTTCGGGCATAATCTACCTCAAAATAATGAGAAATAAATCATCGAAATATCGGGCGGATTTCAATCTCTTAACTTTCCAACTTTCATCGATTCAAAATCTACTCGAGACACACAGCTTGACATCCTCGACCGTCAAAGTAGTCACCAAAGAAGATTTTGAAGTTGATTTAAAAATTTTTGTGAATTTAATGAATGTTTCCCATCCCAAAAGGGTTTCACACACTTTGCTCGCTCTCTTATTCGTTAATGAGATCATGCCCACCACACGAGCGTTGAACAACTGAATTTTTTGTCATGATAAGGCGCTATTATATTCTCTCAAAGTTTATAGATTTAAAAATTAACATAACTAATCAATTAGTCCGTTGTAATTATCAATTATATAAAAAAAATATCATTATTAGTAAAAATTTGATTAGTTAACTTTTTGATTTGGCAACTTTGTTGTTGGTGGAGAGATACATCTACCTTGCCAACGGTAAACTGATGGCTTGTCACTCACATATGACTTGATACACATAACCAACAATTTATTTGAATTTGAGGTTACGTCATTATTTGTGATTACACATATTTTTGTTATCACAATATTTGTATAAATATGAACAAAAAACATTTTTCTATTAATTATACCGAGAAAGTATACACGCCTGTACAGTACCGATACACTAATGTAAGCACGTCACAACTAAACACGATATACGTTGATATACATATATATAAACGGCTGATAGAGCGGTGTTGCCGATGTCGTACCGAACCTAGTATTCAACGATTCATCGTGAGCGATAATCGTAGTTAATTTATGATTTCATTCTTAAAGTTTCGGTGACCTGATATTTTTATAACGCCATTAACAAGATAAATATTCAACGAATACGTATATGATTTAATTTTTGTTTTTTCCAGCATTTACGATCCCTTAAATTTGATTGAAAAATCACGATCCATTTACTGCCACTACGATGTCCAATTTTTAATACTTATTTTCTTGCTTAAATGTTCGATAACCTCCCCTCAATTTTTTTAACCGTCATTTTCGAACATTTTTCTATAATGTGTAAAAAAATCAGATTTTTCTGCAGATTTTTAAATAGTGGCCACGATCTCATTAAAAGCATCGAAGCGATAGCAATATAACGGCACTCGAGTATACAATGGGCGTGTAAAGGCTTTTGTATAATAATATGTGGTGTAGGATATTCAACTTATACGGCCACTGGTGACTGCTGGTGTCACAGCCAGACGTCGAAATTGCCGCAATCTCAAAGTATTCAAATGTATGCAAGCCATCCTGGCTATAGCCCTGTATAGGAAGGCGCGCGCGCTCGTGGATTAAACTCGTGCGTTGTGAACAACTTTTCGTCGACACGTTTCCCACTCTCCCGAGATTAGAGGCGAGACACTCTACATCGCCTGGGAATACACGTTCAATGATGTCAAATTTATTGTCATTTTGATATGCGCAAAAGTTTGCAAATTTAGCATTCATAAATGCGTGGCTGAGCGAAAAAAAAATCGGTTTGAAGAGCACGCTTGTTTTTTAAAAACCTACCAAACGCAATGGCTCGACAAGCAAACAGTTTTTGCGCAAGCCCTTTTTCCCAAATAAAAAAACAAGTGGAGAGTCCATTTTTAATAATTCTTTTTTTCCTCATCCCTCTCCAAATTTTACTCGAATAATCATCCGAGTGCAGGTCAACTCGATTTATAAAGCCGAATTTATAAGAAGGATCCAGATTCGTCGAGCTGTGCCAAAAGAGGCAGAGGTCGTTGTATAACGCGGACGATAAGTGAGCTGCATTGCTACTATCGATTCAATGAAATCATGACATATAAATACGAATCCGCGTACACAAAAATTCGAAAGATTTATGTCCTTTTCCTCAAATTTTTTTTCTAGATAAATATATCATGTTTGTCAAATTGTTAAAAAATAAAAATTTAACCGAATTTACACCAAGTGATTTTAATGAGAATGCTCATGTAATTTCAGTCGATGCATGCTGCTTTCTAATGTATTTTCATTATCCTTTAATGAAGTTTCTGACAAAGCAATTTAAATAAATTAAGTAATTAATTTCATCCAACTGCTCGTACATCAAATAAGCTCTGGAATGGAATGTAAGATTATGATTGCACGAGGGAGCCATTAGAAACAATTTTATAACGAATACATACCATGAAAATTAGAATTCATAGTGGTTATTTTAATCAATTTTATTTCTTTTAGCTATACTTTGGAGGCATTTTAAAAGACGAAAAATAATTTCATTATGATGACTGAATGTTGGTTTTTTCTTACGTGCCTGTCATTTTCGAATGGGCGTATGAAATTTTACAGGTTATTAAGGATCACACATTTTCCAATAGGTCTATGTTTAGCCAGAATTTTCGAATTACCAATTATTATAATTCCAATCGAATCCAGTAAAAAATTGGGAAGTGAGATTCTATGTTTGAACAACATTTTAAGCAACATTAACCAATCTATTTATAAAATAACCTTTCTTATCTATTTGCAAGTGAATGAGAATCAAGTGAAATGAATTTTTGCAAATCGTGATGACTTATTCAATGCTGATGAACACTCACTTGAGCCATTCAGTGTAGTATTGATATATTATTAAAATATACCAAATTATCGCCCAAAAAATGAATCCCTTGCCAAAAAAATAATAAGAATAATTTTAAAAAGAACCTTATTGACATGTTTGGTATTGAGATTACCTAAAAGCTTACATCTGGAATAATATTTTCACTGAGAATAAAAAAAAACGACTTCGTAATTGCCTTTCGACAACGGGGGTTCTGTTCCATCAAATTCTCAAACAATTTAATGTGACATCGGCTAGGCAAATTCGATTTCGCAAAATTTGTCTCTTTAAGTCGTATTTGTTTAATTTCAATTCTTTCTGAACTTGACCATTTGTTCCTAAGCTTGAATCGTGGTTGGTTACATTCGTGACATTTCCAAAACTCGCAAAATTTGATCTGCGCACACGGATTTAAAAAATTAGGAAACCCCCGAATTACAAGTTTCATTTCAAATTGACACGAGGAGAAAACGATCGCCAATGCTGACGAGTTAGAAAAAACTGATGGATTTCTTGAAAATAATGTTCACGAGAGCGTCAAATTGCGAACTGGAGAAGAGGAGAGAATAAAAACGTCTAAATATTTCAGCTGGTGGGGGATATAAAGGAGCTTTTCCTGACGAGTTCATTTCGCGAAGGAGATACGCGCGAGACAGGTCGAGTGGGATCAATTGCTTTCGCGGAATTCTCGATAACAATAAAAACAAGAAAAGTAAAAAAATGCTGGCTGAGTAAATAACAGCAAAGTCCATCGCTTGAGTCGGACAAGAGTAAGATTTCAATCGAGAGCTGCTCGTAGCTCGTTCGTGAGGCTGTAAGAAAAAGTTCGGGAACAAGCCTTCGAGGCTCTTCCCGAGAAATGAGTAACACGGAGCTCACGAACGTTGCAATTTAAACTTTTCCGTTTTGCTTGGCTTACACTTTTCGTGCTGCTTGCCGCCGAAGACGAACGAACAGCTTTGTTGGGGCCTGCTTTCGCGATCGTGGTAAAAAAAAACGCTTCGGATAAGAAATGCGAAATAAAACGAGGAGAAATAATAATAAATTGAAAAATTCAGCGACCAAAAAGATCAATAATCCCTTGGAGCGACGGGGTGAACAAATTTTACGAATCCAAAACTCCTCGTAAACGTCAGATCTCCATAAAATTAAACGCTCCCCAAAGATCGTCCAATTCTTCCATATTTTCGCAGCGCGATCCCCACAGAGCATGTTTCCCATTAATCGTTTCGAGAGGAAAACAAAGGATTAAGCACTCGCACACGACAAATATTGAAACATTCGTTAATACGAATCCGATTGGTGCACAAACTTAATAGTTGAGAGTACTTCAAGCGAAGTTTCCAGCTCGATCTTAGTCTCCTGTCAACTGGAAAGTGCAGAGAGCTCTATACACGCGGCAAGAAGTTTCAAGGATCGCGTTCATTCGACATCGATAATAAAACTCCTCCCTAACGATTAATAACCTTAGAACTTCCAATATTTACAAATTAACAGGTCAAGCGTGACTAACAGCATCAGAGGCGAGTTTCCAACTCGCATTTTCATTGATAACGAACGACATCGTTTCCTCATTGCTGCTTCGCAGCTTCCGAATATCCGAGTCTATTTTTATTCGACATTACTTTCCCCCCCTCCCCGTTCCAGTAGTAATCAGATCGAGTTTGCGTTATGATCCCTGCTCGCTGATCTGATACGTCCAGCCTGAAATTTATCCCCGACTAACGAAGAGGTCAATTTCGTTTTTAGCTCGGGAATAGCGCGAGCAGCAAAAAGAAAGCTTGATTAAGGGCTGTCTAGACTGGAACGAATTAATTGATTTTTATTAGCCTCGCTATGAGGCTGGGCGCAGGGGAGAAAAAAGCTATTAGACCAAGATCGTTGCTCAAGACCTACGACAAGTAGTTGCTGTGCACACCGTCTTGATATACATCTAGCAGGTCATATGAGACAAGAAACAGCACTGTGGAGCTCCGACCTTTTCTTCTCTTCGTTTCAACCTTTTTTCGTATTCTCGTTTTTTTTTTTTCTCGTTTTATTTCACTCGTAAACAACGCCACTGGGCTGTCTCCTGTGCTTTTTCACTTCCTTCCGAAAACAACGTCATCAATATCCGTCTCGTGGCGAGCCTGGCCCTTAACAATGTTCGACTGTGCTAGAGAGCTCCTTAACCCTCTCAGACCGAGACCTATTTCGCGTTGACGGAAAATGATTCCCTTCATGATTTTATCTCAAAATACTTTCTAGTTTCCGAATCCATTGTAACATTTCGGTTTTTTTGTTGGGAAATATGAATGTTTG
This sequence comes from Venturia canescens, assembly GCF_019457755.1. NCBI lineage: Eukaryota > Metazoa > Arthropoda > Insecta > Hymenoptera > Ichneumonidae > Venturia > Venturia canescens. The sequence continues at coordinate 11,961,529 of NC_057425.1, forward strand.
AATGTTCGCTGCGCGCAGCACCAGGTCCTTGGGGAGCAAAATCAGGAAAATTTACGAATGAATCTAGCACCGAATACCTTAAATACATCATATTAGCTTCCCTTTGAAAGGAAATAACGTTTGGAGTACGAAAAAAAAATTTATACCCACTTTTCTTTTGCGATAACTAAAGCACCTTTTCACACAACGCCAACTCAACGTGAAACGCCGACTTTATATTGATATTTCGATGAGTTAAAGCAGTTTATCTCTTGGTTTAGGAGTATCTAAGGTGCAATCTAACCTTGCTTGATGGAAATAGGCAGTTAGAACCCCGACCTTACTGACCGATGTAGTTTTATTGGGCCTGGAAGCGCTTGTTGCGTAGAAGCAACATACGGTCCGAGAGGGTTAAGGGAAAAGTCTCCACGTGCATATCAGCCAACAAGTCATCCTGCCTGCAAAGGAAACTTTGTCAGCTGACGATACGTGCATGGGCTCAAATGAATAATTCTGGGGCTTTTAAAATTTGTGGCTTTCTTTTGGAAAGCTGCCAAAATGGCTTTCTCACGATGGATGCGGATAAAAAATGAATTTTGACGCGCCACTTATTCTAATGCGATTAGCTTGAAGCGATTTCTTGGACGATTGAACTCTCGCAGCTGGAAAACTCGTTTTAATGCTCACCATCGTAATCGTCGTAAAACAAACTATCGGTATTTAACTTTTTTCACGCTAATGGAATCTCGTCACTCGATCCCCCTCGCGCGCAGAGAGGATGGTCAATATTTGGCCGGCAAAGAATCCCTCTCCTTTGGCTCATTCCTTTCGAGAGGATTAATACTTAGCCAGTAAAAAGCGTGCTGGCATCGAGCGATTGAAAAGAGAGTGATTAATGAAGAATTGTCTCCGATTTTTGCTTTCTTTTTTCCAGCTAAACTGGACGGAGTGAAAACATATATGAGAATGAGGCGGGTACCGAATCATCTACAAGTGAAGGTGATCAAGTGGTTCGACTACTTATGGCTGACGCAAAAATGTTCGGACGAGGAGAAAGCTGTGAGCTGTCTTCCCGGTAAGTTTCGCAATCGAACCTTTCATTCGATTTTCGCCATCTTCAACCCCGTCAAATTGATCGGAAAACTTTTTTCTCCTGCATCTCTCTCTTACCGCGTTGAAAAAAATGTTGAAAAGTAAAATTCGTGAAAAGTTTGGAAGGCGAATTTTTTTCGAAGAAAGTACTCGGAGGACTGAGCTACTTTTGAAATGAAATTACCCGACAGACGTTTCAATATTACGAAAAGTTTCCCATCGAACGACGCCCGTTAACGCATCGACGGCGGATTTTTTCCTCCGTATTTTCTCACATGAAAATCGAAATTTCGAAAAGAAGTCAAACCCAACGCGGAGAGCTTATCGCTGTGAGAAAAATGTTCAATAACCATCCAAGTATTTACGGTTTCTCGTAACATTCCGAGCGCGAACGACTTGTACACACGAGAGCTCGAGGCTGTCGGGCATAAAACAGATTCGCGATCGGGCGCGCGAGCAGACCGAGAGTAACTAAATATTGCGCGCAGAGTCGAATCGGTCGTTAAGGGAGAAAAATTCTTAATGTAAATTTCCTTCCTGCGGACGATCCTGAAATTCAGCGTTATATCCAGCAGAATATTTTTCTAGAGTTTATATAAACCCCTCCCTCGCCTTCCGTTCTCCCCCGGTTTCTCCTCTGTCCGACAACTCCAGCGGATATTACTCGAGATCTTTATGTCCTCGGGCACCAGAGCATAAACGCGACCGAGGATAACGAATAAAGATGATATGCAGAAGATCACGAGAGCAGCGCGACGTACGCGCGACGATATCTTCATTCCTTACGAGGACAGTGACCGTAAACCGACAAAAAAATACTCTCGGCATAGGCGAGTCGTGCGGTGAAAATGTCCACTAACGTTATAATAACGAGGGCACTACTTTGACTTTTTTTTCTTTCGCTTGCCCCTTCTTCACATTTTTTATATCATTCCACGACCATTTCTCCTCCCCTCTATGACATCATGTCCTATCAGCGAGGGCAGGCAATTGTCGAGAGGCGTTTTCAAATTTATCGCGGAATTTATTCGTACCTTTTAGTGACTACACGCTTTTGTTTTAGTGACAACACGGAGAAAACGGATTCGTTTTGTGTAGTGTCGGATACATTATTTTTCAGGAATTTTCAAAGTTTCAATCTTTCGTCCCTTCAATTCTAAACAGCTTTGCGTGGATAGCAAAAAGTGATGCACGTCGGAACTATATATTTCGTTTTGCACGTATTGATATGGATTGAGGTCAAAGTATCCCCGGGACGCTTAATGCCTTAAGACACAATATCCTCTATAATTTTATTTAATGATGATTCGTTTTTTTTTTATTGTTTTTATTTATTTATGGCAGGCAGGCAGAACACACACACACACACACACATGCAATAAAAACAAAAATATACACACACACGTTCAAACAAGGTTCCAACTCAGTTTCGTTGGTAGTGATAATAATGATTTCCTTGATTAAGAGGATGGATCAGTTGGTATATCGCAACCGTGAGTGCGAGAGAGATAGTTGCAAATTTCGAAATCGAAATTCTTTGACACAGTTTGACTGATTAAAAAAAGGCTATGTCAGTCGATTTTTGCCATCGTTCTGCGTAGGCTGACAGAGCCTTTTTTTAATCGATCAAACTGTATCAAAGAATTTCGATTTCGAAAGTTCCAAGTGAGGTTAGTCGACTGATCCATACTCTTAACAGAGATAAAAATATCCAAAACATTCGGTCTTACAAATGTAGGATATATTCAAATCGAGCATATTTTTCCTCAGGATATTTTGTCTCAGGATCTTTTTTGACCTTACGACTTCACTGATTAGTGAATAAAATGAATCGTAAATCACACATTTTCACTCTCAGCATAGTAAATTCTCTGATAAATATACACCTAATACGTGTGACATTTTACCATACATATAATTTTTTTCAGGGTTGCTCGAGCATACTTTACCAATATAAACATTTGAAGTGACTGAAAAGATTTTTTACTATGCTTATAGAGAAAAATAAGACTCTTGAGTCTTTCGAGTAAAAAGTATTGGTATCGGTCTTTTCACTATGGTGGATAGAGCAATTCTTATTACTGCTCTTCGAATTAATGCTGCAATCCGCAGTGTGTACTGTCCCCGAGATACAATATTCCTCGTACTTTATTCCTCTAGAATTTTCGGCCTCGTTTTCTCCGTGTATCAATTCAGAGGTACGTAAACGAAAATTTTTCTCTCGAATTGAGTATTCCCTTGAGAATTCCTCGAGAGTTTATCCTCCAGTGATTTTTCCCTAATCTCAAACGTTTCCTATACCACTTTGCGAAGATGCGAATATTTTACGAACTCGTATCGAGGCTTGTCCGCCGGGCTGTATGCGGGTCCGATCAGCCACGGTTTCGCTACAATGCTCTTTGATGTCGTGACTGATTCCGAAACGAAGGATTCTCGAAGCTTGAGAGCTCGATACCGGAGAATAAAAGAAGTTGAATAAAGTCTTGCCAACATTGAGAAACAGAGCTGAAGAGAGATATTTCAGTGCTCGAAAGGCACGATTCCAAAAATCTAATACAGGAAATGAAATTTATGTAAATTTGAGACAGTTAAATAAAAGGATATCACCAGTTGCGTACACCGCCGAATCTTTGACGTGAAAGTAATAAAAAAAAAAAAAAAAGAAACGTTCCATGGCTAAAAGTTTGAAACCGTAGCACAGGAGTATTAAGGGGCCGAAAGTTTTGCCTTCACTTGCGGCGGGCTAAAAGCCTCAAAAAGATTTTCTCCCGTTTATATATACGAGGTATACTACGCACTTAAAGCTGTCCCTTTATTCTTTGTGACGAGAGTTCACGTGGTGAAGCTTACGCGCCTTGAGTGAAAAGACTGCGAGGAAAATCTTGCAGGATACGGTATAAAGTTCACTATAGAACTTGGGCTTATGTACGTCGGCAAGCTGTACCGAGATATAAACTACGGTTGAACCTCGTTACAGTCTTGAAGTTCAAAGTATATATCGACTGTCATGAGGCGGGTTCAAACGCCCTTGGAAATACATACGCCTGTATTTGAACTGTACAACGAGAGTTAACCTTCTTTTTCCTCTTATTTCCGGTCTTTCTTTACATCGCAAGAGCCCTTAGAACTGCTCGTACTTTGTTGAATCGTACTTCGCGAAATTCGACGTCGAAAACATGCTCGATGGATCCATCACTCAACGGAGAGTCTGTGCTTATATTTTTTTTAGGATAGTCAAGTTTTGGGGGGTCGAAAACCGTTGGATTATCGGTGATGTTGCTGCCAATCGGAGCTCATCGATGTGGGGAAAGTTCGGTTTGATATTTCCTTGGGATCTGGTTCATGAAAATACCAAAATTCAACTTTTTTCTCATGATAAAGTATCTCGAAATGTGCTGGAAAGGATCGATTAATATTTTTTGCCTCAAACTCCTTTTTTGAAGTCGAACTTCAGAAAATATGCTTCCATATTTTCGACAATTTTCATTACATTCATTTCTTATTTATTATTAATTTTGTTTTCGGTAGACACCACACTCGTGCAAATTTGCACCCGCACGAAAATTTCAAGTGTCTAAAACTTCAAAATTCCTTTTTTCAATATCCCCATTTTTCTATAACAAAACTGTAGTTTTCGATTTTTTTAACGATCCTAATCGATTACGAAGAAATCGTTACCCCTAAAAAGTCTCGTTGTAAGATCAATTCCATAAATTCATGGATGAGATAAAAACGTTTTGAAAAGTCCAAGTGCAAATTAGCACCACTCTGGTGAGTGTGTGACCTCAAAGGGAGTGTGGTGTCTACCGCTCAAGTATTAATCTCAAGCACCGAAAACACGTTCAACTCCAACCTTCGTTAACGCGATCCCTGAAATTCAAAACACGTCAAAAATCAAGGGAAAGTTTCCTCGCAGCGAAAAGTTCAACCGACAATTGGTTCTCACTTCCTCAAAAAAAATAAAGCAAGAGCTCTGCCTAAAAATAATAATTCTCCAGAAAGTAATGGCTTGATATTAAAAAAGAAAAGGGACGAAAAAATATCAAGAAAATAAAAAAGATAATGAAGAAAGTACGTTACAAGTATGGTATTGAGGTCTCGCATGGAGACAGAGAGAAATCGGTTTAAGCGAGGCTGAGGAAATAAAATGCGGTGGGGATCTGGTGCACGAGAAATATGATATACATAGGAAATAAGGTGCATCGAGGGTATTCTGCAATACTCGAGAGCCGGTAAGAAGAGGATGGGGTGTGTGCTTGAAAGGAAAATCAGATCGCACTCTGCATGCAGATATAGATATCGATGGGGTTTAGAAGTGAGAAGGGCGTAAGGAAGATATTCAATCATCGGTCCGATGCTGCTCTGATATTGAACTGTCGACGTATAAACGTGTGTACAGTCGCGGACCGACGGAAGCTTGCTTGAAAAGCCGGCAAAAATTCACCAGGGAAAAGAGAATGAGGGAGCGGATTGAGTGCCGTATGAGAGACCCCTCACAGCGACGACGACTACTTGTACGTACGAAGAATAAAACGTGGAACCGGCAGAATATTTCAATAAAATCTGTGCGCCGCGGACGAAGTGGGAGGGGATCGGAGGGAGCGATAAGAGCTGGAGATCCTTCTGAGAAAAACTGTGATCGACTTTCATTCGATATTCGCTCATGGACGCTCAATATCGATCTGTCTTGCACCGGAAGCTCTTTCTCTCTCTCTCTCTCTCTTTCTCCAATCGTCCCACACTTTCTCATTCCCTGTATTATTTTTCGTTCTGTTTTTCTTCGTTTTTTCAGACTCCTTCTCTTTTTCTCTCTTGAGATATATTTGAAGCATACACTGAGGAAATTGGTGCAAACTTTGCAAATAAGACATTACACGAACAATGGGGCTGCAGCTCCTTCATTTTTCGCTCCAATTTATTCAGGCTCGTTGACTAATCTGCATTTTCCAATTAAACAACGTCTCGTATAGATCGCACGTTCTAATTGTTTTATTCCCTCTCTGTTGGCTTCGTGCTCATTATCGTAGTTTTCTCGTCGTCGTGAAATTATTGAGTTCACGGTTGCAAAAATTCGGCAATACAGTGGCTTTAATTTTCTGATAATTAGTCCCTTAATAGCCCCCTTCGAGACTCGTGATTCGAACGAAAGCTCAGCACTTTTTATTACCCGGTTTCATCGTTCGTTTCTAAGATTTCAATGCGGAGAAGATTTATAAATCATGCGGAGAAAGTGGACGTGAAAAAAGGAACCTTGACCGTCTTGTCTCCTGAGCACTTTATTGGTCAGCGATGGTAAAAGCTTCGACTCTTTAAAACTATTAGAAAAAACGCATTTTCTCAATTTTTTCACGGATTCGTTCAGTTTTTTAACTTTATGGTAAATATTTACAATACTCATTTTTGCTAAAAATGATTCTACATTTTTTTTCAGCGTTATTATCAATAAAAAATTTTATGGGGGTTCATTTTAGAGAGGGAAAAGGTACAAAAATAAAAAAAAAAAACAGATTTTTTAAAAAATCCGAATGAAATTTCAGTCTCTTCGCTATCGCCATCAATGAAAAATGGTCCCAGCATTTTTGGCAACGTATAATATTGATAAAAAATTATATTACGATGAATTTTAAGAATGGGGAAGGTAAAAAAAAACAATTTTGTTTCTATAAGCGAAATTTCAATTTCTTAGCTACTGTAATCATTCATTCTTTCAGTATTCATCGCTCCAAACTCATTCAATCCCTTATCTTTAACATACAGAAGTATTTGGGTGGGTCTGAAACATCTTTCGATGTGTGTGCGATTCGTGATTTTTTTCAAATTAAACAAGAAAATTTTTAATAAAATTTCTACTTTCCCCCTCCCTAAAATTAATCGCGGTATCATTTCTTATCAGTGATAATGCTGCAAAAATAATTCAACACGCTTCTTAGCAAAAATAAGTATTATAAATATTTACCAATTTTATTAATTAACAAATTCAGAGTTAAAATTCATTTCATTCTTTTCGTCCTTACACAAAGTAATCCCCAAAGTGGAAACTCCGCGGCTTCGTTAGTTGGGCAAACGGAAAGTAAAAAATAATGGGAGGAGAGTTACGAAAACAAAAAAATGAAACCGAAATAAAAGCTTTCAGCGGATTCAAACTTTTTGAGAGTCCGCGAGAAAACCGAGAAACCTCCGCTGGTTCAGGTTCCACCGTACCACAAATAAAGAGCCAAATGCGGGCGTAAAATTTGAATGGATTTTTCAAAAATAGAAATCCTCGTCGGATGACGTTGCGAATGAGCGGTACGTGTCCACGCACATATTCCGTTCGGGTTTCAACATCCGGTTGTTTACCGCGCTCGTTTGTTACCTCCGTCCCATCTCTCTTTGCGTCATCTCCCTTTCTACGTGTACAAACAATGTTTGAGTGCAGCCAAGTGCTATTTACGTTAAAAATGTTTGTTTGACGGAATCGGGATTTTTCCTAGCCGTGCAACGAGCTTCCTGCACATCCCAGCAAATTTGCAAACAGATTTGAGCAAAGAGATTGAAAACGATTTCGTACAGGGAATTTTCATGTACGACGACGAAAGGAAGCTTCCGACGGAGAGAGAGAGAGAGAAAAGTGTCGATGGAATTGTGACAAGAAATTAGTGAAACTTAAAGAAAAAATGTGAACGCGGTTTTGCCAGCGACTGTAAATTTCACTGTTGAAATTTTCCGATCCGATTCTACGGACGATGGAAAATGGATTCTTCTCACTGTGTCAATAGACCAAATGCTTTTGTGCTTTATCAACTCATCGATTGCTTGAAAGCTATCAGTGGATTCTCATCAGGAATAAAACGCACGCGTTGATAAATCATCGTTGAATGAAACTTTGCGAAGGCTTACAAATCGGTAACACCAATTACGAGAGAGATCGGAGACGATAATGAATAATGCTCAGACTCAATTTCCCTCGACGTCTCATTCTCATTCGGCGCCCTCTAAACCCCTACGAGATGAACTTCCCATCCATCCAAGGAGAAAGCTTGTCTCGTTACTCGAACGCTGCACTTAAGCTTCGGGAATATAGACACCAGCGGAGAATTACACGAGACTAATACGAAGAGACGGAGTGAAAAATCGAAGCACCGAATCGCTCGAGAAATAATTGAATTCGCGAGTCTGTGGCGAATTGAAAAAAACTCAATCCCAGGGTCCAACAGCATTTCCAGTCGAGTGTCTTCAAAACATTATTGAAGATCTCTAGAATTACGGATTCAAAATTCTGATGCTCTACGAACGATATCTGTGATGCTCCAAAACGCATCATGGACGGTTTGCAAACGTTAGAGTTGCCAGACCAGCTACATTTTCGAAATACATTCATTATAAGTTGGAGGTGAATCAGTCAATGATTTTTATGGCATGATGATTATTCAGATTGAACAATATTCTTCATGAAAGATCCACAAAGAACCAATGAATTCAGCATCCAACGATGTTAAATTCTTACCAAAATGTCATAAGAATTCATCAGTATTTTCCAACCGATTTAATTGCACGACGTTGTTGGCAAAAACGATGCTCACAAACCCAATTTCATATCGACAAGTTTAGAGGACAAATCTGTGCAACAGTTTTTTTCTGCAGTTTGTGCATGTTTGAAGAAAGTTAATGTAGTTACTACATTTAGATTGGCAATATTGGAAAAAAAAAACTAAAGAAAATTCAAATGTTTTCAGTAATTTTTCTGTTCTTATTAATTGTGTGTGTGCGTGTGTTTTGTTAACCTCAAGAGAAGAACCATCAGTTGTAATGAATCGAGAAAATAAAATAACAGTTGTTTCATCTTGAAGTTTTTCGAAGTTATATTTGATTAAATGTTCTCGAGATCAGTGATTTGTCATCAGGATCGCGATTGTCAGAACTATTTGTTTACAAGATTACATATTTGTGCAGCTACAATTCTGGCACGATGATTGTACGTCGAGCCTTCAGGAGAGTTCGTTTCACTCGTCAAACATTTCATTGATATTCAACTGAGTCAACTGAATCTTCTGGTCCAAAGTTCTGGTCCGAGTTCTGTTGCATCTGAGACTAGAACATTTCATTTCGTTACTCAAGTAGTCTGGGTAATTTGCGTTCGTAAATCTTTTTTCATTTATGAGCCGACTACTCGAAGTGACAAAAATTAAGTTGAAAATTCGATACGAAATAATGGGAAAATTGCTTTACACAAGCCTCTTAAGGGGTCATATACGCTTGTGTAAGCACTTGATAGCTCAACTCTTCCAATGAATCTTTTATTGATTTCTTATTCTACTCGTCATTAAGATTTTTGTTAATTCTGTTTGTTTTACCGAACCAGAAACTCGAAAAGCTTCTGCAACTAGAAAAGCTTCTGAATCGCAAAGAATTTCGCGAATCGTCAACCGTTTCGTTATTAAATTTTCATTGGGTCAATAAAGTGTGCTGCAATATATCAATAAACCTTCGATCAATTTGATTAATGCACTGCACTTTGTGTCCACATATATTTTGCAAATGAATTGCACTCGTCTGATTATCGGTTGGAATCGAGACGTATTTTTGCATTGAAATAATAAAAAAAAAAAAAACATTTTTTGTTTAAGACACGAAAACGACGAAATTACAGAGCACCGACGAACTCGACTTCCCATTGAAAATCGTAAAGCTGGTGATCATTACGCATTGTTTCACGAATAATTAATTGGTAGGACGAGACGCGATCGTTAAAACGTCGTGACTTTGTCGTCGATTCTCCCTGCATCGCGTGCATTGTCCTCGCTCACTCCCAAAGCATTATCAACTTCGACTACGTTAGAGCTAAGTGATTCGCCCTTGTGGATCCTCAACAATAGGAAATTTTCTTGCAAAACGAGTTTCCCGAGCGTGACGATTTCTCAGCAATTGAGACCCGTGAATATAGTTTTCGAGTATATATATATTTGTCAACGATTACAAACTTATTAACAAAATCTTCGATAACGAGCTTTCTCAAAGGAATCGAGTAAGAAGTTCTTAAAATAGAAAACACCAAAAGTATTGGAAATTTGACGGAGATAAAAATGAATAATCTTTTCAAGACGAATTTCGAGTTATTTATTCAAAACGTTCCACTTCACGGCCAACTTTCGTGATCTCGAGAAACAGTAAAACTTACATTGAACAAAGAATTCGCATTGGACGAAGTTAAACGCGGATCGATAGCGAGCTGAGAAACAAATGGGAGCCTGAAAACTTGCGAGAATAACGATGCTCCGCAAGAGCATTCGGATATTTCTGAGCGAATAAAACCTCGAAGATTTCGCAATGTGTATTTGCAGAGCGGTGTATTCAGTAGCAAGATCGTACACTGTGTATATACGAAAAGTAAAGGATATCGAGAAATATAAGAGAAAACGAGAATGGGAATGAGGACAATAAGCGATGCACAGCGAGCTCGATTTCCAGGCAATCGCTATTGTTCAACAACATTGACGATACACATTATTATTTGCTCTGGGAGGGTTGAAAGTTTGGCAAGAGGGAGGAGAGGAGCGTCGTTCCTCGAAACTTTCAAACTGTTTTGAAACGAGAATAACCGATATGTACACCCGAAATTGCCAATGTATATTCACGAGTAGAGAATGATTATTCTCCGCAGAATAAACCTGTCGGATGGAATTGCAAATATTTAGAATTTATATATCGATTATAAGCCCTAATTACAATTCAGCTTTGAGTCAGTTTCTTCCGATTACTCAAATATCGGAATATCCATTTATTTATTTACATTATTCGGATCGGTGGTTTGTGGCTAATGGCGAGAAGTAGAATCAAAACGAAAATTCGAGTTTGAAATCACAGTTTTGCGGGACATATTCAAACTCGATTATTTCATTTCCGTTTCTTTTGGGGTGTGCTCAAGGTGTTCTTTTCACGAACCCGAATATTCTAGAAATAACTGATTTTTAATGACAGTTAAGCAAAAGTGCATGCGAATAGATTGGCGAAATTTCAGCTCAGCTTATCGAACATTTAAGGAAGTACACGCGAATCTAATGTAAATCGAAAATTCCAACATTTAGAGTTGAAATTTGGAAATATGCTAGAAATTTACTTTTATCTTTTTTAAAGTTTATACACAGACTCTTAAGGTATTCAGTGAAATAGGATCCTCCCAACTTTAACGAGTCAAAAACGAGAATCAGAAAATATCATGTTTTTAGATATCAATGATATCTTGGGAAAGTCTGGTTACCGGTGAAAATCACTTGGGAATGGAAAAAGAAAAACACTTATGAGGTTAACGAGTTATGACGACATAAACGGTGGAAGGTTTGATAAAACCATGAGCCAGCTGGTTTAAAATGCAGATATGCACACGCATGAGAATAGAAAATGGCTGTTGTCACATTTTGCTTGACGATTCAACTACGAAAGTCTTTTAACCGCTATCATTATATTAAAAATGGATCAATCTCAACAAATAAGTTACACATAATTTTAATAAATGCGAGAATAAATTTTAATCGTTTCTTTGATCATCAAAGGAACAAAAAAGTTCAGTTGTTTTTTTAAATCACTAGTAACGAATGATCCTCCTTAAGGAGTTTCGGCACAGGCGATGCAATGTTGCCATGCTAATCCATGCTAAAAACATAAAAAATTTCAAAAAGTTCAGAATTTTATAAAATTTGGTGAACATATTCTTTAGTGCCAAATTTGACGATACAATTTTTTTAAGATTTTTCTTCTACACAGTTATCGAGTAATTGATCACTAAAGTTCACGTGTATAAGCATAGCGTTTCCATATATATAGGTATACATTCCGGGCATAAGAAATCTGCTTTAATGCGTAATTACTCGATAACTGAGTAGAAGAAAATTTTGAAAAAATTTGTGTTTTCGCACTTGACGTTGAAGAACATTATCACCAAATTTGATCAATTTCTTAATATTCAGACTTCTGTACCGAAGCTCCTTAATAAATAATGAAAATTCGAAAAATCGTAAAATTTATACGAGACCTTATGAAAATTTCTATTTTAAGCATTCTACCGAATGCTTAAGCAGAAGCTTTTCCTATGTAACCGAGACTTCTCGCAGAGATTAGGAATCAGTCGAAATTGCGATTGCCCCAATTAGCGCCACCAAAAAATACGCTCATGCGAAAGGAATAGCTTAAAAATTCTTCATCGCTTGTATGAGAAAAAAAAGAGGAATAAAGTGAATAAAGCGAGGTCATTGCCGGACAGAAAATCCGAAAAAAGCCGTGAATTATGAAGCGATTAACCGTGTTGAATTTTCATGATATTCCAGATAAGCTGAAAGCCGAGATTGCAATAAACGTTCATCTGGACACGCTGAGGAGAGTCGAGATATTTCAGAACACCGAAGCTGGTTTCCTGTGCGAGCTCGTCCTCAGACTACGACCGGTGCTCTTCTCACCCGGCGACTATATTTGTCGGAAAGGTAAATAAGCGAGAGAGAGAGAGAGAGACTCTGAAACTGAGGGCCTGAGGCTTGGCAGGGGCGACCGAGGGCCAGGGCTCAAAGCTCGTCCAAAAAAAAATAATAATAAATATGATGGGTACGTGCGATGGAAGGTTCGACTGGAGAAAAGTCTCTCCGCGCCCTCTTTGGAGCATGTGGAAGGAGCGCGGAGCAGTAGCTTCCGCTTCCAAGATAGGAACTTAGGTGTGGGACTGGATTCGTGCCAAGAAGAGAGTCGCATGAGAAAATAGCAGCGCGTTTCCCTCGGCCAAAAAGTGATTGCCCCAACGGGACGTGCGAGCGGCCACGGGCCAAAAGACCTCATTTTTTCACCGTCCTGCTCCTGTTTCTTCCTCTTTTTATCTTCCTCATACTTTCCGTACGAGCTGAATGCCTCGTATAGAACCGTCGAACGCACTGGCCCGTTAAATGAAAAAAAAATCGTGTCTCCTGCGAGCTTATCACTTACCTCCGTCTTCCACCAACCGCTTTTTTTCCTTTCGTTTCCTTGTTCTACGAACGTTCAGGCTGCGCACGGGGGAGCGGATTTTCTCGCCTTGCTGGAACACGAACAATTGAGCAATCTGCTGAAAAGACTACGAGAATTATTTCTCAATATTTTTTCCACCGACCTCTCAACCTCGGATTTTCGAGATTAGAAAATCATCGAATGTGAACGTGCTCGTTCTCGCAGCTTTGACAGAGAGTTGACTGTAGCTGAAGATAAAATGCGATTGCAATCACGGTTGATATTCGTCTTCATTAGAATTCTCGTTTTCCTCAAATTTTCATTAAAAATATCATTTTCCCTCGAACATCGGAATTCTAATATTTTTCTTAAGGTTTTATTATTGGGGTGGAAAAATTTCTAATTTCCGGGGTCAAGAAGATTTATTCTGCAACTAATTATATCAGTGACAAGAAAAATACCAGAGAAAATGAGTATTTTTCGTGATTCTTAATCAAGGAATCACATCGAAACGAGCCGTTTTAAAAATCAACGAAATTTTGACGTTTAACTATAATTGTTGCAGCACTTTTTCCCTTGGAGTTGCAGCTCTGACCAATGGTTTTTCCATATCGTTATTTAATCTCGATTATCCGACGTTCGAGAGTCTTCCACCTCGACTACTAATTAACGAAAAAATGTAGAATCATGGTACAAGAAATGTTGAATAAACGGAGGATGAGTCGTAACGAGATAAGGCGGGGGGGGGGGGGGGCGGGGGCTCGATAAAAGTCACGAATGCGAAATATCTCACGGGATAGAATCTAATGGAGGATAAAAAATTGATATGCTAATTTATACATAGCTTTCATTTGCGGATTACGTTGTTATCGATTCAAGAGACGATCTGAATATTACATTCCATTAGAATACGGACGGTAATGAGATTGAATGAAAATCGAAAAATTAATCGAAGCATCGTTCGAATAAAGGTCAACCATTAAATGAAAAAATGGCCCATTCGCAATTGCGTTAACTCTAATAATATTGACTTGTTTCTAAAAGTATTTTCAAAAATCATTAGAACGAACGGTATTGGAATTTGACATGGAGGCGTGACCTGAATTTAATATGGCGCAGACGGGCGTGCAATCGCCTAGACAAGTCCGTGTGTAGTATAGGCTCACCGTGTAAATACAGCATTAGTTATAAATGTTAAGGATAGATAATGGTAGTTTTAACAATAAGTGATATTCGCTGATGGTCCGGGTTCAACTCCTAATCATCAAATCTTTATTTTTTATTTTTTATTTTTTTTTTTTTTAGATTCTTCGCGAGGTGTAAACATATCGACCTCCATTTTTTGTTTGACGTGATTTTCTTGATTTTTTTTGACAAGAAAATAAATGTTTATTGAAAAACTGAACGACGTTCAATAGTACATTCGTGTATACTTGTACAATTTTTGTTCATCAAAAGATTTCTCAAAGTGACACAACTCCAGATGGATTCCAGCAGCACATTTTTTTGAGCATCAATTGCAGTGGACATGGTAACGGATAAACTATCGATCCAATCCATACCAAATTTATACCACTTATTTATTATAATAATAGCTTGGGCCTGGACGTAAAAATGTTGATTTAAAAAAAAAAATAGCGAGAGTTTTAACAAAAAATTCATTTTTTGTGGTGCTAAATTTTCGGTTTTTCGTTGCGATTTTTTTGCCAACGAAATACAAAATCCTTCGTCCAGGCTCTAGCTATTATTGTAATAAATAAGTGGTACAAATTTGGTATGGATCGGATTAATAGCTTTAGAGTAATCGTCTCCACAGCAAAGGTATTTTTCAAAAAATAAATTTGATGAGAATATTCTTCAGAGATTTGACTTGAAGAATATGTAATAAAAAAATTTTCCATTTTTCCGCCCATCTCAAGTGTACATAAGCCCTTAATTTTCTACAAAAACACTAATATTAATTACCACGTTTCGATGAGCGACGCACCCCGGTTATAGTTTGAAAATTCAACACCAGATGTCTCACAAATTCTTCAGATCCCAATAAAAGTTGGAAACAATCTTGTCGTAAGAAAGTTAAAATTGACAGGAAAGCTTGACTATCGAGTTAGAGTAAGAGTAGAAAAAATTCGATTTTGGTGAAGATATATCGATGATCGAAAAGCCTTGACACTGACAAATGAACGAAGATTTTTTAGTTCAATTCCAATAATGAAAAATTCGACTCCAGGCCAGAAGCAGGGTGTCACGTCAAAATAACACTGCGACAAAATAACACACGACAAAATAACTGGACAAAATAACATTCGTCAAAATAACATAACGACAAAATAACGTTCGTCACAATAACATGAAGACAAAATAACATACGATAAAATAACACAAATGATACAAAAAAAAAACACATTTCACAAAATTAGGTGAAAAATATTGGAATTAGATGATATTGATAATATATACTCAAAAAACCTCAAAATCAACTCAAAATACAATTATAACGTTGGCTCCATCACAGAGAAGTATTAGATTTTAAGATTGTGAGCTATTCCTTTTAAATAATCGATGTAATCAAAATTCGGCTTGTAATCTTCAACACATCTCTGTAGCCTTGTGTCGAGATCGCGGTATGTTTTCCTTTTATTTGTTGTTATGATTCGATGAGCCTCATCTTGCTCCCACATGAATTCGGTAGTTGCTTGTTCATTCTTCAAGGCGTTGATGAATTTCCCCATTTGCACGTGAGTTCTCGTGACTCGGTCATTAAAGGCGTTATGCCAGCCTTCTACAGAATTGTTAGTGCGCGGTTCGTTGTTTTTAACCTATTAAATATATTATATATTAGACATATTAAAATATATATATATATGAGTGTTATTTTGTCGTGTGTTATTCTGTCGTGTGTTATTTTGTCTTCGTGTTATTCTGTCGTGTGTTATTTTGACATGTAACCAGAAGCAGTGACGCGAATTTGGTAGAGCAGCGGGCATAGCATTGTCATAAGTGTTGGGAGGCTCGATAAAGTTGAAAACTGCAATGTCATGCTTCAGAAGTATTAGTAACGCGCGAAAAATGCTGGCAATGTGCCCAGAGAGCTCGTACCTCCCGGTCCTTTCGTGTCGCACGAGAATAAATCGTCGATTATAAATCGTTTGTCGTTATAGTGTTTTATACCAACGGCTAACGGCCAACGGCTACGATAAAGACATTAAACGTTCACACGTATATCTCGTGGCCGCGTTTATATAAATGTGTGCGATATGGTGAAAGCCATCGCGAATCGGTAGTTCGTATCATCGAATCAGAGCCACGCGCGCCATCGCTATCATCCCTCCGAAATAATCGAGAAGCGAACAATCGACACGGAGCCCAGGATCAAGTTTTGCAATCGAATTCCACCAGGATTCACTTAATTGCTCGTGTCTGCGATCCCGATGCCCGATATCCCATCGGATTAAGACCATTTCTATAATTTTATTATCCATGTGCACCAAAACGCTGCTGGTTCCGCTGGTTCGCTTATCTTTCGTAATAATCTCGCACGACTTGTGTACACGGGAGGAGTGAGCCTTCGAGAGATTCGGAGAAATCACGTATTCGCCTATTCGTGGTGGGAGTCGTATGGGCCAACTTATCTTTCAGATTGTTGCACTCAGCATGCTGCAACTTATTAGGGCTGACTGCGCTCGTACCTTTCCACTGAATTTCCTCAATTCGTAGATTTTTTCATTTCTCTTTTCTTCCTTCCCGCTTTTCGGGGGATTTCACATATTTTTTGCACTATCTCGCGCACTGTGGCGGGGGGGTGACTTTTCGTCAGTTATTTGCTTCGAAATTTTTTTCGATTCGGTAATAAAAATTTGTAAAGGTTCTTCTTGAGAAAGGGATCTTCGTGATGGAGAAAAACGACGGGGTTTGGCACGATGCTTATGGAACATTTGCATTGTTTCGAGAGTCCGAGGAGAATCCTCTTTCCTCTGGCAACTCCCTGGCTCAATATCCGGATATTCAAACAACCCGAAATTCCAAACGATCATAACTTCCGGACGAATTGTGATGCGGGAATTTAACGGGAGGGTTTTCAAGCGGATTTTGATAGTCGGTCGAGTTTATGTGGCAATTGGGATCGCTGCTGCCCGAAAAAAGGTCTGGGAATGGGAGGATAAAAAACACAGAAGATGACATCGGAAAAGTGAAGAAAAATGAACTCCTCGGTCGGGAGAAATTAAAATTCGATTAGAAAAAAAGCCAAAAATCTCACGAATTTCGAGCTGAAATAAGAGCTCAAGTTTCGAGATAAACAAACCGAAATGAAAGCATATTTCGGTACGAAGTCGGGATAACGAAAAAAATGAAAAGCCTGCGGACAGGGAAGTTGGCGAGTACATAAAATGGAGAAGAGACCGGATACGCAGCAGTTGGAGAATAGCTCAAATTTGCTGCTCCTAAAATCTCGTGTGCGCATAAATTTTCGCATGCCCCAACGCGAAATTTGATTTCACGGGACGTTAATTTAATGGTAATTGAATGTCCACTCTTGGTCGGCCCTTCGTCGCCCTTGCGATCCCAACACACAGCCGAGACTGCTTACCACACGGTACATAATTATATACGGCTGTATTATTGTTCGCTACGTACACTGAGCAACGTACACACAAGCGCACGCGAAGCCACATTGTATTTTACACCGTCGGTGCGTTCCCCTCGAAATCTTCTCCCTTCCAATGTCCGCGCAGCCACGTTCCAGGCAATAATTACAAAGAAAGACTCCAAAATAGTAAAATAAAAGAAATACAAGCTGAGCTATAAAAACCTGTCGAAATGAAAGGGGAACGAAAAACAGAGCGAAACGATATCGGCTAGTGACGTTCTTAATAAAATATTGAACAATCCTCAATTCCGTCTGACTCTCATTCAACAAAAAGTCTTTCAAAAAACCATTTTTCTTATTTATAAATTTTCAAATTAAAAAAAAACTGCAAAACTTCTCCAATAAAGAAAATAGAAGTAAACTTTAACCCTTAATGATCGTACGGGGTGAATTTCACCCCAGCCGTTTTTCGACCGACGATACTTAAGGAGTTTCGGTACAAAAGTCAAAATATTAAGAAATTGATCAAATTTGGTGATAATGTTCTTCAACGTCAAGTGCGAAAACACAAATTTTTTCAAAATTTTCTTCTACTTAGTTATCGAGTAATTACGCATTAAAGCAGATTTCTTATGCCCGGAATGTATACCTATATATATGGAAACGCTATGCTTATACACGTAAACTTTAGTGATCAATTACTCGATAACTGTGTAGAAGAAAAATCTTAAAAAATTTGTATTGTCAAATTTGGCACTAAAGAATATGTTCACCAAATTTTATAAAATTCTAAACTTTTTGAAATTTTTTATGTTTTTAGCATGGTTTAGCATGGCAACATTGTATCGCCTGTACCGAAACTCCTTAATTGAAATTTTGAGAAAATGGGACTAACGACACCCTCTGTCGGTAATTTGAATCTTCTAGTAGAGAGCCTCGTCGTTATTATTTGGAAGGACCCGTTAGTTCAGTTTTGAAAACCGTAGTAGAAAAGAGACCTTGTAAAAATCTGGGGTGCCTACAACCCCGTGTGACTAAAGTGTAAAAAAAAAGTTTCTACTTTTTTGCGATATTCTGCTATAGTAGGTAAAAAAAAGTTATTCCGAAGTCGAGAATTTTTTGTTTTTAATTACTTACTAAATTATAAAATCGCAAGATGACGTATAATCTGAGATCTGAGATAGGCACCGCGCTTACATCTGCGTCGATCGCAGTTTCGGGAGTGAAAAAATTCACGAGCCTTCGGAAAAGAAAAAAATTCGCGCGTATCATTTTTTCTGAAGAAACGGACACTTGAGATTTGGAACGGTCGCAAATTTAACCATTCCCACCTGAAAGCATGATATTTCAGGCTCAAGAACGATTAGATTTTTTTTAAATTGAAAATTACAATTTCTACATAATTTTTTGTAACAAAAACTATATCTGCATTTCTTTCGACATTTTTTTAATGTTAAAAACTGCACGAATAAAATAAAACCGTCACAATCGTTTCTCAAGGGTTGAAAATACATTGTAGAATTTTAATTTTTTTGCTCGAGAAGCGATCAGAATGAAAACCCGAGATAAAGTGCATTCTTTTTTCAAATTTTCGAAACATCGAAATTCGTGGCTTCGAAGTACAAATAGTAAACTCGTAATGCGCTCAGGCGGCTGAGAATTAACTCGGTGTGTACACACCGGCGAGTAAAATCGCTCGTAGCCCCCCCCCCCGTACGAGGTCTAGAAAGTGGTGAGAAAATAGAATTGGTCTCAACCATTGGAACGGAGTGGTACGAAACGCTGCTCCCGAATCCTCCAGGCTCGTTCTCCCTCGCTTTACAAACTGAGCAATCGACCGGATGTGTAAATCGCACCTCCCATATCATGTGGTCCTTTCGTCGATATAACGCACGTGCGCATACAGACTTACACTTGTGCAGGATGTAGAGCCTCGAACAAGTCGATAACGATGCGCCTGATTACCATATCGAGCAGATCACTGCTCTCTCGCTCGCTCTCTCCTTCTGTACTAATTCTCGTACCTCTGAGCTGGACAGTAGTTGGAGCAGTCATTGGTCAGACAGCGATCCATAGCGTGAAATTCGAGTTGCGAAATTTTTTTTGTAAAATTCAATGACTTTGTGTCAATTATTGGGCTAATTGATGCGGATATGGGATCGAGGTGTATCGATCACTCCACGCTCGTGAGAGCAACGATGCTTGGTGCGTCGATGAGGATATTAAAATCAACTGCGAATGACCGCACAAAATTCGGGTTTTAATGGGGCAAGTTCAAAATATTCAATCCCTCCAAATTGTAACGGAGGTTTGAACCGAAATTTTTAAGAATTCGTGAGAAAGTGGAAAATAGTTAATGAAAATGGCTCGTTGGGAGATCGTGATGAAGTTGAACGAAATCGGTCAACGAACTTATCGATTTTCGAGGACGAGAAGAGTGATCGATCCAATATTTTTTTATGTCGAATATCGAGTGATTCGATCTATACAACTAAATCGTTGAAATTCTTTGTGCATGATCAATTTGCATTCGCATTATTTTCAGCTGCTTTAATCTAACGACTGTTCGTATTTCAATTATGAAGTTGACTCAACAGCAATCGTTTGGTCGAATAAAATGAATCGGTTAATTCAAACGACTTTTTTTGCATTAACATCAATTCGTTCGATGCATAAATCGCTTCAGAATTGAAAGAAAAACACTTTCTCATCTCAAGAATGATTGGAAGGAGGTTTAAACGAAATTTTTATTCGACCCGCAGAGACCACACTGGTGCAAATTTGCACCCACGAGAATTTCATGCGTCCGAAACTTCAAAATTCCTTTCTTCAATTTGCCCATTTTTCTATGATAAAACTTGATTTTTCAATTTTTTTAACGATCATAATCGATTACGAAGGAATCGTTACCCTTAAAAATTTTCGTAACATTAATTCCGTACATTCATGGATGAAATAAAAACGCTTTGAAAAGTCCAAGTGCAAATTTGCACGAGCCTGGTTAAATAAAACAGTTTCTCCACTCGATATTTGAAAAATGCGAACTGCCACTGAGCAATTAATGTGTTTCTTAGGTGAGGTGGGAAAGGAGATGTACATAGTGAACAGAGGCCGGCTCCAAGTGGTTGCAGACAACGGGAAGACGGTACTGGCGACACTGAAGGCTGGTTCATACTTCGGGGAAATCAGCATTCTCAATATGGGGACCGCAGGTAAAGAGTGCGGTAAATATTCCAAGCAGAGCTGGGGGCCCGTCAGAGCTGTCTATTTCCCTCGTGTTTTTGTCACGAATCACGTTTCACGTTATCACGTTCTCCTACACTGTTGTGTGTGAGCGCAATCCGTCGAGCCGGTATGAGCCGATCTTACCGATCTCACACTAAATAGCAACCACGTACACGTTCCTTCTTTCGTCGTATTTATCTCAAAACCTGATGACTTTACTGCAATCTTTCGATTCGAATATTTTCGTCTATTGAAGCTATAATACATTGTAGAATCGATACGAAGACTCTTCGAAGCTTGCGCAATGAACGGTACAAAAGCTTGAAGCCCTGTTAAAAAATCGTGCTCGCATTATTACGAAGATTTTCCAACGCGCAGCGATGTTTCATTATTCATTTTCTGGTCATTTTTGTATATGGAAAATCCTGTTAATGCTAACGAGCGAAATCTCAAACTCGGATTGCGTTTCTGTGTGCGCTCTCAAATTTTCCAGTATTTCTACTATTCGCGAAGTCATCAATGAACGTAAAACCCGCATGATCGAAAAAGAATAACACCGAGAAAATTCAATAATTGTGAATATAAAACTACGGTTTCACGTTGATAATGAAAATAGGAACGAGCTTTCGGGAAATTGAAAAAAGGGGCATGTGAAAACGAAGTTTTAAAGGGAATTCCAACGAAATACGATCATTCGAATCCGATATTGCTGCTCGATATACTCAGACGTATATTCGCGACTCCGTTGTATTGACGTGGTCAATACTTGGAGAAGCGTGTATGTCAGTATCGAATGTTCGAGGGAAATCGAGACGTCAGTTTGTTCGTACGATAACGCGAATCGACGTTTCGCGAGAACACACGTTGGGACGTCGCTCCCGCATTCGATGTATATTTTCCGAGCACATTCTCTCATCTGATTTAATATTTATTCGAGATAAATTTCCATCAAGATGCTCATCGTTGTTGAGAGCTCGCAGTGCTTTCATTTGAATAATGAACATTTTTGCAGCAGCCTCGGACGTCTGAACGTAAACGTTGCTTCATTCAATATGAGTTTTTCAAGCTGCTGTCAGTTCGTTCCCATTTCCTTGAGGATTATTATTTTTTGAGGAATCGTCGATTAAGCTTCGATAAGAGGAGCGCTTCTTTCGTGATTGCATAATTTTCGAAGAGTCGACTCTACTCCTGATTCGGTAACGTCTTTCCTTCCCTCTCGCATATTTCACTCTCACGTTCGTGAAACTCTTGACCGATTTGCCAAGGACTCAACCTCGATGCTCACGCGAAAAGTCGATTCATCCATGGCCCAGGAAACTCCTTCTGTAGGACAAAAAAAATATTAGAAAACTCTGCGAGAAAATAACAATAAAGGAGCAGAAAAACGACGCTTGGTCATTAATTTTGACAAGGTGATTGACCTTTTTTCATTATACTCTCGACAAGGATGAATCGATTTCCACCCTCACCCAGAACAAAACAAAAGACGCAACACACATTTCTTTCACACTTCCAAAAATTCTTTCTTCCTGCTGCTGTAGCTTAGTATTCATAGTCACAGCGTAGAGTCTGCCAATACTTTTCAACCTCATTTAGACTGATTCTCTATCGATGAATTTTATCCGTCACTTTTTTTCAACTAAAACGTATTTTCAAGAATAATCTTTTATTCTGTACTACTAAAAACTATTTTATTGCCTTCTATAATGAATTTAACAATGCTGCAAATAACACGCTGAATCTCTTGAAACACATACGGTTGTGGAGAGCATTTGCGTCAGGAACGTAAAAAAAAACGATTCATAAAAAAAAAATGACAATTATTTCAAAGTATTTCGTTCGAATGAGAATAAAATGTCGAAGCGAATGCTCCCCATTGTTTGATAAAACACGTTCAAATTTCGATCGTACTTTCAATGAATTGCACTGCAAAGTATTTTAATATGAAATATAAAAGGTTGCAATATATTTTCTTAACTTAGATAATTGCTACGTTATAAATATATTTAGGAAAAATCTCTTAATCAGCATTAAATTTATTCTACAATAATATAAGACTGAATTATTATCTTGATTGCTGTGTGGATGCGTGCTATCGTTTTTATTCATTATATATTTTATCATAATTGCCTCTGCATTGTCATAAATATTAATGATCGATAAGTCATCACATACGTATTAGGACATTGCCATTGATCTTTTGTGTTTTATCCTCCTGTATACGAGAGACTTGACTGATTCGTGCGAGCTCCTCATATTCACTAGGGCGGTCTTTATTTGGGGTCAAAATTGATTTTTCCCTTTCCGCCCCCAAATCGCTTCGAAATACGTAAAAAGTGACGCTGTCATTTTTTCAGATTTAAAAAAATATGTTTAACCCTTGACCAGGGGGGTTGAAGTTTTCAATTTAAAACACAAAAATTCCTTCCTGCGTTTGCAGTCACTATTTTATTGTGGGCCTAAATATGTTTGTAAAATCTTGAGAATTTTCAGAAATTTATTTATTTAAAATATATTTTAAAATTTCACATTTACGGTTGAAGTAATCTAATTCGTTGCTTAAAGCTGGGAAAAAGCGTTACAAACGTAATTTCTCTAGTTGTTAAGTAATCTTTCGACAGTTCTCGGTATTCGAAGGATCACGTAGAAAATAGCCAAAAATTTGTAACGCTTTTTCTCAGCTTTAGAGTATTTCAATCTTTACGAGGCGTTACGAGGACTAATTTCTGAAAATTTTCAAAATTATACAAACGTATTTAGGCCCAGAGTAAAATAGTTACTGCAAACGCAGCAAAACCCCATGTATTTTAAATGGAAAACTTCAACCCCCCCCCCCCCCCCCCACCCGGTCAAGGGTTAAACATTTTTTATAAATCTGAAAAAATTACAGCGTTACTTTTTACGTATTTCGAGCCGATTTAGGGGGCGGAAAAGGTCGAATTAATTTTGACCCTTAACAACGACCGCCCCAATATTCACGTAGACTGCTTATTCTATTTATATTTTGACGTCAGTCCACGATTTTTTGTTCCCTTGATTTTTCGTTATTATTTACCATTCAATATTCTTAAGTATCAATCGATACGTTACTTTTTCGGTCATGCGTTGATTCTGATACTATTTTGCTCCGTAATATATTCTCTGCAATATACATTTTTCCGTATTTAACATTCTATAGATTCGAGCTCGATTTATATATGCATCGTGTGGTAGAATTTGAAAGTAACTTATAAAAATATCAAAAGATAATGGAACATACCCGAGCGGGGTCATTCTTTCGTACTTAAAACTCTATTCGGTATTAACAAATTCCGGTTGTTTGAGAGATTAAATCGCTTAAAGGTGACCTTAATATTCCGATAAATGCAATAAATTCTCGCTGTGTTTTCGACGTCTATACAGGGTGTGAAAAAATCTTACCCAGTGGCTTGAATCTCGTAGTCAAAAATTCATGGAAATGGCCACGAAGACTAAAGAACCGAACGGTTTTCCTTCTCGATAGACAATTTGGGTGGAAAATAATGAAATTAATGAAATCGAAGGAACAGCTCACGGAAACGCACGTTCGATTTCTTAAGGTTGATAAACCGTTTCGATTTGGCCTGGGCTTGAATTGAAAGGTGTAGACGTTTTTTTTTCTATTTTTTTTTTTAATTCGTTGTTCAACACCATCTATATTCGATCGGATACAGCAAGGATTTAGCGCGAAGCTCATTACGGCACGTACAGCCTTAATACACGCTCGGGTGTTGAATAGGTCCGTGCACCAGTCGCTTTAAACTCACCGTTCGGGATATAGGCTATAATCGATAATTATCGCTATTGGAATATCGCGAGCTCGTTTCCGGAACGTGACGCGAGAAAATGAGAAAGCCCGAGCCTCCTCCCTGCGAAGTATATTCGCCCACTCTTCGTTATTCCTTCGCGATTTCTATCCCACGCGCGCGCCAATATATCGAGCAAAAATTAACGTAGGCAGCTATTCTCATTCCTTGCGCTTTTACGGTGCGTTATTAATCACGAGCTGCCCACAATAATCGAACGAGACGCGAAACCAATCATTTTTTCATTCGATTCACCGAGGCTCCTTCGCGAACAATAAATTCTTGTCGATTATAAATGCAAATCAATAGAAAAACGCGGTTAGATCGTATTTGGGAAGGCGATTATTTCGAATTTAAAGTAGTTCGGCCGTTCTGTGACTTAGTCAAATTCACGAATACTTTATGCTGATTAAATTCAAGTCTAATTTATTAGTAAATTTAATAAACACTTGCATTGAGAATATTTTTATCGCAAGAATGTAATAAAATGCTTCAAAAATATCATAAAAGTAAAATTTAACTTCAACTTGACTAGTTAATGATTGAGTCGGTATCGGTGACACTTTAAATACACATAACCGAGGGAACATTTTTATTGTGCGAAAGAAAGCTTATATCGGTGTCATGCTACCGAGAAAAATGAATGGTCGTTTCGTCAAAAAAAGCGAAGCTAGTAGACGAATAAAAGCACGTGAATCAGTCTGAAAAATAAATTTGATGAGGCACGTCAAAAACCAAAGTTTTTTCATGTTTTCTTTCTTAAAAGCCCCGTGAGGTAATGTTTTTTTAAAAGAAACGGAATCTGTGATAAATTTTATTCACGATATAAACTTTTTCCGAAGCTCCAACACCGCACAATTTTTTCCTAATTAATATTATTGTGAACCCCCCCACAAGGTACAGTGTTAAAAACTCAAAATTGTAAATGAAATAATTCAAAATTTTGCCCCGTAAGAGGCCCCGGAACCGTGCTTATCGTTATCAGGGAACCTTAAACTATCATTTACCGCAAAAAAAGTGGACCTTCACCGTACTTTATCGACGAACAGCCGAACTACAATAATTAAAAAACGAAATTCCAAACGATCATCGAGAAATGAGAAAGAATTTTCGCATATTTTCGCTATTTTCTCGTACGAAATTGATGACGAAAAAAAAAAATTTTTAATATATTGAAAAATCGGTAACGCGTGACACCGTTTCCCATCATTATTATTTGCAACATGTTTTTTGGCCTCTCATCCAATAAGTTTATCGTCGTACGCTCATTTTATCGGTACACGGTTCCCCATCATTCGTATATTTCATTGAACGAGCTCTCAAAATCGCGAAGCCTGACTGTTCATTGTGTCCTTGACGTTACAATCGAAATACCAAACTCTGGGGGTTAATTTAAAACGATCTGACTAAATACCATGTTATAAGTAAGACACGGATGTGAAATTGAGCTTGATGCACTCCGATAACCAATAAATGGCTACATCGACGCAGGTAACCGACGAACAGCGAGCGTAAGATCGGTCGGCTACTCTGACCTCTTCGTGCTCAGCAAGAAGGACATGTGGGACGTGCTCAAGGAGTATCCAGCAGCGAGAGTTCGCCTCGAGGCCATTGCCGTCAAGAGACTCGAGAAGTACAAGAGAGCGCCACTGGAAAAAGGTGAGACCAGCCTATCTAACCCGAAAAAAGGGTCAAGAAAAAACGTATCGTACCAGGCCGACAGAAACAAAGTTTTCTGTCACATTTTTTTATATCAATCGGCATTTTTCGAGTCGTTTCTCTGTCGAAGCTCAACGAAGATCGATTTGAAACGAATTTTGTCAGGGTTTCACTTTTTCGCTGCCGGGATCCTCATTTTCCCAAGAGACAAAACCACTTCAAAAAGTGCCATCGACCCTGTCCCGGTACGATACGTTTTTTTATTTGTTTTAATAACCATTGAAAATCGGTCGAATTCTCTCAAACTCCCAAATCAGTGATCCTGTGCCCGCGTTCCTTTAAAAAAATACTTTTGTGATCGATCGCAATCGATCCAAAACGTATTGTTCCCAAATGCGCGGTAGAAACTTTAACGTGCGATGCTCGAATAACTTCGTGCAAGTCGAAATTTCTCACTAACGAAAACATCGATCGGTGTTTGTTATCAATGAATCAGGAGGATAACAACTTTCGATATCGTGATTTGTTCTCTCGCTGGAAAAACAATTTTGATAGATTCAACAAAAATCCTTTCGGGTGACATGTTCTGTGACATATTTTTTGGAAAACATTTCGAAAAATGCTTTTTGGTACACTGAATAAAAGAATTGGTAAATTTGGGTGGGGATCAAATGTTGAAATGACTTAAATTTCGAACAGTTAAAATCTAGAGTTTATAAACTTCGAATGATAATATGGAGAGACAGATTCGACTAGAGCTTTGAATGCCGAAAATAAATAAAGCAGAAACTGCAAGGTTCGAAGCACGTTTACATCGAAAATAGTAACAATCGCCCATAGGACGATGACTAAAATATCGATTTTTCGAAAATTCGACTATCACTCTTTCCATTCATAAATTATTACGGTCAGCGATACTGTGAAAATTCACAATTTTGAAAATATAATAACGTCAGACGAAATATTACTGAGGTTGAAATACTGAAACAGCAAAAAGTCGAACAGTCAAAATAGCGAAACGTTAGAAAGTCGATCGATCAAAATAAAGAAATATACGCGTCTCACTCACTCACTTACTCAGACCGGTGATCTCCAATTTTAAACATCGCCATTTTGACTTTCGCCTTTTCGAGCTGTTCTGCATATCTAAGTTTTGTAGGCTCGAAAAATTCACTTTCGATTTTTTGCTACTCTATATTCTGATTTGTCTGTAAAACAATTACTCTCCATTTTGAATTCGAAAATATGAACTTTTGACGTTCGGATGGTCTGTTAAAATTGCATTCGAAATGAAAGCTATTGAAATATATATTTTCGGGTAAATATACGAATTCAAAGAAGGAATTTTTGATTAAACGCGCAATCTGCTGAACAGTCGATCGGGAATAAAAATTTCGAATTACTTATTTTTCTCCAAACTGATATTACAGCTTTAAGAATTTCGAAATATCGACCGTTCTACAATTCAGTTATTCGACGTATTGAACCCCACCCGTAAATTTCATTCACCAAATACGATCAACGAAAATGTGTTAAAACTGATCAAATTTAGTTGTCAAACTTGAACACGTAATAGTTGATCTAATAAAACCGATTTGCTTAACGTAACCACATAATTCTATCAATGAAATACTTCATATTTTTTCAATCCAATCACATTTCGATTATTATCCAATCAATTTTTTTTTCAACTTATACACTGGAAAAAAGATTGTTAAATTAAACTCACTAAATACGATCAACGAAAATGTGCTAAAACTGATCAAATTTAGTTAAACTTGAACACGTAATAGTTGATCTAATAAAACCGATTTGCTTAACGTAACCACATAATTCTATCAATGAAATACTTCAGATTTTTTCAATCCAATCACATTTCGATTATTATCCAATCAATTGTTTTTCTTGAACTTATACTCTGCACATGGCAACCGATATACTAAAGTATTCTGCTGAACCGAGTTACAAGCAGTTATGTTGCGGTTATATGTTAGATGACGGAGAAAAAAAGAAGAAAGTCGGTCTAACAATGTTATGACAATAATTGTTAGGCACGAGGTGAGAGACATTGGACATTACTGGTGACGTCGTTCGAGTGAGTTTATGGTGCGATATGAACAGGAGTAAAGTACGTAATTTCGTATATGCAGTGCGCGCGAGGAGGACTCGGAGTTTGTGGTAATAATTCGAGGAAGGCCCCGGCGGGCTTGATTTAATCCGAGTTGGTAGTTGTATAATGTCGAAGTATGATATCCGATCGAGGCTCTCGATCGGTCGTTCTGCACCGTCGAACCATCCCGTGCCATTAAACTCGGACCATATTCGCGAACTAGTCAATCAGTAATTGCCATTCCCGGCGTTGTCGCATTTTCCTCCGTCCTCTCTCTCTCTCTCTCTCTCTCTCTCTCTCTCTCTCTCTCTCTCTCTCTCTCTCTCTCTCTCTCTCTCTCTCGCGCGCGTTCTGCACCCCTCGCTCGTAAACGATCAACGACGAACGAGGAACGCGCTCGTTCGATTTATATAACGATCAAAATATGCATTGTCCCCTGCCCAAAACCTACTTGCCAATTATACCAAGTTTACTGATGAAATACATTCGATTCGTACGTCCCCCCGCTCGATTGCGATGCTCTATAGCCAACGAAAAGAAACGAAACGTGGAATAGTCGTTCGCGTTTTCTTAACGGGAAACAAAAATAATGTAAATTCATCGAAAAAATGATAATTCAGTCACCGAACTAATTCACAACCAGAAATTCATGATCGATCTATTTTGCCAGTTTCTTATGAAATTAACTTATGAAATTTTCATGTTATTTTATTTTTAGATCTTCTATCATTTGTATTTTAATTAAAATTAAATTCAAGTTTTTTTTTCATTTTATTTCTTATAGTAGTATTTTTTCCTTGAAGGCTTTTTGAACTTTTATATCTAATTTTTAACATTGCTTTATTTTACCGCTTAGCTTTGATCATCTTCAAGAGTCCTCTTTCTATTCTCCCTTTCTACTTTTTGTGTCATCGATTCGAACTGTCTGACGTATATGCATAGCTCCATCTTTGGTTCGTCCTCAAGTCGCTGCTTCAGTTTCCTTTTTAATTCCTCTCCTCTGGCTTGGCCTAACGATTTTTCTAAATTTTCTACAATTTCATCATTATTTATTGCCTCTTTAATTTTCGAACATATTTCATTTATTATATTTCTTTTATATTTTCATTTAAAAACGAATGATTATCACTGCTGGGGTTAAGGGGAGGTCCTGCTTTAGAAAGTCAAAAAAATCGATTGTTTTCGGGAATGTTTTTAGCGAAATTTTATATTTACAGCACCTTGAAGTGATATTCTTCTTCTTTAGAGGCGTTTTTTTTTCAAACTCGCTAAACATATAGAATTTCACAATTTTTTGGGGTTTTTATAGATTCATATGGAAGGAAAATATATGAAAATGAAAAAAAAATTGCAATTTTTGCTGCAGACAATAATTACGATCCCCCTATTGTAGGCGGCTGAAAAACTTCGACAATCAAACTTGCCCTCAAACCACGTACAAATTAGTATTTCTCAGATAAAACAAAAGCTTTTTTAACTTGAAATATCCTTGAAACTACACCGAAAAGTTCGCTACGGTGAATTATTTCCGTCTATTCTAAACATTCCCGAAAACAATCGATTTTTTCGACTCTCCGGAGCAGGGCCCCCCTTAATTGAGAGATAACGAGAAAACAATATCGACATTTTCGCGAGAGCGAGAACCGTTTGATTCTCGAGGTTAACGAGAGCTTTGAATTCCAATTGGAAAAAAGCCATCGAAGGAAGTGAAACAGCCAGAATCATTGTAGAACAATGATCGATTTCAAAAGACTGAAATAAACGAGCGCTGCGTCACAGGCTTGGCGTCAGGAGTACTTGATACCAGGAATACCAAATTGGGCTGAATTGGAGAGTCGTCGCAATGGAGAAAGGGATTTGTACCTATGTATATTAATCTGTAGACGTGGAGTGGTTAAAAAGCGCAGTAGCAGTATTACGCACCGTCTCGGGTTAATAGTGCAAGTCCTTCGGTTTGCCTGCTTCACAGACGAAAAGGGGGAGCCAGAGCTCGTGAAAGAGAGAAGGGAGGGCAAAGCTGGGGTCAGGGTAATGGCCGACATTAACGATCCTTTGAAGCAGTTTGCCTGGAGCCTGTGGTCCAGCTATTTCTGAATACTTCAGTCAGCATACATGTATAGGAATGGAAGATACATAGAATCACATGGACGTATATACAACAGCCCCGTTATTCCACGACGAGGATCCCAGCTTAAATTGTAAACAGAAACTGTGTGGCAATTCGAAATAACTGCTGGAGTGTCGCTCTTCTTCTTCTTCCATTCAACGACCGCTCCTCGCTTCAGTTTCTCATCTTTCAACTTCTTCTCGCTGGGATCGGAAACTCGTGACTCGGGGACCATCCTCAGATGACGTACATTTCGAATGACTCGGATCAGGAAATGCTTGAAGATTCGACGAAGATTTCTGTGTGATGGGGCAGCACCTGAAAAATATCGATGATTTTAGAATCTTTCAAGCTGAAGAATATCATCGATTTCTTTACTGTTTCGGGACGTTAAAGATACAGCTTTGAAATCGCAGACCATGAGCTGTTAGTCCCAATTAGCATGCCCATGGTTCGGTATTTTTCTGTCTTTGGAAATGCGTATCCTTGTGATGTTGAGAGAGCAGTAAGAAAATTGGTGCCTTGAATAATTGAGCTCGCGTAGGAAGGTCGCCGATGTACTTCCGAAACGAATAGAGCTTTGATCCCACTTAAATTTGTATGGAAATAGTAACGTGGCTTTTGAACAACTTGGGAAGCGAGTTTGCAGCGTCTCAGAATGAGCGTGTACGGAATCATTGGACATCTAGAATCCTCGTTTTCCTCAGGACAGGATGCTTTTAGAAAAATATTGTAGAGAACAAAAAATATCGAAGTCTTGATCAGCTACAACTTTTGGAGGAAACATTTATCTCTGAAATGAAAACTCGCTGAAGTGGAGTCAAAAACACTCGAAAAAAATCGTTTCCACGAGTCTTGATCGTGAAAATCTGATTAGCGAATGCTTTTATCATCTTCTCCGGTTTCAACTCGTCACGCTACGCGAAATTTCAAATCAACCAATCATTTTCACCACGAGTACAAACTTTTGAGAAGTTTAAGAAACTTTGTCGTTCATTCTTACTGTAATCCTTGACACTGAGAAACGTCATGTATTTTTTTGAAATTTTCGAAGTACAACATTTTTTTTCGGTGCAGTAAAGGATCTTGCAGAAATTTGGAAAATTTTTCATCGCTGCTATTCAATCCAACGTACGTGCCTTGCCATTTTGCTTTAAAGCAGACGAAAAAAATTTAAAGTGATCGAATTTCCTCAAAATTTCTCCTTTTTCTTCCTTCCTCTTCCCTTTTTGAAACGATCCTTCTGAAAATTTTGAAAGAATCCCATTTTCTCTGTTATAGAAAAATAAAAAAAAGCTTCCGCAACCTTCGAAGTTTTGCCCCGAGCCCGCCTACAATAGTTTTTCGTAACTTCGTTTACCCGAACGACTTAGTTTGCCAACAACTCAACAAAATAGAAACGTTCACACGTCGGAGAAGCAGCAAAAAATAATTTCGACTATTCTCAGCACAAATTTCATGAAAAACCATGTTAAATTAATGCGGCTTTTATGTTAATGATCTTTCAACTTTGGATGACAATTAGAATGTTGTAGAATTACGCGTCGAGTTGCCGTGAAGATGTAATTTGCAGAGAACATTCGCACTTCCGAAAATTCATGTAGGCACATCTTAGCATGTTGAAAAGTTAAGAGCAACGTTGCGCCGTTGTACGCAATTATATAACGGTACTCGAGAGGTATTGTCATGAACAGAACAGGATCCAGTACGTACTGATTACACTCGACGTCGTGTACCGCACTCGGAAAACTTTATTCGAGTCTCTCACCGCGCTTCTAACGTTACTCGGCCAAATTAATTAGCAGCATTTTCCCTGAGGAAGCCCCCGCAAGTCCGACCGCCTCTATAATCGCGGTGGAAATACGAGGAAAAGCCACCAGACGTAATTCGACTTCTCATATCGACTGTAACGAATAACTCCTCGCAGAATCAATTTACAGCCGAATTCCAAATTCCACTGCGACCATCAACGCCTGATAGGATGCGGAAAAACAAATTTTCGACGTTTCATTGTACGTTATTAAACAATCAACGGAGCTTGGTGAATAAAATCTTGGACGAAAAAAACATAACGAGAAGCCAAAATCACTTTCAGAGTTCACTATAGAAATTTATCAAACAAAAACTCCCCGAAAATTCAATGGAAAATTCATAAATTCTATTCAATGACTGCACACAAGTGCAGAAACGGAACGACTTTTCTCGTTTTAAAAAAATTAAGGTTGATCCTCTGCGACAGCCCCAACCAAAAGTTATGTACTGTCTGCATATTAAAAGGCTTAATAATTCGTTCGGATCGTAATCAATAACTTTGTAAAGAGCCTATATACGTACTCGGTGCCAGCAGATATAGTACAAATATCATTTGCTTTCGTAAAATTTATTCTAAAAGTATTTTTAATCCGACATCGTGAGTAAATTTTTTGACGGAACTATCCAGGTTACGCTTCAACACACAGAAAAGGTTGTCTATACAGACGACATTCGCTTGTTCGCTTGCAAAATATATCGTATGCAGCCTAAACCTTCGTACTTCTCGAGGCTATATCTGTGAAACTAGATGGTCAATCACCTTGATTTTTTTTCACAATATCTGTGATATCCTGCTCTAGCTCCTCCTCGTTTTTTATAAACTTCCTAATTTTAGTACTAGCGGTAGAATTAATAATGTGCCGTTTGCTTATGCATGGTCCATATGTTACGTGTTAATTGAGTCAACTTCAATTTCATATATCTCGGGTTCGGGATGGTGAAACTTGTTAAAATTTTATAGAGCTGTTGTTCATATGTTAAACAATACGTATGCCAAATTTAAATAATTTCCTAATTTAACTGTCTCGCGGAGGAACCACCTTAATAAAACCTGACTTCCCAGCTTGGCACGGTCTCTGATCCGTTTCTGTGGCTTTTCGACCTTCGTGCGTGAAATTCACGAGCATTGACAAACAGTTACGAAGGAAATTTCTGTAATCGTTAAGAGAATGTCCAAATAAAGTTTTTGCACGAGTTCG
The DNA here is from genome assembly GCF_019457755.1 of Venturia canescens. Lineage (NCBI taxonomy): Eukaryota > Metazoa > Arthropoda > Insecta > Hymenoptera > Ichneumonidae > Venturia > Venturia canescens. Next base: position 11,995,067 of record NC_057425.1, read on the forward strand.
GAAAATCGATTCGATTTAAATGGGGTTTCCAATGTGCCATTTCGTCAATTTTTCACAGTCCAAATGATCGTCGAGAATGTTCTTTAAGCCTCTGTTATATCGAACAAGGAAAAGTACTTTTCTGTTTGTATTTTTCTGCATAAAAATATTCTCGAAAACTCGAGTCTCTCTCGGTCCGCTCCCGTTGTCCGGCTCGTTCGGCACAATCATTTTTTTCAATTCTTCTTCCTTTCTTTTCGTTCAACTTGGCCTTTGGGCCGGAGCGCATCCCCGCGAATCTACATCGCTCGTGAAAACTTTTCTCCGACTGTGAATAGTTGAAGTTTGAAGCTTAAATTAAATTCTTGCCGCACATCCTCGCCCACAGCTTCGCCTTGGCCCCTTCGCTCTTTCGTGCGAGTGCGAAGGCGCCTGTTTTGTCCCCGGTGACTCAAAATTATTGGAATAATTTGTAGGTGTACATAGAATAATTAAGAATCACTTTAGGTGAAACCAAAGTGCACGGTCAATTGGCTTCAATAGCCTGAGTTTGTAAACTCTAATGAATTTACACTTAATTACCCCCGACGATTCCTTTATCTCGGCCTGCAATAGCAACATTTTCTTCAGACCTAATTACGCTCGTAACGGAGTCCGTTTGGTTTGGAACAAAGGACGAAACACTCGTTTGAATTCTGTCGCGATCCCAACTCCACTGACGGTCCCAAAATTATTCAAAAAGTCAAATGATTGTGTTGAAAGTTATTCGAGCATTTCTTACTCGGTTCGAGTCCACTTAGACTCAAGGCAAAATGTCATCGTTGATTATTTAATCGTCCAAGTGTGATAAATAATCATAACTCGATAATAGGGTATTACACACTTTTTTGAAAACTGTTTTAAAATAATCCTGTGATCGTAATAAACCAGTAGAATTTTTATTTCAATTTTATAAGACCGAAAACTGTCTTGAATACTATTTTTTATTTATGATTTTCAATTTTCGCCCGGAAACGCTAACCGCCATGTTTTTTCGGTTTGTGACGTCACTCCGATAGTAAACAATACAATTGCGAAAGACCGAGTAATAAGATTTGTAAAAATAATGAGTTATAGTGGTATATATCGTTGGTGTCTCGTGCCTGAATGCAATAATACAAGTGTAAAAATGCCACAAATATTGTGGATTTATCGCCACCGTCAACATATTTATCATTGGTAGATTTGTACTATCTGCTTTCACAAAACGACGCTGAAGTTTCCAACGTTGGAGTCCAACGAAATTAATGAAAACAAAATGATACATCCATCAGTTTTTTATTTCACGAATCGTAATTGTGTAGATTGAAAAACTACGAAATATAATTTCGGCAGGAAATAAATTGGAGAATTGCTGGAATTATTGAACAATTTTTTAGATCATTTCGTTGGACTCCAACGTTGGAAACTTCAGCATCATTTTCACAAAACCGTTTTCCACAATGCGATTTTAATAAAATGAATTTTAATAACTTGTAAAATTTCAAAATAACACAGAGCGCACAATAAGGATCTAGATTGTTTAGTATCGGAGTGACGTCACGTTGGAATCCAATATGGCGGATGGCGTTTTCGACATTTGAAAAACAGTTGAAAAAAGACGATTTTTAAAATTGAATTATAAAATTTACGTTGCATTTTTATGAATAAATATTGACGTTTCTCGTTTACTTTTTACGAAATCTATCATAATCATGAATTTTTATATATTTTTTTACACGGTGTAAAATACCCTGTTGCAAGCTTCGTTTTACTCTAATTGGCTTTCGCCCATCGATCCCTTCAGCATTTTCCTGTGCCAAGCTTTCGGCTGAGGAGTTCGAGCTCGTTTACATTTCTGTTGTGCGAAAATCCCTGCACAGGCGTTGAGCACTCGGGCACGCGCACATATGTATAAATTGGAAAAGGATTTTGTGTCAAACTTTTCGTCCGAGGAGTCGCTGGACGGAAAGTGCCTCTCGGCCGAGCTCCGCACCCTCCCAGATCTCGGGTGTCCCTTTATTAAATCTCTTGACCTTTGACATGCTGTCGTACAACTTTTCTGTCGTGCCTTTTTCGTCACCCTCTGACAAGAGCGCGCGCGCACACACACGAAACAAAATCTTTATCGTGATAACCGACGAGCAAAGAGCCGCGCCATTTCCTCGTACGAATTTAACAATCTCAACGAGCGGGGAGAAACCCCTCGAAACAGGAGATAAAATACTCGCTCACAATGAGAATAAAAAAAGCTCTACCGAGATCAAACCGCGTGATTGATGGAATGGGATTTCATTCGACGGGAGAAAACAAACGTGAAAATATCGAGGCCTCGTTCCTCCGCCCGAAAAATCGTGGCTCGGTTTTCTCACACGAAATTCTCGACATTACGATCGCAATGTATTCGATCGAAAGTAAATTTCACTCCTAAATCGATCCCCGCGCATCCCCCTGGGCCTGACTTCAATTGACGATCTAAGAAAAAATGTAAAAATGCATATTTTCGAGGTCGATATTTATTCATAACGATGCAATGTCAGTTTTATAACTCAACTTAAAAGATCATATTTTTTCATCTGTTTTTCGAGTGTCCAAAACGCCATCCGCCATGTTGGATTCGAACGCGACGTCACTCCGACAGTAAACAATCCAGATTTTGATCGCGAGATCTGTGATATTTTTAAATTTTACAAGTTATTGTCACGTTTGTGGACTTTTATCATTTTTTAAATTAAAATCGCTCCATGGAAGGCGCTTTTGTGAAAGCAGAAAGTTCAAATCAACCGCGGCGACAAATACGTCGACGGTGGCGACGAATCCACCACTTCTGTGGCGTTTTTACACTCGTATTATTCCATTAAAGCACGAGACGTCAGTGATGTACGTCATAACTCATTATTTTCACAAATCTTGTCACTCGCTCTTTCGCAGTCGCATTGTTTACCAGCTGAGTGACGTCACAAACCGAAACGGCAAAATCATAAATAAAAAATACTAGCTTTTCCGACACTATTCGGTCTTGTAAAAGTGAAATAAAAATTCCACCGATTCACCGCGATCTCAGGATTAATTTAAGGAAGTCGAGGCTGTACAGTCATTTTTTTTACCCAAAAGTTGTGACCTCCACCTTTCAAAAGTTAGGCCAGTTTACTGTTCGACAATGTTGCATACACTTCGAACAAAAGTTGGGAAAAAAAAGACGATAAACTGGTGAAAGCTCAGTCGAAAAGACGAACGGTGACGATCCGAGTCTCAAAAAACTGCACATGAAACAGATTATCATTAAGGAGTTTCGGTACAGAAGTCAAAATATTAAGAAATTGATCAAATTTGGTGATAATGTTTTTCAACATCAAGTGCAAAAACTCAAATTTTTTCAAAATTTTCTTCTACTTAGTTATCGAGTAATTATGTATTAAAGCAGATTTCTCATGCCCGGAATGTATACCTATATATATGGAAACGCTATGGTTATACACGTGAGCTTTAGTGATCAATTACTCGATAACTGTACAGAAGAAAAATCTTAAAAAATTTGTATTGTCAAATTTTGCACTAAAGAATATGTTCACCAAATTTTATAAAATTCTGATCATTTTGAATTTTTTTATGTTTTTAGCATGGTTTAGCATGGCAATATTGTATCGCCTGTGCAATATATCCTTAATATAATCTCAGCAAATCTTCTAATAAATCTGAAAACAAATTGACATTATTCAGCAAGCCTTGCTCGTGTTGCCCGAAATATTTCATATTTTTAGCATAATTTTTAACGGAGATATCGCCGAATGTGTCTTGACAAGGTTAAATGTTATTCGAGCCAAATTGTTATTGATTTTTCTCAGCGACGACGCTCCTAAACTGTCTGAAAATGAAACCGATTTTTTTTACACTTCACTTTACAAGACATCATTTTCATTCTGATGCCTCAACTTCCTTAAAACGGTTTTCCAAAAAGGGTGTTAATTTCCTCAGCAAATGCGATTTTAAAAAATTATAAAACACACAAAACAGTGAAAAACTTTCTCCTTTTTTCGTGCTCCCCAACTTTTATCCACGCGCTCAATATTTCATTGATTTTTTACGACAACGCGTAATCGCAAACGAAAAATAAACTGAAGGATCCGGGAAATAATAGTTTCTGGTCCATTGGTAAAAACGTTGACACAGAACGAAGTATTGATATTCGAAACGTCCGAAAGATCGATATATAATCGAACGCGAGTCACAGTGATCACTCAAGTGAGGCTTTCATTTCGGGCTTAATATCCTGAATCCAACAGCACCGTAGCACACACGTATATGCATAAGTAAATAATACTGGCGGACATATAGCGACGATATAATAGCACATAATATTACGTACGTTTCTCGTCAGAGCTATAGCTACGCTCAACGCATATTATATTTCCACTCCGATCGCCACGCTCTTCAATTTTATACATAAAACAACTATAACTCCGCACGGTACACACACTGTCTCGCATAGACGCACGCAAATAACGTAAACAGAAGCGCCAGCCGTACGAACCAATACGCACGATGCTTTGCGCCTACGGACTCTCTGTTGTGGTGATGTTCCTAAACGTTTACTGTTAAGAAATGATAAATTTCACGATCCCTGCTCGGAGATTCGTGTAGAAGATTTCGTGCATGCTCAAAACACTTAATTTGCTGTGGAAAATCGTTTTTCTTCTTTTTTTTTTGTCGGAATAAAAAAATATTCAACGTACAGAAACACGAATTTGGATTAGTTTTTTTTCTCGATAGTTTGGTCAAATTTTGGACGGTTTTGGGGAAATTTTTGACTCGCATCGCTTCGAATTGGTGGGCATGAGCTTTTGCATCGTGAAAATAGTTTGTTTTTTGTGGAAAGAAGCAAAGTACGTGGAAGCGAGGACGAGTTGGGCTTCTGCGGTTTCCAGCAGCCGGACGACTCGTGAGACGAATGCTTTTATTATTTTCTTCGAATTCGTAAACACAGTAAATTCGAGTTGGATAAATGATTTGTTTTGTTTGTAAAAAAACTTTTTTTTTGTCTTCTGAAATAGTGGAAGCATTCAGAGCACGTAGAAATAATGAACTCTGGTTTCTTTTTGTCGGTGTTTCTGATTTCGATAAATGTTCGGAGAGTGAACGTTGGAAACAAAAAGAACGCGTTGAACAAGAATTTCGTTTGATTTGGAAGACTCGAAATGACATTTTACGATGAGACTGTCTTGCTTTGCTTACAGTAAAAAAAGTCTGTGAATTCGTCCCGCGACGAACGCACGAGCGTGTACAACCTTCCGTAAAACGTTTAGGTCGTTGACGGTGACGCCCACGAACGCGTGTATCGCCCCGACGCAGGAGTAAAAGCATGAAATCGAAACTTTATTTCATCCTCGCCCGGACACACATAACACGATCGCACTTTCGCTCGAGTGGACACATAGAATCGTTGATTGAATTTCCTCATCGAGCGTTTTTCAGCATTCGCGAACTTCGGCCTCGTTGTTGAATTTTTTCCTCCCCAGCTCTCGTGTTTCTTCGCTGCGGTATTTTCTTGCACCCACACCCGCGTTAATTCAATCATGTCGAGGCTAAAGCGTGACAACGTCAAATTGTCAAGGGGTCTCGCCACGCTGGCTTTTGCGATCGACTGTTCAAACTTTGCCCTTTTTTATTTCGATATCGGCTGCGCCGAGTCTTCGAAAATCGAACGTTTGTCGCGGCATTGAGTCCCGATGGGAAACCGTTGGAAGCGAAAAACTCACCTGACCAGTGAAATAAATGTTTGCGAAAATATTAATGCTTTCTATTGGATAGACTTGGATAGAATAGCACCAACAAGGACGGCTTCCTCGATTTTCTACTGACGAGAATAAAGATTATAAATACAAAAACAAGCTCAGAGTCCGAACGTCAGTTCCGAACCTAACCTCAATTTCGTACTTCGAATTCCAAAGTTCAGTAGAGCACAATTTCCAACAGTTTTTCTCTCGACTCGGTCGAATATTGTCGATCTGGATTTGAAGTGTTTGGAAAAATGTAGCCTCGAAGGAGCTTGGCTCAGAGAAAGAAAAAAAAAAAAAAAAAGAGGCCGATTGCACATAAAAAAAAGTATTTCCCATTGAACCAAATCCTGGCACGTTCGAGATTCGTTTGCAGGTGAGTGGTCGCGGGGTTCGAACGTAGTATTCCGAGAGAAAGAGCGCGAATAGCGGGAAGAAAAGAAACGAGAAAAAACGGTCGTTTGGTGAGCGGGAGGACGAAAAGTTGTTGTAAATGATGAGAAGGCGCGGGAGAAGATTGTGGAGAAAAACCGAAAAATTGGGAATTGAATTCGCAGCGGCGATGGGGCGCTGTCAAAGCACACCGGGTCTGGTGGAGTCGCGAGGTCGAGTACCCCTGGAAGATATGTGGATATCGCCGATCGATTTACGGGCCGGGGGACACGCATATTCGACGGGTCATTCGTTGTTCTCGCCCAGTCCAAGTCCGGTCGGACCGCGTGCTCACGCCGGTTTGCATAATCAGCAAACAGCGGATATTAATAACACGGCTATCGGCGTAAACAACAATACGGGAAGGAGCGTCGACAGTCCGATGAGCGCAACGAGCAGCGGTCAAAGCAGCGAGGATCCGACTGCGAGAGCTGCACAATCGGCAGCAACGCAACCCTCCACTGGTCGCCAATCCACTCACTCTGGTAAGCTTAGACTCGACGCCACCATAAAACCCCTGCTACTCGGACCACTACCCTCTCCCCCCCACCTATTCTGCTCGTCTTTTATGTATGTCTCTTGAAATCCATGACCGATGCTGAGCTACCTTTATCCGTTGTGTTATCTATCATCCCTCACAAACAAAAAAACAGTCTTTGGAGACAGCGCACTGCCCTAAAAGCAATCCCCCTCTCTCTTTTTTTTTTTTGCCTCATTTTTTATGCCATTTATTATGGTACTTTTGTACTCGTGTATTATTTTTGATCGATGTTCCTCAGTGTATGAATTATTAACTTACCGAGATGATTTATCTGGAGGGAAGTGTTCAACGCTGCATGATTTCGTGTTCTCTTAACCCTCGATTTTCGACACTCTGGTCTACGTCGTTGTCTACCTTTCGTAGGAGCACATTATACTATGGAATAATTATTTTATTTGAACAAAGAAAAACAAAATAGTCGTTACATTAGCTAGATTTATTTGGACACTGAATCGTGTACGGTGATGGCAATCGCGAGAGACCGTTGCGCTCTCTTCCGAGGCTCGACTCGAACTAACTGTCAGAAGACCGTTCGCCGCTCGAATGTGCCGAGGAAATTGGAGGTTAGGTACGAATTGATCGGACTTTACGAACGGTTTCTTTACATTTATATTTGTATATTCGTTTTGTTGTGTTCTATCTTTCTACAGTTTTGTTACTTTTTTGTTCACGGGTTCACGGAAATTCGTTTGTTTTGAATTCGTGGTAAGTTTGTTTGCAAAACGACTGAAGCCGAGCGTAGAGGAGTGCTTTTTCTGGTGTCTTGATTTTTTCATGGCAGAGATGATTTTGAAAGGCGACGCTGCTTTTTCACAGGATAACTGACACTGACGAAAATTGTTCCTGCGTTTCGGTCGACATTCCTCGACCCAGGGTGATCGATTTTTTTGAATGATTCATCGTAGCTCACGGAACTGGCAAACGCTTGACAGTCTTGGAATAATTTCGGTCGCTAGGCAAATTATTCGGTAGTCAGGGGCGCGGTTAATTTCGGGTTCAGCGGGAGGGCGCCGCGGAACATCGTCCACGTACCGACGAATACGTGCGCGCGAGGGAATGTTCCGATAAAAATTCGACGAAACGATAACAAAAAAAGTGCTCGCTCCCCGGATAAACGAACTATTCGTCATTTTTATCAGCACGCCGCGGCGTTGCATGGAAAACGAACGAATAAAAAAGGAAAATATGCGCACGAGACACGCGAGAACGGAACTGCGCTCGCGGATAATGACCGAGCCTCTGCACCGAACTCGTAAACCGTGATACGAGATCCGACATTGAATCTCGCGATAATGGGAGAAAACCGAACACGCGTTCAACACAGTTTTTCAAGCCTTTTTTATTCAAACACGTACGTATCCGTTATATTTACTGTAGAAAATCAAGCCGCTCATGAACCTCCGTTTTATTCCCATTCCATTTTCCAACGTCAGCCTAACAACAAGTTATCGGTCAATTAAGCATAATTGGCAGAAAAAAATCGTCCGATGCTTGTCAGCATAAATTTTTTATCGCAATTTCATAAAAGCATGTGAACATTTTGTTTTCCTGACAATACTTATTTATTACAATATTATTAAATTACTGAGATATAGCGAGCGACGTTTTTTATCAACTCCGCCGTGTCATTCTTCGTTAGCTCTCTTACCGACGGATTTTTCAGTCGAATGGCACTCGACGCTTTCGAAATTTGTTAATCCAACGAAATAACCGCGCAAACGTTGACGATCTCGTCGAAAAATGATAAAAAATCGAGACTCCGTGAGGGAAAAAAAAAGCGAAAAATGAAACCGCAATCGATAACGACGCGGTGAAGCGCTGACAGCCGTTGGGAAACCTCGCCCCCGATCGAATTAATGCAGAGCAATCAACACTTTCGTCTCCTGAGCGCTTAATTGTTCGTGGTTAAGAGCTCTTGATTCAGGGCTACGAAGCAAACGCGAATACCAAGAAAAAATAAAGGGCAAGAGAGATAAAAATGGAACGAATTCGAGCGGTGCAGAGGCAGAGTTGATTGGCAAATTAAGGCTATTGATCCGCACTAAAGAAATGAGAAAAGGAAGAAAGCGAGGGGAAGAGAGAAAAAGACACGGCGCGGAGGTACTGTCGACGATTAGAGGCTGTAGTCGATTGATTAATAGGCTGACTTGACTCATCGCCGACCAAACATTCGTCTCTGACGCTCTTTCTTACCCGGCGAGTTGAGACGTCGTCGAAGCAGATGAAAAAAATCGAGAAAGCAAGAATAACGACGGCGGAGGGCTGCAACAGTGGAGGCAAATTTTTTAACCGAAATAAAAGTGAAAATTCCGGTGGGGATCAAATGTTGGAATGAATTTAATTTCGAACAGCTAAAATCTCTCGAGTTTATAAACTTCGAATGATAATATGGAGAGACAGATTCGACTAGAGCTTTGAATGCCGAAAATAAATAAAGCAGAAACTGCAAGGTTCGAAGCACGTTTACGTCGAAAATAGTAACAATCGCCCATAGGACGATGACTAAAATATCGATTTTTCGAAAATTCGACTATCACTCTTTCCATTCATAAATTACTACGGTCAGCGATACTGTGAAAATTCACAATTTTGAAAATATAATAACGAGAGACGAAATATTACTGAGGTTGAAATACTGAAACAGCAAACAGTCGAACAGTCAAAATAGCGAAACGTTGGAAAGTCGATCGATCAAAATAAAGAAATATACGCGTCTCACTCACTCACTTACTCAGACCGGTGACCTCCAATTTTAAGGTAATTCTATCGCCAGGCTTAGTTTATAAGATTTAAAAAACAAATTTTTATGCTGAACTTGAACCTTTAATAAAGGGCTGTGTAAAATTTCAGGGTCGGTTATCGACCTAATTTCAGAGAAATTAATTATTAAAATTGGTGGTTTTCGCGATGGAATTTCAAAACAGCATACAAAACCTAACGTCCGGTTGCTACAAAAGGGTATATTTGCCTAGAAATCCATAAAATTCTGGAAAAAAACTGCAATTCGTATACTTAACACTTGTAGTAATCTAATACTCCCAAAAAAAGTTGCCCTTATCGGCCTATTTTTTACGGAATATTAAGTTTAATTTGAACTTCCGGCATTGGATTTTCTACGACTCGCTATGATAAAGAGACATGACAGTAAGGCATCAGCTGAGTGTAGTCCTAACCTCAATTTGACAGATCAGCAGAAAATAGGTTAAACACTCACGAGTGGTCGAGTAGAAAAAGACGAAGAGAACCGGTGTTGCCAAACGTAAACCTGGGATACTACGCGAATCGTTGGACTATCTTTTTTTTAATTTTTATAATTCAGTACGAACATTCGTTTAAAGGATTACATATGGAAAATTTTACTTATAAGAAATAATTTTTTTCCGTATGTCAATAATATTAATTACTATAAGTCTCAACTATCAGCAGTGATATGACTAGACTGAAGCGATAGAATTACCTTAAACATCGCCATTTTGACTTTCGCCTTTTCGAGCTGTTCTGCATATCTAAGTTTTGTAGGCTCGAAAAATTCACTTTCGATTTTTTGCTACTCTATATTCCGATTTGTCTGTAAAACAATTACTCTCCATTTTGAATTCGAAAATATGAACTTTTGACGTTCGGATGGTCTGTTAAAATTGCATTCGAAATGAAAACTATTGAAGCATATATTTTCGGGTAAATATGAATTCAAAGAAGGAATTTTTGATTAAACACGCAATCTGCTGAACAGTCGATCGGGAATAAAAATTTCGAATTACTTATTTTTCTCCAAACTGATATCGCAAGTTAAAAAATTTCGAAATATCGACCGTTCTACAATTCGACATATCGAACCCCACGTGAAAATTCACTGCAAAATCTGGCTCGAGCTTAGCGAAAAGGTGTCGAACTTTGAGGCAGTTTTTTCGATCTCCTCAACTAGCGATTCCCCGTTACGGCTGTGGACTCTTGGCAAGCGGGTGGGAATTTAATGGAATTACATAAGAATCGTATTTGGCCCGGGCCTCTGGAAATGAAATAATTACAAGCAAGAAATTCACGATTTTCGCCCTTTTTGGTCACGTTCCGAAGGACACAAGCCGCTCAAGTATTCCAAGTATTTTCTACAACCACGCTTTTAGCAGCGAGCACGTTTTTATTTCGATCGAAGTATATCCGGAAATGAGAAAACATGGAAAAGACTATGACAGGAGTGACAATAAGAGCCTTCGCTTCCGCCGTCCTTATTTTCACGTTGCGATCGTTCCCGATTTCGTTCAAGCGCGATCGAGCTACGTCATCGCGTCTTGGCTCGCGTCGCATTTTTATTTCCCCCCCTCCTCGCGCGCCCGTGAAGAACGGAGACTTTGTTATTCGACGCAACCTCGATTCGCCCTTCCGAATCTCGCTCCGTCATATCTGCGAAAATATTCAAATCACAAGAATGGAAAAAAATGCTAATTCACCGAATGACGAACGATTTTCTTCCTTTTCCCACTCACTCGATCCCCCCCATATTTTCATGCCTTTGAAAAATGCTTAGTCCCCCAACCTCGTGCGCCGAAAAAAACTACTGCTCTTCCCCGCTCTGTATTTCACGAGCGAACCTCTCGCTCGCACCATTTTAATGCCAATAAATTATTTATTATCCCGCCCCCCGCGAACACGAGGAGCAAAGAAAAAATTGTTTATCACTCACAATATCAGGGTGTTTATATTCATTTGTAAACACTCGTAAAAAAAAACACGGCTGTCAACGACGTTTTTAACGACTCGCCCGCCCGTTAAGTCACGCCGGCCCGTATCGATTCGAACGAGAGTTCCCGTTATCGAGGAGAACACCCTCCTTAATCTTGTAGAGGAAAACGTGTGTGCTCGAGGGCACCCTCATGAAGTATTAATGGCTCCCCAGGTGAAATTTGTGTCCTACCCAATCTCCGCGACAGATCCAGTCTACGTTTTATCGTAATTAAAGCTATACCGAAGCGTACAACGAGATTTAACGATAGGCGAGTCGCCGAGGAATATGAGATTTGCTGAATTTGCCAGAAAACATTCTCACGAAAACCCAATCGACGAAGAACCGTATTGGACCATGAAAAAGTTCATTTTTCGTTATTTTCGAATTAATCATTTGTGTTTTATTAGCGATTGTCGAGGGGAGTTTATCGTTTTGATGAAAATCTGCAAAAGTTTCGGTGCTGAACTCATTCGGGGTTCTCGGACTCGGGTTTTTCGGGCAGAATTCTTCTCGCTGGTGTTATATTTAAAGCTTAATAGTCGCACGGGGATTATCGGACCCCAGCCGCTTTTCGACTGACGATACCAAATAGAAATATCGAGAAAAAGGGACTTGTGACGCCCTCGGCCGATAGTTCGTTGTTATTATTCGAAAGGGCCCATTAGTTTAGCTTTGGTAGTCGATCAGGTGAGACCGTGCGAAGATCCGGGGTCCGATGGACCCCGGTGTGCCAAATTTAACTGATACTACCTGAAAGCGTGATTTCTCAGGTTTATAGAACGAGTTGATTATTTTTTTTTAATTGAAAATTACGATTTCCACATCAATTTTTGCGAAAAAAGTCATTTTTCCGGCATTCTTTTGTTTGACATTTTTTTTAAATATAAAAAATAACACGAATAGAATAAAATCGTTATGGTAGTTTCTCAAAGGTTCAAAATACATTGCAGTATTTTTATTTCATTTTTTTTGACAGTTTTTCAATTATTTCTCGTCCCCCAAAGTGAGTGGGGTACTTTGGACCCCGTGTGAGTATTACGTCAGAAATTTGTGAGGTCTGTGACTAGCAAGGGTTAACGAAAACACATTCGATAGTACTGCAAAGGATTCATTTATTTCCGAAATACTCGAAGAACTCGCGACGTTACTGATTTGCTGTAAATACCGAATTTTTCTGTTCGCCGAAGCGACGAAGGTCGTAACGTTGGACGTTTAGAAAATATATGTTGACTGAAAAGGCCCCTGAAAATAGGTGAGAAAAGCTTTTTAGTTGGAGAGAGAAGTTTGATAAAAATATAAAAAATGTAGAGGAGAAAAAGGAGCGTAGGAAAAAATGTGGATGGAAAAATATAGAGGAATCGTAATAAATTCGCAGGAATGACGTGCAACAGCATGACTCAACTGGTATCGGAGGGCGCGACGCCGTTGTTGGGCAGCCACGAGGCGCTGCTGGCGGAGATAAAGCGTTTGCGGGAGCGTCTGGTTTGTTTGGAAACGGAGAACGCGACAATGAGCGTCAAATTGAATCAGCAGCAGTGGGACGTCGAGCATCGATTGGCGGAAATAGAGATGCAGATATGCGGAGCGAGCTCGACGTCGAGCATCGAGGATAACGAGAGGAATCGGGAGAGCTTCATTTAACGAGAAATAAGGCCGCGCACCGAGCGCGGCAAAGCGAAAATCGAGCGTGTCCGGAGGTACTTGAACGAGGGGGGGGAGAGCGCTTCGAGGATGGACGACGAGGCAACGAGGAGTTTTTTCAGTTCCGGGAGGATCGACGCGAGGTCGAGCGACGCCAAGTCGATCGGGAGTCTCAGCCAGCACTTTTTCGAGAGCGACGACAACGAGGACAAATACACCGGGACTTGTAACGGCTACAGCTCGCACCCGGGCAGCAAATCGAATCTGCTCTTGTGCACCGAGTGCGATTTGCGCTCGAAAACCTGCACTTACAGGCCGCAAACGCCGAGCCAGTTGGGACGCTTCGTCGAGGAGAGAATCGAGCGGAAAAGTCCCATGAAGCTGGAAGGCTCTCCTCGCTACCGCCGGGACGAAAATAACGCCGAACGCTCCGAACGGAAAGCCAGAAACATTCCGCTCTCGCCGTCCAACCTCGCTGCCACTTCGCGCAATCAGGATCAAGAACAGATGAGAATTTTCGAACGACAACGCGAGACGGACTTGAAACATCACGAAAGCAGAAGCCCCGCGTCCCACAAAAATTATCAACCGGCTAACTCGCCCCGATGTCACGCTGACATCGACCAACGTACTGCCAATAAACGAATCGAACTCGAGGACGATCAAACCGAGGAAAGGAGGAGCAAAATCGCGCAGGAACGTTATCACGATTCGAGGTAATTCACCGTCCTCCGCTTTTCGATTAATTTCATTTTTTTCATCAATCGATACTTTTGGCCAACCTCACACTTGACGTCATTTTTTTACATTGTTTTTACTCGGCACTGGCACAATTCTTTCCCTTCGTAATCGAGCTTTCGTCTTTTGAAAAAAAACATTCCAATAAACTAAATCGTTTCAAGACATTTGCGACCGTCCGGGTCCCGGAGACCCATCACGACGCTTGCTCAAGAGCTCACAGTCTTTTACATCAATTGTCTACCGAACGCGAAAAAAGTGATGTAGAATCGAACCTCGTTGTCAACACGTCGCAAAGATTTTAAACGAAAGAGCAGATCAGAGCAGATTCCGAGACCTCTGCACTCGAAAAAGTAGATTTGACGCGTGCACAAGAAACTCATATTTCAATAAATTGATGAAAAATCATTAAAATGATGAAAAAAGTCAAAATGTATTTCATGTTTTGTACTTATAATGAAAATATTATTAAATTAAATTTTTATTTAATATATTAATTTAATATATTTTTTAACTCATAAATAATGTTCATTATTTTAATTGAATTGAAAAAAAAAATAATTTAGTCATTACGACGATACTAAAAGGAATGATTAGACGAGAGTTTTAATCGAATTGAAAATACAGGAGTCCAGTTCAAATATGCGATCGGTCGCCGAGGCGCAAAAAAATTGATGAACGAGAGTGGACGAGGCGCGAGGGGAATGGATCGGAGGATCAGGATTATCTTGAGGAATCGGAGGAGAGTCCGCCGTGTCCACTGTGTAACGGATCGAATGGGAACAGCGATATTTCACGATGTGCCCATTGTAATTTTTCGAGCGATCAGGACGACCCCGATCTCATATGTTTTCAATGTCAGATGTCGGCGGAGGATGAAACGACGAGTGTGGAAGGTTCGATATGTCCGAAGTGTGAAAGCATGTGTCACTCGAAGTCGGGCACGAACGGGAGCTCGTGCCAAACGACTTCATCCTCGAGCGAAGGTACGAAATATCCGGTAGACGCGGTGGTCAAAATCCACGTTAACAATCGTTCGATCGAGGTTGATTCTGACGATACGATTGACAGCGATCCGGCGTTGAACAGTCACGAGAATGGCGCCGAGGCCGGCACAGGTGCTGCCACCAGCTCGCTCGACCGCCTCGAAACTATAATCGAAGTTAAGAACGACACTGCGTGCGAAAATGGCGACGACAACGGCTCCAAGATCAACGGACAACCGCGAACTAAATATCTCAATTATATGATCGTTCTACTTTTGTAAATAAACTGAAAAAGCCCGAACGAAATAATACCGAATATTTGGCTGGTTCTAATCACTGGGAGGGGACACAAATTCGTCATCGCGAATGGTCAACTCGATACTTCAATAACCAAAAATATTGTAATCATAAAAATACACCACAAAACTATCAGCTTCGTTTCGAATTTCTATGAAAATATAAAAATTCACGATAACCGTTCGCAGGGTCAACAAACTTCAAATTTTTATTATTTTCACTCGCACCAAAAATGAAATCACCACTTCCCGACAAACAATACGAAACACTGTTCCGAATCGAAGAACGAATTGGGTACAAATTCACTAAAAATCACTTCACCAAAGGCGACACAACTATAATATTGAAATCCCATAACAAAAAGTAACAGTCGATTTCGACGTTCAATTTATTCCGTTCGTTCCCTCCAGGTGTATTCTCACAGTGCGGAATCAACGAACCGGCTAACAGGATCGAAAAATCGAAGAAAAAACATGAAAAAGTGTGCAAACGTAGTGGAGAGTGTGAAAACAAAATTTTCAAAACAAAACGATTCGTACAGTCTTGAACGCTAGTTAATTCAATTAAAATGATCGTGCTTGTAATGTAAATATTAGTTTAGTATAACTAATTGAACATATATAATATATATATGCATATATATAATAACGCCTTAGGATATATATATGAATATATATATATATATATATAAATAAAAATATAGTCGAAAGAACCACGGTTGAGTTTATTATCGATTAAGACAAAGACAGTGTTGGTGAATAAATCTATTCCGAAGTCTCGAATATTCCTATATGAAAAAAAAAAGAAACAACAAAAAAAAACACTGAACACGATCGATTTCCAACGATTTTTATTGCCATTTAAAGGATCGTTCGGACTCGCGAAATCGTAACGAACATTCGTACACTGTAAATACTGCCATACTGAGGAAGAAAAGGAGCGGCGCGAAGGAGGTTAGGAGAAGGGGGAGGGCGGGGCGAGGACAGAACGAAAACAAATACGAAGAATTAGAAAGAGAAGAGATCTTGATAAAACAATTCTCAATGTTTCGCACGAATATGACAGCATAATAATAGCTATAACGTCGTAGTTTTTAGTAGCTAGATAAAGTAAATGATTAAAAGAAGAACAAAAAAAAAACAGAGAAAAGGAGATTGAGAATGCTGAAAAAATAACTTTCAGACGACGAGAGAAAATGCGAAAGATATAATAACAAATAATGAATAATAATAACGATAGATGAGAAAAAGTGATTATTGAAAAATGAAATTCACAAACGGGTCAACGTTTCCAATAATTACATTATGAAATAATAAAAAAGAAAAATGACACGGTGAATCAGCGATTCGATTGTTTTACTTATGAACGTTCTTTATTTGCCTTGAGGATATAATATGAAGTGATTACGAAGGAATGAAAATGATGAAAACAAAAGAAAAACAAACGATAAGAAAAAATAAAAAATAAAGCAACACTCTCACTCGTGTTCGGGACCAAGTTAAACCACCATCCGACATCACTGCTTCCGACTCTCTTCGCTTTTCATAACACATGCGCGACACGCACACACGACACTACGATCATAAAGCGAAAACACGTACACTCGAATCGTAATTATTAAACAAATTTTTAAAAATGAAAACGAAGAAATGTGGAGATGAAATATTGTAAGCCTTGGCGATCAACGAATAATCGCTTGAAAATAATAATACTTAATGTCATAAGAAATCGCGGGGTCTTGTGAACTCGCAGCGAAATTTGGCTGGAAACGCGAGCAAACGTATTTCGGTAAATGATGCAACAACCGCAAAAATCAATATGGGATCACACTCACCTTCCTATTTCTTCGATCCAAAATGTTGAAACAATCTCGCCACATTTTTAACGACGAACATTAATAAAAATACACATTATAATCATCGTTTTATTCGGATAAAGAACGAAAAACATAATCGACGTACGAAAGAGAACTTAACCTAAATCGATCGAACTCGGGGGATCACATTTGCACAATCCTGAAATCCTCCTCCTCTCTCTTTCTCTCTTACTCTCCGATATCCAAAGAACAATTAATCGTATTGATAGTCCTCGAATGTCCCGTGAACCGCGTGATTATTGCATTTTTATCGAAAGAATGAGAGGTTATAATGAGGCGGAGAAGAAATAAGTTTAAAGCGCTTCGGGTGAGACGAATATTTGTAACTTCGCGACATGCGCTCGGGACACGTTTGAGAAAATTTATTCACTCGAAATTATAAACACCTAATCCATTGAGAAACGTGTATGTATGCATGTGCGTGTATGTGTGTGTGTGCGTTCGTGTGCATTCGATTTCTTTGTTAACATTCCGAAGTACTTGAGACGGGACTGACTATTAATGCATCTGTAAATTGTAACGTGATATTCATGCAAAATAATGCGACGGAGAATATGAAAAAAAGTGAACAAAATTGATCGCACTTCGATCGAAGTCGTAAAAATGTTAGGAGTTTGTTGTCTAGCCACGCCATCTCTCGGCAATGTTTAAGATGTCGCTGCAATCGGGTAACAACTTGAGTGTGATTGTTCAGTGATCGCTTACCATGAGTGCGAGAGAGATAATTGCAAATTTCGAAATTGAAATTCTTTGACCGATTAAAAAAAGGCTCTGTCAGTCGATTTTTCCATCGATCTGCGTAGGCTGACAGAGCCTTTTTTTAATCGATCAAACTGTGTAAAAGAATTTCGATTTCGAAAATTCCAAGTGAGGTTAGTCGACTGATCCATACTCTTAAAACAGATTTTTTTGACAAAATTTATTACAAAATCATCACCGGAATTTTGTGTAACTAAAGTTTCGGATTGACGAAATTTGCGAAGTTTAAAAAATTCGAGTGTGAACGCGGAGGTTAGAAAACAGGAAAGTCGTTACGAAATTCTCATCCAATTTTCATATTTCAAACAATAAATATTACTACAATACGAAAGTTGCTACAATTTTGCATCGAGATATAAAAACATCACCTTCTACTGCCATCTTGATTTAAAAATATCCTTTGAGTGACTACTTGAATGGACATAAAATTAAAATTGACCGAAGAGCGGAATCGTCCGTTTATAGTGCGACATTTGCGATTAGGACGTACCGGAAAAACGAATTGGAGAAGCCAGTGCGAGTAAAAAAATTTGACAAACCTTGTCCTGAGAAAAAATCACGCACTGCGAAATCAGGTTTGATAGGAAATTGGACAATACACGAAAGAAAAACGACCTTCGATGCAGAAATATGGTTTAAAAAAACTGGAAAAAACGGTGTGTAATCATTTTTTGAGTGAATGCGAGTAGTACGTGATTGATAAGCCTTACGTAAAAATCTGTAAGTGTGTATATCAAATTCAATTTCTAATGGATAAAAAGAATAAAAGCGATGACACGAATGACACTAACTGTGAATGTAAAATTGAATCGAATGTCCAATCAACAACTCGAATCATTGGACAATTTTTCGAAGATATAACGACAAGAATCACGTGACGTGACTGGTATTTTCATCACGTTAGTTATTCCTGTGCATAATTCATGGAAAAAAACCTTAACAAATTTGATTTATGTTCAATCATTCGCAATTATAAATATTTAATGAAATTATTTCTACAATCGTTCGATCGTTGGAAAAAGAACCAAGAGAGAGAACGAGTTGGGCGAATGGACATTATTCCTAACCTATAAATCGATCGAAAATGACAAATCAAAAATGTTCATAACGGAAGGAGAGTTGATGTGTGGCAGTTTGGAATATTTATTTTCAGTGGAATTTTGTTCAAAACTCGCCGACTGTTACTGTTGCGAGAGAACGTTAAATGTTTTTGTAAAGCTGATTTTTTTAGGTTATAAATATGAATTGACAGGCCCGAGCGAAAAGTTCTATCGTAAAGCAGAAGAAGGTCTCATCGAATGTTATGTAATGTAAACCGAGCGAGATTCCATTAGCATCGATAATTAATATTAATTATGTGATATTGATTTTATTGAAAAAGTTTATTAACGTTGAAAGAAACCTTTTAATTCGCCTTATGAGATCAAAACAACACAATGAAAAAAGAGTAATGAATTCATGAGGATTTACGAAAGTTTGTAAATAATCATCGCACGACGATTTATTAATCGAATAATTAATCGTCTCGTTTTTTCTATGTACGAGGAAGAGTGAATGTGTCCCAATACATATATGTATATTACGTATAAGCCTAACCTTAAAATTTGCCATTGCCTGCGGTCGGTGATTCCAAAAGACGATTGAACAAAGAATCATCCACAAGAAAGCCAAAAAATCGATCATTGAAAAAAATATGTAAAAGACGCAATACAGAAACGATGTTCACCCACTTAGCAGCAGAGTATTCAATTATCCTAGTTCACTCCCAAACTTTAAAAAACTCATAACGAACAAAAAAAAAGCCAGACAAAAAATTAATTCGATTTAATGAACCCTCGGTGCCAAAGAGATAAGTTTGTCTTCCTGAACACGGCGATCAGCAAAAAAAGAACGCCGAAGCGTTTGTTCACAGGGTGGCGCATGTGCAGTACTTTGCAAAGGAATAAACATAACCTATACGACACGAAACAAGACAAAAAGCTTGTTTAATCGCATTAAATAAAAACAAAGCCTTGGATATGTGGGCCAAGGAAAAACCGACGAAATCAATTACACACGATTGAGTATAAAGAATGAGAATCGATATGCGAGAGAACACTGACACTGAAATAATAAAAATACAAAAACTACACGAACTATATGACGAGACTCTCGGGAGTGGAGTCTTCGTATAAACGAAGATAAAAATATGAACGAAAATTTGACAAAACAAAATGGAGTGTAATATTCGTATATGATCGCCGCATCGAATTATGATCGTTGTAGACATTTTATCAATTAAGTACTCGTTTGTAACGAAAGAAAAGTAAATTCTACCACGTTTCATATCAAGAACGTATAGATAGGCGTTTAGTCATCTTGGTCGAATCACTACCAAAATCTGTAACGACTTAATTATTATACTTGTTATAGTTTTATCAACCGATTGTATTGAGAGAAAATTTTGAAGAAAAAAAAACAATAACTACGAATAAGAGTGCTTGGGAAATAATTTAAATGAAAAAAAAAAGAGAAAAAAACAACACGTGAACGAATGAATGATTCTGATTTATTAGCACAATTATTATGTAGCTTGTATACATGTGAAGAATAATTTTCATTTGAAAAAGCTCATGTACTTATTGTGATATTCATTTCGACAAGAAAAATAACCACGAGCACACACACACACGCACTAAAAAAAAAACGACAAGAGCCTTTGTCGATAGTTCCGAAGGACTTACCAGTGCATTTGTGTTATACCCACGTACGGCCAAACTTGCATTCGCGTCATCGCTGATTTTTAACATAAACGATTGTTCAACTAGATTGTTATTCGAGAGGAAAAACAATAGGATAATTACGGTGAAAAATGATTTTGAAGGGGGCGAATAATAGGAGTCAGAAAATATGAAATTTTTCAAATCTAATCAGTTTTTTATTCAGTCCACAGCGAACTCGAAGCCTAGCGACATTTGTCTGTTCGAAAATTCTTTTTATTGTAATGATTTTTGTGTATTTTCACGTTGCTACCTCGACCTCCCTCCTCCTCCCGCTCCCCTCCTCCTCGTTTAACCCCTCTCTGGTGCGCTGCTAGAAAGATGGTTCCGCTGCGAACGCGTATAGAAAAAAAACACAAAAGAAAAGAATTCAGAGAACGGGAAGTCGCCACAGATCCTTGAATTTGATGCGAGAGGACAGAAAAATAAAGAAACGAATAAATAAATAAACACGAGAGTCTTACGATGAATGGTCACTCAGGAATAAAGTTATGATACATTGACGATTACGATATTGAAATATTAACGATTAACGAGAACAACCTTTTGTAAATATGAATGATAATACAAATATATAAAAAGAAAAAATAATAACGAAACGAACTTCTGATTAATAATCATGTGATTTATCCTAATACAAAATTGTTTAATATATCGATATCTCGATAAGAAGATATTGCATAAAGTGGTGGACAAAATTCAATGTTTCAGTTTATTCGTACTCGATTTCTTGAAGACTTAAAAATTTGAAGGTTAGTTAACTTTGGGATTGTTTTTTTTTTTTTATAAGTCGAAATATCGAATTTTGGACATCTTGCAAATTATTCTAACCTTTAAAAGCATTCCCTGATAAAAAGCAGAATTAATACGATATTTATAACGGTTTATTGAATAGAAACTATTCCTGTGATGAATTATGGATTTTTCAAGTTTCTTGTACCTACTGTGACAGAAATCTTGTGTTCTTCGAACAGGTTGAAAAATGAATGTATCAATATTGCAACAAAATTAACTTTTTATTTCGACATATTAATGTGGTGCATAGATATCATTTGCCCCAGGATTCAATACGTTTTAAATTGAGCTCAATATCGAGAAAAAAATGATTTGAAAATACTCGGTGAGTATCAACCGACAAAAGTTATTACGTCTCGCTCGAATCTGCAGAACCGACCGAGCGAAGTGGATTCGCATCTTCGCAAGTCGACCGCTGGTTCGAAAGCGCGCTACGTGCTTCCAACCAAGTATAAACTTATCTCGCCGGCTCCTCGAAGTTTTTTCAATTCTTTTTTCGTTGAAGAGTCGTAAGTAAATTATTGGTAGAGCATTTTGAGCGTGAGCAAACGGGTCGTTGAAAATGAAAAATTACAATGAACGTCAAATTATTTCTTATTACCTCACACACGCAAATGTTTTTGTTAGGACCGTTTTTCCCGACGCGGTTCTGACTGAATTTCAAAAATGAAGTTTTTATGTATAATGATTGAGGCTGAGCTTGGATTGACATTAAAAAACGCGCATGAGACAATAATCTCACGAATGAAACTCTGTCGACTCGCAGAGACGATTAATTAGGAAATGTAAAATCCCAAAAGGAGCCAAAAATTCACTTCAGTTAGATTCTGCCAATTGAGATTGTCGCTGAATGCCCATCAAAAAATGGCCCATAACGATTGAAAAAAGTGCGGTACAAAATATTTATTTTTCTCATCGAAATGCATAATTTTTAATAAAAGCCAGAGTATCCGCTGGCACAGCGAGGAACACTCAACGCCATCTACGAACGAGAGAGCCAACACAGGTGCAAACATTGCACTCGGAGTTCAACGAAACATTTATAACCTACAATAAAAATGAATAATTTTCGAATAAAACAAAAAAGATATTTGACATTGCAGACATGGAATCAGTCCACAAAGTTTTTTTTACGTTGGATCGTTTGCATAACGATTCTTTGGTGATACTAATATAATAGCAATGGCTTAGGGTAACAGGATTGATCAATAATGAGGATAGTAACGAGCTTCCTGCTCATAATAGGATCGAATATACAGTGGAGCGTCGAGAAATGCCTTGGCGAGCAACGTTGCCAATTTTTTGAACTTCGAAAATGTGTCGCGGCTGTCAAACCGTCGTTTTTGGTGACTGAAAAATTCGATGGACGATGAATTTCAAAATTTGTGCAATTCTGTCAATTTTCTCTACAAATATTGAGTCGTCATGTGCAGGATCGTGACTGCGTGAAAATTCCAATTCCGCCACGACACGTAAAAACGTTTGGTTAAGCATTTTTAAAGATAATGAAGTCCAATCGTGTACTTTTTTCTACCCTCACCATCGAACGAAACCACTTGCGCAATATACTTGTAAAGAGTTTTGTAACTTGTCACAAATCGCAAAACAAGTGCCACAACAAATCGTAACGCATTGTCTGATCGAATTTTTGCTAATTTCGAAACGTTGTCCGTGTTTTCAAACGTTGCAAAAACGCGTTTCCAAATAAACGATTTTTTTTTTGTAAAATGTTGCATACTTTAATTATTGACTATTTGAATATTACGTTTTTTCGCTGTTTCAACACACTCAAAACGAATTTTTCTAAATCCTTTTTTATGGAGAATCGACTATTTTTTATTGGCTTTAGACGAAATCTAGCAAATTTTTTTAAATTTCCATCCAAGGAATACCGGCGAGGTGCAGGTTTTCATCGCGTGTAGCCAAAAGTTTTTAGGGACGAAACTGTAATCGAAGAGTGGAACAAAATTTTCGTCCGTGTATTTTTCCCCTGGACTTTTTTCCTAACTACACTTCCAAACTAAAATTCCGTTCAGTCGAGCATTTAGTATCGTTATTTTAAAAATTTCTCACTAGCAACAAATCAATGGAAATATCGTTACAGAGCAAATTTTCAAAATGTATTCCTCCAAAAACTGACAGACTCGAAAATGACTGACGAAAAGTCACAGACGTAACTCGAGCGTTTCGTCAGTAAATCCGATTTTTCGAAAAAAAGAATACCACAATTCGAAAGTTCCAAATCATCATCAACCGATGTGTCATTAACAATGAAAACGTTTTTGTATTGCAATTTTTGCTTTTATCCGCGATAAAGTAGATTCCAGACGGATCGACTAGTCCGACGGTATTTCGTCGGTCCGTGATTTGAGACACTTTCCGGCGTGGTCGCATGCAACAATATTGCTAGCTGCGCGACGAGGCGACGACAGCGGACAGATTGTCGAGTGATATTGTACTTGCGGGACGGATTGCCTGAGCTTGGATATATTAAGCTTCGGATGGCTCGGAGAAACAACTCGTGAAGGTGGAAAAGCGCACAAACGTGCGAGGGGCAGATGAGCCTCGAGTCTGAAACTAATCTCGAGTCTATTCTCTGTCTCCCTCTTTCCTTTAGCTGCACTCAATTCGCTGCATTCTTCTTGTTCTTACACGAGCAGAGAATAGTCGATAGAAAATGGGTTTTGTCCTGCGGCTAGATGAACGCGATTCGTCTTCATCCTAGCCAAACACTGATCCTTTAACCTGCTCAAACCTTTGTTTCAAACATGAGAAATGACTGGATCCGTACTTTCTATCCTCGGTCGAATCCCGGATTTCTGTTCGGTGGAATCGAATTGTCAACATTTTTTAAATTAGGATTGACAACCAGAATTCCCGGATTTATGGATTTCGTGAAAAATGACGATGAAACTTTTGTTTCGTATGACAGCACTGATACTATTTTATCCCTGAGTTTTCGTACGTTTTCGTTGACAGTTCAGAATTTAGAGGTTAAATATGACAAGAATATTTGAAAAAAAATCCCGAAGCCTCCGGTTCGAACGGTCAAGAAAAATCAAGTAAAAGAAACAGAATCAAAATTTGCAGGTAATTAATAAAACTGCATCGATCTATTATCCGCCATGACGAGAGCGGCCATGAATCATGAGCCCGCGGAATGCCAGCACAAAAAATACGGTAACACGCGGAGGCTGAAAAATGCGAGCGAACATTATTTTGAACAATACTCGGAACTACATTGCCACGCTTGTCGAGTAAACGGCTTTTTCGGCTGAAAAATTAAAATCCCGAGTGAATTTGAAGGTAGTTTCCTGGAAAATTATAAGAACGCACAGCAGTATATAACTCGAAGCAGATTCCTGTGAAGGAATTTGAAAACAGAAAAATATTGATTTGGGAACAAATTAGCGATAGCTGGGGTCATTTTCGTATTTTTTTTTCGTCTCTGCGATTCGATAAATTCAGGGTCATACCATTGAACCTCGATGCTGATTCTTTTCGTCGGTGAATCTTTATATCTCTGTCTTTGTTGGGTCCTCGGTGTTTGATGCAAAACGTATAGAGTATAGCTGCTTCTCCTCGGAAGAGACAAAACTGTATATACGACATAGAGAGACACGCATACAAGGAGCGATTGGCCCTCTGACGGAGCAGCGAGGAAACAGCAAGCCGAGCTGTCGAGCGAAATTTCATGTATGTATACGTGAAAGAGTGTGAGACACGGGGTAAAAGGTGTAGGGGCACGCCTCTGTGTTGCTGGCGCAAACGTAGTCTCGAATGCAGACGCAAAGGCAAGAATTTTCAAGCAAATAACTTGCGACTATTGTGTTGCCGTAATGAAATAATGATGTTGAAAAAAAAAGTAAGGTTCGAATGGCCCATTTGACACATATTTGGGGTAAAAGCAAAGGAATAATCGTTATTTACAAAATTAGGAATATTAGTGAGCGTAGATGTCGGGCCGGTTGCACAGCCGGAATGATCGATATAAGGATATCGCTGGTTGCGAGGCTACGAAGCACGCGAAGCCGTATGCGCATGTCACTTCATTTGGGCGATCTCTTTCTGTCGTGGCATCTGGAGGTGAGTGGTTGTGCGTGCTTGTTCGCCAAGGGATAGTCTCCTTCGTACGCGAGAAAGATAATCCAAATATTACGATACAACGAAATTACGATCGGCTGACAGGTAATAAAAATAACTCAACGAGGTTAAACGACCGAATGTGTTGTGACAATAGTTTTACGATTATCGCGATATTTCGGAGGTGATACGGATTCAACGTAACCGCGATCGAATGAAAGAGTAAAAAAAGTTCGGGTAGGGCGCGCGTGGCCGACGACCAGGAGACATACGTTTTTGCCGGTTTGAGACTTTCTTTTAAATCGTGTGTGGTGCCTTAAATACGCGAGCTTTTGACCAACGAAGCTGTGAGGAATACGTATTCTTACCCGGTTTTCCTTTTCTTTTTCTTTTCTTTTCCTCCACATTCTCTACGTGGAACTCAGGAAGAAAAAGAAAATGGATGACTGGCAAGCAGCATACTGTTCCGGCAACGTGTCGCCGAGTATTATTTCGTTGGGACGATAAATTCCCGGTGAACCCGAACCGGATGCAGTATGGCGGATTTGTTAGACTCAAACTCGTGGCCTGTCTTTTTTTTCTTATACCTTTTTTCTCCATTGTCTTCCATTCTTCCGAGTGGTCGCGGAGCAACTTATTTTCGTCATCGTACTCGATCACAAAAAAAAACGGTTGTCCCTTGTTCCCGACACTTGAAGGCATGGATGTTAAAAGTGTCCGAAACGTGAAATTTTCATTAAATTACATATGTGCCTAAGTGTGTGCGCGCTAAAACGGTATCGTAGTTCAGGAAAAAATCTATTTCCTCGTGGGGTCATCGAATCCGAACTTACCCAGAAAATCCTCCATTCCGACACGGAATTCATTCGTGTCGACGATGTGCGCTTTGTCTAACACAGGATATTTGTTTCTAACTATTGATAAGTTCGCCGTCTTAACTGATTTTATCGATAAAGAAATAACCATTGTAGAGGAAAAAAGGCTCGCGGGTGAAAACGCGAGAAGGGGGGTCGCTCGATAAACGAACACCGGGGTCTTCGGGCCGCTATGTACCCACCTCCCACAGAGACCGTTCTCGTCCGTATATTAAAATTTTTACAACATTGGGACAGACGAGTTTGCTGGGTGGCACAATTTTTCGGGTCTCTTAATTTTTAGTGTTGAAATACTCGCCGATTATGAATTTATCGGTTTCGAAGTTTTTTCCCATCTTTTTTTTTTTTTTTTTTTTTTTTTTTATTGTAGCATGAGTCTGTTCCGTATGGACGTCCGTTGTCTCGGCTTATCTTGGGAGATCTAACTTTTGTATTTGAAATTTCAATTTTGTCCAACAGTTTCTGTCACGCGAACATTAGTCACTATTTTCAAAATGAGCTATATCTATTGCAAATTAGAAAATTTTCCCAAGGTCAGAGAACCGGGACTTCATCATGGCAATGCGGCATTTAAGTAATTTTCGACTCGAACCGGTTTCAAGCGAAACACTTCGGTAGTTATGAAGTAACACGCGTTTATTTTGCTCATTTTTGTCAATCGACATGTTGGATCGTCCAAAAGCGTCCCGGTATAATTGCCAACAACCCGGGTACGAAAGAAGGCGATCGAGAGATGACTCGCGCACACGGTCATGTACAAGATGGCTGCCATTCCGCCCTCTCGCCAGAGTGGTGGTCGCTACGTTCTCGAAAGTTCACGGCATCGCCACGTGGACGAACACGAACAAAGAATCGTACTTATTATTTTCCCAGCTCAATTCGAAATTCAAACCCTACAAAAATACTCGTCAACATCGTTGCAATTGTTCTCAGTAAAAGAGGAAAACAATTGTCGTTTTGTACATCGCGAATTCCAAGTAAAACTGTCGCGTATTTTCTAACCTCAAAAAAAATCGATAGGACTTGGATTATCTTTCTCGATTTCTCATTTTGTTTCATCATTGGTTTCTAATTGCAAATTCTAATCGTTTTTTGTTTTTCACAGTTTTTTTTGCCAGGTTGATACAAAAAACAAAACACCATGGGTAAAGAGAAGGTTCATATTAACATTGTCGTCATTGGACACGTCGACTCCGGCAAGTCCACCACCACCGGACATTTGATCTACAAATGCGGTGGTATCGACAAACGTACCATCGAAAAATTCGAGAAGGAAGCTCAGGAGGTTTGTTACTTTGTCTATTTCCTTTTTAAACTCGCTACCATTTGAGTAAACCATTTTTCCTTGCGCATTGTTGAATGATTACTCTTTCGTGGAATACAATGTCAGTCACTCAAAAGCACAAGTTTTCTTGCAGCTCTATTTTTTAATGATTTTCTGATATTCGTTGCAAATAATTTATTTCGTAACTATCGTATTGACACAATGATGAAAAACCTTGGAATTCATTCGCGGTTTCCACTGGAAGGTTGCAAGGCCTATTGACAGCTGAATGCGTCTGAGTGTCCTTTACAGAAGAAAAGTGTTTTTGTTTCATCTTCAGAGTTTGGAAACTAACAATTTTTTTCCATTTCATAGACTTCCGTAACTCAAATTTATGAAGAAAGAAAATATGATTTTCGAACGACTCGACAGTTTACAGAATTCTCTAACCATTTTATCATAAAAAAAATTGCAAAAGAAATGACTTGATGGATTTCACCTGATCTAGATTGCAGTTATTTTCTTAGCAAAAATCCAATTGAAAAAATATTTTATTTGAAATTAATTAATTTTCAAAATTCGTGTCAGTAGAAATTGTTCGTCAGTTGGATGTCAACTCATGAATTTTTGTTGTTTTTCAGATGGGCAAAGGTTCCTTCAAGTATGCGTGGGTATTGGACAAGCTCAAGGCTGAACGTGAACGTGGTATCACGATCGATATTGCACTCTGGAAATTCGAGACATCGAAATACTACGTGACGATCATTGACGCTCCTGGACACAGAGATTTTATCAAGAACATGATTACCGGAACGTCGCAGGCTGATTGCGCCGTGTTGATCGTAGCTGCTGGTACTGGTGAATTCGAAGCCGGTATCTCGAAGAACGGACAAACTCGCGAGCACGCGCTTTTAGCTTTCACTCTTGGTGTCAAACAACTTATCGTTGGTGTCAACAAGATGGACTCGACCGAGCCACCTTACTCGGAATCTCGTTTCGAGGAAATCAAGAAGGAAGTATCTTCGTACATCAAGAAAATCGGTTACAACCCGGCCGCTGTTGCCTTCGTACCGATCTCCGGATGGCACGGCGACAACATGCTTGAGCCATCCTCCAAAATGCCATGGTTCAAGGGATGGGCCGTCGAGCGAAAGGAAGGCAAGGCTGACGGCAAGTGCCTCATTGAAGCACTTGACGCTATCCTACCACCCTCCAGGCCCACCGACAAGGCCCTTCGTCTTCCCCTTCAGGTACTATTGTTGCTCAATTCTCCCTCGAACACTTTAAAAATCTTTCATCCTACCTAACGTGTTATATTCAAATATTAACATCCCTTGCTTCAGAATTCAATTATTTTTTCTCCAATTGTACAAATATTTCAAATTGACCAAAAATTTAGTGATGATAACACTTTAACTTCATTCGCGGTTTCCACCGGAGAATCTTCGGGTTCGGTGATGGCAGAAGGTGTCTGATTCATTGGGAAAAACAATATCTAATAATTTTTATATTCACGAGCTCGTCTAATGTAAATTGAACGAATTTAACAGGACGTTTACAAGATTGGTGGTATCGGAACGGTACCCGTTGGTCGTGTCGAGACCGGTGTCCTTAAGCCCGGTACCGTCGTGACTTTCGCTCCTGCTGGTTTGACCACTGAAGTCAAGTCCGTCGAAATGCACCACGAAGCCCTCGTTGAGGCCGTTCCCGGTGACAACGTTGGTTTCAACGTCAAGAACGTCTCCGTCAAAGAATTGCGTCGTGGTTATGTTGCTGGTGACTCCAAGAACAACCCACCCAAGGGAGCTGCTGACTTCACTGCACAGGTAAAAATAAATGCCATTTTTTCTATCTGAATCTGAAAAAGTTTCTTTTTGCTGAAAATATTCAAGCTTCTCGATCTCTAAATGAAAATTGAAAATGATGAACCATTCCAAATTGATAACACTCTCAAACCACTTCGAACACACCAAATACAAAAGATCTTTTTTAGTCCAGCGTATAGTCTGAACAAAAAAAAATTATTTTCTCGTTTTGGTTTTTGTTGAATATGAACAAAAGCGACAAGATGAACTGTAGAAATGACAAATAATTCGAAAATAAATGATATTGATATTTTGAAAATGCGATAAGAATCACTTGAAAAATTAAAAACAAGCCGAAAATTGATTAAAAACTTTGAATGATGGGCTTTGACACAATGATTATAACACTACAACTTCATTCGCGGTTTCCACCGGAGAATCGAAAGATTCATTGACGGCCGAAGGTGTCTGAGTGTAAAAAAAGCTAAAATAATATATTTTATAACCGATATCCAATTGAAAATGGATGAAACGAATAATGAGTGAAATTTTTGTCTAGGTTATCGTGTTGAACCACCCAGGACAGATCAGCAACGGTTATACGCCAGTGTTGGATTGTCACACGGCTCACATTGCTTGCAAATTCGCCGAAATCAAAGAGAAGTGTGACCGTCGTACCGGTAAAACGACTGAGGACAATCCTAAGGCGATCAAATCCGGTGACGCCGCGATGGTGATCCTTGTCCCGAGTAAGCCAATGTGCGTCGAGGCTTTCCACGAGTTCCCGCCATTGGGACGTTTCGCAGTGCGTGACATGCGTCAAACAGTTGCGGTCGGTGTCATCAAGGCCGTTAATTTCAAGGACGCCTCAGGCAAGGTTACCAAGGCTGCCGAGAAGGCACAGAAAAAGAAATAAAATCAGTTTTCGCGCAATCGACGAGCCGCGGCATTATACGTCGCCGGGTGGATGCCGGCGTATAGTAGCGAATGTAATTTGTATTCTGACTTTGCGCCATACGGACGTGAACAAAACCATGAACAACATCAGCAGCAGCAGCAGCAGCAACAACAACAACAACACGAGAAAAGAAGAAGAAAAAATATTATCATCGTCGTCGCATTTGCCGATAACGGGTTCCCCCGTTTTCGCGAGATTACATCAACAACAACAAATGAAGTATCGTCGATCGTTCGATAGCAGTGGAAGACACGAGTTTGACGAAGAACAACGAAGTCTCGTAATCCCTACACGTAGGGAAAGAATCGAAACGTCCTTTTTCTTCGTCACTCGTTTATTACATCTCTTGAAACGATCGTTACGACAATTTTTCCATCGCAAAGAGTTTCGTAGGAAAGAATAAACCAACATCAACGTATTTAATATGACAACAACACAGTGAGATGAGACACAAAATTAACATCTTATTGATTGGCTCTCCCCCCAAAACTCGCTTTGACTACTTTTTCTCATTCACTCGAGTGATGGCACGAAGAAAGGACCCAAAATACGCGAGCTATTATATACACCTGTATCACAAAAAAACAACAACAACAAAACAACAACAACAAGTACATCAAACAACAACATAATTTAGCTCGGCTTAATTATATTTTCTAATTATTATACGCAAATAATAAATCCTATATCTGCGATACTCGAGAGAAACATCCTTATTATTTTTTATTCACGTCCGTTTGGTTGAGGGATTGGCAACTTGCTAATTTCATTTTTATCATCAAACAGTTGCATTTCTTGTTTATTCTTTTTTTTTCTCCGTTGAATTTTCTTGCAAACAGTAGACTCAACATTCGCTTTTACACAACCTCAAGTGTCGTGAGTCACTTTTATATCGTACGTAATAGCAAAAGAAATGAGAAAAATAAACAAAAAATGTTCGTCATTTCTTGTGACTGAGAACTCTCGTTACAAATTTCATTATTATTTACAATTTTGGTGTTTGTGAACATTGTTGTTCGGAATGTATCGTATGTTCCTTTTTTTTTCTCTCAATCCGGCGATTGAAAGCTCGCTCTTCGATATAACAACCAAGAACAATGGATTTTAAGAAAACAAAACTAAAGTAAAAAAAAAAAGAAAAGAAAAACCTTCGTCGTTAGAAATTCCGCGAACATTGATTTTTTTATTTTGTCAAGAAATTCGATATCTTTGTGTTTCCTGAACTGATTAAAATATATTTTAGTGTTGAAGTCTGAAGGAAAACGAATTTTTCCATTTTTCTACTTATATATTGCTAATATTCGTTTTTTTTTCGTTTCTCGTCGTTTTTATACTTGCACGGGTGTTTCCGTTCGGTCGAAACTCCAATGGAGACATCGATTTTGACGTTTTTTCTTGTTTTCTTTTAACTTTTGATCATTCATGGTTTATAAGGTTAATACTTGAGAATCGTTTGTCATCACCAACAATTTACTTGTACATACGAATAGTGGGTTAATAACGATTGAAGGTGAATAAAGTATCAGTGGAAATGAACATCATCCTGAAATTTGTCAATTACGAATACGACGAAATGCCGATTTTCATTTATAATGAAAAAAAAAATACATAAAATAAAGCACCAGTTTCTTTCGACTTGGACGAAGCAACACTAGGCACATTATTCGTAAACGTAGCATTTGTAGTAGTTGAAAATATTTTTTCGAAATCTAGAAATTTTCGTTGATTCTTTCACGTCTTTAACCTAGAAGAGATTTTGGAGAATTAACATTGTCCAACTATTATGAATTGAACTAAGTTTGGTCATACGGAGCAAAGAGTGACAATTGTTCGATTTTTCGAAAAGAATTAGCTATCGTTGCACTCCCTGTGGAAGAACTTCGAATGGTAAGTACTCTCATTTTTTGTATTGATCAAATACCAATGAACAAGGATTGATACACATTCGCTTTCGTGAAAGTCCATTCTCCCTTCACAATTAATTTTTTCTTTCTGATAATTACACTCTAGCGACATCTTTTGAATATTAACTGATAAAGCCAGATTAAAAAAAGAATGTAGATTCATTCAATTCTCTATTGTCTGCTTTATTAAACACCAGCTGCTTCGATAATAGCGCAGAACAGCGAAAACTGACTGCGTGAAAGTTTTCTCTGACAGGATTCTATTATTATTGAAATTCGAACATCAAATCAATAAAAATCGAAACAAACGAATTCTTTTTCTATCGGAAGGAATATAATAACTGGAAATAATGAAGTTCGTGTTCTTTTTACATAATAGAAAGTATTCATAATTTTATCAGTGTAATGAGATTAGATTAAAATCCACCGTTTCATAATAAGTTAATTGACATTTCCAGAATAATTGACATTAGTACATTGTTAAAATAAAAATTTTTCATCGCATTTTTTTGTAAACGGCCGCTAGTGAGTTCGAGAGAAAATTTCCGTACATTGTTTTTGAACGATTCATTTAAATCGCGTTTGATCTCTATGCAAAAAGGTCAAATCAATCATGAATCGTTATAAGAATATTGTCAAATATTTAGTGAACACATCTCGGGTAAGTTTATTACGTAGAAGTCGAATACGAAAAGATAAAACATGAATTACAACAAATAACAATTAATAGTCAATTGTAATTTCTGTGTCATTCAATTGTTTTTACCGAAGAAATTATTGAAGAAATAACTATTTAAATTTTATAAAGTCTGATAATTTTGATTCCAACAATGAAGTTCATCGCACTTGATCGGTTTACTTTTCCAAACAGGTTTTGAATGTGAGCCGTAGCAAATCTACATCACCAGGAGTTTACAGCTTAACTTCGTTGAATCTTAATAAGCAGGAATTGCCAAAACACCCTGTACCAGATCTTAAAAATACAGCAGAACGTTATTTAAGGTGGCAAATTTTTGTTTGAGAAAATGACAGCAAATTAAAACCATTTTTTTGATGTATCTGATTGTGAATCTTTGTTTCATAATTGTTTTTGTGATTTAATAAATTACAGATCAATTAAACCTTTGCTGAACGAGCATGAATATTCCAGGAGTGAAAAGTTAGTCACTGAATTTGTTGGAGAAAATGGGATTGGACAAAAATTGCATCAACAGTTGTTAAAAAGATATGAAAATACCGATAGTTGGGTAAGGCTATGTTCAAACTTGAAAAATAAAGGGGTAATCAGAAACGATATGCACATTACCAAAACGTTATGCATTGAGATTGGAATATTCTGATATGACAAGAATTTTGGTTTTGAAGCGTATTGATTAGTAAAATAATTTATTGAAATTTACAATAATGTTTAGTACACATAAAATCTTGAAGCGCATAGTTTGTAATTTTTCCCTTAAATAATATTTTGCTTCAGTGAATCCCTGAGACTATAAAAACGTTAGTGTTGTGATCCTTCTCACTTTTTTTCCATTGAATTTCTCATTATATAAAAATGCAGTGATACGATTATTTAGATGAATGAATGGTTCTTGCACGCTGCTTATCTGGGCTACAGAGATCCAGTAATCGTTGCATCAAGCCCTGGTACAGTTGGGCCTGAGCAACATTTTCAAACTCCAGATGATTTTTACACATTCGGAGCAAAACTTGTGGAAGCGTTATGGGACTATGACGCTATGGTAAAGAGGTCTGTTTCCTTATAATTTGTAGTCTGTATTAAATTAATAAATCAGCAAATCATCTATGATTCTACTTTATGATTAAGTAATCTTGTTAATTTCTGAAGCATTCAATATGTTTTTTCTTTCAATTCTTTATCATCAGTGGAAATTTGAAACAAGACATGGTCCGCAATGATCCATTGGACATGCAACCTTACGCCATGATTCTTGGAACTCACAGACAACCTGGAAGGATAAATGACAAATTGATTCACACGGATGATTCGAAACACATAATTATCATGAGCAATAATCATGTGAGCGATACAGGAAGAAAAATCAATTCTTTATGAATTCTAATGAATTTTGCTGAAAACAAATTCTTTTTAAAGTTTTTCAAGTTGGATATCTGTGATGAAAACAAAAATATGTTAACCGACGGTCAACTTAAAGCAGCTATAAAAAATGTGGCTGAACGTTCCCAAACCGCAGGACAACCAGTTGGAATTTTGACAGGAAATCAAAGAGATCAATGGGCTGAAGATTATCATCGGCTCAAAGGTTGTTTCATTGATAGAAAAATGAAAGAATGCAATTAGTGTTTCTCCAAATGAAAATATTACTGATTTTTTATATTCAACTGAAATTATTGCAACGTTTGCAAAAATTCATTCACAACACAACTTTGAGTTCTAATTTTTTTATTGTGAGAAAATAATTTATTTTTCCAGAAATTGGAAACAATGCAGAAATTTTGGCAGACATTGAGGGTGCATTGTTTATTCTCTGCCTTGATAAAAATCTCCCAAAAGTATCATTTTCAAATAAAAATATAGCATCTGTTCGAGCTGTACAATGTATGACGGGTTATAGCAGTGTAACTAATTCTGGAAATCGATGGCATGACAAAACTGTGCAGGTACCTCAACCTTACAATTTGTTACTGTAAGAAGGAATGTAATAGTCCAACTTACGCCAATTATGAATGTGTTTGCTCCAAGTATATTATCTCTCCGGATGGTTTCATGGGCATGGAATATGAACATAGTCCCTGCGAAGGAGTGCCTGTCGCTGTTCTCCATGATCACGTTTTGATCCGAATGTGAGTTATTTAAAATTATGACGTTAGTCTCAACCGTCATTGAAAATTTTCAATTGCTAGTTTTCTAATTTGTTGTCTCTTTAATACTTTTTTCTGGTATTTTAATTGCAAAAAATTTTATAGAATCCATGCCCAAAAAAATAATGCGTAATATGTTTATTTACAGTGAGAAAAATAGTGGGAAAATTGAAAACTTGGCTGATTTTCCAAAAGCCAAGCATTTGAAATTCGATCTTGACGAAACTTTAGAAAAAGGGATCAAGAGTGCCTCAGAAGTAGTGGATAAGTTAGTAATATTTCTAATGATGAAATTGTTAAATAAAAATTTTGAATATTCGTTTGAAAAGAAATGTTATTTTCTAGAATCTCAATGGACATAGATATGGAATGTTTCGTGTTTGATGAATTTGGAGGATCGGGAATAAAACAAGCGAAACAAAGTCCGGACAGTTTTATCCAAGTGGCGATGCAAGTGGCTTTTTATAAAGTTCAGGGCATTCCTCCAGCACATTACGAATCGGCGGGGCTTCGACGATTCAGAAATACGCGAACCGAATGCATTAGATCGACCAGTGTCGATACTGTAAATTTTGCTAAGATTATGGCCAATCGGAATTCAACACAGAATGAAAAAAAAGATGCCATGGTGCGAGCCATCAACACTCACAAGCGAATAGCTAGTGAGGTGCGTTTAAAATTTCATTGCTCAGGTTTCCAAGTTTGTGGTCGAGACAATTTTTTGAGCGTATTTTAGAAAAAAACCTACTGTCAATCGATTTTCAACCTTCATTATGTGTTACCCCAATTTTTCCCATTACTAATAAAAACAAATTTTTCTCCAGGCCGCCATAGGGCAAGGTGTTGATCGTCACTTGTTCGGCTTGAAAATGATTGCTAAATCGGAAAACATTGATTTGCCAGAACTTTACGCAGACGTTGGATTTACTCGAAGTACTCATTTCACTCTTACGTCCAGTCAAGTAAGTTTCCAATAAAATGACCAATTATATTAAATGAACTGTCCAATTTTCTCATAAAATGTTAAGATTATATGGGAATTAAAATTCTTATGAACTTTTCATTCACACTAAGTTTTTGTTTTTCCGATATTATTTCATATTCTATCCTGCTGACATTAATTAATGGTAATTTTAGGTGCCGTACAAAACGGCATCGTTCATGTGTTACGGGCCAGTAGTTCCGAACGGCTATGGCTGCTGTTATAATCCAAGACCTGACGATATATTGTTCGCATGTTCCTCTTATAAAAGTTCTAAAGAAACGGATACGAAAAAATTCGCTAACGCTTTGCAAGAGGCTTTGAACGACATGAAAAAAGTTGCTGAAAGTTAGATTAGAGCTTGCGTTGAACGCATTATACATCAAGAGATTACAGACACGTTTTGTATGAAATCAACATAAATTTTAATACTTAATTGACTTCAATAAATGAAAATTTATTTTTTAAGAGATTTCTGTTGTTTGGGTTTCGTTTTACCATTTCGTGTTTTGTGAGAGGGTTCATAGGTAATCAAGAGACTTGAATGAATATGAAAAAGTTCAATTATCACAATTTTTTATTTGATTTCTTGGACTTGGAAGTATAGATATTACTTTGAAGTGAAGTAGTGAGTAGACAAGCTATATGTTTAGAATCGTATAAAAAATGGAGTATATAAAAAATATTATTTCAATACTCTGGAGGTGGCTCGAAATAACGATTTCGAATCTTGGTATATCACTGATGGTATTCTTGATTCATTTTCTTGCGGGAATTAATGCAGTCAAGTTGTCAAAAAATCAGGTAACTCGTATGTGTAAAGTGGTCACCCGTAAAGATCTTTTTTTCATAAAAAAAGCTGTATAAATAGGAAAGAAAATCAAACCATCTCGGAGAAGAAATATGTCAAAAGATGATGGAGAAAATTTTCAGAGTTCATCGTGATTTGACGAAGGGTACGGTCTGTCCGGTGGGAACCCCCAGAAATACGTGGGATATCCTCTCACCTCGCGTTCGCGAGCAACAAACGCAGAAAAGGACGATATGCAATTTCCAATGAAATAATTGGCGCGCCCGAGAATCGCTAAATCCAAATGCGAGGAAACTGGTTCAGGTTGTCGAAATACCTGAATCTGAAAATGAATACAAATCTCATGTTAAAGTTTTCCTTCGACAATCTTTTTTGGAACACACCAAAATCTCCGTTGTCAATTTCGTTCGATTTTTTCGATTGTTGTGAAATGAAGAATCAAATTTTAATTCGAATGTTTGTGAGAACGTGTATCGAAACAGTCCAATATTTCTGGTTGTTTGAATATTGTAGAAATAAGGAAGCAGTTCAATGGATTTTTTAAAATTATTTCTACTTCGTAAGCTTTGAAGTTATATTTAAACTGAATGAATTTTTAGTGTTGATTTTCCATCTATCAAAGCTAAAAGTCTCCGGGTCATTTGTATTCCACTTCGTTATCAAATCACACTTACCTCCATTCTTTCAAGAGCTTTTGTTAATTCAGGTATCATGTAATTATTATCCGAGGCTACGAAAACCGATTTGATATCCTTGCCATTTCTTATAACACGCTTGAGATGTCGAAGGATGACATTGAGATTAGGCAGGCACATTGAGTGAGTGGCTTTGCCCCGTTCATTGCGATATCCCAAGCATTGAGGAGCAGCGAATAAATTTGGAGTGCTGGATATAAATTCGCAGGCTCTCACCTAGAAAAAACAAAAACGTATGAATTTCGTTAATACAAAAAGTAAGCAAGCTTTAATTCTACTTAAAGATTTGATTTCAAGCTCCAGGAATTGATAAGATTTTAAAACTGGAGTTTTACACGTTGGAACATTAAATTTCAATGCTGTTTTCTCAGTTCTCTCTGCTTAGTCATTTTTTTTTTTTTTTTTTCATTCAACTAGATGCAAAAATTCTGAAAAATACAATTTCATCGTATAATTTAATATTTTTTTATCATGGAAAATGCAAAGTACAAACATGAGTAGGATTTTTTCGATAATTTCTTGTTCTAACGCGATTTGTGATGAATTTCAAACTAGAATTTAATGATTTGATAAGTTGACTCACCCAATCAATTCCATTACGTAAATGGATTCCTACAAATCCACCACGTGGCAACGTTTCCTTGATAAACTTTTTAGCTCTATTCAGCATATTGTCGTTCCAGTTCAGACATTTAGCGAGATTACGATTTTCTGCCTGAACAGGAAAACTCGCTGGTGCTCCTGTGAATGCTAGCACCGGCCACGAAGATGAAGGATATTTCGTTTGCCATTGTTGAGCTATGTTGGTGTGGTATACATCATAATGGAGCGGTCCATAAAATTCAGAACCAACAAAATCCACTCCGTACGTGTCCCAAAATGGTCCAAATGGATTTCCCTCTTTCGCATTGCACGATCCCGTATTCCCACGTGCCGCATAACAGAATGCTGAATATTTCAGTGAATTTTTTGGTATAATGTAATCCAACAAACACAATTTTTTTTAAAAAAAGTTCAATAGTACTGTTTCTCCAGAAAAATAGCCAATTTCGGAATAATTAATGGAAATATGGGAAAGTTGTGCAAATATCCAATAATCAACTGGATGTCTTGTTCCCATGATATTTGGACATATGTCAATGTACTTGTACCCTACCTATTGCTCTTCCTTGATTACTCACCTATTCTCTTGGATTCTGGCCATTCTAGAGGAGCAATTTCTTTCATAAAAGTTTCCATCAACATAACTTTATGACAATTTTCCAGCTGCGTTACGTTGAAATAAACATCGAAAGGAATCTGCGTCTACGAGTGATAAATATTTGTTTATGATAAAAAAAAATTTCTGTCCATACAAAAATGATGAGCATCAAACAATATGGCTTAGAACGATCAAACGTAAATGATTCATACCGAGCGCACAGCTCCTGTTTGGTATTCAACCCATGCTGGTAGAACAAGGGTACGGTTCAGAGCTTTGGAAAATCCTAGTGCACCAAGAAAATGATCAGCTTGATTTCCAAATCGTCCTATTTTTGGAAATAAGGATATTTGTATAATAGTCACAAAAAAAAATCAGCAAAACTATTCTAAAATTTAACCTAAGTGTTTGTGTACTTTTTTCGCAAAAGTTCGTAGCAATAATAACGGAATTCTTAATTTTTTTTTAGTTTTTTTTTTTTTAAAGGTACGAGTTCTTGTAAAATCTGTAAAACTAGTGAATGGTTTTTCTCTCCATGACATTTAAACTCACCCATACACGGACAATAGACTATATATCCATTGTTATCAATGTCGATATTATCACAGTATCCACGTTCAATTCTTATGAACGTAAAACATATGAATAATATTATAAATAATATAGAACTCATATTTTATTCATGAAATTTAGTTATTTGACAGCTCGGTAAAAAAAATGAAAAACAATCGTCCGTTGCTAT
Organism: Venturia canescens; assembly: GCF_019457755.1. Lineage (NCBI taxonomy): Eukaryota > Metazoa > Arthropoda > Insecta > Hymenoptera > Ichneumonidae > Venturia > Venturia canescens. The sequence continues at coordinate 12,034,546 of NC_057425.1, forward strand.
GGCTACGACGACAGTAGGTCGACTATCTTTTTTTTCATTGGCTCCATTGGTTAACGACATAAGTTTTCATTCGTCAATACTTCCGGTTTTGGAAATAATATTCGCAAAGAGACGCAAAATATTTTAATCGTTTTCCAATGCTGAACGATTTATACAATTCAAGGTTTGGACTGAATAATAAAATGATGAACCAAGAAACTACTAATACGAGTCTAAAGTCCTGAGGCTTCAACGATCTCGAAAATTTGTAGATAAATTTGCGATTTTCTGTGAGTTTCATGGATTTCATAGCAGGATTCTGAAATTAGCTGCATGAAAACGCCAGTTCAAAAGATAAATGGAACTTCCACCAGATGGCAAAAGTCTTAACTTCCGTTTTGATCGAAAGAGCGCGAGGGGTAAAAAATGTAAAAAATACGCGTGAGTCGCAGCGCATGCGCAGCAAGTTTTAATCTTTCCTTCATCTAGATTTTGTGGGGAAAAGTGAGCTCGGCAGCTCCGGAGGTAGCGTAACTGCGGCCATCTTGTACAATTGTGTATTGCATCTCTACTTGTGCAGTGCTTGGAACAGGGACGTGTGTTTGCCGTATAGCCCAAAGGTTTAGTTTCTCTATACCTCATCTCAATCACTAGGTATGTAGGTATTGTTGTAATTGAGTCTAATTCTAGTGATGTTGACGATTTTCAGTGAACAATTTGTGGAAGTCGACGAAATATTTGGTGTAGTTTTGATTGATTTTTGTGTGTGGCGTGGGTTTCAGCCTTGACTAAGTTCCCACATTTTCGCGGGCTTCATATTTCGTCAATTTAGTAGATAGAATGTTATTTTCATTCTTTGACATGAGAATTTTTTAATTTTTCGCCACCTCCTCGCGCGTTGTGATTCATTTCATCTTTAGGTTACACCAAACCTAAATCTACATTTTTCTCTTGCTCTAACGACTTAACGAGCTGGCGCTTTGCCGCAAAATGGCAGAAACCAAGCTCGTCACTATCACAGCGGGCATGATGATTTTTATTTCATGAATTTTCTGCTTGAGAATGCTGGGTCATTGAAATTAAAATGAATTGTCAATTTCGTTTGTTGTTTATAGGTCCAACACTTGACTTGTATTTCATAAACATCTTTTCTGGCTTTTTTTTTGTTCTAAACTCACCGACGCGCAATTCACGAGGCGTTACAAAATAAAGGCAATGTGCATTAAACAGCAAAATTCAATTACATTATCTTCCGATACTATGCAGTCGTAAAATGTGAATTTTGACTTTTCGACGATTAATCAGTGAAAACGAACGAAACACAAATCCGAAGTAGAAATTCTTAAGCTAATTCATTTGTTATTCGTCGTATATTTGGTATATTTGCACATTTGGTATACGTGCACAGGTGTACATCTATATACGACGACGCCATTTTTGTTTCTAGTTACTCTCATGAAAGGTTTCAGACATCATTGATTTATTCTTATGAAGATAATCCATCTTTTCTCGATAAATCCATTTTTCTCCCAACCAAATTCTCGAAATCTCTCAGTAAAAATTAATCTTGTAAATGTTGGTATTAAATTCACCCGAAAACTTGTAGGTTGCTTATATGTAACATTATTGATTTTGAAGTCTTCACAATAGTGTTTCGAAATAATCAAGCATTTGTTTAATAATTCCAGTTGAATGAATTATTGATTTCACTATAATTATTTTCAATCAAATCCGTCTATGAAATTTGTTTGATATTCGTATGATAAAAAAATAATTTTGTTTATCAGTTCAGCAAACAGTTCAACAAAGAAAAGTGCACCGGAGACTTTTATGGTTCCAGTTTTCAATGTTTTATCGATGGGTCGAGTTTTTTTTTCTCATTTCAAACAGCCTTTATATTTTCTTAATATTTCAAAATTATTAAATGAAATTAGAATGAAATTTTGATTTTTTAGCGTGTAACTTGTGCTATTAATTGGAAATAGTTTTTATAATTTCAATAGACAAACAGAGAGAAATATATTTTGGTATTCAAAATGCTTCTTTGCTGACAATAATTAGACAGCAGGTTGGAAAATAATTATCCTCTTTTACACAGTTGCAAAGCACAAAATGTCCCGTTATCGTGAATGGGATCTCTCCTGCAAAGTTTGGGTAGGAAACCTTGGCAGCAGCGCGAGCAAGCATGAGATTGAAAGTGCTTTCAGCAAATATGGCCCCCTAAGGAACGTCTGGGTTGCTAGAAACCCACCTGGTTTTGCATTCGTTGAATTTGAAGATCCTCGTGACGCAGAAGATGCAGTCAGGGGTTTGGACGGAACGTAAGTCTATTAAAAAATTTGAACAACTATTTAAATTCGAGTTGAACTTGCACAAGTCCGATTGCAGCTTATAAATCCACATTTTTTTTGTCTTCAGTGAGTTTTCATTAAGAGACTGTGTGGCTCAACATTTTTAGCACCATGAAAAATTATTGTAGCTTAATTAATACTTTTTTTTTTAATCTCAAAGTCGTTGCTGTGGTACCAGAGTACGAGTAGAGATGTCCTCAGGCAGAAGTCGTCGTGGAGGAGGAGGACGCAGACCTGGCCCAAGATACTCTAGGTAAGTTTTGCAAAAATCCCACAAAGCAAGGAATAACAAAAATGAATGGAAAATGAAAAATCCATTGGATTTGAGAAAATACGTTAGATTTGCAGGGGACAATGGCAGATGAGAATTGCTCGTCAAGTAGGTATAAATGAATACGGTTAATGAGTAAAGATTGTCCACAGCGATGTGCACATTAGTGTGTTTCTTATCATTAACACTGCAGTTATTCAGAGCACAAGAATTGTACTCCGATATCGAGATATTTAGTGATATTTTTCACGATAGATCAGTGTAAGCCATGCTTGTTTTCATTTTTTTTTTTATTCGTTAATGGATATGAATTTGGTCAATTGAGATATTTGGCGGTGAGAAGCTCTATTTCATTTAACGAATTAATGCCATTGAAGCTAAATGAAAGTAATATAAAATCTTCTAAAATGCTGAACAATTCTCCAAGTTTATAGTTTTCCGATGTTAACGTTTCACTTTTGGCAAAAATCGAGAGAAAGTTCGTTAATCAATGTAGTAGCGTTGAGTTAATTACTTAAACTACGAAGCAAGGTGTCCTTGGTTGAATGGTCAGTAGTATTTGAATTCATCACTAAATTTGAGTCTAGAAAATTTCATTTTTTATCTGACTAAACAATGAAAATTGATGAGTACAAACTTCTTGCTCATTCACCGATTGACTGTTGCACATCAATAAAATACTTTCTGCGCTCAAAATTTCCTACAAAAAAATCATTAATTTTATAACTTTTTCAAGTTGGTGCTAACGATAAAAAATTTAATTAAATCCGTCTCCACATTGAATATTTTGTGCTCTTAACTATTTTCTCGTTGTACTTTTGAACTCTTAACAATCTTACACAAGTCGTGAACTTCATTTATTCGTCGATCAACTGAGTTTGTCCACACAACGGTTTTGAATTTGAAATTCAGACTCGAAGTTAAATTTACGTTATTATTGACCGCTTTACTCCGGCACGTTGTTTAACATACATAGTTTGTTTTCAACGACTTTCCTTTATTCCCGTGTAAATTGTGAAAGCATGTTAAAGATTAGCTTGTGGAAATAGCCGCAAAGCGTTGTTTTTTACGCGAATCTTCTCATTATGATCATTAACGAGCTGCTGCATGTGCGAGAACAAACAAGACTCAAATTCCATAGATGAATAAACGTAAACGCCTGATGTACGGGAACGAAAGAAGATATTCACGAAAAGTATATCGCATTTTCCCAAAGCAATACTCTTTTAAAGCATTTCTTATAATGTTTCTCACACATTGGAATCTATTTTGTACCATTAACTTTTTATCTAATTTTAGAAAATTTGAGCATTTGCTCGTATTTCTTTCATGATTGCGAGACATGTAGTGACAGCTCGAAAATTCTTGATATCGTCTGTGAGATTAAAAACCTGTTGTATATACTTACCGTGAATACTCGCCTTTTTGCCATCGATTCCAAAAGTTTACGACGAAAAATATCATCGACTGCGATTAAGGAGGCATCGGAGGTACAATTTTACATAGACGAGAGTGCATGGTGTTTTAAACACTTGACTTGAGGATCACAAGTATACTTTGGTAACGTAAAGATTACAGTCGATTTTGGTCTCCACAAAGGTGCATGATATTTGAAGAGTTTGATAACTCGAACGATAACCAGTTTACCTTCCATTGCTAGTGGACAGTTTCCGAGCATTTAGTTTCGTTGAAATTTCGAGGGCAGTACTTTTTCGCATTAAAAAGTCTTTGGATTTTAATTAACTGTAGACTTTTTGGCAGTTTTGTTTCTGCTCTTTTTCCCACTAGATTATATTTTAGTACGTGCAAAAATTAATGTCAATTGAACTGCTCGTTGTTCAGTTACCACGGATAGCGAACAATCGTGACACAGAAATTGTAATAACATTGGAAATCGTTATTGAATTTATATCTTTTCGAAAATAGGTCCAACCGCATTCTCAATGATAAATTGATTATTGGTTAAGGAGGCTTTAGCGGTTGAAGTAGGTCAATGACGTAACAGTATTGTATAGAGCTCGAAAATATGGATTCCTCTTCTACATTATAAAAAAAACTTTCTATCAGGCAAAGCTTCAGAGAATATTGTTATTTTTATTATTGAACAATTACGACTAACTTCAAAAGTATTCAGATTCTTAGAGACGTAAAATTTGGGTTTTACCATGGACAAGCTATTTTGAAGAAAAAAAAAAAAAAAACACTAAGAATGTCTCATAAAACATGAAGAAACTCGAATTTGCGTTTATTTAGATTCATTCGCAGAGAGTGGAATTTTCGTAGCGAATTAACGTGAACCGCTAAAGTTTTCTGGTCACAGGCTTTATTTTTACAACGTTTGAAAAAAATTGTAATTTTCAATGATAAAATCATGATTACAGAAAAAAACAGGGCTTGGAAGAAAAAAAGTAAAATCTAAACAATACACGAAAGTAGGAATGTTATTTTTCGCAAATTTGTAGGTCCCGATCTCGGAGTCCACGTAGGAATTTGGGTCGTTACCCAAGGTAAGAGGTTTCATTCCCCCAAGAGCCTTATTCTCAATGATTTTTTCATTTTTTTTTTTCAATTCAATTCAGTTAACGTCAGAGTTTGTTAGGGAGGAATGTGAATGACATTAATTATAGAGAAAACAACGAGATAACGCAAAGAGAATGACTGACAGAAAAGCAAAAGAGCGAGAACGGGAGAGAGGGGGGGGGGGAAGAAAAAAAATGAAAAAAGTACTCAAACTAATGGAGTAGATTGCGCGACGATACAGCTACGCGCGTATCACCCGGATAGACATACAACAATTTTTTCTTCATTTTTTTTAGGTCCCTGTCGAAGAGCCCGAAGCGATCACCGGTTGCCCGTTATTCCAGGTAATTTCACACGTTTTTCCTAATTTTTTGTTTTTCGTTTGTTTTTTTTTTTTTTTTTTACTTTTTTTTTTACGTTTACGTTTCCGGCACAAGCGTACGAATTTGTTTCTCGATAGATTCGTAGAGTTTTTCAGAGCCTTGCGACGAGCGTGACTTTTCGTCTGATAAAACAGTACGTATTTTGATCAAATACCGCTTGTTTATTGTTGTTGGTATGAGCAAAATATAAACAGAAATAAAAATTATAAAAAAAAATATATATCACGGGTGTGCGTGTGTGTGTGTGTGTGTGTGTGTCTATATTTTTTTTTCCAATGGATTAGCACGCCAAGTACTTCACGCGTTTATGAACTTTCACGTCGTAGTGTAGTCATAAAAGTAAATATATAATCATACAAAAATTATATATTTTAATATTAGTATTAGCAAGTCATAAATTATTCGTTGTTTTGTCGAGATATTGAACATTTTTCTAGTCATCAAAAAGATAATGTTCGAGTGACGGTCATCACAGTCATCGAAAAAATGTTGCTTCTCGTTGTTTCAAGTGTATCGATATCAGAGTTATAACATCGGTATGCGGTAGAAATGTACAAATGAATTAACTATTGCGTGGGTCAAATTGTATCGTGGATTCGATTGCAATAGCCATTCAGTACGTTTTCGTGGGCACCTGGCAGTTTTTTGTTTATTTTTCTCCAATCCATCGTAATTATTCACAAACTCATCGATATACAAGTCATATTTTGCGCGTATAGATTCATATAATTTCTAGTTCATTTGATATTCGGTCATGATTTTGTTTCGTCATTTACCAAAGAAACGTGGTTCATGTTCCTTGTGGTAAGGAAATATACGAGAATTTGAGGAAACTCTGTGGGAGTACGAATGGTCGGTTTCGAGTGACGTGAACGTCGTTTTTTTTCTCTCATAATAGATATTAAAATTGGCTGAAATATAAAAATAGAGCATTCGAAAGTTGTTTGAAAATCATTTTGAGGAAAAGTTTCTCGAGCAAGAAGTGCCTCGAAAACGGTTCGCGCTCCCCAAAGGTGGGAAAGAGAGTCGGTGGGTTTGAAACTCGAGTTCGATGACGACGGTTTCATTGAAATAATGGATTAGAGAGTGGGCAGTCTAGGAAGAAAAATTCTTGACTTGCAAAAGCTTGTGAAAAGAGCTAACACGAATAAAGATAATGTAACGAAAAAAAAAAGAAAACATAAATTGAATTGATTATAAAAAGAAAGAAACATAGCAGCTTAAATTTTAAATGGTATATCTTTTTAATACGACAACAGAAACATAATGAATAACGAGTACTATAAAATTTACTAGTGGCAAGGAGTATGGTTGTAAAGTTTGTTGATTATATTGGTAAAACTGACGTTTGCAGATTCTACCATCGTCAGCTCATAGCTCTGCTCGTCTCCCCGCTACTACTACCACTACTGCTACTGCTACTACAGCCACCGTGAACCAAAAAAGCCAAAAAAAAAAGTACCAAAGCAAACAAAAAACAATGAGATTTAAATCAGAGTCTCAGTCAGAGTCGAAGCAATCGAAAAATGAGTCACAAAAAATTGCCTGCCTGTCTGCCTGCCCACTAACCTCCCAACCACGTCACCTTCGGTCACCACGAGTTCGAGATCACCAACCGTTAGGGGGGAAACGGCCAGGACTCCGTCAGTCCGTCACTCCGATCGTCAAAAAATCAATCAATCAATCGATCAATCAATCAATCAATCAGTAAATCGATCAATCAGTCTCCCGGTAAATAAATCGGCAGTCTCCTTGCTGTCTCGCAATCACAGTCACAGTCCCATTCGATATCAAAAAAATCAAGTTATTCAAACAAAAAACCAAACGTTAATCACACCTTCCGGATTCGGCACAACGTTGTCGAGAGCCCTAGGATGCGCATCGGTCGTCGTTCGAGCCCATTATAGCAGTGGTCGTGTGTGTGTGCGTTGTCTGCTGCACCACTCGTCGTCAGTCAGAAATTCTTCGTCCCACCGTTAAAAAAACAAAAAAAATCAAACAAAAAAAAAACAATATGTCGCCTTGTGTCGAGACTTGTCTACGCGTTTTACGCACATACCACCACTACTACCTACTACTACTACTACCTACTACTACTACTTCTACTACTACTACTACTAGTACTACTACTGCTACTGCGCTGCAACGAAAAAAAAAAAAAAAAAAAAAAAAATAGAAAAAAATAAAAAAAACATTGCTCAAAGCAAAATATTAAATATCTCAACGCGAGTCTCACGAGTCCGGTCCGGCTCTTCGTTCGCCAATCACGTCTCTCCGATCACAACCGTCAGTCCCAACGTTCTCGACAACTGCGTACTACTACTACTACTACTACCACTACCAAATCGTCGATCATCACGTCTTAAAAAAATCTTAGCCGAACAAAATGAACAAATAAAAAAGCGAGTCAACCTCTCGTCCAATCTTCTCTTCGATCGAGCAAAGCGCAAAATGATCACCACCTACACAACCATCCCACCACCCAAGTACCAAGTACCACCACCACCACCACCAACCACCACTACATGTTCACAGTTGTCTGGTATTTCACCGATTTTCCAAGATTTTTTATTATATCTTCTTTTATTATTTTTATTCATTATTATTTGTTTATGATTTGTTTATATTTATGATATGGACTTATTTTTCTTTGAGTTCTTTTACGATGAGTTTTGTAACCGATGCTTCGCGTTCTCTTGGGCGAGAGGCCGATTTTTTTTTTACGATTTCGTACTCGAAAATCATACTTTTTATCTTCTTTTTGGGGATCTTCGTGTATTTTTTTCATCAACAATGTATAATCGTGAGATTCGATTTTCTTGGCCACTGCCCAAAGAACTGGTGCACATTATTTTTGTATTCAAATTTAACCGATTTCATATTTAATATTCGATTCTATTATTTTACGATTATTTGCTCTTCGCTTATTAGTTTTCGAGTTATTGTTTTTCCTTTATTTCTCGTTCTTTTGATTCATTATCTTCAATGTCATTTACTAGAATTTTATTTTTTTCATCGTTAGTGGTGATAATATTCACGATGTCGTTAATATTTATCGAAATAATTCGTCATATACTTGTGTCTCTTGTCTAACTAGCTTTTCTTCTCTCTATTATTATCATAATAACCCTTTAGGATAAAAAAAGAACAATGACGATCTAGTTCGTGTCCTAATAATTGAATTCACATTTGGTCTCGTGACGATTTTTCAAATCTGTGTTTATTTACTACTTATAACGCAGTTTTACTTTGACCAGTTGTCATCAAATTTGTTTCGCCCTAATATTAGTCTAATATTACGAATTTTCCAAATCAGTGGAGTACTCAAATTATTGTGCTTGTTGCTCCTTGGAATTCGTGTTGCAACTCATCAAAGTAAAATTGTTTTTTGAGGAAGATCAAAAAACGAAAGAAATTTTGATGTTTGACCAATTAACGATAAGTTTTGGTATCTGAAATTTTTAGATCGAGATCCCGTACTCCCCGCAGGAGATCGCTGACTCGTAGCCGTAGCCGTGACCGTCGTTCCCGCTCCGATTCCCGCGACAGACGGTAAGAGAGCATTTTGCATTGGTTCATTTCAGCTCTTTTCAATTCCTAAACAATTTGAATAATTTGTTTATTTTAATTTGCAGCTAAGGTGCTGAAATTGTGACGAATAAACGAACAGAAAATAAAGAGAGAGAAAAACCAATCGACGAACTCGAAAGTGCCGGGACGAAGAAAAGGAAAGAATATAAAACAGAACCAACACGAAATACCCATTTTTATTTGTATATAAATCATCTACACGCGCGCAGAAAGCCAAACGAACACGCTTAATTAAAGGACAAGCTGAGGGATATGAGCGCCAGCTGAAAAACTATTTTTTTCTCATATGCACGCCGCGTTTTAATGTCTCACATACGTAGCGAACGCACATTGCCTCAGATTCACATCACCTACACCGCGAGATACTACTAAGAAAAGATACTTCGAGTCGAGAAAGATAAAAAAAAAAGGAGAACAAACAAAAAAAACATTGTTGACGCTGCAGATGTCCCGTAATTTTCGTGGGACGCTTTTGTGATTCAAGAAAAAATGAAGTGAACGACTCTTCGTGTTGAGTGTTTACCACAAAAAAGTGACGAGATCCCAAACGTTTCCGGCTTCTCTATTTCGTCTTCATTTTTTTGTTCGTAAATCCGTCATTTTGTGACACACAAAATGGAGAATTATGACAAACATCAAACAAAAGAAAAGAACAGAACAAAATATTGTACGAGTGAAACAATCCCTCGACATTTATTAAGCACCACAGATTGAGATAAAGAAACGTCCAAGCACTGGTAAAAAGCGTTGAAACATGATATTTGAGAATAACACAATGAAGATTCATCCAAAACGTTGCATTGTAATGATCGATTAACAGTGAATGACGAAACAATTGCTCGAAAAAAGGGAAAAAATGCTGAAAAAAAGCACGTCAGTGTTTTTGATAAAGATAAAATAAAGATAAATAATATTAATGGATGATGATGAACAATAAATAAAACAATAATGAAAACAAGATCACATTTTTGTTTTACGCTGTATTGATTATTTTGTACTCTTACGAATTTAAGAATTACAATAAAATCTGTGACGTGTAAATGTCCTTGAACTTTCTGGTGAAATTATTCAAAACCTCGTAGGGATTAAATTGATAAAAAGCAAACAATTTATTTATCCTGTAAAAATCTGTTCGCTGAAAAGAGCTTCAGAAAAACCCGAAAAATTTTAAGCTCGTGGATGTTTTTAGTCATCACGAAAGCACAAGTTATGGAGACGTTAGGAAAACGCAGATTTTCGAAACTCTTGTTTCACCGAGTTTTCTTTGCTTACACAAATGCTGTTTGATCATCCATCGTTTTCTTCGTTGTCAAAAAACAAGGAGAATCGACTCCAATTGAAATTATGATCGTACACGAGGCTCGTTTTTTGGTGATGAGAATCTCAGAAGACAAAATATCAGTTTTTGCATAACATTCATGCCTCCGAATTTATTTTTTCCGGATGAATAACAAAGTTACATGAACGTAGGGCAACTTGTTTAGACTATGGATGTATTACCGAGTGTGAGCATACATAAACGAACTCCCTGTTGACACAAGTGATAATCTCGTATGGGAAGAGCGAGAGTCTCGTCGAGTAGTTTCAACATTTCCAAATAAGTTTTAAGAGCTTGGTCACACTTGTCTTCCTCGAGATGTCTCGATGCCACTTTGAAGAGGGCGTCAGTGTCCTGCAGAGCTTTTAGACCTTTGAAGAGGTTCGTCGATTTGCCACATTTTTTACAAGGAATCATAAAATCGTTCGAGTCCGTGTTCACCGGCAATATGTTTCCACATCGCGGACCAGTGTCGCACTTGAACCTTTCAAAACGAAAAAAAGAGAACATTTTTATTGAAATTTAAGGTCTAACATATTCGACGAAAATTTTAATCTCAAAAAACTGCTCATTTTTATGAATAATCAGAAAATTGAAAAAGTTTCGCTGTAGAAATTATTGAATGTTTTTGAAAAATCGTCCTTTTCCTTCGTTCAATTTACATGTCCAGAAATGATTACTAAATTTTTATTCACAAAATTAAGAAATAATAGAACTCTGAAGAAATTCAGTTATTTGAACGTCGTTGATAATAATTTGTTCAATAAATATGAAACCTTAAAATACGAGGGTCAATGTCCTCCAAAAGTGGCCAATGTCCTGTGCAAGCTTCGCAAGCACAATCGAACCAGTAACGAACCCTGAGATGTCGCCTTCGATCGTTTTCTTCCATGGTCGTGAATATGGGACCATAATTCTCGCAAATTTCGCTGCCAGCAGTGATTGTTCGAGCAGCTCGAACGATCATCGTCGTTCCAATAAAGTACCTTCGGGAAAACAGTTTGAACTTTGAATTTTCAATCGATCGGGATCAAATTCAATGAACCTTCCGTACCTTATCACTCCGGGGTTGCAAGAGTGATTGAAAAGTGAAACAGTTGGGTAAATCCCACCACCGATGAACAAACTGCTCGATCCTGCGAGCGTCGTTTCGCCTCTTTTTTTCGTGAGCTCTGAAATCTTCAAATTTAACAACAAATTACAAAACTATTGATCTATTTAGATTGAAAATTATTCACAGTTTTTATCGGATTTTGTCGTCTTTGCTTCATTCGTTATATTATTTCACTACCATTGCAACGTTGCATTTAATTGGCAGAATAACAACCATCCTCTTTACGCCCCTACTCGAAACCAACTCTGCTTCTAAAATCTTTACTCCGAAATTCATAACAACTCTGCGTCTACTCATTTATAATCTTCACGAGTAGAGATATGCAATAAGTTTATTTGCATCGAGGCGTTTGGCCTATTACAAATCGCCAAATGACATGGCACAGTTTACACTATGAGATTCTGTCACACTTTTCCAACGTTTTACATATTTTGTTTTGTATTAGTTTAATCTTACGATTACGATTAAAGATAAGAAATAAAAAATTAGAAATTAAAAATATATTTGTACTTTGATTCTCGGGTTACTTGCAGTTTAACTTTTACTACCCCAGCACAAATGTCCTGTTTTTAAAGCTTAGGGATACGCAGGCAAATAAGTTTTTGATATATTCTGTGGGGAGTAATTATAGTCCTGACGGATATTCAAATTTATACTTGAAAAATATTTATCGCGTTGATTCTGAAGTGACGTACATTCGGATGGCACGTGTCACACTGCGATTCTTTTTTTTTCTCATCGTTACAGCAAAGACACGAGTAGAAATATTGGGGATTAAATGTCACACCGGAATAGATGTGTTAAGGAGGGTGGACGTTTTCCACGTAGATCCGCAGTTATTAAGGAGCGAAGTTGCCATCGAGAATGGCTACCGATAGAGTTGTCAACTAGCAGCTATTTGTAACTATACTCGTCGCAGCTCTAATCGATAACAACTTCGCTCTTTAAACATATATTTAGAGGAGAACTGTTGTTGAATGCATTTACTGAGAGTTGAATTATTGACTTGCTGCAACATAGACTCTTATAAATCTACTCGATAAATTTCCACTCTAAAAATTTTTATTTTATGCACGAATAATGTCCCTACTTTTTACACAAATTATTAATAACAAAAGAGGAGACACGTTGCATTGTATTGAACTTGCAAATTTGAGAGTAGGGCTGTTTGGAGCAGCATTGTTTTTGAGGAGAGCCTTGAAGAGGACGGTTGTTATTCTGTTTAGTTTTGCCTTGCAATGAAACTTAGTTTTTTTTTCGAAGTTGAAATTCGAAGAATTTTTCATTTGAAAACATTTTGTGGTAATAGTTAATTTACCGAGGACGTAAAATTGAACGTGAACGTGTTTTTCCTCAGTGTTTACGACACTCCACAAACCTAATAACAATTATTTATTCACCTCGTGAGCATTGAAGGCGAGAAGTTGAAGGTTGTGCATTAAAAGATGGCCGATGAATTTTTCTTCCGTAGATAAATCCTGCCCTCCGACATCCGGAGTTTTGACATCGTCAGGAAAATATTTGCTCATTTTCAAGACTCTTAATAACCAAGCAGCTATGTAAGCTCTGTGGAATAAATCGTTTGCTATTCTCTCGCTTTCATGGGTCACTGAATATAGAAAAGAGAAACAAAAATTGCATTTTACCTCTAGTAGAAAATTATCAATTTTTCAACCCCCAAAATTTGACGTCTCCAGAAATAGAAAAATAACGAAAAAGGTGCTAGTCGAGGTTAAAAATTTCCAAGAAATTTGTTTGAACAATCGGAAAAATGACTCACCCAGTCCATAAAGGGCCATGAAGTTCTTCGGGTCGTATGGACGTTTTTCCGAAATCTCATAATTCCCATTAACGATGTCTTCCTTCATTTGATAGAGTTTTGAGAATGGGGTTTGAATTATCGCTCTAAGGGCTATCAAACAGGTGATCGAAGCTTGTGACAGCCAAAGGGATGCCAAAATCTTGCATTCGTTTTCGTGTACTTTTGCATGCGAGTCTCTGCAACGTACGCTACAGTAGACTACCAAATCACAGGCATCACATGACCCAGGATACGGGGCCAGGACCCTCGTGAAACATTTTTGACAATGTGTTCGCCTGTATAAAAATAAACCAGTCGAATAATCAAGGCAGGGGGAAGGGGCGGCGGGGGTAAAACGAGCAGGGCTTTGGTTCTGATATTTAAGGGGGTCTACATGGAAGTTGTGGTGAAATAATTTTTTTCATACTTACCATAGAAACAGAAACATTTTCAATGACCATTTTTTGGGTTTTTAAAATAAATTTCACTTTCAGTGTGTCTTAAATGCACATGCAAATTTTCTAATTTAGAACTGAAGGACTTCATAACCGAATTTTCGACTTTAACAAGCCCATTTTGAAAATCTAATAAAACAGATGGCATGGAAAGCATAGGAGGGAATCACGTTCGCTGGAATTTTCATTTCCCTCCTTTAGTGGGATTCCAGTGGAAAAATATTAAAAAATCGTCATCGAGGGTTGAAAAACTTTGAATGTTCAGGCATAATCAAAATCTAATGGAAAACTTTGAATGAAAAAAGCATTCTATTAGATTCAGGACAGAACCAATTTCTGTTGGCTCTCGATAGTGCTCACAGACGATTTTGCGTTCCATACATGTCGTGAATATTAATTGGGGAATTAAAATTACGATTCTACACAATTCGGTAAGAGAGTATTGTGGACTACGACATAAATGTAATATTCTCAGCGAAACCAATTGACTAAACAAACGCAACCAAAGAGTACCGTTACGTTGCAGAAAATCAAATTCGAAAACCACTTCATTCGATACCAAATTCTACGGAGTAAAATTTCATATGATGAGGAAAAACTGGGTCCACCCGAAAAGAGAAGTTGAAAATGCGATTGATGACCAAAAAAGAGTTCCAAAGAGTCAGAAATATTGGAAATAGAATCCAATTTAGAAGTAGATGCGAAGGGAATAAATGAAGCAAAACATTAGAAATTGGAGAAGAACTCTAAAGGTAAAACAATGAAAATGAAAGGGTCACAAAAAACGTACCAAGAATCATACGTAAAAAAAAGAGGAATTCAAGATACTGAATTGAGCTTAAGGGGTCTACTCTGATTAGACAGGCAAAAAAAAGACTATTTTCACAAATTTTTTTGATCAATATAAATGATAAATATGGATATAAAAAGTGTTAGGTCTAAAACATACACTCTTAAAATACACAAAAATTTTGTTTGAATTTTTATTTTACTCAGTTTTCGTACAGAAAAATGGAGGAGAAGATAGGCTCAAAAAAAAGATGAGTGTTGATAAAATCTCTGGATTGGATAATCGGAGAAAAAAAATAAAAATGGTTTTAGATTCAACAGGCAAATGGCTGTAGCGCTTATCATACGATTATAGGTTTTTTCAAAAACGACAAAATGCCGGCCATTTTTCCAAAATCTATGAAAAAGCACGTTTTTTTTCATCGTTTTTTGCAGAAAAATACTTTCGAAAAATGCAATAAATAATAATCGATTTTTTGAAAATTCTCATCAGGGTAGACCCCTCAAAAACAGGAAGAATGGGACGAGAAAAAAATGCAATTTTTATACGTACGTGGGTGTACGGAAACGAGAAGTGAAGTGTATAAAATGCGTGGTCAAAGATAACCTGAAGTAAAATAAGGAAAAAACTTTGGGGTCTACAATAAGCTACTGCTTCAAAAAGTCTGCTTCTTTCTGTAGTTTTCATACAACCGCTGAACTTGGAAGTAAAACAATCGTTCATTCCATTAACACAATCATAGTTAAACCAACTTCCAATGCTACGTTGTTTTTTCACCGGAATATGAGCTACTGAGGAACATTAAACCGAGGTTCTAAGGGAGTGTGTAGAAAACTTGGATCCAAAATATCGTTAGAGCGGAATTATAAAATGGGGAACGAGGAATTGTTGAAAAACCCTCTGTTGACAGAGAAATTCTACGAGGTTCACCCTACAAGGGAATATAGCTCCAACTATATTTACGTTCATGTAACTAATTACATTTTATAGTTTAATCGACCCAACCCTTCGTTGAAATCGAAGCAGTAGGTTCGAACCTAACTACGAATCAAATCAACGAAATTAGTTCGCAAACTAAAAGTGGGAAAATGATAAAAGGATTTTATACTTTCTGTAAACGATAATAAAGTTGAAATTAGACGTTTGTAATTGGAAGATTGACGAATAATTAGTGAGATATTAATAGATTTTTGTGAACCTGTATTCGGCGAGGAGCACAGCACTGTGAGGTTTTTCCACGACCAATATTTCTCCAGGACTTATGTCTTTCGTGGCGACTGCGTATCTTCCAACGGAGCTGTCACCGTGTCGAATATCGACGGATTTGCTGCACGAGGGGTACAGCGGATTGGTTTCCCGAATTCGTGGTGCTGCTTTTTTCGAGTCATTGTTCTGTGCATTTTTCTTCAACTCCATCATTCGTTGCTGGTGTTTTTTCGCATTTTTCTTGCTCGAAAATTGGTTCCCCTTTTCCATGAGTGCCAGCATTATTCTGACGTCAGACTCCAGTTTTTTTTTACGTTCTGCCGTAAGTTTCGCGTCGTCCAACACTGACAAAGTCTTTCTGAACGAATCTATTGCCTGGGAATGATTCTCCAATGCCAGCCAACATTTTGCTCGTCTTTCCTCCACTTTGTACATCAAATCCTTCGGGTAACCAACTTTTATACATTCCTCGATGTCGGACAGAGCGAGATCGTGTTGTCCGATGTGGTGCAACACTGCTGAACGGTTCGCCAGAAAAATACCCAGTTCTGAAACGATTTTTAATCAATGTCAAACGTCGCTTCGTTCATATATTTTCATTTATCTTTTTTCCATTTTTGACAATGTTTACAACATTATTGACAATTCGGTTGTATGTTCTTCTCCACGTTTCTTTGAATTACTGGTATTCGGAGAAAATGAGGTTGTTACAAATTCCAGATGAATTGACTAAGAGGGACTGGAGTACAATGTTAATTTGAACAGCAGTCTTGACAGTTGTTCTAGCCATAATAGTAAAAAAATCAATACCCAAATCTTTGATTAACTCTCGAGTGTCTTTCGCCATAAGTTTAGTAAAAAATGTTTTGGAACGCTCAGAATTCGAAAAAAGTTCATTTTTACTCAACAAAACGAATTCGTTTTTCGTACTATCCAAAAATATGATAATATGAGCGAGAATTAAATTTTTGTTACTATTCACCATGATCGATGGAAGAAATTTTTTTTTTCAACAATTGATTTACTTTCCTGAAAACTTCCTTTCCGCACGGAGAGTTTGGAGAGAAAATATTCGCTAGTTTTGAAGAGAAAAAAATGATTTATTAAGGTAGATCGTGCTCGAAGTATCGTATTTTAAGAGTATCTAAATTGCATCGACTTTTACTCCCTGATTAAAGATATAATCATTTTAAATTAAGGTCAGAGTTATTACTTCGAAATTGTAAATAAATTTTGTCAACTTATCTCATGGCAAATGAAATTATAAGCCATTTATTAATCGGGGATCCATCACTGACCGAACCCGAAATTTCAATCGTCCCTGGCGAGAATACTATAGTTTTTTATGTAAAAAACTGCATTAGAGAGTGCAAAGGGAAAACATAAAGGGAAATAAATGAAGAAAAAAGTATTAATAAAAAGACAGAAGGCTGTGGCAGGAATGGGCCAAGCCAAGAAGAAACAAAATGCCGAAATGAGCAAATGTTAAATTATACGAGTGCTCATTACCAACGTTCAATTTTTAAAGTATTATATCTTTATTACTAGTAAGACAATAATCTCGAATTTTTTCTCAAACCTTCATTGTTATTGTGTACTTTTTCATAAACTTCGTAAGAAGCGTTCATTCGTTAAATGGAAAGATGAACGATATTTTACGCATAGTCCTTAAAACTCTGTGTATTTTTCTTCATATTCAAGCACGTTTGTCTCAATAACCAATAAGACGAACCCCTTAAAATTTGATATGTGTGTCAGTCGATAATCCATTTAAGCTCTGAGTAAATTTCAAGACTTTCTTAAGAAAATCGTTTCTTGCATGAACTACCTTAAATAAAAAATGTAAAACGATAATTTACCTTTGCGCGGTGCAATGAGGATGGCATTTGAATAATTTTCTAACGCACGCTTGTAATCCCCGACAGCGTAATATTGATTACCGGTTTCCTTGGTCCTGAGAGCTTTGTTGAGATTTTTTTTCGCAGCGTTCTCAACTTCCAGTGGTAAATTATGAGCTTCCGGATAATTGAGAATGAAATTTATTCTTTCGGCGTTCGTCGTGAGAGCAGAGAATTTTTTAAAATCTGCGGCACTGACCGCGTTCCGCACTTCGAGTAAGTTAGCTCGGAAGTAATCGGCGATCGATGTTTCTGAATCTTCGCCCAACATGCTGCTCGAGGAGGCTCACAATGTTTGTCGTATCGCCAAAATCAATAATGCAAGTTAAATATTTCAGGAATATAAAACTAGAAACGTTGAATAGGAAAAACGTGACGACGAAAGTTGGTCGAACGACTAGACCGATGTGCCGGAATTACCGGTGCTGCACCAAAGTATACGGACTATTTTGGTTCATCTATTTTCATCCTCAACGACGGGGTGGAACTGTTGAGAAATTTCTTGAATTACGTGCCGTCAATATTTCCGTATGGAATCAATTATTTTTTTCTTCTCCAAAAACTCGGCTTAATTACCAGAGAAACGTTAAAGAAAAATCGTTTTTTCGTATTATTTATTCGTACACGAATATCCACGTTGCAACTTTTCTTTCTCTTGATCCCAAGTTTCTTGACCCGGAAGAGAAATCTCGTCTCACTCGTCGTTGTTAACAATCCGTGAGGAAAATGAATTAGTGATGATTAATCAAACTATTTTCGTAATCGATTATTTTTCAGGGGAATATTTATTGTCGAAATTCACGACGCCATCGCTCATTCTGGGTAGTGAATAAAAAGTCATAGCATTTGCGATTGAATCATAATTTAATTGCTAACAAATATGACCGTAGAGAAGTTCACGTGACTACAAAGAAAGAAGCGAGTAAAAACATTCAATTTCTTACCGTTTATTTATCATTTAGGATCGATTTATTTTTATTAACCCGTAGACACAACTATTCCTTTGAAGTCGCACATTCGCCACGCTGGTGCAAATTTGCACTTGGACATTTCAAAACGTTTTTATTTCGTCCATGAATACATGGAATTAATCTTACAACGAGATTTTTTAGGGGTAACGATTCCTCAGTGATCGATTACAATCGTTAAATAAAATTGAAAAATCAAATTTTATTATAGAAAAATGGGCAAATTGAAGAAAGGAATTTTGAAGTTTTTGAAATTTTCGTGGGTGCAAATTTGCACCAGTGTATGACGCTGAAGTTTGCAACGTTGGAGTCCAACGAAATGTCCTAAAGAAGCTCGAATAATTCCAGCGAATCTCCAATTTAGTTCCCTGCCGAATTTGCAACTCTTAGTTTTTCAACCTGCACCAATGATTCGTAAAATCAAAAAATTGGTGAATAAAAAATCTCTCTTTTTCGTTCGTCTCGTTGAGCTCCGACGCTGCAAACTTGAGCGTCGTCACCAGCAGTGTGGTGTCTCCGGATTAATCCAAAACGAAGCACCGGTCGGAGTACGTTTTCAAGGTCACCCGGATCGACGACCTCGATCATTTCCAACGTAATAATTATGCTGTTATACAAGGAAGCCTTCTTTCTTTATAACTCTCGGAAATGGATAATCGATTCAACACTCAGAGCGTGTAATACAAAAACGTTTTATAAGTAACGTATAATTATACTCGCACGTGTGCATATGCGAAAACAACTACGACTAAAAAGCTTAAATTTACAAGTTTACAATATATACAATTCTTAAACAGAGGCGTTTGATTATCGAATGGATAATCGTGATTGCTGTTACAACAATAATGGAAAGATTCATTTGATGAGGAATGTTTCGGAGGTGATGCGAGTGTGAGTGGTCCATTGTGTTGAAGTTTCTTGATAATTTTGTTGAATTTAACGATATTTAGTTTACGATGATGATAACTACTTTTTGATAATGGATTTAAAATTTATATTTTCAATGGTCGATGCACTAAAACTACTTGACAATTAATCGGACATTAGTCATTTCCGCCCGGCGGAAATAGAAGTATCGTTTTGACGTTTGTGAGTTTCACTAAGAATTTAAGGACTTGGAACAACGAGAAAAATTCGTCGGAACGAATTCTCGACCTTCGTATCTTTTCGGGATCATAAATATTCTCGAGTACAATTTAAAGTGAAGGCAAATTTTGACAAACGGAAAAGAACGAGAGGATCTGAATGGTCGGACACGAAAATTCGACTTTTGTACAATAAGGTATTTGTTGTTATTAAGATATTTAATAACACTTTTCTTCGATCGCGATCGATCTCTGCCGTTCTTACACACCATCAGCTCCCCGTCCAGCTCATATCCATTTGGATTAGACTCGCATTGTTTGTACTCTCAATTGTTTGAAATACTCGTTAAGCTCGAGGTATGAGATTTTTTCTGGAAAATACGATGAATTTTTCCTGGTAACTTATCGTGTGGGATATGAAATAATTCATATTCGATCGTTATTTCACAGCCGATTAGTCGAAGTTCTGCAATCGTGATTGATCCGTAATGACTTATGGATTGTTAATCGTAATTTTTGAATGTTTCTTATTTTTCCTTGTTGTTGTTTTTTTTTCAATTTTTTTTCATAACCGTCACTCTTTCTCTAGCAAGAAATAATTAATCTGAAAAATGATCCGATTCGTGAAAATCGTGAGATACGGAAAATGAATCTCTCGTACGTATTGTGCCAACGTCCCATTCGGCTGCGGCAATAGCAAGAAGAAAGTGTTAGAAATCGTACGAGGCCTCATCCTCCTCCTTGTTTTTTGGTCTAAGCCCAAGCTTGTACAAACCACCGGCAACGATAGCACCGATGAGGGGACCAGCCCAATAAACCCAGTGATTCGACCACACTCCGAGGATCACCGCGGGGCCGAGGGTCCTCGCCGGATTCATGCTGCTTCCGGTAACTGGAACCGCGGCCATGTGAGCCACCGAAATCGTCAGCCCGATCGCCAGAGGGGCCCAGCCTTTGGTGTCGCTTCTTTTTGGATCGGTGACCGCGTGGACCACGAGAACCAGGAGAAACGTTACGATGGCTTCGATCATGAGGCCTTGACCGCTCTCCACGTCCGTGCCGAGATTCGTCGCACCCATTCCAGCGATCCACCGTTGCTGGGGGATCGATGCCTTTGAAAATTCACCAAATTCAATATTTGCGTCAACATTTATTTCCAGAAGCTTTTCGTATTGAGGAGAAAACATTTGTTGGTTCCATCAAATTTTTTACCTCACCAGCAAACCCCGACCGAGGCTGGTTGGCCAACGAGACAAGTTATTGACTAATGGAAAATAACTTTCAAACTACGGAATGTAAACTTGCTCATGGTTGATACAATTGTTCGTTGTAACGTTTAGGAACAGCGAAGAATTTTCATAAATCCTGGCACAAAACCAAATTTTTACGTCAGTCTTATCTATCTCTTGCAACCTCGAATTTCTTTCCAATTGTTACAATAATCCTTTACACGAAAAAAGTTCACACATTGAACTATTATTGTGCACAGTATTTTTTCTCAATTATCCCTATAATTTGGCGGTAGAACGTTTTGTAGCTCGAAAATTCACTCGTGTCAACATTTTGTGTTCATTTTTCGAATCATAAAATAAATAATATTGATCATTTTTCGTTTTCATTAATTTCACTAACCCGTAGTTGCATGATTATCATAAATATTAGCATAGTCAACTTGCCCCGACCGCGGGGTCGGTTCCCACAAGAACGTTTCGTCAAAAAGGCGATTCGATAACATTTAAAAATTCAAATTTTTATCCGAGATAGAGAAAGGTTGCTCCATTCGAAACAAGCATTTGGTTTTTGAAATCGTCTTTAGTTTCTTGTTTACAAGCAATAGTTTGAGAAGTTGGTCAACCAGCCGCGCGGCCTCCTCTGTTTGAAAACTAACCATAAACTTTCGTTGAGTCGAAGAATTTTATTGAGTGTTAAAAAATTTGGGGCTTCGTGAAAACGTAAAATTGGGAAAGTCGATTAGAAGTATCAAGTTTCAAAGTCGAGGGAAGAACTTCCATCGGTTTTCCGCGAGCATGCTGACGTAACAGGCTTTTTTGTGGGATCCATTACGACAGCATCGAACTCATGGATCGCAGTCGTCACGCAATATCCTCGAGTAAGCGCGGCGACCCGTTCGACCGGATTGCGTTAAGGAATGGGCCGATCCGCGCGAGATGAGAGAAGCGAGAAAAGCTGCGCGCGGATACGAAGTTGGTGGGACCTTGACCCTGGTTAGTGACACTTTAATTGAGCCGGCTTTGCCAAAGGAGTTTGGTCGCGCGAACAGTGCACGCCCGCCGGCACGTTCGTTGCTATCAACAAAAGTTTCCCCTTTCACGTTATTCGTGTAATATCACGAGGGCATAGAGCGAAGAAAAAAACGGTGTTTCCGAAGATAACTCGACGGGCAAGTTTCTGCAGGGGTCTTTCGAGACTTTTAGCTCATATTTTATCTTTTCCACTTCGTATGGGGCATCGATACCGGTTATTTGGGAAAAAAAAGCAGTGCTACGAGAAAGAGAGAAGCAAAAGGGAAGAGGCGAAATGAGCGATTTGGCGTTTGAAATCGCGAGCGATCTTCTCCTTTCGATTCGTCGATGGCTCGTCGGCTCGGGGTCCCCGGATCACAGCATCCCGGCGGAATAACCTTGGCAAATCGCTCCTCGCGTAGCTGCACCTTTTTGCCACACGTGACTCACCTTCGTACTTAACTTCGTGTGTGCACAACATTCCTTTTTGTTTCTCCAACTCTTTTCTCTTTTTTGCTATCCGAAAGCGATTTTTATACGCGTATTTATGCCACCGACGCGTCGTCGAAATGGTAAAGAGGTCGGCCTATCCGGTCGATCCGTGGCCGGAGGCTGCCACGCGCTCTTCTCCCAATTCACAACGAGAAGAAAGGGAGGCTGACGTCGTGTGTGCATTGAAAAAATATGATACTCCGGGCGATATTTCGGTATGCGAAAAAAAGGAAGAAAGCATGAGAACGAAGATTCCGTGAAAGTGGAAAAGAGCAAGGAAGCCGAGAGCAGGATCCAGCAAGGAGAGAAATAAAATAATTTACCTTCAGTACCGCTGCACCGGCGATCGCTCCGCAACACTGGCAAACCACGTAACACAATGCTTTCAGTAAAGTGCAATTACCGCTCGCGAGAAGACCCACGCTTACTGCTGGATTTACGTGGCATCCAGATATGGGGCCCAGAACCTTTAAACAAAATGAAAAACACAGGGGATCGTTAACTCGAGTTTTTGCACTTTGGGTTTAATCGCCGCACGAATTGTGGCTTATGAATTTATCGGGGAGCGGACGAGGGCGATTAATCAATCGACTCGTGACATTTAGGAGGAACAACAGCTTGAGAAAAATGGTGAGAGCTTAAAGGAATCTTTGGAATACATTTTTCGATGTTTTTCTGTAGCCTCTACAATTTCTAATCCATTTCATTCAGCCATTTGTTTCTAAATAATTTCCAACCTTGGAATATTTAAGGTAGTTCAGACAAGGTAGTTCGTATCAAATTCTTATTGGTTATTTAGATAAACGTGCTTAAATATGAAGAAAAATGCACAGAGTTTTAAGGACTATGCGTAAAAAATCGTTTATCCTTCCTTATAACGAATGAACGTTTATGAAAACGAAGTTTATAAAAAAGTACGTAATAACAATGAAGTATATAATGAAGGTTTGGGAAAAAAAGCGAGTCTCTTGATTACGTTAAAGATTGAACGCTGCTAATGAGCACTCGTATAATTTCACATTTATTTCGGCATTTTGTTTCTTCTTGGCTTGGCCCATTCCGCCACAGCCTTCTGTCTTTTTATTAAAACATTTCTCTTGTTCCATTTCCCTTTGCGCTTTTTTACATAAAAACTATAGTATTTTCGCCAGGATAAATTGAAAAAAATTTATTTACAGTTTCGAATTAATAAATCTGACATTAATTTAGAGTGATTATATCTTTAATTAGGGAGCAAAGATCGATCCGATTTAGACACCCATAAAATACGATCCTTTGGGCATGATCTACCTTAACATCTACGCATAGGAAATAACTCCACAGGCCCCATTTTTCCATACTCAAACACAAATGAAAAATGGTGATGGGTTATAGAAAAAAAGTTCTATTCCACAGTTTGAACTCTAAAGAACGTGTGTGTAAAATTGGAGGTCGTTTCATTCTGCATTTTTTTTTATATTTCACATAAATTCCACCCAAAAATGACGTATTTTCGGGGGTTAATCCCGTACAAGCAAAGCAAACAGGGTTTACGTAACCCAGATAACTTAGATAAAAACAATAAAATTCGTATTTCTACATAACCTCACTTTACGTGATTCTGATGTTTCTGCTTAAGATGATGGATCAGTCGGTAATCACGACCGTGAGTGCGAGAGAGATAGCTGCAAATTTTGAAAAGGAAATTTTTCCACGTCGTTCGTTTGATCGAAAAAATAAAAATGTCATCGGGTTTTTGCGATCGTGCTGCGTACGATGACACTTTTATTATTTTAATCGGACGAACGATGTCAAAGAGTTTCAATTTAAAAAATTCGAGGTGTGATTACCGACTGATCCATCATCTTAATAGGTTTTTCATCGGCCATTGTGGATGATTATCGAGTTATCTTTCGTCACGAAGCTCGAAAAAATGTTTTTCAGTTTACAGAGTTGCGTAAAGTGTTTAAAAAAATCTCTGGATTTACCAGTTCCAGGTTAGAAGCAACGCTTCCTTTGATTTTGCCTCTTGGAAGATGGAAATAATCGGAAGACCGTTTCGTGCTCGCGCGATCTCGCGAAGACCGAGGGAATAGTCTAGATTGGATTTAACGTCGTCGCCCATTTACTCTCCGCGTGTATCGCAGATCTGATTCGGGTACGATGGACCCGAGCGCGAGATCGGGCCCGGCGGCCCAGTTCTCATGCACGCAGGCAAGGTCTCCGAGGCCCTCGGGCGATCTACGACGCATGCGCAATTCACACGCGTCTTTTCGCTGTTGCGCAACCCCCCTCAACGCAGCGTGGTTTCTTTCAATTTTTCGCTATGAGTCTAACTCTGCTCGGTTCCATTCACGCCTTGTTTTTCCATTAATAGGAAGAGCGAAAGAGTCGAAATCACACTTGACGAAATCGTGAGTATTCCGAGGGGCAGGAAAAATTATTTTTAATCGTGATAATAGCGAAAAGGGATTTTTATTCTTCGCGAAGCGTCATTGGTAGCGAGAAGAAATTCGTTGAAAAAATCATTCGCCTTACCAAAGTCGATTATCGAATGATGATGAAAAAAAATTGACAGCATTTTCGCAGCCCTTGCAGTCCGTTGATCTCTTTGTAGCCTCTTCAACAGCCCCATTCAATTCTCCCCTCAACCCCTTCGCTGTCCTTCCTTTCGACGGAGATTAATCGCCCGAACAATTCATCATTGCATTGCCATGCGCTACGCCGAGCGAGTTCTTACACGCCGGCGAATGTCTCGAGGTGAATAGGGATCGCGTGGATCGATCTCCTGCCCGCTCGTGCTCTTAATAACGATAATTAATGACGCCTACCAATGCGTAAGAAAAAGACTATGAAACGAAAAAAAATGAACTATGAGCGGCAAGTGAAGAGAAAAGGATCGCAGACTCTGGATCATGCTGGTTTTTTGAAAAATTCACTTTTCAAAATTCAAATCATCAAATTGCTGCTCAAAAAAATGTTGACTTTATTTTTCCGAAAAATTCAAATGTTTTGTAAAAAACCTTTTTTCAAAATCTCACTCAGCAAATTGCTCGTCTTTGCTCGAAGAACTTTACGTTATGTCCTTTCAGAAAATTCAAATGTTTGCTGCCAAAGCATTTTTCGAAATCGTAATAATCAAACCGCTGTTCATTGCTCGAACGAATTTTTGCTTTATTTTCCCGAAAAATTCGAATCTTCGATAAACAACCAATTTTCAAAATCTAAATAACCAAATTGCTGTCCATTGCTCACAAAAAAATGTTGCTCCACTCCTTCAAAAAATCATTGATATCAATAATTCGGATTTTACAAAAGTAAAATGCCAAAAACAAGCGCGTACAGTGGGCGAAATAATAAAAAAATATTGATTCGACTCCCAGCGCGATCGATCGATTTTTCGAGCCCGAGCAAGGGGTCTCGGTCCGACAAGACTGTTTTATTTTCGCAGCTGTCACGACGCCGAATGAAAATATTTCGTATTAATAAAATATCGTCTATTCGAGAGATTCGAGATCCGCGCGGTTCGAATTCAACGAATTACGTGACTACAACAATCAGACTTTTATAACATCGCTGTAATTATGTTCGCCGGTATACGAAATGCGTGTACGACGCACACACGTCAAGTGTGAGATCATTTTTGATCGTGTCATAAGGCCAGTGTCCTCGAGAGGACTTAAAAAAGCTATTCGTACGTGTGTATACGCACATACATATTTCTCGTCGAACGCGTTCGAGTCTCGGATCACTCGGGCGAGCGTGTATCTCGAATTAGCTCGCAATTTTCGTGCCCTCGGGGCCTTGCGACCCACAGCCCCGAGTCATCGCCACGTGCGTTGCGCTCTTGCGCTCGCGTTTTCAGAGACACGATATTAAGGATCTCTCTCTCTCTCTCTCTCGCTTTACGTATAAATTTATTAATATAAAGCATAAAGGGTATTTATGCGGCGAGCAACGCTAATTGGTATTGCACGAGAGCTCACCTATGCTCCTGCCATTCGACACGAGATGAGATACGCGCAGGAGAGTCGAGCATTACTAAACATCTTTAGAGAAGCTGGCCCAGTTCGCGGGCCCGATTCGCTTTCGTCGAAGCCCCGGAGGCTCGTTCGCAGCTTCTCCCGTTTTTGATTAATCTTGAAGAAGACATTTGTCCAAGTGCCAAACTCGAAGTGACTTCTTTCATTTATTGTTCGTACGGAGACGCGAGAGTGCGTGCAACACGCGGTATTGCCAAACGTCCTCGGAGTGTTTAGTAACACGTCTCCTTTGATGGCAAATTGTCCTAATTTTTTTCCTTTGAAGCTACTTGTCAAAAATAACGAGTGATGGATTTTTCAGCTGCTGCGGAACGGACGCCAGCTTCTCTGAGCGATGCATTTTTGCTTGGTCATTCACTCATTTTCGAGCGCTCGGTTTGTGCGAGGAACCACAAAGGGACGAGCACCGCGCAGGCGAAATGCACTTTCGCAATCCCCTTTTTAGGCGCTAAATTTCTTTGAAATTTCGCCCCGTCTTTTGGCTCGCAATCACAACGGATTTTGTCCTGAGATATTGCTTTATTGTGGTCGAGAAAACGCGCAATTGTGCGTCACTAAACACCGTGAGATCGCTCAGTTTGCGCTCGTTTTTTTCGAGTCTCCAATTAGTAACGAAGATCCTGTTTTTTGCATGCTTCATTCTCTGAGCGTCAAAGTGTTAATGGGCTCGAAAAAAATGAGGCATAATTAAGGATTAATTACATTTTTGGTGTTTACGTTCATGCAAAAATTGAATTTTAAGGAAGTTCGTCTAATCTAATTCATCGAATCAACGAAGAGATTTCGATCAAAAATCGAATGCAGTAGAGAAATGTCCTGTCAATATTTCAAGACTCGAGGATACTTTGTTCGTGAGAAAAAAATTCAAACTGATTCTCCAAGTGAACTCTTACGAGTTTCAGTGGTTTTCCCCTCTTTATAGATGAAATTTGCAGGCATTGACAAACAGTTCTTGCAGAAACTTTTCTATAAGTGGTAGAAAAATATCTGAAGAATATGTTTACAGCTTCGTAAAATCCATATTCATTACTTATAAAGTTCGCAATTAATGATTTTTTTCTCGAAAAATGGTGACTATTGGAAGGTTAACCCATATTTTACTTTTCCACGATGGCAACGCGGTGCAACGGCGCGCTTTTTGAAACCGGAGTCTACGTTTTCCGGAGGCTTCCAATAAAATATGAAGGACGGCTGAGGAAATATTGATGTAATTGAGAAAAACTTGTTTTTTTAGAGGTTTCTGCCATGTTTTAATTGTGCGGAACGTTTGAACACCGATTATGACGTGAACGCGTGTGGAAAATTCTGACAATAACAGCGTCCCGGCGTTGCCAAACTCACTGGACCGACTACGCTAGTCGCAAAATTTTTCTTTGATCAACTCGGTACCGGACGAACTTCCTTAACCCTCTCAGACCGAGACCTATTTCGCGTTGACGGAAAATGATTCCCTTCATAATTTTATCTCAAAATACTTTCTAGTTTCCGAATCCATTGTGACATTTCGGTTTTTTTGTTGGGAAATATGAATTTTTGAATGTTCGCTGCGTGCAGCACCAGGTCCTTAGGGAGCAAAATCAGGAAAATTTACGAATGAATCTAGCACCGAATACCTTAAATACATCATATTAGCTTCCCTTTGAAAGGAAATAACGTTTGGAGTACGAAAAAAAAATTTATACCCACTTTTCTTTTGCGATAACTAAAGCACTTTTTCACACAACGCCAACTCAACATGAAACGCCGACTTCATATTGATATTTCGATGAGTTAAAGCAGTTTATCTCTTGGTTTAGGAGTATCTAAGGTGCAGTCTAACCTTGCTTGATTGAAATAGGCAGTTAGAACCCCGACCTTACTGACCGATGCAGTTTCATTGGGCCTGGAAGCGCGTGTTGCGTAGAAGCAACATACGGTCCGAGAGGGTTAACGCTGCTTTTACTTATTCTATGTAAAACACGATCTCGAGTGGTCTCTGCGCCGTGCTTTATTGCTTCTTATCGAAATATCTTCAGTAATGTGCAGTTAGGCCAAGGATCTGTCTCAATTTACAACTGCTTCGATGGCAGTCGATCATTTTTCAAGATTTTCCCTATAAATTGTGGCCGATAAAAACAAATGAAACGAGTACGATAAAAAGTCTATTAAAATTGTCGGACTTAGACTTTACGACTCTCTCATGCAAATGGGATCGTCGTGCACAAGAGAAAACAGAAAAGCATCAATCACTTTTGAGAAGTGTGAAGGCAGCAGCGCGTCTATCGTGATTCGATGCGATAAGCCTAAACGAGAGAGAAACGCCATTCCGTGCAGCGTTCGCGGAAAATTTATTTCACGAGGTGTGAACGTCCGTAATTGTGCCTCGAGGTGATTTTCCGATGGGATATATGAATATTGAGTGCTCGAGTAATTTGTAGGGTACATGCGAACGCGCGTGTGAAAAATCAGGATTTAGTGCGAGCGCATGATTTTTCTTGAAACGCGTCAATTTCCTCGTGTGACAGGCAGCGAATTACCGAGAGAACGAAATCCTTCGATGCTGGGTTTCAACGTTGCTATTAATTTTCCAACTTGCTGCCGCGCTTTTTGTGGATTCGGGAGAAAAAATTGGTCGGCGCGAAGCGCTCCGGAACGCTCTTCAAATTGCTCACGCACGTGGTGCGATCAACGACTTGATAATTCGACGCAAAAAATAGATAATGACAAAGCGGTGTGCGGGGCGCCGAGAAGAGGCTTTAAAACGCGCGTTATTTCAGCCCCAAAAAACCTGCCCTGGCTGCGCCAAATGCGCGAGACTAAAATGACGTAACGAGGCTACTTTATCCATAGAATTTACGGTCCTTTAAACGACGCGTGGCTCTCGGTGCATGGGGAATTCAAGCCTTTCGCGTATTTCGTCAATCGACGCGGTATTATTTTTTATTACACATTGCGCACGTAACGCGTGTCCTTAATATTTATATTTCACAATGGTAATTAGAAGGGACTTTGGTACAGATGCGAGTTAAGCATAAAAATATACACGTCAAGTTCGTGAACCACTCGACGCTGTGAGCTAAGCATCGAGCGTTCGCGCCGGGTCGACCGGTTTTTTTATTCTTCGTTTTATTTTCGTTCCTTGTACTCTGGAGCCCGTAGCAAGTGCCGTCACGGATCTCGGCTTTATCGTCGCTTCTCGCTCGCCAACGTGCAAATCTTTATTCACTTGCACATTTTCGATATGCCAGCAGTCATTCGAATTTCTGTCGCGCAGACCCCATTCGTTGGGAGCGGTCGGTGGAATGAAGAACTATGAAGGTCTCCATGGAATCGAATTTACTCTTGATGTTCAAACAAAATCGATAAGGCAACGTAATTTTCAACAAAAATGTAAACTGAGGAAAAAAGGCCATTGGAACAACGAAACGTGGGATTACGGGGTGCCAATGAAATATGTGATCGTCACAAGGTTAAGGTAGTTCGATAGCCAAGTGCCGTATAAAAAATATGGTCCAGCCTCCTTCCTGTGCGAACATTATTCGTTGTGAAATGTTCCAAAAATCATTCAAACTATCGTTAACGATCAGTAAAAAAATGTACGGTTACGATATTTTACTAAAATTTTTTAATTTTTACTAAGATTTTTTTTTTCAATCGAATCGTTAAATTTTTTTTGCGCGACATACATTTTTTTCAAAATTCCCGTAAATCGGGATTCGCTATTGAACAAACTTAACCCTAGAACGCATGGCTGGGGTGTGAGCACACCCCACGCGAACTTCAAACTACGCTCCCGTCCTAACAAGCGACATTATCGACTGATTATCGACGGATTTTTTAATATATAAATTCAATTGAAATTAGTTTTATCGTACATCATTCTTTTCGTTATAAAAAAACGAAGAAAATGGTGTAGGATAAAGTCAGTTTAGCATCGTAGGACCGGATTTATAAGCAGAAAAAGAGTGGGGTGCGTTCAAACCCCGGTCATGAGGTTGAGGGTATGAAAAAAGACACATGAGGTGTAGGGTTAGACATGGTTAAGCGAATAAAATAGTTCGAGATCAAACTGCAGATTCATTATCTCCAAAAACATTGGATTTAAACGAAGAAAGCTCTTCCAATAACATCAATTGCTATTGAACCAACAATTTTTTTTTCTCAAATCATCAAATTCTCTATTCTCCTCCTTTTTCTTATAAAAAAATTCAAATTTGGGACTTTTATTTGACGAGGAAAGACAATGATCTTCGAGCATTACCTTCCCGATTGCGCAACGAGAGGAGCGATTACACATTGTGTGCATTATACGTATACACAGTTAACAAGAGTTCTCGAAGACTCGAGGGAGCGGTCGATAGGATTGGAAGAGCGAGCCTCGGGGCCTGTTGAGCTGCGGAATACAAGAGTGTTTGCGAGACGACAATGACTCTAATATTGGTCGGAGGAGCTGATTCGCTTCGAAAATCGAGTTCAGCCACATTGAGAAATCGCATCCTGTTGCTTGTTCCTCCCCCCTCGCGATCTCGATTGTAACAATGTTTCAAGAATCAAGGATTTTAACGATCGTCGTAAATCATTTCTTGATTCAAGGATCGGCGGCGTTGGAACTTGGAAGGAAAAGGCTCCTCGATCCATCGATCTATAAAAGTATCGATTTTTAGCGCTCCAGTTTCGACTTATTCAAATAATCCACTGCATAATTCGAGCTCACGATTTCCCAATGGATATCAACGTGCAGAAAGCATTCGAGCGAAGCTTCATTTCACTTATTTGATTAATTGGATGCTGCGAAGGAAAAGTCATTTTTTACCAAACCTTCTGCTCGCCTTCTGGTCTCATTCAACCCTAATTAAATCCATTATAAAATCTCGTTCCGTCGAGGGCTGTATCGAGCAATAAATACTTTAATCGCTCATCCTCCATTGCAGCCTCCATTTTACGGTCTCATTACGAAGGAAGATGTGGGAAAATTACCATGTTTTGATATATATATCCATCGATCCGTGGTATTGGGGCAAGTGCTTTCGAGTGCGTTAACGCTCGCCGGATGCTCAGATTTTTCTTCGACTCTTATGGCGTCCACTCGTCTCAAGTATAATGAATCATTATGACCGCCATGCCCTGTGGGCTAAATTCGATGTCCTTTACCATTCACCGACTTGCCACTAGAATCTCCAGGTTCAACGCAGGCCCCCGAGAAAGTCAACTCTCGCGAGGAGGCTTCAAAACTCATAATAATAATAAAAAAAAAAAAACACGTACACAGGATACAAAGTATACAACGAACGATTCGATGACTAACGTATCATTCGCGTAATAGCCTGCCTCAGAGTTATATCACTGTGTGGAAGACATAAAATTATGGTAATATTGTGCTATTATATTTTGAGCTCATCGTATCATTCGGAATTTGACGTTCGTAGCGATGTTTTTATCCGAGGTATGGAGTACTCCGGTTTTTTTTTTTATTTTTTTTTTTTTAATGAATTATAATGAAGTTTTACGGTTACGAAGATTGAAGTGAGTGTGAGGAAGAAATAGTCGTTGAATGTTGTCATTCAAGTGTCTTGAAAATTAATAGAATTTGAAAAATTTGCTGATTTCGAACTGGCTTCATTGCTGGGAGTTTTGAGATCGAGCCATGGAGCTCGAAATTAGTGCGTTTTCCGAAATTCTAAGGATTTAAGGGGGGTCCTGCTTTAAAAAGTCAAAAAAATCTATTGTTCTCGAATTCGAAATTGTGAATAAATTTTTTCAATTTTTCTCATGGCAAATGACAAGCCATTATTCAATCCGAAATTTCATTCGTTCCTGGCGAAAATACTATAGTTTTTTATGTAAAAAATCACATTGGAGAGCGTCAAGGGAAAACACACAGGGAAGTGGATCAAGAGAAAAGTATTAACGAAAAGACAGAAGACGCAGGAATGGGCCAAGCCAAGAAGAAACAAAATACCGAAATAAGAAAATGCGAGGTTATACGAGTGCTCATTACCAATTTCGTTCAATCTTTAACGTAATATATTTTTATTATAAGTAAGACAAAAGTCTCGAATTTTTTCCCACACCTTCGTTATATACTTCATTGTTATTGGGTGTTTTTTTATAAACTTCGTAAGAAACGATCATTCGTTACAAGGAAAGATGAACGATTTTTAACGCATAGTCCTTAAAACTCTGTGTATTATTCTTCATATTTAAGCACGTTTATCTCAATAACCAATAAGACGAACCTCTCAATTTGATATGCGCGTGAGTCGACTACTCATTTAAACTCTGAGTGAATTTCAAAACTTTCTTAAGAAAATCGTTTCGTGCACGATTTTTGTGCCTTAACATTTTTGGGGATCCTTGCAAGAGTGCCGTAAAAAGAATAAAAAGAAAAAACTTCGTCACTGTTCTAAACCGATTAAACTG
Organism: Venturia canescens; assembly: GCF_019457755.1. Lineage (NCBI taxonomy): Eukaryota > Metazoa > Arthropoda > Insecta > Hymenoptera > Ichneumonidae > Venturia > Venturia canescens. Next base: position 12,067,432 of record NC_057425.1, read on the forward strand.
GCCGCTACATTTTCCAATGAAAGTATGGTCATGCTTGACACATAAAAAAATTGGAACGAGTGCGAAGAAAAGGAAAAATGTTATAAAACTTTGTTTCTACTGAGTAAGTGAATGAAAATAGAAAAATTCATTGGTATTCAAAACCTTTGAGATTTGCATAAAAAATGCAATGGCTGCATGTTCAAAAAAAAAAGGTCAGCCACGAATATGGAGCGTGAGACTGCTAAACGCTCTTTTGTCGAGAGAGAATTTGAACGTCATTTAATTGATGGAGTAAAGTAATGAACTGGACGGCGGGTGGGCTCGGAATGACTGTGAATTAGCATTTTTAATGATTTTTTTATCCAGCGCAAGAATGATGGATTTTATTTGATCGTCATTAACTACACGGAGGGGCTCAGTTTATTTGAAGTGTCATCGGAGAATTTACGTTTCCCGTGAATCACGAGAAAGTGACGTCGCGAACGGGGGGGCGCTCCAGTATACGAGCGTTCTCGAATCTTGTCGTCGGTATTCCATTTCTGGGATGGATTGCGCATTATCCCAGGGCGGTATAAAACATGCATAAAGGAAAAATTCCTCGAAAAATGATATCGCAATCGCTACTCCGAACGAGCATTTGTGCGTGAGAAGCCCCACCCTGGATTTTGATAGCTTAAGAAAGCAAAGATGAGAAAAGAGCTGAGCTCTCGTGCGCCGGCTCACGGATTAAAACTGATTGTAATCAGCAAGCGAGTTTAAATGACACAATAAAAGTTTCGTCGTTCTGTAACCTTTCGGCACTGCTGAACTCATGAATTTATGACTCTGCTACAAACTCGTTTAGCACGCGTCTATTTTTTATCTTTACCTCCACGTTGATCGACCTCTCGAGCACATCTCTCGCTGAATCGGATCACAATGGAGCTTCGTTTAGAGAAGAATTTTAAATTGTGTGCGGCTCCTCGCCGCGGATCGCGGAGGCTGATCGCAACTTGGGTTAGGAAGATCGTTAAACGAACAATCGCGAATACGTCGCTATTCCTGCATATCTTATTCGTGTAGTGAAGCAAGCTTTGAAAATAAGTCAGAAGCGAGCAGTGCATCGAACAATCGGAATTATCGGTTTTATTCGTTCTCGGTCGATCAGCCTTTTTTCCGATTATTCAAATTTCAAGATTCTTAGGACGCACGACGAAATTCCTTCGAATTTTTTTATTGAACTATCAGAATTTCACAGCAATATTTGCTATTTTTTCGGTACCATTTCATCGCCCGGCTGCTCGAAGCGTCCGCACGCGAATATTGCCGAATCGAGGCTGGATTTTAGTTTGTTTTTTATTTGTTACTAGCTTTTACTCGCTTGCGTCGTTATTTGAAAAACTTAGCCAGAAGGCTTTTCGTCCTTTCAACTATAACTCTGCGAAAAATCAAGTCGATAGGTTGCTTAATTATGGCGCGAAGGAAGGACGAACAAGCAAACACGCACTTTCGCATTTATAATATTAGTTATAGGATTAGAATTCACCTGAGAGCATGGAATACTTTGGTAAAACGCGTACAAAATGCCAACGTCGAAGGCATCGAGGCCTGTGGCAAGCGGAGATGCTGAAGCTGAAAGGAAAAGTGACGGGAATACTTTCGTCGACGAATAATGAAATTTAGTGAATTTGTCCCGTCGCGGAGAGAATGCAAAGTGAATGAAACGTCGTACGATCCGCCGGACGAGCGAATATCGCTCGGCGACTTCTTTCCCCGTCGATTCCATTGACAAAAAAATAAAGAGGACACAAAAGTAAAGAAAAAATAAGGTCAATGCTCAATTACCGAAGCAATTTCATTTCGATTATTCCATCAAAGCTCATTCATAAGCCAAACCTTTTGAGCGTAAGTTGCGAAAGCCACCTTCAAACATAGAAATTTGCCAAAAAAGGCCTGCAAGCAATTTGCATGCTGATCCTCCCATGACACCGAATTTTTTCGAATTTAAACGCCCGGAATTATGCAAAAATGATATAAATAAATGTCCCGCAAACTCGAAATAAACCGATTCTGAGAATGCTTTTTTTCGTGCAAGATTTATTTCGTACGTCAAAGAAAACGGCTCTGCCATTAATCCGCGACAAAAGATGTTGGTTTTGAGTGTCAATGTGCGAGTCGTTAATGAATAAAATTGTGACGAAAGCCGCGAGTGTGAAAGATTCTTTTCGCATCCGCGTACACGCATCGAACACGGACCTATAAATCTTTCGTTTATTATCATTCGAAAGAGCATCCTCTCGGGATCGCTACAACTGTTTGCGTCAGATAATGGGAATCCGCGTTTGAGTTTCGTTGGCTCGTATTTTCCTAATTCGTCGTGTAAACACTTTTTAATGATACGAGAGACGTACATGGGGCGTGTGGCAAAGTGTTATTCGCCGTTTCCATGCACAGGATCCTCATTACGATCTCCGATTTCTGGGACAATCGAGAGTTGCGGTTGAGGTGTGAGAGAGAGGGGAAAAATCGGATGTGCTCCGGGGGGCGTTTTGTGTCCTCTTCTCGCTCTCGGAGAGGCCGAAAGATCTCTGCATGCGTTTGCGAAGACGGGCGGGTGAGGCAACAGCGAGTACGCACTCTGTTAAGACTCTGCGCACTCTAATTTGAATATATTTGTAATTCGCGTTCCGTGCGAAGCGCCTGGAGGCACGCGCGCTCGATTTCGCGCCCCGTTTCAGACCTCGGATCCTTTTTCATCCTTCTAGTCCTCGCCGTTGTATCTTCGTGCCATTTTCCGCGGGGAGGAAACAAAAAGTCGGTTGTTAATCGTCCGCGGGACGATTTAAAACTTTTCACCGTTTTTTGCATCGCAATGAAGATGAAAATGTTGAGGGTTCGCGACGAGAGTTGAACGCGCGCGCGGTGAAAAATGAGTGCCGAACAGTAATCGAGGAAAAACGCGAGCGTCGACGTGTGCCATTTAAGCTTCAAGGAGCATTGAGAAATTCAAGTACCTTAAAAGCTTTTCGCCGATAATCGTGCCGAATTCGTTCCACTTTTCTCCGCTCTTTAGTGCCACAGCCGCGATCTTGCGACCGAAAGAGTTAGGCTCGCAATCAGATTGCTTCGAAATAAAGTAACGCCAATTAAAAGTTAAAAGAGAGAAGAAATTAAATTATGAAGTCAAGTGATAAGAGCGAGTATTACAAAAATCGATGGAGAATTCGGCGCGTCGGAGCGCACTTGTCTGTGCAGGGTTGAAACGAACCTTGAGAAATCTCATTCGGCGATCTCTTTTAATACTCGATTCACGATTCTGACCACCCTGTCCTCACGGTTTGCCCTTTTGCCATATAAATTTGTTGGCTTTTATTCTCCTTGTAATTATTATTTTTGTTTCTTCCTGCGTTTCGTACACGCCTTTGGCGGTTCGTTCGATAATATTGCACGCGATTTCCGAGCCCTCTCGTACCTATGTACACATATACGTATACGTATGAAAATATATATATACACGTGTATATGCATAAAGATATTTTGAGCAAGGATCGAATGCGAGGCAAAAAGCGAGGTGAGACGGTTGCCGCGGCACAACGTCGATTTAATCGCAATAAATTAAAGGTTGCGCAAACCTAATGAAACGCTCGTGCGATTTTCTTTTATTTTATATTTCTTATTTTTATTCTTTATCATTATTTTTTCCCTTTATTTTCGCGAGCGTTTATTCGGACGTATTATAAAACCTGAGGATAACTCAACGTGTGCGCACACCGGGAAGAAGCCCAGGGTCGGTTTTTTGTAAGTGAACATAAAACTGACTCTCTTAACGGCCTATTCGAATAGTCAGAGAATCCCACGTCATTCTTTAATATCAAAAAGAAACACGTGGAATCGGCTTCGGCAAATTTGCCTCTCGAACTTTGATCTTATGGGAAGTGAAACACGACTTCCGTCGAGGGAATCTCGAAAAAAGTTTGTTGGTACTCATCGTCGGACGCTACACTCGTTCGTGATCTGACGCGATAAAGCGCTATCGTTGGATTGTTATTTTAAGGAGTCTCATTGCGCGAGCCTACGATCGCGATGGTTGTTTGTCGAATTGACAGAGATTTGCGACCGGAAGGAACGATTATTCTCAACTCCCTTAACATTTTCGTTCGACGGTTGCTCGTAATAGATCTGCCTCCACATCGAAGACAGCGGTGCTGCCGGGCTTGGGATCTGCTCCTCGTTGAACCGGCCGACACACACGACTGCTTGATCGTAACCAAGGCAACGCAATATCCAATCGTTTGTTAGCAAAGGGATGGAAATTTCATATGTTTCAAGGTTGCTTCACGGGGGATTCCCCTGATCGATTCTACCCCTTTTAACATCGAAAAGAGAGCGGGCATGCTCGATCGGAAAACCCGATTAAAACAAAGGGACGCAGCCGAGCGATGAAAAGCGAGGCACGCAACGACATCGGGAAAGGAGAAAAATAATGCGACGAGGCTCGACGCTGTCGCGGCTCGTCACACGATTTCACATAAAACCGTCGTTTCTTTCCATTAGTACAAACAACCATTTCGCATTTGGTCGAACTCTTGGGGTAAAGCAGCAAAAAATATTCATTGAAATTCGAGTGGAAGCGAAATCGTGATTGCCGGAGTGGAAAAACGACCTTAAATGCGAGGCAGTTTCCGAAAAAAATAGAACTACTTTATTCCCATCGAAAAAATCGGACCAACCGAAATGCCTCCGCAAAGCAGCCTCCCCGAAACCAAGAGACCGACGATCAAGGCCTTCGAGTTTAATTTCTCGGCACGTGCACCGGAATTTAGAAAAAAAAAGTCAAGTTCCGGTGTCGTGAATCGCACAGCACGGAGAAAAAAAATTGTGATTCTACCGCGTTTCGTTGGCCGGTTTGCCGCGATCGTGGCTCGAGGCTCGCCATGTGTAGAAGGGTAAATAAGGCCGCGTATTCGCCCAAGGGGGTCCACTAACGTGCCTCACGGGATGGTGCAATTTTGCCCCGGAGGCTCTGACAACCTACTCGCTCACTCACTCTCCTTATGCTCTCGCGACTCAACGGAAACTTCACATGCACGCGCACACGTGAGCTTATTTACGCAGTAATACAAAGCTGAGCGTTTCACGTTCGTGCGTTCGTGTGCGCTTTGAGTCTTTCACGCGGGATGTAGCACTCCGGTTGGGGCCTTCGACTCGTGCCGATCGAGATCTCAACAATTGAATTAAAACTCCAACTCGCAGAAGTTCGTTTAAAATGATGAAACAAAACTTTTCGAATTTTTCAACAATTATTTGTTTCGCCGACTCCGCGGAAACGAAATAATATATTTTTACTCGATTCATCGAAACAGGAGGACCGAACTGTTGAATATCATTTTGAAAATCACCGATCCTTGCGCGGCGACGTGCGCTGAAAAAAAGGATCGGTTAATTGAAAAAAAAAAAAAAAAAACACTAATTTGATGGATTTTTAAAGGATTTTTTAAATTTGCATCCACATTTGATTAATCCAACAAAATATTAATGAAATTTGATCGTTTCATTTGTAGTTTCAACCAAAAGGAGGATTCTACATTTTTGTTGTTGATTCAGGTAAAAATACGACGGAAAAACATCGTGCGTTATCAATCGCAAAATTATTTTTCCCTGCCCGTGAAGATCATCACAGTTTATGGTAAATCTCTGGGACCATCGAAGAAAAATTCCTATCAGTAGAATCGATATTTTACGATCTGTAGCCAGAAGATGATGAATTGTGAAAAAATACTCTGGCACGCTCAATCTTTTATTCTCTCGAGCCCCAATGCGTATATTTCTATCGCTTTTCATCGATAATTATTATAAATATATATATTTTCACAGTCGTCTCGATAAATCGTAGTCGCCGCAATAAATTTAATGTTCAAACAGCACGGTACAGTGCTAATTGTACGATCTCGGAGCTCGGGACAATTATAAAGACGTTAGGAAGATTATCGGATAATCTACCGTGCAGAAAACGTCGGATACCAAATAGAACGAATGAATAATTACAGAAGCCGCAGGAAATTGAATAACGAGACAAGCATAATTTTATCTTCTCGTGAGGATTTTATGGATGTGGCGGACGCTGCGTGTTGGATTTATGCACTTTACAAAGCGAGTGTATTTTTCTGTGCCGAGATCCTTGATCGTTCATATACAAATGGCAGCTCGGCTGAGTTCGCGCTGTACGTTATCACGAGGAGCGCGAAATGAGCGATTTTCCAGATCTCGCATATCGAGTCAATTCGTTCTTCTAGTCGGTTCTCCATTCCCGGGCTGGCCGATTGTCCGATAATTTTAGTCGTCAATAAAACGACGGGTAATTCGAGGAGTTTTCGAATAAGCCAATGGCCAGAAACTGTGCAAATATTCAGGCGAAAAGTGACGGGAATATTGATTGAAGGAGCTCGCGAATTCGCGAGATTTCGGTGCGTCGTATCGTGTAATTAAAAATCTTTGTGAATCGGAGGAGCAGTTACGATCACGAAAGTGAGATACGCAAGTGCGCCGCAAATATAAATCATTAGAGAAGCCGCGCTTCGCGTTTTCGGCCCCGAAATAATTGGCCCGTAAAAAACCGTCGTCGCGGATTTCGCTTTTTCACGAGTACAAGCGCGAAGTTCGAAAGCTCGGCTCGCAGCCTCTGTTTTTACACGTTAGGATAATAAATTATTTCTCGTCTCGAGGTCACTCGGAAGGGGACTCGTACCAAGTGATTTCGTAAAAACCACTTCGCTTTTTCGAGGATGTGCAAGCCCCTTCGTCAGCCGCTTCGCGAACAATCTTTCCGTCCCCTTTGCCCTTTGCTTCGTTATTTCAATATTTTGACGTTAACTATCGTCGAACGCTTACGGCTCTCCTGCTCCGGGCACTTGCCTCGCGCACCTCAAGTTTACACTCATTCGACGATCTATTAGCATACGAGCGGTTTTGTCGAATAAACTCAGCTTTGAAACACGATTTTTTTGAAATTTCTTACACGATTCCTTTAGATTTTGTTGAAATTTTTCTCAATCAACTCAAAGCTCCCGTTTGCTTAAATATGAAGAAAAGTACACAGGGTTTTAAGGACTACACGTAAAAAATTATTTATCTTTCCATATAACGAATGAACGCTTGTTACGAAGTTCATGAAAAACGTGCACAATAAAAATGAAGTACATAATGAGGGTTTGGGAAAAAATTCGAGACGATTGTCTTCCCAGTAATAAAAATATATTGCGTTAAAGATTGAATGAAATTGGTAAGGAGCACTCGTATAACCACACATTTGCTTATTTCGGAAATTTTGTTTCTTCTTGGCTTGGCCCATTCCTGTCACAGCCTTCTGTCTTTGTATTAATACTTTTTTCTTCATCTATTTCCCCTTGTATTTTTCCTCTGCGTTCTCTAATGCGATTGTTTATATAAAAAACTATAGTATTTTCGCCAGGAACGAATGAAATTTCGGATTAAATAATGGCTTGTCATTTGCCATGAGAATAAACAATTTCGAAGTAATAACTCTGACATCAATTCAAAGTGTTAATATCTTTAATTAGGGAGTAAAAATCGATGCAATTTAGACACCCATAAAATACGATCCTTCGAGCATGATCTACCTTAAGAATATCGGACAATGAGGGAACGTAATGAATGATAAATCACTGTCTAATTGCTCGATTCTCAGTACCAAACTGTAATAATTTGAACGATTAATTATCGACTACGATCGGCCAGTGTTACGCTGGGAGTCGATTCATCATCGTCCGTTTAGAAGCGTTTCGTAAACTCTTCTGATTCGTCGTGTCTCAATATTCATCGGATTATATTACAATTATAATAATGTGAGTTCGTTGGATGGCTATGGATGAGGGGAAGTACGAAATCAATTTGAAGAATTTTTCAATTGCAATTCTCTGTAGAATAATCATTATGGAAATAATCAAATCAGATGTGATTAGCAGCTAAATTCTCTTTTCATTTTCCAATTATTAAGAATCGTCTTAAGTGTTGAGGAATTAAGAACACGAGGACGATTCGTTTGGAGGAAATTTTGGAATATTCATTTCCGAATGGAAGGTCTTACCTGAGCAAGAGCTGCCACGGCGAGGCCGAATGTGAATGCTATGTGAAGCACCGTAGGCGCACCACTGTCGGTCCACGTGACGCAAGAGGCGCATCCTATGAGAACGAGAAGACCGGTGCCCAGAGCTTCGGCGAAAAGTGGCAGGAGGAAATCGATCTTCGAGACCTCCTCCAGACCCACGAAGTCTTTAGCACCTGAAAACGAATTGGGCACGATTTTATTTTATAATTAAATCATTCAAATCAGGGAAGCGATTTTTTCAACGCGTTGCGTTTTCTTAATTAGTTCCACCAATTTTTCAAACTTTTGTCCTTCCAGCGGAGGCTCATTTCCCCGTGTTTCGGCACATTTGCTTTTCACCCTTTTCTCTCCATTCGTAAATATTTTAGTGAGCTAAACCTCCGAACTGAACTCGAATTGAGTGTGCCAATAAATATTTTAAAAAATACAAAAAAGGCAATTCAATCTTTTCAATTGTGGGCTCTCGACTTTTAATTCGACAACATTTTGAAAAATTTGATGAACCTCGGGTTCCCGAATTCCCGATGAAGAATTTTCGCGACCTGCCAGTTTATTGTAATTTTTTTTTTTATTTCTGCCAAAAACCGTAGAATTTCATGGATCTATCCAATTCGAATTCGCACCGTTGTCTCATTAACTTTCCCATCGATGGGATCAAATGCTTAAAATGAAATCGTGGGAATAGGTCGAATGACGTCGTAATAAATAATTCGCGATCCACGAGGCTGCCAATGGTCGATTGACCCGACAGAGCGAGGTGCAAATTCGCTCGTGCGAATTAACCACTCAAAAAAGCATTGACCTGAAATAAAATTTGAGCGATTGAAAATGGGTTGGAGAAATGGACCGTGCTAACAAGATTACACCGGCGTGGATGGTGTACGCGATCTTGGCGTTGACCTTACGCTGTCGCACGCGTCGAGCCTCGAGTAATTAGCAGGTTTAAGGCCGTGGAGCACACTCGCGGGGTGTATGCGACGTTATTCCGTACGATCGGCATTGACACAGCCGAGGTATACGCACTCGAGGAACTCCTTAAACGCGAAATCGTTCTTCGAAATGAATGTAAATCGATTCAAACTCCGAGACCTTTTTTCGGCGATTTCATTTGAATATATTTCCTCAAAGCAAATAAATGCGCGGCACACACATTTCGGTGGGATTTAACATCGAGCATGGGCCGCAAAATATTCCGTTTCGTCGATATTTTCGTCGTCTATAAATCAAAGTTGAAACAGTAAACTAATGATAACAGAGAAAAATCATGTCGAATACGATTGAAGTGAAAATTGACGTTCGCTTTCAGCTTTGAACCGGTTTAGCCGGTGAATTAAAACGATGTAAACACAGGCGTTGTGGCCCGAGCCGAGCTCTCAAATTCGTAGCGATTCGACCGATAAGAGTCCGTATGGCCAATGCTATAAGCGAGAATGAAATAAGAATTGCGTGTCAGGAATGGAGAGTTGGAAAACTTCGTGTTTTCAATGCTTATCATTTTCTTTCGTTTGTGGCGCGATTAAAATTATTTTAAAATCGCTACGAAGAGCGTGAAACATTTTTCACTTTACGGTTCGGTTATTTATCACAATTTTATTATCATTCGATGGATAAGTGTCGCAAGTTCTCGTGGCTGAAGATAATCCACGGTCGAATCCACCGCGAATGGAAGCGATTCAACGGCAATGAAATATTGAACCGAGTCTCTTTGAGAACGTCATTTGAATGCTGACGCGGAGCTATCCTCGCGTCGTTCGTTCTCTTCCGGTCACCGAATAATGGATTTATATTCTACGGAACAATCGATAAGCCGGCGCTCGAACCGATGGGGACGTATCAAAGGTTCTCTAATCCGTAAAACCTTGAATGTCAATAGAAGACGTTGAACGCGAAGATTTTATTCGAAACGTTAAATCATCGAGTTATTATTTGCACGAGGTTACGTGTATATTTTAATTTGCTCGCCTCTGAATAAATCTCAAATAATTCACAGATTTTCCAGATCCATCGGATCGTTGAGTTCGCCGAAGAGAGTGAGAGAGAGAGAGAGAGGGATGATGATGAAGATGACGATCACAGTTGTCCATTGCCTCAGTTGAAATTTTGGGCAACGAAAAAAAAAATACGATCAGAATGCAATCAATAATTAATTACAAAAGGAGAGAGAAAAAATACTTGAAAAAAAATACAAAGTAGGAAAATAACACAAATTAGAAAAATTATTTGAGTCCAACTCCTGAGATCCAAGAAATAAATAAAATAAAGTAGCATAAAATTTAATGAAATAAAATAGTTGCATTAAATCGCAAAAATATAAGAAATATATATTAAGGAGGATTCAAAAGAAGAGAGAGAGAGAGAGAGAGAGAGAGAGAGTTCGAAAGAAAGGCGAAGAAGAGAAAACTGAGATAGTTGAGGAGCGTTATTATGGGCCGATAGGGAAAAGGAAGGGTGACAATAAAGCTGAGAAAGAAAAGGAAAGAGAAATTTGAGCAAGGAGAGCACATAGTACGAGTATAAGGAATCTAACAAGAAGGAATACGAATGTTTTTCATTTCGAATCGCTGTGTAAAAAATGTGGGAGAAGGGAGGATGATGTACATAAAATATTCTGGAGCCTGAAAGGCAAGAATGGCTTCAATAAATAATGGTAATAATAATAGGAATTCGTCGAGGCATATAATTGTAATATAAAAAAATTGTTGAAAAAAAATTGTAGCGAAGCTGAAACAATGCTGATTTTCGCGATAATTTAAACAAATGAGATATCATACCTTGCCACGATTTACTCATTTCGTTGTAACGTTCTTAATCCTCGTACGAAGAGAGCACTTGTTACGATAACCGTGAAATCTCGACTGTTCCGAGCGAGTGTAAAGTTTCAGTCACTTTGAACCTCTCTCACGTACAGTGTAATCAAAATATCATGGGCGTCACACTTTTTTCTCCGATTCTAGTCTTCGTATCTTGTCGCGCGATGTTTTCTTTTCAAACGAGACAGTAATTACTGTCGAGCGAATTTCGAGGGTGCTCGAATTTCGAGGAATTTATTGTCGAAATTGGGGCTTTTCTTGATGCTTGTCCCGTCGAATAACCGAATTGGGAATCAGGAAAATCGAGAAAACAAGGGGATCGAAGATAACGCACAAGGCTCTCAGCTCGACTCGAAATTTGAGAGAGCGCGAGGGTTTAGGTAGTTTTATCGAGTGCGCGGACCGCGAGGTACGCGTTCATATGTATCGTCGTCGTACAATCCCCCCCGTCGCGAACACGCCAATCTCTCTCTCCCTCTCCTCCCGTCTTCGTCTCAACTTGTCTCCTGCTTCTGTTTTCGCTCCGGTCTACCTCTACGCTCAGTTTCCCTCCATCCCTCTTGAGTCCTGCTCGTCTAACCGTTCCACCCACTTCGAAACTCATCGTAAAGAGACGAGAGAGAGAGAGAGAGTGGAGGAGGGGAACCTACAATTTCGTTTCTTCTCGAGCACTGTATTATTATTTTGCGAACGAGCTCATCAGGAATGGCGAACATTGTCATGGATCACATAAGGACTTCTCTTTACGGGTTATACATATTTCCATGCATGGTGAGAAAGGATTAAAAAATGGATTGAGGCGAAAAAATTTCTTTTGCGAGGGCTATAAAAGGGGAAGCGGACTCGGCGATCTTCGCCGCTCACTTTCTCGTCGTTTTTTTTCCAAATCTCATACTTTTCTATGCAATTTTTTTAAAGACGTCGATTTATTACGTTCGATTTAAGGGATCTTGAATTTTCGAAGGACCCATTTTTTTATCGCGTTTTTCGAAAGTATACATATTTAAAAGTATCGTACTAAAATTTTAAAGATCTGAGCAGTCCGCGAGTGCACCTTTGAGCGACGTTTGCTCGGCTCTCTAGCGCTTAGCGCGCTAACGCGTTTCTCGAAGACTCGAAAAAACGTGCTTTTTCGTAGTTTTTGGAAAAATCGAAAATCGTATGATATGCGCTGCAGCCATTTACTTATTAAATCTAAAACCATTTTTATTTTTTTTCTCCGATCATCCGTTATTCCGGAGATTTTATCAACGGCGCACACCCATCTTTTTTTTTGACCTGTCTTCTCCCCCATTTTTCTGTACGTAAACTGAGTAAAATTAAAATAAAACGATTCTTCTGCCTATTTTAAGAGTGTATTTTTTACATCCAACACTTCTTATATCCATATTTATGATTTGTAGCGGTTAAAACAATTTGTAAAAATAGCTTTTTTCTTGCCCGTCTATCAGGACAATTCTCGCGAGATTGTTCGTGAGCGACATTCCATTTCGATGTTTTTTCACGTCCAAGATGAGTTCTCGCATCGAGAGAAGTTCCATCCGAGAACGTAGTCAGCTTCCTGCGCGAACGTATAATTATGATTTCCGTCGCGTCTATTATTCAATCGTTAAAAATTAGTCGGCAATCTTTTTTTCGCACGCAGCGCAGCCTCTCCGTGCTCGCTTATATTCAAGTCACTTCGCACTTTCGTTTTCATTTTTTCCGCGCCCAGCCTCTCGCTGTGTGTCTCCGCCGTCCTCTCTCGATTGTCTCTCGCAGAGACGGAGATCGCACCAGTATAATTTTTACTTTCGTTCGACAGACAACGGCGACGAAAGAGTCAAACCCCCTCCTTCTTCGTCTTTGCTCTCATTCAACTCTTGTGAAGTATCCTTCGCGTAATACATACATTTTTAATACGTTCGTACAATGAAAAAAGCCTCGAGGTGTAGCGCCGAAGTTACCGCCGCTCGTCGAATATATCATGACACTGATTTTAGTCCATAAATACACGCGCGTACACATTCGTTGCAGCGCATGCGGCGAGTCCAGCTCTGGAAACGCCGAAATCCAGTTCGGCAATCTGTCGAGCCTTTTTTTCTCGTCGCCCAACATTCTGTTTATATGGGCATCCATTTTCTTTGCTTTTACGAAGTTTCTTGTTGTTAAAAAATGCAAATCATAAAACGAAGGCATAAAAGGTTTCTTCCAAGCTGCTGACACCTGGAGTCGAATGCTCTAAAGGCGGTCTTGGCTCTTCGGTATGCGGGCAAACCTCGCTTAAGCAAAGCTTCACTCGAAAGACTCCCGGCCAAATGCCGCTTGACCTGTGCCTGCTTTTTAAGGAGTTTCGGTACAGGCGATACAATGTTGCCATGCTAATCCATGCTAAAAAAATTAAAAAATTCAAAAAGTTCAGAATTTTATAAAATTTGGTGAACATATTCTTTAGTGCCAAATTTGACGACACAAATTTTTTAAGATTTTTCTTCTACACAGTTATCGAGTAATCAATCACTAAAGTTTACGTGTATAAGCATAGCGTTTCCATATATATAGGCATACATTCCGGGCATGAGAAATCTGCTTTAATGCGTAATTACTCGATAACTAAGTAGAAGAAAATTTTGAAAAAATTTGAGTTTTCGCACTTGATGTTGAAGAACATTATCACCAAATTTGATCAATTTCTTAATATTTTGACTTCTGTACCGAAACTCCTTAATGATTTTCGACGTCGAAACATTTTTCTGAATGTCAACTTTTTTCCTCCTCATTTTTAATCCACTTTCCGTTCGCCCAATCGCCATCAATTTTTCGAAGCATCCGGACTAATTAATCCCCGGATTTTTCGTTTCCGGATTTACATTGGCTTTTCAATACAAATATTGAATCACTCCGTGGCTAATCTCACAAGCGCCTCACTCTTTTTATTGTATAAATAATGAAACTTTTCGTTGTAAAAGCCAACGATACGGAGCCCTCGAATGCTCCTGGTTTTTACCTACTTCAATAAAGCGCTCCACTTGTTTTCACATCAAACACATATCGCGATAACGCTCCTCACTCGTTTACTCTCGTTGCTACTAAACGTAATATCATCCACGAGAGAAATAGCCTTTGTACTGGAGCGACGTTACGATGTGTCACACCTCAACTGGTAGCTTTACCGCTCTTCGCACTATCTTACGCAACTCTCGCTACTGAAACTATCGTTTTTTTTACCGCACTGAATATTTGGCTATCCCGATAGAGTAGAAGTCCTCACAATTTGATTTATCTTAAGGCAGCTCATGCACGGAACGATTTTCTTAAGAAAGTCTTGAAATTTACCCAGAGTTTCAATGAGTAGTCGACTCACGCGCATATCAAATTTTGAAGGGTTCGTCTTATTGGTTATTGAGATAAACGTGCTTAAATACGAAGAAAAATACACTGAGTTTTAAGGACTATGCGTTAAAAATCGTTCATCTTTCCATGTAACGAATAAACGCTTCTTACGAAGTTTATGAAAAAGTACACAATAACGATGAAGTATATAATGAAGGTTTGGGAAAAAATTCGAGACGATTGTCTTACTGGTAATAAAGATGTATTACGCTAAAGATTGATGAACGAAATTGATACGAGCACTTGTTTAACCTCGCATTTGCTTATTTTGGCAATTTGTTCCTTCTTGGCTTTTGTCAAAGTCTTCTGTCTTTCTTACTAATACTTTTTCATTGGTCCATTTCTCTTTGCGTTCTATAAAGCGATTTTTACACAAAAAACTGGAGTTTTTTCGCCAGGGACGAATGAAATTTCGGGTTCTGTCAGTGATGGATTCCCGATTAATTAACGGCTTGTAATTTAATTCGTCAAAATATGAGGTGAAAAGATTTATTTACAATTTCGAATGCAAAACTCTGACATTAATTTGGAGTGATTACATCTTTAATTGGGAAGTAAAAATCGATGCAATTTGGACACCCATAAAAAATAACCTTAATCCCGGAACTTTTCGAATCTTGGAGACCCAATTTTTGCAATTTTTCGGAGTGATGCATCGGGGAGCTTAGCGACGAATGAGTGAGGGCGAGATGAAAAAAATCCCCGGATTCTCAATTTCGATTTACAGAGTTTGGAAATTCTCAAGTTTTTTGATGAAGCGAAAAATGAAGTGGTTTCGAGACATCGATGGTCGAAAACGGGGTTGAGCAGTCGTCGAAGCCACGGGGACGATTAACATGTGAAAATATCGAGTGAAACGTATATCAATGTGAAACAATGGGAAGAGGAGGAATATTTACAGCAAGTTTGTCAGCCGTCAAAAAGCGTGACCCAATTTTGGAGGTCGCGTTTCTCTAACGGGTGTGTCGCAACACGGATACAGTGGGATCTCGGTTACGCGAACTAATGTGGACCAGAGGTGGCTCGTAAAATTGGGAAAGTTGAGTAATGTTGCTCGCTCTTGATGGAATAACAAGATCAATATTGATCGCGAATGAATTGCTCCTGCTCGCTAACAAACGTTACGAAACCGAGGGCATCGAGAGTTCTTAAAAAAGCTTTTGCCCCCGAACGCAATTCGTCTTTTTGCCAATTTTCGTCCGCCTCAAAAAATCTGGGAAGCGAATATCTTCCAGTTATAATACAAGTTCCACTGTATCGCGATTCAATAATCAAACAAACGAAAAAATAAAGAAAAAACCATTCGTCTGAGTATTTCTCGACTGAGCATAGCCGAGCAGCGTCATCAACGCCTCGGAGATAATTAAACTTCTTAAATTGGGCCACCGGAGGCTCTGCGTCGCGAAGCAGCTTTTGCAAACACGAAGTACGCAGCGATACAGCTGCGTGTGCTTCTATTTGTGAAACGAATCGTCGTCCGCGGTGCGCGCGAGAAAAATAAAACGCGTTTTAATTTCGTCTGGAATATCCGAACGACTTTTTCGATGTTCGGTGTGCTGGTGAATCGTCGATTGCTGAATTACTCCCAGCCGCGATGCGATAACCCGCGTTGTCGAGCGCGATGATTAGTCTCGACGTTTCTTTTCGCAACGGTCCGACGGGATCGAGGAATGTTTGAGACGCTGAAATTCCGTGGAACGAAGAACCTTCCTATGCAAAATTGTGCCTGCCCACGATCCGCGTTCGCAAGCTGACTCGATAAACACCCGATAAGGGAGCGGAGCGCGTTCGCGTACATTACGAAATATCGTTATCAAGATCGATGCCCGCGACTCGATTCATCTACGAAACTAGGCTTAAATCATCTTCGGAGTTCTCCGAGCGATTCTCTGGACTGGCTTTTAATTTATGTCGAGATAAGTCAGGCATGGGCAAACATTGATTACGAGTTCGTGATAAGAGTACCTCAAATCGGGCGGGAGAGCTCGTAAAGAGCGCTGCAATAAAAATTCAATCGGAAAAAATGATTTATCGAGGCTCCTCGATAAGCTGCTTCTGCAAAATTGGTGTTTTCATTGCTGCTGCTCGTGGGAATGAAAATTGAGGGGAAAAAGGAGCACGCGATTCGGGGAGTGTGCTGCTGCCCCGGCACTCTCGCGAGCTCTCGAGTCTCTCGTCGAGAGCTCGGCACGCTGCAACGAGCATCGCGAGATCCGTCGTTTCGTACATACGCTCGCGTTGCTGTGAGGAAGGTTAAGGTTATCGCGTCGCAGGTGCATGGTGTTATGTAAACTCTACCAGAGACAAACGGAACGTGCCGTAGAAACGGAGCTGGGAATGAAAAAATGTACGAAAACGATTGAAAGACATTTGGGTCCGAAATTTCGAATTTTAACTTTCGAAAAATGCTGTCTTCGCAGCGAAGAAAAACTGCGATCCGCAGGATTCACGAATTAAATGATTTTCCGTAGAATCCGTGATAGAAAAAAATGAAAAATTTTTTTTTACCAAGCCAGCAGGGGCCTTGATGACTCGTTTACGAGTGTCTTGTGAAAATCTTCAGAGGCGATAGAAACAATAAAAATGCAAGGCCTGTAACGAGCCGTAGTTCGCCACAACAATTTTTTCGTTCAGCCTCAAAGCCGGGAATGATTGAACGATGAATCGTGATTTCGAATAGCACAAACGGAGAAGCATCGCCTCACACTTGTGAGTCAATCGCTCAATCAATGGTCGATTAAATCGTCGAACGACTAAAACAATTCCCATGAATTATTGCAGTCTAACAGACGCGTAAAAAACGTGTCGGGAAAAAGTTTCCGTTGTGAAACGTCACGAGGGACGGTGCGCACGTATATTTTCTCGGGTAACGAGTAAAGTCGCGGCTCGAGGGGCGATTTATCGTCACGCTATTTGATGATCGCTTCCTGCACCTGAACGCGATTTAATCTCGTTGTTTTTGACGTCACTCGACGCTAGGAAAGTCTCAACGTTTTGCGACGCGAAAATTTCTTTGTTCGCACATCTCAAAAAACATATCTCAAGTTTGGCTTTTCTGCTGTGCGAAGACTCGGAAAGGAAGTCACAAATTAATCGAAATTTATCGGGCTCCTCGGTGATTTAGGATGGAAATAAATCCCTCATCTTAGACCACAATGCGCGCGCGATACTTATCGAGCTCCCATAGAAGCGTGTCCATTAGTTCCATTACCAACGAGGCAAAAAATCAGCACTCGCGATCCAATCTCCCGCATAGAGGATATTTGATAAATAAAACGTGACACGGGGAAAAAATCGCTTGTTTTCTCGCGACATCGAAAGCATCTCGAGTCCATTATCAAAGAGCCAGTATCGCCCGAAGTCACATTTCGATGGAAGGTAATCGCTAGCCAACTGGTTCGTCAGTAGAGCATTCGGAAAATCGATTAGCAACATTCCTCCGATCGACTAACACGGAATTTTCTCTGTGACGAGTATCAGCTGTTTCAGAATTTTTATCGAGTCATGGCCAACAGGATGAAACGATTGATGAAGGTGTCTTCGTTGTTTTTTCTCTGCTACGTGAATACGTGAATAAATCAAATTGTTAAATCGAGTTTCAATCGTATTTTTACTCTCTAATCTTCAATCGCTCTCGAAAAATCAATTAGCAGCCGCACCAATCATTGTTACTCCACGTCCCTTCGATGCATTTCTATTGCACTCTCCATTCAACTGCATCAAACGCGTCACGTATACTCGACTCGCAAAAAGAGGCCGATTAAGGTAGCTCATGCACGAAACGATTTTCTCAAGAAATTCTTGAAATTTACTCAGAGTTTAAATGGGTAGTCGACTGACACGCATTTCAAATTTTGAAGGGTTCGTCTTATTGGTTACTGAGATAAACGTGCTCAAATATGAAGAAAAATACACAGATTTTCAAGGACTATGCGTAAAAAATCGGTCATCTTTCCATTTAACTAATGAACGCTTCTTACGGAGTTTATGAAAAAGTACACCATAAAAATGAAGTATATAATGAAGGTTTGGGAAAAAATTCGAGACGATTGTCTTACTGGTAATAAAGATATCGTACTTTAAAAATTGAACGTTGGTAATGAGCACTCGTATAATTTCACATTTGCTTATTTATGCATTTTGTTTCTTCTTGGTTTGGCCCATTCCTGTCACAGTCTTCTGTCATTTTATTAATACTTTCTCATTGATCCATTTTTACATAAAAAATTCGATGAGTATTTTCGCCAGGGACGAATGAAATTTTGGATTCTGTCAGTGATGGATCCCCGATTCGGCTTGTAATTTCATTTGCCAAAAGTTGAAAAAATGTGTTTACAATTTCGAATGAACAACTCTGAAATTAATTTAAAGTGATAATGTCTAATTAAGGAATAAAAATCGACCCAATTTAGACACCCATGAAATACGATGCTTCGGGCACGAACTACCTTAACACGAGAATCGAGCCCCACGAGCGTTAATCAAAGCAGCTAGAAGTACTAGAATCGAGCACACCAAATATCGCTTCGTCGTCACCATCGGATTTCCATCGTTTGAAAAAGCACTTTACAAAAACTTCAATAGAAAAACGCTTTTGTTTCGAACTCCGAAATTCCGCAATTTTACGGCTGAATCCCCTGAACGAAAGTTCAAAATCTTGGACCCAGTTTTATGCCACAAAAATCAAATTTTGTGAAAAATATCGAAAGTCGATCCGAGCGAAGAAAGCTTGGAATTCGTTTTGTTTCGATGCTTGCCTTTCAATGAGAATCCCAAATTTTGAAAACCCCATGAATGCGAGAAGAAATAGTGAACAGTCATAAAGCAGCGGAGTGCGATGCACTCGTGAGTGAGAGTCATGTTAATCGTTAGTGATTCGAGTAGAATGATTTTATCAATAGTTAATTTCTTGTTCCTTGTTGCTGTGTCACACCTGCTATAACAATCGATTAAAGTAATCGTACACGCTGATGCTTATCTCTTAATGACACAAGCTTGTGTGTGGCACACGAAAAATGTCAGCGGTATGTGAACCTCGAGTGACGTGTAGAAACAGCAGATAAAACGGTTGACCGTTACCCTCTCGCACTCGCTCGTTATCTTTAGAGAATCGCTTCACACAGAGGAAGAAATTCGAGGCTTTTGATGTCTGGCTTCCTCTTAATCCCTGAGTCGATTGTCAGTCATGCTTCGTTGGCTGTCAATAAAAGCTGCTGATCAAATCTTCTTGTTATTACGAACTCGTCAAAAATCCTCGAAATCAATTTATAGTTTCAAAGTCCCATGTCAAAAGTATGACTAATGAGTGATTTTGGACATGGTTCGATCGAAATATTGCAGTGAGAATGGAATTTAATTAAAATTTATTTAATTTTTATAAAAATGTGATTTCGTCACTTTCATTCGTGATTTTAGATTGTAGATATGCCACGATGAATACTTATTTTGATGGACTCAGTAGTAGCTTCATTCGTCAGCGAATGACGAACGCTGCCCGGAAGATGCTGAATCCTCTTAATAATGGTTCATCGAATCAGGAACGTCCTAACACGTTTTAATCTCGATCACGAACACGCGATACTCTCAGCGCCAAATTGTCAATTATTTGCCAAATTTTTCATTGAAATTCCACTTGCCGAAGCACGATTGCGAACCAACCATTAAGGAAGTTCACGCGAATCTAATAGAAATTGAAAATTCCAACTTTACGAGTTGACATTTGGAAATATGCTAGAAATATACAGCGTGCATTTATTCCCGGAATTATTGTAGGATCTACCATCTAGTTGTCGAGGAAACAATTAACGAAAATCACACTTCCTGTGCGCGACGATTTGGCTTTAATGAAATAGGATCCCCCCCCAACTTTAAGGAGTCAAAAACGAGAATAAGAAAATATAATGTTTTTAGACGTCAGCGATTGAGAAAGCCTTGTTACCGATTAAAATAACTTGGGAATGAAAAAAGAAAAACACTGATTTCAGGTCAACGAGTAATAACGACACAAACGGTGGAAGGTTTGACAACACCACGAGCCAGTTGGTTCAAAGTATCGATGTGCATAAGCATATAAATAAAAAATGGCTGTTGTCACATTTTGCTTGACGATTGAATTACGAAAGTATTTAAACCGCTATCGTAATATTAAAAATTGATCAATCTCAACAACTAAGTTGCCCATAATTTTAATAATTGGGAGAACAAATTTTAATCGTTTTTTTTATCATGAAAAGAGCAAAAAAGTTCAGTTGCTTTTTTGAATCACAAGTGAAGCATGATTTTCCTTAAACGATTTTCCGAACGAATCTCATTTTTTGGACCGACTTTCGGGTAATTCTGAAGAGGCCCCACATAATCAGTGTCGAAGTCAGCAACACTCATATTTGTTAAACATTGAACAAGTCTAGAAGAAAATCTACAATTCATCTACTTCAAAAGGCATTTAATCAAGCGCGTCGACTCTCCCAACAAGACCCGAAGTTTCCGGTACGCGTTCGTAGCAAAAGCCTTCATTTTGGATGTTCATTGTTGCGCTATCAACTTATAATTGCCGAAGTAATTTATTGATGAAATCTCTTCGACGATAATACCTCAATTATGACCAAACCCACGTAATTCAGAATGATACTCAGACACGAAAATCCTTTTATTCCCCTCGTTGTTTTCTTAATTAGTTAATTGTTTGGATACAACGAATGGAATGTTCGGTGATGCATAAAAACAGGCATTCAACGAGGAACGTAACAGAAATAAGAAGAAAAAACTAAATAAAACAAAAACAGTTTTAACGACGCAGAACGAATGTTTTACATTTATTTGGCGTAACTTCCGTGAAAAGAAGCGAGACAAGTGATTGATGAGTAGTTTACGCGTACACAATAGTACTATCGTCGGACGCAGGGGCAGGGGGGAGGGTCAGGTGCAATGGCTACGTGGCAGGCATGCACGAGTCCATTGTTAATGGCATATCTTCTACCTGTACAAACACAAGCTTCAGCTTTGTTAGTATTCTCCACTGTGCGATAAAATTACCGAGCCATGAACGTATTCATGTGAGATATAAATACGAAAAAAGGCGAATTCATTTGATGCGTGTCGCTCTATGTATTTCTATATATATATGAAAGTCCAGCATTCCAGGTATCTACGAACGGAATACCTTCGTGGTTATTGTTTTTTCGCATTGAATTTCAAACTGAGTTCACACGAGGCTCGCGCTTTTTTCTATCCCTGGCACATGACGTTTCATCTACTTCGCGGGTCGAACGAAGGTTCATCTTTTTTCATTGAGACTCGAGTTCACTAATTTTCGGGATTATCTGAATCGCTTTCCTCTTGAGACTTGATACGAGCCCATGGAATTAATGGGTTCGACTGAAAGCAGCTTTTTTTTGGAAAATTTTTGAAAATCTTCGCTCCCTGATTTATGGGGCTCGTGGAAACTTTTTGCTTTTGTATTTTCAGATAAAGAAAGGCGGCTCCATCCAGCACGGAACGTGTCGATGGCGCAGAGAGTTGAGTTTCGTGCGCCTTCAATTCACGCGGTTTCATTACTCGCTTACGGACTTAATAACATGTTTCACGAATTTCCGCGTTCGGTAAATTGGACCTTCGTGATGCCAGATCAAAGTCATCTTCGGTGAAACACCCGGAAAAATGGTCGAAAAATTTCGGTACGAGCCTTCGGCTCTTTTGTGGACGAAGATCGTGGCAACGTTAAACTCCAGTGGAATTCTTAATCTTTGAGCAACGAAACACGTGCTGGTTTCTATCGAGCAAACGTTGCAGCTGCGCGCGAATGAGCGACCGCTCTCCTTCTCGCTCCCGGTCGGTAGCACAACTCGTGAGGATTTCTCGGTTCGAGACATGAATTTTAAAAGGGTGGAAAAACGATAATAAACATTCGTGAATTCGAAAATCTGAGATTTTTGAGCTTGAAAATGATTCGGCGAATCATCGTTTTTCGGGAATCGGTCTTAAATTTTCCTCCATCCGTTTGAGCCGCAGACTAATTACCTAGTAAAAGATTCCACCGAGAACAAAGATGCGCGAAGATCTTTTAATGATTGTCAGTTCGCAAAAAGCGATTACAGCGCGACGCTACACTTCCCAGAAGACATTTTTTTCCATCAATTCCGTTTTTTTCCAGCAGTTTCAGTTTCGCTATATTATGAAACTGTGAATAAACAGATGAAGTTAGTCGCACTGCTCTGTGACGTGATTTATTTTATTCCAAGGAAGTGTCTCTCCCAGAGATTTTTATCTCAGGAATTGCAAATTTGGAAAGAAAAAAACAATACTTTTTTTCGTTACGAAATCGTCGATATATTTCGCTCGAACTAATTGTTCAGTATGAAAAATTCGCGATTACATTCCTCTTAATCCGACAATCGAATTCGTGTCATCCTCATTAAGGAGTATGCTCAGTGAAATGAAACAAACAAAGCGTCCCGTCGGCCATAAGATTCTTGGGTTTTTCTTGATTGGAAAAAAATTGGTTTACATGCAAAGTACAGGTAGGAAATTCACGTAAGCACATGATAAGCAAAAAGCGAGTGGCCGTGCATACGTAAGAGAATCCAGGCTCACTGATTCACGTCTTTATTACCGGAAATTCGAGGCCGATCAAGAGGGGAGATTGCTTCTGAAATCCTTGAAATGATTATTCGTATAAATGTAGAAACTCGGGTGAACTGATGCGACTACGAAACTTATCAAAGGCTTCATCAAAGTAGCTTAACGCGGCGGATTATTTGAGTGCGGTAGTTCCTCGCAAAAAGCCGATTTCGCTAAATGAGTTTGACAAATTTTAATCCGATGAGACACGAATCCTGAAAATATGTGTTTTTTTAAACCTTTCGAGATTCGTCGACGATTAATTTCCACCTGAATTCCAGACATGCAAATGCTCCTGCGTTACTCGGCCGAACACTTTTTCAGAAAAACGATGTTCACCTTCATTTCGATAAGCTCTTTCAATTGTCGTGGGCGATATTTTAACGGTGCGAATTCCCCGTTAGTTTTTCAAGGTCTTAAGCAACAAGGTTGTCGGAGCAGTGACGGATTAACCCCTTAGCACTTACACAGATCGAGAATGCATCCGGTCAAGCCGAGCAGTTGAGATATTGACACGAATAATGTGAGAAAGAGCGACGTGGCTTGAAACTGAGTAAAAAGAGACTCACGAGTTATCCGTTGACGTGCACTCCCAGATGCGATTGCGGCCTGTCTCCGAGCCTCCTCTTCACTCACGGGAAATACCGTAGCCACGTTCATCGTCGTGTCCGGATTGGTCGAATGCTTGAAAGGTCAAAATCTATGTAAATTTAGAAGAAATATTGTGCTGCTTGCAAACTTACATCGAAAGGAGTGCACGAAATGATAATTTTCATGCTGAAAGGTCAACATTCTCACTAGTTTAAGGGGTCACGCCGTGTGGCAGCAGGATTTTCTGGGGTTTTTCATGATTTTTTTGCGGCGAGGAAAAGAATAACGGACTTTTGAAATTTGGAGGGTTTATTTATTGGTATTTCAACTCTATAATAAAATTTTTGAACTCTCTTTATGTTTCTCCGTGGTCTCCACGATTGCGGGGGATTGGTTAATCTGAGATGAGAATACGAAAGAACGTTTTGATTTGTAAAGTAGTGGCTATCGTGCCTGAACTAAAATCATGCAGAATTTTCAAAAATTCACTGATTTTCGTGCTTTGATACACGAGATTTCAATTTTCAAAAATGTTTCATACCGCAACAATCCTTCAATTTTTCATACTTCTGTATGATTTCATTTCAGCCGATAGTCAATGCTTTACAAATCAAAGCAAATCCAAAATTTTCATATCGGAGTTCAAAAATTCTATCAGAGAGTTGAAATACCAATGAATAAACCATTCGAATTTCAAAAGTCTGTTATTCTTTTCCTAGTCGCAAAAACATCGTGAAAAAACCCCAAAAAATCCGGCTGCTGCACGGAGTGACCGCCTTTAAATGAGGAACAATGTGACGGATTTGAGGGTTAAAATTTCAGGAAATTCACCTCAGCAACGGCGGGTTCAGGCATCCCGATTTTTAAAAAGTTTATTAATGTATTGTTATTAGTGTAATGCAATTAATGAATGTAATATTATTAATGCGGAGCTGATTAATTATTTGTTATCGAGAGAGGCTGTATCGACGAAAAGTTCTTTCATACACGTACGGACACTGAAACTTTTTTCGAACCTGCAATCATTACTTATTTATAAAGTTCGTCGTATAACTTTGATCCTTAAACCGTTACCGTTCAGTCGAAAGCGTTTGAATGCACAGCACGAAGTCACTGTTTAGTGATGAACACAAATTCCGCTTACACTTTGACGCTTCCACTTGCCCGGCATAGTCACATCCGATAAATTGAACCGCCGACGAAACGATTGGCCAGGCGACGAATTATTCGTTCGCTCGTAATACGAGACACACTCGTTAATACAATGAGTCTTGATAAATTAGCCGTTTGGCTAAAAGACGTGACAAGAAAGGAGGATAAGAAATGCCCTGTCAATCGAGGAGAAAAGAAACGATAAGAAACGTCACTGTCAATCCGTGTGGTGAAATCGCTTTTTTGTTTCAAAACTCCCGAGGTGGATCACTCCGGCGGCGTGTCTTAGATCCTCCACTCGTTATAATAAAAATGCACGAGCTGGTTTATAAAAATCTGAATTCCCATCGATTTCAGCACCGTGTGCGTCACCAAATAAGCATTTTTGCTGTGACGTCTCGCTCCGGATATTCGCGAGGTTTGTTCTTGTCGAAATGGCGTTAAGTACTTGTTGGGTGAAGGAAAGTCGAGGCGCGATGCACGCAGTCGGCGTGGGTCCGTCCTTCGATTTCGTCTATTTCTGAATATTAATTTCGGCCGTTAATTTTCGCCTGTTTCTTCGTCCTTTCGATTCCCCGAAACATAACGCGTGCAGCATTTGCCGCCAATATGGGTCACTGCGATTTTGTTTACCTTTCTTTTTATTATTATCCTTGACCAGAATCTCTCGTTTGTTTAGCGAGTCTCGAAATAATTGGGCACAACGGAGCTCGGAGAGGGGGCCAATTATTCGCGACACGGATGACGACGATTAATGAAAAAACAACAACAACGAAAAATAACACACAAAGAGAAACGTAAAAAAGCGCTTGATCCGAGATCTCGCGAGCGATGAGACGTGTTAAGAGTGGAGGATTAAGTGTGCATTGTGACGAGAGACTCACTGCGAAGGCCACAGGACGTTTAGCGGTGTTGGAGCGTGTATGTAAAGCGGCGAACTCCCGCCAGAGCTGAAGATAGTACAGGCGCTGTCCTACTGCTGCTCTTCTTACCGGATCAGGCGGCATCCCCCTGAGCATCAAGCTCCAACACTGTTGTACAAGCTTCTGCACACTTTTTATCCAGAAATAATGGTGTTTATGGGTATAAATAGTGAAGAAAGAAAAAGGGCTTGAGCCAGTGGGCTCGTTGGCTTTTCTAAGCCTTTTTCAACGTTCGGGTTCGATGTGTATGTAATCATGTTCGAGGAGGGTCGGTTATCGTTACTCGGCACGTTAGCTGCGGACTCTCGGACAACCTTTTCATCCCCTTCGAACCTCGAGCGTCCCCACTACTCTTTCTAAATCACGGACACACACACACACGCACACACACACGCGCGCGCATACGAGAGACTAACAATCTTCTCTTCGCTGCTTTTAATGTGTAGAAAAATGGCCGGAGCGAAGCAGCTTTTGTATATGCACGTACACTAACGAACCCGGAGCGCTGACCAACCCCAGCTAACTTCTCCTCCGTGGAAGTTGACTCCGATCGTGCACGAGTATCCGCAGAAACAGCGGATAGATTTTTCTTTAGTGATAAGAATAATCGATTCTAATTTAATCACGGATCAGATTTTGGGGCTTTTGTGCTTTATTTTCAGGGCGAGGTCGCCTCACGAGCCTCTTTATTCATCACTTGGAAACAACGTTAGCTCGAAAACTCATTTTTTTTAAAAAATAACTTATGACCGAACGATTGTTTAAGGTAGTTCATGCACGAAACGATTTTCTTAAGAAAGGCTTGAAATTTACTCAGAATTTAAGTGGTAGTCGACTCACACGCGTTTCAAATTTTAAAGGGTTCGTCTCATTTAAGGAACGCGCTTAAATATGAAGAAAAATACACAGGGCCATCGAGACTATGCGTGAAAAATCGTTTATTCTTACCTTATAAAAAATGAACGCTTTTTACGAAGTTTATGAAAAACGCAGACAATAACAATAAAGTATATAATGAAGGTTTGGGAAAAAAATCGAGGCGACTGTCTCACCAGTAACAAAGATATATTTAAAGATTGAACGAAATTTTTAATGAGCACTCGTAACCTCAAATTTGCTTATTTCCGCAATATGTTTCTTCTTGGCTTTCTGTTTATTGATACTTTTTTCTTGATCCATTTCCCTTTGCGCTCTCAATGCGATTTTTAATATAATTCATTCGCCAAAACACAAGTTGAATAAATGTATTTACGATTTCGAATGAATAACTCTGACATTAATTTAAAGTGATTATATCTTTAATTAGGGAGTAAAAATCGATCCAGTTTAGACACCCATAAAATACGATCCTTCGGGCATGACCTACCTTAAATATCATACGACTATGCGTTATCGCTTCCAATACGATTAGTCATTCAATAATCGAGTCACAGTCCAAATGACTTTGGACGTGACAGCTTATTTTAGGGTCGATAAAACATTCTTTTGAATGTACACAGATAAGAAGAAACCAGAAAATTGCCAATCGCAAATCATTACAACAAAAAAGAAAATAAAAGTAGTTAATTGGATATCAGGAATGCTTTTTTCTCAAAAATGAAATGGTCCAGCTTGGCCATCAACGTTGAACGCGATAAAACTAAATTCAAAATGTCGTTTTTATAAATATCCTTCAATAAAGTATAATTTGAGTATAAGAAACGTTCCAATTACGAAAGATTCGAATTACGAAAAGCTGCCCGATTACCTGGCTCAGCTGCGGCGAGGGTGACAGTTCTTTCTCGAACTGTCACTGTTACTACCACCTTCGTTGAATAGACCAAGAAGACTAGGTGGTTAGAGGAGTCGATGGTGTGCTGGCGTTCGAACAATCATTGAATCTAGCGCGTGACGAACTCACTCTTCGCCAGGATCGTGTTTTTGTCGCAATTCTTGTCGTCGAGTTGACCTTGACACTGGATTTTTTTTATTATATCTCTTCGTCTTTTCACATAAAAATGGCGCAAACGGTGATAAAATATGATGGCAAACACATTCTGAAAAATTTGTGTACTTTGCTGAACGACAAAAAATAGTTTTGTTCTGAAACTCAATTCCATTGTGCGTATCTGTAGCTAAAGTTTCGTAATACGATTAAAAATACTGAAAAACAAACGCTGAAATCTCATTTCACTAAAGTTTCATTAGAATTCGATGAAAGCTCAAGATCCCTTGTAAGTTTATGTTCCATACGAATTTAAAAATTTATCATTACGTTCGCCACAATTCTATGTGGCTGAGGCTTCAAGAATGCGTGACAGTTTGTAACGGGCTCTGTGTCTGCGTGTTCGGATGACGTAGTCGACGACAAAGTCCCGATGTCGGTGTATTTTCCGAGCATTTACCGATCAATCTTCCATCCCTTGTCTGCGGGCGAAGTTTATATATGAAAATATGGAATTTCTCGGCAGTTGAAAGACTTGGAAGCACAGACGTTTTAATAATAGAAGAGCAATAACGAGCGGGGTACGGCGGCGAAGTATTTTGCACCGGAAATTTGAAAGCGTTGCATTTTAGTGAGATCGATCGATAGTTGAAATATAAAAAATTCATCCTCGTCGTGCACGATGCAGGTTTTTCATGACTAACCATTTCAGCTCGCTGTTTCCGCTCGTGTGCGATGCGCTCGTGAGTCTACAGCGCGGAAGGCGAAGCGGGAGAGCTTCCGAGAGTCGGTTAATAATTATTATTTTCTGATTAGCCGACTGGACGTCCCACGTTACGAGAACATTTTCATTTTCCACAACGAGATTACACGCTCTGACGAGCGTACAAAGTTTATTCTACCTGAGAGAAGCCTTGGCCGAGTGGGTTACCCGACGATGCCAGAATACAGAGTTCACCGCGTTTCCGGAAATCGTCTATTCCGAGCGAAACAAAAGTTTCAAACTGCTACATCCGCGAGTTAGTGACGTTTGTTATTATTGAAATACGGAATATTGCGCAGCGTGAAACTTCTCAGCGCAAATCACGGTCACTCGGTCTCTCTGCGTCTTCATTAAGCTTGCGAAGAGATCGGAAGCGTGATAAGTGTCTGCATTTGGCTCGAGTAAACGTTCGCACCGTCGACTTGGATTATGTTTGACGAAAAACAGAGAAGATCGTAGGAAAGAGGCCCTGGGACTCCCGCATTTGAATTTCGTATTCAACTCTACACTCCGACTCATGGTTAACCCATTTTTTCTTCCGCGCACTCTCGCTGCTCGGACATCGTCTTACGTAATACAGTTCTTCGAAATTATTAAATAAAATAAGAAGAAAAAAACAATTTCGCCGTACGTTTGAGCGAGAAGCGATTCACGCGAATAGCAAAATCGCAATAATTATCATTATTTTTTAAGGACCTTCAATACTTTGCTCACAGCATTGAAGTGGACAGCACTGAAGTTTGCAACGTCAAAGTTCAACGAGACGAACGACAAAAACTTTTGTGATTCTCCAATTTTTTGTTTCCCGCCTCAATTTGTGAGGATTGAAAAACTACGAATAGCAATTTAGGGATGGAAAAAAAATGGGCTAATTACAAATGTTTTTGTTTTTGTTTTTCGTTTATTTCTTTGGACTCCAACGTTGCCCCAATGTCATTTTTCATGAATGTTTCCCTAACAGCGAGCGACATCGTGATAAAAACGAAGCAAAAATTGAAGTGGCAAACTTTTGGAAGGCCACCTGAAAAAGGGTCGCGCATGAAATAACAACTTTTGCTGTGTACGCAGCCGAGATTTTCAACGTTTCTCACAAAAGATAAAAGTATTTCTTTAAACCTCACACGCACCACGGTTAAACGCAGGGGCATAAAACGTGGACATAAAAAACATGCGAATACGAGAAAACGGGGGATTCAACAGTGGAGAAAAAAGCGTATAAAAAAACAGTAAAAACGTCGCTATCATCACAGAATCCCTGACGTCCTTGGTCGCAAGGGAGGGGGATTTATTGGGTCAAGGATACGCGAGCGAGTGTAAAACAGGGGATTTTTTCCTCTTCTCTTTACTCTCCGTCCGTCGACCGGAGCGGAACATGCACTCATCCCCTGGACAAAGTGCTATAATCGAATACCGTTCGAGTCGAATATACCGAGTGATTCAGAACGAACGCACTCGACGATGGGACCAATTTTCGGGAAATTCTCCCGCCATTTTTTCACGAGGAACTCCCGGAAATGGAAGGAAAATCGAAACCGACACGGAACTGTTCCAAAAACAGGGGCGATCGACGCCCGACGGCCCCTGAGCCGGGCGACCCGTACAACGTCGCTGTCGATCCTCGATCTCGCTCTACCCATTTACGAATGTCTTCGCACTCGTTTCAGTAAAAAAAAACGACGTTAAGGAATTTAAGCCATGTTCAGGAGGGTGGATCACGGAATCGAAATAATCAGAATTTTATAAAATTTGGTGATAACATTCTTTGGCATCAAACATACAAATACAATTTTTTCAAATTTTTTTACCACGCGGTTATCGAATAATTGAGCGTCGAATCGAATTTCTTATGCACGAGATGTATAACTGTGTGTATGTAAACTCTGTGCTTATACACGTGAACTTTAGTGTTTTATTACTGGAGAGCTATGTGGTAGGAAAATGTAAAAAATGTACATTGTCTTATATATTTTTGAAGAAAACATTCACCAAATTTTATCAAATTCTTATCGTTTTGAAATTATTAATATTTTTAACGTCGCGATCCACCCTCCTTGAGGACAAAAAATTTTTAACAGTTCAGAATTTTATGAAATTTCGTGATCATATTCTTTAAGGTATTCCTTTCACGAACCCGAAATCTCTACAAAAAATTGATATTAATTTACAGTAAAGTACAACCGCATCCGAATAGATTAGCGAAATTTCAGGTCAGGTTATCGACCATTTAATGAAGAATTAAGGAGTTTCGGTACAGGCGATACAATGTTGCCATGCTAAACCATGCTAAAAACATAAAAAATTTCAAAAAGTTTAGAATTTTATAAAATTTGGTGAACATATTCTTTAGTGCCAAATTTGACAATACAAATTTTTTAAGATTTTTCTTCTACACAGTTATCACGACGCTGAAGTTTCCAACGTTGGAGTCCAACGAAATGAATGAAAATAAAATGATTTATCCATCAGTTTTTTATTTCACGAATCATAATTGTGTAGATTGAAAAAATACAAAGTACAAATTCGACTGGAAATAAATTGGAGAATTACTGGAATTATTGGACAGTTTTTTAGATCATTTCGTTGGACTCCAACGTTGGAAACTTCAGCGTCATCAGTTATCGAGTAATTGATCACTAAAGTTTACGTGTATAAGCATAGCGTTTCCATATATATAGGTATACATTCCGGGCATAAGAAATCTGCTTTAATGCGTAATTACTCGATAACTAAGTAGAAGAAAATTTTGAAAAAATTTGTGTTTTCGCACTTGATGTTATCACCAAATTTGATCAATTTCTTAATATTTTGACTTTTGTACCGAAACTCCTTAAAATGCCAAAAATCGTAATATTTCTACGGGAGCTTATGGAGAATCCATTATCACCACATTTCTATACAATAATAATTTATACACTGAATATCTCTAAATTCCCGATAAAAACTATCTCACGGATAGAAAAAAATCCAAGGAATCCATAGCGACGATAAAAATAAAGGGTTATCGAAGGAAAAATAGCAGAAGCAGAAGCTTTTCCCATATAACAGCGACCTCCCGGAAGTTAGGAATCAGTCCAAATTTGGAGTGCCTTAGTTTGCGACACCAAAAACGACGGCCCTGCGAAAGGAATACCTTAACGGCAAACTCGACGATAGATATTTTTAAAAGATTTTTCTTCTGCACAGTAATCGAGTAATGAAACACGAAAGATCAGGCGTATAAGCACGCAGCGTTTCAATACATGTG
Source organism: Venturia canescens (assembly GCF_019457755.1). NCBI lineage: Eukaryota > Metazoa > Arthropoda > Insecta > Hymenoptera > Ichneumonidae > Venturia > Venturia canescens. Next base: position 12,098,913 of record NC_057425.1, read on the forward strand.
AGTACACATTTCGGGTATAAGAACTCTGCTTTAATGCTTAATTACTCGATAATCATGCAGAAGAGAATGAAGAAAAAACAGCGCTTTTGCACCTTACGTCGAAGAACGTTATCCCGAAATTTGGTAAATTTCTTAACATTTATTAACGTCTACCGAAACTCTTTAAGCGAGTCCGAAATTCATGGAGGATCCACAAAGAACGTCGCTCGCCGATCCATCAAATTGCAAGCCGCATTTCAATCATTTGTAACTTACACGATGGAACGGATCGAAGTTACGTCGTTCACGCCTTCTTTCCCGACAACAATAAATGTTCATGTCGGATTGGGGACGACGACAGTGATTGGCAGATTTGAAGGAAGTGAAAAAACGCTAACAGCTGTTGACATCGTCGTGTTTTTCGTGGACAAGCTCCGCTGCCAGGGAGAGTCGAACGTTCGCAGTGGAAGATCGTCAATAACTGGACTAGTAGCCCTCTGCACTCGGAACAGCTTGCACAAAGGCTTCGGGGTGTTGGACAGGCAATGGGAAACTCGCGTGCAGATAAAGCCACGACAATTAGCATATGCCGAGGTCAGCAACAACGCGCCGAGAGACAGTGGATAAAAGAGCCAAGTTTTACTGGCGTTCCTGCTCCTCGCGAGGGCTGTTATAACGTAACGATTTGCGATGCAGAAATTACCGTCGTTCCTTCTCGCTCGTTCGATCAATCGAGGACTTTGGGTACCGCTCTCGAGTCAGGGATTCGTCGCGATCGATGTGCTGACGACGGTCTCGTTGGGAAGAGCTCATCGCGGTCAGTTAATAATCGAAGGGAACTCGATTCCAAAACGTACCGAAATGTTTTGGAACGAAAAATCGTTGGGTCGCTCGAACAAACTTCAATTCCCTATTAATACCCGCCCCAGAATCAGTCAGCAATGAAGAATAAAAAATGGAAAAAACGTCGGATCACGCGAAGACGGGAGCAGCACGCTGCGCCACGAAACGACGATCGATTATGCTTAATTAAGTGACAAAGCCGCTCACTTTTTTGCCAGGTAGAGATAATAGTTGTGACACATGTTTTGCCTGCAGTGCGACCACCACATCGATATTTCATCACCGCGACCGATGCTTCGCCCTTGTTTGTACTGACCTTGAACCTTTTTCTCTTTAATTGTAAAAGAATGCTTGTAAAATGAAGACCCAAGAATTTATGGTCTCGCGATAACAATTTACGAAACATCATCGCGTGTCCTCGTTGAATAACGACCTCTGGCGCAGCGGCTCTCTTCATGGGTTCTCGACTCCACGCGGGATTTCAAGCGTCCAACAGCGTCGTCCATTTCCTACGAATTTCAATTTAATTATTTCGGAATTTCGGCAAATTTTCAATCGAAAAAAAAATTCAGTTCTTCGCCAGGGAGAAGTGACTTTCCCCCTTCGCCGCAACTGCATCGTCGCCGCTCGCAGATCCCAAAGACGATTAACAGACGGACCCGGAGCTTTTTTTACTCCGAAAAAAAGCTGCTCTCGGAGCACTCGCTTCTGATGTTCGTGCCGCTCGATAGGCGGCTGCTTTTCTTTTTCATATCGACAAGAGAGCGCTCGCTGCTCTTCAAATCTGTATGATCGAACGCAGTTACAATTTTCGTGGTCTATTTATCAATGTCTTCAGTCCGGACGAATCGAATGAGACATTTGGCAGACCACCTAGACGATGGGAATTACGATTGGGAGAGCAAAAAACACGTTTGAGCTGATCGAACACAGCTCGCACGGCTTCGCATGTGCTCGCTGCTTATTTCGTGAGAGGACGTAGCGCTCTTCACGATTTGCAGCTTTGCGTCTCTGTCAGAGTCGATGCTATTGCCTGCGATTGTAAATTAGCGAGATGCGCAACGCAAACAACAAAATAACTAAGAAATTTCATGATTCACTCTGATATTCATCGTGTATCTTATTGTTAGCAATAACGAGGATGTGTCACGCCTTCGTGCTGGAGAGGAGGAGCGAGTCGTTAGCTAGAAAATCATAAACGATCTGAGAAATCAATATTCTGAGCTTTGCAGCGTTATTTTCCGTTTTTTAAGCGACGATCGACGCAATTCAATGCGCGGTTATCTTTGCTGTTGTAAAGGTTAATATATTTAGCAGAGAGCACGTTTTATCTAATCGAGGTGGACGCGATTAATCTGATAAAAGTGCTCGATGTTCTGTGCTCCTTTTCATAGCTAATTGTATCCTTCGATTTTCATTTTCCTCTCACATAGCGATCGTCACACGACAGTAAAAACTGTTAGAATTTTCCAATCTCTGGGTTCGATCAAGTAGAACCAGGATTTTAACTGCGTCATGTTAACTCCGATTATGACATATTTATGCAGGACGTAAACGCATTTTTTTCAACAACGATTGTTCTCTGAGCTTCGTTCCAAGCTTCACTCAGTCTCCAGCTTCACGATGTATTTCGAAAGCCGAATTTTTCGTTTGTCGATCAGGAATTTCCAAGTTCGAGTCACTACATTTTTGGGAAAGCGAGTGCAGTTTTTTTCGTCGGTTTTTAGTCTGCTCAAATTGGCCCCCACTTCCGGCCCGGTAAAGGAGGAATAATTAGCCTTTTTTTTCGCTCTTTTATCGTCGTCACGATATGTAATCGTGACCCAAATTCTCGACCGCAGGCTTTCCTACTGTATGATCAAATATTGTGGGAGGAAGGTGCGTGGCTCGAAGAATTCTGCACTGATTAAGGTCTTACAGACACTCGCAGCGGCCGAAAAAACGTGATTTTCTTGATTTTTTTCGACAAGAAAATAAATGTTTATTGAAAAACTGTGAACGATGTTCATTAGTGCATATGTTCGTGTACTTGCACAATTTTTTTGATCAAAAAATTTCTCGAAATGGCGCAACTCCAGCTGAATTCTAGCAGCACTTTTTTTTGAGCATCAGTTCCGGTGGATCTGATAACTAAAAAAGTATTAATCCGATCCATACCAAATTTATACCACTTATTTATTATAATAATAGCTCGGGCCTGGACGAAGGATTTGTAAAAATGTTGATTTAAAAAAAAATGGCGACAGTTTTAACAAAAAATTCATTTTTGGAGGTGCTTAATTTTCGGTTTATTTGCTACAATTTTTTTTCCAACAAAATACGAAATCCTTCGTCCAGACCCAAGCTACTATTATAATGAATAAGTGGTATTAATTTGGTATGGATCGGATTAGTAGTTTTTCAGTAATCGTGTCCACTGCAAAGGTTTTTTCCAAAAAGTCGATTTTCAGATAATCACGTTAAAAAAATTTTCCATTTTCCGGCCCATCACAAGTGCACACGAGCCCTTAATGAACGAGGTAATTTTCTATCGACACGGTTCACGTCGAGTTTACTCACATTTTTAATCCCGTTTCAGCGACTCATCTCTCACTGATTCACTTCGAATGACGCTGGTTCTGAATAGCACCGAAAAATGTGAACCTCGAAGCATGTCTAGTTTTTCGGAAAGCACATCGTTTCAGTGACGAATTATTGTCGGCTTATTTTCTTTCAATGTGTTTGCAGTGGCGTCCAAAAAGATTTTTTCAAAATAAATATGACTCAGTGCGAGCAAGTCACCGGTATTACTGAGATACGGTCATAGTTATATTCACAGCGATAAATCAGCTTTCGTCATCGTTTTCTCCAAGGCGAATTCAGTCCCTGGGCCGTATACGATATTTAGAGATCATAAAATTTCGGAGGATAAATATTACAAATTTATCTCACTCACGAGAATAGTTGCATCCCTGTTGGAACTGCTAATATTTTTTTTTGAGTGACAAAAAAACTCGTTGATAATCTTGCTAAACAAATGATTCGTAAAAATTAGTTACAGGCCAAGCCTGCAGCGTGTCATTTTTTGCCAAGTTTTCGCACGTGTCGAGGGTTGGACTCATAAAACAAATGAGTCTCTCGCACCCCGTGCGAGACTCGTTAAAACGTGCTGTAGAGTTTTCAACTAAACAAAGTAATCTTCGGACACTTTGTGATAAGTAATTGCGACACGATAACGAGCCCGAACCACGCCTCGTGCGGAATGTCGGAAAAAATGTGTCCGCACGAATTGCCTATGGACAAAAAGGCTTCGAAGACTCTTCGGTACTAAAATGTCAAGGCAATTGAGATAAGAATTAACGCGATCCCACTTGAGTACAATTGATGATTTATCGAATTGTTTATCGAAGAAAGTGCAATCTCGAGAGTCTCCGGAGTAAAGCAAACCTCGGTGGAGTGTCTCGACGCATCAAGTTGAAGAGTCTCGTGTATCATTAGTGTTGAAAAAAAAAGCTGCAAGATTCTCCTGCTTTTACTCGCTGTTTTCTCCTCGAAAATCATTTGGATATAATGAACTTGGTAACAGCAGAGAATTCTTGACGACGAGGCCACTCGAAATGCAAGCAAATTTATTTGATCAAAAACAAGCCGATATGCAGTCTCGACCCTGTGAAAATTCATGGATTTTTATCTGAAACGCTCCGAAGACTGTTCAGCCTTTCGATCAATACGTTTGGAACGGGAAATCGGTTGTAAAAAGAAAGAAAGAAAAAGACGGTTATCGATCAATCGAAATGTCATTTTTGGTAAATCGATAATGAAACTGATTGCTATTAGATAAAATGGCACGAGAGTTAAGCGCGTGTGCATGCAAGTCACGAACCTGTTTTTTGATAGACGACATTTCACGGATTTGTAACGCTTTTCAACCGGTTCTTTTCGTCGCGAGACACACGACCGAGAAAATTATGCAACGCACAAGGAAGAAGCCAACGTCTGTGCAGTGTTGAGAGCATTGTCAAGGTCCCAGTAAAAAGACACGCTTCTTGCACCGCTCGTTCAGTGCCGTTAAATTTACGAATGATGAAGCGAAAGCAGCCTCGGTAATGATCGTGGTGCAGGTTGACATTAAATAAACATACCGTGAAGAATTCGCGTTTTATATTTGGGCTTTTGCTTCATAATGAAAATGGCGAACTAAATAAGGAGAGGCAGTGGCTCAGTGGTAGCGGGCCCGGCTCCCACCCAGCGAGCCCGGGTTCGATTCCCGACGCCGACACCAATGGATTTTTCTAAGTGTCCCAAAGCTGTACTCTCTGTGGTTCGGAACCCACGTAAAAAAAGTAGGTCCAGAGTGTGTGTAGTGGAAAAAACAAAAACAGTGGGAAAGAAAAACGAATAGTGGAGATATATAAAATAGAGGAAATACAGAAAAACACACCATGTAAAAACCCGAAAAGGGTATGCATGTAAAACTCCACCACTACTACCACTACTACTGGCGAACTAAATAAATGGAAACCGAGGCAGTCCAGAGAACGTGAATATATACAAAACCTCAAGCCGTTGAACAGTTTTATTTGTTTTTTACGTTTCCGTTTTCCCTTTGGTTCTACGATGCTCTGAAGTGCACTTGAAAATTGAAACATGAAGCCGGATTTAGTGTAAGTCATTTTTATTGCACGAGCACCTGGCAACGAAAGGCGAGTGACGTTGAATCACGAATTTTATACAAACGCAGTCTACAGGGAATTTGGATTAAACTGACCGAAGTAAGTGGACTTTAATTCGTTGACATTTGAACTCTAATTAAGTGACTTTTTTCACGATTTCTTATCGCTTCGAAGCGTGTAGAAACTCGAGATTTCGTATAGAGAAAAAATTTGCTTTTGCTCAACAAATGCTTTAAGGGCTTCACTTGTGATGGGCGGAAAAATCGAAATTTTTTTTATCAGATATTCTTCAAGTGCAATGTCTGAATAATATTCTCACCACCGGTGCGCGCGGTCGTCTAATACTTGAATCTTTAAACGCGATTACCTGAAAATCGACTTTTTTAAAATACCTTTGCGGCGGACACGATTACTAAAAAACTACTGATCCGGTCCATACTAAATTTAAACCGCTTATTTATTATAATAATAGCTTGAGCCTGGATGAAGGATTTCGTTTTTGTTGAAAAAAAAATTGTAACAAAAAACCGAAAATTTAGCACCTCCAAAAATGAATTTTTTGTTGAAACTGCCGCCATTTTTTTTTAAATCAACATTTTTACAAATCCTTCGTCCAGGCCCGAGCTATTATTATAATAAATAAGTGGTATAAATTTGGTATGGATCGGATTAATACTTTTTTATTTATCAGGTCCACCGGAACTGATGCTCAAAATAAGGTGTTGCTAGAATCCAGCTGAAGTTGCGCCGTTTCGAGAAATTTTTTGATCAGAAAAATTGTACAAGTACACGAACATACGTACTAATGAACATCGTTCACAGTTTTTCAATAATCATTTATTTTCTTGTCGAAAAAAAATCAAGAAAATCACGTTTTTTCGGCCGCTGCAAGTGTACGTAAGGCCTTAATTGGGATTCCTTGAAAATCGTCGATAATATTCGAGCGTAAGAGTTCGGTGAAACAAATATCTCGTAGGTGCGGAATAATTTGACACTTCAAAGTTTGCCAATTGAATGTGAATTCTAGGAGAAAATGTTTTTTTATGGCTCTTCCGAGTAAAAAAGTGATTAATTAAGGCACAGTCCCGTCCGGCTAGGAACGCCCCTTATTCCACACTTGAAGCTAAGCAGCAATCGGGTACGATCTACTTTTTCCATGCTCCCTGTCAATGTTACATAAAATATCTGGCGTTGCATAACTCCTCGTCGTACACCGCGTATCACTATGATAATATTGGAAAAAGGACTATCGACGCAAGGTTACAAATTGAGCATTAATATTGAAGATTTGTACGAAGTCATTCGATCGGATTATCAGAGTATAGAATTTCAAAGCTCCCCATAATCTTGCTCAATCGTTTTCCGAAGCAGGTCCGGAGATTTTAAGGGTTTGCTTCGATCCAGTATACAAGCGATGAATTTACGAATGAAAACTGATTTTCTAACCGATCTATCACAGTAGAATCGAGTCAATTAGTCTAGTTTATCTTCCAACGAATATTTCCTGCTCGAAAACAATGCTGGCGTCGTAAATCTCTCCGATAAAATGAAATTAAAAATAGCTCGAATAACTTCGATTTGAAAAAGGAGGAAAAACCGTAAGTAAATTCATCGAATAGCGCGCAATAAAAATGACAGAGTCGATCGAAGGAATGCCAGGAATGCACTTTTTCCCGAAGCTCAACCTCGCGAGGTCGATGCGTAAGAATCGTGCTCCCTTCGCCAATTAGATAATATACGACAATATTGAATATCCGACAAAATAAATTCGCATTACGTAACTTGCAATGAGAATACGAACACAATCACATAATACAACGCTCGTGGGGCATACGACGTCGAATGTGGATATTTAACATAATGAGCTCACGTTAGATAAAGAAGCTTTAATATCACTGGTACGTGTAAACGGTGAGGCTTAAACATTAAAATGATAAACACAAGTGACGCAATTTTCGTTTTAGAAATCTCGAAGGAACGAGCTGTTATCACTTAAACACGAGCATGTATGCCCAGCACATTTCGTATCAACTTGTTTTTCTCCACCGAAGCTCTTCCAAGAGCCATCAAGTCTGATTGATAAATCAATCGGGAATTAGCAACGAAAAAAACGAGTAAAAATCCTCAATTCAGTACGATCGTGTATGACAAATTTGATTCGATGAAAAATCGTGAAAACACGTCGAAGGTTCGCTCCCTCATGGAATGCTATGAGCTCTTTCAAAACTTTTCGAAACATTTTTATTTCATCCATGAATGTATGGAATTAATCTTGCAACGAGACTTTTTAGAACAATTCCTCAGTGATCGATTACAATAGCACGTAAAAAATTGAAAAATCAAGTTTTGTTGTAGAAAAATGGGCAAATTGAAGAAAGGGATTTCGGAGCTCTAGACACTTGAGATTTTCGCGGATGCAAATTTGCACCAGTGTGCTGTCTCAAGTTGCAATCTCGATTAATTCGGGACTCGATACTAGTAAATAGCGCAGTTCACCTGTTAAAATCAAGACTCCGCTAAACGAGTATTTTCTAATGGCTTCACGAAATACAACGATACAAAACCGAAACGATGCGTATCCCTACCACTTTTACGCTGCTTCTCGCTCCGGCTGATGGCCGAGGTCCCAGAAGTCTCCTCGCAGCATTTGCTGCTGCTGCTCTCTGCGTCTAGATACCTATATGAGATTGGCAGTCTCTATAGGACAATCCAGTCGTCGCTCAGAAACTCTGCCGGTGAGACTGCCGGTATAACTTGCCACTATCAGGCGTGCTTGTCTTTTGCACGATTGTTGTTCATTCTCATTTCATAAACTTAGTTGTCATTGAACGTAATTCATTTCGGGAGTAACAAAAGTGACAGTTTTTAAACCCGATGCAGATTTCTCACCGATTTCTCATTGCTTTTTCATCGTTTTTATTCTAGTAGATAACGAAAAACTGTCATTTTCGAAGGTGACCTCGTCCGAACAAGTGAACCATCGAATCGTACTTTGAAAATTCTTTTGCTCTCAGTTTCGAGTAGTACGAGCAGGCTTAAAACGATTTTTTTTCTCCGATCTGCAGGACTTGCACGAGTCACGAATCCGAGAGTTCTACATCGTTTGCTACGAACGCGTTGACGCTCAGGAATTAAGGAAGTAATCGCTACGGTCAAGGTGAGTCTCGTTGTCTCAGAGTGCAGTTTTTTAAATGCAATTTATGCCGATTTTCAAGATCAAATTCCCCTGCGTATTCGCGGTTTTTTCGATACATTTCGTGAGCACTTTTTGTACGCAATTATGGGTCAAGGACGGTTCGAATTTTCGTATCGATAAAAAATATGACGAGAATATCACGTGACTGATATTTTTATTAATCTGGAGTAGCGTTCGGTTGCCATTGATCATTGCGTCGATAAATTATCTGAACCGATTGCCTCCACGATTAATTGGCGATCGCTACGGACCCATGATCCTTCGAGTTACCAGTCGATTCGTAATAATGCAGAAATTTATTTTTGAAAAAGAGTCAAAAAAGTGCTGTGACACTTCGTTGGAAGTTTCAAACTATTGTTATGTATTTATTTTTTGTGAGCTGTACATCAGGTCGTTTGTCTCCTCGTTTTTGGCACTTTCGTAACACGAACACGTCTAAATTTTGAGGCTCGTTAACTTCGAAATGTTGACAGTTTAACAGTGGAAGAGCGCGACCAGCTTCCACGTCGAACTTACTCGGTGCTCGGTGCTAAAAAATGAAGAAAATAACTTGCATCGATATAAGAATCCTTTTTCCCCGATGGTAACGATGAATTTATCATCAATTTTCATTGCTGATGATGAAATTTCTGAATAATTTATTTTCTTCACAATTGTCGACTATTTTACTCCACCTATCAAGAGCTACAATCACTTTTTCTTTTAAGATCATGCCCGAAGGATTCTATTCTATGGGTATTTAAATAATCAATTTAAATTAATGTCAGAATTACTAATTCGAAATTGTAAATAAATTTTATCAACTTATCTCATGGCGAATGAAATTACAAGCCATTCATTGATCGGGGATCCATCACTGACCGAACCCGAAATTTTACTCGTCCCTGGCAAATATTCTATACCTTTTTATGTAAAAAATCGCATTGAGAGCTCAAAGGGAAATGGATCAAGAAAAAAGTATTAATAAAAGACAGGCGACAGGAATGGGCCAAGAGATTCGTAAGAAGCGTTTATTCGTTATATGGACAGATAAATGATTTTTTACTCATAATCCCTGCGTAAGCCTGTGTATTTTTCTTCATATTTAAGGCCTTAGGCCACTCTAGAGGCCGAAAAAAATAGGCTTTTTGGGAATTTTTTTTCAGAAATACTACAAATTAAATCGAGATAACAGAAACTTGATTTTATTATTCATATCAGTGACTGCTTACAATAATTGTTTTGAAACGATTTAGTGCAAAATGGCGGCTGTGCAGCGTTTTTGCGATGGCTCAACTTTTCAAGCTGGCCGGACTCATAACTCAGGCAATTTTCAACCGATTGACTTGAAATTTTGAAAATATCTTGAAAAATACATTGTCTATGGAAGTACGTAGGATTTTTGCGATATATTGATTTTTGGCCAAATGGCGCCCTTCTAAAGTGGAAAGTGAAGATCTTGAGAAACTTGAGAACTGAAGAATTGTCAGATAATTGTTAATAACGAATGAACTACGCAATATTAAAAAAAAATCCTACGTACTTCCATAGACAATGTATTTTTCAAGATATTTTGAAAATTTCAAGTTAATCGGTTGAAAATTGCCTGAGTTATGAGTCCGGCCAACTTGAAAAGTTGAGCCATCGCAAAAACGCTGCACAGCCGCCATTTTGCACTAAATCGTTTCAAAAAAATTATTGTAAGCAGCCACTGATATGAATAATAAAATCACGTTTCTGTTATCTCGATTTAATTTGTAGTATTTCTGAAAAAAAATTCCCAAAAAGCCTATTTTTTTCGGCCTCTACAGTGGCCGAAGGCCTTAAGCACGTGTATCTCAATAACCAATAAGACGAACCCCTTAAAATTTGATACGTGTGTCAGTCGACCAGCCATTTAAACTCTGTAAATTTCAAGACGTTCTTAAAGAACTACCTTAACCTCTGAATCGAGGACGATTTTATCAGTATTTCAACAGATTTTATCAAATTCCCGACAGATAAAAGTCTGAAACGTCAAATTTTTACTTTTTTTACACTTAAACAACATTTTTTTCACAAATTCGTACACGAAAGCCACTCAGAACCTTAAGTGAATCCCGTACGCATAGTCGCTGCGGTTTACAGACTTGGATCCTGGAAAGTTGGACATTGTAAAAACAGTCAGTAAGAGCAGTCTTACCATAACTATGAACATATCAGTAGAAAACGACGGGATGTAATACATAAAGTGGATGGAGTATAAAAATCAAGTCTCGACTCTCGCCCGTATTTGGTTAACGATCGTTCCCGATTATTGCTTTGCCCCTTGACGACGAACGTCCGTACACAAATTCTCGGATGAAGAGCAACCGGAGCAATTGCGGGGCGTCCTGATCGCACCCTTTTTTGCACTTAGCGAAGTCGAAATTTATTTTCGTATGATTGATTGACAGGAAGCAGCGAGACGGATCGGACAATGGTCCGACGTCGACGATGAGTTACGAATAAAAAGCCTGTGGAAGCAAAAAGGCTCATTTAGTCCAGTGAAAATCTTTCCAGTGAGAATTTTGCGTTTTCGGAACGAATATCGTATTCGATTCGTAGAGGTCACGCGACGAGTAATCGACGAATGTCGAAATATAAAAGTGCGAATGAAACGGGTTTTTAGAGAAGAAATGTTAAATTGCGTAACGATGGAGAAATTTCGAAGGATGACACCAAAAACCACGCGGACAAAAAGAAAGGTCGAAAATTTCGAAAAACTCGTTTTGGCTCGTCCTCATTACCATTGGGTTGAAGGATCATTTGAAATTTCATGAGATTCCCGTGTGACATCACTCCGTGGCAGTAACCGCCCCCACGCAAAGACGTTTTTATGAGGAGTCACCGAGCTCCGTAACATTCGTCTAAATTTATATTATTACGCGCTCATCTGATGTCTCTGCTTATGTGCATCTGCATCAACCTGTCGCGCAGATGGTTGGGCAAATGAGAAAATAAATTGAATTATATCCACATGGGCAAAGCGTAATTGTTGCCGGGTTTGCTTAATCGTGATAATGATAAGCCGTCGACAGGGTCACGACGAATTTCAAATTGTTCGCAAACTCCTAAATCAACGTTGACTTTCCTGTCGTCGAACGTTCGATTTGTTTTCGGCTTTCTCGAGCTACTTTTCGCACTCGTTTATCCGCAACGCGAAGGAAACTCAAATAAACAAAGACGCGAGAAACGTCTTTACCTCTATAAGGTGACCCAAGATCACGTTTTCTATCGACCAAATCGACCCACTTTTTCATCATTCAACCTGCACTTGCCAGCGCTCTGAGGACGCACCTGGCAAAGGTGCGCAGTCTTCGCGCGTACTCGCATTATTTTTTTTGTACGCTTCGATACGAAACTGCGAGAAAACGAGCTTCCGAATGTCTCGAAAAAACGTACTTACCTTCCGTCTTCACTTTACCTTTTCAGATCCACTCGTTTGACCTACTAAAAGTACATTTAGAGTCGTTTTCCCTCACTCGTATTTAAGGTAGTTCATGCACGAAACGATTTCCTTAAGAAAGTCTTGAAATTTACACAGAGATTACAAGGGTAGTCGACTCACACGCATATCAAATTTCAAGGGGTTCGTCTCATTGGTTATTCAGATAAACGTGTTTAAATATCAAGAAAAATACACAGAGACTATGCGTAAAAAATTATTTATTTTTCCATATAACGAATGAACGCTTGTTACGAAGTTCATGAAAAACGTGCACAATAAAAATGAAGTATAAAATGAAGGTTTGGGAAAAAATTCCGGACGATTATCTTGTTAGTAACAAAGATATAATACGTTAAATATTGAACGAAATTGGTAACGAGCACTCGTAACCTCACATTTGCTTATTTCGGCAATTTGTTTCTTCTTTTGGCTTGGCCCATTTCCGCCACAGCCTTCTGTCTTTTAATTAACACTTTTTTCTTGATCCATTTTCCGTTGTGTTTTCCCTTTGCGTTTTTAAATCCCATTATTTGCATAAAAAACTATGGTACGAATGTAATTTTGGGTTCGGTAAGTGATGGATCCCCGATTAATTAATCCCTTGTAATTTCATTCGCTAGAATGCAAGTTGAAAAAACGTATTTACGATTTCGAATGAATAACTCATTAAAGTCCTTTAATTATCCTTTAATTAGGGAGTAAAAATTTATTCAATTTAGACACCCATAAAATACAATCCCTCGGGCATGATCTATCTTAAGGACCATTGAGAACTTGAAATAAAAATACGAAAATAGAAAATAAGAAAGAAAATAGAACGTTCAGAGCTAAATCATATTTATTTTAAAGTTCGAACGTAAGTCGGAATTGGTCGAAAGATTTTGATCGAGTCGCTGCGACCGAATGAATTTTTTTTCCTTCCAAGTACATTCTAATTGGCACTTTTATACAATGCAGAAGTAAATGGCCTCGAATTTATCTTCATCAGTTGGAGAACGAAGAGATTTTTTTAAAATCCTTCATCATAGTGCGAGATCAAGAGTGCTCTATTTATCACGCCTGTGGCGTGTTATCCCAAACCGTAACGGACGTTACGGTTAATGTGTTCACATAGCATAGGTCGAAACAAACGGACGTTACAGTTAGCCCGGTACAGTATTATGACCCACGAATAAAAAGGTACGTGGGTGAGTGCGAGAGTTACAGTAATAGAACAGAGAGCTCTGGATTAGCGAAAGTGTGAGCTGCCGTATGAGATAATTGGCGATGAAGCGATCGAGGGTATTCGTGCACTTTACTTTTGACATGAGCCAAACTTAGGAGCAGAAAATTCATCATCGTTTTAGTTTTCTTTCGCGACAACCGAGATGGAAATTATTGCAAAATTCGCGAACGAGTTCGACTTGGAGTCGAGCGAAATCCTTCAACGAAAGAAAAAACATTAATCTGGAGAAAAAATGTTCACAGAGTGAACGTCAAATACTTTTTTCCTTCAATTTTACGGCTCCATCCCCACCAGAAATTCGGAAATTTCGAATATTTTTCCTTCCCATGTCTTTAAGCGGGGGTTGCGTTTGGGCAAACAATCAAGTAGTTAGTCAGCTCGTAAGTGTGCTTCGTGCATATTCTGTCCTCGAACTAAATTCACAACGCAAATCAACGGAACTGCTAAACGAAGACGTGCTAGTGTGTTGCACAGAGATCGCGACGACGGCAATGTATTTTTCGTCACCTCACTTCCAAGTGGGCGTCCGACTGACGGATACGACAGTTCTCTTGTTCCCAACTAGCAACGCTCGTTTGAAATTTAATCGATAAAATCGTGAATAATTTTTTTCATGGCCTCGGATTCATCGGAATTAATCACGGTTGGGAATGTAGGAAGATTTTCTAATCGTGAAATCTTTTTTATCGTTCGATTTTGAGAAGAACTCTAGAAACAAATAAACGATTTTTACATTTTCAATATCAGAGGGCAACTTTTTTCTGAATATTATTTTTGAGAGGATTTATGAATGAAAAGTCGTCTGGAAATGCTTCATCGGAGCTCAATCTTCTCGCGTGAGAAAAGCCTGAAACAACAAACACTGTGCGCGTCTAAAAAGCTCAGTTTCGAGTATCGAAATGGACGTAATATTAGAACGCACTAGATCGCCAGAAGATATTTTTTGATCCCCAGCACGGCGATTCAAATGATTTTTGAAGTTTTTTTAAAATTGTTCTTCTAAGATTTATTGTATTTGACAAATTCGAAGAATTTTTTGAATTCATTTTTATTTCTTTCAATCGTAACAGCGACATCGCGCACGAATGATATTCAGTAACAAAAAAATAAATTTGTCGCTTTTAACTCGTCCACGATGTGTATTCACCGAGGATTTTTCAAATGGGAATCTCACACCAAAGGATTTTGCGACTCATTTTCAAAGAATGAGATTTAGTTGTTTGATTCGAAATTTCCAATGCTCAAACAGTGAGAAACGCAGTGAAAAACTACAGGGACGAGGACTCGACGAGAAGCTCTGAGAAAATCAATGTTTCCATTGATTTTTAAGGTAGTTCATGCACTAAACGATTTTCTTAAGAAAGTCTTGAAATTCACACAGAGATTAAATGGGACTCACAAGCATGACGAATTTCAAAAGCTTCGTCTTATTGGTTATTGAGATAATAAACGTGCTTAAATATGAAGAAAATCGTTTATCTTACCATATAAAAAATGTGAACGCTTCTTACGAAGTTTATGAAAAAGTACACAATAACAATGAAGTATATAACGAAAGTTTGGAAAAAAATTCGAGACGATTGTCTTACCAGTAATAAAGATATATTCCGTTAAGGTGATGGAGCAGTCGCTATCTCGCCACCGTGAGTGCTAGAGAGATAGCTGCAATTTTCGAAATTGAATATGTTCGACACGGTTTGATCAATAAAAAAAAGCCCCTGTCAGCGTATTTTTGCCATCTTTCCGCGTCCGCTGACAGAGCCTTTTTTTAATTAGTCAAACGACAGCGGAGAATTTTCATTTCGAAAATTCGAGGTGAGGTTAGTCGACTGATCCATGCTCTTAAAGACTGAACGAAATTGGTAACTCGTAACCTCACATCTGCTTATTTGAGTATTTTGTTTCTTCTTGGCTTGGCCCATTCCTGCCACAGTCTTCTGTCTTTGAATTGATACTTTTTTCTTTATCCATTTCCCTTTGCGTTCTCAATGCGATTTTTGACATGAAAAGCTATAGAATTTTCGCCAGGGACCAGTGAGATTTCGGGTTCGGTCAGTGATGGATTCCCGATTAATTAATCCCTTGTAATTTCGTTCGCCAAAGGATAAGTTGAAAAAATTGATTTACAATTTCGAATTAATAACTCTGACATTAATTTAAAGTTATTAAATCTTTAATTAGGGAATAAAATTCGACCCTTCGAGCATGATCTACCTTAATTACTGAAATCAAACACAAAAGAGCGAAATCCAAACGTCTGGTTTTCTACGACCCACTGTCCCAAGCAAATCGGAAATGTCTTATCGGCTTTATGTAAGTCAGTGGGACATGAAATCCACAGTGAAATGGACTTTTTTTCCAACGAGACCGCACCTTCCAGTATTAAACTCCCCCTCGTTGAAGAGTATCAGATGTTTTTTTTCATCACTGCCCCGCTGGGATATTATCTATATATAACGAGATAGAGTGATGGGGGTTCGGGAGCCACACCCGACCGATAGTCTCGTGATAATTCTGGACGACCCTTTTTTTTACTATGAACTAAAAGTATTGAAAAATATCAGTTCTCCACTGCGGAAATAAGTGAAAATACAAAAAACTGCAGTTTCGTACAGTGCCAATTGAATCGATTTATTTTTCATTGAACATGAAATATGAAAACAAAAATTGTTCGCTCGTAAAATTTATTCGAAAATCTCAATTTGTAAAACATCAAATGATAAGTGTCGGAGTTTTTGACAAAACTTTGAATAGTAATTAGAATTTTGAATTTTCTTCATATCATGTTCGTATCGAATGTTTATGTCGAGCCCGCCTCCATGGCATTTGAAAGACAATAAACCGTCGGCTGGAATAAGAAACACGGAGTTCCTAAACGGAAAAACAAACGTTTGAGATTGTCAAAGTAGCCTTGAGAAGTGTCAAGTTCGCTCGGAAAATGTTGGCTGAAAAAATCAATGGAGTTTCCGGAAAAACCTCATTCAACTTGGTGTGCAAGTGAAGGATGAAAAATAGTAGTATGAAAGCGCTAATAAAAACTTCCAATTTACTTTTAGTCTTCAATTTAACCCCGCGAATCCCAGGCTGAAAAAGAGTAGTTACATATCAGCATCGAATTTTCAATTTCGCGAGCCAAATTTGTGAAACTTCGCTTAATTATTGTTGCAGAAATGGCCAATCTAAAAACAGCTCTCGGAGCCCACGAGCTCACGGACAAGAAAGCGAATCTGTACAGAGCTCTGATCGCCGAGTTCCTCGGTACGCTGCTCCTGAATTTCGTCGGATGTGGTACCGTTGTCACCGGTAGCGTCGTTGCCATTAGTTTTGCGTTTGGTCTCACCGTCGCTGCAGCGGTCCAGGGCATCGGTCACGTGTCAGGTGGTCACATCAATCCTGCTGTCACGATTGGGTTAGCCGTGATCGGCAAGGTAAGTTTTGTACACTCGGTGGAATGCACTTAGCATGCGTCGAGACACTCACGGACGATTTGCAATCGATTCGATTGGGTCGCGAGCAGTTTAGCTGTCTCAACATTGGACGATACGAAATTTCGGGTTTTCGGAAAAAGCCATGGGGAAAAGTGAAAGCTTTTTTTTCAGCTTTTCAGAAAACATTGTCGACCAAATGATTTCTTGACAGTCAGTTTGAAGAGGCTCGAAACTCCTTAAGGAAGTTGAGGCTGTACAGTCATTTTTTTTACCCAAAAGTGATGACCTGTACCTTTCAAAAGTTAGGCCAGTTTACAGTTTGGCAATGTTGCATACACTTTAAAGAAAAGTTGGGGAAAATAAGACGAAAAACTGGTGAAAGCTCAGTCGAAAACACGAACAGTGACGATCCTAGCCTCAAAAAACTGCACGGGAAACAGATTATTATTAATATAATCTCAGCAAATCTCCTAATAAATCTGAAAACAAATTGACATTATTCGGCAAGCCTTGCTCATGTTGCCCAAAAAATTTCATATTTTTAGCATCATTTTTAACGGAGATATCACTGAATGTGTCTTGACTTCCATAAGATTACATGTTATTTGGCCCAAATTGTTATTGATTTTTCTCAGCAACGACGCTCCTAAACTGTCTGAAAATTTAACTGATTTTTTTTACACTTCACTTTATAAGATGCAATCGGTTTAAAAGCGGTGACATCATTTTCATTTTAATGCCTCAACTTCCTTAAAAGCACGCTTTCTACCGTTTTTCGTCATTTTTATCTTCTTGACACCGTTTTACGCGGAATATAAAAGCTCCAAGGATGTGTTTCAATTTTACTGATGATTCGTTTCCGAATACGCAGATACCAATGATCCGTGCAATCCTCTACATCCTGGCGCAAAGTGCGGGAGCTATTGCTGGATCAGCAGTTCTGCGAGCTCTGTCGCCAGAACAAATGGAAAACGCGTTAGGAGTCGTTGCTCTCGCTCCGGGTGTGACTCCAGTTCAGGGCTTGGGATTTGAATTTTTTTTGGCTCTTATTCTCGTTATGGTCGTTTGTGGCGCTTGTGACGACGCGAAGCCAGACAGCAAAGGCGTTGCGCCTCTTATCATTGGATTGGCCGTGACGATCGGTCATCTCGCGGGCGTAAGTTGGTTCTTCTTCGAGGTCCTTTATGTGGTTGTTTGAAACCGATGAAAATAATGTGACGTCGAAGTGTGATAAAACCGGAAAAAAATCATGCTTTTTCAACGACGTTGAAATACTAAAATCCCTTTTGCCTGATAATTCAAAATGAAAATAATTCTGTTAGGTTCCACGCACTGGAGCTGGAATGAATCCGGCACGTTCGTTGGGAAGCTCAGTCGTGATGGGAGCGTTTGAAAATCATTGGCTCTACTGGGTCGGACCGATACTCGGTGGAATGGCTGGGGCTCTCCTCTACACACACGCGACTGGACCTGCGAAAGAGATCGAACTGCCAAAATCTTACAATCCTGTTGCAACTGAAGAAAAAGAGGTAAATTATTCTCCATAATAGTGAGTTAGCATTATAGTTTAAACTCTTTCTTAAACCAAATGAGTTTTGTAACAATTTCTACTGTCTGCTCATGCCTAAGATCTTCACGGTAATTTTTAAACATCATTTTTATCGTATAAGTGTGTGTCAATGGTTTTCTTGCAATAGAAAAAAAAAAGTAATTGGAATTTACACGATTTTTTGATTGATAGAAACTTTCGAAACTCCAAACGAATATTGATAAAGTTACAATTTTTTTAGCTCCTTCAGGAAGTTGTGAATTGATTTTTTTGCATTTTGTTTCCTTCGGAGGTTTGATAAATGAAAATTTTGCCAAGTTTTGTAAAAATTTTCCAAATTTTTATTCATTTTTCATTTTTTTCTTCCAATTTTATCATTTTTTTATTCGATAGTACGTTTCATTCATTTTTTAACGTTTTCATTCAACAGTAAATTGGCCAATATTTTATAAACTGATTCTCCCCACAAATTTCTTCAACTACAAAATTTTCGATGGAATAAAGTTTCTGTGAGTTTTACCAGAAGTTTTATCAATCAATTGTTTTTTGTCATATTTATATTTTTGAATGAAATGCGAAAGTTTGAATCCAATTGAAAAATAACGTTGGCATGGCTCATGTGGTTGAACGTGGCTCGTTGTAAAAAGTTCGTACGTGTGTGTTTATCCCACAGCGGTTCGAGTACATAGACAGTGGACGAGGTGGCATCTGAGCGAGTGACTGATTGTGAGTGAGAAAGAGAGAGAGAGAGACTTTGAAAGCAAAGAGGGGGCAAAATGAATCTGTAAAAAAAAAACGATCAAGAGCATGGGAACACTCGTTGATCTCTCTTTCCCCAATTGTCCTTCCCTCGTGATAACGCCAACTGTGGGAACAATTACACACGCGACGAGGAGTCAATTATTATTTTTACGTAAAAACGAAATTGTTTTGCAGCTTCAACGACTCGCCGGTAGAAAGAGCGGGCATCCGGCGTGATGCTTCTAACAATTGCAGTGTAACGCGAAACTGTTCGAAAAACAATTGGAAATATCAGCATAAAGCTTTACGAAAAAAAATGTCAAATGTCAATGTCAATCGCTGCTGAAATTTACGTCGCCCCATCGTTGAATCAACGTACAAAAGTGCAGGAATAAATATCATAATTTTGCTAGAACTGAAATTCAAGTTTTTCGGATCATATCGATTGAAATCGATCTCGAATATTTGTCACTTTTTCTCTTTATTACGACAATATTAGCTAAACAATAGCGCCAGAAATCGAATTCACTTATTGCCAAAGTTTGTATGTGTGAGTATGTGTAAAATCTCTATTCGTAATTTCACGACGAGGAATGGATTAATTTTCTTCCAGATTTTGTGTGTTTGTGAAAAAATCTTTGTTGTTGAAAAATTCGAACCGACTCAAGTATGCGCCAATAGCACTTTCGTCAGAACCAAGTTTTACTTTAACGTCACACTGCCAAATGTTCGTGCACTAAAAAATTGTTCTGTGCCCATGAGGTTTCTGTAATCGTGCATATTCGTCACAAATTTACTGATGTCAAATTTAATCAATGAATTTTCACCCAAAAAACTCTGTAACGCGATACGTTCTCTCGCCCAAGTCAAGTCGAGAGCTAAAAGCAATAATTTTCAATCTCATCTTATTCGCACACGCCAAACACTGAGATTATTCGAAAAATTATACGTTTAATTATCCATAATTTAATTGAATAAATTATTTATATAATTAATGTCTCATGTATGCTTCGTAATAACTCTTAAGCCATGTAAAATCGTGATGTGTCGTATAAAAAATTGATAAATTTGTACTCTGTTAAGTGTTTCAATAAACGTCTTTTTATTCGTAATCGTAAAAATATCGCTAGAGCATTACAAGAAATTTTATTTTCGAGAGTTAAAATATTCGTTGTGTTCGCAGGCCTGAAATACTTTGGCAGATGAAATTGTCAAATGAAATTATTCGTTTGTTGATCGATCGATTGATCAGTGAATCTCTTCGTTAGTGGTTTTGAGAATATGCAGTAATCATAGGGATACTAAAACTTCAAAAATGCTTTCGTTTTTGAAGTTATATTCAGTGACGAAAGACTGTACTGTTGAAAGGCAAAAATTTAATGGCATTGAAACCACCCACTAATGAGCTCGTCCCCCCTGTTAATCGATATTTTGACGATAAACTGATGATCGTACAAGGGGAAGGTTGCACTTTGTTTTTTCAAATTTTTTCTCGAGATTTCGGTGATTTTCTCAACTCCTCAGTCGATCAAAACGGTAACGACCCAGGGTGGAATCTTTCTTGTACTTTTGTTCATTAGATAGCCAATTTATTTTTAAGAAAAATCCACTTTTCAGTTCTCAAAGCCCTCTCACTTTGGGGGAATTTTTTAATTTTTTAATTTCCTACGATCTCTAGAGTCCCCATTCGATTCGATTATTTTCTGAAATTTTCAAGTTTTCCCAGAATGTTTACCTTTACTTTCGACTAGCAGAAGAGTTAATAGTTTGTAGAACAGTCATTTTTCTCCAGTGCTGATTCAAACTTTAAAATGAATGACAAGGAGCCCATTATCGAAAATGATATCAACATTCATCTCTACTTTTGATTTCTCTCTCGAAATTTAACGTCGAAACGGTGCAGCGCCTTTTAATTCCATCAAACCAAACGTTTTCTTGTGGATTAGATCCTTCGGTTTTTTTTTCATCAAGCGATGCTAATTTCAAGTCAGTAGAAAAATCTTTAGCGAGATCCAAAATTTTGTGATCACCGGTAAAACTGATCTCGTCAGTCGAAATCTCAGTTCGTCGACAATTTTAAACGCAGATTATTATCACAGTCAGATAACGTGTATTTTTACCAACAGATGGTAACTATTTCTTCAGATTGAGAAGAATTGTGACTCGTGAATTCTGCTCATTGCCATAGCTTTTCCACGACTCCGATTGGCTTGCTTCGACGTTGCACTCGCTCGTGTCTCTTGTTGGGATCCAATTCAAATCGTGATTTCAAAGTTAATCGTTTTGCTGTAAATGTCACAATGACAGCCGGTCTTCAACATTGTTGACAGATCAAATTCGTTTTTGGCGAGTGGCAAATATAGAAAATAAGAACAGTAGCAAACAAAAGTCCGTTTCGGTACATCACAGAAACCGTCAATTGTTTTTACATCCCTGCATAAGTGGGCGAAAAATGAACAATTTCCAATGCATAATTAATTTTCTCAAATTTATCCCAACGATTTCGATGATTTCGAGGTTTATTTTATTATCGAAAACATCGTTAGATAAAAATTTTGAATATCCATAGAGTGGGAAGGATCGAGCACAAAAAAGTGCTCAAAATAAATTTCGTGGCTAACAAGGGGAGGCTGTCTACTCGTCATCACCGATTTCGCTCAAATTGACAGGATTTGCAGGGCTCGGTTAGAAGTAGAAGTCCCCAAAATGGGAACTCGAGATGAGCAAGCGTTTAGAAAATCAAAATTTTCACCCGGTTCTCGCATCTTTTAATAAGCCGCAAACAAATAATGAATTTTGGATTTTTGAGAGAAATTAAAAATCTTAGTGATGATAAAAATGAGCGCAGACTCGTTGGGAGGTTTTAAAGAACGACAATAATTATTCTGACACTTACCACACGTTGTATTTTGATACATCTTTATATTTTTAATTTCTTTATAATCGAATATCCGTCGGTCGTCGCGCGATTTACCGTGCGTGGTTAAAACTTTGCTGTCTCGCAATATGCATACTGTAAATTATCCTAAGATTATAATATTTCTTTTCAATTTATCATAATAGATGTAAAGAAATAAGAAAAAGAAGCGCAAGATATTTTGTTTTTGGTGAATGAATATTATTATCGCCGCGGTAATGATCGGGATCTTGCATCAGCATTTTTTCTATGTCGCTAATCAATTTTTGTTCGTACTTCGTATTAACACGGTTGAAGAACCCTCTCTTCTCCCATGCCTCGATTAAACAATGCTATCGCGCCTTTCCATTTTTTTTGTTATTAACGTTCTTTCAATGTTGTATAAAACGTGGATCCCTGCACCTATTTTAACGTGTATGTACATACATTGTAATTAATGTCCAAAAAATAAACGGAACAAAAGTACCATTAAACCTTAATCATCCTTACATAATCTGTAATTTACACGGAAACTCAGATTCAGTCATTTGTCCTGATTTTTTTTCGAAACCAACGTTTTTTCCTGCAACTAGTAGATTTTCGAAATTGACCCAAGCAATGAAGACATTGGACGTTGCCCAAAATTCTAAGTTCCGGTGTATCGCGCACACATCGTACGTAAGTGTATAATTAGGATTATTTCTGATTCGCCAATCTTGAAAATTCATATATGAAATATTTACACAAAGTTTACAATTTCCGGTTACAAAGTTCGTATTTTATTTGCCTTTTTGCCCAATTATTGTTCTTACTTCTTTTAGTCGTTTTTGTCCCGATGTAAAATGTTGGTTTTACGGAAAACGAAGAGTGAAAGATCGTTCGAAAAACGTGTAAGTAGACGTCTCAACGATAGTTGCATTTTTCTTTTTGTTTCACAAGTCTTATTTATGATTTCTCGTATTATCGATTTGTTGTTTTTACTATCATTAGGAATTACGATCACGTAATAACCTACCGACAACTTAATAATCGCGCTTCATCCGAAGTCGGCGAAGATTTTACATATTTCATTTTTTCAAAAAACTCGTCAGAATGAAAAGTAAATCGTATGTTTGATACGATACGAAAAAATTGGTTTTGTAGAAACGTACAAGATAATTATTATCTTTGATTCGTTTTAACCGTTGAAGAATCTATCGGTACAATAATAATGACGAAAGAGGTTACGATCTCTTTCAGACGATTTTCAAACGAAATAAAGCGAAAAAGTCGTTCGAACTCATGTTTCTTTGATGTATTTTCAAAAATGATGAGTCAGAAGTGTGTAAAAAGTAGTTTTTTTCTCTCATCTGTATTTCTCTTGATAGTTAAAAAAACGAATAGTTCTGAAAAAACACACGCTCGCACGCGCTCGATCAACCCTCCATTTGCGAGAGTTTGTCCTCGAGGCTGTCCTGACTCTCGTTGGTGTCGTTGAGATTGATCGTCTCGTTGTGGGCCAGCTCGATAACCGAATCCTCCAGGTTGACCTCAGTTTTCGGGCAAATAGAATCGTTACTTTCGAAAATATCAGCAGACCCGGACATGTCTTCTTGTACAAGAGCCAAAGTGGCGCTTTCGTCGTGTTCAGGAATTTCTTGTTCACCGGTGACAGCAACGGCGATTTCGATCATCTCGTTGGAAGCCTCGATCGCGGTGACGTCTTTCGATTCCGTCGCCTCCATTGCTGTTTCGCTGGTAGTCGACGTCGTCATTATTTCAGTTTCCTGTGTCGGGGGCTCAAGTTTCGCTTCGATTTCGTCCTCGTTATTACTGTCGTCTTGTTCCATCGGCTCGGGGAAATTTTCTTCCCTGACGGAAACTTCTCCTTCGAGAGCAACCTCGGATTTGGTCGTGTCGGATACTTCACCGATTCCCGATATTTGACTTAGATTCGTTAGGACGTTTTCTTGCATTTTGACGACGTTGTCCGAGGAGTTCAATATGCTACCGATTTCCCGACTCATCTCGTCGATCTCACCGGGATCTTCGGTTTTGACGAAAATCACTTTCTTCTTGGTGTAAACCTTGGAACTCGTGATCGCCAATTGCTTGCTACGCGTGACCGGGGCTTCGACGGGCGTTTCTGCTTGGATTTGATCGAATTCGGGCTCTTTTTGGGTCTCCTGTTCCTTCTTAACGTCGGTATCTCCATCGTTGTCGTATTCTTGTTCCTCATCGTAAATACTTTGCTTTCTTTTGACGAATACGCGTTTGAGCGGGAGCTGTTGTTCGTCCTCGGACTCGTCGTGTCGTTCGGGCAGGCTCTCGTCAATCGCTTCGGTTTCTTGTTGTTTTCGTGCTTGTAACTCTTCGATTTTGATTCTTTGTTGTTCCACGCGTTTCTCCAAAAGTTCGAGTTTTTCCTTGGTCTCCTGGTCGCCCTTGTTCAGCACGGCCTCGTTCTTCGCGGCGGCTTTATCCGCGCTGGAAGATTGCGAAGTTTTGAGCTCGAACTTGGGGCCCTCGTCGAGCAAATTTTCGGACTGTGATTTTGACGCAACGATCGGCGTCGATGTTGCGGCTAATCTGGCGTCAGTCAGCGGCTTCAAGACTTGCTGCACGAAGGAAGAATTTTTGTTGTCAAGAGCTTTTTTAACGACGACCCTTTTGACGACATTGCCGGTTGGCAATTTAGCCAGTTCGGCAGGATCGATGATGGTGCCGTCGGGGTTCATGATAACCTCGCGAGTCGTATCGCCTTGACGTATGATGCGTCTGACAATGACGCGTTTGGTGACTTTTGTCGCTGATCCCGATGGGCTTTGGGTGATGGTGACGTTCTCAGATTCTTTCGAGGGCGTGGAAGTTGCATCGGCCGAGCTGATGGGTTTTCTGACGACGATACGTTTTATAACTTTTACGGTATTGACGGATTTTCCTGGAGCTGCCGTAACGTTATCAGTCTTCTCTTCTTTTTGGGACAAGCTCTGGCTTCGCGTGTGTATTTGGCTGCCTCCCGAGGAAGTGTCCGTTTTGATGTTCGCTACAGTGGTGCTCGTGGCAGTTTCTGCGGCCTGGTTCTCTTGAGGAATGTTGGTCGTGTGTTTGAGTGGTATTTTGTGTTCTTTGAATACCGAGGCAACTATTTTTTGGACCTCGGCTTCGGTGCTGTCCTCGTGTCCACGGGAGGAGCTCTTGGCCACGGGTTCTTCGGTCTTTTTCGGCGTAGCAGTAGCCAAAGGCTTGGTACTCTTCGACGGGGTTTCGTGAGCATCACGACGCGTTATCGGCATCAATGTTTTTATCGTTTTCTTCACGATGTTTCCGTCCTTACCACGGACGAATACGACCTGCTCCTTGCGGTCTTCGCTCTCGTGCTGCTGGTCCATGCGGGCGGGAGGATCGTCCTCCTCCTCGCTCTCCGGCGGCTGCGACTTCACTTTCGGCAGTTTTTTCACGACGTAAGCCGGCGGCTCGTAATCGTCGTCGCCGTCCGTGTAACCTTCCTCTTCCTCCTCCTCTTCCTCTTCGCTCTCGGTCTCAACTTTACCCTTGTCCGGCTGCAAACCGTCGGGACCCATTTTTTCACCCGCTTCGATATGCTGTTTGATGTGAGTGACGTAATCCGCACGATTGCGGCAAGATTCTTGACACACGTCGCAAGTGAGGGCCATGCCGGAGCGCTTCGAATGAGTGAGCTGGTGAACCTCGAGGCTCTCTTTGCGCTTGAACGCTTTGCCGCAGTCCTCGCACACGTGACGTTTCTCAACCGAGTGAGAACGCATATGGCGTGTGAGGTGATGGGACAAGAGGAATTTCCGTGGACAGAGCTTGCAGAGGTAAGGCCGATGTCCGGAGTGAGTAGCCAAGTGGCGAGCCAGTTTGGTACTCGTGCGGAAAGCCTCTTTGCAATATTCGCAAACGAAAGTTTTGTCCTCGTTGTGAAGAAGCTCGTGGCGCTCGAGGCCTTGCTTGTAAGTGAAGCGTTTGTTGCATATGTTGCACTGATACGGTTTTGTTGTTTTGTGCATCGTGTCTTCGTGCTTCTCGAGCTCCTCGGTCGTGAAAAATTCACGGTCGCAATGTTGACACCCGTAACGCAAATCTTCCCGATGTAATTTCTCGTGACGTTGCAATAAATTCGCTCGCGTAAACGTCTTGTTGCAAATCGAACACGAGTACGGCTTTTCCGATGAGTGAGTCGTCATGTGCTTCGCTAAATCGTACTTCGAGAAGAACATACGATCGCATTCGGTGCACTTGTAATTTCGGTCACGGTGAGCACGCTGAATGTGCAACTGCAGAGCTTGCCGAAGTGGAAACGTTCGGTCGCACTGGTCGCAAGCGTGAACTCTTATCTCCCCCGGCTCCAACTTCCGGTCGTCCTTCTCGTTCGACATGTCCTGATCGACGTCGCTGTCTTCCTGATCTTCCTTGTACAAATCGTTACGCTCGCTATCGTGACTGTGCTTCTCCTGCTGACGATCGCTTCGCTGTCGATCTCTATCCCCGTTGTCGACTCGCGACTTTTTCGTCGATTCTCCCGACTGCATCGACTGCTCAGCACCTCGCTTACCCGGCGCGTCCGGCGAATCGTTCGATATCGGTGGAAATGGTCGAGGCAGAACTCCCGTTATTGGATACGCTCGTAGCGCCTCGTCCGCTTTCTTACACTGGAGCTTAAATTTGTACGAACGATCCAAATTCCAACGACACATCCTGCAGATCATCTGGGGCATGCCGTCTGCTGCGTACACCTTTAAAAAAATTTTTTTCCTTATTTACTGTTGATGGATATTTATTGTGATTCTAATTCAATCTGAATTCTAATTTGATTTATTTTTTGTTTATATCAATAAGCCAATTAATTTTGCCATTTTTTAAAACAGTCTCTTCACATTTATTTTTAAAGAAAGAAAAAAGACCCAAGTATCTTTTTTAAAATTTATCAAACAATTTAGTTCTCTAAATTGTAGAACTTTGATGCGATCGGATACCAAATGAATTGTTAAGCGATATGAAATTATGTTGTACATGTGATTCTGGAAGAATCGGTTTTCTGTTACCGTAATGGAGTCTGCGAGACTCTGCAATGCTAGAAAACTGTAAAGAAAAAGACTGCGGCAAGTTTGATTTTCCTAAAAATGTTTCCCGTACTTATCAATAAAACGAGATTTTAGCGCAAAATTCAAATGTGCTAGAAATAAAAAATTCATCATGACTTTTCTTTCAATTCAGAAATTCGTTTTTTGAACAAAGTAACCTCATCGTACCGTCAAAAAAGCATGAAATGTGAAAAAGAGTTTGGAGCAACAAAAATAGGGAAATAATGTCTGGTAAAGTTTTTCGAGAAAAGGGCGAAAAAATCAACGAACTACGACAGATTGAGGGCAGGTGCAAAAATTCATGGAGGAAATTCGAAAAAATGTTTTTTATGAAGTACGAAAACTTGGATGCACGCTGTATTGAAATGCGAGTTTGAGGGAGTGGATGACTTTCGATTGCGTTATGACATGTGTATACACGGGGCAGCAAGCTGGAACCCGCGCATTTGGTTCTCGAAGCGGATCGAAGAGCACATTGGGGAGCGGACCGGTAAGAGAGAGCAGAGTTTCGAGATGATAAAAAGACGATAACTCGATCGGTAAAAAAGATAACAATGATATCAGCGCGTCGTTGTATGGGCTATCGACTTGCCAGCGGGGACACGCAAGGAAAAGCGAATATCGTGTACGCCGGAGTAAAAGAAAAAAAGTAAAAAAAAGAGAAAGAGTAAGAAAACCGAAGGGAAACCCAAATACGCGCCGCACTATGGCGAAAACGTAGTAACAAACGGAAATGAAAAAGAAATGGAAAAATTTACGAACAGAAGATAAAAGACAAAAACGATGATAAAAATGCTTGAATAATAAAATACCTCGATGGCGACGCAGGACATTATTTGCAGAGTAAGCGGCACTTGGAATGGCTTGGTGTGATCTCTCTCGTAGATGAAGTTGAGAGGTTCAGTTTCCGTAAGGCAAAAACGGCAAACTCGCCTCGAACGCAAAGGCGCCGGTCGGCTCTCCATATTTTTCTCTTGGATTTTTCACTCCTCTTCGAAAAAGTCTACTGCAAAACTCCTCTGATATACACGGTAGCGTCGGTGAAAATAATAACGTAAACGATAAAAAAAGAAAACGGCCGATTTCTCACACGAATGGAATATTTGTTTGAATAGAGTTTATTATTCCTTTTTTTCGTGATTAAGGTGTACGGGACACGAACGTCGAAAATCCGACACGAGAGACGCGGGGACTCGTTGTTACTTGATGTATGTCGCGCGTTAGTATACCCCGCGCGCGCACCCTACTACCGAACACACAGGGCTATATTACCCGAAAACGCATCAATAGATTGAAATGCGCGACGCCCGAGCGTCGGTATAAACGATATGGTTGAGACTCGGCTCTATTCGCGCGCGCCCCTTTCCTTACTGCGCGCGGTCGTCAACCGACGACAAAGACCGCAAAACGGGCTTATATACCGGACTATGTTATATACCCCCCTGGCAACACGCTACTATTGGGCTTCAAAACTACGGATAACTCTCTCGCGGATCAGTTCTCCTCGAATTTTCTCTTTCTACTCGCATCGCCCGTTGCTCACTGAGAACTTCTCACGTTCTATACTACCGGAGACTATGCACGCTAGCGTCATCACGTACGCCAGACGGCGTCTTCCCTCAACTGTAACCTATAACGGACCGACGCGCGTCCTGTTTCTTCAATTTTTGCACTACAGCGCCCTCACTAACGCTGCGCCCGGCTATACAACTCCAAGTTTTCCAATGACAGATACACAGTTATCGACCGTCGGTACGAGCTTGCTCGATATCTGCGCATTTTCGTTTCCCTAGAATTTTCCTTTATTATCTTACGGTAAACTTTGTATTTCGATGATTGTCAAACGTCTTAGAGGAATCGTTTCCGCATGGCATACTTGCCGCGGGAGCAAGGTTCCAAGAAAATATTTTGGAAGTTTCTTATCGTTGACAAATGATCCAAGATTCAGATTCGAAGTTTCTTGCTTGTCGAGTTGACAACGGACAAAGTACTACACAAGATGTCACTCGGAGTCATTTTCCTTACAAATGTGGGCTCTGAAAACACCAATGAATAGCATTTGATAGCAGTGTCTTTTTTCAACTTTTCGACTCTTAGAGTTCGTTTTACTTCCAAAATCGACTTTTCTCAGTGAGTAACAAATCCATTCGTAAATATCCATTGTCCTGAAATACGACGAAATACGACGACCACAGTCGAAGGTGATTATGTGAGGTGGTTTCAAAAAACTGTTCCGACAAATGTGGCGCACTACTCATTCCGTAACGAAATTCTCTGAATTTTGGTGCAATTATATAAACCTTCGTGAAGGATAATAAAATTTAATAGCAGTCACTTCTCATCGAAAAGTAGCGAATTTTGGGGTAGATTCATTCTACTCCGGACCTACTCGGACAGTTTTATTCAGGTTAGTTTCGGCGTGTGGGCTTTACTGATTGGTTTTTCGAATGCGGCACGACCTATCGAATCGTGATATTTCGGAGCGGATTTCGGAGTAGCAAAATACGAAGTTAACGCTTATTCCCGTGAGTTCTAGTGCAGGGACGACTGGTTATAGGACTGTGATTATTTAGGGCAGTCACTACTCATCAAAGTGTACAAATTTTATTTACCAATTATGACTCCTTACAGTCGACTCCTATACTCGTCGAAGAACAATGACATATTGGATCGAGCCAAGAGACATTGGACCATTCGTCATTGAATTACGTTATTCTACAGTATAGGCAGTACTCATGGAAGAGAGTACACTGCCTATAGTTTCCAATTACACTCTCCTAAGTAAATCTTCGATTATACCCAACTGATAAATGGGTTGTGATTTTTAGAATCATATATATATATATATATCAAGAGACTCGGTAGAGTCTCGGGACAAGTACATTGACAGCTCTGTCGTCTGCTGGCCCGAGGCTCTCGCCGAGACTATATTATCTCTGAATAAAACGTTTCGCGGTGGTGGGGGTAAAATCGACATGTCATTTTCTTGATATATATATATAGATAAAAATGTATATAGATATAAAAAATATATATGGATAAAAATATAAAAAAAGAAGATAAAAAAATGTAAATAAATAAATAAAAATAATAAAATTTAAAAAAATAGGGTAAAAAATTCCTTACGAAAAGAGGAGTGGATTTTGGAATATACGAGTTATATGACAATTGTATCGAGCCCTATTTATCGATGAGTGGCGATATCCTGGAGTAGAAACTACTCATCGTAGAGCAGAGAGTCTCCAAGTAGATCCAGTTTTGAGTAGATTTTACACATGCTTTTTTGGAGTTGACACTATTTATTAGAAAGCAGTGATATTCTGTCCCAGGCACTACTTACTGAAGAGTAATTACACCTTAGAGCAGTCGTCATGCTTCGAGAGTAGCAGATCTCGACTTTTTTTTAGGTTTCGATATATATATATATATATTTTTTTTTTCATTTTGAATGAGACAACTATTCTAATGAGTTTTTACGGAGATTTTGAAGTGGCAGCACAGGGCAGGGTTGTTCCACGAAAAAATCTAGAATATTCTGACATTTGAAATTCTCGAAGAGAATAAAAAATATATGCATGTTGCTTCTTAACGTAGCTCGAGAATGGCCGAGTCTACGTTTCGGGATTTCGTCCTCAATTTACTTTTCGACGGGGCAATTAAGGCGTCTGTATTTATATTTTTATCAATATTCGAGTAATTGAGAGTAATTTTTTTTTTAATACTGAGCACGATATCGCGCGAAAATATTAATCAATGTCAGAAGACAGCTTTCCTGGGTGCATTTCAAAGAAATATTTAGCTATCAATCTTTACGTTATTAAGCAGCTATGTTTCGTAGCTGGAATGTTCCGGAAAAGTAAGATTTTTTAGCATTATTTACGAGCAGTTAATAAATTCACGATTCGTAACGAAAAGGAGGCCTTTTATGGAGCAGAAACTTCATCAGTTTATAGTAGAGACGTTTCGAAACAGTGTTTTCATCAGATAGAGTTTCAAAGAGCAGCGTTGTACGTTCTGATCGAAACATGTTCATCAGGAATCGATATTAATTTCAAGTTGGTTTTTTGTTTTATTAAAAAATTTTTAAAATTCTATTGAACACGAAACAAATCTCATGTGTTATTGAACACAAGCGATCGAAATAGCACGCCCATTTAGTGTTATTTCGTAATTGGTTGTTGATATTCTATAGATTTTCTCGATACGATCTTATTTGGCAAACGTGTATATTCCAATGGCTCGGTAATCAAATAGTTTTTCCAATGAATGTAGGAAATACTATTCTATTAAATTCCTCCACATTGGTATATTTTCGCAGAAAAAGAATAAATACTTTTAAAATGTTCGACACAAAATGTCAAAAAGGAGGAAAAAGATTGTTTGCTTATTTTTTTTGTTTTTTGAAAATTTCAAAAAAATTCTTCGTCTTTGGGAGTTAGCGATGATGGAACTTGAAAAAATTCTAAAAATCAGGATATTTAAGTACAAGAAAAAATCATTTTCGAAATCGTGTATTCAACGAGGTACGCGCTGTTTTGAGTAAACTTTCCCAAATCTCGTTAGAGAAGAGTCACGAGGAGTCTCTATCGTCGCTGTAATCTCCCCGAAAATAGTGAATATATTTGAATAATCGCGGTCACGGCCAGTGAAAGTTCCGCTTCCAAGAGAATCGTTATTAAAATGGTGGTTTGAAAAAAATGGGATTTACAATGCAGCACGACGTCGTTGTTAGCTGGCGCGTTGGCCAGTATCTCTCGTCCAATCTTCCGAATACAAACGTCATCGATCGAGCAGGCCTCTTGGAAATTTATCATCGAACCAAGCCCAATGTCTCCGGTGACAGTGGACGAATGGGGATCCTCAGAATTCGGTGTGCCAACGCTCGTGTAGCAAACTTTAAGCAAAACAAAGCGAAAAAGTAAAAAAAAAAAAAAGCCATTCAAATCCGAGCGCTGTTCAGCGATTTTGGGCGTGGATGAATAACGCACCATGATCACACGTTCCGAGTGTTTTATGGGTGCTCTCGGAATCGTGAAAAACGGCGTAAGCTTATTGGTTTAGAGAGGAGAAGCCATGAAAATTGGCCGGGACTACCGGTATCAAGTTACGGTGCGTCATACACCGAAGAGCGCTCCGTGCACACCGGCACAAAAGCCGGTATGCGTGCTCATACGATGTTTCGTGTATACAGAGCCAGGTGAGAATATACGCGAAAGACACGAATGCACTGTGGAGAAGTAAGAGTGCGAGGTTGTACGCAAGCGTGGGTGGCTCGGCGAATCGATCAATAAAACGTATAGGAGATAGGGGCAAGTTGGATTTAAGCTCGGCATTTATCGTCAGTTACCGATTTAACCTTCGCGAGTGTACGTGGTGTTGAGTGTCTTCGGCAGCTCACAGCAGTGCAGTCCATTCTTCTTCGTGCTTATTCGCCCGGCTGGTGGCTCTTCACTTTGAAGATCATTGAGAGCATTGTCTCTGATTAAATTATCGAAAAGCACACACAGAGTTCCAACGATCTGTCATAAGGTCGAATCGCAAATACGAATTCGAACAAGCCTTGATCGAGGCTTCGATCAGGGGGCTCTTTTGATTGGCGCGATCTTAGATCCCGAGGCCTCTGCGTTAAACGCGGTCTCGAAGCTACTCAGGTGAACTAGCGAATCTAGCAATAAGCGAATAAGCCAGTCTGTTAATGAAAAGCTCGGAAGGTCGATTTAAAAAATACTCAGAACATCTACGTACCGAATGAAGATGAAAAAATAGTTAAATTCCTGTAAAGATGGAGTCAGATTCTCCCAAAGTATTGGCATTTGTTGAGTCTCATTTATGAACTAGGAAAAAATGGTAAACTCGGGCTTTCATGGCCACGAAATTACTTGCAGGTTTTTCACACAAAGAATGGTCGACTCCTCGGCCAGTCTTTCTCAACTCCACACACGAGGTGCCCAAATTGTGCTTAATATTCTGTTACGCTGTTAAAATAATGGATGTTATGAAAAAACGTGGAGTTTCGTAACCGGCTTGATTATCCGGTCACATGGCCCACGATTTTTTCCCAGTGTGCTGTTCTTTCAACAGCGAAGCATACGCGCACTAAATTGGTCACAATAACGCACGCTCAAAACGCGTGTTTTCCGTTTTATTATTCCAACTCTCGTTTGTGGCATGGTGTAGGCCTACTGGGGATTCCCGCCATGTTAAACAATGGGAACGCGTTCGAGCGCAGTACCTCCTAGGTAACGCGGAAAGCTGCGCAGATAAGCCTCCACATTAAAACCTAACAATAATTTCGTCGTCGGTTGAAGCAAGAATCGTTTGGGAGATCGGCTTCACTTTGATTTTCTATTTTTTCGTGATTATTCCATAATCATTGTGAGCAAACGTTTGAACAATTTTCTCAATTCGATCGAATTTAAAGATTTGAGATTTCGAAAAGGATTCATTGGAAAGGGCATAAAGTTTATAATTTCACAAAATTTCTAAACTCACAATATCCAATCAACTTTTTGCCAGTTTCTTATGTCTCGGATAGTTAAAAAACGATAAATTTCGTTGCTCTCCTCAAAACTTCGATTTGAGTTGATATTCTACTTATTCGGAATGGTCTAACGAGCTAGAATATCACGAATTTTATACTGAGCGAAGATCGCGTGTACACGAAGGTGTTTGGAAATTTGTACATACGCGCAAAGGCTGTTTCCGTTTCGTCTTAAATAAAGTGATTTTATATCGTGAATTTGTGTATAATTATTGAAATCCTCTCTTCCCTCCCACAAACAATGACGATCAGTGACGAATAATTGAAAAATGCACTGATAATCCGGCCAATTAAGCTTTATGGATGTCTAAATTGGATAGATTTTTACTCCCTAATCAAAGGATATGGTCACTTTAAATAAACGACAGAGTTATTAATCCGAAATGGTAAATACATTTTTTCAATTTATCTTCTGGCGAATGAAATTACAAGGCATTAATTAATCGCGGACCCATCACCGACCGAATCCGAAATTTCATTCGTCCCTGGCGAAAATACTCTAGTTTTTTTATGTCAAAAATCGCATTAGAGAGCGCAAAAAGAAGACACAAAGGGAAATGGGTAAAGAAAAAAGTATTAATAAAAAGAGAGAATGCTCTATGACAAGAATGGGCCAAGCGAAGAAGAAAAAAAAATGCCGAGATAAGCAAATGTGAGGTCATACGAGCGCTCGTTACCAATTTCGTTCAATCTTTAACGTAATTTATTTTCTCGCGAAAATCGTCTCGAATTTTTGCTCAAACCTTCATTACATACTTTATTCTTATCGTGTACTTTTTAATGAATTTCGTGAGAAGCGTTCATTCGTAATATCGAAAGATAAACGATTTTCAACGCCCAGTCCCTGTAGCCTTGTGTATTTTTCTTCATATATTTAAACACGTTTATGTTAATAACCAACAAGACGAATCCCTTAAAATTTGCAATGTGTGTCAGTCGACTATCGTGTAAACTCTGTGTAAATTTCAAGACTTTCTTAAGAAAATCGTTTCGTGCATGAACTACCTTAAGAAATTCGAATAAGCTCAAAGATGTAGGTCAGCGAATCAATCGATCGAATTAATTATAAATTACACAGTAATGACAGAGTCTAATTGGAATGGCGAATTGCACGAAATGGTGAGACGTAAATGATTTAAAAAAACATAGAAAAACGATAAATCGTGACGATGAAAAATGTATAATAAGCGTTTAGAAATCGAATTAGGATAAAAGGGTAAAAATGATGACAGTAATAGTCCGAAATTACGATAACGAAGTCATAGTAATAACGTACTTTAATACCAATATATATCTATCTATCTGTAAGGAAAGCGCTCTGTTAATGCGTGAATCGTGAAAGATGTTTTTTCTTCGTATCGTGGCACACGCGCGCGCGCGCGCGCGCGCGCTCGGCTTTTAATAATGATACATTGTCATCTCAGGAAGAGTCTCTCGTCGAGATGGTATAAAATGTGGGTTAATAGTTGGCCGAGAGTAAGCGGCTTAAATGCACATCCAAGTAGAACTCGTAAGAAGGAGCATTATAGCTTATTATCAATGGATAATTATCCGGATAGCAATTAATTTTTTTTTCTACAAATTTTTCATAGACCAAAATAAAGAAGGAAACATGTGACGTAAGTACACAAAATCAAGTATTTTCAGCTCGCAATAAGCAATTATCTCGAATCGCTTCTGCTCGATCTGCATGTTAATCTCGATGAAGTACATTAATTTCATTAACGTTCGAGGAGGTGTAAAAAAATGATTGAAAAAAAAGAAAAGAAAAGAAAAGAAAAAAACTGGATCTAATCACGAGTTCAAGGCAGGTCGAGTTCGATGGAATGCTTACCGTGTACAGAGCCTCTAAAAAGTAACGCGCGAGAGAAGCTTGGAGAAAAAAATCCAGCAAATTGTGGTATTGAAATTCTATCGATTCATAGCTCACGCCTGGAAGAGCCTCGAGACATTAATTAGTCAGTCGCTAAAGGTGAGCTCGGGCCAAAAGTCGTCGATCCTCAGAGCCCCGGAGCATGCTCGATTCCTCCTTCCAGCCCGATCGATCCGTACAAAAGCCCCCAATGCTCTGGCAAAAAAAAGTTTGTCAAAGAGTCCAATCTCCGGATTGAACGATATTCGAAGGAAAATCGGCACGGAGCGAGGAACTTTTGAGAGAGTCTGTAGAGCGAATATTCATCATGTTTGAGAGCTGTGCCGCTGGGGCAATATCCTACAGGCTTGGCATACCAGACGGTGCGCGCATAATAGTTATAAAGTCCTCCCTGCTTGCCGCTCTCGGCACGATAGCAATCGGACAGATGAGTTACGAGATATGGCGCGAGGAAAGATACATGACCCATTTATACAGTTAAAAAGGAGATAATAAAATGAGGAGGAAAAACAAAAGAAAGGGAAAAACGAGAAGCAATACGCGGAGATGCATAGCCTGGTGTGTTCGGAGAAGGAGGAGGATGAACGGAGCTGTAAGGAATTACACACAAGATGCACCTGCGGTAGTACATCACAGCGAGGAGCGAGAAGCGAGGCGAAGGTTTCCTCTCAGCTCAAGCTCGCTCCTTGGCCATGTAGATAGCGTGCGTAGAGGGCATTCGTAAAGCCTCCGCTGGACCCACTTTTCGGTCGTGGTGTTTGCTGCCGGTGGTGTTGTTTCGTTGGTTGCTTTTGATGCCAAAGAGATTTTTAGGCCACCCGGGTTCTCGGCGAGAGACAGGGCCGCGCGGAGGAAGCGAGGAGGCGCGACCGCGCGCGCGAGCGGAGGAGAGCGCGCTGAGGAAGGGAGAAAGAGAAAGAAAATTGCATCGCGCGCGCGCGCGCCCGGGGACCCGGGGAAAGAACGAAATAATGCGAGAAGGAAGGAAGCAAATAAATAAAGGAGCGAATATCCCAGGGGAGAGGAAGAACGGCGGAGCTGCTCGTGGGACGAGTTAAACGACGGCGACGACGTCGGCGAAACCGTTGAAAAATGAAGGGAAGGAGCTTCCCTGTCCTCGTGCAACTTCTCTTATTATACTCTTCCCATCTTCCCAGAGTTTGAGCTAACTTATTGTACGTATCCATATATATTTATACGTGGAAACTGGCCGACGAGGAGAGCAAGCGCTCCCGTCGCTACGGCCAACCGCTGCAATCCCGCTCTCGCGCTTGCTTACTCCGGCGAGATGCAACGGGGACTCTCTCGAAGCGACGATAATTGCAAGAAGAAATCGCGAGCCGAATGCACAGCGAGCACAGTTCAGAGTCCCCGTGCGAGACCACGACCCAGTTGTTGGTATGTTCGTCGAGAATCCGCGATACGAGGTGCCCCCTCCTCGGCTCATTCCCGTAATCCTGTCGACTTTGAATACCGCGAGAGCTCTCTTTTTTCCATTTTTTAAACTCATCCTTTCTTTTCGTCTTTTTCGTTACTTTTTGGCTGTGCATCCTCCCGCGGATTCCCGGATCCGCGGGGACGCCGCGGGAAACTTCGCTCAACTGTGTGGCACCAAAGATTGCTTCGTCGTAAATAGCCTGACTCGGGAGAATAATTCTGCAGGTTCGCGATTTTCGAAGCAGCTTAAGCGAGAAGAAGGCCTCGTGCGCGCGGGGAGAGCGAGCGAGACGGAGAAAGACTTGGAAAGGTATTCGACCCAAAATAAGGTTCGAGCTGCTGCGGCCGCGCGCTACTCCGCAGCCAGTGCGCTTCCAATTGCATTCGGAGATGAAGAAATGAAGGTTCAGAATCCTGCGATTATTAGTCGGGCTCGCTCCCCGGAACCGCCTTCGTTATCGCACCAAACTTTTCGTCAATCTTCTTCTCTCTTTTATTTTTTCACCTTTTGCCAAGCGAACGCGTCTTACGTTCGCAACATACAATTTGCGAGAGGCGCTCTCGCAAACCTACCTCGAGCCACTTCCAATTGATTGATCAAGAAAATAAGCGGTTCCGCATCGATGCACTCCGGGAATCGAGAATTCTCGATTCACTAATATTTTAACCCTCCCGGAGCTCTTAACCCCGACGCTCCCAGGCCCCATACAACTGCATCGGCCACTAAAGTCGGGCTTCCAACTGTCCAGTTCCATCAAGTAAGGTTACATTGCACCATGGATGCTCCTCAAGCAAGATATAAACTGCTTTGACCCATCGAAATATCAATACGAAGCCGAAAATAAAAGTGAGCACACATTTCGTTTTCAGACTCCAAACGTTATATCCTTTCAAAGAGAAGCTAATATTTAAGGTGTTAGGTGCTAGATTAATTCGTAAATTTCCCTGATTTACTCCCCGAGTATCTGGCGCTGCGCATGCACGCAATCTTCAAAAATTCGTATTTCTCACTAAAAAAACTAAAATATGTCGCAATGGATTCGTAAACTAGAAAGTATTTTGAGATATAATAACGAAGAGAATTACTTTCCTACAACGAATTAAGGATGGTGGGTGACGGCTACGTGATTTTTGCAGCAACTATATTTTTCGAAAATTCCAAAAGACGAAACTTGCTTGAAAGCCATAATTTTATTATTTTAGAAATATAATTGGTAAAGAGTCAACATTTTTATACAATTTTATTATTAAAAAAGCGTTTGAAGAGTTCATTTTGACGAGCGTGGTGCAGCAGCTGCCGCTGCTGTTGATGCCACGCTGTCACTTTTGTTTACAAATTTTATAGGTTATGAAGTGAGTTTACTGTCCAAAGTAGTATTGCAGTGGAGGAAAATTTTACCGGGATAAAAATCGTCGTTTTGTAAAAATTTAAAAAACAAACGTGGCGAAGCTAACGAACGACAAAATATGACCAAAAAAGTTCGAACTGCGACGTCACATGCGAACGTATATTGAATGCAGCGTTGTCAAACGTTACTGATCCATTTGCCGTGTAATCCGAATGATTTTTTATCAGATATTTTTTCATATTTCAGCCGATTTTCATTGATAAGGTTTAAAAACTAAAATACTCATGTGTTCTTGAATATCCCCGAAATACAACGATCGACTTTTTTTTTGCGAAATCTTGGATATAACTAACGAAAAAATTCAACAACTTTTGATGCGTGTACGGCTTTCAATGCCGGAGTGATAGGTGTCAGAGAAAAGTCGCGATATTCAATAATTAACCCTACCATGACTGGGGTGTGAGCACACCCCACGCGAACTTCAAACTACGCTCCCGTCCTAACAAGTCACATTATCGACTGATTATCGACGGATTTTTTAATATATAAATTCAATTGAAATTAGTTTTATCGTACATCATTCTTTTCGTTATAAAAAAACGAAGAAAATGGTGTAGGATAAAGTCAGTTTAGCATCGTAGGACTGGATTTATAAACAAAAAAAGAGTGGGGTGCGTTCAAACCCCGGTCATGAGGTTGAGGGTATGAAAAAAGGCACATGAGGTGTAGGGTTAATTTGCTGCTAAACTGCACGGTAGCTAGCGTCGAAATTTTGCAAATCTATCCAGTGCCTATTCATTTTTGCCAACCAAAAATATCACCGCGTAATCTCGGACAGCGAATATTCACCCATCTGCCTTAATCCACGAAATAAAATCCCTCGTAAGAGTGCCGGCCTCGTGAGAAATGGAAATGCCTATTTTTTTCATCGTTCAACTCGCTGCGAGGCTTCACTTTCGTTCTCCAGGAATATGACTCACGAGAGGCTCGTTGGCCGATCACTCGAGTACAATAACACAACGGAGGTGCTAAAATAGCGCGTGTGAGGGACACGCAACACGTTGTAAAACGTGAACATCGCTTTGCGAACAACACGGATTTATATATGCATCTTTATATCTGCGTGCTGCACGGATAAGAGCGAAGGAGTGGTAATGGTGTCCATACTCGAGGGATTGCCATGTACGTACAATGGACACAAGCTCGGAGTTATTGTGAATAGGTAATGGACCGACGTGCAGGTTGCATCCGAAGCTCTTTCGAGGCTCCCTCTCTCTCTTCCTCCCTCTTTTCCTCTTTCTTTCTCGCCTCGTGTAATATCCTCGTATTCGCTATTTCGAAGAGAGCGCTTCATTGAAGATGAAGCAAGAAGAAACATGTGTTTGCGTCCTCTCCGGATGATCGACGCAGCCGGACTAAGGTAGTTTCCGAGGACGCCTCGTGGTGGAAGAGAACGACGAGGCTTGACGCAGCATAGACGAGGATTCGCGCGCCGATGTTCATTCAAGAGATAAAAGGCAGCGCGAGGAGCACCAGCGAATTGGATGCCCGTAGGGAGAGAGCAGGAGAAAGAGAGACGAAGAATTGAGGGGAAGAAATGAGAAGAAGCGAGACTGAGGGAAGAGAATCGGGAGCCGAGTATATTTATATAGTTTGGAAGTCTGTAGACGGTGTCTGGTTGAATGTCAGGTCGTATTGCTGCGCGGCGGCATCGACATCTTTAAAGCAACGAGGCACGGTAGATATGCAGATATAATGTTGCCGGTTTGTATAGACACGCTTGTATTCAACAAACGTAAAAGACGAGAGACAAGTTTTGACTACGAAAGAAAAAGAGAAAAAGGAGCGACGCATCGGTTACCAGTTGGCACAAGCTGCGGAGCTTCCTTATTCTTGCGAACTTAAGTGGCAACGATTTTCGAATTATTGCTAATCGCTCGGGGAAAAAGTATGGCTTTGCATTTGTTTTTTCGGCCTCTCCCTCTCTCCCCCGACTCGGGGTCGTCTCCTTTATTTCTTGTGCACACCGCATATCTTTACTCGCAGCGTTGTATTTAAGGGAGGT
This sequence comes from Venturia canescens, assembly GCF_019457755.1. NCBI lineage: Eukaryota > Metazoa > Arthropoda > Insecta > Hymenoptera > Ichneumonidae > Venturia > Venturia canescens. The sequence goes on from NC_057425.1 coordinate 12,139,222, forward strand.
GCGCGAGGATGAGGCTCGAAAGCACTTATCGCTGGGAGGCTACCGATCCTTATTTATGTGAAATTGGCTCGATACACGCGAGAATCCAAACATCTCGCTGGCCGCTACACGCGGAGCGTATCTTCAACGCTTTGGACACCTGGACCACGCTCCCGAGCTCTCCGCATCGCAGCATTATTTTCGCGAGTTAAATGAACCTTGCGGACGGAGGAGCGAAGAGAGAGAGAGAGAGCAGGGGAGCGCTTCGAGGAACCCTCTCGTTTGCACTCTCCTCTTGCCTCTTAACCATTCCCTCTCAAAAGATACTCAAACCTCGTTCTTTTCGTATTTGTGCTCTTCAAGCATGCGCTAATCAAACAATAGAACCTTGAGGAGGACCCTCGAACATTTTCGACACTTCCGGTCCGGGGGACAAATATATTTAAACGATAAAGTATGCCGCAATAGAAAACGACCTTCGTGAAATCAGGTCCGGAACATCGACAAAGAAAGGAAGAACCCGAACGACACGTTACGGGGGCTTCGTTAAACTTGCAAAACTCACCTTCCCACACGGACGGAATTAAACGGCAATATTTAGCGTCAAATTCACTGTCAGATTTATCGGATACATGTTTGACTGCGGGGACAAGTTAACGAAAAATATTTATTCCAGTCACGCACTGTGGTATTTTCAATATTTTGCCGAATTTTCAGTTTTATGGTAGCAAACGTTGCAGGGATACCAAAGTTTACAAAATTTCTTCAACAAAGGGCTGAGCATGTAAAAAGTATGAGGAAATAAGTCGCATCCGAGCATAAACATTTTTACGGAAATTTGTACAGTGGAGCGCCGTAAAATTCACCGTGACGTCAAAATTTCCTAAATACTCCGCGACAAAAGTTGCTACTGTGAAGAATGAAAATGATTTTTTTAATAGTAAAATTCAATTTCTTTTCCATAATATTTAATATCATGAATTGCAGCTCGTCGCAGCGCGCTATCAAATTTAATTTTATCCGTGTAACGAGACGCGGTTCGACGCTCCGAAGGACGCTGTATGAAAAATCCTGCGCGCATAACACAAACGCGCGCGATTTAATTGAGTGAAAAATGAGTAAACTGGAACCCGAAAGATCCACGAGCATATAGATCTGTAGGTTCTTTCCGTTTCATACTCGTGGCGTGACCAGCACAAGAGCCACCAAAACCGGCGAGAAAGAGAGGCACTGAGAGCGGGATATATGAAAAATCAAGTGGATTCGCGCTTTGTAGCAGAGCGGGTGACCGGACGTGGGGGATTCAGAACGGAACGGACTAACGAACGATGATTCTTCCTCGTTTCCTACTTTTGAGTCGCCCGGGTCTCGCCCGGAAAAACTTTTACCGTCCAGACGCGGCGGGCTCTCTTCTATCGGGTACTTGAACAATTTAGTGAGCAGAGATGAATATAAAGTAGAAATGTATAGCTGTGTCGGTAACCGCGGAAAGGTGGTTAACAAAGGTGCTCGAGCGTCCAGCGAATACGTTACATTGTACTCACATACAAGGTGTCTCTGGTCGACTGCTCACCGAGGTGGGCTCGCCCCGGAGCACAATTTCGAGTCCAAAAGTTCAGTTCCCTTTATTCCTGAAAGAATCTCCCCGCGAAGAAGGAATCAATCGCCATGTGCCATCGGATCATCGCATCCCTCGAAAGTCAAGCCTCACACTTTGGTCGCGCGCGCGCGCGCGCGGACCCACGAAACGTTGAGAAAGAAAAAAGTGCGTGAGACTAATTATCCAAAGCATTGAATATTCTCCGACGAAGTCTGGGATCCTCGTTACCAGACAATTTTCCATGAGCTCCCAAAACCAAACTACCGTAAATACAGAAATTTTGTCACAAGCTTTTTCGTAGGAAATTTCCCCCTCTACGAGATCGGTCCCATCCACAAATGCTCCATTCCCAAGCGTCTAGCCTCCGCAGGCCGCAGATGAGCGCCCAGTTCCCTCCATTTCGAGATCGAATTATCCCAAGGCTCGATCGCCACGGCGAACGGTATCAGACACGTTGCTCGTCCCCCGACGAAGAAGTTATTCGTCGATCATTGAACCTGGGACACCCTGTATGCCCGTCTACACATGTATCGATGCGGTATAATTATTCAGGAGGCACGTATAAGCGATGATAGCGATACAGGATATGAGCGAACGGGGGAAAGAGAGAGAGAGAGAGAGAAATGAAAAGATAGACGAAGAGGTAAAACGGTAGCTACGTAGGTAGTGCTGCTTCCTGGAAAACATTAACCCAGTGAGACCGGGGGGAATCTCTCATTTCCCATTGCCCCACGGGCTACGACCGTTAGCCGCAGGGAGATTGTGGGAGCGAGTACGAGCAAAAGAACGTGCCGCTGTATGCCGATGTGCGCATATATAGTTGTACGTACTATTTATTTATATGCGCATATATAAAATATATTCAGACACATAAAAAAAAGAAATTTCTATCGAATATGCGACGTCGGCGGGAACAGGACAAATCTCTCGACACGAGTCCCGAGGAGCGGAGCTTTCAAGCGGACATTTATCCGCCCGACGAATTCCACACGACGAAATAACGACTTGAGAGGACAAAATGGCCCGAGGCTCTTCCGTCATGATCCCAAAGTCGGATTAAGGGGCTGCTGCTTCTTTGATATCTTCTTTTAATTTTTTATTGCCGATTTTATTGCTGAAAGGATGAGTCGACGCCGGCAGAGTCGAAGCGCGGCGCGAAGGCGTGAATTCTTGGCGTCGGTGCATCGCTGTCAACCGCCAAGGCTGCTTTCGTACCTTCCCAAATATCTCTCGTCATCGCCGTCACGTACACGCCGCAAGGAAGCGTACGCCTTCGGCTCCCCGGGATTAACAACATTCCCAAACGAGTGGTAACGACGAGAGCGAGCAGGGAGCGAAAACAAATTGTGAGATTTCACGCGAGTGGGACAGCGCACGAGAGAGCAGAGCGCATGACCCAATTGGGTTACTCGAGGCGCGCAACACACAAATTGGCTACACGCTCCTCCAAATCTCGGGCTTACCTGCGGTTTTTCCTCTCTCTTTCTCTCTCGCTCTCGCTTGTCATTATTCAGCGAGGAAAGGGATGAAAAAGGAGCGGGAGAAAGGAGCGCGATGATTATTTATCGTGCGCGCCGATTTTCGTTAAATACGTGTACGCATCGCGCCTCCAAAGGTTGCGTATATAAAAAGACGTACGAAGACAAGGCAGGACCGAAACGCAATTTCGTCGCTATTGCAGAAAAGCCTCCCGCGAATCGCCGTACCGTGACGTGCTCGCGCGACCGTTTCTCTCGTTCCACCGTCTCCGGTTAAAGTCTCAAGCTCCTCGCTTAATACCTCCTTTTTTCTTGTTTTCTCGTTTTCTTTACTATTCTCTTCTCTTCATCATCCACTCTCTCTCTCTCTCTCTCTGCTTCTTTCCTTTGCTCTCAAGTGCATAGTTATATCGGCCGGTGATAATAATTGGTAGCCGCAATTATAGTATTAAAGAGGAAAAGACTCGTGCTCAGAAGCACTGACGTTCCTAACCGAGGCTACCGGTGAGACGGTACGCTATTTCCCCCCTCGTAACTCAACGCGATTTCGCGCGATATTATCTGCTTGCCAGCACTTCTCCAATCTTTTACCATCCCAACGCGTGGCCCCCAATAAGTTTATACTTGCATCTGTTCAAGTAGATGAGTGAATACTCGCTATCCATGCACGGTTACGCGATGATATTTTTTGTAGGCAAAAATAAATGTGTGCTGGATAGATTTGCTAAATTCGGACGCTAATCACCGCGGAGTTTAACGGAAAATTAATTATCGGATTTCGACTTTTCTCTGACACTTGCCACTCGCCGGCACATGAAAGTCGTACGCGCACGGAAGGTTATTGAATTTTTTCATTTTATATCCAAGATTTCGCAAATAAATCGATCGTATTTCGTGGATATTCAAGAATAGATGCGTCTTTTTGAACTTTGCCGTTGAAAATCGGCAGGCATATGGAAAAATATTTGATGAGAAATCATTGAGATTACGCGACAAATGGATCGGTGACGTTTGGCAACGCTGCATGCCACGTCAGTTCGATCTTTCGGTCATATTTCGTCGTTCGTTTGCTTCGCCACGTATTTTTTGTCAGTTTTTACAAAACGACGATTTTTATGCGGGTAAACCTTTTGATCGTTCATTTATTCGCACCACGATTGTCAAAACGAACTCTTCGAACGTTTTTTAATAATAAAATTGTATAAAAATGTCGGTTCTCCACCGATTATATTTCTAAAGTAACGAAATTATTATTTTCAAGTATGTTTCGTCTTTAACTTCGTTTCGTCATTAATAAAATTATTATTTTATGTAAAAGTATTTTTTATAAAAATTTTATATAATTATTATAAAAAATATAATATATAATTTTATATAAAAAATTTTTATACAAAAAGTAATAAAATTATTATATTTAAGTGTGTTTCGTCTTTAACTTCGTTTCGTCAAGTAAACATGGCGATTATTAATTCTCCATTTACGAGTATGACAATCTGCTCATTCGGGGCCCGTTTTATGTGGCGAGCTTCAAGTCTAAACCTTGGAGTTTCCTGGTGACCGAAACGCCTTTCGAGCCAATATCTCGTAGCAGCACGTTCCTTTTTCAGCGGAGCTTTCATTTTTTATGGTTCCCGGAACAGCTGTTGTGTGGAAGAGAGCTTGGAAGCGAAACCGGGAGTTTCAAAGCTGCGGCAGGTTGGTCCGGAGGGTGAATTTTTCGAAGGATTTCCCATCGATTTTCCGGCGAGAATGTAATTCGTAAGAAATTCATAGTGAATTTTGCGATACATTTTTTCACAGAGTTGCCTCTCGCGCGCGGTGAGAAAATGTCGCGACTCGTTGGCTCCGCTTCCTGTTCCTCGCGGAGGAGCTTCCGCGTGAAAAAGAAAAATAGTGCATCGCGGTTAGAGCAGCACGCAGCTTTCCTTATTTTCATAACACCAAGAGCCTTCAATTGGCGCTCTGAAATTCAATTAAATCGAGATACCTCGAGCGAGTCACGAGGCTCAAGAAAAAGTCCAGCTGGCCCTCAGCAGCAACGTGGAATAAAAAGGCCCGGCAGAAAGTGTATCCTCGTCGGTAAATCGTTTCGTGATGCTACAGCTCGTATTTCAAATGTTAACGAGCATGACATTGCATCTTGAGGATCGAAAAAATCTTGGATTGACGTTGTTTACGTACATTCTCTCCCCCCTCCCCCTCCTTGCCCTTGGCTCCTTTTTTATTTTCTCTCTCGTTGCCAAGGCTGAGAATAATCGTCAGAAAATAGAAGGTAGAAGCTGCGATTTTGAGGAGTGTTTTTGATAGAGCACACCGTGAGACGTGCAATAGAGCTAATAACAATTGAGTAGGAAAGAGGCGAGATAGCCCGAGGTAGGCCGAATCGTGAGAGAGCTCGACTCGTTTCACTCCGATTCGCCCAGTCGTCTGAGCTCCGCAACGTACACCAGTAAAAGGCGTTAATCATGGACGAGTACGATCCAGTCCGAGAAAGTGAATTACGACTGGCCTGATTGCTCGTCGACCGCGAGGAATCGCGACGAATCGCGAACGATATAAAAACTTTCGAGTTTTCTATTCGCGAACGACGCGCGAGACAATATCGCACAGGACGATGACCGCTGGCATTAGACGATGGCAAATAAAATCCTTTTAACAATTCCATTGTGCAAATTAATCTTCGATCCTTGATACGTCTGTGCTGAATCGTCCGAGCTCGATGCTCACTCGAACAAATCCAATCATCTCGCACTCTGTCATATTTGACATTAATCTCAATCTCTCCGAAGATGAAAGCGATTCGTTTATTCCTTTGTAATCATGTCGTTAAATATCTAGCGCAAAGTTCATGCTCCGTGATCATCCCTGGGGCTAGATTTATTCGGACTATTTGTTGTTAAAAAGATTCAAAAGTCGCGAGTATTTTTTATTTATAGAACCAATGGACGAGTATTTTAGAACGAATGAACGAAAGTACCGAATTGATGAAAATTTTGAACGACGTTCGAAAAAAATGATCAAAAACTAAACCACCGATTTTTGCTTGAATAATTTTGGTCCATTTCGTTGCACACTTCGATACAAAGACTCTGAAAACAGCGTTTATCCTTACAGAAATGTTTCACTCACCACACTTCGAATGAGATCTTAGACTCTGGCTGTCTAATGACACGAGAGATGGACTTTAAACTCTCTAAACGGATTATTATTATAGTATACAAAGGAAACGGTGCTAGGCTTACTCCGATATCTATGTTTCGTTTCGAAATGGCAGCACTTTCAATATGGGAAAAAAGACTGAAGACAAAAACTAAATTAATTCGACAGAGCTTTCTCCAGCGTTTTGTTTCGAGTTAAAATAGCCAATCACTCGACTCAGCCTGTCAGAATGATTAGACACAAATGAGCTTACTTAGTTACACATGGTACCGCTCGAGAATGAGAAAGAGAGAGAGAGAGAGAGAAAAGAGAGGGAACAAAAAATGAGAACAATTTCCGTACAATGATAGCAATTGGAAGTGAAAATATGACTTTCACATTAAATACATTCGGGAAATGATTACCCAACGGATGTGAGAAACGAGCCTAAATGTGTTTGGATACGAAAGTCATTTCTCATCGAGCCGATCAACGCAATCACGAAGGTACTTTTCAGAGGGATCCCAACTTTTTTCACTTCGCTTCGTATCGTCGGTATAGTTATTAAAGTATAATGCCGGGCCTTTGCAATTCGAAGGGAAAACAGAGGGCAGGCTTCGTAATGAATTATCGCGCCTCTCGCGTATTTCGTTTCTCCGGAGAAAGTCAGGGTTGTGTGCACGCTCCGTATGACGTGGCTCTTTCTTCCTTCTTTTTCATCTTCCAAACATTCGTCGTGATCCGATTCCTTTCAAAAAAATAGCATAGTGTCAAGAGAAGCGAGAAGAAAAAATGACACAGCACCAACATAGCGTGTTAAAAATGACGCGATAGTGTCAAAATAACGTTAATTTTATTACCATTATTGATATTATCGTAATCAATATTATTGGTCCATTTTCGGGTTCAATAATCGATGAAAATGGATCGCTCCGCACACTCGATCGCGCCTGTGTGTCCGGAGCATCTTTTGATGGGTGTGCGGACTCGCTCGCGGTGGGTTCGGAACAGTCTCCCCGGTGCACTGATTACGTGTTGTTATTTTTGTTTTCTGTTACTTTTGTTGCTTGTTCTATGTTATTTATCTTGTTTGTTATTTTAGCATGTTATTTTGACCGGTCACCGTGCGCTCGTGCGATCTGAGAAGCCGCAATAATCCCCCTGATCGAACGACGCTGGAAGTTGGAAGGTCTTTGGAACAGATTCGTCGGAATTGTGTTATTTTTTGACGAATAATTTCGTTGTTAATCAGCTCCCACATTATGAAATCGATTCACGTACTTTTGAGGATATTCCAACGAATTGAAAATTTCTGAGGACAAACCGAGGCGTCGAACGATCGCGCAAGGCGACGCGTCGGCATCCCATTTTGTCATACACTCGACCATAAATCCGCGCTATAAAAATGCTTAATGGCGATACGCCGATACGTGTATAGTTATGGGTTGTCCGGGAGGATGAAAAAAAAATGAGAAAAAAGTGGTGTATATACTCGACTGTGAGATCGAGAGAGATTTCCTCGGCAGCAGAGCACGCGTGGCCCGGGGCAAGTGACCCAACTAACCCGGACTTTGCTGCAATGTGCGTGATGCACTGACGCAGCATCGTGCAGGCCGTTCACCGTTCCAAGGCTCATTCCGCTTCTGGCAGTGTTCCTGTGTCAGCGATCTGCAGTTTTCTACTGAAGATCCTCCGCGTACGCGACACAGCTCGCTTGTATTACGGATGTGTCTGCACGAATGCGAATAAGCTCGTACGGATATTTAGGATTGAATTGTAATTAAGGGGTCTCGAACTGCGTGAAAGTTCACGAGATACCAGAATCCCGAAGGAGAGAAACGTTATTCTTGCACATTTTTTTCTTTACCGATTTCTCTAAAACCTCAAATCGGAGCACGAAATGCCCATTTTTCTCGATATTCCAGCCATTTAATAACCGCCACTTCCCAAGAGGACTCACCGACACTCCGTAGATATCGCGACGAGCCACTGAGAAAACGAGAGAAGCCGGAGCGCAAGCCCAACGATTTCGCTGCGAAGCATCAATCTACTTTGTGTAGTGATGCAAAGTGAGCGATCACGCGAATATCTGATCCGAGGCAGCCCGAAATTGAAGGGTTCCTCGTCATTCGCGCGTAAAGGTGCTGGCGTCGATTATAGACAGCTTCGCTCGCAAGTTCATGCCGATCGAGTATTCCACAGCCTCAAGGCTATACCCTATTGGATATCAGCACGCGACACTTTCCCGGCACGAGCTCCAGCACGCCAACGTGACGCGTCTCCCAGCGTGTACCACCAACTTTCTATGTACCATGAATAAAGAACGTTTTTTCCTCAACTTGTGCCCTTTGTTCTCGAACACATGTAGGTGAAAATATTCTTGAGGCGACAGTCGATCCGAATGCATGTAAGGAAACCTAATCACTGTTCAGATCTGTTTGAGAGCTCTCTCTCTTTCACCTGGTTTCGTAGAACGAACAGAATCAGTTCAAATCTTAATGACGAGCAGAATTAAAGATCAATAAAAGATTCATTGGAGGTGTGTTTAATCATCAAGTGTTTACACAAGCGAATATAACCCCTTAACCGGTTGACTGGTATCGGATCATATATGTACAAAAAAAAGTCGGGCCCATTCTCTGGTTTTGTATCATATGTGTGTACATATTGAAATAACTTTTTCAATTTTCAACCGATTTGGACAAAAATTGGTATACAATGGCTTTTTGGGTCGCTGAGTAGATTTTTGAGCTTGATTTTCACCTCACTACCCCTGGAAATGGGGAAAATCAAAGGTTGAGGCTGAAATTTTTCGTTTTTTCAATGTATTTTCATGCTATATGACATGGAAATTTTTAGTTTTTTAGCACACTGGACTCTTTCATCGAAATCAAACAAAATTCACTACCCCCCAAAAATGTGAAAAATAAGGGTTCAGGGTGAAATTTGTTAATATTTCACTGCAAAAATTTCATGCTTTATCACATGAAAATGAAATCAGCAACCTCGAAAACCCTTAGAAATGAATTATCGTGATTTTCGGTAACATATTGGCTCGTACCAGTTTTGGCACAAAAATTGGAAAAAAGCTCACCAGTCAACCGGTTAAAAAGCTTGTGTAAAACAATTTTCCCATTGTTTCGTATCGAATTTTTAACTCATTTTTTCTCACTTCGAGTACACTGAGAGAATTATATTTGAAAAATTACCGTTCGGTAACGATAGTGCGGTGACGAACTGCAATTCATGACATTATAGGAAAGAAATTTAATTTTCCTATTGAAAAATAATATTGATTGTTCACAGTAGCAACTTTTACTAGAGTATTTAGTAAATTTTGACGTCACGGTGAATTTTACTGTACAAATCTCCACTGTACAAATTTCCGTAAAAATGTTTATACTCGGATGCGATTTTATACTGGGGACACGGTAGGGGTACCTTGTCGCTATGTCGGCCCATTTCCCCTTTCTTTTCATATAAATAAATTTTAGTATCCGTGCCGTAAATTGAACTATCTGCAATATTTACTCTTTAAAACTGAAAATTTCGCAAAATATTAAAAATTTTACAGTCGAATAAATATTTTTCGTTAACGCAGTCCCCGCAGTCAAATATATCCGGTTAATTTTGCAGGGAATTTCACGCTAAATATTTAATTCTCTTCGTGTAGTCGGCTCATCAATGAAAAAAGTCTCAATAGAGATTTATGAGCGCAAATTATCCAGACTGCTTGAGTAACGAAAGAAATGCACTAGTCCCAGATGCAACAGAGCTCGGAATAAGTCAGTCCATTAGCGAACAAATTCTCACATGAGCCTTTGATAATGAAAAGATTCAGTTGACTTGGTTGAGCGTCAATGAAATGTCTGACGAGTGAAACGAACTCTCTTCAAGGCTCGACGTACATCAATAATCGACGTGCCAGAATTTATTTTGTTTTCTCGATTCGCTACAACTGATACAGATACTTCTTCTTTTGAGGATAACAAAACACATAGACACAAAATTAACGAGAACAGAATAATTACTGAAACATTTCTATTTTTTTTTTTTTTTTTGGTTTTTTATTTTCCAATATTGCCAATCTAAATTTGGTAAACTTAACTTCAAACAAGATCAATGACTCGATCTTTCTTTACAGACAGAACTTTCAAAAAGTGCACGATCGGATTGTATCTCTGTGACAATTTTCTAAAATCGTTCGTTTGACATGCACTATTGGAAAAGTCGATCACGAGAATGGCACTGTTTCTAGTAATTATTATGCTCATTCGTCTCATCTTTTGGTGAGCGAGGTTCGTGAAAAACATCCGAAACGTTAATAAAGAGAAAAACGTAACGAAATGAAATTTCAGAGTTATTTCGACGAAATTTCTATCGTACTGTGCAAAAATACTTTCACAACTGTCGCTGCGAGGCGTTTGAATTCCCACGACGATTTTCCAGGCGTTATTTAATTAAAGCACGGTTACAAAAGGTCGTATATTTAAGCACGCAGTGATAAAATGTTGCTTCTAACATAAGAAAATTTGAATAAGACTCGTAAAGTATTAGCGAGCGTCCATTGTTTCCAGCGTTGTAAAAATTCGCGTCGACGACAGCCGTCGTCGTCCGCTCGCGGACACATAATCGTCGGTGACAAGGAACCTTGTACTTTCACCAAATTAGCTCGGTTAAGGTGCGCATCGTAGTTGCGTATTCATTTTGTACGAGGACATTAGATAGGGCTGCTGGTCCCCGGCAGCCTGAGTACATACAAACATATTCATATGCGTATCCTGCAAAAAGAAGCCTCCGTCGCTTTCCCTTTCGAAACTCTAAACTCTGCACACGATGCTTAGCCCGGTGTAAGCTTCGACAGACAATCCCTGAAGCACGATCGAGAGAAGGACGGAGCAGCACACACTGAGACTCCTTAATGGCGTGTGGGAGGCACTTGGCGAGCTCGCGCGTATCTGCAATCCTCGTCCAGTCCAACTGCTGCGGAGTCGTCGGTTGTAAGGTTAGCAATTATTTTCTTTGAAACTCTCGCTTTTCTCTGGCGCGTTACTTGGCGCCACACACGCCAGAGTTTGAAAGAGAGAGAGAGAGAGAGCCAGAGGCGAGGAAGCTTGAGAGGAAAAAATGAGAGAAGCCTGGCGCGGTGTCGCGTCTTAATTTTACGACATTACAGACGGTTGAAGTGTTGGCGTACGTACAAACTCCCAGTCAAGTCCACCTCCTTTCGTGCCAGAACGAGCAGACTCTACGGAGAGGATAAAGAGAGAAGGAGCTAGAGAGATAGCGAGATAATGAGACTTTGAGAAACTTTTAATCGCGACGTCGCCGAGGCAACAACATTTTCAATGAATACCTGACTTCACTCGTGTGTGCCAAGTAAGCGCGACGTTCACCCGGGTAATTGGAGCACGATCAATGATTATGGTAATTCAATGCGACTCTCTGTGCTTTTATTTTTATCGAGTCCCTGCGTGAGACTTTGAAAGATAAGATCGATCGCTGAGACGCACGTGGCTCCTCTCGCATGCGATTCTCCGTCGATTCTCGATCCCTACAAACCACTATTTCTACTCGAAATCGAGGAAACAGCTTGACTTTCGACTCGCAAGTGGACCGATGCTCCGTTGAAACTTTGGAACGTTGGAGTGCAACGAAATGATGGGGAATAAAGCCTCCAATAATTCCGGTGATTCTCCAATTTCGTAGCCCGTCAAATTTGCAATTCTTAGTTTTTCAACCTGAATGAAATAAAAAATTGGCGAATAATAAATTATTTTTTCGTTCATTTCGTTGGACTCCAACGTTGCGAGCTTCAGCCCCGTTTCGATTTTCATATAGCGACGTATCAATAACAGCGTCCTCATCGCCGCAGGAATGAATGATCCTGACGCATGCACCCAGCAGTCAATGGACTCGCACAACGTTAAACTCGCCATAAAAGTACGCCCGGCGAAATGTTCGTATCAACAAGTTTTTTGAACTCAGTCTGGCGACTGAGTCACTCGTGCTGGGCGAGGTTAAATCTTTGGGCTCTCAACGTCGGAGGTCCGGACTCCTCTCGTTCACATTATGGTAGGTAAATGCGCTTGTCCCGCTGCGCGCTCTCGACTATAAGTTCTCCGGCGATTCGCTTTATTTTTCGTATTTTAAGCCTCTCAAGTTATTGCACGTCTGTTAAATCTTCGGTCTTACGAGCAAAAACTACGAGCAGTTAGACATAGAAGCGAGCGAGAAAGGAGGGAGAGAAGGCGCGGAGTTCTCAGCGCTTCGAGCTCCAGAGCAGCTACGAAACTCGAGTCTAACGTTTCTGTGTCGGACACATTGCTCAAGAGAACCTAAACGAGGTAGACACAACACACTTTTTTCCTTGTGCGCGAGAGCCATCACGTTTTATTATTCTTATAAATAACGATCTGGAGCACTCCGGAACAGTACCTTAACACTGTGTAGGTCGAGGCGAGGCACCGCACCTCGTATCCGAGACGCCTTCGTTTGAAACGACATCGCACATTTTGATAACAAAATATCTTCGAATGAGTATTTTCGGGGCGGAGCAACACCAATTCATTCGATTTCATCACCGTAAGTCAGTTGCCTTAAAGTTCAAAGTACTCACCAACGAGACACGTGCACGCTTATTCTCTGCCGGTCTTTCGCGAGAGTCCCAAACAGTGCGTCTAACAATAAGATTGACAGAATGATTCGACTTATTAATTCTGAAGAGTAGAATCGACGATGGGTTTATTGGTGACAGAAAATCCTGGATGAAGAAGCACTTTCTGGGGAAATTGCGACGCCCGCTCCTTCGACAGTCGCCGATTCATTGCATATTGAGTCGACGCCGAAGGGAAAAATTACAATTTTGCGATCCGCGGAGCGCCCATTATTCCTCAGCAGGCTGGAACGAAACTTGGGAGGTAGCGTTTATAGCACTTGCGGAGGGATTAAAATTCACCCAAAGTCTGCATCCTCTGCAACACGCCGTCAGGCCCTTACACCGCTAAATGAGAATAAGATTCAATTCGCGATAGGAGATCATTCGGGGGGACTGTATAATGGGCTGTACGCGACTCGCTCGAAAGTCCACTCACCCCAACTTTGCATTTGTTGCTTCGGACCTGACAAGGATATTTTTGATGCTGCGGCTTACATCCAGAAAAGTGCGCCTGGCTCTGGGTCGCTCAATGGAGAAAATCACTCTCGCTGATTTTTTTCAATTTCAAACTCCCCATACGAAATCTTCATCAGACGATGATCCTGCTCGCATTCGATTGGACAGACTTCTCCGAAGTCGTATCTGTCGCAGGTGTTTTAAAATAAAAATAAAGCCAAAGATTGAATTACGGTTTTGAAGGGTTTCGAAACAAGCATCGAAAGACACAATAAAGTGAGAAGGCTCGTGAAGAGAAAGCACCATTGCAATTGGGCCAAAAACGAACATTCGAGAAATCTTTTGTCGTGGCACGTACGCCTCGTAAACGATTCTCTTGTTCGGAATCTTTGTCTCGAGCCACACGTAGAAGTTTCAAAGTATTTCAAAATGCAAATAGTTCAAGAGCCTCGGAAAAAATCGTCTACTTCCAGCTCTCCCTCCACTTCTCATAAACGAAGCTAAGCACACAGCGATCTAAATACCCCGTAAAAAGTGCACGGTAACAGAACGTCAGAGCAGTCCGTGAATTGTAGTCGAACACGCGGAGAGAAAAAAAATTTAAGAATTTGGACACGCCCATGGACGTTTTTACCAAAAACGTTGTAATTTTCGTGTCCTTTCCGCAAATTCAAATTTTTCAATTACTTATTTTACAGTTGAGCATCGTAAAATTCCAAGGGCTCGAACACAAGTATCGCCGATCCACCGCGAAATGTTTAAAAATTTACAAATACCAGAATTTCATTCGCGCTTGAATATTAACACGGAGAGAACAAAAATTGTAAATATTACTATGACACCATGGCGTCAGGGTTCCATATCGCCCATTTTGGAACTTTTTAATTGCGCACTTTGCTCTGACAAAAATTTAAACCGTGCTATTTTTTCCTAAGTCGTTCGCCGAGGAAACATTGTAAAATTTACGTTTTGACTCGTTGATGAACTGTAAAGTAGAATTATCAATGCCCTTTTGCTATAGTTAGTACTGTTTTCACAATCGAAATTAACAGTTGACCATAGTAAAATTTGAGGAGCTCGAACACAAGCATCGATCATCCGCCAAAGTGTTTAGAAATTTACTATCGTCATAGCGGAATTTCATTCGCGTTTTTTTATAACTTTTCCAATATTAACTATAAGCTGCTCTCAGTGCAGCATCGAATAGTTGATTTGACTAACATTATTCGAATTTAGAGGGCACATCCAGTGGTTCGGACTGCTCTAGTATCTATCTGTTGTTGTAAATATCACTGAAACTTTACCCTCGCATTCATGCATTCTTATATTTACACATAAATATTGTTTTTATGTCGTTCGAAGTTCTCTGCATTATTTTACAATCTCCCTCTTGTGTCCAGTGTCTTAAATTTCTCAAGTCTTCTCGCGTCGTTTTCTTCGTTGAGAAGATTTTGCCTGAGCACATTCGGGTGGCTCACAAGTAATTCGCGTTTGTACGCGATTATTTATCTGGTATCGCACTAATCAGTTTTCGTCGAGTGCTCGCTTCCCGAAAAATCACCGGGTATTTTCGTAAGAATAAATAAACATTACGACAGTAATATTTGTTTCTATAAATATATCTCTCCCCGAATATTTGAAAATTAAAATCCTAAATCCCAGGCAGTCCACTCGAATTTCGATACGAAAAGAACCTAAGAGAGGGTCTCAGCGAGAATTCAGTTGAGATTAACGGGGGAGGGGGAAGAGCAATTTATAACCCTTTCATATAGTGATGCGAGTTCGTTATGCACGAAATATTAAATGGCACGATATGCACAATCAGCGTGTGCTGCACGTGCTTGTATACTTGCATAGTCATGCACGAAATGATAAGGCGTGCTGCGCGCCTCTATGCTTTGCCTAATGTAAATATAGTACACATTGGCTTAACGACATTATAGGTCCGGTGTACACACATGGTTCTTGTGTAGACATATCCACGTGTGTTGTATCTAGGTGTTCATGGGATCTTATGTACGACAATAACGGTGTAGTATGTTAGGTATAACGCTTATAGTATTGGGATATGTAGTATGCATATAAGGTGGAATGTTTGTGGTGCCGCGGAGCGCTAAACCGCTAACCGTTTGACGTCGTCGCCCCCTGTGTGTGGCTGTGGCGTGCGCTGCTAAGATAGGTGTAAGCTGAGCACGCTCACAGCCGAAGAAAATTGTCCCAGCACCTGTTTGCTCCCTCGTCTATGGCGCGGTGCCCATCCATAAGTGATAAAAGCTTCTGCTCTGGCATAGATCATTGTGAAGATATATGGCGCGGCGGGTGTGGCAGATTCGACGAGAGCTCTTGGCGGCTGCGGGGCCGAACAAGAAGAGTCAATGAGGCGACACTTTCCGATGGTCACACTCGTGTGTGCACGCGGAGTGCGAGAGGATAAAAGGCTCTCGTTTTATATATGAAGAAATAAATCCCGGCGCGTACACGGAGCCGTGTACACGCCCAGATTAGAGCCCGATCGTCCCCCACAATTACGGTGTGTTCTTGCTGCGAAATATTCGAATGGAAAAATTCAGGGTGAACCGGGATAGCAAAAGTGGCTGTACTTTGAGCTGTAATCGGTACTCGTGTTTTTTTATATTTTTTTTTCTTTTTTTTTTTTTTTTTTTCATTTCTTTACTCATTTACAGGCCTGCTCGAGGGAACACTCGCAAGTGCGGATACACAGCGTTGCCAAAGTTGACTCAGGCAAGGAAGTCTTGATGCTGGTTTTTTCTCGGGGTTCGTCGTTCTTGAGTTACTCTCGATCAGCGATCGTGACGCTACTTCGTCCCGAAATGCCCGACGGCTCCGGCGCTGTCGAGCCGCTCGTCGGCGGCTCATATCCGGGAGATCCTTGGAAGACTTTCCTCCCCAGCATCCTCGATGATCCCCCTCTCGCGTTGAGGCGTTTGCCACGAACTTTTGGTATGCCCTGTAGAACATTCGGTACTGGCGCTGCGAGAGAGTATTGCCGCGCGCGGAGAGAGCGCGGCTACCGTTAGGCGTCGTCCGCGAGAATAACCGCGAGCGGCCAGCGGCACCAACTGGCCAGGAGGCAACCGGCTCATGCACACAGCCTCCCGTGTAATACCGCGCGACTCGGAGCTCTCGGTGTGCTGCACTCGTTTTTGACACATTTTCTCCGTGACCTTGAATCCACGAATCCGGATGGAGCGTAAGGTATAAACGTTGGAAGGAAGTTGGCGGAGTTTCGGATATGGAGGGCGAAGGGGGAAGCTCGATGCTCGAGGGCGAAGGCGGAAGCAGGAGAGCGCGACGAGCAGAGCCGAGCAAAGTTTGGCATGAAAAGGAGGGTGGATCCTCGGAGCGTTGGAGAACGCTTCACTCCGAGATGAAATCTTCGCCGAGGGATCTTCGCAGGGAAATGAGAATGAAGTCGAATGGAAAGAGGCTAATGACGGAGAGCCTGCGACGAGCGAGAGAGAGAGAGAGAGAGAGGAAATGACGAGGAAGTGGAAAATGATCGCGAGCCAAGGGACTCCAGGAAGAAGAGATCTCGATGGGGAATCGGGCAATAAAGCGAGGCGCACTCGAGAATATTATACAAAGAGAATAGCGAAAAGGAAGGAAGAAAGGAGAAGCGCACGAGGAAGGCAAGACGAGGAAAGAGTGGAAGGTCCCTAAGGACGAGAGGGCAGTAGTAGGTAGCCATGCACAGTGGATATACGCGGCTGCATCGTATCGCGATAGCAATCCGCACGGGTACGGGTCAGTCGTCGAGTTCCTCGCAGCGGCTGTGCCTCCTGCCTCGCGTCGTGATCGTCCGCTCTTTCTCTCGCGCTGTGTATACCCCGGCACTGCTCGCGCGCGCGGAGACTCTCGTGAGCGAATCGAGAGAGTGTCGGCGCCGATCTTGCCGGAGAGAAAAAGACCGAGAGAGAGAGAGAGAGGGAGGGAGCGAGAGACTGCGAGGAGGGAGAGAGGGCTCTTACTGCACGGCGCGGCACGGGCAGGATCTATCGCCGCCGGGGAAACTTTTCAGTCAGGAGCGAGACACCGCTCCGGTGCTCGTGTGCTCGTGTCATCGTGGTGCACAAAAACACCGACTATTTTAAACGTGACGGAAAGCCCGTGCAGAGCGCTCGTTTAACATCTTAAAATCACGCTTCGCTTTACCGATCATTTCTCATTGTTTTTCTCGCTCTCACTCTCCTTCCAAGTTCCCTCTTCCCTTCGTCCCTCCTTCGGCTCGCCCTCGCACAGTTTTCCATTTTCATTAAACTTATCGCGGAGTGTCTCGCGATGTCGAAACGCTTGATAAAAGTTCATCGAAAGAAAAAATGATACGTTTTTGTACCAGTGGACTCGATAAAAGGAGCGACGACGAGGAAGACTTTGTCATCGGACCAAGATTCGATCGTGTCGCGACAACGTGCGCCCACCACGCGAAACAACGATTCTACCTTTCGTCAGCAACGATCAAACGCCACGTTACTTTGAGACACGAAGAAGAACCAACAAGAATCGCCGATCACGAACTCTCCCATTGATGCGTTCGTTGTCGTTGACCCGCGATGTGACGATCGATGGTAAGCGATCATCATTTATTGGAGATTCGTTCAGCCTCGTGTCTTTGACGTTTCTCATCCCCCGGTTAATCTATACCAAGAACAACGAGCACCAGCACGCCACGAGCAGCATCGCAAATCCGGCGATAAAACGTTGATGGGCCTTTCCTTAACAACGTCCCAAATGGATAGCTCATAAATAGAAAGAGAAAATAGTCAAGGCTCGAGACCGGAGTTGCTCGTCTGCCAAAGCGAGTACATATTCGACCTATCGATCCTTCCGAACATAACGCGTGTATATATAATCCGCCGGGACTTTCCAGTTATTTATTACCGTTGTCCGCTGTGGCGATACTTCCGTAATAGCTGTTCGAAACTTCGAATCCGCGCGAGTGTCTTTCGCTCGTGACTCCCAAGCCCTGAGTTTGTTGCTCGATCACCGGGCTACCGGCCCTCCATTAATCTCAACTGACGCACGCGCAACTCGACGGATTAATATCTCCATCCATTTATTTATTGCGCTCATTCGCTCACGATTTTTCCATTAATCCGATCCCCGAGGACTTTGGTCTCGCGTGCATGCGCGGCGACGGAAATCGGTTAAACTACCTCGGACGTGACACGTTAATTTGTGATGCTCGTTGTATGCGAGGGTACACACAACGTTAGTGGCCGGAAATCGATCGTCCGGCAGCTCCGAGGCCGCGGCGGCCCGATCGTCGAAAAACGAACAGTGTTATTCCGAACGATGACGCGATAGATCTTGGACGAAACCTCACCCTTGTCAGCAACGAAGGAACATTCTTTGCGAGCGAATCCCTGCTATTTTTTCATCGTCGCATCCTCGTGCGTGTGTCGAAGAATCCGAAAAGTTTGCGATCTTCCAGGCGACTTCCTCCCTCATTTTGGCATCGATTTCCTAATGTCTGCATAAAAGAAAGTGAATTCCGTGAATTCCATCCCCATCCCCTCCCCCCCTTAACGTCTACCAATTTATCTGCCCCTCGCCCGCGCGCATCTTTCGCCGCGAATTGAGTTAAATTAGCCGAACCGAAAGAAACGTTTCACGATCTCGATCGTCGTCTCCGCGTATCCGCACGTGACCGTAAAGAAATAATACCGGCTCCTGCTCGCTAGACGGATTCCCACGTGGACCTGCTATCGAGATTAGCCCTTTGCGGTGCGCTGGTGCGGAGGCAGCACGAAGAAGACACAGCAGGCCTTTTCATGGGGCAGTGGAACAGGCGTGCGAGGCATGGACACGAGCCTCGAGGCAGAGAGAGAGAGAGAGCGCAGCTTCTCTTCGTTAAAAATACATGTGCACATGGACGAATGTATATATTTATAGGGAGGGGCGTACCGCATGGGAGAAAAGGGGATAGTTGGTAGTCATCGCTTTTCTATGAATCAGCTTTAAAGCATCGAGCATGTTCTCGGGCCCCGAAAACAAATTCTGGATAAAGATCTTGCGGAGGTGAATTTTCTTATATTTCGATCGGCCCAGCGCCTTTTACTTTCGTCCCGTGTATCCCATAAA
Source organism: Venturia canescens (assembly GCF_019457755.1). Lineage (NCBI taxonomy): Eukaryota > Metazoa > Arthropoda > Insecta > Hymenoptera > Ichneumonidae > Venturia > Venturia canescens. The sequence continues at coordinate 12,158,633 of NC_057425.1, forward strand.
ACAGCCATTTGCGATCGTAAGTATAGGCGTTCCAACTAAATTCGTAGGTTCCGAATCTCGATAGCGCGGAGCTCGTGCTCCAACGTGGAGGCGAGCACAAGCACCCACACGGGCGTGTACACGAACGAGGCTGTATAAATAGAGCTGGAAAGTTAGTGTTCGAGGGGATTCCTTGCCGGGCCGTGATGCGATCGTAGGACGAGCTCTCGCCGTTTATCTTTTCATCTACTTTGGCTCGTGTAGACGCTTGTATACAGAGAGAACAGAGATCGAGCGAGGAGTGCGTGGATCGAGTGAATCCGCACACACGCATCGCTGTGCGTTCTCGTTCCTCGGCTGTGTGCTTCGCTGCCATTATAACTCCCCGGTGATGCTGCTGCTGCCGCCGCCGCGGCGCAGATGGGATCTCTCGGTCTCTCGGGCACTCGGACGAATATGTGTCACTTTTTTGCACCGTCTGCAATACGCAGTACAAACAGAGTAACGCTGCGTGTAGCGCACCGCCGAGAAGAGACCGACCAACTCGCGTACCCTTTGCCTGTGTGCGGCGCGTGTCCCACACAAGCTCGCAGAATGCACACGCGTACAAAGGCGAAGCTAACGCTGGAAATAAGTGGTGAGGCGGTTACACGAGCGAGCGAGAGACACACGGCCCACTTCTCTTTCGTGAAATGTTCCTACTCCGCGTAGGGCACACCGCGCTCGCTGTCTCTCGCGTGTACATGCATAAGGATAAATGTATGTACATACATAAGTGAATATGTACTTTAAGGCGCGTGCTATAAAACTCGTCCTCGTTGAATACAAACGCGGGAGCAGCGGCACGTGTGAACGAGACGACGCGTCCCTTTAAACGGGCCGATGCGCGGGGGGCCGAACGCGAACATCTCGGGCTCGCTGCGGAGCAATAGAATTTTTTGTAGTTTTGGATAAATAAGAATAACGAAGCGACAACGGGACGATGCTAAAGGTCGGAATCTCGAGTTTTTAGCGCACGCTGCTAGGACGCCGAGTTCTATGAAAGTTGACTCGAGGCCGTGGAGCCTCTGGCGGTTAAACACGTATATAGACACGGAAGAGAGAAAGGGTATCCTTACATACCGAAAATGGCGATGATGGGCGTGTTACGAGTGTATATAAATGGGTTACGATGTTGCAAAATCAACCGAAGGTGAAGCAGGAACAGGTGGTTAACAGTTCCACTGACCTCGAAGACACAAGTGGATCGATTACACTAAAAACTCGAAGCTTCTCTCCTCCCCCTTTATTCCCCAGGCGCGAGCAGTGTTTCGGGAAACTCCGAGGTTCGATCCCCACGAAATATCGGGCTCTAGCTCGTTTCCGTTCGACTCGTCACAGTCGACTCTTAATTAGATAAGCAGCGATTCCGAGCCACAGTTATCTCTCGGCTCGTTGAAGCGTGATTCTGTGATATCCGGAAACGTTAATTGCAATTGTGTATCCCGAGGAGATATGAAGTTCTCACGAGAGCTATCAATGCAAAACAAGGAGGTCAATTAGAGACGAAGCTCTCGCGTGGGGAACGCTTATTCGTCTTATATTTTCTCTGTGGCTATTCTAATGAAGAAATTGATTACTATAGCATTTAGAGCTCGGTATAGATCTCGAGCTATTGCTGCTGCTGCTGCTGCTGCTGCTGACCTTTAGCAAGCCGGCAATCGAGATTGATCGACAGGAAGCGAAATCTCCTGACGTCACGACTGCTCCTTCTCATCAAGGGAGTCGATGAACGAACATCGCACTCTCGTCTACCGACACATCGCACCAATCCTGTTGCATATCGCTCGAGCTTATTGCGTAGTAAAATAAACGCCTGCGATCGCTCGACGTTGCCTCTTTGATGACCGCCCTGAGGCACCCGATCGCGCACTCGCGCGAGCCCGAGCGGCTACGATACACCGCGGCGCTCTACCGCACCAATCGCACACCTCACCTGCTTTCCCGTTATAACCACGCGAGGAGAGCACGCGCTTGCCGAACGGCCTCTAGCGTACACTTCTCTGTATGCATTCATAGAGTGTACTGAGATCTCCACCAACGGCCACAGGCAGCACACAGCTCGCCTCCCTTTTTCATTTGGACGATCCTTTTCTCTCTTCTCGCTCGTACTCGAGTCATTTCGCCCAACATTGATTGCCGCTGGTACTTGGAGCTTGAGCTCTTGCGGTTCCATGCTCAATCGGGGCTTTCCTCGCATACTCGTCGTTCGAGTAACTCGCGAACTTGCATTTTGGATTATTGCGCTTGGGACCGTTGGGCCTGGAGTAAAAATTGAGGTTTTGAGTTGAGCAGGCCTTCTGGCTGATTGCGCGATGGGAGGGAAACTCGAAATTTGGTGGATTATTTTGAAGCTTGGCAATCGCGGCTGGACTCGCTGCCCGGCAAAAGTTGATTCGGCTCCGAGTGAGTTGGCTCGTTAAAAAATGGCAGGATGCTGGTTATGGTCGTTGAGGAAGGTCAAAAACCCCGTTGCTCCGATCGTTTTTCATCGGAATTGTTGAAGGAGCGGGGGCATTAAGCGCGTGGACGAAATAAGGCCGAACTTGGTGTTATTACACATCCTTCCACGCATCCTGCCAATAGTGTTTGCCTGACTAATCGATTCTCTGATCTCGAAGCTTTGTGGAATCTCAATAGCGCTAACGGGTTAGAAAAATCGATTTGATACGCGCCATTTACAGCGGGAAGAAAATGCTCGCATTTGGACGCGGGTACGCGCTCGCCCGAGCCTCCAAATGAATATACGCGTAGCAACGGAGCGAGTACAAGTATCCCATTAACACTAGCGAAGCGTAACTCGACGATCGATCTACTCGCGAGGAAGCACATATTGAAAGGAGCGGGTGATAAGTCCACGTAACCCAGCGGGATATGCGGGGAAAGAGAGAATGAGAACGACGGAGAGTGAGAGGCGGAGGGAAACGGAGAATGAGAAAATGAGAACGAAAAAAGTGAGAAAGACCGGGATCGAGAATGATCGAGAGAGAAATCTCATTTGCTGCTTCGATGCTGCAGGAAGAACGAGGATGGGGCGCAACGTCGAAACCACTGTGCACGCCTCTCGCTCTCTCTCTCTCTCTCTCTCTTGTCCAGCGGGTGCTCTCGTAGTTTCACATTTTTATATATTTTAATTTTTAGAGTAGATGATCGAGTCAATTGCGAGGTATTGTGGCAGCTTGAGTCGTTTCATCAAACTCGGGCAATTGGAATACTCCTTGTTGTATTTTTGTTATGTTTTTGCGATGTAATGCAACGATTCATTATATTTTATTCTGCCTCATTCATCTCGGGCATTGGATTCAAATAATTCTTGTAATTTGCTTCATCTTCTGCCTTTACTTTGTATTATTTTGAAGTATTTTTTTCTCCATTTGTTATTAATTATTGGTTGGGTTCCGAGTGTTTTTTTTTCTTCTAAAATTTTGCCTAAAAGTTGAAAAGCCAATGAACCTCCTTCGCTGTTTTTCCTTCCACCTCTTTCCTGAATTGTTCTCTCCGGCTTTTTTTCACGCCCTTCAAATTGCAGCGGAGAGCAGGAGGCGAAAGACCCTTCGCAGGGTCTGGACCGCAACCTCGATCACTTTACGAAGAATTCACGTCTCCGGCAGAGATCGGAGGCTGTGGGGAAGCGTATTTGCAGTTGCGATCTACCGAATTATCGTATTTGCGCAGCATCTTGCGTGGCGCGCGGCTCGGCGTTTTCGAGGGTAAAATTAGCGACGAAGCATGCAGCATGGCGAGGCTGAATGATTCGAAAGAACATGCTTTACGTATGTAGATTCGTGTGTACACAAGACGAGATGCAAAGGGGAAATCGCTGGCGAGATAAAAAGAGATGATGCGATGGAATGAACGCGGCGAAATCGAGTAGCCGGTGCTCACACACGCTGCACGCTGGCTGCGGCTGCATTCGACGATGCGCATTCTCCAAGGCGGATCGCTCGACGATTGACCCGGTATGCCAGACAAGGAATTCCAATCGCTCATGGATCTCCGACCTTTTTGCATTTTTATTCCCTTTTTCCTCGCCCTTATTCCGAGATCGGAAGATCGATGCGGCGCTCAATAGCTGCGAAAACGTTCGCGAGCCCCTCCGACGTCCCGTCGAACCTTCATTCCTTTTTGGCAATTTGTTACAACCCGCGTATATTCGCGCCTTTAGAAAAACCCACGCGGAGAACGAGCCAAGCGTTAGTTGCGGATCAAGCGTCTTTTGACGCCAGGAAAAAAGGCTCGCGAGCCTTCGGAACTTTCGGGAACGATGTTGCTGCTCTCGAGTTTACATTGACACGTTTTTGTCCCAATTATCCCTCGCGTTCTTTCATAATCTCCCAGAGTTTGAGGGTCAACATCAAACGAAGCTGACACCGTGCTGAATACTCTTACGATATTATGATTATTATTTTTTTACAGGAACCAGGATGCGGTGGATCGGTTACGTGGCGACGATTCTCTGGTGGTCGGGCGTCGTCAGGTCTCTCACTTCACTCAATCGAGGTCACAGTCAGTAATTCTTTATGTTTTACGCGGTTTGTCCCGCTGAGTCTCGCGCTTCTCTCTTTTTTCATCCTCCTTCTCTCTCCCTCTCTCTCTCTCTCTCTTTCTCTCTATCGTCCTGTCGCACACACACGCGCGGGAAAAAGGGGGCTCTTTACGCTTCGACACCGTGGCGAATTGAGGATTGAGGATCGTGCGATCGCGGAAGCGCACTACTAACCGACCGAGCGTACTCTCCGCAGCCGGAGATTATGTTTTGCTCTCTCATGCCAATTCGCACACATTTTCCTTCATTGAAATATGACAAAGAGCGGAATTCCAGTTGTGCTAAGATCGCTGAAACATTGTTGCGGAGGAGGGGAGACAAAATGACCCGACGGAAATCCGGGGCCAAAATCGCTGCTGCTCTTGGCCCGTTTCGATGCCTTTGCACACTTTTTCCCATTAATCATCCGCCGCACACTCTTCAACAAACTTTCGTCTCTCAAGCTCGGTCGCTCAATATATTTGTACATATTATTGTCACAGTTAATCATTCCGTCGAAAATTTTCTCTCTCTTGCTCACCTTTCCCCACGCCATCGTTCGCAGTCTTCCGACCGATCGGTCTCTCTTTTCTACGAACAGTTGGAGTCACACTCCGGGAGGTTGCATCGAGTCTTTCGGGTAAATAGCGAGCAACTCCTTGATATTTATTCCCTTCTTTCTGTCCCGCTCCTCCCGCGGATCTTTCTCATTTTCTCAACGCTCGTGACTGGCTAAGAAGAGGGCAGCGCTCTTCCTCGAGTGCACCAGCAGCCGCGCGCGTTTGCAGCGAAGCTCTTCGGGCTTGCAGAACCGGCAAAGAGCCCAGTCATTATGACTCCGGAGCGTGAGAACTTTGAGACGGCAAGCCAGGGACGATAATTAAAGAGAGATGTCTCTTGCCTCTTTCTCTCTCCGCCTCTTCTCTTTCTACTTATCCCTCCAACTCTTGTCATTCTTTCCCCTTTTTGCTTAACTAACCCGAATAAAGTTTATCGTTTTTATATTTCCTACTGCGTTCGTCGCGCCGCGGCATTCGCAATGGGAATTGCGATCCGACGAGCTATTTAAACGACGAATCGAGCGCGTTGAACGGAGGGCAGAACTTGAGAGCTATGCTTTTAAGGGGGAGTTGTTAAAAATAACAGAAAAATCAAACGTTTTCGAGAAGGTTTTTGAATTTACGGAAATAACTGAGGATTGCGAACTTTTCGGTATAGTTTTAGGGGTATTTTAAGCTTCGAAAAGATTTTTTTAATGTGAGAAATATCAATGTGTACATGGTTTGTGCGAACGTCTAATTGTCGAGTTTCTCAACAGCGTACAATGCGGAGATCGCAATTACTGTCTGCAATAGAAATTCCACATTTTTTTTCCCATATTTTCATATATTTTGCTTCCATGCGGACCTGTAAAAACTCGAAAAATTGCGAAATTCTATATTTTTAGCGATGAGTTGGGGAAAAAAAAACGCTTCTAAAGTAGAAGAATATCACTTGAACGTGCTGCAGATATAAAATTTCGCAATTTTTTCAGGTTTCTAGAGATTCGTATGGAAGGAAAATTCATGAAAATGGGAGAAATATTTGGGATTTTCGTTGCAGAGAATAATTACGATCTCCACATTGTACGCAGCTGAGAAACTACGAACTAGTATTTCTCGCATTGAAAAAAATGTTTCTATACTCTTGTAATATCCTTAAAACTATACCGAAAAGCTCGCTATCCTGAGTTTTTTCCTCCTACCCAAAAACATTCCCGAAAACAATAGATTTTTTTGTCTTTCTAAAGCAGACCCCCCTTCTTAACAGCGGTCATCAAGAGCCTCATTGTTTGCCTCCAAACTCGCAATAACCGCGGATATTTTCGTTCTTTCTTCCGCGACGAAGAAGCCTCGAACGCGTTAAATACTCGTTTATTTCCGTTTGTTCTCTACCCAGGCTACAAAATAAGTCCGAAATCGTGCCGAGTGACAGGTCTCAGTGGAAGGGTGAATTTCGGCACGTGCATGTTCGTATTGGAGTGCATGAAGTCGGAGGGGACTCACGTCGGTGTGTGCGTCGATTCATTCATGATCGGGAGTTGTTGCATGCACAACAAGACGACAACGTCGACGGGATCCCTGACGACGCTGCAGGACACGAGTTTGCAGGTGCAAACGGAGCGCGTGCAAAGCGTGCAGCAGTACATACAGAAGACGCAGCTTCCTGATTCGAAATTCGGGAACGCGGGAGGGTCAACGGCCAAGCCATCGCCGTCGCCGCCGCCCTCCTTGTTTTACGTCGGCGGATCATCGCGTCCGTTCCAGAAGAGGCCTCAGGCCAAGCCGAGCTCCGAATTCACCGACTACGAAGCTCTGCATCAGCTACAAAAGCACAAGCAACAAAAACCCTTCACTTTGTCGTCCAGCGGCAACAACGCTTGGTCCAAACTGCCTCAGGACGCCCCGAGACCCCCGCCGCACAGGCCCCCCAATGTCTTCGATAATTTTCACACTCTCAAAGACAAAATCGACGATCCCTCGGTCACCACGACCTCCTTAAGGCTACCGGGCAAAAATCAAGCTCCCGATCTTGGAGACTCGCTACGCACGAGACCGCCCACCTCCTCCTCATCTTCCTCCTCGTGGAACAACGCTCACACGCTCCAGGCAGGTCCGGAGGAGGATTCGGAAGCGCACGAAACCGTCTACAGACCTTACCTCTATAATGAGCCGGAAGAAAAAGTGAGTTGTAGCGCTTTCTTCAACATTCTATTCTCCGCGTTTCGTACGCATTATCATGGCTTTCTCCGTGCCCATAAGTGCGAATCACAGTTATTCATCCGTATCTTCGTACGGCGACGTGTGTGTGCTAACGATAATTGTGCACATTACGTCTCCGTAATGAAGTGAACGGGGAGAGAGAGAGAGAGAGAGAGAGAGAGGGAGAGAGAGATAGAGATCGGTGAGAGACGAAAAATAAAAATGAGAAACGAAGAAGAATTGCCCGCTCGTGTACCGCGGGAATAACTCTCCCCTTGTGATTTAAAAACAAAAGGTACAAATCTGCACACAAAAGTTCTGCCGCCGTACGAAGATCACTGCGCGAGTGAAATGTGTAATAAATTTTTTTCGAAAAATAATAACTTTCGCGAAATTTCTATGTTTCAAGAAATAGTAATTAGGTACGGAGTGGGTGCAATAATGCGTTGTTAACGTGTGCAAACCGCGAGCATGAATAATCAGTTGAATGGACTCGTGGAATTTTGCCGATTTTCCTCGCGATATCCACGACTATTGTTTCGAATAATAATCCGCCTCGCTGGCCCGATTCGTTTTTCATGCTTATTTCTTTCGAGAAAATCCATTAAGGTCCCCGTTATTGTGGCATCCGAACAATGCATTTTTGCTCCGCGATGGTAAAACTCGCGTTAACGCTACTTTTTCGCCGAACACTCGCCCCCGCACGCTCGAATTAATTCGCTAAATAATGCACCTTGGAACGGGGCTAACCGAAAGCGAGGGACGGCTCGGGCGATTAATTCACGGAGATACTTTTTTATCAACATTTGGGATAAATACACAGAAATATTTGCTGACTTATATGTAAAAGCGCTGTTCTATTACGTTTCACCAAAGTACACGGAGAGACTTTTATACGAATATTTCGGATGAATTTGCTAGAAAAATTTGCTGCCTTGTAGCAGCGCTAAATTTAGGTCCGCGACATTCTTATACATCGAACGATGTATCGATATCCGAATGTCACTCGTGTCTTTGGCGAAATGTTAAAAATTGGTGAATCGGACTGGACAAATTGCTTGAAATTTTACTACGTGCCACTGGTTAATTTTTATGTTTATACTCGCAACGCCTCGTGTAATTGGTGGGCGCATGAATTTTGCTATTTTATTGAGGAAAATTCAGTGCGGTAAAAGGGAAATTACGAAACTATGCAATTTTTCGTATAGCACAGAGAAACGACTGCTCTGTTATCTCCTAAATTTTCATCAAATCATTTCATTCTTTACTATGTTTTCGATCAAAATTCTCTCGGTGTTGATTTTTCATATAGTACAGCGCGTTATTTACTATGAACCGTGGTAACGATTCCCCAAACTTTTGCATTATCAAGAGTTTGACACACTCTGTAGCGATTATTATTATAATATCGATGTGGTCCGACGTTACTATAAAAACATAGTAATTTTTGCTCTCGCCCGCGTACTTAGTAATTTTGATGCCGGGAGCAGTTCTCGCAAATTTTGTTATATGTATAGGCCAGGCTAAATTTATGTCTGTGAGATTCTTACATCGGACGATGCATCGATACCTGAATATCACTCGTGCCTCTGGTGGAATGTCTAAAATTTTTGTATCGTTGAGACGCACCGTTCGAAAATAAGCAAATCTCTATTTCGACAAAGATTTATACTTGTTTTCGGACGATTAAATGACACGAAAATTTTAAACCTTCGCGAGCACAAGTCCGCTCACAAGGGTAGCGACTGCTTGAAATTTTAGTACGCGCGATCAGTTAATTTTCGTTTTTGTGGCCACAATGCCTCAGGCATTTGGCGCGCGCACGAATTCGCCGCGTCATTGATGAAAATTCAGTGCGGTAAAAAAGATAATACGAAACTGTGCAATTGTTCGTATAGCGTTTCGTGATTCACTATGTTTTTGATAAAAATTCGTGACCATAAAGACAGTAACTTTTCGTACAAAAGTCTCTCCCCGCTGGCCATTTAATCAGCAACGTAATTTCTGTCTGTCAAGAGTACCAGTACGTATCGACCGATAATCGAGCACGATGCGAGGCCGAACTTTGTGTCGAGACCAGAAATAACGAAGAAGCCAACAAAGAGTAGAACGACCCCGAAGCCGGAGGCTCCTCAGCACAGCCACGAGGCGCACACATCAACCGGGTAAGTTTTTCACGACTGCGTATATCATGTCGCTCTGCCAGAACGAGATTGCCGAGAGAATAGAGAGCCCGGTGCGAGGGAACGGAGTAAGAAAGAAAATCGAGGAATAGACACGCTGGGACGAGAATAAAAAGAAGAAGCCGTACACGTTTGGCGCGAGTGCGTATACATATCTATAGAGTTTGCAGAGGCGAAGCTCGCGATGCGATAATAGAGAAAAGTTGGCACATGAGCCCCGTAACGAGATTTAAACGACTCTATACGCGGCTTCGCAACTCCCGACGAGTTTCATTTGTCTTTTTCTCCGTTTCTTCCGTTTCCTCCTCCTGCTGCTGCTCCCCTCCGCCACTCTTATTTCATTCTTGTGTACTTAATCGCACGTATTTACAGGGGATCGTCGTCCGCTCAAACGACTCATTGGAAAGTCACAACCGAGCCAGCTTTCGTAACCAAGTTGTCAACGACGACGATGACCGGACCGACCGTCACGATACCCGGCGTCAAAAACGGCGCGCATCTCTGGTCGGATCACAGCTGGACACCTCAACTCGCATCCTCCATAAAACCCCATTGGACCGATGTGCAGGATCTCCTGGACAACGAACCCGACAGATTTCAGAACCGACCGAGTTTCGAGCCCACCGAGTCACTCCACGTAAGCACACATCCGTCTTTATACGTCTGAGAGATCGACCCTCGTGTCAATGCTCATGGAGACGTGGGAACGATACATTTGCTCATCATCGCACGTTACCAACCGCGAGGAGCCGACTCGCTCGCTCACTAAAACCCATAAGTGGATGCCCTCCCGCGTGCTAATCTCGTGCTTTCCAATCGAACACGAGAATCGCGCCTCGATCACTTCCGGCTCTCACATTAACTCTCTTATCTTTCCATCGCTCGCTCTCTCGCTTTCTCCCACAATCTTTACAAAACTTTCTTCCTTTTCTCACTTCGAGGCTGTGAGAATTCAATCTTCCCGGAGAAACCCGAACGGGTTCGACGGGCATCACATTTCCGGTGTTTCATTGCGTTGCCAACTGTTTTCCTCAAGCTTAATATCGACATTATTTCTCCTCGATATATATATTTGCTACAAAGTTGTTCCAATCTCAATTATCGGACGTTTCTTCTCAACTTCTTCACCTTCCCTTTGAGCCCACTTTTCTTGATGCTCGTTGATCAAGCTCCCCAGCTCGCCTCTACTTTTGCGTCTCTGCTGGGCTCGTTGCCGAGGCGATTCGACCGGGGAGCTCGAGCCTTAAATTCTCTGGAATTCTGAACGAAGTTTACAGCTGGACTTTTCAACGCTAATTCCCAGAGTACCGAGCCCGAAAAGCCGTCGATCGGTTCAGCTCACTACATCACGACGGACGATCTTGGTACCGCATTAACGAGACCGCGGCCAACGAGAAGGAGAAAGCCGTCTTTGTCGGGCGGCAGCACCGCGGCTCTCGGGCCAGATCGGCTGAAAAATCGACCGACATCCGCGATGACGTTGCCGACTACGACGATCTCCACGCTCGCTGCAACTTCCGGGAGCGCGAGTACCCTGCCCGATAATAAACCTTCGACGACGACGACGACCAGAGCGACGTTATCGAGCACGACAACAACGACGACGACGACCACCCCAGCCCCAACGACGACGACGCCGATGACAACTGTACCAACAACCACGACAGCCTCTTCCACAACGCGAAAAACTCTGGGCACGGTGCCAATCGTTTCGGCTGTTGGCGAGAACGACAAAACCGAGTGCGGCGTTCCGCCGCTTTTTCCACGACCGGAAACTCGCATCGTGGGCGGAAAAGACGCCTCCTTTGGGCGCTGGCCGTGGCAAGTATCCGTACGGAGAACTTCCTTCTTCGGATTCTCCAGCACTCATCGGTGCGGCGGCGCCGTCCTTAATGCCAATTGGATCGCCACCGCTGGACACTGCGTCGACGAGTCAGTATTTCTCGACGGTTCTCACTTTTTCCTGTTTTTATAACTTTTTTATCCAATGACGAACATTTTCACGAAATTTATTTCGCTCGAGACTTTTTTGTTGCTTCGTAATTATTAAAAAATTGACATTTCACTCTCTTCCGGAGCGATCAATGCAAATTTTGGTCATCAGGTTTACTGCCTGTGACACAAAATTGATGGTATTTTAATTGATAAAATAAAATTCCAAAAAGTTCTCCAATCTCTTTGGAATATTACAAAGTCTCTCAAATCGGTAGAAAAACCTTTTCACTATTCAATAAAATATGTATTCTAATGTTTGAAACTTTTTAAAATTTTCGAATCCCAACGAGAAACGAATATTTCACAAATTTAATGTTCATTTTACAGCTTACTGACGTCGCAGATACGAATAAGAGTCGGCGATTACGATTTTTCATCGGTCCAGGAGCGTTTGCCGTACGTGGAACGCGGAATAGCCAAAAAAGTAGTTCATCCAAAGTACAATTTTTTCACGTACGAGTACGACTTGGCTCTCGTGCGTTTGGAAAGTGCTTTGATATTTGCACCCCACATTTCCCCGATATGCTTACCGGCGACGGACGATCTTTTGATCGGTGAAAACGCAACTGTTACCGGCTGGGGTCGACTGAGCGAAGGCGGAACGCTCCCCTCGATACTGCAAGAGGTAATTCCATCAACAAAACATCCATCAGTGGCCGCGGAGCGATCTGCGAGGCCTTAAAACTTGTCGATAACATTACAAAAGGTTATCCGATTTTGACAAAGGATAATTTCGCGTTTTTCCAAAGCATTTCAAAAGCTCGAGGAAACATTTTGTTTCTTGTTTTTCAAAAACGGAATTGGGATTACGGAGGAACATTCGAAATCTCGTTTTTTAATGAATTTATCTCGTCAGTTGAGATGCTCACTTCAATCTGCACTTGTGTACGGTTTACCGTAGTGTTTGAATGAATGTTCGCGGCTCAAGAGCGAAAACTCATCACCGGCTTGAGACATTAGTGGGAAAGTTGAAGATTTGTAAATAAAAAAAATCACTCCCAATTGAAGTGATTGGACAGAATATGAGAATATTTCATACGAGAAATGTGTCAAGTCAAGAGCTGAAGATCACTTTTCGAAAATTTGTCAAAGTACGATTCCCGACGTTCTTTTAGGGGTTTTTTTTTCACCAGTAATGTCGACACCATTTTCGAAAATTTATGCAATTTACCTACAAAAGCAACAAGCAATTTGTACCGATGCAAGATCCGAAGAAATGAAAGAAAATAATTCATTTTTTCAGGTATCCGTACCGATAGTGAGCAACGATCGATGCAAGACGATGTTTCTTCGCGCTGACAGGCACGAGTACATCCCAGAGATATTTTTGTGTGCAGGTTACGAGACCGGCGGGCAAGACTCGTGTCAGGCAAGCTGAAATTTTGATCGTCCCCCTTTCCCTTTACTTTCATCGCCATTTTCGTCGTGTCGATAAAGATTTATCATTCTGAAGTTTTTTCTTCTTTTTCTCCAGGGTGATTCGGGTGGTCCGCTTCAAGTACGTGGCAAAGATGGTCGTTACTTTCTCGCGGGCATAATATCGTGGGGAATAGGCTGTGCCGAGGCTAATTTACCTGGCGTTTGTACGAGAATCTCCAAGTTCGTTCCCTGGATCCTCAAGAACGTGACTTGATTATTGAGAATATCGAGCAACCAATTTTTCCAATCCTTCGCCTTTTTCTTTCTCCTCCTTTTTACCCACCCTGTTATTCATCGAGCGAAGATCGCAAGATTCCTGATAAATCTTATAATCGGTCGGAGCGATTTCACGTCTAATTACAAAAGCAAAAACAATCTTGGAATGTTTTCAACGTTTCTCGAGCTCGTTGTTCAGTCTCAAACGTTTGTCAAACAAATTTCTTACGTTTTTACCTTCGTTCTAGGCCACGATTGATCCTGGAGAATTGAAGTCGAGATATTTCTGCTCGTAAATCCAACAACGAGGTCGAAAACGCTTCAAATTTTTGTCTCATTCATTCCATTCGATTAAAGTTTCATGCTATAAATCCTATAAAACAAAAAACACTTCCAAATGAATGGAACAAAGTTTTATCGCAAAAGCCGACATTTTTGCGCATTTTTGGCCTCGATCCCGAGGAATATATTTCCGGAGCAATGGAATTCGACAATCCGTCAATGAAATACGATTCTGACTCAGTTCGTCGTGGAATCAGCATAGTAATTTATCCAGACAATCGTGCTCATCCCATTGAACCTGAATCTCTCGATGAAATATCATTTTTCATTCTTTCCTTTCGTGTTTCTTCGCTTCTCCTTATGGACTCTCAATAACGCACGAAGGATGGACAAGCACGCATCGAAAAAATGTTTTTCCTCCTCGTGTGGGATTGTCAATTCGTTATAATTGCATATTAGAACGATTAGATGTTAATTGAAATGATGATTGATAATATATTCGCTCGTAGCTCGTAAGTCAAAGACTAGCAGACTATTATTAGCTTTATCGTATCTAACTATTAACTTAAACGCTGGACGATGTGTGTGTTTTTTCCTTTCCTCTTGTTCTTCATATTATTTTTATTCTGTGTCTCTTTAGCGACGTAATATTTAAGCGCGTATGCACTCGTGTAATTTAACTGTTGATATAAGAAAGGGCGGCCAAAGTTAGGTGACTTTTCGTTAGATTATGTCTGGGGAAGAGACGATCCAAAAAAATTCAAACAATTATCGTCCAGCAGGCGATCGATTTTCATCCAAAATAATTCAGCAGTTTCATTAGCCCTCATTCGGTTTTTCAATCGTGACAATGATAAATTCGAGTACCGTTCACCAAATATTTGGCGAATTTGAAAAAGTTGTCGGATTCGATAAAATCGATTGAATTTCGAATCGATCAAGCCTGTTTTCCGGCGAATCTCTATATTTTTTTACAATATTTTTACAAAAGTTTCGTTCCAACTGTAAAAAATCGCATTTGTTTTTCAGCAATATATCATTATCGTACTTAGGATGAGATGAAGGAAAATCCCTGAAGCCAATCTCTTGCCGATTCCACATAATCTTTCATCCGTTAAAGTAAATCGTCTCCTTGTTGCGTCCTTATGAGAGCGAGAGAGAAAGAACGAAAGAGCGAGAGCGAGAGAGAGAGCGCAAATAGTACCCAAGCGGCTTGTATTTATATTATTTCGTAAACGGAAGTTTATTCATGAATAACGTGAATTATTTTGTACAGATCGATTATTAACTTAAGTATTAAAGCTACGGTAATTACGTACGATATTTTTGTACTGCTATACGAAGAGGTACGAAATTTCCATTTAACAAATAAAAAAAGGGGGGGAAAAAGAAAATATCTGCGAGAGCGAATAACGAATGAAAGAGAATGAAGCGAAAGAAAATTGAAAACTTTCTTAAATAACATGAAACTTGACAATATTTATAACGCTACACGGAGAGCTATTACCTTTAAGTATCGATTAATAAATTTTCACGTGGTTATGAGAGAGCCATGATGTGCGTGTTTTCACTAGCGTCATCTTATTACGTCTCCTTCCTTATTTTCCCATCGAAATTCGTTCTTCTCGTCGGACAATTGTTTAATTTTTAATTAGCGTCAAACTCATCAGAGCATCCTTGAATTTAGGGGATCGTCGATTCGACCGGTCAGCAGAGTAACCGAAGTTTCGTCATCGATGATGAAGTACAGGAATGGTCGATCCACCACGAACGGCACAGGGGGCGCTCTCTCGTACAAAGTGCCTGCAACACGATTCACGAATATCAAGGAAAAAAAGTATTGAAAATGCGATTTAATGCTACTTTGAAAGTGCAAAGATTGCTAATTTTTATTGAACTTTCTCGGGATTATCGAGAAAATAGTTTTGGCAGAACACTTTTTAATGGCGTTAATAAGAAATTTAAAAACTCAACGATCGAGCCACCTTAACGGAAGGGCGATCTCGTGGAAACGTCTTTCTTCAACGTCTCATAACAGAAAATTCAATGCAATTTTAACGTATTTCTTTGCGAGAATACTCGCAGACCGTGAGAGCGACTGAAATTTTTTCCCACAAAGTTTAACACGAAATTTTGAATAAATTCTCAAAAAAACATATTTCCTGACTACTTTTCTTTAAGGTTTGTTTCCCTTCAGCTTTTTGACTATCAGCGGCAGCTGAATTTCTCACGAGGAAATGAATTCTTGTCGAAGGCCTCCGGCGTCGATAATTCCGATGGTTAGCATAATTCGAAAATTGGATCGCGTCGTTGGAAGAAAAAAAAATATGACTGAATGCCGGCCGGATGCAATTTGGGCAGTAAAAAAGGTGCTCAAGGTCAAAGCATCGAAGAATTTGTCGAGATAAATTTCAGAGCGGATGCTTAAAAAAATCTTTATTATTCGAGCCATCAGTGGAGACGTAAAAATATTAACACGTGTGAAAATATAGTAATAGGCTTGACGGAAGCGAGCAAGAGGTCCGCGTCGGTGTTATGCCCTCGTAACAATTTGCGCAAGAGACTTGATGCGGCGAACGTTGATAGTCTTCGACAGGGACTCGCGTTACGAATAGAAATGCGAATGGAACGGCGGGACGGAGAAAAAGAGGATGGCGAACGGGAAAGATCGCGCGCGTTGCATCTTTATCGCGCGTTATATTCTCGCGCTGACTCACGCAGGATATCGGTCGTTAAATTCAACGAACTTTACAACAATACTGAGAAAATATCTCTCGCCGAAGAGGTTCACGCGGCAATTAGCCAAACGGGGAACCAACACGGCTGGCATAACGCGCGAGTTTGCGTCGCTCTCAGAGGCAACCGCTCGCGGGGAACGTCCTTAAAAAACGTCCTTGCTCGGGCTTCCGAGCAAGCTTCCGAACGAAATCTATCGCGAGGCAGAAAAAACAACAAATTCCCTCGTTTTTCGAGCTTCGAAAAAAAGCGACGAAGGCAAAAGGCCAGGAAACAACGAACGAAATCCAAAAAAATGGTCCCAACCTGCTCCCGGGTAGACCGGATAGTGCGGGGGCGGATGCCCCTCCAGACGCGGGGAAATGGCCCCTCCTGCAAGGAAAAATGGCAAAACACCGTGCACACCGCGCACGCGACGAACGAGGTCGTCGCGTTGCTGCGACCGCTGACTCTGAGCCGCGTTCCCACCGTCCGCCCCGCCGATTCCACCTTTAACATCGTTCCTTATGTTCACGCCTATGCTCTGCTGAATGTCCCTCGCGTAAACCCCCAGGTCGGGACTCATCGGGGACAAATCCGCTGCTCGGGGATCGAACACGTCCGAGATGCCCAGCTGAAATATTGTTTCACGATTTTATGCATTTTCGCTCTCGAACTTTCCAACCATTTTTTCATCGGGCTCTCTACACTTCGCGATGCAATCTCCGGAGCGACGGTTTTCAATGAAACGTCCATTTTTTCAAGCCTGAAACTCTCGCAGCGGTCCAGCGAATTTTTTTTTCGCTGTGGACAAAGAGTTCGTTGATTGAAAGAATTTTTTAAGATTCCGAAAGTTTGACGACATTTTCTGACGGCTCTTCGGAAAAACTGGTGATTCTAGGCGACCACGGAGCTGGTCGCTTCATTCGTAGAATGATTTTTCTACTCAATGATCCACGAATGACCGTTCGCTATAAATTACGTCGCGCATAAGTGCATCAAACATTATTATTCGTCAAAAAAACGTTGGTGAAAAAAAATTTAACGGAAAAGAAAAAAATTCAAAAAGGACGAGCAAAGCGTAACGATTCCGCGTGATAATATCTCGGGGATGTGGAAAAACTGTGAGATTCGGGATCGGTCGAGTTAAAAAATCAATAAAATATCACGCTTATGCAAATTCGATGGAAATTTGAATAAATGCAACAAAGCCTGAAGGTGGTGTATGCATTATGTGAACCGGAAGTGTTACGTATTTGGAATGAGAGATGGCGAAGTGGAAAAGCGCAGTGAAGGAGCACCGCGTCGAGAGCTCAACGAGCGAAACTAATGCAAAAATGGAGCAATAATATGGATTACAAGCTGTTGGCGTGAGAGCTCGTCTCGAATGGCAGGATTCGCGAATAATTGTCGGCTGATTTTTCCATGGAAAGCCTCGGAACTATAATTATCCCGAATAATGCAACTTTGTCGTTTGAATTTTTCGCTCACCCTCTCCAGGTACGGAGTCAATGTGACGAATCCGCGAAGCATGAACGACGGTACGACTGCAGTGACCCAAGAGGATTGGAGAGATCGACGTAAATTTCTCAGTGTAATCGGCTTCGTTGCTAACGTCCTTGCCAATCGTCTCGTGCCGTTTTCGTCACTCGGCAGCATAATGAGTATTTTGTAACGAGGATCCTCAATCACAAATCACAATTGTCCCATTATTCGGTCGCAATTATTGGGAAAAAATAGAATTTCTTTGTTTTTTCACAGCTGAATAATTGCCAATTGTTTTTTCAAGATACGACAACATTTTTAAATCTACGCTTTCCCTCTGAAAATAATGTTTAGAGTATTTTCAGTGCAGAAACGTTTTGACGAACTGATAAAGTCGAATTTAGAAAATACGAAAAATATGCCCAAGCTTCGAATTTTTCTGTCTGGATTAATCTGTCATTTTTTACAGAATAATCGATGCACCGGAAACCTTTACAGAAAATAAATTGGCAATGAATACAGAAAAATTATAAAAAAAACTTTTATAGGAGCCGACATGAAATCATGGAAACCGTACTCAAGTTGAGAGGGCATAAAATTAAGAAAGTAAGAATTTTTATGGAATTTTCACTTTGTTTGAACCGTACATTCATTTTTAAATAGTAACTTTAAAATTTTAACTTTTCAGCACCGATTTTGTATCCTCGAGTTTCAATTCGTTACTGTTTTAGTGAAAAATATGATTTTCAAAACGGATCGTTAGAGCTGAAGAGCTTGACACTGCAAAATTTTACGAAAACAATGAATTTCATCTGTCAGCCCCCACGTTTTTGTTGTTTTTCTTTTGTATGCTAATTTTTCAGGTAAATGCAGCTGTACGTTAAACAAATGTGTTATCTTTTCACCAACCAATCCTCAAAGGAAAGATTCAGAACTATTCTCGAGTCAAAATAATAAAAAAAATTCAGAAGCAAAAATAACGCTGGTAATGCTCAATTTGAGAGAAAATTTAAGGAAGATCATGCGTTGCTTGTCATTCAAAAAAGCAACTAAACTTTTTTGCCCTTTTGATGATTAAAAAAAACGATTGAAATTTATTCTCCCAATTATTAAAATTATGTCGAACTTATTTGTTGAGATTGATAAATTTTTAATATAATGACAGCAGCTAAAATACTTTCGCAGTAAAATCGTCAAGCAAAATGTGACAACAGCCATTATTTTATCTCTTTATACGCTTATGCACATCTATATTTTAAACCAACTGGCACACGGTGTTGTCAAACCTTCCACCGTTTGTGTCGTTATTACTCGTTAACCTCAAATAAGCGTTTTTCTTTTTCCATTCCCAAGTTATTTTCAACGGTAACAAGACTTTCTCAAGACATCATTGACATCTAAAAATATTCTATTTTCTTAGTCTCGTTTTTGAGAGGATCCTATTTCATTAAGGAAGTTGAGGCATTAGAACGAAAACGATGTCATCGCTTTCAAACCGATTGCATCTTATAAAGTGAAGTGTAAAAAAAATCAGTTAAATTTTCAGACAGTTTAGGAGCGTCGTTGCTGAGAAAAAAAAAATATTAAATTTTTTGGGCAGCACGAGCAAGGCTTGCTGAATAATGTCAATTTTTGTCAGATTTATTAGGAGATTTGCTGAGATTATATAAATAATAATCTGTTTCCCGTGCAGCTTTCAGGACTGAGCTTTCACCAGTTTTTCGTCTTTTTTTCCCAACTCTTCTTTAAAGTATATGCAACATTGCCAAACGGTAAACTGTCCTAACTTTTGAAAGGTACAGGTTATAACTTTTGGGTAAAAAAAATGACTGTACGGCCTCAACTACCTTAAAACCAAATCGTCGCAAAGAAAGTGTGCCTGCCACAAGGGCCTGTGTATTTTTCTCGACAACTAGACGGTAGATCCTACAATAATTCCGATATATTTCTAGCATATTTCCAAATTTCAACTCGTAAAGTTGGAATTTTCAATTTCCATTAGATTCACGTGATCTTCCTTAATATTAAAATGCAAAAAATAGTACGAACTCAGCTGCATGAATAAATCGTGAAAAATCTTATTCATCGAACGCTCATCAACGAATATGGCAAACGGTGAGCAATTATTTTGATTTTCCAGTGACTTACATCCAGAGGGAATTCTAGTAGAGAAGCTTGCAGCGATGGGAAGTATGAAAATGGTAAAAATGCTGTGTAGACAGCGCCCGTGACTCGGGAATAATCGCAGCCATTGACGAGAAAGGCGATTTCAGTTTGACGTTTCGGATCAACCGCGACATCATCTTTCTGAGATTGGTAATCGTCGTGATTGGTATTGAACCTGCCGTATTCATCGAGCCATATGCCATCGTCTGGAAATGAAAATTCAACCGAGAATAATTGTATTTTAATCGAATTTCGAATCGCTGAAGAGTCTGCCAATGAATTATTTTGACAGATGTGACGAAACCCTCGGTTCGAGTTCCCAAGGCTGGGAAGTCGATGAAAATCCTCAAAAATCATTGCGGGGAGCCAACAATTTGAAAATCATTTTATTACCAGCAGTGCTGGTGAAATATCCTGCAGGGTGATTCGGAAGGCCCCGACGTTTGCGAACGACGTTCGTAGCGGTGTCCTCGACCACATTCGTCGTAGGGTTGTCGACGAGCGTTCCCGTTGAATTTGCATTCGTGGCGTTCCGGCTCGACGTGGACGTCGAACCGGCAGTGGACACGGAGGTGCTCGGTTGGCTCGATGTTGGAGTAGAATTTATAACGGTCGTTAACGTTCGAGTCATTGGTGTTGTGATCGATCCATTTGAACTTTGGGTTTGCGTGTTGGGGAGCTCGCTCGGGGTTCCCACGAGGCTCGACATCGGCATAATCGTGCTCGGGGTATTCGTGCTGCTGCTGTTGTTCGAGGCAGCAGTTTGAGCGTTGGCCAACATCGTGGGTGATCCGGAGCTCGAAAGGGTGCCAGGCGTCGTGGAATCGGTTGACATCGGGGTCGTCGCTGTTACGTTCGTCGGAGTTGTAATATTCGTCAAACTCGTGATCGTCGATAGAGTCAAATTGAGCGGGGTCGTTGACAGAGAGCCGTTCGTTGGCATCGTCATGGCGGAGCTGGGCTCGCCGGTGACGTTCGTCACGACCTCAGCGGCGTCGTTCAATCCTGTCGCTGGCGTCGAATCGTCACTCGTCGTGTCCAGGGTGGGGCCGAGGGTCGCATTCGGATCAGGATTCATGGTCGTCGACGTCGGCGGAGAGTCCGTCGAGCTCGTCGCAACGTCGCCCGGCGTCGTGGCGTTTTCGGCCCCGGAATCGGAAATATCGAAGCCGTAGAATCGGAGAGTTTCCTCGTAGTCGGGACGGAGGTTGATGTCGTCGCGGTTGAGCGTCAAGCCCCCCAGGAACGCGTCGGCGTTGAGGTAACTCTCAAAAACGAAATAAAAAGCCACTTGCTCGTATATTTGCTCGGCATTTTTTGAAGCTCTTGGAAACTTACTCGAAGTCTTCGGTGGATGTCCCGCAATCCAATTCGAACGACTCGCCTGTCACGAGGCAACCCTAGCACGTCACTTATTTCGCGACTGCTGCTCCCGGCAGCCCCCTCGTACAGGGCAACCAGAACGAATCCGAGACCACTCGGTGAGAAAGCCACGTTTCCTGTGTTGTCGAGATACCTGTCGAGGATTTTCGCTCCGAGATCGTTCACGACGTCGGTCATGACGTCGACGGGACGACCTTGGCGAACAGTTTGGGGAACCTTGGTCCATCGCACCGGGCTGTAGTAAAGTCCTTGCGGGGATTGGTGACGGAGTTGGTGCGAGGGCGAGGGGAGACTCGAACTGTGCGCTGAGCACGTAACTAGAATATTCGAAAAATCGTTTATTCGCTAGGGTGCGACGGGAGGCTTGAAAAGTCAGTGAAAACGGTGGAAACTCACGCTGCAAAAAAAAAATTATGATCGACCAGAGTAGGGAAAAACGTCTGGCCAGCTGAACGACGAAGACCGGTCGCCTCGTTGAATCAACGCTTGATCGATCCATCGGCTTCCCAGAGGTGCAATCGCGACGGAGAAAAACCGGAGAATTTGTTGCGGAAAGGACGTTTAAGCAACGACTGCGCGGGAGTCCGCGATCAAACTGGCGTTAAGTCTCGTTAACGAATAAGGGAGCCAGGGGAGAGGGAAGAATTTGTGGAGAGGAGTCTCCGGGTAACATCGTTTTTATTCACTTCTAACTCGTTTCGAGAATGAATCGAGAAGCAAGGTCGCGCTCGTAGATTCTTATCGTAATATCCACTTTGCAGAGTTCCGTTTGTCAGCGATTCTTTTTTCCTCTCACCGTGGATGTTCGACACGACAGTTATAATAATTGTGAGCATTGGAGAGGGGAATAATGCGCGGACCTCAAACCAACGTTTTCGCACCGGTGGAACGACGTTCTCTCAAAATCCTTACGGAATTCAGAATTTTGTTAGTTCAGTAACGAAGATTTGGGAAATTGAAAGAATTTTATTTCATCAATTACAAATCGACCGTTTCAGACGTGAAAAAACTTTAATTCTTTAGCTTTGGGAAGGTTAAATTAATATCGAAGGTTATAAAATTTTTTAACGGCAAATTGGAAATATTGAGCTTTATAAAATTATATATTGAAAATAAAAAATTTTAAATAGTGAATTTTTTTATAATTTTAGTAATTATAATTATTAAACTTAAAAGAATAATTTTATATTTAAGATTAAATTTTCAATTTAAATATCACAAAATCAAATATACTTTAAATTAATAACAAAAATAATTTTTTTTTTATTAAATTGAAAATTTAATATCTAATATTTATATTTAATTAAAATATCGAAAATTTTTAATTTCAAGTATTAAACATTTATTTTTTATATATTTAATGTTTATTGATCTTTTATCTATAATAATTTTATAATTTATATAAAAAATATTGATGTTCTAAGAATTTTATTTTCTAATATTTATACATATAATTCAATTTTTTTATATAATTATATCCTTTATTTATTTATTACTCGTACGTAATTCTCATTATTTTTTTTTCTTTTACAACATTCGTATATATTTAAATATATGTATTTTAATATGGCCTAATTATAATCTTCTAGATAAATTATATATTATAAATATATTAATTTAAACAAATAATAAAATTTTTATATATTCATTGATTTTTCAAAAGAATTTTGGTAAAAATATCGAGTTCCCAGACCATCCTTTATTCCATGCCAAAATTTCGATTAAAATCATAGAATTTCGTCGATTTTGCTTTCAACTGCTGAACATATATTTGAATGATCATCAGACGCTTTTAAGGAGTTTCGGTACAGGCGATACAATGTTGCCATGCTAAACCATGCTAAAAACATAAAAAATTTCAAAAAATTTCGAATTTTATAAAATTTGGTGAACATATTCTTTAGTGCCAAATTTGGCAATACAAATTTTTTAAGATTTTTCTTCTACACAGTTATCGAGTAATTGATCACTAAAGTTTACGTGTATAAGCATAGCGTTTCCATATATATAGGTATAAATTCCACATTCCAGGCATAAAAAATCTGCTTTAATGCGTAATTACTCGATAACTAAGTAGAAGAAAATTTTGAAAAAATTTGTGTTTTCGCACTTGATGTTGAAGAACATTATCACCAAATTTGATCAATTTCTTAATATTTTGACTTCTGTACCGAAACTCCTTAAACTCGGTTGATAGGATTGTCAAAATAGTCCCCAAAGGCACGTAGACCCTGAAGGAAGTTGCGCGAATTCGCATTGCGCGATGGTACGAAGAATTAGGAAAAGAAATGTGCGCGAAAGAAATCCCATCGAGTGGGAGTGAGACCGCGTTAAACTTTCTCGCAGCTACGGAGTTATGCAATTGTTTAGTATAATCTGCGTGTACCGTTGTGCCCTTTTTCACAGGGGATAATGCAGTGGAATTAGTGCGCTAACACACGACGACGCCGTTCACGATACTGTGCAATTATCGCGATTGGATAAAGCTGAGTGTGCATGGAGAGCGAGCGGAGTCACGCAATCGTAGCTTATAATGTGCATTCGCACGTGTGCATATTCGTACTGGTGATCTTCGGTGTTTGGTGAGGGTGAATTTCGACGCCGAATCTCGCGAAATCGCCGTAAATTCAGGAAAGAAAAGGGCGAATGATCGTTCGCTCCTTCGCCACTTGACGACAGCGAGAAAGTAATTCCCAGCCGAGAAAAAGCAGCGAGATCAAATATCCTGAGGGATTGAGAAACTTGTGAAATGTTTGGATGTTAACAGACTCGAAAAACTCACCGAGAAATAGGACGAAAAATATTCCTTGCATGTCCCAAACGTCGACTTTGTGATTGTTGACTTGGTTGTTCAAACTCGAGCCCTCCCAGCACTCGTCTTTCATGGGCATTCGATCCTTTATCCATTTGTCTATCAAACCCGACTCTTTCATTCTCTTC
Organism: Venturia canescens; assembly: GCF_019457755.1. Lineage (NCBI taxonomy): Eukaryota > Metazoa > Arthropoda > Insecta > Hymenoptera > Ichneumonidae > Venturia > Venturia canescens. The sequence continues at coordinate 12,182,701 of NC_057425.1, forward strand.
AATCTGCGTTTCGAATCGATTTTACAAAGTTGTATTATTTCATCCCTGAACTCATTCGAGTGGGGGGATAAATTTTTCTTCAAAGTGAAAGAAAAAAAGGAGCTTGAAAGGGACAACGAATTCGTGAGGAAATTGGGCCGAAAAATGCTGTTTAAATTGTACTTTTCTGGGTGGAAGAAAACGTTTTTTCAACTGAGAAAGAAGCTTGGCTCGTGCGCGGAGAAACTCACTGCGTGTTGACCAGAGGGAGGTAAGGGCTTCCCAGTGGCAAAAGCAGGGCGATGGATTCCTCGACGAAGGTCTCGGTGCCAATGGAGAAATGGCAAACACCATCGTTGGTCAACGGGTTGTCGATTCTCGTGAGCATCCTTAACGAACTTGTCCAATCGACGAGAACGTGCGTCCCATCCTTGACGCGATTTATCATCGTCTCGTAATTGCTCGCGTCGTGTCTCTCCGGCTGATGCGCATCGTCCCCCAACAAACCGTCGTAAGGACCGCTCTTACCGCTCGTCAAATACTCGACGAGATAACTCTTCGCCGGCAAACTCCAGGTCAGGCTTTCCTTGCGTTTAAAAATATCATCGAGCGTGGAAATACTCTCGTCCATTCGTGGAAACGTTAGAAAGGCCACGAGACTTCCGGAATATGTTGCCACTACGACCATTACGACGAGCCACCAAGTTCCGACGATTAAACGCGCACCGTCGTTTTCCGGTATGCGGAGACCACCTTTTAACACCCATTTTTACTCCTTTCTCACTTTCCCCGATTTCGTTATTCATGGAAAGACGTCGAGCTCAGCTCCACACCGAGACTAAAAATCTTTTTCAATCTGCCACGATCGTTTATTCCATTTTTTGTATTTCAATGGAAATACTTTTTACGAAGGCCTCGGTAGGGGTTCGATGCCAGTTATTTTATAAAAAAAAGCTAGGGCAGAACCTGCTGCACTGTTTCATAAAGAAACATGCCAGTTTTGTAACGCCACATATAAATGGTTCTGATGGGCAAACCGTTCCAACCAACAACTCACATTTTGGGTAAATTTTTTTAAAGATTTTTCTCATATTCCAACCTTGTTTTGCACTTATGCAAAACGGAGCATTTCTAAGAACGAAGGGACGATCAAGGATTTCTGTACTCATCCAGGGTTCCAGACTCGTGGGAATGTCATCGATCGATGATAATATTAAGGGGTCTATCTTAATTAGAATTTTCAAAAAATCGATTTTTTTATTGCATTTTTCGAAAGTATACAGAATTAAAAGTATCGTACTGAAATTTTATGAAGACCTGAGCAGTCCGCGTGTACTTTTGAGCGTCTGAGCGCGCTGATACGCACCGCCCAGTGCAATGCCGCGTGTGCCTGCCTTTGTTTAAACGCGTTTTTCCCAAAATTACGTTTTTCGACTGCTCGTTGATGAAATCCCCGAAACTATTCAACCGATCCTTACCAAAATTTTACCACGTGTTCTTTATGACTATAGTTATGGCTCATGTCAAACGAATTTTGTAATTTTGAGCGGAACTATTTCTTTTTTTGCAAAAAACGATGAAAAAAAACTTGCTTTTTCGCAGTTATTGGAAAAACGGCCGCCATTTTGTCATTTTTGAAAAAACAACAAATCGTAAGCTGTGCGCCATAGCCATTAACCCACTGAATCTAAAACCATTTTTATTTTTTTTCTCCGCGATCATCCGTTTCGGAGATTTTATCAACAGCGCACAGCCATCTTTTTTTTGGACCTGGTTTCTTCCCCATTTTTATGTACGAAAACTGAGTAAAATAATATAAAAAATAACACTTTTTATATCCATATTTATAATTTATACCGGTCAAAAAAATTGGTGAAAATAGTCTTATTTGCTCGTTTAATTAGGTTAGACCCCTTAAATATCGAATGAATAATATTGTAAACATTATTTCGCTACTCAAAAATATGCTCATTAAATTTGTGAAAACTTTTTTGTATTGACTATGACGAAAGCAGGTTTTTGATCGATTGCAATTGTGAAAACACTCAAATCGAAGTTTCCTAAAGTTTAATGGAGTTAGGCTCTGGTTGAAAGAAAAAAATGTATCTGATTTCACTAGAATCTTGGATGGTTCGTACAACAAGATTCTGGGTAAAAGCAAAAAATGGCTTGACTTTTAGTCTCAAAACAATTAATGTCCTTTCAAAATTTTTTTTTTCAAACGTCCTTTATTTAAGAATGTTTTGAGATTTGTATCTGTAAAAGTGATCGACTTGAACGAATTTTGACTCACCCTGCTGAAGAAGAGCGCCGTAGATATACCAAAGGCATTTCGCCGGTGTGCTCAGCCCGAATTGGATTGATTGAGGACCGTTCAAATTGGATGGACTGTATTCATGCACGAGGTACAGTATCGAGCCGACCGAGACAACAGCGCCAGCGAGACAAGCCCAGGACTATGAATTTTACAAAAACGTGCTAGAGCCTCCACTTTAAAATCATTTCAATCTTCCTATTATAAATAAAAACTCTATAACGGGCTCAAAACGACGAGAATTTTCTCTCCAGAAGAGGTTTTAAGGTTTCAATGCACACACAGTTCTCGTCGTTTTTCGATAACCAAAAAAATGCTGCATGACGAAGTCACTGTACAATGAAGTTTGATGGAAAATTCATTGAGGTAACTACTGTTGTACTGCGAGCTAGTCAAACGAGTGCTAAATTTTAAAAACGCTTTTAGACCATGTTTAACTTTAAAAGTTAATGGATTTGTATTGCAGCATATCTCATCAACATGTAAAAATATGAAAAACGATAGTTTTGCAAAACCATTAACTGATAAATGCAATTTCCACGATGACACATTTTCACTGCTATTTTTCAAAGAATTATCTGTATTTTTTAACCGATTTTATTGCACCGAGGCTCATTTCGTTTCTTAACTGTTTCTCTACGAATTCACCACATAGTTTTTTTATAACTTGATCGTTTCACTATTGCAGCTAATTGTTTCACGAGCGAAAAAACTTTTTCATTAATAATTCGAGTAAAAATAAAATGAAAATCGCTATCGATATTTTTTTTCGAGACACTTTTTCGAGACGATTTCTTCCAGTATTTTAATGATTTAGTAATTTCACTATTTTTAAAAATAAGCAACAACAGAAATCACACGGTGGCCTTTTTCTTATGACGAATTTAAGCAAACTTTAGTTCAGTGCACCCTCAAAACATCACGATTTTCTAGTTTTTTTGTTCCAACATGTTAATCGAATGGTTATTCGGCCACAAAAGTTCCGAGACGGGATGAGGTGCCAAGAAAACATCGAAAAATGTGCGGATGTTGAAAAACAAAAGGCTCGAACCTCAATCGTGTAGGGCGATGCGAAAAGCATAACTCTGGACAGCGGTTTGGGTCTTGGTGCGAGAAGGCCATAAGTTTGTACGGCTATGGGAGCCGTGAAATTGAACGAAGATTTAAGATTTTCGGTGATAGTGGAAGCACAAGCAGCCATGAAAACTTGCCCGCTGCGCACCAAATCCGCGATGTCGTTCGGGATTCTCTCACCCGACGAGGTCAAAGTTCTGATGAATTCCTATCAAATCGATAGCATAATAAAGTTTTTTTAAGGATCTTTGAGCGAAGGAACTTTGGAAATTCCCAAAAATATTTCGCCTCGAAGTACAACCTCGTTTTTGGCACCGGTTTCAGTACGATTTTTCAACTTTTTCGCGTGCTCTTCACTCTCAATCGTCCTCGTCCCTGATTCAACGAGTTTGCACGTGAAATTGAGTTTTTTGCTCAGTTCGTTGACGATGTCAAAGACCAGTCCGTCCCATTTGAGTTGGCCGGTTTCCAACGATTTCGAAATAAACTGCCACGGAGGATTCTGCCATTGGATTATTGAACTTTTCCTTTTAACTGCAAGAAACTCGAGTCGTCACGCCTCATTCGAATCTCTGCCTCACTTACGTGGTACGTCACGATTGGCAGAGCTTTGTTCCTGAAACCGTATTCGGAGTGGGGGAAAAGTAGTTCCTTTGGTGCAGAGCCTTGTCCAGGCGTCCAAAAGCCTGCGTCGATCAGCTGATGAGCCTCGCTCTTGTTTTTACGATGAAACGAATTGCCCCAGGTAATACCGGCTAACATCTTCCACGTTAGGCAATCGTCGCATTTTCGCTTTCGCTCTTTTTCGCCATCGGGCTTGTACAAATCATCCTACGAAGAAATGAAAATATTTTGTTTTTCCGAATCTTTTTAAAAATGGGCTTCGTGAAAGGAAATATTTTGCTTTGACGATCACGGATAACACGAGCAATCGCAAAATTTACTGAACTTTTGCTTATCACTAATTTTTATGTCTAAAATCTTCAGAGACTTGGAATGAGTTTACAAAATTTTAAGAGCATTTATGCAGCGAATCTGGGGATACTTTGATCCTTGATTTTTCAGATGCGGTTAAAAAAACGGTCTCAATTTTCTCTTCGTCATAAAGTGCTCCTCGTACGCGATCGTGAGGTTTGATTGTACACTATTTTCTTCGTCTTTTCATAACGAAGTGAATGATGTCTGATAAAGTTGCATTTAATAAATATTCGATGATAAAAACTCTGTAAAATAAGAACAAATTTCGTTCTCGTACGTTGCGTAAGAGAGATGTTCGTAATTCTAAAAGTTGAAGTCGTCTTCCACTCGGTTTTTGGATGGTCTGAAACTTTCCAGATAAATTGAGCTTACGCGAACGAATGAGACAAGCTGTTCACATCGCTCTGCCTTGGTCATCCGCACGGCGTCGAATTCTTCATCGGTAATTTTCTCATACAATTCGACTTCTTGTCTCCGAGCACTTGTGAGACCTGCTATAAGAGAAGTGACCATTTCTTTCGCATGACACTCCAGACCCACCTGAATTATTGCATGATAATTATTTGCTTTTCGGCACTGACGAATGGGAAAAAAATTTGTTGGTTCAACAAATTTTTCCTTGAAATCAAACTAACAAAATGAGGGAGGGATTCGAATCAGTAAAAGCTTTGCTCATTCAATTCATTCCTTTAAGGTACATCATGCCCGAAGGATCCTATTTTATGGGTGTCTAAATTGAACCCATTTTTACTTCCCAATTAAAGATATAATTACTTTAAATTAATGTCAGAATTATTTATATTCGAAATTATAAACACATTTTTACGTATCGATTTTTTTCCCAGACCTTCGTTATATACTTCATTGTTGTTTGTACTTTTTCATAAACTTCGTAAGAAACGTTCATTCGTAATATGGAAGGATAAACGATTTTTTGCGCAACCCTGTGTATTTTTTTTCATATTTAAACACGTTTATGTGAATAACCAACAAGACGAACCCTTTAAAATTTGATATGCGTGTGAGTCGAATACCCGTTTAAACTGAGTAAATTTCAAGACTTTCTTAAGAAAATCGTTTCGTGCACGAACTAACTTAATTCATTGACTTTAATTGAAAATTTTTTTCTTTTATTTGAAAAAATGGTAAAGATGAAAAGAAAACGATGGATTCGTATTAAAAAAAATTTGGTTGAATCTCATTGAAAATTTTGTTGAATCAGCGAATTTCAATTTTTAGTAAATAGCAATCAAAGTGATTTCCTCACCTTGCAATCCTCGTCGAAATTCGTAACGTTACAGATAAACGCAATGTTCTCGCCTTCGGCCAAAAGTTTTTGGAGTTCTGTCACATTTGAAGGATTTTCAGCACTGTCGGATAAAACGAAAAGCCACTGGCTCTCCGGATGCAGAAGTCCCAAAGTTCGCGCCTGCGTTACATCAAAACAGATGTAAAAATAGCCTCTTTTCAGGGAGAAACATCGAGGGCTTTTCGGTACTCACGGATTCAATGATCAATGTTACAATATCGGTACTGACGATCACGAGAAATCGATCACCCGAGAATCTTTCACGCGGAAACTTCTGTAGGGTCTCCATAATCCGATGCTTCTTCATCGACATCGAATGATTCGACGATCCAGTGGAAAAAAAGCATTGTGACGACAATCCGAGGTGAGGAACGTTCGGGATCTCACCGAACAAAGCTCTGAAGACGCTGCCGATCGTGTCTCTCTCTAATTCAATCCAAACGTTCGATTAAATAATTTGGTGAAATTTATCATTTTATTTAAGTTTCGGATTAAACAATTACTGGCAAATATCAAGGACAAGCAATTCAGAACAGATGTAATCCGATCCCTGCTGTCAAGGTATAGCCCATTGTACAAGAATGTGAAACAGTTGAACGAACTGAAATGTGAAGAGTATCTTAAGGATGTACGAGCACTAGACTCGATTTCAGATGGCACTCTAATTTTTTTGTATGTCGTAGTCCAAGCTTAATACTTGATCTGTGTGAAATTTCAAGGTCCCTTATCGACTATTTAATCGAAATATTATTAGTTAAAAAGAACCCAATTTTACGTGTCGCCTATAGCCGCAATGGCTTCGAAGCTTGTATAACTCAACATTTGATGCAATTCTATATCAGATGTCGATAATAAAAAAAAATCAATTATATGAATTGAACCCTCGGAATTCTAACGGTTAGTTAAAAAAAGGGGGTCAACGGACATCTGAATTAGAAATATAAAGTTAAGATGATGGATCAGTCGGTAATCACAACCGTGAGTGCGAGAGAGATAGCTGCAAATTTTGAAAAGGAAATTTTTCCACATCGTTCGTCTGATCGAAAAAATAAAAATGTCATCGGATTTTTGCGATCGTGCTGCGTACGATGACATTTTTATTATTTTAATCGGACGAACGATGTCAAAGAGTTTCAATTTCAAAAATTCGAGGTGTGATTACCGACTGATCCATCATCTTAAAGACGACAAATGCTCACGGAATCTGAGGATTTTATAACCCTGAGAAGTTGTGGCAACGTCGCAAAACCTATATATGTATACATCTGTACATAACATAACTTTACTGTCAGAGGCTCACTCCAAATGAAAAAATTGACGATATTTTGATACACAGCATTTCAAGCGATATAAAAACTATGAAGAAATGATTGCATTCATAAAATAACTAAACGTTAATGCAAAAAAATGTATATAATTTGCGTTTAGAAAATATTTCAATTGGCTCAGAAAGGCGATTTGCACATTGTGTATACAAAAATTCTTTTGAGATAGGCTCTTTTTTTCATTAATAAACGGAAAATTAAAAAATGCACGGAAAAAAAAATTTGGGATGGTATATTTTTGTAAAATAAATGTCATTTCATCAAATGCTTGGTAATATGTGTAAGATTTTTTATTGAGAGGCCTCAAAAGGTATGGGATCGATCGTTTGGAAATAAATTTCCCTTTATCTCTACCGTGAGTGGCGTGAATGTTATGCCGGATCATTTTGTTGACATAATAACTTGAGGTTATGGGTACCTCAACGCCCGACGTTCTCAGACGTAAACTTTTCACAATGCACTACCGAGTCATATTAACAACTCTGCACAAAATCTTTTCCATGATAAAATGAACTTGAATATTATTTACCGTTCAAAAATCATTATAACATTTCTTAATAAAATTATGCTACATATAATTGCCTGTAGTAATTTCTTTTAAAAAATATGGTCAAAGACTGTCCATTGACTAGTACGACCCGCTTTAACATCCTTAAGGCATCAATGCCGTTAACACTCATAAGGTTGGCAGCGCAACTCCGCCTAGCAGGACGTGACCTTTCAATGATCCGTTTCAAAAAAGTAAGTTACAAAATTGACGGTAGCCTCACTTGCTCTTTATGTAACAGATTTCAATACGAGACTATTGAGCACATTTTTTTGATGGATCAGTCGGTAATCACACCTCGAATTTTTGAAATTGAAACTCTTTGACATCGTTCGTCCGATTAAAATAATAAAAATGTCATCGTACGCAGCACGATCACAAAAATCCGATGAAATTTTTATTTTTTCGATCAGACAAACTCTATGTGGAAAAATTTCCTTTTCAAAATTTGCAGCTATCTCTCTCGCACTCACGGTTGTGATTACCGACTGATCCATCATCTTAAGGTAGATGGGTGAATATTCGCTATCCAAGATTACGCGGTGATATTTTTGGTAGGCAAAAATGAATACGCACTGGATAGATTTGCAAAATTTCGACACTAGTTACCGTGCAGTTTAGCAGCAAATTAATTATTGAATATCGACTTTTCTCTGACACTTATCACTCCGGCATATGAAAGCCGTACATACATCAAAAGTTGTTGAATTTTTTCGTTAGTTATATCCAAGATTTCGCAAAAAAAAATCGATCGTTGTATTTCGTGGATATTCAAGAATGCATGAGTATTTTAGTTTTTAAACTTTACCATTGAAAATCGGCTGAAATATGAAAAAATATCTCATAAGAAACCATTCGGATTACACGACAAATGGATCAGTAACGTTTGACATGGTTGCATTCAATATACGTTCGCATGTGACGTCAGTTCGACCTTTTGGTCATATTTTGTCGTTCGTTAGCTTCGCCACGTTTTTTCGTAAATTTTTACAAAACGACGATTTTTATCCCGGTAAACTTTTTGATCGTTCATTTTTTCATTTTCCTCCACTGCAATACTACTTTGGACAGTAAACTCACTTCACAACCTATAAAATTTGTAAACAAAAGTGACAGCGTGACATCAACAGCAGCGGCAGCTGCTGCACCACGCTAGTCAAAATGAACTCTTCAAATGTTTTTTTAATAATAAAATTGTATAAAAATGTTGACTCTTTACCAATTATATTTCTAAAATAATAAAATTATGGTTTCCAAGCAAGTTTCGTCTTTTGAAATTTTCGAAAAATATAGTTGCTGCAAAAATCACGTAGCCGTCACCCATCAACCTTAACAGAAAAATATCTTCCTATCGCACATCCAATAATAGCATTGGATAACCTTGATGAATCTTCCACGAAAAATCTTGCATTTTTTATACTCGAAGTTTGTAAAATTCGGGCTTTTATGATAGGAAACGGATAAACCAAAATACGGAGCTAGTCATACCGATGACATATGAAGTTTAAAACTACGATGTATGTAAAGTTACATAAACATGCGTTTAATCATAAATAAAGAAATAGTAATCAGAGCTATAAGCTCTAGATAATATGCAAATGTACGAATTAGAGATAAGTTTTTGTTTAAATAGCGCTGTATCGGACGCACAATTAGATGTTTAAGCACACCGCGATACGGGAATCCTTAGGATCCCAAATATTTTTGTAAGCATAATGTAAAACCACTTAAAACGTTCTCCTTTGTAAAAGGCGCAAGCCTATGTACAAATAAATACTACTACTACTACTACTACTACTATTTAAGGAGTTTCGGTACAAAAGTCTAAATATTAAGAAATTGATCAAACTTGGTGATAATGTTGTTCAACATTAAGTGCAAAAACACAATTTTTTTCAAAATTTTCTTCTACTTAGTTATCGAGTAATTACGCATTAAAGCAGATTTCTTATGCCCGGAATGTATACCTATATATATGAAAACGCTATGCTTATACACGTGAACTTTAGTGATCAATTGCTCGATAACTGTGTAGAAGAAAAATCTTAAAAAATTTGTATTGCCAAATTTGGCACTAAAGAATATGTTCACCAAATTTTATAAAATTCTAAACTTTTTGAAATTTTTTATGTTTTTAGCATGGTTTAGCATGGCAACATTGTATTGCCTGTACCGAAACTCCTTAAGTTTCGGTTCCAATAAAATTGATGTTTTACTTAAAGTTATTTATTTTTATAACATTTCTCATTGTTCTCGGAATCGATCGTCAAATCGTACTCATCCGAGGACCTTCGAACCGTCCACAAATGCGAATCGGAATTTCATCATTTCGACTCACATTTTCGAGGTGAAAATGAAATTTTAAATGCAGACATAAGTAGATGATTTCGAGGTAAAATTTCCTGCCCAATCACGTGGTCATGGTTGAATCGACGGTCACTGAGAAGGTGGCGAAAAAATGTGTGTTAAAAAAAAAGTGATTTTGCGACTGAAAATTCGCTTCGCTGCGTGTACAATTCAAGGGCTTCGTGAATTTTTTTTTTGTTTCGTCCAAAACTCAAACTCCGAATGGCCTTTACAGTTTTCCTTTTTCAATCATTCGTAATCCTACTGACATCCTACTGAAATCTATTTATCGATAAACTTTACGATCGATTTATTAACGAATCGATGTCGAAATATTTTTGGACCAAAAATTTTTTATACGTCGAAATATTTTGACCAAAAATTATTTATATGTCGAAATATTTTTATCAAAAATTGTTCATATGTCAAAATATTTTTACCAAAAATATGATCGTGAAGAACGTTTATTTTCGTCCACGAAATGACTCTGCCCACCCTCAAGTCCAGTAACATCTGAGGCAACTCTTGACTCGGTTCCACTATCGGGACACTTATTCCATAGGCGCTCGGTAATCGTGGACAATCGTGATCTCCGTTTGAAAACAAAGTTGAAAACAATTATATTTGGATGGCGAGAAAAAACGTGTTTTGAGACGATTCGACAGAATTTTTTTAGAAACGAATCTTTCGAACTCGTGTTCGAAAGATTAAAAACGAAATTTCGTTGAAAGCTTCGCCGAGTGACACAAAAATTGATTTTTTTTCATATAAAAATGATGGGTCAAAAATCTTTGTTGGAATATTCGAAATTTCGTTGCTTGAACAATCTTGTTGAAAAGAAGCAACAAAATATTTGTATATTTCAACGAAATTGCGCTTTCCGTGTTTTTGGGGCCCGCGCGCTAGCCCGGCGCAACCCCTTAAATGAGCGAATTTCGAGTCGGGAAATGTCCATCTTTGTGGGTGAAGAAAAAAAGTGAAAAACATTGAGAAAGTTGGATAACAATTTGAGTTTTTTGTTAAACCGACGAACGAGGATAATGCCCAAACTCGTTAAGCAACTGATAAGAAAATTCGAATAGGTTTTGGATTGTGAACTAACCGGTTATCGCGAGATGAACGAGCTTCTCCTTCCGAGCACGTTGAAATAAGCTCCAAGTCTCATGGCAGCTCGCAACGGACAGCAAAACCGTGTAATCTGCTCCCCGTAATTTCAATGACGATGTAAAATCATGAGTGACGCATTCGCGATATACGATACACACACGTTTCGATATATGAAAACCGGTATGTGGATCATGACACAATTTAAAAAGCGGAGGAAGAGCAAAAAAAAATCCGTAATCGGTGACTCACCTCTGGCGAGATTCACGCTCGTTTCCTGAAACACGTTTATCTCCATTCCAACATTGCTATCCGAGTCTCGAGCTTTCGCAGCTTCCGTTATCGTCCTCACGAGAGCCTCGAGTTTTTTCTCGTAAGCGTTACGTACCGTGTGTCGTTTTTTGACGGCCTTAACCTCGAAAAAAGGTCTCTCGATTACGACAGCTTTCGCGATTGAAAAAAAGCAGAATTCGAGTTTCCTTCGTTAAGTCGTTTTGCTTCGGAATAACAGGAAAAACTTATGCGAAATGAAAGTTCATTTATTTTCATGGGAATTCTCGTATTAGTCGAATAAAAAATAAAAATCCACACACAGGATTACAAAAATGAGAATGAAGTATTGAAAAAATTGAAATGTCGACGAAATGCATTTTTACGATTTTTTGCAAGTTCCAAACTCACCCATTGTTGCATTAGCGATCATGAGAGATGGAAAATCATTGAACCCTGTACTGAATTTAATATTCACGAGTGCTAAGAAAAAAATAAAATACATTTTTTATGTCCGATCCGCGTAGATTCTTTTCACTCGTCAAAATCTCTCCACCAACTGAGCGGACCTCGTTACACGATGCGCCTCTTCGCAAAAATCAATCGACCTCAGAAAAAATTCACGAGCAGAAACGTATTACGTGCCTCTGATAAATAATTTAGTGATTCAATAAATATGAAACGTAGAGCAACGGAGAGAAGTAGATTGAACTTTTAACGAGTTTCCTTTCTTCCTGCGCCAAGTGAATATGCGGTTCGTGCAATGTAAATCGATTCCAATTCTAACCACAATTTCTTTTCCGATTTGCTTTTTATAGAAAGATTGCGGCCAACGAGTTTTTTCAATCATGTAAACAGCGAAATTATACTATGATTTACTAACAAAAACAATGTTAGTGTTGAGGTTTACGTAAATATCGAATGAAATGCTATATATACGTCAAAGGTTCGCGCTGAGTTTCATTGGAATTTCACAGGTTAAGAACTGCTGATAATGGTTTACCAAAAATTCATCTTTCCAACGTGATCGACTCGATATAACCTCTACAACTCAATTGAATCGGGATGAGTTGATATTCTTTGTCAGATATTTTGACAGCCGCGTAAAGAGATAAGATTTGCTGCACGTATCGTTTTTATTGAGAATAATATAAATACACATGTGCTTCAGTGTATATGTAAAAGGGAGGGAAAAAATTATTCGGAAAAAAATGTCATCACAATTTATAAATAGAATAAAAACAATGCAAGTGTTTCGCTTGGTTTCGCTATTCGTTAAAGTGCAAGTGAAAAAAAGTGTTTATCTTATCGGTTTCAGAGAAATAGAAAAACAATGTGTATATAGAGAGTTCAGTGCGTGCCTGTTTTTGCCCACGGTTGACTACAGTCTCATATCGGAAATCCCTCGAATTCCTTTCTCATTTCTCAGACAGACGCGCTATAGTGTGTAAACTCGCACGATTTTCTTACACATATATGTATATACAAGTGTTGATAAATAAACGACGGTTGAGAAGCGATTCAAAACGAATTTTGGGACCACACAAAGCTGGTTCGAATAAAATTGCCAAGTTTTACGAGAACGAAAACGTTGTTTTTCAATCTTCCAAGCATATAATCACAGCGATAAATAAAGGAAAGTAAAAGTTTGCGTATCTATTTTCGGTGTTTCCGTTCTACACAAACATCGTATGTGGACTATTGAAGAAAAACAATATGGCCGCCCACAAAAATAGTTGAAAATAGTGAGCTCAAAAACAATGTGTCAACGGATATTATACAATGGTCGCGTGAAAACATTATAAGACTCGAATGATTATTAAAACTGTTTTCAAAGAATATTTGAATGAGAAAAGCTGACTAAGCTAAGCCGAGGAAAAGGACGTAGACGAGATAAAAGGATACATTAGAATTTACAATGATCCTGCTGTTGGGGTGAAGCAAAAGTTGCTCGAGAAGTTGCGGGAGCAAATGTGACAGCCTAGGAGCGATACAGCTAAACAGTCAATGTATAGCACGCATGCGAGCTACGCATACGAAAGCGTACATATATTCGTGAACGTTTCACACGTCTAAAGTTGAACTAGAGAACGTACGTAGAAACGATTGTCTGTGATATGGCTGTGACAGTGGGTACTAAAAAACGAGCATTTGTTCTAAAGCATTCAAGCGATACATATACAAAAAGGTGAATGTGTGTTGGTGACAGTGTATTGTACAAGACCGAAAGTTAGAATTCTCCAAGTTATAATACGCGTATATATAACTGAAGAGAGATTAGATGCACCACACGTACGGGAGGATACGGCCTCCTTAGCCGCTGCATTCTCTCTTCTCGACGTCTGTTGTGTATAATACGAGAGGAGGGACAAAGGAGCTGCTCTCGCACGTCTCGTGCGCGGAGACAGACGAAAAATTTGAACGTTTGAAATCGAAATTTGTAGAGTTTAAAAAAATAACGAGTTCGCTGTTTTGGAAGAAAAATCAGATTTTTAGTGTGATAAGAAAGGAAAAATTATGGATCTTCATGACGAACCGTTTTTCCAAGGACAATTACTCTTTCCGCCACAAGGAGTGCTCAGCCAACTCAAGGTTAGTCACACACGTCTGTCTCATGTGTTCCACCATCTCGGAGGTTAAATCAGCGATTGTCAAATCAAATTTTTCAACTACTTTGCATCTCTCATTTTTTTTCCTCTTCCATTTTTTCTTCATTTAGAAAACTTGGCACAAAAAATTCTGTCAGATTTTCAAAGCCAGCAAATATGGGATAGAGAGACTCGAGATTTACGACAGTCAGGATGAAATTTTGTCGCAGCAACATTCACCGAGGATTCTCACCCTTGAAGCTTGCATCAAAATTTCTTCGAGTAACCAACCCAGAGTTTTCACGGTGAGTTTTTATATTACATTGCTATATTCAAATTACCTCCACAGATGAATTATCAAAAATATGAAGTTGTAAACTAATTGGTTTTTTTAATTAGTATTTCATTAGTATTTGTATCTCATTAAATTGTTACCATTGTCATTAAAAATTGTTTTGGTTCGAGAAAGGGCATTTGAAAAATGACATAGATGACAGGGATTTGCAGCTGAAAAGGAAATTGTGTTTGTACAGTGAATTAAGCATATACAGTATCAGTACAAGCAAGATGATCAGACATAATAAAAACTAATAATTCCATTTATATTGAAACGAATTATTATCAAGGTATTTTAAAGAAATTGTGAAGTATTCGCATGAGCTTGTTCAGAATCACAACCAACGAACTACGTCATTTACAGGTAGTGACAAAAACAGGAGTGCATCACTTTGGATGTTTTTCCGATTCGGAGACAACAAATTGGATAGAAGCGTTTCAATCAGTGGCATTCAAAGGTGATGCGTCTGGGCAGACAATTGAGGAAGACAATGATCTCTACTGCACCAGTGGCGAGGGTGTTTTTTCAGTTAAAGTAGTAGAGACTGAAGCTTCGAAGCGATGCAAACTAGAGTCAAAGACTTACACGCTGGTGGTGGCGGCGGTTGAGATGAAAATCATAGACGGAGATTCTGTGTTGTACACGTGGCCTTATAGATACATAAGAAGATACGGTTACAGAGATGGAAAGTTTACATTTGAAGCTGGTAGAAAATGCGAATCGGGTGAAGGTTCATTTCGATTGGAACACAGCAATCAGCAAGAAATATTTCGGTGTATATCTTCGAAGATGAAATCAATGAAAAAATTGTTGAACAGTGAAAACAGTCCAAGCATCGAGTGCAACGACGCTCAATATCATGCTGCGCTCTCCATGGAAGCTGGTTCTCGTTCGCCCCTGCCACCTTCGCCTAATAGTTCCAACAATCTCATAGATATAGATTTTTCAACGATATCACAAAACTCCCAAAAGCACCTCGTTTCTTGTTCCTCGTCGAGTCTCGATTCCATACCGTTCATAAGGCCACCACCTCCCATCATAAAACCCAAACCTGCAAAACCACCCAGAAAATATATCTTCACCGGATTGCTGGAGAAAAAGAGTTTCGAGGGCGAGTTTGGGGACGTACCCGCCTGCGGAAAATATCGTAAATTAAACACAAGCGGCTCGCCCGACGTGAGCCTCAGAGGTGTCACCCAATCTTCCACTGCCAGTCAGTGCTCCGACGACAAACATCCTTATGACCTCGTTGAAGTCAGAAGCGACGCATGGAGAACTCACGGTCTCGATAACATTCCCCATTCCGAACGAGTCGAACGTAGAGTCTCCGACGACGAGGAAAATCCTACGGAATCTATGGACAATGAGACCAACGCCAATACTAATTTTAATGATGAACACGCAGAGTACGAATCTCAATACGAAACCATGAACCCGCTCGTTCCGACGAATCTCGGAGCTAATAATTCTTCAAAACGTAAGCCAAGCATCGAGTCGACACAAAATATCCCAGTTGCCGCATCACCCATTATTCACAACAACGTTACGACCAAAAACGATTTTCCAAATTACGACAAACTTCAACATTTCGGCTCTATGCACAAACTCAACAATAATCCAGGCTACAAGACTCCCAATGTGAGTCAGAGCAGTTCGGTTGTTTCGGGCGACGACACCAGCGGGCCATGGCCGAATTACGACGTCGTCGAAGACTTATGCGGCATTCGTCTCGCCGACGACACTCACAACGGTTACGGGATTATTCGAAAGAAAACCAGCACCACGAGCAATCCTGTTACACCTTCCGGTCAACCTAAACACAGGGTTTTCAACGATAGCGAATACGCGATTGTTTCGAAACCCAAAAGGGTTTGAAAATGTTCTATTACCGGAGAAAGCCACATTTTCAACCAAGGAATCGATGCCTTCCTCATTTTGTGCCTTATTAGATATTAATTACTAATCAATGAGAGACTCGGACCATTGATCATTCTCCAAAATTAATTTACGGTGCCAAAAGTTTTTTATACTGTTTCTAAACGCACTGAAAGTACTCGAGACCGTCCGTACTTGCATTTATATCGGTGATCCATTTTCTACAGCCAACTTGTACGTACGCGGTCGTCGATCCCATTGAAACGCGTAGCTTTTATTAAGATTCAAATTCGTTGTTGAAATTTTTACCTCCGAGACAACGACGATGTATATGTATATTTTTTCACATATTTCTCAGAAAAACGACATTTTTATTTTATATATGTATATACAAGTATGTTTTATATGATAGAATATATTTTTTATGTGATACGGACCCTTTATTCGAGAATTACCATCGCTCAAGCAATCATCGTCGTAAATGATATGCGTCCTCAGTATCTGTTTAGCCATTCAACGTAATCATTCATCACAAGTTTTTACCTTAAGTATTTCATAAGGGACCAAAGATCGCGATTTCTACTGTACAGAGAATTTCTATACAAATAAAAAACAATCAAAACGACGTTTTTATTTAAAAAATTTTTCATCGTAATGACCTCGTTATTTTCATTTCAGTTACTCCTAAATAACTTCATTTTACATTTTGTAATTTTTCTAGTTGTCTAAGTTACTGGGATTTTATAGTTTCATTCGTTGGGTATCAAAAGTAATGTTTGAGCAATTTAGTGCTCCAAGTTCAAATGAAAATTTGTCTCGAGCAATAAACTAAAGCTTCGACACTGAATGGATGAATAAATATATTCTAGCATATTTTTGTCATTGAATAGATATTGTTTTTGTCTTTGTTGGAGTCTTGTACATAAATGACGATGATCAAAAATATGATATGAATAATCCAATCTATTTGTACGTGGATTTAAAAATTTTTTTTTATTTAGGTGTATCAAAATAATTACACATAACTATTTAAATTATTTCTGTTTGTATTCTGTAAAGTTCTATTTTCAGTTATTTTTTTATGTTATCAAATATGTGAATTTGGTTATTGTCTTCTTGATTTATCGTTTCTTCTGTACTTTTATCTTCGAATACAGAACCCATCTGTAAGCTTTCTTGAATAACTTCGTTTTCAATAATTTGTAGAGAGCCATCGACATAAGATTGTATTTTCTGAACTTTTTCTCCTCTTGCTGCAAGAATTTGTTCAATATTTTTTTTTCCACAAATATCGGTGAACCATCCTAAATGGTCTGCAATCAGATGATTGTTTTTACAGCCGTCACAACGAACAATAACAACTCCTGTTTCATAGGCTAATTTGGATATTGTCTTTGTATTTCGTGTACTACAACGTTTACACGTAAAACTCAACTTCAATTTTCGTTCCAATTTTCCTAGTGGTTGTTTTGTAATTGAAGCTTCATTCGCAGCACTTGAAGGAATGACACTCGTGTGAATATTCAACTTCTGTTGTGGCAATTTTCGATGAAATAACATAGAATGTGTTGCTATCTCGAAAGACGCCGGTGTAGATTTTGGCAATGATGTGCTGCACTTCGATGCTAATACCCGAAATATTTGACGTACATTCAACATTTTTGATCGTCTATCAATTTTCAATAACGATAAAAATGTTGTTTTCACAGAGAAACTTTGTAGATGAACATAACCTCTTTTTTTTACGGATTTGAATTTCGCACGATATTTTAGTCTTTTTATCCGTTTTTTTTATACGAGATCGATAGTTTGCATAATAATGCGATCGTGGGATAACGTAAAAACGTGTGACAATGATTTGTATTCTCAGTATTGTTTTGCTTGTGTCAATTTTACTGTGAGGTTTGACTATTGTTGGTTTTTTAAGACTGACGAAATTTCGGATTCGCACTGAAATCTGAAGTATACGGAGACGCATGGTACTACGTTAATCACATGCTTGGAATAATGTTTTTATTTACTTATCATTGGGTGAGAACAGTTAACCCATAATATGTTCATTTAAAAACAAATTAATTATCATGAATTAAGGCTCATTTTAACGGAACAGAAAAAATCAAAGTTATTTCTGTAGGAAAATGAATTGAAATTATACTCGAAAAATAGCACTCGTTTGACTAAAACGAGTACGACCGATTGCGCGCGATATTCCCTCTATCGTTGAGCGTGCGCCAATGACGTCATTTTCTATGGCGTTCAAGCAACGCCGTAGTGTTCTCCTAACAAGCGTAGTGCGTACTATAATTATATACTTTCCACAAAGGGTTACGTTCGCCCGTCCAAATTACACAACATGTAAACAATAATTTGAATATTATGTGCGAAGCCTTGATGCGCGTACAAACGTGTGAGTAATGAATTGAGAAAAAGTGATGTGTACGAAATCCAATGTAGAACGCGGGTTTTTCGAAGTTTCAAAAGTTTTTAACCAAAGTGTTTAATAAAGTAGTTATATCGCAAAGGAAATGTAATTACGAAGTGACGCTTGCTAGGGTAGATACATGAACGCTAGAACTGTCCTCGACCTCGAAGCGCGTCATAAAGTTTTTCAGATGCCGCGCAGACGTTATCGAGACAACATTTGATCGAAAAAAACCTCGATTTCAATGATAACCTTTTTTTCCACAAGCTGCAACAACTAAAAAAAAACTATTTGCAATTTTCGTGCAATGACAAAAGTATTAACGAGAAAAAAAAATTCAAACTTTCCGATAAACGAAAACTCAAATAAAAACAAAAACAATGTAAACGGAATATTGATATAAAATGGAATACGATTCAGGCTCGAGTTGTGAAGGCCGTGTCAAAGATTTGCAAAACTCTGAAGCTCCGGAGAAAATTGACGAAGCAGCAAACAATCAAGCAGAGCGAGAAACGTCACTCCAACCGTCCACTTCGCTTAGATGGTATGTGGAGCAATCTTCAAGCACAAGACCAACAACGATACTTCCTGTGGTGGCCAAAAAGACTCTTTCTTCCCAAGTCATGGAGTACTATCACAAATATTCTCAAAATTCTAGTTTAGGTCGTTATTTTTCCCTCCAAGAGTCCGGTACAACTTGTCACAGCACAAGTTTTCATCCACGAACTTACGGGTCAGTTCCTGATTCTAGAACAGCGGTCGATAGTTATGTGATTCTTGCGGATGAGGAGAGATCCAGACAGGATTTGTTGATTCCTCGGGAGAGACGCAGATGGGCAAGGCCGCCTCTCATCGGGCAGCCATCCGTCACAGATGCTGCTGCAACATCAAATTATGTTGTGGATTCTCGTACACCTTCTCCCATAAGTAAGCGTCCTGTGAATGAGCCGATTCCAGAGGAGAGGAACGAAAGCAGTCGGGAAACTCTTGTAGAGCCGAGGGACAATGAAACAAAACCCAGTGTTTCTCCCACTTTGAGCGTCGCTTCCCACAAACCCTTGGAGTGGGACAGTGGTGCTGACGTTGGATATTTTAATGCTCTTATTCCCAGGTCAAAAGAAAAAGATAAACAGTTGTGTACCATTGAACGTATGGCACTGGCGAGAGGCTGCTCCGTTGCTATGAGACTCGATCCTGAAGGAACCAACGAATCGACATCAAGTTCGCGAATGGGAATGAAAAATTCAATGAAACCAGATGCAAACTCTACTCCATTGGTTGGCCACATATCAGCGGAATCTGAGAGTGAAATAGAAATAACACCCATTGTGAAAAATCACTCCTCCGCCATTATGAAAGTATGCAATGAAAAATCTCGAGAGGTTTGTAGTGAAAGTGCTGCTTCTTGTGAGAGTAAAAAACCTCCAAAGTCAGAAAAAATCCAGCGAGCACCTCCTGTACAAATAAAGTATCCTACCGAAGGCTCAAGATCTAGAGAAACTAGACACAGCCAGTTGTCTCCGCTTAAAAAAAGTTCTTCTATGAATCTACTCGCTTTACCTTTGTCGAGATTGTCCCTCAAGCGAAGTCAAAGCGAGCTCAACTTACGAGCTAAGGAGAAAAAGATTTTGCCTCTCATTTTTGATTCTACTTCCTCTATCGCAACCATTGTCAATAAACCTATAACTTGCGATAAATTCATTCAAACCAGCCTAGAATCTTGCTCTCGAGAGTCTATAGGGATTCAGGTTGAAGTGACTGAGAGCGAGAGTGAAAAAGGTAATGAAGAAGCGAATGGATCAAATGAGAATATAGTCAATGGGAAAAAAGAGGAAGAGGAAAAGGAAGAAGAAAAACCTCCTTTGCCTAAAAGAGCCAGTAGCTTAGTACCAAAATCACTGCACTCCATTCTCAAAAATTCTAGTAACACGTACACCGTGCGCGATCGCAATGTCCCATTGTCCATTCCAGAAGCTTCAAATGCGGTGGAAAAACCTGATGATTCTCGAGAAAAAGATGACTCTAAAGGAAACGAGGCTAGAGTCGATGGAGCTCGTACGAGGTATCGTACCCGAGGGGGTGGAAAAACTTTGGAATGCACTAGTTCGTCAGAGCCATCGAGGAACGAGTCGTCCAGTACGAAATCAGAAATTCTCGTGGAAGAAATTACTGAAGAAAACGCGACTGGTCGCGCCTCTAATAGCTTCGAGTATTTCCCGGGTCACGTTTATCAGAACGTAGCAAATGGTAGCACAAGTCAAGTGTCGTCATGCGACACTGGACGCGAATCAAGATGTTCCACTATGCCAAACACAAGCTCCAGTATCGATGAGAAACTTTGGGGCGACTCGGATAGCTTGGTCCGAGATCTTGAGCGAAGCGTTAATATTTTAAAGAGTCTCGTTGACGCAAACAAGTGTGACAAACAGGTTTGCATTCTTTTTGCATACATTATCTGATGGGCTTAATATTTTAAAAGGGTAAAATCAATACTAGAAATAGTGAAAGCTTCAAAAAAAAATTATAAAAGCTTTCAAATCGTTTCTGCTTATCTAATTGATCTGAGATCTCTTTTCATCTATTTTACAGCATGAAACTTGGATTTCGTAATAAGCATCAATTTTCCATTACAGGTAAAAAAAAGACTGATACATCACGTTATAAAGAGGCTAGTCACAGCGAAGTATACGGACGATAGAATAGAGCACGATCTGGAGGAGAATGTACCGTGGAATCCGGCGGACACTCGAAACAAAGTATATCGTAACGACATAATCCAAGCTCTCGTGAGTAACAAACAGCAGCAACAGCAAAATACGACTGATTCATCGGCTGAAGATTGGCGGCCACGAAAGCGTAGTAGTGCACGTGGCAATTCGGCGAGTCCCAAGAAAAGTTTGTCGAAAGAAACTCGTGCATTGAAGGAAATGATCGAGCTTGCAGCGAGCAGTCGAGAAAGTACGAACAGCGACAAATTTCCGTTCGACGGTCACACCCACAGAACTTTGATGGACGGCAGAAAGGCTCGAATGGGATTGAGAAGCGAAGATCAAAGACGAGACACGAACACGGACGGCGAAAAGAGCCAGAGCTCCGAGTGCTTCATGCCACAGTTACAAAATCAGCACAAAAACAAGAGTACAAATTTATTTTATATTGAAAAGAACAACGAAAAGATTAGAGATTCAACGCAAAATCTCGCCAGGGATGTTCCGACGGCTCTGACGACAACGAGTACCGCTACAGCGAGCACCACAAGCGCGACGAGTACAAGCACATCTCATAGAAATCTAGTGTCCGATAGAATTGTATTGGTCAAAGAGAGACGCAGAACCGAGACAAATGAGACTGATTGGCGATTGCCTACTACCATGTCAGAAAGACGTTTCGAACTTCGACGCTGCAGCAATTCGGAATCCGGTGACGCTAAACTCATCAATTATGCTGAAATGGAAAAGAGAAATCAACTCGTTTGGATCACCAATGAAATCAGTCATCTTTGCAACTTGAAACGATTACTCGAAGAACCCAACAAAAATGAGACTCGATCGAGAATTGAAAATTCACCGAGTAAACAATCAGCTGAACTACCCGTTAGTCGTTGGATCAATCAACCTCACACCGAACAGAATGTATGTCGAAATAACCTTATTTACAAACTCATAGTCATTAGTATGAGTAAACACAATTGACTATTATTTTGTAAAAATAATCATTCAATAACGTACTCAATATTTCATTTCGGATATAAATGAAATTTTAAACTTAAATCCGACCTCAGATGAAAAAAATGATATTCGAAATCATTCAATCTGAAAACTCAAATTTGTTCTGGGCTGATACATTCTTGGATTTGAGAATTTTTAAATGAAAATTGGAAACCTTAAAAGAATATTCATTTCAAAACAATATTAATTATTCAAAAATTTCTTTTGTAAAAAACGTTGAGCTCGCGCAGATTCAGTTTTGATGAGTGAAATTTTAGGCTGAGCCTCGTAAATTCGGTGTGTGCGTGGTTGCGCTTTTTGAAAGTACTTTAAATATCATTTTTTTTAATTTTTAACCGAATATTCTGTTCTGTACAGTTTTCTAGGCATACTGATCGAGTCCCAGCGGCTGGAAGTGAGGCCGCAGTCGAGAATATTCATCGAGAAGAACCGTTGAATGTGATTTTCGAAAATCAATGGTCATCGCATGGGAATTTAGCGAGTGCCCGTTCGGAACGAAAAATGTCAACGAAGCGCGAGGACGATAGAACCGACCGAGTGGGACACACTCGTAAACGGAACAGTTGCACACAAACCGGAAGTGACGGAGGA
The DNA here is from genome assembly GCF_019457755.1 of Venturia canescens. Classification (NCBI taxonomy): domain Eukaryota; kingdom Metazoa; phylum Arthropoda; class Insecta; order Hymenoptera; family Ichneumonidae; genus Venturia; species Venturia canescens. The sequence goes on from NC_057425.1 coordinate 12,205,488, forward strand.
CCAAGCGGGCATTCGAAAACAGGCGGAGAAATCGTGTCGGCAACGTTACCAGTGTTTGCATCAACATCTACAACGAAAATGGGAAAAGAGATAAAACCAGGAACGCAAGATGTTTGCGTTCAAACTCGATCAATTTCGCCACAAAAAATGTCAACCGCCGTTTCAACATCGAGCCAAATAGTGACGGAAGCAGGACCAAGAACGCACTCTTCGAATTGTCCGAATCGCAATAAAACGCAGTCTCACAGCGATGAAAAAACTTGGACGAGAAATCAAGGCCATGTCTGTTATTGCCAAAGATACGCGGCTCACAGTAGACACCGAGCTTGCATAATACATTCGCCTCAAAAGTTCACACGGGGACATTCGAAGAATTGTCCTCGAAAGCCCAGGAGCGAAGATAGACCGATTATAACTCAACCAATCGTCCGCCAAATCACTACTCCGAGTTCTAAAAACTTGGACTCTCGTAAAGAAGCGAAAAACCAATTAAACGCCACCTGCAAATCTAATTATGCGATTATTCAATTACCGGCTAAAAATAAAACTCGATGCGGGACATGTAACCAGGAAAATATCTCGCCCGTTATGAAAACTGGCGCGGGAACTATCGGATCTCCGGCGAAATCGTTCGAGGAAAACGATTCGAGCGACGCTTCAGTTTTTCCAACAGATTGTAATTGCGTCGATCGGGGAAGCGACGAAATCCGAAGAAACGATGGAAGTCGTGAAAAAGAGGATGAAACTCCCACTTCTAGTTCCGAAAGTGCAATGGAAACTGAGAGCAGAACTCAGCCTGACAATTTCTCGTCATGTTCGAAATGCGCATGCAATACCGAGGATACTCCATGGATAGATAAGAGATTGAGTGGCGGCGCTAATAAACAAGATTTTAAATATTCTTCTGCCACAGAAGCGAATGGTAGTTCCGAAAAAACCTGCAAATCTTGTCGAACTTGCGGCACGATATGGCCGATTAAAAACGGAAAAAATCCTTCTCGGAAATGCAAATGTTCGCAGGATTATTTGAAACCAGTTGCTTACGAACTGAAATTTGATGAAACGATCAGAGAAAAACCTAAAAATATCGGTGGAAAGAAATCTTCGAAGAGTGAGAAAATTGTCACCAAAGATTTGCCCAACAATACGAATAACAATGCGAAAACGCAGTCTAAAGCTACTCAATCTTCTGATATCGATGAAAAATTATTGAAAAATTGCGCTTGCGCTGGAGAGGATGAAAAAAGTACTGAAAATGATAGAGATGACGATGTCAATCGGGACGAACTTCCAGGAACCCTTAGAGTGAGTTTTCGCGAAAATGAATAACTCAAATTGATAAATATGATTATAATATCAGACTCCATTAAAAAGTTCATAGGTAATCGATGAATTATTTATTTATTATTCAAAATTGAGTGAACTACAAAACTTTTGACTGAATTTCATAACTGTTGAATTATTTTTGGTCTGGAAAGGGATTTCAATATTTGAAAGTTCCGACAGCATTTCGTGACACTAAAAAGATCGAATTTTTCAGAAATGTCGAATGCTTGAAGCTTAAAATTGATAAAAATTTCATTTTATTCAGATTTTGCGATAAATATCATTGAAAAATACTTTTAGGACTTCTTAGCAACGAACAAACCTGAATTTCTGGAGAACGTGGAAACTCGTCGTCGTTACATGAGTGAGTTATCGCAGCTGCGGCAACTGAAGCGTGAAAAGCGGAAGCAATTTTTGGCGATAGCTGGATCGTCGGTTTTTTCAAAGCCACAGCGTCCGCCGAAAGGCCCGACAGGTGAAAAAATCAAGCACTTAAGAAAATATGATGTATACTTAATGAAGAAAGGTAAAACGAACGTAACAATCAATTGAAACGTGCAACAGCGAACGTCCAGAGGAAACTGAGCGAGTACGAGATGAGGTTGAGGCTGCGGACGCGTTATCTGCGATTGAACGAGGTGCGAAACAAGCGTCGTCAACGTGAGAAGGAAGAGGATGCGCGACGCAATCATCTGATGGCCAAATTGTTCGGTCAAAAGTTGCAACAAAAAGTACTCAAAGGACAAGTTGATCTCTCACAGAGCGTTAGTGTCATATCGAACCTTTGATCCTCCGCTGTAAGATCTCCAACTTTAATTTTATTTAACCATGACATTATTCATACGAACGAACAAAAAACAATGCTCTATGTGTCCACGCGCCATTGAAAAAGTACAAAAATGTACAAAGAGAGGGGAGCATCTGGTGTGGTGAATACATTTTCTGGTTCAATTCGTATTAAGGTTCTCTTTGTTATAACTATTCCAAGAGTAACGTGTTCAACTCACTTCACAGTACATGCATACCCATCAAAATAGATATATAAATATATATATATATATTAATATATACATATATTAATGCGTTACTGCTTATATATGTGTATGAGAAGAACATTTCATTTTATATTACGACTCCCATACAAATGTTGCAAATAAAAAAGCCCAGTGCTGTAGATTCTAGAGGGGAATTACCATTTTGTAATCCGCGTGCCATTGAAGCTGTAGAGCCGAATTTCGGAATCATCATTTTACTTTAAGAATACAAAAATGTATTATCTCATGTTGAAGCTCCATGTTAGAATTCAGATCATTGGAATGCAACGAATGGTTAAATCAAACTTTTCAACATTCGTCGGCATATTCAGAAACGAAAACCCCTGAAAATCTTTATTGGCATTTTCATTACAAATCAGTGGATTCAGTTTAGAAAAAAAATTACAACATTTGAAAAATCATTTAGGACAAATGACGAAATTCCATTGCATTCCAATGATGAAAGTCGAATATTTCATTCAAGAATTATTGGCGACTGTGTGATTTTGCTATTGTTTTCACATTGAAATAATGAGCTTTTTGAATGTCGAATATCGAATGTAACAGCAAATTAGAATTCAATTAATCGATGCCAAATTTAGTGGTAAATGTTTTTATGCGAGCTGTGTTCGGCTATTTTCGAAGTGACACAATTTCTCACTGAAATAAATCGTCCGCAGACGTCGAATGATAACAACGGGAAAAGTTTCATTATTGGATTCGTATGCAAATTATTAATTTTACGACGTCTAACGAGAGCATTTTTCCTTGGCCGATTTCGAATCTATTTTACGTTCACATGATTCATTAAAACTCATGACAGTGAGTCTGTTGGTATATTTGAAATTGGACTCCAGTTGTACGAATCGATTTTTTTTTCGACTCCCGTTTGCACAGTCGAGCGTTAGTATAAAAGCGAAAATAGAAAACAATCTTTATAATTTTAAGGTATCTCGATAGGCCGACTTAAGACTGGAAATGAGTGATTTTAAAGTATATTTTCTGAATTTTCAAACGACAATCGAACACCAAAAATTGAATCCTGTCATCAGGAACCTTTGCGAATAACATTTCATCTTTGGAATTGTTTGTGTAGCTTTAAATTGCCTTATTTTGAGGGTTCGAGTGTTATAATAATGTTTACGAAACATAATTTTGTTGTCATCCTTCTGGATCTCTGAGACTCATGAATGTGTACGAATGTTCGATGTATCTCGATTATCTCATGCTGGAATCTCTCGAGAAATCGTTTTTTTAAATTGCAAAAATTGGTTGTCAGTGATGTCAGTGATGATTTTGTCCTTCGAAAAACTGACAATATCCGATTATTTCATAAATTCGTTCCAATTCAGAAAAAACATTTCAATAATTTCTTATCTGAATAAAAAAATCTCCGCTCAGTCACGTCTCTGCGACAAATACAAAACGAAACAAGCGTGAAATTGGCATTAACCTTGTTCGCTTTGGAGTTAATTCTACAAGCGGAAAAACTCTGAAAAAAGGCACGTTTTTCTTAGCCACGATCTTCCATTCAAGGTTACGCCTCCAGAACGCAATTCGCGCGAAGGATCTGGTCCAGTGTGTATAAAATGACAATCGTTCGAGCATGCGAACGGCAGAACAGTTTAGTAATTACACGAAACAAGTAATTTTGCGATTTAGCAGTGCACGCCAATTGAACCGTCGACGGAATTTATTTATCGATCATAAAATCCATTAATAGATCAATAAAAAAAAAAAAAAAAAAATGCCTGAAGAAACTGAATGTGAAGACGTCGATCGTCTGCTCCGAGAAACTTTCACCAATGAATTTCGAACCGGCTACATAAATCTTAAGGGATTTTGTTTGCCAGCATATTACAAAAAATTTGCCAATTCTATAGAAAACTTTGAAGTTCGCGATGACGACGTCTGGGTCTGCAGTTTTCCAAAAAGTGGTGAGACCCTGCGTCAAAATACTCGAATTAACAAAAGTTATTGTATAATTAGGATAATTATTGTATTATTGGTAATAATAAATTAATTGAATGCTATTTTGAAGGTACGACTTGGACTCAAGAGATGGTCTGGTGCATCGCTAATAATCTTGATTTCGAAGCAGCAAAAGTAGTTCTTTCAGAGAGATTCCCATTTTTTGAGTAATTTGGATTTCTTTTGGTTCAGTTTGTGAAATTTATCCATTGTGATTTTCAAAACTCCAGGAAATCGTTTTTATCCTAAATAATTCGATTTTTCAGACATTCAGCACTGTTTGATTACACGACCATCTTGTCACGAATGGACGGTTTTCAATTTCCGGAATTGGTAGAACAAAGCGTTTCGTACGTAGACAAATTGCCGAGTCCGAGGTTCATCAAATCTCATCTGCCCTTCGATTTGTTACCTCGACAGATACGCGAGGGTATGAAAAAACCAAAAATTATTTACGTCGCGAGAAATGCTAAAGACACTTGTATCTCGTACTACAATCACTGCAAACTGCTCGAAGGATATCATGGAAATTTTGAGGACTTTTGTACACTTTTCCTGGCTGGAAAACGTAAGATTTTCTTTTATTCTCCTGTATCATTTCAATTTCCATTGGAACATGAAATGAAATTAGACCAATATTTTATTCGATTCTCTCAAAAAAAGAATGTCAATGCGTAACAAAAAAGTTTTTGTTCATATGAAAGTTTGCTTCGCTCCGTTTTGGAAACACGTTCTTGGCTTTTGGACCAAGAGGAACAACGAAAATGTTTTATTCCTCAAGTACGAAGATATGAAGGAAGTGAGTTTCTTGTTCTATATGCACCCATACTCACCTCCTTTTTTATCTGATTGTTTATCTGATTTGTGTTCTATTCATTCCTTTTGCAAGGATCTTGCTTCGGTGATCCGTGAAACTGCTCATTTTCTTGGAAAGTCAAAAGATGGGACATATGACAACGACGAGAAAATGCAACCGTTACTGGAGCATCTGAGCTTCGAAAGCATGAAAAATAATTCTGCTGTTAATTATGAAGACGTAGTCGATGTCAACAGAAAATTGAAACTCATTGAGGCTGACGGAAAATTCATGAGAAGTGGACAAAAAGATCAGTGGAAGTCTCAAATGGCTCAAGAAGTTATTGAAAAATTTGATAACTTCACTCGTACGAATTTCCATCACACGGGACTTTCATTTTTATAAAAAGTCCTTGAACCATGGTTTTTTTAAAAAATTTGATCATATTTTTGTCGAAATGTATACATAAGAAATGAAGAACAAATAACAATGAAATGAGGTTTATTTCGAAAAACACCGTTATAGTGTTTGAGTTTATTTTTCTTTTTTTTTTACACACCCGTATTTTCCTCTTTTACCCTGTTTTCAAAATGTCAAACGACCTGAGACAGAAGATCGTTCCAGGATTCAAACGAACCGTTTCATTATGAAACGTTATATTTTGAAAAATTTTCGAAATAATCGCGCTGCAGCTATCTGAATGATTTCTTTACTTTTGCCAAATCCTGTCGTCTTCAAATCGAAGTAAACAACAATTGCGAAATCTTCAGCTGCACTTGACAAAGTGGCACAATTGTTCGGTCAACAAATTCCATCCCAAGATCAAATCCACAACCGGATTGATAACAAATTCCTTCATTTTTGACCTTTTTCAACTTGATCGATCTGTTTAATATATATTTGATAGCATGTAACTGTTATAAGCTACTATGCATGTTACCCTTTTTCGATAGTTAACTCTTTTTCTATCATTATATTCTCTCGACAACTAGTTTTTGCGAGATTCTCTATCGCTGCACTGACTTTTTTTTCATATCTCTTGTATGTTGATGGATGGAAAGTTGGAAGGTCAGCTGCCGATAAAATTTTGTTCAAATGTGTCACACCAATTCCACTTTCGATGGTACCTAGAAATGAAAAAGCTCGTGAAAGTGCATGATGCATAACAAAAAGAAATTGGCATTTGGTAATTAACGTACCGATGACGAGTCTTGAGTTGATATTGAAGGTCGGTCTTGTCATAGACTGTTCCATCGGCGATGTAGTAATTTCGAATAACTTAGAACAAGACCAACACTTTACGGTGATAGTACTTGAAAGTCCATTTTGTTGTTCTTTTTGGGTATCTCGGAGTGACAAGGGTACTTTGCAATCTTTGCACCACATATCCTTTGCGAACGATTCAGCATCGATTATCCGACAACCTTTTACTATTTGAACAATACGCATAACAATAACAATATGAAAAACTTGAAAAATACATAAAATAAGCAGTGAAATAACGTATACGAGTGCGGCTCAATCGCAAAATGAGTGAGGTTATAAGTACACGTGATTTACATGAAGTAAAATATTTGTTCAGACATACTTCCATCACTTTTCTTTTTATTCCTCTTCTTGTTGCTCTCAATGACGTTTTCTCGCCACGACAAAAATTTTTTTTTGCAAAATTTCCCTTTAAATCGAGATTGTTCTCTGTTTGCCATATTTTGTGGCGTATGCACTAATATAACTTTGAACTCTGACCACTCTGACACACGCATTGTTCCGCTATAAGCGACGTTGTTGCCACCTTACTCTCTATCAGGGTTGTCAGATGGGTCGCTAACCTGCTGAGACGAATGCCTAATTTGTCATCAGAGTGCGCTAATTTTTGCGCAATAAAGAACCGTGAATTTGCAAATTCCATATTATAGTATTTTATACTAATTTAATAAATTGATTGATAAGAAATATGAACACTTAATGAACTCAAACAAACCCATTATCTTATAGTTTACATTTAATTTTAATAATCTCCATGCGCCTAATATAAATATTAGGCAAAGTGTGACGATTGATAAGTATGACTTACACTTTTAATAAGCACTTGTAATAATTAAGGGATTTACAAATATGAAAAAAGATACTACAGAGATTCTCAACTTTGTTGACAGTCGAGTAAAGACACATTTACATCTTTACCAGAAACATTTCAACCAAAATTTGATTGCAAAACTACCACATATCAATTCTGTAGAACATTCTATTCGTAAATCTATAAATCGCAACGACTGTATCACGAAAATAAATAATATGAAAATATTATATCTAACGGTTCATTATTTGAAAAAAATACTTCCATGAAATATCCAAACGTCATCCTGACGTTCACGTGTTTTGATCATTCAATCGGCAGAATGTCTACATTTGTATTTGTATTTCATATTTCGCGCACTCATATTAAAAAAAAAAAAATCGTTGGTGTTACTCACGGTTACAGGAACGGGCCTCGATCTTCTTCCTACCTTTTTCTCCCGCGATCCTTGCGATCTCCGTTTTCCTCGACGATCCTCTCCCTCTCCGTCTTCCTCCACGATCCTTTCGCTCTCTTTCTACCTCTACGATTCTCTTATCCTGCTCCATGGTTCTGATCATAAAGAACTTTCCACATATTTTCAACACACTTTTCTTCCAATGTTTTTTCGTCCTCCCATGTTTGGAATTTATCATTTCACCTTTAACTTTTGTTATCACTTCACCGTATATCGCAGAAAATCGTAATCGCGATTCATTATCACAAAGTCATATTTCCGCTGGTCTTTTTTTCGAGAACGAACTTGGGTTTTTATTCACCAAAAATTTAACTTTATACCGACGCGAGGGAAAAAATTCGTTATTTAATTGTACGACCGATTGAATACGAAAATTGATATAAACGAAAAAAAATATTCCCATTTTCAGGGAGGGCTCTTCTTTGCCTACTCTTCCCTAGGTTTTTTCCCCTAGAAAACCGTTTTGGAACAGATTTCGAAAATGGATAAGCTAATATGTCGAGTAACAGAAACAATTGTAGTGACAAAACCTGTACCCCAGTTTCATAGAGAATCGAGTGTGCCCGCGTGCGTGCACGCGTGGTCGGTTGCTCGCGTCCTATTATTAGCATTTGACTAGTAAAAACTATTCGTAATGCTGTACATAGCTGCGGTTATACGCGTTGCGTGCATTGCTTAGCGTGCAGCGTTTGCAACTCCGACTTATCTGCATGGAATCTTGCCTGCGCGACTTCAAAGTGATACAGAAACTGTATCGAGTTCGGAACTGTGTCAAACTATCCACTATGGAGTAGATTTACTGACTGTCCGTCTTCGCTTGCCGACAACCCCATGGCTTTAGGACCGTGCGTTAGGTGCTTTGCTTTGCGTTGCGTTGCTCGGGGTATGCTTGCATCTTAGCTCGCTTGCGGACACGCGCGCGTGCGAGCATACACAAGACCTTCGAAGCTATGTTACAGGCGTCACTAAACTCTTTCTGTTACTGGCCCTTGCCTCGATACTATTTTTCACGAATTACCAAAATTTTAGAAATACTCATTCATGTGCAAATTTTTTAATAATAATAACATCGAGTGCGAAGACTTCCTTATCGGCTTATCTATAGTTGCGTCAAAAAAAGGAATCTCAGAAATTAAAGAAAAAAAATGTATATTGACAAGGAGCGAATCATTATTTTTTATTAAATTTCAACTTTAATATTTGTTACGTTGTGTTTTCGTGTCTTTTATCGATTCGCACGATCGTAAGTTCTTTTATTTTGTAATTTAGATAACCCATTAGTTGCTTCAGCGAGATTGAATTTACTGTTAAAATTATGAAATAACTGTTAAAGTTACAATAATTGATAAAATTATGACCGCTACCAATTTTTATTGGTTTCTATTTTAATTGTTTATCAATTGATTGAAAAAAATTAAATCGTAAAAAAAGATTATTTTAGTCATTCAGGATAAAGTAGGATTCCACGTGTCGTATTTCGTGGTTCGTTTTCTCAATGCACCGGAATGTACATGCGTAGCGATAAAAGCACGCTCACATCTCACGCCAGTCCTCACCGTACGTCCGCCGGGCGGTGAGTAAAGCGAAAAGTGAAACATGTTGTGCCTCTGGCCTCTCTCCTGTCTCCTGTCCAGCCGTCGGGCCGGAGCTTCCCCTCCCTGTGCGCGCTGAGCGGCGTGAGCACGGCGTGAGTGAAGCGAATCATGTTGCGCCTGCGCCTCTCCCCTGTCTCGAGCTCCGCCCGGTGTCTGCCCGTCTCCCCACTCTCCCGCTGGCTGACCGAACGCCTCTATCCTCACTCCGCTCGGCTACTACGCTATAGCGAATAGTCCAAACACGACCAAGCGTAAACGCGTGAAACGTAAACACGTGAAGAACGAAAACAAACCGAACGAATTATCCAAAATCCATTCGTAAATATTCACCGATTAATTGCCATAATTATCAATACACAAAATTGTATGTACCGAACCATTGAATAAATTATGATCATCCATTAAAATTATACATTATTTGTGGCGCTCTAATATTTATATATTAAGGAGTTTCGGTACAGGCGATACAATGTTGCCATGCTAAACCATGCTAAAAACATAAAAAATTTCAAAAAGTTTAGAATTTTATAAAATTTGGTGAACATATTCTTTAGTGCCAAATTTGCCAATACAAATTTTTTAAGATTTTTCTTCTACACAGTTATCGAGTAATTGATCACTAAAGTTTACGTGTATAAGCATAGCGTTTCCATATATATAGGTATACATTCCAGGCATAAAAAATCTGCTTTAATGCGTAATTACTCGATAACTAAGTAGAAGAAAATTTTGAAAAAATTTGTGTTTTCGCACTTGATGTTGAAGAACATTATCACCAAATTTGATCAATTTCTTAATATTTTGACTTCTGTACCGAAACTCCTTAAGGTATTTTATATAACGCAACCACGTTTTCCTCGCTTTTCGAGCCTGCCGGCGGTACGGAAAGTAAGTGTTTTACCGACTGTTGAAGTAGATTAATGGTGAGGAGTACGTAAAACACCACTTTTAACTCCTTGGAGTTGAAAAATATTAAAAATTTTAATTAATATTTTTTAATTTTTAACCTGGAAAACTACTTCACCAAAAAAAGTGAGGTAGTGACGTAATATGATAGAACATTTTTGGAGTAGAAATATTTTCTGGTGGACATTTTTTAAATTATTTATTTTCATGGTACAGTCGTTACAGTTTATACATTTACGAATAGAAATGTTCTGGTGGAGTTGATATGTGGTAGTAGCTGTGCAATCAAAATTAAATTCATGGTGCAGTTGTATATTTGGTCATGGTAGAAATATGAAACTTGATTTGTTGCGTGTAGATGAATTTTGGTACAAATATTTCTGGTAGAATTAAATTTTGGTAGAAATGTTTTTGGTCGAACTGTAATGTGTTTAACACGAAACCAACTCTTAAGGAGTTTCGGTACAGGCGATACAATGTTGCCATGCTAATCCATGCTAAAAAAATTAAAAAATTCAAAAAGTTCAGAATTTTATAAAATTTGGTGAACATATTCTTTAGTGCCAAATTTGACTATACAAATTTTTTAAGATTTTTCTTCTACACAGTTATCGAGTAATTGATTACTAAAGTTCACGTGTATAAGCATAGCGTTTCCATATATATAGGTATACATTCCGGGCATAAGAAATCTGCTTTAATGCGTAATTACTCGATAACTAAGTAGAAGAAAATTTTGAAAAAATTTGTGTTTTCGCACTTGATGTTGAAGAACATTATCACCAAATTTGATCAATTTCTTAACATTTAGACTTTTGTACCGAAACTCCTTAAATTAAATTATCAACAAAATCGAGAGAATCTCTGTCGTCGAATCTTTCGAAGAAAACAACTCTAGCGACATCTGTATTGACATTTGGAACTATACCCTGACTTTAGGCTAAGTTGTTGAGTTCTGCAAACCAAATCGATCTCATATATCAACAATTTTTGCGCTACCTCCGTCGACAATCGCGGCGCCACTAGTCAGTCTGTGTAACGCTCCGAGCGGGAATTATAGTAACTATTATTTCGAATGATTTAGTTTTGGGTGGGTTCGATTGATAAGGAGTTGAAACTCGCCTTGCGAATTTCTCTTCAATAACTCAAGACAAAGATTTAAATGTTTGATGAATATATTGACGAAAATATGGATCTTGACTGAAAATATGGATATGGCTGACAACAATGTTCTCTCAATTCTATTCCGTTCGACTCTCAGTCTTACAATCTTTTTGATTCTCACGCGCAGACTCCGTACGCTCCGCTCATACGCGGACCAATCACGTTGTTCTTCATTGTCCCACTCATTCGAATTCTAGAGTCTCACGACCCACGCCTCGGTTTCACACGCTCGCTTCACAATGACACAATGCCCTTATTATTCCAAGTCCTTAGCATAAGAGTGACGATGGATATGTCTTAGCCTAATGTTTATAAGATGAAAGTGGATAAAAGTATCGTATTAGAATACTAGAACTATTTATAAAAGAAATCAAAGAAAGCCTTATTTCGATACATTTCAACGTATGGAGATTATTATAATGTAAACTATAAGAATGAGTTAGTCAATACGTTCATATTTCTTATCGACTAGCGGTTATTGTTTATGCTATACTTATATATTAGTCACCCAAGTCCGTCACGTTCCTCTCATTTGTTAATATTTCAATGATCAAATTATCAAATCCGTATGAAATGCTAAAGTACGAAATTCGCAAATTCGCGGTTCTTAGCGCAGAAATCAGCGCACTCTGGTGACGAATTACGCTTTCCTCACATCTGCGGGAAGAGGGATATATATATCGATCGAATTTATAACTGCTGTTACCGTGCTACGTTTTTTTAATACCTGCTGTGCTGCCGTGTGCTACGTTCTGAAGTTGACCTCAGATTTCCAATCATCAACAACCAATCACAACGTCTAAAAATGGATGTCGTCAGATCCAACCAATCAGAAACTCGAGAGCATCAAAGTGCCTTTGATGGTGTTTATAAATACGGACACATAAATTCTTGAATGTGTTGGTAACTTTTGCATAATCTTGAGTCCGTGCAATCTCCAGTTCAATTTTCAAAGCCTCAGATGACTCAGAAGTTTCGTAATTCAAAAAAACCACTTGCCATTTTTACCCCCACCACGGCGGATCGTTTTATTCAGATAAAGTATTAATGTTTTATGAATTCAGGCCTTTGTCCAATCGATTCGGAGCTTCGTGCGTCAATAAATGAATTTTCCAATATCCACACTGCAAGTCCACGTAATGAACGAGGACCACGCAAGTATACGTTCACGTCAACGATCGAGAAAGTGCTGAGTCAGGCGAATCCTCGGATTTTTATGTGCATCCTACCCAACAATCGTGCTGATCGATTACGAAAAAATGTTGCGTCGATCGCCCAGTTCCGAGTCAATGTATTCATGCTAAGAACCTTCAGGAAAAAGGAATTGCTTCAATCGCCACAAAAGTCGCGGTTCAAATGAACTGTAAGCTCGGTGGATGTCTATGGACGGTGGCTATACCATTGAAAGGTTTCATGATTATTTGCCGTGTCCCTCATGCCAGGGTTCGAGATTATGGTTAGTATACCTGTTTACATTTTTTTGTTGTTTGTGTGACAGGAAATCTGCTGAATGTTTTACCATGACATGGCTGTGTTTTCAAGAAAATGAGTTCCACGTTACTCCTTTTTCATCCGGAAATTAGGCGTAACTCATCTTTTTCTCTTATTATTGAGCGTATCCGGGAAAAATGTTGAGTTGCCTTTCAGCTGTCTCTTGAGAGAATATCAGTTGCATGAGTGGGAGAGTCAACAACTGGGAAGCAGATGTACGTTTCTCTTGGATACGGTTGATATTTTGACAAAACGAAGAGTTAAATGTTAGCTATCATGAATGTGATGTTGTTAAAGGGTTTAATGTACGGAAAGTCATGTTAGATTAAACATAATTTGTCAAAATTGAAAATGAGAAAAAATCAACGAAAAAGGTAAAATTTTGCATAGATATACAATCTCTATTATAATTCCATATTTCTCTACAATAAATTGACTTAAAATTATAGAATTACAAAAGTGAAATTAAATAATATTAATACCAATGTACGAAACTACAGTGAGACGATTGACATGCATGAACGAAGTGAAATGGGATAAATAAATTCTTCGTCGTTATAATTAATCAGCAGTTAACGACATTTCTAAAGCAATTTGATGTGTGAAAGACATTTTTCTCGGAATTACTCCTGCTCAAGAAATCGATAGATTTTCTTTCTTACTTCATAAATAATATACAGAAATTTTTAACACGTAAAAGGCTGATCCATTAGTTTCGGTAAAAAAAATGACAATAACTATTTGATAAAATTGTTCATTTAGCAATATGCTAGGGGTTTCATAACCCATCAGTTAATAACTGATTTTAGTATATTAGCTAAAGTCTATTGCCTGGTCATCTGTATCCTCTGTGGGGAACTTTTTCCAATATGTATTCATTCAATGAAAGTGCAGAACCACGATGGATCACTTTCAAGCAAATCCATACACAAAAAATCGGCGTACAAATGTGAGGTACAAGTATAAAAAAATATGATTGTTGAGAGATTGGTACAACTCGTAAAACAAAATTATATAATCTCATCAATCTTGTTTCATTGTGAATCATTCACAGCTATCATCACTTCCTGAGTCATCGTGTTTTAACATTCCAAAGTGACCTGAGGATCCATGATGTGCTAAAATTCCATGACCTTTTGAGCTACCACCAGACATAGGATGATGCATTGAAGACTTCTTTTTTGACAATATTTCAAGTCCTTTAGATTTGCTTCCAGACATTGACTCATGAAGCATGGATTTTTTTTTTGATATAATGTCAAACCCTTTGCCGTGAGACATCGAATCATGAAGCATGGATTTCTTTTTTGAAATTATGTCATCATGGCCTTTGGCGTGAGACATTGAACCAAGCATTAGAGATTTTTTATTTTTTATCAAGTCGCTTACATGCGATTTATCACCAGATATTGCTTCATGTCCCATAGACTTTTTTTTGGACAATAACTCAATTAATTTAGAATGACCGTCAGTTTTCTTTCCCAGTCCTTTAGAATCCTCATTAGATTCGCAATCATCCCCCTCAGAACTTTCACTGTTCTCTGAGCCATCATGTCCCTCATCGTTCTCTGTAGTATTTTCATCAGAGCATTCATCACTTTCTGCGAGATGATGTTTATGGCTTTGCAAACTTAAGGATCCTTTTGAAAATGAGGATGACTTTGAACTTGCTGCTGATTCTGCTTCGGATTTGGATCCCTTTGAGAAGGACGCAGATTTCGAGTGAGCAGCAGACTCAGATTCTGATATTGATCCCTTCAAAGAAGATGATGATTTTGATTTTGCTGCTGATTCTGCTTCAGATTTGGATCCCTTCGAGAAGGACGCAGATTTCGAGTGAGCAGCAGATTCAGATTCTGATTTTGATCCCTTCAAAGAAGATGATGATTTTGACTTTGCTGCTGATTCTGCTTCGGATTTGGATCCCTTCGAGGAGGACGTAGATTTCGAGTGAGCAGCAGACTCAGATTCTGATTTTGATCCCTTCGAAGAAGATGTTGATTTTGACTTTGCTGCTGATGCTGCTTCTGATTTGGATCCCTTCGAACCGGAAGAAGCCTTGGAGTTGGCAGAAGACTCAGATTCTGATTTTGATCCCTTCAAAGAAGATGATGATTTTGACTTTGCTGCTGATTCTGCTTCGGATTTGGATCCCTTCGAGGAGGACGTAGATTTCGAGTGAGCAGCAGACTCAGATTCTGATTTTGATCCCTTCAAAGAAGATGATGATTTTGACTTTGCTGCTGATTCTGCTTCGGATTTGGATCCCTTCGAGGAGGACGTAGATTTCGAGTGAGCAGCAGACTCAGATTCTGATTTTGATCCCTTCAAAGAAGATGATGATTTTGACTTTGCTGCTGATTCTGCTTCGGATTTGGATCCCTTTGAGGAGGACGTAGATTTCGAGTGAGCAGCAGACTCAGATTCTGATTTTGATCCCTTCAAAGAAGATGATGATTTTGACTTTGCTGCTGATTCTGCTTCGGATTTGGATCCCTTTGAGGAGGACGTAGATTTCGAGTGAGCAGCAGACTCAGATTCTGATTTTGATCCCTTCGAAGAAGATGTTGATTTTGACTTTGCTGCTGATTCTGCTTCGGATTTGGATCCCTTCGAGGAGGACGTAGCTTTCGAGTGAGCAGCAGACTCAGATTCTGACTTTGATCCCTTCGAAGAAGATGTTGATTTTGAACCTGCTGCTGATTCTGACTTTGATTTGGATCCCTTCGAAACAGATGAAGCCTTGGAGTGAGCAGCAGAATCAGATTCTGATTTTGATTTCGATCCCTTCGAACCAGATGAAGCCTTGGATTGAGCAGCAGACTCAGATTCTGATTTTGATCCCTTCAAAGAAGATGACGATTTTGACTTTGCTGCTGATTCTGCTTCGGATTTAGATCTCTTCGAGGAGGACGCAGATTTCGAGTGGGCAGCAGACTCAGATCCTGATTTGGATCCCTTTGTAGAAGATGATGACTTTGAACCTGCTGCTGATTCTGACTTTGATTTGGATCCCTTCAAACCAGATGAAGCCTTGGAGTGAGCAGCAGATTCAGATTCTGATTTTGATCCCTTCAAAGAAGATGATGATTTTGACTTTGCTGCTGATTCTGCTTCGGATTTGGATCCCTTCGAGGAGGACGTAGATTTCGAGTGAGCAGCAGACTCAGATTCTGATTTTGATCCCTTCGAAGAAGATGTTGATTTTGACTTTGCTGCTGATGCTGCTTCTGATTTGGATCCCTTCGAACCGGAAGAAGCCTTGGAGTTGGCAGAAGACTCAGATTCTGATTTGGATCCCTTTGTAGAAGATGATGACTTTGAACCTGCTGCTGATTCTGACTTTGATTTGGATCGCTTCGAACCAGATGAAGCCTTGGAGTGAGCAGCAGATTCAGATTCTGATTTTGATCCCTTCAAAGAAGATGATGATTTTGACTTTGCTGCTGATTCTGCTTCGGATTTGGATCCCTTCGAGGAGGACGTAGATTTCGAGTGAGCAGCAGACTCAGATTCTGATTTTGATCCCTTCAAAGAAGATGATGATTTTGACTTTGCTGCTGATTCTGCTTCGGATTTGGATCCCTTTGAGGAGGACGTAGATTTCGAGTGAGCAGCAGACTCAGATTCTGATTTTGATCCCTTCGAAGAAGATGTTGATTTTGACTTTGCTGCTGATTCTGCTTCGGATTTGGATCCCTTCGAGAAGGACGCCGTTTTAGAGTGAGCAGCAGACTCAGATTCTGATTTTGATCCCTTCGAAGAAGATGTTGATTTTGACTTTGCTGCTGATTCTGCTTCGGATTTGGATCCCTTCGAGGAGGACGTAGCTTTCGAGTGAGCAGCAGACTCAGATTCTGACTTTGATCCCTTCGAAGAAGATGTTGATTTTGACTTTGCTGCTGATTCTGCTTCGGATTTGGATCCCTTCGAGGAGGACGTAGCTTTCGAGTGAGCAGCAGACTCAGATTCTGATTTTGATCCCTTCGAAGAAGATGTTGATTTTGACTTTGCTGCTGATTCTGCTTCGGATTTGGATCCCTTCGAGAAGGACGCCGTTTTAGAGTGAGCAGCAGACTCAGATTCTGACTTTGATCCCTTCGAAGAAGATGTTGATTTTGACTTTGCTGCTGATTCTGCTTCGGATTTGGATCCCTTCGAGGAGGACGTAGCTTTCGAGTGAGCAGCAGACTCAGATTCTGATTTTGATCCCTTCGAAGAAGATGTTGATTTTGACTTTGCTGCTGATTCTGCTTCGGATTTGGATCCCTTCGAGAAGGACGCCGTTTTAGAGTGAGCAGCAGACTCAGATTCTGATTTTGATCCCTTCGAAGAAGATGTTGATTTTGACTTTGCTGCTGATTCTGCTTCGGATTTGGATCCCTTCGAGGAGGACGTAGCTTTCGAGTGAGCAGCAGACTCAGATTCTGACTTTGATCCCTTCGAAGAAGATGTTGATTTTGACTTTGCTGCTGATTCTGCTTCGGATTTAGATTCCTTAGAGAAGGACGCCGCTTCCGACCTAGATGCTGACGTCGATTCCGATTCGGAATCTTCATCACACGCATCTGTAGACGAGGATGCGTTGGAACTAACAGCAGAAGCTGATTCTGAATGAGATCCTACTACCGAAGACGTTGCTTTTGAACTTGCTGCAGATTGTGATTCCGATTTCGATCCCTTCAAGGATGAAGATGCTGACGAGTGTGAAGAAGACGCTGCATGTGATTCTGACGTTTCCTCTGAATCATCTTCACTTTCACAGTTTTCTCCATCGCTTGTTGACTCATCTTTAGTACCAGCAACATTTCCTCCTTCCCCTTTATGCATTAAATCATGACCGTGAGTCAAAGATCGAGTGTCCGATAGGTTTGGTGCACCGAGCACGACCGCAATTGCCAACGTGAAAACGAGACATCTCACGACTGAAAAAAAAGTTAGGATTCAGAATCCATAAAAATAAATATACACTAATATAGTCAATTTGATGATGAATCTTCTTAATGCCGATATCGTTTTCAAAAATTACATTTTCTGATACCCATCATGGCAGTTGTCCTGCTTGATGCGAATTATTCCTGTTTGGGAATGTAATGTAATGATAGCGTTCGGTAACGATGCACTGCTACCAAAAAGTTTGAATACATCTTATATATGGACTCCGTCATTATTATTTCCCTCTTTTCTCCCGTTCTCCTCTTCTCCCTCTGATACGCGCTCTTCCTCCTAAGTGTATAATGGAAACAAGCAGCATTTATAAAATTTATCGCTATTATTGCACGGCTGCGGAGATATCAGTTCACGGTAGCGATATTCACGTTGAAGTATGATATTCTCAAGTTAAAATATTTATCGACCGGTGTTATTACAAGTTTGACAGGTACTTGGTTCTTTTTCCCAATAGTGCTAGTAGTAATAGGATTAATCATTGAACATCGTCCGTAATACCCCCGAGATGCATGAATCAACTATTATAATACATTTTTGCCATGTGGATTAAGTAGAAACAGAAGTTTTTCAAAAAATAATACTTGTTGTGAAATCGGTGTAAAACTAAGCTGCTTTAAAATCACATCGAGATTTGATTAGACTTTTTGAGAATATTGAAGAATATATGCACTTGAACATGTCGTGAAATTACAACATTTCATCACATTCTTTTTTTATTAACGGAAAAAAGTGATAAATATTGGATTTGTACGCGTGCACAAAACGTATAAACAAATGATGAATACACGTACATGAAAAAGTATTTGTTTTCATCTCATTGTGGCTGATATTGAAGAAATATGATGAGACATACATCATCATTATAGTATTGCAACGATTTTATCAGTTATTTGATTTACGATGACGTAGTTACATTTGGTCGTATTATTACAGTTGATGAAATACGCACATATGATACATGACGTAAATTAGGCACAAATACATTTCCATACAGATTCAGTTATAACGGAACCATCTTTGAAGTATTCATTTTCATGCCATCAGTCTCGATTTCTTGAGAATGCCATCCTATAAAGAGAGTGGAGTAAAGAGGATACACAGCGATTTATGATAATCGCGGCTATTACTGTCATTACTTCTAATTTTCTTACTATAAATGGAGGTTTATGAAAAAAATGTGAGTAATCTGAAATGCAAAATTTCTATTGGCTGATACTGACTGTTTCGTCTCCTATTCAAGTTTTGATCCTATTGAAGAATAAATCACTCTCCCAGAAGCTAATGTCTCTTTTTCGTACTAGTATTTGATTTTTGCTTTAAAAATTTGAACAATCATACAGTCTCATCGTTCTGCAAGTCAATTTTGCTTTTTACAAATTTTTGAAAGGTATTCATACCAAAAATCTGTTTTTACAATGAAAAGCTGCCAAATTTTTAATGCATGATAGCAAGTTCATTGTAGTATTTTATTTCTGTTCTGTTTCTAAAATCTATTTCATGATAAATTCACTGATACGCAGTTGTGCAAATAAGAGCAATTTATGGCCTAATTTCAGAAAGATTAATTGAAGGAACTCAGAATGAAAATACTGTACATACGCTGCCATCATACAAATCATGTTCACTACTGACTTTTTTCCATCAGTAAACATCAATGGCAATGTGGAGTCGTATTAATCCTTAAATTTAGCATATAGGGCGTTCCACGTCAAGACAGCGACTTCAGAATCTTGCATTTTTACTATTAACTAAAAAATTTTATTGTGTTATTCATACTGAAAAAACCTTTTTCGACTGTTTTGAAAAAATTTCCTCGACTATCTAACAAGATAATTATTTGTCGGAAACTTGATCGCTCTTTTCCGTACGCTCATAATTTCGTGAAAAATGAACAGGATCGAATCTTTTTTGGATATCAGCTTTTTATTGTACTTTTTCAATGACGTGACAAAAACAATTGATGCAACTTTCTCTTTCCTTTCATTCGAGTCGACGAACCGAATCGATCATTTCAAGATTTGATGACATTTTCTGATATTTTTCGAAAAACAAAAAAACTTCTACCAGATAAATATTTTCGAGACCGGTAGTATTGTTCACACACTATTCATGCGTCATTTTAATTTACATTACTATTCGTGCATCATTTTAGGGTAACTTTTTTTACCCGTCATGCCCGAAAGCCATTAGTTAATATACACAACAAAGCCTCGTGAAAGGGTACCATTG
Source organism: Venturia canescens (assembly GCF_019457755.1). Lineage (NCBI taxonomy): Eukaryota > Metazoa > Arthropoda > Insecta > Hymenoptera > Ichneumonidae > Venturia > Venturia canescens. Next base: position 12,225,484 of record NC_057425.1, read on the forward strand.
TCGCACAATATTTAGCGGTCGCGAATCGAAATTAAGAGTTCCCTATTTGATTAGCATTGAAAAAACTGTTGTCCTCATTATTATTAGTACCGTTCTGCTAATTTTCGTGACGCAATATTTTCCTAATGGATTATCGTGAGAAACTTCATATTCTACAATAAAGTCCATTAATCATGCCCGTAAATTCAACATCATTCTCGGCATCATTACCAAAACTGATTTTTAAATGAAAATTTCTTCTTAAGCGATTGTGACGCCTAAGTTATGAAATATAAAGAAAAAATAGAAATGATGACTTTGTAGATAAACAAATTTCTTACAAAAAAAGTCTTATGAGCTGAGACTGTATATTAGGATGGTGCTTATATGCAGTGATTTCGAAATTTCAACCGGACCAGGCGGAAAAAGTTTCAAAATAAATGATAAAAAAAGCACGTAAAATTTAGAGCCTGTTGGTTAATGGTTACTGGATTTTTTTTTGCCAGAATAGTACGTTAAAAAATTGGAAATTTGATACACGTATTCCTTACAGTTATACGGATTAATAAAAAAAATAGGGCAATTCACAACGATAAAACTTTCAAATTATCAATATATCAAAATTGTGCGTTCGCAGTCGAAAATGCAGTCTAGCGAGACGAATGGATGAAAAGAATACTTCAACTAATTCGATATATTAATTAACTGTAGTTTTTTTAACAATTACAGCTAGTTACATACTGACACTCGTCTTTCGATCGAAATTATGTCTGCTGTTACCGTGCTACGTCTTTTTTAAATGTCTGCTGTGCTGCCGTGCTACGTTCTGAAGTTGTCGTCAGATTTCCAATCATCAACAACCAATTTCAACAACCAATCATAACATCAGAAAATGGATGTCGTCAGATCCAACCAATCAGAAACTCGAGAGCGTCAAAGTGCCTTTGATGGTGTTGTAAATACAGATACATAAATTTTTGAATGTGTTAGTAACTTTTGCATAATCTTCAGCCCGTGCAAAGTTTTTTCTCAGCAATTCCGCCACCGATCATGCTCAGATGACTCAGGAGTTTCGTAATTCAACAAAATGGCATGCCAATTTTATCCTCATCACCGCAAATCGTTTTATTCAGAGAAAGTATAGTCTCGGCGAGCTCGGGCCAGCAGATGACAGGGCTGTCAATGTACTTGTCCCGAGACACTACCGAGTCTCTTGATAAGGCTTCCGAATCGTGGATTGAAAAAAAAATGGACCTCGAAAATTGCGACTTTTTTGCTTTATTTTGCAAAAATATAACCCTGGGGGAAAAAAAGATTGGGACAAGTACATTGATGGTCCCTTGTTTCCTGATGATATCACAAAAAATGTAAAAAAAAATCATACAAAAAAAATTTCAACACAATAAATCAGAAAAAAATGTTTAAATCATGAAAAAACATTATATTAAAAAAAATTGGAAATGTGTAATTATTTTGTGAAGTGAAAAAAAATTCAAATAAAACGTGAGAAATGAAAAATCGCGCTTGAAAACATTTTGGGAACCGAAGCCTCATCTTATTTTAACATCTAAACTAATTGAAATAAATTTCTATTTAAGTGACGTGCAGTATTAAAATTTATGATATCAATTCGAGGACAAGTATTTAATGGTAATTCAGAATATTCATTCCTACGGGAACCATCAGGAACTTGAGAAAGATCTAATAAATCAAAAACGTTACTATCTGAGTTACGTGAAGCACTGAAATTAATGATATCAATTGGAGGACAATATTTTATTAGTAATTCGCAATTTCGACATTATAAAATTGTTCTAAAAAGCGTTCAAATCCAAAAATGTTACATCAAAGATAAAGTAATTTGTTACTTTATGGTGATAGAGACTTATAAGAAAATCGATTCTTCTCAGACGTTCAGGATCCCCTGGTATTATTCACAACATTCGACGTCGATTGGATCGGTACAAATTATGTTTAAATTTGTGTTAAAAGTACTTGTCCGGCCCATCACTTTTCATTCAAGTTGCTCATTGTCACGTTCGCGTCACATTTTTCGATAATTTTTAGAAATAACATAAAAAATATCCATAATATGTAAAGTAAACTATAACATTCATCATTACAGAAAATATGAATGGATACATAATTACACACATATTATTTGTAATAAAGCCTACTCTTAATAACAAAAAGTGAGAGTGTAGAAGTTGGCGCCCTGCTAGAATACAATGGATTTGCCACCCTGATCCCCCCCAAAGATAAGCTGTACCGAAGCTCCTTAAGACAAGAAGTTGTTCGCTATTATCAACGAGTTAAATATTTTTTTTTATAATTAAAAAAAAAAGATTTCATAGTATTTTTTATGGTTGGAATTATCAGCAAACAAGACAACATCAATGTACTTGTCCCAACCTTTTTTCTCTAGGGGAAGTTTATGGTTTTTCGCTTATCCCCACCAAAGGCTTGTACGGAGCGAATAGATGAAGTACAGACTTATACACGATAACTTACAAAATTTTCAAAAATTAAAGCGGTTATACGATATTTTAAAAAACTCATATTTTCGTAAAATTCAAAAAATCATAAAATTTGAACCGCTCAACTAATATTTCCCAAATTCAATACCACCTTCCTATTATGATAATCTATTTATAAAAAATAAAATTAGTAATAAATGTTAAAATTTTCGGAAGTTCGAGCGTCGACACTTTTTTTATGGAAATTTCAAAACGTAGGATTCACACGCGCGCGCACATTGACACATTTTAAGCACATTGACATTGAAAACTGGAAAAAAAAAATGTTCATCATCACATAGCTTCCTCTATGAGGGAGCAAAAAGTAAAAATAACGCCAAATTTAAAAGTTCGAGCCTTGTCAAACACTTTTCATCACGTCCGAACCGAAATGCTGCTATGTTTCGTTTTCCATAAAAAATTACATCTGTGGAAAAACTTTGAAAAAGTAAAAATAACACCAAGTATTAAAAGTGCGTGTACTTTGGGTCGAAAAATAATTTCAAAAATCAATTCTAAAAGTAAACAAATGGAGCTTCTAAAAAAAGGAATGGAAAATTGAAAAATATTTCATGGCATGCGGAATTTCTACTCCTAAATTGAAGGATTGAACTTGCTGAATGAATAATCGAAATCGATCTCGATAAAATATTTTTTCAATTCTTCATTCCCTTCTTTACAAGCTCCATTTGTTTACTTTTAGAATTAATTTTGAAAATTATTTTTCCACTTAAGGAATGCACTTTTAATACTTTGCGTTATTTTTTCTTTTTTAAAGTTTTTTTTTTGTGTTACAACGATACTCCAATACGGAACGCCGTCCTGCCTTTTTGGTACGACAAGTAATGTTAACACAATGAACAACACCAATGAAGAAACGCGATAGCGTCGACAACAAACAACAAACCGATGAAAAAAAACGGCATAATTTTTTTTAATTTATCGTTATTTCTTTCCTACTCCCTGAAATTACGTGTGATTTTATTTTTTCTTGATAAGAATGCTCGAAATATAATTTGGCATGCTTTTTAGCAAAAGTGGCGACTGTACATTTCTACTTTTCCTTCCAGCACTGTTGTGCGCGTTGCTACTAATTCGGAAACATTTCTGCAAATTTTCTTTTTGGTTTTTTCATGACAATAGACATTCTACAAACGTTTTTATTATATTCAACTTCTACAAACGATTTCGCATCGGTTTACACACAATTAACCCGTCGATAGTCGCGCTACCTCACCGAACTTCATTAGTTGCATGATGAGAGATTTTCTCATAGCCAGTCCCATGTCACGCTCTCCTCTAACCGCACCTTCTTATACCTTAAAAAGGAATGTGAGAGAAAATCTCATAGCGCGACTATTGACAGGCTGATCTAATGAAGATTTTAAAATAAAGTTTCGAGGCTAACTTTACCCTAATTTTTCATTCTTCATTATTTAACAATTAACAAATCTGATAAACGTTTTTCCAAATTTTACAATACTTTACGACGCCACACAAAAAAATAGAATTAGAAAAAATTTGAAAAGTCGATGTCGGAGGGCGGATTCACACTGATTTGGCTCTGTTTTATCGGTCGTTGTTGTGCCGTCTCTTTTGATAAGATCGTCGGTAATTTTGGTACCGAGAGTACTGGCTCCTCTTTGGCGTGTCTTCGCACCTTTTGGATGTGTATGATTCTCTGGTTTCTCTATGTGCTGTGCGCACTCTTACAGCTTGAAAAAAAATCGTTAACCTGTGAATTAAACAAATTTTCTATTCAATGTCAATGGTCAATTTATCGATGGTAGACAGAATTTCCGGATTCCCGTGTGTTCTATGGCTGGAAAAATTGATTAATATCAAAATTAACCTTTTTTTTTAGTTGTGTGTATCAAAATCACCATTTTTCATTTCCATGACAAAATTTTTCAATTTTGAGCCTGGGTGCTGTTTCGGCACCCTTAAAAACATGAAGAAACACTTGATTGGTAAATATTCGGAAAAAAGTATTCAAAATATGGAGAAATTCTACTAGTTGTTCAACTGTACCGACAAAAAAGTCTTGTCCCAACTGTTTTTCTTCGTTGACCACATACTTTTCACCTTTGATCACAGCCTCTTAATTGAAAAAACGGTGCACCGGGCCCAGATTTTATCCGCATAGTTCATTTTAAAAAAATTATCGATAAAATAAAAAAAAGGTGGTTTCGGTCTCGCGAACAACAACGCGTCGAAGTGTTCTGTTGAAATCATCGACAGATGCAAGCAGCAAGGAAGCGTCAGTAACTTGGAATGCTGTGATACTTTGTTTACTTTTTCTTCCTTCTTAAGGCGTAACACATTTCTCTGCGCTTCGACCAAGCCAATGATTCAGAATAAACAAGAGTCGCACTATTCTCTCACGCGCGAGTCTAAGCCGGAATTTTTAACAATTCCTAAGAATTCTCTACGAACACAATGTTTGATAGTTTTATTCTAAATTTGGCCCGACCAACGCGCATTATCAAGTGTGCGTGGGCGGTCCGAGAGGCAGCAGAATGAGGTATTTCGGCGGTGTGTGTTGAGTTCTCGAGATCGTGCAAGGCCGGCAGAGAATAGTCTGACAAGAGCGGAGCAGCATGCTCGTACTTAATCTTGTATATTTCTGAAAAGCTCTGAAATCGTCTAAGTTTAAAAAACTTTATCGATCGTCATGAATATTATTTCTGTCGTAATTTCACATCAATTTCACTAAAAACATATCAAATCAGGAAAACATCTAATTGCGATATTTTTGGAAACCGAGTGTCATCCTGGAATTAGTGTAAAAGAAAATAAATTTTCTATTTAAGCAAAGAAAAGTGAACAATGAATCACACAAATTTTCGGGATAGAACAATGGAATAAACGATATTGTTATAGCCATCTTTCGCAACAGTTATTCGAACGAATGATTTCATTGATAAAATTACGGGAAAAGTGGAACGCGGCGATAGTGTACATACATGTATCCAGAAGAACGGACTGACGAACTGATCGACCTTCTGAAAATAAATTCAGGCAGAATTGAGTCGTTGGCTAAATGTTGCGGCGGCGGAGCAGTACGGCCGTCGATGGAGACCGAACAATTTGAAATGAATAATCGACCCTACGACAATGGAGCAAAAGAGACCTTCATATTTGGAAGTTGGAAAAGAAAGAATCGACGAAGAATTCCGACAATCAGCCGAGGAACAATTAACATCATTTCGATTAATAGTGATTCTGACAGGTAATAAAACAGGTCCTAAAATAACACAATTTTTGCTTTAACGACACTGGAATTTATTTGAGGGGCATTTAAAATTTGAAAAGCACAAGAAATTAATTTAAGTAATGACACTAAAATGGAAACAAAGTATACATGAAAATGGTACCAATAATAATAATAGTTACTCTGTAAAATATGCCCTATAAGATCTTAGTGACGATAACTTCTCAAAGTTACGATCATAGGTCCACATTTGAAGGCAATATGAAGTAGAATGCAACGTCTAGTGTTAATTTATGTCTTTTTCGAAGTCGTGATTTTCCTCGTACGTGCTATAGTTTTTCTCGTAAAGGGCGTGAGCTCTCAGACGACGTAAGACGATGTTCGCTCGACGGGAATATATAACGAGAGAGGCGATTCTATTCCTGAAACGTAATGTGTGCTTGAGAATATATGTTGGAGATTAGATGTTGGACTGCTAGCAGAAAGATTTCTCAACCCTCCTTGCTCTACTCTCTCCCTTTCTGTTTCACACCCTCGCAAAATAACTAGACAAGGCTCTTTTGGGAAAATTCCACGTACAAATGAATCCTTGTCAGTGTCATACACACGCCTTCATTATTCCTCGTATATACGCCGTTAACGTTAAATATATATATGTATATATGTATATATATATATATATATATATAGGGGAGACCGGGGCAAAACGGGATACCCGAAAAATGAGAGAAATTTTTTTGTCTTTTTTTTTTCAATTTTTATACTTGTCCGAGAAGAACATGAAACATATTTTTTCCAAAATATCTTGTTTTTTTTTTATTTTTCAAAAAATTCGTTTATTTTTTCAAATTCTTTTTTTTTACATCACTTCCAAAGTGAAAACGTTTTTGCACAGACATACAAAAAGTATTAAAATCATAGTAAAAAAAAATTTCATGAGTTTTTGAGGGCTACTCCGTTTTGCCTTGGATTTTTAAAATTTTTTTCTTTTTAATTGTAAAGAATTCCAGTACATTTCTTAGTTTTTGGGAGTAAAAAATAGACAGAGCTTCCCAAACTTCTGAAAAGTTCAATATTTCCTTAGGCATCCCGTTTTGCCCCGGTCTCCCCTACAGGGTGGTCCACGCAACGCGTGTACTTCTTTTACGACCAAAATATACGTTGCACGAAAAAATGTTCTAAACAAAAGTTACATGGTTTAAAAAGCTATACTATGTAGTGCATGCGATTTTTTTGGAGGTGGAGGCGCTTCGAAGATTTGAAGGTCAACTTCATTTTTTCAAATGCAATGCTGTATTTTTTATAGTGTAATATTCTAGAGTATCAAATTCTGAGTAAATAAAATATAGACTTTATTAGCCCTCAAGTTAATAGTTAACGAGTAATTTCACTTTAGTAGTTTAAAATTCCATTCCATTTGGAAAAACGAAATTGACCTCCACAGCTTCGGAGTGTTTCCACCTACAAAGAAATCGCTTGTACTACATGGTGTGGCTTTTTAACCCATGTAATTTTTGTTCAGAAGATTTTTTCGTGCAACGCATATTTTGGTCGTGATAAAAGTGTACACATTGCGTGGACCACCCTGTATATAAATACTTTATTTGAAGCTATGTTCCTGCGTAAATGGAGCTTTGGGTCTGGAACACGTTGAATTTGTATTTCATCGTAAAATTGAATCGTTTGAAGCATCTCTGGTTAGAATTCACTCTCAGAATATCAAATTCAACTTCTGAGATAATTGATAAATAGTGTCACCTGAAATATGTTGAAATCTGGAATGGTCTTATAATGAGAATGGGATCGCGAAACTGGAATAATAATTCGAAAATTTAAACTGGTCAGTAGGACTAGCCGGAATGTCTAATCGAATTCTGCATACTTGCATCAGTTTTCCAGTATCACTGGATTTATGGTGATTTATGGTAAAGGAAAAACTGAAAAAAAAGAAGAAAAGAGTCCAAGAGAAAAACTTTCGTGTGTCGAAACTGTTAGAAATTTAAATACAGAGAATTGATTTAATGATGAAAATAAAACAGTGAAATCTATATCTCCCGAAAATAAAACTTCATCGGTTTGGAAAGTCCGTGGTATCGAAAAAAAATACACGAAAAAGTGACGTAATTTTAATCAAATATCGTTGACATCTCAAGTAAACAGAACGTTCTTTACACACGACAAAACCAGTTAAATTCATTGAAAATCAAGTGCTCTAATTCATTGCAGAGTGGCCGAGTACGTAATTTATCCGAAAAGTAATTCGGTTTCGTTATATTCTCACAAGGTTGGAAACAGAAAGAAAAAGAGAGGGAGAGAAAGGAGTGGAAGAGAAAATTTCTAAATATAGACGTAACATTTGTGTTCTCTGTCCACGGAACTTGTGTCATGTAACTTCACTTTATTACTTTTGTTATTTTAGTTTTTCTTTTCGTTTTATTGCATAATAAAAAATGACTTGTCGCGCCAACAGCAACACGAGCCAAGCGAGAAATAATAAGCCGGAAGAAATGATATCCGAAAGTCAAGGAAACTCGACCTATCGTCCAGCTTCGTACGAATCATCATTCTGCGACACTGAAACACGTAGTGTCGTCGATCCAATACGTGATTCCGCTATTCCAACCTCGGAATCCGAAATTCTTGAGGAAGATGATTTCTGGTGTCCACGATGTGGCGGACGCATGAACGAACCGAGAATACTTGAATGTTTGCATCCAATTTGCACACCTTGCGTCGATGAACTTCTCGATCGAGGTATTTTACTGTTTCTATCATCTACATTTTTTGTAGTTAATTTTTCATACTTATTTTGTACAGTTATTGATCAAAAGATCACAAATGTTTTGGTTTCGTGTGTAAAAACTCGAGAATCACAGAACGAATTGGAATGACATTTGCCTGAAATTTGAAAGGTTCATTTAGAATTCTTTTCAAGTTCTATTCGGCAACAAATAACAGGAATTTTTACCAGTGACCAGTGTTGACATCATTTGAAGTTTTAATATTTGTAGAGTCAATCCTATAAATATATATATCGATCAGAAGAAACTATTATTCCTAATGAGCTTTCAATATTCGGGAAGCAATATCCATATACAAATAATTTGTTACAGTTATTTCTTCCGACTTTAGATTAGTTTGGAGTTATAGTTTAAATTTTATCATTTTTTCCTCAAATGATCAAAATGAGACTAAAAAATGGATCTAGAAACGCGGCAGCGTCTTGACGCCAAGTATAAAAACTCCCGACTGAAAAATCGTATAGCGTATTGAAAATAAAATGAAGTCGAGAAAAAAAACATTGAATAAGATATAATGGGGACTTTGAAAAGTATGAAATAAAATGTTTTAAAAAGACGAAATGTTTAAAAAATTAAACAAAATGTTAAAAAACATTTAAAAAACTCGTGACTGAAAAATCGTACAGCGTATTGAAAATAAAATGAAGTGGAGAAAAAAAATGAATGTTGAAAAAAACAACATTGTAAAAACAACCTGCGTTTTCAGAAAATGATTTATCTTCAAACTCTTTTTCTTAAGAAAATATATAGAAGTAAACTTTAAAAAGTATGAAATAAAATATATTAAATATAATTAATAAGATAGATAAAAAACCATTTAATTGTTAAGTACTACTTCTTCGAGATTCGATTCCTATGGTTAATATTGATTGATGGTAGGCAAGTCATTTATATACAAAAATAAAAATTTTATTATAATTTTCAAAGTTGAATGATTGTACAAAGAATGAAGGTGATAATAAAAAAAATGTAACCTCACAAACAACTAAAATATGTTATAAACATAATGGAATTTAATATTTGTCTTATAATCAAGGTAAAATCATTAAGTTCAAATTTAACTTAATTGTTTCGAATGTAATGTGCAAGACCTAAATGACTCTCAGCTCACACAGTAGTATCTATCTCGATCTCAAAACTCTATCGCACCTTGTGAGTCCCGTCTTGCACATCTCGCCATCTCTCAACTTGGTTCTCTCAATTTAAATAAAAATGAATATGAATCCTGATCATAAAATTTACTCTCCTTTTTCTCATTCGACTATCTCAGAACATCTCAATTAATAAGATAATTTATTTTCAGGAATTATCAAATGCCATAGTCTAAATGCCAAACTTATATTGAAAACAACATTTGTTGTTATTATTCATTTGATTTCATTTCATTTAAAAGTTAACTTCATAAAGCAAACACATCCCTTGTACTTGGCTTTAATAAAATAATATCATTATATTTTTAATACTTGGCGTAATTTTTTTGCACTTTTACAAATTCACTATTCAGTAACAATAATATACGTCAAGAACAGATGACGCCAAACTCCTAATTATCAATAATGAAACATTTTGTTTACGAGGTATAGGGAAAGGCGTGACTAAATCATGGCGTTGTGTATATTTTACTGTTAACGATATATATTTTGCTGGGGATCAGAAACGGCGGTGTGTGAAAAAGCAGCTGGCCTCAGTGTGTTTAAAACAGGATGTTTGAACAGCGAGTAGAACACATATATATGGGAAGCTTGTGTATATCAATGAACATACATTTTCTTGTACCAAAGCTCGTGGAATAACACAAATTCAAAGAGGGAATAAAACACATTTCCAATACCCCTTTATCTTCTTAAAATCATTTGTTTGGGTTTGTTTGGGTTTACGACGAAATTGCTGTACAAAACAAGGTCAAAACTTTGTTAATAGATTACCGATCTTCTTGAACCGTTAATATTTAGTTTCATGTATTCTATCGGTTTATTTACCATCTTGCCAGTTTACTCGTCCAAGTGCAGCAACAACGTCAATCCGAGATGGCAATCCTCTCAACGGGATGAACTACCTTCCTACCGGTATGTCGAAGGATGCCCCATTTGTGATTGTCCACTTCCGAGTCCTGGTGATTCTCCGCCACCGCCTCATTATCCTCTCCAACATCGTCTTGTCATGAACGCTGTTCGACGTCGATTGTCTCATCGAGTTTTGTGCTGTGACGTTTGCCCTGAGGAAGTACAGGTACCGTTTTTTGTCCGATCTAGTCATATTATCAGGAATCAAATTTTTTTTTCGAAATAAAAAAAAGTCAAAGAAACATCTCCTATAATTACTTTTTTTATATGCATAATGAAGACGAAAATTGAGATTTTTTTCGCAAAATTAAAAACCTACACCATTGAAATGCGTGCGTACTGATATCATCGTGAGAAAAAGTGCACGACGAAAAACCGGAATAATCAACTTTTTTTTTTATGTAAAAAAATCCGATCACTGTACCAAAACCTTGAACCTACACCCTGTAGCTATCTGCTCTATAATTGTGTTTTCATTCCACATTAAAAGACTTTAATGTGCTCTGTACAACGGAGTTGTATCGACGTACCGTAAAATGCCGCGAACCCGAAAATTTTTAAAAATTTACCAAACTGATAACGGAAACGACGTAGGCCCTGAAAAAATTTCCTTACATAAAAAAATGGCTTTCAGGCTTCGGTCCATTGTCCAACCTGCCTGAGAAATTTTTGCACATCCTGCGGTGACAAGCACGAGATAAGTCAGAACGAGGGTCCGGTGGTTGGTACAATATCACGTCACGAGGTTCGCCCGCTCTGGGAGGCAAAACGTTTTCGACGAACTGCGCTATGTCTGGAGCATCCGTCGCACTCGTTGCGATTTCACTGCATCGCTTGTCGCCAAGTGACCTGCAGAGAGTGCATGTGGCGTGGTTCTCACAGAGGCCACGCAAGCGAGGGAGCAACGAGTGCAGGGAGGCGAGCGACGACTGCTCTTCTTGCCGCTCTTCAACGCGGAAGAAATCTTTTGAATTCTTTACTCATAGAATACAACAATAGTTCGTTTTCCGCCGACGAATGGTCGGAGACATCAACAAGTACCTACTTCGCGAGGAACAACAGGTACGGAAAAGTAAGCATTTTCTGAATTAAAAATGGTCCATTCTTGCTCCATTTTTGCAACACTCTACATATATTTATATTATTACTGTGGATCTGTATGGCCCAGAGAACATTGTGCTCGCAATTATTGAAATTGGCAATCGACGTAATTCCCACTGCAGCCAAACTTCTAGAAAAAAAAATCAATTTAGTCGAAAGCTCATTTTTTTCTTGCAACGTTTTTCGAACATTGCCGTTGGTTTTTATGATATAACACATATGATTAGAAAAATGAGGTCTCAAGTTACTTGCAACTAGTGCAGTAGTAATTGATTTATCTTCACGATCTCAAAACTACATCTCTGTTCTTCAAGTTATGACGATGTCTAACTTATTTGTTTAATTCCTTACGATCGCATTGTATAACTGTTCCAAAACGAATGCTAGGAATCTGATTCTTAACCCTTTTCCATTGGATGCTCCTCCCCCGAAAATTAAGACCATTTTATTCTATTGGAAATCTGCGAAATTTCGTCATTCGAGTGAGAACATGCTTCAAAATCTCAAAATTGAAATAAATTTTTTTCATTGAAAATTACATTTTTTTTTCAAACAATAAATTAACCTATTAGCTTAAGAGCCATGAAATAGTTATTATCGCTGAAAATATGGATATTTCCAACATACGTGATATTTATACAATTTTATATCGCTTGCACGATAACTTCACGGTACGCTTAGAAGAACGTGGGGCAAGAGGACGCGGGCCAAACGTGCATTTTCAAATATACGGAAACTTGAAAAAAAAATCGAAATTTTTCAGAAATTTTGGTTTTTTTTCTTTCTTCGTTTCTTAAATTTCGACGATATTTGATGTGAAGTTGTAGGAAAAGTCAACGAAAAGTCGTCTTTTTCATTTTAATAATGCTTGTGTCATTTGAGGCCCAGTAATCGTGTTCCTTCAATTTTTTGCAAAACTTTGATCTCTCGGGGCAAAAAAACGGTTCGCCCAATCAATTTGCAAATTGGTAGAGTTATTGTGGATACACCGAGCTGTAAAAATGATGCTTCACATGAGTCATTTCATTGATATTCGTAAATTTGCAGTCGATTTTCTGAACAGCTGTAAAAAGCCATTTTTTACTTTATTTTCAAATGAATATTGACAATAGAACAATAGAAATTTCTTCGTGAATAGGGTAAGCATTTTATAGTGCGTTCATTTACGATTCCAAAACCGTCCTTGGAATTACTGTGCGATGATTTTTCGCTGAGATATCAATGATTTAATACGAAAATGTCGTTTTTTATTCAACCATCAATATCTCCGGAATAAAAAATCGTACGGAGACTTCTAAAAAATAAAATTGAAGGTCAATGAACAAGCTACCCGATGCTTATATTGATTTGGGTTGCAAAAATTTTTTCAAGACTGTGCACACTCGGGAAAAAAATAAAAAACTTGCAGATTTTTCCTCTCGAGATATTTCATAAAATTCCTCAGTATCCGCAATTTGTGAGTAAAAAATGGCTGGATATTTTCAAATTCGAAGAACAAAGCTTAAAAATGCTTCTTTATTTATCGTGATATGACTATTTTTGACTGAGATACAGCCTTTCAAATATTGGGAAAAAATTGACGGAAATTTCTTGTTCCTTTAATTGTCTCCAGTAGTGTATTTGTCAAACAATTTCGATACATATGAGATCGCATAAATTCTTTATGAATCGAACAAGTATCTTATTCTAACCCATTAATGCACAACATGACAATTTTGGACACAGAAAAAAAATTATGAACCTATTTATTATACAATAGATAATATTGTATTTGAGATTCAATATACAAGAATAAAGAAAATTCAGTTTCACATTATGTATCGTTTGATGGAATTTCAGAATTTTCCAATGTTTTCGTGTTTAGTAATTTCGTGATGGTTTTTAAAAACAAAAAAGATCAGTTTTCTTTTCATGAGCCGATACAAAAATAATAAATTTTACGGTTCATTTTTACTTTTTCAAAGTCTCACAGAAGTTTTTAACAAACAAAAGAAAATTAGATTTGATACAATTTTGTAATGAATTTTGCGAAAAAAAAAATAATTTTTCAGATTCTAAGCAATTTTTACAAAAATGAAGCATATTATGTATTATCTCGAGAAAATAAAAATCAATCTTGAGTTTAAATGAAATAATCTCTTCAAATTTTAAATCACTCAAAAAACAATTAAATAGAAAAAAATAATAATGAGGATTCAGTCACATTAGGACTGTTCCGGCCCTTCTAATGTGAAGGAAAGGATTCTACCCAAAAATCTTGAGACAGAACGAACTCAAACTACCCCGGCCCTCCTGGCTAGATCGGAAAAGAAATTTGTTTTAGACTGTTTTTTTTTATTTTTATTTTTTTGAGTATTTTCTGTACGAGTTAGATGTCAGAATTTTGAGACAAGACTGCCTCTCGAAGCCTTTTTTATAAATAATAATTAACTCTATTATTTACTTCATCCTAGTAATTAGCATTATTGCATATAAAAAATCATTGACATCATAATTTATTTAATTTAATATTGATTTCGTTTGTCAGGTATTCAGACGAATTTTCTAACCTCACTTCATACTCGAGCCTTCGTTCAAGAAGGAATCTAACGTCATATGCTCGTGAGGCACAAGAAAGAATTCACGAATTCGCAAGATTGCAGAGAGCTCGATATCTACTGGACGCAATTTCACTGACCGAAGAACTTTTGTCCGAAGGTTCGGATGTTGAAATTTTGAGTCTCAGTAGACTTATACTGAAACGATTACACATGTTGGGATCAAATGTCACGAATGGTAATCATTAATATTTTTCTTTTGCTCCTATATTGATAAAACCACTTTTGTCTCCACAATTTTGTATCGTAATAACCAAACGTTAAACGTTTCAACCAATTTAAATAAATGACACAATATTTTTCAAATACTAATAATTGTATACATTCTTTGTAATTGTCGTAGAAATTTCGCATCAAGTCTGCATATATAGAATGTTCTTTAAACCTAGAGTTGAAATGACATATCGTTTTGGCAGTTGAAAGTAAAAATTTTTGAATATGATGAATTTCTTAAACTAATTTATTTTTCCCTTATTCTCAGAAATTCAAGAGGATTCCGAAAGATTTCAATCTCGACCGAAGCACACGGGCTTGTTCCATTGTTGCACATTTTGTTCAAGTGGTGGTAAAAAAGAAGCAACTTGCGCGTGTCGTGGAACAATGCCCGGTGGTTACAAAGGCTGTGGTCACGGACATCCGGGACATCCTCGCGTTAATCATTGGTCCTGTTGCGGATCGACCAATCGTTACGACGGTTGTTCGATTCTGCCAAAATTACGTTATCAAGTAACACTTTGACAATGGTTCGTGTTTGAGCTAAAGAGCAATCAAACAACATAATTATCCGACAAAGACTCTTTATTATTGTGATATCGTAAAATGAATGGGAACTTTGTAACAGTCGATTGTAAATATACAGCAAATAGTTCATAAACACAAAAAGTATGCCAAGGCGGCATAACAGTCCTTGTCGAAATCGATTAAAAATAAACATTATTTTATTTAACTCTCATTTATACCTCACGCCTAGAAACCGAACGAAAAAAAAAAAAAATAGAGAATTTAATACTGAACGGCGTTCCTTATGCACGAAACTCTGAATCATTTAAATTAACCGAAATTTCTATCTTTTTTCCAAAATTGGTTTATCATTCTGCTATTATTTTTACAATCCTAAAATCGAATCAGCGGAAAAATATCACGTCGTTCAGGAACAACAAGAAAAAACACTTTTTTTAAAGAAATATATCGAAATTCTGGATTATACCAACGAGGCGCATTTCGACTACAAATTTACAGTTTCTTATGCCTAATTATCCTCGTTTTCGCTGACATCTTCGATCCTCGATGACTTTTTATCCATATCGTCAATTTTCAAATTTCCTATCTCACAAAGCTCGTACAACTTGGTCAAATGATCTTTTGCTGGTACTCCGTGCTTCTGTTGCAGCATGTGAGATTTCAATGACGAATTTATCAAGTCAGCATACCCAATTATTGGCGTGTGAATCTCCAAAGGATCGACCCATAATGTATCGGCAATGTGCAGCCGCACCTACATAAAAATTTTTAAAGTTCCATTTACAATTGCAAGATCTTTCATTTTTCAATACTTTCACGTTTATACGTGAACACGTATACATTCACAATAACGATTTTATTATTATTTATTAAAACTATTTCCGCGAGGTAATGATTTTAAACGCTTGGAAAACCGGACGCGCCGTGAAGAACAAAGCTGTATGATGAACAATTTTGAAAAATTTTGTTCCGAGATCTCGATCGAATACTTTCCCCATCCTTTTCTTCCTTCAAATACTTTTGATAATTTTGTGATACTAATAACTACGTAATTGGAATTATTTCAAATAATTATTATTTAACGGATTAAAAATTTGATGTACGAACCGTGCCAAGTACGAACGAATTGGGCATATTTTTGGTGGGAAACCAATTTAGGGCGTCGTCAATTGCCCGAACGTTCCATTCGTATTCATCATCATATGGGACAAGACCTGTCAGAAATACTTCAACTATGTGGGTGTCGTGGTTCGCGAGATCATTGGGTATTTCCATTAGCCGCGTAACCTACGAAATTGTATATTTATTATTTCATCAATTCGCGCAGTATACCGTGCGAATCGATTTTAAACTTTCAAAGCTTTAGGCTCTAACTTTTTATTACTTATTTTCTTATTATTATGATTTCGTTCACCGACAACTAGTGATACAACTACTCACACTTATTGCTGGCAAAATAGCACCCGTGTCGATGCATTTCAATTCCACAGCGATCGCAGCTCCTTCAACGTTTTTTCTTACCACGTTTAGTACTTTGACTCTTAAAAAGTTGTCCAACGATTCTTCGACAGCACAAATATCGCCAACTTGTGTTTTTCTATGACAGCGTCTAAAATGATAATAATTTTGTCTCATATGCATGATAAACACGAATAATGGTCAAACGCGATGCTTGAAATTGGTACGGCTCCAATTAACAATTGATCGTCTTTGATGTTTATTGAGTTGTTGAATTTGAATAATAAACTCACCTATTGCGTTTGTTGGCATAATACGTGTGTATCATCGTCGAAATTTTGGTGTACTCCTTAGCCGAGTATTTCACGACATTTCCGTCAGGATTTCTGTACTCCATAATTCTGGCTGTAAAATGTGTCGCGTTGTGCACGTACGTGACATTAAACTTAACTTTGTCGCCGCTGCGGGGAAAGAAAAAAGAAAGCAAATTCTTATTAAATCCATTATAATTCCTATTTGCAGGAATTTCTTTCGTAATCTCACATCTTGATCGGCGTTACTGGCTTATCCACGTCACCGATAACGCAATGTCGAAACGGGCAGGAATGCTTTCTCGGACAAAAACCAAACGCCTTGACCGAGTCACAAATCGGATACAATTTTTTCGCACGATCAAGACTCGCCACAATCCTCTGAGGAAATTAAGAGAAATCACGCAGTACAATGAAAGTTCCTTAATTTGTTCACACATTGGAATAAGAATGAAAGCAAGAGGAATGTTAGTATGTTTCTTACCAGGACATTGTTATAAAACTTCGTCGGTATTTTGGTGCCACAGTCTTTAGCGACTGACACAACGCCGTAAAGTTGTACGTCGTTCGTTTCGTCGATGACAATTGTTACTTTGCATCTGTTACTTTCCTTAAAAAATGATTCTTAAATGTTCCACGTTTCTTTGCCCATTTCAACAATTATTGAGATATCAATTGATCAGTGAAAAGGATTATTAGATTTCGCTGGAGAAATTACCTTTTTCAAATTATCCATGAGAGTCGAGAACCGGAAGTAAAATTGTGTTTTTGATGGTAAATTTAACGAAAAGTGAACAAGCCAATCAATATTAGTGATGTTTAATCCGACGAGAACTTCATCCGTGCAAATGAGCACCGGGTACATTCCGTAGACACTGGCTTTCCATATTTCTCGTACTCCATTAATTTCCGAAAATATCATTTTTTCACACGCCACAAGAGTTTTTTTGGTTTTTGAGAGGTGTCCATTGAGGGCATGCGCTTCGCCGCTACTCGTGCATACTATCATCGTTTTCACCGTTGTGACGTCGTCATTTAGTAGCTCTGTAGGAAATGAAATGATGTAGAAATTGAGGATTCGTTGTGGTTATCAATTCTGAAGTCGAAAACGCGTGTTGGTGTAAAAGTACCATGGTTTGTGGCTCTCGTATGCCGAAACTATTGACTTTACGAAAAAAAAAAATGGTTACCACATAAATTGTAGGAAATTGTATCTAGTTTATTTTATTACATAACTATTTTTACCGTAAAATGAGTCGGAAATGAGATATTTCCGAAAAACTGAAAATGGCTTTTGGGCGCCATTTTTTCAAAATGGTGGCGCGAGCGGCAAAGATACGAGGTGGCAAAGTGAAAATTCGAAAAGAGGAGGTAAAAATCTATAGTCACGAATTTTCAAAACTCTTCAGGTAAAACTCCCCAAATTATTTATTAAACTCCTAAAAATTTAAATATTTAAAAAACAATCTTGAAAAACTCATAAAATTGTAAGGTTTGGAATTTTGCATAACCCTTTGAAAAAAAATGTTTCCAATACTTTTCCCTTTTGCAGAACTTTGTTTTACAATAAAAGGAAACTCGGAACAAAGAATTATCCAATCCGAAAGGAGTTGATTTCAACCATTGGTTGATTTGACTTGGCATTACCCATAATGATTTGCTTATTTGAGGGGATTTTGGAGGGAACAGAAAGATCAAACTACTTCTAATCCATAATTGTCATTTCTGGTATGATATAGTTTTTCGGATAGCGTATTTGTTGAAAGATTTTTGTAGGAATGTTTTATTACAGGATTTTAGTTATTTAGAAAGACGAGTTTCGATTTTTCTTAGTAATGATAACGTGAACAGTTTTTTTTTTAATAAATAAATTTTGGTATATCTTATGTTAAATTAATTTCCGACGAAGACTATTGTGCAGAAAGCAATTTAATTGGGATGACTGCTCAAAATGCATGAATATGCTCATCTGTAGTTTTTTTTTCATTTTTTTCACAAAATTCATTATGTATTTTAGATTTTTCGATTGAATAGAAGAGCACAAACTTGTTGGGCGGAAGTGATTTTGATCAAAATTCTGAAAAATTTCGTCGGAAAAGTCGTTTTTCATAAACTTTGTCACATTATTGATTCATATTTGTAAAGCAAATTGAATACTTGTGATTTTTTTCCAAACCAAATATATTTTAATTCGAAATTCATTTATATTACTTAATTTTGTTCTGGGATTGATTATTTTGATCATCTTGATCATCCTGATCTTTGATCGTGTTTCACTTATATTAGAATAATTCTTCATGTACTTATTCTCTCTTTGAATTTGTTGAAAGAACCAATTTGCGCCAACAAATTTTCCGACTGACAATGAGAAGATAATTCAGGTTGAAACAGTAAATTTCACGATCTCAGTAGCGAGATTATGCTGACGCATATTACTTAATGGATATAACGTTAGCCAATGTGGTGTATACCATTTTTTTTCTTTACAGCCGGTCGAAAGTACGTTTCTTCCGAAATATGCATCGATCGACAGAAGATGTTTTGATGCCTGCCCCGACATTTGCTGCATGAGCGAAGCGAGTGCTACTGGTCGGGGGCAGGCATAATAAAAAAACAAGATTAACAAGGATAACACCGGCACACAAAAAAAAGTGATCAGTACTTTTGACCGGACCCTATTTAACCGGCTCTATTTCTATGTATTTCGACGCGCTGAATCCGAATTTCGGCCTAGTTCAACGCCTACACCCACCAATTTTGAGTAAATTTCGAAAAACCGTTAAAAATATTTAAAAAATCGAATTTTCTAGTATTCAAAAGTATTTTCTGGCCTATGTCATGCATGATTTTCATTTAACTTAGCGCGCTAAATCGATATCCAGGATTGACTTTGCTTCAGATTATCAAAACGTTGAGCAAATAGCGGAAAACCTCTAAAAATTGTAAAAAATCGTAGTTATGAGTATTTAGAAAAATTTATTGACCTGATTTAGGTATGTTATTCGTGTATTGAAATTAATTTTACTTGATTAGGTGAAGGGAAACTGCAGAAAACCTTCACCGATACAGTCGGTTACTGCCTAATTGCCTCTGCTGGCAATATTAAGCATGCTCGGACACAGCAAAATCCAAAAAATAAGAAAACTAGCAACTCACAAAACCTATGATATATTCTGCAGCATGTCCAGAGAATTGCTTTTTTTGTAACTAACATCACAGGTTTTATCGAAAATACTGAAGGTAAAGTTGTATACGCCAACGTTCCATCAGTTATGAAAATAAATAAAGAGGCCGGGGATTAAATCACAACTCTCGAATCAATGGATGTGGAGCTTTCCGATGAAGAGGAAGTCATGGAAGTCGACGAGGTTTTTGAAGGAAAATGTTCCGACGACGATGATCTTTTTGCCAAATGACTGCAGAAATTCTCCGCAAACCTTCAACCAAGAAGAATGGAATAATCTCACCTATTCCAATAGCACGCTCGAACAAGCTGAAAGGGACATGAAAATTTACAGATTGTATTGAAAAAAATAAAGTATTCAGAACATATCTGGCAAATTTGTGGTGATCTGAAAATTACAACAATATACTTTTAGGACAATAATACCGAGTTTCACAAAAAAATCCATGCTTTTCATTTTTATGGGATAGTAGAGACAGGAAACACCACTACGTACAGAAAAAGTGGCTAAATAGAACGAACTTCGATCCCGGCAGTAAAAACATTATACGAGTACCATTAATTGATCCGTCAAAATATCTTCTACCAACATGACATATTAAGCTCGATCTTATGAAGCAGTAAGTTAAAGCTCTGAATAAAGATGGAAATTGTTTCCAATATTCGAGATAAAAGTTTCCCGCGAAAAGCCAAACTAGAAGAGAAAGTCTTCGAGAGACTTCGAATTCGTAGTTTATTTTTAGACGAAAGTTTTCTTGGAGCTACGATGAATGATATTTAAAAAGCTGCTTAGCTAAGTTTTAAAAATGTATCTCAAAACTTCTTAGAAAATAAGAAAAGTGAGATTTACCAGAAATTGGTAGAGGAGTTGTTGAAAAATTATAGAAATTTGGGTTGCTTGATGAATCTTAAACAGTACTTCCTACACTCTCACCTCGACTATTTCCCTCAAAACCTTGGAGATTAAAGTGAAGAACAAGGAGAACGATTCCATCAAAGTATAAGCGAAATGGGGAGTCGGTATCAAGGGAGGTGCAACGTCAACATGATGGCCGATTTTTGCTGAACGCTGAAGAAAGATATAAAGAGAAAGAGAAATCCGTTGCATTGAACATTTGAGGAAAAAAAAGAGTTCGTCATAAGAGAAGAACGATTCAATACCGATAAAGTTATTTTCTTAGATTTCCTGCATCAACCTTGCGTCTCTTTTAGCATTCACAAAAAAGAAAATATCATTCAATGAGAAGCAAGGAGAATGGTTGGTCCGGATTGGGACTCGGGCTCGCATATTGCGGGTCCCAGGTTCGAATTCCAGCCAAGAACACCAATGAAAAAATGTATGGCTTCGGGGGCCTCTATCAACGGTTCTCGCCGTGCAGGTGAGGCCCCTTAACCCTGTACCAGCTAGCCCAACGTGGCACAGCAGAGGGACGGTCCGACCTGAGTGCCACCAGGGGAAATTAGGATCTCTAAGATCTGATTGTTTGGCATTTCTAACGGTTTTTCGAAATTTACTCAAAATTGGTGGGTGTAAGCGTTGACCTGGGCCGAAAATCGAATTCAGCGCGTCGAAATACATGATGAGAGAAATTGATGGGTCCGGTCAAAAAAGTACTGACCACTTTTTTTTGTATGCCGATGTAATTTATATGAATATTTGCATTTCTATGAACCTGAAAATAGATCATCATTCTGAACGACTATATTCATTTCATCAATCCGGTCACATTATTTTTTGCCTTCGCATTGATTTCATCTGGAAGAATAAACGTGCATTATTCGTCCGAATTTGTAACAGTATAGTGCTATTTTGATAATATAGTGCTTGCAAATAATATGACATTTTCATAATATATTTCCGGATTCATGCATCTATTTTCAGGTTCATAGGAATGCAAATATTCATATAAATTATCTTTGCTAATCTTGTTTTTTGATGCCTGCTCCCGACCAGCAACACTTGCTTTGCTCGTACAGCAAATGTTGGGGCAGTCATCAAAACATCTTCTGTCTGATCTTCTGTTTGATAGCCCTGAACTGCGCGTCAAACTTTCTGCCCTTGTAGTGTAACATACTAATTTTGCACTATTAATATTATTTATTAACCAACAGCCACACTGTTGTACCCAATGATGAAAAGAAAACTTAAATCACTTAAAGATGATTACTTTTTCATCACATCATAAAAAAAAAAAAAAAAAAATTTAATACGTGAATTCGCAACAACATCCCCTCAAAACTGTGCAATTCGATAAATGTAAAAGAAGAAATTCATGAAGAAATGCGAAACTAATTGGACAAGTAGTGCTCGGAATAATAATTTGGGCAGCGACTTATTTCCGTCTTTGGTGAGATAGAATACTTTTAAAATGTACTTGTCTCGAGTCACTACCGCGATTCTTGATTGTAAGAATCTAAAGTCGAATACAGCTTGATCTTGTTGTGAATGTTTCTTATTCAGTTACCTGACACTTTTTCGATCTTTTTTTTTTCCTGGATGATCAACAAATTTGGTTTTACACAACCAAATATCGCAGCTTCTATGTAGGAACCGATGCACACATAAGGCTCGATCACACATTCGTTGGTAAACGACTTAACGAGCGATGACCAGTGACGAGCAACTGCCACTATTTGCACTGGTTCCTTGGTCCATGAGAGATGTTCTTTTTTGCCAATTTTCATGTATTTCCCCAACAATTGTCTAAACTGATGAATCGGAATAAAAGTGAGTATTTCTCTTCCTGAGGTTCATATACGTAAACGAATAATTCCAAAAAGTTGAAACCTACAGTGATACGATTGTCTTCATACGATGTTTTCAAAACAAATTCGACATAAAATTCTAAAATGTATGAAAAAAATTTTCCAATCACATTGCGCAAAGCTCTAACTAAAATGACTAAATTGTAGTTTAGCAATTTTGAATACGTCAAATAATAGTAAAGAATACGTGGAAATTTTTTAGTAGAAAAAAATTACCGGATCGTAGTATTTATCCAATATAAGATCCAAACCGTCGATGACCAGATGTGCGAGATGATCAAAATTAATCAATTTCCTGTGACCATCGTCTTGATTAATAAACCGGAAGAGATACGTGGGCGTGGCGATCAATATTTGACATCCATTGTAGATCTCAGCCTATATATTTAACAGTTATTGTTTTTTTTTTAACGCCAACGAAATTGTGATTATTTGAAGGAATATAAAAAATTTCGCTAAAACAATGTCATTTACGACGATAGATTTGTCCGGTCGGCCATTCCAACCGGCTACACAACGAATGTCGGTGTACGCTTCCAGTAAGTCATTGCAGAGCGCACTCGTATTGAGAACATCTGATGTTGACGAGCACAGAATCAGAATCAGTGGACGTGGACCTTTTGTCATCTGGTATAAAAAGAAAATGAAACGGAATTACGATGTGCTTTTATGAATATTCAAAGTTTCGATCTCTGTGGAATAAATTTTTTCAATAAACTTGAAAATTTATGTTCCATCAAGTATATTGAATATGAATTATTGAATAAAATTGTACCGTTTTCCGCACTGTTATACTGCTGACAATTGGCAAAATATATCCAATAGTTTTTCCGCATTTGGAAGGACCAACCGCAACAACGTTGAGTCCTTTGCCAACTGCTGGCCACATGTAAGATTGTATTCTTCGAAGTGCGATAATATCCATTTTTTTGAGTGCGACGTGAATCCGCGAAGGAAATTGTGCGTTTTCGATGTAGACCAATCGCTCGCAATAATTTTTCGACCGGATTAACATTTCTTCGCAATCCTCACCGAAATAACGCAGTTTTTTATCTTTTCTCGGACGAGTAAAATTGCGCTCTTCCAACTTTACAAGATTTTCACATGTCATTTCTTCATTTGCAGTCTGACAGTGTTTACATCTATCAAGAATATTTCCAACGTCGATAACAAGACCACCGTTGATGGTTGTTTTTGCATTTTCAGCATCTTCTCTTCTGTCATTGAACATTTCATTGAAACCTACGAAAATCATGTGAACATTTGACACTAATTAAAGTGAAAAACAAAAACTCCCTGATTGGCAATCAAAGTATTTGATTAATTCTGTTCAACATATAACTTTGAATATCTGACGCGAGTACTTATTTCAAATAGTGAAGCAGTTACCTCGACATACTGAAATCGCTTGTCCAGAGCAGATCAATGTATCACTGAGGCAGAAAACATCCTCATCAATAACAAAGTAGACCTCTCCCCATTTTTTCCCATTTTCATCCACAGCTAAATAATCAAAGTAAATATCACTCGAACTTGAAATACAATCGTTGATGAAGTCCAAAGTGTAATCGCTCCATTTTTCTCCCAAACTGTAAGAGAATAAACAGATTTTCTACAGAATAAACTAAATTGGTAATGATTCACCAAAGATTTTATCAAAAGATTCAAAACCTACCGAATTATGTTTTTCGTTAAATTATCTTCAGGCAATGAAGGCAATAAGGCATGAATTCCAACTGTAAAAGTCAAGTACTCTTCAGATATTAAAGTTTTTGGAATGATAGTGAGTTTTTCTCTTTCCACTGTTATGGTCTGTCCAAGGTCAACAAGATAAATATTATATTTCCTTGTTTCTGGGATCACGTGTTCGACTAATCCGCGTACCCACCAAACTGGTATTTCTGTATCACTTTCCAATTCATTTTCTATTATTACTACCTGTAATGAATAATAACCTCATTACTAATTGTGCATAAAAATGTTATCTAAGTTTTCTCGTTTTTCTCAAACTTTGCAAGCTCAAAAATGAATCGATCGCATCAAAATTGACAATATAAAAATTAAGAAATTCAATGTGTTTGGAAATTTTTCTAAACTGAATGTGTCAATTTGAATTTAAACTTCACACTACAAGTTTCGAACAATTTTTTACATCTCCGATTTGGGGCTCCAGTGTTGAAGATAGTTTGTTTCTTCTGCTATGTTTCATGTGTACTCGTAACTGGTTGTTTATTTTGTCCAATCTTTCTGTAAAGTCCTGCGTGTAGTATATTTTTATAGAACTCGGATTTAAGGCATTGGTCACTCTGATTGGTACAGCAGTCGACGGTATTTTAGTTTGCAAATCTTGTTGACAATCTGCAATTGGATTTTCTTATTTTCGAGTAACTATATACTCAAAAGGTTTTACAATTAAATATTTGGCATAACCCAATTACTTCAAAAATATTGGAAAAAAAGGTTATCTCAGCTATGATAATTCGACAGTTTCTTAGATCTTCGTTTTCAAAAACAACGAATATTTTCTTACCCATTTTATTGTGTCTTAAAGCCCGTGCTTAAAGCAGGCTGCCCCAGAATTATACATATAATTATTCCATCAGAATATATAAGTATTTCGATTCCTTGCTAAGGAGAGAATTTTTTATTTGCACTTTGCAGTCGAATTGGCAATGTTCAGTTCTCATTTCCTACTACAACACAATTATGTATTCTCTTTGTTTCCGTTCTCAGGTACGTTATGCTGGCACGTGTCCGGCTTACAAGTTACAAGCGTGGAGCTCTTTGTTGTTACCGGCTGATCAGCTGATTGGTTCTATCCTTCCTCGCGTCGCACCAACGAAGTCAGATTTCGTTGGCGTCACTTATACATATATAGTTCGGAGGACTTTGGTACAAAAAATGATATCCCTATATATATTCCGATACGCTGATAGAATAAAATCAAATATATAAGTAATATAAAAACGATAATTTGCTCAGGGAATATAGAAGTACTATATATATGTTCTCTGCTGCGGTCTGGGTGCCGCATTTATTGCGAATTGTGCCCGGTCGGATTCCTGTTCGAATTAACCGATCTATATAGAGTATATATACATACGTTGAAATCAGGTAACGGAATAATCAAAACAGGGGTTAAACAATGATAGCGCAGCAATATTTATGACAATATAACATCCGCGACTCGCAACAAAATGGTCATGATAAAAGCCACACAATGTTGTGACAGAGAATAAATAATGAAAAAAGCATCGAGCGAGCACATATATATATCGGCAATATATAATATATATAATACCCGCTTTCACGAGGATTGAGAGTTTCATGGAGTGAGTGGTGGTGTGGTGCATCACCACATACATAGAGTACCGAGTGCGGTATTCCGGCAGCAAACCGGCAGTATTCGAAACGCAGCTTTTTTGTGGCCAGAAAACTCTAGCCTAAGTTTACTATTCGCGGGATTGCGCGTGTCAATCGCCCCTTCTTCCTTGCTTAATTAAGCAATGCGCGTCCCCAAGCTGCGCAATTTTCGCCGGATAAAATTTGAATATCAGCTGTTTTAGAATAATTACAGTTCCGAGTGTGGCAGGAGAGACCTAAGAAGTGTTATAACTCATAACGCATGTACTGCATGTACCACGTTTTGTTTTCTATTCATAATTTCGCTGCTTATTGTAATGTATTTTGTATGACTGTTTTTACTCTTGAATATCGGGAATAATATTGTAAACAATAAATCCGGCGACATTATGTTTTACATCAATGTACAAAAATTATTCGGCAATTTGTATTCGCGATGTGCGATCAAAATACCATCTATTCATCTCTCAAGGTCGCAGAAGGCAACTATCTTTATTTTATTTATTCTACGAAGAAACGATATTTGTAGGTTAGATCGGTACTCGTACTATATTCTCGCTTATGTAATTTTTCAGAGCAATTCTAATAACACTTCCGAGCATTATGACGATAATAATTTCACAGAAATAGAGATCTGAGAGATTCTGTGAACGAAAATGGATACGTGATTGACTGACATTTCGAATTGAGCTTGTAGCTATCTAATAATTTTATGACACTTTTCATGATTTTTGCTACACTTGACCAATTGTCGATGATAACATTAACAACAGAAAAAGAAAATTCAAAAATAAGAGTTTCAAAATCTCCACAATTGATACGAAATATAAAATATAGACGATAGTAATATATTTTTTTTCAGTGATTCTTATATGATTGTATGTTCTCCAGATTCTTATAATCTGCCTGACAAGTGGAACCCTCTTGCTGGGAGGGTTAGCACAATTTTTAAAGCGCAAACGACGTCCTCCGTATCCTTCGGTGCGAAGGCAATTGCGAGATACAAGACAGAGACTGCTGAATGCCAAATCTTCAAATTTTGGTAAATTCTCAGCATTATGTTATTTTTTCAAACTCTAAATTTTCACAACAATTTTCATCATGAAGACATTCGTTGCAGACAATGTTTCTCAAGTTTCATGGGCAAGGCGAAGCGAAGCGAGCACTCGAAGTCACATGAGTGACAGAGCTTCTCTCATTTCCTCCGTGCCCGGAGGTCCGGACGGAGATATCAGATTGACTCCTCAGCAGTATGGTGTGCTCGGTAAGTGAAATAATTCATTTTTTACTTTCTTTTTTCCCTTTTTGCATGCTCCCCAGGTATTCTATGAGGTTATTGATTTTGAATCTAGAATCTAAATTGAATCTGTGAAATGTACTGAAATGTCAAATAATTTAAAAGAATTCTAAATTTCCTATAAAAGTATTGAATCAAGAATGTACAGGATTTTAAAGAAACCAAAAAAATGTTTGTAGATAGTTTGAATTCCTTTAGTAAATACTGTGAGAAACATGAAAAACTGCTTTTTATTCAGCATTCGCTGCTAAAATTGTTTTGTCGCAAAGCAAACATGCCATCCGAGCGCTGTCGCTGCTTTTGTCATTGGCGTAAAAATTTTTTTTTCTTTCGTTGTTGGATTATCATGTTGGGAACGTCAAACATGTCAATTTATTCAGTCAGCTTTACTCAGCTGAATTCAACGAAGCATGTTAAAATTTCCATGCACTCGAGCATCTAACGGCCTGCAATATTTTTCCTCTTTCTCAAGAGGAATAAGCCGCCTGAGGGCTCAAATAGGGAGACATATGGAAAGACATATTACAACTTAATTTCAATCTCTTCTTTTATGAATCAAAAAATAGACAGTAGGAATTGTGGAGGAATCAACAACAATCGCATGTCAAATAATTGTATTTACATGATAATGTACAATCAAGCGGATCGCTCATATATTTTCATACGAGTATTTTTGGGACAAAATGTTAATCTCATGGAATTTGTGAACGCTCAAAAACCATTTGAATGTTTATTTTCACTTTGTTTTAATGAACTACAGCATCAGAGAAGCGCAGGGTACAGATTTTACTCACCAATTACAACATTTTTCAAATATTTTCTTTTCCCCTGTCATGAATGGAGAATTCGGGGATTCATTAACTTTTTCATACTGTTTTTTCTTGTTTTTTTTTACGAGGAAGCAGGTAGGCGTAGTTTGATAAATTTATTATTATCATTATCATCATCGTCATCATTATTATTGTTATTATTATTATGATTATTACTATTATTATGTCTCATCTCTGTGTCACCCAGTAAACATTTTCATTTCTAGGTATTTTTTTCTCTCTTTCTCTCTTATCATTCAATTTAATATTGCCCGATTCGACTGTCACCCTACATTATTGCTACACGTTAATCCGATGCAACATAATTCGTACGACCGACTCAAAATCAGAAGCGAAATAGGCAAAAAACTTGAAAATCTTAAAAAAAAAATTAAAAAAAAAAAACCAGGAGAACGAATTTACTGACTGCTCGTACATTGTAATTTACATTTACGACGGTATTAGTAAATGTCTTTTTGATATGGAAACGAAAGCGTATTTAAATCTTGGGTTTCTCAAACAAATTTATCCTAAATCTACTTCCTAATATCATAAAATAAGAATAATAATAATAATAATAATAATAATACTAACATAAAAATTGTACTGCGATGAATAACGTCGTAGAAAAGAAAAGAATTAAATAAGTATAATATTGAATAATATTAATAATAACATAACAATTAAATATCTATCACGATTCGTAAACTGCGTCGTATATGTACATATCAATCAACTCGGAACAAAAACATTTCTGCTTTTACATATTTTCCCTCCCTGCAGTCTCTTTTCTTGCAAACATTGATGTGCAAAATATTTTTTACTCGCTCACAATGTAAATCCTAGAACTTCATTTTTTCCCTCTTTTCTCTCCCTCTCGGTGTCGCAATCGACTCTCTATCGAAGTACTCTCTTACACACTATTCTTACAAACCTTATCAAACGTTTAAAAATTATACCGCATTCTCAAAAATATTGGCCGCAAAGCAGCTTCAGTTCGCATAACTACAGCTCTCTCCCTCCAATATTAATTCGTCTCTTTTCCTTTCCCGTTGTCTAAAGTGATATCCATGTTTTTTCGCCTACATGGGAATTTAGACGTTTTTTGGTGATGAGTCTTGTGTAGAGAAACGCGTTGGAAATTCCTATAATTTGAAAGCTTGGGAAGAAAAACACACAGGGGTCGGGAACTTGTACAGTTTGTGGCAACAGACGATCGAGGATGAGTCGATTCAACGATGAAGCTATCAACAGACGGAATATTATATTCGTATCCACGTTTTTTAAACGTCGAGCTATTTTCTTCCCCCGCCCCCGCCCCCTTTTCGAATTGTTCTTTAGACACTTATATCCTTCGGCTCTTGCTTGTACTTGACGTTGAATAAGACTAGCTCGTAATTTATAGATTCCCTCTTACAGTATCTAAATATAATGTGTCATATACATATATACGTATATATTCACACTTATATAAATATATTTATATACATGTTCATATTGTTCATACGTATACATGTATACTGGTTTATATACGTGTATATATGTTAATATATTAAATATCAAGGTTGTTTTCTGAAAGGCAAGCATGTCTCCAGGACGAGGACCGAAATTTAATGGCGAATAATCGTGAACGGAGCTCCGCGCAAGTGCCGAAAAAAAGAGATTTCAAATTCTTGTTATTACTATATATAAATATAGGCTCTGCGCGTGTCCACAACGACCTTGAATGGTTTTCCAATTTTTTTCTGTTTTTTCTTCCTCTCTTTTCTTTTCGTTTGCATCTGTTTTTTTTTTTTTTTTTCTTTTTCTTCACGTAATAATAACTCGTTCAACGGGAATATTCTACATATATTTTCTCTGCGGCTGTTTTCTTTTTTTTTTGTTCTGTCGTGGCATCATTACTATTGCAGTTTAGAGAATAATCTAGGCGACGAAAAGGGAAAAATACCCGAAAACGTCGTGGAGATTCACGTGATTCGGTGAAAGGCAATAATCGTTAATGTTATTAACGCCAAAGCCGATGTACTCGAACTGAGAGACGTCGAGGAGGACTGCGACCCCTCGACTTTGTTCTTCAACGACAATGGGCCACCGTCGTCATTCTGCATGTTGGACGTGTCCGTTTTTCGCGGTGGTACTATAAGGTTCTCATCTACTTCCGGTGTCTGCTCGTTCGGCCCGTATGTTTCTTCTTGGACGCTCGTATATTCCGGCTCTTTCGTTGTTTTCTTCATCGTCGTCGTTGGCAACATCGCCTCGGTACTCGGCGGTGGCAGCGTCGTCGGTACTATACTCATGTTACTCAAATAATAAATCGGCCCAAATTCGTACTTCAAATCCATCATTGTTTCCTCCCGACACATTCCTCCTATCATTCTTGACCTTCTCTCACCGTCCTCGTACACCGATACCAATTCACCCGTGTACGGCACTTCCATGTCCGTATAATTCGCTCGGAGCGTCACGTTCACCGCTGTTCCTGGCTCGAGCCGAATTTTCACTCTGTTGCAAAAAAGAAAAAAAAAGAAATCAATTTTACACATTTTCTCTGTTCATATCG
Source organism: Venturia canescens (assembly GCF_019457755.1). Taxonomy (NCBI): domain Eukaryota; kingdom Metazoa; phylum Arthropoda; class Insecta; order Hymenoptera; family Ichneumonidae; genus Venturia; species Venturia canescens. The sequence goes on from NC_057425.1 coordinate 12,256,244, forward strand.
AACGTTTTTTTATTTTTTTTATTTTTTTTTACTTTATTGAGAGAGAGGGGACTATGACTGATTCCTGCTGGGACCTTCGAGAGCTTAGATTTTCCATCTTGCGTGTGAGAGCACGCCAAACCTGTAGTCGCGCGGTGCTCTTTTTTTTCCTCGTTTACTTGGGATTTGAACTTTTGCCTGGCATAGCGCTTGAGCTACGCGACGGTGAAGTTACATTTCTTCACACTTCCGAAAGTTTACTCTCAAATATATTTGAGAATCTACAAAATTACCGTTCTTCGATTATCGAACGAAAAAACCGATAAACAATGTAACCCATATGGACAACATAACGACGAGAATAATAAATAATCGTCATTTGAAATGACCTTAATCACTGGAATGTGGAGAATAATTGAAATATTCATTTGAAACGTTGATTGTGGATAAATATGAAGAAACTCTATGGGGAATTTTCATGACTAGATTCGAAATGCTTCGTTATAAATTTATTGTTTATTGTTTTTAACATGCGCTCAACACTTTGAGATGTCTCAAGATAATTGTAATAGGGTATTGCACCTTTTTTTGAAAACTGTTTTAAAAAAATAATCCTGATATCGTAATAAACCAATAGAATTTTTATTTCAATTTTATAAGACCGAAAACTGTCTTGAAAACTATTTTTTATTTGTGATTTTCAATTTTCGCGCAGAAACGCTAGCCCCCAGGTTGTTTCGGTTTGTGACGTCACTCCGTTAGTAAAACAATACAATTGCGAAAGACCAAGTAACAAGATTTGTGAAAATAATGAGTTATAATGGTATGTCATTGGTGTCTCGTGTCTGAATGCAATAATGCAAGTGTAAAAATGCCACAAAAATTGTGGATTCATCGCCACCGTCAACATATATTTGTCATTGGTAGATTTATACTTTCTGCTTTCACAAAACCGTTTTCCATAATGCGATTTTAATCAAATGAATGATAAAAGTCCACAAGCGTGCATAATAGCTTGTAAAATATCAAGACAACACAGAGCGCACAATAAGAATCTAAATTGTTTACTATCGGAGTGACGTCACGTTGGAATCCAATATATGGCGGATGGCGTTTTAGACATTTGAAAAACAGATGGAAAAAGACGATTTTTAAAATTGAATTATAAAATGTACATCGCATTTTTATGAATAAATAATATTTACGTTTCTCGTTTACTTTTTACGAAATCTATCATAATCATCCATTTTTATATATTTTTTTTACATGGTGTAAAATAATAGAGTTATTGTGTACATCGATGTTCATGGGTTATTTTGTTGACCGATTTTTTGTTGATGCTCATTTCACCAGTTTATTTTGAGCAAGATTATTTAATATGGGAAGCAATATTCTTCAAAGAAAATCACGATCTACGATTTAAAACACTCGACTCCTATTATAGGTTCTTGAGCTTGATAAGATTGAGAAAAAGAACTTACGTCGTTGCGTTGGACCGTACGGACTTGTCCTCGATTCCCCATGATATATAGCCGACCCTCGGCCCTTTGGCCAGTGTTATCGAGGTGTTTAGGGCTTTGATCGTAGCGTGACCCTGTCCCCAGTATATCGAGTGATTGAATGTATAACCAAGGGCCTCCGCAAGTACAGCAGACTCGGAGTCAGCGTTCGATATCGTTGTTTCGCGCAACACTCGTGTAACGCGCTTCAGTATGCGTTTTCTGTTGTAATTCAATTTAACAGCGTTCAGCTCGTAAAATATTGGCTCCGTTTCGACAAGCACTTCACCCGATTCCGCAGTGCCTTCCACGCCGTCCTGTAGCGGGAATAAAAAACGCATTTTTTCCGATCGTAAACCCAATTCTTTCGGATTCAATTACAACTTGATAAACTATAAAATTTTGAAATTTTGAAATATTGAAAGTTCCATTCGTCACACGGACGCGGAATGTTCCGTCAAATTTTTTCCATTAAAAAACGTGCCAAAGCATTGGCTGAAAAGAACTCACGTCCTTGACATAGTTGATTCGGCCGAATCCTTCGGAAGTGTCGTATGTACCGATGTAGTGTGTGTAGCCGAGGTTTTTGTTGGTGCGTTCGTTCTCAGTCTCGCTGACAACGTGCCTGGCAACGTACATGGATTCGGTAGCCACAGCGCCTACCGGAGTTTGATGCAATTTGTCCCAAGCGACCCAGCTCAAACGCGCCGCGTTGTCAACATTTTCGAGAAGATCGTAACGCTCATAAGAGACTACGTTCCCGAGATACGTAACGGTACATTTTTTTTCACCCTCGATCTGTTTGCCAGCGACCCAAACACCGCTGTGGAACGCACGACACACGTAGAGCGAGCGTTCTTTCACTACGGGAGACTCGGCTTGATTGCCTGCAAGAAAAAAACATCAGGATTCGCTCACCAAGCGTTGGGGAAATAAAATAAAATAAAGCATAAAGGAAAAGAAAAAATGGGTATTAGAAAAATTTAAATAAATCAACGAACCGTCCAATTCGCGTTGAATCTCAAATCCACCGATGACGATCTCCTTGGAAGAAGCTTCGTAGTGAGCAATGGCCAGCCAGTTGAGAGTACTCGAGGTTACTCGCTGACGATATTTGGACAATATGTAAACACTGTTGTCAGCGTGTATCGACGAAATTTCGAGAGCCACCAAAACTCCAATGAGGCTTAAAGAGCGAAGAATTTTAGCCATCCGAGCCATCTGGAAAACAATATTTTTCAGCCCCTTATTTCGTGTTTAATCATTTTTCAATTTTTTTCATGCATTAAAAAAATCTCAAAAAAAAATTTAAATAAAATAAAATTAAAATTAAAAAAAAAAAAAAAAAACACACAAAGAAGTTGAAAGGAATTTCTCAATTATCAGAATATTATTGCTTAACGAAAAAAATCTTTGTCTCGTCGCCGTTGTTTCTATATACGCGCTTGAATTAATTTTTCAAAGTTTACTGAAAACTTCGATGAAATCGGCATGAAGGGGATGTGACTGAAAATACAGAATAAATATGACATTGCATAGGATGAAAATCATTTGTCGCATCAGCTCGTCAGACGATGTCACGTAATTCATCAAAAAGCGCTCGCCCCCTCCCCATTTATTCGTGGTCAAGGGGAAAAACATGCGTAGTAAGAGTGAGCGAGGCGAGACACGGGCCCATCATCGTCATCGCACATTTATTCGATGATGACTCGGCGGGCTCGCCTCTCTCTCCCTTGCTGCTATTTCTGCTCAGGCTTTGCGCCTACTTTATGCACAAATGATAACGATTCTCCTTTCGAAGCTACCTTTTCGAACTCGTCAGCTTCGAATTTCGTTGGATTTCGCAAAAAAAAAAGGAAAAAGTTTTTTTTTTTTTACTTTTTTACTTTTTTATTAGCGCGCAAATTCTTTAAGGTAACTCCTGTACTGCATGCTAGTCAAATGAGTGCTAAATTTTCAAAACGCTTTTAGACCAAGTTCAACGTACCGATTAAACTTATTGTTAGTAGATATGTATTCAAGCATATATTATTAACGTGAAAAAATATTAAAAATGATAGTTTTGCAAAACTATCAACTGATCGATGCAAATTTTCATGATGACACATATTCACAGGTATTTTTCAAAGAATCATCTGTATTTTAAAACCGATTTTGTTGCACCAAGTCTCATAGTGTTCGTCAACTGATCCTCTGCGAATTCACCACGTAGATTTTCCTTTAAACTCATTCCTGAGAGAAATTATGAATGAAAAAGTTTTTTCACTCAATGAACAATTAGCTGCGACAGTGAAACGATCGAGTTAAAAAAACAACTACACGGTGGATTCGTAGAGGACCGGTTGACGAACAAAATGAGACACTTGTTGCAATAAAATCGATGAAAAAACGCAGATAATTCTTTGAAAAATACCAGTGAAAATGTGTCAGCGTGGATATTTGCATTTCGTCAGTCGATGGTTTTGCAAAACTAGCGTTTTTAATATTTTTACATCTTGATGAGATACGTTCTAATACAAATCCGCTAACAATAGATTTGATCGGTACGTTAAACTTGGTCTAAAAGCCTTTTGAAAATTTAGCACGCATTTGACTAGCATGCAGTACACAGGAGTTACCCTAAATCGATCGAATAATTTTTCTACAGTTTTATGTATCTTTTGTCCCCCGTCTCTTTCTCTAGAGTCGCGGTAGCGACTCTGAAACAAGTACATTTATGTTAAATTTATGACGAATCGCTTCCGGAGTCTTTACAGGAGCGGGAGTATTTTTCACAGCTGTTTTCAATAACTTTCAAAGTTATTGTACTTTCAGTTACTCTAGAATAAATAAATATATCAAATGTTTCCTATGGCACAACATTGAAAATAAAAAACCATCCAACGACGTTCTTTTTTTTTTTCATTACGACGAAAATCATTATATTTTATTCAACATTTTATACATTATATTTTTCGATTTTACTAGTAATTTTATGACTCCAGTTCATTGTTTATTTTCCACAGTGTTATTGAGAATGTGGCAAAATGATAAAATATCATGATAAAATCATTTTTATGGTGATTATATTGTACGAGGAAATGAAATATATATATATATTTATACACAAACGCCCACTAATGTTCAGTCATTGAGGATCAACGACTACAAAGTTGCTTGGAAAGACATTTCGAGATTGGAGCTTGGGCCCGAGTAACCGGAGATGAGGACGTAAGCAAAAGCGAAGACTCGGTTTTCGCTTCGGACACGAAGTTTTCATCTCCGGTTTCCGGAGTGTTGCCATCACGAGAAAATAAACGTCGGGAATAATGGATACCGGCAGACTTGTTTGCCCTCTTCCCTTCTCTCTTCAACCTTTCCCCCCTTTTTTTTCCAACTAAGCACTTGGCGCCTACCGCAGCGGTGCGGACCTCATTTTCCCGACTCTTATATAGAATTTCCTTTCTTCCGTCAACTCTTTCAACCTCGATCGCTCGGTGGTGGATTAAAATTGTATGACTTTGATTGTTCGATGATAATGGGATCTTCCTTTGCGAGTTCCACCACCGATTTTCTTTTTTCCTTTCGTAAACTGTGATCGCGACAACAGCCATTTGTTCATCGCTGTTTTTTGTGAGAAATGAAAATTCTCACGCGGATGCGGTGCTCGTATAACCGGTGAAAACGGTGCGATGGTGCTTGCAGTTGAAGATTCTATAACGGACAAGAACTCCGAGGTTCAACGATCTTTGCCCACTTCACGGTCTATTGCCCCCTCGAGACCCTTTCTTCGATGCTTCTCTGTCGACATTCGGACGCGACGAACCATCGATGTGTCTTTCCATCCATAGATTTTTCCTTCTCTTAATATTACCAAATTCGAGGAAAACCGGCTGCGGGGAGAATCTTCGTCATGGCAAAGCAGCTTGTTAACGTTGATCGGAAACGATCAACAGATGCAAAAAAACAGCATTGATGCGCTCTGTATAAAAAGTTGAGACGCCCGTGCCTTCCCACCCCGCGGAGTGCAATGAGGTTTTGTCGAAAAAGCTGCCTTTTCCGAAGGGACAACCATCGCGACATATTAGCGAAAAGCCTCGCAATTATTTGCCAATAAAGTCATCGCATACCTCAGGAACGGTGCGCCAATTGAAACCCGTGCAATCAAAAATTCATCAAATCGATTTTCAAATCGTCAAAATGCTAACCGTATGAATTGAATACTTTTCGAAACGTATTTAAAAAAAAAAGAAAAAAAAAAGCAAGAACGAAATCGTAAAAACTGGCTGTGCTACGACCACATTTGAATGATTATTTTCAAACTCGAAGAAAAAATGTTATTCTTTTCTGAAACTGCTCGATAAGTTATCAACGCGATCCCGAATTACTCGAAGAGCAGAAACTCGTTGCGAATTTCGTTATTGAGAATATGAGCGGGGAGGCTAAAGGAGACGCAGGAATAAGAGTTCAATGTGAGCCCCCATTACTGCGAGAATATAATGCAATTGAAATATAATACGTGCGTAATACTCTGCTCTTATCCTCGTTCTACTTGTACCGCGGAGTACCACTGAATTTCTATATAGTTATCATTACTATTATTACTGGAATGGGGGTACTACAAGTTCGCTGCACCCCGAACGCGAGACTGTGGACACGCGAGGATTCAGTTATGCGCCAGCACCAAGACGACGACACTGAAGTTTCCAACGTTGGAGTCCAACGAAATGAACGAAAAAAACGTTTCTAATTCACCAATTTTTTATTTGACGAATCGTTGGTGCAGCTTGAAAAACTACGAATCGGAAATTTGGCAGGGAACAAAATAGGAGAATAACTGGAATTATTGGAGAGTTTTTTTCGATCATTTCGTTGGACTCCAACGTTGGAAACTTCAGCGTCATACCAAGACGATATGTTATAATGTTTCTCGTATCAAATTGTTTCATTCGGCGAAATATAATTCAAAATACGTTTTTCCTTTTCATGAAATGTTGATGATTTTCAGCTCACTCGCCTTTTCCTCTCGCTCATATTTTCATCTAATTCTCATTTCGACGAGAACTTTTTTTATCACACACGCGCGAACTGGAAAGTATATAGGTGGTATAAGGTTTCTGATCCGGAACAATTTTACCGCAAGGCCGTCACGATTCAGAGCCCGGAGTTCACCGCCACTGTTGTAGTACGAATATTAACGCATATTTATTTCTCTCTCCTCTCTTTCTCTATACTCTCCATCCGCTGGCATCGCGGTGCAACTATATAAGTGTGATCAAAGGCCGATGAATCGACCGGCTATTGAGAGGTCGCGTACATCACCGTAACGGTTCTCTCACAATACGGAGATCCTCCAAATGAGTATTTGATTGACTCGGGCGCATGCGATTGAACATTGGAACGTGGTTTATTTCCTTTCCTTCGAATACACATCGCGTGTATAATTCCTTCGTCCCGCCAGTTTTTTTCCTTACAAAATAATCATTTAAAAAACATTCCGATTTCCGAGCTTACATTCGTATCGGCGACGAGCGAATAATCGTAAAAATCAATGCAAACTGCGGACAAACACGATGGTAAACTGGTTTTGTCAAGTTTTATTTATAGAAAGGAGAGTCACGATTTCATGCCGGAATTTTTCGCTCGAAACGTAAGAAAACATTATTTCGTTTTTTTTTTCGATATAATCCTCGAGATAAATAAATAAATTCGATCCATCAATTCCAGAAGTCAAACGGACATGAGACACTTTTTTTGGGAATTTTGTAATATCGTGCGTGCAATTCGTCGACGAACGACGAAAGGTGCATGTGTTTTTTTCCTCATTTCCCGCAAGTGTTACAATTCTCCGTCGCGCGGATACGAGCCGCATGAGTTTCGTTATACTCCGCCAGACCAAATCAGATACCTCCGATTCAACTGTACAATTTCCGCTCGTTATTCACGCTCTCTTGGTAACATCCGGAAGTAAACGTATCCGCCATTCTGCTCCTCGATTATCTCGATTCATTTGTCACGCGTGTGAGCTTCACTTTTGTCCTATTGGATCACGAACTTGAGGTAGTAATTGATTGATCGAGTCGCCTCGTTTCTCCGTACGCGGTTTCTTTCTCGAGGAGTTTTCTTCGTCTCGGGGCCAATAAAAATATTCCGGATAAAAAACGAAAAGTCATGTTCGATCTCGCGAGATTACGAAGTAGATTCGAATCGAGATATTCTTGTAAATATATAACTACTAATAAAACGAGAATGCTAACTATTCGATATATATTTTTATAAATTAAATAAGCCGAAATCTTATGATAACCGGTTTTCATATAGCACACGAGTTTTCCAATCGGCCCCTCGAAAAACTCGACTTTCCGTGACTCGATTCACCGAGTTACGCGGATCGCACTCGCAATGCAATCAACAAGAGCATGTTTTTAGGCGCAGCATGAAATAGTAAATTTATAACTAGAGGAAAAGAAGTAGCGACGAATACGGAAAGCACATTTGTTCGTCGTCTCGAAAAATAAAAAAAGCTCTTCGAACGGATTTTGTCATGCTCAAAAGTTTGTTCAAAAGATCGAGAAGTGAGGAAAAAATGTTTTCGCGCGAGAGTTATTGGCTTCGGTGACTCGTTTTACCGTATATGCAAATAAAATTTGGTCGAGCATTGCGCAATTAAGCTTTTGCCATTGCGATGTGTTACTCTCGTAATATTTACGCAAGTCGCTAATTGTACGCGTTGGGTGTGGTTAACCGCTGGCATAAATTTCACGACGTGTACACATGCATGGCAAACGTTCGAGTGAAATATGTACATGTGGCCACACAATACGCCAAATGCTGGTGAGACCGAACTTACAACAAAAAGGTCACTATAATTCTCCTTCACGAGGTGCCCGGCATACGTCCCGAAAATAGATTTTCAATTTCTCCTAATAAATCGCCTGCGAGTATCTTTCCTTCGACTTTTTTTATTTCATCGAAAAATCCGTAATTTTGTCCAATTGTAAATCCTGCTGCAGCAAGTAAAGACTTGCCGATTTCATAGGAAAATTTAATTTTTCACCCCAGTTGCATTCGTGTTAGGAACATTTGGAGGTTGGAAATTTAGGGAAGAGTGAATAGAATAGATTTTTTACTACAATTAGCTTTATGTCTCGGACTTGAAAAATTCTCAGTCCCTGATTTAACTCGCGAATCGAGAAACGGGGTAATATTGATATTTTAAGGTATCCCTTTCACGAACTCAAACTCTCTACAAAAAATTGATTTTAATTAACAGTAAAGTGCAAGTGCATGCGAATGGACTGACGAAATTTCAGGTCAGGTTATCGAACATTTAATGAAGAATTAAAATTTCAAAAAACGTAAAATTTATACGGGAGCTTACGGAAATTCCACCATCGCCACATTTCTATTCAATAATTCATACACTGAATATCTCTAAATTCCTGATACAAACTGTCTCACGGATAGAAAAAAATTTAAGGAATCCATAGCGATGATAAAAATAAAGGGTTATCGAAAAAAGTGGAAAAATGGCAGAAGCAGAAGCTTTTCTCATATAACAGCGACTTCTCAGAGGTTAGGAATCGGTCGAAATTTCGAGTGCCCTAGTTTGCGACACCAAAAAATACGGTCCTGCGAAAGGAATACCTTAAACCGGTAAAAAATCGGTAAACAATTCGATTACGAAAAGAAAGCTATATTTGATTGGGAATGGTTGGAAATCAGAATGGGGGTAATGAGAGTAGAGAAAAATCGCATAAAAATACTGCATATAGTCAGCGGTAGCGACTAATTCTGCATGTTTCTTTTTGTCATTGTGCAAGGACACGTGACCGTGTCATTAAATTTCCTATACGCGCAGAAGCGCTCTTATTATCCAACTTGTTTTCTGGACTCGAACGATCTCGTGCAAAACTTAACTCATCACATAATAAATACATATGCCTACAAATATATGTATAAAAATCGTTTGCACTCGTACATTCGGACTCACGGAGCTTGAGGGTTTCGAGTTCTGTGCAATGTTTCAAATTGCTCTTCATATATCTGATTGCGAGTGTCTCTCGTGACCCAATGACCTCGTCGGATTAAATGACCTGTAAAAGCTTCTGCTGTAACAAAGTTGACGGTGTTCTCGTGGAATTTATTTCATTGAAATGAAGCAACCAAGGCCCGCGTCGGTTAACACACATTTATGCGTGTGTATCACAAATATGCGCATGCGTATATTCAACAGACCTTCCTCGTGTCCTTCTCAATTAAACCGTATAATTTTAGTTGAAGCGTCTGACTTTTAATAGTTTCATGATAATTTCTATGGGATAAACGAACTTGGGAGATTATTCGCCAGATTGTATTGGGCCAGGTAGATTGAAAAATAATAAACTTTAAAAAGTCTGAAATAAAATAGTCAAAATAGATATCGGGATTTTCGTCTGAAGATGTCTTTACTTCTTATTCAATGATTTTATTAGAGACGTCTCCTTACGAAAATCCTGACATCTATTTTATTTCAGACTTTTTAAAGTTGATAATTTTTTATGAGAAAAATCGGCAGGGTGTCAACTCGAACGCCCCTGTCGAGTTGGAAACAAGAGCTCGAAGAGAAAGTAGCAGCGTACAACCGTGTGAAGCTGTCGATAATCGATAAACTGCAAGGTTCGGAGCACGCTTACATCGAAAATAGAATGTAACAATCGCCCATAGGACGATAACTTAAATATCGATTTTTCGAAAATTCGACTATCTTTCGATTCATAAATTACTACGGTCAGCGATAACTGTGAAAATTCACAATTTTGAAAATATAATAACGAAAGACCAAATATTACTGAGGTTGAAATACTGATACACCAAAAAGTCGAACAGTCAAAATAGCGAAACGTTAAAAAGACGATCGATCAAAATAAATAAATGCAGCGGAGCTCCAAATACACGCGTCTCACTCACTCACTTACTCAGGCCGGTGATCTCCAATTTTAAACATCGCCATTTTGACTTTCGCCTTTTTGAGCTATCGCTATTCCGCATATCTAAGTTTTATAGGCTCGAAAAATTCACTTTCGATTTTTTGCTACTCTGTATTCTGGTCTGTCTGTAAAACAATTACTCTCCATTTTGAATTCGAAGATATGAACTTTTGACATTCGGATGATCTATTAAAATTGCATTCGAAATGAAAACTATTGAAATATACAATGCTGAAGTTTGGAACGTCGGAGTCTAACGAAATGAGGGAAAAGACAGTTTAATTAACGAATTTTTTATTTCAAAAAGTGTATCAGTGCAGGTTGAAAAACTACGAATTGCAAATTCGACAGGAAACGATATTGGAGAATTACTGAAATTTATCGAGAATTTTTTTAGATCATTTCGTTGGACTCCAACGTTGCAAACTTCAGCCTCATTTGAAATATATATTTCCGGGTAAATACGAATTCAAAGAAGGCATTTTTTATTAAACACGCAATCTGTTGAATAGTCGATCGGGAATAAGAATTTCGAATAACTTATTTTTCTCCAAACTGATATCACAACTTTTAAAATATCGAAATATCGACCGTTCTACAATTCAGTTATTCGACATATTGAACCCCACCCGAGCACTTCCTTATTCGGTCATTAATTCGATATGGCAAATTTTCTAAGCGAGTTCACCAGAGATTTTAATAAACTATGCCTAAGAACACTGTGTGTTCCAGAGAAAAGTTGCTTCAAAGAAATCCTCCCTATCAGCTGATCGCAGTGAAACGCATAACTCGCATTTTTTTGCCCTGCGGGCAGTCGGGAGTTAAAAATGAATATGTCGATCGGAAATATTTGAGAAAACATGAACTCCTTATTTCAAAATATATTCATCGTAGTTATTATCGTTTTTCTTTCTATATTATTTTAACGCTGATAATTGCAACAGTTTCTCGTTGTTGAATAGAATTGATGGCTTCATGCGTGAATTTGATGGGAATAAAAACCAAAGAAAATATTCGGGAAGAAAATATTCAGCGAAGAGGATCTGTCAAATTGTGTAAATATATAGAGGATGGAATATCGCGGATCGATAAGCACGTGAGCGATTACACAATTTTGGCTCAACCCTGCAGCTTCAACTTTATTACCCATTGAACTAGACCTCGCCACGGTTAACTTGTGAGGCCTATTGAGGGCTAATATCCAACTTTTTTTTTTTCTAACTTTACTCATTCCTCCTGTTTGACTTCTCGGCTCACCAAACAATTTCGTACACGCGATCCGGAGGCGCTCTTGCACGAATGTATTTTCGACACGCAGAGACTTCCGGAAGTGTTTATAACACAGCAATAACCTTCTGCTTCGAGAGTTCTTGCGCTTCGGATCGAGAATGAAATTATTCGTAACAAGAGGGATTATTATCCGTTGGAATTCTATCGGTGGTTGGCCGTCGCCGTGAAAAAGTAAATGTATAAAAACGTTTATCACTTTTTATTACCTCGGTTATAGGCTCGCATAGGATGACGCTGAAGTTTGCAACGTTGGAGTCCAACGAAATGATCTAAAAAAATTCTCCAAAAATTTCAGTAATTCCCCAATTTCGTTTTCTGTCCAATTTCCAATTCGTAGTTTTTCAACCTTCACTGATACTTTTTGAAATAAAAAATTGGTTAATTAAAAATATTTTTTCCCTCGTTTCGTTGAACTTCAACGTTGCAAACTTCAGCATTATCGCATACGTAGGCTCGAAAATTAAATAAGGGATCCGGAACCATGAATTCTCTACCTTGAAATCCTTCAACCAATTTTTTCAAATTTTCATTTTGTCGTCATGTATTTATCAACAATGTGCCATAGGGATATGTTAAAAAAAGAAACATTACGTTACGATTACGATGAAAAAAGCAGGGGAATAAAATTAACTACAAAACTAATTGAAAATGACGCTGAAGTTTCCAACGTTGGAGTCCAACGAAATGATCTAAAAAACTGTCCAATAATTCCAGTAATTCTCCAATTTATTTCCAGTTGAATTTGTACTTTGTATTTTTTCAATCTACACAATTATGATTCGTGAAATAAAAAACTGATGGATAAATCATTTTATTTTCATTCATTTCGTTGGACTCCAACGTTGGAAACTTCAGCGTCGTAATTGAAAATAGTGCCGCGAGAAACCTAGCCTCGTCGTATCGGTGATGACGATCTCGGAAATAATTCGATAAACCTCATACGCCAAGAATTCTTCGATTAAAAAAGCCCTCCCCTCGTTTCTTCGTGAACAATTGTTCGTAAAATTTCCCCTCGGTATATACGTGACGCGAAGACATCTGCTGAAATTTCTTGACTCTGTTCGACGTTGACCGAGTGACCGTGGCACGTGCGAAATGCGATCAACAAAAAATTAGAACCGTATGACGACGAAGCGCGAATTTGAATGAAAAAAGAGCAAGACGAGGCGCATTGCATGGATTTTAAAGGCTTTCCACCATTTTCATTATGATTGATAGTCAAATTATTATTCAACTATTTCATCATGTTATTTTTGGTGCTTTGAAATTTTTCATTCAAACTTGAATGCCGTCGTTGATTTTCTACGACAATTTTTCCTGAATAAAGAGGTCCCACAAAAATGAATTTACAAAATACATTCCGGTTCAGCCGATTTTCAACGTTTATATCACTCGCTGGACTTTTATATTTTTTTCAAATGACTTTTCATTCAACAATTTAAGTCTGTCAACTCTTGAAACGTCTTGAAACGGTACCTGGTCAAAGAGCATGAAAGAGGCACTTATTCTGTCATCATGCTCGTACTATAGCCATCGTTTGGAAGTTGCTTGGTAATGCAGGTTCAATGAATCGCTCTGATAATTCATAGTACACAAATTATATGATGCTTAATAAGTAGGGGAGACCGGGGCAAAACGAGAGAAATGAGAGACATTTTTTTGTCTTTTTTTTTCAATTTTTATACTTGTCCGAAAAGAACATGAAACATATTTTTTCCAAAATATCTTGTTTTTTTTTAATTTTTTTTTTTTTTTCAAAAAATTTGTTTTTTTTTTTTACATCACTTCCAAAGTGAAAACGTTTTTGCACAGATATACAAAAAGTATTATATACAAAAAGTATATCTGCGATTACTGTGCCTCGCAGATTGCATGTGCCCACTCCGCACAATTTTGGCACTGAATCCGTCATTCAGTGGATAAAGAATACAAATTTTTACAAAATAAACATTGGCAATCTTCGTTATTATTCATAACATTAATTTTTAATTGAATTACAGAGGGTGCGTTCCGACGCACGTTAGAGCGTTGTAAGCGCTGAGAGCGCTCACAGCGTGCGCTCGACTTACGTTTGAGCGCTGTAAGCGCTGAGATCGCTTTCAACTCTTACAGTACGGTAAATCGGAAGCACTCGGTTACGGGTGCAAAATGCACCCAAGGTGCATTGAATTAAAATCATAGTAAAAAAAAATTTCATGAGTTTTTGACAGCTACCCCGTTTTGCCTCGGATTTTTTTTTTTTTTTTTTTTTTTTTTTTAATTGAAAAGAATTCCAGTAAATTTCTTAGTTTTTGGGAGTAAAAATAGACAGAGCTTCCCAAACTTCTGAAAAGTTCAATATTTCCTTAGGTATCCCGTTTTGCCCCGGTCTCCCCTACTATTTTATAGTGAGAATAGTATAATAGGAGATATAACCCTTTCATCCGAGTGTGGAGAAATTCGTTTTTTTCCCCATGACTCATTCGTTTTTTCTTCCTCTTTGAATTCCGTCGTCGTCAATGACAAAGGGCACGCTTTGAGTACGAATAAAAAATAATTTTTTCTGTATTCCTTATCATTATACTTTTACACAATAAAACTCTTCTCTATATTAGATTCCATTACGCATACGTGAAGAGCGAACTTTTATTTTTTGATAAATAAAAAGTATTGGAAAAACTTTTATTCATCGGAGATAAGAATATTTCTTAAAATTTTTCTCTTCTACCTTAATACCGCAGTACATTGGAAACAAAAGAGAGTTTTAGCGGAGTGAAGATGTAGCAATGAGGCGCCCTTGAAATACTCGTCGTCAAGAGTACACCGTCGTAGTACATATTACCGCGACAAGAGATTTATTTAGGTGTTCTTTTTGATCGAGAAAACAGTGAATTCCACACTCCAATGTCGACGGTAAAAGTAATGGATTTGGAATTCGCTTCATTATTCTCGAACGAATTTTTCTATTTCTTCGGATAAACAACGACCCGCAGATTCTCATAGATTCGGAAATATTAAAAATCGCAGTAATTGAATCTTTGGGAATAAAAATATGGGAGCAACGTGTGTAAAATGATTGACGCAGATTTCCCAAAAAGGTTCGAATGACAATAAAAACCAGAAATATCATCTCTACCGCGTGCCCTCCTTTCGTGGAAAAAGAATTCGTCGTCACGAAACTCGTTGCTAAAGCTTGAATAGCATAAAAATGCAGCTGTTGGTGCCACGAATGGAGTGGCGTAGACCTGACTGACGTAAGCAAACAAATACGAGCCAAAATTCGTATACTGTACGAACCTTGCCAAGAATATATTTAAAAAAAAAAAAATATGGACTATTCGGATAGAAAATATCGGGTCGATGCTCTTTGTGCAGATAAAAGGACGAACGCATTATAAAATTCGTTAAAACATCGAGTAGAGGTACAGCAATTTTTGCTACTTGAGAGAGACTTTGAAAACGAGACGATGCAGAAGAGTTAAAAGGAGAGAGTTTGTGACGACAAAGTTGCCACAATGTCTCCCCTTTTTCGCCTCTCTCTCTCTCACACACACACACACGCACAAACACCCACACCGAGACGCGCGCGCAATTCTTCCTTTCGTTTTTCTCCTTCTTTTGGAGTAACTCTACGAGAGAAAATTCATTGGAGTAGATAGAGCATGCTCTCGTTGCACCGAACAAGAGGGAAGGAAGAAAGAGGGAAGGAGAGATATCGATTTTCACTGGTGTTGCATTGTTAGGCCCGGAACAGCGTTACCATGATAACACCCTCCCCCAGATCAGTGCCAGCATTCACTCTGCTGCAGTACTTTTGTAATGGTACCGAGAAACTCGAGCGTGTGTCTGCTCGAGAATCTTCAAGTGCACTCCTTTTCCCAAATTCTGGTCCCCCAATTCTGAGCCACGATAAAAAGTTGGTTGGCAATCGAACAATTCTCATTTTAATTCATATTTTTCAAAAATTCGTAGAAAATCTCTGCTCGTTCAATAAGAAAATCTTAGTTGAAGAGGCTTCGTTCCTTTATGAGATCTCCGTATAGAAACAATATACAAATTTACCGAACGTTTTATCGAGACGAAACTGTAAAAACGATTACGTTACTATTGATATGTGAATTGCATGAGACAGCACAAGTTCCTCATTCTTCTCGTTTCGCGAGACTATCGAAATACCAACAAGTATACGTATTTTCATGCAAGTTTTATTGGGGAATAAGGGAGAGCCAAATAATGATCATGGAGTGGGTCTGGAACTTCGAGCCAAGAACTGAAGTCAGCGTCTCGAGTGACTTCAAGAGGATACAGCTCTACATTTTTCAACCATCGAATCGATTATAATCTGTTTAATTTCTTTGCAACGGTATATTCAAACGACGTTACGTCAATATTTCTATTAAAGCCTTTTCTCGTTAGTGCGCAGTTATGAAAATAGAACGAAGCATTCAAATTGCAACTACTATGGGTTTCAATGATATTTCATTTTTATGAATGAAGCAATTGATTTAAAAAATTGAGAATCCACTCGTTCGGTTCGAAAAAATAATTCAAACAAGAAATACTCGTAGTTTGGCTTATTTTTGTTGAAACTTTTGATGCGAAAATTTAGATTGATTTTATCATTGTTTGATACCGAATAACATACGTTTGATACGTTTTAGTTTCGATACGATTTACTTTGGCGCATAATTCGATTGCGCACATTAATTGTTACTTACTACAGCGGTTATTCATCGCGTGTCAATATCGTACATCGCTGTCGCCACTCGTTCCATCGTGTGCATAAATTGATTATGATATTTTCTCGACGTGTTACATCAAGAATAAATATTCATTTCGGTTTCAAACACTCAAATCAACGAAATCTTTTGAATAATCAATAAAAGTTAAACGCCTGTATCAGGCTCATCGGAATCGATTCGTGTTTTTGTCAAAGAAAAAAGCCTCAAATGCCTAAAATAAATGATATCGTAGGCCAAGACTTAATTACGAATAGAGTTTTGTTTATTTATTCGATTGATCGATGCTTGATAGTAAGAAAAAAAATGCTGAAAATTAAAATTTTCAAATTGCTTCCTCAAGATGGTCAAGATGCACGATGCTCAAAGCTTACTCTATGAGGTGCTATATTTTTCATGTTGGCTTCCTCATAGAGGAAGCTTTGAGCATCGTGCATCTTGACCTTCTTGAGGAAGCAATTTGCAAATTTTAATTTTCAGCATTTTTTTTTTTTTTACAAGGAAATAATGTATTTTCTCTACCTTCTTTTACGAACATAAATTTATTTCTTTGTTTAAATCCATAAAAAAAAAACTGAATGACGAGCCATCAGAAAAAAACAGTTTGCAATTTTCAATTTTCATCGTTTTTCTATTTACATTGAAATTAAATAATTCCGACAACTTTGCTGGAAAGTATAGAGGAAGTACAGACTTATACACGATATCTTACAAAATTTCCAAAAATTCAAGCGGTTAGACGATTTTTTGAAAAACTCATATTTTCGTAAAATTCAAAAAATCATTAAATTTGAACCGCTCAACCGATATTCCCCAAATTCAATACCAACCGTCCTATTGTGAAAAAAAAATTATTAATAAATCTTAAAATTTTCGGAAGTTAGAGTGTCGACACGCTTTTTATGAAAATTTCAAAACGTCGTAGGATTCGTAATTTTTTACAAACTCTGACCAAATTATCAGAGAATGAACAACTTGTATAGATTAACATCTGTGCAAAACGGTAGCCCTGTATCTGAAACCGTTTTCGAGTTATAAGCGTTTTAATTTTGCAGTGCCACAACATACACACACACACACACACACACACATCCGGACATTTTTTCTAGGTATGAATTTTCGATGTTTTGGGACATTTTGAGCACATTGACATTGAAAACTGGAAAAAAAAATAATAATTTCATCATCACACAGCTTCCTCTATGAGGAAGCAAAAAACGATGTTTCTATTGGATGAATCGTTTTAGATAGATTGAATTTCTTGTTAATCGGAATCCCCGTCAACAAAGATTTCTTTTCAATTCATAAATGGTTTCCTTCCCGTAAGTTTGTATTTGAGACGAGTGGAGGTGTAAAAACAGCTTAGCGATAATATATTCGAGAGATGAATTAAAGATTGGTACCGGGAACGAGATTGTGAGTATAAAAAAAAAGTGAACGGACGGGATTATCGAACAAAGACGAGGCCGTGAGCTCCTTCCTGCCTCTTTCTCTCTTCCTCTCTCCGATTCTCTACACCTACAATCTCCTTGTACATAAGTATGTTTTGATGGCTTCGCTAAAACGAGAATAGACCTAGAAGTACGGATATCAGGTTTGCACTCCTACTCCTGCGTGGGATATAATAAAGATCAATAGAGAAACATATTTTTCATGTATCTATAGTGTATGAAATGGCCGAAAAAAATGCAGTGGAAAATTTGGTTGCTCGTTGAAGAGCGTAGAGAAGAGCCTACAAGCAACAACGCAGCATCCTCGAAGCTCTGTATATAAAAATAGGGGGCTGGTGCCCTGGGGCATTCTATTGTATATAATCGATTCCTACGTCGCACAAAACCTCTTCGTAAAGGTATATAAACCCGTGGTGCACGAGCATAATCGTCAGGGTCAGCAGATGCTCCGAGCTAGAACGAGTCGAAGATGACTCCCGCATCAATTTATAGTATATGTTGTAGACACAACTCTCTCTCTCTCCCTCTCTCTCTCTCTCTCTCTCGTACCCAATGAAAATAACATAAATTACACGCTTTATAGTTACTTCCATTTTTCACCTTATATTTTCTCCGCGCAAGTATATATACCATTTTCTTATCGTCCGACAAGTTTTATTCTATATAGCAAAATAAAATTCAATCTAATGGAAAATAATGTTCTCTGGAACGATCTAAGACTGGTGCGGACTACGGCGGGATTGACTATCTAGAAAAAAAACTTCATGCTCGTTCGAGACTGTATTTTCCTACGTTAAATTTTCATTTTTTATATTGTAGTTTTACCTTCGAATTGGCTCTTGGTTTTATATAGGATTCATTTTTTTCTAATAATTGAAAAATAATAATACAACCGGCTGGGTCGTTTCGTTATTTTTTTAACGTTGGCCTCCTTTTTTTGTTTTCAATTTTTTTTTCTTCACGAGTATGAAACCGCACAAGAAAATATTTATTGTTATTTTCAGCAGCCGCCCGTTACGGGACGTTATATGATTTTTCTTCTATACCACTTTTATTTTCGTTCTTTCTCCACCTCGTCACCGTGTGTGACCTAAAAGTCACGCTTTTAACATTGCACACCTTATTTTTTCCAGCATTCATTTCTTTTTTTTTCTCCGCGAGTTTTGTTCCGTTTTACGATCTCTTCTTCGCTCGTTCTATACACGAAACTATAGAAATATATACGTGCGCGAGTACGAGTTGTGCTGGTACATAAAATAAAATGCTATGGCGTTGCTAAGCTTTGTCGGCTTGTTCGTTGTTCGCTTGGGAAAGGATCTTAACCACAAACTTAACCAAAGCTTGGATCGTGGTATTTCACTCGTAATTATAGTTGAAAATCTGAACAATTACCACAACGGTAGTTAAAGTTCCCCAATAAGTAAGAAAATCGGCTTAAAGCTCCGAGCACTATCATGAATGGGGAATGAAAAAGGTCAGGAAAAATGAAAACACGCGAATAAAACGAGAGAAATATGCGCACCGCGAGTATTTCAATTGAAATTTGTACTGCGAGAGCACAAAATTATCGCGCGAAACAGGTTTTCACGCGGGTGTTTAAGGAAGTTGAGGCCGCACAGTGTCATTTTTTTTACCCAAAAGTTATGACCTGTACCTTTCAAAAGTTAGGCCAGTTTACAGTTTGGCAACGTTGCATACACTTTAAAGAAGAGTTGGGAAAAAAAAATACGAAAAACTGGTGAAAGCTCAGTCGAAAACCCGGACGGTGACGATCCCAGCCTCAAAAAGATGCAATCGATTTAAAAGCGATGACATCATTTTCATTCTAATGCCTCAACTTCCTCAACCGAATCACGGACCGCGCTGTTGCTTATGTCACCGAACGCGGTTAGGCAAAAAACGATAATTCATTGCGCATGAACATTACCAGCCGATTAAACAAGCCCATAAAGAAAACACAGTATTGAGTTTTCGAAATGGCAGTGTTTTATATGAGCATGGTATAATGACGATAATGATTCTTCGGCGACTGTCAATTAGTTGAATAACGCCAAAGGATGAATCTAAGTGCGATCGTTAATTGACATTGACTGGGAAGCGAATGATAACGAGATCGTAGCTCGTTTAACTTTATTATATACATATATTTATATAGAGATAGTTTATTTTCGCTGCTCGCCCGGTTATGGCGTCACCACGTGCGAACCAGGTTGCAATATGCAAATTACGCACATACAGCTCTCTCTCTCTCTCTCTCTCTCTCTCTCTCTCTCTTTCTCTCTCTCGCGTTCGCACTGGATGAGATGAGACTCAGCTCATTGCGGACAGTCCCCATTTACTAGAGCGATAATGATGTCACTTTTATTAGACTCATCGGGGTCGATCAATCCATCCTACCTACGAGACTACTCATTGCATGTATATAGTGCTAAATCACCATTGCATAATATGAATCTGTGATGAATTCCCAACTTTCGACCTCGTCTATGATGTCCATCGATCACTCTCACCCGCGATGCATCATTCGATGCAGGCAATAACTTATAATAATTTCGTATTCGTCGTATTTACTCGATGTTTTCGTCTCCGCGTTATTCCTCATTCATATACTTTTGGCTTTAACGATGGAGGACCGATTTCGTATGGGATCTAAATTTTACGAAATTCGATCTCTATGTGGGCCAAATTTATATTTCACTTCTCCATCAATATTTTTCACAGATTCAAGTTTGTTTCTTCGCTTTAACAAAGTTATAATACGCTCGTTGCAAGGAGGAGAAGAAGATGAAGAGAGGTACGAGCTGTTGAAAAACATCAAAGTCGAAACGCGATGCACGTGCAAACTTTTCTATTCGTATTCCAGTCTCGAGACTAACTTCCTCTACGGTGAAATAACTAATCTAACTCCCTCCACGATAGCCAAGGTTACCCACCCACTAATCCTAACCGTTAATTAATTATCTATCGATTTATGGCAACTGGCAACGCATACGCGCAGCTTCTCCTTTTTCAATCGATGCATAACGGTCTCATTCGCCAAATATCATCCTTGTTGAGATAATAACTATATATGAAACTCTTAGTAATCGAAGATGAAAAATAAACTATATTAGTCAATTTACGAGAATACATCCACGAGACAGTTAAATTAGGAAATTATTTAAATTTGGCATACGTATTGTTTAATATATGAGCAACACTTCTAGAAAATTTTAACAAGTTTCACCATCCCGAACCCGAGATATATGTAAATTGAAGTTGACTCAATTATCACGTAACATATGGACCATGCATAGGCAAACGGCACATTATTAATTCTACCGCTAGTACTAAAATTAGGAAGTTCATAAAAAACGAGGAGGAGCTAGAGCAGGATATCACAGATATTGTGAAAAAAAAAATCAAGGTGATTGACCATCTACTTTGACAGATATAGTCTCGAGAAGTACATACGAAGGTTTAGGCTGCATACGATTTATTTTGCAAGCGAACAAGCGAATGTCGTCTGTACAGGCAACCTTTTCTGTGTGTTGAAACGTAGCCCGGACAGCTCCGTCTAAAAATTTACTCGCGATGTCAGATCAAAAATACGTTTAGAATAAATTTTACGAAAGTAAATGATATTTGTACTATATCTGCTGACACTGAGTACGTGTATAGGGTCTTTATAAAGTTATTGATTACGATCCGAACGAATTATCAACCCTTTTAATATGCAGACGGTACATAACTTTTGGTTGGGGCTGTCGTAGGGGATCGACCTTAATACTTTTTTGAACGCTTGGAAAGCATCACTGACACGGAAAAAATTAGTTCGTGACGAACAAGCAAAATTTGTTGATTAAACAATTTTTTCGTCGTTGCGAATAAATTGTTTACCACAATTTTCGTCAAGTCAACGAATTACATTTTGCTCGCTACAATCAACACGCCACAATATATTTGTTTGTCAGATTTGTTTCTGTCGAGCCGAGTATCTACCTTATCGAACCACCACTCGATTTGCGAGGGAGATATGCTCCGATGGCAATAAATAATAAAAGGTAAAACTTATCGTGCCAATGTAAATAACACCATTGCTCCAGTTTTTCTCTCTTCACTTCCGTACCACCTGCCGTTTGATTAACCGGCGGCTTCTGTTCCAATTAACATTTTTAACCGGTACAATCCTCACGTGGAATCTCAATTCTCTATCAGTCTTTCGAATCTAAGTAGCGGCTTCTCTCTCTTTCACTCCCAAAGGGGATCGCGCCGCGATCGTATTTATAACGCATGGTTTCCCATATAGTTTTGCCATTAACCCTGATAATGGATGGCTATATATTTCTGTTCACCCATCATCGTATACCGCACACTCATTTATTCAAAGTAAATGGTGCTTATATATTGTTTAACGTTCGTGCTCTCGTTCTTAAGGAAGTTGAGGCTGTACAGTCAATTTTTTTACCCAAAAGTGATGACCTGTACCTTTCAAAAGTTAGGCCAGTTTACAGTTTGGCAATGTTGCATACACTTTAAAGAAAAGTTGGGGAAAAAAAGACGAAAAACTGGTGAAAGCTCAGTCGAAAACACGAACAGTGTTTTCGAAAAATTGACATTATTCGGCAAGCCTCGCTCATGTTGCCCAAAAAATTTCATATTTTTAGCATCATTTTTAACAGAGATATCACTGAATGTGTCTTGACTTCCATAAGATTACATGTCATTTGGCCCAAATTGTTATTGATTTTTCTCAGCAACGACGCTCCTAAACTGTCTGAAAATTTAACTGATTTTTTTTTACACTTCACTTTATAAGATGCAATCGGTTTAAAAGCGGTGACATCATTTTCATTCTAATGCCTCAACTTCCTTAAACCGTTTTTCAGAGACTTTCTTGGAAAACTAAAAGAATTTACTTTTCACTAAATTTTAAAGAGTTTCCTATACTCACTTATATTTTATTTCGTTTTCGTTTGAGTTTTTAGCTTGTTGAGTCGTTCCAAATTTCAGAACGTGCTTCATTTTTCCTATTCGTTATTTCTCTTTATTTCAATCATCATTATATTTCCATTCGTTTCGAGTAGATTGTTCGGATTGAATCGGAGGTTTTCATAATCATTTCCGGAAGGAACGTACGTGAGACTATAAACTCGTACGATTTTTTTCGCTTACACGACGAATAGAATCAAATTCCGGGAACAAATATCCTTTATGTTTTGCACTCATACGTTTCGTTGTGTGTGTGTGTGTTTTTTCTTTCAATAATGTGAAAGGGAGTAAGCAAAAAATAATGATTGTCGCAACGAGCCAGACTTCCGGTGGCTGGACAAAAGTGTCTGGCGACACGAGATAGACGTGCCCAAAATCTGCGAGTCTCAGCTCAAAGACAAATGACCTCCCGAATCATAAACAAGAGAAATATGCAAGTTTTGCGAGAGTCTCGACGAACGTGAGAAAACAAAGAAAGTCAAGTTTTCGAAAAGAAAAAAAGTGCTTTGCAGGGGATAGAAACGAGCGCCGCGTTTTTCACACGGCTGCAGACGCGTATCCTCTGGAAGATGGACATTGTTCCTATCGTGGACACTCGTCGCAGCTCTCTCATTCGTAAGAAATGTATTTAGAAAAAGATGCGTCAAAAGATACGCGCGCGCGCGTACGCGCTCGCGAGTGATGATACGAGGGAAAAAAATGAATAATGAACGAGTCTTTTTTGGCCATGTCTCGTCAACTATTGTTATTTTTTCCGACAGTGCATATACGTTAAAAGAAACGAGCGAAAGGATATCGAACGAGTAGTACAACTCGAGGTGCGGGTCGACGCTCTCCGCACTCAAAAATATCAGCAATTTTTTTCGCCACGTTTTATCGTTTTTTTTTCTCTAAGATTCAGTGATTTGGACAAATGTATAACGTTCGATCCGAGCGCTCGTGCGCAACGAAAAATTCTGCGCAACTACAAAATATGATCGAACTTTGCATCATCGCGACTGATGAGAATTTTCATTTTCTTCTCATTCAAACGTCACAACTCTCGTACAACTTGCTCCGACGTAATAAACATTTTTTTTTTTTTTTTTTTTTTTTTTTTCCAATTAGAATTCAGACAAAAAGATTTTTTATTTTCCGCTTTCGAACGGATGCTCAAAATCCGCGAAACAAGGGAAAACACTTCTGAGGGAATTGAAAAAAAATCAAAGATCGCGAGGGGATATCAATATTCTTAAGTGTCATTTATTTTACGTGATGTTTGTTGACCCGCAATATCATCGTGACGATGCGCGTTTCATTTCTTCCCGCCGTGTCCACCCTCCCCGAGGCAACACAGAAACGCGCGCGCGTGTATACAAACAGGTAGGAAAAACCTAACAGAGGGGTGGTGAAACGTCAGTGTGTACACCGGAATAAAGTCTGCACGACGCTCGAGGACGAACCGGCGCCGGACAGTCGGAACGAACAAACTGTAACTGCAACCGCGTATCGTAGTATATATACAACGGTTTCTGTACGAAGCCGATCAATCGGCTACTTTGAGAAAAGAAGAATGGAATGCGGGAAACACCGCGGAGTTATTGCTGCACCGCTAAGAGAAAAAAAAATGTAAATATAAGCGAATCGCTAATGGTGAGGTCGTTGGCAAATGGGGGGAGGGGCAAATGGAACGCTGACGCGAAAACATTCTTCTCCATCAAATTTATACGAGAAATACCTTTTTTATATTTTATTCGCGATCATCAATTATTTTCGTCACTCTTTCGAAATGATTTTGCAGGTTGAATGATACTAAAGTTTTAGCGCATAGGCGAGGGGCAGCATGTTTATTTTGTTATCAGCCGTTCTATTATTTTTCTTTTACAAATGCTCCTCCACTTTTTTTTTACATTGATACGAATATATTCGCGCGAGAGTATTGACCTTTCGCTTAAAACGCGGGTAGTCCTCGACATTTTGTTTGAACGATATGCAAATGTTCTGCTGCGACAAAACAGTTCGTTTTTTTTTCATGGCTTTTACATTATTTCGTGATTTTCGTCGTCGCCAATGACGAGGGACTCATTGATTTGTTTATTATACAAAAACAAGAAACCGTCGAGGGTGCGAGCCTTTCAAGAGGTTTGGTAATCCACCAATAATGAAATCTGAGTTTACACAACCCGGTGAAGTTTGTTACATAATTTCTATACCCAAATACACGCGTAACTCGTTCGTCGACCGTCCTAAAGCTCACAACTTGATCTTTCATTTTTAAAAGAGAATTTTTTTACTCGATTCCCCCGTTGCACTCGAAACGATTAAATATAAAAAATGAAATCAAATATTAATGGATGATAAAAATTTCATAAAGGAAGGTGAAATAAATGATTTGCGTATTTTGGACTTTTTTTCGTTCGCCATCAAGTGGCATGGAATATTCTGCTGAATTGACGACGATAAATGGAAGTATTGTCGGGTACAGAAACACGCTTTGATGTCACGGAATTCGGAGATTTTTGGGGGCTTTTCGAATTTCGAGTTTGGTCTCGAGGGAACGAAGAGAATGAAAGTGGGTCATGGGAATCGATATCCGCGGCGACACACAACTACGTTTGATATTACACGTTCGAGAGGGATTAAATTCATAGGGTTGTGTCTCGTATGCGAACCATTATCGGATGACCTTCGTCGTTTTGCGGATCTCGTAATCGTTGACTTCATTCCAGAAGAAGACTTAAGGCCAGGGGGTGAGGAATCGAAAAAAACATTGAAAACTATTTCTTAAAAAAAAAGAATTTTCTTCAAATTGTGTGGAAGATGTGAATTATAAAAATAGATGAAAATTCATTCGAATTTAATCGTAAATTACAAGATATTCTTGGAATTGAATGATTTTTCATTTGGTAAAAATATCGTTGAGCTCTTGAAGAAATATTTCATTCGAATATCATTTGTGAAAAATATACGATTCAACTTTGAGTAGAAATTATTCGACTGTGATGTTAACGAGATGAGTCATAATCGTGCGATTCTTGGCTTTCCTGACACGATCAAGGGTTACACACGAAGGGAGTGCCTAATCTTTTCCTCTAATTTCGCTCAATTAGCTCAGACACAGTGGAATTCCGCCAACTCTCCGTTTGTTCGCTCTGGGCCCTGCTCTTATGAACGACAGAAGGAGGATAATAAAATCCTCCTCGAGTCACCAAGAACGCTTGCAACAATATCCTTGGAGAAACTCCGGGCAGTGCAAGACTCGGAGCACCCTTTTTTCTCGTCCTAGTTCCCATGCTCGTCTAACTTCTAGGTGAAAGGATAGGAAGCGAAAGAGAAAAATAAACGGAGAACGGAAATTACGAATTTCCGACAATCTCGTCCAGTTGTCCTGGTATTTGGGCATAACCGGAGAGCATATCGAGGGTTATTAAAATTCTGTAACGGTATTGCTCGTAATTATAAACAGGATTTTCATCGTACTCCACTTACGTATTTCGCTCACGTAAGACTGTTTTTCGTTTAATCCTGGTAAAAAAAAACCCTCCCAGATTTTCTTGCAAATTTCGTCATATATTTCTGCTAGTTTCTCAAAGTGGAACATTCCATGGTAACACTCCCCGATTTAAAGTTGATCACAAAACGCGGTGTAATCGACGAAGAATTTGTTGAATTGAAGATTCGAAAAAGCTGTCATTCGATTCAATTCTTTTTTTCGTAAGCAACTTTTCGGGAAAACACTTTTTTTCACGTTTGAGCAATTTAGCTGGTAAATTGAATTCGCCTCGTTTCGGAATGTTGAATTATCGTTTCGACCCTGGTAACGAAAATGTTGCTGTGGCAAAATTAAACTCGGTAACGAGGAAAGGTTCCCCCTCCCGCCATACCAAAATTGACCCGGCACTCTTAGCTCCCAAAGCAACAACGATAACAGTCCGTACGATGTTTTGATAAACGAACAAAACCTCTTTTGGAAAGAATTCTGGCGAAGACCATCCTAACCATTCGTCGTTGTGCATTTTAAGCTCTAAAAGTACGAAGAATCCATAACAATCGTGATGGAGAAAAGAAAAAAAAACACGTAAATCAATACGAATACTCACGTCGTTTAAATTCCTGTTCGTTCAATTTAATCCAAAAGAATTCACGTCAAATGATCGTCAATATACGCAGTTCAATGTACTTTGTTTCACAAAATATTATTCGAGACAAATATCATTTCAACAATAGAAAAACAAGAAGCCGGCTGGATTATCGCATTCGGGTCTCAAGGAAAGTACGTTTTTTCTTTGTAATCGTTCTTCTCAATCATTGAAATAAAAAGAAAGAATTGATGTTATTTTTCCCGTGGCAATCCTTCGTATTGAACGAAATTACAGTGCAACGGTGAGTGGAACAAACGGCAATAAATTTTTAAATCTAAATGAAGATTTGAAACAAGTGCAAGTTGTGATATTTGTCCCAGAGATCGGGAGAAAATTGCACGCGCACGCAGAGAAGAAGGATCGACACTGAGCGCTGAGCGAGGCGGCGAACGCGCAAAGCCGAATAACTGACGCCACACGGTGTGCGCGCCTCCTAGGCTCTAGGTCCCGACCGTCCCGACCGTTATCCGTGTCTCCCTCTCTTTTTCTCCTCAACACGTAATATCAGGCTGTTTCACCACTTTGTTTCATCTCGCTCTTTCGCCCTTGTGCCACACGGGCCAAGCTCCCCTCTTACCTTTCTCACTCACACTCTCGTCCGTTGGATCACATGAGAGTTTTACAGTGATTGGCACACCTGTGCGCGAGGCCGAACGAAATTTTGGTTGGGACTGCTTTCTTTCTCGCTCCTCGCTCTCACAGACACGCGCACGCGCATACATTTTTTCCTGGCGCCCTACGATGATGCCGCGTTTGAACCGTGCGATTTATACTAATGCTTTTCCTTCCGCAGTTCCGCGCAGCGGTGAAACCCCCTGAGCCAAGATTTTTACTTCTTTTCATTCTTCGGTTGATCCGTCGCTCTGCTTCTCAGTCAGACTTATCGGGTTGGAATGCGCATGTAGCTCCGAATCGTTTCTATCTTCATTTTTTCCGATTCTTCGCCTTTTCACGAACGACCTAAATTTTTGTTTTTATGCGCGAGTTATTTAAGCAGCGTCCACTTCATTTGTTCCAGTTCCACAATTCAACCTATCGACAAATGGCCGCGGGGATACTTGCTGTTGAAATTTAACATCGAGCCCAGCCTGCAATTGGTTCCGAATAATTTTTCAGTATGCCATTTTCCCCGGCGCCGTCCAAGCAAGTGATCTCTAAAGCGCGCTAATTTTATTATCCATTTTTGTGGATATCCAAATCCCTTTGACCACACGGCAAGGTCTGTCAGGTTGATCGATTTAGTGAAACGATTCTGGTAAACGAAAAATATGTTGATCTACCACTTGAAAATTCGGATTAATCGTTGACTATACCGCAAATGGTTTAGCGGCCAATGACCACGCTGCTTCAGTGGGAACCACCAGTCCAAATCGTAAGAATTCCCCCTCCGAGTAAATTCGAGGCGCACACGCGCTCTGACGCGCGCGCATCCACACGAGCACGGAAGGGACTTTGGTTGTGCTCTCTTGGGTACCCCCCCCCTGGTATACGCGACGATACCGCCAGGAGCAATGTTGTCGATCGTTGTAGCGGAGAGCAGCACACGTTTCGCGAACGCTATGGAGAAGAGAGAACCCGCGTCGGTTTGCCCAGCTGCCGGTGGTTTAGGAAAACGGACAGGAAGAGAGAGAGAGCGAGAGAGAAGGAGAAAGAGGAGGAGGAGGAGGAGGAGGAGGAAAAAGCAGAGGAGGGATCGTGGAGGGGTGAAACGACGCGGAGTTCCTGCCGTTCCTGCTCTTTCTCCCCCCTCGAACGATCCTTCTTCCTTCTCTTGCTCGCAGCACTCTTATGGTGTATCGACCCCTCCCAAACGGGATGACACATCCTCCAATGCGAACCTCCAAAAGGATTACGTCACGTTGGGTGTATTATTGACGTGAGCGGTCGGACCAGCCGGCAGGAGCAGCCTCGTTTTTTCTCCTCGATTTCTGCCACCGCCGGATCGCTCTCTCTCTCTCATAATTTCTTTCTCGCCACCCCTCGAAGGAACTCCACGAGATCTGCGTCTTTTCTCACCAGCACGAGGTGCCACTCGCAGTTTCATTCTGAATCGGACCTCCCTCGAGCTGCTCGAATTCGGCCCTCGATCCATATTTTTCCCTGGCACGCATTATTCCCATGGGAGCATCGCCGAAGTAGTTTTCTGCTAGCTAATTCGATACGGAAAAAAAAAGAAGAATTTGCAGTGATTGGGACACGTCGAATTTCCTCCGCTCGCTGCGACTGGCGTCGCCAATAAAATTCTAGCGCCTTCCTCAGGAATTTGAACTTGCCACGCTCTCCTTCGATCCTCATCCTGCTCAATGTACAGATGCGAAAGCCTCTGCGGCGCTGTGTCCCGTGTGTACGTACATGCGCCTTGAATGCAGGTGAGAAAAGAGGCAAACACGTTGCCCTGGAAATCAAGGTTCCATGGGACCACGTACCAGGCAGCCAGCTCGTTCGGGGTTGCAAGGGCAAGGGTGCTCACTGAGAACGTCTGTATATATCTATGACTCCGCTATACACATCGCTGTCGCTTCCCCTTACTTTCTTCGTTCGTTCTCTCCCCTGTATATCGACCAACTGCGGGGCTCTATATACCGCGGCTGTTTCCCTCCCAACCTATAACCAGACTTCGATCCTTCCCCACCTGAATTTCACTGAAAACTCTCGCCCTCTCCCCCGGCACCTCGCCATTCTTGCCCGAATTTTTTAAAGCTCTGCGCCATCGGGTCACCTCCGATCGTTTTAAAAAGACTCGTTCCTCGTTCAAACGCGAGGCTTTTTAAGGAGTTTCGGTACAGGCGATACGCAATGTTGCCATGCTAAACCGTGGTAAAAACATAAAAAATTTCAAAAAGTTCACAATTTTATAATATTTGGTGAACATATTCTTTATGGACAAATTTGACAATACAAATTTTTTTTAATTTTTCTACTGCACAGTTATCGAGTAATTAATCACTAAAGTTCACGTGTATAAGCATAGTGTTTCCATATATATAGGTATACATTCCGGGCATAAGAAAACTGCTTTAATGCGAAATTACTCGATAACTAAGTAGAAGAAAATTTTGAAAAAATTTGTGTTTTCGCACTTAATGTTGAAGAACATTATCACCAAATTTGATCAATTTCTTAATATTTAGACTTCTGTATCGAAACTCCTTAACGGGCCGAAAAGTCTTCGTATATGACAGAGTTTTCAGCGGAAATAAACCATTTTTTATTTTTGCTTCCTCATAGAGGAGGCTGCGTGACGATGAAAATTTTTTTTTTTCCAGTTTTCAATGTCAATGTGCTCAAAATGTCTTAAAACATCAAAAAATCATAACTAGAAATAATGTCCCGATGTGTGTGTGTGTGTGTGTGTGTGCGCGCGCGCGCGCGTGCGTGCGTGTGTGTGCGTGTGTGTCATGGCACTGCAAGATTCAAACGCTTATAACTCGAAAACGATTTGAGATACAGGGCTACCGTTTTGCATAGATGTTAATCCGAACAAGCTCTTCATTCTCTGATAATTTTGTCAGAGTTTGAGAAAAAAATACGAATTCTACGACGGTTTAAAATTTTTTTTAAAATTTCATGATTTTTGGAATTTCACGAAAATATGAGTTTTTCGAAAAATCCGCTTTAATTTTTGGAAATTAATTTGGAAAAGTTAAATGTCGATAAATAAGTTGAAATTTTATTTAAAAAAAAATTAAAAGTAACAAATTGCTTTCTCAAGCTTTTAGAACAATGCTTAAAAATTTTTTTCTTTTTTTTTTTCCCTCAATATTTTCACTCCTTTCTTCGCACGTATATTGTTGGGTCTCCGGGGATTTCACCTCGTCGAAAGGTCTCGGGAAGCTGCTTCTTAACCGCGAGATCATTTTGAGTATAGCGATCCTTTGTTCGCGAGCCTCCTTAGAAAAGAAACAAGAAAAAAAATAATGCACCGTGTTCTTCTTCCGAGACCTACTTTAGTCACGACCAGAGTATTCCTCGTGTAAATGACGCCTCGCTTTACTCCTCCCTTCAAGGCCCTCATCGATCCGTACTTTTATCTATTCCCCGAGGATATTCTCCCCAGAAATTGGGAAACTTTTGGCAATCGACCTGCATGCGGGTCGGGAAGCAGAGCGCTTGAAATTCTCTACGAACATTATTTCGCCTCCGTAGCATGGAAAATTATAATATGCGTCAGAGTTTCGTTGTTTCATCAAATCACGAGTGTTCTCGGTAAAAATGTTGGATCGACGCGTCATCTCGTAATCTAATCAGTGGACGACCCCTTTAGCGTTGCGTCGCATCACCCGCGCAACACCGTAATTTTACTACGAAATAGTAATCGTCGCCTATTTAATAGTTCGGCAACAAAAAATCGTGTCCATTCGGCAGCTTGGTTCTTGGACCTCGATCCATTGTTTGGCACTTTTCCCGAAAGAACGCCGAGGTTTAATTGATCCCACTTTGACTATACATTCGACTGCTCGAAGGAAGCCCTAACCGGGACCACGCGAAATCGATAGTTTTTTTTTTTTTTTTTTTTTTCCCCCTCGGCTGAAACAGTCACCAACTCATCGCCTTATTATTCCTACTACTTTCAATCATCGATCGAAGATTTCAAAATCTTGCATTCAATGTCAATGGTCCGGACGGCAGAGTAAAATAAACAAAAGAGAAAACGTATAATCGCCGAATGAAATTTCTCTCTGAAGTGACGAACCGCCGGGAGGATCTTCTATCTTTCGCGTTGCGCGACCCGCCAACCTGCTGCATTAATGCACGCTCACCGAGGGCGTTAATTGGAGAAAGGTCACGACTCCGCAAATGTGACGACTGACGAAAGTTAAAAAGTTATAGATGTATATAGGAGAGGTTAGCGAAAGCAGAAAGACATCCTTGAGGCTCGAGCCTCGTCATACTCGTTGGCCACAGTGACGTTATGACGAATTGTGTATTGTGGCGAGATATTATACGTCATCGTGAAAATTAAACGCCTCTGCCCTCCAAGAAGGATGAATCTTCGGGGGAAGAACAGCAGGCTGGAGGGAGAGGCGAATCGTCAAAGATCGTACAAAATCCATGTACGAGACCATTGGCAACATTGAGTAGAACGATTCTCGGACACGCGCACGTTATACGAAACGACAGAGGGACAGGAGAATGGTGGAGCTGGCAAGGGTTTAACGGATCGTCGAGACTGCTCGTGGCGTCAGCCAATTGATAACGTCGACGACGCTCACTTCTTGTCCTCCATTCATGCGAATCTTTTCTTCGATCTCGTATCGCGCTGTATACATATATGTTTTGTTTTGTTTTGTTTTTTTTTTGTTTTTTTTTTTTTTAATTTTATTCACGCTCTCGTACACACTGGAAAGAAGGATCGAAGGCATAATTGTTTTGACGATTTCTTTCATATTTCACTCTCATTATATACCCGAGCAACGAGCGTTCGCGCGTTTCGTTATCAGTTATCATTGGAACGACCTGGCGGCCTTTCTGCGAAACACAGCGCACACAACGAAGCAGGTAACGTTTTAAACCTCGTTTAGAACTGAAGAGGCTCTCGGACATCTCGGAATTTGGACGAAATCATCTCATTTAGGTTTGCAATTGTTCTTCGAATTTCATCGTACTTGGCACAAGTTTTATCGCGAGACCCCTCGATATTATGCACATGAATGAATGCAGTTTTTGTATGCAGAAGGACGTTCGAGATTCGATCTTTATAAGAAAGGCCGGAAGAAGTCATTAAGGAAGTTGAGGCATTAGAATGAAAATGATGTCACCGCTTTTAAACCGATTGCATCTTATAAAGTGAAGTGTAAAAAAAAATCAGTTAAATTTTCAGACAATTTAGGAGCGTCGTTGCTGAGAAAAATCAATAACAATTTGGGCCAAATAACGTGTAATCTTATGGAAGTCAAGACACATTCAGTGATATCTCTGTTAAAAATGATGCTAAAAATATGAAATTTTTTGGGCAACATGAGCGAGGCTTGCCGAATAATGTCAATTTTTCGAAAACACTGTTCGTGTTTTCGACTGAGCTTTCACCAGTTTTTCGTCTTTTTTTCCCCAACTTTTCTTTAGAGTGTATGCAACATTGCCAAACTGTAAACTGGCCTAACTTTTGAAAGGTACAGGTCATCACTTTTGGGTAAAAAAATGACTGTACAGCCTCAACTTCCTTAATTTTTGTAAAAAAAAAAAAACAAAATTTATCACAATTTATTGCAAAGTATAGATCTTCCGTTGACTCAACTCTTTGCTCCATCTCTTTTTCGTTAACTCCTGTACTATCGTTCTATACTCGGAAGTCTCCATCTTCTTTTCCTTCTCTCCTTTCATCTTCTCAGCGTAAGCAAGCAACGAACTTCTCGTCTTTCCTCGCTTCGGACGTATTCAACTTTCGGTACAACATAACTCGAGAAACTCATGTACCCCCGGCATGAGTCATCGTTCTTGCGCGATATTATTGCGGGAGCTGGGAGAACGAAAAATTATTGGGTTGGAGAGAGAGCGCGGGCGAGAAGAAAATACGATCGCAGACGAACCAGCCATATCTATCACGACTTTTAGCGCGCATATGAAGAGACATTTTTTTTTTATTTTTTAATTTTTTTTTTGCATTCCCATGCAGTCTTCTGTCCTTCCTGTCTGTGGCTACGAAATACACCAGTCCTTTGATTTTTTCGCCCAGTTTGTTCCATCCCGATGAATTATAAGACACATTTTTCAAATTATTCTCTCTCCGATCGAGCGACGAGCATAAGAAATAATATGTAAAGGCATAATTAAATTCAAAGGATCACGAAAAAATCGGATGATTAATTTGCTTGGATTCCGTTTTTAATGTTAAATATAGTATTTGAATTTCTCGTAACTGCGCTCTCTACCATCATGCAGAGGCAGATGAAGAATGAGGAGATGAGAAAGAAACACGAGAAAAATAATAGACGTACGTGTGTACTCGAGGGTTCCGCGTTTCTCTGAGGAGGAACGAGTTTGCGAAATCGGCTAGGATCTCATCTTGGTACGAGCCAAGAGCCTGTGGGCTTCTTTGCTTTTGACGTACAATTTTTCGTCTTTGCTCGAACCGAGTTCTCCAACACCTGTTTATTTAATGTTGATCAACAACGAGCTGTTATCCTTGCGGTCGGAGGATGAAATTATTTGAGAGTTTGGTTGAACAACAACGACGAGGCGGCAACTCTCTCGTTCGAACTCCTGCAAAA
Source organism: Venturia canescens (assembly GCF_019457755.1). Lineage (NCBI taxonomy): Eukaryota > Metazoa > Arthropoda > Insecta > Hymenoptera > Ichneumonidae > Venturia > Venturia canescens. Next base: position 12,290,429 of record NC_057425.1, read on the forward strand.
TAAAACTTTTGTTGCATCGCGAGCCTTTCATACACTGAGGAAAAAATGATGTTGATTCAATAAAATTGATGTTATTGAAGAAAAAATGATTGATTCAAATTTAATGTTTTTGACCGAAATGAATGAAATATTGCTTCAAAGAAAATAATGTGATTGTTGTCAATAGCACGATGATATTGAAATTTTTTATTGACTCAACCAGACATTTTGTTCATTGAATAATATATGTAGATGAATTAATAAAATATTTAGTTGTTTCAAAAAGTATATGATTTTGAATTCGAACATATGATGTAAAAAAATATGTTATTGAAAACACATGCATGATTCAGCCAAGTAAATAGCTCTAATCAGGTTTGAAATACATTGTTTCTTGGATCCAATAAATACTTTCAGTGCATTGATTCATTATTTAATTCATTTGATAAACTAAGTAATCAATTTTTCGATACCATTATTCATTTGCTAATCAAAATGATTACTCTCAAGATTTTTGAAACTCTTCATAATTATTATCACGAAAAAGTGAAAGAAGTCGGAGAAAATTTTCTATAATTACTCCCATTGACGGACTCTATATTCGTAAATTGAAGACTGAAGCTTCGACGAAAGTGGCAGCGGATGTACGCTGCTCGTAGAATTGAAAGATTGCGGTACTCGAGACACGTAACTTTCGCGAATTAAATCGAGAGCAATCTCTGCTAAATCTTGCTTTAACATTCTACTCTTGCGGTATGTGAGCAATTCCATGACTTTTCTTCATTCCTAATAAAAAACGGCCTAATCTCATTTTACTTTCACCCGCGACTAACCTTCTGCTCTAAACGCGTATGCACTAGGATGATTAAAAAAATATATATTTTTTTCCTCAAAGTCGCAAGTGATAATTCATAATGAAAAAGTAATTCTCTCAAAATTTGGGCCATCTAAAAAAATGTTTGGAGGTGGCGCCAACGACGTTAAACATTTTTTTTCTTCCGTGGTGAAAAATCACGATAAAAACGGACTGATTGTTCGATGATAAACATAAATTTGAATCGTCTGACAAATTTTGAAACTTACTGAAATGAAGAATTGCCTGAAAAACAGTTGCATATCTTCACAGAAATTCGAGCATCTATTTTATTTCATATATACTCCAGAATCTATTTTATTAATATTCGAAATATTTTCAAAAGACTAAATTAACTCGTTCGTTCCCCACAATTTATCTTTGAATGAAGAAAATAAAACAACATTATTGAATAGAGGATAAAAAAAAAAAAAAAAAAAACATCTTTCTTTCACTTTTCATCTCGATACAATCGTAATAAGAATAGAAAACTTGAAATTTTAATGTTACAGGACTGGAAGCCCTCGAGAAAGCGTTATACTGTTGGGAAGATGCATTAACGGCGTTCAGCTCAACAATTATAAATAACGACGTGCTTGCTCTTCCATCGAAAGCCGATGCTGCATTCACTCACGACGTTCAGGAGCTTCTTGACTTAGGTTATCAAATACAAAGCACAGCAGAATTACTGTTTATTGATCAGGTGACCAATTAAAATTCAGTTAACTCGTTAATACTCCATTAACAATGATTAACGTCGACGATTGATTGCAATCGTCGAGGTCTATTAGATCATTGCTCTGATCTCAGATTTAATCGACCTTTATCACTCGAACAGCATTCGGTACTATTTTGCAACGAGAGTGACGGAAGTGGGCCCAGTCGGAAAGCGTCCACGGTCGGATCCCGATTCACAAGGGACAAAGGCGATGCTGCATCTTCCCCTGAATCTTTCGAATCTGCAAAAGATGGGGTCAGTTCTTATCATGTATTATGTAGTCAACACAAAATTCCTTCCAGACGAAAATTGCACTTTTTTGTTTGTTTGCTTGTTTTTTTTTTTTTTTTTTTTTTTTTTTTAAGTGATAGTAATAGTGAAAAGCACAACTAAAGTTGGATAAAAATTTATATAAGATTTGAATATATATTTTTTTTCCGTATTAAAAAATGATACGGAATTCTTGACAAATTTGAAGGAAAAAGAAATACTTTTGGATGAGTGATAAAAAATTTGAATATTTTCTGCAGGTAGCGGATCTGAGAGAGTTTGAAGAATTCGCCGAGTTATTTCCGCAATTCGAGAAGCAAAAGTTGTATCACTCCGCGATGAAGGAATACGAGGACAGAGGAATTCCGTGTAGACGTTTACACACGGATCTCGTAAAATGCGGTTCCGACGTGGAATACGTGGCAAAAGTACAATGTTTGCGTCAAGCTTACACGAAACTCTTCACTATACCAGCTGCTGCAACGTGGATCGCCGATATGGGTCGTCAAGTTATAAGTGATCTTATCGTCTTCGCCGATCGAGTACGTTTTGCATTATAGTCTTTTCATACCAATTATCTTATACATTCAAAATCCACGTTAATACAATTTCATCTATGTATTTTTCAATGTCTCAGTCATTTTTCGAACGAAATAAAAATTCGATAAAAAATTTGTAAAATAGTCGATTTTTCATCAAACAAAAACAATGAAGTATAATATTCGAAACTATTGATTATACGATTTCATCGATAGACAGATTCTTTGGGCAGTGATTTTTCCTTTTATAAATATACACAATAAAATTGGGGCACCATTTTTTATTGCTATTTTAATCCACGTTTTTTTTTTTTTTTAAGGACCCCAAAGAATATTTGACGCACTACGAACGAATGTTGGAGTTTCTTGCGAATCCGAGCAATCATGGTATCATGCACGAGGAATTGACGGCACGAGGTGTTCAATGCATAAATTTTTACGATGTACTCATAGATTTTATACTTTTGGATGCGTTCGACGAAGTTCAAAAGCCACCTTCTTCCATCAAAGCCATATTGCAAAACCGATGGATTTCTGCGAGTTTTCGAGAAACGGTATATTTCCTAGTTTCATCATTTTCTCTCAAATGGAATTAGATTGTGAAAAAAGATTTATTCAAGTATTCAAAAAAGCTCTTTTTTTTCAACGATCGCTTATGAAGTTTTTAGTTTTATCGTGATTTGCCGAATCTATCAATTTTCTTGTTTCATTAGATTTCAATTGACAAGTGATCACACAGTGCTCCTTGAGCGTACATCGTCCTCTTCGTTATCGAATCACGAAGGACCTGGTGTACATGGGGCACTCCAGGCCAAATCGATTACTTTTGTACGGCGACCCCTTTCAATTTGGCGAAAACTTTCTCATCTTTTTCTACTGTAATAAAGACATTTTTCAAATTTTTTTCCCTACCCAAAAATAGATGAATTTTTCAAAAAAATGGCGTTACTTTTGTTCAAAGTAACATAACGCTTTTGAAAATTGACTTATTGGAACGTTTTTTTTTTTCCAAATTTTGTCTTTGAATGTACTTTTCAGAAAAAAAATATCAAAAGGTCATATAAATCAATCTTCAAGGTTAAAAAACGTTGGAGAGGAAAGAAAAACGTTGAAAAGAAACTTTGACATTTTCCACAAGTTCTGTGAAATTTCCATTGTGGGATCTTTTCGCTTTCTATTCTTTTTTTCTCATTATAAAAAAAATTTATTTCAGTTCAGCTTATTTCTAATTACACCACTTTTAAAGTTTTCTAGAATGTACCGAGAACCTTAAAAGTTGAAAAACAATGACAATTATAATAAAATTAAACAATCGATAATTATTCGAAAAATTTCAATTTTTTTCGAAAAAATCAGAAAAAATTAAAAACAGCCGTGAATATTTTTTGATGATTTTTTTGATACCCATTTTTGGCCTGGAATGCTCCATACTTATAAAAATAAGCCTTGTTGTACAGAAGAAATGTTTAGTGCCGAAAGAGAATGTAAAAATTTCGTCGAGGAAAAAATATTATGTATGTCGATTTAATTTTATGAAACTTTTGTTGAAGGCTATTGGAACAGCAGTGTGGTCGGTTCTGATGGGAAAGCGCCAGATGCTGAAGTACGACAAGGGCTTCTTGGCGCATTTCTACTCGATATCGGAACAGATATCACCGGTGCTCGTATGGGGTTTTCTAGGGCCGGAGGGTAGTCTCAATTCGACTTGTAACTATTTTCGTGAGCAGGTTATCGAGTTTCTCGTCGACATATTCAATTTCTTCAAAGTGAGGTACACTAACGTTGATCATTTGGCGGAAGATATACTTCACGAAATGCGTATAAGAGTGGCGAATATTAATCAGCGGTTGGCACTCGAGGATGGTTAAAAATCATAAATCAAGATATTAACGAAATACGAAAATTAGTAGCTTAAATAATTTATTCAGAAGACGAATAACTATCGAAAATCCGTTCAACTAACAATTCATACGAATTTCCTTCTACCCGATAAAGAGACTTGTTGTTCTATTCCAATTGAGGAACACGCAGTTTGTATCACATTATTTCTAGTCTAACCCTTCAATTTTTCTCGTCGAATGTCAAAATCGAAGAAGACGAGCCTCTTTTTAGGTACCCTCCTTGAAAGGGCTTTCAGGGATAAGATTTTATAAAATTCGTAAAAGTCTATATATATACAATGATATATGAACTATGTATGCACAACATAGAATCGTGTGTATAAAAAAAAATAGATTTAATCTCAGGAATATGCCCGATGAATTAGATAATGTAGCCGAAGCCAATGGTTTTTCGAATTGAAAATAACCTTTAATTACGACGAATGGAACACTACTCGATCGATAAGATCCAAGGGTCATTTTCATATTTAATAATATATATATATATATATATATATATATATATATAATAGTCCCTCATTGTACAGTATGATTTTAATTCACCTCGGATAGGTCGCAAAAAAGAAATGTGATGAAAAAGTTAAGTCTTTTCACTACGTTTTCTTTTTGTATAATAAAAGTTATGAGTCGGATGATTTTTTTTTTTATTTTTTATAAGCACACTGCCACGTAGGAACTCTCAAATCGTATTGACATAAAAATTTAAGAAAATATTAGGAACTTTAAGTGAAATTTAATATTCGGCTATACAATTCCGTTCCAACATTTTCGTCGAGTTATTATATTACTTTTTATGGCGTTAAGTAAGAAATATTCACGTATTTGAAGATCTCACGAAACATTCCTTATGATCGTACTCGAGGTAATACTGTGTATTTAACAAAATGTTTTAACGCTAGGATACATGCGCACACACCTTACCCACTACTCTAAATTTGACTGTTTACCTAAAAATATAATTCTACTCTTCTGTTTTCGTGTTTCGTTGCTCTTTAAAATTCAAATATTTAGAGTTAAATTTTTGTTTATAGCCGTCCACTATCGGTCATCACTGCATTTATCTATGAAAGAAAAAAAACAAATACTGACTGTGGCATGTTCCACCTTGCCTAAATAAAGATGGAAAAAAAATGCAAATGTTTTTATCTGTCAGTGCTGAGCCAAGAGATGTTTGTATGATTTTTGAAAATATATACTTTTTTCTACCCCCTCATCCTATTTCGTTATTTTTTTTTTCATCCACTATATTCAACATTTTTAATTTTGCATTGTTCTGAAAAAATGAATTTTCAAATTTCTATATAATGAGTATATGTAGAAAAAATTGGAGTCATTATTATTTTAAAATGAAAACAATTGGAATACAATATTTAAAAGCTAAATAATGGCTACTAACTGAATAAAATAAAAATAGAAAGTTTAGTGATAAAGTATTGCTCTACGCCTATGCACAAAACCTTCTTCATACATTTCGTTCGTTTTACAGTTATCGAATACTTTTTCATTTACTATATTTTTCATTAAAATCAATTAGATCTTTATACATATGTTTATGAAGTTGACTGACAAGACATTGACTCAAGGTTCATAGAAAAACTGTTGTCAAAATGCATCAGCAGCATCAATCAGCGCATCCATCATCTCATCCTCAGATTCACTGTCATCGGTAGAGTGTTCGGCAGGGGGAATGTTGACAATATTGTTCTGACGCTTATATTCATTAATATCATCCCAATCTGTAAATTTGAAATTTTCTACTCAATTCATTGAACCCTCAATGAGATGTCAATCCCCCCCGACCTACTGAATTCTTATTAATGTGAAATATGAAGCTCCGAATCAGGAAAGAATTTTTGGTAAGAAAATCCCAGAAATATATTTTTTTAAGCGCATTGAGAAATTGTTTCAAATGCATTTTTTCTTCAATCGAGATTTACAAAACCTAAATTTTTCCTTACTGGTTATGGAAAGTACGAGGTTTATGAGAAAATGATCCATCTATTTCTACAAACCTCTTTTTACAAAGTATTTTGGTATAATCGTTTCGTCATGTAATTTTTCAAGGTCTGCTGAAATGTGTGGATTACTTTCTTTCTCTAGACACAATCTCATCCACCTAATCCCTGAAAAAACAAAACGAGATTTTTAAATGTTTGAGAATAATTTTAAAGACCTTGTAATTTTTCTACTTACATTTATGGGCTTTCGGTAAATTCACTTTGATCTCTGTTCCTGTATTACGGTGAGAACATTTTTCTGGTATGATAGCGCCGAAAAGATATAAACAGAGATAGTAGGGTCGGCCGTTTACAGTTGTGCTGGTAAGCGAAACGAGAAAGGATAAAATTGTATGCATGCAAAAATGTTAAAAAACATGGAAATTCACATTTTACAGTCCGCTTCTCCAACTTTCTTCGCATACATGTAATTTTTTTTTCTTCCCTCCCAAATATATCCATAATTTTTTATGAGTATTTCAACAAAATTTGAATGGGGATTCTTTTTTAAATTTCCGAATTGCGATTATGCTTTTTCGAGTTTATTCATTTACCTAAATCTAAGGTGATCTTCATCAACTAGAAGAAAATAATCGTCGACGTCCACCAGCATTATTCGTAATGTCACACTTACGTCGGTTTGATACCATATAACTTTTGGGGTTGGAAAGCTTGGAATTAAGGCTGGAATATTCATAACTACGAGGTTTGAAAAAGCGAAATATGTATGTAAGCTATTTATTTTTTAACAAAAGTAATTTCGGATTAACTTCGTCGTAGCAAATACGAAGGAACGCGAGGAAAAAAAAAATTTGAAATCGAACTTGACACAAAGAACAAAAACACCTGTTTGTTGTTATTATGATATTATTTCCCCAGGGCTGCCAGAGCGCCGCCGCTCGTAACGCTTGTGTTGTTTACTTGCTTATCCTCTTTTGACCCTTTTGACAGATGTTTATAAATATATAGCCTCCGTCTCAAAAGATTTTGATTGAAATTCTTTACGCTTTTACAATAGCAACGAATTCATGTACGTTTCAATTCGTTGATAATAGTTCGTAAATAGGGACATTTCTTTCGATGCTAATAATCATTTTCCTTAACCCATCCTCATTACAGCTATTCGGTGGACCATTCATATTCATAAAAAATATAAATTATCACCTTAGCGAGGATTCCAGATCTTCCATATTACACACACAGCGACTGATTCCGTTTGTGTGGTCGCATCGCGGTTGACGTAGTTATCGCGGTGGTGGATATAACGAAACGTTTTTTCATGGAAAATTTATCGGTAAAGCAGCGTCGGAATCGTCGGAACGTCGGAACTATCCAATCTCAAACATTTATATGTTTATATTACCGTTGGTAATTTCCTCGGTTATTTAACCAATCGCAAATTGCAACCATTGCAACCACGATCCACGATTGCAACTCAAAACATAATTTCTGAACGCTGAGAATTTATATGTGGATAAATAAAGGCAAACGGGATATTGTTTTACGAACGTTTTTTAACCCCAACCGGGCGTGATCGTATATGTATTGTTGCGTTAAACGTCAAGTCAAAAATAGAATATAAGTCATAATTTAGCATTTATCGTAAAAAATGTCGAGATTCGACGATGGAAAAGACGTTACGGGTACGGGTTTTCGTAAAATCGACATTGACGAATACAGCGAAAATGGTTTTCAAGACGAGGAGAATGACGGCGGAGCTATCGGACCTACCGGACCCGATGAAAGCGAAATTCTTCAACTTCTCACCCAATATCCTTTACATATGACTCATTTTCATTCTTCTATCTAATCTCTCTCAGTCTTGCCATATTTTTTTGAACTTTTTCTTTTTATAATTCAAGGCTTCTCGACATATTTTTCCTTAATTTATATTCAAAGGAAGGAATGCTGATGCCCTGATTTCTGTTCTCAAGTGTGCTCCTTTGGGCTCGAAAAATCAACAAATCAAGGTAACCTAAAAAAATGTATTTCCACTTGCGGCGAATCTTCTGCTTTCACTTCAATTATGATTTCTGTTCTTTTCAATTATGTATTTTATCAAAATTTTGAAGAAAAAATATACATATATAATGCATGTCTTATTTTAATGGATACAGGACAATGCAAGGAATCTGGCACAGAAAGTACTTTTAAGCATAAAATCTAATCAAATGGATGACTGTTTGGCGCAACTGGACCGAGATCAGGTGGACGTACTGATGAAATATATTTACAGAGGCTTCGAAATACCAACCAAAGACAGCAGTGCTCATTTGTTAGTGTGGCATGAAAAAGTGTACAACATCAACGGAATAGGAAGCATCATGAGAGTTTTAGCGGACAGTAAAAAAGCTTGAGTCGGATTGCTCCTCTCTGTCTCTTGATTTGTCTCTCTAACTCTCTTGCACAAGAATTTTACGTCATTCTGAAGGATTACCATTAAGTTTATTTGGTTGACTCAAAAAGTCAGAAAAAACGATGCAATTGCATCAATTGAAAGTTTCATGACGTCAAACTGAATAACAGCAATAGGTAGATAGCCAAGTAAGAACTTTCCATGATAAAGGAAGAAAAACCTACAATTAATAAACATGAGCTACAGGTATATGTGCAGAAACTGTTTTCAATAAAATCATTTTTATTTCTTCTATATATTGCGATACGATTGGATAGTTATGATAAAACTTAACAACAACAACAATTATGTTCATCATTCATGTTGTATAGAAAAGAGAAACAATAGGAAAGACAAAAAACAAAAAACAATGTGTCCCCTAGCGGATTGTACGACCAGGCATTGGTCTAAAAAAGTACAAAGACGACCGAAATTGGTCGAAAAGAACCGAAAAACGACCAACTTCGGTCGTTTTTGTACTTTTTTTGACCGATGCCTGGTCGTACAATCCGCTAGGGTCATTCGAGTCGACGTATCAAATATCGTGATTTTCTCAACGAGAGAATACAATCTTAGCAATAATTCATTACTTGTTACTCCATCAATAAAAAAGAACTGTTGACCCATATTATATATCGCTATATGATTTGTCATTGCTCATAGAGACAATTTTTTTCTATGATGTAATGTGGCAATTTTTTTTATTATTATTCAATTGAGAAACGTATTGAATCTCTTGGCGAGGAAAAGTATAACAATTATTGTTTAACACGATCGTTGTTCCACAATCGCAATCGTTTCTCTAAAATAACTCTTAAATATTTATTACCGCTGATAATAACTTCAAACTGATGACGTTTCGTTCTTATGTCCTATTGTCTTTTTTTCAGTATACTCGGTTAATCGGTCTCTCTCTCGTCCTTTCCTCATTATTCGCACTTGTTTTTTACAGTAACCATTATCATGTTGGTCTGACGGATCAAAAATAGTGCACTGATAAATACTGCTTTTGCCCTGAAACATTTTCATTGTTGTTAAAATTCATCCCTTCAATTTCAACTCTAAATTACTGTCAATGGGTCACCTTGACCCAGGCCATTTCTTTCCAATGTACCATTGAATACAATTTAAGTTTTTTTTCTCAAATGCTTAACGGGCACTCGAACTTTCAAAAGCGTATACGATCGATGGACAGGGTTGCTGAAATTGTAAGTATTGGTTGGTACTCGTAGCTTCTTGACTTTTTCATACTTACTGTCCTTCCTTAAAATACTCTTTGAGCGTATTACTGAATCTCTTGCTGTACTTGACAAATTCTCTCTTACGCTGGTCCAGTGCTTGTTTTCCAGCTGATCCTGGTATGAAGCCTGTCACTTCATTTACAGCATCCAACAACTTTTTAATCGCACTTGCAATTTCTCTAAAAAATTTATTGTTAATTGGATATACAAATATAAAAACGTTATGGGGAAATGTCCGAAATAACAATGCACCAGGTAAAAAAACTTATAAAAATTACGACAATGGTTAAAACTTACTTGATTGTTTCCAAAAACGTTTTACGGTCTGTTATTTCATCAGGGATTCTGCTCAGTATTCTTTTCAAAGCTGTTGACTTTCTGTTGAGCTCCTGGAAAGCATCTTCAGAGCGTGCTGAACGATATTCTACAACTATTCAAGTTGAAATCATAAAAATTTTGGTTCTTAATAAATCAACAACCTATAGCGATAATTTGTTCCAAATGTAAAGATCAACTTATTCCACTTTCAATGGTTCGAACATTATTCATTTTGCAAAGCCCACAGAAAATTTAGGGAATATTTTTCTGAACTCATTGGACAAAATGATGGGTGTGACAAAATCTTTGCAATATTTAATTGGAATTTCTGAAAATTTTTTTATCGTATCGCATGGATATATAATAGAATTTTAAAAAGTATATAAACTATCAAAGCATTTTCATTACTAACCGTCGCAGTCGGATGCGGTTCCCTGCAAGCGTAATACGCTTGCATTCATATCCAAGCTCAACTCTCCTCTCCGTACAATTCCCAGTACAAGATCATGAGTGATACCAGGATAGCTGCTCTCGGCTCTGAAAAGAGCAGTTCGCAAAGTCTGAGCAGCAACAACATTTTGCGTTTCAAGCTGTTTGGAAATAAATAAATAAACGAACAGTTATTTTTGTTGTGTGTAAAAAATAACGAGAAAAACGAAATTCATATATTATCCAATCATATGTATACTGTTGAATTTTTGTCAGTGAGTAATCTTGTTCTTGTTGGTTATCAAATGTCAACCGATGGATTATTTGATTTAAAAATGAAAAATGTGATCGCTGGGAACCAATGCCACTATTATGAATAGTGGGGAAAAAAAAATACGAATAAAAGTTACATCGTCGAAATTGAAACCCTAATTTTTTTAATCACGCGACAACATAAATGGTGTCTTATTGTTTTTAACGTTACCTTTGCCAGTATAGGTCGTAATATTACGGGCAGAACAAGTGATGTAACTGGAGTCTCATCTCCCATTGTCATCCTTCAAACGGGATGTTTGATATTTTTTGTAAAAATCTGACTACGGATTACAGGCCGTGCGTCCAAGTTGACGCGAAAGATATATTTGTTATCAGTTTATGAATCAAAGGTAATAATTCCCGAGTGCATCGATGGAAACGCCACAAATAAGAAAAGCAGAGTTTAATATTGAGAGTTGTATGAAAAAAAAAGAGGAAATAACAAACTTCAATAACCGATCATGATTGTGTTTTCTGACAGCTGTCACTAAAGAGCCCTACTAGAAAGAGATTAACCTTGAATACGTTTCCTCTGAGGGGAAATGTATATTTTCCGTATTTTTAGGGTACAAAGTAATAAAAACAACTGTAAATACGATGCCCGCCGCGACAACCCTAGAATGACGGCTGACGGCGACGACGACGACGACGACGACGACGATGCACGAGAAAACAATTTTTTCTTTCTTTCTTTCTTCCGTTCTTCCTTGTCGGTTGGGCCTTCTATATTCAGGGCGTTTCGACCTGCGTGTTTCGGCCAACGCTCGCAGTGTAGCGCCTGCTTACGGTGCGTGAAGGTTATATATGGTTGGTTCTGGCTGACTTATTGCTTTAGTGAATTTGATGAGATGCTCCAAAACTTCGGTGACTTTGGAAGGGGGAAGGGAGAGATCTAGTGCTCAAGATTATATTTTTCAAATCGAAGTTTTCTTTCAAAGCGAATGAACGTTCTTCAATTTTTTATATTTTCGTACGATTTTAGCTCAGTCGATAACCCATTCCTGCATTATAAATGAAAAATCTTTGGTTTCTTGATTTCAGGAAATCAATCCCCCAAAATCGTGGAAACCATGGAGAAACATACGCCGGGTCCCGCAATGGAGCGGTGTAATAGCGAATCCATCAGAGAGATATCGGAGTGAAAAAATTCTGCCATAAAGTTGAAATATCAATAAATAAACTTTCCGAATTTCAAGAGTCTATACTTTTTCCTTTGCCACAAAAAAATCCGGATTACCCGGCTTCCCCGTTTTTTCCAGTTTCTCTATGTGCAGACGTGCTATTTTCTAACATCGCTTCGTATTTAGGAATGATTTAATTAAACGCGTATATATATAAACTTCAAAAAGTAAAAAAGGCACGCCAAGTATTAAAAGGTCGTGACCGTCGTTTTAAATGATTTTCTATATTCGCATTGTCAATAAATAAATTTTAAAAAATGTTTAACTGTGAAAAAATATGAGATCTATTGTAACATATACAGTGAATGAATTACGTTTCCTGTAGGAATTCTGAATTTTGGAAATAAAAAAAAAATGAGATCATTTTCCAACGTAGCCAAGTACAGTGAATGAATTAAGGTTCTTGTGGAATTCATTCGTGTACACTTTTAGCCCTAATCCCTCACTTATTCAGAAAAATTTTCCAGCAAACGTCACAGAGCAACAAAGGTTTCTCGAATAATTCTGCAATTATTAAGAGATTATCATCTGTTTTTATGCTAGCTCGGGTTATAAACTTAAAACAGTTTACGCGTACAAGTGCATGCATTGTATCTATACGATGAACTGCACAAATTCATTTTCAACATTACACACAAGCTTGGCGTGCATGGTTTTCAATCGGAAGCTCGGGAAGAGACAATTGTTCAAATTTACTATAAAAACAATAATTAATTAGAATTGTATGAACGAGTGTGAAAAAAAACGATCCCCCAATAAAATACGAGGGGCCCTGTTATATAATGATTTGGTAAACAATACAGATAGGTCAAATTTGTGGATAAAATTGAATAATTAAACGAACGGATAAAGAAATGAAATCAATCAATCCCTTTATATGCCTTTATCTTGTACGGATAGATATGGCCATTCTTTCATGCCCATACGCATTTTAATTTATCCACGCGTCACTTTCACTCGTTTGTCCGTACACTCTTTTTTTTACCAAATGGGCAGATGATTGGATGAATTACACAAGTATTGAAATGGATGAACAAAGAAGTAAGCTGTGTAAACATTGATTTCAGAAAAGAAAACGCGTTGAATACGAAACATTTGGAGTAATGAATTTATCAGTCAAACTAGTCAAGAATAGATATTTTTCTTTGTGTACACAGCGCGGGATCTCACGTCGAACTACTCAATAAAATAGTTGGATGGAAAAGGGATGGCAAATTAAAAAACAATTACATGAGAGGATCATCAAGTTTTCTTCAAATATATGGACGGATGAGGCATTCCTTCGCCGAGCTTCCGATTGAAAACCATGCACGCCAAGCTTGTGTGTAATGTTGAAAATGAATTTGTGCAGTTCATCGTATAGATACAATGCATGCACTTGTACGCGTAAACTGTTTTAAGTTTATAACCCGAGCTAGAGTAAAAACAGATGATAATCTCTTAATAATTGCAGAATTATTCGAGAAACCTTTGTTGCTCTGTGACGTTTGCTGGAAAATTTTTCTGAATAAGTGAGGGATTAGGGCTAAAAGTGTACACGAATGAATTCCACAAGAACCTTAATTCATTCACTGTACTTGGCTACGTTGGAAAATGATCTCATTTTTTTTTTATTTCCAAAATTCAGAATTCCTACAGGAAACGTAATTCATTCACTGTATATGTTACAATAGATCTCATATTTTTTCACAGTTAAACATTTTTTAAAATTTATTTATTGACAATGCGAATATAGAAAATCATTTAAAACGACGGTCACGACCTTTTAATACTTGGCGTGCCTTTTTTACTTTTTGAAGTTTTAATATTTACTGATTTCACTTCTTTTTGCGAGACGTGACAACTATATGGGAATCGTATTTCATTCACTATATTTGTCAACTTCAGAAAACGATCTCATTTTTTTTTTATATTTTGAAGTTTTTTATTGAAAATGCAAATATAGTAAATTATTGGAAACTACGGTCGCGACCTTTTAATAATTGGCGTTCTTTTCTTACTTTGTCAATTATTTTTTTTTCTGATTTTACTTGGATTTTACCGCGGTAACAATATTTACTTAAGAAAAAAAATACATTCCTCGTCTTAAACGAAAATTTTTGAAACGATTTATTTCAAGGTGAGTGATTTTCACTATATGACAAAAGCAATCAACACAGCTAATTTTTCTATGTAGACGGACGAAAACTGTGCGGTTATGTTCATGTGAGTTGAAACCTTTTACAAGCAATAATGGTGACGATTTTGATTATCCATTCAGCAACTCGAATTTTCCAATGAAAGATTGGGAAATACCTATGCAATGGGATGATATTTTCATTTTCTATTCCTTTTTTTGAAACCTCCACTTGTTTACTTGGAAAAATGATTTTTGAAACTATCTTCTTCTCATTCATGGATTCCATGTTGACATGGATACTGTCAATGGTTTGCAATGTCCAAGGAGATGTTTCCATGGTATTCAATGTCTAAGACCACAGCTTTATGGTTATTGGTGTCCAGTGACATTTTTTCATGATCTTCTGTAACGTCTGAACCTGCCTCGTCAATGTAAACTATTAAATCGCAGATCTAGATGGGTGGGGTTCGAAATTTCGAATAACCGAATTGTAGAATGGTCGATATTTCGAAATTAATAAATTCGTCATGTAAGATTGGAGAAAAATAAGTAATTCGAAATTCTTATTCCCGATCGACTATTTAGCAGATTACGTCTTTAATCGAATATTTTTTCTTTGAATTCGCATTTATTCGAAAATATATATTTCAATAGTTTGCATTTCGAATGCAATTTTTACAGACCGTACGAATGTCAAAAGTTCATATTTTCGAATTCAATATGGAGAGTAATTGTTTTACAGACAGACCAGAATATAGAGTAGCAAAAAATCGAAAGTGAATTTTTCGAGCCTATAAAACTTCGATATGTGGAATAGCGATAGTTCGAAAAGGGAAAGTCAAAATGGCGATGTTTAAAAATTGGAGATCACCGGTCTGAGTAAGTGAGTGAGTGAGACGCGTGTATTTGGAGCTCCGCTGTATTTCTTTATTATGATCGATCGACTTTCTAACGTTTCGCTATTTTGAACATTTGACTTTTTGGTGTTTCAGTATTTCAACCTCAGTAATATTTGGTCTTTCGTTATTATATTTTAAAAATTGTGAATTTTCACAGTATCGCTGACTATAGTAATTTATGAATCGAAAGAGTGATAGTCGAATTTTCGAAAAATCGATATTTTAGTCATCGTCCTATGGGCGATTATTACATTCTATTTTCGATGTAAACGTGCTTCGAATGTTGCAGTTTCTGCTTTATTTATTTTCGGCATTCAAAGCTGTAGTCGAATCTATCTGTCTCCATATTATCATTCGAAGTTTATAAACTCGAGATTTTAGCTGTTCGAAATTTTAGTCATTCCAACATTTGATCCCCACCCGATCTAGATATCGATAACTATGACGAAATATATCGTAAACCATTGCACCGTTTACCTAAATATCGGGAAATATAAAATTGTCGAATATATATTGAACAATACGAAGGCATCCACCTAGACATCGAAAACCCTATAGTCGCCAAACTAGACATCGAAAACTATAGAGCCGACGACCTAGATATCGAAAACCTTAGAAAAACTCACCACACTATCGGAAACTATGGAGCCGTTGACTTTCATATCGGGAACCATAGACAAATTCACCTTAACGTCGGAAACTATGGAGCTATCGACCGGGATAGTGAAAACTATGAAGTCGTCAACCTAGTCCACGAAAACAATGGGAAAACATACCTGGACATTGAAAACTACGGAGCCGTTGATCTAGACCTCGAAAAGCATGAAAAAACATACCAGGACGACGAAAGCCATGGAGAAATATACCTAGCCATCGAAAACCATGGAGCTGTCGACGTAGACATCGAAAAAAATGGAGAACCATAACCAAACATCGAAAACTATGGAATTGTTGACCTAGCATCAAAAGCCATGACGGAATATACCTGGACCACGAAAACCATGAAGGAACATACGTAGACATTTAAAACTATGAAGAAATATACCTGGACATCCAAAACCATGGAGGAATATACCTAGACATTGAAAAATATGTAGACACATACCTAGACATCGAAAAGTATGGAGTCATCGACCTAGATCACGGAAATGATGAAGAAATATACCTAGAGAACAAAAACTATGGAAACTCAGACCTAGCAATCGAAAACTGTGGAACCATCAACTTAGACCACGAAAACCATGGAGAAACATACCCAGACATCGAAAACCATGGAGGAATATACCTGAACCACGAAAACCATGATGAAACATGCCTAGACATTGAAAACCATGGAGGAATATACCTGGACGACGAAAAACATGGAGGAATATACCTGGACCACGAAAACCATGAAGGAACATGGTTTTCGTGGTCCTTCATACTTCGTCATTGAAAACTGTGGAGCCGTCGACCTCGACTGCGAAAACCATGAAAAAACATACCTAGACCACGAAAACCATGGAAGAATCTACGTAGACCACGAAAACCATAGAGAAACATATCTATACATCGAAAACCATGGAGGAATATACCTGGACCACGAAAACCATGTAGGAACATATCCAGACATCGAAAACTATGAAGGAATATACCTAGACATCAAATCCCATGGAGGAATTATCCTAGACCACGAAAACCATGAAGAAACATGCCTAGACATTGAAAACCATGGAGGAATTATCCTAGACCACGAAAACCATGAAGAAACATGCCTAGACATTGAAAACCATGGAGGAATTATCCTAGACCACGAAAACCATGAAGAAACATGCCTAGACATTGAAAACCATGGAGGAATATACCTAGACATCGAAACCCATGGAGGAATTATCCTAGACCACGAAAACCCGAGAGAAACATACCTGGACTTCGAAAACTGTGGAGCCGTCGACCTCGACTGCGAAAACCATGAAGAAACATATCCAGACCACGAAAACCATAGAGAAACATATCCATACATCGAAAACCACGGAGGAATATACCTGGACCACGAAAACCATGAAGGTACATATCCAGACATCGAAAACCCTGAAGGAATATACCTAGACATCAAAACCCATGGAGGAATTATCCTAGGCCACGAAAACCATGGAGAAGCATACTTGGACATCGAAAACTGTGGAGCCGTCGACCTCGACGGCGAAAACCATGAAGAAACATATCCAGACCACGAAAACCATAGAGAAATATACCTAGACATCGAAGAAACCCATGGAGGAATTATCCTCGACCACGAAAACCCGAGAGAAACATACCTGGACATCAAAACCTGTGGAGCTGTCGACCTCGACTACGAACACCATGAAGAAACATACTTAGACCACGAAAACCATGGAGAAACATATCCATACATCGGAAACCATGGAGGAATATACCTGGACCACGAAAACCATGAAGGAACACGTCTAGACATTGAAAACCATGAAGGAATATACCTAGACATCAAAACCCATGGAGAAATTATCCTAGACCACGAAAATCGTGGAGAAACATACCTAGACATCGAATACTGTGGAACCGTCGACCTCGACCGCGAAAACCATGAAGAGACATACTTAGACCACGAAAACCATGGAGAAATATACCTTAGACATAAAGAACTATGGAGAAATACACCTGGACATTAAAAACTATGGAGATATACACCTGCACATCAGAAACCATAGAGGAATATACCTAGACATCGAAACCCATAGAGGAATTATTCGAGACCACGAAAACCATGGAGAAACATACCTGGACATCGAAAACTAAGGAGCCGTCGACCCAAACCTCGAAAACCATGAAAAAACATACCTAGACGACGAAAGCCATGGAGGAATATATCTGGACATAAAAAACTATGGGGTCGTCCACCTAGAAATCGAAAATCGCGATAGAATGTACTTAAACCTAGTCCTCCAAAACCCATGAGCTATCGCCCTAGACATCCTCGAAAAATCCAGCGGCGTCGACCAGAATTTTATATTTTTTTTATTTTTATTATTTATTATTTAATGTTATTCGTATTATTCAATTTTTTTATTTTATTATAATATTATCATTTTATATTATATATTGTATAATATAATATATATATTATATTATATATTAATTATAATAAAATATTTATTATAATAATATTTTATTATTAATTAATATTAATAAATGAAATATATATTATATAATTATATACATATTTTATGCGCAAACCAGGAGCTGGTATTGCCCCCGCTGTGCGCCCATTCTCTGTCTCTCTCGCTCGACGACGCAGAAGGAGAGGGGGTAGCCGCGTTCAGCGTAGTGCGTGACGTAGAGTGTGACAAAAGTAAGAAATCGTGCAAAGGACGTAAGTCCAAATGTAAACAAGCGTAACTTACGCCCCTCTGTCTCTAAGAAAATGAAAATCCCGAAATGATGGATTTTAAATCACTAACGTTACATATCTCAGGATCTACTGGACGGATTTACTTGCAACAAAGACCAATGGAAAGAGAAAAATCGAAAAAAAATCGTCACAAATTTTCAAGCTGTTTTATGAAATGGTTTATTTGTGAGAGCCATTTGAAAATTCTGTGACGTCATAAAACCGGCATATTCGCGTATATAAGAGTAGCGGCAGGGCTCGCGCTGGCTTTTCTTTTGCGCTGCAGTTTTTCCTTTTAATACTTGGCGTCGAGCCGCTACCGCGTCTCTTGATTAGGGTGATGCAAAAAAAATCGATATTTTTTTTTCCTCGGAGCTCCAACGGAAATAGTACATAAAAAAAAGTAATTTTCCCAAAATTCAGATTTTTAAAAAAATGTCTATATAGTGCTCAAGCCACTTTTCGATATTTTCCTGTTTTTCCTCAAAAATCGCAAAGTGAAAATTTTTCTTTTGCTCTCATAACAGAAAGTGTTAGTGCTCGATGAAATCATGAATCTAATAAACTTTTATCAGTCTCGAAAAAATTTAATGGCTGCCCTGCATATAATTATATAATTTCTTTTTTTTTCTGCGTAAATTTATCTAGAAAAAGGTATAAAAATTTAAAAAACGTATGGCTACAAATGGCAATTTTTGTCGTCCTTCCAAAAGAAGGGGTATAAAAGTATTTTAAAAAAACAGTTTTTCAAAATTTTGTCGAATTCAAATTCTCTGTTTCAAAGTCCGGTATTTCAGCGCAGAAGGCACGTTATAATTTGGGAATTTTCCAGTTTTCCCATTTATAATAAATATTAGTAAAATATTTTGACTGAATTTTGAAGAAAAATAAATGTAAGCTAGCCAGTGAATGCAAAATCGCAAAAATGTTCAGTTCCAAATGGTTTGTTTACAATAAAACTATTTGAGTTTTTACAGGATGGCAACTTTGTACAATAGACCTATTTCAATCTTGTTAATATGAGACCGATTTTGGATGTTTGATGAAAAATATTTGCAATTTTGCATCCATTAGGCTGCACTTTTTTCAAACAGAACTAGGACAAAATCTTTTATTAATTATTATAATTAATTATAATCCATGGTAAATATTTTGAAATTATTTGCCACTCGTCGTCCGAAGTCACAAACTCAACCTACTAGATATATTTTTATTCTTTGACGTTTACGGGCGAGAGTGGCGAGAGTGGCAACAACTGCGTTGCCATGGAACCGGAACGAAGAAAATATTATTTTATCGAATTGTATCCACGACGATACTCCCTTCTTAGACGTCGAAACTGCGAATACATCGTATACGGAGCGAGGAAACCCTGTGATCTTGACATTTTTTTACCGCGAAAGAAATATACTACTCCATATCTCAAAAATGGGGGTTTCTTTTGAAGACGTTCTTGATGAACTGGGATGGAAAGATGGTTTTCGAATTCCTGTTGCAAACGAAGAAAACAAACGTTTGGAAATCGAAGTAAGTGAAAAATTGGGTTATGAATTTTCTCGTGGCATTCCAAATGTTTACGAAGTGCGGAAAAAACAATGAATTTTTTATATCGATGCAAGTGCATTGGCGATCCACACTAAGCATGCGACGCCTCGCGGATTTTTCTTGAACTGCTGTTGGAGTGCAAAGCAGACGATCTGTCACGTAATATTAATGTCGTTAAGATGATGGTTCAGTCGGTAATCACACCTCGAATTTTTGAAATTGAAACTCTTTGACATCGTTCGTCCGATTAAAATAATAAAAATGTCATCGTACGCAGCACGATCGCAAAAATCCGATGACATTTTTATTTTTTCGATCAGACGAACGATGCGGAAAAATTTCCTTTTCAAAATTTGCAGCTATCTCTCTCGCACTCACGGTTGTCATTACCGACTGATCCATCATCTTAGCGCCATTTTTCCGAGGGACACGAGCGCCGCCATCGGTAGTGTGGATCGCCAATTGAATCGAAATGACGTTATACTATTGTTTAATAATAATCTGCGATTGTACTGAAACACCAATGACTCGGTTTCTTTACTAATATTAATTTACCGATTTTCCGATATGTACATAGAGAACAGAAACCGAATAAATTTTCATTTGAAATACTTGTTGAATCAGAAATATACAATGAAAACACGATTTTTGAATTAATCATTAATTATAGGCATTTGTTTTTTTTAATAGATAGAAAAGAAGAATAAGAAAAAAGCACGTTTAGTATCTGAGCTCGAAAGAAGTGAAGAAAGGATAAAATCAATCGAAAAACATGCAACGAGTCTCGAATATCACCACGACCATAATCAAAAGCTCATCACAGCTCATGCAACTCAACTGGAAGCAGAGGATCATTTGGCAAGACTCAGTACGAGTGGAGACGCGGCTATCGCACAGGAAATACGAGATCTCGAAAAAGAGAAAAATGAAATGAAAAGTAAAAACGCGTACCTCGAAAAAGAGCTCGCTAAAATAGCCTGTAAAATCGAAAATTCGAAAAAGACTCTTGCATTCGACAAGGAGAACCTTTTAAAACTGGAACACACTTTGAATCGTGAAGAAGAAAAAAGTTACAAAATCGAATCGTTCATTAAAATCGACGCGAAACAATTCAAGGCAAATATACAAAATTCCATTTCTCATTTCAACTATTATAAGTATTACCTCACAATAATGAATGATAGATTGAATAATAAATAATTTATGTTAGTTATGGCTTTTTAGAAACTCCAATTGGAACGCGAGAAATTGACCACCGAACTGGAATCTCATAAGCTTGCCTTTATTCGAGCTGTGAACGAAGTTACTGAAATGGAGATAATGCTCGACAGGACAGCCAAGCTTTATGTTGAGACTTTGAAGGAACAATTTCAATTGATAAACTGTTGGAAACAGAGTGTTACTGTTCTTAAACAACGGGATAATGGAATTCAGGAGACATTGAGGGTAAAAATGAACTTTGGATATTCAAGAATTCTGACTAAAGTGTCGAATACCAGAAAATTTTCAAAATCTTTCAATAAAATTAAACGCTCTTTTCAATAATTATTTAATACGTTTCAACAAACATCCGCATTAACCCTTAGTGCGCATCTGGGGTCAGGCTGACCCCAAAATTTTTTTCTCACATGAATAGCATTTACAGATGAGCATCTCACAAGTAAAACCCCCAATATTAAGAAATCGTTATCCCCTCTCTAAAAGTAGGGAGCATAGCCAACTTCATACTCCAAAATAAATACACTTTTTGGAAGGGTTGCAAAGTGGACCATTTTTCCCTTAAAGCATGGACCCTTGTCTGTAAAACTCTGTAAGGATTTTTTTCAAAACTCAAAATTAAATTTTTTACGAGAGATTTTGCCGAAAAAGTGCTTTTTACGCGCACTATCAACTTTGAGCACGTTTTTGAACGATGAAAAAAAATTTTTTTGAAAATCCGACTTTGCAGCCTTAAAGTTGGATCAATTCACTGCAAAAAGTGACTAAACCTTTTATTCCGAAAAGCGCATGGTCACCGAGATATTCGATGGCAAATATGATCTGGGGTCAAAGTGACCCCATGTGCACGAAATGTCTCGCTGTGAAGGTGTGCACACTAAGGCTTAATATTGTGTGTGTGTGTGTGTTGCGCAACGTTAAAAATTTTACTCGCACAAGTAAACTGAATTGAATGAGAACTAGTTATATATTGTTGAAAATTGAAAAATAAAAATTCTTCACTGTTTCCTTTATATAGGAGATTGACACTCTTCGAGAAATAGGCTGCGATCGAATGGAAGTGTACAGAGAGTCCGAGCAATTTCTCGACAACCAGATGAGCAGCAATAAGCAAACGGAAGACTCGATTCGTAAGCTGGAGAAAAAGCTTGTTCTCATAAAGGAGGAACGGTGTAGAATAACCCGAGAGGTTGAGGCTTATCAACACGAGCTCGCGTCACAGAGAAAAACTCTTCGAGATCTCGCGAGACGGATTCGCCAAATGCGTACCGATGGGAAAAGTAAAAAGACTATAATAAGCGAAAAACGTCGAAAGGTTGAAGAATTGAGACACGAGATCGAAGAAATTCAAGCCACTCTCGATGTTGTTGGAAATGAAAAATTGAATCACAACGACGGAGCGATACAAATGGAAGAAATGATCGAGGTCTTTAATATTTCTTTGACAGCATAAATATTATTTTAATCCATTGGAGTGTTGTTTCTGATTAAGATTAAGATTAAAGAGTTTACAAAATAATGGCGAATTTCAGAAGGAGGCAAAACGCAAAAATCGCATAGCCAAGGAAATAACACGTTTGCAAAGCCTCATTCTTCGTTCGACAACTCAAACGAATGATCTCGAGAGCGAGAAGAAAATACTTGATCTTCAAAAGCAAGGAGAATTGAAGAAAGCTGAACTCCTTGCCGCTTATAAAATCCGCGAGGAAAAACGGCTCGACGAGAGGAAAAAAATGATTTATAATTTAGATATCGATATAGAAAAATGTGAAATGCGCCTCGAACGCGCGACCGGAACTGGGGGGGGCATCGACAAAGCAGAATTGGCAAAAAAACAAAGCACCATCACCGAGCTTGAGAAACTTTACAACGAGAAAGTCCAAGTAAACAAATTGTTGGAGGGACAAATTGCTTGTTTGGAGGTAATCGATTTTTAACTGTATGAAAATAAATCGAAATATTGTATCGATACATTTTTATACATTTTATTCTATTTAAAAAAATTTTTTTTTAGCAAGACATGATAAAAGTATCCAACGGTATAACGAGCGACAAGGGTGAGCTTCAACGTTTGAGAAATAAAAAACAAGACTTGAGCCTTTCGATGGAAGGTGGTGAAAAGAAACTTAAATTCATGATTTCTCAAAACGAGGAGAAACAAGTGGAAGAAAGTATTTTAGGACTTCGCGTCTCTCAAGCTGAACGTCTCCTTGCCAGCATCGGTGATAAAGTTTACAATCTCGAGAAGTACAGACTCCAGATTGAAGCTGTGAGTATTGAAAAATCTTGTGTTGTTTAAGGAGGGTGGCTAGCGACGATACAATGTTGCCATGCTAAACCATGTTAAATACATAAAAAATTTCAAAATGATAAGAATTTAATAAAATTTGGTGAACATATTGTTTAGTGTCAGATTTGACAGTACAAATTTTTAAATATTTTTCTTGTGTACAGTTATCGAGTAATTGATCACTAAAGTTTACGTGTAGTCCAGTCACCTTAGGCCATATTTTACGAAGTTCTATTCAAGAGACCTAGAGGTTAGCCAATGTTTTTTTATAGGTTGTTTGGACCTACACAGGAATATAGCCCTGAGTTTTCGAACAAATCCGACTTGCACACTTGCAATAAAAAATTATTGAAAAAAAAATCGATTTTTTTTAATTGGTCCTCAGGGAACGCATCTGATCGAAAAACTTAACACAGGAAAGTTGTTCGGCATAACGTCCTCTATAAAAAAGGTCTTATACGAAAATGCGCTATCATTGTTAATTAAGCAGTTAATTGCAAATAAAGACAAAAAATCACAAC
Organism: Venturia canescens; assembly: GCF_019457755.1. NCBI lineage: Eukaryota > Metazoa > Arthropoda > Insecta > Hymenoptera > Ichneumonidae > Venturia > Venturia canescens. The sequence goes on from NC_057425.1 coordinate 12,314,545, forward strand.
TTTGTTTTTGCTGCTACAATCGTTTGTTTGTAGAGTTATCGGTTTGAAATTCATATAAAATGTAGGGAATTCAATGCCCAAGAGAATGGTGCAAGATTTATTAACCTGTGAGATATAGTTTAGCAACAATTTGCGATCTTCGAAAAAACTTTGACATCCCATAGAACTTGGCGATGAAGGCCTATAGCGTAGAAAAAAATCGAGGAGCTTCGCGTCACCGTGCACAAACTTTTTGGAATAAATAAATCGTTTTTGTTGATAATAAATAGTGTTTTTTGACGTTTTAAAAATCTTGCTTATAAACAAATAGCAATTCTGGACAAAGTTACAAAGATATTCGGGAAAATCTTGCACCATTCGATGCGTTTTTGAAAAACGAACAATTAAAAAAAAAAAAGTCGCAATATCTCTATTACAGACCGAGATATGAATATTTTTATATTTTTGCAAATATCTGTTGATGATATAGAGATTTTTGCAAAAATCAAATTCGATAGCTTTCCGTAGGGTTCCAGCTATGAGATTCGATAAAATACTGACCTCCAACAGGGTTTTTGTCATCACGGTTATCCGTGTAATCTACTCGACAGCGCGCGGCTGAAAGCGCGGCGACGGCCGCTCGCCCGGGCGCGGCGGTGGGGGTACCCCTCGCGCTCCGCAACCCGCTCGAGCGACTTAGTCAACAAGTTTGATAATTTCCCTTAGAATGGTCGCAGTTCGATGTATTTTTTTTTCATTTCGCGTGATTTTTTCTCGCGAACACGATGGTACTGTTAAAATTTTTTAAATAAATATTTTTTCTCGAATCGAACATTTACTATGATATTTTTAGGATGATAGCTTTGTACAGGGTTACCGATTGTGAGTATGGGTAAAGTAGGGAGTGTCCGTGCCGTCTGCGCTGTTGCCGCGTTCCCAGCACGGCGTAATATTTTGCGTACTCGATTTTACAGCGAATTTTCGATTAAAAACTCGAATAACTCTAAAACGGTGCTGTAAATTCTAATTTCGAAGATATGCTACAAGATAATCTGATATTTCATCAATCCGTACCAATTTTTTCAGCTCTGTGGTAGCATTTTTTTAGGAAATACATCTAAAAAACTGAAAAATGTTCGGAAAGCGTCATGTAAAACGCGCATTAACACTTTGACTTTCCGAATTTTTTTCTCAAGAACGGTACTGTGAATCGCCTTCAAATTGCACAGAGCATTCAGCGAAGGGGTCATAAACACACAGAAAAAAATTCAGCTTGGTGGTAGCATTTTGAGCTGGTCCATAACAACCCTAATGCACAATTACTCGATAACTAAGCAGAAGAAAATTTTGAAAAAAATTGTCTCTTCGTACTTATTGATGTCGAAGAACATTATCACCAAATTTGATAAATTTCTTATCATTTTGACGAATGTAGCCAGCCTCCTTAACGTAACGCCCGCATGGGGAAACAAAGATTCTCGAGAATAAAGTTAAAAGTGAAAATAGTAAAATGCGAGACTTTGAACGGAGGATTGTTATGAAAATTGTAAGCTGGAATGAAACGGTTCCCAATGCATATGCGCAGGCAATGAAAGAACGGAACGCAGAGATAAAAGTTCACAAGGAGTCTCTGATACTGGAGAAGCGTTTCGCGTTGAGCGATTGCGGAGAAATACGCGCTTTGATAATGGAGGGGAAATCGAAAGTTCATAATTTGAAAATTCGTTACGACACTTGCGTAGCAGCGATGGGAAAAAATACGGAAGCCGATGGAACGACGGAAGTAACGACGACGTTGCTCATTACTCGGAGGGCCCAAGAAAAATATATGCTTCAAGAGCAAGGTGACAAATTGGACGCGACGATAAGAAGAACGGAGCAAGAAATACGCAGCATGGAAAATACGCTTAGGGTGGTAAACGCTTGCAACGACAAGTACAAAGCGAGTCTTGGGCCCGTCGAGGAGGACGGAACGGAAGCGGCGGAGAGAAGAAAACTCGACGAAGAATTGTACAACGTTGTGGAAACGAAGAGAGAAAGGAGAGAACAATTCGAACGGGCGAGACAAGATTTCGAAAAAATGCGAATTAATTACGAAACCTCGTTCGAAGATGTTCGACGCGCCAAGGAAGAAAAGGACAACAAGTTGTGGTGCGTCGCCAATCTTGAACGACAAATAACTGAACAAAGTGAAAGAATTCTTCGGGCGGACAAAAGTTTGAAAAAATTGTTCAAAGATATTCAACGGATTTGCGAGTGTACCAATGACGAAATGATTCTTCTTCAAGAGGTACGAATCTCAATTTTTGCCGACAACATTTATCAAACCGCATTATTTTTTCATAACGAAAATTATGTTTGCTTCGATGTTTTTTTTTTTTTGACGCCTTTTTGAACTTTCAGAAAGACATTGCGACTCGCGAGCTCCACGAACAAAACCTCGCTTCGCTCCAGCGCATTACCGAACTGACGATTCGTCACCTTGAAATTGAAGGTTATTTGAAAAAACTGCTCAGCTCAAAAAACATTGTCCTGCCGTGTGCGCAACACCTCAAGCCTACGCCGAGTCCGAGCAGATGCGAAACTACGAGCGAAACAACCGAACGTACGAGAAGTCGTACAAGTTTGTTATCGTCATCGCGTGAAAGTGTCGGACGTATACACAATATCGTCAATATCGAGGCCCAATTTTCACCCAACGATCCTCAATCTACTCGTAAATACGTCAGTCCTGCTCAGCAATCTTCAAGATCCACAGCGAGAAGCCAAGAAACTCACAGAATCGTCACTAAACATTTATCGAGTAGAAATAAATGAATATCCTTTCATTATCGTCCCATACATTATTTACCCATACATTTGCCGCGAATCGAATGCGAATAACGAAATAATTATGCGCTTAGGAAATTTTCATAATATTTGTACTAATTCATGGTTACTGCTTCATTCGTATTTCTAAACTTTTTCACTGGCTTTTTGAAACATATTTTACAAAAATATTACACAGTTTTCTGCTGATGACGGAAGAATACATTGATGCGATTCGATATTTTTATATTTTAAATAAAAACGAAAAAGAAAGTGTCATTTTATCTGCATAAATTCCTTGAATAGATTGAGCAAAAGTTACATGGAAAAATAATATTGGATGTGAAAATTTTAAAGCTTATAGAGTAATTCGAATTTTATAGTTATGTATGAAACATTGTTGAAGAAAGTTAAATTTCCAAAAAAGTGCCAAAGTAACCTTACTGGTGTATACACATATATATATATGCAATGGTTATTATCAGCTACATCCGAACTAATAAGATGCATTATTTTGCGGACATTCGTATACCATTAAGATAACTTTTTCGCACGGATCTTTTTGATATTTGTTACATACTAGCAGTGCGTGTATAAATGATCGCGTTTACTGTGCAAATGACAAACTGAAAAGTAGGATGATAAGTTGTTTTTACTCCAGGTTATCTCAGTTTAAGGATTATCTCTATGTTTATCGTTAGCAAGGTTTAGGCATTCACGATGTTTGTTCAAAATACATACATCACAAAGTCAAATGTAAGACATGATTTGCGACTCAAAACTCGAAGATGCGCTGCCACGTTTTCCGCATGCACAATATTCCACATTTATCGTTGAACAGTGAACTAGCTATACCGGAACATCGCGTACCGAATTTTCTGCATTTGTAAATGTAAATATTCACGTATTATTGGTATGATTTGCGATCAAATCAAGTCTGTTATTAGTACACGAGTATTTATGTGAATTCGCGAAATTGTGTTATTTTTCATTAATTTAATTATTGCAGTAGCGTAATTATTTCTCATGGTACAGTTGATTCATCGAGGCTAACCTCATTTACAACCTGGATTTATTAATATTATTGGAGTTATACTTGCAAAAATTTCTTAATTTTTGGATTAAACTTGTTTTTTTTTTTTTTTTTTTTTTTTTTTTTCAATTTAGATGTCAGAGATAACTCAAGTTTCGTGCAGCAAATCTTTTGGAGGATGGCAAAAAGTATTTTCTCATCAGAGGTACAATATATAGTTTACGAACTAATTGTTTTTCTAATTTAAATTTTTCATGATTCAAGTAAGTTAATTACAACATTACACCAAATGAATTAATTACAGCAAAGAACTCAAGTGCAAGATGAATTTTGGTATATTCTTGCCAGCCGAAGCGGAGGAACGAACTCTACCTGTCATTTATTGGCTGTCAGGGTTGGAGTGTACTGAAATAAATTTTGTACAAAAAGCTGGTGCGCAGAGATACGCAGCTGAGAACAAAGTGATCATTGTCACCCCGGACACCAGCCCGAGAGGTCTGAATCTCCCTGGAGAAGATGATAGTTGGGATTTTGGAACAGGAGCCGGTTTTTATGTTGATGCCTCCAAAGATCCGTGGAAAACTTATTATAGAATGTACAGTTACGTGACTAAAGAGCTGCTGGACCTTGTTAATGAGAAATTTCCTGTTACACACGGAGAACAATCGATCATGGGACACAGGCAAGCTTATTTCATTGTCATTCAATATGAAATTGAATCATAAGAGAATTATATTGTTTGCAAAGTTTGGATAAGCTTGTTAAAATTTAGACTACAATGGAACAAATGAAGAGATGAAAATTATGGAATTAAGCTGGGAATAAGTTTTATTTTGTAATTACAAGACTTATCCAGTTTTTAATAAAGAATCTAAGAATTTTTTTTAAGATAAAGTACCATTTTTGTCATTGATCTCAAACTTTTTAAAGAATTTTGTTTTTTCTTGTTTTCAGTATGGGTGGTCACGGTGCTCTTATATGCGCACTGAAGAATCCTGGTCTCTACAAATCTGTATCGGCTTTTGCACCCATTTGTAATCCGACTAAAAGCCAATGGGGTAAAAAAGTATTCACAGGGTATTTGGGCGAGAACGAAGAAGATTGGGCTGAATGGGATGCAACGATTCTTGCAAAAAAATATAGGGGTCCAATTTTGTCCATTTTGATTGATCAGGTAGAAACAGTCAAAAGTAATTAGTAATCTATTAAATCATTACTTATTTATTACGATTACACATTTTCCGAAAAATTGATCTAAAGGAAAAAATGTTGTGCACGTCAAGATGAATTATTTTTATGTAGGGTTGAAAATATTTGAGCTTTATAGAAACTGAAAAAATTATTTATTAAACGATATGCAGGGCACAGCGGACCAATTTTTGCATCAGTTAATGCCGGAAAATTTGGTGACAGCGACTCAAGATGCTGATTTGACTCTAGTATTGAGACGCCAGGAGGGATATGATCACGGCTATTTCTTCGTAGCTACTTTTATTGAGGATCACATCAAGCATCACGCCAAGAATTTGCGGAACTAGGTGCCTTCAATTTTTGCAAAAGAAACGAAAAAATTCTCAACGAGTTTTAGTGTGCAAAGGAAATCGCTGTCTTACCCATGAGAATTTTTCAATCAGTTCATTAAATGCTTGTATTTTTGTAACAAATTTTTATTATAATCTCAATATCTCCTCGAGGCGAATGAGTTAATGAGGTATCCAAAAAATCATTCACGAGCATCAATTTCGTAAGCAGGAATAGAATTTTCATTCTAATTCGATCTTGGTGGCTTTCGGAAATCATGCCAATATTTTATAATGGGTTCTCGTTCTTGCCATATATTCTTGTTTCCCCAAGTTTGCCAAAATCTGAAGAAAAAAAAAACTTTATCGGTCAGCAATTCAAAGTTCATTGCCTTGTCAATTTTTCAAAAAGTAAAAACCACAGAGTGCCTGAGGCTCTAAGATCTATGGTAGTGACCAACGGTTGGGCTGAAACAACAGTTAAGAATATCTTACATTCCAAAGAAAGCACCACCTAAATGTGCTGCATGATCCATAAATTTCCAACCAGCTATACATCCGGCCAAGTCCATTGCCACGAGTCCCTTTATTACCTGCAGAAGGATCATTGATATAAATTTATCGAAATATAAACTTTAACATATTATTTTTCTGAAAATGTCACATCTTTTACGCACACTGCCAGCTGTAAATTTCCACATTGGTAGGAAAGCTATATTCAACATCGATTCAGGATATTGAGTACATATGAAACCAAGAACACCCATTATCGCACCAGACTAGACAAAACAAACAAAATAATTAACCTCCGTCGTGCGTTGCTCCAGCGTGATGGAAAATTGATAATTCTTAAAAATATATTTACAGCTCCGACAGATAATCCTGGTCTGGCAAAAGCAGTCTTGTAAACATTGCTAACCATGCTTGAAACTACACCACTTGACAAGTAAAACGCTACAAATTGCTCCTTTCCCAAACTTGATACAGCTGCTGTACTAAAGCTGTGGAGCACGTACATATTCGCTGCCAAATGGAATAACGAATAGTGTGAAAACGTTGAGAGTAGCATCGGCCAGCACATCACATCTGCAAAAAAAATGAGTTTAAAAAAAAATTTCACTCGAGTAATCGAGAGCACACATTGAACAAACTGTCGGTGAATGTAATGTGTGGGTTTTGGAATAATTGAAAATAAGAAAGTTTTCATAATTTTCGAATATTGACTCACTGGATGAAGGATTGGTACAAAAATAGCGAAGCATTGTACTCTTCAGTGCCGGTATTCTCCAACCAAGATAAACGACAACGTTGAGGAAACAAATAGGGGCAAATACGCGTTCGCCATCTGAAAGACTTCTCCACCAGCGTTGAGCTTCGCCTCTCCAGCCGGATCGCTGAGAAACAGAAATATTAGTTTTCTTTATATTACTTTAAAACTTCCATCGCATATGCTGCACAAAATTTTCCGCTTGTTAAGATAACTGAATAGTATGATCCTGACATTATTTCAAAGTTCTATTCTCTTCAAAGATTTTACCAGTAAATCATGAGATCACAATATTCTCAAAGTGTAGCAAGTGCTTTTATGGAGGAAGAAAATCGTGGCATGTTCGAAATAACATATCACTCACAAAATTGTAGAGATGAAAATGAAACAGCAAAATTAAGCTGGAATTGTTCGTTTCAAAAGCTCGTTTTTTAAATGACCTCACTCTTAGCCAAGGTTATATGTTTCGATATATGCGCCTAGGTATGAAACGAGTTATTTTCATAGTGCTGAAGAGCAAAAAATTCCCTACAATATATCCAATGAAAATTTTTTTGTAAAATAAATAATCAAGCTCGAATAGTAAGTAGGTCCATTTTCAAATTGAATAGCTATAAATATTAAACGGTTGGTTTTTAAGGTATTTGGCTCAGTCAACTTTTTTTATTTCTTATGAAAAATTGAAGTGCGCGTTGGGTCAGCTCAAACAATTTTTATCTTGGAGTTGCCCCTTTTGGGTGGCTGTGTTTTTTGGCATATGGCTATAAATGCTTGTGGAGCCCAGAAAAAAAATGTTTTCTATTGATACATCCTAAGGATCATTTTTATCCAACTAGTTCAGGTCAATTTGTTGTAAATCAGTTTGTTTATTTTTTTCATTAAATATTCTTCTGTTAACAATACTAGAAACCATAATCCAAATACATACAAGTCGAGTGAACGAATTGAACGAATTGAACATGCGTCCACGCATATTTTCGTACTCCCATATTGATGCAGTGACGATTGAAGCACCACTAAACTGCAAATATACAAAAATAATATAAAATTATTTTTCAATATTTATAAGCTGCTGAAAAAAAAATCATTGCATAATTTATAAGAAAGGTATCACAGAATGATGTTTTTACAAAGGTTTCATAAGATTCTTAGAAAATTGAAGGTTTTCATAAAGTAATATTTCGATCATTTTTCAAATGTTGTCCTTTATATTTCAGTCACTGAAGCTGGATATTTATTTCAAAAAATAGTTGAAAATATTGCTTAAGAGGAAATTAACTTATAAAACGAATTAACCAATCCCTTAAAAAATGACTCACTGTGATGGTAAATCCAAGGGGTTTCCATAATTTTCCAGAGCTCATGGTTGCCGTTTCAACAGCAATTTCTGAAAAAGCACTATTTGTTTCTTTAGACGTGTCTTTTGGTCTCTTGAATCCTCTCGTTTGTCTCCACGAAGTTTGGACCTGTAGTCTCGGTTTTTGGTATTGTAAACTCGTGAAAATACTGCAAGCAATTGGAAGCCATAATCGTTGTTTAAAAGAGTAAACTGAGCGTTTTCATAACCTCACGTCTATGCTGATTTTTGTTTCTATAATAAACAATGGAGAAACAACTTTTAAAGAATTTTTTTTTTTTACCATTTGTTTGACGTTTGACCAAGATACAACAATGCCCTGGCCGCCATCGCGACAACCCGGCTTAATATTTTGTGCAGAACTTTCTCCCGATATATGTGCACGAGGTCAAAGCTGCTGATGTAAAAAGTGGACAAATTTTCTAATCAAACTTTGATTATATTAGAATCCCGGTGGCGTTGCATTGAGAATTTCCGCGAATGTTTCAAAATCATTTACCGGCAAATGGGATAGAATTCACGCGCGGTTAATATGCAAAGTCAGTGAATCCACGTGAACTATAATAAAATAATATTCACTCCAAACAAGATTGCAATATTGCAAGTCATAATTTTAATTGTTAATTTTTGAATTGTTAAGGTATATATATAAATGATGCATTTCTCCAATGTAATAACAATTGTTTAGTTTTCAGGGTTTTCAGTGTTTCCAGTAACAGAAAACATGGAAACATGAACGAATCACGGATCACGGAACGGACTCACGGCGATCAGAAAAACAAGTCGTCAGCTGATTGAAGGCAAAGAAGCAGGTTTTGCAGTGACGCAGTGGCATATAATAATGCGCGCGAAATATAAACTCTCCGCTAGATAGCGACAGTGAGCGAGTTTGCGCGCTTTCTAAAAAACTTCATCACAATCTCTCCCATACTTTCCCCTCGTGTATCAGAAAAATGGCGTTTTTCGTGATTGCCTTGCGAGCATCTGTGAACTCTTGTTTAAAATTTCGAAGGTCGTGGGTCGTCTATCGTGTGTAACATAAAAATCTGGAGTTCGAAACCTCGGAGATAATAGACGCAGATGATGCGCCCATTGAGTGATCATTGTGAATCGAATCGCCATTGGGCTATGAAGGAAAAGAACACTGTCACCGAAGGCGCTTTCGTAAATCTAGCTCAAAGAAAAACAAAGTGAAAATTTTGTGCTTTCTTTTTCTATAACGATATGGCAGAGAATCTTGCTGCGAAGCTTTATCTTCTGTTGGAGCATGAAAGCGGAAAGGGCAAGTGTATTTTTAATTTTACCTGTCTCATTATTCGTCGGAAAAAGACGGCCGGCAATTTGTATGTGATTTTTTAGCAAGCCTAAGAGGGGCCTAAGATCGTGTTTGATTATATCTATAACTACAAGTTTTTTACACAATGCATTCGACTTGTCAACATACGTGTGTTAACGAATATATACATACTGACGAGTTTTGACATTTAGCAGACGCCACGAGTTCCTTTCCAGCTGTTCGGTAAAAAAATAATTCCCCGCCATATCGATTAAATGACGTGCAAAGTGCACTTTTTTATAAAAATTTTTTTTTTCTCCGAAATATCATTCGTAATTGTGTATGCTTATAAGCAATAGTTTACATTATTGTAACCCTCGTACAGGGAAATTTAGCGCTCTTAAGGAATTCATCAAAATGAGACGTGATAAGAAAACTTAATTACAGAGCATTTTCTAGGTCTCACGTTTCAAATTGTTCTCTTATCTTGTTTTCCGCGATGTTTTTTTTTTTTTTTATTTTTCCACAATCGAACGATGACGATAAATCTTATCACGCCTTTCATTAAACGTCGCTCTTTCTCTCTCTCTTTGGTGCAAAGGAAGCTTGTATTTTTAAATAATGTTTGGATTTTTACATTTAGCGGAGAAATGGAAATTACTGGGACAAGAAAGAGATGGATCTCTGCTTGTTGGATGGATCGAAGAAAAGTCTTTAGATGGAGGAACTTCTATTTCAAATTCAGTCGTCGGACACTATGATAGAACCAAGGAAAAATTACAGGTAATCTTTTGTTGATATTTTTGGTTATGCATATATTCTTTTGTATTCAACCATTTATTATCGTTAAGCAGACAAGGTGCTTCGTGTAACATTTTCCGAATCAACTTTCTTAATTGATCATTATTTTTCATAGATGCAATTATGATTTACAGATTTTACAACGCTTCGATAATGTACTGAACATAGTTCAAGCTACAGTCAACCAAAATCATACTTTGTTGGGATACGTCATCAAGGAGAAAGCTAAGATTTTAGAAACAGCAAAACCTGCTGTAAATTCTGAAGAAAATAGTGAGAATACGAAAGAGGAGGATCCGACTGAAAATTCAGCAGAAAACAAAAGCTGTAGTGACCACTCAGTCTCAAATGTTGAAGCTTACAGCCCTTACGTCGTTGAGGTCAATTCCAAAAAGATTCACCGTTTAGAAATTGAGAGAACAAAACAGATCCGAGTACAATTTTTATACAAACATAAAGAACAGAAAAACGGAGACAGATTTTTGGTGCTGATACATCAAGAATGTAAGAGTGTCCTACGTTTATTATTTTTGAAGTGAAAGAATTTATTCTCTGGTTAAAACGACCTAACGTTTTTCCTTTTTTAAGGCGTTATGATGTACACGGTGATTTTCGATGAGACCAACGAGCCTCCGACACTCGCCTCTCTTGATTCGGAATCATTGGTTCGAACCTTTATTTGGGCTCAGTGGGACGTAACTAATCAGGTGCTTTATCACATTCACAATCGACGAGCTCCCACTAGTTTGGTAACCGAGGACGATAACGAGAGTCGTGCAAAAACTAACGCCACATCACCAACTCTCAGTGGTTTACAATTTCACGATGATCTTCCTCACGAGACAGTGGTAATGCTACAATTCATTACGCCACTTAAAATTTATTACCGCTTTTCGTTGTTATTGAATTTTCATAAATTTTTCGCAGAAATAAAAGCGTAAGGACTGTAAAGTATTTATTGGAAAAGAAAAACTTTTCAGGAGCAAAATAATGACTATTTTCATATTTGATTGATTATTTTTCGTAGTTTACTTGCGTCCTCTGGGTCTGCATGTGAGGCTCGGAAAAGTGTCATCTCTCCAAATTAGGATCTAAAAGATTTTTTGTAACTGTTCGATTTTGACTTTGAAGCTCACAGCACTACAATAATCTTCGTACAGGCACCACTTATCGAAAACAGAATAATAAATCAAATTCGCTGAAATTAAAATCCGAAGCTTCATACTGAATCGATTAATCTGGAGCCAAAGAAGCGGTACACCCTAGGGTTAATTAATTGCTATTGAAAATTTGAAATAATATTGAAAAACTAAATGAAACAATGATTTTTGCAGCTCAACATACCCCTGAATTTGCCTCAGCTACCGAGCACCGGAAATTGCGGGACTTACGAGGACGATGTGATTCCTTTAAGAGTTCACGATTGTTCATTGGATCTGATAGTGATATCGGATTCGAAAGGAATGGTTTGCGTTTGTCATCATTATTTGTATCGGCCTGTGCAGCCGCCTCAGCACGTTCTTGAGGCATCCTTAAGCGAATCGAACACAGTTCATTTCGCGTATTCGGTAACGTTATTGCATCACAGTTGCGTCATACATTGCGTAGTGCCAGGAATTCCGTGGTCACAGGCGAAGTTGATGAGGCCAACGTTCGCGATATCGGGAGATTACATGATAGTTTTTGTGCAAGGTTCATTTACGCATTTGTTGGAAATCGGTGTGAATCACGATCCGTGTTGTCATATTTTGTGCGGGCCTCTCGTTTCTGTACCCTCGCAATCGTCTTATCTCGTTCCTTTGCTCGACCTCACAGCGCCGATGCAACGTCAATCGAGCGGCGTGAAGAAAAACGAAATTCATGGTAAATTGCGAGATTTTAATTCGGAAACGAATGGGTCGATGCAGGATTTCGTTTCGAATATTCCGAGCATAGATCTGCCGACTCTGGACCTCGTCACGATATCCATAAGTACCGAATTCTTAATCGATGTATTTCGCAAGGAGAATTCGGTGCAAGTTCGCATGGGAATTATCCATTACTTTCTTTGTCACCGCAACGATCTGGAAATAGTCGCTTTTCTCGTCTCTTTGATCGCTGAAAAACCGCGATCTCTCGATGTTGTACGCTTCATGCAGGAAATCCTCGTCGGAGGTTCGTACGCTCTGGTACAAAAAAATCTGCTCCCCGATGCGGTGCCCCTGCTCTCGTTATTGCCCATCACCATGGTCGAAGAAACTGCTGGCTACGATGCGAAAATCAATGATTTGCATATAACCCTGAGCCATGAAAAATTGTGGAACACTTCCGTCATGCTCCTGTCACCGCAGCAAAGACTCGTGCCCTACCGCAGTGATTTGTGGACCAGGCTCTGGGACAATCTTGGTAAAAGAAGTGAGAATCGACCTAGATTTAAAACTAGTCAAATTGCGGAGAAGTTACTTGTTTCTTTGGCCTGCTATCAGCCGGAAGCACTGTCTAGAACGAGCACTCCAATGTCTCCGAGTGGAGGGTAAGAATTGTTTTTATTCATTCTTTCATGGATATTCTCTGTTTATGAAATCAAGAGATGTTTTATTTTTTTTATCTTATACTACTGAGTAATTGCACTAGTGTACCGAGTTCCATAGTTCCAAGCTGTCGTGTGTCACTATTTGTTTTCGTAAATTTTCGACAATTTGTTGTTTACACCATAGAGATCTCTATTTACGTATAATCTGAGCTCCAGTTCGGTTTCAAATATGAATCATAATTGTTAAATCAAATAGTTCACTATAAATTATGGTCAATGTGAATGAGAATAAATAGACAATGAATAACGATTTTAGATAATAAAAATAAAGCATCATTTAACTTTGTTAAGTGCTCATATTTTTGTGTTCCTTTTGAAAGCAAATTCAATTCTTTTCCGACAGGCTTGTATTGGCTTCTGCATCTTTCGGAGATTTAATGAGCAATCGTAGCAACAAAATTCTGGGGGATTCGGCACTACCGTTCGTCGAGGTTGAAAGTTGTACAGCTTCGAAACAAGAGCACATTGTGTCAGTAAATCTTCGAGAACTTTCGATGTATCTTTTGAAACATGGTACACAAACTCCGCCGAGTTCGTACGTTTCGTGTACGCCTTTGCAGGTTCACGCAATGGCTACGAGGCACGTTGCAGCTCAATTGGAAAGTTCGCGATCACTTTGTCAAATGATTTGCAAAGCTGCTAACGTCGATCCTCGAATGGAACAGGAGCGAGGATTTATCCTCATGTAAGACTAAGAATTTTTTACTTATTTTTCCACAATTTCACACCGTTTCTATTTTAGTTAATATCATTTTATTTGACCTTTCAGTGACCAATTAGATGAGACTCGACGAAATCTTCTGTTTATGCTACTCGAGCGCTATCGTTACGCTATCGAGAACAGCGCTTTTCCAATGCCTCAAGGATTCACGTCTTTCTTCACGTATCTTGGCTATAGAAGTCTGAGATATTCCATGTTCTTACAATACGTCGAACGTTCCGTATTTGAACTCCAGGTGGACGTTACCAAAATTATCATAGCAGGTTATTAAACTTTTACGAAAAACATATATTCCGGTTTTATTTTATATTTAACATCTCATAAATGTTTTACTTTAAAAATGAAATTTCGTTTACGTGTTTGTTTGTGGTCCCTTCGAAGATACATTCAATTTCTTGAAAAAAATTATTAGAAAATTATAATACAGTTTGGAAGTTTGGTATGATCGAATGAAATGGTGCAAGAATTATGAGTTTAAAATATCAGCGGATATGAGTAGTATACAGGGTTTGAGAATGGAAATTAATGGTTTTAGTTTTATTCTCTCTTCAAAGTCATCGTAGAAAACTTTTTTTCTCGATAACTGGAGGACCTCAATTCTTTCGGTCCAATAAATTTTCAATAATTGATCCGCATTATTTATTTACTGATTCAATTTTGCAGCCATTTGTACGAGTTATATTCAACGCCGTATTCATTCGGTTACAGATATTGGAGACACGAAGGAAAACGTGATAAAAAAATTACAACTATTGTCTCTCCTGCCTCGAACCCGTGCCAAAAGGTTGCTCAATCAGTGGCTCCATCCGGTCAGTTTTATGATCAGAGCACGGGAACACGCGACAAACATTTTGTCTGGCGAAGTATGTCAAACACGTGGAAGAACGTTACAGCATTGTAATCGTCACAATGGTACGATGAAATCAAAAAGTAATATTCAACTTTCATCGCGAATTTTTATTTTTTTTTCCCCAATAAAGTAGAATTTCGAAAAAAATCGTTGTCTGATCGCAGGTTTGGCAGCATTTCCTTCGGCCGATCGTCTCTCGCCATTGGACACATTCCTCGATTTACTTACGGCAAAAGCAAGTCTCAACGAACTTGACTTTGGTTTATTAATCGAGGCGACGGTCACGTCGACGGAAGATTTTCTTTAATTAAGCTATACACATATAGTCTTGTCATTATAGTTGAAAACAATTGCTTTTGCAAGCGCAATTTTAAGCTCAATCGGTTGGTATATCGATCTTCCTTTTTAGTCCTACTTTACACTGGTTTCGTACATTCCATTTTGCATTCTCGTACAAACTTTCGGGATTAATCGCTCGAGTATTTTATACTCAGCTATAGAACATTTGAATGTTAAAAATGTTTTTTTTTTCCTTGTTGCGTTGCGTCTGTACCGTTACGTGCCATTTTTTTGGAATTTTTCCTGTTTTCACCTTGTTTCTAAATTTGTAGGCTAATTTTTTCACTGTACCTGTAGTATCAAAGCACCATTCAGTATTTTATCATTACGTTTGAGACATCACTACGATTGACCCGAAACGCCTACATCGAAGTCGAAAACAATTCCATTCTAGGGGAAAAACTTATTTCTACATTTTTTGAAACTTTTTTGTTTTGCTAAAATTTTGTAATCAAATTCTCACCGAATGCGTCTTTATCGGTTCCCCAAATGGTACACAATTCATCCTTGTTGTTACATGCAAAAAATATTCTATGCTCAAGAGAAGTTTCAATCAAGAGGTTTTCGATCATGGATCGAGTTAGTCTTAGTCAGAAAAAAGATGGTTAACGGGCCAACATTTTTGTCTCTTTTTGAATATATTATATATTTGAATGTTCCTAATGAAGAAATTTTGTTAATCGTTCGTTATTCTGATCATTCGGTGTTACGTGAACATCTCACTCAAGCTATTCACCGTTTATCGTTTAGTTTTCAACAAAGTTCAACCTGTATAAAAAAGTGAGGTTGTTGCTTTTACCTTTGTTCAAAAATAGTTCAATATTAAATTTAAGTTGTTACAAAAATTAACTATTTTTCTTGAGTTCCGGTCCAATCCAATTGTCTGGAATTTTACACTCGTCGCGCCATGATTCCAGATTATCGGGATGTCGAGAGTGAACTATGTAATTATTCCAATTGTTCATCCTAAATCGGACAAAATCCTCAATTCATTATCTCAATAATAATAAGTAGAATGAATTCCGTAATTGCTTTGTGATACGTGTGTTTTTATAAGATAAAAATCTCAAATTTATGAGGTATTCACCACAGACTGGTCTCTCAAATCCTTATGGTTTCAATAGTTTTATTTATATTTATAGATAATTTAAGAGTCAAATGATTCTAATTAAAATTTAATAAAAGTAGAAAAATATTTAAAAAAAACAACTCTAATTTTATCAAGATTAATTCAATGGAAACAATTTCCTCATATTATTCCCATTGACGAAACCGTACAAAATGAAAGAATCGAATGATTTACCTTTTGTGAGGTATATTCAAAATCCGTTTTTCTGGAAATGGCATATTTTTCTCCAATATCGCGAATTCCGAAGTATGTAGAAAACTCAATTTTTTGAATTCCTCCACGCCATCCATTTTCGGAATTTTCAATAATTTGCTTATCAAGTCATAATTCGGTATTGCATTCGAAGCATAGGCAGTCAATTTTAAAGTACTGAGATTCCGGTTAGCAGACATTATAAACATAAAAATGGCTTAAGATCACTTAAATGAACTGGTGAAGTTTCATAAACATCTTTTTGTTTCATCTCATCGAGAGATTTTTGTTTTGCCGATGAGCGATCTCCTCTAAGATGATCAGTCGGTAATCACAACCGTGAGTGCGAGAGAGATAGCTGCAAATTTTGAAAAGGAAATTTTTCCACATCGTTCGTCTGATCGAAAAAATAAAAATGTCATCGGATTTTTGCGATCGTGCTGCGTACGATGACATTTTTATTATTTTAATCGGACGAACGATGTCAAAGAGTTTCAATTTCAAAAATTCGAGGTGTGATTACCGACTGATCTATCATCCACGACCTCTCGCTCGCCTCTCGCACCTTAATTTTTTTTTCACTACGTCAGATCAGCTGTTCGGCTTCGACGACAGATTCACACATGCTTTTCGGATTCGTGTTTCGTGTGGAATCATTCGTTTTATATAGTTTATTTCGTTTATTATAAGTTATATAAAGTTAAGGAGCACAAATTAATCGAATATTTCAACAATGACGAAAGATTCAGGAAATGTTTCATTCACAACGACGCCAGGATTCTGCTCTGATTGTGGCACGATTTTACCAATTCTCAATGATCATGGCAATGTGACGTGTTTTGCTTGTGATCGAATTTGGGGTTCCGAAGGTAAGCTTATTCAACAATTGATTTTCGATTCCTCCACTATTTACGAAAATTCCAGGATCGGCTTCTGATTTTATCGATATTCATCGTTTTGTACGAATTTCTTATGAAATTCCAAATTCGAGGTTATGTTTCGTTTTTTTTTTTTCTTTTGGACAATTCAGATAAAATTGAAATCCGTTACGATCACGCATCTGTTTTCCTGTATGAGTTGCAACGCAAACGGTGGCAAGATTTTGGAATTATAACATTTTAGTATTATAGAAAACTCGCTGCACTTATAAAAGTTTATAAAAGTGAAAGTCACGCATGCAATTTCTTTTTGTTCATTTTTATTATTCTTTGTACAAAGCTTTCGGAGACATGGCAATGTCTTGTACTATTGAATTCAATGATAAACGTACTTATACAAAACACAAGGAAAAGGAAAGTGCAGAAGATGCTGACGGTCCCATAGTTGAGAGACAATGTCCCCAATGTGACAACAATAAAATGTCATATGCGACTCTTCAATTGAGATCAGCTGACGAAGGACAGACTGTATTTTATACCTGTACAAAATGCAAGTAAGCAAACATTTTGAAATTCTTTTTCCCATTTTATTTGATAATTCATGAATTTACAATTATTTTAGAATATCGAATATTGAGGCCAAATTTCTGTTTCCAGATTCAAAGAAACGGAAAATTCATAATGGACTTCTTTCCATCACAACTTTATTGTTACATTTTTATAAATTACATCGATTAAAAAAAGTATTTCCAAAAAAAGACTTTGTATTACAAATTTTCTTTCATTACATTCGATGTGCCATTTCATAGTTGCATAAAATTCTTTCCAATCTCTAGACATACAGTTTTTCAAGTTCTTTTTTATTATGGTTTCTTTTGGCTCATGTTGTTTACTTAAAAAATACCTCAATGCAGGGCACCAATTATTTCTCTTAAGTAAGTTGAGGCTGTACAGTCATTTTTTTTTACCTAAAATTTATGACCTTTCAAAAGTTGGGCCAGTTTACAGTTTGGCAATGTTGCATATACACTTTAAAGAAAAGTTGGGAAAAAAGAGACGAAAAACTGATGAAAGCTCAGTCGAAAACACGAACGGTGACGATCCTAGCCTCAAAAAATTGCACGGGAAACAGATTATTATTAATATAATCTCAGCAAATCTAATAAATCTGAAAAAAATTGACATCATTCAGCAAGCCTTGCTCGTGTTGCCCAAAAAATTTCATATTTTTAACACCATTTTTAACGGGGATATCACTGAATAATGTGTCTTGACTTCCATAAGATTACAATTATTATTATTTGGCCCAAATTATTGATTTTTCTCAGTAATGACGCTCCTAAACTGTCTGGAAATTTAACTGATTTTTTTTTACACTTTACTTTATAAGATGCAATTGGTTTAAAAGCGATGACATCATTTTCATTCTAATGCCTCAACTTAAACTTTTGAAGAGGCCTAATTTCAGTTTATACAATAATATTGGTGTTGAGGCAGGCACAGGCCAAATAGTGCAATGGCAATGACCAACCGTTAATTATTATATTGTGGCACTTGATAGCTCCGAGTTTCTTTGTAAAAATAGTTTTTACTGTGGGAGTGAGGGGAGGATGATCAATGGGGTGGTGGTAAAACGACATACAAAAGTAGGATTTTATTCAACAAATGTACAAAGGCAAAATAAAATAGAATATACAAATGGTAAATCTTTGAAAATTGGCTGTGGTGATTAAATTGAAAATTGAGAGAAGTGCTTAAAATTGTCACAAACCACAAAAGTCAATGATACGCCAATAAGTACTTGTTGAATTAAAACAGCTTGACAACAGTAAGAACAAACATTGTTTTGTGCTTGGATAAAACACAAGGAACTTTTTGATTTGCTTATGATTTGTAAAACGAATAAAATCTTATTACACTTAGCAGTAAAAGAGTATCAGTGATATTTTCAATGAATTCATATAAGTATAGTAATAGTAATAGTGATCATAATATGTACACGAATAATCTAATTACATATTGTACATAACATATGTACAGAGTGAAAGATATTTACATTCAAGTCATATCATATTGTACTAAAAAACCTTCATGAGTATGCAATGATTGACTCGTTTGGTGGGAGATTTTTTTATCAGTTTTCGTTTTTCTTGAATAAATTTTCCAAATTATCAGAGATCGAAACAACCGTCGAGAAAGTTTTCCAGCGAATGATACAAATGCGAGCGATACTGGGCTATTCCATGGTCCTCGTCGGTATAGGTCTGTGAAGTAATGAAATTATTGAAAAATTGAAATTGTTTTTAATGAAATTATTTTAAGATATTCTTGGGTTTTCCTAAGAATTTGTTGAATCACCTGTTGCCTGAATAATATATCTTTCTGCTCCAGCACCTTCGCTAACATAAGAGACTGCTGATAATGAACATTATCGTCCAAAGTTCCATGAATCAAATAATAACTGTTTGATTTAATGTTTTGAGCTTTGTTGAGTAGCCGAGCTTGCTCGTAACCACCGATATTATCGGTGACGGTCGGTAACCCCATAAATCGTTCTGTGTAAATTGAATCTGTGAAACGAAAAAATATTGGCATCGGACATGATTCAATCTTCATTTTCACGCAATATTTTTTAAGTTTCTTGAGATGAATTGTAGCTTGCGGATTTATGAAAACATATTTGATTTTTCAAAATCATAAATATAGCTCGATATTTATGCAACGTAATCTATAATCCGGAAGCCGATTTCTGATTTATCGAAACCTTGGAGAGTCTCGGGGTTTAAATCTGGCGTCTCAGTTATCTTGAAACCTTGCCAATAAAATTATAAAAGCGCCATAGTGAAAAAAATGAAAAATGCTCGATACTGTAAATTTCGTTTTTTTCTCATACTTGGATAAAGAAATATAAACATTCGAAGACGAGCACGGAAAATGATGAAAAAAACACACACATAAATCCATCGAATATCGTTGATATTCGGAAATGAAATGAATTTAATTCTAGACGTAACCTCAGTTATATAGGTGTGAAGAATTAATATTTTTTATTTTTTGGAACGTTAAATACCGTAAAGTGCCCAGTCGGTGACGGGTGCGACAGACATTCCACATTTGAATACGCCGTCAAGATCCATCGCGAGACTCATTCCGGCTGCATATCCACCGTAACTCCAACCCCAAATGGCAGTTCTTTGGCGGTCGATAAAAGGAAATTCGTTTTGCAAGTGTCTGCGAAGGAAATAAAAAATCTTGAGCCACGAACGTCTCGACTCTCCAATTTGAATGAGGAATTCTATTCACGCGAGGGTTTACAGTCGACTAGACTTTAAAAGTTTTTTAAGCTCAAACTTTGGAGTTTTTGGGTTTTGTATTGATCAATAAGTTTAGCAAGTGTTTGACAATGACAAATAAAAGCTTTTGAAACGTGACTTCGATTTGCTCAAGTACTTGGAAAAAAAAAAATTTCGTTTGCGCGTTTATTCCTGAATCTTTTTTCGTCAACAAGAGCAGGGGAAATAAAAAGGAAGAATGCAGAATTTAAGGCCAGATTTTATAAGCAGTGCGGCAGAGAAGGCTGTTTTGCTGGCTCATCGCGTAAAGCAGCAACGTAACAAACGGAAGAAGAACGGAGAGGAAAGTAGTAGAAGTAGAAGAAGAGAAAAAAAAATATGGGTGTATTGAAGAATTGGAATTGGGCCAGGAGATCGTGAAATCGTCGAGAGTTTTCTGTCTGTTGCAGCGTTGTCGAAATTCTGGAAACGCGCACTTTCGTAACCACAGTACAAATATAACTTTGTTGGCTTTATAGCAATTGCGTTTCTTTTTCGACCGAAACGTGTCGCGTCTTTTCGCTCCATAAATCTTGACAATTGTATGAATCCTAAAATTTGTATTAATTATAATAATAATAATAATATTTATTTGTTTAAGATCGTAGACCTATTACAAATTATCTGTTTTACAGGCTACGTTTTACAGATATAATTTTATGATTTATCTTACTGACTAAGTATAAAAGCTCGATTTTTGCAGCTTAAAGTTATGAAGGCGTATATATTTTTTATGAACTCTGTGGGAAGTATCTCTAAACCTGCAGGGTAATCGAAGTAAATATTAGTTAAATATTTATCCCGTTGTGGTTTATGTAATTTACATTCATTTAGAATATGTCTTACAGATTCATTAGCCTTTTCATCACAGAGTAAACAAATATCTTCTCCAGAAAAACTATATCTAAAATTTTTAAATTTGAACGAAAAGAAATGTTTGCCTGCTAGCCTGCATTGAGCCATGACTCTCTTGTGGGCTAAAGGAATGTGTTGTAGCAAATAATTTTCACATGCTAGTACATTGAGTTGTTTGATTTTTTTATAATCCAAACTATAGGATGATAGCATAACTTTTACAGCGTCGGCACGAAATCTTACGCTACTCATTACTTCCATTGCAATGGGGATAGCCTTCTTAAGAGTGTCTGGCTTCATATCGTTAAGAATATGATCTAAATGGAATTCTTCTAACATCGATTTCAAGGTGGTGAACCAATTGTATCTTTTGACGTTTTCTTCTGATAGATCTAATGCTATTAGTTTATCTAGGCTGATTCTCGGATAACGGTTTGCGGGCATTTTGAGGATTCTTACAAGATAACCAAGTGCTCTTTTAATAATGAGTAATTCTAATGGGTATCTACCTGTTTCAATTCTGACCATGTACTTCGGAGTGGTAGGAGATATTGCGAGAAGGGACTTAAAGAAGCGTTGTTGTATTATTTCAATGTGATTGGTGTAATTTAGCCCCCAAATCCCTGCACCATAGAGTAATGTTGATTCGACAACTGCTTTGAATATTTTAATATTCGCTTCCCAACTATTCATGCGCGTGGCTATCATTGGAGACCAAACACTGCCGATTGCAAGTTGTGCTCTTGAAACGAAGTGCGATGCAGCCATATTGAAGAGTCCTGAGCGAGAGAAAGGGACACCCAGATAGACATACGATTTGACAATTTCTAATTGTTCATTTTTGTACCTGAAGGGCCGTGATTTTCGAATTCTTCCTGCTTTTTGGCATATCATGATTTTCGTTTTCGAGGTATTAACCACTAATTCGTTATCGTCACAGTATGCTTCGAGTATGTTTAATTTGTTTTGTAAGCCTATCGCGTCCTCCGCGGTTATAATGAGGTCATCTGCAAATAATAATAGTTCCATATTCTGTTTAGTTTTTCTACATCCTTTCTCTATGAAGAAATCCTCTATATCCGCTAGTAATAGTGAGAATAGGATCGGGCTGGCCGGGTCCCCCTGTAGCACCCCTTGTGTGGTTTCTATTTCTCTAGTTCTGTTACATCCATTAATTCTTACCTGAAATCGAGCACATTCATAATAGTTTTGTAATACTGTCACCATTTGTGTTGAGACACCTAATTTTAGTAATTTTTTCCACAACACTGTATGCGTTACTGAGTCGAAGGCTCTCTTGAAATCTATAAAAGCTAACCATATTTTCCCTCTTGGTTTGCTCACTGCTGTACTTATTTTTGTGTTCAAAGTAAATAAATTATCCTCGCAGGAACGTTTTTCTCTGAATCCTGTTTGTGCTTCAGGGATTATATTATTCTGTTCTGCCCATTGGTTTAGTCTGTTAGCCAAGATTGTTGTGAATATTTTTGCAAGCGTGTTTGCAAGTGTTATGCCTCTGTAATTCATTGGATCATGGATATCGCCTTTTTTGTAAAACATTATAACCTCTGAGTTACCCCAATCCCTCGGTATTACTCCCGTAGAAAGCGTTCTATTAAATAAGTGTATAATATAATCTCTCCATTTGGGCGGCATAGCCTTGTAAAAGAAACTCGGAATTCCATTCGGCCCTGGTGCTTTATTCGCTTTTAACTTTTTAATATTTACCAACAATTCGTCTGTTGTGATTGGATTATCTAGTACTGCATTCCTGGCTCTCCGTGGAATTTCCAGATTTTCTTCTCGGTTCGGCAGTATTGACCGATAGAAAGTTTCCCACTCCTCACATGATATTGGACACTTGTTTATTTTCCTTTTTCGAAATCTATTAACGACACCCCAGAAATTCTTTGCATTTTTTACATTTGAGACTGCTTTTGTGACCGATTCAAAGTATTGTTTTTTAGTTATTTTTACAAGTTTGATATATGTTTTCCGTTGTTCTTTAAATTGTATTTCACTACCTATCGTTTTATTCTTTATCCAGACTTTATAGAGCTTTCTAATTTCCTTTTTTGTTTCTCTACATTTTTTGTTAAACCATGGCTTATCTTTTCTTCTTATTAGAGCTGCCTTTGTCATTTTCCTGACCATTTCTAGTTCAATGGCACTGCTACGGATCGCGGTTGTAATGTGACGGCTTACTTCATCCGGGTTCTCGCTATATACTATTAATTTCTTATTCATGTTCTCCCAGAAATCTTCATGTTTTTCAGGTTCCCATTTTAGAATTGGGTTAATCATGTTTATACTATTTTGTTCATTCGGTGTGTTGGGTGTTGACACGTCTAGCCATACCTTAATTGGGAGGTGGTCAGAATTGCCTATATTCAATACTGCGAAGTCATTAATCCACTCTATGCAAGCCACATTAATCCAAACCATGTCTAACACACTACTACCTCTCCCAATAAATGTAATATTCCCGTTTGGGTCTGCTTGCGTTCGTCCGTTAAGTGTAAAAAGTCCCAGTCCAACGAGGTTATCTACGAGAATCGAGCCATTATGATTATTATACTTATCACATGACTTCCTTTTGTGTGATATTTTAGACGAATATACTATGTTTTCATCTATTTGATTGTTCAGTCCGATACGACCATTAAAGTCACCACCGAGAATTATTGGGATGTCGTGAATCTCCATAAGATCTTGAATGTAATTTGTTAACATTGTTAATCTTTCATTATAGTGATGTTCTCTTATATATACCGTAATTACTATTACCTCAAGTGCATTAATAGTACATTTTATCGCTATCCATATGTTACTTATATTTAGTACTGTGTAACTTGAGACTAATTTTTGGTTAAGTAAGATACATAACCCCCCACTGGCTCTACCTGCTGAATAGTCTTTAGATGCCGGACTAGTTATAATGTCATGCACATTGAAAAAAGAATTCGACAAGGCGATTGAATCATCCAGTCTCCATGTTTCAGTCAACCCTATAATTGCGCAATATTCAACATCTTTTTCAAATTCGTCTACTGTTAGTTCGAAAAGATTTTTTAACCCGTGCACATTCCAAAACATGATACTCTGTTTCATAGAAGCTTCTCTTGTTTGTGTTAACCTCAAGTTCTCATTTTTATTATGATTATTACCCTCTCTCACTGCCGGATTGGTGTCGGTTAGTTGATGTTCTTTGTCGTCTTGTGTCAGGTTGTGCTGTTGTGCCATCTCATTACCGTCAGTTGTTGTTTCCACGCTCATTCTTTCATTGCAGACGTCGATTCTGTTATGGGTTTCCCTCCGCCAGATGTCAGTGTCGTAATTTCCTTCGTTCCCTTTATCCGTGTCATTAGGAACGCTGTTGTTCGTTTGTTGTTCGGTTACGGGTAGATGGCGCATTGCGCGATGATGGTGATTTTGGGTGCTGTGCGTCTTCCACAAGACCGTCATACTTCCATATATAATTTTTGCCATCAATTTGAAGTTTTTTGTAACCGATTTTGATTTGTCGCCCATTACTTTCCTCCGTTCGAGCAATAGCTATAATATTGTTCTGAATTTGGCGTTCTCGCGGCGTACGGTCATGTGTGATGTAATATGGCGAGTCTTTCAAGCGATTCCTGTTGTCCATAACCCTCTTTTTATCATTTGCTTCTTCCAGTTTAGCTAAAGTAATCCCGGAGTTCCCGTCTTTTCCTCTTTTCCCAATAGGGTATGCCTCCCTGATTTTTACTCTCACCTGTAGTATTCTTTCAAGAAACTCCTCTACGCTACCTTTGGTATCGTAGGGCTCGAGCTTGAGTCCATGAATGACGATGTTCATTTTTCGATCTCCCCTGTCTCTTGCTTCTTCTTTTTCCTCGAGGTAGTGAATTTTTTCTTGTAGAACATTTTTTTCCTCCTCCCATTGTTGATGGTGTTTTGTAAGATCGTCTTCGATTCTATTGATGCGATCCCATGCTTCTTTCGCCTTTATGCTGTCCTCAGTCAGTTTCGTAACCATGTCTGTCAGATTCTCCAGTTTATCAAGGATTCTGCTTAGATCCTGTGAATTTTGTTGTTCTTCGCTCGAAGTGTTTAACCCTTCTCCTCCACTTTTGGTTTGAGATTGAGTTTTTCTCTTAATTATATCCGTGATTTTCTGGGTGGATTGGTTTTTTTTCCCAAGTCCTTGTTTCGTTTCTAAATTCTTACCCGCCATAATCGTCAGTTTTGTTTCACTTGCAACTCAGATACGCGCGGTCTAACCTCACTTTTTACTATCTTTCTGTTTAGCTTACAGGTTATATTAGACTAACGATCTTTTCTAACATTTAGTGATTGTACTGTTTATTTCTGAATTGATGTTTATTTTAGGCACTTATTAACAAGTTTGTCACAGAAAATCAACGAAATTTTACGGAAATTCACAGGAGCTTGCTAGAGTACGTCTACTCGCATCCGTATTAATTATATTTTGATATATATATGGGCAGATTCATTACTTTTCGATCGCAACCTGCGCGCTTAGGTCAGTGATTTGGAGTGAATTATCGAAGAAATGAGCGATATCGAAAGGTAGCTTTGTCGCACGACTGGACCAGAGTCTGAAGTTTTCTTTTGAATAACACTTTTCATCAATCTTATATTATTTGACGTTGTGGACGTAAAAGAATCACCAAAAGGAATTCCTTAAATTGAATTTCGTCTGGACAAGAGTCTTAGATTAAGAATTTCGTATTTTATGTTTTGTCACCGAAAACTTGTTTATAGTGATTTACGTAGGCCAAGCCTTCCTTTCGTTACCAGAAAATCATTATCGTTAAGAAGTGAATATGAGGACGAATATTTTACAGAGACAAATCTTGTGAACGAAAAGCTATACCGAATGATTAAACACCAAATTTTGAGAAATATCTAACCTTGCCATTGTTTCAAATTCTAACTCTTTTCTATAATAAACTATATATTGTAATTCCAGACCTGGACCCTTTGAGATTATTTTGCTCCTTCAGAAAGCTCACGCCCCTCTACCGAGAATATGAAAACCCTTCTAATCGGTTCGATTCTTGAAATTATTTCATTGGTTACAATTATACAAATTTTATCGAGGAGAAATCCTCGTCTGGCGCCCAGTAAACAGTGAATTTAAATTGGCGCTTAACTCTGGGACAAAGCGTTACAATATATATATATATTAGGGTGGTTCAAAAAAGTCGACTATTTTTATTTCTTCAAAGCCCGGGTTTCAATTATTGCAGTGAGGTGAAAAAAGATGCCTGACAAAATTTGGGCCCTTAAAAAAATTTTTTAGAGGTCGCTCATCGCGGTTTTCTAATTTCCATTTAAATAACACGGGGAAGACGTTACTAGCTGCTTTTGAATTTTATTCCTCGGCAACGAGTGAGGGTACGACAACGCCCAAGGTGGTTTTTTGTAGGGATTTGAACGCTCTATAAAAAAAAGTCTATAATAAAAATTGAATAATTTATAATAATACTACATTACGAGGTTATTCTTAGAGGAAACTGCAATTTGCGTCGAGTGAATCGTTATATTAACAAAAAAAAATTCCAAGTTTCATTGAGTCATTAGGTAATGCTTATTGGTAGTGAAAATTCCAAAATGCATCGGATTTTTCCACCTTCCATTTATAATTTCTTTTGGGGAATTCATTTTTTTTTTTAGGAATGCAATATAAATACGGATTCAAAGTTATTCGAATTAAGTATGAATTGAAACGTCTAATGTAATTGAGTTGGAAAAATTGAGTGGAAATGATGTTTGGAATAATGGTTCATAGCTCTACAGTAAGGGCAACATCCTATAATATCGGCAGAACGGAAAAGGACATCTGAATTCAGTATAAATTGAAACGTCTAATGTAATTGAGTTGGAAAAATTGAGTGACAATGATGTTTGGAACAATGGATCATAGCCCTACAATAAGGGTAACCTCCTTTTCCGTTCTGCCGGTATCATAGGATGTTACCCTTACTGTAGAGCTATCCATTATTCCAAACATCATTTCCACTCAATTATATTAGACGTTTTAATTTATACATGACCCGGCGTGTGTACACAATATTTTTCGGTGCCCGGTGTGTATACTGGGTACTTTAGGGAACAGTCGAGTTTACATAGTTTTGTAGGCTTCCAAAAAATCTGAAAATTTCTGGGTTACTTATAGGAGCAGCTACCTAACTCAAAAGTTCAAAACCGTTGTTAATAAAAACCATAAATTACCTTTTTTCCTATTTTTTTAAATTCACAACAAGGATGGAAGAAAAATTTCATTTTCAAGATCGCAACGGAACCTTGTAGGACATTCATTCCAGTTTTCAGAACTGCCCTTGAATTTCCTGTGCGATCATTGGTTGCCGAGATATCGTCGATCAAAGACAAAAAAGTTCTTCTTAATTCAAAGTTCAACATCTCAGCAAAATATCGTCCTACCCAAGTTTTTAAAAAAGCAAATTGAAGCTGAATAAACCAGCTATCCGGTCTATACCATGGCTTAGTTGAAAAAAATAAATTTACGCTTGTGGAATTGATAAAAAAGCATAAATGTTTGCAAATTTTTTTCTTGCACTTTTTCTTAAAACTGCGCAGAACATGTAGCTCTGCATTTTTTTTGTCATAAGATCTTGAAATTAGAAACTTAAAGCTTCAAAATGCGTTTTTTTAGACATCGATACGACCATATTTCACTGAAATACAACATTTTGAAAAATCACTAAAAATTCGGAAAAATCTTTTGATCGATTAATTTTTTTCGTTAGTGTAGTATGGAAGACCTTATTATTTGATCTGGATATTGAATACTAATATACAATAGCTTCGAAAAGTAGGAAAAAAAATTGACACATAAACGAGATTTAAAAAACCGAAATTTCTCCAATCATCCAGAAAAATTGATATTTGAATTCAATTTCATGCTTACAGGCACATGTCCCTCTTACCGGTCATAGCTGCGGCTTTGCGTAGATTTTTTTTTTTATCATTTGGAATCGTTTTGGGGGGCGGCGCGATCAATTTTTTTTTTACCCATATTAAGGGCCACCCTAATATATATATATATATAGGAGAGATTAGGGCAAAGTGGAACATTTCCCGAAATTTTCTTTTTTTTTGAAAATTGATTTTTTTTTCGATCAATAAATTGAATTATCAGCTCAAGATAAGCCGGGAAATAGTTATTATTATTAAAAATATTGAAATTTCCAACATATGTGATATTTATACAATTTTATCTCATTTATACGATAACTCATTTATACGGAAGAATGACAGCGGCCAGGACTAAAAGTAACCTACGTTACTCTCCGTCCTTTCAACTATCTCTATGCCAAAAACCAAGTAGATTAGTTACTTAGTTAGGGTGTGAAGGAAGGACAAACGAACACACTTTCGCATTTATAATATTAGTTAAGATTAAGATTAGGATTTACTTACGTAAGTTTTTATTTTTTAAGTCATGAAATCCGAAACTATTCATAACGTTTAGATTAGATTTAACTTAGTTGCTTGAATTCAAAGTCTGATAACGGTTTACCCATTAGGTTTATGAGAAAATTACATGAGCGTTTTTTTGTAGAGAATTTAATTTTCTACAAAAAAAGTTTTCATTAAAATTGTGGAAAAATTTATTCAACAGTTTTATTTGAACAAAACGGAAAAAAAAATTTTTCGTGTTATTTATGTGGGAAAATGAAAATCTATTGAACGTCTCGTAGAATCAAAATATGGAGCTGCCCTTGCAAGAGAATTTTCGTTACATCTCTTAGAAACTTTTGAGATGATAGGAGAAAAAAAACTTTTTTTTTGGACCAGCCCAATAATCGCAAATCTGTCGTTGAACGAATTTTCAAAAAAAAAGAAAATCATCGGTCGCTCCGGTTCTGGGTACTATTCTTAGACTCAGGATTCTATTGTTTCGAGTCTTATTCGTAATTGCCATGCGGGTCTCAAGAATCCAGAGAGCTCATAAAAAAAAAACAACTTGAAAAATCGGACCGATTGAAAAGTGAGCAGAAAATGGGGCATTTGGCTAAAGTTGAAATGAGCCGAATCGATAAATCCGCGGGGTTGAGTGTTAATTTGATAATATATTTACCTCGTTACGTTGATTTGATCGAAAATCTCAACGGTTCCCAAGTTTCTATAGCCCGCGAATAGCATAGCGTTGCCCTTCAAGCCAGAACCTCTACCGTCTATTGCCGCATAAATAATGTTCTTGTGGGTAACCAGATAAGTTCCCCAGTCGACGTTGAACTTTTCGGTAACTTGGTACGTATCGGGACCCCCGTATCTGAAAGGATACCGCTTGTGTCTTATATATATATATAATGCGTATACATTCTCGTTCTTGTACACACCCTCCAATTCGGGAATGTATAAATATATGAATAGAAGGTATTGAGAACAAGTTTGAGATTGTGAAATTTCTATTCATTAACGGAAGGGCTATTCGATATATGCACTTTATGACTGGAGTCGTGCTATCGTTAAAACAGGCCAAAGATCCAATTACCAACTTCGCCGCGACCCCGCTGTTAGTTCACAATCAACGAGCTTTCTCATGTGACAACGCTAATCCGATTTTCCACCAACAATATTAATATTAAGAACATATCCAATTGTCCTAATGGCTCCATGCGCTTTCAAATTTCACTCGAAATGCGCTTTCAAAATAATCATTACTCGCTAAAGTTCATTGAAATTTTTCTTTTTCATGGATGCGGCGTCTGTTATACCAAAATGCATTGTTTATTCAAACTTTAAGTAAATCTTTACTTTCACAAATGAATAAGTAATTCTTATCGTGAAATCTCGAATGCTCTTTCGAGTTCCGTGACCATAATGTTAAAAAAAAAAAAAAAAAAAAAAAAAAATCGCATTGACCTTCGATATAACGGCGAATAATGTTATTTACATTGATAAAGTTCATTATCACATTGTGACGACAAGTGCGTAGACAAAATATGATAGCGAAACGTTGACGTTTGTCTTGGAACATGCAGTCGATTTCGAATGCGCTTGTTTCTTTCTTTTAAATACTCGGCGTCATAGCAGAATAACCTAACGTGAATTTCAAATAACTATTTTGAACGTTTGATCGATTCGAAGGAACGCTTCTGATCGGTAATATAGAAAAAAAACGAATTAAAATTTCCAACGATATTCGCGTTTGAGATACTCACACATAAACCACCATCGGATATTTTTTAAATCCTGTCAGATCAGCATCGGATGGTATGATCATTCGAGTTTGGGCCTCGAAACCGCCAGGTAAGGGGACGCTCGTTCTTTTCACGAGAGGTTTTGCTTTAGTGGCCATTAAATCGACCACAGCCTTATTGTCCTCCCATATAAAAATCTTCTTGGCGTTCTGGTAAAAGAGAAAGGGGTAAAAAATGACGTAATTGATTATGGAAATAGGATTCGCCACAATGGAAGCTGTAAATTTGGCGAATAGCTAAAGTAAAACCGAGGCGAGTAGGTATATGGAAACGAAGAGAATGAGATTCGCATGAAATCACTCGGAGAGCTGATTTTTTCTCTCTCAATCGTAAAAAAAAGTGCGAGAGCCTCTGCGCTCGTAAATCGAGTCGTGAAATAACGCGTTTTTTTTTCTCATCCTGAGCTTCTTCCTTCAACCTTTACTTTTATTACTACATCTTTTTATTTTATTATCCGCATTGCTTCCGGAGCAGTAAAGCAGAAAATTATGAAGCTCCACGAGAAAATGTAAATTTGGTGAAAAATTTGAGTTTTTTTTTTCATTGGCGAACCCAGAGGAAATGTGAGCTTTCTTTTTAAATACGGGACGACGTTTGGCTGCCTTTGCGGTTATTTTAACCACTTTTTATCGGAGCATCTGACAATATTCGAGTTACCGACCTTGTTGTCGAATATATAATTCGTAGGAACTGCTGGACCGGCGCAGGTCAAAATGTAGTAACCATTGTTTGTTGAAAACGTTGCTGTGTTGTACAAACAATTCGAGTCGGTATCCTCGTTCTTGACGTTACAACTCAAACATTCGGTCTTTTTGTATATCGTAGACAAACGATACAAGTGCTGTTGCCCCGAATCGCTTTCAGTTGTTGCCAGATAATATCTATATATTGAAATGATATGAGGAAACGATTTAAAAATCGTTTTTATTCCGAATCGATCGGTAAAATAAATAAATAAATTTCATTCGTTTTAACAAACTTTCTAATTACATCAAAGAATTTTTTTGGTCCCAAGATACTATTTCCGTAACAACAAATGTTCCACTGGTCAAAGCTGTGACGGTTGGCTTTTCGCTGATTGTATTGTTGACAATTACTAAATGCCTCCAACTCGTATTGTCCGATTGCTCTTGAGGCAGGATCAAAAGAAAAGCTGTTCCATCGTTGCTGAAGTGAGGCGATTCGAATTGCTCGACCCAACCATTTGATTCTTCGTACGCTAAGGCCTGTCACCCAAAAAGTTACTTATTCGATTGTAATCACTCATTTTTTCATCTCATTTTGCTATGTATTTGGTAAATTGGTAATCCCCCTTCGCAAAAACATGAATGACGATAAGTTTTCCGGTCGAAAGTACTTTATGAGGATTGCAGAAAAAGCATTTCTGTTCTTTACTGAAAACTATTGTTAAGGGTCAAGTATGAGGAAGAAAAAAAAATAAATGAGAAAGCGTGAGAAAGGATGAATCAACTGTAGCAGAGCAAATTTCCGAACCGTCTTGTCGTTGGAAGCTTCCAGATTGTAAAAACTGAAGTAAGCTTTGCTTTGAACTCTGTTCATCCACGTCGACGCTATAATATTGTCAGTTGGAAATGCAACGGAGGCTAAAATTCTCTCTGTGTAAGAAAGCTCCGCTGGATGTTTGATCTCATGGAGCGTCACATTGTCTCTTGCAGCTGCTTCAAGATCGACGTAGTAAAGTTTAACGCTCGGATTAACCGTTCCTGGCTGGAGTAAAAATAAGGTAACAACGAGGCAATAATAATTAATCGTCCCATGAACTCTCCTTTTGATTGATAGGCCAAAAGAAAATATATATTACCTTGGGATAATGAATCGGTATCGCCGAGGTATACTGAAAAGATAAGCTTCCGGGATAGCCGTAGAATGGTATATTCATTATAGGTGTGTTTGAATCGTCGAAATATGCGAATGCCAATTTTTTGCCATCCGGCGAAAACCACATTGCCTTGTTGGAGCTTAATACCTCCTCTGAAATAAATTAGACGGCTATGAGAATCTTCTTTTCTTCCTTTATAATAAAAACAACTTTCTGTTCTTAAATTTCATTCGGCAATTCGTATCAAGCAATATGAGAACGTTTGAGATTCATTGGACCTAATACTTCAAAGAGTCGCACTCATTCATCATCATGTTTGAATTAGTTTCTTCAAAGAATCTTCCGAGCCCTTGTTATTTATCATTCATTTTCATTTAAAAATCTACATTTTCTCATAACCAGACGATTCTTCGGCTTTCATCGCTCTGCTTCCGTAATATAAAATTATACAAAGCGAACCAAATATTAATTAGAACATTAGAATTTCCATGCAGGCTGCTAAAAATAGATGTACAACTGACCCTCGTATACCCAATCGGGTACACCGTTGTAAATACTTCCGAAAATTCCAGTCGACGTTATTTGGTAATCATTGTTTATTTCCGGCTCTGGGCGATAAAATATATTATTTTGACTGACGTAAACTAGACCGTTGCCTTGTGGTGCCCATGTTGCTAGTTGCAGATTCGTCGAGTTTCCCACCGTCAACAAAGTTTCAGCACTGTCGTTTAACAAAAAAAGGGGGGATTTCAGTTTTAACGATGGCAGAAAAACGTTCAACGAGTCTTTTCGTTTATTCTTACTCGAGAAAAATAGGAAGAAAAAAGGTTCCGTTATTATTTCCTAATCCTGATGATGTATATGAGCTTCAGGAATCGGAGCAACTGTATTTTTAATGAGATTCGTACCGCAATCGGCCATAATATTCTCGTATTCGTCGAAATTAAATTGAGATTAAATCCGGTGATGTCACCGAAAGGGAAATTTTAAAACATACGATCAAAATAATGAACGAAGCAACGTTTGAAAGTTGGCAACGTTAATGATGTGAATTTCCTTGCTGCGGGAAAACTTCATTAAAACTATAAAGTTTTTCACTCGTTCATCGGATATCTTTCCGAATAACGAAAAATTCACTTTTTTCAATGGAAGTATTTTAGTGAAGTTTATTTACCCTCATCCCCTCAACGATATAAAATGTAAAAAACATGCGAAAAACTTTCGCAAAATTAAATTGACGTGGAATAAAGTAGCAGTTATAACATTTTTCGTGAGATCGAAAGCGACTGTGAATCGTTACCAACTGATGAAAAACTTTAATCACTCAATTGATTCATATGGCATAAATTCAATTTGCTCGTATTATTAGGTCAAAAAATACCTATACGCATGTATACACAAACTACGTATACATATTTTATGGAGAAATATGATGAAACAGTACAAACATTATGCCGCGACAGGTGACGCGTATCCGCAAAATATCGGCTGTAAATTAATACGGTTGACGGGGCTTGCGACACCGAATAACCGTGTAATACGTGAAAATATTGGAGCCACGAAGTTTTTCAAACGAATCTTGATTCGGCAAATAGCTGCAATAAAACCGTATAGTATTGAATCTGCAATCGCTATTCAATGATCGAATGATACTATATTTGATCAGTGTTATATATTCGAAAAAAGGCATTCATTTTTTTAGCAGTTATACATGTTTTGTTTCACTCACTTTTTTTGAGAGAGCTTTTTCTCTCCCGTACTACGGTAGAAAAGTCGAGCAAATGAATCACAACACTCAAACTCGAGTAATCAAAAAGTTATCGTGGGGGAAAAATGAACCGTAGTTTTCACTGAGTTTTTCATGAAATCGTAAGAGAGTCGCGCTGTGCAATAGTGTCTCGCAGAAGCGCAAACATCGCAACCGACGGGATGCCCATCTCGAACAAATTTTTACAGCATCGAACAGCAATAAACTGAATCTATTCTCATCGAAATTATGTAAACAAAATTAGCGAATTGTTGAAATAAATGAATTTGAAAAAAAATTTGATCGTTGAATGCACTTTTATCGATTTGCCAAAATACACTACTGGAAACAATTAAAGGAACAAGAAATTTCCGTCAATTTTTTCCCAATATTTGAAAGGCTGTATCTCAGTCAAAAATAGTCATATCACGATAAATAAAGAAGCATTTTTAAGCTTTGTTCTTCGACTTTGAAAATATCCGGCCATTTTTTACTCACAAATTGCGGATACTGAGGAATTTTATGAAATATCTCGAGAGGAAAAATCTGCAAGTTTTTTATTTTTTTCCCGAGTGGGCACAGTCTTGAAAAAATTTTTGCAACCCAAATCAATATAAGCATCGGGTAGCTTGTTCATTGACCTTCAATTTTGTTTTTTAGAAGTCTCCGTGCGATTTTTTATTCCGGAGATATTGATGGTTGAATAAAAAAAGACATTTTCGTATTCAATCATTGATATCTCAGCGAAAAATCATCGCACAGCAATTCCAAGGACGGTTTTGGAAACTTGAATGAACGCACTATAAAATGTTTACCCTATTCACGAAGAAATTTCTATTGTTCTATTGTCAATATTCATTTGAAAAAAAAAAGTACAAAATGGCAATTTACAGCTGTTCAGAAAATCGACTGCAAATTTACGAATATCAATGAAATCACTCATGTGAAGCATCATTTTTACAGCTCGATGTATCCACAATAACTCTACCAATTTGCAAGTTGATTGGGCGAACCGTTTTTCTGAACCGTTTATAAAAAACGGGCCAAACATGCATTTTCAAATGTACGGAAACTTGAAAAAAAAAAAAAAAAAATCGAAATTTTTCGGAAATTTTGGTTTTTTTTTTTTCTTCGTTTTTTAAATTTCGGCGATATTTGATGTGAAGTTGTAGGAAAAGTCAACGAAAAGTCGTCTTTTTCATTTTAATAATGCTTGTGTCATTTAAGGAGGGTGGCTACCGACGATACAATGTTGCCATGCTAAACCATGTTAAATACATTAAAAATTTCAAAATGATAAGAATTTAATAAAGTTTGGTGAACACATTCTTTGGGGCCAAATTTGACAATACAAATTTTTTAAGATTTTTCTTCTGTACAGTTATCGAGTAATTGATTAGTAAAGTTCAAGTTTATAAGCATAGCGTTTCCATATATATAGGTATACATTCCGGGCATAAGAAATCTGCTTTAATGCGTAATTACTCGATAACTAAGCAGAAGAAAATTTTGAAAAAAAATAGTGTCTTCGCACTTGATGTTGAAGAACATTATCACCAAATTTGATCAATTTCTTATAATTTTGACGAGTGTAGCCACCCTCCTTAAGGCCCAGTAATCGTGTTCCATTAATTTTTTGCAAAACTTTGATCTCGGGGCAAAAAGACGCATTTAAAAAAAATTCTGTTTACAAAACGGAAACTTATGGAGCTATGAACGAGGGCTGAAACGACCTGATCGGTTAGTGATTGTGGGAAAAACTAAAAAAACTCGAAAAAAACGCATTTTCCAAAAATTCGTACCATTGCTATTTTTCGAATTGTAATGGTGATTCTCAGCAAGATAGTGGTTATTAGAAGATACTTCCTGTATGAGAAGGTCATGCGCTGCTGCATAATTAATGTATTTTTTGTAATTGTAATCAAGAATGACGACTCTACGAATTTTTGAAAAAACACGATTCTCAACAATTCGTATCGTTAAGTTATTCGCATGTATCCGTCAGTTTTCGTTTCATAAACATAAAATCCCAAAAAACGCATCTTTTTCCACTAATTTGTTATTAAACAAAAAAAGAAAATCCGAAATTCTAGTAGTAAACTATGGAGTTGTTAATATCAGGAAACCTTCCAGCGTGTGCGATGGCACTCGCAGTTATCGGGTTATACATTTGTTTTTAATCTAGTGATTTGAAAACCCCTTTTCCTAGTCTGAATATATAACAGCATATGAGAATTCGCGAATTTATATAACCTACAAATGTTTCATATCCCCAGTGTTTCCGTATACTTCAGAATCTCCCTCCCATTGTTCCAGTCGCAATCAGCGACTACAGCAAAAGTAGAAACTTCTTGGTTCACATGTTTATAATGATTATATTCGTGTAAACTGTATAAACTTAGAGTAAAATGACTAATTTTGCAGCATTATTTCAAATCTTTATCGGCGGTAGACTGCAATATTTTGTTTTGTGGACGATTATTTTTTCGGGAAAAGTACACAGTATTTATTTTTTCTCATTACTCAACTGTCGTCTACATAGTTTAGCATATGGTATCGAGAGACGCCAAAATTTGACAAGGCAAGTTAAGACGTGTCCATATACGCCACGACGTCTAATTATTTGAAATCTTTTGTGTAAATATATAAAAAAAATCTTGAAAAGTTAACATCGTCCGTACTTGGCTAGATTAAAATGATATGAGGTTATTTTTTGGAAAAAAAAGATTCATTAAACAATTTTCACCTCAAAGTGATAATAACGATTTCGAGTGATAATTTTATACAGGAGGCTGCAACTTTTTATTTTGGTGTTTTTTCCTCATTTTTATGTCAACAACACGGCGCTCGAAAAAAAACTAACTATAATAATGATGCTCGGCAACAATAGAGGCTTCACATTTTGATATATCGAAATGTCTTTTTTAAAAAAGAATTTGCCGTAGCCATTGCATTTTTTACAGGTTAAATAAATAGCCATATACTTGTTTGTAAAAAAAAATACATGAAATTCATCAATGTGTAACGGACCACTGTGCAAAACAACCGGTTTCTAGTTTTCGACTGTATACTTTCTTTTAGTTTCAGTTTATTTTTACGTTCCGTCCATTTATTCGTACATATCATTTTTTTGCCTCGTCGCGAATATTTTTTGACGTTTTTCTCGGTTTGTTGCGTGTCCCTCTTAATTGGAACAATGGAGAAGTGTATAAACGCACATGTTGAGACCGTTGTTTCGTAACAATCCCGGTTTAATTTACTTTAACTGTAGAATAAACAGCAGTGTTATACCGCTGATGCTTCTGGCTTTGGTTCATCCCTACCCTTTCTGTGGTCTTAACAATGTCGAAATGTGTCAATTGTCACTTGTATCGGGGTGCTTTGTCTGCAGCACTCTCGGCTGACTGAACGAATGGCAAATTACGACGACAAATCAAGCATTACTGTACATATTATAGACTCGCTGCAACAAAAGTAGGATAATATCTTGATAAAAGAGAAAACCGAGTTCCGGCTCACCGAATTATCATGGCTATTTGAATATGTAAATGCGTGTGTACGACCGTTGAAAAATGTGGAATTTCCAACTGCGAAAAAATCTTCGTCGTACGTGCCAACCCGACAAACTTGTCGAGATTTCTCGTCGAGAAATATCGTTCCGACGAGAACAAAAGTTGTGATTCGAATTATCATTTTTTATTTTTTCATCGAGAAAGATGAATTATTATCAAGCTTGCATTTGTTTACATTCAATTCTCTTGATATTATTTTTTAGTCAAATCTTTGTGGTGAATGCATTTTTTCATTTGGAGCATGTCCTTTCGATTTCTTATGCAGATTCTCGATTGCATACAATCTTCATTTCGAAAGAAATGTGTCGATAATACGGAACAAACATTCTCTCGATTTTTCGCCCCGACGTGGTTGAATGACCG
This sequence comes from Venturia canescens, assembly GCF_019457755.1. Taxonomy (NCBI): domain Eukaryota; kingdom Metazoa; phylum Arthropoda; class Insecta; order Hymenoptera; family Ichneumonidae; genus Venturia; species Venturia canescens. Next base: position 12,352,212 of record NC_057425.1, read on the forward strand.
CGCGTTTTCTCACGTATTACGCAAAGTGGATTTCGATCGAATATTGGAGAAAGAAAAAATTGATGATGAGGTAATAACTGCTCGATTACCAGTCTTGTAGGAAGAAATTTTAACAAAATGAAATCTTGCGTTTGAGCCGCATCTACCACATGATTTTATGAAACTCCGTAAATTTTGAAATATAATGAAACCTAATAAACTTTTACACGCAGTTGAAACTGGCTGCTTTCTACGAAAGTTCGTCTAATAATTCGCTACACGAGAAGTTGGTATACTTTAAAATTCATTATTTATTCTGTAATACGAGTTTCACAAGGGAATACGATGAGGCTGATTGAGAGGTACTAAAAAATTCATTAAATACGAAAAACTGTGTACTTACAGAGTTTCCAAATTGACGATCGTGTACTGGGCCAGGTAAGTATATCGGAAATACTGCAAAAAAATATGAAAGTAATGATAAAAATCGTACCGAAAAATCGGATATAATATTTTCTTCAAAAGCGTATTAAGGATGCGCAGTAACCGTTTGTTTGATTCTCAACATCATGCAGCGATGTTTGAAGATCAAATTGCTTTATAAATGTTATATAGGATTTTTTCATGTTGAAAACCCATTTTATTTACTTATTTTTCGATCTTTCGGATAAGAGAGTCTGAAAACAGCCGTTTTTCAGATATTCTTGAGTCACGATGTTCGTAATGGGAAAGTGGAGGCTCCGTTTCTAGGGCCATCAATGGAAAACGCAGAAGAGGGAATCTTTTTTTTCCCCTCTTATTACACGATATCAGAAGCGCTAAGCGATCGGAGAATCGATTATTCATCGTACTATGCGAATGAATAGTACGCAAAAGACATTTTACCGATAAATATAATTTCGTGTCGAAGAGGGTGCGATAGCGTTTAGTATATCGTGACATTCCTATCAATATTGTTCACCTTCCCTCCTCCGATGTGCGAAGGATTGATGGTCGTCCAACGCTATTTTGGTTCCGTGAACTCTTTTCGAACCGGAGTGGGAAAGAGAACCAGCGAGAAAAAAGATCCATTAATCACGGACCGTTTCAGGGGGTAGTGGTCCAGTTGCCGATGATTGGAGTATTCTATATAACGATTCGTTTCGTCCGAGACCGTGTACCAGTGCGTGCGTACGTTTGCGTATAGTAAATGTCGGTTATATATTTCCATGTTTCTCAAAATAGTTACTGTTGTCGAATACCAGCGGTATTTAGAAAGTTTACAATTTATTCAATCAAACTTTCCTTGTATTTACCAATTTCTTTCGTCGCAGTGTATACATGCGTCAAAAGTTGTTAATAAATTATTGATTTAAAAATCGTTCGTCAAGTGTATGAAAGTTATTACGACGCTGATTGAGATTTAAGGAAGTTGAGGCATCAGAATGAAAATGATGTCATCGCTTTTAAACCGATTGCATCTTATAAAGTGAAGTGTAAAAAAAAATGAGTTAAATTACCAGACAGTTTAGGAGCGTCATTGATGAGAAAAATTAATAACAATTTGGGCCAAATAATAATTGTAATCTTATGGAAGTCAAGACACATTCAGTGATATCTCTGTTAAAAATGATGCTAAAAATATGAAATTTTTTGGGCAACACGAGCAAGGCTTGCTGAATGATGTCAATTTTTTTTCAGATTTATTAGATCTGCTGAGATTATATTAATAATAATCTGTTTCCCGTGCAATTTTTTGAGGCTAGGATCGTCACCGTTCGTGTTCTCGACTGAGCTTTCATCAGTTTTTCGTCTCTTTTTTCCCAACTTTTCTTTAAAGTGTATATGCAACATTGCCAAACTGTAAACTGGCCTAACTTTTGAAAGGTCACAAATTTTAGGTAAAAAAAAATGACTGTACAGCCTCAACTTCCTTAAGAGTATGGATCAGTCGACTAACTTCACTTGGAATTTTCGAAATCGAAATTCTTTTACACAGTTTGACCGATTAAAAAAAGGCTTTGTCAGCCTACGCAGAACGATGGCAAATATCGACTGACAGAGCCTTTTTTAATCGGTCAAACTGTGTCGAAGAATTTCGATTTCGAAATTTGCAACTATCTCTCTCGCACTCATGGTTGAGATATACCATCTGATTCATCCTCTTAACATCGTTTTTATTTGCGACGTTGTTCATTTCCTGACCTGAATAAGTCTCTCGTGCTACGAGAAGCATAGAATCACTAGTGATTCAATAGGTTTTGTTGCTGAATGGTACGGGGGACATGTCCTCGAGTTACTCCTATTATATCGAATTTAAGAAGATTTCTCTTGCACAAGAGCATATGGCGTAGCATTACGGAGGTAAAAGATATTTTGAACGTTGAATATTGAGTCTCTTTGGACGGAACAATAATGGCGGTAAGATGATAAGCGTTATGTTGATCTCGCAAAATCCGTTCATTCATGGAGGATCTTCCTTGAAGTGCATGATGTATACAAAGTACAGGTCGTTTTGAGTTCAACGGTCGTCACTGAACGGGCACAGTGCTCGCTCCCTATGGAAGTTGAAGACAGGGAACGAATCGATAGAAGCTGTAGAAGCCCCGTGAAGCATGATATTTCTTCAAAAGGGTCTCTGACAACATTTTTCTATCCTGCATCGATCGTTCCTTATGCAGACGGAGCAGTTTGATTTTCGACTGTACAACGTGAGGCACATAATTTTTGGAATATTTTTCATCTGCTCTCTGGCTGATCTCACATTCTGAAGATGGAAAATTTTCGCGAGAAGCTGTTTGATGCCTTACAACATCGATATATATCAAGTATTTTTGTTCCAGCTTCACTTTTGTTTGGCGGCGTGCTCGACCGGCGGTGTAACAGCTTACGATTTTATAACAATTTTTATAATAAATTTATAATAATTTTTAATAATAATATATATAATTTTAATAATAATAATATAATAAAAATAAAATTTATAATAAATTTATAATAAATTTATAATAAATATATAAAATATAATAAATTTTAATAAAAAAATAATAAAAATAACAATTTATAATAAATAATATAAATGCAATAAATTGCATTATTGGCAGAAGATTTGATGCGGAGGGGAAATAGTTTCTTTTAAATTCAAATAATTTTGGTGAATGATTAAACTTGGGACTATTGACCACGGAACTTCTGGCACAGCCTGTTCACATACGTAATCGTTCGTGATGGAGTTAATAATAGCTTTGAAGTAACGTTTGTACGATTCGGACGGTTTACTCGCTCGTATGTAAAGTGGTGTGTCGAGTATGTGCCTTGAAATCGCTTTGTGAAGGGTATTGTAGGACAATGTCATACGCTGATTCAAATTCTGCTGGGCTCAAGGAAACTTGCGCGCTTCATCCAGCTGTATGCATTGTCTGTTCATTGCCAGAGGAACGGAGGGAAGAGTTAGGAGGGGCGAATGGGGGTGGGCGCGGAGAGAAGTGTACCCCTTTCCATTGTCCTCTGTTAACATATATTCCCAATGCACCAGTTCACTTCTGTGTTCCTCCTGAGCTCCCGTTTCTATTCGTTTTTAAACAACACCCTTATACCATATACGTCACGACACTCCCCCTCCCTCCCCCCTCCCGCGAAATAGATAATAGAACATTATTCGATTGTCTTGACGGTGAAGAATGGTAAGAAACTTACTACTTTGTTCGAATGGAAATGTTTAAAAAAAAACATTATTAAGGGGCTGTTCCCATGTGTTCCATTGAGAAAATTCGTTCTCTCCTTCTACTCAATGTTTCTTCAATCATTTTGAAATAAGTACCGGAACGGCGGAGCTCTGAAGATAAAATTTGAGACGTGCTCTTCCCGAATTCAGTTTTCTGGAGATGTAAAAATCTTTATTTTTCTACCGTTCGCTTGAACGTGACTAAATTCGAATAATATCCGTAACCGGTGGGGGTTCGCGCGTTTATTCGATATTGACGGAAATCATTTTTTCTTTTAAAATTCTTATTATAAATGGAAAGAGCACATGTGAATTATAGGAGAGATTCCACACAGCCGTAATCCCTTTCGCATCCAGGCCATTTTTCGATGGAAAAAATAATGTCAAACCGGTAATCTGAGTCGATAAAAAAGCTGGAGTATAAAAGTCCTGCATAAAAAAATGATGAAAATAGATTTTTGTTTTTTTTTTTCCATGCGTCAGAGCTCGAAAGCCTCTGAATGTGAGCTCGAGAAAGCGCATTTCGTGTCAGCGAATGTCGAAAAGCTCCGGTCTAATAAAGTTCCTAACGGTAGAAGAAATATGAATATGTTTGGGAATTCGAAATCAATGCGCATAATACATAAAATTTGATATGGAAAAGAGGACCAATAATATTTGTTCAACGATGTGGATCGGATTAATAGAGCGAATTTGCGAAAAGTGCACACGCATAGATGCGGCTGGATTTGTTCTGCTGGTCGAAAGGGTACGTCGACGCGTTTAATAAATGAAATCGCGTGTGTATACCGTTGAAAAGTCGAGTGAAAAAAAAAAAATTGGAAAAATCGGAATAAAGTTAATCGCACATGGCATACTCACTTTCTGATAGTTCGATGCGAACAGCAGGTATTTTCGATCTGCTGAGATTTGATGATCGAAGCTGCGGACCAAAGCCTGAAACCGTCGTGAGAAAAACTAATCAACGGGAGTAACGAGAACGTTTTTTTATGACGCCCATTACCATTACCTCTTTCAGGCAAACGGATATATTTTTCTCGTCCCATCATTATTGTTTTTCCTTTTGGGATATATTAGCTTCGTTATTCTAATATCGGTTATCCATCGAGGTGAACTGCGACGATTCATGACGCACGCGTTAAAAGTTTCTTATCAGCGCACTCGACCAAATAATTTATACCGTTTGAAAAAGAAACGAGGTAAGTGTGATGGATTTACGATCGGATCGATAAATTGAGGAAAAGAAATACTCAAATTGTGTAAAGAAAAATTGATAAATTCATCAATAAATCAATATGTCAGAGATTAAACGAACAATTTACGTTGAAATACACGGGAAATAGATAGAACTCGTACTGGCAACTCGCGGAGAATTAGCGTGTATTCACAAAGACGATTTTGATAATAAGATGACATGTACTGTCACAGTGAGAAAAACACGCCTATATTTCATATAGAAACCGAAATACGGAACCGCAGATATGCGAGTTCTTTTGAATTACATTTTCATAAAATAAAGTTTGTGCTTCGGAAAATTAAACGATAGAGCCTCATAGAACGTAGTTCTCGTTCGAATATTCGATAAGCATTCGTTATATCGACAGCGTAAATTCAAATTGCACTGAGTTTTTAATTCAGGAATATAATGATGAATCCTCCTCGCAAAGGGGTAAAAGGAATAAAATAATGAAATTTGTCGAGGATATGTACGAGGAGCATAAGGCAACATGGTGATAAATATGAATCTGGATAGAAAAGTATCTGGTACTCACCGCGTTTGTAGCATTGAGGATGTACTTGGGTGAAGACGAGCTCACGTTGAATATTATCAAGTTTCCAATATCATCGCGATAGAGTATCTCGTCATCTGAAAATAGTTAATAAATAGGACCCTTTGATACGAGAGATGGAGATAAAACGGCGGAATAAATGAAGAAAAATGTACGTATAAATTGGCATACACAGGGAAGTTCATTACGGACCGGTGAGGGAAACCCTGTATTTTCATGCAAACGACAGTAGTGCGCGGAGCGAAGGAGGCACGAGGGAAACTTGAACCGATGCAATTTCAAAAGCAGCAGTTCGAACCGTGTATATATTACGAGAACGAAATGCACGAGAGCTAAAACATACCACACGATGTCCATTGATCGATCCCACCGGAGTTCGCCAGCTTGTTCTGTGTTTACCGTGGCAAGTATCAACGACGCGGGTGCCACTGTACTCTATAACATCCCCCCTAAACTCTCTCCCCCGTTCATGTCTCCGCAGTCCTATTCTACAAATACTACTGTATTCATTGTACGAACATGAGCGCAAATGAGAGAATGGATTAAAATTAAGCACGTTTGAATAATCATAGTAATCGAGGACTCGATTATTCTCTCATCATATATATGAACTAATGAACACATTTCAAAATAACCAATTAATTGTATATAATCTCAATTATTATTCATCCAATGTTTCTGTCATCGTCCGCACTTCGTTTGATTAGATGTTCCAACCCCATGCAATTCCCATATAAATTTCATCTATATACAGCAATAACATTTAGCGGTGGATTATTATTTAGCAAGGAAATTTCGAAGAATTATTGATCGTTGTCGTTGTATCAACAATTCCACTGCTGAATTGGTTTTTTAACGATAGCATTCGTGGAACACCTTAGATTCGGTGATGAACGATAGGGAAAGAAATAAAAGTGGAAAAACTATATTTTTTTTTAGTTGAAATCATGAAGGCACCGACGAGTGGCATGGATGTGTAGTGAAAAAAATGAAAGTCTGCGCATATAAATGCGTATAATAAAAAAATTCAATTCAGTTTAATACGAGGATGAAAATTGGATGGTGATCGCATAAAGCAAATTTGTAACGCGGCGATGGAGACAAAAGTTTGACAATCGCGGCCCTAAAATTATATTTTTGCAGTGAGGTTATTGTGGTTGGCCTGTGGTGTTATGACGGCTTCGTCAGCTTTTTCTCCCTTTCCTACTTTCATTTTTGGATGTCATCCAATTCCCCGGTTATTATTCCCCGTGGAATGTCTCTCGGAGGATCCTCCTCTGTATTGCATTCGCACGTGGGTAAAAACAAGAGCAAAGTGGGGGCAAAAGAGAGAGAGAGAGAGAGGAAGGAGAGAAAAAGAGGGACGAAGGAAAAAGTGAACCGATATGAACGGCCATTTCGGGTCTTGATGTTTCCATCCGATAGCTCTGGCGGAGGAAAATCCAGTACTCAAAATTTTACTGGTTCGCTTCCTCGAATACTTTAATAGCCGAACACTTATCCCGGTGCTTTAACCTCAGGCGTACTTTAAAGTTGATAAAAAAAAAAAAAAAAACGCGGACATCGAGATCTGGACTGAGATACATATAATAGAAGAAGAGACGAAAGAGAAGAAAAAGAAAAAAATAGGACTCGGCGTTAAACGGAGGATTGTCCTTTATTAGGGTTGCTTTTGAAAGTGTACCAGTCCCGGTTGATTGCTATATTACTTACCGCTGATCCAAGTGCCATTGAAGCTTTTAGGTAAGAAAGAACCCCAGAGCCACTCATCGAAGGTGACGGCAGCACCGGATGGTCCGCTTGTTCGAGCCCCCGTTGAATTGGCCGGCCTACCACTAAGTAGAATAATAGCCGCTATTATCAGACCAAGTACGACTATTCCGACCAGCACACCCCCGATCCAACGTCTCCAATTTCGATGTTTGTTTTTCGTCATGGCCTCCTGTTAAATATCCAAAAAAACGATGATTCTTTTTTAATGAACGCAAACTTTGGTGTGCTCGCTCCGCGTAGTCAAAACTTTTTTCATATATATATAATCCTCCCGGTTTTTTTCTTTTTTTTTTGTAGGAGGATGAAAAAGCGTTTAAAAAGTATATTTGACTAGTTCGCCGATGTTGGAGCTGGAATATTTACAGAAACCCTTTGTTCGTTGCTCCAATTACTTTTTCTGCGAATTTTTTTTTTTTTTCTTTTTTCTTTTTTCAAAACAATAATTCCGATTTACAGCACGTTTTTTTCGTCGTTCTCGATCAAACGGAAACATAAACGTTGTTTTTCATCATCGAAGAGGTAAGCTCACCCGCTATTCCATGACTTAATTAAATTTGATGCTTGAGAGAATACGCATCATCGATGCAAACAGCAGTCGATGCTTTCTCATTGGAGAATGAAAAGAAAAAAAAGGAGTCACCTCGACGAAGAAACGATATGCAAATATTGGTATATGAAATCCAAACTTGGTGGAAGTCGAAGGGATAACTCGTCGGAAGTTTACAGTGTTCATCAAACCTTGTATAAAATCGCTTTTGGTTGTTTCGGAGGTAATTTAATGGAGGGAGGCGGGAGCAGGGTGCACCTCGAAATTGTATATTCAAACCGCAAACATGGAATGTATAATAATGCTTGTATACCGTGTAGCTGCCGATGCTGGTTGCACTCGTCGGAATTGAATCGTTTGAGCTCTTCAACTGTGCAAGTCATCAGCCCGTTCAAACAGACTGTGATCGCCGGAAGGTTTCGTCCGTAACAACGCGAAAGCATATTTCTGAATTAATCCTCTCTGTTTAGCTGTATTATTCTCATTTTCTTTGTTTATTATCCGTTAATTATGAATCAAGATAATCTCTTTCGGAACATATTGAACTGCCGCAAATGAATATAGTTCGATATTCAAATTATGATGGTTTCACCAACTAGCTCTCTGTATATGCAAATGAGATTAATGTTTACGATGTTGACCTCATTCAACGGTTGTTCAAAAAATTAGCGAGTCTCGTTAAAAAAATTTTTATCATTATTCGTTATTATTTGTATGGTTAATTAGCGCGTGCACTCGTAGAGTACTCAACACCAGCGAGCTTCAATGGAGGAAAAAATTCTCGACGTGAGTTGTATATTTTTCACTCACAACCGCAGAGAGAGAGGAGAGAGAGAGAGAGAGAGGAGGGGAGCGAATGGGAGTAAGGGAGAGGTGGTATCTTGCAACCCGAGTATAACTCGTGTTTGCCATTAATATATATACGTATTCCCGTGATCAATAGAACGTAATTTATTTCAAGACAAAAATTGAACGAAGCTGCTATAATTACTTGGATTAAAAGTGCTATCGGCAAAAGATACTCGTTGATGGGTTTGCGAAGAAGATTCGCTTTCTTTTGGCTCGATAAGGATTGGGTTGAGGGATGATTAATGCGTTTAATCTTGTGGAAAAAAGGGAACGAATCCTTTGGAGGTCTTATTTTCGCGAAGCTGAAAAAGTATAAATCGGCTTTTGGTCTTCTCATCTCTCTTTCGCGTGTCTCAAGAATGCTGGGTTACTCGGTGCATTGTCTCGTAAAACTTGGCGGTTGAACACTAACGAGTTAAGTTTATCTAACCGTTGAGAAGCACCCCCGAGTGGCTTTTCTCACTGCTGAAGAAAGAGCAAGAGAGATAGAGAGGAAGAAAAAGCGAGAGAGCAAACAGAGTTTCGCAGGTATCTCTCGCGGTACAGTGCGGAAAATAATGCGGTTGAATTTAACCGGGAAAATGTTGGCTAAAGTTGTGCTTAATACCGCGTAACTTCATTTGGGAATGAGCTGTGACAGAGACAACTATTTTCTATCTACTTTTTTGCCTACCGGCGAAACTCTCCCTCTTTCTCCCTATATTTCGTTGTCTATAATTAAGAATTAATTGGACACCAAGCAAAAGTTTCGAAATTACTTTTGTGCTTGTGAAGTTGTAACTATTTTCGTGGGTACATAGATCCCGTGGCATACGAAATTGAAATACAAAGTGTAAATCTGTTTCGTCGTGGTACAATTCTCTGGACGGAGAATCGTAAATTTTGCATTAACTTTTACAAGAAAACGTCATGGAATAAATTCATTTTATCCGTTTAGAATTATCAAATTTACAAATTCAAGCAATTCAAAAGCCATAAATGTTGAAATTTTTCGATGTTATCATTAAATAATGTCTAAACTTTGACTGTATTTTTTAACCTTTTTGCACCATCTTGTTATTCTATATTCGTGCGTAGCATGTTTTATTTCGGAGCACATTTTTTACGTTCTGTTTGACAATCCATTAGCGAAACGTCATTGGGATAGGAGTGTTTAAAATGTAATCGAAAAAGTGCGGATACTCGAAACCTCGGAGCACTCCCTGCACGAGCTTCGAATCCTCACGGGATCACGAACCGATGGCGCAGACTCTTTATTTGTGTACTATTACAATAGCAAATTCGATGAGAATACGAGTTGATATTGATACTATGTATGAATACTTTTATATATAGACAAACGTATTGAGCGCGCTTGAAAGTTTTGACCAAGCACTGAAAGGTTTCCATGACGACAAACACGCTTTAACAACATTTTTTTTCAATAGTCCCTTTATTTTGAAACCGAACATTTTTTAAGCCGTCGCTTTCACTATCATGGAAATTATTGTGATTCAAACTACTTTGTGTGCCCTCAACCCAGTACTGAGTATATTTTGTTTTTTTTTTTATTTTTTCTTTTTTTCGAAAAAATCATTTGTTCCACTTTATTTGGGCTCGTAATTATCCGTTCGTAGTGTAATTTGTTCAACACCGAAGGTTTCGTTTCGAAATTAAATTCCTTCATTGCATCTACGATAAAGTATAGCATGGCAAATACGCATATTAATGAATGCAACGTTATTGATGTTGGACGATGCTCAAAGCTGACATCAAATGTTGGATGATAAAAGTGAAACTTTGACAAGTATACACCGTTACGATGAGAGGGTTTAAGATCCTCGAGGAAATTCGCACGCGTCGGCTCGTCTCGAGAAGGTTGCCTAACATAGAACGCGGCTTGCACTCCCAACGGGCGTTAATTACATCGGCCGCGAGAACCGACGAGGATTCTCTTCTCGGCGTTCAACTTACTCATACCGAGAGTAAAGAGGCATTGTGACTCTCCGGGTAGTCGTGAACTCTCCTTCGAGGGAAGCCTCGTCTGAGGCTTATTCAGGCCTTATTCAGGCGTCGGACAGAAAACGAGAAAGAGTGAGAGAGAGAGAGAGAGAGAGAGAGAGAGAGAGAGAGAGAGAGAGAGAGAGAGAGAGAGAGAGAGAGACCCTTGAAGAGAGCCACTTCACCGCGTGGCTCCTCTTTTGAACCTCTTTTTTCTCCCTTCTCTCCATTCTTTCTTTTCCTGGTCCCACAGTTTCGAACGCTTTTGTTTTATAGATTCAGCTCGGTCCTTGTATCCTCGGTACTTTCTCGATAAAAGCGCTATCTCCTTGTGGCGCTTAACGTATCATTGCCGCGCCTCTTATCTTTTCGATGGACGTGCAATTTTTCACTGAGCACATATGTTGCAGAAGTAAAAAAAGCAAATCTGCCGCGTTGCGTTGTACTATAAAAAAAAACGATATTTTAAGGGTTCCTCGCTGGTTAAGTAGTTAAAAAAAACGAGTCTAGGCTGCTTGCTTTTTACCAAAGTTTCATATCTCTATATAACGTTTCCTGCTAATTTTAAGGTCGTTCGACCAAATTGACGAAGTTATGGCCACACGGAGTATTCATTAGAAATCCTGTCGTTGATGGTCCTGCAATGAACAGGATCATCAACGGCATAATGTTTTCTTCAAAATGATATTTTTAATACCAGAGGATTAATAAATCTAGACTTTGTTTTATGGGGTACAAAAACCTTGTTGAGTAATATCATAGAATTATTGAGAACATGAAAAACTTTTTTTTCAGAGCTTCCAATCACACACGGCCCCTCAAACGAGGATTTATAAGAGGGAACTCGACAGTCTTTTCTCCATCCAGAAAGCTCTGTCGGATAAGCGTGTTTTTTTTAAAATTATTATCCTCTTATGCGAGATTTGGAACCTTTTGAATTACACCGCTTCTTCTGAAACGTGTATGCAGGATTTTTTAAGCTCGACTTTGGATTGCAGAGGTTTTCCAGAAGAAAGAATCTCTTGCAACTCAGGTCTATGTGAAGTAATTTTCAGTTCTCGTGTGTGCGTCGCTCTGTGAATCCAAAGGTCACCGTAATTTTGGAAAACGGACAGAAATATTTCATTTAAAAAGGAGATGAAAATTAATAACAAAAATATAACAGCGAATCGCTTGAAAAAAAAACAGTCAATTATCTTTTCGATTTCAAAAGGATTTCGGAATTTTCACGAATTTTTATCCATCCATCAAACCCATCATTCTGCAAATTGTTTAAAATTTTAAACGTACCGAATGAAAATGCTTTTAGCAGGTCCTATCGAGGTGTACGAATGTTCGGAATACAATGAATTGAGACAAAAAGAAGCTGAGGAGATGAAAAATTTCATGGAATTTTTTTTAAAAAAAGAAAAAACATACAAATTTTATACTGGAAAAAATGAGTTTCCGAACATTCGCGATGAGCATACCGTAAAGTGTATATTTACTGGAAAATAATTTATAAATTTTTCCTCGTAATTTGCTCTCATCGACGGAAGTTTAACCGCACTAAAAAGTAAAAAGAATGCGAGTCAGGGCTTGAAATAGGAAGCTCTCGCCGGAACACGAGAATTTACGAGGCGGCAACGTAAAAATTTCTCATCCGCATACAGACCGAATCTTCTTCCTTTTCTAGTTGAACCGTTGATCGCTTAATGCTCGTAATTCCCACGCAGTAGATATTCTTTCAGTTGGCCGGGTGCGATATCTCGTAATCTTCATAGGACGGAAACAGATGGCAAATGGAGAGGCTCTGTCATAGAGAACTCGGGGGTCGTTGATAATAAAAATAAAGAAGGTGGAAGCTTGAGAAAGAGGGGCAAAAAAGAAGCTGTATAACATTGAGTGAAAAAATTTTTGATAGGAAAAAGAGGGCGAGAGAAAGAGAAAGAAACTCATCTCGCCACGTAGCCGGAAAGAATGTAACCTCGTATATAGGTGTGCGTAGAGGCATTTTGCACTTGCCAGAGGGGGTTACGGTTAAATGCCGCGAATAAAGCCTGGAGACCCGGCTCACGTTTTCCCTCCTACGTGATTAAGTATGTTGGAGAGAGTATAACCGCGTCGAGCTATATCAGAGGAGTTTCAGCATAACGGGTGAGGAGTGGCATGTGCTAACTACCCCCGGGTTCGCCATTCGCTCGCGTTACTTCCTCCCTGTGTACATATGAGCAAAAGAGATCTCTGCCCTGCTTTTCCGTGCCTCCCTTTTTTTCTCCCTCCTCTCTCTCTCTCTCTCCTTCATTCCTCTCTTATTCTCAGCTCCTCGCTTTGTTGAGCCCTCATATTCTTTAACATTTATCGTCGTATATATACTAGGCGAGTGCGAGGGGAGTTTCACCGCCAGTCCTGATGAAACTTCTCCGGGCTGCATCCTCAATCGGCAGGTTCCGATTGCCGGGTGAGTTTGTCCTAAACTACCGTAAACGAGGTGCTCGTGGAAAGAGCAAGCTAAGCCCGCATCGTGGATCTATACCATGAGAGGTAGACGAATGCAATTCACGGTGAAAGGGTGCAGCGTTGACATGTTGCCGCCTCGTTAACGTTCGACACGATCTATAGACATTTGTGTACAAACGGGAACGCATATGCAGACGTTGTTGACGCTGTTGTGTATATGTGAACGCACGATACGAGGCTTCTATGTACGACACACCGCGTGCGATGTTTCTGGATAATCGTAAGCGTCATGAGGCAAACCCGAAGCTGAGCCACAGATACGTGAGGCACCGGTGATTTACTCGAGAGTTAATAGGTTAGGGTTGCTCTGCTGTTGGACGCTCACCACGTGACGACACAAAACATCAGGTTGAGGCTAAAATCCGTATAAAGGAGCCGTCGGGCTATAAGAGTAGGGAAGAACAGGACGAGAAATAATCAGGCTTGTGAGTACTCGAGAACTCGCTAATTCTGACACGTCCTCGTTTCCAAAGGATTTTAATCATAATGGAGACCTCCCGCTGCTACGTTTTTATGTTTCGCACCAAACCTTAGCGGCATGAGCAAAACCGAATTAACGTTTTCTTCGTCGCCTCTCTTTAGCTTCTGTTTCTCCGTCGTATAATTTCACTGGTGAAATATAACTCCTGGAGTGTCGTGTTACCGAGGAAATTACAAATGGAACAGCCAACCTTAATGTCAGTTTGCGTTTAAGGAGGTATATATACCGTTAGGAACGCTGCAGGAAAATCGTAATAGTCTGTGATGTGACTTTGTCCTTGTATTCAGGAACAGGAAGGTTTAGTATCAACCACCGGATGGCCATTTAACTGCTGCAGATCCTCGAATTCCAACGGCACAAAGCCCCTCTGATTGTCATCCACAGTGGTGTTGAGATCACTGTACATGGCATGTATTACTCGCAATGGGCGGCAAACATTGACCTGTCGATGTCCTCTCCGATCTCCTTTGCACATCCCTTAGCTTCTGTTTACCACCAATCGCCAGTACAATCTTGACCCGTTGCTGACACATCCAATTTGTCATCATTGATGCCTCCGCCAGACAGCTAGGATACCGGTTTGTTATCGTGCGCCTCTATCGCGTCTAATTGATTCAGCCCGAACTTCAGAAATTCTCAAATCCCTAATGATACTACCAACATTGAGTTATTCCGAGTTGAGCTTGATCGCATATATCTTTATTGCGCAATACTTACTTCGGGTGTCGTTCAATTGTTTCAAATAAAAATCGAGAAATACCTCTTGTCCGGGTCACAAAGACTGGTGGCAGTAACAATCACTGTCCGAACTATGCCGGTAATTAAGGATTAAAATTACCGAATTGTTGCACAACGTGTTTCAACCAAGAAATGGGAAATTCTGCACCCCCTTCAGAGTGAACGATCAAGATTATTATCAAAGGATCTTTCATAAAGTCAAATTATCGCGCTAATTCACTGCAAAAACAAGCGTGTTGTTTTAACACGTTTCCAGCGTGTTTATGTTGTCGCCATTTTCGACACGCTTTTTGCCGTGTTGTTCATGAAAACAACACATATTAATCGTGTTTTATAAAAACGCATTTCCGTGTTGTTAAAAAACGGTTTCCCGTGTTGTAAAAAAACGGCTTTCCGTGTTGTTACAACACGTTTTAGGCGTTTTCCTCTTTGTCGCCCGATTCGACACATATCATGGCGTGTTGCTGTTGTGCATATCCGCACACTTGAAATGCGTTGTTGGCTTGCGAGTAAATTCACTCGCAAGAATGGCGAAAAATACAACAAAATATTTTTTTTTTACCGAGAATTACTGGATGCGTCTCGTTCGTGAACCTCGGATATCAAAGTTCGAAGATTTGGAAACGAATTATTTCTGAGAAAAATTCGTATACATCGAGGGGGGATTCGATCGACCTACCTACCTAACACGCTCTAACTTAACGGACGCACGCTACCCACTACACTAATTCGCTCATGAGGTAATGTTGTCAAAAAGTCCGTTATACGAAACGCAAACATTGTTTACGTTTGTAAGTGTGAGCTAACCTCGTCTTCGTCCTTTGTCCAGCCAGACTCTTTCTTCTTTTTCTTTTTGTTTGTAGTTGGCTCGAGTCTGCGCTCCTATAGCGTTAAGACCATACGGCCATGTGATGAAAACTTGCTTCTCGTTTTCGTGATTATTCGGTTCGATTCGGTCGGCGAAAAGACGCATACGTTTAATTCACTTATTATTTGTGCCACTCAGCGAGCATAAAAATGGAAAAAACGATTTATTGCAAAAACGAAGAGCGATGCAAAAAAATTAAATTTTGCAAAGTGAACGAAAAAATGAGTGATTCCGAATGTGTCATCCAAAAAATCCGCGAAGCTTGTGAAAACGACTTGCTTCTGAAAAAGAAAATCGAAAATCAAGCCATCGTGTTACAGAAGCTGATTCAAAATCAAAACATTTTATGTGACATCGAAGCAGAGGAAGAAATAATCGATGAATTGGAAATAACCTGCATTGTTCCGTTAGGCGAAAGTCTTCTATCGTGTTCAACGATCTACGCTATCGATCAAGACGGCTCTCTCATTGAAACCCAAGAAAAAATAAGTGAATGTGTGGAGGAGAAAGAAAAGGTAAGATTATCTCGATGTTTTATTATATAAAATGTAGAATAATGAATCTAAACGATTTACAATAGGATAAAGAATTTATAACACATTTAATTCATTGGTAGCGATAAGATTTTTCATAAATCTCTTTGCGTCAATGAGTTTTAATAAGTGTTTCTTAAGCCAGTGATCAAAGTTCAGATTAAATTTCTTTCTCCGCAAGAAAATTTGCATCAAAATTTTTTTCTGACAGCAGTTTTGATGAACTTTCTTTGTAAACAAGAAAAGTTTTGGTCAAATTTGTTTACCGCAGCAGTATTTATAAAATTTTTTTTCTTGCAGCGGTAAAAGTTATGGTTCAATTTTTTGTATAGCAGTAGAGTTTTGAAAACATTCTTTTTAAAGTGATCAAAATTTTAATAAAATATCAATACGTTATCAAAATTTTGATTGCTATAAAGCGAATGTTTTCAAAACTTTACTGCTGTACAAAAAATTCAACCATAACTTTCACCGCTGCAAGAAAAAAAATCTTATGAATACTGTTGCGGTACACAAATTTGATCAAAACTTTCATTACTTAGAAAGAAAGTTCATCAAAATTGTTGCGAGAAAAGAAATTTGATCCAAATTTTTTTGCAGAGAAAGGAATTTGATCCAGACTTTTACCGCTGACAAGAAAAAATCATTAAGAAAATTATGAATATTCTATTGTAACCAATGAACTCAGTGTACTCAAAGATGAAAGCTTACATGAAATTTCTTTTATTGTAAAGAAAGTTTTGAACTCCTGAGATTTTTATTAGGTCGAACGGTCATAAGATTTGCTTTATGCTTTGAGAAATAAAACTGTTGTGCTTATTTTTTGGAATTTCAGGAAAACCAATCAATCAACAGACAATTTAAAAAACTGAAAACAAATGACTTCACTGAAAAAAGAAGCATAATTTCAAGCTTCGTTGGAACGCCAACATCATTGCCAGAACTGACCCCGGAGTTGGTTCAAAAAGTGAACAACGGAGGAATGTTACTTGCTCAAAAGTCATTAACGTATTTTTGGGCAACTGATCTTTTGCATCGCACTAATGGCATGCTGAGTAAAAATGATTATTTCAACTACGCAAAAGCCATTGTTAGTGCTTATCCAGAGCTCAGCGGCGGAGACCATGGATGTGTAAGTTTTCATTTCTTTGCATTTCCAGTTACTACAATTGTCAAAGCCGTCATGTGCTAAATTTTTCTTTATTGAGTTTTCTTTTATTATTGCAGGGGATTGTACGACATCAGTCAAGTACAAATGTGCGGAATCGACGTGCTAATTCAGAACGATCTGTAATGAAATTTGGCGAAGACAAATTGAAAATCGGTCAAAATATTCCAACTGTTTTACGATTCATAAAGAGTACGTTTGAATTTCTATATTAATTTCCATAAATATTAGGGGATCTCTTGTTACATTTTTATTTTTCGCAGGCGTCCTGATGTACATGGAGTAGATGCGTTAAAAGAGCTCGAAAGAAATATGAATTCCGCGGTGACACACCGCACGTATATACGTCTATTGCTCAAAGAGTCTGTGAATTTACGGAAGAAATGGATAAAAATATTTACACAAATATATTGGATATCATAAAACGGCAATTTCGTTTAGGTCGACATTGACGACAAGATATTTGCCATTTTATTTTACTTTCTAAAATGTATTGTACATATAAGTATGAGTAACTTCCCAAAACCGTGCTGAAATCATCCGTGTTGAAACAACACACATTATCAGTATTATATAAATTACAAAACGGAAATTGCCGTGTTGTTCGAAATTTTACGGCGTAACGTGTTGCTTCAACACGATTCGTTAAAACAACACACCTGCGAGATGTATTGTGTGTTGTTGCAACACGATTAGTTAAAACAACACACCTGCGAGATGTGTTGTGCGTTGTTTCAACACACCTAACAACACGCTTGTTTTTGCAGTGTTACAATGACTTTACTCTTTCTCCGCTCTCTTCGTACTTGCATCCCATAATTCAAACGTTAATACCCGCCCGAAGCAGTATCATATTTGCTTCGTAAAGAGCCCTTTGAGACGACGGAAAAAGTCTTAAATTCGTTGCTGGTATGAAGCCCCGAAACCCCCGAGTCCCTTTAAATTCCAGGTATCCTTGAGCACTAGTCGTTTTTATCTTCAGACTTCCACGTATACGTTGCATCTTGACCTGATCTACGAGCAACCGGATACTTTTCCGACGCTACCGGAAGAACGGATAGTTATCTCGATGTTTTGTGCTCCATGCTACCCGAAAAGAAGAGAGCGTGGTTCACTCTTTTTCAATTGTTTCGGTTTTTTTTTTTATTATTTTTTATTATTTTATTTTTATTTTTGTGAAACTTCCACTAACGTAGTTTCGTGCTCTTCAAGACATCAACTACGGGAGTAGATTGTCCCACAGAGTTACGACAACAACTGGCATAGCTATGTACATTGCCTTTTCAGCAAAACGCAGACTACGGTTGCACGAGTACAGAAAACATAACAATTGCTGACACTGTCTCTCGGTTCCTGACAACTTTATCATTTTTATTTATGCACTAAATTTCAGAGGTCTGAGTCTTTTTATGGATCGTGACCTTTCATGGATATGATCGTCACTGGATTTCATAGCGTGTTTTCATCAAAATTTTGGTGAATGCCTCTGTTACAAATATGTTTCAATATTTTTTTTCGACTGTTGAGTCGTTAAAATCTTAATATAGAATTCAATTATTCGATAATCAAATGAATTAGAATACTTGTGAAAGACTATGTGTTTGTTGAAAAATATTCGACCGCATTGAAATTAGCCAAAGAGAAAACGGTTTGACGAAACGTAAAAGACGAATATAAATTGAAATCATTCATTAAGATCTGGCGCAAGAGAGCATATTCGCGGAGTCATCGCACACCGTGTGATAACAAGTTTTTATCTCTTATCAGTCATTCCGCTCTTGTCTAGTGATATCGTTGCGGAGAAGTGGAGCAAAGGAGCACGCGAAGAAACTTACGAGTTCTTAAGGAACTGCATGGCAGGATTCTTGAAGGAAGTCGTAGAGTCTCGCTAACAGCCGCTCTTCCATTCTGTACGTATTCAGGCACAACTGAAGAATATTTCCATTTAAAAATGTCTTTCTCTACTCAATTAAATTGTATAAGGTACGCGCAATGTAGCAAAATAAAATTGTGCGAAAAATACTTGCAAGGAAATGTTATCGTATTGGTATTAGACACTCGGAGAATTCATTTAGAATGAAAGTCTGTAGCAATCGAATAGGTAGCTATTCTCATAACAGCAAAATTGTAAAATTCCTCTCAAATGAGTTTGTTAAATGATAATATTGTTATTGCAGGAAAGAAGCTTTAGTAAATGGCATTCCAGTAGCATTGGTGTCAGGCGTAGGCGTTGGTGTAGAGTATATAATTCCCTCCCCAGGAGAGGAAGAGAAGAGACGTGCGTCGAGTGTCGCGTCGCATAACCTCTTCCCCAGACCCTCTCTCTCTCTCTCTCTCTTTCTCCCTTCCCTCCTCGCGCCTCCCTCTCGCTCGATATCCCTTGCGAAACTACTGCATCGCACGCACAGACTGCAGCGCAGCGAGACAATTGTGTGTGGAGTAGGTCAAGCCCAGTTGACGGTTAGTTTTGCCAGTCTGTCCACCCTTGTCTGCGTAGTGCAGAAATGGCTTTGCTCGACGATCTACCAAATCATCGTCAAATTTCAGATATCCCACGACCACTTATGTATCACAAACGGACAAGATGAATGGAGATTGAAATTCCGGACGAACTTTTAAAGAGGAGAATTCGTGTTGAAAATAGAAGAGCTTTTTTTATTTGTAATAGGACTCGGGGAATTTAAAAATAAATTAAAAAACTTTCATCCGGATTTAGCAAACTTTAACGATTTTATTACTTATGATAGATGTTTGAGGTTTAAAATTTTTCATCCAAATCGCAAGTTTTTCATACAGAAGAAAAATAATCAAGAGTGAAAGGTGGGCAGATCGATGTGACGGACTTATCAACCATTTAACGACGTCACAAAAATATAAGGATGTTTCATCAGGTCGTTTGGGAAATAGGCTGCGTTAACGAGGCAGTTGGGAGATAAGCATACCTCAAACGCTTCAGGACTTTTTAATGCTAAAATGAAAAATGAATATTACCACCTCGACGAACTCTTGCTCGTGGTGGCATATGAGCTCTGTTGATAACGTTTTCAGAGCTAAATATAAACAGCCTTGTTTTCGTATTGCTTTTTTTTGCCAAATGTATGTACAATGTCGAAATTAATTTAGCCATTTTCGCATTACTTCATGAGAGTTCGTGATATTAATATTGGAACGATCAGAGAAAATAATTTATAAAAAAATATGTTCACCGGGAAACGTAAAACGCCTCGATTAATTTCATTTTAATTATAATTCAGACGCCGTAAGAGATTTTTTAATATATTTTAAACAAATAAATAGGTTGTTGTCACTTATCGTGTATACATTTTTATATTAAAATTCAATAAAAACGGCCAAGTTGAGCAGAAAGTTAAACAAAATTTACACGTGTTCGTAAGGAGCCTCCCATTCGGTTATCCTCGCATTATTATGCATTTTAACGTTAATATCCGATCTCTTGCTGTGGGCTATTTATTAAAAAAATGATTCTCCGCTTCCTGAGAAATACTTTTATGGCTCTGAGAACAAAAAACTTTCTCTCTCTCTATCTCTACAATGACAATGCTAAATTACGGTTTCGTAATTAACGAGAGGGAGAAACAAAGACCGACAGAAGGCATACCACACTCATTCATGGACGCAGTAGAAAAAGTGGGTTTTTAATTATCCAACATTCTTTAAGAATGTTCCTTGGAGAGTAGAGTGGAAAATTAATCAAATGCAAGCTGCAAGCTCACGGTGATCTTTGCAATTAAATAATCGTATCAAGATAAACCTAGAATAATTGTTGCGAGAATCGTGAAAAAAATGATTTTAAAATGTTTCAAATGGGCACTACTCTCGAAAGCAACAAGCATCTAATAATTGCTGTGAGGCCTAATCGAAAGTTCGTTTATAATTCACAGAAACAGCTGAATAAAGAGAAGTAACTTCATGGTTTTGAAACTAATCTCACGATAAATCTGCTTAACGGAAATAATGAAGAGCTATTACGAAATAGAGCAAAAGGTCCATCCCTTCAGGGCCAAAACAGTAAACAGACTGTCTAATAACGTGGTTCAGTGAGGTGAGACGTGAAAGTTCATGAGTTTCAAGAGGATTTTCGTTAAATCCCGAGAGAGGGCAGTAAACCTTCGCGGGCCACATCCAAATTTGCTTGAAGTTTCCAATATTTAAGAGTCCTCGGGGAAGTGAAGTTTCGCAAGCTTTAACCTCCCGCGCGGTCACGAACGGGTTTCCACGCGAGCTTTTTCCTGCATGGTCACGGTCTATTCTGTCGATTTATTTTATGGAGCAACGCTCAAGTAGCAAAAATTGGTTGGCTGT
Source organism: Venturia canescens (assembly GCF_019457755.1). Classification (NCBI taxonomy): domain Eukaryota; kingdom Metazoa; phylum Arthropoda; class Insecta; order Hymenoptera; family Ichneumonidae; genus Venturia; species Venturia canescens. The sequence goes on from NC_057425.1 coordinate 12,373,443, forward strand.
AATATACTATTAACCGAGGTGGGTGAGATACGTTTGTTTTTCATAAAAAGTAAAAGGTATAGCTTCGGAATATTGAGGAAAGATATTAGAGCGGAGAAAGCCAACGGAGCTTAGTAATGATCGGGGTTTATATTTCTTGTATCTTTCTGCAACATCATGTCCGAATGAACCTGTATATATACGTGCCTAAATCTATGCATATGTACAGAGATACGATTGTGTAGTGTATATAATACGTAATACGTGAGAGCGAGGAGTAGCAGGTGCACCGACGATACCGCGTTATGCTAATAATGATCGTTTTGGCCATAAATTATCCTCAAAGTGCTCCCCATTATATGAGGATCCTCTACAATAAATCTGATGCTTTGAATTAAAAGAAATTTATAGCATCGAACACGAAGTTTGTCCCGGTCGGCTCAATTATTCGTACATGTTGTGATATCCTATAAGCGAGTTAACGTTTTTGGCCACCTTCTCTTGTTGGTTGTTCAAGGCAATGGGAGGGGAAGAGGGAAGCCGGAGGGAACGGGAAGAGCTTTTCACGACGACGCCCTCCGCTCCTTGTTGTCCTCGTCGTGTCCTACTTTCTTCCAACGCGAAATTCCAAGGTACACATATCAAGTCTTTTCTCCTCCTTCTCTACCACTCCACTTTCTTTCTCTGTATACCTTATATATATACTCTATATACTGTATATATATATATATATATATAGAAGAAATGTTCCTTTCGTACCAGAGACTACCAATGACCCGACAACCTTTTGGCAAAATCTCAAGTCCTCTTTTTTTCTTCGCTCTTCTCGCAAGCTTTAAATACCATGCATTTTCTTATTCAAACTTTTTTTTTGCTATTGAATAAAGAGGAAGAATATTGTTTAAGTTCCATGAGTCCAGCACTTCGGTCTCGAAATACTGTTTATTTATTTATTTATTTATTTTTTTTTCGGTGTGTGACGAATTCACCGATTCGAACTGAAGACGGAAGAAAGCATACACCTTCATTCAATTGTGTTGGAATATATATTGGTCTGCGCTGCGGCCCAAGAAACGAAACGAGTAACAAAGCATGAAATTTCATCGACTTCGTCCAACTATTTCAATGGCACAAAATGTTTCGTGAATGTTTCATAAATTCAATACAATATTTCTCCTGCTCTTTTATGGGGAGTTTTCTTCAGCGGTTTCTTTCACTTTCTGCCTGTGTACCACGAGCGGCTTTTATTACTTGCACAAAGCTATAGATCTATTTTCTCTTGCACGAAAATCGCCTTGGGGGAGAAAAAATGTTGAGGTAACAGGAGAAAAAAAAACAAAAAAAAAATAAAAATAAAAAAGAAAAGAGGCGACGAGGAAATACAATGAAAAAAAAACTTTGCAATAAGGCAATACACGCTTTGGCATAACTACAATGTGATGCAAAAGCTCTCCTGTGAAAAAAAAAGAAGAGAAAGGTTGAAACATGTGGGTGTCTTATATCCAGCCTAAATAAGTCAGAGGCTTTTTTGCGTTCTACGAAGAATGTGGGTCAAGTATGACGTTGAAGCTCATTTTTTTCTTTTCTTACTTTTTATTCAGTACGTATTTGTATGCATATATACATAATACATATACGTGTGTAGAGAGACATATCCACATCGTGTATACGCTGTAAAATATATATACACAATATCAACCAATTTAAGAACCAGGACCAATGTCGTCGCAGAGCAGTTTCGGGAAGAATTGCACAGGTCCAAGGATTATCAGGGCTTTGTGTCGCAAGTTCAGTGTATGAGGGTCTTGGAGAAACAGCCCCGAGGCCAATCGAGTCTCGTGGGCGAGTTCTCACGATAGGAGAAAGGCCAAAAGGATCAGAGAATCGTGAACCCAAACCTTGTATTTCTCTTTATTTCATTTCTCAAAGATCGAAAGTTCGACGGTTGATCGAAAGAGAGAGAAAATAATAACGATGACAATAATAAAAGATCGGTTGAGCTCGGGAATATGAGTAAACGGTGAAACTTCGAGGCTCCAGAAAACTTGGACATGTCCACGAGTTCACTGACTTCCATTCGATGATATACTGAACTGTCAATTTAATAGAATATTGGCTTCGAATCGCGATTTCAAATCAATTCAATTGACAACTAAGTTGGCTCTGATTCGCTTTCATTTCTTCTACCCTAATTGCGTTTTCATGAAAAGGGAATCCCGCAGTCGGAAACTTCATATCTGCTCAAAATTTTCAACAGTAACATTCTTTGTTCAGTTTGATTTTTTTAAAACTTTTACCGCGCCTTTACACGTTGATAAAAATCGCCGAAATCATTTGGTCATGATCGTGGAACCTTCTCCGGTGCAATGTCAGTGTGGCACACCTTACTGTTTTACACAAACGTCCAGGAAAAATGACATCGATCGAACGAATTATACATTATTTGAGAAAAACTTTAAAGAATTCTTAAAATATTTATTTTAAAAAATTCAAGATGTTATTTTAAAAGATAACACAATTGATGAATAATAACTACTTCAAGAGTATGAAATATAATTTCCGGTATCGTCGCTATCAGCGAAAATGAAGAGCTGGGACGATGGGAAAAATGGAGCTCAAGCCAGGAAAGCTCGATTAAGTTGCTAAATTGGAATCGCTTGTGAAATTGTTCCCAGCTACAAAAATATGAGTAACCAACGACTTAGTTTATTTGCTTCAATTAATTAGTGTATTTATAATAAAGCATAAATTGCACTGTTGCATGGAAATGTATGTTTAAGAAATCGAGTTTCATCATGAATAAGACAGCAAAATTTCGATCGAGGTTGGAAGATGGAGAATAAAATTGAGGTTGATGCGGTTTTAGTACGAGTTCTGAGTTCAGGAACGTCTCTCACCGGTCTCACGGGTGTCCCGCAGGTGCAGAGGGGAAGAGAGAAGTGAGAGAGTGAAAGGCGATTGGTATTGAAGGCATATTCAAAGGCCGCGGAGTTCACAGATATATACGCGCGAGGGGGAAATAACATTGGGGTCACTACCTACATTGGAAGAGTGCCTGACGGAATCTCAAATGTTTGAATTGTTACGGCCTTGTATACGTTCGACTCGCTTCCATACGAATTTTATATCCCTCGTGTTATATATATTTGAGACTGAAAATGTGCGAGTGCAAGGTCGATATACAAAGCTATGGCCAAGGATGACATAGCACGCTTTTATCGCCTAAATCATTATTCATTTAAACTACAAACGATGAAACACGGTAATATTGTATTATTGCCGTACAATTTTCGAGAGTAATGTCAAGTGTTGGTGTCAAAGTTTATTTCTCATTCAAAAAATATTAGTCTTGACTATCACTTAATATTGATCTTTTTAATAATTTAAACGACACGAAGATCAAAGTGAGAATAAACTTCCTTCAATCAAAATATTACTTTTCAAATCAGGATATTTTTTAAATACATTTTCCATTCAATTACTTTTCGTTTGTTAAATGATTCCTTTTATCATTTTTAAGGAAGTTGAGGCTGTACAGTCATTTTTTTTACCCAAAAGTGATGACCTGTACCTTTCAAAAGTTAGGCCAGTTTACAGTTTGGCAATGTTGCATACAGTTTAAAGAAAATTTGGGGAAAAAAAGACGAAAAACTGGTGAAAGCTCAGTCGAAAACACGAACGGTGACGATCCGAGCCTCAAAAAACTGCACGGGAAACAGATTATTATTAATATAATCTCAGCAAATCTCCTAATAAATCTGAAAAAAATTGACATTATTTAGCAAGCGTTGCTCATGTTGCCCAAAAAATTTCATATTTTTAGCATCATTTTTAACGGAGATATCACTGAATGTGTCTTGACTTCCATATAAGATTACATGTTATTTGGCCCAAATTGTTATTGATTTTTCTCAGCAACGACGCTCCTACATTGTCTGAAAATTTAACAGATTTTTTTTTACACTTCACTCTATAAGATGTAATCGGTTTAAAAGCGGTGACATCATTTTCATTCTAATGCCTCAACTTCCTTAATCGTGAGTTTTTGTGAAATACTGGAAAAAACTTTATTTGAACGACAGTGAAATGAAATATTAATAGCTTTGCATTCGAAACAAAATGACTTTCGGAGCTTCAAATTGTTTCAAATGACACGACAAGAGCTAAAACCAAGGCTACAGTGGCAAGTGAAGTGTCTAATATAAAAACGAATAAATAGCCATGTAAGGAACGGCTTCATTGGGTTTCATCGAAGTCGTACAGGGCAAGACCCTAATTGTAGAATTCAATGGAAAATGAAAAATTATCACAGAGCATTAACCCTACACCTCATGTGCCTTTTTTCATACCCTCAACCTCATGACCGGGGTTTGAACGCACCCCACTCTTTTTCTGCTTATAAATCCGGTTCTACGATGCTAAACTGACTTTATCCTACACCATTTTCTTCGTTTTTTTATAACGAAAAAAATGATGTATGATAAAACTAATTTCAATTGAATTTATATATAAAAAAATCCGTCGATAATCAGTCGATAATGTCGCTTGTTAGGACGGGAGGAGCGTAGTTTGAAGTTCGCGTGGGGTGTGCTCACACCCCAGTCATGCGTTCTAGGGTTAAAAAATCATTTGACGTCAGGAAAACAATTTGAACAGAGTAACCGAGCAAAGTACAAAAATAAATAATGAGTTATTTCGAACGAATTTTAAAATTCATTCTTTCGAATAATTTATTCACGAGGGGCACGAATCATTGATCACACGAAATTGAAAAAAATGATTATTATAGATGTTCCTATAATTGGTGCTCAAGGCAATAACGATTTACGATGAGTACATTACAGTACGTGTGTTTACGAGACTAAGAGAAATGTTTATCGGTTTTACTTGCTATGGATCGCTACCGAGTAGGAATAGATTTTAATTAGTCATTTTTAATTGGCAGTTTTAATTAAAAACGTGTACACGCTGCCAACATCGAGTCGCGTGAACACATATATTAAACAGAAATAAAACATATATATATTCACGATGACTCCAATGGCTTCAGTGTTCCTTTGATTCCGTATCGATCGTCGTTACTCCAAAGTGGCACTAAATTCCCTCCCGCAGTTATACCTTGGTTCCCTTTGAGAGCATCTAAAGACCCTTCACTTGCTTTGGCGGATTTTAGAAGCACTTTTATTTCTTTGAAGGATTCAAAGTGCAAAGTGTTCTCCGACATTTATCTACGATCTATATAAATTTCATAAAACTTAAAGCGTCGTACTCTATGTGCTACGTACCAATTTTTTATATTTATCCTCACTTTTCTCGCTTCCATTATACACCGGTGTGCTGAAAGATTTCCAGTAACCTCGAGGAGGCAAGCTTGACGTGGATGACCGAAGCAAAGAAAATTAGAAAATTACCTCCTACCGAGAGAGTGAGGGCTTTTTGTCTTGAGAGCGGAAAGACTAAACAATTATGCTTTAATATAAGAATGTTCGTAGTATCAGCTTACAGCTCTTTTTGAGTGTTTTTTTTTACTGACCGGTTTTTGTCTCGATATTCTTAATAGCATTATCATTTTTTTTTTCGAGGACTGATGTTTTGTCAAAGATGGTTCTCATGCAGTTATCTTTCGTTAATATTTGAATAAATAATCAACTTGAGAATTTTAGGGTTTGTTCAACTTCGAATCCAAAATACGCATACAAAGTTAAGATTTAACGTAAAAAGTATTGAAAAACATTGGCATTGTAATTATAGAAGAAAGTAGATCGATCCTCCGAATCGATATCGTGCTTATGGTGGTTTGATAATCCATTTTCGAGTGGATCAAATTGCTTGGGATTTTATGTCCGTGGACAAACTCTCCGAATTAATGAAAAGAAGAAAGCAAAAATGCCTGCAACTGAAGCTAAATATTTTTCGAAATAGCTGACGGAGAATTATGTTTTCGACATTTCTTTGCATCTGTCCGTCATACCACTCCAGTTGATTTGAATTTCATTTCGTGTTCATAAAATTCGTTCCGACAAAAAAAATAGCGTCGGAAATTTCAAAGCACAAATATGAACCGCCTCAAGGCGAATACAACGAAAAATACGTTACAGTAACAGCGAGAGGAAAAAAAGTGAACTGAAGTGAAAATTATTGGGAGAACAATGGTACGGTGATTGAAAAAAACAAAAAAAATGCGACTCGGGCGTTTTTATGAAAGCGCGTGTGCTCGCGGCGTTCGGGGGTTGCAATCGCTTAAATTTTACAAAGCAGAGTGTTCAGCACGTATTTTGCTATACACGAATTTTCCAACATTTTTTTGTAATTGCATTTCCATTTTTCTCTGAAATGGTACGTGTCGCAACAAGAATAAAGACAGAGTTCCTCCCTTTCTATCGCGCTTTCGACGGAGCTCACTTTTATTATGAAGATGCGATAATGTAACAAAGGGGAAATAAACGGAAAATTCGAAAATTCGAAACTTACGCTTATAGTTAATCCGCTCTCCGTCATGATGGCGTCGTGGAGTATTCTTTTTGTTATTTTCCGAGTTTCAAATTTCAACGATCCTTCAACGATTCGCGTTCCATGTACCTTGTAACACTATTCACGCTCGAGAGATATTTCGTTCACACAAAACTTGTTTTCTAGAAAACATATAATAATATTGACGTAGTAGAAAAGTGGAAATCATAAATCACGGGTTCATCATTCACGATGCCCTTACGGGAGCGAGGCCTAATGTTTTTTTTTTTTTTTTTTTCGTTCGTTTTGCCTCTAGTCGAACACCCACCGGTGAACGAACTCTGCAAATTCGGATATTCGTAGAATAGTTTGGGGATTTAATATGGCACTCTCGCGATGCGGTTAATGAAGTAACGATTGGTATTCCCGCCACGAAACTATAATATTGAACTAGTTTGGTCGAGCGAATTATTGATGAATAGTTCAAAGAAAAACCCCAACTTTTTCCTGCCAAAAGTTTCTTCCGATTTGTTTTCTTTTTTGGCAGACACTGCAGCGTGAAATCTCGCGGCAACTGATGAATACGTTAAACTTATGGGCTCACACATACACGTACGTACGTCTAAATAATTGTATAAATGATCGAAGCGGTAATTGATGAAATTTATTGTCGACCGTTTGCTTCATAAGGACAAATTTACTTTCAAATCATGAGTTTAAATCCAATGATTTTATTTGCCGGGAATTTAAATCCTTTCAAGCACCTCCGAGACATATGGTTTATGAAATACTGATTGAAAATGAAACTTGTCGAAAAACCTCGGTTTCCCGGTTATTTTAATAGATATACGTGATTTATCATTGAGGGAAGATATTCAGCGACAATAAACATTTGTTCAATTGATAAATCGTGTATCTCGTGTTAGCTAAAACGGTGCGGTCACGTGGATACAAGGATGTTTTGGTTAAACCGATGCAGCACCATCGGCGTACGGCGGTGAACTAAAGCATCGTCGTTGCTACCGTGTGCTAGCCGCAGTGAGTGAGCCAAACTGTTAGTCGGAAAGAGACAGGGCGATAGGGAGGAAGGGATAGAAAGAGCGAGAGTGAGAGATGAAAAGATAGAAAAGAGACGGTGGAGAAGTCGCAAGCGCCGGCAATGGCCCAGAGAGGTGGTATAGGGACCAGAGCTCTAGTCGGTTCGTTGGGCTGCAAAGCACACTCTCGATGTACGACGGTTAACCTCTCACTTTTGGCGGGAATCCCTGCATGTCCGATATAACTTTTACTCCGATGGTTGTGCAGTTCCGTTGGAAATTTACGTTACGATTAGTTCAAAACGTTCGGAGATTTAGCCAAGTATAAGAGAAGTATCGTGGCACAATGCCATTTTCGAATGATTCCTTTAATCGCCCTCACATTTTATACCTCGCCATCTCCTCCCTTTATGGGCTACGCCATTGTTGTAAATTTACTCAAGTACAGGAAGAAACCAAACCTTCTATTTAATTCGTTTTGACATTTGACGAGCTCCCGAACTTCTTTTATACACTAACAGCTCCATGGAACTATGTCGTTGTTTACTGCTCGGTGTACCAATCATCAATAAATCCTTACCAATTTATCTAACATGCTCTGTTTTTTTCGCAACTTTGTTCATTACAATGATCACATCTTCTAATCGATTCATATCAATTAGAGGGGCATATTTGGAAAATCAACTCCAAAAAAATTCTCGAACATCTGATGCGCCATAAACACAACGTTTGGGAATGATCATAGTTATCGATTCGTTTGTATTTGTGTGACTAAAGCAATACGACAAGAATCGCACGCTCGACACTAACAGATATAAATTTGCTGGATACGCCCCCCTGCACGCAGCAAACCGTAAAACTTGATTATAATTTGTTATCATGACTGGTGATCCTATATATTATACTTCCTTGAATAAGACAGTAATCTTCGAAGATGAGTGTGTTATTATTATGATAAATTTCAAAATCAGGATTCACCATGCGTTTCTGGGTTCGTGATGTTAGATGCAACCGATGTTTTGTTTTGCAGTGCCGTAACTCATACTAACTCACGTACACATGAAATATCCCCGATATTATATACACGAAATGTCTCCAATATGATTGCAATTTACACTTCGAATACGGAAGACGTTTTCAGGGTGATGTCTCGAAAATTTAAGATTTTAACCAGAATTGTTATAAACCAAAAGGAGCCTGTGAATTTCCGTGGTATGTAACTATGAAATTTAAGAAACAACACAGTCAGAAGTTTGACTATTAGAAAAATTGCTGTATTTTATTTACAGTGAGTGAAATTTTCGTGGTTATTTCGCAATAAAATCTTAGAAGAGCCTGAAATTTTAATATGGCGTTCGGTAATTTTTACTCTGTTGTTTGATTTTTCTGGTTCACAAGCTTCATCTTTTATTATTTCGACGAGTTGCTACCTTGCCGAATAACTAACGGCAAAATATTTCAACTTTAATGCGTCACGTGTTAGGACATAGTCTTCGATTTTCAACAATTATGTTGTCACTGAAAAGGGAAATATAAAAGTGTGTAGACTCGTAGTACCATGTACATGAGAATCGTGAACTTATTATATAATCTCGTTAAAAGTTAGATTCAGAATAGTACTGTGTCATCGCGTGGAAAGTTCTGAGAGGATTCACCGTATGTCCTATTCAAGAATGCATGGTTCGGCATGCACTTATACGAAACATTTGAAAATGTCACATTTACCATTAGTCGGAAACCTCGACGAAGATAAAAAAAAATCAAAACGTCCGATCTCACCGATGATTCCTTGGTGAAAGAAATAAATAATTTGATTTACGAGAAATCATCAAGTAATAAATAATAATTATTTCGTTAGATTATGATAAAGATCATTATGGTTAATGGAATTAGGCAATGAGTATTTCACAAAGGATTCCATGTCGAGGTCAGTAATTAAGTAGATTAGTGTTACTGGGAGTTTTGGATATAAGAAAAACAAAATAGCTTCTCCGAAAAATATTTCAACATGAAATATTTCCATTTAGCTATTTAATAAAAATGTCTATAACTTCTCAGTTGGAGCCTCGCAGAGATTTACTGTAATCCATATCCTTCTCGGAATGACAATTTGCTTTACTATCTTTCCATGGATTTTTCGATAATTGACGAGTTTTCAAAACTATTAAGCGGCGAAACTGTACGAATTTTTCACCTTTAATAATGAACAACTCTAGTTTGCATCATTGACTTTTTTCCAGTATACCTTTGTACATATTCATTGCCCGGAAGCTCCATTTCTCATATTTTCACTATTTTTAACGTAATAGAGGACAGAGAGCGCACTTATGCGAAAGTTAACCTGTTAAAATTTCTACTGAGTATACAGCAGTAGGGACGCGGGCTGCAAGTGACATTTGATAAAGTGAAGTTCCAAATGGTGTCTCTGTAAACTTGGTGTACAATTTGTACATATCAGAGAATAAACCGGGATATTTAAAAATGGAGAAATTTAAAAAATATTTCTGACTATTCATCTCTTTATTGTGCAAATTCGAAATGTTATTCCTTGTTCCTTGTTTTATTCGAACAAAAATGGTTGTGCAGCTTGTTGCTGTCTCTTGTTAGTGATTGAGTCTGTTTTATTGTTCTCGCCCGCAGAAGCTACTAAATCCAAGGTATGATGCATATGCGATTCAACGCAAACTCATCTTAATTTGGTGGAACGTTAGTAATTTCGTAGATCGTTTGAGAGATCCTTGTCAGATTCTAAGTGGCCACATACGGTTGAATCTAATCACGTTACTGTGCGATATTTAAAATCACAAGGAATCGCATAGTAACACATCTCCGTTCTATTTATTACCCTTGTTTTGATTTTTCATCGTGGGATATTGTTATCGTATTCATTCATTTATGAATAAAAGTATTTTTATGAAAATGAACCAAATTTACATTGTGGTCTATTCCATATGAATCCTCATAAATTCGTGAATTCATGCGAATTTCGATATACTTGTATTGGAGCAGAATCATTTTAATTCCATTTGATCCTGACCAAATTTTCATGACTGAGATTTTGTAAAATTCAATGTGGTATTCTCTGAATTCTTAGAATTTCAATTATATGTCCTCTAATAAAGAAATGTTTCAAATATATGGTGAGGCGGTTTTGTATTAATCCCACTCCACATCATCTCATTGAAATTAAAGAGAAGGAGAGATTTCGGGAAATTCTGTGCGTTATTATGGTGATTATCCTCATTACAGTTGTGATGTCTTGACGAGATATTTATAGATAAATTTGAAACAGAATCATGTTCGGTTTCCATTCGAAAATAAATATTGGGTGTACCGTACAAATGTTCGATATCTATAGGTTACGTTGTTCTTTCTTCAATTTATCGCCTGTGCGTTAAACTTGGCTCGTAAATATTTAGGTAAGAAGCTCTCTTCCGAGGTTACCTTCACTCTTAGCCGAGTTATATATACGTAATACGTATGGATATATGTATATACATATCGAGTGAGCAAACATAGTGAAACATATCACCTGTTATATATGGTTTGACATATAACTATAGAAGGTTTATGTTCTTTCACTATTTTGCTCCCACGGGATCTCTCGACCAGGACCATCAACAGAGAGCATCAGAAATGCATGGGAATGTTTGAGAGTAATGTCGTAGACGACGACGTCGACGAGGATAGTGGCAATGACTACTACGACGACGAAGAACGACCAACGACAAGCGACAACGACGACCCCGACCACGACGTGAAATCGCAAAAGCATTGAATCATGAACACTTGTACGCTTTGCGCTTGAGCTATTCACTACTCGTTCTTTTCTTTATATATATAGTCCCTCGTCTCATTATTTTTAACGAGTGATATTCCCTTCTGCTTGAATCTCGAACGAACACTCTCAGGTAAAAATAACCGACATGGATTTAGAATGAGAGAAGTGCGAAGAAACAAGATAAATGAAAATACATAGAAATGAAAGTGGCAATATTTTCCGGTGCTGGCTGTTTTTCCCGAGAGATCATTACACCTTGAGCGAAAGGAAATATAAAGAGGACGAATGGGATAAAAAGAATTTGTTGATGCTCAACACGATGTTGTTTTCATCAGTCAACGAAAATTTATTTCCGCACGACAAGATGCGCTTCATGACACTCGCAATGAACATATACTCATAATACAGTGTTGAGGTATGACCCCAAACTCCTTTCCCCTTGTGCATCCGAGTTGAGACACTGTAACGTCTCTTCATTATTAACGGACACTGGAGATGCAAACGGAATGGAAAATTACAGTTTCCTTTATTTTTAATGTCAAACCGCGAATGCTTTAATACAACAGGAAATTCAAATGCCCCGTCTATCGCGTTGAAAGCAATGTTTTTTCAACAGTTGTTTTTCGCAATTGCTAAAATAAATATCGCTATAATAACATAGCACATATTAAAAAGACGTTAGGAAAGTTTCGTGCACACTCGCTTATTGGATGTCAATTACGAATTCTCACCGTGAAATTCGTCCTATAAAGTTTCCTCTTCAAGGTCGTCTTTCTATTGTTACGGGCAATCTTGTACAGGAAATTTTTCTCGTCAACAATCTCGTGGTCAATAAGCGGAAAATCTTCGACGATATTGCTGTCACTATCGTCGTCTATATGATTTTCGTAATAATGGTTGAGCGCTATAGGGTAATAATCACGGGCGTAGTTATGCACGGACATGATTATTTTACATCCTCCAACGCGCCGGTGTTGGTAAGCAGAAAGAGAATTTATAGTCTGGTCAACGTCAAGTATGGATCTCTGACGTTTTTCGATACATCGTGACGATCATATAGCGTTCAAAAAAGTACGATGAGATATCTGTAGTATACTTTTATTTTGTAATCCCACTGATGGCGTTAAGCTACATGAATCTGCAGCAATGCCTAACGGTAAAAGTGAAAGTCATCTCGCGGCGTGAAAGTAGAAACATGATTATTCCATATGTTACGAGTTTTGTCTCGGAGGCTGCAATCGAAGAGTGAATCTCTCATCGACACAGGATTATAAAACGAGTCACGAACGGATCAAATGCGCGTCACAAACTTCGAATCGATTATTGGCTTTTGCAACTTGTCACTTTTTTATATTCACACAATGTTTATAATATACTTGGAGGTGAAATTTTACAGACGGTTCATTAAAACGATCAATGATCACTTCACTAAGGTATGTCGGGAACATGTCATATATACCCGCAATATTCATACAATCGAAAAAAGTTTTATTTGTATGCGTTAACGACAAGTCTTACTTGCAAACTAAGCTTGTTTTTTCCACTCTTAGCCTCGTGCATCTCACTCTTCTTCGCTCTCTTTCTTTCTCCCCTCCGACCGCATGCGGTCTTTGATGTATCTAGCCTGCGCGTTGTTGTGAACGCTTCGAGGTGAAAGGATTTGTCGAAGACGATTACTGACGCTTGTATCAGTGAGTGATAATACAAGTGCGAGAGTCTTGACAAAAACTTCACGGATTATACATTATTTGACGTTTCTCTGAGGTGTAAACAACTCGTTTGATTGTCCACTCAGCTCAAAAATAGTTTTAGTCACTAACATACTATTGTAATGAAAACACAAAACTGGCCAATTTTTTAGTGTGTCTCGTGATCGACTGCATGGCGAAAGCAAGAAACATTTACTGGTTCGTATTCAAATCAAATTCGACTTGACGAGAATAAAATAAAGTTTTTCAAAATTAAGCAGAAAGCTAGAGACATCTTTATTATTCAACTCGAAAGCTTATATAAATTATCGTCAGATAATGGTGCTAAAGCTACAGCTCCACCGTTTGACTCGCGTCATTGTAAAACGACGATGCTTGCAAAAATCCACAACGTTAAGCTACCTTGAACTGGGTCAGAAAATCAACACGATGAAAACGCCACAAGAAAAATCATTGTATTTACATTCCTATCTAGTCACTATCCCTGCTTTCGTGTTAGCAGAAATTTAATTGCGGAAAAAAATAAAAAAGGACTAAAGGCAAAATTAGGAGGTTCAGGAAGCTTTTAATGGGATGCATATAACTGAAGTTATATACTGCATTTAATGCTGGAGTTGAAAATACTGAAAGGGCCTAGCGGGCATGAGAACGTCAAAACGTCAAAAAAGGTCATTGGGTCGAGTGGGTTCCTTTAGCTTGAGTTCTACATAACAAGTGCTCCATTCTGCAAAAGGATAAGAAACCCTTCGGTTGAGACTACTCGAGTAGGAGTTTTCAGTAATACAAAACGTGTTAAGAAAATAAAAAAGATTCCATAGTGTTTGAATCTGAGCTATAGAGTCGTTAAAACTTTTCCTTCACACTCTAGGTCGTTAAACTTATTTTTTGTAGTTATCACCCTAGCCGCTTATGCTGTGAGGGAAAGCTTTAATTCGGGAGCATAATTATTTTATTTTTGACGACGTCTGTGCCCCGTTGAACGTGGAACTCTTTCCCAGAATTCACTAATCCTTCCTTTACGAGCTGGAAGTTGGAAAAACAACCCTAGGCTCATCTCTTCTATCTTTATCTCTGTCTTCCTATCTCTTCACTTTCTCTATTCGCGTAGCTTCCTCCTACTCTCTTCAAGATGGATTAACAAATCTCGCATTAAGTTCACGATGCGGAGCCGCGTAGTCCTTATCTTTTCGAGAGGGTTCTCGTTTCTTGTTTGCATAGCTTTTCCACTCCACGTGTCTCTTTCGTTTACTCTCTCTCTCTCTCTCTATCTATCTCTGTCTCCCCCCTCTTTTATATTTCCTCCAGCGCTCTCTTACTCAGAGGTCCAAGTCTTTGTTATTCCTCCATTCGCCTTCCTCTTCACCTCATTCAACTTGGTCCCTGAACGTTTCGAGTGTTTTTGTTGTTCACGAAAAGCTTCCGTTGTGGTTGGACGGTTGGAAATAATTGTAGAAGATATTTTTCTTTCATTTTTTTTATTCTCGGTTGAGAGAGTTTTTCGGTCAGAGGGTTGTTGGGACAGACAATGCGGTATCCATTATTTGAGGGGGTGGAATTAAATCTGTATTCTCAACAACACGCTTTCGTTAAAACCTTCATCTACCATTTGTTGATCACTTTGCGATTCATTCATCGACATCAAATCCACGTCACCATCTGCAGATACATGTACAAGATGCACATCTGCAAATATTGTCGATTTCTCTGTCGTGTACTTTCCGAGGATTATTTTCTTCATTATATGGGATATTATTTTGTTCCTCTTGGTATTAGAACGGACGCGGGGGTAATGACGAGCTCATGACACTTTTAATGAAATATGAAAAGAACTTTATTATAATTGATAATAACAAAACCAACTCTTCGGACCATTCGCGCGACGCTCTTCTTACGACTTATTCTTAAGGTGACCTATCACTTGCGTGGTGCTTGCGTGAGTGCGAGAGAGATAGCTGCAAAATGGTTATACGTTTTACTCGGACATCCTTGATTTTTTGAGAAAAATAAAAGTTACACCTTGTTCTCTAATAAAATGAGAATAGCGTGTAACTCATATTTTCGTTCAAATATCAACCTACTCGGAATAAAATGTGCAGCAGGATTTTTACCGACTGAACAACTGATAGATCACGTTAACTCGTTAGCGACTCGACTTCGACTAACTTCTCGGAAGCTCTCACGCGTGCTCTCGCGGCGATTGCCAAAAACGCTCGAACGATTGTTCGCTACTGTCGTCGTTTCCGATTCCTACATTAACAACGAATGTAAAAACAGGGAACATCAGGAAGATATTTAAAGGCTGGGTTTCCGAGAGGTCCGTAGAGAGGGCGCTTTTTCATAGCGGTTGAGTAGGGAAATAAAAGCTCATCTCGAGGAACTCAGCCAAGTCAGTAGATATTATTTCTATTGAAAGCAGGAATCTGCAAGGATTGTGAATGGTGTGTGAATGTAAGTGGTATTTGAGTACCATTTATCACCGTAGCGCGGCTATTTGGTCAAGAAAAGACATTTTTGAATTTGATATATTTTTTGTTTATTGTCTCACAATATCACAAAATTTTGTTGCTTAAACATTTCAATATAAACTATATTGATTGATAACAAAAATAGACCATTAATCAAATACTGATGTTTTTGATATCATTTTTTTTATGTGATCAATTTTCAGAAAGATTCAATTTTTCACTTTCGTTGCGTAAAAACTCCAAAATGTTGTTAATTTTTGATTTCGTTTTAATTGCTTGTGGTTTCCCGTTTTTTCGTTGTTCCAAAAGTGCTATTGTTTTTTCTTTTCTCTCATTGTGTAATGTTGCAACTAATACATCGTAATCGATACCAGCATCTGCCAATCTCTTTATCAAAATCTTTGATAGTACAGCCTCTAATGGCAGCAGCGTTTGTCGTTGAGTCTGGTAATTCGTTTTGCGACCAATTTTCTTTTTTAGATTCATTCGCCGCAAATAGTCCCATGTGCCTTTCATACGTGTCAAGATCACTTCCCTCTCTTCTGAATCCTAATTGAGATCGAATCTTTTTCCGTTCACGGCGATTTTTTTTAAATTCTCGAGTTGTCGTTATATTTTTCCTTTTTCCGTTGATTTTCATTTTATTTTCCACTAATTTTTCGCAATGTACTCCGGGATCCATATTTGCTTTTTCAATTACTCGTAAAACATATTTACTGCCCTTATTTTTTTGACCGACCGCGCAAGCAAAGCAGAAGTCATTAGACTCACTCTGACTACAGCATGTTGCTTTCGGAGCCTTCCGGATCATAATGGAATTGAGGCTTTCGTTAGCTTGCGTAGACGCTTTAGTTGAGAATTGATCGGCGTTATCAGCTAGTTTGCTGAACGACAATTTCAGTGTCTCAAACAAAGATGCACTTCGAAATCCGCCAGGAATTGTTTGGTGCTCGCATGTCTCTGGGTTTTTCACGAAGCCGCACCAGTCGCCACAAGTATCGTGCTGATTGAATGCGTGGAAAGGGATATTTTGTATTGCTGCAGTTAAACCCACCTTATCCCCCGAGTTTTGTGCGACAGCATACGTGAAGCATCGCTGTAAGAAGAGAATGGCATCAGTTGTCAGTTCATGCTGGTCATCTTCCTGCTTAGCAATTTTGTAAAGCATATTTTTCACTCCTTTAGATGTGTGGTTCATGTCAGACAATTTGTGAATTGGATTCGTTGCAGCTTTTTTTATGGCACTCATACTGGAGGAATCTTTGTCTTCGACGAAGATACCGAGGTGTATATTTTGGTCCTCGAAAACATCACTTTGCCAAAGTAACAGCGGCTCGAGCTTCCATTGCCTTAGCACTGCCGTAAAAGTTTAATCGGCAATCATGATGGGCTGGGTCATATCCTAAATCGCATTGCCGACATTTACGATTAGTTGTCGCATAATCTAAAACGCGACCAGTCTGTGATCCGATACACGCCGAATATCCATTCAAACTATCATAAGTATAACCATTGGCGCGTCCACTGTAGCCCATATCGATCGATCCCATGACTCCAACTGACTGATCGTCTCTTACGTCGGATGTGTTACAACCAGGAACAAGGAAATCTATCCCCGGTTCCATGACTGTAAATCACACGACAAAAAAACACCGACAAAATATTACCGACAAAAAATAACACTACAAAATATCACATCGACAAAATATCAGACGGACAGTATATCACCATTAAATTATTAAAGGTTTCAATTAAATTATTTTGGGTTTCAAACAAACCCAAACAGACAAGCACATATATCTCTACATAGACTAACTGAAACAGATAAACACATACATCCCTACATAAACAAACCCAAACAGACAAACACATACATCCCTACACAAACAATCCCAAACAGACAAACACATACATCTCTACACAAACAAATCCAAACAGACAAACACATACATCTCTACACAAACAATCCTAAACAGACAAACACATGCAACCCTACACAAACAAACGTATACATCCATACACAAACAATCTCAAACAGACAAACACATATATCCCCACATAAACTAACTGAAACAGATAAACATATACATCTCTACCCAAATAAACGGAAACAGAAAAATACATACATCCCTACAAAAACAAACCCGAACAGACAAACACATACATCCTTACACAAACAAACCAAAGCAGACAAACACATGCATCCCTACCCAAACAAACCCAAACAATACCTATACACAAACAAACCTAAACAGACAATCACATACATCACCACACAAACAAACATTAAGCTTCGACTAATCCGTGATATATTCGAGATTTGCCTCTATATACTACATCGATGCGATATTTTGTCACAGTTATTTGTGGTCTTGTGACATTTTGTGTGCGTGATCTTTTGACGTGTGATATTTTGTCGTGGTGATATATTGTCCGTGATATTTTTTCGTGTGATATTTTAACTGTGATATTTAGACGTGCTACCCTATCCCCTTATCTTCGGGTTTATAATCAGAAGCGAAAAAAACGAAATACAGCGTAGAAAATTGGCGATCAGTTGTGATTTATTGATGAAATTATGAAGGTTCATGATACAAGTTTTTCTGTTCTGTTATTCTGAATTAATTAATTCTAGTGAATGTGTGCCAAGGACTCGGTCCAATTAACGTTCATCATTTGTTGGTTGATTGTGTTTTTCAAGATTCGGTTCAACGATGGCGTGACAACGATTGTACGATGCTTTCAAAAAACAAAAGATGCGACAATTGCAAAAAAATGAGGCAACGCACCCTTCGGAGAGAATCAAGGTCGGACAAAACTGAAAATGTACATCGTATACGTCACTTGACGAATCCCATCGACAGGAAAAAACTTATTGCTCTGCAGAAGAAAATGTCTAGAGAAAAACGCGTTAACAAATATTTAAAGCGACGCGTCGAATTATTGACCGAATCACTCAAAGGAAAAGCCAAGGAAATAGCATCTATCCGTACTGAAGCATTGGATGAAAAATTTGCGCAATTTCAAGTTCCTGCATCGCAACAAATTGCGATTAAAGAAATTATCTCTGCAGCCATGAGGAAAGACACGAAAAATCGTCGTTATTCAGAAGACTGGATAATGTTGTGCATTTTGATGCACATACGTTCTCCTAGCTATTATGAATTTTTTCGAAAGAACGATGTTTTGCCACTACCCTGTACAAGGACCATTCGCAGTTATTTTTCGCTCATAAATTTAAAGTGCGGCTTTGATGAGCAGTTTGGACAATTATTATTAAAGAAACACTTTGACACAAAAACTGAGAAGCAGCGACATGGCGT
Source organism: Venturia canescens (assembly GCF_019457755.1). NCBI lineage: Eukaryota > Metazoa > Arthropoda > Insecta > Hymenoptera > Ichneumonidae > Venturia > Venturia canescens. The sequence goes on from NC_057425.1 coordinate 12,392,187, forward strand.
GTTGTTATTGGACGAGATTAATTTGCGGAAATCTGTGGCAGTGTGCTCAAGAAATTTGAGTTACGTCTAATTGACGGATTTTGGCAACGACGGACTGCAATCAACAGACATCAGGGAACAAGCAACGCACGGTCGTGTTCTTATGTTTCAGTCAATTGCCGACTCATACACCCAACCAATTGCTGTTTTCACATCGAAGAATCCCGTGAAAGGAGAAGAACTTGCAAAGCTGGTGATCAAAGGTATTACTTACCTGGAAAAATGCGGGGCGAAGATTCACGGCGTTATTGCTGATGGCGCGGCAACAAACGCTAAAATGTGGTCCATATTGGGTGTATCGGGTGCAATGGAGAACACGAAAACGCACTTCACGCATCCTCTTGATGATAACCGGAAAGTATTTGTTTTTTCTGATACACCCCATGTCTTCAAAAACATTCGGAACCGGCTCTACAATAAAAAAAAATTGCGGGTAAGTAACTTTTTTCCGAGGATGTCAATATTCTTCTAATTAGCTCCCCTATTAGAGCTTCAATGAGGGGTTGTGCGCTTCTCCCATTCGATCTCTCTGTAGCTTGTAACTTTCTTATGGCTTTAGAGATGTCTTCCAGTGTCCAATTTTGAGAAAGATCAGGTTCTCGTTGTTTCTGTTTAGGGCTTGATGTCACCATGTCTCTGTATCCACCTTTCCTTGTTCTGCTGTTGTTGATTTCCGCTTTTCCTATTGTGTGAACGAGTGGTCCTCAATATTCGGCGCTCTCCCCACCACTAGGCCCACGCATCGCAGCGCTCTTATGCTAGGCGTGAACTAGAGCACGGGCTCGTAGTTCACGCTTTCGCGGTTATTTAAATTAAGAAGCGCGACACGTCGATAAATTACCTTCCTGTTGCTCTCGCCTCTCCCGTTCACTCGAAACATTCCTCTCGACTGGATTACCGTGATTCGAGTGCCTTTCCTCTTGGGGAAAGGCTCCCTCATGATTCCGGATGTCTAGAAGTCATGGTGGGTCCAAGACAGAAACTACCAGGCAATACAGCACCTCGGCTCCAGAAAACTTTTCCGAATCCTACCTGACGAGGCGCCGTATCGCACGGACGTGGCATCCGAATTTACGGTGTAGCGGACGGTGCAACTCTCAGTCGCTACAGTGGGAAAGGTACGGGCGGCGTTCAACGAATGGTCTTTGCCAATGTGTCCTCTCGGCCGTCCGCTGGTCGAGAATGATACTCGTTACTCGAAGACGGTGTGTGAGGGTGGTTCTTGCGATCGGGTCGAGCAACAGCAAAGCATAGTCAAAATACAAGACGGTTTGCAAAGCCAAGCAGCGGAGGCGACACCAAATATCTCAAAACGACAACGAAATTTTTACTATAAATAAACGTCAAATTAAACTCAAAATGGACAACGAAATTCTCTCTCTTTTTGCCACGTAGGTAATAGGTAGCTAAAGATAACTAAAATCTCTCAGATCGGTAATGTCGGCGGCTTTTCACACTTAAAATTATATTTACGCAATAATGAGTCTGGTTCCGACCAACACCCGACGAGTCGAAAAGTCGTTGAAAATAAGCCGTAAACCCGGTCCACTGGTCGGCAGAATCCGTACGAGTGATGGGGTAAAATGTCACGTCACAATATATATAAGCGGTTTGTTATATATAACTTGCATTAAGAGTTTTTTTAACCGACGCGAAAATGAGGAATCGACGGACAAGTCTCCAAATTGCTAACATTTTTGCTCGGTACCATCAGTATAACCGGTATAACATAAGAAGACACATGCTTCTTGGAATACTGTAGGTTCACTCCGAAATTGACGACGCCCATTGGAGAGAGGCGCTAGTTACTCACTCCGTCGTCGCACCGCATTACAACGCGATTGGCTGAAGACTTACTTTCGTAACGAATCGCGTCATTCGATTTTTCATACAGAATAGTCGCGGTAGAGCAGTGTTTTTTTGAGTTTTGTTCGCACAAGTCAATATTTGACATCGTTTTTACTCATTAATATTGTGAACCGGAATATATCCTGATTAATTGACACTAAGCTAATCGAAAGGAAAATTAGTTCGAGTGATTGTTCCAATTCTGTGCAGATCCGAAGTCGGTGAACTTCCGTGACTATGTCATCGTTTTTGGGGGATAATAAAAGTATACATTTATTCCGCTAGACAAGTAAGTCATCAGGTAATAAATGTATCTATCGATTAGTTGAATATTATCTAATCGAGACAAAAATTAGTTTATTTTGGTAGAATTTCATCCTACATAAAATCAAATGTTGCATTATTATTGTTTGATTCGAGGTTCTACATAATTTAGATATTTTCCCAACGTGAGATACATAGAGAGAAGTTACACGATATATCAGTATTTGAACACGATGTAGGACATTTATAGGACATATCAGTATATATAATCGTTAGTGAATTACGCCCAAATCATGAAGAAAATTCGTTAATGGCGATATCAATTTTTTAAATGAAAGAATATTGTTCTTAAAGATATTCGAGAATTCTTCTCATTAAAATTAATCAGACCTCTTGGAATTAAATTTGAAAAAAGATTTATACGCATTTCTTATCTATTAAGAGTCTTGGCTTCGCTGCTTAATAATCCGATCATTTTTAGTAATAATTCAATCATGTGATATTAAAATGACAAATCTTAAACATCGCGAACACGCATATAATCAATTGTCGTCATACGCTGTAAGATCTGACCAGTTTAATGCAAACCATCATCATACCATGTCAGTTTTCTATAATGAATTTTAAAATTTTACTCAATTCACATCATTATATAACGATTTTCATTAGTATTCGTGATATTTTCAAGTTCGTATCGGGTGTTACTTTCAAATTTGTATCACGTGGTACTTTCGAAAAATGAACAATAAAAATATTTGCCAAATTATTCTCCCGAACTTTGTAACAATGCTTCTATGGTGAAATGAAGTTTCTAATTTTGAAAAAGGTTTGAAAAAAGGGTCTTTCATTAAAATGATTTTACAATATTCATTATGTTGTCAACGCCACAACATATCAGAATTTCTCAGATTATTGCTTTACTCTGATGATCACCATTATTTCCGAAAGATTAATCGTAGGTATTGTTTGATTCCATGAAAAATTCCATGAAAAAATCAATTGTTAACCAACGCTTTTTTCTGTACATATTGTATTTTCTGTACATTTTCTTCATTCAGAATACAATACACATGTACCCTGTACATAGATTGTGATAGACAATTATAAAGGAAAGAATTTGAATAAGAAGGTGAACAAATTCAATTTTCAGAAGATATTACGACGGCGAACTGGAACTCAGCAGCAATAGCTGAAATCAATGATAAATTCATTGTTAATATCATGTCTAATCTAAATCTTAGAATTTGAATTCAATTCGCACTAATTTAGATCAAGTATTCAAAAAACTGAAACAAAATCACATTCGAAAATTAAACTCCATTCCATTTTTTTCATGTGGGTAAATTAAGAATGATTTTTCGATAATGCTGAGTGGCCAGTTCACTTAAGGAATCACATTCTGTATCCTATTTACAGCAAATAATTATAATGCAATATAGTCATACAATTAAGCCTAAGCATTTCCGAGTATACGCGTTTTAGAAAAAAAAACTCCCAATAATTTGACTAATTTTCCTATTTTTATATTTACAGTCCAAAAAAATGCCGCGCAAACCACTCGTTGCTAAAGAGGATGCGATTAAAATGGTCGAAAAATACATGGAGCACTTCACAATGGAAACGTTACCGAGATATACATCGGATGTGTGGATTCAAATGAGCAGACTTGGGGTGTAAGTGGAATGCCCATGATGTGTACACCGCCGTACGCGAGGATAGTCGTCAGATTTTATCGATCGAACGTAAAAATAAAGGTATTGAAATACCGATAAAAGTTGTTCAAAACTCTTCTATCCTTAGCGACGATTCCTTTGAGCAATCAAAGCAGGCCGATCCCGATTTTGATATCATTGATAATGCCGAATTCAAAACTCTGCGCGATTGGTTCCCTTTAAGCGTAGATGCTAAAATGTGGGAGAATATAAAACCAAAAGGGAATGTAGAGTATGACATGGAACGAAGAGAATATGAAATTCTGGCTCCTAATAATTGGACGAACGTCATATTCGATGCCTTTTTTAAGCGGTACCGATTTCCCTGCGCTTATATTTTCAAACGGGCGAAAATTTACAAAATACCAGACAGCATGCATTACATCACTATATATCGTGTATGTAAAAGACAAAGCTGTTTGAATCCTTTTTTCGGATTCGTCGACAATGAACCAGATGTTGACGAGGCTTTAGACATCAAGATAAAAACTTGAGACCCTTCGGGTGTTAATCATGAACTAGTCAAATGTTCACTCCGAGGTTTGAAGAGAAAGATTGTCAGTCAAGAAGTTGCCACAGAAGGATGTTCAAACTATCGAAAAAGTATTGCCAGGGAAAATGTCCAGATTGATGAGATGGAGTCTCTAAATTTCTATAAACCACATATGTTCTTACGGAGCGAAAAAAGAATATGTCGACAAACATCTTGACATTAAGATTATTTATAAATCTTTTTCGATTTATTGAAATAAATTTAATCGGAGGAAAGAATCATGAAAGATAAAGTAGAATTACATTTGTCCAATTTTGTGACCCGTTTTCTTAATTCACTGAAGTTTACAATCGATAATGCGTAATGTTAAATTATTAATAGCTGAGTGGACAGCTTTTCACGCATTCTTCTGTAAATCGTTACATTTCTATTTTACTATCGAACAACACCACATTGCACAACAAACTGTAGCCCAGCGGAATTAAAAATTGGGCATAGTCGCAATTACTGAACGACGTTCCAAGTTGAGAGGTTGCGCTGTTATTGACCGCTAAGGTGGTCTCAACGTGGGCCCTCAGGGTTTCACGAGGTTGATGTCTTCCGATGGTGGAAAGATTCGAGGAATGACGATTTACTATATTCTTAGGAATTGCACCCGTTTTTCGTGCAGCAGAATCTTTAGCAGTAGCTTCTGCAGCAGCAGTTCCTGTTACTGCTCCCACTGTAGGCTCTAGAAGCAGATGTCTACATCTGGAAGAATTGAGATTTCAACCTTGAATGTACATAGTGTATACATAGCGAATTCATAGAAGAAAAAATACATAAAGAAATAATGTACGGTTGTACCTTTCGAGAAAATTATCCATAGGGAAAATTCAGAACAATCCACTCATTATCTGGAGCCCCGCTACACTTGAATACAGTGGCTTTATAACAAATATAAAAGCCGTAGAAACCGGTTTTCTGAGCCAGATAATATTTACTGATGAATTTTTGTTCGGCGTGAGCGGTCCGTGGAACTGTAGAAACAACCACCATTGGAGCGAAGAGAATCCGAACGTAACATCGGTTGGGAGCAGTCAATTTCGATTCCCCGCAATAAATCTTTGGGCTGGAATTTACCGTAACAAATTGGTAAGTTTTTTTTTTAATAAAACGGGCCTACGGAGTCAGCATTTTTAGACAAGACCGATTTTTTTTTTCAATCATCCGTAATTTTCAAAAAAATTTCATTCGTTAATCATTTCATTTTTCAGATTGGACCATTTCAGCTCGAGGGAACCCTCACAGACCAATCATACTTCGAATTCCCCCGGAGACATTTGAGAAGATTATGCATCCGCTCGGGAATGTCTTCGGAGGAATTCGGAGCAGCTCATTTTCAGCAGGACGGGGCCCCAGCACACGCGAGCGTTTTGGTGCGAGAAGAATGACGAGGACGAAGACAAAGACGAAAACGAAGAAGAGGACGAAGACGAGAACGAGTATTGTAGTATAACGCTTCCCCGAACGACGTGAATCGATTCCAACCCGAAATAACCCCAAAATACATGGCGACATGGCGCCGCGTACAACGACCGGTGAACCGCGTCACTGTTGGTCGGCGGCGACCGTACTGATGGGCAATACAAAGGCCCAAAACAAGCGGTGGAGCGCGACGCTAGCGGCTCTACGTATTAAAAATTCGAACTAATAAATTTTTTTGTTTTATTAATTTAAAATCAACGCGATCTCGGAAAATTATGTAACTAGGCTCAAAAGATGCGGAAAATTATAAAGAATGGCGGAAAAATAATTACGACATAAAATTTTGAAAATAAATCCGTAAAAATAGTAAAATAAAAATGCGCTTTCATGCGCACGCTCAGATCGAATGTTCTCGAACAAGCCGCGACCCAAACAACAATTTTTCGATCAAATTAAATCTTTTCTAATTGAACTTGGTTATAAGATAAAACTTTTGTAAAAATTGTTAAATAATCAATTGAGTCAATTTTTTATTTGTTTATCGTAAAATAATTCTCAAAATTATAAAAGCGAACTTTCGCGCATCCTACGATAATCCGCTCAACCAATAGTAGAGCATGAATCATGGCAACGGGCCAATCATAGAAAGCATTACAAAAAGATGAGCAGAATCGATCTAAAACTGAGATTTTCGGCGTTTGATGATTTTATGTTAGGGAAGAGGTATAAGAAGTGCTGCGCGACCAATTCGGCAGGCAGACCTTCCTTAAAATTGTGACTCGGAACAATAAGGCTGACCTAAAACAATACACCCTGATTCTAGCAAACATAAATCCCTTTTCCTTCTTTTCCCTTGGATGCCTGGAGTCTCGGAGCGATTCGGCAACGTTTCAATCCCATATCAGAGAGAGATTCGGTGACGTTATCATCCCGTAGTCTGGGGTTTGTTCCTTAACCTAACCTATTTTTTATTCTTCTTTGGCTTGCTAGAATCAGGGATGGTTTTTTTTTGTAAATAATTTGTATTTTAGTAAATTCTTTCAGTAAATAATTTTTTAATTCAAACTTTTTACAACTAAGCCCGAGTCAGACTTAATTTTTTTTTAATTTTTGTAAATTTTGTAAATCCTGTAACTTCATCAAAATTCAAGAGGTCGTGGTATGAATTTGAGGTTATATCGCTTCAAATTAATAACATTTTTTTTTATATAAATTAGTATTAGTATTTTTATTTTGTAAATGAGCGAAAATTGCGTAATTCACATTGGCGAGGGCAACATAATTTCGGAAATTGGCGAACGCGATCGCAAATATTTCACGACAATTAGACTATAACGAATTGCCATGTGAATATCGGTCAAAATTGAATAAATCCGAATTGTTAAATTTTTCAAAGTCAAAATTCTGCATTCTCACGTTTCTTTCATACCTGCTCCTTTTCATTAAGGTAGCTCGAACCGACGCGTGGAGACGTTGAGGATTCCCATTATAAATAAACCTTTACCGCAAAAGTTTTAATCGGAATTACTCCTGGAGGTTTCATTTGCCTAAAATCAAGAGTAGCTGGTGGAAAGAAAACTGATTCGCAAATTACTATTGAATCCGGATTAATAGATAATTTAGAAGAAGGAGATATTGTTTTAGCCGATAAAGGATTCCCGACAATAAGAGCAAAACTTGATCAGAGCGGAAAAAAGGTTATGATAGTAATCCCACCATTTTTAGAAAAAATGATTTCCTAATATGGTTTCATTTCATTTAATTTAATTTTTAGAAAAATGAGTTTTGTGTTCAAAAAACAACTTTTGAAGCCATAATTATTAAAATAATTATTTTTATAATTATTATTAACTCATATAAAAATATGAAAAATAAAATAGTGATGAAATCTATCTGCTGTAACAACAACTTTGGAAGCAATAAATAAGTATAAAAATACTTTTTGTTACTTTTTTGACTTCTATTTATCCTTTATTTTTTTATTAATAAGATATTTGATTAATCACATTTACTCCAGTGAAACTCCGCTTTCCGTATGATCCAACAGAACCGTAGGTAGTTTCATTTTTTTCTTTTATAAATCTCAAGAATGCAGCAGGCAGATAATCGTTAAAATAAAAATTTTCTGCATTTAATTTCACTTCTTGTAGAAATTTTTCATCTCGTTGAATTTGTATAGTGCAACAGCCGTCATTTACTTGAAAATATATAAACAGGTTACATGTAAACATTCCTGTTATATACATCTGAACTTGTACTTGAGTAAAGTGTAAATCACTTTTTTTTCAATTTGACATCACTTTTTACAAAACTCAAGTACTTGACATTGCAAGATTGATTTATGCGATCTATTACTGGTTGATCTTTAGATTTCAATGGATACTTGAATTCAACAAGCTTCATTACACATCCATCTTTAATTACCGCACCGTCAATACTTGCACATAGCCATGGCTGTTTCTTACTAACAATTACACCAACTTTTTTAACCTCACGGTCGTTTAATTCTTTATATTTCTTTTTAGCATTTTTTTCGTTACTTAACCCATATTTTGTTGATTCAGTATCAACATTAGAAGGATATAAAATATGATTGACTAGTTTCTCAATTGACTTTCGGGTGCGTTTTTTAATACTGTGAATATTGGTACTTACTGATAATTTAAAACGCCTCCACTACTTATCACAATATACTGAAACGTTTCGATATTCGGGAGGTTGTCAAATCCCAAATATCGGAACTTAGGATTTTTTAGATCCTCTTCTCTCACTTAGGAGAGGTATCATTGTGCAGGTTCGTGCACTGACCGGCGGATTTTTGCCAGGAGCGGGTAAAGCTTTCCGATTTCCCCATCTTGCAATTCGAGGAGCTTGGCTTGAACTCGACCTTCAAGAACGTATACTTTTGTCCGGCATAGGAGCATCTAGTGCTCTGTATTGCTTCCTCGTTACGCAATCGGGCTTAGCCTCGCTAAAGCGTACTGCGAGAAGCAATCTTCTCGTTATCGAGGAATGATAGGCTCCGTTGTTGCTTTGTTTTTATACAATTTTGGTAGGAATAAGGAGGAGGATGAAGGAAAGGTTGGGAGCCTTATTGTCGTACGGGCGGTGCTCCGCTGACGCGAGAGCGCTCCGTCCGTAGCCCTCTGACAGACTTTTGTCAAACCAGAAATCATGCCAGGGGGTAAGGCTGTCCCGTTACAATACTATCACAGTAAAAGCCTTGAATATCTTTTTCCAATTTATATTCATTACTATAGATCGTAAACTCTTCAATAAAAATTATAAATGTTATCAAACACTCTTGGCATTTTTCTCGCTCCAAATTTAGATCAGCTGCACTTGCTAGTGATGCTAACCATTTTTTGGTAGCATAAGAATAATCAGACATCTGATCTACAACTAATACTGATTTCAACGCAGATTTATTAATCAGTTCTTGGAGATCTACTGATGATTGCTCAACTTCTTTATTATCGATTAGTCTGGGAGGTAGTGTTGCATTTTAGCTAGTGTTTTTACGCTAACCGATTGTCATCTTTTACAGTAGATCTCGAATGGTTAATGAGTGAAATAAGCGTCAGCTGACGCACCCGCGGTGGATGTGGGTGTGGGAGGTTGCGGAAGTAGTAAAAAAAAAATGAAGTAATAGTACGCTGGCTGAAACTTTTTTCATGAATAATTGACATTTTGATGAATTGAAAAAAAATCGTCAGCTGTATCGTGGGTGGGGGATTAAGCGTCAGCTGCTTGCATGAAGTTATTAAGAAAAACACGTAAAAAAAGTTATAGTACGCCCGGCCAAAATCAAGTAGGTGATTGTTTGAGAAATTCTAAATCTGACAACAAGCATAAACTTTTTGCGTGAATGACATCATCAGGACAAATTTCTGATCGAAGTGTAGAAGAAAAAGTTGCTTCAGTTTCTAATTCTTCTAAATGTGTATAGCCACAGCAATGCCCGTACTTATTAATGATGTTGATAATTTTTTTACTGTTCGTTAAACTTTTCAATGCCAAACCAAGATGAATATGTTTTGAAGGTTTAATTTGCCCATTAGAGACAGCATAAATCAAATCTTCGAAGAATGATTGAGCCAATCTGGCTACCTTTGAATTATGCTTCCGCCGAAAAGTAGAACATATCAACTTCGAATAAAAATCAATTAATATTTTTGGACTGTCGCAAGAATAAGATTGTTTTTTTTAACGATATTTTCTGAAACAAAGCGACATACTTGCTCAAACGCTTTTTTGTGGACATCTCGTAATTTGTGCCATTCTTTTCTTTCGCTTTGTGCGGTGATCTGTGACTTGAGTGTGTTCCGACAATTTGACCGGCACAATTTATGGTAGAAAATGGTTGTTCTGTGGAATCATGAGCGTCCTCCTCTGCTTCCTCGATTGAAACACTGTTCAAAACATCGGATTGATCACCGATACTCGATGAAGCATGTGGTGAGATGATTTGGCTTTCAGCAAAGTTCGATGACACGTCGATGTTTTTATTTTGATGTTCAGCTGCTTCTGATGTTTGAGCGTCTGTTTCCGAGCTAAAATAAAATCTTATATTATTTGGGTTTCATTTACATATCATTACATATACATTACATCTACATACATACAATGACCTTTATGACGTTTGAATCACATAAATGTAACAAAATTCTGTTTTTTTTTTTCATCCGAGTCAAACATTTTCACGCAGACTTTATCTACGATAATTTAACAATATTTTATTCAAAACTTGAGAACAAAATCTGCCAGAAGAATGTAGACGATTAACAAAAAAGAGAAAAAATAATTAATTGAAAAGGTTTTTTTTGCGTATCAACTATCCGAAATTCATTAATATCAAACAATATAAATCTAAATGCATTTCATCAAAATAAATGTCAAAAAGAATAAAATAAAACTTACCTTGCCGCTGCAGATGTTGAAGGAGTTTCAACGGCTCTTCGATATTTTGGCGGTAAAGCCGTAAACTGACGATAGCACTTCGAATGATATTTTTCGAAATCGTTTGATTTTAACGGCACTTTGATATTTTGCATCGAAAGATTGTTTTTTTGGCGAATCTCCAACACAGAGGTACATTTTTCCACAGTTTTTTCCGCGAACAATGTTAATATTCCTGTTTGTTTTGCGACAGAATATACAGAAAGGTTGAATCTCCGACATATTTGGACTTGTATCCGTACATTCGAAGCGTTCAACCGAAACTGATCTCGTACGTAAAATGAAGGACAGACATACGCAAATGTTGCTTTGAAATTTTAGAGGGAGAGGTTCAAGTAGCCCGAAAGTCATTATTTCGGCCCAAGCAGCTCGAGATCCATCTCCAAATACGTGTTTAAAGGAATATGCTCCGATATTTTTCAACTTTACCGCGTCAGCTGACGGTCTTTCCACCACTACACACGCAGCTGATTATTTTTTTCGTGCTTTAAATTTCTCAAACAATCACCTACTCGATTTTGGCCCGGCGTACTATAACTTTTTTTACGTGTTTTTTTTTAATAACATCATGCAAGCAACTGACGCTTAATCCCCCACCCGCGATGCAGCTGACGATTTTTTTTCAATTTATCAAAATATAAATTATTCATGAAAAAAGTTTCAGCCAGTATACTATTACTTAATTTTTTTTTTTACTACTTCCGCAACCTCCCACACCCACACCCACCGCTACTTGATCAGCTGACGGGCGGTTCTCTTATTAGTCATATAAGATCGACTATCAATATTAATATCAGTCAGCTTATTATGACTTTTGTAAATGCAACGCTACCTCCTGGACTATATTTCCTCGGCACGATATTGCAAACTGTCAACAACTCGCGGCGTGGGCCGTCGGTCGCAGTACCCCGGCCGGCCACGGTGGCGCTAACTAGCAGTGCACCAGTTCGAGACGCCACACGGGATTTGAAAATTAAACGCCGAGATTACGTACCTCGCCACCGCGGCGCCTGCAATCGATGCATCGACCCGAGGCGCCACACATGGGGCGAAGAATCAATCAGCGATCGTGACGTTACGACATCGATAGCCAATCCAGCCCCGACTTTCCAGCCCCGCTCATCTCCCCGCCTCACCCCCTCGCCACCACTACATCGAGATGCGCGAAATGAGTTATCGCCATTGGACTCTCCGTCCAATAACAAACATTTCTACAACGACGAAGGCTTTTCCCGGATTAACGACTTGGAAGATCGATTGGATTGTGACACCCGGATTTATTGTTCTGTGACTAGAGTCCCCAGTATCTCAAGTAAGTCGTTTTCGTTCTCTGTACAGCCGCGACGAAGGGTATCACGTGGTCGACGGCCACCTTTCGTCCCGGCTCCTTACGCACTCGCCAAAGTCGCGCTACCGTTTTCCCTGCTTTGGCCGTTGTTTGGCCGTTGTACTTGGCGTTTTACTCGACTTTCGAACTTGTGAGTATAAAATACAGGTAGATTAGATAATTTAGCTAGAAAAAAACGCCAAGTACAACGGCCAAATTTTTTTGTTTCAATTTTTTGGTATATAATTTTTTTCCGTGGGTAAATTTTTTTTTTATTTTTATGATCTTAATTTTTTTTAGTCGCAATTTGTTTTTGTAATGTTTTGTCTTCGTATTTTTTGTGGTTGTAATTTTTTTTGTCCTATTTTTCTTCTTTTGTAATTCTTTTGTTCGTATTGCGATGTGCTCGGCAACTTCTGCATTTATTTGACAACGTTTTGTTTCTTGGATTTAAAGTCTTACGACCATTGATTTCCTTGATTTTACAGATGACTTCCCAGAGGGCATAAATATACTTGTCTCTAGTTTTTTTACAGCATTCGTGCTGTGCTTCAGGTTTTAAATAAATACTTGAATGGTTGTTCTTAATGACGATTGACAAGGGTTTCGAGTACACTTAGATGGCTCGACGTGATTTATACATAAAAAAAGAATAGCAGCCAAAGACATAGCAAATACAAATTTGACTGAAGTAGAAACAACGACCGGGCTAGCCGGCACCCTTTCCCATCATCCCACTAGCCACAGCTTTGTTGTGGTGTCTTTTTTAGTGATTTAGAATAGAACCAGGGGGGGGAATTTGAGAAAAAAAAAGTCAACTCCAAATAAGGACCACCCTAATGTATACCTATATATACAATGCCATCAGTCAGCCGTCAGTTTTTGATGTTATACCAAACAGATTTTCGACATAACGAAGTGCGGGGTGAAAAAACAATATTTTTCATCTAATAAAGTGTTCAATATCTATTTATTTTATTAAAAATAGTGGTATGCAGTGTATTACGAAAACCAGACATATAGTGACTTTGGTGTGATACATTGTTCAATCATCTATCAGTTTTTGATAACATGAGAAAATTAATAGCAACAGCGATCTAAATGATAAAATTTCGGAGAAACAGTGCGAGCCGTATAAATTCGATTCAAAATTCGTATATGACTATAAAAAAAAAAAATGTTATGTAAGTTTTGTGAAAACCATGTAGTGGGTTAGTTTACTCTCATCGCAATCGGTTCGCGAGTATTTGTTATATAGGACATATATTAGTATTGAGAAATTTCTCCTTCTACAAATTCTTTGATTTTACGTTTATTTATGACATAATTTTGTTGCAATCCTGGTTCAGGTTCTTTAAAAATTTTCAACGGGAGTTATGTGAGAAAAAAAAACTTTCGCTCATTATAACCTCTCAAACGTTCTTTCCAAACAGAAATTTTATGTTGTGTTATTACATTATAAAAAAAATATGCGTGGTTGTATGTAAATGAATACAAATAAATTTTGAAAAACTTTGGTCAAGTAAAAGTGCCTAATTCAATGTATTGTTGTCATATTTTCTTTCATTTCGTTTGGCTGTGTTCACCAGTCCCTTTTTCCCATCTCCTTAGCTTACAGTATATCCATACCAATTTCTATTCATTCTCTAGGCAATTCGAGTGACATTCGTATTTTTATTTCCTCATATTGATTTCAATAAATTGGAAAATTCATAACAAAAAGTTTTCATGATTGCTTGTTTATAAACCCGAGTTTTAAAAAATCTTTGGGCCATGTAAATACATAGATATTCACTTGGATTGTTGCATGATGAATTTGTAAATTTATTTCAATAAGTCATTGGTTGCTTATTTTTCGTGATATCAAAATTTGTATCTTTAAAATACAATGAACACCTCGTATGTTTGACAATATGATGGAGCGACATGTATATTGAGTATTTCCAGACCATGTTTACGATTGGCATTATCGATTGAAAAATTCATGTATGTGAGTTTACGCCTGATCATTTTTGGATGTGATCAAATATTTTGTCTGTGTATAACCATGGAGACATACTAAAATTTGATTTACTTCAACATGCAGCGTATCTGTCACTTTATTTCTTGAATATCTCATAAAAAGTTTCAAAAATGCGGTTCAGGTAATTTTTCAACAATCTTGAAAAAATATTATCTTTGAAAAAAACTAATCTGTATCTATTTTTTAAAGTATCAAAAGAATCCAATAACAAGTACAAAATAAAAAACCGAAAAATCGCGCTTAAAATCATTTTGGAAACCGATGCCTCATTCTTTTTATTTGATTCGAACAGCTAAATCAATTTTAAAAAATTCCATCTAATTTACATGCAGCATTAAAATTTATTATATCAATTCGAGGCCAAGTATTTTCTAATAAATTGATAAAAGTTACCATTTGAGTTATGTACAGCACTAAAATTTATGACATCAATCGAAGGACAAGTAATTTATGAGTAACTCCAAATTTCAACATTATGGAATTGTTCTAAGAAGCTTTTAAATCCAAAAAAATCACATGCAAGCTAGTCATTCGTTACTCTATGGTGGCAACGACTTATACGAAAATCGATTGTTCTCAGACTTTCAAGATCCTTTGGTATTATTCACAAAATTCAACGTCGATTGGATCGATACAAATTATGTTTAAATATGTGTTAAAAGTACTTGTCCGGCCCAATTTATTATGCTGATTTTGGGCGCAATCGGAAGAGAATTTCTTAATTAGTTTAAACTTCAATTTTCAAGTTGTTAAATGGCTCCTGAGCTGCGTAATTCAACAAAATCACTTGCCAATTTTACCCCCACCACCGGGAATCGTTTTATTCAGAAAAAGTATAGTCTCGACGAGTTCGGGCCAGCAGACGACAGAGCTGTCAATGTACTTATTCTGACACTCTGCTGAGTCTCTTGATAATCTCGGTAAGCCTCGGGCAAGCAGACTATAGGCCCGTCAATTTATTTGTTTAAACAATATTTTATTACAGAATTATGACTATTTCGAGAGAAAAGTCTATTAAGAAATTTGATTTTTTCGAAATGGCAATAGTAGCAGTTTATTTTTTCAAAGTGCATTTGAACTCGGGTTTTACACGGATGACTTCCAAGGGGAACTAAATGTCTTCACTTTTTCACAGTTGCTTTAACCAGATTATTGCGGTCTCAACAATTAGTCCAGACTGTGTAACTAGCTGTGCCGTAAGTTGCGCAGGAGCTCGCAGGGCTGCTCCGACTACAGTTTCTCGATCGGTGGAAACAACTTGCAAAAATCACGACCTGAATTTATTCCACGTCAGAAAACTTTCTCACTTATTTCACATCAACATGGGAGCGACCAAAAACATGTAATAAATGTGTTTGGTAGGCTTTCGAATCTGACAGATATTAAATAATGATATATCAACGGAATAACAAGATTATTTTCGTTCGTTTCTTTGTACACCTGTATATACAAAAAACAACTTAGAGAACCAGTGTAGAGAATTCGAAGGAAAATGACAGTGGAGTGGGGAGTGTGAGGGGAGTAGAAGAAAATCTTGAGCAGTGATAACAGAACACGAAACAGCGTCCCACTATTTTTAATACTGAACCTTGGTGAAACTAAATGATTTTTATATACATAATTCAGCATTTCTGATTTTCAAGATCAATATTCAATATTCTGATTTTGTCTTCTTGCATTGATACAATAATGATTATAAAACATCATGATTACGGATTATTGGCGCATTTCTGTCCTGAACGCTTAATTGTCATTACATAATTCCTTATGTGTGTTTCTGGTTCAATAGAAACTCCTGCAGTGAATTTGATGAAGCATCGTTTTCTGTGTTCTTATGTTATCTTAAAAAACATATCTTTTGAAATTTGCAATGTATTAGGTGTATGACTTAATTTTTACAGATTCATAAGTAGTTTTTTTAATTATAAAAAAATAGCAAACAACGAACTTAGTCTTGAATATATTGTCCACCGTGCTCTATGACCTTGCGCCATCTATCAGGTAGCATACGGATGCCGTCGCGAAAGAAACTTGCAGGCTTCGAGGCGATAAAATCATCGACGAATATACACACATCATCCAGCGTTTTGAACTATTTATCCTCTAAGCGGTGCTGCATTGACCGGAGCAAATGAAAATTAGATGGTGCCAAGTCTGGTGAATATGCCGCGTGCGGGAGAACTTCCCATCCCAAATCCAAAAGGGTTTTCTCGAGTCGCGCGAGCAACGTGAGGTCGAGCGCTGTCATACGACTTGCCGGCTTCCTTGCCCAGTAAATGGCCTTTTCTGATCCAGTACTTCGCTCAATTTGTTCAACTGTCGACTGTAGCGTTCCGCTGTCACCGTCTGACCAGTTTCCAGAAGTTCATAATAAAGCACACCCTTCATGTCCCACCAGATACACGGAACAACTTTCTTTAAGTGGCTGTTCGGTTTCGGCGTCAATGTAGAGGGTTGTCCGGGATCTACCCACGACTTTTTACGGTTGGGATTCTCGTAAAAGATGTACTTCTCTTCACCCGTCACAATTTTCCACAAGAAGTCCTTTTTTTTTGCCGGGCAAGAGTGAAAGACACGTGTTCATACGTTGACCTAGGTTGTGTCCGGTCAACACATGTGGGACCCATCTTCCAAGTTTATGGATTTTTCCCAATTGGTGCAAACGCTTGGAAATAGCTTTTTGGGTGACTCCTAATTCAGCTGCAAGCTCTTTTTGTTTTTGCTTTGAGTCCTCATCTAGTAAAGCTTATAATTCCGCATCTTCAAACTTTCGAGGCTGCTAAGGGCGCGGCTGGTCACTAAGATGGAAATTACCACTTCTAAAACGTTTGTACTAATAATTACATGTTCGTCACAGCATATTTTCCTTGTTGGAATTTGTATAAAATACAGTGACGAATGTGCTCTTTATCAGTCTCCATCGTAAACTTTACGATTCTGAGAGGTTATGTAACTTGTATAGCCTTATCGTTTGGTGTTCTAAACTCTTGTGTCCGATCCTTACAAAATCACAAAAGACCGCGAAATTTTTTTTTTTAATATAGACTTGAGCGCTAAGAAAAAATCTGTAAAAATTAAGTCATACACCTAATATATTCCTTCTCCAGCCGATTCGTATAATACGCTTAGACTCGTCGATAATAACAATTACCATCTGAACTCGTCATGTTTCATTCATCGAAAGTACAGCCACGATATGTGCAGAAAACGTTAGCAATCAAAACAATGATTACGAGAGGATGATTCATTTACGGAAATAATATTTAGTGAAAGGAATGATGCTACCTTATCATAAATGTGGTGGAAAGAAGAAAACCCGTCAACGAACAGCGCTTGTCAAAACATAACGAGGATAAATGTTTTGATTTGTCAACGAAAATATCTGAACAATAAGAACATTGCTGCGTTATTGCAAAGCGGGAGTATATGACGATCGTCATTAATTTAATGCACCGTGCGCGCGTGAGATAAGACATAAAAATAATAGTGAAACATGACACATATAAAAGAAAAGCACAAATGAAATGCAGTATGATTGCACCGTCGCGTCGAAGCATTGATTTCAGAACTTGCTCTACCTCATGCTGCAATGAAAGGTACATGCATATCAGTATTTTCTCTTTTCTGTTACTCGAAAAATGGTCATGGTGTAATTCACACGTGCTTTGGAACTGACACAACGTTACTGTTTTCAGAATTGGTTTGCTATTTCTTTATTTTGGCGACAGCCCTCGTACACGGTACACCGCACGATTCGGATACAGGTGTACACTTGAGTTCTCATTCATATCAAAAAAGTGTGGTTGTTGATGATACCGGAAAACATGAAATCGAATCTGGCCACTGGGAAAAGAAGTGGAAAGATTCTTCGTTGAATGGTAAAGACGATGATTGGCATAGAAAAGGCGGAAATTGGCAAAAAAAAGATGGCAAAATACAGCTAGAAACATCTTCAAATGACGATTTAGATTCATCAGAGGCTAGTAGTGAGATCTCGGATTCAGGTAGCACCGAATCGGACTTCAGCAGTGAGGAATCTAGAAGCCAGAGTTCAGAAGATTCCAGTGAATCTGAGGAATATTCAGATGAGGATGATCAGGAGAGTTCTGATGAAGACATAAGTTCTTTTGAATCGACTGATACCAAAAGCAAAAAATACAATAAAAAAAGGTCATTGGACGCAAGACAATTCGATAGTAACAGTTTTGAGAACTACGAGGAAACAATTGATCAAGACAACTCTGATGAAAGCTTTGATTCCACACAGAGTTCTAAACAACACAGTGTATTACATCATAAATCTCATCCATCAGGGGGGAAGAGTAAGTCTTCGTTGACTAAAAGGCCACACCGATCAAAGCTGAACAATTATAGAAAAAGCAATGACAATGAAAAACAAAAATACTGGAAGGCTGTGACGTCAGATAGTAAAGAACTCGAAGATTCCGAAAAAATTAATGGGAAAGAAGACTTCCATGGGAAGGAAGACAACTCTCAATGGATGGCAGATGATCATTCTAGTGATGAAGATTTTGCGAACAGAATACCAATCCTAAAAACATCAAGGTTGGTACTCGGAAAGAAGAGAAATTACGATAGTTCTAGATATCACCCACGCGGTGAACAAACATATGCAGATACCTACAAATATAGAAGTTCCGATCAAAATTCGAGATTACAGAAAAATAGAAATGCAGATCGATCGTTAGATTTAAAAATGACGAAGAATACTAAGAACATCAGAATGATAAACAAGTGGAAAATATCTACAAAAAGTATACTTGCACAATTAAGCAATGACATTGAAGCAATCGCTCGCAAGAGCCAATACACAAATAGGAAGGGTACTCTTTGGTTCCGAAAAGGTTATCAAAGACGTCAGTCGCTTGTGAATCAAGCGAATGCCATTTTGAACCGGCACGTATCGGAGGTCCTGACAAACGGAAAAAAAGCACTCGCTAAATGCTACAACGATTTGGACGAAGTAGCAGATCGCTTACATAACCATATTGAAGAACTACAACGGTGCTTGTCAGCGAATAGGAACAGAAAATCGACGTCAATTCATTATCTAATCACATCGCTGCATAATAAAGTCGATGGTGTTACTCGTTTCCTTCAACAAGAATTGTACGGCATTGTAAAAAAAATTGGAGTAGAGAGTACAAAAACAACAGAATCAGAAGATGATGAAAAATCGAAAACGGACACCACCAGTTTGTCTAGTGCCTCATCGGAAGCGCAGTCGGCAGCTACGTCCAAATTGAGTCACGCCAAAAGTTCACACGCTGCATCAGAAGAGTCATCACAAACACAGTACAATTCGTTAACTGAGCATGGACGTCGTACTGGATCACAAGCTTCATCGTCCTCGGTATCAAGAGCAGCTTCGAATACTGATTCAGAAGTAGACAGCGACTCTCAGAGCTCAGAAGGTTCCGATGCCATTCATGGTGAAACACAAACACCATCAGCCTCAGAATCAAAAGCTGCTTTGAGTTCGGACTCAGAAGAGGACGATGATTCGCAGAGCTCGACTAGCTCCATGGCCAAAGCGACGTCAAAATCCAGTACATCAGCTTTGCCAGGTAAAAAAAGCAAGTCGAACAGTTTTTCCAGTGCCACGTCGAAAGCACAGTCATCTGCAAAATCCAAATCAGGTCACGCCAAAGGGTCACACGCTGCGTCAGAAGCGTCGGCGCAAGCTCGATCTAATTCCTTAACTGAGCATAACCATCACGCTGGATCACAAGCATTGTCGACCTCAGCATCAAAAGCATCCTCGAGTTCTGATCAAGACGACGAAAACAATTCAAAGAGTTCGTCTAGCTCCATGGCCAAAGCGACGTCAAAATCCAGTACATCAGCTTTGCCAGGTAAAAAAAGCAAGTCGAACAGCTTTTCCAGTGCCACGTCGAAAGCACAGTCATCTGCAAAATCCAAATCAGGTCACGCCAAAGGGTCACACGCTGCGTCAGAAGCGTCGGCGCAAGCTCGATCTAATTCCTTAACTGAGCATAACCATCACGCTGGATCACAAGCATTGTCGTCCTCAGCATCAAAAGCATCCTCGAGTTCTGATCAAGACGACGAAAACAATTCAAAGAGCTCGTCTAGCTCCATGGCCAAATCGACGTCAAAATCCAGTACATCAGCTTTGCCAGATAAAAAAAGCAAGTCGAATAGTTTTTCCAGTGCCTCATCGAAAGCCCAGTCATCTGCGAAATCTAAATTAGATCATGCCAAGGGGTCACACGCTGCATCAGCAGCGTCGGCGCAATCTCGATCAAATTCATTAAGTGAGCATAACCATAATGCTGGATCACAAGCATTGTCGTCCTCAGCATCAAAAGCATCCTCGAGTTCTGATCAAGACGACGAAAACAATTCAAAGAGCTCGTCTAGCTCCATGGCCAAAGCGACGTCAAAATCCAGTACATCAGCTTTGCCAGATAAAAAAAGCAAGTCGAATAGTTTTTCCAGTGCCTCGTCGAAAGCCCAGTCATCTGCGAAATCTAAATCAGATCATGCCAAGGGGTCACACGCTGCATCAGCAGCGTCGGCGCAATCTCGATCAAATTCATTAAGTGAGCATAACCATAATGCTGGATCACAAGCATTGTCGTCCTCAGCATCAAAAGCATCCTCAAGTTCTGATCAAGAGGACGAAAACAATTCAAAGAGCTCGTCTAGCTCCATGGCCAAAGCGACGTCAAAATCCAGTACATCAGCTTTGCCAGGTAAAAAAAGCAAGTCGAACAGTTTTTCCAGTGCCACGTCGAAAGCCCAGTCATCTGCGAAATCTAAATCAGATCATGCCAAAGGGTCACACGCTGCGTCAGAAGCGTCGGCGCAATCTCGATCTAATTCCTTAACTGAGCATAACCATCACGTTGGATCACAAGCATTGTCGTCCTCAGCATCAAAAGCATCCTCGAGTTCTGATCAAGACGACGAAAATAATTCAAAGAGCTCGTCTAGCTCCATGGCCAAAGCGACGTCAAAATCCAGTACATCAGCTTTGCCAGATAAAAAAAGCAAGTCGAATAGTTTTTCCAGTGCCTCATCGAAAGCCCAGTCATCTGCGAAATCTAAATCAGATCATGCCAAGGGGTCACACGCTGCATCAGCAGCGTCGGCGCAATCTCGATCAAATTCATTAAGTGAGCATAACCATAATGCTGGATCACAAGCATTGTCGTCCTCAGCATCAAAAGCATCCTCGAGTTCTGATCAAGACGACGAAAACAATTCAAAGAGCTCGTCGAGCTCCATGGCCACAGCGACGTCAAAATCCAGTACATCAGCTTTGCCAGCTAAAAAAAGCAAGTCGAACAGTTTTTCCAGTGCCTCGTCGAAAGCCCAGTCATCTGCGAAATCTAAATCAGGTCACGCCAAAGGGTCACACGCTGCGTCAGAAGCGTCGGCGCAAGCTCGATCTAATTCCTTAACTGAGCATAACCATCACGCTGGATCACAAGCATTGTCGTCCTCAGCATCAAAAGCATCCTCGAGTTCTGATCAAGACGACGAAAACAATTCAAAGAGCTCGTCTAGCTCCATGGCCAAATCGACGTCAAAATCCAGTACATCAGCTTTGCCAGATAAAAAAAGCAAGTCGAATAGTTTTTCCAGTGCCTCATCGAAAGCCCAGTCATCTGCGAAATCTAAATTAGATCATGCCAAGGGGTCACACGCTGCATCAGCAGCGTCGGCGCAATCTCGATCAAATTCATTAAGTGAGCATAACCATAATGCTGGATCACAAGCATTGTCGTCCTCAGCATCAAAAGCATCCTCGAGTTCTGATCAAGACGACGAAAACAATTCAAAGAGCTCGTCTAGCTCCATGGCCAAAGCGACGTCAAAATCCAGTACATCAGCTTTGCCAGATAAAAAAAGCAAGTCGAATAGTTTTTCCAGTGCCTCGTCGAAAGCCCAGTCATCTGCGAAATCTAAATCAGATCATGCCAAGGGGTTACACGCTGCATCAGCAGCGTCGGCGCAATCTCGATCAAATTCATTAAGTGAGCATAACCATAATGCTGGATCACAAGCATTGTCGTCCTCAGCATCAAAAGCATCCTCAAGTTCTCATCAAGAGGACGAAAACAATTCAAAGAGCTCGTCTAGCTCCATGGCCAAAGCGACGTCAAAATCCAGTACATCAGCTTTGCCAGGTAAAAAAAGCAAGTCGAATAGTTTTTCCAGTGCCTCATCGAAAGCCCAGTCATCTGCGAAATCTAAATTAGATCATGCCAAGGGGTCACACGCTGCGTCAGAAGCGTCGGCGCAAGCTCGATCTAATTCCTTAACTGAGCATAACCATCACGCTGGATCACAAGCATTGTCGACCTCAGCATCAAAAGCATCCTCGAGTTCTGATCAAGACGACGAAAACAATTCAAAGAGCTCGTCGAGCTCCATGGCCAAAGCGACGTCAAAATCCAGTACATCAGCTTTGCCAGCTAAAAAAAGCAAGTCGAATAGTTTTTCCAGTGCCTCATCGAAAGCCCAGTCATCTGCGAAATCTAAATCAGATCATGCCAAGGGGTCACACGCTGCATCAGCAGCGTCGGCGCAATCTCGATCAAATTCATTAAGTGAGCATAACCATAATGCTGGATCACAAGCATTGTCGTCCTCAGCATCAAAAGCATCCTCGAGTTCTGATCAAGACGACGAAAACAATTCAAAGAGCTCGTCGAGCTCCATGGCCAAAGCGACGTCAAAATCCAGTACATCAGCTTTGCCAGCTAAAAAAAGTAAGTCGAACAGTTTTTCCAGTGCCTCGTCGAAAGCCCAGTCATCTGCGAAATCTAAATCAGATCATGCCAAAGGGTCACACGCTGCATCAGCAGCGTCGGCGCAATCTCGATCAAATTCATTAAGTGAGCATAACCATAATGCTGGATCACAAGCATTGTCTTCCTCAACATCAAAAGCATCCTCGAGTTCGAATTCGGAAGATGACAACAATTCGCAGAGCTCCTCTAGCTCCATGACCAAGGGCACGTTAAAATCTAGCAAATCAGCTTTGCCTAGTGAAAAAAGTAGGTCAAACAGCTTTTCCAGTTCCTCGTCGAAAGCACAGTCATCTGCAACATCCAAATCAGGTGACGCCAAAGGGTCACACGCTGCATCAGAAGCATCGGCGCAATCTCGATCTAATTCCTTAACTGAGCATAACCATCACGCTGGATCACAAGCATTGTCGTCCTCAGCATCAAAAGCATATTCGAGTTCTAAACAAAAGGACAAAAACAATTCAAAGAGCTCGTCTAACTCCATGGCCAAAGCGACGTCAAAATTCAGTACATCAGCTTTGCCAGATAAAAAAAGCAAGTCGAATAGTTTTTCCAGTGCCTCGTCGAAAGCCCAGTCATCTGTGAAATCTAAATCAGATCATGCCAAAGGGTCACACGCTGCATCAGCAGCGTCGGCGCAATTTCGATCAAATTCATTAAGTGAGCATAACCATCATGCTGGATCACAAGCATTCTCTTCCTCAGCATCAAAAGCATCTTCGAGTTCGAATTCGGAAGATGACAACAATTCGCAGAGCTTGTCTAACTCCATGGCCAAGGGCACGTTAAAATCTAGCAAACCAGCTTTGCCTAGTAAAAAAAGTAGGTCAAACAGCTTTTCCAGTTCCTCGTCGAAAGCACAGTCATCTGCAAAATCCAAATCAGGTTACGCCAAAGGGTCTCACGCTGCGTCAGAAGCGTCGGCGCAATCTCGATCTAATTCCTTAACTGATCATAACCATCATGCTGGATCACAAGCATCGTCGTCCTCAGCATCAAAAGCATCTTTAAGTTCTGATCCCAACGACGAAAACAATTCGCAGAACTGGTCCAGCTCCATGGCCAAAGCGACGTCAAAATCTAGCACATCAGCTTTTCCTACTGAAAAAAGCAAGTCGAACAGCTTTTCCAGTTCCTCGTCGAAAGCACAGTCATCTGCAAAATCCAAATTAGGTGACGCCAAAGGGTCACACGCTGCATCAGAAGCATCGGCGCAATCTGGATCTAATTCCTTAATTGAGCATAACCATCATGCTGGATCACAAGCATTGTCGTCCTCAGGATCAAAAGCAACTTCGAGTGCTTATTCAGAAGAAGACAACGGTTCGCAGAGTTCAGCTGGCTTCGTTGCCAATGCACCCCCAAAATCCAGTAACGCAGCTGTTCCTACAACAAAAAGTAAGTCTTAAAGTTCGTTAAACCTTTAAACACCAATACAATCTGAAGTAATAACGCACTCAGGCTTTCTTCAAGGTTTACCCACCACATCAGCTGTGTCAGCGCAGTCCATATCCAGTTCACTTACTGAGCATGGTGGCTGGGATGAATCACTGGCATCATCAAGTGCAGGATCCAGTATTGCTTTGAGCTCACTTCCACGTGATCAGGTCAATCCTCAAGATTCAACGCGCTCGTCTGCTAGATCGACTACAAAGTCTTATTCATCTGCTGAGTTTGGTGGAAATACCAGGGCTAGTCATCCATCTAGTATTGCATCAGGAGCGGCATCTGTACCTATAACGAAATCTAGTCAAGATTCAAATTTGGCTACGTCGTTGTCTACAGAGGCACATTCTCCGTCCACTTTGTTCACTGATGATAGCGACTGTACAAGCACTGATACTAAGCTTTCAGAATTCCAAGACAGCAGTTCCAGTACAATTTTTGACAGTGTCGCAGACCGAAATGATAATAGAGAATTATCTGACGCGGCAGCTCAATCCCAGTCAACTTTCATAATTGATGACGGTGCTTACACTCGTTCACGAGTTGTACCTGAGGACAATGCTGCATCAGCATCAAGATCATTTACAGAGAAGAATAGCAATGCGCTTTATACGAAAAGCCGTATAGATCATTCTATGTATCAACCAGGTTCCTCACAAATCCCCTCCGATATTCCGAGCCGTCTTGGATTGAACACAATTGACCGTCCCAATGGTTTGTACGATTCAGAAAGTGTTTCTGCACAAACTCATCAGAAGAGTTCACTGAACGGAGAAGATGGTTCTCCATTGACTGCAGACGTCTCAGACTCAAATCTACACTTAAATTCTATTTCTGATCAAAGCAATATCAATGATCCAAATAATTGGACCCATGAAACTCAACCTTCAATTGTTTCCATTCCATCCATCAATACAATTTCCCAATCAAATTCCATGCTTGATGGTGATTCGAAACCCGTATATACCTCAAACCCAACATCAGTCCAAACCTCGGATCGTGACTCCAGCAAACAACCAGAAATTAACTCGTCAGAAAGTCAACATAAAACGCATCTGAAGTATGCTTCAATTGTACACGCACATTCGATAAAACGTTCTGGATAATTTTTACTCTACGAAACTTTTTTTCATACTCCTGAGCTGAGAAAACATAGCATTAAGTGATTTGAGAGCCCGCAAATTCTGCAAATAAGATTTTCTTATTTATAACAGCTCACTTTTTTCTCAACTTTCAATATTTTTCATCATTCACTTGTCTTATAAATAAAAGTACTTACAATAATTTTTAAACAGCAACGATAACATATTCATGTCTCTATTACCGCGTGAACGGTTAAAGTTATGTCGTTTTAACTGAAGCAACATATTCAATTTTAGATCTAATAAAGAATTGCGACGTACATCGTGTTTACCGATTCTTTGATAATACCACCGTTGTTATCTATTAGAATTTTCCAAGCTTCACTACGTGTACAAAAGAGTGAATAAAATCCATTCATACTATTTATTTAGAGGTTTTCAACGTCACTTAAATAAACAATTTTGTACTGCTGCTCAACGTTTTGGCCACGATATAGCGTCACAGGGTCTGTTTGCGACGAGGATTTCTGCAGTTTTTTTTTTTTTTTATATATCTTCGTCTTTTAACAAGAATGATCATTAAAACGAAAAATTAGAGAGAGGAGAAAGGGAGAAATCATTTCCAAATTATGAGCGTCGACATTCTTCGAGCTAGACTTGTACGCAAAAATAACACAAACACCACATCAACACCCACATATTTGGACCATATTTGGTTTTTCTGCATCTTAATGACCTATCGTGTCACCACCAGCAATATTATCGTTAGTTTTTGGGACACTCTGTATATGCGTTTCAAAATAGTTTTTTTTTTATTTTCTCGGAACCGAGCTCAAAAGTTTCGTTTGGATGCCAAAATAGGCCCCTGAAAATATGAGCCCTTAAAATGAATATTAAGATCGCCCACATCGCACTTTTATATTTCTCATAAGAATAACACAGGAATAAAATTCTTTTTACTTCTGATTTTTATACCTAATGAATATTGAATTGAACTGCCATGTTGATTGAACATTTTTGTAGAGAATTGACCGCTCTACAAGAAAGGTCTGAAGTCATTTTTCGATTCATGAACTCAGTCAAAAGTTATTCAAGCTTAAAGTTTATCATGCTTTCAACAGCGATTTTCCGCAATTTTTGCGAAATTTCGGAATTTACTGAAAATTTTGGAGATATATTGGCCAATCTGATCCCGGATTTGTATTCAGTGGACCTAAATACATAAAGATTGATGGGTCTGATTCTAGATATGGACCACTTTTTTTTTGTGTGACCGCGCTATTAAAGAAAAACTTGGATAATTAACTTTAAATAATAAACTTGCGTGATTTGTCTTATTGTGAAATATTAAAGATGGAATTTCAAGACTGTTATTCAAATGAAAATCAGTTAAAAAAATTGATCTCAATAGAACGATTAAAACAAATTTTCAAAAATAAGAAATCTCAAATTAAATTAACTGTCATGGATAAACTGTTTTAAGTATCCCATACATTTTTACTATTGTCACGTCCTAGGGTCTACCCCCTCATCGGTGACTAACTATGTCGCTTGAAATTAACATCGAAACCCATATTATATTGTTTTTTATTGTCGGGCACATATACATATATATAGATATACAATTTTTATTATGGCACCAGAAAAAAATATATAGATATATAAAATGTATTATGGCACCAGATTTGTCACTAAAGAAAAAACAAATAAACATCAAAAATGTATGCGAAAAAATGCAACATTTTTTAATGAAATTAAAAAATAAATAATCAATATCTTTTCAATGCGTTAAGCTGTAGAGTTCGTAGAGGTCACGATCGAAAGATAAAAAAATAAATAAAAAATATGTCAACTTGCAGAATTCACTGAAACACTATAATTATTAAATCATTAAAGAAATAAATTTCAAAAGTTACGGAAAACAGCTGAAAAACATCCTCGCTCCTGTAAAGACTCTCTGGAAGCGACTCGTCATACATAAATGTATTTCTCTCAGAGTCGCTACCGCGACTCTAGATGAGTGGCATTAAGAATCAGAGCGCGAGCTGCAATTATTTTCTCGAGTAGTGATCGGATGCATTACGGAATGATTACAGAAGGAAGTAGAAAAAATAAGGAAAGCCGTGAGCAAAGCGTCCATACTGAAATTGGCAGTTCCTGAGACACAAGTACGACCGGTATGCTCCAATTATTTTTATTATCTTTATGAGATAAGTAAAATTGTTATTTTCACAAATATTTTTGGTAAACATTATTAACCTCTAGAGGACAGGAAAGCCGATATATCGGCTCGCCCTTGAAAAGTACTCAAATTAGTATCTGATATCACGTACCAACTGTACGAAGTTCATATCGCAGGGCAAGCCAAAATATCGGCTTTACGGTGTTCTAGAGGTTAATAATTCATCGAATACAGATAACTATTTTTCGTCATTCACTGCCACAAAAATATAGCATGGAACGAACAATATTGAAAATCAATGAAGGGGACGAAGTGAAAAAATGGAAATGATCCATTATGAGATGAAAATTATATTTAGAAACCGTATAGCGTTTTCAAAATGAAATGTAGTCGAGGGAAAAAATGAATGTTAGATAAAAACAATATTGTAAAAAAGATATGAGTTTCGAAAGAATGGTTTATCTTCAAATCTTTTTCTTAAGAAAATAGCAGTAAACTTTGAAAATAGTGAAATAAAATAGATGAAATATAACTAAAAGATAGATAAGAAACCGTTCAATTGTTAAGTACTACTTCCTCGAGATTCGATTCCTATGGTTAATATTGATTGATGGTAGGTAAATCATTTACATGCAAAAATAAAAATTTTATTATAATTGTCGAAGTTGAATGATTATACAAAGAATGAAGTTGATGATAAAAAGAATGTAGTCTCACAAAAAACTAAAATATGTTATAAACATAATGGAATTTGATATAATGGTATTTAGCACGGAGCCTCAATTTACAACGACGCTGAAGTTTGCAACGTTGGAGTTCAACGAAATGAACGAAAAAAAATTTATAATTTACCAATTTTTTATTTCACGAAATATCGGCGCAGATTGAAAATCTACGAATCACAAATTCGGCAGGGAACGAAATTGGAGAATTACTGGAATTATCGGAGGGTTTTTTAGATCATTTTATTGGACTCCAACGTTGCAAACTTCAGCGTCATAATTTACAAATATGCATACTAATATGTAATCAACAGACGGTCCCGGACTGCGGAGACGAAATCGTTGACGATGAAAAGGATAAATCAATTGAAGAAGGAAATACCGGTGAGAAAGAAACCGATCGAAAAGACGGTGAAAGGAAGGAAGAAGAAAGTTTCGATGGTCAATCCAAGGACGAAGCAATAACTGGGCAAACGTGTAACAAAAAATGCAATAAAGAATTCATCGACGAGGTAAAAATAAAAATTAATCGTCGAACAGTATTTAGCACGGAGCCTCAATTTACAAATATGCATATTGATATGTAATCAACAGACAGTCCCGGACTGCGGAGACGAAATCGTTGACGATGAAAAGGATAGATCAATTGAAGATAGAAATACCGGTGAGAAAGAAACCGATCGAAAAGACGGTGAAAGGAAGGAAGGAGAAAGTTTCGATCGTCAATCCGAGGACATGGCGATAACTGCGCAAACGAGTGGCAAACGATACGATGAAGAAAGCATGGATGAGTTCGAATAAAAATTGACTATTGGATAGAATTCTAGCACGGATAACCTTAATTTATGAATATTGAAACGTAACGCCCGCGGAGCGGCCCGAACCCGCTCGAACTCTCGAATACTACGCGTACACAAAACATCGCGGAGCGAAGGACAGGCGTGTGTCCCAACCGGCGGCCATCTTGGTTACTGGCACAAAGGCCCGAGCGAGCCGGCGGGCAACGCTCTGAACAGCGCCACTTGACGAAAAATCAAACTAAATTATATTTTTCTTATTCTAATTGTTTTCAAACTTTTTATTTATCAATACGAGCGTAATTAGGCTCAAAATTTCGGGAAAAATAGCCGCTATCGAAGAAAATAAAAGAAAAGGTTAAATCTTCTGGAAAATTTGTACAATTTCAAATAGAGCGAAATGCTTGATTACAGCGCATGCGCGGGGCTAAGCGTTCATGGGCTATAGGAGCCCGAACGTGACTTTTTCCGATTTTCCGAATAAAATTAAGATTAATGATATTAAATAAAACAATGAAGCCAAAACATGCAACTAATTAAATAATGGCAATTTTCATTAGAATTTTATTATTTTAAAGTCACGCTGAGCTAAAAAACATCAGAAGCGGAATTCGGCGCGTCGGGCAAAATAGCGATCAGCCAATAACAAGGCGCGAAATATGGCATCCAGCCAATAGAGAAGCCCGTTACAGAAGAATGCGCAGAACACATCCGAAATAAGGAAATTCGGCGTTTGAGAGATTTTAGAGTGGGGAACGGGGTATAAGAGTCGGTGCACGGCTTATTCGGGAGGCAGTTCACCCTACCTCTAGAATCAACTCGGATCTCCTAGAAGAACTAGACCAGACTCAAATAGAAAAATACACTCTATTCTAATACAACCTAAAAATCCTTTTTCCTACTATTCCTTTGGATGCCTGGGGTATTGGTGAGACTCGGCGACGTATCGATCCCGTAGTCCGGGGTCCACTCTACTTAACCTAAAATTTCCGAATTTTCGTTGCACGGGGCATTGGTGAGACTCGGTGACGTATCGATCCCGTGGTCCGTCGGCGAAAATTACCTAACCTAGTGAATGCTCAGGACATTGGCGAGACTCGGCGACGTTTGAGGCCCGTGGTCAAGCACAAACTTTCCACCTCGCATATTTTTTGGGTTTATTCAGAATAGAGGCGATAAATAAATGATTTTATGATTGATTATTATTAAATTCAATATTGTTTTGAAATTTATCCGATTTGGTTGGGTCGAACGAATTAATTAATTAAAAACAAAAGCGTACAACACTCTTGAATTATCAGGAAGCGTAAAAATTCAGGCTCAAGTGGTTAGGAATCCAGGACATCGGTTGTCAATCATTAGAGTTGCGAATTACATTTTTACTGAAAAATCTCATGCAAGGCGTGCAGGAAAGGAGAATAGAATAAGCAGGGGTACGATAAATCATAAAGCGTCCTTTATTGTACAAATAAGAAAAGAAAACAAATTTGGAAATTCAATCGAAATTTTCATACAGAAAAACGCTCTGTTTTTCCGGGTCTTTCGAGTCTTCTCTCGCCTGATTCGGTCAAACAACGCGAACAAGCAAAAATTAAACTTAAAGACGCGTATCATTTTTGTAAAAACACAGAATTATTGTTGAATAAAGTCATTTTGTTATTTTATCAATATAATCCTCGTGTCTCGTCTCGTTAATACCTGCTCCTTTTAAGAAAGTTGCGGCATTAAAATGAAAATGATGTCACCACTTTTACACCGATTACATCTTATAAAGTGAAGTGTAAAAAAAAATCAGTTAAATTTTCAGACAGTTTAGGAGCGTCGTTGCTAAGAAAAATCAATAACAATTTGGGCCAAATAACATGTAATCTTATGGAAGTCAAGACATATTCAGTGATATCTCCGTTAAAAATGATGCTAAAAATATGAAATTTTTTGGGCAACATAAGCAAGGCTTGCTGAATAATGTCAATTTTTTCAGATTTATTAGGAGATTTGCTGAGATTATATTAATAATAATCTGTTTCCCGTGCAGTTTTTTGAGGCTAGGATCGTCACTGTTCGTGTTTTCGACTGAGCTTTCACCAGTTTTTCGTCTTTTTTTCCCCAACTTTTCTTTAAAGTGTATGCAACATTGCCAAACTGTAAACTGGTCTAACTTTTGAAAGGTACATGTCATCACTTTTGGGTAAAAAAAATGACTGTACAGCCTCAACTTCTTTAAAAATAAGGTAGCTCGAACCGACGCGTGGCGGCGTTCAGGCCGGGTCGGCAAGAGCGTTACGTAACAATATGTATACTTACGTGTAACTAACAGACGGTCTTCAACTGCGAACTTAACACGGCTGAGAACAACATGGATAATGCAATTGGAGATTTAATTACCGATAACAGAAATACCGAGGAAGATATCGAAATGAACGGAAGCGAAAATTTTTCGCATGTCGAGGACGATGCAAAAACACAGCACGAATGCTGTAAAAAAACTAGAGACAAGTACATTTATACCCTCTGGGAAGTCATCTGTAAAATCATGGAAATCAATGGTCGTAAGACTTTAAATCCAAGAAATAAAACGATGTCAAATAAATGCAGAAGTTGCCGAGCACATCGCACTACGAACAAATGAATTACAAAAGAAGAAAAATAGGACAAAATAAATTACAACCACAAAAAATACAAAGACAAAACATTACATAAACAAATTGCGACTAAAAAAAATTAAGATCATAAAAATAAAAAAAAAATTACCCACAGAAAAAAAATATATACCAAAAAATTGAAACAAAAAAAATTCTCTACCCAAAAAAAATATATCGTAAATTTTTTTTTCAATTTTTTTTTTTTCCATTTTCTATACCCGATACACGATTCTATACACGATTAATTGAAAAATCTCTCTCTCTCTCTCTCTCTCACACACACACACACGCACACGCACACGAACGCACACACCCGGACATTCTTATAGATATGAATTTTTGACGTATTGGGATAGTTTAAACACATTGCTATTGAAAACTGGAAAAATAAAAATTTCACCATCACATAGCTTCCTGTATGAGGAAGCAAAAGTAACGATTCCGCGTAGGCGGCGAGTTGGAAATTTAGAAATAAATACACGTTTCATGTATGATGGATCTGTAATTATCGATGTATCTCAGGATTTTTTGAATATTCACACTGAATAGGGTTTTCGAATGTGAATTTTTTGAAGTTTTTCCATAGCCAACTCGGTACTGATCTTTTTTTGTCAATCGAAGTCTGTAGATGTTTTTTGACATAGCAAATTTTGACAGATCGCTTTCTGACGCTACCATGTTAAACGTGTTGAAACGTAACAAGAAAAAGCAAGGACGTGTACGAAAATATAATTTACGACACAAGTTTATACGGATATCGTTGGATTCGGAATATTTAGAGATTGACAAATTTATTTACTGTCATCGGGGAAACGACACAAGGATATATTTCTTTATCGATATTTATATAAATAAAACATTTACATTTTTTTCTATCCGTGAGACAGTTTGTATCAGGAATTTAGAGATATTCAGTGTATGAATTATTGAATAGAAATGTGGTGATGATAGAATCTCCGTAAGCTCCCGTATAAATTTTATTTATGATTTTTGAAATTTTAATTCTTCATTAAATGTTCGATAACCTGTCCCAAAATTTCGCCGATCTATTCGCATGCAATCTATTCATGCATGCCAATCTATTCGCTCAGTATGTATACAGGGGCATAACTGTGATAACTATGAGCGTGGTTACACTTGGCTGACGTCATACTCATGGGGAGAGGTGTGACTGATTGGTCGAACAGCACGATGGCACTACCTCGGATGTTACGCACCCCGCAGCTCCTTGCTCCTAACTCACGTGGTGACGGAACAGCCAGTCGGTGGTTCCGTTACAGAAGACATCCAGTCGCAAGCAAATTGATGTGATGAATGATTCTTTTTTCTTCTTCTTTCTGTGTTCATGACAACGGAAACAGTTGAAAGAAAAAACACACGAGCACGATCGATTTAGCCAAATTGACATTATGATTCAATTTTGTTTAATGACTCAGGGAGATATAGAAAAAATAAGCATGCGGGAATAATAAAACGCCTACACAGCGCAACAAACCTGATAAAAAAAGATTTATTAATCGTAAAAAATAAAACAATTTTAAAAATCATTCATTTGAATTTCATACAATTTCATACAAAGATTTATTAACCGTAACAAATAAAACAATTTTAAAAATCATTCATTTGAATTTCATACAAGAAACCGCTCGTCTTTTGGTTTGTCTTTCAGGATTTTCCTCAGCAGATCCGACAAACATTGCGAAAAAACAAATGAAAATAAATGAAATATTCGGTTACGTGACCATGATAATTACACATTTTGTACGAAACATCTTTTTTATTGAATAAACTCGAATTGTCATATTTTCCAATATGAATTTCGCGTTCTCCCGTTCTTTCGTGCCTGCTCCTTAATTTTAGAAAGCTCAAACCGACGTGTAATGACGCACAGGTCGGATCGGCTAGAGCGTTTCGTAACAATATCTATGTATATGTATTAGAGTAATGCAAAAAAATCGATTTCAGCTTTGTATCTTTGATGATACAAAGATGTATCATCAAAGCGTGATCTGTCGGAAATGACCTATCGCATCTGTCGTGTGTATTTGTTCCCAATTCATTGATGAGAGTCTCAGCGGTGGTTACAAGGGAATTGTTTTTCCTCACATCATTTGTTTCAGATGCCGGTTGATGTGTTTAGTACGCTTTGACTTTTCATAAGTTTTGATTTTAAAGTACGTTGAATAAATATATGTTTGTAAATGTAAACATGATCGAATAAATTTTAAAAGAAAAAAAATAGAAATACAAAAATGTATATATTCTCTTTCTTTTGAATTTGAATGTTAATTGGTCACAGTAAGCTGTACGTGCCGGCAGAAACCAAACATCTTTCAGGCAGGTCAAGCCGAAAGCACCCGTTTTCTACCCCGAAGGGAGGGAAATGAGTATTTCAGATCTTGCCGAGGTTTGATCTGAGCAAGTCCTTGCCGGCTTATTTTTCGGAGCAGTTATTGATGAAAAATCGAAGCGTGCTAAGCACGTCAACCAATACCTGAAACAATTGATATGAGGAAAAACAATTCCGTCGCAACCACTGATGAGACTTTCGTAGATGAATTGGAAACAAATACACATGAAAGATGCGATAGGTAATTTCTCACATGTCAAGCTCCGGCAAGATCTGAAATACTCGTTTTCCTCCCGTCGGGGTAGAAAACTGTTTATATATTTTTTATTTTCTCGGAGCTCCAACGAAAATCCTCAGTACATAAAAAAGAAGTACTTTTCCCAAAATTTCAAATAAAAAAAATTTTTTATAGTGTTCAAGCCACCTTTCGATATTTTCCTGTTTTTTCTCAAAAATCGCGAAGCGAAACTGTTTTTTTTGCTCTCATACCAGAAAGTGTTAATGCTTATTAGAATTATAAATCTCATTGAATTTTGTTACTCTCAAAAAATTTAAAGGCTACCTCACATAATTTATTTCTGTTTTTTCTGTATATTTAATTATAAATCATGAGATTAAATAACATGTGTCTACAAATAGCAGTATTTGTCGTCCTTTCAAAAGAAAGGATAAATGTACTTTGTAAAAACATAGTTTTTTTAAATTACTTGTCATAACAAATAATTTAGCGTTTTCTCAATCGATTGATTTCAATTTTCCTGTATTTTTCATACAGGTATATATGTTTTTATGCACGAAAACTGTCTGGGGCATCATACAAAAATTACAACATGCTAAATGCACCTGTATTTTTTGCTGAATTTATATTCCTTTCTTCAAAATCTGATATTTCACCGCAGAAAATATTAAAATTTGAGAATTTTCTAGTTTCCTCATGCGTTATAAAAATGAGTAAAATATTTTGACCTCTTTCTGTTAGAAAAAATGGAGACTAATGAATGTAAAAACCAAAATATTTTTCATAAAACTTCCAAAATCGGTCTCGTAATTTTTACGTATATAAAAAAATTAAATTAACAGGATCGAAATAGGTCTATTGTAGAAAGTTGCCATATTGCACACTCAAATAGTTTGATTGTAAATAAACAGTTTGGTACTGAACATTTTTGCGATTTGGGATTCAATAGCCTCCATTTGTTTTTCACCAGAATTCAGTCAAAATATTTTACCAATTTTTATAACAAATAGGAAAACTAGAAAATTCCCAAATTATAACCTATTCTGCGTTGAAATATCAAACTTTGAAATAGAGAATTTGAATTCGAAAAAATGTTGAAAAACTGTTTTTGCAAAATACTTTCACTCAGTCTTTTGTAAGGACGACAAGAATAGTTATTTGTAGCCTCACACTTTTTATTTTCATAAGTTATAGTCAAGTATACAGAAAAAAATGATTTATGCGAGGTAGTCTTTAATATATTTTGAGGATGACAAAATTTTATTAAATTTATCAGTCCATGAAGCACTAACATTTTTTGTCATGAGAGCAAAAAAAACAGTTTTGCTTCGCGATTTTTGAGAAAAAACAGGAAAATATCGAAAAGTGGCTTGAGTACTATGTAAATTGTTTTTTTTTCAATCCGAAATTCTGGGAAAAAAACTTTTTTTCATGTATTAAAGATTTCCGTTAGAGCTGCGAGAAAAAAAAAATTGTATACGAACAGATCCATTGGATTTCGTACAATTTCTCGGAAGGGTTCTTTCGAATTTGCTCAAACTTGGGTGCTTCAAAGTACCTTAAGAACTATTTTCAAAAACCAAATTTTAACTTTTCAAGTTCCTAAGGTCACGAGAACGAGCCTTATAAAGGTCAAAATAGTTCATTTTTTGCCTCGTTTTAAGATAATGGTTCACAAAGACTTTACGTTCAAGTCAAATAATACTGGAGGCATTTTCTTTAGTACACCATCTAGATTGTAGAAAAAAGTGGTTCAGTCATCCAGATCGAGAGGCCTTCCATTGCGATCAAGTTAAATGAATTTAAAATTTCCATAGAATGACCATTTTTAAATTGAAGCTATAGGTTTATTTCAATTTTAATTAACTTCTGATATGGCTTATTTTTTTCGTTTTTCATACCCTCCAAATGAGTCATGAGGAAAATTTGCATTGCGTGAAAAAGCCTAAAGAAATATTATTCCGAAGTTGGTCATTTCCGAAATTTTACGGAAAATCGCTAACTTTGACCCTGCATAACACCGATTTTTATCGACTCCGATATCCACAAAAATTTAAGACTCTATGGAAATTTTAAATTCATTTAACTTGATCGCAATTAAAGGCCTCTCGATCTGGAAAACTGAACAACTTTTTTCTGCAATCTCAATGGTATACTAAAGAAAATGCAACCGGTATTATTTGACTTGAACATAAAGTCTTTGTGAACCATCATCTTAAAACGAAGAAAAAAATGGATATTTTTTTACCTTTATAAGGCTTGTTCTTGCGATTTTGAGCACTTAGAGAATTTAAATTTGATTTTTTAGAGATTTAGAGAGTTTTTAAGATACTTTGAAGTGCCCAAGTCTGAACAAATTCGAAAGACTCCTCCCGAGAAATTGTGCGAAATCCAATGGATTTGGTCATAAATATATCCGTATCAACGATTCGGTTGAATCCCTACAGTGTGATTCTTTGACGCACGGATTTGATCCCGTAACTGCATGAATGAATTTCGAATTAGATCTTTTGTGGCCTTCCATTCCCCGACATCAGTGTCATTCATAATTTTCACGTAAGTCACTACCGTATTGGTTATTTTTTTTGTCAAACCATCCCAATCAATCACAGGTACAGTGCCGTTTTTATCTAGGTTTTCCGTCGATTGTAAAATTGTTTTAGTCAAACCTGAATTCGGCAACTTTTCAGCAACTCTGTTCTTTGTCTTAATTCTCGGTTTAAGATTTTCAGAAACTGACTTGAAAGGGACTTGCAAACCAGCAATCGGTTGTGAAGAGGTATTAGCATTTAAGTAAGCTATCATGGTTCTTAGTGTAGAAAATTCATTTTTTATCGCATCTTTGAAAGACGTCCAGCTTGAGTCGTTTTTCGGAAGGAAAACTTTCGAACGGTTTAATCCAAACGATCGGGCCAGAGAATCATCAATTTCGTCCGTAAATTGAGCCAAGTTTTCCGGGAAAGATTCAACTTTTGATTTCGATAGCATTGAAGACATGTTATATATAGTGAATGGTTTGTTCAATTTATTATTGATTATTTCATTTATGGATTTATTAATTTCGTCTTTGAAGGACAGCCAATCCAGGATTGACTTCTCTGACGAGTTTGGGTCTTTTCTTGCGCCTTCGGAGCCTAGTGATTTTTTCACTGTTTCCTCACTAGGAATTTTTTTATACTGGCTAATAATATCCGCTTTGAATTGTGCCCACACTGTACTATTAGCCAGAGGGATTATGCTAATGGTATTATTCAGCATACTCGCCACAGAACTTATAATTTCAGATTTGAAAGTATACCAACGAAACGGAAGCAGAGTGTCCTTTTCTAGCTGAATTGTATCTATCGATATAATAGATTTATTCTTTCCTTCAAACTGCATATTTTGATCTTTCAACTTGACAAAAGAGTTCATTATCTCCGAATGAAATTGAGTCCAAGCAGGATCGCCGGGAGGCAGATTTTTTGCAGCGATTTTTGAAAAAGCATTTTGTATCGAGTTATTCAAACTATTTCTGAAATCATTCCAAAAACTCGCTGTAGATGGAAATTTCGGTGACACAGAATACTGCTCCGATTTCATTTTATTAATTTTTGCGAAGTCATCTTCAAATTTGGAAAGATCGTTCATAATTTTCCAGCTTGTAGCCATTAATTCTGGTCCATTTGGTAGCAATTGTTTCCCAATCATATTCGCAATAGCATCAGTTGTAGATCGGTTCACATACTCACCAACTTTGTACCAAAAGTTTTCACCTTTCAGATCAATCGCCGTCGCTATTTCTCTAATTTTTTGGTGTGCAAAAGCATTATTGTTATTTAGTTGTGGCGTAGAAATACTTTGGACCGTTTTATTTGCCAGGATACGGGCATAATTCGCAACGTTTTCAAATTCGTTTTTTATTTCATTCCCATACGTTATCCAGGTTATATCACCAGGAGGGGGTGCTCCATTTTGTATACGATCAATTGCAGATTTGAGGGCTTCGATGAAGTCATTTTTAAATAGCTCGATGTCGGCTGATGTTATGGTCTCGTTTTTAAAACTGTTTTTCAATATTCGTATGGACCCGATCATTTTTTCAATCTTCGTAACTTCGGTTATTATACTTTTTAATATTTCATGGCGCTGCTCAATTGTTGGAACACCAGTTGCATTCACCATCGCATCTGTGAGATTTGTCGTTATTTCGTTTTTGAGTCGCATCCAATCATTGCTTATTGTAGATTCTGACCGTTTTATCGTAACGGTTTCCACTTTTTGAGATTCATCGGATACTTCATTGAAATCCCGTTCCGAGTTTGTCACCCCTGATGGTTTTTCGACTATTCTACCAGTCATCGATTGCACACTCATGATTTCGTTTTTAAGCTCGGTGAATGAATTTTTCAACCATTTTCCAAATTCTACCCAACTAACGTTTTTAGTTACCGAGGTTTGAACAAAATCATCAATCACTTTTTCGATCGTTAACTTAATATTACTCTCGAAATTAACCCATTCTTCGGGCTTCTCCGACGTTTCTGCTGCTTCCAAAATTGATAATTGCGGATCCTTCCAAAACGATAAATTCAAGCTGGGAAGATCCTCACATGACACCATTGGATTCTTGGTACTGACTGAACGCATTACTTCTGGTTGAATGTAATATATTTCGTCAGAACAGTCGCAAATCAATTTCGCCAGAGAGGTTTTGCGGATCTCCTTCAATTGATCTGAAAAATATATATATATATAAACACACTATCCTTTATATACGACAAACGAGTAGATTGGTGACTTTTTGAAGTATTAATCGAGTATTTCGATGACTTCTGTGCACTTTGGTGACTGTCACCGAAATACCCTTATTAGATCTTTCCAGCGCTTCGCGCCGGTTAATAATTAATTTGAAAGTTACATGGTTGACAAAGGTTGCGCTCCTTGGTTGGGTTACTCCGGGGATTCTTTCCTAAAAATTTGAGAAGTAAATGGGCGGGTCTCTCCGGTGCGAAGCGTACCCCCGAATTTCCCTTCGGCTCGTGCTCTCCTCAGACCGACACATACCCGCATTCTTATTCTTATGTTTAGTAATCTTATATATGCGAGTCGACCATTAACGATAATCTCGCGCTGCTCGATTTCGTTTTCATATCAACTAAATCAATTGAATTTCCATTTCTTGTGTTTACGGTCAAGTTACGATTAAACCGTCAAAGAACACGCGTAACCCACGTATCTGTCTTCTGTGTGATCTACATCTACGCTTAATAAATATTTTAGCAAAACGTTATAAGTGTTCAAGTATTTAATTCGCCAACACAAACCAAATTTTATTATCCTCACGAATAACTCCTGTCTCTGAATCGGCGTTTAAAAATAATATTAAGTATGATCTAACGTTTGTCGAAGGTCGTGCGTGGTCAACCTCGATTAAAAATAAATATCCATGAGAAGAATTTTCAAAAAACTACCAGCGCTTTACGTACAACTGATATTTTATTTCATTTGAGAATGGAGCAACGAGATATTTGCAATAAGAAGTTTGATCGAGAATCCCATTTCGAATTTTCATAAATAACTTCTGATTTAATAAAGCAATGAACTGGTATTTCCCGAGATTTTAAATGTATAGTTTGTAAAAAATTGAATTAACAGTAATTTATGGTTATGATAAATGAGTGATTAAAAATTTCTCGAATATGCTATACAGATATCGCACGGTTTGTCCACAAACATGAAAAATATTAATATAATCCTAGAATTTTACTCGTATTGCAACCTTTGTCCAGAAGTCATCATAGACTTATAAATAACCTTGAATAACCCTGAATTAATACCGAATGTTCAATATGTAAAACAAAATATAACCTTCTGTAAAAGATTGTGGATTCCCAGGTGTTTCGTACCAGAACTGATCTCCTTTTAAAATTCTCGAGAATTGATCTCCAATGAGACATTTGAATGTGGGGCCGATGAGACCATCAGAACCTTTAATTTCGGCAAGTGCTCCCGTGTAAAGGTCAATGTCATCGACTTGATCGTACAATTTAGAGATTTCGTTTAAAGCATCATCGTCAAGTTCTCCACGAAGGTCTTCAAAAGTTTTTATTTCACTGAGTCCGCAAAACTGTCGCCAGACGATGTAGCCAGGAAGACCATGATCTCGACCTCTCTGAATGTTCAATGAAACCAAATCCAAACCGCAAGGAACGGTTGCATTGGCTAGAGGGTCTTCAAAAAGATGTCTTGTCAGCTGAGAAGTGACATGTGTGGTTGTTTTTTGTATGGTGTTGGATGTAACCGTTGTTAACGAACTGTCCATGCCGCCTTTTTTGTATAAACTGTATGGGTTAAAGAGCATTCGATGTAGTTCTACGTAAGTGAACGTCCCATTTTGTGCATCTGAAACCTTCATTAGACCCGGTAACAATGTATGTGCGAATCTAAAAGCTGCGGAAGCAAAGCTATTTGCTATAGCTGGATTGACCGGGTTCAAATCAATTTGGGCTCGAAAACCAGAAGATAATGGCTTCAATTTTCGGCGATCAGTGTCTTCTTCTCCCAAGATCACTGGAATAAACTCTTTATACGTGATATGTTGTAATTGTGCTCCAATTATTCGACGAGCTTCTTGGAAAAGAATTTCGTCGCTCCACATTGGATTTATTGTAAAAAGCTCCGTAGCGACTTTATTGTGCTGCCGGGACCACAAAAGATGCATGGTCGTGAGGTGTAAATTCTCATTCGCTCTTCCATCCCCAGAAGCAAAACAGTAACGTCCTCGAACACTTTCTACATCTCGGTTACAGCCATCATTGGGATTTGTACTTTGCGGAAGCAGAGTTCGGTTGTCCGGTGTTACAAACATTTTTAACAAACC
Source organism: Venturia canescens (assembly GCF_019457755.1). Lineage (NCBI taxonomy): Eukaryota > Metazoa > Arthropoda > Insecta > Hymenoptera > Ichneumonidae > Venturia > Venturia canescens. Next base: position 12,433,447 of record NC_057425.1, read on the forward strand.
ACCTCGGCCTTCTCGAAGGGATTTCGCTGTTTCACCATCTGAGCCATAAATAACAGAACCATCGATGAAAGATGTGACCTGAAACACAAAAATTCCATCTCTGCTGAATGTCAAGAGGCTTTGCGAAAAATTTTCTGAAAAACAATTGCCCGATAAGCTATCTCCGGAAAACAATTTCCCGATAATTCAATTTTCTGAAAACAGCTTCCTGAAAACTCAATTTCCCGAAAATTCAATTCCCGAAAAATCAATTTCTCGAAAAACAACTTCCCGAGAATGCAAGGGTGCGTTCTGTTTAGGGGCTGCTGTTTTCGTGCGACTGTTTTCGCGCGGTGTGGCTGTTTGTGGCACGAGAAGTTTTTGCGCGGACGTTTAGACGCGAAGACTTTTGGGCACGAGAACATTCAGACGGGAGGACGTTTTGGCGTGGAAGTTTGGGTGCGAAGACGTTGGGGCACAAAGACTCTTCAACATTACATAAAATGAAATTGTGAAGGCTGAAAAAAAGAACGTTCATGCGTTCAAAGCGTAGGATTTTTTTATGGAACCGAGTTTTTCCGCTATTTTCTCTTCTCGTGGGACAGAGAACGGGATTTGGAACTTATGATGATTAATTCAAAATTTTGATCGTGCTTCTCAGGGGACTCTGTCCTCTCTGTTCGCAGGGGGCTTCGCCGGGGCGAATAATAATAAATCGCATGTCAATAAATTTTTAACCGGATTCTGCCGTACAATTTCGTTTTTTTATGATTGATTTTTATTTGAATGAATAGTGATGGGCCCGCCAAGTACTTTTAACACATATTTAAACATAATTTGTATCGATCCAATCGACGTTGAATTTTGTGAAAAATACCAAAAGATCCTGAAAGTCTGAGAAAAATCGATTTTCTTACAAGTCTCTGCCACCATAGAGTAATAAATGACTAGCTTTCATGTGATTTTTTTTGGATTTAAAAACTTCTTAGAACAATTTAATAACGTCAAAATTTGGAGTTACTAATAAAATACTTGTCCACCGATTGATATCATGAACTTTAGTGCTGAACGAAATTCAAGTGGTAAATTTTTCAATTCATTAGAAAATACTTGGCCTCTAATTGATATAATAAATTTTAATGCTGCACGTAAATTAGATGGAATTTTTTTCAATTGATTTAGCTGTTCGAATCAAATAAGAAGAATGAGGCATCGGTTTCCAAAATGATTTCAAGCGCGATTTTTCGGTTTTTTACTTTTACTTGTTATTTGATTCTTTTGACACTTTGAGAAATAATTACAGAATAGGTTTTTTTAAAGATAATGTTTTTTTAAGATTTGTGAATTTTTTTTCGAATTGTTCTGTATTTTTTTTTATAAAATAATTTTTTTTACAATTAAAAAAAAGAAATTTTTTTAAGTTTTTTTCATGGATGGAATTATCAGCAAACGAGGGACCTTCAATGTACTTGTCCCAACCTTTTTTTTCCTAGGGGAAGTTTATGGTTTTATACTTAATCGCATCCAAAACTAAGCAACTGTACACTTATCGTAATGAATGTTTTCACCAATAATTCCACATTTGCAGTTTGCAGAATAGGAATACTCAACATACACGTCATTTCATAAGTATTGTTGTCAAAATTTGTGCTTGCCTACTGCATTCCGAAGATTCGACTTTTCATATTATCAGCATAAAAAGCATCCAAAGACTTTTTGGAACAAGTTTCAGAATTTATTACTCGACAGACCAGGTGGAAAAAGAATAACTACTCTTATATCAAGACCAGAAACTGTTTTGAATATCTGATGTACAAAATGTGCGATTGATGATCATAGTTGAAACCCCTTGAATCACGTTACCACAATCAGCATGAAGAAGTAGTAGAAAATCATAGGACACATATTAGGCAACGAAATAATAATATGTTTCGATCCGCTGCAAACCGATGGAGTGAAGACAAGGATCGGAAAGAGCAGAGTCAAACTGAATAGGAAGTAAAATATGGGAATATTCAAAAATAATGAGGACACAAGAAATAAATTAGAAAAATCGCCAAAGTCCAAGGACAGACCTGTGCCGAAATATTTCCAGTACAATTTTGACGAAAAATAGGTCGTTTTTCGTGGAAAACAACGTTATAAGCCGAAAATCATATCTCGGCCTCCAAGCCGCTCCTCCCCACCGTGCTCTTAGGTTCCTCATTGACAAAACATATTAGTATAATGAAAAAAATTGCCAAAGTCCAAGGACAGACCTGAGACGAAATATTTGCAGCTCAATTTTGACGAAAAATTGGTCTTTTTCCTGGAAACGAACATTATAAACCAAAAATCATCCGCCTCCATCCGCTTTCCACCGTGCTCTTGGGTTCCTCCCTTGCAGATTGTACGACAAAGATTCAAATATTCAACCCTTTTTTTCATGTTGTCGAGGCTTTATAGAAAAAAAATTGCACCGTATGATTTAGAGTTATCAAATCAGCCTTGGATCAAGTTTCTGGATTTCTGCAAAAAAACTACTCTTCCTTGACAAATCACGACACCGTGACCAGAGTGTCGGAAGGGCCATTATGAACTCTGCGGATACGGTGTCGACACCGAAACTCGTTGAATATCCATCTCTACTAGAGTGTCGACACTGTGCAGTTTCGTTGTCAACACCGAAACTCGTTGAATATCCATCGCTACTACGAGTGTCGACTAGGGTGATGCAAAAAAATCGATATTTTTTTTGGAACTCTAACGGAAATCATTAGTACATAATAAAAGTAATTTTCCCAAAATTTTGGGTTTTAAACAAAATTTTTAGAGGGTACTCAAGCCACTTATCGATATTTTTCTGTTTTTATTCTCAAAAATCGCGAAGCAAAAATTTTTTTCTTGTTTTCATACCAGAATGTGTTAGTGCTTCATGGAATTATAAATCTAATAAAATTTTTTCACTTTCAGCAAAAATTTCAAGACTACCTCGTATAATTTATTTCTTCTTTTCTGTTTATTTAGCTATAAATTATGAGATTAAAAAACGTGTAGCTACAAATAACTATTCTTGTCGTCCTTCCAAATGAAGAGGTGAAAGTATTTTGCACAAACAATTTTTCAAAATTTTGTCGAGTTGAAATTCTCTACTTTAAAGTCTGGTATTTCACCGCAAAAGACGTTATAATTTTGGACATTTCTAGTTTTCCAATTTATTATAAAAATTAATAAAATATTTTGACTGAATTTTAACGAAAAAGAAATGTAGGCTTATGAATGCCAAATCGTAAAAAATTTTAGTTCTCAACTGTTTGTTTGCAATCAAAAATTATTTGAGTTCATACAGGAAGGCAACTTTGTACAATAGACTTCTTTCGATCTTGTTAATTCAATTTGTTTTTCAATCTGCAAAAATTACAAGACCGATTTTGGAAGTTTGATGAAAAATATTTGTGGGATTGCATCCATTGGCCTTCATTTTTTTTAACAGAATTCGGTCCTATTTTTCCAATTAATCAACTTAATTAATTACTAAATTTCTAAATAATTTTACTAATTTCTATAACGCACGAGAAAACTTGAAAATTCCCAATTTTTATCGTTTTCTGCGGTAAAATATGAGACTTTGAAATAAAGCATTTGAGTCTGGCAAAACACAGCTTTATTTGGCACGTTGTCATTTTTGTACGATGTCCTAGCAAATTTTCGTATAAAATATTTATCTCTAATTTTAAAAACTATGATTTTGCAAAGTACATTCACCTTTTCTTTTGGAAGGACAACAAAAACTGCCGTCTGTAGCCACGCGTTTATTAATCTCATATAATATAGCTAAATATACAGACAAAAAAGAAATAAATTATGCGAAGTAGCCTTGACATTTTTTGGAGAATAACAAAATTTCATTAGATTTATAAGTCCATGAAAGACCAACATTTTCTGATATGAGAGCAAGAAAAAATTTTGCTTCGCGATTTTTATGAAAAAAAAGCAGGAAAATATCGAAAAGTGGCTTGAGCACTATCAAATTTTTTTTCGAAAAATCTGAAATTTTGGGAAAATGCTTTTTTTTTGATATATTAACGATTTCCGTTGGAGCTCCAAGAAAAAAAATATGGATTTTTTTGCATCACTCTAGTGTCGACACTCTAGTAGTGATTGATATTCAACGAGAGTTTCAGTGTCAACACCGAAACTGCAGAATCTATAATAGCCCTTTTGACGCCCAACCGCCCAACACCCAACACCGTAAATCACGGTATCGTCGTCGGTCCAGGTTCTTTCGCATTTCGACTGGACTTACTTACTGGATATAGAACTTACTTGATTGAGTTGTTGACGGGGTCCTATTTTGCATTGTGGAGCAGGTGCACTCCTGACAAATTCCATGCAATCTCTTTTGGCTGTGTCGAAAACTGGATCACCGGGTCCAGTTTTAACGGGAAAGCATTCAGGATGATTGTGAAGTTCTGCAGGACAGCAGGATATAGAAGTACCGTTTGTTCCCTGACTGATTGCCGTTGCTGTTATGTCATGGTCTAAAAATTGGCCAAACACTGCTAACATTACCGTAAAATCGGGATTTGAACTAGGGGCTGGTGGATGAACTTTCAGACTGATTTCTCTTGCGGATGGTAATGGCTTATTGAATTTTCCTGTCCTCGGTGATTCGATCCCATCGGCGTAATCTGCCGGAATTTTTCTAATAAACGGTGTCAAGGCTGCACCGTAATTTCTTGGATGATTGCAGGTACCATCGAAGGTTCGATATTTGCTGACTGTACAATTAATTGCAGAAAATTCTTTGCATGTATCAGTAGGTACCCAAATATTTTTAAAATAAGAACCAACTGAAGAAGGTACTCCCAACTGTAGCCGAGATTTTTCAATCAATCGTGTTGCAGCCAATTCTCCTATTCCACCCAGAGCTAATTTCCCAGCTTTGAGACTAGTTTTTACTGCATACTGATGCCTCGAAACGGGTGATGGTGCTGGCAATGGTTCACTTGCTGTATCAATTGCGATCCGCGTAGTTATAGCTTCTTGTCCGGCTTTTACAGCCGCTTGCCACTCACTTGTGGTGAGGGAATGCTCAACCAGTGCATTTACAATTTTTAATTTAGGATTTTGTTGCATCCATTTTAATTGCAATGTACCTGGTGATGGAATAATTTCTGGGTTTGTCGAGTTGTCCACCAAAGAATCGGTATTATGGACTGAATAGCTGATCGCTGTCATCAGGGCCATAACGAAGATCAAACTGGAAAAAATAAAACAGTACCAGAATATCATTATGAGAATCATTGTTACAGTTATAGGATTAGAAACGTTACGTGAGTATAATAGTACGAGGACATTGCAAAAAAAGAAATCGAGATTCCTAAAAGTATAGTAGACTAACTTCTGCTTGCAACTTTGTTACGTAGCATTTATACTACTGGCAGCTTATTTTTTATTCGAGCTGTTTTTCATCCATCTTCTTAATCTTCTTAATTTAAATAATTTAGAAAAACAATCAGTGGTTGTGATGTGAAAATAAAAATCTGGTCTAAGAACGTGTCATAATTTAATTAAATACATCAGTAAATCAATTATAACTTCAATAAATAATTGTAATGGGCCGAAAAGGGTTTCATAAACGAATATAAACCGATTGAAGTTGATTTATGATTTATTAAGGGGAGTCCTATTGTCGAAACTAAGTCCGATTGTCGAAATTTCCTCGCTGTGTACAATGTGGAGATCGTAATTATTTTTTCTGCCCTCCGGGCCGAAAGTGGCAACTTTCGGCCCGCTGCGCGGGCCGTAGTTGCCGCATTCCGCCTGCGTCGGACAGAAAAATCGTATACACTCCACGGGAGTGAAATTAGACCACCTCAAACCGCGTACTTATCACCCTCGCCTTCGGCTCGGGTGACAATTCTGCCCGCGGTTTGAAGTAGTCTATTTTCCCTCTCTAGGTGTGTAATATACTATTTCTTCACAGTCGGTCGAAAGTACGTAGTTTCGGCATCGATTTCAGTGCCGAAAGTTTAACATTTCTGCGCTGTCAAAACTGCACGCGCTTCATTTGTCTCAGCGGGAGCAAAGACTTTTTTCTGCATTCCGAAAGGGTTGACGCCATTATTTTTTTGACTTTTGACGTTTAACGTTTGAATCGATATTGCCTACGTGTTTTTTGAAAGGTTGTGTCTAATCATCTACAAACCGTACGAAAAAGGTTACGTTATTCATTCGGAAATATGTTATGGAAATGTCATATTATTGCACTATTATCCAAACAGCACTATACTGCTACAAATCCGAAAGAATAGCATACATTTATCCTTCCAGATAAAATCAATGCGAAGGCCAAAAATAAAGTGATCAGACTGATAAAATGAATATAGTCGTTCGGAATCCCTTTTCATAAAGTAAGGTTGTGACGCATGAATTAGCTGTTCGTTGCCATCGCTTTTCAGCGATTCCGATTGGTTCTCGTAATGATCTATTTTCAGGTTCATAGGAATGCAAATATTCATAAAAATCATCTTTGCTAATCTTGTTTTTTTTATGCCTACCCCCCCCCCCCCCCCCGACCAGCAGCACTCGCTTCGCTCGTGCAGCAAATGTCGGGGCAGACATCAAAGCATCTTCTATCGATAGATGCATATCTCAGACTTTCAGGATCTTTTGGTATTTTTCACAAAATTCAACGTCGATTGGATCGATACAAATTATGTTTAAATATGTGTTAAAAGTACTTGGCGGGCCCATCACTTTCCGTTTAAATTGTTTATCCAAATAAAAATCAGGGCTTGTCTAGAACTGATGGATCACAAGCATTCATGCAGAGAGAATTGAAAGAATTATCTTCGAGTAATTTTTACTTAATTGCATTAATTTAATAAAAAATGGAAACAAATTGTTCCGCAATATACAAGGGATATTATTGTGCATCGATAAATGAAAAAAATTATACATAATATATTGTAACGTAACGCTCTTGCCGACCTGGCCTGAACGCCGCCACGCGTCGGTTCGAGCTACCTTAATTTTAAAAGGAGCAGGTATGAAAGAAACGTGAGAACGCGGAATTTAGATTTTGAAAAATTTAACAATTCCGATTTATTCAATTTTGATTGATTTCACAGGATAAATTCGTTTTTTGATTTGTGGTCGTGAAATGTTTGCGATCGCGCTCGCCAATTGTGAAAAATTTTGTTTCACTCGCCGTTTCAAACAATTTTTAATTTACGCGTTTTTCGCCTATTTTCAAAATAATAGTTTCGATAATTCAATTGTGTTTAAATTTTATACAATAATAGTATATTACACACCTAGGCCAGGAAAATAAGAAAAGTCTCAGATCACATGTAATTGTCGGCCGAGGCGAAGCCGAGGCTGACAAACATGTGGTCTGAGGCTTTACTTTTTCCTGGCCGAGGTGTGTATACGATTTTTCTGTCCGACGTAGCCGGAATGTGTCAACTTCGGCCCGCGCAGCGGGCCGAAAGTTGCCACTTTCGGGCCGGAGGGCAGAAAAAGAAATTATTATAGGTTTGACGCGATATAACCTCAAATTCGTACCGCGGCCTTTTTAATTATTTGAAATTTACAAGATTTACAAACTTTACAGAAATCTCGGTTTTGTTTGACTCGGACTCGATTAGTTTCAACTTTGAATTTAAAAAGAGAATTTACAAATTTAAAATATTTTTCGTGGAAACCAACGTTATAAGCCGAAAATTATATCCCGGCCTCCAACCCGCTTGCGACCGTGCTCTTGTATTTATAAGTGCACTGAGAAAAAAAAATCGTTGTAACAACTAAATGTCTTTAGTTGATATTTTTGCTGCTTGATTTAACTATCATCCGCTTACGATAAATAAGAAATAGTTCATTTAACCTTTTAAGCGGCAATGACGCCATATGGCGCACATTTTTTCTGGGCCCAAAGCGGCAATGACGCCATATGGCGCACATTTTTTCTGGGCCCAAAGCGGCAATGACGCCATATGGCGCACATCGATTATCTCGTGATTAAGTCAATCAATTATCACCAAATTTGATACTCGGGGGTTTCTGGGGTCGCTGATTACGAATCCGCTCTCAAAATTTCGAAATTCGAAATGGCGGATCCAATATGGCGGCCGAAAATGCAAAAATTCATTCGAATCGGATAAAAATTGGTACTCGGGGGTTTTCGGGGTCGCTGATTACGAATCCGCTCTCAAAATTTTGAAATTCAAAATGGCGGATCCAATATGGCGGCCGAAAATTAAAAATTCATTTTAATCGGATAAAAATTGGTACTCGGGGGTTTTTAGGGTCGCTGATTACGAATCCGCCCTCAAAATTTCGAAATTCAAAATGGCGGATCCAATATGGCAGCCGAAAATGCAAAAATTCATTCGAATCGGATAGGCATTGGCATTCAGGGGGTTTCGGGATCGCTGATTACGAATCCGCCCTCGAAATTTCGAAATTCAAAATGGCGGATCCAATATGGTGGTCAAAAATCCGAAAATTCATTTGAATCGGTCGAAATTTAGTATTCTTCGGGGTCGCTGATTACGGAGTATATAAATTGAAAATAGAAGATTCTCTATGACACATATGAATTGATCATGTAAAATTTTTGCAATGGCACCTTTCTCTTCATATTGATTTTATATTAACCCTGAGTTTTTCAAGTTTTATATGTGAATAAATGTAACACAAATACTATTCAAAATTGACCCGTGCATGGTCGGCATATGAGATATTGTTTTCGAATTATAAATTTTGAGGGCGGATTCGTAATCAGTGACCCCGAAAACCCCCGAGTACCAATTTTTATCCGATTCAAATGAATTTTTCATTTTCGTCCGTCATATTGGATCCGCCATTTTGAATTTTGAAATTTCGAGGGCGGATTCGTAATCGATGACCCCAAAAACCCCCGAGTACCAATTTTTATCCGATTCAAACGAATTTTTTATTTTCGGCCGCCATATTGAATCCGCCATTTTGAATTTCGAAATTTTGAGAGCGGATTCGTAATCAGCGACCCCAAAAACCTCCGAGTACTAAATTTCGTAACAATCTGAATACTTTTTTTTTCCCGCATTTTGGGCACTATGAGGCGAATTGGTTCTGCCGCTTAAAAGGTTAACCGAATCACTAAGTTTTTGTTTATGTGAATTAACTAAACGGGTGAAACCAAATCTTTTGTTCGAAGAACTCAAAATATTTGTTTATTTTTACTCAATTCACATACACTTTTATGATATATTTATTTGAATTTGAAGTACTGATGTATCTAAACGGTTTTGTTAAGAATGATAAATATTTTGTAAATCGAATTATACTGGTCAGTTCATTATAACCCAAAATTTGTCGAAATGTATTATTATATTAGCCAACATGATTTGTGGAAAATAACAAATAATTTTGATAGTCAGATTTTTTCTTCGTGCGGCTTAACTAAATTTTATCGATAACGAACCAAATCAATTGTCTGTACAGATGTCTGCCTCGAAAGAAAGCTCAGTATATTTTGTGTATAATTTAGTTAAACGGATTTACTTATTTATTAACTAACTAAATTTCTGCCTGATCAAATAGTTGATTTTCTTTAATTCAATTGTTCATACGAAAAACTTTTTTCGTATGTATTCCTAAGTTTCGTGATCACGAAACAAAATTCTTGTTAAAACGAACAGTTATTTTTGTTACTTGAATTCATTGATAATACTTTGAAAAGTGTTTACATCTACTTTATTTTCAAATCCAGAAACTAAGCGCGTTGAATAATTAAACAGATAATTAGTCCATATGAATTTTCTAGCATGGATAAGAGCTCCATTAATTTGTCAATGATTTAGTTCAGAATAGCTATTATTTTTGTAACTACTTAACAAAATTTTTGTTGGAATAAATAGTTATTTTTTTCATCCTTAACAGTAAATTGTAACGGCATAGCCTAGTACGAATTTTAGTGTGGCAGAAATCCGCTAGAGGGCTACGGATGGAGCTTTTTCGCGCCAGCGGAGCACCACCCGTACGCCTATAAGACGTCCAATCTTTCCATTCTCCTCCTCAGATAAAGGAGCATAAGCCCTCTACTTTATGAGGTCTCATGTCAAATGTAAAAGCCTTGCACTTTGCCCATTTGACATGTTGTTTACAAAACGTATATCAGAGTTTGAAATCGCTCTTGAAAAGTGATCAGAAATATGGTATCATGTATCAACAAAGCACATATCACAGGGCGAGCCAATGTATTCATTTGTCCGGTCCTTTAGAGGTTAAAGCAACGTATGTTAAAACCACGAAACTTTTGAATGCGACAGTCTTGATTTGTTCTTAAAAGTGCATGACTTACTAATTCGATTAACAGTATTTTCAGGCTGTATGACAGGATCCTTTTTTATAGTAAATATATATTTTGTCACTTTGATTTTATCTTTAGATAAGGACTGTAGATTTTTGGTTAACAGAGATAAAATGTTTGTTTGAATGACATATCATTTTATTAATTCAGCTGAATGTTTTCTTACTACAACAAAGTCTACGGAGATTCAATATACAATTATTTTCGTAGCAACAAAATATAATGTTAGAGTAACCCAAATATCTTCATATAACTCTTAATTTTGTTAATTCAAATCGTTATCTATTTGAATAATTATCTAAATATTTTGTGAAATTTAATAAATATTTTGTCGTGCGTATGGGACTAAATATTTTAGTTGAATTGAACATTTTTCAAGTGATTCAACCAAATTTTTTTCTCAGTGTGACAAAACATTTTAGAGTACGAAGAAAAAAATTGCCAAAGTCCAAGGACAGACCTGTGACAAAATATTTTCAGTACTATTTTGACGAAAAATAGGTCTTTTTTTGTGAAAACCAACGTTATAAGCCGAAAATCATAAATAATTCATAGAAATTTAAACTAAAATCCTATAGTCAACTGAACATAAATAAGGAACTTTTGAGAAAAAAGACGTAATATCAAACCATAAACTTCCCCTAGGAAAAAAAAAGGTTGGGACAAGTACATTGATGGTCCCTCGTTTGCTGATAATTCCATCCATAAAACAAACTTTAAAAAAAGTTGTTATAAAAAATTGCCAAAAAATTATTTTCTAAAAAAAATACGGAACAATTCGAAAAAAATTTCACAAATCTTGAAAAAACATTATCTCTAAAAAAAAACTAACCTGTATCTATTTTTTAAAGTGACAAAAGAATCAAATAACAAGTAAAAAATAAAAACCGAAAAATTACGCTTGAAATCATTTTGGAAACCGATGCCTCATTCTTCTTATTTGATTCGAAGTGCTAAATCAATTAAAAAAAATTCCATCTAATTTACGTGCAGCAATAAAATTTATTATATCAATTCGAGGCCAAGTATTTTCTAATAAATTAATAATAGTTACCATTTGATTTACGTGCAGCACTAAAATTTATGATATCAATCGAAGGACAAGTAATTTATGAGTAACTCCGGGTGGGGATCAAATGTTGGAATGACTAAAATTTCGAACAGCTAAAATCTCGAATTTATAAATTTCGAATGATAATATGGAGACGGATAGATTCGACTAGAGCTTTGAATGCCGAAAATAAATAAAGCAGAAATTGCAAGATTTGAAGCACCTTTACATCGAAAATAGAATGTAACAATCGCCCATAGAACGATGACTAAAATATCGATTTTTCGAAAATTCGACTATCACTCTTTCGATTCATAAATTACTATAGTCAGCGATACTGTGAAAATTCACAATTTTGAAAATATAATAACGAAAGACCAAATATTACTGAGGTTGAAATACTGAAACACCAAAAAGTCGAATGGTCAAAATAGCGAAACGTTAGAAAGTCGATCGATCATAATAAAGAAATGCAGCGGAGCTCCAAATACACACGTCTCACTCACTCACTTACTCAGACCGGTGATCTCCAATTTTAAACATCGCCATTTTGACTTTCGCCTTTTCGAGCTATCGCTATTCCGCATACCTAAGTTTTATAGGCTCGAAAAATTCACTTTCAATTTTTTGCTACTCTATATTCTGGTCTGTCTGTAAAACAATTACTCTCCATTTTGAATTCGAAAATATCAACTTTTGACATTCGTACGGTCTGTAAAAATTGCATTCGAAATACAAACTATCGAAATATATATTTTCGAATAAATGCGAATTCAAAGAAAAAATATTGTATTAAAGACGTAATCTGCTAAATAGTCGATCGGGAATAAGAATTTCGAATTACTTATTTTTCTCCAATCTTACATGACGAATTTATTAATTTCGAAATATCAATCATTCTACAATTCGGTTATTCGAAATTTCGAACCCCACCCGTAACTCCAAATTTCAACAACGCCTTCGGCTCGGGTGACAATTCTGCCCGCGGTTTGAGGTGGTCTAATTTCACTCCCGTGGAGTGTTTACTATTTTTCACAACACATGCACCGAAAATTCAACCTTCCAATTTCAGAAAGTTGAACTTTCGGCGCAGGTGTGGTGAAAAAGTTTTTTCAATTGTTGTTTTTCAGAAAAAAATGAGTATCGAAAAACACGCACAATGTTTTCGTTTAATAGTGGAAAACAGATTTTTTAAATGGTATATTTCTATAGCTTTGGAGTTGCTGTATAACAAAACCGGTTTCTTCATTTTTCATCCAGCATCACAACAGTCTTAATAATGTGGGCAAGCGTATGCAAGAAGTATATATAGAAAGGTATAACTGTGGAAGAGATTATTGTTCAGCTACCATATCCAACCACGTTCGTGTATTCAAAAGATGTGGTGAAAATAACAGAAATTTTTCTTTGATTATTCATTTAAGTAATTATCTATTAAGGTTGATGAATGATGGCTACGTGATTTTTGCTGTAACTATATTTTTCGAAAGACGAAACTTGCTTGAAAACAATAATTTTATTATTTTAGAAATATAATTGATAAAGAACCAACATTTTTATACAATATTCTTATTAAAAAATCGTTTGAAGGGTTCATTTTGACTAGCGTGGTGCAGCAGCTGCCGCTGCTGTTGATGTCACCTTTTGTCATCGTTTTGTAAAAATTTACAAAAAAACGTGGCGAAGCTAATGAACGACAAAATATGATCAAAAGGTCGAACTGACGTCACATACGAACGTATATTGAATGTAGCGTTGTCAAACGTTACATTTGTCAGGTAATCCGAATGATTTCTCATCAGATATTTTTTCATATTTCAGCCGATTTTCAATGGTAAGGTTTAAAAACTAAAATACTCGTTTATTCTTGAATATTCACGAAATACAACGATCGATTTTTTTTTGCGAAATCTTGGATATAACTAACGAACAAATTCAATAACTTTTCATGTGTACGGCTTTCATATGCCGGAGTGATGAGTGTCAGAGAAAAGTCGATATTCAATAATTAATTTGCTGCTAAACTACACGATAACTAGCGTCGAAATTTTGCAAATCTATCCAGTACATATTCATTTTTGCTTACCAAAAATATCATCGCGTAATCTTGGATAGCGAATATTCACCCATCTACCTTGAGCTCATATGACTGAAATGAATGCTCAGCTCTCAACACGTTAGTTCAATAATACCTTTCACTGCTCGGTATGAACGCACTACTCTTTTAAAAATTATAAGAATTATACGAATCATTGGCAGCCCGCATTATAAAACACAACGAATCGATATCATATACCTATCTCAATTAACAATAATTACGATTTTTTAAATTATAGAATAAATCCAGCGAATGCACAAAGAACTTTACTTTCAATCATATAACATTACTTACATTACAATAAGTTGTGTAAGGCATTGTAGCTGTTTTTCTTTTCTTCGTCGTGTAAGAAACAAGCCAGTCTCATAATCATTTCTATAATGTAAACCGTTTGGGATACTTGACGTTAACGGAGTTTTCTCAGTAGACATCTCGTATTGCACGGGAGTATTTTTTCGCACTGAAACCTATTTTAACTGAGTCAATCTGTACTGTAGTGCGGACAGTTTCAACAACGTTATGGTATAAGAGCTCTTCTTATATAAGTTGTGTTGGTGGGAGTTTTGCATCTCTCGTCGCAAATAGTCGGCTAATGATAGTTATGCCACAACGCGAATCAAAGCCGTTCTTTATAACTGGTTGAATTTATGGAGTATACCTATATTTTCCCAGTGTACGGAGTCATAATTACAATTCGTTGGTAGATTTTTCATTCTAATCATGGATATTGAAAATACTCGTCTATAACTGCTTTCATGAATTCAATTTATTCAATGACATTTTGTGAAAATTTGGACGTAATTTGTGGTTAGGCTTGATCAGCATCTTTTGTGAAATAACATTGTCGATATTCAGGAGCCGATATTCAGGATGTTTTTCAGTGATTTGTGTTAGGGACATTTCTTTTCTTTTATCAGAATTTTTATTTTGGAGGGAAAGAATTTACTAATCTCATTTTTTACTTACAACTGTCATACATTTTCCCTATTGGTTTAATATAGTTGAAACAATAAGAGATAAATGTTGAATTATGGGGAAACATTATGGGTATTACACTAAGTAGTAAGTATAAAATTTGGATATTTTTTCAAGACTTTCCTTGTTTCTGTCCGAATTATTTTCTCAACCCCAAAGTTTTCGAAAGGATTTAATTACTCATTCGAAATTTTCTTTTTCCTTTTATTCTTGTTGTGTTAAAGACCTTTACTGGACTGCAAGAGTATTAAGAATCAATTGAACGATTTTTCGATAATGAGTTTGTAGGCCCTTACTCCCGTAGAGCTTATTTTCTGACGCTTTCATTAAGAATTTTATAGCACAGTGTGACCTAAACCCGCACTTTACGCACGCTGTTCCGTGATTTAAAAAGCCCTTTTTTACACCGTGACAGTACTTTTAATTCATATATAAACATAATTTGTATCGATCCAATCGACGTCGAATTTTGTGAATAATACCAGAGGATCCTAAACGTCTGAGAAGAATCGATTTTATTGAATCGAAGTTATTGAAGACCATGGAGTCTTCGATCAGGATATCTATAACTATGATGAAATATATCCAAACATCGAAAACCATTGAGTCATCGACCTCGACATCGAAAGCTATGGGGAAAATACCTAGACATCAAAAACTGTGGAGCCGTCGACCTGGACATCGAAAACTATAGAGTTATCGACCCAACCTTCGAAAACCATGGATCCGTCAACCTAAATAGCGAAAACTATGGAGAACTATACCTGGACATGAAAAACCATGGAGAAATATATCTAAACATCGAGGGAGAGCGGTTGGTCCGATGGACAAAGATTCGGGCCCGCAATCCGCGGGTCCCGGGTTCGAATCCCGGCCAAGACACCAATGAAAAATTGAAAATGTTTTTCAAGTGTTTTCTGCTGTGACCCCGGGTGGTTCGGACTCCACCTTTATAAATCCATGGCCTAACACCTCTATGTGATACGTGTGCGGTCGGTGTACGGCTTTGGGGGCCTCCGTGGACGGTTCTCATCGTGTGCGGATGGCCCTCTAGCCGTGTACTGGCTGGCGCAACGTATCGCAATAGAGGAGGTGCATGATTGAGCACCTCTGATGGAGAGGCGCTTGAGCGTGCTCGCACTGCCACCAGAGGGGATCAACCAAGTACCGGCTGTATCGGCAAGGTTTTCTGCAGTTTCCCTTCGCCCACGGCAAATGCGATACAGTGGGGAGTAAGTCGGCTGCAGCCGCAATAGGAGGGGAAAAAATGGAATAAGGGAATAGGGAGGAATTGTAAAAAGGCAGAATGCCATACACTGGTAAAAATAAAAATAAAAATATATCTAAACATCGAAAAACATGGAAAAGTATACCTAGACATTAAAAACTATAGAGCCATCGACCTGGATAACGGAAACAGTGGAAAAAAATATACCTAGATATCGAAAACCATGAATAAATAAATCTGGACATCGAAAACTATGGAGGCGCCGACTTAAATGTCGAAAACCTTGCAGTCGTTGACATAGACATCGAAAACTATGGAGCCGTCGATCGGGACATCAAAAACCATGGAACCGTCGGCCTAGACATCAAAAGCCGTTAAGAAATATACCTAGGGTCGAAATCTATGAAGCCGTCGATGTGAATGGCAACAACTATCATGAAACATACCTAAACATCGAAAACCATGAAGAAATATACCTAGACATCGAAAACTATGGAGAAATATACGTAGACATCGAAGACTATGGATACCTGGACATCGAAAACCATGAAGAAATATACCTAGACATTGGAAACTATGGACCCATCGACCTAGACATCGACATTCTTGGAGCCGTCGACCTAGACATTGAGAATCGTAGTGAAATATACTTAGACATCGAAAACCATGGAGAAATATACTTATACTTCGAAAACCTGGGAGAAATCTATCTAGAGACCGAAAACCATGGAGCCATCGACCTGGACATCAAAAACTATAAAGCCACTGACGAGAGATGGATTTTGCTTGTGCCCATGGTGAAAAGGGGTCGAGATCGTTTCTCTACTGCGTATGCACCGACACATCATTCTAACCTCGTACGATGACGCGCGTAATTATTTTTTTCCTGCAAGCTTTGCTCATACAAAAAATAAAGAATGTACGAATGTACATTTGGCGTATTCTTCACTTAAATTCAGCACTCAATTAAAGCACGAGTAAAAAAAAGCCCAATCCAACGATATACTCGATAGCATCATACCTACTAAAAGAACATTAAAAAAAAGATTCGGCCACAATACGTGACTCAGATTTCATGGAAAAACGAACATGTGGTATGTCACATATCCTTTAATCCCCGAATGATTCGATAACATTTCGTGAAATTGACAGCTTAAATTTTGAATACAACGGGGAACTGTCACTCTCCAAATTTTCGAAGCATGAACAGATTCATGGAAATATATAGATATACAATTTGTATTATGGCACCAGAAAAAAATATATAGATATATAAAATGTATTATGGCACCAGATTTGTCACTAAAGAAAAAACAAATAAACATCAAAAATGTGTGTGAAAAAATGCAACATTTTTTGATGAAATTAAAAAATAAATAATTAATATCTTTTCAATGCGTTAAGCTACAGAGTTTGTAGAGGTCGCGATCGAAAGATAAAAAAAAATAAAAAATATGTCAACTTGCAGAATTCACTGAAACACTATAATTATTAAATCATTAAAGAAATAAATTTCGAAAGTTATCGAAAACAGCTGAAAAACATCCTCGCTCCTGTAAAGACTCTGGAAGCGACTCGTCATACATAAGAGTCGCTACCGCGACTCTAGATAAAAAAGAATGCTTCAAAAAGTTATTGAAAGCACATTTTTAAATGAAATAAAAATTTCTAGCTTCGGAACGGAATATATTTTTCTTAAAAAGACCAATTCTGGTGAACTTGGTGGACATTATATGTTCTTTCTCTCTCTCTCTCTCTCCGTCAAATTTTGGGGAAAATCAACGAATACATTTGTTTCATTAAAAATCCTTCATATCTTTTTTATTCAAAATGATTTAATCAAAAAACTTGTAAGCAGTATTTATATATAAATAAGGCGAAAAAACTTCACGAAAATGGAAAAAATTCGTTAACATTACGAAAAATGAATTAAATTTCATAATATGATAGAAACATTCAAAATCGTTGAAAAATTAAGGAGATCACTACGAACATTTGAATAATATCAAAATTATTATGAAATGGACAGAACTTTACAAAAATCATTGGAGAAATTATTTTTAAACATCACAATAAAAACATTGAAAAACTTTAAACACCTTATTGAAAAACTTTTTACATCGTTTAGAACTAACACAGAAAAACGATTTGATATAAAACCGAAAAAATTCTCTTTCGGGGAAAAAAATTTGGACTAGTACATCGATGATCGCCCGTTTTCGCATTAAACCTCAAAAAATGTAAACAAAAATTCTCAAACCTCGCAATGAAAATGATTTCAAACCGTGAAAAAATATCAAATATATTACAATCCCATAGCATTAGTGAATAATATTATCCACCAATATACCCATTATGCGGTATTTTCCACGTTAATAAGAGTATTGACGAGAACTTCAAACATTCTACACAGAAAACAAACATCCATGGTTTAAATTGTTGACTATAATTATTTGTCTCCATGCGGCTTCTCATTAGATATTTAATAAGAAATGAAAAAAAACTTTATTTACAAAAATTTCATTTATTCCAGCATGTATGACAGAGCATTCCTTGATAAATCAACCAAATTCTGCATTCCACACTCTGTTAATTTTGGTCCTTGAGCTCATCAATAGCAAATTACACAAAATAAAAAAGACTTTTTTACTATTACGACTTTATTGAAAATTTTGAAATTCTTGCTTACTAATAGTTAATATTTTTTCATAATTTTGCAAAAAAATAGGTAAGAAGGTACAAGAATATATTGATGTGACGAGCACTTTTATCTCGTACGTAAACATTTTTTTAAAGATTGCTTCAATCGAATTTCCAATTTTCTGATTGCAGAGTATAGAGTTTTCATTTTTATTCTTTGAACTTAGCGTGATTGTAGTTAGCTCAGTTTAATTTAACCCGAATAACAAGATTGCTGAACTTTTGAGAAAAAAAACGTGATATAAAATCCCAAAAGTTCCCCTAAGGAAAAAAAGGTTGGGAGAAGTACATTGATGGTCCCTTGTTTCCTGATCATATCACGAAAAGTCTAAAAAAAATTCCATAAAAAAAATTATAAAGCCAAGTGTAACTAATTCGAAAGAACAGAACAATTCGAAAAAAGTTCCACACCGATGCCCCGTTCTTTTTATCTTATTCGGAAAGCTGAATCAATTGACAAAAAATTCCATCTAACTAAGTTACGTGCAGCATTAAAATTTATGATATCAATTCGAGGCCAAGTATTTAATGGTAATTCGGAATATTCATTCTTATGGGGGAACCATCAGGAACTTGAGAGAGTTCTAATGAATCAAAAAAGTTACCATTTGAGTTACGTGCAGCACTAAAATTTATGATATCAATCGAAGGGCAAGCATTTTATTAGTAATTGCGAGATTTAATATTATGAAATTGTTCCATTGAATCCAAAAAAAAATCACATCAAAGGTATTGTAATTTGTTACTCACTTTTCATTTAAATTTTTCATTCAAATAAATCGAGAGCCCTTCTAGGACTGATGGATCATAAGTATGCATATAGAGGGGATTGAGAAAGTTATTTCCACCTAATTTTACTTAATTGCGTTAAATTAATAACAATTACAAATGAATTCTCCTATAATATACAGGGTATATTACTGTACATTGATAAATAAACGAAAAATATTTTGCACAATAAATATGTTTAAGCTTCTAGAATGACCCCCCAGTTTATATTACAATGACGGCTATTTTTACTTCTCCTTTCTTCCAGCAAAATAATTCTATTTGGTATAAGAACTAATCCATACTTTTATTGGAAACATTAAACGGATAATAAATCGCATTTTAGTAAATTTTCAACAGGATTCTGCCTTTCCTTATTTTACTATAGATTTTTATTTGAATGAAAAATTTAAATGAAAAGTGATGGGCCGTACAAGTACTTTTAACACATATTTAAACATAATGTGTATCGACCCAAAATCGACGTCGAATATTGTGAATAATACCAGGGGATCCTGAAAATCTGAGAAGAATCAATTTTCTTCCAAGTCTCTGCCATCATAGAGTAACAAATTACTATACCTTTGATGTGATTTTTTTTTTGGATTTAAACGCTTCTTAGAGCAATTTCATTATGTTAAAACTCGGAATTATTAATAAAACACTTGTCCTCCGATTGATATCATAAATTGTAGTGATGCACGTAACTCAAATAATAAGTCGTTTAATTCATTGGATCTTTCTCAATTTCCTGATGATTCCCATATGAATAAATATTCCTAATTACTATTAAGTACTTGGCCTCGAATTCATATCATAAATTTTAATGCCGCACGTAACTTAGATTGAATTTTTTTTTCAATTGATTCAACTATTAGAATAAGATAATAAGAATGGGGCATCGGTTTCCAAAATGATTTCAAGCGCGATTCTTCGGTTTTTTATTTCTTACGTGGTATTTGATTTTTTTGACACTTTAAAAGATAATTACAGATTTGTATTTTTTACATATTATGTTTTTTCATGATTTGTGAATTTTTTATCGAATTGTTCTTTTGAAATTATTTACACTTGGTTTCATAATTTTTTTTATGGAATTTTTTTTTACATTTTTCATAATATGATCGGGAAACAAGGGCCCATCAATATACTTGTCCCAACCTTTTTTTCCCTAGGGGAATTTTTGAGATTTTTTTACACTTTTTATGATATAGTGCGATACGGAGGATTATCAATGTACTCGTGTTCATTTTTTCCCTAAGAAGTTCAATATTGCCCAATTAAAAACTACAGGTTTCACAGATGTCTAGAAGAAATAGTTTTCTCGTGAGCAAAAACTTATTTATCAAACTTTTCCAATTTGAACATTATTTTTTAAAGCTGTTGTCTATATTCTATAAATAGATCAAACGGAACATGATCAGTAAATCCCCGATATATACTTGTCCATTGTTGTATGATACCAATATAACTTACAAGAGAGATGCACAAATGCAGCACTGAAATTGACGTATTTTGGTTTTCCGATGCAATAACATTCCAGAGAATTCAACATAAGTTGGTGGATCGCTAGGTCGTGTAAGAGACGATCTTTCTGTCACGACCATATTTCGCAATTTCGAATATATAGTATTCGATAATCACCCTCTCTTTAGATCAAGTTCCTTAGAGTTACTGACCGAACCGGGAGAAACACGATCCCACGCACGAAGCCCTCGAACGTCTGCGGACGACTGACGACCATATACTTCTGCTTCTGTCCCAACACTCCCATGAACGTATATCGAACTGAAATTATTGATAGTAGAGAATCTTCCATTAAAAACCCTACGCTCAAAGCTATGATTTCCTCCAAATATAATAAAGTATGCATTTCATTTCTTTCATAAGTGAATTTCTACGAGATATTTATTCCGAATATATTAAAGGCATTCCACGCCGTTTCACTTAGGTAGTGATCCCGACCATTTTTAATTGTTCTTTTTTTTATATAAAATAATACCCTCTGAAAGAAGTATCCACACCAATTTTTAGATCTTTATCTCTTCTGTGTCGAGCGTTATAATTTTCGAAAAAATATTGTTTTTGGAAGTCTTGAAAACGTTTAAACTCTGATAATTCCTGAACTTATCGGGATATGAACAAATATTACCACACCATTTTTTTGTTTTGAAGCACACTTTTACTTAAAAATAAAAATGAACAATGTTAACGTTTTTTTTTACTTCTAAAGTACAAAACATTTTTTTTAAAGGCGAGTGCCATTTTTCATTTTTTCCTAAAAAAATTCTAAAATAGAGTTATCCATTCTACGATTTTTAAAACTGAGCTCATCGTAGGCTTATTTTTCCTTGCATGTTTTTTTCAAATTAATCATTCTTTTTATTAGAGAATTTTCATTATATAAGCCCGAATGATTTTAACGATATTAATATTTTTAATTTTGTTGGAATAGGGCGAAAATATAATAGTAAATTTATATACAGGGCTCACTCTGGGTGGCAGCCGGATTTTTTGGGGTTGTTTTTCTCACACGAGATCTCGCTCATACCCACCAGCATCGTATTCTTCGGCTCATTACAAAAATATTGCCATACAAAAAATCCAAAAAATCATAGTCAATCGTCAACAGGGAAGAGATTTCCGTTGTCTACCTTCGAGACTCCGTTTCACCTGATATTAATTATCTGAAAGAATATCGACGTAGAAAAACATTTAGCAAAGAATACTGGAGTATCTCTCTCTCTCTCTCTCTTCCCTCCTCTCCACTTCAATTCTTTTTGCTCGATCAATTACTAAGTTTTATGCCTCTGTCTCCAATACACTCATACCCGTTTCTCTGGCTGATCTTGAGAGGGAACTAAATGGTCTTGCTGTGGCTCAACTATTTTTCGAGTTTTCTACTATAACTGAAGATGAGGTTTCTAAACAGTTAAATGAACTAAAATCTTTCTCACTCAAACCAGGATCTGATGGCATTTCTGCTTTTCAATAAAAAGAGCACATTTATCTCTAGCAGCCTATCTCACTAAATTACTGAATGCATCAATTACGCTTTGCATTTTTCCTTCAAAATGGAAACGAGCATTTATTAAACCCTTGTCTAAGGTCAAATTGCCTCTTTCACCGGCTGAAACGCGCCCTATTGCAAATCTACCTGACCTCTCAAAATTATTTGAAAAACTTATTTTTTCGCGTACATATGATCATGCTATCATGAATAACTTGTTTGATCATTTTCAATCTGGCTACAGGCGGTCATTCAGTACGCAAACTGCTCTCCTGAAAGTTGTTGAGGATACTAGATGTGCGTCTAAGGAGGGTAACCTAACCATTTTAGTTTTGCTCGACTTCAGTAAGGCTTTTGATACTGTGCCACATTTTAATTTACTACTCAAATTAGCTAAACTTGGTTTTCATCGTATGAAATGGTTTCTGTCTTATCTCTCAAATAGATCTCAGGCGGTTATTGATGAAAGAGGCAAGTGCTCGAATTGGTTGAGCATTACAGCTGGAGTACCACAAGGATCCGTTCTTGGGCCAATCCTTTTTATGTTGTATATTGTGACGTAACGCCCTCCTGAACGACCGAATCGACTCGATCCCGAACATAACCTCGAAAAACATCGCGACGCGGCGCGATGTTTTAACCGAGCGCGTACAACGACCGGTGAGACGCATCACTGTTGGCCAGCTGCGGCCGTACTGGTGGGCAAAAACTCGAACTATTATATTTTTTTTGTTTTATTAATAAAAACTAAACGCAATTTCGTAAAATTATGTAAATAGGCTCAAAAGATGCGGAAAATTATAACGGATCGAAGAAAAGTAATGAAAAGATTATTTCTTTTAGAAAATTGGTGTCAATTCAAATAAAACAAGACGCGTGTTTATGACGCATGCGCGGATAGAGCGTTAATGGGCTATAGGACGCGTACGTGACTTTTAGCAATTGTAATTATTCGAATTATATTAAACGAAGTAACAATGCCAAATCAAAGAAGAAATTAAATAATTATTGATCAAATTCAAGTTTTTGTTGTTAAAAATCACACAAAGCTGAAAAACGTGAAAAGCGGTAGTCGGGCCAATAAGAGAAGGCGTTAGAAATAGATGCGCAGAACCGGTCCGAAAACCGAAAATTCGGCGTTTGATAATTTTATGGTGGGGACACAGGTATAAGAAGCGCTGCGCGACTCATTCGGCAGGCAGTCCTTCCTCAAAATTCTGACACGGAACCAAAAGGCTAACCTCAAACATTCTTCCTGATTTTAGCAAGCAATCTAACCTATCCAAATTTTTCCTGGATGCCTGGATTCTCGGAACGATTCGGCGACGTCTCGATCCCATAATCCAGGGTCCACCCCTAACCTCTAGATTTTCCAAGCTTTCCGTTGCACGGAGTTCTCGGAGCGATTCGGCGATGTCTCGATCCCATAACACGTGTACGGCAAGTTACCTTAACCTTCCAAATGCTCAGACTCTCGGAGGGATTCAGCGTTTGTTCCTTAACTGAACTTATTTTTTTATTATTATTATTCTTTTGCTTGCTATAATCAGGGATGATTTTTCTTGTAAATTAATTTGTAAATTTGTAAATTCTCTTTTTAAATTCAAAGTTGAAATTAATCGAGTCCGAGTCAAACAAAACCGAGATTTCTGTAAATTTTGTAAATCTTGTAAATTTTAAATAATTCAAAAGGCCGCGGTACGAATTTGAGGTTATATTGCGTCAAATTAATAAATTTCTTTTATTGTATAAAATCGAAACACTTTTTAATTATCGAAACTACTATTTTTAAAAGCGAGCGAAAAACGCGTAAATTAAAAATTGATCCATTCGAAAACGGCGAGCGCAATCGAATTTCCCCTAATAATTGGCGAACACAATCACAATAATAAATCAAAAGAACCGAAGATCCTGTGAAATCAATCAAAATTGAATAAATCGGAATTGTTAAATTCTTCAAAATCGAAATTCCGCGTTCTCACGTTTCTTTCATACCTGCTCCTTTTAAAATTAAGGTAGCTCGAACCGACGCGTGGCGGCGTTCAGGCCAGGTCGGCAAGAGCATTTCGTTACAATATTATTAATAAATAAAATTATATTATATAAATATATACATATGTTATATGCAAACCAAGAGCTGGTATTGCCCCCGCTGTGCGCACATTCTCTGTCTCTCTTGCTCGGCGACGCACAAGGAGAGCGTTCAGCGTAGTGCATGCCGTAGCGTGTGACAAAACGTAAGAAATCGTGCAAAGTACGTAAGTCCAAATGTAAACGTGCTTAACTTACGCCCGTCTGTCTCTAAGAAATGAAAGTTCCCGAAATGATGGATTTTAAATCACTAACGTTATATACATATCTCAGGATCGACTGGACGGATTTACTTGCAACAAAGATCAATGGAAAGGGAAAACCCGAAAAAAAATCGTCACCAATTTTCAGGTTCTTTCATGAAATTGTTTGTTTGTGAGAGCCGTTTGAAAATTCTGTGTCGTCATAAAACCGGCATTTTCGCGTATATAAGAGTAGCGGCAGGGCTTGCGCTGGCTTTTCTTTTGCGCTGCAGTTTTTCCTTTTAATACTTGGCGTCGAGCCGCTACCGCGTCTCTTGATAAGGTGAAGTGTCGAAAATGTGCCGGTGATCCTAACCAGAAAGATTGTGAAGAAGAGATAAAAAAATGTGTTAACTGTTCTTACCGAATGAGTAGGTACAAAGAAAGTGAATTGAGTGTGGACTATGAGACTACGGACAGTAAATGTGAAATATATGAACTTATGATAGCAAGGGCACAAAAAAATACGGTAATTATGCAGTTTGGCTACTTTTCCGAAAATCAACGGAAGACATTTTTTTTTAGCATGGAGCAACTTTGGTGTGTGTGTGTGTCCACCTGCCCTAATGTGAATTCCTAAATAGTCTGATATACGCCAAATCCCCGCATTTTTCCAACAACTTCAAAACCCCATAACTCATGGTTTTTATGGAAAATGTTAGCCTCCCCCGACGAAATATCACTTACTATAGTCCAATCAATAACTGCGAGAAGAAAAAAAAAATTCCATTGATTTTCGGAAAAGTAGCCAAACTGCATAATTACCAAAAATACAACATATAATAACGAATAACAATTAACCAGCACCTGTAACAAAAATAAAAGGAGGAAAGAAGATTGTATACCGATGCTAAATGTCCAAGAATTTTTAATACACAAAGATGAGATTGATAAACTAACATGTGATAAAAAACCAAAAATACTATATTTAACTGAGACGCATGTAACAGATGAGGTTCAAAACTTTGAATTAATGATAAAAAATTATGATTTAGTTAAAACTAATACAAAGAATGGTAGAACTGGGGGTGTCTTGATATATGTACGACAAGGAATATGGTATAAGATATACTACGCTCGGATAACATAGACTTAAATATGTGGATCAATGTAATACAGTTTTCAGAGAAATATAAGAAAATAATAGTATGTAATGGTTACCATTCACCAAGTCAGAGTCATGGTAAATTTATTGACTTGATTGTAAAAATAAGTGAAGGACTAATTGATATAACTCGGTAGAGTCTCGGGACAAGTACATTGACAGCCCTGTCGTCTGCTGGCCCGAGCTCGCCGAGACTATCTTTTCTTTGAATAAAACGATTCGCGATGGTGGAGGTAAAATTGGCATGTCATTTTGTTCAATTACGGAACTCCTGAGTCATCTGAGGCTTTGAAAATTGAACTGGAGATTAATTAATAAATTCTCTTTCAATTCCACCCACAATCAGCATGATCGGTGGCGTAATTGCTGAGAAAAAACTTTGCATGGGCTCAAGATTATGCAAAAGTTACCAACACATTCAAGAATTTATGTGTCTGTATTTACAACACCATTAAAGGCACTTTGATGCTATCGAGTTTCTGATAGGTTGGATCTGACGACATCCATTTACAGATGTTATGATTGGTTGTTGATGATTGGAAATCTGACGACAACTTCAGAACGTAGCACGGCAGTACAGGAGACATTTAAATAAAAAGACGTAGCACGGTAAGGCCTGCTACACACGGTCAATAATATTGCGCAATATAGGTGATTGCACAATATTATTGAACGTGTAGATGTAGTATTGAAACATTGCGCAATCATTGAACAGAAGTTTGAGCTATCTTAAATTTATGGCGCACTACTCACCATACAAACTTATTGTGCAATTTTACTGTGCAATATCATTGACCGTGTGTGGTAGGGTCGAAATTGCCCGAAAATAGCGTCTTCGCGATTTCCGGTCGGCCGAAAGTCACTAGCCGAAAAAACTGCAGTCGGATAGTTCCAGATGTAAGCATAGATGTCACAGTATGTGTTTTCATCGATAATTCGAAAATTACAATCTCGGCGACAGGGGTTCTCATATGAATACATAAGACACATATCCGAGACTTGTTTTCGTAGTTAACGTCATGTTGACGCGTGAGGTTATGATCCCCAGTGTGCTGTTGCTTGAGGAGTGTGATTAATGAATGAAAAAGTTATTATTGACTTAAATGACAATTATTAATGACGTGATGAATTAGTGTTGTTTAACAACAACAACAATAATAATAATAATAATAATAATAATAATAATTTTTCATGAATCCTTATTCAGTGGAGAATTTATTGGAGGGTTACAGCTCCGAAGCAAGATGCAGCCAGAGGACACTAATATTCAAATATCCATAAGTTTCGTTGGTGACATGAGAAAGGGCGACGAACACTACATTCAGTTCTTCAACATAATAATGCGCAAATGCCTTGAGTACTTGAATCTGCAGCTTGCCGGGAGAAATTACTTTGATACTCAAAACCAGGTGAAATATATTTGAATAATTTTATCTCCAATTTTCTCTTTCACTGTCCACCATAGAATCATAACGTCGTTGATCTTTTTGAAGGTTGAAGTACAGCAATACAGATCGTCCCTGTGGCCTGGTTATGAGACTTCAATATGTCAAATGGAACGCGATATTCCGATGTATGCTGAGATCACTCACAAAGTTATGCGTCAGCAGACATTGCTCGATATCCTCAATGATTGTTACAATGAACATGGCAACCAGTAATCAGGTAAAAATTTCGTAAAACTCTGTCCAGCGACTTCGGGAAAGCCACCAGACGACACTAGATAACGCAATGAACGACAACCAAAATACGTTTATTACAATTCGAACGTTTGGTTGAAATTTACTTCTCATTTGTGTTTATTCGATCATTCTTGTATTGTGAGGAAAAGGCGAGAGGAGATGGATATTATATTTAAAAGAAGTACTGTTTCCCTGATATTCATTAACGTTTTCATTAGTTTTATAGAATTTTGTGTAAAAAACAATTTGCTTTTTTGATACTGATAAGAACTGACAAAATCGAGATAGAAAGAGAAAGAGGCACCATGCGCGCCAAAGAAAGAGAGCACCGCCCCTTGCGTTCGAGCCCATGAGCCACCATCGAAGCACGCAGCACGGCAGTACCTCCCGAGCCTGCCTTCGATCTACCGCGCTCGCGCACACCCCTGACACTCTCAATCACCGCTACGCGGCTATTCAGCGGAGACTCTCCTGTTTAAGTCACAACACCACCGCGAGGTGGCGCACGAACGATCAGATTCGCGTCAGCCGTGCGTTCCCCGGAAGAGAATATAAACGGCAAAGATCGAAGCCGAGATTGGATCAAATTCGAACTCTCTATGGGTTGAGCTATACTCACTAGCACTCCCAGTGATTACTCTCTTCTCGTTACACGAGACCCACCAGCACGACGTCGCATCCCGAGGTTGCAGCAACGCCGCCACCGTGGAAGCTCATCCCGAACTCGGGGCTGAAATTCCGGCTCACTCGTCCACCCAGGGCTACGCTTCACCCGGTCTCACAAGCCGCCGAGATCAGCAACACCAGGGAAGGCTCTCCGCACACACCACCGTGCCCGGTTCCTCCGGTCAGCTTCAAAGGCTCACGGTGGCGGGTTACGACAACTTACTCTCCATTAATTTGGCGAGAACGCCTCTATGTACCCGATCCAAAGGATCAAAATAATAACCTTTGTTAAATAAATGAGGTGTTTCACCTCCTTGAAATTGAAGACAAACAAAATTTCGACTACTTCATTCCACGAGCGCTAGGGCTCGCCGTCATCGTTCATCACTCTTCCCTGCTCTATTGTCGCCGCCAACGGATTCAATCTCGTTGCTTCATCGCCCGCTGCGTCTACCTCGATCTCTCTCTCTCTCTCTCGAGCATTCGATTTTAAACAGATACTGACTCAAATCCGAAACGACGACTACTTTCATAAAATATTCATTTGAATGTATTTACTTATTCACAGGAGAGATGTAAGGCTCGAAGACGTTGATTTTGACGTGTCCCCGAGATCGATATTTTCGCACGCTGGCATTAAATTTCTTATCTAGAATATTATCTTAACAAATATCAGCTTCTCATAAGACAAGAGTCACAGCCCATGCTCTTGTTCAGATCGAAGGCGCGCGATTGCCGAACTGTCCTCTCTAAGCTTGTGTATCTCGTACCGGAGCTCTGTTGATCAACCGGTGAGTCTTCTTACAGAATATTCGCGACTTATTTGTGACACTATTTTTCACAAAAAAAATCTATTTTTCAATAATTCGTCGTAACTGACTCTCATCCTTTTCTGCACATTATGCACTACTATTGGCAGGTTTAACCGACGACATGCGCCAGAATTTTAGAATGATGCGAGAACTTGGGACACCCACACAAGACTGAATTCAAACGGTCGAATACAAAAACTACTCAGCTTCAACCGACGACTTCAAAATGAGTGTTATAAAAACGGTAGCCTGCGGCGT
Source organism: Venturia canescens (assembly GCF_019457755.1). Lineage (NCBI taxonomy): Eukaryota > Metazoa > Arthropoda > Insecta > Hymenoptera > Ichneumonidae > Venturia > Venturia canescens. Next base: position 12,462,451 of record NC_057425.1, read on the forward strand.
TATCTGACTAAAAGCCCCCACAGTTCTCTTATGAAACTTTGACGAACACCAGGACCATTTCGATTAAACAAAAAGCTGTAATGAAAAATAGAAAAAATTATTTCTGCAGTAGTTCGTAATTTGTCTTCAGTTTATTTTCTTTCTGGGAATCCTTACTCCTTCTCTTTCCTGCTCATTTCTTTTGAGAAAACCCTACTGGGAAGTGGACGGCTAAGGATCGAGGACTTTTTGGATTGTTTCGTCTTCTAATTCTTCGATTTCTGTCATCAGAGAATTTATTAAGGAGCATGCAGGAAATGCTTTCACTTTGGGAAACAAGATTTCTGTTTAAATTTAAATAAATCGAAAAAAAAAATTTGTCGAATGAGGGAGTCGATCCCGGGTTCCTCCATTCACCATGATCCAGTTTTTTATTCACTACGCTATCACTAGCCAATGACTTCTTAGAAACAAAAGGTATATATAAATTGTGTGGTGAACGAAAGGGATATATAAATTGTGATTCAATCTTTTTCTTCTATTCATTTGTAGATAATTGGGAATAAATAAACAGCACTTAGTTTAATTTGCATTAAAAATTTTATTACAATTCTTCTTTGAATAATACACTTATTTCCGATTAAAAATAGTTTTTTGTTTCATTATCTTCTGCAACAACATTATTATAATTGTTTTTTCCTTTTCAAAACCGTTTTATTAAAAAATTGTCATCGTGCTGGTGGTGCTCTCTGTTTTTTTGCTTTTTTATATCGTGCTAATAATTTTTTATTATTTTTCATTTTTTCCAAGTTAATTATTGTTCAGAAACTTAAAAATTTAAACTATGAACGAAATTAATTGTAATGTTTCTGACAACAAATTGAAACATCCATACAAGATGCTCGGGACCATTTTTGATGGTTATACCTATCAAAAGAATAAATATTATGTTAAAAGTGATGGGCGTATAATAATAGTACATTACGATACGTGTGACTTAAGCTGCCTATTATTGCACGGCGTGAAGTTGGCGCCCGAGCGCGTATAGCGAGGGTGCTAAACGCCGTGCTATAATAGAGCAGCTTAATTCACGAGTATCGTATACTATTTTATAGCCCGTATGACATAAAACGGGTTTAGGTCATACGGTGCTATAAACTATGTTATACCTACAGAGGAGTAAATTCACAATATTAATAATAAAATGTACTTACTTTTTTCCATTCGGCCCTGCTGCCTTCTGCATATCTGTTGAGCATTTAATTGCCCCCAAGAGTTTTCCAACCGAAATACATTCACTGTCGCATCTTCTGAAGAATCTTTGAGCATATCCGGGTTTTGCTCAATTGCAGCTACGACCAAATCCGAGATGTTGGTTATCTGTTCCTGGGCGTCTAACTGCACGGTTATCGCCCCATCCCGTTTATCATCGTTGACTGGAGCTGAAAATGAAAAAAGAAATAAAAATGGAATTAATTTTATTTAATTGCTATTAGGAGATTGTTTAAAAAATAATGAGTCTGTTAAATTTTTCATCATACCTTGGACCCCATCGATTAAGTCGTACTTGTAAAGGCTTGTAAACAACCGTGCTCCGAAACCCAGGAAAGAGCCACTGGCATCATACAGCGAATGCGAAAAAAAAATGAGCCAAGTGCAGGAGCTCAGTGAGTGGAATCTCAGGTTGGATGATAAGCTTGTACGTAACCGTTCCGGGTAAGATATTAACACCCGAAGTTATTCATTTCGGACAGCGACAGACAAAGACTACTGATGCACAAACCGACTGGGCTCGTGACATTTGCAAGAATCAAATGTACACGTCGAATAAGCTGCAGAATTGGTGTGTCATCGTTCCCAATCGTCAGGCACGTGACGCTGCTATACGAATTACGGTTTGGGCACACCAGCCGGAATTAAAAAAATTACTCTTTACACAGCTTCCATACTGTCGTAGGTTTCGAGCTCGTAACACTTACGAGAGAAAACAATAGACACTTTGAAAATATCATTATTGGTTAGTCAGACCTGGCCATTATTCTGATCGATAATGGTTTAGAAATCAATGATTTTTACGTACGAATACAAAGTCGTTCGAATATAGAAAGCGATCTAAACCTTGATTGCAGGATTCTTCTCGAAAAGTTTCGTGCTTTTTCGAATAAAACGGGTTTCTCGTTTTAACTCTGATAAAGAATCCCTTAAAGAAGAAAAATCGATAGTATATTACGATACGTGTGACTTAAGAGGATGGATTAGTCGGTATATCGCAACCGTGAGTGCGAGAGAGATAGCTGCAAATTTCGAAATCGAAATTCTTTGACACAGTTTAACCGATTTAAAAAAGGCTCTGTCAGTCGATTTTTGCCATCGTTCTGCGTAGGCTGACAGAGCCTTTTTTTAATCGGTCAAACTGTGTCAGAGAATTTCAATTTCGAAAATTCCAAGTGAGGTTAGTCGACTGATCCATACTCTTAAGTAGTCGATTATTGCACGGCGTGAAGTTATCACCCGAGCGCAGCGAGGTAGCTAACTAAAATCGTAGACGATGCAGCCTTTCTTCGTAGTAACCAAAACTAGTCCCCATTGCAGTATGTACAGAATCTAAACAGGATTTTACAATTGTCAAGTCAAAGTATTACAAACATGGAACGGCTGATTGCAATTTTCTTATACTGTCGATTCAATCAGCGAAGACTATGACGTCAAATAAAAAGGAAAGGTAAACAATTAGAAAATGAAACAAATACATCAAAATTGAAATAGATATAGAGCATTTTAATAAGATAAATGAGTTCGCTTTTATTTTTATATCGTGATATATGCCATTGCCCGATAGGTAGAGCCTAAAACAATGATAAATGACTCTACGGTTTGAGCATAGTGTATTATATGTACTTTCAATTCTTTCAACTTAATATATATTGAAGCAATATATCACTTTGTTACAAAAATATGCCAGTATCCTTTCCAATTCTTTGATTTCATCAAGGGTGTTGAAGAGTGTGTAATAATACATAATATATGATGCAATTATTGATATGATATTAATTCATATTTAGAAAGGCTTTCTACATTTTAACGACATTAATTAAAAATTGATGCATCAATATTAATAAAATCTCTAAAACAGAGAAGATTGCTGTTTGAAAATTCTCCGAGCTAATGCTTCGAACGTTTTGACCATGCGGTCGACATTTTCGGAGCACTAGTATTTGGATAAGTATATATTTTCGAAGCAGATTGCTCGGGAAAAAAAAAATTGGAGACGCGATCATTTAATTAGAAATTATAGATCGATAGCATACTTACATTACACAATTATTACCTTTTGTTGGTTCGATGCTGGACGATTAGCTACATATAACACAATACACTTAATACGCTTAAATGTTTTATATCGCACTCGATCGCTCCTCGACGAATTTTTACTTCTTCTTCTTCGTATGGTAGGGGCCCTCTATGGTCAGGGGCTATCCTACCTGGCCACAAATAAAAACATTTCGACCAACGCTCGATGTGGCTTTACTTTTTTAGTGTAAGGTGTCGCTGTAAGTCTTTTATGGGTTCGATGTGATAAGATGAGCGCATTCCTTCAAAGGGTCGATCTTTTTGGTTCTTATGTGTTTTCTTTCCCTTTTACTTTTCTATTTTCTCTTCTTTTCCTTTTCTTTTTTCTTCTCTTTCCTTAGTTTACTTCTTTTCTCTTTTATTGTTTCTTTTTTCCCTTTTTTTTTATTATTTGTGTACACGTGTCTTCATATATATTCTTTTTTTTTATTCCTTTTTCCAAATATTCATTCAGAACTCAAGTTCTATTGCAATTATGTTTTGTTTTTTTTTTTCGTTCTGAATTAAATGAAAGCTGTCATGCTGCGAGGGGGGGGGGGGGGGGTCATGTATATGTCAAGGCACATATGTGGCTGATTTCTCTTGTGAAATTAACTATCATTTCTAGTATTTTTTTGATTTTGAGAAAGCTAGACTTTGTATTTCAAAAGGCGGGAAGACGTTGTTGTTCATTAGGCTTTGTTAAGACAAAGCCTGATGGTGCTTGCTATTTGTGTTTCCGGGCATTCCCAGAAAATATGGTTTAAGGTTTGTATATTGTTACTACAGATACATAGGGGTGAATCTATGAGACCGATTTTGTTCAAGTGTTCATTTGTACCTATATGACCGGATCATATTCTATTTATTATAGTAATAAAGTCCCTCGATAGATTTTTCTCTGCAAACCATGTGGATTTGTTGTTCCTTTCCCTGAGTTTTCCGTAAATTTTGCCTTTTGTTTTGAAGGTGTTATTAAAAACTTGTTCCTCTTTTTCTTTTATTGTTTTTATGCACATTTTGGCTATCGTTTCTGGGGGGTTGTAGAAATCTATTTTTTTCCTAGTATTACAGGCACCAACTGCTAACTCATCTGCTGTTTCGTTCCCCAGTATTCCGCAGTGAGAAGGGCACCACACAAAGGTGATTTTTCTCGCTTTTAAAGTCAGTCTGCTAACGAGGGATTTTATTTCTAGTATCAGTGGGTTGGTTTTCGTGTTTATTTCTGGAAAGTTAAGGGTTGTCGGTACACTAAGTGAGTCTGAGCATATTACTAAATTCCTGTTAGCGGTAATTTTAGAATATTTGAGCGCTTATATTATTGCATATGCTTCGGCCTCAAAAATAGTGGCAGAGGGGCTTGTCTTGTATGACTCTGAGTATTTTATTTCCAGGATAACGAAGGCAAAGCCTACGTGTGTCCCTCCGATTTGTTTGGAGCCATCTGTGTATATTTGTTGCCAGTTTGGCCACCGTCTCCACGTTTCCTTTTTGAAAATGTTATTGGCGGACTTTCTATTTCCATTGTTTATATTTATTCCTATATCTATAAATATGTTTATAGGGGCAATCTGTGGTTTGATCGGTGTTTCATAACAGGGTGGTCTATCTGTTCTGTAAGCGCCTAATGTGTTTGGGACTAGTATTTCCCATGAGTCGAGTAGGAAAGATCTGCAGTAAGCGGGGAGGTTTTCGTTTTTGTTGAGTTTTTCTGCTAGGAATTGTAGTTTTAGAATCAAAGGGGGTAGTTTTAATGCATGTACCCGTGAGAGATATCTTATAGCTAAAAGTTTAGCTCTATAATTGGTAGATTGTTCGTTTGCTAGGTCTCTTAATATGTTAGTTGGCGTTGATCTAAAACAGCCTAATATTAGCCTCAATGCAGCGTATTGAGGTTTTTCTAGTTTATTAATTGTGGAACTCGATGCGGAGTGGGAGCAAAAGTAAGCCCATTCTATTCTGGCTCGTATGAGTCCTTTGTACACCATTAACATGGTAGTGGGGTGAGCTCCCCATGCTTTATGTGCGATAGCCTTTAAAATTCCGATGCTCTGTGTAGTTTTTAGTCTGATTTCTTCAATTAATGAGATCATGGCCACTATTTAAAAATCTGCAGAAAAATCTGATTTTTTTACACAGCATAGAAAAATATTCGAAAATTACGGTAAAAAAAATTGAGGGGAGGTTACCGAGCATTTAAGCAAGAAAATAAGTATTAAAAATTCGACATCGTAGTGGCAGTAAATGGATCGTGATTTTTCAATCAAATTTAAGGGATCGTAAATGCTGGAAAAAAAAAATTAAATCATATACGTATTCGTTGAACATTTATCTTGTTAATGGCGTTATAAAAATATCAGGTCACCGAAACTTTAAGAATGAAATCATAAATTAACTACGATTATCGCTCACGATGAATCGTTGAATACTAGGTTCGGTACGACATCGGCAACACCGCTCTATCAGCTGTTTATATATATGTATATCGACGTATATCGTGTTTAGTTGTGACGTGCTTACATTAGTGTATCGGTACTGTACAGGCGTGTATACTTTCTCGGTATAATTAATAGAAAAATGTTTTTTGTTTATATTTATACAAATATTGTGATAACAAAAATATTTGTAATCACAAATAATGACGTAACCTCAAATTCAAATAAATTGTTGGTTATGTGTATCAAGTCATATGTGAGTGACAAGCTATCAGTTTACCGTTGGCAAGGTAGATATATCTCTCCACCAACAACAAAGTTGCCAAATCAAAAAGTTAACTAGTCAAATTTTTACTAATAATGATATTTTTTTTATAAATTGATAATTACAACGGACTAACTGATTAGTTATGTTGATTTTTAAATCTATAAATTTTGAGAGAATATAATAGCACCAATCCCTTATCATGACAAAAAATTCAGTTGTTCAAAGCTCGTGTGGTGGGCATGATCTCATTAAGGCCTTCCAATTTAATTTGGTGTCTAAAATTACCCCTAAAAATTTCGCGGTTTGTGAGGCTCTGATACTCGTTTCTTTAATCTTAATAGAGAGGAGAGATGTGTTAATCCTCTTTCTCGTAAACACCCATTTACTTTTCAAGAATTTTCTTTTTTCTTTGTTCAAATTAAAAAAATAAAAGAAAAAAATTCTTGAAAAGTAATGGAATTTTAAGGAAAAAATCCCCGGAGTAGCCCAGCCAAGGAGCGCAATGTTTGCCATCCATGTAGCCTAGGCACTATAGCGAAGTGAGGATACCGGCCGAGCGAGATAAGCGATATAGATTTACTCGCTAGGGCTAAAATAGCAACTTAAAAATTCAATTTCTCAATAAATATTGCTAGTCGCCAAAAATCCTTTTAGGGGAAGTCTTATATTGTTATAAAGAAGCAGTATGCAAAATTTCAGCTCAAAATTCGGTTTCCGCTTTTCGGAAGTACAGCCTTATTTTCATTCATAAATTACACTCCGCATGCATTAAGGGTGAATGATACAAAAGTCGAAATAATTAGAAATTAATCAAATTTGGTGATAATGTTCTTCAACATCAAGTGCGAAAACACAATTTTTTTCAAAATTTTCTTCTGTTTAGTTATCGAGTAATTACGCATTAAAGCAGATTTCTTATGCCTGGAATGTATACCTATATATATGGAAACGCTATGCTTATACACGTGAACTTTAGTGATCAATTACTCGATAACTGTACAGAAGAAAAATCTTAAAAAATTTGTATTGTCAAATTTGGCACTAAAGAATATGTTCACCAAATTTTATAAAATTCTGATCATTTTGAATTTTTTTATGTTTTTAGCATGGTTTAGCATGGCAACATTGTATCGCCTGTGCAATATATCCTTAACACTTTGGGGATCATAACATCAAATGTCATGATGACGTATCGTACAACTACCCACAAACAAGTCTCGGAAGCGTATCTATTCGTACGTATTCATATGAGAATGAGAACCCCTGCGGCCGATACTGTAATTTCTGAATTATCGACGAAAAAGCTTATTGCGACATCTGTGCCTTGTTTCTACAACTATCTTACCCCATTTTTTCGGCTAGTGACTTTGGCCGACCGGAAATAGTGACGGCGGCCATTTTCGGCCAATCTAGTCCCTTACCCAATCTAGTCCCTACCGACAGCTTGGTGGCTTGGTATCAGTTATCAATCAGTCAGTTTTACTAGTTTTTTTACTCTTACTCCTAAGTTCCATGCATACGGGGAACGGGGACGCGTGTGTTAAAAACACGAAGCGATTGGCGTTGATTTATTAACGTTATAATTCCCGACAATTTGACGGGCACTCGAATCTGGAATCCTTAATAAGTGACGGGTTTTCCATGGAATCTACCGAGTAGCGGAAAAACATCGAAGTTTTGCGGAGTGGCGACGCCGAGGCCCAATCTTGAATGCGAGGGCTTTTTTGTACTACACATAACACATAAATCAACGGAATATGCAGTCTCAAGAAATGGAGGCTGCTGATGGAGGTAAAAACCTGTTGTTCATTCAATTACGTTCCACAAAAATTCATTACTCCAGATTTTGAACGAAAAATAATGAAACTCGAATCGTTTTCCTTGCCAAAGTCAAAGTCACGCTTAACCTTCCAATTGCCCTCAAAAATATGATAAATGCTAAGACAGTTGATCACCAAAAACGTTCAAAGCACTCAAAATTATTGAATTTTCCATTCATCAACGTTTTGTGACTTAAATGTGATATTCAATTGTGGCATTTTTTTTTGCAATAACGATAAGGTTCACCATGGAACGAATCCAGCGGATGCGAAGAAGAACGCAGGTCCAATCTGAAGGAGGGTAAAAAATCAAATGTTTTGCCCCTGTGGGGTAACGAAAGGACCATGAACTTGAATCCATTGATTTTAACCAACATACAATCTTCTCACTACTTCAAAGTTAATCTGTACGAGCTTAAAACTTACCACGAAGTCATAGACGAGATTTATTACAAGGTATCACATTTGGAGCCATGGGAAAAAGGCAGCAGGAAAACTGCAGGACAAACCGGCATGTGTGGAGGCGTGAGTATGTTTTAAGGCAGTATTCTCAATTTAGCATCTGAAGAATTTAAAAACTGTTTCAGTTGTGTTTAAACAGTTAGAGCATTGTTTTGTATACTTGATTGGTTTGAACTTTTCAGTATTTCATGAGAATACTTGATTAATAATAAGGAACAAGTCTTGAAATAATTTTTGCTTTCTGTGTAACAGTTTTTTTTATGTATTGTGTGATTTTTTATATTTTCTAATGTCCAAAATCTGCAAAAAATCACTCTTGCCATACTGCTAGTTCGCTTTACAATAAAAAATGGATCGTATGCACAAACGACTGGGTCTTAAAACTGTGGGAAAGATTGGGCTCCGTTACGTTTTTGTATCGAAATCTCAATATTTTCTCATATTTTAGGACTAGCACCGTCTTGATCAATATTTTTTATAGTAAAATGCGAGCAAGTGAAAGACTGACATGTGGGGTTGTAAATTCAGCGTTTCATGCAGGTTCGCGGTGTCGGAGCTGGTGGAATAGTCTCGACGGCATACTGTCTCTTATACAAGTTATTCACCCTGAGGTTAACTAGAAAACAATTGAATGGTCTCATTAATCATCCGGATTCTCCCTATATCAGAGCACTCGGATTTATGTACATTAGGTAAGGAAAAATTTTTGTTTTCTTCTATTAGTCCTGCATTAATCCTAATAAAACTTTTTGAAAGAATAAAATCAATGAAATATTTTTCATAATAAATGGAAAATTATTTTTGAAACACGTGATTCTTTAATATTATCGAAGCTTTCCATAACATAATAGAATTTTTCTTTTCTTTTTGTGAGCACAGATACACACAACCTCCTGCTGATTTGTTTTCCTGGTACGACGAGTATCTCGAGGACGAGGAGGAAATGGACGTTAAAGCAGGTGGAGGTCAAGTGATGAAACTTGGCGAAATATTGAAACAGTTCCTCACGAAGCTCGAGTGGTTTTCGACATTATTTCCGAGGATACCGGTGCCTATACAAAAAGATTTGGAGCATCGTTTGGGCGAGCGATTTCCTCAACAAACGGCAAACGCGAGAAACGCCAAGCCACCCATTATTTTAAATAATCACGGTGGAAAGTACAGTACTAACAACGGTGGTAATAATGCAGGACGTAAGGACAACGGCAATGGAACTACGAGAAATCACCAACAGCCAAGGCATATACCGGACAGTGAGGCACAGTGGGGAGAAGCCGAAAGAACGAGCCAGTGGCGAGCCAGGTGCGTCTACGTGGTATGAAAACAATCACGCTACTAATTATTTATCGTTCGATTTAATTAATTCGACCCGAAGGCCTTACTAAGAAAATCTGTTGTGTGAATGAAAAGTTGGTGAGCTACGATCTCGGGACGTAAAAAATAGGAAATCGATGAAAAAATTGGTATTTGGAATGTTCTAAGTTTCAGTGCAATGAAAAGTATAGGGGAATGTGAGAACTATTCGAGATAAATATCTTTTGTGGAGTTTGTCGAAAATGCTTTCTCAAATCCTCTGAGGTCGTTTCTCACTGCCGTATGAGGGCTCGAATCACCAGCTCAAATCAAATTTATATATCGAAGCTTCCTCGTTGAATTATTGCATTGCAGATCCGATGAGGATCGCAAGGAGAAGCACAGGGAAAGAGAACGTGAGAGAAAACGATCGCGAGATCGAGGCGAACGCGACTCGCGTCGCGACAAGGATAAGGAGAGAGACCGACACTTCAGGAGATCGACGAGTCGCGACAGAAATCGGAGACAGCGCGAATACAGAAGTCGCAGCAGAGAAAGATCTCATCGTGATCGTAGCAGAGATCATCATCGGGAGAGAGACAGACACCGTGATAGGTGGGTATTTTTGAAACAATCAATTTTTCAAATTTTCAATAAAAAAATTTCAATTTTCTATATTGGTGCATGAATTTTTACCCATAAATTGGAGTATTTTTTATGATCGAAGAAATTGAGGATTTTTTAAATGAAACTCGACGAAAAATCGACCAATAAATTTTACGAAATATGATTTTCAAATATCTTCGTTAGATAACATTTTTTTTATACTACTCGTTCATGATTTGCTTATTGTTACCATCGACTTTTTTTTGTATTTTTCAATCAATCTTCGGTTCGAGTGAAGTAATATTTTTTTTTCAAAATCAATCTATAAATTTAATGAGGCGAGCATCGTTGAAAGTGTGCAATGAGAACTTCACTGTCGTTCGTGTCGAAATACCGTATTTCAGCCTTCATTTCAAATTCCTTGATAACTTTATTTGTTCGCAGACGAGGTTCGCCGTTCGACTACGCAGCGGAATTGGCGCGCGAGCGAGAGAGGCAACGAAGAGATTGAGTAATTTTAAGATGTAACGTTTGTACAACTGTACCTTATTGAAAATGTAAGAGAAACGAAAGATTCACATTGAAAAGAGTGGGGAGTACATAAGAATCGATCAAGTTTCACACACAACAACCCAAAAAAAAACGATAAAAGTTGAAGAATAAACAAAAGAAAATTCAAAAAACTTAGAACCGAGCCATTTAACACACAACTAAATGTATGCGAGTGGTACCCCTCGATTGGGGTATTAGCCTAAAATTAGTTCAACTTGTAATGTTATTAATTTTATCACCATGTAGTTTACATGTTTTTTTTTTTTTTTATAAGAAAACTAAAAAATAAATAAATTCATGACCGTATACGATCACTTTTACGAATTGAACAAAACGTCTGGAAGGGGGACTAAATTTTTCTGTTTTTTGTGTAAATTTCACATGTTTTTTACTTTTTCGTTACAAATAGCAATGGCCTTACGTATTGGAAAAAAAAAGGTTTCAGTCGTAGAAGTATAGTATTGATTCGGTAGCGAAATATTCAAATTTAGCTGCTCCTTTAAAAAGAAACTGAGATTAAATTGTCTTTCATATACAAATAGTAATATCGGACTCGTTGCATGAATAATCGAACCGGCCTCACTAGCTCAATTTTCAGTATAATGACACATCGAACATACGATGTTCCACCAATATTGGCCCGAATTTTCCTCTACCAGAGAATAACAAAGATGGCGGCGTTTGCTCGCCGCCGAGTGTTTCGAGTCGTGGAGTTGTACAGAGCCTAGAGAATAATGAGAATACGTTGGAGTACCAGATGACAGTGAGAGTTAGGCCAATTGCTACAAGGTAAATGGAAGCTATTTTTGGAATAATTATTTTCATGGGTTTGAAGAATTTCAAGTGTTTTTCAAAATGAGAACAAGTACAGGGATTATGTGGTTGTCGTTTCCATCGTAACAGCCATCCCCACTCCTTTTTCCCTCTGTTACTTCGACATCGACTTCTCCGACGTTCTCTTTATCTGTATTCGTAAATGTGTGTTGTGTATAGATACGAAGGTTTTTCTTGCAGATGATTGGCCGGCGTTGTGCGCTGTTCGCGCTCAGCGGGCTTTTGATTCTTGTCCTCACCGTGAACGTATACTTTATACGAATGATAGTCGAAAGTTCACCGGAAAAAACGGATTCACGAAATTTTCCAATTTCCGACGAAAAATCAAACAACGATTACACAGCGGCCAAACCTAATGATAATACACGCGGTATCAAAACAACCATGCTCACCGAAATGGAAGAAAAAATCAAGGCTGAAATGCGGCTTCTACCTTCCAAATATTTTAGACGAAATTCCACTTACATCGCTTTACTCGACAGACTACTCACTGAGCTTAGAACTATGCCAAATGTTCAGGACGATATTTGGAGCATACCAAGCAACAATGTTTGTATTCTTACTACTTTATTTTGCTGTTTTATTCAATTGCGTTAAGTTTCAACAGTTATTTGCGATTTTCAAACTTAATATTTTCATTCTATTGGATTCATTTCATGGATTGTACAAAAATACTTCTATAATTTCGGATTTTCGATTGTAACGCATTTCAGAAGGTTCTTTCTCGAATTATAATTTTCCGAATAATTTTGTTCCATTTTTTGTTTGTCATTTTTTTTTTGCAATCCTATCATACTCATTCGCGGAGAAAACTTTGTATCGAATTTTACACTTTTCAATCTTCACAATAACGTGATTTTTGCTTATTCTTATTAACGATCAGACAAAATTATCAAATTTCACTGCATTTGAAGTTTAACTGATGATCTCACAAATTTTGATACCTTCCAGTGGCCCGATGCCCATCACCTTTTACCTCCAGCAGCTCCGGAACTCGGAACGATCCTCGATGCCCTTCGACGAGCCAAAGTAGCCAGGGCGGACAATGCTCCTGTTGGTACACAGTTGAAACTTATGCTCACACTAGAACAAGGTGTCAAAGCCATGTTCAAACCTCAATGGTACACGAGAGACGCGGTTCTCGAGGGCCCCGTGTACTATGGAAAAGACAGGCACAATGGGGAAGTTGTGGCTTTCCATTTGTCTTCGTTGTTATCGCTGAGAAGAGTTCCTCTTACAGTTATAAGAAAGTGTATGTATTTGGTGCATTATTCCAGAATCTCAATTTTTGAAAAATCGATTTTTTCGGACTATTTGTCAAAAAAATGAGGTTCGGGAAGTCCTTTCAGCGAAATAATTTTAAAAAAACATTTAGACAGCAAAATATGAATATTTTAGACATGAAAATTATCTTAAAATACGTTTTTTCTTTTAGTGAACCTCACAGAAGAAGTACGGAATCGTGCGACGCCTCAACTTTACGCAACTATTTATCAAGAAACGAATAACACATGCTTGTATGGTGTTTGTCATTACTGCTCACCAGCCGATCCCGTGTGTGGTATTGGCGACATTTTGGAAGGTTCACTCATACTTTGGCTACCTTCTTACCTGAAACTTATGAAACATCGTCATCCATGGCAACGAACGTACAAACGTAACAGACTTGCACTTTGGGAAACGGACACTAGTTATTGCGATAAGGTAGAGATTAAAAAATGGATAAACTGATATCATTAGATTCGATTTAGTTCGTGAATAAAACGATTTTTGACATTGTCTAAGTTGTTTAACGAAAAATTGATGTCTAGAAAAAAGAGCATGGAAAAATTGATAATGCAAAAGACTTTTCGATGGAACAATTTTAAAATTATTTTGGAGATTTCGTGAATTTTTAATAATTTTTTTTTCAATGATTTTTCGTTCAAACGACATTATCTCAAAATTACGTTTTTTTGAGTGTTTCTCTTCTTCCAGGTGAAAGAGAGTAAGACTTATGCGCCTCAATCCTCAAGCCGATTGCTCGATTTGGTTGACACCGCAGTTTTTGATTTTTTGATGGACAACGGTGATCGCCATCACTACGAGCTGGCTCAAAATATTTTTCACAATCCTGCGGTGCTACTGATCGACAACGGAAAGAGTCTTGCCAATCCGGACGTCGATCATATCGATATTTTGGCGCCACTTTATCAGTGTTGCATGTAAGTTTTGGATCTTTTTCCTGAACCCACATTTTTTAGAGCGAAGGAAAAAAATGTGTCAATGAAATTGGGGATTTTTTGAATGACAGGATTCACAAGACTACGTGGGACAGACTACGCCTCCTCAGCGGAGGCGCGCTCAGTTTATCGCTCGGTCGAATTTTAGCTCACGAAGCAAGAATGGCTGATGTTCTCCCGCTCATAACGGAGGATCATTTGAACGCAATGGATCGTAGACTTTTGACTATTTATGCTGTAGTTGAATATTGTATAAAAGAAAAAAAATATGCCTCGAATGTTATATTGGATCATCGATGATACGCTGTAACTCGAACAATAAGCCTATTAAACGTAACGATGCTAATGTGATGAAGGTTCTGAGACTAAATAAATTATTGATATTGCCATTATAACTCGAACATGATGTAGAACGAATGAATAGAAAAAATAAAAATGTTTTACCACATAAACCATCGCCTTACAATTTTCCTAAATGTTTTCACAAATAAAAACTATTTTCGAGTGTTCCTTCTCACGTACCTGAACTCGAAAATCAAAATAATTAGCCCAAAAAAAAAAATATAACAAGGATCTCTTGTCCAAATCAAGGAATTCCAGAGGATTTTGTTTGCTAAACATAAATGCATCTACAATCATAATTTGAGATTGAGACAAGCATGAAAAAATTGTTTCACGGTCGTTGGAATTTGCAGGCATTAAGGTTTAGTCATATAGCGATTATCTGAAGCTTTTAGAGAGTTTATGGTTTCTCTGTTGTGTGAAATGAATTTGATTACTTTTCGAATTGCTTGTAGTTTTTAAAAAATGTCACATTTCCCCGAACATAAATGAGCATTGGTAATTGGGTATACGAAACGTAATGAATAATAAATTCGAATTAGTATGGTTTAACATTTTATTTTTATGACACAATAATTATTATTATTATTTCGGTAGTGTTCGAGTGCATCGCCGTACAGCATATAAATACGGTACAAACGTAAAAAACCTGTAAATGAGTTTTAGTTATTCCGATAATTTCCGTATCGTTTCGTATTACATTCACATCCAGTGGCTCAATCATACAAGTTACAATAATTACTTTTGTTTTGAGTTCGAACGAGAGTTAGTCAGTCGACTTGTGAGTTCGAGAAAAGATAAAGATACTTTTAGCAATGGCATTTACAAATAACGGCGTGCGATAAAATAATTCGCAAAATGCGCGAAAGGCTTTTGTTATTTTGTAAACTGAGCGTATTGTATAAAGCGGTTTTAGGTTTCATTTTTCATGTCTCATTATCTAGTTTTTTTTTATACACAGCATAGACCATCATTTTTCTTATTTTCTCTTTTCTACGGTGAATTTCGCGGATTAAGTCCGCGACGTTTGGCCATTAACTTTCGTTCCCATGGCCCGTTAACGTGTATACTTCGTTTCGTTTCTTTTTTTCCTTTTTTCTTCGTTAATATGTACATTTATGAATGACCAGAATTACTCACTTATCGTCTAGCGATATAAATTTTACTCAGAATATATATAATGATCATACATTTATATAAAATTTAGCGCCATTATCGTTTAAGTATGTATAATTATTTATATATATATATAGATTTATTTATATTATCTTTTTTTTTTCTCTATTAAATAGGGCTTTTGATAGCAAATTCTATATAAATATACCATTTCCGAGTAGACATTCTCAAACGGTAAAAAAATTCTGTCATACCGTGTGTTACGCTTGGTTTCTTATCGTAGATCAATTTTAGTCGCTTCACCGAAGGGCTCCGAGTTTTTTTTTTCACTGTACACTTATCGAAAAGAAAGTTATTTATGTTTTAAGATATATCACTCAGGTGTTTGCCGATCGATCGAATTGTTGGATCGGTCAATCGCGAAATATGCAGTTAATAACGCCGAAAACTTCGACTCGGGTAAAAAACGCGTTGATAATACTGTCTGTGTATTTATCCCTTGAGGAGATTCGAATTGATCGATATTCGACTCTGTCTGAGACTAATTAAGGATGCGCCCTCGATGAGCACGATTATTTTCATCGTCATCTCTTAGTGTTTCGTATTTCTTTTGGTTTTTCTTATTTTTTCATCAATTATACAATTATACGCGCGATGAGAATCGGTGTAAAAAGATTATGATAAGAATTCTCGTAAAATATAATAGTTATTTCGTTTTTTGACGAAAAAACGTGCATATTTTCGTCGGTGGTTTCGTATTCTTTCGTTTTTTTTCATGACATTATTCATTGTATTGTATACATCGATGATACCTTAAGATTCTAAAACGAAACACTGATTTATCGCCGTGGAAAAAGCTCCCAGTACTTGTTCGCGTAGCCCAAAACAAATCGTTGGCAACGATTCACTAGGTCGATTAAGTTTTCCCGATGAGAACTCTTAAGCCAGTTTAGTTTCTTCGTGTTTGCTATTTTTTAACGACTCTCTCGGTCACCGGACTCGAATCCTTCATGTATTCGCGCGTTGTACTATTTTTAGAATGAGCGTAATGTTGAGATTTTCTTTTTTAAATTGACGTGCCAAAAATAGCGGTTTCGAGCATTGTACTATTGCTACGTTTAACTTGGATCCGTGCAACCAGTCGTTACAGATTCTATGCATTAAGGAAATCCATCGGCACAGGCGGTCATCACTTGTAAATAGCCCGAAAGTATTTTACCGCAAGAGAGTGAGAGCGAGTAAGTGTAGAAAATATGTAACGTTGGAAATAGAATTTCGATTTTTTTGTTAATTTTTTCTTCTGAATCTGGCTTTGATCTCACTATCGGGGACTAAACGTGTTTCGATTGGCAATTGATCATTCCACTCGTTCATTTTTATACATTATTGCGAAATTACGTAATACGTGAAAAATGCCTTGTACACGATTGTATTGCTAAGAAAATTCGCTATTCGTTTGAAAATTTCAGTAAGACTTTTTTTCTACCTCATTTCTTCGGAAAAGTTGCATTTTTTACGAATTCGTCAGCAAAGTATGAAGTAAATACTTTTGGAGAGCAGACACGAATCACAAAATGTGAAAATAGCTTCAAAGTAAATAGCCAAATTTAAAACAAGGTCAAGTCAAAATGAGATACTAAAAAAAACTTTTCTCCGGGGAAATTGAGGTAGAATCTTCTCCCTGGAAGTGCCTTCTATCTTATGGACCGTAACATTCATTTGTTAAAAGTTGAACGCGATTGCGATTCGTTAAAATGCTTAGAGAGCAGATTCGACGCCCCTCGACGACGAAGTCGATGTACTCAGATCCTCCGAGTGTCTCGTATGAGACGAGTCCATAGACGTTACCGAGTCGCTGTCATTGCTGTGCGGACTCGAGTAATTGGCCGCTTCCTGTAGCCTCATCAGCATGTTCAACTGCAATTAACAGAAGCGGAAGAGCGCGATTGTATTTAAGTAAATATTGTGCGGAAAGAGAGCAGCTACTTTCATCTAATTATCGAGATTAGAAAAACGAATTTTTACTTTCTTTAGATAATCTTTATTGAAACTCACCAGCGGATCGCCTTCCGTGTCGCTGTGTGTACTACCCAAACTCTTAACGCTCGAAGCACCGACACCGGAATTGTGTCCGGAACTTACGACGTCGTAGCCGACGTCTTCAGGCCTTAAACGCAAAAGGGCATCACGTCCACCGTGCACGGCGTGCGTTGCGATCCACGGATAAGTCGTTGTTATAAACTGCGCCGGATCCTCCCATGCAACCTCGCCAGTACCTTCCTTAACTGCCTCAACGAGATACGGTCTTATCGAATAATTCCAGAGATCTGTGAACCACACCTGCGAACCTGCCACTTCCATCGGGCACGATAAGAAGAGACTAGGACCTAAAAAAAGAGAAAGTCAAGATTATATTTCATAATTGGAGCACAATGAATAAAGCTCATTAAAAAAATAATTTCTCTGGAAACTTCAACTATGTAAAAAAATTCTTCAACAAAATCATGTTCTTTTCGTTTTTCACAAGTGATTTTTATTCGTATGAAATTTTCAATATTAAATTTAGTTATGATATTGAATTTTCACAAAAATTGGCCTACAATCGTTTTTCGAGATGCTTTATCCAAGAACTGGATCAGTATGTGAGATTCAAAAAATAGGTCTCAAATTAGCATCATGTATGACACCATTTTAAAAAAAATTTCAATACAATATTATGGATTCCTTGTCTCAGTTTTGGGAAGAAAACTATGAAAAGCTTATCAGTGAGCAGGTTGATGAAAAATAAAAACCAGATTAATTTGAACTTTGAACAAGCTTTTGAGGATTTAAATATTGTGAAAGTTTATTAAGGAATCGCGATCTGGGAAAATTATTTTCTTTTGATCGCTGGCAATTGAATCGTTGCAATATTTTTTAAAGAATTTTGCAGTGTTTTGAGTGATGAGACGCTGTCATTAGTTTACGGACAAATAATCGATTTACCTATTGTAACGTCGGAGCTGCTGTGAGTTTCGAGAAACTTGTTGAGATGAAGCCAGACTCTTGGCAACCATTCAACAACAGCGGCCATCTCAGGGTTTCTCGTGCCAGTGGTATCACGAAGTTGTTGCTCAAGGAGTTTGCGCCGGAGATAACGTCCTAAAAAGCCTTTAACCGGTTCCATGTCTTTTCTGCACAGTACCCATCTGTGTTTTTCAAAACCACAGAGATTAAAATCAAAAAGAGTTTAATTTTTAAAAAATTGACAAAAGCTTCAAGAATGTCAAATTACCTGAAATTGTGATGCAGCTGCAAGTTCGTAGTGCTGCAGGTAGCTTGGCTCATGGTGCCAATAATAGCGGGGCAACTGGAGTGTCTGGTGCCTAATAAGCCGCTGAATAATTCGCCAAGGGAGGCAGCATGTTGGAGGTTTTCGAGGATGATAACTTTTGGCAGTTCATCAGCAGCGTTAGAGTCGCATCTTTCAGCAATGTGTGCGAGATATTGTCTCAATTCCTTGCTGGATTTGTGATCGACGTTGAAGGTAGCAACAGCGGCGGCGTCTTTGGCATCAGCGTCGGAATCAGCATCGACGAGAGCATGAGCCAATTTTCCAGCGAGATAATTTTTGCCGGTGCCACTTGGACCGCAGAGAATTAATCTGCGATGTTCGGTGAGGAGTGAGAGTAAGCGTTGAACTATGGATTTGGGTATGAGAGTGTCGATCGCCAGCCAGGAGTATCCGGTCAAAACGAGATAAATCGTTTTGACGTGGCCGATTAGATAGCCGCAGGGAAGCAATTCCGGATGTTGGGCGTCGTTGGTGAATCGCGAAGATTCCCCGAGATGATAAGCGGCCACGTGATCAACGCCTAACCCCAAATTCGTAACTGGATCGACCCTCGATACGTAATCTTTGAAACAACGTCGAACCGTGTTGTCCAACGAATCCCACGTAGTTTTGTTCGATATGCAAACACTCGCTATTATACAGTGCGGCGGCTCACCAACCCCTTCCTCGTTGTTGGACGACACGAGATTAACGTTGAAACTTTTCTCACTGCCAAGATAAACTGCTACGCTTATTCGCTTGCCATCCGTGTCTTGTTCTATCACTGTTTCGCTCTGCGTCCCCGTATACGTTGATACTACAGCGTGCTCAGTTACATTTATGTCTTCCATCTGATCACCATTGTTCGGATGATGATCTCCGTTCGACATTGCTGTCACGCTGTAAGCCACTTCCGTCATACTGTAACGACGCTCCGGATCAGTCGGCATCGATGATTGAGATGAGGTCAACGATTTCGACGTTACCAGACGCTGCAGACGCTCGTTATTCTCTCGTAAATTTTTCATCTCGTTCTGCAAATAATATTCAATTGAATATTTCGACATTTTTCTTTTTTTGCATTCTTCTTGTTCAAACGTAACATCGAATTGCTCAGTTCGAATTTCAGTTTAAATTTGTTTAGGTTATTGTTAAAATTCTGTTTTATGGCTTCCTGAAATTTTATTGTATTTGACAAATTTTTGTTTGGTCGCGTTTACGAATTCGAATGGTGCAGCATCGTCCAAATTCCCATCATTTCTGAGAGCATAAAATCGTCCATATCTCAAGCGTGGCTACCGTAAAATTATATGCGTCATCCGGTGACCCACTATTATTCAACCGCTACTATTTTTTTTCGTCACAGTCGAACTTGGAAAATTGCTGAGACTCTCGGTAAATGACCAAGAAAAAGGGAAGACTGGAGCATGAAATTATTGTCATCGCAAAGACTATAATAATCGAGATTTGAGTACAGTGCTTTAACCAGAAACCGTTCTACCGAGAATATTGTATTTCGTTTCAGTGTTGATAGAATCAGAATAGAAAAAAACTAATTGAGCGCCTACTCGGAGTAGATTGAGAACGTGGTAAAGTGTATAAAAATCTTCTGACTTTTCATAACTAGGCAAAAAACAATGTCCATGATTCAGTAAATGGAAAAACCCTTCAATTACGGAATAAAATAGTACAATTTTGTTCTGGGACGGATTGTACTCTTTGAGTAATGAGAAACAAATTTTTTCCACAAAAAATGCTTAATTTCGAACCGGAAAAAATGTTGACAGCGATGAATCTTTCGGAATTATTCAAAATGAGATAAAAAAATCAGAGAACCATTTGAAAGGATTTTAACGTCAGAAAATGATGATGCACAAAAAAATACCTTCATTTCTGCAATTTTTTCTTTCAGCGAGTGAAGTTCGCCAGAAGATTTGAGCGCTTCGAGTGTAATGTCAGTAAGGACGAGATCTTTTTGGCGGAGTTGTTCCTTGAGGTCATCGACGTCCTCGTCTTCTTTTTTGTAGAGTGCCGAGCTGCTTTTACTTCCAGTCATGGGATTTTCGTGTTCAGGTGATTTCTGACCATTTGCTTTGGAGTTGTGATTGTGATTGTGTGAATTTTCGTGTTTTGCGGCGGTGGGTAGTCTCGGGCTGTTCGGAGCGCTCAGATCGCCCATCGTATTCCCGTCTTTACAATCCTCCGCGTCCGAAACCGAGCCGTGACGATTTTTTCTCGCTCTTGAAAACTTTTTTGAAAACGAGCCCAACCATCCTTTTTTCTTGCGATGACTGCTCGCCGAGCAAGCGCTGCTCAACGAATTCAACGACGTCACACTGTCCGCCGACAACTGACGCGCCATTGTCGGGGTTTGGTTATTACTGTAACCCGCGCAGCCTGTTGTACCCGAATCCGAATCACCGAGCGTGTGACGACGTCCGTTTGACGTTGCACCATTCAAACCGGCCTCGGCACTTTGCTTTCTAAGCCTTTCGATTGTGTCCCTCAGTTCTTGTAATTCGGAATCCTGAAAACATACGGAAAACGTCGTTCGTTATTACACTGATACTCAATTCAATGCTCAAGAAAATCATTTTTCCATCATCTTCGGTTTGATAAATGAAAATTACAAGAAGAATCCGATGGAATATCCGGGAGACGAGAGAATAAAATAAATAAAACTTTGTTAGTAGAAATGTTGCGATCATTTAAAAATTAATACAGTTTTATTGAATTTTGAAAAAAGTTTTAGTGAAAAAAAAAATCATTTCTCAAGGAAGTTTACGTGAAATTAATGGAAATCGAAAATTCCAACTTTGAGAGTTGAATTTTGGAATTATGCTGGAAATATACAGCTTGCATCTATTCCCCAAATTATTATAGGATCTACCCTCCAGTTGTCGAAAAATCAATTAACGAAAATCACATTTTTTGGAGGTTATACACAGGCTCTTACGGCAGGGACACTCTCTGTGCGACGCGATTTGGATTTAAGAAATAGGATCCTTCTAACTTTAAAGAGCCAAGAATGAGAATAACAAAATGGAATGTTTTTAGATATCAATGATGTTTTGAGAAACCCTTGTTACCGGTGAAAACGACTTGGGAATGGAAGAACACTTATTTGAGGTTAACGAGTAATAACATCAACAGTGGAAGAGAGTGGAAGGTTTGACAACATCACAATATTTTGCTTGACGATTTTACTACGTAAGTATTTTAACCGCTATCATTATATTAAAAGAGCAAAAAAGTGCAGCTGCCTTTTTGAATGACAGGTAACGCGTGATCTTTCTTAATTTA
Source organism: Venturia canescens (assembly GCF_019457755.1). Taxonomy (NCBI): domain Eukaryota; kingdom Metazoa; phylum Arthropoda; class Insecta; order Hymenoptera; family Ichneumonidae; genus Venturia; species Venturia canescens. The sequence goes on from NC_057425.1 coordinate 12,484,326, forward strand.
AGATTGAATAAAATAATTGGACGAAAACAGTGTTGTTTGGGAATGTTTGTATTGAATTTTGGTGGCAAATTAATCGGAGTGAATTTCTTCACACATAGAAATTTGGAAATCGTACAAAGTGAGGTAAAATTTGAATATTATTTGGAGAGAATAAAGATTTTATTTATTGCTCCTTGACGAAACTGCTGGACGCTCCGTGCACGGGACAAGGGGGTTGTCGTCTGTTGGTATCTTTAGCGACGCAACAGGTGCAGCTATTTGAGTGACTAGCCACGGAATCACTGCTCCATGAATCAGCCATGCTGAACAGTTGTCGCATCGATTTGGCGCTCGTTTTCGTGGACATTTTATCGCCAATATCTTTTTCACACTCGATCGATGTGATGTTTCGAATTTCTTGAGCTTTTTCATCTCTCAGAGGAAGAACGATTGGATCGATTTTCGTTAATTGGGAGGTCACGTTTTTTCCGGATTTGAATTTTCCTTTTCTGTAACCCACAGTTTTGTTTGTTATTGTTTTGAGACCGCGTTCGATCCGGGCTTGGAAACTCTTGAAATTCTCTTTCTGTGCCGGTCCGTTTGCGACGTTTTCTTTCGGGTTTTTCGTCTTGAAATCCTTCTTCGTGTTGCTCGAATTTTCGACGGAAATTCCATTTCCCCGTGAGTCATTATTCCCATTCATTTTCCTTCCTCGCTTAACTTGTTTTTCTGCGGGTGATTGAACTTTTGAAAATTCCTTTCTCGTAGCGTGCTTCTCGCTACTTTTCGGGGTTCGATTCTCGTGTTTTTTCGTGACAGTTTCACTTCCGGGGATTCGGAGACCCAATATTCTCGCATCTTCCGGTGGGATTGGTATCAGTGTAGGAAAATTACCGTTTTGAAAAATTCCATTTCCTCGATTCAACCACGATGCGTAAACTGATTTTTCGATATTTCTCGGACGTTCCAGTCTCCGATCGTTTTTCGATGTCGTTTGTACCAGCAAAAGAGAATCCAAAATGTTTTCATCATCCTCATTCCTATTCCTCAGGCTCTTCATCGCACGCTTTTATGCTTTTTCATTTTCTCCAGAATCCTCGTTACATTTCACCGCTTCGTTAACTCTCGTTAACTTATCGAGTTCTCTTGCTATTTTTTAACAAGATAATTATTGATTGCTCGCTTCATCAATGACGTGGGTTTTGACAGCGGGGAGCAGTGACCCATGTGCGCTCGGGACGTTTCACCAGGGCAACATAAATCTCTTTTATTCGATATTCTCAATCTTCGCTTGTAAAAAATATTTCATGTGCTCAGTCTCCGATATTTTTCCATTCCAAATCCGTGACCCGGTTATCCTTCGTTTTTATCACGCAAAAAATGTAAATTTCACCATCGAAATGGACTTTGAATCATCGTCGTTTCATTCATTTTTGACGCATTCGAAATAAAATTAATTTGGTATCGTTGAATTACGTTACTCGGAATTTTGATGCAGTTTATCAGTATTTTGAAGGTTCTACATGATGCAATGAATTTAGGTGAGGAAAAAAAACGATTTTCTTTTTTTTCGATCCAAATCTCGAAATACAAAAAAAAAATAAGAAAAAAAATAAGAAAATCGTCATCAATTCTGATGAAGGATTTCATTGCTCTTCGAGCACCATTGTTGAAGGTGCTCGACCCTTCAATTTTTGCTTGTTTTTTTTTTCTTTTTTTTTTCGTATTTATAGAAAGTTTCGATTGAGTTTTTCGTCGTGAGCAGCCACTCAAATTCTCAGGGTTTAATCGAAAAATTGGACGCTTCTTGCGCCTGCGACTAGAACGGTTACGACGTTTTATTTTCGTTTTTTCGGGCTCCGATGATTGGAGGGTATGCTGCAGCAGCAGTGAGAGAGTCTGGAAATTTAATTGGAATCCTGGAGCGTGTCGCCGTACATAATACAGTAGCTGATTCGAAAGCGAGAGAAAGAAAATTCGACGAGAGGAGAAAGTAGCAGAGGGCTCTGGCGAGGGAGTCTGCTCGAGGGTTGAGATAAAAGAAGCAATAGAAAAGATACGATTGGAAGGATAGATTGGAAATAACTGGCCGGGCGTAATGTATGCGATCGGGAACCGTAGATTAAAGTAAATTAGCTCCCTCCGAGGGCCTGTCCATCGGGACGTACATCATTAAAGTTCAGTTTACGGTAGTTGGCGTTTTTCTTCAAAAACGAATAACACGTTACGAAAAAAAAAAAAAAACAAAAAAAAAATTAGTCAGAAATAGAATATTTGAATAAATTGCTGAAAAATTGACACATTTATGTTGGAAAATAATGAAAAAAAGAATATAATTTTCGATTTATTCGAGATGCAATGACAGTTCGAACGTAACTGTTTGGTGTTCGGTTATTGCGAAATGGGAAAACACCTGAGAGAAGATTTTCGTGAGACGAACAAACCGTGTCACTTTTAAGGGTGAATGATACAAAAGTCGAAATAATTAGAAATTGATCAAATTTGGTGATAATGTTCTTCAACATCAAGTGCGAAAACACAATTTTTTTCAAAATTTTCTTCTGTTTAGTTATCGAGTAATTACGCATTAAAGCAGATTTCTTATGCCTGGAATGTATACCCATATATATGGAAACGGTATGCTTATACACGTGAACTTTAGTGATCAATTACTCGATAACTGTACAGAAGAAAAATCTTAAAAAATTTGTATTGTCAAATTTGGCACTAAAGAGAATATGTTCACCAAATTTTATAAAATTCTGATCATTTTGAATTTTTTTATGTTTTTAGCATGGTTTAGCATGGCAACATTGTATCGCCTGTGCAATATATCCTTAAAGAAAAACATTTTTACTTAAAACCTCGTGGAATGCTTTTGCATGATTATTCAAATTAAAAACAACACGATTGGTAAACGCGTGAGCGGTTAATGAAAATGCAAGTAAAATTCGATGGTTTTTATTAAGGTAGTTCATGCACGAAACGAGCTTTTTAAGTCAATTTACACATGAAATTTTAAGGCGTTCGTCTTATTGGTTATTGACATAAACGTGCTTAAATATGAAGGAAATACACAAGGTTTTAAGGACTATGCGTAAAAAATCGTTTATCTTTCCATATTACGAGTGAAGGCTCGTTACGAAGTTTATGAAAAAGTACACGATAACAATGAAGTATATAATGAAGGTCTGGGAAAAAATTAAAGACAATTGTCTTACTAGTAATAAAGATATATTACGTTAAAGATTGAACGGAATTGGTAACGAGCACTCGTATAACCTCACACTTGCTTATTTCGGCATTTTATTTCTTCTTGGCTCAGCCCATTCCTGTCACAACCTTCTGTCTTTTACTTTTTTCTCGATTCCTTTTCCTTTGCGCTCTCTAAAGCGATTTTTTACACATAAAACTATATAGTATTTCAGCCAGGGAGGAATGAAATTTTGGGTTCTGTCATTGATGGATTCTCGATTAATTAGTGGCTTGTAATTTCATTCGCCAAAAGACAAGTTGACAAAATTTATTCACAATTTTGAGTTAATAAATCTGACATTAATTTAAAGTGATTATATCTTGAATTAGGAAGTAAAAATCGATGAAATTTGGACACCCATAAAATACGATCCCTCGGGCACGATCTACCTTAAATAATTTTATCGTCGAAACTGTGAACCTGAGTACGGTAATCGAATGGGAACGCATTTTAAATTACTCATAGCCATCAATATTGGGAAATAGTTAAAAAACGATTATGAAAGAAACTCATTAGGGGTTGAGCCCATATACGATAAGAACAAATTACCTTTTTCTCAGCGGTTGCTGTAAGTTGCTTGAGTCTCTGGTTCATGTTTGAAAGTGATTGTTCGAAAGCCTGCACCACGTGGTCCTGCAAAGCAAACGTTTAAAAACGTATAAGTCAATAATAATGATAATAATACGTAGAATAATGAATGGCTGATACGATTGGCACAGAAAAAAGGAAGGTTTTAAAAATGCATAAATTTACGATGGACCCGACAGTCCGGCCTTGTGCTAAAACAGTTTATAGTTTTTTTTAACCTCAATAATAATGCAGCATAAATTCATCAGCGTAGAATTATGAGCGCAAACATATTTTCGAATGTTGGCCACGACTCTATTATTTTTACAGGCAGTTTCTACATTGGAAATGGCAGTATTTAAGTCGCGGTTTAAAAGTTATCGTATAGTGAAAGACAATAAAAACGAGACTTGGCTTCCTGACAGATATTCAACGAGAATACAGCGTGCCTCAGGGTTGATTGAAGAATGTGCGAATTGGACCAGCAGAAAGAATTTTTCTGGCCGTCTCTCGTATTACTATTTTTATTACTTATTTTTATCTCAGTCTGTGAAACCTCGTACGTTAATATAATCGTGCCCGTTGGAATAAAAGTTGAAAATCTCCGAGATAGCGAAGGCGGAGTTCGAAGGAAAGCGAAGAATGATGATAAGGTTGGTGAGCTCCCAGCAAAATTTCCGAGTCTCTTCGCGTGCGCCATTTTCTCAACGAAAAATATCGTTTTTAATAAACCGAGAAAATCGCACGGTGTTCGAACTTTTGGAAAGTTAAAAATTTGCAAACGGTAGAAGGCTTGGGTGAGGTGAACGGCGTCAACGACGTGGAAAAAATTGGAAAAGATGGCCCAACTTTTTATCTACCCTCTGATAGTTTCAACTTCAACCAACGTTGCGACAGAGCTCAGTGCGTAAACGTTAAAAGCGCTCCCTCCCTGTCTCTTTCTCTCAAACACTTGTTCATTTTCATTCGAACACTTGTTCTTATTTCTCAAGTGTAAACGAGAGATAAAACTCGGCCGCAGTGACGAGGCACCAAAGCCGAGTCTCGAAAGTCTCCGTCGCCGGGGAATTCAGGAGATTAACCAGAAGACATTTTCCGTATACTCGAGACGGTAAAAGGTTGATTTAAATTGAAGCCACTTGAAAGAAAGGAAGAAAAAAAAATGAAAAACTGATAAAAAAAGATTTTCTTGGCTGGTCCATGGGATTCCTACATTTCATCATCGCTCGTTAAACTCCGCATGAAATTAATAACTATATAGAAGGTGAGAGAAACGGAAGCCCCGCGTACGATCCTCGAGTGTTGCTCGCCCCCATCGGAGAATTCGCGCGATAAGACTAAAAAGAGTTTCAATAAAACAGCTCGCGTTATAATGATCGAATAACGGATTATTCGTGACACAAATGAAAGTAGCTCGATCAGTACTGTTAATTTATTACAAAAAAAAAATGAAAAGAAAATAAAACAAGCCAGAGATTCGTGTCAGTCGGTTTTTTTAATGATCACAATGTAAATAGAATTGAGAGAGCGCCACGCGCATAATTATTCATTTTCTATTGAATAATCTATCATCAGCCGTTGTAATGCAGGCGGTCTCCTTTCGAAAGTGTCTGGTCCAACAATACTCGCGGGTTCAGTTTCTCAGACGATTCTTACGTATCTATGCGGGGCGTGAAGAGAGAATAAAATAAAACGAAATGAAATGATTGCGGATAGTACACGAGATGGCAGAAGATTGGTTGCCAGACGACGTTACAGGCGTAAATTGACGCCGGTCAGCTGACATTGATATTCCTCTCTCCCCGTGTTCGGGGTCGTTCGCCTTACACACACGAATACGCGTACGCTCATATTTTTTCTATTCATTCTTTTATTGGATCTCGCCTTCCTCGATTCTCGGACGCGGAATCCCGATGATTTAAAGCTCTGATTTTATTGCGAACGAAAGTAACACGAAGCATTGACAAGAAAGCAAAGAGAGCAAACTCGCATGAAAACACCAGAGAGGTTTAGCAGGGAGAGAGAGAGAGAGAGAGACAGAGAGAAAATGAAAAAAATAAAAAGCAACGTTGAAAATAAACGAATATCCCTGGACTCGTGACTAAGCCAGAATAACGATAGAACAAGACTGCGACATCTTGCGCGATAGTATGAGTTTAAAGCTTCCCGTTGTAGTATAGTGCTGGTCTCTCGAAGCGTGCAACGTAGGCGATTGACCTACAATGCAACCCACACTCGCCAAGAGTTATACTTTTCATCGATACAGGAATATACTGAGTGAGCACAGAGCGTCAGAAGAATAAGAAATCGTCTGCATCGTACACACACAAGACTCAAATTATTTTATATGAATTCCGTTGCTTATCTCATTTTATGTCGATGATGTACACCATGAAAATGTGGAAACAAATGAATTTAATTTCGACCATTAAAAACCAGTTGTCTGAATCCCCTGACCACAGTTCTTAACGTAGTTCGTGCACGATACGATTTTCTTAAGAAAGTCTTGAAATTAACACAGAGGTTGAATGGGAAGTCGACTCATACGCATATCAAACTTTAAGGGGTTCGTCTTATTGGTTATTGAGATAAACGCGCTTAAATATGAAGAAAAATACACAGAGCTTTAAGGACTATGCGTAAAAAATCGTTTATCTTTTCATTTTACGAATGAACGCTTCTAACAAAGTTCATGAAAAAGTACACGATAAAAATTAAGTATATATGAGGAAGGTTTGGGAAAAAATTCGAGACGATTGTCTTGCTAGTAATAAAGATATATTACCTTAAAGATTAAACGAAATTGGTAATGAGCACTCGTATATAACGTCACATTTGCTCATTTCGGCATTTTGTTTTTTCTTGGCTCGGCCCATTCCTGTCAGAGCCTTCTGTCTTTTTATTAATACTTTTTTTCATCCATTTTATTTTTTCAAAAACTGTAGTATTTTCGGCAGGGACGCATGAAATTTTGAGTTCAGTCAGTGATGGATCCTCGATTAATAAATAACTCGTAATTTCAATCGCCAAAATAAAAGTTGAAAAAATTCATTTACAATTTCGAATTAATAACTCTGACATCAATTCAAAGTGATTATATACCTTTAATTAAGGAGTAAAAATCGATGCAATTTAGACACCCATGAAATACGATGGGCATGATCAACCTTAACCTCCGGTAAGACTCGCATGTCACAGGTCAAATAATCAGTAAGAGGATCCTGACGTACGAAACCTCGATCGATCGTGTTAACTCGAAATTTCTCGCACCCGAAATAACGTCGTTGTCGAAACGAGGATGTTTTTTCCCTGATATTTTCACACTATAAAAGGCAAAACTCTATGAAGATGTCAACGTTCGAATATGACTCTGACAAATGGCACTGATTGCATTAGCGAGCAATCTCTCGAAAGGGCTCGCACGAACAAGATCGCCCGACTATTACGAGTGAGTTTGCAGCGTTTGCAGATACGTGTCTATCGAAAGAGAAGCTGGGCGAAGCCACGGGGTTCCGTAGGGACGAGGCGACGTAACGAGGATCGTGTACGTTGGACACGTTATAAAATGAAATAAAATCGCGGGCCGTCTTTCGTACGGAATAGCCAGCAAACCGGTAGGTCCTGGGTGAATACACACCGCGAATACACACGCACGCGGAGTGTATCCGAGTACATAAAGAGAGTATCGATTGGAATACCGGCTCGTAAATTCCAGATGAGCATCGTCCACACCCACGCGAAACGTTAATTTACTAAGTTACACGTTCGATCCTCATCTACATTGGCTGCTGGCGCACGTTTCACAGTCGGGTGGATGCTTTTCAAATGATTTATACATTTTACAGCTAGCTTCAGATTTTTATTGCCACGTGTATCTACGACGCGATTTATCACGTTGTACCTATGGACCAATGATTTTTATGAGTTTATATCGATTTATCTTTGCCTCGACCTCAGGAGCAGATCGATTACGAAAGATCTTAATTACAGAAGTCTCGAGCTGCTCAATCTGACTTTAACTCTTTTCATATCGCTCGGTCCACGGAGCTCTCTCCCTTTTTTATTTCCTATCGCGCTCAGTTCCTCATTTCTCTTGAGGTTCGATCTCATTTCTTATCGATTGATGTGTTGCCAGATAAACTTGATTATTGTACGCGCAGCCAAAGTACCTTGCACACACACGAGGCTGCTTTTATCGATCAGAACAATGCGCGCGCGCGCGCGCGATAATAATTTTAAAAAATGTTGATACCGTTTGAACGATGATTATTGTAATTCGGAATGGGCCGAGCGCGTTTACTACACGCGAAAGTAAAAGAAAAGTTATAAGGCACGACATTAAATCGAGAATCGTGGCATAATCGCATAATTGAGCATTTCCGTTACGATTCAACGTAGAATTTCTCGTGCGTAGGAAATCATTATTATTTGAAATATAAGTCGCGCGGCGCGGTAAGCAAATTGCGAAGAGTGATCGAAGCGTAGGTGGATCGCCGTTTCTCTCGATCCTCGCCGTACAATTGCACCGGTTTCCTTCCTTTTGCTTGCCTCTCTCGTTTCTATATCGTATCATTACCGTTCGCGAAAGAGCAGACATTCGAAGCGAGCTGCTTTCCGGTGTATACGTATAAATGCACACATTTGCATGTGTGTACGTAAAGCAGTTTTTTTTTCATACGCCGCTTACAAACGTTAGCCCATATACATATATTTAGTTTCGACGACGGAGAGCTGGACAGCCGCTTTTTTCCCTGCGAGCCGGACGTTCCTGTCGCTCGGATTTCCCTGCGGACTCGCGGCCTTTTGGCCCTCCCTGCTCCCAGCAGCGCCGGACTCGTTTCTCCATTCATTCTTATTCTCTCATTCGTCCCCTTTGCAATTTTTCTTTTTCTGCTTACTTTGAAGCCTATCGAGCAGGCCATTTCGTTAAATGGATTTCGGAGACGCCTAATTAATTGGCTCGCGTCGTTAGCACCGAACGAGACGTTCCCTGGCACTGTTATTCGGATTCAAAAGAGCCCGCTTTGTTTTCACTATTTGCTGCTTGCACGCGCTTACATATTTCAATCGACTGGCACTGTCTGTGACTCGATTTCTTGGTGAACCACTCGGCGACATTTTCAATTATTTTTCATCCAAAATTCAACTCTCGACATGCGCAACTTACGATGTTTCACGTTTTCATTTCGTTCACACGATGGAAGATCGCGCGTACTCCGCTGCCGAGTATACAAAGTTGAGTGAAAAAAACGTTTCTGTTTCGTTAACTCTGGTACAAAGCGCGTTACTGTTGCTCCCCGGTTTATATTGACGAGACTTCGTCGTGTAGTGCACGTCTATGTGAAACACCTTAAATGTGTATTCGCATATATAATTTATTTATTTACATGTATGTATACAGCATGAGCAACGGCAGCTCCGCGAAGAGCATTACCGCATTAAGTTTTTGCTCCGAGAACTTTCCGGTCGCGTTTTTTACTGCCCCCCTTGCTCGCCGGTTCTCCGTCAACACGTTTGTTTTAACGCGATGTTTTGTGCGTAAAAGAGCGCAGGGTTATTCCTCGAGTCTTCAAATTTCAATAAGTCTCTCGCGGGATATTGTGCTCAATGTTGAGCCTTGATCGATTTTTATAATTTTACGATGTCGATTTCCGTATTGAAAAAAACGACGAAAATTCAAATCGTCGACATTGTAAAACAAGTGACGGGAAAATAGAGCTACCAGTTGCGAAAAATTGCCGAATGCTTCGAAGCTACACGCCCAATTCAAACGTAGCGAAAGAAATGCAGAAAAAAATTTCATTGGGACTATTACAAAGCTGTAATATCACAATTCTTTCGCTGTTTCCCACGCGTGCAGTCTGCTGACGCAGCAGGACTCACGCACCAGTGATTTTTCGGGAAGTCAATTTTTCTTTTGATAAATCAAAAAAAGGGAGTATTTGAAAAAGTAATGACCGGTCGATACGATCTGCAAGGATCGCTCGTGTGAAAGTGTAAAAAAGAGTGGAAAGTTTCATACGATTGCACCCCGCGTCAATGTTTCATATTTCCTCTAAGAAATTTTTATTTTCAATAATATTTATTTAATTCATTACATTATTATATTAATATTATATTATATATAATATTGTAGGATTATTAGTGGTTATCGCGTAGTTTCAGAATGTTTATAGTCGACTGTGGAACATTGAGTTGTTTTTAATAAAAAGAAAAGCGTTTGTTTTGCAACAAGTTGAATGTCAGCTTGAATGACGAAAAGTATCGATTGAAATTGTGTTCTAATTCTTTTATATTTCGAAGTTAATTAAGAACAATTAATTTTCTCGTCATTCACCCAATTTCTTTTAATTCAATAAAAAAAAATAACACGAAAAAATCTATAATATAATATAAAATATATAATAATATTAATATTAATATTATATTATTATTTTATTTGTAGTTATAATTTTTATTCATATTATAATTAACCTTAATAATATAAAAAACATAATAATAAATAATAATAATGAAAATGATGATATTGAGAAAAGCGAAGAGTGGTGCAAAGCAACTCGGAAGTTATTTGTTTTGTAAATACATGATGCTACACCAATTTCATAACTCAACTTTTGGCCGTAATAAGGATCACTATCCCATGGGATATTATGAGGGAGAAAATCCGGTATGGGAACTGCACATTCTACGAAGCGTTACGGAGTCGATTTAAGTGGGGTAACAACTCTCAGGCTGCGACTCTCGCGCGCGCGCGCGCGTTCACGACCTTCTCTTCATCCTCAACTCTTTCACGTTTTACTTTATACATACGCACGAAACTCTCTTTTTGGAATCTAAGGCAAGCTGTACCTCGCATCGTGAAATTCTACACTGTGAGATAACGCCACCGAGCGAAACGACGTGGATGCATACCTTACGCATGACCTGCTCGTCGTATTGGTAACTTACGAGGGCCCCCCTTGCGCCTCGAATTATTTTCAAATCGACAAAGGGGTTAGGCGCGGTTGAATGAAAAGTTAGAGCCAAATAAAACGAACATTTTTATCATTCAATGAGAAACGTTCCTGTCATCGTGCGGTAATGAAAAGTTCAGAATTCATTGAGCTCCTTGAATCAGTGTGCGGTGAGAAAAAAAAAAATTAGCTGACCCAACGAAATTTTTCGTCGTGTAAACAAACGAAGGCCGTTGATTCGACAAAACTTTTATCGATTCAACGATGTGGTGGTGGTGGTGTTTTCGTCGCAGTGAGAAATCTTTGTTTGAATCAACAATTTGAGTTTTTGAATTTTCCTTTGGGTTAGCGAATTTCATTTTGCTGGTCCAATAAAAGATTTGCTGGATCAGCAAATTAATTATTTTCAGAATATACGTTTTTGATGAATCTACTCAAAGCGTACTCGCCTGACAAGGTCATTCTAAATTCTCGTCTCCAAGGTTTGCCAGTCGAGTGTCCTTCGTTCGCGTGTCCATAATTAAAGGCACAATAACAACCCTCCTCTTTACGACTCTACTCAAAAAGAACGCTGCTCCAAACAGCAAAATTAGTACAATGCAACATGTCTCCTCTTTTGTCATTAATAATCTGTGTTATCCGCCTAGACATGTTACAGCGCAGAGACACGTTATTCATGCATAAAATAAAAATCTTTAGAGTGGAAATGTTATCGCGTAGATTTATAAGAGTCGAGTTGTGTTGCAGCGAGTCAAAAATTCTGCTCTCAGTAAACGTATTCAACAACAGTTCTCCTCTAAATACATGTTTAAAGAGCGGAGTTATTATTCTCGATCCATTCTCGATAAAAACTCCGCTCCTTAATATCTCTGCTGATGATATAATTTGAGAAAATATCTCATCATGAGTAGAGATATTGAAGGTCATGGATTTGGATTGAGATTGGAGTTCGATGACACGAAGGAAAAAAAACATTCGTAATTAGTCAATTATTTATTTCACGAAGTATCGGTTCAGGTTGAAAAACTAAGATTTGCAAATTCGGCAGGGAACGAAATTGTAGAATTAACGGAATGATTTAAGGCTTTTTTGGCATAATTTCAGCGTCGTGTGAATAAGAGGCTGGTTGCTATTCTTCCGTAATTAAATAAGAAGAAAGTAAATTTCTTAAAAATGATGAACAATCTCCAAAGCCTTTTGTTCGAGCCCATGGTCCTTTCGTGGAACGTTTTCATGCGCGGCATCAGAGTTTCGTGTCGAGAGGCAAAGGTGTCTGAGCAGCGAGGCATGAATGCCTCGCTGGAGCACGCAAGCGGCGACGAGTACTACAAGAGAGCAGAGTTTGGATTGAGAAACGCACGAGGAGCCATGAATTTATCGAGACCCGGTGAAAAGCCACGAGGAGTTTGTTGCGGAGGTTGGTCGACGCGTGCAACCGAGGTCGAACACGTGATGACCATCTTGGTAGCGAACCCGGCTGCTGCGGCCGCCACCAGCGCCGCGTCGCACAACAGCCAACTATTATAAACACAGCGAGAGAAGAAAGGATGTGTGACGAGGGTAAAACGAGTGAAATCTCAACACGTGTGTGCTGTTCCTCCGCGAGACTTAGTTGCATGCTGCTTATATATACATTCTTGCTTTTGCGATGTATAATCTCGTTGGCGAAGACTGGACTCTATTAGATCGTAATCCAGCCAACAGCAAGCTGGCTCACCCTCGTTTGTTTATTTCATTATTTTTTAGCGCGGCCAAATCGAGACAAACGTTGCTTTGCTCGAAGCTTTTTCATGTTATTTCACCTTTCGAAGGGCTGCTCTGGCTCGGAGTGTTACTCGCGCGAGTCTGCATATCTTTATGATGGATATATATAGCGGAGGTATTTAATGACGCATGCCGGCATACGCGCTCAAGCTGTCGCAGGTGTTCTTTGGCTAGTGACAAAAAATACACAACAATGAAACTCTAGAACGAGTTTTTTTTTTTCGAATAATCGCCACGGGGCCTGGCCTCTCCCGGCGACGAGAATTCTTATCGAATTCCGGTAAATTCCAGGCGAGATAATGGCCGCTGAAGAATTCGATGAGAATTTTTATTTCGGCCAGTTTCTTGGCTTTGCTGCGGAAATTTGTGTTGGGGGGAGTGAAAACTTTTTGGCAAGCGGTAGATCGCTTTTTTCGATTCTTTTGGCTTTCTTTAGACTCGAAACCCTTTGTAGCATGGGATTGGTTATTAGGAGTGGCACGCGGTGACATATTAGCAAGGCTGTTTTTCATATTATTACGGCTCCGAGTCCGGTAAGATTCGTCCAAGACGACGTTGGACAATTACGCTATTCTTCGCGTCACGAAAGTCGTCGTATCCGGTCGCGCTTGCGAACAGCGCCGACTTGGCACGGACGCTCGTAAATCAAAATTGTTTTAGTCTCGGTGAACGGCCGAGTGCCGGATTATTATCGAGGGTGTAGAGAAAGGGCTCGAGCCGTACTTGCTTTCGCTCCTTCTCATTCCAGAGGCGAATCGTCGTCTGCCCAATTCGAGGAAAACTTTATTTTTGTTGCTCGAACGTGCACGTGAAAATGAGTTCCAAGTTTAAATAGCCCAAAAAGAAAAACAAACTTTCTCACTTTATGAAACGCGTCGTTGGAGCATAAAATTAGCTTCGATGCCATCGAATGAGCTGACTTTTCCCAAAAAAATCGATACAATTTCCTCGATTAACGAAACACTTTGTTGATTCCTCGATAAAAAATATTGAAAATGTTCAAAAAATTCCGTAACCCTTGTCGTGATTGCTCAATCAATAGACTCCAGTACTCTTTCGAAATCACATGGAAAAAAAAAGAAACAGACGAAATAAGAGACACTCGAAGGAGCAATAAATCAAAGTTTTCGAGAGATCCTTTCAGGGACTGCACACTCGACGTTCCGATTTTTTTTCTTCCATTCTCGAAGGAAAGAAGGAAGAGATCACGTTTTTATACATGCAAGAGAAAATTTGTCAGGAAACCTGCTCGAAGGGACTGCTTCAGACCTCGTGGAAAGACTTTTCCTTCGTTCTTGAGCTCCATTTTTACGAGAGGGGTCTCTCCCTCGAAGGGGAAACAACACGAATGTTTTTTTAGGTCTCGTATGGAGACTGTCGAGGGCTACTTTATAAGAATTTCTTCCATTTTACCTCATTCCCCCATCATTATAAGCCCCCTTTGAAATGATCATAAAAAACATTGAAATGTTGTGTTATTTCGAACAGAGAAATGAAGATGAAAATGGGAAGGAACGTGAGGAGAATTAATCATCACTTTTTCGGGGATCTAATCTCCAAATGCTTATTTTTTTTCGTTAAGCAACGTCTTGGATCGGTCAACGGGGACGACGATAAGTACAAAAAGAAAGTAGAAATCGTACTGGGTATATAAAATAATTGACAAATTATACGAGAATCAGGTTTGTCACTGTTTTTCTTCGTACAATATTTTGTAACAAAGATTTATGGAAGTTTAAGTATCCGGGAAAAAGCACGAGGAAAAAATACTAAAATTCCTGCAATCACTCATTTGCCATGAAATTGCTATATACGTATGTTCCCCTTTAATTATTCAATCGACTCTACGAACTCGCATTAGCGGCCCACGCATCGCGTCATGAGCGGGTCGCTCGCATCGCGCCACTTTGAGCTTCTTGACATTTTAATGTGGGCTCACGCCCGACTCTAATTTTCATTTTGACGGTTCCGCGCAGCAGCGGCATTCCCTTACACGTGCAAGATTTTTTTCCCCGCTGAAAGAGTATTTAGGGCTGTGCAGTTGGAATTGCAGCGAGCCTTTTTTTCAGCAGAACAAGCGAAAGTTCTGAGCAACGTTTGTTGTGCGTGAAAATTTTTCTTTCCGTCAAAAACGAGCGTGAAAAAGTTCATTTCGCACAAAGCAATACGCGATCGTCCGGAATGAGGGTAAAAATTCTCGGAGCTCAATTTACAAAGCCTCAAAAACGGTGCTGCCTGATCCCGCGGTCTTGTCGGAATAAGATTGTTTTTTTATTTCACGTTCGAATTGACACGCAACAAATATTGACTCTGTTTGTGTTTACGCAAACACGTTTCACACGTGGATAAATGGACGAGTCATTGCCGGATATCAAGCTCGATGTTCAACGCCACTTACACTGGAGAATTTAGCGCTATATATTGCGCGTGGATATAAGAGTGACAGGTGGACGACGCATGGAAGAGTTGGCAACGAATGAAGGAGAAAAAATAAAAATAAAAATAAACAAGAACGCGCCAATATATTTGCTCACTTTTTCACATGCTCGTGTTCGTAGGTACGCACACACCTGCCTGCCATCGTTAAAAGAGCGACGTGGAAGATACTCGTCCGATCGGTAGATTATAGAAATTATCTTGAGCCAATATTTCCATTAGATATTACTGCAAACGCGAGATCGAATGTGCCTAATCCTATTTACACTTTTTCTTCGTAGGCTTTTTTACGCTCATCGGCTAATGAAAGTTTATACCAAGGCGGAAGAGAAGCCTCATAAAAAATGCGATATAAATTTTATCATCGAAACGAGAGAAATCCGATGGGAGTGCGGCGGACACGAAGGCGAGGAAACTTTTGGTTGCAGACTCGTATTCAGTACAATTTGTTTTGTTTTAGAGGAAAATTGAGGCGTTTGACGTTTCCGGAAAATTTTTCCGAATCGCAATAAAAACGACTTTATTATTTACGACTCCTTTCAAGTTTATCTCTGCGTGCGTGGTTTTTAAATGAATGAATTTCCAAGAAAAATTTCGACGAAGAAACTCCCCAGAGGCGAGCGCGAACCGCGATTTTGGGGGGAATATTCTGTTGCCTTAAAACTTGCGTTGGTAAAACGACGGTGATGAAACACGATGGAGCCATTTTGGGGCAAAATGATTGAACAAGTTTGATAATACGGTGTGAGCTAAAAATGAATAAAACTGACGAAATAATGAATAACAAACGAGGAGAGGGGGGAATGAAGAAATCTAAAAGCTCGTATATCGCGTTGAAAGTGCTTCGCACCTTTGACCTTTCGTATAAGCTCGATCCCCGCGCTCGGCGTCCGAGCGCGAGCGCACAATTTCTCATTTTTATTCGCGACGGCGCGTGTTGAAATTCAATGTTTCTTTATTATTTTACCTGCAAGGCTGGACAGCTGCGATGTCTGTACTTCCTAGTGGCGAGTTCCCACCAGGGTATAACGTTATTGTCATTGGATCGAGGTTTCACGGGGTCGCTAACAGCGTGCTCGTAAAGTGGCTCGAGTACTGGAACGTTGCCGGACAAACGTCTCGGTGCATCGCCGTTAGGACGTTGTTCCTTGGCGCAGTTTCCACGTCTGGGTAAAGTGGCAAAACTGCCGGGGCTCAGGCCACCGGATTGTTGATTTTTTTCCGTCTCGACGTCCTCCGATTCCAGGGAGTTGTGTCTCGTTCGAGATTTCGTTGAAGATGAGGAAAATCGATTTTCCAAAGATTGATCGGTCCTCGATTCGAAGAGGCTTTTGTCATAGTCGTCGGTGAAAAGCGAGTTGGAGGACTTGGAGGAGGCGATTTCGTCGGTTTCTGCCGAAGGTTCCTCACTCCTCGTACGACCGTTTCGAACCTTCCGGTGCAATTGGCCTTGAAGGATGAGCTCCGTCGCGTCCACCAGGTACAGCGGAAGCAAATCCACATTTTTTCTACCACCCACGCCTGCCGTAGCGTCCCTGAGATTCATCGTTCCGCCTCGAACGTCCGTCGTGCTCGTGCAGGATCTTTGCATTATGACCGAATCGTCCTGACACTTTCTCTCACTCTCGAGAACGTCTTCGCTCGATTTGTGCAAAGGTCTCGAGTTTTTGGTTCTCCTGTTTGGCAGTGTGCCGTAACGTCGCTCTTCAAAATGTTTCCTTTCAGCGTGCTCTCCGGTCTTGCTCGTCGGAATGGCGCTTTTTTTCTTGCGGAAATCACTCTGAGAACTCGTGATTTTAGGCCGACGTTTTTTATGAGCGATCAACGAAGCTTCGTCGTCGTCCTCGTCGTCGTAATGATCCTCGTTGTCTTCAATTCTAGATGAACAACGATTCCGAGGAATCGTTCCAGTAGAATTATAATTGATTAAACGAGCTTGTTCTTCGCAGGGCATCGGTGGTACGGTGACGCAATTTTTATCAAAGTTTCTCGTTTTGTTGTTGGCTCTCGAGTCGTTAATCCTCGAGTCGTCTCCGTCGGGAAGGTCGACGCACCTGGTACGTGACCGAGTACAAGCAGCTGGTTCGTTCGTAAGGCTCAACGCGCTTAGCGCAACGTAGCAGGATCTTTGATCTTGCTCGCTCAAGGTCATCGAGTCCTCGGACGATCGGTTGACTCTGCCGCTGTTACGACAATTTATCTTACATTTATCGCGATTTATACTCGTCGGATCGTCTTGGAGAGTGGAGCTGTGATTTCTCCGAAGTCTCAAGTCAATGGCGTGACGCAAATCATCTCTGTCGAGTTCGGGCTCGTCGTTCTCGATCGTTGTTTTCGGAAATTTCAATTTTTTCGGCGACTTCATTCGCTCATTGGCGTCCTTTGGTTTTGCCCTTTCGAGGAGAGTCTCGCTTATGGCGTAAAGTGATTCGGTGGATTTCGTCGAAGAGCTCGTCGTCGTTGAGCCCGTCGAGTGCCTCAATGAATTATTGTCCATCGAGGAGGAGCGGGGCAGCAATTTCGGTGGCAATTTGCCGTAAGAATTCGGCCTCGTTCTAACCGAATCTCTGCATGGATCGGAATTTCGGGGTATTTTAAAGTCGAATCTCGAAGCCTGCTGATCGTGGCTCTTCTCGGGGTCGTTCCTCGCGAATATTGGGGTCGACGGGGCTTCGGTATTCTCACCGAAATTCGGTGATATCGGTGGCATCGGTGCCAAGATGTCTCGCTTACGATGGAACCCCGAATAAAGATTGTCGTCGATCAGCTCGATCGAGGGGTCGCTCGATCTCGGTATTTTCTTGATGATTCCGTATGCGGAATTGATTGAACTCGAGTTCGAGGAGCATCGTAATTCCTCGTAGCTTTTATCGATCTCAGCAATGTTGCGATTTATGTCTTCGATGTATCGAGCCGTTGTTCGATAAAGATCGCCACTCGGAACGTAGTTGCCGTCGTTGCTCAAGCGCGTATCAAACTTTTCGTCGTTGCACTGCCTCGGAACGTTTGGCACCGCGTAGATCGGTTGTCTCGCAGTTCCATTGACCTTCGCACCCTCATCCTGATGCGCTCTTTCAAGCCTGTTGCGAGTTGTTTCTGATTTTCGTCTCGTTACCTTTTTGCCGGTTTTTTCTTCCGGCACTGTATCGTAAAAATTATCGCGAGCTTCGATTTTTTCGTTCTCGATAAAATTCGATGAATTCTTTGCGACCTCAGATCTCAGGGGCTTGCTCAAATCCTCCTGAGGATTTTCCAACGGTACAGTGTCGTAGAGACGCTCATGAACTTCCCCCCCCACGTCCTTGGTACCGTGGTCACGGTCCAACTGATTTTTGCTGCTCGAAAATGTGTTCAGAACGATTTTTTCTCCCTTCATTTCGTCCCGGCAAGCTTGGGGGTTTTTTTTGCTCCTCCTCAGAGTCCCGTAGTTCTCGGAAAGTTTGTTTCTCCCAGTATCCGTCCATCTTGGCACTTGATGAATTTGTTCGATGGACAGAGGATTATTGGAGACTCGAGGAAGAGCGTAAGGGCCACCGGCGTCCTTGAGTAACTCTTCCGAATCCGATCTGTAAACGGCGCGTGGTCGATTTCGCCCACGAGATCTTATGGTCGCGTAACCGTCGTGGACTCTCCTCGAACAAACGTTCAGATCCATGATCGTTACGTTTTTATTTCCCAAGTGAGAAGCCTCGCTTTGCTTCAATCAGCGATATTCATGGCGTCCAAATATTTTTTTTTCCCCCTCCAAAAATCCAATTTATTTCGACACAAAATTTTTCCAAACACACACACACACACACACACACACACACACACCGATTACAAGCGAAGTGGGCGATCGAGTTTTTGGCCGCGATGTTTTCACATTGACAGCGACCATAAAATCCAACAGTTCGTTGTAGCCACGTTCTTCGTTGCACGTACCTCACAATCTCGAAATTGACACTTTTTCCTCCTCGAGCACTTTGCACAGGGGACAATCTTTTATTAGAATTGACGACGACGATGACGACGAGCACGATGACCTGAGTGGAATATTCAATATGCACGATCAAGATTCATGTCTTATTCTACAGTCTTATCCGAAATTGCTCTCTCCACCTACTCATGCGATAAAATACCCTTTGAAATTCCTGCAACAGCTTCAAATCTAAAGTAACAATTTTCGTATCAAAAACGTTAATGCGTAAAACGACAATTTCGGACAGGCAATTTCGAGTTTTAACTGAGGGAGGAAAGAAAAATTATTTCAAATCTCATTAAGGGGGTTTTCGAGGGTTCTCTTTCAGAATCTGTCATTTATTTTGTAAAATTCAATCAAATTCTTTACTATTTTTGCTTTTTCAGTTAAAAAGTCAAGAATTTTTGACGTTTTTTTCTTTCGAATCGCGATCTTCGTTATTGTTGCTGCACTTCAAAAACCCTTTAATATATTTCCAGAACACTGGCTATGAACTCATTTGCCCCTCTCACTTTTTCCAACCAAGACGGCGGTTTTTGCAAAGTAGCACGATGTAAATTTTCCTCGAAAAGTATGAAGTTAACAAAAACTTTTACAGAGCAGAAAGTGTTTAGAATCATTCAAAGAACACGTGTGAATTTTTTCAAAAATTCTGAAAAGAGCACCCTCGAAACTACATAAGATTTTGAAGCATTTTTATTTTGTTCCTCAGTTAAAGCTGCGTACTCGAAATTGCGTGTCCAAAATAGTCGTTCTGCGCATTAATGGGTTATCGATAAAAAAGCAAGAACAAAAACGCAATCCAAAGTTGAGTCTGACCCAGATCGAGTGTAAGCAAAGCGGTTTGCTTAGCCTATAAAGACGAGATTCAGCTCCTTTTATCGCGCGGCGGGTGCGATAGTCCCCGAGTTGGAATAACGTTGCTGTATAGCATCTGCATTTCAACTGCTCCTCTCAGACATTGTGTGCGTTCCTACATAAATATATTTGTGTAAACATATACGCGAGCTCGGTAATCGGTGGTCGGTGAGCGAAAGTTTGTTATTCTCAAGTTGCTGTGGCGTTTGAAATTCGTACATTTACCGTCTGTTTGCTCGTTAGTAATCGATCTATTTGCCGTAGTGTGTATTGCTGAGAGTATTCTTCCAGTTATCGTTTCGGTTGGAAGACGCGCGTAACCCGCGATCCCCGATAAGCCTTCGAGGCTGCTGAGGCACAGACACACTCGAGCACAGTTACGAGGAAATATGCTCGAGGGATAAAACGCAGAGAGTGCGCGATTAGATCCGAGAGTAAAAAAGAGTGTGCGAGCAATAATAATTACTCGGTGGGGCCTCGATATGCCTGCGGGTTAATTTCCGAGTGCGTGTATAGCGGCCAAGAGTGTTTGCGGTATAGCTCCGAAGACATCTGGAACGTTTGCTTCCTTGTAAAATAAATACACTAACTTTTCTCCCCTCCCGCTCTCGAGCTCCCTTCTCGCAGCTCGCTCGATCGACCACTTAGATAAACTGCGCGTCTTCAGCTTTGTATTAATTACTCGTATAGGTCTTCGGGTCGCTTTCCCGAGAACTATTCACGAGTCTCTAATTAATTTCATCTTTTTATTCATTTATTTACTATTTGTAGGGTAAGTACGATCGAGGAGATAATTAAATTTGAAAAATTACCGTCCAGTAGTGATAGCGCGGTGAGCAT
This sequence comes from Venturia canescens, assembly GCF_019457755.1. Lineage (NCBI taxonomy): Eukaryota > Metazoa > Arthropoda > Insecta > Hymenoptera > Ichneumonidae > Venturia > Venturia canescens. The sequence continues at coordinate 12,504,940 of NC_057425.1, forward strand.
GAGTTGACTATATGATGAGGAAAAAATTGAATTTTACTAAAGTAGGAACTTTGGCACACTTACATCTCTACCAGAAACATCTCAACCAAAATTCATTTCTATACTCAAAAAACAAGCCCCTTAACAACTCTACCAAACGGTAATGAATGAATACAATTCATTTTAGAAATGTCTAATGGCTTAAATTTTCATGGTTTAATAAGTTTATTCTTTTATAAAAGTTGTTGGAATGAATTTTCTTTCGTTGACTTGAATTTCACGCCAAATATAACCGTTTAATTCTCTCCGTGATCAACGAGTGGATTTTAATTTCCCAATGTTTTTTCATGTGCCTGACTTTCAGGATGTTTTTCAAACCGATTAAATTTCGGTTGAATATCAAATTTCAGATCCATTGGCTTTCATATTCCTCGATTTTACATGTAAATCAACTCGTGTCACGACGTCGATCTACCTTTTTCCTACTAATTATACAAACGTGGAGATTATCGGATTATTTTGGTAAAACAACCTCACGACTTTGCTCAGCTCTATTTACGGATTCGTGGACCGCAAGTATCTGATGCATGCATGTGTTGATTCGTTTTTCATCGACTCCTAACTGACGCGGCTACATTGGGCATGGCCAAGGAGTGCCGCAAAATCGGAGCAGATATATTGTCGTTGCATTGTTTCGTGCTGGTACACACACAGCGCATAACTCACACGAAGCGAAACATACACCGCGCAGACAAAAGTCCGCTTATTTCCTCGCTCTTCTCGTTATATTCGTTTATTTGCGTACGACTATAAGACGATCATTAGCGAAACTGGATCGCGTATGTCCACGCGAGAAGACATCGGATAGACCCCCGCGAAAGATACACGAGAGACCTTGAATCCAACGGTTCTTCGGCTACAGCTAGTCAGGAAATATTGAACCTCTCTGCGCGCGCTCGCATATACTCTCCTTCGCACTATACTTTTGCACAACTCACCAAAGCCTATAAGCTCATACACAAAAGATCTTGTACACTCACAGTCGGGGGGGGATGAGCTTTGTTGCGAAATTATTCGGGATTTATGGGAACTCAAATTTTTTATAGCCAAAATCTTTTGCACGAGTCATTTTTGAGAGCATCGTCTCGAAAAAACTTTTTGCATCCGTTCAGGAGATCGGGAATGATTTACGGCGTGAAAATACACATTTTGACGTTTTTTTCTTCCATTTGGGTTCGACGAAAGGGTGCAAACGTTCGAGTCGCTCAAGACTGTATTCGGTGGTAAAAGAAAAAATTGTTTTCAGCGAAAATCTCAGGGAAGTTCGCTCTCAACAGAATATTCCTGAGACTTTTCTCTCAAAAATTGATTTTCTCGATTTTTCATTTTGATTGAAAAAATAAGATTTTTTCTCAAAAAGCTGTCTCAACAGACAGGAGATTTGAGCTTTTTGAAAGTTTGGACATGACAATGCGAGGGGTTTTTCGACAGCGTTGTTTTGAAAAAATGTTTCGCGAGCATCGTTTTTGCCAGCGTCAATTTATGACACAAAAATGTATATATTATTTTCCCCAATAAGTCGAAAAGGACGAAATGATTTTGATCAGCATCGAGCATGCTGTGGAATCGACACCAAGATGTTGTAATTTTGTTGTGAAATATTCTGTACATTTTTACAGTTATTGCGGAGTGTGGTAGGAATAAAACCACGAGTTAACTCCACGTATATTGACTCCTGGTGCGAATACATTGTGGTCAGTAAAGCTTGTTGCAAAGGAAGCGAGGGACTGCGCGGTGGTCGGATATTTTTGTTGAAATGTTTCCACTTCCCAATGGCTCTTTCATGGGCGGGCTCGATTGTGTGGACGACAGTATGGATCGCGTGTGTAACTTGTTCATATGCGAGCACAAAAAATCGTCATCTTTTCGCGAATGGCCGATGTTTGTCCGGGTGTTTTGAACGAAGCTTTTGTAAAGTCTGTCCTCGCAGAGGAATGCCTCAATCTTTGGGATCGACGGAGGAGAACCGTTGTCCACTTTTTGGAGGGATTGTATGAAGTAGCTGAACGCTGATGTTCATGTGGAGAGAAACATGATTTTTACAACTTTGGTATATTGCGCCGAGACTTTTGCCATGAAGCCTTACCGGGGCTCTGCGAGCATCATAAAGTTAGCATCACAAAGAGAGCAGAGGAAAAGAAAGAGGGAAGAAGGAGAGAGAACGCAGTCATGTTGTTGCTCTCGGTCAGCTGCGCTCGCGGCTCTTCGCGGTACACGCACGGAGAAAGAGGGCTCCGCCATTGGCACCCTGCGATTATCCTGGTATGGGATACGAAGACTTCGAGTCTTTCGCCTGGCATCCTTGTCGGCCAGTGAATTTTTCTTCTCTCCCCTGTTTTTGCATTTTCTAAATGTCCGTAATTTTGGGAAAAAATAGTTTGGGGATCGTCAGAAGTTCCGGTTTTGGGAAAAGCCTCACAAAAGATGGCGAGCGTCACGAACGGCCACAACAAACGACCTACACACGCGTCTCCTGCGTTATTTCCTTCTCTGCGCGATATGTTAGGTAATCGCGTTGTTTGCACTTTATGGCCCGGAGCCACGCACGTTCGAGGGGCATCGAACCAGATCCCCGTCGGCCACAAAGCCTACCAACAATCATTTTTCGGTAAATCAGCTCCGCCTCAGGGGGGTTTCGGAGCTTCAACTTTTTCTTTCTGCTTCGCGTGATAGTCACTCCTTTTCCCCGTTGATTAATGGACTCGAGCCCAGAGCCCCCGCTAATGGTATGTTGGAAAAGCACGTTCTGCGCTTCCGTCCCAAAACGCCATTTCACCCTGTTTCTCTTCCAATTCTTACTGACCAAATATCATTTATTTTATTACATTAAAATTCTCAAAAAGACTGTCTTTTTTTTCCACCTCCCAGTTCGATCGTCGATTTCCATTTGTAAAAAATACGACTGATTAGTAGAGAAAGACGTCAACCAAAATGTCGTTGCCGGCTCTCGGTTCGTTGCACTCCAAAAAATATTTCAAGTTCCAAACTCTTGATGGAACTAAAATGAAGCGCCGTTGCACTCGGAGTTGTTGAGGCAACTTTGTTGACACTACGAATAATCTGACAACTCAACAACCGTTGAAAAATCTTCCTGGACGTTTCAGAGCGTTGGGCAAGTGCAGAGGAATGCTTTCTCTTACAGCTCAGTTGATTCGAGCCGCAGTTTGTTCGACTTTCGTTAATATAAAAAATCTACTGCTCATTGATTACGAAGGTAAATTTTCCGAGTTTAATGCGGATGATTAATTCGCCGAGAGGTGAAGCTCGTTGCTTCACGCCCTTTCGAGCCGGAGGCGCTCATGGAGCTGATCGGATTTGATCGTCGCGAGAACCGAAAGACTCCCGCGGGTACTCACGCGCCTCAATTAACCCACTTCATCGGCAGCGTGACCACGCGCTCCGCGCGCGTGTGTGTGTCGCTGTGTGTTATGTAGCCAAACGGGCTTACCCACAGCTCGTCATCATCGAGGCACGGAATTGTTAGTTGTGAGCGGTAGTTCCTCAATACGGATGATGCATCTGATACGTGATGCACTGTACTGAGCTCGTACGACGCGCGATGCGCTCCATAAAGATGGCGCAAAGGGTGTGGGAATTGGGTGCTCAACGTTCCATCATCCAACTTCACTGCGGTACGAATGTAACTAAATACTTGTTTCATGCTTTTTCTGTTGTTTACACGGAGAGAAAAAAATTGTAAGAATTACCATGCGGCCATAGCGTTAGGCTTCCAAATCGGGTGGGGATCAAATGTTGGAATGACTAAAATTTCGAACAGCTAAAATCTTGAATTTATAAACTTCGAATGATAATATGGAGACGGATAGATATTCGACTAGAGCTTTGAATGCCGAAAATAAATAAAGCAGAAACTGCAGGGTTCGAAGAACGTTTACATCGAAAATAAAATGTAACAATCGCCCATAGGACGATGATTAAAATATCGTTTTTTCGAAAATTCGACTATCACTCTTTCGATTCATAAATTAATACAGTCAGCGATACTGTGAAAATTCACAATTTTGAAAATATAATAACGAAAGACCAAATATTACTGAGGTTGAAATACTGAAACACCAAAAAGTCGAACGGTCAAAATAGCGAAACGTTAGAAAGTCGATCGATCAAAATAAAGAAATGCAGCGGAGCTCCAAATACACGCGTCTCGCTCACTCACTTACTCAGACCGGTGATCTCCAATTTTAAACATCGCCATTTTGACTTTCGCCTTTTCGAGCTATCGCTATTCCGCATATCTAAGTTTTATAGGCTCGAAAAATTCACTTTCGATTTTTTGCTACTCTATATTCTGGTCTGTCTGTAAAACAATTACTCTCCATTTTGAATTCGAAAATATGAACTTTTGACATTCGGATGGTCTGTTAAAATTGCATTCGAAATGAAAACTATTGAAATATATATTTTCGGGTAAATATGAATTCAAAGAAGGAATTTTTGATTAAACACGCAATCTGCTGAATAGTCGATCGGGAATAAGAATTTCGAATTACTTATTTTTCTCCAAACTGATATCACAACTTTAAAAATTTCGAAATATCGACCGTTCTACAATTCAGTTATTCGACATATTGAACCCCACCCTCCAAATCGCCCATTTCCGAGGTTTTTACCAAAAACATTGTAATTTCCAAGTAATTTTGGAATAAAAACTTTTGAATTGCGCATTTTTCTCTGACAAGGTTTAAACTGTGCTATTTTTCCTGCGTAGTTCGCCGAGGAAACATTGTAAAATTTGTGTTGACTCGATGACGAACTATAAAGTAGAATCATTAATGCCCTTTTGCTATGGCTAGTACTGTTTTCACAATCGAAATTTACAGTTGAACATAGTCAATTTTAAGGAGCTTGAACACAAGCATCGATCATCCGCCAAAGTGTTTAGAAATGTACTATCGGCATAGCAGAATTTTATTCGCTTTTTTTTTATAACTTTTACAGTATTAACTATAAGCTGCTATCAGTATAGCATTATTTTAATTTAGAGGGCATATCCAGTGATTTGCACTGCTCTACGTATATTTTTTTTGTAAAATATCACTCAAACTTGAGACTCGCTTTCATTCATTCTTATATTTAGACATAAATTTTGTTATTATGTTGTTCGAAATTCTCTGGATTATTTTAGAATCTTCCTATTGTGTCTGATGTTTTAAATTTCTGTCGACGTTTTCTTCGTTGAGACGATTTTGCGCTGGCACATTCAGGGGGCTCATAAGTCATTCGCGTTTGTACGATGATTTTTTTCGGTATCACACACATCTATGTACGTTCGTAAGAATTAATAAATATTGCGACATAGAACCCTACTCCTGTGGCAGCGTAGTAGTTTTTACTGGAATTTTCTCATCGTATCTAAAGAGAGTCTGTGAATGGACTCGAAACCAGGAAATTCGATGCCTTTTCTTAAATATTCAAAACGAAAGCGCAAATCAAAAGGAATTGAGTAATCGTAAAAAAGCTAATGTACGCAGTCAATTTAACTCCACATGAAACTAGTGAATGACCAGAAGCTGTTCGAGTGTTCAATTCAGTCATTTGGCTACGTTCTTTTAACGTCTTTTGCCCCTCGCGGAGAATGAAATCGTGGCAAAGGAACTGGAACGAAAGCGAGATAAATAAAGAGTGGATCGGTAAAAGCGGCTTTATGCGTTTACTCCATCTATATTTAACGATTAGCTACAACAACCATCGACAGTGCCAGTGAGCGAGGTGTAATCTCACTTTTACCACGTGCGTCAAGGAGAACGACGATTTAACGCCTGATACATGAGTCCACAGAGATGCACGGAGCGGAGAGTACACGCGCATAGGAATAAGCAGCGATCGCGAAGCAAAGAGAACGAGAGAGAGGAAGGGAGAGATGCCTCGTCAGCTCGACGTAGTATAATAGTTGTGTGTGATCGCGTCTAGCATTAGCGAAGCTTCCCAGTCAATGATCTGCTAGCATTTTGAGCAACACAAATAGAACATTATTCAACGTCTAGCTATCCAAAGGAAAGTTGCGACTCGTGGTTTTTAATCACCAACTAAAGAACCGATTTGTCTTGAAAAATCGAACAAACATTTCACCTTTTTTTCAATGAATTTCTGTTCAAATTTACGAAAATGGAATGTTGACTTTTAAATATTCATTGACGGCAATTAACAGGCGAAATTGCAGTTTAATTATTGGTTCAAATGCCTGCTTTGAGTACGATGGCCTAGAATCGATGCGGGCAACGATTTATGAGCTTTCATCTTTGCTTTTTATTTCAAAGGTTAATATAAAGCTAGCATCCATTTCTGATGATGTCTCATGGCAACTGGCGCGTAAGAAATTCAACTGCTGATGTCGGGAATCGATTTCCCTTGATCGATGACTCCCGCCAACGTATTTATTACGTTCGATAGCTAAACGCAGCTTTGCCTTAAAGCGTCACTTCCTCGAAGCTCCGTAACTGTTCGAGCACGCCCGACTCTCTTTTCAGTATTTTAATACGCTTTCGTAGCTATTTTTCTCGAAATATATTTTCGCACGAAATTTATCGATAAATTGTGACGAGTTCGTTTTTGGAGTTTCGTGAAAATTTTTCGAGTAAAGCGAGTTCGAAGTAATTTTTTGTTGCTGCAAATTCGAAGACGAACTTCGCGGCGTTTTCACGTCGCAGAAGCGCGCCCATAACGATTTTTTGTGGATTGGAAAAATCGGTATTCGCGTGTAGCGACTCACCCGGAATCGCGAGTTCAAGAACGCTCGCAGGTGGACGTTTGACACGAAGCTACTGCTGAGAAGAATAAACACAAGTGCTCGGACGAGGAAGGCAAAAGAACGAGGGATTGTGTAGAGAATTCTGGATCGTATAGAAAAAGTTGAAGAAGCTTGCCCGTGCCTCGAGATACGGGAGACGTACGATCGAGTTTCTTTGGAAGCAGATCTCTCGGAGAATCATCCGCAAAGACTTCTCGTTTCCAACGCGCCAACGAGATTCTTCAACGAGACTCGTATTCATGCGATTTCGCCGCACACTGCGTCCGAGACATCGAGAATTTTTCTCATCTTCCTTTATCGTGCCTTCAGGCAAATTCTTCTGGCAGACGAGACTTCCGCTTGTGCGCGCATTCATCGATTATCCTTTTTTTATATGATTGTGTCCTCTGATTCGATCATGATGGAATAATGTAACGGACGTTGATAAACCAATTCGATATATAAAAATCGCTTGGAATGCTTGAATATTGTCAAGGAGCGGACAATTTTCAGGATTTTGAGAGCAATTCAATGCGGTTTACAAAAGACTTTTGCATTTCGGTGAATTTACAATTTGAGAGAAAAATTCAAACTTATTGCTTCGTAATAATGCTGAGCTTTGATAAAACGTGCAGATTCTTTGAGAAATCTTTAACTGTGTGTTCCGAATGATTTTCTATCCTCCTTACGATACTCTTTTTCATCCGCCGCTTGGAATAATCGCTTACCGTGGAATTTCCGGTTGCGGTTTACGAACGATCACGAACCTGAGATTCTACTCAATTTCACCCGTCGCTAACACTGCTATATCGTTGCTTGTTAGTATGTAAATATTATTTTTCAATTCTGTGCATAAAATTTAACGATTTTTTCAATGTGCAATTTCATCGTTAGGAAAATACGACACAATAATTGTCCAAATGTCAAGTTAATTTATTCTTTACCTTTGTCGACAATTTTTCGGTCATTCCCCTTAAGGTGGTTCATGCACGAAATGATTTTCTTAAGAAAATCTTGAAATTTACTCAGATTTTAAATGAGTAGTCGACTCACACGCATATCAAATTTCAAAGGGTTCGTCTTATTGGTTATTGAGATAAACGTGCTTAAATATGAAGAGAAATACACAAGGTTTTAAGGGCTATGCGTAAAAAATCGTTTATCTTTCCATATTACGAATGAACGCTTCTTACGAAGTTCATGAAAAAGTACACAATAAAAATTAAGTATATAAGGAAGGTCTGGGAAAAAATTTAAGGCTTACTAGTAACGAACATATGTTGCATTAAAGATTGAACGAAATTGGTAATGAGCACTCGTATAACCTCACATTTGCTTATTTCGGCATTTTGTTTCTTCTCGGTTTGGCCCGTTCTTGTTCCCGATGGATCCCCGTTCAATTGCGATGGTTTGTAATTTCATTCGCCAAAAGATAAGTTGAAAAAATTGATTAACAATTTTGAATTAATAACATAAAATACGATCCTTCGGGCGTGATCTACCTTAAATTGGGCAAAATTCTTTGACGAATATATTCATGAAACTTTTTGGATGAGAAAATCAGCGGAATGGAACGAATAGAAGCAAAAAAGGCTCGAATGTCTTTCATAGGAAGACGTGAAAAGTGCAACTCTAGAAACACGCACAGCAGGAAACATAATTCCACTCGAGTCTTTATTTAACTACGTATCTGTTATGCAGCATTAGCGGAACGTACCACACTCGAGATAAGATTAAAACTTATCGCGAATGCGTTCGGGCTCGTGCATCTTTGATGTCGTCAAAAGTACGCGGTAGAAGATAAAACTCGACGGAACTACCGAAAGGCGATAAACGGAGATGTTTTTCCCCACGTTTCAAAGGATTCTCAACGATCCAATAAAATTGTTGAAAAGAACAATGGAAATTTGAATTCATTTTGAAAGTGGAGTCGACGACCTCGGATCGTCGCTGCTGCAGCTGCGACGTTCACTCTCCAAATTTCCTTATCAATCATCCTCTTCGATGAAACGGGCGATAAAAATTCTTCGACACGAATAGGTTCAACACCTGGAAAACTGATTCATGGATCGTCAATCAAAAAGGCGACGGGCACGACCGCCCCGGGTTCCCCAAATACTCGGATGACGCGGACCTTTCAATTCCGGAAGTTTGGGGAGTCTTTATGGGCAGAGCTCAGTCATTGTGTGTATAGAGTAATGATGGAGAAAAAAGGAAACATTAAACGGGTATGGAGGCGAGGTCGTACGACGTTATCGTTGCGGAGTCATTATCTCGGCAATAAAATCGAGCATGAAAGGCTAAACGTGAGAGTCCCGTGAACTTGTAACATCGTACGTGGGATGAAGGAGAGAATAAAACGAAAAAAGGCGAGACGCAGCTGAGCAGGAAAGTGGGAAAAAAGTGAAGGATCCGAAGGTGCGACTTTCGACGACGTCGAATTTATATTTTCTCAAAAAAGTTCATTTTCCGGCGAAAAGTGTACACTGTCTCATCGATCGGGAACGCACCAAAAGTCACAATCCATTAATCAACGAAAATGAGTAGAAACGATGACAAAAAATCTTTTCATTCTCCAGAAAATCTTTTAGCACGCACGAGCGATAAGAATTTTCCAAAGTTTCCTTGAAAAATTCCCTCTTCCACGGGATCGCCAACGAACATTTCCTTCGGTCAAAAACGTGACAACTCACCGAGTCGAAGATTATCGTCAATTCACGTAGAACTCGCTCCTCCATTATAATTTTTTAGACCCACGAAAGGCACGTCCTCCGCCCGCTGTCTACAGTCACATAGTAGCCGCCGCAGGAGCTCTCTTTTCGCGGACGAGAAGTACCTGTGCGTGTGTACCCACGGCGTTAATGCATTGGGGAAGCAAACTTTCCTTACTGATGGAAATACCTCTCACTCGAGCGAGCCCACGAGACCCACATGCTTTTGTCATCGATTTTCTCGAACACGGTTCTCTCCCATGCGTTGTAAATCCCCTCGAATTGGCCTATCCCCGAGCCCGCAGTTTCATACCAAAAAAGAGTCCATTTTTTCAGCGTGTCTCATTTCGATTATTCTCCGCTTCGAACGCCGAACCCCATAACAGGAAATAAGGCCAAACGCTGTTTCAATATGTGCTCATTTTCTGGTTTTCTTCTCCTCGAGAGAGAGAGAGAGAGAGAGACGTTGCGAGCACAGGGGGAATGGGGAAGGGGGGAGATCGAGTAAACGTTGTTACAGCAGTGTTCTGTTACATCGTGTGTTCTCTGCTCCCTCCTCATTTATCCCCGTTGCACCGAACGAGCCCACATTCTCAGGCACACGGTGCTCCTCTGGCCCAGCGTGAACCAACAGCATCGTTTTCCAACAAACCCTCTATAAATATACAGCGCATATGCGTATCGCTCTTTCGGTTACAAGAATCCATAGAGGATCGAACACATTATCATATTCGTCTACGAGCCTCCGTTTCACGACCTACTCCATTTTCATACAGACAAAAAGAAAACACAGTTGCTACTCGTGCTCAAAGCCCGGAGTACGAACATCGGTAATCTCCAATCCCAGATGCGGCCTGTGCAAAACAAGAGCAAAGCAAGAGGTAACAATCGCCGATTGTGATGAGGCTCAGTATCGCAATGCTCCAGAGGTAATCGCTTAGAGGCCGCAGGTGTTTCTGGGCACGCTGTTTTGCTGCATTCTTTCGATATAATCTCAAGTATCGCGGTTAGTTTTTCTTTGGAACGATCCCAAGTTCAATCGGTTCTATTCTTCGAGGGTAATCCAAAAACGCTGAATACTTTTGGATATTTTACTGAGATTTATCGTCACGATGTCGTTTTTCACTGATTTTGGTCCCGCTGTTTTTTCGACTTTTCAAAAGCTTTTTATTTTTCATGGGTGAATGCATGGAATTAATCTTACGAGGCTTCTTATAGGGGTAACAATTCCCTGGTAATTTGTTATAATCGTTAAAAATATGGACGCGAGTCTGCTTTCTACGGGTTAACAATGAGAGTTCTTGTCATTGACGAATTGCACAAAAAACCTTTGTTTTTCTATTTCTTCAGACCGATTGTCTTGTTGTTTAAGGCCTTAACTTGTAATGGGCGAAAAAATCGAAAATTTTTGGCCACGATTACTAAAAAACTGTTAATCCGATCCCTACCAAATTTATACCACTTATTTATTATAACAATAGCTTGGGCCTGGACGAAAGATTTCGTATTTCGTTGGAAAAGAATAATTGTAACAAAAAAGCCGAAAAATTAGTGCCTCAAAAAGTGAATTTTTTGCTGAAGCTGTCCCCATTTTTTTTAAACCAAAATTTTTATAAATCCTTCGTCCAGGCCCAAGCTATTATTATAATAAGTAAGTGCTATGAATTTTGTATAGATCGGATTAAGGATATATTGCACAGGCGATACAATGTTGCCATGCTAAACCATGCTAAAAACATAAAAAAATTCAAAATGATCAGAATTTTATAAAATTTGGTGAACATATTCTTTAGTGCCAAATTTGACAATACAAATTTTTTAAGATTTTTCTTCTGTACAGTTATCGAGTAATTGATCACTAAAGTTCACGTGTATAAGCATACCGTTTCCATATATATAGGTATACATTCCGGGCATAAGAAATCTGCTTTAATGCGTAATTACTCGATAACTAAACAGAAGAAAATTTTGAAAAAATTTGTGTTTTCGCACTTGATGTTGAAGAACATTATCACCAAATTTGATCAATTTCTAATTATTTCGACTTTTGTATCATTCACCCTTAATACTTTTTAGTTACGTCCACTGATGCTCAAAAAAAGGTGCTACTGTAATACAGCTGGAGTGGCCTCATTTTGAGAAATTTTCGGGCGAAAAAAATTGTACAAGTATACACGAAGACACGTATTAAAGAATCTCGCTCATAGTTTTTCAATAAAAATTTATTTTCTCGTCGAAAAAAAAGTCAAGAAAATCACGTTTTTTCAGCCTCTGAAAGTGTGCATAAGGCCTTAACTCTCGAGAAGGAATTTTGACGAGAGAACTCGAATGTTTAGAAGAATAAGGTAATAATTTTGAAGGAAAGAGTTGAAAGGAGTTGAAGCAGATACGCAGACAGATATCTCGAGTACAAGTCTCAAATATCCCTGCCTGGCGTCATAAGGAGAGACAAAAGGCATAACGACGACGTGAGTTTTAATAAGCCGAGAGACCGGATTGGTCGGCCAGTTGGCTTCAATCAAGAGACCGGGGTCTTGGATCTTTACTTGCAGGGTCTCGTAGATCTCCGTGGCCGCATGTACGAGCACGTGCATGTGTGTACGTCGAGTGAGGCGAGAGAATAAAAACGATAGTATTAGTAGTAAGTTAGTACGAGACTGAGCGGAGAGAAAGAGAGCTCGGTGGACTCGACTTAAACTCGACTCGGTACACGAGGAGGAATAAGAAAAAAAAGGGACACGAAAGAATCATTGGAAGCGAAGATACGAGGACGAGGAACGCCGCGAATGCGTTATTATCGTATACCGTCATTACTCAGACGTGCCGCGCGCGCGGCTTCACCTTCGACAACGATTAATAAAAGGACAAAAACGAACGACAGAAGCGAACGAATCTGTGGACTGTTTATCATTTTATTCGATATATTATTCTTGTGAATGAATCATGAAGCACGGGGACTTGTGATTCGTTTCATCACTGCCGCCTTGCTAAGAATCGGCCTTCGAATTTGTGCAGGAAAATATATAAAGTGATTCCCTGCGCGTAAGGATCATATGGGACGAGTCTCGAGACTCGAACTGGAAATGTCGTCGAACGAAAAAAAGCCTACATTCGCTAATCCTCTTTGGCGATTATTTTCGCTCGAACGATATTCGAGAATAGAGAAATCGAGGAGAAACGCGCGGCTTGTTTTGTGCGCGAGCCGAAAAGGGACGGAACTGGGAGGGATTATCTGCTGGCGACGAGAATGGACGAGTCAAACAGAAGGTGAAATTCACTAGGAAGCTCATTCGAACTTTGCTGCAATCGATTCTCGTTTTATAACTCTTATCTGCAAGTCTCCAATTGAATATTTTGTTTCTTAGCTCCCAGAAGGATTTTCGTTCGTACGAAGCTGCTGGTACTGGGACCGTAAGTCGTGAAGCAAAGTGCAGATAGCAGGATCCGGGCCCTTGGAGAAATGGGACCGTTCGGAGGCGTGGCCTAATCTTTTTTACGGCCTCTCACAATCTAAATTTCCTGCTTTCAACAGAATTTCTGTGGGCTGTTTTTTTTTCACTGGGATCCATAAAAATTAATCTTCCGAATTTGACACGGTTTTCGTCGGATAAAAGTCTGATTTATTCGACTCTAAAGTGAATCTTTGTCTGGAAACATCCGGAAGAACAACGAGGCTAACCTGATTTACGATCCATTGTCCCAGCAGACGATTTGTAACGTCGAATTTTTAAGTAGCGATTTCGATCGACGCAGGACATTTAAATAAGTTCGATTTGACGACTGCTTATGCTTTTTTCAAAGCGTTTATTCACACTGTCAATCGTTTATCACACAAGAATTATTAATAACCGCGAGCAGGGCCCACTCAATGTCCTCCGGGCGCGCAGTGACGGCACGTTTCGATCTCTCGTCGTCGACGACGTCGACGACAACAATAAGGGCCAATTCTCGAACGTTGCTTTCTACGTTGACACATGTACACCCGGTTCTTTCGCCAGTGTATGAGAGCTCTAACGGAGAGGGGATTTCATGGTCGCCTTTGTCGTCGTTGGGAAATCAATCTTAGATCAGAAATGCTGTGGAAAGAGGCGACAGGAGAATTGTCATTACGAATGATTATCCTGTCTGCGAGTAACGACAAACTGCTGACAATGTTTCCCAAGCAGGGAGATGCGGAAATTAAAATTTCGTCGAACACGAAAGAATTTCGAGATGCTTTTGATCGATTACGAGCCCGAGAAAATGTGCGAAAATTTCATTAACTCAGGGCAAAGCTTGAGAAAAAGTACTCAAAAGTCTCCTGAACGAATAGCCTTTAGATCGAGATCAAGCGAACGAAAATTGTCGTAGAACAAAATCATCGAAATTCTTCGAACCATAATCATAAAATCTCGCCCAACACGAAAGAATTTCAAGATATACTCTTGATCGATGACAAGCCCGAGAAATTGGTACTATTGGAATTGAAAATGTGAGAAAATTTCATTAACCCAAGCTCGAGAAAGACCACTCGAAAAATCTCCGAAGCGAAGCGTTTAGATCGAGATCAAATGAACAAAAATTGTCGTCGATCTTATTTGATTATCGTAAAAGTAAGCGCTTCGGTAGGAGGAAATATTGAAGTTGCTTCCGATTGCACAACCACGCAGCTCCATCGCTCCATCTCTGGACTCTCGTAAACAGATGATAGACTGTGGAATCTCCGCATTCTCGAAGAGACGTATAAGCGTCACGATCGATTAACATAAGTAATTGTATGAAACATGTATGGGTGTTGAACCGGTCATTGCGAAGCTTGTGCACGCGTGTTTTCGTCTGACGGTGGTGGTGTTTAATGGTCGATGAAAAAACCATCTCATAAGACTTGCTAATGGAACTGTATATGAAAAGCGCGCGGGGACAAACGTCGAGAGTTTGTAATTGATCAAGGCTGTTTCGTCGCTGTTCACGCTTCTATTTTTCGTCGTTACGTAGCATCGTCACTTTGCTGGGCATATATTCTAGGCACGACGAGGCTCTTTTCTGGTATGTTGGGCGTGTTTCAATATTGCGGAAATTCTGCAACAACGATTCATCAACGTTGCGGCATGGATAGTGGAAGAAACGCGTTGACGATTTTGCCAGCAGTGAATTTCGACGCGGGTATTTTCCCCCTTATTTTCGTTACCGGGTCGTCGATTGGGTCGTTTGTTTTTTGGCACGAAGCTCCAACGGTTATTGTTACATTTTTCAACACACTTAAGGAACATTGAACTGCCGATTCTGTCAGTTGGCGAGTCCAGTACGAAGAAAGAGGATCGTGAAAGTCTCCAGGACTTTGCCAAATCGTAAACAGGCGCTTTCGTCTTCCTCGAGGGGTCCTGGAGGTACACTCTTTTTCGGTCAAACATTCGTACAACGAGAATAAAGGTTCTCTTCTGCCTCGATTCATGGGCGAGCCAACGGCGTGTAGTGAGCGAGCTACGAGAACGACGGGGCTGAACTCCGTACCGAAGAAATCGATTGTCCAGCTCTCGTTCGTCTTGTACCTCGGTCTAAAGTCCTCGTAAGGGTCAGCGACAGAAGGCAAAGGTGATCGTAAATCTCGAGTATCTCGTTGCCTGAACTTACAGTCGCCAAGCCTCGCTATATGTCGTTACATTTATTGGCACTTTAACGAATTTTCAGATGTTTCGATCCAGGTGGATTGCAGCACTTGACAAACTCCTGGAAAAGGTACTCCGCGATCTACCATTTCTCATGGAAAGTATCAACGAACTTTATCACTTTATGTGAAATTTATTTTTTCTTGTTTCCACGACAGAATAAACTTAATAATTTTAAGAGAAAAGTTAATAAGCAAAGTCGTTGCTACTGTCAAATATTTCAAAGTGAATGTCCATTCAGCAACGAAATTTCATTTCATCGTCGAAATTACGAATCATTTCTACAGTAGCGAATTAAATAATCGATCAAAAATTGCGGGAAAAGGTGCAATTGGACTGGATAAAGGGCAGTTTTCAGAGCACTTTTGATCAGCGATGCCAATAACTGTATTTCTAGCGTTTATTGAAGAAAGCAGCAGGGGAGAGCAATATTTCGTTGCACCAAACGTGAGCCGTGGGACTCAGCCGGGCCTACGATTCCAAAAGAATATTGTCCCTTGTGGGACGAAATATCGAGGGTCCCTTTTTCCCCCTGCCAGAGAGTTGCAGCGTGTCGATTCTTGCAGTCGGTTTGAGGAAGTCAACAGTTTTAAACACAGGCCCAAAATGCATCTCACGTTTGTGCTCGTTCCCGTTTTTTTTTTTTTTTTTTTTTTTTTTATCGTATGAGGGTATTTTTTATGGCTCTTGTTTCGAGGACAATAATAACTGGTGTCGATATTTCTTTACGATTCGGAGGCTCTCCGAGCGTGCTGAGAATTTAATAACGCCAAAAACTCACGGAATTACGAGTCTCCGAAATCTTTCGAAATGTCCACTTCGAAATTCGAGAAAGAAAGATTTACGAAGTTGTGAAATAGCGTGTGCTGAATTCAAGGAAAATTGAATTTTCGTTCCCTCCGTATTCAAAACTCTTCTCTTTCACCGAGCAATTTACTCGGCTCCAACAATGAAACGAACGTTTAAGATAGTCTGCTGCACAAAAGTGCGTTTTGCCACACGCAACTCGTCAACTCGCAGTCCTCGAGTTCAGCGTTTCGAAAAGTACGTGCGAGAGCCATCTCAGCGATATTTAAATTGGTCATTATTTTTCAAAGCGCACGAATCTATTATCCATTGGATTTTTCAAACGAGATACGAACTTTGGTGAGAGAAAATTGAATTTCCCGAGGCGGAATAATTCTTTGGATGTGGCGTTAAACGTGGCGACGTGACGTTCCAACACAGCGATCGTCCAAAAGTCTCCCATCAAAGTGAAATAAACAGACGTTCATATACGTTCGCACAGAGGTACACAAAGGTCTATTATTACCGGGGATACATGCAACAACGTAAACACACACACACACACACGAGGGTCTATTACAGTATATTTATAAAAGTTGTAAACGACGAAGAGTCTTTCGAATCGAAATTCACGTCGCGTTTACTTCCTCTCCTCGTTTCATCCGTTTATCCTGAAAGGTTCCTTCTCTCATGGCACTTCAGCGATGAGACGTCTCTCCCACGAGTCTACGTTTCCCCCCTCGTTCGAGTTGCGATAGGTGAGGAGCGCAGCAGGTGCGAGAAGACACTTTTAAAAGCCGAGTAGTCCTATCGCCAGCATTGAACCTTGTTCTTCGACTTTATCGATACGTGAGTTGCATTCGATCGTAAGAGACCACGTAGAGTCAATAAATGCAAAACATTTCGTTACACGAAGGCCTCAAAAGAAAAACATCGTTCCAGCTTCCCTGAGGCGCATGGGGAATTTACTTTTGGAATTAGTATTTCGGGCGATCATTCTTATGAACGGGAGATTTGGATGATTTTGTTGAAATACCGAGAAATTTTAAGCGTGAGACGAGCTGCTGTGTGGCTCGCTTCATCTCAATGACCCTTTGATATATCTTTATCACGTTTCTTGTTTTTATTCAGCTTATCAGACATTTTTCTATGGCCTCGTTCATTTGGACTGGAGAGTTTCATTTATTTTCCATTAATTTTCTCATTCGGCCTCCTTTCTCTCGTTATTTCGCATTCCTAGACCCTTGGAAATAAGACAAAGACTGGATTCTCAAACGTCCGAGCGTCTGGCGCGGTGACGAACGACCGAGTTCGTTTCGCCAACGTTTTTTCCCACTCGCAGTTTTCTCTTTCTCTCTCTCTCTCTCTCTTTGTCTTCTTCTCTGTTTAACTCAGTGATTTCTTCAAGTGACCAACACCGGGAAGATGGCCACGAGAGTTCGGAGCGTAGAAACGGAAAATGATAGAGGACAGAGAAAGAAAGAGAAAGAGAAAGAGAAAATAAGAGACGAGACTGGAGTGCACGAGACTCGGGAGAACGCGTCGCGAATCTATGATGATCCTCCGAGGTGGCTCTTCGCTGTGACTCTTATTTTTATTCTCCTCTTTCTCTCTCCTTTATCCTCTCCTTATCTAAAACTCTTCCGAGGATGCTTGCCAGCAGTTTGCCATCCTCGCGACGTGAAGCCTTCCTTCCCATTTTTATACCTCTTCACTACCTCGCGAATCTACCGAGTTTCTTTCGGATTAAAAGACACCAGGAGACATGGAGACTTTGCCTTATATGAGCAGCTTCCAACTGTTATAACTTTATGTTACGTCGAGTGAGAAATAATTTAACGAACTTTGAGTAAAATTTGTTCGGAATTATCGACACGAAGTTGCATCTGATATTATTTTCGACGGTATCCATCGAGCTCTTATAAATGGCAATCAATTCTTTCATTTATTCAGCGAATGGTAAAGTTCTTCGTAAAATTAAAAGCACGAAAAGACTTTTTTCATACTTGAATATGATTGAAGATTTTAAAAATTATGAAAAAAGTAATCGAAATAAAATTCTAATGCAGCCAAGTCGATGGAGACAAAAGCGAAGCGTGGGATTTGGAGCAAACTTTCATTTAATCGAACTTAAAGTTTTATGATACAACAAACTCGTTGAGGTTTAAAATAATTTATTGCAGCTCACGCGACTCAATTGCACCGATC
The DNA here is from genome assembly GCF_019457755.1 of Venturia canescens. NCBI lineage: Eukaryota > Metazoa > Arthropoda > Insecta > Hymenoptera > Ichneumonidae > Venturia > Venturia canescens. The sequence continues at coordinate 12,523,077 of NC_057425.1, forward strand.
GAGAAACAAGAGTTTTTAAACCGTTTTTATCGACGTTTCAAATAGTCTGTACGAGAAGTTTATAAAAATGAAATTCGCTGGTTCATAGACTCCGAAAAGCCTATACCAATATTGATCTTGAGAGTTTCTTATCTCTGGAACAGGCTGCAATTTCAAAGGGGTAAGAACGGCACGCCAGGAAACTATTTTTATCGATAGATACTGAAATCGATGAGTGTCGCCAATAGAATTTTCAAGCAGACAATTTGTGTGTAAAACGTATAAATTCGGAGAGCAATTTCGGACGTAGAATAAGGGAGTAAAAAACCGTCGAGTTTTTTGCTCCAAAGCGTATTTATCAAACCTGTACTGCGTCGAAAAATCCGGACGAAGTGTATCGGATTTGTCTCGGGACATGGCGAGTTGTTAATCTCACTAATAAAACAATCGTAGGGAGCACGAGCACAGTCTCTTGCTACGATAAACGCGCGAAGCTTCACTCGCAAGGAGAAACGGAAAGAAACGACCGCGAGAATCTTTCCGCTGTATAACAACGAGCAATAAAAACACTCGGAAGGAATACGATGAATAAATTTGCATAAAAAAATAAGGAAAAAAAAGCGTAAAAAGCGACACGTAGAATCACTCGACGTCACTGCATTCCGAATTAATTGCACGTGTAATGTCACCGATCGAATTTCCTCCTGCTAACAACGATCGATTAAATTGGATTAATTGATTTAGTTCCCTGCTCGATGCGATCAAGCGTAGCTCTCGCAACGACACATCCTTCCACCAATATTTCATTTCCTATAGTCGATTTTCAATCACGAGGAAATACAACAACGTGATATTCCGATGGAATCAACAAGCGAAACATTGCTTGACGATGTTAGCTCGCGCGCCTCTCGGAGCAGACTAGACGTGAACAAACTTCTGGCGAGCAACGCTTCGTACCAAGTCCCCCCCTTCAATTTCTCACTCTCTCTCTCTCTCTCCGACTCTTTCTCTGTCGTATTCAAAGCCCATAACGTTGGCCACGCTATCCTCGAGAGATCGAGACGCTATGGCTGTAGCACGAGGGGCACAAAAAAATACTTTCCCATTGGTCGCGAGAAGACAACGACGAGCTTCCGCTCGACTCGCTCTTCTCCATTTGGCAGCACTTTACAGCGCCAGCAATCGTACCGATTCGAACGACTTTACCGTGGTGGAATATGAGGAAAATGAACTTTTTCAATTTTTCATGGAGTCGCAGATTTTCATAACTTTCGTCGCAGCTTTTCCTATTCAGTGGGGCGAAATTTTTGTCAATTTTTTCTCCTCAATTTTCCGATTTTCTCACCGATCTTTTCAACTGATTGCAGTGTGCATTATTTTTCCTCGTGGTTTACGCGCAATTCAATTTCATCGGGAAATATCATTCCCGGAAGAACAAAAAACTGAATAATCGTGGATGAAATGAAATTTACTTACGTTTACGGACAGTCGGCTCGTTAGCGAATGCACTTTTTCCTGCGCGTCCAATAATTCACGCCTCAGTTTCCTCAACTCGTGAGCTTGCTTTTCTTCCGCTGAACTGTAAAGGCTGCTCGCTGTCGATACCAAAGATACTGAAGAACCGTGGACTGCAAAAAAGTCGAAGAAAACATTGAACGCCCAATTCAAATTGCAATCTAATGACATGAAATTTCACCGAATTCAATTCGATTAACAAAAGAAACGGAGAGTTTCCCTCAAAACTACTCGATCATTTGCTCAAATGAATTCAAGCCCGAAAATCTTTTGAATTTATTTTTCATACGAAAATTTTCGTCCAGCACAACGAAGAAAATGAAAAAATGAAATTTCGAACGGAAACACTGTAACGGAATTCGGCAAAATACTTTATCGAATAATTTAATTAAAGACTTGAGATAATTTTGTGCAAGATTCAGAATTATTTCACATTTGCTTTCATCTTAAAAATTCTTCACTTCCTACCGATACTGTTTTCAAAAAAATTTCAACGGAGACTCACTATCGTCGTCCTTGTGAACGTGCTGGTAAAGATTCGGCGGTTGTCTCGAAGAGTGCGTGGGGGTTGGCGAGGTTGGTTGGGACCAATGCTGCGGTGCCCCGCCGGTCGAGCCCACGGGGACACTGTAATACGGTTCAGCTCCGACACCGATTCCCATACCGACTCCTTCCTCGCCGACTGACGAGGAAGCTCCGCTTCCGCGTGCGAGCATCGATGGGTACATTTTTTCGCTTTTGGTCGATCTGTCGATTAAGGGAAAACAAAAAGGCATAGAGTTACTAATAAATTCTGTTGTACGTTTGAGCGTAATTTTGACATTTTAGTGTACGGAAAATATTGAGATGCATTTTTTTGGCAAAACTAATGTATACGCAATCTAAAATAGATAAATTTGTGACGAACATTAAAATCGGGAGACTTTTATAGAAAACGAATTATTTAAACGTTTCTACAGACATCGTTCAACGTGTTACTTTTTAATACGGACCTTCATTGTTGAAATCGAGTTTAATTGCATCATTTTTATTGCATGGAGTTTTTATGGTGTACAGAGTTTTCACACAAATGCAACATTCAACGATTCCGTCGATATTGAAGCCTCTTTTTTATGAAAACAAAAGAAATTTTATTTTTCATTCATTTTCATTATTTGAGACTTGAAGGAAGGCGTACACTGAAATATTCGAAAGTTCAACTGGCTCATCAGTCCGAGGGGGAGAAACACAAAAAGATAATCATCATCGGATTGAAATTTAACGTAAAAAATTAATCGTAAAAAATTTTATCTCGTGGCGCAAATTATGAATTTTCTACAGATGAAAAAGTATTCGAAAGAGAAAAAATCAGATGGTTTTATAAGATGGATCGATTGGTTTTGTCGTTAGCTTAATTCTGCAAAACTACAGAGTTTTCACATGCCATTGATAACGAAGTCTGGCAATGGCAATAGAACGCTCGATACAAAACAGTTGGATGGGGCTTGATAAAGAGACTCCGTCTGGTAGGGACAATATTGAGCAGCCACTTATTCTTCTATTCTCGGTTGAAAGAGAAAAAGAGACTTTTCAATGGAGCAGGGAGAATGAGAGAACGCACGAAGGGAAGAGTTCACGACTAGTGCGCTCGAAAAGAGGCTCATCACGAGTGCACTCAATTCTGCTCGTTAATAAATTTCTTCGGGGCCAATCGATCGAGTCGATTCCAATACCGAGGACCGAATGAACACAGTGAACTCGTACAACGCTCAATATTGTTGTGCACAAAGATATCTTCTGTTAATCGGATTGATTAGAAATGGATGAAGAAAGGAGAGGCGGAAAGACACGAATGAAAGTGTACCGACGCGGTTCGACGAGCTTAACGAATGTGTTTGTCCAAAGACACTTGCAAAGTAAAACATTTCGTTCTCGATTTGCTACACGATCGAAAAATCGAAATAAACGTTATTCGTTGTAAAAATTACAGTCAATTTTCTCTTTACTGTTTAGAGTATTATGAATTTTTATGTTTTTAGATTTCTGTACTTTTAAGCTCCAACGATATTCCAGGAAAATTATACGAACGAGACAACTTAATTAATAAAAAATCTAAAATTAATTTCTACTGGCAACATTTTAATTTGTTAAAATTCATCGTGAAAATCATTTCATAAATTATCCAACGAAGCACAAAGTTAATTTACCAGATACTGAGACAGTATACTAAAACATTGAAGTAAATTTATGTGAAAAAAAGCTTATATGGATGAGAGATGTAAAAATTATTTGAAATATGCACAACTATTTAACGAGAAATCGTATACAGAGTGTGACAATAAAAAGCACACGTAGTGTCGACACATCAAATCTTTCAATTGTACGAATGAAGAACATGAAAAACATAACGTATGAAAAATAAAAAAGAAGAAAGAATGAAAGAAACAACGACAATTGTGTGAACGTATGTAATTTGAGCCATGTTGCTCGACAAGGTGGGTGCTCTTATTGTGTTTATGTTGGAAAGCATCGCACAACGTGTTAATGTCGACACACTAAGAGTACTAAGTATCGACGTTTCAGCAGATACAGTTGGGAATATAATGAAGAGGGGGAACAAAGCAGCGAGAGATGAGTGTTGATTGAAAATAGCACATCGAGTGAGAAGATAGACTAAATGCCCCATTTTTCCCACGTCGATCATTTTTAAGTATTCGAAAATCTCTGTTAATCAAAATAACGCAGTTCTAGAAATTGGATTATTTGAAAATCAATGCTGAGTGGAACTGATTGAAGATTATTGGAAAGTGCAGAAATATCTAATTTTTTTTCTCCACTGATTCGGAGCCCCTTTTTTGGTTGTGATTCGTGTTTTTGGATTACTTAATTTTCGGAATGCTTCTGTACCTCGGACAAATAGTTTTTTGAGATTCAATGCTCTGGGTAAATAATCGTTTCGAACCTTTAGAATTTTTCTCCTCGGTGCATTCAACGAATCAGTTTAATTCGAGAGGTTTCATATTGAAAAAGGTTTAAAGTGGCGAAAAACGGCGCATTTTCGTCGTAACGCGAGGAGTTGTAATATCTCGTGTGATTCGCTCTTGTTTTTTGTAAATTTCTGTACGCATATGGGAAAACTCAACTACCTTGGGAAAGTCCGGTCCCGCAGAAAGCTAAAATGGCATTAAAAACGCTCGGTGTTAATGGAATACGAGAAATACAAGTTTTCTTTATCGAGGACAATGTTTTCATCGCGATAATTCGTTTCGTTGAGATTCGGGAAATGTTGTGTCAACGAAAAACCTCGAATAATGCAAATTCTTTGTCCCCTCGTTTCCAGCATGTCACGACGGTCCAGCTTTATTTTGGTATCAATGGAAATTTACCTGATCGAATTGCTTCGGTTTAGTCGTGGCGGAGCAGGTGAGCCTGATGAATCTCTTTGATGCATGAGCAAACGCGTATGAGTGAGGCTCGCTCGATGCGAACCGAGGGATTCGACGCTGTCAGCTTCGCACAGCCCCATTCCTAAACGTCGACACGAAACAACAAAAAAATCCAATCAACAAAGTGCACACCACTTTCGCATCGTTTGGGAGCGATTAATTAACGGAGCTCCATTCAAATTCAAAGGTTTTTCGAATCCTCTTTCGGTTTATCGTTAGCAGCGTTACGTTCCTAAAGTTCTTGTTTCACATTTCCCATACAAAAACGTTCAATCGATGCCTTTTTACTGCTCTAATTTTGCACAAACGTTGAAACGCTACCATGTGAAATAAACTTCAAGGCCATATCGAGTTTTCTGTCTTCGAATCGTGAGAAAACATCTTTATCAAGCGATACTTAAAAAACGTTTGCCCATTGGAACATCGAGAAGCAGTCAAATGCTTAGGGTTTGTGAAAAGATGAGCGAACGTCCAGAATTCGTTAGATTCTCTCGTTGAAGGACGATTTCATCATTTTTCTTTGGGGTTTCAACCGTGCAGAATGTGAGAAAAATTTATTATCGCAATTGGAACATTTTTTCAATGGAGTTTCCATCACTTTTGGGCGTTGACTCATTCAAAATGGCATGAGCGGTAAAAATAAATGATGAAATGCGACCTCTAAGGTCACCGATTCACTGGAGTGTGTTGGAAGATTAGCGACAGTTTGATCCGATTAAACGAACCTTGAGATCGACCGCTGGGTGTGTAAGTGTTGCTGTGCCTCATCCACGAAGTGGAATACGGACTGTTCGGTGCATAATAACCTTGGAGATCGGGTGCAGCGTAATTGCTGCAGGTGTCGCTGAGGCTACCATCCGAGGGTTTCAACACGCGCGGGGAAAAACTGGAAGCTGATTGTCCCGAGCCACCGCCACTGCTGCCACCTCCTCGATCACGATGATGAGCAGCTGCGAAGAGGGCTGTGAACTCGGGACTTCCTGGCTTAGGGAGGCTCTGCGAGCCGAGCATGAGACGATCCCTCACCGATTGTGACAATTGACTAGCGCTCGGTCCCGTCAAACTGTAACTTTTGTAGTGATGGCCCTGATTCGAATTCGTCGAATTCGCTTGTAGCTCCGTCGTACAAGTCTGCGTGCCTCCGGAAACTTTGACCTGTAAATTCGTTCATTTAAATTTCATTTATTTGGCATCGATGCAAGCGACGATTCAAGCATTCTCAGAACTAGTCGTTTTCATTATAGCTTCGATCAATTTTTCAGTGGCGTTTTTCTATTTTATCGTCAATATTTGATTATTATGATCATTATTATTGGAAGGAATAAATTATATTTTGTCGAATATGTAGATCGAGTTTTCGTTCCTTGTTAATTGGGTCATTGATTCATTGTCAATTATTCCATTTCCAGAAAATATATGATTAATTAACGTGGCTTGCATGAATAATTTTTGCGTTTCGTTGCCCAAATTCAATGAGCAATAATGTGATGGGTTTGGCCAGAAATGAATAATGAGCTATAGTTCAATGAATCTTTTGTTGGTTATTAGAATAAATAATTCGCAGAATAATTTACGTTTTTGAGCAGAAACGAGGTTGAAATATGGGAGGGAACAATGATTGGATAAATTATGAATTTTAAAAATTTTACTGAGTTCAATTAACTGGACTAATTTATTTTGATAATTTACCTTCGTTCGCGGCACGGCACTAACTTGTGCCGTCCTGGTTGGGTCCTTTCCACCATTCTGCACACCATTCGGACTTGGACTCGTACCTGCGCTGTGCCTCTTGACGTAACCGAAACTCAAAGGGACTCGGACCTTACTGCTGCTTCCGCTACTCGTTGACGTACCTGAAGATACTTTTTGGGGTTTTTCTCCGTTCGCGTATTCAGCCATGGCTTGCTTCCGGTGTTTTTCCTGATGATTTCACAAAAATTCCATCAATATTTATGATTTTTCGATGCTCAAATATTTTACCTTTTAAAATCGATAATAGCCTTTAATTAATGCCTTTAAAATGCACAAGTAAAATGCGTTGAAAATAAAAAAAATAAAAATCATAAATTTGTTAAGAGATTAATTTCATCTAATCAATAATGGCAGATGGCCAAAGACGAGTTTTTCCCTTGTGCAACTATGAAGAAAAAACAAATTCTTTCGACACAAACGAACAAATGTATTGAAAGCTTTGGAAAAAATGCCCAAATGCTATGAAGAATCGAAAACGATTGACGTTTATTTCGAATCATTTTTCCGGAGTGCATGGACATGATTCTGGAGAATGACTTGATCCATTGTTTCCAAAGTGACGAAAGATACGAAAAGTACTCAATTGTTCAATAGTTACATCAAAATGACGATTTTTTTCCAAAGATTTTGTATATTTGACTTTCTATTCGTTACCACTTTGTCACAAAGAAATAATCTCAGAGCTCGATCTTTAACGAACTTCATTTATTTTTTGTTTTGGATAATCCGTTTGGTCTCTAGTTTCGAAATTGACCAATTTACTTACTGAATGTTCATTGAGAAAATGAAATTGTTGATTCCACAAAACTTTGTTGTATCAACGAATAGTAAGGAACGAAATGAAATCCGTCAACTAAACGAAAATTTGGTTCATTTGCTGACTAAAATAACTGTAGAACGATGAAAACATCATCGAGTCAACAAAAGTTTTGTTAAAACAACAAATTTTATCTCGCTCACGACAATTTATTGATCCAATAAAATTTTGTTGAATCAAACAATTGATTTTTCCAGTGTCCCAATCGAGCTAAGCCCCTCGCATCAATAGATTTAAAAAAATATATATGAAACCTAAAATGTTGAAGGATGATGGACAAAAAAGTGTGTTTACTTGTGATCGCCTTGAGGGACTAGGACTCGAAGGTACACCCTCCTTTTCCCTGTCTCTGTCCCTCGCAGCCCCAGCTTCGATATATTTTTTCCATTGTTGACTGTTAGAATTGCTGTTTGGTGAACAATTTGAGCTCTGTTGTTGCTGCTGCTGGTGTTGTTGTTGCTGCTGCTGCTGCTGCTGATGTTTGAAAGCAGAATTTTCCGTTTGTTGGGAACTGTCAGATTTTTTCACGTGCTGGTGGTGACCACTGCCGGGATGTCGTGACGTCACCACACGATAGACCTGTTGTGTCCCTTGGGGGGTGGCCGAACCACTGCCGACGCCACCCCCCACAGCCACGTTCCCCCCACCCGGCACCCTCTGTACACAAATTGAAAAACATTCAATTTATTATTAATAAGCAGAACAAAACAAAAACTACACAAAGGAGAATTTAATTAAAAACAGCCAATTGAATTCAAAATTCAAGAATTTTTCAGAAAAATTTAAAAAATACAGAATCCTAAAATTCAAAAATTCGTCACTACTCACCGGCAAGTGAATAATCAAAGAAAATCAAAAAAATTGAACCCAAGCGGTCCAAAATCCACTTTTCTGGGAATGTTTTTTTTCTATAATTTTCGTCAAGTTACTGAGCTACTCATTTCATCCTCTTTCGAAACTTGAATAAAAGTTTTCTCCCACAAAAACCCAAAAAATAGAGCCTCTGGGTTGAGCACACTCTCGCATGCATTTCTAAATAAAATTTTCGATTCGTTCTTACTAGTAGGCCAAGATTTTTTGTTGTTAAGTTTCAAAATCTGTATTTTTATTCCAAGGCGTCAAGCCACAGATAAACATATATGGATTTTTGGCGATTCGAGGAACGGAAGAGCCCATCCCGTAACTGGATGAGCATGATTCAGAGTCTCGCGTTTATGTAGGTACATATTTGTGTATGCCTATATATATGGGATTGTGTATACACGGGAGAGGGTGGCCTGATCCATTTCAGGGTGGGAGTGCGGTTTGTACAGCGTTCTATCTCATTTTTCCGTTATCCTTCGCCACGAGGTTTCGTCTCGCTCGAAACCCTCAGCCAAGTCTGTGTTCGGGTGCGAGTTTGGGTGTATTTGAGCGCGTGCATGTGTTGGGATCGGTATAAGGAACGGCGTGACTCATGGGGGTTGGAATGGTCGAGCTGGTTCGCTCTCGGAGCGTTCCAGCGCTTTGCTTTCCGCTCCGCTTTCTTTCTCTCCGCACATTTTTCTTTTTATTTTTCCCCCAATGCTTTTTACGAATTATAGCACTTGCCGAACCGTTCGAGCCTGAACAACTTGAAGCGAATTTATAACGCGAAATAGTGAGCGAAGGAGAAACTGCGAACAACGAAAACTTCAACATACGCGCATCAACTGCTGTACGTTCGTCGAGCAAAATGAAATATGCGGATCCAGCGAATAAATTCAACTCGCCCTTTCGTTAGTCAGCAGCCGAATTTTCAGGGATTGAAACAAAGCAGATTTCACACGCGTCGCTCTCACCCGCCCCACTTTCTCTTCAGCCTTTCTTCACGCTCTTGAAAAACGAGAGAACCACCAAGGAATCTTATAAATCTATGTATCCTTTACGAGGAAAGATAACAAATATATATTCGCCTCGGAGCGTTTCAGATCTTTGAAGATTAGCCGCACCCACGTTAAAATAATCAAAACTTCTACAGAAACTCGCGTCTTTTCACTCTTCAACGCTGTAACCGTCAAGTATTTCGGCTCTTTCGACAATCTGTTTTTCTTTGCCGTTGTCGAAGGTCGTTCCTTTTGACATTGGATTCGAAAACCTGCAGGCTGCATATTAAGGTTGACCTATCGCAAGCTTCATTATTAGATAAAAACGTCATACTTTTTTGATTGTTCAAGTGCACAGGAAAACGCGTGCAAAATATATGGGCGCATCATCGACTAGTTATAACAATAAATGATCGATAAAATTTATAAATTTAACACACAGCTTATGGAGACGGCGCTCCAACAGAGATTCGAGCCATGAATGAATCATTTTCCCGATTAGATATGTTTGAAAAAAATTCTCAAATGTTAAAAAAAAATTATGAGGATCGTATTTGAATAAAAAAAAGAGGTTTGCCGAACAATTAAAATAAAAATCTTCGATTTAGTCAATTACGTGGTGTTGCGTCGTCCTCTTCTGCTACCAACGCTCTGGCTCCGTAGAGGTGGCAACGCTGCATAACCTCGAATAACACGGAACGGATTCGAATATGTGAACGATCGAACTATTTTCATTGAATAGTGGAATCGAGGGTTCTTATCCGAGAAACAGAATGCTAGGGAAAATCAATTTGTTTGAAGAAAATGTTTCTGGTCGAGCCGAACATTGTGTCGATCCGTGGTAAAACGTAACCTCCTCGCACAAAGCGATGGTAAATGGTAAGCAAACGAGACAGCGTTGCCATATGTATTAGAAGTATGGCTGATTGGACGATGTTAATCGAATCAGAATAACATGAAAAAAAAACTTCGTAATAAATTATGTTCCATGAATCATGACGACACACACTTGAAAAATCATGGACTTTCGTATGACTAATAAAATAATGTATAAATCCATCATCTATAGGTAATTTAAAGCTTTCAAAATATTAGGGTGTCTCTTGATCAGCTGCTGCGATAGTCAACCTTAAAATAAAGACTTCTACAAGAAGAAATTCGATAGCAAACTCTAGCGTTGAAGAGGCAAAAATCAATGATCGAATGTCGTTTTAGGCTAAAAAGTGAAACGTTGATAACTCACCATTAATTTTGCTTGATCAAACGATATTTATGTTCCATTAATAAAGAAACGCATATCATTTATTTTTATAGGAGAATGACTCCATTTCGATGACACTGGAGATTCGATAGTTCATTTGATTTTACACTCGATGAAAACGGTCCACACAAATCCAAGAATATGCACAAACACTTTATTTTTTGTTGGTCGTTTTATTGATCGGAATGTCACGTTCCGGCCTTCAGTCGTGAATCGCAGACATTTCTTAGGGGAGAAAAAAAGAAAGGCCAAAGTTGCGGGAAGAGCGTTTTGTGTGAGAAAAAAGTAGGAGAATATAAAAGAGCAAACGAGAGTTTGTTGCTCATGAGGGGTTGGAAAAGCCTATAAGAGCGAGGACATCGACCTTGCCTTCAGTTCCGGGGGCACGTGAGCTCGTGAATTTTTTAATCGGAAACTTGCCGAACGAGCTAGTTTTTCACAGTATTTCTCATTCTTTATCCATATCGCTGTTTAATGCACGTTTTTTCATATAATTTGTCGGGAGAAACAGTGTTCGAGTTGAAAAACAATGTTTCTCATTGTACTTATCGGTCGAGGCGATTAAATTAGAATTTTGAAGTAAAAAAAAAAACAATTTTCAAAACACACAAGAAAAATCGATTGACGTTCAGAGATTTTCAGACATTATTTTAGTCGGTTTTTTTTCAGCGTTTCCTCATTGTTTTATCGACTTATGAATTCACGTTTTTTATTTTTTTCGTAGTTCACAGAGTCGTAGCGTCTCGTACGAATGTTGAGCGACGACTGACGTTCGAGGGTCGACGATCCATTGCTCACCGGTCGTACTCCCCCACTTAAAAGCCATTCTCAACACAGTTTGCCATCCCAGAACCTAATGCAGCCGCGGCTTGTCCATTGGGAGCAAAAAAAGCGACTGCTACCCCTATGGCCCAGTGAAAAGGGCCCCTACAGTCGTCGTACTCACCGGAGCGTACACACTGGGGCATTTAATGGACTTTTTTACTCAGACTTTCGCCAGATACCCCTATCGATTTTTTTCTTTTTACATTTTTTATTTTACATCAAACAATTAATCACGTTAGATGATATTTGACCCACTTGGATAATAGAGCTTAATGTATCGATGATGAGTCGCGATCACTACAAAAACTTATTCATTCTCTATTTGCCTAGAGACTTCATTACTCGTGCTCTCATAATTCAGTTATTCATGGATTCCATTAGGAATCGAAAGGTGAAAGCCACATTTTTATCATTAGCAAAGAGCTCTAGTAAGACCATCTAGTAGAGACCAAATAAAATTTGGAAAAACATTGTAAATTAATTATTAATTATAGAAAAAATTGTAAAATATTTATTTAAAAAAATAATAATTTAAAAAAATTAAATATCAGTAGGAAAAAAAACAATGTTTAATTATGGATTTATTAGAAAATTATAAAGTAATCATTTATAAAAATTAGAGATAAATGGTTTATAAAAAAAATTAAATTTATATTATTTATAAAAATTATGTAGATTGAAAGATTATCCATATAGGGACTATGCGTAAAATAGCGTTTATCTTTCCATATAACGAATAATACGAAGGTTATGAAAAACGTATATGATAACAATGGAGTATAATAGTGAAGGTCTGAGAAAAAATTCGAGATATGATCGTCTTAATAGTAATAAAGATATATTACTTTAAAGATTGAACGAAATTGTTAATGAGCGGTCGTTTAACCTCAGATTTGCTTATTTCGGTATTTTGTTTCTTCTTGACTTGTCCCATTGCTGTCATAGTCTTCTGTCTTTTTATTAACACTTTTTTCTCGATCGATTTTTCTCTGCGTATTCTTTTTGCGCTCTCTAGTGATCGATTCCCGATCAATTAATGGCTTGTAATTTCATTCGCCAAAATATAAGTTGAAAAAATTTATTTACAATTTTGAATTAATAACTCTGACATTAATTTAGAGTGATAATATCTTTAATTGGGAAGTAAAAATTCACCCAATTTAGACATCCATAAAATACGATTCTACGGGCATGATCTACCTTAATTAGAATATGGATAGAGATAAAAATAAAAAAGGTATTTGTGTCTTCAGTGGAAGGATTCTATCGAGAAAATCCGAATGTCTTTGGTTCAAACTCACTGGAAAATTGATTATTTTCTCATTTCATATTATTCCGAGATTTTGCAATGCCAGCTCTGACGAAAACAGAGACCGAACTCCTGAAATTCTAGCTTGACGATGTCAGGGAAAAATGGTATTGTTCGGAAAATAGAACAAACCGAAGCAAAGCGTCTCGTGCAGAATCAGTTTTTCTTAAAATCGAGCAGGAAAACTAATTTGAGTTAAGATCGAGTAGGGAAACCTCGTTGGCCTCGAAATCGGGTTTCGTCGCAGTGTCTATATTCGAGTTGAATCGAGAAATGAAATTTCATGACGAAGGAAAAATGCCTTGGCTCAAAAAAGGAATTCTGACCATCACCGGCCAGACGTGATGGGGAAATGGATGGTGGGTTGGGGATTATCCGGAGTGGATTACGCGATCCTCGTGGCTTTGGGAGAAATCCTCAGAGATAAATATATAGAGAAGCAGAGCGAGACGGAACAAGTAGGGATGGAAATGGAAAAAAAAAATAATGGCAATCGTAGTAACGAGCTTTTCTCGTGTTCAACTTCGTCGTACCAAACGAGAAATAAAAATAATGCTTCAACTATTCGCATAGCATCGTTTGCGATAACTGTCAGATTTATTATTTTGCAACGAGAGGTAGCCGCGCAGGAGGTCGCAAACAAAAAGAGACGAGAATAAACATATAAACGTATTCGTTATATCGATTATATTCGAGACGACCCGAGGTGACCCCGGCTGTAGAAGTTAGAGGCGAGTAGCGAAACACCAATCTTCCCACAATAGATCATATTATTATGTAGCTCGTTCCTCATAATATCGTTAATTTCGAAGCCATTGTAAGACGAGCGTAAATTTACTCGGGTCTTCTTCACACGTCAAACGAATATAATATAATATAATAAATGTGTGTATACGTATATTTTTTGCATACATTAACACCGGCAGGAAGACTTTATTAAATTTTCTATTCAGTCTCGTACAAGCTTAAAACTTAACTAACGGCTCGCGTACTTTATTCATTTATGTGAACCGGAAAGAATATTAATTCGATAAAGAAGAACGGAGGGCGAGGAAATTCCGGATTTTTCTATTGTTTCAGCATAGGACCTTTCTTTTAATTGAATTTAATTTAAGGGCGAAGTATATGCTGGATTTTTTGATAGCTTAAAGTTGGTGGAAAAATCGTGGAAATCTACTTTTTCTAGGTACTTTTTAAAATTTGATGTAACAAGGATTGGAAGTTTCTTGGGGATATTGGAAAACTGATGCGGAGAAAAAACGATTTTTAGTGAATTCAAGAAGTAAAGTCTCGTGAAAAAGAAAATTGAAAATTATTTGAGGGACGACGCTTTGGCTTCGTGCTCGTTCAATTTTCATTTTTCGTTTATTCGTGTATTTTTTCATTTTCAAATGACGTTGGTAGAGAAGCTCAGGCGTCGCCGGAGGCAGGAAAAATTTCAAAGAAAAATGTGGCTCAGGCTCTGAACGACAAGAGAGTTTTTCAGGACACGCAGGACTCGCAGCCTGTCGTAATGACTAAAGAAAGAAAAAATGTGGCGGATGTTGAGTTTATCACGAAGCCGGAAATATTGTACCGAGGCACGCGAATATAAATAACAGGGAGAAAAGTTAAATTTATATGACGTTGTGCTAGTTTGCATGTGGCTTGAACGAGCCGCGTACCGTCAGACGTGACACAGCTATTTCTCTTATTATAAATCGCTCCTCTGACCACCTGATACGTCTTTAGTTTGACGTGTTTAGTTCGAAACAAAACGCTTTATTACTCGTTGCTTAAATGCATAAAAACAGTGAACACGAGACCGTGCAATGATAATTAGTACAGCCTCGTTAACATGTTTTTTTTTCGAAATTAATTCAATACTTAAGAATATCGATTCGTGTCGTGTAAAAGATTATTAAAAATGCGTCGTTATAACTCGAGTTTTTTCCATGAAAATGAATATGATCCTCGGTCTATTTTCAGCAACGAATATTGCTCCGATCGATTTCCTCTAGAGACGAGAATATATTTTTTGAATCGAGTCATTCACTTAACAGGGCACGGTTTCCCTGCCAATAGGAATATCGACGAGTTGGAGTACCATTGAAATAAAAAATACAGAGTATAAAAAGTTGTGGAGCTGCGGAGGGAGAGAAAGGGAGAGTCGATGAAATGGATCGAGCCCGAGAGGCTCTCGACTCACTTTAAACGACGTCCATCCATCGAATGAAGAATAAAATGTTAGTGCTCCTCGCGAAGAATCATGAAGGGCTGCATCGCCGCTGGGTCACAGTCAAAGGAACAGGAACGAAATAAAAATACAAATGAAACTGCTATTTAATGGAAACGAACCCGGCTCGGAGTGAAAAGCTTCGAAATATGAGTGGAGTTAAAAAATTGCAGTAGGTTACCACAGCAATCAACGGTGCCAAGAACGAAACACGATCGGGTTCTTCAGTTTTCATTCAGAACATTCACAAAACCACTGATCTCGCTGTAAATCGTGAAAAAAAAACTCGAGTGTACACGAAAAAACTGTTGAACCCGAAAGAATCGTTGCGCTTGGAATCGCTTTTAAAAAACTGCCACCCGAAATCCATGAAGAAAAATGCTTTTTTTTTTATCCGAAAATTCGTTTTCATCGTCGCCAAAAATCTTCATCCAAGAATTGCCGTATTTTGTTAATTCGAAGGGAGTCGAATCCGTGACAAAAAATATTTTATTGTCTCGTTGGAAAAGTTGTTTCGTGGCTCGAGTGTTTCTGGTTAATTAGCGAATAGGGAGCGCGTGTATAAAGAGTGTAATTTAGGTTGTGCAAAGTACAAGTTAGAACGACCGTCCATAGCGAATAGGAGAAACTGTAGAAGGGAGTCAAATGTAAAAAAACAGCCGGAGGATTCCGTAACTATATATGAATCTATGTATATACATAACGCCGCTGGGGAGATCTCGACTCTACTTTGACTCCGGTGCTCTGGGCCTCTGCGGACATTAAAGTACCTGGTCACGCCAGAGTTTAAGGGGTTAAAGCCTCGAGAGGGACGGTGCAAATGAGTTGGTAGTGACAGGAAAGAGAAACTATGACAATCTCCTTAAAGTGTAAAAAGAGAGAAAGGAAGAAAAGATCTTTGAAAGAACAGAAACGAAGCTCACTTTTCCCCATTGAAAAACATCAAAATTATTACTTCCAAGAATAACGAAACGTTGGCACTTATTTTACGTCGAGTCGGTCATTTCCTTGGTCTGTTCCCCGTCAAATGGTGACTTTAAGGCTCGCTTTAAGGGGTCTCCGACATTTGTACGAGGCTCGGCAAATCCTGGGGACCATTTTCATTTTCCCACCCAAAATCCTGCGCATCATCGTCGCGGAAACTGCCGAGTCCTCGGGGTGATACGAACCAATGTGAGCGACAACGACTCACGCACGTTGCAAGACAAATCGACCGCACCGATAATCCACGAAGATTATGCGCCGATAAATTTCGAACCCGAGTCGTACACCGCCGGAAGGTGAACTTCGGCGTACGTGAGTGTCAGCTTTTATTTGATTTGTTGAATATGTCGCGAGTGCAAGAGTTTGGTACGAGTAACTTTTATGGAATGCAACGAACAGGGAATGAAAAGTTTTTGTAGGCGAAACGAGAATTTTCGGAATGATCAAAAATGAGCAATCGATTGATAAATATATTAATAAGGAATTTAAATAAAATTGCGACTGTACATTAATCGCAGGAACTTTAATTTTCTGCTCTGTAGCACGAGTCGAAGAAATTCTCCGCGATTATGGAATGAAATTCCAAAAAACGCGTTAGGAGCTCGAGTATGAAAAACGGCGGAACACTGTGGCACTTTTGATACTCGAATACGACGGTTTCCGGGTCATTAATTTTTTTCAATGTTTACCCGAAAGTATAGCAGTCTCGGGAATACTGTTTCCGGTATCTCGAACCTTTTAAGGGGGTCACTCCGTGTGGCAGCCTCATCTTTTGGGGCTTTTTCGCGATTTTTTCGCAGCAAAGAAAAAGAACATGGACAAATTTGCCTGAACTAAAATCATACAGAAATATAAAAAATTGAAAGACTTTGAAACATTTTGAAAAATGAAATTTTGTCTTTCGATGCCCGAAAATATTTCAACCTTTAATATTTCTGTTCGATTTTAGTCCAGGCGACAGCCACTGCTTCACACATCAAAACGCTCTTTGTTTTTTTCATCTCAGATCAACCAATCCCCGCGGAATCTCCGGAAAAATCCTCCGCTTCCTGCGGAGCAGTTTTACATCGAATTTACCCGAGATATCCGAGTTAAAAAATTCTATTATAGAGTTGAAATACCAATAAATAAACCCTCCAAATTTCAGAAGTCCATGTTTTTTTTCCTCACCGCAAAAAAATCGTGAAAAGACCCCAAAACATCTGACTGCCACACGGGGTGACCCCCTTAAATTGTCAATTATTTTCTCAAGAGTCGGTGTAAATTCTCCGGAGAATTAGCAGTATATTTATCAGAATGGAAGTGCCATCGTGATTATACAACTAGAAAGACGCCTCGGGCTGAAGTGAGTTAGCGTTGGAGGATTCAAGTGGACGCGAGCAGGTAGAGTACGTCGCTAGAATTTACCCCGGAGGAAATTTCAAGTGGAGAACTAATGAAACGTCTACTTCGAGTGGTCTTCTACGTCTTTCCATCCAGCTCTTTCTAGCTGCTCTTCCTGCTGCATGTCTCTATTCGAGGCTCGCGTCCTTATTAAGCCACTATTGAGTATCCACGATGCCAAGTTTGCGAGGTACAAATAGCAGGTAAATTGCGCAACCGATCGTAGTTCGATCGCCCGCGAGTTTGGGATCATTCTGAATAATTCGGAGATTCGCGTTCTATTCGTTATTGAACTTTCGCCAGTATTGCAACCGCCTGCGTACGCTCCCCCGTCCGTCTTGTAACGAAGTTCGAAGTTTCTGAAGCATTCATTACCGGCATTGAAGCTTGCTCCAATTGAAGCTGCAATGTTCCGGAGCATGAACAAATTAAGTTGGGCTGTTTCAATCTAAACTTCGAGTGAATTCCAATTCAATCATTTCGACAACATCAAAAGTTCGATCACTGGAATATAATATTGATAAAAAGCAACTTTTTCAGGATTTATCAAAACAACCTGATGAATTTCTGCCCCAGTGGACGTCTCGAATCGAGAATTACTCACACGAATAAGCAGCAGATTTTACAGAAATGTTTTGCCCCCGAAGAAGTACTCGAATTTTCAAAGCAGACTTCCCAGTCGAACTTTTAGCGATATGGGAGAGCGAAAATGTTTTTAAGAGGTTTGCAAGGGTGCAGCTGCACGACGCAACAGCTGACACGAAAGTTTACGTTGCGTGAGCGAGTGCCCCGTGACTTATTCGAGCTTCCATGCATATACGTCGTTTCTATCCGCTCACTTTTTCCTTCTTTCTCGCTCCCTCTGTTTCTTTGGTTAAACTCGTGGTAAAATTCTGAACCCATCTGCATATACCGTGACAGAGGTACGGGTGAAGCAGAAGGGTACAGGGCCTCGCAGCTCAAGGGGTGAGGGCATTAAGCTGATGCGAGCATCGTAATCACAAATCCTACTCCATCGCTCTCCTTTTTTATTTTCTCTCCCTGCTCTCTCTCTCTTCTGCATCCGTCGCTTTCTCCCCGGCCAGCTTTCCTCGTTACATACTGCCGCGATGCATTCGCCTGAGGATGATTAACTCCCAACGTCAGAATCAATGAATCTTCCAGGGTAAAGCTAGTCTCGTGTTCGTGCACAAACAAAGTCCATTATAATGTACACGTTCGTTGATTAAAATTGATACAACGTGAGTAATGGAGCACGGAGCTTGGATCAGTTAATCTGGAAAGGGCTTAATTGGGGGCTGAAGTGAAGCGAAGTTGGCGGTTTTTTTATCGTTTTCGTGGTAAGCGAAAAGTCGAAAGAAATAAAGGACTCGACGAAAATTCATGGCCTGCGAGACGCTGGTTTTCTTTGGAGGGCTTTTGATTTTTTTTCCTGACATCTCACGACGATGATCGATTCTCATAGTCGATGGAACGTGTCAACAAATGAATAAAAACGAACCTTGTGATGAGAGGGATGTCCGTGAGCAGATGAGTGATTGCTAGCTGGAATAGAGGCCAGGTCCTCGATTGTGAGCTCTGCCAGTTCGTCGTTGCCGCCGCTGCAGCCACCTAAAAGTCCCGCGCCGCAACCCCCGACATCCCTCGAGCTCGCAGACGGCCTTTTCTGTACCCTTCTCGAGCCGGAATTTACGAGCTCCTTCACACCTGATAATTCTCGTCTGGAGCCACCACCCGCGTACCTGAATGAAAAAGTAAAGCACAAGGAACGTTTCTTAAGGAAGTATTCACTGGATACAAGTAAATTATGAAAATAGAGTTTTTCAGGGCTTCTTTTCTATCATTCGTTTCTCCTCCGCGTACGTTTGGCCTGCTGAAAGTGCGTGGAGATTGGTCTAGACAAGTTGAAAAGAGAGCGAGGAAAGATTTATAATTGGATCGTCGCAAGTTCTCTTCTGTCGTCGATGATATTTTTATCAAGAAATCTGGTCCATTCATCAAACGGTTTTTCTCCCAACATTCCCTCTGCCTCGATCCTTCTTCCTAATTAATTGTCAGAACGAAATTCGCGAAATCCACCGAATATTCATTCAAGAGTTGAAAGAGTAAATGCGAGATTGCGAGAAAACTCCGTTCCCGAATATCGCCCGCCATGCAATCTTTGTCGCGTCTGACAATGATATTTCTTTTTTTACCTGTGAAAATCGACGTCTGGCAAGATCTACAACCTCTTCCCTGCGCTCTTCCCTCAAGGGCTACCAGAGTAATGGACATTCGTACGCCAGAATATCTTTTGTTGCGCCGGATATGGGCGAGGCAAGATAAAAGTGAAAAGAAAGAAAAAACGATAAGAAAAACGTCTCTTCTTGCTGCAGGGACGTTGGATGGGATTGGAGCTTTGGGCTTTTCGTGCGTCCTTCAACTTTCCTCGTTCAACTCATCTTATTCATACTTTTATGCGGGCATTCGTCGTTTCGAAGCAGAATATATTCCAACCAACTTTTATTTTCATTTGCAACAAATTGCGAAATCGAGTTTACAGGAAAATTTACTTTGTACGAACATGAGCACTTTGATGCAATCTTTTCCTGTATTCGTTCTCCACGATATCGAGAGCACATTTTACGAGCCTCAATTCAGGTCCGTATTGAATATTTCAACGAGACATTGACGGAATGGAATTCCGAGGTCCCTTCAGCTCCGACTCATCGAGTACGAAAGCCTCAGATGACAAGCCACGAAATCTCGAAATATATTTCCTTGCTTCGATTAGTGAGATTAGAAGTCTCGAAGTCAATCCACTCGGGAACTCTGTCCGCGGGGTTGAGTGAGAAAAGGAGAAAGCAAATTCGGTAAGTGCTGGACCCTATCGAAGCCTCTTGATATCCTTATGACACAATGGCTGACTCATTCGGTCAACTTCCACTCCACGATTTCGTTCTGTTCGTATATATTTTTCCTTCTTATTTCCGCATCCCTTTTCTCGTGTTGTTTTTCGAGAAGAGAAATGCTCTCGCAGGAATTCATTGGTTTGCGAGCGTCGAAAAAAATGTCGGGAGCATGACGATTTTTGCTTATCAGGCTTGAGAGGCTTCTGACGATTTTCTTTCGTTGCTTGAGTAGATTATTTCTATTTTCTTCGAAATTCGTTGCTTCGTATATTCTTGAAGGATTCTCCGGGTCTTGAGATTCGTCGTGCTCGGGAAATCGTACGAGAAGAATAACGCAGTAATACAGGAAAATCCGACTTTCTCCCTCCCCAAACTTGGGATAAATCGATGCGTTCCTATTGGATTCTTCAAGTTTCGCATTCTCTTATTCGCGTTTCAATCTCGAATCTCGACGATACGAGGAAAGAAAACAAGCAGGATACAGCTTTTTTGTGTGCCTACAAAAATGTTGAACGTCTGCTTTGCGCCTTTCTCGTATAACAACAACAACAACAACAACCTCTTTTCCGGAAGTGAAGTAAAAGTTGTCGTAAAAGTCTCGGACTATTTTATACGAACTGTAAAAACCCTCGAGGCAAGAAGCGTGTAAAAATCTGAAGGGTTGGCAGGATCGTTGATTCTTCCAATGTTTTTTTTCCTGCTTGTGTATTCGCGACCATTTCGTTTCGTATGTTCTCCAGTATTTTTCATATTATTCTCTCAACGTTGTACTTTCCATACGCACGAAAGTCCGCTTTTATTGAAAATGAAAATCCAGCAAGAGAGCATCGAATCTCCAGATTATTGAATCGATCGATTGAAAGATTGATTCGATCACGCAGAAGACACGAGAAAATCTCATCCGAAAGGATCCGCTCAACGGACGAAAAAAACGAAGATTTTTAAGGGGTCTACCCTAACTAAAATTTTCAAAAAATCGATTTTTTTTAAATTCCATTTTTCGAATGTATACATATTTAAAAGTATCGTACTAAAATTTTATAAATATAGCAGTTTAAGTGTACTTTTGAGCGACGTTTGCTTGGCTGTCTGAGCGCGTTAATACGCTCCGCCGAGTGCGCTGCCGCGTACCTGGCTTTGCTTAAACGCGTTTTTCTCAAAATTACGTTTTTCGACGGCTCGTTGATCAAATCTCCGAAATTTTACCACATGTTTTTTATGACTACAGCTATATTTATTTTTTTGCAAAAAGACGATGAAAAAAAAACTTGCTTTTTCGTAGTTATTGAAAAAACGGCCGCCATTTTGTCATTTTTGAAAAAATCAAAAATCGTACGCTGTGCCCCACAGCCATTAATCTATTGAATCTAAAACCATTTTTATGTTTTTTCTCCGATCATCAATTCCAGAGATTTTATCAACGGCGCATACCCAATATTTTTTCAAACCCGTCTCCTCCCCCATTTTTCTGTACGAAAACCAATGAGTAAAATAAAAATAAAAAAAAACTTCTTTTGTGTATTTTGAGTGTATTTTTTAGGCCCAACACTTTTTATGTCCATATGTTTATAATTCATACCAGTCAAAAAAATCCCGTGAAAAATAGTCTTGTTTTCGCCCCTCTAATTAAGGTGGACCCCTTTAAATATTTTCTCTTACTTCGGTCTCGGAGCATCGAATAAAATAAAAACCCGATCGCGATGAACCTCGGTACAATTCCAGGAGTGCGCTGGATTTCGATCCAGCAAAAAATAACTGAAGAATGTGTACCACCGCGATATTTTCTAAGTTCCTGCTTTTTCCTCCTATTCTGCAACATTCGAATGTATCGGAGAATTCGATCTCCGTACGTATCAAATTCGAACATCTCGTATCGCCGAAGCATCCTTGGCGCACAGTATTATGTTCTTTCTGTGACGGAATACATTAACCGACACGTATGTATGAGCGCGAGTGTACTCGAAGTTGATGTACGCGTTCCCCAGTCTCGTGTCTCGTTCGAAAGTACGATTGGCACGACAAGAGAGTGTATACGTTAGAGTTTGATATCGTGCAGTCGAGGAAGCGCGAAGCAGTTAAATTCGCGCATACATTTGCACGCTCTCCGTGTACCTTTGGGTTCCCGAAGTGAGTTAGGCTGTACGCTCGTTCGCATGCAGTCTGCCGTTGGAAGAAAGACTACTTGAGCCCCAGGACGTTAACCCCACCGTAGCGCGGCGTAGAATGCAACTGAAGTCTTCCGCACAAATCATCCCGTTAAGGGGGTTGTGTGCGCTTCGTGAGCGGGGAAAGGTCAATTTTCCGATGCTATTTTTCCGCGAGCTCGTTGGCCATAAATACTCCAAAAACTGTATTTGAAGCATGTTGAAATCGGAGTCGTTGGTGACCGTAAAGGAGGAAAGTTCGCCGGCGTATGGAGAATATTTGTTCTGACAGCTAAAACGGCTTCGAGAGTTCGAATCTTAGGAAGAATTTTTCGCGATTTTAACGCGACTATTTCAAATTTGGAGGACGCATCGTCACACCGGATTATGAAAAACGAATAAAAAGGCAGAGCAAAGCAAAAATTGTTTACGACGCGAAATTACCTTTTGTCCTTGGATCCTTGGCCGGGCCACCTTGCTCTCGACTCTCATACACGTCAAACGACTCGATCCCCTGCTCCCTCGTTTACCCCGGCACACATAAAAACACGCACGAAACATCCACCCTCCATTGTGTCGAAAAAAAACACTGACACACGAACCCACGCAGGCACTGACAACGCTACATGTCTCTGACTCGAGTATGGGTATGCGAGTGATAAATCGAGTTGAAGTTACAACTCGTGGGTTATTAGACCGAAAGTTCGTTCATTATTATTGTCCTACCGGGGCTCGGACAAAAGTGCAATTACATGTGTGACTTTATGGCGGTTGTGAGGTTGAAAAAGAGCCGGGAAATTCATGGATTTCTCGAGCGTGATTAACTTTTATGATTAGATTATAAAAGATTTGAAGATAAGAGATTCACTGGTGATCGTTCGAAGCCGAAATTGCGTTAGCGAATAAACACGCGAAGCACCGGCACGTTAGTTTCTGTTTAGCGAAACGTAAGTCTCCCGGAAAACCGTTTTTTTGGGTTTTAAGGTCCCGGTTCCTCCGTTTAAAATGGGCAACTCGAATGAAGCGATAATTAGGTCCGTAACGAGTCTGAGAAAAGATCGCGATAAGAAGGTTGGCTGTTCTTTTCGTAACGTCCCGGAGGACTATCCGGCAAGCTCGACTTTTCGTCGTTTCTCTACGACGAGACATGTCCCCCGGTCTGCGGGTCGCCGCCACCGACCAACCCCTCCCTGATCGGTGTCCGTCGTGCGCACACCCTCAACCTCCCCCCGGAGACGCGGCACAGGATTTTGCGAATTCTCATTTTAGCCCCTCTCCGGCACGTTTGGGAGACGAGTGCAGTTTGAGGCCGTCAGATAGCGCCACCACGGGCGGCGCGGGGATCGATCGGCATCCTCGAGAACGTCGGGACTCCCACGTTCGATGTGGCCAAGCGGGAGATTCTCGCTTCCATGCAACGCGAACCGCGAGGGTGTGTTCGCGCTCCCGGAGAGAGCAGGACAGCGAGAGTGTCCCTCGAGGTTGTACGATCGCGTACGGCAAAGCCAGTCCCGATACTGACACAAAATGCGTCGGGTGGCGCCATCTATCGAGCCAAAGGTGTAAACGACCTTCCCACCGAGGGTGAGAGGAAAAAAGAGGGTGCTCGAGTGTCAGTGGGAGAAGGCGACCTTGGCAACGATGATTTAGAGGGACCGAGGGATGGAAATGTCTTTCCCCTCTTTTTTCAACGTGGAAATGATAAATTGTTGCTGGAGCTTCGAATGACTGGTGATGCGAGAGGATTAATGATAAAATTTAGCGTCCGAACCTCTTGCGTGGTTACTTGTCCAAGAAAAATATTGAATTTTCCGATAAAAATAATCGTCCACTTTGCTTTACTGTCGTTTTCAATTTGCTGACTAAACGCCAGCGCCATTTTATAACGATGTTTTATGGGCCTAGGCTCGGGCTCGGGGTTTTAGTGGAGTCATTGGAGACTTTAACTCGTAATCAAGTGTGTCGTCCATGCGCGAATAAATAGCATTGGCTTTCCCTTCCAAAACGATCGCTCCTCCATTCTTACGGCGACTTTATTCCGAGTCTATGAATAATGGAGCCTATAAAACAAAGCAACGTCGCTTTAAAGTACGTAAGCTCGTATAAATATCGCGATTCTTTTTCGCGAGGAGGTGCACACGGATCCGCGAGTGCTCGATGTGTACCTACTTCCGTTTCAAGCGGTAAACTCGGCCGGGGATTCAGCCACGAGATGCTTCACGGTGTCTGGATTTGTTCACAGAAACGTTGATTCGTTTGAATAACAAATGGAACGATTAAATTCATATTTCATCGATGTCGCTTCCCTTTAACTTCTCCAACGTCTTGAACTTTGATTTCAACATACTCCAAACCTTTGAGACTTCATTTTTTAAGCCTTTGTACACAAGGATATTGCGGGTGTGGTCTCTACGCGTTATTTACTTATGAAAATTCCTTTTTTTTTTTTTTTGAGGCAGTTCATACACGCGACGATTTTTTTAAGAAAGTTTTGAAATTTACACAGAGTTTAAATGCCCAGTCGACTCACACGTGTGTATCGAATTTCAAAGGGTTCGTCTTATTGAAGGCTTGGAAAAAAATTCGAGATGATTGTTTGAAGAATTGTAATGAAGAAATATTACGTTAAAGATTGAACGAAATTGGTGCATGAGCACTCACATTTGCTTATTTCAGCATTTCATTGCTTCTTTGTTTGACCCATTCCTGTCATGACCTGTCTTTTTATTAATACTTTTTTCTCGATCCATTTCCCTTTGCGCTCTCTAATGTGATTTTTCACATAAAAAACTGTAACATTTTAACCAGGGACGCATGAAATTTAGGGTTCTATATCAGTGATGAATTCTCGATGAATTAATGGCTTGTAGTTTCATTCGCCAAAAGATAAGTTGAAAAAATTGATTTAAAATTTTGAATCGATAACTCCGATATTAATTTAAAGTGATTATATCTTTAATTAGGAAGTGAAAATCGACCGAATTTAGACACCCATAAAATACGATCCTTCGAGTGTGATCTGCACGACGATTTCGGTAATTTTCGTATCGAAAATGTTGAAAACCTTGTTGGAAAATGGTGCGCCGTTAATTAATTTGATAAACGATAATAGCGAGACTGCAAATTGTGGAAAGATCAAAAGAGCATAATTTGTGAAATGTAATGGAAGAGCGGAGCGCAATCGTGATGTCGAATAATGCCGGGGAATAGCTCGCCTCTAATTTGAGAACGCTCCCGCTGTAATGTTCCATTTTCTTGTTTCCTTTGTATATAAATATATGTAATATATATATATATATATATATCTGTCTAGCTGATAATGTTGTTCCAAAACGAACGAGGATGCGGAATCGAGTGAAACCCGGAGAGGGCCATATGCCCACCATGAAATGGGAAGCAGAAGCAGCATAAGCGTGCATCGATGCTCTCGGCTATTGGTGCGAATAAGGACAATGCGCGGGGCGGGTGACAAAACAGGGAGGAGAGACGGAGAAAGCCTGGCGCGAGAGAAGGACGCGCACGGTTGTCGGTTATCTTCGCCAGAACACCTCATCTCACTGCTAACCGAGCAGGATTCAATTCTCTATTTCTCGAGTCTAACAGAGACATATTCTCGGCCGAAGGACGCGCCACCGCGAACAAACCCTCTCCTCGAGGGACTTTCGAAATTCTCCGGTTCCAACGCGTTCTACAGAAATTCTAGTCTGCGGCATTCAATTTCTCGGTATGATATGCCATCCATCGAGAGATTCATCGAGACAATAGAGAATCCTTGCAAATCAAAGGAGAAGACCGGCAAGATTTTCTGACGCCTCCGACATTTATTGACGTACCGCGAGAAATTCACACGTACAGAGCACGAAACGTGAGAAATATTATTGGTATCGTTGCCGTCATTTTCTCTCGAGTTTCTCCATTCCGAATCGAACCCGAGGCAAAATCGAGTCACTGATCGTTTGTTTTTTTTTTTTTTTTTTTTTTTTTTTTTCATTAAGGATTGTGAACGGTGTAAACGTTGGAATTTTAGGTGTTTTTTGATTGTTTTTTTAAATAAAAATTGGTCGGATGGATTTACATGAAACTTTGTACACATTTTTTACACATAATCAGAAGTACTAGAACATTTTTTTTCAATTTTTTAAATGGTACATCTTTGTACAAGGGTGCGTTGAAAATGGCTTCCTTTGAATCGGCGTTGAAAAGAAAAATCGAAAGGCTTTTTATCCCAGCGACTTGATTCAAATTGGATTTTGTAGGGAACACGTATGTTTTCGGCATGACGTAAACGTTTTTGTTGACAACTTTTTTCTTCCTTTATAAACAATTTTTTACTGAGGAATCTATAAAAATTGTGATTTTTCTTTCAAATGGTCGCCATTTTTGTTTCTAAACAATATTTTAAAAATCCCCTGCGTCATGCGACAGCCAATAGCACATATTTTGAGAATCCTTTTGTTTTTTTTGTCCTGAGATGTTCAATTTTTGAGATTTGCTGTCAACGCCGATTCAAGGGGAGCCATTTCCAACAGACCGTTGTACAAAAAAATAGCATGAAAAAAGTTAAAAAAAAAAAAAATTTCCAGTACTCTCGAGTACGTAAAAGACTTGTACAAGGTTTTATTTAAATCCATCCAACCAATTTTGATTTATAAAATACACAAAAATACCTTAAATTCTAACGTTTACACTGTTCATATAGTCGGTGCGAACCACCGCAATGCGATGGGAGAAATAATTGAAAATATGAAGAAAAAGTTGACTGCAGGAGGAACTCGGAAAATGAATTGTTTTTTTTTCCCCCCCATGATAATTAATTGGTCTGAAAATTAGTAAAATTACTCCTAATTAATCGTTCCCCGACAATTCGATAAAAGTACCTTATAAAGCGAGCACATGTGTTTTTTCTTTAAATTAGCTCCGGTCTCTTAATTCCCCATTGCGTTAAATCGAATTAAGCGATTGAGGGCACTGCTGGGCGAGGGGGGGAAGAGAGAGCTTTGGAGTATTGCCTTTTAAGTTGTTCGGATCGAGTCTCCCCTCGGAGATCTTCGTATCTGACGTTTTTCCTCGTCGTTTACTGCCACGTGTTTGCGTCTCTCGTCCCCTGCGGAAGATTCGTAAACGTTCGAATATGCCACGAGTTTCTTACTGCCTTTGTGTACCCACGAGTGCGTTCACTCCGCCGGGCTCTTTATATACTGATCTTGACGACGCGGAGACGCTCCGTTGGGAGGGAGGAAAGACATAAAGGAGAAAAGGACAATCCGGAAATGTCCTTGGCCGTTTGTATAGGTATAAGAAACGAATGTGCGAAAGGGAACGAACGGAGCCGGAAATACAGTGGCCAGAAAAGAAAAGCCGCGAAAGAGTGAGAGAGAGAGAGTACGAAGGAAAGCACATCGCAGTATATTGAATTTCCGAAAAGCGCGTCGAGCTTCAAGCGGATGATACCGGAGCCCTCCTTAAAGGCTGCTGCGATCGAGTTAGGTGCGCCTCAGGAAGCTTTTATACAGGGTGGTAGGAAAGGACGACGAATGACGAAGAGCTCTCGGTGAGGACGAAGTGGGTGGCCGAGGGTGGAAAAAGACGAGGAGGGAGCAGCGAAGAGATGCGAGAGTTTGAAGCGTTGTGAAAACAACGCTTCGGGGCTCGATGGCGAAGGGTCTCTGTGCTATGGCTGGGTGCCAAAACAAGGAGAACGAGGAGAAGGACGAAGGGGATGAATGCTGAATTATCATTGAGAAGGATTATGCGGTGAAAGCTGAAAATTGAGTTTCCAAAGTCTCCTCGAGCGTACACGCTTTTTTGTTGCCCTTTATACATTTTTCTTTTGGTGAAAAATTGATTGAATTTTCTCGCTTCGAATTATGCTGTTTTAATTGCTTCCAGGTGCCTTTCAACGAATTTTCCTGAGAATTCAATTTCGTCTTTTAATCCCCTCGGAAGAAAATGTCCTTAACAGGAAAAACTTGGGAGAAAAGGAATGAAATTATAAACTCCAATTAATAAGCTGAAGTGGAACTTACGGAAAATGCACATTCTCCTTTCCATTGTTCACTTCCCTCCGCCAAGCCCTTCTCGCCTTTTTCTTCCTTCTATTCAGCTCCTACGATTTAAAGAAAGCTCGGCTTTTCAAAAGGGAGGTCGTTTCGATTGAAAGGAGGGAAATCTCGACTCACTCGGGTGAATCCAACGGAGATTATCCCATTTGAGAGACAACCGAATGTTTCCCCTGGTCTCCATATTCTTCGGAGCAGCGAGAAACTAATTTGTTTGTTTCGATACAAAGGAATGCGAAATTATCTACGCGCGTTCATTCATCCGGATCGCATCGACTTTATTTCCTCGCGCGCGAGTGAGGCGCGAGGTAAAATTGTTAAGTTCGTTCAACCTTTTTTCTCCGACAATCGTAACGTGTTTTTACAATTGTTTTATGATTCTCACTATTTTTCTGCTCCGTACCAGGACCAACGAACGTTTCAATCTATCTGACTGAGAAAAAAAGACAGCTGCGAAAACGTCACGTACACTGAAGACCTAATTAGCCGGCTCGAGATTCTCGAAACTAGCGATTCGAGCGTTTACTTTTTCAATCGAATTAAAATCTGAAGGGAAAACGCGACGCTATGTAGACCCGAGCAATTACAAACTCGCCCTCTCGCTTCCCTCCTTCCTTCTTTCTCGTGGCTTTTCTCTCGTATGTACTCCAATAGTATTTCAACTTGAGATATGACGTTGTGCACCGAAGAGAGACAGCGTTGGCAAACGAGACGCTGTGTATAGCACGTGGCGAAATTAGCCTCGCAAATTTCGTCTAATTAAAGGCCGTTAGTGAAAGCGTTGTGAGTTCTCCTCTTCCCCTCTCTCTCCCTCTCTCTCTCTCTCTCTCTCTATTCTCAACATATTTCTTCTTCTCTCTTCTGCTCACGAAGTCTTGAAGATTCCACCACGAGACGCGGATACGTTACTTAGTTCTGGCGAGCTAACACTGTGTCACGCTTGGTGGAGACAAATATGCGACGCGATCTTGGCGGCTCTCTCCATACGAACAACAGCCCTCGCTAGACAGACGTCCCACTTGAAATATATTGCTGCCTTTATTTACTTCATATTTCAATTTTCCTCATAATCATCAAATCAACTTCGTTGTTCGTCCTCACGTTACTTTGGCCAAATGATTTACTGGTATTGCTTCAAACAGGTACAAGAAAATCTCGAACCAATTGGATTATCCATGCATACATTTCAATAATTTTGAATAATTTTCTGAAAAAGTGCATGAACGAATGAGAATATGAAATTAGTGAATATTTTGGCACGGAAACTGAAATAAAGTCGATCAGTTGATCAAACGAATTCAGAAAAATGATTTTCTTCAATAATGCAATCGAACTCAAACACGAAAGTAAATCGCATTTGCAATTCAGCAATTCGTCTCCAGCTCACCTGTCGTGATCGTGTCCATACGAGGGATTCATTCGTCTCGAATAAAGTGAGGCACCTCCCTCAGATAAATAACCATCGCAAATGTCCGAAAGTGTTCTACTTCCGACGTTAACGCCGCTACGTAGAACTTCGCCGTCGCTGAGGTAGCCGGAAGCAATGTCAATGTCGGAGTAATCTTGTCCGACGTGATGATGCGAGGACGAATGCAACACCGTGTATTGACGACCCGTCGTACGGCTCGGCAAAGTCTGCAAGCATCTCGCACCCGGGGTGTAACCTCGGAGTAACGGCTGCATCGGTTTCACTGTCATTTCAGCCTCCTCCTCAGCGTTCGTACCAATCACACATGGCGAATCCGTCAGAACCTGGAAACAACATTATTTTAATACGAATAAAACAGCCCAGCAGTCTCCGCAAAGTTTTTTTATCCATTGACTCCTCTTATTGGAAGCTTGAAATTGGATCTTCGTGATGGAAAATTTTTTCGAACGAATTGATTTTAATATTTTGCCAAATTTCTTTTTCACTTTCGAGATTCGCGTCCTTTTGAATGGAACATCGCTCGTGGTTTTGAATATTTTATAAAAAAAAAAAAAAAAAAAAACAGTAAATTCTGCAAAAACGAAGACGAGAAAATCTTTGAATCGTTGATCAACGTGTCGGACGTTGTACGTGTTCGAAATATA
Source organism: Venturia canescens (assembly GCF_019457755.1). NCBI lineage: Eukaryota > Metazoa > Arthropoda > Insecta > Hymenoptera > Ichneumonidae > Venturia > Venturia canescens. The sequence goes on from NC_057425.1 coordinate 12,553,553, forward strand.
AAAATCGATCGTATTCTGATCCTGTTTTGGTGTTTTGAACAATCGTGCCGAAATTATAATGCTCATAATTGTATTTAGTTGTTAGAATGTGAAAAGTAACGATTATTGAGACTCAATTTTTTGGTATAGCAATGGCTGAAACTCGCTTGCAGTACTTAACAAGTTATTTCTGGTCAGAAAAAATTTCTAAGTTTTCTCTCATCAGAAATCGCTAAATTTGTGTATAAGATTCCATAGAGATTGCTTGGTATATTTGAGCACTCAAAATAATGAAACGAACCTTTTCCATATGTTCAAAGGTCGTATCGATTTTTCGATTGGGTATAGTTTTAATTTCACTTCCACTTTCGCTGCTCGGCCGATAAATAACGCTGCTGTCGCTGGAGTTGCTTTGTCCGGTGGAGTTGGAATTGCTGTGAGAGCTTTCGGACATGAGATCGGAAATGCTTGGCATTGGCGAGACCATGGCAACGGTGTTGGGATCTAATTTACGATGTAAGGATTCGCCCTTGAGTTTCGTTGGGTTAGTGATGTTGGGAATATTTATGTCTTTTTGTTGTTTCGTCGTTCCTTTTACAAGAGCGGTGGGTTTTGGTATGCTCGAGCCGGGGCTCATTCCTGGACCGGTGACGTTTTGACCTTGTGCGTTTGGTCCGGGTCCTGGAAGCGGATTGGCTGAGTTGGTTGTTTGGGGAGCGACGAAGCTCTCTCCGCTCTTCGATTGTTCGGGCTGTATTTTATTGTCGTCGAAAGGTTCTTGTCGCTGGCACGACGAATTTGCGGATTCGTGCTCGTTCGATTCGAAATTTTCACGATTTTCTTCCTCGATGTGATTCTCGCTGATTCTCAAACGAATTTCGTAATTTTCTGTTTTACCATTCTTCGAGTCGAGGTCAACGACCTTTTGCACATTTTCCACCATCTTTTCCTCCGATAAATTCATGTTTGTCTGATTCATAGTTGTTACTGTTTTGTCCAAAGAGGCAGTTTCGTTCTCCACGCACATCGGATTTTCTTGCATCGATATGTCGTGGCCTGGCTGCCTTATCAGTCCGTTCGAACCTGGCACGAGACCCTTGTTCAAACCGTTCGGTGGTCCTTTTGCATTCTGTTGTAACCTCGTATCGGTTATTTTAGCCGGCAGTTCCATCTTTGGCCGTTGAATGCCCTTTTGCTCGGCTTTTGGACTCGAAACGATTTTCGTATCTTGGGATATTTGTTGTGGTTGATGCTGCTGTTGCGGCTGTTGTTGAGTCACCTTCTGTTGTATCGTCAAGGAAGAATTGGATTTTTGTAATTGAGCTGATTGCTTCAAGAGGTCGAGACTGTTGACTTTTTTATCATTCGCTGCGACTTTTGCAAGAGAATTTGTGATTTTACTCGATACTTTTCCATCCTCGATGCTCGGTGCTGTGTTCACCAATTTTTCTGGTCCTTTTGTCCGCGCTATTTTACTCGCTGCCTTTGATTGCTCTTTTCTCGCGCTCTTCGGACTCGCCTGCTTCGTCGGCTTTGCCTGCAGCTTCGATTTCAATGCTCTTGTTTTTGGCGACTCCACTTGATTCTTCGTCTGATCGCACAACGATGTCGAACTGTCCGAGTGCTCTGAACGGGCCGATGAAAAACCCGACGAACTCGACGTTCTCTTCGATACTGCTGACGACGCTTTTCCACGTTCCGAATTTTTATCCTTGTTGTTAAATAACTTGAATTTGTCGAGAACAGAGTTTTTGTTCGTCTGCTGTACCGGCGCTGGAGGCCCCGAGTAAGGCGATGGCTGCGGCGCCCTTAAACCACCCGGACGTCCAACCGTCGATGCTCGAGGACTGCAATTCAAACGAGAACACAACAATCAGCATCTCGATCAATCGGAGTTTTCTGAGACTATTCTTTATGAGCTTTTAGAAAATTTTCATCTAAAATATCATTTGCTTGCATCTTATTTTGTATTACTTTTCGAAAATCATTATTTTTAAATGCAGAAACTTGAAAATTTTTCTCACCACCGTTTATCAACTAACATTCGAACATTCGGAAATGCATAAATTCTCGAAATGTCTCCACGACTTTGAATCGACTTGGTTTATCCAATATTTAAGGGAATTCATGGGAATTTATAAAATCGATGGATGCGTGCAAATTTTTTCTGGATCGAAATGGATAAAAAAACGTCAGAACAGCAACAACCGACTTGTCCCTCGACATATGAAACTGTGGCTCGTACGTCATAGAAAAAAAACGGATATTTCTTGTAGGAAAAACGGTGAAAAATGACCTGGGTGTAGTGGCTGGTTGTCGATTTGTAGAGCATTGACTTCTGGGTTGTGGAATGAAGGAGAGCGCCTGGGGTGGGTGCTGTTGACTCGGGCTGGTACTCCTCGAGCTGCTTGCACTGCCAATACCGCCGTTTCCGTGTTTCAGTCCTGTTGAAACAAAAAGCAACGATATTTTATCATTTTCATACCATATTTTCTCCTTCACTGTACCGTTGAGGCGTGCATTTTTCGTGAAAGGTCAAACAGGATTGTTCGTTTTTCTCGCGGTCACTCACTTGAATAAGCAAGCTGCGAGGGGGAGGTGAGGGGAAAGGGAAGAGGACGAGAAGGATCGAAAAAATCTTGGTTCATTCTCGTTTCGTCTTCTACTGTCACTAATTCAATAAAAAATTATTTGAATATCCTGAAAAAATGTGAGAATCTACCAGGAGAATGACCTCCATAAAAGTAGCGATAAATCATTTGACGTTAAGTGCTGCACGTTTCCCACAATTTGTTGCTGCATAAATCACAAACAAATCTTTATCCTTGTCCGATACTAAAACATGATTGGATTCGTCGACGAATCTCGAAGTGCGCGGAGGACGACTCGTACATAGGCGGAAATTGGATACAACGCTCATCAGCAATTTAAACTCGATAGTGTGTTTGGTGAGAAAATGCTGTTTCTACAGAGCCAAGCCTCGTTGCGATGCTTTGGATTTTGGGTACCTCGCATGCCAAGTGTCGACGGCGAGACACGATAAAAGCAATACCAGCGATATTGCTCGTCTCGGTACTTGCCTTTGTAGTGGATGTGTACGGTTCTGTGACACGAGACGTTTCGCTTGAAATAGATCTTCCTCTCGAGTTTTCATTCCTCTTTCATTTTTCCAATGATTTTCTTCGCCTCGCTATTTTTGAAAATGATGAAAATTCTTCCCGATACTCATCGATGAAATTCTCATGAAATGAACTCTAATAAATTCACTTACAAAGCTCGTCTTGCAGACAAGTTTTTAGCAACCGAGAGGTCCATTTTTATTTAAGCATACGTACGAAGCGTACACCTTAAAGGCTCAAACGTGGTTCGACTTTAAATGAAATTCCTTGTATACAGAATGAGGTTCGAATTCGTATAGTAATATAGAGAGAGAGGAGCATGCACCAAGGGATATATACACCGTGGCGAGGGCAAAGGTCATAAGAACCGGGATAAGCTTCAAAGTGGATGCACGAGACTTGAATACCCTCCATCGTTTTATACCTCGTTTTTATCTTTTACGATACTTCCTAAGTGTTTATATTTCCTTCGTATACGTACACAGTCGCGATTTTGTTACGATGCTAAAAATTGAAAATGACATTTTTTTAAAACGAGCCTCTTGCTGTTTTTGTATAAAAATGAATTGTTTCGTACATCGGCATGCTATTTTTCTATTCTCCATTAAAAACTATTAGATTTAATTCAATAAATTTAATCGTAGTGGCAAAAGCTCCGGAATTTCAATCTCCATTTCCAAAGGAAGTATTATTTAACGCGAAGCAGTACAAATGAAAGTAACCCCCGAGATCGTCTGACTGTTTGGGTGCAACGTTTGGTATAATTCGTCATTTACGTTTCATTAAAGTCCCCTCGAGCAGCGAGACCTCAATACAAATTCGCACCCAAATAATTGCATAAATTGCATATTCATTACGGTGCGTTACGCAGCGCACATTCGAATAATTCTTTCTTCAGCGAGCTCTTCCATCCATTCGGCGAGTTTATAATACTTCCCATTGGATGGTGGACTCGATAAAGCGACGATTGAATGCCTCATTAAACGAGCATAGTCGTAGACTGTTTCTGAACGTGGCTCTTCGGCACGAAACTCAAAAGTTTCTTGTTTTTTATTTTTAAGTTTCTTCACTTCACAAAACTTGTAAACATACAAACAATAAATAAAATCAATGAACGTTTAACTATTTTCATGTTTCCTGCTCAATTAGAGCCTCATTTTATTTAAGGGGGGTCCTGCTTTAGAAAGTCAAAAAAATCGATTCCATTCGGGAAGGTTTTTGGATAGACGCGAAGACTTTTCGGTTTAGTTTCAAGGATATTTCAAAAGTACAAAAACACTTTTTTTTATGTGAGAAACACTAATTTGTACATGGTTTATGCGCCAAGTCTCATTATCGAAGTTTCTCAGCTGCGTAAAATGTGGAGATCGTAATTATTATCTGCAACAAAAGTTCCAATTGTTTTTTCCATTTTCATATATTTACAGCCCGTTAAAGCGATATTCTTCTTGTCTAGAAGCGTTTTTTTTTTTTCATAACTCGCTAAAAACAGTACAGAATTTCGCAAGTTTTTCGGGTTTTTATAGGTTCATATGGAAGAAAAATGTATGAAAATGGGAAAAAAAATTGGAATATTCGTTGTAGACAACAATTACGATCTCCCCATTGTAAACAGCTGAGAAATTCCGACAATTGAACTTTGCGCATAAAGCATGTACAAATTAGTACTTCTCTCATAAAAACAATATTTTAGTATCCTTGAAATATCCTTAAAACTATACCGAAAAGTTCACTATGGAGAGTTATTTCCGTCCATCCAAAAGCATGCCCGAGAAAAATCGATATTTTTGACTTTTTAATACAGGACTCCCCCTTAAAGCTTCCAAATCCAGTGGCCTAACGATCCTAAGAGTAACTGCATATCAAAAGTAATCGTACGAGACTGCGAGCAATGTATTATTGAAGCCTACACGTAGCCCGTAAATTCCTGCGGTCGTATGAGCGAGAGACATCTTCTCGTGACTTTAAAGAGCGTTGGTCGAGCATGTGTGGCTACTTAGTTGTGGTTAACTCAATTTATTCATCGAATCTGTCGCCAGACACAGCGCGAGCTTTCGCGTGAGTCGAAGCTCGCCGCTGGGTGGTTGCTCCGCAACAACCCACGGTACTCGAATACGTATGGCGACATACGTATATACGGAGATTTATTATAACAGCATATGCTAAGAAAAACCTGATTTATACAGCTAGTTTTCCTGGCTTCCGAGCTGAGCGCGACTGAAATAAAAGTCCAATAAAAAACGCTAGAACTGTACGTAAATTCAAATGCATTTAGATCGCATCGAGTTTACGTAGAAACTCATTTTCCATGGAGTTCATTCTCCATCGAACGCGATTCGGTGGCCAAAATCTCTGTACATTTGCGGTGGTGGTTGAAAAAAAAAAGTCGAATCCAGTTCGACTTTTCGTTAGTTATTTTGTATTGAAATACAAAAAACCAATGCGACACGAGGATGAATAAAAAATCGTATGCAAAACTGCCAAGGTTTTTTGACCATTGTATCATCTCTTTTAAAACGCGACACGTTTGAATGAGGGATTTATAGTTTTTTTGAATGGTGGGAATACGTGATTTTTGAAAGCTGGCGTTGTGGCTTTTTGGCAGACACGTAATCCCATCGGATCAAACAACAATGGAGCAACAATGGGCTGGGAACAAGTGGTCCAGAGGGGCGAGAGTTTCTCGCGCTCTCTTTATTCCTCCCCTCGAAAACGTTTGAAATAGAGAGTAAGATACCTTAAAATTCGAAACGTGACTGAGCATGCAGCGTGAAATAGAAAGAGCTACTGCCCTGGCCCTTGTCAAGCGCTCGAATGATTCATCGTGGAGTCGGAACACGAGCAATCGATCTCGCGTTTATCGTAACTCCAGCGAGAGCGAAATTAATGGGGCTTTCGTTGTCTGAATTCGCGATTCTGATGGAGTTCGTCGAGGATCGAATAACGATATACATCGAAGAGTGAAACCACCTGCTGGACCTCTGTGCCGGCGTCCGAAAATAGGGAATGTCGTGTTACCGAGTCGAGAGCGTGATAATTGTTTCGCAAACACGATGCTTTATGGGGCTCAAATTGTCGCGTGACATGACCTGACGAAACAGCTCGAATAAATCATTCCAATCAGTCCCAATATACAGGAGAGAGATCGTCACTGAAATAAGAGTCTCCATGAACGATCGCATTGCTTAAAAAAACGTTTTGCAACAGCCAATATATTTTACCTCAAATAAAAATGACGATTTTTCGTTCTTTTCATCGAAGCAATACGAGCAGGGGGCCGATAATTCGAATTGAAATCCAGTATTTCGTAGGAAAACGTCATATTCCAGCATATCCAGATTTTCGAGTGTCTTCGAACCGCGAAAAGTCACCTGAGAAATTTCCTTTATTCCGGAACACGAAGCACGCTCGAAACACTCGCACACAAATTAGCACCAACGTGAAAAAACGAATGAGCTAACAGCCTCAAAAAGTATGACGATGACAGGAGAAAACGAAGCACGATAACGAAGAACACGTTCGAAAGAAGAAAATAAAAGGAGCCGTTTAAAAGCCACGAGACTGCACAGCCTCCGGCGAACCCTCCGCGTACAATGCACCTTCGAGGGGACTAGGAACGTTATTATCACGGATAAGCGAATGTTAAGATTGAAGAATTCGGAGCGTGTAATGAGAAGCAGAATGCAAGTGTACCGCGCGTCACGCGCCTTTTCGTACGACTACGCACATTAGAGATATATTCATTCGATGGACCGTGCTGTGAATAAACACCAGCTTACACGTCTCCTATATACACATATCGAGCCCCACTCTTTTTAAACTGCCATATACGCACGACTTATCTCCGCCGATATTTCCATCTTTATTTATCCGCTTCTTCGACCCTCTCGCCATCTCTTGGCGTCTATCAGTCTCGCATCTTTCTCTTCTCACCAGAGCACATTAACTGCAACCGTTTTATGTATGCACACATGAGACTGGGCATGTACTCGCTCAGGCTCGTTGCTAAATAATGGCTTCGTGTACAGGTTGCATACAAAATCCCATTAAGGCCCAAATCAACTGAATTAAAACGTTGACTTTGATATTCTTTAGCATACTCACAAAAATCAACATTTTCATGGGGAAATAGTCATTTCTTATGTTTGCGGGGTCGCTCTTTCGAATGCTGCTGAGAAAATTTTGGAAAAGTTATGTCTTGTCATAGTTTTTTGAGAAAACGTGAAAAAACTCGATGTTTTCTGTTCAACTGGCTTGAAATTCGTGGTCAAATTCGTTGTATTTTTTTTAAAGCAACGATTATCATGGCTAATAAAAACGTTTGAATTTCGATCCCACTTTTAAACTTTTCCTCACAACTGCTACTTCAAACGAATTAGTACCTCCATTTCCTTCCATCGTTTTCGTCCAGATCACGAGATTCGTGTGAATTTCAACTCGAACTCAATAGCAAGCAGATGAATTACTGATGGACATTAATTGATTTTCAATCGCCCTGTACAGCATGGATATCGGACGTGTGTGCAAAATGGACTTGCAGCATATGCATGCAACGAATGTCGTAGGGGGTAAATGCATTCTCGCGGTGCTGCTCTCCCGCGCGGCCTCTTTCTCTTTCTATTTCTCTGTCGCTGTCCATCTCGCGCGCGAACGCTTTAACGTACGAGCCTTTTTCCTCGTCTCGGCTGTACCCGTTGTGCTGGTAAATACTCGTTTGTATCACACGAGCGTGTGCGAGTACACACGAGAAATTGACAGGCCAAGGCGATTAAGTTCAGTGGTTCTCGCGATACATATCGCGGGGTAATATCATACGTTTGATTTTCTATCGCCTCGCACCTTAAATACGATCCTGATGCACTTTTGATTCAGATACGCTCTCCCAGTGGACGCGGATCGACTTCTCGTGGATCGCGATATAATTCCTTTCGTATCAGTGCCAACGAGACAAGGCACAAAGCAGGGTTTCGTCTTCGTTGAATTTGCTGTGACGAGTGGAGAAAAAACTGTACTGAGCCGGGTGGTCACCTTAAAGCGTCGATTAGAATAGTGCAGATATTCCGATCGTTCGCGCTACTGTGAGAAATCAATGAAGGAAAAATTCTCACCGAATAGAGACACGAAAAATTGTTTTGTTCTACTCATTCTCGAAAGCGCAGTTTCCCCGCAGTCCTTTCGAACACCAGAATCCGGGAGGAATTCGAGACGAGAAATTCAACAATGCCACAGAATTAACGGCCATTGAGTGAATATTGATAAGGGAAATATAGCGAGTGGAAAAAATGGTCGACCGGTTGAGAACCCACGGAGAACTGCAAGACCGCGAGAGCCAAGCCTTTCAAGTTCCCTTTGAGAGAGTGCAGAGTGCATACAGCTGTATAGAGTCGAAGTTTACGGTACCAAGCTCCTCGCGCAGCGTCCAGAGGATCTTTTCGCAACTACGAGATAGGATTATACGGGCGTATAACTGTAGGAGCCTCTCACGTCTTTAGAATGCTTGAGGAAAAGCACGAAATGAGATATGGGAAACGCTCGAACGAGCATCCTGCTTCAATTTCGTTTAACTCTTTTTTTTCCATTCTCTTCATCTCTTTCTCTTACTTTTATCTCTCATTGCGTTCTTCGATGATTTCAATGTACCGCTAACGTATCAGTAGGTAAGGAGTGTATTGGCCGGACTCCGATCAACCGTAATAATACGAGACGACAAGCCTGAATCTATACAGCGAACAATTATCGAGTTCCTCAATTCCTCTCGACTGGTCAATCTATTCACTCGGATATATACGTTACGCGCTATAGTTTGCCGAGATTGATCCAATTGAGGCTAGACTCAATTGGCCATTATCGTAGATACGCAGCTGTCGCTCAACACATCGGTACTGAAAATATTTTGCTGCATTTCGCAATCATTCGAAACAATGCAAACTTCCCGTTGCTTTGGACTGAGAAAAGAAATTCATTGAAATAACGAAATTTCTAGATCGTGGAGTACAAACTTCAATTCGTTAATTCAACAAGATTTGAATGATTTCAACGGTGTCCGGCCTAATAAACTCACTCAAAATAACCCGATATGAACGATATAACCCATGCACAGAACAACCACGAGAATAATAATCGTCATTTGAAATTACCTTCAAGAGTACGGATCAGTCGACTAACCTCGCACTTGGAATTTTCGAAATCGAAATTCGCTTTGACACAGTTTGACCGATTAAAAAAAGGCTCTGTCGCAGGAAAAAACGCAGGACGATGGCAAAAATCGGCTGGCAGAGCCTTTTTTTAATCGGTCAAATTGTGTCAAAGAATTCTGATTTCGAAATTCGCAACTATCTCCCTCGCACTCACTTTGCGAGATTTTCATTACTTAGATTCGAAATGCTCCACTATAAATTTATTGTTTAATGTTTTTAACACGTTTAACATCTCGAGATGCCTCGAAAACACCCACCCTGCAATTTTTCTTCCTTTGCATTAGTACCTTCATGGTTATTTTATTCGTTGGTTATTTTGAGCAAGGTTGCTCAGGATGGGAACTGATTTCAACACTTGATTGGGGGCTCGACCGAATATTTCTCTCTGCAAAGAAAGCCTCGCTGAATCCACGAGTCTTTTTTCCTAGCAAACTCCACCCACGAGTGCCACTGCTATGATCATATTTTTTCTGTGGAATGTTGGATTATTTTTATTTAGATTGAAAAAAATCAGGCTACTGGAAGAATTAACGCGAAGTGAAAAAAAAATGATGAAAAAAATCACCCAGTGGGAGATTACAGTATCGGTATTTTTCCCACGACGCACTTTCGCCCTTATCAGAATAATTTGGAAGGGAACGTGACCCGGGATTAAATTGTATCGAGTCGTTAAGCGCCCTTTTCGCAAATTAGTCCACAAAAATGCGGTGATCCCGGGGGTCGATTTTCGGTTTTCTTCTTGTCACGGGATACTCTAATCTCAACATTTTTCCACGGGGCTTTATAAAAACCATTTTATTTTATCCTCAAACGTCACGAAACGTCTCGTGTTACGGTTCTACTGAAGATAATAGTCTGAGATAAAAAGTGGAAGAGCGCGGGCGGGCCGGCGCGGATGGGAATGCTCTGCTGCTGAGAATAAGAGAAGAATATCGTGGACTCTCGGAGTGGCTCGTTTAGAGCGATATCACGATCACCGGGTTAACCGTCTCAGGAGAGATTTCCGTTCAATCTCTCGCGACGAGGAAAAATTGCCTCGATCTTCAAAAGCATTTTGTTACTCGACGTATGCAGTGAGTGTGTGGAAGAGAGACGAAAAAAGTGAGAGACGGAGGGCTGGAGTGTCATGAAGTAACGATTGGAAATGATCCATCACGCGTTTTTGGTGCTCAAACTATAAATTAACTCCGCTGGACGCATCGAGGCTCGACGCTCGCGCTTCGTGACTCCGATCTCCGGAGCGATTCGAAAAAACGTTTTTTTCAAGTCCCTTTTACTCGAGGCCCTCGTCGCTTTTACGCCACTCCAATTTCCGAGACTCGCTCGCTTTTCGGATAACGAAATGGGACATGGTCGCGTGATCTCTTTCTTCTACCCCCAGGCTCTCCTGTGCTAAAGCGCATTTTTTTTAATACCCCCCGCCGTAAGAGACTCCAAGATTTTTGTATTCTCAGTGAAGATGTTTAGAAGCAGTTTTGCTGAAATTGAATGGCAGCGGAACGACGAGGATCGCCGTTAAACGAAGAGCGTATTTTGGCATGTAAAAACAGCCGGAATGTCTCATTTTTCAGCGAGGATTCCTGCCCCGATAAAGCGAATACTTATTTCTGAGAACAGGAGCCTAAAAGTGGCGGTCAGAAGACTGTTGAATTCTTTTTTTTCCAAGTGAAGGCTTCGTCGAACCGGATATTACCTAACATTAATCTCGAGCTTCCCGACTCCGCATTTATTTGCTTTTTCCCGCGGAGAGCAATTTTCTTACGCATTCCCCTTGGAAAATTTTTCAATGCTCAAAAGCTCTTTGGCAAAGGAGAACCGGGGCAAGATTTTCGCTCCAAGGGGAAGAGTTGAAGCTATTGATGATGATCCATCACTTCTCGAAATTTCGTCTTCGCGTGGCCCTCTTCATCCTCAGGATAAAAGGAAAAAGACTTTGATGGAAGATCGTCGAAGCGTTTTTCCTTTGGGCATCAAGCACCACTAAAGCGTTTCACCTTTCCATACCAAGGTACAAAAGAGCGATTCATTTACCTTTGAAGAGTTTTTGCTTAATGGAAGCGCAGCAGAAGCATTATTCGTCTGATGGGAAGGACAAAAAATCTTCCACCACGCCATTTCACTTTGTAAGCAACCGTTTTCAATTGTTTTATGAAAATGAATTTCGTGATTTCAATAAAACGGTCACTCGAAAAATCGTTTATTCGAACCTCATCCTGCCGGACCAAAAACTAGCGTCCTGTTTCCGAAACACCGGAAGTACTACGATCAAATAGTACATAAACACCGCATGGATGAGCAGATGAGAAATAATTAATGACGACGGGGCTCATCGAGCTGAATTGGCTCCACTCGCCGGCCGAGTGCATTGCCATTGAGTGTGGATTTATTCGGGGAAACAAAAGCGACCGTTCAATTATTTAGATAAATCCCACAAAACCCACGACCCGACATCCCAGAGTTTGTTGTCCCCTCGCCACCGTTCGCTTTGTGGATTTGTCATTGCATGGAGTAACCATTGACCAGGAACATTACACAAAATCAGTCGATTCCAGAACGAGAATTACGAGACACAATAATATGAGATGGCAAAATAAAAAAAGGAGAAAATCGAACGATTTTTTTTGGTTCTCGTACCACGTGATCGGGCCCATGGTTAGTCGCAGTCGATGGAACTTATTGCCACTTGAGTTGGGGATTATTGAACGAGGCAAGCTTCGTATGAGGTCTCGGCCTTTCGGAGACCTTAGAACACGTATCGTTTTTTCTTTTTTCTTAAAAGGCCTCTTCTGAGCAATCCTCGGGTGTCTCAGACGCAAAATATCACTGTGTATACCGCTTTGTACTGCGGAGTTTGTATACTTGTAAATCGGCACACTCGTGTGTGTGATTTTCACGAGAGTCTAGCCGGCGGTTCTGACGTTTGACTGCGCCCATGGAGGGCTGACTAAGAGCTTGTTTTCGAGGAAAAGCTTATTATCGGCTAACTGTCAAACGGGACCGTGGCCATCGCCCTCCAGAGTCTCCATTCTCTTCCTCTCGATACTTGCCCCCACCAGTTTCATTCTCGGCCTCCTTCCATCTTAATTTCACCCGACGTGTCTTTGTTCGAACACGTGTTAATTCGCACAAGACATCGCGCGGTGCGACTGCGTAATCGGTGCCTCGCGGGAAATTAGTACGCGCGGAATTCTTTTGTTACTTTAGCAAAATCAGCAATTTGCGTGGAGAAGATTTCGCGCAGGGACTTTCAAGCGCAATCATTCATGAAAAAATTCCTTGGGAAAAATCAATTTCGGATATTCGTCTGTTATCTGAATTTCGCTGGCGCGAACTGATGGCTAGTGAAAAACGTCATTTGCGATTCTTTCATTTAAGGCATTCCTTTCACGATCCCGAATATCCTGCAAATAAGTGATTTTTAGTTACGGTAAAGTAAAAGTACATGCGAATAGATTGACGAAATTTCAGGTCAGGTTATCGAACATTTAATAGAAAATGAAAACTTGAAGATTATGGAGATTCCATCATCATATTTCTATTCGATTATTCATATACTAAATAATTCTAAATTCCTGATCGAAACTATCACAAATAGAAAAAAAAGCGAGGAATCCATAGCTACGATAAAAATAAAGGATTACCGAATATGCTTAAAAGAGATATTAAGGAGTGTCGGTACAGAAGTCTAAATATTAAGAAATTGATCAAATTTGGTGATAATGTTATTCAACATCAAGTGCGAAAACACAATTTTTTTCAAAATTTTCTTCTACTTACTTAGTTATTGAGTAATTACGCATTAAAGCAGATTTCTTAAAAAATTTGAAAAAATTTGAAAAAATTTGTACTGTCAAATTTAGCACTCAAGAGAATATGTTTACCAAATTTTATAAAATTCTGAACTTTTTGAAATTTTTTATGTTTTTAGCATGGTTTAGCATGGCAACATTGTATCGCCTGTACCGAAACTCCTTAACGACATAGATTAGAAAAATTGCGGAAGCAGAAGCTTTTCCTATATAACCGCGACTTCTCAGAGGTTAGGAATCAGTCGAAATTTCGCGTGCCCCGATTTGCGTCTCCAAAAGATACGCTCATGCGAAAGGAATACCTTAAATGTCGCAGCGTAAAATTCAAGGCTTGAATCTTCCGAAGGGACTATCACAGTTGTTTTTTAAATAATTTTTTATTTGTAAAGAAATTTTATGAATAGTGCGAAGCAAATGGTTCGTCACTCTGTCCCGAACAGATCCCCATCATTTCAGGGTGAAACGATCTGCGATACGAACGACCCAGAGTCGGATTTACGACCGATTCCGAGTCTTGGGGGTCCCGAAACCTCGTGCGCAGTTCAGAACGCATCCCCGTGGATAGAGATTTGGGAGTAAAGAAGTGGATTACACATAATAAACAATTCCGCATTCCGTTTGAGCCCCAAATTCGTAAATGATGGCGTCCAGGAGTGAAGTATAGGTTCGGAAGATCGTTTTATTAATAAAATATTCAATGCGGAACGTCTTGTCGGAAGATTCCACATGGAGAGCTGGGAGTGCGGGGTGGATGATTTGCACCCTATCGAACCGCCCCTGCATCTAAGCTGGCTTCGAGCTCGATCATTGCTTTCGCATAGATACGTGAAATCTGGGAATAGTGCTGGGAAGCACGAACGTCATTGCATATATACACAGATATACGTGCTCGCAACATGACTCTCGAGTGTCCATTGAAATTGCCTTTACACGTACGTTGCTATCACTCTCTTCTTCCTCGCATCCTCCTCAGACTTGCTTCGCTTCCTTTCCCCAATTTCTTTAGGGAGTTTATGCACGTGCGGCTGCCGATTCGAATTAGCGTGAATGTGGTTTCTAAATCTATACATGCTGGATGGACCAACACGAAAGCTGCCATTTTTTCCCAATATTATAAAAGGCCTGAGCCTCATCAATTTATGTGCTTTACCGAGTGAGTTACAACCTTCTGCAGACAAATGTTTGATTACTACGTAGACGTGTTTCTGTGTGTGTTTGTGTACTCGAGCACACATTATACGTATGTGTCCAAGAGGGTGAGCGAGTGGTCGACACAAAGCGTTCCTGAAATCCCTCGAGGGAGGTCGCGGTGGGGTTTCTGGCAAGCATCCCGAAGAGCACGCCAGGCCACGGGGCTGAGTCACGAGTATTCATCTACCAGTTTATTCAAGTGCATGTGCCATGTATACACGTGAAGCAAATGCATTAACTGTCAGTCTGTGCTGCCTCAAATACACGTTACACACACTTTCGGTTCCCTGTCTTGCCCCCCACCCCTCCAACGGTTGCTCCATCGCTCGTTATCGCTCTTGTCGATCCTGATTGAATATTTGTATCGCAGATTATATTCACTAGCATCCAAATTCTACACTGCGTAATGCGACAGGAACGAGCAAAAAACAACTTGGTACGTGTTCAAGGCTTTTCGACAGCCAGGAAGGGGTGCATCGTTGATTTACGGGCGGAATTTTCGAGCGAAAAAGTTGGCAGGTATCGTGAAATTTTCTGGGATTATATTCATCATGATGCTCTTGTGCGTGCCAAAAGAATGATCGAAATCACGTAATTCTTGACATCGGTGCTCGCGATCGTTTTATTGGGTCGAGGTTCAGTTTTGGGTTGAGTAAAATTGGGACGGTTGATTGTGAAGGGATTGTCTGACAAACGCTGTGAATTCGTGATCCTCGCTGCTCACCCTCCAACGCTATTCTTCGTAATGATTAGTCAAGCGAAGTTGAAAAAATTCTGTTAAAATTTCGCCAGGGGTCATAAGCTCCATGACTCACGGATTTCCATAGAATATTTTTTTTCTCTGCGATTACGTCGGTGGATAAGTGCGTGTTCGCTCATATTTTTTTCATCGTCATCCCTTGACGCGGCGGCGGCAGCTCATCCGTCGTTTGCCAGAATTTGATACTTTATGGCGATTGAATATTTGCCGAGATCGTCCGTGACCGATAACGGGGAAAATCCCCGTGGGTTAAGAAGCTGCACAAGATCGGATATACGTGGCTGCACTTTACTGTCACATCGTATTTTCGAACGAGATCAACAGCTCGATGCGCTCCCTCTGAAGGCTCATCACTTTCACCCTGAACCTATATCCACGTACGAATTTAAGCGGATCTGTGAAAAGCTCTCGCGAACAGAAGAGAGAGTTAGAGAGAGGAAGAGAAGAAAATATGAGAGCGAGGAGGGTCTCGCCTTCGATTCTTCCCCCCGCCTCTTTTTATTTTTCCACACCATACTACGAGGAATTTTATCCCTGCGATATTACATTTTTTTCAGGACCCTATCTCTCGTCGTCCAGACCAGTTGAGCTCCCTCTTTCGTTCTCGTGTCTCGATCTCTAGCTGCTATCTTCCTGCAGCTTCACTTCGTCCCGCTGTCATACAACCGGATCGTTAATTTACGAGCTACTGGAAAATTTAATTTAATACATCGAGATTGTGAGCTGAGAGCTCCGAGAAATTTTGGCGCATGTAGTAGCTATTTCCGTTTCATCAGTTTACACTGCTCGATTTTTACTTCCTAATTAAACATATTATTTCAATATTTAAATTGTAAATACATTTTTTCAACTTATCTTTTGGCGAATGTAATCACAAGCCGTTAATTAGTCGGGGATCCATCACTGACTGAACCCGAAATTTCATTCGTTCCTGGCGAAAATACTACAGTTTTTTATGTCAAAAGTTGCATTAGAGAACGCTAAAGGAAAACACAAAGGAAATGGATCAAGAAAATGTGTTGATAAAAAGACAGAAAGCTGTGACGCAGGAATGACCCAAGCCAGGAAGAAACAAAATGCCGAAATAAGCAAATGTGAGGTTATACGAGTGCTCATTACCAATTTCGTTCAATCTTTGATGTAATATATCTTCGTTACAATAGTAAGACAGTCGTCTCGAATTTTTTCCCAAACCTTCATTATATGCTTCATTGTTATTGTGTATACTTTTTCATAAATTCCGTAAGAAACGTTCATTCATAACATGGGAAGATGAGCGATTTTTTATTTTATTTTTCTTCATACTTAAACACGCTTGTCTATAAATGTCAAGACTTTGTAAAAAAAATCGTTCCGTGCATGAATTACCTTAACACGAGCGATGTCAGTACCCAGCCTGCTAACGTCAAATGATCCTCAGCGCGTCGATAATCAAAGTGCTCTCGTTCGAAGGATCGAAATTAAAAAGTACTAGAGTTCTGAATTCGCAATCGACAAAGTGAAAAATTTGACTGCTCGACGTCGGAGATTGTAAAAAACATTTGTCAAAGTGTTCCTACCGGATGGGCATACCGTAAATGTCAATGAAAAGTCGATGAACAGTCTCAAACGCATAGCAACGGTCAGGCCAGACCTCTTTTTAATTAATATACCTGTCAAGCGTCGAATCTGTCGATACGCCTAGTTCATAGACTGCGCGCATTCAGTGATGAAAGAGATTGAATTTCAGGATGCTATAATGGAGTGGGAAGGAAAATGAAATTTTTTTTTCTCAATGGAAACGAATGTTCAATGGTTTCGAGGAAAAATGTATTCGAGGCTCGTGGAGTTCTGAGTTATTTCGTTGCTCAGTTGCGCGGGGAAAAATATAAAAAAAGCTTTCGAATTATTCGTAAATGTCAGGAATTCGCGTTGGACAGGGGTCCCTATTTGAAACTCACGATGAATAAATTGCAGTAGCGTCATGTCGACACAGACGCATGGGATTCGTCGTAATAGGGCGGTTTGCATCGCTCTTGTTTCCAAGCCCGAGGCGTTTCGCGAGCTCGTTCCGCACCGACATGCATTTACGAAACACATCGCTATACAGAGGTTTCACGCTTTGTTGACACACACGGAGATCAAGCTGCGTGACGTCGAAAACGTATTCGCATTGCCTCGCGAAATTCGCGTACTGTGCGTATCAATCGAGAAAGGAATTAAACCAGATGTGCGAAACCTGCTGGAACCCTATTTACCCAACAACCCTTACCTTTGATTCAAAGTTCTTCACTCGCGTCGCGCTGAATTCGAGATTGCGATGCGGATTTAATCAATTTAGCGTCACCGCGCGGTAATGTACGGCTGTGGTTTCTAATACAATTTAATTAAATTCATTCTATGTTGAATCGTTAAAAATCATGAAAATCAATGGCTGCAAGGCTTTCGATTCAAGAAACAGGACGTTGTCAAATAAACGCAGAAGTTGCTGAGCACATCGCATTACGAACGAAAAAATACAAAAGATAAATATATTGGATAGAAAAAATTACAACCACAAAAAATACAAAGATAAAACATTACAAAAACAAATCACGACCAAAAGAATTGAGGTCACAAAAATAAATAAATAAATTACAAACGAAAAAAAATTATAAACGAAAATTGGCCGGTGTACTTGGCGTTTTTTTTTTCTAGCTAATATATTGTCTAATTTACCCGTGTCTTATACTCACGAATCCGAAAGTCGAATAAAACGCCAAGTCCAACGGGCAAATTTTTATTTTTTTTCTTTATGTCGCCTTAATTTTTTTGGTCGTGATTTGTTTTTGTAATGTTTGGTCTCTGGCTCGCAGATCCGCTGTTCAAACATCGATGGATTCATGAAAAATGATTCTGCTGGGGATAACTTTACGATAAAAATCCAACGGTTGGCTTCGTTTTTCGTTCTTGATTAATGAAATCCGGAGAAAAAATGACGTCGAATTTCACATCTGTCCGTCCGCCGCTTATTTTATCTCCCGAATCAAAAATTTCTCGTGAAACATTCGCGGTGCGAGTGGTTTTCTTCATCATCGTATTGGCATCAGAAATACACAGAATACATGAATGAAACAGCGAGACTTATGGAAAGGAGGAAAAAGTGAAAGCGATGCTGAGGAAGCGTAAAAGTGACAGGTTTTTGTGGTTCCTCATGTGGAGCGAGCGACATCAGGACCTCTCAATCAAGCAGAACACATCCAAGGGGAGCGTATCAGTGAGATTTCCTCCCCCGTGGCTCGAACTAAGTGAAAAAAATTGATGTCTTCTGCACCATGGAATGAAAAAAATGAGACAGGCAGGAAGAGAAGTTCCTCGCATATACGAGATTGCGGTGAATGTGGAGCCGGATGCTTCTGTCACGAGATATCTGGGAAGGGCTGTGGGGAGTGGGGAGAATGAAAAAGGAATAAGAAGCAGCCGAGTGATGCTCGTGGATTGAGAGGATCGGAAAATCGAGCGATTTTTGACATCCGGATAAAAAGATTGGAGCACATTCTCCGTATCGATTTTTTCAACGATACTGATAGCGGCAGCAGCTTGATCTTTTAGCATCAAAATAATGAAATAAAAATGTAAAATTGTCGTCAGGGCAAAAATAACTTTGGGAAAAATTTTAAACATACTTCGGCTATAAAGTATGCCGAATTATTTTTTAAGCATTATCATTCATTCATTGATGAAAAATAATATGGCGATTAATTGTAGCGAGGGGAAGGTAAAAATTTTATTGAAGATTTCTCTTTTTAAATGTGAAAAAAATGACGAAGGGGAAGGCAGGGAAATCAAAATACGAAATAAGAAAGATATTCCGGACCCACTTAACCACTTCTAGGTGTTTAAGGGGCCGTATGAGTTTGGAACAATGAATAATGAAAGAATGAATGATTACAGTAGCTAAGAAATTGAAATTTCGCTTATAAAAACCCAATTGTGTTTTTTTATCTCTCTCATTCTTAAAATTAATAGTAATATAATTTTTCATCAATATTACACGTTGTCAAAAATTTTGGGACCATTTTTCACTGACAATAGCGAAGAAGCTGAAATTTCGTTGGAATTTTCTTTAATTTTTTTTTCAGTTTTTGCATCTTGCCCCTCCCCAAAGCCCATATAATTTTTTATTGATAATAATGTTGAGAAAAAATGTTAGGATCCTTTTCAGCAAAAGTAAGCACTTTAAAATATTTACCATAACTTTTTCGAAATATTTTTATTTTATTTCGATTTTGAAGCTACGTCGCCCAATGTCGCGACACACGATTTCCCTCCCCTCGGTATATTTTCTCTCATTTTGTTGCGCGCACATACAAAAAAATGGGAAATCGAGGACGGGGGAGCGTTGATTTAACGTCGAGAACAGCTGTCGTTTCTCGACTATGAAACAAATGGGAAAACTCCATCCGCAGCGACGCCATAGCAAACTAGCTGTCTTCGATATTCCTTGCGACCCTCTATTCTGTGCTCTCGATCCCACTTCGTTATTATAGCTGGTGCTACTCAGTTTGAACAGACTGACCGAATAGAATACAATTGAGATAACGGAACAGGGGTCAGGGGTGCGCTGGATAATTACCACCCTCGCGGCAGTTACCGTAAAACTGCAAGTTTTCTCAGGACACTTTGCACGCTTCATTAAAGCAGCGGGGACTTCTCCATTAGGACGGGCTTTCGAAACCTTCTCGTACGGAGTCCCAAATTAATGTGGAATTACTGCTTCAATTCTTCTGCGTTCGTTTCAATGTTTCGGTTCTCCTATATAATAATTGATGAAACTTGTTTTCCTTTCCAACCACTGCCGATGTTTATTTTTACGCTCAAATTTCACGGGAATTTTTCCTTTTTCGTCCTCGCGGGCTCGACTCAATCCCAAAGCGATTCAATTTGTGCGTATCCTCGACTCAATCCCTCCGATTCTATTTTCACTTATTTCATCATTGATCGTGCATGGATTTCCGATGGAAATCATTTTGTTGATATATTCGATAGGGGAATGAGAAAAACGCTGCGAAATATTGGACGGTTAAGGGAGGTTGCTTGTCTCTCGTAACAGATGCATCGACTGGATTCCAGACGTCTGGAAGAAAAAGATCCGGCGGGGCTTGAAATATCGGGAGGGTATAAAGGCGATCGAGCTACTTTTTAGGATTTTTTTCGCCTCCCTTTCCTCTCTGGAAAGAGGAGTGAGATCCACCGTGTTTATTTCGTGCTGTATAGAAGATTAAGTACGGTGGAAGAACTACAAGTGCATGAACTCTTATTATTCTCCGAAGCTCTTCATCGCACAGGGTTGAAAGTTCGAAGGACTTGTACAAACTCGCGAGTCTGATACGCGGCGCTCTTTTTTGTTCGGTTCGCGTACTGGAAATTGAACGAACGGAGAAATATTGTCCGTGGAGACTTTTAACTCGAAACTACTTTTCTCCTTTATATAGAACGACCGTGAATGGGGCGAGTCTCCCAACTGAACGGACTTTTACTCGGGATACGAGGACGATAAAAGTGGAAAAGAAATGGTTGAATAAAAGGATGAAAGGAAATAGGATGACAACGAGAGAGACGAGCGGACCCGACCCGCCACAATTGATCTTTCTTCTTATCCTTATTTATCCTCAAGGTCTCTCTCTCTCTTGTACTTGCAGTGAAAACTCGACGGATCGAGGAAAAGAAATAGTCGAAAGACACTAATTTCAAACTCCGTGTCTGCTCGTTCTTGTCGTATCTTCACCCGACTAATTTTTCCATCAAATATTAGGGGAGAGTGGGCTCATTCCGGACGCAGTACTTTATTTTATATTTATCAATACGGACACCGCAATATCTTTATTTTCCGAAACCCCTACTTTCGCGCACTTTAACTCATGCGATAGCCCTATCGCGATGTTTAGTGTACTCGCATTGTTCGAGGCGTGAAGTGATTCATTTTCTTCGAGGTGAGACCGATCATGAAATTTCGTACATTTTGATGTGATTTTTGGCTACACATTAAACTGATGACACTACGGGATGACACTACGGGTTTCAATGTTATTGAAAAAAATAATTTAATATCCTTATCCTATATAAGAATCGTTGACGCGGTTCAAACTTGGGCTTTTACCTTGCTGTTTTATAAATTATTAATTAATTTATGAAATTTCGCTGTTTGGGAAAATTACAAACGTTCCGCTCTTACCCCGTATCGATTGATTGCTTTCAAATTTCAGTAACGTCGTAAAAACGTATGAAAGAAAAAACACCAGCGTATGATATCGAGTGCACAAGTGTAGCAGCGAACGATGTGAAAACAAAAAAGTTATATTTGGTTTGAAAAATATGAAAATCCACCATCCGAAGACTGGATTATGTGAATCGAGTGTGAAATGCGGGCGCTCAAAGTTGCACAAGCGAAAGTACGAGTCGAATCCCAGAATTTTACGGAGTGTTGTTTTCTACGAAATATTATCGAGCAATTTTTTCATCTATTTGTTCAAATTTACATCGAAAATTTATTATTAATCAATTTCCCTTGAACAGTCGCAAATTGTCCCAATTTCCCCTAGCATCCGCGGTCGTAGTTCATGCACTTCCGTTCAGTGGCGCACTATTTCTTGAAAAATGGTCGCCCACCTTTCTCGTTATTACGTAAACACGGGAAAAGGGGAAGTATGATACGGGGGAGTTAAAAAGAAAAAAGGGATCACAAAATTCCAGAGAAAAACAGTCCAACGATCGAAACATGAAACAAGAATAAAAATGAGGCAAGTTCAGTGCCAGCCCGAAGGCTCAACGGATCGATCATGCCAAAGGACTCACCTTCGATGCTTTCGTCCCCCAATACGTCGGGGCATTGAGCCTCATTTTCAACAACAACAGCAACAAGTCTACCATTGTCCCTGAGACCGGTAAATCTGACGCAAAACATAATGGAATTCGGGTGTTAAAACAACGCGTAAGATATTCCGAGCGAATTGGTGGGTTCGAGGAGGGCCGCGATGAGTTTGCACAAACGACTGACTGACTACTGTGCAGGTACATCGTCAATTCGATGCGAATGCTTTACTACTCTTCTCGTCTCCTTTTTCTCCTCACCTCGAGCAGCAGCACACAGAGCAATGCCTACAGCCGGTGGTAAAAAGAGGGAGGAAAGGTGCTTCCAACGGAGCAGAAGAGAAAAACTACCCCCTCGAGCACGCGGTCTGTGTAAAACAAAAAAGCGCGAGCAAGAGAAACCGCGTCGTATGACTCGGCGCGTTGACGACGACGACGACGACGACGACGACGGGAGAGATTCGAGCCAGAAAGGCTGAGAGCGCGTCAGAGGGTGAAAAGCAAGCTCTGAAAGAGGAAACCATGTAAACCAGGTGCCCTCCTGCGCAATGAAACAGCAGCAGAGAGCTACGAGGGATGAAAGATACATAAAACATAGACGTTTGCATTCTGCACTCTCTGCTGTATATTTCCCTCTGTTTATTTATCCAGAAACTGAGCAAAAACGATGCATGCTTCTTTTCCACGAAATATTTCTGTATTCAAAGCCCAGCTGAATCGACGTCGCCATAATTCCAATTCCATTTTCGATGTCCAACATTCGGAAATACATTTTGAAAAACAGACACTCTAAAACGTCGAAATGTAAAATTTTTTTTCGTCATGAAAAAAGTCGGGTAGGAATGAGAAAAGAGAAAAAGCGAGCCGGTGGATTTTATGAGCATTGAAAAGTCGTGATGCAGGGAGCACGAGCAGAGCACTGTTCCACTGCAGAAAATCTGTGGACGTGTACGCAAACATGAAGGAGGAAGGCGAAAGCCTCTCGTGCAAGACGGAGGGTTCAAAGAGCTCTGTACTTGAATATATTTTTCTCTGTGCGTCCATACCCTTTCATTCGCGAAGGTTGCACGATTTTCCAGGTGTCTATGTACCCACGCTAGCGCCGAGTGGTCCACGAAACTGCCGTCGTTGTCAACGTCGTCATGCGCGTTCTTGCGTCCCTCAAGTTTGCGACGCGCGTTGCTATGAAAATGTGCAACGTTTTTCGACGAGGCCTGCCGAGTTCATGCGTATTTCCCATTTATTTTAGGCACACGCGCTTGGTACGTAAATGTGGCCTTAAGGATACTGAAATCGAATACGCGGTAGAGCTGGTGACACGAATCAACGAAACAATATCGAGCGAACACATTTCCCGTTGGTCAGGTTCGATACCCGCAGACAAACGGATGCTGCATGACTCTGCGGCGATGGGTTCGACGATGAAATGCAACGGAAGAGGCTCCTCGAGCCTTTAATCTGTGGAATCATTTACAGTGTGGTACATGAAATACAACGCACTTGAACGTAGAGTCGTAAGAAAAGGAGGCAATTCAACGTGTTCGCGTCTTCGAGTACAGGCACTTGAAACACGTACGCGAATACGCTTTGTGCGTGTACGAATGCGCAAATGACTGGACGTGGCACGAAGACATGCGATTGGATTCCAAGTTGTGTATATCCGCGGTTGTGTGTACGTGCAGCAGTATCATTCGAATTATACAAGGTTTCGTGTTTCTCGAGAAGTCACGTGCCTCATAAAACCGAGCATGAATTCACGTGCAATCAGCAAGAGAGAGAAAGAGCTTCGTCTCACATTATTGTCGTGTACTTACTCCGATGTATTCTCGCCTAATTGCACCTCTCCCAGGTGCGCATTGTTACCTCCATTGAATCAATCACGCGCACATCACTCTCCGCGTGAAAATCGAGACGATTTTGTTCGAGTGACGTTACACCTGATCGGAAGTAAGTCAGGAGTCAATTAAAATGCACAATCTGCACCGAGTCAAGATCCATAACGAACTGAGG
Organism: Venturia canescens; assembly: GCF_019457755.1. Taxonomy (NCBI): domain Eukaryota; kingdom Metazoa; phylum Arthropoda; class Insecta; order Hymenoptera; family Ichneumonidae; genus Venturia; species Venturia canescens. Next base: position 12,577,446 of record NC_057425.1, read on the forward strand.
ATGGAAAGCTCTCGTCGAGGCCCGTTCGCGAGGGAGGAAACCGAACCGTCGGCTTTGCTTTTCTTTTTTTTTTCTTTTTTTTATTTCTTTCGTTTTTCCTTTCATACACACGCGACTTTTTGCCCCTACTTTTTCCACGGGTAGGAGATTTGCGGTTGGAAAGGACGGAAAAAATAGGTGGCGCTGGAAAATGTCGTGGTGTTTCGACAACCCCCTGAGGATACTACGTCGGGGCTTTCTCAAATCAACACACACGCGCGCACACCCTCACCCCCTCTCTCGAATCATTATTTTTCCTCTTTTCTGATGATCAATTCAACCCGCCCCTTTCGAGATCTCGGTACGTTACTCCGATCTGCCTGGATGCTTATGCGCGCGTGTTCCCTCTCTGAAACTCTCTGCTGAATATCTCGTCGCAGTGGTCCTCGCGTCAACATCGTTCGTGCCACTGAATACGCGAGCTTTTTCTATGGAGAGCCGAGCCACGAACACATCTCTGTATACTTTTGTGTGACACCGGGCGAGGTCTAGTTCTCTACATCGTATAGGACTTTACGTGTGTTAGAACTTGTACCAACAGTTGATGCAAAGCGACGATACGTTACATGCGATGCACTTCGGTTAAATGAGCGCTTGCACTCGACAACCCCGCTCATGGCAATCGCTGTTACGGCCAAGTCATTAACCTGCGCTGCGAAACTTCTGCGGAGTAGTGTATTCTGTAAACGCTGATTATTATCATTCGAAATGTCGAGTTTTTGTCTAGATGACCGAAAAAACATGGCGAATGTGGTGACGTGACGCGTGATTTTGTTTGACCGCGTTTCGTCCACATTTTTTTCTCGTTGACGATAAATCAACGTGTCGCGCCAGCACCGTCCCCGAAGTATTCGCGTTTCGATATATTTCGCTTATTCGGGAATTTCGTTTTCGTTGAGGTCAAAATTCGCATGGAATTCGATTGAACTTTGAGAATAAAGACTGACGAAAATTAATCTTACGATATAAAAACGTTTCTTAGTTCATTCGGATCTGAACTTTTGGACGATTGAGAGCAGTTTTATGTTGCAGAAATTCGTGCCGCCTTTTTGGCAGTGATTCACAGAATCCGAGCATCGCAGGGCAGAAAAACATGAAGTTCTTTTTTGCTGCTGTTTGCTCCTGATTACTCCCTTTGAGCCTTCCACTCACGAGCCGGATTTTTATTCTTGCTGCTCACACAAACACAGCATTTGCCTGCAGAGGAAAAGTCTCTTTTTTGCTCTCGCACTGCTCGCTGCACTTCGTCGGGCTCGACGATATTTTGACCTCTCATTTTGTGCACGGACTCTTTATTCGTTTTGCCTCACTCGTGGATTTTCTATTTGCGCAGCGAGCTCCCAACTAGGACGAGGGAAAAGGGTGAATTGGTAGAAAATATTTACAACGCTGAGGAAAACTTCAGTTTGATCCTTCAAGAAAAAACATTGTTTTCAGCTTCCGTTATTCCTTCAAGAAGAATGAAAAAGTACGACAAAAAGGAAACAGAAAAAACGACCACGAAAAGCCCATCGAAAGGATAAAAAATCTTGAATAATGCCAACGATTCGTTCAAACTTGATTTACGAAATCGACGTTCACGAAATTTTGGTAATCTATTTCGAAAATTCCTCTTTTCAATAACTTTATCTTGTACTCTGTGATGTAGAAAATAAAAATTTGCGAGAATTGCACACGGGGAGCGTAAACAACGCGGTAGAGTAAGAAGGTCGGATAATAGAGGCCACGTGTATGGTATTTTCTCGCGATATAATGGCAATGGAGTCTCGGATCTTGTGCAGCACGTCTCGAGGACTCGGTATACATCGGCCGTATACTCATTGCGAAAATGGTAGCGCGGAAATAAGGTGAAAACGCAAATCCGAGGCGTCCGAACGTATAAAACGCGTTCAACCGGTGGTGCGGTTTGCACGGGTTTGTAGCAACGAAGACTCGGTTGTTCACAGTCGCTGGGACTCCCGCATATGAACCGTGAAAATGGGTATGAAATATGAACACAAAAACGCGTTTCATTTCGCACATCGAATCAACGAACACGAGCACGATTCTCACGGCTTATGAACTCTTGCTCGGTAAACAATATTTAATGTGACGAGTATCGAAAATGGAATTAACAACCTACGACGATCCGTCTGAAGCATTCAGATCAGTCGGAGGTTTTTTAATTATTGAAAATTTTTATTAAAATTATAATAAAATATAAAATACAAATTTTAGTTTTTTTTTTAATTTAATATTTTAAATTAAATTTTTTTTTTTCTATTAATATAATTTTGTGTTTATATTTATGAAAGAAAAATTTAATTTTATAATAATAATAAAATTTTCTTTAATTTTATTTTAAAATAAATTTTTCTTAGAATTAAAAAATTTTTATTAAAATTATAATAAAATATAAAATACAAATTTTAGTTTTTTGAAAAATTTAATATTTTAAATTAAATTTTTCTTTTTTCTCTTAATATAATTTTATGTTTATATTTATGAAAGAAAAATTTAATTTTATAATAATAATAAAATTTTCTTTAATTTTATTTTAAAATAAATTTTTCTTAGAATTAAAAAATTTTTTTTGTATTTCATAAAAAAATAAATTTTCATGAAAAATCTTTGAGAATACCAAAAATTGATTGTTTTCTCTGTAAATATAGATAATTTTTTAGATTACATATTTTTTCGGGTTTTTATAGGTTCATATGGAAGAAAAATACATGAAAATGGATAAAAATTTGGAATTTTTGTTGCAGACAATGATTACGATCTCTACATTGTACGCAGCTGAGAAACTCCGATAATGAGACTTTTGGCACATAAACCATGTAGTACAAATAAGTATTTCTCACATTAAGGAAGTTGCGGCATTAGAATGAAAATGATGTCATCGCTTTTAAACTGATTGCATCTTATAAAGTGTAAAAAAAATCAGTTAAATTTTCAGATTCCTTTAGGAGCGTCGTTGCTGAGAAAAATCAATAACAATTTGGGCCAAATAGCATGTAACCTTATGGAAGTCAAGACACATTCAGTGAAATCTCTGTTAAAAATGATGCTAAAAATATGAAATTTTTTGGGCAACATGAACAAGGCTTGCTGAATAATGTCAATTTTTTTCATATTTATTAGGAGATTTGCTGAGATTATATTAATAATAATCTGTTTCCCGTGCAGTTTTTTGAGGCTATAGGATCGTCACCGTCCGTATTTTCGACTGAGCTTTCACCAGTTTTTCGTCTTCATTCCCCCAATTCTTCTTTAAAGTGTATGCAACATTGCCAAACTGTAAACTGGCCTAACTTTTGAAAGGTACAGGTCATAACTTTTGGGTAAAAAAAAATGACTGTACGGCCCAACTTCCTTAAAAAAATGTTTTTGTACTTTTGAAATATTCTTGAAACTTTACCGAAAAGTTCGCTACGGTGAGTTATTCCCGTCTATCCTAAAAACATTCCGGAAGACAATCAATATTTTTGACTTTCTAAAGTAGGCCCCCCGCTTAATGAAGCCAAAACAATTCGTCGAATACGCTCTCAAGGTCTGCAGGATTTCGTCGCAATTATACAGAACAATTAAAATGATATTATAATTGCAGCTAAACGCATCGCGCCCTTTGGCAATATTTATAGGATTGTTCCACACTCGGAAGTTATTTATACGAATCGCATCAGTTACCTCAAAATTACAAGGGTCAGAGAGCTCTCGTTGCATAATAAATTTGTGGCAAGATGTTGAGTGTGTCTTGCCAGGACGTTGAAGATTATTCGGCAGTGTGCATGCTTGCGCTCTTGAAGCCCCTCCGTCCCGGTTCATTAAGGGATACAACGACTCAAAATATATGTGCACCTTTCGACCCTTTTACTTGACTCCTTGTCAGCGCGAGCAGTGTACGAGAGCTCCGATGTACAACATTTCGTTTTTCTTTCGAGTCACAAATTTTTTCTCTCTCTCTCTCTCTCTCTCTCTTTAGTTTGGCTCGTCTCGGTTTTTTTCTCGCTGTTGTGACGCGGAGTAAGCGAGGAAATCGAGCGTTGTTTCGACTATGCACGAGCGTAACCGTGACAGCTACGAAGAAAACAGATGCAAAAATATACGTGCATGCGTATACTTTTATACATGCATAAGTAATGGGCATATGAGAGCAAAACTTGATGTGCTACTCGACGACGAAGCTTGTATTTTTAACCTGAAAGAGATTTAAAGGTCCACAAATGTCCGTAAGCTACCGAACACTCCATTTAAGTGTGCGTGAGAGTGTAAAAGAGGAGAGGGAGGAATGAAGAGAGGAGAAAAAAAATGGAGCGGTTCTCAACTGGGGTAATCGAAGAAAAAAATTGCTTCGATTCCCATCGATTGGAAAATGTTCCATTCAGCTCGATGGATGGATGAAGGAAGTCGAATGTCTGACGGCAGTTTTTTCATCAGATGATGAAAAATTGAAGGCTCATTTTAATTGTTTACATTATATTTTTAAATCGTTTGCGTAAATCCTTCAAAAGTTGTTCTTTTTTTCAGTGTGCGTTACAAGGAAGTGATATTAAAATAATGGCGTGGAAGATGATGGAAGGGCCTAAGAAGTTGAGAACTTTCTAATAAAAAGACAGATGGAGAGAGGCGAAGAAAAAAAGGCTAATTGCGAGAGCTCGCAAGGAAGGTTCGAATATCCAGAGGGTTAAAGACCCAGTGCCGTTGTTACGTTTGTGACGATGCGAAACTCCAATTTTCTCTCCTTATCGTATTCCTTTTTCAATGCTTGTTTTATCGCTCCGGTCTGTACTTAAGCGGGTACGTGAACGCGATGCAGAGAATCGTTATGCGTTGCTAGCGCCACATAAAAAAGGAGCAGCATGACGAGTGAGAAAGAAGAAGAAAAAAGAGTGAAGAGGAGAACAGACGAATTTACGAACTCGAGGGTATAGTTATACCGCTGAGAGCTCGTTGTCCTGCGTGTGCCTTTCCGTTTAGTCATCCATTTCTGGAATTACAGAGACTCGTTGCAAGATTCCCGGGCGATTAAATCCTGGGGAAATAAATTAAAGAGAAAAACAAAAACGGAAATAACGGAATAAAAAGGCGTAATATCGTGGCTCCTGGAATGTTTACAAAAACCTTTGGAGCCAAGTACTTTTCTTTCAACTCTCCGACAACGTGCCGAAGTACGCTTTTCGCGAGGAAATGCTACGAAACTCGGATAGAAAGCTTTGTGAATGAGGCATCAACGCAAATATAGCGTTGAACTTTATTGCTCCGTAAAAGACGTGAAGCATTTGCAAGCGAAAATGAAGGCTGCGAGTGCAGATTTGTCTCCGGAAGTTTTTTCCCCCCGTGCCTCCCGCGCGCGATCGTCGCGGTAATCGTTATTATTATAATTGGGAAGAGCTCGCGGAGTTGGAAGGTTTGCCTCAACCCTCGCAAAGTTCGAGCCCTTTGCGATTGCTAAGCGACGACAAAGTCACTGGTCTTTTCTGCCAAGGAGAAGACGCAGAAGGATCTCCTGGCAAAGAAGGGTCTCGTAACATCTGCGAGAAAGCAGGAGTTCCTCATCCTCAGTGGGGAAACGAGAATCGAGCTGAGGGACCTGGTCGTTTTCTTGCTTCCCCTTGCACGAAAACGACACACGTTCAAAGCCAGAGGGTGAACCGACGAAAGAGGATGAACACGGTTAAGTACACACACGTACGAATAGCGACACGTCGATGTACGCGACATTCGTTGCGAAAATTGTCAGAATTTTTGTCATTCGCTTTTCATGCGTTCCGGACGATATTCAAACTCCGTTTTATGGGAATTGGAAGGAGCAGCGTTGAAGAAAATGCTTAAAATCCAAAATTCATTCACCAGTTCAAAAAACGTGGAACTTTTTGAACGACTTTTGGGAACGTTCGTCGTCTGTCGACTTCGTACTAAGATTTTTCCCCTCATCGTCCATACCCACTGCACGAAACTCGGTTAAACTTACTCTGATTTGGCACAAAATGTCCCGTGTACATGCGGAAGAGAGCGAAAGAGCTCGAATGATGAGGAAAAAGCGGAAGGGAGAAAGGGATCGCAGCGGAGCACTGGGACAGAGGGAATTCACAGAGTTCCGGTGCCAGATACCTATGTAGCTCTGATACCCCTGGGATTTATCAAGTTTATGGGGTGGCGGAAACCGTAGCGTTACTCTCCCATGTCTACAGACATACACTAACCTCTCTCGAAATAAGAACCCTTGCGACGCTGCTGCCCTTTATGAAAACGATGATTTTCCGGGCAAGGAGATTTCCCCAAGGGGCATTATGTACATAGTATATGTATACGTTCCAGATAACTTGAAAAAGTCTAATTCAAAGAGTCGCTAATGTGGATTTTTCACCGCATAGCTCTTGAATTCGAATTTACCGTTAAAGTCGAGTGAAAAGACACGAAATTGGCGAAAAGAGATGTCCGAACGTATTTTTTTGGTGATTTTGTACATTTGTAACTTCGTAACAGGGTGAGGATAACCTAAATTGACTTAAATGTTAGAATGACTTAAATTTTGAGCAGCTAAACTAATCTTGAGTTTATAAACTTCGAATTATGATATGGAGACAGATGAATTCGACTGGAGCTTTGAATGTCGAAAATAAATGAAGTAGAAACTACAAGGTCGAAGCACGTTTACGTCGAAAATAGAATGTAACAATCGCCCATGCAACGACGAATAAAATATCGCTTTTTCGAAAATTCTATTATCACTCTTTTGATTTCTAAATTACTGCAATAATCAGCAATACTGTGGTATTCACCATTTCGAAAATATAATAACGAAATATTAAATTTACTGAGGTTGAAATACTGCAAGACCAAAATGGCGAAACGGAGCTCAAAATGCGAAAAATTCACTTTCGATTTTTTGTTGTACTCTGTATTCTGGTCTGTCTATAAAGCAACTACTCTCCATTTTGAATTCGAAAATATGACCTTTTGACAGTCGTAGGGGTTTCTTAAAATTACATTCGATATAAAAACTATCGAAATATAGATTTTCGAGTAAATACGAATTCAGAGAAGGAATATTTGATTAAACACATATTCTGCTAAATAGTCGATCGCAAATAAGAATTTCGAATTATTTATTTTTCTCCAATCTGATAAAACAACTTTTAAAGTCGATCCCCTACGATAGTCCCAACCAAAAATTATGTACCGTCTGCATATTAAAAGGGTTGAAAATTCGTTCGGATCGTAATCAATAACTTTGCAAAGACCCAATATACGTACCCGGTGCCAGTAGATTATAGTACTAATATCATTTGCTTTCGTAAAATTTATTCTAAAAGTATTTTTGATCTGACATCGCGAGTAAATTTTTTGACGGAACTATCCGGGCTACGCTTCAACACACTGAAAAGGTTGCATATACAGACGACATTCGCTTGTTCGCTTGCAAAATATATCGTATGCAGCCTAAACCTTCGTACTTCTCGAGACTAAATCCGCGTCAAACTAGATGGTCGATCACCTTGATTTTTTTTCACAATATCTGTGATATCCTGCTCTAGCGCCTCCTCGTTTTTTATAAACTTCCTAATTTTAGTACTAGCGGTAGAATTAATAATGTGAAACTTGTTAAAATTTTATAGAGGTGTTGTTCATATGTTAAACAATACGTATTCCAAATTTAAATAATTTCCTAATTTAACTGTCTCGTGGAGGAACCACCTTAAAATTTCGAAATATCGACCATTCTAAAATTTGCTTATTTGATATATTAAACCGTACCCGAAATTATTTAATTCGATGAAAAACCGTGTTTAAACAAAACACACGGGCAGAAGTGGAGCAGGTGACGAAAAGTGATGACGTTCGATTAGGATTCAATGGGACGCGAGTGCAAGCAAACTTCCGAATACCTGCGACCGAGTCCCTCGACTACAATTCCCATGCCCATCACGCTCTCAATTTCGTTAATTTTCTTTCAGGTTGGAAAGTTCGCCCAACTTTTCAGATGCGTCCGTTTCATTTTATTTTATTTTTTATTTTTCGTGGTAGGGCAGTCGTGCGTGGCGTGTATAAACTCATCGAAGCGAAAACTTGTGGGTTAAAATGGTGCTTCCCAGCCCCCTGGCACATAGCCGTCTCTGGGAAACCCTGACCTAGCTTCGAAACGACGTTTTCTAGGCTCCGGGACACAACGAGCTGTAAGCTGGCGTGACAAAACCTACGAATCTACTGGAACGTGTGAGGGGTGGTGATACGAAAAAAAACGAGGGGAATTGAAATTTAAAAACAACACGAGAGCGAAAAAATATTGCGACTGTGAGTCTGGGCTCTCATGAATTCTTCTTCGCTTCTCTAACCTTTTTCTTCCTTGTTTTTTCAGGCTTCGGGTATGCGAGGGTTTATAATTTGCTACCAGAAAGGGTTGGATTTGAAAATTCATCAGAAACGATGAAGAATTTTTTAGGAAGTTAGTCAATTTTTCGGAATTTCCACACTTTAATTAATTCCTGGCTAAGAAACTGGTCGAAAATTTGAAATATCGAAACTCACTTTTTCCTCAAATTGCATCAGTGGCTCGAATAGAGAGCTAATTAATTTTCTTCAGCCCGGACAAGCCGAAGGGTTAAAAGGGTTTTGTGGATTTACAAACCCCGTAAAATACAGCCTCAGGGGGGGGGGGCGCTGGTGCACGATATACAAGCCACGCGAGTACATCCCCCATAAGCCAAAACACCCGCGCGTAGCATAGCTGTGCTCAACCATCGGCAACAATTAAATCCACGCTCCCGAATCGTGTGTGCTTCGCTGGAGGTCTCGCACGTTTGCCGCAACCGCGCGATACACTTTTCGTGTGTTTTTCTCGTGTGAGCTTTGTGAAACGAGCCAACTGAGCTCGCTGGGTTCGGCATCCCTCGGCAGGGGTTCTCAATCCTACGATCGTCCACGAGGAGCTTCGACTCCGTAGGCGATCCCTGAATCTCGTGAGAAATTTTCAGACCCGACCTCAAAGATGTTCCGCAGTCCCCGAAAATCTTGAATTAAAACTCAAAGCTAGGCTGACCGGACGGGAAAACCTGACGGAATAAAAGCTTTCGGAAAGCTCGCATACCTTTCATGGCACGCGCGCCTTTGAAAAGCAGGCTCCCCAGTCACTTCGTACGTCATTCGTAGCGCCCCACGCACCGAAAAACAGCCAGCGACTCTCAGTCCGATTTCGAAGCTCCGGTGGAGAGGGTCCGATAGCAACACTCAACGAATCCATAATTGCATCGGTCTTTTAATAATTTAATAATTGATATTAAACGAAGGAAAACGACGAGGAGTTTGTAGAATGCAAACGAGATGCGATTAATGTGCATAAATTTGTTGCCTGTGAATTCATGAATTTATGATGAAAACGCGGGCGTCCGGCACTACGAAGAGTCGACGCGAGAAGTATGTTTATATCGGGTACACATTCTATATAGATTTTCCAGCGGGGAGGGTTACCACGTTGAATTTCGGTCCGGGTAATAGAGCGGGTTTGAAAACCCCTGGGAATCGACGGTGCACATCTGGCCGTGGGCGCCCTAAAATGTTGGCAGTCGCGGGGTTAAAGAGAGAGAGAGAGAGAGAGAGAGAGAGAGAGAGAGAGAGAGAGGCCAGTGGACTAGAGTATAAAGCTATATGGGGGGCGATGCCACGCGCACTTTCACCTCCCCCTGCAGTACACAGCTACGGGAGAGAGTTTGCCCATTTGTATCCATCTTCCTCTATCCCATCCCCATCGACGAAGATGCTCGCGTTTATTGCCATACGCAACCTGAGCGCACATAACGGTTGCGGGAAAGCGGAACAGGGAGACCGATGCTCAAAGGGATGAAACAGAGTGCGAGAGAAAAAAGAAAGAAAGAGACTCGCGGGAGGTGGTCCGGTTACGACATGGAAGCCCCAACCGTATCGATTTCGAAGCTGTGATAAGCGTTTTCGTCAATGTTACATTTTATATGTGAATATTTTTCGGATGAATAATGTATGTGCTCTGGTACGAGGTTCGGCTCATTATTCACGAGCTTCGTGGCATATTTACATTGTGAATTTTTCCTCAAATTGCGTGTGTTTTTATACAATCGTTTTACCATTCAAATTTACTTCGAAATGGATTTTTACAGTTCTTTTACCATCGAAACTGTATTAAAGGAATAGAATTTTTTATTTGATTCGAATAACGGTGAGAGAACAAAGCAAAGGGAAATAAAATTTGACTGGATGATGGATCGAATCGGGTGTACATTTAATAACAAGAGCTACTCAAAGTCGAGTCCAAGTGCGGGTTACTGTTTTTTTCAACTGCTTCGAGAACCGCGTCTCCGGCGCGAGAGAAAGTATGAGCTGAAGGGTGGACGATGAAAAGGGGTGGTTGTGCGTTCGCACCCTAAAAAGGGTTGCTAAAAGCTCGGAGGCTGGCACAATGGTCGTCCGTGCATACTCCAGACGCCAAATTTTCTCTGCGCTTCTAAATATTAATAAGGAAAATAAGGAAAAACTGAGAACTTTTCTCTCCCGCGAGTGTCGCCTTTTTCTTCATTAACCCGATAATCTCATCGTTGCGCGAAAGAAAATGAGATTTTTCGTACAAATCCGAAGGAGAAAAGCTCTTTCCTCCTTTCCTAATCCCCCGGAATGTGCGAATGTCGACGTTCGTCGAGGACGGCTCATTCACTGACACCGGAAGCCATTCGCGCGACTAATAGCTGCTAATGTTCGTTTTTGTATCGAATCCTCGAGCTACCGAGACGAAGAGAAGGGCGAGCTGATGGCTAATGATGGGAACATATAGGGAGAGCAGCGTGTCTTTCGCGATTAACGTGTGCAACGTTCCGTGAAAGAAGAGAAAGACGAAAAGCCTGACAGGAGATTTGGTCGGAGCTTATACCGGAATTGATGTAAAACGAGAGATCCAAGTCTTAGAGGCTTGGGAAATTAGAAAATCTTTTCATGCATTTTTCGAAAACCTTGTAAAAAATAAACGTTGCGTTTGATTTTTTTAATATTCATTTTTATTATCCAAGTTTAATTTTCTGCTGTGAATAATCAGAGTAAATACAACAGTTGAACATGAATATTTTACCACGTTGTTCTTTTTCTCTCCTTAATTTTTGTTTCACCAACTTTTCCCTCATCACTGCAGAAACTTCAATTGGATTCGTTTCTTTCTTTTTATACTCATTTTATCCCTGTTGAGCTTTGTCGTATTTACTGAAAACCTCGGGAACTTTGGAAGAAGCATCACAGCAGCCTCTCCATTTCATTTGCTGTCTTTTTTTTTTTTTTACACTCCTTCGTTCCTCGTATCACTCTTATTTTCACTTTCATCTTCCGGACATGGATAATATAGAGTAGGGAGTCTGCGACGTAATATACATAAATATATATCCGTTATGTATATAAAAACGTATGGCTTTGGGTTGAACACTCTTTTCACTTGAAACTTTTCGTCTCTTTTTATTTCTACTGCTTTCAATGGAGGCTTCGTTTCAAGTATAATATCCCCTTTGCACAAGCCATATAATAATGTATTCTTTACCTCATAATTACATTCACTAGTCACGAATGTGCGAGGAACTTGCAGACCATGAAAACCATATTTTCTTTCAACTCGCTCGGCATATTCGTGGCTCATGAAAATACGTTCAACTTTTACCAAGGTTTTTTCAATGGAATATATCCGGCATGGAATTCGATGAAATTTCATTGAGCAAAAGGAGAGAGAACGAAGTGAATTTCGCAACTAAAAGACTCTTTTGCGAGTAAACGTTGTTCGTCAAAGTTCAGAGGCTGCGTGCAATGACGCAGAGTCTCTGTTAAGGTAGGCCATACCCGTAAGATCGTATTTTATGGGTGTCTAAATTGGATAGATTTTTACTTCCTGCTGATTAAAGATATTATCACTCTAAATTAATGTCAGAGTTATTAATTCAAAATTGAACGGGGATCCATCGCTGAGAGAACTCAAAATTTCGTTCAATCTTTAACGTAATATATCTTTGTTACTAATAGGACAATCGTCTCGAATTTTTTCCCAAACCTTCATTACATACTTCATCGTTATTGTTTATTTTTTCATGAACTTTGTAAGAAGCGTTCATTCATTATACGAAAAGATAAACGATTTTTTACTCATAGTTCTGTGTATTTTTCTTCATATGCGTAGACACGTTTATATAAATAATGAATAAGACGAACCCTTTAAAATTGGATATGCGTGTCAATCGACTGCTCACTGAAACTCTGTGTAAATATAAAGACTTTCTTAAGAAAATCGTTTCGTGCATGAACTACCTTAAAATAAAGGAATTAATCGTGCGATCGTTCTCGAAAGTTCTAGTTGCTAGTGGACTTGATAAATTCTTTTTCTTCTCTCTCTCTCTCTCTCTCTCTCTTTCGGATTTCACCCTCGATCGTTCAATTTCCTAATTGCCTTTCTAACAAAATTACAGCGCAAGATTGTATCAGGACGTAGCGAAGTAGTTATCTCGCAACGCGAACAGACTTTAGAGAATCTTTGAAGTAGGTGTATGGCGATAAAAGGGATTAATGGATGATGGAGCAGCTGGAGCATACGCCTTTGGCGTCTCTTATGAACTTACCGAGCTGGGTTTGATGAGCAGGGGCCGGAGCTGGCCTGACCTTGTCCGGAGGGCATCTTCTTGTCGCTGCTACGGTCGCTGGCAGTGGGATGCTCGTACCCCCTGGACCAACCCCTGGGCCACCAGCAGCCGTTTGCTTGTTGTACGGTGATGGGAGTCTGGAACAAAGAGCATACGCCACCATCGTCACATAGTTTTTTCTTCTTTTTCACTTTCCATCTCGTATGCAACGGCAATTTCATGGGTATACGCGGAGATTGAAGAATAAATAAAAGGCACGGGGCACAATGTGCACTGTCCGTTCGGTCGCATGTCAACTGACGTTGCCACAGGCTGCGAAGTTGGATGAGACGCGGCATAGAAGGTTTTAAATCACGAAAACGTCACGGCCGAACGACCAAGAGTCGCGGGAATGAAAACGCGTGTCGTTCTTCGTGATATTTTTGTCTGTAAAAATGTATAAACTTGACACAGTGCTTGACCGATTTGTAACTTACTTTTTCACGCGTTAAACAATTTGTTCGAAACTCGCGATTCGTTTTTATTTATCGATTGAACCGTAAGACGCAGGCACGTCCATAATTCAGCCGTGCAATAACCAGTGGAACGTAGTACCAGAATTGAGAAATGTTTTCGAGAATTCTCAAAGCTGCCTCTGCCACTTTCAAACGTCTCGGACCAATTCATTTGTCGAATATATGTGTGTCGTAACGAGAACATCGTGTTATCGTTATTACCCGCGAAGAACCTCGCTGGGCCTGTGCGAATTCCCACTTTCACAGCCGGAAGTCGTTAAGTGGGTCCCGAGCGTCGGACCAAAAAAGATGACGAAGAAGAAATAGGATTTTCGTCTCTACGGATTCTACTATAGGTTTTCGTCTTCGAAGGCTTTCTTAGGAGATCGCATTGCAATGAAAAGGGAGCGACGATCCGTTTGCGAGTCCGTATGATCTTATTTGTTTGTTTTTTTTTCTCTTTTCCATGAGCAGAAAATTGGAGTATTGAGATTCGTTGTTGCAACACTTGAATGTCGATTTCTGTTAGTTTCTCGTTTACTTTCAAGCTCCGTGTGCTGCGAGTGGACGGCGAGAATACCCTGCTTCGATCTCGTAAAATTCCTTGGACCAAAGGGGGAAAAAAATAGTTAGGGATTTCTTGTTTGAGTTATAAACTCAGCGCTAGAACTAAGAACGAGCGCAGGGAGATGTTTTTTCATTTCTTTCGGCAAGGGAGGTCTCTCGTCTCATTTGGAACCTTCGCTGTCGAAATGAGAACGCACGAAAGAAAGAGACTTTTTGTCAGACCGCGTTTCCCCTTCCCTCGCGTGCACTCGCCGACAAAGCTTCTTTTTGGCTTAATAAACAAAGGAAAAGAAGAAAAGTTGGAATTCCGAGCACAGCGACGAAGGAACGGAAATAAATTCTTGGCCCTTGGGTCCGCAGGAACCGAACTGTTTTTGAAATATTTATAGAATAAACTGTAAATCGTGTTTCGCAGTTTTAAACCCCCTGGACCTAGAGTAAGAGCAGCTGCACGTAACGATGAATGAAAAACGCTCAGATTCGATGGGATCCATTAACACTATCTCTATAAAGAATTCTAAACTCTAAAAAAATTGTCGCCTCTCCACAGGGGAGAGAAAAACGAGGGAAAAATCAGGATTTCGAGGAAATCAGAATCTCGAAGTTTGCCAGGAAATGAAGAAGCACGCTCTTGCGAGGGTTCCAAACGATTCTCGTTATTTCGGCGTCCCTCGTGGGAGGGAGAAGAGGAAAATAAGTTTGCGAACTAACTGGTGCGCAAAGCGATGGCGAAGAAAGCTTCAAAAGAGCGATGGATATCGATGTACTGCGACGCGCCTGCTCGAGATGATTTTCGAGTGTCTAAAGGGGCTCAGCGGAGCATTTAGGCGTATATACCGTGAGAATATTAAAGTGGTAGATATACAAAGCGAGAGAGATAGAAGCAGCGACACAGTGAGAGTAAACTACAGAAATTCAGGAATGGTGGATTCTTGGTTAACCGCTCGAGCTGTGCCAAGTCAACACACTGGCTTTCCCGGCGTTGCAGGAGCAGGCATATTACAGAGAAACGAGAAACTCTGCATGTCCGACGGTTTCATTCTACCTAGAGCTCCCGGAAATTGCGCGCATTGCGGAAAACTTTGACATTAACGAAACCTGTCGATCGAAATGGAGATCGCGGAATTCGTTGCGCAGCGACCTTAAAATCCTACAAATTTCGGCTGTATTCATTATTATTCACTGATGGGAATAGCGCGCAGCGGTATTTGTGGATGAAAATGCATATTGAGAAATTCAAACACGAAAAACAACGAATTTCTGGAGTAAGGAGAGACCTCGAGCTCTGCGAAAAAATTGTTATCGTTGGGCGAGCATGCAAACGAACAGACGCGGCTCAACACACGTCCGATTTATAACATTTACCCGCAATGCGCACTGGATAAACACGTAACAATTGAGAATTCCTCGACTCACTATTGTGGAGATGGAGACAGTGGAGTAAATTTCTAGAAACTGCTGCAAAATGTTGCTCGTTTAAATGCCAATCTGTATTTATACATGTTTATTCAGTTGGGTGTGTGTGTGTGTGTGCATGTGTGCAAAGAGTGTTTCCTTTGTGAGGCATAATAGTTCTGTGGCCGGTCCACTCCTGTCGAGTCGACGGATATTTTTTTAGCTTCTCTTCTCGGCCTGCACGATTATAATGTACGATAGCCCGTGTGTGGGAATTCATACACGTCGAGCCACGAGGAAAGAGCAGCGAGGGAGTGAGAAAGTGTGGGGGAGCGAGAGAGAGACAAAAGTCCAAACGTTTCTATAGGACAGACGGCTCGATGCAAATCTTATGTGCACAACTATTTTGTGGCGAGCATACAATGATTTGTGTAATTGACCGGCGTGTCTGTCAGAAGAAGGAAAGAGCAGGAGAAAGAGAGAGAGAGAGAGAGGAAAGGAGAGAAGAAAAATGAAAGAGTCGAGAGTGAGAGCGAGGACCGGACGCGAGCATTGTTGTCTGGAATTGACGATTGCGAGGTTAGGGACGTGTGTCGGCAGCAACAAAAATTCAATCGTGTATGGGGTTTTCATCATTTTGGATAAATCGTGTCTTCGAGAGTGCTCGACGAAGAGACCGAGCGTTGAAGCAAATTAATCGGATGTCTTGCAGAGATAATCGATTAAACCGAACAATAGAGTGAGAGGGAACATGAAAAGTGATAGAAAGTTGCAATTGAAAGTGAGTGCTTTTTGCATCGCGTGGCCTGGTAAAATCGACGAAGGTAGTAAACTCCGGAGGGTAAAATCATGGGAGCCTGAGCTGTCAGAAGCAATATTCTTCGAACGCGCCACTGGAGAGGGGAGCGGAAAAGATGGAGGGGAAAGAAAATAAGGAGAAAAAGCGAGATTCGATATTATTTACAGTGCAATATCGAAAATTAATGTCTCCGTGGCTGGTGCACCCTCGGCCGAATTTCCACGTTCCCTTAGCAGAGCCACCCTGCTCGAACCCTCAGTTCGAAAGCAGAACAAGCTGTCGCCAAGCCCTACCTTCTTTCCTAGATGTTTGCCACCCTGCATTTTTTCCTTTTTGTTACTCGATAATGTCAGTGAAAACGGATCGAATTTCGACACAGGCGCGAATAAAAATTCCGGCGTAATTAATTATTTCGACAGAATCAACAAAATTCTGAATCGTAGCAAATCTGCTGCAGACTGAGCATCATCGAAACAAGAAGTCTGGAAAAAGACCATCGCTGGAAACTCTTCCCTTCGAAGATTGAATATACGGAATGACAAAGGCCAGAATCAGGCGATACACGAGCAGGTGATGGGGGTTGATTGGGAACGTCCACTTTGAATATACATATTTGCATTTTGCCATAAATCTGAACGTTTGGCTTGAATGATCATACCCAACAGTGTGATTAGAGATCAACAACCCTTGTCTATGGGGAACTGGAGTCATAATGGGAACGGACAGTACCTGAAGAGAGGGGGAGCAAGAGAGAAACAACGTGGAACATGGACTCTGAGTCCGGATCCAACGTTCATTGCTCATTCGAGCAGAACACGCGGTTCTCCCAGACAATGGTGAACTTTGAACGTGAATTCCTCAGGATCCTCTCGATCCATTTTTTGTATGAAAATTCAGTCGTCCCAAGCAAAGAGTGCTCGAATTTTTCACGAATTCCAAAAGCTTTTTTTACACTTTTATTGAAAAGTTTCACAGTTTTTCCAAAGTTTTCCGATCCCGATACGAGGCTTCTGCAACTTATTTTTTACTGTATATTGACGACCAACCCACGTGTTTCGTATCACAATGGTGCGAGAGCGGAATTTTACTAATTACCTGAGCGTTCTCCCTCCTCCTCAAGCAGATTCAAACCCGGTGGCCTTCAACCCTCATCTCTGTAACCCTGCAATACGCAGTCCCTCCGTAAACCCTTCTGGCCCCCGACAACGTGCGGCACACGACGTGCCTGAAATTCCTGCGCCATATCGATCTCACTAACACTACAATACACGATACCCATTTCGTGCTCAATCCCTTTTCACGAGTCTGCCTTCGTACGTACATGTGGGACTGACTGTTTTCGCGATTCGATGCTTTTTGCTCAAATCAGTACCAACATTTGTACACGCATGGATACGACGACGCGTCATCGTGTGCTGCAATGTGGAAAGGATCGAAGTGAATGCACTTGCAAAAAGCGCTAACGAGCATTTCCATGTTACGATTAGTGATCTCACGAATGGGAAAACGTCCAACTTGATCGTTCGACTTGGAGTTTTAACAACAATGGCATTTAAAGGAAAAGCAAACGAGGTGCTCAAATTTTTTCTCTTTGTACACTGAGACTAAAATTTGGAAACACTTGAAAAATGTTGAATTTAACTGAAACATTTAGTCCGATACATACGACAAAATATTTATTAAATTTTAGAAAATATTTAGATAATTATTCAAATATTTGGGTTACTTTAACGCCATATTTTTTTGCTACGAAAATAATTGTATATCGAATGATCTCCGTAGATTGTGTTGTGGTAGGAAAATTTTCACGCTGAATTAAGAAATGATATAAAATATACTGAACTTTTCTTTCGAGGTAGACATTTGTATGGACAATTTACTTGGCTTGTCATCGCGATAAAATTTAGACAATGCTGAAATTTGGAACGTTGGAGTCTAACGAAATGAGGGAAAAGACAGTTTAATCAACCAATTTTTTATTTCAAAAAGTGTATCAGTGCAGGTTGAAAAACTACGAATTGCAAATTCGACAGGAAACGATATTGGAGAATTACTGAAATTTTTCGAGAATTTTTTTAGATCATTTCGTTGGACTCCAACGTTGCAAACTTCAGCCTCATAAATTTAGTTAAGCTACACGAAGAAAAAATCCGGCTATCAAATTTATTTTTTATTTTCCACAAACCGTGTTGGCTAATATCACAATAAATTTCAACAAATTTTGGATTATACAGAACTGACCAGTACGATTCGATTTTCAAAATATTTATCATTCTCAACTAAACCGTTTAGATACTTCAGTACTTGATATTCAAATAAACATATGATCAAGGTGTATGTGAATTAAGTAGAAATAAACAAATGTTTCGATTTCTTCGAACAAAAGATTTGGTTTTACTCGTTTAGTTAATTCACATAAAAAACTAAATTAAGTAAAGCACGTTTCCTTATTTATCGCAAGTGGATGTTAGATTAAGCAGTTACTGCGATTATTGTTACATTCCCTACGGCGCACGACGATAGGTTCAGAATCTTTTGTTACTTCGCCTTTCAAATGGGGAACGATCGCGATAAAGATCAATGAACACGAATTTTCGATGCTGCATGATCGAAAGTTTGATAAAATTGCTTTCCGCATTGTATATTTCGTATAAAAAGAATTGAAGGCGCCTTTGAAGTCGGTGTTATTATTTCACACAAGTTGGAGCACCGACAACGTTTATCTACCGCGAGTTATCTAATTGGTATCCTCGTCTCGCCCGTAAAACAGAGCGCAGACTCGTGATCTGCTTAGCTCACATAGGAAAATGCTTTTCCGTTGGTGCAGCGGTTCTGCTCTTCGCTCAATTCTACATAATAAAGTCTCGTTTGCTGCTGCTGTTCTCATAGTGCACGGCCCGACGCCCCGTGAGACATTCAACCCGCTCGGTGTAACGAGACGAAACGCTATACATTTATAAACGTACTTATGTGTATATGCATTCGAAAGACCTTCTCCCAATCTCGGCTGCACAGTTTCTTTGCAATTAGAAGGAATGTCGCCCGGCTCGGTGCACTCCGACTTTTGCTGCGATATGCATCTCTACGTACTCTCGTCCAAGTCCCTCCGATGCTTTCGTACTCTATCGCAATCGTGACTTTTGCTTGATTCAATTGAAGTATGCACAATTTAGATATATAATTTAAAATATCGGAGAGCTCGGAACAATCAAAGGTGCGTTTAGTCGACGTGCGAGGAGCCGTCGATACTCGATTGGTTGAGTCTCGTGGGAAGGAAGTTGAGGGAAAAGCCATTGGAAAATTGAGTAATTCAGAAAGACAAATTTCCGTCAGTTTTACGCTGACTAAACAAAAAAAAAATTAATGGAAACGATGCACGCGATCGTAGCGGGAGTTCAATACGCCAATGATGATTTTTTAAAATAGGAACCGCCGCACTGATACTCTCATATTTGTGCCCCTTTGCCCTCGATCAATTTCGAAGCATCAAACACACGCTGACGCTAAGAGATCGCAAGATTTCGTTGCGACGAGTTGACTCTCTGAAGAATTAGTGCGGGAGAGATCACCGGACATTTTTGCTCTCGGTTGTATCTCCCGTCTCGGATGCCTTAAGCGAGAACGAGGTCGCTAATTCATTCGACGCAATTAGGGATAATTGCACGGCGTACCAGGCTGAGTTTAGTATTATGCCTACGTCGTGAATACTCGCGACCAGTTTTCGTGACGTTTATCCATGTGAGTGCATCGTATGCGAATATACCTAGCATCACTATATACGAACAACTAATGCTATGTAATGCTGCTATAATGCGAGGTAACGCATATAGCACAATAATACTTTGGGCTGCAGTACATGCCTTGACGCGACATGAAGCAGTGTGCGTCACGAGGATGGCCCGTTCCCACTCTCCGATTCCTGTAGGGTTTTCCTTTTTCATACTCTTTCATTTTTTTGCTCACCATTAAGGGGGTCAGCCCGTGTGGCAACCGGAGTTTTGGGTTTTTTTCGCGATTTTTTCGTGGTGAGGAAAAAAATATAGAATTTTGGAATTTGAAGGGCTTATTCATTGGTAGTTTAACTCTATGCTGGAATTTTTTAACTCTGATATCTCGGGTTGATTCGGTGTAAAACTACTCCATTGGAACCCACATGCTTCTCCGTGGTCTCGACGATTCCGGGGGATTGGTTGATCTGAGATGAAAAAACCAAAGAACGTTTAGATTCGTAAAGTAGTGGCTGTCGCCTGAACCAAAATCATAGAGAAATATTAAAATCTGAAGGATTTTCGTGCTTTGAAACATTTTTGAAAATCGATATTGTGTGTTTCGAAGCAGCGCGACAATTCTTCAATTTTTAATATTTCTGTATGATTTAAAATAGAGTTAAAAAATTCTGTTATAGAGCGGAAATACCGGTAATAAACTCTTCAAATTTCAAAAGATTTTTCCTCGCCGGAAAAAAATCGCGAAGAAATCCCAAAAAATCCGGCCGCCACACGGAGTGATCCCCTTAAAAAAGCTTCTTACTCTGTGAATACTTTCGTCATTTGTCTGAACGACCGCGAGTCCACGAATGAACGTATCTGTGTGTGGAAACCCGAATCTGCTTTCTTATTCTTAAACGGAATGAACTTTCTTCAAGCTATTCATTAATCCCATCGATCGTTCGACAATCCTGTCCGTCTGGATTTTCGAACTTGATAAATCGAACTGGCGGGGGGAATGAATAAATTTTAATCGGGAAAAACTCAACCGAGTCTCAACTCCGAATTAATCAAGTGCTGTATTTTCTGGTAAGAGAGATTTTCATTAAAAAATGTCAATTATGAAGTTTTTTCGAAACCGTTTTCTTGCGTACTCTTCCACTTGCGGGAATCTCGCTGTCTAATTTTTCCTAAACAATGCGACTTCCGAATCCCATTAACCCCAATGCCGAGCGTGTCCTCAAAGTTCTCGCTATAAATGAATTACCATTATTTTCGATCTTTCGATAAACATAATGAGAAGGGAGCTTTAACGACTTCTAATAACGAGAGGAAGCGATGCGATTTTCGAGCGGAAGTTTTGCATCGGTCTTGGCACGTGGGCAGTGCCGACATAATAACTCCTAACTCTCACCCCAAACTCGTGATGTATGTCCACCGAACATCCTGTTGGCTTTGTCCAGTGTTCACAAGGACTGGCCAGCCAAATGTGTTGGATCACGTGGGGTTATAATTATATATTTTGTGTCTGAGAAGTGCCAGCTGGTGACGGAGCACTCAAGAAAATCTGGAGTACTTGCAGTCGAGTTATGATTCTCCGTATATTTATGGACGTTTAACACTTAGCCGGACTCGCGGTGGGTGCAGCACTAATGTGGCCAAATGTATGAGAGTAAAATTTCGAGTGAGTACGGCATTTCGGATGTGTTTTTTTAAGGTGGATATGTAGCAGAAAGTTTAAGTTGTTCGTTGTAGTTTTACGAAGGATGTGAATAAACGTACATGAATTTCTATACCAAGTGCGAACGCGACCATGGCCATGTCTCTCGTGTGACTACGAGAGTCTATTTTCGCGACCATTCACATCGAAAACATTGACTCACTCTCTGCGGACGGATTCGTGGGGACGAGAAGCCTCGTGCGGGGTGTCTTTGAACTCGTTTGCTAAATAAAGAGAGAAAGGGAGAGTGGAACGTGCAAAAAAGAGAGAAGAGGAGGAGGGAGCGAGTGAACGCGAGAGAAATGGATAGCGGAACGGAGAAAAAAAATACGTATCGCGTCCAAAAGACGCGCGGAGCTTGAGCCCGTGGAATAATCGTCGGTCGTGACGTTAATAAATCACCGGAGGATTCCTTTTCCTCGTTTGGCATATCACTCCGGCAGCGAGTCGACTCGGTGTGCTCTTCGAGGAAAAATACGCTCTGTGGGAAATCTTTTTCTCAGACGAAACTAAACCGCTTGATGGAGCGAGTCCTCGCGCGAGATACGACGAGCAGCACCACGAAAGGAACAAAGTTCGGAGAGAGAGAGAGAGAGAGAAAAATCCCGAATTTCGAATAACAAGATAAACATTACGTAAGTATAAAAATATATTTTTCCGCTCCGAATAGTTGGCCTGATTTTGCCTTTTTTTACAAACCCGTCGACGGACTTTCTGGTCGGATCGCTCGTTAAAATTTCCGCGAATAATGAGAGGTTGTCAAAAAAAACTGTGAAACAAAGAAGCCCGTTCGTGACGTTAGACTTTCGAGGTCGAAACGACGACTCGACCACGTGCCTGTGCACTCACGCGAGTATCCAGAAATACTACTGCGCTCCACAGGTAGATGCGTGCGGACACCAGCGGGTGAAACTTCGCGAAACTTCTGCGTCTCCGTGTGGGTGGATTTTTTTATTTTTCTTTTTCACGAAACTCCTCTGCGCCTTGTGAGACGAAAGGAGAGAGAGAGGGAAAGAGAAAAAAGAGGGACCGGTCCTCCCACCGATTCTGAACCTGACTTATAGTAATTCGTTTACGACAGAACACAGACTGCATTTTTTCCCTGCGGTTTTTCATTCCTCATAAATATCCTACAACTACCTTCAATACGCGTTCGAATATCGCTCTCTTATAGTCGATTTTTTAATATTTTTTCCTCCCTTTAATTCACGAAACACGCAAAGATATCGTTCTCACGCAATCCTCTTGCTTCTCATCGAGAAAAGTCCTCGCGTATACGACCCTTTTATTTTCTCAAGCCCTCCGAACCTTTCCTCCCGATCGTGTTTCTCCAAAAAAATTAATTGTTCTCTTTCCTCGGAAATAAAGACTGTTAACGAGGCACCGTTAAATCGCCTCCGAAGTCCCAAAGTTTCTCAGACTCGTGACACCATCGCTGCCTTCTTTTTTCTCGGTGTAAACGCGTGGCTGGCATTAGCTTCGAGTACGTTGGCTGTATCCATTCCTCGTGGTTGCCACTCAACACCGAAGCGACGAGTGTTCTTTTCGAGTGGGCATTTCGTCATGACTTTGACCCCTTCGAACGCCTCAAATTCGTTTCGGGTGGTCCTGAAACTTATTTTTGATTCCACATATCTTTAGCGCTCTACATTCGCTGCTCCTCTGTTATTCGATGGCATCCTGGAACCTCGATACGATAGTATCGCTGTCCAAACTCTTTCACGAACAAAAGCATGAAAAAATGACTTTTTTGCGGATTGGAGAATTGAGAACGACGATTTTCCTTTTTCTCTGCACTTTTTATAACGCTGCAGCTTCAAGAAGCTTCGACAGCACTCCTTATTTACCTTTCAGACAATTATTTTTCCAACGGTATACGAAAAGCTTTTTCTGCGTCATCCTAACGATGTTGCGTGCTTACTATAATAAATGGGCTCTCGCAGTTCAGTTATGCTCCAACAATCTTCGATTCGTAAACACGCTTAACAACTATGATTAATTAGCGTCTCGCATTATTGATTTACTTCGTATTTGGCCTGCGAGTGTCTCACTGTTTGCCGAATTATAACTATCGATAAGAATTCGCGAGTTCAGGTGCGCGTTCCAAAAAGGTGTTGAAGCGTCGTCCGCGCGCGCCGAAAGAAAAGAAAGAAGGTTCTTAGCCAACCGGTCTTCGCGTCGGGGGCCGAACGTCGAGAAACACCGCTGGATAAAAGTGTACGCGGCGGTATGCATTCGTGTGTGTAAAACTTAGCCGTTGGCTCGCGAGCGGCCTGAGCGAATCTGGTTTTTAATTTTTTCCTTCCCGATATAGATCGCCAGTGGCAAAGTTTCTCAAGTCTGCGTGCACAGTGCACGAGCCCAGCCGTTTCAGTGTATAATTATGAGCGCGTCCCTTATATATACGTTTATATTAATAAACGTGCATTATAAATAATATAAACATGTAGATTCGTATGCATTTATTACTTTGCAAAATAGCCCATCCGCGAGTTAGTTCTACATCCGTGTGAGCGATTATGTTCAGCTGGACATTGAAAATGCATAGAAATAAATGCCTCCTTCGTATGCAGTATCTTTGATCTAAGCTTGGAGGATCTTCGCTCGATCGCCGTTCGTTAGTCCGGGGGACAAAATCTAAAATATATTTCATTCGAAATTTGTAAAGCGCGTGTGGACAAGTAAATTTTACAACGGATTCTCAGTGTTTTGCCTTATTCACGGAGACAATAAATATTCACTGTAAAATTTACCGTGATAATATTTGACTGTTTTTTAACATAAATATTCCAGATGGGGCGTCAAAATTTACTAAATACTTCGGTAAAAGTTCCTACTTGCAGTACGAAAAAAAAGTCATTGGAACAACGGTGTCGTTTTTAAAACACAGGAGTCGTTTTAGATCAAACTGCAGATTCATTCTCTCCGAAAACATTGCAATTAAATGAAGAAAACTTTTGGAATAACTTCAATTCTTTTTTCTCATTGTGCGGAACAACAAATATTATTTAATTTATAAGAAAATTCAATTTTTCTCCCATAATAATATCATGAATTGCAGCTCGTCACGGCACTGTCGTTACTAAGCACGCACGACGAAAGGATTCATTGGATCAAAATATTGGATTCCAATCGCGTACAGTTATTTCGCTATCGCGGATTCTCCGTGTCGTTGCAATGATTTCGATTATTTTGCAGTTTCATTTTCGTTAAATGAGTCTGCAAGGAGGTTTGCTTAGAGTTGAGTATCGTATAATACCCGAAATGTCTAAGCTTGGAAAAGTGCCAGAATATATGAAAACACAAACACTCATGATGGACTGCTCTCCGCAGTGGAACCTACTCATCGCCTTCCACTTCTGTCACATTCGAACTGTACAAAAAACCGCAAGCAAATTTTGCCTCGATTATATATCTAAGGAATTTCCGGTTAAACTTTGAGATATACGTCGATTTGTCGCCGTCCAAGCGATACTGGTTTGTTCCACATGCTTCGAACACGCGCGTAACGGTATTCAAGATTTTACGCGTCGTTTCGTAAAAATAGGGAACGCGCGGCGGGCGCGAAGAATGAACGTTAAAAAAGTCGCCAGCGCCGGAGAAAAGGGAAAATATCTTTCGCAACTTTGTTGCTTGTAAATCTGCAAAATTAATGGAAGTTACAACTCTGTGCGTTACTTTTTTTCTCGGCGTAAGAAAAAATGATGCTCGAAATTCGAGCAAAAATCACTTTCCCGCGATAAAATTGGTCTGCAAGAATTGCGTTATCTCGAAAACTGATAAATTCCAGCTTTGCCGAAATTTTGGATTTTAGTTCGTGAATTGTGCGAAAAATAATTGGGTGACGGGAGGAAAGATGATCGCTATTAACTGTAACCTTCATTAGGACGTGACCTTGCCGTTTCATGCGTTACATGCTTCGATTATTGCGTGTATTACATTGAACGAGGTAAAAACCTGTGTGCGAGTGTATATATCAGTGGAGCGCGTATACCTGTGAGCTTCCGGTGAATTCGGCAAGCTTCGCGCCTTCCGGCTATTGCCGCTGCTGCTTCCGCTGTTTCCCATTGTCCTGTTCGAGCGTCTCGTTTATCCCCTTTTTATCTAATCTCTTTTTATTTTATATTTTATTCTTTACGAGCCAGCGGCTCTTATCTGCGAGTAAAAAGTCGTGCGGACTCGGATAATACCAGTTTTAATGAGCTCGTCGTTGCTTTTTTCTATAGTTTCACTTATTTTTCCGTGAAAATCGATTTCCAATTGGCCCGGCTTCTTGTTCGACATTTTTTTCATTCACTATTCATTCAACCGATAATAGTGAATATTTGAAAGAAGCGAAACCGATCGATGCTGTACCGAGCGAGTATGAATTGCGACGGTTAATATCGGCGCGGATCGCGAGGGATGATAAATGTCAACGGTGATCCGTGCGTCAGACTCCGATTGCTAGGGAACGTTGATGGTAAATCCTTATCTTATCGCATCGATGAACTGTTGCAGGTTGTAAATATTTCAAAAAAATACATCTATATTCGAATAAAAATGGTCGTTCCACGAAGCTCGTTCCTGGATACAATGTCTGACTCTGTTCCCATCTCTCTTCTCTCTCTCCAACATCCTAAAGTTTATCGGTTAGTTTGCTTGCCGCTCTCGTATTTGGCCCGCGAAAGGAGAGAGTCTGGTGCGATTTTACAGCCGGCATTTATCGGGGCGCTCCTCGAAGGGGTTTTCGATCGCTATCGCGATATCGATCACGAGCCGCGAAGATTGAGCCTTTTTGATGTCTAGATCCCAGAAAAATACCACTTTCGTGAGAGCTTGGGTTATCCAACAACGTAGCAAAAGCCGGAGAATCAGATGCGATTGTCGTTCGAATGAGTCAAAAACGAATTTCCATTCGCCATCTCGTTAATTACGAAATTTATCACTTCGTCACATTTCTCACCAAGTTAGATACTCGTTAAGCCGACTGTTAAATACGCGTACAAAAATACATTTTCCGTCGTATAAAAGTAAAGAGCCAAGTGTATAAAAAACCTTTCGTAAACGTTAATTCATCACGCATATTGTTTATTATCGCGACGCGTTCAGTTACGATTTCACGTTAAGGCCTTACGGCGTGTTAAAGCGATCCGCTCGCCTCATGGTGTGCGACCATGGTGTAGGCATCGTTGATGGCCCGTTTCAAACTGAGCTTGGAGGCACCCGCGACCGAGAGAAGCCCCCGTGTTTCCCATTCCCCCTTTTTCCCCATAGCACGTGGCTTCGTGTTCTCGATGGCTCTGTCCCACTCGCACGTTTTCTCCCTCCCGCTTTCACTTCTCGGATCCCGGCGTTACTTCCCATCCTCTTCTGCTTTCCAGCCTCACACCCGTTTCCATTCTCTATTCCATCTTCCTCGTGCTCACGCATTCGGCTTGCCACAACTCCATGGTACTCTGCTCTCCCTTCGCTCCCCCCTCTTCGTCATTCCCTGCTGCCCCTGCCCCTGTCCCCGCTCGTCTTTATCTTTAGCACTGTCCCTTTTTAGCCTACAAAAATACACGGTGCTGTATCTTGTACGACTATCTCTCTCTCTCTCTCTCTCTCTCTCTCTCTCTCTCTCTCTCTCTCTCTCTCTCTCTCTCTCTCTCTTTCTCTCGCACAGTCATTGTACCGAGACACTTTGTGTTCCAGTCTCGTCACTCGCTGGGAGCCCCCTCTTTCTCTTTCTCTCGCATATCTCGGTACATTGTCCGTGTATATACGTATTTACATAGATATTCAGGGTGTCATGAAAAAGGGGCTCTTTTCAGTGGAAAAAAATATACATAATACGATATCCGAGGATTCCACCAATGGATTCGCGCGAAACCGGATGTTCTTGAAAGATAAAAATAACTTTGTTAAAGGAGAGTGCAGTATTGGGAGTCTTCAATGGTGGTCCAGAGGTCCAATGAGAATCATCGAATCAAGTAATACGATCTTCTATGGGGTTTTGACGTCTCAACTTGACAGTGAATGTCGTGGGGGAATAGCAGTTGATTCTGTCGTAGCGAAGAGCTCGAGTAAGCGAAAAATGAAGTTTAACACCTTAGAAAAACGCGGAGAGTAAAGTTAGCAACGAGCGCGGATCCTGGAGCATTGGAAAATGAATTGACCCCAGCGATCCGGCTCGAGTACAAAGTCGTTGCGTAGTTATCGTGGAGTTCTAGTTTCAGAATAATTGGAAAAAAAACGACATTGACTCGTAAAACCGGAAGGTCGGATTAATTTGACGATCCGATGAGCAATGATCCTAAATCTCATTCCACCGATATTCTCATTGATGGTGGATCCTCGCGCACACCCTGTATGCGGAGAGCCCCTGCTCATTCTCATTCTCTCTGCTGGCAGCTCCTCCACACTTCGCTCCCTCGGAACGTTTATATATTCCCGTGTACAGCAAGGAGAAACGGTACGTGGGCGCGAGAGTAGCCAACGGCACAGCCTCCCTCATCTCGTTTACCATTGATCTCTGGAGGACCAACCGGATTACGGGCTTTCTCTCGGAGCGGGCCAATCCTCGAGCGCTCAAACACCCCCGCCGCTTTGAATCCGAAATGCGTGCAGGGTATGTTTATACATGGCTTGCATGAATACATATATGGATGCATGTATATAAAACCGGGTAGGCGAGAGAATTTTTGAATCATTCTCATGCAAATGCCCGGTCACGCCGGTCACTCGACGACGCTAAACCGGTGTTTCTCAAATGTGTGCGAGACACTTTATCCTCGATCGGGCGTCGCGTGAGTGGGCGTTATTCCACCATTTGTTCAATCCCTATAGCCCACGATGCCTCGGTTGTTGCAGCCGAAATACTCGAAACGATGATTTTCAGTCGTTCCAGCAACGTTTGTGCATGTGCCTCTACGACCGTTCGGCAAAATGCCGATATCGCTGCGTATCGTGCGGCTCTGCGATGCGAGGAACACACAGGAAGAGGAGAGCTCAAACGCGGACCGACTGCGCTCTCTTCCCCCTTTCAAAATTCTAACAGCGGAACTTGGGCGAGACTCTGCACGTTTTACTCGCAGTATAATGAAGCATTGTTGATAT
This sequence comes from Venturia canescens, assembly GCF_019457755.1. NCBI lineage: Eukaryota > Metazoa > Arthropoda > Insecta > Hymenoptera > Ichneumonidae > Venturia > Venturia canescens. The sequence goes on from NC_057425.1 coordinate 12,605,858, forward strand.
GTTAATGTCTCTCGTCTCGACTGCTGCTCCTATCGCTCTTTTCTCTCTCTTTCTCTCTCTCTCTCTCGCACCCGTTCGAACCCTCCGTCTCCTTCCTCCCATGTATCTTCTTCTCAAACTTAATTCTCATCTTCTCGATGAAGCTTACCAAGTTCGAGGATTTTCTCGACCGAACGAGACGACGAGTTCGTCGCCGATCCATTAAATCATCGCTGCCTTTACTACCGCGCGGCAAACCAGACGACCTCTCGAGTATACCAACTCCCTGGAAGCTGTGAATTTATCATTAAGGCGTTCACCGTCTCTCGAGAATATACGATGATCGATTGCCATGAATGAGAAAGCTTTTGAGTATTAATTTTTTACTGGTATAGATACAAAATTCAAATGACCCTTCTCGAAGGCGACTCTGGTTCGATAAAACATGCACCGAGGACTCTCCTCCTATCCGGAACTGCTGTCCCCGGAATTAATATATAATTGAGACTTCTCGAGCCTAACGCGGGATCTGGCTGTCGAACTGATGTCAGGTATGTGATTGAAGAACAGACTTTTCAGGTCCGATGAATTTCTCGAATGTACGTTTGATTTAAAAGAATCTTAGACAACCCTGAGCATCTCGTATAGCGTTGGGAGTTTGAGGACGGTGAACGAGCGCGTTGCTCCGTGTTTAAAGTGGAAGGCATTCGAGTGCTCCGGACGGCTCGGGCCATTAAAACGTCGCTTAACATTTATGAGATCCGCGAGAAAAGTACAGAGAGTCTTGTGAATTTCATATGTTTTGTGGGATTATACATTCTCGTGGGTTCGTGCGATGGTGGCGAGCGTGCTAAGGCGCTCATTAGAATGGCGAGTTTATCGTAATTGAGTTTGTCAAAGAGTGTATGTGCGCAAAGTACGTATTTAAGGGAAGCAAAAAAGTGCAAGATTGATTCATCAAGCGTCGAAGCAACGACACAGACTATTTAAAAACTGATGACGGAGACTTCAGCTATCAGAATCGAGGTTTCACGCCAGAGGTCCCTACATTTCGTGGTTCTTGCGATGTAATACTCTGTCGGAGCGGTCTGATCCAAAGGATAGCTTCGAGCCACTCGACCGAATCTGCAGATTCATTCGACCGTTACTTTCTCGAGCGTCGTAACATTCCCTGTCACTGTGTGACATCTGAATAGAATTAGGTACATAAACTAGCTGAGAATCCGATGAAAATTTCATCTTTCGATCCCTTATCACAAAAGTAATAGGTTACAATCCATTTTTTTTGTTCACTCATAATTTACAACGTTTCAACTTCTGTAACGTAGACCCGGAGCATGAGAAACCTCCGAAGATCAAACGGTTAGCTGTAAGGAAAAAAACACTTTTTTCAGACGAATTGATACCGAAGTAAATGCAGATATTGAGGGAAAATGAACCACGAACGGATACGCAATTAGAATTATGAAAAAAATGCGTTCGAATCCTGACGACCTTGAAATTTATTACAAACGGTCAGCTGCTTATCGAAATATTGAAATCACCAACAATCGAAAGAGCACACGCTTACGAAATTTCCTTCGCGTGCTTTATATATTGTACGTTTCTGAGAATTGTGACTCAATGTATTCACTGAAATCGAAGAACCACTGAAAATAATTCCAACAGTTTTCATGGTCGTTATATCTCTAATATTTTTATTCCTTGCACAGTCTTATTTACTCGAAATGCAATTCTACGGAAAAACATTTTAGAGCGCGAGATCACCAAAAAAATATCCACGAGTATGGACGAATATAAGAGAGGCTTGATAGCTTCGTTTGCAGGCATTGTTCATTAGTTTTACGTACAAATACGAATTCGGTAAAGTCTTTTTTACGTTCAGTTCTTTTTTCAGTGATTCGAATAACTTATGGAAATGTGTACGTGGCTGCCGGTAGATAATTCCATCGATAATGCCTTTGAACTAATTTCTCTGAGAATTTGACTGTTACAAGAAGAAACGTTGATGCTGCGCAATAACAAAAATCAATATTTATCAGTTTACTGCACTGATTTAGCACACGTGTTTTCTCATTAATATTTCACTCAATAGAAATTGAGTCACGTAAGGATTAATAATTGCATTCGTCTTATTACCCGTCGTGTTCACACAATATTTGTAGACAAAAGAAGCTTCAAGATCCCAGAAAAAAGATGCGATCATCGCGTTGGCGAACTTTATAAAAACCGACTTTCTTGCTACGTTACAATCATTCGGAAGTTTATAGTTTTTCGGATTGTGTTCGTTATATCGTTCCATCGTGTATCAAAGATGAAGATTTTTCGTTACAAGATCGTTTGGACAGCAATCTTCGTCATGACCGGGGCTTTCCCACACTCAGGACCGGTAAGTCTGATTGACCTTTGTATTTATTTTTTAATCAAGCATCCGTCTAAAGAATACCCCACGATCATTGTTTAAGGTATTCCTTTCACGAACCCGAATATTCTACAAATAACTGGATTTTAAATAACACGAAAGTAGAAATGCATGCGAATAGATCGACGAAATTTGAGGTCAGCTTATCGAACATTTAATAAAGAATTAAAAGTTGAAAAATCGTAAAATTTCTACGGGAGCTTACGGAGATTCCATCATCACCACTTTTCTATTCGATTATTCATATACTAAATGATTCTAAATTCCTGATCCAAACTGTCTCACAGATAGAAAAAAACAATGTAAGGAACTCGCAGCGACGACAAAAATACGGTCATGCGAAAAGAATACCTTAAATTTCATTTATTTTTCATCCGTGAGCAAAGGCCGAGAATGATCTGCCTTTTCGGAGATTTTTATAAACAAAGGGTGGAAACTTGAAGTTTCATAGTTTGAAGCCTGAATTTCCACATAATAACAACCGATTGTAGTTTTGCAAAGATTCTAGATTTTTCTATGCCAGTGAAGTTGAGTCATAGATCCAGAGCATTCCGGAGTGACATTGAATAATGCGACTTCAAACAAAAGTCTGATGCCAAAATGATTTTGATTGATAAAAATATCAACGAAAATAAATATCAAAGAATTAAAACATTTGTAATTTTTAGAAAGGCATTTTAAAGATGAACATTTACCGAAATTAATATTTGTAGTCACTCTGGATGGTGATAGACAAATTTAATTTTCTATTACAACAGGATTTTCAGGCCTAAATCGTCTATTTGCGAAGCTCTGTTAGAAAAACGTCATTATTCGAACGTAATTTCCACATCGATAGTCCGTAACTCAGTTATCGATAATTTTAAGCTGACCTGATAAAAAAAAAATGAAAGAAAGAAAAAAAAGATTTCACATATTTGGAACTTTCCATAAAACCACAGGGTACAGCAGGGAAAAAATCATGAGGACGTTTCAGTCCTTGCTTGCAGGTTCAACATACGAACAAACAGTATGACAGTCTGAATTTTTTTTGCTAGGTTCGAATATAGCACTTTTATTAAGGGGTCGACCCGTGTGGCAATCGGATTTTTTGGGGTTTTTTCACGATTTTTTTACGGGAAAGAAAAAAAACAGAGACTTTTGATATTTGAAAAGTTGATTTATTGGAATTTCAACTCCATAATAAAATTTTCTAACTCGCTGACATCTCGGGTAGATTCGTTATAGAACTATTTTACAGGGTTTCTCCATCGTCTCCACGATTCCGGGGGATCGGTTTATCTGAGATAAAAAAACCAAAGAATGTTTTGATTTGTAAAGCAGTGGTTATCACCTGAATCAAAATCATACAGAAATATTAATTTTTCCGCTTTGAAACACAAAATATGAATTTTCAACGATGATGATAGTTCAAAACGATGGCCCAATCGTCTGTCTTTTTCTTCTCTTGTATATTTTTTGTTCTTTTTTTAATTGAGTACTGCATCGCCATATAAAGTATGAAAGCACTTCGACGCTTCAAAAAAAGCTTCATTATTTACGGTTGTTTCTTGTTTTTTGTAGATCCTGGAAAAACATCGCATTGTTAAAAAATCAGTTCTTAGAACAAAGCCAAGGTTAGACGCAATGATATATGGTAAAGTCGCGCAGAAGATTCGACGAATGAACGACGTCTATGACCAATATTATGAATATGAGGTGATGTAATTGTTAATTTTGCAATTCCAGAGTTTTTCACTGAGTTATTCATTTGTTGATCGAAAAGCTAGTGATCGCTGCAATTATAGGATTGTATTACGTCGAAGAATTTGATTGATTTTAGTTATCGAAATGACTTTTGCGTGCCTACAGTTTTGAATACATACGTGCATTTTTCAATCGCACTGTTCTCTTAGTTTTTCTTGCAACTGCAGTAAATTTATTCTGGACCGTGTTCTGCTTATCGCGACCGGAGATAAACTGCTGAAACTAATTTCAAACGTGGCAATATCTTGAAGGAAAAATTGATGAAGTAAACAATAAATTTTTGTAAAATAACCACGTTTTTTCGAATCACAGATTCAAAATGCATATAAACGGCTCGAAAATTTAAATGCTGCTGATACCAAAGTATTCGTTGAAGAACAAAATAAACTGACAGAAACTTTCCTGTCCAACTGTACGTTTCGTGAGAAAATCAAGAACAAAGTGGAGGATCTTTGGAGATACGAGACGCAGACATGCCCAGCAAAATATGACAACAAATATTATTATGAAACGAGTGACGGACGAAAGGATGAAAAGTTGGGAATCGACATTTTTACATTTTAACCATTCATTTTTCAACTATTGTATAGTAATTATTATTTTCTTCGTATGCAGGGTTCTCTATTATGTAGATACACTAGGCGGAAGTCCTAGCGTCTTTTCATTTCCCAATACGGACCCGAATAGAATTGTTACGCACAAAAAGTTCAGTGGAAATGGAAAAATCTTAGCGTACAGCGTGAGCACCAACGGCGAGTCTTCGGACACCGATATCTATTTCAAAGACGTAACAAATAGTAAATCAGAAAAATGTGTTTTAAAAATCGTTCACTTCTAGTGCCGCTTTGAGGGGTCTACCTTAATGAGACAGGCAAAAAAAGACTATTTTCACGAATTTTTATGACCGGTATAAATTATAAATATGGATATAAAAAGTACACAAAAAAATTTTTATTTTTTTTTTACTTAGTTTTCGTACAGAAGAATGGCAGAGAAGATAGGTCCAAAAAAAAGGATGTACGCTGTTGATAAAATTTCTGGAATGGATGATCGGAGAAAAAAAGAAGAGTGGTTTTAGATTCGATAGGTAAATGGCTATAGCGCATATCATACGATTTTTTCAAAAATGACAAAACGGCGGCCATTTTTCCAAAAACTAAGAAAAAGCACGTTTTTTAAATCTTTTTTTGGAAAAAAAAGAGTTCTCCTCAACATTTCAAAATTCCTATGTTATGCCGCTATAGCTATAGTCATAAAGAACATGTGGTCAAATTTGGTAAGTATCGGTTGAATAGTTTCGAGATTTTATCAACAAGCCGTCCGATTTTATGAGAAAAACGCGTTTAAACAAAGGCAGGTACGGCGGTACCGCACTGGGCAGTGCGCATTAGCACGCTCAGGCAGCCAAGCAAACGTCGCTCAAAAGTACACTTGGATTGCTCAGATCTTTGTAAAATTTTAGTATGATACTTTTAAATATGTATACGTTCGAAAAATGCAACAAAAAAAATCGATTTTTTGAAAATTCTAATTAGGGTAGACCCCTTAAAAGTGCTCAGTTTTTCTCGTCATTATTTTATTGATTGAAACTTATCGCGTAGATACCCTTTTGCCTAAATCGTTGTCCAAAGTCAAATACTCTACGATAGCGTGGACAAAAGACAATGGAGGAATTTTTTACGTCTCATATACCGAAGGGGATGCGGATACAAGGCGAGGAATTCAAAAACTCCATTTGCATCGTCTGGAGCAAGAGCAAAATGACGATACCATCGTACAGGAATTTAAAGATGAGCCGTTCTTTCAAATGTGAGTTTCAATTTGGGTGCTGAATGAAAAGTTCAAAGCTACTTTTTAATAAATCAAATTTGAAAGGATTTTCACCTTAAATTCGAGCAAGACCAAAAACTTCGCAATCACAGGAACGAACAATCCGAAAATACATGTTGCGGCTGAACATTTTTTCAGTGACGCTGAAGTGACCGATAACGGGGAGTGGTTGCTATTCACCGTAACGGAAAATGTACGGGACAAATCGGTATACGCGGCGAAAATAAGTCCCGATGGAAAACTCGTAGGTCACGTGACTGAAATTGTCAAAAAAACCGAACATGTTGGCCTGCACTTGAATCTAGATGCAACGAAACTCCTACCAACTAATAAAAATACCACTATTGACAAGTTTGACACGATTTTCGAAGTATGAATATACGAATTCTTTTCTCTCGACTGGAACATACAAATTTTCAACAGAAACTCAATGAACTGAAACATTTTAGTACGTAGCGAACGATGGACCAGAGGCAATTTTTCTTACAAGTAGGAATTCTCAGAATTTCTCACTGATTAAAATAAATCTGAATAATCCGGGGGCTGATTGGTCGGTTTTACTGCCTGAAGATAAAAATTTTAAAATTCTTCAATGGGCCAAGGCTGTAAACGGTGATCATTTCGTTGCGTGTTACCTGGACGATGTCAGCGTAAGTTTCAATCCCGCGATTGCCGCGCGAAATATGAAAAACAATTACAGAAATTTTCATTCTCTAAAATATTATCTAAAATATTTTTTTTCAGAACGTTCTCCAGCTACACGATTTAAAGAATGGAGAATATTTGAAAACTTTTACTGTTCCCCGGTACAGTACAGTTTCTGAATTTTCCGGTTCTAGAAGCCGTTCAGAGATCTTCTACAAGGTCACTTCGTTCCTGATTCCGGGAGATATTTACAAGGCGGATTTGACAGATCCTAGAAATCCCAAAGTAATATTACCACTGAACTTTAATCAAATTATATTCGAGTACTGAATTCTTTACTATAATACGATCACATAAAGCTTGTTTATAATTCGTATATTTTTATTTTGACAGGTTACAATCCATTACAAAACTACGGTACCCGGATTCGATTCTAAAGACTATAAAGTTCGGCAAGATTTCTATCAATCGAGCTCCCATAATACTACAAAAATTCCTATTTTTATTGTCTCCAAAAAGGTTAATAAATATTACATAAAAAAAGATTAAGAAAAAAAAAAACATAAAAATTGTGTCGTATTAAAGTAAAAACAAATCTAGGACCGAGCTAAAAAAGAATCGATGCCTGCCCTTTTATACGGAAATGGTGGTTTCGGCGTCAGTATACAACCACATTTCAGCGTAAGCAGACTCGTATTCATGAAAAATTTCAATGGTATTTTCGCTATTGCCAATATTCGTGGAGGAGGGTGAGTGTTGATGTTTTCAAATGAAATTTCATACGAAGGTTTAATAAATAAAAATTGAAAATCGAGGTGAATAATGGTACACGAATGTTGGTAAAATCGTTGTTCCAGCGAATACGGAGAGAAGTGGCACGACGAAGGAAGACTTTTCAAGAAGCAGAACTCTTTCAATGATTTTCAAGACGCTGCGAGATATTTGGTCAATAAAGAGTATACAACTGCTGGACAATTGGCTATTCACGGCGTTGGCAACGGGGGACTACTAGTCGCCGTTTGTATCAATCAAAAACCAGAGTTATTCGGTGCTGCAATCGCAGAATCTGGGTATGAACGATTCTCTTTTTTTTCTATACATTAAAAGTAATTCGGCCGTTCGATAAAGTCCAGTGAGGATCCACTTTTTTGTGGTAAATGACAGTTTAAGGTCCCCTGATAACGATGAGCACAGTTTCGGGGTCTATTACGGGGCAAAATTTTGAATTATTTCATTTACAATGTTCGAGTTTTGGAAAAATTTCTATCGTGAAGAAAATTCATCACAGATTCCGTATCTTGAAAAAAACATTACCTTATCGGGCTTTTAAGAAAGAAAACATGAAAAAACTTTAGTTTTCGACGTGGCGAAAGCGGATGTCGGACATTACGCTAACTGCTGGTAACAGCTGATTGAACTTCGGGCAAAGTCAGGAATCGCGGGAATTTCACCAAATTTACTTTTGAGATTGACTCACGTACTTTGATTCATCTAGTAGCTTCGCTTTTTGTAACGAATTGACCTTTTTTTCTCGGTGCTATTACACCGACATAAACTTTCCTTCGTACTTTAAAAAATGTACCCTACGTTATATGCATGTATTTATAATGAATCGGACTCAATCATTAACTAGTCAAGTTGAAGTATAAATTTAATTTTATTTTTTATTATAATTATATATCACTTTATTACAATCTTATTAATAATATAGATTTCAATTTAATCAACATAAAGTAGTTGCTAATTTGACTAGTCATAGAACAGTCGAACTATTTTGATATATGAAAGCGTCGACGAATGTCGACTCATAGAACGAGCAATTTATTCTACATTCGAAATTTATTATCGAGCATTTTCGATCTCATTTGTTCGTATAACTGATCGGAGTTGAAAAAAGTTTGAAGAATAATCACAATTTGCGTGTATTCTTCGTTTTTACAGTTTTATGGACATGCTCAGATATCACAATTTCGGGAGTGGCTATTCCTTAATTCCGGAATACGGAAAATGGGAAGTTGAGCAACAGTTTTATAATCTGTTGCGATACTCTCCACTCCACAATATCAAACGTCCTCCGTCTTACGTTCCTTTCCCAGCTACTCTATTACTAACCGAAGATCACGATGAGTGCATATCACCTATGCACACCTACAAATATATCGCATCTCTGCAATACCGGAATGGCCTGTTCGGTGGTAACGGTAAGAATTGCCCTCCGCTTATGGCGAGAATTGAATTGGAGTCCGGCCACGGAATCGATGAATCAAATGATAAAGGGGTGAGTTTCGATGAAACTTTGAGTAGAAACAAATTTTTATTTCTTCATGTTTCGTTTACAAGTTATTTCAAACTTCTTTTGCTTCTATCGGTCACTGAAGAGTTTGAATTGTTATGTCTAAGTTGTTATTATTTTCGTACTAGTTTCGCTAGTTCCAAATATTTCGACGAATTTCGCACTTTTTGTTAATAAGCATTACAAATTAAACACCCAATTTCATTCGCAATCTCGGTAAAAAGAACATTCTCAGTTGTGACAATAACTTTTAAACTTTGAAAAAAAGTAACGAAAATAAAATGATGGAGATGGAAAAAGTATACGAATATACGATTAAAAATTTCGATTGCTATTGAACTCAATTCCAGATTAAAAAATACGCTGATATCTTAACGTTCATTACCTATTCATTGGGCTTAAATTTCGAGGACTAGTAAGAAAAAGGAAGAGGATTTAGTCAATAAGGAGAAGAAGAAGAAAGAAGAAATGGTAAAAAACGAAAAATATGTTCGTCATAGCTTTTAATTACACTCTACAGACACTTGTTCAGTACTCTAAAATATGTATAGCGACTATTATAAGAAAAAAAATTCCAAATAATTGAATGAAATAAATGAAAAATATTCCGGGCGATGTGCCGAGTTAACTCTTTCTCCTAATCTTTAAAATTCATTACCCATATGTAGTCAGAAATACTGAAACACCAAAAAGTCGAACGGTCAAAATATAGCGAAACGTTAGAAAGTCGACCGATCAAAATAAAGAAACGCAGCGGAGCTCACTTGCTCACTCATCAGACGGGTGATCTCCAATTTCAAACATCGTCATTTTGACTTTTGCCTTTTCGAGCCATCGCTATATTCTGCATATCCAAGTTTTATAGACTCGAAAAATTCACTTTCGATTTTTTGCTTCTCCATGTTCTGGTCTATCTATAAAACAATTACTCTCCATTTTGAATTCGAAAATTTTTGACATTCTTGGACGTATTATTATGTAATCCATGTACATGGTGGAATGAAACATATCTGCGTGTCTCTTAGAAAAATCGAAACTTTTAAGATAGAGATGTGACAGTAGCAAATGGAGAACAGGTTTCACTATAGTGCTTTTATGGTTGTCTTTTCGAGGCTGTTTGCAAACTTCTTTTCATTAATGCTTTCAATCTATCAGCCGAAAGCGTTTTATTTAAAATCCGGAACATCACATATCCCTCATATTTTTGACTATGTAAAGTATTCGAGACTCATCTGAACTGAGTTTGCTGAGGATTAGCGACAGGATTTCTTATCAGTCAGGCTCGAGCCTAACTCGAATACGGAACGTATAAAAACTGCGACTTGTTACTGGAAATACTGATTAGAACATTTCAAGATGGAGAAAGTTCGTTACTTCATGATCTTGCTGGAGGTCGTCGTCATCATTGAGGCTCTACCCTACCCGGAAAGACAGGTAATAAGTGTAAATTTATTATAATCAATAGATTTTATTAGATTTATAAATATTTAAAGTTGTACTCATAATTTTTGCTTCCCATAGAGGAAGCTATGAGACGATGGAACATTTTTTTTTTTCCAGTTTTCAATGTGCTCAAAATGTCCAAAAACATCAAAAAATCATATCTAGAAAAAATGTCCGGATGTGTGTGTGTGTGTGTATGTTATGGCACTGCAAAATTCAAACGCTTATAACTTGAAAACGATTTGAGATACAGGGCTACCGTTTTGCATATATGTTAATCTGAACAAGCTCTTTATTCTCTGATAATTTTATCAGAATTTGAAAAAAAAATACGAATAGTTTTGAAATTTTTAAAAAAAGGGTCTCGACGCTCTAACTTCCGGAAATTTTAAGATTTATTACTAATTTTTTTTTATAAATAGATTATTATAATAGAAAAGTTGGTATTGAAATTGGGAAATATCGGTTGAGCGGTTTAAATTTTATGATTTTTGGCATTTTACGAAAATATGAGTTTTTCGAAATATCCACTTTAATTTTTGGAAATTTATTTGGAAAAGTTAAAAGTCGATAAATAAGTTGAAATTTTATTTAAAAAAAACAAAATTAAAAGTAACAAATTGCTTTCTCAAGCTTTTAGAACAATGCTTAAAGCTTCCTCTATATGAGGAAACCAAAATGAAAAATATAGCACCTCATAGAGTAAGCTTTGAGCATCGTGCATCTTGACCATCTTGAGGAAGCAATTTGCAAATTTTAATTTCCAGCATTTTTTATTTGATATATCGATCTAATAGAATGATGAAAAATATCGACAGATGAGTGAGCGGTCGGTCTATGGCTTCGCGGATCTTACGAGTTGAGCAGCTTTCAGCGAATATTTGCACCGGCTCCTCGCGCTTTAACAATTTTGCTCAGTTTCAGTTTCAAGATGTGCAGCGAAATGAGAAGGAAAGGGGGAGGTTATAATGATGGAACGTTCTTGTAAACCTAGAAGGATGCTCGCAGGAGCAATCAACATTAAAAAATATATATTACAAACTATAACGTCGATAAACTGAATTTATTGACTTGTGCATTCATATTCATGCTTTTATAAAGACATGTGATAAAATAAAAAAATATCGTTGTGTCAACGTTTCTTTGGTTATAGCTAAAATCGAAACTTTCGAAAAATCGGTTTTTCATACTGATCGAATTTTTTTTTGAAATTTACTCAACAATCATGGGATTCTCAAAATGGATTCAATCGTCGCATTTCCCTTCATTTTTTTTTGTTTTTATTCAAGTTCTCTACAAAAATCTTTGCTGCCAAAATCTTTGTTTATTTAATTTTTTTCTCGTGTGTCTCGTGTGTTTTTCTCTGACAAAATCGATGGAACTGTCTCGAAGATTCAATACTCTGAAACTCGACGAGATGAAACCATCAGTGACAACTATCATGGTTTTGAGGTTGTACCTTTTTCATCATCATTGTCGAATGACACTTTGAAAATTCACTGAACTGATCATTACTTTCTAATTTAATTTCAACTAACGACTCATTTATTGATGATGGGTTATAACCTGTTTTTTTTTTTTTTTTTTTTTTTTTTTTAATCTCCATGTGCATAACTTGAGGTAAAATACTGGATCAAATTCGAACGAATAAGTTCAAAACGAACGTTCGAAGTTTTTTGTAACAGAGGTAAATACTTGAAAGAAATTTCGCTGATGGTTAACGCTGATTAAAACCATCTTTGTTCCACCGAATTTTTCATATAAAAAATTCTAAAGTTATCTGCAAATTGTAAAAAATCCAGAGCTCAGCGAAATTTATATCAAGTGTTTACCTCTGTTGCAAAAAACTTCGAAAGTTCATGTCATTTGAATTTGACCAATTATCGGATTTTTAACAATCACTTTCATGGAAAATGACAAGGTTTTTTGATTTTTAGATCAAAGATCCGTATCGATGGCTCGAAAATCCAAATTCCGAAGAAACTAAAGCATTCGTTGATGCCCAGAATCAGCTGACAAACTTGTTTTTGTCCAACGGTTCACTTCGTAAAGATATTAATAACACATTAACGCGACTGAGCGATTTTCCAGTATATTCGTGTCCGCAGAGACATGGTAACAAATATTATTTCAACAAAAAAACTGGACTGAAAACTCAAAGGTTGGAGCTCTAAAACGAGTTATTCGCAACAGTTAGCTTCGCAAATTCCTCAATTTTGCTTTTTTTTGGTCGCAGTGTTCTCTATGTTCAGGATACTTTGAACAGTGAGCCTAAAGTCTTTCTCGATCTCAATGATTTTTCTGAAGACGCACTGAAAGCCATTTCGTATAAAAAATTCAGTGATGATGGCAAAATTATGGCTTTCAGTTTGTCAAACAACGGGTCGGATTGGAGGACCATCTGGTTTATAAACACCGAGACAGGTAAAGCCAAAAGGAGATTGTAAAGGTTCCGAAAGGATTGGAAAAAAAAAAAAAAAAAAAACATAAATCTTCGGAAATTCATTACTTTCGTGAATCGCTTTTTTATTGCCAGTTGTAAGTTGAAAATTCTCATTGAAAAACAAATCGATAGTTTCAGCAAATCTTTCCGACATTTTTTAGCGAATTTTCACAAGCGTCTCACGTTCTAATTTGTCCTTCTTTTAGAAGTGCTCAGATTTTTAAGAAGTGCATTACTCGAAAAAAAATTCAACAGGTACACTGTATCCTGAGGCGTTGGGAAGCACCAAATATTCCACGATAACGTGGACGGGGGATAGCAAGGCAGTTTTTTACAGCTCCTATACAACTGTGCCAAAGGAGCACATAAATGGTAAAGGAACTCAAGGGCTCGAGCACCAAAAACTTTTTTATCACATTGTGGGAACTCCGCAATCGGAGGACGTTTTGGTGGTGGATTTCCCGGAGGAGCCGTTGTGGCTAATGTGAGTGAAAATTCAATAAACAATTGAAAATCTATAAATCGGTTCTGGCCTAAATATTCTATCGATGATACGAACGAGTATCCAGAGAATTAATGTTCATTAAAATCCTTCAGTGAAGCTCACATGACCAACTATGAAAAACGGTTGATCATTTCCGTAACGAAAAATTCATGGAGCAATTTGATTTTTGTGACGAAGCCAAGTACCGACGGAACGGTTAAAGAGAAGTTCGATTTAATGGAAGTTGTCGGCGTATTTGATGCGTTTTACGACGTGAGTGTACAAATTAACTGTCTGTCGAAAAAAAAATGTGAAAACAATTGTCATTTCAAGTAGATTCATTCGAAAATTGCAGTACGTGACGAACGATGGGCCGAATGCAATTTTTCTTACGGATTACAATGCTCCAAATAAACGACTCGTCAGGATCAATCTGAAGGATCCAGCGAAAGAGAAGTGGACGGTTTTATTGTCTGAACACCCAGAAAATGTTCTAGAGTCGGTCGAAGTTGTGGCCGGTGACAAATTCGTTGCTCGTTACACTCAAAATATCAAGGTAAAGGTCAAGCTTCTTTCAATAAATTGCCACGAAATCTTGAACAAAAAACTTGCGTTGTTTCAACCGTTACGTCATTTTTTATAGAGCATTCTCCAGCTGCACAGCTTAAAAACTGGAGAACTTTTAAAAACTCTCTTTCTCGATGTCGGTACAATCGACGAAATTTCTTGCAGTGAAAAAAATTCCGAAATTTTCTTCAAATTCACTTCGTTCTTGACTCCTGGGCGGATTTACACGATGGATTTGGCAAAGGACGACGCACCTAAGGTCGCTTTAAAAAAATGAATTCGCAACACGTACCGCCTCATTTGTGATTACGATTTTGTAGTTTATAATTTTATTATAATCATCATAATCTTAATTATTCGTAAATTTGTTAAATTTCATTTCGTCATTCCGTTAACACGATGCTCAGATAAATTTCGCTAATTCTTTCAAATTCTTCTCCATGCAGATTCTCCGAGAAAGCGAAATCCACAATTTCGATCTTCGAGCATTCAAAAGCGCCCAAGTTTTTTATACCAGCAAAGACGGAACGCGAATCCCCATGTCTATCCTCATGAAAACGGTGAGTATTGATGTTCTAATGGAAAGTAAAGAAATAATATTGCATCATGTTGAAATAAGAAAAATTTTTAGGATGCCGTACTGAACAGATCGATGCCTGCTCTTCTGACTGGATACGGCGGGTTCGGCGTTAGCGTGCAACCCGAATTTAGCCCAGCGACACTCGTGTTTATAAAGCACTTCAATGGCGTTTTCGCTGTTGCTAATATACGAGGAGGAGGGTGACTGATTTTTATTCGAGCTTATTATGAATTGAATAGTTTAACATGGCGGGAGAAAATTTTATTTAACAATAAAATGATGTTTTTTGTCCCCAGCGAATATGGAAAACGATGCCACGACGCTGCAAGACTTTTTAACAAACAAAACGTTTTCGATGATTTTCAACGTGCTGCCGAGTATTTAATTGATAATAAATATACAACGCCGTCGAAATTAATTCTTCAGGCTGACAGTAATGGCGGATTATTAGTCGCTGCGTCGATCAGCCAGCGACCGGATTTATTTGGTGGTGCAATCGCGGAAATGGGGCATGAAGATTATTTTATTCATAAATTTAGCGAAAGAATTGATAACATTGTTGATGCTCGAAAAACTTCTCTCGTGAAGTACATTATATTTCAACGGAAGCATCGTAGTCTCTGACTTTGGATTTTGTTTGTTTTACAGAGTGATGGACATGTTGAGATATGATAAATTTACGATTGGATATGCGTGGGTCTCGGAGTACGACAGTCCCGACGACCCTCGACAGTTTGAGAATCTATTGAAATATTCCCCACTCCACAACGTTAAGGCACCATCGAAAGGCGTTCAATTTCCAGCTACTCTTTTACTCACTGTCGATCACGATGATCGCGACGTACCCCTTCACAGCTTCAAACTTGCCGCAACGCTGCAACATGACATCGGCAGATTGCCTGATCAGAGCAATCCGATTATGATCAAAATCGAAATCGATGCGGGTCATGGAGGCGAACAACCAGCGATTCAATTGGTCAGTTTGATAAAATTTTGTAAGGAAGATCCAATACTTTTTTGCTCCGCCTAAATCTTTCATTGATTTCAACATTTTTGTAAAATTCTATCATTTACTTTCGTTGTTAAAGCTCCTGATGGATTTCAGGAATCGCGAACAGTTCCCATTATTTCAAAAGCAATAAGAATTTTTTCATGAAATACTCTTTCAATATTTCCACAAGTAGATTGGCATTGCGACGGATTATAAAGAAAAATGTTGAGAATCTGGAAAAACTCGTTATTTAGGCTACGAATTCTTCCAATATTTCCTTTTTATTTTCTCGACTATTCTGAACAATTCAAGTTCATAAGGTCCCGAAAATTAAAAAATTAAAAAAAAAAAAAAAACGTTTCAACGCACCTCTAGGGAAAAGAGGTTTTCTCGATTACTTGAAACTGGAGTTTCGACGATAATTTGACAAAAAAAAAGTATCCGTGCCACGTGCTCGCTGCGTATCGATGCGGTTGCTTAATTTTTTTCAAGATTTATGAGATAATTAGAAACGCGTATAAATTCCAAACGATAGTGATGAACCCCGCTCGTGTGTGTCTCGTGAAAAAGCAAATTTATCTTGGGTGATAACGGATCACAAATAATATACCTACACAATTATATGATGGCGAGGGCGATGAGGACTGAGTGAGTTAGTCGACGTTCTGAATTTTATTCTTCATCTAAATTTCAGATCGAAGAAAATACGGATATCGTGACGTTCATTGCGAAAACATTGAACTTAACGTTCTGGAAGTAAAAAAGAAGAAGCAAGAGGATTCGTATGTTAGATCTTGGGGCGGTATCTGTTATGGCACTGCCGACCAAAAGTATGAAATTTTTTTATGACAATCTCAAAGACAAGAGAAACAGCTTTAATTTCGTTTTTGAAAAAATTTTCTACCATCTTTTTTCGCAAAGGAATCGTATTTTCCCTTAAAAAATACCATTTTCAGAAAATACGGGTAAACTCGAAGATTTCGGAACTTAAATGAAATTGCCTCGAGGGGAAAAGGAAGATCGTTCTGAATCGACTGGAATTTTGTCAGAATTTGTGTCCAATATTGTCTTTTTTCGACATTCCCAGCCAGCACTCCGCCAACTGCAGTGACTTAATTCGAAAACCATGGGGTTTGGGCAAAAATATTAAGATCTCCTTTTTTTCGAATTTTCGATCGATGAGCATTTATTCAAAATTTTTTTCGAAATGTTTAAAAATCCGTTACTTAAAAAACAATGCTCAAATTCATTTTGATTTTATTTTGACATCACATATCTTTACAATTCTATGAGAACAATAAGATTTTTTCTGTAAATAGTTCATTACATCGCTTCAGCGGTTGCTGATTGAAAATCGGCCAAACTTTTTCATCCAATAGGATTCATTCAGTGCCTAACTTTTCCCTCTAATAAAGTACTAAAAGAGAAAAAATTCCCATCTTGAACCACTGTTATTCGTTTCTGTTAGCTCACCAAGTCCGTCCAAATTGGTAATTCAAGTTGATGTTTACCATGAATAGGGTTCAATTACTGCCCCCCCCCCCCCCCCAATATATATTTCTGTGAAATAGAAAACCGAAATTTCGTGAAACCGTAAACATAATTTGAATGATGATCTTCAACCTGGTGGTTCAATTTTGTAAGGTCGTGAAAGCCAACAGATTTATCTATGATAAATCTATGATAAAGAGGAGGAAGGAACATTTTCAAATGAATATTAATCGTTTTTGATGTGGAAAGAAACAAAATTAAAAGTTTTCAGTACTAAAGTGATGTGGAGGTGTTAATTCTTTTCCCCACTTCAAAACTAATAAACGGATTTGAATCTTCCTCCGTGTATTTTATGTGAGCGTGGCATAATAAGAATATCTACGGTGAGCTTTAGTGCCTGTTTGCCACACGTGTGAGCTCAGGTAAAAAGAGTGCGTAAGAGCGTGCAGTAAAAAGAGGAAAATATCTATGAAGGCTGACGGCTGTGTTTGCGAGCACTGCTAAATAATAGCGAAAAACTGTAAATCCTACAAGGTGATTTATCGAATGAACTTTTTTCCCTCGAGCCTATAGAAAAAATCGAAAAAATGCTCACTCGGATTATAACAGGTTAAATTTTTCTAAGATCACTTTTTAATAGCTTCTGACAGAATTTTGAACAACGTACAAGAAAATGTTTGCTGTTCATTTATATTTTTCGTACCAGGATACTTGAACATAAGAATCAGTCATGGGGCTTGTTTTATTGTGGGCTGTGCTCGCACACAATTGGTAGAGAAAAGATATTTACAGACCTTGATAGATTAAAAACAGTGATTGTAGCGGAGCGTATAAAAGGCAGTTTCTTTCGTCAAAAAACGAAGATTTTCTACATCAAACCAACCGCTTTACGATCGGGTTCAAATTTTGTCACTCTGCTCAGTTTTTCTACCGTCGACCGAACATGCGAAAATTTCGGTGCTTCATAGTCCCGTGCGTAGTCTTCGCAGTTATCGGAACTTTAGCTCAGGAGAAAAAAACTGTGAGTCCGCCTTCGTAATCACCGGTGTATTTGATATATATATATATTTTTTAAAATTATATCTACGGATGCTGTTGCATCTCCGAGATAATTCAGAGACCAAATTTTCGGATATTTCATTTCTTTTCAACGGAAGTATCTCCAATTTCATTCGATGCTTACAAGTATCGATTGGAATCGGGTTATCGATATATTCAAAGTCAAGCTGATTGAAAAATTATATATTCAACTCATCCAAATATTATCCAACGTCAATCGATTTTTTTTTTCCCCCATTCTAAGGCATACTTTTTCGAGATAAATCGATGGAGTGTGGAGAAAGAAAGTGTAATTGGCAAAGTTTTTTTTTAAAACGTACTAATTTCGGAACAAAGTGTTGTTGTAAGCGAGTTTAATCACGCGCCTATTCCGCTGTCATTATTTTTTCAATGATCTTCACCAGCACTGTGTTTGACTTGGTAACTTTAGCATCGAGTCCCAAAATTCTCGGTGCTCGCAACTGACTGCTTGATTATCATTCGCTTTTTTTTTATTTGTGCATTCAGGAAATCGAAGAGGACACTGGGCGCGTTGACGCTGCAAAACAAGACGAAATTATAATCAACTATCCACTAGCTGACCGATTTGAATTTACCATCAACGACTATTTTGGTCAAAAGGTTTAATATTCATTGTTCTATGAATTTCATGACGATTTTTTGTACTCGCATCATGCATAATTCTTTGTTCACCAAACTCCTTTTTTTTTTTATTTTTCTCGTAAATATTTGAAAAAAATTTAATTTTTCATAGAGTTTATTAATTGATTGTTGTACTTATTAAAAATTTTCTTCAATCGATGATATGATATGTAGATTTAACATCAGTTCAATGGGTTCATTAATCAGATGGCCTCAATGACCAGGAAAAATTGTAATTGATCGCGATGATGCTCATTAGGTTGGCCCTTAATATGGGTAAAAAAAAAATTGATCGCGCCGCCCCTCTCAAAACGATTCCAAATGATAAAAAAAAAATCTACGCAAAACCGTAGCTACGTCCGGTAAAAGGAAGACGTGCCTGTAAGCAAGAACTTTTATTTAAATATCAACTTTTCTGAATGATTGGAGAAACATGGACTTTTTAAATCTGGTTTATGTGTCAATTTTTTTTGCCTACTTTCCGAAGCTATTGTATATTAGTATTCAATTTTCAGATCAAATAATAAGTCTTCCATACTGCACTAACGAAATAAATTGAAGGGTCAAAAGATTTTTCCCACTTTCTAGTGATTTTTCAAAATGTTGTATTTCAGTGAAAAATGGTCGTATCGAGGTCTAGAAAAACGTATTTTCTAGACGTATTCTCGTAGTACGAGAAAAAAATTTTCAAATTTTTTAAGATTTTTTTTCAATTCCACAAGCGTAGATTTATTTTTTTCAACTAAGCCATGGTATGGACCGAATAGCTGGTTTATTCAGCTTCAATTTACTTTTTTTAAAACTTCGGTAGGACCATTTTTTGCTGAGATGTTGAACTTTGAATCGAGAAGGACTCTTTTGTCTTTGATCGACGATATCTCGGCAACCAATGGTCGCATAGGAAATTCAAGGGCAGTTCTGAAAACTGGAATGAATGTCCTACAAGGTTCCGTTGCGATCTTGAAGACAAATTTTTTCTTCCATCCTTGTCGTGCATTTAAAAAACAGGAAAAAAAAGGTAATTTATGGTTTTTCAGAAGCCTTCAGTGTTGTGGAAGCCTTAAGATGATGGATCAGTCGATAATCACACTTCGAATTTTTGAAATTGAAACTCTTTGACATCGTTCGTTCGATTAAAATAATAAAAATGTCATCGTACGCAGCACGATCGCAAAAATCCGATAACATTTTTATTTTTTCGATCAGACGAACGATGTGGAAAAATTTCCTTTTCAAAATTTGCAGCTATCTCTCTCGCACTCACGGTTGTGATTACCGACTGATCCATCATCTTAAGAAAAGAAATCAATTTTCAATCAAAAACTTTCGGAAATTTTTTTTTGCATATTTCAACCTTATTTATGGAAAAAATGTGGAAAAAACTTAGAAATTTTTTATTTTTCATTTTCGTCATGATCATGACTCGTTTAACGTAAAAAACGTGACCCTTACATTTTTTTTAATGTTTGACCGGTTGCAACGAAGAAACGACATTTTTTACTGAAATACAACATTTTGAAAAATCACTAAAAATTGGGAAAAATCTTTTGACCCTTTAATTTTTTTCGTTAGCGTAGTATGGAAGACCTTATTATTTGATCTGTATATTGAATACTAATGTACGATAGCTTCGGAAAGTAGGGGAAAAAAAATTGACACATAAACCAGATTTAAAAAATCGAAATTTCTCCAATCATGCAGAAAAATTGATATTTGAATCCAAGTTCATGCTTACAGGCACGTCTTCTTCTTACCGGACATAGCTGCGGCTTTGCGTAGATTTTTTTTTTTTATCATTTGGAATCATTTTGGGGGGCGGCGCCATCAATTTTTTTTTTTTACCCATATTAAGGGCCACCCTAATGCTCATGATGATTCTCATTTTTATCACATTTTTTAATTGAATGAAAAATCTCTTTGAATTTTCCTCAAAAAAGGGAGATGGAGAGTCTGAATTTTTTTCGAGAATATATTTTTTTTTAATCTAGATTCCTGATCCATATGCATGGCTCGAACATCCAGATTCCGATGAGGTCAAACAGTTCATTAATAAGCAAAATGCAGTAACTACTGCGTATTTATCCGGAGGACTGATACGCCAAAAAATAAAAGACGAATTGACGAAACTCTGTGATTTTCGGACATACTCGTGTCCAAAGAAACACGGAAATAAATATTATTACAACATAGATTCAGGACTGCAAAGTCAAAGGTTGGATTTCAAACTCAATTTGTTCAATTATCCAATTTGACAAATTTTCAATTTTTAATCTCCTTTTGCCACAGTGTTTTGCATGTTCAAGATAGCCTGAACAGCGAGCCTAGAGTCTTTCTGGATCCTAAAATTTGTTGTGCAAATGAAGTGGTCTCCATAACTGATAAAGTATTCAGCGACAATGGCGAAATATTGGCTTTCAGTGCGTCCGTCAACGGGTCCGATTGGAATGAAATTTATTTCAAGAATACCGAAACAGGTAAATCAAAATAAAATTCAGAGCAATTATAAGACGACGAATTCGTCGTGCATTCGATATCTTTTAATGAAAAAAAAACTAAATAACGTTTCCGACTCAATATTTCCGTGCTTTTTTATCGACTGTCAATTGCAAAAAAATCAAAATTTAAATGAGAGGAAAACTAATTTCTAATTCTGAGAACTTATCCAACGGTTTTTTGTGTATCGACGAATATTCAATTTTTGAGTTTCTCTTCCGATTTTCTCGTGCCCGATTTTCGCATTTCATATTAATGAAAATGGGATTATTTAGGATTCATGTATCCCGAAGTTTTGAAAAGAGTTAAATACTCTACGATAATGTGGACAAAGGACAATAAAGGCATTTTTTACGGCGCGTATCCCGAAGAAAACGAAGTCCTAGAAAATAAGGATATTCGAAAAGTCGAAAACCAAAAATTATACTATCATATTGTGGGAACTGAGCAATCGAAAGATGTTTTAGTAGTGGAATTTCCAGACGAGCCATATTTCAGGATGTAAGTTTACCCTATGAACTAATCGAGCACTGTAAACGTTTTGAAAATGTGCTCAGAGAGATGTAAATTTTCCAGCAAAGCTCAAGTGGTCGACTATAATGGATTGTTGCTAATATTTGCCATGAATGATACTGACAATACAAGAATGTATCTGACGCGATTGCCCGTCGGAAAAATCAGTCAAAAGTTTCATTTAGAAAAAATCATTGACGAGCCGCAAAGCACCTACGAAGCAAGTATATAAATGGTTTATTTCAAATTGAACGATACGAAGATGAATTTTAACCAACTCACAAATCTAGTACGTGACAAACGATGGGCCAATGGCGTTTTTCGTAACGAATAAAAATGCACCGAATTTTCAACTGATAAGGATCGATCTGGAGCATCCTAAGACGGCAGCGTCGATTGTATTGCCTCAACATGCCATTAATGTTCTCAGCTGGGTTCGGGCTGTCGATAAAGATAAATTGGTCACGTGTTACATCGAAAATGTCAAAGTAATTATCGATCAAATTGCCATTCGACACTATTGAAAGAAACTTTATTGTGTAAATTGTCACTGTTCTGTTCGCAGAGCGTTCTCCAACTTTACAGCTTAAATACTGGCAGGCTTTTGAGAACTTTTCCTCTCGAGGTCGGTACAATTGCCGAATTTTCTGGAGATAAAAAAAATTCGGAGATTTTTTACCGGTTCACATCGTTCTTGACACCAGGAATTATTTACAGAGTGGATTTGAGAGAGGACAAAGCACCAGAAGTAATTTTACGATTGAATTTTTATGCCAATTGTTAGAATAAGATTCCGTATTAACATCATAATTACGACAGAGTAATAGTAACTCCGAAAATGCCAAGTTTTACAAACATTAATAACAAAAACGTAGAAACGTTACACTTTATGCTACAAGAAATTTTCTTATTTTTTATTTTTTTCATTTTAATGTTCGTAACGGTCTCAAGAAATTTAGCATTCTAACAGGAACATAAAAATTGATAAAATGCGTGATTATATGACGTTGATGCAATTGAATGATTCGATAGAAACTCGGGAAGTTATGCAGTTTGGTTACTTTACCTAAAAACGATCGAACGTTCTTTTTTCTTCACGAAGTTGTTGATTGGTCTATACTAAATGTGACATTTCGGCAGGGGAGACTGACGTTTCTCATGAAAGCCATAAGTTATGGGGTTTTGAAGTTGTGGGGAAAACGTGTTGAAATAGAGAATATTCGAATATTTAGAAGCTTACATCAGGACAAGATGGACATTCATTTTCATTAATGGTGACTAATCGAAGCACTTGATGCTTCTCAAAAACAATCTTGCATCGATTTTTAGTGAAGCAACGAAACTGCATAATTACCTAATCTGGCCTGGATATCTGGAAAGCCAATGGAAATAATGCGTAATACAGGATATAATGAATGCAATTTTCATACGATGAACCTTATCATTTTTTCAATCGTGATTCTTCAAGAATATTTACCAAAATGTCTGGTGCGTGTTCACTAATTCGTTTTTCATTTATTTTCAACAGATTTTTAAAACTATGGGAAACGATAACCTGGACCTGCGTGAGTACGAAACCAAGCAAGTTTTTTACAAAAGCAAAGATGGAACGCGAATTCCCATGTTCATCGTCGCCAAAGCGGTTAATATGAGTAGATTAGTTGAAATACAATGATAAGATGCAGTGATCTGAAGCAAGATAAATTTTAGGACAGTGTGAAGGATGGAACTATGCCTGCAATCCTGCACGGATATGGCGGTTTCGGCGTCAGCGTACAGCCGTTTTTCAGTGCAAAGACCCTGCTATTTGTTAAACACTTTAATGGTGTATTCGCTGTTGCCAATATTCGAGGAGGAGGGTAAGTTATTTTAATTCGAATTATCTATAATTTCATATTTTCCTGGCGACTGTAAATTCACAACGAATCGATGCTTATATTTTCAGCGAATATGGGGAAGAATGGCACGAGGCTGGAAAGCTCTTTAAAAAGCAAAACACTTTTGATGATTTCCAAAGTGCAGCAGAGTATTTAGTCCAGAATGGATTTACATCTCCGTCAATGTTGACTATTGAAGGTGAAAGTAACGGAGGATTGTTAGTTGCTGCGTGTATCAATCAGAGACCTGAATTATTTGGTGCAGCAATTGCAAATGTTGGGTGAGAATATTTTATATTTTTTGGGTGGGGTTCAATATGTCGAATAACTGAATTGTAGAACGGTCGATATTTCGAAATTTTAAAAGTTGTGATATCAGTTTGGAGAAAAATAAGTTATTCGAAATTCTTATTCCCGATCAACTATTCAGCAGATTGCGCGTTTAATCAAAAATTCCTTCTTTGAATTCATATTTACCCGAAAATATATATTTCGATAGTTTTCATTTCGAATGCAGTTTTAACAGACCATCCGAATGTCAAAAGTTCATATTTTCGAATTCAAAATGGACAGTAATTGTTTTACAGACAGACCAGAATATAGAGTAGCAAAAAATCGAAAGTGAATTTTTCGAGCCTATAAAACTTGGATATGCAGAATAGCGATGGCTCGAAAAGGCGAAAGTCAAAATGGCGATGTTTAAAACGGGAGATCACCGGTCTTAGTAAGTAAGTGAGTGAGACGCGTGTATTTGGAGCTCTGCTGCATTTATTTATTTTGATCGATCGACTTTCTAACGTTTCGCTATTTTGACTGTTCGACTTTTTGGTGTTTCAGTATTTCAACCTCAGTAATATTTCGTATTTCGTTATTATATTTTCAAAATTGTGAATTTTCACAGTATCGCTGACCGTAGTAATTTATGAATCAAAAGAGTGATAGTCGAATTTTCGAAAAATCGATATTTTAATCATCGTCCTATGGGCGATTGTTACATTCTATTTTCGATGTAAACGTTCTTCGGACCTTGCAGTTTCTGCTTTATTTATTTTCGGCATTCAAAGCTCTAGTCGAATCTATCCGTCTCCATATTATCATTCGAAGTTTATAAATTCGAGATTTTAGCTGTTCGAAATTTTAGTCATTCCAACATTTGATCCCCACCCTATTTTTTCCAACATAATCGGAGGAAGAGAGTCATCTTAGTTTACAGCAAGCATAAATTCGAAAAGAAGTTGCTAAAATTTCATGGTGCATCTTGTTTTTGTTTTACAGAGTAATGGACATGTTGAAATATCACAATTTTACGATTGGATATGCGTGGGTCCCGGAATACGGCAGTTCTGATAATCGTAAAGAGTTCATCAATTTATTAAAATATTCTCCGCTTCACAACGTAAAAAGACCACCGAAAGGCGTTCAATTTCCAGCTACTCTTTTACTCACTGCCGATCACGACGATCGCGTCGTACCTCTTCACAGTTTGAAACATATCGCGACGCTGCAATATCATATTGGAAGATCACCCTTTCAACGTAATCCGATTTTAGCCCGAATCGAAAAACAAGCCGGTCACGGTAGCGGCAAATCATTAACGAAACAGGTTGGTCTGTTCAAACTTGAACTAAAAATGAAAAACCATTATTTTCATTTTATAGCTCCAAAATTTTCGAAATTTATTTTTTATTTATTTCTGTTATCGACCTTAGACTTGGATAGAAGCATTCAACATTTTTTACCAACGATTTTTGGCACACACTTTATTTGAAAACTACATTTTCGTGACATTTTCAACTCGGCTAAGTGCAAGAACGAACAATTTTTTCGTTTTGCGTTCAACGTTGAAAAATTGACATATTCTTCTGTCAGTTTCAATTCTCTAGGCTATTCGAAGTGTTTTTCAATCTCACTGAAAAGTATTCAACATAAGACGAATAAATTTACAATGAGGATGAAAAATCTTATACAGTAAAATCGAATAGTCTCAACTGATGGGATTGCTAGACATCCAATTTTTTATCGCGCAAGTAACATGCAAGAAAAAAACTTTGGGTAATTTAGTAGATAAAAAAGCCTCGAATTAGTATCTCGCGATTGATACATTCGTATTTTGCGTTTAAACATCACGAAACATGAGAAAATATTAAAAGCTGCAACTATTTGAGCAAGTGAAAATGATGAATTGATCTGAATTTCAGATCGAAGAGGCTGCTGATTCCATGACGTTCATTGTGAAAGCATTGAACTTGCAGCACAGAAGAAGAAGAACGAAAAATAATCAAAAGTGTTGAACAAAACTTGAATTTTCTCGGGTCTTGCCGACACACTCTCAAGTATGTAAACGAACAAAATCTTTCTGAAAGAATGTACAGAATTTCTGGAAAAAGCATTAAAACTTTTTTGGATATCGTTGACTTGATGTTTTGGGGACAACACGAATCATTTAAAATAGTGAAAGATCACGAAATGAAATCCCGAAATGACTCCCTATTCGAGTGTTGTATCAAATATTTCGTTATTATTTTATCGTAAAATGTTCAAATCCTTTGGGTTCGTCAACGTCAGAATTTTCTGCATAATTCAAAGGGAAATAATGAAAAATAATAAAAACAATAACAAGGATGTTAAACGAAAATTCTGCGAATGAATTATGATTTTATGAATAAAAATAAAGAAAATTTTCATCATCGGACGCACATTAATCCCATCGTCTTGTGGAACTTTCATTTTTTCACCAGGCCAATTCACTACAAATGGCGATCACTTCAACTTCACAAGTCAGGGGAAATCAGCCAATCTCGAGTACACAGATACGCTATCCATCTTGACTTGTCTAGTCAAAATTGTTCTTTTTTTACTTATTGGCGCAAAGACGCTGCCGCGACGACGTTTCTAGATATCGGATCGGTAATAAAAGTAATTTCTATGATCGACTTTTATGAACGAAATCACAATTTCAATCTCGAAATAACTCCGGAGAACTTTAATTCGATAAAATAATCTGCTGTTTTTACCTGCATCACTACGAAAAGTTACTGATTGTTATTAAACTGAAAAATGACCAAGCGATTTGTAAAAAAAATAGGAAAAATCATTCGTGTAGTGCGAGAGGAACGGTAATTTGGTCAGAGAGCGGGCAATATCTACTGACGATAAACGATCGCTTTACCATCCAGCGATAAAGTGGATTACATCGTGGCTCGTAATACAAAAAATGGAACTCCAGCGACAATTCGAACCTTGCTACGAGCGCTGTAAGCCCTCTAAGAAAGCCGAGCTCGGCAGAAGCTTTTAGAGTGGCGCCTCTGTAGTTTTGAGTCCCCCGGTCGGGTAATTCACGAGTTTCGTTTCACACTGGCAGTCGGTAAGTTATCATGTGAGATTTAGATCAAATGAGCGGCGACGAATGATAAGGAGAG
The DNA here is from genome assembly GCF_019457755.1 of Venturia canescens. Lineage (NCBI taxonomy): Eukaryota > Metazoa > Arthropoda > Insecta > Hymenoptera > Ichneumonidae > Venturia > Venturia canescens. The sequence continues at coordinate 12,632,775 of NC_057425.1, forward strand.
AAACTCACCTCGGCATGTCTTGAAGCTGTTTAGCTCGTTGCTTGTGCCGTGAGAGGGCGAAGAGCAGCGCAAGTACAGGTCGAAGGGTAGATCCTGTTGACAACTCACCGGGATTAACAGCCCCGACGTCAGCACCGAGTGCCCGCAGGGCTCCGACACAGAGACTCACGTTTTCGACCTGGACGCGAAAAAATCCAAAAAAATAACAACATTAGTCCTGAATAATTGGGACTTTGTAACGCACTAAAGCTGCATACTAAACAAAGTTCATGATAAAGAATGCAAACGAGGATGCGCAATGCGCGCAGAGCCGGGCTAACGGATGATCAATTTTCCGCAGCTGACCTAGCCGCGGGCGTTAATTTCCCGCACGAGTAACGGACATATCTCCGTATACATTCTCTACCTTTTATTTTTCTCTGTGTGAGCTTTTTCGCAAATTAAACCGGACCAACCACGTATACACATGGTCGTTCCTGGTCACGCTTGGATATATTGCCTCTCGTTGTAGTTCATACCGCGCGAGGGAAGACCGAGTGACTGCGAGAGCAGACGAAAAAAAATGGTACACTCAACAGCGGAACATTTGCGTGGAGCATGAGAAAAAATGAAACGTCCAGAGTGCTTGGGATAGATAATAAAAAAAAAAAGGTGATTTACCGCATACGCAGGGCACAAGCCGTTAATAAAAGCCAAAGAGTTGTGGGGTAACTGTAATGTATGGACAGCAACTATCGTGGATCGTTCGTTCCTGTTAAATGTTCTGGATCATCTCTCCCATCTCATCTTGTCGCGTTGTGTCTATTTATTTAGTATTAGCATGTTACAACGAAGCTGGGATACGCCCGAGCATGACAAGGTGTAAAAGATTTTGAAAAATGAAAGCCTAAGCGACACAAGTTAATCGATCAGGACTCATGAATAATTGAACTATTCGGGAATTCAAGGCTTTTCGAGCGCCAAAGTTCACTGTCCATCATGATGAGTAGCTCATCCCATGACTGACGAGTGGCACGATGAAGAAAAGTGATTTAACGCCCCACAGCATGTTTCAGGACAGCAGCGTCGCGCTAATTATGGACCGTGCCAAGCTACGACAGAGTCGATAGCTTTTCGCTCCTCCGTATCGTCATCTCTTCGTCGCTCTCATTCGCGTAGTCTCGCCGAAGATGACGAGACGAGAGGAGTGCGTCACAGCCCTAGGGGATAGAGACGGTGTAGGTAGCTTCAACTTTTCGAACCTTCGGAAACACATAATGTTGTGTGCCATCAATTTTCAGACAAGTTGCCTTCCAGGCATATTCCAATCCACTGTTTTGCCATTGTTTTCCTTGCGATTTCTCGTTGACAACGTAGTTTCCCGGTGACTCTATAGAGAACTCTTTTTTCGTCTATCATTTAGCTCGAACAGACACTTAGTGGCTCTGTAAGAATCAGCGATGTAGACCGAAAAATTAAACTCTCTTTCAAAGGACCCACTGCACAAAGACGGCTACACGAAGTGGTTGGTTCCGCGAAACGTGACCTCCGTGACCATGCTCTCGGCGTGTTACCTCCGCTAACACAAGCACCCGGCGCGCGGTACTCCGATACACCTTTCGTTTCCATTGTTCTTAAGACTGCCGCAGTTTTCTCTCTGTTTCTACAGTTCTTTCGCTGCGTGTCCCCCTTCCTCGCTTCTTCCCTATCTCTCTTTCAACTGTACAGCACATTTTTAACTCTTTTGGTCTCACTTCTCAAGCGCAGTCAGAAAAAACGGCACACGTGTGCTGGCACTGATGTACACTCGAGTGTTGAAGAAGAGAGGGCCGCGTTACACCGGCGGTGACTCAGCCGACAATAGGCGTACGTAGAACTCGTACGTAGGTGAAGCATGAGCCAGCGATAGTGCTTTTCTGATGTGCACTGTACTCGGATCCGCTGACTGTATAGACAGTGGTGTTGTCATTCATGGATGATGATTGTACGCAGGCATAAGGTGGGTTGAAGATGAAAGAGCGCAAAAGCGGCTCGCTTCCCTCTCCCCGGCTCTCGTCAAAGCGCAGGGGGTTTCGGCTGCACTGATATTTCATGCTTATAGCGTCGGAAGCATCCTGCGGGATCATTGGTCGATGAAACATATTAAAAAAAGCGATTGGGAGTTTAATTGACGCCCTTAAACTTGACGATCGTTATGCAAATGAATTTTTATCCTGAAGAGCCCTTGTAGACTTCAATTCGCGCGCGCGCGCGCGCGGGCTCGCGATTGGAATGCAATATTTAAGATTCCCTAAGCGGAAAGGCAATTGAAAGACTTCTCAAGATCTTCGCTGGATATAGCAGTGCTGGGTTGAGAAGAAAACAAGAGTGGTCTTTCCTTGGTAGCCCATTTTGGAAGTGGTTATATCGGACCTTTTACTTTCTTTTTATGCTTTATTCTCCCGGACCATGACCATGAAGCGTCCCATGCTGGCAAGCTTCTTCCTCTATCCGTCGTCCAATACCGCGAAGCTGGACGAGAAAAAGGAACTGTTGCCCGAACAACTCAGCCCCGCTTCGATACTTGCATTCTCGAATAATCCTTATGGAAAGACAGCTACAAACGAGCCTAGTTTTTTTCATTTCTTCCACTCGTCCGCGTATACTCTTACGCCTCTGGAGCTCCGTATCCAACCTCACAGTCCGAGGATAAAACACACAATCCCACTCCTGCGTTTCTTCCTTCTCTCGATGCTATTTGCTCGCTTCCCTAACCCCACCGCATCCGACAACCTCCCCATCTTTTCCTTCTCTTCTGTCTCCTGTTTGTTTCCGAGAGTCGTTCCCCGTTCGAGCTTCGCCAAAGAGAGATAAGAGTGCCATGCACACTCCCCGGGGAATCCTTCCGTCTATCTGCAGCTATACCGTCGGCAGAGGGAAAGCCCTCGCAGGTTGATACAGCAGTTGATACAGGGATGAGGCGGCAGTAAGGGTAGCAAGCGTATACCTTGTATTCATCCTCTTTTTCTCCTCTCTCGTCTTCCGCTCTTTCGAGCAATCAACAAGAAAAAATAAAACTCGTATCTCCAAGACAACGAGCGTTTAGCCAGGCTCGATTTAACAAACAAAGGCGTCATCTAAGATCGCGAGCTTCCCAAACACCCGTACGGGATCCGCGGTACGACCAAAAGGTTCGAATGCAGGAACATGATTACGTCGTACGTCCCAGCATCATTTTACATTCCCGTAAAGATGATAAGGTCAATCGACATTACATTTGACAACCAATGCCCCATCGAGGCAATTGAAACGACAATACCAAAACTCTTTTGAATATGAATGACGCACTACGCGTGTGGAGAACGGTGCGGAACGAAAACGAAACTAAACGCTACAGAACTGCATACAAGGTTCCGCGGGATAACCGATGACGCAAGGACCTCGTTATCTCACTCTTATTGAGGCCGACGAGTATGTGTAAATCGCGTTTACGAAGCAAGCGCTGAAGAGGATTGTTTTAAAGAACGCCGGTCGGGATCGGGAGCACCCAAGGGCGGGAGCACATCGAGTATACCGAGACATGTCCTCTTATGGTAGTGTCTTCGTCGCCGGGCACGGTCGCCTGGTCGATTCCGTTGAATGCGGTACACAGTGAGCGTGGGGAATTACGCAAAAAGAAACAATAAAAAAGAAATACTGAAGAAGACTGCAGAAGTAAGAATAAAAGGAGTCGGGAATAAGCCACGGCGGTTGGGATCCAACCGCCGTATCACTGGCTCGTAACGCGGATGGGGCAACGTGTGCACTGCACAAGTTTGTACGATAGGGTATCGAACTGGATGGAGTAAGTTCAAGTACGAAGACGGGGAAAAAAGGATGGGCTGGACGAGGCAGGTGAGGCGTTCGTACGTGCGATGACCCAGACATTTTATAAAATCCGCAAGTTAGTTTGAGACCCTATGACACGTAACCCACTTGCGCGATGGGCAAGTACTCATGGGAAATGCTGCACCGATAGGAGCGAATGAAAAGCGAATTTGTACGTATGTGACGACGTAAAGATCGATTGAGAAAACAGGCACGAAGAGAAAGAGAGATTCCGAAGCTTCCATCCGCGAAATAATAGACTCGAGAGCTGCCAGGCGCTAAAAGGAAGCGATGTAATGCGGACAGGAAACGCGGAGGCTTTCGGGCCGGATATTGATTGATGGAGTTATAGGTCTGGCAGGTTATCCGCAAGTCGATATGCGCGCCTACTGCGAGAATGTTCTCACATTCTTAACAAGGTCTCCCAGCTGAGCATCGGCCTCCTTCTATCTTCTACGGACTTGTAATGTCTGAGATTTTACCCGTGACCACATCATTTCCCGTCGAAGAAGAGTTTTTTTATTAACGGACGCAACTTCTGTACGAAGCTTGTTGAACAATGCTATCGAATGGTCTCGTACGCGAGCACATTGACGCAAACACGAATGACTGCATTCCATATCTGCTTAATCTTATTACCCAACATCGCGCGCGCGCGCGCGATAGCTCGCCCCGGGCCAACTTAAACCCTTTCTAGGACTCGAGCTACAGTTCCGGTTTCGTGATCAAGACAGCATTGACCGTTAGCGATCAGTTTATCTACGCTTTATCATGGGCTCGTTGGATGTCATATATTTTATAGTTCGTATATAGAGTCGTGCGATGCTGATTTCAATCTAAAACACGTGTTGTCTCTTTGGTGGCTCTGAATGTAAGTCACCGTAACTCGAAGCTATTGTCATGAACGATATTAAATATATGGACACTCTTTGTAATATTCCACAGCGTCAACTCGATTCTTTATCCGAATGAAAATTTTACATTATTAGAATACACAAAGAGGAAAAATCTATTTTCCGTGACTTTCCTCCCTTCCGTCCAAGGCTCCCATCTCACCATTATTTAATCTCAGTCTCCGATCGCTCCGCACGTTCTTCTTATTAACTTAAGAGACGATGTGGCTACACTATCTTGCTCGTTTCGCTCCTACTTAATGGTGTCTCCGTGCTCCGCGACCACACAACGTAACGAGCTACTGTGTTCGAGGACACATTGCGGAAAGAACAACACTGATGTATTCACTGACGTAAATAAATGATGCGCGACCAGAAATCACCTCAATTCTTCTGTAGTCCTACGTTACACGAATGGCAAGACGCTGTTCTTCCTCTTGATTAAATATTCATAAAATTTTCAAAAAATTTAATGTCTCTCTGTGGAGAGATTCGTACGATCCGATACGAAGAGATTCTCAATGCTTTTATTTCCCTTGTGCTTTTTCCTTGCACTTTATTGTGTCCCGTCTTCTTGCGGTTGCTTGAGGACGGATACTCGCATCTCCCTCGTTCCCTCTTGCCGTTCAAGAGTGCCTCTTTTTCCACAGTAAACTGTCCGACAGCTAAGCGACCAATGGCACTGGCTGTAGCCGACGGTATTCGCCTTGCCATGCTGTCCACGCGACCGGCGCTCGTGCAAAGGGCTGACGGGAATAATCGTTCCCAGCCAAGCGCTACTTGTGCTCGGTATCTTTCTTTGTGCTATCCAACATCCCTGTTCGTGCATTGGAGTAAGTTTCTCTTGGGAGAGTCTCACACTGTAGGGGTAATGAAACTAAACGTGTGACTAACGAGATTTCTATGAGGATGGCGATCGATTGAATGTATTTTTATATCGTTGATTGCCAACGAATTAATACTTTTTTCCATCATCTCCCCCACGATGAGATTACACTGATGAGCTTTCAATGATTTTATCGCGTTCGAGATCATTGCGAAGATTGATGTCGCAGTATGAAATAAAAATGTCTTCTGTAAGGCTAAACTATTATTTTGAAGTTTCGTCAAATGAAATACTACACGCTGGACTGTTCAACGACGCCCTATTAATACTATTCATTATGGAATCCAGCTTCCTTTCTCGTACTTTCGCAGAATTGCTCTGAGAAGCTCTCACGTGTGGTGGAAGCGAGCGAGCACCTCGGACTCGACTCCCAGGCTCCAGTAATAGGGTCTCGCCCTACGCTTATTCTACAATTCCCTTAGCACATCCTTGCGAATGGGTATACCAGTACTGCCATTTAGAAAATCATATCCTGACAATTATATGAAAAATACGACTTTGAAGAAACTTTTGTATCTAATAGGCCGGAATTGAAAGAGAATTCTTTGAATCTTCGATGGATGTTAAGGACATTGGTGTGAATGGAAATAACGATAAAATCGGTAACATCATGCGTGGCCACGGAGCAGCGTTCTTGTATATCGAGAATTTTATCGTTGAACCAACACCGTTTAAGCTGTATTTTCCTAAGAGAGAATATTCACTGTAGTAGAATATTCCTCTACGTGTGTATTCTCATCGCGATCGGAGCTCAGGAAATATAATGGTATGAGCTGCTCTCTCGAGTACCTGTACAATTTCCGAGCATAAAATCGTGTACGAGTCTTCGAACACTTGTGCGACTGCACTACATAAACGCGAATACACCAACACTTTATCTAACCGCATTGCATCTTTATACACGAGAGTTTTTATGTGCTCCCTCGTAGTACACGTAGCGCGCGAGGAAAGAGAGGGAAAGCCGGCAAGTTCCGGAGAGTCGAGTGGGCACTAGAGTGTGCGAGTATTTACAGCGGACTCTGAATAGGACGAATATACAGAGCGGGCGAGAACGACAGTTCCATATCATCTTTTTTTCTGTCGACGGAGCCGCGTGATAAGCGCTACTCTTTCCACGTTTCCGGGCTCAGAGCCCCACCCCCGTGTGCATCACCCCCAACGTCGACGATGATACCGAAAGAGGAGAAAAAAAAAGAAAAAAAAAAAAAAAAAAAGATTTCACAGAGCAAAAGGGTGATGGCGCGCATCGCCCTTTAACGCGCGGGAGCAGCCGTTTCCAGAGCCGCGCAGTGTGTTACAGAATTAAGCCTCGAGGAGCCGCCCGGGTGTGTACCCAACAGGAACACATAGCGAAATTGCTCCCGATTAATTAATGTCTTATTCCTGCAAGATATTCATATATGGATATCACAAAAAGGACTCTCGTATAGACATACACGTAGGGACACACATTTATACGAATTTTTCCTGGCAAGAGTACAACGTTTTTCCTTTTTCACGTCTCGCATTATATTCCCGTTGCCTATTGATTTTTAACTGCGTACATTGTTTCACTTCGTTAAAGCTTCTATCAATTAAACTTCTGGATGTTTTTTTTTTATCTCAATTTATGACGAATTTATCCATAGATTAAGTGTCGCTTCACTTAGTTTTTTCAGTCACGTTACTCTTGGCGCGTGTGTCAACGTTTCACTATGGATCGCATTTTAATTAATAAATTTCTTTATTGACGATCCTCACTTTTTAGTGAAACAAGCGAGCAGTGAAAATTGCACAAATGACTCGGGCGGTTTGAGATTTGATCTGCGGACATGGAATAAAACGCTCGCGCGTTCTTTGACCCTTCTCTCTATTTTTTCTACGTCGAAAGATCGAAATTTTTTTTTCTCGTAGCACGCGATAGCATGGGAATCGAAGGGAACACACATTCGTCGGTTAATGTCTATTTTTAGATGATTCGTCGGTTCGCCAAGTCGCGTGCTCTTGACTCGTTTCGCCGGGCAATGAACAATCATTCGATTTATTATCGAGGAAGATACTCGGAGAAAGAGAGACGAAGATGATCGTCCCTGAGGTCAAGATCTGCGACTACAGCTTTGATTGGACGTTTGAACTCGGTGCATTTGTAATATTTAACGTTTAAGTAATACGAAGCTGTGACTGTTACAGACAATAAAACTTGAAGATAAAAATAGCTCCAGGAAGATCCGAGAATGGAGTATAAATGTTGAAGAAATTAGCAAAAACGTTATTTTTCGGATGATTTCATGATTTAAAAATTTCAATTCGGACTATTTAATTTTTCAAAAATGCTTCTTCGATAAGACGAAAGAACTGTCGTTAAGTTTTTTCACTATCGGTGGCCTAAAAAATCTTCGACGATTGCGTACGCGTGTAAACACAGAAAGGGAAGTTAATGAGCCAGAATGAGGTAGAAGGAAAGTTATTTTTAGAATTCTGACGAGACGAAGGGACCTGATACAAGGCCCGGCGGTATATCGAACAGCTTCCGGATTTTCGAGGGCGCTGTTCAACACAAAACTGCCGTCGGGATTACAATATAGCGAGCGTCAAAAGATCCCACAAAATATTATAAAGGGGATTGAGGATTATGCGATTTTATATACTCGCGGTTTTTGAGCACCGGACGATCAGGAATTGTAGAACGTGAATAAAAACTATCTAAACAAGTGTCAACGACACGCTTTCCTCTCATTTTATTAGTTCATCGTTTGAGCGCGTTTCCAAAATTCGTAAACGCCTCTGCATTTTACTTCGTATCCGTACGATTCAAAGTTTTTCGATAAAACGCGTATAATTACATTGAAGAAAAATGACCCGATAACTAATCTCAACCCTCGTCCATCCGCGGCTCGGATTACGCGTGGTTTAAATCCACGAATTATTGTACTGCATTCAACTCTTGAAGGCCCATCGCGCCCAAAAGGGTGTGAGCAAAAAAGAGCGACTTTGAGCTCGGATTGAAGATCATTTGTCAGAAGCTCAAGAAGATTCACAGCCAAAGAAATGAGCGAAGAACTTTTTTCTCCTGATTTCGCGATCGCATCCACACCGCACGCACAGTTGTCAGAGGCCATGTGCATTCGTGACGTGGATACTGCAGACTCACTCGAGTACATTCGTAAGTCTGTGTGTCTTTCAAAGTTTCACTGTATTATAAAACTCGACGCGTGTGTATTGGGTACGTATACGAGGTGCTAGTGGGTTATCCCTGTCTAAATATATATGCCCGAAAACGCGTACGAGAAAGCGAAGAAACATCGTTAAGAGGCTGAACAGACTGCCGGGCGAGTTGACTCGTATAACGAAAACCCGACTCCGACGATCGCATACGAGGCTTTTGTGGTTAGGGCGATAGCGCGCGCAGAAACATCGCAGACTGCCGGACGCAGAAAGAGCGTAAGCGCGCGCGAAGCAATGGAATATGAGAAACAGCTTTCGAGCTTGAGCTTTACACACTTCACGGGCAGCGAAAACAAAATTAAAGAGGCGTATAAAAAGTTTGTAGAATTGGATGCTTCCAGTGAAGGAATACAGAGATAATCGATGGGCGCTCATTCCTCGTGCAATTTTTCACTATTATTGGCCGTTCACATTGCGTGTGTTTTGAAGCTCCGGGGAGCTGCTTATAAGTTTCAGGGAGAAAAGTCAAAGCCGAAAGATCGAAGGTTCGTCCGCAAGGTCGAGTGGACCGAAGCACTGCTTCTCGTTTCGCCCATAATCATCCTGGAGTCTGATATAAAATTAATCGGAGGGAGAAAAATTGTAAAAATATGTAAATGCCGAGAAAAAATCGGGATGGGAAATGCAGGAAGGTGCAACGGTTTCGGGAAACGTAACGGTCGTCGCGAAGACTGCATCACGTTGGCCAGCAGCAACATCGATCGAGTTACATTCCCGAGCAAAAGTACACGCGTGTGCGATCTCCTTGCCGAACGAAACGAAAAATACCTGGAGCGGAGGAGTTCAAGAGTGGGGCAAAAAGGGAAGAGTATATCGTCGAGGACATGAAAAGAAAAATAAAACAAAGAAATAAGAGGGAGAACGATGACTGTCGTAATTACTGCTCACACGCGGGAACCCGGTAGGCCCGCGGGGCTCTCACGTCCCGAAACAGGTCCAACGCTCTCCGAGAAACAGAGAATGCCCTCCCATGCATGCGCGTGTCTTTTTCTCTCGATACCGGGCCCCCGGACGGTTGTACGGTTACGAGATTGTGCACGCTTGCGTCTTACCCTCATTCACTTTTTTCACTACTTTTTTTCAAAATGTTTTGTAACGATTGGACCTGTGCCGGGGGTACTCTCGGTGCAGAGACGTCGATAGGAATGTGAGTCCGAGGCTCTTCTCCATCGAACATGACTCAGTCAGAGAGCACGTTCCTAATGCTGGTCCAAGCTTTGTGATGAAGCCTGCGCGGAACGACGACTCGCGAGTGCTTATTTTTATTATGTTCTCTCAGATTCTCCCTTTTCTAATCGTATTTCCAGTTGTTTCGTGAGTACGGGAGCACGCGTGCTCTCTTCGTTCGGGGAATATATCCATTTAGATTATTTCCTGGCAAAGGCGCCGCTGCATCTCCCTTTTATTCCAGTGTCGAACGAACGATTTTTCCACCAAAGTGGCCTTCCTTATCTCGAGGTAGATTTGATTCATGCTTTTTTACCTCTCGCTCCGTCTCTAGGGTCTTGCGGGGGGAACGAATTCAAACCGAGTCACTTTTACACCTGGAATTAGCCTCCGGCTATCGTCATTTTTTCCGTTCATTTTTCCTTTCATTTTTTCTCATTTCCACGTCTCCCTCCCCCGCGATAATTCGACTATGTAGCAACGATTTTTTCACATTGCTTATGCACTCGAGGTTTCTTCGATTGGTCGCAATGCTGCAGCCGAAAGTTTTCGTCGAACAACTTTCATTCCGTAAATTTTGTTCGTTTTAGAATCACCGAAATTATTCAAATTCGAAATGTTCTCGTGACAATTGATTTTATTCAGGATAAAAACATTTAGTTTTTTTTTTTTTCGGTCGTATAGATGTATTCTCGTGATAACTTGAAGTCACAAAATCGTACAATTATAAACATTCACGCACATTCAGATCCACACAAGATTCGTTATTCCGAGTCCGGGCCAGGGCGCCTTATTTCAACGGACGCGTCACAATTTCCTTTCACAGATTAACGTTTTTGAGTCACGACATCGAGAAACGGAAATTAATTTCGCTAAGACTTATTTTTTCGCAAAAGGCGAAAATATTCTCGTTACAGAGAGTTAATAATAATTGAGCCAATGCGAGGGAGAGGAATTAAGATGTAGAAATAAGCAGGTTCAAGCATAATGGGATTACTAATTCAATCCAATCGGGTTCCCGGCATGCTGTCCCATTACTGATATTACACCGCAAACAGAGGGAGAGCTAATAATCGACGTCCTCGCGTGTTTAGCTCGCTCGCTCGTCGAGCGAAACATAAGATAACAGTTATCATAAGTTATTCTCGCAGAATCGTTGAACGAATTAAGGGCGAGAGCACTGCGGCCTTTCATTCTCGCTCTCCGCGCGTGGTATATACAAGTCGTTAAGTATAAGCTATATTTGAGCGTCGAATACGACACAAATTGGAACAAAGTTGCTATTCTGACGTTCCTGATGACGTTTCAACGAGGCGGTTTAAATGCCGCGTCAACACCAAAGTAAGAAAACTCTTTTCGCTCGTGCTTCAAGAGAGTGCCATTGGCACGAATAAAGAAGAGAGAAAGAGAGGGAGAGAAAGGGATAAATGGCTAGTTTCTCTAACTCAATAAAGCACACACACACACTTAGCTCCTGAAAAATTCCTTTCACCGGAGCTTCGTAGCCGGAAAATCCAATTGCTGTAATTTCTCATTCGATATTAAGCACATACTCTTGTCGAGGGAAACGAATTTCTCACGAAAACATATTTCTGCGAGGACGCGTAGTCGTACTTTTCAACTGTATTTTGATTCTCCAATGGAACCCGACTGGAAAGTATAACGATTGAGCCTTGACGCGCAGCGAGGTATATTCTTCTAGGAAAAGTAGCTGTGCAATGCTATTATTACGAGAGCAGTTATACAAGAGAGATTATATAGAATGAAGACAGAAGGGAAAAAGGTGCGAGAGGAGATAAGCGGAAGGTAGAGCATGCAGGATTGCGATGAAGGAGAAAGAATGAAAAATAGAGAGAAGAAAAACGCGTCGTATACGGCTGTGTGCCGGGGAAACTCTCGCGTGCGAATAGTGCCAAGGACCGTCGGTGATATTCGCGTTGCGCAATAATTGTGCTGTCGAGCGCGTGCTGATCTCTGGGCCAAACAGAGGCAGCCGGCCGTTTCGTCGTACACGTTCCACGCGTGGCTCGCAGTTTTTCCACCTCCTCTCTCTCTCTCTCTCTCAATCTCTCTCCGGCTTTCGCTACGTTAACCCCGGCAATAGAGGAATGAATAGCAAAATATATAGTAAATACAGCCAAGAGCACGAGACGAGAATTTTATTGCTCGCTTGCATATTTTACAATGAAACGCTTTTATTACGGTCAAAGTTGGCGCATTGTCTGTTTCATTCGTGGGAGAAGGGAATGTGACCGAGCGGCCGTAAAGTCTCGACTTTATAGCAATTTTCCAGATGTTTTCTACGTCTTTGTTACTAATTATAGAGTCGACGATGAAGAGCGAAGGAATCTGCTCTGCACTCGAAGTACAAAAGCAGCTGAATTAGCACAGAAACAATGAAAAATTGTGGGCACGAATCAATTTCATTTCCAGAGGGGCGGACCAATTCGCAAGGAATTCAAAAATATTTGACTCCAAACCGGTAGACACCGCACTCGCTTTGAGGCCACACGCACTCGCCACTCTGGTGCAAGCGTCCACTTGGACTTTTCAAAACTTTTTATTTTATCCACGAATCCATGGAGTTAATCTTACAACGAGACTTTTTAGGGATAACGATTCCTTATTAATCGATTGCAATGAAATTAAGAAAATTGAAAAATAAAGTTTTATTAGAGAAAAATGGCCAAATTGAAAGAGGGAATTTTGAAGTTCTAGAGACTCGAAATTTTCCTCGATCCATCTCCAACAAAATTAGTCTGTAAAGGAAACAAAAAAAGGAAAGAACCGAGTACTCGATGCGGGTAAACGACGACGTGTAGAGCTCGAAAAGTCTTGGAGTGAGAATCACGTGTGCGATGCGTACACGTGCGTTTCATTCTCTCGTTCGGGGTAAATAAAAATAATAATTAACGTCGCGACACGCCAACGCAAATGCCACCAACACACGAGTGCAATTTCGTGTGGAAAAATGTACCGAAAGGGCTGCATCACGTACGGCAATGGTGAGGCATCATCGAGCGAATCACTGGATGACTAATTACGCCTGGGCCACGAGTCCGACTCTCCCCTTGACTCGCGTTTAGCAACGCCGCTTTGTGCGTGTTCACATTGGCGATAAGTGCGAGTGCTTTGCCCTCTGCTCGTCCTGCCGCGGCGAAGCACCGAAAATTCGCCGCGATTCTTCGAGCGGTAAGATAGAAAAAACCGAAGAAACTATCGAGTGATTAAGAGCTCGTGATGGATGATAATTTGGGATTTTTCATAGGCTTTTCTACTCGCTTTTCCTTAAAGCAAGTTTTGCATCGCTCGCGTAATGCGGGAGTTCAAACATCCTTCGTTAAAAAGGAAAAAGGAAAGAACTGGCAAGGAGCCAGCAGCACCTCTCCTGACGCATTGGTCCTCCATATAGTGACTGACAAATTGCTCAATTTCCGTCTTTTTAAGATGTGGGAACGAAGGCGAGGACAGAGGCCCGGAGTCATTAGAAAATAGAGCGACCTTATTCCATCCGGGCTTTTCCTTTTGTTAGCGAAACGAAAAATATGCGGCTGATCGGGGTTTTCGATTCTCGAGGCACGCAACGAATCGTCGATTCTGTCGGACGTGACTGTTTTTCAAACACCAAGAGCAGGAGAGCGAGGGAGAGAGAAGGCGATCCCGGCGGCGGGAAACCTCCGTGGACTTTACCAACGTTTCTCGCGTTCCTGAGATCTCCCGTGCTTTCTCACAGACCTCCGTACACACACGATTGTATCTGTATGCGAGAAAAACGAGGATGGAAATGCGAGCGCGCTGCTACTGTACGCGCTCTGCTCGCAAACGGACTCCTGCTGCTGCCGCTGCTGCTGTCTCAACGGTGCGGCGTAGACAGCGACGGAATTCGTTTGCGATGGACGGGATGTCGTCTCGCGTTAAGTGCAACGAATTATACCGCAGACGACGTTTCGCGTGTACGTATAGACACGAAACCGTGTGGCGAAGCTTCTCCACGTCGAATTATGGTTTCTCCGAGAGGACAGACGGCACACGACGTTTATACATTGGCTAACGAAAATTATTACATGACACACGCATACGAACCAGCCGAGTACATGTTACATACGAGAATGTGTGTTTTTTCAACTCGACAACGTTTAGCGCAGCGAGTTCGAATAGACGAGCATAATTATGAATTATGATTACGAGGTCCCGGTACGCGAAGCATACTCCAAATTTCTAACTGACGTTATTGTCGTTGAAGCAATCTCCGTTAAGGTTCTATTAATTCCTCGGGTTGCAAGTGAAAAAAGAGTAAACCGCGGCGAGAAAAGTGGGATAATTGAGGTGAATTCTGTCGAAGCGTGTGTGCTAAGTCGGGTAAAAAATGTAGAGCTATAAATTCGAGCTGCTAGCTGAAGGCGGGGCAAAAGAAGCAGGAAGAGCCTCGAAGGGAATAATGATTTGCAAGAACGTTTATTATCGCAGCGTTTTATAGACAAACGATAAGTAAGAAAAGCGACGAATGGCTCGTGAAATTGCGTACAAATTGGTGTCCGCTCAAACGTCTTGTTCATCGTTTTATTTTAACGCGTGTACAACTAAACTTTTGTCGGCAGATTAAAATGTTCCGAGATGAAAAAGATCGCAGAGGCGGACGAGTTTGCTTTTCTTTTTCTTCATCGCAGTAAAAAATCGCGAGGTGTGAGGCCTCCACGATTTTGATAAACTCGCTGCGAACGCGCAACGACCACAGGCATTTCTTTGGCCGGACCGACGGAAATCCTGCGGTCGTAAGCCAGATAAAACTCCGCAGGATACAAAAGTGGAGAGCCAGAGAGAGAGAGAAAGAGCGGATAAAAAAACGTCTTAACTTTGGTCGGCGTACAATCGGTTGCTAGAAGTAAGAAATTGTTATTATCGGAGGCAGCGGCAAGTTGAAAGGCGCGGGGTTCGATGGAGCCACCGATATATATCGAAGTCTGTGTGGGTGCGTCGGTTATAAATTCATAGATAGGGATAAGAAGTGCCGCAACGAGAGGCCCGAGGTGTCGGAAACACGGGAATTCCACTAATCCCTGCGTATAGAGTTACCTGCACACCGGCCCGTATAATGACGCGAGCGTCAAAAGCTGCGCGTACGAATATGAGGCGACCCCACGAGAGTGAAAAGAGATTAAGGCGCGCGCGCGCGCGAGTGAGGGGCAAATAGTGGCGAGAGACGCGAGTCGATCTCTATATAGTTGACTTTGACCTCGTAATAGAAACCAAACGCAATTGACAGCGGATAGAGTCGCCTGCAGAGATCTTTTTGCTGCTTATGGTCTTGAACGATCGTTTTTTTGTCCCGACTAACGCCGCTGTATTCGTTACAATGGGCAACATTGAAAGAAGAAAATAAATGATTAATGGTGCTCCACAAATCATGCCTACTAACTTCCGGAAACTTGTTTCATTAAACACAATCTTGATATGACCTTTTTCAGGAAATTAAAACTCCTAAATCTCCTCAATATTTTTTTCTAGATGTTTTAATAAAAAAACTACGTTAAGGTAGATCATGCCCGTAGGATCGTATTTCATGGGTGTCTAAATTGGATCGATTTTTACTTCCTAATTAAATATATAATCACTTTAAATTAAGGTCAGAAGTATTAATTCAAAGTAGTTAATACATTTGTTCAATTTGTATTTTGGCGAAAATAATTACAAGTCATTGATTGAACGGGGATCCATCAATTATTGAGCCCGAAATTTCTTTTGTCCCTGGCGAAAATGCTATCGTTTTTTGTGTAAAAAATCGCATTTGAGAGCGCAAAGGGAAATGGATCAAGAAAAAAGTGTTAATAAAAAGAGAGAAGGTCAATGACAGGAATGGACCAAGCCAAGAAGAAACAAAATGCCGAAATAAGCAAATGTGAGGTTATACGAGTGCTTATTACCAATTTCGTTCAATCTTTAACGTAATATATCTTCATCACTGGTAAGACAATCGTCTCGAATTTTTTTCCAGACCTTCATTATACTATACTTCCTTGTTATTGTGTACGTTTTTCATAAACTTCGTACAAAGCGTTCATTCGTTATGTGGAAAGATAAACGACTTTTTCGCACAATTCCTACAACCCTGTGTATTTTTCTTCATATTTAAGTACGTTTATCTCGATAACCAATAAGACGAACCCTTTAAAAAGGGCGGATCACGAAATAAAAATAATCAAAATTTGATAAAATTTGGCGATAACATTCTTTGGCATCAAGTACACAAATACAATTTTTTTCAAATTTTTTTACCACGTGCTTATCGAATTATTGAGCGTCAAATCCAAGGTCTTATATGCACGAGATGTATAATTGTATATTTGTAAACTCTATGCTTATACACGTGAACTTTAGTGTTCAATTACTCGAGAGTTATGTGGTAGAAAAATCTAAAAAAATGTATATTGTCTTATATATTTTTAAGGAATCCACATTTACCAAATTTTATGAAATTCTTCATATTTTTAACATGGTTGGGAATATTGTATCGTCGCGACCGATCCTCCTTAAAATTTGATATGCGCGTCAGTCGACTGGTCATTTAAACTCTGCGTGTAAATTTAAAGACTTTGTTAAGAAAATCGTTTCGTGCATGAAGCACCTTAAACGAGCAACACCTTCACAAGCATCCTGCTCTGAAAGATTCGTCGAAAAATAAAGCGAAAAAATGCCATGCGTGGAGTGACGAATCGTTGATTGTTCCTTGCCAACTCAACTGACAGGCTGACGAATATCTTAGAGACCGAAAAACACGGCTATAGAAATATTTACTAAGGTGTAGTGCGTCTCGACCGTAACTGAAAGTGCATAAGAATCGGTTGGCGGAGATAAGGACACACATTCGTTCGGCAAGGTGCGAACGTTTTGAGAACAAACGTTAAAAAAACTCGAGATAATAGAAACTTGACGAATGATAAAATGATCTTTTATTGAAAAGCTGTTTTTCGAATTTCCGGTTATTTGTTATTTCAATGGTTCAAACGTGTCATTTTTTTCTGGGAAAGTTTTATTCCAATAATTTCAATGGCATCGAAGTACTAGGAAGGATAACTGAGAATTTCGAAGAAGCATCGATATGCAGAGAATTGAAATTTGGACGAGCACGAAAAGAGAGTGGCGAGAGTGGCTATTTTTAATACGACGAAAGGCGTCTGCGAATTAGCGAGCCCGAAGATGCTTTGTTTCGTCGGCTTTTCGATCATCACTTACGAATAAACGTGTGTTCGTGAGAAGATAAAAGAAAATAAAAATAAAACATATGGGATGCAAAAATCAAATAAAAAAAACTGAAAAAAAAACGATGGTTCTCCAGTGCTGTGGCGCCGGTCGTTTGTTTACCGGAAATGATGGGATCCTCAAATTCGCGATCTCAAGAGTCGCCAAAGAAGGGATACAAGAATGTAAATAGTGAATTTAAATTTCAGATTCGATCGTGACGATCTCAATTATGCTTTTTTTTCTACGCAACGCAACACAGCCATGGGAATTCTTACCTCGTTATCGTTTGAATGATCGAGAATATACGAGATGTGCAGGGGAAGATGCTGCAACGATCGAGGCAACGCTTCATCTGCATGATTAAAGGGAACGATGCTCTTCGTTCCGCTGGAATAGATTTTCCGTTGACCTAATTCTGTCTCTTAGTTCAATCGTCTTCTTTGATTTAATTGTAGCCAAAATTCGTGAACGGTCCATGGACACGATCGAATCGGTTTTTTTTTTTTTTATTCGAGGCCACGCGAGCTTACGTCGATTGTCTTTTAATCACTGTACGTTCCTCGAAGACGGCAAAACTTTGAATTTCGTTTGAATTCGCAAAAATGTAAAATTCTCTGTCCACCGGTGGCTCGCTGTCCCACAAAATCTTTTATTGCATCGTCGGAGTTTTACGAAATTTAAGGTAAATCAGAAGTAGATAAAAGGTGGAAAATACTTTGGGGAAATTTCATAACAAGCAGTTAATTTCGTTTCCTGTTCGCCTTTGCCCTCTTTTTATCTTAACTTCCTTTCAGCCCCTCTTTCTACACTTTCTTTCTTTCTTTCTCGCTCTCTCCGTTGCGCTTGCAACCTTTCCTCGTCTGCTCCAATTCGGGGCACGTCTGTTTATTTAAAAGTTTCATTCGCGGCTCTCGCACAGCGCTGGCTCAAATATACCGACGCCACTCGGCTTTCCTAACAGTTTCATCTAAACGAGAGAATTTTTACGTGAGCTCTTAAACATAGAAAAAGAATGAAAGAAATAAAGAATATATAAATCTCGGGAGCAAAGTAGAGGAAAGATAAAGCAGCGCGGAACGACGTGACGTCGTTGCAAATTCGTCGGAAGGCCTCCTCCTCGTTTTCTTTGCTCTCTTTTTTCTGCATCTCGTCACCACCGGGAGGAGTCAGCGGGTCGCGACCGAGAGGAGCGCATCGTTCCCCGGATCGGAGGCTAAGCAGCCGCTATCCTCGCGTGTATAAAAGTCGGACGTAGTCACGAGAGTGCAGATGGCGGAGGCGTTACGGCGAACGAACTTCGCGAACCGCGAATTCTCGCGTGTATTTACGCGAGCATGTGGAACGAGAAATTGCTCGTGCGTTTCCGATATCACAAAAAAACTAAAATCAATCAATTGATAAAAGATGCAAAAAAAATTGGGTTTAATGTAAAAACTTGAATGAAAATTGGTTTCGCTCGCGAGAATCGAAAATCATTGAACGCAGCAGCATCATAAAAATTGTCCGATCGCAAGACGAATTGAGACAGAAAACACAAAAATCGATCCCAGCAACATTCCGAGCCCGTTTTCCCTGCGTCCCGGAATTCGTGTTCCACGTTTTCTCCAATTTTCCTAATTGCGAAGCCTCGGCATTGAAAATTTCCAGGTTTCGGTTGAGTTAAGCCTCCGAGACGAAGGCTGCTGCGCGGTAGCTCTGACGACGTGACGATCGAGCAAAGAAGTGAGTGTGGGAACGAGGAAACAGGTAGGCAAGAGAGCAATGAGTAAATAGAGGAGGACCCCACACGAGGGGAAAGAAATAAATATGAGGGAGCAGGCCAGAGAGTTGGCCCTGAGGAGAGGTCGAAAAGCACGACAGCGAGAAACAGTATCCTCTCGAGACAATATTCCTTCTTTTTATTGCCTCTTCTGTGTGCGCGCGTTTATATGAACGTATACGAAGTACGGCGGACTCAACTGGGACGACGATTAATAGGCTCGTGTATCGTTTACAGCGTTGAGTATCTTTCACTGCGTTCTTTCCTCGTGCAGTATAAATATATATGAAGTAAATGTGTAAGCAAAAACAGCTGACCCTTGGCAAGCGCCCGACGACCCGCTGAAGCGACGAATTTTTCACGGCTCCAATATTCTTTTTATGCCATTTCCAAGCCTCTTTGATTCTGACGCGTGCCCATAACTTGCTGGTCTAGCGTTTTAAAAGCCAAATAACGCGATTGCATTTTTTTTCTTCGATTAGCTTCGATTCGATAAATTCGCTTGATTCGATGCCTTCGAGATTATATTATAAGCTCTCGCTAGCCGCGCCGGTCAGTGCTGCTTATAATACGGATCCCGGCTCGCGAGTAAATTGAATTAATCTTCCGAGGGACTCCGATTACCGGGCGCGCGTGCGCTCAAGCACCTGTTAACGCGTTCGTACTACACGCGATTTAGTGTTGGAAAATCCGAGCCGCCCGAGCCGGCCTCTGTGTGTATATACTCGTAAGTGTCATGCTTCGAGTTATGACGGAGTTTGCGGACATAAAACAGCCGAAGACACGATAATTAACTTCCGACGACGCACCGTCACTCGCGCAGCAATGACTTTGGAGGCTGATGAACAACGACGGACTACGAGGAAACGTTTAATGACGGAGATCACCGTTGTTTACTCGTTCAGGAAACGTGCTTCGGATTATCTCATATTTTCAATTCAAATTGGACGAATAAGAACGGGTCACCGAACTTGCACGAAGGATCGTCAAATTGGACAAATTAATGAAGAATTTTCACCTTTTTTTCAGGATTTTGTTGCCTCGTTAAAAAAATCATTCACACACACACGCACACACACTCGTCGACACAGATTTGTTCTTCTTCCACTTCGTTCGCTATTAATTAAGATTTTTGTCAATAAGTAATTTGAGATAAAAGTATCGATTTAATTGGCGACGAGGTGTCGCGCGCTCAGCATCCGCGCAACCGGACCACTCACGAGAAACTAACCGCGGCATGAGAATGGTAGAACGAAAGCTGGAACACGCGCGCGAGAGGTGCATAGGTATAGGAGCGCGCGGAGAGGTAACTGAGAACTCGGCAATTGGCCGGACGAGGAAGAAGGAGAAGCACGCCGTGAGTTCCAGCTCATACGACTCTCGTACGTACGAGTACGCAGGGACACGCGTGTCATTTTTTTCCTCCTTTCTCGTTCAGTGGAAGGGGCCGAGCGCGAGAAAGAGATCCGCAACGAAGAAGGGAACGAATGGGAAGGATATATTGAAAGCGTGGCAGATATCACGGCGCATGCAGAAGTGCGCGACACTATTTTTTTCTTGGTTCGACCGCAGCGAAACCGAGTCGAGTTTTAAACAAATTATGACATTTACGAGTAACGATTTCATCATTTCCCTCATCCCCGAGGGAAGTTTCTTTTCCTGAGACAAAAATGTGGTTGCGCGCCGCCTGCAATCTATGAAATGACGAAATGCCTTCACCGTGCAAAAAACCAAAATTTTTCGATCGAGAAACTCGAAAATTATGGATACATTCTCGACGATTTGTGTTACAGTACAATTATCGTCCAACCGAGAGAGGACGATAAAGAGAGGTGCAAAAAATGATGCAACTGTAAGGGCACATTTGTATGCACTATAAAATGCTACTTGTGTACAAGCTCCACGTGATTTCTCCCGCTGAGTCGGCGCCAAATTAGCGAGCTGCTCCCGGCCGACTCTTAGGTGGGCTCGATCACTCTTGCAAGTAAAAATCCCTTACAAATATGGTCACGTCGAAAGTATCATGCCTCATTCGAGCTGCATAACAATTTTTTTTCTTTTTTTTTTTTTCAAGTAGCCTCTTTTGGTGGTGTCAGGTTCAATAATAAAAAAAAAATAAAAATAAAAATAAAAAGAAACACTGAAAACATCACTTTTTCGCTGCACGTTTTAATAAAGTGCTGAAAATAAATCGTTGGAGTATTTTCAAACGATTTTATACCGTAAAGCATACCAAACGATTTCAATCTTTGTACACGTTCAATTGGACGAATCTCTTGTTCGAGAAGAAAACGACCACAGCTAAAGAGAGAAGTCCGCGTTTTGTTTGCATGCCCGATTTTGCGTGGCTCGAGGTGTCGTCCTCTCGAACGCAATGGTGTGAAAGGTGAAGGAATTTGGAATTTCCGGCGAGTTCCTTTCGCACGATGGTCCTCGAGCTTTTGTGAAATTTCGTAAATTCGGAGCTCGCTACACGCAGGAGGGAATTGCGTTCCGCTTTACTCGGGCTTTTGTAGTTCGGATTGCATCCGTGTTATTATATTATACGGAGGAATGCTCGACGGGGCGCGCGATCGGCTATTGCTCCAATCGGTTTTATATTTTCACCGAGTTTTATTGTGCGGGGACAGTCTGTGAGATTTTCGAGAAAAATTACAACGGAGAATCGAGCGAACATGAATGATGAGGAAATTTCACTATTTATTTGGAACTAATTCCTGGTTTTGTGCTCCCCCAAACAACGAATATTCGGCTCTTCGTCAAATTTTTCCAGTCTCGCAAAAGAATTTTGTTTTTTCAATAAAAATATCGCAAGTCACGATCGATATACGTAAGATGAAGAATGGATCGGTACGGCGGAAGACACACGAGCCTCGATGGCGAGCAGTGCACAAGTAACCTTGCGTTTCTCCAAAGAGAAAAAAAAATAAGGAGCGAGAGCAAGATGGGGGCTTAACTACAGTAATTAACTAGTAGATTAAGCCGACTAATAAATACAGAGTTCGATCGATCAATCGTCGTCGACTAGCAAGGGAAGGGGAGCGATAAGAGGCTGAACATGACGAAGAATCAATGCAGCGAGAAAAGAAGAAGGAGAGAAAAAAATAGAAGCGAACGAGTAGGAAGAGAAAATGACGAGTTTGGCGCATGGTCCGCAAGATCTAGGCCTGAGGTCAGGAGAAAGATCGTGGAAAAGTACGCCCCTGAGCAAATTCCTATTCCGTGGATGATTCTTTTTTCCCCTCCTTTAATTTTCATTATGAGACTCCCTCCGCGCAAATTGCCACGTGCACTCGTCATAACGGATCTGACCAACCAATTGTACACACACACGCACGCACGCGCGCGCGCACACACACACACACACACACACACACACACACACACACACACACACACACACACACACACACACACACGATCTGCGTTCAATACGAACTGATTGATCGATCTCGCTAATTCTATGCATCGCAATAACGATTACTCTTCCTATCGATTGAGATATGTACACAAGTTGTACGCTGCGATAACTCGGTCCATATTCTACCCGTCACGTGAGTTGGAGGATTTTAACGATCCGTATTTTTAATCAAATATTTTTACAATTTTACGTGGAATAAAATGTTCCCGAATCCGGAAGACTCGGGGAGCTTATTTATAACGCCGTTAAAATGAAAATGTACATTCGTTATTTGGTGCAATAATTATCACAGAAGTGATGCTGCTGGAATGAGTAAAAGTTGAAATTCTTCTTTATTGCTATCGCGTCGAGGAGCGAGGCGAGCAAATCCATAGTGGAAGCCGCCCTCTTCATTTTACAATTTCCCAATAAAGCCTACGAGATATTTGACCATTTTATTGCACATCTTGTGACGAAGATCGAAGAGATAAAATGGGGATAATAAAAGGTGGAAAATATCCCTACGAAGGATTTAGGATGCGAGTGTAAGACGAAGGGGATCATCTCGCATGTGTGTTAGCTCGTGCGGTGGAGGGTCACGCCCTCGTATCTCCTTTCATCCCTCGGAGTGGCCTACCTCACCCTGGACGGTAAATATTCTGCCTGCTCACTCGCTTCCCGGACTAGGATCGCGAGAAAACGAAGAAAGAGAGAGAGAGAGAGAGGAGAAGAGGAAAAACGAAGACGGGACCACCTGTGGTAGCTCGGTAGTGGCTCGCCGAGGAATAAAAGAAGCTTGAGGTCGAGCCTAACTCTCCCGGAGCTCTTGACCTCGGAATAGGACTTTGCATCCTGGATAATAAGGAGGCGATGCAACGCGAACGAATAACACGCGAGGCGCAGCTCGACCACGTTTTCTCCTTTTCGATAACGAAACGCGTGCGTATCCATAAAACGCGCAGACACCACTTTTTCCAAACTCCGATTTCGTGGCTTTATTCTCATTTCATATACGCAGCGCCGAGTGTCCGAATATCAAACTAAAATCCGTTTCTACCGGATTTCGTCGCGAATGTAACGATTACGAGGATATAAAAAATATAAAAAATTATTCGATTAGCCAATTCCGGCTGTGGCTCGTTTTCGGAGACCAGATTTTTCTTACCAACGCAATGAAAGATTATTTTATCACAAATTGCTGCACGCACGCGTTTGTCACAACCGAAGATACCAGAGCCGGATTCACACCAATTCACTGCTCATTACATTTGTCGCGATTTCAATAAAAATTCATGAAAAAGGGCAGAATAACAACAACCGTCCTCTTTATGGCTCTATTCAAAAAGAACTCTGCTCTTAAAATCTTTACTCCGAAATTCATAACACCTCTACGTCTACTCATGTATAATCCATGATCTTTAATATCTCTACTCATTATGAGATACGTTCTGAAATCATCATGAGTAGAGATATCGGGGATTAAGGAGTTTCGGTACAGGCGATACAATTTTATAAAATTTAGTGAACATATTCTTTAGTGCGCCAAATTTGACAATACAAATTTTTTAAGATTTTTCTTCCACACAGTTATCGAGTAATTGATCACTAAAGTTCACGTGTATAAGCATACCGTTTCCATATAATATATAGGTATACATCCCGGGCATAAGAAATCTGCTTTAATGCGTAATTACTCGATAACTAAGTAGATGAAAATTTTGAAAAAAATTGTCTTTTCGCACTTGATGTTGAAGAACATTATCACCAAATTTGATCAATTTCTTAATACTTAGACTTCCGTACCGAAACTCCTTAAATATCACACCGGATGAGTAGATATGTTAAAGAGAGCATGTATATTTAGAGGAGAATTGTTATCGAATACATTACTGAGAGTAGAATTGTTGACTCGCTGCAACACAACTCGACTCTTACAAATCTACTCGATAACATATTTCCACCCCAAAGATTTTTATTTTATGTATGAATCACGTCTCTACTGTTTAACATTTCTAGGTGGATAACACACAAGATTAATGACAAAAGAGGAGACATAATATATTGATTTTCAAATATGAGAGTAGAGCTTTTAGGAGCAGCGTTGTTTTTGAGTAGGAGCTGTAAAGAGGACGGTTGTTATTCTGCCGTGTTTACTATAATATAAATATACATTTTACTGGGGGAGGCGCCGTCATCGATTTTGAGTTGGTCACGCGAGCTCGATCGCGAGCGATACTTGCGAAGGGACGTTCAAATATATTGTCGTAAGAGTGGCACTCAGAAATTTCACGTTTTTAGTGGTTCCTTAAATTGCGCACGATCCTCGGTCACGCCGCCGGAAATATGTCTGATTTATTTGTTTCGAGGTAGCACGAGGGGTCTGTTTGTTTATAAATAAATCGTTGCGGTTTGGTCGGAGGAATACAGAGGTGGCCCAGAGATCGTGAGGTTGAAGATGTGAAGCGGGTATGATGTGCGGACAGTGAAATGGGGAAAATGAGTCATCGGAGGATAAGAGTGGACACTCGCACGAGGAATAGAAATAGCTCGTCGTATCTCTCGGACTGCGGTGGAGACTTTCGCGAGTTGAAGCAACATTCCGAGTGGTGCATAAATTCGAGTATGGAAGGAAAAGAGCCTGGAAAGTTTTTCCAGTCGATTAGAGTCTCGAGGAGGGTCAAAGGAAGCGTCAAAAAGCTTGTAAATTAATCGTCACTCGTGATGCAGAAGTCACGAAGTTTTAAACAAGCAGGTCGAAGAGGTTCGTAAGCCCTTGGCTCCGACGAAAGTTCAGCGTGACAAGTTTGCCTCGAGATAAAGTTCGCGTCTCGTTTTATTTGGACACCGGTGTGCATGGTGCACGGATCGCCAGTAAACTTTGGCGATCGCGTCGTTGAGTCATCGTAAGGAGAGTATATTGAGGATTAGCCGGGAGAAACGAGACTTGGCTAATGGGAGGAGACGCGACAACTCGAGGATTTAGTTGGCCTGGAAACGTTCCCTAATTCAAAATGAGGCAGTTGCGCGGAGCGAGACTAACTCGAGCGAGTCTGCATCTCGTCTAAAGTATTTTCTTCCACGCGTATATACGCGACTCGCGTGGGCTTAGTTATGGGCCTTAAAATCAGCTCGAAGATCTATCGTGTCGTGTAAATTTCATAAAACAGTGTTAAACGCGACAATCGAATGTGCATAACAATGGGAATCGGTGAATTAGTAATGCAACGTTTTAAATACACAAGCTGGATAGTGAATGGGGGAAAAAATGATCATTCCACTGTTATATAATGACAATGGACTGGCTGCACAGTGGGAGAATAATGGAAAACATAAAAATGCGTGGAACACTGAGAGTTCCTGGAGTTTCTGACGTCCCACAGACACACGCGCACACATGCAAAGCTTATGCAAATTCGTCACCGCACGAGTCTAAAAGGCGTGTGTACTTTTTTCACTCTCCATATTCCAAGCTACAAAGACTAAACACACGATTGAACGGATGTGACGTGGCTCGTTTCCCGGAGATGCATTTCGAATCTATAAAGCGCGTCTGCTAACGTTTCTATACATCCGTTTTAATCTCACTGTCTCGCTGTATTTCATCTGGTTCCACCTCTCAAAGATCATTATCCGATCGCAGGCTTTTCGAGGGATAGAAGTCTTCGCGTCGCTGCTTTCCGCGCCGCCGTTTCCAACTGTTGTGCACGCGCCGGTTTTCGCGCGTAATCCTTCAACTCAACTGGAATATTCTCTCCTCGGAAGGACCGTTCGCGAAGGATTATACGAATGCGATTTATAGCGGGAATTCGCAGGAAAAATTGGCCACACCTTTGCTTTAAATCAGGAGAAAATCAGGAGAAAAGAAGAGGAATAAACAAGAGCACGACATCACGAGGTTAAGCAGACCTTGCATACACTTGCAGCAGGCGAAAAAACGTCATTTTCTTGATTTTTTTTTTTGGACAAAAAAATTAATGTTTATTGAAAATCTGTGAACGACATTCATCAGTACGTATGCCAATGCACTTGAACAATTTTTTTCATTGAAAAATTCCACAAAGTGGCGCAACTCCAGCTGTATTTGCAACTTTTTTTGAGCATCAGTTCCGGCGGACGTGATAATAACTAAAAAACTATTAATCCGATCCATACAAAATTTATACCGCAGTTATTTATTATAATAATAGTTTGGGCCTGGACGAAGGATTTGTAAAAAGAATGATTAAAAAAAATGGCGACAGTTTTAACGAAAAATTCATTTTTTGAGGTGCCACATTTTCGGTTTTTTGTTACAATTTTTTTCCAACAAAATGCGAAATATTTTGTCCAGGCCCTAGCTATTTTTACAATAAATAAGCATATAATGAATAATAAATAATAATAATAAGATATCAAACGACCGCGTGCACCGGACAGTCAGTTGAGATACCCACAGCTACGAATCTGATGCTCCGTTCTTCATGAAATTTGGTGAGAATATTCTTCAGACATTGTACTTGAATATCTAATAAAAAAATTTCGATTTTTCCGCCCATCACAAGTGCATATAAGGCCTTAAGAATGTTTGAGTGACCAAAACTGTTTAAGCTCAAACTACAGATTAATTCTCTCCGAAAACATTGCAGTTGAATGAAGGAAACTCTTCCAATAACATAAATTTCTATCGAATCAATAATTTTCTCAGTTCACGTTACCCAGAAAGTTCAAAAGACGATCACGAATCGGAACGAATGACGAATCTCGTGAAAAGCAGACATGCTCATCGTCGACAAAAGAATCCAACTTCATCGATATTTTTCATATCGTCAAGTTATTTTTGGTTAAAGTGAGGCTTCCCCCAATTTTAATTCGTCGCCTGTAAAGAAGACTCGCGTGATCTATGGTACGCTGAGTATAACGATGCAGCTGTGCTATATACCAGCAGCAAAGTTTAGCGTCATTGGTTGCGTGCACTCGGGACTCTCGAAACGCGGATGTTCGAAATCCATTGGAAAATGTGTGTTATAATAGTTCCGGCAGTCTATATATCACTGTGGTGGGAGGCGTTAAAGTCTCGCTCGTCTATTTTTAAAACTGTCCCCGTAGAACATTTGATTTCCGGTTTCGCTTACCGCGTCGGGCTCGAAAATCTTCACAGAACTTTGCTCATCAAATTTACCGAGGGTGTATGCCGCATTAATCGTGGGATAAAAGCTTACCATTTGTTGAGCACTTTTGGGCTTTCGGTTGACGTCGATCACCTTCTGATTGGCTGTAAAAACGAGAAAATAATCGTTCATTCAAGCTCACTTTATTGGTCGAATTGAAAAAAAAAAATTTTTAATAATCGCACCGTCGATCGAAAGAAAAGCTGCTCTGCAAAGGCTGCACAAAAGTGGCCTCGAGATAATCAAAACCGCATTTAATTGCGGTTTTTATTACCAACCATTCGATTCACCAAACACAAGTCCGTACAATCCAACGTCTGCTGTCCAAATACTACTCAGAATTAAATTAATCTTTTTCCAACGTCGTCAAGTCGTAAAGTAAACGAAGCCTGCAGTCCACGGTAGCATATGGTGAGCGAGTGAGATAGCAAACACGTGCCGAAGCAGTGGCACGTGACCCGTGTCAACCCGACGCACGTGAACGTCCAAGTATATTGTGAGGCTTACGGTCGAGCGCCTCCTCTCTTTCATTATGGTACGTCTTATACGGTCTACATGGCATATAAGACGGATAAATGTAAACGGTGTCACGGAAGTCATCGTCGTCAACGATCATTGAACCAACGAACTCG
Organism: Venturia canescens; assembly: GCF_019457755.1. NCBI lineage: Eukaryota > Metazoa > Arthropoda > Insecta > Hymenoptera > Ichneumonidae > Venturia > Venturia canescens. The sequence goes on from NC_057425.1 coordinate 12,660,927, forward strand.
AGAAAAATCTTCGATCCGTTTTTCACGAGCTATTAAAATCGCGGATTTCAGTTTTCAACGTTTAAAAATATCAATTTTCCGGGACATTTTGATCTTCGGTTTCTAGAAGAAGCAAAAAAAAACCAAAACAGTTGGTTTCTAGGTGAACAGAGAGATTTTTTCTTGCAGATAATTTTTTTCGTCATTGACGTTTCTGATTGGCAATTCGTTGTTTTTTTCTCTCAGAATAAATGAATTTGAAAGTTTGAACAAACGTTTTGCGTGAGATGAGTGAACGATCCGGTTGACTCTCTCAATTTAGTGAGACTTTCGGGACACCGAATGCGTGCGGATATCCTTCTACAACCGTGTGAGACACTGCGCCATTAGTTGGTTAACTGTCCAAAGCCATAATAGTATTGCCGATGGTGTTTTACCGCACAATCACGTGGCCACCACAACCGCACGCAGTTTCTTATATACTGTTAGAAACCGTTGGATCGTCAATTTTTATTCTTCATTTATATCACAACTATAAACGCTTGAGTTTTGATTCCTTTGATTTTTATGTTGTGTCAATATCGAACGTGCTCGTTACGATGCTTTTTTTCGATTGAAACATTGAGTTCGTAGAACCGAAGTTTGAGCTTTGATTCCCGAAATAATTTGTACCATCTCGATGTATCTCAATTGAAAAATGCAAATGATCGAATTTAACTCGTCAATCGAAGTGTCAAAAACTCGTGGAAAGTGCATCGAATCAATTTCCACCCGACGAGTGTGTTGACCAAAATTACCGTTTGAGGAATCTTGCTAATTGGCTCAAGAGCAAACAAAAGCTTTCGGCGCCGTACCTATAAGCAGCGCGCGCGCGCGCGGTAACGAGTTTCTCACGGTGTAACGTTTTATTGGCATTCGTGAATGCGAGGAATGCCGTAAATCATATCGACGCTTGCGTGTATTAATATCGTGTGTAGCGCGAGTACAACGAAATGTAAAAATGATGTACACGTAATGCGTGTAATATACTCACTGACGGCTTCGACGAGGTCCGCAAGCAGGACACCGTCGCAAAGGTCCGCCTGGAGGTCGGTAACCCTCCTTTTACAACCACCGCGTTCGAGGTAATGATTCGCCCAGTCCGTGTAAATCTGGAGTCATAATAAGGATTGATAAACATTAAAAAATAGATCGAAAGTCTTTTCAGGGAGGTAAAATGTAAGAAAGTATTTGGCGCGTCGTTCGATTGCGAATCGCGATACTAAATAATAGTTTAATCGCCTTTCTCCATTCCCCCTTCGAATCGGGAAATAATCGCTCTGATCATCCTTCGTACTCAAATGTCACATTAAAAATGTTGTACAATCGATGGAATTGCACCAAGCGATGGAAAGACCGCGCTCGATTATTTACCCGAGAGATCTCGACGCTCGGAGGCATCTGGGAAAGCGATAGATTCGAAAACCCATCACGCTGTGTACATACGACGATCTTGTGAGTATCGGTAATACGTATTTAAAGATACGATATGTGCTCGCATTCGTCTTACATTATCCAAAGTATACGGGCAAATGGACGGGGAGGCGAGTTCCGCGATTATTATTTCCTTGTCATGAGCGCTGAGCTGGTGCAGCCTCGCGGCGATAATTTCTCGCATTTGCCTTTCGTGACGTTCGCGAATCGCTGACGCTTATCTTTGTTACAGAAATAATATGCAGAGCCGTTTACCGCTCGGTCACAAAGAGAGAACTCGATCGAAATCGACGTAGAATTTTTCCGTTGTAAGGTGAACAAGTTTTTGGTCGCTGCTTAAGCAAAAATCGTGGGATTTCCGTGCGAAAGAAATGATTGCGATTTTCCATTTGTAAAAATCCTGAATTTGAAAATGTCCCTGGGACCGCACGTGGAACTCAAAATCGCGAATAATCGATCAAGCGCAAACGGAATTCCCCATACACCGCGCGGGAACAGATACGTTATCGCCATCGTATTCGAGGCTTAATGAAAATTGGCGAGCAGCAGAGTTTGCTGACTCCGAGCGGGCAAGCGAGAAGTAAGCATCATCTCCTCGTTCGGACGCTGCACAGGCCCATAAAGTTAACAGTGTAAAGCTGAGCTGGTGCTGAGACGAAGTAAAACGAATGGGCGTACATAGACGTTCGCGTGGTGAGAGAGATCGATGAAGAAAGTTCAGTGCACGAAGGAGCGGTCGAATTGATAATGTTGCTGTGAATTCCAAAGATCCGAGAAACCGGGGAGATCAGGCAAAATCATAAAACATTATTGGTGCTAACAATGCTGCTGGACAAATCGGATTCTCCATTAAATTATAATTCAAAGTCAGGGCGATAATTAATCCTGGAGCTTATGTGGGGTGGACTGGTTGTTCAGGGGTAGTGTAATTGGAGGGTCCGGAAGCTCACTGATCAGCGATGAATTCGTCATTAGATTTCAACTGTTTCAGCTCGTCGGATCAAGTCCGTGAAATCCTCGCCAGTGTTAGGATTTTACGTCGCCCATTTTGGAGGTTTTTACCAAAAACGTTGTAACTTTCGTGTCGTTTCCAAATGATAATTTCTCAATTGTTCATTTCACATTTGAGCGTAGTCGACTTCCAAGAGCTCGAATACAAGTATCGCCGATGCGCCGAAATGTTTGAAAATTTACTGTCGCGTGTAGCAGAATTTCATTCGCGCTTGTACGTTTCGGCATCGCGTATTAATTTTCATCGAGTTCTCGCTTCACAAAAAATTACATGTTCGTAAAAATTAATAAATATTACGGCATAGAGCCCTACTCCTATGCCACCATATTTCAATATCAAAATCGATTTTCTCACACCCTTGAAAGTCTGAATAAAAAAGTGGCTGAGCAAAACAATGAACATTATTTCGCAGTTATTAAACGCCATACAGAAATTATCGTTGTTCTTGTAGCAGCGTACAAAGAGGACACGCTGCCTGCTAACAGCGACTGCGGAAACGCAGGCGAGGTAGAGACCGAAGGCAGAAGACTGATGGTGAATAAGCGGAGAGTGTGTCACGACACTGCGAAACCACGACTAATGGTGAATACGTCACGACCATGGAGCGTGGACAGAGCTTCCCGTAAACAATAACAGCTCTGTGCGCCTCCAGAACTTAGTTACTTACCGTACGTTCGGTGCGCGTGTGCACGTGTTTATGTGGAGTACTTTCGTCATCTAATACAGAAAAGAGGATGAGTGAGTCACAAAGCTTGATCTTCGAGTAGTTTTACGCTGACAGTTCCAGGGAGTGATTTCGTATTGGAAAGCCCTGCTGCCTTGGGCTTCACTTTTTATCCGGAATGACGAAAGGTCGCGAGCCATCAGCCAGAACAGCTGGAGACAATAATGGAAGATCATAAAACTCGAGAAGTAGATTTGGCAGTTAAAAAGTGTGTGCAATTAAATCGACTGATGTCACGAGTGTTCTGATACGAGTCCGATAGAACCAGCATGGACGAACAGACTCGAAGATTTCTCCTGGTTCAACACTGTAGGCGCTGTGAAGTGGCGCGGACGCCTCTGAATCATTCCCTTCGAAGATAAATATTCTAGTTCCCTGAAACGTTACTCCGCGAGAAATATCCATGACTTTTCAATAGCAAATCCATCGCTAGGACGATCGTAAAAATCTCGTTCGAAGATGCTGGTCACCCTCGTGACTCGACGAAGCTTCTCGGGTTACGAGCATTCGAAAATCCGCTATCGAGGAACGAAGCCGCACTGCTCGAGTCTACATGCTCTTTGTCGATATAAAGTTAGACGAAATAAGAGACGTCGGCAGGAGAATGCGACGAATGGTAAACAGAAAAGTCAAACAAGAGCATGAGACAATGCTGGACACCGAGAAAAGGTACACGGAGAGTAAAGATTAGTCAGAGAGTACAAAAACACGAGGTCGAGCTTTTTGTCAGGGTTCCATACGTGCTTACATCCATGATGTATGCACCCAGTGGTGCATAGACATTGAAGCAAACACCTTGTGCGTATGTATACAGAGCACTCCAAAAATCGAATGGAGAGCAGAACTGCAGGGCTGAAGAATCGCGGAATTTAGCTCGAGGATATTCGTGCTAAGCTTTTTCTCTTCGGACGCAGCGTAGATGACAGCTGAATTTTGGAAGAATCGGGGATCCCGGAATCACGTTAAGGTGATGGAGCAATCGCTATCTCGCCACCGTGAGTGCGAGAGAGATAGCTGCAATTTTCGAAATTGAATATGTTCGACACGGTTCGATCAATAAAAAAAAGCCCCTGTCAGCGTATTTTTGCCATCTTTCCGCGTCCGCTGACAGAGCCTTTTTTGATTAGTCAAACGACAGCGGAGAATTTTCATTTCGAAAATTCGAGGTGAGGTTAGTCGACTGATCCATGCTCTTAAGGCGAGGGTGGATCGAGACGATACAAAATGTTGCCATGCTAAACCATGTTAAATACATTAAAAATTTCAAAATTATAAGAATTTCATAAAATTTGATAAATGTATTCTGTAAAAAAAATATAAGAAAATATAAATTTTTTTAGATTTTTCTACCACATAGCTCTCGAGTAACTGAACGCTAAAGTTTACGTGTATAAGCATAGAGTTTACATAAATACAGTTATACATCTCGGGCATAAGAACTTGGATTTAACGCTCAATTATTCGATAACTTGATGTCAAAGAATCTTATCACCAAATTTGATCAAATTCTGATTATTTTGATTTCGTGATCCACCCTCCTTAACGAGCATGCTGGGTCTCGAGGCGCCAACTTTTCATGCTGAACTTTTTCCCCGCGTCGCTTTATCCTGAGGACTGACGGAGCCGAATAAGGCTTTTGACGGCTGAACGTTTTCCGCTGTCAAACGTAAAGTTCATCGGCGTCAGTTTCGTTTCGAAAGGCTTGAGGGATGAAAATCCCGAGTTCGGGGTCCACGGGAACGAGTTTTGCGGCGCCCTGTACATGTGCGCTTATTCTTGGGTCGAGACTCAGCTTTCTCGGTTGCATTTATGCCCTACCTATATATTTTCCTCGTACTACGCGCACCGAGGAGACACTTGCGTTTCGGTCGCGTATTTGCGGCAGTGCAATCCCGTGGCTGTTGCAGCAGCAGCAGCAGCAGCAGCAGCAGAGAAAGAGTGAGGGAGGGAAAGAGAGGAAGAAAGGGAGAGACATTTCGCTGCTGTTGTAAGGCTGTTGAGAGAGCGCGCGAGTCTCGCGGGCCGCGTGTGCCGCAACGTGAACGAGAGCGCGCGCAGGCCGAAAGTGAGGAGAAAAAGGGAGACGAGGAAAAGACAGATAGAAGCGAGGAGCGAGACGACGCGACTATTTTTGTTCGTTCCAAAGAGAGAAATGAGATTATTTCCTTCATAATTTCGGGTCACCGCGCCTCGCGGGCAACGAGAGAGAGGCGACTCCTCCACTGGCACTAACGACGACTAGAACTGGCGCTTCGTCAGCTCTCAGTCTTTCGATGTTCATTTTTTCCCCCTTCATCTCCTGCTCCCACTTTCGTTATTTCTTTTCGTCTCAATTTTTTATATTCTCGTTGCAAAAGAAATGTCACAACGAGACTGTTTTCACTCGGATCTTCTACGGACCTGTTGGCTTTTCCAGATTTTTTTATCTCCCTTTCTCAGAATGACGCCGAATCTCACGAGCATTTCGGAATAACGTCGCGACGCGAGCCGCTGACGTTGGATAACCGCGCGCCGGGGAAATGAAACGTCTGCTTTTTACTTCTTTCCCCACGTGCTCCCATCGCCCCCCTCCCCGCCCCCGCCCCGCTCGTGGCGCGGCTTCCAACTGCAGGAGCTTCGAATAACAAAAAAAGTGCGTTTAAACACATTTTTCTGATCGCTCTCCTCAACGCAAACATTTTTCTAGAATAAAAAGCACAAAATTGCGTCCGTTATTGTTGTACCTGGACCGTGTTTCTTGTAGAATCGGCTTTGATGTCGTCGCTCGAGCTCCGAACCGATCTCGGCGCTCTGATGCACGCCATGACGACAGCTTCGAGCAATCCCTTCGGTTGCGACGAGTCGCGTTGATCAATAAACCGTTTTCAAACGACGAGAGACATTCGAGGCAATATTTAACGGTGGCATGTGATATTGTCATGCTGCAATGCCCGAATCCACCAATATCGATGAGCACATTGAGCCCCAAACGATCACGATTCGATGAAAACTTCACGCGAACGTTCACGAAGAAGCGATATGACGATCGTTCCCGAGATTCCGTATCCGGAAAAAGTCGTCCGTTGCGGAATTGCGATTAGGACAATTAGAAACAGCGATCGCAACGAGTTTAGATCGATATCTAGACCGAGGATCGGTGCAAGAATTTCGCAAGTGATTTTCTTCTCCAGAGCTCTTGTTATTTATAGCTCCGTGTTTGTCTGCTCGTCAGTCTAATGGCTATTCGGAACTATTCGGATGAATAATTGGTCGCAGTCCTCGATAAACAACCGAGAGCACTCGTAATGAATTTCACTGTTTCAAAAAATACCCTCCGACAAGCAACACTTGGGTGCTGCTAAAGATCGTCAACGCGAAACGCACTGCCAGGGCGAAGAAAAAACGTCGCACTGACTGCTCGGAGCTCACTCTCGAGCGCAAACGAGCGAGATTGAATCGAGTAGAATAAGCCGTAACACGAAACACGATATACATAATAGAGACGTCGAGGGTGTTTGTGACACACGGTGAAGATCGCCAAATTATCCGATTATTCAATTTAAATGATATTCGTTTAGGGACAAGATATCGAGTTTGACACTCCGTCGTTCATCAGGCACACTTGACGAGCGGCAGAACCTCTTCCATCGGACGTTGACAATGAAGAAACGAGCGAAAAGCACTGCACCGATCTCACGAGGATGTGAAGAATGAAATAAAGTAAGCACTCTCCAAACCGAATGATATTCACTTCCCGATTATAGAAAAATCATCGGAAAAAAACACTGCAAAATGAAAAGAATGAACCGCGATGATTGCCTCCCGAGGAAAAGATTTGCTTCGAGAAAAAGCGATTGAAAAGCCAAAATGAGTCCCGAATAAGAAATTGATGAGAATCAAGCGCCTCGAGAGAGACGATAATGACGGAGGACTGGAGGCGGAAATCTTAACGATCGATTAACAAATTCCGCGATTAATTAACGATGGACACGGGGTGTCGCGGCACAGGGCACGCGCGTGGCGCCCGCTCGACGATGCCGTTCATCAGTGATAAGCATCTTCGGATTCTGGGCGCCCGGTGAAACGCGAGGGGAGAAAAACCCTACGACGAGATTGCTCGTGGAGCGGGGACCGAGGGAGGCGACGTTTACGACGTAGGTAAAAAGACACGCGTGCTAAGACACGTTTTGCCGGCGTTTTCTATAGATAAACACACGCGTGGTGGGATCTCAAGGAACACGGAACGAATGGGAAAGGCGTCCCGACGCCTCGACGCACCGGACGTAACTGAATACCCCGCTATACGCTCTCGCTCGTTCGGGCATAGACGTCTTCGCCGTCTTCGTTCCAGCGACTACGCTGCCTCGACTCTTACGTGCACACACGTGCGTATCTATAAACATACGTGTGTACACGAATGTACAAGAAGATCGGCGCGTATAGGTGAGCCAAATACGTGCACGCATGAGCCCCGACGTGCAACGTACGTGAAAGCTAAGTTCGGGCTAATTTCGCCCACAGTTTTACATTCGTGTATTATTCTTTTAGAATATTAACCCCAACAGACGGAGGAAAGTCCCATCAAACTCAAGACGAGGCTTCAAGTTGGATTTTTTGGGGTTTGAGGTTTGAGGCGCAGAAAAAAAAGGTCAATGGATGTTTGAAACCGTTTCGATTACGGAGGTTTACGGAATTCAACTTTTTTTCCCCCCTCCAAAAATTGTATTATTCTTTTGAGTATCTAGGCACGTCAAATTAAAATACAGCTTTGTTTTTCTTCCTAGCACACGTCGAGACTTATTTTTATTGATACGACATACGTGTTTTAGAATTTTTTAACAATTTTCAAGAAAAACAAAAATTCGTGGATTCAAATTTAAGTTTTTACTTGAATAACCAACAGCATCGGTTGAAAACAATCGTTTGTATGATTTTTTGTGCAACACCCATTTCTTCTTTTATAATATTTATAGTTATATATGACAGAAGTTATCGAGAGAATTAACACATTTGGGAGAAGCCATTTGTCTGATTTGTTACCACACAAAAAATCACCCAAATAATATCGTACCACAATCGATCCACGTAAACCATAAAATGATTTTAATCACGACAAAAACCACGACTAGTGCGTCGTGATAAATATTTAAGCACCATCAGCACAAAAATATAAAAAAAAAAGTAATTTTCGTGATGGATTTTTTGATTATTTTTTTCGTAGCTCAGCACTTGATCATTCATTTTTTAACGGAAAAGTCTCTTCTCATCCGAAGCAAGCGACTTCGCGTCAGCAAGTTTACTGTCATGGACGCACCCGAACACAATAATGTGTTTATAAGCGCGAGTCTGAGACGCGTTAGTGTATTTTGAATGTATGACTGTACACGCGTGCTAATAGTGACGTGCTTCGGCACAGGCTCGGGATACATCATCGCAAAGATTCATGACAGCGTCGTCAAGCTGACTGTGAGACTCGAGCGGACGAATGTGTACGTGCTAGTTTAGGATTTTCCCGACGTTCGCGTGCGGTGTACACCGCGGTACGGCACATCTTGAATACCATCGCGGACAATCGTCGTCGCGATGATAATGATTCTGAGCCTCCGAAGAGCACTTCAGGACGAATTTAGACCTCAAAAATGCTCGGCGATTCTTTTGTACTGGGAAAGAACAGCGGAGCGTTGGTCAGAGTGTTTTTTTAAGCAGCGACTACGTCAGCGGGTATCCTTCACTAGAAAAAAAATACAGCTCATTTCTGTATTTGTTAACCTCGTTGTTTTTTTTTATCTGTTGCCGAACTGATATTCGCATGTTGGCGCGAGCACTTTAGAAAGGGGATAAAAAGCGAGCGAAGTTATTGGAATTTTGAGCTTCAAGCTTGTATCAATAAACTTTGTTTCAATGCAAATTTATTAACTGTTTGACTCGGTCAAAAACTGCGTGTGTTTCGAAATCGTGCTAAATGTCAGAAAATTTGGCAAATTGTTCGTTTTGTTTTCCAGAATCGAGAAAATGAGTAGCAAACTATACGAGTGAACGTACTCAACGCAGGTTTGATTACTTTTTAAATCGCGGTCGTGAAATTAACGATTTTGTGAAGGGTTTTAAAAAAATTCGGTGCAGTTTTGTACGATGTCAAGTGAACTGATGGAAGTGCCAATTCACCGTCTCTACGATACGTCGCGCGATGAATTAACAAAAAATTATCGACGATCTCGACGTCGCCTTCGATCGAGGATTGAACATTTGTTATTGTAACGAGGAATTAGAACTCGAATTCTGTCTCCAAATTTTAACGTATACTATAATTCGAGCAAAATATTTCTCCGCGACTCGATTCCCCCTCTCCAAGTTTTCGCGAGTGTCGAGATAGACCGTTGAATTTATTTTAGTGGAGATGGAACGCGATCGAACGAATAGGTCCGATGATAAGAGCAGAACTTGAAAGCCACGAAAATAAAAAGATAAGTTTACTGTTTTTTTTTAATTTTTTTTTTTAATTTTTTATTACGTTGTGAATGATTTAACTAATTAAATGAATAAATTTCATTCGATCTTTAAAATCAAATCGTCATTTTCTTCAACACAAAATAGAATTCTTACATTATTGTCACTTTTTAATTAAATAATTCATCAAACCACTAATTTATGAAGGTATTATTCCCATATTTTCACAGCAGGACTGCTATTGGAAAAATGATTGCAAACTTACATCGCAACAATCGAGATACCAGAGGTCAGACTTTTTATTCGGAAGAAACGTCCTTGGACGATTCCTAGACATGCTCCCGATGTACGTGACGGAACGTAGGCACGTTAGGGAAAAAAATACTAACGAAAGTCCCTAGAAATCGAAAAATCGTTGAAAGCGAGAGGGAGGGAGAGAGAGAGAGAGAACAATCTCAATGTAAAGCTACTTAATATTGTAAAAGTTCACGGAGGGTGGTCAAAGTGCAAAAAAAACGCATATCGAGTGTTCCGTCCTCCGTCAAAGGCCACATTAGTTGGGAAGGGGAAAACACACATGAACATTCAGAGCAGGTGCCGGCCAACTATCGATTGCTATTCCGTTCGCTCGGACGTATATATACGCGTCCACCCATCATTAATTGTAATGCCGCCCATCATGCGCCCCTCTCCCGACCGTTTAACGTACTTGCTTCAAATGATATACATATACGAGGTTTTTCGCACAAAATTGAACGATCGGCGGGCAGTTTTTTCACGATCGAACTTCTGTTTTCTTTTCTCTGTTCAAACAAATATCTCTTGCATCTTGCGTCACTCTCGATGCCTGAATATCAATTCCGGGTCATGCACGAACGTCGAAGTTTCGATGTATGAACATCGAAACTCATTCTTTCGAAGAGCAACGCTATTTTAATTCGTGATTTGAATTTCCTCTTTCGCAACTTTATCATCCAATCGAAATAAAATGTGAAATTATTACGAATAAAGTGATGAAAGCACACGAATGAAAAACTGGTGTGATCGCGCTTGACAGAAAATCGTTTGATTTCGAGTGAAAAACTCCGTCCGTCCAGACACTCCGCGGAGCTTTCAGCAATCACGAAATTCAAATGGTTCGACACTACCGCGGCGATAATGAGCTCCGAATAACTGGAATATCGATCACCAGGCCTGGAGCTAACTTTGGCAGCACATCTATTTACGTGTCTGGGCTATTAAAGGTACGCAATTATGAAATAAATAATGGCAGACACTTGTGGAGATCACGTGATTTCGAGATTTGACACGTCAGTTCTCCTCCGCGGGATTGAACGTACAACGCGAAATAATATAATAAGCGTGCAAAAAGCGTGTGTGGTAGTAAAAACTGCTCATCAATAGGTCGAAAAAAAATATTATTATCCCTGCAATCAATCATCGAGACAACACTCGAGTCTTCTGCGTCCGGTGGAGCGTGCGGAATGGAGGAAAAGGAATTAGCGCGAGCGATCAATCATCGATTCGTCGCATTTACTTTTTCGCAGATTTCGAGTGGATTCGAATAGAAGAGAGCGAAGTAGCCTCGGCTCCGTTCTTCCCGAATTAACATTCGCATATACGCTCCGCCGACACGGCGAATCCGAAGGACGCGATTGGTGTGGATTCCTCCTGAGGAAACCTCAAAAATTGAAGCAGACGAAATCGCTGAAATTTTTTCACCGCCCCGGCGGCAGTTTGTAACGAGAACCCGAAGTTTTCGGGTGTTGAGAATCCCATGAAAATTTGACTGGTCGCCCCGCGCGCCTCTGAAACGGCGTTTCCTCCTATTGTCACACGGAGCATCAGCATTGTTGGGAGACAAATTTTGAGATTATTTTAGCTCGTACGGAACAATTTTACACGCTCTGACGTAATTCGCGCGGCCTGATCCATCGGGATTTCACGCATTAGTGTGACAGAGCGACGAGGTAATTTGTGACTAAGCTTATCCCGTCGACGCAGCTTTAATATACTACTCTGGTGCGGGAAACACGCGCTTTAATATATACGATCGCGACTAAATTTCACCGCTCTGACTCATTACAACAGAACGTAGGTACACGCGGATATCTCGCTGACTCGAACTATGCTTACGAGGATAAAACGTATTGGTGCATGCGCGTACACGCTTGTGCGTGGACGCAGCGGACTCGAGAGTGTCACTTAAATTTAGCATCTTAAATAGGATAACGAGCGTCATTTTGTCCACGTGCGACTTCCTCCCGAGCGCGGAGCTCGCACCTATGCGCGACAACTTTTCCTGATCCTCACCTCCGCGCAGCTATATACCTGTCGTTACTGTGTTCGCAGCCCAACATTTCCGGGTTCTGTGTGAGCGCGCACGCAAGACGAGAATGAATTATTTCATTAAGATTCGTTTCGCGGACGTGCGAATTTTCGTCGCAATTTATTATTTCAATGTCCGTCACTAAATTCCGGAGTCGCGGCAGTGCGATTGCGTAATTCGGTTTCGTTGTAATTCATTTAAAATCACCTTGAATGAAGCTGATTTTCTGGAGCCTCGCGCGCACACGAGCGAATCGAGGACATCGCCCTTTTTTTCTTCCGTGTGTTATTCCTGTCACCGTCAAAAGAGCGGAGAGTATAGATAAGAGAGGGGGAAACGAGAGAAAAGAGCGAGCGCGACAGCGAAACACCGTTCGGCCTGTAGGCAGTTCGGTAGTCAAAAATTGAAGAGATAAAAAAGGCTCCTGTAGGGTCTTACGTGCGAGGTTATGGGCACCCAAACCAACAGAGACCCAGCAGAGCACGCGAAAGTATACACGCCCACAGTGCGACAGTCAACTTGTACTCCGTTCGACAGTTTTTACCCTCGCGCGATTGTTTATTTTTTCATCGCGTTTGAATGAACTTTGGGTAATTAATCCCATTGAAGGGCGCATCAACGCGCGGAATTCCGGCTATGCGATTCCTGCCGAGAGCGTTGAGCTTTGATTAGAGTGATGAATTTCAAATGGGCGGCGATGGAAAAGTTGTTTCGTGCCAGGACCGGTAGTCGGAAAATTTGATAAACTGGATTAATTGAATTCTGTTTGTACTCTTTCTACGTTCGAATCTCGATGACTGAATCCGTTTTTTTTTCGTCTTTTTAATATCGGCACGAGCGATATTGAACCTTCGGAGAAGAATTTCCGCGTGCAACCGGAGAAAGCTAGTGAAACGTACACACGAAAGATCGAACGAGAGGAAAAAGTTTTGATGCTTCGCGAGAGCTCTCGCTCGGGCCTCGCGAGCCTCCTGCCCCTTCGCCTCGGACCCTCCATTCGGCATCTCTTTTTTAGCCCCCTCCCGGTTTTTCCTCCCTCGCGGTGCTATCTCGATATCACGGCGAACCTAATTTCGGTCCCTGGCGGATGGGCACACGCCCCCGAGCATCGGAGTAGCCCCTTCGTAATCACACGACAAAGGCACAAGCGAATCTCCTCTTTTTACTCTCCCTTTCGTATCTTCTCGTACCTATCCTCGTACGGATCCGCCCACGCATACGCGGAAACGCGCGCACATGTACGGGTGCACTTGGACGAAACATACGTCAACGTACACCGACGTGTCTATTATTTTCGACGTCTGTGCCACTCACCGGCTCTCAAACCTCTCGCTTTACTCCCCGGTGCGCGCCTCCGACCCTCCTCTGGTACGAGGAACCCCTTTGGCGGTCTGTCGTGTCGTGGCCGACGCAGAATCCTGCTGGTGAGCACCGCACCGGGGTATCCACAAAGTTGTCGCTTCGACGGAAACTCACACACTGCGAGGCAATATTACGCCGGTTTGGAGTGAAGCCTCTATATGTACGTTCAATTTCATCGAAGGCCTTATCCGAGCGAGCGAGAGAGAGAGAGGAAGCATCAGGGACCGCACCGATTAACTCTCCCGTCTCTCTCTCTCTCTCTGACTCGGTCACCATCCGTATGAGCGAGAAGCTCATTGTCCGCGTATATCTACAGTCATTTGATGTGGCTCTTGTGTACGTTGCGTCACACAGAGATCCGCAGAGACGTTAAGAAGTTTCACTCACACTTGGCCAACGGTTACACGACTGGATATGCAATTATGCAATTTTCACACGCTCCGAGAGAAAACAAGAGAGAGAGGGAGAGAGACTCGGTGCGTGAGGGGATGGAAATTCCAAGTGCGGAAGCAGAAGGGTATTGGAGCATAGAGAAACGGGAAGAGGGTGTGTTAATGCTCGTTGGGGGTGCTATCTTCATTATTATGCTTGATAAGTGAATCAAGAGAAGTAGCATCAGGGATGTGGTGATATTAAGACTTTATTGCGTGGGAAGGATACACCGTGGAGTGGGCGCAGCTCATTATTTATATGAAAGCAGGAAACGCTTTGTTTGGGATTTATATTAAAAATGTAGAGCGAGCACTCGATGTGTGCTCGAGGACTTTGGTTCGTACTGATCGATCCAGTTGATGCTCTGATAAAAATTAAGTGTTGCCGGTTCGTGATAGTTTTTTTGTTGGGGGCCGAAGGTTTATTTTTCTCTTGACATTTGAAGGGTTGATTGAGAAAGGAACTTTCAGCGTGTTTCCTTATCGACAGGAACCGCGTTGAGTGTAAAGTGCCGAGGAATTGTGAAATATAGCGAAAAGCGGAGTCGCAAACTCTGATCGGAAAGTCAGACAACTTGGGTATACTTTCTTCATAATTAGTTTGAAACTAGTCGAGTGTACAGAAGAAGAGGAGACAGGAGGCCGTCCCCGATTTCGATGAAGCGATCTCCCGGTAGTTTTGATCGAGACAACCCTCTCGCGAATTCGGCTTCGATTCGCTTCGAGTTACGGTGAAACTTGGACGACACAAAAGCCTCGAGGAGAAGTCGAAAATTCGTCTGGTAACGGTTGGGAACCACTGTAAGTGAATTATGGTCCCCTACGCGAAAAGAAGACTCCGGAGCCTCCGAGAATGCACCCTCATCTTCCCTCAGGACGTCCGATTCGTACGTGTTCGCGGCAAGAATGATACAGTGGCACGAGGACCATTCGCTCTTCGTGAATTTCGACGTCGCCTGCGCTTCACAAATTTTCTTTATTCTGCTTTACGATATGCGCATATCCGAAAAACCAACATCGAGCATTTTCCGAAAAAGAAGCAACGACTCGACACGTCCGCGTACGAGACGATAGCAAAAAAAGTGTTTCGCTATAAAACATCCTGAAAACTTGTATCAAGCGGTGATTGGAGCGTTCGGGAAAATGCGTTTTGTTCCCATACCTCCGGTCGCCATGGTTACATGGTGTGTGCCTCAATGTGCGGAGATGCGGAGCTTCGAGAGTTATTTCAACGCATCTCACCACTACGAGTATCTCTGTGTGTCGCGTTTGTCGATGAAGAACGACACTTTCGGCTGGCATGCAATATTGCGCATTAGTCACAAAACGCTTTGGAAAGTGCTTTGTTTACGATTTGCAAGTTTAATCTCCCCCTACGGAGACTAACGTTCGATGGAATCAGCATTCTATTCGATGGAATTCGCACCGCTAGTACACGCTCGTACTGTAAGTTCGCACCCTTCGAATCTCAAGTTGGATGTTATCGACGGCATACGCAATCCAAGTCTGTTTCGTAGTGCGATCTTGAGAAAGAGAAAACAGCGGAAGATCGGGCGGGGAGAGGGAGAGACGCGATAGCAGAGGAATTTCGGCTGTTGGCGCAAACCCGCGATAATTATTTCGTTCCCTGCGCGCCCTTCGTACGTGACCATGTTTCCGAAGACATCGAGATCGATTGATTTTCTCCTCGCGAACGCACCGGCGAGAGGCTTTTTCATTGGTCACGAAAGAGCATCACGTTCGATCCTTAAATATGTGTTTCTCTACCAATCACGAATTTAATGCCACGAAATCGTGTTGTGAGATTTAAACATGGAAAAATTCGCGCCTTATCTGCGTGACCGATATCGGTCACGTCGATGTTTCTCGCAGACCTCCCGCGCTTACAAGTTCGAGTGGGGAATTAGAGCCTCTTCCCGAAATTCGGCTCAATCGACGAGAGCTCGCTTTCTCTGGTCTGGGACGCCAACGAGATTAGTCAACTGCAAAAAGGACGCTCCGGATTCTCCAAATAAATTGTCGACTGGCCACCTCTAATGTCGATAATCAACAACAACAATTAACATTCTTCGAAAGCTACTCCATTCTCAGGGCGAGTGCCGACGAGGGATCAAATCCGCGCTCATGGAGTCTTATTTTTATTTGATTATTTTGTAAAGTAGCATCGTAATATCGAATCAATCGCTTTGATCGAAACAAACCAAAAAGAGCTCTTTGTAAGGTAAGCGTGTGTGAATGTAAAAAAAAATACGTGATTATAAATTTTATCTGTTACCTTGCATTTTCGCAAATTTCATTGAACTGACTGTAAAATAAAAATACGTCACTATAAACAAAATCTTACAGTGTTTTATAGGGTGTGCGGAAAAAAAAACAATATTTTTTTTTACTTTTGCATCCAGTCGAAAACGGTGATTCGAGGTGAAAAAAAAAGAATTCCAGAAGGAGAGCTCACGAAAAAATTTTGTCTAATGGCGCTTTGCGTTTGAAGATTCTTCCCAGGAAATGATTGAGACCTCCGACCATTGCATCATAACTCTTCAGGACAAAATCGCACAAAAACGACAATGATATGTTTTTTATAGAAAATCGATTCCCCCAGAAAAAAAGTCCTTATGAACATTCAGCTTGGAGCAAGCATTCTCGAGCTATCACCCTTCGAAGTTGGATCGGTAGAAAAAAAAATTTCATAAAACTGTCGAAATCAAATTTTTCGTTTCGCAAACAAACATCTCGGAACTTTATCGTAGAAAATTACTTGCTCTTTTATAAAATCGTCATTATTATTCGAATTTTATAATTGAATAAAATTACTTATTTTTATGATTTTCATCAAATTATTGTAAACACATGTTTCGTGCTTGGTTCCCATAGGTTTCATACTTGTTTTCCACAAAAACATTGAAAAGATGATACATTTCCACATGGTTTAGCACAGTTATCGTATATAACAATGAATTATTCAGGGGGTTATAACGAGAACTAGCTGCGACAGAGCGGTACAAATAATGAACGCTTTTGTCAAGTTATTCCCATCGACGATTGCCATATTCTGACATAACCCCCTCGTTATAACCGGTGCAATTCCGAATCGACGCGAGAACCCCGCGTGACCTCATTTTTCCTGCATTCCTCAGCGAACCAGTACACACGGCTATTTTATCTCCACGTGAATAGGCAACGCAGAAGCCTGCGATGGTATAGCAGGATGCGCTTATGTGGATGCCCGGTTTCTTCCTTTCTAGAGGATACACGTCGCTCGAGGCAGCAAAATGCTTACGCGCGCACTCGTGTGCGTGTAAACCAGAAGAAACGGCGCCAGCGATCGCACACACGTGGGTTACATGTTTTATGAATGAGTTGCGCGCACCTACGCGTCATTATACGAGACGAGAGCGAGCGTATATGCGTGCACGTGCAACACACTCCAAATATACTACTTCGCTCGTCATCTCATCTACCATATTTTGCCCAAGTACGAACAAACATTATCATACACAGAGTCGTTTATGTTTATACAAGTCCGTCGCGAGAGAGCAGTGAATTATCAAAAATTTTATTCCTCCTCGGAGCGAGTGCACTCGCTCAATTTCCGGATTAAAATTCGCCAGTCAAAACGTACTTTTAACAAAACAAATTTCCGACTCCCGACGCAGGCCAAAAAAACGGGAGTTGTACGTTTCACTGCGGAGGCAACTTCGAAGCAGCAACTTTCCTTTGAAACGGTCACACTTGGTTCGACCAATTTTTGCTTGTACGTTCTACGTGTGACGGAAAGTGTTGTTGCTGTTCAAACTTATTTTGTCGTATCGAATTGGTAAGATTAGTGCTCGATTATATCGACAACTTCACACGGCTGTACGCTGCTACTTTTGCGTACGTGAAATAAAAAAAAATGTTTGGAGAAAACGAAAAAACGCCCGATTGAAAAACTCTTTCGCTTAAGAAAATAGTAGTGTACCTTAAAAAGTCTGAAATTTTAGATTTCGGGAGTTGTCTTTGCTTCTTATTCAATGATTTGATCAGAAACATATCTCCCGACAAGAATCCCGAAATCTATTTCATGTCAGACTCTTCAAAGTTTACTACTATTTTCCCAAGTGAAAGCGTTGGATGCGAACCCGACGACGAGGAAGTTGGTTCTAAAAGCAATTACAGCTCGTTACCCGTCACCTTTGGACACCTCCAGATGAGAATTCGCCACACGAAATAGTAATTGGGAAAATGAAGAAAAAGCGGCCCAAGCCTGCGTGCATTGTACGGCTCGCCATTCTCGTGTGTCGCAATATTGTGTGCATCGAACGACATAGTCTGCCTTCTCGTATTTTGTTGCTGAGACACTGCTATTTCTATGTATATATTTTCATAATGAAGTATATGCAGATTTGCTTAAAAATGTGTACGAGTGTGTATAAGTTGCGTGACGTCGGGTTTAGCTCGTCGTCGTTGTACGTCGGACGTACGTGTGTGGATGCCGCGCGAGAAGGGCACGCGAACCGTCCGCCGCCCTCGAGGATTCTCTCTCGAAAAATTCACATTTTCTTTTCTTTTCTACGTCCGATGCGCACAAGCGAATAAAAAAGGGTGTAGATGTATGGAAATGCTGAGGATATTGCCGGAGATACATGCGTGCGTGATCGCTGCACTGGTGGTCGGCGAACGGGCGTGGATATTTATTCGCGACACTCTCCGAGCATTCTTACGTACGCACTTCGCGTGAGCGTTACAAGAAGACAATGAACGGGCGCGTGAATGAAAAACAATCGTCGTATATACGGATATACTGTGTTTTGCATGGGTTTTGTATAAACGCACGCACATACGGCTGATTTGAGTGACGACTGAGCGAGGATCCAGCGGCGAACAAGTGCTCGCAAAAATAATGCTCTTGGGACTGTGAATGATCGTTCGGAGAATCAATGGAAACGCTCGAGTTAAACTGCAACGATTCTCAGCGACGAACGGCCAGTTTTATTCATTGTTGAGGGACAAAATCGCTTTGTGAGATTTTTTCAAAATGCTTTCCCTCGACGTTTATCGTGATGAATTTTATTGACATTTTGTTAATTATGGATATTTACAATCCCTATAAATAATCGGGAGTTCATATTTATCAGTATTTCATTGGGGCATGAAAGACTGTAAATTCTTGCTCGTAAATTATCTAAGAAATGGCAGGAGTATCGTGTTCACATGCGAATGTCGTAACTCGTGCCAGGCTACATGGACACACAATACAGAAAAGCTAAATCTATAAATCAATAAATGTCTTCACCGTTTCTCAATACCTGCCGCGTGATAATGGCTGCGGATCAACATTATTTATTTTGTCAGCTATAAAGATTTTCGTATCGAGCAATAAAATTGTTTCAGGACTAGCCCCTAAATAAATCATGAGTTCGGAAAAATCGAAGAGCGATTCGTACTTTCTCGATTACAATCGTTCGCGGATTGAAGCTCGAGTTCTAGAATATCTTGTTGGTCTGCGATTTTAAAGACTGAACCGCAGCGAATGCTGAACCGCGCGGCTTGAAAATAATGTTCGCGAAGCTCACGGAAAGATAATATTTCTGCGCACGCATCATGGAAAAGGATCGGAAGTCTGAAGTTTAAGAAACGATAAAAAGAAGGAATCAAAAGTTGCTGTAACTTTTGTGTGTGTGCGCGTATAGCTGACACACCACGCCGCGAACGAGTTGGTAATCGATAAATCTTTTCGCCCAGGCGTGTACGAGTCCCGGTCCGTGATTTTTTTAGTCGTTTATCAGTAAGTTACAAGACGTATACATCACTGTACAAAATGCAGAAGTGGAGTAGAACATGACGTTTTGAGAGTGTGAGAAACTGGAAGGAAAGAGAAAGAGAGAGAGAGAGAGAAAAGAGCGAGATCGAGGAAGACGGAGGGAGAGTGTAGCACGCGTTTTGCGACTCATTCGAAATTCCGAGGCCTACGAAATTGCTATAATTCTTTCGACTCACGTATATAACAGAGCGAGTGCCTCTCGTCTTATCGGTTTCTCTGTCCCTCGCGTTTCGGAATACCGAGAGCCAGAGGCAAAACTCTTGCTTCGCTGGGCTAACTTACTTCGTGTGCTCTAACGAGCTCTGACATTCGTTGCAAGGGTGGCGCTTTCTCCTTGCTCCGTTACCTCCGCGTGGTGGCCATCGTTTCGTCCTTTTCCATTGTACACTGCTCCGCACTCGTCCCTAGTCGACCCTCGAGCCCTTCGCGTATTTCTTTCGTACATACGTGATGTGTGTCTTTTTGGGATGCTCGTTTCCCTCGTTCGGCTCGGACCCGACGACGAGGATCTTCCACGTTTCTATGCTTCTAAGCCTTATTTCGATCAGGTTATAAATTTGAAGCCTTCGCTATCCTCGGGATGCAGGTTATTACCCAATCAATATAAAAACACACGCAGAAATGTAGAAAAAAGCCTCGCTTCTTCACTGTCATTTGGATTCAAATATTCGTTCGTTTGTGCAAACGAAAGTACGAAGAAAAACGTTTGTTTGGCCTCACAAAAATGATTTTCCTCCAGACATTCTTCCGACGATGACGATGCGAAGCAAACTTTCAGCTTGTATAATCGCTTATTTCTCTTCTCGCTACAGCAATATGTACTGAACAAATTTTAAGGAAACTCCTCTCTCCGGATGAAGCCCCGAGCACTTTCTCGTTCAGGAAACGAGAAAAAAAGCAGGCAGAAAGGTATCAAAGGATGGCTGGTCTCAAAGGTTTCAATCAAGATGCTTTCCTTCGACATTTTTCCCTTAACTCATCGATCGCGCACTTCTCGCTGCGATACACGAGTTGTTTCACATCAATTTCCCGCGAGATGACCTTTGCCGAATTCAAGGCGGGACCCTCGACGCCCTACCGAGGCAAAGGGCGAGTCGGAGAGCTCGCCTTGCCTCTCGCTCTCTCCTGGCTCGCCCCTCGTGTGTTCTACTCCACAGGACGGAGCACAGTACACCAATTAAACGGTAAAAGGAAGAAGTACCCTTACGCACAAGTGCGAGGGTGTGAGGAGAATTTACCCTGCCATCCGCACATCCTTCCCCTTCGATTCGCGCAGAATTCGAACACAGTATTTTGCTCGCTACCGGAATTTTTCCGGCGTAGATCGAAGAGAGAAAGAGACAGAGGAGGGGACAGCAAGGACGAGAGATGCCCTCGTCGTCAGTTGCCGCCCAGACAATTCGATCGTCACACGCCATTCCTTCCAGAATCAAATTGCAAGAAGAGACGTTTTTTCGATCACGCCTGAGCGAAGGAATGGAAAAAATGAAAAACCATCAAACTTAATCAAATTGCTTGTTTCCTTCGTTACCAGAGGCTTGGATGTAGCAGAATTTGAAGAAGAAAAAAAAAAAAAAAAAAACAGTTCAAAAACGAATGTCAGGCATTCGAGGTAGGCTTGAAAACTAAAAATTGATGATAAACGACTCGAAGATTCGCTTCGATCGACAAATGGGAGCGCGCATCATTTCAAATTATTTTAAAAAACACTCACGAGATCGCGGCCGAGTCAGAAGTCAATTGTAATTACGCGTCAATGCATCACCGCCGCTTTCTATAAAACACAACGCTTCGTTACACCACGAAGTTTCATCGGATTAATTGGCCCTTTCGATCGTTATCTTCGATGAGCGATCAACAGTTTTTTCTCCGCTATGCAACTGCATACGTGTATAACGATGCCATTATCCATTCGCATAATCGATGGCAATGGAAAACAATCCAGCGACTGTGGGCAACGAACGTGTGGGATAAAGAACATGCGATGACGCATACTCACATGCGTCCATGGATTGCACAGTACGACCGATACGAAGGAAACACGCATGATTTTGTTTTGAGAGCCCGACGGAGGGTCCTTCGCGTTCGTTTCGTTCCATCGTGATTATTTAACCCCAAGAGTACATATTTTTTCGGAGAATCTGGCGCGAGCGTACTCCTTCGTCCTGTTTTTTCAAGAACTATGCGACAAGTTCCATCTGTTGATCGGTTATTTGTAAGCTCGCCTATAAACGTCGGGACGCAGTTCCGCAATTGCACCAGGATGACATTTCTTCATTCGGAAAAATAGCTCTCAAGTCTCGGACAGATTTCACGATCTTTCCATCATTTTCTCCATTCCGTAACGTCCTCACCTATCAACGCATCGGGGGGTGTGATACGACGCATTGTACACGCACGCACAGCGATATATGAAAGTGCACAGCGACGGGATGACTCATCCGGCAAACACAGGATAAAAGAAGCGGAGCGGAGAGCTATGGATAGGGAAACGAGGGAAGATAAAGCTAGATGGACTATCGCGTAATTCAATATAAAATTGGACGTGGGGATGACGGAGATCGAAAGTACACTGTAGAAAGAAGACTCCCATTAGACGCGTGCGGACTAAAGGAAACGATGATTCTCGAGGACGCAGTTGCTAAAATAAATAATAAATCTTTTCCCACCTCATTTCGGCAGATTCCGATTGCCAATTGTGTTTGTCAAGATCGTAATGATTATTCGTCACTCCAATAATAAAATTAGGCGAAATTTGGTCCCGTTTTCGAATTTCAAGGTCGTTTTATCGCACGGAAATTTCAGTTCCGGACGCCCTCTCGACCCCCCCGTTGTCAACGACTATAAATTCTAGCTTCCTGAATCGATAAAACTTTTCATTCGAGATATACATTTTCCGCGGTGTAAGATAGCAATAAGTTGCGTGGGCGCGGTGCAGCGGGCGATGGAGCTCGAGATATTCGTTTCGCCTTGGGGTAGGTTCATCCCCCAAATGAACGTACGAATAGTGCGGAGCATCGGATGTACAGGCTGACGCGAGCACGCGTAATATAACCAGCAAAAACGTAAATACAGAAACGTATATAGAAATATGGTTTTGGTAGAGGCGGTCTTGCTGCCGAGAACGAAGATGAGTTTACGTTCATGTGCAGCCGCCTACCTCCGCACTTAAACCAGTTACTCGTTCAATTGGCAATTTGGAGGGCCGCGAAAATTGTTGCGAGCTCGTAGATGCCTCCGTAGCCCGGAGCCCCGTGGCCCTACCCTCTTGAGTCTTTTCCTTCAACTCGGAGGTGGAAAGGGGAGAACGTTCCGACGATTCTCGCTGGCCAAATCTCCCGACGTCTCCACGCGGCTTTTCCTCTCTATACCCTTGTCCCGGAACTCATTTTCGCGCTACACGCTTCCCTTAACATCGAGGAGACGCAAAGAGCTAATTTATAGCTGGTACAACGATCTCACAGTCGTAAAGCAAATTTCAAAGCGACGCAAGCCACTTCCGGTACGTCGTCCAATAGCTAATGGAATTAAGGGAGCGTATTTCTCATTACGCGTCTCGTTACACCGCAAGTCCTAAGCGGATATATGAGATGCCTGGTGACAAGATTGATCGACCATGAAAAATGCCGAAATCCGGAGACTTCTTCAGTGATCGGTGCTCTTCGGTAGAAATAATATGTAAATGAGAAACGAGGAGGAATATGTATAATTGAAAGATTGTGAAAAAAAACGAAATGAAGGGAAAGGAGCCGAAGGAAAGATGCGGGAATAAAAGTCGTTGGTAAAAGCGATCTTTGGCAAAGACACACGGCGTACTTTCTACTGGTAGGGGCAATGTCTATACGAATGCTTTCGCATTTGCTCTCTCTCCGTTGGGTGTATAACGGTGCGAGAGCGAACCCTGTACGTACACTTTCAGTCCCTTAGTGTAAACATCGTGTGGACCACGAGAGAAGTGTGCTGAGAGAATTCTGAGGGCGCCCGCCGGTCTTGATCAAAGTATCTTCACACCCTCGGGCAGCATATTTGATAGACTCTCCGTCTCTCTCTCTCTCTCTCTCTCTCTTCTGCTTCCTCGCCCGCAAAGAACGCTCCCGAGCCTTTCAACCTCTCACTCTTCGAAACTTCGTACCGAGGATTCTCGCGCGGATCCCTGTGTTTCTTGAGCGTAAAGCCCCCGAGAAAGCACCATCGCGCGGAGCTCGCCCGAGTTTGACGTTGTGGAAACGCACATCTTACCAAATATCCTATCGCAGATCATCGTCAACCGAGTTGCGAGGCGGATTGAGCAAAAAGCGAGGACGTCGGTGTTACGCTCGCTTCGCGATTATTCCGAATATGTTTATTCTGCGAGTAAATTCGCTTGGTGGAATTAATTGAGAATTTTGATGAATTCCATTTCAACGAATCGTCACAACTCATCGAATGCCCATATTATAAAATAATAGAAATTTAATCTTTAAAACTGCTTAAACCCATCGAAATATCAATATGAAGCCGGCGTTTCGTGTTGAGTTGGCGCTGTGTGCAGAAAACACGCTTTAGTTATCGCAAAATAAAAGTGAGTTACACATTTGGTTTTCGTACTCCAAACGTTACTAAAAGGGAAGCTAATATGATGTATTTAAAGTGCTACATTAATTCGTAAATTTTCCTGATTTTACAAAAATTCGTATTTCCCAAAAAAAAACAAAAATGTCACAATGGATTCGTAGACTAGAAAGTATTTTGAGATCAAATTACGAAGGAAATAATTTACCTTCAACGTGAAATAGGCCTCGGTCTGAGAGGTTTAAAAAGACTGCGAGTAAAAACAACAAATGGAGAAAATAATTAGGCGACGTCCCACGAGGGTATTGGACAATGGACACGAGAATGTTTATTCCCATAAGAGCACCGTCACGCAAAGAGCGCGATGGCTATAAGAGAAAAATAAAAAAGTTTTCATGTATTTTCAAAGTGACAACGTTCAAAGCTCCATTTTCGAGAACTATGAAAAACGCTGCATGCAGAAAAGGGTCCTAAAAACAGGGACAATGAGCGTTGCCGAAAAAAAAAGCTTCAACGACGCGAGATCCGCGTTCGAGCTCGCATCTATGCAGAAAGGGAAAAAGAAAACAATTGGGAGGACAATACGAGAGGGTGCCCAAATGACAGACACCGCGAGTATAAAGGGATTGTGTGCGTGGATCGTGGGCGAATGCACTGCAATTTTCTACTGCATTGCGTGCAGCATCGGTACGCTTCTCCGAGGTTTACCGGCCAAATCGACTTCCGGTTTCTCGATTAATTTTCCCCCACAGCCCCCGAAGCACCGAATTTTCAGGCCACACCACAAACCTGTCGCAAAAATGGTAATCTCCGTGTTCCGCTGTTAGGCTTTCAACGGGGACGGAATACCGAAGAGATCAAAAATGGGGGATACGCAAAAATGAATGAACAATATTAATTATCCTGATAGCCTGCGCTTGACAGTTCATTACACATACCTAGAAAAAATAAAATCATTAAAAGGGTCGGCTTGATTAGTGGCTTTGAGAAATATTTAACCATTTTTATACGTTTATAAAAGTGCCTTGGAATGAGTTCGACGAACGAAATGCCGCGGAAACTCGCATTTTCTTTCTTACGGTCTAATGGAAAAGTATGCCACGAATGATTCGAATAAAAGTGACGTTTGATCTAATTTCAATGCCAAAATTTGTTTTTACTGAAATTATAATCATGCTTTTTCGAAACGATAATTCCGGGGCTGAAATTTCAGTAGGAAAACGAAAATTTCGTTCGCGCACATGAAACGCTCTCGTCCCTTCGGATGGCGATAATAACGTAAAATGTTGTTGGACCGCGAGTTGTTACGTACGTTTCAAGGGTTTAATGAATATTTCATCTCGGACTCGAAATTCCATATTATTTTGGCAAAAGCACTTAGCCTCGTCGTTATAATCATCCAAGTACCTGCTGGGTCGATTTTCCACGTTGCTGCCACTGATAATAGTGTTCGGCATTAAGTGCCCAGCCGGGAGCAAAACTGAAACCCTCGGAGGGTATCAATGATGATCCGAGAGAGATGCTCGGCGTTGAATTTAATTCCATGAGGCTGCTGGAAGCACCGGGATGATAATTGATGCGACTTTTGTCGAGGAACTCGGTATTTCTACACGCAGGATCGGGTAGTTCGGTGTACACGCCACGGCGAGTGCCGAACCAGCCGCCGAAGATGCACTTTTCGTCGAGTTCGGCGATAGTTTCGCGTCGCGATTGCTCCATTTCTTTTTCGAGTGTGTACAGAGACTCGAATTCGAGAAACGACATGGCCGTTTCGTCGTTCATGCCGCTCGACGACGAGTTATTTCCGTAGCCAAATCCCATCTCGTCCAAACGAATATTTTCCTCGCAAGTTTGAACACAGGATGCACGAACGTCCGGATACTTCCTCGGCGAGCCTTTGGGCGAAGGACTCGAACGACGATTTCTAATTCTCGAAAATTCGTCCACTTGCGCGCGTCGACGAGGCGACGAATTCGAAGATTTTGCTGGTGACGAGGATTCGGAACTTTTAGACGAAAATATTCGCGGGGTCGTCGAAGTCGTTTGAGGAAAAGCGATGCCACCCGGAGACGATACTTGCTCGTTTATCACTCCTGCGGTAAACGTCATCTGCTGCTTCTTCGGCGACGATCTTATTGAACTTAATTTACAGAGCTTCGACTTTGGCTTAGCCCCTGTACCTCTGATTGCCGAGAACGAACTCGGTTGTTTGAGCCCCGACGACGATGCTCCGGACATCGTGGGTTCATTTTTTTCGAATTTTCCTTTTCCTCCTGATTTATTATCACGATCGAGGTGGATATTCCGTACACACTTTCAGCCGGTTTATAAATGCACTGAGAAATATTGTCAACTTTTATTGCCTCCTTAATTATTCGAAAGTAATTACGCTCGATAGAAAAATGTTTGTTCCCCTTAAAAACTGTTTTAAACTCCGTAATTTTCCTTCAATTGACCACCCAATATGATTTCAATAGAAATTGAGTGACCACAATGATTTTTCGTTACTTTTAAAGTACGATTATTTTTACAATTAATATTAAAATTATCAAAGATTGTAATGAGGCCTTAGAAAATTAGAGTTTGATTGTAACATTCGCAGTAAGCAGAGTTTCACGTGGTTACTTCTCGTTTGTACAATACACCCGGACAAGAAGAGAAAAGCGAAGACCGGGCGGAGGAGCCCGGGTGAAAATGCAACCCTCTTCGAAGAGCCCTCGACGTGACTGAATGCGCGTTTCCGAAGAAGCACGATGAGCGCCGTACTCCACGGAACTAACCGGTGGAGGCGAGAGCTCGTGCGATCAGTTCGTCCTAAAATTGACGCGCGCGCGCATTTCAATCGCTTTTCCTTTCAACCCGGACAAGCTCTATCGCTCGTGAAATAGTACAATTTATCGTGCCATATCATTTTATACGCTTGTGCATTGAATCTATTCCAGAAAAGGTCCCAATCGATTATATCAAAACTTTTAAACGCATTTTTCGTATTTCGGATCTTCGAATTTTTTTAAAATCAAACAATTCGTCGGAGCTTGGAATGAAATTCGAGTAAATCAACTGAAAAATGAATTCATTTTACATCGAGAAAAAAAGCGAACACACACGGAGAGAATTTGAAAAATTACCGTCCAGTAACGATAGTACGGTGACGAGCTGCAATTCGCACGATATTATGATGCTGAAAAAATTTAATTTTCCTATACATAAATAATATTTATTGTTAAATGTAGTACCGGATTATGTCTAAAAGAAATGTCCGGTTAAAGATGCCGTACTTTCGAAGATTATTTCAATATTTATATATTTCGAAATAGTACATGAGCGTCACCGTGAATTTTACTCCGCTGCACGTAAGAATTTCCTTACGAATGTTTATGCCAGGATGCGGCGATGATAGGGCTATGTTGTCCCTATCTCGGCCTATTTCCTCATCATTGTTTTTATGTCGAAGTGTGTAAATCACCGATTTAGTGTGCTACGGAATTCGGAAGCGAGTGATCATTGGGTCAAAGGCATTTTACCGCGATGCACAGTAGAATTTGCCAACGTTTTGTAAATTTTAGTACACGTGCCGCAAAAAATTGCGCAAAATATTGAAAATTTTACAGTGCGTTAGAGGAATGAATTTTTTTTCGTTAAGTCGTCTACGCGGTCAAACACATCCGGTAAATTTTACAGTGAATTTCACGCTAAATATTACCGTTCGGTTTCCTCTGATCACAATCGTGGAAATAAAAATGAAAATGATATTCTTTGAACGTATTCTTTGAAATGAGATTTTGCGAGAAATGTACAATTAAAGTGAATTCTTATAAAAATGTTTCTTCGAAATTTTATTTTGTTTTTTGGTTTCCGTTAAAAAAGATGGAGGAATTTCGGAAAACAAGCGTCACGTTCGTCATTAAATCAAACATCGTGAAAGCGCGTACCGCAATTGATGGAGACTCCTCAGCATATTTCTCCGAGCCCATTATTGTACGCAACATTTTTCCTTCCTCCAGCCATAAACAGGCGTAGGAAATAGCGATGCACGGTCGTTCGTAAGCCCACATTCGATCCTCGCCGCAGGAAACTTTTGCTCTTTTAAATTCCAATAGCTTAAGCAATGATAGACGAAGAGTTGTACGCAAGCGACGAATAAAAAGAAAGAAGAGAGCCCACTGCCCATTCAACCGAAGCGCTCGGGCGTCGGTGCAGGAGCATTTTTAAAGAATCATTCATTTCTTCTCTGTCACGCAAGATTCCAATCACGGTATGAGTATTTCCGCCGTGTGCTCAATCGTGAAATTTTTTATCGAAGCTCAAAAGCTGCGCAGCTTCCACACCCTCTCGCGCTCCCGTTCGATCCTCCAAGTAAGAGAGAGAGAGAGTCTGATGAAAGACAGAGTGCAATAGACAATAAAAGAAAAAGAGGAAATGGCTTCGCCCTCGACTCCCGTGCTCTTCTGCCCACTCCAATTTCTCCTCAAGCATATTCCGTCCTTTCGCCACCCTCTCTGTGTACTCGGGGTGAATATTATAAACGCATTTGTGCGCGCGGGCGGTACGCATATTCAACATACTGTAGTATTCCACGCGGTCCTCTCACTCGGTACATATCGACGTTTCGGCCGACGAAAAGGGCGTATCCGACTTGACTTTATAGGCTCGATTGTTTGGCTCGCAACCTTTTGTTGACCAGCTACGAACACACGGATGTACACGCGTCTGTACAACGAGAGGAGAAAGAGAGAGAGAGCGACGCATTTCCCTGTGTCGCTGATAATACAGAATTCAGAGGAACATTACAGAGAAAGTGGGTGCGCGGGTTTCCATAACGAGAAGCATGTATACGATTCTTCCGTTCCTCTGGTCTGTTCGAGCGCCTTTTGTTGGCCTTGTTTTCGGCCCAGGGATCATTATCGTGCTACATTATGTGTGCTATGTATGATAAAATTATTATTCGCCGGCAAGTCGCCCTCGGCATAACGGGGAGACGTAAAGCTGCGATTAGTTATCGATTATTTGGCTTTACGTCGGTATTTAAGGTTAATTTATCTCGGTTTTGTGAAGCAGTAGCAAAAGCAGCTTCCGTTATTGTGCATGAAAACAAGCCGGTGTTCAATTATTCCGTGGGTTATTCGCTCGTCGGATAAGAAAATGAGGCAGCGACATCGTTTGTGAATAAATATCGAAGCAATTAAGGGCAGAAGCGGCGGAGAGCTCAAAAGAATTGGCGAAATCAAAAGATTCATAGTACACGCGTCCAGGCCCATATCGAAAAGAGGCAAAGGCGCACATGAAGTGTCATGTTGGATGGTGGTGCACGGAGAGCGCGGGTGCGTGGAGATCATGACAGAAAAGACTACCAGAAGCATCACCTCGGGCAAAATCTGCATATTTATGGGGAATGTTCGTCGCCCCGGAAGATTTTGGATGCATGCTAAACAAGCTGGCGTTCTTTTGGCTCTGGGCTTCAATGTCAGGGGCACAATTATTCGGGTGACGAGCTCGACATTCCCCGCGCACCGTTTCACTCTGTCGGCCTCTCTTCCACTCGGCAATTTATTCCACCAGCGAGACGACAAAATCTATAGATGTAGCGTATTTATAGCGAATTGCTTTTGCGTTTAGAATAAAGCCGCACGCGAGAGAGAGAGAGAGAGTTTAAAAGTGTTGCAAGTTATCGAGCCGGCAACGATTCGAGTCTCGTTCCAGCTCACCCCGTTGCTCCCAGGGGTTGTTAGTTCGCTATTGAGCTAATATACTCGCCAGGGAATTCGAATAGTACATCGACCCAATTACCGACTGGCCGAAGACCAGCCGACGGGCATTCGTTCAAAAATGGCCAGCAATAAGACAACAAGTTACTTTGAATTCGATTCAATTATTCTCGCCATTGTGAATTTACGTCGACGCTTCCTCGATCAATGTTCACGTACACGCATTCACGAGTTAAATCACTCGCACGATCGGCCTACGAGGTCCTCTATTCTCTTCTCGACGAATCATTGTAATTATCCTCGCTTTTCTTCTCGAGTCACATAGCCTGATGCTCCTCAGCGATCGTGTAGCCACGTCACACTTGTCCATGGCCACGTTACGTAACCCTTTCTCTCTCTTATTTTTCGTACTCTTTTTCCAACTCGATCCTTGACTCATTTTTATCATTCTTCCGAGCTCGAACGTCTCGATCACTATTACAGTTAATTAGCTCTGATTGTCGGGCGAACGAAAAATAGTACAGACGGATCTAGTAATTACGTCGGAATTGTGGCTTCGGGAGGGAAAACAAACGGCAGAAAGTTCCATGACCCGGCGCGACAAAAGTGCCTGGACTGAACAGTGAGTCACATCTCCCTTGGCACACAGTAATGCGAGTCGATCGTGGGCAGGAACGAACGTGGAGTAGGGAATCCCGAGGTATATTGCACTCGAGGCCGCGCTCGCGAGCGAGGCTCCTGATAACTCATCCTTTCAGGAGTACATAAAACGAATGAATCAGATAAAAAACTTGTTTTCCACGCGTATTACCCATACGCCGGAGCGCATAAACAGCCAAATTTAAAGAAAACAATGACCACTATTTCCTATCATTGTTCCAGGGGAAGGTACTAAAGTTTGGTGAACGACGACGTTCGTTATTCCCTCGCGACACAAAAATTTAAAATCCCGGAGGACGCGAGAGCTTGATTCACCGTGGAAGGTGAAATGATTTTTCGGAGTGTACGTTTCTGAGTTGCTGGCTGAAGAAGCTGCGAGGGTAACAACCCCTCTCGAGAGTCCACAGCTACTCGATAGGCCAATGAATTCGACACTTGAGCAAGTGACGAGCTCCTTGAATCGAGTCCTCGAGTGCCTCTCTCTGTCCCTCGTTCTCCACCTTAGGAACGTCGGGTTTATGCAACGAAGGGTGAATACGTATTACGTTTAGAAGTGAGAAAAGTAGAAAGAGGGGAGAAAACGTTTTCTCAAAGCCTCTGGACCATTCGGCATCGCGGTTGTATAAATAGAAAATACGTCAAATGCGTAATACTCCACGATGAGAATAATAAGAAGAGTGTAAAGCTGCGGGAACAATCGATCGAAAGAGCGGGAGAGAGAGAGAGAGAGAGACTTGAACCAGCGAATCGAATCGAAGCTCGTTCTACAGCAATTAGCAAATCTTTATTCGAGAGTGCGGACCTCAGACCTCTCGTCCGCCCTGTCCTTCGAGCATATTTTGTCAATCTTCCTTAATATCGTTTTGTCATCTCCCAACCCTCGCGCCCTTTCAATCCGCCCTTCAAACTCCTGAGCCAAAACCTCAAGACTGATCTTCCACCTTGTACCGCATTAAAGTCCTTTCTGCGAATTCAATATAATAATGGAAGCCTGTTCTTATACGGCTCTCCAGGATCCCCTTCGCATCAAAGCCACAAAAGGGACTAAATATTTGGAGCTTCGTGACACCGAACTTGATGTTATACGAAAATGGGAATGGCAGCGGATTAGAATATTGTTTCGTGATCATTTAATTACAAATTTCGTTGGCGATCGGTACCTCGTTAATAGCTTCAAACGTCTTCGCGATGCTGTCGTTTGCACGAACAAAAAGCGCTACCACCGCAATAACATTTGAATGATCTCTAAAATTAATGACCCTGAAGTTTGCAACGTTCGAGTCCAACGAAATGAACGGAAACAGCAAAAGCTAAGAATTGCAAATTAGGCAGGTAACAGAATTGGAGAATTACTGGAATCGTTGCATGGAGAGTTTTGTCTGCGAGCGTTCCGTGCGACGTTGCAAACTTCAGTGTCATTAAAATTCTTCGAATCTCGCGACGAGTTTGATACAACTGGCCGGTGGAAAATATCAGAGGGAGAAATGAAGGGACTCGTGCCAGGGGGATACGTCTCAGTTATATCGACTTTGTGCACAGTCCGGAGATGTGGTAGCGGAAAGCTCCGAAGGGAGGCTTATGGAAGGCGTTATTGCCATGTCACTGGCTTCGGGATTATTGCGAATCATTTTTTCCACATGAAAGTGAAGCCTTTATCCTCCTCCCAATTTCCATCTCCGTCTATTCCTCCTCCTGCAAGACTCGCTTTAGGGCGAAGACGAGGGAAAACGCGTACTGGATATAGATACATCCTGTTCCAGTATCCTCTCGCAGGGAGCTTGATAAAGCTCAAAACCTCGTACGGAGAGCGTTCTTCGTAGCCCCGATGCTTCAAAGCCTGCAGCTTCGGGCTACAATAACGTTGACGCAGAGTTTTTTCTCCACAGTTGACAAAATGTACAAGCCCCGTAACTAATTTTCCATACGTCAGTAAAATTATTAAGAAAATTTTTCCATTTCATCGAATCGTCATGCGACTGTCGACGCCGCTTCAACAACGACGGGACAGAACGATTTCATGCTTCGTATAAAAAATTGACGCTGAGTTATGGCTCATTTTTCGGGGCCGTCGGTCATTAACGCGATACGATAACCTCATCCCCCATGAGTGTTCTGGCGAGGGCTGAAACGTTTTGCTTTCATGCTGCTCGTCACCCCAAACCTAGTCACTTTGGCTTCCGTCCTAGTGCTATTTTTTCACAGTGAAGCTTCACCAAACCGTTTTTACGCCAAGATCTTATCGCTCTTTTTATAAGCCAATCATGCAGGGTGGTTGAGCCTCCACCAGAAGTTTTTGCTCTCACCGGACCAAGCCGCAGCGGTACGAAAAAACGGTCAGCCTAAAAAAATTAATCCTCGATGGGTCAAAGGATGAAACACAAATTGAGTTTGTTCTCTTGATGACGGAAATTGGACCTAAGAATCGAGAACTGGATCAAAATTTTCATATTTTGAGAGAGCTTTTCATATAGAACCCGCACAAACGTTGAGCCGCAACAAAGACGATCCAACATCACGAGGGATATTCTTTTTGGCATTTCGTCCATGTGGGGAGAAAATTTCTGTTAGGGATATTCGTCGTTTGATGTACGGCAAGGATTCATCAAATTACCGCATGTTACATACGGTTTGAGTCCACCCATGCGGAAGCCTCCTTCCCTTCCTTATTGAAATAACACTCAACGAAAAAAACAAAAGCATAACATTTTTTCAATAACACCCAGCAAGTTTTCTCCCATTATTTCTTGAAAGTGTATCGTCCATCTAACAACAAACTTTCCATCCCCGATGAAAATCGGTGGCGTTTCTTAGCGAGGGCTTTAACTCTGCTTTTTCGTTTATAAATGACAAAAACTCTGAAGATGTTATATAATAGTGCAAGGAATTCGAGGCATCCAAGCAGGGGTGAGCGAGAAGAGAGAAAGAAAAGGAGAAAAAAGAAAAAACGAGTGTCGCCATCAAGCGACGAATCCTCGGAGCGCCGAAGCTCCCTCGATCACGTATCGAAACAGGGAGCGCACTTTATCTCCAGTGGCGGGAAAGTGAGAAAGCTTCACGTCGAGCTAGACCGAGAGAAAGCACAGCGTCGGCGCAAGTCCGGAGCGAAAACGTTGCCGGGAAATCGAATCGCGGAGCAGCAGTGCTGCTCGGGGGCAGCTCTCCTCCCACGCTATTCGGATCTTTTTGCCGCGTGAATGAACGTCCGCCACCAGACACGGAGCAAAGCTCGTGCGGAGGCGCCTCACGGAGCGAGTCTGCGCGTGCTTACACACCGGAGAAATGCGCCCTGTTACATGAGAGTAGGAACAGTTGAAGCTTGCATCATTCGTGGGGGGAGTGAGGCCACGATCGTAATTCCTTCGCACCACGTGGACCCCAACTCGTGCATTCACCCATGGGGCATTGCTAGCGACCCCTAGAGAATGTGACTCACAAGATTTATGATCCTAGAATCGCAGCTAGACGGTCCAATATCTTCCGCGCGGCGGTGCGAGCCCAGTATTGGGACATCCCGAAGCTACATACGCTCCGTAAACCTCGATACATTCATATTCTACCGCGGCTGCTCGTGGTATTGTCGGAATGAAAAAACGCGCGCGCGGGACGCACAGGACGCGGTTCAATTTTATTCTGCGAGGGTGCTCCGTTGAGACGCTCGAACGGTGGCTTTTTTATTTGGAAAACATGCGTGATATGTCGGACGAGGATAGCAAGTTTCTAGAGCGACAACTTGGAATCGTTTTTATTCATTTATTTCAGCTTTTAGAACGAACCACAACGAGGGATTGAGATTTGCTCTCAGTTTTAACCGCGAATTCGTGCTAGAACTCGGTGAAGCATTGAACGAGTGACGAAATGGGGCAAACTCTCAAATATTCCAATTCGCCTTGCTCAACATGCAGAAGTTTTGATTGAACGAATAAAAAGGCAAATCACGCTCGATAATGTACCTGAGCCTGTCTCCTCTCGCAAGGACAATTGTGAAGTTTTTCGAGCTGCTGTTGTATCAAGTACAAAGCAGCGTATTGTTGGCTGTCCGGAGAGAGCGGAGAATCCGGGCTGTCCGGTGACCCGAGGCCGGAACTCTTGCTAGCACTGTTGGTAATCGTTGACTCCGAGTTGCCGTGGATCTTTCCATGCTCGACGGAGCCAGCGTTGTCTTTGTGGAGCGGTGATAACGGCGACAGGGGTGAACCGAAGCCGGAACTTTCGGAACTCGAGTTCACCAGGCCGCGACTTTTCGAGGACAGGGATCTCGTTAATTTGGGTTTCGGTATTGCACTTTTACGCTGCGAGGCTCCAGGCGACACAGCTTTTGTCGAACCGCACTCCGAAGGCAAGTGTTTCCATGCAGAGGCGTTCTTATTGCACTTTGTTGATTTCCACGCGAGCGGGTCCTTGCTAAGTTTCAAACCAAAGTCCTTCCTTATCGCGAGTTTCGAGACTTCCTTGCGTCGTCGCAATTGCACCGAGTCCGGTGGCGTGAGGTCGCAAACGTTTCGAGGCTTCGCTCTCAAACCGTCCAAATTCAACGACCTTCGTTTCGATCCTCCTTGTTCCAAAATTTTGGGCTCTTCTCTTTTAGGATTCGTACCTCCCCCCAAAGAACCGAAGAGACTAACACTGTTTCGCATTGACGATCGACTCGTGGCAGAAGGATTCATCTCGGACCCAAGATTCTTCAGAGTTCTTCTCGAGTTCCCTTGCTGCGGTCTCGTAGTTTGTTCACTTTTTGGAAGATCCGAAAAGCTCCTTCCTCCCCCAGATCGATCGGGGGTCGCTGGCTCTTCGAACGAGTCCAGGGGACGAAGATCGAAGCCACCAACAGAATTTCTAACCTCGTAATACTCGACGTTCTCGAAGCAAATGCCCACCGACGAGAACGTGCCGGTAAGAGAAATGGGACGGCGTTTGACAGTCCCCGTCTCGGTACTGGGTGAGTCCCAATCGACGTGAAAAGTCCGGCGTTTGGAAGACATTTCGAAATATCACTAATTCCTCATTCATCAACTTTGGATCACTGCGTCGATTATGTTTGAGGATGCTATTGCTATGTTTGAATGAGCTAATTTGAGTATATTTGAGTAAACTATTTCACGTCCGTGTCGTAACGGAAGTTTTGTTGACACCTCGCCATATTTTTCCAGCGCCTTATCAAGTTTACGAGGCCCGGCGAAGGGTCGACAAGCACATTCCCTCAGAATAGATAAAACCGAAAAGAAATCCGAGCAGCTGTGCATTTCTTTTCACCAAAACTCCGTCCATCGCACACTTGAGTACGAAAAAAAAAAAAAAAAAAAAAATCGATTTTCAAAGACCGATTCGGAAGATCGAAAGTGTGTAAGAATCACAAAAAGCTTTTAAAACACTGCGCACAAATTCCAAAGATCTTGAGGCCCAGCACAAACACCTGTTTTGGAAAGATCCAAATGAAAATCATCACTCGAGGGAAGCCCTGTAAAATATATTGAAAAAAGAAAGAAAAAAATCACGTAAACACGTAAAGGCGATCGTACGAAGCGGATAACCGATTGAAGACTGCGCGAGGCAGCGTCGAAGGAAGGAAGCGAAGACGGAGAGGACACAAAAAAGGGCGAGTCGTCGATAAGCGTATTTTCGGGTTCTTGCACTCAGACAATAGGTGCACTTGCCAAGAGTGCCTCGGGCAAACTGAAACCGCCCCTGGGCACATCAAACCCACCCTTCGAAATCGACGTCGAGACGAACGAGCACGAGAATGTCGTTGTAGTTCGTATGAGTGTGGATCGGCACCCTCTGCAAGAATTGACGACGCGTTCAGAAACAAGATCTTTGTGTGCGCGTGTGTTTGCCCGTTCGCAAGGGTGCCTGTGCATCGAGATTCGGTAGAATCGTCGACAAGCATGAGAAAATAAAGTCGCTGAGTGGGTGTGTGCGTGTAAGTGCGCCTAAGTGTTTGGAAGCTCTCTCTGTGCGGAGCGATGATGGGACCGGAGGCGGTGTAGCAGGCGCCGGGACTAGGCCTGCGCCCACATTTTCACATCCCCTATCATAGCCATGGGGCTAAAAACTAATTACATTCGGCTACGGGGTTGGTGTACCGAATACTTCGTATGCAGACACGCACGCACACGCGCGCGCGTCAATATCATACGTAACAAATATATTGCCTCGTATAGCTGTTTTTTGCTGCCTCGCTTCCTCGCGCACCATATTGCAACGAGCAACAAACCAGGAATAACAGGGCAACGGAACGAGACGGACGACATTGTGCGGCCGGCTTCGCCAATGTGGTCGTATGAATTTCTACCGAGCATCGCACACCCACGCGAATCTCCCCTTCGGTATATACTCGGAGACGATATTCGGAGCTACACACATTGTTTGCTGAACAAACAGAGAGCCGGTGTTGATGAGTAGAAATCTTTGATTTCTTTCGCTCGTGTGAAATCTCGGTATGAGGATTTATTTTTATTTACTCGATCGCGAACGTGCCGATACGGCGTGTTTTTTTTTTTTTTTGGCGTTCCATGACTAGTCAAGTTCACAACTACTCAATGTTGGTTAAATTCAGGTATAAATTATCAATAAAATTGATAAACACTTGAGAATATTTTTATCACAAGAATGTAACAATAGATGCTTTAAGAATGTCTTAAAAGATAAAATGTATACTTCAACTTATTGACTAGTTAATGATTGAGTCGGTAACGGACACATTTTTACTGTGCAAAAGAAAGTTTATGTCGGTGTAATCGGTCGCAAATTGCCCGAAGTTCAATCAGCCGTTACCAGCAGTCCAACGCAATGACCGACATCCGCTTCGGAGGCGTCAAAAACTAGAATTTTTTCATGTCTTCTTTCTTAAAAGCGATTTTTTCACAATTAATATTGTTACAAGTTCTTCCATAACAGCCGCATGTTAAAAACTCAAAATTGTGAATGAAACGATTCAAAATTTTGCCTCGCAAGAGGCCCCGGAACTGTACTTTATCGAACTACTTTAATTGGCACGAGAACAAGATCGTAAATATAATGGGCAGTTCGTTCAATCTCGTCTTTCATAGTCCTGTCAACATTTTTGAGTGCTGACGTTCACGAATCTCCAGGCTTTCAATTCTTTTTTTCATTCGTACTTCGATTGTAAAAAGATAACGATAAAATCGTTTTCCTTTTTCCCCAGTCTGTTATAGTAGCCGTGAAAAAATGGTCTTTATCGATCAAGCTCGATCGAGAATCTTGCCCCCGTAATGCGAAATGGTTTGAAGCTGAGAAGATCAGCGAAAAAGCAATCGCCGGGAGCTCGTGGATTGAGATAGGAGAAGGTCGTCGACGTGCACGATTTTCGGTAATAATAGAAACGTCTCGGGCAATGCTTTATCTCGCGTCGTTCATCTCTCTCTCCCCCCCCCCCCCCCCTCTGCGTCGCCGCGCTTTCTGCGCGAGCATTTCCATCGCACGTACATGAAAGCGTTCATGTTTATTTCTTTGCTCGTGTTTTTCAATGTGTGAGTATGAGGAGAGAGAGAGTGAGAAAGGAGAGAAGAGTAGGCCTGGCTCATGAATACCATTTGGGATAAAATCTCATCGGTTAGACGCGCTCCGCAATGGAAGGGTGTACCCTTCATCAACCACACCATAGGACATTTCCAACCCCAGCAATGGAGCCGAATTCTCCTCGGCGTACAGTGAGAAAAGCGAGAGTTTGAGGGTGCCGGTTAAACCAGCAGCAGCTCGATTGTGTACGTTCCATAACGCTCTCCGTACCGAGCGGTTGGGCGCCAGGATCAATTTTTTAGTGTACACACGCAACCGTCACATTGGCCACTCTTCGTATTTGCCAGGGGCGGCCCCGTAACCGAGGCCTTTGATCGGTACGCGCGCACGTGTGTCGTTTTTGTTTGGTCATATTTTGACACCAATTTGGCGGTCGGTATCAAAATCATGAATCTGCCCTTGCCTCTTCTCTAATTATGAAAGTAAATAAAAAGGGATGTAATGAAAATGGCAGAAGATCGACTGGCACGTCCTTCGTTTAGATTGAGTTAAACGGTGAGGTGAGCCGACGTAACATTTCTTCGACAAGCAGGACACTATTTCTCAACAAAAATCCCCGCCGCATTTCGAGCCTCGATTGTCCGGGCCCGTAAACAAAAACAGAAGACAGGAGTGACGAAAATATTAGTGGCACTCCGGGGACGACCGGCGCTTCTCCACCCCGCAATTTTGCGCGACCCCCTCGCGATGTCGGACGTAAAACAGTACGTAAAAGTAGCGGGACGCCCGTTTTACTCCGCAGATATGAGAGACGTAACGCCCAACCGAAATTCAAGTGCATCCGAACAATTATATTTCCAGTAGCCATGAAATAACACGGCAGCATTTTATTTTTAATTCGAAGGCTGAAACGAGGCTGAGACACGAACGCGTTTAAAAGCCCGCACCGTTAGTTAGAACTGCAACTAAAAATATTGGTCGAAATTGCCAGAGAGATATTACGGGCGGCAGGTTGAAATTGACGTGGCGTATTAATTCGAGTGGAAATACGAGAGGATTTCGAACGAAAGGACGCACCGCGGGAAGGGGGAATGTTTGTAATTTTTCATTGATTCTGTGGCCAGTGGAGCAACATACGAAGACCTGGCGAATAAACCAGGCGCGAAAATTTCCAATCCACTTTTCGCTCGCACCGACGACCACAACGTTGCGGATATTAACCAACACATGTTCGCCCATGTACAGTTAAGTGTGTACCTATCCAGGTCCGCGTGAGCGTACTAACGAATCGAAACACACAAGCGAGGAAGGGAGAGAGGACGAAAGCAAAGAGATTACAACTTATAATCCGGTGTATCCCGTTATAGGTTACCCGCTCGACGTACCGTAGAAAGATTAAGTTTGGTAAAGGGGCTGTGCCCCGTTACGCGCATAGCGAGCGACTCGAGTCCACCCCTGGCTGAACCAGGGTTATTACAGCGCGCCCCCACCCCGGACTAGCGAACGGCGATCAACAAACCCCACCCCCGTAGGACGTTCCGTTTACACGAAATATTGTATTAAGTATCGCACCAACGTTTCCTGGTCTGAACGCATTTTCCAACCCCGCGACACAACAACCCCCTGCGCCCCTGTCGCTGCTTAACGGGAGACTCGTCTCGGAGGCTTAACTTTGTCTCTCTCCTTCGTCGCAGCCGCCTGCTGCTGCGTACGGCTCATTTCGTCCGTACACATTTTCCTCTCGCTCGCAACATATGCAACTCCCACAAACTCCCGTTAATAGTATCTCCTTGCTTGAGACGAGGCTCAAGGGTGTCCGATCCAGAGAAATTGATCGGGCTTATTTATTCCGATGTATGTGCATATCGTATGTGAATCGTCGGTGGAGTAGAAGGACGCGCGAAATTCGATGAGGATTCGAATCAAACACTTTCGTGGCGATTCCAGTCGTTCGAACCCTGCGTTGAGTGTCTTGAAACAAAATAATATTCTATTCTACAAATCGGTGTTAATATTACGAGGAAATTGTCAACTGCGATGTAAAATTCGATTGATCACAAGATCATAAATCAAACGACGAATCGCCCTTCACCGTTTATTATTCTCCGCTCATCACATCATTTAAGCGGTTATAGATTAGCGGATCTAACAAGCCGATAAAGTGCTACTGTCCATCTCAATAAAAATTTAACGATTATTTGCTGCTATTTCGAGGCGATTGGCGAAGGATTTATTACCGATGGAACGGCGCGAATGTTTTTCCAGCTGTCTATTGAGCTCTCCTTACGAGAATGAATAAAAAAATCCCGAAATATTTACCGACCGAGTAGGAGGATGAGAATTTCGGTAGATAAAACGATCGTTCGCGGGTTTCAAGAATCTCGAAGGGTGATAAAGGGACTCGGGGCTGGCAACTTCCCTACAGAGTTTCGGTACACCGGCACGAGACGAGGTTCCAAAATCAGCCGCTTCGCGATACCGGGCGCTCGCGTGTGCGGTGGGGTCCCCGCGAACGCACCAAATGAGCTTGAACTTGAGAGGGTTGTGCGTTGGCGGGCTCTGCCGAT
Organism: Venturia canescens; assembly: GCF_019457755.1. Lineage (NCBI taxonomy): Eukaryota > Metazoa > Arthropoda > Insecta > Hymenoptera > Ichneumonidae > Venturia > Venturia canescens. The sequence goes on from NC_057425.1 coordinate 12,701,425, forward strand.
GTATATAAACACGCGTGTATACGTAGCTACGCGTTCTCGACGTGGTGCCTCAAGCCCCACTATGGATTTGCCATTAATTCGAAACCCCCCCCCGGTAAAAGTATTGTCGAGACGCGCGCGCTTCTCGAAACGCGCGACCATGTACCTGTGACGGGAAATGGAAAAGCTCACTGAATGGGCGAGTGTGTGTGTGTGTGTGTTTTTTTCCACGGCTATTCGTATAAATGTAAAAGAGGCAGGGACTCGGGCTTTTACAGGAAAACAAATCGAATGAAGGGACGAGAAGCTTTTCTTTATCGAAATTGTATCAACGTTTGAGATTTTTCACGTGATTTTTCTGTGCGCTTCGGATGACCGAACGATTCGTTTCTTCATGTTTGCCAATGGAAAATTAAAATTCATACATCATCGAATCGCCTCGAAGATCTTGCGGGGCTGGACCGCGACAGAGGAGCAAAGACCGAATCCAATTTTCAAAGCAAACAAGCTTTCGGCACAGAAAAATGTGGCGATCTCATAAAAAGCACTAAATACGAAGAGGCCAAGGGAAGAAAAGTGAATTAGAGTCGAGGCGTTCTGGGTGGAGAAGACGTTACAGAGGCAAGAAGTAAGAACACATCAGAGGTAAAAAAAGGAAGTAGAAAAAGTATCGAACGAGAGGAACCGCGTCTCGGAGCTGCGTCTCAAGCCTTAAGGGGGTTGTATAAAGGCGTGCAGCCCTCTAATGCCCCCTTTGGAATGGCTCCGGTGGATTTTCCCACGTGGCCGTTAGATCATGCGCGCTTGGCCGCCCGAGAGAGGAGCGCGAAGCGGGCAAAGTTTTGTCGAGGGAAAAGCGTGCGTAGCAAGCAAAGCTCCTGGCCGAGCGTTTATTGCACCGAGGCATTACCTTGACTCCAGGTGGTAGGGGATGATGGGCGGGGGAGGGCGCACAGTAGGAGGGGTGGTCGAGCAAGCTGGTGGCATAAAACGAGAGGCTGCTGGAAAGAGGGAACGGAATGGCAGAGCGAGAAAGGCGAAAAAGTCAATGGGAAAGACGAAGAGGGACGGAGAGGGCTCGGAAAAGCGAAAGTTGACTTTAAACTTTGAAGGGGATGAAACTCAACGTTCTCACTTTCACCGCGCCTTTCCCTTTCGTTCATCCTTTCCCCTGCTCTATACATGTACGTCGACATCCTTTGAAAAGTGTCTTTTTTCTGGGGCCGCTCTCGGTCGTTTGCTCATCGACTTGGCGAGCGGACCTCCGCGCGTCATTTTCTCGGGCGCGGGGCACATCGAATTTTCTTTTTACGAAAACTCGCGCCTCGCCCACTCGCTTTTCTCTCACCCGCCAGGGTTCTTCGCGCCTCCTAGAGCGAAGAAAATTGTATTAACAAAAGTTTAGCCGAGTTGGGCGACTAACTTTGTGCACGCTTCCTCGAGCAACCACCTGAAAAAAGGCCCATCGCCGAATTAGCGATATTTTTCACGCCGTCTAAGGACCCTTGGAACTCTGACTCTCGCACTCGAAGGGATTATTGCCTCTGAAATCATTTTCTGCGAAGGTATATTTGAGCCGAGACGAAAATCCGAGTCAAGAAATCGAAACTCCGTTTTATATTGTTTGCAACAGAGAATCGAACGGTAATTTTATTCACAAGGTTATCAAAACTCGCGTGACGCTGCACCGAGATCACCCTCCATTCCCAGCTTTTCAATGCCAGAATTTATCTCTTTAGATTTCAACACGAAAATTTTTCTCATGCAAATGAAGGTGCGTTAACGACAATGAAATGCTTACACTCGAGGCACGTCGTAGGGAGCAACGTGAGATGTACTAAAAAGCCTGTCGCGCACGAATCATATTTCACATGGCCGAAAAAATAAAAGAAATACGGAAACGGAGAAAGAAAACGTCGAATGGCGTGTTGATGCGAGTGAAATCTCGTTAGCGTGCCCTGACAGAATGTTATCGCGCTCAAGTTCGCTCGCGAAATCGGCAAAAGAAATAACCCCCAAAAGGAAAAGAAAGTAGAGAAGAAGCGTTGGAAAGTCGTTGAAATACACGGAGCGTTTGAGCAGATCCAGCGAGTGTGCCGTGGAATCGTCTCCATTTCCATTTTCTTCGCCGCGTCCTCTCAGCCTCAACGTCACATAACATCACGCACGTCGCGACCCAACCCCCTATTTTTCATCCCTTTCCTTTCTCTCTCTCTCTCTCTTTCCGATCAAACTCCCTCGCCGGTTGAATTCATCGTCGTACCACCACAAGGGGTCCTCGTCGAGAGCCTCGCATGCAGACCATTTTTTGCACGAAGAACCGCCACGGGTTACCTACCCACCGTGACAACCCCTCCAACCACCCACCCATCAGTTCGATAATATATTTACGATCAACGAAACAAAGTGCTTGAAATATAGCACAAAACGAATGGAGGAAAACCTGTTGGAAAAAGAAGGCAGGAAAGAAAAAAGTTTGCCATCATTTTCGTTTATTTCTGTCGTTTTAATCGGGCGTGGAATAAAAAACTCGAGGATTTTTGAATCTTATTGAAACTTGAAAATTGAAACTTTTATTGTGGGGCGTGACTCGATGAATTTTTAAACGATTTTCATTAAAATCCTATTCTTCGCGGCTATTTTCTCCAATTTCGAGTATCGAACGAACTGATTTTGGGTCTGAACAATGAAGTTCCCATCGAAAGGGTCGGCAGAAAATGATTTGAAAGTTTCATCACTCACGAGTGAACAAGATTTTAAGAAATTTTGAAAATTCGTTTCTTCAAGCTTTCCACCCACATCGCTATTGTGTGACAGCAGCAAAAGAACGAAGATCACACGAGGAAAGACGAAACCGAAGTAGGGATCTCGAAAGGATCGCGTTGAAGTTGAATCCAGCGATTAAACGCACGCGAATTTTTAGCCTGGCACATGAAAAGTGTCGAGGAGCGAAACTTAACAGCTTTCAACTTTCCACGGTGGCGTTTAGTGACGAAATTCATATCTAGCACAAGCAATAAGCAAAACTGTGTATTCGGTGGGTGATAAAGTTTTTAGGCGAATTTATTGTTCGCGAGGGAAGAGAAGAAGCGAGGCGAAGAGAGTGGAGGAATGATGATAATGCTCGCGCAAAGGGGGAAGGATAGCGGAACGATATTTCAAAGCCTAAACCGTACAAGAACGCGGCGGAATGCGAGAGATGCAACTCTGTATGTGCGTCTGACTAACGCCGACCATTTCCACTCGCATATCGTGCCAGTCGGCGAAATCCCCCTCAGCTTATTGTCGCACGATTCGCCAACGAAAAAATCTTGTTTTTTATACTTATTGTCAGTAGATAAACCTTCTTTGTGTACAAAAGCCTGCTCTGCAAATATACGCGGATATACAAATATTTTCTAACACGTGTTCCAGCACTCTCATCAATTCCGATATAACATTTAACTCCATGGTCCTTAGGAAATATGCGTGCGAAAACAAAAGAAAGAAATGAGAGCAAAAATAATATAACTCATTTGTCGGGAGAAAAACAAAATGCTTTTCACCGAGAATATTCCGAGATTTTCTGCGGATTAATTCAAAAGTTTTTACGTTTCCCTTCTTTCACGGTGTGCACCGGCGACGTGCCTAGCATAAAATTTAATTCTTATCACGTAACGAGACAATGCTCGCGGAGAGAGAAGGAGCTCGGAAACTGCGAAAACGAGGCAACTTTTTGCTACTATTTCGATGAATAAGAGAGCAGCAGGTTGCCACAAAAATTGCGAAATTCGAGTAAACTTTGGTTTTACTCCTTAATAGTAGAATGAACGTACGAAAAAACTTGAACGTGAGTCTCTAATTGACCTTCTTTCTACGTTGACACTTATTTAAACACTCTTCGCATAGTGGCGCGACGAAAAATTGTCCGAACACGTGAGCCCGAAACGAAAAGCTCAATTTCACGGAGAACGATACGTCAAAGTTTTGGTTATGAATAATACGACGGTTTCGTTCGAGAATAAGTTCCGATAACTCATGAAACGTGAGCTCCGCGCGACACTCGTGACGTGTGACATATTACGCGTTGATGCATCGAATATTCAAGGCCGAGTCGATATCAGCCTCGTTTTTCTTACTCCCTTGACAAGCGACCTCTGTTTTTACGACGGGAACAGAGTTTGGTTGGGGGAAGAATTTTCAAAAGTGCAAAGCGGTTAAATTTTTCTCGAGTTGGTGTTTCTGAATTTGTACTATAAATAATTGTACGAGTTGAGTTCAGCGTCGAAATTTAAACAAGAAGTTCGATTCCTTTCATGTCACGTAGAGAAGCGATGCGGAATGAACCTCGTTCATTGAATCGCAATTTTATTCGTTGGTTTTACGTTTTCTATCGGTAGAGCGGTGGCACTGATGATTGAACGGACCGATCCATTATGCGGAGTCGCGAAATTCGATAAAATCGAAAAAAAAAAACACCACGGACCGATTCGTATATCTTCATTTTCAATGTCAACGAGAAAAAATGAGAGAGAGCACAAGGCGCGGTGTATGAATTGAGTGCCGTTTGCATTCTGTATAAAATACGAACGCGCTGCACACCTGACGGTTTATCAAACAGCGTCAATTTTTATTTCACGTTTTCCCTTCCCCATTCGTTCGCACAGAACGTGACGATCGTATGGAGATTCGGTTCTTCGTTGAAAAAAAGCCAAAAGAAGAGTGAATAATTGTCGAAAAAACTGTTCTTCTTCGAAAATAAACAAGTTCCGAAAGTTTCGAAAAGAAAACAGTTCCATTTTCTACCATCGGCAGCTAAAAAATGTTCATGGTTAAAATCGATTTTGATTTTTGAGGAGAAAAAGCGGGCTGATCGATCGTCGAAGATTTTATTTAACGTTTCCCATATGTCGTGTCGTAACATTAGTGTATTTGATTGAAAATGAAATGAAATTGAATAAGTCTGGAAGAGGCGTAATCCCTGCCTCTGCAAATTGTTAGCGAAAGTTTGAACGCAGGGACTTTGGCGAGTAGCTGCTCAGTAAGCAAGAAAGTATAGCTCTGCGGAGTGAAAAAGAAAGGAGCCAGGCGAGTAGTAAAATGTTGAGGATGTGATAGAGAAGAAGGAAAAATGAAAATAAGCAAGGCTCCGAGGGGCAGAGGGAAGCGGCGGGGAGGAAAGAGGAGCGAGCAGGAGGGAGGTAAAGGTGGAAGTTTACACATCGACCCTCGGAATACAGCAGCCTGTGCACGCACGAAATGCGTGCCTGGCTCTTTGCCTCCTATCTCTCAACGTCTTCGTTCCTCTCTTTGGCTTCCACGAGGCAAAATTACCATTCGAAGGGAGGGTGGTCGTGAGCCCTCCGAGCAGCAACTCCAGGGGAACCTCGAATATATCTCATAGCTTCGGAAAGCCTTTTGCGAGTGGAAAACTTGAGATAATACGGGTCAGCCTTATCGCCGAGGATCCAGAAGTTCTATGGGGATCAGGCCATTTTTCCAATCCATCGCAATAGTGAAAACAAAAAAGTTTATTTCGCCAAGCGAGAGGAGACGAGCGCCAAGAAATCTGGCGCATAGAAATACCTGCTGGAAAACTTTACGATGCTCGAGCCACGGGCGAGAGGGAACTTCATAGAGAATTGCGGTGGCCAGCACACGGAATCCGAAACTCAATGAAATTGGCCAAAATTTCGTTACGAGGCAACCGGCATGATTAAACGAGACGTGGGTGACGCGCACGAGATAAATATTTTCCAACCCGCTTGCGAGCCCCGAGACAAGCCAAGTGTGTACACGCTACCGAACTGATGTCGAAGTCTCAGCCGGGGCTCTCTCAAGCCCCGAATCTCACGCGCGTTCGTCTCATTACAGCCGCCCAATTAAGAAAGTTGTGGGACGCCTAATACCTACGCTATGCCCACATTTCCCCCCGTCCCTGCCCCCTTGCGCCTCTTCGCTCTGCTCGCCGACCCCTCAACAATTCCCAGGCCCTTTTCGAACAACTTCCGTCGCTTCGAGAGGATTAACCCTGTAAGGGTCTTAGTATAGCTCATGCTAAAGGATTTAACGCGATAACTACGAAGACTCTTAAATAAAAGTCTCATCGGTAATAATGTTCGGCTAATTATCGACAATTTGCACAATCATAGATCAATGTCGCGCCCTGCTTTTATCCTCGATCGTTTGCGTCTTCCTGTCGTATACGAATCGTTCGTTACTTTGCCAATTACCACGTACCTCCCAACGTCCTTTACTTGACTCAATTATTATTCAACTTGTGCATATTTTTTTAACCACTTTCTTGCCGAGTAACGAGGCGAGAAAAAATGTGGGTATATATGGACTTTTGAAATGGAAACTCTTTCAAGAAACTTGAGGCTGTTAAGGCAGTTTGGTTGCATCCCAATGACGCGAGTTCCTTTCCACATTGACCAAGTTTATTTATTTGTATAATTATTTATCATAATGGAGAGGAGCAGAAACTGATTTAATCGGAATTACGTTCGTTCGCTAGTTTCAATTTCGACCCGGGCTCGAGTAGCCCGAGGAGGCTGTTTTTCGGGAAAACAAAACGAATTGCATCCGTGCTTTCCGTTATTTTTTTTCCTTTGCCAGAAATGCGAGAAGGGTGTACGGGCAACTTGGGACGGAGGTAGGGAAGGGGGAGGATTCCCGTCAGAATTGGAGGTTTGGGAGCTGCTACAGAGAGGACCCGGAGAGTTGAGCTTTTTGGGGTATAAGGGAATGGAGGGCGTTTGGGCGCGCGCACGGGGGGTGTTATATAGAAGAGGGGTGCGGGCTGGTAGTGCTCTCGCTTCCAACGTTACAGCTGCTGTCACATAAATATCCGGAAACCCCTGAATTCTGGAAGCTCCGCAGGACCCCCGCTCTCTTTCCTTCCTTCGAACGGCCTTCCTACCAAATGTGTGTATTTACTGTGCGCGTGTGTACGTGTAAACGAGAGAGAGAAGGAGGAACATCGAGTGAAGTTGCAGAAATTCCCTCTTCCTCTTTAGGCGCGTCGTCGTATCGATTCTCAATTCTTACGGGGCAGAGGAGGCCCCGGAACACGTGGATGTACGAAGCCGAAAAAATTGCGAGTCAACGAAGCGGGGGGGGGGGAAAGTGAAATAACAATGAAAGCAGAAGAGGCTGAAGAGGAAGAAAGAGAATAGGCGGAAAAAGTAGGATGGAGTGGAAAAAGAAAAAAGTATTAGATTCTATTCTACATTCGATTGTATATCCACCTATGGAAGAAAAAAGTTGTAAAACCCGCTCCCGGAAGTCGAGTAAATCGCGCAGCAGGATTCCGCGTTTCTGAGACTCTTCGCTCTTCCTGCTCGCGGATAAAATGCTATCCATTCAAAATGCTGGCTCCTCGGGCGATCTCAAACGAACCAGCGAAACAGAGAGTGTCGAAACTTTAAACATATATGGAAACGAAAACTTTTATTAGCCGCGATCCGATCGAAGTTTGACAACCGAGTTCACACGCCGCGTTATCAGTCGAGCAAAACTTTCCAATCGTTCTTCTTATCCCGGCTCACGCTCGAAGAAATATGTTTAAAAAAATGCTCGAAACTTTTCACAAAAAAACATATAGAAATAACGTGTCACGTGAAAAAGGCATTTTCACGAGATTCGAACGTCGAAAAAGTCGCATTACTCGCCGTTTCCACATTCGTCCTTAATCGTATCATATTTCCCAAAGTATCCAGGAGCACCGGCAGTGCCGAACAAGCAGCTTTGATTGAAACTGACGCGAGTCGCGTCTCCTCTTATTAATTCGCTGTTTCAGGATACAATTTCGTAATATACAAGCCAATTCATATATGTTACGATGGGAGAGAGCGCCGAAAGAGAAATAACTGTGTAAGAGAGTGCCTGTTGTATGGATAGCGCACAATCATAGCTATAGATATAAAGGGGGTTGGCGAGGGGTAGTGAGAGCTCGTTCATAAGAGACATCCGACCCTTAATCTCGATGCGTGACGGTGTCTGGTGATACCAAGCACAGCATTATATACATAGGCCCTCTATGAAGTAGTCCCGGTAATATTAATCTTCGATTAAGGAGGCTTATCGTGCGAGATGGAGAGAGAAGAGAGAGTCTCGTGTCTCGCGGCTTAAGAGACGAGCCGAGTTACAACGCTAGTGAATGAATAGGCGAGAACGAGGCTGCGGAAGGGAGAATAGCGACGGAACGGAGGGAGAAACATCTTGAAGAAACTCCGCAAATTTAAAGACATCGTGCGAAAAAGGACTTTTTCTTATCTCCCAAGACGACGAATTCCAGGGGACTCGTGATTGGCTTCTCTTTTTCTTCCTCCCCCTTTCTCCTCCGCACGGTTTCTTCGCCCACGGTGCAAACACTATCGCGCTCTCGAATCTCTACTTCGATTTTTTGACTCGCTCGTGCGACAACGTGCCCGGAGTAATCATCGCCAGAGAGCTTATAAAACGAAGCTCAACTTATCACAAATGATAACAAAGCACACGAGATTCGCAACGATAGTTTCAGTGCAGGAAAAATATACGGGGAGAGACTGAGCACTCGCATTTTACCACGACGACTCGAAGACGAATATGACCGGCTGTTCGAGATTCGAGATAAAAGCCGCAGCGCTAGGGTCGCTGCGGGAGCCAGGACATGAACGAGAGCAGGATCTATTTTCCAAACAGATGTCTTCGCATGAAATGTAGGTTAATGCGGCTATAACCATCCGGGAAGATGATTCGTTGAAATATTTTTTTGCTACCCAGGGAATTCGACGGAACGCTATAAAATGCGCGGGGGGTTGCTTCGGCGGATTTGAGTAAACTTCGGTAACGAAAATAGGAAAAACAATAGCACGTTTAGGAAAATTTAAACTCGAAATCGATCTTCTTAATGAGACTCTGTTAATTTTAGCGTCGTAAATGAATTTTTAGAAAAGCTATTGCTTTTCATATCCCGCGCAATGGCGTGATACGCAGCATCAATCTGAAGATAAATCTGCGAGGACACTGAGAAGACAGATCGATCCTGAAATCAGTAATCGATGGCTCGCCCGACCGCGCAAGAAGTACGTCTCCGCGAAGTTATCTCAAGACCTCTCGCGCTGCTGCTTTTCCAATCTTCGAGCGCGTCACGCCGAATTTCTCAACGACCGAACGCGAGGAAGCTCAAGGGGCAAGTCTCTCGAGAGTTTCGTCCTCCGGAAATAAGAAACGAAGGAACTCGGCTCTATTTCTTTTTAACCCTTGTGGATACCGGTGCGCGCGAATTAACATGTTTATTCAATCTTTTTATGGTTTCGGGGTTTATTAAGGAAGTTGAGGCATTAGAATGAAAATGATGTCACCGCTTTTAAACCGATTGCATCTTATAAAGTGAAGTGTAAAAAAAATCAGTTAAATTTTCAGACAGTTTAGGAGCGTCGTTGCTGAGAAAAATCAATAACAATTTGGGCCAAATAACATGTAATCTTATGGAAGTCAAGACACATTCAGTGATATCTCCGTTAAAAATGATGCTAAAAATATGAAATTTTTTGGTCAACATGAGCAAGGCTTGTCGAATAATGTCAAATTTTTTCAGATTTATTAGGAGAGTTGCTGAGATTATATTAATAATAATCTGTTTTCCCTGCAGTTTTTTGAGGCTAGGATCGTCACTGTTCGTGTTTTCGACTGAGCTTTCACCAGTTTTTCGTCTTTTTTTCCCCAACTTTTCTTTAAAGTGTATGCAACATTGCCAAACTGTAAACTGGCCTAACTTTTGAAAGGTACAGGTCATCACTTTTGGGTAAAAAAAATGACTGTACAGCCTCAACTTCCTTAATAGAGCGAGATGTAGGAATGATCCTTCTCGAATTGAAAATAGATTACTTTGGAAAAAATCTTCCCTCGTTTCCAACCAAATATCACTGCAACGAAATATTCGAAAAAAATTTCCTCTTGCAGAATAACAAGAGCCGAATATTTGGAAATTTATCCAAACCCGAAAAATGTTATTTTGAAAAAAAAATAATGACAAAGCAGAAAACTCAAAATTCCAGTACTAAAAATGTTATTTTGGAAGATATTCGACAATTTCGTGTCTTCAATTTCTCGTTTTCCATGATTCGATTTTGAAACTTACAAAAAAACCACGGAGACATCGATGAGGTCAGATAAAAGGAAATAGTTGCAATAACGAGTCGGTCACAATCATTGGGACAGCAAAAGCACAGCCCATGGTACTTCCGCTCGAGCGAGCCATTCGGTAACATTCCACCCGAAATCTCAGAACACAGGGCGGCTGCACACAGCACACGAGCTAATTTCGAGTTTTTTTCGCGAAGCATGTGGCGTTCCGCAATAAGAGAGAAACCAGAGACGAACGAAAATACTTGGACGACTTTAATACGAGTTTTTTTCTTCATGACGAAAAATCGTAGGGGGAAGGATGAGTCGAAGGAAAACAACAAAATCAATAGATAAAAGTTGGACGTCAATGAAAGAGATACGGAAAAAGCAAATCTTTTCAAATTATAATTGAAACTTGAATCTTTTAAGCATCAAATTCTTTTACATGCTGCACAGTACTCGTTTGCATTTGTGTTTGTTCATGCCTCACAGGAGGCACCGCATTTGCTTGTTTCCTAAAGTAAAAATTTGTAAATTAATTTAATGAAATAATAAAGTCATTATTTGGAAAAAAGCCTTAAGAAGGCATAAAAACCCAATTTATTTAAACCAGTTAAATACAACAAAAATGAACAAATTGAAAAAAATAGGTGTGAATAATTATGTGATTCGTAGTTGATGTAAATTAGGAGGAAATTCTTATCGACTCCTGTATTGATTATGAGGAGGAGATGAATCTCGACTACTTTGGACTTTTCAAGTCACTTTTACCGAGAGTCGGACTTCGGACTTCGGACCGGCCAGCCAGACCGATCGCTGGCGTGTTTGAATACAATTTCTGTTGAAATTGTTGTTTTATTTATAATAAAAGTTGAATAAATGTGTGTAGAGTTGATTATATTCAAAACGGCGGGTATGAATAAGAACTTTTCAACTTTTTCTTAACTTGAGAACGATGCGTGTGCAATGAATGATATCTCGAAGCGAACTGAATTCTTATATTTTTTTTCTTGTTACTAAAACAAGAGTTTCTATTTTTTTTTTCTCCCTTTTCTTTTTATATATACTATCATATATGTTTGATCGTATTATTTTTGCAACGCTTCCTACGAAACAGTACTGAAAGATTCTGCACCGTGAGCTATGGAACTGAACGAATCTTAAGGCTAAATCTTTTTAGAGGTGGGGGTAAGAGACGAAGCTCCTACGATAATAGATCGAGTGACGTCGGTAATGCCACCTTACAGATACTCAATGATTATTATTCATTCAGATGAACAATGCGAAAATTTTCAAGTGTGTGAATGACAATATTAATTGTTATTATAAGAAATACATTTATTTAAATCACTTAAGGAGGGTGGATCAAGAAATCAAAATAATCAGAATTTGATGAAATTTGATGATAACGTTCTTTGGCGTCAAGTATACAAATACAATTTTTTTCAAATTTTTTTATCACAATTACTCGAGAGCTATGTGGTAGAAAAATCTAAAAAAAAATTATATTGTCTTGTGTATTTTTAAAGAATACATTCGTCAAAATTAATGAAATTCTTATCATTTTGAAATTCTTAATATTTTTAACATGGTTTAGCATGGCAATTTCTGCAAAATTAGTTCGGTAAGCTCAGTTTTCCTTGAAACAGTACATTCAGCAAATATTGATAAAGAAACAGGGACATTTTTATATACATCTATTTACCTCAAAAATGTTAAGCAGCCACCTTAATTCTAGTATCAAAACAGCATCACAGTACCTTTTAATCGCTTTGATTATTCTCGTTTTTTTTCTCCATTCCAATTTTAATTAATCCAGTATCCAGAAAGCTTTCGGTTGAATAAATATGTATAATCTTTCGTGCGAATGTTGCTCCGAGTCGGTTACAAAAGGGACGCGAGATTCCGCAGGCGTAAGCCAATTTAGGGCTCATAGCCTGGCGGTGCAAGAGGAGGAAGGAACCGCAGAAGAGTACGAGGTAAAGAGGAAAAGAGAAAGCGTGAATGAGAAGATGCTTCCCATGTAGAAAGCCACCGGGTTGTGAAAGGATGCTTGATGCTCCGGAGCATCGAGCACGTCCACCGGCGTTGTCGTCGACCCGTTTTATCCGCCATTTCACCCTTAGCACCGAGCTATGTTTTCCACGAAGCCAGAAACTCACGGAGGCGTTGTATCTTTAATTATCTCCCGCCCTAACGGTCGGGTCCGAAGGACGCACGGCATGGCAATGCGAGAGCCCTTCCCGTTCCTCTGGGTGTGATCGACGGGAGTATATTTATTCGTTAATACGCTCGAGAAGTGCTGCGTCAGCGGTGAAAGAGGTTATTCCACCTTGAAGTTTGTGTTGCAGTAAAAAAATGTGAAAATTTTCTTAAAATCAGCAAATCAGCGCCGAATTTTATAACTTTTGGCAAAAAATCATGTCGTCAGAATCTCAAAAGCATTTTCATGTTTTTCAACGTATATATACGATTGTTCGTTTAAAAGAATTAGACATGAAGACTGCAAGATTCGTAACGAGGATAAAACTCACTCGAGATAAAAAAGGACCCTCGTAATGAGGCTTTCACGAGGGAATTGAAATAATGGACCTTCAAATTCAAAGTTTTACGGGAATTGGGAGTTGCTTCTTTTATCAATTTGCAGATAGGAAAAAACGCCCTCCGGCGTGTAACTTGGGCTGATTGCTCACAGAGGAGCTGGAAAAGCCTCTCGAGAAGCGTGCGAAAGGCGATGGCGGCACAAAACAGTATCATCTCGTCTCCTTATGGCTAGGGCGTGGCTCAAAACCCTCTCGTCCCAAATCTCGCGCGTTTCATCCCCTTCACGATTTCTCACTTCCCCTCTCACTATCTTCATCTCCCTCGCGCTGCTCCTTCGTCTCTTTGGAGAACGAGAGAGTGAGCCGCGGGCTCCACGACCCTTGGCCTTTGCGAGTGGCAGTAACCACAGCAGGCCAAAGAGTGAATTCGTAGTCACCGAAGCTCGAAAAATTTCCGTTCATTTAGAGGGCCGAAGCAGAGGTGGATCCAGCGGTATGAATAAATGATTTATGAGCTGAACTGATCCCTCAAAAATAATTAACCGCACGCGTACCTCTCTCACCTCGTGAAAATGAAGCGACGCGAAAGAGGTTTTTTTACAATCTCATTAAGAGCTGAGAAGACAAACGAATTGATAAAAACGATGGGAAAAGATTCAATAACGAGGTATAGAAATTATCTTCATTCCAATAGCGCAGTGATCGAAAAATTATGTTTCCAAGGAGCCTTCGAATAGCGACTGAAGTAAAGTCAGGAGGAGCTCGAGGGAGGATCGTGGGTGTGTGGGTTCTTGTGAGAAGGAGTTGAGCGAGAATTACTTAATCGTTCGAGCGGTAAGTAATCCGTTTGGGACGAGTTTGACGTGTCACGGTATCTCGTATAACTGTATATGCACGAGCAAGAAACACCGGTCGAGAATCAGCAGGAAGAGAAAAAGATGAAGGGAGAAAGAAAGAGAAAGGAAGAGTGATTGAGAACACGAAGGGTGGAAAGTGATAGCGGGTCACGCGAGCTTGCCAGGATTTGTATACGGCACGAGCAATGCTACATACGAACGAGCGTCACGAGTGAATCGGAATAACGACGATAGAGCAAGAAAACGTACAGAAAGAGGGAGAAAGAGAAGTCGAGCTGGCTCGCCGTGTGCCGTCGGAGGATAATTTATTCGCCATATTCGTATATCTCAATGGTTACTCGAGGCTAAAGAAAGGGTGAGCAAATAAGGAATTACCGGTGTCACGGAGTATGTTATAATATTCTATGGGGAATGTAAAAACGATACTTCTCAGGCTGATCAATGAAGAAAAGGAGACGAAGCAATTTCTCGCTTAAAAAATTTCAACATTTACGTTCGATATTTCATCTTTCCGTTTATCCTTTTGACAGACTTAAAATAACGCTCCGAAGGTTTGCTCGTTAATTATTGAGCTAGAGGAATGTCCAAAAATTGGAAAAACTCGACGAGTTTTTGCCACACTGATTTTGCCCGAAAATATCTCACGCACTAAATCTGCATTCCAAAGATTCTACAAAAAACTGCATCAATGATCATTTTCTCGGTGAATGGCACTAAAAGGAAATAAAGATTGGAGGAAAAGGGGTCCCGGTGACTGAACATGTAGCGCGGAGTCACACGCTCTCGTACGTGATTACTGCTGATTCAGCTGACGGTCGCGCTCTCTCTCTCTCTGCTTTCTGGGCTCCATCATTATCGAGACAATTGAAGCGCACATGTGATTTATACCTGACGATATATCGTCAGAGCTCAATTAATAGTGAAGGAATGTCAATTGAAACGTGAAAGTTAATCAAATATTTACGAAATCCAATGATACGAACGACTCGCATCAATAAAAAAAAACTCGCAAAAATATCAAACGAACGAATGGATAGAAACCATGCACAAGTTTTTCCTCAAAAACTTGAAACGATTTTTGCAAATTTTTCTTGAGAAAATAAAAAAAAAATTACCCGCGCACTTGGCCTCGTTGAAACGTTATGCTATCTTTGTGCGGAGAAAACCAGATTTTTTTCAAAGTTATAATAATTATGAGGAATGGTAATTTTATGAGTAAAGTTGCAACTTTTTAAAACTTGGCGGTGCTTGACTCACGTTTTCTAAAAGTGTTTTCGAGCTGCTTTCAAGTGACTGAAACTTTTTATAAAAATGGTAAATTAACGAACTGCATAGCTTTGGAAAATGGAGTGAAACGAAAAATTGGTCCATTCGAACGTACAATTGGTACATTCCAATCATACGTTTATAATTACACGAAAAAAAAATCTGAATGCCCAGATTTCTCTTTGATGAGAAAAAAAGCTATTCAAGACTGTTCCAGCGTGTTGAAAAAAAGTTCGAGTGAATTTCATAACGTGCAACGAGGTTGGTATATGGAGAATAGGCGACGAGTGCACGGAGAGGGGTGGAGAGATGACGGGTGCGGAGGAGCTTTGCACACGCCAAGTCCGAGGGACACGTGCACGCGAAATTAATTAAGACAGCCGTGAGGAAAAAGGGCGCCACGATGACTGTGTGGTCTGCCGTCGAATGGAGAACCATCCATGCGGAAAATTGTTCCCTGGGACACTCTTTTTCTCACCGTCTTTGCTCTTTTGCGTTCTCCTCCTCATTCCCTTCGCCTCGATTCCTCTTTCCCCCTCCCTCTCCCCGCAACCACTTTTTCCCAATCCAAATACTTCAACGAAAATCCCATCAACAAATGTGACCGATGATTTTCCATAATTTTATAACAATTAAGGAAGCCGAACGTCACTGAAATCCGCAACGTTGCGGAGTCCGACGAAACAAACGAAAACAAAACACATTCGTAATTCCCCAATTTTGTCCCTCCCCGAATCGCGATTCGTAGTTTTTCAATGTACACCAACGATTCGTAAAATAAATAATAAAAAGCCCTTTATTTTTTCGTTTATTTCGTTGGACTCGAACGTTGCAAATTTCAGTGTCATCACAAGTCGAGAGTCATAATCAAGATACCGTGATAAGATCGACGAGGACAAGAATAACGAAAAACAAAATGATACAAACGATAGTTGACAAATAGAAGAAAAAGATGGAGAAATAAATGAGAGCAGCCGCAAGGACGTGTATAGTTATATATTTAGAGCCGGGCAGTGATACAAGGTCGCGTAGAGTCAGACACGTACGAGGCATCCCTTGGTGGATTACATCCCCTCAGTTCCTGACTCGCGGTGCGCGATGAAACACTCTGTCTCACGTACGAGTGGGAACTGTACTCGGATCTGCGAGTGGTTGCGTTTAATTCTCTAATACACGTGGCTGTCCGAGGCTGAGCTGTGGCCACGCACGTAATTTCTACCGAACGTGGACACACAGAGAGAAAAGGGGGTTGAAGTAATTGCATTATATTTTCGTTGAAATGCAATTTCAACCTCGCCATTTGAATCCGGCAGTGCAAGGGCAGAAAAGAATTAGTGAATCGCATTTGTGAAATAAAGGATTTGGAATATTCGAGGCTCATATTAATTATTCATCACAATAAATTGATATCTCTTTGATGAAGTAACCTCATTAAAAACAAACGTTTCTCGAGTTTCGAGGGTCCTTTGGACACTCTTTTTTCTACAACGATTATTAAAAACTTGTAAAATATGAAATAACTCTCTTTGACGTTGAGTCACTAATTTTTCTCTTCTCCGCAACGTATCTTCACGAATCGTCGAGGTGGGGAGGGCCGCGGTTCGACCAAGACACTACGTTGGAAGAAAATTTATGCTTGGCTTCCGGAGATTAAGTACGATGCGTCTCCGGCGGTTTATACGCGTTACCTATGTTGATATCGTCGAAGCATGTGTGTGGGAGGAGCCGCGGAGAAAGCTTTAAGTGGATTGTGCCGTGTATGGTTTTGTCCCAGACTCGAGGTTAAACGCGCCACTGGAAAAGTGTACGCATGCGGAGTATTATTGTGTGAAAATACTTGAGAAAAAATATTAAAAATTCCTAATGTCGATGTTTTTCGATTCGTTCCTCCGTGATATTGATTCGAAAAAATGGTGACATCGAGAAGTCATCAAATCCAAGGTGTAAGAGTGCGACAGGGATTGTGCTCGCATTTTTTAAATATTTGGCGTCGAGCCACTGCTGCGCTTTGCTATTGATTTAACCGGTAAATGTTTGATAGAACGAATGAAACCGTTTCAACAGAATTTTCAAAATAAAGTTTAATTAATAAAGTTTCATATTTTAATGTACCCCGATTTCCCAAATATTGGGTCCGAAGCTGTTTTCAACCGATCAAATCAAATTCTTCTGTAAAACAAAATTTTCCTTGTCGCAGCATAAGGATATTTGCCACGGAAACGAAAAATGTGAATCTGCGAAAGCAGATTCGATGAAGTAGCAAAGTATTTGCTACAGCAACATATCACTTTGGCTCAGCGAACTTAGCAGTTTATTCTTTGTTCCTTCGACTGTGCGTGTGTGTTTCGAGAAAAATCCCACAATGCGTTGTGATTCGCTCGAGAGCCATATGTAAAGTTTTTATGTACAATATTTTCGAAACAAAAAATGCGCATCATAGAGTATCATTTGAAAAGTGCGTTGCATCTTTTCAGTTGAGCAATGACGATTTACATTTTTTTCAATGTATTTTAGAAAAAAATCATATGTATCCTGATGCGTGATTTTTTTTTTAAATATTGATTTATTATTTCTTATATAAAAAAAAAAAATAAAAACCCAACAAAATTTCTAAAAGTAAGATTTTTTTTCTTCCAATTTTCCGTCATTGCATCATTTTTATGAGTTTATGAAATT
Source organism: Venturia canescens (assembly GCF_019457755.1). Taxonomy (NCBI): domain Eukaryota; kingdom Metazoa; phylum Arthropoda; class Insecta; order Hymenoptera; family Ichneumonidae; genus Venturia; species Venturia canescens. The sequence goes on from NC_057425.1 coordinate 12,718,838, forward strand.
ATGTGTTTATTTTTTTTTGTTATGTGCAAACAGAAACACAAGTAGGCGGAATAAAACTTGTGAAAAATGGTCAACTATCAAACATAAAACAGAAATGAATTTTTTTGTTATATTTCTACAACGAAAAAGCTATTTTATACCCACAAATATTAATATTAACAACGTAACATTCGCGTCGTAAAATTTTCGTAAACTCTGTGCAGCTATTCGTGTAGCGCGTAGTTACTCACTTTGACGGTCTCCTGAGGCGAGTACCTCGTCTGTCGCTGAGCCTGCAGGCTCATCGTTGTAACATAACTGCGCGCCGGCTTCTAGAATCCTGGAGAACAAAGCAAAGACAGAATGTAAGAAAGCAAGTTTAAAAAATGTTGTTTAAAAAACGCGTAACACCGTCAAAACACAATTCTGTCACCGTTTACACGTTTTTATCTTCCGAAGAGCTGTAAGATCGTTAAATCCGTCGAGCCCGGACTATGATTCGTTGCGGCTATAAAAGCCGGAAATATACTCATTTAAAAATTACTCTTCCTCTCAAACCGATCGGGAGAGGAGGCGGAAAAAAGTACGCTAAAAGAGGAGAATCGTAGTTCGGATAACGGCTCATCATCCATCTCATAATAATGTACTCCAGAGCCGCAGATAAAGCCGGGATTTGCGGTGCACCGCGTATAAAGTCGAATGCGATACAAATATAGAGAGGCTGATGCGACAGCGGAAACGAGAGCTTTTGCCCGAAGAAGTCAGCCTGGCATGACGAACCGCACAGGGGGACGAGGAAGGGCGAGCGACGACGAGGAGGAGGAACTCAGAAGGGAGGCAAAATTACAAGAGAGAGGAGCTGCTTTTGGGGCAGAGAAAAAGGGGGGAGATGGAGGATAGCCGAGGCTGGCTCGCTTGTCAATACGAAGAGGTACGTGACTCAGGTACAAAGTGACAGGGGCTCGTGAGAGGAGGGAAAACGAGAAGGAGCAACGGGAGCGCGGCCGAAGGGAGGGCTGGATTTCGCGTGCCGGCACAGTCATTGACCGTTTCCCAATCGTTGGCGCTTTTAGTACTAAACGAACGAAAATGGACAGAGATCAAGGGATATGCCAATGCTGCGATAACTATATTTCGTGCGTTCTCGCAGAGGGGGCGGAGAATATTTTAAGGGAAGAATTCGATGCGAGCTTTTCTCCGCAGCGAAAGATCCTCATCCCTTACGCTGCGTTTTCGTGCAAAAGTCTTTCGAGCACGCGTCATCGAATCCTCGCGAAGACTGCACTCGGGTTTCGAAAAATTTCATGACAACGTATTTTGGTCGAGTACCCGAAAAAGATCTTGATGCCTTCGATGCCATTACGATTTCCGCAGGGTGCACCTCCGTCGAAAAGGGTTCGATTCGAGTGCCCGAGAAGCTGCGACGAATGGAAAGCCGTTTCGCAGAACGAGAATCGTCGTTGGGGAATAATCAGCCATAAAGTATTTCGTGTCATTGTATATACCGCAATGATACGAGTTTCGCAAGCCTCCCAATTGGAACTTGCGGTTTAATCATCGGAAACGCCCGTCGATGGGACAGACAAGAAGAGCATAAAGTGAGACAAAATGACAACGAGATCTCAATTATTTCGCGTCTAAACACACATCCGCGTACGAATAAACACACGCGCACGAGAATATTTCAACATTGAGTTACAACCTAAACGCGATGGGAGCGATACGGGAACAAGAGTAAATTGGATAGGACCCGGAGTGTGCAGGATAGACATCTAGAAAGGGGTATGAAAAGTGAGATTCAAATCCCGTCCCATTCCCCCCCGTCTCTCGCACCCACGCATAGTTTGTTTCGTACACAGAACAATATTACGAGAAAGCTAATCGAGCCAAAAGCATAATTAATCACAACGAATTTATTCTCGTGATTAAAACGATCCCCGGTAGTATCGTGTCCCCGCGTCCCTGCGAGAGCAAGGAGTTTCGGTTATTCTTAATTTTTTTCCATATCTTCGTCGCGATAATGTCAAGGCTCACCTGCAAAAATTGAGATTGATTCACAGCACAGTTTTTGAGAAATAAATTTTTTTTATGAAGCATTTTAACACGGGATTAGATGGCAAAAACCACATTTTTTTGTCATTTTGTCAAAACTGACAATTGTGTCAAATTTTCAACAAGCTTCTCTGCATAGTTTGTTAGATTTACGTAAAAACAAATTTTACTGAACTGCTCATTTTCCATCGACTCGCCACGGTCGAAGAAAGTAACGGCAACGTTGCATTATGTCAGGATATCGGCGCGAAATTTCAAACGGTCAAGTGGAGTGGATGGCCGAGGTTATGTGTATCGTATGAAACCGAGCAATATTCATATTGTAGTGTAGAATTTTACCGAGGCTATAGTTTCCACGAAAGTGTTCTACGGTGTACGGGGCGTTTCTGTTTACGAGATCGTATCTTAGTCGAGCGAGCGAAATATAAACAAACGGTGGGGAAAGAGGGGGGACTTTTGTCGAAACGTGAGGTACAAGCGTCCAAGCGGCAAAAGGACAGAGTAGTGGCCGTTTACGCTTCGCACAAGAAAGAGCTATACGAGACGTTTTTCTATACGCAAAAATTAATATCTATGTAACAATAAATCTGGGCTTATTAATCTACGTTGTGTCAACAGATCATTTCCCTCTATCAAAAATCCCTTCTACAATATTTTGTCCAACCTCTGTCTGTTTCACTCTTTTACAATGAACATGCAGCTTTGGTCACCCATTTGCCTTTCCACCGTTTTCTTGGCACCATTAAGATAATAACAAAAAAACAATTCAACACTACTGACAAAATGATAGCGAGGTTGAAACTTCGAGACCGAGGTTAAATCGTCCACCGCACAGCTGTTCGAGAGGACCTGTCGACAGAGCAGGCCGGCCACTATACGCGAAACGAAACACGACGGAGCAATGCCGCGGTTGTCACAATCGCGTCACATTTTTCGATAATTTTTAGAAATAACATAAAAAATATCCACAATATGTAAAGTAAACTATAACATTCATCATATTACAGAAAATATGGATGGATACATAATTACACACATTATTCGTAATAAAGCCTACACTTAATAATGAAAAGTGAGAGTGTAGAAGTTGGCGCCCTGCTAGAATACAATGGATTTGCCACCCTGATCCCCCCCGAAGATAAGCTGTACCGAAATTCCTTAAAACATCTCCATATACAAATGGACTCTTCCCATGCGTTTCTCCTTTGCCTCTGAGTCTAGCAAATGCTTCAAATGAGCAAGCCCCGCGAACAATGCTTTATGACGCTGAAGTTTCCAACGTTGGAGTCCAACGAAATGGTCTAAAAAAACTCTCAAATAATTTCAGTAAATCTCCAATTTTGTTCCCTGCCGAATTTCCAATTCGTCATATTTCAAGCCACATCAATAATTCGCGAAATAAAAAAATAATGAATTATAAATATTTTTTTCGTTCATTTCGTTGAACTCCAACGTTGCAAACTTCAGCGTCGTTGCTTTAACAAAGCGCAGAGAAACAAGTAGCGAATCTCAGAGACTTTCAACAGTCTTTCGAGCCTCCAAATCTCCCGATTCAATGAAACCTCGCCACGTGCGCCATGGAGCCTGGGACTTCACGAGAATGAACTCAAGAATCGAGCCCTGCAGCGACCGCTCCCGATTGGATCCGCACTGAAATGCCAAGCCGCCACGCTCTCCCACGTCATCCTGTAATACCACAGTCTGCCTCATACAAGGAAATACGAATGGACACCCCAATAGTGATCGAACCGCGTTTGTCCTCAGTCCCAAGTGACCTCAGAGCCCTCCTTAATTTGTCTGCTCTCTCTCTCTCTCTCTCTCTCTCTCTTTTCCTCTCTCGCACGCGCATTGTTTTTCCGTCCGAGTTTCTCATGGGAAACAGAGTAGACGCGGGCATGGCTCCCCACGCTGTCTAATGAGGCTCGACACCCGTCGACCGCGGCAGTCCTTGCGCCACCCTCGCCAGCAGGCCGCCTAGTGGTCGAAATGCGTACTTCGGGTGTACTGTATCGTCGCGCCGGTTCGCCCCGCAGAATGCTCTGCTCGGTGAAACAACCCCTGGCGCATTCTATCCGAGCGTATAACGCGTGAACGAGTCCTATAATACGGGAGCAAGCACGCAGAACACAATCGTCGACGCGTGTAGCTATAGGTATAGAGACTTCGAGCGCGGCTTCGAAAATGAACATGTAGAAAGTTATTGTAACGTATACGGTTCGCGGAATGGCGCACGCCCGTTTAATGCACTCTCCCAACAGCAGAGAGGCGACGGAGTCGCGTCTGTGGGAGCGGGACAGCGGACCGACTGAAAGTGGAAAACGGGACGATCGTCTCGCGTGTATTATAACCTCGTAAATAGATTAATGGCGTGGTGACGATTAGCCGCGGCCGGGCTCCGGCTTTTACGCTCTCCAAAGGTCAACAGGGCGCTGCATTACGTTCACGTATGTGTGCTCACGTGCGCGCCCATGCTGCACGTACACGTGGCTAGATCGAGTCATACTATTATTTGTCTACGCGGGATTGACTCGACGCGAACGATCAAATTCCCTGGCTCGTTACAACGTGCGCGCCGCAACATCATCAGTCGCTGGCTCGGGAAACGAGGGACTCGGCGAACGTAATTACTGCGAGGGCTCAGCATCGATCCCACATTTTTAATGGGGAATTACGAAAACGCTCATCTAGATGGAAACTTTCGAGAACTTTGGAATCGCTTTTTTTTGGTGATAATTTCATATTTTTGAGGGAGTTAAGGAGGGTGGATCGCGACGATACAATGTTGCCATGCTAAACATGCTAAAAATATCAAGAATTTCAAAATGATAAGAATTTAGTAAAATTTTGTAAATGTATTCTTTAAAAATATATAAGACAATATACATTTTTTTAGATTTTTCTACCACACAGCTCTCGAGTAATTGAACACTAAAGTTCAAGTGTACAAGCATAGAGTTTACATACATACAGTTATACGTCTCGTGCATGAGAACTTCGATTTAACGCTCAATTATGCGATAACCATGTGATAAAAAAATTTGAAAAAAATTGTATTTGTGTATTTGATGCCAAAGAATGTTATCACCAAATTTACCCTCCTCACGAAGTGACTTTTATACGAATATTTCGGATGAATTTGCTAGAAAAATTTGCCGTTTTATAGCAGCGCTGTTCTATATCGCCATTCTATTAAATTTCACCAAAGTGCATAGTAATTTTGATGCCGAAAGCAGTTCTCTCAAATTTTACTATGTACGACAGGCAAAAGTTAGGTCTGCGACATTCTTACATATCGAACGATGTATCGATATCCGAATGTCACTCGTGTCTTTGGCGAAATGTTAAAAATTGGTGAATCGGACTGGACAAGTTGCTTGAAACTTTACTACGTGCCGCTGGTTAATTTTCATGTTTATATTCGCAACGCCTTTATTGAGCAAAATTCAGTGCAGTAAAAGGGAAAATACGAAACTATGCAATTTCTCGTATAGCACATAGAAACGACTGCTATGTTATTTCCTAAATTTTCATCAAATCATTTCATTATTTACTATGTTTTTTATCAAAATTCGCTCAGTGTTCATTTTTTATATAATACAGTGCGTTATTTACTATGAACTGTGGTAATGGATCCCCAAACTTTTGCATTATTTGACACACACCCTGTAGCGGTTGTTATTATAATATCGATGTGATCCGACGTTACTATAAAAACATAGTAATTTTTGCTATAAAAGTCTCTCCGTACTCAAGCCATTTTCCGTGCTTTGACGGTCATCGAATTCGTCGGTTTTCGCAATCGGAGGACGATGAAACAACAGCGTTCTGGCGATCATGCGTTCGAAGGAGATATCGACGATTTTTGTTTCTCCCGAGCAGGTACTCGTGTCCAGGATTCCGTACAATGGGGTACGAGTCCCGGAACAAGGAGAATACGAAAGAAACTTACGCATAATACACGAGACAGTGTTGACTGCTCCCCCCTCGGACGACACGAGACGTACGCTTGTCCAGGTCGCCCGGAGCACAGAGAGTCTCTCTCGTGTAGTTTCATTCGAAGACTGACAGTGATCGAGGGCTCTTGATACCATCGAACGCGCTCTCTCCTTCCCCCGCTCTTTCTCTTCCCATTGTGTCGATAACGGCAACCGGAAGTATCGTTTTAATCACCACATCCGTGCCAGCGATCGTCGCTCCACCCGGCGCTCGAACGGGACCTTAGGGTGGCGAATATCCGGAAAGGGTTCTTTCTATTTCCTCGCAAACGTCACGTGAGACGCGTCGAGCCAGTCTCGCGTAACAAACGCGCAACACGAAACGGATTCTATTTCAGGGATTGTGATCGTCGAATTTTCTCGCAGTAACGAGTAAACGAGTACCAACGAATTAGCACCGAATTGTGTCATTGAGAGCGTACCAAGTTTTCGAGGGCTCTTTATATACTTTTCGTGTTCTAATAACACAGCCCTGCGATCCATTACTTCAGGAAAAATCGAGAGAACTATTGAAATGAATAATTCAAAGAAGTTGCATCAAAAGTCAGGGGATGCAGACAAAAAAAAATCAATTCGAAGCCATTTGACGATTAGTTTTCGCATAAGCTCTAAAAAAAACTCATTTCCCTAGGGAATCGCATCCGCCATAAGAGTTTCCCTTATTATTTCTCATTTAATTAAGGTTGATCCTCTGCGACAGCCCCAACCAAAAGTTATGTACCGTCTACATATTAAACGGGTTGATAATTCGTTCGGATCGTAATCAATAACTTTGTAAAGACCCTATAAATGTACTCGGTGCCAATAGATATAGTACAAATATCATTTGCTTTCGTAAAATTTATTCTAAAAGTATTTTTGATCTGAGATCGTGAGTAAATTTTTTGACGGAACTATCCGGGTTGCGCTTCAACACACAGAAAAGATTGCCTATACAGACGACATTCGCTTGTTCGCTTGCAAAATATATCGTACGCAGCCTAAACCTTCGTACTTCTCGAGACTATATCTGTCAAACTAGATGGTCAATCACCTTGATTTTTTTTCACAATATCTGTGATATCCTGCTCTAGCTCCTCCTCGTTTTTTATAAACTTCCTAATTTTAGTACTAGCGGTAGAATTAATAATGTGCTGTTTGCCTATGCATGGTCCATATGTTACGTGTTAATTGAGTCAACTTCAATTACATATATCTCGGGTTCGGGATGGTGAAACTTGTTAAAATTTTATAGAGGTGATGTTCATATGTTAAACAATACGTATGCCAAATTTAAATAATTTCCTAATTTAACTGTCTCGTGGAGGAACCACCTTAAACTTGTGGATCAAAGACTCGCATGCCAGAGGTTGGAAAAAGCGGAGGAATCTTTTCTTTTAAAAAGGGTGCCAGAGTGAATCGATCCGAGGAATCTATGAGGTGTCCCTATGGGGGTGGCGAAGAAAAAAGTACCCGTGAGCGAGCATGGCGAAGCTTGCGGTATTATATACGACATGCCACTGTGACAGAGGGTTCGCGTGACCCACTTGCCTCTCCCAGTGTGTTTCTTCGTTCGCTAAAAATTGCTTTGGAAACTTGCTCGTTTGGCCAACGTTTGCGCCGTTTGTCCTCCGTTAATAAAGTTACTGCTGCTGGAGGGAAACAATCAAGAATCCTCCAAACGAATCCTTGCGGAAAAAGCAAGGGGAAACGCTTTCACTCGTCCGTCGTTTTTCTCGCGAGTCCGAAAGCTCGTTTGACACCTGAACAACCTTCGTCGCGACTACGTAAGTTTGAATGTTTCCAAAGAATCCAATAAATGAATTGTCGCGCAACTTTTTTATCCAGTAAATTCGATAAATCCTTATTTTTCGTTTCCCTCATTTTTCAATCGAATAGTGAATCGATCGCAAAACGGTGACTTGGTCGAGCTAACACGATTTTTTTCTTTTCGTTTATCTAACCACAATAAGTCGCGGAAGCAGAGAACAGAGTGCTGCGGTTGTGGATTTTCGTTAAGGGGTTAAATCGATGATATCGTTATCCAGGATATACGCGCACGCATTCTTCGTTTTTCCACTCATCAGTCAACGTTGGGGTCTTTAACACAATTACGCGCTAAGCAAGGGTGGCGAGTTAAACAATGAGAGGCTTAATCGCTTTCGCGGTTGTGCAGAGAGAGAGAGAGAGAGAGAGAGCGTCCCGAATGCAAAACATGCGTTAATTCAAGCTACAATGAACAACACACAAGAAGCAGGGGGAAGCGATGGAAGCAGGGGGGCGAGAGTGAAAGGAAAAAGGAGAAGCCGAATGAAAAAAGTATCGGGAGCTGGTTGCGCCGTTGTAAGGGACTTTGTCGGAGGAGCTGCAAAGGTGAGAGAGAAGGAGAGGAAAAAAGTGAGAAAGCAAAGCATTTGACACCGCGAAGTGCAAGTGCAAGGGAGAAAAGCAGGACCAACGGGGAGGATCATGAAAGGAAAAAGGGCGCGAGGGAGAGAGAGAGAGAGGAATATGAGAAAGTCGGAAACGGAGGTGGGGGAGGCACCATAAGGTCGGGGGTCCCCTTATGCTATCGATCTGTCCCCACCTCGAGAAGTTGACGCTCGCACGCGGCCCGCTACCACCTAAGCTCTCTGTATACGAGTAAATTGAAGCATCCAGTTATTGGCCACTCAAGTACACGTCTAAAAGCAGCTATTTTCACATTCGCGTCTCGCTCTTTCTGTCAAAGACGCAGCTCAGAGGCTCCTCGCGCTGCTAAAACTTGGCCAATGAGTGTGCGGCTTTCCTTGGCACGTACACGCACCGCGGCGTGCTTCTAACCATCCGACGGTGAAAGAGAAAGAGCGAGAGAAGAAGAGCAGAACGAGAAACCCCCGTGGAATCTCCACCTTCGTCCTCTATGTGTAACGTCACTTTCGCCACAACTTTACACAACGCTTTTACACGAGCCACTGTGCGCACTCCGCACACTTTCGTAAAGTAGTACAAATATATAGCTTTTTTCCTACTCACGTGCTCTGCCCTATAAATATTTCGCGCAGTGTGTTGTATTTCCAATTCAATGGAATACGAAATAAATTTATTCCCGCACTTCCAATATTTTGAATCATCTTCACACGTTTTTTTCTTTAAGGAGGGTGAATCGCGAAATAAAAATAATCCGAATTTTATACAGATATAATTTTTATCAAATTTTTTTACCACATGGTTATCGAATAATTGAGCGTTAAATCCAAGTCTTGTACGCGTTAACTTTAGTGTTCAATTACTCGAGAGCTGTGTCGTAGAAAAATCTAAAAAAACGTATATTGAGTTATATATTTTTAAGGAGTTTCGGTACAGGCAATACAATGTTGCCATGCTAAACCATGCTAAAAACATAAAAAATTTCAAAAAGTTTAGAATTTTATAAAATTTGGTGAACATATTTTTTAGTGCCAAATTTGGCAATACAAATTTTTTAAGATTTTTCTTCTACACAGTTATCGAGTAATTGATCACTAAAGTTCACGTGTATAAGCATAGCGTTTTCATATATATAGGTATACATTCCGGGCATAAGAAATCTGCTTTAATGCGTAATTACTCGATAACTAAGTAGAAGAAAATTTTGAAAAAAATTGTGTTTTTGCACTTGATGTCGAACAACATTATCACCAAGTTTGATCAATTTCTCAATATTTAGACTTTTGTACCGAAACTCCTTAAAGTACACATTTACCAAATTTTATGAAATTCTTAATACTTTTAACATGCTTTAGCATGGCAACATTGTATCGTCGCGATCCACCCTCCTTAATGCACTTTCGCGGTAGCTCGAAGCATACTCCGGCCAGCAGATTGGACGCGAATGTACTTCGATCTTACGAATCGGAGAGCTCCTTCGTTTCAGGTCGACGCAACTCGCGTTATATCTGTTTAGAATATATTTTTTTGTAATGATATTGAGAGCCCGCTCCAAAGGTTTCCGTATACCAAGTGTGTTCGTACGGGAGCGACTAAATATGAAGGACGTGCACGTACTCGAATGAACAGGGGGAGCAGGGGGAGGCGGCGAATGGGTTACCGCACGGCTGCATTTTCATATGCGCCTCGCTCACACATATTCCCTTGTTCAATACTCAACACGATTGTGTATACGTGTATTACGAGATCCCATGAAAGCCCACACCTGCCCTCCCCCATCACAGCTTGGGGGCTCCTATTGCGTCACGTATTTCTTCACTGCCACGCGCATCGCACATTGACGAGGAGAAAAAAGGCGAGGGAGCAAGGAGAGGGAGGAGAGTACACCTCTCCGAAGTATTCTCGAGCCCAGTGGCACGATCGTGTAAGCACGTTTGACCACGCATCAGGGAAAAGGCGGACGAGGAAAGAGAATTTGCGGGGAGAAATGTTGGTGGCCGTGGATCGGAGGAGAGAAAAAACATTTTGAATTTTCGCCTCTCGAAATGCGTAGCAGCCGCCTGAAATTCGACGTTGAAATAAAAAATGCCAAGTTTTTTGTTGGTCAAAGTTTCGTGAAACGAGCCGGGGACTGAGGCTTTTCGGAGTGAAAATGTACGCGACGCGAGACGAGAAAAACTTGAGCTCGCGTTTTGCACTCGTGAAGGAAAACAGAATGGGAAAATGGCCGAGGGAAAGCAGCTCGGAGGGAGCTAAGACTAATGATATATAATAACGAAATAAAATGTCAGGCTCCCAAGAAGGAAGAAACAGAGAAAGAGGAAGAATCTCAGTCAACTGTTGGACCGAGCGCCGAGTCAATCAGTCTCTCCCGCCCGCCTTTTCCCGGGCTTTTCCCCTTTCTGACGTGGACATATGGTGCTCTACTTTTCATAAGACGAGAGAGCAACTCCCGGGGAAGGAGAAAGAGGAGTGGACCGAAAGGGAGATGAAAAAAGGAGAAAACCGAGAGGAATATAAAGACGAACGAATGGAGATTTATTGTCCTGGTGGATCAACATCACGAGCAAATTCTATGCTGTACGTAAGGCACAAAAACTGTATTAAAAGAGATAAATTTACAGTCCTCTCGTTATAAACAAGCCGAGACGATGGTTACGAGGGTCGGACGCACCGAAGATGGAACACGTTAGAAAAGCGAAGAACTCAACAAATTCTGAAATTATCCATCAAATTTTCAAATTTCAGAGATCGAACCAATTTCATCTCATTTCGCGCTGCCTTCGCCCTGGAACGTCCTGATAAAAAAGAGTTTTTTCTCCATTCGTCGAACGATGACCAGCAAGCATCGGTGAAGAGTACAAAAGAGGGTGCGAAAAATGTCAGTAGAGGGAGTGCCCCTTGCACTCGTGATCCTTATACGGTGTGTGCCTCGAGTGGTCACGTTAGAGGATAAGACGAGGGGCGAGCGATAGGGCAGAAAGCTGCCGAACTCGAGAAAAAGAGCGAAAGTGAGAGGGAGCAAAGAAGGAGAGAAGGAAAGTCTTGAAGAAAGATTAATATCTCTATCAGAGAAGTTGAGGAGAGCTGGCAATTTATCTACCTACGTTGTTGGACACACTTTCGGGGCTCGGCCTTTCGCAGCTAGCTGGCTCCCTCTGTTCCTACAAAAGTTGGCTTCTCTCTCCTCGACTCAATACACGTATGAGCGCGGACTCGACCCCGGATTTCTCTCGTCTCGGATCTTCTTCGAGCGCGAGAGAGTTTATTTAACTCTTGACACGAAGCGTGGCAACTCGGATCAAGTCCAAAAGTGCTTTGTAGCTTGACAGTACACAAGCTTTATATTTCGCGGGTTCAATTTTTTGGTTCGAACGAAGCAAGCCTGAACTGGAAAAACAAGGAGGAAAGAAAATTGTTTTTCCCCTGCTTGTGCGACGCAGACATTCCTCAAAGTCTCATATCGATCGGGCTGAAAGGAAAAAACGAAAAGCTTCAATGGCTCCGAACGAAATCAAAATCAAATACGAATCGAACGGGTCTGACGATTACGATCCAATCCATAAACTCCCATTTTTTTCCCACCGCGATATACTGGCGGAGGAGAAATTTATTCGCGAACGCTATACTCGCAACTAAAAATCGCAAGAGCGAAAAGAGGCATAATCTTGAGAGCGCTGGGCTAGTTCTCGCGATGTTTTTTCTGCAGGGTTGAAAAACACAGCGAAAATATCCGAAGATCCTGCATTCCGAAGAGCCTGCGTATAACAACGTCTCCATATTCATCGATTCATTGGAGCGTAGAAGAATTCGATTTGACATCCAGAGGAAAAGAGCAGAAGAAAGAAGAGAGGAAATATGAAAGGATGGCGAGAAGGAGGAGGAGGAGGAGGACGGAAAATGGAAAGCTTTAACGAATTCCATCATCCTTCACCTTTACATCACCAATCAGCCCTCGAGGGGCCGTTCTCTCTCTCTCTCTCTCTTTCTCTCTGTTGTTGAACAAGAAGCTTTCGCGTAAACGACGACATGACCGAGAACCGAATAAGGGGGAAGATCTGCGAGCCCGTTTCAACGACAATCTCGACAGACACGGCGCTCCTAACTTCCGGCAACTCGGGCTTGTGATCTTTGGATCGAGAGACAAGAGGAACCAGCGACGGGCTGGGTTTAAGGGTGAGCGGAGTCTGAAGCTGAGAATCGGAAGGAGCGAATAATTTCACAGTCTACCAAATTAGTTGTATGAAAGGAACATTTTAAAACATTCCCTGCTTCCGAGTTGCATCGTATCGAAGGCAGCTTTAAGGGGTTAAAAAAGGTTTTTATCTGCTTGATTGGAGTGGGGGGGGAACTTGATGAAGGAAAACGATGATTCCTGAGCCTAGTTCCTTCGAACTCAATGATTTTATGATGAAAAAAACAATCAAAGTCGATCATGCCCGAAGGATCGTATTTTATGGTGTCTAAATTCAATCGATTTTTATTTTCTATAATTAAAATGTCAGAGTTATTAATTCGAAATTGTATAAATACATTTTTTCAGCGTATTTTTTAACGAATGAAATTACAAGCCATTTATTGATCGGGAATCCGTCACTGGCCGAACCCGAAATTTCATTCGTCCCTGCCGAAAATACTACAGTTTTTCATGTAAAAAATCGCACTAGAAATGGGCAAACACAAAGGGAAATGGAGCAAGGAAAAAGTTTTAATAAAAAGACAGAAGGCTCTGACAGAAATGGCTCAAGCCAAGAAGAAACAAAATGCCTGGATAAGCAAATGTGAGGTTACACGAGTGCTCGTTACCAATTTCGTTCAATCTTTAATTTCTTTATTACTCGTAAGATAATCGTCTCGAATTTTTTCCCAAACCTTCATTATATACTTCGTTGTTGCTGTGTACATTTTTAAACGATTTATTACGCTCAGTCCCTATAACCTTGTGCATCTTTCTTCGTATTTAAACGCGTTTATTGCAATGCCCAATATAAGACGAAGCCTTTTGATATGCGTGTCAGTCGACTACTCATCATTTAAACTCTGTGTAAATTTCAAGACAACGTGTGTGCACGGAAGAAGGGCTTCTCTGGACCTGAACGAAGTTAACCAAGTTTATTCAGCTCTATTATAAATGTCTTTTCGAAGAGTGAAGGAAAATAAAAAGAACAATCATAGGGTAGAGGAAAAATAGTTTCCGATTGCCGGACCGGAGATGATTCTCACAGGGATGAGAGAGGAAAAGGGCAACAAGAAGGAATTCAATTTGACACCGGTGAGCCGAGAACATCATTTTCCGCATCCCGCCACTTTCCGACAGCCCAACGAATTCCGAAGCTTTCCTTCCTACTCTCAGAGCTTACACGTCGTTCGAAAATCCTCTTCCAACACTGCGAGAATCGACTCAATTTTATTATTGATTAAATTCACTTCGGACGCAGGCCAGAAAATTTCGCCTTGCGATTCAACAGAAAAACTCCGAATTCGGCAAGAGAATTGCTCAACGATCAAAACTCGTTTCACTAAAATCACTATTTTTCTTAGGCAATTCGAAAAATCCTAACAACGCCTCTACTAATGAATTAACATACTCTCAGAACGTCTCTTTTCCCCAACGATTTCCAGCTCATAATTTATCGAGTTGATTTCATGGTGCACAGAAGAGAACGATCGATTACTCCCTCTCTCTGTGAGTAAGTCAAGTAAGTAAATTAAGGCGATTCCATGATCTGAGCAGTAAAGTCCTTTGTAGTCTGGACTTTGAACAATTTCAGGAGTTCTGGCACGCGATCTCCCGAATCGTGGATCTCAGTATTTCGAGTTCACTGATATCTCCCTCTCTCTCTCTCTCTCTCTCTTTTTCTCTGTCCCTCTCGCGTGATACGCGTTCCTCACTTTCCCTCGCCCTTTATGCGCTCCGAGCGCACTTCTCAACGTCCCTACGGACGGCCTACGGCTATTTTCATTATATATATGCCACAGATAACGGGATGTGTAGTTTTAGTACGAGCTGCGCGCGCGATATCACGTCCGAAACATCGAGCTTCCACGAGGCGAACGTATTTGTTAATTTTTTAAGAATCGAGGCTAAAAATCATTTTCGATCGAGGCTTAAGAGCTCCAGCTTGATTAGACGAGCAAAAAAATACTATTTTCACAAATTCTTATGCCCGGGATAAATTATAAATGTGGATATAAATTATTTTTTTATCGATTTTACTCAGTTCTTGTACAGAAAAATGGAGAAGACAGGTCCAAAAAAAGACGGCTGCGCGCTGTTGATAAAATCTCTGGAATGGATAATCGAGGAAAAAAAATGAAAATTGTTTTAGATTCAATAGGTAAATGGCTATAGCGCATCTCATACGATTTTTTATTTTCTCAGAAATGACAAAAAGGCGGACTTTTTTCAAAAACTACAAAAAAGCACGTTTTTTCATCGTTTTTTGCAAAAAAAAAAAAATAAAAAATAGTTCCGCTCAAAATTTCAAAATTCGCATGATACGCGGTACAGCTACAGTCACAAAGAACACGTGTTAAAATTTGAGTAAGGATCGGTCGAATAGCTTCGGAAATTTAATCAACGAGCCCTCGAAAAACGTAATTTTGAAAAAAATGCGTTTAAACAAAGGCGCGATACCGCAGTGGGCGTATCAGCGTGCTCAGGCAGCCAAGCAAACGTCGCTCAAAAGTACACTTGGACTGCTCAGATCTTTATATAAAATTTTAGCATGATACTTTGTATACTTTCGAAAAACGCAATAAAAAAAATGGATTTTTTGAAAACTCTAATCGGGGTAGACCCCTTAACGAGATGGGGGAATAAAGCGTTCAATAAGACGTTTGATTACGAATGTATCCTACCCCGCTCGCAGTCCCATAATTTATTATCCAATTACCAAAGTGATTGATCATTCCTCGAATCAAGAGTTCGACCTCACGAAGCAGCTTCGAATAGTGCATTTTTCTTTGAAGCCTTCCGAATGGATGATCTGTAGATCCTTCGCACGCCACAAAATCAGGACACGAGGCTATTCGTTGCCCAAAAAATCGGCCCGATGACCAATCGCAAAAGTTCAACCTCGCAGTGTGTACAATGAAACCGAACACTTCGCAAACTGTAATAAATCGTCTTCGCAGGGGGCTCTCTCTTCCCTCTTTTCTGACTCTCTCACTCTCTCTCTCTTCCTGTGGGAGTACGCTTTTTGGCCTGGCGTAGATTCCGATTTATGATTACGATTGTATTGCTACGTCACGTGAGCGCGCGCGCCCCCCCCAATGGAGAATCACGTGGAGAAGAATAGCGTTTATATCCGCGTGTTTATCGCGAGCTCTCAAACAGTCTCAAAGATATTTCTCTCGTTCGATCGGACGTCGTGGTTCGTGCGTTCATTTTTTCTCTATTCTATAGAGTTTCGAAGTTTGACAATTATCCGCGTGTGGAGAGAGTGAAGCGAGGAATGAACGTGTGAAGAATCATCAATGAGGACAGCAGCGTTGATTTATCGAAAAATTCCGAGATAATTATAATGTAAATTCCGAAACTTGTGTCGTATGGAAAAGCAATTCCTGAAATTCCCGGACCCGCGTGCGGAATTCACCGGGAATCTTAGGAGGCTTTCGAGTGTCACACATCAGCGGCGCCAGGAATATCGTGAAACTGCTCATTACGAAGGTTATAAAATACAGTCAAAACGAGATTCATTGCTTATCCGTTTTTCTGTAAATACACACGTTTTAGTGTTATAGAAAAGACACGAGCCTCGCGACGTGCCAGTTCGAGATATTATCTCGAAAACTTAGGTGCTCCCAGGTGTGGTCCTTTACTCGGAAGCTGCTCCTCGTCGTTTAGTCATCGTGAGAGCTTATAGCCGCAACTTAAACTGTGCTCATTGCTGTTGGCTTATCTTTTTAATTGTTCGAACGTATCACGAATGGAACGATCAGAAGAAGAGGAAAGGAGAACTTTCAGAAAACGTTTAAAAGCAAAGATTCCTTCTTTCACATGCCCATGATTCGTGACAAGGCCATTTCTTCGAATTTCCTAAAATATGGAATTCCTTACTCGTTTATATAAAGCACGAGTTATGTTAAAAGTATAGTGGAGACAAGTACATTTAGTCCCTTCGAAGAGCAGTTCCGAGTGATCATAAATGAATTCTAGACTTCAAGAAAAAGCATCAAATAAATAATGAGGCTCGCATAATTTTTATACATTTCAAACAAATGGAATCAGAATAAAAAATGAGAAATCCTGATGAAGAAGAAAATTTAAAACGAAAAGGATTTGATTGGTGTCCAAAAGTATTGAAATTCCGTTGTACGTTTGTTTTATTCATTTTATTTATTTATATAGAATGTTTGAAACAAACTGTTAAAAAATAATCTCACTGAAATTCCACCTTCAAAATGAAACAAAAATCTTTGCACAATAAGCAACTGGTGGAATGAATGCACGAAGTGCATCTCGTTTCCATTCGAATACTCAATTTTCATTTATTTCCTTTTTTTCGAAGCTGAGAAACAGGGGAATTTCACGCCTCACGAGTGTCACTATCACAACAGAATTTTACATCCGTAATCTTTACAACCTTTTTTAAGATACAGCTGCGACTGAGATTATCATGAAGAAACGTCATTCCGCTGTCACGTCATCGGACATGGTCTCACAGACCAGCAGAATGGTTCTAGTTACAGCGAGTCTCACTAGACAGCGATGTCGAAAACTTCAAAAAATGTGTGGCTTCGAGCCCTCTAACAAACTGAATATTTTAGAGACGCAGTTTTTGAAGTTTATCGAAAATCGTTAAAAACGTTGTGCTTGCTGTAAAAAGTTTCCGGATCGAGTTTCAAAGAGCCTGGGGGATTTTGACATTCAAAGTTTTGAGATTCTGGAACCCCATTTATTCCAAGTATCTTGTCAAATGCTGAATTTTTTCGAGGAAATTGGAGATTACAAAGATGGAAAAAATGCATAAAAATTTTGGAAATGAAAATATAGAAAAATTCTCTCGAATATTCATTTTTCAACACGATCACTAAAAATACATCGACGCAGAAAGTTGTAATAGTCAAAATCGGATAATGGAAAATACCGAGGTGCGTTGAAAATTGTATTGTAGAAAATATATACTCCTAAGTCGAATGGTCTCTCAACGGCGACGACTTGGAGTTCAAAAATGAGAGCAAGTTGTCCGCAATCTCGAGAGATACGCTGAGCCTAATGTCTCGGCCGTTTAAAATTTGTTTCCAACATTCGAGATGAAGTTTTGGTTCGTTCTCTAAAATTCGAATGGCCCAAATTAACAAAATAAACGAAAAAAAAAAAAAAAAAAAAACATTTGTAATTCTCCAATCCTTCATTTTACGAATCAAAAGAGAAGAAAAATTCTTATTTATCCATTTCTGTGGACTTGGACGCTCCAAACCTCAGCGTCGTATATCGAAAAGCAGACTCGTTAGGAGAGAAGAATGAATTATTCTTTTTCTGTATCGATTACAACGCACTTCCACCGGTCACGTGGGTCCACCACCGAACAGTCCCATCCTAAGAAATATAACAACTTTACTCAGCCGACGAGGCTGACCACTCCGTAGTTATAAAGAGAGGCGTGCATGCGAAGAAAGTTTAGTCATCGTGTACCGATGAGAATAAGGTCCAGACGTTTCAGGTGAGATAATGGAAGTGGTATCTACCCGCGAACATATCTGTGTGCTGCGGAGGACATGGCCAGCTTCGAAGTCGACCCCTGCGAGGCGCGTACATTTGTACGGATGTCTTTATCGCTTTATGAGACCCATAAAGTGCCCCGAGGCTACTACAACACAGTTAGCCACACAACTAACCGTTCCTTTCTCTCTGTCCTCTCTCTTACTCTTACTCTCGCTTGCTTTCTCTTTCTCGTTCAGTGGTGTGAGCAGCCACAACTGGTGAGGTCCCTTCAGCACAGTTGCACCGACATCAGCAGCAAGAAAGAGAGAGAGAGAGAGAGGGAGGGAGAGATTTCTGCATTGTTTATGCATCTCATTAGGTATACAGAACGATGTCGTCCGATGCCGATGGCGCACTTGGAGCGTACGGACCTCGTAAAGATGAGGAGACTGCGTGGACCGTTTGAGCAGGAGAGTATAGACGCGGAGAAGTATTTATATGGAAAGGTGCGTAAAACTTTCTCTGTTACTCGAATATTGGAAGGGTGTGGAAAGAGCTTAGAAGTTGCAGGATGAAAAACCGCGAGGGAATTGGTCGCACCGAATCGTTACGAAAAGAGAGCGGTGGATTGGTTCAATTAAATATTTTCTAACAAACTCTCGTTAAATCTTGTTGAATCCCCTCCTCTTTCCCACCCCGTAACGTCTTTTTTCCCAATTCCTGTACTAATCGAGGAAAAAATAGAGCGCGGAAAAAAAGGGGAATGAAAAACATTGCGAAAGAGGAGAGAAAAGGGGAAAACTGGAAATGGTGAACGAGCAAAAAGACAGACGAAAAAAAGGGGTTAGCGAAGGCACGCGGTATGCCCTGGTAATTATGCAGCAAACGAATGCTAGGACATTCATCACTTCGAGTGTGTTTAATGTGTGCCCGTTAAATATGCTCTCGAAGCACGCTACGCTGTGCCCGTCTATTAAGACACACAGAGACGCGCTCGCACCGAACGTACACACACGCGCTCGCACTCTCGTGCGTTCCTACGCTCTCGACTCATTCTCGTTGTTGCAACGAACCACGCTAAACAGTCGAGCTAACAAATTAACGTTGATGCGTTAAATGTACACGCGGAGAGGTCAACCGGAAGATCGCGCTTCCTCTCAAGTCCTTCGGATCGTTGTGGCCACACAAAACTCCGACCTCTGAGACGAGGAAGTCGAATATCGAGCTTATTACATTTCTCTGTATACCTGGTGGCCGAAACTTCACGTTTATTTTCCCACCGAATTTTGCGGTAGACAAAATTTCGGGAAGAAAATTTATTATTTTTTCCTTTGAACGTTTAGTGTTGATGATTGAAAGTGCTTGGTGGGATAAAATTTAAGAATTACTCAAATTTCGAACGGCTCGAATCTCGAGTTTGTAAACTTTCAATGATAATACGGAGACAGATTAATTCGACTAGAGGTTTGAACGTCGAAAATAAAGTATAAACTTCAAGATTCGAAGGACGTTTACATCGAAAATAGAATTTAACTATCGCCCATTGAACGACGACTGAAAATTTCCGAAAGTTTTTCCAAAAATTCGACTTTCGCTCTTTCCATTCGTAAATTACTACGATCAGCGATACTGTGAATATTCACAATTTTGATAATATAATAACGAAAGACTAAATACCAGTGAGGTTGAAATACGAAACGTCAAAAAGTCGAACGATCAGAATGGCAAGACGTTAGAAAATCGAGCGATCAAAATAAAGAAACGCAGCGGTGAGCTCAAAATACACGCGACTCACTCAGACCCGGTGATCTCCAATTTCAAACATCGCCATTTTGACTTTCGCCTTTTCGAGCCATCGCTATTCTGCATATCTAAATTTTATAGGCTCGAAAAATTCACTTTTGATTTTTCGCTATACTTAACATTTTGGTCTATCTATAAAACAACTACACTGTAAATCCAAGTGTGTTATTGCCAACACACGTAAAGTGTGTTCTGTACTTAATGCCGTAAGCAAATTGTAGATTTCTTGTGGTCACTTTTTACACGTTTTATGGTGTGTTAAAAATCTATAGTTTCCTTATGGCGCTAAGTACAGAACACACTTAATGTGTGTTAGCAATAACACACTTGGATTTAGAGTGTACTCTCCATTTTGAATTCGAAAATATGAACTAAACTCCAATTTGATATTCCAACATTTGAAATTTCGAAATATCAACCGTTCCACAATTCGGTGATTTGACATATTGAACTCTCTACCTAAAATGTTTTTGTGCAGAAACGAAAGTAATAATCGACGAATATGAAAAATGAATTTTTGGGACGACGGAGCATGAGATCGTATTGCCTTTCGAACGTCGATCCTCCGACTCACGATTCGATACTAAAAAAATGTCTTAGCTATAGCATTAAAGCAATTTCGTAAAAAAAAAAAAAAGAAAGGAAGGCCGAACAGCTCTATCAAACGGTGCGAGCTCACGAACAATTTTTTTTGTGATTTTTTCGTATTTGCTTGACATACGTACAAAGTACAATCCCGTCTATGCGGTGACTCACTCGTTACGCTCGTCGTACGAAAAATTCCGAGCTTTTCTTATCCCTCGAAAGTATATTGAGATTTGCCGAGAGCCTATGAATTTTGAGCAACCCTTGACCAAAAGGTCATTTACGACCTCGCGATATGAAGGAAAGAAAGGAAAGGACGAGAGAACAATTTTGCTTTATCGCGATACTGTCCCGTGCAGTGTCCTCTGTTAGGATAAAACAAGAATGATAAAAAAACGGGGGAACAACGAGCGCGAGAGAAAAATTCTTTCCTTGCGAGAAAAAAAATGCCGCAATATTCTTGAGAGCCTTGAAAAACATAGAATATGAGGATTATTTCGAGGAGGTGTTTTCTCCGCGGAGATTCTCTCACTTTCTGTTATTTCAGGGGCGGCGACTCCAATTCTGCTCCGGCTTTGCGTGCCAGTGATTTAATATTTCTGCGCTTTTACGAGCGTAGTATCTTAACCAATTGAGTGAGTCAAGCTAATTAACTACGCGGTAATTAAACGTATTACGTAATTGAGGAAAGAGCGAGGGAGGTCGAGAAGAGACTGCCTTTCATTTTTTCACGTAATATTCGAACGGATTCTTCCAAAATCGAGTGGCCCAGGAGCCCTTGAAAACAGAGAGCGATAAATCGAGAAAAGGTTCCCATGGAATCCGAGTAAAAGCGCGAGTTCCCGGGGACTTTTCCAACGGAATATAAATCCGGATCTTGCCCCCTAATACATTTTCCTTTATGACTGAAAGTCAACCTCGAAAAAATAATACAAAAATACTCGTAACGATCGCAGCGAGTGGGGCAGGAGGGAAAAAACTGGTAAAATCCGCAGAGTTTTACGTCCGCAGGAAACGAACGCGTAGAAATATTCTCGTGCTGCTCCTTCGATCTTTTTTGTCTCTGCAACCACAAACGTGTATGTATAGGGGAGTCCGGGGCAAAACGGGATACCCGAAAAATGAGAGAAATTTTTTTGTCTTTTTTTTTCAATCTTGTTTTTTTTTTTTCATTTCGATTTTTTTTTAATTCGTTTTTTTTCAAATTCTCTTTTTTTACATCACTTCCAAAGTGAACACGTTTTTGCACAGATATACAAAAAGTATTTGTACATGTGCAATTACTGCTTCGCAGATTACTGTCTACGAACCATCATATGTGTGGTTACACCTGCACACGAATCATGTGCCCGCTCCGCACTATTTTGTCACTGAATCCATGATTCAGTGGATGAAGAATACGATTTTTTGCAAAATAAACATTGGCAATCTTCGTTATTATTCATACAATTAATTTTGAATTGAATTACAGAGGGTGCGTTCGACGTACGTTAGAACGTTGAAAGCGCTGAGATCGCTTTCAACGCTTACGGCGGTAAGTCGAAAGCACTCGGTTACGGGTGCAAAATGCACCCAAGGTGCATTGAATTAAAATCATAGTAAAAAAAATTTCATGAGTTTTTGAGAGGTACCCCTTTCTGCGGCGGATTTTTGTTTTTTTTGAAAATTGAAAAGAATTCCAGTAGATTTCTTAGTTTTTGGGAGTAAAAAATAGACAGAGCTTTCCAAACTTCTGAAAAGTTCAATATATATTTCCTTAGGTATCCCGTTTTGCCTCGGTCTCCCCTATAATGCTCAAGCAACATCTCAGGACTGGTGCTGATGATGAATAGATTCGTCGAGGGTTCGCTCCGCGGATTCTGCCTATTATCGCCTCACTTTTGCACTCTCCCGATCCTTAATATATATCCGCCTCATTTATCATTTCCAATATTCTTTTTCTCTGCCTTTTTTCTCCTCGCTAACGAAAAAATTGACGGGCCGTTGGTGTACACAAATAAAATACGGAGCTCGCGGAACCGCGGTTGAGTACGCGTTGTTATAATTAATAATCGACTAATTGCGGGGTCGTGGAAGGTCGCGACTACGCACAAGAGGCCATGAAAAATGCCGAAATTTAGAGGAAAACGAGTTATTGAAAAATTTCGTCGTTCAAGGTAGACGGCTACGCGATCTTTGGGCCAACTAGACTTTTCGAAAATCTCAAAAGACGAAATTAACTTTAAAGTAATAATTTTATTATTTTAGAAATATAATCGCTAGAGAACCAACATTTTTATGCAATTTTATTATTAAAAAAACGTTCGAAGAGTTCGCGTTGAGCAGCGCGGCGCAACAACTACCGCTGCTGCTGCAGTTTTGTTCACAAATTTTATGGCTTGTATGAAGTGAGGTTACTGTCCAAAGCAGTATTGCAGTAGAGGAAAATGAAAAAATTAACGATCGAAAAGTTTACCGGGATAAAAATCGTCGTTTTGGAAAAACTGACAAATAAAACGTGGCGATGCAAACGAACGACAAAATAGTACGACCAACGGGTCGAGCTGACGTCACGTGCGAACGTATATATTGAATGCAGCCTTGCCAAACGTTACCGATTCATTTGTCGTGCAATCCGAATGATTTCTGAATATTTCAGTCGATTTTCAACGGTAAGTTTCAAAAACTAAAGTACGCAATGACGCTGAAGTTTGCAACGTTGGGGTCCAACGAAATGATGTTAAAAAAGCCTCGAATAATTCCAGTAATTCTCCAATTTCGTTCCCTGCCGAATTTGCGATTTTTGGTTTTTATCAACCTGAACCGATACTTGGTGAAATAAAAAATTGGTGGATTAAAAATGTTGCTTTCCTTCATTCCGTTCGGACCCCGAAATACGATCGACTGTTTTTTTGCGAAATCTTGAATATAAGTAATGAAAAAATTCAATAACTTTCCGTGTCGTGTGTACGTCGGAGGAGAGTGGATATTCGATAAATTAATTTGCTGCCGCAAGCTCCCCATGGTGACTAGCGTCCAAATGTAGCAAATCAATCCGGTACCCATTAGTTTTTGCCTACAAAAATAATCATCGCGTAGTCTTGGATAGCGAGTATTTACCCATCTACCTTAAGGAGTTTCGGTACAGAAGTCAAAATATTAAGAAATTGATGAAATTTGGTGATAATGTTCTTCAACATCAAGTGCGAAAACTCAAATTTTTTCAAAATTTTCTTCTACTTAGTTATCGAGTAATTACGCATTAAAGCAGATTTCTCATGCCCGGAATGTATACCTATATATATGGAAACGCTATGCTTATACACGTAAACTTTAGTGATCAATTACTCGATAACTGTGTAGAAGAAAAATCTTAAAAAATTTGTGTCGTCAAATTTGGCACTAAAGAATATGTTCACCAAATTTTATAAAATTCTGAACTTTTTGAATTTTTTAATTTTTTAAGCATGGATTAGCATGGCAACATTGTATCGCCTGTACCGAAACTCCTTAAAGGTAGCAAACGTCTTTGTGAATTTTGGCAATTGGAATATATTTCCAGACAGTATTTTCGTGAATTTCAATAGATGCACAAGCTCATAGATGAAAAAATTGAGAGTGACCCGGAAGCGCGATTGAAAAACATAACAAAACGATGTATTCGAGCGCTTTCCAGCGCCGCTAATATGCGATTTGTCGCAAATTAATTCGGTTGAAATAAAAACGATGCAAAAGAGAAGAAGGATAATGAAAAAGAATCGATTGATATTATCCGGCTCGTTTGAGAATATTCAACATCTGTTTCTGCTTCGATTCCTTTTTTCTCTCCTTCACATTCGTTCTTTTTTCTCATCTCTTTTCTCGAACCGTTCGCGTTGCTGCAGAAACACGTAAAGGATGCGGTCTCGAGATATCACGAGAGTGTGGGTGTTTACGTTTAGGATCGTCGGAAAACAAACGTCTCGAGCGTGCACGTATATATGGATGATCGTTTTTGAGAGATTCGAAGATTGCTTTTTCGACAATCCCTATTTCCCCTTCCCCTTGCCTCTTCGCGTACCTTACGAGGCTTTCGAGAAGTTCTCGTTTAAAATTAGCATTCGAACGCAATAAACGTCGCGTCAATAAATAGATAATTATTCTCGCTGAATAAATTAGAAATAAATATTGCCGTGTACAAACAACCGAACGCTCCTGACCAAACGCTTCGGAGCGATTTATTCGAAGCGAAATGTTAAAAAACGTTCCCTCGAGGCCAGGAATAACGATGAGGTACTTTATGGTATTAGAAATATTTTTAGTATACTCCGGTAACTCAAATTTCGGACATTCGACCCTCGACGAGCTTCGTTAACGGATTTCCCAGCTCGATAAACTCGAATAAACGAACAGCGAGAAGAAAAATTATCAATAATCCACGTTTTTTAATAATTCGTAGAATTTTTCTTATGCGAAGCTTTGTTTACTCAATGGCAGTCGATCAGCCACAAATTTCTCCCCAACTCGTCGTAAGAAGATTTGTTTTCGTAATAAAGAATGAAAAATCAAAATTTGCAAATATAAAAAGAAATTAAAAAAAAAAAAAAAAAAAAAAAAAAAAGATTGCTGTGGGCGGTAAAAACATGGAAAAAATACTGCTCGTGCGCAACTTTCTTTCGTCTCGTGTACGTTCGTTTTAAATATTATACGTACGAGATTTAATTAAAGCGATACAAAAATGGTGTTATTATGATTATAAATAAATAAAAAGCCACGGAATGGTGTGACGAGCTAAAGTGCCGAGCGTATGCATCACCGGCGAGCGCGGTACTTCTATTACGAAATCAGGTACATCGGAGTCTCCGTAGCGGTCTTCGGAGTTGCCAAATTTGGTATGAATCTGCAACGCTCTCCTGCGGCATGCATGCTCCACGTGTAAACACGAATGTACGTTTGTGTACGTTTACAAATATTCTCGTCTCGCAATCGTGACGCGGAGTCTAAAGATGATAAAGATGCCACTAAAGCTTTTCGTCCAACGATGTAATCGGGGACATAAAAAAATTTATGCGCATATATTTTTTGTCCCGGTGCATGCAAACCGCAAGGACGTAACGAGTACGCCTCACTTTACGTGATCGAAGAATAAAGCGAATTCAATGGCTCGTGGGGATAAGAAGGAGTCGCACGATGGAGCCTTGTTTCGAGTTTCACCTTGAAAAACGTTTCTATGTGAAGGAAAATACGAAATAATTTTTCTGACATTTCGCGTATTCTGGCGAGTACCACCGTTTGAGAAGAATTTTTAACGATTCGATGATTTTACATTACATTGAAAAAGATATTTAAACAAAACTGATTTTTCGAATAAAAAATTGGATAAGAGCTTTTCTAATTGATAGTTTCGATTGACAGAATTCGCACTTGCGGTTTGTAGTTATCGTCAATGTCATTGCACGAACACAACTGATAATAAAATGCGCAAGGACGCGCGATGCTTCATCTCGAAAAGATATCTTAACCGCGCGGAGGGAAGAGGACCAGTTATTGCTCACATAATTGGCACGAGAGTTTTCGCTCGCGAATTTAATTCACGTCCAGCCTGAGACGAGGATGTAGCGAGAGAGGAAAAGAGAGCGAAAAAGAAAAAGAGGCGGAGAAGACGCGCAGAAAGGCGTCCGAAGCACTTGACTCTATACTTCGTATGAATTTAATTGACAATTTTCTCAAGGTGTTGACTCCTTTTTTTCTCCATTCCCCCCATTTAATTCTATTCGTTATTTCTCGCCCGGTTCAAACTTTTAACAATACAAATATATTATCGTATAGCCGAGAGGCGTTGCGAGCTGTTTTTTCTTCACCGAACATTCATCTTCGAATAACGCCGTGGACGTGAGAAGCACCCCAGCGTGCTGCTCGTCAAAAATTATTCCAATTATGCAGACAGTTTTTTCGAATTAATCATCCGAAAACAGCACAAAGTCTTAGGAGTGCACTTGTATTATGGAAATGGAAAAAAAATCGCGGGATGACGGTCACTTTGGTTCGAGGAATATCGAAGAATTAAAAAAAATGAAAACGAAACAAGATTCACCCATTCGGCACTGATCAACCTACTTTGCGAAATATTCACGTTAATTTTTCAAAACAAATTTTCCTGGAAGCCAAGAACATCTCCGCATGTGTGAATATTTTTCAACAATTTTCAGAGAAACAGATTTTTACCGCGAGAAAAAAGGCGCGATGCAAGTTTAATTATTTAGTAGAACGAAGAATGAGCCGCGACAGCCCGAAACTCGTTGCTCTACTGCTCGATCTGTCACTCGATATTTCGAAAAAGTGTATCAATTCGTGACGCGAACAATTATTCCCAACATAACAATTGAAAAAAAAAAAAGTATCCATGCAAAGAAAGCTACCGGGAAGCAGGTGAACCAGAACACAAGAAAAACTCAAGCGGGATTGACACGAGGATGAAGAATAAGGTTATGAAATAATGAAAAAGTAAACACTAACCTGATCGAGCCCCGGCGAATGTCAGCAGGCTCGCATTACGTCGACGATGCGTCAAGAAAAACAAAAGTTGATTCGAAATCTACGATGCGACGACGAGGTACACAATCATCGCTGATATGTTTATAGAAGCACGCACAATTCACAAACACTTTTTGATATGTTTCGATTGTTTGATTCAAAGAAAGACTAAAATAAATAGAAAGGTGAACGTTGATCGCGACGCACGTTGCACCAATTAATCGATTGTAAAATCACATAAAAAGAAGCACGTGGCGAACATATGTCACGTACAGAGGGAGAAATTTTTGCGAACGTTGCTAATCGTCACACCGACCGGCTTACCACCCTCGGGCCGGGCGCGCAACGGACTGACTGCTCGCGACACTCCGAACCTAAACACTCTGACGCGCCACCCGACATGCTGCGGCGATGCGCAACACTTCGCGCACGTTCAGCCGGCTCGTTATAATATTGTTGACCATCGATGTAACATTTGTGTGAATTAATAAAAACAAAGGAACCTGCTGTGGAATCTTGCTGATTTCTGATGACTTCGAGTAAATTATTGGGACGAAATTTCGAGACAAATGAAATTTCTCCACCGCATAGTGGGACCGGAAAAAGTGTGATTTTGTGTGTATGTGTGTGTGTGTTTAACAAGTGGCAAATTCGAGAGCGCGCGTGAGTAGTGTGTGTACTTGACGAGAACGTAACGAACGTAACCTTGAGTTGTAAATACATCACCAAAATTGGGCAGAAGCTTACGAAATATTTCGTCCGAATTTTTTTCCCAATCGCATCTTTTCTGTACGAAATTTTCTTTCTGTTTTCGTAAGCTTTTTTCATTCTCATTCTTATTGTACAAAATAAATAACTTCAATGACAATTAATTGAAAGATTTTTTCGATAACGGGTTTGAATGTATATGACGACCAAGCATTTGAAAGTTTTATTTATTCAGACTTTTCGCGTGAATCTTGACTTCATTTTTTTCGCCCGAAATTACTGTTTGAGGGAACGACGCATGCGCCACAAGTTTTTTCACTAAGAAAAAAGCGTAAATTTTCGTTACTAGGAAAAAAGCGATCATCGGAGCGATGAGAATGGGGAAGGTTAGAATGTTTACGCAAATGCAGAAGACTAATTGCAGAAACTTTTTATTCCTTCGCAACATGCTTTATATATATAACGACTCCTGAAACTCGCAGCATCATTTTTATTTTCGACGAGCCGATTAATATTGTTCCTTTTCCTGGGATGGCGAGGTCCAAGCGCATGATTATTGTAATCGGTCGTCCATACGCACACATCGAAATTTAAGCACACACTCCCACACGCTATTTTTACGGATAAGAATTTTTTGTTTCTTTCTTTTCTATTTAACTTTTCTATAGTCCAACGATCGATCGATGGGGATGCCACACGTTAGTTCTTTCTTTTATTTCGAGGTGCATGTTGGTGCCTGAGGATTATTATCAATTCAATTCGTTATCAAATCAAACAATTATCAACAAGTTAATAATTAAGAACTTCGAACGTGCCTGTGGCGAGACTGGAGGAGCTCGGTGACTCGCTCTGATAGAAAATCGATCGAGAAACGGAGGCAGGGTCGCCGTTCGGCACCAGCCAAGTGCCCAGCAGTGTCTCAATCGCTCAAATCTCTCCGAGTGTAGCAACTGCCATTCGTGCCCACCGTCCAGTGTCATTTGCCCACAGTTTCTACCGACACACGTACCAGCTGATGGCTCCCCCGTCGCCCCCGAATCGTCACTTTTCATCATAAAGGCATTGAACAAGCCAAAAAAAATCGCAAATTTTTAAGGTCGTTTCCCCAAATTTTTTTTTTTTCTAAATTCCAAATAATTACAGCACATTGCTTGGCGCTTGGGGAGTGCGCGAAATGGACAAAACTTTTCAATATTTTAAGAATCCAACACTCTCTTATGCCCCCCGTTTCGTCCCAGTCTTCCATAGTTACTCAAGCATTATTTATGATTCCTTCAAAATTTCGCTTTCTCACTATTTCGTTATTGCTTTTGTCAATTCTTCGAATTTCAATAAAATCCTTTTCGCCAGCATTCTTCACCATTTTTGGTCGAAACTCGAGGAATCGCCCACCGAATTCGTTGGCAAAATCCTCGAAAATATTTTCCGAAATTTTTTTCATTTGCAATTTGAAAAGTCATTTTCCTCGCCAATATGTCGCGGGAAATATTTCGAAAAAATCGAAATCCAGCTGTAAATCTATACCATATAAAAACCATGAATTTTATCGGTTCTGAAGCAAACCCTTGAAGAATGAATTTTTCAAGGGTTTTTCAATATTTATCGTCCTTCAAACCCACACAATGTCACAATAAACTTTTATTTTTGCGAATTCATAGAAGACACGTCGAGTCTCGAGACAATTCGGTCAACGAGAAAGAAACTGCGAAGAAGACCCAGTGTCCTGAAGCTCGACGGAACGAAAGCGTTGTCGTCGACTACCATGGCACTGAGGTTCGTGATAAGTAATTACGATTCGTTGGCGAGTCGTTTTCCTGTCCTCTTTATCCCAAGCGTTCCTGCAGGAATTCTGCCACTCGCTCGAAGTCACTTTCGCACAAACGAACGTTGACCAAAACTACAAACTCTGTAGAAAGTTAATGAAACAATTATATCGCGATTCCTTGGTCACCTTGAGTGGGAGAAAAAATCAGGAAACTTCAAAAATCAACGTTTTTTGGAGTTCCTTTAGTCGGAATAAAAAAACCTTAGCCCGCACGATTGCGTGGTCGACGACTCCTTTTATTCCGATTAGTCAAATAACGTCGAAAGTATTCAGTTCCGGATATCGACGGGGCTGCGTGACTGATCTATTCCCTCAAGAGTTTCCTCGCGTGATTTCATTTTCGGTAAGCTTACTCGTACGCTGCCTTTTGCATCACTTCCTCGAAAAATTTTCACAGCTCATATGTTTACTTATTTATTTTGCTTCACTGATTTATCGGCTTTTATCGAAATTAAGGTAACTCCTGTACTGCATGTTAGTCAAACGAATGCTAAATTTTGAAAACGCTTTTAGACCAAGTTCAACGTACCGATTAAACTTATTAAATTGTTAGTATAGATACGTATTCAAGCATATGTATTCAAGCGACTCGGCCCTCTTTCCTCATTCCGATCATGTGTAAAGTCGCATTAAATAAATAAGTACGTCAAAATCTCAAATAAGTACGAAATGTCAAAGGTTTTGTCATTCGTGCTCTATTCGCATTATATCTGCGAAATAATCAGACTTCGATGGCGCAAATGGTAAAAAAGTTTTCAATTTTCACAAAATTATAGCAGCCATGTGCTATGCTGAAGGACGGTGGAACAAAAAATTGTTGAATATTCGGCGGTACTGAACTGAACACTGTAGCACCAAGACGATGCGAGAGTGACGACACGTTGGTACAAATAATAGGGTTTGACGTGCTGTATCCGTTTAATGCGAAGAAAAGCCTGTTATACAATTAACAGAATTTATAGTCGACAGAATGCTTCAACAACGAATTAATAGCACGGTAATGCGGTCTATTTGATGGCTAAATTATTCCAACATTCCACTCGTATTTAGAAACGCAGCATCGAATCGGTGGGATACTGTAGGGACAAGTTGCGAAGGAACACATATTTAGAGTGCAGTGACGCGCCTCTGGCGGCAAAGTACGGCACGGTGTTGGAGAATGTTCGCTGTAATGGAGCATGGAGCGCTACATTGCCGACGGTCGGACTGCAAGGGAGTGACGTTCTGTAATACAATATTATAGCGCAGAAAGATCGCGTTGTCACGGACTGCACCTGCACGCTCTGCAGCAGTCAGCAGTACCGGACGAGCTTTTACGACTGCCCCATACATTATGATTTTCCGCGTTGATTCAACACAACGCTCACATCGGTTGGATTAATTGAATCTAGCTTAGTAGCTGGCTGCAAGTTGAAAGTGAAGTTTCGATGAAAAAAATGCACCGCGGATCGTCCCGATTAGTCTACGGTCGAACAAATCGGCAACTGCCTCGCAATACACAATTTCGAAATAAACTTCTCGGGCTTATTTTTGAGGAATTAATAAAAACAGGATCACCAGTATAGCGGGTACCAGAGACAATAATTGAAAAACATTGATATTCCTCTTACTTGTCTTTTAATTGCGATCTGCCTGCGGTCAATAAATTGTGTATACAAAACGGAAATTTTTTACAATTGTTTGCTCCACAGTCGTCGTGTTTGATGGCACGTTTATCGGGGCTCGTATTTTTCGAGTTGACGGTTGGTGGGAGCCAGCGGAAACAACGCGCGATGGTCTTCGGATGAAAAAATTTGGTGTTGTACACAAAGCAATGATACAAAGATCATTCGTACCTAAAACATGTTCTACAAAACGTTGCTACTTCCTACCAAATTTCGAAACACTTTTTAGACATAGAATTTTTTCAAAACATTGTTATCCACATGTACGAAGGTGAATTCACTAACAAACTATCGGACATTTCACATATCGCGTATAATTCCAACGTTGTGCAGTGCTGCCTCTAACGACGTTGATTTCAATTTTAGAATATCGCCGAATTCAACGGCAAAATGGAAAATTTGCTTTTACAAAATATCACACGGTCAGGCTGACAAACAGTTTGTAAATATTGGGCAAAACCACGGAGCATTCGTTTCCACGAAAATTAACAATTGTTGAGTTGATAAAAAATAGTGTAAAACGTCGGATTTTATTCGTTTCGGTGAGTTCTTGGCGTATAATAATAATAATAATAATAATAATGATAATAATACTATGATATAAATACATTTGAGATGACAGTTTTCTTCTTTCATCATCATTTCATTCAATATTTGGCGTGAATCACGTTTTCGTCTTCAATATCTATGAACTACATTGCCACGTAGCAATTTTCAAAAATTTGCCTCTGCTCTGTCTCCCCAAAAAAGCAGCTCCGAGTTATCAAATATCACAAAGCCTTTTAATTCGGGAAGGCATCAATTTTTTATTATAAATCGTTAGATAACGAACTTTTAAACAGTTGGTAATTTTCTCAAGTCTTTTACTTCCAATAACTTCATAGGGAATTATCACCAGAATTGCTAATTTTGCGATATTTGAGCGAAGGCTATAGCATATTAAAATTTTTTGAAAATTGCTGCCTGGTTTCAGCCCATATGGGCACATGTTTAACCTAATTTAATTGTCGATTATTTGCACCGCTTAGAATTACAAAAATTACATCTCAAATATATATACACACATATATATGGATACATTTGTATATTCGCATATACACAAATGCATTGTATATATGTATATATTTTTATAAATATTGTGCAACGTAAAATGCTACACATTTAGTGATATTTCACACCGATAATTGCTATTCTAAGAGCAAAATTTCGAATTTATATTTCATTTGATTTTCCGATTCGTGGAAATAAATGAACAAACCGGGAGTTTGTTCAATTATTTCTTCATTTTTCCATCGACGTTAGAAAAATTGAATACGCGCTAACGGCAGGTAGTAACGTTTTATTCTTCGTAAAGGCAGTGACGAGGAGCGGCAACTTTCGTTGAGACGGAATTATCGGTCCATTGTTACTACAAAAATAAATGTAAAAAATATTCTACGTTATTTATATATTTTTCTATGTGTTTCTCGTTTCGTCTCTAGATTTTTCTCTTCGTCTTCCCCCCCCCCCCCCCTCCCCGGCCCTTCCTTCGTCTCTCAAGCTCGTTAAGCTCCTTTCCCATTTATTCAACGAGTCATCGAACTTTGGCAGGGAGACGTTATTTATAGTTTTTTTTCTACTCGAAGAGCACAGAAAATCGGTTCGTCGCTTCTCGTACAATTTTACGACACTATTTTTTGTTTCAGAGTACAATTTCACGTTTTTTCGCTGCTCACGTTTTTCTATGTCTTCACACGATGCTGAAGTTTCCAACGTTGGAGTCCAACGAAATGATCTAAAAAACTGTCCAATAATTCCAGTAATTCTCCAATTTACTTCCAGTCGAATTTGTACTTTGTATTTTTTCAATCTACACAATTATGATTCGTGAAATAAAAAACTGATGGATAAATCATTTTATTTTCATTCATTTCGTTGGACTCCAACGTTGGAAACTTCAGCGTCCTTGTCTTCACATTTGTTAGATCCTCGTACGAGAAGAAACGAAACAAGATTTTTAAGATTCATATTTGAGTTGATCACCATTTGATCATTTGAAAATTACGCTTTTTCGTTTTTTTCATGACTATTTATAAAAATATTTATTCTACCTCCTCTCACGGATCGCATGACGATTTTTCATTTTATTTTTTGTGTTCGTTTTTTTTTTCTCAAGCTTTTCATGATTTTTCCTCGTTTTGACTGACTCTCCTCTGCACCGCTGTTTTCGAAATGTTTCACAATCCTCGTCACTGATTTTCTCTTACACCGACGTTAGTATATCTATGATTTCATTTGCAAAAAAAACATTTGAGCTTCTACGAAGTTGACCGAAAGTTTTTTTGCCATATCCACGTTCATGAGAAAAAAAAATTTGCTTACTTTTTCACGTATAAAAAAAACTGAACAAGTTTTTACAAATTTGTTCTCGATTCCCAGAATTTCGGAAGTTTTTCCAACAAATTGATAATAAAATTTCAAAAACAATTGAATTGTCAATTTGGATAATAATAACGTAGAAATTTATCATTTTAAAATGACTTCCCGTTCAGGTCGCTGTTCAATTTTTTTGTGTATCGTTTCAATAATTAAAAATCTTCTGTATATCGCGATTTCGGTCTCACACGTTCGACCTTTTGTCATCTTAAAATTTTCTTAATTTAACGGCGATCAATCACCCCTTAAAATTTTTTTATTCATTTTCTTATTCTTATTTATTTTGGAGTCACGAAATTGCACTGAACACTGCCCGTTTGAGTAGAAACCATTCAAAATGTTTCAACAGTGATGCCTACTTTTTTCGTACCTGACAAAACATTTTGAATGATTTTCAACCGGTCGGACAATTTCATTATTTTATACTTAACGGCGGCTCGGCCATAAATTCGACGAATCGGGGCTTGTCCTCGGGACAAATAATAAATGTGTTTTTCTTTACACGGATCCATAAGCGTCGAGGCACACGAACGAACTATGATTATGAGCTTAAATTAATTACATTAAAAAAATTGTAACCTTAAGATCGAGAATTAATCAAGAATACTTTTATAACGAATCAGTCTGATATCAAGAATACAATTGGTGATTTTTGTTTCCAAAAAGTTTCGAAATTTTTCACTTTTACATTTTAAAAATACGTTTTTAGTTACACGAACAAGGGAGGACAATCGCTGTTAACACCAATTTATTTGAACAATTTGTCGAATTTTCAAAATTTTCATATTCAGCCTAATTGAATGACGAAAATTTTCCTAAATTTAAGAAATAGATTTATTGAATCAAATTATAACATTGTAATCTCGACAAAAACTAAAGCCAAAAAAACTGAAAAAATATTATGTCGTTGCAACGAACTTAACAAATAACGATTAGAATCCACTGGATCAATTCGAATACAATCGTAAAATTATGATACACACTAAAAATCGGAGGTCCAAAATTTTCGAAAAATTAAACTAGGAAGAAATTTCACCGCTGCATCTGATTTCGAACTGGTTCGCTAAAATTTTTGAGCTCGAACGGAATTTCATATCCCCGACAATTACATATTTTTTTCGAGCTTCGATTGTGAATAATCGTTCACGAGTAACAAACGAGCAATTAAGATTTAGTCACGTAACGATTTACTTCGTCCTTCCGGTTGGTAAATATGAATTTCGGGTGTGAACAGTTTGGCGACTGGATTTGTTCCTACTAGCGACGGTGGAGGATTCAACGACGGATTTTCGATTTCTATAAGAGTCTTTTTGTCCGTTGATTCGAGAAATATCATCAGCCATTTTTTTACTAGGTTCGGGTGTTTTCCAACTAGTTGGTCTGCTGCCCGTACTATTCGATGTTTTACTAATTGTTCTCGAGATTTTATTGTCCGTTTCGTAATTTTTTCTCGCCGGTTGAGGCGTGTAATAAAGACTGAAACGTTTCGTTTTCGCTGTGTTCAGTTCTTGCTGTTCGTCCCTCAATTCATCGGTCGAACTACATCTCCGAACATTTTCCAAGGCCGATCTACGCGCCGCTCTAATTGATTTTTTCAAATGACTCGTCGGTGTCGTGCCAGCGACGTTTTTCTTCTCCCGAAGTTTAACACCATCGATTATCGGTATTCTTGACAATTCAACACCTCTAACGGAATTTCTCGTTTGCCCATTACTCTGTACAGGGATTAACGACGGCCTTAATGTTTTAGAAAAATGATATTCGTTCGGTGGTTTTATTTGACGATTATTGATCGTGCCAATGGATCTCCTAGTCTCGGAATTCTCGGGTTCGGAACGATCGACCGATATATCACCGCCAGTGGTTTTATGCTCCCGCTCATTCGAGCTGCTTCCGTTCGAACCGTTCCTAACGAAATTACCAATTTTACAAAAAATCGTACGTTTTACACGGGGGGTACGATCATTCGTGCGTTTGCCCGTTTTCGGTGTATTGCAATGTAGTTCGTTGCCGATTTTCAACTCGTCCGAGTCCTTTGTTTCCGTCGACGGTTTGGAATGAAGATTTGTTAGTGAATTTCCGTTTCTACGATTCACGGAATGTTTGTTAGAGGACGACAAGGGACTTTCGAGATGCGCCGTCGAATTATCCTCTCTTCCCGTTCTATTCGTTTCCTCACTCGAAGTCCCATTGCCGTGATTCTCGTCTATATTAATAACGAGGTCGTGTAACGAACTCGTCAGATCACGAATGTCACGAAGACCGTCAGCACTCAAGGAAAGTGGCTCTTCTCCGTTATCACGATTACCGTTATCAATCTCGTCGAGATTACGATAATCCTCGACGTTACTATTCTCAACAGTCTTCTTGTTCTTCGACACTTTTTCTTTTACATCGACCCACCCGGTCTCCACTTCGATCTTTTTAACGAAATCGTTCGAGTTGTATACGTTCTCGTTGTCGCATCGATCGCCAGCATCGAATCGTCTCTTTTTGTAATCGAACTCGAACGTCGCCAGTCTTAACGGCTGACACTGCTTATTCCTGTGTTGCTTCGACGATTCGATGGCTGCTCCTCCTCCTGATACGGTTTGGTCGCCTCCTAGAAATCTCTGCTGATGTCACAGAGGCGTAGACGGGAAAAAAGAAAAGAAAAGCACCGCTACAGATACGGACAAACCACTACATTGCGTTTAAGCTTTGCTTGCATGATTTTACGTGCTTTCATACAAAAAAAAAATAGCCGTCTTGTTTTTTTCTATTGAATTTTACATGTGTGGAATAGGTAAAAATTTCGATATTTCAAAAATGAATGATCAACAATTGATCATTACTTCATTTTTATCTCCCGATCTTCGATTCGTTTAATTTCTACATATTCACGGACAAGAATGTGATTTACTGCAAGCTCGATTCAAAGAAAATATCAAATATCTTGAACATTCATTGGCGTTTTCAATATTAATAATCTTCATAAATTCTTTTCTGTGCTATTTTTAATAACAAAAAAGCCCCGTCTTCCTCAACCAAAGATGCAAAATACAATACGGCTTTTTTAAATGTCGACGTTTCAAGGGAATGCTAAAAAAAATACTTTTCATTATTTGACTATTCACGAGTCTCAAGTCAATTGGATGAAAAAGAAATTTTAGTTACAGTTTGGAACAAAGTTCAGTTCCTTTGACATTTGATCGAAAATTGATTTTTTTCAAAATAAAAATAAAAAAGAGATCAAAGATGAACTATATTAGAGAAAATTGATCCTCAGATAACTCGTGCTCTGATACAAAAGTACGAAAAGCCCACAAAAAGCGCGTGTATTGCGGAAGAAGTAACGAGTGTCTACAGTTCGATGATAGCGAGATTGTGCGTGATTCAATGATACATCAATAAACATCCACGAAGGAAATGTGCTGTTTCATAGAAAAAAAAAGTTTACTAAGCATTTGTGAAAAATGAAGGAGAAAATGAACGACTAGTGGTAAACGATGTAAGATTTAAAGCCGTGCATTAAATTTAACTTATTGTGCTAATACCAAGATAATTGAGGCAACAATACGCCGAGGTGAAATATCACGGTCGGTAACAAAAACTGTAAATAATTACATTTACAAAACCTTTACAATTAAGGAACAGTTTTTTACTATAAATGGATCCCTCGTTTTTGCCACACTAGAGAGGAAAACGTGAAATAATGGAATGATCTTTACCACAAGCCACGGGTGGTCGAGGACATCCTCAGCACTAAATCTGAGCTCAGGCTGCGCCTGCAGCATGTTCGATATCAACTGCTTCGCTGAATCCGAAACGTGATCCCAATATGGGGCAGTGAATTCGTATTGACCACTTAAAATACGCTCGAACAATTCCTCTTGATCGTTCTCAAGCGAAATGAAAGGCGGGAAACCGCACAACAATATATACAAAATTACACCGGCCGCCCACACGTCAATCTGGAAAAAAAATACAGAACCAATTCTTCAAAGTACGCAGCACCAAAATAATCGTAGCTAATTCTTCACGAAGAAATTATTAAAATACAGACAAAATTATTACGTGAAATTATGTACATGGGAGTTTGTATGGAATTGTAATGAAATAAAAAAAATGTTTTTGTCATTTTAATTCTCACGCTGTAAGAAACCTAAAATGTCAACCTATTCCAACAATCGGAATCTGCGGGAAAATGGGAAGAAATTTTAAAAACTAAAGTCTGTTGCATTGGGATGAGGCAATCTTTGATATAAAAACAAAAA
Source organism: Venturia canescens (assembly GCF_019457755.1). NCBI lineage: Eukaryota > Metazoa > Arthropoda > Insecta > Hymenoptera > Ichneumonidae > Venturia > Venturia canescens. The sequence goes on from NC_057425.1 coordinate 12,756,649, forward strand.
TTGAATCGCTGAAGCTCCAAAATGAGCCTGAATATTCTCAGTTCTTTTATATTCCGATCCCGAAGTCGTTGTAAAAAGAAATGACAAAAAAAAATAAAATGAGCTCGTCAAAGGTGTACCCCGAAGTTCACTGATGCTGGAATACAAAATTTAAAGATTAAGTCCGCTCAAGTAGGAAGCGGTCTGTCCATATATCGAACGTGTACGTCAAGCGAGTTTCTCGATCGCGTGATTTATCGAACATTAGCGAGACCGTTTTTGCCGTGAAAAGTTTTTTTCTCCTTCGAGGAACCTTTGACTCACGACTTCATGCAGTTACGAAACATTCAATCTTATTACGCGAATTAATTGAGTTCGTTCCCTTTTTCCGTTTCTTTCTCTTTCTGTCTTATTTTAATGCTTTTTTTCTTTTAATGCAATTTACCTTGAGGCCATAGCCACTTTCAGCGAGAATTTCTGGCGCGACATACGTGGGTGTGCCGCAAACGGTATAAAGAGTTTCATGAACGACCTGAGCTAATCCAAAGTCACCGAGCTTCAGACATCGCACTCGACTACCCTCTAGCTCGACTAACAGATTTTCAGGCTTTACGTCACGATGAACTATCTGATGAGAGTGCAGATAAGCCAGTGCTGAGGTCAAATGACTTATCATTACGCTTGCCTCAGCCTCTGGAAATTTCGTTGCCGCTGATATCGCGTCGAACAAATCGCCGCCCTGTGAATCGATAATTATTCATTAATCATTAAATTCAACAGTAATTTTCAGTTAATATCGAATGAAAGTCCAAAAGCCTTCCTTATTTTCGTCAAATTTCTAATCACTTTAATGTTTTTATATCTTCCGTTAAAATTTGTTTTGTCGCAAATAGATATGAAATTCCTGCTCTCGGAAAAACCGTAATAAAAAAAAAACTGGAGAGCTTATATATTGAAGAAAATTCGAGTTTACCTTGACGAGTTCGATAACCAAGAACAGCTGGTCGACCGTCTCCTGCTCACCGATCAAGCTGATTATGTTCGGATGACATACTTGTCGCAAAATCGCAACTTCGCTCGCCAACATCGTCTCCTTACCCTTACATTTGTATTTATCAACGATTTTCATCGCGTACTCAGCACCCGTCGCTCTGAAATCGATACACGATGTTGCAATATATCCAATTTATACAGTTAACGGGCTTTTAGGGCGAGTAATTTATCCTCAAGCCTAAACGAATCAAAACTCGTTTGGAAAAATCTCAAAAATTTATCTGATAACAATTCCATTTTGGTGTACAGTATTTTCTAATCTTTTTCGAGCAGAAAGTGTTTTTATTCTTTTTATACACTTCTTGTTTTCAGACTCTGCTCACTTTGAAGCAAATTATAGAAATAAAAATTTCATAAGAAAAATGTACTACGTGCCCATCATGATGTTAAATAAATAAATAAATAAACTAGAAATAACGTTCAAAGATTAGAATTCTAATCTTGCAAATATTACGAAAAACTATCATCGATGTTCAATTGTCTGTTTGCGAATAGAAATCTTTTCTACTTACTTGTGAATACAATGTCGAACGACGGAGAAGTTGCCATCTCCAATAACATGTCCAACGGCGTATTGAAACCTCAGAGGTTGAGGTAGTATAAGAGAAGATGGACTAGGAGTTCGGACTTGAGGAGCATTGGGATTCCGTTTACCAGCTTTTCTGGGCATGACGGGCATGGGTCCACTCTGTCGTTTGGAGATCCACGGTCCACGCCTGAAGCTCTGGACGAATTTCGATTCTTCACTGTCAAGCTCGAAATCCTCTGGATTTGCTTTTTCCAAACCATAAGCAACAAAAATATCGTCGCTTTCAAAAAATTGTTCCAGAGTGATAACGGGTCTTCCAGAAATCGTGCAGACCCGTCTGACCGCACCAGAGTCCAATTTGGCCACATCCGTTATCGCCTCGAAAACGTGATCGATACTCGGCGAATTTCTTTTGTTCAATAAGAGGCGCACTACTTTTCTAGGCTTGGAACCATTTCGCACAATTGTAACAATTCTCGCTTTAACACAAGCAGGAATCGCGCTTATTTGTCTCCCTGTGCCAGCTGGTGATTGGGGCAAACCCGACAGAGAGCTTCCTCTTCCAACTTTGGACGCAGAATACTCAACTTTTTTGAAAGCTTCTCCCTGCCCAGAAACTACATAACATTTTCCATCCTCCAGATCTCCCACCGTCTGAACTTTTCTTCCATCCATTGTGTAAATTGACCTCACTCCGTTAGGCAAAGTAACGCTTGAGACAAGCGCTCGTGTTAGATCTGATGCTAGACTATCAAAATTGCGATATCTCTCAGGAGTGACAGCCATCACAACACCCGTATAAAATTTGTCTCCGTTCCTGAAGAAACGCACCCTCTTGGCTTTATTCGTCAGCGGAGTTCTTGGTAGCCCCAATGATATCTTTGATGTCCCATCCGCCAATCCTCGATCCAACGAACTTCCGAGACTTAAATTTCCAGTTTCTGGATCTATAGAATTTATGCTGTCCCGTGATGGTGATGCTCCTCCACTCGACGGTTCTTCCATTGTTCCTAATTTTTAGTTTTTTCACACACCAACACAATTGATTATACTTGAAATCCCATACATTTTATTCTGTGAAAGATATTGGGTGTAAAAAAACTGTCATTTTGAGAAAAAAACGATAGATAAATATTTTCCGAACACATTTGATGGTTAATGATGACTGAATAAAAGATAATCACGAGACTTCAAAATAATCATGAAAATTCGAAATGTTGAATGGGCAGCACGAAACTTGGATGCAACGAACGAAAAATTTTCGAAAGTTCAATCGGTAATCTCAGTTACAAAGGGTTCATATTCTACGAAAATATGTCAAAAAATGGCACACGAAATTTTTGAAAACCCAAGTTTTCGGTATGAAATGAAAAAGTCAAAAAGTCAACATTGCGATAGAGGAAGAGCGATAAAAACAAATGTAGGCAGTGGCATTGATCACGGCAATTGGAGAATACCCGAAATCGAAAATTAAAATTTTGATAAGAGAGACAAGTTGCTATAACGAAAAATTATCATGGAAGACCGGGTGATAACGAAGGGAAAATTGGTTCTAACCTTCCCTGGTTAACCTCCATATATGTCAATGATGAGCACCAAAGAAATGATACTAAAAAAAAAAAAATATGCACAACGCGATAAAACACGCGAGATTGGTGAAAAGCGCTTTCTCCTGATATAGATTATCTAGCGAAACGAAAGAAAACTAAAACATTTTTCACTACTTTTCGACAACGATAATACGAAATACAATTTACTCACCACTGTGCACTTGCTTGATGAGAAAAAAAAAACAACAACAAAAACAATAAATTTTCGGAAAATAACTATAGTGTGGCACGTTCGCGTTTGTTTTGGAATTCGTGATAGAGATCGCGAGACGAGTGAATCACCAGTATGCTGACATTTTTAACGGGCGAAAACCCGGAGACGAATGTCTCTGCGATACATGCAACTTCTAAAGCTCTTTCTCTCTCTCTGGATCACCGGGGCTTTTACGCGAACGTTATAGGTTTGAAAACGTAATGATCGAGCTGTGCATGTGTGTCACGTATGCGAATGACTAACACGGAGATACGCGGTGAATATCATACGTCCGGCAAAAGATGCTGTTCGTCGCGGTCGCCCCTCCCTCCCATCCGTTTCTACACTCCTACTCCCGACGCTCTTTCACCAACTCGACTGACCGAGTCCAATTCATCTACCACACTTCTCTACCTTTGCTCCTGTCATGATACGAACTTTTACTAATATTTGTACTTCAATTTCCATATATAGACAGAGCACAACAATGCGACAAGCGATATAGAAAGTTCTTAGCTCGTAAAACTTTATATGGGTATACAAAAAAATCTGGTCATAATTTTAGAGATGTTTCAAATTGTTTCAAACCACGAATGTTTGAAGCCGAACAGGATGCGAATGGTATTCACGATTAGATGGGTATTCAAACGTTGTAATTTTTACGGTACTTAAAAAATTTAACTCTGACAACACTCGGAATGCCAAATGAGTATGCACTGGGAAAATATTGATTACGATTCCCTATATGCTGCTTTTATTATATTCTTTCTGTGAATGAAATAATAGTTTCAACGTTCTGTATTTTTTTGAGGCACCAAGTTTTATAATAAGACAAAAATTTAAAAGTAAAAAACTTATTGCACATAACGGATGTCCTCAATTCTCTAAAATGTCATTCCGAATGATGAAACTGTGAATATATAATTTTTTTTTCAAAATTTCGATTCGACAAAAAATGATTTACCGACCGAACTTTGAGCTACAAACCAGAAAAACTTTTTTTACTCGTCGTCTGGCGGCGCCACCTTTGCGTTATTGTCATTGAAACGATAAAAACCGTTAATTTAAATAATAAATCAAAACAAACCGTCGAAGTGACTGTCATTGTTGAATTCACATGCCACGAAGTTGCATTTTTCTTTGTTTCCATGCACGCAGTAGATAATTTAGCACTTATTTGAACCCGATTGATATGCAATTTAAATGAGCACTTCTCGATTTTCTTTACATTTGCGGAAAACAATTTTTTTGTTGTTATAGAATTAAAAACGTTGAACATAAATATAATGAGTAATGAATTTATGGAGGAAAATTGATAATTATAAAATGAGCTACTGTAAGAAAAATAATTTATGATTCTTAATTCCTCTGATAGCCGTGATCGTCTAGTGGTTAGGACCCTACGTTGTGGCCGTAGTAACCCAGGTTCGAATCCTGGTCACGGCAATGTCTCATCGATGACATTGTCACGGCGGAGGTTTTTTTTTTCTTTTTCTTCTTTGTTACGAACAAGAAATAGCAATCAGCATTTTACAATATTTATTTATCATACAAATTTGAGCACGTTTTAATATGAGAAAAAATATTTGATGATATCGAGTACATAAACAGACTGCTAATACAACAACGCAGGAGAACCAATCTCTGTTGAACAGCCGTAAGAGACGCCCACTCACGATATATGTGTATTTAATAATGTTTTACACGGAGATTTGGACCAGCGGCGTAGTTCATAATGAAAGCACTGTGTTATGTATTATTGAAAAACGCGAGGAAAAACGTATTCGTCTTATTCCAATTCGAGTGAGCCGACAAAGACGACAGTGAGAATAAATAATCCTCGCAAGAAGTTGTAATAAAAAAACGTGCAATTCCCAAATTGAGCCTTGAGCGAATTCCCCAAATGAAGCGTTCACCAAATCAAAGGCTGTTCAAATAAATAGGACAAAGTTTCACACTGAAAAAGTTTGAAATTGCAAAACTTTTCGAATCGTTCCGTTGGCAAATTCTCCAGGGTAAATGCGCCGCTCAGCGCCGTTGTCAGCAGAGCGAGAATAAGAGAAAGACGGAGCGAGGGGGCCCCGATCGCAACGCACCTGGCGGGGTCGAATGAAAGCCTCCGGTTCAGCGCGCGATGCGTTTTGTGTATAGTCCGTGTTCGCGCGTCGCGAAGGTGATCGTGCTGCAAAACAATATAAGGACGAAAGAGGAGTGAGAAGTGAGCCCGCGAGAAAGAGGGAAGGAGAGAATTATGCACTCTTTTCATGAAGGGGGGGCGTGATAAAGGCAGGTATATAGAGTGAGAGAACGGAGAGAGCGGATTAAAAACGGGCAAGAGGAAACAGACAGAGCTCGAAGAAAAAAGTGGAAGAAAAAGATCAGAGGGAAAGAAAGACAGAAAGAGAAAGATTGCGTATAATACAAAACCGTGCAGACCGTGCATCACACAACATAGCGCGCGGGGGCTTCTAAAACGTAGTCTCGTAGTGGGGGTAAACACGGCGCTCGCTGAGCGAGCAGGCTACATAGTCCAGCGCGTTTCGCGTCGACTTCAGTTCCGTGCGTCCCCTCCAGCGAGACTGATATGGATTTCGGTTCGGGGAAAATCGCGAGAAACGAAAAAAAAACGAGTAACAAATAACAAAAAAAAACACGGGAGTACTGCTTCCACGGCACAATAGCGATTGGAGTAGTTATAAATCACTCCAAAAAATTCAGACGAACGATCGGATCACATGACACGCTAGTGGAATAAAAAAATACGAAGAATAAAAATCTGTTTTACCGCGTTGGGACGCCGGCGATTTGTTCGCATCTTCGTACCACGATGTATCGCTCGTTATAAATCGTAAGAATCAACTTCTTCAGCTGGTTTTATTTTTTATTTGTTTTCGTTTTAACGCGTGTGCGTGCGCGAATTTTTTTCATGACGAGTTCGTTCACACTGTGTGGAATTAACGGGTGAAACGATAGAGGGGAAAACGCGGCATTTTGGATTGTCTGCAACGAGGAAGTTTTTTGTGTACTTTTTTCCATTCCGTTCTTTTTTTGTACGATAGGCGGAGTATCCGCGAGGAATTAAATATGCGGGTTCCCGACGTTCTCGCAGGTGAGTTTTTTCTCTTACTTATCAAGTTATTTGGTATAGTTCGTGCGAGTTTAGACAGAAGGTGGAATATTAACTTTCGGAATGAATAAAACGAAAACACTTTTGTTTACAATCGTGGAAATTATGACTCACGATAAATCCTCATTATTTATCACTTTTATTATAATAAATAATAGTTATTAAATACCAATGGACTTTCCATCGTATTATATCACTCTAAAAACACGTTATACGTATACGTTTTTTTTCTCTTCGTTTATTCGACGCTCTCGCGTTCACCGTATACACACACCGGATGACTCGTTCCTCCGCCTCTCTTACTCCGTGTCCTCTCTCGTGTGGGTACCTGTACTCCCGATTCTCTCGAGTCTCTCCTTCGTGGAATCTCGGACCAACGAGTTTTTCATCGTAACCGAAAAAAAGACGATGGTCTTTCATAAAAATGAGGAATAAAATATTGCGTTATTACTTTTTACACTGGCAATTTCGGGTGACAATAAAAATCTCAATTTTTTCGTACCCAACCCTTTCATCAATTTATTTATTCGGTAAATTCTTCCATCGTGATTGTTTCGATTAATAAAAACTCGAAAAGATGCTGCGAAATAATGATTTTTGTGCAAGTGACAGACTGGACGTCAAATCTCTCTTTTCATCAATGACATTTAATATTGTCTTTTTTTAACGAATCCAAGCACATAAATTCCCTGCTTAAGACGTGCTCGAACAAAAAATAAGAGAAAATACGATAAAACGCAGGTGGTTTAGGGCTCGGAAATTAGGGGTCGAGGGAAAACTCTCTCTGAGTCTCCCTCATCTGTGGCAGTGCGTGACAGGTGAAGAAACCGAACCACGTTGCACGACAAATACACACACCTGATGGTGTGTTGCCTCCACTGCTCTGCGTATACCTGTGTATGGGGCATTTCGGGACGGGCAGACAAACGTCTGACCCTTCGGGCCTTGGCTCGTTATTTACTCTCCTGTGAAATTCTTTCCAGTGCAATTTTACGTTTCGAATAATTTTCTCAAGGCATTTGGGCAAATCTTTACAGAAGCCTCATTAGCCGAGGACGGGGCGCGTGCACATTGAGCCGTGCTTACGTTTCCATTTTTACTGTACAATATAAATTACACTCTGAGCATGGATTTTCCTTGACATTTTTTAAAATTCTCTCAAGTGTCAAAATTTTTGGAGCTGAACGTTGTTTTCCAACGACGTCAATTTTGACACTGACATTTGCATCGTTCGAATATTATGTTTTCTTTTCATTTTTGTCCACGGATTTGAACGAATCGGTAATATTATTTCTGAAATTTGGCTTTAAGCCGAGGAATCCAAGGTGATGAAATTTTTTTTTCAATTTTTACAAGTACCAGATGAATAAAAATGAAAAAAATTTTATTGCTTTCTATTCTGTGCGGGACTTTTTTCACATTTTTTTTTTTTTATCTCCGCATCTATATGAGTGTTCTCTCAACGAAATTCTTTGCTTATTCAGCACATCGTGTCGAAAGTTGAGCAGTGCTTTGACCCGGTGTCATTAGTCGAAATCCGTTGAAGAACGACTTTTGTCATTTGTTCCTCGAAATAATTTTCTTTTCTATCGCAATTGCGGGATTATTCATTGAAATTTGTGAAGTGAACGGTGTTTTTGAAATTAAGTCAAAGTGCACAATTTAAGGATGTTTTTTTTCATCAACGTTGATCGAAAAAAGTCTTTCCTCGACGTTTCACGAAATCCAGCGATTCTCTTTGCCACGGAAAAGGGAAACTTTCAGTTCTCCTTTTTTCAATCCTGTCCCTCATTTTTCCTTATTTTTTTCCATTATTTTCCGTGCTCGTTTCGCTCTCGTTTTAATGTCTTTCTTCCTCGTGTCCGGGGACACTGGCCTCGAAAATTGAGCTCCGAGCGATGTAAAATTAAAAAAAAATCTCCGAAGTAACCGTACGCGAGCGCAATTGGAAACAAACGAATGAAAACTCTTTCGCTTCGCGCGGCGCGCTCATTTTTATTTTAATCCAGGAAAACTTCGTCAGGCGAGATAAATTGGTCTAACGCTCATTTACTGCGACATTCCTCTGACGCTCGTTATCCGCGCTCTTCATATTCGAGTGAAAAACCTTTGTTTACGTTTTAGAAAGGCCTCAGAATTATTATCCTCGAAATTTCAATGACGCTGAAGTTTCCAACGTTGGAGTCCAACGAAATGATCTAAAAAACTGTCCAATAATTCCAGTAATTCTCCAATTTATTTCCAGTCGAATTTGTACTTTGTATTTTTTCAATCTACACAATTATGATTCGTGAAATAAAAAACTGATGGATAAATCATTTTATTTTCATTCATTTCGTTGGACTCCAACGTTGGAAACTTCAGCGTCGTAAATTTCAACGCTTCCAACATCCGATAATGAGAAAGAAAATAATGTTCAAATTGATTGTGGAACCGGCAACGAAAATTATGTGTTTTATTCGTGGAGCTTCGGTTGAGCGAATAAACGAGTATCGAATAAAATAACGTTGCGAAAAATTGCTGGACGGGTGGGGGGGGGCGCACGCGAGAATGAGTGAATAAACGAATGGAAGTCGCGTTTCGCGGCCAATAAATTTTTACTCGAGTCGTCAAAACGAGCGGGTAGTATAAATGAAGGGAAAATAATGACGAGCGCTAAAAGCAAAGTAGATTCGGATTTCAAGAGTTTTTATTTAAAATTATTCAATTATTGGAATTTGCAAAGAATTCGTCGTCGCGAGGGCGCTGAATCCATTCACGGAGAGCTGTAAGCGATTTATTTCGCCTTGTTCAGCCTCCTTTTCACTCAAGCGAGACAAACTCAATAGCGCTAAGTGATAAAGTGCTTTTCGCACTCTCTTTTCCTTTCGGAAAAAGTCCCGTTGAATGCGCACCACCGAAGGAAAATCCTTGTCGGTCGATCCGAGTCGTTCAGGGACGTACCGCCGCCACGTCGTGGCTAAGAATGCAAACGGTTGATGCTGTGCAAGCAACATGTTGCTTTTTTTCAAACATTTTTTTCTCTTTTTTTTTTTTTTTTTTTTTTTTAATTTCAAGGAAGTTGAGGCCGTACAGTCATTTTTTTAACACAAAAATTATGAACTGTACCTTTCAAAAGTTAGGCCAGCTTACTGTTTGGCAATGTTGCGTACACTTTAAAGAAGAGTCGGGGAAAGAAAGACGAAAAACTGGTGAAAGCTCAGTCGAAAACACGGGCGGTGACGATCCTAGCTTCGAAAAACTGCACGGGAAACGGATTATTATTCATATAATCTCAGCAAATCTCCTAATAAATCTGAAAAAAAAAATTGACATTAATCAGCAAGCCTCGCTCATGTTGCCCAAAAAAATTCATATTTTTAGCATCATTTTTAAAAGGCCCAAATTTTTATTGATTTTTCTCAGCATAACGACGCTCCTAAACTGTCTGAAAATTTAACTGATTTTTTTTTTTACACTTCACTTTATATAAGGTGCAATCGGTTTCAAAGCGATGACATCATTTTCTTTCCAATGCCTCAACTTCTTTAAGCTAAGAATGTAAAAATAATGCATTTTCAATGCACTTTTTTTCAAATTTTCTCTTTTTTTCAATTTTTTTTTTTTTTTCAATTTTAAGCTAACAATATGAAAACAGGGCATTTTCAATGCACTGTTCAATGCTGCGGAAGCAACATGTGGTTTTTTTTCAAATTTTTTCAATGTTTTAAAAATCTTGTGTTCTCTTTATTTTAATTTTTCAATTAAAATTTTTAAAAATAATTCATTCTCCTTTGAATTTAAGCAACTTTGTTTCGTTTCTTATGATGCTGAAGTTTCCAACGTTGGAGTCCAACGAAATTATCTAAAAAATTGTTCAATAATTCCAGCAATTCTCTAATTTATTTCCTGCCGAATTTATACTTCGTAGTTTTTCAATCTACACAATTACGATTCGTGAAATAAAAAACTGATGGATGTATCATTTTGTTTTCATTCATTTCGTTGGACTCCAACGTTGGAAACTTCAGCGTCGTTCGTTTCTTTCCGTTAAATGATTCCATCAACGAAAATGAACGAGACGAAACTGAATATATTTTCGGTCGAAAATCGATTGATTAGATACGCGCGCGTTCTTTATCGATGGATTTTAAAAAATGGACGTTTTGCGAGCGAAAGTAGAAAGAGGTCGTTGAATCTTCGTCGTTCCATCGCAGATTTAATTCCCCAATCGACCGTTCCATTCAGCGTCGATTTCAAGCAGCCTGAGATATTATTAATTCGCTACTCGACGTTCTAATACGGACTCTCGAACCTCGCGAAAGATTAGATATAGCAGAGAGCGAGAGGGGAAGAAAAAGAAGAGTGAATTTCGATGACGAGACAGCGATCGATCGCGAGGAATTGAGATAAAGAAATCGCTCGCAGGCGCGCGCGTGTTGGCCAACTCCGTAAAAAGCTCCGCGTTGTACGTACTTTTCTTAATCCTCTTTTCAAATGTGCGAAAACGAAGAACAACAACAACACACAATTCGAAGCACGCGAGACGCCGAAAGTGTCGGGAAATCGGCCCGCAATTTTGCGCATACGAGAATAAACGAGCGAAACCCGCGAGCAGGGAATCGCGAGGGAAAAAATGAATGAGAATTTGCAGCCCCCCTTTGCCCGGGCCCAGCACGTAACCGCGCGCGGAGCGTTCTAAATTACCTTCATCAAGCAGCGCTCATCATGCCGTGGAAAAACAAATATTTGCACGAAAGATAATGCCCGAGTTTCGTGATTTCCCGCATTCCACCGGCTCAAACACCCGGAAAGCTCCGCGCAACGGTTCGACGAGCCCGCAGAAACAAAATTTGGAATATTTCGCCACCGTCACAAGCCGCTGCTCTCCACCGAACAGGTGGAAAAGTCTCCCGCTCGATACACATACAGAAAATACGCACGCACCCACCCACGTGACGAAGCGCACCGACTATGACAGCCCTCGCGATCTCTTCTCTTCCCATGCATCCTTCTTTCTCCTTCATGCTCAGGTGATTCAACTAAACGCTGCAAATACGACGACGCCTCCGACGCCCGGGGGACACGCACACAAATAAACTCCCCGCACAACGAGCACCTCGAAACCACACGAAATAGTACTCCAGTACGCTTGCACACCTGTGAAAACTCACAATATCGCGACTTGTGGCGAGAAACACATGCGGCGGTGGACTTCCGCGCGTTCCCCATGCCCATCGACCGAATCCTCGCGTGGAAGCCTTTCCTTCGGTAAATGTGAATTACTCATTCGAGGCTAAATTTTCGTATTTTACATCAAGAGAAGAAAAGTTTTACTCACTTTTTCGTTGCACCATCGAATTCGGACGCTTCGGAGGCTCGAGTAAGCAAATTCCGATATTTTTATGACGGGGTTTGCAACGTTGGAGTGTAACGAAATGATGTAAAAAAGGCTCCAATAATTTCAGGGATTGTCCAATTTCGTTGGCTGCCGAATTCGCAGTTTTTAGGTTTTTACACTTGAACCGATGTGAATTTCGTTGGACTCGAACGTTGCAAACTTCGGCGTCGTAAATTCCGATATTTTTGGTGAGGAAAGTTTGTTCAGCGATCCGCATTTCTTTGGCCCCGAAGGCGTTTGGATTGAGAGCCCTCCGAGAACGAGAAATCTCCAGAGAGTTGAGACGGGCAACATCGACATGGATTCTCAAAATCATTTCTTCATGAATACAAAATGTGGGGAAAAAGTTTTGTTGCATTGAGACACGAATATCGGATAATGGGACTCGATTTCGAAATATTAAGAGCGCGAACGATCGTTTAATGGTTTTTATCGTGTCTTCTGTCAATTTCGAGAAACAAGCCGCGAGATACAAAAAAGTGTGTCAAAAAGAGGCGACATTCTCGTTGAGTTTTTCAATCTTTTCATCTCTTTTATTGCAAGTTTTCGGTTTGTTTTCTTTCATGAACATTTTCCGGGATAAAAATCATTATTTGGCCACATTTTTTCGAGCGTTCGGCTCCATGCAGCGCCCTCACAGCGTCGACGGTTTGCATCGCTGCGTAATACTGCCAGAAATAAGACTTTTCTTTCGTTGCACTCCAAGCGATTCCACCTGCCCCGAAATCATTATTTCATTTTCGAATATAATTGGGAAATGATTCCCGAAACTATAACAAAGCGTTGCGATACTTGTCATCGTCCTGGGAATTTGACATCGTAATAAAGCGTCCGGTTCTAGGGCAGTGCTCCAATTCGTTTGTTCTGATCGAGCGCACACACACACTTTATTGTGATTATTTGACTTTAATGTGATCCTCAGTCACGTTGCTTAATGAGTCGATTAAAACGGGAAATGGAAATTCCACAGAGTTTGCCATCAACTGTTTCTCTCTTCGTTTATCATATTTCTACGCGCGTCAGCCAAACGCGCGGTTTTGTGGACACGGCGGTGCAACGCGGTTCTCGCTCGAGTGTGTTTAGTGTCAGCGGAATAGGAATCGTTTCCATACTGACGTGTGAACAAGTGCGCTTTCTTATCACTTATCTCAGCATCAATTTGTCACGATGAGCAAAGATTTGCCTGAGGAGAAAACGCTTTTGTACTTTGCGGTTACAGTTACGAGGGACTTGGAGAATTTTCGTGGTAAAAATGCACCTATGAGTGGTGTCATTTTACCAAAGAACCTGACTCGCCTGATCAACATTCGTCGACGAACAGGAAGCTTCGTCGTTCGTATCGAGATCCCTCTTCGTGTGCAAATAAATCTGCCAAAATCTATTGACGAATATTTGATCGAGTGAAAAAAGTATCCTCGTGGAAAGGAGGCAACAAAGGAGATACAACTTTGCAATAAAATGGAAATTCTATGGGGCTGTGATTATGCCAATGTAAGCAAATCCGTATTCGTACACGCGGCCGCGGAAGCGAGCACCGCGCGGCCAAATATGCGTTTGACAAACACTGCAGCCTCGTACTACAGATTTATTACGAGGGGGAGAGAGAGAGAGAGAGAGTGTAAAAAAAAGCAACCGGAAAAGTCGGATCGAGAGGGCGAATAGAGAGAAATTTTATTCAATTTATTCGCTGCCATGACACTCTTTTCTGCAATAAATCTTCAGCCGAAATGAATATGCATGGTCAGCTTTTCGCTGCTTGATATTTTTCCTTTTGTCTTCGAGGACGAAATTCCTGCTGAATTTGTAACGAGATCTCGAAATTGGTCTTTCCATTCGTTTCCCTTTCCTGTCTTCGGGTGCGGAGGGAGGGAGAGACTAAAATGGGGGAAAAATCTTCTTTTCGATGCTCGCAAAAAGAGCGTCTGGAGAGTATCAAACGCGCGATGTTGCAAAGTACAAAAAAGTCCGTTCGAAACACTCCAGGCCCCGCAGCAAGGTTTTTTCCTCTCCACGAAATATCGTTCCACGCTCCTCCCAGCTAAAAAATGCTCCTCAAAACACCCGGCTTCACAAAAAATGGCCCTCGCGATATACGATAGAAATAACAAACGATTCTTTCGCTCTCGTTTTCACCCTAAGAGCCTTCTGCCGATTGTCTATTTCAAAGACTGCGTGCTGGACTAAAGAGAAATAGGACAGAGCCACTTGTCGAGGGCAATGTGGAGGTTTCAATGGATTTTGTGGAGAGATGAGCAACGCAGCGAGAGACCAACGCTGCCTGCGTGCGAGCATCCTCGGCGCCAGCGTCTCACCCGAGTATTTCAGTTTATAAAATCTTGGCACGAATTCTTTCCGTATTCGCATGACTTTTCAATAAATTATCAGCATTATTTTTATCATTTCGTATTCGATTCTTCATCCAGGGTCTCTAGCGATCAGGGAATTTTAACTTTCGGGAAAAGTCCGAGAAATTTGTGATTTTTCGGAGTTTTCGAAAATTTCGTAAATTTTATTCCGAATAATTTATTTTTCAACTAACCTCTGACTTGGACATAATCTTTCGACGTGCTTACGAGTTCTTGATTTCCTTTGTTCTCATATTCACGAGTATAATTGAAATAAAAGGGCGATTATTTGTCGCTAGTCCTTCAAACGCTGTTATTTAAATGTAAGAAAAAATGATTAAAAATTTTGTGAACAAATAAAATAACTGCTCGAGATAATCAGTTTTCGAATCCTTTTTCAATTTTTTCAGCTCTCTTACTTATAACGTATTTTTATAATATTTATTGTTATTCCTTCCATTGGATTATGGAAGCAGGTTTCGAAATAAATGGCACAAACTTTAAGCAGAGCAATTATGTATTATTTTATTGAATGAACTTTACTCTAAGAAATCTATCGAATAACTGAGCATTGCAATGACGCTGAAGTTTCCAACGTTGGAGTCCAACGAAATGATCGAAAAAAACTCTCCAATAATTCCAGTAATTCTCCTATTTTGTTCCCTGCCAAATTTCCGATTCGTAGTTTTTCAAGCTGCACCAACGATTCGTGAAATAAAAAATTGGTGAATTAGAAACGTTTTTTTCGTTCATTTCGTTGGACTCCAACGTTGGAAACTTCAGTGTCGTGCATTGCAGTGGTCGAAAAAGTGACTCTGACTCTAACGACAAAGGGCTCCGCGTGTCGACCTCTTTCTTATAAAAAAACTTATAGGACTGCGAGCACACTCTCATGTTTATTGTTTAATATCAAGTTTTATTACTATGCTGATGGATTATTTTTGTGCTCGTATATTCCAATACCTTTACCCAAAACTGCTTAAAAATGAATGAACAATTCCATAGAATTTTATCTCTCCATTGAACGGATAGATCTGGCTAGGATCGGTCATGGAAAAATGAGTATTCTGACCTCGAAAACCGGTAAAAGTCAGAGAATTTATTGTTCAGAGTCTGCTAGGCACCCTGTCATCGCTCGTGCCCCAGAAAATCTAATAGTAAAAACTCTCTATAAAAAAACTTTCGAATCCAAGTGCTGTCCAATTACAGATAATCGCATTTGATTCGATCGATGAAAAAATGTTTGTTCGATCAAACTTTCGATGCGAGTGAGTCTCCCTCGAAGTTATGGTTTGTCGTTGACGCGCGTTTCTCCCGCGGAATTGGAATTGGAAACTTTATTTTTCTCATGTCACTGCGCGCTCTCCCGTGTCACTTCGTTTTCGTAATCTCGATGACACTCCACACACAAACACACACACACAGGCACGACGAGTTATGGAATTCGACGACGCGTTAATAACGCGAGGACTGAAGCGTTTCACGCGTGACACGGGCCTGAAGAGCTTACCCTCCGTATTTGCTCCGCGTGTGGAAGCGACTTGGCGAGTGCACTCGATCGCGATTCATACCCAACGCGAAATATTACACCCACTTGTGTGCATTCGCGTCGCCTCTGCTCGGCTTGTCTCTTCGCCTGCGAGTTTATATCCACGCGGGCGAGGCTTCCGACTCCGTAACTCGCTAATCCAGCGCCCTCTCCTTAACACCATTCGCCAAACATTCAGATCTAATCCAAATTACACGAATTAACCTTTTACCCGTTTCGGAATAAGTCAAGCAAAAATAACTCGCTGAATTTACTCGTGGCTACGATCGCCGCTTGCGATCTCCACCGCCCTCGACCCCGGATCGATCGGTTTGCTTTCGTCGTTGCGACGATTCTCAGCTGGCACAGGAAGCTCTCCGAAGTTTTTGAACAACTTTACGAAAAATCGAGCCCGATCGAGAAGTGAGCGTAATTCCGATTCGACGCGAGCACGCACTCGAGTAATCGAAGGAACAAGTACACGTTGATGGTCCCTTCTTTCCTGATCGGATCACGAAAAGTGTAAAAATACGTCTATTCAAAAAAACGTACGAATCAGCAATTTTGGAAAGTGAAAAAAAAATTCAAATAAAACGTGAGAAATAAGAAACCGCTGCAAATCACCGATGCAGCATTAAAATTTATTATATCAATTCGAGGCCAAGCGTTTAATAGTTATTCGGAATATTCATTCCTATGGGAACCATCGAGTTGGCATTTGAGTTACGTGCGGCACTTAAATTTATGACAAGAACAGAGTACAGAGAACAAGTATTTTATTAGCAATTCACAATTTTACTATTATAAATTGATCTAATCCAAAAAAATCGGCAACATTCGACACGTCGATTGGAACGGTACAAATTATGTTTAAATATGTGTTAAAAGTACTGCTCCGGCCCACGTCACTTTTCATTCGAATTGCTCATTATCAAATAAAAATCAAACAAGACATCGATTCGTGTGTTAATTTTATGAAACTAGCATTAACGCTCTTTTTTCTTTTCGCGTTAATTTTAACCTCTGGCACAAGTGTGTACGTGATCATAAAAAAAAATGGAATTGTGCGGCTGAATCCGGTCGATTGAAAATTTCAATAACTTCTGACATCTCTCCGCGAGTATTTTCGTCGATGGGAATTCAATGAGTCGAATAACTAGCGGATGAAAATAATTTCGAAAAGGCTGAACACACTGCGATAAAAAGTGTATTAATCTGCATATTAATATCTGGCGTTTCGTGATAATTACTTTATCGTATATGCAGATTTGAAATAATTGGCAACGTATCGAGCGTCGCGGTTCATCGGTCGTTACAAATGTACGTAATACTAACGACATAAGCTATACGTCGAGCTACGTGGTCATGGGCAACTCCAGCTCCAACGAAGGAGGCTCGATGGAGCAATTTTTCGAAATATTTTGTTCCGCCGAATCGAGCTGGTTGTTCGACTTTTTCGAACTTTTCTTCCCAATTTTTTAGGCCGGTGCAACAGTGGATAAAAACGAAATTCTACGATAACGATGGAGATCGCGTGACTCGGGAATCTCGCTGGAAAGGCCTGTACGTACAACACTGCGATGCGGAGAGGCGGAAGAAGGGCAAGAGGCAGTGACAGTCTAGCGGCGCAGAGCCAACATCGAATGTATATCCAACTCATATTCGCGCCTTCGTTAACTCCGCGTTATAATTGACACGCGCAAGCCTCGCTGTGTGGAGTCAATAAAAGATGAAAAAACGTATGTGCAGAGGAAAAAGAATCTGGAGGATTTCAATTATCCGGTCAACTCGCTACTCGTGTGAAAAAAAAATAGACCGACCCTCGACGAACAATGGAATCGGCGTTGATTGAGTTTTCGCAGCTGCGACAGATCCCCGGAAAATAGAGAAAACAATATATTCGGAGAGGTCATAACGCTCGTGGAAAATTTCATCAAAATATCCGTCAACCGTCCGACACAGAATCGTGATGGTCAAAAGCAGTGAGAGCTGCTGCCGGATCGTTCGTTTAGGGAAATACTGCGCACAGGCTTTCATCCGGACATTCCGAAAATTCTTTCATCCCTTTCCGTTGCTGGCTCGGTTTTTCGGTCTTCGTTAATTCGTTAAGGGCGTCACCCCGTGTGTGGCAGTCCGATTTTTCTGCGGCAAGAAAAAGCGATTTTATTTGTAAAACAGCAGTGGCTGTCGCCTGAAAATCATACAGAAATATTAAAAATTGAAGGATTTTCGCGGTTTGCAGAGCATTTTTGAAAATTGAAATTTTGGGTTTCAAAGAGCGAAAATCACCCAATTTTCCATATTTCTTTGTGACTCCGGTTCAGGCGATAGCCACTGCTTTAAAAATCAAAACGCTCTTCGCCGTTTTTTCGTCTCAGATCAACCAATCCCCCGCGGAATCGTGGAGACCATGGAGAAACACGTGCTGGGTTTCTGAGGAGTAGCTTCACACCGAATCTACCCGAGATATCAAAGTTGAAAAATTCCATCTTTCATTCGCCGCAAAAAAATTGCGAAAAAACCCCAAAAAAATCGACTCCTACACGGGGTGACCCCCTTAATCAACATTTCGTGCTCGATCGGCCCTGCTGGTCTTCCTCCGCGTATTCAAATACCGCGCGGGGCTTCTCGTTCATGTTCTGCTAGAATTATTATCTCCATACAGAAAACACTGCTGTTCAGCTCGTTGGCAGTAAAAGGTTCAATTATTTAGCTTTATTCGCTTACTTATTGGAGAAAAACCTCTTTTCGTCGAGCCATTTCGTATACATGGGCTTTACAGAAGTTGAAGAGTCCGTTGAAGTTTTCATACTCGTTCCAGCAGGCTTATCCTTTTCCCATCGAAATCCCGAAACGGCTTAAGGGGACACCCTGGCTATGAAAGCTCGAGAGACACGACGGAGGTTAAAGCAGTTTTTTAAGCATGTAAATACAAAAAGCCCCAAGTATATGCAACCACTCCAGATAAGCGGAAAGGCTTACGCGACCTCACGATGTTACCTTTTTCTCGAGCAACCGTAATAAAAGTGATAAACCTCCGTGTCGTTTGGTTTTTTTCTGAAGAAAAACAGGGAATCGTCGGAGCATTTTGAAAAAGTGCGCACGCGGTGACTCATGGCCCGGCGAGCCGTTTTTTATTCTCTTCAAATTCTCTCACGAATAATATGACGAAGGCATTTCAAGTTCAGGGGATTTGTCGAGGGAACTTCACCACGAGTTTGGCCTCGAAAGAGAAATTCGTTGGAACGTGTGAATCCGTAGAACCTCGAGAGATTATGGATTAACAAACTCCCTAACGAAAAATCTCGTCGCCGCGTGCGCGGAAGTTCAAGAGATTCGCAAACTTTTTTTCACGATTATGTTTTCCAATTGGAACAGGGTCGGAGTGGTCGAGTGGATCCAACCGGTTTTTTTGGTACTTCATAATTTCTTGACCACGAATGACGGCATTTGGAAAAAGTTTTCAGTTAAAAGTGAGCTTGCTGCGGTAGCTCGTGGAGGAATTTATCGTCAAAAGCTTTTACGTAACAGCCGAGAAAATGTAATTTCCATAAAACGACAGAAATGTGTTAAATTTTTATTGGATTTTGCGTTAATAAATATTGGAAAAATCTGCGTACAATGCTCGTAAAAATTGTGGCGTATCGTTCAACTGAAACGCAGTACCGTGACGTAACGAGATATAGACACACTGGCGGTCAATGTTCCCCTTGTTATAAATAGGTCGAATTACGTCGACGGAATTACGTGCTCGAGGACTCATCGATTTTCAGGAAAATATGGCTTCGTCGTTCCGTCCTTACATTTTATTCTCGCGTTATTATCCTTGTCCTTTGTCACGTGAGCGGGGGCCGCATTCCCGTTGGAAATACGTTCATAAAGCGATATTCAATCGCCGGAGGCGACGCGAAACTATTGACCGCGATACAATTCGTTTAAACTCCGCGTTCTCTTTGTCGCCCTCACTATTTTTCGCTCCGAATGAAATCGAAATAGTCGCTATAAAGCGTGATAAAACGAGCGATCGCGCGGACGCCGGAGGAAATAGTAAGAGTCCGAATCTAGCTAAAATAAGCCGCGTATATTTTCTAGTCGATTCTTATTCCCTGTTTTATAGACAGACTCTGGCGCTGGATGGAGTTGAACGATCGATCTTTTTCTACCGCGAGAACTCTCTCGAGCTAGCGATTACTATTCTTTCTTGCTCTCGTTATTTATCGACTTGCGAAGCGCGCAACGAGCAAAGTAACAAGAATTTATCGAAAAAATCCTCGTCCCCGTTTATCGGGAGGCACGAGCATGAGACTTTCGTAGAGAATTGACAATTGCTCGCGCCTATGTAAATGAGAGGGTTTCAGCTCGTTTTGAGAGGATAAAAATATCCGTAAAGTCAAAGGATCGATCCTTGGCCCCGATTTTTTGACGAACGAGTTTCGTTTTTCGCCCCTATTATAGAAACGCAACGAAAAATGTGACGGAACGTTGCTCCTCGGGAGTGCAACGAGTAAACGAATTGCTATATTGGCGCGACGAGGCTTCGAGCGCGCTCCTTCAGCCCTCAGAAACGATGCAATATTTAAGGTCGTTCGGACCTGAAAATAAATTCAGTATCCTGCTTCGTACTTCTCATTTATTATTGCGTCGCGAGTCTGTCGCAGGTCGTAGAACCGGGGCTCTTTCTCGCATGGAAATATCGACTGACTCTGTGCGAGTACGTCGACGACGAGGAGTGTGTATAGAAGTACGTGCGCCCGCGAAGCCCTAGATGGCAACTTTTCAAGCGTGTTTCGCGTATAACCGTCGGGCTTTGTCCTCGGGGCTACAATTTATACGTGCATTTACATATACAGCCACGAGCCGGGGCGAGTCTTCTCGGTGTGTGGGTACGTCAACGAATAGCCGATATTAAGCTACAGTTGCACTTCCAACGCGGAAATCTTTGTCCTGGGAGAAGAACCTCTTGGGCTTCTTTCATGCAAATGCGAGTGATGAACAAACTATATATACACACACATTCGAACATTAATACATCAAAAAGCTCGAGCGCTTTGATGAGGATTAAAAAAGAGGGGGACGCGATCTCGCGCAATCTCTCGCGCTACGTTCCGCAGGAAAGCGGCGCTTCGCTCGACTCGCAATCAAATTTACACGTTTTTTCGTATGATCAAACGAAAAAGTCTCTTTAGCTACGCGCGAGGCCTCGCGGGAACACTTGGAAACTCGCTACGAAATCGGGTCCGGCGTCAGCGCAATGGAACCGAAATTGTTCGTCACTGCGATCGAATGATGCTGAAGTTTCCAACGTTGGAGTCCAACGAAATGATCTAAAAAATTGTTCAATAATTCCAGCAATTCTCCAATTTATTTCCTGCCGAAATTATATTTCGTAGTTTTTCAATCTACACAATTACGATTCGTGAAATAAAAAACTGATGGATGTATCATTTTGTTTTCATTAATTTCGTTGGACTCCAACGTTGGAAACTTCAGCGTCGTGCGATCGAAGAAATTGGTGACGTAATGAGACTATGGGAGAGAGAGAGAGAGCTGAATCTGAATACGTGGACTCGCGAGACGACAATGACGAGCAGGGTGTGTGCACGCCTGGGCGTAAGATTCCCCCCATAAATTATTCAAATTCGTGTATTTCCTTTTCGTCATTCAATCCCGTAGGTTGCTCCTGCTGCTGGGCGCGGACCGTAATTTATTCAACCAACACCGCGCGCGATTCAATGCAGAGCGAACAAAAGGGAGAGGGAGAAAGATACGGCGAGTGAGAGGCCAGGGTATTATGAAGCATCTTCGATAATTGGATTTACAATTGAGTTGTGTATCATGAGCCGAAGATGGTAACCGGTTTGCCGCCGAAAGGGGAGAAAACAACGAACGTTTTCGCTCATTTGGAGCGTGTGCCACGCCACGTGCTCATTATCTCATTCACCTTCGACTCTCTTTTTTTCGTCTATATACGCTCGTTTATTCCGTCAGTGCATTAAGGAGTTTCGGTACAAAAGTCAAAATATTAAGAAATTGATCAAATTTTGTGATAATGTTCTTCAACATCAAGTGCGAAGACACAAATTTTTTCAAAATTTTCTTCTACTTAGTTATCGAGTAATTACGCATTAAAGCAGATTTCTTATGCCCGGAATGTATACCTATATATATGGAAACGCTATGCTTATACACGTAAACTGTAGTGATCAATTACTCGATAACTGTGTAGAAGAAAAATCTTAAAAAATTTGTATTGTCAAATTTGGCACTAAAGAATATGTTCACCTAATTTTATAAAATTCTAAACTTTTTGAAATTTTTTATGTTTTTAGCATGATTTAGCATGGCAACATTGTATCGCCCGTACCGAAACTCCTTAAGCAGTCTCGAGTACAGCTGAACGCTCGAGTTGTCCGCGGTCTATCATTTTTACACGAGGGTCACGAGGGATTTGATTCTCCCGCAGTTACGCCGGCTCGGTCACTGCTCCAACCTCGGGCTCCTCGCGCTCCTTCCTTCCTTCCTTCCTTTCTGCTCTGTCTTCCTTATTGTGCCCACGATCATGAATCCTGTAAGACGCCACGTTGCGAGACATCCCGAACAACCGCGTTCAGCTATCGTTCTCTGCTCGCAACTATATGTACACCTATATATATTTGATACCGTTATGATGTCTCGACTCAAAATGGAACGAAACACCGTGCGACATTGAAATCGAAACAGTAAATCCACCAGTGTATGTATACACGACGAAACATCGCGCGAAGTCACGTTTCACCAAACAGACGCCGTTTTTCAATTGCTTATTTTATTTTCCAGCTCAGTTGTTGCACCGAGTCGTTGTCGAGCTTAGAACTCGGTTGGTCCGCTTTGACTCTCCGCGTTTCATTTGTTATCGGCTATTAAGGGTGGGGTCGTAACGTCTACGTAAACGTCATCTTTCAATATATGAACAGTATTTCGTCAATAATTAACTCGATGGTATCTTCAGAGTCAATTCGGATAAAAAGTTGTCCATCGGTGAACAGTATAAATAGAAATCTACTCGACCGATCCTTTTGAAATTTGGCATGGCACTTCCTTACACAATTGATCAGGCGTCTTCGAGAGATTTTTTTTTATTTTTCTCATTTTTTGTGACACCTGGAAGTGAAAACACTGATTTTCGCCTAGGAAATGAGCCTATTTGTACAGCTATAAAATGTACAACTGTAAAATGAATAATTATGAAAAATTGGAAAAAAGCTCTCGCAGATGCCTGGTAAATTGTGCGAGGAAGTAACGTCCCAAATTTCAAAAGGATCGGTCGAGCAGATCTCGATTTACACTGCTCACCGGTGGTCAAATACTACGACGCTGAAGTTTCCAACGTTGGAGTCCAACGAAATGAATGAAAATAAAATGATTTATCTATCAGTTTTTTATTTCACGAATCATAATTGTGTAGATTGAAAAAATACAAAGTACAAATTCGACTGGAAATAAATTGGAGAATTTCTGGAATTATTGGACAGTTTTTTAGATCATTTCGTTGGACTCCAACGTTGGAAACTTCAGCGTCATCAAATACTTTCCAAAGTGCCTCTGCTATACGGTCGAGTTAATTATTGATATTCGAGCTTTAAAAATTCAGGAAATCTTGATCATATATCGTATTATGATGTCACGATCAATAAAATAAATAGATTTGTATTAGCCGTAACGGCTAGAAAAATTCTTAAAATTTTTTTCACCCAATTGACGTTAAAGAGATATAATGAAATGTGGGGCGAGCGTTTTACGTTGCAAGTGCAACGCGACGCAGCTTCGATCTTTCCGAGGATCTTCGGTACACGCTGCAAAGCAATGGACGTGGGATGAAAAATTTCGAATTTCCGTCGAAATTTTTCGGATTAATACGCAGTGCTTGGCAAACCTAGTTTTCTTATTACGACGCTGAAGTTTGCAACGTTGGAGTTCAACGAAATGAACGAAAAAAAGATTTATAATTCATTATTTTTTTATTTCACGAATTATTGATGTGGCTTGAAATATGACGAATTGGAAATTCGGCAGGGAACAAAATTGGAGATTTACTGAAATTATTTGAGAGTTTTTTAGACCATTTCGTTGGACTCCAACGTTGGAAACTTCAGCGTCATTCCTTATTTCTCAACGCGCGTTGACTATTGTGCGCGAATTCGTTTAAGGCCGCATACTCTCGTACACGGTCTCGACTTTCCTGCGAGCACCGCGCGATAAGACAAAGCTGAGAAACGAACGTACCGAGCAGATTTTCTCTTGCTTCTGATATGCAGATGACGATCCGGAGAGTAAGAGCTTCACCGCGTTTCTCTACGACGTACGCTGAAGTTTCCAACGTTGGAGTCCAACGAAATGAATGAAAACAAAATGATGCATCCATCAGTTTTTTATTTCACGAATCATAATTGTGTAGATTGAAAAACTACGAAATATAAATTCGGCAGGAAATAAATTGGAGAATTGCTGGTATTATTGAACCAATTTTTTAGATCATTTCGTTGGACTCCAACGTTGGAAACTTCAGCATCATGTTTCTCTGCGTTTTCAAGCATACTCGTTACTAGATAAATGGAGAAAAAACTGAGAGAAAATAACGAAAAATCAATCTTCGGGCTGAGAAGTGGGTCAAAAGTTCACGCGAGTGACAGAATAATGTGAAATTTCGCAAATAATTTAGCCCGCGTGATCAAACGATAATTGGATTGAGTATCAACTGGGATGACAAACGCGCGACAATCCATCGCAATTTTGTACCATCGTTACACGAGAATTGCTCAATGAAATCTGATATATTCCTGCAATTTCAATCGATTGCAGCTTTTCGAGGATGTATGAAAAAACATACAATGGAAAATGAAAGCGAGTTGGTGAATCGACCAGCGGAAAAAAAAGTTTCCCAATTTCATACGAGAGTGCTGCGAGACAGGCTCGCATATTCGTCTTCAATCGACTCTTATCACGAGGCGTAGAAACCTTCCTCAAATTCCTGATCCCCTTATCCATCGGCAGTGCGGTTTCCACAGTCGTTGCGTAACTTCCGGTGCGCCGAGTTTGCGCTTTCGTTTTTATATTTTCCTTTTCCCTATTTCCGAATAATTTTTTAATCTCCTTTAATCTCGCTCGCACCGCGTACCACCGCCGCCCCCGCTTGCATAAACCTCGTATGACGATGCTGAAGTTTCCAACGTTGGAGTCCAACGAAATGATCTAAAAAACTGTCCAATAATTCCAGTAATTCTCCAATTTATTTCCAGTCGAATTTGTACTTTGTATTTTTTCAATCTACACAATTATGATTCGTGAAATAAAAAACTGATGGATAAATCATTTTATTTTCATTCATTTCGTTGGACTCCAACGTTGGAAACTTCAGCGTCGTCTCGTATGTGCTCTTTACAATAGACGTTGTTCACCGAATATTTGATCAGCTTTCATCGTACGCTCGATTTACTATGCGCAAACTTATCAGATAACGCACACGCCAGATTACGTGCGGAATTCGTGCACTAGCTGTCTGATTATTTTACATAATAAATATGTAATAAACAAGCCGTGTGTTCGAGGCATTCCCCATCAACTAAAGGACCCTCGTGATACGTTCGCATATTTTCATTTCCCTTTGATAATGAAATTCGTTGAAAATTCGATGTGCAGGGCTATAAATATTGATGCATTCGAACGAATTTTGTCGAGGGGACCCACGGACGATTGTAGTTTGATATTAAAATCATTGCGACGAATGAAAAAGGATGAGAAAATTGAATAAAGTGAGGAAAAGCGCTCGTCGCGGGAGGCGATTGACGCAGTGAACTGCGGACTCCGTTTAGCACAAACGCGAAGAATTAGACGCGGAAAAGTGTGCTGGTTTCAAGCACACACGCGCACAAGATTAAGTTTATTCGGATAGAAAAATGTTCGAATTCTCTCGTCCGACTGGATGGAATTTCGGTCGATGAACAATTTTGCCTGCAGGGTAGTGAGTGGCGATTCGTACGTACGTACGTACGAATAAATATATACTCGTGTACAGATGCGAGTGCTGTGTGCATAAAATAGCCGGGACGACGTAAAACCGACCACCGACAGTGAGGTCGAGGAGCAATGCCAGAGTTGAAGCATATTTTACTACTAGCTCGACGCTATATTCCCTCGGCGTAATAAAATAGAACAGACTCCACACACGACGCTTCAGAAATCGGTCACCGTGAAGGCGCGCGCGCGCGCGCGCGCGGGATCCATAAATTGTATGAAGCTAAAATAAAAAACGAAATTTCACAAAATCCAGAGCGCGCGCGAGTTTTAACTCGGAGAAAGTGCGGTGCGAGCGGCTTAGAACAATGGCGAGAGTCGGATGCGTTTTTGTGCTCAATTTTTTCTCCCCCCTCTTCCGATTTGACGTCGACGAATTTCTACGCGCCTTTTTATCTTTGGTAAAACAAAAGTTTTATAAAAATAATATTGACGGGGAGATTTACCTTTGAAATTATCGATAAACGCATCGCCAGCGCCCTCCCTTTGAATCACCTTGTAATATGCAAACATTCGGTTTTTACCTTCCCCATAAGCTCCACAACCGGCTTCAGCTGCCGATGACTCACGTACAAAGTATCTTTCCCTCTTTCTCCCTCCTTTTCTCTACCTCTCCGTCTCACTCTCATCAACTAGCCATCCGAGGCAGGCTCTATATCTACGTGGTGAGATCTCTACCTCTATGAAAGCTTGTCGCATAATGCACGCGCGTAGATTCGTGTTGTTCGTCGTACCACTAACGGCATAGATGTTTCGAAGCTTCGACATTTTCCCTCGTTTCTTTTGTTTTTTGTTTCGTCGTAAACGCGACGTGTTTTCTCATAGTACCAAGTCCTAGCTATTTTATTACCCATCGATGTTAAAGAAGTTGACGCGAATCTAATGGAAATCGAAAATTCCATCTTTGAGAGTTGAAATTTGGAGATTTGGATGTAATTAAATAGGATCCTCCCAACTTTGAAGAGCCAAAAACGAGAATAAGAAAATATAATGTTTTTAGATGTCAATGATGTCTGGATAAATGGACAAAGAAAAACACTCATTTGAGGTTAGCGAGTTATAACACGACGTAAACGGTGGAAGGTTTGACAACGCTATGAGCCAGCTGGTTTAAAATATAGATACGCGCATACCCATATAAATAGAAAATGGCTGCTATCACATTTTGCTTGACGATTTAACTACGAAAGTATTTTAACCGTTATCATCGTATTAAAAAATTAACAACCTCAACAAATAAGTTGCACGCATTATTTTAATTATTGCGAGAATAAATTTTAATCGTTTCTTTGATCGTGGGAAGAGCAAAAAAGTTCAGTTGCTTTTTTGAATCACAAGTATAAGGCATGATCTTCCTTAAGGTAACTCCTGTAATGCATCCTAGTCAAATGAGTGCTAAATTTTCAAAACGCTTTTATTAGACCAAGTTCAACGTACCGATTAAACTTATTGTTAGTAGATATGTATTCAAGCATATTTTATTATAACGTGAAAAAATATTAAACATGATAGTTTTGCAAAAGTATCGACTGATAGATGCAAATTTCCATGATGAAACATTTTCACAGGTATTTTTCAAAGAATCATCTGTATTTTTTAACCGATTTTATTGCACCAAGTCTTATTTTGTTCCTCAACTGCATCCTCTGTGAATTCACCACGTAGATTTTTTTTTAAACTCATTCCTTCAGAAATTACGAATGAAAAAGTTTTTTTCACTTAATTAACAATTAGCTGCAACAGTGAAACGATAAAGTTAAAAAAACAACTAAATGGTGGATTCATAGAAGACCGGTTGACGAACAAAATGAGACTTGTTGCCATAAAATCGATGAAAAAACGCAGAAATTCAGAATTCTTTGAAAAAAAACAGTGAAAATGTGTCAGCGTGGAAATTTGCATTTATCAGTTGATGCATTTGCAAAACTAGCGTTTTTAATATTTTTACATCTTAATAAAATATGCTGTAATACAAATCCACTAACAATACATTTAATCGGTACGTTAAACTTGGTCTAAAAGCGTTTTGCAAATTTAGCACTAAACGATTTTGTTATTTTATCATTTAAAATTCATAAACTTTATACGAGAAAGTTTGTTGATCTCGATAGTACGAGACAAAGAAATGTGAAGAGATCGAAAACGAAAAATGGTCACAAGTTTTCGGGCTTATAAAGAATTTCAAATGTACAATGAGCTGCCCGAAAATATAAAAAAAAAAGCAACGAATCTAGAAACTTTTAATTCATGAATGTTCGATTGTGTCGTCAGGACAACCCGGGCTGGCAACCACGGATTAATCCTGCATTTGAAAACGATAAAAAAAACAACTCACCGTGCTGTCGAACGGTCCTAAATTGTCCCTTACTTTGGAGCCATCGATATATCGATTGCAATTTAGCAACGCCCCTGCTTGTTCACTCCTTCGTTGTTCGGAGATCGTTGACGATGACGATCGGGTCAGGAAGCTCCGTTATAGCGACCGGGAATGAGAGATCGTTTGTCCATCGACGTAACGACGAGGAGGCAGCCTGAAAACGGAATATTCACGAGTCTGGAGTAAAACGATTATTTTATATCGAATAGATCGTGAGTGGCGAATCGTAGATTGCGAAAAATCGTTGCGCAGCGCACAGCGATACTTGGGTCCAAGGTTCAATGGGCAATGGAACTTTTTCGATGGTTTTTTTACGTCCCAAATGCCACCGAACCGAATCGCGCATATTAACGGTTTCCGGTTAATCGGGACTAGCGTTTTTTAAAATCCCGCTGTGATTGCAATTTCAGTGAAGAAGCAACCGTTCGAGATCGTTGGACATTATAATCGCTGTAAAGATGCTCAACGCGTCTCTTGCATAACCGAGTCGCGTGTTTTTTCTCCTTTTATGCAATTCCCAGTCACAGGACTCGACCGGTGACCATGCTCTGTGAACGAGCTCGCCAAACCATTTTTCTTCGCTTCTCCAAAGCTGCGCCGCCGATTTATTGGATTATCCTCATTCATTATTTCTTTACTTTTGCTCCGGCATTATTGTTCTCGTAACGGGAGAAATGGTGCGCGGGTGCATCACCAGGAAACAAACTCTCCAACATCTTATTTCGTGCCTCCGTTTTCATTTTGTTGATGCATACACGCTTGCTGAAGAATATGCAGTTAGGCGGCGCGCGAGCCACCGAGAATTTTGCGCTCTCGGTACACGCCGCCGAGAGAGCTTCAGTCGTTATCGCGAAATTGCTTTGCGGTACTCAATCATTTTACCGATTTAAGTACACCGAGACGAGGAAAGAGAGAGAGAGAGAGAGAGAGAGAGAGAGAGAGAGAGAGAGAGAGAGGCAAGACGATTAGGAGTAATGAGGCCTTCTGATCGAAAAAGAACGCGTTCTTATGAAACTGAAATATAACGGCGCTACCGGAACGATGTTATTGACCGCGTCGTCACCAGCTGATCGAGCTTGGAAATCCCGTCACAAATTTTCCTTCGTACCTCGAAACTCGTGAATTTACGACACGAGAAACTTTCAATTAAAAATAATTTCGTGGTTGTTTAAAAAGAACGACGCTGAAGTTTCCAACGTTGGAGTCCAACGGAATGAATGAAAACAAAATGATACATCCATCAGTTTTTTATTTCACGAATCGTAATTGTGTAGATTGAAAAACTACGAAATATAAATTCGGCAGGAAATAAATTGGAGAATTGCTGGAATTATTGAACAATTTTTTAGATCATTTCGTTGGACTCCAACGTTGGAAACTTCAGCATCATTAAAAAGACGATATTTCTGTTGATTGTTAAGAAGCTTTTTCAGAAGGTTGAACATTTGTGAAAAGTTTGCTTGCACCTGGGTGGAAAGTCGTGTGAAAAATCTCGTAAATTTTGTCGTTTAGATGCATTGCGAACGAGGAATTATTCAATGAGAATAACCAGTGGAACGATATTATCTCAGAATGAAGCGAGATCCATTCACCTATTCCTGCAATTTGATTCTATAGTCGTTAGACGCTGCTCGTTCCATGCGCAGCCTCGAGAGAAAGATCTCTGCTGGGAAGTATCGAGGCTTTGTGACCTTTGGTCCTCAGACGTCTGTACGGAATGTCTGAAGTATTGAATTTAAAGCTTTCCCAGAGACATACTCGTCGCTTTATATTTTTTCATAATTTTTACACAATTTATCGTGAAAATTTCTGTCATCGGATCGAGTCGGCATTTCGATGACAGTCGAAATCCAAAATTTTGTGTGCTTCGGCGTGTCTTCTTCAACACCTCGACTTTTTCCACGTCAGCAACGTCCCCGCATCTTTTGTTTCGTAATTATTGTTATTAGTACGAACCTAATGTACGTAAAAATGGTAATATGCCTGTCGAAAGACACTGAACATTCCTAAACGTCGTATTTTCAGCACACCAGTCATAATAATATTCAAGAAGGTCGCACGAGACCGACGGACCGTCACTCCTTTTCCTCTCTCTCTCTCCCCATCCTTTTCCCTTTTCTCTCTTCATTGTTGCCTCAGGGAGGCTGAAATCGCGTGGGAACTATCGTCTCTTTCCGCAGCAAAACAAACCGATTTTACTATTGTATATTTTATTTTTTTTGAGCTGCCATCGCGGAGGGATTTGTTTCGACGACTTTTCTACTGTTGCGCAGAAAATCGACGGTCGTTTCCAGATTTCCTTATAGAAATTTCGGCTTACCCCGAGCTTTTACAGAACTTTAATTAACCTGCAAAGATCTTCGTTCGGTTCGACAACCCTCGCGGCTTAAAAACCGTTCCAATGCGAAGCGAGAAAATAGAGGCGGCGGCTTTAGCTTTGCTGCGCGATATGTGCACGCGTGTGTTAAGTATTTTTCACAAGCAGAAAGAACGCTCGAGTCTCAGGCAACCCCGGAGGCGTGGGAACTCACCGTGTTTCACCTTCGCCACAAAACGAGCCAGATTATATGCTACATTTTCAGGCGCTTCTAGCCTCCCGCATACACACACTTGTTCGTCCCATCCTACGGTGCAGAATGTGCTCTTCTATATTTTACCTGACCTAAGTTCAAACGTGCAGTTTGCACGCCAGCAGCTACCTCCAGCCTTTTAATAAAGCAAATCCATTCTCCGGGGCACAGTTCAACTCATCGGAGAATAAGCCTCACTCCCAAAGCCTTTTTTTATCTTTTAATTAAGCTCTTTCGATCTCTTTCCTGGGCTCCTCCGGTTCACTTGCTTTTTGGCCATAAATTTATCAGGGATTCGACACTTTTGTGAACCTCGCGAAAAACTGACAGGCAAATATCGAACGTCGAAATGCGAGCACCGATTCAACGCACAGTCTCGTTGGATCAGGCTCATTTCAGGTCCTGTATATATAATCGAGCCGCATACCCGACTAATAAATCATGCAGACACGCGCACTCTCACTCGCGAAACCGTCGCTCGTTCCTGTCGCAAATTCCGCATCGTACATGCGCCACTTTATGAATTAAATTAAACAACGCTGCTGCTGCAATAAGTTTTTGGCTTGAGCTACCGCGATTAATTTGAATTTGGTGCTCTCCGCGCCCGTTTCTTTCTGCTTGCCAAGGCAGCTTATAGCTTCTCGTTTTGTCAATCAAATGTGTTTGTAGGATATTCGGGAAAAATGATCGTTTTCAACGAAAAATTAGGTTTTCCAAGGCTCCGGATCATTGCGAACATTTTTGACACCCGGAAATGGTAAGATTTTGGGAAATAAATCAAAACGAAAAGTCGATCGCGAGACTCGTGGATCTCCTTTCATCGCGTCGTCGCGTTTTTCTGCGCCTTCAAAGTTGAAAATTGCCGATTGCGTGCCATTGATGAAATGACGCAACTGCACGTTGGTAAGAGTTTGCACGGTGTGTTTATAAATCGTACATATACGCGCATAAACTCTGCAGCGTGTTTACCAAGGATGCAGCTTTCTATCGTGCATAGTCACCGATAAACGAAGATCGCGAGGTAATTCGCCACTCGCGAGATGCGAATATATCGCGTGAGATTCACAGCGACTTCGTCACCCTTCGAGTTTCCCATCCTTCGTGTAATTCACCAGCTTCGTCGTCGCGACGATGGTTAAATTGAAGAGATACTTACTTTGTGCGTACGCAACGCCTCGAATTATTAGAAATATTTCAATTGTCCGTGCGAAGCTCCGAGGAAATCGACGACGAAGTAAATTCGAAGGAAATTTTGAAAAATACGAACACGGATGATCGCGACCCTCGCAATGGGTTCCACGTAAACGTGAATCGAAAATACCGAGGAAAAAGTAAAACTGAAAATCCTAACGGGCCGGAACCTGCTTCCAGTCCGAGGGATAGCCGCGTGCATCTCCGCATCTCGGTTTCATTGGTACTCTCCTTTGTATATGCGTTTTATTGTATACGCAGAGTGCATACACCTCTCGGAGCACAAAATCTTCGGCCCGGATCTCATGGTCGCTTCCTGCTACAACAAAGAGACTTCGATGCCTGACAAGGCGTGGCGGCTTAGCGGTGGAATAACTTTTGCTTCATCCACGAGGCTGAGTCACGTTCCGGAGCGCGACTCGTGCATCTTGCTCTCTCTCTCTCTCTCTTTAGCAGTTTATTTGAGCCAAAATTGTTTCATTTTAAGTTACTACTTAGTCATCGATAGTTTAATTTGCGTTACTTTATATAAAGCCTCTGAGCTACGAGTTGCTACATCATTATTATTCTACATTATGCTATCTTGGTAAATCTATGCTGCGTGCATTATAGTTTATTTTCTTTATATTTTCTTTATATCTTCTAATCTTCTGCAGCAGCTTACCACCACCACATTCTTGGTATTGTAATTCAATTCAATTTAATTTCATTTTATTTTATTCTACTTCATATTACGCTGCTTACGACTTGCAGCATTCTATTACTGCGTTTTCTTCTATTATATTTGCATTATTTTGTATTATTTTGTTATTTTGTATTATTTTATTTGTCATACTGATTGCACCATGTGCCCCAAAGCATAGCTAGGGCATAAATAAAATACAATCAATCAATCAATCAATCAATCTCTCTCTCTCTCTCTCTCTCTGTTTATTTGAGTTTAATCTCGATAAATTGTTTATTTCGAGTGGCGATTTTTCGGTCGCAAGCGAAAGATTCAGTTGGAAAATGAGCGCTGAATATAACCCAGATTTCTTCGAGTTCTATCCATAAAAGGGCCATCAAAGTTGTACGATATTCGCATAAACGTGGAACGTGAGATCTCGTCGGTGCGACGATCGATGAAAAATTAATAGAGAGCACCATAAAACTTGAACTTGGAGTTATTTTCTTCTATTTCGAGCCATAAAATATTTCCTGAAGCAAATTTACGCTGCTTCTAGCAGCGAAGAATTCAAAAACGTTCCTCACCGCGTACAATGAAGGATTGAAACGATCGAAGATAATTTCTTCCTGCTCTCCGAAATATGTTGAGTCCACTGGCGCAGTTTGAGCTCAACGAACGTGCTTTGCGGTTTCAAGTCGCACTGCTCTTTGCCCGAAGGCAAAATTTCGATCGAGTTGCGTCGACGTTCCAAGTTGTTCGAGGGAAATGCGTTCTGGTTGCTTCGCTCGAATTTCACATTGCTGGAGTCTTTGAATACAAGTTTGTGCGGCTAGCTGCCGGAGTTACGAGAACTCTCGCGCCGATATAATGGTCGGTTTTTTTTTTACTTCACCTGTACTTTGTAAGCATCCTCCTGCGTTCACCGATGCACCACACTCGCACCACTGTTCTGTGCGTATATTCTTGTGAGCTGTGTTAGCCTTAGGAGTGTTTCCATCCGTTGGCCTCGAGTTCCTTGGCACGAGACTCCTCGCGAGGGAACCTCATTAATGCAAGCTCCTTTTTTGCCATCGGAGAGCAAATATTTTCGGGTGGGGATAAAATGTTAGAGTTACTCAAACTTCGAACAGCTCAAATCTCGAGTTTAAATGTCGAAAATAAAGAAGAAACTCCAAAATTCGAATCGCGTTTACATCGAAAATAGAATTTAACAATCGGCCATAGAACGACGACTGAAATATCGTTTTTCCGAAAATTCGACCATCACTCTTCCCATTCGTAAATTACTACGATCAGCAATACTGTGAATATTCACAATTTCGAGAATATAATAACGAAAGAGCAAATATTATCGAGGCTGAAATACTCTGAAAGGCCGAAAAGTCGAACGGTCAAAATGGCAAAACATTAGAAAGTCGAGCGATCAAAATAAAGAAACGCAGCGGAGCTCAAAATACACGCTTCTTAACGACGCTGAAGTTTCCAACGTTGGAGTCCAACGAAATGAATGAAAATAAAATGATTTATCCATCAGTTTTTTATTTCACGAATCATAATTGTGTAGATTGAAAAAATACAAAGTACAAATTCGACTGGAGATAAATTGGAGAATTACTGGAATTATTGGACAGTTTTTTAGATCATTTCGTTGGACTCCAACGTTGGAAACTTCAGCATCGTCGCTTCTTACTCAGACCGGTGATCTCCAATTTCAAACATCGCCATTTTGACTTTCGCCTTTTCGAGCCATCGCTATTCTGCATATCCGCAAGTTTTATAGGCCGGCTATCTATAAAACACCTACTCTCCATTTTGAATTTGAAAATCTGAACTTTTGACATTCGTGTATTAAAATATTAAAAT
The DNA here is from genome assembly GCF_019457755.1 of Venturia canescens. NCBI lineage: Eukaryota > Metazoa > Arthropoda > Insecta > Hymenoptera > Ichneumonidae > Venturia > Venturia canescens. The sequence goes on from NC_057425.1 coordinate 12,791,111, forward strand.
TGCATTCGAAATGAAAACTATCGAAATATAGATTTTCGAGTAAATTACTTATTTTCCTCCAATAATCTGATATTAAATTTTAAAAAAATTTGAAATATCGATCGTTCTTGGTTATATTTGACATGTTTTCAATCTTTAAGCAGGCGCGCAGAGCCCCGTCAAACTCTGTTGTATGAACAATCGAATGGCGAATAAAGTAACTGCGAAATTATCGAACGAAAGCTATCACAGATAACTCGAGCAAAAATCGTTCTCCAGAATCGCCGAGTTCTGCCGCCCTCGCCAAACGATATTCCGTGCAATCGAACAGCTGAGTATTTACATCGAAATTTCTAGGACCGTTTACACTTCGCTATAACCCGCAGTTTGTGTGGGTGTCCCAAGCGCCTGCGCTCGCAGTTACGTACCACAATGAGACGGAGCTGAAGAGAGTGAGCGAGGCGACGCGATCGTTCTTCCTGTGCTCCTGTGATCATCCGGAGAAAAAGATCGGAGAAATTCAATATAACGACGCAGCTCTTTACCAATGCATCGTCCATATCGATGTGTATACGCACAGCAAAAGACTGAGAAGTCAGCCGGGAAAACTGGTTCGGGCACACACACACAAAGGCGACACACATACGCAGTGGCAGACGCGAACGTACGTACAGGGGGTTTAAAAACGAGAAGATCTACGAACGAGCCGCTCCAGGGATCATGGAACTTGCGTGTCCCACGTGTCCACTCTCGCATCTTCTTTCGTGTCCTTTTTATTCCGACGCAGGATGAATACTCGTTCGCACTTGCGGTTCGCTTCTTCCAGGAGGAAGGCGCACGTGCATCAGCTTCGAACTAGCTTCAATCGTGGAAAACTTGGGGGGGGGGGGGGGGGCGCGGACAACCAGACATTTTCATTTCATTTATTTTTATTCTTTCACGATATTATTCAACTCCCCGATGAATATTCATCGCTTTTCCGGGCGCAACAATCGACGCCCACGCGGTGAACTTCCTGTGCGAACTCAACGCGATTTGTGCGAAGATAAATCATCGTAATCGTAATCGCATGGGACGGCGCTACCAGGGAGGAGTTCTGCTGGGAGTGAAAAAAATTCAAAATCTTTTCACCTTCGAATGGATCCCGATAAAAATCTATCGCTCCCGCGTATGGTAATTGCACGAGAGAGAGAGAGAGATTGATTGAGATTTTATTTTGCCCTGGAAAAAATCCATGGGGCAATCATTACAAAAATCTTAAAATTATCAGTGACAAGAAGTATGAAAGAGAAAAAAAAACAAAAAAAAACAGAGTAAGACAAAATTAAAATAAAATAACAATTAAATAAAATAGTAAAATAATAAATAGTAACCCAATAATAACACCAAGCAATTGAGAGAGAGAGAGAGAGAGAGAAGAATATTATTTCGGGAGAGAAAATCTTGCACGGAGAAAACGAATTCGTTTCGTGTAGCGAGGAATATATTATTTTTCAAGATTTTTTTAAGTATTTAGCCACCGATTACAAAGAGCATAGTATTTTTTGAATTTTCCAATTTTTCCTTGCTTGAATTCTAAACAGCTCTATGTGGATAGCAAAAAGTGATGCACGTGCGAGAACTATATTTCGTTTTGTTTTCGAGTGTTCTTAATCGTGTCAGACTAGCACTTACTGAAAAGTGAAAATATATTGTAAATCACAAATTTTCACTGTCAGCATAGTTAATTCTATACTATACTTTACGATATAAACATTTCAAGTGACTGGAAAGATTTTTTACTATGCTTATAAAGAAAAAGACTCTTGAGTCTTTTGAATAAAAGGTATATGGGTATTACTATGGTGAATAGAACAATCCTTATTACTGCTCTTCGAATAAAACATTTTATTTGAGCAATTTTACCGTTCGTTTGCAATGGTAAGCCTAGGGAAGAAAAAACCAAGCACATACTTCGAAAGTACAAACATCGAGGAGACGATTTATGCGCTTTATCATTGGAAAATAGAATGCTTTTCGAATCGTGGATTTAAAAAAAAAATGGACCTCAAAAATTGCTGCCTTTTTGCTTTTTATTTTGGAAAAACCTAATGAAAAAAAGAGTTTCAGCCAAATTTAAATGGCACCATTAAAAAGAGCGACCTTGAAAATATTCGACAAGGTAGCTCACGAATTTTTTCAATAGTGAGTAATCCCCTAGAATAGGGTACGTATATGCGAAACGTGTTTTCTGGGCGTTAAAGAATTTTCAGTCTCATTTTCTCTGCGCGGCTGCGAAGGATCGAAACGAAATTTCGCATGGATCTGCTCCCACGTGCGGAGACTTCGACGCTTCGAATGGCCGAACAAGCACGACTCAGCGATGAGACGAGCATGGAGTTTTTGTTTTTTTCTACAATCTTCATAAGTGCGTCGACTCGTCGTGGTTTTAACGCTCGTTCTCATCCTCCTGAGAATTTATACTCACGAATCCTTATTCCCATAGAGAGACACACGTCATTTCGTACGGCTTCGCCTGGCGCATGAATAATAAACCGGGGGAAGGCCGTCACTTCCGGTCTCGTGATATTCGCGTCCCTCTCAAATCTCCCGGCTCCTGCGCTTCGCCATTTATTTCCACACATGCCTTGAAACCCGCTAGCACAGATTGTGCTCGTCTCTCGATGTCTCCGCAACGATATTCCTCGTTTGATTTTTTCACCGAACGCAATCGCTGCGACTGATGATCGCTCAATGCAGCCGCAGCGTTGATCTCTCGATCGCAACCTTCGTGTCCCCCCTCACTTTCGCTGACATTCGAAATGAAATTATTGCGGAGACGATAAATCTTTATCGTACACGGAGCAGTTATCGCGCGAGATCAATCAACCGCGTGCGATGATTTAGAGGAACAAAAAACCAGCGGATCTCCATTCCTGACCCACGCTACAAAGCCTCCTCCATTCTCATACACACGCGCGCGTCTCTGCGTGGTGGCGACTCAAAGTTAAGATTGACGGGTGTGGAGGATTGTACATGCACGCGTGGAAGAAATAGTGTTTAAATTTTCGTACTCGAAGCACGTAGACGAGCCACCACCACCGTCTCCCGTCCATCCCGCGTGTATAGAGCGACGGTGTGTCCGCTCACGTGTCATAATGACGGAAAATCTATGCTTCACGGTGCAGGCTTCATTCACTCTCAATATGAATTTTAACGAGCGTAGCCGCCTCCGAAAACGTCGATCTACGAAGTCGCGGTCGCGTCCACTTTTCCTGCATTATTTCACGGTGTATATTATTTATTGCAAAATATTTTAACCGCCTCTAGAATCGCTATTCGTCGTAACGGACGTCAAGTTTTACGTGGAGAATGATCGATGGAGCGTTGGCTTGCGAAAAACGTTTGTGATCGATGGTTTTTACTGTAATTTCAATCGACAGCAATGTTGGATGATTTCGGATGGATACGCAGTCCCCGCGAAGCGTCCGCGAAACTGAGATGCTTCAACAGAATTTGACTGACGACCACGACACTGAAGTTTCCAACGTTGGAGTCCAGCGAAATGAACGAAAAAAACGTTTCTAATTCACCAATTTTTTATTTCACGAATCGTTGGTGCAGCTTGAAAAACTACGAATCGGAAATTTGGCAGGGAACAAAATAGGAGAATTACTGGAATTATTGGAGAGTTTTTTTCGATCATTTCGTTGGACTCCAACGTTGGAAACTTCAGCGTCATCTGACGACCTCCGTCGTAACGAAAGCGTTACAATTCAACGTAAAATAATAATTTCCCGTGGACTTTGAGTTCTAAATATGTTCGTCCGTGCCCACGAAATTCCTCGATTCTACACGCGCGTGTGTCGTAAATCACGCGTCTCGCTGTATGCAACGTGTGCCGCAGCGGACGATAATTCGTAACGCGGAAATGCAAATGAGAAGTGGATTCTCCCACAATAATGCATTAATGTTACGCTCCAAGTATAAATGTTTCGTGAAAAAATATAAAAAACACTGTACGAGTTCTCGTTTTCCATATGCAAATTTCCCATGCGCTCTTTTTAACTTCAATGAAATTTGTCACAAAAAGTGTTCCCCTTAGCCGCGAGTAATAGTTTTTACGAGCACGTTTAAGAATTTATTCTTTTACCAAACTCCCCACGAGAAGCGTTTCACTCTTTTGTACAAGTTTTCTCATTTTTTTCCCTTCGTTCTTTATTTTTCCCATGCAAGAGAGAGGATCCGTGCCCCGAGTATGGGAATCCTCCGCATGGATTTCCCAGCCCACATCCTTCCATACCCGTGTATCCAGGCATTTTCTCTCGTTTGCTGCGCTGGCTGCTGTGCAGATGCATCTCATGCATTATTTATTATCGCATAAAAGACAATCCGTGGCTGCTGACTAGCTGCCCGAGCGTAGTATACACATGCATCGATAATCTTCAAAACTTCCTATGTAGCCTCGTCTCGCGCTCGCTCCCCGCAGTTAAACAACCTCTGCGGGCGAGAGATCGTTTGCAAATTCTCGGAGATCCGATATAAACAAGCTGAAATATTCATGACGGAAACGGGGGCTAATTACAATCGTTACCCCCCCTTATTATTTTTATCGCAAATTCTTTAATCTTCTTTTAATTATCAAGAGTTTATGGAATACTGACTGCGATTAGTATTCGAGAAGATAGTGGAGCCTCGGAGAGGTAGGAAATAATATAATAAAACGAAACCTAATGAAGGACTCATAAATTTCAGAGGTTTTATCAACTTTTTACACGCGTTATATTGAGCCTCGAAACTCTCCTCGTTTCTTGACGCACCGCGGTACACGCGGATACACGTAATAAATACATCGAACCTCCGAGATCTCAAGAGAGCCGAGTATCGTTTTCACATTCTCAGATGAAATTACAATAAAAATAATGCCTCACTTCATACGATACGTGCGCGCTCGACATCTTGTTTGTCCTTTCGAGACAGATCCTATCGCAACACACTCGCTTGTCACATGCAGTATATCCATGTTCCTTGTTACGCACCGACCTAATCATCGAATAAGGCATTTAAAACTAGGCCAGTGAAGCAAACGCGCGTCAAAAGTTTGACGACGCACAAAAGACCGGTCGCTTAGGTGATATCGAAACGTCGGTTATTGTGTTCAAATTTATAGTTTCGTGTCACCGCGTCCACATTTCGTATACATACAAAAAATGCATGGATTTTTCATTCTCTTTTGCATAAAAAGTCCGAGATTAACCGGAATATCAGAAAAACCAGCAGCAGCAACGACGTCGATTATTTTTTCTAATATATTTCAAAAACAAAGTATTTTGGGCGCATCGAAACGAATAAGACACTTTTTTCACGAAATTGGACTCGATGCGCGTGACTATTTTTTAACCGATTGCGAAACTCCATCGTTATAGGGCCTTATATGTGATATAAGCGCGGTCGTCTAATGCTTGAACCTTTAAACGCGATTATCTCAGAATCGTGTTTTTGAAAAATACCTTTTCGATGGACACGATTACTAAAAACTATTAATCCGATCCATACCAAATTTATACCACTTATTTATTACAATTATAGCTAGGGCTTGGACGAAGGATTTCGTATTTTGTTGGAAAAAAAATTGTAACACAAAAACCGAAAATTTGGCACCCCAAAAAATGAATTTTTTTTAAATCAACATTTTTACAAATCCTCCGTCCAGACTCAAGCTATTATTATAATAAAAAAGTGGTATAAATTTGATACGGACCGGATTCATAGTTTTTAAGTTATCATGACCACCGGAACTGGTGCTCAAAAAAAGGTGCTACCGTAACACAGCTGGGGTTGCGCCATTTTCAGAAATTTTTTTATGAAAAAAATTGTACGAGTACATGAACATATGTACTAACTTCTTGTCGATAAAAAAAAATCAAGAAAATGACGTTTTCTCGCCCGCCACAAGTGCGTACATAAAGCCTTAAGATTTGTGCAGAGTCTAAACAAACTCGGCTCACCGCGCGTTCGTTTCTCGAATCGACAGAAATTTTTCTTCCTTTCCTCTCTTATCTTCCAAACATGGCACGTCGCAATGCACTCCGCTCAGTAATAATGAGAACTGCAGTAGCAAAGAAAACAAGGTCAGGAGGGAGAGCGAGCACAGAAGTAGATTTTTACGCAGTCTCGCTCGTTCCCATTGATCCCGCCATTAATCTTATCTCTCAATGGTCTTTAGAAACCGGAAATATGTATCTTCGTGCTATCGTCACAGACCGTAATGCCCCGATCGTGATCCGATGATATGGGAATTTCGATTGATCGAAAATGTTCTCGTGATGAAGTTTTGAGATTTCACGATTTCCTTTGGGGGGGGGGGGGGGGGGATAACGACGACGAGGAAAATGCTTTTGGAACGACATTTGTTTGCTGGTTTTTTTGACGCATCATTATCTTTCGGCTCTAAACCAAACGCTTGTGTTCTGCTGCGACTGCGTTCGATGCCTCAATCGCTTGACTTTAAAACTCACAATTTCTGTAGTAAAAGCAATTTTTAGTAAGAAAAATGACTTGGGCAGTCTGCACGCAGGTCAATGTTCCATAAAAGAATATCTCGAGATTTGAACTTTTTAGCTGATTCCAGCTCCACATTAATCTGAATTCGATTCTTCAATGAAAAACTCGTGAATTTTGTTTCTAAACGTTCATTTTTTTATTGATTTAATTGCAGTTCTGGCCACTTTCGTGATTGCCATTCACGATGCCGTCGACAGTGCCAGTCACTCGAGCGTCGCGGAGCAACATCGAGAGGCTTATTTCAACGGTTCGGCGATCCTCAAGCTTGCCTCGACAGTCTCGGTCCACAGACACAGTGGCTTGAGCTTTCGCACGTGCGACGGAGGTAGATTATTCACGCAAAAGTTCAACGGCGACCGAATAAGCCTCGAGGTAAACCCCGAGGGTTTGTTGTTCGTCGCACATGTCGACAACCAGCGATACGACGCCAAGTTGAACGCTAAATTGTTGAACAACGCTTGGCACACTGTAAATTTACTGTTCAGGCTTGGAAACCTCACTTTGAACGCGGCTGGACACACGCAGGTATTCAACTATTTTTACAAACATTTTTTCGTGGATTAAAAAAAAAAAAAAAAAAAAAAAAAATTGTTTGTCGAACCGAGTCCATCTTGTTGCGAAAGAATTTGGTTCGACGCACTTCTCTCGTTGATGCAGCTAAGCAATTAGCATGCTTAGCTGCACCGTCGACCATTTTTTAACTCGTTTCAGCATTTACCAATCATTTTTTTTTATCAGGAATATTTTGCTGCCCGAGTCAAGCTAAATACTTCGGTTTAGAGAAACGAAATTTGTTTGAAAATTCGTTGATATCGCAAAATTTCTTGTTGGCTCAACAAATCGAGGCGAACGAAATAAAACTTGCGCGACACTGAAGTCTGTAACGTTGGAGTCCAAGGAAATGAATGGAAAAAACATTATATTTGTAATTCGCCAATTTATTATTTTACGAATTGGAATAATTCGAGAGTTTTCTTACATCATTTTGTCGGACTCCGACGTTCCAAACTCCAGCGTCACTAAAACTACTTTTTGATCCTACTTTTGCTCAACCATATTTTTGAGGTAAAATGAAAACAATTCGAGCCAACGAGTGTTCGAAGCAACCGAATTTTCGTCGAGCTCACCATTTTTTTACCACATTTTTTTGAATATTTTTTTGACAAATATTCATTTGAAAAATCTCATTTTGGCGAGTGAAAATGTGTACGAAGGTAAGCAAACTATGGAGTTTGAATAAATCGATTCTTTCGAACGGATCAGGTGGTCGCCAATGCAACCTACAACTCAGCGATTCTGATGCTTCCCGATCGAGACAGCAACAGTTCGTTGATCGTCGGCGAGGGTTTCAAGGGTTGTATACTTCAAGGTCCAGGAATATTGTTCAACGACACAGTGAACTCGGGTGCTGTGTTCGGAGCTTGTCCATTGAACACCAGAGGATGTGAGTAAACGATTCGACGAAAACGATTTCGAATAGATTCGAACTCTTTCGAGGAATGAAACAGTGAAAATAAAATAGGTTAGAAGAATCGAATGACTCGGGTCAAAATAGTCGCTTCGTTTTTATTCGCTACTCGAAACAAATCTCACCGGCAAAGTCGTCGAGTCAAGAAGAAAAAAATAATAAAGTTTCATCAGCGAACGCGTCACCAGTTTTACTTCAGCCTCAAATAGACAAGGCCAGAAAATAAAAATTACTCGTACCAGAAGTTTTTTGCATTCTTCGATTATCGCGATGAGTCATCCAAGCTCACCTCTTAACGACGAAAGCCATTGTCCAACTGTGACAGAAAATAGACTTTACGTGAATTCGTCACATATTTGAAAAATTCGATTCTTCAGACACGCTTACATCCATTATTTTAGCTCTCCGTGAAAAAAATGAACACGCTTTTATGTCGACGAATAGGGATTTTCAACTTTACATCGATATTTTCCAAGCTGAGAGACTAGCGGAAAGGTTATTTCGATTGCTCCAGTATTCTTTAGAATTGTCAGCCCAATCAGAAAATTGGGAAACTGAAATAATTGATTTCTCATCGTTCTCTAATCTCGTCGCTTATTGTCATTAACGTATATGCTCGTCTGCCAAAGCACGTGGACTGTCCATAGTTCGAACAGAAACAGCTTGAAGTTCGCCTCATTAAGTCACTCAACAATCCATCGTATCGCGAGAGTCTCATTAAATTCCCCAAATATTTTTTACCCTCTTTTTAACAAATTTTTCGAAAAACCGAGCGCAATTTCGGTGGTTTCTTTATAATCGTTTTCAAACCTCGCCCCATTTTCGATGCTGAAAATTCCATTTGTTTTGAGATTATGCAACACGATTGATCGATATTTATTAATTAACAAATGAGAGTTACGTAGAAAGCACCATTTTTCGTATTTTTTTTTTTTGTTTTTTTTTACACACCTTTGATTTTTTTATTTGCATTTTTTATTTTGACGGTGAATTAGAGTGTGTTCGTAGAATTAGGAATAAAGTAACGTATTTTATTCGGACAAACCGAAATATTGCGCTAAGCGAAAGTAACGTTTGACCTCAGGCTAAATCTCTCCCGCAGCGTCGCGTCGGATGCCTTAAAGCTACTTTTTCTTCTGCCATATGACGAAGCCAGTCGTCCCTCGAGTAGTTTTGCATGCTTCTGTCTGACTCTTTCAGGTGATCCGAACAGCGTCGGCGGACGTAGCGGGTCATCCGACACGACAACGGATTACTGTCATCACGAGCCATGCATGATGCACGGTAAATGCGTTTCCCGACAGGATCGTTACGAGTGCCACTGTTACGCTCGATATTCCGGGAACAACTGCCAGCTCGACAATGGTAGAATTTTTAATACGACGAGCAGACGATATTAATAGTGGGAATAATGTATTTTCTTCAAGTATTGACGTTTGTAAATATTCTGGCGAGGGGGAACACTTTTGAAAATATTTTACAATGTTGAACGACGTTACAACACTTTCTACGCACGATTTATCCTACTTTCGATTATCAAATTAGTTACGCTCTCTGTACGAGCACGTTTACTGGCAGTGGTGTTTTAAAAGTCTGTAGATTCGTTGTTCAGAAGTTGCTAAGAAATATAATCCCAGTTTATTCTTTCATTTTCACTCTCCTTTAGCTCGAATTTCAGGCTTTTCTCGTCTGCATGCGTTTATCCTCAAAATCGCCGCTTTTTTCTTCTTTCCTGTCTGCTTTGTAATTTGTGAAAAAATGCTGTTTTGCTTGGCTCGTCGTTTCCACAGAGTCGAAAACGTACTGAATCTCGAGTCGGGGACAGCCAACTTCGGTGTTGGTTCTTCCACAGTCAATTTACTCAAATATCGTAATTCCAATTTCATCAACTCACGATACGAATAATGTTTTATTATTTTCTTGTAATCGGCTGAAAAACTTTGGAGTTTGACTTTACTGTAAAATCGTTCACTTTTTTTCATACCAAGCAACGCATCATTGTCATCATTTGTTTTGAACTTTGGTTAACGACCCTCCAAATTGATCACCAAAAGCTTGGTCCGTAATCAGGAAAACGTCGAAGAATTTTCATTGCATGGAGTTTGACTTGAACACACATTTCCATGATTCTCTTGATTGTTGTTTCATCAAAAACTCATTATTCGTGAACGAAAATTCCCTGGCAGTGGAATATTTGAATTTTTTTATTAATCAGACTAAAAATCTGTGCCCCAGTTACGATCTTTCCCAACCACACATTAACAACATTTTTACGTTTTTTTTGGTGCTGGTGTTTGCCTTGGAGTTGATCGTTTGTAGCTGAGCAATATCTAAACATGCAAAGCTTCATGTAAAACTTGATTAACTTGGTACTATATCCGGAAGAAATGAGGAGAACAAACAGATTTGACTAATAATTTTAAAAAATGTTTATTCAGGTCCACCGTGCTCGAGCAACCCTTGCAAAAATAGCGGGACTTGCGTGGAAGATTCAAAAGGAGATTTCACTTGTACGTGCCCGCACGGTTATACAGGCGCCCTTTGCGAATCTCAACTCGGTGTTCGCCTTTGCGAGAATAATCCCTGCAAAAACAAGGGTTCGTGCGTCGCCCTAACCGACAGTGATTATCGCTGTCATTGTGCGCCAGGATGGAGTGGAAAACAATGTGAAATTAATATCAACGAGTGCGGATCGAATCCTTGTCAAAATGGAGGAATTTGCTCCGATGGAATAAACAATTACACTTGTAGATGCGAGAGAACAGGGTATAAAGACCATTCACTATTTTTCTATAAAATGCAAAATATTTTATTGCCACGCGCCATTGAATTTGTATCGTTGAATCAAAAATATCTGCTTCGATTCACATCATTGTTGAAAAATGATGCACAAAGAAAAAGTTTATGTTTTCCTACATGGAATGGCACTGGCAAACACGATTTTTGAGCATTCGTCAACGCTGATTCATTCTTGCAAAAAAAATATGTAAAATGAGGCTGTTGAAAAACTAAAACATTCATTACTTCCCAGACTTTAATCAAATCAATTATTACTCGCTTTTGGAAGAGGAAATTACAATTTTTTCTTCAAAAGTTTGTTTTCTTGGTTCGTGAATATCGTGCTTTCGTTATATGGGTCCTGATAACGACTTTCAAATCTATGTTTCCATACACAAAAAATGCAATTGAATGTTGATACAGCGCAACCATGGGAACTGTTTTTTTTTTTCATATACCGAGAAAAATAGCCATTTTAATACTTGTTCATTCTATTTTATCACTGTAACGTCTTTTTATAATGGCTCTGGAAAAAAAAAGTGCTGCAAATTCGATAAATGACAAGAAATCTGTAATTAAGTAACGTAAAAATGAAGAAATAAAATCTCAAAAGAATCGTTATCCTGAATTGAAAAGAAAGTTTGAAACCCCGGACTGAGAAATTCCTTGGATTTGACTCTTGTAATTTTGTTGTTTTCTTTAGATACGAGGGGACGCATTGCGAAATAAATATCGACGAGTGCGTGGACAATCCTTGCTTGAACAATGGAACTTGCTTCGATAATTATGGAGGCTACGTTTGCACCTGTCCAGAAGGATTCGAGGGTCAAAATTGTGAGTTCAACCTGAACGAGTGTCTCTCAGCACCGTGTTTAAAGGGTGGAATTTGCGTGGATGAGGTTGGCTCCTACCATTGCAAATGTCCACACGGATACACGGGAAAAAATTGTGAAAACAGTATTCGAGGCCAGTGCGAAAATGCTGCTTGTCCATCGAACAGTATTTGTCTCGAAGTTTCTTCGGGCTTGCAATGCGTCTGTAAACCTGGATTTATGGGAAACCCACCGAATTGCACCATCAATTTCTGCGCCGGGAATCCTTGCTCGAACGGTGGCACGTGCACCAGCGACACCAACGGATACAATTGCACGTGCCCGCCTGGCTGGAAAGGTACTCCACGTTCTCCAATTTTCATTTAAAAAAAACATCAATCATCGCGACAATTCGAGCCAAAAAAATTCTGTTCGACGAAATCATTGGCTGCTCTGATGGAGAACAAAATAGCTTCAAGGAGAATTTTGCTACTCAAAGATATTAGTTTTGAACCGTCTGTAGAAAAAAAAATAGAATTATTCACAAGAGATCGTTACTGATTGGCGTGAAATTGGATCAGAGAGTTTTGAATTTTTCATCATTTCGTAGAACGTTGATTACCCCATGATAATGGTCTTCCATCAATGCCTCGCAGGGTTTCCAATGATTTCGTTGGATTCGAATATTTCTCGTCCATTTTATCATCACGTTCAGCTGCAAATTCGACTAACCGTCCCATCGATAAATGTGAATTATTATGCAAAGTACTGTGCATGTTGTTTTCGTTAATGGGAATGTTGAAGCATCATTATCATCTCACAATCCATGTTAAGTGTTTCGTGCGTGTTTGTTTTGCCTTCCTTCGTTTGACGAAAATGCAGGACAAAATTGTCACGTTCCCGCCTCCGATTGGTGTTCCGCTTGTTACAACGGTGGTTCATGCGTCGAAACGATTTATGGAATAATGTGCCAATGTCCGAGATTCTGGACCGGACCGCAGTGCAAAGATCCCGTAACGTGTCGTGATCTTCCTTGCAAGCAAGCAACAGCTTGTCACGATTATGTGAGTCGGTGTTTCCTGTGCTTTTGTCATCTCTGCTCGCTTTTCCACTGGTTACAATTTTTTTTTCAAAGGGTTCAAAAGAAAACGTGGGAAAGTTTATCACCAACTTTTGACATTTTATTTTTATTTTTGACAATGCGAAAAATTCAGTTTTTGTCAAATAAAATGAACCCTACTGACTGATTTTTGCAAATGTTTCGACGCTATTTTTTTCATTGTGGCTTCCATCCTGCGCTTCCAAATTTAGCCGCGTGGTTATTACTGCAACTGCGAGCCCGGATGGACAGGACCGGAGTGCTCGATCGACATCGACGAGTGCACGAGCGATCCCTGCCGCAACGGAGGAATATGCATCGATCATATCAACAGTTACTACTGCCAATGCCTTCCTGGCTACACGGGTAATTAAAACCTTCATCGAGAAAAGAAATAAGATGAAAAGTTGCGGTTTTGCTTGTGTTTGCGCTTTGGATGTTGTCTTTCATTGACATTTCTCATTCGCCAGGCTCAATATTGTGATCACGATCATTTTAACAACTTTTCCATTGAAAAAATTCACTAAAAAAACATTAATAATGTGCCATACAATTTTCTCCACGGATTTCTATCCACAGAAAGTTTATTTCATGAGCATTTGTTCGAGCAGGAAAAAATTGTCAAATTAACGTCGACGAGTGTCTTTCGGAGCCCTGTCAAAACGGTGGAACCTGCATCGACGGTGCGAATGGCTACACGTGCAACTGCACTCAGGATTTCATGGGCAACAATTGCGAGCTCGAGTACGACGCTTGCGCCAAAAGTCCTTGTCAAAACAATGGCACTTGTACGCCACTTACATCCCGCTCTAGACGCGAATTCATCTGTCAATGTCCACCGGGCTACGAAGGAAAAACCTGCGACATCGATGTCGACGATTGCAAAGACGTCATTTGTCCCAACGACAAAGTTTGCGTCGATGGCGTCGCCGGTTGGGAATGCAAATGCAAAGACGGCTACAAGGAACCCAACTGCACTGCCGTTCGATCGCTCTCTCATGATCCTTGTCTCACGAATCCTTGCGTCAATGGAACTTGCCGTAGTCTTGGTGATCACGGTTTCAAGTGCAACTGCTACGAAGGGTTCGAAGGTAAATTTTACCATCCAGGATTTCCATTTCAGTACTTGACCGAAATTGAAGTCCTCGTCAACGGAAATTAATCTGAGAACCTCTTCGAATTCATGAGTCGAAACTTCCCACAAAATACACACGAAGAATAATTTATAAATAGTCAGAAGAAAACCCCAACGAGCTCATTTTTATGTCAAAACGCCAATTTTCCAATCGTGGGCTAAACGAAGATTCGATAATTGCCAACGTTCAATATTGAAACAATCTGCTAAATCGTATTTTCAATTATTTTGAATAACTCCAGCGTTCCTCTAATAACGAGAAGTCAGGTTAAACAAGAAATGTATTTTTGCAGGTCAACTTTGCGACACTGACATTGACGAGTGCGCGGTTCTGGGTAACGCATCGTGCAACTATGGAATTTGCATAAACACCGTGGGAAGTTACAACTGTTTTTGTCGTCCTGGTTACTCCGGAGATCACTGTGACATCGACATAAACGAGTGTCTTTGTGGGCCTTGTGAGAATAACGCAACCTGCGTCGATAAAGTTAACGCGTTCGAGTGTATTTGTCTCGAGGGTTACACTAACAAAACCTGTAACGTCGATATCGACGAGTGCGCTAGTAATCCGTGCCTAAATAACGCGGCCTGCATCGACCAAATAGCGGCTTACGCTTGCGTGTGTGCTGAAGGTTTTACCGGACAGAACTGTGAAACAAACATCGACGACTGCAACCCCCAACCTTGTATGAACCACGGTCTGTGCATCGACGGGATACACAATTACACTTGCGACTGCACCGACACCGGATTTCAAGGCTTTCACTGTGAGAACAATATCGACGATTGTCTGTCGAATCCTTGCGTCAACGAAGCTGTCTGTATCGACGAAGTCAAAACTTACAAGTGCCAATGTTATCCCGGTTACACAGGACAAAATTGTGAGATCGATATCGACGAATGCGACAGTTCACCCTGTCAATACAATGGCACGTGCCTCGAAAGATCCAATCAGGAATTGTACAAGAGCGAAGCTCGCACGCTGCCAGCCATCTTCACGCAGAATTTCAGTTACGCTAATGCAAGCGGGTAAGCAGACTCGGACGATACTTCCGAAGTTATGGATTATTTTCGCTCGCTCTTTTCCGACTCTTATCAATTTGAGCATTTTTTTTATGGATTCAAAGTCGAATCAGTTTTTTTGAATTCAGAATAAAGCTCCAAGTCGTCGCATGATTCATGCCGAATCTTTCAATAGAAATAGAAAAATGAAAATTGAAGAGGTTCACGTGTATTTGCCAGCTTTTGATGTGAATTTAGTATGTAATCAAGTTAAGCAACGAAAATAAATATCTAGCAGGATAGAATCAAAAGTTAAATAAGAGATTCCTTCAAAAACAATCGTTTTAACAAATGTGACAATTCAGTGTCGAATGAAAAAAAAAATATTTATGCTTAAATTTCCAGATACGAATGCCTGTGTGTACAAGGCCTGACAGGAAAAAATTGTGAAATAAACATAAACGAGTGCGAGAGCAGTCCTTGCATGGCGGGTTCCTGCGTCGACAGAATAGGCGGTTACACGTGTGAATGCGACGAGGGTTTCGAGGGCGATCATTGCGAGCACGATATCGACGAATGCAAGCGATACACGCCCTGCCAACATGGTACATGCACAGACGGTAGAGCTGATTACTTTTGTTCCTGCGAGCCTCAATACGGTGGAAAAAATTGTTCGGTCGAACTAATCGGCTGCCAAAGCAATGCCTGCCAAAACGGTGGCACTTGTTGGCCGTATCTTGTCAACGAAACCCAACACATGTTTAACTGCACGTGTCCTACTGGCTTCCACGGAGAAACTTGTCGCAACGTGAGTTCATTCATTAATTTATTGCTGCAATTGCTGCTAGACTCGAAGCCCGATTTATTGATCAATATTGCAAAAAAACAAATTTTTTACCTTCGTATTATTTCAATAATCAATTATTTAAAAGGTAATGGTAAAATAGTTTCGTTCGTCGAGAACCGGGACATTGATAATTAAAGAGGAAATTTAATGTCTTTTTAAACTTTTGATTATTTCCATGTTTACGTTATAAGAATCTGACAGGAGAAGAGGTGGGTGACACCTGATAAATGAATCAATTCATCAATTTGAGCATTCCAGTGAATTTCATTTTTCTTTTCACTCTTTAAGGTAACCACGATGTCTCTGAGTGGCAGCTCTTTCGTAATGGTCAACACAACGAGAGACGAAGGTTACGATATTCAATTCCGCTTTAGAACGACCCTTCCAAAAGGTCTTCTCGCAATGGGCAAGGGTACCACGTTTTACATCCTCGAACTCGTCAACGGCAAGCTCAATCTCCATTCGAGTATTCTCAACAAATGGGAGGGCGTGTTCATCGGCAGCGGCTTGAACGATTCTACCTGGCAGAGGGTATTCGTCGCCATAAACGCGACGCATCTCGTTTTATCGGCAAACGAGGAACAAACCATTTATCCGATCAATCTCAACGAGGGCGCCAACGTAACTCCCACTTCTTTCCCAACTACTTACGTCGGTGGGACCATCAGTTATCTCAGCAAATTGACTCATGGTCCACCATTTTTTGTTGGATGTGTCGAGGATGTCGTTATCAACGGAGAATGGGTACGATAAGAGCAAAAAAATTCATTCGAAAATAATAAAGTGAAAAAGAATTCCGCCACATCCCAACCGTGCGAACGGAATCGTTCTGTGATAAAAAAAAAACCCAGATATCTTGTGACATGATTTATTTTCTAATGTTCGAAATGTATGTCAACAGATTTATTCGGGAATGGATTCGAAGAATGTGTTAATGGAGCACGTAGAACCAGGTTGTCCGCGCGACGCCCAATGTTCCCCAAATCCTTGTAGAAACGGTGGACACTGTACGGATCGTTGGCGTGATTTTTCATGCAAATGCGAGCGTCCCTATCTTGGTCGAACGTGCCAATTCAACATGACGGCGGCGACATTCGGCTACGAGAATATAACAAACGGTTATGTGACTGTAAAAGTGTCGGACATGGCGAGAAAAGCAGTGCGTTCAATCGTCGACATATCGATGTTTATACGTACGAGAGAACCGCGCGGTGACATATTTTATCTCGGCTCCGAGCCAAATCCTCAGCTGGAATCAAAATCTCAGGAAAAAACGTACATTGCGGCACAACTCGAAGGTGGTGATTTACGTTTGAGAATACAATTCAATGGAACCGAGGCTTATACCGTAGGCGCTGTGAAATTGAACGACGGCAATTATCATTTAATTCAAGTAATACGAAACACGACACTGGTACAAGTAAAAATAAACGGCACGGAATACTTCAGGAAAACGATAAGCGCTTCAGGCCCGTTGAATGTGACGGTTTTGTATCTGGGTGGTTTACCACAGGCATCGAGATACATCCGTCAAGTTGAAAATCGTCAAATGGAACATCAATTGCCACAGATTAATTTCAAAGGTATTATTCAAGACGTGCAGATATCCAATGGAGTTGAAACAATGGTCGTTGAGTTCTATCCCCTCAATGCGAAAGAAATTCCGGAATTCACTAAATTCGGCACTGTTACATTGAATCCTAGTACCGTTAAGGAAGGTGTTCATTCGGATAATGTTTGCGGGAGCAATCCTTGTTTTCACAATGGTACCTGTCACAACACTTGGAACGATTTTCGGTGCCAGTGCCCGCGGGGATACACAGGAAAAACTTGTCAAGAGATGGAGTTCTGCCAGTTGCAAGATTGTCCGAGTGGCTCCACGTGTCAGAATCTCGACGACGGCTACGAATGCATGGCAAACGCGACTTTCGACGGTCTCAATAATTATTTCACCTACGTTTATGATCAATTGGAAGCTAAAAATTTCACCGATTCTACCATAGACACGATCAGCATAACCTATCGTTCGAACACCGGTGGAACTCTGATGCACATGTCAAAATTCGAGGGTGACCAGCATTTCACCATCTCTGTTTACAAAGACGTAGTGACCGTCGCTTGGAAACTGGACGCTCATAATCGCGATACAATAAACTTCGGCAAAGACATACCCGATGGCAATTGGACAACTATCGTTTTGAAACTGACCGAGAGCTCGTTGAGCTGCGGATACAAAAATCCTAGCGAGGAAGCTATTCCTGATATGAGCAATAAATTTAATTTCTCCATGTGGTACGAACTTCTCGAAAATGGGACTGTTACTTTGGGAGGACTGGCAGATGACGCGTGGGAAAAAAATAGCTACGTTACCGTCGAAACTGAACGACAGAGAATCGATAATCGTGAAGGCATCGATGAAAATTCGGTTAATCTCGAAGATCATAAATTGACCACTGCCATGCCTTATCATGAAATGATGTCCGGTAAATAATCAACGAATTCAGTCATTCAAAAAAAAACTGTCAGAAAAACGCAAATTTATTGAAAAACTGATTTCTTTCTTTCGTAAAAATTGTTGCTTAATCACTCGTTGTATTCTACAGGTGAACCGTTCAAAGGTTGTCTCGGCGAGGTTCGCATTGGCACAATGCTTCTCCATTACTTCACTTACGACGAAGTTTATAGGAACGCAAATTTCACACCGGTGGAATATCTTTCATTGCAACGAAACAACGAAACGGATTCTGAAAGCATAGGCTGCCGTTTGTGCTTCGAAGATGATTGCAAAAATTCAGGTCATTGTCACGACGCACTCACCAGTTACGTCTGCGATTGTCCAGCTGGTTATGACAAAGACGATTGTTCGGTCGACATCGACGAATGTGCTTTCAATAAATGCAAAAATGGTGCTACCTGCATCGATGGTATTGCTAACTATACGTGCGTCTGTAACAAAGGCTGGACCGGCTTGTTGTAAGTGCATTCGAAATTCTTCATTCAATTTATTTTCATTATCTTACACCCGAAGTTCTATTTTTTCACCTCTCAACGCATGTGACCATGAATTAATACTAATTAGTAAATCATTATTCATTGTTAATTATAATTGTGTATTTCAAATGAAGAGGATCAATTATTCGAACTACGGTTAAATTCGTACTTTTATTTATTCTAGATGCGATAAAGACATAAACGAGTGCGTGGGTGCGACTCCCTGCCAACATGACGGAGTTTGCGTTAATTTGCCAGGCTCTTTCCGATGTCAATGTCCTGACCAATTCACCGGAGATCTGTGTGAAAACTTTAGACTGATCAGGTGCGAAAATAATCCGTGCAGAAACGGCTCAACCTGTACTGACGTCGTTAACGAAAGGACTGGAAATAATTTTACGTGTACGTGTATGCCCGGATACGAGGGAGCACTGTGCGATACTCCTTTCTGCATAGCTAAAAGATGCGAAAACGGTGGAAGATGCGACTTCTTATACGAGGTTCCTAGTTTATTATTTTTTCTTTTTATCTATTTGCAATTTTACCAAATTTCGAAGTAATTTTAAATATTCAAGAATTCGAAACAATTTTTTTTTATACTCAATCAACTGCTATTCTTCAGGCACCTCGATGCACTTGTCCTCCTGGTTTCACCGATGATTATTGTGAGACGAACATAGACGATTGTGCTCCGAATGCTGACGGTGATGTTCCGTGTAAGAACGATGGAAAATGTATTGATGGCATCAACAGTTTTACGTGCAATTGTTCCGGTACCGGTCACACAGGGCTCGATTGTTCGATCGATGTGGACGAGTGTTTGCTGGAAACTACAAACTGTGGACGAGGCGTTTGCCACAATGTGCCTGGTACATACAGCTGTGTTTGCGATCATGGCTACTGCGGTCACAGCTGCGAAAGGGCAAATCCTTGCCATCAAGAGGTAGAATATTTCCTGATAATTACTTTTTTCCAAGTTTGCATTTAGCCGAGATTAATTTTTTTAAAACGTTACTTAGGACTTTTGTCAAAATGGTGGCAGCTGCGAATGCGTTGAATCCGGTTACGTTTGTCACTGTACTCCGGAATATAGAGGCACGAATTGTACAGAAGTGAGTTTCATGAATGAGAAATGAATGAATTTTTATTGAAAAAAATATTTATTTTTATTGATCATCAATTTCATCGTATTTTCATACAGACCGAACACTTTTTGGGAAGTCAAGCACGCGACATCGCGGTAATAGTGGGACCAATTCTTGCAATATTATCATTAATCGTGGCTGGTTCGTTGACGGCTCTGTTCATGATGGCAAGAAAGAAGAGAGCGACGCGCGGTACGTACAGCCCGAGCGCTCAGGAATTCAGCAATCCGAGAGTCGAAATGGACAACGTTATGAAGCCGCCGCCAGAGGAAAGATTAATATGAAGATAGAGCAGGGGTTTTGCACGAAACGTTTGTTTTGCTGCTGAGAATCATTTATCCTAGTCCGCCGTGCAAGTCTTTCGACTTTGTTACATCTTGACCCAAAACTAGAGACCTCCCATTTATTTATGGATGATCGATAATTTTAATTGATGTCCAGAGTGCCGGAAAAGAAAAAGATTTACGAAAACAAAAAATATTCTAGTCCGCACCGTGTATTGTCGAGTCCGAATCCAAATTCGACACGATTCAATATCGTGCTGTGACATACAACAACGTACCCACACACTGTACATTTACACATGAGGATACTCCTTATTTTACATTCGAAATTAAGCGTATTTTGACGAAGGTCGTGTTCATCGCGATCATCCCAAAAATCACGGTGAAAGCTTCAAATATTCGCCACTGAAAGTCGGTCACTCATTACTTAAAAAGTAAATGCTATTCATTAGACTCATTCCAAATTCATATACGTAGATCGAGTGAAACTTTTGCAAGTGTACTTATAGACCAACTTAATCAAGTGTCCTTACTTCGAATTTTAAATGTTTATATTAAAACGAAAACGAAAAAGGCTCCATGAGCTGGAAAGGCCCGTCCATTTACAAGTGCCTAGTTGTATCACATACTTACTATAACTTTAATTATACACTATATCTACTTGAATCAACATTCCAAGATTTATAAGAAAAACGAAAACTCGTAATTACGAATATATACGAGGCTTAATTGCAACATCGATACATTCTCCAGGGCAATAACGAGAATATTGTAAGATACTCGATGTGGAATGGAGGTAATTGTAATTTTAATGTGCTGCGTAGAAGCTATATGAACAATTCATTGAAAAGAGAAATGGGCGCTTTTCGTTTCCCTAATTAAAACTATTTTCCTTTTGTTCATAATTGATTTATGATCAATCTCCAGTTTTGTAACGGTTTTACGCTTACTTATCTTTGGAGCTATCTTTAGAGTGTTGTCCACTTTGAAAAAAATGGACATTTCTCTGTCAGAGCGGATTTCAATTCCATATAATCGCACGAACGAGAGTACCGAAAATTTCTTGTTTCTCGTTGGTGCTCTGTTAATTTTGTACATATTTTAGAGTACGTAAGTTTACGAAGATTAATTCCAATGGTTTTAAATATAAGATTTTATATTGAATTCAGTTAAAATTAAGAATATTTTTGGTATATAAATAAATATGTACTTTTGTGACCAAAGTAACTAAGAATGAAACGAATTCCGATAATATTAATTAACGAAAGTACGGAAAATTGTAATTTATAATAATGAAAAGATTAAAAAACTTATATTAGGATAAAATTGTAAAAATAGTTCGAGGCACGTGATCGATCGAAAAATAATATCATGACCGAATGACCTCGCGTTCATTTTAAAAATGTATTACATTGTGCAAGACTGAGGTACAGATATCTCGTTGGTTTGAGCAAAAAAAAACTATCAAAAACGAGATCATCGTAGATCGATCGTCTGTCTATGGAATTAGAGAAGTGGCAGTGCCGTGCTGTCAGATATTTGGGAGAAAGAGTTTGCATGACAAACTGCGCTGCGCATCGATACTCGAGATTTCATTGTATACTTCTGAAATTTCTAAACTAAGACAAATTTGCAGGTGTGATTGTTAGCTTCTGATGATGATCGTCGAATGCATGAATGTACAGAAAAAATAAACATCCCAACACTTACGTGAAATTAATATATTATTATGAATCTTTTAAAATTTTATTTCCGTATCAAGGATACTCATTGTATCTAAAAGTTTTAAAATTGTTTCTAAAAGTCACCCCACACATCGTTTACCATCCGAGTTTTTTGCCGTTTATTTTCGACAGTTTTTCACGAGATATTTTGTCAAAAAACAACAGTCCTGCAGCACGCTCAATACTTTCTGGTGGTACCTGTTACACAAAAAAAATATTTATTAATACACAGCGGTTGGAAGTGGTATCACTTCATCTATCACTCGAGTACAACACAAATTTACTTTCATCTTTTGTTAATTTTCAATTTTATGTTGAACAAAAGTTTTTTTTCTAAGATTTGTGGGTTTTCAAAAAACTCAAAAAGAAAATGGTACGAATTCTTCTAAATGGGAATAAAATTATTTCACATTTCTCAAGGATAATATGCTTCATACCTGAAAACTGGTGAGTGGGGTATCGTCATCGATTTTCTTATTTGGCATAACAAAGGCCTCCATTTCTAATTTTGAGTCCTCAGTCTCACCAACCACCACTTTGTAGAAGTGAGTGGGTACAGCCACGTGATTTGCTCCAATAACTTCATAGGTCACATATTTTTTACCATTGGATTCTTTCCTAAATAAAGTGAATGAATATTAAAAGACTGGTGGGGAGAAAATTATCGCAAAACAGTCTTTTGAAAATTAAAAAAAATATATACAGAAACAACAGAAGTTCCAGTGAATGACCAATGACTTGTCAAAAATGAGAATATTCCCATTAAAATCTGTGAAACGTAATCAATTCCCAAAACGAATGGAATCATAAGGAGGTTCAAATTCCCTGACTTTTATGATCATACAAAAACTTAAAAAATAATTACTTTGGTAAATAAAGCGGGCCTGTGCAAACATAGACGTTCCTATAAACCTTTGTCAATTTTCTGACATAGTTTTCCAATCTGTTCCATGAATGACGGTTGAAACCGACTCCGACCTGAGGTGCCATATTGGACAGGAAAAAAGTTTGTTCAATATGCTTCTGGGACAACTTGTGATTGCCTGCAGCAGCCAGATGACCACGATCGTATCCACTCCCTTTGTAGTCAGAATTATCAGATCTGTCAGGGACTGTGAAAATTATTTTCTGAGAATTCTTAAAATTTTTCATATTAACATGGCTATAAAAATGAATACACTAATAAATAAGCTGGTTACTAACTCACCGAAAGAAGGGATGTATACTTTCATCAGGTTTGAATTCACAGTTTGATCTATCGACGTTTTCTTGATACTGTAGTCTTTCTTTAGTAAGATGTTCGAAAACCCAATGTGCCACTCTGTTCCGTCTGTCGTAAGACAGAACATAGTCGTCGAATGATTTTATATTATCGAAACCAGGAAATCCAAATCGCATGATCTGGAGAAATCCAATTTTTTTACAAATACAGAACCTTTCTGTGTGACCAACATGTGTACACGTGATTAACTTGGGTTGCTCAATACGACATAAGATTTGACAATCAGTCTCCAAAACGATATTCATTCTACACCGATCCTACACCCTACCGTTGAAATCGATATTCAATAAAAATTAAATGTCATCACTGACCTCCGACACTCGAGACGTTGTTGTCGACAATTTGGAGCCCATGTCCACCGGGTTATCAGCAGGGACTATTGGTGAAGCAGCCGAAACTGTGCCAAATATTGGCAGAGCAGGCAATCTCGGAAAACTTAGGTTAGGTGCTAAACACTCCTCTATGCTTTCTCCGATCTTCGAATGTTGGGAACGTTCATACTTTTTACCAGCATACCACCCACCGAGGCCAACACTTGTGAATGCCGTTATTTTCATTGCTAATCCTACCGCATGCTTCATCTTACTATTATTTTTTATTGCGTACCAGAAGCGTTAAAATTATTTAATAAAATCTACACCGCACTTTCTCGATATTCACTGAACGTCCACCATTTTTTTATTACACAACATAACGTCGTGACCGTCGTGACGGTCGTGACCACGTGCGAATGCGAACTGCAACGTAGTGGGGAGGATCTCTCCCAATCTCTCCTCACGTCCTCACTGTTCTTTTTCTATACCTATACCAATTATACGGCTCAAATTACAAAACGATATCATATATATATATATTCTTTCGAACAGCGGCGAAATTATGAACTTTCGGCGACTCATTCCATCTGCTCGATCGATATAGCAAATTTCTAATATTACAGTAAATCTATATATAGTATGTGTATACGGTGTTGGTACGGTGTATGCGTATAAATTTATATGTACAGGAATTTCAGATACCTCGGACACAATGCGCATGTCTGGATCTCTGGATTCATAAAATCCAAGCACTTTCTAAATTGACGATAGAAAATTTTTCACGTTCGTATAAAAATCCTGCTATTTTATCATTATAGCCAAGACAAACAACAAACAACAAACAAATGGTGAGAGAACCATAGATAATAAAAAATGTTATGGATTATTCTTAAAAATTACAAATATTATGATAATGTCAAATGAGGTTAGGTTTACAATTGCAATGACATTTCAATTTCAGTTCTCATTTAATATGTTCCCGGATATACCAAGGCCCTTTAATACACAGTACAAATGTTTTTCCGTGTCTATGTTACCCGGAAATGATAGACAAGATGTTGAAAGAGGTGGAAAAAGTAAGTTCAATTCTTTGTCCAACCGCTGGAAGTGTCATGTTTTTGTGTTTTGATTTTATAGTGTATGAAAGTCATTACTTTCAACATAATTATCTCTTTTTCAGTTATTATGCCTCCTTCCGCTTTGGAACAACTGACGAGACTGAACATCGTTTATCCTATGCTATTTAAGCTCACCAACAAAAAAACCAATCGCATAACTCATTGCGGTGTTTTAGAGTTTGTTGCAGATGAAGGGAAAGTCTACCTTCCATATTGGGTACATTATTATTTTTCATTTATTTCAAAGAAACGTATCGCTTAGTAACCTACCTTACTTTTTTAAACAGGAAAAAACTCATACTGAGTTTTCATATTTTTTTTCTATACCTTGAGCAAGGAAGATATGCCAAAGGAATTTTTTTTTCTTGCAACCAATAAATGTTCATTAATGACAAAAAAGAAATTTTTCCAAGGTCAAGATACTTTGTAAGAATGTCAAGAATTCGCCATTTTTGTCTTATCGCTAAAGAAAAAGCCACTTCATTTTGTTGTCGTTGAAACAGTAAATTTTTAAAACTGTTGGAACTGAAAAAAATTTTTAAATATAAACTACATTTTAGTGTCAAAACACAAGCCCTGGTAACAAGAATTGATTGACAAAAAATTGGTTTTCTGTTTTAATTCAAACTATTTTTTTTTTGTTCAATATCGAACAGCGTGGTATACAAAACCAAAATAAAATATCAATGTATCCGCATACAAACATTTTTGGCAGACTCAACATCGCTAAAATATAAATTCCAGATGATGCACAATCTCCTATTGGGCGAGGGTGAAATTCTAAACATTGAAAGCGTATCACTGCCGGTTGCGACATTTTCCCGCTTCCAACCCCAGTCTGAGGATTTTTTGGATATAACGAATCCAAAAGCGGTGCTGGAGAATGGTTTAAGAAGTTTCGCGTGTTTGACAACTGGAGATATTATTGCCATTAGATATAATCAACGAATATACGAAATGTGTGTTCTCGAAACACGGCCAGGACCAGCAGTTAGTATTATCGAATGCGATATGAATGTCGAATTTGATGCGCCGGTCGGTTACAAGGAGCCCGAGAGAGAAACAAAGAGAGATGAAAATACGATAGATCCGGTCGATATGATGCCCGACCCAACAGGTTTCGTCGCTTTCAAAGGACAAGGCAATCGTTTGGACGGCAAGAAACGAAAAGATTCGGCTCAATCGGAAAATCAAATTGCAAAACCAGTTTACGTCCGAGGAATTCCTGATTACGATTACAAAATCGGAACTCTTAGATTTTTAAGAAATGTCAAACCCGTTAACAACAAAGAGGTTCGTTCAAAAATTCATTTGCTAATATCAGATAAAATGAAAAAATAACCAATAATTACATTTTTTTGTAACCCATTTCAGGTGAAAGACGTCGATGAATTCAAGGCGTTCACAGGCGAAGGTTTCTCCCTACGAAAATCTCGAAAATAAGCTCTATATTTAAAACTTTTCAATTAAATTACGGGAATGAAATGAACTACGAATTCGTGATATTAAATGAAATTACTTAATGGAACGACGAGTTGTTCATTATTAGCTAAGTTATTATGCGAATTTTTTTTTATCAGTGTAACTGGGAAAAGGGTGTTCGAGAATTGTAAAGAAATACTCCATCTCAGAGTTCTTTCTCCCGGAGAGTGTTGAATGAATGAAAAAAAAATTAATTCTTGCACAATTTACAAAAAATTACGAATATATCTATTATACACGATATTTTTTGTTTTTTTTTTGTTTTACAAGTACGGATATAAAAAACCTTACATATCAAAATAGTGTTCAGACTTAGAATTTACAGGTATTTTGAATACCGTAAAAAGTCGAAGTGCGTAAAACAGAAGATAAAAATCACGCAATAAGAAATTATCACAATAGTTGCATTATGTGTGGGTACTGATTAGACGAATCAATCGCTAATCGACGAGCGGTCCCCAGAAGTGCTTGCTCGGCTTGGTTTCATCTTCCGTCAGGAAAAAGTCCCGTCCCAGTTTGATGAATTCGTGTTGACTGATTTTACCGTCTTCGTTCGTGTCGATAAATGTGAACGTGATGACTGCATGCTGTTTATGAAAAATGGCGAAAAGTAAGTAAGTCATGTTCGATCGAACATTTTTTTTTTTTTTTTCAATTCGGACCCTTTCGGCTCGTGTTTTCAAACTGTAATTGCAATTCATTAATCGAACCACGAATATCAGTGATTTGAATGACAGTCCGAGTTTGAATCCAAAACTTGTGCCGAGTGGTACTCGAATTTTTTAAATTATCGTCAACTACTAATTTTTTCGAAAATATCATAATCAGTGAAAGATTGAATTGTTAAACTTATGGCAATTTTTATGCATTGGGGTGATTTGGACGTTTGATTCCACAACGTTTTTCGTTTAGGATTTCTTGCATACTTACGTCATTGGAGAGACCGAGGCACTGGAAGAAAAGCTTGAATTCCTCAACCGATATTTCTCCGCTGCGGTCTTTATCCACCGCCTGCGCAAATCAATGATTCATCTCCATTATTTATGCCCATTGACAAAAAGAAAATTGAAAAGTTTTTTTTTGTTTTTTTCTTTCTTTTTATTATAAATCAATCGTGTACCTTGAATAGGAATGGTAAGAAATGGTGGCATTTCTTTTTGAGAGAACAATCATTTAAAACATGATGCATTTCTTCGAGATACTGTTCAACGCCTACAAGATTGTAGGGACTGATTTCTCCCCACTGCTCAACCCACATGTCCTGTCAACAATGGAAAAAAAAAAAAAAAAAAACTATTAGAAACGCAACGAATGTCTTTTTATGTCCGAAATAATGAGCCTCGGTTAAAGGCTTTGGGAGTAAAAGAAAAGAAAATATTTAAAGTTTATCAAACATCGAATGTTTCAAAAATTGAATACCACAAAACCGTATTTTCCGGTGTCGTCCACGCGCATTTATATTCCTCAACTATCTACAGGAAAACATATTTCATGAAACATTCGCCACGGTATTATATATTTTCGGTTACAATACTTCTGCTAAAACCATGCCAAATTATTCTTTAAGCATTATCATTGATAAAAAATGATACCGCAGTTAATCCTTGGAAGGAGGGAGGTAAAAATTTTATTAAAAATTTTCTTTTTAAACCTGTGAAAAAAATCACGAAGGGGACGATAGTAAAAACAAAATACGAAGTAAGAAACCACTTCTACGTGTTGAAGGGGTTGTATGGGTTTCGAACTGAAAGAACGAATGATTAGTTTTTGTACCCTTCCTAAAATGTGAACCCCCGTATCATTTTTTATTGATAACAATGGTAAAAAAAATTTTAAGACCATTTTTAGCAAAAGTATTGAAAATATTTACCACATTTTCAAAAACACGAATACCGATTTAAAAATAAATTATTCACGTAAAAATCAACTCTATTTTTTCTATACAAGGTGAGAGTCTCGGTTCCATCATCCGGGAACTTTGACGAGGCTCAAACAAAAATTCTCTTCCGCTTACGCTGAGAACTTTGACAAATTCTTCTTTAGATTCCGGGCAGAGATGACCAAGTTCGGTGAATCTTTCAGCGAGCAGCATAAAATCGTCATAACTTATGACTCCATCCTTGTTAACATCCAAATGACTGTGAAGCGTGCGCATTTTTCTTCTCCAGAAAGCGGATTGTCCCTGGAAACGATGAACATTGGAATGAGAGTTGGAAACAATGGTGGGCGAAAAAAAATGGGAAAACGTTTTCGTGCTATTTCGAGTAGCTCGTAAAACGTTTTCTTTTTCAGCCGTTAAACCAGCATGTGTTTACGACGCTAGACGAGCGTCGCACACTCGCTAAAACTGTTATTTTTTTCCGCACTCTATTATGGCGACACGAATTAACATATGCGTTTGAAAGCAGACGGTAATACTGAAATCCAATTTAGGTGAAGGCTGATAAACGCGCTTCACGTTCCGCGATAACCTTTGCCGATGATAATACATATTTATATAGTGCACAGACGCCTCTCTCGTCAGTGGACGTATGAACAACATTTATTTGATTCTTCATTCACGAAATACAATGAAAAAATGTCGAACAGGAATTTGTACCGAAATATCGTGGATCCTGTCGAAAATACACTGTTTTTCAATCACAGTTTCTTGCTCAAGGATAAATTATTGTATTATCATCATTGTCGTATAATATTTCTCATAATCTGACGTTATTGCTCGGGACGAAGGACAGCAGCCTCTCATTACTTGGTCGCTAATGCCATCGAACCAGTTCCGACTAAATCCTTTCGCTTTTCATTGGACACGCCAATTTCACGCCTTATTTTGGCCTGAGGAAATCAACACAAATATTTTTCCACGAAATATTTGTACGGAAAGCATGTGAATAAAAAAACTCGTGTGATCATGATGGGAATTTGGAATCGCATAAAATGAATGTTGGCTGATTTAATTGGTGAGCTGAAGGGTCAGAATCGAAGGCTCGTCTCGACGTCGAACGCGGAACCGCTTATCTCATAAATATACATACCCACATATACGAATTTTCGACTCGTGCTGCCAGATAAAACGATGAAGAAATTCTCATTCCGGTAGAAACAAAGCAAGCATCGTAAACGTTGATAAACTTACGTTCCTTCTAATCCCTACATTTGTTCCATCGATTAAAGACCAACATCAACTTTTAGTGTGGAATATCTTTGGAAAAAAAATTTCAGAATTAAGTCAACAGGAAAATGGGGACTTTGGTTCCTCGAACGAGAAACAGCTCGGTCGAGTGTTTCATCAGAGATTTTTTTTCAAATGTATACGGAGAATCTATGATTTTCAATCATTTTTTACAATTTTAATATTCTTTTCAATACTACAAAGTTGAATTTATAACTCGACAATTCTGATAATTTTTTGAAAATAAGCGATTCAAAGAATTTCTCGTCCAGTTATTTCGATATTTAAAAAAAATGGATGACCATTTCTTCGTCAGTCTTTCGTCATAACGATGAAGTGCATGGGAGCGAGGAACATTTTAATTAAAGTGTTAACTAATCTCGTTGTTAGAAGCTTTTCCAAGGGCCATTCAAATACGTTCGACGCGCATGCCACAAGGAGGTCTAGCAACAACGGAAAAAAATCCCTTTCTCTTTTTGTTCAGCATCTCTTGGCCATGTGTTACACTGAGTTACACGTCGGTTGAGCCGAGGGTTGAGCGCTCAACATGAAACGCGTGCAAGGAAAGGCGAGATGAAGTTGAAAGCTGTACCGAAGGCAAACGAGAGGATTTATAAAGAAATTAAAAGAAGCTTTAAATGCGAGATTGCCTGAGGATTACGTAATCGAATGCTTATTTTGGGATTCGGATACTTGGCGAGGCGAGCGCCCAATTCGAAGGGCCATTCGTTGAAGGCTCGAGCGAGTAAAACGGACTCGAGACAGGTTTCCTTTTTGGGGCATCAAGAAGAATATCGCAATAAATTTCGAACGATACGAAACTGTACGATCGAGATTCGCGATCTTAGGAAACGAAAGCATCAAACTTCCAGAAAATCCTGTTTGTTTGACAGCTCATTAGGTTTTTTTTTATGAGAGCGTAAATGCCCCTGAACTTATCTGTACGAATTGACTGAAAAATTGGCTTTGGCAAAATAAAATAATGATTGGACACGTTCCGAAACGAGGAATCGATGGAGCCTTTGAATCGACGACCTTGAAGCTCTGTGAAACAATTCAAAACTCGAACCCGAAAGATTAACGATCTTTCCAAAGTTTTTCCATCAACGTTTCATCGTGTGCTGCTAATAAAATAAATTCATGGCATCGTGTCATTTCGGAAGCAGCCAATCCGAGCTTCTCTCACTTTTTCCATAACAAAGAGTCTGCGATTTTTGTTATTGTAACAGGGACAAAGCCGACGGCACACATTTCGTATGCTCGACCGAGCACACTTCGAGCTCGAATTGACGAAGCCTCTCGTCAAGAATTTCAATACCTGCGCGTCTAACCAGCTCGAATCTTCTCGTGGAAGAACAATGGCTGGCTCGACGGACTCTAATCAACATACCGATTGAGATTTCTTACACCGACGAACGTTAAAATACCAAACGGAAAGTTTTGTAAAAAATCGATCGTTTTTGATCGAACTGATCGAAAAATGATGAGTCGAAAAGTCAAATTTTAGGATCGTCGTTGAATCAGGTACAAAAAACAATTTTCGTGTTAATAATTGTGCACGTAAAAATGATGACCGTCCAACTTGAAATTCTCTCATTTCGAAGACAGAATAATTTCAAGTAAAATTATAAAAAACGTTTGTTGTAAAGGTCAATATAATTTTCTCAGAGAGCTCATAAATTTGACTGAAAAAAGAAATAAATAAAAATTAAAAACTAGAAAAATGTTTAGTTTTTGCGCTTTAGTAATTTTCCATAAACCTTTATAACTGCTACGATTTAAGATCCGAAACGAGTTCGAAGAAACGTGCGGAGAGTTTGCAACGACTTGAATATAAATATTCAGATCCGGGCGGGACACTTACTCTGGCCTGTTCCCCGTCAGAGTCGCTATCGCTGTCGCTGTCGCTATCTTCTTCGACAGATGCCGAGGCCATCGTGTGATGAACGTTTCTCTTGCTCGACATTCCTCTCGTCATTTGTGTAAACTGAAAGCGAAATGAATAAAAAATAATGAGAAAGAGCCTCGCTATGGAAAAAAGTAAAGCAAACAAAAATACGATTGCGCTTCGTCGAACTAATCGCCGCGTACGGTTGTTGTTTATCTCGATATTGGCGCGCGTGCGACCGAAACCACCGGAGGAGCCGCGGTAGGGGAGAAAAATCTTCTCGAAGCACACGCGAGGACACGGCGTGGAAAAAAACTCGAAAACTTGTTCAGCGACATTTTGGACTCTACACCGTCAGTGTTTTCGTCCGTTCATTGCAAAATTACATGAAACTGTTTTTCGATCGGTGTACGGTTCAAAGAAGAACGTGAAAAAGTATTTAAAATGTCAATATAAAGAAATAACGGGAGATCGGAAAATTATTTTTCAATAATAAACCATTCGAATAAAAACGAAAGTGCCAATGTAAATGGAAGAAGAATCGCATCGAGATTACGTAACCAAAACTTTTTTCCAGCGACGGAACGAAACGGGTCGACGCAGGAGACCCGCCGCGTGTACATCGAGCGAGCCCCATTTGACACGAAAGTTTTTTCGCGCCCGCATAATTTCGTCTCTACACGTAACACATCTTCGTTGCATTTTTGTTAATTTGCACAGCAAGTGCAGCAGTTTACACGGTGCGATTAGAGCGAAGCTTAGAGTACGATGGAAAGTAGCGAGGCAAGGTTCAGACAAGTTCGTTAACCCGACGTGCTCGTTTCATAAAAGTTACACTCGAGCGCCGAGGCTCTGTCCGATTGGGGCTCCTGTGTGCACGACGCTCGGCCACGCGATGGGGGTCTTGCGTTATTCTTTAATCGTCCATCTTATCGTAATGCACGCATTTAAATCGAACAAGTCGTTGAAATCGTTGGATGAAAGTCAAGAATACTGTCAATCGAGGAAACTCCTGAAAACGCGATCTTCTTGCCAACGGACTTTTCGTGTCGCAACCAATTGGACGGTTATTCCGAGATAAAAATCGATTCGCTGATGATAAGTTTTTCTTTCGCTTCACACGTGTCATTAAATTGTCTGTGTGTATTCATATTTAATACATGTTAATATGTTTCGAAGATAAAAATGTTTTTATAGCCAACTCGATAACATTTGTATTGAGGTCATTGCGAAGAATTTTCGTATTCTTTGTTTGACCGTTTTATTTACGTAACATTAATGTGTCGAAGCAGTCTTTGTGAGAAAAAAAGTGTCGAACACCGAAGATGAATCAGCCGCGGTGAACGTACGAATCGACTACGGGTAGACACTCACAATTGTAATTTTATCTATTTACAAAGAGCGTAAAATAACACGTTATTTATGACGATTTTATCGTACAAACGCGAGAGGTCATGCACGTGTTTTTGTTTACAAACACGAGTGAGAGTGCATGCTCGGGATGGGCCTTTCGTGGTTTAGACTCCCGGGTTTGATAATTCGAAGAGCGAATCACCTCACGATCGTAAATTTTATGACCGTCAAATTCACAGCACTCGATTCAAGTCTATATTTCTTTTTTAACCTCACAAATTTTCATGCAGATTTTAGGCTTTATTATTGGGCAAACTTTTTCGATGGGACACGAGGCAAGTCAGGAAAAAAAGCTGGAAAAAGTACTCGATCTGATTGAGTTGAGACAAACAATGAAGCACTTTTTATGCACGAAGTATCACAACGCTGACGAAAACAAAGAAACAAGGTCGACTGACCCTTTTTGATTATGAATCACACGAAAATTCGGCTCCGTCGTCGAAATCCTCGCCATTTATGTTCGTCCGGTTCTTATATGCAAATGAGCATACATTTGTATTCGAATTATATCCGTTTGGAGCGAGGTTTGGAGGGTTCAAATGTTACTGAATCGTTTGCAAATCTTCCCAATTCTCATTTAACCAAGTTTTTAAATACAGAAGTTTGTCAAAGAAAATATTTTTTTTTTCAGGGTAAATATCGGGAATGCTACACGTGTCACGCAACTTTTGCTTTTTTTAATGTTTGTATCGAAAACATATTTTCTGGCTCAAATGTATGCAGTATGCTCCGAACATATTTCGCTCGTGTATACTGTTCGAGTGAGTCAATTTTATTAACCACGAGATAAAGCTTGACGAGAGTTATTTTTCTGTAATTCCTGTGCCGAACATTTTCTTCGAATGCATTTTTATCGGATTTTTTAAATTCCAATTTACATCGAACTTTTCTGATAAAATTAAACAAGCTTTTGCGACGATAAAACGCTGAGGGCCGCACAGGCACAGGGCTCTCCACTGCGTAGTAACAAGGGGGGACGCAAAGAACTTCGGTACCCGGAATATGTGTATGTAAACATTCGCGTAAACACAACGAGATCCTTGGAGGAACAGAAAAATAAAACGCTCCGCAAAGAATGATTTTATTTTTAAAAAATGACTACGAAAAAATTTGATCAGGAGCAAAAACCGGTCTTACCCGATAGTTTAGAGCCGGTTTTACAAACTTCTCCGTTGCTGAATTGGTTGCTGTGCCAAGTGCAGCTACAAGTCTCTTTTCGAAAACTCCTTTAGACATTGCCGAACGTAGTCCGGCGCGAAGAAATAACGTCGCCATGTTTTGTTTTTGTCACGAAATTTTGTATATGGAAAATATCTTAGGTGCACTTAAAAAAATCCAATTTGTCACGCTCAATGGAAAATTCATTCGTTACTAAACATAAACAAGCGAGTCAGGCCCTTTTTGTAAGGACGCCGATCCCAATCCCCACCGCTGGTGAATGGCGCTGCGCTTGCGCAGAAGCATCTCTTTCACCCCCGGTTGTATTCTTATTTTCGCACTCTCTTCGTTTTCTTCTTTTTCTGTACACAAGAATCTTGAGCTCCCGGTGTCTCTTTTCGCATGATACGGTACGACATTGGCGTAAAAATACTTAATCCTTACGCAGATAAAAATATGATTCAAATACATTTGAAAATAGAAATTTATTCTTATTCAACAATCCAAAATTTGTGCTTTGAATCGAAATCGTCATTTTAAACAAAAATTAAACATGTTTATTTAATGATTATCACGGCGTTCTAATTAACCATTTCATACACTGTGCTATTATTTCACGTTTTTTTTTATCGTAAAAATTATGCTACCATAAATTTTTTTCAAAATTAATATTCGCAATAGAAAAAAAATTGATATCAACATACCATTGTAAAAAATGTCCATCGTTTGTTTTTTTTCATCTCCCACCAACCTGTCAAAGCACGCTCATTTCTTGTCAAAGGTGTAATTCAGGGCTCATACTGTTCACCCAAGAAAATGAATATAATTGCATTGCGATAAAACATTCACAATATACGCGATATGAGATTTGTTTTATCGTAGAAAGAAAATTATTGACGTCAATAGAGGCGCCGATATATTTGAAACAAAACATTTCGCGCTAGAGATTCAGGTCGGGTGTGTACGACGCACATCGCGTTTTCTCCCGTACCCCCGAGTTTCGTCCGTCGGTACTACGTGACTGCCGGCAGGCCAGGCATGGGCCCCGCTACACACGCACGGCGAACGGCGACCCAACCGTAACGAGTAAACATCGCGCACGTTGTAAACAACAAGTCGAGGGCGTGTATTACGTTTGCACTTTTCTAAATGGGAACATCGACGCAAAAATTGCATTGAATGCATGTAAACCTTTTGCGGAACCAGTCGGCCTTTGTACATGTTTGTTTTCACTTTATTTTTTTTTTTTTCACGTAACTTGCGCATTGTTGTTGTCCCTGATTCCCGGCATTTAAAAAACTGAAGGTTCTTTCAAATGCGCGTATTGTTTTCTGAATGTGCAGAATAACTAAAAGTTTAACGTTATTGCAAGGACTTGACAACATTTCTGGTATTCGTCACTATTTTTTTTTATCAAATGCTAATCAAACCCCATGAATTTCATGCTGTACCCTGAACTATCAAAATCGGGGGGATTGACTGGTTTGCTTTTTTGGTCAGAACTCCTCTACGGCCAGTTGTCACTGTTGTGTGTGTACTGTTTTTTACAAAATCTTGAAAATAATTAACAACAAATGTGCCGCGAAATTGTTCCTACGATTGGTTATGAAAAAATGTCAACAGTTACGGATCATTTGACCGGTTCGAACAAACTAGTTTCTCCTATTGCAAGCATTAAGTCGGACTAATTTGTCCTTCTCGAATTCTGATTCGTTCCCGATTTTCATGTCAAATTCGTGGCCTCTACATAATTTCCTCTACAAACTAATTTTTCCCACCTAAATTTGAAGATCATTTTAAAGACATCTATTTTGGGAAAAATTTTGTTGTCAACTTTAGTGTAAGAATGACAAAAGAAAAGAATTGTTTTTCATCTAACCTCGTCTCACCACATTGAGATTTGAATAGTTAAAAAAAAAATAATTATAATAGACACTGCAAAAAGTATACATTGGAAAAATAAAGTGAAAAACCTCTTTAATTTTGTGACAAATGACCTTATTTTTGTATTCATCCCTTTATTTACAATGAAGCTTCATACACCTGTTGTTCGAGTATGAAAAGTTGTGGTACACTGTATAATGTAAACAAATTGCATAATTATGAAGAAATCATGCATATTTTTTCCGTAACTTTATATATACTTGTAGTATGCCAACAGCCTTTTCTCGTTCGGTTGATCGCATACAAGGGTTAATCAATAATCAAATTTTTATCGTATGCATATTTAAACACAAACCCTAACTCTTTTTGTACTCAATCCTTTCAACTTTGACCTCATCCCCGACCAACTGATAGACGTAGGTCACAACTGTCGAGCTCTGGATATCCATCAATACAAAAGATGGGATGACAGATCTAGAATTCAAAAAATAAATATTTAACAGAAATGAATGAGTTTTTATAAATATTATTGGCAAGTCTCGGAGCAAGAAATATTATTTACTATCTGCCTTCAGCAATTCGGACAGAGACTACAAATTTAAATGAGAAATTATATAACTAACGTGTCAAGAGGATTGTATGCCCCGGTTGCAGATCCTGGATTAATATAGAACTTGTTTTCATGTTCATAAGCCTCAAATTTATGAGTGTGACCAGATATTAAAATATCAACATCCAGCTGTCGCTGGATTAGAGCTAATGACTCTGGATCCCCCCAAGGAACGACTTGGTGACCGTGTGATAGACCAATCCTGAACTGGCCAACTGTCACAACTTTTTGCTCAGGATAGTTGAGATTCTGTAACATGAGAAGACGTTTTAGCGAAAACATACTGTGTTGGCAATAATAACTGAAAAAAAACTTTTGAAATTAAAAAAAATTGATAAATGTTCAAATATGAAACATAAATGAATCATTGCAACTACACTTTTTGCAAATTTTGATTTCTCTCTTAATTTATCAGAACAAATTAAAACGTGCAATATGTTTAGAAATTAAAAGAATACTATGAAGATAGTAATCAGTAAATAGAATGATTACAAATTCTTGTCCCACTATACTTTTTGGTTTTGAAATGATCTATTCTCCTGAATTGATTTTTGTTTAACGAATAAAATTTTTTCACAATAGTATAGAAAAAAATCACGCGAAGATTTCCTTGGTTTGAAATTCTGAAAAAATATTCTTACCTCATCAAAATCACCTCTAACAACATGCACGTCGCTTGCCAATGTTTTCAAGTAATCATAGGACTCTTTGGTACAGAGGTTACCAGTGCAAAGGATATGCTGTATCCTTCCTGGCACTAGGAGTTTCTTAAATTTGCTAGGCAAAGAACTGCATCTGTGAGGAATGTGTAAGTCGCCCAAAACTAAAACCAACTGCAGGAAAATGAATTATGATTTGCTGGTTTTCATAGAACGTCACGTTTTCATTCGAGTTGGATAAATACTTCAGGTTCTATTACGTTTCGTTAAGAACGCAAGAATTTTGAACAGTTATAACGACAACAATGTGCGAGGCTTCTCTGTGAACTTTTGGGATTATGATTGTTGACATTTTGAGGTTAGATACTGTAAAAAAGGAACAATGTGAAAGATTCACTCCTAAATTTCAAAACTCACCATGATTATTGCACTTTTTAAATTCGAAAAATAACTTGCATAAACTGGGCCCTTTGACGCTCTATAGCGTTAAAATATTGGGCGTATCTTGAAAGAAATATCGGAATTCTCAAAGTGTCAAAAATCAACCGGAATCAAGAATGACAGTCTTGCTTGCACCAAATTTTTACTAGAAAACACCATGTTCACTTCCGGTTCGTTGAACCAATTAAATTCTGCTGAATTTGGATCTAGGGGAATTCATCGCTTATTTTTCATTTCGAACTTTTTTGACGTAACGCGGGAATTGTTATGAATTCACGTCTCGATATTGTTGTTTTTCTCCTTTCGATATCACGTTTTTGTATCAGATTTTCTCGATGTTCTGCAAATGACATTTTTCTATAATCAATCTTGTTCACGATGAAATGTGCCATTCCAGGTGCCAATTGCAAAAGTGAGTAGTGATCTATTATTCATAGGTTATGCTATTCCTTTATTTTCTAAAAAATATATTTTTCAAATGCATTCTTTTTGCTTATTTTTTTTTCAGTTTTGGGAAGGGCTATACACGCTCTTGCCAAAATAAGCGAAGAAATGTATGTTGAACCCAGAGAAGAATCACTCTCATTTCGATCTGTCAGTCCAACAAATTCTGCGTACTGTGACTTCACTTTCCAAGATAGTTATTTTACGTTTTACTCGTTCGGAAATTTAGAGGAAGAGGATGCTCTCAAGTGCAAAATCTCTATGAAAGTAAAAGATTCTTATACTTGTATCTCCTTTTTGATTATTCAGACGTGTATAGACTATTTTGTTTTCCAGAGTGCGCTTACTGTCTTCAAATCGCTGCCGGTCATTGAAAAACTTGTCAAAACTTGCCACATTAGACTGGAACCCAATTCCGATCAGCTAATTTTCATATTCGAATTTAAAAATAGCGTAGTTAAGACATTTTTTCTTCCTATCATAGACTGTGAACAATTGACTGTAAGTATATTGCACCTGATTACTGATGTTGAATGTTAAAAATTTAGGTTGAAGTTGTATATGGATATATTTTTGAATTGCAGGGACCATTGATCCAGGATAATTTACCAAATAAACTTTCTGCGCAAGCTCGTGTACTCACAGACGTTTTACAGAACTTTCAACAAAATCTTCCCGAAATAACATTGGAAGTAATGCACCAAAAGTTACTAATGAGAAATTACGTGGACGAAACTTCCAGTAAGTTTCAAATTTAACTACAAATATTATTACAGTAATAATTTAACAATAACAACCTAATCAGTTTTTATTTACTCTATTGCTTCACTTTCATTCGAGCTATGGCCAACTCCACAAGAACACAACTGGCAGTAACGATTGGTGAATTTGACGAGTACAAAATTGGCCAAGAAGCTCAAATAACCTTTTGTTTGAAGGAATTCAGAGCAATATTGAGTTTTGCAGAAGCACTAACATTGCCTCTTAATGTTTATTTCGAAACAATGGGAAAGTAAGGACTATTTTAGTAGATCACAATAATTTCAAGCCGAATTCATTTGAGAAAAATATTTTGATTGAATCTTATTGCAGACCGGTGTACTTTGACCTAAAGCAGGCATCGTTCAAAGCGAATCTCGTTCTTTCGACACTGAATCCAGAGAGTAACGATGTTTCCACGGCATCGACACACGAGTTTAAACAATCGATGCGAAAAAAAACAACTGGGAAAAAGACGTCGAGACAACCGGCAAAAACGTCGAAGCGATCTTCGAATAAGTCGAATGTTTTGAACGAATCAGCAATTAGCAAAACCAAAGAAACCCCGCTCTTGAATCGAACAAATTCACAAAATATTTCGCGTCAAACATCGTTTCAAAACATTGACGTTCCAACTTCTCATGTGAACAATACAAGATCGAATGATATAAACAATCGAGAACTGTCCACTAATGCCACGTCGACTCATCAAACACAGGAAAACATCTGCAAAAGTCTAGAAATTTCACTCCAATGTCGAGCCAGTACTTCGAAAAATTGTAGCCCAGTCGTATCGAGTCTTGGAACAGCGGGCAGCAGAATAACTGAGCCATCGATATTTTCACCAAGTTGGAAAAAACAGAACGATAACAGAGAGGAAGAGAATTTGGATGAAATGATGGAAGTTGATGCAATACCTGCTTCTCCACCTCTGCCTATTGTAAAAGTGAAAAAAATTTTCAGAAAGTGTTACGATGCGACGTTTGACACAAGAATGTTAGTTGGTCATGATTCAATTTTGGCTCTTGACTCCGATGAAGAGAGTTGATTCGGATTCGATTATGTACAATTTTCCATTCAAAAGGACTGGATCCAAAACAAATTTTGAATTTGCTAAAAAAAGAGGTATCTTAACATTCGATTGCCCAAAACCATTCAATCAAAATAGGAACAAATCTAGAAAAGCTTTAGCGGAGCAAATGCATTTATTTCCATTTCAACTGACTGAACAAAGATTGTACTTCTCTTATAATCATTGTGATGAGAATTTTCCTTCAACAGTCCGATCAAAAATATTCTATGTACTTAGTTAAGGATTTTTTTTAAGCAAATTCAACAAAATAAAAGATTTTTGTATTGTTAATTATGTAAAATAGTTGAAAGAAATTAATGATCAAACTAAATATCTGATTTTCTTAAACTAAAAATATAGCTACGTGTTTTTCACTCAATCGTCACTGAAACCGTTAAAAGTAACGTATATTTCTGACGCAAAATATTACTTAGCTCGAACGGATCTTTCATCTTTTCATTCATTGAAAACGAATATTTTTATTTTTTGCATAGAATTGCATCAAGTATTATTTGAACTTCGAATTTGAAAAATTACTATACCGGGATCATATATAATTTTCTTTCTCACGTTGGTCATTCTGAAAATTTTTAACCCACGTCTATTTTCACGTTGATTCCATATACGTGCTCAAAATATCAACAATATCGAAAGCAAGGGAAGGAATATTTTTTAATCTTATATAGAAAGATAAAATAAAACTTCGGGTCACGTTGATACAATTTTCTTCTATATTTTTCTATCTGTAGGACTTCGTTACAACGTTAAAAGGTTAGTAAAATTCTTTTTATATTCTTACATGTCTCACTCGAGTACTTACGAAAAACCGTTATCCGCATTATTGTTATAGTGATCACTTCGAAAATAATTATATATTTGCTTTCCATAAAAATATTACGACTGTTGAAAATTTTCGAATGAAATCGAAAGAATATAATCTTGATTTGTTTTTACCCTGTTTGGTAATGAAAACCAGGATTTTTGTAAATTGACTATAAATTTATGATTGCATAAAAAAGTGATCAATGAAAAAATGGAGAAGTTTTTTATCGGCTAAATCTCTGTTTCTACGTGTACTTGACAAATCCATTGAGAAAAATTCATGAATCTCAGAATGAAGAACAGAGCTAATGGCGAGGATGATGCAGTACTTCCAAAAAAAGCCAAAATGATCAGATCCGATCTACCAATGTCTTTCGAAGTTTCGAAGAACCAGAGGATGTTGAAAAGACATAAGAAGCAGGGTAATTCAATGGCAGAAGCAGCAACTGAAAGTCTTTTCAACAAGCGATTCGAGATGAAGCATGAATACTCATTACCTGAGGCTGAATCAATGTTTACACAGGATTCTTGGACCGTGGAAGATCTGCAGGCTATGAAAAGAGATCTCAACATGGTCAAGAGTAAATTAAACGACTATGATCTCGTCGAATGGAATCGTCATACAAAAAGTAGAAACAAAGCTAGTAAAGTGCTTTGGCGATTAAAAGATGAACTGAGAGTTGAATATTTGACTCAAGCATGGTGTAAATTTTATGAAAATGTCTGTTTATTCCCACTGGTTCCTGAGAAAGTTTTTGAGACAAGAGCATTTGGTTCAGTACATTTGTGCGAAGCACCTGGAGCATTTGTAGCAGCGCTAAATCATTGGCTGAGGAGTAGAGCTCCTGATATTAATTGGGAATGGTTGGGAACAACTCTAAATCCTCACTACGAAGGTCATTCTCTAACAAACATGGTGAAAGTAGATAGTCTGATCAACAGAACTGAAAAAAATTGGTTTTATGGCGCTGACAATACTGGCAACCTTATGAGCTTGGAAAATCTTGATGCTCTTGTTGCAAGCACCAGAGATAGAGTAATAAATTTAGTGACTGCTGATGGGAGCATTGATTGCAAGGATACTCCTGCAGAACAAGAATTAGTCGTTTCTCAACTGCATTATTGCGAAACTGTCGCTGCTCTTCATCTGCTAGAGGAAGGTGGAAATTTTTTGCTGAAAATTTTTACTATCTTTGAGAATCGAACTCTATGTTTGATTTATTTGTTGACTTGCTGTTTTAAAAGAATCATTATCAACAAGCCTGTCAACAGCAGAGAAGGCAATTCCGAAGTCTACGTTATTTGCTTGGGATTCAACGGCCTCGGTTCCTTGAAACCTCACCTTGAGAAACTGCGCAGTAATTATGAGGATCTCTCGAATAAATCGATGTTTCGTAAAGAAGATATTCCTGAGAGTTTTGTACAACAAATAATTGATTGTGGGGAATTCTTTAAAGCTCATCAGTGCGAGGCCATTCTTTCAAATTTGAGAACTTTTGAAAGAAGCGGCAACGTAAACGTCGACCCGGATATTCAGAGAATCAAGCACCTTGTTTCCGAACGTTTTATTAAAACCTACGAGCTCAAAAAATTGGCTTCGGAAGACATGAAAATACTTGGCAAGCAATCGATCAACGACAAGTCATCGGAAATCTTTGATTTTTCTACCCCACCGAGCTCTTATAATTCACGACAAAAACAACGAGAACGAGATCCGAAAGAACGCTTGACAGACTACGCACTGATTTTTGAATCTCCCAATCTACCGAGCAATGAAAATAAATTCAAAGTAAGCGAGAACTGATGATTTCGCATATTCTTCGGTTATCTGGATGTTATTTATGCCGATTATTCAATACTCTAGAAATTGAAAAATCAAGCAGTTTGTAAAAAATTTGAAAAAATTCAGTCATCTTCAAAGCGTTACAAAAATTGACGTTAACTAATTCTGTAATCAGTTAAATATCAGCATATTTTTGAGAAGTTTCTTCAGCAAAAAACGATTTTTTTCTATTTTATAAAGTAAATATTGAACATTCTTCGTTCAATGCTTCATGACTGTCTTAACACCAACTTTGTAATATTTTGAAGATTATTTTATTCAGTTATACGAACTATTGCAGAGTTTTGAAATTCTGGCCGAATGAGTTTTCTAAGAAATGTGCGTTATTCATCCTCGAGTACGAGAAAAAACTTATGGATTGAGAATGCCATTGCTGTTTCAATTGCATACAATTACTTTTTTATTTTTTTCAATAAATATTGAAGTTGTGGAAAATGTTCGATCAATAAAAGTGAAATTTTTGACTCTAGTACAGTTATAAAGGTACGTCAATTTTCCTATAGCAGTAAAAATCAATTAATGTCATAAAGCCCAGGCTTTTTTTAGCAAACTTTATGGTGGAACTCGAGTTTATTGATAAAGAAGGTTTGGAAAAGCTTAATGGAAAAATATCAACATTTTGTGAATAAACTCTCGAAGGGCCTCAATTTTTTGCTTACTCGTTGTTTCCCATTGCAATTCACTATCGGATGTTTGTATTTTTTTGAAAATAATATTCATGTATGAATTTTAGTTGGACGGGACATCGGATGAGTTGCTTATATCAACTGGAAAACCGTACGAGAAGATTGAGAGCTCAAAATTCTCAGCTGTTCGAATACTTCAAATCTACAATGAAGTATTAAGGCTGGGAAATGAATTGGGCTTTTCCGGCACTATACCATCACCGGAAGTAATCAAAGAATTCGAGGAAGAAAACAAATCAATAAAAAAAGTGCTCAACTTCGAATACACGAGCCAACCGAATAATCACAAGTTGATAAATCAAATTTACAATGCTCTTTCAAACGTTGAGAAAAATCAGAGTCTCGTTTTACTCGGATATTCCATGTTGTCGAGACTGAACGTCGGACTCTTGTATTTTTTGGCACGTACATTCGATTCGGTCGAGATCGAACCGAGCGATAAATGCGGTTGTATCATTACATTGAAAGACTTTAAAGAAGTTGAGGCAGTGAAAAAAATCTTCGAGCAAATAATTGTAGCCTCCAGAGCAGCTGAACAAATCGGACACGCTGTACTGTCGGTTCTCCCAATCACAAAACTCTGTGGTAAGCTTTCAAACCAAATTTACTATCTACAATGCCACAGTCATTTCAAATTTGTTTAATCTCAATAATACTTCAATTTTTAGACTCTCTCCAGTACGAAGATATTGCAAAGATGAACCATCGGATTATGAGGCATTGCGTTCGTCAAATTGTTGCCAGCTGTTTGAAAAACTATGGGAAATATGCAAATGCAACAAAAACTAGGATATAACTTGTACAATGACTCGTGTATAAATATCGCTACATTTTTTCAATAAATATTTCTATTAAGAGTCATGTTTTCTTAAATTTTCACAAAAACTCCTTAGTTGCATCGTGTTATTCATAAATAATAATATTCCACTTGAATACTTCTTAAAAATAAATATAAATAATTCAATAAACAAAGACAAGGAGGAAACAATGAATCTTCCAAATTGAGGATCAAACATATTTCGTTAGAATGAACATTTTGAAGGATCATTTTCAGCATTAATGCGAGAAATAAGTTTTGGTAATGACCCGATTGAAAATTTGAGA
Organism: Venturia canescens; assembly: GCF_019457755.1. Lineage (NCBI taxonomy): Eukaryota > Metazoa > Arthropoda > Insecta > Hymenoptera > Ichneumonidae > Venturia > Venturia canescens. The sequence continues at coordinate 12,835,066 of NC_057425.1, forward strand.
TAGTCGTCGGGCATTTGATGCATTAATCATTGACCCTTATATCCTCGTACCCCTCGCACGTCGACTCTCCCAAGTCCCACGCGCTGATGCGATCTCACAGATATGTATCAGTATCGAATAAGATTCTGGTGAGGTGGCTCACAACAAAACTCGCCATTGTAAGCTCTGTAGTAAAATTTTTTCAAGACAATAGAAAATTGTTTTCCTCCACCATCAATAATTATTGATATATATTTTTTTGCAGATAGGAAATACGTCATGAAATTAAATAATGTCGTCCGGTGTGCTCGAAATATTTCTGGAAAAAGCGTGACTCCGAATGTTTGTATCGTCGGTGCTGGTCCGGCTGGATTTTATGCTGCACAACAATTGATTAAGGTAGAGAAAATTTACTTTCATACTAAAGTTTGCAGAGGAAAGTTTTTTCCTCCTTTTTTTCCAAATAAATTGTATTCAGATATTAATATTACCGTTCCTTTTTGAAAAAAAAATCGGCACGATTCAAATATTTTGTGTAGGATAAAAAAAATCGAAGGAAGGGACCAGAGCTCACAAAGACAGGAATGAGATGTTCCTCGATGGAATTTTTAGATTGTATATTTAAAAAGCTTCACATTTGCTTACAGATCCATCATTTTATATCTCTGTTTTTTAAGTTTTCAATAATCTATCAATGATTTCATTTACAGACGTCTAACGATGTGAAAGTCGATATTTTGGAGCGATTGCCAGTCCCTTTTGGCCTCGTACGTTTTGGCGTAGCACCCGATCATCCGGAAGTGAAAAATGTGATCAATACCTTTCACAAAACCGCGATCAATCCACGCGTTCGATTTCTGGGCAACGTAAACGTTGGGAAAGACGTCAGGGTGGAACAGTTGATGGAAAATTATCATGCAGTTTTATTGGTATTTAATCACTCAACATTTTGTCCAACAATCTTTTGTGTGGTTGACATTTTCTTATTCAGTCTGTTCAAAAATTTTATTTACTCAGGCCTTTACTAATATCTTGAATATATTTTTTTAGACATACGGCGCAGAAGAGGACAGAGAACTCGGTATTCCTGGTGAGGATTTGAAAAATGTTATATCAGGACGAAAATTTGTTGGTTGGTACAACGGATCACCGAACGACAGAGATCTAGGAATAAATTTAGATGTCGAAGAGGCGATAATTGTTGGCCAAGGTAACGTCGCCATAGACATTGCGAGGATACTCTTATCGCCGATCGATCGTTTGAGAGTGAGCACAAACGTTAGTAAATTTCAAACCAGATAAAGGACAAAATGGAAATACGAAAGTTCTATCATTTTTTAGAAAACGGACATAACGTCTTACGCACTGGAACAGTTATCGCGTAGCAGAATTCGTAAAGTTTCTCTAATAGGACGCAGAGGACCTCTTCAAGCGGCATTTACCATTGCTGAATTGCGAGAAATGGTAAAACTGGAGAAATGCGAAACGCGATGGCGAGCAGAAGATTTCACAGGCGTTCGTGACCTCGTGGCAAATTTACCAAGACCTAGAAAACGCATAACCGAACTAATGCTCAAATCTTTGGAAGAATCTCCGCCAGAAGAATCTCCTCACGAAAAAAAATTCTTCCCGATATTTCTGCGAAGTCCTAGCGAACTTTTGGGCCTTGAGAGTGTGGAAAAAATTAGGCTCCACGTTAACGAACTCAATGGTGAAGATTATAAGAGCCAAAGTGCCAAACCGACCGATTCGTACGAAGAAATTCCCTGTGGATTAGCTCTGCGCAGCATAGGTTACAAATCAGTAGCAATCGATGATGCAGTACCTTTTGATCAACGGAACGGTCGAATCGTCAATAATTTTGGTAAAATAGATAAAAATTTGTACGCAGCAGGCTGGGTCGCTACAGGTCCTGTCGGAGTTATTTTGTCCACAATGACAAATGCTTTTCAAGTTGCTGGACTCATCTGTAAAGAACTTTTGACAAACGAACCTAAAGAAGGAACACAAGGACTTTTGAAAATTCTCCGGGATAAAAATGTGCAAACCGTGTCTTATGATCAGTGGAAAAAAATCGATGAGGTTGAACGTGAAATGGGCAAAAAGTTGGACAAACCACGTGAAAAGATTGTAGATGTGAAAAAAATGTTAGAAATAGCATTTAAATAATACATAAATTTATTCAAATACGATCCATTGTATAAATTTTAGTGTCGATGTAATGTATTAATATTTGTAATGGTGATTTGTATAAAATAGGGTGATTCCCTTGTTCAGAAACTTTATTTGCACTTAGTTTACTTTACTACAATTTTTGAAGCGTCTTTTCTATTTAGTTTATTTGACATTTGAAATGTCAAACTTGAGATGTTTTGACACTTCGCTCATTCAAATATTCAGTGTGCCTTTGTGTGTGCTCACTGCGACAAGATGCCAGCCTTGAACCGAAAAAATACCTAGAACCGGTATATTTTTGGAGGAGTTGTTTCTTGCTGTGCTCTTCCCCCCTTCTCCCTAAAATAACGTCACACACGTGCCGTCTGTGTAGTACACAACACTATTTAAGGTTAGCTTACGAATAATAACTCAGAAAATGGGTAAAAAGAGGAAAAATGAAGACAAAGAGGATGACAATGAATACGATCCTGCACCGAAACATTTGCAAGTAGCACACATAAAAAATCAAGAAAAACGTCTCATAGTTATATTAGAAAATGCTCAATTGGAATCAGTGAAGGTTAGTTTTGAAAAGTCATCAATTTGTTAGATTCTATCGTTTATTTATTCTAAATTACAAAAAATTTAATTTACTCTAATTTCTATATTTTTACAAAAAGGTGGGCAATAGCTTTGACTTGTTGAATTGCGACGATCATGCTGGAATATTGAAGAGAAATAATCGTGAACCAGGAACTTGTAGACCAGATATTGCACATCAGTGTCTCCTTATGCTTATGGACAGTCCACTGAACAGGGCTGGACTTCTACAAGTTTATATTCACACTGACAAAAATGTTCTCATAGAAGTCAATCCACAGACAAGAATACCACGAACTTTTAAACGATTCGCTGGACTCATGGGTAAGGGCTACGGAAACTTAACAGAGTTCCAGAATAATGAAGCAATGATTCGATTTTAAGAAGCTGGTTTGTAGATTTTCATGTTGTTTTCCAATGTGGAAAAAATATTTTGAAATCAACAGGACAAATAATTTTTCTTTGTTGATAAATGAGCCAATTGTTACTCGGTCAAAGTAGAATCCTTTTTGGGAAATAACAGTAATATCAAGATTTTATCAAAGTGAATGTTTTTTACATTGCAAACAAAAACTTTAACAATTTCCCTGATATGAATGATTGAATTTCCAAATTTTTCTGCAGTGCAATTATTGCACAAGTACAGTGTTCGAGCTTCCGACGGGCCAATGAAACTTCTCAAAGTGATAAAGAATCCAGTGACGGATCACCTTCCTGTCGGTTGTCGCAAAATTGGCATGTCCTTCAGCGCTAAGGGTGTTAAAAATCCCAAAGAACTCGTGCCTGCTGATGAACCCATTGCTATTGTTGTTGGTGCAATGGCACACGGACAGGTGAGTCACAAAAGACTCTTTTTCAAATCTAACTTTTCTTGATCTATAGAATACAATTATAATTTACATTTCAGATCAAAGCAGATTATATCGAGGACACATTATCGATCAGTAATTATCCACTTTCTGGTGCTTTGACCTGCACCAAATTGTGTTCGGCTTTCGAGGAAGTTTGGGGCGTAGTTTAACTGATTCGACAATATTATTTCATTTTTGTACATAAATAAATCACCATACATGAAAAATATCATTTTTTTTTTCGAGTATCACATAATTATTGAAATTAATGATGAAATTTTTCAACTTTGATTTCTTGAACGCCGTTTTTTCAACTTGTTGAAAAACTTTTCCCATTGGAAGAAGTCAATTTGAGAGTTTGAAAGTTCCCGCGCACATTCCACCTACAGGCAAAATTCGTAAGTAAAAATCTTGGGACGTGATGACTCAACATTTTCAGAATGTAAGTAAGAATCTGATTGGTCCCCGTCATAGACGCTACGAAGCATCTGACCAATCAAGAGGCTCTTCTCAGAATGCTCAAAATAACGACCGGAAGTACAATTCGAGGTGCGTCGATGATGATAGTGTTCATAAAGGCGAGACGAGAAAAGAAGAAAAACATCGACCACGATTTGACTAGCGTATTGGGATTGCATCATCCAGTCATAAAATGGCTGTCCGTAGCGAGTATGTTTGGCCAAGATAACATTAGGTTTAATGACCAGTTGAATCATGATAAACCACATGAGTCGCTGAAAAGTGTTAAAAAAACCGTTGTGAATCCGTCGAAGACGAAAACAACGATGTCAAATAAATATTCGCAAGTGTATCCAGAGGATATGTTGGATAGTGCAAGTAGATATATTTCATGGACGCCATATTGTTTTCACAGTGTATACGTGATGGTGAAAAATGTGTTCTCCTGATCTCAAAATAATTTTAAATAAATCAAATTCTCTATAAATTCTACAATTTTTTGTTGCAAACGATGCATATCTTTGGATTCCTATAAGTCTTAGCTGTCAGTCTACAGTTGAAATTAAATGAAAAAATTAAGTTGCCCTCTTGACTTCCGTTTGTGGTGTACGACGAGTTAGCGAGAATTGTGCGTCAAAGAGAAAAATTATCGTTACGGATTATATTGTAATAAGAACGTTTAGTTCGTGGCTTATCTCAAAGTACGTGACAAGTGAGGATATTTATGTATATTGTGATTATAATTAAATAAGTTGTCGAAAGATTAGTGGTCGTTCCATAAAGCAAAACACGTCACTCGCATAATTATCGCCATTTTGAGTCTCTGAAACGGAACTTGCGCGATTGAAACGCGATGACGTATCCCACGTTTTCTGACGTTACGTGCGTTAATTAATCGTCATATTAAAGAGGATTATTTACACGTGTTCGTAACGATAAATTGTGAAATTATTTTTATCGATAATCTCGTGATAATCGATTAAACCGTTGTATTAATACAAGATACATATATATGGAGTAACCATTATGGATATTGCGCCAACATCATCGGTGCGACCAGGGTGGGGATGAAAAGAGTTGCGGAACGACGGAACTTGAACCGACTCTACGTTTGCGCGGCGATTGATAAAGATTGTAAGATTTAACAACTGTAAAAGTTTTAATTATTAAAAAAATGCAGGCTTGTTATAATTAAGTTTTATTCTATGTTTTTTTCCTGTTCGAATATACTTCAATTCGATTATTATATAAAATAAAAAGACAACACACATTTATCATTAGCCAGTTGGAAGGAAAAAATGCATTATGGGTGGACATGGAACGGTGAAATTTGACCTAAAAATTTTTTGGATTGGTTAATAAAAAAAAAGCGTGCTCACGACTGTAAATAGTATTGTTTATTGTTATTTTTGTGCATATCCTGGTTTTTTCTTATTGAAAATTCATGTACAAGAGAAAACGAAAATTCTGATAATCGATAGTGATTGGAGAGAAATCTATTTCTCGGTTAGCATTCGTGCATTCATTTTTTTCTCTCATTTCGTCTCCGCTAAGAAATCCTCCATTCTCGTTACCCCCCCCCCCCCCCTTCCTTCCCGGTGCGGACTCGACCTTCTGTTCCTCGTGGTGACGCGTCGAAAACCCCGTTACCGTGTATAGTATATATATATATAAATTTTTTTTCGTAAAACATTTCAAGGTTTTCCCCAACGCGCGATCTACCGTTTTATTTCAATTGGTCGTCGCTGGCGACAGAGGGAGAGAGCGAGGCGTACACATAATCTTGCAAACATCGGTTACGTGAATCCCATGTCGAAAGATTGAAGAGAGACTGACATTGGGGCGCAAAAAAATCAATCGTTAACGAGTACTTAATAATCTAATAGCTTGAAAATTTGAATAGGAAAACAGATAAGAATCTCGTGAATTTGAAAAGCTCGTGCGTCTGACGGTTGTGTCTGGTGTGCTCGCGGTGGAAAACGCGCGACTGCAACGAAAATGACGAAGTAGTGAAGATAGCTGAAGAGAGAGAGAGAGAGAGAGCGAGAGAGGTAGAAAAAGACGTTTCTCGCGACGGCGGCGGCGGTGGCGGCAGTTCGAGTTGCAAAGGGCAAAACGAGGGAAGGGGAGTGTGGGGGGCTAGAGGGTGATGAAAAGGTGTATACACGGGTATAGAGACGAACGATTGGGAACAGTGGAACAGGACCATTCGGGTACGTCGCGGAAGAATGCGTAGCCATTGTTGGTGGTGGTGCGATCGTTAGTTTCTAGATCCGGAGATCGTCATGGGCCACGGATAAAGCAAACCCAAAGTGAGCGAAAAATAAAAGCGAAAAAAATGTTGTCAAAGCTCGAGTCAATAAACCGAAAGTTGATATACGTATATATTCGGTCCCGGCACTAAGTTTTCCGTAGGTGGTATATAGTAGAGTAACTCGGAGAGTCCCGCGCGCGTGTGGGTTGATAAGTTTCAACGTAAAGACCGAATGAAAGAGCGAGAGAGAGAGGAGAGGAGAGAAGGGAGAGTACACAGTGCGAGGAAAAAAACGAACTGAAAGACACCGCGGCGGTGGTGAAGAGAATTGAGGTTCGGAAAGAGAGGATTGAGGAAAAAGCGCAACATTGGTACGGGGTTGGCTTAGTGCGGCACGAGCGCGCGTCCCTCGGGGGGATAGAATTTTTATTCTCTTCACTCCACGGCGTGTGCTCTACAAACGCCGAAAACTGCCTGTGAGTCTGAGTGTGTGTATGTGTGCTTTCGGTTTTGTCTCGGCGAGAATATAGAAATAGTGAGAGAAGAGAGAGGTGGTGGAGTCGAAAAAAGTATATATCCGTCGTCTCTGCGCGTTGCCCGAGTGAAATTGAGTGCTTTAGTGAAATAGAGTGTAGAGAGACGGAGAGCGAGAGAGAAAGATAGAGAGCGCGCAAGTGACACACGCACGTAGTGTGTGGAGGGGCGAGGGAGCGCGAGAAAGAGACAAACTCGGGCCGCGCGGCAGCCATAACACACACGACGGACACCAACCAAACTAAGCGCAAAAACCTCCCGATCTACACGCACGGAGTGAGTGAGAGAAAGAGAGGAGGTAAAAGCGCGTTATAGCTCGTGTACGAGAGACGTGGGTACCCGAGGCGTGTGTGGTTAAGTGAAATTCTTCTGTTTTTCTCTTCCCTTTTGCGATCGTTTATTGAACGTGAAAGAACGAACAGAAAAATTGTGCGAAGCAAAAGACAGGCAGTGTGAAATTTCACAGTTCGTCCAGGTACGTTTGGAGGTTTACTTATTCTTCTTTGATCATTCGGAGTGCGCTAGTTTAACGTGTTTTCGTTCAAATTACTTGGGCACAGATTTCCCCATGGATGTATGGGATTTTTTATTTGATTATTTATTTGGTGGTGCGTAGTGAAAGAGAGTGAACGACAAGAGAATCTCCCGGGGCCCCCTTTCTCGACGAGAGCTTTCTTTCCTGAGCGCTGCCCCCTCGGACCGCCATGTTGAATGGGGGAATACCTTGAGCGAAATCGAGCGGCCCCGTGAACGGCCCGTTATCTCTCGTACACAGAGAATCCTGAGTTTCGTATGAAAGAACGTAAGAGTGAGTGAAAAAGTGAGCGAAAGAGAGGAAAAAAAATACGAGTGTGGAAAATCGGCGGGATCGAAAGTTTGGTACGAGTCGCCGTGGAGAGTCTCTCGCGACTCGCGACACGGTTCCTCACTCTCTGTCGCCCCACCCCCTCTTCCTTCTCGCTCCGTCTCTTTTTCTCGCTTGTACTCTCTCTCGTTCCGTCTCACTCAGACTCGTGTTTGTTGTGCGTCGGGTGCATCGCGGCTGGGCGCGTGTCTCCTACCCTTTCTCCGCTCCTCCTACTTCCACTCACCTTACGACTACTCGCTCTTTCCGTTTCTTCTTTTTTTACGCGCTCTTCTGGTTTTCCCTCCTTTTTTTTTACATTTTACATTTTTCATTGTTTTTCCCAATTATTCTTGAGTTTTTTTCGTCTTTATCATCACTGTGATGTACAATTTTTGGCTGATTCATAATTTCCAGCCGCCAGGTTTTCCTACTCAAATTGTAGATTTTTTTCCAACAATTAAACCTTTCAATCGGATTGATTTTTTAATTCCTTATGATTCTTGATTCATTACTGCTGCATAGAAAATCCAGGTTATATTTTCTGGTTCTATTCTTGCCACATTCCGCTGACCTAATTTTTTGTATATACGATACATTGGGTATGTTTGTTCTTGAAAATGACAAATGATCTACTCCTCAGGGATTCAGGCATTTTGGTGTTTCGAGTACCATTCTTCGTGCTGGTATCATGCACTGTTTTTCTATCAAAATAAGTATCCATATGTATTTTTGTAGGTCACAATTAAAACTCATATTCTTTCCACCCGCAGAACCTGATTAAAGTCTATTCGTGACAATGAAATCGCAGGGAAACTGTTGACGCCAACCAGCTTCATTGGAAACTTGTTTTCAGGAAGGCAATGAAAAAAAAATTGTTTCTTAGTCTGTTGCACCAGGATTTGAAAGCTTTGTTTCTCAACTTTGCTGTGCTCGCATAGGAGTTGTCTCCAACAACTGGGCTATTTAGACTCTGCTTCTCAGGAATCTATATGATCCACAAAGATTGATTTTTTTTTGACCCCATCGAGCAAGAATTAAAAAGGATTTCAATTAATTGACTATTTGATGCATAAAACTTTTTAGTTTTTATAAAAACCACATGTTTTTGTCTCTTAAATAGAGAGCATCTAAATTTATCAAGTCTCAAGCAAAATAATCAGGATTTTCCATTCAAAATTCATTGCGATTTCAAAAATATGATCAACATTCTTGTAGTATAGAAGAACGGATATATGCATGATCAATATAATTGCACTTTCGAATATGAAAAAATGGGCAAAAAATACTTCCCAAGTACGTAATTCAAAATATGCATAATTATAATTTGATCTCAACATTTTGGATGCGTGAATGAATGAAAAGTAGAATAAATAAAGTTGACAATATGGTTCGGTGGCTGTTACAATGTGGGGTCTCCTATTATGTTATGCAGATGTTGCTAGTATCGCAAGTCTTGGCCGGAGGTGCGACGAATCGAAGCAGAATACAGGGCTGACATTCGAGCCTCTACCTATTGCGGGTAGGCTTGAAGGTAGTGTTATGCCTCGACGGCAACAAACTACTTGGTACCAGCTCAAACGTCTCATCGAGATATTAGCGAGTAACAATACTCATTACAGAGTATAAAGTCGTTGTCAGCATGATTGTTGATGAAGCATCGTAGCGTCGTGCCCCAACATAAGGCAGTTACCTGCTGCGTAGCATTTATGTTCAATTTTTGTCCTAAAGGTAAGAAAGGTCGAGTTATACGCGATTGAGATTATTCTCTGCGTTATTATACAATTTTCTGAAACTAGAAAGCAAACAACTGACAGTAAAATGAAAACTTGAAGACCAACACGACTTGACGACAAATAGGTTAAATTCAATGGTGATTCGAAATTCGGAAGTCCAGCGTTTTGTCAGTAACTTTTTTTACCTACTTTCAAAGTCAATAGAATACTTATGTTTCATCTGTCAAAGTTAGATTGGGAGGGAAATAATCAAGCTTCCTACATCGGCACTTGAAAATTATCGTGTCCGTAATTGGTTTTACTGTACACTGTATAAAAATTCACAAAATACTCCTGACACCCTTTATAGTTGTTTCCAAAGAGACCTTTCACTCGTTCTGTTTATTCATATCATTTATTTTCTGTTTCAGAAGCGAAGCCAACATGCAGCAGGTGGATACCAACTCGCAAAATAACTCCGTAAGTATTAATTCTCGAGAAATTGGGAAAAAATGCAAAATATCTATTTGTTTAATCGATATTTTGTTTATCCCATTGTACAAAGTTTTGAAACTGGTCGATAATAAGTTAAGCTAATAAGTACTCACAAAAAAATGGCGTGATATCGAGGTTTCCATTTTTCAGCATATCCGTTATCACCAACTTTTTTTTGACAAGTAATCGTCGTCTGAATCTAGATCAGCAGCTCGGAGTGATAATATTAAAATGATTTGCATACAATAAATGGAGACTTGGAAATCATGATTTAGTTGGAAAATTCTATTAAGGAGTAAGATTCTTAGTCCAGTTTGTGTACCTACAGTTTAAGTACTGGTAAACATTGCACATTCAGTCACAATACACATTGTCCTGAAAGAAAAAAAATTGTTCCACTGTAAACGAAGCTTTAGTTCCATTGGTATGCATAAGAGTTGCTTTACCCGTATTATGTTTGTTCCCCTTTTTGTGCCTCGGAACATTCCCATTTTGGTAACAATTCATAGTAATTAAAATGTACCTCGATAAATTTCACAACATGTAAATAATTTGAGAATTGATTCATTTTTCTCACAAGCAAGATTCGGTTGGTTGTCAAGTCAAGTTCTCGAAAATTGGGTCGTCCTACTTATTTGTAAAAAGTGGATTATCACGAGTGTGTCGCTCTCACTAATACATTTTTCAAATGCTTGAATGGGGTCATCGGATTGCTGCCAAATTTCAAATCAAGCTTAAAAATTTTTGTTTCGTTTCCTTGAGCAATTCGTTACTGCTCATCAGTCCTCGAACCTGAATAAATATTCAAAATATATTATATTCAAATGAGAAATAAAGAAAAAATGAAACACGATAAAAAATGAAAAATTAGTAGCTTTTGACTGAATGGTATGTATGAATTACAGTTAGATGTGGAGGAGCGAGAAAGGCTGTGTAATATACCCAAGGTGAGAATTATTGTTGTCTCGTAAACACATTATAGTAGGAAGTTTGTTTAAACACGTGTATCGATTGGCTGTGGTGTTTCTTCATATTATAAAAAACAACCAAGAACTTTCTATGTCCTAACTTAATTTATCAATGTGAAGCACTTGAGTATAAAAATTATTCTATTAAAATGCTGATTTAATTATTCGTCCCATATCATTAGTTTGAGGCAAACATTTTTTTTGTTAGCAAAATATATGATGTGGTATTGCAATATTTCTCTTACAATATAGCTTTTATTTTGGTTTAAGGATCATTTGAAGGTTGAGTAGCCTACTTCGTATTTTTTGCACATAATCATTTGCTACATATAATTTTACTTGTTCATGCATGTTTACGCTCCACACCAATTTCATACACGTCGTAATTTTGTGTTAATACGACGATGAACGTTTGATCAAATATTGCATCGATTGATTTTCTCTAATGCTATAATTTACACTGGCTTTGGCACCTATTTTCTCGCTTCAAAGCATGAAAAATGTTGATCTGTCAATATATGCAACCGATTCAACAAATCTTTCGGGATTATCAACGTTGATTCTACATTTTATTTCGCATCTATGGTTCATGGTTTCGTTATTTGCGATATATAACTAACCTGATCCAATGGAATGGGAAAATTAAAAAAAAAAACAATGAATAAACGCAGACGAGTGCACCTGGCAAGACGACAGGACCGTCATTCGTGTCAGCTAAAACGCCACCGCCACGTGACGAACCCTTCGTAGAACCGGTGAACGGCGTAGTACAGCCTCCTGTCGTTCCACCACCTACGAGGCCAGGACGCATCACAAATCAGCTCCAGTTTGTACAAAAGGGTGTCCTAAAGCCAGTATGGAAGCATCAATTTGCGTGGCCGTTTCAGCAGCCGGTAGATGCGAAGAAGCTCAACTTGCCAGTACGTTTGTCATTTTTTTATTTTTCTAATCCCTTTGCCCCTCGACGCATCGATTTTTTCCTTGGCATGTCTAATGTTTGTCCTCGCTTCTCATCAGGATTACCACAAAATCATCAAGCAACCAATGGACCTCGGTACAATCAAAAAACGTTTGGAAAACACGTATTACTGGACAGCACGAGAATGTATCCAAGATTTCAATACGATGTTCACGAACTGTTACACTTACAACAAACCGGGCGAGGATGTAGTGGTCATGGCACAAGCTCTCGAGAAATTGTTCCTTACGAAGGTCAGTTGAATTAATTTACTGTTTAACTAAACACTTTCAATTTTATTGACAATAAATTACATGCATTGTCAGTCTCACGTTGCATACATCTTTGTCGACGGATGAAAAAGTTTATGTCAGGAATAGTTAAAAGACAAATCTGTGTGTTTTGTGCTCATCTCGATATTGATTTGGCGAAATGATTGATCGCAGGTTGCACAAATGCCAAGGGACGAGGTAGAACTCGATCCTCCGGTACCGAAAGGGCCGAAGGGCAAAAAGCCCGGAATCCCTCGGGTCGGTGGGCCCGGTATGATCGGGGCACCTGGAACTCCAGGAGCGACGGGTACCGGACCTGGAAGAGGTCGACCCTCGTCAGGTGCTGCGGCAGTTAGCTCAAGTGTACCAAACAGCTTAACACCTTCGGCGACATCGGCTGGTACAACGGGTGTTATACCGATGCCACCGCTTGGTACCCAAGCGCCGGCGACAGTTCCGGGTAGCACGAATACGACAACGATAGCACCACCAACGAGTATACCCGTCGCGCCAATGGCGACACACAATTCTCTGCCTCAACAAGTCGTACCACCTACGAGCGGCTATCACGCTCAGCCAGCAATGGAGACTCAACCTCCAACGACTGCCGTACCACCGGCTCCTCAAGTACCCCAAGTACCAACTGTCATGCCACCTTCGCAGCCCGCCAAGCTCAAAAAAGGTGTGAAAAGAAAGGCTGATACAACCACACCAACCGCTAACTCATTCGAACCTCTTTACGCTCCTTTGGACTCCAAAACGGCGAAAATACCTACGAGAAGAGAATCGGGACGTCAGATCAAGAAGGTAAGTACGGTAGATAGAGACCAGAAATAAAAACATAAAGACAGTGCCCATTTGTCGATAAATGTGCGCTTTCTTTAATGTTCTGTGAAACTACAAACTTTGATCACTTGGAAAAAAAGCTATGGTACAAACAACTTCAAGAGAAACTGAAATTTCGGTTGAAAGTTCATTTGTTGTCGAACGCATATATTTTGAGAATTCGGGGCAATATTTCAAACGATAAAGGGTAACGAAAAATAAGGTGGACGTCGAAATCGTAAAATATGTTTTTTAGAAACTAAGTACCTCTTCAAGGGGATCTTCCGGTCGCTAAGTCCTTGAATATCCTGCTGCACATGATGTTTTACAGAAGGAATTGAGTTTTGAAAAATATAAAAGTCACCTGGTATTCTTTTTTCGTCCGAGGATAATTTGTTATTTTATTTGTTTCACTAAATATCAAAGATTTTTTTTCATAAGCATGCGAATACACTTTTTAAGCTGTCAACCCAACTGGCAGAGCTCATTATGAACTTGATATTGAGATTGAAAATAGCGTTGCCTTCCTCAGTCTTAAAGTTATTGAGTTTTTTTTATTGATTCTCAAAGATGCTCAAGGCTTTGGGGTGACTACGATCAGAAAAAAATGAGAAAATTGGAATTGGGTGTCTCTGTGTATGTTCGTTATTGTCGACACTGCGAAGTGCCAGCCCAATTGAGATGTTGGAGTTCATTAATTTATAATGGAATCATTAATGTGCTGTGCGTTGAAGCGTCGTAACGGTTTTACAATAACTGTTTCACCACATTCATCAAATTTGTGACGAATGAAAACTTTCCGCCATATCTTGTTTGTGATCAATGTTACACTTAGTATATGTGACTAAACAAAAATCGGAAATAATGCGAAACATTATGATTCAAAATCAACCGATTTTATCATCGATTCCATAATAGTTTTTGACAAATATTCATTCTCTCAATTGCATATATTTGGCCTGAGAAAAAAATAAATCGCAAATAATCAGATTAACAACGTGTTCGAGAGTGTCCTTCGATACTTGGAAACACGTTTATCATTTCATTCGCATAAACATCGAAAAAAATATACTAACAACAGGGTTTTTGATGATGGGGCTGTTTCAGCCAACGAGACAAGCGGAAGACGGCCTGGTGCCATTCCACCAGGCCAATATGCCCCTGATCGGGGCAATGGCCCAACAGGTACACCACACATGTTTATCATTCATTGGAAAAAAAAATTAATAAACCGCCATGTTCCATCTGTGTCTGTCGATCGTTGCTTCACGTTTACATCTTTGCGTAGTATCCCAAAAATAATCGTTCTTTGACATCTCACTGTTCCATATAGTTCTGCGTTTTAATGTATTTGTCAAATGAGTCTAAAAAGTGTGTTTCGACAAGGGTGTTCGCGATCTTTTGTTACTTATAAATTTAGCTTTTTTTTTTTCATTTAGGCCGAAAGGACGGCGGTGCAAACCAATTTACGGTGTTGAAAAAATATATACATATATTACAAATTGCGTTTTTAAAAACTCACCGTAAATGGTAATTTTACAGCCTCAACATACTGGTGGTAAAATGAAGGAAAAACTTTCGGAGACCCTGAAGTCTTGTAACGAGATCCTCAAGGAACTATTCTCCAAGAAACATTCGGTAATTTTCATTTATTATTTCATTCTCAAGCGTATTTATGAAAAAAAAATCTAAATCTCGAGATGCAATAATTGGTTTTTTGGTGAATTGTACATAGGGATACGCATGGCCATTTTATAAACCGGTCGACGCGGACCTTTTAGGACTTACCGATTATCATGACATCATCAAAAATCCAATGGATCTTGGTACAGTAAAGGTGCGTTGGTCGACGAACTGAATATTCACCGAGAAAAGCTGGTCTCTTATCTCATAGCTTCAGTGACGAACTTTTTTTTCTCGCAACAGGAAAAAATGGATAAGCGGCAGTATAAAACGGCGCAGGAGTTTGCGTGTGACGTACGGCTCATATTTACAAATTGTTACAAGTACAATCCCCCCGATCACGACGTTGTTGCTATGGCTAGAAAATTGCAGGATGTCTTCGAAATGAGGTGAATAAATCATCAAAATTTCATTTTCTTCGATGTTCAATTAATACTATTCGAAATATCCCAAAGAAAAATAATTTCATTGCGCTCTCTAAAAAATTTCTTTTACGGCCCGAAATACAGTAAACTTGTAGTTTTTAAAAAACGTTAGTGCAGAAAAGGGTTAATTGTTACGAGAAATAACGGGATAAGATTCTTTTCTGCTTTTAACTACGTTTGATACGCTGCGATTTGACAAAAAAAAAAAAAATTCACGATAAAAACATTTAGTTTTGACTTTTTCTTATTTTATCAGTCGTAAATTTTCGAAGATATTATCGAATGAATGAGTGGTAATAAAATGTTTGACTGAAAAATCAATGGGGGGAAAAATGGTGATTTAGTCCCCAATGATTTAATGTGGACAATAAAGAAAATAAAAATGACGTTAGGTATGCGAAAATACCGGACGAGCCTCTCAGCGGTATGGTTCCCATGAAGCGTGAAGGCGGCGGGGGTGGAAGTAGCAGTAGTGGCAGTAGTTCGGGTACGGAGAGTTCGTCAGAGAGTGACGATTCCGACGAGGAAAGTACGCAAAAACTGGTGGCGATGCAGCAGGAGTTGAAGGCAATGCAGGACGCGATGATGAGATTGGTTGAGGAGCGTAACAAGAAGAAAACGAAGAAGAAGAAGACGGACAAATCAAAGGGTGGCAAGCCAATGAGCAACAAGAGCGGGGCCGGCGGTATGGTTGGTAGTCACAGCGGTGCCATGAAAGAACTGATGAAACCAAGCGGTGGTATACCCAACGCATCGGACAGTGTTGTCGCGAGTATAGCAAGTGTAGCGATGGGCGGGGGCGATTTAAAAATGCCAAATTTGGGTGTTGGTGGTGTGCCGATGGGTATGCCGGGTGAACATCATCCGGCAATGCCAGTTGGACCCAATAAAACTCACGCTGTTGCTCCGACTCCGGCTACGAACGCCAAACCTAAGGGTAAAGGCAGCCGCGGCCCTGGAAAAGCTGCAGCAACCAATGCGGCCAATAAACGACCGAAAGCGAACAGCAGATCGACCGGAAACAAAAAGAAAAATGCTACGAATCAACCTCCACCTATGACCTTCGACTCCGAAGACGAGGATAGCGCCAAACCCATGTCTTATGACGAGAAGAGACAACTCAGCTTGGACATTAACACTTTACCTGGTGAGTTCCCTCGTACCGTTTTTAACTTAAAACAAAAGAATCCTCTTCGACTTTATCTTTTTTTTTTTTAATTATAAAGAGTGCAAAGGACTTGGAACGCTGAGGAATTCTACCTCAGATGTTGACAGTGACATCGAGTTTGAGCAAAGTTTATGAGATGATAATTGTTCGATTAGCTATATCGTTTGTGTGATCTATTTTCTGTTACAGGTGACAAACTCGGCCGGGTAGTGCACATAATTCAATCTCGAGAGCCTTCCTTGAGGGATTCGAATCCCGACGAGATCGAAATTGATTTTGAAACGTTGAAGCCATCGACGCTGCGAGAGCTCGAGAGCTACGTAGCATCGTGTCTCAGAAAAAAACCACGTAAGCCTTATTGTAAGTTCCACAATCCGGCGTCACAACGGGAACATCTCGAGATAATTAGAAAATAGGCGTGATTTTTTTCCATGTTTCACCTGTTGCTGGTGTGTTACCCATTTCGTTGCACACACGATACGACATTCGTAATAACACCTAACTTCAAAATGAACGGAAATGAAAGTTGTTAGAATTATCGTTGTATCCCAGTCGCCGTCAGCCGTTCATTAATCCTTAGCAATTAATTGTTTTGTACGATTTTTTATGCGAGTTCGTATTTCTAGAGTATATGGATCCCGATCTGACGCTTGTGAGTGGAACTAATATCACTTTTTATCATACTTTGAAGCATGGCAGTTGAAAAATTTGCTTTTAGCTTGAAATCTGAGGAAAGTAACCCACATCAATTATTTCTATGTTCGAGTTTCTCACTTTCATCGAAAACTCACTTAATAAAAGTGATAACGTTTTAACAAAAAGAACTGTGTCCACCGTGAAGTCGAATCACAGTGTTTTATGTTTTTTAACTTGCAGAATAATCTTATTAACCACTTGCTTTCTCATTTGTCACATATTTTGAAATTTTTATGAAAATCCGATTGTTCAACAGACAAAAAAGTTAGCGGTAAGTCCAAGGATGAGCAGATAGCGGAAAAGAAACAGGAACTTGAGAAGAGGTTACAGGACGTCACAGGGCAACTAGGAAACGTTAAAAAAGCCGCTAAGAAAGGTGAGCTCTTTTTCGATTTGACACTTTTTTTAAAAACTCTTCAATTATGACGAAAACGAAAACTATTTCATGTTTTTTAGTCTTTGGTACAATTTGAGCATTATACATCGAAATGAGTCAGATTCTTGAGTTCACAAAACGTTTCGTAAAATGTATGAATGAAAATTAAACTACCGACAAATCCAGGTTACGATCGACAAACGGGGGGAAACAAAAGGGAGAAAAATAATAAATTTATATTCGTTCGAGCATTCTAAACATAATTTATTTGGGAATACATAGAAAGAAATAACTGTGATAAGAAAATTTAATGTTGTGTGAGAAAAATGTATCGTGTCGTGTTTCGTCTAACGTTTGTTTCGTTGTTATTACAGAAGACAGTAGTAAATCGGTAGATGTAGTGGGTACGGGTGGAGCTAGTGGACCTTCACGATTGTCAGCATCGAGCAGTAGTAGCAGTGACAGTGACTCAAGCTCGAGTTCACTATCTTCGAGCTCCAGCGATTCGAGCGACAGTGAAGCAGGTTAGATATGAAACCTCACGTAACTGTTGCCATTTAATCACAAGACAAAAAAGAAGGACAAACGAATTAACGATTAAATCGAAAAAGAAAAAAAGAATACCACAACATACACACCCCTTGACTCGGGAACAAAGGGCTACTTAAAATAAAGTAGCTGACCTAAATAAAATTAAACGATATACATGACGAACCGGTTTTTTTTTCTTCTTTTTGTTCGCTCGCGAGATTCATTATAGCAAAAGGTTATTTGCGATTTGTTGTCAACCGGTGGAACCTTGTTCATTCATACTCCAACTCTCTTTGTCTTTATTTTTATCCTTCCATCCTCCGAGCCTTCTAGATCCTCGTCAATTTCGTTTCTTCCATGACGAACTCAGAGATGTCTTATAATGTCTTTATATATGTAAATAGAGTCTTGAATTTATCGAATTGGAGTGAAACAAATCCTTTTTTTTTTATCTATTTTTTTCTCTCGTGATGTCGCACAAGGTGTGAAATATCAATTTTTCCCACATTTCCAATGACAATACACAATATATAACCGTTTGTTCACGTTTGACGAATAACTGTAAAAATAATAGAAATAATAAAGGAGAAAAGAAAATAAACATAAAGTAAAATGAATATCGGTTTTGTCACAGGAAATCAAAGTGTACAGTTCCGTATTTGGATTAGTATTTTTTTTGTTTATTACGTCGTATGAGCTCACGATCTCGTAGTTGAATATTCGCAATTTCCATACAATCACAAACAGACATAGTCACACGTTAAACATTATACACGTCCAGTTTTCGAATCGATAGAATTCAGTGTCGAAGCTAACGCGTTTCTTCCGATGTATTGAGCTGTATTTTTTCATTTTTTCTTTGTTTTCGTTTCATCGAGACGGGGTAGCAACGACATATTCAACCAAGACATGAACGTCTTATGTTCTCAAAATTCTTTAATTCCAATGAATTTTGTACCTTTTTCAATGATCGTTAAGACCGAAGGTCCCGCATGACAAACGAATAATTCCTTTGGCCTGCAAATTTACCAATTTCAAAAGAAACTTTCCTTACCCATCTTATACCATAAAACACAATAAAAAGAAAAGAGAGTTTTGCTCTGGTCTGCTTCCTTTTGGAGCAGATAAAACAAATACGAAATTCAAAGAGATCGAAGAAGACTCGAGATGAACTTGAAGTCTGACGATATTTCGATCACTTGCGAAAAATTGCACAATACGATTTTCAAAGAAAATAAATGAATTATCAATATACAAATTGAACGTATCGCAAATACCTTCTGGATTGAAAGAAACAAATATCTCTTATTGCATAGTATATTTATTAGTACGGCGTTGATGGTGTGGCTTATTAAAGACCCATACCTCATCGATTCAAGTGCAAATCGAGTGTCAAGTTTCTTTAAAAAAAAAACCCCCCCCATAAAAAAAATTCTTTGTTTTTTTTTTATTTTTGGTACGATTGTTAAAAGAAACTACATTTTAATAAAATTTCTTTGGCGATACTGGACACTACATTTGAAACTTGAAATCATAGTTTAAGAAAATTCTCCTCTTTATTTAATTGAAGAAAAAACGATACAAGAAAACAGAAAAACGAAGTGTAAATGGTAAGACCAAAGGTGAGCTAGTGGAGTGCAGACTGTGTTTCGAGGATACCATAAATGCCATGCCAGCGTTATTTTCACAAATGATTGTTATTGATTGACGACAACCAATGCATTCGTTCTTATGTCCCCTCCCTCCGTTGGATGCTCGACGAATCTCCACACATTGTTCAACGTGAAAGTCGATAAATAAAAACCCACATATACATATATTTCTTTTTTTCACGCACATTCGTTTCAAGGTCGCTATGTACTTTTCACCGCAGTCTCATTTTTCAACTCTACCTCTTGTCGATCTTCGCTAAAAAAAAATCATAGATGAGTGGAAGAAGCGAGAGAAAGACAGGTACGAGTACAGCTTACTAGGAGAAACAAATATTCTTCTTACTCGTTACTCTCACAAAGAACTCTCTGCACTCTCGTATAAGAGACGAGACTGCGGTGTTGAGTTTTCAACCCGCACCTTGAAAATTCTAGACTTTCACGACAATTCCGAATGTGTCTTTACAAATTCCCCGTCAAACAAACAAACAAAAAAGAAACAAAAGAAAAAGAAACAGAAATCCACAACATCGAGCAAAGCTTTTTGAACGTCCGAATGCGATGAAGGGAAAATAAGAGGAACAGAAGAAAATAACCGAAAAGAAACCTGGTTTATTTACGTATTTACTCTATTAATATAAATAAGGTTGTAGAAGGGATACTTTTTTTTTTCTCCAAACTTGTGTCACTGTGTTCTTTCGGAATGCCATAAATCTATAATACCCACACATATTTATTCGGTTCTCATCCGTATTATTAATATATACATGCATATATATTTATATAAATATAAATCTTCTATATTTGTATATCGTATCATTTATCAGATCTCAGGGTAGAACGCTCATCCACTTATCGAGACGTGTACCATTATTACCAAGTGCACCCTTCCCCCTCGACACCCATGTAATGTGCGATATATGGTAATTCACTTGTTTTTTTTTTCTCTTCAATATTATTTTGGCGCGATCAGGGACTATGTTGCATATGCGCAATCGGTAGGCTCTCGACACGCTTGTTTTGCAAACGCTCGAACGGAACGATTCAAACAATAGTTGGCTAAACACAAAAGTATATCACGGGTCAGGACAACTTTGCGGGGGCGTATTTAGACTCGGATCCGGCAATTATAATCGATAGTTGCTTCATTAACAAAAGAAAACACAATAATAGATATACTCATAAACAAAAGTAAAAAAAAATAATAATAATAATAATAAAATAAACAACTATAAAACGGGAAAGAAATGCAGACAATGTGTGTTGGTGGCTGGATTATAGAATAATATTAATAATTTTATCATGTCGGTGTACAACTAGCTTTTCGACAGCAATAGTGCTAATGATAAACATAAAAATAAAAACGCTCAATTTTCACATCCAAACGCAACGAGGCCTCTGGACAACTGTTCAAGTTTGATGGAAGGCTTTCCTCTTCCTTTTCTTAAGACTTTTTTCAATTTTCTCGAATAAATATCGTGCCGGAAATCCCAAGCGATCAAATGTGACAAATAATTATTACAAGCATCTTCTGAATTATGCAGAATAAAATATTCGTGGTTAATGAACACACTTTTTGGTCATGGGCATATTTAGTATTACTCTCTTTGCATGGCGTGCCGTAAATTTTTACCAATTTTGCGTTTGGGATTGACGATACGATTGTTGTGCTATCGTGATACGAATAGTGAAACTTCAATTATCTTCCAAACCGTCAATAATGGAGCCCTCTTTTATGAAAAACGTAACAGAACATAGGAATCACTAAGAAAACAAAAAAAAAGCAAACAATAGTCGTAGCTTTGAACGATTATTTTTGACCTTTGAATTATTCGTTTAGGAGAAAATAGTTGATGATTTTGACGTTATACAGGATTCCAAACGAGTGTATCTGCAAACTGCTGCACCGATAGATAAGAGGCAAGAATGCAAGAAAAAAAAATGAACATGTGGAAAAGTTGCAGATTTTCTCGAGTACAAAGATCGCAAGAAAATATGTTGGAGTCACGAAGGAACAAAATACAAAGTAGTCGACAAGAAAAAAGACACAGAGACATGCAAATTCGAAGGGAAACGAAGTAATTGTCCATTTGAGGTAATAAAAAGAAGTAAAGAAAATAAAAAGGCGCACTGGCCTCCAAACACATTGTTTGCACTCCGCTAAGCTTTGCTCCGGCTAACCGTCGTTTAATCATGCTATTTTACCACTAGTTGCTCCTACCGTCGGTCAAAATAATGATTGTCCATTTATTTCGTCAGTATGGGAGAGAAAGAGAGAGAGAAAGAGAGAGAAAGAGAGAGAGAGAGAGAAAGAGTTGTGTACGTAAAGCGACAGGAAGGAAAAAAAATGAATTACACTTAAACAAAATCGAATCCTGTCAACCATCTTCATTATTATTAATATTTTTTATATTATTATTATGATTATTATTAATATTATTATGATTATTATTATTATTGCTATAATTCTACAACTACTATTTCTATTACTGCTAATATTATTAATATTCGTATTTCTATCATAATATTATTATTCCTTTCATTTTTCGTATTATTTGAAATATTGTTATTATAACAATAAATATACGAATGTATGGTATGGTTTTACATGCCCCGTCGTAACGATTCGCATTCAATTTTGCAAATGATAATTACTTCCGGGTCATAATTTTTTTTTTTTTTTTTTTTTTGTAAAACGATCATGACGATTGGAAAAATATACAATATAAAACACACCCCAACACACATGTACACTTAAACTCACATGTTTATGCCGATATACGGATAATTTGATATACAAAGTTTTTACATCAATATGAACAATTAAATGAATACATACGACCGTAAAACGAACAATAATTCCGTAGTAATGCCCTCCTCCAAGATCAATCAGTTCTATTTGTTTTTTTAATAACTTTTCTATTTTTCAAAACTCATTGGAAGAAAGTTAAGATGAAAAAAAAATTCTGGTTCTCCCTATCCGTTCTATCGAGGCATTATTTCCGTTCTATCGAGGTATTATTTTGTAAATTATTTTATATGGATTCAAACGACGAGTAATTTTAGGGCTATTTCGTTTTTATATTTCCATGTGTAAATGTCTGCTCCATGATAGAGTTTTTGTTGAGAATATCATGTAAATTAGTTTTCTTATAAATTTATATACATATATACATATATAAATATATAAAAAAGAGAGATTGAACAAAAGAAGAAATGTAAAGAAGAAACGTAAAGCGTAAAATAATTGAAGCATAAGAATTGACTGTGCACGTAAAAATGGTGTGTTATCGTAACACGTTTATCCAAATGTTTTTTGTTTTCACAATTCGTCAGTTGAAAACTAACCTGGAAGAAACGGAAGGCAAAAATTTACCTTCAATGAGGTTTCACTCGAGTACAACTATGAAAAGAGAGAAAGAAAGAGTAAAGGAAAATCTAGTATCGTTTATTGGATGCATTTACAGCTGCGTACTGAAATCTAGTATCGTTTATTCGGGTGCATTCACAGCTGCGTACTTAATGATTCATAATTGTGTCGTTCGCGAAAAAAAAAACAATGTATAGGCAAATTTTATCAAATAGTGAAATAAAAGAAAGGAGAAAAAAAGAAGATTCAACCGAGTTTTTCAATGTTCGGTAATAAATAAGATGAAAAAAAATAATAAAACAGTGTTCGTCGGTTTCATTAGAAACTAATTTTTGTTTTTTTTTTCTCAATGAAATGCGCAAACGTTTGAGTGTAAAGAAAAATTAGGCATAGATAGGCAAGTAATGGAAAAATCGATGATTCTCAACCGATCATACTGATGTTTTTTTTTTGCAGGAGTTATTGAGAACGGGAATATCAGTGTATTCGATTTCTCATCTCGTGAAAAGCGGAAAAAAGTAGAGTGAGCGGAGGAAAGAGTATAAAAAAGAAAAGAGAGACAGAATAATAAATAATGTTGAAGGAACAGAAAAAAATAATAAGAAAAATGAAAATCAATCGAACGACGTTCGGTAAATTAGATAGGAATTTATGCATCTATTAAGACACAATCACCATTAGCTTGTAAAACGAGGTATAGGGCATTTCATATTTACAGTTTTTCATATATTGCCTTCCGAGAACGATTTGTGTAGCGTGATTTTTTATTCTATCAGCTAAGAACGAAAAAATAATGAAATGAAAAAAAAAAAAACAATATATAAGAAAGAATGTAGGTAAAAGCCGAGAGTAAAAGAAAAAGAAAATAAGATTTAAACAAATGGAAAACGAATATTCTCCAAGCATCTCTTCTTCTCAGAACGAAACTCCGTTCTTCCCGCGAAGATCGTCGCCGCTCCAGTCGATCAAAAAAAAAACAAAAAACAAAAAAATATAATTCAATTTACCTGAATATTTTATTATATAAAAAGAAAGAGAGAGAGAGAGAGAGAAAAAAAAATCATCCGAACGAAAGGAATTTCCTTACACACAAACATACACACATACATTACACAACATTAAAGTTTCTTTTGATTTATATATAAAGAAAACTAATGAATGATTTAGCCGGCAGTTTCGTACGTGTTTCACATCGCCCCTCCCCCTGTTTGTATGTATCGTGGAATAATGGGTATCGCGCGCGGCAGTAAAAGAAAATGATGAAATACATGAAACAAAATGAAGCAGACGTTTTTAAACAAAATAATATGAATGAAGTAATAAACATACGCGTTTTGTACATAGTAAAAACTAATATATCATTAAATATTAAATCATAGGAAGTAAGTCACGCATTCGACGAATGAAGATGAATAATGATAGATAAAAATGCAAGAAAGAGGGAGAATAGTAGGAAGAGAGACAGAGAAAGAGAAAGACAGGAAATGAAGTGAAAAAATGTTGAGGAACTAGTAAGCAATTCAAAAACAATGGCTTTTCCAAACCTCGTATACTAGAGCGCGAGTATGTGTATGTCTGTGTGAGGGTACAATTTAGAAAAGCCATTTTTTTTGCACGTTCTATTTCTACGCATATATGATACATATGTATGTGTGTGTATGTCTCTGCGTACATATATACACACAATACATATGTGAAAAGAAGCAAAAACACCGATAAAAAAGAGTCAAATCTCTCAGTTGGATCTCGATCGCGCGTTAGAAGAGTCTCGATAGGCTCATACGATGGTCCAGCTCGTAAAATTATGTAAAAAAACGATTGATCTAAGCTGCAACTCCTTCTCGTTGTCTCGGACATTTTTTTTCGCAAGCTTTTCATACGGTCGAACCCGTCGTAAATTGGACGTTAGAGAAACTTCAAAATCTTTGAATTTTCTCTACAATTTCTTATGATATTTTTTTCTCAATTCGACCAAACGCAATGGAAGGTTGCGTACACGTTGGATATACACGTTAGTCTCGACCGTATCTGTGTTTGCGATTGAAATAAGTAACAAAACTACCGATGCGTATTAACGTTCGATTAGAGAATGAAGAACAAAAACTAAAAAATTAAAGAAAAATACCTAATTCGTTGCACCGAGCAGGAGTTCCTCGTCACCGATCTCAATGATGCGCTAGACTGCGATTATTATGATGAGTTTATACTTCTTACTAAATACACGGACAGGCATGATGTCATCAATCTTGTACTCTCGGATGAAGAAAGGAAAAAAAAATACGATAAAACATCAACAAATTCAATTCGAGCCTATTATTGTACGACTTACGTGCGTTTATTTGTTTTTTTTTTTAATTTATTTTATTTAATTTTTTTTTTTTTTAATTTCTTTCTCATTTTCATTTAACATTTATTAATTCTAATAACGATTACGTTATATACTGTGCGAGGGAAAGAAAAAACAACATTGTCGTTTTGACGCTTCTGATTTTTGTTCGCGAATCGACCTTCCAATACCATCACCCATTTCGACACGATGAACAAACATTGATATTAATATATATATACATATTGACTCATGCTTCTGAGTATATGAAAATATATGTATGTATACGTATATAATACAAAGTTGGAAGTAAACTTGCCTTGCCCATTCGGCTGTTGTGTCTTCCATTATACATTGGGCCGACAATATTTCACCACTGTCGTTTCGCAATCACATTTAAACTCGGGCCCGGTGTATGTAGGAGGACCTATCGTAATTAAGATGGGCGATTTCCAACCACTGAGATCGCGGTAAAAGCCTTTCGAGAAAGCTCGTTTATATCGGCAGGGATGAATACAATCCCTGAACTTCCGGCCTGACAGTCCGAGGTCTGACCGACTGTGCCGTTGTTCGATCATAATATACGCATAAATATGAACTGATGTATGTGTTTATACAGGACATATTAAGGGAAAAGGACACGCAACGCTACTGGGTGATCCTCGTCGAAATTAGAAAAAAGATTTGAAAAAAAATCCAGCATGAAGAAACAAACCGCAAATGGCAAAATTCAAAGAAAAACAAAACCCACACAACTACAAATAATCATTGATATTGTGTGGTTAGTAAGAAAAAGAAAAAAGATAATAAGAAGACGCGCGAGATCCCCGCATACATATATAAATATCGGTAGGCATTTATATGTATATTTATATATGTATGTGTGTTAAAACGTCTGCGATCGGTGTGTATGCGTGTTATGGGTGTGCGTGAATTCGCTGTTTCGACGTGCGAATGTTTGTAAATGTGTAACGTAGCGATACACAGTTGCATTCATAAGCCCGATCACACATATTTGCCGCATGAATGAAAATATAATTGACATTGTGTAGAATGTGCGAAAGAGAAAGAAGAAAATGAAAAGGAAGAAGAAGAAGGAGATCGAGATGGAGATGAAGAAAAAGAAACAAATTGTTTTGCGTATTAAGATTTTTTAATATAAAAAAAACCTTGAGATGAAAGTCCACAAAAAAACATAAACAAGTAAACGAAGTAAGAAGCATACAATTGAGATATTTAAATTAACATTGTTGTACACAGTGATACAATTATAATATAAGTATATGAATAAAAATCTATTAGAAAAGTACATGCTCGATGTTGTCTAATTTTCTGTTTTATATGTCGTAAATCGATTATTATACGTTGAAATATCCACGTCGCAATAATATGGTTGTTGTACACGCGCATTTTTCTTATTATCTTTCGTTTGTAGAAAAGGTAATAAGAAATGATAAAGAAAAGAAAGCATTGTTTGTCACATGGCTGGTATCCTCTCTGCACCACGTCGTTTATGGCATTTCACTAGCTCATCGTCACGACCGAGTTTACCTCGATTTTTCTCCAACGCACATACACACACACACCTACCCCACGTTACTCAATTTTTCTTATCCTCCAATGAAAAATTAGTTCTTACGTGTACGCGCGTGCGCGCGCGCGCGTGTGTGTGTGTGCGTGTGTGTCGAATTTATTGAGATATTTTTGATTGCACGTACTCACTGTTAGATGCATGGTTGCGTTGAATTACAGGAAATACGACGAATCGACCACCCAGGAAAAAAACTAAGAAGAGCGCACCTAGTGCACCCACTTCGCAATCAGCTAATGCCACCGTAACACCGGTAAGACAGATGAGCTACAAGTGAATACATTAATATCATGAAAAAAGAAACGAATGAAACGTTAGTAAGTCGAGAATAAATCATTTGAATGTAACGAATGATTATTTGTTGTTATTTTAGATGACTTATTTGTGACCTCTTTTTAAATGTTTTTTAATACTTTTTCTTTCCACTGTGTTTAAATGTTTCTTAATGATTTTATTATAGGCACCAACGGCTCAAAATCATACTGGAGCTCTCTTGATGAATAAACAGCCGACCTCGAATTCTACGGGACCAGTTGCAAAGCCGGTTGTAACACAGCCTAACGCTATTCCTATGGAGCAAGGTATACCTCGATCAGTCGAAAGTTCAAACTTGATTTTTAACCTTTGAGGTTACGTCACGCACATTAACATTGGAATTTTCGCACTCGAGCGAGGATATTCTGAAAATAAATTTGGAAGATGGAGGACCGACGGAATGACGAATAATTATTAAAAATCGTCAAGAGAATCGAACATTCAACAAATATCAATTGAAATCCTCATTTCGTATAACAAACTTGAATGCATTGAAACGTTTATTTGATGATCCATAAAGGGTGACTAGAAAATTGCAGAAAGTTGTCACTTTTTCCAATTTCCACGTATCACTGAACATTGCGCAGTAGAAATGAAACGTAACCTGTTTCTCTTAAACATTCGAGAATTTTGAATAAAATATAAAGGACAAAATTCGCTTTGGCTCCCCCCCCCCCCCCCCCCCTCCCTCCCGCCCCGCTCCGGAGAGTAGAGTTTCGTAGTAAGAAATAATCCATCAAATGATGATTCTTAATTTGATAATTTAACTTGATGAAAAATGGATCTGTAATGGAGGGTAAAAATCGTAACGTTTTTTCGAACGGCAGTAATACCATCAGGAGGCAATAACCAGACAACACAAGCGATAGCAGTTGCGGCTGTGACAGCAGGTCAGAGTTTGCCAGTAGCGAGTCACGCTTCGATGCCGGCACAGCCGCAACGTCCGAGCGCGATGGCAACGGCAGCACCGATCAAAAAAACAGCACCGACCCCGCCGGTGACGTCGAATCCACCGACCCCTTCGATCACAGTGCCGACACCACCCCCGAGCGTAACACCGACAACCGTGAATGCGAGTTTGGTGAATTCGCCTTTAGTGCCACAGGCACCACAGCCCCAGATTTCGGTTAGTTCATTTCCAAGCGTGAATGCGCTTCCCGGGGCGAATGATGGCACGGCAATGAGTCAACAACAGCAACAACAACCGCAACAACCGGGGGATCTTATGCAGCCCTACAATGCATTAGGTACTATATCCGAAAAAAACAAACCAAAACAAAAATGATCCAATGACAGGAACAAAAAAATATTCACAAGCTAGCATGTTATCCGATTCTTCAGTCCCAATAAGTTGCATATAACAAAAAAGTAAAGAAAGTTGAATGAGCGATAGTACAAGAGAAAAAATAACGATAAAATAATAATAATAAAAAAAGCACTTCGTCTAACGAAAGTGATGAAACGAAAAGTCCGGTACTATGCCAGCAAAATCAATTGTTATTATCGATTTAGGAGAATGAGAAAGGCATCTTGTTTAACAAACGATTACGTAATTCGACACAGCGTCCGTAACGACAGCTCATACAGGACTGGAGCAAACCTTAACTAATTTGAAGAAAGAGCCCCACATTTCAATGATGCCGCAGCCGCAGCAGCAGCAACAACAACAACAACAACCACAACAGCAGCAGCAACAACAACAGCAACAACAACAACAACAACCGCAACAACCCCAACAACAGCAGCCACCACAACAACAACCGCCGCAACATCATCCTCAACAACTGCAGCAGCATCAAAGCGGTCATCAAACTATCAATAATTCGAGCATGAATCTATTGGCTGAAATGAAGAATCCCGTTAACATGATGTCCACGAGTATAGGGCCGAGTTTGAATCTCGGCAATATGAACATGACCAGTCCATATATGTCTGCGATACATAATCAATTAGAGAGCATTATGAACACGAGCTCTCAAATTCCGAATTTACAAAATTCCCACAATATTACCATGTCTCAGCAACAACAACATTCTAATGGTTTTACGAGCGTAAAACGCGACAATTCTCCTTCTAATATGCTCAACAATAATGGCATACCCGGCTTGAATATCGCCACTATGAACATGAGCGGAATGGGTTCGATTTTCGATCCTTTGCCTATGACCGTCGGTGTGAATATGCAGATGTCACAATTACCTGTTAAAAAAGAGGAGAAACCCATGTCCATGACGCAGACACAAATGACGCACAAAGCCATGGATGGTAAGTCGAAAAATATTTTTTCCTCCATTCTTTTTTTTATTATTGACATTGAATCGTAGTTTTTTGGGTGCTTGCTTTTTGCAGCAATCTTTATTGAAGCTTTGTTGCAAGTTTCTTTTGCTTCCCACGTCACGCTTTTTTCGAAGCGTTTTTTCTTGCACCGTACAAACGACACGATATTTTCAATATCGCGCTTGAAAACCTTCGTCACGCAAACACAACTAACCGCTTTACTAATCGTTGTTTTTTTTCCCTCCAAAATCGTCGTTGCTCTAGCCGGAGCTCTTTTTGCAGAGATGAGCGCACTCGGAATTCCGCCGATGAGCAATCACTCCGGTACACAAATAATGCCCGAGAAAAAAATGACACCCCCAGACTCGAAGAATCCGGCTGCTAATTTTGCCTCCGCTTTTAAGAACAAGGTACGTTAAGTTTGTGATTCAAAATGATCGGCATGATTTTTCAGAAAAAAACGATCACCAGGTTTCTCTTCTTTAGTTAAACCAATATCTTTCAATTCCCTTCAAGTATGATCATTTCGAGTTCGTGACAAACGGTTTTGAGGAGTACTTGAACTCCTCAAATGCGAAGAACCTACGTATATTTCAATTCTTATTTTTGTATGTAGACTGTCGAGCAAAATGTTAAAAACGCATCCTCGTGGTCGTCATTGGCGCAGGCTTCGAGTCCGCAGTCTGCAGCGGGAAGCAGCATGAAGAGTTCAGCACGCGATTCTTTCCAGGCATTCAAGAAACAAGCCAAAGAAAAGCAGGACAGGGTGAGTGGATGGTCAAAGCCTATTATTTATTTTGTAGTCGTCATTAAAAATATTACAATTGTGAGCAACATTTCTAAAGAAATCTTTACTCTATATCCCTAAAAAAAAGGTGAATGAAAAAATAATTGCTCGAAATTGAATTGTTTTCTTTGATGTTTTGATGAAAACATGATTTTTGGTTTTCAATAGCAACGGGCATTGATGGAACAGCAAGAAATGCGCAGACAACAGAAGGAACAGGAAAGATTGCGACAGGAGAACGAGCGACGGAGGGAACGAGAGGAAGAAGACGCCGCGTTGGAGAAAGTGATGAAAACTGTTACAGATCAGCAAGCACCCCAAGGAATTCAGCAAACACCGAGAGCCGAAGAAGTCAAAGCATCAACCGACACTGACAGCAGTAGTCCGAGTCAATCGTCGGGTCAGGACAAAGCTGCGGCTGAGAGGGAACGTCAGAGGCTACGGGAGCAAGAAAGACGACGCCGCGAAGCGGTAAGTTTTTAAAATACTTTAATTCAACATTTATCGATTCATTGACTAATTGAGGGTATCATTTGTCTATTGAAATTAAAAAAAAATAATTATTGAACTATTTTGTTGCTCACAATTGCCCAAATATTTCATAAAAACAAAAGTTCAAATTGAGAAACATTATCAGGCTTAATTCTCAATAACTTCTCTGTCATTTTGATGTAATAACAGGCACTTTCGATACGACTTTAGGGGCTCCAGCTTTTAGGGGCCCGTTGAACCAAAAAATGGGTCGAAATTGCGACGAATGAAAAGAAAAAGATTTTTGATTTTGTTTTTTCCATTATGGGCTCAATATTCGTACGAAAATGATGTTTTTTTTTTTTAATAGCCTTGAGGTCTATGAGGTTTACTCGAAGGAGATAGACCGAAGGATGTAAATAAATGAATAGATAGTGAAAGATAAGGAGGATTGAGTTTGTGTCGGCGGGACCGATGGGATTCGTCAAAGAATAGGAATAATTTGTATTTTCAGATGGCAAACAAGATTGACATGAACATGCAAAGTGATTTGATGGCTGCGTTTGAGGAAACATTATAATGTTTCAAATTGCTGGCTGTTAATAAATCGACTGAAACCGGGCAGGACTTGGACGAATATTTGGACGCGCTGGACGATTATAACTGCAGGCCCTTGTGTTATGAGAATACCTTAATATCGACGCTGAAATACAACTCGTTATTTGTGTTTTACAAATGAACATTTATGAATCATAATAACGAATAATGCAAATTATCGAAGGCAAAACCGAAAGTACGTAACCAAATAGCAGTGACGATGGTATTCACTCGTTGGCGCGTACTTCGACGTCGTGATAACGGTGGTGCGCAGTTGGAACATTCCGACGGACGATTAGTATAAAGTAAAAAGTTTTTCAACGGATCGCAAAAAAAGGGGGAGACGAAAAACTTTCGTTCGATAACGTGTGTAAAAACATAACGAAAATGCGTGAAAGACGAAGCAATCGATATCGGAATACGAGTTAAAATTTTTTAATGATCGAGAGAAGCGGCGATTGTGTAATCGACGGACACCTGAGTGTAACCATGTAATTAGGTAAATATTAATTAACTTACAGAAATGATTTCGATGATGCCACACACTGAGAATAACATTGTGTTACGATTTTCCGGATTTTCATAAGTTTGTACTTTATGTAAAATTGGAAACAAAGCGACGAAAACGAAGAAAAAGAAAAAAATAAGTAACGGATAAACAAACTAGCAAAAAAAAATAAAACATTTAGCAAACAATACGAGAGAAAATGATTATGAATGACATTTGCCTGAAGTGATGTTAGCTACGTGTGAAAATGCTGTACGAATGCGAAATGAATGTGACGTGTATTAAAGCGCGTGTGAGTGAACATTGAAAAATGAGGGAAATAAAGAAAAGAGATAAACGGGGGTTTGAGCAAACCGTTGATGTACATTTAGTTAAGTTTTATATTTTTCCACATTCAGTCATTAATCGTTGGTAGAAAATACGTAGGTCCATTATGCCACTATATATATATATATATTATATATATTCTGATATATATACTTACAAACACATTTATGCATATATAAATATATGTGGATGTACGTGTGTATGTGAAAATATATATATTTATATCCTATAAATTTACCTATTCACTAACGATTTGAATGAAAAATAAACTCAAAGTAATTTTCACTATTGCGATGGAGTAAGCATCAAAGTATTTGAGAAAATGAAAAAAAAAGAAAAATGAAACGAGCAAAAATTTGAAGAAAAGAAAAAGAAACACCTAAAAATGAAACTGTTGATAATCCTTATAGGTAGGCTTGTTTAGTCAATAACAAATACAAGATTTTACCTAATGCGAGGATATACAACAATTTCGAGTGAACCATAATCATGAAAAACGACCATGGAGGTCACGGCGATTTTACGAGATCATTGTTTTTTTTTCTCTCTCTCTTTTGACAACATGACGTGTGCGTATCACGAGGTTTCTATCGGTGCAACCCGAAGAAGATAAGAGAAAAAAATATATATATAAACGTGCGAAACTCCGATAAGTCGTGGGGTGGTTCGACATGATCCACTCAAAAAAGAAAAAAGTCGTCAATTATTATGAGAATAAAGATGGGGTGTGCATAACATTTTTTCGAAGAAAAGAACAATTATTAAAAAGAATAAAAACAGAAAGCATAAGTCGAGATATTCGAACGGAGCGAAAGAATATTGAAAAAAAAATAAATAATTCAACAGAGGAACTGACAATTCTGGCTACTTTGAAAAATACAGCATTCCTTGTTTGTTTTTTTTCATAAACATTATTTCCTTTAATATTTAATTATTTTTGTAAAATTGACCGCCGGTATTTTGTAAGTGCATATGTTATTTCTGTACTTCAAAGTGTGACATTCGAATCCCCGAGGTTTGCTGTGTGAATAAAATCTTATAAGAAAACTTAATTTAATGATTAACGGCGAAAGTAACGACCCTAATGTTTTTTTCTCGAGATATATATATATATATATATCTCATTCTTTTTTTTCAATTCATTTGAAGAGAAAAAGAAATTATATACGTTTTGGTGTAAACAGCAAATGTGTGTAGTTACATGTACTGGAGCTCACTCTTGTAATATAATTGTTTATAAATAAATTTGAAAAAACTATAACAAAGAATGCTTTTTTTCAACGTATCGAGAAGTGTCGAATTTATCGCGAGAATCATCTTAATTCTCCGTCTTCTACCAATTCGATCGGGATTTCTAAAATCATGTATGTTCGTATATATAACAAATATTAGCTTGAGATGCGGCGTACCTTAAAATTCCCCATCTACGTGTTAGGGATTACGTGGATCGTATTATTTTCCAAACCACGTGATCGTTGGCAACGGAGAGTATAATTTGTTTTTCCGAACTGTCGAATTATCTCTAACTTGCGAGCAATAAACTCGATTGACGATCGGTATATCCTCTAAATTCGCAAATAACCTTGGTGCGGTTTAGAAATCTTAGGACAACCCATTTTAATTGGCAAAAATAAGAAAAAAAAGTACAAAAGTTTATATGAATAATGAAAAAAAAATTAAAATTGAAATAAATTTAAAAAAATAATATTACGTTCCGTCGAGTTCAGTGCGTGTCGTAACGGCGAATGCACCGTCGATTATCGCTGAACTCGCATTTCGGCGGTGCGTTCGAACGAGAATAAATTAAATAAATAAAGCAACAAAGAAAAAAAAACAATAATAGTAAACAAAAATCGTTTAGAAGGTTAATAGTTTGTTAGTTGCTCTAGCTCGTATCTACCACAATCATACTGATAAATGAGAGTTATCAATGTGAATTTATAATAATATTAAATTATTTAAATTGAAAAAGAAAAAAAATGAGAAAATCATACAAACGAAAAAAAGAAAAAAAATGATACAATTTTATTTTTTCAAGAGCTTATCGTGTATATTGCTGCTTCTGCTGCTGGCGGATCTTTTCCTTTTTCGTTCGAAACTCGATGAATATTTGTTGTGTATGTGCAATGTTGTTGGCGCGTCCCGGCAAATTTGTCTCTGGGACTTTTCGGCATGATCGAGCTGTCGGCTTTGGCTCGTACTTTTCTATTTTTCGTTTATTTCTTTTTCTTTATGAGTATAGAATGATTGTATAGTGTATTATTAAATAACGAGAGTAAGGGAGGAAAAGAAGACACGCATGATCGAATTACAAGCTCAAATCTACTCGTCTGATGTTTGTGTTTTTTATTACGCCTTCAAACGGAGCCACCCCTTTTTACTATAGAATCGATTATTTATTATCCTTGGAATTATTTGTTTGTTATACAATCTTTGTATCTACGTATTCGGCATTGCTTATGTTTACTTGTTACCCCGAGATAATGTTGATTACTGATTGAGTAAGACGAAAATTCGTTCACGTTTTCGAGTCAACATGAGCAGTGCAAATGACGCAAATTATTAACGTTCTAACGAATGATAAACAAATCATCGAGTGGATAAAGGAAGCATGGATTTATTTCGAAGTAATGAGGAATGTACACCGATACATTGAATTATATCGGTGCTCGGTGAGATATGAAAAAATTAAAGTTATTTCGCAAGCACATGTACAGCGGCGAGAATAAAATGACTATTTTTTTTTTATTCAGTACATCCGTTAAACCGAAATATTGTCCATAAGAATTGTTACGAAGGCGATTTAGATTATAGCGAGAATAAATGTTTTCTAATATGTTATGAAAAAAGCGCAGAGAGGAAGCGGGAAAAAAGAGAGTGTGAAAGAGAGGGAGAGAAAGAAAAAAATTATTAAAAAAAAGCAACATAAAATAACCGGAGCATTAACGTTGTATTTAACGAACGAATAAGAGAAGAAAAAAAAACTTAGCTGTAGTGACTAACGATTCCTCTAGATTTCTTTCTGGTCAAAGTTCATGCTGCTGTCTTTTATTATTTTTTCATCATTTCCTCGAGCACATCACGCGAAAAAAAAGAGAAAAAAAAGCAAGCTGCGGATTTATTTTGATGATTTCAACACCTTCCGATATATCAAATTGTCGCTAATGACTGGACGAGAAATGGAACACCAAAAAATGAGGTGGTATACATATAAAAATATATAAATAAATCGATGAATATAAACATATACTTTAAAGCCAGAATATGCACGTGCTAGTAACTCGAAACTAGATAAATTCTGTTGGTAATTTTTCACGAATTGTAGTGAGAATTCATCAATGAAATTTGAACCCTGATGAAAAGCTTGTTTTTATGTGACGATTTGCTGAGTTGAGGCTTCCATTCTTTCGTGTGTTAACGTAGCGTCTTGCATGTAATTTTCTTTTATAATTATATTGAATGATAAGAAGACAAAAAAAACGAAAAAACAAGCAAAAAGGACATTTCGAATATTTAGAAAAAAAGCAGGATAAAATGAAACTATTGAAGGGAGAAATGAAATTAATGTTTTAGCGAGGTACTCGAGAAAAAAAACTAAATAAGTTAAACATCCTCATAAGTTAGGATTAAAGTTGAAAGTGACAGAGCGTGCAGGTCTCAGAGTCGTTCACTTTTCTTTTCTCGTGCGCATCATTATTGTATCGCTCTATTTTTTTTCTTCATGATAATGGACAACGTCGTTTGAGCAGTCACGTACCCGCGTTTAAGGTTGTACGTGCATTCGTTCTCGTACTAAATTTGTAAAGACTCAGTGAGCTAAAAACTGAGGGAAAATAGTATTGAATATTAGAACGCGAAAAGATATTTTCCGTTGGAGAAAAGAGTTGAACAAGTTCAGATGAAAAGTGCCCCTTTTTTGGCACCAATATTAGACCCGCCTCAGTCTCGTTCTCACTTATTACTTATTTTCCATAACATTGCTTTTTTCGTGTAACGAAGTCGTTTGTTCATTTTTTCACGTTCTCTGAAAAATTCGTTTATATTTTTATAAGTTTTTCTGTTTTTGAAGCACTAAATACGCGATACCTGCCAGCAGATGTTGTTCAAGCCCCTATGCCATTTTCAAATTTCCATCGTTAGGAGCTCGTTTTTTATTTGGGATTCTTCGAAATGGAATATCTGATTGAAAAATCGTTGAATATCGATGAAATATGAAGAAAAATAAAGAAAGGACTAAATTCAGTTTTATTTTAACCTCCAACTTGGAAGATTATTCAATTTAGTTCAATTCGTCGCAAAATTAGCATTTTTTTCCTAGTGATCAAAGTCGAAAGTAGATGTGACTTTTAATGAGATAAATTATTTATGAAAATCCTTTGGATGGGCATCACGTCTTTTCTCTATTGATTGAGATATTATTTAGATCCTAGTAGGTATAATGTAATTCATTCGGACAGTTTGACAATCGGAAAAAAATGAATAGTAACTCGACGATGTTTGGAAATCTCGAAGATCCTCGTTCGCCACTGTGTTTCAAGCTTCCATATTCAAATCATCGTGTCGGTGTGTGATTTTTCGTCCACTCCTCGAGCCAATACTTTTTCACGGTTTTCAAAGCGAATTTCTCACTTTGGTCTCTCACAATAAATGTTTGATCGATTGGAAAAAGCGTTGAATATAACCGTCAAAATTTGTGGTATGAATTGACAAAGTTTGAATGACGAAATGAGCGACCAATATTTCATCGTTGCACACTCGTTCTTCTCCTTAAATAAAATTTAAAAGATGCTTAAAAATTCAAACGAAATTGGCAAATACAAAGGAAGTATTCAATGATCGAGAAACTAAGAAATTCCAAAAAATCTTCACGACTCCAAGCTTTTGGTATCTCAAATGAAATTAAAAAAAAAAATTAAAAAGAAGTAAAAAAACGAGAAAAAAATAATACTACGATTAGATTAGTATTAAGCAAAAAAAATGAATTTACGTGTAATAGGTATTATATGTGATTGTAATATACAACGTTTGTAATTGTAAATATGAGTGAACGAATAATTGGCAGCGATTCATCCGGATCCGGATCTAAATGTATAAACGAGAAGGCAAAAAAAGAAAAAAAAACAAATGGCGACAAAAACAGGAGAGTGATTGAGTAAGGCGAGCGAAATAAATACCATACACACACACACAAACACAAACTCATTGCGATAAACACGACACATGTGAGATAATGGTTTGTAATATTTGAGAGAGGGCCGAAATAGAAGAAGATTGTGTGTAAACCTGATAGATCTCAGCGTAAGTTTATAGAAATGTTTGAATTATAAACCGAAATCGAGTATAATAATTCATCAATGGT
The DNA here is from genome assembly GCF_019457755.1 of Venturia canescens. Taxonomy (NCBI): domain Eukaryota; kingdom Metazoa; phylum Arthropoda; class Insecta; order Hymenoptera; family Ichneumonidae; genus Venturia; species Venturia canescens. The sequence continues at coordinate 12,872,433 of NC_057425.1, forward strand.
AAAGAAGAAAGAATAATTCAAAGTAGTAGAGAGAAAAAGAAAAATAGATGATGAAGAAGAATGAAGACGAATTAAGCGTAATATTCGTAAATAACACCAAAATTACACCCCTGTATGAAGAGCAAAAAATAATTTTTTATATGAGTTCCCAACGGGCGCACATCATCTCCGAAATGGCACATAATTGATAAACTGAAGAAAAACTACAATTTTCAGCAAACTTACTACTAACTATAGGATACTGGAGAAAAAAAAACAAATGGTTGTAAATAAATAATAATTGCAAAAAAAAAACAAACAAACAAGCATAAACGAGTTGATGAGCGAAAAGGAAATAAATGGCTCGACGTTTGGTACGAACAGCGAGAGAATGAAACGATCGTCGACTGCGCGATTTGTATCACACAAATGTCCCCCCCGAATTTTCCTGCATACATTTCTACGAGATTCGATCTCGTCGTTCACGAGAACACGTGTGTGGTTCCAAAATTTACGAAAAATCGTTCAAAGTAAAAACAATGAAACAGCGATTGTGAATAAAGTTTCGTCTGTCATTATTCGCAGTACAGTCGAATCGTGGAAAAAAAAAAACAATATAAAAACAGAATAAAGCGTACGTAACGTACAGAGTAAATTTTAATCGATTACGATTTAATCTATATAGTAATGTAGCGATACTATATGGGCCAAGATTCGTAACATTCAATTTATATAAAAACAAAAGAAAAAACTATTCACGATATGTACACCGATTAAAACGAGGAAAAGTGTCCGTGTGTTTGTGTGTCGATGAAAGATATGAAAAAAGAAGAGAAAAAAAAAGAAAAAAAAAACACAAAAATCAATAACGTAAATACACATATGACTATCCATGCGTAAACAATTATATTTCCTAGTTTGCAATCTTTTTGCATGTCTCATACATGTATATATAAACATATATAGAACGTTAGACAGGCTGAAAGGTGTACGTCAACATTTTTTAAAACGTTGAAATGATTGAAAACAAAAACGAATATATAATTATAATATAAACAATACGAAATCGTGTCATCCAATTATTTCGAAATAGTTCGACACGAGCAGGTATTGAATTAATCGCAAATATCGTTCGACAGTTACTCAACTTTTCGTTTGTCTTATCGCTATTAAGTTAGCTGAAAAATAATAATTATTATATTGCGGTAAATAAATCATTGTATATATTATACTAAATACTATTGTTAAGATAATGCGTACACGATAAAATGAATGAATAAATAAATGTGTACGTATGTATACATATATGTTTACACATATGTGTATATTTATTCACACACACACACACGCGCGCGCACGCGCACACACACACATACACGCACGCACGCGCGCACACACACACACACGCGCGCGCGCACGCACACACACACAAACACACACACACACACACACACACACACACACACACACACACACACACACACACACACACACACACACACACACACACACACACACACACACACACACACACATACATATATATATAATTATAATATTCACAAGTAATCGAGTTTATTTTATTTGCTTCTTCCTTCAACCCATGAACGTTCCTCCTGCACTCCATTGACGATCGTCAAACTACAAAAAAATATCAGTTTTGTTGATTCTTGAAACGGTAATATTCCTTCAGTCTCAACGCTTGAGTTCGAATAAATCCACCGACGTCTTCGGGCCTGAAACCACCTTGGAGATCCATCGAAACGAGCTCTTCGTTGTACAAGGAAAATTGGCTTTTTCTTCCGGTTATAAAAACTGGGTGATTTGAGGATGCAGAAAAAAAGGTTTTGAGAACTCTGTCATCTTCTGACGTAAACGAGCAAAGAAAATTTTCTTCTAACCGTTGCCTTTGTAGAGTTTCAAAAACACTGCTCCTGTTACATGCTTCTGGGATAAGTTGATACTTTCTCGTACAAATTCACATTCTGGGGAAAACCAATATCCTGTGACAGAGGAAATGGAAGATACTTCAAGGTCGCTGTCCTTTCTGATCATGTCGCAGTAAACGTACGGCAATTGGTAACTGATACTTGCCGTTGTAAACGTAATCAGCCATTTTTTCAGACAAGCCGGATTTCACTCTCAACACTTCACGATCCAACAAATATATTTCCAGATCTAAATGGGCTTCGTGAAGGATTTTAGCTCCTGGGGATTCGTATATTCCTCGGGACTTGAAGAAGGATGAATGCGACAAACAATGCGTTGCAGTTTCAGAGAAAAATAATGAAAATTCGGAAGATTGCAAAAGTTAAGAAAATTATCGCAGCCTTGAAAATGGAAAAAGATATAAACGAAATATATTGCACGGCCGGAAGAGATAAAAGAAAATGATGATTATAGCAATCGATGATTTTTTAGACACAAAAAGCAGTAGTGAGATTACTTTTAGGCCGATGTATCTGTTCTCTACGATGTCGATCCTTCCGATTCCGTGTTCGCTACCAATTTTGTTGAGATAATTAATGATGCCCATGGGATTGCGGTAAGTTTTCTGAGTTTTGGAATCTTTCACCAACGTTGGAATTCCTTGGCTAAAATGGACTTCAATCTCGGTTGGTACGGGGGAAGAATCCATCGGATCTTTCGTGACTTGATACAAGTTTTTCGGTGCTGCTGTTGATGGATTCTCTAAAATTCCCGATTCGTAGCTGCATCGAGAATGGAGTTAAAATATATTAAAAAATTCATTATTTTGGTTTAACGAATCTTTGAAAAAATCAGTTGAACCTCGTGTGCATCAAATTTGCGTCCGTACTCCACGGTTCTTTGGGCGTCGCGGATACCGGGATTTTGTTCGAATTTGCATAAGCCAAGAGGTCAGGTCGGCCTGAGAATCTTTCAAAAAATATTGGATCTCGCCAAGGTGCCATTATCTTAGGAAAATTCAAATAAAAATACGGATTCAATTCGAAAAACAATAGAATTTTCATGAAAAAAAAAACAACTTAAAATAAAAATAATTGAAAACAAGTCACCTCAATTTCAGGACAAAGGGCATAGCAGCTAAGTTCGAATCGCACTTGATCGTTTCCTTTGCCCGTTGCGCCATGAGCTATGATCGTAGCATTTTCGTTTTTGGCTGCTTTGACGAGTCCCAAGCTGATACAGGGTCGTGCTAGCGCAGTTCCGAGGAGATATCGACCCTCGTAAATCAAACTCGAGCGTACTGCTTGCCAGACAAAATCAGTGACGAAAACTTCTTTCAAATCATCGACGATTACCTGAATTGAAAAAGAAATTGATTTTCGAGGATCGTTGAAATCTGCCGATCGCAGATTTCGCTGCAATTTTGTTGGCGAACTTTTCGTTCGAGTACCTTGCTCGCGCCAATCCTTAATGCTTTTTCCCTCACAGCATCGAAATCTTCCTCCTGGCCAACATCCGCCTTAGAAAAGAAGAAAAAAAAACAAGAAACAAAGGAAAATTAAAAAACTTGTTACGAGAAAACGTAAATTATATAATCGAAATTCGAAAAATAAATTCAATTAAAAACCGGAGTAAATCGGAGTAATTTAGAAAATTTACTATCAAAACTGATAGAATAATTTTACCACATAAGCAATGACTCGATAACCATTTTCCTTCAACCACCATAAAATGCAAGAAGTGTCCAAACCACCGCTGTAAGCGAGCAAAACTTTTTTCCTTTGATCCGCCATGCCGAAGAAACTCTTCTCTGCAGTTTCGTTTTGACTCTGATTAAACGTTTCGAATAGGACGCAACGAAATAATATGAATAAAGAAAAAAATTCAATCGCAGTTCAGAGGTCGATAAAACTGACGACGTTGTTGATAGTCTTATCGAGAAACACGCGCTACCACAGGATGGGATTTTGACGAGAATTTTTGCAGATTCCGCATTAACAGAAATCTATGAACCGACGAAAGTGTCGACGATTCAAGGAGAATCAAAATTTGGGTAGAATTCGTGAACATTGAATTTTACACTCAGATGCGTAGGCCTTTATAAGCAGAACACTTCGTTTGGTTTACAACTACGTACATATATTCATGTAGATTTGTTGTTTTTTTATAAATATTCGTAAACTCTATAATAATAATTCAGTCGCTGTATGCGACATGCAACTTTGATAATCATTTAACATACTTCATTTAAGTTACGAACGAGCAAGGTAACAGGCAAACTTCCATTTGACCAAAAAAGTGATCCCCTACGGTATTGAGTTTCGGTATTATTCACTGCTGTCTATTTCGTCCACAGTTTTTACGTTTTCTTCGAGATTACATTGACAGAGTTTATGTCATTAATTCGATTGATTAGCAAGTGCTACAGATTATTGGCGACTATATTTGTTTCGTTGAACTTTTAAATATTCTCACGCTTTTGCGTATTCCAATTCCGATTGGAAAAAGTTTTGATCCGTTGGCAGAATGAAAAGCATTTTATATGCCGGCACAAAATAAATTCATTTGAAAACGAAGCAATTGTGATTAACGTGGGTTTTGAAAATATTAATTAATGGGGTCGTTTGGAAATAGTGAAAATAAATTTCCCATTTCTTTCTTGACGCAAATAATTTTCTTGTAGATTTATTCATTTTGGTTTTTTTTTATCATTCACAGATATGACGCCTCGTGCACTGATCGAAGAATTATTAGTCGTGAAATAGATCAAGAGAAATCTTAAATTGAGTTTTTTTTGTTTGTTTTCTTATCAAGGAATTGTTCTTAGCGATCTAATTGCGAAAGTTTTTATCTTCGGAATTGTTTTCAAGCTTTGTTATTTTTGTAAGTCAAAGAAAAATGCGTATTCGTGTATTGTTCATTCTATACAGATGTTCGCATTAAAATTTCTCTGTAGAATGAATATTCAATACTGATATTTCATAAAGTTCACGGAAATCGCTCCTTTTTTATGTCGATTATAATTTCGACAAATTTCCCCACTTTTAAGCTTCGTAAGGTCAAATCTACGCATTAGAAAGTTTGTGGCATTTACAAGAGCAACGTTAAGAGAATATATAAATAACAAATAATGTACAACGGGTTCCTCGGATATCTTCTGAAACGACGACGGAAGAAATATCCTAGACTATTCACCTTTTTTTCGCACGCCCAAACACGCTAGCCCAAATGATAACTTGGTTGTCACGTGATTTTCCTTAATCCCAGCAAAATTTGTCTACTATTCTAATTTTTCAATATTTTGATCAACTTTAAGTAAACTCCCTCAAAGATTAAAAAAATTGTATTCCAAATTGGCTGACATTAAGAAAAATTCTTCGTGCACACATAAACAGGGAACGTTGACGTTTTTCCTCTCCTTTTATCTTCATCTATTGCTTTCCCACCTCAAGTTGGAACGAATTTCGTCTTTACTACCACAAAATCTGTTACAGTCACGAAAACACGTTGTCGAACAGGCACTTGAATAAATTCGGCCGTACCCCAAGAAAGACCCCTGAACAAGAAATATTTTTTGCAAAAAAATTAAACAAATTCTATTTTGGACTGAAAAGTCTACTAGAATTTTAGTTTATCGTAATCTGGATCTGAATTTGCTTTCAGAGACTCGTTCACATTTTTGCAAATTAAAATTTATCCATCGATTTTCATTTCATCATTGTTTGATTCGGTCAATTCGTTCGTAGTCTAAAAAAACAATAGCTACGCTCACATCAGACGAATCTGTCACGGCTAACGATGAAAATTCATCTACCGAATTGACTTCCGAGTATTTTCTAAGTTAACATTATCCACTGATTGGGGAAGAAAGGTACCGACAGGCTTCTTTCCGCGTTTCCCTTAACGAGCCGTTGTTAATTTTCTTCTTTACTGTTTAAGCTCGATGTCCCTATTATCTTGTGGTTAACAAGATCGAGCGGTGAATTTTTCAGAGATATATTCCCAGCAAATCTCGTTCCGGGGATATTCTTCCAGTCGAGATTTTTTAAGTCCTGCACATTTAAACGTGAAGTTTGCTCAAATCCGATAAGAAAGATTTTGGTGTTATTATGTGTGAAGATCCTGTAACGCAGAAAAAAAAACAGCATCATTTCCACTTTCCGTAATCGAAGATTATTCCCGCTATCCAGTTGAAAGTGTGATAGCGACTCACCAATTATGACCTCCCAATTTTTCATCGCGTTCGTTACTTCGTAAGCGCAACGAATTTCAGAGAAACAAACGCCACCGACGATGAACACGATCAGACGAGGTACGTTTTTCAAAGTTTGTTGACCTTTGTCCTTGTGCCACTGTCCATATCGAACGCTGTAAGAATTAAAACAATTTTTTTCTCGCACGATCAAAAATGTCAATGTTCGATGCTCTTTTTGAAACAGAAAAAAAATCGAATCTGCACCGTTCAATAGCATCCAACATTGTTGAAAAATAATAGGGACGGTTTTAAATTTGTAGAATTTGCAAAGTACGAATTCTGACTCAACAGAAGCAATTGATTTAAAATACTCGAGTTTAAATATTTACCTCGTAGGAGCGTGATATCCGGTACTAGCTGTACGACCGGCCAGGAATGGGAAATGTTTCGTATCTAATTTATCCTCGATCGAGTCCTCCATTATGTCTTTCACGACAGGAGTCCATCGGCTCATTTGATAAGTTTGCTCGGTGATTCTTTCCTTGCGTGGCACCGTGTATCCTTTCTTACGAGGTCCCTGTTGTAAATTGAGTTTTTTCGGCACGAAATTGTTGAGAATTAGATAGAAACGTGAAAAATAACATGGAACAGAAGATTTTGTACTATCGTAGAGAAAATGGGATGTAAAAGTTCTCAGACACTTGAGTTTATCGAATCTGTGAGCTAACTTGCCTCAACGACAACGTTGACACCAAGTTGAGCTATGTTAACGATCGTCTGTTTGTCATCGGCTGAGATCTGAGCATGATGAACGAGCCTGTTTAAATCAGCATCTTGAATGCCATTCTTGCTGAGAACGTAGAGAGCAATAATGCGTAGTTTGTCTAGATTGTTGACTGTTTGATCCAGAAGAATTGGAGTAATGTTGCGCATTTGATCTTTGATTCTTTCGCCCTCGGCATCGGTGCCCATTGCCAAATCCTGATGTGCAAAAATGTTGAGATTTTTTTTGAAGTAAGTAAAAAAAAATGAGTTTGGTTGGGTGTTATAAAAAAATTGTTGATTTCGACAAAAAATTATTGAAAAATGATAAAAATGATTCTCAGTATTGTTTCCTTTTTTCGATTGAATTTGCAGTTCTTTTTTTTGACGTGCTATAAATAAATTGATAAACACTGTGACTCATTTTTATATGAAAAGGAATTTCAATATTTTTCTTGTTTCTTTTTTTTTTTATCAACCTGTTCAACTTTGCACAATTTGTCGACGTTGCCCTGGTAACGTTTCATGCAGTCCTCGGCGAGATGCAAATGCGTCGCGTACTTGCTAAGCTCTTTCTGATACTGCGGCATCTTTTTAATCATTTGAGACAAATCCCTCATGCTTTGCTTGTCACCCTGCGGCATTCTCTTCGACTCGGTGAATTTCTTTAGATTTTTCGTTACGTTTCTAAGCAACAGAGAAATAAAAAATGAAATGAAAACAAAATGAGCGTGCTTTATGAGTTTTGTGAATCATGACATGCGAATTTGGTGTTTTTCATTGTTTTTTATCATTATTATTTTTTTTTAAATTCACTTCGAAGATAACTGAATCAAGTAAATAGTGAAAATGACGAGTACGCAATGCTGACGCGACAAATGAAGACTTTTTATCCTTATTGTATTACAATTATGTAATTTTTCGTTACCCTTTGAAAAAGTTGTCTGCTTCGTCATAATGAGAAGTAAAATCTTATGTACTCACTGCGAAACAACAGCAATATGTTGGTGTCGCAGGTCGACCCACAATTCGTCATTTTCATCAAGCAAAACCTCCTTCTCCGCTTGACCAGCTGTAGCTTCATACCTGAATTGGCAATCAAACGAAAATGAATGATACTCCAACAACGAATGGTGACAAAAAGGCATAAGAGAATGGGATTCCCTCCAAATTACCTGTAAACGTCATTCTCGATTTCCAAAAGATCATAAGCCATTGCTTGTAGTGTCAATTCATGTAAAATTGGAGAAACACAATCGAAGCCACGATCGAGAATGAGAAGTTGGGAGCGTGATTTTTCAGGCCCTTCACCCATTGTTGGCTCATCGGCTTTGTAAGCGTCCAATTTCTGCTGAACCATTTGCGCTAATTCCACGTTACGGTCAAAGTCACTGAAACATAAAAGGGAATTGTTGTTATTCTAAAGTCAAATGATTTAAAAAAATTTTAATTAAAATAATTTTCATGATATAACGATCTTAAAAGTTTCTACATTGAGAACTATCTGAATTCATGATCGTGACTATTTCTGTTAATTGATGGAGTTGTACGTGGAACTGTAAATCGATGTTTTCTTACCTTCGATATCTGACTGACGGATATTCGCCAAGGGTTGCGCAAAGTGTAGCGATTTGTTCAGCAATACGTTCCATATTCGCGTTTCTCAGATTAATGAACGAAGGATTGTACATACAGGCGAATGTTTCGCGAGAATCGAGCGAGAACACCTATGCAAAAATAAACGATTAAGGATTACAGTAAATCCGAGCGGTATTATCGGGTAATAAAAACAAGGATGTAACGTAATGAAGCCTTTTAGCACAAGTGAAACGTCGGAGATGTTGAAACGATTAAAAAAGCAGTGGAAATATAAACGTGATTCGATAAAAAATATTAAATCTTGAAAATGATCATTTCAATCGATACATCATTAAGATTTTGAAATAATTTTGTTGAGTATCAAATATTTAATTTATGTAATCAAATTTGAAATGATGATTTTTTAAGGACTACGGTCGAAAAATATGATGCAGAAATAAAGAAACAAGTGTGCATTTGTTGTAGACTTATAAACTGAATCCTTTTCGTGTTAAGTTGTTGAAGAATTCAGAGAAATTGAAAGGCACTGAAAAAATAGCATGCGAATGATTTTTTGGATAACCACTCGAACCAGAAAAGCTAAGAAATCAACCGAAACGCGATATTCTACGAAAAGTAAGTGGATAGGAAAAACTACGAGATTAAATACGAGCGATAAATCGTTCGTCACCTGCGACTCGTAAGGCAGGAACGCGATGTTGATCTCTTTCAGGGTTTTGATCTTTTTAGCAGCGAGGGACTTGCAGAGTTCATTGAACAGCTCCTCCGGGCACACTGAACGAGTGCAAGCAATTAATTCGTTCCAATGGTTAGTGAAGAATAAAGATGAATTATTTCGTCAAGTAGAGAGATTAATCTTCAACTCGTCGGGTTGATTATTAGAAACGATAGAAGAGAAATTTGGCAAATTTGAAAAACGATTGGAATGTTAGACTGAAAAGGTGTTATTGGTTTTTGACAAATTGGCTATGTTTCATTTCGTGCTTCTGTGTACGTCGTGTTTGTGAATGTACGAGACTTCTAATCACAGTGTTGAAAACTTGCTGTAAACAATTGCGGACGAGCGTGAAATTACGAGTAACGAGTAATAAGAAAAGAAACAGATTTTTTTAGAGAAAGTAGAAAAGCAAGAATTTGTGTCAGGTAATTTCCATTTGCTTTTTATCATTTTAAAATTTTTCCAAATTTCCTCCAAATATCACAACTTACACGTTTGGAGAGTAAAAAGAAAATGAATAAAAAGATAATAAAACGGGCGAACAGAGGTGCTGGAAAGAGTCGCGGAAAAACGAATCGGCGTGCGTGCCCGCCACCATCGACCGACACACGTAAACAACGAAAATCGGAGCCTTGTCGCAGCGTCTAACAAAAAACAGGAAAATTCTTATCGTTGCGACGGCAAAGCTACGATTTTCCTTCCTTCCTTGAACTCGTGTGGAAACATCACGACTTATTTTTTCTCCTGACTCCAATGTGCTTTTACCTGCTCTTCGTACGGTATGAATGCGATGTTGATTTCTTTCAGTGTCTTAATGTACTTGGCTACGCTCGAGTGACACAATTCTTTGAACAAGTCGTCGGGGCACGCTGCAAAGAATATACACGAAAACTGAACGAAAAATAAAAAATTAAACTTAAAGAAAAGAAAAACCCAAAAATTGCGCTTTTATCCGTGCTCGTGAGATACTCAAAACAAACCCCAAAAAACTGGAATCGTGTCACGACTGAAGCGTCTCGTTATTTTTTTTCCAATAACTCAATAAATGGTAAAAATAATTATGCTCAAGTTGGCCAACGGTTCGTTTCCAACATCAAACGTGCGAATTTGACAATTTTCGTGTTATTGAATCGTCTTTTTTGATAGTTCCAAAAATGCCAGGATTTCCCGCCCTTTTTATTTCTTATAAGCGAGGTTTTTTGCTTCTCGAAGAATCGTTCTTTCCCATCGGCGGATCGAAAGTACCTTCAGTGAAATAAACATGGGCAGCTTTGTAAGTAGTTCTCGTTGGGTTGCTGAAATCCTCGATGAGCTTTTGTACCGATGGATTGCAAGGTGTTATCAAATAGATCGCCTCCATCGTTCCAAGCGGCTCCCGTTTCTTGTTTATATCCTCTACGAGTGTAATGCCCTGGGCACTGATATCGTGCATTTTGCAACATGCCGATACCATTCTCATCGCTAATTGATCGACCACGAGAATTCGCCATTCGACTCCAGGAGTTTTCTTCTTCTGCTTGATCACTTCGTTCATAATCTCTGAAAAACAACGAGCAAACAATATTATTACAGATTGCAGAGAAATTTTTTTTTTTTTAAATCGTTGAAGAACTATTTTTTTTTTTGACGAAGAACGAACTTTCATTATAAATGTAAAATTGTATATAAAACATCGTTTTTGCATGTAATGCAAATATTGTTCTTGTAGGCATTGCAAATTTTTTTTTCTGCATCTTCCTTGATTGAAGCGAACTAGAAACCGTTTTTTAAAAATTTTCAATACTTTTTTTTCTTCAGTTTGCAATTATTAATTTGGCTTTGAGACTGAAAACTGTCGATCGCTTTGTGGCTGATAGATTCCTTGACTTCTTGGCAATGGACCAAAAAGCCTATCAATTGAATTCCGTACGAAATCCTATTTGACTTTCATAAGAAAAATGAATTGTCCTATTCCAGTATTTGTTTTTTGATGCTTTGTTGTTTATGTAATAAAAAATGCTTGATTCAACGGGAAAAGGGTCTCGTCATGATAGGTAGAAAAAATGTGTCGTTTTTCCATAAATCAAAAATGCAGAAGAAAATTACTGCAAGTTTGAAATTAACTCCGCTCGAGTCTGTTCGGAAAACGTAATTTTGTCCCCTGTGGTAAAACGGGTTAAATAGCTGGTCGTTCGTGGGTGGGTGAATGGATAGACGAAGCACTAGAGAGAAATCTTTCTCGACGTTTTCCCCGCGTATTGATCGCCCTTACTAGCCAATGACGTCATCGCTTCGTACAACCGCGTAACATAGTTTGCCGAGGGCCCCGAACCTGCGTAATCGACTAACGCTCACCTACGGTCTGGAGTTGACTCCCCAAACGGTTTTCAGTCGATAGACTTTTAAATTCATTTGGTTTACTAAAAAATTTTCAATTTACTTAGAAATACTACGGGAAAAAATCTTCTGTTTTTAAATATATGGTCAATTAACGATTTGAATTATTTGTGCATACTATTTTTTGTCATATTCAATTGAAGCACCACAGTTTTAGATTATTTTGTTTAAATTTTAGCTTTTAAAACTGGACAAATATATTCTGTGGCTCCCAGTTTTGAAAGTTACTCATGTTCACGATTTTTAACGTTACTATTTTCAAATGTTGTAAATTAGGTAATTATTTGTTAAATAGGAAATATTTTCGAAAAAACTTTAGAGAAGGAAGTTTAAGACTTTGAGAAGTCGTGTTTAAGAATTTTTCATGTTGACCATTTGAAATCAATTCACAAAGTTAATTCATCGAACATGCACTTGCAGTTTAAGTATTGAATTTTTTTTGGTTATTTCAATAAACTTTGTTTTTCAACAAATTATTTTGTAACTGCCGCATTTGGATTGTTCCGTTTATGTCTTGTGTCAGAATCGAAGAATCGGAAAATCTTTTATTCAGTTTTTCACTTCACAAAATGTCATACCATAAAATTGAATAATTAATCATTTTTATCAAAGAACCGATTGAAATATAAATTAATAGTTTTATTGAGAACAATTTTATTTCATTTATCTTATTTTGTAGAGAATCAAATCTTCTTGGTGTTACGCTATTTTCAGAATGGAAATTTTTTTATGTCGATTCAAAAATGATGATAGTTTTGTTCTTAAAACAATTTCCGAAAGATCAATTTTGTAAAATCAAATAAAATAAAACCAAAGTCAGGGATTGAGTGTGTTTGCAGTTTCTATTTTCTCTTGCCTCAACGAAGGGTGAAATTTGTGGCAGAATAATATTTTCAAATTCATGAACAATGAATTTTGATGCTGTTGAACAATTTGGATGAACATTACTCATTGTATATATTGAGAAAATTGAGACTTCAGGAAAAGAACTGAGTATGCAGAAACCTGGTGAAACTATCATTAGAACAGTGTCAATGAGTTTAATATTATTACTGAAATGGTTTTTCTCGCCGGTATGTCGGACAGCATTTTCAAATCCTTTTATTATTAAATTTCCAAAGTCAATCCTATTAAATTATTGCATCATGCCAAAAGTTCTATTCGTTCTTCCGAGAAACGTCAGTAATTTGGTAAGGTGGAGACAAAAACAGAGGCTTAAATAAAGAAGCATAAGTATATGAAAATTCAAGGATAGGAGATAAAAAGAATTGGTATAGAAGCTGGAAAATCGATTGTTGAAAAAAAAAACTTTATATCGGAGCCACTTATTGATGAAAGATACAAGGAGTTAAACAACGTAGAAGCACGAACGAAAAAGACGCAAGAAAATCGGGAATAATAACAAGCCAGTTGAGATTTGACGTTTGATACGCAGCGCGCGATGTGTCATCATCACGGTGACACCCATCGAAAAACTGCAATATTTCCTCGTCTTTTGGTTGTCTGATCGAGTGAAATTTATGCATCACGAGAAACATAATTTCATATTTATTACTTTTGACCGAAAATCGTCGTAAATTAACGACAATTTATATAAGAAATAATGATATTCTTCTCGTACTTACTTTGACCGACTTGTGCCTTGAGCGCCATTTTGACAGTACTGAAGTGTTGAGACTGTTGAGTGAGAGAACGTGCGGTAGATGGCACCTGGTACGTTGAGATAATAGGTTAAGATAATTCGTCGACTTTTATCTCATGGAACTCGCGCATGCGTCATACCATCCAACTTCGTTGCTAAGTAACCGGTAGCTCACACTCGTAACCAACAAACCATAACGGTTAATTGTTCAAAAAATGTTCAATATTTCATTATTGCAACGCTTCGAACCGTATAAATTAGTTATTTAATAGTCATATAGGGCTCAATGATCGCGAAATAATAGCATTCCAAAAGATATCACGATAAAGTTCATCGCCACTGTGTGAATAAATGTATAGAAATATTTTGATTGAATATTCAAATGGAATGAAATATACTAAAAGAGCCGACTTTATTGATAAATTTCACAAAAAGAACCATATTATTCAAATATTTTAGAGTTTAGAGGAACAAAATATTCGAAAGTTTCCGCCAAAACGGGGCTAATTTATTTTGGAGACAAAAAAATGAAGCCGAATTTCAGTCAATTTTTTCGAACGAAGAATCAAATAAAATCAAGAGTCAGCGGAAAATAGTCGATGAAACAAAAAGAAAGTGCAGCTTTGAGTATTTATTCGGTACAAAACTTATGTTTTTAAAAGTACAAGGCGAAAGAAATTAGAAAAAAAACATTGAATGGCCTCTATTTCATTTTTTTCCCGTTCATGTATGAAAATCCTAACGATCGTAACCTGTTAAATCCCCAAGTGAATTTGCTTCAAGTTTAGTCGTCGAGTTTGCCCCCATACGGCATGGACATGCCTGAAGAAAATTAAAAAAAACGTCATGCGCTTGCTCCGGAAAACCAGCTGTGAACAACGATGGCGTGAAACACGCGGGTGGCGCTCGCGCCGCCGGTTGGGTCATGAGGGTCAGCGCCGGTAGCGCTCGAACGAGCTGGAGCTCGAGCGGCAGTCACCGTCTGTACGTCGGTAAGTACGGATCGTGCGTTCGTAACGAGAGTTTGGATTAATGCGCGAGCGCGTGTTCTGTCTGTGCGTTCAACACCGCAGAATAGAAAATAAACAATAACAAAAGGCGATCGAGTGACGGACTGATAAAATCACAACATTCGCTACTGCCTACGGGGTTTCATTTAACCAGAAGTGGAAAACTTTCGATTTCTGTTCAGAAATTTGCTATATATATCACAATTTTGATCTTTAACACTTTCATATCGTTCACGTACTTTTTTCTCCCGTCGCATATCTTTTTTATGGAATGAATTAAATTAGTAATATACGTATAAATAATAATAATAATAATAATAACAAGAATAATAATGTACAGTGAATCTTTGAGAGTGTCGACGTGTTTTCGAGTAGAATTATCAAAATCGTGAAACTTCGGTGTACGGGAATGATTTTTTTATTTTTATTGTACTCGATCGGCGAACATCGTGAACTTTTTCATGAATATTAGTATTCCTTCGTGTGACAAGTGCAATAGTGTTCACCGGTGGATTGGATTTCGGATTTTGTAGCTACTTCGCGTACTCTGAAGCAGATCACTGACCAACTTCACTTGTGACATTAACCACACCTGCGGAGTCATGAAGCTCGAATATCCGTGCAGAGTCGAGGGATGGCTCAACGTATGCGGTAAGTTATTTGATGTTATATGAATTTCTAGGAATTTTTTTCTGCTATATTCGAATGACATGGAAAATATTCGTTGAAGTAGAATTTAAATTGAGATCTGTTACGGAAGCGGGAGATTCGAAAATATTGAAATATCATTTCGGAAAAATAGTAAAATAGTAAAAAAAAAACAAAATGGAAGACACGTACGTATAAAACAACAGAAAAAATCTTCAAATCGTAGGAAATAAATTCCTAAGACAATTGGATTAAATTGAAAATAGCAATGGCCCTCAATTTATCAGTCGATTTTACAAAATCGAGACTAATGAATAGCAAAAAATTCAGCGTCGTTAACACATCTATCGCCTAATGAATTAAACACCCGACCGAATACTTGGAATGCGAAATGAATGGAGTGAAAATAAAAAGAGAGTGAAAAAAACGAAATTTTCGTACATTACATGAGCGTAATACGTAATAAAGAGAAAAAATTTAGTGAGTGTTCTGTACCGCTGCTCCCCGCGTTTCGTTTGTTTTTTTTTCTCTCCGCCTTTCTCGTTCGCCAGTGGCGCGCTGTTTTCGCGTGTAAAAAAGCCCAACTGTGTTTTTTCCCGCCTCTCTCTCTCTCATTCTCGGTTTCTCGGATTCGTTCGGTGAAATCCTCGCTGACCCAAACAAGTGTACGAAGAAGATCACGAGAAAATATAATTTTTTTTTCCTCATGCACGTGTATCTTATAAACATCACCAGAGAATTTTCGTTACGTGCACATTCCTCGTTGTGTGTTACGTGCAGCGAGGAATGTTGTGTACTGCACCCAAGAGTGGTAATGATAAAATTGACTTGGAAGAGCCTCTCGTTTTCGTGTGAACGACCTTCGTGCCTGCTATAATCGACAACAAACGATACAACGGCGCGTCTGTTTTATTCTCTTCTCTCTCCCTCCCTCTAGTTTTCTCGGTCACTTGTTTTAAAATCGTGTCTCACTCCACAGTTTTATGACCTTTCGAAGAGCACGCTCTAATTCAATTGAGCGATCGAGAAAAAAAAATAATACAAACTTTTTGTTATGAATTCGTTTTCCCTCGAGCATTGTGGAACCAGGCACGGATAATTGTTACTGACGAAACGTTTCGTTGTAACTGCCTGGCCAGAGTAGATTCCATTTCAATTCGAAACTTCCACGAGCTCACTTTTAATTACTTTCGGCTCGCTCCGCGGAAAATTGATTATCGAAATTTGACCTTACCTCTCACCGCGCTCCCGCTCCTCGGTCACGTATTACACGGAACTTGTTACTCTTCATTCTTTTGTTCGATCCCACTCATGAGATAATCAATATTTCAGTCGTTCGCTCTGTTTTTCTGCTTGAAAACTCGCATTTTCACGTCCAATCATAACCATTCGATAATGATTTTAAATGTTCCAATTTTATTACGATATTTACGTCTTGATTAGATAAAGCGTTCACCCATCGATTCGACGCTCAATCTCCTTCGAGATTTTTAAATTATGGGGGGAAATAGGTCGCGAAATAAAATTGAAAAACTTTTAGCAGAGCAATAATATTATTTTATTTAAAGTTTCAATTTAACTCTTATTCGAGTGTCTCGCTCTCTTAATTTTTTCTATCATTATTGAATTTAATGTTTTATAAAAATATTTCTAACCCTTTTGTCACAGGAGAACACGCGCGCCTTTTTATCCTTTTTGTTCAGTGTACGTTTCTTTTTACGTTTTTTAACCTTTTGAAAATTTTTTTTTACGTTGATCACTTTTCCTTGTTCATTCTGTTATTCAATAATAATCGAGACGAATCATTGAGCTTCATTGAATGTTTGATTGTACCAATAGTCGCGTGATTACAAAATTTCTGACGAAATTCCAAGTCCGTTTTTCTATCGATTATCGTTTAATCACCCTGCATGGTCCTCGAGTTATTTCATTTCCACAGATTCTTTTGAATTTTTCACCAATTAGTGGAGAAGCAGAGTGTAAAAATTTGTTAAATCGAGTACAGTGGACTCGATCATCCAAACACCGAAATAATACAGGCACGTTCTCGTAGTTGGAGGGGGTAAAAAAAATGTTTTCTCGCTTTTGAGCGAGAGGCTTTCAAGAGGCATTTGCATCGAAATGAAAACATTCCTATTTGCTCTTAATTTCCATTGCAAAGCGTTTCGCTCGAGAGAGGTAAGCACATCTCTCGCGTCGTTCTTCTTTTTCTACTGTATATCCTGTCGCGTAGCCTGCTTTTCAAATGGACATTCCTTGTACTACGATCAACCGGCGTATCCGTTACAATCGAACTGTAATATACAGTCATATCGCATTACACTCGCAGGTTTGCTCCTGTCCTCGGCTTTATACGCGACCACGTAATTATTTTCGTGTTTTAACGATCGAAACAAAACGTGTTTACATTTTTTTTCCGTCTCTCTCTCTCTCTCTCTCTCTACCGGAATAGATTGAAAATGGTAAATAACAGCGAACCGAAAATACCTTTTCTCTTCGCCTTCACTTTTTCTTCAATCATGCCCAAGCACAGTTTCGTCAAATAATGATTACAAAAAAATGGATCCTTCAAAATGTTTCGTTCTCAATTCCCTGAAAGTTGTAACAGAATTATACGACGCTGAAGTTTCCGCCGTTGGAGTCCAACGAAACGAACGGAAAAAAACATGTGTAATTCGGCAATTTTTTATTGGAGAATCGCTGGATTTATTGGATATTCTTTTCCTTCGATCATTTCCTTGGACTCCAACGTCGCAAATTTCGCGTCATTGGAATTATTGAATCCGAGTAAATTGAAGTCAAACTCCAATGAATTCAACAAATTCAACAGTGGAAAGAAACTTTTGAAAAAAATTGCGATTGCGACACCAGCGCGCAGAAAAAGCTGCGTATGTTCAGTGGCTCGGTAACTCGACGACATTTCAAATGTTTGGAAATCCACGTGTACATAGTTCACGTAAATATGAGCCATAGTCACGGTCTATCGAGTGCCCGGTAAACGAGAAAACCTCTTCACTCGTCTATCGGTACGTTTCAACCTGGAATACGTCGCTACGTGTGTTTGGGCGAGTGTGCGCGAGGGTGGGGAGAGTGTCTCCGTGCAGTGAAAATATCTTGGAGCCCTGGGGTGACCCGTTGGTCGCACGTTCAATGTGACACGTCAGGCAGGTTGTTGCTCGCGCCCCGTCGAGCGTGTATACTTTCGATCCTCCGGTAAAGACACTTTCTACGCTCGTAGGCGATTCTAATTGCTGTTGACCGTTCAATCGTTGCAATAATAAGACTCGTAATATTCAGAATAATAATAACGCTGCGGTTGTGTCAATGAAAATAATTCATGTCAGATCAACGATCGATAAATTTACGAACGATTCATTTATTTCATTTCGAGTTGCGTCGCACGCTCGTTGCATCGAAGGGGGCAATCGAAGGTCACGCAAAATGAAATTATAAAATTTAATTGTTTTTTTATTACAATATTAATAAAAAAAGATTTATATAGTAAATAATACAGGCTTCCGACACTTAACTTTTATTTTCCCCTTTCAATAATCATATTAGTTTTTCAAATATTTGGGTATGTCAAATGAAAATATAGCTTCATTTTGTTTTAGCACATCGAGATTTTTTTTTTTTTTTTTTTTTTTTTTTTGATGACATGCGTATTTTAGAATATTTTAACGATTTTCACAAATAATTGAAGTTCGTGGATATAAAATGAAATTTTTACTCAAAAAAACCAACAGTAACAGTTGATAACAATCGTTTGTATGATACAACGGAAGTTATCAAGGCGCATTAACACATTTGCGAGAAGCCATTTGTCTTATTCATTACCGCACACGAAATCACCAAAATATCGTACCACAATCGATAAAGGTAAATCGTAAAATGATTTTAAACAGAACAAACAATGACTAATGAGGGTAGATGAATATTCAAACATCACCGGTCCAACCGGCATGCACTATTTTCGAAGAAAATGGAAAATGATACTAAAAAAAAACGAGAAAAAAAATATAATTTTCTCAAAAAATGTACGTGATGAGATTTTTTAATTATTTTTTTCGTGGCTCAGTAACTAATATCTGCCAAGATTGCTAATCAGATTTTTAAGCGGAAAAACCATCGCGCGGACCTGCGTAATTTATTCGTGAACAGAAACAATAATTGAAAAAATTGAAAAAAAAACGATGAGAAAAGTATTAATTTTGGGACGTTATTTATAGGGAACTGAAAAATCTGAAGATAACGTGAAATTTTTTGGTCTGGGACTACGAAAATATGTTCGAACTGGAAAAATAAGGATTTGTGTCTTTCGTCGAGTTTATCGTACGATAAACAATGATGTCGTGACACTTTGCCACTGGCGCATGATTTCTGTGCTTTTATGCGTTGTTTCTCGTATATGAACTGTTTCTCGTCTCGATTTTCCCTTTCGTGATTTCTCCTCCTGGCCCCTCGGTCTCTCCTCGTCGTTCATTGCTTCGATATCGTCCCCAGAAAGTTCGTATTCCAGATGGACGAGCGAGCAAGAGTGCGACCTGGGGTCAGGCCTCGTAAAAAAGGTGTCGAAAGGTCGTGCGTGCGCAATAACCGAAGTCAGGAATAAAAGTGCGATCGCGAGTCCTCTCGCGACTCCGGGGCTCAATATTGTGCTACAGAAATCCGAGTTTCGAAAGCCACACGCGCCACACGCTCGCGGAAAACACACGCTCGTATTGTTCTTCTCGCCTTTCATTTGTATTTTATTACATTGCTCGTGCGACGAGATAATGGCGGACTCGAGGAACGTCGAGCTCCAACCAACACACTACTTTTCTCCTTTTCTTTCCTTTTCCATATTTCCCGGCTATTCTTCGATGCTCGTGCGAGAATCCGATCTCGTTACAATCTCTCCTCCGCCCTCTCCACACTCCAACTTTTCCCTCCGCACATCATGCATCCGCGTCTCTAATATACGTGTCCGCCCGCTCGTTCGACCGACCGCCGTCGCGTCAGATAACCCCCTCCCCTCGCACTCTCTCTCTCTCTCGCTCTCTGATTTATGCGTGAGATCAACATTTTTCGTTCAACTTTTATACGATGAGGGAAGAAGATACCCGGAGAACGAGATGAGAACTCTCGCCGAGGTCTATTTCGACCAATGATTTTTTCGCACTCAAATATATCGCGTGTACTTTGGCATTGGACTGAAAGACACTCGACGTTACTGCAGCTTTCGTTGGTCTCGTGTTAAGGAGTTTCGGTACAGGCGATACAATGTTGCCATGCTAATCCATGCTAAAAAAATTAAAAAATTCAAAAAGTTCAGAATTTTATAAAATTTGGTGAACATATTCTTTAGTGCCAAATTTGACGACACAAATTTTTTAAGATTTTTCTTCTACACAGTTATCGAGTAATCGATCACTAAAGTTTACGTGTATAAGCATAGCGTTTCCATATATATAGGCATACATTCCGGGCATGAGAAATCTGCAATTACTCGATAACTAAGTAGAAGAAAATTTTGAAAAAATTTGAGTTTTCGCACTTGATGTTGAAGAACATTATCACCAAATTTGATCAATTTCTTAATATTTTGACTTTTGTACCGAAACTCCTTAAAGTGAATTTTCATGTTGCAGTCCATCGATATTGTCTGGGGAAGACAAAATAGTTACTCGGATGACGCTGAAGTTTGCAACGTTGGAGCCCAACGAAATGATTTTTAAAAAGCCTCCAATAATTCCAGTAATTCTCCAATTTCGTTGCCTGCTGAATTCGCAATTCGTATAGTTTTTCAACCTGCACCGATACTTCGCGAAATAAACAAATTGGTCAATTAAAAATGTTTTTCCCTTCGTTTCGTTGGACTCCAACGTTACGAACTTCAGCTTCGCGGAGTCCAACGAAATGACAAAAAAAACTCTCCAATAATTCTGGTTATTCTCCAATTTCGTTTCCTGTCGTATTTGCAATTTGTAGTTTTTCAACCTGCACCGATACTTTGTGAAATAAACAAATTGGTGAATTACAAAAGTTTTTTTTCCTTCATTTCGTTGGACTCCAACGTTGCAAACTTCAGTGTCGTTTACTCGGACTGTTTTTTCCGTACACGGAGGCAAATGCAATATGAAAAATTACCGTCCAGTTACGAGGTGATGCACTGCAATTCGTGATATTATGATGAGGAAAAACTGAATTTTTCTATACATTAAATAATATGCAGTGTCAAAAGTAGAAACTTTGCCGGATTATGTCTAAAAGACGACGCTGAAGTTTGCAACGTTGGAGTCCAACGAAATGAAGGAAAAAAAACATTTGTAATTGACCAATTTGTTTATTTCGCCAAGTATCGGTGCAGCTTGAAAAACTACAAATTGCAAATTCGACAGGGAACGAAATTGGAGAATTACTAGAATTATTGGAGAGTTTTTTTTGTCATTTCGTTGGACTCCAACGTTGCAAACTTCAGAGTCATGTCTAAAAGGGTGTCTCAAAGAAATGTCCGGTCAAAGGTGCCGTAGTTTTGAAGATTATTTCAATATTTATTTCGAAATGTTACACGAGCGCCACCCTGAATTTATAACTGCGCTGGACTGTTCAAATTTTCGTATGAATGCTCATGCCAGTAGACGGCGATAATACAGGGACATGGTGTCGCTATATCAGCCTTTTTTTTCGTTGTTTTCATGTGCTCGGCCCTTCGTTTAAGTGTGTAAATCACCGATTTAGTGTGCTACGGAATTCGGAAGCGAGTGATCGATTGAAATTTCATAATTTGCGAAATTTACCATCACAAAACTGAAAATTCCGCAAAATATTGAATTTCACGATGAATATTACCGTCTAATTCTCTCCGCGTATATTGCAAGATTCGTGACGATCGGAAATCAGTCCTCGAAGCATCTGCCTTCGGCTAATCTCAGGACTGGAGTACAGAAATTTTATTTGTCCAAAAAACTTTCCTGGTTTTTTAGTGCATATGCGAAAGAATTGGGAAATTATTGCCGATCTTGCTATGAGCAATATTCTATGTCTCTGGCCCCAAGTATCGAACGTTCGCATCGAAAATTCGAAATTGATACTTCCCTGGAAAGTTAATCGTTGCCAATACGGAAAAAACGGATTTGTTTTCTATAGTGAGGAATATATTATTTTTCAAGAATTTTAAAAGTATTTAGGCACCGATTACAAACAGCATAATATTTTATGAATTTTCCAATTTTTCATCCCTTCAATTCCAAACAGCTTTATGTGCATAGCAAAAAGTGATGCACGTGTTAGAACTATATTTCCTTTTGTTTTCGAGTGTTATTTATCATGTCAGACTAGCACTTACTGATAAGTGGAAATGTATTGTGAATCACAAATTTTTAGCACAGTAAATTTTATGATAAATACACGAATATACACCGAATACGTGTGACATTTTACCATACATATCGTTTTTTTTTTCAGGGTTGCCCGAGCATACTTTACAAAAAATATAAACATTTGAAATGACTGAAAAGATTTTTTACTATGATTATAGAGAAAAACGCTCTTAAGTCTTTTGAATAAAAGGGATGAGTATTGGTCTTTTTTTAATTAACTCCCGACTGCCCGCAGGGCCAAAAGACGGGAGTTATGCGTTTCACTGCGATCAGTGGGTGGGGGGATATTCCTTTGTCGCCAGTTTTCTCGAAAACGGTGATAGTTGTCTTAACCAATTTTGTGCTTGTCCTTCTGTGAGTGGCAGAGAGTGTTCTAAAGCAAATTTAATCAAAATCTATTGAATATTTTCCTTTTTAAGGTCGATCCCCTACGACAGCCCCAACTAAAAGTTATGTACCGTCTGCATATTAAAAGGGTTGATAATTTGTTCGGATCGTAATCGATAACTTTGTAAAGACCCTATATACGTACTCGGTGCCAGCAGATATAGTACAAATATCATTTGCTTTCGTAAAATTTATTCTAAAAGTATTTTTGATCTGACATCGCGAGTAAATTTTTTGACGGAACTATCCGGGCTACGCTTCAACACACAGAAATGGTTGTCTATACAGACGACATTCGCTTGTTCGCTTGCAAAATCTAGAGTCGCGGCAGCGACTCTGAGACAAGTACATTTATAAGATATGACGAGTTGCTGCCAGAGACTCTTTACCGGAGCGATAGCGTTTCCAATTGTTTTCGAAAATTTTCAAAATTTGTTTCTTCAATAATTATATCGTATGCAGCCTAAACCTTCGTACTTCTCGAGACTGTATCTGTCAAACTAGATGGTCAATAACCTTGATTTTTTTTCACAATATCTGTGATATCCTGCTCTAGCTCCTCCTCGTTTTTTATAAACTTCCTAATTTTAGTACTAGCGGTAGAATTAATAATGTGCTGTTTGCCTATGCATGGTCCATATGTTACGTGTTAATTGAGTCAACATCAATTACATATATCTCGGATTCGGGATGGTGAAACTTGTTGAAATTTTATAGAGGTGTTGTTCATATGTTAAACAATACGTATGCCAAATTTAAATAATTTCCTAATTTAACTGTCTCGTGGAGGAACCACCTTAATTGATATTTACGCTATACTCAGTTTAAATATATCGCATCATATTCGACTATATCGACTACTTCACGCTGTTCTGGATCGCCTTTCATTCAGCTCTCAGCTATTGGCGATCCGCACTACCGATGGCGGCGCTCGTGTCCCACGGAAATATGGCGCTATTGAAGTGCAATTTTGACAACAATTATGCATGATTTTTATTAGTTTTTTTTCCTAAATTATTTCTGGAATTAACGACACGAATGCAAAAAAAAAATGCACCACTGATTTGTTACTCTTCCAATTTTGTTATGATGGATAGAAAAATTGCTATAACTGCTCTTCGAATTAATGCTGCAATTCAATTCTATACTGTCCCCGAGATACTATATTCTTAGTACTTTCCTCTAGAATTTTCGGCCTCGTTTTATCCCCGCGTGAATTCCGGACGTTGGGGATCCTTGGAAATTGGCACTCCAAAAGGAATTTTGGCTCACAACCGAATTTTTGTGTTTATCGGATGACCCGTGGGCATTGGTTGGCGCACAATCAATGAGCTTCGTACGCGACGTCGTCGCGGATAGTATCAGTGAATGTGGCAGCGCGAAGGAGCCGATCAGTAGGTCGGATACGCACGCACACGTGTAACTGACCGAGTAAACGAGTTGCCCGAAGCGCATAGTCAGCGCTAGAAAGTACTTTCACGCTGAATCGATCCATCAGCGCAAGTTTTCTCGCAGCTCGTAAACACGTTCACATGCGCCGGATACTCGAATACCACCGAGGGCAAAATCGTTCAAATTCACCGGTTCAATCGAGCGAGGCTCGTTACACTCGCGAAAACAGTCATCACCGATAAACGCGTCGATATTTATCTCCAGGCTGATTTGAAACGCACCTCGGAACACGAGCGCCACTGCAAAGTCATCCTTGCGAAACTTTTCACTCGAATTTTCCGGAGAATTCGGCGGATACAGACTTTTTCCAAGTGGTCGAACCGGCGGGAGGCTTAAAAATCGGAAAATTTTGTGAAATCAGTTCAAAATCCCGTGCATGTTTCCAAGGCCCTTTAACAGGGCTAGGGGAATGGAATACGACGAATTTCTCACTTCGAAGAATTTTCATCAACTCAGCTCCCTTAAAGGGGGGGTCGTCACCCTGTGAAAAATTTATTATCGCACTTTGAAACACGAGATTTCAATTTTCATAAATGTTTCACAGCCCAAAAATCCTACAATTTTGAATATTTATGTATGATTTTAGTTCAGGTGATAGCCACGGTTTTGCAAATGAAAACGCTCTTTGGTTTTTCATCTCAGAGATCAACCAATCCTCCGGAATCGTGGAGACCATGGAAAACGTGTGGGTTCCTGTGGAGCAGTTTTACATCGAATCTAACCGAGATATCAGAGTTGAAAAATTCTTAAAATTTCAAAAGTCTATGGTTTTTTTTCCTCGCCGCAAAAAGTCTTGAAAAAACCCCAAAAAATCCGGTCGGCGCACGAGCTGACCCCCTCAATTTGAAGAAAAACTTATTTTCCCTATTGAAATTGTTGTTTCGAGCAGACTTTCGTAGTTGTTTTTCGAAAGTTGAAGTTTTTCTCGACGTTTGTGTCCCCATTTGGAACGAAACGGTGTCAACTTCCTGGAATATTCCTGGTCAAAGTAGCGTACTCGTGTTACGATTTCCTCCCATTGATTCCTTCGGTCTTGTCTATTTTGTATCGTAAATAAAAGACTCACCTGTCACAGGGTAGAAGGAGGGTTGGGAAAGAGCCACGGAAGAGACACTTTTCCCGTACATACTATAAAATGACGAGGGGTATATGTATACGTGTATGTGTGGAGGAGGAAAGGACTTGTACGAGAGTGAACGAGACCCCGAGGCGAATGAGGGTATAAAGAGGGATCTCACGATAGTCGTAAAGTCTCCGCGACACCTCGCAGCCTTCTCCAACCCGCTTTTTTACCCTCATTTATTTTTTCGCATTATTTTCCCTCTTCTCTCTCTCTCTCCCTTTTTTTTTCATTTATTTTCTCGAGGGTGGTAGTCAAATAATAAATATTGACGAAGGCTCGCCCAGCACCGTTCGCTTTTCCTCGTTTTTTATAGAGTAAAACGAAGTCTCCGGGATAAAAGTAGCAGCGTTTTATGCGCTATTTGATCGACCACAATTCTCCACCGCTGTGTTGTCTCATACTAAATATTTTTCCAGGAGTAAATAACACGGATTTTTCTACATTTTTTCCTCGTCCGTCCACGAGGGCTCGCTTCTACGTATTCGAGGCTGCGAAACGCCAAGTTTTTCGACGATTCCCCAAACATATGTTTGTCAACTTTTTAAGGTAGATCATGCCCGAAGGATCGTATTTTATGGGTGTCTAAATTGGGTCGATTTTTACTCCCTAATTAAAGATGTAACCATTTTAAATTAATTTCAGATTTATTCATTCGAAATTGTAAATCAATTTTTTCAACTCATCTTTTGGCGAATGACATTACAAGCCCTTAATTAAACGGGGATCCATCACCGATTGAATCTGAAATTTCATTCGTCCCTGGCTAAAATACTATAGTCTTTCATGTCAAAAATTGCTTTAGAGAGCGCAAAGGGAAATGGATCAAGAAAAAAGTGTTAATAAAAAGACAGAAGGCTATGACACGAATGGCCCAAGTCAAGAAGAAAAACGAAATGCCGAAACAAGCAAATGTGAGGTTATACGAGTGCTCATTACCAATTTCGTTCAATGTTTGAGGAGACGATACAATGTTGCCATGCGCTAAACCATGTTTAAAATATTAAGAATTTCAAAATTATAAGAATTTCATAAAATTTGGTAAATGTACTCTTTAAAAATATATAAAACAATATACATTTTTTTAGATTTTTCTACCACATAGCTCTCGAGTAATTGAACACTAAAGTTCACGCGTACAGGCATAGAGTTTACATACATACGCAGTTATACATCTCGTGCATGAGAACTTCAATTTAACGCTCAATTATTCGACAGCCATGTGGTAAAAAAATTTGAAAAAAATTGTATTTGTATACTTGATGCCAAAGAATGTTATCACGAAATTTTATCAAATTCAGATTATTTTGAATTCGTGATCCTACTTAATGTAATATATCTTCATTTCTAGTAAGACAATCGTCTCGAATTTTTTTCTACTTCATTGTTATTGTCTATTTTTTCATAAATTTCGTATAAGAAGCGTTCATTCGTTATGTGAAAAGATAAACGATTTTTAACGTACAGTCCCTATAACCATGTGTATTTTTCTTCATATTAAGCACGTTTGTCTCAACAACCAGTAGGACGAGCCCCTTAAAATTTGATTGCGTGTCAGTCGATTGCCATGCACTCTGTGTAAATTTCAAGACTTTCTTAAGAAAATCGTTTCGTGCGTGAACCACCTTAAGCCCCGTTTTGAAATGCCAGCTTCGCGCATTTTTATAAACTATTTTTTCTAGCGCTAAACTTTCCATTTCTTCTCGTCTCTGCGCGTTACGTACGTCATCCTTATTCACGTACGAGTCGTTCCAGACACACCGACGCCCTTGAAATCCCCATCGTTTTTCAATAATCCCTCCGTAACATTGATTCGTCATAAAGCACAATCACCTTACATGGACGATCGTCCAAGCCTCAGAGTTCGGACGCGTAGCGCTGAGTTTGCAGGAAATCGAATGCAAACACCGGGGAGCGCGCCACGACTGATTCGAAATTGAATTGGCACACATTGCTCCCCAGAAATTTATCCTTTCCGCCTATATTTATATATACGTTCGTATATGCCCCCGTGAAAGGCGTATCTCCGAGTGCAAATAGTGAAATTAATATGCTCGCCTTTCGGGCCATGCTGGCACCCTCGTCTTAAGGGGGGTCATACGTACCAACCGCGGCAGGATATTATATTGATGAGGCATTTTCGAGGGACCCTCATGATTTCGCGAGGAATTTCACTGGCGTATAATATCCACTTGAACGAATATCGAACTAAAACTGGCTCATCTCTCATCGGCATGACTCTTGGAGTCTTTGCCAAATGATATTGGAAGTCTCGCTCGTGAAATGCACCCAATTCCAATCTTTCCGTTCGCCCTCGAGAGGAGGCAACGAAAGTAGACGAAAGTACGATTTTAATAGCCGGTCTGCAAGCGCGCATTTAAATCCCATTGATTCTGCGTGCTGGCGCCATCATCAGGAAATAGCATTACGAAACGCGAAGATTATTTATCAGTATCGCCGCATAAACAAGTGAATTTGAAGAGATGAAAAAGGCTCACGCGAACCCAGCTACTGTCGACGTTCGTCTTCCCTCTCGTCTCCGAAATTTCTCTATATTTGGTGGTGGCTTTGCTAAAATATTAACGAGGAGATATACAGCGACGGAGCGAGACGCGGTAATGTCAGAGGCACAGCCAAAAGAGATCTCGTGCTCGCGACTCGAATTACCAACTGGGATATATTTTCTTGGCATTTACGCCAAATGGGTCGAGGATAACGGGGGGCTTTGGGTGTATGCGCTTGCGTGCAAACTCGAACCTCGTTTTTCGTGTACAAGCCTTTTAACGTACTCGCTGTGTACGCTCGTGCGGACATTGCTAGGATGTGCTTCTTCTGCTCCCCAAACCGTATTTTCACGTGAGCTCGTCCCGTTCCCCCCCGCCGCAGTCTGTCTCGCGTTGCTCGTTCGGCTTATGGACACTATAAATTTCTACGTGTCCTTTGCGCCTTCTCTGAATATTTAATGAGCGCAAACACTTCTGCGTTTACATTGAATTTGAGCCGGAGCAGCGTGTATTCAAATTTTACAACTTTTTCTTAAACTCACGATTTTTGCCAATTAGCGACGTGGAACTTTGCTTTTTCGAACTTTTAACTCGCTTTTTCAACACGCTTTTACACCGTGCAATGTCTCTTTGGCGACCTCGAATAGTGGAACGTTTCGACGCTCGCTGACGATTTGCAATCGCATTTTTTTTTCAATTACCTCGTCATCCTGTCGACTAACTCGGAAAATGATTCGATCAACGCGTGGGAGATGTCCGAAGAGTTACGCAAAAATTCGAATGTCAATCTCGTTGAAAATTCGTTTAAATTCGTCTCAGGCAGATGCTTGTTAAGTACGCTCACTCTCGTGACTCTTCTCAGCAATAAAAGCCCCATTCGATTCCCATTTAACCCTGATTTATTCGAATTTTCGAAATATTGCGCGTCATCGTAATAACCACAATTTAATATCGCCTTTAACCGCGAGGCTGCTGCTTTTTTATAGCCACCGAAAAGCAACGCGAAGTATTATTTAATTGATTTTATAAATAAGTGAAAACGTGTGCGCTAAAAATTGCGTTTAAATATTTCAAATAACCGTATAAGGAAGAACAAGGCGAATTTTAATTTATCGGTCAACGATTCAATCTTTCCGTCTGCCGTTGCCCGCATACCGAAGTCCCCGAGCCTTTCTCCAGGCATTTCCCTTTCTTGTGTACACGAAAAAACGTTGAAAATATATCGCTGTGAGAACTTATTTTCGTATACGCGAAATGAGGAAAGACGATTTATCTAAATGTCAGTTTTAAATGAATTCGGAGGATTCGGACGTCGCAAAAATGATCCCTCGACAAACGACATTATTTCCGACAGTAATGAACGTTCAGTTAAGAATTTCCTTCAGGTAAATCGTTTTAAATCTTGATGCTTTTCCGGCTGAGAGTTCCGAAATAATGGATTTACTTTATTTCTTTATTTCACAAACCTCAGAACTCCTGCTCGCCTCAGGCTCTCTCCCGCGCTTCCATGTTTTTTAAGGCGTCTATGCAACTCTCGAGGTACGCGTTATCCTGAGGCCTTCTCGCGGTTCATCTATCCACGATTCACTGACAATCTCACTCTCTCTCTCTCTCTCTCTCTCTCTCTCTCTCTCTCTCTCTCTCTCTCTCTCTCTCTCTCTCTCTCTCTCTCTCGGTACATCGTGTTTTCTTGATGTCAGAAATATCACACAGTGAGATGCTGTTCTGCCTACCCACTACTTTATTCACTGCGGCGTTATTCATGAAGAGTGAAAGATAAATTCGCCTCCTCGGGTCTCTTCCTCTCGCCATTCTTCTTTCTCCAGTCCACTTCCTCAGGCTAATCGGCCAAGATTATTTCCAGGTACATCTTCTTCTTTAATGATCGTAAAATAAACAATTTCATTATCGGTGCTCAAAGTTCTTGTGAAAATAAACTCCTCCTGGCCGGACGGAAACATATTTTGAAGAGAAAGTAGAAAAATTCTAGCGAAAATATACGAACAGTGAGGCTGAAGTTTGCAGTGTTGGACTGCTCCAACGGAAACGTCGTTTTTTCAGATTGTGATTTTTATATTTTTGCTAAAAGGAGCAAAATTGGGTCATTCTTTTGTGAAATTTGCCTTCAGTTTATGGGACAAAATCATTTTCGCGGAGAATCGAAATCGTTGAAGATTTCATTTGATCACCCAGTTATTTGCTCGCATCGAGAAAACTTCCTTATTTCAGTTATTAAAAAACCTTTGTCAGTGTCATCCGCGAAGAATAAAGCGCAGGGGGTCACCGAACCGTAAATAACTCGAGAATAATTAGCATAACGGAGTGTGCACTTCGTTAGTAGTTATACTCCTCCTAGTAGGAAAAGGGTTTTGCGCACGTGGCCCTGGGCGCCATGTACATCGGGAGAGATGAACGCATGTGCACGTGAAATTCGTACGGCCATTTCACATTGCAATTTGCAAGAAATACACTTAAATTACTGAAGCGGACACTCACGTCGCGATTATATTCAGGCCTCCATGACCTCACGAAAAAAAACTTTTGTCACAAAAAATGGAACGAGGAAAGGCTGCGAAATTTTGAGAGGTGCACAACTCAGGGAGTGCAGCGTGGTGCTCCTTATCCACGTTTCTACGTAACGCTTTGAGCACTGAGAAAAAAACGTTCTCAAATTCATTTCGTTGGACAAAAATACGATTCTTTTTCTTGTCGAATGCACTTAAATATTCGCCATTTCAAAAAAATGTAGACCACTTGCAAATGAATTCACTACACGCGGAGAAAACGAGGCCGAAAATTTTAGAGGATAATACTAGGAATATAGTATTCGGTGTATATTCGTGTATTTATCATAAAATTTACTGTGCCAAAAATTTA
Organism: Venturia canescens; assembly: GCF_019457755.1. Lineage (NCBI taxonomy): Eukaryota > Metazoa > Arthropoda > Insecta > Hymenoptera > Ichneumonidae > Venturia > Venturia canescens. The sequence continues at coordinate 12,902,992 of NC_057425.1, forward strand.
TGATTTACAATACATTTCCACTTATCGGTAAGTGTTAGTCTGACACGATGAGTGACACTCGAAAACAAAACGAAAAATAGTTCTTACGTGCATCACTTTTTGTTATGCACATAAAGCTGTTTAGAATTTAAGTGACGAAAAATTGGAAAATTCAAAAAATACTATGCAGTTTGTAATCGGTGGGCAAATAGTTTGAAAATTCTCGAAAAATAATATATATTCCTAACTATACAAAACGAAGCAGTTTTCTTCGTCTAGATTTTCGTCTAACCGAATGTGTTTTTATCAATGATCAAACATTTTTTACTTCCTGGTAAGATACTGAAAGAGTTTGTTACTTCGCAGATTGTAGAGTTCCTTCGAACAGTTGCGACTTCATTTATGACTCAATTACTGTTCAAAGTTCTGATGATTTTATTGAAAAGGACCAGCAACTGTGATGTTTGGCACACTGCGAATCAGATTTTTGGCTTATGTTTTTCATTTAAACTATTATCAAATCGACGCGATCCACAAAGATGTTTGGCACATTTATTTTATTCTCCCGTGCGCATAACTTATTCGAGCAACCTCATTATTGTCTCGGTCTCTCTGTATATCGATGAGTCATATGGAGAAGGCTGAAAAATGCCATGGTTGCCATTCAAGTTGTATTCACAACTCGTAACAATGGAGACCCACCTCGTAATATATTAACATACATTGTATACCGCCCATCTATATTCGTATACATTTATATATATATTATGCTCTCGAGAGTTTGCGACGATGTGAATCACCTGTGTAATCGAGCCGAATAAACGCTGAGATAAGATCCGCGAAGTAAAGAGCTCAGGCAAATGCCACGGCAGTTTTTACGGAACGAGAAATTACTGATGCGTCATACCCGAGGCATTTATTACTACGAGACTCTGTGGATCATTTGTGAATCGAAATAATGTTGAAGAAGTATGTGGAAAATCATCGTTTCGGAATTCTTCAACGACGCTGAAGTTTGCAACGTTGGAGTTCAACGAAATGAACGAAAAAAAGATTTATAATTCATTATTTTTTTATTTCACGAATTATTGATGTGGCTTGAAATATGACGAATTGGAAATTTGGCAGGGAACAAAATTGGAGATTTACTGAAATTATTTGAGAGTTTTTTTTAGACCATTTCGTCGGACTCCAACGTTGGAAACTTCAGCGTCATGATTCTTCCAATGTTCGTGTCTCCGTGCATTCGTCGCGTGCAGCATTTTTCAAATTGTTTGTTACAAATTTTTTGGCGTCATTTTTTTTTTACTTTTATCTGGTTGGACCCCAACAAAATGAACGAAAAAAGAAATTTGTTATTCTGTAATTTTGCTCCCTTTCTAAATTGCAATTCGTTGTTTTTTAATGTACGCAACGTTGGACGTTGGGAACTCCAGAGTCATACACGCTTACTCTCGTGGGAGGATATTTCGTTACTCATTTCCGCTGCGACGTCTCGTGTTCCACAAAGCTCGAAGGCCGAGCACTATCCTATATGCGATTAATTATCAACACTCAATATTTAATACGTACAAGCACGTTTTATGTTGCACCGTGTAACTGAATAAGCGTGCCAGGTTGTGCACACGCCCTGCCCGGCGAAGGGGCCTCGGAAACGCGTGTGGCACACGCAGAGACCTGCCGGGTGTGCTGCGACACTTTCGCTGCTTCCTCCTTTATGTTTTGTAGAAGCAATTTGTAGATGCACGCACCAGGTGCACGAGCCCAGTTAAAAGGTCACTCATTGCTCTACCTTTTTTGCCTTCCGCGTCTAAACTATGCTGCTGCTCAAGTACTCCGGAACAATCGATTAGTTACAAAGGAGTCGATACGGCTCCATTGATCGTTAAAACAAAGGCTTGCACAAGCGAGCCTTTGCCTATTGCTTCTCGCTGTACCTCTTCCTGTTCCTTCGAGAACCCTCGCCCCGAGAGTGTCACCCGGAGCCAGTCATTACTGATGCCCTGCTGGGCCACATTGGCACAAAGGCCAATATAAACTGTGGGAAAACCCAGTAAAAACTTCGTTCTTATTAAGTTTTAGCGAGTTGGGAGCATCAGGAGTGGAAGAAAATTGCCTCGTGCTTGATGTTTGTTGTGGGAGCTTGTGCTTTGTTGCTTCTTATTGTCAGGTACCGGTGGGGCGTCCTTAAAACGAGATTCTGAGATGATCGTAAATTTTTGTATCTTTATATGGTGTAATCAAACAAAATTTTCGTCACTATCGGATGTAATTTACTATTCGAATAAACACACGTGGCTTGAGTAGCTCTTGCTTTCTTTCTCTGAAAAAATTGACCAAAGAGTACGAAGATTCACTATTTTTAGATTGATTTATTGATAAATTTCGTAAGAAATGAACTTGAGAAATCAGAAAATTTGTTTCACGAGATTTGAAGATGTTGCAAGCCGAGGGTTACAGCTTTGTTTGCTAACTTGAAAGAGATTCGCCGTTGACACGGTTAAGACAAGAAGACAGCCAGAGACAGAGAGAGTCGGATCCGGGGGAACAAAACCGCGTGCTCGTTTCACGGTTCGTACACGCCGCACTCCACCGCAGACAATTATGTATACACGTGAGCAAGAGATCTCTCGCTGAGCATCACAAGCCAGAGTTTAACCCTCGCGCGGATATTACACTCTCCATCCCTCTTTCATTCCAGCTTCATACTCTGTCACGCTATCGTCTCTATTTGCCTCCAAACATCCAGCTCCAATCTCTGTTCTGTTCGCCTATCCGCCTCTCGTCTCAATCATACCATCGATATTGTGCCCGAGACATTTGAATAAACATTCAAGCCTGGACAAAATTAAGAGAAATTTACTCACTAAAGTGCAACGACCGTTGGCGCTCGTCGAATTCTAATAAAAAATCATTTTTTCATTTTTCATTTCCCAAACTTTCGAAGCATCATTGTTAGTTCTTATTGATTGCGAATACCAGCGATGAAAACTTTGTTCTCGGCGAGCCAGCAGGAGAGAAACTTCCATTTTTTCGGCAACCACCGCATCATCGATTAGTATGGAGCGTTTTCTCCTCGTGACGTCAATGGATGCAAAGAACGTGAGAAATGCGAAGATAAGCGCCAGAGGCGTCGCAATACACATTTGCTTGCTAATCTTGTCGTCAAAGTCCCTGTTTTTTGTAGGTCGTCCTGTGTAACGACTCTGCTCTATAACGAGCCCTCGAAATTCAAGCTTCCTTCGATGCTAGAACTTGTATCGATACTCGAGCTGAACAACGTGTACTTGCGGGTGTGAAGTATCTTAAGGATATATTGCACAGGCGATACAATGTTGCCATGCTAAACCATGCTAAAAACATAAGAAAATTCAAAATGATCAGAATTTTATAAAATTTGGTGAACATATTCTTTAGTGCCAAATTTGACAATACAAATTTTTTAAGATTTTTCTTCTGTACAGTTATCGAGTAATTGATCACTAAAGTTCAAGTATATAAGCATAGCGTTTCCATATATATAGGTATACATTCCGGGCATAAGAAATCTGCTTTAATGCGTAATTACTTGATAACTAAACAGAAGAAAATTTTGAAAAAAATTGTGTTTTCGCACTTGATGTTGAAGAACATTATCACCAAATTTGATCAATTTCTAATTATTTCGACTTTTGTATCATTCACCCTTAACGCGATCCCCATATCCATTTGCAAGTGAATGCTCGCGATTGGAAGCAATTGACATGTCCATTCGAGTTACCGCACTAATTTCTTGTCAATGTACTTCGTATGTATTCTCACATGCCACGAAACTAATAGCAATCGATACACAAATAGTATCGATTAGACCGAATCGGTAAGCAGTAAATTGGCTAATCGTTTGTCATGACGGAGCTCGGGACTTTGGCATCCAACAAAACTTCAATGATTTCACTCATGGTCAGATTATTTTCCAAGTTTATACGGAGGAGGAAAACATTTTTTAATTATGGATATTCAATCGCATTATACAAAGTTGTTCGAGTGTTTATTTCGACCGAAAAAAAGAATTGCTCGGAAATATTGACAAGTGCACGGAGAGAAAAAAATAGTAAGAATTACCGTGCTGCCATAGTGTGTTAGGATTCTGTGTCGCCCATTTTGGAGGTCTTTACCAAAAACGTTGCAATTTTCGTGTCGTTTCCAAATTCAAATTTCTCAATTGCTTATTTCACAGTTGAGCGTAGTCTATAATTCCAAGAGCTCGAATACGCAAGTATCGCTGATCTGCCGAAATTTTTGAATATTTGTCGATTGAGAAATTTACTATGGTACATAGCAGAATTTTATTCGCACTTGAATATTTATACGGAGAGAAAAAACTGTAAAAATTACTGTAACACTACAGTGTTAGGGTTTTTACCAACATTATAATTTCCAAGTAAATTCCGAATAAAGACTTTTAAATTGCGTATTTTAAATATGTACCTCGGTGTCACACATTAATTTTCTTCTGCAACGTTGAAGTCCAGCGAATCACGTAAAAACCGATTTGTAATTCACCAATTTTTTGTTTCACCAATCACTTGTGTAGGTTGAAAAATTACGAATTGTTTTTTTCGTTCATTTCGTTGGGGGCTTCAACCTTGCAAACTTCAGCGTCATAAAATGAGAGGATTTGCGTCTTTTATTGAGGACATTGTGTTTTTGTTCCTTCAATCGATTAAATTCTCCGACTGCAGTAAAGAAGAAAGTTAGACTAACGAAAGAACGAGGAGATTCAATTTGCATGAATTAGTTTACATGCGTTTTGTTAGTCGGCTGACTGTGTTGAATAACCTGAGAAAATGATTATGAGTAATTGTTCGTTGACAGGAAACCTTGAATGGAATCTTAACGATAGCGTCAAGGAAATGCAAAATCTTTGTCTTGAAGTAATCCCAGCAGTATAGGAAAAGCAGGAAGAGGGAAACCTTTCCTGGCACGTTTGCTATAATGTACTGCACAAAAAGCTTCGGAATACTGTAGGAATTCGAGGCGAGAGTTCTTCTTGAATATATGTATAATAATTACACTGCTTAATTAGGGAGCAAACGATGAATTCATCATATCGACCCTTCGCACGCATCAGGATGCAAAAACTTTTGTTTTTTCCTGCCTTGCACAGTTCATACAGACCGTCATGAGGTTATAAAACTCGTCGGGCCACTGGCGCCAGAGCATTGTGGCCAGCATGCGGGTCAAGGTTTTCTCACACTACAAACCTCGATGTTTTCCTCAATTATTTGGGTACCGATCATCGTCAACGAAAGATAAAACTTTCTTTAGTTTTTTTCTTTTTATGAATTTTAATATTTAATATTCAATAATTTCAATAGTTTCCCATACTTTTCGTCTTCGCTGTGCATTTAAGGGGGAAAACGAAAAAATCATTTTTTTAATTGTCTTTAAATATACTTTGAACTTTATACAATGTAAGCCTGGAAAAAAAAAATTCTCATTAAAATAAAACTGTACACCGCATAACTCCGACAATTCTCATTAATTTAGTTCAAAATTTCCACAATGCTTTAAAAATAACATTTCGAAGTGCGAAGTACGCGTCCGGAATTTTCGATATATGTTCGTTCAAAAACTTTTTATCAAGTAATTAAGCCTTTTTTCTGTCAAAATTGAACCTCTCAATTCGAAGACTCGTCAAAAATACAAAGGTGAATATTTTCAAAATCCTCTGCGAACTTCACTAACCATGAGTGTGTAAATCAAGTTTTTTTTTTATTTCGTACCAACAATTGCACTAGTTACACTGCCTGACTCAGCACTTCGAACTAAACAAGTTGCGCAGGGCCTGATGTCACCATATTTTTATGATGCTGAAGTTTCCAACGTTGGAGTCCAACGAAATGATCTAAAAAATTGTTCAATAATTCCAGCAATCCTCCAATTTATTTCCTGCCGAATTTATACTTCGTAGTTTTTCAATCTACACAATTATGATTTGTGAAATAAAAAACTGATGAATGTATCATTTTGTTTTCATTCATTTCGTTGGACTCCAACGTTGGAAACTTCAGCGTCGTATATTTTTCAATATTTTACGATTACAATCTTTCGTTGTATAGACAGTTATATGCTTTTCCTCACCAATATTATTATTCCATTACTTTTTTTTCTATCCGAAAAAAATACTTGAAAAAATGCATTTTCCGAGGTCGTTACAGTGGTCTTACCTCTCGTCGAACTACTCGTAAATAATTCTCATAAATCACGTGCGTAATTGATTGTGAAAGACTCCTAACGAATAGTGATATTTCGACGTGATTTATCCTCAGCCCTTTCGTCAACGAACACGTAACCTCAGTACATCGATAATTGAACGTCGTACGTCAATTTTTAGTAATAAATTATAAACGTAACTTATAAGTCTGTATAATTGACTATTGCGTTATTAGGAGTTGCTCATTGTTCCCTTATCTCTTATTTGTTACGAGAGAGCCCCCGCGGCTACCGCGCCAACGATTTCGTTCTTTCAGTTTTTTCCTTCTGTTTTTTCATTTTTCATTCATCTGCCATTGTTCGGCTAGAAGGTCTGATGCCGCAATGACGACGATCGCGTATCGATAACCATAGACACATGAAAAACAAAGAGCTCTCGAGGTTACGTAAAAAACTTGATTATATAAAAAAAAAATTACTGGTGGCAGGTTAATTTAATAATCTTGGTACACCAGCTCTCGATCAATATAATCGACTCGACCATCTTTTTCCACCTTCACTCCTATCCTCGCTGGTTCAAGACACGTATTAAACATATACCTATCGACGTGAGCGAGCATGCATGCAACAATCGCGTCTGGTATAGAAAGTAAACTCTTTGTTGATGTATCTTCGTGGGCGGGATTCGTATAATGCCCATTCATTTTCTCTGTTACGTTAAAATACTTGCGTAATGGAATTACTAAATCGCACGTTTTTAATGAAATTTCGTACTCGGTGCATTATCTCAGATCTACCAATTTTCGGAAGCCTTTTTTTTCACTTGGTCTCTTTTACAGTGTTGCGTCACGTCGAATGGTGAAATGAAATAGTGAATGGACGACGATTAAAATTTTGATTAACTTTATGATTGCTCGTCGATGTTGGCAGCAGCCATTTTGGAAGGGATTCAGTTTTCACTCGATTATTCAGTAGCTATTAGACTCTTTAGACTTTTGATGTTCAATTTATAATTAATTTGCATTTACTCGGTGAGCTGTGAAAAAAAAGTGTTGCAAAATTACTCACTGGGCGAAGGTAGGAAATAACGGTTGAGTGAGCATCACTCCCGCAGCAGACGTGTGTTTTCCGGCATTGGGAGGATGATTCGGATCGTACGGACTAGTCGAGCTCGCAATGCGAATGATCGTGTTTATTTCGGTTGCTGACGCAACCCGAAGCTTCTTCTCTCCTCCTTTCCCTCGATTTTTCTCAAGCTTTTCTTTTTCCGCTGTTATTCCGTTTTATACCGGATTGCCTTCTTTTCCCCGAGGTTTTTTCTCATTTGCGGTCATTCGTGTCGTGAATATCGGAGACGAAATTTCCGTAATTCGCTCGAGCTTGGGACGCAACGTTAATTCCAAGTTTTTTGTTCACTTCGACCGCGCGCGAGAGACAAATCCGATGCTCTCGACAATGAGCCGGTCGCAGGAAAAGAAAAACTTCTTTAATTTACATTTCGCTTATCCTCGCATACCGAATGAGCCCTCAAACTCGAAGCTCATTTTTATAAAGCGACAAGGGCTCTCGTCGTCGTCGCCTCTTTTCCGACACGACCTCGTAACCCAATATCATCCTGACACGGAACGAAACCTCGATCTACTCGACGCATGTCACCTTGGGCCTTCGTAAGAATCTTTTTTTATCATAATTATCCCTGTCATTATTGTCTCATGCTGTATCATCGTCACACGCGAAAAGAACGGAGCTGTTTAATTATTAAAAGCGATGGACGTTACTATAAGAATCAAGAAAATAGTTTAACGCAGTTTTTCATCGAAGCAGCGAAAGCTTCGTCATACACGGAGGAAACTGCTTCGTTTTGTATAGTGAGGAATATATTATTTTTCAAGAATTTTCAAACTATTTACCCACCGATTACAAACTGCACAGTATTTTTTTAATTTTCCAATTTTTCGTCCCTAAAATTCTAAACAGCTTTATGTGCATAGCAAAAAGTGATGCACTTAAGAACTATATTTCGTTAAGAACTATTTTCGAGTGTCACTCATCGTGTCAGACTAATACTTACCGATAAGTGGAAATGTATTGTAAATCACAAATTTTTAGGGCAGTAAATTTTATGATAAATACACGAATATACACCGAATACGTGTGACATTTTATCGAACACGTAATTTTTTTTCAGAGCTGCCAGAGCATACTTTACAATATGAACATTTGAAGTGACTGAAAAGATTTTTCACTATGCTTACAGAGAAAAAGACTACTGAGTTTTTGAATAAAAGGTATGGTCTTTTTAATATGGTGGATAGAACAATTGTTACTACTGCTCTTCGAATTAAGGCTGCAATCCAGTGCGTATATACTGTCCCCGAGCTACTATATTCCTAGTACTTTTCTGTAGAATTTTCGGCCTCGTTTTCTCCGTGTACGTATTTCGTAGTCATCATCACGACGCTAATTCTAGAGTGGAAGTGGCTGTGCGTATGCATCTCTTTTTTCGAGGGTAAAAAAATGGTCTCACTTTCTAGGGTCACCCCTCAAAGTAGAGTGCACATGGTTAAAGGCCTTTTCTATGTCTTTCTCAACTCTTTTTTTTGTCTCCTCAAACCAATTAGTCTTGTCTCCCTCGATTAGGGAAAAAAAACAGCCAGACGTTCTATTTTCGTATCTCGGATCGGAGAGGTGTGCCATCTGTCCTCGCATACGTGTTTGCGTGCTCCGGATTTTAACGGTAATTCTTGTATAATTTAATTTCAAAAGAGTTGGTAACTGCTACTTCGACTTGTCTCTAGAGCTCGTGTCCCATTTTTTAGTCTTCAGATCGTCATCGGGGTCATTTTGATTTAACTGTGTCGTAAAATCAGTTTTTTAGAGTTCAATCAGCATAAGAATCTGCCGTTTTCCTTTTTTAATAACTTTTGTGGAATGATAACGATAAAATCAATTTCATGGTAAATGACTGGACGAAAAACTCTGTGAGAATCTCGAGAATTTAGAAAATCTATGAGCATCTTTTTCCACATTCATTCAGGCTCGAAATCGGCTCCGCTCATCAATGCTTTTTCCCCAGAGCTCAGGGTTCCAGGAATCACTTGGAAAAGAAATAAAAGCTGAAATGTGGGCGCGGAAATTGCCAATCTCGAGTGCAAATACTCCGCTCGTCTTGCTCCGGCTGACTAAAAATTGTCTTTTCAATATTTCGCGTAAAAACGTTGCCCCGTAATTAATACAGCACGAATTTTATTGACCTGCACTGAGAAAATGACGACGAAATGTTCGTCTTTCTATTTTCCGGCACGCCATAGATCGAGAAACGAAGTTTGAAAGTTCGAATTTCCCTGCGATGGAAAATAATCATCATCATCATCATCAGGATGAAAATGTTCGTTGAATTTTCCCGAGAAACGATCACTGCAAAACGTCCGTTGAACTGTGTCGAATGCTCGTCTTGCAACTAGCGTTACGTACGTGGAAAATCGTGATGATAAAAAGTTAACAACTCGTGCTAGACGATGAGAATTCCCACAGGAATTGCCAACGAGCTCGAGAATTTTTATCCCCCTTCCTCTTCCACCCTCCTCGCTCCTCGACTCAACCGAACAATGATAAACCGTTTCGCTAACGAGATTTCTCTCTTAATTGTATGATTAATCGTCCAAGCAATAACAGAGTCTGAATCGTATGAGATTGCCTATCCCCCCCCCCCCCCCCCCCCCGTTGCTCATAACTTGACGACCTCAAAATCGAAAGACTCGATACACTTGCCCATTCGAGAAGTAAAAATCCCCAAGCAGATCGGCCGATCAGTTATTCCATTGCGCTTTAAGGAGTTTCGGTACAAAAGTCTAAATATTAAGAAATTGATCAAATTTGGTGATAATGTTCTTCAACATCAAGTGCGAAAACACAAATTTTTTCAAAATTTTCTTCTACTTAGTTATCGAGTAATTACGCATTAAAGTAGATTTCTCATGCCCGGAAATGTATACCTTGGAAACGCTATGCTTGTACGCGTGAACTTTAGTGATCAATTACTCGATAACTGTGTAGAAGAAAAATCTTAAAAAATTTGTATTGTCAAATTTGGCACTAAAGAATATGTTCACCAAATTTTATAAAATTCTGAACTTTTTGAAATTTTTTATGCTTTTAGCATGGTTTAGCATGGCAACATTGTATCGCCTGTACCGAAACTCCTTAACTTTTTGAAAACACGTCTGCAGAGTTTCCTCCTTGAATTTTCTGTCCTTTTTCATTGTACACACTCTCTTATTCGGATCTTGGCTGAGAGAAAATGTGCCGAGAGATATTACTGCGTCAATATATCTGTATATATAGGAAGGAAATGAAATCTTGTGACTGCCAATATTTGTCTTTCCTGCACGACTCTTCCTCTTACTTTTGCAAACATTCCGTCGAGGCATCGAAATAATCGTCTACGACGTTTGTGTCAGTATTTCTTTTTCCGATCAATACACACACACCGCGATCGTTTTTTTCGTGTCTTCCATAGACCAGGAAATAATTGTACAATACGCAATTATTCGACCGTTTACTTGACCAAACGAAAAACTATTGAGCTCCAGTTTGTTGGGTTCCGAGTAAATGCGAAACGAGTTTTAAGAAATAAAGAAACATGAAAATTGCCACAGCCCCTGCGTATGTGTGCAGCGAAAACACGATTCTCACACAGCAATTTCACGCGCTACAGAAACCGCGATAAAGTTATAAATGCGCACACACTTTATGCCGTAGTTTATAGTACAAAGGAAAACGAAGCGCAACAGCGACGTTACCACCAGCACGAGACTCAAGAAATCGATATGAAAAAGTGTGCCGGACTTTCACTATGTTATTTATACCATTGCAACAGAAAGAGAGAAAAGAAGCCTCACGTTTCGTTACATTTTTTTTATTACCTTCCCGGCTGTACAATGATTCGTGAAGAATATATGTAAAATGAAGCATTTCCTCGTTTCTCAAGTTTTTTTTAGGATCGCCAAGTTACGCGGACAAAGAGCGAACAAATGATCCAACTTTCGTTTTTATTGGCTGTTTTTTTTTTTTTTTTTTTTTTCTTTAAATGATATCTACATTGAAAAACTTCATTCATAAAAAATTAAATAAATAAAAAACATTTATTCATCGGACAGATTTGGCGTCCGTTTCATTGCAAGTAAATTTTCCATCGATGCATCGATAGTTGAAGAGAAAAAAATTACTTTAAGGTAGATCATGCTCGAAGGATTGTATTTTACGGGTGTCTAAATTCGGTCGACTTTCACTTCCCAATTAAAGATATAATCACCTCAAATTAATGTCAGATTTATTCATTCGAAATTGTAAATAAATTTGTTCAACTCATCTTTTGGCGAATGCCTTACGAGCCATTAATTAAACGGGGATCCATCACTGACTGAACCCGAAATTTCATTCGTCCCTGGCGAAAATACTGTAGTTTTAATGTCAAAAATCGCTTTAGAGAGCGCAAATGAGGGAAATGGATCAAGAAAAATGTGTTAATAAAAAGACAGAAGGCACGAATGGACCAAAGTCAAGAAGAAACAAAATGCCGAAATAAGCAAATTCGAGGTTATACGAGTGCTCGTTACCAATTTCGTTCAATCTTAAACGTAATATATCTTCATTTCTAGTAAGATAATCGTCGCGATTTTTTTCCCAAACCTTCATTATATTGGTATCGTGTACTTTTTCATAAACTTCGTAGAAAGCGTTCATTCGTAACATGAAAAAATAAACGATTTTTTACGCATAGTCCTTGAAACTCTGTGTATTTTTCTTCGTATTTAAGCACGTTTGTTTCAATAAACCTTCGAAGACGAACCCTTGAAAATTTGATATGCGTGTGCGAGTCGACTACCCACTTAAACTCTGTAAATTTCGTGATTTTCTTAAGAAAATCGTTTCGTGCATGAACTACCTTAATCAACTTGATTTATGTAATTTCGAAAAAATCGATTCTTCGTGTAACAATGAAACTCACGTCGAATGAAACTTCTTGGTGCGAATGAGCATTCGAGTTTGTTTCCGACGAGGAACATTTGTGGATTCATAAAAGTGTCTGGAAATCTTTTTTCAACCGAAACATTAGCGAGTCTGACTGAGTCACTTCCTTCGAATGAGAAAGAACGCCCGAACTCTCGAACTCTTAATTTAGCCGGCTGTGGCGGATGCAACGACGACGACGACGACGTTGACGACGTTGATGTTTGTGAGTTGTCTATATACTCGCTTGAGAACTCTGCCGGAAGGGCTTCTTGAGAATTAGACAAACCCTTTCAAGCATAATGTAACTTTGACTGTAGAAAAAAAAAGGAATAGAAAAATACGGTACGGGCACGAACGATGCTTCGTTTCGTGGCGATGAACAACCCCACGTGGAACGCGACAAAATTTTGGCTGATTTTCTTCTCGTCTTCGGAGATAATGGAACAGAAAATTCGAGTTCTCCCGCATGGGAAAAGATTTTTTTTTCTTTCACGAAAACGAACGTTTTTCGTTCGCTAATGAAGCTCCTTAAAAAGAGTCTCCGACAAGACGTCAACCCCCTTTGCCACTTGCAACAATACAATGGGAGTTTATAAATCGTGGAACTAAGGGAACAGATGAGACCCGTTACTTTTGAAAGACAATGCATAACAATCCAAGCCTTGAGAGAGGGAAACGCAAGAGAGTTTCGAGAAGACGCGCCCTCGTTTATTCGTCTAGAAATAGTATTGGCTACTTTTCGTGCGGTAGATTTGAGAGAAATCTTCCGTCTCCGACACGGTCGTCGTTATACTTCCGACTCGAATAAGGGGCACGAAACTCCCGGAGTAGGAAAATTTTCTCATTCGAAAAGCTGCGGAGGTATGACAACAGCCGAGCGGCCCTTCATCTACAGCAAACTCAATCCTCACCCCGGTTCTGCGACTCTCGAAAAGTGCGTTCGCTCGAAAGATAAGCCCTCGACGCTGAGGTTTAGGGAAAGGAGTGCGACAGAATTTACTCCAGATACGAATTGCTCAAGTTATGAGAAAATTACCGGAGAGACGATGGCATTTTGAGATAAGGAACGTTCCTAACTTCGTTTCGTATTGAATTAGTATTACGAGAAGCCGAGATCTCTCATCCACATTTTGTTTTATATTAGATTTTACTAATTTCTAGAATTTCGATTTCTCCCAACGTACAATCGTCGCGATGGGCAATGACCATAAATTTAATAACATGCTTCATCGACAAGGGAATATGATCTGGGGCGAAATGGATATAAAAATAGAAATAAATAACTGCGGAAGCAAAATTTTACGAGGTTGAACCATCGAAAAAGGTTCAACTCGATGCTCGATCAGGCAGAAAAAATGGGAAAATATGAACGGTTCGTTTGTCCACATTGTTAACTCCCGATCTATCTCTACAACTCCCGTTCCAATCCCATCTTTATATTGCTGCGTCTGAGATCAATAAGAGCCGGCGTCATTGGGAAATAGAAAAGCGAGAGAGAGAGAGAGAGAGAGAGAGAGGAGACTTTGAGGGAAAGAAAAGAATCTTCTCTGGCTTGATTTCTCGCCTTCTTTGAATTACCGAATTCCAGAGATGATCCACCCAGCAACGACGACTTCCGTTTCGTCAGGTGGAAGCTCGGAATTCTCGTTTCTTATTTTTCTCTAACTTTGTTCCACCGTTTCTCAGATTTTCGTCGACAAATAGAATTGGCTAAATTCCACGTGTCAATAAAATTCACCAACGACGAAACAAAACAATTTGATTTTTTATTTTTGAGAATAAAGTAAGGATGGCTACAATAATTGAACGTAACGAGGTCGACCGTTGGAGTTACTTTTATTACAGGAGCAATTTTAGTGAATCTGTTTTGCTAACACCGCGCGCCGTCACGTACACTGTTAAAAAATTTTTTTTCAAACAAGTAACTTTTTTTTAATGCAAATAAATGAATTACTTGTATATTATCTAGTAATTCATTATTGTTTCCATGTAAATATGTTTTTGACATAAATTTAATATTTTTATGAAAACAAATATAAATTTCTTAAAAATAATGGACCGTTAATAGACGAGATTGCACGTTCACTACAAACAATGCGTCAATTTAATTCGGCTGACTAAATAAAAATTTCGACAGAGCTTTCGAATTTTTGCAGCCAAAGTATGTTTTGTTCGAAATGAAAAAAAATGTACAATCTTAATTTAGAAAGTAATTTCTTTCTTCTTCCTGGAATACAAATTTTTTCGATTAAAGTTTTTTATTTTTATACCGAAGAGTAATGTGATTGCTGGAATAAAAGTCAATTACTTGTTTCAAGTACGTTGCGTGTTTCCAATGGAAAATATTGCATATTTCTCATGAGTAATTTCCATGTATGTCATCAAAATAAAATATTGCCACCAAAAATATTATTTATTTACCACGAAAATATATTATTTGCTATTGGCAGCAATTCTGTATTTAATTTAAATAACGGTATTTAGTTTCAAGAACCTTTATTATAACGACTAATCAATAACTGCCAAAAAAATGATTTATTGGACGTAAAATATTTTTTTATCCAACCCAAATGAAAATATTTTAGTAGCCAATGAATTTCCCTCAAATAATTTGAATTACTTGGAAAAAGAATTTTTTTTTAACAGTGTAGCTAAAACTTTTTGGCTCATCGAAAGCTGAGATGTTGCAAACGAGAGTCACAATGGGACACCCGAGTTTTTCTCTCGTCCGTCGTTACTAATGCTACTTGTAATAGTGCCAGCTAGTAATCTCATTCGTCGTATCGTCGCACAGTGAAATAATCGCGCGAGGGTACAGCGTACGTTCTCGAGCAGGCAAGATTAATTTCCAGTGGCTAATGAATCTGGAGATTCTGTAATTCCTTGCACTCGCGTCGTCTAGAATTTTGATGAACGTCGCCGTTTTGTCGTCGTTCGGTCTCCACAGATTTCGCCTTTTCAAGTCTGCAAGATTTTAGTCAATTGTTTCCCTCAAAGCGCTCGAATTTGGTGCTTTTTCTGTTTCCCTCTTAGACCTGGCTTAGGGGAACAATTCGAGAAGAATGACGTTGAAGTTTGCAACGTTGGAGTCCAACGAAATCATCTGAAAGCATCCTCCAATAATTCCAACCTGCCCCGATATTTCGTGAAATAGAAAATTGGCGAGTTACAAATATTTTTCTCTTCATTTCGTCAGACCGCGTTCGGAACGCAACGTATCTCTTCATATTTTATCGGAAAAACAATGAGAAACGAAGTCCCAAGTTTTTCGTCTCGTTCGAACGGAAGGCCAAGATTAAATTATCCTTTGAACCGGAGAGTTTCCCCGGGGCCCTCGCAATCGCAGGGTCGAGAGACGGCCGTGCGTTTTCAGCTACAAATTCTCGCTATCGCACGACATACTCGTCTCGGCGAGAGGCTCTCTGACGTAGTTGGATTCGTCCCTTGTTAGAGCGATTATTTCGAAGCTAGATAATTCGCCGATGTCTCGAAAGCTCACGGAGGGAAACCGAGAGACTGATACAGCTCTGTACGTTGGCATCCATGCATATGTATATGCGCCCGGGTGGGCGTTAGATAACCGCAGAAACTCTGTCATCCGGTGTAACCAACGCGAATTACTGAATTCACCGTTGAATTCGAGGTTAGATCTCCTTTCTTCTCCGCTGTTCTCCCTCTCGATCTTTGTCTTCTATACAACTACGAGAGAAGACGCAAGTCGCCTTGGCTCTGGGCATGTAATCAGCAAGTTTCCGCGGGCGGAGCGCACTCTGACTGTACACGCATCTCATTTCCACCCCCATCGCGCAAGAGAGTCCGCGTTTGTCTTCTCGTACATATACATTCGGAGTTTGATTAACCGGGAGAGCAGTTTTGCATTCATTGTTCTTCGGTTTATTCTGGAGCAAGGACCTTTGCGTGCACGCGTTTATGTAACGTCATTCGATTTCGCATATTTCACGCGACGATGATAATCGTCCTGGATTTTATTTGAATCTCCCGAAGCTCGTTTTTCCTGCAGACGTTTACGGACGGTCCAGATGCAAACGGAAATACCGAACGAAATATCTCAACGGCCGTGCCAGGGATGGAAAAATTATGAAAAATCATCACTCCCGTGTGTTGGCTTCCGACAGCGCTCACTTCCCATTGAGACGAGTTCGGTGCATGCATTTACGGTTGGAACACAAAAAGGCGCGAGCCTACATACATAAAATCTCGGGCGTGGAAGCTACAAAGGGAAAACGCAATGAGTCGCGATGAACAATCCATCAAACGGATATTACACGGCGAGCGAGGTTGAGAGCGATCCTTCATTCATTCCAGCAGAACTCTCGTTTCCACACTCACTCCGTTCCACGTCGAATGGCGCCGCGCGCTCGCGCGCGGACCTGCATTACATATGTATTTATGCACATAAAAAGATTCCACCTATTTTATACACTCGTGTACTTTTACGGGGAGGTAATATGCGCAGCGTCCCCTACGGTGTGTTGCATTTTTCGCGCTCATCTCACCTCCGAAGCTCACTGATCCGCAAACTTGTTTCATTGCGGCCAACGAACCGATCTATACATGGCCGTTCGCCACACCAGCCAGCCATTCGCACCTACTCTGACCGATGCATTATTCTGTTTAACAATGAAGATTGTACAAAACGAAATCTCGCGATCGCTTTGCACTGAAAAACGAGAGAGTGTCCCCGGTCGGTGACCCGGTCCAATGGCGCTCTCGGATCTTCACTTCTGCACGGAGGAAATCACATCTTTCCGAATAATTGCTAATTATTTAGGCGTTAATTGCGCGAAGTAGGGGAAATTGGGATAAAGAACCACACGATGAAATTATGAAAAAATAAATTTTCGATGCATTTTACTCTTTTTGATGTCTTGTTTACGATTTCCTATATGTCAATTTAAACTGATGGATCCAAAAAATTTATAGATATTTAGCAAAAACAACACTCCGTAAATTCGGATTTATCCCGAAGCTCCGGGCTAATTCCGGACGACCTCGGGGCAAATCTGGATTGCCTTAGATATTGCTACACCGTATCGCAAACAAATTGTCGACTCGAACTTTCGCTCGTGCAACTTTGAGTGCCCGCATTTCACACTCGATTCTCATAATCCGGTCTTCGGGTGGTGGATCTTCATATTTTTCAAAATAAAAATAGCTTTTTTGTTTTCACGATATACCATGCGCTGGGGGCCGGGTTGAAGTTCCGAACGGTGAGAAATCAGAAGGCTCAAAAGTCCGAAAATCTAGCTGGGACTCGAAATATATAGATATACCGCACTAGCGAGATTTTCGGACTTTTGAGCCTTCTGATTTCTCACCGTTCGGAATTTCAACCCGGCCCCATGCGCTGGTGTTTTCTTTCATTTGTATTTGCGAAGTTACTGAAATTTTAAAACAATCAATCGTTATGGGGTGAGAGCAGAACGTTCGGAATCACCCCAAACTGCGAAATTTCACAATGAATTAATAATTAAAAAACAGTAGGGTAAGCCCAAGTTTGAACTGCGTTAATGATTCTTTCATGGAGTAAGGATAACAAATTATTTTTTTCAATAACATTGAAACCGTTTATCCCGTAGTTTCATCAATTCGAGTATAGGCAAAAATCAGATCAAAATGCACGAAATTTTGTGATCGGTTTTACCTCGAAGAAAACAAATCACTCCACGCCTCGAACAACGTGAGTGCACTAAACATCGACAGGGCTGTCGCGTGAGTTCAAGTGCGGGAAAGTGGGGCTTTTGGAATATAAAGATATTGCGGTGTCTTTTTTTACCCTGCGTCCGAAATAACTCCACTTTCCCCTACGTTTACGGTCCTCAGGGTATCACATGCCTGGTAAATTCCTCTGGAAATTTCAGCATTCGTTTCTCACGCGTCTCTTGACTTTTTTATATTAAAAATCTATGATTTTGAATTCGCCGGCGATTCTATTCCTAGGACCACTGTCTCTGCACTTTTCGCAATTTGCTTTCAAATATTTGCAGATGAAGAACGTTGCTATTTTTTCCAGTAAAACCAATGAAAGCGATATTCGATATTTCAGGAGTATCTTTTCGTATATTTTCATCCGGTTCGCGACGTTAAACATTGGTTTTACATTCGACAATGGAATCTGTGAAGGGTGCGAGGAATAAAAAGAATACTAGCTTCGTGATTTCGGGAGGTTATTGTCCGCTTTGCGCGCCGAAAAACGGGCCCTATGGATGGGTATTCGAGGGATCAGAGCAAATATCTCGAGACTGGCTCCAACTTTTTTTTATTTGTTTATTCTCCATCCCATTTTATCAACGTTTGACGGTTTACGTGGTACGCGAACGCGCGAGTGAGAGTGTGTGATGTCGGAACGTTGGTGTGCAGCTTCGCAAAGCCGTCTCGATCGAAGCACAATATTGGTGGGGGGCTTAAATTTTTTCGATTATTCTTCATCGGTTGTATACATACTCCCGCGATGTTACCGCGTATCGCGTTCAATTCTTTTCACTATTATTACGCGAGATATCCAGCTTTTGTTTCGGTGCGAGAGAATGAACCATTTTTTTTTCGAATTATATTGAAAACGCAAGCGTTCGAAGCTAACTCACTCCTGGGAAACTGAAAGCACCAACGAATCTCAATGCTCGAGTCAAATTTGTTGATCAAAATGTCCGAGTTATCCAACGTTTTACTTGAAAATATATTTCCGGAGCAAGGTGCCAAGCAGCCTAGCGGATACCAGCGGAAAAGTCTCACTACATTTTCAAACTCTTCAACTTTATCGACATTTCGGTAGTAACGATCTTCTCCTCGCACGCGCGCGGTAACCCAAATAATATTTCCTCCGTTTATGGCCTCGATAAAACTCGGTGATTGTAAACGTTGGAGATGAGAAGCAATTATAAACTCGAGAAGCCGTTTTATGGCTCGCTTCATTAGTTTTTCTAATTTTTCAATCACGTGTGGCGCAACAGATATTGACTCCCTCAACGTTTTCACAATACGAGTGAACGTTGAGCGCAATTAGAATAGATGCGGACCGGAGCACAGGAAACTAAAGATCGATCGTGTTTTTACATATTTTCCTGCAATCCTGCAACAAATACAATTCACTTACAATGTTTCTCCTCTGTTACAGGTAAGTCGGAGGACTTTGCTACGAAGTTTTTCTCCAACGATCGTGAGTAGATGAAGAGCACTTTTGAACGTTCAACTCTCGTCGCCAGTTACTCGAGGCAAATCTCCGGGTGACAAATTCCGCGCGGAGAGTCCGACGATTGTCGCATCCGCATACTTTTTCCGCGTTATATTCGTTGTCGCAGGAGGCTTTTCCGCCGCGAGAAACGCCTCTAACGGTACGTCAAGACGCTGAGAGGCCCGCAAGAGTCCATTGAAGTCCTCTGCCTTCCGAAGACAAGTTTGAGAAAAAATCTAAAGCCATGATCGATCCTGTTTCGCAATTCTTCGAGTGCCGTTCCTCTCGCCCAGTCGAGATGGACCGATTCGTCCCTGAGAACGAGCTGTTCGGAGCCACCTCAAAACAAGAAAACCTCAAATTTCCAAAAACTTTCCAAAATTTCAAAAAAAAATAAAAATGGGGACTCGAAAATCCTTGACCTCCGCGTAATCGGAGAAAAGGAAATGAAGCGCGAGCATGAGAGAGCAAATATTGAATAGGAAGGTACAAAGGAACGCAGTAGTAAGAACAGGTACAAAGACAAGTCGCAACGCCGATATAACGTGACTTTATACAAACCACACTGCCATACATAGGACAGTACATTGATCCTCTTGCAAGACACAGAGTCTCGACGCGGCACGCACCAGACTTCCGGTTCTCGTGCGGCTCCGTCTATTTCTTCTTTTTCTTTCTTCTTCCCCGCGCCTTTCTTTCTCTTGGTTTTCTTCTCTCCTGGCGAGTCCTGTCATCCGTTTCACGCTCGGACCTCCTCGTAGCCTTTCTTTCGTACATTTATTCTCCTTGAAGGAGAGACAACTGTCACACGCTTTTACACTCTTCGGCAAATTCTTACGGTTGCAATTGCTCGTTCCACTAAAAAAGCAGTACTTGGAGGACAAACTCTTTTTGTCTTGTGGGACTCTCTAGTCGCGACGGGAACGGCCACAGTTACGTTACGTCTATCGCGACACACATTGCGGTTACGAGGTTCCCGTTACGCTCGCACTTGACGCCGGTACGTCACAAACAACGTCGCTCCCCCTGAGTTTTCATTCACTTCTCACGAAATCTAAATCTCTGAAGAAATATCCGTTGTCGCTGCTTCCAATCTTTTCGAAGGACGTTTCCAGAATGCGCCAATAAGGAATGAGAGAATCGGAGGATTTTCTTCTCGGCGGCGAGAGCTACGTTCGTAGAATCTTTGAAATTCCGCAGTTTCAGTTTTGGTTTCTAAGTCGGGCCAGGCGGAGTGGAAACTGGGAAGAAAATTTTGTTGAAATTTTCCAATAGTTTTTTTTAATACAAATTATTTCGCCCTTGCAACAAAATTTTTTACGTTACAACAAAGTTTGTGCTCCGTGCAAGATCCGTTGTAACATTAGAAATTTCGTTGGCTCCGGAAAATTCTTTTATCGAATACGTGCAACGAAATATTTCAATGTTTCAACAATATTTCGTTCTCACTGCATCAAGAGTATTGTCAGGTTTGAATATGATTCGTTGTTTGCACGAATTTACGTTTTTCCAGAGAATTCCGGTGTCTTATCTCCCGCGTGTTATCCGAAGGCACGTCGAGTAAACTAATTGTCGTATTGTCTTTCCCATTGTTCGAGCGATTAAGCAAATGGAATTATGAAATGGGCTGGGTCTCTCCCCCGTATTTGCCGAGTCGTCTCGTATCTCCATTTAAAAATACACAGTTGCAGAAGAAACGTTATAAAAACTAGTAAATTAATTGAAAAATACTCGCACGAGAATACGAGAATCTCACTTGCGGTTGATCCCGGAAGATAACGACGCGCACCCAGCAAAACGACCTCTCGATTCTGCCGATAGGCGTCTCGCACAATCGGCTCTGTGGGAATGAAAAAGGGTGAAGTACCGTGAATCAACGGATGTGCATTTCTCATAGTATCGCACGGCTCCACTAAAACACTGTTTATGAAAGGAAGAAAGAGAAAGAGAGACTCGAAAGTTAGCGTCATGCGTGTATTGCGCTACGGTACCGCGAGCCACACGAAACGAGATTACGATCGAGCGGTGTCTACATGAAATAACATTGTTACACAATTGAAGAGAGAAAAGAAACTAAAAACAAGAACGGCGATGATTCTGTGAGAAATGCCAACAAATCCTTGGAGTCTTCTCTCCCTCCGGTGTTCAAAAAGACATTCATTACTTTTGTAACTGGTTTGTCAAGGTTCTAATCGCAAATCTATGTAGAGCTCTCACGTTTTTTTTATGTTTAACGCCGCGTGTTCTTCGGGATCGTACTTTGTCGAGTTAATGACAAAAGGAAGACCGTCGGCGCGTGTTTTCGCGCGCAGCCAATGCCAGCGCAGTTATTTTTCCCAGTCTTGTTATTTCGAACTTACGTGCACGGCGCGATGTCCGTTCGAAAACAGCAACGTCGCGTTCGCGCGAGCGTATATATAACGGAATATTATACTCGCACACGAATAATATTAAATATATGCTCGTTCGCATTCGCCTATCTCGCCAATTACGCAAATGCGAATCCACAAACTCGCGCGCTCGCGCGCGCGCCCCGATACTGTGACGTGTGCAGGCATCCGGAGACACTACACAAACTACGCTGCCGCGGAGAAAGGCGCAGGGGAGCTCGCATCCGTGCATATCGCTCGTTACCGACTGCGGGGGCGAGTATTAACGGGTTAATAATCCAAATCGAGCGTATGCACAGACGCGCACTGTTGTGCAGGCGGAACCAAAGTCGCGCGCGAGCCGCCAAATGTCAAGATGAAAATGTCAAAGAGAGCCCCGCAACGGGGACGACGCGGAGTGAGAGGAAGAGAGCAAAATTACAACGGGACTATGGACGAGTGTTGGACTTCCGGACGCGCGCTTCCGCGCCACCTGGGAACACGCCCCTTTTTTCATACTCGTTGCATTACTTTGGTCGCAGTGGCTCTACATTTCGTCGAATAATTCAACGATTATTATTGTTTCTGGATAACAATAAACGAGGGATGTACCGGCCCGTGTTTGAGCAGGTCGCTCGCAGCCTTCCGGCTTCTCTTCTCAACTCTGCACTTTCATCTCGCATTTCGACAAAGTTCTGCTTTCAGCACACCCTGGGATGTACACTGCACGTTCGCAATTTAACAGATTTTCTTTAAGAAACTCGGAGCTTTGTAAACGATTATAACAACACGTTACTCCTGTAGAGGTCCAGACTCCGGAAAATTATTTGCATTACCAAACGAGGGTCTGGAGAAACGATAAAGCAATGCTCCTAACAGATAAGCCCGAGGGCTACGCTTCGCCGCCTCATGGGCATTTATTCTCAGACTCCTTCTCTTCCTCTCTGTACTCCTGCTTTCCTCGCTGCGCCCTCGGACCTTTGAAATCCATCCCTTTGTCAAAGGGATCTCACGAGAAAGTTTAAAAGCGTCATGATTTATCTCACGGATCAGACTTTCGAGACCAGCAACGCGACGTTTGATCCTACCTTTTCCTTATCAGATATATCGCTGCGCTGTCCGACTCTTGCAGACAGTTTACCTACGAGCCATTCCAGGCTCGGTGCACGTTAGGCCGAAAATTCTAGAGGAAAGGACTAGGAATATAGTATCTTGGGGACAGTGTATACACGGAGAGACTTTTATAGCAAAAATTACTATGTTTTTATAGTAACGTCGGACCATATCGATATTATGATAATAATCGCTACAGCAGAGTGTTTCAAACAATGCAAAAGTTTGGGGAACCGTTAGCACAGTCCATAGTAAATAACGCGCTGTACTATATGAAAAATCAACACCGAGCGAATTTTGATTAAAAACATAGTAAATAATGAAATGGTTTGATGAAAATTTAGGAGATAACATAGCAATCGTTTCTCTGTGCTATACGAAAAATTGCAGTTTCGTATTTTCCTTTTTACCATACTGAATTTTGCTTTAGCGAAATTCAATAAACGTGAAAATTAACTAGTGGCACATAGTAAAATTTCAAGCAATCGCTCCGTTGGTAAGCGGACTTTGTCAAGTAAATCTTTGTCGAAAGGAAAATTTACTTCTTTTCGGACGGTGCGACTCAACGATAAAAACATTTTCCACGTTTCACCAATTTGCCCAGTCCAATTCACCAATTTTCAACGTTTCACCAAAGACACGAGTGACATTCGGATATCGATACATCGTTCGATGTAAGAATATCGCAGACCTAAATTTTGCCTATCGTACATAATAAAATTTGAGAGAACTGCTTTCGGCATCAAAATTACCATGCACTTTGGTGAAATGTAATAGAATGGTGACATTCAACAGTGCTGCTACAAAATATAGCAAATTTTTCTATGTATTCATCCGAAATATTCGTATAAAAGTCTCTCCGCGTACGTACTGCACTGCAGCATTAATTCGAAGCTAGAGAACAGTAATAAGAATTGTTTTATCCACCATAGTAAAAAGATCATACCTTTTATTCAAAGACTCACGAGTTTTTTTCTCTATAAGCATGACGAAAAATCTTTTCAGTCACTTCAAATGTTTGTATTGTAAAGTATGCTCGAGCAACCCTGAAAAAAAATTATGTGTATGGAAAAATATTCGTGTATTTATCATAAAATTTACTGTCCTAAAAATTTGTGATTTACAATAAATTTCCACTTATCAGTAAGGGCTGGTCTGACACGATGAGTGACACTCGAAATCGAAACGAAATGTAGTTCTCACGTGCATCACTTTTTAAAGCTCTTTAGAATTTTAGGGACGGAAAATTGGAAAATTCGAAAAATATACTATGCTCTTTGTAATCGGTGGGTAAATAGTTTGAAAATTCTTGAAAAATGATACATTCTTCACTATATAAAACGAATTTGTTTTCTCCGTTGGCTCAAGGATCCTCCTGACTCCGGCTTTAAAATATCAAAGTTTTGTTGAAATTTGTACAAAGCTCGTTATCGATATTGTCTGCGGAGTTCCGGAGACTTTCACTCATTTACAATGACCCGTTATTTAGCTCGCTCACACCCATTCATCCGAGGTGCCCATACGGTGGTGAGCACGAACGGTATCATGTTGTAAATTACAAGAGACATACACCTCACTCGGAAGCTCGTACAACGCTAGTTATAAGGGCGTCAACGACAATAAGACGATGATTTAATGGCTGAGCGTCCAACGGTATCATCAACTTCCACACACGAAGTGAAACTTGACCTTTGTGCACAAAATCTTTGCTGCTACCGTGTGTGAAAGCTTTCATCAGCGTTGATCTGCGCTCGTTAGCAATGCCAGCGATTTGAGATGGACCGCGGGGGGCCAAAGTTTTCGGAGGCAAGTTTACACTTCGCTCTCTTTTTCTCCAAGAACCTCAGACGGTTTGTTTGTTTTTCGTAAGCTTCTCTGTAACTTCGTTTATACTTTATTTTCCGAGTTGAACTCTCTGTCTCTTCCGTTGAAATTGCACGCTCACGCTCCTCGCCAACCGATGTTGGCTTCTTTACTTCTTTCCTGGCTCAATCCTTCCAGAGAATTCAACGTTTTTTAAGGTTAACGTTACCTTGCCGCAGTCGCTCATTTAGCATGGACCGTTTCACGATACTTCGACCGAATTCCCCTCGCTCTCGCGTGCCGCTAACATTCTCCCAGTGATTTTGAAAAAAATAAAGAAAAAAACGAAAGGAAAAAGGACAACTTTTTTCGTAGGAATTCACGTCTATATACGTGCCAAGCCTCCTGGTGTTCGTGTATCTGGACACTCTTCGGTGAAATAGTGGATCACGGGGAACCGAGCTAGCTTCGCTTCTCATGATTCTGATATACTGGCTCGCGTGCTGGCTACCAATTATACGCGAGCGTGCAACGTCATACAATTCGCCTTTGAAATTTTGGGCCTGATCCCTGTGATATCATCGGTTTTTCGAAATTCCCTCAACTGATATCTCGATCGGGCATCGTTACCACTTTGAATTTCTACCATCAAATTGTAGCTCTTGTTTTTTGTGTTTTTGTTTGTGGAGAAAAAATAATGTTCGATAAAATGGCACTTTTGGAGAGAAGTTTAATAAAAATAGTAGAACCGAGAGCGAGAGAATTTTTTAATATTCGGCAGAGTTGTCAATTTTTTTTTTTTTTTTTTTTACTTGTTTCGCTCGCTCCTCGTGGGCGTTCACAAAGAATATTTTAGAAAAGGAATTTACTTAGGGTCATGCGCGGTATGCGCGAGACGCGAATTGAAAAAAAAATCTCGATACCAACGCGAGGGCGCCGACAGCGCAGCAAGTTGTCAAACACATTCCGACACACGTGAATGTTCTCGTCGTTTAGCAACGAATTTCGGTTGAAAATTCAACGAGCCGCGTGCGTTAACTCTCCCTCCTTCTCCAATCCCTAACCTGTGCGCGCCTCTCTCGTGTACGAATTTGAATTCCATGTCACGTACCAACCGGCTCGCAGCCACCTTTATGCCGGACAAAAATGTTCCGTCACTTTTCATACACGAAATAGTGGAAATACGGGAGAAAAAAGTAACTCAGTTTTCGGGCGATATCGTAAACGCAATCAGTCGTTTTTTTGACTGATTCACTTGGGAATTTCGAGAGTCACGTTCGAATGAAACGAGAGGAAAAAATTCTGCTTCTAATCACAGACAAAAGCGCTGCTATCAAGGAATCAAAGCAGATTCGTTTTTATCAGTAAAAAATAGCCTTTTTCCATAAAGTGGCAAAATAATTTAGCAACTAATAGCGAGAAGCATAAAATTTTTTTTTTTTATTTACAATTTCTTTACTTGAACTTTGAACAACTCGATGCGAATAGGAAAAATTAATGCATGTGAAAAAGTTATTTCGTTTCAGCTCTAAATTTTCATGGACCAAAATTTAGTAAAAAGTGAAAATATACTAAAAATCGCAAATTTTGATCGTCAGTACAGTGAATTATGCGATAACTGTATAAATTCACACCGAATACGAGGGGAAAACAATTCGGACAAGCACATTGATACACGACAAAAAATGTAAAAAAAAAATTCTCAAACCTCGCAATGAAGATAGTTTCAAACCGTAGAAAAAAAATCAAATACATTACAATCCTATGCAAGTGCAAAAATTCTCAGTACGCACTAGAATTTTCAGCTTCGTTTTCCTCGCGTGGGAAATGCCTCGATAATTATTATCTCCATAACTCGTAACTCGCAACTAGAACAATTAGAACGACGAGTTTAAGTAAGAAGTGGTGTTCGCATCGACGTTAAGGTATTCCTTTCGCAGGGCCGTATTTTTTGGTGTCGCAAACTAGGCCACTCGAAATTTGGACCGATTCCTAACCTCTGAGAAGTCGCTGTTATATGGGAAAAGCTTCTGTTCCTTCCATTTTTCCAACTTTTATCGTTGATATCTTTTTTAAACATTCGATTTTTGTCGTTGCTATGGATTCCTTACATTTTTTTCCATCCGCGAGACAGTTTGTATCAGGAATTTATAGAGTCATTCGGTGCACGAATTATTGAATAGAAATGTGCTGATGACGGATTCTCCATAAGCTCCCGTAGAAATTTTACGATTTTTAACATTTTAATTCTTCATTAAATGATCGATAACCTGACCTGAAATTTCGTCAATCTATTTGGACGCAGTTGTACTTTACTGTAAATTAAAATCAATTTTTTTTAGGGATTTCGGGTTCGTGAAAGGAATACCTTAAATTTCCATGGAATGTTCTTGCAGCAAATTCACTCGTCAAAAAGATTGAAAGACTGAAAAATTTAGTTTGAAAGGAGTCGAAAGGTTGAGCCGACAGTCGCGCGATTTTATTCTCCAACTTGGCGTCTGTCGATGGTGAAATTCGTAGGAAATACGATACGGGGTGTGGATAACCACGTAAAGGGTCGTGCCACGGGGAAACGCAGGAGGGTGGAAGGTGGTATCGGCTGTATGCGATTATACCGCCTGTTATAGAATCGAGGGGTTTCGAGAGTAGTGCACACTCGCAAATCGCATGCGGAGGGTGACTGAATGAGATTATTTCGGTGTGTCGCGAGAGTCGCACCACGAGAGAGCGAATCCCGCGTGCATTAGACGCGCGAGGCTACAACCGGCTCTCCCACCCACCATAGCTTTCGCTATTTCTCCGTGTGTGTGTGTGTGTGTGCGTGCAGAGGCGCGTTTGGTGTATAGGCTTCGAGCGAGTCCTGCCAACTCCCCCGTTGCTCTTCGATTTGCTCCGACGCTTTCCTATACATGCACGTGTTGTCGAACAAGCCCGCAGGCTCCCAAAGTGCGATAGAAACGATCGTTCTCCGCGCCTATAAATGCTCCTCTCACACTATCCTCATCGGTACGTCGACGATCCGTAACCCTTGACCATTTCAACGAGATGCTCTTTCGCCACTGGCCATTTTATATCGTTGAGTTGAGGTTCCCGTTCTTGCCGCAATCATTTTTTGTTTTGTTTTATTCGAATCGAGACGGTGGGGAATTAAAACAAGAATACTCTTTCGTTGCTTTTCTTCCAGTTTGCGGAAAAAACGATCTATTTTGGAAAATACGAAATTCACTGGGAAAAAATGTAAAAAGTTGTCCTCGGAGTTAAAATTTTTGGAGTTTTTTTTAAGATAGAAATAGAAAAGTGGTGACAATTGTTTATCTCTTTTTATCGTGACTCGTGGATCGTGAATTTTCATTTGATTTTATATTTTTCGAAATCTCATGCTGCATGATATTTAAGAAGGAAATGACACGAGGAATCGAACGGAACCTGTGCCTCTCGGTGGACTCGACTCGATAACGGTTTTCTCTTCCCACAAAGATCGTCGTGCAGCCATTTTTTAAAAATCTCTCTCGAAGCCTCTGTATGGGATATCATTCGGTCTCGAAATATGCTACGAAACGTGACGCGTGTCGGAGATTAAACAGTCGGGATGAGCAGCATTCATAGAGCCTTCGAACCGTTTTCCCTCTGTGGACCATGTACGAGAGTCTATGGGAGATTAAATTCAACGTACAGGTTTTCATGAACAGATAATATTCGGAATTCTGGATGCACAAAGCCACGCACAAAACATTCATGATAATTCTGTTTTATGCTATATGTGCTCGCTCATCTTCATACGTGACTCCGAATTCATTCGGAGTATTATTTAACCATTTTTTTTTCCAAAGCCATGCACCATTTTATTTGGACTAATTTGATGCTGAATTCGATTCACACAATTTATTCTGTTAGATTTGCAAGTCAGTTCACAATTCATTGCGCATATGAATTGATTTCAATATTTTAACAAATGTTTTTTTATTTTTTCAATGAATATTCCGAGTCGGTTGAAATGCGTTTGAAGCAAAATCCATGTTGCGTTCTGACTAAATTTGTGAGACATTTGGTGTTGAATTTTCAAACTATAACCGAGGTGCATCGCGCTCATCATAACAATATTAATTAACATTAGTATTTTTGCACGAAATTAAACAAAAAAATGGAAGAAGCAGGTGTGTTTTCACCTCACGAAAAGTCAAAAAAAAGGAAACAAAAATTTAAAAAGAAAGATATTCGATGACTAGCAGTTGAACCGCGAACTACTACTATTTATCTTATAACTAATGCTACATTTACGCACTCCTGCTTTATTAAATTTAGATCACGCCTTTCCCCCCCGTGTTAGAGATTCCAATAATAATCGCAGTTGAAATAAAAATTATTTCTTTACTCTTCCAATTCGTAAATTTTATTAATAGCCGTTTGATCAAAAGCAAAAACCTTTTATCGAGTACCAAAAATAAATGGTGACACATTTATTAATTATATTGATTTTCTTCATGTTGAAATATTGTTCTCGATCTCTTACTAATGATTTATTTTCTCTAAAATAGCGAGGTAGATCGCTTCACCGAGCCGCTCGAAAAAGTAGTTCAAGCAGCTTCTGGGACGACCTGTGCCCCTTCAAAAATATGTTCGCTTTAAAAGAGCATAGCTAAGCGTTACCAAAGCTCTATATTTTCCTTACTCATTAGTTTAAGGCACGAATTCTCGTGGCGCGCACTATTTCTTAAGTAATCGCTCGGGCTCGACATCGCATACGCGAATCGACGCGACGCGGAGCCACCTGTCGGACCGACGCGTACTAAAACTCGTGATCAACATCGTGGTCGAGAAGTGAGAATTTGTTGAACGCTGAACGCATGTTTCATCTCGAATTATTATTTTAACGTTTTTGACAAAATTTTTCACGTCCGTGTTGCCGCTTTTTTGAGAAATCACAGCGATGAATTAACGTTGAAAAGTGAATTTGCGATTGTCGAATGTTTATCTACGTAAAATTGTAAATTATTGGCACTGATTTTATAACTTTAGTCCGTTGTTTATTTTTAAGGAAAAAAAAAAAAACATTTTTGCATTTTAATTTTCGCTGTTTTCCTTCGACTGCTTGAATATTCATGTTACTTTTCGGCAATCCGATGAAACGGAGATAAACATTATTCTATGAAATTTCAGCTGCACTGTTTGCCAATTTAGGTACGTTTTCTCGAATGGATTTTCAAGGGCATTGCGACGGCAGATTTTCAGGCACGATTTCAGCACTCGTAGGAATCGGGTCCGTGCACCCTTAATGGTTTCATTATCGCGTAATAAACGTTTTATAATGATATTAGTCTCGTTACTCGAAAACGGCGAGTTGGCACTTATTAAAATGGCACGACTGAGATAAATTTTGGAATTGGTGCACTGCGAGATGGAAAATTTACGTAGAAATGTGAAAAAAAGCATGAAAAACTCGATTTCGTCTCAATTACATTTTTGGCACCATCGTTTGTCTATTTCGAAAGTTACTTCAAAATTCCGTCGTACTTGAGAGCGAAAGGACTGAAATAAGATTTAACATTACTAAAATTCGAACAAAGGTTCATCCTCAAAATCGAGAGTCCTCGAAATCCAACTTTGCCAATTTTACTCCCTTTTTCCCTGCAACTTCCTCCGATTTCCACCGATTCTGTTTTTTCTGCCTCGCATCGTCAAGCTTTTCAAAAATTCAGAGCCCCCTGGCGTTAAACTCCCAGAAGAAACAGGACTCTCGCGTGGCTGAAAGCCGAAATTCTGGGAGGGAGTATTTCGACGGGACAAAGATATGTTACCATGGTGGACCATAATTAACCCTTGGACACGCGCGTATACGTCTCTGGGAGGTTTGTGGTGACAGGCGGGCCAGAGAGATTTGACGCTCGAGGGGAAACCGCGAGCAGGAAACGCGTGTGTGTGTAGTGCGTTAGAAGGAGGAAACCGTACACCGCCCCGTTTTCACTCACACCCCTTTACAGTGCTTCTCTCAAAATGGCTGTAATCTCCTTCTCTCTTCGTCTCTCTCTCTCTCTCTCTCTTGGCCCGTCTGCTAATTACCTCTCTCACCCTTGTTCCTCGCTCAGTTTCCCTCAGGAACAATCCCTCTCTCTCTCTCCTCAACCCTTCTCCGTGGTTTCATGCTCCTCCCGTGTCCCTTTCTCGCCCTTTTCCCTCAAGCCGTTGTCCTTGTCTAGCCAACATTACGGCCGCAACTCCCAGCACGGGCTCTCTGCGCGTCTCTCGTCTCGATAACCCCCAATTCTTCGAGTTCTCTTCCCATTTCGAAACCTCTTTCATCTTCGTACGGCCTCGGCATATATTACTCTTTTAGGGTTCACTCGTTAGCTTCATCATGCGATTATTTTGTCATTTTCGTCAGAATTTACCGACGCCGTTTATTTAGTATCTCGTGCCGAACTCTTCGTTGCTCCTTTTATCGAGGCTTTTCTCCCCCTCGGGGAAGTTGTGCTTCTGATAAGCCCTTTTTTGTATCGATCGAAGATCGGGAGTAGTACGAGCTCCGCGTGATCTTTCGATAACTCCCATCGCTCCCATTCATTTCCTTAGTTTTGGGGCATCAGTTTTTTCATTCTCCGGCTCGCACCCACGAGTTCGTCAGCGTTTTTTCCACCCAGGCTACCCCTGTTTTGGTGTAGCTTTCGTTCGTATGTGTACGCGTCTCCCGATATTGTCTCTCCGACGCTTTTCCATTATTGTACCATGTATATACGCGTACTTTATATGCACGCACTGTGCGCACTGCTCTCGATGCCCAGCTCTCGCCGCATGGCCAAGGACACCCCACGCTTACGAGCGCCCCCGCTAACCTCGCTGCCCGAGGGGATCCTCTGCTCATTGCGAGCACCCTCGCTCTCCGTCCCCGTTTAACCCACCGAGCTTTCTCGCTTTCGTTCTTTCTGTGTGTGACCAGGCTCTTCTACATCGCTCGTAATGGGCAGAACATTGTCAAAGCCAGACAGCTTGGCAAGAGGGGATCCTCCAACGCTCCCTGCTCCGCGGGTACGCGCTCGTACGAACTCTCGCCGACGTCGAATCGTACCCGTGAACTTGTTCATTGTAGACAGCGGCCCATTAGGGTAACTCCTGTACTGCATGCTAGTCGAATGAGTGCTAAATTTTCAAAACGCTTTTAGACCAAGTTTAGCGTACCGATTAAATTTATTGTTAGTGGATTTGTATTAAAGATGTAAAAATATTAAAAACGATAGTTTTGCAAAACCATCAAATGATAAATGCAAATTTCCACATTGACACATTTTAACTGCTATTTTTCAAAGATTTATCTGCGTTTTTTCATCGATTTTATTGCAACAAGTCTCATATTTTGTTCGTCAACTGGTCCTCTACGAATCCACCGTGTAGTTTTTTTTTCAACTCGATCGTTTCACTGTTGCAGCTAATTGTTCATTGAGTGAAAAAACTTTTTCGTTCATAATTTGTGAAGGAATGAGTTTGGAACAAAATGAGGAATAATCAGGAATAATTTGAGAACAAAATGAGACTTGGTGCAATAAAATCGGTTAAAAAATACCTGTGATAATGTGTCATCATGAAAATTTGCATCCGTCAGTTGATAGTTTTGCAAAACTATCATTTTAAATATTTTTTCACGTTAATAATATATGCTTGAATACGTATCTACTAACAATAAGTTTAATCGGTACGTTGAACTTGGTCTAAAAGCGTTTTGAAAATTTAGCACTCATTTGACTAGCATGCAGTACAGGAGTTACCTTAAATATATATGATAATATACAAACGTCGCTTTTCCTATGCACTTTCGAGCCCTCGTATTTCATAGATTTATATCGATCAATACTGCCAGGGCGACAGGACTTTTCGTGCCTTTTCGAATAACTCCCTGCGAGTATCGCCCTTTCGAAATTGGACCTTAACAACCGTAGAATGCTCGGGGGTTCACTACTTTCGGGGGGGAAATGGGATTCAGGGTTTTTGGGAATCCCTAGCATCATCGTCGTGCCGGCTATGGATGGAGGGATTATCGGGAACACGAGAACTCGAGGACTTTGTGGTGGGGTCATTGATTTTTGGGTTGAAGCGTGATCTGCCCGATCTGCATGGAAATTGCGCTCATTTCGAAACACGCAGAAGCAAAGGCTTTGTATGCTTCTTCATTTTTAGTGACTTTTTAAGGATTTCTACATTAATTCACTATCCGAAGACATTTTTTTTCAGTGAAATGATTTTTCAACCATTTTTTATTCGAGATTTTTTCGAATTGTTGTTGAATTATGTAATTTCTGGTCTTCTTCACTAATAACGTGACCCGCATCCGCGGGATTTTGTCCCGTCGATATATCACAAAGAATCTTTGCGAGCGATTCGACGCGAAGAAACCGCACGTCACGTTTTCACGAGACATTTATTTGCTGCGAGATACACGGGGGCTCGAGTATCGCTGGCCTCGCTTTTTTCCCCTCCCTCATGGCGAATCGCACGTTTTTCTGTTTCCTTTCGAGCGCAAGCTTTTTTTCTTCTCTTATATCGAGAGGTAAAAGGGAGAAACTTTGAAGAGACGAATGAGCGATTATATACTCGGGGAGTCGGTGCACACAGCAGTGACTCAGAAGAATCTTTTTCCTTCTATTTCTGTTCTTTGTATTTTGATGTGTACGACAAGACGCGAGATCTGAAGAGAAGCATAATATTGCTGCGAGGGTGGATTTTCGGTCGGAGAGATCAAATTATCCGAGCTTACCCTCTTGCCATGGTGAATGAAAGGGACGTAAGAATCGTGTGGAAACAAAACTTTGTAACGAAACCCACTGCTAGAAGTTCATTTGTTCATTTGAAGGAATCCGAGCTCTCGCAGCTCGTGAAATGTCTTTCAGGCCAAAAATCATGAACTGAATTCCTTTGAAAAATAGTGGATCGCATTGTTTGCATTAAATATTCTATTCACGGCCATATTTTCTGCTACTTTCAGCTAAAAACGAACGCTCCAAACTTCAGTGGCAAAGCACACTTTTGCTTTTTTCGTAGCTACTCTCACCAGGGATTAAAATCTTTCCGTCGATGCTGCATAGCTTCCAACCAGTCCCGTTGAAACAACGCCTTTTTCTTTTTCTTTTTTTTTTAAGATTCGCTGGGTACGAAGAAAAAAATCAACGAGAGACTCTGCAGTGTTGGGAGCAGAAGAAAAAATCATTGAGGTCGCTGTGGGGATGGAGAACGGATACACACGAAAAGGGAGAAGGATGCTGTACGAAAAATTCTCGAGGGCATAGGGGAGGATTCTGTCTCCCTTTCACTCACTTTTTTCTCCTCCTCTTTCTCCCTCTTTTTCTCTCTCTCGCTCCTCTCTCGATTTCACAAGCCAAAGCACCCATGAGATGTGGGGGCAAACATCGATTTCTGGCACTCTGGAACATTCTCCCCACTCTCACCCTTCTTCTTCGCTACCATACACGTTTCTCCTTACTACGAAACCAGTGGAAATTCTCCTCGTGTATACGCAATCGACGCTTACAGCTCTCGCTCTCTGCTCTCCCTCCATTTTCTTCCTGATGTATGTACAAAGTTCTCGAGATGAGTCTACATTATCAGGAAGACCTACACTATCTCATATCGTAACTGCGCGCTCCACGAGGCTGCACACATGCACACACGCTCCTCGTGCTCCCTCGTAACGAGGTGAGAAGGCTTTTTCAAGCCCTGAGAGCAGGCAAAAAAGTATTTTCAAAGAGCACTACCAGATGTAATTTCCCACGAGCACGAAAAAGAAAGAAAAATCTTTCTCCTACGAGCACAACGTTGCTATGCATTCTCCCAAGTTTGCGGAGAGAAACGCCTATCGCGTTATCCATTTTGGGCACACTTTCAGCACAAAATTGAGGAAACATCTGCAGACTCATTTTTTAACATGAACTAAATGTCATGAGACGAAAGTGCGCGAGACAACGTGACGCGACGATGAGCAAAATTGGTCCATCGATCGAGGATTTTTGTTCCTTTATCGTTATTTTTTGAAAGATTCGACATGAAACAATGCGAATTTTCTTTATCAATGTTCTTCGCACTTGTTTATGTCTCAATCGTTGGAATACAAAACTTTCGGTTACATTGAAAATTCGCGATTTTAATCGGAACCGAGCAGTTTCGAAATCCTGATTCACGATGTTTTCACGTTCGCGAAGCCGCACGTTGAAATGGACCGGAAAAACAAGCAAAATAATTGAGAGCCAGATAACGGGATCACGAATATCCCGTGGAATCCGAGCGTGAAAAAACGCCATTGCGAAGATTTCCGCTTTCCATTTTCATCTTCCCTCTCCTCACGGCCTGCTCGAGCCCCCTCTCGTATCCATTAAGTTGTCTGTTTCTCCGACGAACGCACGTATCCGTAATCGCATAACCCTCCTGCATCGTGCTTGTTTTACCTCATCGATTGAGCATGCTCGAGAGATGCAACAGGACGAACGATATAACGCGATATCGCCAATCCCTAATGGTCGTACGTCACGAATGAACCGAGAGGGCCATATCCCCGTGTATAATTAGATGAGAGTAGCGACCAACGCCGGCGGAGCAAACGTCTGGGCATTTCGAACTGCCATTTAATTAATCGTCATTAAATCGCTGTGTTTAAGGATCCTGCTGTTCGAGTTTTTATTTATTGCTTTTGCAACAATTTCGATTTTTTTACACTTTTCTCATCGCATCGAGGCAAAATATATAGAATTCAATTTTTGTAATAAATTTCGTACATGCAATGGTTGTTCGTTGAAACAACTTTTTTTTGGCCGGTTTTTCACTTTTTTGTTACACTTCCGTTCGAGTGTTTTGTTCTGCTTTAGCAGGAATCTCGATTTTTTTACACTTTTCCGGTCATCGACCCAAAATAGCTTCAATTTTTATAATAAATTCCATACAATGATTGTTCGTTGCGGAAGAATTTTTTTTTGCTTCACTCAAGTTTTCTTTACACTTTTGTTCGGCTTTATTTACGAGGGAAAAATTCAAAATTTTGTAATTTTCATCTCGGGGAATAAAGAACTGCGTAGCGGCGACTCGATTGTCGAATAGCATTCGTTGAAACTGAAATCTCGTTGAGAAGATGATCCCACGGGTTTTTACGAGCGAATCGTGCGCCGTTTTACTTTCCTTGCCGAAATGTTGTTGCGATAAAGTAGGAAGTGTATATGTGCTGGGTACGCGTGATCCGGCACTTGAAGGCGGTCAATGCACGCTTAATGTATGCATATAAGTACGAGCGCATGCACCTGGGCCGGGCCGCTTCGCTAAGAGCTCACTTTGCGCAATCGCCTTTATTGTTATCGCGGCCAAACGCGAGAAAGTTATTACGGGAGTGAGTTATACATCGGCTGGTGTAGCGCTCCTCCACGCTTTTCTCATTTTCTCTTTCACCCGGCGGGCAGGAGGGTTCTTCTCTTCTCCTTGCTCTCATTTTCATTTTCTCACTTCTTCTCCCTCCGTCGCGTCTCCTTCAGTCCTTTAATATCACGCTGCCCTTTGTTTCCTCTTTTCTTGAGACTCCGTAATAAAAGAAGAACGAAAAAAAAAACACTCCAATTTGTGGAGTATATAAATTTAACTCTTCTGACAAAAGAATTTTAAGGCTCAGCACATTTCGTCCTTTAGCCCTTTTCTCGGGCATTATCCTTACTGAAAGATTCATTCGTCACGACTTACTCGCTTATCCGGCCTGACGTTTTGTCTCATTTCATTCTGTCTCCTTGTCCTCTTTACTCTCTCCTTCTTCCCTTTTCCTTTCTTCCGGAAATGTCGCTACTCGTCCTCGCGAATATGTTAATGCTGTCCGCGCGGAATTTTATATCCTGAATTGCATTTTATCGTGTCCTCGTAATAATTTCAGGAGTGTAGACAACACCCACTCGAAAGAGGTCGTTGCGTAGGCACGGTACACGCGTTCCTCTCGGTCCTCCCTGCTGCTTTTTTATCTCACGTTTTTTCCTTTTCTATATTCTTGCTTCACCTTGTTTTATTACGTTATAAAATATGGAGTTTCCTCGAGCCCACGTATGCGCCGGATTTGTAAACACCGCGCCTCGTTAATGAACTTGAATTCATACGTTGCATCGATTACAGCGCGAGATTTCAATGAGCAAAACGAATCGGCTACTGTGTGTCGTATGCCGCACATTAATTGTCCCTTTTATTCCGTAAACTCGTTTCTCAGACTCGATCCTTTGCAGCACACATAGAAATTCACGTAGAAAAGCACCGAGGTAGTGACTCATTTTGCCTCAACGGTTGAACTCGCGTAAGGAAACTTGGCGAACGAAAACACTTTTTTCATCGTATTTTTAAGCATTATTTTCACCATTCTTCAGATAAAATATGGATTTTTTTCATTTTTCGAAAAGATCGACGAGAAAGAAATAAAATTGTTTTTTCTCGATCCTCGTACCTTCGCATTTTTGAAACAATTGCATCACTTCCTGATGAAACTGCTCTTCGAGATTTTCGGAAGAATTATCATTTGATAGAAAAATGCGATTGAAGATCGGTATACACCTGAATTTCAATAGATCGATGAACAGTGGAGCCGAGAGTCGTGCAAGTTCGTGGCTCCATAGCAAATCGATTGTATAAGTTAACAACGAAATAATCTCATATAAATAAGTGCCCGTTCGTAAAGCATTTGTACATCGGGTGTGAATGTTTGCGTGTGGCGGAGCAAGTGCTCCGTCGGTTTGCACGAGCGAGCCGTGAAATTGCTTTCGCGCTCCTGCTCGAAAAACTCTGCTACTGTCTCCCCGGAGGAAAGAGATTCTGAGCCGTTCTTCCATCTCGCTCTTTCATTGCTTTGAGAACGAAATAAAAAAGAGGAGATTTTTTCCGCTCTCCTTTCCCGCTGTCCTCACCGAGCTTCACCGAGAGTTATTCTCACGCACGATAAAGTGAGAAAGAGAGAGAAAACGACGCTGTTCCTGGAGGTTTCTCATGCTGCTTTGCCTCGAGCCGTTAAAAGGGTCGCAAGAAATAATAATTTTATTGTCAGTGACCGCGAGGAAAAACGACTTTTCCGCGTTCCCCCGCGGCGCGTCCTTTCCTCATTCGCTCTTTCAACTCTCTCTCTCTCTCTCTCTCTCTCTCTCTCTCTCTCTCTCTCTCTCTCTCTCTCTCTCTCTCGGCGTTTCACTTTTTTTCTGTGTTTTTCCCCATTTTTGTTATTTTTATCTCGCTCGCAGCCACGACCGTAATCACTCGAGAAAAAAGGGAACACTTTGACGAATCGAAAGAACAAAGAGACGACGAAGGTAGACCGAGGCGAACCCGGAGATAATGACGGGAGACACAGGAAAAAAGAATGC
This sequence comes from Venturia canescens, assembly GCF_019457755.1. Taxonomy (NCBI): domain Eukaryota; kingdom Metazoa; phylum Arthropoda; class Insecta; order Hymenoptera; family Ichneumonidae; genus Venturia; species Venturia canescens. The sequence continues at coordinate 12,940,998 of NC_057425.1, forward strand.
GAGGCAGGCGTTAAAAAAATTATTTCGTCACCGTAACATCGTCCACGACGGTAATGAATAATGGACAATACGAAAGTACACTACTTACTACAGGAGCTTCGGACCGTAGTTATGCACTGCTTTATGCATTTTTAATTATCAAGAGACGCGGTAGAGTTGACTGTTTATTCTGAAAAGAATAAAGACAAACGAGGACCCAGCTCCAGTCAAATTCTTATGAAAATTTCATCTCGCTCATGCCGCTGGACCAAAAGATCGTGTAACATTTCTCGATTACGTTTTTCTCAGCCCCGTTCCAAGAACCTTTACAAGGCGAGACGATGTAATTAAGAATATTTACTTTGCCGTTTTCTTGTATTTGGAGGTTCGAGGTGATTTTAAACTCCAAAGAGATCGCGCGCGCAGTTTTGCCACTCGCGTCGGCCCGTTTCTCGACTCCGTGAGTGTACGACACTCGTGCGTGCACACAACTATATATACTTAAACCTTTTAAGCATCATTCACGTACCCGACTGCCAAGTAATGAGATTGTATACAGATATTCTTTACACTTATCGCCACGGGGAGCAAAGATCGCAGCATTTTCATAATAATTGGAACGTCCAAGTTTACTGACCCTGTTCCTACATAAGCTGTTATTCAACACTCCATTTGGTCATCGCTGAATTTCATTTACATTTATTAAATCGACGATCGTAGACGCGAGGAGTCCGAGGATAATTAATTGTGCTACCGTTGGCTCAATTAGCTCGTGAGATTCGTCGAACGTTGAGGCGCTGACGAAGTTGCGATTTCCAATGTAAATACGCAGCTGTGAATATCGTTAAAGGATAATTTCAAGATTTTACGAAGCGCGTTTTCCTTTGGAAGGGCGAATTAGAACATTGGGAACATCACGGCAGTAAACACGCTCGATTTTTCTGATCCCAACACTCCGAAAGTCGTGAAAAGTCGAAGGTTCTCTTCGAAATTTCATAGTTTAAGGGGTTCATGGAACAACTGATCGTTAAACCGTGCGCGATGCCACTTAAGGCCTTATATATGCACTTTGTGATGGACGGAAAAATCGAAAATTTTTTTATTACATGTTCTTCAAGTACAATGTCTGAAGAATATGCACGATGTGCGCGATCGCGTCTAATACTTGAATCTTTGAACTTGAATCTTGAATCTCAGAATCGTCTTTTTTTAAAAATAACTTTGCAGTGGACACGATTACTAAAAAATTGTTAATCCGAGCCGTACCAAATTTATACCACTTATTTATCATAATAGTAACTGGGGCCTGGTCGAAGGATTTCGTATTTTGTTGGAAAAAACAATATTGTAACGAAAAAACTGAAAATTTAGCGCCTCAAAGACTGAATATTTTGTTAAAACTGTCGTCATTTTTTTTTAAATCAAAATTTTTACCAATCCTTCGTCCAGGTCCAAGTTATTATCATAATAAATGATATAAATTTAGTATCGATCGGATCAATAGTTTTTTAGTGACCAGCAGCACATCCATCGAAACTGCGATACTGAAAAAAAGGTGCTACTGGAATACAGCTGGAGTTGCGTCATTTTGAGAAATTTTTTTATCAAAAAAATTGTACAAGCACATGAACACTGTGAACGTCGTTCACAGTTTTCCAATAAACATTTATTTTCTAGTCGAAAAGAAAAAAAAAAAGAAAAAAAAACAAGAAAACCAAGTTTTTTCGGCCGCTGCAAGGCCTTAAAACTGAGTTGACCGAGAAGAGCGAGACTATATCGAGTTAAAAAGTGGCAAAATATCAGTAGGAGTCTCGGTCGCTATTTCCCAAGAATTTTCCTTCGCCTCGAACGGCTCCGGGCTGGTTTTATAGTTGGAGCTTTATCGGGCAAAGTTATCACGGAAGTGTGCTGGTCTGTCTTTTATTTTTATTCTCTGTCCGTCTGTGTGTCTGGCTCAATCTCACAGGGACTCGATCTTTTTCCTTATAATTTTAGCAGAAGACTTTCGCGCGCTCGCACCAAAGTGTGGCTACGTATCGAGTCAACAGACGAGTGGAAAAGTTAACCGCGCACGAAGAGACGTCAAGGTTTATTGGCGAATCGACGACGAGACGTCTCTACGGCAAATATATATAAAGCCCCTTTGAAGACGCTTTGAAAAGCGAACTCTATCGACAAAGCCGCTGTTGAATAAATCTCGCGCGCGCGTGTGCGCGCACTCATGGAAATATTGTATACCGCTGAGGCTTTCGAGATATCAAGATTCGCCCTGGGGATTATTTGCAAAGTACGTAAAGCCCCTTCTCGCTCGTGCATTTGTTTGTCGTCCATGCCTCTGCACGTATATTTGTACACTTACAAATCGACACATCCGAGCGTTATTATCGCTCGTGTATAACTGAGGCTCTGTGTTTTCGATTATTAGATAGTAATACTCCGCACGATCGCGAGGCAGCAGCAGGGCTTTGCAAAACACCGCGAGATATTCGATCGCGAGGGAACAAGGCGTGGAGCCAAGCTTTTGCGTAACGCGCCCTCATTTCACACCTACACATACGCACGTATCTCACCTTTGCGTACGTTGACGCTCCGCGCTTGGGAATTAGGAGCCCGGTGCTCTGTTCACGCTCGTACGATTTTGCTATAAATCGCGTCTCGCAACGGCATCCAAAATCCAGGCGAAATTCTTCTCTGGACGCATCTTGTTTACATGGTGATTATTCAGTGTTGAAGAGCTTTTCTTGAAAGATGAGAGCCAGCTACGAGAAATTTGTAGGATAAATTGGAGTTTCTTATCGCGGAAGAAGTTTTCGTTGAAGCGACAGATTTTGAGCTTTGTACTTGGGTGCGTTTCGTATGGAAAATGTTCGTGTTCGAAGGATTGAAGGGAATTTTTTATAGTTTTTTTTCTAATTTGACGCAAGTGAGTCGCGGTTTCCGATGAGATTTGATTTTTGAAAAAAGACTTTTGGAAAGTAGCGGATAATTTATGGCACCGAAGCAAAAAGGACGAACTTACTTTCGTTATTTTTATATTGTACGAGGATTTGGAGGGAGAAAAGTTCCGAGATTCGAAAGATTACAAGTTTGTAAATATTTTCTTGTTATTTGTGTTATTATGGATGCATGACTTCCTGGAACGAGGCGCGCGAGCGCGGCTAAGGCCAAGATTAAGGTGCACGCTGCTGACTATATGCGCGCGCGGCGCATTTGAGGATATTCCTCTCGACTTTGGATGCTTCAACCTGGCGGATTATATCTCGAGAGCCCCTCGGTGTGGTCTGCCATAAATCGGTTGGGGTTCTTCGGCCGACAGAGTGTGCGAGCGAGGAAGAGAAGCCGAGAGAGCCGGGCGGGAGCGAGACGGATAACGACGCTTGAAGATATCACGTTCTAAGTAGCCGCGAAGGTGGAGGTCCGCTCGGCTCTTTCCGGCACTTTCTCGTCGGTTCTTGTCAAAGCAGAAATCATTCGTCGCACACTCTTTGAAACGGCTGTAAAAATAATGGCCTTCTTACTTGTAAACTCGCTGTGGAGACATGAAAATGCCAAATTTTAAGGTAGAACTCTTTTACGGGGCAGGCGGCGAGAGGGGCAGTCCTATGCTTCGACATGGGAAGCCTCTCGTCTTACCAACTCCACGTCAATTCAGTTTCTCATTTTAAATTTACATGCAAAATGATAATTGTGTACTTTTAGATAAAAAAAAATAATTAATTCAACCATAATGTTCCGAATTTTGGCGAAAAAACGCTCCTTGTTTTATATTTGAAAATATAAAACTTTGCAATGGTAGCTTTGACAGCAGCAATGCAGCGTTGTGGTTTCAGGTTTTAACTATTGGCTGCCCTGCTCAAGCTTGAGAATGCGTTGATCGATGCGACGTTGCCGCGTTTGAAGCTATGTCCGCAAGAATATAGAGAGACAAACTTCGTTTACTAATTTTCTTTTGCACATTGCGGATAAACGGTACGGCGAAATCACTGCGAGAATTATCTTGACAGGTGGTTCATGTACTCGTTTCATATGAAAGTCGCTTTTTTAAGTTTTTTTCCGTTTTTTTTACGCTTTTCCATGTGGTCAAATGTAAAAGACTGATTCAGTTTTCCCAGAAACGCTATGCTCGGATCCGTCGAAATTTCGCGAGCAGAAACTCGAACGCATCAAAATCCCTCGCTTTTTATATACGCAAAAAAAATTGAAAAATGAGGTTTTCAAGGGGACGTCCGTCTTGAAATTCTTTCGTAATGATTATTGTGCGTTTGGATCTTCGACCTGGTACAGATCATGCAACGACGGTACGATATTACACCTTAATATTTCAACAATGGGGTTTGTAAGTGTTGAGGAAGTGGCACCGTAAAATGATCATCGACATGCCTCGATCCTCCGTCGTTCCGTCGTTTCACAATTCCATTCTTCATAATTTCCTCTCGTTTTCTATATATTCGAGTGAAGCTATACAGAAGCGAGGATTCCTTCACGATCGTTCGATTTCCCCATGGCGGGTGGTCCCGAGACTAATTCGATCTCTGAAAAAGCCTGGACTTGGTCGCGAATAAAAAAAAGGATTGTAAGCGAATATTCCTGAGACATGCGGAGAAGAAACGTAGCCGAAAGGAGCGAGTTATGATCGCGAATGTCTCGCGAGCACGCTTCTCTCGCGGACGCGAACTTGGGAGCAACCTTTCGGTCGGGAAAAAGGGCTGCACGGTTTTCCATTGGCATGGAAAACGCGAGCGAAGAGCGTCACTCTTTCCCACAGTTTCGTTTTATGGTTTTTTTCTTTCTACGTCTTACTCCAGTTTTTTTATCTTTTCCTCGTCCCCCTCGCGCCCCCGCCCCGACTTCTTAGATATTCTCATCTCCTTCTAAATTCCTTCCAGGAAACTCGTAAAACTAGGATAGAGGGAAAAACGAGCAAGGGAATTACACTTTCTCTCTGCTTCCTCGTCGCGTCGTAACGCCTAAAGATACAGTGAGCACACAAACCTCGTTGCAAAAGAATTCTTTTAAACTTTTCCGACCCAAAGTCCTTTCTCTTACTGAAACTTTTCTCAACACACACACGCACGCTCCTTCTTAACTTTTCTCAATCGTTCCGTACGCCCTTCCCTCTTCCTCTCGCAGGCTTCTAATTTTTACCAGTTTCTCGTCGACTCACGAGAGTGCTGGAGCGCTCGCCTCCGGGGCTCCCCTTCTCCTGGCCATGAATAATCTCGTAAAAACGTACGTTATTACGGAGTTGAGTGAATTATTCATTGTCGAGCGAAATATTAACGAACGAAATTTCGTTAGTTTCCTTAACAGCACAAATTCATTCAGAAAATTTATCTCCATTTAATGATCATACTTTTCAACCGGTCGAACCTCATGTGAGATTGTAAATATTAATACTGTTCGAGTTACAGAGGATTTACGAACGTGTCACGTCGTGTATTATCCGCGCAGCAGAGAGCTGATAAAGTCACGAGCTGCCGTCGAGTTCCGAAGTCGCCCCTATTCGCGATTACGACGAGCGCACACAAATGAGTTCATCACTCGATCGCGCGCGTCCATTAACGCGAAAGGGCGTAAACCAGACAATTCGATGCCTCCTATGACGACAGTTGTGTCTTTATACTCGACGCTGGTATATTTGTGTTCAAATATATGCGTGCATGCGATGTAACTGCATGCTTTGCATATGAAACAGTACAAAGTATCTCCCCCCCCCCCCCCTCCCCCTTTCCCTATCGCGTCTCTCCCTGCTCCCTTTCTCTCTTTCTCTTCATCCTCGTCTCGACATTACGAAGTCACTCATACTTACGAATTATCGACGCCTAATTCACACGCATATGTATGGATACGCAGGGACTGTTACCAAGAGCATTCGCACGGATGCGTTTTCTCTCTCCTCCCGGTACGTAGTATCGCGTTTATCAATGCCCACTTTTTTTCATTCCTCTCCGTTCATATCATCACAATTATTCTTCTCTCATGAAGCAGAGCCGGCTTTATTCTCCGGCTCTGCCTTGTTTTCCTCATTCACTCTCAGCAATCATGATGGCTTCGCTGACGCAACGAGAATTATACTCGGGAGTCGTGCAGCCTCGTTTTTTTTCTCTCGCCCTCTTAAATTGATCGATTCTTTACTATTTTTTTCATTTCAATTTTTGTTCAATTTTATTTTTATTTTCTATGAGTTCTGAACTTTCGAGCGTTCTCTAAAAGTATGCAGTGTCAATCACTCGATACGTTTAAGGCAAACTGATTATTTTGTTATTATTTCTTAGTTGCTACTAAAATTCTTTTCTCTAGTTCTTTTATCACACTACGAAATTTTCTTAACAGCGCGAATCGATTTATTTTTTCAAGGCGAACCGATTATTTTTTGTTATTATTTCTTAGTTTCTGCTATTATTATTGTTTTGTTTAGGTACTTTTGTCACTATGAAATTTGTTAACAGCGTTAATCGATCTATTTTGTTACTATTTTAACTCTGTTGTAGTTTCATCTTAATGTTACTTTTTTCTGCTTATTGTTACTAAGGCCATTCACTATTTTTGTTATGAATATTCTTAATTTATGTTTACTTTTGTTTCTGTTGTTACTTCAAAGTAGTTTTATTTTTGTATTGTTTCTTCTTATTTTTCTATGCAATAGTGGCATTTTCGTTTGTTTTCATTACTGAACATTTTCTTTTATGACTTATTTTTATGTTTTTTTTTTTTTTTTTTTTCATCTACTTTTATTCCCTATTGTTATTACCTCAGAGACATAGTCTAAGGTATAAATATATTCAATAAATCAATCAGTCATTCTCTTTCTCTTGCTCATTTTGAAGGTTTTTGGTGTTTTGTGCTTTTCGGCATCACGAGGCCTCTGGCTTTGGTGTGAGCTTTGTTAATTTCACGTATCATTGGTCGCGAGGTGATTTCATCTTTTGCTGTTTGCATACTCGCACGTGTTGTTGGTTGGTCCATATAGTGTATTGAACAAATGCGGAATGACCTTTCGGAGCTCGCTGTGCTGGCTTCGATCGTATGATTTCATGGCTCGTCGTACAATTTAATTCAAAAGATTGTTTCGTAAGTTTTTGTACAGTGATTCTCGTCGTAGCTCGATTCATTTGCAGATTCAATTTTTACAATAAACGTGGATTAAGGTTGCGTTTTTCAGTAGTTTTGACTAAAGAAATGTCGTCAGCCGTGATTGGACGAATAATAAAAATGCCTGAATTATGCAACGACGAGAGGCTTTTTAAGGACAATTTAGCACGCTCATCTCAGTTTTTGATTTCGTAAAACCCCAACGAAGGTCGCAAATGCGATTTCTTTCATCGTCCGCGGTCGAGAAAAGAAAAAGGAAAGGCGATGACGAAGTTGGAGTCGAGGTGAATAGTGAGGGCGTTTCGAGAGTGCACTTGAGAAAAATATTTCAAAAGGCTTCATTGTTTGTGTGATTCTATATATGTTTGTACATTCGTATGCGTATGGTCATGGTATATTTAAAGATCGAAAGACTATGGCGAACTCTGCCGCGCTCTCGCCCCCCCCCCCCCCAGAGACTATCGACGTTAATTCAATCCCGCTGTGCGAGCGTCCGCCTTCGCTTTGAACCGAGTCATCAATAGTGACGGTTATTATTTTAGTGCTTTGTGTTACAATATCACAAGCATTTTATCAGCCCTTGATCTCTTATACAGCAATAACAATAGCATTGTTCAATCCAGATCGTTCTTTTATTTTTTATCCTCATAATTTTTTTTTTAATTACGTTTCCTCTTGTCTTAGTTTGAAGTTACGTTCAGGCTCGCATTTTTGTTAACGTACATGAAACGAATCTTCTTAAGAATGTCTTGAAATTTTTAGAGTTTCAATGGATAGTCGACTGACACGCGTATCAAATTTTGAAGGGTTTGTCTTATTGGTTATTTAGACAAACTGTGCATAAAAAATTATTCATCTTTCCATATAACGAATGAACGCTTCCTTACGAAGTTTATGAAAAACTTACACAATAACAATGAAGTAGGGGAGTATGGGGCAAAGTGGCCCACTTAAGGAATTTAACGAGTTTTGTCGGGTAGCACATGGTCATTTACTTATTTTTATGTCCCCAAACTGATTCCACCTCATTATTACTCGAATTTTGAAAAAAAAAAATTTTGGGGCAAAGTGGCCACCCCCTCAAATGCGATGAAAATCGATAATTGTCACTTCTGGTTAAATAGACGTTGGAATTGACTGTTCTCGCATGGAACATTGAAGGATGCGATAAAACGAAAAGAAACGAGGCATAGTACGAACCCTCCTTCGACAGGAAGAAAAAAAAATTAGTCAGAATACTTCGATAAATTTTGCCAAATTTTTTTTCATGCCGAAAATGAATATCCAGCCCACTTTATCAGATAATAAATGATCTTTCGACTATTGTTGAGTCTTAAAACTCTTTGTTCATCCTCTTTTTCCTCATTTGGTCGAGAAAATTTTTTGGGGCAAAATGGCCACCCTCTCAAATGCGGTGAAAATCGATAATTGTCACTTCTGGTTAAATAGACGTTGTAAACATTGAAGGCCGCGATAAACCGAAAAGAAACGAGGCATAGTAGGTACCCTCCTTCGATGGGATGAAAAAAGAATTAGTCGGAATACTTGGATAAATTTTGCCATTACCAGTGGCAAAAGCCCGTTCTTATCGGGGGCAAATCGTGGGAAAACCGCCATTATCACGAGTCTGTTGTATCGCGCAAATCTAGTGAGTAAGAAAAAAGAGATCATGAAAAAAGAAAAATTCTTGTCTGCGGCGGACGTTGCGTGGATTTTCTGCGATCAACTTCATTCGCATTCCTCCAAAGATTGAATTCGCTGCGAAACATGCCTAAAATGGGCGCACACCTTGTGTGCAGGTGTTGATGAAGATGAAGTCCATTATAAGTACGATTTTTGTCAATTAAAATAAAATAGACATTTATCAGTAATTCGCAAAATGATTCTCATCCTCTGCCTCAAATAGCTATCAATTTCTCAAAAAACATAGAATTCTCACTGATTCTGTGCCCCGCCAGAAATCGGAATTGCGTGAGTGGCCACTTTGCCCCAGAATTCAAAAATGCCCCAAAAAAGTGGGTGGCCACTTTGCCCCATGTGGCCACTTTGCCCCATGTTCCCCTATATAATGAAGGTTTGAAAAAAAATTCGAGACGATTGTCTTATTGGTAATGAAGATATATTATGCGTTGAAGATTGAACGAAATTGGTAATGAGCACTCGTATAACCTTACATTTGCTTATTTCAGCATTTTGTTTCTTCTTAGCTTGGCCCATTCCTGTCTTTTTATTAACGTTTTTTTCTTGATCCATTTCCCTTTGTGTTTTCTCTTTGCTCTCTCTAAAGCGATTGTTGACATAAAAAACTATAGTATTTTAGCCAGGGACGGATGAAATTTCGGTTTCGGTCAGTGATGGATTCTCGTTTAATAAATGGCTTGTAATTTCATTGGTCAAAAAATAAGTCAGAAAAATTTATTTACAGTTTTGAATTAATAACTCTGACATTAAGTTGGAGTGATAATATTCTCTAATTAGGATGTAAAAATCGACCCAATTTGTACACCCATTTCGATTTGCTTGATCTCCTTTATACATTTTTGGAAAATGCACTCGTGCCTGAATTCCTCCGTCCGACTTTGTCAAGGCTAATTGTGTATTAACGGATCATCGTTTTTGATCCTCAATTGAAGATTTCGTCGCGGAAATAAGAAACGTCGTGCATACCTTCGGTTTTTGGCAACACTCCGAATGTCGCGTTTTCGAAAAATATCAATCGCGTGCCGCGTTCTCAGTGAGTACACGCGGTCATCATTGCCGGTAGATCGAAATAACGGGATATTCGATTACGAAAGTGGAGATCGAGGTACGCGTTTGACAGTTCGTGTCGTAAAATTATTCGATTTTATCGAAATTTTTTTTCCATTCGAATAATCGTGATGCTCTGAGCTTCTCGGCAAACTTTCTACAAATCCTTGATGTCGCATTCCATATTTCGTAAAAGTGCGATACATGCGAGTATTGAAATGTTGCACGAATTGACAAATATGATCGTCATAACGTCTCGTTACAAACACGTTTCATGCAAATTAAGTGCAACAAAAGCGACTCGCAATGTCTCCCCCCCCCCCCCCGCCGTTCAGGTCATTTCATTACTACCTGTTTGAAATAACTTCTCAAATGGAAAACGTGATCCCATCGACTAGTTACAAACTGTGCACACAGTTTCGATTCAATCAAACGAGGTCAATCGTCCGAGTCACGAGCACTATCCGCGGTCGGTTCCCGAGCGCATATTCGAAGAGGAAATTACTATGTGAATTCACAGTAACGAAGGAAATGAATATGGTGGTTAATGGCAGAGCGAAATTCCTATGGCTTCATCGCGTCTGGGCCGTTTGCATGTGCAATTCTCGTCATTCGACACTCCTCGCTTACCGCACTTTCATTCAAACTTTGCTGCGGTAGTTTCTACACAATGCGGATCATGCCTCGGGTACAAAAACCACGCGTTGGTGGCGGTCAAGCTTCGACGATCGTTCGTTCCATTTATCTTACCCTCGTTATACGACGGAATTAAACTAGTTGGCCGTAGGCTTTATTATTGTTACGAAAACGATTTTGAAACATCGCTGAGCGCAACGCGTTGCTGCGAATGAATTCGCTGCTTCATAGAAAAAGTGTCGTCCGAAGGGATCACGATTCTTCGCTATTTTTCAAGCGCCCGAAGATGATGCTCGCCTCCGGAGCTGCCGCATAAAATTTTGCTACGATTTTCTCGCACGAGGCTAGACGCCTTCGCGAAATCCACTCGCAATCGATGATTCACCGTCCCCCCTCAATAGCCTGCAGAAGAGATGGCCCCGCTGACACGTCAAATGAGTCACGACTCGAAGCGTGGAACACACACAGGACACGAAAAATTCTACCGTGCTCCGCCTCTCTCCCTCCGCGAACTCCTTTAATTTACCGTTCGACAAACGCGTGAAAGTAAAAGCCGCAGGTGTTTTTCTCACACCGGAGGCCAGACTCGTAAAAGGATTTACTCGAAAGAGCCTCGATGCAGCGCCTATAAAGAGACTACGAAATCGTCGCTGCATGTGCTCTTCCACTTCCACCAATGAGAGTTTAATGTCTAAGAATAAATAGGAATTTGATGATTCTGGACGCTTCGTTGTTTGATTGCGCGAAGAGAAATGAGCACACCACAATGCTTTTCCCGTGAAAAAATTGCCGATGCTTACCATATGGCCGATGCTTGGCTCGATACTGGGTAAACGACCGTTGGAACTCAGCGTTGGGCCCGAGTACGGGCCAGCATGTTTGCCCACGTTTAGTCAATGCTAAACTTGGGCATTGGGACCCGACAACCAGCCAACCCTCGGCCGGTGTCGGTTTATAACTGGCAGCCAACCGTTGGGACTCGACGTTGGGCCCGAGCATGGGCCAGCATATTTGCCCACGCTTATAGCCAATGAAGAATTTGAGCATTGGGACCCGACAATCGCCCACGCTTGGGCCGGTGTCGGTTCATGACTGGCAGCCAACCGTTGGAGGCCATCATTGTCCCATACCTCGGGTTTATACTGCTCGCCTTTTTTTTTTTAAATCTGTACCTGCTATATTGTTAGATATACAATCGGTATCCGCTCATCAGCCTAGGCTCAGCCAGCACTGTCTTGCAACGGCAGCAATTGATGATCAACTTCTGGTCATCCATTAGTTGTTCATCAACCAATTTGTTGTTATTAATCCAAGAATATTTTGTTGCTCGCACTCACCAAATAATAATCGACTCTTTGAAGCAATTTTTTTTTTCAGTATATATAATATTTAGTGGACACATGTTGTGTTATCTTCATTTTTTTGATATTGCAAATAAATTAAGATTTCTTGTATAACAATAATAATAACGACAATAATATCAATAATAATAATAATCTAGAGACGCGGCAGCGTCTTGACGCCAAGTATTGAGGTAAAGTGTAGGCAGAAAGATTCAAGACGGGCCGTGTATCTTTTAATAATATACAGATTAGTCATTTAATTTTTTCGACTTTATTAATTAATCGGCTGAAGGATAAACTTTTTTCAATTTTCTTATCAAAACTCGTACGAGCTAATAAGTTATCGAATTACATGAAAATTTGTTTCCGGGTATTTTACGGTTGTGTACCAAATTTGGTCTAAATCGGTTGAGAATTAAATAAGTGATTTCAATATGTACACATATGATACAATACCAGAATGGGCCCAATATTTTATTTTGAGAATGTTGATACAAAAATAGGAAGTAGTCGATAGTGTAGTGGTTAGCGTCTCGGACAAACTAGGTAGGCATTAGGTAGGAAAGTTGTAGGTAGGCAGTTCAAATCCCCTCTGAAAAATTTCAACTCTAAAGAAAATATAAGGAACTGTTTTTTTTTAACTAATTAAAATTTCCACAATGACGGATAATTGTATAGGGTGATAAAATAAGCATGATTGAAAATAAATATTATTTAATTAAATAATCGATAACAGGCATTCGCTGGGGAATGACGCTGGGTGAATGTGGGGCTAGCATTGGGCAGACACCGGCCCAGTGTTGGGCCGTTGTCCAAACTAACGCTGGGCCGATACTGGTCCCAAGCGCTAGCCTACCGTAGGACCGTAGCTATCACTCCAACCGTGGTGCTACGGTTGGCCGAGTTATATTGCCAACGGTCGTCCAACCATCGCGTATAGTTGGCGCGGTACTGCACCAAGCTTGGGCCAATGGTGCCGTTTTTCACGGGTTCCTGTCGTTTGGTCATTAATTCTTCGAAGCTATGTTCAAACACTCGCTTCTTCAAAACATTCGAGTTTCAATCTCAAAGGTTTCTTTTCTTAACGCTTTGAACGTTGTTGAAATTTCGTAGTGTCGTAAAAATGTGCTCTGATGAATATTCATTCGAACAATTATCAAAGTCAACAATAAAATCATAAAATTCAATGACCGTACGCGGGGACTCTGCCGGGTCAGAAGTTATTCGAGGAAGACATTCCACTATTTCTGTGGAAGGAATACGCACGTTCAAATGCTAAACGCGTAACGAATTTAAATAGAAATGATATTCGTGCTGAGGATGAGAGAGAGAAAAAGGACAAATCGTGTGTAAATCCGGAGTCGGATTATAGCGATGCGTCACAAATTGACTCGCCGACTTATCAGCTCGTTAAGGAGTTTCGGTACAAAAGTCTAAATATTAAGAAATTCATCAAATTTTGTGATAATGTTCTTCAACATCAAGTGCGAAAACACAAATTTTTTCAAAATTTTCTTCTACTTAGTTATCGAGAGTAATTACGCATTAAAGCAGATTTCTTATGCCCGGAATGTATACAAACGCTATATGCTTATACACGTGAACTTTAGTGATCAATTACTCGATAACTGTGTAGAAGAATAAAAATCTTAAAAAATTTGTATTGTCAAATTTGGCACTAAAGAATATGTTCACCAAGTTTTATAAAATTCTGAACTTTTTGAAATTTTTTATGTTTTTAGCATGATTTAGCACGGCAACATTGTATCGCCTGCTGTACCGAAACTCCTTAAATATTTATTGATATTTACGGAAATTACGTCCTGCTCGGGATGTCTCAATGTCGCAAATAAAGCCTGAAAATTTATATAATCGAAGTGAGGAAACGTGTTGAGAAAATTGTAGCGTTGCACGCGTTACGAAATTCAACTCATAAAATGTTCGAACCAACGGAATCTATTGGTGAAATCAATTTAGTGGGAGTCCCTTGAAAATATTGTCGCGAGAGAAATCCTTTTAGAAACTCGTCGCAAAGCTCCGCGAGAAAAAACCTCTGGAGAGGCGATTCAGTTCCTCTCGCCCCGCGTCGAGTGAGGTCAACCTGCTCGACGACTGGTAACGATTGCGCAACATGTACCACTCGCTACAGAGCTTATCCAGGAACGTTTCCGTTTAGATAAAAGAGCGAGAAAGAGAAGACGAGTGAGACGGTGATACTAAATAAAATTAACCTTTGTGTGTCTCTCGCTCCCGCAACTGCTAAACCGCGCGCACCATATACAGAGGAAAGTCGCGCGGCTGAGCGAAAAAGAAACGTTCGAGGTTGTGAGTTTTGGTTCCCACGCCTTCGCGACACTTTTCTATGGGGACAGCTCTACCGCGGTGTGTAGTCGATAAAGATAAAATACACCGACTCGATAAGTTTTATTTCATCTGAGCTCTCCCGCAGTCACGTGTGATTTTTTCAATTTCTTTTTATTCTTCATATTTCTGTCAATTATTTTAAGGGGGATCCTGCTTTGAAATTCAAATAATCGATTGTTTTCGGGAACTTTTCGGTGTAGTTTCAGGGATGTTTGAATGTACAAAAACATTTTTTTTATTTGAGAAATACTAATTTGTACATGGTTCGTGCGCCGAACCTGATTGTCGAAGTTTCTCAGCCGCGTACTATGTGGAGATCGTAATTAATGCCTGCAACAAAAATTCCAACGTTTTTTTCCATTTTCGTATATTTTCCTTCCACGTGAGCCTATAAAAATCCGAAAAAATTGCGAAATTCTATGTTTTTAGCGGGTTTGAAAAAAAAAAAACGCTTCCAATTCTGTAAATATAAAATTTCGCAATTTTTTCAGGTTTTCGTAGATTCATACGGAAGAAAAATATACGATAATGGGAAAAAAGTTGGTATTTTTGTTGCAGACAATAATTACGATCTCCACATTCAAGAAGCGCTTCTGCAGTCACGCTTATTTCAGCTGACAAATTTTTATTGTTGTTCATTACAATCCACGTGCTAATCGACGTGAAACCGCAAGTTTGAGAATGACATGAAAAGTTTAATTCAACGCCGAATAGTTTACCTAGAAAAATGAAGAAAAAAACGGTTCGAGCCTGACATTTTTTCGTCAGTTCTGTCGAAACTACGAGAAGTGATCACAGAAATGTCTCGAAGGAACGCGAGCCCCTATGGGGGAACTGAAAAAAGTGCTATGAAATAAAAATTCTTTAACGAAATAAAACGTAGCAGTGTACAAGGTCTCCTGGCGAGGTTCACTCGAGCTATTATTCGGCTGGTCGACCAGAGAGCAAGAAGAAACCTCTGGTGCTGCGCACTTCGCGCCAATAATTTAGCTCTTTCCAATTTCTCAGTAAATTGTCCAATCGCTCGTACACCACTTCTGCTCGTGGCATTATTATCGCGATGCCGTGACCGTGGCGAATGAAAATATATTTCCTGCGGTCTACGATCGTGTTTTTTTTAGCGAAAAAAAAAAAACAAAAAATTACCGAACGATTTTCATGAGCGAAGTATTAAAAATGTGGAGGGAAAAAAGCGTACCGACGTTCGCGGTTGGTAGACGGCTCTGGCTGGAAAGATTCAAGTCATTCATCGATATCGTATTTCACACCGGTGAGTTTTCAAATTCAATGATTTACCGAAATCGTGAAACTCTTTCATCGCCTTTCTGCTGGAAAAATGAAAATTTCGATACTTAGTAAAACCATGCACCGACACGCTTCGGATCATAATTTTCGATCCCACGAAAAAATCTTCCCAATCAGTTTAGAGGTTTTCGGCTGAAAAATTCGACAAACTGTTTGAATTACAAAAATTAATTATTCAAAAGGGAATTGTCGCGTTGAGTCGATTCCAATTACAAGAGATTTTATGTTTAGAATTTTCGCTTGGCTAGAAAAATAGATCGAAGCTATTTTTTCGAGAGTCCCATTAGGACATTATCTATCGCATTTTCTTTTACGTTTTTTGCCCGGAGTGGAAGAAAAAACAATGGATTTCTTAGCACCTGATCTTCGTATCTATCGTCGAGGAGAAGAAGCTTCTTCAATGAAGTAGGATCAAGTTGAGAAAGAACCCTCGGCGATGTTCCTCACCCGGAGAGCCCGATCCTCTCGAGTGAATATACTTTTAGCAAGGGGATTTCTCAGAGTCTACGGGTATTGTTCCGGAATGGCGATACAGATGTATACAGGCATACACAGTCATGTCGCCGATGTTATTTCCCGAGCCGCGAATTCCCTTCTCGAACGTTGTGACTCTACACCATAATCCACAGTGCTTCACCCTGAGGGTATAGTTTTGGCAGCTGGGGACAATCTCGAGCAATGTAGCTCGGAGATGGGAAGTAAATCGAAGGAATTTGAGCAATTACTCCGCTCGCGTTCGGGTTCAATAACATAGACGCGGAGCAAACGAAATCGTTTTGTATAGTAAGGAATATATGTTTTTTAAAAGAATTTTCAAAGTATTCAACCACCGATTACAAAGAGGGTTAGAGATTAAAATTTCGAATTTTCCAATTTTTCGTCCCTTCAGTTCTAAACAGCTTTATGTGCATAGCAAAAAGTGATGCACGTGAGAACTACATTTCGTTTTGTTTTCGAGTGTTATTCATCGTGTCAGACTAACGCTTACTGAAAAGTGGAAATGTATTGTAAATCACAAGTTTTCAGCACAGTAAATTCTATGGCAAATACGCAAATATACACCGAATACGTGTGACATTTTACCACACACACAATTTTTTTCAGAGTTGCCTGAGAATACTTCACAATAGAAAAATTTAAGGTATTCCTTTCACGAACCCGAAATCTCTACAATAAATTGATTTTAATTTACAGTAAAGTACAACTGCATCCAAATAAATTGACGAAATTTCAGGTCAGATTATTGATCATTTAATGAAGAATTAAAATGTTAAAAATCGTAAAATTTCTACGGGAGCTTATGGAGAATCCATCATCACCACGTTTCTATTCAATATAATTTATACACTGAATATTTCTAAATTCCTGATAAGAACTATCTCACGGATAGAAAAAAATGCAAGGATAATCCATAGCAACGATAAAAATAAAGGGTTATCGAATGTTTAAAAAAAATATCAACGATAAAAGTTGGAAAAATGAAAAGATTTTTTACTATGCTTGTAGAGAAAAAGAAAAAGACTCCTGAGTTTTTAAATAAAAGGTATGCTCTATTTATTATGGTGGACAGAACAATTCTCATTACTGCTCTTCGAATAAATGCTGCAGTCCAGTACGCATTTCGACCTCGTTATTTTCCCCCGTGCATCGAATTACTACATCGTACACGAAAAGTTATGATTTGAATGAAACCCTACGAAAACAGGTTTTCATCGAATTGCTTTCCGCCGTCGACTTGCATCGCGTTCTTTTATCCAAGTTCGATAAAAACTTCCTCGCAATTATTTTTTTTCTTTTCTCAAAAATATCCACAAAGTCACGCGAGCTGAAGTTTCATCAAGCGAGGTTTAATGAAGAATTCAACTTCATTAAGTCGTTGGAGTGTGCGGCGCTGTTTCATTCAATGGAATAGTTGATCGTGGAAGCTAATCCCTTTAATCTCTCCCCTCCCCGTCTCGCTCTTATCATAACGAAGCGACCTCGCTGTACGAATGTCTCGTATATACTTTACGAAATAACGGGAGCTTCGTTGCAACGCAGCGCTAATATGCAGAATAAGCCGGCCTTTGTTTTCGTTCAGGAGTCCGGTTAGTGCGTGGCTGACGCACCGTGATCTTTACTACTGCGAGTACGCGGTACGCGGTCCGCACGAGCTCTGTAATGTTATGCTCAATGCGATGTATGCCTGTGTTCGTAACCGCTAACAATGGAGCTTAATGCGGACGACGTAATAATTCACGAAAGCAGAGTTGATTATGCTCCCCGCGCCTCCCTCCCTTTTTGTAGCGTTCGCGACGTGCGTTATGGGAGCGAGCTCAATTCGAAAGTGTTATCGGTGATTATTTAATCGAACGTGTATATAGCCTTGCAGGAATTTCGAGCAGCCGCCGATAAAGTCCGCATTGGTATGTATGTCGCTGCGGCCAAAAGCTCTAACTTCTCTATTAATCCAGCATCCGATATCGGAAAATGCTCGAACGTGTTTTACTTATCAAAAGAGAGAATTAAATCAGCCGCGTTTGTATCGATGTCTTTACACATACGGCCGCGTCGTCCGGAGCGGTTGATAGGACGAGGAGCGGGGGGAAGCAGCATGCTGAAAACACGAGGAATTGACCGGCCGGTTGATTTCATACGAATTATCTATAATTAAGGAGTTTCGGTACAGAAGTTAAAATATTAAGAAATTGATGAAATTTGGTGATAATATTCTTCAACATCAAGTGCGAAAACTCAAATTTTTTCAAAATTTTCTTCTACTTAGTTATCGAGTAATTACGCATTAAAGCAGATTTCTCATGCCCGGAATGTATACCTATATATATGGAAACGCTATGCTTATACACGTAAACTTTAGTGATCAATTACTCGATAACTGTGTAGAAGAAAAATCTTAAAAAATTTGTGTCGTCAAATTTGGCACTAAAGAATATGTTAACCAAATTTTATAAAATTCTGAACTTTTTGAATTTTTGAATTTTTTTAGCATGGATTAGCATGGCAACATTGTATCGCCTGTACCGAAACTCCTTAATTAACGAGACTGCATGTGGGCAGAGCAACGATCGACGTTTTCTATCGTTTCGGATGCTACTGCACAGAATTCGCTGCCTCCACCTGCTACTTTCTCTCAATTTCGATACTGAAACGCCGTAATTAAAGAAAATTATGGAATTCATCGAACATCGGTTCGAATCCGCACGTATACGTTTACGCTCGTAAATTATCCTTGGATTATCCTTCCCCGCATGACGCTGAAGTTTGCAACGTGTTGGAGTCCAACGAAATGATTTTTTAAACTCTCCAATGATTCCAATAATTTTCCAACTCTGTTAATGAGATCATGCCCACCACACGAGCGTTGAACAACTGAATTTTTTGTCATGATAAGGGATTGGTGCTAGTATATTCTCTCAAAATTTATAGATTTAAAAATTAACATAACTAATCAATTAGTCCGTTGTAATTATCAATTATATAAAAAAAATATCATTATTAGTAAAAATTTGACTAGTTAATTTTTTGATTTGGCAACTTTGTTATTGCACTGTAAATCCAAGTGTGTTATTGCCAACTCACGTAAAGTGTGTTCTGTACTTAATGCCGTAAGCAAATTGTAGATTTCTTGTGGTCACTTTTTACACGTTTTATGGTGTGTTAAAAATCTATAGTTTCCTTATGGCGCTAAGTACAGAACACACTTAATGTGTGTTAGCAATAACACACTTGGATTTAGAGTATGGTGGAGAGATATATCTACCTTGCCAACGGTAAACTGATGGCTTGTCACTCACATATGACTTGATACACATAACCAATAATTTATTTGAATTTGAGGTTACGTCATTATTTGTGATTACAAATATTTTTGTTATCACAATATTTGTATAAATATGAACAAAAAACATTTTTCTATTAATTATACCGAGAAAGTATACACGCCTGTACAGTACCGATACTCTAATGTAAGCACGTCACAACTAAGCACGATATACGTCGATATACATATATATAAACGGCTGATAGAGCGGTGTTGCCGATGTCGTACCGAACCTAGTTTTCAACGACTCATCTTGAGCGATAATCGTAGTTAATTTATGATTCCATTCTTAAAGTTTCGGTGACCTGACATTTTTATAACGCTATTAACAAGATAAATGTTCAACGAATACGCATATGATTTAATTTTTTTTTTTCCCAGCATTTACGATCCCTTAAATTTGATTGAAAAATCACGATCCATTTACTGCCACTACGATGTCCAATTTTTAATACTTATTTTCTTGCTTAAGGAGTTTCGGTACAGAAGTCTAAATATTAAGAAATTGATCAAATTTGGTGATAATGTTCTTCAACATCAAGTGCGAAAACACAATTTTTTTCAAAATTTTCTTCTACTTAGTTATTGAGTAATTACGCATTAAAGCAGATTTCTTATGCCCGGGATGTATACCTATATATACGGAAATGCTATGCTTATACACGTGAACTTTAGTGATCAATTACTCGATAACTGTGTAGAAGAAAAATTTTGAAAAATTTGTATTGTCAAATTTGGCACTAAAGAATACGTTCACTAAATTTTATAAAATTCTGAACTTTTTGAAATTTTTTATGTTTTTAGCATGGTTTAGCATGGCAACATTGTATCGCCTGTACCGAAACTCCTTAAATGTTCGGTAACCTCCCCTCAATTTTTTTTACCGTCATTTTCGAACATTTTTCTATGCTGTGTAAAAAAATCAGATTTTTCTGCAGATTTTTAAATAGTGGCCATGTTCTCATTAACCGGCTAATTTGCAATTCGTGGTTTTTCGGTCTACACCAATGATTCGTGAAATAAATAATTGGCGAGTATCTTATTTTGGTTTATTTCGTTGGGCTCCAACGTTGCAAACTTCGGCTCCTCTTTCGGTGCCTCATTCAATATATAGTTTCTCTTCAGTTAATTTCGTGATCGATTTTAAGGCAGCTTTGGTCGATCAGCGACTCGTGTTTTACGAGGCTTTTCAACTTGGCACAATATCGTACCGCGAATTCGATCGACTTTTAAAAAACGACGGTATTTTTCATGGAATTGTAGAAATTTCAAGAGCTATGGTCCTGCTGAATAGCCCGCCGGGTGGCGCAGTCGTTCGAGCAGATGGTAAGAGATAAGAGGAGCAGAAGAAAGGACGAAAACTTAATCGGGAGCTCAATTTATGTAACCGCGAGCAGGATGAACGGAAGGGCGTAAAATAGGAGATTTTAACACGTAAAGTTATTGTCGGTAGGGCTTTTTGTGTGCTACCAGTCGACCGGAAGAAGAAGATGGATCGAGAGAGGAGAGAGAATTCGTGGAGGAGGAAGAGCATGTCTGGGTCGGAAAGAAAGGACGATAAATCCCGGTCACCCGATCCGAGAGAGTTATGTTCTCTCTTTCCCTCGCGCGGAGCTCTCTCAAGCATTTCTATTTTTCAACCTTCAACCTCTTTTCCACACGCTCGCGCGAGGCGCTCGTCCTTTTTGTCATAAATAGCAGCACCAGCTCTGTACCAACTTCGAGCTTTTCTTATTCCGCGCTTCCTTGTTTCTTCCCACTTGCTGGCAAGCGAATTATATTCGCTTGCGAACCTCAACGTTTGTTTTTCTCTAACGTTCATGCTCTTTCGTACGCTCCGCATCTCTTCGTCTCTGCATAACATCAATCTGTAAATGAAAAAAAAGCACCTGCGTCTCTGCGCTTGTAGATTTGTGCGCTTGGAGCCCGAGAACCGCTGAACCCTTCAATGGATCTCTTTCTCTAAAAATCTTATAATCCCCGATAGAATTTTTATTACGTAACTTTTCGGTTATCAGCCCTGAATAAGAGTAAAACGTTGTTCTCGACTTCGGATGCTTTTATTCAACGAGCAGCAGAAAAAAATTCGATTCTCCAAATCAACGACTCGCGTGCTGATTCATCTTGGTTTTAATAAAAATGAATCGTGAATGTGAATAGCAGATTGATGAAGTCCCAGTTTTCGAAGTCAGACAGTCTTTCTTGTTTGAAAACCAGACCAATTATCTGGAGAGCGAAATCGATGCTCGTTTTTATGACTTTTTTCGTAGCTGGTGCTCCTGAAAACACATGAATTCTGGATCCGAAGCACTCGTACGAATTATCGGTTGGTTCTTTTATTCACGGAATTTATTGACCTATTTTCCCCGAATCCGACGAGAAGGCTGCAGAAAGTATTGGTACATATTCGAGCACGGAGTACTTCCATACACGAGAAAGACGAGCCTGCTGATCGAACCGATTAGTTCATCGGGCTAGTCAACGGCAGCAATTAAGAACTAATTATCAGCCGCTCTCTCCTTTACCCCTTTCGCCTCCATCGCCCTTATTATACGATGCCTGCAGTTTTCTTTGTAAACGCGGTACAAACGATTTTGACGTCTGGAGCCGTCCGAGCCAAACCCTCGTTTATCATCTGCTGCTTTTATTTCTTTAGGTTATTTACATGTTCGTTGGCGATTGCATGTGTATTTTAATTCACTATCGTGGATTAAACATTTTTCTCGATTTTTCAATGAGGTTGGCAGTTTTCTTTTATTTCCTTATTAGTCTGCAACCACGTTGGCTGATGATCGTGTGATTTTTTTTCTGTTTCAGGTAAGCAAACGAGTCAAAAGTCATTTTGGATTAATCAGGATCTCAATGTCAGTGAGTTAAATTAATTAAATAACATAAACGATGCTTCAAATTACGACGAATTGTTTGTTTCGGGTTATTTCGAAGTTGTGGGAAATGTACGCGATTCCTAATCGCGGACGATCGGGCCACCTATACTTCGAGTTGTCCACTGTCCACCACGGACATATAACTTGCCCCGAGGGATCGTTGCGCCGTGCTTCCAATTGAAACTGCTTTCCAGTTTTGCTGCTCCGGACACGTGCTTCCTTCATTCCCCAAAGTGGTTTTCTTCAGTTCGCTTTTTTATTTTTTATCGGTTTGACGATAATAAATTTGGTAAAAGATAAAGACTACGAACAATTTGACCGAAAGGACTTTGGAGCATGAGGAATTGAAAAGAAACTCGTTATTGGTCGAATTAATATTGCAATGTCGAGCTTTTAGACAGTGAAAGATTCAGAACGAAGCATTATTTTTTAAGCTCAATCTTACGATCGACCCACTTATTCTCATAAAAACGGTGCTGGTTACCTGTTACGTTTGTACTGTTGGAGAATCTTGATGTCATAACTCGAGAGTAATGCTCTCTCACGTGTCCAGTTGGTCGAGGGTCACAAAGGTTTATTACACTCTGCTCGTACTCGTGAAAAATGGCACTTGTGTGGGTGCTGGAATGCTCTCTCGTCATATGAGCACACGTTTCTCGTATTTTCCTTCGCATTATCATTTCAAACGCAGCCACACCAAGTACTTGGCAACATTTGAATTATAAATTGAATGCAGGTTCGTATTTTTTTCAATCGTTTCGTTGCGTCCTTCGGGGACTGCGTGTAAAAAGTTGTTTACACTTCATATTTTTTATGAGCTTGGTGTAATTTATAGTATTATTCGAAAAAACTTATACGAGTCTTGGCGAATACTTTAAGGAACAATGATAACTTTGATGAGAGTAAAATTTTCGACTTAATTAAAGTATTAATTCTACTGTATCTCATCGGGGTAGTAAGAAAAGTCTGAAAAAACTTTTCTCTTCTCTCGGTGCTTCTTTCCTCGATTTTTTTTTTATCTCAGAGCCCGTAATAATATCTCCAGATATGGCAAGGGGGTCGTCGATTTCTTTTTATTCTACTTATTCTTCGTGATGAATGGCGTCAAAGTTCGTCTTCCTCGAGAAGTCTCTTATAATAATTGTGAAAATACGTCGACTTACCGAATCGAATACTTTTCATTGTTGTTGAACAAAAGAACGACGGCGACCATTCACTTTTCCTTTTTTTGCTGCTCATTTTTCTCCGCTCGCGAGAGAAGCACAGCGGCGAAAAAGTAAGTTTTCGATCACCTGGCCGTGGTCTCATTCATGGAAAAGAGACGACGAAAGAAGAAACTGAAAATTGCGAGGCCAAGTGGAAACACGGACGTAATGAAATGAAATTTCATCGAACGTTAACCAGCGAACGTGCGAGTGTGTGAGACGCGAAAACACCAAAAGGAATGAGACGACGACGAATTGAAAAATTAATTGTACGTTTTCGACGGAGTCTCGTCGGGGCCAACTTTGAATCCGAATCTCTCACTATTTCCTCAACCTTCGCTCGTCTCCCTCGCGCATTCTTTTCTCTCGCATCTCGCGACGGCGAGATGCGAGAGATTTTCACTTTTAATTGCGATTTCTTGATGACTCGACCCCCCGCAATCGAATCCCGAACAACGGGAAGAATTAAAAAGAATTTCACTTTCTACCTCGTAAACCGTCTCCTGCAATTTTCTTGGTCCCTCCACATTTCCACAATTTTCGTTTCTCGCTTCCTCCCCGCAGGCGTGCATTCGCGCCCTCTCTATTTTTCCCATTTTCCACATCGGTAAGAATGTCCCTTGGCTCGACGATTTTCTTTTCTGCACCATTATTCGTCGGCTTTTGTACCCGAGTACTTGAATCTTTCAACGAATATTATTTTACGTCCGTGTTACATCTATTCTTAAGCACAATCGTAATCGAGCACGTTTTTGCATCAGAGCTGTGAATAAAGTGCCAATGTATTGCTCCACCAGAAATGCAAACAGTGTCACGTATACCCAAGCAACAACTTCTCATCTGTATAGAGAGCGGAAAAAGCTTGTGTGCGAGCGCCACCGCGCGAGAAGGCTGAGACCAAAGAGGAGAGGTACCCACTCAATCAACATACGTACATTATTATTACTGCTCGAGCCGAGACTTTTCCCACGGTATCCATTACCTACTCGGAGCTATCTTGTTCTGCTAAGCGAAAAAAAGATCGTTAACGCCGTTCACCGCGTCAACAAAGCAAAACGCACCGATCGCTCGTATTTCCAGTCGTTTTTCTCCATTTTAACTCCTGCGAGACCAGCATTGACTTCCGGCCTGTCGAACGGCGTCATTGCGAAACGAATGCATTTTCAAGTCACGGCGAAAAACCGCGGTCACTCGCTTCCGGTAGCAACGGAGAAAACGAGGCCGAAAATTCTAGAGGAAAGTACTCAGTATGCACGTACTGGATTGCAGCATTTATTCGAAGAGCAGTAATAAGAATTATTATATCCACCATAGTAAAAAAGACTGATACCCATACCTTTTATTCAAAAGTCTTTTTCTCTATAATCATAGTAAAAAATATTTTCAGTCACTTCAAACGTTTTTGTATTGTAAAGTATTCTCGAGCAGCTCTGAAAAAACTGTGTGCATGGTAAAATGTCTTTTCAATAAGTGTTAGTCTGACACGATGAATAAAACTCGAAAACAAAACGAAATGTAGTTCTCACGTGCATTATTTTTTGCTATGCACATAAAACTGTTTAGAATCGTGGGGACGAAAAATGTGAAAATTCTTGAAAAATAATATATTCCCGCTATACAAAACGAATTCGTTTTCTCCGTTTACCGCGAGAAATCTTTGATCGATCATCGCGTCGCTCAACGATGTTTTTTATTTATTTTCTCTTTCAACGATATTTCTCGGTCCCATAACGGAGTCCCGCGATTCTTCCTTCCGCTTGGAAAACAATAACTGTTGATGAGTCCCATACGTTGTTCAAGAATCGCGCACGTAACGGTGCATCCTCAGCATCTTGAGTGCAATTTCTCGTTCATTTGTATGAATTCATGCGCGTGTGCGGGATCGTATGCTCAGAGATCGGCGTATGCAGCAAAGTTCGTGTACGTGGTCGAAGCATTATACGGTGGAGAAGTTCTCCCCTAAGCGTGACTATCCTCCGCGAGCATCATAATTGGCCCGATTAATTAATTTAATAATCCTTAGGTTTCTCGTTATTCGCCCGATGCTGCTGCTTCTCCACTCTATTGCGGTAATGCTCCTCGTCGCAATCTGATCTTCGCGCCACGCACATCGTACACTCTCATAATTTTAATACCCGCGTACGCGTACCTATACGCTCACATTGTCGTTAATTCGCCTCAACTCCGAATGAATTATCTCGCGCACTGCTCATTGTCTGGCACAAATTTAACAAATACTTTTGACTCCCCCGGCCAGCCAACTCTCTGTTGCAGGGGATTGCAGCATTACAGAAGTTCCATTTCCAGTTTACCAGCGCGTATTTCTCCTTCTCGGAAAATCCTCTAATGATATTGCCCGCGTGTTGTGCGCAGTTTGACTAACAGACTGCATCCGTTGTCCTGCATCGCAATGGATGCATGTAATACACAGCCATTGAGCGCAGCCATTTACAATCGCGAACGAGGCCGCGCGTTACAATTCCTTTTGTTATCCATCGCTCGCTCATCACTCTTTTAGGATCTTTTATAACATCGTGCTTTTTTCAGTATAATTTTACTATTAAAAAACTATTTCTTTCGGATATAGTGCTGGGGAAAAGGGAAAACTTTGTTGGAGATTCAATTGCAACGGTGATGAAAGTTTTCGTTTATCAATCCGTGCGCGATCGTTTTCGTTGCTATTTTTCTCTTCACTTTTAATCTTGTGTTCGCGGATGTGAAAATCCAAGATAAATACGGATTAAATAATGCTTATCGAGAGTACGGAAAAGAGTGAGTAAAATTCACGAGAAAAGCAGCTTCGATACTTTATTTTTCAATAGTTTCCTAGAAAATTCACGAATATCGTATACAATTAGTTTGTAGGCGGAATAGAAAAAAATGGAAGGGAGAATATTGCAAGAATTCGAAACCCCCCGCGCATACGCGTCACGTTCGATCGGATTTCGATACGATTTCGACATTCGATACTGCACAATATTATATACGTTCGCATCGCGATATATAGAAATATAAAGTCGGAGCTAGCGCACCGTATCGAACGCTGTACCGTGCGAACGTTAATCCTGCTCTGAAAAAAACTCATTCGATTGGTGCCTTTCGCAGCAAACCCGATATCGTCACGTCGCAATTGGAATTGAGCAATCGGAATCCCACCTGTGGGCAGCTACAGATCCATGCAACCTGGGTGCAAATACGTTTTGATGGGTCCGTTTGAATGAACAACTTCTGAGAACTAACTCCTTCCGCATTGACAGATACTCTTCGGATGACCTTCATTCAATTAATGACGAAACGTAAGAAAATCGATAAAACGCCTTTGCCTGATGCTCGGTAGGCTTGTTTTGCTAAGTTTTCATTCCGGGTGCATGGGAATACAGTCGAATGAGGAATTGGAAGAACTGAAGATTTTTTAACACCTGATTGAAATAATTTATTTCAAAACGGTTTTAGTTTTTCTTTTTCGGTTTTAGTCAGCCAAATTGTGCGGAGAAAATGAAGACGCGCTTGATTGGGTTGGAACTTGAAAAGTTGATGAGCCCGCAATTGCTTGACGAAAATTTGTATTCGCGTTCGCTCAACTTGACTCGTGGCCCTTACAATTTTCTGCAATTCTAAACGATTCTACTAAGATAGAAGTTGAGCTTCGACATTGAACCACAATGTGCCTTCTTCCGTATTGTTTTGTTTTCTGCTTGCTTTTGTTTCTCGATTCCGCTTATAGCCCACTCGCAGATTTGACTGTATTGTTGCAAAAGTTAACGAACCGCGAAAGGTTTTTCAATTGAAAACGAAAATATCGGACTGCGCTGTCGATGTACTCGTTCTGGGAGACTTTACCGATTCTCTTGTTTTGTGAGGTAAAACGCGACGCGAAATTTGCACGAGGAAATTGATGGTCCACCGATTTACAGCCACGATCGGGAATCTCAAGACTTCGCTAGCAGATTATTCGTGAAAAATGTTTTCGCACATCCGTGCAAATTTCCGACGGCCGCGTTATTCCCTCGCTCGAATATCTATCGAAAACTGGCCGCATCCTTTTTGTCTTCCTCCGCTCCGGACCGATACGACGCTGAAAAGAAAAACGACAAAAAGCCGGAGAAAAACTCTCCACCCTCAACGTTGGAGAGATAATAATGGCTTCGACTTATCGGACGCGGTGATTTTATTACGTAACCGCAACATTTATGCAACCCTGTTTATGACCCGGTCGATCGTTTCCCCTCATGTTTATCGTACATATAAGCGAAGCTTGAACTCACCGGGCATAAAAAAATGAAGACTCATTCATATGCATCGGCAATAGAGTTCGTTGAACCTCGGCGAAAACGTCACACCTGTTTTCCCCGCGTAATTATTTTTCTCGCAAATTCTTACTCGCTCCCTAATCATTTTTTTTCTGCCGACCAACACGACTCACAAACTTGTTTGCAACCTCGAAGAATACCGACGGCAGCAAATGCAATCATTTATCTTTCGTAGCGTGATTATTACATTTTCATTCAACTCAAATTGATTGGGCTCCCTTGTCTACTCGTTTCTATGACATTTACGAAGGAAAAAAGTAAATTTATCAAATTTACTTTACAATAAATGATTTTTTTAATTCATAAAATTATAATTATTACTGATAACTATTGCGAATTATTCTTAATGCATGATGAAACAATGATGTTCAACATAATATTATTAATTATTATTTTTAATTTATAAAATTTACTTTTTACTAAATAAATTTTACTTCACAATTGTCTCTTTCTCGATTTATTTTTACCAACAATATTGGCAACTTGGCTATCGGTCAGTTGATTCGTTCCATGATTCGGCTCATATATGACAAAAAATGAAAGAATATACGCCCGTGAAAATCGTTGTAATTTGACTCGTGAAGGCTTTCATGTGATTCCCAAGAAAACTGTCTTCGCGTTGGTTTCGAAGGAGGAATAAAATTTGTAGGTTGGGTGGGAGGAGAGCTCAGGGACGTAAGTGACAGAAAAGGTTTTACCGCTGATGAGAAACTTTTCATCTCGCGCTTGCCCTTTCATCGTTCAAGTTTTTTCCTACGTTTTTTGCTCTGCTCTTCTCTGGAAGTTTGAAGCGTACGAGCAGGGAGGAGAGCTCTGACGAACGTAAATTTAATTCCGTACGATCGTTAAAGGCACGTTGGACTCGCGTGTGTAGAAAAGCACACCGGAGCAGAGGATCCCAAGAGAGCTTTTTTTTCCTCCGGTAGGCGTGATACTCCAATTCCCTCGTTTGATCCATCAGGCCAACCTGATAATTTTTTACGACGCTCTATACACGTAAGTACGAATGGGG
The DNA here is from genome assembly GCF_019457755.1 of Venturia canescens. Classification (NCBI taxonomy): domain Eukaryota; kingdom Metazoa; phylum Arthropoda; class Insecta; order Hymenoptera; family Ichneumonidae; genus Venturia; species Venturia canescens. The sequence continues at coordinate 12,969,697 of NC_057425.1, forward strand.
ATCGTAAAGGTGGAAATTATGACAGGGGCCTTGTGAAGGAAAACGTAATTACAGCATTCACGTGCCTTCGCGAACCTGCGCGAAAGAGAAAATTTCCGTGTTCTGGAATGAGGCGAATTTTGAAAGTCGCGATAAAATAATCGCCCTCCTGGTCTTCGCGTCCGACCCAGAATCAACTTCACTTCGAATCCTTCTATTTTTATTGAGCCCCCGCGAGCATTCGCCACGCGAAGTATCAGTTTTATACCGCAGCGTCATTAAAACCATCTCAATTTGTGACCTTCGCGTTTCCAACCAACGCGGTTGTCAACTTCCCGGTGTTCCCCGTTCCTGCCTTATTCCGAATTTTATTTGATTTTCCCAGCGGTTGTACTCCCTCTGAAATATCATTGCCTCGCGCGTCGCTATTTCATCGCTGGCAAATTTTGGTACCACACACACACACACACACGTACAGTTTGCCTCCAGCAGAAATCTCGGGATTATTGATATTAAATGCTCGATCATTCGATTTATCGTCAGCTGCATCGAACGTAAATATTACATCGAGTATATACGCACGGACTCCCCCCCCCGAATCTCACACACATACGGAGGATTCGAGCCTGCAGTAGTCGTACATCGGATCCGAATAAATCTTCATTTTATAGCAAGAGAATATCCCTCCGGGAATTTTTTTTCCGTACACAGCGAACTCGTACACCCGCACATTGTATTTGATGTACGCGCGCCGTCAGGGTTGTTTCATCGCCATTTTTTCCACCCCTCTCCCTTTACCGTTGGTATTACTTTATCCTGCAAACATTCTCGGGGAGGGATCATCGTCGTTGATTGAACATGCGTATACGTACGCGCCCTCTTTATCCGCTCTTCACGTTTGCAAAAACCACAAACTAAAAAAATCTCCTCTGTCTCTAACCATAAATCCTCTTGGGGAGTGGTGGAAGGGGCTTTACTTTATCACCGGGATTTCAAGGGCGTTAAAACAATACGTAATTCATGTACAATCAACTTGGCTTTTCAGAAGTTAATGTCGTATTTCAACTTCTATTATGTTTCGAACAGAGACGAAAGTATAATTCGAGTCTTTGATGCGGAGGAATAATTTCAAACTGCGGTAATTAATGGAAGCGTTAATGGAACAATTGCATTTTTGAATATATCGCTGTTTATTATCGATTGTGCCCGGAGCAACGTTCCGCACAACCGATGATTAATTTATTCCAAAGCGTTTTGTTAAATTCAACGAAAACGAAAGATACGCCAATCGGATGTACCCGCAACGTTCGTTTAATTGGAAAGTAACGCAGTAGATTCTGCTCGGGTATCGGTGAACGTGTTTTTTTCCATCCATAGGGTCATGGAGCTGGGAATCGTCGAGGGAAAACATGACAAATGAGAGGCGAGCAACAAGCTTTCACCCTTGTCTATGGCCAATTTATGGATACATGTATACACGCGGTGTGCTCCCGCGTTGGATGGCGAAGCTTCCAAAGGTCCAGCTATATTCGACGTCGAGGAATTTCACCCTCTTGCTTGATTCCAGCTTTTTTCTGTCTGCCCTCGAGCGCCGTACAATTTCATGCAGGCCCAACACAGAGGGCTGCTTTTATTTATAATTTTTCTTTTTACCTTCGCTGCTCTCCCTCGTTCCTCCTCTCGGAGCAAGCCCGAGGGGTGTCGGTTCGTCGTTTGTGCTTCCTCATTCTGCTTGCCTCCTGCGCGCAGAGTTCAACTCCATCCCGTGGCAGGGCACGTCGCCGATGCCGGTAAGGTTAAGGGGATAAATAACTTCGGGGCGCTCCGAGATAGCCATTGGCAATGCATCATGTCGCCGCGCGCGTACTCGCACATCTATGCAAAGACACTTGGAACTCGGCGGAATGCGTTTCACGCCGGACAAAACTTTACTCTTTCTCACTGTTTCACGAGAGCTTCCCCAGCGCGCAACGGAGAGAAAAGCAGCCCTCGCGCTCGCCCGGCTCGTAAACCGAGCTCTCTCTCTCTCTATCTCTCTCTGTCCTCATTCATTTTCACTTTGTTCACTTTGTTCAAATTGTTTCCCCATTGTTGCGCTTTGAATTATTGTCTCGTACTGAGGAATTCGTGCACGAGTTTTCAGCTCCGCAAGTTCCTATGCATTTTCCACATTCTCGACACCGTTTAATCGTTCTGTTTTTTTCGAGCTGTTGCTCGAAATTCAGAAGCATTGGATTCATTCTGAATTCCGAGTTATTCCGAAGCTCTGGACTTCCACGTTGAGAATTTTATGAACGACTTTTCACGGGACGCAGCAGCTCCTGTACTGATTGGAGACAAACTCGTTGGGGACACTGCGGACGCTTCTGTCGAGGGCTTTATACTCAGCGATACACGGAGAGGCTCGTTTGCTCTCTCCGCCTATCGTCGAAGGGTTGCAGCTCAATGAGGGGTGTCGAGTTTTCATGCCCCACCGAGCCTTATCACTCTTTCTTCGTAGCCATCGACGACGAGACCGTAACGACGAGAGGTCGTTGCTTGTCTACTCACAGCATCAGCTTAACTCGAAGTTTGCTCGAAAATGATCTGAGCGATTTGAGTCTTGCATGGGAAGAAGTTTGTCTCTGCGACGCTCTGGACAATATTCAGAGAATCGATTGCGAGTGAAAAAGTGTTGCGGAGCTTCTCCTTAAATATTTAGGTTTTAAGGGCTTTGGTAAATTATGAAACGGGCTGTACCGCCCGCAGCAAAAACTCATACGATTTCATTCGGACTGGAAACACGAGATTTTCACGTGGATCCCTCTGCTTCAGCCTCCCTCGCTTTCGGCTCTTTTTCGATTCCCGCACATATTCGCGCGAATCCCCGCCCGCTCGTTCCACACAAGAGACTTTTCTCTCTCCCGTCGCTCCGGCGCTCGTCTCTTTTCGATCCATTTCGTCATATCCGGCAAAGGTCTATTACGTGAAAAAAGAGAATGCCACGGGAAGAGAAGGTGCCGGGAAAGCGGCGGGGAACGGAGAACCCTGTGCGCGGATGTGTGCACGCCGCGACGCTGGAAACGGATGCTTCGTGTCTCTTCCACCCCTTTTTCCAATCCTTTCAACAACCCTTTTGCTCGTGCTCCTTTTGCCCAACACGCTTTTTTCGGATTTAACGTTTCCAAGGCTTTTAACCAGAAACCTTACTTCCAGTGATCCACTTTCCCAACAGCCTCGTCGGCGAAGAAATATCACGAGATTTGTCGTTTCAAGAAGGCGAATTCATTTTTTAAACAACTAACGACGATCGATGAGGATCGATCCAAGTTTTCAAAGCCCTTTTTTAGCTGCTACGTGATCTGTAGCTCGTGAAATATCGATGGTCGAAAACGACAGAGTGACATTTTATTCAGTGGCAGATTTATGAGCAACAAACTGTATAGAAGAGTCCAGAAAAAATTAAGTTTCAAGTCTAAGGAATTGATATTCCGATTTACCAATAAACACTTGGCCTTGAATTGATATAATGAATTTCAGTGCCGCTGCGCACGTAACTTAGCATTAGATGGAAACTTTTTCAATTTATTCATTCGTTTCCCTGTCAAAATAAAATTAAGGGGGCATCCTTTTTAAGGGCGGGGTAACGGCAATTCGGTGAAAAAAATTTTAAGAATTTTTTTAAACTCGACAGATAAAACGTGTCTATTTTATTGATTGTGCCCGATCCTTTTGAAATTATAGGCGTGTTACTTCCTTACACAATTGATCAAGTGTCTACGAGAGCATTTCCCAATTTTTCATAATTATTATTTTTACAATAACAAATAGGCTCATTTTTTAGGCGAAAATCAGTGTTTTCACTTCCAAGTGTCACGAAAAATGAATAAAAAAAAAAAACCCTCTCACAGATACCTGATCAATTGTGTAAGGAAGTACCGTGCCAAATTTCAAAAGGATCGGTCGAGTAGATTTCGATTTATAAATACTGTTCACCGTTGGACAACTTTCTTCTGAAGTGACTCTGACGATTTGCTATACCAACGAGTTAATTATTGATGTTCGGGTTTTAAAAATTCCGAAAATATTGTTCATATATTGTAATATGATGTTACAATCAATAAATTGATTTGTTGTTATCTGCAGCGTCTAGAAAAATTCTTAAAATTGGGCCTTTATTTTTCCACCGAATACACGATACCCCGCCCTTAAAATGTTCTAAGCGAGGTCTTTGAATTTTGGATTGCAGTGTTTTGGAGTGGTGTATTTGATTTTTTTTCATGGCTTGAAATAATTTTTGGTAAGGTTCGATAATTTTTTCCTCACATTTTTTGTAGTACGGAAACGGGCATGCATCAATGTATTTGCCCGTATTTTTTTCCTCCGAGAGGTTCTTCATGGTTTTAAGTTTTAAGTTAAAATAATATTAATAATAAAGTTGAGTTAAAATAGAGGTGAATGATGCAGGCTGGGAAAAAATCTCAGTCCTCAGGCAGCTCGAGAAACGACAAATTTTGATTATTTTTTTTTTTCGTAATTTTTTTCCTTCAATTGTGGAATGTAATTTGCTCGAAAAAGGTGTGTTGAAAGAACTTGAAACTCGGAACTTCAGGCTTCAGAATCATTTTTTTAGCTTCTCCATCCGATGACTTTTCTCACAAAGTCTTTCAAAAATCACAAAATAAATGAAAAAAATTGTCCGCTTCTTGAATTTTTAGCTGAGTGTATTACAGGGCTGCTTGTTAATAAATTTGCTCTCTCGACGAGAAGGTGTGTTCAATTAACGCGAATTTCGTCTGGGAAAACGCGGCGAGTCCGTGCGCACGAGAAACTGGAGAGTACACAGAGCCATGATTTTAAACGAATATTTACAGGTCTCTGTGGAGGGACTTCCGTTTCTCTTGAAATTTGAAAACCAAATCCGCCCGCCCGTCTGCATGCTTCTTCGTTGAAAAGGCTGACCGCGCCAAATATTTTATCAAACTTGAAAGTGCACGTTTCGCGCTTAAATATTTCTCGTTCAATATACTCCCAACGGATGTTGTTTTTTGACCAAAGTTCACATAATAAGCAACAAAAAAAGCAACATGAAATTCAACATTCGTTAAATTTTATTGAGTTTCGAAACACTTTTTCCTTTGAAAATATTTTGTAAATCGAAAAGCTCATCGATATAACGAACTTCGGTTCACTCCAACGCGTGAGCCAAACAGTGATGTTTTCTCACGTTATTTTTATCAGCCAGTCGATCCAGAATCTAAAAAATATTTTGTTCCTTGCGAGAAAGGCTCTTTCTCCTATTTCATTCTTTCTTTCCTCATATTTACTGTTACGTAAGAGAGCTTTATTTTATCAAACTTTGAAATCTCGTCCGAGGGTCTACCCTCGAGAATTTCCTTCCTCGTTCTGCCCTCTTTGCCTCCCGCACCTTTGGCCCTCCTTTTTCTTTGTTTTATCCCCCGCTAACCCGTGTCTGACCTCTTGGAATATTTCCTTTGTATGTCTCCTTCAAATTTATCGAAGAAACATTTCTCAAGTTCTGCGGTACACGGAAGGGGTCTAAAAGCTTCTTGTGTCCACGAGACTGAACCCATGCATTTTTATTATTCTCGCGCATATATTTTTCTTCCACCGTAAACTCGACTCTGCTCCTCGTAAATCTTGTGTCGTTCTTAGCCCGAGATTTTCTCGAGGGAAAACCGACGAGATCATCTCAGAAGGACGTCCTCGACCAGAGATCACAGCTAGGATCACAGTGTCCATTCCACACAATGATGGCTCCGCTGTCACAGAGTTTATAATATTGGCTGACGTCATGAAAATAAAAATTCGATAAAATTGAACATTTTCACTCTCGTTTCTTCTGCTTCGCTCGACCCACTCGTCTCGGCATTTCTCCGCTCTCCCAGGGCTTAAGATGATGGATCAGTCGGTAATCACAACCGTGAGTGCGAGAGAGATGGCTGCAAATTTTGAGAAGGAAATTTTTCCACATCGTTCGTCTGATCGAAAAAATAAAAATGTCATCGGATTTTTGCGATCGTGCTGCGTACGATGACATTTTTATTATTTTAATCGGACGAACGATGTCAAAGAGTTTCAATTTAAAAAATTCGAGGTGTGATTACCGACTGATCCATCCATCTTAATGGTGGAAAAATTACTGCTCAATGAGACACGCCTTGAGTGAATGATTCAAAGAAAAATTTGAGTTTCCTTAAAAAAAATATCCCAATTGACGTTTCAGCGCAATCGAACGTTAATTACAGCTGCGATTCTTCACAGTAAGAAGCTTTCTTTCCGTTTTTGTTGCTTTCGTACCTGGTCTGATGAAATCTCGCTCTCGCTATTGTTTCAAGTCGCGAGTTACATTTTGGTAAACATTTGGTCTTTGGCTGCAAGCAACCTTCGTATTCCTCGAACCTGGTAAACGCGTATATACAAGATAGCGGAAAGCTCGAAGGGCGTGAAGGCGAGATTGAACGTCGGCGCCGGCGGTGACTGACAGCAAACATTAGCTGAGGGTTTGAAAAGGATAGTCGTCGTAGCTATGAGGCGCGCGAAGGAAGAAGCAAAGCAGAAAGCTTGCCAAGGGAGGATCCTATCGAGAAATGTATGCTTTCGGTATATAACAGCCGCATTGAGAAAGCAAAAGCTTATTCTCTCAGCTCAACGAGGAAGCTTATTTAAGGGGGTTGAACTACCCGTTGACGTATTTACCGGCAACGTTATCGGCACAATTTACGCCTCGCTGGAACTCTGATGATGAAAAGATTATTGTGACTTGAACGTGAGGCACTTGAAGGGAGGACTTTGCGTCGTCGTCAATCCCTGGCCAATTGATCCGAATCGGTGATGATTGATCAATAACTTTAGATTTTTGCGACTCGAGCATAAAAATTTTCGATTTCTTTGACTCATAATTTGCACGGCGAGCGGACTTTGAGTTTCGGAACAATGCGCCATCAAATGAAGCGAATTTTTCGTGATTTTTGACCGGGGATGAGCCACCCCTCCAGCAGGAAATCTCGGTAACAATCGGATTTCCCATTCGAAAATAACGGCTGTGCAAATCCGAATTTCCAGCTGTACGGTTGTTGCATCAGTTGACGATGTGCCCGCCGCCGTCCGTGCTCGCTTATCTGTGTATCGCGATCGAACGAGGACCTGTGAAAAAAAAATCAATCAGCCGTGCATCGGGTTCGTTGGTCTGTGCGAAACAATATAATCCGGCCAACCGAGATATTTATTTCGGCGGGCCATTTGCCCGCTCTCCGTCGAGAGGGGAGCGCAGCGAGAGCCGAACGCGGGAAAAGAGCAAAAGGGCCCGGCTGCTGCTGCGTTCGCTTCGTCGTCATGAAACAAAAATCAGCGTCTGCGGCCCGAACTCCTTGCTATTGAAATGCATGAGCTTTTTCCCGTGCTCGTTAACCTCCCTTACAATGATTACGTACGTATACGTTGGCAGCAGCACGCCGTTGCGATCGATTTACGAAGCATATTACGGAGCAGGCTGCCTGACTCCGAGCGATAACGAGAAATCTCGCATGTGCACAATCGAGCAAAATATGGGACCGATATATTGGAAGGAGCTCAGAGTCGATTTCGGGGAGAGGTTCAATGGCAATTTGAATCGTGATTTACGGGAAGAAAGTATTTGGATTTTCGAGCTCGAGTTTTGGAGAGTCGGCGTGGCGCTCGGAGTCTCGGAAGTCCGTTGATTCGATGCAGAGCAATGGGGAGCCTGAATTTTACGAGATTCTCAATCAATCTTGCTCGGGGATTCCTCCGGAGTTTAACCCACTGAGACACTTCACTCCTGACCTCGCATGTTTTCCATTAATCCATCTTGGCACAAGAAGATGATAAGTCGGATTGTCGATTGGTAAGGTGGTGAGTAGAACTGGTAAAAGTTTCAAAAGCCGCAGCGAATACTTATTTCCCGAGCGCTGCTTCTCCTTCGTGTCTTTCAGACCGAATACACACGTCGCTTCGCTTTCCCTTCGGCGTCGGCAAGGTAGAAAGCTTTGAATATTCGGAATCGGCTGGTATAATAGGAAACGCGAATAGAGAACGGCTAGAGAGTTTTCGTTGGAAGGAACGTCCCTGTTTTTTATAACAGAAACCGACGATTATTTATCGAGAGCACGTTCGATATGTCAAAAGCGTGCCAAAATGTTGAATCAAAAAAGTCTTGAAATTTACACAAAGTTTGAACGGGTAGTCGACTCGCACACGCATAGCAAATTTTCAAGGGTTCGTCTTCGAAGGGTTATCGAGACAAACGTGCTTAAATATTAAGAAAAACACACAGAGTTTAAGGACGATGCGTAAAAAATCGTTTATTTTTTTATATAACGAATGAACGCTTTTTACGAAGTTTATGAAAAAGTACATGATAACAATGAAGTAATAATGAAGGTTTGGTAATGAGCACTCAACCTCACGCATTTGCTGCTTATTTCGGCATTTTGTTTCTTCTTGGCTTGGCCCATTCCTGTCACAGCCTTCTGTCCCTTTGCGCTCTCTACTGTGATTTTTGACATAAAAACTATAGTATTTTGGCCAGGGACGAATGAAAGTTCGGGTTCAGTTAGTGATGGATCGTCGATTAATTAATGGCTTGTAATTTCATTCGCCAAAAGATAAGTTGAAAAAATTTATTTACAATTTCGAGTTAATAACTCTGACATTAATTTAAAGTGATAATAAATTAAATTGGCTAGTGAAAATCGGTCGAATTTGGACACCCATCAAATACGATCCTTCGGGAATGATCTACTTTAAAAGATTGTTTGATCGAAAAACATATTTTATCGTCCTTCCAAACAATATATTTCGAATTGGAGCCAAGTTTTCATTCTGAGCCAATATCTTTCGTTTGGACTGTCAAAAAAATGAAGGAGGTACGAAAATAGTGACACGTTGGCGATTATCAAGTATAGAATCGAAACACGTTTTGATAGAAATTTACAGCAAATTCAATTTATTTTCTATGAAGTTCATCCGGACTGAACGAAAATATTGACGAGGAACTGTGCTGAAAAAATGGGTACTGTAAAAATAGTGTGTTGCGATCGCGTTGCACGAGGATAAAACCGTCGATTTTGTCAGACACAGAAATTGCTTGAGGACGGTATTGGGGAAGGATGAGAGACGAAAACATCCTGGGAGAGAGTGGCACTTGTGAATAACATAAATAAATAAATGGGGAATAGTGAGATGACTGGTCACAAATTAAAAGGCTGAGGCGATCCTCACGCACTTTTGTCTGGAAGATGGCCTGGGCGCGAGAGCCCTGAATAGGGTAAGCGGGCGCACGAGCCTCGGAGATAATGTGGACGAGGATGAAGCAGACAGTCCGCGTATTTCATAAATTCGTTTTCCCGGACGGCTCAATTATGTCTCGCGGTCAGTGGATGCGTTGTGCACGCAATCGTCTTCGCGTATTTTTTTACCTCTCGCGCGTTCGAGCAATGCGCGGGCTTGACTCGTGCGTTGTTATTTGTTTCTCTCTTTCTCACCGCGTCTGCTTTTTTACTCCGGAGAATTTATTTTCACGTCTCATTTATATCCAGCGAAGCGCGAGAATATCCCATCGCGCGTACACCCTTCGCATATAATATGCACGCAATTTACACCCTTTGATTTATCCGTCCAGGTGCATGCTCGCCTCGCACGATCCTTATCCTCCGTCCGTTTTTATCATAACTTTTATACTCCAAGGCATTTCCTCGACACTCAATTCTTCGCTAAACAGGTCTTCGATCACGGAGCCAAGTGTTGGGATAAGCGATAAGCGGCCCTGTCAAAAATGGAAAAGCAAGACGGCCTCTTCATCCAGACAAATGGCTCCGCAGATTCGCGCTATCGCACTTTGTAAATTTCATTTCCTCTCCAATTTGCTTTTCGAAAGCAATTTCTCCTCCCACCGCGCGCGGTGCTCAACGCACGCTCTCGGTAATAAGTGGCAAGAAAAAAAGTTCGCTTTCTAACAGGAATATCACGTTTGCGCCCAATGACAACAGTGACGACATACGTCGGCGATTTAAACCTCCTTTCGATCCTCCTGCAGACTTTTTTTTATTTCTCATCGACCATCGCATATTTCCATAGCCGTATTTTCGCAGCAGACGCTCCCTGCGCGGACAGCTTTTTATTTTGTTTTCCATTAATAGTGTTTCTGCGTCGCTGATCGCGAAAAATAGTTTCAATTTATTTTACAAAACTTCGAGACGTGGTGCTCGTCGATCGCGGGAAGAATATTTTTCTGTTTATTTTCTCGGGATGGCTTTTCACTCGTTCGTCGCGACAGCAGCTTCGATATTTCCCCTTCAATTTTTTCCCGCCCAACCCATTTGCCATTTCTTGTGACCCTCTCGTCCCTCCTTTCATCCCGAACACTCTTCGTTCTTCACAAATTTCCCTGATCCCGATCCTCCCACCACACCGCGTCGTCATCCATCGCGTTCCGTGCCCTTTTTTCTCACCCTTTCCAATAGTTTTTTTTCCTCGATCCGTCAGCCCCCCTTGCGCAATCTTCTTCGCGTACTTTCGCACGTTCCTGGTAAAAAGTTTCGAAAAAATTATTGAAAGCCGGTAAAGGGGGCGAGCTCTGAAAACTTTTTGCTGAAAAGCTGCGATCATCCCTTTCGTCTTCCTTTCGCGATATTCTCCATTGCGGTGGGATTGCGATAAAGCTTTTCCTCTTTCTCTCTCTCTCTTTCCTTTCCTCGTGTATACACGAAGGCGCGCAGTGACACGAGTTTGGAAATTATTTCGGCACGCGATCCGAAGCCCTCGCGCTTCACCGTTCGCCGCCTATATGACTTGTGTACGGGCTGAAAAGAAGCTCGTCTTGAAAAGTTTATCCGATCGTACGTGACGTCTCGTCAGTCGCTTCACCTACCGTCGTAAATTTCAGGCCGCACTTTTTATTCCTTCGCGAGTTTCTCCGATTGAAAGTTCGTTTTTTTCAACGCGATAAAATGTTGCTCGAGTTTTAATGAATTTTTGTAAAACTTGTGGAGTTCTTAAATTTCCACGAACTCTGAAGCAGTTTTTTTTTGTTTCAATAGCTGCTCCTCTCTTTTTTTCCTTTCTCTCAAAAAGGCGGTCACAATTTCGCTGAAATTTTTGATTTTTGCCACCCAACGGACACGACTCCTCCCGTCATTTTTATTTCCTCAAGAGCCTTCAACGATCCGAGCATTATTTATTCGAACGATCACGTTATAAGAAAAGCGCCAGAGAACCGGGTTCGGATCCTTGGAATTTTATAGCAGTCCGAGAGACGCATCCAAAAAGCTGTTTTTCTTTCTTGATTTTTGCTGGCGCGAAGTTTCGTTCCTGCTGCAATCTCTCCATCGCTCAGATCGTCGTTGGCTAATTAGCAAAAGTACCTACAGCCGCGTTCCGATCCGTTAAACTTGTCGAAAGAATGCACCCCCGCGAAGATTTCATTCTGCTGGCGCGGAGAGTCCGCGCAATTATTAATCGTAAAATATTTCATTTTAATAATACGCTTGCGCACGTTTAATTTGAGAGTTTAATGGACCGTGGGAACGCGCACTGGGTGTTCGGGCTCCCGAACATTGTCACTGAGCACGATAACCGAACGAGCAATGCGAAAATATTTCATTCGAAAGTAGAAACTCTACTGAAAATAATCCACGAATAAATTTGCTCCTGCAGGAAGAAAATTCAATGGGAATTATGTTTCCTGCAACGCGCAGTGCGCTTTTCAGTGGACCCGCAGAAGCGACAGATCGACAGCGATGTGACTCGTTATATATTTTCTTTCTCTCATTTTTACGATCGAGTAACGGGCGACGGGAATAATAACGGCACAGAGTTGTTTTCGAGGCCGTCTGGATCAGTGCCTCGGTCTTTCTCGCTCTCTCTCTCTCTCTCTCTCTCTTTCTCTTTAATTCGACGTAGCATATTTGCTAGTTCCACGCCGCACGAGTTCTGTATTTCCCCACTTTTATTTCTAACTCGTTTAACACTCGCGTGTGTCTTTACGTATATACGTGTTTGTGTATCGCGCGCGACTCTCCGGACTCGCCGTCTCCAGGACGCGATACGCGCTCGTACTCGGAGAACGCGAGGAATCTTGATCTCGCTCGACGTCCAGTCCCTCGCGATTCGTTTCGTTGAATCATGCACACCTTCAATTCCCACTCGGACATCATCGCCTCGCGCACCTACGAGAAGTTTTTGCCCCATTGACCCATGTCTTTTGATCCGATGCCTGCTCTCACAGCATCCTCGTGACACACGCGACATTCAATTCTCTCCTCGCCTACATTTTAATCTCATTTTAATGCCATTTGTACGAATTATGTACGAATTAATGAATCAATAAACTGATTCTCGAGTCAAATGACCACGAGGATGAAAATCACCAGGAAGGAGACGCAGCGCTCGCTCAGCCTCAGCGGCAGCGGTTAATCGACGATGAATCACACGAATCTGATTTTAAACACTTTTATATCTTGTGTCTTTCAAGCTCATCTCTCCGGCACGTGTTTCTATAATAGAATATGACGTACAACAACAACGTTACGGGTGATCGATAACTCTCGATATCACCTCCATTTGTATACGAAATTCGATCGAGCTAATGCCATGTTTATTCATGATTACTTTTATGTTTTCGTAATGTAAGAGATTAGGAACGGAGTGACGTGTGCAGGGACGCTTGCAGTTCCGAGGTGCAGGAGGAGCGATTGAAAGAGACTGGGCAAGCTGCACGCTCAGGATATTGGTCGATGATTTCCCAATTTTAAGGAGGCTCGAGCGTGTCTTATGGAAATATTATTTTTCAACTTTGCACAATAACATTTTTTTAAATGGAAGGTTTAAGACGGTATTAAACTTCTGGGGGAATATGCCGATGATTGGCCGCCTCGAAATTGAGATTTATTCTTGAAGTTTCCAATTTTTTAACGCTTCCATTAAAGCCGATTTCAACAATCAATATCTCGATCGCGGGTGGGGATCAAATGTAGGAATGACTAAAATTCCGAACAGGTAAAATCTCGAGTTTATAAACTTCGAATGATAATATGGGGACAGATAGATTCGACTAGAGCTTTGAATGCCGAAAATAAACAAAGCAAAAACTGCGAGGTTCGAAGCACGTTTACATCGAAAATAGAATGTAACAATCGCCCATAGGACAATGACTAAAATATCGATTTTTTGAAAATTCGACTATCACTCTTTCGATTCATAAATTACTACGGTCAGCGATACTGTGAAAATTCACAATTTTGAAAATGTAATAACGAAATTCCAAATATTACTGAGGTTGAAATACCGAAACACCAAAAAGTCGAACAGTCAAAATAGCGAAACGTTAGAAAGTCGATCGATCAAAATAAAGAAATGCAGTGGAGCTCCAAACGCACGCGTCTCACTCACTCACTTACTCAGACCGGTGATCTTCAATTTTAAACATCGCCATTTTAACTTTCGCCTTTTCGAGTTATCGCTATTCTGCATATCCAAGTTTTATAGGCTCGAAAAATTCACTTTCGATTTTTTGCTACTCTTTATTCTGGTCTGTCTGTAAAGCAATTACTCTCCATTTTGAATTCGAAAATATGAACTTTTGACATTCGGATGGTCTGTTAAAATTGCATTCGAAATGAAAACTATTGAAATATATATTTTCGGGTAAATACGAATTCAAAGAAGGAAGTTTTGATTAAACACGCAATCTGCTGAATGGTCGATCGGGAATAAGAATTTCGAATTACTTATTTTTCTCCAAACTGATATCACAACTTTGAAAATTTCGAAATATTGACCGTTCTGTAATTCAGTTATTCGACATATTGAACCCCACCCCTCGATCGCCGGGCGGTGAAACCTCTCCAAATTTTTCACACATAATTGAGCGCTGTTCAAGAAGATTCGCGCAAATTTTCAATGGATTAACGTGGAATAATACAATTTAATGTATTTTTCGTATTGTATTTTACATAGAGAAATATACATAGACATCGAAAACTATGAAGCTATCGACCTAGATGTTCCCAAAACAATTTTAATTCGCTAACATTACGTAACTCGGGGTTAGCTGGACGGATTTACCTGCAACAAGGACCAATGGAAAGGAAAAAATGGAGAAAAAATCGTCACCAATTTTTAGATTTTTCGATTTAATAGTTTGTCTCTCAGAGCCGTTTGAAAACTGTGACGTCATAAAACCGGCATATTCCTGTACATAAGAGTGCGGCAGGGCTTGCGCTGGCTTTTCTTTTACGCGTTAGTTTTTTCTTTTATAAGCACTTGGCGTCGAGTCGCTATCGCGTCTCTTGATGTATATCGAACTTCCTTAATGCGCTCTATTCTTACGGTTTTTCTTATAATTTCCTTGTCATATTAGCACCGGATTGGAAAGCAGAGATACCAATGAGATTGTTACTCTTCACCGGTACCAGGATTTGAAAATTCTTTATGTTATGCCTCCAAAGTCTGTTGGACATTTGAAACATGCATATTGTCAAAGAAAAGCTCCGAAGTAACTCCGCGCTGTCTCTGACATATTGGCTCCTTTTACGAGGAACGCGAGTCTCTGTCTCGCAATCTTGTTCCTACTGATATTGAACTTTTTACGAGCCACTCCCCCGCGACTTTACGAAGACGTATTCACTCGTCCGAGCAGAGAGAGAGAGAGAGAGAGAGAGAGAGAGGGAGAGGCGGACGGGGAAAAAGCCTCGGGCCCGCAACGAATCGAATTTGGTAACATTTTCAATAAGCTTTCAGACCTTTTGGGAGATATCCAAGCCCGCGCGTTCGGGCAATGAATGTTCGTATCTGCCGTTTGCGTGACGCTCGCCGTCCGATTTGCTCTTCGCGTATAGAAAAAGTACGACGAAGCTCTTCGTCCGTTTAACTGGATTTTTATTTGATCGAAATAATTCATGACTCGGTCCGATAGGATATTTCTAAGCAGTTTGTTTTTTGTCGTAATTTACGAATGAAACCGGCACTAAAACTTTCATTGCACTTGGGGCAAGACACGTGGAATATAAATTTTAGCTCGAATCGTTGTTACGAATGGTAAATTACCAGATTCCAATGAATTTATAAGCCTCTGGCCCTTTTTATGCTTCTCCTCGCCACTGTTTATTACCGAATTGTTGGATTGCCGCGTCAGATTGCTCATAGAATCCGTTCCTGGTGCGGCTTCGCGGCCGCTCGTGAGCTCGCTCCCTTCATCGGTCATTCACACCATTTCAGGCGCTCCGAGCCACTTGATTGAGTGTAATAGAAATGAGCAGGCAACAAGAAAATGCTAGAACGAGTAGGAGAAAGAGAGAAAAAGAATTATCGTACAACGGAAAGTACGTTCGAATAAATTGAAGCTTTCCGAAGTGATCTTTTACACTCCGGAGTCGACGTATCCCGAGCAAGTGCCACTGAGCAAGAAAAAGCGTCGAAAGTTTTACCGGCATTCGAACTATGTTATAATGAACTCAGAAATATGTACTTTGCTCGCTTACACCTGCGTCGAACCCTCTTTTTGCCTATCGTGCATCTTATTCCCTCGCAGTCTTTGCCTCTCAAACTTTTTGTCTTTCTCTCTGCCTCGCTCGCATCCATCGACAATCGCAGACTACTCCGCCTATGGGAAACAAATGGTGAATTTACACTTTTGGTTAAGATCGAGTTCACGAATTTTTAACGTTATGGAATGAATTTTTTTATAATCCACTTATTTCGTTCTATTGTAAAATGATTAATTTCAACTTTTTCTCTTTTACTTCAGTTAATTTGATTATATTTGTGTTAAAAATCTGAAAATTTTAACTCAAACATTTTTTATTATTATTGCTGTTGAAAACAGAACTTTCAGTTGAAAATTTGGAACGCATGCTTTTTTTAGTTCGAACTGAATTGTGACGAAAACAGCACTGATCAGCATCGGATCGACGTTTTTCTGCATCTTGTTTCGGGTACCGAGATAGTATACTGAAGAATTTTTCCTCGTCCAGCACCCCAAAAATAAACGGAACGATCCGTTCAGACCTGAGCCGTTCATCGAGTCTGTTTATTCTCGTGGCACGGAGTATAATGATTGATGGAAATTAAATGAATACAAAGTCCCAATGCCCGATACGTTGCAGTCCGCACGGAAATGTCGGAGGATCTTTTCATGGGCTGCGTCGAGCGTGATACAAAGAATAAAATAGGGACTCGGTAACAATCGAAAAAGTTCATTCGTATTCGTCGCGTGTTGAGTTGATATGGCACTCATTTAGTCGGAGGATCGAACTCTCAGTCGAAATAGGAATCTGAAAAGGTCCGCGATTGTCCGAGCGAATGGAGGAACACGCGACAGTAGTATAAATAGGGAGATAAAGGATGGATGTGCGTGAAGAAAAAAAGGAAGAGAGAAAGGAGACAGCGAGTCGCCGGTGTCCGGCGCACGTTCGCGTATACAGGACAATGAATTGTGGCGCCTATAGGAAGAGAGAGATCCCTGTGGAGTTTCAGTTGCTGCAGATAAGCGAGCTCGGTCCGCGATAAAAGTGCGAAACGTGGAATAAAAACAAGCCGATGAAAAAAAGGTGGATCGCGAAACTGGCTGAAAAGCCAAAGTGTATCGATTTTGTTGTTCGCATTGTCTACTGCCTTTTCTCCCCAGCCTCGTTCATTTTCTCTCGCTCGGCTTTCGTCTTTCATTGAAAAATCGTTGCAATAATCCGACAGTCCAAAATTGCTACCGCGCTCTTCATACGCCCCCGCATCCGAGAATAAAAAGTTTCGCTCAAATCCGCAAGCGATAATAAAAGAGTTTCCTCGCGTTGGCAATGCACCGCCTGCCGAGGAAGCATTCGCTCCTACGATATTTGCTCACTCTCGTAGAATCTCGCGAAGCTGCAGTAACGAAATTAAGGAGGCGATCCAGCGCCGAAATCGCCTTCCACTCATCGTACTCGTGACAAACTTCACTCGCCTCCAAAGCACTAGACGAAATTACATTAAATCTTGCAACGCGAGTGCGTTCCGATCGGAGCAAAATGGAGCTTTCAATCTTAGCAATTTAGTTGGAGCACCGAGCTCCTCACTCCGCTGTTATTACGCGTTCTCTCAGCTCTGCGCTGAATTAATTACGGTGGAGAGACCAGCAGCAGAGCTTTTCCGGATATGCGAGCAGCCGAATCTTTCGCGACTTCCCAGCAGCATGAAAACTCGATGCAGCTAACAATTCTCGCGTTATTCCTAGTCATCGGTGCAGTTAATTAAAGGCCATTGGCAAAATTAAATATCACTCGTTCGGAGCTCCGCGTGGATCCAGCGACCCAAAAGACCTGCTCCCATAACTCTTGCCCGGATTTAGCCATTCCATCTATATCCCTCGACTACATTTTCGACCGTTTTTTCCTCTCATCATTATTTCGCGATTGCGTGCGCCCATGCATATCTACGTCTAGCCAATTTCAGTCTCTTTCATTTTTGGAAGCAGCAAATATCCACATCAGACACTATTAACACGAGAGGAGGGTAGGTTTGGCGAGCGCGGGCGGACCGGATATGTGCTCCGGTCACCAATCAACCAGATAGTGGTTCCGAATGCTTCTCGCGTTCACAGATTTTATCTACCTCCCGTGTGCCCTGAATGTACTACGCCCTGGCAAACCTCTCACACATGCACAAATATACCTCGATACAGATATTCGCTGTATCTGCATCTGCATGGGCGCAACGTTACGTTCCAATTCTCTCTCACTCGCACTCTCTCGCGTGTGCTCCCAGTTTTTTATCTCTTTCTCTCTTCCCATGCAGGAGTCGCGTCCCCTTCGCACACGTGAGTTTATTTTCCTGCACACAACCGCACATGCTCGTACCGTTGCTATTCACACGTGCCCAGTTTTTGCTGCATATTCACAGAGTTTGCAGAGCCCAAAGTATCACTTTTCCGCTTTGTTATTCCTTTTATTCGCCAATATTTCACTATCGATTGTGTATTGATTACGCTGTTTCATATACATACATTCTGTGGATAAGCGCGATAATATCTCTCGGTTGCCGTACCGCGAATGGACTCGAGATTGTTTTATCAGCTTCCACGTATTCGGAGCATTGGAAAGTAAAAATTATCATTTTCAATCGAGGGTTCATTAAGGTGATTCATGCACGAAACGATTTTCTTGAGAAAATCACGAAATTTACAGAGTCTAAGTGGGCAATCGACTCGCACACGCATATCAAATTTTCAAGGGTTCGTCTTCGAAGGTTTATTGAGACAAACGTGCTTAAATATGAAGAAAAATACACAGAGTTTCAAGGACTATGCGTAAAAAATCGTTTATTTTTTCATGTTACGAATGAACGCTTCTTACGAAGTTTATGAAAAAGTACACGATAACAATGAAGTATATAATGAAGGTTTGGGAAAAAAATCAAGACGATTGTCTTTCTAGAAATGAAGATATATTGCGTTAAAGATTGAACGAAATTGGTAATGAGCACTCGTAATCTCGCATTTGCTTATTTCGGCATTTTGTTTCTTCTTGGCTTGGTCCATTCCTGTCACAGCCTTCTGTCTTTTTATTAACACTTTTTTCTTGATCCATTTCCCCTTGTGTTTTCCCTTTGCGCTCGCTACTACGATTTTTGACAAATAAAAACTATAGTATTTTGGCCGCAGGGTGGAATGAAAGTTCGGGTTCAGTTAGTGATGGATCGCCGATTAATTGATGGCTTGTAATTTCAAAAAATTTATTCACAATTTCGAATTAATAACTCTGACATTAATTTAAAGTGATTATATCTTTAATTAGGGAGTAAAAATCGATGCAATTTAGACACCCATGAAATACGATCCTTCGGGCATAATCTACCTTGAAATATCCTTTTTTTTTAATATCAATTTTTATATGAGGAAAAATGAGAAACGACTCGAGCAGAGGATGTTCCGTGACAGTTCATAATTTCACCGCGAATCAATAATTTTGTGAAAAAAGTTTATTCTTCCATTTAAAATTATGCGCATATCAATGGGAATGAGCGTTAAGTGACACTAGCCATCGGCGTGTTCCGAGTAACTCGATTCCCGGTTTCGCATATAAGCTCTGTCACGTACATATAAAACATAAAACGATGCTTTGGTCCATGGTACAATCTCTCTCTCTCTCTCTCTCCGCAAAGGAAAGTTCGTCATTAACTCGAATGTCCGTCCGCATGTTCTTTTCCGTTGATCTATCATATATAGTGTATGCTAGCTCCCAGCAGAGAGAGAGAGTCCCTCACCGGACTGACGTGAATATTATTATATCTATACAGTCGCGACCATCTCGTTGTGATTCGCATGCAAGATCCATTAAATCTCTCAGTTACAATAATACTCAGTGAAGCAAGAAAATTATTATTAAGATGGCTTTCTATATTCACTCGTTACAGCTCACTTTCTAAAAGCGTGTGTATATGGATCGTTGAGTATGTGCACTCTTTTAAATGCAACCAGCCGATATTGTGTGTCTCGGTTTAAACGCTTTATTGATCCGCCACATTGAGGCAGCAGAGAGCAATTAAATTCTTGCAATTAGATACGCTTATTAAGAATTGAAGGATTAACTCGGCCTTTGCGACTCCTCCGGTGCTCGTCTCGCTTCTTTTTTTTCCCTATCCATCTTTTACTTTTCACCTCTTCCTCCCGACTTTTATTTTTCATCCGATATCGTCCGAATACTTATAGTTGCAGACAACTCGCTCCTCTTTCTCGTCCCTCTGATGGATAACTGTTTCAATTTATTTATTTAAATTCTTTCTTTTTTCCACTCTCTTTCGTCTTGTTTCCTCAAATCCTTTAGTTTGATACTTTTATGAATGCAGAAATAGCGTATTCTCGCGTATTCAAATTAAATTATCTGTCGGAGCGAGAGAGAGAGAGAGAGAGAGAGGGAAAGATGGACCAGGCCTGCAGAGGTCTTTGCGCCTCCAGTCTGATGCTGCGTCCTCCTGTGTGAGTGGGTTTCAGCCTGCATCGTACACATTCATCTCTGTACTCGTGAATCTCCGCCGTTCCTCGGCTTGTTTCGGTGTCTCGAGCGTTGTCCCGCGTCCTCAGTTCGCGACAAACCTACATCGCGTGCACCTCGTGGGCTCTGCCCGTCTCAGTGCCCGGTTAAAATGTGACAGTTCGATCCTCATTTATTTACAGTGTGATCATACAAATGGTTTTATATTGAGCTACGTTATTCTGTATTCTTGGCGAGTATAGTAGAAAAAGCAAAGAGAAAAACCGCTTGAAAATTGGTATACAGTGAGAACGCATTGAAATATCTGCGAAAGTTTTGACCGAGTGTGTTTCCTCTAAACAAATACGTAGTGAAAGTTTTGGAGTTTGGTATCAAACGAAAATATCGATGCGGAATATTTCCTTAAATAAATCAATGAGAGCAGCTCATTGAATCGGAGGGTTAGTCGATCAGACGTCGATGACTCAAGAAAGAGCTTCGATCCAAACAGGATTTCTTGGCTCAAGTATACGATTAATTGATTCGAGTATCGATCGTACGGTTGGAGAAAAGAAAAAACGATTACAGCCTTGTCCGCTATTCGTAACTGTCCGGTCGGAAGATGCTTGCTGATTAACGCCATTAACCCCATCGTGCTCAGCAGCAATTTTCGTGTCCACTTACCTTTCTCGTATCTTTAAAATCAACAATTTCAAGAGCACATAAACCACCGAGTGCACACACGGAGCTGCTCCAATTCGCAAATTTGACGACGCCTGGCTTTAATTCCCTCCGTTGTTTTCCACGGACACAATAGTGTGGAAAATCTAATCGGAGAAAAAGCCGCCGCAAGTATAAACTTTCGGTCGTCAACCTGTTCTCGTGGGACTCTTGTCAATGCTTTTGTTATTGCTTTGTGACATAAAATATACTCAAAACTCAAGAGCGTAGATCAAGATAGTTGGGCTTTACGAGCGTCGTTTAAATGCTCGTGGGAACTCGGTAGTTTATGATGCGTGCGTAACGTCAGCGATCCACAAAGCGTGTAAATTGGCGTCGAGGAAAAGAGAAAGAGAGGAGAGAGAAAGGGCTGGCTAAAATGGTATAATAAGTTTGTTAACGTCGCGCGTAAACTCGAGTTCGAGAAAATTCGCTGTTTCGCACTCACCAACTTGAGCTCTGCGCCAGCGTCTATATACACGCAAACCTTACCACAAAACTTACGATCCTCCGCGCACCGAGCGGAGTACATGCAATAGCGAGTAATATGTACCAAGAGTGCACTGTCCGGATGGACGGAGATAGAGCTTCGCGAAAGTATCGATCGATAGTCATGTCAGGCGGAAATAGTAACTCCGAGCACGAACTGTAGTTATTGCACGAATACTTGGCTCCCCGTCTTTCTACGTCCATCGCCGCTTTTCGAGTTTCCTTCGCGCGCGCGCGTTAATATTTATACCTCACGACAGTCATCCCACGTTCGTTTTTTCGCCTCAATCCCATTTTTCCAAGTGTCTTTTATCGATTATGCGATTAACGCTTTTCTAGTTTTTTTTTTTTTTTTTTTTTTCCCCCTCAGAGACGATAACGCATCTCGCCTGCGGTAAGTTTTGCCCCTTCTAAATTTTCTGCTACCCGATCGTCCGATGGATCCGCGAAGAAAAACGAATTTAAAACCGCAATGACTTAATTTAGTAGCGATGAGACGACTAGAAAGGAAAAACGAAATATGTAGCACACGATACTCGGGCTGAAAAACTCGTTTGAATTTCATCCTTTTTGTTTATTCCACTCGCGTCATTCCGTAATCCGGAGGCTTCGTATCCCAGTCCTATGAAATTTAACGTTTATTATCATTATAGCGAAAATTGCTTTTCATATGATATCGCGCACTGAATTGCTTTTTGCGAGAGGGATTAAATAAAATATTCTCGAATACGCACACATGCACACATGTGTTTATACAATATACACATTTGTACAGTACATTCGCCAACACGGATGTATTTATGGAAAAATAAACCGCGTGCAGAGGGCGTAGTGTGAAAGGGGCGTACGCAGCAAAGTACGGTAGTCCGAATGTTCGTTTGAATGTGACGGGACAAAGCAAATAGGCGCGTGAAACGTAGACGCTGGTATTTTCCGGGTAAAATCAGAACGATGTTCCCCGCGTAGGGACTTGGTGACGACGAGAGGAGCTCCGGGTGTACAGACGAGGCGAATGCGTTTGCGAAAACCCGTGAAAATGGATTCACTGCGCGAGATTCTGCATAATTAAATATCGTCGGGATGGTGCTCTCGTGGGAGGAGAGAAAAGAGCTCCCCGCACGTGCGGACGATCCAACGAAGCAAAGCATTTTTTTCACACCATTCGCGTCCGGAATAAAATGCTTGGATAGAACATCCCCGCCGAGCAGCTTTTTTAATAGAAAAACATTTCGCCCCCGATATGCGCGCGCTGAATAATATCTGAAGCTTTTCCTCTTTAATATCCGACGGCCATAACTCCTGATATTTCATGGCTCTGATTTTTCGTCGCACGAGCACCAGTGAAGTAGAAAAAGCATGCGGGATCATCCCTCCGCGGCTTGGGAGAGCAAAAAGCTTCGAAAAAATTGGCTTTCTCTCCTTTTTTTATCGCCGCGTTCGTTATGCTTATCGGACACGATGTACTACGTCTTGTTTCGTCGTCGTACACTAGTATAAGAGCCAAGGAGAGACGTAAAACTGCGCGTCTGCCGTTAATTAAGCGACGTTACACGCTCATTCGTTTTGTACAGTACCGCGGTCTAATATATACACACGCGCGCGCTGTACTTTAACCCTTTTCATGCCGATCTTTTCTCGGCATCGGAGCTTTCCCGACTGGCATTAACTCTCCGCTTCGCGACCAAGGAGCGATTATTTTCTGGACCGCTTGACGCAATTTTTTCACGTATAATCTTTCCCATTTCGAGCAATCAAACAGCCACTTTTTTTCTGTGCAATCGATCGTTTTGTGGTTCTCACAGGTAAACGGAGCGACGACGTTGCAGTTTGCAGCGTTCGAGTCCAACGAAATGAACGAAAAAAAAACATTTTTATAATTCACCAATTTTTCATTTCACGAAGCAAATTCAGCAGGGAACAAAATTGGAGGTTTACTCGAATTATTCGACAGTTTTTTTTAAACTTCAGCGTCATAACAGATCGAACAGATGAATCCGAAGGAACCTGTAAAATCAAACTCGATCTCATCCAGACGAACATTTTCGATCTTATTATATTCGACAAATACCGACAATCTAAATCTCTCCAGCAATAGATTCGACCATTTAAATCTTCAAGTCAATCGCACTCGTAGCGCAGAAACATTCGAATAAAGTATAAGATCAAAACTGATAGATTAATTCGCCATTTTAGAATGTCACTCGTGTGTTTGTGCCTCGGTGTATTCAGATTGCTCCTTCCTTTCCCATCAACATGTATATGTGCATAAAATACGTCGCGTCGTCTCGCGCCCGGTTGAATGTGCGCTGCTACGTTGACCAGCTTATATACCAACCAATGTCGGCCGGTTTTATCACCGTCTAGCAGGACTTTTACTGTTAGATACGCCGGAGAAAGAGAGAGAGCCGAAGCAGCTCTCGGCCAGAGGAGTGCTGTTTCTGCGCTCTCCTCGCACCGTTCTATCTCTAGCCTGTTTCAGTTTTTTCTCCCCCCCCCCCCCCCCGCCCCTGCACTCGTTTTTCTCTTCCGGCGATATTAATGCAATCATCCGCAGAGGTTACTTCGCTTCATCTTCGGGATGCTGCAGTGTCTCATTATCACACTCTCGTATCAATGTGTTATTTATGCCTCTCGTTTTATCATCGGCTTTGAAATCGCGACAGATTTTCATGAAACATTATTTAACGCAGCGTTCACTTATCTCATACGTGAGATCGCGTTCTGTCGCAATATTAATATAGGTCGAGAAGCAAATAATGTAACGTCATGTACGACGTGTCCCCTCTTAACTTAATGACCACCGTAAAGAGACCGACGTATTGAGAAGTCGCGCGCGCGCGGGACTCGCCTAACGTTGATTATAATGAAGAAGGAATCGGGCGCGCGCGCGCGCAAGCTTATCATTGTACTCGTATCTATAAGCCATCAAATTAGCCTCGAGATTTATTCAACAATGTTAAATTGTAAGGTGAAAATATAAATATTTATTAAGGGGAGTCTCGATCGGTAATATACGTGTACGCGGAGCGATCTTCACATGGCGCAGTCACGGGGAAGCGTTTGGAAGCATCCCGAGAGCAGCCGCCCACATTGAGCAATTGACATTGACTTTTATCGAACTTGCCGATCGCCCTCGTCCCTCCGCACGCGCTCTCTTCCCGTTGCGCGATCTCTCCGGCCTCTGTCGCGCTTGTGCTAGGAAATCCGATTAAAAGGGGACCTCCGCGACGAATCTTTCAATGCGATCCAATGTATATTGATGATCTTATTAAAATGAAGATGAGAGAAAAGAGTGGGGAGGATTAGCTTCATCTGGAGCCGTGCGCAGAAATTCGTTGGTACTGCCTTTGATTTGACTGGCGATTGTTGGGCGTAGCAGTTGTAAAACAAATATTTATCGGTGCTCTACTTCTCTCTTGTTACGAGAACACGAACACATCTTCCGGCGTTTTATGGGCCAGTGATCAGGGAGCTGTTTAAATCATCGTGAAAATATATTGAATTATTATCTGCAAAACAGGCTTACGCGAGGTTGTTTTGCTGGGAACTTGATTTAGTTAGCTGTCTCGTGGAAGTGCAATGCAGCGATGAAGCAGCATCCCACAAATGGTTAGTTGCGAGTTTCAATGGGCTGAGAAAAACTTAAGAGCTCTACCCTGATTGGACGGCCAAAAATATACTATTTTCACGAATTTTTTT
The DNA here is from genome assembly GCF_019457755.1 of Venturia canescens. Classification (NCBI taxonomy): domain Eukaryota; kingdom Metazoa; phylum Arthropoda; class Insecta; order Hymenoptera; family Ichneumonidae; genus Venturia; species Venturia canescens. The sequence continues at coordinate 12,994,542 of NC_057425.1, forward strand.
GACCGGTATAAATTATAAATGGATATTAAAAGTGTCAGGCTTGAAAAATACACTCTTAAGATGCACAAAAATTTTTTTTTATAATTATTTTACTCAATTTTCGTACAGAAAGGGGGGGGGGGGGGGAGAGGACAAGTCCAAAATAAAGATGGCTGTGCGCTGTTGATAAAATCTCTGGAATGGATGATCGGAAAAAAATAAAAATGGTTTTCGATTCAATAGGTAAACGGCTACAGCGCATACAATACGATTTTTGATTTTTTCAAAAATAACAAAATCGTGTTCGTTTTTTTGAAAACTACGAAAAAGCACGTTTTTTTCGTAAAAAAAAATAGCTCCGCTCGAAATTTTAAAATTCGTGTAAGATGTGTGCGCCATAGCTGTAGTCATAAAGAACACGTGGTAAAATTTTGGTAAGGATCGGTTGAATAGTTTCTGAGATTTTATCAACGAGCCCTCGAAAAACGTAATTTTGAGAAAAACGCGTTTAAGCAAAGGCAGGCACACTTGGACTGCTCAGATATTTATTAAATTTTAGTACGATACTTTTAAATATATGTATACTTTCGAAAAATGCAATAAAAAAAATCGGTTTTTTGAAAATTCCAATTAGGGTAGACCCCTTAAGGAGGGTGGCTAGCGACGATACAATGTTGCCATGCTAAACCACGTTAAATACATAAAAAATGCCAAAATGATAAGAATTTAATAAAATTTGGTGAACATATTCTTTAGTGCCAAATTTGACAATACAAATTTTTTAAGATTTTTCTTCAGTACAGTTATCGAATATATAATTGATCACTAAAGTTCACGCGTATAAGCATAGCGTTTGTATACATTCCGGGCATAAGAAATCTGCTTTAATGCGTAATTACTCGATAACTAAGAAAAAAATGGTGTCTTCGCACTTGATGTTGAAGAACATTGATAAATTTCTTATCATTTTGACGAATGTAGCCACCCTCCTTAAGAACGAATCGCTGCGACGAGAGGAATAAGGAGCGTCTGGTATTAACTTAGAAAATGAGAATACTCCAATGATGTTTGTTCAATCGATTGTTCGCATCCCCGCCAATCGCGCAGCTGATTATTTGAAGATAATCAGTCATCGTTTTTCTTTTCTATCGTTTCATCTCGTAAAAGCAGATGTGCCGGATACACTTATCGAGCTTTGTTCCTTTGAGCCTCGCGCGTATATACTCAGCTTTCATTTACTATTACTTCGTCGCTTTAATACTCTCGCTATACAGATAATCACTCCCGGGTCCATTCATTCCTCTCGAGAGAATTCTACCTCCTAACGAGTCTCTACACTCAAGAATAAATACAAGTATGGCCAAGTGTACGTTTTGCACGTACGTAGAGAGAAACGCTCGTTCATCGGGATCGGGAAACCGTAAACCACTGCGCGCTACGCGCCAGTTTGCCCAAGCTCTCCTGTAGTTTCTCAACTCTGCCCCATAAAGACGCATGCACAAACAGGGGTCTGTGCACACGTTCAGGAAGTTTTTAGTGTGTATATTTCTCTTGATTCTCCGCATGACCGGTGTGCGCGCGTGTGTCTACGAATCTGCTGCCCATCGGCGCTCTCCCTCTCTCTCCCTTTTCCCACTTGCTGTTGCGAAATAAACAGAGAAAAGATAACGGCGAACAGTGATAGTGGGCACGTGGTCCATTCGAAGGAAATTGATGTGCGTCGATAGAAAGTGAGCTTGGGAGAGAGCTAGAGCGGGCGGGGCCACGTTCTTAGATCGTCGAGATCCTGCCGCGGGGAACCCGACGAAAAACCCTCATGAAATCACGTTCCTATACTGCGCAGTCGATTACATACATCTGCGAAGAAAAGTTTTGGTCCAGGGTGGATGCGGCTGGTTGAATCGAGGCAAGATTTTTCTCAAGCGTTTATTTCATCGATGGAAAAGTTCGAAGAGTTTCGCGAGAGAGCGTTGTGCGCGCGGGCTTTCTCGAAATAGTTTTGCTCGATTTTTCGTTGCCTCCAGCTCGTAAATCTTTTTGTTTAGCTCTTCCGCTCCGCGAGGAATCTATAAATTGCTTGTTCGATCGGAGATCCAGTCACATATAAACCGCTAACACCGCGCGAAAGCTTTTCACTCGACGATCCAAAATGTACAAGCGGAATTTTCGCTTCGCTCCGAGCCTCCGCCCACTTCCTTTCATCCGTCATAGATTTTCGGCTTTCTATTTTTTTCACGTGCGAGCATTGTTCGGGGATATCCAATAACAGGCACTTGTTGACCGCTCGCAGATATCGGCACACTCGTCGTGCCTCTTCCTGTGCCAGAACACCTGCGCGCACACACTCTGGTGTACTGCGGAATTGTCGAACGATGGAAAAAGAACGGGGACAATCAATCCGTTCGATCTGCTTCGGAATTGCCGGAGGATGAAGTTTCTTCTAGTCCCGTTGACGAATTTTCGCGATGAAACTATATTTCGTCGCTATATGACGAAACGAGCAATTGCGTTTCGACGAGCGGCATATTTTTCGTCGAGTTTCAATCATCTCCATTGAAAATCAATTACATTTTTATGATCAAACTGATCTCGGTGTCGCCCTGTCGGATGGAAATCCCCGCGGACTCGGCTCCCAAACAAATTCGTTCTAACCGCGTTTTGAAAATACTTCTGGCGGTGATGAACCGGCGAGAGGATCGTAGAACGAATTTTCTACCATCTGGCTATTTTCCCTCTCACCCCGAAGCCGGAACATCCTCACCAGATGTTAACTCACAGCTTCGACGTTTGCCTGCGCGTACAGAGCAGCATCTCGGCATCGACGAAGTGGCTGAGGGCTCGAACGGATTCGTGTGGCTTCACCGACAGCATAACCGGAGGCCAATTACTTCACGTTGCCTCAAAATGCCAGGGTTCGAGCTCCCGCCAGCATGCTATGAGCGGCAGCAAACAGATTCGTCTTCCTTTGACCCACTGCAGTGATGACGACCCGCCGACAAAACTAGCCACTTGGCCTTCGGTTTGGCTCAATCATCGTCATACGCAGTGATGACACGACGAAAAAACTACGTTCTCGGCGTAGCGGCAGTTTTGAGTGAGAAATAATTTTTCCCCGGCGTGCTCTGTCACGTGTGAAAACGTCCCCTCCGAGGCCGGCGTATCGCATCAATAAAAATCTCTCTCGAAAGCCCATTTCGGTGAGATACAATGACAGGAAGCTTCAAATTAAACTCGAAGACAGAGTAAACCTTGGCAACTTCATTTCGTCGCCAGTTTTCTCTACTCGTAGAGTATAAAATTGTTTTTCTATTCGTAACACGTATTAAAATTTATCGCGTTCGTTAGTAATCCGCAACGCCGGGGAATCGTGGACCGAACACTCCTCCCTTTTTTCACAAGCAGCCTTCCATGCCTCGCTAAATTTCTGTATCAGTGCGATTCCGCTTGGTACGTGTGGCTTCAAGTTTTACGGCCGGGGCGCGGTACCCGGGAATGACCGATAGTAACTCAATTTTTACCTCGAACTGTGCGCGCCTCCGACGCTGTCGTATATTTCACGAGCATCCAGTAGCCAGGTGGCAACGGTCCGCGAATACGCGCGACGCACCGGCACGTTGTGACATTTTTATATTCGCGCGCACTCGTGCCCGCTTACACATCGTGTAATATCGTTTTATCGTATAAATAAAAATGAAAATGAGGATGAAAAGTTGTACTATAAACGTGCTATCGTTTAAGGCTCGTGTCGATCGTGCTCTATCACCGACCATTCGCTTTAAGGACTCGCATACTTGTCTTTGTTTTCTTCTTAATGTTAGCGCATAAGGAAGTACCGACTTTAGCTGACGTCATACTTAAACGGGCTTGTTTTCTCGAAGAAACGTTAATTAAGTACGAACGTTGGCGAGAAATTGTTCTCATTTTTTATCCCCTTTACTCGGGAAACTTTTTTTTTTCCTCGTTTTCGCTCACGGAGTTTTCAAAACGAAATAGACGAAGCTCGAATCCATTTCTAGATGAGTCTCGGCATGATTTTTCCCCCGTAAATATATTCGCGTAAAACAAATTGCAGCTTGATTCTCGGCAGCACTTCCGAATAATTGCAACGAATACGCGCCTTTTTTTAATACTCGAAGTATTTTATTTTGTTATTTATTTTATTTTTCTCGACTCGTAATAAAACGCAGAATTAAAGAGCCACGAGGTACAGAAAATTACAAGGCTATCTAGAGCTATAATTGCAAGGTTGGCGAAGGAGCTCAAACCCTCTCAGCCAACAGCAGCAGCACGTTGCGATGCGGCGCTGACTAAACGTTCACCTAGAATTGGACGATGATGAAACGTGTGTTAACGAACTTTAGACGGGAATTCTTTTTCAGACGCTCAAGTAAGGTCGCGCAAAACGCGTTTCGCTTTTTCAGACAATAGCTTCGGTCTAATGAAAACGTTTGTATATTCGTATGAAAGAGAAATTCATCATCGTCGCGTTATTACGATACTTTTACATAACCGTCGAAACATGACTCTGCCGGAATGTACAGAAAAGTTTTAGTGGGTCGAATTTCTCGTGGAAACTCAATTAAGGAGATCATGCCTGTACAATCGTATTTTATGGGTGTCCAAATTCGGTCGATTTTAACTTCCTAATTAAAGATATTATCACTTTAATTCAAAGTCAGAATTATTAATTGAAAATTGTAAATACATTTTTTCAACTTATCTTTTGCCGAATGCAATTACAAGCCATTCATTAATCGAGAATCGCTAATAATAAAAAATCGCTTTAGAGAACGCAAAGGGAAAATACAAAGGGAATTTCGTTCAATCTTTAACGTAATATTTCTTTATTTCTAGCAAGACAATCGTTTTGATTTTTTTCCCAGCAGACCTTCGTTATATACTTCACTGTTATCGTGTACTTTTTCATAAACTTCGTAAGAAGCGTTCATTCGTTATATGGAGAAATAAAGGATTTTTTACGCACAGTCCTTAAAACTTTGTGTATTTTTCTTCATATATTTAAGCACGTTTGTCTCAATAACCAATAAGACGAATCCTTTTAAATTTGATATTGAGTCGACTACCCATTTAAGCTGTGTAAATTTCGAGATTTTCTTGAGAAAATCGTTTCCTGCTTGAATTACCTCGATTTACTTAATTTTCTAGCGAACATTTAATGATCTTTGGATTATAAGGAATCGTCCAAATTCGTGAATGATCAGATTTTTCAGCGCTCTTCCTCGCGGCAATATTCTGCTCTCACTTTTTTGCTAGCAGCCTGCTCTTGATCTCGTCCGCATAAAAAGAAAAGTCGACGACTAAATTCTACTCTCGGCACACACAGGGCCCGTGTCACGAAACGATTACATGGGATCTCTGTTGCGCACTCTCTGCCCAAACTTTTCAAGTTTTTCCTCTCTCAGTCTCTCGCGCTCTTTCTTTTCGGCGAGAGTTGCGATTATGGCCCACGTTTTCGTTCCTCCTTCTCTCCCCCTTTCTTCTATCTTTCTCCCGCATTTTGCTTTCCATTTCGTACGATCCTCCAGCATCCTCTACTTTTCTTCGTTCTCTCTCAGGCTTCACGCGCATTTATACTCCGCGGGCATTCGCCAAACCAGTTCACGTGCTCTTTCGCCCCAAAGACGCTCCGTATATATTTGTGCATGGGTGTGTACCCGCCGGAAAGAAAGAGAAGCAAAAGCCTGGCTAAAGTGTGTGTGTGTGTGTGTGAGTATGGAATCCAAGAAGAGGCAAAAGTGAAAGAGCTCATGAGAATGATCCTGATCTTCGCATCCACCAAATCCACACACGAGATCACGCAAGCACTCTTTGTGGCCTCTTCCAAGTTGCAGTCTTCTGCGCTTCCTCTTTATACTCCGACCGTATGCACGAGCGTTTGAGGATTCTTTGCTATCTAAATTCGTACGTTTTTATGGAAGGCTTCACGTGTGTTCTAAGTTGTCGAGGTTAACGTTCGCACATCGTGAAATGAAATTGGACTCATCCTCCAATTTCGAGCTGTGGAAAACGCTCTTATTTTTTCGAGAATAGCTCCCGAGGGAATTCCTTCTCCTGCTTTAGCTTCGATAGTTCGATCTGAATTTACGAGCGTTCGCTTTCATTTCTACACATTTACGATTTTTATTATTCCCAATATAAAATTCGCGCATTAGCCTCCTCGCTCGAGGATCGTAACAAGTCGAAATCTGATACGAAGATTGATATCAACGAGTAAAGGCAGAAGCAAAGTAATAAAAAACAAAAAATCCTACACGTTCACAGAGACTCGCCAAAGAAGTCACCGTAATTTTTGCCGCCCACACAAGAACCAAGGGACTCGCGTGTGGGTATGCATATCTTCGAGCCTCGCCAAACCGACGTTTCCGCGCAGTGCGTGTACTATTATCTTCTTCGGATTGTAAACGGCCTCGGGGCCATTAAAGTTAAGAGACAGGCGCGTGGTCCACTTGAAAAGAAACAGCCTCCCCCCTCCCTCTCTTTCACCTCGATTAAACATCATTGCATGTACGTCATTGTTATGATAATCTTGCCAGATATCGATATCGTAAATCATAACGTTCTCTGTTACGCTTACGCGCTGTGTATTATTTGAACTTTTATTATTGTTTTTTTTTTTTTTTTTTTCATCGTTTTTATCTCCCAGATACTCATCGTTGTGTGCAATAAAGATGAAACGAGAAATGATAAAAAAGGCATCGTTAATTTTTGAGACGTTCGATCAAAAAGAGCGTGAGAGGAAATTCTGGCTGGCTCTTATATGAAATTTTGATTTTGGCTGTGACGAATTTAAGTCTCATTCGCTTTTCGTTCCGCTCGGGAAATTTTGACGCGCGTCAAAATATAATGGATTCTTTCAGCAGCTTCGCGCTTTCAGTCGTGTACTTCCGCTTTCTGTAGATATTCATACTTTTATTTCCGAGCTACTGATTCTAATAATTAGAGTCAAGCCGAGACGCACCGTTCCGGGAAATGAATGAAAAGCGAAAGGGCAGAGTTGCGAAGAGGCGAGATGAGAATGAAACGTTAAAAACGTAATTAGATGGTCTGGGAAAAGAAGCGGCTGTTGAAATTGTACAAATTTATTCACTTTTTTCGTTTTTATTCTTTTTAATTTTATGTGGGGCCAGCATTTAAAGTGGCTGTTTAAGGCCAGTTTTGAGAACGCACATCGAACATTGTCATATTCGTGATGAAACTATTTGTTCTTTTCCTTTTTCAGAATTCGATGAATTCGTTGAGATTCGTCACATTGAAAAACTGAAATAATAAAAACTCAAATTCTTCGAAATGTTAATTGAGGTTAATAAACAATGGGCTCGTAAATAAATCCGTGGAAATGTAATTTCGCGCAGGAGAGTGTAACGTCGAAAGAATTTTGGTGGAAAAACAGTAAAAAAAAAGGTGTTGAAAGTGTTGACGTTTGAAAGCAAACGAAAAGTGAATGTGAGAAGAAAACATCCGTAAATCAACGAAACAATCGAAGTCGATTTTTCTCCAGAGGAAAATCGATCTTCGCACTATTTGAGCGAAGGGAAAAAACACAAAAAGCCACGTTATAAATGGCTCTGAGTTCTCGCTGTCGCGGTGGTGTCGTTCCCAGTGTTGGGAGCAAGGAGATTTCGACGGAGGATGTAACGATCACTGAGGATTCCGAGGCTCCTGGAACCGGAGCCTCGGTACCTACTGCCAGTAATTTTGAACCACTGAGCGATTCTTGCGGCGAGAGCGATATGGAGGGCCTCGATTTGTCCCTCTTTGAGCCTCAGGGCGATGGAAATTCGTGGTGTGATTCTCGAATTCATGCGGGGACACTCGATCTTCTTGTTCACTATTGTGGTAAGGTACCTTCAACGAATTTTCGATAATTTTTCGTCGAAACGATAAAAAAGTCATTAATTAAAAAAAAAAAATCATTTTGGCACCAATTATAATTAGACATTAGAAGGGTACGGAAGATTTTATTTTTGATGAGGTCAATTAGCGTGACTAATCGATGATAAAACAAACATTTTTCTTACTTAGTATTTATAAAATTACCCTCATTTTTATTGCCACGACTGGCATTTTGTCGCAATAAAAATGATTATTTATCGAATTTTAATGAAAAAAATATAAAAATCTCTGAATTAGAGTGCACTGAGAAAACGAGGCCGAAAATTCTAGAAGAAAGTACTAAGAATATAGTAATCTCGAGGACAGTACTGGATTGCAGCATTAATTCGAAGAGCAGTAATAAGAATTGTTCTATCCACCTTAATAAAAAGACCAATACCTTTTATTCAAAAGACTCGAGAGTGTTTTTCTCCATAAGCACAGTAAAATTCTGGAGATTGAAATTTGCAAATTGCTTCCTCAACGATGCTCGAAGCTTACTCTATGAGGTGCTATATTTTTCATTTTGGCTTCCTCTTAGAGGAAGCTTTAAGCATTGTTCTAAAAGCTTGCGAAAGCAATTTGTCACTGTTAATTTTTTTTTAAATAAAATTTTAACTTATTCATCGACTTTTAACTTTTCCAAACTAAAATTTCGAAAAATTAAAGCGAATTTTTCGAAAGACTCATATTTTCGTAAAATTCCAAAAATCATAAATTTTAAACCGCTCAACCGATATTTCCCAAATTCAATACCAACCTTCCTATTATGATAATTTATCTATAAAAAAATAAAAATGGTAATAAATGTTAAAATTTCCGAAAGTTAGAGCGCGTCGACACCCTTTTTTTAAAAATTTCAAAACGTCGTAGGATTCGTATTTTTTTTTCAGATTTTAATAAAATTATCAGAGAATGCAGGGCTTGTTCAGATTAACATCTACGCAAAACGGTAGCCCTGTATCTCAAATCGTTTTCGAGTTATAAGCGTTTGAATTTTGCGACATTTTTTCTAAATATGATTTTTTAACGTTTTTGGATATTTCGGTAAGTGTTAGTCTGACACGGTGAATAACACTCGAAAACAAAGTGAAATATAATTTTCTCGTGCATCACTTTTTGCTATCCACATGAAGCTGTTTAGCCCTAGAACGCATGACTGGGGTGTGAGCACACCCCACGCGAACTTCAAACTACGCTCCTGTCCCAACAAGCGACATTATCGAATGATTATCGACGGATTTTTTTATATATAAATTCAATTGAAATTAGTTTTATCGTACATCATTCTTTTCGTTATAAAAAAACGAAGAAAATGGTGTAGGATAAAGTCAGTTTAGCATCTTAGGACCGGATTTATAAGCAGAAAAAGAGTGGGGTGCGTTCAAACCCCGGTCATGAGGTCGAGGGTATGAAAAAAGGCACATGAGGTGTAGGGTTAGAATTAAAGGGACGAAAAATTGGAAAATTCAAAAAATACTATGCTCTTTGTAATCGGTGGTTAAATACTTTGAAAATTCTTGAAAAATCATATATATATTACTCACTATATTCAAAACGAATTCGTTTTCTCCGTGCGCCATTAACGAAGTTCGAGCAACGATTGTTGCATGCACCAAATAATATTGATGACTGGCGTAAAACTACGGTCGCAAAAAGCTCGTGTCGCGACATTTGCCCACCTTGGGGTCGAGGATTCGTGCTAGGTAGTAATAAATTTAGACACGCTCGTCCACTGGAGCGTGACGCGGTGGAGGCGATTGCAAGAGTTAACAAATGCAAAGGCAATCGATGACCATAAACGATTGCGAATTAACGAACGGTGGGGGATTTGTCCATGCGAGGGAGCGAGGGAGATACTACGGTGTCAAACAACAAAAGTACAGCGAAGCAGAGGGGAGAGAGAGCGAGCGAGAGAGCAAGAACTCCGAGCGCAGGTAATGTCGATAGAAATCGAGCGCTCGAGCTCTCGTTCTGGTTGTACGAGATACAGTCATTATCGGGGACAACGTTTATAAACGACACCGCTTTGGCGCGATACGATAACCGTATGGGTTGTTAATTTACCCACCCACGCTCCTTCTCCACCGTTTGCTCCCTTTTTGCAGTACTCTCGTTTGTTCCCCAAGTTGTGCGTCCCGAGCATGCAGTCAACGAACGAGAACCCAAATAATTTGTTCCAACGTCACGGAACATTTCTTTCTCAAACAATGTTCTAAATTTGACAAAAAAAAAAAAAACCACAAAAGCCTGGAATCTGAATTCCGTTGTTTCAAAACATTTCCGCAACGACGCTGAGGTTCGCAACGTACTCGAGTCCAACGAAATGAGCGAAAAAAACATTATTTTTAATTCGCCAATTTTTTATTTTACGAAATATCGGTGCAGGTTGAAAAACGAAATTAAAGAATTGCTGGAATCATTGGAGGATTTTTTCCATCATTTCGTTGGACTCGACCGTTGCAAACTTCAGCGTCATTTTCCGCAATGTCAATTTTAAACCGAAAACAAGTTCCCCCGAGAGAACCGGAAGAGCCGCTTCGCTCATTGGTATAATGATACCGCGATAAATAAAATCGACTTGCAATGAAAATTTGTCTAAGAAAAATCTCTGCAGTAACTCCTTTCGAAGCCGAGTGCACGGCTACTTTCACGCGGCTTTGAAAAACAGTCTCCGCTCATATTTCTTTGCCGCGTGCACGCGCGAGGAACTCAAATGAAAGTTTCCTCTCGCAGTGTCTCCAAGAATTTTGATGAAAATTTTTCCGCATGAACGGATTTAGCGACGTTGCACTTACCCCGCACCTGCTGTGCGCGGACGCGCTCTCGAAAAAGAAACAAAATAATAAAAATGCACGAAAGGACAAGGCGTCCCTGCATTGTAACACGTAGCTTGCTCATTTGCGAGTGTCTCGCTCCGCCAATTGATATTAACATACAATAGAGAAAGAGGCGATTCGCGCTAGCCAGAAAAAAAAGGGGAGTATGAAACGGAACGTGAAATAACAAACGTAAAGTGATAACAACAACAATAATGACGAAGAAATAAAAGTATTGAAGGATCGGAGGGGATACGCGTATGATTTATTATCGGCGAGAATTTATTCCCGGATGTCGCATGCACGCATTCGCGACTCGTGCGCCTGAAGAGAGTCATGGAACTATCCAAATAAGAGAGGATGTTTCGCGCCCGGACCGTTTTATCCCTTGTGCGAGTGAGCGTTCACAAGTTGCGATACGCTGGTAGGGGCGAGCTCTCAGAGATCCGTGAGCATCGACGAGAGGGGCGAAATCGAAGGTTGCCGGTGTGCGCGAGTCTCTGCAATTGCCTGGATACACATTTTATTCAAATGCGTCCCCAAAGAGCTCGAGAGAGCCGAAAAGGGCGAGAGACGCGCTCGGTATTCGGTAGATATGGAAAAGGTAGTTCGACAGCTTTGCCGAGACTCAACGATATTTACGTGCGCGCTATTTTACGTACTGCTAGCGACGTATTTACATATCACCGCTCAACTGTAGCTGTATTATTCATAGACGCGCCTTCCACTTATATTTTTATCCTTCGATATGAGATCGAAGCGAATCCTCATTTGAATTGAAAGTCCAAATGATGCGAACCCGCGCGCGCGGAAAAGTGAAAATTCTCGAAGGACTCGCCAGTGCTTTGCATTTCTCGGATATTTTTCCAGACGTCCCGGCTGCTATTACGACCGCGAGTCGAACGCGCGCAGCTTCCTCCATAAACGTAATGCGATAAAATTTTCTTGCTCGTTGCTTTCTCTCCCTCATATTTTCGGTTTATGCTTATTAGTCTTAAGCGCTCCATTACTCATGAGTAAATACATTTTTTAATATCCCTTTCGAGTAACTGTACCTCAATTATAATAAACTTAAAAAAATTATCGTTCTTACACCTTTTTTCACGAAGTAAACGTTTCATTTCCCGTCCCCGTCTGTCCACGTTTCGTTCTCGAAAAAAAATGTTTCGTCAACCTTCGTGAAATGCAATAAAAACGCAGCAGCCTGCTCCAGGGCATTGGAAAGTTAATCACCAGTTCCATTATGTACCGTGTATTTTCCTCGTTTACACGTACGAAAGTAGCCTTTGCACGCGGACGTGACGCTGTGCCTTTTAACGTTCGATACGAATAACTCGCAGCTTATCTCGAATCCCAACAGTTTTCCATGCTAAAATCGCTTTTCGGTGAACGAGAAAGAAAATCACTTTTTACCCACGTGAATTCCATTTTGTCTCTCACGGAGGAAGTTTACAATGAGCAGGGACGAAAATTCCTTTATTTCCGCACGTTTCGACTACCGCGCCGAGCGTCCGTTCAAACAGCAGCGCAGGCCTCCATCCGGCCTGCAACGTGTACATTACCGTTGCACTTTTCTGCACTCCCCGACGCCTCCTCCACGGCAAAAACTAGGCAACGATGCTCTCGTGAGAGAAAATAATAATAACAACAATAATCATGACGATAATAATACGAAAAACGTTCCAAGAGATCGGAGAAGAAGATGAAATGTGACTGTCGCGGTTCCTTGACGCTATAAATCGACGCAGGTAAATGAGCCTAGTCGCGTTCGTGCCTGCTGGAGAACTCCTTTTTCTTGTGCGCCATCGAGCTCCCTCTTCTTCCTCCTCCTCTTCGTCTTTGTCCTGCTTTCTCGTGGCATTTACCCACTTTATACCACACTCGTTTACCCTCTTTCCTAAGTGTGTGTTTTTATTCCCTCAATCGCGCTTCCCATTACTTTATATATATACAAACGAATCCCACTCGCATGTGCCACAGGGAAACGAAGATATACGAGATACGAGAAACTCTCTCTGTCAGCACGAATTTCACGAGGAGCGATTGACGTATCAGATATCTTCACACAAATGAGGATAAACACACACTGCTTTTAATGCAATCCTCGAGATAATGTGACGCAATATGTTTTTAGGAATCGTTATTTATAACGCGCTATCGGCTCATTGATTTATCGAGGAAAAATTAACAGAGATGAGCGAAAAACGAACAGGGGATTTGTCTTAATTATTGACGTTCTCGAAAGCTTGCGAGAAATTCGATCGAGAAGCTCACCCCGAATTCAGTCCATATTCTTTTCGTCCTCATTAGACCATCGACGAACTGTAATTTTGGATGAAAATGAAATGGGTTCATCGATCGAACCGAATCAGGAAGCTACTTCTCGATGCTCCGGGTAGCATTGCACTGAATAATTCAACGTAATGGGGACGGAAAATGTTTTTTTTTCTTATAATTTTTTTAATTGAGTCTTCGACACGTCAGGCTCTTGCCTTGTTATAATTTTCTTCTCATCTTGAATTCTTTAGGTCTTGCAAACGCCAAAATTCTAGGTGGGAAAACACTTGAACATTCGGTGGCCCATTTTTCCGAATTTTTCTGACGAGTAAAACACTCCGGACTTCTCGGCTGACTGAAATCCCTGGGAAAATCAAATGCTGTTGAAGTAACGAGAGCGAAACTATTGAAAAACGATTTTTAATATGTTGAATTGGACAGAAAAAATCCTTACGCAAAAATCTTAAAAAAATTCGTAAAAAGTTGGGGAATTGCAAATGTTTTTCTTTATTTCGTTGGATTCGACAGTTTCAAACGTCAGCGTCATAAAAACTCTACGTGAAAATGGGTTGGATGCAAAAAGGAACTGAAAATTAAAAAAATTTGAATTAAAGATTGAAAAAAAAGTTGGAGTTTGAACGTTTCGATAGATGAAATGACAAAAAATCGTGTGTGCGACCAAGCAGTACAATTTTCGTTTGTTCGATAAAAACAGTGGTAACGAAAAATGCCGATAAAAAACCTCGAAGGGGAAAAAAACTTGATTGAAAAAAAAGTTCTCGCTGCAATACACTTGACGAGTTTTTTGCTCGATTCGCATAATGCGCCTGTCACTCGTGGTAACGAGAACTCGCCAAGAGCTCCGCCCGAATTTTTGTTCTTTTTTTTCGCCAGCCCCGTTACTTTTTCTATAATTCCCGTGGCTGGTGGGAAGCCGTACGCGCTCCACTGATTATGATAACGATTTGCGAACCCGCTACGGACAAACGGCTTTAGGCGCTCGGAGAGAGCGGACCAAGAAAAAGCACCCCACCGAATAGAATCAACCCTGCTCTATCAACGCCCCGCAACAGATTTTCTTCTAAAAGAAATTTAGTTTCTACGAGTCTCCTCTAATCTCGAGGCTGCCGCGGTTTCGATAGCTCACGTGCCACATATCGTCTCGGCCTAATAAATCTAATTTTCCACTTTCATTTCTAAAAAACTTCGCGGGTTCAATATTGGTCTTATGTATTGTCACTGGATCATTGACTATTTTGAAAGCGTGTTTTTTCTTTTTTTTTTTTTTAGATTTAGATCGAGGTTATAGATTTTTTATAAAAGTAATGTGTCTAATTCAAGTAAGAATTGTAAATTTATTTAAAAAATTAATATTTTCTTCACTGTAAGATTTCAAAAATAATTTTAATGTTAAAATGTCTTCAATTCAAGTAATACAGAATAAAATAAAAATAATTTATATCAATATGATTATAAATTTCATATAAAAATTATTTTATTGAAAAATTTATTAAATAAAAATAAATTAATTGAAATTTTTATGTAATAATATCATTAATTACATTTTTTTTTATCATTATTAATATTATTATTAGTAATAGGAAAATCAATTAGATAAAAATAAATAAATAAAAAATGAAATAAAATTAATAATAAAATAAAAGATTAAATCTGAAAGAAGAAAAAAAAAATTGAAGCATCGATTGGGAGTTCGGAGGCCGGACTCTTGTTGCTGAAAAAATCATCGACGATTCGTGTATTCTCGGCCGGTTCACAGAACAGAAATAACTGGAGTATTCCTGAGCTCCTGCATGGACAGAGCTAGTCAATAATTAACTTCGCGAATGAACTATTTTTCTCTGCTCGAACTGTGTGAATTTTGTGTTATTGAAGTGAGGAAATGACTTTTAAAGACGTTACGGATTGGAGAGATAAAAATCATGAATTTTCATTGCCCTGGAAATGAACCGACTATCGTTGCTGCCATTTTCGTAATTTCTCACATCAATCGATTGCGCACGAACTGTGCGAAGCAGCAACCTTTGAGCCTCGAAACAAAGCTCTGGCTCGCTCGATTTGGCTCTTGCTCGCCCGCAAAGTTTTCGCACGGTTCTCAAACTAGAGCTTTTGACCAGAATATCTGACATCTCGGCAACGGACTGTCGGTGCAGATGAGACAAAGGAGCAAAGGGGTTACCTGCTCTCCGGGCTGCTTTCCCCTAATGGATATGTCAAGTGCAGCTACAGGTCACGTTCCTTGTTGACTCGGAGAATAGAACGCAATTTTCTTCCGCATCTCCCACTCCCTCTCTCTCCCCACTCGGCTCTTCTGACCCGGCACGATTAGTTCGTGAATCAGAAGAATTTCGCAATTTGTTATTTATTGAATCCCGAGGCCCGATCATTGGCAATTCGACAACCGTTTACACCAACGAAGAGCGTCGTCTGGTCGTCTTCCTTATTCATTCGCTCATGGCGTTTTTGTTAAAAGTCTCCATTTATCCGATTTTGTTTCATGAAAATTTCGAGTGACGACGAAACAAACTCTTTTCGCATGTACCGCGGTGAATGTGTTTTCTAATTTGTGAAATCGCGTGTGTCGAAAGGTGATACAGAGAAAACGATAATATGGCCGAGTTGGTTTAACCGGATTCTGCACCAGTTGATAGGAGAGCAACGAGCACAATATATAGAGTAACGAAACAGCGTCGTGGAATGGTACGCGAAGACCGACAAAATGAGGCACCGCGCCCGGAATTAATTATTCGAAATGAACGTTGCCCCGACGATGTCGCGAGGGACCATTAGCACCCGGAAATTGTCAGGCTCGGAGCATCCTTCTCGTCGCCCCATTTCTCCAATCTGGAGCCTCCTTCCTCTTCTCTCCACTCGCCTAAATCCTCGATAATGGAACTTCTCAGGCTTTCGCATCTACATACGGTATTCACTCGCCTCCGTGTTTATAGGTTTGCGCGGGCAATTTACGATTTCACATATACAACGCGACTGTTTGAAAACCAGCAGTTTCAGGGGCTGCGTTCCAGCGCCGATCTTCCTGGGATCGAGAAATTCGGGCCGCACTCATACTTTTTTTTTTCACTCTCATTTTTTTATAACGATTTTCTCGAATCGAAATTTCGAGCCTACTTCGATGTTTCTCTGGTAAAAGGTAAAAGTACTACAGTAGGATATAAAATAATGTAAAATGAACTCTTACTTAACGCCCAGCAGGCGCTAAATAGAATGTCGATGTGACGTTTACACGCATACATGCAAGCACGTACGTGTAGATATACATTGATACATTATTGAAACGTTTCAATATTCGGGAAATGGTCAATTTTCCAAATATCGGATAAGGATTTTTTAGATCCTCTTCTCTCATGTAGAAGCAGGTAAAGAGCATCGAGTGCTCGAAAACGATATATCGTGACGACGCCAGGCGAAGTGTAATGCCTTGGGAGTGCGTCACCGTACTTTTATTGTACGGATAAACGTTTTGTCAATATCCGACCGGGCAGAGTGCAATACTTTGATGGTTGACGCGCTAAACTTCATATAAACGAGGGGTGCTCCATTATTACTTTTTATTTTAGTACAATTTTTGTAGGAATAAGGGGGAGGAGGAAATTCCCGTGAAACGAGAAATCGTGTCAGGCTGTCCCGTTACAATACGCATGCTCATAGACAGCACACATCAATGGAGCCATTTATTAATAACGTTTTTTTATGATGACCGTTGAATTTTAAAACATGAAATCTCGAACTCGACCTCCGAGAACGGATGCTCTCGTCCGACTCGTGAGCAACTTGTACTCAGCATTTCTTTATCGTAACGCAATCGGACAATGCCTTGCAAAAACGTACTTCGTTAAAAGAAATATTCTCGATTGTTGAGGAATAATTTTTGTGCTCCTTTTCGTAGCCATTCGTAGCCCCTGTAGCTGATTTTTGCCACACCAAAAATCGTGCTAGAAAATGAGCTTTAAGAAAGTTGAGGCATTAGAATGAAAATGATGTCATCGCTTTTAAACCGATCAGTTTAATTTTCAGACAGTTTAGGAGCGTCGTTGCTGAGAAAAATCAATAACAATTTGGGCCAAATAACATGTAACCTTTATGGAAGTCAAGACACATTCAGTGGTATCTCCGATAAAAATGATGCTAAAAATATGAACATTTTTGGGCAACATGAGCAAGGCTTGCCGAATAATGTCAATTTTTTTCAGATTTATTATTATATTAACCCTAGAACGCATGACTGGGGTGTGAGCACACCCCACGCGAACTTCAAACTACGCTCCTGTCCCAACAAGCGACATTATCGAATGATTATCGACGGATTTTTTTATATATAAATTCAATTGAAATTAGTTTTATCGTACATCATTCTTTTCGTTATAAAAAAACGAAGAAAATGGTGTAGGATAAAGTCAGTTTAGCATCGTAGGACCGGATTTATAAGCAGAAAAAGAGTGGGGTGCGTTCAAACCCCGGTCATGAGGTTGAGGGTATGAAAAAAGGCACATGAGGTGTAGGGTTAATAATAATCTGTTTCCCGTGCAGTTTTTCGACTGAGCTTTCACCAGTTTTTTGTCTTCTTTTCCCCAACTCTTCTTTAAAGTGTATGCAACGTTGTCAAACTGTAAACTGGCCTAACTTTTGGGCAGAAAAAATGACTGTACAGCCTCAACTTCCTTAAGCGTTGTGAATGAGAGAACATACATATGCGCTCTGTAGATTTAAATCTAATCAAAATAGAACCTAGGGCCACTCAAACTGGGTCCAGAGGAGAATGAGGTTTTGTGCAGGAGGCAGGCCTTGCTGTAGTGGTCCAGGAGGAGGACAAGTTGATTCAGGCGACACTTTTAGGCACATAAGAGGTCTAATGTCATCAAGTGACCTCATACGAGGCATTAATAAAGTTAAATGTTTTTGAAATATGCTCAAAATTTCGACTTGGGTTGAATCGATACTTTGTACATGTAAATGGATTGAAACGTTCGTTTCGCCCAATGCTTCAATACCCACGGAGTCTTGATCTCTCTTTTGTGCACGGAATCATCGTTTTTTCTCCCCATACACGCACTGCGGGATATATTCATATCGGTAAATATCTATACCGGGCGCGTGGCAATTTGCCGATTGCTCCAAGGGGCGTGGCAGGAAGATAAGTGATTTGGACTCGGGATCGGCTAGTCGGAGGCTCGGGAGTAGCCTCAGTATGGTACAAGACTTACTTGAGCGTACAGTAGAATTTCAATTGTTGGATGCAATGCGTAGAACCTCGACATTGCCGTCGCTGAAATCCAAATTCTTTCTTCCCCCATACTATCTACGAGGGATAGAGCAGAAACCCAGTTTTTTGTTCTCTAAATAGTCAAAGTTTTGTCAGTCCCATGAACTCTCTCACAGAACTCTCAGTGAATTCCAAATAATCTCTTGTTTTTTCTTGCCTTCTCACGAGGATGACGTTCCACCGATAGAATCGATCGAGGAGCACGAAATTCTGATTTTGTGATGTTGCAACCGCGACGCTACTGTATTTAGTACGAGGGAAGCACATAAATACTTTGGACAGGCGTATCGGTACATCGATAAGTGAGAATCGGTGGAGGTAGGCTGATCGCAAGATCTCGCGATAGAGTTGACGATAAGGGGGGGGCTCAGAGGAGAGAGTCGCCAGTGAAAGAAGGCTCTGTAAGAATGGTTTTCTCTTCGGACACCATTAGAGTTGTACAGACGTGTAGATAGAGACGGGATGATTCGAAGCTGCATGCGGAGGATCTTCCTTTGTGCACGTCTCTCGTTCCAGCTCTCTCGGATCGCTCCGGATCGCTGGAATACCCGGAAACGTCTCTCTTCCCATCAGGACGTTACGGTTTATCTCTCGGTCTCCTTCCTTCCATCCTTTTCTCTCTTCAAGGAAGCACCAGCACGAGGATCGTGCTCAATGTCGATTGATGCATCCCATGCTCCCAACGTGTTTGACCATCGCCAAGCTCCGCTAGCCAACGTCTATGTGTCTTTATCCGTATCGGAGTTCGAGCTTAGTGAAGACATAATGCTGTGGAATAAATAAAGTGGAAAATAAGGATGTGCATGAAACCCGATCCCAATATGATGCTGCTGAGAGTAACGGAATGGCCGATTTCACGTCCTCGAGAAGCTTTTGCGCAATAGGATAAGAGACGAAGGAAGATTTCTATTCTCATTTCTTCCACACAATGGAAGAGAGTCGAATGGTAAAGTTCGGATTTGTGTTACCAGTGCGCACAGATCCTGGACAATTTTCCGCGCTAATAATAATCGAATGATTAGTCAGACGCGGTTCACCTTCGCGTTTTATTGCGCGTTAGCGCACACACGCGCGCGCAGCACCTATGAAATGGAGGATTGTTGCTGCGGATGCGTAGGTTATTAAATCAGGATTTTTTTTCCTCCGACGCCGACGGTTCGGTCTCGCAGAAAATTTATGATTATCCGCCTGTGAGTCGAACGTCTTAGTCACCTTTTGCACGGAGTTTGATTATTTCCTGCACTATATTTTCCGGCGATGGGGAATCTTCAACTTCCGTGAACATTATCGAGATTCCCCGAGTCCCTGGCCTGAAAAGAGTGTGAAACTTTAGTAACAATCCGGACAACTTCTGCGTCGTAAGCAGGGACCGCTCGGTCTGTAAATCCTGTATCCGTTGATAGATTCTGTTGGGGAAAGGTTGATTAAGGTAGTTTCTCCGTTGACATAGGTACAGTGCGTGTAGTCACGTTTTCATGGTTTGACGCGATAGCGATGAGCGGCCGCCTCGGAATCGCTTTCCCGATGCTGGCCTCGATTGGAAAAATAATTTGTCTCGGCGTCGTCGCGCGTCTGTCAAGTTGTTTCCACAGTTTCTTGAGGCCGGCGCGTGACTGCCAACCCTCGTAATATACACGCGTCCGTAGATTAAGCCGAAACTTGCAACGTTTTCATGACGGGGGAGCTTCCCTCCCTCTGGGCTTGAGACATTAGGCTCCAAGTTGGCTATATTATGCAACTCAACTCGATATGCTGTACAAAGTACAAGGAGTTGTGCTACGCGGAAACACCAGCTTAAAGAACGGGTTCGAGATAAGATCACTGGTAATGAACTAGCTTCGGATTCAGGGCTCGCTCTCTAATGAGGAGAGGACGTAGACGACGGAGCGAGGAGTCGCGAGCAGCGGGAAGACCCAACAGCCATTGGCCAACGAAGCTCTCTGCTTTCGAGCCATGCACATGCGGGCAAATGACATTTCGTGAAAGTTTGTTAGGCTTTGTAGGCGATGACACTCGCTTCGTTCGCGGAATGCTCTAGACTCATTTAACTCGAGGGTCACTCGGCTGTCCATCATCCTTGTTAGTGTTGAGACTGCTTGGAAAAAACACGAGTTCACTCTTCGCCGTGGACTCGAGTGGTTTGCAGTTTTTCAACACTCTTCGGTCTGCTTCTATTGAAACACTTTTTTAATCTCGTTTCATTCGCAGAAGCTCCTAACGCAAAACAAACGAAATTTTAAAGCGAACTTTGAGTATTTTCCGAGACATTATCCACAGACAAACGGACATCAAACGCTGGCAACGACGAATTCCCTGGTAAAAGTGAGAAAGAGAAGAGAACGTCGAATTACACCCGCTCGGGAAATATAAACGAGTGACTTTTAAGGGTGAAGGAATATGCCGAGGTTCTGAAATAGGGTAAACGTCAAGAAAGAAGGAGAGAAGTGGGCTGGAAAAAATTCCTACCAGCAGCACTTTCGAGCCCTCTCCTCAGGGACGAGATAGTAGACTCGTGACATTAGTGGGTGACCTTAGTCTCATAGCTCTGCAGTGTTTCTTCTTTTTTCATTCTGTTCCCAAGCTCCTTTATTTCGTATCTCTACCAAGTTGTTCCCGACGCAGTTTTCTCTTCCGTTATTCGCCAGCTCGATGAATCCAACGAGATGGCCGAAGATTAGCCCGTGTTCCAGGTGGGAATATCGTGAAGAGTTTAATGGTAGAAAAAAACGTTGGTTCGATGCCTTCCGGGGCTGAGGAGAACGGAGCAATAAAGTTGATGTAAAATTCAATAACTTTCATTAATCGTTCACAATGTCGGATGAATTTAATCGCTTGCGGAAAGTTATTGAACCCATAAAAGGCCTAATTCCACCGAGTTTTCAAGGCTGAGCTTACAAAATTCATCGTAAAATTATTCAATGTATGTATGAACATTAGCTTTGTGCACGTAATATTTTGACGGGATACCCGAATTAGTTTGCTGATGGAGAATGAAGAAGGGGGAGGGGCGTGGGAGCGAAGACGAGAGAGTCGTGTGTAACCTGCAATGAGAGGATGAGAAAGCGGGAGAGGCTCGAAAGCAGGGTGGCTCGCCCGTTTGCATATTCTCATTATCGTTATCCCTTACGCCGTGTCCCGGGGCTTTTCCAATATTCTCGAGTGTCAGAGAGCTTTGCCAAGGCACATAATATAGGTGCGCGCGATATCGGCCCTGCCATATATTATGCAAGATCGTTTGGTCCTGGCAGTTCGGGCGCCAATCAGATTGGACGATACGCACACTTGACCACTCGAGTATTATCGTGCATGCTACAACTGCGAGTCTCTCTCGCGGGCGGCACGAGGCAGAAGGCCTCGCGTGTATGACGTTGACCGTCGGTAAGCCCTCTGAGCTTACTCGCACGAGTGGTCAACCCTCCTGGCACTCCTTGAGTGCACTCTGCTCCTCGATCCTCCAAACCTCCGGGGCTTTATTGTCCAAAGTCTACAATAACAACAATATGATATGCGATCACTCCAATAATGAGGGAAAAAAAACTTCGATACTTTTTGGGAGATGAAAAAACTTTGCCACGAAATCGTTGTTCTTTTGCTTTTTTTTTTTTTTTTTTTTTCGTCGCAATTTTTCGTTGTTTTTATTTCAGAACGTTCAGAAACAAACTGCGTCCAGAGTTGAAAAAAACCGAGGCTCGTGTGGAGGGTGCGAAATTATAGCGTGTTGTACGAGTTGGAAGGCGCTTTAAGGGAAAAATTACTCCTCGAAACTCGTTAGAGTCATTATATTAATTTACCCATTGTCCCTCTCAAAGAGACTTGCAGAACTAATTAGCAATCACAGTTTTCCGGTATGCTGTTAAAACTTTGCCGAATCTTTGTTGTCTCTCCCCCCTCCGCGCTATTATTCTTCTTCCTTTATAACTACGATAAGAAAAGAAGGATTTCCTCCGGGAAGCAAATCCCTCCTTAGCGGCGGTGAACCCGCCACTAAGGGTGAGATGTCTTCTCGCGTTACGACTCCGGAGACTACGTAAATTTCGTTTTTTTCTTCTGCTCAACCTTCCCTTTTTTTGCGTTTCGTCCCTTTGCGAATTTGCACGCGCCCCGCCTTGAAAATTGAGTCCGATTATATAGTGTGAATCGGAATTAATTAGTTCGACTCATTCGAGCTCGAGTTACTTCACCTTCATCGCAAGCACATTTCAGCCATTTGAAACTCCTCCAATGCGCCTTTCTGTACGAAAAATGCATTTTTTTAACTACCTCGTCCCCGAAATGTACTCATCAGGAAAAAACTCCGATTGAAAGCTCACACGCAGAGCGTAATGTTCCCAAATTCGCCATCAAGGTTTACGGAAACTGTGCGATCGTCGCCGAATTCCTAATCTTCGTCATGAGCAATTCTGCTGCTCGTCACCGTGTTCACCGTTCTATTCATCCTCTCCGAGAGTCCTCCTCGCGTATCTGAATACTGCGGTATATGCAGGCGCCATGTTATATATTTAGCTCTCGTGTACTTGGTATCAATGTGCATTGTTCATTGTCCGACGTAGCTGGAAAGGGGGAGAGAGCTCATCGTGCTTCTCCTATGCAGTCTCGGTGTGCCAGCAGAAGAGCATGCATATGCATTGAAAGCTACAACGGACGAGCCGCCAGCGAATTGGCCCTTTCGCCGCGTCTTGATAGAGCCAGCGCTTGCCTCTCTCGTGAATGAATACATATATAGCGGTGGCATAATGCTCTGGCACGATGATTGCTTCAAGCTGCAAGCCAATCTTCCTTTCCCAAGAATTATAAAAAGATGAAAAATATATAAAAGACAAATATTAGACAGGCGTACATATACTAATCGGCGACGCACAAGTGGCTTTATGTACGAAGAAGCGATAAAAGAAAACGTGACAAGACAATCAAACGAATGCGGTCAATTACTGCGAAATCCATGAAAGGAAGAAACTAATGAATAACGAGGCGAGTGAATAATTAAAGCCGGAGAGAATTCACGTGGATTGGGGGAAGGGGCTGTCGAAGTAAATAAAGCCTGTGGTGCTCAGACATTGACTATAAACCTTTATAATGGCCTAGATTTAATGCCCGACTCGTTTATCGAACGAGGATTTAATGGATCGACTATCATCTGCGGTCAGGTGGCACGGACCACGCGATTGCGGCTACTGTGCTTACTCGATGCACTTGAGACTTTGCGCTCGAGTTTTACCACACGAGCTCTCTCTCTCTCTCTCTCTCTCTCTTTCCATATTTCTGCTGCGATTCAACCGTTTCTTCACAAAATCGTGGTCGAAGAGAGTGGTGAGAGGTCGATAAATTTTAACGTTTGATATTTGCTCGCACCTTCTGGAACGATGACATCAAAATGGAAATTATATTCTGACAAAAAATGCCTTTTCTTTGTTTCCATTTAAAGGAAACTTGTGCGATTTTCTTCTCGTTTAGAGATTTTTATGTGCATACTATCGAGCGGCAGTTAATTATCGCTTTCCTTTTTTTCAACAGAGGCAGACTGCTGCGTCGGCGAAGCTGCTGGCGAAGCATGCTGGGAGCCTTGTTACTGCGTCCTTCTGCAAGACGAGCAGACCCTCACCGCCTACAGAAGTGAAGACATGGCCGTGAGTATAAACTCCACGTTTTTCTCTGCACCTACACACACACTCGATTAAAAGAGTAGTGAAGAAATTTGAAAAAATTGATATAAAATTGCGAATAATGACAGAGAGCGGATCATTAATTTCCCATTTTATCCAAAAGTGTTAAGTTAATCCGAGCGAGTTAACCTGCGTAACCTTATTTTCGTTTTCGTCTTTCCCCGATGCACTGCGAGAAGGGAACTCCGTTTAATCAACCACGCGGGACCGAGAGACTTATTTGCATTATCGTGTCAGCGTAAATTTATCTCCCTTTCTCATCTGGCACGGTAGCGAAAATGGTTTACGTATACACTGGTAAAGTATCCACCACGTAGCCAGACTTTGCTGTTCCAACTTATCGAGGCATGTTTGTATCAGGGTGGCTCGCACTGTCACAGCGGACCCGGAAACGACAACGCGTTATTTTCATTCTTCTGCACTGAGAAAAAAAAATTGTTGATTCAATAGCAATTGATGTTATTTGAAGAATTTTCTTCGCTTAACTGAAATGTTTTCGGGAACAATGAATCTGCAGTTTGATGTAAAACTATTTTACTCGTTTAATCATATGTTCAACCTTGAGATTATCGATGACTTTTTTTCTCAGATTTCTTTCACACTCCAACCAACTGCTTTTTATCTGTTTCCCCGTTTCATTAAAGCCTCGTAACTTTTGAGAGATAATCAAAGTTTGTGCAATTATTAAAACGCAGTGCAGCTTGATAGCAAAGTATCGATCTTCATTGAAGATTCTCGAGGTGTCGTAGCCTCGATTGGGGAAAGGGAATTTCCTCGAGGAAAGAGAATGCTTTCGATGACTTTTTGTCCGAAGCCGTAAAAGCCCCGGTCGATGAGAAACGACTACAAAACCTTCTCCGAGCGGTGAAGGATACCAGAGAAAGAAAAAATGTTTGGGGTGTGTACAAATCTTTCGTATTTCCTTTGAGTCGCCGTTTTTCCCGTTCTCACTTTACCAGATGAAACGCTAGACCGGCGACGTGTCCGTTTCGAGACGTTTCCCTCTGGCTCTATTTTCACGCTCTTCTTTTTGCGCGCTCTTCGTACTCGCGACGACCCTAAAAATCGGACGTTCAAACGCAATTAGTACTCTTCGTCTCGTCAAGTGGTTTTTGTGCTCGTTTTTTATCTATACATGGCGCACGAAGTCCTCGAGCTATGCGTTCTTATCCGCCTCCTGAAATCCTCTCTTCCGTTTCCTCTTCGCGCTCGTTTCGCATTGACCACTGTCAGGGAGCGTTGCAGGCTTTTCTATTATTGCACGAAACTGCAAAGGGTGACACGTTGCTGAGAAAGGGCTTCGCTCGGTTGCCCACCAGATTCCATTCGATTGCGTATCGACAGACGATAAATTGGCTTGATTCGAGAAATCACTAGAAGTTCAGAAATAATTGCTTTCTCCTAAGATTATTTGAAACTGCAGTACAAAATACAAATCGAGTGACGAGGTTGACCGATCAGCGAGACAGTGAATTCTAATTCCACCAAATTTCTCTGCGAATCTAATCGCTGGAAGAAAATATGAAATGGGAAACAACAAAATACGGAAATCAGAACGTGGAATCTCGTCGAACCTCCACGCCTTTATCTAGAGTCGCGGCAGCGACTCTGAGACAAGTACATTATAACAACAACATGACATGACGAGTTGCTGCCAGAGACTCTTTACCGGAGCGATAGCGTTTCCAATTGTTTTCGATGAAGATTTTATCCAGAAACCTCTTCCTTTTCTCACAGCTTCGGAAATCTGTCACTCGCCTTTTCATTCGAACTTTAATCGCGGAGAGCAATTGCAATAGAACAACCAACACGTACAAAGAGTACGCGAGTCAGTACGTGAGATTAATGACTTTTGCTTTCCGGCTGCACTCGCAGTCCACACCCCTTCGGCGGGGCGCGCCGTTGTGTAGTTTATCCCTCGAAGCGTCCCCCGCCGCACGCCTCCCCGTCAATCCTTTGCTCCTGAGCCCTTTTTTCCCGCTTTTTGCTTGGGTTGCGGTGAACCAGTGGCGTCAGAAACAACAAGCGTGGATGAGAATGAGCGCGAGGAAGAGGGACGTCGACGAAGAGCAAAGGCTCCGAAGGGTCGAGGGCTTGAAGCCTGTTTTTATTCTCGAAAGAAATGGTGCACCGTCTCCAACCGACTTCTTTCTTCAAGCTCTTCTTTTCTCTGCGTTCACTTTGCCCCGGGCAATGCCGAGTTGCCCGAGGATAGATAGGGGTGTGAATTAAATCGTAGTCCCAGCCCCTCTCCGTTCAACTCCATCCCCTCGTATAGACTCGAAAGCCCTGCTGGCTGGTCCTTCTTTTCCGTCGTTCTCATTCCACTGTCGAGGTGGCCTTGGGTAGACGCGAGAGGAATAGTACCAGCACGATTAAGTCTGCCAACCCCTGTCCCCGACTCGTCTTCATCCTCGTTTTTCTCATCCCCCGCGCGTATGTATATACGTATAGACACGTACGGTGTAACATTCTGGATGGTATTCTACCGGCACTCCACGGAAATACACACAACTCTATCGCTCCCCCGTGGATGATCTTCAGCCCTCTTTCCTTCGCTCCAGCTTCTTCACCCCAATCTCGCCTCCTTTCGCTTTCCCTCTCTCCTCTCTCTCTCTCTCTCTCTCTCTCTCTCTCTCCTCTCCTCTCTCTCTCTCCTCTCTCCTCTCCTCTCTCTCTCCTCTCTCCTCTCTCTCTCCTCTCTCTTCTCTCTCTCTCTCTCTCTCATCTCTCTCTCTCTCCTCTCTCTCTCTCTCTCTCTCTCTCTCATCTCTCTCTCTCTCTCTCTCTCTCTCTCTCTCTCTCTCTCTCTCTCTCTCTCTCTCTCTCTCTCTCTCTTTCTGTTTGTCTTGATGTGTTTCACGGCACGAATCTCCGATGCAGTACCATCCCAGTACGTGCTCTGCCTTCCACGATTAAATAATCCAAATTGCTTGACAATCATTCTTTCTCGTTTCCAACCAGAGGCGGCGATGATTGAGTGACGAAAAAATGAATACTTTCTCGTGGCATGTTACGCAGGGGAAGAAAACTACTCGACGGGGACTACTTGTTGTACCGTTTCCCAGATCTTTTTCCCGGGTTTTCTTCAATCGAGCGCAAAATATCGCGACGCAATTGCACTGTACGTAGATAAAAAGGAAATGGAACACTTTCCTCGGTGCGGAGGCTTTTTCCCGCTTTTTTTCAGGCTGCCAGAAAGTCCCCTGGACATTATTGAGCTTCGGAGATCCCCTACCTTTTTCATGTCGCTTCGAGACTGCTGAAAAGTTGCAACATCGACGAGTAAAAAAGATCCTCGGAGTGATGTACGAAGGCGAGACTAAGCGCGAGCTTGTTGGTGAGATAAGAGGATGAACTTGCACGGGTAGAGGAATATATACGGTATACGGATAAAATGTACTTCGGTATGTTACTATCTTTGTGTACAGTTGATACAGAACACCTCGAGAAAAAGGAACGAATCTTCTAAGCTTGTACTCCTTAACTTTTATTTTTATCCTCGGAGAAGCTACTTTTTTCATTCTACCATTCCTTTTTCGTTTAACACAGTTCGATCCACTCGTCACAGAAGCATTGCAAAGATTTCGCAGAAACAGGGATACACAATGCTCGTCGTCTCAGAGCTACGAGACTGAAACGAAGGCGAGTGGAGCAAATTTATTAGTTTGTAAAATAGGTAGAAAGAGTGAAAATAATGAATTGGCTGGGCGTTAATTAACGGACGAGGGGCGAAGAACGTTTCCTCCCATTCGCCACTGGCTTTATCCTCTCCCCGTACATTGCCCTTTCCACCATGATCAAGTCTTTCCGCATCCCGGAGCATTTATCCTCCCATCATTTTTTTATTATGATTGTTTTTTTCTCCCTTTCGTTTTTATCGTTCCGTCGTCGTCTCTATTCCTCTTGTTCCGGTATTTCTTGCCCCCGGAACATCGAAAGGGTATGGGGCGGCGGAGAGATTCACCGCGTCTCGACCTGCTCGTCTATTCTCGAGTGCTCGAGCCAGCACGCCGAAGCAAAAGCATCCAGAATACATGTACGCTTTCGTAACCCGTTTCCCGGCACGTACGCGCGCATCTCGAGGCGAGAGCCTCCGGAGAACGGGGGATGCTGCACGGACGCAGACGGGAAGGAAGCGAGCAGTAGGAACGTAGACCGTAAGGGAGCCAAGTCTTGCGAGGAACAAACGGAGGCAAGGAGCAGAGCGAAGAGTGAGGGGCTCTGGTGAGGGATGGAGGGATACCGAAGGTATCGAGCTCGCCTCGAAGACGAGAGCTGCAGGGCTGGAAAAGGTAATCGGCAAGGTGAACGCGCGAGTACTCGCAGCGCTTCCATCTACTTTTGCCTTCGCCCCTCGCCAGCCCGTCGTCCATCAACCAGCCCTTCGTGTCCCTTCCCATCCTCGTCCTTCCTCGTCTCTGATATTTCGTTGCAGCAGGCTTCGTCCCCATTCTGCGTCACGCGTACAATCTTTTTCCAATTCGCCAGGACAAAGTTTTCCTCGGTATATATTCGGTACATAAATATATGAAGGGGCCAAAGCGTACGAATACGTACAGAACTTTCCACCCCAGGCCTTTTCATTCCCTCGGGGAAGACCGAGTACCCTCAGGATCTTACTTTTACCAATGGGAAAGGCACGATCTAGTTTTCTTCCGGGTAACCTGCCCGGAAGTTCTGCCCCAAGAAATACTAGCTGCTCAGGTAGCACCATCAATATCCTCCTCTTTCGGGACTCGGACTGCGAGAGCGGGGAAGCAACGAAAGCGTCAAACCACTGCCCACGGCCTGGCGTATCTTATCTCACTATTCTTCGAACCGGTTTTTTTTTCGTGAGCCGAAGAGTCTTCATTGTAGCAACGTGTTCAATGGGAATCGTTGAAATAACCTGCTCGATGTTCTATCCAATTCCAAGGTACGAGGAGAAATTAATTCATGCTCTGGACGCGTATTCGGTGCGATGAATCCATTTGCGAGATAAATTGCATCTATATGGACGCGCCTTTGATCGCGACATTTGGACAAATGACCGGAAGCTTTTGCGAGGTTCATTTTCTCCGCTGCTTTTCTTCCTTTAAGGAGGGTGGCTACGTTCGTCAAATTGATAAGAAATTGATCAAATTTGGTGATAATGTTCTTCAACATCAAGTGCGAAGACACAATTTTTTTCAAAATTTTCTTCTGCTTAGTTATCGAGTAATTACGGATTAAAGCAGATTTCTTATGCCCGGAATGTATACCTATATATATGGAAACGCTATGCTTATACACGTGAACTTGAGTGATCAATTACTCGATAACTGTACAGAAGAAAAATCTTAAAAAATTTCTATTGTCAAATTTGGCCCTAAAGAATATGTTCACCAAATATTATTAAATTCTTATCATTTTGAAATTTTTAATGTATTTAACATGGTTTAGCATGGCAACATTGTATCGTCGGTAGCCACCCTCCTTAATATGGGGAATCAGCCCACTATTTCGGCCCATGATTAAGCTCATCGACGTGAGGATTCTGAAGACTTCTCTCGCAGCGCATGTAGTAAGAGTTTGTTTTCGAATAAGGAGACTCCTTGCTTTTCAAATATGTATTCAGCGATCCATTCGCAATGCCTCGCACAGGCGTATCAGGCAACCTTTTCGCTCATCCTCGTGCACATCGTCTCTGGCTTTCCGCCATCTAAATGCGCCCACGCAGAATATTCACGAGAAATAGATTAAATACGCTAAGTGTAGTGTACGGCTTAATTCCCTTCCGCTTTTGGAGCTTACGCGCAGAAGGGGAGTCTGAAACGAGCGCGGGAGCTCATCGAGAGAGGAGGACCCGTTACCGAAAGTGTACTACGCGACGCTGCGCAAAATACCCGAGAGACCTCGCTAGCTCGACTTCACCTCGAAAATCCTCTTTGCATTCTGCCAAGGAAGAACCCCGACATTTTGACGTTTCCTTTTATCAAAATTGCGTGGAACATTTGAAACATTGATATTCAATCGTTATCCGCGATTTCCACATTTTAGCTTGATGAGGATTTCCTGTGCCCTCGTATTTTTTTTTTTTTCTAATTTATTCAGAAAATATTGATTTTTTTCGTGGTTTTTCAAACGACATTCCTTAAGGTTCTCGTAATCCGCGTCGTGTTTTTTCATCTTTGCCTAACTCTCAGTCAGTCTCCTTTTTCCTACGCGTTTTTTTAGCGGGGTTGGAAATTTAAAATGATCACGTACAATGAGAAAAATAAATAGAATTCTACTCATGCTGATTCCCCCTTGCTCTGCTATACCACTTTTATTGTTCGGCGTCGCCGCGAGCAGCCTCTTTATATACATGCTCGGGCTGTCCCTTCGAGCAGGGTGGCACAGATAAACAGACGCCGTGGGCATTCGAAATTCGATGGTGCTGCTGCTCGTCCCGGACGACCGGCAGGGAATCAACGCGAATTCGCATTGTTACTCGAGCGAAAATAAAATAGAGCTTTTTATCGTCGGCACCTTAAGGTCGTCGCTGTAGTATTCAACGAACTTCCGGTCTTAACCTTCCTCGATGCCGCTCCCTCGTTTTCGATAAAAACACATTTTCATAATATCGTTACGTTTTTGTTGAACGCGAATTTCTCGCTCAACTTTGCGGTCCTCGACCCACGGTTCTTTCGTATTTTTCCTCTCAGAAAATGACGGCAGGGCGGTCTTCTTTGAAAAATTGATTTCACGGTCGAGCGCTCCGACGCTTTCGCCTGTATGCAGACGATTCTCTTATCGCGACGCTTCATATTTACTGGAGAATGGCAAAAAGATGAGGGACTTTGATTTACCATTCGTTGGATGGGGATAAAATGTTGGAATTACTCAAATTTCGAACAGCTGAAATCTCGAGTTTGTAAACTTCGAATGATAATACGGAAACTGGTCGATTCGACTAGAGCTTTGAATGTCGAAAATAAATAAAGTAGAAAATTCAAGGTTCGAAGCACGTTTACATCGAAAATAGAATGTAACAATCACCCATAAAACGAGGCGACTAAAATATCATTTTTCCAAAAATTCGACTATCGCTCTTTCCATATTCATAAATTATTACAATCAACAATACTGTGAATATTCACCATTTCGAAAGACTGAATATTACTGAGGTTGGAACACTGAAAGGTTGAATAGTCAAAATGGCGAAACGTTAAAAAGTCGATCGACCAAAATAAAGAAACGCAGCGGAAGAACTAAAAATACACGCGTGTCGCTCACTCACTTCAGACAGGCAATCTCCGATTTCACACATCGCCATTTTGACTTTCTCCTTTTCGAGCCATCGCTATTCTGCACATCCAAGTTTTATAGGCTCGAAAAATACACTTTCGATTATTTGCTACTCTATATTTTGGCCTGTCTATAAAACATGAGTACTTTCCACTTTGAATTCGAAAATATGAACTTTTGGCATTCGCATGGCCTGTTAAAATAGCATTCGAAATGAAAACTATATCGAAATATATATTTTCTAGTAAATACGAATTCGAAGAAGGAATATATTCGGTTGAGCACGTAATCAGCTAAAAAGTCGATCGGAAATAAGAATTTCGAATTGCTTATTTTCCTCGAATCTGATGTTACAACTTGAAAAATTTCGAAATATCAAGCGTTCTACAATTTATTTATTTGACACATTGAACCCTACGCCATTCGTTGTTTATTCATATCTTTGATGTCAATAAAACATCGAGAAAAATGGGACCAAATTGAATTCGGCAAGGCGCACAGCGGAGTTCAGCGGCATAATTCTAAAAATGAGATCTCATTGAATATTTCATCGGGAATATAGTTGCGAGTCAACGTGCCTCCCTTTTTCGTTGAAAGGTTACGCTGAAAGCTCGCTTTCACCAAATATCCGTATGAACTCTGGGCTAGGGCCGGGCCAGAGGCCTCCCCATTGGTCTGATTACGGCGAAAGCCCAATTCCATATAGAGGCATCAGGCAAATATAGACGTACATAGGCGCAGCGTAGCGCGCATAATAGGCGAACGAGGCCAGAGTGCTCCTCAGGCGCTTCCTTATTCGCGAAAGCTGCCTCATGAAACCTTCGAAAAGGGATGAAATATGTATGCGGGTGTATGCCACATATCTATATACAAACAGAGTAATAGAGCAGCTGGTGTGCGGAGTTGGGACGATTTTTTCTCGCAGAAGCTTTCGGAAGTAGCTCGCGTTCTCGTTATAAATTCTCTCGTTATAAATTCACGCGGCACTTGAATCGAAAAGAGAGCTCGTGCGATTCTCGCGTTCCAGATGTAACCACAGCGAGCGAGCCATCTTCGGTTCGCCTTATTTCTGTTTATTTATATTTTTTCTTCTTCTTTTTTTACCTGCTTCTTTGTCCTTTTATTTCACTCGCTTCAAAAGCTCCGACTCGCGAAACTTTTCATCGGAAAACGAAATACTTGGCTCCACCCCCGACACCTTTATTTTGCCGGATCCCCGAGCCCGCTCGACGGTGCAGAGCTACCGAAAATCCGGATTTAACAACTCGACGAGGCTTGTCGGAAGAACGAGCCGAATTCACGCTACAGAAAATCCTCTTTTTGGTCGGGCATCTACGACGCATTTTCTTTGTGACGAATCGCAAGTGCGCAGTATCGACGAGTCGTTGGCAGCGATTGTAACTTATTGATTCGTAGTTGCCACTAATTAGTGCACGAGTACAAAAAGACTCATCGTCGTGAACAAAACGCGACTGTTCTCTGTACGCGGTACTCTCAAAAACAGCTGTAGATTTGGCGAGGAGCAGCGAGCAAGCACTTGGTTGAACTCAACTTTTGTAAGAGTCTCTCGAGCGGCTCGTTTCCTTTTCTTCTTCATCCTTACGACGCTCTTCTCATCTTGTCTTTAAACCGGGGATCTAGTACGGGCTGGATAAACTTTTTCAATTAGTAGCCACGTCGAGATAAGAGCAGAAAGGAGGAAGCGGAGGATGTGGAATCGCAAGTACAAAGCTTCGCGAGACCTCTAAAGTACATGCATACGCTGAGCATATTTATTATAGAAAATAAATAATTATTAATTAAGGAAGATCACGCGTTACGTGTGATTCAAAAAAGCAACTAAACTTTTGTTGCTCTTTTGATGATTAAAGAAACGATTAAAATTTATTCTCGGAATTATTAAAATTACGTGTAACTTATTTGTTGAGATTGATCAATTTTTAGTACAATAGATAACGCTTAAAATACTTTCGTAGTTGAGTCATTAAGCAAAGTGTGACAACAGCCATTTATTCTATTTATATGCGTATACATTTTAAACCAGCTGGCCCATGGTCAAATCTTCCACTGTTTATGTCGTTATTACTCGTTAATCTCAATTAAGTGTTTTTCTTTATCCATTCCCAAGTCATTTTCACCGGTAACAAGGCTTTCTCAAGACATCATTGTCTTGAGAACTAAAAATGTCTAAAAACATTACATTTTTTTATTTTCGTTTTTGGCTCCTTCAAGTTAGGCAGATCCTATTTCGTTAAATTCAAATCGTCCCACAGGAAATGTGCCTGCCATAAGAGCCTGTGTATAACCTTAAAAAAAATGTGATTTTTGTTCATTGATTTCTCGATAACTAGACGATAGATCCTCTAATAATTCCGGGAATAGACGCATGGTGCATATTTCTAGCATATTTCAAAATGTCAAGTCTTAAAGTTGGAATTTCCGATTTCCAATATAGATTCGCGTTAACTTCCTTAAAGTTAGAATTTTCGATTTCCATTAGATTCGCGTGAACTTCCTTAACCTGTACGAGAGCTTTGGCCGAGGGTGAAATTTAGTTACAATTAAACGTTATTCCTCCTTCGATTACAAGCGTCGCCTTGTTTCTTCCTTTTCTCCCACAAACTTTATGTTGCCACATAAATTTCCCACGTTTTTATTCCTTCTCGGGTCACAGTAATTAAATATTTGCTTGCGCCCTCGGGAGATAGGAAAAATAAAAACAATGTTTGCCAAGTCGTTTTGCCGATCTACGCACTTGGTGTTCCCTCCGCTATCCGGGCACTGGCAACAGATGGTGGAGGCGACACGAGATATCTTGTCCGACTAGGATAATCCTCAGCGCACTCACTTTTGCAGCGCATCTTCAAGAGATCTCGCGACGAAGATGCGCCAGCGACGAGCAGCTGCAACATCGACCACGGGGGAAAGAGAGAGAGAGAGAGAGAGAGAGATTGAGATCGTTCCCCAGAATCTCTCGAGTCGGTAGACCAGATCTCTTCACAAGCGTACCCGGAACTTTATGACCTACATTTTTTCCTCACAGCCCACGCTCACAAATTCCAGTAAATTATCATTCGCATCCACTCACTCAAATATATCCTCGGCCCCATTAAATTTTGCCCATTTACTGTGATTCGTACTTCGTGGAAAGTTTGACATCTCTTCCGAGTTTCTCAGTGTCACTTTTCATTAAGAATTTTTAATCCTGCCCCAATTTTTTTTGACTCCAACTGCATTTCGGTGCTGGTCTAGCAATCATTTTGAGTTTCTTTGGTCACACACGAATACTCGAGACTTTCAATCTAGTCTCGATGTACACAAAAATATAAAATGTTGAGTAGGATTTGATCTTCGTTATATGCACAGACAATAAAACATCGATAATTTGATAAAACTTCCGACACCAAAATTTCTGTCGCAAATCTTTGTGAACGAGGTTTTTATTCCCATTTTATTTTCACTGGGACGCAGCTATTTGCCGGGACCGGATGCATGTTCAAGTCTCACACGAAGGTAGGCTAGTCGACGTTAATGCATGAGTAGATAAATCTGTGTTGATAAATGTAATTCAAAAGTTCCATCGACACGATTCGCAATTGTTTAAACTTTTAGCAAAAGTCCATTGTATTTATCGGTGAAAAATGTTGGCGATTAAAATCGTTCGAGCCGCTAGTATTTCGCAAGCATCATCGTGTCGAATTGGAATTTTTAATCGCCCTTTTAAACTCTTACGCCCGCCCCCTCGTCATGTCCGCGCGCTCACTTGGCCAATCGTTGTTGGTTTCCCCTGCATGATGCACGGAGGAAAATATCAGTAGAAACCCATCCACCTATTTGGTGCATTTAACAACGACAATGAAGCATGAACATTGAAAATCCAATCTTAATATCGCGAGGCATATTCACAGCTCCGACACAGCAGCAGCGAGAACTCGGTGCATTTAACACGCTCGTAAATACACGCCCGAGAGAATATATCTGTAACGGGGAATTTAACCGGGGACTAATTAAACTAATGGGACACTTACGGGAAAAGGCGGTCACCAGACTCCACCGCTTCGGCACCAAGCGAAAGAATGCGAATATACTAATTGGATCCCTCTCTTTTCCCTCGCCATTTGGTAGCGTTACTTCACGATACTATGAGTACTTTATCCATTATATACGAACACACGCGTTCGGCGTCCACGTACTACGAACTACTGGATATTACACGCGTGCATGTGTAGCCGCACGAACAACTATCGGGGATTCTGATAGGCGTGTGTGTTGCATAATTGGGCACATTCGTTCGCGCCGTCGTAATAATTGCGTTAACGCGTTGACTCCGGAGCTCTCGACTCCCTTTACGCACTCGCACACGAATCTACACTTTCGCATTGTTTCTCTCTCTTTCTCTGCGCATTCATACGTTTGCAGGGATGAATATGCATGTGGCGTTGCTTAGATGCGGAAAGGGATGAATTCACACTGCCGCGGATATTTCGGAGAGCTTTAACTGGAGAAAAGCCCATTCGGATAAACACGAGGAACGAAATCGCTTTGGATCGGTTTTAAAGAACTCTGGTTCGGGATTCCGCTTACTTTAAAAAAAAATAAACGGGTGTTCGTAGTGAAAATATTTAGAATACAATTTTGTTGGATTTTCATGCGATTTATCGACGCCCTGCGGCGTTTTATCTGAGGCTGAATGTGAGCCGCGTGAACGTGGCTAGTGCACCGGTGCTTCAAGTTGCTGCAATTTTTTTAATCCTTTGGACACAAGTCCTGAGAATTGAACGGATCACATTTGCAGCGCTTCGAATTTTTGCATTGACACGTTTGCTCGCCATTTATTAGCAAAGTTTTTCTATATGAAGTTCGCACGTCGCGTTCACTCATTCATTTATCCTGGCGTTCATTGAGTTCATTCGACCACGATCGAATTTGCAGTGGAAAGGAGTAAAAGCGTGGTACGCACGACTCGCCCTTCGCCGCGTATCGTTAATTGGGGAGTGACGAGAGCCGCACTCGTTTTCGTATTAATTTACTCGCTTCCACCATCGGCCATTCGTCAGGCTATTCAACCGTGTACCATCTGCAGAAGTGTTGAAAAAAAGGAGATTAAAAAACTCGCGGCGAAATTGCATACTGAGGCGGATCGTCGTAGAGGGTCGTTGACACGTTTTTGTATCGCGAAAATTCTGCTTCTCTGGTCGCATGAAACGGGCGTCTTGATGGCGCGGATGCAGGTTCAATGAATGGGTCAATTAAGGCCTTATATACACACTTGCAGGGGGCGAAAAAACGTGATTTTCTTGATTTTTATTCGACTAGAGAATCAATGTTTGTTGAAAAGTTGTGCGGACGACGTTCATTAGTTCGTATGTTCATGTACTAGAACGATTTTTTTCATCAATAAATTTCTCAAAATGGCGCAACTCTTGCTGTATTCCAGTAGCACCTTTTTTCGAGCATCAGTTCCGGTGGACACGATAATTAAAAACTATTAATCCATACTAAATTTATACCACTGGATATATTGGGCCTGAACGAATAATTCATAAAAATGTTCATTTAAACAAAAATCGCGACAGTTTCAACAAAAAATTCATTTTTTGAGGTGCTAAATTTACGGTTTTTTTGTTACAATATTTTTTTTCCAACAAAATACGAATTCCTTCGTCCAGGCCTTAGCTATTATTATAATAATAAGTGGTATAAATTTGATATGAATCGGATTAATACCGCGCGCACCGGGCGCTCGGTTGAAATACCCACAGCTACGATTCTAATGCTCCGATCTTTATGAAATCTGGTGAGAATATTTTTCAGAAATTGTACATATGGAAGAATATCTAATAAAAAAAACTTTCGATTTTTCCGCTCATCACAAGCGTATATATAAGCCCTTAATAGCACGTTTTTAGACTTCGAAAAGAGAGTTAAATGTCGCAGGGAATCTGCAATGCGCAGTTTGCCAGGAAACGTTGAAATTCGATGAAAATTCATTCGAATTCGTGGATTCGAAGCAAAGAATTTTTGTCTCGTTCATCGACAGCAACGATGACTTAACTCGTTTCAGAAAATAATTGAGATTCATCGTCCGGTTATTTCGAGACGCTCATGCACATGCCGATTTGTCAAGTCGGATGTACCGCAAAGTCCCAAGAATCCTAGTAAGCGGCTCGGAGAGGCCAGGCGAGGCGGCGAACTCCGCGGCCTGGAGGCTCGTTCGCATATTCCCTCAATTTTTCGTCACTATCAACCGCACGAGAAACAATGACGAAAAAAAACGCGACGAATGAGCCGCGTTCACTTCATTCCTGCAACGGCGTCGTACCAACTTTAATTGAGTGACGTCATCGAGTCGTCGGGTCAATCAACGATATTTTGAGATAAACATTTCAGACACTTCAGCAGCCAGTATAGTCTCGACTGGGCTCATGGCCAGAGGCGCTCTCGCGGCTTAAGGCACGAACCGGTGCTCGTAGCCGGTTCGTCATGACCACCCCGCAGTCATTAAACTCACTTCGTCATAATTGATGAGATAATTAGCGTATCGGCCAGCTCGGGTTTCCATTCCCTCGATTATTTATCCGAGCATCGATGAAATCTATCGCAGTTTCGTAACGCGCCTTCGAACGTTGGAACGGGCTTCATCCAGCCACTCGTCAGCCATTTAGTTTTTTCATCGATGCGTATTCAGCGAATAAAAAATGTATCACAAAGAATTTCATCGGTTTTCGTCCACCGCGAAAATCGATGTTGTTCGTGGCTGCGTGAGTACTTTTAATTATGCAATCATTTTCCGATCGGTGACTCGACGCGATGTGCGATTTTCCGTGGGATTCTATGTGTTACTTGTTTTCCCCTGCATAGTGGTAACGTTGTGCTTGATTATTTAAATTGGGAATAGAAACCAAGTTTCGTTGACGTCGATGTCGGTCAATAATGTTTTGCACGAATGTTTATCGTTTCGTGTTGCAATTGCACAAGATTTTATCGCTCAAATTGAATTTTCATTCTCGTTGTTGTTTTCCTCGAAAGTTGTCTGCCTTCGCACTAATGCGGAATGAAATTTCGATGAATTGTTGAATTCGAGCGTATACTTGTGATGGGCATTCAAAATAAAACGGCCAACTTTGTGTCAATATTTCAGTTGGGGGATGCAATGTTCGTTGAACTACCCCGCGTACGTCTGGACGGGGGTGCCCGAGCGTTTCGTCAGCACTGGGGTTACGAGTCTCGACCTCTCATGCCTCCCCCGCCCCTCATCGAGGAGGACGAGGCAGGCATCGAACCGGAAACCGTCAGCCTACGCGAAGCCAACACCGCGTCGCCAATAGGTAAGTTTTCTTATCTCCATTTCGGTGGAAAACTATGAAAAATATGGCGAATTTGTGCTTCGAATTGTTTGATAAAAAAACGATACTTGGGACGATCGAAGATCAACGAAATTTTTTTTACGAAAAACTACCATTTTTCTATTCATTCCGAATGATCACGGATGCACGATAACCAAAAATTGAGACACAATTTCAGATATTCACAGAGAACTTTCAACCACACTTTTTCATTCAATGAAGTCAATTTTTGTCGACATTTTTTGCACTAACATCACGCCACACTACATTCAATATTTCGTATCAAAATCGAGCCAGGTGAAAAGTTAATTTCGGATAAACTTGCACCGAATTGGTCGTTGAGATATTATTTCACACTTCTAACGAGTTTTAAAACAGGCTTAATACGTTTGTCCAAATCACGCTTCGTTACTATATTCAAAGCTTTGCCCATTTTCATCGTGTGCACGGAGAAAACGAGGCCGAAAATTCTACATGAAAGTATTAAGAATTATAGTGTCTCGGGGACACAATACGCTCTGAATTGCAACATTCATTCGAAGAGCAGTAATAAGAACTGTTCGATCCACCATAGTAAAAAGACCAATACCCATACCTTTTATTCAAAAGACTCAAAAGTCTTTTTCTCCATAAGCACAGTAAAAAATCTTTTCATTCACTTCAAATATTTATATCGTAAAGTATGCTGCTCGGGCAACCCTGAAAAAAACTGTGTGTATGGAAAAATGTCACACGTATTCGATCTATATTCGTGTATTTATCATAGAATTTACTATGCTGACAGTGAAAATTTGTGATTTACAATACATTTCCACTTATCGGTAAGTGTTAGGCTGACACTCGAAAACAAAGTAAAATATAGTTTTCATGTGCATCACTTTTTGCTATCGACATGAAGCTGTTTAGAATTGAAAGGAAGAAAAATTGGAAAATTCAAAAAATACTTTGTAATCGGTGGGTAAATGATTTGAAAATTTTTGAAAAATAATGTATTCCTCGCTACACGAAACGAATTTGTTTTCTCCGTGTGTGATACGAACCGTCAGGTTGTATCGTTAACTGCGAAAAATTAGGGTAAAATACTTTTTGAAAAAATATTTAATTTAAAAACTCCAGTATGATATGAAACTCCGTAAAAATTCTCGAATTATGTCAGTGTAAATGGTTTACGTTCGATGTTTTCATTAGCACTGAAATTTATTGATTGTGATACTTTTTCCACTGTACTCCCATAATTTACGTTCAAATAGACCGGCGATTGACCGACCATCAAAGCTTGGCGTGAAAACGCATCAATTGCGCTTTGTCTCGATTTTCAATCACGTTGTTTCAAGCTGACGTCAATAAAGTCCTGTAACGTGTCCCTTAACGAGCGGTTCATTGTTTTCGCAACAACAGTTTATGGCGTGAATTCATGACGCCGTAGGCAAGCATCGACTTTGAGCGTGCCTTGTTGTTTATGCGCACATGAAAATGATCCTCGAAAATAAATTGTTTTTTATTCTCCATAATTCTGATTGACTCGACGACTTGATTGAAAGAATCGAGTCGAAAATTTCACATTGAAAACTGCATAAATTTTGTCCACTCAATTTTTACAGGAACGTTCCTAAACATGAGCATTTTTATCAACAATTTATTTAATGATTTTTTCATTAAATCATTATCACTTTCGAATTATTTCCTACATTTTTATGATTCCTAATAACAAATTTATGCAGAAATATTTTTTTTCGAAATCAATGACAAAGATATGTTGGCTCGAGTACTACAGAATTGTACCATCACTGACTGAATAGATTCTCATTATAAATCGTTCGATTTATCGTTCAATGGTGCCTTTCTTTGGCTCACCCACGTTGGTTTATTTTTTCTCTATCCGACGATCATTTTTTAACATTCCCTCCCAGTTTTGGCAATTGGAGAAAAATGCATACATTTTCGTCAGTGAGTAATGAAGATAAAATTGATTTCTTCTTTACCTTCATTACCTGGACAGTACTCGGAGCAGGTCCCTACTATTTTCTCTCTCTCGCTCGATAAAACGTTTCGATCTATTGAACCTGCAATCGGTTTTACAGATTTCTGAAATGTCTGCAGTCGCTAAAACCCAACATGTAGCTCAAGAATCAGTCGAAAGTGTCGATTTCCTCACGTGAATTGTTTTATCAACCTCCGATGAGAGCGAATCCGTTCATTACCTTGCGCGATTTCATCTCACAATCGAATTATTTCATTCGGCTGGCAGAAAATTTCTCTCTTTTCAATTTCACTCTTAAAACATTTTTATGCTTTTAATTTTATTGGCTCTTCTTTGTTTGCGTTTAATTATGACGGAATATCGGGGTTGAGATAAACTCAAAGATTTGAGAAAGTTCATGAAAAAATGTTGAGACAGAAATGACATGAGATTTTCTCAATCTCGTTGTTTATTCAGAAACCCATTTGTTTTCGTTCCCTCCGGGTTAGCTCGATTTTCACGTTCCCGCGCCTCA
Organism: Venturia canescens; assembly: GCF_019457755.1. NCBI lineage: Eukaryota > Metazoa > Arthropoda > Insecta > Hymenoptera > Ichneumonidae > Venturia > Venturia canescens. Next base: position 13,035,561 of record NC_057425.1, read on the forward strand.
CCAAATCGACGAGAAATCTCTTTATAAGCGCAAAAGATGCAAAAGATACTCGTCCAGGACGCTCTTACTTTGCAATCTTTTCGGCTCACTTCCTCCCTCAATTTTATTAGAACGGACGTCTCCATTATTGCGGGAATACCGCTCCGGCGTTTACCATTATGGAAGATGTTCCCACGTTCATATTTCTCGGCTACGAAAAGGTAAAATTATCAAAAGAACACGAAGTACACAAACTGGATTGACAGCGCAGCTAAAATTATGCGAAAAAACTCAATTTTCGTCTCACAGCTCGAATCGAAATTCGATGTGAATTTTCGTTTACTTTCCCAGTGTTTTTAAGTTCCGAACTCTCTTTGAGTTTCCTCAAATAATTTCAATTTCTTTCATTATCTCGTCATTCTCAAAATATCGTTTTTGCATATTTTTATATTGATGAATACGAAGCTCGGAGCAAGAAAAAAAAAGTGATTACGATAAAATTAACCGTCGTTGGCAGATCTTCGAACGCGATGGGGTTCACCAAGGCCAGTGCCTTTTTTCTCGATTGAATTGTTGGCTATCGAAGCGGCGTGTCGCGGTCCGTAAAAGACGACACATCGACGAAGGATGTGACGCAATCTGACGAGGATAAAAAATAACCGTTGTATAGGTGCGATGAAGTTTGTTGGATTTCAATTATATCGATGCACAAAAAACGCTTTCGTCGAATTGAAACTTCGAACAGTAACTGTCATCCACCAAAGCGATCGATTCTCGATCAACAATTTTATTTGAATCGAGTTTTTTCAAGAGATTCTTCCTCCCTTCTCGAGAAAAAAAAATAGAATTTCCTATTCGAAAGTTCTGACCGTGCAAAACTCATTTTCTCCAGCATCCGGCCACGCCTCGAGTTTCATCACTGTGATTGATTCACGAGGAAAGGATCCATTTTTCTCGCAGTAAAAGTCGGGAATGGGACAGGAATGTTTACAGTAAAAACGAGGTCAGAAATCTAGCTTGACACACAAATGTGACCTCGTTACTTCGATAATTCTATTCCATTCGTAAGTCGAATGAAGAAGAGTAATTAAATCGAATCAAACGTGAATTTAAGTTGATCGTTCCTCAAAATTGCAGATTCGAGCCTTCATTTAATCCCGCTGACATATTTTTTTCCTAATTAGAATGAAATTCCATTTAAAAACGTTCGAACTCGAGATGGATTTTCTCACATCCTGTTCTGACGCACAAAGCCGCGTGTGAAATTTCGAGTCCCGACTTTACGTAATCGCCAATGACGCTATCATCGGATTCTTCCTCAGCGATTCGTGTACAACAAAAGATCACGTTGACAAGTGTGTGTACATGTGAGCAGCACTTATTAGACTGTCTCGCGAGCTTTCGTCATCGATTCCGATTAGACAATGCGGCAGTTTGATAGAATCAACGCGTTGGAATTATAATCGACGAGCGCAGACACTGCGCGACTCTGAATACGATAAACACGCGTACGAAATGAGATTGGAAGAAAAAGCGATTCGAGCTATTTTTTCCTTCGGAAACGCCACCGAACGACCTCGACGCTGTAATTATTTTCTCTGCTGCTGATTCCACAAACGATTATACGTAAATCTTCTTGTATACGTTTAATACCCGAGTTTGCAGTTCTATTTTTATACATTTTCGTTGAATATCATGCAACATTCGTTCTTGCATCATTCCTGCAGCATCGCGCTCACAAATTCTCTTGGTAATTTGCATATTTCGAGGTTTTTAAAACGCGCGACAATCGAAAGGTGTTTCGCTGGGTAAATTCAACGCGTTGAGAAATCAAAATGGCGAACATCTCCGAGGGGAATTCAAGTGTGGAAAAACACACAGCCAGTCTAAAGAATTTGGATATATTTTCTGACATTGTAAACGTCGAAGTTCAGTGTCAGAACGTTATTGAGAATCGACCGGTGACGGAAACTCTGAAAAGCGAAGCTCGTATTCGATCCCCGTTTCGTTTGCGCTCGTCACTTGAATGGGGAAAAATAAAAGAAACAAGCAGCTCATTCTTATCTCAACAGACGACCGCATCCTCGATATTTCACGCGAGCCATTCGAGGACGTAGTACGCGATGACGTTTTTAGCTTCATTGTGACAGTTTTTCGTTCAGTCTGAGCCTCCGCTTCGTTCTTATAACTTCGCGCCAAGTGCCGATATTGGGTTCGTGCGAATTAGTGATTGGTCTTGAAATATTCGGAATTGTCACTGAGCTCGTTGCGCCGGCGACAAAGAACGCTTTGAATTCTGCGCAGAACCAGCGTTCTCCAGCGTTCAAAAAATGGGAAAAATCTTTCTGTCCGATCCCTCTGTAAAAAGATAATTGATTCGACGTTCGATTCAAAATTCACAGAGTCGGAAAAAATAGAGAGTGCTTGGAAGAAGCTGAGAAAAATCTCGATGTTCCAGTATAAGAAAAATAAAATCCAACGTCGATGTACTTCGGAAAGTGTCGAGCATCGCGTCACGTCGAGTATATTGTGATATCGTATTAAAAAAGGAAAAGAGAATGAAAAAAGAGTGATTTTTCCGCGCTCGTCGTTCCGGATACGCGATAAAGCGTTCTCTCTCTCTCTCTTTCTTTTTTCGTTGCCAGCGTTGTCGTTGATGGTGCCATATGAGACGGCGACGATGACGACGTCGCCGACGTCGACGGCAACGAAAGATCGTTCAGCAAGAGTACAGTGAAATAAAGGCCAGAATGAAACGAGTGCTTTGACGTTCAGGAGGCTCGATTCCCGAACTCTCGGCTCTTTTAGCAACGCGTGAAAAAACAAACGAAATGAATTTGGAATTTAAAAGTCGTTTCCATCAGCGTGTGTAACTGATTCTTGATTGCGTGACGACGAGTGATAAGATGAATTTCCGTGATCTTTCAAACCCGCTCGGTGGCGAGCGATCGCCTTGAAAAAATAGGAAAATAGAAAAAGCCCGAGATGGAGAACGCTTCCAGTTTGACGAGAAACTCCCGACCGTTATTATTAATATCATTTGTATGTGAGACGTGCTGAGTGCGACGCAGCAAACGATCCGTTACGAGAAATCAAACTCGTCGCAAGTTTATTCTCTTCACTTCTCCCATCTCGAAACGCGGACCATTTTTGTTTAAACTGTTTTATTTTTAATTTTTCATATTCAAGATCTCGAGTGAAAATACATTTACCGGTTTAATAACAGAGTCCTCGTACCGGAAGCATTACAGATGTTCCGTAAGTGCAGCTCGTGTGATCGACGTTCCTGTGAGCGCTTGACGTGCCTCTATCGCGAAAGTGTGTAAAACGACGAGTATATACTGTGTGCAAATGAAGCGATATAAGGAAAACACGATTTCTCGTCTCGTATCGCCTTAATCGCGAGAACTCTTTTTCCTCTCCTTTAAGGACTTGGATCCGGTTCGCTTTGGTCCGCAATTATGCGTCGATCCGTAGCACATTCTTCGCAACTCTCACTTACCAAAAACCTTAAAAATGTTTTGATATTAGAAAAAAGTTTTTAAACCCTTTGAAGAAACAGGCTCGATCAGCGGGTTTGAGTTATGCCGAAATGAGAATTTCGAAGAGAAAAGTGTTACGAACCCCAAACAATTGAGCTCGATCATCAGCCTCCTTAAAATTTTTGGAACAAACTCGCCGTCATACCAAAGTGCACTATTGAAATCCAACGACAGTGCCTCGAAGCAACAGAAACAAAAATGTCGACTCGCAGAAAAATGTGGAGCTCCATAATAAGGCGGAAGAATAAAAAAAATGATTGTGAATACAACGTTGACGAGGACGCGACGAGTAGTGACAGTAGCGTTTGTGAGTAATCGCTCCAGCCTCAGAGTTTGCTTGTACGGCTTTTAACGCAACGCACGAACGCTTTCATCGTGATAGATTAACTGTAAAGTTTTTCAAACGATTTTCGTCATCAGACCAATTCGTTCGATCAAATCCTGTCGATCATTCTTCCAAGGCCAGTTGTTGAGTAGCAGAATCCACAAAATTTTAACCTCTCTAAAACTAGCAGAGTACAGTCCCAAAAATGAATTTACTGTACACCAAAGTGAAGTGCTTTTTATGTTCTAATAATTCGCTACGCAATTCAAATTTTAGTCCCATTTTATTCGGAAAATTGAAATTGCTCGAATTATCATGGGTTATTTTTGCGATATCCGTAAATGTATTGTCGCATTGTTAATGCGCGTTGTTAGTCGCACTTAATTTTGCTATATAGTAAATTCATTTTTGGAACTGTGCTCTGCCAGTTTTACCGAGTTAATGTTGTGCCAGAGAAATTATTTTTACGCGTACTTTTGAAATAGGATTTCGGAGATTTTTGTTCACGAAAATTCGGTTTAAGCGATTTGATGAAGAAAAATTCACTTCCAAATTTTCAGCAGCGGTGCAAAAATTTATATTCCATTACCGCGAGTAGCTGGTGATTAAACCCACGAAGCATCGAGCCTCGTAATTAGTAATGACCGCGTAACACTACCAGCACGGTTGCATTCTACTGACGAATATACTCTCCGCACTGGATCCCATAAATCTGCGACGCGCCCATTATATACGTTCTGACAAAAGTTCATTTTTTCTGACGACGCTAATGCGCCGAAGAAACGTTGGATGCTCTCGCTGCTCCATAATTAACTGTCACGTTCGAGGGCAATTATTTAATCAGCAGTATATAAGCGGATATGAATTCCATTCTCGGTACGAAATTATTTGAAGAAAAGAAAAAAGAATGGGACGGAGCAATAACATTGGCAATTATTAGCACCGTTCAGTTGACCATTTACTCCGCTAATTAAACTGCAAACAATGTACGCACGGACCGCAGGAGCAGCAGACCCCTCGCCGGTTATTCTACTCGCGATAAGTCAGCTGCCAAAGGTCCAGAACTCGTTCTACTCCGCGATCCTCATTCGTTCGACCTTGTGGAAAATTGCATTAAGCATTAAAAGCTGCGAATTTGAGTGCTCTTTCGCGAACTTTTGAGTCAAGTGCCACATTATTGCGGTTAATTGATGCCGGGCATACCGACGACGACTGCATCGGGGTCAGGTTTCGTAATATTCTATCTGACAATAAGAACGACCACGTGACGCGATAAAATGGCTCGGGAGGTACGAGACCAGAAGGATCGTAGTGCTCGCGCACTCTTCTATATATACAAAAGCAGCCCACGAATATCTTTTTGTACTCGTTCCTTTTTCACTTTTGTTTCCTTCTCCTCCTGCTCCACCTCCCCCGCTCTCGTCATCATCTCCTTTTCGCCTAGCGTGTAACACAAGAGCACAATGCTCGGCGGATTGGCACACACAGTGAGTGTGTGTAACCCGATATCGCGATACCGTGCTTCGGTTACTCGGAAATTGTATGGTAAACTTGCTCGATTGCGATTCAACCTCCGCTTTAAAGCTAATACTTGTACAAACTGCTCACTACTCTCAGGAGACCCGACGAAGAGCATCTTCTGCTTCCTCGATCTGGGCGGGTTCGCATTTTTTAATCATTATTGTTGTTCGAATCTCTCATGCTCGAGCAGGGAGATTCCGAACTCAACGATCATTCCGGATGCTGTTTGGGACTTTATCTTTGTAACAAAATCATTAATTTATCGATACTTCGAAACGAACATTTTTAAGGGTCGATCGCTCCTTAATGCGTGCTGTTGTAATATAATACGAATATTCATTTATGTTTCTTGAGTTTTTCATTATTTCGAAGTCCATTCAAGCTAAAAATGTTATGACGAGACAGGATTCTCCGCACGAATTTACGAGCGTCGTTAAGTATTTTTCATTGTGTGCGCGTCGATTGATCGCTTCGCTTTAATTTATTTGGACAAACGGAGGCCTCAATAGACTCCATTTAATTTCGTGTAATAGACGTCGTTCTTGTCCGCTGCTATGGCATGCAATAAATATTCGGATAATTACGTGCCTAACGAGATGCGTTTATTCAGATTTACGATTGCCTTACAACCTCTTCTCTTTTATTCCCCGTACTTTTTCTTTGTCTTTCAACATTTCGTTTCATTTCGCTTTACACTCTTTTCGCCCTCCCTCTCTCCCTTACGCTCCAGCGTATTCGAACGTATTTCGTTGAGTATATCGATAACGAGCGATACTTATCCCGGCACGAGTTACGGCGAGGAATCGAGCTCGCGTCAGCTGGTCGATGCATGCTCTGGTTTTAGATTCCATTTGGCCAGTCTCCGCTTTATTACCCACCGAACTGACCAAGCAGAATAGTTTTTATTATGTTGGACCTCTCGGATAACGCACGAAGGATGTGAAAGAAAAATTACGGATTTAAATGACGTCGAACATTTGAATTAATCGACGCGCAGTCGCGGTTAATCTATCGATGGGATTTTCCCGATGCCGCGTCTCCACAGGCAATATGATTCGGTTTTGAATGTCCCGAGCGCGCAAAACGTCTCGTGAATTCGCGTATGTCTACGAGGTATGAGAAAAAAAGTACTGAAATGTTTATTTTTCCTCCTCGTAGTTCAACTTTAATTTGTTCTTTTCTCCGAGCTCTACGAGCTTTTGACATCTGTTTGCCGTGACAAAATCCCATCCACTCGAGACCCGAAAGCCCACGGAATGTTTTGTTGAAAGCAAAATGCCGTTGTCGGGGGGGAACGAGAAAAAAAACGAATTTCGAGCATTCCACGTTCTTTAAAAAAACACATAACCCGAGAGGAGGAACCAGACAGCAGCGTCAAGAGCTTGCGAATTTTTGCATGACAAGCGACCTCTTGCTCTCTTTAGCATCAGAAATCTCCGGCAGGACCTTCCCGGCTTCCCTTTTGTCACGACCTAACAGTTATTTTTGCACTGACGCGCCGATCACTTTGAAAGTTTTTCTTTACGCGGTCCTCAACTTCGAAAAAATGTGGCAGGATGATTGATTATTTTTCGGAAATTTTATTTGTTAGCAGCTCCAATGTTTTCGCACTCGGTAATCATAATTATTTAAAAAACCAAAATTATTCAGGAAAATTCGAATATTCATCGCTTTATTAACTCGTCAATAAAATTTCTAACATTTCATGCCATTTTTGGCTCGCTCATCAATGATTCAAAACTTTGAAAAGCCGCTTACGAACTCAACCAATTTTTGTCGCTCCCTCTTTCATCTTTTTCGTTGAAAACTCAAGTATGGAACTCGGCACTCGATATTTTAGAAAATGTTGCAAATTGTAGTTATTTTCAGACTTGAATAATCACTTTTTGAACCCAAAGACTGCGCGGCGCTCGACCGTTTTTCAGTTATTTATTCGATTATACGCGTGGATATATTGTTGCATGATTATATATTGACAGACAAACCAGAATATTACATACGGACAATCATTATCGGTCGTGCCTTAAGACAGTCTCGTTATTCCTCCCACGCGACTATTGAGGTACATGAGTCACGGTCTGCTCGCCTCATACGGCTCTTCCGAACATCGCGGTACAGCGACCCTACGCTGTTACGAACCGTAGTCTCGTGCTCTTTAATTTCACATTGGAAACACATCTCTCCTTCGGCTGTATCGTACTCGGAGCATGCGAGCATATTAAATTATTTTTCAAAAGCATTGTTCGGGTATTCTGTTGTTGTCGGATCGAACGCTCACTTCACAAAATCATTGATCATCGATCGAAATTTATTCTTTCGACATTTTTCATGGATTATATTTTCTCGTTATTTATTTCGCGCGTGTAGGCTCGTGACTCGGATATTGAGAATGCAAAGTATGGAGACATTTAATGAAAAAATCGTTTTTACGAATTGTCAGGGTTTATTCGAACAGTTTCGAAATATTTTTCGCAGAATTCGCACTTTCGCGCTAAATTAGTGATAAAATTCGTTGCTGTGAGGAATTATGAGTAATGCACCGAGTGGAAATCGATGAGGTTGAAACAAACGAATTATAATCGGGAATCCTCTTTTTTCCCTTCGAGAATAAACGATCCTTGTTTGCCCAAGACTTCGTACTCCAAGTACTAACTGTACTCGAGTAACGTATGCAAAAAAACGGACAATAAACCGCGTATGTGTGTGCGTGCGTGTGTCAGTTTCCGGTTACTCGGGATCTCCTCTTTCACTTGTTTTTGTCGCAATGCAAGAGTCGTGACGAAAGTTAGAACAAGAATCGTTCGTCCCGGTAGGCGAATCGGAGTGGGTGGCGTCGAACAGTGGGAAGATCTAACTTCACAAGTTGTAAAACGTATTTACAGAGTAGAAAAGAAAATCTTTTTTAACTTTGCTTGGAGAAAATTAGTCGGAAAATATTGAATTCGTTTGCCGCGACTATACTCTATGTTGATTAATTTAAAGTCTAAATTAGAAATAAAATTTACATTGAGAATATTTTTATCATAAGAATGTAATAAAATGCTTTAAAAATATCATGAAAGATAAAATTTATACTTCAACTTGTCTAGAATGATTGAGTCCGACATTTTAAATACACATGACCTAGGAAACATTTTTATTGTGCGAAAGAAAGTTTATATCGGTGCCGAGAAAAGGGAATGGTCAATTTATTTAAAAAAAAGCGAAGCTACTAGACGGATATGGAAGCACGTGAGTCAGTCTCAAAAATAAATTTGATGAAATTCTCGCGATGTTCAATCAGCTGTTACCAGCAGTCCAACGTAATGACTGACATCCGCTTTCGACACGTCAAAAACTAAAGTTTTTTCACGTTTTCTTCCTTAAGGAGTTTTGGTACAGGCGATACAATGTTGCCATGCTAATCCATGCTAAAAAAATTAAAAAATTCAAAAAGTTCAGAATTTTATAAAATTTGGGTGAACATATTCTTTAGTGCCAAATTTGACGACACAAATTTTTTAAGATTTTTCTTCTTCTACACAGTTATCCAGTAATTGATCACTAAAGTTCACGTGTATAAGCATAGCGTTTCTATATTCCGGGCATAAGAAATCTGCTTTAATGCGTAATTACTCGATAACTAAGTAGAAGAAAATTTTGAAAAAATTTGCGTTTTCGCACTTGATGTTGAAGAACATTATCAACAAATTTGATCAATTTCTTAATATTTAGGCTTCTGTACCGAAACTCCTTAAAAGCCCCGTAAGGTAATGTTTTTTTCAGAGATACGGAATCCGTGCTGATAAATTTTCTTCACGATATAAACTTTTTCGAAGCTCGAACACCGTACAATTTTTCACAATTAATATCATTGTGAGCTCTCCCATAGGGTAACGTGTTAAAAACTCAAAATTGTAGATGGAATAATTCCAAATTAAACCTTGAACTATCCGCAAAAAAGTGGGCCTATTTTGCGAAGCTTCCGATGAGTTAGGCATCGCAGATCACCGTTTCGCAAACTCCTCAAATTAATCGTTATTAATAGATCGCCGCGTTGCGAGTATTCATCACTGTCATTAAATATTTGCCAAATCTCAATTACCGACTGACAATCACTTATAATAATTACTAATTACATAATCGTATATCTCCGACGAGAATTCGGCTTGGACGGGGTTGCAGACAGAGACGAATGAATGAACGCCCACGCGCCTCCGGTGCACTTTTCCTGCGTCTTCTTCGATTGCCCGCAATGCTGTTTATTGCTGTTGCACTCGTCGTTCTATATATACGCAAACGCTGCGGCTCAGTGACGCACGTCCGTAATTCTTCCGCTGCGTAGCCAACTTGATACCGGTGAAAAAGGAACGACAACGACAAGGGTTAGGCGCGATAAGGGAATCTTTTCGCTTTATTCATTTCCGGTGTTCCGTTCAACGGAGGTGAGATAAAAGAATTTAGCGCTCATTTTTCCGATTGAGAATCGGGAGGTTTGCTTAATAACAAGAAGCTCGTCCAATCGTCTCGACCGCGTTTTCTTTCGAGTACTTTTCCGGGCACCGAAACATCTGCATTCATTCGTATCTTAAGCTCTCGCCTTTAAGCACTGTTATGATCGTTGAAAAATTTGCTGGTGATTTGAGAGAGCTTGAGCCAACGCACTCGATTTCATGCGAATCTTTGATTAACCGCACACCTCGATAAGCTTTCGTCACAAACTCCATCGGCAGTCTGAGCTTTTTATTGCTTCGCGAGCATCTTGCCACGCAAATTTCCTTGTGCAAGGAAATCTGAATGAAGATTTTTTGGTACAAATATCTGTGCAAGGAAAAATCAAATGTCTTTCGCCAACAGCCCCGTTATTAAGGAAAGGAACAACTTTGCCTAAGAGAAGTGGATCGTCGTCTCAGCAAGGCTACAGACGCACCATGGATCACCAACAGTTGACATGCTTGCGCGAGACCGACGCTAATTTCCTTCGAGTTCAGCAGAGTAAGTTTTATACACGCCCCTCGTGAATTTTTTAGTTTTTTTCCCGCTGACGCGAGGAGAAAAGAAAAACGATTGGAACAACACGGTCGAACACACACGCGAGCCGAGATCGAGGGATCATGCTGCACAGTTTTATTGCGTCGAGCTTCAGCTACTTTGTTTGTAGAAAAAAGAGCGATGCGCGGACGCTTTAGAATCGGCAAAAAAACGACGTTTATTAGTGTTGACGTTTCACAATTAAAAAGCATCTCAAAGAGCCCGCCAAATAAAATCTTAAGGGGAGATAGAACCGAAAGCTTTTCGCTTTGTTTCGAAAAATCTTTGCTTCGTTTAATGATCGTACTTTGAATGATTTACAACCAATCATTATTTACTCGGATTTATCAAAATTTCTATCCTTGATCTTCCTCCGCATCTGCAAGCTTCGTATTATTAGTTTATCCGACGTAACACACATAGACACGCGAGGGAAACGATTTTCCAATGTTTATGCGAGCAAGATGAAGATATCTTCTCCCGCAGGGTCCTTGGATCTCTGCCAAAAACGATGTTTTTATACATTCTTCGTATCCACGAATTCTCTTCTTTACTCTTTCTTCCTATTTGGGTTGCGCAGTGCGTAGATATCGCACAAACCGCGCGCACTCCAAGTCGCAGGTTCTTTCGTGAGGAAAAAAGTTCATGATATTACGACGAAAGTGGTGCATTTCTCCTTCCCGATCCACGATTCAGCGTATCTTTCGCGATTTATGATTCGGAGCTTCGGGGCAAGCACGTGAATTTTATTGGTTCTCGTTTGGGGTTTTATGGATAGTCAATGTTCCAAGAAACGTCCCGGGTTACGGGGACTACCTCAATGTAGATGTTTGTGTCACCGAATATTTCTTTCGAACATCGCTTCTTATTCTTCCAGACTTTCGAAGCGGTTCGCGACTCCCTTCGATATTTATTGATCGGATTCCATTATGAATCATTCCCCAAGTTTATACTTTTCGGAATACGAAGAATTTTGATATTTAATTAAGCTAGTTCATGCACGAAACGGTTTTCTTAAAGAAAAAGTCTTGAAATTTAACAGAGTTTAAATAATCGACTCGATCGTACTTCAAATTTTGAAGGGTTCGTCTTATCGATTATTGAGACAAACGTGCTTATTAAATATCCAGAAAAATACACAGACTGTGCGTAAAAAATCGTTTATCTTTCCAAAACGAATGAACGCTTCTTACGAAGTTTATGAAAAAGCACACAATAACAATGAAGTATATTATGAAGGTCTGGGAAAAATTCGAGACGGTTGTCTTATTAGTAATGAAGATATATTATGTTGAAGATTTAACGAAATTGGTAAAATGAGGACTCGTAATCTCTGACATTTGTTTATTTGGGCATTTTGTTTCTCCTTGGCTTGGCCCATTCTTGTCATAGTTTTTTACCTTTTTATTAATTCTTTCTTCTTGATCCATTTCCCTTTGCGTTCTCTAATACGATTTTTGAAATAAAAAATCTATAGTATTTTGGCCAGGGACGGATGAACTTTCGGGTTCGGTGAGTGATGGATTCCCGATTAATGAATATGGCTTGTAATTTCATTCGCCAAAAGATAAGTGTTGAAAAAATGTATTTACAGTCTCGAATTAACTAACTCTGACATTAATTTAAAGTGATCATATCTTTAATTAGAAAGGGAAAATCGACCCGATTTGGACACCCATAGAATACGATCCTTTGGGCATGATTTACCTTCACAAATAGCGGACAATACTTTCGGTATTTCGCATAATTAAAATCGTGGTTCGGCACACTTAAAGGTATCAAAAAAGCTCGAAAGCGTATCCGAAGAGTCTCGTTTCGATATTTCGAAAAATTACGCGAGCCTCGAGACACCTGTGATGTAACTCTCCCCAATAAAACATATGAAATTTGCATTTTTCTATCTTGATGAAACGAAAGTTTCTTTTGTTGCTCTCTTTTATTTATTAGCTCTTTGATGTATTCGAGATTGATGAGCTTGCGTAATTCGGTACGAGTAAATAAGTTGAAGAGCGAATACTTTTAAAAGTCTTTCGAGCGAAAAAAGTTTCGTGATTTTCGCAACATTGCAAAATAAAAGGTGCGCGTTCGTTGCATAGTCTCGGCTCGGCGGGGGGTGTGCGAGAAGTTTGCTAATCGGTTAAAAAGTTACGCTCGTGCAAAGGTGAGTAACCCCGATTCGTGTGTGTCTGCATGTACGAGTTTATTTACGCAGCGAGAGAATCCCGCAGCGATAATTAAGCTCGCTATTAGGTAATTCGTTCGCGCTAGTGAAGCTAGAGAAGCGAGTTTGTGAGCGTACGAAGCGCTTCTGCGAGCTGCAAACGGTCGAAAAATGAGGAAAGCTCCGGCGTGTATCGAGGCGCCCAATCGACTTTGTTAAACTTTTGAGGAATCTTTTATTACAGCTCACGAGAACGACAAAAGTTTTGCTTTGCACTAGAGAAAGATGAATTCTCTTTCTCTGCTCTCGTACTCTCGTAGTATCTGTGAAGAATTCATGCAGCGCATCGCGAGCTATAGGGACGTCGCGCGAGAGTAACCGTTGTGTTGTTCCAACATGCACGCGCAGAGCCAACCGTCTTTACGATCTTGGCTTTCACAAGATTATGGAATCCGGAGAATACGAGCCTGCGAATCCCGTGAGAATTGTTGCAAACTTGGTACAAGCGTCTGAATCCGCACCGGTGTGATGAAACCGTGAATAAAATGGTCGAAAAGGCCTGCTGATGCCATCAGACGGGAATGAAAATTTTAATGACCCCTGCAAACGAATCTAAAATGATAATTGAACAAATTTATTTCTTTCTCATTTCTGACGTAAACAAGATTTTTCAGGGGTTTCGAACACTGCGCTTTCATCAGTCAATCAGGAAGCGCAATGTCCGTGAAAAATTTCTGAGCTATCGTATAGTTTCAAAGTAAAAACAAACGAAAAACGAAACAGTGAATTCTCAATCCTGGAGCAGAGAGAGCGTACGGTGAAAACTGTTATGAAGCAAAAGTTGAAAAAATTCACAACGACCGAATTTCCTGCTGTAATAAATCTACAAAACACGTTAAAAATTCATGAAAGTACTCGCGTGTAGCCCGAAGTTTTTTTGGTAATGAAAAACAGCAGCGCGCGCGCCGTGCGTCGATTCATCGTTTGTTCTCTCTCGTTCCTTCTCCCAAGCCCGTTTCTCCTCATGTTTTATTCCATTTGTCGTTCGTTTTTATCTTTTTCCTGACTCTTTTGTTTTCCGTCGAATCTCTCGGCAGAGAGGGCAGGGCTCAATTTCCGTTCTCTGCTCGCGAAACAACTGCAATGGCGAGAGAGCTCTTTTTGGTCGCGGATATAAACGCGGTGGAAAAATAGTCATTCCGAAACTCCCTCGCAACTTGTGCTCTTTCTCTCTCCCTCCTTCCTTTTCGCGTACGCGGACATCGACTATCCTGGCGATCATTTTCAACGGAGATAAACGTTTTTCTATACACGCGGTTCCGTGTCTGTGTGTACGGGCGCTTTAGGGGGATGCGCAGCTGCCGCACTGTCCTACTCCCTTTACTGGCCCCTTTCCACCTTCACTTTTGGTCGCGCTGTTTGTTCCGGGGCGTCGCATCGCGTTGCACGCCGCCCGAGCAACACCCAACGCTCCGCGACTCGTTATCGCTTTCACGAACAAACAAAAAAGAAAATGCCCCGAAATACTGCAAGTTTTTTGCCTACCTTTATCTGCCCGATGCTTAATCGATATGCACTCGAGGTTCGTCCCTCGCCCTGTCCAAATCCTCCGGACATATATTTTTCGAAAAACAGGACTTTTCGATCAAACGCTCACTCGTCAATACTTTTATCTCGATATAAAACAAAATCGCAGGTATTTTGAGCGTTGACAATTACCAAATAGTTTTGAGGCTTCATCAAAAGTTTGTGGAGCAATGAAAAATGATCGGCTTCCCCCTCGCCTCGATGTCGATTTCCCAGCATCATCAAATAATTCACATTCCCAATGAGTAGGTTCGAAAATCCATGAAAAATTCGCATATCCTTGCGGTAAAAACAAACAGCAATTATTCGCGAGCAGAGCGCGCACGGTAGTCGCCAAACTCTATTATGGAGCTATTACTGCTGATTGCCAGTCCGTTAGAAAGACGGGAAGCCTTCCATAAATGGATGCGGACATATCCTTAGCGCAGGCTACGGAATATTCCTCGTCGCAGAGTCAATGAAATATTTTTCCACCACAGAAAGCCTCTCAATGCGACGTTTGTTTTTCAGCTTTACACTCAACGATCGTCGTCATGATTTCAATAGCAGAATTTAAATGGATTCAAGCCCCGGAAATCCATGGCCAAACGTTGCTCGGACGGTCCGTCAAAGCTTTCGATTTTTGCTGCAACTTGTTTTTTGTTAGAATTGAAAAAATGTTCCGGTCCAAACGACAGAATTCCAGTTCTTTCGTCGTTGGTACCAAAACTCATGCGATTGCCCATTCGAATGCTTTCGTTCCCATGCTCGCTTCCTCTGCATCAATGATTCAACATGGAAAGGATTGTACATTATGGAATGACACGAAATATGTATAGAGAGGGTAGACCCGACTCGTTAACATTCTAGGCACGCGCAGCGACTGACTCGCATCGGTGCACGCAAACCTCAGGAGTAAGCACACAGACACACAAGTGTGAATACAGATAAGTTGGCGTGCTTAAATGCGTGTGCGAGGAGCGATAGGTGCGTAGAGTGCGCAGTAGGGCACGGGCGATTTTCCCGCGCGCAGTGCGAAAACGTAACGTCGATTTTAATTGCCATGCGCGATTTCTCGAGCCCCATAAACGAGAGATTCCCGCGTCTCACTCATTCTCGTAAAGCTCGTTGAGCCTATCAACCCGTTACATTTGTCGAATAATTCTCGTCATGCGTAATCGAAACGATTGTGACGAATTTGCGCCCGCAGTTACTCTCCGAGCGTTACGTACGGATCGCGATACGTGCTCGGAAACTTAAATCAGACTTCCTACTTTCGCGAACTTTGAAAGGTTTATCGAAATGGGAGAAATTCTATGTCGTAATGACGGTTTTTTCGGTCTATTTCGTCGGACAAACAATCTTCGGGGTTCGTTATCACACACCGCAATCCTGTTTTTTTTAATCTCAATAGAGTTACGAAGTTACGAAATGTCTTCGGAATCAATGACTCAAGGGGGGATCCCGCTTTGGAGAGTCAAAAAATCTATTGTTTTCGGGAATGTTTTTAAGATGGACGGAAATAACTCACGATAGCTTTTCGGTATAGTTTCAAGGACATCTCAAAAGAACAAAAACGTTTTTTTAATGTGAGAAATACTAATTTGCACATGGTTCAGGCTCAAAGCCTGATAGACGAAGTTTCTCAGCTGTGCACAATGTGGAGATCGTAATTCCAAATTTTTTTCCATTTTTATATATTTTTCTTCCATATGAACCTATAAAAACCCGAAAAAATTGCAAAGTTCTATATTTAGAACACGTTGAAGTGACATTCTTCTTCTTTAGAAGCGTTTTATCTTTCAAACTCGCTAAAAATATAGAATTTTTCAATTTTTTCAGATTTCTAGAGGTTCGTATGAAAGGGAAATGCACGAAAACAATGTTTTTGTTCTCTTAAAATATCCTTGAAACTGTACCGAAAAGTTCGCTATGGTGAGTTGTTTCCGTCTATCCAAAAAGATCTCTTAAAACAATCGATTTCTTTGACTTAAAGCAGGACCCCTCCTTAATCTTCACGAACTGCTTTTTTGATCAAGTTTTTTCATCAAATGCCTTGCCAATTTAATGAATAAATTTGATTATTTTTTATAGAAAAATGAGCTCATATTTTTCTTGTTTTTCCTTGTTACAGGTGAGTCCAAATCACTGTCTTTACCAAGAGGTTTTCCTCCAGCCTTGGAGAAACGTAATGACGACGAAGGTAAGGAGGATTCTCTGCGCATATGAACCACTGGCGTGTTCTGTACGTGAAGCCTATAAATATAATTCTCGCTGGTAGATATACACGTTGCAGACAATGAGGGAGAACAAAAGATACATATATGGCGAGCGAGTGCCTCGTGGAAGCTCTCGTCAATTACGAATGTATGATTGTTCCTTCACGCGAGAGTGGCAAACTCTCCCGATCCTATTCTGCCACGATTTTTCTGTGTTCTTACTTTTACGACTTTATTATACGCTTTGTCGATTCACAGCGTGTTCCATTTTCTTTGCTCTGGATTTTCTCCTCGACTGTCAATATCGTTTTCCTGCAATGGACTTTAAGATTTTGCGCTGCATGAGCATATTTCGATTGATTTTAGCAACAATTGGGGGAAAGATTCCCGAAAGAGAAGTGTACGAAGGATTTTTGCGTCGTTTTTTCATCTTAAATCTAAAATGCATTCCCTTTTTCAATACTTTCCCATACGTACCCCGGGAGCGGAACAAAGCAATTAAGTGAAACGTCACTGGAAGCGAATGGTCTGGAACAATACGCTGACAAAAACAAAACTGTCATGAAGAAATTTGATTTTGTTGTGGTCTACGAGTTGGAGTTACCCAGTGAAGTACGTCATGAGTCGCTTGCTGAGTAATTACGTGCAATTCGCTTCTCAAGCTTTTTTCCTTATTCCCTGTCGTTTTCGTCATTTTCGTTCGCTGTGCGTGTCTCCCTCCCTCTCTCTTTCCCTCCTTCATGGCCACTCTACTTTTTTGTTTTATCCGAGAAATAGCTCGGACGGAACCATCAGGCGCCAAAGCGCAGGGCGTGACACTCCGCGAATATACGTCACGCTTGCTAGGAATGCCGGAAACCTCAACGAGGCCTGCTCCCACACCCTTCAACTTTGCCGCCAACGAGCATACCATTTCCGGTATTTCTCCGGCTGCAAAACAGCTCGGAATGATTTGAGGTTCCATCATCCTATCGCGTGTACGGAAAATTATCATTCACAGTCACGTCAGTGGTATTCGAAGGTCAACCGCGTTTGACCTTCCAATCGAAAACGAGTTTCCCGCAAAGTTATGCAGTAATCACGAAACTGGGGGACCCGATCACACTGATTTTCCTAATTCAATTTCATCCTTAAACTAGTTTATGCACGAAACGATTTTCTTAAGAAAATCTTGGATTTCACACAGAGTTTCAATGGGTAGTCGACTGACACGCGCACATCAAATTTTAAAGGGTTCCTCTTATCGATTATTGAGACAAACGTGCTTAAATATGAAGAAAAATACACAGCGTTTTAAGGACTATGCGTAAAAAATAATTTATCTTTCCTTATAACGAATGAACGGTTCTTACAAAGTTTGTGAAAAAGTACACAACAACAATGAAATATATTTCTTACTAGTAATAAAAATATATTACGTTAAAGTTTCTCCTTGGTTTGGCCCATTCCTGTCATAGCCTTCTGTCTTTTGTTTGACACTTTTATCTTGATCCATTTCCCTTTGTGTTTTTCCTTCGCGCTCTCTAATGCGATTTTTGACATAAAAAAGTATAGTATTTTTGCCAGGGACGAATGAAATTTAAGGTTCAATCAGCAGCGATGGATCCCCGTTTAATGGCATTCGCCAAAGGATGAGTTGAAAAAATGTATTCACACTTTTGAATAAATAACTCTCACAAGTCCATTTACGTGCACTTTTTTGGTCGGTCCATCATATGCGAGGACGAATGTTCAGTTTAATTCCCAACAACAAAGAGACAAAGCGTCGAAACTCTTTTTCCAAATGGGTCCGAAGTGCTATGTACGCACTACTAATTATTCAAATTAACGCGCACTTTGTCTCACGCCCGTGCACTTGGTACGGGGCACTATCGGTTGCAAAAGGTTTAGGGACTCTGTCGCAGCTGGCTGTGACTCCGGACAATTCTCTGCAGCCTGCTCCCGTAATATGTATATACAGACACCACATGCCATGGGCATCGCTGCGTTCGCAGTTTTGTGCTCCGGTCACGCATGTGTATGCATGGGACACATACAACGCATGGAATATCTGGCATCGCTACCTACGTACCGGCATTTCCGGTCGTATATGCCGGACTCGCCACGCACGCGCTACGGACACGTAACGAATAATTTGTTTACTGTTACGTTGGTTTTTCTCAAATGCAAACACATGTGCTGGTTTTCGCTACTTTTACGCTGCGTTACTTGCTATTTTCAAGAATTTTTTTTGTACTTCAAACTTTCGTTGTTGAAACTTTTTGTACTTTCAATCATAGTTAAATCTCAGCTTTGAAGAACCAAGATTTTTATTTCGAAGCATCTACTCGTCTTTTGTGAATGGAAAATCCTGATCGCTCGCCCCAACAATGAATGGCGCCTCGGGGAAGTCGTCAATTCCCGTGTAAAAGTTTCTCTCGTCACAATAACAAACGGAGCAACGATTCAACAGTTGGGACTCTGCACTCGGGCCTCGGAGAAATGCAGGCTTGTCTAGAGAGTCGATTTTATTTAAATACAATCGTGAGAATCAACGAATCTTCAGTGACTAACACAAAACGCGTCTGCGAACTTCTCACCTGTGCGCTTGAAGCGTTTTTTTTGTAACTCGCTCGTGCCTGGGCGCGGGGCTCTCGTCAAGAGTCACTCGACGCTCAGAACGTTTACGGTTTATTTTTCGGTGGGCGCGGATATAAAAAAATGATGATGGCAATTGCGGAGGCTGCGGAATTGCGCGCAGGATTCATCGCCGAGACGATGAAACCTCGGCGAGGCTGGTTTATGTCTTTTGGGCGTAACTATCGTTACGAATAGTTCGGGTGATAAAATCGGTGAATGATAAAATACAAAGGAACAATCGGGGAATGCATTGTCTTAGGAAAGAGCGTCGGTTATTGCGCGAGCCTATTTGTGCTGGTTAATGTTCTAAATAATTTTCCCAAGTTTCTGAGAAAGTGTTTATCTCAATTGCGATCGTTATTCCGGCACAGGGGACTCGTAAAACCGCCAACATTTTTCCATAAAACTTGAGATTATTTAACACGCGTACAATTAGCCGAAGTATCTGGGCCACTGCTTTAGTTAATTACGCCTCAAATAAGGGAAAGTCGAGAGCGGACTTTGTTGTTTACAAATGTGCGGTTAAAGGCGAGCTCGAAAAAGGGCCGGTGCAGGTCGAAGGGTCTTTGGCGCGCGAGGCTTTGTCGACGTTTGTTCTCCCGATGAGAGCTTGACGACTGGAAAATCGCAACGATCGCTCATCGCTCGATAACCTTTCGATGTCCTTTCGTCATTTAATTATAAAATGTTTAACAACATTTTCCAAACTGCCCGGCACGAAGATAAAACTTCGGGAAGGCGTAAATTAGAGGAAGAGCTCACTGCGCGGATGAGGAAGTGATAATGAACGACGGAGGAAGCAAGAAAGGAAATACCGAAAGACTGTAACTCGAAGCAACTTTGCTTTGCAAAGAGGATATGCCGAGCCCTTTTGCGCGGCTCGTTAAGCTCGTCCCAGATTTCAGTCTTGTCAAAGTGCACTTCTCCGCCGTTTTTCCGCTTCCGTCCCCTTTCACTTTCACTCGTTTGTTGAGAATCTTTCGTGGCTTTTCGACCACCGTAGTCACTGAATTCAGCGCGTCTAAAATTTTCTGAGGAAACTATTTTCAACAATTTGGCTGTACCGTAAAGCTTTTTCTAACGAATTGGAGCGAACTGCTCTCGAAATGAATAGCGGCCTTGAAAACGTTGGGCTTTAAGCGCTTTTTCAATTAACTGTGAGTGTTTGCTCCCAATGTCACTTCCGCCAACGAAAAATTCATTATCGAAGACACCAATGGTCGCTGTGCCCTGGCAGAAACATTTGCACGCTTTCGTCGTAGCAGTGTTTACGAGTTTCTGGCAAGTTTTTGAATAATTGAACGAGTACCAGAGACACTCCGGAGAACTTGCTTGAACTCGTGTACCTCGCGCGAGTTTAAAGTCGTTATTTGAATTTACAATTCACTTAAAATTTCTGAACTTCGATCCGTGTTATCGCGAATGCGAGGAATTTGTCATGGCTCGCCGAAACAAAACGCTTCGCCGAAGAAATGTTCCACCGCGATGAAAAGCTTCGTTTACAATTGTTATGCCGGAAGTTATTTTTCGAGTTGGAACAAAAGATGCAAAGAAAACGAAATGGAGGTACCTGGTGTGAGACGCCGAAGAATCCCACGAATGCGCCTGTCCAACCTGTGTGCATATACGCAAAAGAGCGAACGCGGAAATTGGATTTTGGCAGAAAGCCTAAAAGTTTCGTGAAGCTGCAAGGCTGTCCCAGAAAACGGAAGTGAGAATTGCCTTCTCGCGGTACGCAACTCGTTCCGAGCTTCTTCGTCTTTTTTTATGCTCGTTAAAACAAGAGAAAAAGCAACAACTTTGATCGCGACGATCTTTAGCTTTTCGCGAACATTTATCAACCACGATATTCTCAGTCACGAGAATTCTCACATGAGCTCTTTCACATTCTCGCAGGAATCGAACACGATACGAACGTTGTTGCACTCTATTTGGACGCTGGACATGGCAATGAGCCAATATTACGAGCCAAACATTTTTACGATAAATTTTGTAGCCTGCATCTCAGTCAGTACGGTGTCACGAAATATATTTCGATTCAAAAATGCAATTTTTTAGCCTCAATCCATTGAATTTGGGGGAATGATATTTCGAGATATTCGTCAATTCCACTTTGTCAAAAGTGGAATTATATTCAGTCAAAAGTGGAACTTATTCAGTCAAAAGGTCCCAAAACTCAGGGAATTTGAAAAAATTGTAAAATCGTTGTTGGTTTCCATGGAAAAAACAAGTCG
The DNA here is from genome assembly GCF_019457755.1 of Venturia canescens. NCBI lineage: Eukaryota > Metazoa > Arthropoda > Insecta > Hymenoptera > Ichneumonidae > Venturia > Venturia canescens. Next base: position 13,056,737 of record NC_057425.1, read on the forward strand.
AGGATCGTAGGAATAAAAAGTAGTACGAAGGCGGCTCATTCGTTGATTCACTTGCGAGTGATAAATATTAATTTGTAATTAGCTCATGTGTCTATACCGGCAGATAAATTGAATTCCAGGCGAGGAATTATTGTTACGTAAACAACATGGTTGGCCTCCGCGTAAGCGCGTAGTTTCCTGGATGCTGCAACGGATTATACGAGGTTCTGCGCGTCCTTGTTTCGTGGATTCTATGAAGCCTCTGGAAGGCGACTCGATGGCTGACTGTGTTCCCATGTACCCTCGTATTATATAGATAAGTGACTTTTGGCTCGGCACTGTTAGCCGGGACGTTAATATAGGTCGTTGGCGAACGTAAACGGGGTGCCAGAGATACGACTTCGTTCTGTGGATACCCGAGGAACACGAGCAGTACGTGGATGTGATCGTGGTTTGCTCGAGTGGGGATTTTGGAAACTGGAAACGCGGTCAAATGCGTTATCTCGAAGGGGTATGGACGGTTTGTTTTCTCAGGTCGTACAATAGATAATTCGTTGGCGTATATTTGCCTCGCGATAACTCGCTTCGTGTCTTGTTTACCACATGAATTTCCAGATTATTGTTAGAATCGAGTATTTTCTCTCGTTTCCCGCCATTCGTTTTATCCTTCGCGCATTACCTTTTGGAATTTCCATCACGAAATCAGGCGAGCAACGCGGAACAAGATAATTTGTCGACGTTAAGGTAGATCGTGCCCGTAGGACCGTATTTTATGAGTGTCCAAATTGGGTCGATTTTCCCTTTCTAACTAAAGATATTGTCACCCTAAATTAAAGTTATTAATTTGAAATTGTAAATAAATTTTTTCAACTCATCTTTTGGCGAATGAAATTACGAGCCATTAACGATGTTTGGTACAAAAGTCTAAATAATTAGAAATTTATCAAATTTGGTCATAATGTTCTTCAACATCAAGTGCGAAAACACAATTTTTTTCAAAATTTTCTTCTGCTTAGTTATCGAGTAATTACGCATTAAAGCAGATTTCTTATGCCCGGAATGTATACAAACGCTTTATACACGTGAACTTTAGTGATAAATTACTCGATAACTATGTAGAAGAAAAATCTTAAAAAATTTGTATTATGAAATTTGACACTGGAGAATATGTTCACCAAATTTTATAAATTTCTGATCATTTTGAAATTTTTTATGTTTTTAATGACGCTGTAGTTTGCAACGTTGGAGTCCAACGAAATGATCGAAAAAAACTCTCCAATAATTCCAGTAATTCTCCTATTTTGTTCCCTGCCAAATTTGCGATTCGTAGTTTTTCAAGCTGCACCAACGATTCGTGAAATAAAAAATTGGTGAATTACAAACGTTTTTTTCGTTCATTTCGTTGGACTCCAACGTTGGAAACTTCAGCGTCGTTGTTTTTAGCATGGTTTAGCATGGCAACCAAATATCCTTAAATAATCGGGGATTCATCACACTGATTGAAATCAAAATTTCATTCGTTCCTCGCAAAAATACTATAGTTTTCATATAAACATCGCATTCGAAAGCGCAAAGGGAAATGGTTAATCAAAATTACAGGAATGGGCCAAGCCAAGGAGAAACAAAATGCAGAAATAAGCAAATGTGAGGTTATACGAGTGCTCATTACCAATTTCGTTCAATCTTTAACGTAATATATCTTTATTACTAGTAAGACATTGTATGCTCCATTTTTATGGTGTACGTTTTTCATTAACATCGTAAAAAGCGTTCATTCGTTACATGGAAAGATAAGCGACTCTTTAAGCATAGTCCCTATAATCCTGTGTATTTTTCTTCATATATTTAAGCACGTTTATCTCAATAACCGATAAGACGAACCCTTTAAAATTCGATATGCGCGTGAGTCTGTTTAAGTTTCAAGACTTTCTTAAGAAAATCGTTTCGTGCATGAACTACTTTAACGATTCGAGGGGCGAATATTCGAAACATCGAGAGCACGATGGCGAACGAAATATTATTTGGGTCATGGTAACATATGCGTCTATCCAGAATTACGAGGATCGCGCACTTTCGAAAATGGACCGCCCGAGCTGTCTCATCCGCATGTACCCCTGACCTTTGCCATTTATCCGCATCGGCGTTTCCCTCCGTGCGCCACCGTTCTCCCTTGCAACCATGCGCGCAATCGCTCAAAAGTATACGCTCTCCCCTAAATCCGCTCATGGGCGTTACAGTAGAAGCGGGAGAATCGCCAAGTTTCTCGAAAGAGTTTGTCACGGAACAAAAGTGTAGCTCGAAGCATGGCGACGTAACAAACAAACAAAAAAAGAATAAAAAGTAATGAAGAAAAAATATATTGATGAAAATGGAATAACGTCGTGAGAGCGTTCTCACGAAAGTTCCAAGCGCACTTTTATTACTTCCACGCGACTGTTGCCCTCGCTGCTCTTCTCCTGCACATCCTTTTGTTCATATTAATTATTCGCTCTCGTCTCGACGAAGCAGCGCTGCCAGACGAGCCTTAATTCCCTCGCGCGTAACTCTCTTGCATCTGGACCCGCGGCGCGCGCGGTTAGCCTGTGCGAAAAAAACGAAAAGAGCAACTCCGAGAGTAAAAGCCTCTCTCAATTGGCGGCACTAACGATGCGAATGCTGCGCTGAATTTCGAATGAAAAATTTATAAGCGAAGTTTCCATGATTCTGGAATTTTATTTTCGAGCGGAAAATAGACGAATGGAATTGAAATTCGTTTCATCGTCATCCGTCGGTCAATGCCCAATTCGTACAACGAAATTGCACTTTTGAAAACGAACAAACAATGATGAGAAATAAAAATTGTCGATTCAATAGCAATCGATGATATCGAAAAAGTTTCATCCAAAATTATTTTACTCGTTTAATATCATGTTTAGCCTCGTGTGTGGTGATCATTTATTGCATTGACATCTCGCAATGCCACATTTCTCATTCTTCCAATGACTTTTTAGTCTCAGTAAACGAAACGCGGGACTCCACTTCCTTCTGTACTCTGTCGAATGAAATTTTTATTTTTCTTTAAAACGTAGAAAAATCTGAGCACAGCTCTATGCCGCAACCTTCAAAATCCCACCTTGAACTTACCCGCATTATAAAATTATTGCCCCTCTGCACTCGCTCGATATGCACACTCGACAATCTTTCAATGCACGAGACTTCGTACGTCTATATATATATTAAAACTGCAGGCTGTTCGCGGCGATGCTTTTGAGCTACTGGGTTTTATGCTCCACTATCAACTACGCGTATATACATCGCTGCGCTTTCATAAGGCGGCGCGATATAACGCTATTAATAAAGGGAAAAAAATGGTGGTGTAAAATTTTTCTCTCTCGCATGTACCACAGCAGCTGTGCTAGCACATTTTTAAAGATGAGCGCCATTTTCGGAGATTGTGAACGAAAAACAATTCACTTTTCCTCGAGATATTCAGTACGCTTTCCTCCTTTCCTCTAACTCTCGCGTATGAGAATATGAGAAAAACTGCATTCAAGTTTTTCGTGGAAAATGTAAAAAGTTATATTGCTTATCGCAATAAATAGGTTGAAATGAAATTCAAAATGATCGCCTCGATCTTAAGACTCTGGGTGCGATGGAAATAAAAATGAGCAAAAATTTGAAAAGTGTGCGAAGCTTCGAGATAAAAAACCTGGAAGACTATAAGCGAGCGGCGGGAGTCTTGAAACTTTTCGTATCAATGTTTCCCCAGGAACAGGAAACACGTCTCCGCTTCACTTTTTTTTTTTGTTGTTTTCCCCTCTTCGCTCTTTCTCTTTTCCGGATTCCCGTCGTCGAACTATCAGAGAAGTTCGGCTCTTTCAGGAATTCGAACATATTTCGAATCGTCCCCGCTCTATTTGGTGCGCGTATCCGAAAAGTTTTTTGTAACTTCTCGTGAATCTTGCGTACATTTTAGCATGCGATGTTACGTCGGGAAGAGCGAGTGGAAAAGGTTGCGCTCCCGCCGCGAGCAATATTTGTCCTCGCTCGCATTGTTGGACTTGTTTTTCTTCATTTTTAAAAAATCCGTTAACGTAATTCCCGATGCCCGTTATCGTCGTCGAGGTGGCTTCGCGGGAGCCATTGACCGAGGAACTCTTTGCACACTTTTCTCGGCGCCGCAAAAAGCAAGAGAGGAAACCTTACTTGAACGAGTTACACGGAGACACGGAAGGCAGGAAATTATTCAGAGGATGGCGACGAAAAAAAAGAGGAACAAATGACAGCGCAGACGGCCGAGAGACCGAAGTCTTCTTCGCCTAAAGACAGTAAGTTGAGTGATTTTTTCCCAATCTTTCATTTTCCACGAGTGTTCGCTGAAATCTCCGAACATGCGAATGCGACGATGATTTTTCAATGATGGATCGCGCGATCGACTTTTATTTATTGAACGTCCGCGAGAACCGATTCGAGTTTTTCCCTCTCATTTCGCGGGAGGAAACGCGAGCAACGTTTGCCTCGCAAACTATGAAATTTCATCGCACCGCTCAGGCCCGGAGTCGCTCATTTGAGAATGTTTATACCCGTTGGAAGGCGGCGAGTGCATTCGCGAAATTTTCCTGTGCCCAGAGCAGCACCGTTGAAAAAGGATGAAAAGCTCGTCGGGATCGGCTCGTCGCGGTCGAGGCCCGGAGCGCTTGCGTGCGATGCACTTTCGTTTTATAACGTATTACGAATTGGTAAAACGCTGTTCCTGCTCCGAGCCGAAGACTCCTGTCGTGTTCGAGGTCGAAAATATACCGACGCACGCGGAACTTCGCCGAGAGCAATTGCTCGGTGGACTTTCACGTGTGGTGAAAAGCTGCTGAGGGCATATAAATTTAACTGGACGCAAGACGAACTCTTCGGGGCTCGTTCGATGTGATAACTCCATTGTACAGAGTCTCCCAAAAGCCGAGCCTCCGCTCGAGCGGTAAATCGCCAGGGAAAATTGCCTTCGGGGAAAGACTTTTGGTCCATCTCGCATGAATTCGTCTGTGTACGTTGTACGGCAAAGGAGAGCAGGCGAGAAACCCTGGGATGATCTCGTCTCGGTGCGGCGCGGAGCACATGCAGCTCTAAAAATACTTTGTTCCATAACCGTACGCCCGACGATGTCTATAGCACCGTCAGCGCCACCATAACGTTGCCTCTATACCGTGAGACTGAAAGTGAGGATGGAAACTCGTTCGCGTTCTCTCGAATGTCCTCCGCTCCGGACTCCCTTCGACGAAACATTTGGGACGAGAGGAGAGTGATAAAGTATCCAAGTTTTCGGGAACCGATGCGTCGTGACTCGAGCCCAATTTTCTCGGATAATTACATTTCGGAAAAGCTCTCGAATGGGATTTCATTGTTGGATTTTTAACCGATTATTTCCTATGTTTTTTCCTTTTATCATTTCGGGGCGTTCCCTGCTGCTTCAATCCGCTCTCATTTCATGATCCACACTCGTTTTTCCTCCGCATTCTTCATTTCGCGTTATTTCGCCAGTAACATCGGAGATAATTAGAGAATGCTTGCCGAACTAAAGCCATACGGGGAGGATCGTAAATATCGCACTGCGTTATATGCGCCCGTGTACATAAACGCTTCGGTAATAATGAAAATGAAACTCACACATTTGTCCCACGTGCAACACCGACGATACTCCGCTGCTGGGTTATGTTCGCGTGTATCGTTGGTTTATCAACGAAAGCATCGCTGTATCGAAGGGAGTACGAATTTATGTAGTGCCTCGATATGAACGGGGAGTCTCTCTCGTGTTATTCGCTTCGCAAATTCTCGAATCGCCGCGGCTTTCATATCTTTTTAATCCCTGGTATTTGTCCAACAGTTTTTCAACTCGCGCACACACAAATAACGCGAGTGTGACGAACGACGTCGGTGGAAAAGAGAAAATATCTGAGAGATGAAAAATAAACTCGTGTTTGTCCCGGACTTTTCCTCGATGACGCACCTCCTTTATCTCCGCGTGCGTGACGAATCTTTAAGGGCACAAAAGCTTCCCGCCGTATCTACGATCGCTGTTTATTTTTGTCTTTAGAATGAAATCTTATTGGAAAAGGGACACGAAATAAGCGGGAGTTTTTTGTGACACACAGACTCGAATTCTAGAAACATCGTAGGGGAAAAAAGTTTCAAAATTTTTCTAATAATCTTTCAATTATTTGTTCAACGGGTTAGAGGTCGTCGGAATTTTCATGGAAAACTTCGTTTTTTTGGCATCCTTCTGAAATAAGTGTCGAAAATGTTATCTGGAAATTTTTAATTAATCCAACAAATATTAATTGTGGAAATATTCTACATTTACTGAATCATCAACGTCTTATGATTAGTCACTAAAACTGTGGATGGATATTTCTCAAAATTAGGCTTCCAAACTTTCAGAGGCCACCATTTTGTTGAATTTTAAAAAAGAAACTTTAATTGAGTACTAATAGATTGACTGAAAAATTGATGATTTATTTGCTCGACTGATTTGCAATGACCTAGTAAAATGTTCCGATGGTTACCACAAACAAAAAGGAACCCGAAAAATTGGGAAATTCTATACTTAAAGCACGTTGAAGACTTCTTTAGAAGAGTTTTTTTCAAATTCGCTAAAAATATAGAATTTCGTAATTTTTCCGGGTTTGTATACGTTCATATGGAAAGAAAATATATAAAAATGGAAAAAATTGAAATTTTTGTTGTAAACAACCGTGTAGAAATTAATATTTCTCACATCAAAAAAGTATTTTTGTACTCTTGAAATATCCTTGAAATTCTACCGAAAAGCTATTTGACTTTCTAAAACCTTGTTTTATTTTAACCAGATCAACTATCCAATAATTCTGTAAAAATATCAATTTTTAAAAAAAGAATTGATGATTCTACTTTATTAGCTTGATGGAAAATCCGACGCCTGTACGAAAGACCCCCAACCGAGTGAGTTTGCAACCTCTTAACTCAACAGCCTGTCGCTATAAGGCTGAGCTCTTTTTCTCCAGCTCAATTTTCTCATATACGTTTGTCTCATCGTTGTCGTCTGCGTTCCTAAGACAGCCTGTCTCTCATATTCTGTTCTCGTTCCTTCTGAAGAGTATCTCTCCCCGCGTCTACTCCCAGATGCTAGAATAAACTGTGATATTACTCTTTTGGGTATGTGCACAACGAGTCAGCAAACTTTCCTGCCGGCTATGCTAGAATCTTAAATCGCGAAATAAGACTCGTTCATTAACACGAAGACGACACTCGTCTGCTGAAATAATTTGAGGAAGTAGGAAGCACCTCGTAATCAATAATACACCGGAGATCTTGAGAAAATTTCTAAAATAACTGAAATTACTGAAATTTTGAGATCATTACAGCAGGCCAACCGTATTCTTAAACCGTTAATTGATCATTATCTCCAATCGCCACAGTCATTTCTGCGTGCTCATAACGTTCAGCGCTCAACTGACTGTGTACAGTATTTGTGCACTAAACGCAAAAATCATCCTGTTTTCTGAGACGCGACGGAAGAAAATCGTACGAGTTGAGCTGAAGATCTGAACACACACTCAATTAAAAACTGTACCCGATTGTTTGCTTCAATTGCGTCACGCTCCGCGTGCTTTTTCAGAGGTCTCAATAGCGACGACAGTTGTCCCGAATCCTGGGAAAATTAAATAAAATTCACGTGCGAAAATCTCTAAAAAAGCTCAATTACGACGACAAATATGATCGTGCCAAAATTCATCAAACTTTTTTCCACTTCACACGAATATGCTTGACAAAAAATAATCTCGTTTCTAACTCACATTTGTGGGACATTGACCCACTTAGATGCGAAATGGTTAAATTAAATTTCACGATTCTCGAGGCGATACGAGATTGTCGGTCAAGGGGGATCGGTCGCGTTCTCGCTGCAGTCGCATCGTCCGCGACGATGCAACCAGACTGCATGCGACACGCGCGTGTGTACGCACATGTACGAAGACAGTCCGCAGCGTATTAAAGATGTGCCCGCGCGTGTGTGTGTGTGTGTGTGTGTGTGTGTGCAACAACGAATATCAACAGCAGCGGCGAGCAATGCGTGCTTGTTTGGCTCCGATCTGGTGAGCTTGGCTCGTTTGCCGCCGCGCGGGCTCGGGACAGACACACGAGAGCGTGCCTCTGCCACCTCCAACCGCAACTCCGACAGTCCAGTTCCGTTGTGCCCGCGCGACGGTGCTCTCATCTCGGCACGACGAGCGGCTTTTTTACGATCCTCTCGAGCGAAAAATCATCGTGACCGTTTGGAAAACTTTTCATCGCGATTTTCACGCCTTCGTATCTCAGCTTTTTCATCACTGTGCTCTTGACTCTTGGATTCTCGATTATTGATAAAAGTTTTTGGTTTTCCGAGTGGAGTTCATTTTGACGTCGGCGTTATCAATGAGCAACGACGATTACAAGGTTTCTTTCGATCATCGAACCGGTGTTTTTGCAAAAGTCACTTCTCGCGGAGGGAAATCGATTTTTCAGTTCTCAAAATGTTCCGTTGGAAAATGTTGCCGCGGTCACGAGAATGCGTTGGGTTGAACACGTAACTTTGGTCACCTTCAAGGGCTTTCCTTACTTTCCTTGCTCCGCATTCGGATTCTACGTAACTGAAAATCCCTCGACACGACTGAATTTTAATGTAAGACTAATTATTCCGTACGCATCGAGGGATCACGTGGCCAAGGTTCATCGGAGCAAAAACACGAGCGCGACTCCCACTAAGATCGTCGAGTACTCGCGTACTCGAGTCAGAGATCTCTCGAGAGTGTCCACGTGTTTGAGGCTTCGTTTTATTGTCGCGACGTTGTACGAAGCGTCCTCGAAAATGAGACCGTACGAGCGCGCACTTTCTATGCACCGAGATAAATAATTGCGTGTAATTGAAAATGAAACTCTGTTGAAAGACGTGGCCAAGAGTGTATGGACCTTCGGCCAAAGCTGGCTGTTTGCTGATACTATTAATTGATTAAATTCAGAGTTATCGCGGTACGAGAAGATAATCCAATTGCATTCGTGACTTGAATCGAGTGTACTGACGTCACATTTCCTTTCCATGTAAAGCTACATGCTCGCGTGTATCAAAGCACAATAAAATCATCACTTCTTTCTGTCGTATAACAAGCGAGCCATTGCTCTGTAACACACTCTGTACAAATGAGTCACGCGATTAAGGCGGCGAGTTCTCTGTCGGCCTGCCGTCATTGACGCTCCCTGCGCGCACAGTACAGACCTCTGTATTTCGGTTGCTCGCAATCGGGGGCCGTAATCGACGACGTGGATTTTCGTGTCAATGCTTCGAGTTGGATATTTTTCGATAGGTTCGAATTTTATCGTTGGCTCTTTGGAGGTGTCGGGGAGAAAAATTTACCAAGAAACTAAAAACGGAGTGCGAGAAACGGTTTTTAAGGAAGTTGAGGCTGTACAGTCACTTTTTTTACCCAAAAGTTATCAACTGTACCTTTCAAAAGTTAGGTCAGTTTACAGTTTGACAATGTTGCATACGCTTTAAAGAAAAGTTGGGGAAAAAAAAGACGAAAAAGTGGTGAAAGCTCAATCGAAAGCACGAATGGTGACGATACTAGCCTCAATAAACTGCCCCGGAAACAGATTATTATTAATATAATCTCAGCAAATCTCCTAATAAATCTGAAAAAAAATTGACATTATTCAGCGAGCCTCGCTCATGTTGCCCAAAAAAAATCATATTTTTAGCATCATTTTTCTCAGCAACGACGCTCCTAAACTGTCTGAAAATTTAACTGATTTTTTTTGACACTTCACTTTATATTCATTTTCATTCTAATGCCTCAACTTCCTTAAATTCTTCGTACAAAGCGTCGAATGCCGAAGCTGGCGTTGAGCATCGAAAAATGATTTATCAACGAATTCAAATTTGTGCCACTGCTCAACGAATCGTGTAGAAAGTTTAAAATCTCGGGATTTAAGTTGCACTTTTTTTCGATGAAAATGATCATTTCAGCAACGAATTAACCTCCTATTCGCTTTGTTTTCGTCTCTTCCATCATTGTTGTTTCAATAGCCATTGTTTAACTCGCGTGAATAGTGTTGAGCAAAGAGAATACAATGACGAAAGCAGCCTCGAGCGTTATTCCAATCGTATTGTCTTGCCGCGTCTCTACCTGCCTCGCATTAGTCTCGTGTCGTTGTCGTCGTAACCGAGTTACCGAGTTCCGCAATCCTCGGATGGGCTTATCGCGCGATCTCTTTTCCCCTCGCCTTAGGCGCGATCGAGCCAACGCATGAAAAAGGGTGCACCTACGTAACAGAGTGGCTATGTAAAATCAGGGAAGCTCCGCGCTACGAGCACTTTAATTGAGTATAAAAGTTGGGAGAACTGCAAACTTTATTTCAACGGGATATTAAAAACTTTGACGAAACAAGCGTTATCCGGGGCGTCGCGGACTGCTGCGAAGATTCGTGTTGTTCAAACTATCGTTTGGGACAAAACTTTACGCTTTTAAAAAACAAATATTGATTCGAGATAATCAGAATTATCTAGGCGTTCGTTCAGCTATCAGAACTTGATACGTTTTTTCTCTAAATTGTTTAAATTTCGTTGGCATTAATTTTGAAAGTTTTCACTCGCAATTGACCCAATTTCGTAGCTGAGAACACTTCGAATCGAGTTCTCTTTCTCCGGACATATTGTTTAGGCTGGAGAATCCCCCTGGCGAGCCACAATCTCGCACCTGTTTGCACCTCTCCGAGCTGGAGATCCCTCGCGTTCTTTGGCTGAAGAAGGGGCGAGTGGGGAGGGGAGGGGGGGGGTGCAGGGAAAGGGCGACTTCCGTTTGGGCAGCAGAGAGTGGGAGACCCGAGCACAACTGTCAGTCGTGTTCTCGCACGTGGTTCGAAAACTTTTCGTTCTCGAGCGTTCTTTTTTTTCGTAATTTCGTTCTGAATCTTCCTCCGGATCTGTGTGTGTGTGCGCGTGGGATAGTATCGCGAGGGATTTCCACTGGTGGAAAAGGCCGGGGAAGACAGCAGGTGCGATTGAAGTACCTGGAAAGATCCGAAGGCTCGTGACTGCGTTTTCAATGCGTTGGGCGATCCTGCGGTATTTTTTCGCTCGAAAAAAAAGCCACGAATTTATATATTTCGATCAACTGTGGTCGTTTCTATTTAATGCATGCACGCGGCGACGCATTTTCAAGAGATAAGGAAAACCCGACGGTGACTCATTTTCTCTTGGTCGTAAAGTGTCCAAGCGTTCTCAGTGCCTCGCATTTTTTTCCGCTTCTTCTTTCCTTCGCGAGTTACTCCGCAAAGAATTGCGCAACCTGCGTGTGCCAAGCGCGCTTTTTCCACGTTATATTTCATTGAGTTTTATTCGTTTTATTCAGGACCGTGAATATATCTCGACTGCCGAACCAGCATCGAGTGTCAAGCAGACTCTTTCTTTTCGCAAATTCGTGTTACAAACCCTGCTACTAACGTCGTTGTGAGACAGTGAGAGTGTTCCTCAACGATTTTACTAACGGACGTCGTTAATTTGCCGAAACGTGAGAACGGGATGCTCCCATTTACTCAACGCCTACGCTGAGTTATGCATTTTTTCGAGCACACGAAATATCCACGAATTTAACAAACAACTTTTAGCCAACCGGCCCAGGACAAAATCTCGCGAAAAGACTGGAGCGAGGAAACGCTTTTTAGAAAGCGACCCCGCGGTCAGCCTGATTTTGAAATTTTTGGTGAGTTGAAGAGACACGATCACTTTGAATTCGAATAAAAATATTTTGCATCAAGACATTTTCTCCGACTCGCTTCGTATCGATACTATAAAATCAAAGTCTGCTACTTAATTGCAAACAAATTGGAATATTTTAATGATTTCATTTTTTCAAGTGCCCTTGTAACGCCCGTTTCGTGACACGAGATTGGGGAAAATAATCTTGATTAAAATATTGTTATCTCCCAGCAGTTGGAGATAAACCTGAATTAAATAGATTAGTTAATGAGCGACACGGTTAAGCGTCAATGACTTTTGACTCGTCACATACGTGATTCAGTTAATAATTGAAAACAAGTTTGAGCCCATTGAATGGACACGTATTGCCATTTATTGAGGATTGGGTCGACAGTGAACTTTGCCAATTAAGGGGTTGAGAGTGAGCGGCTGCTGTCTTGCGAGTGTTACACGATATCTCATTTTATACGGAAGAGGACAATATTACGAGGTTTGGTGGCTTCGCGCGGTTAACCCACCTTCGCGAGTATACACGAGAAGTTGTCTAACCCTCGTGAAAACTCGAAATTGCACTCTCCCGATGTAATATCCTCGAGTTTCCGGATACTCGGTGTGCGTGGAACCTTCGATAAGGTTTACGATGCAGACTCTCTGACTGTATGGCTCTGGCTCTTCGGCTCGATATCTCTGCGGTGGAGCGCACACACGGAGAAAGAGTTATTGCCATCCGAATCCATTTCTCTGGCTCTCTGCGAGAACTTCGCGTATTCTGATGAACTTTGATTTCATAAAAATGGAGCGTGAAATTAGTTGGGCAGCGTGGACGGATTCGAGCGAAGGATTTTTGGGAAATTGAGCAAATTTAAAAAATTTTCTCCCCCAAACGCATAAGCTGCTCCATTTCGTGGCACGCGGCTAAAATAACCTTTCCGTGAGCGGAGCCTGTTCTCATCTGCTTTGCCGGGAATTTAATAAGTCTGTCAAGAGAGCTGCGAAACGTCCGTGGATGTTCCAAGGAGCCAAGATAACATCGAAAGAGCTAGATGAGGAGTTGACGCAAAAGAGAATTCCACCGGAGCACGTAAATCGTCACGATCGGAAATGAACGGCCGTTTATTTTCAAGAAAACATTAGAGTTCCTCGAAACGATAATGCTGCATGAAAATTACAACGAGATCTACACTTTGCTGCACGAACTCCGAGACACGCATGCAAACGCGGGAGTAGCTTCGCACATATATTTTGTGCTGCGTTTCGCGAGACCAAAAGATTTCGACGCCACATTGTCAGGGACTCAAAAAATTAATGCCAAAGTAATTTCTCTTCATTTCCACAAATTTAAGGTAGTTCTGTATGTACACGTACGAGCTGAAAGTTTGGACTGCGGCGTACAATGCGAAATCCAATGCTTGGCGCGGCCGGCTGCACGATTTCGTCGAAGCTTGTACATTCTGCCTGTCCTACACAATCACACCTCATGCACGAATAGGTCCTCTACAGAAATAGAAAGTGGCGCTGTAATCGTGGCAACAACGTAATTCTTCGGTATTTCTATATAACGTCGAGCGTCAAAATGTCATGACACGGTGAAGTTTACAACGTCGGAGCGTCTAACGAAATGATGTAAAAAAAGCCTCCAATAATTCCGGTGATTGTTCAATTTCATTGGCTGCCGAATTTGCAATTCTTTATTTTTCATCCTGAACCGATACTTTGCGAATGAATGTTTTTTTCGTTGATTCCGTTGGACATTCGTCACGAAGGAAGTTGAAAAGCGTTCAAATGCCAATTCAGTCAAGAAAGGTGCTCGAAAATTTGAGAAAAAAAGCTTTCACAATGTTTTGTATTGCGCCTATCAGTTCCCCGCGCCGCGCACTGTTGCCACATCCTCACAAAATTAACACGCAGTTCATCAGTCGATATCTCCGAAACTGGACGGTCAAAAATGTCCATTTTTTAAAACATTCATCCCACAATAGTACCGCGAAGAATACACGACTGGTTTCACATCAAAGTCGTGAGATCCGTTTAGCGTCGGTAATAAAAAATGTAAACTAAATGCTGTCCGGTGACGCGTTAGGCATCGCGCACGAGACGAGCCATTTTTAATCGCAAATATCTCGAAAACTGAATGGTTAAACGATTTTAAATTTTGACAGTCGATCCATGGCGCTATTCTTAAGATTATTCAACAAAAGTACAGAGCTACGTTAAGACAAATGAGATTATTGCATCGAATGAGAAAGTTGAAAAAGACTCGTTCGAGTTCTGACATTCGAGCCAATCTACGCGACTCGGTTTTATCAAAATTTTCTACTTCTTCATGAGGTTCGAAAGCACCGTTTTTCAAAGCGATACATTAATTATCGCGTGCCTGACGCGCACAGTGCACGATGATTATGCCAACGAAAATGGAGTGCTCCTCTGACCGTTAATAGAATGCAAAACTTCCAGGCTTTTGGCATTTGCATGCTGTACTTCGTCCCTCTCTATTTATTCATGGTAGCACAGCTCAAAGTTAGGCCGCTGCGAATGACGAACTTCATGCGCCTCCCTCTCGGCCGGGAGTCGCCCCGCGCCCCCGCTATGAAAGCTAAGCCTCTTTGTGCCCCTGGGAAAGCTTCCGGTAAGCGGTTTACCAGTATTGGCAGCTAGTAGCCGAGCGCGACGGATACATGAGTAAATATGCGAGCTGAAAAACCAGGGGGACAGAGGAGGCAGAGTCGAAAAGCTAGATCGCGATTCTGCCATCTCTGCTTTTATCTTTCGCTCGCAAATTAGTTGTGTTTCCACTCTTCGACTTTCTCACGAAGCTTTCATTTCGTCCACTTTATAATAATCCTGCTCTTCGCTCCCTTCGACTGCATTCTCAAACGCTTCTACTTGGCACCGATACTTTTGACGCGCGGTAACGAAGCTCCGGCGAGCTTCTCCTCAATCGTACATTTTTTTGCCTGACATTCTTTCCTGTGGGACGAAAAATTCCATGCTTTTTGTCTCGCACTCCACTTTTTTCAACACGCGAACACAGAGGAAAAATCACCGTCGTGATCGACGCGACGAGCGAACAGTGCAGCAACGAAACGTGAGTTTTATCGTGTCAAATTAAAATCGAGCTTGGAGCTCGTAAGTTCAACGGATGCGTCAAAAAACGACTCTATACGACGGCGTATTAGAGCGAACGCGTGTCAGTGTACTCTGCGGGAGATACTGTAATCGAAAGATACGTATACGAGCGCACGCACGAGACAGAGAGGCGCGCGAGAGAATATATCTTGACTGAATATCCGTGACGAAAGGCTCGTGGAAAATAAACATTGAACGTATTCCCATAAAATAGTTATTCAACGCGAGACAACGACGTTCGGTTCACTGAGCTGTTCTCAATTAATAAGAGTTATCAGTGAACATTCTTCATGGTTTCTCTTATCAATGGACGCACACGCCTACCGAATTCCTCATTCTCATTATCTCCGCTGATTCCAAAGAGCGCTTTTTCAATTTATTCGACTCTCCCGGTCCATCAAATTCGAGGCGCAGTATTGGTGGGAATTTCAGTCGTGAGAGCCCAAGCCTGTTGACTGCTGCGAACAACGATCCTTGCAAAAAGTTATTCCCTTATTTTTCGTACTCTTGCGAGAATTATTTTCCCGAGTTACGTCGATTCCAACTTATTGCGGTGGCATATGCTTTTTGTGAATATATCTTTTGTACCGATTTTAATAATAAGAATATGGAAATATGGAAATTTGGAGGAAGTGCACGCCGGAAAGAAGCACGAGAGCAGAGAGAATCGGATGGGGATACGTAGGCCGGAAATGGCGGTGAGCGGCGCAACGCCAGGTACCGGCTGCTCTCGACGTCACGACTTCCGGTCTATGGATAGCGCCAAACAAAAGGGTATCCTCTCCGTTCCTCATCGAGTGTGTTTATGAAATTGATATTATTCTGCGGCCCCGTGCCCCGGGGACAGAAATTTCTAAACATTTTTGTTTGAGCATTTTTTTTGATAAGGAAGACAAAATTGAGAAGTTGAGCGCACAGAGGAGCTCGTTTCGAGGGTCTCGGCTCGTGCGATTTTATTGGGTCTCGAGGCCCCGAATTCAATTATGCGACACTTTGTTTTTCAGACTACTCTATCTCCGCTCGTCTATCTTTGGCCGCTTTTCAAAGTTTTCGTTTTAACGTTCCATGGGGCCAAATGAGGCCGCTGACACACGACCGATCCGCGCGGTGTATTTACGGAAATGCCCTCGCTAACTGGGCCACCAAAAAGTGTGCTGTGTCATCGCTTCGAAAAGTTTGTTTCATTTATGTGGAAAAATTGAGGGAAAAAGGGTTCGATTATTGCTCCTGAAAACTTCAACGTTTTTCTTGTAAGTTCAAAGAGCCGGAATTCAGAGAATTCTACGTGAAGACTGACAGTTTTCACCTAGAATATTGGGGGCGTTGGAAGAATGGAAAAGCAGGGAAGATGAAAAAGGTGAGAACAGAGCGCTCAGGATTTAGGCATTATTTTCGTCCGAATGGAAACAAGAAATGACAGAGTTTTGGCACCGTTTGATCGGCTCTTTGAATACATCGTGCCATATAGAGTGGAAGAATTCTTGCACGTGAAAATTTCGCTATAGCATCCGATCCTCACGTGATACGATGCCGTAAAATTGCCTCCGAAGCGAAGCCGACCTAATTCGATCGAGACCCCTTTTTCCATTCCATCCCTGTGGCCACACTTTGCCTATTCCTATTCCTTTCCACGCTCTTCTCCTTTTTCTTCACTCGCGCTTGTTTCGGAGCTCCTCCTCATCCCTGCTGCTGGCAAACGAGTGCTGAATGCTGACAGGCTAAAAGACGAGGAATAAAAAGGGGGGAAGCGAAAAGTCCTCGTCTGTGCCGACGCTTCCGATTCATATGTAGGTCGTTTGATAAAAGCGAACAGAAATGTGCATGTCTCACTTCTATTGACAGCGTGCAGCCAACGCCAATTTTCTTATCCGCATATTTAACTCGTTTTTCTCGCTTCGAAATCGATTCGACGAGAAATTTTGAGGAGACTCGATCGAAAAACGACTCTTGGTTTTCTAATCGAAATTCATACTCGCGTCGACTTTTGATTTATTCGCGAGTCTTCGTATCGATCGATCCCCCCTTTTGCTCGTGAATCCCAGTCCCCCGAGCGACGCTCGTACGTACCGCAAACGGAGAATTTCATACGAGCGATTAATTACGTTCTGGAGCACAAAGCAATTAAAGCTGCTATCGCGTAAGCTACAGCCGAAAATCAATTCGGAAGATAGTCTGGCCGGAGGAGTTTCATGAATTTACAGAGCGAGCTAATTCAAATTCCAGCAGCGATGTCGTGGTCACAGACCATTCGGGCGGTCCAGACGACGAGCCTTTACTCCGATTCCTTGCATTTCAGTGGCCTCGGGCTCGTTTCTGTATACGTGTGATTCACGCCCACGCACGCGGATTCGCGTTCTACGGTTCCTCAGCCACGGGAGAATAGGAGTTGTCACCTACGCTCGTGGAGGGTCTTAGGGAACTTTGCAAACTTACCTTTCTCTCGTTATCAAAGTCCATTCCCAGCTCTGAAACAAGGACACTTTTGTCTACCCCTGGAACATGGAGGAGGCACTTTGAAAATTTCGTCTTTTGTTCGACGTGCTCTATATTCGGTGCTCCGGGCGTTCAGGTCCTCGCTCGCGTGCTCTTCCAACACTCTCGTCGGAGCGGACGGGCCTTCTCGCCCGAAACCGGAAGTATCGAATCGACTGAGCGCTCGTTCGCCCTCCTTTTAAAGGGCGAACTTCTCGAATTACTCCCCGCTCATCGGACAGCAAAAAAATGCTTTACAAACTTTGCCACTTCGTTAGAGGTGGCTCGTTCTTTTGTATTTTCATTCGTTCGAGCTCTCCAACTTTTCCGGTACTAAAAAATCCTGTTTTCTTTCAACGGACCGGAGAATAATGCTTTTCTCGTCAAATTGATCTCGTATAAATTTGGCGAATATCAGAAACTTTAAATCCGTTCCAGAAAATTATTTTTTCCTCTAATATTTCTCTCAATCTGCCTCAACGTGCCCGCGAGCGGCAGACGCCGACGTTTTACTCTTGTCATCACAGTCTGAATATCTGGGTCAGGTCGTCAAACTCGTAAACTCGGTATATACAGACGTAACAGAGATTTAAGATTGTAAATTGCATAAGAAACAGAATTGTAGTTTAGGAGCCATCTCTGTGACTCGGTGAACTCGCAATTACGACCTCGAACTCAAACTCGCAAACGGCCATTCCTATCTCGCGAATTTGGAGCTCGTGCAAAAGAACTCATAAATGTGAGGAAGAGCAATCTTTTCTGAGGTATTAAATTGTAGGATAATTTCAAAGGAATTCTTTGAAGGAATGAAATAAAGAGGAAAAACGCATTTGCAGACTGCTGCGAGACGGAGGACCGCTGTGACAAAGAAAGTTAAATGCACCACCGATGAGATTTATGCTCGTTCATTTCCGCCGGACGTCTGACGTCTTTGGACGATTTTCATCGCGCGCGCGCCCGTCTCTTTTATTCTATCACTGTCTGCTTTCGAGCCGGTTCACCAAACCACTTTATGAATCACGATCGTCCGTCTCTTTCGTTCGCTGAAGCCTGAGGCATTTCTGCTTAAGATTATTCAAAATTCTATTCGAGTCAAATCGCAAAAGAACAGACAAGATTTTCCTCTCGCGCGAGCGCGATTCGTCTCATGCTCTCTGGAAATTCGCCAAAAAGATGCGAACGTACCAGCCTGAGGAGCACATACACCAAGATTCTCGTTCGTATGAATAACCCCCGTGACGTTGTACTTTTTCCATCCTTTTTTGAACATCCGAGAAAAGCACTATGCACGATTCGTCTGCGTCATTAAGGGCACCGCTCGCTATTCTGCGAGGAATAGTTTTTGTACCAAATTTGAGGGAAAAAGTACTTTTCAAGAGTTGCATTTTTGTAATTGAGCGCGAGCTCGAATCCTTCAAAAACATTCTATTAACAGACTTTTTTTGGAAGCTCCAAACCACTAAATTCATTCCAATTTTCACTAAAACTCTCGTATCATTGATCGAAAGGAATAAAAAACGAAATCGAAAACAAAATATTCGCGCGGACGATTGTCTTGCCAGTAATAAAAATATATTACGTTAATGATTCAACGAAATTGATGGCAACGAGCAATCCTTTAATGACATTTACTTATTTCAACATTTTGTTTCTTTTTCGTTTGGCTCATTCCTCTCACAGCCTTCTGTCTTTTAATTAACACTTTTTTTTCTTTATCCATTTTCCTTTGCCCTCTCTAATGCGATTGTTTACATAAAGACTAGTATTTTCGCCAGGGATGAATGAAATTTCGGATGTAATTTCATTCGCCAAAAGATACGTTGAAAAAATTTATTTACAATTTCGAATTAACAACTCTGACATTAATTCAGAGCGATGATATCTCTAATTAGGGAGTAAAAACACTCATAAAATACGATTCTCCGGGCATGATCTACCTTAATTGTTTCTCCAAATATTTTTCCCGTCCACTGAGAGGGTTTCACGTATACTGATATTAATGCAACGTCGTGTTAGTAATACGAGAGAATAACACGAGTCGGAATCACAACGATCTCTTACGCCTTTTGGCCTGACGCCCACACGTTACTTCCGTTTCTGTTCCGCGGAGCGGAATCTCCGTGCGCGCGTTATTCGACGGGAGATTTCATCGTTCTTATGCACTGTCATGCGCTCCATACTTTGAGGATCCCTCGGACAGTTCGCCCACACGGCACTCCTATATAACAATTGAAACCTTTTGAATTTAATTTATAGTTTATTCGATCGCCGTTAATCGTCCGCGGGTACGTCTGAAAGTATTTTTTTCATAAATTTTCTCACCATTCCCGGTGCTTTATTTTCATCGTAGCTACTTAATTAAAAACAGGTTTGTGCTGATATACTTCGGACCCGACGAACCGGTTATTTTCTCCGGTATGAATGATCACCATTATCACGCGCACGATACGATTAAGGAATCGAAAATTATTTTTCGATCACCTTTATCGAGTTCGCTATCAATTTTTAATGATAAATTCGTGAAAAAGAGAATGAAATCCTTGGAAAAATACAGTCTAATCCGAACCAACTGTTTTTTCAAATATTTTCATTATCAATGTGCAATTTTCTATCGCAATTCGTGTGCATTTACATGACGAATCGATTGTCTTCTAATTGTAGCGCAATTTAATGAAATTATTCGAATCGAATTATTGAATTTCAATTGTACTTCCCTTTGAGATAAATTCGTGTGTAAATATACCGCTGTCCAGCAATTATCGATTTGTGCGTCGGTCATTCAACACGATAACACACACACACACGCGCGGAGGAATTATTGTGGAATCGCGTGTCTTCCTTAATGTAAGAAAAATGTTTTCAATCTCACCCACTCGTCGGTACGTAGATTTAGAACAACAGATAATATTCACCTGTTTCTATACGGGGACGTCGCGTATATATATTTTTGTGAATAGAAAAATAGAAGCGAACTCGTAGCAAGTGTAACATAACTCAGGCCCACTTTAATTTATGTAAGTCGGCCACTCGATAAGCGATACGCATTCCCACTCCGTCCCTCGTAATTATAAATTGCGAATTTCTCTGTGTGAATACGCGACGTCAAACGTGGAGGAGGAAATTCAACTAATCGAGTCGCGAATATCAAGAGGGTTGAGGAATTTCATATTTTTCGGCTGGTCAACGATCAATGTCGAAAATGATTGGTCAAAATTATATTTCTGATTGTTAGTTACAAAAAATCCTTCAAATATTTCTCTTTCATTCTCGGCTCCTGGATCCCGAGCTCAATTTTTCAGCTCTCCTTACCGCGAGGTTCGAAAAGTTGCTGCTAAAAATGCTTGTGAAAGCACTTTTTTTAATGATTCGTCGATTATTTCAGCGGCGTTAAATGAAATGTGTTAAAAATTATGTTCCAGCTTGTAAAACTCGACCACGAAACACGTTGGAGAGTAATTTTCGCGCGATTATCCCGCAATTAGCCCTGAGTTTATGGGACACATTTGACGCTAAGTAAGCAATGAACGAAAACGAATAAGGAAGAGAGGCCCCACGATAAAGCTCAGACTCTCAGAGCACGAAAAACGGAATCGTCCGCGTTAATTAGCTTCGCGAAATTTACCGTCACGCCCGACTCCACGATTCTATCCTTCGCTTGTTTGAAGCCATGCCAGAAACACAGATTAACCAGTCGCCAAGGATAAGAGCTCTGCCAGAAATTGAAAGCCTTCCCTTCGAATATATATATTTCTATCTTTTTCTCTCAATGTTCGATTTTCATTCGACCTATGGGCCATTCCAAGTCGCTTTTGTTCTATGACAAAGCGCCTACAATTATTAATATTTTACAGAAAGAATGACATTTTTGTACTTTTTTTATTTATCTCTGGCAAACTGACAATGAGAGTTTATTTGTTTTGAAGGAATTACGAAAATTTTGTGAACTTTCTCAATTCACAGGGGAATGAATTTTTTTTTTAATTCCCCTTTATTTGAAATAAATTTTATTCATTTAAGGAAGTCGAGGCCGTACAGTCATTTTTTTTTACCCAAAAGTTAGGCCAGTTTACAGTTTGGCAACGTTGCGTACACCTTGAAGAAGAGTCGGGAATAAAAATACGAAAAACTGGTGAAAGCTCAGTCGAAAACACGGACGGTGACGATCCTAGCCTCAAAACACTGCACGAGAAGCTCATGTTGCAAAAAAAAATTTATATTTTTAACATTATTTTTTATGGAGATATCACTGAATGTGTCTTGACTTGCATAAGATTACATGTTATTTGGCCCAAATTGTTATTGATTTTTCTCAGCAACGACGCTCCTAAACTGTCTGAAAATTGAACTGATTTTTTTTACACTTCACTTTATAAGATGCAATCGGTTTAAAAGCGATGACATGATTTTCTTTCTACCACCTTTTTATAATAAATTTTCGCCACTTTTCTATAATAAAACATTATTTTTCAATTTCTTTAATTATTCCAATCGATTACTGAGGAATTCTCACTCCTAGAAAGTCTCATTGTAAGATTCAGTCCATACATTCGTCGATGAAATAAAAAGTTTTGAAAAGTCCAAGTGCAAATTTGCACCAGTGTGGTGAGTGCGTCACCTCAAAAGGAGTTTGGTTAAAAGTTGTAGATTCTCTCGTCTCACTTGATGGGGCAGGCAGTGCGTTATGATATGGTCGATCGTTCATAGCGTGTTGCATGTTGTGCATTTTGGTACCAACGATCGAGTGGTCAAAAAGGTGTTTGTGGGTGAAATTGGTGTGCCTTATTGCTAATCTATTAAGAATGCACTGCTCTGTTCTTAACTCTCGGTCACGTGTTTTAATCCAAATGTTAGGTTTTACGTTGTGTAACTTTGTTCCGTTGAATTTTGATAATATTTTTTTTTTAAATCCGAGGATGAGAGAAAATGGAATTGTCGAAAAAGATCGGGGCGAAGACTTTGCTTGTTCTGTGATCATTTTTCTGAGAAAATGATGAAATTTATCATAATTTTGAATGACTTTGGTGGGTTTTTTTGGACCTGGAAAACCCCATGCCCGTAAACTTATATATCTCGTTTTCTTAATGCTCGGTTTTCTTCCACTCGAGCTCATCCACTGTCTTGACGAAGTCTCGACTTTCCCTTTCTCCTATGATCGTGTTCCTATTCTATTTACGGAACACTTGCGCTCACGCCAATTTATACAGCGTACCGAGAATCACGGTAGAGAATGGGAAATTTAAATGGGAATTTGAGAGTTTGAATTTTCCGTGAAAATTTATTGTAGTGGAGGATCAAGTTGACTCAATCGAGATCAGTTGCGACTCGAGCGAATATTGATTCATTCTCATTCGCTAAACGCACCTTTCCATTTTTACTTTTTATGCTAATTCAGAGTTTTTTCAATTCTCCGTTTCGATTATTCATCGAATAATCCTTTCCGGGGCATGAAAATCCAGAGTACCAGATAATGGGATTCATTGAAATATTCATTATTCGGCGTGGAAGCTTTTTCGTTGATCTTCATGGAAACTCTCTTTTCGAAGCCTGTAAAAGGAATTTCAGATGTTTGCAGCAGCCCTACCATTTCCCAGTGCCTGCTTGAAAAAAAAAAAACCCCCACGAAACAAAACGCTGGCACGTTTAAAGTGTGCATTATTCTGGAGAGTCGTAAAAATAAATAATTTGCTTAGATCGCGAGAGTCTCAAGAGTTTCAACGTGAATATCGATGTTGATAAGTTTATTGTACAGCTGGTCGATGCTCCAAGTCGATCGAGTGTCTTTCTCCTCGAATTTACAGACATATTAATAAATCTCTTGACTCGTTACCCCTCGTTTCTTATGTTTTTAACTATGCGCACGCTCCGATAATACAGAACTCTAATTGAAAAACATTTTCTCCATATTTTATTCGTCTCAGTCAAGTGGCTATCAATTCGAGAGCCTTCACGTGTCGTTTACGAAAACCCTATGGAAATGTGTCCTTGTCAAAAAGTACTTGAAAATGTGACTACAAAAAGTACTTCAATTTGTTTTCGTATCTCTGTCGAACGAGTAGATAAAAAAAATTCATGACAAATTCATTATTCCGATATTTCGCGTACGAGGATTAATTAATTGTCGAAATATGAGGAGTTGATATGTACTGGAGGGTTCGCTGGTATCGTATAATTTGAGGCTTGTTGTTGCGCCCGAATAATTCGAGCAAAATATAACCTCCATTAGCCCCGGCATGCACTCCAACTTCGATTCTCGTTTGAGTCATATCTCGCCTGATGGAAGATTCATCTCGTGTTAATTCCTTCTGTCGAATCAACGTTTGGACGTTTAATTTGTAACGCGATGCTTCAGTTCGTTCCCTCGTAATATAATTCGAGCATTCATACACGCGTGTACCTTCCCATAAATTGGACAACGGGCGGCTCGTGTGCAATTAATTCGGGTTGAGGGTGTGCGTGGTAGTTTGGAAAATTAATTAAATAAGCAACATGAAACATTGTTGGGTGACCTAAAAATGTTGAGAATCAAAATTCGTTCTTACTTTGACGCGAAACACGATGAATATTTATCAGGCTCCGACACTTTATGCGTCAGCTAAATATCTCTATTAGCAAAATAAAAAAGTTTTTACGAGAGAAAATAAAATCGAGGCACGGTAAATTCAAATAAATGCTGGGATCGAAAAGCCATCCGATGCAGACTTTGACTCAAGCGGATCGCGGCAGTTACCTTAAGAGGATGTGCCTGCGTAAACCTGCACATGGCTTTTCCTTGACGAAGTGGAATTATCACCGTTATACGCCACTGATAAACTGGCCTATCGGTCCAGCAGATTTCCATTTGCATTAGCTCCTTCCCTTTTTTTTCTCACATCTGCCTCAAGGAAGATCACGCGAATCTAATGGAAATCGAAAATTTCAGCTTCAAGACTTAAAATTTGGGAATTTTTTAGAAATATACGGCGTAAATCTATTCATCCCGGAATTATTATGATCTACTGCCTAGTTGTCGAGAAAAAAATTAACGAAAATCACATTTTTTAAAGGGCTATACACAGGCTCATGGGTCAGACAATTTGGGTTTAATGAAACAGGATACTCCCAACTTTGAGGAGCCAAAAACTAGAATAAGAAAATATAAGGTTTTCAGATATCAATGATGTCTTGAGAAAACCTCGTTACCGGTGAAAGTCAATTGGGAATGGATAAAGAAAAACACTTGCTCGAGGTTAACGAGCAATAAGGACATGAACGGTGGAAGATTTGACAACACCGTGAGCCAGCTGATTTAAAACACAGATATGCATATACGCATATAAATAGAAAATGGCTGCTGTCACATTTTGCTTGAGGATTTAACTATCCAAAAGTATTTTAACCGTTATCATTGCATTCAAAATTGATCAATCTCAACAAATAAGTTTCACATGATTTTAACAACTGCGAGAATAAATTTTAATCGTTTCTTCGATCGTCAAAAGAACAAAAAATTTCAGTTGCTTTTTTTAATCACAAGTATAACGCATGATCTTTCTTAAATACCAGCAGCTCTGACGGCAAACGAATGACCGAATGATTCGGTCGTTAAGAAAAATGAACGAAACCCTCGATACGCCGAGTACGTCACAGCAGTGAATCATTCGAATGATTCCTTTTTGCATATTTTAGCTAGTCGAGCGTGAGATCTTGAGCAGCTCAACGTGAAAAGCATCTTCAAATCGATATTCGGAATTTCTTTAGCCCCACCACGAGCCTCTTGATCGTCTCGAAATGCTTTCGAACGCCGGTCTTTATTTCAACGTTTCTCTCGCGGTCTCTCCGCCATGTAAGCAATGCTTATTGAGCATCTCGCGGACTCGACTGGAATTACGTGACGCCCACGTACCACCCACACATCGACGCATACACACGTAGCACTTACGTTCTCATCGCCGTTTTTCGAACCCCCCTCGCTATACCGTTGACGATTTTTCAGACTGCATAAATATGCATCGAACACGATCGCATCGTGTCGGGTAAACGCGTTCCAATGCGAGTACGTGCATCGCTCATGCGCATGTCTGCATTCAGCTTTGTGCTTAAGACATCTGCTTAAAATGTGGGGGAAAAAGAAATGGGAAAAAATGAGAACATTGGCCAGAGAGACTCCTCGCTCAAACTCGCCACATTTGTACAAATAAAAGGGACAAAGTCCCCTGATTACGCTACCAACGAAACTTTTCGTTGTTCCTTGCATTCACACTTTCTTGCAATCGTCATTGCAAAAATGAAAATAATAATTGCAAAATATCGCGCGAGCCAGGCGGTCAATGATCAGCCAAAAAAGTACACGAAGCGCCATTAAAATTTTCACGATTATTCTCAACGATTAAAATCCTTTGTTTTCGTCACGCAATATCATTTCGTGCGATATCAGGGACGGCGCACGCGATGTAATCTCGAGCGAACAATTACACAAGCGTTACAGAAAGTCCTAGAAAAAAGGAAAAGCATGGGAATTTTTTCCCATGTGTGCAGTGAGGCAGTGCGAGACTCATTGTGCGGTCAGTGGATGAAACTTTTGTATTCCAGTTGAAGAGCACACCGAGTCTTCGCGGAGTGATTTATGCCACTTTTATGCCCCGGAGGAGCAAAGCATTTTACAGAAAGCCAGCATAGCGCGAATCATGACTCGCGAAGAACCATTTATGGCCCCGTGGAAATAAACAAAAAAGTATAAACCACAACTTTATACCTTTCAGACGGAATAATTATACGAAAATCGATCGAATCGAACCGACTATATTAAAGCATCATTTAACAAGGCGTCTTCCTCGAATTTGTGATGCCTGAAAAAACAATGCGCATAACGCATGCGAAACTTTCGCCGAGTATATTTTCATCATTTTCAACTCTGTTCGGTAATGGCCTGTATTACGTGTTACAAAATAATCATTTGTTTTCATGACTGCGTGAAGCAGAGAGAAAAAAACGAGTTTCGGTTTATTAATTCTTACGGACGAGCGTATGCGTTAGCATGAATATTCATTTCCTTCCTCGGAGAAAAAAAAATGCAATTCATCGCGTCGTTAGAAAATGATACGACGGAGAGAGTCCGTGGATCGTGGCTCCACGTTTCTTCATCCCACATTTGCACATGCGGTGCATTCGTTAAATTCGTTTTCCACGTTGCCTTCTTCTCCGTCGAACGAGAGTCACGTTTTTCATTCCGTACTCAACGACCGACGAAAGTAAAAGATTCAACGATCTGCTCGCAGATCGATTCACTAACTGAGAGTCCCGGTGATATCGGACAATGTAAACACTCGTTTTCATGGATGATGCGACGATCGATAAAACAGTAAAATTGTGATCGGATTGTTTAATGAGAATTTTCTTCACTATTTCCCGGAGCTATTCGAACCTTCGACCTTTTGTAAGCCCCTTGCGAAGCTGAATCACATTTCTGATTAAATTCCTGAAGACTTTAAGTCCGAACACCCGATTTTCCAAGGACGTTTAACCGTGTCGCCAAGTATGAGGGTCATGTGAGATGAGTAAATTTAGAAAATGCTCGAAAAAATGATTTATTTCCTTTGCAGATGAACGAAACAGTCCGACAAGAGTGATCGGATCGATTTCCTAAGGGAAATTGCAAAAAACTTTTGTTCAACTTTCAAACAACTCTGCAAAAAGTCGAAATCCAAGAAATGTCTCAAACCCCGTTCGCTAATACTGATCCAACGTGAAATAATAACGAGTATCTTAAATTCGGGAATATTTGTAATTGAGAAAGAATAAATCGAGATGAATCAGTCGATATCGATGGAAGGTACGTCCCCGGGTGGACGGAGGCTGTCCCGGAGCTTTCATTCTTGTCTACGTGGAGCCGACAATGAGGAGCTGGAAGCAGGTAAAGAAATCTCAACTACGTGGTGTACGATCCTTTAAATATATAAGAACTTAGCAATTATCATGATTCAGATAAATGTGTAATTAAATTGAATTCCCATGTCGTATCAATTCCATTTTCATTAAACTTTTCTTCCTTTTTCCATAATCACGCAGTTAAAGCTATACAAACGAAGATTGTAGTACAATTATTCTCATTGGAATGTAAGCCTGAAAATATTCATTTGAAACGCATACTTTTTGAGATACGCGTGGATAAGAGCCCAATATTATTTGCTTTTTAAACAGCTTTAAATGAAAAAAAGCAGAAATATCCGATATAAATACGACGATTAGCCGGAGAGGAGCAACCTGTTTTCTTGGGGGCTCTCGCATGACCGCAGAATCGAAACGAAGGGTCGTGGCCACTTTTCCACCGATTTCATTAGACTCTCCCTCGCACTTGTAACCCCTCCATTTTTTCCTCGTTCTCCCCCTTCGTTCCGTCCCTTTTTCAGCCGTATGGAGATCGCGTTGCACGCACCTATACGCTCGCGTAGGTGCTCGTAACCGATGTATATTTAAGCACGTGCACTAATTCATACGTTTGAATACATATTTACAAGCATATGCTTGACTGCTGGTTCAAACTCGCGCAGAAACTCGAGAAAAGTACGAGTTTCTTTATTCCTATTTCACATTTGACCAATTGGAAAGAAAAATTTGAATGAAAAACATGTTGCGATTTTGGATAATTCGTGTTAATCTATTCGCATCAGCTCAATCGAACGCAGTTTTCATAGGTCAGTTGGCCATCGAATAACAAAAACGATATCCAGGATACGAGAGGATCGAGAATTACCGTTCAACTTATATTTACCGCTCGATATAACTGCGGCATATTTTCTTACTGGGGATTAAAAAATGAAGAAAAGGAAACTCGTTTTTCCTGATCTAGTATCCACGATTTCGGAGCTCGAGAACGCGAGAGAATGAAACCTGTAACTGAATATTGGAATACGAGCAAAAATAATCCATCAGCATAGTAATTAAACTTGATATCAAACAAAAACAAAAGTCCTCGCACTTCTATAAGTTTCTTTATAAAACAAATATACAAAATGAAGGAAGAGGTCGGGGAGGCCCTTTGTCGTTGGGATTAGAGTAACTTTTTCGACCACTGCGACGCTCAGTTATTCGATAGATCTCGTAAAGTTCATTAACTAAAATATATAATCGTTCTGCTCAGACCTTGTGCCATTTATTTCGAAACCAGCTTCCACAATCCAATACTGAAAACGGCTCTGACAATAACGAGGTAGAGCGAAGGGTTTTTCTAAGCCGCATATTTTACGCTCGCGTTTTTTAATCTCTATTCGCGTTTTAATACGTGGCAAGACGCGATGAAAGATTTTAGCGGAAGTTAATCAGCAATACCGCGACATATGTCTGGGGCGTTAAATTCCCGGTGCAACGAGTAGAGGATATAGCAATGGAAGGTGGAATCTGTATAGAAACTGCAGACGATCCTATACGGAGCAGGGGCGGGGGGGGGGGGGGGGGGCTGGCTGGCTGGAGCACAGGATGACGATGACCGACCTCGCTCTATCCCACTTTGACGGAGAATCATCCCATAAGGAATATCTCGCTCATCGCCCCGAGCCGATTGGAGCCTTCGGGGCTTTCTGGACGACGTCGTATACAGGCGCGCACACGAACGTGCGTACAGCGAGCGTGTGCGTATCTTCATACGCTCTCGTATTCGTACGTGGAGACGAAAGATCGAGGCGCCTTCGCGCACGGACACACAACTTCGGTGTCTTCCACAAGCCGCACGTTTAACGCTCACACGTTCGGGATCGAAGGCGCAATGTGTGTACGCGACTCTCCGTAACTCGGCACGAGACCGCGAGCTTAATATTTACTCGCATATAGACGCAGCCACCGTCTCGCGATCTCGGTCCATTCGCGCGCGCTTACGGTCTTCACTATCTAACCGTACCGAGGAGAGGAAGGAACACGCGCGCGCCTTCCCCGCGAGACTCGCTCGTCACTCGATATCGTCTCTCCCATATTACACGCGCGCGTTTCGCCCGACATCGCGGACCACTCCGTTTCTAACTCCCGCATTCGTACGCGCTTCATTTATAATCTGCCACTTCTCGGAGCTCCTGTTAACGATCGCGAGGATTTACCGCGAGAAAGTTGCCCCACGGGAATGTGCCAGCGGAATTTTCAAGCCAAGTTCCTGCGACAATCGTTAGCTCAGGCGACCAGTGATTTCCGATACGCTCGCTCTACCCATCGCGATCGACCTTCCCCATTAATTTGACATTTTTTGCTTTGCCCTCGTCACTTCAACCTCCGTGCAGTTTGCTACGATTTTGTGGATTAATGGAGAACTCAGTGCTTCGATCTTACTATCCCATCAATAAGTGCTCCACGATGTCCGTACGTATGCGCTATTAAACAAACTGCCCATGCCAATCTGACACTCCAACATGAGAATCAGATATGTCGCTCAGGATACACCTCTTGATGAATGCAAACGTACGTTCCTCTCACTTCTTTCGTCACTCGTTATTTAATCAACCAGCACAAATTACTCGACTCTCATTTTCATTCAACACTCCCCAATAAATACTCGTGACATCTCTAATGGTAGAAAAAAGTCATTTTTCAAGACTTGGCAGAATAGCGACCCTCCTCTTTACGGCTCTACTCGAAAACAACGCTGCTCCAAACAGCCCTATTCTCAGGTTTGCTAAAACAATACTATGCGATATGTTTCCCCTTTGTCATTAATCATCTGTGTCATCCGCCTAGACACGTTGAACAGTAGAGACTTTATTCATGCATAAAATAAAATTCTTTAGAGTTTTCTACTCTCAGTAAATGTATTCAACAACATCGGTAGGATGTAGTATTGTGGATTGCTAATGAGCAGACGTTGAGATTTTATGAATTTCGGAGTTAAGATTTTAGAAGCGGAGTCCTTTCGAGCAGAGGCGTCAAGGGGCTGGTTATTATTCTGCCAGAATTGTTATTTTTACATTTTTCCTGTGGAAATTAAAAATTCTCCTTCCACGAAAATGTCTAAAAAAAATCACAGTCAGCGCGAAATTGAAGAGTAAATAATTGAGATCCTCCATTGAGGAACCGTCCTCAAAACTGACACTGACTATGTATTACGAGGAGAAAATGTTTTTCCATTAGGGTCACCGAAGTTTTATGATCCGATTTCGTGCACATTGGTAGGAGCGTGAATCGGTCCAGATGCGTGAGAAAATCGTGCTGATCTCGTCAACAAGTCAAGGTGCAGACTCCGTATTCGAAGTGCGTTGACTGGTCCATGTGGCGAGTACCACGAGCTCGGTATCGCTTTTCGAGCAGTCACTCGGTCACGTATTTCGCCTTAAATACAACGGCATATTTGAAATACGAGGATAAAAAATGCTGCGACGTTTGACGTATACGAATAGCGTAGATTTCTTCTCGAGTACGCTCCGCGAGTACGCGGACACAACGAAGAGCAAAGACCCCAAAAACCGTTTGGATGCCATTCTCGCGCCCCGTAAAAAAGTATTGTGAGACCGTTATATGGGATATTCGGGGTACTCGTGTTTTGCCGCGACTTCCATGTACTCTTTTATTTTCGTACAACGGCATTTTACCGCCATTTTTCGACTGGCTTCCATATGCGCGCGCCCTCTTTTATCTTCATTCGGATGAAATTTAGTCTGACACATTTAACACAGCTCAGCCTAATTGATCCAATTTCCGTTGATTAAACAGTATTTTGGGCTCTCTTGAGCAGGGGTTTGCGGAGAAAAAAACTTCCATTCGAAACGGAGCTGCTTTGTCTCAGAACTGAAACAAAAATCAACACATTATTAAGAGAAATGAGAATTCCTCTAATTCTCATTAACCAGAGGTCGGCGGGGATTAAGGGAGCAAGGAAATCGAAAAGTCGCTTAATGAAATTGAAAATTCATTTTTTCTTTATAAACATGAATAGCAAACGAGTATAGCAAAAATAAAGTTGCGATACTCCGTGATTGGTTAACTCAGATACACAAGAAGAACGAGAGCCAAATAAAATACGAGGGAAAGATATGAGAGACGCACCCCGCAGTGCGAGTCTCGTTTTCCAGCGCACAGTGGCATTTTTTTCACTTTTTCTTCATCCTTCCTGCTTATCCTCGTGGCGGAGCACACCTACACCCAGCATTGACGTTACAAACCTTTCGAAGAGCATCTTGCTAAACGGATATACGCAGGGCTCTAGACACCTTCGTTATAATACCTTTATGTGTTTATGCACAGTTCTCACTACTCTTGTATTCCTTTTTTTGCTGTTTTATCTTCGGCATGATTTAGCCAATACATATCGCGGCTTCTCGAGCGCAAAAAGTATTGTATAGCCACGAGCTTTTGCGAATAATATAAGAAGGAATAGCAAGAATAAGGGCTCGCGAGCATTCGTGGCACCGAGAGTCCTTCGTAAGAGTCCTTGATAAGTCATACCTATCCTGTCTATATATAAAACTTGCGGGCGTTACTGAGCCATGGGGCTAATAGGATAACTACACAGGGAAAGGTCTGGGCTCTGATTTTATCGGTTCCTCAGCTCTTATACTTTTCGTTTTTATCCGTTTCTCTTGCTCAACAAAACTCTTTCTCTCTCTCTCTCTCTCTCTCTTTCCTTTCTTCTTCTTTTTCCACAGCGTTCTTTTTCTTCCTGAAAATAAACGCGCGAAGATCCACACTGGTTGGTCCTTCGTACATACGCAACGTTACTTATTGCACATTGAAAAAGAGAATAATATGCGAGAACGGCAATTAACTGCGAGCAAGGATTTTCCTCCAGGCTACGTATATATTCTCAGAGTCTCGAATCGCAGCTGTGGATTTTCTACTATTGCTGATGCGACTCGTGTTGAAAAAAATAAACGGTAAAAAGCCAACGAAAAGTGCCTCGCGAGGGGCTACGCGTGGCTTCAATTTTTTTCATCATTTTCGTCTCTTGCCTACGAATTAATCGTACGAGTGATGGAACGATACAGCCAACGTCACGCGTTTCTAATACACGCACCTTCGTGGCAAATTTGTTATTTTTCGCTCGTAAGTAAGGTTGCTGGGACACGACGAATGCATCGAGAAAATGAGAACGAATTTTCATTGTTCGTTAATAGACCGAAAACTCAATTTCCTTTGTCTACTTGAATCGTTATTGTTTTGGCTGTACGATGGAACGAGAGAGCCGGAATCGGACTAGCTCCTGCTGGTCGTCATACCGATCCCTCCGGTATTTAGTTACTCCTCGAGTCTTATCCTCAGGGGACGAGGAGAAACGTACGTGGATCCTACAGAGAGTCCACACAATGTAACAACGTGTGCATTCACATATGTCAGTATATAAATACGTACGGATATAGAGATACATTAAGGTGGGCACACACGATGTATACGCTGAAGGAATTGGAGCGAGTACCGATATGGTCGGTGCTCTCCTCGGACCGTCCATTAAACTCTCGTATGTGTGCCCCACCATGTGGAAAAAAGCTGCCCTCGCGAAAAACTCGTGCTCTTGCGGAGCGACGATGCACAAGACACAAACGTCGGGGTATACATAGAGAGGAGAATCGTTACTCATCGCACGAGCTAAATTCGTTCTTACATTGAGGCGGCTGTATGTGGAGCTAGTTCGAGCGCAGACTGCGCATGGAACAAAATCTCTTGTCAAAAGCTTCATTATCACGTGCTCTGTGCGAGGAAATCTTCGTTTGCTGCGTTCACCCTACGCAGAAATTTCTTCAGTACTTATTTAGCTGACGATTTTCTTTCTGAGATTACAAAATCAAACGGAAGCGTACTGGAAACGTAACTTCGAAGACACCTTGTGGAGACTGCGCCTCAGGAATGGGGTTATGTAACTGAACTGTTTCCCTCATCGCATTTCTCTCCCATTCTTTACGTTGTCGTCACGTTTCGCCTTGACGAGAAGAAGGTGGAAGGAGGGCTCGCCCGTAACTCTTCTACAGGTTGCTTCTTCTCGCTTCCTCTCCGCCTCCCCATCTTCCGCGCCATTCCTCTCTTTTCCCTTTTCGGAGCTGTTTGTCGCGTTTTTCGCAGGTTGACCATATACCTTCGTACAAAGTAAGCGAATACGTCGTTATCCTCGCACCTTCGTGTACAAAGAAATATACACTTTACAACGTCGAGCGATGAAACGTTTGACGAGAGAGAGAGATAAAAAAACTGATTTACAGATGATTGTACCAGTTATCCCTTGTCGTTGACGTGTACGAGATTCTCTTCCTCTTTTTCATGTCACATTCGTACGTGCACGGTAACCTCAATTCGTTACGATTAATCTTTGCTTATTGTGTTAATCAGCATCGAAGCGTGCAACTGTTGTGAAAAATCTTTGAGTGTCAATGGAAAACGCCTTTACGAATTTCTGTGCTCTTAAAAATACTTAAG
Source organism: Venturia canescens (assembly GCF_019457755.1). Lineage (NCBI taxonomy): Eukaryota > Metazoa > Arthropoda > Insecta > Hymenoptera > Ichneumonidae > Venturia > Venturia canescens. Next base: position 13,090,404 of record NC_057425.1, read on the forward strand.
TGCAACAGCTTCCTCGTGCAAATTGGAAGGATAAAACGAGAGTTTTTTTTTGTACAATCGTCCCAATGTCACATTCCATCAATAATTATTCATTTTCTTCTTTCGTTCTGATTCCAGGTGAGTCCGACAGAATCAAGTCATTGCCGCGTAATTCGAGATTCGCGAGATTCTCGGAGAATGGAGGAGGTAAGACGGAATGAACAATCCAATCAATCGAATCCATCGATCTTTTAAGGTAGTTCATTCATGAAACGGTTTTTTTTTTTAAAAAGTCTTGAAACTCACAGAGTTTAAATAAATAGGTAGTCGACTCAAACGCATATCAAATTTTGAAGAATTCGTCTTATCGGTTATTTAGACAAACGTGCTTAAATATGAAGAAAAATACACAGGGTTATAGGAACTATGCGTAAAAAATCGTTTATCTTTCCATATAACGAATGAACGCTTCTCACGAAGTTTATGAAAAAGTACACAATAACAATAAAGTATACAATGAAGGTTTGCAAAAAAATCCGAGACGATTGTCTTGCTAGTATAATGAAGATTGTAGTTTCATTCGCCGAAAGATAAGTTGAAAAAATTTATATACAATTTCGAATTAATAACTCTGACATTAATTTAAAGTGATGATATACCTTTAATTACGAAGTAAAAATCGACGCAATTTAGAGACACCAATAAAATGCGATCCTTCGGACATGATCTACCTTAAGGAGGGTGGCTAGGGACGATACAATGTTGCCATGCTAAACCATGTAAAATACATAAAAAATTTCAAAATGATAAGAATTTAATAAAATTTGGTGAACATATTCTTTAGTGTTAAATTTGACAATACAAATTTTTTAAGATTTTTCTTCTGTACAGCAGTTATCGAGTAATTGATCACTAAAGTTCACGTGTATAAGCATAGCGTTTGTATACATTCCGGGCATAAGAAATCTGCTTTAATGCGTAATTACTCGATAACTAAGCAGAAGAAAATTTTGAAAAAAATTGTGTCTTCGCACTTGATGTTGAAGAACATTATCACCAAATTTGATCAATTTCTTATCAATTTGACGAACGTAGCCACCCTCCTTAACACCAGTAATGTTCGTAAAAAAAAGAAACAAAAAGTTAGAAACTCGAAAATTGTAAAGCCAAAAAACGTCAAATTAAGGGATTTCGTAGTAGAAAAATTGCTTGAAAATCACCATTTTTATATGCGAACTGGAAGAAATAAATGTTTTTAAAAGTTATTTCGAATCAAAAAATAATTTGAGTACTTTAGCCTGAAGATTATTGCCTTAGTCTTTATTTAGTGTATCAATCCTACTATTGAGGGATTCCCATCTAATAATTGCGCGAGTAGGATCGTAATTATTAATTTCGGAACTTCCGCAAATACTTTTCTACACCCCTATGACGTGTAACGCTGGAAAGGGTTCGAGAAAATATAGAAAACGACGAATACACTTTGATATAAATACTAAGCGCTCGTCGATCTGACTATCCGTATATAAATGACACGTACGAACGTCGATGACAATATTGTTTCGAAATATCGAACTCCTACTTGGCTCGTATCATCCTCTCTACTCGTAAATTGCCACATGGCCCACGCGATCGTACAACCAATCGGAGCGTTTTCTACGATTTTATATGTACATAAACTGCGCGTGTATAGTATTTCGACCCAACCGCAATAATGTGCCTGTAACTCGTCCGTCTAAATGGGATATCGAGGAAAAACTCATTCCCCAGAGAACGATACACGCTCGAGTGAGCAAGAAAAATCCCCGGATGCGCGATTTTCGTTATCGCCTTGATTGAACGGGAAACAAAAAGAGTCCGAAGCAACTTGACAAAAGAATATCGTAATTGACTCAAAATCGGATGCAGAGACAATGGCTTCTGCTTGACAGAAGAGTCACAATTTATCGAGCCACAACAACGTATTTTCATCAAGTTTGTACTTGCCGTTTGTGTGTGTGCGTTTATTTTTCATATTAAATTGATTTCATCGGTCGACTAGTTCACGCACTTTTACATGATTAAGGACTTTCGACAGCTCTTATTTCGAGTTCCATTGCAGTGTTGATGGGGTCGTTGGTTCTTCATTGAAATTCTTCTCCGAGCACTACTCGTTCACCAACTTTTACTTCAAACGGTTTGATAAATTGGGAAAAAACTGCTCGTGCAGTAAATCGTCGAGTTTTACCGTTTCTGGCGTTTATCACCAGGGACTAATCCTTTTTTCTAGCTGCTCCAACATTACCGAGCGATTCCATACCGGATTTATCGGTTATTAGTGGAACGAAACAACTTTTGAATTCCGTTGCCAAATCGTGCTGGCACGCGGATAATTCTCGTTATATTACTTTTTTCTCGCAAACAATCTCGTTCGTGCGTTTTTTTCACATATTTCTCTCGGCGTGCGCCAGGATACCGCAGATATATAAATACTTGGATCGATTGAGTCGTTTACATCGGCATTCGCAACAATCTCATTACTTCCCACTCGCCGTTAGAAACCCCTGTTTTTACACGTCAAGTATGTTTAATTCATACGAATTCCCAGTTGCAATCTCGATTACGTGAGTTCTATTTATGGAGACCCTGCCCGACAAAATGGAAAAAAATAAATCTTTCTTTCGTTACAAAAAGTTTTAATAATAATTAAGCAACGTTAAAAGTTTTAACAAAATGTAGTATAATTACGAGACGTTTGCTGCCACCGTCAGTCGGTACGGTCGACGAATGAGCAGAGCGAAGTCATCTCCACTGTCGGTAATGTCAGAATTCACCTTAACATCGTCCAACCGTTGTCAACGAAGTTTACGTAGCGTCAGAATTCCTCATGGACGAGAACTACGCTGTTGATATTCGAGTTGAAAATGTGCCCGCATTACCCTACGAGTTACAATTGCTTCGATGATGACAACAAATTTATTGATATATACTTGAAAGAAAATGTAATTCGAGACAAGAATCAAGCACTGAACGAGATCACTGAAATTTTAAATCTTCTTCCAATATCAAAAGTCAACTCCAATTAACTTTACTCCACCTTTTGTGTTGCCAAGAAAAAGAGATTAAACACCACAATTTTGATATTTTATTGAGTCAATGCCTCAGTATAAAGTTTAAGCATAAACGCAGATGACAGGATATAACAAAATAAAGGTATGAAAAATATTAACGAAAGCAGAAAAAACAACTGATAATAAAATAAAATAAGATATAATAGACAAATCACACAAACTTCATCCAATCGTACATGAGCAAAGCATAAAAAAAAAATAAAAAAAAAAAAAAAAGAACAATAGATCACAAATTCAAACAAATTATACAAAAATAATACAAGCCCATTTGTAATCATGGATGCAAAGCATGTAAAATAAAAATCGTAAAATGTCTTCTCGTACTCATACACAACGTAATGTACGGTCTTGCAGTGAATCGTTGTTACCGAATTTCTTTCAAGACATGAAAACCTGTAAATTAGATCGCCCTTATCAGTCGGCGCAACGCGAAAACTGATAGTGGCGAAGAATGCGATAACTTCAGTCACCAAAACATATGATAATCGGCAATAAAAATAATAGAAACAAGTAGCGAGACAATGACGGAATGCCCCTCAATGTTTACTCCACGATAAATAATGGTCGCTCCGTAATAAAGGTCAGTCGTAGAGGATACGATACGAATACATAATATGTCGTTTAATAAACCACATGCACGTGTAGACGCCGCATTGGACAATCGATATCGTATTCCATTGGCGTATGTACGTCAAGCATTAATGGTCGTACACCCCCTACAAGGTGGGGCTGAATCGTGCGGTCACTTTACGTATAAGGACTCGTTTCGTCGTTGCTTTTCCATTCCTACCTTGTGTATATACATGTTAAGAGTGTACATGGGGCACACGGTATTCGAGTATTCTCATAGCTATACACCGGCGGATCATTGACCGACGCAAGGTGATTCTTACGCGAGTGAATAAATCGACTCGGCCGTAGTATCCTTTTCCCTTCTCATCAAGACTTCATTCTCCTTTTTCTCCTTTTGCTTATTTATTTTCCCGTCTTCTTATTCTTCCTCCTTCAACTCCTTTCCTTCTTCGTCTTGTTTTTCGTTCCGCTCCTCTCTCGCGGTGGTGTTTTCTTCTAAATCCGGATGCAGGCCAATCCTTCATCCTCCTCCTTTCTTTCGCTCTTTCTTACTCCTCCCCAGCTCCCCTTGTGCATGCACCCGATATATTTTGCCTCTTGCACTATCGCGATACACTTATCAACCCTCCCCCTCCGCTCACTCCACTTCTTTGCAGCGCGAATCTCCGACGGCGTCTCTCGCGTCGCTCGATTACGTACCGTCACGATCCTCATCGCCAGGATGAAACGATCCCACCCATGGACGACGAGATATTCGCTATCGATACGAGGACATTCGTGACGCCGTTAAAGTTTGGCGCAGAGTTCGAACTTTCCGATTGGGAGAAATCAAATATTTCGTTACTAATCGAGTTTTATTTCTCATCTCGTTCTTCAGATTCAGAGTTTTCGAAAGATTCGTTTTAATATCAACAATCTTCGTGGCCACACACGATCGATTAACGTTTTGTTTTTTCATCTCGAAAGTAGAAATCGACGTTGCTGCGTTAACGAAATTCACATTGAACGCGTATAATTTCATGTCACGCACGCATCATGTACGCTATAGAAGATTAGAGCGAGCGTGCGAAAGATACGATTAAAATTACCGTTTCGTGTAATCATTCACTCGTTCTCGTTGCAAATCGATTACTAACAGACGTTAGCGAGATTCACCGACGTAACCTATAAAGCACCCAACATTAACGAGCTGGATTTTTTCTATATACGTATATATTCGCGTATGGTATCGAAGCTGATGCTCGAGCTGGTGCTATTTTTCTTGGCCTCGGGCGAATCGCGGACCCCTTTTCCACACGGAGCACAGCGCAGCACACGGACGGACAGACACACTCGACTGTTTCGTGCGACCAAGGGCCGGGAGACTCGATTGCACTCGTTGCATTCACTCGCGAGAGAGACTCGTTCCTTACATTGCCTGTTATACCCGCTCTCAGCGGCCTTCCATCGGACTCTTTTGCGATTTGCTCCTCGCGGAGAGCTCTCTCGCTGCACTTCCCACCAGCATCAACAAACACACCGACCTTCGTAAGGAATATTCCCTTTTTGAAGTGCGCGCGCGCGCGGTTTGTGCAACGTACACGCAAGACCAAAGATATCTTCGTGGTCAACGTCTCAGTTGGGGTTGCTATCTCTCTTTTCCTTTTTCCCTCGTTCCTTCCAGTGATGTTTAACTCGCTTTCGAGCTCGGTCTTCGTTTCCTCTGGCCTCAGAGCAAGCGATCGAATTCTTCCTTGTTTTTCACTCGGTCTGGCTCGATCGGACTCTTTTTTCCTTAAGTATTCGTTCGTCAATTGGAGCATCGTCGTCTGCCCTCTTTTCCCATCACAAAAGCCTGGAATTGCCTGCATGACGACGTTTCACACGTGTCGTCATTTTCTCTCTTGCTCTCCACGTGGCTCATCTTCTGCCACCAATCGCTTCTCCCGATCTCTCCGCTCTACTTCAGACTCCTTTGGCTGTCTATCACGACACCCTAGAGAACTTAGTCACGCGTGTCATTTGAGTATCTTCGCTCGTCGAAGAGCACGTTTTCACGCCAATGCAAAAGAGCTCGCCGACGACCCAAAGCAGGCTCAAGCTCCGTCAGACATAATGCACTGCAACGCCTAAATCACACTGCCAGACTCGGTACGACGGTGGACGGAGCACGTACGGAAGAGCCTCTCCGTGACGAGTCAGTAGCGTCTCATTCATCATCGCAGGCGTGAGAACCGACGTCTTTTCATCCAGTGCATCTGTGAAGTCCCGTATGAAAAAGAAGACGAACGCTTGGGAAAATTAGGAAAGTTTGATAAACAAACTTCAGAGATTGAAGAAAGACTGATTGACGATCTCGAGCCGCGGTGGAAACCCGGCTTGTCTGCACACTTTTCCACATTTCCCCGAACTTTTTGAGACCAAGACCGCGGCGTCGACTCTTGAGAGCAGTATTTTGGCCCGCCAGCTCCGAGATACTTTGCGCCTCAAAACCTCTACTTCGTGTGACGCTTAGAAGAAACAATTTTACGAATCGCTTCTCGCGCAGATGCTCCGCGACATCAAACACCAAAAACCGTAAAAATACACAACCGTCGAAGGCTCGAAATTCGAAAGAAGCAGCATAAATACTCGGGACACTGGGGAAACGGCCGATAAGACGCGATTACACGAACAACGTTCGATCTAGCGAACGTGGGAGTCGGAATCAGAAAATAGAAATCCGATAGGTCTGCGGTGTCGAGAGGTTCAAGGAAAACAAGTGCCGGACCTTCGGGGGTTCAGGAGGTACAAATACAAATGCTATTGTAAAACACACACTGTACAATCGTCACAGTGCTGGAATACTACTGCACTCCGGCGTTGTACGGTAATGCGATTTCACGAACAACGGAACCCCCTTCTCGATTCCAGGTATAGTTTCATTAGTGCACGTTTGAGTAACGCCTTTCCCTTTTGCGTTATTATGAAATACACCGCGTTCTCGGCCTAATGAAAACGGTATCCGCGCAGTGAGTAAATAAAAAAAGGAAACACGTTTACTCGTAAAACAGGTAGAGATGCATTATTCCCTGGGCATTGAGAGACGTCAGTGTTGACGCACGTTTTTATTGCTGCGGTACGCATTTGTGGGACGCGGAGTCGAGCGCGTTTTTTAGCGGTCTCCAAGCTTTGTATTTATTTAACAAAAGTTTCCTCAGTTTTGGTGCGAATCACCCGGAACTGTTTTTTTTTTTTTTTTTTTTTGCGACACATTGACGCGGTCCATTTTTTCAGTCACGTTCCTTGAATGCAATTTCGGGATGTGGCAGTGCTGCAGCTAATGTGGGTGAATGGCGCCTTAACGACTGAGTTTACGGTTCCGTCCTGTCGTCGACTCGCCCGACGACGAAATCGTTTATTTTCCCGCGTCATCGGCCGCGTGACTTCTCGGCCCGGGGCCGTCGTCCACGCGGAAAATAGCTGCACGAAGCCACTCGACACACGAATAAATTTTGTGCGTCTGAAGCCTCCTCCGAGATTTTCTGTCGCGACGACTTTTTTCGAGGCTGCTGCAGAGACGATGGATAAAATGGATCGCCTGAATCTATTTTTGCAGTACGCTGCTGAGTCGATCTAGTTCTCCGGGGCCCTTAACCTTCGCCGAACATGTCCAATGACGGTTTTTTAAGGCTCGTGCTATTTTGAAAAAACTTGTTTATTCACCACTCAAGTACAAATGACTGGAGCTGAGTTTTCAACCACGCCCCCCTATCGGAATCATCGCGTATCGCTGGACCGCGTTCTCGTGTACTTTGTCGCGGTCTTCGTCGTCAACGATTCTATGCCTTTCGTCGGAGCGTCCAGCTTCCGGCCTTTTTGAAGTATTTTCTCTTTTGTCGTCACTTCCACTGGGCATCAGATCGTGCAATTTTCCTAATTTCGAGGTCAACAACGCATCCTTTGGACCGCAGTACGTCGAAGGCGGTATTAGATCCAGAAGTTGGTCGTACTTGCCCCATTTGTCTTGGAAGTAATGGGACAATTCACACTTCGGCCAAGGCTTGGTAACGCAGTGGCTCAAACCTAAACAAAGTTCGATGGACTACCTCGGTCAAAATGCCTGTGCGGAATTAGTACTTTTTTCAACTTTTCCTCACCCCCGCATCCACCCCTCGGACAATCCTGCTGAAGCCCGTTCCTGTGATAACAGTCACAGTCGTAGTAAACGACTCCAGCTCGAAGTTCTCGTGACCTAACTGCCTTAACGCCGAGTTTCTTCTTTTTCTTTTCCGACGAATCGTGCCTGCCGGACTCGTCGTGCTTGCCCCTTTGCTTCGCCTCGTTTTCGTCTTTTGATGGCGAATCGCGTTTGTCGCGTTTCCGGGATTCCGTGGGATGCTTTCCACTCATTTCCACTCACTTCGTTCCTGTTGTTTATTATCGAAACTTATGAGTAAACAGATTCATCGATTAATCTCGATGGAAACCTTCTGGACTGTGGATCGAAGGGGGGACGAAATGAAAAAATCGCAAGAACAGCGTTCACGATTGCACATTTTTTATTAATTATTCCTTGATTTGAGGTATTTGTACACGCATCATTTGACAATTTCAAAGTAATCATCGGACGGGTAATTCTGATCTAACGCAATATTCGACTTCTGGAATTTCGTGAACCGCGAAACTTCGGTGTCTTGCTGAATTCGATAGGAGAGTTCTCGCGTGTCGATTTCTTCGTTGCTCGTAACTCATTCGGAGCACGTTTTCGGGTATGTGAAGATGGCACTCGTCCTGAAGCCCGTTCCTCTTGGCACGACAAGTCAAGTAACTTTGCATCGCCGTAGCTCTGAAGCCATCGCAACAGTTGTTGGCCAATGTGTTCTCCGTTACCGCAGACGTAGAGCTCGTTTGGCTCGATTTTTTCGACTCGTAAGCCGGGCATCTGACGTAAGTTGCTTCCTCGCACCGGTGGATCGATTTTTCTCTTTGAGAAGCGTAAGCTGGACACTGCACGTAAACGGGTTCCTCGCGAATGGATTGCTGGGGAAAAAATTATTGTTTAAACTTTTCTATTCTCATGAGTAATCTTTGGACAATCTTAAAGTTCGAATGGAACCGCCAAATGCTAAAATCTACTGAAAACACGTGCAGAGACGATTAATGACGAAAAGGAGAATAATTTTTCTTATAAATCGTACATTCCGAAGTAAAAAGCAAAAGTTTCCAACAATGCATGTACCGTTTGGACACTTCCCGTCAGTTTAGCCGGACATTGAACATAGACTGGTTCCCGTAGAATAGGATCGGATTGATTGCCAACGGAAGCAAAAGTGGGAACGGCGACGTTCGAGTCACTAGAAACCCGGGCCGATACTTTCTCCTCTTCCTGTGAAGATTCGGAAGACTTTCGATCCTTCGAAGATTTCTTCTCCTCTTCCTGCGAAGATTCGGAAGACTTTCGATCCTTAGGGCGTCGGCCCGTCTTTTTGTTTTTAGTCTCTTGTTCCGTTTGAGATTCTTTAGTGGCCTCCTGCTTCTCGGGTTTGGTGGGTTTCTTGGGCCTGCTGATTTTACTGGCTTTACCCGCCTCGATGAGCTCGCTGGGTTTGCTCGCCTCCTTTGGTTTAGCACCATCTTTCTTTTTTTTTCCACTTTTCGTAGTGACTTTTCGTGGTCCAGTAATTTTCTTGGTACACGGCTTGTAGTCACGTAAACGATAAGGGCCAAGCTGCACCGGAGCAATGTCCGGTAGGCATGGGACAGGACATTGAGAAAATACGCTTCCGCCAGGCAAGGGATGCATTTGCGAGCGGAGTCCGCCTTGCATAGTTTTACAACAGGACTGCGGTGGACACGGACAAGCACGAGGAGCGAACGAATAAGGTGGGCAGCTTCTTGGCCCCTGGCCAACTCTTGCGTGCTTGACTCTACTGCACCTGAACGGCCCTACGCGTCCTTCCAATTCCGAAGTCGTTGGAGTCAAACCATTTTTTCTCTCGACAGCCGATCTGACTGGATTACAAATTCTTTTATTACGAGCGCTTATCGCGCACGGATAAGAGCGTTGAGCCACCGGTTCGACACGCGGATCGCAACAGCGAACGGTTGGCTTCGTAGAGTGTCTAGCGCGCTGACGATCGCAAATCATTCTTGCGGAGCCTGGACAATGCTGACTGATTCTGGCCACCGGTCCATTATCTCTAGGTCTTACATTAAGGTGGGTTAAATGTCGAACGTTCGAACATCGTTCAGGAAAAGTAAGAGCTCTGGCCTGAGGCCCCGCAGAACAGACACGTGTTTCCAAGTATTCACAAGCGTTCTCAACACCCGAACGATCGTTTCTGTCGGATCGTGTGACCCTGGCAGTTGGACAAGTGCCATCGTGCTTAACTGAAGTTTTGTAACGAGTTGCGCAATCTCCGGATATCTGCGAGCGATCTTGTGCCACTTGAGTCACCCTGGCCACGGGGCCCCTGGGGGTCGTTGTACATTCGATGAAAAACGCTGGTTCCTTGTAGCTCCCGGATGATCGCGCCCTGTTACTTCCTACCGGGCCATAAGTGAGCCTCGAAGAAGGACCATCGTGATTCCTGCTTCCGTGGGTCGCCTCGAGAATGGTAATCGGTTCATTGACAGTCGAACGATCCGAATGCTCCGCCACTTTCCCTGCACAAGCGGTTGCTCCGTTCGGGCGATCTTTTGTTTCTAATAGAAAGTTCATCAGTCTGGGCGTCGCTGATCTGCTACCGCCGTGTCTTGGACTTGTTTCACTCGGATAAGCTGCTACCCTGAGTCAATAATTGAACCGCTGTTAATAAACCCCAAGCCTCGATCGTGATAGATTCAACGTTTTCTCTCTCTCTCTCTGTAAATAGTACCTCGAAGAAGGACCGAACTCGCATTGCTTCGTTTCCAAGATCATGCAGGTTTTATTGTGTCCGATATTATCGCGGGTATCCGGTGGCACCTGGACCACCTGGGCGATCGGTTGGTTCCCATCGAGTCGACACTCCAACAGCGTGTATCCTGGTGGATACTCGCTCCGTTGTCGACAGCAGGTCGGCGAGCTCGAGGCCCTTTGGGCTCGTCCGCGCTTGCAGGAAGTCTGTTAAATCGATTAGCTTCGTGGTGCACAAATCTCAACGACGAATATAAACGTATGTGCGCTATTAAGGCAGGTTGAAAGTGAGACGATTTAAAGTTGTTTGCACTGCAGGTTGTACTAAATCACAGACTGCTTATAAAATCATTACAGAATGCATGAGAAATACTTTCCTTGTACTTGGCTCCTCGCTTTCTTCGGACGGCTTTCCAAGGAAAGCATTTCCATTTGGTCCATCACATATTTCATCAGCGCGCGTGTCTTTCGACATGAATTTCGCATTCACGCGAACGGTGAATACGCGTTTAAAATCAATGGTTTTTATCCCACGTGAAGGAGGCAACGAATGTTATCGCGGTTAATTAAGCATTTTAAAAGGAGTCGGAGTCGCCAACGCTTCGGATCCGTATACAACTCGGGATCGCGATTGTAAAACAGGATTGCAAGAGAACGAAGCACGAGTTTACACGTTCGTTTCGTCCCGACGAGAGATATAGCGTTGACCGTTTTGCTCCGGCCTTTCTCCGTTTTCGCTCGTTCCTCACTCGCGTTTTCTCTCTATTTTCTTTGCCACTTGTATACGCATCCGCGCCGCGTGCAACCGAGAAGTAAATATAAAAATAATCCAACTGTACGCGGCTAGGTCGCGCGGCTTTCAACGCGGACGCGAAATCGGCGACGGATCAATGGAGGAGTTATACCTCCATTGGGCTCGAAGACTCGTTTATCGTGAGGCTCCCCTGCACCACATGGAATAATCCGAGGGACAATTCGGGCTACTTCGTCCTCAAGCCTTAAGACGAACATACGAACGATCCACAGTCCAATTATCATTTCGATTTATTCTTTTTTTCACACCCACCAACAGTCATGCGAAAGAACTGTACAATACCTACAGCAATTCGATCGATCGCCACAGCAATTAAACGGATTCGGTTAGACGATCACAAATTCACTTCTCACCCGGCAGTTCGAGTGTTTTTTTCTGGCTCTGCACAAACGATCGCGATACCAACAGCCTCGCAATCGCTCCTAGAAAAAGAAAACCAATTGATGCATTAAAAAGTTGGTCACTGAGCAGGAAAACTACCGAAAAATTACGTTCGAATTGTCTCTGAAGAAACGATGAAACATAACGATCCCTCCAAGCCCGAAAAAACGCTGCAACCTCAAACATCGATTCGCTAATGTCCTCCAGGATCCTTGTCACTGACAGCAATAAATTGCTCAGTTTTTTTTATGTATCTGAACGACAGACCGAGATTGGGCCAGTTCCGTCCGCATGTATTGTTCCAAAAACATAGCGTTGCAACGGTAAATTCACCGCGAGACGATTGTGTTCACAGTGGAACTCGGTGCGCGTAAGGCACGTTCGTACGTTCTCGTTAGTCGTCGTCGTCGTCCTTGTCATCGTCATTGGCTCGAGTCTCGGAGGCAGGCAGGCTCACACCTTTGTCCGGTCGTCGATCCAAATCCGAAATAGGCATGCAAGTCGGTGTCCGACTCTCCGATGTTACGTCCGTCCACGAGCTACGAGAAATTAGCATACCTCGCGTGGTCTCCCCTCCTCCGGACCTCCTCTCACCCTATTAAAGACTCTTCCGGTACGCAGCTGCGCCTCATAAAATCGACGCTTCGAAAACTCTCTGCCGGTATTTGCGATTGCACGAGAGAGAAAGAGAGAGAGAGAGAGAGTCAACTCTGCCGCGATTCTCGTAACCCGAGCGACACATAACTAAACACGATAAATAATAATGTATGCTGCACGTTGGCGCGGCAAAGGTTCAACGCGGCGATTCAAAAAACGCGTCGTTTACATTGTCATTCTTGTCGCGACATTAAAAATACCAATAAACGTTTTATGGAGGCACCAACAACCATAAAAGGATTAACGCGCCAATATCTCCGAGACTTTTCCGATGGTGGAGCTGCACATTGACATCTTTACTGCCAAAATGATTCAAACTTAACGGACCTTTTCTGCCTTTTTTCAATTAATCATCATTTCAAAATCAATGGCCCTACGACCCGGATGTAGACTTTGTTTTTTCAACGTTAATTAGCGATAATTACGCGCTGCGAGGAACTAAGTTGAAAGGCTCACACAACTGCAGTGCCTTTTCGCTTATCGTCTTGTGACCGTGGCATATGGCTCCTTCTGCTCACAAGTTTATTTGGACTCCTTCAAACTATCGACATCGATGGCTCTCCGAAATCGGATTTACTTTTGAATTATCAACGGAACAAACTTGCAATTTCGTCGCCAAAAATGTGTCTCTTAACCTCCGAAAGTCCGTCAATCTCGCACCAAATTTCACATGTTTGACTTTTTTTATATTTCGTGATAAATGAATGACGCCACCAGCGCAATCCGCTCGGCGAATTTAGCATGGGAAACCGCCCACGGGAGCCCGAAATCCATTATTATCGTCGTCGTTATTGCCCCCTATGAATAATACGAGCGTTAGATTCATTTTTATCGTGATAAGGAGAGTTAAAAATGTTATTGACGCGATGAATCATAAGTTGTTTACTTTCATACGCCTTTCGTGTTAACCCTCCTCTCGTTGCCCGAGTAAAAACCGGTTCGTGTTTTTACACGAGCACAAATCTGTGTGTCTGCGTTCAAATATATTCAGCGGCTTTCGTCAGAGTCGCTCTGAAATTGCACCCCTAAAATTACGAGAGTGCACACACACGCGCACATTGGCGTGTAAATATTTGCTTATTAGAGTTAGATGCGGTGCTGCTACTGCAGCCACATTGTGGTTTCGCATTATTTATAGACTTTTGATGAAAAAAGCGACGTTTCGGGCTAAGCCCTCTTCCGTTCTTCATTCGCTTTTATCGTGCAGGGCCCTCGTAAATTAGACGAAAGTTTGGAGTCCCCCTCGAAAATTTCGGTACGCGGATTCTGCGGAGAATCGGTGCCTCTCGGGACTTTTGTACCCACGCTAGTCGCTTCTCGAGCTCGTAAAAGTTGTCGCGAACCTTCGAGGATTTGCAACGCATTTTCGCGGTATGCCAAAGAGCTCGTAAAGAAAAACTTGATGTATTCAAGACGGGAGAGAGCGCTGCGTTTCCTGCTGGCGTTTTACCGTCGAAGGCGCACACTTTTGCTCTGGGAGCCACGTGACGGGCTATCGCGGAGCTCCGCAGCCCCAGCACTCGTGCGGTTTCGTTACGGCTCAATGGTGCAACGATCCGCGCTCTTTTGAACACGGGAACCCCCTCATCTCCCCGTTTCATCTACAAAAAAACAGAGCAAAAACGAACGCTCCGAACCCGAGAGCGACTTCGAAACGGAACGTTGTGAGATAAAAAATAAAATAAAATCCAATGAAAGTGGGCTCTGAGATGCGCAGGAACTATGTAGATGCTGCACGATTAATACTTCTTGCACTCGACAGTAAAGTGTCTTTAGTGCGTTCCATTACGGGCCATTAAAGCGATAAAAACCTTTCCCGGAACATTGGAAAATTTTTGCAAAAACATCGCTTTTCTCTGTCCTCGCATTGTCGAGAATATTCCAAAGATTTTTTCCTTCTCATTAAAACTTTTCACTATTTCTGACTCAAATCTCAAAGCTGAGAGCCGCATGATTCGACTATTTTTCTCATTAAAATAATCAAAATAACGACCCTCAAATAAGCTGCAGCTCGATCTTGTTTCATTGAAACCTGAATCTCAAATAATCCCCGCGATTAGCCGACGATAAATTAGTGAAAAAATGTAACATCTCCTGCCCAAAAACCACACGAGATAACGAATCTACGATATAATCTTGTTACCATACGAAAAGCAATTTAATTACCACGTGCTCGAAGCTCTCTCCATATTCTCGTATAATCCCTTTTGATCAAGGTCCCCCGCATGCGTCGCTACAAAGCCTTTTCCGAGGCTCAGTTTTATTCGTTTGGACGCAGCTGTCACGCGACGAAGCCACTGACATGCACAGTTTAATCTCCGAATCCTGACATCGCGACGCCTTCTGGTATTGAATTCCGGTTCCGAAGGCAGAACAACGATTTTGGGTTAATTAAAAGTTTACGATTTTCGAGACACCTGCGCGCAGCCTGAAAACATGCCAACGCTCGCACGGAATTTCGTTGATTTCAAAAGTACATTCATCGCTAGAAATATTTTGATCGTTTTTTTCAAATGTCAACATAAAAAATCGTTTCTTCTGTTCGATTGGACAAATATCGATTGCTCGCTTTTCTGTCATTCGACGTAACGAGCTGTCACTGCGTAGACCTTTCTTCTTCCATTTCCGTTCGCTTTATTTGGCTCGCGCGATAACCGCACTTATCAACGCCCTTCATATATATTTATACGTCCATGACAATCTCGACGACAAAGTGCTCCGTCAACTTATTATCCCTTGACGAGAACAGACGAGAGATGGAAAGGGGCCGTATGTACGTCGCCGAGAAACGTGTGTGGGCAAACTGCGAACCATGCACAGAGAAGAGCTTCAACGCTTTGATGTTGAACTACTCTCGGCTCTCTCTCTCTCTCTCTCTCTCCCTAGTTTCTATATAGATGCAAAGTGCACAAAACCAAAGCTCTACATTCACCCGCTACGTGTACTGTGTCCACAAAATCTAACACAACTAGGCAAGTACTCTAAAAAGTGCGCCATAAATCACTTGAAACATTCGACGATATTCAATATTTCATTTTATATGAAACGAAAAATATTTTTCTACCAAAATTATAAACTGAGTGCCTTATAAGGAAGTATGGAAATGCAGTTGAAACACGCTCATCGCGGCTCGCATGGCATGAGCGCGTACGCAATTATATGGACAAAAAATTGAAGAATACTTTTGTACGCTATTTTGCCATAACACTTTGAGGAATAATGCTCTTTTTCGATGCGAGGTTTTCGGCCACGAGCGTTATAATTTTCCGCCAAATTATACGAAAGTGCGTATGGTCCACTGGAATGCATAATGGAGAGTATATGCTGCGCGCTGCACACTCACGAAATACATAACGAAACGTGCACGTTTATGGATTAACGTTTTATGCTATTCCTCCTCTCATTCCTTGCCAGCGTCGCTGCGACTATACCTTGCCACTCATAAAATGCTAATTACGTGCTCTCCGCGGGGGTGTGTGTGTGTGTGTGTGTGTGTGTGTGTGTGTGTGTGTGTGTGTGTGTGTGTGTGTGTGTGTGTGTGTGTGTGTGTGTGTGTGTGTGTGTGTGTGTGTGTGTGTGTGTGTGTGTGTGTGTGTGTGTGTGTGTGTGTGTGTGTGTGTGTGTGTGTGTGTGTGTGTGTGTGTGTGTGTGTGTGTGTGTTTGCGCACATGGAGAGCCCGCGCTCCTGTGAGATGGAAAAGAGAAATTTCTCTGTTTCTCTACAGTAAGGATAAAATGAAGAGGGAAATTATAAATAGGAGAACAAAATGCTGGTATAAGAAAGGGACTCGACAGCCGCGCGGTATGACGAGAGCATCTGACAAAAGTTTTTATTTCTCAACATTCTTCGAGGACGAAAAGAAGCAAAGCGGAAAATAAAACCTATTTTTGCCTACTTATTTGCGGATGAGCCGGTGTCGAAAGTTCTTCAAACGAGATTTCGTGCGAAATGAGATTTCTCGCGGTTTGCGAATACCGGCTTCGAGTTCGAAAGATTATCCATAGTCGCATTATTTCAAGAATTTCAAACCAGTCGAATCCTCGTGATATTTTGCACGTTAAGGTTACAGGCTCGTAGACAGTCTCGCGCATCCCCGTCGACACGTTCAAAGCCTCGGTCTCTCGTTTTCTCGCACTGTATCCTGCAACTCACGTATGCGCGTCGACGCCACAATTCTCTCCTTCGCGTCGGCGTCAAAGAGCTCGTGTGCCATCCTCGTACAAAACGTGGAGGAGGAAAGCTCTCGAGCAACACAAGAATCGAAAAAAAACAAGAGAGATAATGAAAGAGGAGCGAACGAGGATTATGAAGTCTCGGCTCGCGAATGATGACAAAAAATAAAACTCGACGCATGCTTCCCAACAAAGAAGCAGGATCCGTGCCAGGCCTCCGCTGCGACTCTAATTTTTTAATCATCCTATTGGCCCTTCATAATTAAAAAGCAACAATCATCACTATTGTAGGTAATAAAATATATGTCATGTGTTATGTTAGAGAGTTATGAAGTTCGTTACATACAATTGATTTGTTTTTTTTTTTTTTATTCTCAATATAAAAAAAAAGGAATCGAATAAACACATTCGTTGGAAAGAATCGGAAGCGAATAGACAGAAAATGATCGTTGTATTTTCGTGAAAATAATAAATTTATAATAACATCCATTAGTTTATTCGTATTATTTAAATTATTTCGACTCCTATACAGTTCAGAAGTGGGATTAAATGAGAACGTGTGTAAGGTCTGAGAATTGCTGTGTGCTGATTTTTGTTCCTTTGGACATTGGGTAACAAATGAAAATTTCTTTCCTACGAAATGGACCCTTTCGTAATGAATTTTATTTACAAACCACTTTTTTTTCTCCTCTATAAATTACTGATTCAACAGCCATAACGACGAAGCTTGTACACAAAAATTTATGTCAATACCTTGATTTTATTTCACGACGAAAAATAATAGAATTTTTGAGAAAAAAATTGCTTCAATTTCGAAAGGTCGATTCACACGAAACGGCACCGGCCCGACAAAATTTTGTAGCTCGAGACCTTGAATGGGATCGTACATGGATATTAATTAGTGGCCTGGCATCAAATCAAATCCGACGTGCAGAGGCTTTCTCGATTCTCGCAATCGGCTCTCAAAGTTTCTCGGCCAACGCATTCGCTTAGCATGTCGCGGTGCAATGAGTGCGAATCTTTCGCAGTCCCGTGAATCCTCCCGTTTATTCGATATTTTATCATTCCTCGAGAGTGTCGCTATTCCTCTTCCCAGCCTCGTTGTTTCTCGTGCTGGACACGCGGGCAGTTCGTTAAGATCGTGGCAATTGAGTCCCACGCGAAGGAGCGTACATCGAATGGAAGTGACGTTAAAGTCCAGCAAATTTATTCGTTCGCATCCAATGTCAAAAGTACAGACACACCTTCGCAGAATTCACTCGTAATCTACAAAAACGCTGACTTAATATTACGAATAAAATCGAAAAATTTCATTTTCTTCATCCAACTACGAAATTAAGGAAAAGAAGAAAATCCAGCAGGCAACTTCGAGTCCTAAATTACACGGAATACGCCCTTTGTTTGCCGGACTCGGTGGGCATCCCGCATCCACGTCGATGCCCACTGCGACCGGTCTATCCACACAAACATACGTTTGCCCACCGAGAGCTCTCGAGAGAGTCATGCTATGTTAAGCATATTTGCTACAGGCGACCATATTCCTTTGAGCGTGGAAAAGAGGCGAGGAAAATCAGGATCGCGAGTTAACGAGTTGAAAAAAATACCGCGGCGGAAGCAAACAAACAAAAGTTGTTCCTCCGCGTCTTTTGCAGCCTGCGTATTATTCTGAAGGAAATTTAGTGACTTTGAGCACGGATTGAGCGAACTTGAACGAGATTTACTCCGCGCTTGTCCTTTATTCAGCATCGATCACAACTCTGCGATCAAACTCAAGGACGAAGAGACACCAAAAAACTCGAGTCAAGTTTGCGAAGTCTGAGGGCCTGCTACGTTTTTCATTACCATCGCAGTTGCACGAAACTTATTTCGATACGCTTCGTATTACGAATGTGGAAACTCCCGCGATTGCTCACTCCTCGCGCAAACAAAAGTGGCTTAATATACACTTTCGATAAGGAACAAGAACACGCACTGCGCCTCGGACAATCAGATTTATTTATCGAACGGAAAGCCGAGGCAAGATAAACTACTTTTTCGAGCAGGCTGGACCAGTTTTATATATTTTCTCTCGAACACGTAAGCGCCCTACGTTTTTTTATCTTTAAGGCCTACCGAACTCGCAGTTACGTGTGCGATACGAGAGCACGCGACTCGTTTTCTCCTCTGTTTGGTTATTACTCCACGCACACACGCGGGCGCACGTATTTCTTCACGTGCGTGAGAAACTAGTCTGAATCCTGACTGCTGGTTGGGTCATCGGGTTAATCCGGTCCTGGTCCAGGCATTTCTACATTTCTGTCTACGGCGATATTGTATTCGCATTCGAAATTCGATCGGGTGACATAAACATCGCTGCATATTGCATTCGTTGAATCTTCTCGTCGAAAACTCGAGAGAAATTCATCGAGCGAAAAATAAAACTCAGAAAATCATTCATTACGAATAAACTCCAAATTTCATTCTGAATTGATTTTCAATTTTGAAAAAAAATATACACAAATTAGGAATGCAAAAATAATTCATAATTTTATGTTCTTCACATTTCATTTGTAAACAAATGAGTTGCAAAAATATTGAGGTTTAATTTTCAAAGAGAGTTAAAAGATTGTGGAAAATGTCACGAGAATTCATCGACGATCATTCGTAGCAAACAAAATCATCGAAAAACTGCCAATGTCGATAAAAATCGTTGGTTTTTTTTTTTTTAATCCTACGATTCGTGCTAGTGAAAAAAGATCGCAACGATCTGATCGCTGGGTCGAAAATAATTTGAGGAAACAAAAACGGTACAGAATTTGGTAAATTAAACAATTAGTCGGATCGATCGATGGTGCAATTCCGATCCCGGATTGTGACTCACTTCGATGTTGTGTGCTCCGCCGTCGAATGATGTTGGAAGTCTGGCGGAGTGTGGCGTATGCAGGGGAACAACGTGCGCAAGAAAGTCCCGTGCATCGAGCATGTTTACGGTGTAAAAGAGAGCGAGTCGAAGAGAGAAAGAGAGAGCGAAGTAAATGGAGAAAGAGGCATGCACAGCGCGAGCGCGAGTTCTTGTGACTGCCGCGAGGAGCGCTCAGGCTAATACGGAATCGAGGGAGACAGACCAGTCGAGCAGATAGCCGTGGGTCTGTCTGGCGAGCGGTCGCAACCCGACAGTCGCGCGCTCGTATCCACACGTATTTCTCGCTCCCTCGCGCGTGTAACTTTTTAATGAGGAGAGAAAAGGAAGAAAGGAAAATACGAGAGAACGGGAAAAACTGCGGTATGTGAGACGAAAAATATCGTTTCGAAAATGAATAAACGTTTTCTTTGTCGTGAAATTTTGACTAACAAACTGACGGAGCTTTCGTTGAAAATAATCAATCGCGCTGGAGAACCAACATCCTCGAGCTCGATTATCGAGGTTTTCATTTTGGAGCACGTCGCGTAGCGATGATTCAACTCGAAATTCGGTAAAGGATTAATCGGTATCGCCTGTGACAATAAAGATACCCGAAGTCGCTTGTAACGGGAAGCTAGTGAGTCGTGACAGAAGTGAAAGTGCAGCTTGCTAGTAATTAGGAAAATAAAAGAACGACGGAGAGGTTTTTTTGAACTTCCATTCGAATAACGTGAAGTTTTGCGGTGGGGGGGGAAAGAAAGAAGTGCGAGTACTCGGGATATGGAGAGGAATTAATGTTTCTCCCTGATATTCACGCCCCTCTGGTCCAGAGGCGCGACAGAAGTGGGAGAAAAAACTCGCCTCGTCGTTGAGCACACACGTGTTTTCGTCTGTCATCGACGTTGCCAGATCGGTAAAAGACTCCTGCAGTAGTAAATGTCTTGGATATCCAGACGCTTCTCGCGCCTCGTATCAAAGCCGAGAGGGAAATAATCGTCGGGCGGGCAGGAGAGGGGCACGTGTGTCCGTATCGATAAACTGCTTGCTCCGTTTCGACAGTTCGATTCCCTCGTAAATTTCGTAACAGCGTTTCGGGATCGTTTATTGACGAGATTTCGTTCTCGTCGTCGAAAGTATATTCGAGTACGATAGGGCCTTGGATCGCCGTGAGGATAAAAAAGCCCCTCGATAGTAAGAACACGGAGGAAGGGAGAGAGACACTAGTGAAGGAAGAAAAAAAGGAGTAAAACAGCCGAAAACCCGTTTGACGAGATTCTAGACAGCTGAATTGAATCCGCGTTACAAGGGCTCCAATTTCAAGCCCATTCAGTTGGGACATCGGAATAAGCGAGACGAAGAGGCCGAGCAAAAGGTCATGTAAATCAAGACGGAATTATTCTCAGTGATTCACGATCTTGCTCGAGACACGCGATACCAAAAAGCGAAAGAAAGCAGCGCGCTCGCCCTCTCTCTGCTGGCACTATTTGAGCCCCGGTAAACAAGGGATTGTCCAAAATGTTATTCGACGATGCTCATTGACGATATTAGCTCGTATTCCACCTGAAGAGAGAGGCAAGAAGAAAAAAATGTTGGACAACACGGAAGATTCGCCGAAGCGAAGATCGACGTTTTACGTATCTCTGGACGGCGAGCCACGTCAGAATGCGTCAAAACTGGTGAAGACCCTGTCCAACGCGGAGAGCGAAAAGTATACTTGCAACACGTTCCCGATAAGTACAGCGAAGAATCCACCGAGTGCCGTACTCACGCGGACTTTGAGCAACACCGAGACTTTCGTCGGTAAACAAACGCGAAACCTTCCACAGAGGAGCATGAGCATCGACAACACCGGTGTCGACGCCGGGGCAACAACGTTGCCGGTCGAGCCGCGGGGAAAAGTTCAGTCTCTGACGAGAATATTCGAGGCTCCGGGGAGAAGTCGTGAGCCAGGACACGAGACGAGTTCCAACGAGAGTCAGCAGACGCGAAAGAAAGTCGAGAGAACGCGCTCGTTCA
This sequence comes from Venturia canescens, assembly GCF_019457755.1. Classification (NCBI taxonomy): domain Eukaryota; kingdom Metazoa; phylum Arthropoda; class Insecta; order Hymenoptera; family Ichneumonidae; genus Venturia; species Venturia canescens. Next base: position 13,111,847 of record NC_057425.1, read on the forward strand.
AGACTATCGAACGATTCCAGAGCCGATTCACCGGTAGAAAGGAAATTGCTCGGAGTAACGGCAAAGAAGTAACTTCCGGTGTGGCGAGTCAACGTTTGAACAGCACCATTGGGTGTCTCGAAGCTGGACGCGAAGAGTCAACAGCCGATAGACGGAGAAAAAAAGAGGAGCTCAAGGACCCGGTTCCCACGGAGGCGAACAAGGAGCCGGGAACTTCGAAAATCTTCAAGGAAAGCAGCGAGAACAAAAAGGTCGAAGCTAAGACCCGGAAATTTGGAAAAGACATAAATCCACGAAATCCAACGATTTTGACGACTTCGCTGAATAATCAGGCGAACGAGAGCTCGGCGAGACGAACGAAGCCAAATAATACGAACGTCGGTGGAGTCTCGAGCAGCGTCGCCAATTCGTCGTTGAAAATCGGTGAAAATCAATCTCTCGGCTCGTCATCCTCGAGCACGACGTTCACGAGCCTCATCCGTCGAACTCACAGTACCAAAGTCGCCAGGAGTGCGAGCACTCTCGTCAGATCGGACGCCATTAACCCTAACAAAAGGCACGTACTCTCGTCATCCGTTTCCTGCGACAATTCGACCGGTAACGATCGTAAAATCGTCGTTTCTTCCATAAATTCGGTCGATTGTTGCAACGACAAGGATTACACGTGCGCGAATAACGAGCGATGTCTCAGACGCGAGACTTCCGGTGCGCGTAACAGCGAAGATTTATTCGGAGGCAACGAATCATCCTCGGCGTTCGAGGATCCGGACGGCGACGCCGGCGTTCATTCAGGTACTGTTTTTTCATTCTTTTCATTCGATCGCGTCGTCGCGACGAGCCTCATCGCAGCGAGACCGGAAATTAAACGATATTCCCTGCAAATATTCCTCTCCGCAATGTCATTCGATTCGACTAAAATTCTGGAGCTCGGTTCCACCGATATTCGACAAGATTAACCGAGCCCATTCCGCAATCCCGCATTCCCTCAATAATCAGCCCATAAACCGACTTCCCCAATGAGAATTCACTTCGGAACAAAATGTCCATTTCCCCTCAAACGATGAATGATAGATCTCCAATAAAGTGGACGCGAATAAGTTGGATGTATACGAGACTGGTCGTGAACGCTCGAGGAGAAAAGGCGTGTAGCTGACCGGAATCGTCTCGATAACAGAGCAACTTTGCAGCATGGTCCATAACGGAGGCCAATTTTAGTCAAGTATACGGCAAACTCCGTGGGAACCTTAGCCTCGGGTCATTGGCCGGCCTCCCGCGCTATACAACAAAACTTTTCTCCGTACCTGAACGTGTAATGCAAGCGCAGACTCAACGTAACGAGTAAGTGCGCAACGCAAAATGAAAAGCGAGTCTTTCGAGGGGGGGGGGGGGGAGAGAAAAAAGTATTTAGACGCTTACGTATCGGAGGAAACGTGACTTTTACGAGCTCTTACACCCACGTTAAACTCCCCGCGATATAAAGAAGCAAAAACTTACATATGAGAGCTGATAAACTAGCCGAACATACGCATAAAGGATAATCGTGATTACAACGAAGCACGAAATTATAGAGTCCGGCACAGCCTCGCTTCCAAGTCCTCCGCGATATCAAAGAAACTGACACACACACACACACACACATACACAGCAGAGGAGGAAAGTTGCACTCTTTGGCACTACGAATACGTGCGTGTACGAGGAGGATGCATTCGAGCATTTGTGCAATCTTGTCGAGAATTTTTCGTGGCCAATGTTTATAGTGCGCGATCCCTCGCGACTCGCCGGTGCATACTGATGCACGCTTTATCCTTACGACAGATCGACGAGCTGCTTTTCGATTCGGTTACCACGCCCATCAGCCCAACGCTCGATACATGCATCATTTTCCATCATTCTATTCTCATTATGATGCTTGTTTTATACGCCCCCATCACGAACGCTGTTTATCCGGAGATTCGGAGGATTGATTTTCAGGGTTTTCCAAACTCGCGTACGAAGCGAACGAAACGCAGTTACTTTTGTCCTGTGCGCTTACTTTCATTTTTTTTCTACTTTTTTTTTTTTTTTTTTAATTCTAAAAGGTAGGCTTTTTCGCCACAAATTTGTGAGTGCCGCTCTTCCTTCTTTCGAATTTTTCTTCATCCTACACTCATGGGTCAAGTAAATATCTTAAGGGGGGATCCTGCTTTAGAGAGTCCAAAAATCAATTGTTTTCGAGAATGTTTTTGGATAGACGGAAATAAATGACCATGGTGAACTTTTCGGTGTAGTTTCAAGGACATTTCAAGAGTACAAAAACATTGTTTTAATGTGAGAAATACTTATTTGTACATGGTTTATGCTCAACGTCTGATAGATGGTTTCTCAGCTGTGCATAATCCGGAGATCATAATTATTGTCTGCAACGAAAATTCCAAGTTTTTTTCCATTTTCATATATTTTCCTTCCATACGAAACTATAAAAACCCGAAAAAATTACGAAATTCTATGTTTGCGGTACGTTGAAGCGATATTCCGCTTGTTTAGAAGCGTTTTTTTTTTCAAACTCACTAAAAATATAGAATTTCGCAATTTTTTCAGGTTTTTACAGATTCATATGGAAGGAAAATATATGAAAATGAAAAAAGAATTTGGAATTTTTGTTACAAACAATAATTACGATCTCCACATCGAAAACAGCTGAGAAATTTCGACAATCAGACTTTGAGCATAAGCCATGTACAAATCAGTATTTCTCAAATTGAAAAAATGTTTTTGTACTCTTGAAATATGCTTGAAACCACACCGAAAAGTTCGCCTTGGTGAGTTATTTCTGTCTACCCCAAATATTGCCGAAAACAATCATTTTTATGACTTCCTATAAAGCAGGACCTCCCCCTACCGAGACTTTGGCCACAACTTATCTCAAACTTATCGCCTTGTTTCGGATCTCCGAATGACGAAAACACCGCTCGACTGCTTAAGATCGTCTGGCAATCCGCACAGCTTTTGAACACGAGCCTTAATGATTGCTCTTAGAAAAACATGGAGAAGCCGAGTGAGATGGGGAAACGAACGGCGCTGCAACACATTCGTTAGGGGTATCCTAGACCGAAACTGTTAATCTCAAATCCCGTGGATACGGTGCACACGAGATTCTTCGAGGCCCTTTGGATATTTCTCGTAAATAAACAGCCTTAAACGCCTGTGACTTATGTTTTCGAACTCTTGTACCAATTCCACTATCTTCCAGATCTAAGGATCGTGAGATTAATTACTTAGAGCGAATGCGACGTCCTGAGAAGCGTTAAACCGTTGGAAATAAAATGTGAAGAGTCCGAGCAGCGGTTCTTTTTTTTAAAGAGCAAATTTCCAGATTTTCTCAATTCATTATTCTACTCCAAAAAATCCTTGACTTATGTTCATTTCAGTTAAAATAACAGTAAAAACAACGATTTAATGTCGGGTTCGTGTAGATTGCAATTTCCTAAAACTGTCTATTCATCGCTCACTCAAGAATTTTTAAATCGTCCAGACACATTTATTTACCGTACTGTTCGAGTGCTTCTTCCAAACGAATTACCTCCGCATTCAATGCTGAAGCATTTAAAAGTTTGCAAAATCCGGCGTGCCGGAGCTCGAAATTTCGAACGCGCGGTTGTGTTGAAAAACAATAATTCCGCGAGTACAAAGAACTCGGTCAGTGACGTAATCGCTTTAGCTCCATTCGGCCAATTAAAATTTCACGGATCGCAATGTCACGATATAATTCGTGCTTCTTTAACTCCAGTAACATTGAATAGAGTTGTAACGTGCCAGGATATAACGCATTAGAATGGCGTGAAAACGTGCGAACCGAAGAGTTCGCGGCGGAGCAGCAAGCAACGCGAAAGGAGCGAGCGGAGCAAAGGGCTAAATCGAGATTAAATTACAACGTCGCTGAGAAGATCACGCGCAGAGAATTTTGTAGCGATGCCGTTATTGGACGGAAGCGCAGCCACGACCGGCGTCGCTTATTTATTTCTTCCCTCCGATGCGACACGAAACTCAAACTCTCTCTCTCTCTCTCTCTCTCTCTCTCTCTCTCTCTCTCTCTCTCTCTCTCTCTCTCTCTCTCTCTCTCTCTCTCTCTCTCTCTCTCTCTCTCTCTGACTAGCTCCATATCCAAACACATTTATGAAACACAAATAAACTGTGCCCAGTTCGTGTTCTCTTTCGCTCTCTTCTATGCACCGAGATCTCTCCTCGGATTGTTCCTCGCTCACGCCAATTTAAACTCTCCTGCGTGGACGTGCGCCAGGCCGAAAGAGTCTCTCTCCAACGGACGCAGCACAAACTGCGTTGCTCCCTGCACGATCGTACGAGCAGAGTAAAAAGCGTCGAGACTCTCGCGAGGAGCATTGACGCGTGGAGCATTCGGAGCCCATCAAAATTTCACGTTTCCACATCGAAAAATACGAATCCCTTTTATCCTGGATTCGATAGACTTTTTCCCAGACGACTCTATATGCTTTGAGCAGCCCGGATTATCGAGCTTTCTCGTAATTACTTTTTGGAAGGAAGGTTTTTCATGCAAAAGAAATTCGATTTTATTTCTGGAAATCTTCGCTCCGATGGTCCATGGCAAGACGAATGATTTTTAAGTGAATGCAACTCGCGGTGATTTATCCAGGAACGATCGTATACAAATTGCTTAATTCGTTCCGACTAACGATTTATCACAAACGAGCAATGAACGAATTCGACGAAATTGTTCTCGGAATAATCGAAATTCGAGTCTGAGAATTTATAGTACGAAGAGATTCGGTCTCCCGACCGGTTGAATCGAGGAGAGTGTCTCGGTCTCGCGCGGGGCTCGGTTCGGAGTCGTGCATTCCCTTGGAGGCTTGGCCCTCGAAAGATATCCCGCGGACCTGCATCTCCGGATTTTTCGGGGACCTACTTATGCGGTATAGAACCCGACGCCGATGGCGAGCGCGTGCGTTGCCTGAAAAAAAAAATAAATAAAAATACTGAAAAAATGTGACGTTGGTCCAGGCGGTCCGATGGCCCGGTGGGACCACCTGCCCACCGAGCACTCGGGGACGAACAAACGTGAATATCTACAAAACCCACACGCACGTGTACTCCCAACACAATTTTTATGATCGGATCTTCGTCGTCGTTTTCTTCTTGATCCACGTCTCGGAGTCACAAGAGACGCCTACACTCAGCTCCACTAGAATTCTCTGACTGTATCTTTACTGTCTATATACAATAAACTTCGTGTCCCACTTCCGCGACGAACCCCCGCGTTAGAGATTCTTCGACAACTTCGTATGAGTCAAAATGAAAGGGAGAATAAGATTCGTGGAAAAAAAATGAATTGAGGGGAGCCCTGCTTTGGAAGGTCAAAAAAATCTATTGTTTTCGAAAATTTTCAAATATTTTTCTTCCATTTGAACCTATAAAAAGCCGAAAAAATCTCAAAACTCTATATTTTTAACGAGTTTTAAAAAAGTTCTTCTAAAGAAGAAGCTTCAACGCGCTGTAAATATAAAATTTCGCAATTTTTTCGGGTTTTTATAGGTTCACATGGAAGAAAAATGTTTTAGAATGGAAAAAAATTGGAATTTTCGATGCAGACGACAACTACGATCTCCACGTCGTGTGCAGTTGAGAAACTTCGGCAATGAGACTTGGCTCAAATTAGTGTTTCTCACATGAATAAATGTTTTTGTACTCTTGTACTCCTCAAAACTATACCGAAAAGTTTGGTGAGTTATTTCCGTCTATCCAAAAACATTCTCAAAAACAATCGATTTTTTTGACTTTCCAAAGCAGGACCCCTTAAAATCGTCGTGAGAGTTCACAGTCCCTGCGTACACTCTCAAAACGTGTCAGTTTAAACGGTCGAGAAATCAGCAGACGCATCTCGATGAGGCATTGAGTAATGAACTGAAATAACTCTTCATAATTTTTTCATCACTTTTCTAAGAGGTATTAGAATCCGAGGCTCCATTATTTTCATCAATGATACACACACTCACGCACTCGAGTGTAGAGTCCTAATTGCAGAATGATATGGTATAACGCGTAATCGCTCAATCTTCACGCGAACAGAGCATAGATTCTCGGAAATCCTTAACAAGAGTTAAACTAATCACTTATACATTTATATCCACTTGGAAATATTCTCAAACAGAGAGGAGCAATGAAAGTTGGCAGACGTCTCGTTCGTTTAATACGACAAGATATGAGGCACAGATTATTATTATTTCCGAGCATTACGTAACTGGTCGAATAGTCATAGCGAATCTATGGTTTCGTGTGGTGTGTTCCATTCATTGATGAAATTATCTGAGCCACGAGCAGGATTCTATTTATTGTAGTTGAGCCAAACAAATGAGGCTCGATTCGGACCACAAATTACGTTATCTCGGAGTGCCACACCTCAGTCAACGGTCATAATTGATTTCGCACATTTCGTCTGCCACTGGATATCGTGCGGTGAAAAAAAAGCAAGAAACGACTTTTTATGTGCCCTGGAAAAGGGAGAAAAAGAAGTTTTACTGGTCCACGATACACCCCAAGCATTTTTCCACACTCGCACCTGCAAATCGAATTGTCCTCACACATTCTTTACTAATGGAAAACTCGTTTTGATTATTTAAGGGGTCCCGAGGGAGGCCGATCAATGGCGATCCTTTGATTCACGTCGTTTGTATCATTGCAGTTATTAGCGGTCTCCGCAGACCGCGGGATATTGATTTTTCTATTTTTCTCGCTCGATTTATCGTGACGAATGAGGGTTACATTTTCCGATGGGAGCTTGACGTTGCTCCGGCAAATGGGGGCTGCGGAAAGCTCCAGTTTCGGGACTCCGGAACTTCATCTTCATTCTTTCATTTTTTTTTTAACATCTTTTTTATCAATCCAGTTTTCACAATGGAAAGAGCATCGCGCTCGCAAAGAAAAAGGGTCTGAAAATGTCACGAAACGAATTAACGATTCCGCCGTGACGCCGCCATTTTTTTTTCTCTTCGTTCCCTAATTTTGGTGTATTTAACCGACAGCGGGTGCTCCGAGTTTTCTTTTCAATACATTTTTTTTACTTTCATGCGACTGACATGGAATGACAACGCGTGACAACTTCGTTGCCTGAAACCACATTTTTTCACCATGAAAAGCCTCACACCGGAATCCACGAACGAGGAAAAAATGAGTTCACGAAATCTAACGCTTTTCGGAGGGACACGAATCTGTGACAATTGAAAATATTAGCGTAAGGAATTTTTTTGACATCAATGAAATAAAAATTTCATTCTGTTGAACTTTTAAGGGGGCTGAACGATCTTTTCAGTACTGAAAGTTACCAATTAATACTCAAACAATTATTTAATTGCAATCCAACGCAGAAATGATTTTCTGTAAAAATGTATCTGCCCCAAGAAGAGCAGAGCGGAGCTCGAATTACAAAATAATTGCACAATCGAAATATATTACGAAAGTTTCAGTCGACCAACGTCTTCTCGAACGTCGAAACTCGACCGTTAACGTAAACGAATACGAGTGTCCCGCGCGAGTTTTATTACTTAATTGGGGCTACGACAATTGTTGCTTTGCAATCAAATTCATTATTTTCTTCTCATCCTCATTAAGCTCGTTCCGCAGCGATGAAAATATTTTTTTTTGTTTTAACGATCATCCAATTGTCTGCACCTCGATTGACAGCAATTTGTGCTACAGTTCATTTCCAATCCCTTAATTGATCATTCCAAGCACATTTTACGATGGTAAATTGAAGGGAAATTCCTAAGTCTCGATCGGGTCCGATGGCACGAAAGCGAAACGACGACGATATTAGCTCCCTCGGAATTCTAAGCTCGCTCCTCCGCGGTGCTCGCTACCTTTATTCGGCCTCGTGAAAAATGTTCCTTTTTCTCATTTATCTCACGTGTACGCAGCAGAACGTCTGTGCAACTCGTGTATCTTGCGCGTTCGAGTTTTGTGTCGAACGTGAGAATTTACGGAGCTCGAATTCCCATCGTCTCTCAAGAGGAAGTAGGAAGAATAAGATATGCAATTCAGTCCACATGATCATTTGCTTCTATCTCCAGCGAGCATTAACCCCCGAGAAAAATATATACTTTGATAAAGAAAATAGTTAATAAAGTATTAAGAAACTTGAGACCTCAAATTTACCCTGTACAATGCGAAGTGGAATCGAAAGAAGCGACTGTTCATATCTCAGCTCGCTCGCTCGCTCGTTCTTCACTTTCGCTTCGCGATCACAAGAAACCCTGGGAGAGCCTGAGATCAATGGGGACTCAAGAATCCTGAGAACTCGACGACAAACTCATCCCTGTTGATCTCGTTCAGTGATGCATGCACTTTTCGCGTACACACGTCTCAAGTGACTCGAGCGAGGATTGCACCGCAGTGGTTTGTGCGTGTCCCCGCAACAACTGCACGCGGAGGATACACTTTTCTCTTATCTCATCGCTGTCAGATATTTTTTATACTTGAATATATATAAATAAAAAGAAGCCAGGCGATTATTTTACCGACATTATTCTACTTTATGTTGCATTATCAGACAGATTAATAAACGCATGTGCGAGCTTAACCGTTACTCTGCACTTGGCATCTCTCCGCTCCACGAACTCGTTCGCGTTTTATCTCAAACTTTCGTTTATCCCGATACCATCTGTCCAGTGCTCGCAACACGTTTCGTGATTCATTATCATTTGCCACGCATCGAGGACACATCGAAATCAAAGCTGTGGCTTTCGACACAGCAATCGAAGAGTTATTCGACTCCCAATTTTTTTGCTCTCGAGTAATGAAAAGGGCGAAGGAGGTTTGACTGAAAAGTTGATTTTTCAAATCGAACAAGCGGCTCACCCCATGAGGCAGCCCTATTTTTTGGGGTTTTTCGCAATTTTTCTGCGGCGAGGAATAAAAACATAGACTTTTGAAATTTGAATGGTTTATTTATTGGTATTTCAACTTTGTGATGGAATTTTTCGCGTTTCTCCGTGGTCTCCGCACGATTCCGGTGGTCAATCCGAGACCAAAAAACCAAAAAGCGTTTTAATTTGTTAAGCAGTAGCGGTCGCCTGAACTAAAATGATACAGAAATATTAATAATTCAAGGATTTTCGCGATTTGAAAGCCAAAAGTTAAATTTTCAAAGATGCGTCTTATTTTTTCTCGCTACAAATAAATCTCGAAAAAACCCCACAAAATCTGGCTACCACACGGGGTGACCTCCTTAACGTAGTTAGGCATGATTTAACTATTCAAGATCGGTTATCCGTCATCTTTATATCTGTCCTTGTTTCTGGGAGTGACGATTGACCTACTCGTCGAGAAGGTATTACTCACTGTTGTGATCCCGAATCGTCGAAATTACGCTTCGAATCTCAATTGCGATTCACCAAAAAGGATAATTCCATGTTTAAAAGTTTTTTGTGTTTTTCCCCATTGACGACCGAGAAGCAGCACGGTGGGGTGCAGCTGCCACGAGCTGCAGCAGGTAGAGGGACCCAAGCTCCGCGCCCGAGGGAGAAGCACTTCGGTCTGTCGTTGTTTGTCGAAAAAAATGTGGGCCAAAATATCGAGAAGCGAGGAAAATAGCGTCATAGTCGAATCTGACATTTGCACAAAAGGGGATTCCCTCGCGGTTCTACAAAGTGCCGAGTTCCAAGTCCCGTTCCACCACCACGTGCGTCCCCTCGAGTATCCGCGTTCAAAAGTCGTGTCGTCGTTTTTGGTGACAATGCCCGTGGCGACCTGCTCTCGCGTGAACTTCCGCGCACACGTGCGCAACAGATAAATTCTGCCACGGAATAAGCATAATTTGGGCAAACATTCGATCGAATCGCTCAAGAATTCACCATTTTTTTCTCCCCACGAACGATCGACGATTAATTCCTCATAATCGAAAATCGTCGCAAGCCAAATGCGAGCACTTTTCTTTACTAAAATTCCAACAATTTGTCATCCCGATTTTCTCAATCGGACATTTTTTCACTCGAATGTCAAACTCTCCAGTAAAAAAAGTGCAGCGACCCACGAGGACTCAGAAAAGTGCTGGAGGATCGGATGTTTTTTTACTCCAACAAAATAGCATCCTCGAGGATCGCTCACGAGCCTTTTTATTCGCCTATTCAGCCATAACTATGTTTAGATGCGGTATTATCGCGATCTTATGGGAGATACAGGAGATGACAATGGCCATCCGATAGGCAGTTTCGCTGCGAGGTCCCATATTGTAACGTTCCTGTTATCCTCCAACGTGTATACTTAGGATCAGCGTTATAGTTTTCTACAAACAAAGTTCTCGCTGTGAATAGCTCCACGAGAAGTCCTCGACTAGCTAGTTTATGTTGGCTGCGATTTACAGACGGTACGCTGTTGGTACAAATGCACGGATATTCTATTTTGGCGTATGAATGTGTGCAGATTCCGAAGTTTCCGGCTTTTCAAATCGCGGTTTCACACACATTCAGACTTGGTACAAAATCTATGAGCAGAGGCTGCCTGCGCGGACCCTTTTCTTCGCCACGACGTTCATGCAGTTCCCTCCCAGCAGAGCAGACCACAGCTCGCCGGCACAAACGCATTTGAATGCCAGACTTCTAACGCTTTCAAAGTGTGGAACGTCGAGTGGCCGAAATTTTGCACTTTCAGAGTGCAATTTATAACTGTCACTTTGGACTGCAGCTTTAAGGGGTCTACCCTAATATGACGGGAAAAAAAAACTATTTTCACGATTTTTTTGAGCGGTATAAATTATAAATACGCACACAAAAAGTATGTTAGGCCTAAAAAATACACAAAATTTTTTTTTTATTTTTATTTTACTCAATTTTCGTACAGAAAAATGGGGGAGAAGACAGGTCCAAAAAAATGGGTTTGCGCCATTGATAAAATCTCTGGAATGGATGATCGGAGAAAAAAAATAAAAATGGTTTTAGACTCAATAGGTAAATGACTATAGCGCGTATCATACGATTATTTGATTTTCCCAAAAATGACAAAATATGGCGGCATTTTTCCAAAAACTACGAAAAAGTACGTTTTTAATCGTTTTTTGCAAAAAAAAAATAGTTTCACTCTAAATTTCAAAATTCGTATGACATGCGCCATAGCTATAGTCATAAAGAACACGTGGTAAAATTCTGGTAAGAATCCGGTTGAATGGTTTCGGAGACTTTGTCAACGAGCCGTCGAAAAACGTAATTTTGAGAAAAACGCATTTAAACACGGTACCGCACTGGGCGATGCGTATTAGCGCGCTCAGACTGTCGAGCAAACGTCGCTCAAAAGTACCCTCGGACTGCTCAGATCTTTATAAAATTTTAGCTTTCGAAAGATGCAACAAAAAAAATCGATTTTTTGAAAATTCTAATTAGGCTCGACCCCTTGAACTCGATTATTCTCGACGATCGAAGTTTTTACTGCGCCCGCGGATGATAAATATAATTTCGTTTTCTTTTTGTGTTCGGTAAAACTAAAAGATTGATGTGCCCAAGGAAAAAAAATCGAGCGTTCGTAGCGTTTCAACTCCAGCGACGAAACGAGTCGTATATAAAGAGCAGCTCAGATAAATCGAGGCCATCACCTTCCAGCTAATGCGACCGGTACTCTTGAGACGGATGAGGCGTGAATGTACAAAAATAACAAAGAAAATCGCGGGAAATAAGAGGCGTGACCCACATCGATGCCAGGCCACAAATTCAAGCTCCGTCGCAGAACACACATTTCTAGGCAATTCTTATCAAGTTCAGTGCTCACGCTGGTCAGCCGGATGCACGTGTGTGGAGTCGAATCGCGTGGGTTTCTATATAGTGAAAGCGCGTACACCGCGCGGTCCAACTTGCTAAGTACCACTTATTCCAATGCGCGAAGGACCGGTTGATTCCTAAGTGAATACTTGCATCATATTAAATGTGTATACGCGTGTGCACATAGAAACGAGTGCAGGTGCGGCCTCGACTAAGAAAAGTCTTTATCGCCGTCGCAACTGCAAAGCCCGTGTAGAACCTTCGTGGAAATCATTCACTCCGTTTATATTGATTCTCGCAATGGAGATATGCGGAGTTAAAAAGTCGGGAAGGAGGATCAACCGTGACGTTAAAAATTGCAAAAAATAGTGCGAAATTTGCGCTCCTCCTAATTTAATATCCAGCACAACTCGCTGCAGCGTTTCTTCCTCAAAAAACCATCACTTTTTTCCGCGTCGTTTTTTCATTAACTTTCTCAAAGGAAGTTAAATCGTCGAAGCCTCGAGTGAACGTGATATTTAATTAAGGCACGTAGCGCAATCAATCACTCGTGGATTTCATTAGATGAATATATGTAACAGCAGGCTTTCAAGATTTTTCTTTTTTTTTTCTTTCTCATTTCGTCTGCCGAATCTCACGAGAAGCAAAGCGCAGTTTATCGGATGTTCGAATGCATATGTGTTGCGACTTTCTAAAGATCCGACGAACACGCCGTTTCGTCCGGATCGTGCATAACACATCGATTCACACGGATCTGCATGTTTTTGGTTTTCACTTTCTACATCGCTCGCTCGATATCGAGCTTACGCAAAACCCGGTAGAAATAGTTTTCCCAGTGGGACATGTTGTTCGTTATTTCAAAGAGAGAAATGTGGGGAAAAAAATATGAGAAATTTTCCTTTTTTGTTTCTTGACGACTCGCTTTTTCCGAGTCGTTTTACGTCGTCATAATTAATCGACGTGCTCGCTCAGACTCGGCCTTATCAGACCCTTTTCCTCTCCCCCCCTCCCCACGCACCTTTTATTCAGAGTAGTAGGCGCGCTCGGAGCAAAACTTTGTGACGAACCGACGTCCTGCTATACATTCGTGTACCCACTTAAGAGGAACTCTCTCTTTCCCTTTCTTTCTCGTTGTCGCGCACACTCCAAGTCCCCCATTCCAAGTGAGTCAGAGCCCGGGATTTTCGCCGTTAACTCGAAGGAACTCACGAGGCATATTACAGAGGCCTTGAAATTCCACGATAACTGAGACTTGAATGGAGCTCATGCCCCACGAAACGAGAGAAACGAGAAACGATCGATCAAGGGACCTCTTTGTCCCTAATCACTTGACCATCCGAGACAGCAGAGAGTTAGTGCTCGCGATATGAGATGTGTTTGCACTTGGAAGAGTTATAAGATCGTCATTTCAAAAATTGCTCGATATTATTTAGCGAGAATTAACGAAGTATACTCGACGCGAAGGATTTTTAAAAGTATCTGGATAAGAAGGATCATTAAATATTTGTTGCTCCCAAAATAAATGCATTCGATTCCAAAGTGCCTTGAACCAGCACATCGCAATGCGACAAAAGCAGCACGAATTCTGAACATTTATCTCAAAGCTTTCAACTTATTCGTAGCGAACGTGAAAATGGTAGTTTTTGCGGTTGAACGCGATACGATCGAACCGCAATAACTGACGTAAGTAAAAAAAACGTGAGTTAATTACTCGACTAATTATTAACGATTAGAGCGCCGGTGAAGTTTCACGAGGAAGTTACTTGAGCGGCACTCGAATTTGTAAACCGGAAACCTGCTCGAGCCACGAGGATCAGTATTGAAAATGATTAAGCGATGAACAAACTCCCAGTTTCTTTTCCAGTTCTCTTGATGTGTGGTGAAAATCATTTCAAACGATGAGAATCGACGTTCGCGATACGAGCGAGTTTCTGCAAATAATCGCATCGAACGTAATCGCTTTGGATTGCAAACCGACCCGAGGGGCCCGCAGGAAGGGTTTCGAGTGCATTTTTCCCTATCGCAAACTCCTCGCAATGAGAATTCCGTTCTTTATAATCTCTGTAAGAAAAAAAATGAGAGGAAAGGTGCTCTTTGTAATCGGAGCGGAAGGGCAGCGAGGTCACGAGGCCCCTTCAGCCCTCTAATCCCTTAAAAGCTACTTTATGGCTGGCATGGCAATTCCTAACCTCGCGTACACGACCATACATACGTGAAAATTCGAACATTGAAAAGCCGCGAGACAAGGCAACTGGTTTCGTAACAAAAGAGTATCAACTTTCGTCCATTGTTTGCTTTTTCAATAAAAACAACTCTACTGAAGTGTTTTTCAATTAAAAGGTACACCGAATGTAGGCCAAAGTAGCCCATTCGTGTTGCCTTCTATTAGACTTTCGCTCGCCAGCATCGAAATTGTTTTTTCCTCAAATATCTTCTTTCTCTAGCTTCAACTGACATTGTTGTCGCGCTGTTAATGTGCTTTTTCCATACTCCAGGAGCCTATTTACGTAGCGACGAATGCATTGTCGTCGCGGCGCGGTTGCACCTCTCCCGCATTCTTCTCCTTTTTTCATTCTTTCTCTTCTGTTTGTGTTTGTTCCTTTATACTCCTTTTTTATTTATTTTAAACTCTTTGTCTCTTATTGGCTGTTGCTCTGCACGAGCGACCCGCTCAATGTGTACAGAACGAGACACACATTCGTACTTGTGCAGATATAACGAAGTGTACGCGCAGAGGAAAGCTGGATATTGTCGTCGGTACACACACACACACACGCCGTGACGCGCATTCCCGAGCATTGAATTCTCCCCAGTCTGTGCATGAGCATTGCCATAGGCCAGACGTATCGCATCCCCCGACTTGGCGAATTTTTGTCGTCTCGTTACTCTCCGTACTCTCCTCGCGAAAGACCGGTTCTCATGCTCAACATGCACTTTTCCCTGTGCACTTTGTTGCACCACCCTTACAATGTGTGTATTTATACACTTACTGATTTAGTGTTTTTATGACTCTTCGTGTTTGTAAAATTCAATGTAAATGGTGAGAAAGCACCTGAACTCGTGGGCGATTCGCTGACGCGGAAAATTATCGAAATTTTGCTGACGTGACAACCGTGACGAATGTCGTCGATTACGTCGTGCTCGACTCCAGGAAAAAAATGATGTTTTGCAATAGAAAAAACTGGAGAGAAAAGTTCGCGTGGAAATCTTCACCGAGCTAAGTTTTTCTCGATCGCGAATTCCGTTTTCTGGAACGCTCGGCGTGTATGGTCTATGGACACTTGAACTTTTATGGTGCAGCTCAATTCTCCTGGCGAAAATATGACGCAGAAGATTCTCCGGGGACGATTTTTCCTGGCGACGCGTGTTACTGTTATTCGAAAAACGTACGAAGTCGCACTCCAATTTCGTCGTGTATATCCCGCGAGGCGACACGCTCCCGGAAAATGAATCTCACCGAGCCACGTACGCTGCAGACTCGCACGTATATGATTGCTCGTACAAATTGCTGGCTTTTTAATCCACTCGAGATTATAGTACTCAATCATATGTATGAGTATCCACGGAATTGCTAACATCCAGTTATTGAATAAATAACGAAAATTTATGCCACGGAACTTTGCAATTTAGCAAAACATTTGTAAATTGCGGTCTTACGTGCTCCGCGGGACTTCTGATTTGCGCGCGATGCTCAAAGGCGTCCAGACTGAGCCGAAAAGCTAACCGAAGTCGCGATTCAACTTCTAGATTCTCAATTTTCTACAAATTTCTCACATTTCGAATGATCTTTGCGCGCAGTAAAACGTTGAAGAGTCGTCGACTCTACGTCGATCCAGTGTCGCCCCGGCGATGCTTGACCCCCGCGGTCAATGACCGGGATCAGCACTGGGACACTGTGCCACTCACATCCGAACTGAAAGATTTAGTGAAGCGCAGGAAATACTTTGACGAGTGGTTAAATTGCAGGAATTTCAGAGATTTTGCGAATCTCATATAATTTTCAAATGAAATTCAGGAGCGAGCAGAAGGAAATGAAGAAGCCCACAAAAACGAGAGCGATCGAGTTGCAGCGCAATTTTTAAATTGCCGGTATAAACTAGCGGGAGCAAATTACAAATGTTTATTATATTGGAAACTGTTATGTTTATAATATACGTGGAAACGGTGCTGGATACGCGCATGTATAAATCGGCCGTAAGAGGAGCTCCGAGGAAGATTCACGGTCTCGCTCGTTTCACGGAGCTCGTCTCGTGTCCGGGAGCGAGGAGCCCCGTTTTCCAGCGGGAGCAGCAGCAGCATCTCTCACTTTTGCCCTTTGCATCTCCGTCGCTCCGGCAATTCACGCGTAATGTTTCTCTCGCGCGCGGGCTCCGTCGTGCCATTCGTTTTGCCCCAGCCGTGGCCAGGATGACTCACGTTTAAACGGCAGCCTCGTTCTTTCTCCTTTCCTCTTTCTCCGACGCTGCCCTCGCTTTTCTCATCTCGGTTTACACAAGTTTTAGACGTAGAACAACTTGCCGGGATCGCCTCGTCATCGGCGCCTTGGATTAACGACCCCACGGCGAGGCTGATGCTGTTCCCTAAAGCTTCGTCGTACCCGGCCAATGGCTTTGTCCGGCGGGATGATCGCGCGGGCAGTCGATCCGTGGTGAAATAATTCTCGGAAGATAGCAAAACTCGAATATTGTAGTAACGCGACGGTTAAATTCGGAGCGGTTTTGTTCGATGAGTCCGGAGAACTCGACATTATTGACGTTTCCCATCGCGTCGACGTGTTCTTTCACGTTCTTTCTCCAAACTCCTTCCGGCCTCAGCCTGAAGCCGCTCTTCTGCCTCCTCGAATATTCAAATGTCGGGAATAAGTGAGAGGGGAGCCCGCGCGCGGTTGCACGCGCGGGAAAGTAGATCGATTCGCGTGAGAAGTCTCGACGAGGATACACCGCACACGAATGTGTGCTCTCGTATCCAGCACACGTGAGCGCCGAGGAACAACACTACCCGTTACTGCAGCCTGCGCGCAGCCAGCGCGCTCCGCAGCAAAATATAGCAAAATATATATTTCATTTATATAAATGTATATACGACGTGTATATGAATTATTTTCCTAGCCTACTGTCCCACAGCATACTCCACTGAACTACAAGAGACACCACAACCGCGCTCCTTTCTACCGCTCGCGGTTACCCTGCCCCTTTCGATTCGCGGCATCTTTAAGGTAGATGGGTGAATATTCGCTATTCAAGGATTACGCGACGATATTTTTTGTTGACAAAAATGAATACGTACTGGATAGATTTGCTGAATTGGACGCTAGCTACCGCGTAGTTTAGCAGCAAATTAATTATCGAATATCGACTTTTCTCTGACACTTGTAACTCCGGCACATGAAAGTCGTACACGCGCATGAAAAGTTATTGAATCTTTTCGCTAGTTATGTCCAAAATTTGCCAAAAAAAATCGATCGTATTTCGTGGATATTCAAGAATACACGAATATTTTAGTTCTTGAATCTTACCGTTTAAAATCGACTGAAAATATGAAAAAATATCTGATGAGAAATCATTCGGATTGTACGACAAATGGATCGGTAGCGTTTGGCATGCATTCAACATACGTTCACGTGTGACGTCAGTTCGACCTTTTCGTCATATATTTTGTCGTTCGTTTTTTTGTAAGTTTTTACAAAACGATAATTTTTATCCCGGTAAACTTTTTGATCGTTCCTTGTTTCATTTTCCTCCACTGCAATACTACTTTGCTGTTGCACCACGCTGGTCAAAATGAACTCTTCAAACGCTTCTTTAATAATAAAATAGCATAAAAATGTTGGTTCTCTACCAATTGTATTATTTCTTGAATAATAAAATGATTATTTTGGAGCAAGTTTCGTATTTTGAAATTTTCGAAAAATATAATTGCTGCAAAAATAACGTAGCCGTCACCCATCTACCTTAAATGCGTTGCACCACCTCATTGCTCCCCATGTGCGCTCCCGCGTCGAGCCCAACACTCGACTGCGTGCTACTCGTACTTTTAAATCTCCGCAGGTATCAAGAGATTCATTGTCGAAGTTGTGTGTGCAGGCTTGTATACTAGCGCGCAGAACGAGCACAAGATCGCAGCGATCGAAACGGTTTCCGAATAGCAAATGCAGTTTCAATGTACGATCGTTACAAAGCGCTTGGATCCCACATTCGATCAATCTCGTCAGTCCGTTGTATAGAGAATCTAATGGAATATCACGTGACGAAAAGTGCCCAATGCATTTTCGAAAGAATAAAAAACGCGTCTTCGCGTTGGATAAGGTTGAGTCTTCGTTCTTATCTGTGTATTACGCTTCGAAAGTGCTTTGAAGAAAAGGAAGGACTGTGATGGAAAATACACGGTGCGGCTTAACCATTTATGGTTGAATGGATTTCGGCCTTACAAAAGATTAGATCGTTCCTGGCTATCATTCACTTGCAAATTTTCGTAAGAGACATTTTTATATCATAGCTAGATCGAGGAGCTTCGTAATCGCGTCGCATTATACGTGACTGCAGTAGTTTCTTTCTCGATTCAACACCAATAAAATCTGCAGATCTCGACGTCGTGTTTTTTCCCCAGCAAGAGTTTTTTCGACCCTGCTCATATAACGCTGTCGCAAAATGTCAAAAGTCGATGGGATATTTCGGGTACGAAATTCGAGGCTCCGAGCTGAGTGAGCGCCCCTGAGTTTTCCAAAGAATCTACCTTAAAGCCACCGCCGTGACGATATTCCGGACACAAAAATGTTTTCAGTCTTGTCGATCAACGAACGCTGACACGATCGCCTCGAGCCACCCAAGTCGTTCGATAAGCATGACAGTCGAAGATCCCCTGAAAGTCTTCCACGGCGTACGTCGTCCCTTTTTCCAGATGGCCAACACAGTCGCAATAGAAACGTCACAAGTTAAATAGCGAGCGGATCCGAGTAGCGCGTATGAAAGCATCCGGATTTAGATCTTCAATCGGTATAATTTAGAGCGTACATATGCGTTTCCGGTACGGTTTGATTTTTATTTTTTCAACGCGAGAGGCCCGGGGAGGAGGGCAAAAGAGAAGTGATCGTCGCCCCAAGCGGTTCATCATAGACGAGAATAATGGGGCGAGCCCACTTTTCCTTTTTCTTCTTCTTCTTCTTCTTCTTCAACTTCTACTATTGGTCGTAGCTCGTTGCTCTCCCTTCGACCACCTTCTCGGCCTGAGGCAATGCGTCATCCGGTAGTCCAACGACTCTGACAATAAGAAATAGAGCGTGGAATTCGAGTATGCGAGTCTCCCTTACTCGAGAGCTGGTTGTATTATGAATCAGCTCGCGATATGGGCACCGGTAAAAATAAACACGTTCGCACGTCCATATTGCGTGTCTCTCGATGCCTTTCCCTCACCTCGGTTTTCGCAATGCTTTTTTTTTGTAAGTAAACCCGTTCAATCTTGAACCGACTAGCAGCATCTCGTTGATTCGCGATGCAAATGTTTTATTACGTTCGAAAGCGCCTGAAAATAGTTGTTAATTTTTGTGAAAAGTGCAACTAATTTATCTCGGTTTCTCTGCGCCATTTTCTCGCGTTGTCCAATTCACTCTGGAGAGCAAGGGAACAACGATAAATGTAGGACAGTAGTGCAATGACTCGTCGAAACTGTTGAATCGTGGCGAAATACATACTCATTTTATTATTTTATTTGTATTACTGCTGCACTCGATGCGGAGGCATGAAGACAGGAAAGAAAATTTGAACAGCGTGAATCAGCTCCTTCTTCGAGTGTCGCTGATCTCCCAGCACGATCCAACGTCACCGTACTATACACTCAAAGATTTAACAGCGTTCCCTTAACCTTTCACGATATTCAAGAAAATATCTCGGCTTTATGACGAATCGACTGGGTAGAATTTATTCGTGAAAGTATCAAGTCTGCTACTTTGAACACCGAAAAGGTCGTCAATCTTGATCAGTCGTTGGACGAAATTCATTTCTACGTGCCGTCAAAACTTCAGGGGTTTAGTCTAATTAGAATTTTCGAAAAATCAATTTGTTTTATTGCATTTTTCGAAAGCTAAAGTTTTATAAAGCAGTCCGAGGGTACTTTTGAGCGACGTTTGCTCGACAGTCTGAGCGCGCTAATACGCATCGCCCAGTGCGGTACCGTGTTTAAATGCGTTTTTCTCAAAATTACGTTTTTCGACGGCTCGTTGACAAAGTCTCCGAAACCATTCAACCGGATTCTTACCAGAATTTTACCACGTGTTCTTTATGATTATAGCTATGGCGCATGTCATACGAATTTTGAAATTTTTAGTGGAACTATTTTTTTTGCAAAAGACGATTAAAAACGTACTTTTTCGTAGTTTTTGGAAAAATGGCCGCCATTTTGTCAATTTTGGGAAAATCAAAAATCGTATGATACGCGCTACAGTCATTTACCTATTGAGTCTAAAACCATTTTTATTTTTTTTCTCCGATCATCCATTTCAGAGATTTTATCAAAAAAAAAATGTTGTAATAATATTTATAATTTATACCGGTCAAAAAAATCGTGAAAATAGTCTCTCTTTTGGCCGTCTAACTGGGGTAGACCCCTTAATAATCTTGAAATTCTCTAGAAAATGATAACATTGAAAATAAAATGAAATTATATTTTCTTCGGACATTGTTGCCTTCTCGATCATTATCAAACGATTGCTTTTTGAAACTTCCACTCTTCGTACTAACTACGAATAAGATTGGAAAGAAAATAAAATATTTTTTCGTCACGAGATGATTTTCACTCGAGCTAAGATTGTCTCGAACCAATCAAGGGTGAAATCCCCCTCAGCCCTCGGTGCGTCACAAATCTAATATTGCACGACACACAAACACACACACACACGCCAAAGATAAGAAAACGAATCGTTCGTGCCCACGCAGTCTTTCTACTGCTGCACTCTCTCCCCTGTAATATAACTCACAAATACGTAAGCTCATATACGAAGTGTGAATTGCATCGAGCCCACAAAGTTCAATGAATCAGCCACAGGCCGACGAAAGACTGTGGCTCGATAGCATAGGGAGAAGCGAAGGAGAGAAGAGAATGAACGAAGCAGAGAGAGGGTTTTGTTAGCTCGTAACTTACGTCGCTCTGACTACCGCTCTTCCCTCTTTCCCTTCACCAAATTCGTAATTACAGTGTCGCCCTTTATTCGACTCATTTTCTCCTATAACTCGAGGGCACTGTCCCCTGAATCAGCTTGTCTCTCCAGGTCGTGGCTACGTACGTGTCACGTATTCACCCGCTATTTTCGTTCGCGAATAATCGCGGCGAGGAAAGCCTCGTAATGAAAATAATATCGGGTATGAGCCTTTCGACATAAATTTTGGAAAAACGTCTGAATATTATCGAGTTTACATCGAACGTCGTACGAATATGACAAAAGTTATGAAAAGATGATAAATTTTGTCTCCGGATTCGGCCAATCGGTTTCCCGAATCCACTCTCGCTGTATTTTATTCTCACTCGACCGTTCTCCGTTCAAATGTTTGTTTCACTTCGAATAAACGATTGACAAGCAGCTCCGTTCCTCTTCTATTTAATTCATTATTTTTTTCCATATCTCGAATATTTAAAAGGATTTCCAGATGTACCAGCGCAGCAGCCCGTCTGCATTGAAATAGATCGAGAAACCGACAAGAACATACACAAAGTACCTTCACATTTATATTCCGCCGCGCGGAGAGGATTCACTTTAGCGTCAGCTGCAATTGAAAATGTTCTCGTCCGAAGAAACGTGACGTGACACAGGTCTGAAATAAAATAGAAACCTCGTACGTTCATATCTGTGGGTGTATGAATAGTAAATCTCGACGTCGACTCTTTGAGTTCACGCGGGCGACGAACGTTCCATCGATCGAATTTACCAGAGCGATATATACCGCGTTACCTTTCGTTCTATACAAGTTTCCGTACCGAGCTGAGTGCCTGAATAATTCAACTGATATTTCGATCGAATGCATCATTTTTATGCGGTTAAAACTCGCGCATTTCTCGCGAGAACTGACACTTTTTCCAAACATGTGAGATTTCATTTGACAATTAATGTGAGAACGTGAAAAGAACTTTCGAATTATTATTTTCGTACGATGACAAATTGACGAGCGATTTTACAAACAATTTTTTTCTCGTTTTTGTTGCAGGTGAGTGTTGCAGAATTCCAGAAGCGAAACTGCCTTTTACCGGAGATGAACCCCGCTTCGTTAGCCGAACTATAAAGTAGTAAAACTTCGTTCGTACACGTCTTACCACTAATATTCAATACCCATAATTTTCTTATGTCTACGGAACCCATTAAATAGTGGGAGCCTACTCTCCAGGGGAGCAAGCCACGCTCGATACTTTTTTTAATCTCATCCAATGTTTGTCCGATCGTACGAAATTTATTTATTCACTGACTTTCCCCTTTGGAGAAAAACTTTCAGTGGATTTTGCGTACACGTCTAATAACTTCCAGTTCGATAAAAACATGCCGCTCGAGTGAAAGGAAAATCTCTGCAGACCACAACAAATTCATATTTTCTGATCAGCAACTCTAATCGAACAAAAAATCAAGCATAAAAACCTGAATTTCATGGCTCCATGGCTTGAACAATTGTCAGATACTCGTAAGAGAAACACAATTTTTTCTTCTTTTTATCCAAAAAAAAAAGATGATTTTTTCTCCTATTTTTAGGACCAAAAACGATTTTTTCCTACATTTTTGTGACGAAAATAATTTTTCCTTCATTCTATGATAAAAAAAGGATTTTCGAGCTCAGAACTCATGACGGAGTTAAAAGAACGATTGGCTTGATTTTCAGGCGCGAAAAATCGGTAAGCGTCTGATTAATTATTGCCGGATTAGAAAAAAGGAACTCAACACACCTCTAAATCATTGATTCATGGTGCAGAATATTCTGAATGATGTGTATATATATAAATGAGAATTTATATGAAGACAGATGCGTTGCAGATGAGGGAGAGCGCAGGGATAAATAGGATTATATCGTCGCACGTATAGTTATAGTTCATCGACCGTGGCCGGCCTCTCTTCGTTCATTTATTTTCCTCTCTCCATGTCGGCCAAGCGGCACTCATGAAAGAGGTCAGACTTAATCTTTCTCTCTTTCGATCGTTGTTTTTTCGAATCCTCGATCGTTAATTCTTTCTCATTTCTCGCCACCGTGAAACTGTCAACTTTTTCGCATTCGAACGATTATTTTTTCCCGCATTATCAGCAAAATTCTTGAACAAACGTTTCCTGTGAGAGCTTCAAAGATGAGTTCACGCTCATTTTTTCAACGCTATCTGCGTACGCATATGCGATTTGAAGCTGCTCCACAAGACTGTGAGCCTGTGAGCCAATTCCAATTGATCGTTAACTACTTTCGATTTATGACACTCGAGACTTTTTCTTCCATTTTTTCAAGAACTGAGTCATGAACGTGCGAATCGGACCAGAAAGAAATTCAATTTCGTTCTAAATGCTTTCAAATGAACCCCCAACATTTTTTCAATGAGAACATTTATTATCTACTGCGGCACAGATAAAAAATCTCTACGTTACGAGACAAAAGAGTCGACAGTGATGAAAACGTTTTTTTCACTGTTTCCTCGTGCCCGTCTCTAGGCATTTGGTCAATGGTGACTTTCGTCCAGATAGATAAAACTTTAGAGAACGTCGAAGATGCAAAGATTGTACGTGTGTACGTACAAAGTCAGGGAAAGCGAGCTGCCCCGATTCGTGTCGATGATCTCACAGGCCGGTGCACTCATCGAGGCTCGCACATCAATGCTACCCAGTAGATTAATCGAGACGTGGGTAAAATGTTTTTTTTTTCTCGTTAAATAAACCACGATTGAGCACACACGGGCCAGCAAGACCCAGAATCTTTTAAGGCCTTATGTACACTTGCAGAGGGCAAAAAAATATCATTTGCTTGATTTTTTTCGACAGGAAAATAAACGTTTATAAAAAACTGTGAACGATGTTCATTAGTACATGTGTTCATGTACTCGTACAATTTTTTTCATCAAAAAATTTCTCGAAATGGCGCAACTCCAGCTGTATTCCAGTAGCACATTTTTTGAGCATCAATTGCAGTGGTCATGATAATGAAAAGACCATTAATCCAATCCATACGAAATTTATGCCAATTTATGATAATAACAGCTTGGGCCTGGACGAAGGATTTGTCAAAATATTGATTAAAAAAAAATGGCGACAGTTTTAGCAAAAAAATCATCTTTTGAGGTGCTAAATTTTCGGTTTTTTTTGGTAAAATTTTTTTTCCAACAAAATACGAAATCCTTCGTCCAAGCCTTAGCTATTATTATAATAAATAAGTGGTAGGAATTTGGTATGAATCGGATTAATAGTTTTTTAGTAATCGTCGTGACCACTGCAAAGGTATTTTTAAAAAAAAACGATTCTGAGATAACCTTGAAGAATATCTAATAAAAAAATTTTCGATTTTTCCTCCCATCACAAGTGCACGCGTAAGACCTTAACCGAATCCCCATTTTTTAGTCCTCCGGTCCGAACTCCCCCGACTTTCGATGCTCGAATTGACGATCATTCAAACCGAAAGAATCGTCCCCTGGAAGCGTGTCGAGAAGATAAATGGTAGAACGCACAATAGAATAAATAACATCGCGAATAAACGCATCGTGACTGAACTCTCGATCACCCGTACACGCCGTTTGCGCACGTTTACCTTTACAATTGAGAATTTAACGAAGCTACTGCGAGTGTGTACAAGATTGTATGGGAGCGTTGAACGCAAATGAGCATCCGGTTCCGGTCGTGCGCTCATAAATAAATGTGCACACTTTGCTCGATCGGTGGCGTGCCATTTTCGTACGAAATGAACGCTGCAAGATCGATCGTCGATGAATTTCCATCGACGTTTCATTTTTTTAAGCATATATTTTCAAGAAGAGCTATAATTTTCAAGAACGAATAAAGCGCACCTTGCGATCGAATTAATTTTCCAATCCGCACTTCGACGCAAGTTTATATTCCCCCTCGTGACCTCGAGACACACGCGCGATGACATTGAATCGATCGGGGGTTGCGAGGAGAAAAATAACGAAAAGTCAAGTTTGACTTCACTGCATTTAACGGAATGGCACGTGGCCATGACTGCACTTGCAGCTGCGATAGACGCTTCGCACTCTGACACCTGCCTTCCAATATTATATTTTCCCTCCGTGTGCCTCACTCGCTTTCGCGATGCTCCGACGCGCTCTCTCAGACTCTCATAATTGACCCGAGTCCGCCTCTGTTTCCGCCATTTTTTATTTTTCGAGCTTTCGGTGCAGCTCCCAGCTCATTCACATCTGTTCAACGCTCTGCTCGTATCAAAAGCCCATGAGCGCACTTGAGTCGCGTGCTGCACACCGAGCCATGCTCCAATTACTCGTCGCAGTTATCACGATAATCGCAGCTTACTGGAGCGGAGTCGACGATCCTCAGTCCTGATAAATTCTTCATTCTCTCCAACAAAATATGATACTTTTTAGGGATGCAAGTACTTTTCTCAACGAACGAAATGGAAAGTACCTCGGACGACGGTTTCTTCGCTTTTTTATGGCACTGCGAGGTTCTTGGTTCCGCTCACTGGTCAGATTATTGCAACTTGACACGATTGTTGAAAAATCATTATCGGCTACTTATTTTAATTCATCGACATTCCTGAATTTGGAATTTCAATGGAAACAAAAAAGTTTAACGTTCTCACGTTGCGCTTCGCATTTCAAATAAATTATAAACTGTTTGAAACTCATTTGCGTTTCTAAGTTTAATAGCCCCGGATTGATAAATCGAGGACGAGAAAATCTCACCATTTTTGTGACGAGCTCCCAATAAATTTAATGCTCCATAATTATGCCTCAGAAATCACAAGTTTTACGAGGATAAACCGTAGATTTTCTATCCCAACGATGCATCTCCGTATATACTCTACGTTATTATTTCATTCCTGCAACATATTTTCTTCACAGAAACGCGCGCAGATGGTCACCCGCAGTTCCGCTTAAGAATCATAATAAAAGCGAGGCTAAAAAACTACGACACTCAACACCCGCGGGGAAAGCTAAAAGGATATACTTTAGAAATTGAGTGCATACCAAAGCTGCGTATTATGTATGGCGTGTTGGAATCGTCGTGGTGGAAGAATTACGGCTTCACAATAGCCCGAATAGCCTACATTTCGACGCCCATTTTACCATTCATATTTTCTCGTTGTAGCAAACGCGAAGACTTAAAAAAAAGGAACTTAACTTTTAAAAATCGTTCCTTACGCTGAAAGCCGGAATTCTGATGATCCCTCGTTTCAATACGTGGCAGAAACTCTTTCAAAATGCCATTCGCATCGTTCATTAACTGAATCTGTCAGTATTTCGATCGTTTATTGGTTTTCGAAGCTTACTAATTGGGGTTAAGGAGTTCATGCACGAAATTTTAGAGGGTTCGTCCTCTATCGGTTATTGAGACAAACGTCCTTAAATATGAAGAAAAGTGCACAGGATTATAGGGACTATGCTGAAAGAGTCTTAAAGAAGTTTATGAAAAAGTACACAATTACAATGAAGTACATAATGAAGGTTTGGCAAAAAATTCGAGACGATTGTCTTACTAGTAATAATAAATGGTAACGCGAGCATTCTTATAACCTCACATTCGCTTCTGTCTTTTTATTAATACATTTTTCTTGATCCATTTCCCTTTGTCTTTTCCCTTTGCGCTGTGTAATTTTATTCATTCGCCAAAAAGATAAGTTGAAAAAATTTATTTACAATTTCGAATTAATAACTCTGACATTAATTTAGAGTGATAATATCTTTATTTAGGGAGTAAAAATGGACCGAATTTGGACACCCATAAAATACGATCGGGCACGATCTACCTTAAACAGAATATTTTCACGAATACTGTTTACTCTGCCTCTGAGTTATGGAAAAAATCTGAAACTCTGAACACTCGAATTCCCATGTGAAACGATAAACTTCGAGTCTGTTAAGAATTTATTGAAATCCTTTCAGCACTCCTCGCGAGCTACGAGTACTGAAACACGCGGACAAGCAGATGGACCAACCATTTTTTCCTCTTTCGCATTTGAATGTACGTCGAAACGTATTTAGAGAGAAAACATGCATTGAAACTTTGCGACTATTCATCGGGCGTTCATTCAATTTTCCTGTTACGTTGCACAATGCGTGAATCCGTATTATTTGCGCACGGGGGGGAGTGAAATCTATTCATAACTCGGATGAAGCATCGATTTATTCTGCCTCCCTCGAAACTTTTCCGGCATTTTTCTCATTTTTGAGAAAACGCGACACTTTCGTCGTTATTATCCGTTCCACTGCATGCGCTTTCCTCCGCGTCCGTATTTACGTCGAATCGAATAAACAGAAATTGCTGCTGCGCGCCCACTCCCGAATCGCACCTAAATGTGAAAATCGAAAAGGGGGAAAAAGCGTAGGAATCTCGAAGCATGTTTTTCCTCTGGAAATGTCAGTCCTTCGGAACTTGAAACGGTTTTCGTAATGCTCAGACCACTCGGCCTCGCGATCCTCGATCGTTAAGGGCTCTCGAGTTCTCATGCCTCAACCAACGCGCATGCACTCACCTCCGAGCGTCATAAGCGCATGAATTCATGTGTGCGAATAATTTCGGACTTAATAAGCCGGCCCGCCGCAAAATGGGCACTCGGAGTGCACGATCCTGCGTCCGAAGCTTTGTTCTCTCCGAATCGAGGGTGGCTACACGCGTCCGCGTTCGTATATGCTCGTCCACACTCCTCTCCTCGTATTATTAAGGTTCGAATTATCGAGCTTCACCACAAAGGACATTTCGAGCGCGCGAGACTCTTGAACGAGGCCTGTAATAAGGGCGTCTAATCGAAACGTACAATGAATCGATCCAACAGTGGAGCATTAAACAAATGAGTGGGGCAGGACAAACGGCGTTGGAACGTGCCCTGCGGTGACGCCGGAGTTCGGAAATTCGGCTCGAAATGTCGAAAAACCGAGTCCGCACGTGCGCTTCGGTGACCACAATTTTTTCCACACTTCAAAAACGAAATATTTTTCCAATAATTTTGCCCTGACGAAAGTTTCGCGCTACATTTTTTCTACGGTAACCTTCTGGCGCGCACACGCCGTCGCGTTCGCGGCTCGCCACAAGCTCTTTCGTATTGGGGTCTCGCGTTGAAAAGAAGAAGTAAACAAAACGGAGGTGACAATAAGCGAGAGAGTGCGAGTTGCGAAACGTTCAGCTGTCACAGCACGAAGAAGCCACGAGCGTGCCACCTCAAATTACATGTAATTAGCGCGCAGAGGAATGTGAAAAAATGGTCCTTCGATTATGAAAGGAACTTGGTAATGAGATTACGCCCTTTTCCTGTATAATTTTCATCCTTCAATCATTATAATCGAGATAGACGAAAAATGTTACGGGAATTACAAACCCGAAGAAATTCTGTTTCGATTATTAGTCTGAACATGAAGCTACGATTAAATTGAGGTAGATCATGCCCGTGGGATCGTATTTTATGAGTGTCTAAATTTTTTCAACTTATCTCATGGCAAATGAAATTACAAGCCGTTAATTAAACGGGGATCCATCACTCACTGAACCCGAAATTTCATTCCTCCTTGGCGAAAATACTCATTTTTTTATGTTAAAAATCGCATTAGAGAGCGCAAAGGGAAATGGATCAAGAAAAAAGTGTTAATAAAAAGACAGAAGGCTATGAGAGGAATGGGCCAAGTCATGAAGAAACAAAATACCGAAATAAGCAAATAAACTTCCTAAGAAGTGTTCATTCGTTATGAGGAAAGATAAGCGACTCTTTGAGGTAACTCCTGTACTGCATGCTAGTCAAATGAGTGCTAAATTTTCAAAACGCTTTTAGACCAAGTTTAACGTACCGATTAAATGTATTGTTAGTGGATTTGAATGACAGCATATCTCATTAAGATGTGAAAATATTAAAAACGCTAGTTTTGCAAAACCATCAACTGATAAATGCAAATTTCCACGCTGACACATTTTCACTGGTATTTTTCAAAGAATTATCTGCGTTTTTTCATCGATTTTATTGCAACAAGTCTCATTGTGTTCGTCAACTGGTCCTCTGCGAATCCACCATGTAGTTGTTTTTTTAACTCGATCGCTTCACTGTTGCAGCTAATTGTTCATTGAGTGAAAAAACTTTTTCATTCATAATTTGTGAAGGAATGAGTTTGGAGGAAAATCCACGTGGTGAATTCGTAGAGGATCAATCGAGGAACAAAATGAGACTTGGCGCAATAAAATCGGTTAAAAAATACCTGTGAAAATGTGTCATCATGAAAATTTGCATCTGTCAGTTGATAGTTTTGGAAAACTATCATTTTAAATATTTTTTCACGTTAATAAAATATGCTTGAATACATATCTACTAAAAATAAGTTTAATCGGTACGTTGAACTTGGTCTAAAAGCGTTTTGAAAATTTAGCACTCAATTTGACTGGCATGCAGTACAGAAGTTACCTTAAGCATAGTCCCTATAACCGTGTGTATTTTTCTTTTTATATTTAAGCACGTTTATCTCAATAGCCAATAAGACGAATTTAAGCCTTCGAAATTTGACACGCGTGAGAGTCAATTACCTTCTTAAACTCAGCAAATTTCAATACTTTCTTCAAAAAATCGTTCTGTGCATGAACTACCTTAACGGAATTATAAGGAAGAAAATTTCGGTGGTCGAATCGTGCGCAGCGATCGCTGCGGTTCAATCATCGTGAAATAACGACACGAAAGATTTTACAATTATTCCAATAACGTTTCTCTCCCATCGTGCGACTCGAACTATTCAGAGGCGATTTATGCTCCGTTGCTAAGGGCTCGCAATCGTAATCGATCCGAGCTGCCGAAATAGTTTACATATATTTTGGGAAAGCCGCGACGCCGTGTTAACGAACCGAGACTCCGTGACAATCTCATTAAGTTTTCGGTTCATGACCGCTTCGCGCCGATTCCAAATGTGTGGGGAGCTCTATACTCATTAAATATATCTAAATCGACTGCTCGGCTACGAATCTCGCTTGGCACAATACTAATTGAGTTTGGCTTACGCGTGATCAATGCACCAATAAGAATGATTTAATTACATTTCAACGTATGGATTAACGCTCGAGGCGAGGCGAGATACGCAAGTCGATTCTATTTCCGCGTATGTCAGACACGGCTGTGTCATCGCGGCAACCTCCGCGCGTTAGTAATATTGCCAAGAAACTCGTTCGTGTGTGTACACCATTGGAATTTATTCTCTCAAGATTCCGGCACGTTCCGAGCTCCTCGAGCAGATTGTTCAAAATTCATGTACAATAAGCTTAACGAAACGCTTGACTCACGTTTCACTCGCTGATAATTCCGCAAGTGAAAACTTTCTTTTCCGCGGTTTAACGGCCATTTTTTAATTTACATGAATATTTAGAGATTCGTAAACTAAAATGAGATTTCAGCGAAGCCGTTGCCCCCTCGGTTATTGCTTCATTGTTTATGAATAATGGATTTTGTGAAAAAAAATGTATTTCACATCGATCTTCTGCAGTCCTCGCACAATTCAGATCGAAAATAACTGCAGTCGAGGAATTATAGCAAACTTTTCGACGCTTATAGACCGAAAGCCAGGAGCTAATGTCGTAACTCCCATTACAGTCAATTACCCAAAAACTAATAACAGCCACGAAACGGTGAAAGGGAACGTAAAAATGAAAAACAAGACGAGGCTAAAGTGGCATTATATTGTTAACCTCTTGCTCAAATTAGCCATGCCACTCGATCCGTTACGAAATATCGTCTTCCGGCCGAACAGAGTTTCCGGTATGGGCGCGACCCCCCGTCGATGACTGTGTGGGACAGCTGGCTTTCAATTAACGCTGAAGAAACGTGCAGGAGACACATCAACGTAGGCGGATGGGGGGGGAGGGGGGGGGGGAGCGACTCATTTTTTTCACAAATTCGATGAAGCCCTTTTCAGACTGACAGGGGAATTATGTTTTTTTACAAATGACTCTTGAGTGCCACTAGTGTCGATTCACACTTGAGGAATTGGTGCACTTCCCTTTCGTATGGTAAAATCGGGTGGGACCGAATCAGTAATCGCGCCCACATAAACTCAGCGATTGAATAAAACATTTTTTATTAAATGCTAAATAATAAAGTATCCATCACAGACAACAGTATTGAAAAAATCAAAGGAATTCATTAAATGGAATCAACAAAATCAGTTAATAAAAAAAAAATCTTTGAATTTGGGATAAAATGGAAAATAAAGTGTGCAAGAAATCAAGATTGAACGAAAAATTGAACTGAATTTTTACAAAACTCCTGCCAATCGGAGGATTGAAAATCGATTTTCAATACATCGCAAAGTAAAGATACCCAAACGCGACCGAAAATCCTCATTTCCAGCATGATTATCATGACACAAAAGGCCATTGAATGGACTTATTGAAATTTGTCTTCGAATGAAAAGCGTTAGGAAACGAAACGCTGCGTGTGACGTCACAGAGTTGACATTCGGAATTCATAAACAAGTGCATCGTCAGTTACGTATCTTCGTTAGGATGACTGCGCATACGAATGTCGAGATTGGTGCTCGCGGATGCATCCATGAGTCCAGTAATCAAATGATTTCACGACATACGTACAGAGCGTGATAAGAGGCCGCTCCAGCACCGAGTATCGGACTCATAATGCACGACCTCGGAATCACTCGCAACGTGCAGTACTCCGCGACATTATATTACGTATTTCAAAGCGCATACATCATGCGAACGTATGTTTAACTATTATGCACTCACGAGCGTCTTCCTGTCTCGTGGGGATTCTAACGCCCGTGACTGCTTCCTTGAACACGAATCTTCCGTTTACGTCACTTCGAGGTTGTTTATTGCGACTTGGCAGAGAGAAATTTGCCATGTTTTTTTTCGGAATAATTCGTTCTGTGTGCAGCTTTCGTAGAATTGTCTTTAGAAAGCGAGCTTTCGTGGTTATTTTTCGGTATGGAAATAGGCCAAGTCGCTTCTCGGAATGGCTGCTCGTGCAGAGAAAAAACGGGGAGAATTTGCGGCTCCTTAATTGATATTTGCACCGGATCGATAAAACATTTTACAAATTCTAGGTCAATAAAATATACTTTCGCTTTATTAAACCGATACGGAAATACGCTCGAAGCACACAAACGCGTTTATCTCCTGCTGCGTGCAAATTTCCTACTCACCTACTAAATGAGATCGCGTATAAATTCGTATTACGGTAACGCCGGTCTCACGCTCCTTGCGTAACGCAACGGCCTTCCGGACAATGGTGCGCGCCTGCTCTCAGGCCGCTTTTCTCATTACGTTTACGCGTCTAGTTTCGTTCATTTACATTTTTCAACGCGTCGATTACACTGAAAATATATATCGTTCGTTTGCACCTCAATCGCGCGCGCGCGGCGCGCGGAGTCTTCTTTAAGGTAGATCATGTCCGAAGGATCGTATTTTGTGGGTGTCTAAATTGGATCAATTTTTACTCCACAATTAAAGATATAATCACTTCGAATTGATGCCAGAGTTATTTATTCAAAATTGTAAATACATTTTTTCAACTTATTATCTCATGCCGAATGAAATTACAAGCCATTCACTAATCGGGGATCCATCACTCACTGAACCCGAAATTTCATTCGTCCCCGCCGAAAATACCATAGTTTTTTATATAAAAAATCGCATTAGAGAGCGCAAAGGGAAATGGATAAAGAAAAAAGTATTAATAAAAAGACAAGGCTATGACAGGAATAGGACAAACCAAGAAGAAAAAAAGTGCCGAAATAAGTGAATTTGAGGTTAAACGAGTGTTCGTTACCAATATTTCTACCATTTTTTAATTAAATTTATTTTCGTAATTACAATTTATTTTACCATTTTTCATATAAACTTCGTAAGAGGCGTTCATTCGTTATATGGAAAAATAAGCGACTCTTTAAGCACAGTCCCTATAATCCTTTGTATTTTTCTTCATATTTAAGCACACGTTTGTCTCAATAACCGATAAGACGAACCCTTCAAAATTTGATATGCGTTTGAGTCGACTACCTATTTAAACTCTGTAAATTTCAAGACTTTCTTAAAAAATCGTTTCGTGCATGAACTACTTTGAAGCACTGTTTTTATTCAACGATATTAAAATGCTGTCGTTTCGCAACCTCGAAACGCCTTCACCTCTTTGCAACTCTCGTGCGCGCTGTTTGTTATACTCTCGAAAGGAAATTATCGAGTCGAGAATTTCCAATCAACGTCTACCCGGAGGCACGTACTCGCTTTTCCGAAAACATTCCAACCGCACGACCATCGAAGGTGGCAAAACGAATGATTCAACTGTTACCACTGCAGAACTCGCTGCTCTTTTCCCACCTTCGAATCCCCCCGATAGATGGGCACGAAATTAATTGTGCGGTGTATCAGAAAAAAAAATATTTCGTTCGAACGTGAGTTATAGCATCGGGAAAAGCGGACGAGCAACGGAACATCGACACACACACACACACACACACACACACACACACACACACACTCAGAGTTTCTATGTTTACTTATTCTCGCTGGCGAGACGAGACTGCGCGAGTTTCTTATTTCGCGATTTATTATCATTTTTATCACGCTCCACCGTTTCCAAACGGATGGAATCTCTCTCTTCGTGTCTGCCTCCCGCGGTAGCATAGCAGCGATGCCATGCATCGCGCATATCTTCACAAAGAGGTGAGGCGGCAGCGGGAGCTACGTGTCTGTAAAGCCAACTGAATTCAATGGAGCTAACGCATTGGGAATCGTTCACAGGGATTCCTCGATGCGGCTTTATCAGTCTCCCGAGCCCTCGCGCGAGCACAATATACAGGTATAAACATTTTCTAATGAGAGTGTACGTTATGCTTCGAGTCGCGATGCCTTCGCTCGGATAAATAAGAAACCGAGGAAAAAGCTTGCTCCGTCGAACGGGAAATCGCGTCGCTGCACGCGGCAGCCCTGCGCGAGTAACGTGTGCGTCGCTTAAACTCTGAAGGAATCCCCGTTACGATATTAAAAAGAGTGATAACTCACTGGTACACAGCTACAAATTCGTGTGACGAAGGCCGCGCGCTGCGAACACAAACCTCATTTTTCACATACTTTTACATGCAAAAACTCACATACGAGCGCTGACCTTACGATTCTATCGAGCTCATCCTCGTAACGGATCAAGTCTACACTTATAATTCCATTTATAAATAATAATGCGATTATAAACGTGAGGTCTCGATCGGGAACTCTCAGCCCCGGCCAATTACGGCTGTTTACATGCTTTTAATCTCTTATATTTTGCCTCGAATTATGCGAAAACTTTATTAGCTTTTTATTTTCTTTGTTCGACGACCAAACATCTCATTACGTAATTATTTAACGTTCGTGCATCCACTGCTCGGCTCTGAATAACCGTGCACTCGATCTTTCAAACTCTGTTTTTTTTTTTATTATTTTTTTTTTTTATTTTTAATTCCGCACACTCGCTGTTACAATACCGGAAGAAAGAGGCGACATTCCGACTGAAGGAATCGTCGGGTCCTTCGTCCTCGAAAACTAAAAAAAAGGAAAACTACAAAAAATGCTGAAAATTAGATCCGAAAACGCTCTAACGATTCGGACCTTTCGATAATTCACAAAACAGAAACATTTTCGATCCTTCGGATCAGATCGACCGGAGAGCTGCGCGAGTGGTGAAGTTTAGGCCGTCGCACTTCTCCATGGCAATTTCACGCACCGACGACACGCGCGGCTCCCACACAGAGAAAACCTTTCGAAATTGAACGAGGGCCCCCCCGTTCCGATCTCAAAAGCTCTTGTGACCTCAGACAGGCAAGAGGCATATTTATCGATTATTCATCAAACGAGCACGGGCGGTACGCGATCTATCGACAGTTTGTGCAGGTATATGAAGGATGTTTGAGACTCTCAACCGTACAGATCTCTCGATACGCGTTGTGATGCATTGGGATTTGGGCTTGAGGGATTTGGAGCCTATCGAAGGGCCCAACCCTTTTCGCCGCACAAAAAACTGTCCGTGCAGGAGCTATTTATTCTAGTGCGCGTTGAACTCTCACTCTCGTTGCGTTTGTTAAGCCGATATCCGCATAAATAACGCGTTACCGAATCAAAATAGTCGAAATATAAAAGACGCGAAGCGTTGGAGCGGTCGCCCGGGCTTAGCGGAAAGATTTATTGGCGTTCGTCCCCCGGAATGCGGTCTAACCGCGCGAAAACAGTTTTTCACGATGTAATTGGACAAGCATAATTGGATAAACATTCGCGATACATCGACACCTCTGCGAGCCCGTGCGCGGCTTTTTCTGGCTTATCGAGTGCCCGCCGGGAACTGCATTTGCATGCGTTCCTACCCTCGCTCCTCCAAGGGTTGGGTCAATGGGTTCCAGGTCGTAGCGGGTTTCAACGCCTCTTTAGGCGACGCTCGAGGCATGAATATCGGATGCGATTCTTCGTCGTTTGCACTCCCATCACAGACTCCTGACAATTTCACATATGTCGGGCGCGTGTGCATCGAGTCGTCGAAAATGAGAGCTCCGGACACGCCCGCTTTTTTTCATTGAGCGTTGAAGAATCACCTTTTCCGTGTCTACGTTTCCCTGCGCCGCTGTGTGTGTGTCTCGAAATGTAACGAATGAGAAATCGCGAGCGAAAGCGCTTATTGAAAGGTCTTCGAACGTCGGGCGAGCCCGGACGATCGAAATAAAAATGCTTCACGCACACGTAATATTCGGTCTTTTTTTACTCTTGCTCTGCACAAACGAGCTTTTCGCTCTCACGAATTTCCATTGTATTCATCCACGCGATGCTGGGCCCGCGATCGCTCGACTGTAATCGATTTGAGCTCGTTCGATTCGCCTCGTCGCACACGGGGTTAAGTGTCACGATAAAAAAATATTACGCGCGAGTCCCGGGCCGCACGCGTGCGTCGATTTCGAAGTGCGGTGAGCTCCGCTGGCTCCGTGGAAATTTCATTTGCGATGAACCTTCTGACCTCGAACTGCGGATCGCACCCCTCGAATTCCTGGCCCACCGAGCTTTGGGGCCCCGCGGTTTTAACCGTAAATTGCACCAATTAAAATCGTCGTAGCAGCTCTTCAACTGCGTGGAATCCCTGCGTCTGGGTTGTGATCGCTGGCAAACATTTTTTTCGTATTTCATCGACCCCCGAACGCTAACAAGGTTTCCCGTCAACTCGAATTCGTGCACAAAGTATCGCAACGAGCTTCACCGAAAGGGAGTCAAATCAGGGCAATAAATAACTTTGGAAAGTCCTTCCTACTTTTTTTTCTTTTCACAGACGGAAACTGCGGGCGCTGCTGCCAAATCGAATTTATTTGTTGTCGCCTGTTTTAGTCTATAAATAATACTCGAATGCGAAATAAATTATTCCACTCCGTATGTAAATAACAGGGTAGAAATGGGCGAGAAAAAGAGGGCGGTTTTCCGGAAAACACGTTCGACGAAAAAACCGGTATAAAATCGTAACTCATTGTGTAATACAGAACTATGCCGGGACTGCTCGCAAGAAAAACGCCCTAAAAACTGCGCGCATCCGAGAGCCTCCGACACCCCCCTTACGAGTTAGTATAGCTACATTGCCAGTTCCGATGTATTCCAGCTCGAAAATGCAAAAACTACGGTGTGCACGGAGCTTCGCTATTTTCTCTTTTCCACTGTCCGTCGTCGTCGTCGTACTTTTATGTGTGCCAGAGCACACTGCACTGTGAAATGACGGGCAAAAAGTGGGCAGTAAAAGCCCATTTTACGAGGATGCGTCGCCGTGCCAAACTACATGGATACTGAGCACAATACAATATACGACGACATTCATGTGCCCAAATACGGGTGATTTCATGTAAAACAGAAATAGACGTTAACATTTTTCTCAAATTTTTTATCCCTTCAAAATTACTTCCACGTACAAATATTCTGCTTTCTGAAAAAATCGGATTTATCCAACGATTTTTCATCAGTTGCTCCCCAAAGTTTGCTGCAATCGAATCGAATCGAAAACTTTGCTGAAGATTCCTTCGTCGTTGCCATGTTCCTGAGAACAAAAAATCGCTGCAACAACGACAAACGAAAACAAAAAAATGCTTTTAGTTGATATTTTTGTTGCTTCATCTAACGAACATCCGCTCGCGATAAATAAGGAAATCACTAAATTTTTCTTTATCTCAATTAACTAAACGAGAGTGAAACCAAATCT
This sequence comes from Venturia canescens, assembly GCF_019457755.1. Taxonomy (NCBI): domain Eukaryota; kingdom Metazoa; phylum Arthropoda; class Insecta; order Hymenoptera; family Ichneumonidae; genus Venturia; species Venturia canescens. Next base: position 13,148,955 of record NC_057425.1, read on the forward strand.
TTTGTTCCAGGAACTCGAAACATTTGTTTATTTCTACTTAATCCACATACACTTTTGAGTATTTACGCGTAGTAGGTAGCTCTATATAACTGCGAGTTTTTATTCTTCAGAGCATGAGGTTTCTTGTTAATATCCTCTATTTTTTATTCGAACGGTATATAATTTTGTTAATTCGGTTGAAGATCAATCACAACACAGTCTGCGGGGATTGAATATACAATTATTTTCGTAGCAAAAAAAAATGACGCTGGAATAACCGAAATATCGTGACACAGCCCTTAATTTTGTTAATTAAAATCGCCATCTATTTGAATCGTTATCTAAATATTTGGTGAAATTGAAAAGATATTTTTTCGTGCGTATGGGACCGAATATTTAAGTTGCGAATTCATAATTTTTCAAGTGTTTCAACCGAATTTTTTTATCAGTGACGAATTAGTGACGATAATAAATGACTTGTGGACGTAGAATATCCCATGGGGCAATAAACTACTAAACGGTATTGAAGGAAGTTTGAATTTGCAGCGATTTGTATCAGAAGCAGGCGATAATTTATGGTCCGCCTGAGGGGTGAGAATTCTGCGGCGCGTACACCTACGTACAAAGTAACTAGAATATGCGTATGCACAATGAACGCGTTACCATAAAACTAGGCCTTTTTCTCTCATCTCCCCTAACTAAATCGAGATCGTAAATAAATTTTTTCCGCTACCGTATAGGAGCGATCATAATAAACGGTAAAACTCGTGTCATGGCTTTCCTCTCGTCTTTTCATAGCTGTCTCTTTAAAACTGCGGAGGAGCCCCAGGAATTTTGACGTTTATTTAACGGGGGCTTGTTTGTCGCGTGGCAAAATCCTTCGTCCCCGCATTGTTCACGGGCTGCGCGTACGTGCATTAATTTAGCATCGTGCATCGATACACTCCGGATACGAAACGGTGACGCGAAACATTTCGGTATTGTTGGAAGGAGGACCGCACACGGAGAACTCACGCTGCTCATCTCGTAAAACCTTTCGAATAATTCGCTCTCGCATCGCTTCTTCGACTAAATCAAAACTAAATGCTTCCCTTGGAGGGCGCGCGCTCGCGCGCATTTCTGCCTCCGTGTTAGTTTACACTGTGCATATGCGCGCATGCAACACAGAAGCAACTGCCTTTAAATCGTTCGGTCATCCTCCGGCAATAAATATCGTTTTGGACAATGGGCGTGCGGAGACCGGCTACCGTGTGCTGGCCCTTTTCTACGTGCGCTGGATATTTGCACGTGGGCAGCTGAGAGCCCTCCAAAACTAGCCCCGTGGGCAGTACATGCTCACCTTGTTATTCAATGTATACGACAAACGTGTACGTGTACGATTGCTCTCTCTCTCTCTCTCTTGTATAAATATTCCATCTATTTATACTACGGAGGACTCACCATTGTGCTAGATATTTAGCCGCGCAGGATTGCGTTTCGATGAGGTCAACGCCAGCTTCGTGTACCAGGGACTTGATTATGCAACTGAATTTTTTCGGTGCTGATAAAATAATAGATTTGGAACCTCTCGCGGTGCAGTGCCATTCGAAAAAACACGCAGATTCATCGTGCCTTAAGAGAGTCCGTGAAAAAAACGCGGCCAACGATCCTGGGAAGTCGAATAAGAATACGACGATTTTAATTTTGCATTTTCAAATTGCATCGATTTTTAGTCCCTAATTAGAGATATTGCCACTTTAAATTAATGTCAAAGTTGTTTATTTGAAATTGTTAATTAATTTTCTCAACTTATATTTTGGCGAATGAAATTACAAGCCATATTCATTAATCGGGGATCCATCACTGACTGAACCCGAAATTTCATTCGTCCCCGCCGAAAATGCCATAGCTTTTTATATAAAAAATCGCATTAGAGAGCGCAAAGGGAAATGGATAAAGAAAAAAGTATTAATAAAAAGACAGAAGGCTATGACAGGAATGGGACAAACCAAGAAGAAAAAAAGTGCCGAAATAAGTGAATGTGAGGTTAAACGAGTGTTCGTCACCAATATTTCTACCATTTTTTAATTAAATTTATTTTCGTAATTATAATTTATTTTACCATTTTTCATATAAACTTCGTAAGAAGCTTTCATTCGTTATGTCTAAAGACAAGCGACTTTTCAAGCATAGTCCCTATAATCCTGTGTATTTTTCTTCATATTTAAGCACACGTTTGTCTCAACAACCGATAAGACGAACCTTTCGAAATTTGACATGCGTGTGAGTCGACTACCGATTCAAACTCCGAGTAAATTTCAAGGCTTTCTTAAGAAAATCGTTTCGTGCATGAACTACCTTAACTCGCTGTTAAATGTAGGGAGAAAAAGACAAAAGGACTCGTTGCATGGAATGTTGAGACATTTTTGTGGAGTACACACTCCTCTCGTCTTTCTCTCGTTAGCATAGTTGAGGAGCTTTTTCCGCGGATGTTAAGGCACGCGACACTAATGGCTGATTCATAGCGTACCCGACAATGCCTATCGAGTCACCCCGTTCTTACTGGAAGCATATAATAAAGCTATAAATTAAGAAAGAAAGAAAAAAAGAAACGCTTCGTCGATGGACGGCTCTTTCATGAAGCGTTCTAGCCCTTTCCACTCAATTCGCTCCCATTCTTCGTGCGTGCCTTTTTGCTCTCAGTACATTGTAGTTTTTTTACGATAAGGCGTACACCGGCTGCGTATATAGCGAGCATGAAGTTAGAAACTCTCTTTGGGCGGGTTAACAGTCATCGTTCGCTTAATGGTGTGTGAATCCCATGAATAGGCGAATGTGGAGCAGCCACCATGTACATAGATATACCGGTTACACATCTCGAGTCCACAACGAGAAAAAATACGCTAAAGGACTCTCGCTCTCGTTGCCAAACCATCGGCAGGCTACGCTGCTGCTTCGGCCTCTTGCCGTTTACGATCCATGCTAAACGAGCAAATAGACTCGAGGCTCTGCTTCCACCTCACGAAAAATAAGAGCAGTCCCAATGCAAAGGGTGTCCCGAAGCTTTCGAAGGAAATTATGTGTCCTAATACAATATAAAATTAAAATGAACTCGAATCATTCAAATTCAGTATCGATCGACAGCAATTCATTTCAAACTCAACACTGCGTACCAGAACAATAAATTGTTTGCAATCTTTCGATCTGAAGATTCAGGATTTTTTCGGAATTGCTTAGAATTCTCTTTTGGAGCACCCTTTATGTGCTCCTGCAGTATGCTAACGTGTAGTACGGTACTATGGTAGAACACTATCGAAGTACTCATCTCATACTCAACAATGCAGAAAACGTTTGCATTCATCGAAGTACCAAAATGACCATCCAAACGAAACAGGGTGCAAAACCAGCTGCCCCTTTCATTTTTGTTTCGATTCATCCTTTTCGTTCTGAACTGCGTTTTCCGTACGACTCATGAAAAAACGAAAACTTGTGGAGTTTAATTGTACCTGGTAAATCGATGATCATCGAAGCACTGGAACAGTTGTTTTCTGGTCCATCAGCTGATGACCCTTCGGAGATTTCCCTGTGAGAGTGAGACTCGAAAAATACCTCAATCCAAATACCTTAAATGCAAAGTCATTTTTACGACTCCATTCACCGCAGATTCGATAAAAATTGAGCGCGGAGATTTATATTAAAAATATATAATTCCCGTATTATGGGGAGCAGCGTGAACCAGATTTGATCTTGCAACAATGGAATTCGCTACGATGTGTAATCAGAAAGGCACAATGCGAAGTTCATCCTGAAAGATCGCCCGAAATGACCATCGCCGAGGCGAGGGGACTCGTTCCACGGGCACGACCAGCTGCTGCTCGTGCTGGTGACCCCACGCGAGGAAATCCGTCGAGTTAACATTTGCATCGATGACTCCGTACGGGGAAAGGACAAATCGGCCATACGTTGATCTCGCAGGGTAGATAAAAAAAATATGCTCGAAAGTCGAGTGGGATCAGATTGAAGCCTTTTCTACATAATTAGGCCTCACGAGATTCGCTAAATCTCCAAACTGCATAATTACTTGAGATCCTGACGATAAGATTTTATCACGATTTAACAAAACCCTCTTAAGGTATTTCTTTCGCGAACCCGAAAACTCTACAAATAACTGATTTTAAATGCCAGTAAATTAAAAGTGCATGAGAATGGATTGGCGAAATTTCAGGTCAGGTTTATCGAACACTTAATAAATAATTAAAAATTGAAAAATCGTAAAATTCATACTGGAGCTTATGGAAGGTTCCACCATCTCCACATTTCTATTAAATAATTCATATACTAAATAATTCTAAATTCCTGATACAAACTGTCTCACAGATAGACAAAAATTTTAAGAAATCCGAGCAGCGACGATAAAAGTAATGGGTTACCGAATGCTTAAAAGAGATATTAAGATGATGGATCAGTCGGTAATCACAACCGTGTGTGCGAGAGAGATAGATGCAAATTTTGAAAAGGAAATTTTTCCACATCGTTCGTCTGATCGAAAAAATAAAAATGTCATCGGATTTTTGCGATCGTGCTGCGTACGATGACATTTTTATTATTTTAATCGGACGAACGATGTCAAAGAGTTTCAATTTCAAAAATTCGAAGTGTGATTACCGACTGATCCATCATCTTAACGATAGAAGTTGGAAAAACGGCAGAAGCAGAAGCTTTTCCTATTTAACTGTGATTTCTCAGAGGTTAGGAATCAGTCCAAATTTCTAGTGCCTCAATTTGCGCCACCAAAAAATACGGTCATGCGAAAGGATTGCCTTAAAATTTAATTATTTTTTCACTGATTTATGACCAAATAGAGCAAAATCAGAATCTGATTCGTTGCTGGGGCTGCTGCTCCATCAAAGTTTATTTTCAAAGGAGCAACACAGCGATAAAGAAATAAAGATAAGAAGTGCCGTAACCATTTTTATGATACAATTATCTCGTGTGATAGAGCGACGTTTAACCATGCCCTTCGTATGCTTATTTGGACGAGATTCTTTCCTCTTGTCCTTTTATGTACATGAAACTATTTCTTGAGAAGTGAAAAGCTATGTAAGAAGGACTGCTAGCAATGATTCTGGAACGACGAGATTAAATTTTACCTTCCTGAACGAATGATGGTCCTGAGCGAAGGCATGGAACTTGAGCTGTGGAGCGGAGAAGAATATTGTCGGTGAAAATAGTCAGGACAATAACGTTGAAGAAGAAATAGTCTGAAAAAATTTCAAAAGAATCCTTTCAAAGGGATTTTTGTATGAGAACTATTCTCGTTTTTATCTACCCGGTAATAAATCTTGATCTGAATCTCATAGCAATTGGCTCTAAGCTCGAAAGTAGCTTTGTATTCGGTGTTGTAACAATCGTCATTATATATTCCTTTGCTACGATAAGTGCATGGTGCCAGAGCTAAACCATAAAAACTGTGATGACAATAATTTTGTAATTGCATAAAATAGTATTTTATCCGTCGTATTTTTACCGAAATCAACAACAAAAATATAGGAGAAAATATAGAAGAATTATCCTTAGTTTGGCTGAAACTACAAATGAAATAATAAAATTTCATTAATACTTTGTTGGATTAATAAAATGTGGATGCAAATTGAACGAGACCGTTGTTTCAAAAACTGGTGAGTCGAAACATATTTCCGCATTTGTTTCGCCACCCGTTGTCGTAGTTTTGGCTTGAAAGAATGAAATTTTATTTGAATTTACCGATCCTTTATTCGAGTGCGTGTCCTGTGGAAAAATTCCGATGACAGTTGACTCGATGAGTTTGAATTTCTTTCTCGCATTTCTTCGTCCAACATCGGAGCGGGGACCCGCTGTGCCCATTTGCTCTGTTCCATCCTTGAACGAACGCCCTCGTCAAACGAGGGATTCTATTGAGGAATTATCATGAAATTGCTTCGTCCGTTTCCAGCAACGTGACGTAGGATCTCATGCAGATGTGTGCTACGCACCTATCGGCCGATGTGTGACCGTATGCATTGTGGCCAGACGCATAGTCCAATGTTATCGTCATCGCGAAGCGAATGATGTCACGGCTGCATGGATTAACCAGTCAATTCCGACTCGAATCTTTCCTTGCCGAGTCGTTTCTCTCTCGTAATCTTGCCAGGCGGGGCGATTCGCAGTGCTTTGAAAGGAGCTAGTTCGCGAGGGATCTTCTCGTTGTCAAGATCCACCGAGGCATAATTGCCACTTTTATTCGTCGGTTTATCGCGAAGCGCGGAGGATTTTCAATCCCGAGGCCGGATCTCTCTTCCGCGTCCAATGGATTATCGATCGTATTATTTTCGTTTGCTCGCTGTTTTTTCTCCACCACACTCGTTACTCCTGCGCCGCGTATCTTTCTCCTATCACCGCACACGCAGTTCTGTACGTACGAGTGTGCATACCACACACACTTCAACGCCCGCGCACACTCTCCCGAGATCGATACCATGCGGCAGCATCCCTTTACATTATGCTGGATTAAGACCTTATCGCGGACGATTCGCGAGAAGTTTGCATTACTTTTGCGCTACGAGGAACTCGTATAATCGTCCTCGATTGCCCACTCCTCCGAATGATAGCAGTTATACTAATAATAATAACGGTTTTATCCTGTGGGAACATCGACGTAAATCCTCGTCGGTGAACGATAAAATGGACTCTTCGTCGTGCGATTCTTTCCATTAGACTGCGAAGGTAATTTATTCATTGAATTTTTTTGCCTCCCTCGAAAACTGGCAGGGCCTTATCAAAAAATGTAATCTCCATCTTCACTACTTTGTATTTTTACTTCGACCTTTTTCAGTCTAAGTTAACACGCACTCTGCCCTTGCATAACTAGATCGAGACAAAAGTCAAGTTATCACGAGCCATACACCACAGACTCGTACTTCGATTCGTGGACGGAGAGCAGTTTTAAGGGTTTCCGATGGTCATAACCCCATGGGGAAAACTGCTAAAGTTTTGTCTAGTGAGGAATACATTATTTTTCAAGAATTTTCAAAGCACTTAGCCACCGATTACAAACAGCATAGTATTTTTTCAATTTTTCAATTTTTCGTGTCAGACTAGCATTTACCGATGTGAGGAAATGTATTGTAAATCACAAATTTTGACTGTCGGCATAGTAAATTCTAAAAAAACAAATAAACATCAAAAATTTTTGCGAAAATCCGACCCATTTTTTGACGCAATTAAAAAATAAATAATTAATATCTCTTCAACGCGTTAAAAAATAAGAAATACGTCAACTTACAATATTCTCTGAAACACTATAATTCATTAATTATTAAAGAAACAAATATCGAAAATTTTCGAAACCAATTGGAAACGCTATCGCTCCGGTAAAGCGTCTCTGGCAGCAACTCGTCATATCATAAATGTACTTGTCTCAGATAGATGATAAATACACGAATATACACCGAATACGTGTGACTTTTTACCGTGCATATAGTTTTTTTCAGAGTTGCCCGAGCGTACTTTACAATATAAACATTTGAAGTGACTGAAAAGATTTTTGACTCTGCTTATAGAGAAAGTCTTTTGGATAAAAGGCAACGAACTGAAGTTTGCAACGTTGGGGTCCAACGAAATGAAGGAAAAAAACATTAGTAATTCACCAATTTTTTATTTCACGAAGTATCGGTGCAGATTGAAAAACTACGAATTGCAAATTCGGCAGGGAACGAAATTGGAGAATTACTGGAATTATTGGAGGCTTTTTAAAAGTCATTTCGTTGGACTCCAACGTTGCAAACTTCAGCGTCATTAAAAGGCATGGGTATTGGTATTTTTACTATGGTTGATACAACAATTGTTATCACTGCTCTTCGAATTAAGGAGGGTCGCTACATTCGTCAAAATTATAAGAAATTTATCAAATTTGGTGATAATGTTTTTCAACATCAAGTGCGAAGACACAATTTTTTTCAAAATTTTCTTCTGCTTAGTTATCGAGTTATTAACGCATTAAAGCAGATTTCTTATGCCCGGAATGTATATCTATATATATATGGAAACGCTATGCTTATACACGTGAACTTTAGTGATCAATTACTCGATAACTGTACAGAAGAAAAATCTTAAAAAATTTGTATTCTCAAATTTGGCACTAAAGAATATGTTCACCAAATTTTATTAAATTCTTATCATTTTGAAATTTTAAATGTATTTAACATGGTTTAACATGGCAACATTGTATCGTCGCTATCCACCCTCCTTAATGCTGCAATCCAGAACGTATACACTGTCCCCGAGATTCTATATTCCTAGTACTTTCCTCTAGAATTTTCGGCCTCGTTTCCTCCGTGCAGCTGAAACGCAGTAAAAAGGTCCCACCGAAAGAGAAACAGAAGAAAGGGGAAAAGATTGTGGGATGACTTTTGCAAGATTTAATTAATCTCCGATCGTATTAGAACGTTTGCGACAAGAACGTCATCACTTTGTTACGCGATACGTGGGACGGAAAGAATCCAGGAGTTCGGCCTCGAGATTCCGTCATTGTGGGCGACGAGCGAAGAAAAATCCGCGGCCGAATTTAAATGTTGCATCGGGGCTTCATAAAAATGTAGATTATTTGAATTTTCTATCGCAATATTTATCCTTCGAGAAATGTATAATTCAACGTGAATTATGATTTATTCATTCCCGGCCTCCTACGACTTAAACATTTGACGGAATGAAACGATGAAACGAAAGTAGAGATACGACGCCAAGATAATTACGACTCAAATCTTTGAAGGTCAAGGATCAAAGTAAGAAGACTTGAGAGTAAAAATAGGATAACGTGAAGAGATTCGTTACATTTGGAGCACAAACCACTTCATTATTTTTCCTCTACGTGTGACGTGCCGCAGTGAAAAGTTTCGACATCGTATGCACTTTTGAAGACAGCCTCAGGAAACGTATCGCTTACAAGGGGGCTTCAAAAGTTCAAGGGTCACGCGAGCAAATTTGCTCGTTTCTACGAACGGCCTTCGTAATCCCTACTTTACCTACTACTGTGTAGAGCCTGTTTACCATGCTCGAGTGGAGACTTTGACAGAAGGGTGGCAAGCGAACTTATCCTCGTGAAATTTCGTGCCTTCCCTACTTACCGAACTTTCCGTTTGGCGACGCTACACGTGCATTTTTCATTCGAGGAAAATACGATGTCTGAAAAATCGTAAATGGGGGGTGTCCATTGATGTAACATTTATTCATGAGTTTTTTCCCAATCCGGGGTATTCACATCTGTCAAACAAACAAAAATGATCGACTTAATCCAAGTCGCAACCGCAAGAATAATTGCAATATTAGTATTAGCAATATAATTAGGAATAAATGCAATTCAAAATATAGATACTGCTTAACTGCTGTCGAAAAGTAAATTACCGTAACTAGACAACACAAAATTTTTGGTAATTATGCAGAAGCGGCGCTCCACCCCAAAACAGCTCCAAATATTTTTCTATTCATTCAAGACTGCGTATTAAGCATGGAAACATGTGTTTTATGGTGGCGATAATAATCAAAATTTGTATAAATTCGAAATTAATGGTATTCTGAAAAACATGTCGAATCAGGGCTGCAGTTCGGAATCTTCTCCTTTCGATGTGAGGGCGGAATCGTGGGGTGGGTTTGGGACACCTTTCGTGTATGAGTGATATCGTTGGATGGATCTGGAACATCTTCCTTATTTCGTCTTATCATTTTTTTACCTCCCCTTCGCGTTTTTCTTCATATTCAAAAAGAAATTTTTTTTTTCAAAAAAAAAATCATGCGTCAACGTAATATGGCAAGTTATCACGTCTCTTATTTATTAAGAACGTAAAAAAAAAAAACAGTCCGATTATCGGTGAAGCCCCACTTCTGCAAAATTATCCAATAAACTATCTTTTTCAAAAAAAAAAAAAAAAAAAAAAAAAATGTAACATTTATTGTTATCAATGGGACGCTATCTGCGAGACGCCCCTTTCGTAAGCGTAATTGGCTCCTCCCCGCCATAAACGTCGATTCGGTACTCATGATCCCCACTCGCGTTCGTTACAAATCCGTTTTCCCTGTATTATTATTGTATCCTTTCGTTGTGTACTCCGCTATCGATATGTCGGAGATTCAGAGAAAAGGGTTGCAACATATTCGATGAATGGAGCCAAAAGGATTGGTAACAGATGAAAAATAAGGCTCAATGGGTCCAGTCCCAGGGACGATTGCTCCAAAGGGTTATTTGCTTTTTTTTACGTCCCTTCGCTACGCGCCGAGGAGCAAACACGAAGAGGAGGAGCAGGAAGCGACATCGATCGCGCGCCATGTATAAATCGTGTCATTAATAACGTTGAAATTGTGAACGCGGACTCTAGAAAAATGCAATCGACATAATCCCCGATGGGACTCCGGAACGAGTCACCCGCGGTGGGCTATCCTGTGGCGTTCCATGGATATATAATCGCGCGCACCCCCGTGCGTGTGCGATTCATAAGAGGAGTGCTCAAAACCGCCCCACGTCTCTACAGTCCGGGCCCTCCTTTTTGTTACTTCGTTTCGTTTAAATTTCAATTGAAACTCCACAAGTCCAGCGGCTGTTACCTCCGGCATGCCGAAATCTCCGCTTCGTGCGGGATTTGGACGAACCGCCTTCAGACGAACGTAGAAGCATGCAATAGTTGGGGAAGTGGCAAAAAAAATATTCTGGAAAAGGATTTTTGCTGGTCGAAAGGAATTTCAATTTTTTCAATTCAGTTTTCATCTTCCCATCCGGATCGAACTTTTCCATCGGTCCCCCAGCAACGACGCGATTCCTGGAGATTCTTCATTTTGATTCTCCGGCGAGCCGAACACCGTCTTCGTCCGCTTGTGTAATTCTGGACCCATTATTGGCAAAACTTGGGTCTCCACACGAGCAAAGTTCACTCACAGTTCAATGCTTACTGCTGTGAACCGCTCGGAGCATGCTCTGAACTCTTAAGGGGCCCAAAGAAGACTCTTTTTTCTGCAGTACTTTCGGGACTATCTAGGCGCCCGCTCCGCTTTTTTCCCCACTTTAACTGATCGCTCGTGCCCTACACCGAAGCTGCAGCTGCACTTATACCCCAATTCTCCGATCGGAGGAAAAAAGACGTCTAGTTATACCTGGGGACGAGAAAAAGAAGCCTGTACGATTGATGACGCTTGTTGCAGCAAAAACAACTGCGCGCGGCTTGTCAGCAAGGAACGAAATTTGAATTTCCAACGGTGAATTTGTCTCGATTCACCATTTATAATGACTAGGATGGTCCAAAGAATAAAAAATTCTTTTTTTTCCGGTCCTATCATCTCAAAAGTTTCTAGGAGGTACAACAAACTTTGCAAGGACAGCTCCATAATTTGATCCTACGAGACGCTCAACGGATTTTCATTTTTCCACATAATAACACGTAAAAAATGTTTTTTTCCGTTTCCTTAAAAATAAATTGAACTAATTTTTCCCACAATTTCAATGGGCATGTTTTTGTAGAAAATTAAATTCTCTACAAAAAATCTCTGATGTGATTTTATTATAAATCTAATCGGTAAACCGTTATTTATATGGAAAAACGAAAATCCGTTGAGCGTCTCGTAGAATCAAAATATATGCAGGTGCCCTTGCAGGAGAATTTTTGTTATAAATCCTCGAAAATTTTGAGATGAGAGGAAAAAAACTTTTTTTTTTTAATACCCCCCGATAATCAAATTTCAAATAATTAATGTCACTCGACCTTGTTCAATTGCATTTCAACCTAATCCTTTAAGCAGAACCCGAAGAGCTTGATGGATGTTTCATAAGTTTTTTGCTTCTTCATATCCGCAGCAGTTTTCCATTTCCTTCGTTATCACCCGATCTGCCACATGCGTGAACGGGTCTCTTGGCGCTTGAGTGCTGCACGAAAAACCCTTGAAAAATGGGCTCCCGCGCGAGGAGTTTTTGACGTTGACTTTGCCGGACACGCGCACGTATATTTGCATCCCTAATGTGACGGGGGCTCGGAGGGTAGCTTCGATTCCCTTTTCCATTTCCGGTTTTCCACATGCGCGCATGATGTTTGCTTTTCTAGCGGAGTCTCCCAGGACAACATTAATGAAAGTAGAATACACGATCGCGTTCTTTGCTTTCTTCCATTTATTTTTTTCCTCTTCTCATCGTTTCTACGTTCGTATCTCGACTCGCGTCATTACAGCGAACTCGACGTTTGCTGGCTCCTGCATAAACTCACGGTCTCGTAACTGCGGCCACAGGACCAGCAGTCGAGGGTACGAGATACAAGTTTTGTGCAATGATTGCAGCCTTCTCGGAAGTGATTTCTTGCCAGCAGCAACGTTTCAAAGGTTCCTCGTCGTTTGCCAGCAGGATAAACGATCATCTTATTTACGTCGAAGATCCAACGCTGCTTGACTTCATTTGACCTTCGAAATTTCGCAGTGTGTGAATCTAGCAGCGTCGCCCTCTTCAAGTGTTTCGAAGCGCACGCTGAGAATCCTTTTTCTCTTACTTCCGAGGGCAACGCTCATTAGAGAAACCAGTAATACGAGGCGCGTGCAACGACGAACAAACCGCGCGATCTCTTCACTCCCCGAGCGAGCTCGCTGCTTCGATGGTCATTAGAGAAACGAGTATGAGTCGCCGGAACACATGCCACACTCTTCTGCATGTCTCTCGATGCAGGTTTAATGCTTTTGTTTGCACGAAACTGCTGTCCCGTCTCTGCTCCCTCGTTTTTCGTCTTTTCTTCCTCAATTTTTCGCCTTCTTTGCTCGCATCCTCAGCCGTTTGACGCGCGGACCAGTTTCTCGTCTCTTCTGACTCGCTAAGTTTTGAGGAGACGGTGCGGATAATGGTCCACGCACATTTGCAAATGGGAAAAATCGCACGGGGTGTGTGCGCGACGCAACGCGCGGCACGGTGCCAGGTGCACGGTTTTTGACTCCATTAACGCTTCGAATACTTTCATTTTTGAGGAAGGTTATTTGCTATCGTAACACGCGCGCGGGACACGACAAATTTTCCATTTCCGTTTATTTTTACGATGCAATTGCGCCTTCTTATTTCTTAATCGACGCTCGTCGTAAGGAATTTACGAGCGAATCGAATCATTTTCGGCTCTCAATACGCGCCTTAATTTTTCATCTCCTCGTTAATTTATTTCCCGCGAAGCTCATGAAGATACGAGAACCGAGGGGGTACGAAGATCCGTCAACTTGTTGACTAAGGAAGCGGAAAAAACGAAGCAAAGCCCCGTCGTGGAGGCTCCGCTGAAAAACCACGAAAGTTGTGTAACCAGGTGCGTTCAAAGGTCCCCGACTGCATGCGAGCTTTGCGCTCGGCCGAAGACGAAAACGTACGGAATTGTGTGTCGCGGGGAAAGGCACGCGCTAGTCGTAAATTTTCCATGCCTCGTCACCTCGCGTGTGTCACTCAAGAAAGTGAAAAGAAGATGAAAAATATACGCCCGCGGACAAAAACACAGACGCACCTGGATCGCCGGGCTTCGTGTGAGCGATCTCAGACGCCGAAAAAAAATCGATTCGTAAACAGAAAAAGACCGGTTCTCACTTTTTTTCGAGCGTACTTTCTCAAGAATATTATCTCGCTGAACAAATTGCTCGCGCTTATCGAGTTAGGATCTTGAGAACTTCTGGATCGAACGTGCTCGAAAGAACAAACAAACCCGCACATTCTTCGTCGCTCGCCACGATATTTCCGGTCAATGCTTCGCTCTCATTATTTTACAATGTTAGTTCTGCGCTTCAATTCTTTAATGTCGTTTTTTCATCGCGCCACCTCCACGACGTTGCTCTATTGATAAATCATTCTCGTTATTCTCATTCTTACAATTCTCTACCAATTCAGTTCCCCATAGCATGAATTCTTAAGGGGTTTACCCTAATTAGACGACCAAAAAAATATTATTTTCACAAATTTTTTCGACCGGTATAAATTATAAATATGGATACAAAAAGTGTTAGGGCTAAAAAATACACTCTTAAAATATACCAAAATATTTTTTTTATATTTATTTTACTCGGCTTTCGGACAGAAAATGGGGGAGAAGACGGGTCCAAAAAAAGATGGCTGTTGATAAAATCTCCGGAATGGATGATCGGAGAAAAAAAATAAAAATGGTTTTAAATTCGATAGACAAATGGCTATCATACGACTTTTGATTTTTTCAAAAATCACAAAATGGCGCTCATTTTTCCAAAAACTACGAAAAAGCACGTCTTTTTCATCGTTTTTTGGAAAAAACAATAGTTCCACTCGGAATTTCAAAATTTATATGACATGCGCCATAGTTGTAGTCATAGATAACACGTGGTAAGATTTTGGTAAGGATCAGTTGAATAGTTTCGGAGATTTTATCAACGAGCCTTCCAAAAACGTAATTTTATAAATCTTTATAAAATTTTAGTATGATACTTTAAAATATGTATAGTTTCGAAAAATGTAATTAAAAAATCGTTTTTTTGGAAATTCTAATGAGGGTAGCCCCCTCAAGCTCGTGGTTGGTATACATTTGCATTATCCATTCGCAATGCTCCACTCTGGATTGATCGTACCCTAATTTTTTTTTTTTCGAATCGTGCTTGATTAAACACTTGCGAAAATGTTATTAAAGAATAAAAAATGGAGCTACTTTTATCCACGAGACGCGAATAATCACAAGTTTAAAGTCCGAGTGCACTCGCAAGAATCTGAACAGTGCCATATTTAATCGTGAAACGTTCCGGAGTTAAGGGCCTTTGTGAGCGATAAATTGAGGCTATTAACTTTATAGCTCAAAGTATTTCCGAGTGTGCTCACTGCATTTTTGCCATGGCACAAAACACGAGCGCGCTAAATATCGGCAGTGCCCTTGCGCGCATACATTTTTTCACAACGGTAAAAGTACGAACGGAATCGCGTGTAAAGACCATTCATATTTCCGCGTGCGTACGCACGCACCGATTAAGTAAATGCAAAGCAATCGGACTCGTGTACAATCCTCGTACGTTTCGTACGGCGTGGCTTACTGCACACGTGCACTTCTTTCTTTGGAGCATGCGAGAAGAGGCGGAAAGAAATGCGCACGAATTACAACGAAGGTTCGAGCCTGAGGAAGAAAGCACCGGTAACTGGAGCCACTTCGTCTCAAGAGCGGGCAACCCAAGGCATTGGGTCACCCATCAAAATTGAAAATAATAAAAATTCATTTTTCACTTCTCCTCGCGCCCCCAAAACATTTTAGTAGCAGAACATTTTACGTTTTATCCCGAGGACAAAGATTTCGCAGGAGATTTGAAAAATCGTTGGGCCAATGGCACAGCAATTGTCTCATCCTCGATCCTTTTTGTGCAGCGTAACGCGAATTGAGGAAGATCGTGCGTTATTTGTAACTCAAAAGATCAATGAACTTATTGCTCTTCTCATGATCAAAGAACGATGAAAATTTATTCTTGCAATTATTAAAATAATGTGTAAATTATTTGTTGAAATTAATCAATTTTTAATACAATAATAACGGTTTAAATACTTTCGTAGTACAACTCGTCAAGCAAAATGTGACAACAGCCATTTTCTAGCTCATGGTGTTATCAAACCTTCCACCATTTACGTCCTCATTACTCGTTAACCTCAAACAAGTATTTTTCTTTTTCCATTCCCAAGTGATTTTCACCGATAACAAGGTGTTCTCAAGACTTCATTGATATCTAAAAACATTACATTTTCTTATTCTCGTTTTTGGCTCTTTAAAGTTGGGAGAATCTTATTTCATTAAGAAGGATCGATCGCGACGATACAACGTTGCCATACTAAGCCATGTTAAAAATATTAAAAATTTCAAATTAATAAGAATTTAGTGAAATTTGGTAAATGTATTCTTTAAAAACATATAAGACAATATCAATTTTTTTAGATTTTTCTACCACATAGCTCTCGAGTAATTGAACACTAAAGTTCACGTGTATAAGCATAGAGTTTACATATATACAGTTATACATCTCGTGCATAAAAACTTCGATTTAACGCTCAATTATGCGATAACCATGTGGTAAAAAAATTTGAAAAAAATTGTATTTGTATATTTGATGCCAAAGAATGTTATCACCAAATTTCATAAAATTCTGATTATTTTGATTTCGTGATCCACTCTCCTGTAGTGCATGTTAGTCAAATGAGTGCTAAATTTTCAAAACGCTTATTAGACCAAGTTTAACGTATCGATTAAATGTACTGTTAGTTTAAGATGTAAAAATATTAAAACCGCTAGGTTTGCAAAACCATCAACTGATAAATGCAAATTTCCACGCTGACACATTTTCACTGGTATTTTTCAAAGAATGATCTGCGTTTTTTCATCGATTTTATTGCAACAAGTCTCATTTTGTTCGTCAACTGGTCCTTTATGAATCCACCATGTAGTTGTTTTTTAACTTGATCGTTTTACTGTTGCAAGCTAATTGTTCATTAAGTGAAAAAACTTTTTCATTCATAATTTCTGAAGGAATGAGTTTGAAGGAAAATCTACGTGGTGAATTCGTAGAGAATCAGTTGAGGAACAAAATGAAACTTGGTGCAATAAAATCGGTTAAAAAATACAGATGATTCTTTGAAAAATATCTGTGAAAATGTGTCATCATGGAAATTTGCATCTATCAGTTGATAGCTTTGCAAAACTATAATTTCAAATATTTTTTCACGTTGATAAAATATGCTTGAATACATATCTACTAACAATAAGTTTAATCGGTACGTTGAACTTGGTCTAAAAGCGTTTTGAAAATTTAGCACTCATTTGACTAGCTGCAGTACAGGAATTACGTTAAATCCAAATGGTCGCACAGGAAGTGTGCCTGTCATAAGAGTCCGTGTATAACCCTTCAAAAAATGTGATTTTCGTTGGTTGTTTTCTTCGACAACTGGACGGTAAATCCTACAATAATTCCGGGAGTAAATGCCCGTTGAATATTTCTAGCATATTTCCAAATTTCAACTCTCAAAGTTTGAATTTTCGATTTCCATCAGATTCCCGTGGACTTAATTGAATTGAATGATGAGCTATTTTCCGAAGGCTCGTTCCCTCCTCCCCAAACTTTTTTTCATCTCCGATTCTCCTCGATAGCTTCGTGTCCAGGTTGTATTCTATGCAGAACGACGAGTGCATTGTATTCGAGGAGGCGCGACAGATATTCGGCTAAGGTGAGAGGAAATCTGTATAGAGAAGCTCGGCACCCTTGTCGACGAGGAGATCCACGAGAGCTTTCAGCCTATGCTCGGAGAAAGAATAAAATCTTCTCGTCGAGAGGCTGAGCTCATTGTTTCGTTATTCATGGACTCGCACTCAAATGGCGAGAGTATATATTCTACGGAGTTCCAGCCAATCATCGTCGTAAATCGACATCCCCAAAATGACTACAAAAGCAGGGACAATATTCCTGATTCAGTGTTTTCGAATGAATTGCTTTGAACGGTTGGAATGGCGCGAGGGTGAATGAAGTAAAATTTAGTTTGAATCGACAACGATGAATTTGTTTTTTTTTTTTTCTCTTCATTTTCGCCATCTCCGATGCTCGACTATTTGAAATTGTAGAAAAATTGTTATCAAGAGTGCTGAATTCACGAAAAAAAGGTCCGAAAAACTTTGTAACTTTGTAGCGCGACGAAAATGTTGGAAATGTTTTCGTTCACTGAAAAAGAAGCGTCGAATTTAATTCGTGATGCGATAATAAAATAAATAATAAACTATAAAATAATCGCATCGTTAAAACTCGGCTATTTATTGCTCATCGAATATCACGTTTCAATCCCGAAATGGGTAAAAGTGCAAAGCCTGAACTCCGCGTACGTTTCCTGGCGTCAATTTCCGGCTCGTTATCCTCCGAGCGCATCGGGTCACCACGCCGGGGTCGCGTTCCTCGTTCCAGCGAACCTTTGACTCCTCACGAGTTTAGTTGCGAGTTGATACAGGGTCTCCGTAGCTCGGCGCATTGAGACCTCAGCGTCAATCGTATGGGAAACTCGCGCACAGTGCCCTAACGCTTGTGAAAAGAAAGGTGCGCCCGAATCGATTGCGCATTCAGTGGAAAAGGGCGCAATAAATCTTTTATACGAAAAAGGATTTCCACCGTATTTTCCATGTGAAAATTTTCCTCGTTTTCTCCCGATCCGGATTCCATCCCCAGCACTTTGAATCTCTGCATTCGAGCCGCGACAGAAAAAATTCGGAGCTCCCCTTTCGCCAAGGGCTAAGACGCTTTTTAGGCCAGACGAAAGGGGTTCGAAAGCAAAAAGATTTTTCGACTATGTCACAAAAGGAAAATCCTCATCGAGCCCGAATTACTCGCTGTGCTAACAAAAAGCTCCTCGATCTGCTCTTTCCTTCTCCAAATGCGATACACACAGAACAAAATCGTTACGCCAATTATCAGAATAGAGTCACATAAAGTAGAGGATTTCTTTTTTTTGCCCCCGCAGAGGGTCTTTCCGGTCTTAGGCTTGCGTGCACAGGGGCGTGAGAATCCCTCGGGAAATATTTCACTTCCCCCGGCACTGCTGGACCAGCCGAGAAATTCTCGAGATGAGCGCACAGTTTACGATCGTGCGCGCTCTCATAATTCCGCTCCGCACCCATCAATTCTCGTATTTACGATTTATTTATGCAAACATTTTTCTTCTCTTACAGACACATCGTACGAAAAGGCCTGCAGAAGGGGCAGCGCGCCCGCCACCCCGGTCCTGGGCGCGAGGCCACTCGATGTCACCCCCAACAGAATAGTCGTAAGTATTGAACAAAAATGAGACAAAATGTTGCCCATTTTTGCAGACTTAATAATTTTCTCACTTTTCTTGATTTTTCTTCCAAAACCAAATGAACCGCTGGAAGTTCGGCTCGAATTCAGCCCTCGTTCAATTTTCAATTCGAACTGTTCCCAAAAAGACTTTTTTTTCCTCATCCCGGTGTTTTCCGCTTGGATTTATTTACTGCGAGGCAGTGAAAATATTGAATTTCGAATGATTTGTGGGCTGACGCGATCCCGTGTGCTTCCAGGGTGTTTTTATCGAGGAGCATCGTTTCGCTACAGTTTCTGATTTGTGGCAGCGACGGAGAGCCCTCGAAACTCGTAAACTGTGGATTTTATCGGTCGAAAAGTTTTTCCCTGATCCACCGTATCGATTTTTCCTCGCCCTGCATGGGGCTCGGGTGTCTTTTCGAGGAGTCCTTGTACCAGCGCGTTTCACCTGGTGTCTTTCGACGTCCTTCCCAACACGGTTTCGACTCTGGAGTTCAGGAGCGTGTGAAAGCGAGCTTTGTATCAAGACGACAATAAAGTCGTCGAGAGTATCAAGATCGTGGTGAAATCAACATTCCTAAAGCCCGCGTTCGGTCAGCGATTCGGGGCTCCCGTAACTCCACTCGCTTTTTCTATGTCCAAACTCATGAAAACCGAATTATAGTCGATCGAATTCACACGCTCGCGCGAGAGTCCGGGCGAGTGATCACCGAAGACTTCCAAACGCGTACGCGTTACAAAATTATGGACGAGCGATTTTCCTCAAAAGTTTATCCCCTTCCACTTTGTCGGGTTTCACAAAATCGCCATCCCATTAAGGTGGCGCGTGATGCTCTATTTTTTCTTTATTCCATGAAAAAGGTGCGAATGTCCGCTGTCTTCATCGCCCAAGCCTCGTTCCCGCGTGCACGCGGTGTCCGCCCTTGTCACAATCCCTGTTGCAGGAAGCTGAATATCCGTGTCGGAGGAAATGGTCTGTGAATTTAAATTCGTCGCTATTTACTCGCGAGCAATGATTGAGCGATCGAAAACGAAGATTCGAGTCTCGATTAACGACCCCCAGAGCTATTGATTCGCAGCTCTAATGTCCCCGCAGAATGTGATCGATTGGGACGACTCGATCGTTCGGTAAGGCGCGTGTAATGGGAAATAACGTACGGTCATTCCCCACGCTCGTTATTTCTTTATCGCGCCGCCATCTTTCTTTCGTCATTTATCTTTTCGATTCTCGTCATGGTGCAAGTCTGTGGATATACGCACGCTCGTAGAATCGAAATGATCCCTCGTCAGTGCGTGTAAAAACGTTGAATAATTCATAGATCGCACCCCTTAAAAACGGCTGACTTTCTACCTGTGCCCGTTACGTTTTCCTCCAGGAGCATCTTCATTACGTCGTGGATGATTGTCGACCGAGCCAGCCAGACGAGAACTTCCCTGCTCATCCTTTCGCATGCGCGCCCTCAGCGAGCCGCACACGCGCACACGAACGAGCGTACGTCCTTAAACCTCGGAAATAATATTATTCATGTACGCGGCGTTTGCACCGTTTGTCTGCACCGATAACAAGTTTACCGAAAAACTTCGTCATCCCTTTTCCGTGCTTCCGCATATACGTGCACCTCACATTGGCCTGCTGGGACAAAACCAAGCCTCGCAGATGAGGGCACACGAATCACCAAAATTACAATGACAATGAGCACCCGCGGGGATCAAATAATCGATTAAGTCAGAACCGCTCTTTACCGTTACGTCAACACACCCGAAGGATATACGCGTCGTACGCGCTTAAGAAGAGCGAAAACCGGTCACGCGGAAGTATTGACGATATTTTTCTCTTTTTTCCCAAGTGACTAGCAGAATTCTCTTCCGGTGGATGAATAAAAATTCGAGAAGAAATTAATGGGTTGACGCGGTGAATGAATGAACGAGGCAATTTCGAGTCGAGCTAGCCAGCGCGGTCGAGGGCGATGAGCACCACTTTTTCCACAGTTTCATTCCACGCGCGGCCTATTCTCTGTCAGAGATCTCATTAAGGGCGTTTTTATGCCGAATTATAGATTGTTTTTTCATTGCTAATTATAGCGAAGGGTGAGTTTGTTGGATGCAAATATTGGATCGAGTGCGAAAAGTGCTTTTCATACTGTTCATTATTCGGCCAGTTAGCTTCCCTCTCACTTTTTTCGGCGGCCCTTTTCATCTGGTTCGTTGCACAATTAGCACGTTACTCGAGGCTCATCTTGAGTCTTGATTCCGAACATGCATGACCGGCACACACGCTGACTGGCGCGCGAAGCCGGAAACTCTGATGTGCGAGAGCAGCATCAACGATCCAATATTCCATCGAATCCCGTTAATTAAACGAACGGATGGGTGGACCTTCGATTAAAGTGAGACGAAGAGCCCAAGGGGAGGGACCGTAATTAACGCTCGACAAACACCAGGTGCCTCCGCCGGGTCCACAAACATGCGTATACACATGTATATAAATTAGTTCGAAATCGGATTTAACGACCGAATGTTACGTACGTAGACTGTAAAACGTCATGCTCAAAGTTTCGATCAGTTTCGATGCCTTTTTATTAACTTCATTACCTAACGAACGGCCCATTGTTTAATTAGGAACGAGATGAAACTCTTCGTGTTTCATCAAACTCGAATTAAACCCTGGCGGGATTCATTTTCCTGATAATTCGTGCCTCGCTATCCATTTAATTTGACAAATTTTGAACGATGCTCGTTTAGTATTTGCAATAACGATCAGCTAATTATTGGAAGTTGATTTTTTTTCTTTATTTTTGACATTGAGGGGTCCGCACCCTAATTATATAGACGACAAAAAAAACTATTTTGAAGAATTTTTTTGAGCGGTATAAATTATAAATAAGGATACAAAAAGTGTTAGGTCTGAAAAATAAACTCTTAAGATACACAACAAATTTTTTTATATTTATTTTACTCAGTTTTCGTACAGAAAAACAGGGGAGAAGACCGGTCCAAAGAAGAGATGGCTGTTGATAAAATCTCCGGAATGGATGATCGGAGAAAAAAAATAAAAATGGTTTCAGATTCGATAGGCTATAATGCGACTTTGAATTTTTTCAAAAATCACAAAATGGCGGCCATTTTTTCAAAAACTACGAAAAAGCACGTCTTTTTCATCGTTTTTTGGAAAAAACAATAGTTCCACTCGGAATTTCAAAATTTATATAATATGCGCCATAGCTATAGTCATAAAGAACACGTGGCAAAATTTTGGTAAAGATCGGTCGAATAGTTTCAGAGATTTTATCAACGAGCCCTCGAGAAACGTAATTTTGCAAAGGTAGGTATCGCACTACAAGCGCGGTGCGTGCAACGCGTTCAGGCAGCCAAGCAAACGTCGCTCAAAAGTACCCTCGGACTGCCCAGATCTTTATAAAATTTTACTTTCGAAAAAGGCAATAAAAAAATGAATTAAAAAAACAATTGTAATCACAGTAGACCCCTTAAAAAATCACATAAAAGAACCTTCGTACCAAGCAAGAATTTAAGCACATAATTATTACCCTCGTCTTTGTTTCGTCTTTAGATTATCTCCTTCGTTTTTCATTACATGAAAACAGGACGACGTGATAAATAATCCAATGATGTGTATATTCGCGTATCCGTGTCAAAATCGCACGTGTACCTTCAGTCCTCTTAGAGCCTCACGTGAGATTTTTGCCTACGAATAAACATTTGTCGTTCTCCATACGTTCTCGCGCACTCACTCCTCTCCGAGTGCATTCCTATTTCCTATTCTCTCGGGGAAAGATCCCATTGGAATGCCACTTCCTCGTAGATGACTATCGACGAGGGAGAAAAAACCGCACCTTTCTCTCGCGCTCTTTGCCTCTCACTCGCTCTCTTTTCTTACAGGCTGTCTTCGCCTAGGGATTCTTCGAGGCTGCGCTGCGACACATGCGTTATTCCATCGTCGAATAGATCCGATCTTCAGCCTCTTTCAAGGTCCCGCTCCTCTCCTCCACATTCGAGAGTTACGAGAGAATAATCTTATCGTTGAAATCTCACTGGCCAAATGTCTAATATTGTAGAAATACCGGTTATACGTAATGCGACCTTTTATTTAAAACTTTATTCAAATAATTCATCAAACGCAGCGATCGCTAGGTGAGAACTTGCGCAACAACATTCCACTTATTCTAACAGTCCAAACTTATTTGCTTCGCTGCTTCGATGATTCGACAAATTTTTCAGCGAACCACGATAATAAATACTCCGGACAATTCACTTTTTTCTAGCACACATTTTAGTGGGCTGTTATAAAATGAAATAAAATATTGTCCAAGAGCTCGCCTTCTCACAATTGCATCTCGGAGCATGCAGCGAATTCCTTTCGCTTTCCGTCATTCCTATACGCAAGATTTAAACCCAGGGATACTTTTCCTTCGACCGGAAGTTCCGTCGACCACGCCTCGACGAAATTAGCATCGCAGACGTTGAATCTGGTAACCGAGTCACACATCTCGAGTCCTTTGTAAAGACATCACGCGTGTCTCTCGCGTCTGGGACTCCTACGATCGATTCCTTCCTCAGTTTCCGGATTCCAGTGCATTGCGAATGAAATACTCGTGCTGATCGACGCGTCTATCTCCATTGAAATAATATTTTCAAATTTCAACTCGAACGCACTCGCGGCATGTGAATTTTTCGTATTTTCATCTCACACTGCCTCCGACTCCCATGAAAGAATCAACGTTAATCAATTCCGATTTTCCACTCAAAGGATTGCGTGCTCGCAGTGACCTGCAGGCTCGAGAGAGCCTCTCGCTTGGCTTCTCCGGATTGTATAGACAAATACGAAATGTTGATACAGCATGTCCGCAATTTTCCTGAGTACCCAACCGATAGAATAACTTTCTCGGAAGCCGTATCCTCGCTTACTGACCATACCTGACGTCTAATATCTCTGAAGGGAGATGGCAAATCGTTGCTTGCTCGATCCTCGCTACAGAGCTGTTGCCTCCAGAGGACCCGAAGCATCCTTCCAAACCGTTTTCATCCGACCACAAAATTCCTCAAAGATTTGGCCCTTTCATTCCGCAGGCTTCTTGCCCGGATACCCATACTCCGAGGAAAGCTTAGCCCCCTTTAGCCTCCACAATCCAAAGGATAATCTTGCGGGAAGAGAATTTAAAAAAATTCATTCGGTTTTTCGAAAAAATAAAAGGTCGAATGAACGCGAGAAATGTGTTATTTCGTTGAAAATTGACTGGATAAACGATTTTATTTGTGGCTTCGGGAAACTTGTAATTCGATCCACGAGGATGCGCGAGAAAACCAACGACCGTGATCGACGTGATCTTCCA
The DNA here is from genome assembly GCF_019457755.1 of Venturia canescens. Lineage (NCBI taxonomy): Eukaryota > Metazoa > Arthropoda > Insecta > Hymenoptera > Ichneumonidae > Venturia > Venturia canescens. The sequence goes on from NC_057425.1 coordinate 13,173,068, forward strand.
ATTTTCTTCTTTGTTCACTTTTCCGCGCAGCCCTGATTATAATTCCGGTTCAAAGGAGCTTTGATGGAGCTGCCGTAGAGCCTATACAGCCAAATACGACTGCGGAAAGTATCTCAACGAATTTTCTGTCAGTTGGAAGCGAAAGGAGGCAGTGAAAAGTGTGTAAACTGTTTTTCCCCGAAGAATAAAAACTCGGAAGATGACGTAAAGCGTTCCTGCAAAAAAGTGTTCCCCCCGGTTGCCCGCCGGGGCGCAAAAAATCATCCGGATTTAAAGAATCAAAATATTGTCAGAGGGTCGACAGAGTCTTTGGAAAACGTGATCTCTTTTCAGCCGAAACCTGAAAAAAAAAACAGTAGAAACAACAAACGTGTGAGAACGGACATTTTCCGAGGGAAGAACGCGGCCGAAGCAACCGAAAATTCCCGCACCCATTCGCGTAAGACTCTTCAATGGCTGCGGTTGATGCTCCAGTTTTTCCAACCCCGCACGCACCCCGAAAGGGGAAACGATCCTGAACCCACGTGTACGCGCGCGGTTGTGAACAAATGAGCCACAAAATCCGATGATGGATCGCTTCCGACGTTCTAGAAACAAGAAACTGTGCTTTGCAAGGGGATTTGAAAATTAGCAAAAAACCAAAGACCCGGTGGAGGTGGACACAGCCTCGGAGATGGACGGCGTCGTAGCACCAGAAAAAGTTCGATGCAAAAATTTCTCGGAAGAGGGATTCGCACGAGGGTGCTTTACCGTCGCAGCTGGGGAGGTTTCGAACTGGTTCAACGGGGACTCGAAGTCGCGAATCTTCGCTGATGAAAACAGTTGCGGATTCGCACCTACCGCAATTCATCGATTTTTCAACGTTCCTCAAAAAACGGATCCAGGACGGATCCACGAAACGGAAGAAACGAAATTTGCTTTCTTATTTCTCGAGCTCTCTGTTCATTCGTGCGAATCGAGCATTCAGTTACAATTCCATTTTCTTTCAAACACTTGATAACCGAGACTCGGTCGTTGCTTCATTTTTTCAGACGAAAAATCAATCATTGAAAAAAACAGTTGTCGATGTTTCGGTCCGGATTTTCGTTGAAGAGGACTTTTTAAATGCCGACGAATGATCGCGTCTCTGAATGGAATTTCCCTCGACGGGTTCGAGCCTGAAGATTTGTTTGAAAGGACGAACGAGTGTAATGGTTTTACGAAATGTCTGTATCGTGCTCTGCACTCGTGTAAAGCACGTTTCGTAAACGTCTTCTCGAATTGAGAACCCCTCGAGGAAATTTATGTGTTCTCCTCGTGGAGGGAACGACGCTTCCGACGAGGGGGTAGGAAAGATGGCGTTTCGGGTGCACGAGCACGACCAACACCGTCAAACTCTCTCGAATCCACCTTAAAAATGTATACGTACATCGCACTTACGTCATTGGATACGATTTGAAGTACGAGCTGGAAAGAATAAGACACGAAACTGCCCCACTTTGCAGCCCCTCGTCCGACTCCCTTCTTGGAGGGGAGAAATGCGTTTTCTTTTCTTTATTTCCTCTCGCTCGCTCTCTCAATCTACAAAGCTGCGCATTCGGGGTCCCCTCTTACGTCAGCTCCGATCGCAAGGATCCCTTGACTCCGTTTCGTTACCCCCTAAGAGTATACGCGACGGCATATAAAAACGGGAACCACCGGGGCGCCTTTGCCTTTCTTCCTTCCTTCGCTCTCCCTCTTCATCTTCCTCTCTCGCCTTCAAACTTCCCTGAGCATCTGCAGTCGCAACTGAGATTTCGTCCCGATCGTTTCAGCTGCTTTTTTGTCATTCGAATTCGCGAATATCTTTTTTTACAAAGTCCTTCAATTTCGACGATCTCAAGAACGCTGAAGAAAATTGTTAGCTTATCGTCGTCCACTTGATCGCAGTTTAAGACTCGAATGCTCGTTTTTATTATTCAATACTGTTTTTTGGAGACTCTTGCTCCTCGTTATTTCGGCAGTCAGAAAAATGACGCATCGTTTTTATTCCACTTGTTGATATTATTCAGAGTTGAAAAGTGCAGTGACAAATCGCCTGGCTCGAATCGTGCGACGGTCCCTTTGAAGTGTGTGCGCGTGTGTCAGTTGTGCGCGGGAAGATCTTGAAATTCTTGAAATTTCGTTCGGGCGAGCGAGACGAAACGTCGGCAGGCGAGACATTATTTCTCGTTCGACAAAACATCGAGGAAACGTCGTTGAAACATTTTGCCTGGAAATAATACACGCGAGTACGTGCGTAAATTAGCGCCAATTATTTCCTCGGGCAAACGGCGGAACGAGAAATTTTTTACTGTAAACGGCTGTTGACAATTAACGGGGAATCCTTAATTAATGTTAATTTACAGAGAGTCGCTAAAACTGAGGGTTCGAAGAGTCACTAACAGCAAGTTGAACGAATGAAGAGTTATTCAGCTGATCGATTACTAAGTACAGTTTCGGGAGGTCGAGAAAACATTGTTAACAAAATAAATTGTGTTTGGTTTATGAAAGTGTATTTAAAAAAACGTTAAATCATCGATTAAGAATATTCGCTAGTTTCACTCCTCGTGTTCTCGTCGTGCCGGTAACACGGTTGAAAAACCTCTTATCTGGTGTGTACACACATGCTCGATAAGCTCTGAACGTGGCGGTCCGCGACTGCGACGTTTCTGTCACGATGTTACAACGTCCGAGCACGTTCGACCGAGTCAGAGTCGTTTGACCGAAAAGATCGCCACGCGTTCGGTATTTTCGTTGTTTTCGGGATTCGATGGTAATTTTGGAAGAAATTATTGAAAATCGAAGCGTCAGAAGGTTCGAACCGATCGATCGGGACTTGGAGCAATAGGGGAAGAGAAACGAAAAGTTGCGCCCTCTTATCACCGGCTGAAGCGTCGATAAGATCGAAAACAAAGAGATTGCGAATTTTCTCGAGCAGAGGGAGAAAATGGCGGAGCTGAAGAGCGAATGACGAGTGCGAAACGTCGAAAAACCGAGTCTCATGACTCGAGGATTAAATTTGGACACATGAAAAATCGTGCCGACTGCTATAAAATTTGTTCGAGAACGTCGTCCCGCGTTAAGAATTTCTCCTTTTCAACTAAACGAAGCAAACGAGAGCGCGGCTTTATCGAGTTTTTGAAACAAGCTCTACGCAGGCTTCGAGCCTCCTCGATCTATGTCATCGATCAAATCGCTTGGATCACACGCCAACGCGAATCCGGATCGATGCGGAAGAGGAAAATGTGCGTGAGGGCGATGGAGGATAACGAAGACGAGAGAGTAGTGAACGTTATAATCAACTACTTCACGACTAGGGTAAATACACTTGGTTCGAGTCCTCGATTTCTTACAATGTTCACCGACAATCGAATTTCGATTCGTTATTATCCCATCGCCAGTTAAGGGGGAGTGCTGCTTTAGAAAGCCAAAAAATCTATTGTTTTCGGGAATATTTTTCGATGGACGGAAATAACTGAGCACAGCGGACTTTTCGGTATAGTTTCAAGGATATTTCAAAAGTACAAAAACATTTTTTTCATGTGAGAAATACACTAAATTTGTGGATGGTTTGTGCGCCAAGTCTGCTTGTCGAAGTTTCTCAGCTGCGTACAATGCTCGTAATTATTGTCTGCAACGAAAATTCCAAATTCTTTTTCCATCTTCATATATTTTCCTCCCATGCGAAACTACAAAACCCCAAAAAAATTGCGCTTTATTTAAATTGCTTAGAAGCGTTTTTTTTTTCAAACTCACTAAAAATATAGAAATTCACAATTTTTTCGGGTTTTTGCAGGTTCGTATGGAAGAAAAATATCTGAAAATGGAATAAAAATTTGGAATCTTTGTTGCAGACAATAATCACGATCTCCGCGTTGTGCACACACAGCTAAGAAATTTCGACAATCAGACTTTGCGCATAAACCATGTACAAATTGTTATTTCACAGATTAAAACAATGTTTTAGTACTCTTGCGTCATTTTTTCATCCACGAATAATGGAAATAACGTGACAAAACTTTGACTCAACTTTTCTTTGCTTTTCAACGTCGTTCCTGCTGCGTCGTAGTAATTTTCTGTTATTAATCGAGCGTAAATAACCCGATTCCATTGAAAGAAAGCCGCGATAACGCGGATTGTGTATCGATTGAAGGTCAACGTAACGCGTGTATAAGAACAGTGGGTATTGCGGCGACCAGCACGCGTGACACTTTCGCAAGACTTTCCTACGCGCGTTCTCTCACGTGGCATGGCATCGAGTTTATGTAGGTTCGAGATACTCACTCCGTATACGTGCATGTGTTCCTCATATACGAATACGTATGGAGGGCTTAACACACCGAAAGTTCTTTCTTCTCACGCATATGTATGCGAAGCGTTCGTAAACGCAGATAATGTTTAAGTGGTCGAGAGTATCCGTGATCCGGTAGAGACTCCACCTTTCACTGCAGGAACGCGCGTCGATGGAAATCCTCGAGCAAAGGCCAGTCGACAATTTCCTCTTGGTTGCTCTCAACGCTTTTAAATGTTTCTTACCACGAGGAAAATTTACGATTGAAATATGAAAACTCTAATCTCATTCGGGACATTTCAATGTCTTTGAGAATCAACGCGACGATTTGTCAAAATTCTATTTGTACGGTTAGAGTGGGTTCGTTTAATAAAACGCGGTGGATCGAGCGATTGAAAAAACGTCAGTTTTCTCGTCGTAATTTAAAAGTTTTCAATTTATCGTTTATTTCGATTTTCAATAAATTCATTTGTCTTCTGAGAAATTGAAGAAAAACGAACAAAAACTGGCTCATTCGATAAATAATTAATAACGCCATGCAACGAGTTCGATCGAAGCGGTGATCCCCTGCGGAAACTCCGAAGGTATATACTCGCGCCCGTTACTCCGGACGATCCCTTTCTTCATAAACTTAACGCTTTTGCTCGCCGAGAACGAGAAAAACAAAAGAGAGAATTTGTGAAACGAAAACTAATGCGTTTTGCTTTTCATGCATTGTTTTTTTTTTTTTTTTTTTTTTCAGAATTTCTTCTCCAAGAGATCGTTCCGCTCGAACCCCCTTAAGAGAACGAAGAGCGTGACGAAGCTCGAACGACAGAAACAACGAGGCGCCGGACTTCGCGGTTGTCGATCCCACGAATCTCTACTTTGTGGTCAGGCCGTGACCTCGATGGATCTCGCAGCTGTGACGCCGCTTCATCCGAGTCTCCTCGGTAGACCTCATTGTTTTCAAGTAACCCCGAGCACAGGTGGACCAAAGTACTTTAGCTGTAGAACTGCGCACGAACGAGATCAATGGCTTCACAGGTAAGGCTTTTCACTTCTTGCATTTCGCTGCTCCTCGTCTTCGTTCGATGATACAAAATCGATTAATTAGAGAGACAAAAACGCGATCGGCGAGTGTGAACCTGCTTCGATCGAATCATCACGAAAATGGCCATTCGAGAGCTCACACTCCCGTGATTAAAAAGCAAAATCGAAATGCCTAAGAACGCCGCAACGAAGTTTTGAAGAATAAAGATAAAAATATGGACGGAAAACGTCAGCCTGATCGTTTGTTTGCCAACAGCCTGAGAAAATCCGTTCAACCGGACGCCGAACAGACACGTCGAACGGACAACTCGCTGCAGATTTGGCTCCTCGAAGCCAAAGGCGTACCGATGAAGAAACGTTACTTTTGTGAGGTTTGCTTGGACAGTACTCTGTACGCTCGTACCACAGCCAAAGTGAAAACGGAACTGTGCTTCTGGGGCGAACACTTTGACTTTCATCATCTGCCCTCCGTCAATACTATTCAAGTTAATTTGTATCGCGAAGCCGATCGGAAGAAGAAACGTGACAAAAACGTATTGATCGGTAAGTTTAATTCGCTCGAAAACGATCGTACAAATTCATTAAAAGTTTGAATCAGACCCGGAGAATAATAAAATTTGATTTTTTTCCAGGCTCAGTCAGCATACCGGTGCACAACGTGACGTCACGTTATCTGACGGAGAAATGGTACCCCGTCGTGGGTGACAAGGGCCCTTTGAAAGAGCCACCCTCGCTGAGGGTCAAGTGTCGATTCCAATCGGTTGACATACTGCCGGTACAAGTTTATCAAGAATTTTTGGAGTACCTGAAAACCGATTATGCTTCTCTTTGCGAAAAGCTCGAACCGGTTATTGGCGTCAAAGCCAAAGAGGACATCGCCACAGCTTTGGTTGCGGTTATGCAACGTGAAAAAAAGGCTCCACAATTTTTGGCCGATTTAGTAATGATGGATATTCATAGAATAGGTAAATTTCATTAATCAAATTATTCATCAAAGTTGCCCATTTTACTTCGGAGAACGAGCGCAAATTTTCAATCTTATTTAAAAATTTTGTCCACAAAAATACCCGTCACGTTCAATCGACACTGATGAATTCGAATGAAATTTTTTCTCATTATTCTGCTTTAAAAAAAGCCACCATTCCGTTTGGATTATCGAATGCTGCTTCATAAAAGATTGTTCCTTTGCTTCGGTTTATGCGGACAGCCGATTGGGCGCGCGATGATTAGGAATAATATTCAATCATTTTTTGCCTAATTTTCAGATGACGAGAGGCTCACGTTCCGTGGAAATTCTTTGGCTACGAAAGCGATGGAAGCCTACCTTAAGTTGACGGGTGATCGTTATCTCCAAGACACTCTGGGCGCTGTTGTCCGAGCTGCGGTAGAGGGCGGCGATTGTGAAGTCGATCCTTTGAAAGTTGCTTCGGTCGCTGCGCTCCACAAGCAACAACACAATCTTCGTGCAGCGGTTGAGCTCGCCTGGAGTCGGATACTCTCGAGCCACGCACATTTCCCCCTCGAGCTGCGAGAATGCTTTCGCATTTTTCGCGAACGTCTAGCCGAAATGGGGAGGGAAGACATTGCTGACAATCTCATATCAGCTTCAATCTTCCTCAGATTCCTTTGTCCTGCTATTCTCAGTCCGTCTCTCTTCAATATTACCCACGGTGAGAGTTTCCGTCATTAAAAATTCCACAGAAATCGATCAAGCCGAAGACCTTTCAGTTTCGCAACGAAAGCCTCCGTGAAATAACGATGGCCAGTTTCTTTAATGAAAAAATTCTCTGCTCAGGTTCAAAATTCATATTTTAAAGAAAAAATCAATGTTCAAACGGGGACAGAATGATTGCCAGTCGATTTCCTGCAGTCGAGTAACATTTTTTTTTTAATACAAAAATTGATGGACGACCCAGGAAATTTCTGCAATTTTGGTTTGAGGATTTTGGGCATTTAGTTCGAAAAAAGTTGCTTAGCCTCAAGAAATAAGAAAACAAAGATTTACACACGCGCAGACAGAGTGAGGTGTTGGCTCCGATTCAACGTCTGATTAATGAACGTTCAATAATCCAAACCGTCATTTTATTTCGACAGAATATCCGAACGAGAAAGCAGCGAGAAATCTGACCCTGGTGGCTAAGACGCTCCAAACCCTGGCGAATTTCACGCGGTTTCAGGGCAAGGAAAATTTCATGGAGTTCATGAACGATGTGCTCGAAAGGGAGGCACCGTCGATGAAAAACTTTTTACAACTCATAAGTGTGAGTAAATTTGAATAACAAAGTAAACGAGAGCAATGTGTCAATTCGATTTCATATATTTTGTTTATCGTCGACGTAAACGACGAAATAATGACTCGGAGAAAAATTTGATCAGCTGAAAACAATTGTGCTTCGAATGTTTCAGAGCCCATTGCCAAAAGACGCGCCATCGAACAATTCCTTGGAATTCGACGGGTACATAGATCTGGGGAAGCAGTTATCGCTTCTCCACGCGTTGTTGCGTGAAAGCGTAGCAGCAACGCCGTCTTCGCCGTCATCGCCATCCTCGGCGTTGCCAGAAATATTGGACAGAATATCATCGGCTTTGGATCAGCCGGGCCCAAGTCCGACGCCGGTGTCCCACCGTTATCCGAACATCCAAAACAACATATTCCGTTACAACGATCCAACGATCGGTAACAGCAACACGAACCTTTCGATATCAGCGACATCGACGTTGAGTAATCACAGTACGTTGAACGGTACGTTGCGCGAGAGTAGCGAGGTTCTTCAGTCGAACACACTCGGTCATCAGAGCACGAGATCACCGAACGTAGTGAGAGCAGCGACTTTGCCACGAAACGCATATTTACCGACCAACGGAAAATTCCAATTGCAAATAAGCTCCGACGATTATCACCCGTTGGAGCCAGCGGCGTTTGTCTCGCGATCACCAACCCCGATAACTCGTCAGCACAGGCCGATAGGATCGAACAGGTCTGCGACAGCTGGTTACCGTTTAACGAGTTCGGCGAGTTTGGCAAACGTGAACAATTGCCAACAGAATATGCCGACGAGTCCAACGCGTTCGGAGAGTCACAGCAATCTCAAAGACTCCAATTACAACATCAATCAAAACAACGTTACGAACAACTCGATGGGAGGAATTCAGCTGCAGTCGTCGCACCATCAACTGCAGCAGCAACAGCGCCACAACAACGGAAGAATAGTCAACCTCGAAGTACACGATGACAATTACAATCACAACAATTACAACGTGTCTCGATCGGGGAGCAGAAATCATTGTAACAAAGAGGAACAAAATGCGAATCAGACGCATCAACAGAACTACAACAACGTTACGAAAACAACGGTTAACGCCAATCCGTCGATAGTCAATCACTCGAGCACGAATCTCACACTTTCTATCAATCATCAACCAAATAATAATTATAATATTGGTAAAAGCCACAATAATCCATCGACGAATACGACCGCGAGCACCACGGCCGCGATCACAACTACGGGCAATGGCAATTTGGACGAGTTCTCAGATTTACTGAGATACGCCGATGACGAAGCGTCCGAGTCGAAATCACAAAAGGGATCGCAAATTTCTATCTCGCAATTGAGCAACGTTGCTTCCTCCGGTTACCAAAGCTTCGCAGCCTACAGTCAAAGCTCCAGTCCCGTCGATCTTAGCAACAACGCCAACCCTCACATTTTGAACGCCGCACCTCTGGCTTTCGCCAATCCGGTTTATCACATGGAATCAGGACACGTTAGGAGCGGACGGCGTGGCAGCAGCAGCTCCGAAGAACGAGAAGGCGGCGGAGTCGAAGGCGTTCGTGGCGTCGATCTCAGCCCTTCTCCACCTCCACCACCGAGCATTAGAAATATTCAACGCAACGGACAAAATCAATGGAGAAATACGAATGCCTCGCATCGCACTAATAACGAACAGACCGCCAACGTTTGCTGCACCAACCTCAGGAGAAGACTGTCTCTCGACTCCACCAGAGATTTGTCCGACACCAGCGAGGAGGAAAGTTGTGCTACAAGACGGAGCAAATCTCGGAGTCACCGGAGCGTCGATCAGGTTGGAAAATCATCAGTATTTTATCAATACTTGATGAAAAATCATCTCGAAAATCATTGCAGGGACAAAATAACGAGAAAAATATTCAATCTTGTCGAAGATTTGGAGCGTAGATTTTTTTTTTTTAGAGGGTTGCTCTCACTTTCGGTGTTTCTTGGATGATAAATTTTCATTGCGTTAATAATTTATTTTACGAAGATAATCGTTAGGCCGGGATCGAATGAAGGAGCCTCGATTTCACTGCATCAGATGAAAAATAAAAAATGTTAAATCGAGAGAAATATTGAATTCTCTCGAGCGTATGATGTGCTGCTAATCGTCTCAACATGACTGCATGATTTCACCATGTTTACGAATCTTAACAGTTTCTCGCACTTTAAAATTGGCTCGTTGCCTGTAAATAACTAACTAAATTTCGATAGAATAAAATAAAAATGAATAATCAAATGAATAAGACTCTCGGCCTACTTTTCTGAATGTAACTAACACCCAGCGTGATATTTGTATCGTTTCCAGTACGAGGTGGAAATCGAGAGGTTGCAGAGTAGCGTTGACCGTTTACGTGCCCGTTTGGGTACGACCGACGATACCGAAATTGACGGAATAGCACCCGACGCCAAAATGAAGAGCATCATCTCCAGGTACAATACTGTCACATTTTCTCAAAGACATCGGAGTTTTCATCTCCTCGTGAAACCTCATTGGATTTAACGGTGTTCGTAAAAAAAAAATATGGCAGAGTGATGTGCAAAATACCGAATTCCCGTGTACAAATTTCGGGCAGGAACCTCATCGAATGATTATTTTTCTTCCTCCAATGATATTCACTTCGCGTTGAAGTAGAACGTATGAAGAGAAAAGATAAAAAACGGAAAGCTCAACTGACGAGAACTTGTGGCTGGATAGATCATCCATCGCGGTCCATTGCATTTCATTCATCAATAGGATTTCGAGCTAAGAAAAGTAGAGCAGAAATTCTTATTTTCTGGTGAAATGTACTAATTTGTATTCAGTCTTGTCTGACCTGTTTATAGAAGAATATGTGATGAAAAATCCTCCTTTTTCTTCTCGTTGGCCGTTGACGAAAGAGAAAAATTAAGAAAAACGAAAAAATCAATACGGACGTATCGAAATGAATGTATGTTTAACTTTATTGTGTGTTCCTGTGCATTCTATCCGCTGCATTTGGTATACTCTGGCTTGATCTGGATCTTGGTGTAAGAGTCAATTATATTTCTAAGCTTATCTTCATTTAACAAAAATGAAACAACACTATATTGAGTCATTTTCAAATTCAAAATAATCTAAAGGAAAATTTTGTCAATTTTGCTTGTCAATGTTCGAAAAGAGGAGCTTCGAATAAATCGAATCACACGTTGACATCGTCGCTCTAATGAAGACAGAGACACACACATACATCATACACATCAGTACTTCATTAATCGATGCTTTTACGATCCATTCATTCATATTTTGTTTAATGTGTAAAATTCGACATCGATAGTTAATCGTTCATCTGCACGGATATGTCACAAGTGTAATATTCTTTCTTTTTTCTTTTTCTCCGTTCTTTTTTCATCGATCATTATTTCACTCGTTTCTTACGTTTGCTCGCTAAAGCTTGATTTTATATCTTATTCATTATTATCGTTGAAACGATAGTACACCAGTGCGAATGAACCGTTGGGACATCGTGGGGAACGGATAAACCAACGTTCGATTTGCACTTTTCGACTTCACATAGTTTATAATTATTTGCAACGAAATGCTATTACCTCGAAATCAACGGAGACTTTCTTCACTTAAATGAAAGAAAAAAAAAACCAATCGAATTTTTGGATCAATTTTTACAAAATGCATATCAACTCACTTTGATTCGAGGTCGAGATCTTCGAAGTTTTCGCCTGAAAATTTACGTTTCAAGGCACCCCGGCTCCGTTGAGATCGAAATTTAATTTTAAGACGGTGTAATCATTGATTGTTAGAAAAAAACAAACCAGAAATAGCACGAAATTTTTGGAATTCTGGAAATTGAAAAAAAAAAAAAAAAAACAAATTCGAATTCCAATTATTTCGCCAAGTCTACAGATCTGCACTAAGAAATTCATAAAACATGATAAAAGTAAAGATCGTTTGACGGACTTGGAAGAACTCATCGTATCAATGTATTTTTAATTCGTTATTTGTTTTTTCATTGTATTCGTTTTAATTGCCAATTGGAATATTTTGATTCTTCAAGTATGAAAGTTTTCTCGAATTCAAAGTTTTTCAATTTTAATCGCAGGTTAATCTCTGTGGAGGAGGAATTACGGAGGGAGCAACAAAAGATGTCGGCAACACTGTCGTACAAGCAGCGCGTGATCGACGCGCAGGAGCAACAAATTGCAGCATTGGACGCTGCAAATTCGCGTTTGATGTCGTCAAACACAAGACTGTTGTCCGCATTGAGCACGTTGAAGCAACGTTACAACGCAAAAGCGCAGCCGAGTAGCGAGGCTTCGGCATTACTCCAAAACATCGCGGACATCAGCGAGCTCAAGAGTTCGTCTTGTTAGAAACGCAAGAAAAATGAAATAAAACCAAGAGAGAATAAAAAGAGAAAAGCAAAAAAGCTTCGGAAGAGCTTTCACTTCGCTTTAAAACTATTTTCACGAAAATCTCATTTTCGTGAATTTTCGTGTTTCGTTCGTTCGTTTATTTTTTTCATTCGTTTTTATATCATTCGTCGACGTAGGTTTCGCCAAAAAAAGACGAACAAAAAACCAATCACTACGTAATTTACTCGATAAATGTGTTGATCGACCGAAATATATTTCGAGATACAAAAGAAAAATAGAGGCTATTTAGCTTATAATTAAACACGAGATAAGTAGATTCATTATTGTCGAATTATATGTCGAATTAGAGAGAGAGAGAGCGAGAAAAAACAACTAGAATAGTTTGTACACGATGAAAAGAAAGAAAAAACATTTTCGTCTGTTTGAGCTATTTTTTTCGTCTGGGCGATGTGCGAACGTCTGAGGAAAAAAATTGTCAGGCAAAAAAGAAATTATGTCACAAAAATATCGTCACTTTCATGGAAAAAAGAGAAAACAATTTACGTTCAATTCGTAATTTATACGAATGAGATACGAGTCGAAGGTTTTATCGATAAAAGTGCAATCTTTTTTCGCTTATCAATTAAATTCTCTAGATATCGCTGGCGAAACTTACCATGACCCCCAAAAACAGCCCAAAAAATTTCTATATATCTCGATGAAATTATGGATTATACTGAAAAAGAAAAGAAAAATCAGACAAAAAAGGAACTCGAAACGACCACAGCACTATGGCCAAGAGTTCGAAAGGACCTTGTGTACATGCTCGTGTTTATCTTCGAAAATAATTAATATTCCTTTTGATTTTTTTTTTTCAAATAGCCTGAAACTTCTCAGTGCTCGTAACAATGGAATGAGATATAGACATACATATATATACATATATATATATATTTTTGTTTGCGATCGAATAATCTCAACGCGATGAATATTCATTCTCGTGATCTCGAACCGCACCCCTCAATGCCCCCGTGCCCCTCTCGAAAATTATGATCTATCTGATAATATTTATTTAGTAGTTTCTACCAAAGATGAATGACAAAAACAGCAAGAAATGGTTTGACAATTTGTATAAAAAATGTTTCATGACTTTGTAAGATATGTTTTATTTTATTTCTATTTTTCTATTTTTCTGTTTTCTCTTATTTTTCATTTTATCTATCGTCTGTGTCGCAAAACCTGATCGAAGACTTCGTGAACGTGAAATTTCACTCCTGACTCTCTTTTTATTTTTATTTTTTCTTTCGTTTTTTTTTCACCAAAAATGTAATTATTCTTTTTCTTCGTTTTTTTTCTTGAGGACCGAAACTCAATGACAAGATTAATTTATATTGTACCACATAATATTATATAACTATAAATCAATATCGTTCTGGTTAAGAGTGATCGAGGTATTGCATGAACCCTTTAATATCATAAAACGTTATGTTCTTACATCACCCACGAGAATTATCGTATTAGCCGTATATATTATATATATATATATATGCCGGGAGTGAACGTAAGCGAAATTGGATTTTTAGTGCGTAACAATCCTGACACGTGTGAGCGAGTGTGCAAGTGTGTGTGTGTGTGTGCGTGTGTGCGTGTGAATTACGTTCGAACGAAAACGAGGCTGTAAATCGACAATTGCCCTCGATCGAGAAGATCGTTCGGTACCGAAAATCTTGTAAGAATGTGCTGGAGAATGATCGTCTGAAAAACTAAAAACAAACGGTTACGACTTAGTCTAATCGTAATAATAATTAAAAAAAAAAAAAAGTATTATTCCTTTCGTTCTGTAAATTAAGGCATTCTCTCTATCCTCGGAGAGAATTTATGTAATTGTATCAATGACTATTATTATTTCTTTATTTTCGCACAAATATTCATGTATAGATGATTTTTACTTTTTGTTTTGATTTATTCTCCCTTTGAATCATCACCACCCTTCTCGTCTCTTCGATTCGATTCAATCATTTTTTTTCTATGACTTTAAACCACGAGAATCACGATTTACAGAATCATTCGTTGAGTGTTTATAATTTTAAACTTTGAATTAATATATTGTCACTATTGATGCGCTAACGTTTGTTGAATCGCAAGTGAGAAATGTTGGAATCATATATCGCATGTGTATATGCTGCTGTATCGTACTTCTCCGTTCTCTCTTAAATGAAATTTTAAAAAATTCAATAAAAAAAAAACACCGACCCAATAGAGCGAACTAAGCATTGGTAATGTCTTTCTCAATTATGAATTACCTGTATTTAAGCGTTTAGTAATTATTAGTACTACTACGAAAAAATAAATATCGATTATAGACATTAAATTAAATAGTCTGGCTGTTCAATATTAATCCTGAACCCCTGTAAAGGTTTGTATGGGATAAAAATCGTTTTTGTGACTCTGGAAATTGTTCAAAATTGTTTTTCAATCTTCAAGAATTGAGATTTACGGTTTTGTTAAGTAAAGTATGAGAACCAACACTTGCTCGATACTCGGACTTTAACTTCAGCACTTAATGACAGATAATCTGGAATTGCTGATCATTCATCCGCCAAGTTTTTCTTTATCAATTTCCAGACTAAAAAACAACCTGCTTTCTCACAAATCGTGATATTTTATTGTCAATTTCGATTTACATCGAGCATGAGCCTTGCCACGAAGAAAAACATTTCATTGACTTTTACTTCGATCTCGATCATTTCGACACTATTTCATTTCACGTAGATAAAGTTTGACCAATCGTAACAAAAATGAAATTCATGTATCCCTTGGGTGGCCGGACGTACCCATCAAACTTTGCTCCTAACCACTTCGTATCACCATTGAAATTTTTTCGAGCTATTTTTTGCATCAAATTTAAGGGTGCGCTAAAATAACCGATGGAATCTTTCCGGTCACTCTACAACTCAGGAATAAGAATCAACCCAATTTTTTGTTTAAATTTTTATTTTCGAATTTCCTAGTACTGACGTTACTGACGTTCCGGCAATTTTTTCGATTCCTCGGAGAAAAACAAGGCATTTGCGATTAGTATTTTTTTCGTTTTAAGCTTATCATAAAATCGTTTTGTTACTTATTGTGTGTCTGCTCGTGAATTTTATTAATTTATTGAGTATTCGACCATGTTATGCAACGATTAGACAATCTTTTGGCTTTTCATAATTCACGTCAGACGAAAGTAGTTTTGAGTCAAAAGTCATGATATTAGCGAACCATTGTCCAAAAATATTATCTTTCCTATTCTCGAGAAAAATCTTTCGTTAGAAACAGCGAAATTATCGACAAGAAACACTACGTTGAATCCAAATCCAGGTTCTTTTCGTGACTCATTTTTTCAGATGAAAAAACATAATTTTTGCATATGAAAGCAGATTTTTTCTATACAGAAATACGGCCTTAAATCGTTTATGTTATTTTTAATACTCGCATGATGAAAAAATTTCACAGTTCCACAGTACTACAATTCGGATTCCAATATTTTTTTTTCAGATTTACCTGAACGAAGTTTTTTCCCTGCTGGTGAGAATTGAAACTTTTCTTCGAACATTCTTTGTATGAATAAAAAATTTAGCCAAGTGTCAATTAGCCTAAACTCGTTTCCTTGGCCATGCACACCAAGCCGTTGTGTCCTGTTTCCTAAAAATCCTCAAAAAAGTACAATTGCAAGTTGATCTTCTACCGAATAACACTCACACGAACCGAAAGTAACGTGAAATGCGTGGATTCTGCCAACGATGTATGCAGATTCTGGAACCGCAATGATCCGAGATCCCATGGGAAAGAAATTTCTCATTCAGGGCAGAACAAAACGCCAATAAAAGTGTTATTCCGCTCCGAAGCACGTTAATGTTTCGGAGCAGAAAAATAATTTTCCCCTGTTTCCCTTCAGAACGAGCTTCCAACTCAAAACACTTCGAAGTGACGAAGTACATTCTTAAAACCAGAAATGCAATGTTCACACTTCAATTTTGATTTTCTTTTGCTATCGAATAGTTTGACCTCGTTAAACTCGCACCAACGGCGTTGAACGCAATTTTTAGCCCACCAGAATATGCTAACGTTGACGACAGTGCGTCAGCAACAAACAGAATACTTTTCAGAAACATCAAGAGCCTGTTTCGCGAAGATCCGAATGGACATTAATACCCCAGGTTCCCAAATTCGAAAAATTAAAAAAATTGCTGCACACCCTCAGTACAAAAAATCTGTCAATAACGTCATTCTCCAAACGTAACGACACTCATGTTCCTAAAACACTTTTATATTTTCCGATAACTGATATAATATTTAGACCGATTATAGGAGCAAATAGGGGAGCGACAGTGATGAAATAGTGGCGTATTGTGACACGGGATCAGCAAGGGGAATCGAAGTTAATCAAAGGTGGTGGGTCATAGGATTGCTCGAAGTACCATGGATCCTCAATATCCCAGAGATCAGGATTGAGGTTTTCCCTGCCCGGAGGGGCTCCCGGAGGCGAAGGTTCAGGTGGATTTCCAGCGAGGTCGAAGAACCGTTCGATTTCTTCGACATTAGCACCGCAAACGGGAGGAGCATCGGCCGATCTTCGTGGTACTCTCATAGACGCTTTGATCCTCGATGGGCAAGCCATGAGAGTGCCATATTCATCTTCTTCCCAGGATATATCGCCTTCTTGAATATCTTGTTCCAAGGGAACGTTCAAATCGAAGTCTTGAATTTGTTCTCGTTGTGCTCTTTCGAAAACATCTTCCATACGTTTCTGCTGCGCTATGTTATCCAAAGTAATTTGAGTTTTGCGTGAAAATCTCCTGGCAGCTTCGACCTGCGGATGGTTTTTGCCGTATTCGATCTGGAACATGACGTGAGAAATGTCCGGAACCCTGACGATCGTTCGCTCCCTCGTCGGCAGCTGTGGCATCGGCATATATTCCATCGGTTCCATTTCGTCGCTGTTCAATATCGAGTCTCCGCTCTCGTCGGCCACATTCGCCGCGTTCCCGCTCACGTTTGCCACAGTTATTACGAACTCGCGCCTCGCGTTTTGCAGATCCTCCAGCTTGCTCTGCACCGCGGCACTCTCGGCCGCATCCTGCTCGTCCAGGCTCTCCGTTATCGCCTGTATCGACTTATTCGCTGCGTCCGATCCGCAGGCTCCACCTTCTGTCGGCAACACGACGATTGTACTCCGATCTGAACGCACCGCTCCGGGATCAATGATTATTTTGTTCACAGGACCGTCGCTCAGGGGCATCGCCTGCACCACGTCCGCGTTCATACTTTTTGCCAACTCCCTCGTGTCCTCGGGGAAAGGCGTTCCGGATGCCACGGGCCTCGGACACCCTGAGGGCCCAGCCTGAAACGGAATTAAAAAATCAATTTTTCGCTAAAAAATTTTCTCTTTTCGCTCATTTTTAAGGGGGGGTCCTGCCTTAGAAAGTCTCAAAAATCGATTGTTTCCGGGAATGTTTTTAAGATGGACGGAAATAACTGACCATAGCGAACTTTTCGGTGTAGTTTCAAGGATATTTCAAAAGTACAAAAACATTTTTTTCATGTGAGAAACACTTATTTGCATGGAGATTGTAATTATTGTTTCAAACGAAAATGCCAAATTTTTTTTTTTCATTTTCATATATTTTCCTTCCATATGAACCTATGAAAACTCGAAAAAATTGAAAAATTCTATATTTACAGCGAGTTTGAAAAAAAAAACGCTGCTAAAGAAGAAGAACGTCACTTCAACGTGCTGTAAATATAGAATTTCGCAATTTTTTCGAATTTTTAATAGGTTCGTGTGGAAGGAAAATATATGAAAATGAATAAAAAATTTGGAATTTTCGTTTCAGACAACAATTACGATCTCCGCATCGTAGGCAGTTGAGAAACTTCGACAATCAGACTTAGCGCGTAAGCCACGTACAAATGAGTATTCCTCACATTAAAAAAATGTTTTCGTCCTCTTAAAATATGCTTGAAACTGTACCGAAAAGTTCGCTATCGTCAGTTATTTGCGTCCATCCTAAAAACAGTCCCGAAAACAATCGATTGTTTTCGGACTTTCTAAAGCAGGATCCCCCTTAAACTCGATTAAGGATAAGTCCGGAAACAAAAAATTCGAGCTTCCATAAACTCGTGAATGGAGAACTATGAGAATTTTTGAAAGCAAAAAATCGAGATTACCCTTCGCCTTTTAGGTACCGCACCTCTGCCGGTGGCAACATGACCCTTTTCGATGGCAGCTTCGACAGCCAAGTTGCAAGGTTGTTGCATCGAGGCTTCGTGGCCCCGGTCGATGGAAGTCTGTAAAAGTTTGAGGGATTCTGGGTTGGTCCTTCGCGACGGTTGAGCAGCGGATCTCGGACGCGGACATGCGGAAGCTGGTGCTGAGCGTCGGGTACGTCGGCAAGCGGCTTCCTTGGTTCTCTGTTGTTCTTCGTAACCTTTTATCTTTTCGGCGGCAACTCTCTGCCGCATTTGCATAGCTTTGGTCATTCCTGGCTTAGCGAAGTCGATCTTTTTCGGGCAAGGTTTTGAGAGCGCTTGGCGGGCGAAGGATGGCCGTGGAGGTGGTTCCGGGCAAGATTCGCGAGGTGGTCGTCTCTGGACCACGGCCGATGTTTGTGCGGCTCGTAACATTTGCGTTCTGGTCATTGCCGGACGGGCGATTGATCCTCGTCCGGGTTGACGGGGACAGGCGCTGCTGCGACTCGCCATTTTTCTATCCCTTTTATTGACTTTTTATTGACTCTTTTGATTTTCAATGAAATTTCGACGTTCGAGCCTGTTTTTTCGTTTTATACTTTTAACTTTTTGGCGGAGGAAAAATGGCATTTGGGAGACTCGAAGACCTGCAAATTCTCAGTTGTATTTTGACCTCATTTCAAATAAAGACGCCTCCGAGTTTTCGATTTGGAATTATAACTTCCAGGAATTTTTGTACCCACGAACCTTCCCTTCGATCGAAGATGAAATATCGGACATTATTTCAGAGTTTTGGCGTCCAGGATCAAACGAGTTTCACCTGCCTTCGCCGTTTGGCCCGTGCGCCCTTCATGTTTCGTTACTCTGTAATTAAGTTTCATCGTTATATCAACTAAAACTTGAAAAGTAACGAGTTTCTCAAACATTCTCCAAGCCCATCGTTCCTACGAAGATTCTTTCATACTTACGAGAATTTTGTGTGTCAAATGGAGACCGGAAGTGATTTATTTTTTTCTATTCGTGAATTTGTCACGATGTGACGGTTTTCTTACATCGTTTGTTTCGATAAAAGAAGCAGCAGCCTCGTTGAACATATGGCTGTGAAAAAAATGAACAACATTTTTTTTCGGGGTGGTCTGCCAAGCGCGGACCACGAGTTGCTGCTGCGATGACATAACCAACGTCGTTTTTTAAATTCACTTGCAACAGTCTTTCGTCTCATCATTTTTTCAAAATAGTCCAAATAAAATTCGAGTCCCAGCTCGAACGGCGCGATTGGGAATAAATTTTCAAACTTTCTTCCTCGCTCTCGAAAACTTTCGAACGATCTTCGATCACAGGATTCTTTGAAAAATTCTACTTTCCAATGACTGCAGCAGCCGAAGGGAATTCGATGAATCGCTTGAACCGAAGATGAGATGAGAGATAAAGACCTCAATCCAGAAGCCGCTCGAAATGACTTCAGCCTCGAACGGACGAGCGTTGATGATCTACCGACGAAAATATGTCAGAAGACTCGGTGAAGAGAGAGCGAGCTCGTAAAAAATCTAACGAGCCAAAGACGAGTAAAAATGAAAAACGACCGAATTTACAAGCCGTTCAATTACTGAAAAACAAACATCCGGAATTGTTCGAAATTACACCAATCCCCGGGAACTATCATCGACGTAGAACCTCTCGAGACGATCCTGCTGGCAGTGGCGAGTGCAAAACTTCCGAATCCAAGGTTCACCAATTTTCGTACTTCTGAAAAAGAGAGTCGAAAAACTCAAGCAAATATAAAGTGCTGAAAATTTGCGAATATTTTTATGTCCAGAATGTTACGCCACCCCCGGCACGACCTCGAACCAGAGATCACGGGAATATCGGTGATATATTGGAAACGACTATTCGATGTCCGAGCGCGGCTCGATCCGCGTCGGGAGGCGACAGGAAAAATGACACGGTATTAGTGAACATTTTTTCAATTATTAAAATCAATGAAACTTTATGAGATGGCACATTTTTTTAGCGATTGCTGCGAATCGATCGGAACAAGTGTTGTGATTTAAAAATCGCAATTTTATATTTAAAAGTGCTAACGAAGGTGGCGTAATAAAAGGAAACGAATTTGAAATAAATCATGATCGTTTTTTACTCAGGCCCGGATGTGCAGCATCGCGATAAGCACCGTAATGATGCTCGCACAAAAAACCTACAACGACATTACGATGGAGCACGTGAGACACGCCCAGGAATACTTCCGAGGTCTCAAACAGCCGGACGGTTATCCTGCGAACGTTGGCCAGTTGATGAAACTTTTGACGAATTTGAAGGAAAGTGGAAAAATCGTTTCGTCGGTCATCGATCAGGAGAGTTCTGAGGAAGAGACCGAGAGAGAAGACGACAGTGGCACTGAAAAAGAACAAGAGAATTAATGAACGATTAGAGATTGCGAGAAATGAAATTTCGTTCGGTCGAACTCGAATGAACTTACGTTTTATATGTTTTCAGTAAAATTTCGCCTTTCCACAGTTTTTACAGATTCGATTTTCGAGTTATGAAGTCACAAAAAAATGAGTCCGTTCCTGGCTTCAGACCAGTCAAGAATAATAGTTCGTTTGATAAATCATGCATTTTCACAAATTTCAATTTCCCCAAGTACAAATGTCCCCTTATTCTCATCTCGTGGTTCATATTTTTCCACAATTTTTATAATTCCCATGCTATGACGTCAGGCAAATCCAATAAAAAAGTTTCAATATCGAATGACGTTTTTGACATTCATCCTGTCGTATATTCCTTCAGGGTTATGGGCGGTGGACTAGAACCAGGTTCTGTCATGACCGCGATACGTCCACCTTATTGGCTCTATCACGATCACGCTTTGGGCGTTATTTGGTCACTTTTTCATAGCAGCAAAAATTACATTGGTGAGTCCAAATGTTTCATTCGATGATCGGTGATAAACGAAAGAAAACATTATTTTCCATGAACGAAAATTCAGACGAAATTCAGCACCGGATGAATCCTCAAATTTTAAGTTTTCTTGCATGCTGATAAAAATAAATGTTTTTGTGAATTGCATTTAGAAGATAAACTTGAAAAAAAAATCACTCGATTGTCACAAACCATTCAAACGGATATTTTTAATCGTGACAACGCTTCTAGGCATAACGCAATTGCATTGGTGCCTACGATTTTTATTGGACCTGAAAAACAACGAAGGCGAATATACGGACGACGTGGATATTTGTATTCGAGTAATACAAGACGATCTGATAGAGCAATACGCGAAGCTTGGAACAGCGATTGAAAATGCAGAGGACCGAAAAAACTCGGGAAAAAGTAAAAAAGATTTTTTTTTTGGTGACAAGTCGAGCCGGAAACAGAGCGAAATTATATCGCAAGGATCGGAAAAACAGGATGAGTTTGATCCCGAGAAAGAAAATCCACTGTCAAACTCCACGGCGTTGGATATCAAGTTGAGCGATGACAATGTAAATAAGGAGGAAAATAAAGCCCCGACTGAAGCGGCCGAAACAACGAACAACGTTAGAATTTATCCTCCCAATAAAAGTCGTAATTAATGAAAAGAAAAAATACCATCAATTCTGCTTCTCTTGATTAATAACGGGAAAATTTGTGACAGAGCAACAGAAATTCGTGCAACTATTGAAAATTTGAAAATTGAGCGTATCGACGTTGTAATTATGATTTTGAAAAATAATATTTTTGTCCAAGCAGCATATTGCGACGATGAGTGACGAGCCCGGAGCATCAAAAATTACTGGGAAACGCGATCAGAGCCTCGTTCAAGACGAGCATTGTGATCGCGTACAATGTAAAGCACCGGAACGAGATAACGAGGAGAAGAAAGAGACCGTAAGCGTCACGTACAACGAAATGATATCGAGAGGTCCCACACCATGCGCCGAACAATATTCAATCGCAGACTTCTTCGCCGAGAGTGGATATTTCGAAGCAACGAAAGACGGGACGCTTGAGGAAACGAGAGAGAACGAAGATCCTCGAAGTATAACGATTGCTTTTTTTTACTTGAATATACCCGCGGAAAATCTCGTAGGGGGAATAATCCTTGGAAATCCTGTGAAAAGAATAAATTCGAAATTGATGAAAAACAAACATTTTTTGACAGGAACAACTTTGGCAGACTTGAGTACGAAGGAAATGGTGAAGTTTTTAAATTCTTCAAGAGCACAGCACATTGAAATAATAAAGAAGGAAATTGAAAGACTTTACGGACTGGAAAGGTATCTTATTGCAAAAAAAAAGAAATTCAAAAAACTAATACTGATTTATTTCAATGTTTTTCAATCAGATTTATGGAAAATTTTCCCATGGATGGATTCGATGCTTTTCTTAGCAAAGATCTGGCAAAACGTATGGAAGATTTAGAAAATCAAATGGTGGCAAAAAAAACTAACAAATCTGCGAAAGAAAATTGATGGAAAATTTATATTTTACAAATTAGTAAACCCTACGAACATTGAAAATAAAGTTACAAAAAAAGTAAATTTAATAAAAGTCAAGAAAACATTAAACTTCATTTTGGTCAGTTTGGGTTTTCGATCTTCGAAACAGGTTTCAAGGGATTTTTAATCAATCAGAGCCCGCGGATGTTTTATATGTACATAAACATACAATCCATTTATTCCTTCTAGTCATTCTTGGTAACGTCTTACAAATCGACAATGATTTCTTGCAAAGATGAAGAAAAGACAACAGAATCTCAATTTTTTTTTTTTCATATTCTTACGAACTGTTTCTCTCTGCCTGCTTCTCGAGAATATTACATTTCATGAGATACTTATACAAAAAAGGAAAGTAAACCTGAGCTTAAGTTTCGACTCATGACACGTAGGAATCTCAAAATGGCGTTTGAACTATGCCATTTATACATGGATTATCAATTGCTTGTCTTCAATATTCAGCGCCTCACACCAGCTGATTATTTGTTGTTGAACGTTATGTCTTTAAATTTCATATCTGGATATAACATGTGAATGTGATTATCAATAATCTGGAATAGTTCAGGCGGTTGTGGCATTCTTCCAGTTTCAAGCTTCGACCATACAGGAACATCTGTTGAACATCATTATTTTCTAAGATTATTAGCAACATGACAGCGCAGAAAATTCTATCGTCTAGATTTTAGTTTCGCTACATATCAATTTTGAGGTGACTTCCTCTTACGATTCGTCATCGAAACGATTTCTGTCATCTTTAATATACCCTTCGTATCAACATACCCAAGGATTTAGCATTTTTCTACAGCAAATCAATTCTAATCATTTGTTTTCTTTTGGGAAAAATTCTAATGAAACTTGGAGAAAGTTCATTGTTTGTAATCAAGTTTGGTTTAATAGGTAGAAATGTTCTTTTTCTTCATTTCATGCAATTTGCCTGGCTGGTAAGGGACAATCGATGATTTGTAGAAATCTTTTTGGGAAGATAAAAATGTGATAATTACCATTGAACAAAATTTCAAAAGCTCCGGACGATATCAAGTGTCCCTCGATGGCGTTGCACAAGAAGAATATCATGATACATCCGTACAAACGATTGTCGATGCACCATTGCCACCAAAATGGTGTAGGTTGACCCAGGAATTGTAAAATATTTACTCCAGTAATTATCAATACTATAAGAATAATCTTGGCTGTACCCTGTACAAAAAAAAATTGAATGACATTCGGCACAAAACGACTCGTCAGTATAAAAAAATTGATAAATGTAGAAGTCGAAATATACCAAAAATTTGGCAATCCACATATTGTAACCGGGTGGGTTGTAATTCTCTCCATCGATTTGGAGCTCTGGATACTTTTGTTGGAGGATGTTGACATAATCTTGGAAAACTCGCTTATAGCCACAGGAATAACTGGAAAAATACCATTTTTTTTTTCCACAGAGATGTTGAAGCAAATAAAAAAAGATGAACAAGAATACTTTGACGTGCTTGAAAATTTTGAATGCCGAGAAATTCAATACGTGTTTTCAAGAACAAGAACTTAACAGAAATGTAAAATGTGTCAAAAAAAGTTTCATTTGAGCAGCTTCCGTGAGTACGAGAATAAATATTTCAATCACTTACCAGTAATAAAACTTGAGCGTAGGTCCACTGTTTGCACCAAGTTTGGTTAAAGACATTTCATCGTCGGCTGTATGTGCACCCGTGTTTACGGCGCAAAGGAGCATGAACAGCGAGATACTTAACTTCAGAGACAACATTTTGAGCTATATCATTTATAACTGGAGATTAAAAAAGGGAAAGGAAAAAATACGTCTTCGAATGTCAAACTAAAAAAAAAAACAAAAAAATGAATTTGAATTTTTTTTCCTTTCACAGGGCCTATTTCACGAGAATATGTAATAAATATTTATGTGACAACTCTCACTGAAGCCAGCATGAGGCAACCTGCTGATTACTTTCCAGCGTTGCCAAACTTCTGTCTCTTCTCACCACCGCACCCTCGTTATATGACGTGTCGATAAAAAACAAAAAAATTACCCAATTGCATCCGAAAATATATACCGTTTATCTTTTTCTTTCAATAGCATAAACAGCATGAAAATCCCCCGATATCACTACTGTGCTTCCAGACACCACGGAGATTAATTGTCAGCCCGTGTTGTCAACTATGAAAGATCATTTTTTCACTTGAATGGACGAGCGCTAGGGTTGCTATGAGTTATTATAATAAAGAAAGATGGGGTCGCGATGGTCTCGAATTGTTGACTGTTGGTCGAAAATTAATTTCTGAAATCATTTTCTGAACAACTTAATTTTCGAAAGATTTGCAAAAATCTCGAAATTATTTTGTCTGCTTGATTTAAAGGTTATATATTCCTTTTATTTCAGAACAAAAAAAGTTCGCTGTTCAAAAATGGTGTTCGATTGTTTGAGCTTTTAGAATTTTATGAATATCAATGAATCATCGATGCTTTTTTTTTCGATTTTCAAATTTCTAAAAAATATCTCGTAACCCTCGTAACCAAACATAAATTCGATAACGCGCGCCTAGTGACTTTTGAGCTATATTAAGGGTGAATGATACAAAAGTCGAAATAATTAGAAATTGATCAAATTTGGTGATAATGTTCTTCAACATCAAGTGCAAAAACAATTTTTTTCAAAATTTTCTTCTGTTTAGTTATCAAGTAATTACGCATTAAAGCAGATTTCTTATGCCCGGAATGTATAGCTATATATATGGAAACGGTATGCTTATACACGTGAACTTTAGTGATCAATTACTCGATAACTGTACAGAAGAAAAATCTTAAAAAATTTGTATTGTCAAATTTGGCACTAAAGAATATGTTCACCAAATTTTATAAAATTCTGATCATTTTGAATTTTTTTATGTTTTTAGCATGGTTTAGCATGGCAACATTGTATCGCCTGTGCAATATATCCTTAAGGGAATTTTTCGTTTCTGATGTGTCGTTCTGGCGACGAGTTTGGATTGGACAATCTCCACCTATTTGCTTCCAAAACTTATTATGCGTGAATGCATTTGTGTGCAAAATATTGAGAATTGATTGAAATAATCAAATAAAAAATATCCAATTGCATACTTGTTTACGATATGCAAGTCAATCATCTTAAGGCAAATATAAATTTTGTGAAAAAATAATCCAAATCTTAAAATCTTATACCAAGAACGTTTACAACGGTCTTTTTATAAAAAAAAGGTCAATCTTGATTTAACGATGAATAAAATCAGGTTAAACTTTTATTTTTTATAAATAATTTTACGCAAGCAGTATGAGCAACGACGAGGCCACTAATATAGCGCAGCTTTTACTTCTTCCACCGTTTGCAGCTCCCATCAATCGATATGCACTGTGTCTAAAAAACGTTTGCTTGAAATAATTTTTTTTTTTCATATAAAAGAAAAAAACTAAAATAAGACGATGAATATGATTGAGATTACATTTATTAGACTCGAACTTTACATGCCATAGCAAGATTTTCAACACACTTTTTTTTCATTAGAGTTTGAGAGATGTATGTGAATAGATATGAATGAATGTTGCCAACCCTAAATTTTATTACATCACGAAATGCGACATGCGACCGGGCGACCGAGACGTTATTTTTCATTTTTATACATGACTTATAATCAGCGAATGAAATGCTGATTATTATGCTTTGAATTCGAAAATAATAAAAACTATAGCTATGATACAAAATAAAGACGATCTGTAACTATATAGCAGTGCATTGATAACGTGCTCTGACTCGTTCTAATTTTCTTTTTTATTCATCGTAGTATTTCTCCGTTGTCACGGTAAACAGTCGTCGTTTTTTTCCTCCGTCGTAAAGTTTCGCGAACTGAAAAATCTTTAAGTTTCATTCGGCTTTCTATACAATTTTTAAAATATGGTTCTGCTCGGCGAAATTTTTCCAAATTTTAAAGCCTCGACGAACGTTGGAGTGATTGATTTTCACGAATGGCTTGGCGATTCGTAAGTTCTTTTTTACAATGTTTTACGAAACTGACATTTTCCTAACCTAATTTTCGAAAAATCGCCGGTCGACGTTGATATCGAATAAAAAAAACAAAATTCGCTTGTATGGAAAAATGAATCACCATTTTTGAAAAATAAAATTGTTCATTGCTTGCGCAGAATTGAACTAAACTTGAAATGCAAAAATTGAAATTTGTAATTTTAAGTCGATCAAGCCACGTTAATAGAATCCGATTTGTGCGCAAAAACAAAAAAAATTTTTCGGAATTGATTTTTCATGCTATAAGGATAAGCTCTTGTCAATTTTAATGCAATTTTCAGCTGGGCAATATTGTTTTCCCATCCGAACGATTTTACACCAGTTTGCACTACTGAATTAGCCAGAGTTGTCAAGTTAATGCCAGAATTCACGAGATTGGGTGTGAAAACTATTGCCATTTCCTGCAACTCTTTAGATTCCCACATCCAATGGATTGAGGTAAAATGTCAATTAATCCTTTAATTTATAACCCAATTTTTTTTAATATACCTTAAAAAGATTGAACATTTAGCACCCGCTCCATTTTCCATAAAACCAAATCTTTTCATTTGTAACTGTCAATATAATCTGAAAATTTCTACACTAAATTTAAATAATTGTTGTTGGTTTGAGATAAAATTTTGTCTCTCTCAAAAATCTTCTTCATGAATGCTGACATATTTGCAATAAATTTTTTTTCAATTTTGTTTACCATAAAAATGTGAAATTTTGGAGTTAGACTAGAAAATGTCACTCTTCATTTTCAGGACATAAAAAGTTATGCCGGCTTGGCTACGGATGGATTTCCATATCCAATAATTGAGGATGAGTCAAGAACTATAGCGACAAAGCTTGGGATGTTGGATCCTGATGAGCGGGACAAAGATGGAATTCCATTAGCTGCTAGAGCAGTATTTGTTATTGACCCAAAGAAAAAGATGAGGCTGATGATATTATACCCAGCAACAACAGGCAGAAACTTTGAGTAAGACTTTTAAACGATGAGACATTTTTAAATGTTCATATAATTTTGCAAAAGCAAGAAAAGAGAACATGATTTCCGATAATGTGTCAAAAAAGCAAGAAAATTATAGTAACGGACTTTGTTTAGGTTATTGATAATCTCGTAGGAAAAATATAAATTTTGGTTTTTTAAAATATTTTTTAGAGAGATTATAAGAGCTATTGAATCCCTTCAGCTGACTGATGCTTACAAAGTGGCGACTCCAGTGGACTGGAAGGTAAACTGTTCGTTTTCAAATTTGGAAGGCAACCAAATATTCGAAAACAGCTCCAAAATTACCCAAAAAAACGAACTGATAAAATAATTTGTAACGAGTAACAGAATTATTAAAAATCATTAAAATTTAATCAATTTTTTTCTTTGTTTTGCAGAAAGGTGATGACGTCATGGTCCTGCCCACAATGTCACACGACGAGGCCCAAAAAATGTTCAGCTCAAACATAAAGACTCTGAATTTGCCATCAGGAAAGCAGTACATGCGATTTGTCGCACAGCCAGCAGAGGCATGGTCCAAAAAATAAAAACAGCAAGAAAATATAAACTATACATGTTTGAAAATCTTCCACTCTTTTTTATATCTGATTGAAACTATTTTTGCAAACGTTGAAATAAAACAGGGATAAAAAATGTCGCAAGTTTTATTTTATCGAATAATTATAAACAACCATTTTCTTTACGATGAATTCGAACGAATTAAAATTTCGAAACTCCCTATTCGGATGAGTTTATTCGAGATGAGACGAGTAACTATTCTTAGAACGACTTTGTACGATTTTTCTTGACTGTTTTTTTACAAGACCATGGAATATTTATTGACCAAAATGATTGAAGCGTCAATGTGAACTTGCATTGAATTTCAACTTAAAATATGCGTTATCTGATGGAATTCACCTTAAAGTGTATGAAACATTTAGATGAGGGAGAAAGGGAAAGAATATGTTGGGTCGTTTTGCACTTGGGTTCTCTGGTAAACACGATCGGAACCCTTGCGAATACTCTCTCACTTTTGCAAACAACAAAAGAAGCCGTTTATTATTTCACCTAGTATAATTAAAAGTACACTGCGTTATATACACTTTTCCAAGTACACGTTGTTGTTTTTTTTCTTTGCTTATAATATCTAGGCAGATTGTATAATATGTACATTTTTCGTTTTCTTTCGATTTTTGTATTGTTACTTCAAACTTCTCTCATCCGTTTCCTTCAATTATTTCGTTATTTAATTTATCGCTAAGATGTTTTGTTTATTTAACTCAATTTTTATTTATTTATTTATTTATTTATTTACTTCGTCTAATCGGTACGGTTATATTATTATGCGTATAATAATATATACGTTGATAGCAGTTATAGAAAACAGTCCCTGGTCAAAACCAATAAGATCAAAAAGGATAATAAATTTAACAAAATTATATTCCATTATCGTTAACTATTATTTTTTATTTTTTTTCTCGTATTCTTAATTCTTCCCGCTTTCTCGTAATAAGAACGTTGAATTACCACACAAAGTATCATTACCACAAAATACTATTGCGTTCAAATTGTTCGTAAATGTGGCTTATCACACAATCACCTGAAATGAATTGTCGCTTGTGATATTTCATGTATTTTCTTGAACTTGTGTGTCATTTATTTTTTTATTTTTCACAATTACCACTGATTTATTCGTGTCGCTACGGATCTACGTAGTCTTTTGCAAATACTTTGCGATTTTGTCGATTTTTTAAATCTCCTTGCCACCCCGTGCACTAAAAATTCCGTGGAGATCACACGTTCATCACTACATGCGCGCGCGTTTATACAAACGTCCCGGAATGGATGAAATCGTTTAAAGAGGGTTTTGGAAATGTTTTGCAGCAGCACCCCTTAAACGCGACGATTTCCGTATCGTCGGTAGCGTATTTTTATTGTTGTTTTGTTGTTTATCTCGATAAGTGGTTGACCGTGTGTTCGCTCTTGACGAATTATCGATAACGGTTGGGGCGTCAACGGGAGGAGGAGCAGCAGCAACAGTAGCAGCAGCCGTATCGATATTCCTAGTGCGTCGCGAACTCACGTTTTTTTCCCATCACTCACCACCACCGTGTGGATCGTGTTGATTCTCAGCAGCGTTTTGTTCACCCTCGACCATGCGAGCTTGTCTCTCAGCCGCAGCACGAGCTTGTCTGCCGGCGCTGGAGCGAAGATTTTTACGTTCTGGCGGTGGCTCGACGCTCATGCGTTTGCCACTGCGTGATTTTTTACTCTTTGAAGAGGAGGAGGCGGCGGAGGCAACGACTGACGTCGTCTTTTGCTCGTCCTCCGCTTCCGGAGTTTTATTACTATCAGCCTTGGTATTGGATTGTGGTGGTGGTTGTTGAGGTTCTTGGGTCTCTGGTTGTTGCGAAGGTGGTTGTTGCTGTTGGGCCGGGGATTGCGAGGAGGGCGATTGGGATCGCGGCGCTTCATCAGGAGGCTGCGATTCGACAGATTCTTTATTGCTATTATTTGAAGTATTGAGCGAGGCACTATCCTCTTGTGCCGGTTGAGGAGCTGCCGGAGTCGGGGGCGACTCTTGCAGAGGTGCGGCAGCAGCTTCTTGCGGAGGTGCCGTCGGCGAAGGTTGACGTACGGGCGTCGGGGAAGTGGGTTGTCTTTCGCGGGGAGGCGGAACTGACGGAACAGAAGGAGCGCTCGCCGCTGGTTGTGATGTTTGGGCAGCGGGCAACGCTTTGCTCGGTACAGGCCGAAGAATCGTTTCAATTTCAACGTTCGCCTCCGTCATTGTGACTTTTGGACTCGTATCGACGATCTCGGTGCGGCTTCTTTTCGAAACGGGTTCGAGTGTGACCTCCAACGAAGCTGGTATTTGTTGCTCTATCGCGTGTTGATGATCCACGTTCCTCGAACGTTTCGACGATGGCCTTTGTAAATCCTCCAAATTTCTCGTTAACAGTTCAGCGCTCGTTCGAGAAAGTTGCTCCAGAGCTTCTTTCATTTCTTGCTCCTTACTCTTCCTCTCTATTCTCGCTGACAAATCCGCGATTTCGCTCAATTCGATGGTCTCTTTTTTACTTTCACTGCGCTCAGGCTCGTTTCTTCTTCTATCAACTTCGCTGTGTAGCGCCAAATCGGAATATTGCTGGAGACTCAAGCTCGGATCCATCGAGTATCGTGATTTTTTTTCAGCTTCTTTGCGCTTCAGGGATTCAGCGACGATCTCACGCTGCTGTCGGGAGCTGCTCGACGAGGACGGTTTTCTCGAGGACGACGAAGTTGAGGTCGTCGCTTGGCCACTGGCCGATGAGCTTGGC
Organism: Venturia canescens; assembly: GCF_019457755.1. Lineage (NCBI taxonomy): Eukaryota > Metazoa > Arthropoda > Insecta > Hymenoptera > Ichneumonidae > Venturia > Venturia canescens. The sequence continues at coordinate 13,204,056 of NC_057425.1, forward strand.
GGTAACAAGCCGCACTGTGCCAAACTTTCGTAAGCCGAGGATACACCACCTGGTTGCATCGAGAATGGATTCAAACCACCGAGACCAAGAGGCGTATAGAGCAGACTTGGATTTGGAAAGAAGAAGGGGAACGGTGTCGTCGTTGGCATCGACGAAGACGAGGTCGAAGTCGACGGCGCCGAGGCTTTCGAAGAAGATTCCATTTTATTACGTGATTTGCTCGTTGATGTTGAATTCGTTGAATTCGCCATTTTTCCAACTGACGAATTAACGACGTTGGTTTCAGCTTGACTCGTGGAGGAAGCTCCGCCCCCGAGGGCCGCTTCCATACCAGCGAGGGAGGGCAAACCAAGTCCGGCGAGATTCGCGAACAACGAATTTGTAAGACTCATATTGCTCAAATTTCCCAAATTCCCGAGCCCGCCGAGGGCACCGAGATTCGGCAATCCTCCGAATGGCATCAATAACGGATTGTTCTTTGGATCAAAATTACCGAGTGAAAGACCCGATAACAATGAATTATTGAGATTACCGAGCGACGAGAAATTCAAGCCGGAAGCAGCAGCCATTGAGGAGGCTGCGAGATTCGCCGAATTAGCGGTTTGTTGACTCGTTGGGCTTGGCATCATCGGTGGTCGACCAGGACTTTTGCCCTTGTTACCACCACGATCGCTACCGGGTAAACGTTTTTGCAAATCGTGAGGCAAGTTACCGCGTTCCTTAACCAATTCCGCCCATTTCGGATCGACGTCGAACATAGGATTTTCGATGAGCCATTGACCGAGACGCTTCAACTGAGGAGCTTTACTCCCAGTCACTTTTTTCCCTGTTAACCTGTTAATAACAGCCACGTTTTCCTCACCGGTGAGTTTTTTCCAATCCAGGAGAGATGGATCGACTCGTGGTCTCCGGCGTCTCGGTGCGCTCAGATATTCCGCGCCCATTTGTTCCGACATTGCGGTTTGTTCGGCGAGCCATTTGTTTACTTTTGCTTCGTGAGAATACGAGCCTATTTTTGACGAATATTCGGCAACTTTATTTATATCAGCAATCATAGCGTCGTAACTCTTGCGCTGGCTGCTCGACGACATGTGAGCAGAGTTGAATGCTTGTTGTTGTTGATGATGATGCTGATGTTGCTGTTGCTGATGCTGATGTTGTTGATGCTGTTGCTGCTGTTGCTGTTGCTGCTTCTTCAATTCGCGATTCTGGTGTTCATGCTGCGCGAGTAAAGCGGCAAAACTGTCTTTGTGCGAGTGCATGGACGGTGGTGGATGATTCGACGACGAACCCGATGCCCTCGACGACGGTATCGACGTAACAGTTATCGAGAATGGCTTTTGCGACGGTGCTGGTGGATTCGGAAGACCAATCGGCGCTGAAGTCGGCGTTACCGTCACGTTCGGCGTTATTGGATTTTTCTTACTGTGCTCCGGATAATGAGTACTCTGCTGTTCCTTCGCTGCGCTAAGTCCGAGAACTATCTCATCCAATTTTCGACGCTTCTTCTCTTTACCCACTACTGGCTCGTCAGCCGGCTGAAACCATATACGACATGAATTCATCAAGAGACACTCAAAAATAATAGTAACTTAGTGGAACGTTAGATTGGAGTAAGATTTGGAGACAAAAATTCTCGCGTTTCGAGCGGTGGGAATTTCGAAAAAATTGGTTCCTCCCGCTGCAATGATAATTTATCGACGTTTTTTCGAATAAAAGGTTTTATCGTAAATATCGCAAGATTGAAGTGTGTAACATTTACAAATTCAAAAAGCCAGAATTCGAAGCCGAAACGACTTTGTGGAAAAATAAGGAACGAATAAAATCTCGCTGTCCAATGTACAAAACATTTTTCCAGTAGAAAATTTGAAAAATCTTATTTTCATTTTCGAGAAAGCTCCGTTTTTGTATCTTTATCTAATTATTATAATTATGAAAAAGATACTGAAATCAATCGTTCAAGTTTGGAAGACGAGTTCCAAAAGACGAATGAAGTGAATAAGGGAATAATTTAATAACGTTGAATACTCACGTAATTTTTACGTTTCATCAGTTTATCGAGCATGCTATCAAGTTTGCCCTTGTTACTGCTCACTTGTTTGTTTTTACTGGGCATTGAAAAGTCTTGTACTTCACTCATCATGTCTTTGCTGGTAGGCTCCGGAGCAGCTTTCATGTATCTGCGCATCGAAAAAGTCAATGAAACACCATCAATTAAAACACGTGTACTTTGCAATGAAACAAACGATAATTGGAGAAAATATCGATGGATTTCTTACCCAGAGGATAAATCGATCGGAGTAAGAGTGCTTGAGGTGCCAGGAATGATAGTCGTTTTCCCCGGTACAGTGTATTTCAAATCGAAGGGCATATTCGGTGTTCTCGCCTGTTGATGAGCTGGCGGCGGTTGCATCGGCGTCGAACGTCGCGTTTCCTCAGTTTGCACCTCTTCGTTGCTTTCCCAAGACGTTCCAGGCATAGCGGCGGCCGGTTTGCTCAACGTTGGAGGTGGCTGAGGTGCCATGTGACTGCTGTTCAGTAACGCGTGAAGTTTTGCTGCAACGAAATCACAAAAAATATAAACATGAAATACACAGTTGTGGGAATCATCGAGTGTATTATCACCAGGAAAATGTAGATTCATTACTCAAACGTCAAATTGTGAACATTTCCGAGTTTCGAATTTCGTACTACATCATGTTTGGCAAATCGAAAAATTTTGCAAAAACAGCTACCAGTTAAGTTGCTCGTGTAACATTTCTTATTCTTTATTTTTAGCAACAGAATATAATGTTGAAAAACTATGGAGAGAAAAGAAACGTTTTTTTAATATCATTTTCGAAAGAAAAGTGGATTTACTAAATCTCATTAAGTGGTTCTCACCTCGTTCCGTTTCTACATCAATGGCAATGTGTCTCTTGCGTTTTTTCGAGGCATTGGCAGCAGCTGCGGAAACGGCGACGGTTGTCGTCACGTTCGGAACAGCCATATTGTTGCTGTTATTGTTGCTGCTATTGTTGCTCGTATTGACATTGGCATTATTATTGTTATTGGCATTGCTGCTAATATTGCTATTGTTACTATTATTCATGTTGTTCATGCCGCTCGTGGTGTTGGAATTTCCAGCTGCCAGAACTCGCGACACACCGTGATCGGTAGTGATTGTGATGACCTCCGAATTATCCTTTTCGTTGCTCAACTGTTGCGCTTGAGCGGATTCAATCTCATCGCCCGCCGTAAAATTCACTGCTACTGGCCACTCCTTGTGCTCGATCGCATGAACGATGTGCATCAAACGCGCTTCAATCGCATGTTCCTGTGGAGAAATTAAAATTTTCAAAATGAATTCAACTCTAAATTACAAATTTGTTCTTTCAAAAATGTTCATAGAATTCCAATGAAAATTTGACCGTTTTCGAGGTGAATTTCAATCCCGAATTGTTGATAAAAAATAGAAATTCTGAATGTTAGGAACTAACCTTAGGCCATTTTACCGATGACTGGTAACTGTGTGCAAGAAGCTGCGCAACTGTTGGCTCGTTATAATCGATAGTTTTGTCACGTAAGACAAAAGTATCGATTTGGGTCAATCGGGACAAAGGCTGAATCACTTCGAGATCAGGGAACATGGCTTTGAGTTCGGCAGCTTGAACGCTGCACTTGTCCTCTATTTTAGTGGATTTGCTTTGATCCGCCTCGACATTTGAGGCTTTATCCTCAACTTGTACAACTTCTTCTTTAACAATTTCCTTAACTTCGAGTTCTTTGATCTCGCATTCTGGTTCAATTTCAGATTCTTTAGTCTCAGATTGAACAGTATTCTCGACGTCGGTTTTCGTTGCTTCGACAGGCGGTGTTTCAGTAGATTCGGTAGAAGTCTTGGTCGTTTCGGATTTTTCTTCAATGACGATCTCTTTGGCACTGCTAACGTCTTCCTCCATTTTTTCAGGCTCTTTTTCTTTCTCTGGAGTTTTTTCGCATTCTTTTTCAGCTTGCTTTTTCGTCGATTCTTCCGCGACGACTGGACTTTCTTCCGTCATTTTCTCTTCCGATTTTCCAATCTCCATTGCTTCTTCCTCTTTTTTCTCGTTTTCTGTTTGCTCTCCCGTCTCTTCTTCTTCCGGCTTTTCTCCGTCAGATTTTTTAGCTGCAGCTTCTTCCTGAGAAGTTTTTGCGACTTCTTCGCTCACAGATTTTTCTACAGGTTCGACATCTGTCTCAGTCTCTTTAACCTCCGTTACAACCTTATTGGCCTCAACGTCTTTCGGTTTTAATTCAGATGCTTCCTCCACGGGTTTCTCTTTCTCCTTATCCACATCTGACTTTTCTTCCTCCGTAATATCGACTACGACCTCCGATTTTTCTTTTTCTTTCTCGACCGACTTTTCCATTTCCACAACTTCTGGCTCTTCGGCGGACTCCGATTGCTTTTCAGTCGTCTTTTCTCCATCCACTTTTTCTTCGTTGTCTTTTGACGGTTTTTCCGCTTCGCTAGCCGTCGTTTGCTTCGGAGCTGTGTCAATCTTTGTCTCGGGTTCAACGTCTATTTCCTCGATCACTTTTTCCGGCTCGGGTGTTTTCAGTTTCGGAAGACTCATGATCGTGAGACCGTTATTTGGTGCGATTTCTTCGGCTTTTGTTTCTGTCTTCACGAGTGTCAATTGGACTTGACCTTTCTCGGGACTCGAAGTCTCCAACTTTTTCTCCATCGTCCCACTACCGTCTTTTTTCATCGCCACTTTCTCTATTTTAAGCGTACCTTCGCCTTTTTCCAACTTGACAAGAATTTCGTTTTTGTCGAATTTCAAAATATCCTCTCGACTCTCGATCTTTATAGCTTTTTCTGGTTTTTCGAATATTTTCGTTGGTTGCATTACATTGTAAATACTCTTGCCGAGCATTTTGTGGAATGAAAAATCGGGATCGTTTAAAATCGTGATGTCTGTACGGCCTAAACCGTGCTTCGCAGCTCCCAGTAGTAATTCCTTGTCGTGTTTACCTGGTTGCCACCATTCTGGTGTGTCACCGGACGGCTGACACAGTGACAATCTCTCTTCGAGATGAGGATGCGATAGAATTTCTTCTCGAATTTTACTCAGCAGGTCGACGCGGCCCAATATATGTCGAGCCTTGTTCGGGGTTAGATGTTCCATTGGAATGTCCGAATGAGCTAAAGAATAAAACAGCAATTTCAAAATTGATGAACAATAAAAAATATTCCACCAAAAATAAAAAAAAAAAAAAGGAAAATGAGATTTTATTATAGTGGAAAAAGAAAATTAAATCTCAATTATGAAAAATTGAACGTTGGTAAGGAAATTTGGAAGAAAATTCTACGAACAGAATTTAAAATATTGTACGAAGGATTTAAATAATGGAAAAATTCGGAATACTACTGAGTGCTACTAAAGTGAAAATTACCTTCGTCCTCGTTGGTTTTGGTATTACAAATTTTCTTAAGCATTGCTCTGAATGACATGTAATAGTCGGTCAAATCAGCATCAGTTTTTTTGTCGAATTTGGCGATATTCTTGAATTTAGTCCAATCGTACTGGGCTTTCTTCCTGTCGTAATTTACGCCGTATGTCGAAACTACGCGTAAAAATTCGTTCTCTTCTCGTCGTGACCACTTAGCCTTTTGTTCTTCGAAGCGCGTTCTCTCGCGCTCCTTGACCATTGCTTCCATCTTTTCTCTCCTTTCCATTTTCTATAAAAGAATTAGAACACAAACTAAGAAAACCTCGTTCGCATGTACAGAGATCCAACAATTTTTTCATCGTCGAAGAGAACCTAACGACCCTTATTACTTGGACTGTCTTTGCAAATTTTATTAAGCGACATTAAAGCATTTTGCATAAGTAATTTTCAATCATCAAAAAAAAAGCAAATAAAAAATGGTTATTCACGCCATAATAAAAAAAAAAATCTTCTGAATCTTATTTTGAAAACCACAAGTCCGTAGAACAAAATATTCTTTGAACATTATTTTTCCACGACAGCGATTCATTATATAGAGAAAATTGATCATTTTTCAAAAAGTCTCAAAATTTTCAAAAGTCTCTTTTCTCAAGAATTAGAAACTCGAATGACTTTTTTTCCAGTGTATTCAAAATTCCAGTGGCAATACTGACCAACAGATACATAGCGAGTTGTTGCAAGTCCCATCCTTGCATATTCAAAGGTGGATCGGTGACGGTGCCAGCATGATTAGCCATGTCGACCTGTCCCTGTTGTTGGTGTTGTTGGGCTTGGGACTGTTGTTGTTGTTGTTGTTGGTGTTGTTGCTGTTGATGTTGTTGCTGTTGTTGATGATGTTGTTGCATTTGTTGTTGGAGCTGTTGTTGCTGTTGCTGGCCAAGTTCCATTTTGCCTTTCATCATAGTTTTGCCATCATCCTTTTTAACGATGGTGCGTTGATACGATGTGATAACTCGTCGCAATCTTGTATTAAGATCGACCGTACTGGGCCAAGATTTATCATCATCGATAATGATTTCCGTGCCGTCGTGACTGCCCCCTGCTTCAGCAGATATCGGGGTATCGGCTTTGACGGAAATGGCCGGCGAATCCGCGGGAGTTTCGCTTCCGAATTTTTCCGGCTCTTTCGGATCCTTCGGCACAGTTAATATCTCCCCGTCTTCGTTTTCAGGCTCGATGTTGTTACTCTCATCCCTGTAAACGAAAAAAATCAAATTCCCAGGGTTTTTAAACATTGAACTCAAGCTTTACCTCCGGATTCCCGAAACTTTGTTTCCAGTACGGAAATTCAAATTTTCGGGCAAGCCGAAAACAAAATAAAATCCACAAGTATATATTTATATTTTGCTGCGTTGTCCTTACATCACGACAGCACCAATCTCAGTTTCGAGAGATCATTGAAAAAATACTGTTTAAATGCTTCATTTACCATTCCACTGTAAAATAAAATTATGTTGGCAAGTGTCCCGTTTCTTTCTGCTGTAAATGTACAATTTTCGAGCTTTAACATTGGGCTACATATTTAGTGTGAAGCAGCGGAGGAAGAAATACAGAGGGAACGAATGATGTGAAACTATTTGTCGTTGTGGTGATTCTTACAGTAAAGTTATGAATTTCCAATCGTTCACGTCTTTTTTTCACGTTTTTTCCTTCTATGATTTTCAACATACGATAAATGTATGCGTTTTTGCGGGAACATAAACGTTAAGCGGATGTATTATGCGTGCAAAGAATGTGTTAAAGTTATGATTCACGTTTACATATATATTTACATTTGCGATATGTAATATATATATATAAATAAACAGCAATTGTATTCGTGAATGTTAGCGAGAAAAAAAAAGAAAAAGAATGTACTCACTTGATCTGGGCGGTCTGAGTCTGGGAAGGGGGAGGACAGCTTGAAATGAAAGAAAGCGTGGGATCGGTCCTCATCTGGTCGTAATTCTCGTAGCCATGTTTGTAGCAGCCAACTATTAGGGACTTGTCTGCCGTCGTGTCCCACCATTTCGCTGGTCGCTCCGGTAACTGCGGAGGGTTTATCCGCAACGCACTGTAGGGCGGTTTTACTTACAATTTGCCAAATTCACAATAATGCCAATCGGTTTTCAAAATTTCTTGCTTCCTTTTTTCTTTTTTCAAATTTTAACAAAATCAAACAAAACAACAATTTTACCATCTTTCTCGTTACTCTTTTTTTCTCTCTTTCTCTCTCACGCTTTTTCGATTGAAAAATAATTTTGGGTCAAAGATTTGACGATATCAGTTCTTGAGCTCGACTTGGATCGTGCTCGCAGTAAAAAAAAAAAGGTAAGAAAAAAAAAATCACGCGAAGCTTCGTAATCAAAACAAAATTTTGGTAATTGAACGCAGCCTGCTTTTCAAAACTAAATCATTGGTGTGCTTCAGTCAAAATAAACGTAAAAAAAAATTTTCTATTTTTTTTCAACAAATTTGAAGAGACTCATATTACCGCAAATGAGCAAAATAATACTAAAATTCAATCATGAATACATTAACATCCTTGCGGAAACTCGAAAGAAAATTCTAATTTCACAAAAGCTCCCAGAATCAAGATTTGGAGAAAAAAAAACAAAAAAAAAATCATAATTCCATGTAAATAATAACTCATTATATACACAGAGCTAGAGTACTTTCAACTACATGCATACACGAGAAGAACTCTTCACCAGATATAGTTACGTTCGGCAACTTAGCTAAAAAGTATAACAATAAAAATAAGACTATTGCGTCCCCCATAGTATCAAACTACAAACTTTCGTGTTTTATTCTCTGCGTGACTATCAGCAACGGAAAATAATCGAATTGAAAAAAAAAAAAAAAAAAAAAACAATCCAAATAAAAAAAAAAATATAAGAATTTGAAGAAAGTGCATTTAACGGGGAAACGATAAAAGAAAAATAATAAAAATTGCCAGATAGAGCAAAAGAGGTAAAACTCGTCCCGTGATTTGGAAGTAGCACGTTTTTTTGAATAAGTGGATATCTAGAAAGACGGATTCGTACCGGTGTCGAATAACATCACGAGTTAGAGAACCGAGATCGCCAAATCTTTATATCTAATAATTCCGACAAATTATTTCGATTCTTTTTCGTCTCATTGAAAGAAATCAAAATCTTTGTTTGTTCGTTTTTCTTTTTTGTCGCCCTCTTTCCACAGTGCACTGCTCTTGCTTTGTGTTTTCGGTTTCGGTCTTTCGTATCTTTGTTCTTTTTTTTCTCTTCGTGTTTTTTTTTCTCGTCACTTTTATTCTCGTTTAAAGATCCGTCTTACCACATCGTCTCGTTGACATCGCTGGACGTTTAGGATGCGCGCGTTGTGTCTCGTTTAAAACATACACACACATACACACATACACACGCACACGCGCACGCACACACAGAATGGAGTGAAGAAATGCGTGTTTGAAATGATACAGGGACGAAGAGGGGAAGAAATTCACTAATATTTGATTAGTACAGGCGTTAATTATTATTCCAGCCTTTATACCAATTGAACCGCGTGTGTATGTGTGTATATGTATGAAGAAACAAAAAAAATAGTTAAGGTCTAAGTGAATAAAGTGAAAAAAAAAGAAAAAAAAAGTAAGTAGAACGTATCTTGGCTCTACGGAGTCATTCCTCGTATACGGATAAACAGATCCCAAAGGTGAAACAAATACATTGCACATGCACAACTATAAAAGCACTGTATGAAGCCGTATGTAAGTGCATGATGTTTTCTTCTCTCCTTTTTCGTTCTTACTTTTTGATATTGTCTATGTGAAGAAAACGCAGGTAATCGAACGAGGCAGTAATGAAAAGGGAGGGCAAAGGCGAAGCATCGTTGTGTAATATGCAGTTTTCCTCCTCCTATTTCTCTCTGTTTTCACTTTTTGTCTCGAATATTGCTTGTTTGTTTGTTTTTTGTTTTCTTTACGAACCTGACATGTACTCCGTCGGATATGTGCTGCACCAAATCGCCGATTATCTCGTGCTTGATATAATAGAGCATTCGTACTCGTAGAAGAACTCTGAAACACAATGGAAACAATGGAGAATTCGATATCGTCGAATGAATATTCATGCTGATTATACTCGAATGTCACTGTCGTAAGGTTTTTACGATCGATTGGTTTTCACGCTTTTTATACCAGCCTCGAATTTACTGGCCCGTGCGATACAAAGAATGTTCCGAAGTATTACGTAACACAGGAGTTTCGGCAATTTCGGTTTATTTGTTATTTACCTTCTTTCTGTGTGATCGAGAGCAAACGTTAAGAAAAATGTATTGAGATAATTGGGACTGTTGTGTATCAACAGTGGATTCAGAAACAGAGTTCCGACGAAATTTATATCAACGAGCGCTCAAACGCTCCAAACTTTCTCATACCTGTTGGCGTGTCGACTCAGATGCTTCTTGTATGTACTCTCGAGGAATATATCACCGTCGTATTTTTCGGCCTGACTCCAATGGTTCGGATCCATCGGTCCACCGTTAATGGTTGATCCTCGAGTTTCGCGACATTCCCGTACGCGACTCTTTTTCTTCTGTCGACTGTGCCTCGACTGCAAATTTGCCGGGATCGTCTTTATTTTTTCCCCGTTTTCCAGAGGGGTCACTAGGTCCCATATGAAACTTCGAATCTTCTCGTCACCGCGAAAATAACGCAGGCAATAGAGGAGAATAACTCGGGCGCAATCCTCGACGTCGGTGCCTCGCCAACCGTGACGAAATTGACTGTGCTGGAGTATGTCTTCCCAACGTCCCCATCCAAATGTTAACAGACCACGTTCCACCTTGAAACACTCCGTTCGAGCCCAACTTCCGTAAACTACTTCACCGTCCCTTGGCACGTAATCGTCGTAGAACTTTCGCGTTCTCTTTCCAAATTTGTCTCGTCTCTTCTTTCCTGTTTTACGTTTTTGTTATGTTAAAATATGTTTTGATTTAACAAATAAAAATACATAACAATTACCAGTGTGAACGAAAAAAATTTTTGCCTACTCGTGATTCAATAAACGTTAAGTATAAATACCATTCTAGACTAAACATCTATTGAAAAATAAACTCTCGTAAATTTCTGAGAGTTTGAGAAGTGTATAAATTCCGTTTACTACTATTGACGAACTTTTTTGACAGCTTGGTCACATGAAAAATAGAATGCAGCATAACCTTCAGTGAAAATCGAAATTTTTTACCTTCAAATTGTTAGGAAACATTTTATGTTATTTATGTTATTTATGTTATTTATGTTAGCAAACAAAAATACTGAGCTGTCACGACAGTTTTCATTTAGATCAGGAAATGTTTGAATTTATGCTTGAGATATTCGAACAAACAATACGATTGACAGAAAGACAGTACAAAAGATAATCGGAAAAATATTTCATTATATTTTCAATAAGTTGATATTGAGTCGATAATTATTCAAATAATTTCCGCTCGTCTCTTTATCAAATCAGTCGAATATTGTGTCGAAATCAGTGTTTCATTAGACATACGAAAAATGAGTCTGTGATAAAAGTTCTGGCACGACGAATAATTATTTCTCGTTTGAAAATATTTTTTTTCTTCGTTTTATAAAAAGCACGTACCTCTTCCCGTCAGACCAGTTCCTTCATCGTCACTGTTGTCATCAGAGCTATCGAGTTCCGACATATCAACGACCGATTCATCGTGACCATAACGTTTAATCTGAGTTCTGCGTCGTGGTTCTGAAATGACGAGATCTTCTTCTTCCTTCTTTTCGGTAGTATCGATTTCAGCTTTTTTGGCCCATTTTTTCCAAAAGTCCGGATCATCGATATTGATGTCAGAACGATTTTGTGAGCACGCGAAGCTCGCTTTGGAAAAAGTGGATCCTTTTTCGGCTTCGATAGTGATGATTTGTGTTCGTCTTTCAAGAATTTGTTCGATGTCTTCTTCGCAAAATTTATCACCGGCATTGTCATCGTCCATGATCGCCCCGTATGCTCCTTTTTTAAGCAAATCCTCAATTTCCTTTTTCGTCAATTGTTTGTTGTTAGGATCTTTGCCACCTTGGGCAGTGTTCATGGACTGTAAGATAGCTTTGTCGAGTCCAAGCTTCAAGGAAGCTTTGTCAAACATTTCTCGTTCGTAGGTATTGCGGCAAAGCAAACGATAAACTTTGACCATTTTTTGTTGGCCAATACGATGACAACGAGCTTGAGCCTGAAGATCGTTTTGCGGATTCCAATCGCTGTCGTAAATAATTACGGTATCAGCAGCTGTTAAATTAATTCCAAGACCACCGGCTTTCGTGCATAGAAGAAAAACGAAACGGTCGGAATCAGGCTTGCTGTAACGATCAATCGCAGCTTGTCGCAAATTTCCTCTGATTCTACCGTCAATTCTTTCGTACGGATATTTCCTGTAGAGCAAATAATCCTCCAGAAGATCGAGACACTTGACCATCTGACTGAATATCAAAACTCTGTGTCCACTAGCTTTTAATTTCGGCAATAATTTATCGATGAGAACCATTTTTCCGGAACTGTTTACCAAAGCGTGATAGTAAGCCTCGCTGTCTTCCTTGTCCGGTGATTTGTAATCCATTTGTATCTGATCCTCGGCACCGTTGAGCAAAAAAGGATGAATGCAGCATTTTCGAAGTTCCATCATGGTGTTCATCAAATTCGGTATGTTTGCCGAAGTCGTGCCTTTCGCGAGGAACGAAAAGTTTCTCTCGAGAATACCGCGATAATATTTTTTCTGGATATTCGTCAATTCAACCTCGACGACTGTCTCCTCCTTGGGGGCAAGCGATTTTTCCACGTCTTCTTTCAATCTTCGGAGCATCATTGGCTTTAAGAGTAATTGCAATTTATTGACTTCGCATTCGCTGCTGAGATTGCCGAATTCTTTGAGGAAAGCTTCGCTGCTGGCGAATTGTGTGGGCTCGAGGAAATTCAACAGTGAGAATAACTCGTTTACGTTGTTTTGTAATGGCGTACCGGAGAGAAGAACACGATGCTCGAGGTTCAGTTGTCGCAAGCCTTCGAGCAGTTTACAATTTCGGTTCTTAAGTCTGTGCGCTTCGTCGATAACGCACAAGCGCCAGTTATAACCTTTCAATTCATTGAAATCAGTTATTATTATTTCGAAAGTCGTTATGAGAACGTTAAATTTAATGAGATCTTTGATCTGTACACCCTTGTCGTTTTTGTAATAAACCTCGTACTCCTGCAGCATCGTGCGACTCGCGGCTGAACCGTGATAAACCACCACGTTCATGTCCGTCCAACTCTCGAATTCTCGCTGCCAATTTGGTATCGTTGACAGCGGTGCGATCACGAGGAAAGGTCCACGAATCCCGTACTTATAAGCTGCGTCTACGAACGTCAATGATTGAATCGTTTTTCCAAGACCCATCTCGTCAGCGAGTATACAATTGTGACCGTTGTACCACGAAAATAACAGCCAATTGAGACCTTCCAGCTGATAAGGCCTCAGACTGTTTCCTCCCTTGTAAATCGGCGATACGTCCAACTTTTTCCACGCCGCATTCGTCGGCTTTTTCTTCGGTTTCCACTGATCCTTTGGTGGCAACTTATTGAACCTGTGAAATTGCACTATTTTATCCGGATCAACGTTCTCCTCTAATTCCCACGTTGAATCCTCGTACTGCAGCGAACGCCATTTCACGAGGAAATGCCGAACCGTCTCACCCGTTGTTGGATCCGTATGCTTTGCCTCATCCAACACACGATCGACTTCTACGAAATCTGGATTGAAGGGGTCGTCTTCCGGCTGTAAATATAATGCCAATATTTTTCAATCCCCGTTGAGAAAAAATAACTCTCCGTTTCCTCGGATCGTATTGGGCGACATCGAAACTATTTTCTAACATTTTACGTACTAAAAATTTTCCTCACTTCGTAAACTCAATTCGAATTTGAAACTTTTAAGTAACTTGTCTTTTTTAGATTCAAAGAATCAAAAAAGGTAACATAATTCCGCACCATTTCAAAGAATTCTATTTTTTTTTGTATAATCTACAAAAATCTTCTAAATTTAATGAATTATTTTTCAATAAAAACATTTACACGTTATGAACAGGTTCATACAAGCATTCAGTAGAAAACAAGCCACAACTACAAAAAATTCAAAGGAAAAGCAAAAAGTAATATTTACGTTTTCAAATATATTTGTGTTCTGCGCCATCTTCTGTTTGAATCTCTTCAATTTGGCTTGTATCCTTTTGTCGCCTTTGTACAATTCCTCCTCGGTTCTCCACTCGCAATGCAGATAAGAAAAGTTTCGATACTTGACGAGGTATTCTTCTACTTCGATCATTTCTGGTTTGACTGTTTCGGTGTTAACATTTTCTGTGCTTTCAGGCACTTGAGATTCAACTTCAGTTTTTACTTTAATGGATTCTCCTTTTTCATCCTTCATCTCAACGCCGTCATTTTCCTCCTCGGCTGTGTCTTTTTCTTCAGTCACGGTTGCGACCGTTTCATCAGGTTCTTTATCCTCAGGATCGTCTTTCTTTTCGGAATTTTCTTCATTCTTTTTGGCCATTTCTTCTTCCTCTTTGTTTTCTGTACTCTTCGTATTTTCCTCTTCGTCGTTATCCTCAGTGTTCTCTTTTTCTGCATCTTTCTTGAGCGATTCAGAAGATGGAACTTCTGGTTCTTCTTCTTTTTCATCTGGGATTTCTTGATCTTTCACTTCCATCCCGGTTTTTGCATTTTCTTCTGTTTCCATTTTTTCTTCATGCGCTTCCTTATTTACTGCTAAAATTTCCTCGCTAGCAGCTTCGACTTCTTTGTCTTTTCCTATAACTTCTTCGTCCTTATTTTCTTTGTCAGTATCTTTTTCAGTTGTTTCCTTCGTTTCTTCCGTCTTAGGTTCTTTATCATTCTCTTCGGATTCGCCCTTTTCCGTTTCCGGTTTCTTTTCACCGTCGGCCACAGCAGCATCTTCGCCCTCTTTCTTCACTCCCTCAACATCCGACTTTTCCGCATCCACTGTTCCCTCGGATTTTTCTTCTACCTCTGACTTCACTTCCACCGGAGCCGGTGGTTTTACTTCTCGCTTACCCATTCGTACGCAAAGAATATGCTGCACAACCATCGAGTCCTCGTCCGTAGTATTCTAGAAATTAGTGGTATTATAGAGTTCAAATATGCAGTAAAAAAAAAAAACTTACCATCGCGAAATGAAAAATGTTAAAACACTCGACAACGTCTCGAACTCAATAAACAGAACTTTTTTTTGGTAAATTCAAAAGCAGTGCTAAACACTTTTACAATTATATTTGAAAATTACGTTGACTCGCTAGGATAATTTTTGTAATTGAATTTTTTCATTGAATAAACTGATTAAAAGGGGAAAAAAGAAAAATGAACTTACGATGTACACGAAATTAGGCTTATTCGGCCCAACATCACCGCCCTCATTTTCGCGTTTAATCGCTGAAGGTTTTGAGCCACTGGCACCATCTGACTTTTTAGAAGCCGAGCCTTCTTGGACGGGTACATCGTCATCGGAAAATCTAAGCATAACGTCATCGACGTATTTCTTGCGATGAGTATTTCTCGCTGATCGTCGTTTGTTGAGGTCTTCACCGGCTTCCGGCGATGGTGGCGGAGTCGCTGCCAGTTCCTCGCCGTCAGAATCCGGTGCTATACGACTCTTGCGCTTTCTGCGAAAAGATTTATCGAAAACCGTCATGTAGAAAGGATGATGAAACGATCATTTTTTGCAATTAAAATAGAGACTTTCCCATCATTTGTTAAGTTCCAAAAAAATGTTTCAACTCACTTCGAACTACGAGGCGATCTTCCAATCGAAGATTTTCCAACTGATCGTTTTCGCGAAGGTTTTTTCTTAGCCGGTGTGGAAGCCTCGACGGTTTCTTTTTCCGTCGTTTCCGCGCCGGCTTCTTTTTTCTCACCCTCTTCAATAGTTTCGCTGGGTTCTTCGACTTTAGCCTCGTTGTCTTCCTTCGTGTCGGGAACTATAGGCTCGGTAGTCGAGGAATCGACGTGCTCTTGATCATCCTGAATTGGTGATTCACTCGGTTTCACCTCAGCGTCTTGAACAGGTGCTGGTTCGGAGGCAACAGCTTCTTCGGTTTCCGGTACAACTGTCGCCGCCGCTTCTTCGTCAGCTGATTCCGACTGAGTAGTTTTTCTACAGGAAAAATACGAAAATTCAATTGTTAGTAATGAAAAGAAATATTCCGAGGAACAGATATTGAAAAAAGACTTGTTCGGGGACGAGGATTATCGTTGTTCGGATTCACTTTATCGGCAAGCCTAGTTTGAAAATTCTCACTTTTTACTGCCACGTTTCGAAGAATCCTTGGTTTCTCTGCTCCTCTTCTTTCGTTTCGGTGATTTAGCCTCTTTGGGTGGTTTAGGCTCTTTCTTAACTTTGGCTTCTTTCGGCTCCCTTGGTTCTTTAGGCTTTCTTGGTTTCCTCGGCGGTCGTGATTTTCTGCTCTTGTTCCAATCTTCCTCGACATCGCCACCCGACGATGGTTTGTTGTCCTCGGAGTCCGCAACGCTGTCGACAATGTTACTACTGTCACCGGGTGTCACAAGATTATCCGACAATGGTTGTTCGGGCTGTACACTCGGCGTAGCAATAATCGGTGGTGCTGCTTCCTTGTCCGCTTTTTTTCGACTCTTTTTCGTACGTGGAGTTCCTTTACTTCGTCCTCGACCGGTCGTGCTTGAAACCTGTCCAAAAAATGTTCATCAGCAAATGGACCAATAAAAATCTTCACAAAATGCTTCATTCCCAGAACAAGAAAACTACTCGAACATTCATTTTTTAACTTCGAAAGGAAAGAATATGGTTGGAAGATTGGCTCCCTTATTAATTTATAAAAAAAAGTCGATCATGTGTCAAGTTCGACAATCGAATCATGAAAATTCGCTCGACTTTTAATGAAGTTTGAAAGAATAACCAAAATCAAGCTAATAAAAAGTCAGGAATATTTCGGCAGCGTTGAGAATATCTGTTTTAACAAAAAAGTTGAAAAACGCAATGTGCATTCCAATTATTCGGCGTACCTGAGGGCTGTCTACGACAGCAGCAGCAAACATGGGAGTCTGCAGTATGCACTGAGGTCCTCCGTTGCACTGTTCGTTAGTTTCGTGTTGTTGCAGCGCCTGAAGTTTGTCTTGCAAGCTGACAATTTTTTCTTGGCAGTCAGGAGCAGGTGGCATGCAGTACAATTCCTGTAGCTGTTGTTGGAGAGCGGCTCTTTCTTGATGATGAGTAACGGGTGCACAAGCGTTATTGAAGGGCGTAGAAATGACAGGAGTGGGAGTGGTGACCGGTGGCATGGTGTACATGTTGGGCACGGTATTCCCAGTGACCATTTCGCCGGGGGTGTGATACTGTTGTTGTTGTTGTTGTTGTTGTTGTTGTTGCTGTGGTTGTTGTTGATTGGGTTGGGGAGTTTGTTGTCCAGATCCAACGACGATCATATCGCTGGTGTACATACTGGTAGGTTTTTGCATGTTTGTGTATTCACCAAATGCAGGTTGAACCGGTACGGTGGTTTGAGCATTGGTGAGAGGAGGCATATTGGTCGTTTGTACGACAGGGGCCATTTGCTGGGGAGCCATGAGAGTCGTATTTGGTGGGGTGACGGTTGTTTGTAACTGAGAAACTTGAGGCGCCATTTGGGGAGGCATTGGAGTTTGGAGAGGCAATTGAGAGGGAATCATAGCATTGCTGGTGGGAATCATGACTTGTTGGGTCATGAGCGGTTGCTGTTGTTGGGCTTGTTGACCAACTTGAAGAGGTGATTGCTGTGGAGGAGGTTGTTGTGGCAGAAGAGATTGGTTTTGAGCCTGCTGGGACTGGCCAATTTGAGGAGATTGTTGTTGTTGTTGTTGTTGTTGTTGTTGTTGTTGTTGTTGTTGTTGTTGTTGTTGTGGCTGTGCCATTGGTTGCTGTC
The DNA here is from genome assembly GCF_019457755.1 of Venturia canescens. Classification (NCBI taxonomy): domain Eukaryota; kingdom Metazoa; phylum Arthropoda; class Insecta; order Hymenoptera; family Ichneumonidae; genus Venturia; species Venturia canescens. Next base: position 13,221,481 of record NC_057425.1, read on the forward strand.
CAATTTGCTGGGACGGCTGAGGTTGTCCAACTTGAATGGGTTGCTGAGGCTGTGCTACTTGTATGGTTGGCTGTTGTGGTTGAACCATCGTTTCAGCTGGTGGAGGCTGCGCAATTTGTTGAGGCTGCTGTTGTTGTGGCGGTTGTCCCATCATTTGAACCATCTGCGGTTGTTGAGCCAGCTGGGACGACTGTGGTTGCTGCTGCTGCACCATTTGGCTCGGCTGCGACTGTCCTATGGGAGAATGTTGGGACGGTACGATCGGAGGTTGGACCTGTTGCGAGTGGACTAATTGTTGAGGCTGAGTTACACCAGGAGATTGCAAAGGCGGTTGAATTTGTACCATCTGCTGGCCCGGATGAAGCTGCTGTACGGGTTGTGGCTGACAAACCATAGCCTGTTGCTGCTGGGTTTGAGGTGGCTGTTGTTGCTGGGCTACAGGTTGTTGGGTTTGATTGGACATCGCTTGCTGATTGTGCATCGAAGCGCTAACAGTAGGCCCGGAAAGATGTTGTATCGTATTAATTTCTTGTTGGGGTTGTTCACTGATCGTAACGTCGTTTGAGTCGCACACGTTGCCACTGGAAACGACACTGGACGTTGGTGGTTGTTGCTGGGGCTGCATCATCGGGGAGGAAGCTCCGCATTCGATGTTGCCGCTGGTGCTCGAAGCGGGTAACGATTGCACCGTTTCGATCGGACTCGATCTCATAGACGTCGTCGGTTCCATAGGCTGAGCAAGACTCATCTGATTGTTCGTAAGAACCGAGCTCTCCACCTGGGGATGTTGCTGTTGCATTTGCTGAGGAGGAGGTTGCAGTTGTTGCTGCTGTTGGGGCTGTCCGAGCATTTCGCTATTCTGCTTAACCAACGATTGTTGTTCGTTCGTCTCGATTTCGTGAACGGAAGGATTATTAACGACAATTTGTGAATTGTCGGTCGTATCTCTCGTAGTAGTTTCAACTACGTTGTGAATAACGTCGTTGCCGTTGATAGGAAACATGGGACTTCGCTCGCTCGTCGTCGGAACCTGCTGCTGGTCCATCATCCCTCGGGAATCGTTCACGCTGATGCTTGGCCTCATTTGTTGTTGGGGTTGTGGTTGTGGTTGTGGTTGTGGTTGTGGTTGCGGTTGTTGTTGCTGCTGCTGCTGCGGTGCAGAAGGGGGTGGAGGTTGTTGTTGTTGTTGTTGTTGCTGTTGTTGCTGCTGCTGCTGCTGCTTTTGTTGCTGTTGCTGTTGTTGTTGCTGTTGTTGTTGCTGCTGCTGTTGCGGATGTGGCCATTGCGAAGGCATCGGCATTCTCGGTCCGGTGACCGGTGGCATAGAATTTTGTGCATTCTGCTGCGGCATTATTCCCGAAGGATGTGGCATCGTTGGACGCGATTGAAACTGGTTGTAATCCTGTGGCGTCACGTTAGAATTCGTGACGGCAACACCAGGTATAACCATTTGTTCGAGAGCTTGTAAGGTCGTTTGTTGTTGTGTACCACCGGAAGAGTTCAAGGACATCGATGTCGGTGGACAAGGTGAAACGGAAAGTGAGTTCGTCGGAGGACCAGTCTGTTGATGTGGTATTTGTACGTGTGGATGCGGCGACAGTGTGGTTGGTTTAGCCGGCGACATGATCGGTCGCGGTGACATTTGTTGTTGCACCGCCGGAGGCCTCGGCGACATTTGGGGCCTGGGCGACATTTGCGGTGACAATTGCGGGAAGGCCGCTCTGTACTGAGGACTCGTCGCGTGTTTAGTCGGAGCAAATTGAGCATTAGGTCCGGGATGCTGGGGCTGATTGAACATTGGTGCGGTATGATGAGGATACTGTGGCTGTTGGGGTTGTTGTTGCTGCTGCTGGGGTTCCATCGATGCTTGCTGACTCACCACCGGATGCTGCGGATGTTGCGGATACTGCGGGTGAGAGGGAAGAGACTGAAGCGTTGGATGAGGCTGCTGATGATGATGCGGCATTCGTTGAGGTTGTTGCTGAGCCTGCTGAGCCGCTTGTTGCTGCTGCTGAGCTACGGCTTGTTGTTGCTGCTGCTGCTGCTGCTGTTGCTGCTGCTGTTGCTGTTGTTGTTGCTGCTGTTGCTGTTGTTGATGCATCGCCGCGGCTGTCGCGAAAGCCGTATAACCCCCCGAAGCCTGATACATCCCCGCGGGGTTCGCCTGCTGATAATGCTGCTGCTGGCCAACCATGTGCTGATAAACGCCCGCTCCACCAGCAGCCTGCATCGCCTGATGCGGTACTCCCATCGTACCGATCATACCTTGCTGCGCGTTAAAATGTTGCTGTTGCTGCTGCTGTTGCTGCTGTTGCTGCTGCTGTTGCTGCAATTTTTGACTAATACCCGTTTGATCCTGCTGATGAGAATACTGCGGCATGTGCTGCCTATACGCTCCTGGCTGCGGTCCCATCTGATTGTAATGCCTCTGCATCTGCGAATACGTACCAGCCGCACCCGGCCAGCCTTGCATACTCGGATCCATTCCCATATTTCCACGCGCCATCGGATGCTGCTGCTCCATCGAATACATATTGTCCGAATAACCGGGATACTGACCTCCCGCAACCGGATGAGGACCGCGATGCTGAGGCCCCATACTCCTCGCTGGATTCTGCTGAAAACCAACCGGCACCATCGCCGCCCGCTGCGGGGCACCCGCATCGAAACTACCGATTCCCTGATTAAACATCGCTCGCTGCGTCGTACTTGACAATTGCTGACTCCCGCTACCAAATTCCGTACCGCCGAAAGACGTCAATTTAGCCAATGGCGACTCCTGCGTTATCCCATAAGGCTGAGTGATATAACTCCCACCGCCTCCACCACCGTTCGGTCCTGGATTTGTCCCATCTCTGTTTACTACCACGTTGTTGTTCGGTCCTGCCGGGTCAAAATGATCGTTACCCCCAAGATCAGGAAGAGCATCGAGCATTGAACCACTGACATCTTCGCCAAATAGATCGTACGAGTCCATGTCTTTACGCTTCACTAATCTTCGCCTCCGTCTCGGGCTCAAGAGGGCACTTTACGATCCTTTCTATCACCAGTAGTGTACCCATCATTGATTCTCTTCTCTCACTTCTGCAACAATCATCACAATCATATTTTTATCGATATTTTTACACATTTTTTTTATTATTATGAATATTCAAAGCAAAGTCATTCGCGCCGCTCAACATCGGCTCGAGGTTACTGCCATTTTTTACACCTGGGGACACTACTCATGGGTCTCAGTGACCCAGACAATTCAACATTTTTCTCATCAGTTCATTTTTTCCCATAAATTTATTCTACTCGAGTCGATACGATTTGACCGATTGTTGTTCGGCTTCGACACCAAAATCATCCGATGACAGTAACCTCGGACCGAGACTGGTGATCGTTATTCAACATAAATAAACGTGGCGAGAGCGCTGCTGTGAAGATACACGCCGAAGGGGAGAAGCTATACGCTTATGAATTAAAATTCCCATAATCGCCATAACTTCACCCCTCTGGAATGTACTTGGTTCGCTATTTTCTTTGCTTCTTCATCCTCCGCTCCGTTTTTTTATTCTCATTTCCTCGTTTTTCGTTCTCAACAATCGTTCATGCGAGAGTTGACAATCTCGCGTATGCTCCTGTCCGTCATTACGTGGCAATATACGTACGAGAGATCGTAAATTGTTGCAGATTGACTGTAATTAATTATCCAAGAACGACTCCCACTCGATGACTATACCGGGGACACGGCCGGACTATATCAACGAATCACCGTTTTAATGCACGTTCAATTCGTCCAACTAAATGCTATTCAGTCGATTCAACCAATTCGAGGAAATATTTGATTAAAAAATTAATAAAAAATAATTTTATTGGCAATTATCGACGAAACAGCCGTACTCGCTTCTTGCTCTTAAGGCCAACTTGGAAATTGGTCACTCTCGTGAAATCAGAGACGAAACAGATAAGATAGCGGATGCAAAAACTCACCCGAGGAAACGAAAAAAACTTGAAATTTACGACTCCAGGCTGAGGGAGAACAAAGAAACGAGATTCACGATCATCGGCTATTCGACCTTGACGTGACGGTGTCGAAAGTTCAGATACCAACAGTGTGTCGTTATTATTACAGCTATTATAACCAAACCCAACGAAACGTTCAAAATTCATTGGGAAGAAAATTTCAATGTAAGCGAACTTTCAATCCTCCGTCAGGAAATAAATTCTCAAGCCGTTGCAAGCAACAAGAGCATCGTCGAACTACAAATTCATAGACCAAGCATAAAGTTGAGTCGACACCTTCGCTCTCTAACTAAAGAACTTTACGATTTTTATTTTGCCAATCCCAATTCCAAATATCCATGGCACCGTGGCAAATATCCAAAACTAGCTAGAAAGAAGTTCGATGAAAGTTTCTTTGCGTCAAACGGTGCAAACTCCGCTAACATGCTAAGCTTTTTCCTACTTGAGAGAGAAAATTCATTGAAAATAGAATGAACATGAATATTTTCTAGCTACGCATTCTCTTGGATCGACCTGCGATTCAGCGGTTTAAATTTGATCGATCGGACAATAATTGCTCATCGTAGATTGCTATTCGTTTGCAATGTTTGAACAAAGCTGTTTTGTGTTTTTTGAAGAAACTATTCACAACCCCGTTACATTAGATCTTGCTGTAAAGAGGATGCCAACTCTGTAAAATTCTCTTATTTATCGGAACAGAATTAAGCTTCGAATCTTCCCTGCGACAGACTTTAACCGAAAAGTCTCTGCGGAGTGCCAAAATGAAGTGAAAAACATAGAGGAAGCGATGACTTTGCTCAACTTTTTTCCAGAAATTTCATTGTTGTGAAGTTTTTCACAAACATTATTTATTCCGTTCCGTACCAAAATGTTTAATAGCGAAAGAGCGAGCTGGGATTCGATTGATGAGTTTGGACATAAATTTGAAAGTATGATCTTGCGGATGATGAAAATATCAAGATTCTTTCAATGAGATCAGTTGGAATTTTTGAAATTATGGACTGTGAATGAAAAGCATGTCAATACATAGATACGAAGGACAATAAGAGATTGCTCACGATTCGTAATGTCTGCAAGGTCAGTAAAACAAAGCTTTCAAACAAAGTCATGAAAATCGTAGGAAGTTTGCTCTCGGTGGCTCGTTTTATTTTTTCGGAATCCTTACAGAGAGAATTTCGGTTTTTACGATGTTATATTTGGAGTGAAATAATGGCAATTGAATGGTAAAAGAGAATGTTTGACATTGGGGACAGGAGAGTATTGAGAAAATTGCATGGTGGTTCGGGTTAATGAAGAAAAAATGTGAAGCAAAAAACAATGAAGTGGGGGAAGGCAATGATGAGACGAGAGTGGTAAAAAGAAAAACGTTCGAATTTTTTCGTCATTAAAAGTTAGAAAGTAACGCCGGCATCGGTCAAAGTGGAACGCACAAGTCGAGCGTCCAACGATATATAACGTCTCGGAAGGGGGAGAGAAACTGTACAGAGCACGATAAGCTAGAGAGAGAAAGAACAAGAGAGAGAGGAAAGAAAAAGATGGAGAGGTTCGAAGTGAGACGGAGTGATTTATAGTCGAAATTGGAATGAAACATCGGTAAAGAAATCCAAAAAAAAACACTGAAAATCCACTTCAATATTGGGAACGAAGCGATATGAAAATGATGCAAACGCACTAAATAAGCGACACGAAATCTAGGCGTAGAAAAAAATGCACTATTCACCAATCGAACTATACATACATATGCATCTATCCATTTTTTTCGTGTATGTACGAAACGTTTTCGTCTGGGGATCGAGAGAGAGGGAAAGAGAGAGAGAGAGAGAGAGAGAGAGGAGCTTGTTTCTTGGGGAAACGAGCGGGTGGAACTCTCACACAATTGTAGATTTCACATTATAGCACAAAACACAGAGACGCGCACGATCGTTGGAAAAGGAAAAGAAAAAACGCCACAGGGATGGGAGAACGCGCGACCGGGTGAAAAAAAAAGCAATATGACATTGAATACGAGGGGTTCGTTCGAAGAAATTTGGCGATTTTCGCCGTATACAGTATTTTTTTAAATCTCACTTTTTATTAATCCTCCTGGCGTCACTCATATTTACTCTACTCCTCACTTTTCTTTTCGGGAATACTTTTTTTTGACTCCGTCAATTTTTTCCCGTTTTTTTTTTTTTTTAAATAATATATATATTATTTCGTGCGCCTCTCGTGAGCAGCACCGGGTCGCGGGGGACGCGCGGCGGGCACGACTGGCGGCGGCGGCTGTGTGTGACTGCCTCTTGCCTGCCTGTTTTTCCTTCTCTCAGAAAGAGTTTCACGAGGCTTTCAGGTACGTACCCATCAATAGCCAGGCCCCTCGAACTCGACAGCCGAATCTCCCGCGTGCCCGTTCCCTTCATTTTGATCCCGATTCGGAGGGTTCTCCTTTTTAACTGACCATCAATCAATTTATCTCTTTCTTCATTAATTTTGGTTTTTCCTCAATTTATCTTGCTTTTTTCAATATCGATTTTATTCCACGCGTTTTTTAAAATGACCGTTTGTTATGATTTTTTGTTCGAATAATTACTAAAAATATTTTTATCTTAAAGATTTTTTGAATCGAGTACCCCGGATAATGAACGTCAATTAATTTGAGTGTGATCGACGATCAGCTATTAAAATTCAAAAATTCCAATTTTCTATTACTATTGTGAGGATCTCGCATCATTATCGCAATGCGTAAAAAAAATGGTGTAAAATCAAAAATGATCGCCATGTGCTGGGTCCATCACAAAAAAAGTATCGCAAATTTCGCAGTCGGTAAAAGAAAACAGAAGCTCATCGATTCGCGTTATTTCAATCAGCCGAAATTTACATCACAGCGTCCCTGCTTGTTCTCCTCAAAATCGAGTCTCGCTATAAAAGAAGGGTTGCCAATTGACGATCTATGATTAACGAAGAATAAGTAATTGGTCGCTAGATTTACATCGATGGAACAACAAAACATGTTTTCACTCGCAAAGGACGTTTTTTTGAGTGACCATTTTTTAGAGGGTCAACAAAATAACTAAAGGTTTTCTCGAACCGTTAAAAAAATAGAAAAATATTTCATAGGAAGCATCTGCGACGTGCAATGTATTTTTCACTTCTCAATTCCAGCTTTCTCAAGTTCAAAGTATCGAACTTTATTTTGTCACTCGACAGAATCAACAAAATGCGATGGAGACTAATTTTTTGGTTATCTTAACGTGTACTCTTTTGGTTTCGAAAAATATCGAAAAAATTGATGTTTCGGTAGGAGAACTGTAAAATTTCGAGTAGATTTCAAGTGAAGAGCCAAGAGTGCGGCGAGCAATGTGTGGGGATGCGCAGGGATGTAGGGATAAGGACACTGAGGGCGCGAAAGGAAGGAAAGGAAGGGAGGGAAGGGGGTGTAGCCAGGTTAGGGTCACTACTACTCTCTACACACGGTTAATAAGCGTAGCTTGTGGCTCGCGCCAGGCTACCAAACTCTTCTTCCTTCCCCGGACTTCTGTCGAAACGCACCCCAAGAGAAAGAGAGAGAGCGACAGATAAAGAGGAAGAGGGGGGAGGGCAAGCGAAAGAGCAGCACTAGGCAGTGGTGACGAGTGCGCGCGCGTTCACACGAAAATTTCCCTGACGACGGCGGGTGGCGGCGGCATCGCCGAAGATCGAGGTGCGAGCGAGCTTGTCCCTAGGCCCATCAAATTATTTTCTTCTACGAGCGCGCTGCAACTCTGCACACTCGTGTATTTTCTTTCGCGTCTTTGTATTCTCGCTTGTCTTTTTTTCTCGATCGACGCTTATAGCATCCATCATTTTTCCGTTCTTTCATTTTCTATTTTATCAAGGGTTGCAACGGCCGTCAACGAGGGGAGGGGATTTGAAACAAGGGGGTTCTCCTCATCCCTGCCGCAATCGACACCATCTCGTTTTCCTACGCTTTTTTCCACCATTATTTTTTGGCATAAGACGAACTACAGTGGATTTTTTTCATAGTGTCATAATATACCAATAACGTACGAGCGTACGTTAGAGTTCGTTAGTGTGCGCGTGTGTCGCGTGCGCGAAATTCAGCCACCGGGCTCCGCACACATAACCACAAAACGCGCGTACCTACGCAGTAGCGTGCCACGCTAGGGTTCCGTCGTCCCCTCCCTTACCACGCTCCCCTCGCTGTCGCACTCCTGCTCTTTCTCTCACTCCTTGTGTCTCTCTAAATATGAAAAGTTCCCCTAGGCGGACTGCGGAGCTTAGACGAACGAAAGAAAAGAGAGAAAGAAGATTCGCTCCATCTTACTTGCTCGCGGAGAGAGCGCGCTCGGCTTTATTGCCGAGTGGACGAAAGAGATGCGAGAATTATTAGCGAATCCAAGGGGGTTTTTTATACCTTTTCTCCCTCCTCCCCGCGCTTCAGTAAACTTCTGGCAAATTCCGCCATCGCCTTTTTTCGCCTGTCTCATCGTTTATGCGAGAACGCTTCCCAAACTTTTTACTGTCTTCCCTTCGCCCTCCCGTACACGAATTTCTTCGATAATTACTTTTGTTTGTTGAACCTTTTATTTGTTTTTGAGTTTTTGAATTTTTATTTTTTTCATCGTGATTTTCTTTCTACCTCGACTCCGCTCGGATTTCAATATTATTCAGCTGTCTCCTGTGAACCTTGTTCTTTTGCTTTCTCTCTCTCCCTCCCTACTACACATACACCACTCTAGCCGGCCAAGTATATTGACCTCTCCTATACCTCTACTACTATTACGATAGTCCGGAACGTTCGCGCTTGTTTCTCTCCCCGGCGCTTCGACCAACACACGGAGACATCTTCTGGATGAATTCGGCGATTGTATAATTGAAGGAGGCGTCGAGTGCTCTCGTTCTTCCAATTCCTTTCATTTTGTTTTTTCTCTCTCTATAGATTCTGAATTTCGAGTTCGATGACGGTTAGTTGTTCTTCCGATTTTCGAGATATTCCAAACGTCGGAACTCGAGCTGTCAGTTTTTCACTAATAGGAAGAACCTACGCTCGAAAACATTCACGAAAGTACAAGGATCGTTTTTTATTTTAACCTTTAACACATGGATCGGGCGGTTTGAAGTGCGAAATGAAAATGCGTTTTACGTCTTAGTTTCTCGAAATATATTCAGCCGACCGTGCGCATTACCGTCCGAGATAAATCCTCAATGAAAATTGGCTAAAATCGCTGCGACCGGAGGGCTGGATCGAGGGATAAGTTTTTCAGAAAATCTGGCTAATCCTCAAGGTATAGTAAACGAAAAACCGCGCGCCGTTACTCGGCAGGGATTTGGATAAACGAAGGGTTCGAGTCTCCTTTCTTCTCTCTCTCTCCCTTCTTCCCTCCCTCTCGATTCTTTCGGTGACCCGAGGAGTCCTTTGTATAAAGAAAGTCACGAATGTGTAGCGTGAATGAACGAATATCCAAACGCGTACGAAATCAAATGAAAATTACGTTCGCAACGTCGGCAAAGTTTTTCAACCATTTTCATTTACAGACTCGACGAGCTGTCAAATTTCTCGCATTCCTCACCCTTGAATTCTCATTCGATAAAACTTTCGTACCATTTTTCCCCCAAATAATATCATCGGAAAAAATTATCGTTGAGCATCGTAAACACGGATGCAACGATCACCGACATATTTACGAAATTTCCTCCATGTGTGCATACACATTATATACATACGTGTACGTACATACGGAAGGCAAGATTCCGAGAGATGTAATTTTGCAACAGTATACAACACAGAGTATATATTCTGTATCGGCTGAGTTTTGAAGACAAACTCTATGCAATTGGTGGTAGCAAGGCGGAGTCCCGAATTACACCAGAATGAGAACCAATCAGATTTTACCTTATAAAGCGGCATTGAGCCGCAGGATACTTGATTAACCAATAGCGTCCTGTGTATTCTCGCGGATCTTCCAAGTGTGCGAAAAAGAGACAATCTCGCCTTCGTAAGTGTGTATGCGTGTATGAAACAGTGCAGCAACGGAATAAATACCAATGCAGTATGTACGTACGTTGAACGAAAACGAAAAAAATAAAAATAAATATAAAACAGGAATTAAAAGCACAAAGTTACGGCATGCTGACATTTTTTGTGAACGAATCGTACGCGAGCATAAAAACGGGTGGTTAAATGTTGTCTTTTCCAAGCGACAAGTTCCTGCTTCAACGATTTCGAAGAATTTATTATCCACAATCTCCAACGAACGTATATCGAATGAAATTCCCGGGATGTTCATTGCCGATCAGCACAATTGATTTTTCTCCTTCCAATTACGCCGGTGTTCACAAATTCCGGGGGAAAAAAAAATTCGACCTGGACATGTATGAATTATTCCGGTGTTTATATTTATACGAGAGATTTCGGTAATCAATAATTTCCAATTTACAATCGACCTGCACGAGTATTCTTTTGGTGTATTTTGATTAATGATGTAGTAGTATTTTTTTTTTTCATAGGAAGAATCAATGAATCGCTATTCGAATTGAACGATTTGCATTCGAGTGTTGTTGTTTTTAGAGGAAAGTTCTCGAATTCATGCCGAATAACGAATGAAAAATGAATTTAAAAAATGGTCAGTTCGCGGACGCTGCTTTTCGCAACGAAAATGGGAATACGCTCGAAATTTTTTCGTAGATGCGAACTTTAAACGCGTGAAAAAAACATAGCCACACAAATACGCGCGCGCACACAGAACACTCGACACACACACACACACACACACACACACACACACACACACACACACACACACACACACACGAAAAAGGTATAAATACATGCAGAAAAAATACACATCGAGAAATGGCTGATGAGAACGAGAATAGATGACGAAAGCATCGGTCCCTCTCGACAATGGCGAAATGGAGGAAAGAGCACCTGGTACACAACGAGCAAAGAGAATAATACTAGGTGCTGAAACTCTAAAAATATTGGTTTGTCTCATCTTGGCATTTGTTTGGGTTCTCGTTGAAACAAAAAAAAGGATGGGACAATGTGAACGTCGGGCAGATGACGTTAAAACTTGCAACTATCAATCGAAAAGCCTGCCAGTCTTAACCCCATTAAAAAAAAATCAAGCGAATTTTTTTAAGGTCAATATTAAATGTCGCTTGATTCCTTCATTGTTTCAAATTTACTCACGTTTCACCACGCTTCGTTCCCATTTCACCGTCAATTCCATTTATAAAACAAAAACATCGAGAATGTACACACTCTCACACACGAGGGGTTTATTTCGTTTAATCGTTATCTCGGGGTGTCCATTTTGTTTGGTTAATTACTAAAGAGGCGGCAGTGCTGCCGCAGGGTTACGTTGACATAACATGACGGGGCCCCCCCGAGGCAAAGAGACAAACGGACGAAACTCAAATTCAATCGATCAGTTCGAACGAACAAAAAAAATGTTAAAAAAAGCATGCCGTTTTAAATCACCTTACGAACTTTTCGTTATTTCCTAAACACGTTGAATTCCATTCATAATGCTCGTCACCATAATAATAGTGCGACGGTAGTAATAATAATAATGATAATAATAATAATAATGATATAAATTTACGAAAAACACTCACTCACATTTGCACAGACACAACGCGACTTCTTTTGTTCGGCGATTCGGAGGGAGGGGACAAAAAATAGAAAATAAAAGAAAAAGACACTTAAAACTCCAAAATCACAATCGACACTCCGCGTTACTGGAAGGACTCGTTCGGCACCGTCCTCGGTCCAGCATCTTTCTCGGCATTGTTTTTTTTTTTTCTTGCTTTCTACACTCCCATTTTTTTTAAGTCACTAAATGTCGACGCGCACGTACCGGCGATATAACCTCAACGGCGAGTGTTTCATTGTATATCGCCGGAATAAATGTGATTTTATTTCATGACCAGATTTCTTATCCGTTATTTAAGGTCGCGTTACACGTATATATTCTATATATGAGTATATACGTGTTTATATGTATGTATATATATTTCTTTTTTCCCGTGGCAACCTCGTCTCTCTCTCTTGTGCGTCTAAAGATAACGGAAACGGAGTGACGGCTGGTTGCCCGCGCAGTGCTGCACTCGCACGCCGCTGTGTCGCTTCTACCAAGAAGAAATTTCACCAAAATCACTATTGCCACTACGTTAAAAATAAAAATACGTATCTCTCCTCCTCCTCCTCCTTCCCCCCTCCCCACCAACCCTCTATATATTTCTTTTGACCATCGAGTTTCCAATTTTTGCTGTTGAATCAATATTACTATGAGACGAGCCAAGACGTGACCTCATTAATATCACTCATGCATATATATATATTCACATAAAATTTTCATTCTTATCTTCTGAAAATTGTCTTGTTTCCGGTCAGTATTCCAAGAGAGAAACTTATGTGTGTGAATATATTACTAGTTTGTGTGAGTGTGTGTGTTTTCTCATTCTTATCGTCATACATGCCATGACCTGTCAATTATTTTTTCACTTTTTATTACGATAATTAGAAGAATATTCTATTTCTGATCCTTATAATTGGTTTTCTCAAGCCGCATAAATGTATAGGTGACATTGAAGACTTAGAAAAGATCATTACGCGCGTAGAAACCAATATCACACGTATATCGTGTTGCATTAAAACTCGAAGCATCATACATCATCGTGTTTTTTTACTTTTAACAATGCGAAGCATTCATTCACAATTGTCAACTTTGAACAAATGACGATCCATACATAAACATCGTATGTATATATCGATATCGTGCGCAACCGGATGTGACGTCGCGCAGCACCAGCAACGCATCATGGAGTTCACACGAGCTTGTTGAAATTTCATCTTTCATAAAATCTCTGTGGAAATAGAAAAAAAATAAAATTTTCTTCACTGATACGTTGGCCTATTTTTTCTTTTAGATCATATGAAATCTTTGACGCTACAACTCAGCGTAATTATCGCAATCGTCAGCTCAATTTCAACATTTTGCCTAGGGTAATATTTGTATTTGGCGCCATTTATGATTTCTCATGACTACTACTGCTACGTCGTTCTGTCCCGTAGCCTGTATCGCGTCCAAAAGTGTCCCTGTTGTGTTGATTGTATATCCAGATTAAGCAACAACATCGAATAATAACAATTTGTCAGTTGTAAGGAAGTTGTCGAACGTGAGAGATTTTTCGTGAATATTAAAGTTAGTTGACAGGTGGCTTGACGTTTATACGCCGCCATCGTTGTTAGGAGCCCGTGTCAGCTAACGGAGAACAGGAGAGTGAAAGAGAGAAATAGAAAAAGAAAAAAAATATAGAATCATCTGCCATATTGCGTGGTGGATATACAAGTTGTTCAACAAATTACTTTATTAAAAACGGAACAACACCCCCCTGAGACATTCCATGGAAAAGTAAAGTGATATTTGCCTCGTACTGAATTTTTTTACGACTTGTCAACGCGTTTATTGCGACGAGTTTCATCCTTTCGTTTGGAGCCTCATTAGAAGCACATAAAGGTACGTGTCGCAAGTTTATATTCACATTTATTTGACATGTTACTACTTATGGATTTTTCTCTCTCGCGTTTCAGCTTCTACTCGTAGCATTTTTTACGATCGAATTTATCGTTATAACGATCGATTGATATATTTTAACCATAAAATCAGTAAAAAAAAAAATTCACCAGTGTACATACACTACACACACACATATACACTCGTCATGGTCTGGGCAACAGCAAATTATCCTCCTACTTCTTTGGGTGTCACAGTATGATTAATTCTTACTGTTAATCGCGATTTCCCATGAGTCATGCCACATGGAATCGTACAATTTTTGTGAAGAACATGGCTGAAGTTATTTTTCATATATTATTCTCTTGGAATTTAAAATTGTTTCAGCTCTTAAAAAAATTGAAAAAATTGGATTTTTGTGGCGGAATAAAATTTTCAAAAATAAACTGACGAAAAGCTGTCTAAGAAAATATACATGACGAATATACTCTTTACAGATTTTCCATTTTGTTTAGCCGGCTTGTTGTTATCGTCACTAATATTTACGTTACAGATTCAAAATGTCTGCGGGGCCGTACAATTACTCATACATTTTTAAATATATCATCATAGGAGACATGGGAGTAGGCAAATCCTGCCTACTCCATCAGTTTACGGAAAAAAAGTGTAAGTAAATAAATAAATTATATTTTTTCCGGCTCTTTTACAAAATTCCTGATTCCAAATCATGAATGGGTATGACATTGGATGTAATCAAAGTAATGCTTTGCCTTATTGGGTGTCAAAAAAAATCTGTCAATACTATTAATAATGAATGAACGAATAAGTGAATAGAAATATTTGATGAAATCAACGTCACAAAGTTGTTGCTTTTGAACTTGGAGTAGGAACTGCAAAAGATGTCGAGTCAATTTTTAAGACAGAATTCGAATAAATTTCTATGCCTTCCCACGTTACAAAACTAGAAATTTAATTCTAAAATAGTCTGTCAAAATTTCAGTGTAAATACATTATTAAGATGAACTTAACTGGATAGAAATGTTGGTTGCAGTTATGGCGGATTGTCCCCACACAATCGGCGTTGAATTTGGGACTAGGATTATTGAGGTTGCCGGACAGAAAATCAAACTACAGATTTGGGACACTGCAGGACAGGAACGGTTCAGAGCAGTAACGAGGTCATACTATCGAGGCGCTGCTGGTGCATTAATGGTCTATGATATTACTCGTCGGTCGACATACAATCATCTCAGCAGCTGGCTTGCTGATACTAGGAATCTTACAAATCCCAGCACTGTAAGTACAGAAATAAATTTTCACGATAATTCGTGCAAAGCATGGTATTTTTGTGTATATTTCGATTATAATAGACTTTTATTTGGAATGACAGAATTATCGATTGAATTTATAAAATTTTCCCTCTCATTTCTGTGTCCTCGAAGGTGATATTTATGATCGGTAACAAGAGTGATTTAGAAGATCAGCGCGATGTTACATACGAGGAAGCAAAGAAATTTGCTGACGAGAACGGTCTCATGTTCGTCGAGGCGAGCGCGAAAACGTAAGAATTTTTTATTTCATTTGTTTCAGCATCACGTCGAGTACATACAACTTAAAGAAACGTTCGACATTTCCATATATTTGATTCTTCCATTAGTTTTTTCAATCGCACAACAACGACACGAATTTACCCATCAGGTTTCCCTGATTCTTCACAACTGTATATTTAATATTCATTTTATTTTCAAGGGGACACAACGTAGAAGAGGCATTTTTAGACACAGCCAAGAAGATATTCCAAAGTGTCCGAGATGGACGGTGAGTCAGAGTTTCATTGAATTTTTATCCCCGACTGCATTTTATATTAAAAAATCTGCTGAATTTTTTGTGTTTCCCATTCTTTCGAATCGATCTTTAAAACCCATTGATTCTTCACAGTTTTTTCCATCGATATCCATAACATCCAAATAAAAAGATAAATCAAAACAGACATTTAGGTGGGGACGCAAAATGATGTTTTTTTTATATTCCAAACAGTTTGGATCTGAACGCAGCTGAATCAGGAGTTCAACACAATCCGAATCAGCCGGGTCGTACCAATTTACAAGGAGTCTCGAGCGAGCAGCCGGGAGGCAAGGACACTTGTTCGTGCTAGACCAACTATTTTGTCTGTATATAGGCCCCACCAAATCATATTTACTGATACACATATATATATATATATATACATATATGATTTATATATGATATATATATATGATTTACACCGAAAATATTAATAGTAAAAGCGAAAGGAACGTTTATACCCAGCCAGGAACACGAACACATAAACACACATCCTTCAAACACTGCTGCCCACATTGATCGTCATTAAGAACTAATAATAATGATAATAATTGAAAAGGGATAAAAATGATAAGAATCCGAATGCAGCACGAGTCTGACTAGGATGTGCAAAAAGTAAAAGACTTGAGGCAGAAGCTGCGGCAAGATTCATAAATCCTTCCATTTCATTTATAAGCTTTTCTAAAGCGAATCATAGCGATTCGTTGTTCATCAAACTTATCATATTTCATCTGAGAGAACAATTCCATGAATTCTAAGAAATGCGAATGGTGCACGAAGCCTCTTTATAAAAAATTAAAAACAAACGGTAGTGTCTTGTATGATATTATAAATGAAAAAGGAAGTAGAAAGGAAATTATTTTCCTCAGAGGTATTTCGGTACGCGTGTAAAACCGATGAAATCAACCACGAAAAATGTTGCATGACGGAGTTGAGAAAAAAAAATTAAGAAAAATTGTACTCTGTCAAAGATCCAAAATAATACGTTCAAGTTCGTTCTTTTAGCTACTGCGCCAGTATTTATTTCGGGCGTTATAGATCACTTCTCGAAACTCAATCGTTCGTCGGAATTGGGCCTAATCTAGAAAAATAAGCTTTTGCTTACCGGAGAGAATGTAGTTACAGGAGAATCGCATTGTTTTTATTCAATATAATATTTCACGTTTCGTCAAATCCTACTTTTATTTACCAATCAAATGTTTTGTTCACAATGGAGATTTTTTTAAACTGAAATTTCGTGCTATTTTTCATCGTCCATTTATCGACATGAAAATATTCTCGCGAACGTCATTTTTGGCAAATCTACATTTTTTGGACACGACTTAATATTTATAGAAAAAAAACTAGGGATTCATTCAATATATAAATGCCTTTTTTTTATATATATTTCAAGGCACTCGCGTATACTTTGGTTTTTGATATCGCGACTATAAACTAATATATCTATAATGCACATCTCCTGTCTTTTTTATGTCAAAACTTGGCACGAGAATCTTCGTCGTTGCGAGGCAAATTATCACGTTAAAATATTGTCTTTTCTGTCCACTATCAATGTGTTTTCGTGTATATATGAATATATATTTATTTACAAGCTTTTTCAAGGCGAATAAACGATCCTACGAATTCCTACTCTGAACGAAATTCCGAGTCGAAAATACTCGCATTCTTTGTTTATTTAAAAATTGTCTTTCAATGAATTTTTTAAAATCAAAGTTTACGAAAACGCCCTCTTTGATTCGTATTGTTATTACGGACAGAAACAGACTCAAAGTGCATTGGACTCGTCCCGTAGAACACAAAATAAAACATCTGGATTGACTTTTGCTTCCAACAAAATTAGGTACTTTTTTTGTTGAGTATCGCAATGCACGGAAAAATAACTTCAGCGGTTGTGAACGGTACTGACGTTTGTCAACAAAATCACTTGACCATGAAAAACTCGTCGATAGACTTTGAGAAAATTAGACTCGTCGACTCGAAATTCACTCCGCAGGACTTCCGTAGAGTATCGATTATTCGATGAAGCTTGTGCAATATATATAAATATGTACATGTCACTTCTGCGACGAATATTTCCTTAAGAAATGAATCGCGGTCATTTTTATTAGACTCTGCCTTTCCGTTGATTCAAGATCAAAACTTCTCGAACATGCGTATATATTTACGTTGAACCGCGCGCAACCTAACCCCAACATCATTTTGTACGTTAAAAAGTGTTGAATTCATCAAATATGCTTTGAGATGGAGACGAAGGAAAAAAATTGGAAAAAAAACAACACCACGAGCCTTATTCCGAACTGAAGAATCGTGTTAAATATCGTCCAGCTATCGATTATCATTTCTGCGATTACCCAATATTATTACAGAGAAGAGCCGAGAAACGAGAGAACAAAAAAATCGACGAAATAACTATTTATCACGCGAAGGAGGCAAATGGAATAAAAAAAAAAAAAAACACATTTTTAAAACTCGATTAATGAGTGAAATCTCTTAGAATAGGGAGACAAACTTTGATGAAAAAATGAAACAAAAGAAAATACTGAAAACACATGATATATGTACAGGCGCGTTAGCATACTTAGGTATATAAGGAATATCACAGATGAAAATGATCTGCTTTCTGTTAGGTGTATGCTGTATTGTGAATTGAAATTTTGTAAGTGTGATTCTGTAAACAGTGATTAATATATCGAACCGGTTAATGGAACAACAACGACAAAAGCGACAGACACGAACTCGCGTTCAGCAAAGTCAGGCGAAAAATTAATTTGCCAAAGATATGCGCCATTTGTCACGTTGAAGACGGACATTAATCTGCGTTGTAAATCATGTGACCTCGACATTGCGTATACTGACTATTGTATGTTTTTCAGTAACAGAGAACAACCAAAAACGATTTCAGAAAAAGTAAATTTTTGAAAAAGACAAAAAAAAGAAAACAGTCCGAAGATATATGCTTGCGTACGTTATCGCGACAGTGATTGATGCAGAGTTATGAAGAAACTTTCAATTCGGGAAATACTTGTAGTTTCTATTTAGTACTGCGAATACGATTATTATTATTATTATTATTATTATTACTATCTGGAAAAATCATTGTTACAGGAACATTTAATGTAAATAAATAAAAAGTATACTGTATGAATCTAATTGTGTTTTTTAGTGTCGTTAATTATTCAAATGAAGCTTGATTCTGTCGAGTAAAAAAAATTTATAACCTTTCCACTTCTGCATTGTTGACGAAAGAGAACTGCACAATTTTGTACCAGGAAATTAAAATTATAACTGTTCGAACTAATATCAACTGACGATTTTTTCTCTTTAGACCACATCTCTCTCAGCATTATTTCTCGCGAGATGATAACAATGGTTTTGCGTTAACTGCATTATTTGCTGTCGATAACGACTGCTACATTCCCCTCGCACACACAATCCCGTCTTCATTTATATATAGTTAATATAGCGTATCGTGTGTATCATCCATCATCCCGGCATGACAGAGAATAATAGAATCACAGTTCCAAAGTAATCGCATGGTTAGTTCGGCGTTTATGACAACACTGGCTAAAATTTCGAAAAATTATTTTCACTCTGACTAAATAGAAAGAGTACGTCTTTTACTGGCTTATTTTCATTATATTGGGCTTGAGTTTGAACAGATTTGGTGCAAGAATCTACGATTTTTCCCCATAATGGAAGACTATTCTTTGTTATTGTCAGAAGAATTTGTATAAATTCTTTTGTTTTCAGGTTAACGTAACAAGTGAAAAAAAAAGGATGGAGTCAAATTGCAGTTGCAACGGCGACCATTCGCACGACTGCGAAATTGGGGTACAGTACACTTTGTATCAGAAAATAAATAGAGATGATGTCGAGTGCCTCAATGAACGCGAAGATGGGTCTGGAGTGATGGTCTTCAAACCATGGGAAGAACGTCTCAACAGAGACAAGGTCTGGTTCTTGACTATACTTTGATCATCCTTTTTATGTAGTAGTTTTCTCACACGTGAATTGCTGTTTAGTCATTGATATTCTGTGTTTCCGATTAGTTTGCTATGACGTTGCATGTAACTCAGAAAACCTAAAGTCGATGTCAACAAGTTGCGAGTATAAGAAAAATAGTTTAAGATAATTATTCTCAATAAATTCTGCAAAAAAGCAAATTTTACTCAACTTTAAACAAGTAATAAAACAGGAATATTTGTATATTTCCTAGTTATTATAATAAGCAGTAAATAAAAACGCTATCCTCAAACACAATTCAGAAATCACACATATTTGGGTATTATTTTTTTTTTGGCTTTATGCTTCATGAATGACGACAGAACAGACTTAATTTTAATGTTTATTTTGGAAAGAAGTACAATTTTTCCATTTGCAGTTTGTAGAGAGCGACGACGACGACGAATTGCTGTTCAATATACCGTGAGAAATATCTTGAATTATTTTCAATTTATATCTACTCTTGTCGGCTATTGTATACATTAAAAAATGTCTTATCGCTTTTGTAGATTCACCGGCAATGTGAAACTGAAGGGAATAATCGTAGTTGGCGGACCTGATGGATCGCATCCACGTCATATGAAACTGTAAAAGGGTCCTAAATATTTTCAAAGCTCACCAGATTTTTAAAGAACATTCCAATTTTTTTACTAGTGAAATTCTTTGAATTTTCGTTTTGAATTTTGATGCATATAAAATTACGATAAAAAATTCAAATGGAAGTGAGCCCCTGAAAAAATGATTTTGAGAAAAATGAATATTTCACTTTTACTCGTGATAAAACTCGACACATATTTTCCCTAATCGAAGGTTTAAGAATCGTCCGAAAATGAGCTTCGACGAGGCTGCAACAGCGTGCGACCAGGAATTCGAACTCGCTGACGACCAAATTGGAGTGGTCGAATATCCAATAAAGTACGTTTCACGATTATCAGAGATTATCCTCGATGGAAACTGTGTCAAGGTCACTGAGAAAATTCCTCGAGCTAATGGCACCACAATTTTATCAGAAAATTCGTGCCTGCTGCTTTTTCCCTCAATCTGCTTTTCTCATTACATTAAACAAATGAAATATCGTTTCGTGTCCGACGTTACAAAGTGTAGCTGAAATCGTTCCCGATATTCATGAATTATTTTTAAATGAATGGAGAGAGTGCGAGTTTGCCAGTTTGCAAAGTCGCCAAAAACTGCACACACACACACACACACACACACACACGCGCGCGCGCGAGTTGACTTTTCAAAATACAACAGTCTACATACGAGATTCATTGACACGTGGGTCTATCTCACAATGTCAATGTATATTGAGTACAGATGGAAAAACTTTGACCGGAAATGAAGCTGCGAATTGTTTCCACGGTCGATACATAATTGCAAGATTCAATTTCCAAATACCACTCCAAGAACCTATCACAAAGAATGTCTGAAATGAAAACTTTTATTCTCTAATCTAATCTAATCTTCGATCTCCCTAATGTCTGTTGCTCCAATTTTATTACATCGAAAATAGAAAAAAAAATTGAAAGCTTCTCATAATTAGAGGTCTCGAAAAAATATGATAACGTCGTTCTTTTCTGTCTTGAAAAAATGGTAACATGAAACAGATGTGGTTAAGAGGAAAAAAATCGAAGCATTTGCTGTTTCGTCTCTGCAAGCAGCGTCAAAAACTTTCATGGAACTAATTTTTTCCGAATTTCTGCTTCTCAGTTGTATTTTTTTGGACTGTTTAATTTATTCGCATTCGTTAATGACGCATCATTTTTCAGGGTTGTAAAATTTTCATCGGTCCATCATCTGACTATTTACTTTTCGGGTAATGCTGCGAACGACCGTACGCGAATAGACTACATAGGATTGAAAGGCGAATGGAGCCCAGCCCATCGCCATGGAGTAACGATTTGTACTTACGAGTCTCGTCCCCAGATCAGCGATCATGAAACTAATTTAATGAACAATGTCTCCCACGACATTCATTGAGGGGAAGATAAAAAATGAGCGAAGAGTTCAATCGACCGGTTCTCTCATATTTTTTTATAACTCCTTAAATAATTGATGAAAGTGCTGATAATGCATCGAGTTTTTGATCAAATGGAATGCAACATTATGATAAAATTCTTATAATTTATTGTAATTAACAAAATCATTGAAAAATATATTTTTTATTGATTTGCTAAATACCTTCATAATCACTTCCGAAGTTTCTTTGCAAATTTTTTTTTCACCATGTCCTGGATTTTTTTTCGTCATTTTTTTCCCCTTCGGCCGATTTTCCAGAGCACAAATTTTATTTCTAGAAAATAAATCTACGAATAGTAAAATTAGTTGAGACCTTGAAAGAAATTTCCTTCCTTGGGGGGGGGGACATAACGAGGTCAAACGCTCTTGATCAACAATATTTATAAATTATTTTATTATTATACAAACTTCATTAGTCGCGGTCGAAACGCTCCAAAAATCGGCTGTGGCTACTCGTCCGGAGTACGGAGGAATACGCGACGGTTATTCGTCCGGAAAGAGTATAGGTTAGCATACTGTATCTGGTTATACCTACGTTACAGATACTTTCTTTTATTCGTTATATATCCGGATTAAGGAGTTTCGGTACAGAAGTCAAAATATTAAGAAATTGATCAAATTTGGTGATATTGTTCTTCAACATCAAGTGCGAAAACACAAATTTTTTCAAAATTTTCTTCTACTTAGTTATCGAGTAATTACGTATTAAAGCAGATTTTTTATGCCCGGAATGTATACCTATATATATGGAAACGCTATGCTTATACACGTAAACTTTAGTGATCAATTACTCGATAACTGTGTAGAAGAAAAATCTTAAAAAATTTGTATTGGCAAATTTGGCATTAAAGAATATGTTCACCAAATTTTATAAAATTCTAAACTTTTTGAAATTTTTTATGTTTTTAGCATGGTTTAGCATGGCAACATTGTATCGCCTGTACCGAAACTCCTTAATTAACCGTGCGTATTCATCCGGATACACGACGATACCAGTGTGCAGTACATATCCAGACGAATAATTGTACGGTATTCATCCGGATATCTACTAATGATGGTTTCGTACGTATCCGGACGAATGATCGTAAGTAATTCGTCCGGATATCGAATATATGAAGTGCAACGTTTCCGGACGAATAAACGTACAGTATTCGTCCGGATATTGAATACATAATTGTTCATAACGTGTGTCCGGATGAATAATTGTACGGTATTCGTTCGGATATGTACAACCAATTTCATTGGAAGCAGTACGTTTTGGCGCGACGATACATTGTCGTGGGAACGATTGAGCGCGAGGACATTTTATCGAAATCTGGCTTGAGCCACGTCCATCCCTATACTACGTTTGATGCTAAACACCCGTAAGTGATTTAAACGCGGGCGACGGAGGTCTGGGGGCAGAGCCCTCAGCGGGGGACTCTGGGGGCTTCGCCCCCCGAGAACGACTATTAAAATTTTAAATGAATCATCACTTCATCAAATTTTCGATTATTTCGGTATAATTTTTTAACACAATTATTTCGTCCCACGTTCAAGAGACACAAAGTTTACTCCAAAGAAAATACGTTTCGAACTCGCCCAACGATTCTGCACAGAAAGACACAATACCATTATGTATCATTCAATATCCGGAAGATTTACGTATGATTATTCATTCGGATGTATACGAAAACGAGCATAATTGAGATATCCGGATGAATACCGTACGATTATTCGTCCGGATATATTGTACCATTATGTATTCCATATCCGGACGAATCACTTGTAATTATTCGTCCGGATATGTACATTTTATACCGTTATATTCAAAGAAAGTATAAACAGAAAAAATATGGCCTCATTTTCGATAAATATCCGGACGAGTAGACACAACCATTTTCAAAACGCTTTTAGACCAAGTTTAACGTACCGATTAAATGCATTGTTAGTGAATTTGTATTACGGCTTATCTTATTAACATGTAAAAATATTAAAACCTCTAGGTTTGCAAAACCATCAACTGATAAATACAAATTTCCACGCTGACACATTTTCACTGGTATTTTTCAAAGAATTGTCTGCGTTTTTTCATCGATTTTATTGCAACAAGTCTCATTTTGTTCGTCAACTGGTCCTTTATGAATCCACCATGTAGTTGTTTTTTAACTTGATGGTTTTACTGTTGCAGCTAATTGTTCATTAAGTGAAAAAACTTTTTCATTCATAATTTCTCTCAGGAATGAGTTTAAAGGAAAATGTACGTGGTGAATTCGTAGAGGATGAGTTGAGGAAAAAAATGAGACTTGGTGCAATAAAATCGGTTAAAAAATACAGATGATTGTTTGAAAAATACCTGTGAAAATGTGTCATCATGGAAATTTGCATCTGTCAGTTGATAGTTTTGCAAAACTATCATTTTAAATATTTTTTCACGTTAATAAAATATGCTTGAATGCATATCTACTAACAATAAATTTAATCGGTAGGTTGAACTTGGTCTAAAAGCGTTTTGAAAATTTAGCACTCATTTGACTAGCATGCAGTACAGGAGTTACCTTAACTCTGTTGAATCTGCAACACCATTATTGGGGACGGACGAATGCTGCAAAATGCTGGGAATTTCGTCAGGAAGTGATGTCAGAAAATTAAGTTTCAGTGTTTAGTTTTTATAGAATTTTTTTCTGATAATTCCAGTTTTTAAGGGATCACAATGGTTTCGTCGAAAGAATTTTTAATGGCTCTTTTATAAATTTTTTCGTCCCAATCTCGAACATATTGCAAAAGCGAGTATTGCAAGTGGATGAAAAAAACGTGACTTTTATTCACGAATTTCCGAGAATTTTCACTTTCTCGTTTGATTTCGTAACAGTGATTTCATTTAGGGATTAATCCACAAAATTCGCGCTTCATTATTAAAATTTCTCTCATAAAATACGTCGACCCGAAGCTCAAGTAAACATTTGATATCCGTGCCATTACGCAGCCGACGCGAAAAACATGTTTTCTGAATTGTTAAATCGTGAATGGCATCGTGCGACTTTCTCGCTGCACATCGTATGCCTTTTATAAAAGTATCTACACGGACGCAAGTCGTTCGTTACTCCCGAAATTTGATAAATAAACACGTTCGAATTCACTCGCACTCTTTCTCAGGATTTATTTTAGACTTAGGGAAATTGAAGCAGATGTGTGAGAAGATAAAAGGCAAGTGTGACTCGACCCGCTTGGCAAAACGATCCTTTGTTATGGATAAAGATACGTTCAATGTCAACGCACTGATCAAACATGCGGGAGCAGAAGATTAGAAACAAAGAAACAACACTGTGAGAATGCATTACCACCGCCAGATGCGCGTGCAAAATAAGATGGAAAATAATCAATTCATCAGACGATTCTAAAATGATTACGAATGTCTATTGAAGTTCATTTTTCCATTCGTTCGAACGTCTCGAACTGAGAAGCTTCCAAAACTCATTCACTTATTTTATGAAGATTCGTGTATTTGAAAAAAATCCAAAATGGACAAAAAGTGCATACCGAAAAATAGATTTTCCGATTGATTCAGATCGCGAAGCGGTTAAAATCTTCCGAAGCACAAACTTTCCAACCAAAGATCTGAGCAAATCAGTATTCGAGGTTAAGTTGCTTCTTTGAATAAAAGAATCCGTCCTGGAACTTCTTTGTGAGAAATTTAGTGCTCTACAAAAATGGTTTCAAGCACTTTTCTCGTATTTCTAACTGTTTCAGCGTCGTGTGCGAAAACAGATATCAAGTCATCGTCTCCAGTTTTGAAAACTAACGACTCGCCAAAACAGCACAATCGAGAAAAAATATGAGACTTTCTCGGAGATTTTTCACGGCGCGATTCAGCCTGGAATTTGAGCCCACTAGATCAGCAATCCATCCTCGAACACGGACAACGGAGTGACTTTGAAACTCAATCGAACTACGGATATTACCTGACGAAATGTTTTGTCCATAAATTCGAGTGAATAAGCGATGAAAGCGAGCTTTGTCTCCGAAGTTGGAAGTGTATTTGTGCTCGTTGTCACGAAGTGTAAGACACACGGGCAGTTTACTATTCAGTGAATATTCTCGCTTGATAGATACACGCGAAAATGCTTGATACGCGAACACGATCGAGGAAACAGCGAGCGTATATTCCGCGGGCGGTCGCCGGGGTAAATACGCAAATTCGAGAGACCGAGCGAGCATTCGTGTGCCGACTACGCTGGCGCGTGGTGAGTGCTTCGTGAAAAACCGCCGCCTGGTGCCGCGTGTGCATTAATTGTGTAGCTCGCCGCTCTCCATAAATTTTTGAACGGATTTATTATTTTTCCTTCTTTTAATCGAACGATAGAAAAAAATTATTCGTAATATTAAGGATGGAATGAGTATCGTCGCGGAAATTTTGCAACCAATAAACCTGCCAAAAATCGTTGAAATTTAGGCAACCAGAGTTTTCGGTTGAAGCAAAATTTGTGTAAGTGAAAAATCGTGTTTAGTGTTTCATTTCGATATTTTCTCGTAAACCGTTACAAATATCATGATTCGAAAGTACAATAAAGAATCATAGTAGTTGCTCAGTTCCGAAACATCGTTTCGGAGAAAATTTTTGATGATTATATCCAGGGCTGATGCGTCGAAATGAGGAGATTCAGGAGAAAAGTTAAACTGGTGCATGGCAACGAACTTAAAGTGAGAAGCGTGCAGAGTTGCGTGACAAAATTATTATTGTATTTTCCTACGAAATAAAAACTGGCGTCTTCGCAGAAACTAAATAAAATTTAAAGACGAAAAAAACTTAGAAAAACGTGGAAAGCAAGTGCTGAAAAACGGAAGGTACGTATGCAAGTTGGAAAATATGTGAGCCAAACAAACCGAGAACAGGATCATTAAAAAAATGCATAATCATAGAGAAAAGCTTCTTAACCGGAAGTTATTCGTTCATGAATCAATACGTCAAAGCGTATCGAGTCTTTTTCACATTTCTCGAAATACTGATTCGTGTTAAAAATAAAAGGGGTCACAATCCTCATTACTCATTTCTGTGCTGCGGAAGCGAATAAGAAAACGCGGGGTCTAAGTTCATGAGCTCGAGAGAATAAAAAAAACTGCTTTGATTAATCGCCCACCGATATTTTTCAGAATTGGACGCGCGTGTGTAATTTTTTCTTCGCTCTTTGTTTTCGTTTACAGTATCGCGCTCTCCGGGCGGACACAATGAATAAGTTGGTTATTAAATATCGTGATAATCGAGCAAAAGAAAGGGATCGGAGCGATGGAAAATAACGCAAATTTTATAGATTCGAAATATTTCAATATTTCGTGAAATTCGCACAGTTCGGTAATTTTAAAATTTGTGAAACTCTGTACTCGAGAACAAATTCGGAAGATTCGATCTGAGTTTAACGGCGGAAGGGGGGAAATTGAAAACTTCGTTCTTCCATTTCATTGAACGTTCCCAAAAGTTTGCCCCGGAAATTCTGCACAAGAATTCCGGTAAATCACGCAGTGAATTCCGCCACATTTCCAAACGGACACGCCTCAGATCGTTTTGTCGTGTAAAAAAATGTTCGCATACTTTTGAGGGTATGGCAACAAGAGATGAAAAATATTGTCCAATCGAGTGCGATCTGAAGTCAATCCAAATATCAACCCGCCAAAAAATTTGCGATACACGTGCGACTCCGACCTTGAAAATGTCCGCGTGGTTCGTCGCATTGTGAAACGCCTGCATTATGACGGCATACAATCTCAGCACGCTTCGAGTCAGATAAATAGAACTTTAACAAAGTTTCATTTTCGTTGAGATAAGGTTGGTAAACAATATGAGAAAAGTTGCTTGAAATGGGAGGCTGGAAAGAATAGTTTCGGAAACAAACGTGCCAGGAGACTCGGGAGCGCTCGTGGCGTGACGCGCGGCGTGCTAACGGCGAATATTTTGTTGTGAATTGCACTTTTCGCGCTATCTCGACACCGCCTGACCCCAAAGTACTCGATAAAATTTTTTATCTCTCACTCGTAACTCCGAACGGAATCTTTGTGTTTTCAAATGGTTTTTCGAAAAGTGTGTGCAAACGAAGACGAAAAATGTTGCAAAAACTGACCGGAAATACGATGACACGTAAACCAACGGCGTAAACCACAAAAAAAGGATTTTTTCGTCAGTATCTTGATTTGTGTAGAGGCGCTGTTATTTCAGGCGCGCAAATACACGTTAATAACGACATTCGCTCGCATATGTTTCACGTTCCACTGACTTCACTGTGTCCCCCGGCGAGTGCGAAGGCGCTTCGTCGTGTTTTATTTACTCGGCGCGTCACACGTGCATATTTTCCGTGACTCGTGCGTACGTTGACCAGCCCCCTATCGAAGGATTCTCATTTTCAACGATCCTCGTTATCCATGCGTACTCGCAGCGTCGATGCAAACGTTGTGAAACACGATTTCTAATGGTGAAAAATTTGAATTGCGAATCCGTAACTTTTCGAGTCCGTTTATTTTGTCTAGTTCGTAGAAAATTTAGAGAAAAATTCGGTTTCACAAATTTTTAAAAAATCATCGATTTTACCATCCCGAATTGAATTTCTTGTAATTTTCAAACTTCCCACGCCGAATATTTCTCAATGAATCGCACTAGCCTGAAACTGTCGAATTTTTCGCGTAATAATTCCAGTCGTTCGGTCGCAAGGCTGCGCAAACGCGACGGCGTGTCGATGGAAGCATTGCTCGCGCTCGTTTTACGAGTCGAGGAACATCGCCTAGATATTTTTGCCGCGAACAAGTTCGAGTGCAGAGTGATCTAGGCGTCGCGACGCCTCTCCAACAATTCTCGAGTCTCAAGCGCGAAGTGTGCATCGTTCGGTCATACCGGGCTTGCGACCCACGTGCATTCCAGTCGCAAATTTCCTCCATTCGTTAAATTTTTTTTTAACCCGTTCAGGGTATCATTTTCCGGTCCCTGTTTAGGGCATGCGAGCTGAAGAGTCGAGCCATGTTAGAACACGTAATTTGCAATGGAAAAATCTGATTAAATTTCTGAACATTCTTCGATACTTTTACTTTAAGGAAGTTGAGGCTGTACAGTCATTTTTTTTACCCAAAAGTGATGACCTGTACCTTTCAAAAGTTAGGCCAGTTTACAGTTTGGCAATGTTGCATACACTTTAAAGAAAAGTTGGGGAAAAAAAGACGAAAAACTGGTGAAAGCTCAGTCGAAAACACGAACAGTGACGATCCTAGCCTCAAAAAACTGCACGGAAAACAGATTATTATTAATATAATCTCAGCAAATCTCCTAATAAATCTGAAAAAAATTGACATTATTCGGCAAGCCTTGCTCATGTTGCCCAAAAAATTTCATATTTTTAGCATCATTTTTAACGGAGATATCACTGAATGTGTCTTGACTTCCATAAGATTACATGTTATTTGGCCCAAATTGTTATTGATTTTTCTCAGCAACGACGCTCCTAAATTGTCTGAAAATTTAACTGCTTTTTTTTAACACTTCACTTTATAAGATGCAATCGGTTTAAAAGCGGTGACATCATTTTCATTCTAATGCCTCAACTTCCTTAAGGGCCTGCCACGAAGAGGGCAAAAAAATTCCAACAAATATTTCATTTTTCGTTATCAACATACCCAACACTTCGCAAAATTCACGAAAAAAATGACTCGGGTCTCCAACGCCCACGATACTCTAATCGGGCTATTAAGGGCTATGAACAGACGTTTTTTGTTTATTTCTTAAATAAAAAATGCTGCAAATTAAAATTTGCAAATTGCTTCCTCAAAATGGTCAAGATGCACGATGCTCAAAGCTTACTCTATGAGGTGCTATATTTTTCATTTTGGCTTCCTCGTAGAGGAAGCTACGAGCATCGTGCATCTTGACCATCTTGAGGAAGCAATTTGCAAATTTTCATTTGCAGCATTTTTTTTGTATACAAGGAAATAATGTATTTTCTCTACCTCCTTTTACGATCATAAATTTATCTCTTTGTTTAAATCCATAAAAAAAAAACTGAATGACGAGCCATCAGAAAACACAGTTTGCAACTTTCAATTTTCATCGTTTTTTTATTTACATTGAAATTAAATAATTCCGACAACTTTGCTGGAAAGTATAGAGGAAGTTCAGACTTATACACGATATCTTACAAAATTTCCAAAAATTGAAGCGGTTATAGACGATTTTTTGAAAAATTCATATTTTCGTAAAATTCAAAAAATTATAAAATTTAAACCGCTCAACCGATATTCCCCAAATTCAATACCAACCTTCCTATTATGATAGTCTATTTATGAAAAAAATTATTAATAAATCTTACAATTTTCGAAAGTTAGAGCGTCGACACCTTTTTTATGAAAATTTCAAAACGTCGTAGGATTCGTAATTTTTTACAAAATCTGACAAAATTATCAGAGAATGAAGAACTTGTATAGATTAACATCTGTGCAAAACGGTAGCCCTGTATCTCAAACCGTTAGATTTTTCGACGTTTTGGGACATTTTGAGCACATTGACATTGAAAAAAAATTCATCATCACATAGCTTGCTCTATGAGGAAGCAAAATTGGTTCGATGCGTTTGAATGAAACCTTGAAAACATCTTTTGGGTACTCGGAAGTACTGAAATTTTTTTTTAAATTTTTCTCATGGAATTTTTTTTGTTCAATAGTGTGTTAAAAATGGCACTCCTTGGATCGGCGTTGACAACAAAAATCTCAAGAATGGAACATCTCAGGACAAAAAAGCAAAAAGATTCTTAAATATGTGCTGTCAGCTATCGCATGACGTAGAGTACTTTCGAAATATTGTCAAGTAAAAAAGTGGCGACCATTTGAAAAAAAAAATTACAATTTTTGTGGATTTCTCAGTAGAAAATTGTTTACTGAAGAAAAATAAAAAAAGTTATGAAAAAACGGCTACGTCGTGCTGAAAACATGCGTTTTTTCTACAAAGTGCAATTCGAATCGAGTCGCTGGGATAAAAATTTTCCGTTTCGCTGTCAACCCCGATTTAAGGGGTGCCATTTTCAACATAGCGTTGTACAAAAATATACTATTGAAATAATGTTGAAAAAATTTTCCGGTACTTTTGAGTGCGTAAAAGACGTGTTCAAGGTTTCACGTAAGCCCATCCAACCAATTTTTATTAATAAAACAAAGAAAAATCACCTAAAATTCCAACGTTTAAACTCTTCTAAAATTTGTTTTAAAAAATATTCTAAAAATGTTTGAAAATTTCATTTTGAAATGGAGAAGGAAGAAAGAAAATCTTGCAAGAAAGATGAAAGTGGATTTTAAAAAAATGGGAGTGCTGCGTGAAGAAATTGTTGCGAATTTTTCGTTTTGAAAAGAAAACCGAAAAAAGTGATTTGTGACAATTTTCTTTCAAATTTTGAGAAACTTCCAGTCCCTGTGTCGAGCAGAGAAACGAGTCGAGTCCTTTCTATGACCATGGTTCGAGGATCGATGAATTTTTTCGTTGTGATCGAGAACATTGTCGCAGGTCAATCGTCTCCCACGATCTTCCGGTCGGTCCGAATCCCCAGAAAACGTGGCACTCGAAATACGAGTGCGCGTAGGAACACGTTGGAAAGTCCCGACGATGGTGTGCCACGAAAGCCTCCTCTGATGGTCCCACGCGAGATAAGCGACCACGAAATACCAAAAAATCGCTTTTTTGTGGTCGATATATGCAACTACGAGGAAAAAGGCGCGATAACGTTGATAACGAAATCGTTGCAGTAGGAATATGGTAGAAAAATGACGCGCCGGAGGCCGCGTCCGAAGCGTTTACCCACTGGGACTAACGAGATCGAATTTCTTTAGAAATGTCAGATAAAATCTCTGCAGGAGCGTTCCAACCGGGAACGTTCGAATTGGAATTGATCGAGCGTTCGTGAAATCATATTTTTACTTCGTTTAAGGGGGCAAACCGCATTAGGAGGTTCGAAAATCCGAGTTTTTCGTTTATTGCTCAATTAGCCCAGAATACGCTGTCAAAACGAAGCCTTGCGCAAAACGAAGCCTCTGAGGAAGAAGAAGGATTTCTACACGGTGCTGGAATCGCAGATTAGTCGGTGAGCATTTTACGTTATTTTTGACTTCCTCGAATTTCTAGTTTCCTCGAATTTATTTTTCAAACGCGTTCATCTCGAAATGACTTTTCACGTTTGCGGGCAGTCTAACTCGAGATGTATAGAACCGATCATTACGAAAATTGATAGTATGATTGTTTATAAAATTAGGAATTATATGAATCGAGTTGCGAGATGATTATCATGATTTAAAGGCTATTTTTATTTGAAGGACTAGAGAAAAAATCGCGAAAATCGAAGCAAATTGTTCCAACGGCTGCAAAATTTGTAATTTTCATTATTTTCACCTGCATTGAGGTTCATATTCTCAGAAAATAATTTATTGATGTGGAATCAAAATCTCTTTGATTTCAGGTGAAAATCGGAATGGCTGCACTGCACGCAATTGGAGAACTGTACTCACAACCTTCAGCGGACATCGCAGCGTAACTTTGTTATTTCTGGCTGAAATTATTGGAAAAAATTGACAAATACTGTTGGAAATATGAATGAAACGATGTCAAAATTTGGTTAAATTCTAATTAATTCTTCCGACCGGAAAAAAATCCGAAAAAATCAGTCTCAAAGAGCCTCCTAACGCGGGTTCCCCCTTAATCAAATCGCCACCCGCCCAATGATCGTGGGATTCCGAGTTGTCGATTTCGTCGAAGTCAGTCGATTCGTGGTGGGAAAATAAACAATCGTAAGTGACCGAAGAAGCAGGGCAGCCGATTTTTCGTTAGCTTTTCCGTCGATCCGCTGATTCGAAGTTCGACGTAGGTCCAAGTTCTCGCTCCTCAAGAAAAATCGCTCCTCAAATGATCAGAAATGAAAAAAATTCGATCGTACAAAAATGAGGATCGAAACGTGTCGAAAAATTGGCTTATTAATCGAATTCTTATCCAACCGATCGACGTTCCAATAAATTTATATAAGCGGGAGATCCAAGAGCATCCGCAACATCGATAAGATAAAGATTGTAAGCAAATATGCCGGCGGGTTCACAGTCCACTATTTTCTAATGATCGGGAGCATATACAGTAGTCCCCACGTGTCACTGTTGCGGTGTCTACGTTCTCGCTACGGTCACGTGACCTCGCCCCAATTGATATCGAGTTTTCTGCGATTTTGTTAGCGGATGAAAAAATCATCGGGGAGCAGTTTTCCTTGTCCTGAACCGAGAAAATGTGAAGTGCATTCCAATGACTCGGGCGAGCGTCATTAGACGGTGTAAAAAGTGACGGCACGTGCGCGCGGATCGGTGGTCAAAGAATTTCGTCGATTTCCGAACAACTTTTGTTGTCTCCTGCGCTAGCCCGTGCTCGCGAATGTCGACGAATCGAAACGAGCGTCATCCACGATGATGAAAAAATCGATGACTCACTCGGACGAAAGTAAATAATTAAAACGCCCCTCCAGAAATTTCAGAGAGCGAAAGCAAATGTCATTGCGATGGCACGTTGCCACGGTTTTTCTCGAGGGGCTCAATTCGTTTCTCTCCCTCGCACTCGCGCCCGTAAGACGAAAGACGACGAGCACACTGCGAGCGCATTTAGAAGCTCTGCACTTTGATGCCGCTAATTCAAAGGGAAAGTTCAATTAAAGAGTCCGACGATGAAGGTTCACTGGCCGCGGGAAAAATATTGTGACGGATGCGTTACTTTCGTTCACTCTTATTTCACGGTCGACAACTCGCTCTCGACTTTTTTGTAGTGTCAGAGTCGATTTTGGGTAGGGCTTAATATGTCAAATAACCAAATTGTAGAACGCTCGATATTTCCAAATTTTTTAAGTTGTTATATCAGATTGGAGAAAAATGAATAATTCGAAATTCTTATTTCCGATCGACTATTTAGCAGGTTACGTGTTTAACCGAATATTCCTTCTTTCAGGTTGATCCTCTGCGACAGCCCCAACCAAAAGTTATGTACTGTCTGCATATTAAAAGGCTTGATAATTCGTTCGGATCGTAATCAATAACTTTGTAAAGAGCCTATATACGTACTCGGTGCCAGCAGATATAGTACAAATATCATTTGCTTTCGTAAAATTTATTCTAAAAGTATTTTTGATCCGACATCGTGAGTAAATTTTTTGACGGAACTATCCAGGTTACGCTTCAACACACAGAAAAGGTTGTCTATACAGACGACATTCGCTTGTTCGCTTGCAAAATATATCGTATGCAGCCTAAACCTTCGTACTTCTCGAGGCTATATCTGCCAAACTAGATGGTCAATCACCTTGATTTTTTTTCACAATATCTGTGATATCCTGCTTTAGCTCCTCCTCGTTTTTTATAAACTTCCTAATTTTAGTACTAGCGGTAGAATTAATAATGTGCCGTTTGCTTATGCATGGTCCATATGTTACGTGTTAATTGAGTCAACTTCAATTACATATATCTCGGGTTCGGGATGGTGAAACTTGTTAAAATTTTATAGAGGTGTTGTTCATATATTAAACAATACGTATGCCAAATTTAAATAATTTCCTAATTTAACTGTCTCGTGGAGGAACCACCTTAAATTCATATTCACTCGAAAATATATATTTCGGTAGTTTCGAATGCAATTTTAACAGACTATACGAATGTCAAAAGTTCATATTATCGAATTCAAAATGGAGAGTATTTGTTTTATAAACAGACCAAAATATAGAATGTCAAATAATCGAAAGTGAATTTTTCGAACCCATAAAACTTAGATATGCGTAATAGCGATGGCTCCAAAAGGCAAAAGTCAAAATGGCGATGTTTGAAATTGGAGATCACCGGTTTGAGTAAGTGAGTGAGTGAGACGCTTGTATTTTGAGCTCCGTTGCATTTTCAACCTCGGTAATATTTGGTCTTTCGTTATTATATTTTCGAAATTGTGAATATTCACAGTACTGCTGATTGTAGTAATTTATGAGCGGGAAGAGTGATAGTCAAATTTTCGAAAAAAACGATATTTTAGTCATTGTTCTATGGGTTATTGTTACATTCTATTTTCAACGTAAACGTGCTTCGAACCTTGAAGTTTTTACTTTTTATCATTTTTTACATTCAAAGCTTTCGAAGTTTATAAACTCGAAGTTTTAGCTGTTTGAAATTTTAGTCTAACGTTTTATCCCCACCCGTCGATTTTAACGAGTGTAACATTATCGGAGATGATAAAAAATTGGAGTGAGTCACGGAATTCCGAGAGCTGTTTTGCCCGAAAAATTCATAACGTTGATAACTCGATTAAAAATTATTTCGAATCGTAGAAAGTTTGTCCATTTTGTCATTTATTTACTCGACCACTAATTAGACGTCGATAAGTTATAATTTTTCATTCACAGAAAGTGATTTTTTACGAGCGATAAAAAAGTGTCGAACAACTCTGGGCAAATTAGAGCCCGAATAATATTTCCTTCGTGCGTGTACCGATACTACGAATACCCCGAGGGCTTGACCAAAACTCATTAATATGCCACTGAATATTATTTTCATATGGAGAGAATGAGATATTGAAAATTTATTAACCATGCGATTCGATATTATTATCAATTAAACGTACAGCAATAATGCAAATCGACTGAAAGCTTCGAGCTCGAAATACAAAAATTCGAAGTATTTCATTCTTTTTTTTCAATCATTGAAATAAACAAAATTATCGATTTCGATTATTGGTCTCGACGTTTCGGTAGTTTTTTTTTAATTAAGTATTTTTTAATGCTTCAAAGCACACCAAATTTTCGAAGCTAATGTATGATAGCAAAATTGATTTTGAATGTTGTTGAGCAAAAAAAAAACTCGTCGAGCCCTGTCATCGGTATTAACAGCGTTTTTCGTGTACTTTTTATCTGTTGCCTTTAAGGCACTCTTTCGATATCAACCAGTATCAAAATACTCGTAATTATTTTTCGTTGCATATTGTTTATCAATCGCGTTACAATAAATGTGATTATTCGCTCGTCGCGAATTTTCACTCCTCCCAAAATCCACGAAACAGATTTTTTTACTCCATTTTTATTTCATTTTTATCGAATCGATTTTTTCAAATAAATTGAAAAAATCATCGCAATTTTTCTCAAGGTAGATGATGCCCGAAGGATCGTATTTTATGGGTGTTTAAATTCCATCGATTTTTACTCCCTAATTAAATATATTATCACTTTAAATTAATGTCAGAGTTATTAATTCGAAATCGTAAATAAATTTTTTCAACTTATATTTTGGCGAATGAAATTACAAGCCATTAATTAAACATTACTCACTGAATCCGAAATATGACGCTGAAGTTTCCAACGTTGGAGTCCAACGAAATGGTCTAAAAAAACTCTCAAATAATTTCAGTAAATCTCCAATTTTGTTCCCTGCCGAATTTCCAATTCGTCATATTTCAAGCCACATCAATAATTCGTGAAATAAAAAAATAATGAATTATAAATCTTTTTTTCGTTCATTTCGTTGAACTCCAACGTTGCAAACTTCAGCGTCGTTCCGAAATTTCATTCGTCCCTGGCAAAAATACTATAGTTTTTTATGTCAAATATCGCATTAGAGAGCGCAAAGGAAAAACACAAAGGGAAATGCATCAAGAAAAAAACATTAATAAAAAGACAGAAGGTTATGACAGGAATGGGCCAAGCCAAGAAGAAACAAAATGCCGAAATAAGCACATGTGGGGTTATACGAGTGCTCGTTACCAATGTCGTTTAATCTTTAAGGAGGGTCGATCACGACATCAAAATAATCAGAATTTTATGAAATTTGGTGATAACATTATTTGGCATCAAGTATACAAATACAATTTTTTTCAAATTTTTTTACCCCATGGTTATTGAATAATTGAGCGTTAAATCGAAGTTTTTATGCACGAGATGTATAACTGTATATGTGCAAACTCTATACTTGTACACGTGAACTTTAGTGTTCGATTACTCGAGAGCTATGTGGTAGAAAAATCTAAAAAAATTTATACTCTCTTATATATTTTTAAAGAATACATTTACCAAATTTTGTTAAATTCTTAATATTTTTAACATGGTTCAGCATGACAACATTTTATCGTCGCGATTCACCCTCCTTAACGTAATATATCTTTATTTCTAGTAAGACAATCGTCTTGATTTTTTTTCCCAGACCTTCATTATATACTTCATTGTTATCGTGTACTTTTTCATAAACTTCGTAAGAAGCGTTCAATCGTTATATGGGAAAATAAACGATTTTTAACGCACAGTCCTTAAAACTCTGTGTATTTTTCTTCATATTTAAGCACGTTTGTCCCAATAACCAATAAGACGAATCCTTTAAAATTTGATACGCGTGTGAGTCGAGTTCCGATTTAAAATCGTTTCGTGGATAAACCACCCTAAAAATGTCATCGAAGCATTGATAAATCTTTGGGATCGCATAATTTGTAACAAAAAATTTTAAAAATCATCGAAATTTCCATCAAGGTCGATCGCTGCTTCGATTTCCTTGAGAAAATCAGCTGAAAATTGAACCCCCTCGATTTCATGATCGATTAATCAAAGAACCTTTCAATTAATCTTCAGTGTTTGCACGGAAAATTTGGCCTGAAATATTGATTTTTGTTGGATCTTAGGGGCACAGCGAAGAGTTTCCAGAGCGAGATAGAGAGTGGTCGGGAACTGCGGAGTACTGCGATAATCGTTGGGATCATGGTGCAACGTTAACGCAACGAGTGAAAAGAGCAACAACATAGAATTCGTGGAGGCAAAGAGTGCTCAACTGCGCTGGCCGCGCAGCGCGACAGCCAAGTAATTCAGCTCGAAACAATAGTCGTTGTTATCGACTCTAGCGAGTGACCAGTACAAGGTTCATGCCCTGATAATATTGTTCTATGATTATCAAGCGTGTAAATATCGGAGTAAAAAAGAAGGGACGGTGGAGAGTATAAAAAATAGTTGGTTAGGTCGGTGATAATTTTCACGAAATGACGAGAAGAAAACAACGTGAGGAGGGAGTTTCTTAGCTGCACCGTGAAGTACTTGACCCAGAAGTCGCGTTTTACCACCACCAGCAGCACCGCGAGTCCGCGATCGGCTCGCAGGACTCCGCTCGAGAGATAACGACGACGCGTCTGCATCAGTCGCTTCATATCGCCACTCGGAGGAGTGTCTCGCAATCGCATCACTAAAAAACAAGTAGTTAGGAGAAGTTTAACGGCGCGTGAACGCGAATGAAAGTGTCGAGAGCGATCGTCGAGGCTCTTTCGACTAACCGGGGGACCAGCTTAAACGGGAATGTTTAAGCTGGAGCATCGAGGATTCGTCAAAAAAGGGAAAGACTACGGAACCGGAGCCGGGAAGTTGCCTCGCGAAGTGGAAAAATGAGAGCGAGTTTCCGCACTCGCGATCGGTAAACTCGCCGCTTATTCGTCGCGGTTTATCTCGAGGAGTTCGAAGATTGTGCTGCCCGGTGTTTCCCAAATAATCGGATTGTCGGAGGAGAGGCCGCGCGAGGATTCGCCCCTGTCGAGTCGTCGCGTGAGAGCTTTTTATGAAAACTGCTCGCAGTAAAATTTATCTCACTTTCGAACGATTTCCTCACTCCCACATACGACACGATTCACACACGAAACTCTGTATCGTCCGATATTGGAGTGGAAAAAAGGAGAAGAGTCGCTCCGAGCGATTGCACGGTGCCACACGGCCGCTTCGCGCCGATAAAGCGAGAAACGTTTGGCAAGTTTGATTACCGAAGCATCGGCATGCTTTAAAACGATTTTTTTGTTCCCCCCGTTATTGCGTCGAGAGAGGGAGAAAGCTCGTCGGAAAATATTGACCGGAAGTGAGATGTGCGCCCGCGAGAATTCCGGGGAGATTGTCTCCTGGACTTTGTTGTTTTTCAATAAAGTCGATGATTTTTGAAGACTTTTTCTATAAGGATTGTCAATCGGGATAAAAGACTTTTGATTATTGCTCGGTTTAGCTCGTTTTAAATACAGGGAAAAGTGAAATTTTATCATCCACCATCCACCGATCATGGCTCACTCGAGTACGAATAAATTTCAAGAACACACGAAAAACATTAAACGATCGACAAACGCCGAGAATAAAGAAGAGGAAGAAAATGCTCTTTGCGACGATGTCGACCTCCATGGAGCCATGGACCCTTGTTCCGGACAACCTCCGCCACCTGACGGTGGTTGGGGTTGGTTCGTCGTTTTTGGATCATTCATGATACACATTGTCAGTGAGTACAGCCCCGAGAAGTCATTTTCCCATTACTCCATAGAACGATGTCGAATTTTTTCAAACCCATCGATTTTTCCAACCTCAAATAACGCCCAATCGTCATGAAATTTATCCAATTTAATTAAAAACCAAATGAAAAAGAACGAGAAATCCAAAAAATCTCAATAATTATTTAACCAAAAATTAAAAATCCAAATAATGAAAACAACGAAAAAGTGTCTCCAAAAAATTGTAAAAGCCAAATTTTGCTTCTGTTAAGTTTGTCAATTACAAAAGAAAAAGATATTTCGAGTCTGAGGAAAAGTGGGCAGAAATTATCGAGGAATCGTCCATCCACGTGGTCGACGAACCTTCGGTCATTTGTTTGACGTTTAGTAACAGTTCCCTTCATAAATTCGTTGTATCGCGCTCCTCCAGAGATAACAGGGCGATGAAACTCCAATGGAGAATGTCTCGAGGACCACCCAATTAGAAAGTTTTCTTGCGCAATAAAGTCCATTGGTGTGGCTCGCCTATGCCAGAAAATTGCAGGTTCCACGATACTCTACGAACGCAGGAAAACTTGTGAGCCGTTTTGTTGAACGTCAAACGAATGAGAATGCATGAGGATTTTTCGGAGCTGAAAATCTGAATTTGAAGAGTCAACAGGAGGAAATATTTATCAAGAAATTTTGGAGAGATTAAAAAAATGATTTTTCATCGTTCGTTTTACGAGCTCTTTAATCTACAAGGAATTTTGGGTTTTTTACGTCCTCTGAGGATTGTGCTCGTGCAGATACTTATCTCCGGCCATCGATTATATTCCACTTATCATTTTATATCCCTTATTACAAATAAAACTCGATAAAATTGATAAGAAACGATTCGAGCACTCTGATTTTGTCTCGGATTTCAATCCTCGTGTTAAAACAAAAGGTCTCTGAATTATTTCGAAAATCTGTAAATCTCTGATTTCGTCATTAGACAAAAATGGGTCTCGTTTGACGGCGAGTCGAATAACTGATAAGAAAAAAAACAAATTCTTTGCCTACGGACTCGAAAAACTTTTCCTTTTTTTACTTTTTTTTTTTTCTTTTTTACTTTTTTTACTTTTACCCAACAATTTTTGAAATGACAATTAAGGATGAATTCACTTTATGAGATAATGGAAGCTTCCCTTCGTTGCGTGACCCTTTCACTCAAGTATTTCCGGATTTCTGAGCATACCAAGAGCAAAGCGTGTCACTGTATTGCGAGAGCAAATTATTCTTTTGGTACTCGAATGATAATTTCATTGGAGAAAACAAATTAATCAGGTCGACGTTTCACGGGCTTCTGTTCCTTGATATCATTCGTCGTGAATTTTATTTTTTTAAATCTTATTCATTTCACGTCGAAACTTCTTCTGTCGGTTAAAAATTCTTTTTTGAGTACGACGATTTTTTTTGTTTTAATTCTTTTCCATGATTGCCATTTTCTTGAATCTCGTCGCTAATTTTCATATCAAAGATTCTTCTACGAGTGAAATTTTCTGTTGATTTTATCTCCAGCTGACGGCGTGACTTATTCGTTCGGTGTCTTTTACTCCGAGTTTCTCGACTACTTCGGTGAGGGGAAAGGAGCAACGGCATGGATAGCGTCGATCCTTGTCGGCGTCACATTATGCTCGGGTGAGAAAATGTTTTTCCTCTATTTTCGCCATCCGATTTTTCTCGGTTCATTCATTTCTGTTCGCAGTGGAACGATTGCATGGAAATTTCACGTCGCAGGAATGAAACTTTCGTTGTTTCAACGAAACTCGTTAACTCTCGCGAATGATCAAGGACTATGGTCCTTTTATAATCCTTTTAATTTTTTTATTAGATATTCTTCAAGTACGCGGTTGTCTAACACTTGAATCTTTGAACGCGATTATCTCGAAATCGTATTTTTTTAAAAATACCTTTGCGTTGGTCACGATTACTAAAAAACTATTAATTCGATCAGTACCAAATTTATACCACTTATTTATTATAACAATAGCTACGGCCTGGACGAAGGATTTCGTATTTTGTTGAAAAAAAAAAAAAAAAAAAAAAAAAAAAAAAAAAAAAAAAAAACATTGTAACAAAAAAACCGAAAATTTAGCACCTCAAAAAATGAATTTTTGTTAAAAGTGTCGCCATTTTTTTTTAAATCAACATTTTTGCAAATCCTTTGTCCAGGCCCAAACTATTATTATAACGAATAAGTGGTATAAATTTGGTATGGATCGGATCAATAGTTTTTTAGTTGTCATGTCCACAGCAACTGATGCTCAAAAAAAGGTGTTACTAAAATACAATTGGAGTTACGCCATTTTGGGAAATTTTAAGATTAAATAAATTATGCAAGTACGTCGTTACCAGTTTTTTAATAAACATTTATTTTCTTGTCGGAAAAAAATCAAGAAAATGACGTTTTTTCGCCCGCCGCAAGTGTATAAAGGCCTTAAAATGTTGAGAAAAACGGAAATTTTTTCACAAAAGATTTTTATGTATTGTGTCTTTTTTCCAGGTCCAATATCGAGCATGTTCGTGAACAAATACGGCTGTCGAAACGTTACGATCGCCGGCTCGATACTGGCGAGTATTTGTCTCCTCGCGAGTGTCTTCGCATCAAGTGTTTTCGTTTTGTACTTGACGATCGGTATCGGAACAGGTGAGATTTTTGTATCACTCTTCCCCTTTCATTATTTCACATAAATTTTAGTTAAATTTTCTCCATTACGTCGACTAATGTCAATGAGACGTCAATCTTTCTCAATTCGTTTCATTTCTTAAATGCAAACTGAAGCGAGGATTGAATTTCCAACATGTGTAAGGTGAGGAGCTGTCTGATTTTCTCGAAATCCGTAGCAATGGAAAAGTTTATAATTTTCATGAATATTTATTGATGAAAATGGTCGAGCTGACTTTCAGATTTGCTTTACTTTCAGGTTTTGGATTCGGTCTCATTTATTTACCAGCGATCGTGAGCGTCACCTGTTATTTCGAAAAGTACCGATCATTGGCGACTGGGATCGCTGTCTGTGGCTCGGGCCTCGGGACTCTCGTGTTCGCCCCGTTCAGCAAATATCTCGTCGGTGAATTCGGATGGCGTGGAGCCATGCTCATCACTTCGGGAATCGTTCTTAATTGCATCATTTTTGGTGCATTGTTCAGGCCTCTGGAGCCTGTCAAAAAAGTCGTTTCTGTTCCGATGAAGGTTTTTACAATTCTTTTTTCCATTTTTTAATAGTATAACCGAGGAATCAAAATATTAAAAAAATAATACAATTTTTTTAAACTATTTTTTCGAAAGTCAATTCGATTTTTTTTCAATTAAAGGTAACTCCTGTACTGCATGCTAGTCAAATGAGTGCTAAATTTTCAAAACGTTTTTAGACCAAGTTCAACCTACCGATTAAATTTATTGTTAGTAGATATGCATTCAAGCATATTTTATTAACGTGAAAAAATATTTGAAATGATAGTTTTGCAAAACTATCAACTGACAGATGCAAATTTCCATGATGACACATTTTCACAGGTATTTTTCAAACAATCATCTGTATTTTTTAACCGATTTTATTGCACCAAGTGTCATTTTGTTCCTCAACTCATCCTCTACGAATTCACCACGTAGATTTTCCTTTAAACTCATTCCTGAGAGAAATTATGAATGAAAAAGTTTTTTCACTTAATGAACAATTAGCTGCAACAGTGAAACTATCGAGTTAAAAAAAACAACTACATGGTGAATTCATAGAGGACCGGTTGACGAACAAAATGAGACTTGTTGCAATAAAATCGATGAAAAAACGCAGATAATTCTTTGAAAAATACCAGTGAAAATGTGTCAGCGTGGAAATTTGCATTTATTAGTTGATGCTTTTGCAAAACTAGCGTTTTTAATATTTTTACATGGTAATAAGATAAGCTGTAATACAAATCCACTAACAATACATTTAATCGGTACGTTAAACTTGGTTTAAAAGCGTTTTGAAAATTTAGCACTCATTTGACTAGCATACAGTACAGGAGTTACCTTAAATCGATCGAATTTCGATGTTATTTTGATTTTTTTACTATAATAATTGCAAATCAATGAATTCATGTTTTTATTCAATTTTCGTTGATCAGGAGCTCTCGAAAAATGGCAAAGCCCCAGTGACGACGAAAAATTCGAACGAAATTACTATCACAAATGGTTTTGGTCGACCGCACAGTGTCAGCAACGTAAATCATGCGAAAGACCGTCTCTTGAACGGTTATCATGATTCGAACAACGTCATGAGAGTCGCTCTGAGTCAACCGATCCTCATGGGAAAAGGACTCGGGCATCCTGGCGCAGATTCTGTCGGAAGATCCTTTGGCAGTGGGGTGATGAATAGGAGAGATATTTTTTATCAAGGCAGCGTGGAGAATGTTCGCAAACGATCGTAAGTGAAAAATTTCATTGATCATGAAAATATATTTTTTTTAATAATGAGAATTTTTTTTAAATGTCAAAAAAGTCATTAATTTACCATGAGGATTGATCCTTTGTCACACGAGATTGCAGAATGGTTCGTGGTCGAAAGATTTGTGTGGCCGAAATTGTGAAAACGAACATTTTTCTCATTTCGAGTCTGAATTGAGTGTTTTTTTTAAATAAAAAAAATCTGCCCATGAAAAAATGGTTTTTTACCAATTTTTCTATCGACGAATCATTATTTCAGCGAATCATTCGCCTGTAGCGACGAGCATGTGACCAGACGGAGAGCTTCTTTAAGAAGTCTGCCAAATGGTGCAATTCACAAACAAAACGAAAGTACGGATTGTCATCCATGTGCCGAAGAGACCATGGGGATTTTCCATCAGATGTTGGAGCTGTCACTACTGAAAGATCCTCTCTTTCTGTTGTTCACACTTTCAAACTTCTGTACTAGCATCGGATTCAATGTACCATACGTGTATTTAGTGGTAAGAAATCTAAATGCCTTTTCGTCATTTCAACACAATATTTTGAATTTGACATAAAAAAGATCACAAAAATAGTGAAGAAAGTTGTTCCCAAGTTTCTATTTTCTACAGAATGATCCCCACGGGCTCGATCTACGTAAAGTTTTTTTCACTTTTCCTTAACGAATAAAACAAAGTGCCATGGGAGTACATTGGACGAAAAATTGACGATAGAAATTCTAGAAAATGAAAAAAGATAATGGAAAGAGAAAAATAAACTTTTGTACCATTTCAATTGGGATAATTTTTTTATTCTGTTGTGGAATTCAGTTCTGAACAATGTTTTTTTTCTGTTTTTATGTTTTTTTTATCCCCCCACTGAAATAAAGAATGCTGCCATGTGCTTATTTTTCTATAATACGAGTTTCGAAACCTGCGAACGATTGATGATTCTAGTTGATTACTGATCGATCGAAATGAACTGAATAATTGACTGAACAAATTGTGTGTTTAGACTCAAGCGGAGGAGCGTGGTATAAGCAAAGACGTGTCGAGTTATTTACTGGCTGTTGTCGGTACCGCGAACACAGTTGGTCGGATAGTGCTCGGTTACTTGTCAGACAAACCGTGGATCAATCGTCTTCTAGTCTACAATCTTTGTTTGACCCTCTGCGGGCTATGTAAGAATTTTCATTGAATTTCGTGAGCTTTTCTGACTGCGATCGTTGCTCATAGAAAATCGAGTAACTTTTTTGCCATTTTTTAAATCCTTTACAGCAACAGTATTAAGCGCTTTTTGTGGCTCTTTTGCTACTTTCGCGCTTTATGGAACTGTCTTCGGTTTCACAGCCGGTGCTTACGTCGGACTGACCTCTGTCATTCTAGTCGATTTGTTGGGCTTGGACAGGCTCACCAATGCCTTTGGTCTTCTTTTACTTTTTCAAGGTGTAGCCTCCCTGCTCGGCCCTCCGATCGCTGGTAAGCCAACAAGAATCATTATTTTCTCCTTATTTTTAACATTTTCTCGAAATTAAAAAAAAAATTTACGATTCATGAGGATTTTTACCCTAAAGTATAATTATTTAAACTTCTGACAAATCCTTTTTTACCGGTTGTGATGAAAACTGCATTTAATTGAATTTCGATGAAAATTGCATTCAAAATGGAATTTTCGAAATCTATTGAACGACAAACTTTGACTGAATTTACCGAAACTAATGAGAATAAAAAATTAATTATGATTAAAGTTTAATTGGAATTTGAATTTCAATGAA
This sequence comes from Venturia canescens, assembly GCF_019457755.1. Classification (NCBI taxonomy): domain Eukaryota; kingdom Metazoa; phylum Arthropoda; class Insecta; order Hymenoptera; family Ichneumonidae; genus Venturia; species Venturia canescens. Next base: position 13,266,318 of record NC_057425.1, read on the forward strand.
GTTTCCGGAACCGATAGAGATCGTTTCCGAATAGAAGTTCTGGAATCAATTGTACCTCGAAATTAATTGAAATATTGAAACAATAATGATTGGATGATAATTGAACCGCTGGAATCGATGAAAATTGAATGTTATTTGAATTTTCGAAGCATTTTTTTCACGAAAACAATCGTTCTCTTTCCAGGTTGGCTGTACGATGCGCTACAGTCTTACGATCCGGGTTTTTTCGTCGCGGGTGGTATGATAGGAATCAGTGGAATAATGTTATTTTTAATTCCACCGATACAGAAAAGATTGCAGAAAAAAGCGGACAGAGAGGACAGACTAAAGAGGATTTATGTTATGTCTTAGCAAAAAATAAATATAGCAAGATATTTTTATTATTCTGATAACGACTGCAATTTTTACTATCGTCGTGATTCATTTGAATTATCGCATGATCGATATTTGCTCAATTTTCATTTGTTTCGATGTATTTTCTAAGATTTTACATTATAATCAATGAAATATTTTATTCTCAAATTACGATTGATATAAAAAATAACTGTACGTGAATTTGCACCGAGTGTAAATTTGCCCAGTCGAGTCAGTGAAAACATTAGAAAAATCATTTTTATCATTTGCATTACTTGGCAAAAAATTAACTTGAATCGACCCACGAAAATGTGTCGAACAAAATAACAAACTCGTCGATAACTTCTCGATGCCAGGCCATCAATTTTACACAATTAGTTTTTCAATCGTATTTTATGCACAGATCCAAACAGAAATGTGACGTCGAAATTTGTGTTGAGATTTTGTCAACACAAAATACTTCATTATTGTGCTTCCTCGTTTTTTCAAACGTTCAACAATCGACTAAAATATAATAAAATCTAAACTCCGAAAAATTTCAGCAGCACAACAAAATACACGTACACAGCAGATAATGCATTTAGTACTAGGAAATTTTAACAATTGTATTCGTGCTCTATCTTCCCTCATGACGAATACAATGAGAAAAACGAGCCCACTTCTAAGTACACATTTAGCGGATTTTTCAACAGGAAATAATCGCTACAGATTTATTGATCAAAGGAATTAACATGAAGGCACATACATATATATTCATTGTATGGGTAGATCCTTGACTTTTCGACTGCGGTCTGTGGGCACAGGCCAGCGATTTGACTGCTAATTATATTTAAAAAAAGTAGGTTAATTAATAAGACAATCCTGGAAATTAGAAATTAATGTAAAGAAATCTCGTGACTACAGAAATTTTTGGAACTTTTTAAGCCAATTTTTTAGCCTTTTTGACATTTGAAGATTTTAATGGAACAGCGTTCTTCTCTTGGAGTCTTGTAATTTAAAAAAATGGTTTTCAGCCCTAAACGAAAATCCTCTTTTATCAGCATCTCGTTCTACTACTTTAACCAAACGAGGTGAAATAGTGACTTTTCAAAAATTTCTCAAGATCCAAGATTTCTTGGGTTCAAATTCCAAGGATCGTTTTTTTTAACAAGCCTGCGGGCTGCGATCGAAAAGCAATGGATCTGCCCATATATGCATCCTATATACACACATATTTTCTATTTTCTCCTTCTCATTTCCCTCTCCACGAGATTCCGTTTGTTTCTAAAGTCATAAACTCCTTTAAATATTGATCATTTCAGTCAAACACTTATTCTTGCTTTGTACAGATCTACACATCGATTAATTCACATGCTTTTTCGATGTGGTCCATCCTAAGTTTCCTAGATTTTTCTAATCGACAAGTCGCGACCGCACAACGATGACAGTAGCGAAAAAAAATTGAATCAGCGTAATATGACATTGTGCTGTGATGCAAAAAATAAAACTAAAATTGAAATTGGTTTGCAATTAGAAAAAAAAATGTTGGACTGAAATGTGATATTTTCATTAAATTTCCATCCTCACTAACGCAGTTCGGAGTTTTTCGATGTAGTGCCGTTTTATCAAGATTTTTCAGCACTCCTCTATTTTCACAACGGTTTTGTAACCTGAGCGAGTTAATTAACGGACTAAAATGATCGTGTAAATAAAAAAATCTAGTATACCACGTTGCTCTTGTCGCAATACTCATATTAAGAATGAAAATTAATAATAATATAAAAATATGTGATCGTGTATCTTTCTCGAACTGGCATTAAGATATATTACAATATTATGCAACATAAAATATATAGATGTATATATTCTATAGTAAAATACATGGAGGTATTACATTTGCATTTAACAATAATTGATTTTGAGTCTCAAATAAAACGTGGTACGAACTATAGGAACAAATGCAGTGACGAAAAGAACGAATGAAACGTGATGATCTACGAATGTCTTATTTCGTTCTATTCAATAGATCAAATATTTTTGGGGCATTGAACTTTTGAAGTGGTCGTCAAAGATCATTTTGTTTCACCGGTTTCTTACGTCACTGTACGAATGGATCTGCAAATCGTTCTATCAAGAATATGCCTGGTGTAGATCTGAGAATTTCGAAGGGCAAGACCCTCGCGATATTTTCCCTTGAATATATCGAGGCTGATTGATTTTTTTGTAAATGAATAACTTTGATGACCAATCAACGTAGCCACGTTTCGGTAAAATTGTTTGTTTTAATCGATGACGATGAAATCGTCAAATTAACGATTTTCGTACTCTTTCTATTTTTTTTCTATAATGTAAATATTTCATAATTCGAAAATATTTGTATAGTGCTTGTTTTACGGAAGTATAATGATGAAGTAATCGCATGAAATTGGCATGATGAAGAAAAATAAGGAACGATACAATTTCACGTTAGGATTCTCCATTTTTTTCCTTCAACAAAAAGCAATGTTATCAACAGATTCAGTAGAGTTTCGATCGAATAGAATTTAAGGAGCATATCGTTTTCGATTGAGAACATGAGTGATTAAAAAAGAAAGTAGATTTTCTATAATAACAAGAATTAACAGGTTCAATGTATGGAGAATGGAAAAAAATATTTTCGCGGAGTCGCTGTGACTGGTTCACTGGTTGATGTGATGGGTTTTGCATTCTTCTGCTTTTGCCTATTGCAGTATTTGGCTATAGGTGTGTGGTGGTAACTGGACTAAGTTTAACTGACGTATGAATAACGTGCATGGCACGAGGATCTTTAATTAGAATTGTTTTTGTTAATGACCAGGGAGAATAAGGTACTAAAGTGTTATGGCGATTGCGTTTTTATTCGCAGTGCTATTCGCGAGCTCGACTGAAGTTACGAGGCTCAACTAACAGTAGTTTTGTAGTAAAAAGTAATCGAGTGAATTTATACTAAATAATAAAGTTTTAAAAAATAATGTAATTCTTTCGAATCGTTACGACTGATTTATACATTTGATTAGTGTAGCCGCCGTTAAATTTCTCAATTTTTCTACCAGTGTGGGGGGGGGGGGGGGGAGACAGAGTAAAATGAGTTTATAAAATTCGCGATTACTATGATCTGCGATTCTCGATCAAAAATAAAAAATAATTTTTTTACTTATCCATCGCAAAGAATAATTTTTTTGTGATCATTTTGATAATTTTTTATTTGAAAATAACGAGTGGGTTGAACAGGAAATTAAGAATAAGTTTAGTTCCAAGATAGAAGGTTTGAGTGACGGAGCTAACAGTAAATTCATATCTCTGCCGTTTGGTAGATTGCAATTCGGTAACGTGGCAAGCAATGCAAGCGACATCATCGAGATCAACGTGTGGTCGAGCACCGCCGAGCAAAGATTCGCTTTGTAAGCCTTGATTCGTTAAAATTCCGGAAAATCGTATTTTATCACCAGGATAAATGTTCAGACTAAAATTCGTGAAAGAGTGATCGCCGATCAGCACGATTTCGGCATTGCTGCCCCAAATGTGATTTTTCATTTTGACAAAAATCTCAAATTCGTATCGATTCCAACCGAACAAATGACATTTTTCTTTTCTTCCTCGGAGATTTGTTCTGGGTATTGTTTGGCATGATTTTCGTCGGAGCAGGTCCACCATTCGACAATCGTCCTCGATTTCATCACCCCACAAACAACTCAATGGTTCACTCACAAAATGCGGAAATTTGTTCAATATCGTGCCCAGCTTATTGTCGATCGATTTCAAACGCACGTTCGTTACGTAACCTTCCCACGATATCATCGCTCCTTCCAACTGTGCACATTGCACCTGAACTTGAGCCTTGGACGACGTTTCCTCCCACGCCGATTGATGACAATAATTTTGGTATTGCTCCCAACTCAGTGTTGTCACCATTCCCACACTCGGGTCTGATCCATCGTTCTGTTTATAGTCTTGTATCATTGGCCAGGACAAAAATGTTCCTGCTACCAGTCCAAGACCCAGCTGAAAAAAGGAACATTTTTTTCAAGACAAATTCCTTCTTATTTTGCATTCACGGTCGATTCATACACTGAACAGATATAAAAATGAATACACTTCTCTTGGACAAGTTAAAATAACCAATAGGAACTCCCAGAAGTAATAAAACTAAAATAATAACAAACAAAACAAAAAATCTATTTACAAAGGCTGAATGCTAGCATGAAGCAACTTATCATGCAATTTTTTTTCAAAAGTCCAAAAACTACTTTGAAAGAATTTGCACATAGAAGTATAAACGTATAAGGAGAAACAGATTTATTTTATTGTTGGATTCGTTTCCATGATTTTTTTCAAAATTTTAATTCAAGTACTCTGACAATTGAAGAAGATGTTCGTACCTGAATACACGTGATGATCCAATTGAATTTCAAGGTTCTTGCTCTCTTGAGATACCATGAGGCAAAAAAGGGCAGAACGCCGAGTATAGCAGTGATAGCGATTCGAATGATTAATTCGCTCTCGGCGAGATATTTGGTGGCTGCTATGATAGGCAAAACGATGGAAGCTAAGCTGGCAATGGGAATGAAGAGGACCATGCCAACGAGAGCGAGAGCACCTCTAATGAGACCATACCAGGTAGCGCCTTGAGAGCTCAGTATCGCGATTTGCCACCAACTGAGAGTCACACAATGTGGAATAAGTGTTTTATAAGTGCCTCGCCAATTATCACGTGCAGCCATTTTGGCGAACACCGCAGGTATGAGGAGGTAGAAAACAGCGCGAAAATTAAGACAAAATTCGATTCCGTTGCCAACGACGTATGAAGCGAAAGTGGGAACTCGAATATCGAGAAATCTCCAGGTTTGTGCAACAACGATATCAGTTTCGTAGGGATATTTGGCTAGAACGTGAACCCCGAAGCTGAGGAGAGCCAAAAAGTCGGGAAATCGTGATGAATCTTTCCAGGCAAAATGGCAGAGAGTCGAAAGTGTGAGAGCGAAAGCAATAATTGCTAATTCCGATTGGGGTGTCCATTGATGTGCTATGATCGGATAAACCATGAGATTCACGAGGAGAGCGAGAAAAAAGTGGCCGTAAGGCTTGAGATTGTTGCGGCAAAATTGGTATTCTGCTTCTTGAGCATTTAAATTGCCACCGGAATAACTGAGAAATAAACCGGACCAGGCACGAAATTCACTCAGCTCTCGTTTGCTTTGAAGCATTTGAAATGTCGCGATAACCATTACGAGAAACGAGAGATAGTAGAGTCCCATTGGAACGAAAAGAACGAGGTTTTCCGTGCCGAGCATCGAGTAAACGAGAAGAAGAAGCAGCGTTGGGATATTTGAGGCGAATATCATTTTTCCCATTGGAAAATGACGCTTGCCCAGTCTTTCGATTATCCAAATGTAGAGACGTTTCAAAGATTCGAAAGGATGAACGAACGGTCTCTGGAGCAATGGTATTGCGTCTAATCGCATCTCCGGACGCTCCAAAGTGCAAATTGCATGTGATACTATTGGTAGCAACCCTCGAGCATAACTCGTTGCAGCTGATACTAAAGCTGCCTCTGTTATCTTTTCACCCTGATTTTCTAACACTTCGCCATACTCGATTATTCCACGTGCTGTCAAACGATGCCCATCCACTCCGTCCCCTTCGCTCAGACCACCTTTTCTACTCTCAGTCAAATTCTCTCCATTTTTGTTGTCTAAACACTTTTGCTTTTCGCTACCACTCGATCTTTCGTAGTGAGTACTCGATAGCCTCTCAACGCAGTTTGTCTCTGTCTCATGAGAGTTTCCTAATTTTCTCATTCGTCTTCCAAGCTGCTCCGTCGTTACGAAGTCTTCGCCGTTTGAAAGGCTGTCAACAAAAACATGAACGATTGGAAAATAATGTTTAAGTTTGCATTGTTTCGGTGGAATCAAATCCTTTTTTTTTTTTCAATATATTTTTTCTATGTGAACGGAGAAGAAAAATTTGATTTTGAATTCAAATCAAAGGAGTTCCCAGCAATCTGTTGCTTAAGCAAACAAAATTTAGTCTATAACACATCTTCTGTTTTCATCGTCGAAACAACATTTGATTTCATCTTTCTCTAGCAGTTGGAATTCAAATCGAAATATTTACCTGGTAAACATCTCTCGGGCTGCTCGTCTTGCCAATTTTTCATCTTGCGACATGTCCAGACAACCCTTAACGTCATAATAATTATGCTCTGTAATTCCACGCCCCGTTGCTAAACATTTTTTCAAGATGTCAGTCGCCTCTAAGTTTCCTTGTTCAGACGCTTTGGTCAGCCAATAAACTCCGAGCTTGGCGTTTTCTTCTTTATCAACGTTCAATTCTATGAGAAAATGCAGCACCTCGTTAGAGTAACCGAAACTTATTGATATTGACAAATTTACATGAAACAAGGAAAAACAATCTTCTTTTATAACGCGTAATATGAAAAATATTAAAGAATGATTCACAGGGTACTGTGCACAAGTAAATTATATTTTGATAGAAATATTTTCACAAACTTAGAGGAAAGCATTAAATAATAATTCTATCAAATCTCTGAATTTTACTAACCGCATCTCTCGTCCAACAATTGTTTAGCCAGGACAACTTGTGACTCCGGGCATCCATCCTCTGCCAATGCGGATTGAAGTCCTCGCAAGGATCCTTTAAGACCATCTATATAAAATCAGTACACAGTCGTAATAACTGTATTTGCACAATACTAATAACGCCATGATGTTTAAAAAGAAAAAGATGTTTAAAAGAATAAATGGAAAAATCTTGACATCTCAATCATAAAACATTGATCCTTTCCAACTGTCGAATGACGATTGGAAATAAATATAGTGTGCGACATTGAATGTGGCAAATTTTTAAGAAATTCGACAATGTTTATTCATTTGTTTAGAAATGGTATAAATTCAACAATTACCGTGAAGTATCCACTGTTTTCTTGCTGTTCTACCAGACAGTGGCACGACGCCGGCCATGCTCTGGGATCTTACTCGCACAGTAAAAGCAAAACAACTTTCGCTTTATACGTATCCTCCGAAGTCGATTTGTAAATATACGAATACATGAAGATGTGTAATGTGTCGTGTTTTCTCTCACTTTTTTACATTTTTCGTGACATCAGCGATCGGACAAATTCATACAAAGGTAGAAAGTCGCGACACACGCACCAAAACTGCACACTTGTACGAACGGATATTTATACTTTTTTGTCCTTGTGTCGGTTGTGTCAATAGACGCGATTGACTTCACCAGCTGATGACATGCATAATCGATTTTATAGAGATGCAAAGAGTAGCCATGAAAGTGCAAAAAGGGCTGAGAAGTAGAAACCCAGTTTTCTTGAACATCCTTGATATTCCGAGAAAAATGAAAGTTTCGCCTTCTTCTCTCTCTAATGAAAGGTGAACATTTACTTTTTTTTCTCTCATACCAAATTTCTCCGAAATATATAAAACGTGACTGTTATCCTAAGAGGATTTTCAGTCCTACAGTCGGTAAAAATCCAGTAAAACAGAGACTCTTTTTCATAACTCCTACAGCCGGTAAAAAATAGACGAACGATCATGATATACGACCAAATATACGAAATCTCTTTTGTTAGTCGACATAAAAATCCATATTTAGAATCTTGTACTTCAAAAAGCAACGGTCAAATGAGCACCGGGCTCTTTTCTTGAATGACTATTTTTACAAAAATTCGTGATATTTCGATACGTAGCCGGGATCACGAGTATCGAAGCAGTAGACACTCAAAGACGGTTTGAATTTTTCATTTGTGTATTTTTATATTTTAATTTAATAAATATAATTTAATATAATTTTTTATATTTTTCCTAGGATCACAAAAAAAGGAATTCTTTTAAAATTTTCTTTTTTTCCTATTTTTTTCTTATTTTCATTCTTTTCAAAAATCCTATTGGAATATGAGCATAAATAATCCATCAGCATAGTAATAAAACTTGATATTAAACAATACACAAGACTATGCGAGTGTGCTCGCATAGTCTTATAAGTTTGTTTATAAAACGAATATACAGATGAAGAAAGAGGTCGACACACAAGGCTCTTTCTGGCTCTTTCTTGATGGAGTTACAATAATTTTTTCGACCACTGCAACGCTCTGTTATTCGACAAATATCTTAGAGTAAAGTTCATTGAATAAAATATATAATTACACTCTGCTTAAATTAAACTTTGTGCCATTTATTTCGAAACCTGCTTCTATAATTCAATAAATTTTCCCTATTTCACTGCTTTTTTTAAGGTTAGGTATAACATCCGCTCTTTAGCCCCCAAAAAATTGATTTTTTTTTTTTTTTCTCGAGAACGGCAAATAAATACCGTATATATTTTTTAGTATTTGAGAAAACTTCGTTTTGCCCAGGTCACAATTAATTTTCTATGTATAAATACAAATGAATATTTTCGTTGTGTTTTTACTCTCCTGAAAAAGCAGTCTGCAATCTTCATTTTTGACATTGTAATTCATCTGTTTTTGTTCAAGTGAATCTGAATTTATTTGTTTAGAAAAATGTATGAAAAAATATACTGCGAGTCAGAAATTCGTGACAAAAAAATAATGAGCCTCATACGCCAGTGAAACGAGCCATTTGCAGGATCACTGGGTTCGTGCTCCTGGTTACGACTATAGCGATGAAAGGATGATCCACCTTGAAGTAGGTTACGTCAAACTCATCGAGTGTCTTGCATGAACAGGAAATACCTATGAAGAATATCATTGCGATTAAGCTTATTTATTTTGTTTTGGAGCGGATTGCATCGGTTTAGAAAAATCAAAAACATACTCGAGTCTTCTGTTGTAATGTCATAGTCACTCGCCTTGACTTGGATTCTGGCTGCGTGTTCTGAAGCGTAGCCATGGATGGAAGACGTTGATACCACTTTCGAGAAATTTGACAGCGGCGAGAACGTCTCCCTCAGTCCCATCTGTGGTTATGAAAATCTTTTCAAAAATAATAAATGGAAGAAAAATAAAAAAATTTAATGAACGCAGAGAGTAACATTCTTACGTTTTGAAGTGGTGATTCAAGCCACAGAAAATTTTCAAGGTCAAACCTCGGCAAGTAGACACGGACCCTTTTAAGCTCACCATCGAGAAGATTTTTGATCTCAATTCTGTCTAATTTTTTTTCCAAATTCTTTAAACCGTTCCTCTGTTTCGGAAGCACAATGACCATGCTAACACCGTCGTCCAGATTACTTTTCTTTGGATTAATGAAAATATGGTTAAAAATTTATAATTCTGAAGAATTTTTAATTTTATTTACATTATTATAAATTATTAAGTTTTATTATAATTTTATTTACTGAATAATATTATATATAATAAATAATTATTATTAAATAAAAAAATTATAAAAAATGTATAATTCGGTACAAATTCTGCTCGTGATTCATACATTTCGTAAATTTATTCAATTGTGCAGTAAATATTCGAAGAAATAGAAAACTTCAAAAATTCGCATATTTTTGTAGAATCCGGGGAGCTAGCGACCGTTTTTTTTTCAGTATATTTAACGTCGAGCGACTATTAAGGATATTTGATGTACGTGCAGGGCATGAGCCAAACACGATCGCGTTCAAAGTATAAATAGTTAAAAATAAAATATTCAACTTCGCTATTGGGGGCTTAAATTCGAAAAAAATTGAAGCAGGTAAGGTTCGCACGTATGTGAGTGGTCCTCGAACGAAACGGGTCAATGTATCTTCGTTTAAATATAAAATAACAAAGCAATATAATCTCCAAATATTCACACAACTTACCCCATATGGGAGTTCAACAAACTCGGAATCGAGCTCGGGAAGTTCGCCATGACGATAATGATCACATGCATCCAAAAACCGTGCAATGCCTTTCTGTACACCATTTTCCCAAAATCTATTCGAGTGATAACGTAGTTTATCGAAACCATAAATCGAGTCGGTCTTTAAGTATACTTCGCTTGCCAAGACCAACAGCGGGTCGAAGGTCAAAGTACCTATACCGAGTGGATAATTCATCATCAAAGTATCAATCTTGGTGATTCAATGTTTTTCTGCTTAAGGGGGAAACCACATAAGGAGGTTCAAAAATCCGAGTTTTTTGTTTATTGTATAAATCGTTAGCTCAACTAGCCAAAAATACGCTGTGAAAATTTCGAAACGAAATTCACATTCGTTTAGATTTAATGCACTACCTCGCAGGTAGTCTTGCGCAAAACGAAGCCTCCGAGGAAGAAAAAGGATTACTAGACGGTGCTGGAATCGCAGATTAATCGGTGAGCATTTTACATTATTTTTGACTTCCTCGAATTTCTAGTTTCCTCGAATTTATTTTTCAAACGCGTTCATCTCGAAATGACTTTTCACATTTGCGGGCAGTCTAACTCGAGAAGTATAGAACCGATCATTACGAAAATTTATAGTATGATTGTTTATAAAATTAGGAATTATATGAATCGAGTTGCGAGATGATTATCATGATTTTAAGGCTATTTTTCTTTGCACGACTAGAGAAAAAATCGCGAAAATCGAAGCAAATTGTTCCAACGCCTGCAAAATTTGTAATTTTCATTATTTTCACCTGCATTGAGGTTCATATTCTCAGAAAATAAGTTATTAATGTGGAATAAAAATCTTTTTGTTTTCAGGTGAAAATCGGAATGGCTGCACTGCACGCAATTGGAGAACTGTACTCACAACCTTCAGCGGACATCGCAGCGTAACTTTGTTATTTCTGGCTGAAATTATTGGAAAAGATTGACAAAAACTGTTGGAAATGTGAATGAAACGATGTCAAAATTTAATTAAATTCTAATTAATTCTTCCCACCGAAAAAAATCCCAAAAATCAGCGTCAAACAGCCTCCTAATGTGGTTCCTCTCCTTAAAGACACTATAACGTATGAGGGGAGAGCTTTGCTCCTATACGAGGCACATAAAAAATTATTGAAAAAGAAAATTTTATCGTTATGGAAAAAACAAATTGTGTGGTTGGACAAATCAAATGATTTTGTAACAAACGTTTGGTTGAAGGTTAAAGTGAGAGGTACGTTGAAAGATTTTTAGAGGTTTTTCCCGAAATGGCTTACTCGAGCTTTTATCGATGCATGATTCCGAGCGTTTCTTTTATTTATCTGAATTTTGTGTTTCCTAAAATGTCTCCATTCATGAAATGAAGGAATGAAATTTTTGAAAATCTGAAAAAAACTGAATGTCAAAATGAAATCCCCCAAAACTGAAATATTTCCGGTGAATTTTCGTCTCGCTCGAGACTAGAAACTGTCTCAGACATGAAATTGGATCAGTTCCATTAATGGGATTAAATTTACAATATTTTTTATTATCGCCACTCGATCTATTTATATATTCTTGCTGTACATGGCAATGGAGCAAGTGTGAAAAAATGATGGGATCGAATGAATATAAATAACAAAATTAGAAATGAAACTGAAAACTCACTCATGCTTATTATATGCTCAGAAGTATCATTTGCCTGAGTGTTGAGCCAGTTTTTCACAATTCGTTTTCGGTCGTTTGCAGTCTCATTAAAATTGAGACTTTCGGTGGTTGAACGAAGAAAATTTCTGGTGACGTAAGAAAATGTACGTTTAGGCCTGACACCATCGATTGGAATTCCGAGCTTGTTAGACGCGCGTAAATTTACGTTTTTCACATTCTGCAATAAATTGATCACCATTATGATTACCGTTTCCGCAAACTTGCCAGTATTGCTTTATTTTATTACTATTTTAATGTCATTCTGGGGAGAAAGCTCACCGCTAAACTGTCCATGAGTGTACGAAATCCTGCCCTCGCTATGGGAATATCGTTATGCTTAAAACCCAACGCTCTCGCCAGCTCTTTCTTCGTATTATGACGCGCTCCGTAAACGGCCATGGACAGTGCAAGAGAAACGCTCAGGGGCCCACAAACGAAGCTTCCGCACGTCGTTGCGCCGATATTCTATGTTCAAAATATTTTTCAAATGCAATGACTTTTCTTTTGGTCATACATAATGATGAAAAATGAAAAAAAAAAAAAAAAAAAAAAAAAAACATCTTTCGACACGAAAAAATCAATTGTAGAACGGTCGTTATTTCGATATTTTAAAAGTTGTAATATCAGATTGGAGAAAAATGAATAATTCGAAATTTTTATTTCCAATCGACTGTTAAACAGATTACGTGTTTAACCGAATATTCCTTCTTTAAATTCATATTCACTCGAAAATATATATTTCGGTAGTTTCGAATGCAATTTTAACAGGCTATACGAATGTCAAAAGTTCATATTTTGGAATTCAAAATGGAGAGTAGTTGTTTTATGGACAGGCCGGAATAGAGAGTAGCAAAAAATCGAAAGTGAATTTTTCGAACCCATAAAACTTAGATATGCGTAATAGCGATGGCTCCAAAAGGCAAAAGTCGAAATGGCGATGTTTGAAATTGGAGATCACCGGTCTGAGTAAGTGAAATGAGTGAGACGCTTGTATTTTGAGCTCCGTTGCATTTTCAATCTCGGTAATATTTGGTATTTCGTTATTATATTTTCGAAAATTGTGAATATTCACAGTATTGCTGATTGTAGTAATTTATGAATGGAAAGAGTGGTAGTCGAATTTTCGGAAAATCGATATTTTAGTCGTCATTCTATGGGCGATTGTTACATTCTTTTTTCGACGTAGTAAACGTGCTTCGAACCTTGAAGTTTTTCCTTTTTTTCATTTTCGACATTCAAAGCTTCACTCGAATCGATCTGTCTCCATATTATCATTCCAAGTTTATAAACTCGAGATTTTAGCTCTTCAAAATTTTAGTAATTCTAACATTTTATCTCCACTCATGACTCAATCGGTATATTAAATGACTCGAAGCGTATATCGAATGACTCGTACCTCGAAAAACTTCATAGCGAATTTGTTGAGACCCTGTGTTACGATATCGTAACCTCGCTTCTTCTGTTCGAGCGTGAAACCGACGGTGAAATTGGCACATAACTCGACGTTAGTGAGCCAAAAATTGGCGTCGGAGGCACAGTGATGAAGAACGTCCTGATTGGCCTCCAAGTTCGATGTCAAATACAATGCGACCATGCCGCATAATGTAACTATTAAACAGAGTCAAAATATCAACATCGAAGTTCTGACAAACCTGCATCCAGGCTCGTTTACGGTGGCAGTAATAAAATACCACAGACGTGGCAATGCGAGGCAACATTTCGAGAATTCCTCCGCATAATATTCCAAAAACATTGCTATCGTCTTATATTAGTTACAATCCCTAGCGGAACAGCGTGTTCTATAAAAAAATCTCAACAGAACTCGGGGTTACAGTTGCTAAGTGACCCAAAATTGTTTCAAAATAGAGCTTTTTTCTTCGCTCGCGATTCCAACCGGATGTGACGTCAACAGTCCCAAGTAGCTTCTTTTTTTGTGACCTACCACCCACCCTTAAGGAGGGTGGATCGCGACGATACAATGTTGCCATTCTAAACCATGTTAAAAATATTAAGAATTTCAAAATTATTAGAATTTAATACAATTTGGTAAATGTATTCTTTAAAAATATATAAGACAATATAGATTTTTTTAGATTTTTCTACCACATAGCTCGCGAGTAATTGAACACTAAAGTTCACGTGTATAAGCATAGAGTTTACATATATATACGCAGTTATACATCTCGTGCATAAGAACTTCGATTTAACGCTCAATTATGCGATAACCGTGTGGTAAAAAAATTTGAAAAAAATTGTATTTGTATACTCGATGCCAAATAATGTTATCACCAAATTTTATAAAATTCTGATTATTTTGATTTCGTGATCCACTCTCCTTGACAAAAGTTCCGGTTCGAACGGAATGAGAAGATCCCAAGTCCCAAAGGGTCAACAAAGTTTTCGGTCTAACTCATCCGCCCGAGTCCAAAATCTCCGGTCTTTTGACCTTTTTTCACTCTTTTCAGGAGTAGAACTCGTCACATACAAAGTACCGATCGCAAGTCTCTATCTTCTGTTTCCAAGTCCTCTTAGGAATTCATTGATGACGTGAGAAAAACTGTCACATATTTCGTTCACTTGGTATATTTATTTCTTTTTGACTATGGTTATTTCGTTGGTGATGAAAATAAGACAAAATAGCCGAAATTTCTTCCACAATGGATCCGATATTTGTTTATTCAACTGTTTTTTTTCAATTTCATTTAATCTTATATCAACTTCAATTGTTTTTTTCGGTTCGTTTCACATTTTTTGAGAAATAAAAGTTCGGGGTTTTGCACGAGCAGGGTAAACTCATTCATGTTTTGAATTTCTTTGATAATTATTTTTAGTTGTCGATACGTTTTTCATTTCTCGATAAAATTTGATTATCGCAGGGACTCGTTAGTGGAGAATCGTTAGTGGAGTACTTTTTGAATTTTCACATTAAAAATTTTTTTTAAATATCCGATTTTGTTGATACAAAATTTTCAAAAATTCAGACTGTTTTAGTAAACGAGAATATTTCAAGGGTCAATAGCTCACGTTTATCGATTTGAAGGGCAAAAAAAGTGTTAATTTTTGTTAATCGATTTGCAAAGCGTGAGTAGCCACGAGGTATCACTTACGTAAATTCATCTCACTGGAGTATTAAGAAAACCCGTCTCACGAGAGCTTCGTATACTTTCGACCGCTTCAGAGAAGACTCGAAATCGATTGAAACTAAATGATGAAATGAAAAGCTTTTATCCAGCACTCGTTATACTCGTGTTTGAAAAATTCAATGACGACGAAAGACGTTCGTAAGGTTAATTATTCTATATGAATTCAATTGTTGGCATGTCATTATGTTCCATAAAGATTCACATCAAGTCGAATTCGCTGTCGCTCAGTGCGAAATAAAAAGAAATCGTAAGGTAGAACTTTTTGATGATTAACAGCGGAGAAGCTGGCCACTGAAAGGCACATGTGCGCTACTGTTTAGTCAAGTGTGCTTCCCGCGAGTTGATACTCTCCGAATTTCCACGCGCGTTCTATTCCGAGAAACGTGTCTCAAGCTAATGAGGATAGTAAAAAAACGTAATTTTTATGTTTCGAGTATTAAAATAAACTTGAAAGTACCGATTAAAAGTACCAAAAATCACATTGAAAATCAATTGTTTTTGGCTATTTTTGACAGTCGTCATTATTTTTGTTCTCGAGATTGTAATGATAGGACGATGAATGAAAAGTCACGTGGCTCGATGATAATTAGCCTCGTCCCATCAGTTTTGATATCGAGTCGGAGTGATAGGGCAGGCGTCGAGTATTGTTTCGTTGGAATATATTTTTTCTTTTACCGATGGAAGAGCTTACAAAATTTTCAGATGTTAAAAACACCGTACATCTTAGTCCTATTTTGTATTCTTTTTAAACTTTCGTGGATTGCAGTCTGAGGGAAAAAAAATAAAAACCATTCCGTGATGATTTTTTTTTCTTTCTAGTCGACAAATTTTTTTTTTCCTTCATATTGTATCTTGTTTGGTATTTTCTATTGGTGTAAGTGAGTAGAATTTTTATTGAACAAAAATTAGCTCGCACCAGTGAAATTCAGTCACGCGCGGGTGCATAGAATTTTACTATAAATTTTACAAGACTGCTTCACTTTAATTCGATCTAAAGTGAAGCGGGATCAAGGGCTCTGGTGTCCACGAAATCCAATAAAAAAGAGAATTTTATGTAAAAGTACTTGGAAAGTTTGTAATCACGAGTGGTAAGTACGCTGAGTAAATTGAGGTAAAAAAATAACGATGTACATATTTTGGTGGTGTTATACTTCGTATATTTTTCTATTGCAGTTGAAACAAAACAGCAACCATTATTAAATTATATAATATTAAACTATTCTCCAATTTATGTTTGAATTTTTTCTTTTTTTTAACTTCGAATGTTATGAGATATTTGAAAAAAGTAAGTCTCGAGGAAAGTTTACGGATTCCACTGGAAAGAAGACTTCAGGGAAGCGGTAAGTTCGTCGACGCGTTCGCTCCGTTGGATATCAAACTTCCCAGCATAAAAATTCGATGAGACTGAACTAAAAACACTTTTTGCTACGCTTACAGTGAAATATGGACTCACAGGTCCTGTGAATCAAAGGTATGGTAATTTTGATATTTTTACCATGGTGGCTGGAACAATTCTTAGTAACAAACTGTCCTCAAGATGCTGCATTCCTGGTAACTTGCTCCGTTTTCTTTGTGGTCTTCGTCAGAAATAACATTGCGAACACCCAGAAAAAATTCCCCTGATCGCCACAACTCCGATGTGCAACGTTCAATCATTTTTTTCCAATCATTCGTTATTCAATGGCCGAGAATTCTCAAAAAAAATCATCTGCGTAGCCAGGCTTTCAAAAGTCCCGAAGCAGAATCAGACATTTTGTCAAAATGAAGAGTGTTCAGGGGCCACGGGCTGAGCGCCTTCTATACATAGAACACTGGACCGCGATTGCGGGGCGGAGGTACGGAGACACCGTTAAAGAAATAGAAGATCGAAAGCGATGTGAAAAAAATGCGAGAACGCGAAGTGAGCGATGAACGAAAGTGGTGAAGCGAAAGTTTGATGGGTCATGGAGTAGAACATAAGGGATGATAACGAATTGAACCTCAGTGTCAGGCCAATATAAACGGAAGAGTGGCATTTTATGAGGATGAGAAGCAGAGCCTGGGATAGTGAGTTACTCCGATAATGCGCGCAGGGCTGGAACTAATTCCCGGCCTTCTCTCTCCTCTTCTCTTCTCATGCACCATCGCGCCCCTCCTCGCACTTTCTCTTTGTAGCTTCGTGATAGAAATATCGGATAGACGGTATGGCGTCGTTATTGGTATAATGCAAAAAACACACGAGTATCGAAGCCTGGAGCACTTGTTTTGTGTTACCAAGACTCACTTGCTTGGTACACCGGTTAGTTTCTACTGTCGTCTCGTTAGCTCTGCGTTCACGTACACATTGGGAAGGGGAGCGGGCGCGTGTACGTGTCCGTGTGAAAATGTGTACTCGTTACGAAACCTAAATATAAACGTAAATAAGAAGCCGCATTTACGGTGGTTTAATGCTGCCTAAGTGAGGCAAAAGTTTGTTCTGCGTCTGCGGAAAAATCGTCGGGGATCGCGAGGAAAACGGTAGTTTTGGAAAATGTGTTTAAATAAGTAAAGGAACAATTATTTGGGATCGGAAACTCTAAATTAGGTTTCAAAAAAGCTGAGTGCTTTCGACTTCGCGTCGTCACACGTGAATTGGTGTTTGGCACTCGAGTGAACGGAAGTTGTGCGTTCATAAAGTGGGCAGTTTTCTATGAGTGAAATATACGGATTCGAGTAAAGGATTTTGTAACATGAATCAAAGGATCGGGGAATCTATTTTTCGAGTGTTTTCAAGAGACTCGGTTCAAGGGATCGTCAAACAAATGTTTGCTTTGAAATGTAAAATTTATCGAAACAGTCTATTATGATCTATGATGTCAGTGAAGACGCTTGGGAAATCGAAAAAGTGCAATTTTATTATTGCTCAGTGATCGAATTCATAATGAGTCAATGCACTCGTGACAATATGACGACGCGTCGTTGCGCTCTGGTTCCGGGTCCAACATCAAAAAGCGCGAAAAATTTGTTGTACAGCAGCGCTGGACCAAGCTCGCCCATTAGACCCCGATCGAAGTACGAACTAAGGAGCATTAGTTTCGAGGGAGGCAAAGTTTTGCCATGGACGACGAGGTGAAACATGAATCACGATATCGTAGGAGTTTATCAAATTACTTTAGATTACGGAATATCGTCAGAATTTTTTCAGGAATTCAATTGAGATCGAATTTCTTAAGTTTGCTTAAAAAATTCTGTGAAAATTATCATTTTTTTCCAATAATTATTCGTTACGCATGCTCAAATTCATTTACGTCACTTTCAAATAACAGGTTCTCGACGGATTCGATCTTGAGAAGAGGCGTGCTGGCGAGGCGGTTTTACGGTAGCATTGAAATGGTAAAAAATATAATAAAACAAAATTGACGTAGGCATATTCGAAAATGAGAAGAAAAAACCTATAATTCACCTTTAATTAGAGGTATTCACTAAGCAGGCTTGAAAATAATTTGATATATTCAAATGTAATCCACCAGCTGCCGCAGGTCGACCAAGATGGTACAGATGGCCGCCGATTTCGTGTCGAGAACGGTGATTCGCTGGGCGAAAAAGAAGAGGTGGGAGATTAAGTGATAAACCTTTCAAGTCACTTGATAATTCGAATCTTTTTCAAAAATTTGTCACGATACCAGCATTCGAATAGGAAAATAATCAGTGATCAAGAGCTTTATCAAATCGACGACCAAAGAAACGAGTTTTTAATCATTTTTTCATAATTAAAAATATTATAAATTAATTTTGTATCAAGACGCGTGGCTGTTGACAGTGGAAGGATACAAAAAAAATATTGTTTAGTCTGACAGTGTATATGAAATATTAGAAGACGATGACCAATTATATTTTTATGAGAAAATATTAACCGGAAAGTTTAAAAATTTGACGATCTTTTAAAAATCGTGGACGCTGCTTCTATTTTGGTATCTCGTAATCTTAACGATTGGGTGTTGGGCGTCAGATATTCGGCTCACCGAGTACACCTGTATTAGAAAATCCGGAAAATCAAACTCGGTGGTACTTCAAATATTTTCTCGGCAAACGTGAGTATCGGAAGTTATATTTGAGATTTTTTTAGTGGACTTCAATTAGTGATTTAATTGAACGGGTCTTACGTGCTCTTAACTTGTTCATTAAGACTGGAATTTCAATTACTTTTTTTTTTTTTTTCATAGTTCACCAAAATTATGTCACTTGCGATTCTGAGAGGAACCCTCTCTTCTTGTCAATCGTCCTTAGCGACGGAGGCGATCAGTGTGTTCCCCATTATCGCGTCATCTTGTGGAAACGAACGGTGAGTCTCGACGCCATATCCCACTTCTTATTGTGTTTTAACAATATTGATTAAGGATCCGAATAGAGGCTCCACCTAAAAAGAGCTTCAATTTTTTTTAAGCTAGTTCATGCACGACGTGCTTAAATGTGAAGAAAAATACGCAGGGACTATGCGTCCAAATTTTATGAAAAAGTACACAATAACAATGAAGTATATAATGAAGGTTTGGGAAAAAATTCGAGACGATTGTTTTACTAGTAATAAAGTTATATTACATTAAAGATTGAACAAAATTGATAATGAGCACTCGTATAACCTCACATTTATTTACTACGGAATTTTGTTTCTTCTTGACTTGGTCCATTCCTGTCATAGACTTCTGCCTTTTTATTAATACTTTTCCCTTGATCCATTTCCCTTCGCTTAATTCGATTTTTAACATAAAAAACTATAGTATTTTCGCCAAGGAGGAATGAAATTTTGGGTTCTGTCTGTCATGGATCCCCGATCAATGAGTGGCTTGTAATTTCATTCGCCAAAAGATAAGTTGAAAAAATGTATTTACAATTTGGAATTACTAACTCTGACATTAATTTAAAGTGATAATATCTTTAATTATAGGAAGATAAAAATCGATGCAATTTAGACACCCATAAAATACGATTCTTCGGGCACGATCTACCTTAAATGCATCTTATAAATCAGTAACTATGCAGCATGCTATATTATGGAGTGGGAGAGACTCCAAGACCATAAAAAAATGAAAATGTTATAATAACGTAGATGACTAGTAATTTTAGATTGATGATCGATATTAGAGCGTGCACGCGCGTCGACACACACACCCATCGAAAGGTGTTCCAGCCCACTCAACTATTCTGCACGTGTCCAACGATTCCGCTCGCATATCTGAAACTAAATATTCCGAATACGTGTGGAATCGTTGAAACCGCAAACATACTTGAGTGTCTGCCTGCGTAAATAAAGAGGTGAATCCAACATATTGTGTAAATTACGAAGATGAATTTACGGCAATCTCCCCGCGATTCGTGCCGTAAACACGCTCGAAGTCCGCTCTACACCTTTCCCGTGCGGGCACACACAAACACCCATACCAAACCAAATACAATTTTAGATAAAATACTTGAAGAATTGGAACAAGTAATAGTCAGAGGTGCTGACTAAACTGTCATTATTCAAAACGTCCTTGGGTCAAGGGTCACATTATTAACGGAGCGTCTACGCGAGCCCATCCAATTTTCCAAGGATTCACTATATCACCGCGAGTTGCTGTGCTACAAAATTATTTTGTAGAGAAACGAGCAGTTGTCTGATAAGGCACAATCGAAACTTAATACACGAAAATCCTCGCCATGGCGACGAGCGCTCGAAAGCAATAATATAGTCACACCTCGCAGAAAACTGACGGGAGTGGAATGATCCTCGTGTCAGATAAAGATAAAAATGATAAGAGGAAATTAAAGCGATTTTTAATACGCGGGACGTGACAAAGCACATCACGATGACAAACTTTGCCAGCGAAGATCTCGTAGGAAAAATCCCCCGAAAAAGGGTTCGAACCGAACCATACGATCGAAACATCAGATTAGCTTCACCAGCCCGAAGCGAACCTTCAGAAAATCCAGAATCGATGCCTCGATTAATGACCGGAAACGATATTTGTATAAATATGGAGAGGCTTTAGCACCCTTAAATAATCAATTTTATGTCCTGTTGTGTCATTGACACCGCGGGAAGAACCGTGTGAAAAGAAAAAATTGTAAGAGTGTCTCTCGTTTTACATTTGACAGGATACCGAACGGTTGCAATAGAGTTAAATTTTTTTACCAACTCAGTAATAATATCAAGAAATTGCGGTTGTTTTTTCTGTTGCAGGGAGCTCAGAAAATATCTTTGCCTTATCCCGCTCAGAAAACTACAACCGTGAAACAAATACTCAGGTTCGTAATACAAAATAGTGTATTTGCACATAAAAACAATTGCCTTATGCATTTTCTCTTGAACATCTACGAATTGATAAGTTAAATGACCATTTATTCGAGCAGCACCTTTTTTGGAATGGATAAGCTCGATAAGGCACCACGAGAAATTTCTGCACCTGAAATACAAAAGGTAAACTAATAAAATTTTCGCAAATAAAGCAATTATAATTACATGCCATTGGATAAAAAGTAATGATTTCGAACGCACAACTTCGCGTGTACATTCTCGTAATCGTTGTCATGGGGAAAAATGCCTCCACTGTAATGTGGAATAAGAATATCCAAAAAAAGAAAAAATTCATGTAATATTACCTGGATTCATTCCGAATGATTAATGTACGATGCAGCCTTGATTTTTCGGGGTTCGATCGATCTAAAATTTCCCACTATGCGGTTAATAAATATTTATAAATGTCCCCTGAAAAAAGAAATTGTTTCCCCTGTTCGTGAAATTTCGTGATGCTGTGATAGGATCTGCTGTTACTCGAGGAACAAGAAGGCTCTGTGAACTTCAAGTTTGGCGTTATATATGCCGAAGAAGGACAAACAACCGACGATGCGATGCTGTCCAATGGTAAGATTCGCGGAGATTTGATAAAAAATATGAAAAACAGAGAAAAATAAACGCGAATGTGTTTACTGGGTACATACTGAAGTATTAAACTCAATTTCAGAAAGAGAATAGAACAAACTTAAAAATCCAAGTTCATTGACATTTTTATAGGATACGATATTTGTAACCATTTTAAATATCATTTTCTCCGAAGTAGAAAAACTTGGATAGATTTGCCAATCGAGAGACTCTTCGAATGGTTTGTTACGTTTTCAGTCACCGAGAGCCCAGGTTTTGTTAAATTCTTGGAGATTCTTGGAGAGCGAATCCAACTGAAGGGCTGGGACAAATACAGAGGCGGTTTGGACGTCAAAGGTAAAAACAAATGATGGAATGAAGAGTTTTGGCCATCAAATCATCGTTTTGGTGCCATTTAATGTGTACTGTTTTACGGTTATTGTGTTTCTCAGTCATATTTTTAACACACAGGTGATATGACTGGCAAAGAGAGCGTTTATACGGTGTACGCTGGCCACGAAGTAATGTATCACGTGAGTACGATGCTCCCATATTCGAAGGATAATCCCCAGCAGCTAGAACGGAAGCGGCATATTGGGAACGACATTGTCAACATTATTTATACGGATGATCCCACAGTGTTTGAAACCTTCAATCCGAATTGCATCAAAAGTCAGTTCACACGTAAGGATCAGAACAAAACTTCATGCAGGGATGTTTAAATTATTCTGTCGTTCCTCCTCCTTATAATTTTGTATTGACAGCTTTCTAACCGGAAGCCACCTCTGATTTTTTCAAACTTTGCACTTTTTATTTACGCACTCATTCCAGCGATGGACACCACACAATGTTATACGATGATGAAACATATTTGTGTCGTGTTTGCCAGATGTTTTCGCGATTGTGACAAGCTTGGATTCGCATCAGAGCTGGCGCGTCGCAGTTTACTGCGACGAGACCGTGCCTCTGTTCGGTCCCTGTCTTCCTTGTCCGCCGATATTCAATGATCCCTACAATTTCCGTGAGTTTCTACTCGTCAAGCTGATAAATGGGGAAAAGGCGACTTTCGACACTCCGACGTTCTCAAGAAAACGCGAAAGAACTTTGGACACATTGTTGCGCGACATGTACCAGGAATACGTCCAAGAAGGCAAGAGCAATGTAAGTTGAACCGACGATTCAATGCCCGGAATTCATGAAAGTGAAGCTAATGACTGAGGAAGCTCGATCTCGTCGTGAACCTCAACGCGTATTAAAAAAGGCAATAAAATATTGGCGCAGAACATGTTAAACCGTCGCGCCTTATCGGACGTGGTAGACACGCCAGGACGACATCGCGAGGAAGCACGCGCAGTAGAAATGGTACGAGTTGGTCAGGCGTTGAAACTTGAAGCTATTGTACGCGGCTTGGCACCAACGTCACTCGCCACAGTTGGTCCTTTGAAACCGCGCCCATGGGAACCCAGATGCATATACCCCGATTTCCCATACGATATCGTCTGCGGTGACGTTTGGGCAGAAAACAAGCTCGTACTGTCCACGGAGAATGGAACTTACCTACTCGAAGGTGAAAATCGTTTTCTGCACGGAGATACTTTTTTACGAATATTTCAGATGAATACATAGAAAAATTTCCTATGTTTTGTAGCAACGCTGTTCTATATCGCCATTCTATTACATTTCATCAAAGTGCGTAGTAATTTTGACGCCGAAAGCAGTTCTCTCAAATTTTACTATGTACGACAGGCAAAATTTAGGTCTGTGACATTCTTACATCGAACGATGTATCGATATCCGAATGTCACTGGTGTCTTTGGTGAAATGTTTAAAATTGGTGAATTGGACTGGACAAATTGGAGAAATGTCGAAAATGTTTGTGTCGTTGAGTCGCACCGTCCGAAAAGAAGTAAATTTTCTTTTCGACAAAGATTCGCTTGACACAGTCCGCTTATGAACGAAGCGATTGCTTGAAATTTTACTATGTGCCACTAGTTAATTTTTATGTTTATACTCGTAACGTCTCATTTAATTGGTCGGCGCATGAATTTTGCTATGTTATTGAGTAAAATTCAGTACGGTAAAAAGGAAAGTACAAAACTATCCAATTTTTCGTATAGCACAGAGAAACGATTGCTATGCTATCTCCTAAATTTTCATCAAATCATTTCGTTATTTACTTGTTTCATTATCATATTATTTTCATTTTTTCAGTTTTTAATCAAAATTCGCTCGGTGTTGATTTTTGATACAGTACAGTGCGTTATTTACTATGGACTGTGGTAATGGTTCCCCAAGCTTTTGCATTATTTGACACACTCTGTAGCGATTATTATTATAATATCGATATGGTCCGATGTTACTATAAAAACATAGTAATTTTTGCTATAAAAGTCCCTCCGTGTGTATTTGTAGTTTTACTGGTTGATTCGTAGATGCACTTATTCATTTTGTTTCTCGTTGAATATTTAAATTGCATAAGATATGTATCGATGAAAATATTTGATTGTTTTGTGAAACAGATGGCCTGTCACAAGGACTGATTTTCGACAAATCTGTCCTCGTCAAACAAATAGATGTCGTTGAGCACTTCAGTATCCTTCTCTTTCGGGCAGGCGAGAAAGGCCGCGAAAGCAATGTGCACATTTATCGTTTGAACGAATTGAACGATCCGAAAGGGGCAATGGACTTGAGTTCATTCGAAGACGATGATGAAGATTTTGAAAATTATACGGTTCGCGTTATCCCGCAAGGACCGTCACAATGTGTGCCCTTCACGAGATCACGGACACATATAAAAAAGAGGAGAATTGAACGAACACGCGGATGCCATCTCTATAGCATTACAAAGCCTGGAGGTTCTCATTTACGAATGGTAAGATACTGGCTTATGAGAGCTTACGTATATTAAAAACTAATTCAGAGACAGAGAAAAATTTTGCAGTGCCAAAACACGTATTCGAGGTTGAAATTCAAAAAACCTCTTTTTTGTCAATTTTTACATTCTGTTTTAATAATTGTTGATCTCGTACAATTAAATATTACGTTCGACGTATTCCACGGAGACTTTTGGCTGATTCAACTTTTCTCTTTTCTCAAGTATTCAATTCAGTTGAGAACATCGCAGTCGTGGCAACGGAATATTTTCAAATAATCCAGGGGATTTTATTTTTCATAAAATTTTTAAAATTTTTTCAATTTTTTTTTTTTATTTCTGGAAATGTTTTTATTCAATATTTAATAACACTGTCTCTTGTAACGGCCTTATCCCCTGGCCCGATTTCTGGTTTCACAGAAAGCTGTCAGAAGGCTACGGATGGAGCGCTCTCGCGTCAGCGGAGCACCACCCGTCCGCCAATAAGGCTCCCAAAACCTTTCCTTTCTCCTCCTCCTTATTCTTACCAAAATTGTACAAAAACAAAGAAATAACGGAGCCTATCTACCTCGATGTACGAAAAGATTGCTCATCGCAGTGAGCTTTAATGAGGCTACGGCCAATCGCGCAACGATAATGCAATAGTGAGCACTGGATGAAAGTATCCGTTCTTGAAGGTCGAGTTCGAGGAAAGCTCCTCGGATTGCAAGATGTGGAAATCTAAAAAATTCGAAGTTCCGATATTTGGGAAATAATCCACTTCCCGAATATCGAAATGTTTCACTCTCTCTTTCTCTTTTTTCTCTACGTTTAATAAAATGGTTGCCTTTAAGCTGCAAATAAATGATCCTCAAGCCAAAGGAAAGATAAATCCACCAGCTGCGTTGTTCAACAAATTATAATTTTCTTGCAAGAGCTGTTAATAATTATGATATATTCGTTGTTAAATTTTTCAGTGCGTCGCTGTAGGACGCAGACTGACGATTTTGCAATGGAAGCACAACGCTGCGTGGACGACCTGGTGTTCGGCAGCCGATACCGACACGACTGACGGCTTCGTACTCCTGAAAGAATTCAATGCTACGGATCAACCGTCATTGATAACAATGATTGACAGTAAAGAAGTGGGAAACGAGTGGTTCATCTGTTGCGGATTCAGGCATCAATTCGAACTGATTTCAGCGAATGGAACTTCAAGAATTTTGGACTTGGAGTCGTCGAGCAAGCCCCATTTAGTTGCAGCTTTGGACTTACGAGAGGACGAAGAGCCTGAACTCTTGCTATGCTATAACAGTTCGTTATTTCGTGTTCTTCCTTTTTCTCTCTATCGAGTACTTATTTTTGGCACTCCTTACCAGCACTGTCCCTCGCCTCGCCAGTTACCCTCTCTTCGCTGAAAACCAGGCTTTTTAAATTTCTTTTTGATTCTGATTTATGATGCCACATTTTTCAGGACTGCTTTTTACCTCATCTGCTCTTGTTACTGTTCGCTAGTTCGAGCCAATTTTTCACTAATTTTCACTAATTTGTACACCCACTTGTATCTCATTTATTTCTATTGCACAATTTTACTGATTCTCAAAATTCTTCTTTACAGCTACTCACCCAGTGCCTCTGCATTATAGCTTCCTCTGCTACCTAGTTTAAGGCTGTTACTAGATCAATATTGTTAATATTAATTAATCATAAGTATCCTCAACTCTATTCTTATATCAGGCAACGTTTTATTCAGCTCGCTCATTTCTCTACTCATCAGTTGCTCCGTATATTCTCTTGATTTATACAATTTGTAATATTTTTTACCATGTGCCCTAAAGCTCTGCCAGGGCATAAATATATTTAATCAATCAATCAATTTCTAAAGTCACACGCAGTAGAAATGAAACTTCCATGCGATGTAGAAAGAGTTTGTTCAAATAACTGAGCATTGAATATTATGACTGAATTAAAAAATTAAGAAAAATAATAATTGAAGCGAAACAAAATTTCGGCTGCGCTATCTTTGTCACAAACTTGAGGATTCAGCTGAGCGGAAGCGAGCGAGCCAGGCGTCCGGTCATAATTTCATATTTTCTTTCAGATACTTGTCACTTCCAGAAACTGCACGAAGACAGTGTTGCTTCCAAGGAATTTGACTTCAACTGGAATTCCGTGCCGATAGCCGTCGGTTAGTTGGCGAAAAATGGTTGAAAATTATTTTATGATACCACAAAATTCTTCCTCAGCACTCATTCGAACCCCCTGAATTTGTGATTCTATACGATGCGCTTCCTTCTCGGGACCGTGGAACGACGGTCGCTAAAATGATGGAAAATCCGTCGAGCAGCCTGCGCTTTCCCATACGTGATCGCATTCACCGCCACTACGATGGAAATACGGCTGATCATAAATGGCAATCTCGTTCACAATGTAGCCTTGCCGAATCTCTGTTTAATCAGCTCGAAACGTGACATATTTTTTGCCACTACGGCGCCTGAGTTGGTCACGTCAAGAAACGATAAATTTAGTGTCGATGGCACACTCTCAGAAGCGGAAGAGCGTGTGGCACAGTTTTCCCACCAATCGACTAACTTGCAAGGTATCATTGGGCGTTCCATTAAAGTGAAAATATTCTCTGCTCACTTTGAAAACATTCAAAAGAATTACGTTGTAGTTAGACAACAAAATTTCTGTCATTCTTCTTGTGCTTAATTAATCATTCAAACTCGTGGGCTAAAATAAACCCTGAACACTTTTTGTTCTTAGCTCCCCAGGGGGATACGAAACCCATGAGAATTTATCGAATTCCTTTCCATACCCTGTCAAGGGCCCCTTCGACTCACTGTCCTCGGAGAATATGCTCCAGTCCCACTGGAACGGATATCATCGGCCCTCAACCTTCTGGAGATAATAATTTATTAAGTGTCAATTCGCACAGAGTGCTTAGTAGATCGTGCAGCAGTAGTCCCACACCAACTATTGATGCGTCTTTTCCAAATACTGCAAGCAAATGAAATTCGAATAACATTTTTTTCAAATGTTGCGAGAATTTCGAAATTTTGGTCAATCACATTAATAAAGCTGCCAATTTTCAAGTTATCACCAATACCACTTACCTATGTAACTATGTAACGCAAAACTGCAAGTCGGATAACACGTGCAATGTATACTCTTGAAAATATCGGATAATTGAACTGTTTTTCATCAATGAGCAATAAAATGATCATTTTATCATGATAAAACTTTAAAGATTGAGTGTAAAAGTTTTTTTTCATAATCCACGTGAGAACCTCTATTTTATGATTCGTTTTTACAACTAGATAATTGCTAATTGAACTTATGCTTGAAGGTATCGTAACTGGACATAGTGATTGATTGATCGCACTATTTATTATGCCTTGGAAACGTATCGATATGAACTAAGGTGCCTTTTTTCAAGTGGATTCTTACCATGCCCTTTTCTGAAAAGAGATTTGGTGCATTCTAGCGTCTATTAATTAGGGATTGGCCCCTCTTCTTGTGATTTGTCAGGACCATGGTCGTCAGGACTCCGGCTTTAGCTACTTTTTTGTTTTTGAACACTTGAACACAGATACCTTCGCTTACATCCGGAAATTCCGTTCCCTTGTCGTCAAGGGTCAAGGATTGAGTTTCATTCGGGTCGAAAGCAATCGTCAAGCCTGAATGTCATTTGTTTTGTGGCAGTCAGAAAACGAAGATATTTTCGTGTTTAAAAAAACTGAAGCGTCGACTGACGTAATAAAATATAACGATCACGATCCACCAAATACAGAAGTGACTTCAAGTTGAGTAAGTTTTTTTCATGCACGATTTTTTCTTTGTTCTTATTGGGAAAATGCTTGTAAGTTTATATGCGATATTTCATGTCAAATCGGTGGACTTTTTCTCTGACCCTCGCCAATTCGGTTAATTAATTTTGTTTACACCATTAAATAGAGTCCAAAAAACCCCCTGAAATTTTTTTAGTGTTTTTTTTTCTGGGCAGTCCTCGTTGAAGAAGTTGAAATGTTCGATTAAAAAAACGTTGGAAATATATAGTTACTCGTCCATGTTAAAAACAATTGGATTGTGAGAGTAAAAACAAGTTGACGTCACTATAATGGCGTCTATGAATGAAAGAGTCACGGTGATCCAACAGTTGCATAAGTGCGAGAAAATAAACTGAAAAGCTTATAACAGGATTTTTACCAACCGGAAACCGATAGATCATCTTAAATCCATTATAAATGAACGTATGTGATAAATTTGTGGTTAATAAATTCGTTTATTGAAGTTTGCTATAAAAGTGTTTACATCTTTCAAGTGCTCTGGAGTATAGTAAATATTGATTGCTGCAATCAAATTCTATTTGCGTTACTCTTTTGCAGTTTGTATCCTGGTGAAAATGGCGAATAATATTCAATGGCAAGAAAGAATCGGTGATGGATGCCATGTTACAGAATTCGAATGGATCTTGTCCAATTGGTCTTTGCTTTTTGATGCAAAATATAAGAATGGATTTCAATCTGGTGCTTTTAAACTCAATGGTACAGACGGATATACTTGTACGCTTTTAATCCGTTCAACCTCGCCTCATTTAACAATGACTTTTTCATGTACTGAAAATATTCTAGCTATAGGGGTGAATGGCCAAATGAATAAAACAAGCCCCTGCAAGTATGTTTATTCTGCACCATATGAAAAAAATTCTTTCCCTATATTGTTCAACCGTCAAAGTAGTTACAATACGCACTATATGTCACAACTTGATGGAGATGAGCATGATACTTACATTGTGTCCCTGAAGATATCAATAGTAAGACCTATCGACGTTATCCCCATAATAACCGATAAAAAAGACAACACCAACAGTGGAAACAGTGTTGATTCTTCAACACATATTTTAGCCAATCTTAAAGGACTATTGGTCAGCAAATCATTTTCCGACATAACTTTGGTGCTGAGAGATCAAAAATACTCTGCTCACAAAACAATTCTTGCAGCTCAAAGCAAAGTTTTCGAAAGAACGTTTGCAACTGCTATGAAAGAACAAAAAGAGAACTGTGTCAAAGTCATCGATACAGATGAAGAAGTATTTGCAAAATTTCTCAACTATTTATACACCGGAGAATTGACTGATTTAAAGAAAAATGTTGAAAAAATGATCGTGGTGGCAGATTATTATCAGATTGATCATTTGAAAACCATTTGTGAAAATCTTATGATGGCAAACCTTTGTGAGAAAAACATTGTACAATATGTTATAATCGCAAATGAATTGAACTGCAGTAAACTGGAAAAAAAAGCTCTCACGTTGATAGAAAATAATCGAATAATACTTAAAACAGTGTTTGAGGAAAATCATGAAACGTTGTCGCGTTTGAAACAAATTTTGACAAAAAATTCGATAGAAAAGTAAATCCGTTGAGGAAAATGACAAAAGAATTTTTCAGACTTTAATAATCTCGACAATGAAAGACTTGTTATATCAACCTTCGTTATCAAGGCTTCACCGACTGTTTTGATTTTTGGATAAGCACCATCTTAATACAAAGTCAATTTTTATTTTTTCATACATTATTTTTGGCTTCTAGTGGTCAATATTACGCATGGAAAGTACGCAATATTCAATTCTCTTTCTGCTTTCCTAGAAAATTGACACTAATTTCATTTTCTTGATTTTTTTTTCAACACTTGTGATCTTTGTCCAGAGATATAGCGTTTTCTTTTCCATATCGCTGAATCTAACTGAATGTCCAATAAAAAGAAGTACTGTATCCATTTCAATCAGACTTTGGCTGTATTTAGTTTTAAGCATACAATATAATTTTAAGACGTATTGAAACGAAAGCTTATTTTTAAAGTTTGATTTAAGCCGACAAATACCATATTGCCTTGTGTCCTGAATAAATAAAATCTCATTTAAAATTGTAACAAAGAATCATTTGTTGACTGTACATAGACATTTTTTGTTCAGCTCAAACTAAGTCACACAGCACAAAATAAAAAGTAATTCAATATTGTATGCGTGTTTTACTTGAATATGTGAAACAATCCCAAACCAAGATTATTGATCCCTTTTTGTGCAAAGTTTGAAATATTTTTATCTGTCAAATATAATTGAACATTCTGGTTGAATGTGATTGGAAAATGTGCAATTTTTGGAAAACGAGAATCAACGTATTCCCACCAACAGCCAAATATGATGGAGTCAAGTCTTTATTAATGTTGTAAGTAACAACATTTATATAAGTGTTGTGTTTACAAATAATAACAAAACTGTTAAAAGCTTCATTTGTATTCCTTGTTCCACCGCCTCATATTCACACCGATTGTTCAACATTCAAGACTCGATTGTTTTAATTGATCATAAAAACTGGTTTTGGAATTAGTAACATAATGACAGGTCGAAGGGTTCCGAATCAGTGTTTCAATCAATTGAACAAGAATTATTATTTAACAAAAACGCTGAGAGAAATTCGAAAAAGATACTTACTTTACCGGTAGCACACCACACATGTTGCCATATTATCAAACCAAATGCGTAGAACACCATATTATTAAACGAATATTTCCATTGATCAAACGTTCTCAAACAAACGACAAACAATTATTATAATTTTAAAACAGATAAAAGTCTAAATCGCAAGGGGCCAATCGTATACAGCTTTCTACACATTCTTTTCATAGCTGCTGAGGGATAACGATGCTATTTTATCTACGCAGTGCTACCAACCTAAGAACTTCGATAAATTAGTGCCTGGTAGCGAACTTATTTTTTTTCCAGTGGATTGTCACCATGCCTTTCTCTGAAAAGAGAATTGGCGCACTCTAGCGGCGAATCGTGCACGCAGTACCTCTTATTGCGTCTTGTCAGGACTCCCGCTTTTTTCTACATATCTCTTCTGTAATTCTCTAACACTGATGCCTTTGTTTACATCCGAAAATTCCGTTCCCTTATCAAGGATTGAATTTCATCTGCATTCAGCTTGAAAGCAATCGTCCAGCCTAAATGTCATTTGTCTTGCGGCAATCAGAATACTAAGATATTTCCGCGTTTAAAAACTGACGCAATATAACAAAAAAAATACAACGATCCACTACAAAAGCAACTTCGAGTTGGGTGAGTCTTTTCACGCACAATTTTTACTTCGTTCTTAAATACTTGTGAGCCTATATATACAGATTTTTTTACTCAGAGACTATGAAAAAAAATATAATACATTATATGTAACGGTTGCATGGATTGTATTATATGTGTATTTTGTGTGTGCATTATTAGTATATTTTTTGTTATACTATAACATTAGATTTCTGCAACTAATCAACTTGGTTGAATGACATTAACAATAATTCAGTCGAGTTTGATCTATTGTGTGTGTATCACACTTTTACATTTAAACCTATATCTTTTCCCTTACTGACTAGAAATGTTTTGCCTCGTACATCAAATGCTATGGCAAATATAAATATAAATCGGCAATTTGGCGTTCTTCTAAATTTACGTATGAATTTATATACATAAACATTTCTGTGCATTTTCTTTATTCTATTCTTATGTGTGTATAAAATAGACGAAGCAAAGTCGCAACCCAAAAGGTACCGAACGGGAATTTAAAGTCAAAACTCAATGAATTTTTAAGGAGAGAATAGGCTTTTTATCCAAGCACATATATAAATTGCTTATTCACGTAATTCCATAAAAAAAATATCGAAAACACGTATTTACTTTTTAAGGCGATCCAATGTAGTTGCGTGAGTGCGAGAGAGATAGCTGATAAAAAGTAGTTTTACACGGTTTAGGGCGGGTTGTTCCAACTTCTAGGTAGCTTATCTGGCGGGTAAAAGCATTGACTTGTAGACCTTTAACTGTCAGATAGGCTTACCTAGAAGTTGGAACAACCCGCCCTTACTCAAAAATCTTTGATACTTCGAGAAAAATAAAGTTACACATCTCGTAAAGTGAGAATAGTGTAAACTATTTTTTTTTAATATCAAGCTATACTCAGAATAAATTGAAATAAAAACTGTATAACACGATTTTTACCGACCGTACAATTAATAGTGGGGGGGGGGGGGGGGCACGACGGTCCCCTCAAGCCGTTGAGTGGGGGCCGGTAACTGGAAAATAGGCACACGGTTTTCTCAAATAGTCAGGCCTTCACGAGAAACGAGAACCCTGTGTTACTTGCTTTTCAGCCTTTTCAGCTACCCCCTCTCCCGCCATTCACGCAACTGATGGACTACCTTAATTTCATTATTAATAAAGATCGCATGAGTAGAAAACTTTAGTAAATAATTATTGCTGCGACTAAATTCCATTTGCATTACTCTGTTGCAGGTATATTCTTGTGGAAATGGCAGATAATGTTCAATGGCAAGAAAGAATTGGCGCTGAAAAACATGTTACGGAATTCGAATGGATATTGCACGATTGGTCTTTGCTTTATGGTGCAAAATATAGTAAAGGAGTTGAATCTGGTGCCTTTAAAGTCAACGGTACAAATGGATGCACCTGCACGCTTTTGATTAATTCGAAGGAGCCTTATTTAACCATGACTTTTTCATGTACTGAGAATATTCTAGCCATGAGGGTGAATTGCCATGTGAGTCGAGCTCACCCATACAAGAATAATTACTCTGCGCCATTCACAAAAAACTCCTTCCCTATATACTTGAGGTGCGAAGGCTTCACCCAGACGTCATACAGGATGGCAGCGACTCATGGAGATGAGAACGATACTTTCATTGTGTCCCTAAAGATATCAATCGTAACACCAGTGGACATTATCACCATATCAACCAATAAAAAAGGGGATACGAACAAACAACTTTTTAAAAACAGCGTTGAACCTTCAACACATATTTTGGCGAATTTTAAGGCACTATTGAATAGCAAATCACTCTCTGACACGACTTTGGTGCTGGGAGATAAAAAATACTCTGCTCACAAAACAATTCTTGCAGCTCAGAGTAAAGTATTTGAGAGAATGTTTGAAACGGGTATGAAGGAACAAAAAAAGAAGGACGTCAAAGTCATCGATACAGATGCAGAAGTATTTGTGAAATTTCTCAGCTATTTGTACACCGGAGAATTGACCGATTTAGAGAAGATGGTTGAAAAAATGATCGTTTTGGCAGATTATTATGAGGTTGATCATTTGAAAACCACTTGTGAAAATCTTATGTTGGCAAACCTTTGTGAGAAAAACTCTGTACAATATGTTATACTCGCAAGTGAACTGTGCTGCAGTGCACTGAAGAACAAAGCTCTCGAGATGATTAGAAATAATCGAACAATTCTTGAAACAGTGCTTGAAGAAAATCATGAAACGTTGTCACGTCTGAAACAGATTTTGTCAAAAAATTTGGTAAAAAAGTAAAATCCGTTAAGAAAAATGACAAAACAATTTTTCAGATTTTAATAATCCCGACAATGAAAGACTTGTTACATCGACCTTTGTTATCAAGGCTTCACCGACTGTTTTGATTTTCTGACAAGCACCATCTTGATACGAGCCAATTTTTATTTTTTCATACGTTATTTTTAGTTTCTACCGGTCAATATATTAAACTCGAAACGTACGCGATATGCTTTTCTTTCTGCTTTCCTTGAAAATTGACATTAATTTCATTTTCTTGATTTTTTTTTCAACACTTGTGATCTTTGTCCAGAGATGTAGCGTTTTCTTTTCCATATCGCTGAATCTAACTGAAGATTCGATAAAAAGAAGTATTGTATCCATTTCAATCAGACTTTGGCTGTATTTAGTTTTAAGTATACAATATAATTTTACGACGTATTGAAATGAAAGCTTATTTTTCAAGTTCATTTGAGTTAAGCCGACAAATACTATGTGTCCCAAATAAGTAAAATCTCATTTAAAGTTGTAACGGAGAATCATTTCATGTGACTACAAAAATTTTTTCTTTATATCAAACTCATATCGCACAGCATAAAATAAAAAATAATTGACTGCATGGTTGAGTTGAAAACAAAAAAATTTCAAACTAACATCGTTGATCACTTTTGTGCAAGTTTGAAATATTTTTGTCCGTCAAATATGATTGAACATTCTGGTTGAGTGACTCGCTTGAAAAATTTGTGTGGCTTTAATGGGATTAGGAAACGTGAAGTTTGAAAAATAAAAATCAAGAGATTCACACAAATAGCCAGATATGATGGGCTCAAGTTTTTATTAATGTGCGTAGCAACATATATTCGTGTTGACAAACAAAATAATAAAATTGATAAAAGCTTGATTCGTATTTATCGTTCCACCAGCAATCAAAATAAACATTTGTTTTGATTGCTCAGAAAAGTTTATGCTGATTTACTAACATACTGGCAGGTCGAACGGTTCTGGGGCTGGAATACGAGAGCTTGGCACACAATCGCCATTTCTGCAAACCTACAACAGCAAAAATCAACGTTTTATAATTGAACAAAAAATTTTGAACGATAACTGAAAGCTGAAAGAGGTTCGAAAACGATACTTACTTTATTGTTAGCACACCACATGTCATCTGGAGCTTTACCGGTACGGACAAAAGTACCATCAGCCTTGCGACATTTCAAGTTTGCGCAGAAGACACGAGGTATATATTGCTGCAAAAATTCATTTGGAACGTAAATAAATTGAGGCCTAGTCAAGAAATTTTGAATGTCGACTATCAGTTGAATTATGTTACTGCGCAAGCCGTGTTGTATCCCCTCGAACTACAAACTTGGATCGGTGTTACAGCAACTGGGGCGGGTGTCGGCTGGAACAAAAGATTAAACCATTTTTAACGATGTCTACGAAATTACAACAAACGAATTCTTTGAGGATCGGATATGTACCAATGGTGAACGGTTGATATTAGAGTTGTCAACTCCTAGGACGACGGCCACAAAGAGGCAGCAAGCCAAAACGAATAAAGTGGATTTCGACATGATTTTATTCCTAAAACAAATTAAATTCACTTTAAATTATAAAAAAGTCTTACTCAGTCATTAGACTCTACTCATATACGTCAATTAGCTTAAAAACGAACGTGCGATAATCCGCATTTGGCGAATATTGTAATGTAACTAAAGTGTTGTATAGAAGACTTTCGAAAAAATACAAAAAACGAGTTTTTTTATGTACTAGATTTATACGGGTTCGATTTTCGCTTAAGGAAGTTGAGGCATTAGAATGAAAATGATGTCACCGCTTTTAAACCGATTGCATCTTATAAAGTGAAGTGTAAAAAAAAATCAGTTAATTTTTCAGACAGTTTAGGAACGTCGTTGCTGAGAAAAATCAATAACAATTTGGGCCAAATAACATGTAATCTTATGGAAGTCAAGACACATTCAGTGATATCTCCGTTAAAAATGATGCTAAAAATATGAAATTTTTTGGACAACATGAGCAAGGCTTGCCGAATAATGTCAATTTTTTTCAAATTTATTAGGAGATTTGCTGAGATTATATTAATAATAATCTGTTTTCCGTGCAGTTTTTTGATGCTGTTTTCAACTGAGCTTTCACCAGTTTTTCGTCTTTTTTTCCCCAACTTTTCTTTAAAGTGTATGCAACATTGCCAAACTGTAAACTGGCCTAACTTTTGAAAGGTACAGGTCATCACTTTTGGGTAAAAAAAATGACTGTACAGCCTCAACTTCCTTAATACAAGTATGCAAATAACATATTTCGACAAATTTCGAGTCGCTGAATTCGAACCCGCTAGGAAAATTGTAATCATCTAACTCGGAATACATTTTAACAAAATAGAAAAACGTCAAATATTTTATACCCATGAATAAGTTAGAGGTCTACTGCAGGACTTCTACAGTCGACCTTAAAATGTTAATAAACAATTTAAACGAAAATTCACAAAAAATTGAAAAAGTTTTCAAATGACAAATCGATTTTTTTTATTAGATGGACTTTTTAAACGGATTTTTGGCACAGAGATTAGGTAAAAAGCACGAAAATGAATACTCACGGTGATAGTTGCCTGAGAATTGCTTTGCGGTGATTGTTCAGATTGATTTCTGAGTCGAAGTTCAGCGGCATTATAAATGCCAAATTTTACATCCAGCTAGATTCTGAAAAATTGAGGGTAGGGGAGGAATCCTTTGAACAACATGTGCTCTCCAGCTGTTTAAAGAACGTAATCACCTGCCATAGTCTCAGTGATAAAAAAGTTCGTGTGTGTATATTTATATTTTAATAATGAATTGAAGCAAATGAATTATTGAATACCCAATCATCATAGAGTTTACCTCAACCGACTGTATAGATAAGAATTTGGACGAGCCTACTTTGAAAATTATCATTAATAATGAACCAAAATGAGCACCAAGACTTGACCTTCGTACATTAAAAATATGTTTCTTGTGTCTATTGCTTAAGGTAATTCATACACGAAACGATTTTCTTAAGAAAGTCTTGAAATTTGCACAGAATGTGAATGGATAGTCGACTGACACACGTATCAAATTTTAAAGGGTTCGTCTTATTGGTTATTGGGATAAACGTGCTTAAATATGAAGAAAAATACGCAGGGTTACAGGGCCTATGCGTAAAAAATCGTTCATCTTTCCATATAACGAATGAAGGCTTCTTACGAAGTTTATGAAAAACGTACACAATAACAATGAAGTATATACTGAAGGTTTGGGAGAAAATTCGAGACAATTGTCTTGCAAGTAACAAAAATATGTTAGGTTAAAGATTGAACGAAATTGGTAATGAGCACTCGTATAACCCACATTTGCTTATTTCGGCATTCTGTTTCTTCTTGGCTTATTGGCCCATTCCTGTCATAGCCTTCTATCTTTTTATTAACACTTTTATCTTGATCCATTTCCCTTTGCGCTCTCTAATGCGATTTTTTACATAAAAAACTATAGTATTTTTAGCCAGGGA
This sequence comes from Venturia canescens, assembly GCF_019457755.1. Classification (NCBI taxonomy): domain Eukaryota; kingdom Metazoa; phylum Arthropoda; class Insecta; order Hymenoptera; family Ichneumonidae; genus Venturia; species Venturia canescens. The sequence goes on from NC_057425.1 coordinate 13,303,925, forward strand.
TTAATAAAATGGGCCGGACAAGTACTTTTAGCACATATTTAAACATAATTTGTACCGACACGAAATTGACGTCGAATATTGTGAATACCAAGGGATCCTGAAAGTCTGAGGAGAATCAATTTTCTTCTAAGTCTCTACCACCATAGAGTAACAAATGACTTTTACCTTTGATGCGATTTTTTGGTAACTTTTTGATTCACTAGAACTTTCTCTAATTCCGGATGCTTCCCGTAGAAATGAATTTCTCACGTTCTATTTGAATCAACCTGCATTTGTGTTTTGAACTACATGAGTGTCACATAGGGTTTCACTGAGACTACTGTCCAGGTGACATAAAACATAAATGTACTTGTCTCCAATTTTTCAACAGCAATCGTGCTGTGACTTATGATGATTTGATTTGCCTACTTTTTGTGCACTGTGAACTTGAAAATTTTTTACAGGATATGGGAAAACCGAAATCTTCATGTTAGGTAATGATTATCTCCCATCAGAGTGTACTTGCGAAACGACATTTATTGAAAAAAATTTTAATTAAAATTATTCCCTGCCTCATCGAAAGAGATATCGAAAAAAAGGAACAAAAATTTTTTAATCAAATTACGGCTAATTTATTTGAAAATTCGAAAAATTGTAACGAATTATAAATTTAAATGTTGAGGTTAAGTCGTAAAATAACGACAGGATTTCAACGACTAACTAAGGCACTTGAATCTTTTTTCAGATAACGCGATATTGATGGATTGGAATAATGAAATCCAACATAAGAGGGTCACTCCGTGTGACAGCCGGATTTTGTGGGGTTTTTTCGCGATTTTTTTGCGGCAAGGAAAAAAATATAGACTGTTGAAATTTGAAGGGTTTATTTAATGGTATTTCAACTCTATGGTAGAATTTTTTAACCCTGATATCTCTGGTAGATTCGGTGTAATGCTATTCCACAGGAACCCACATGTTTCTTCATAGTATCCACGATTCCAGGGGATCGGTTTATCTGAGATGAAAAAATCAAGAAGCGTTTTGATTTGTAAAGCAGTGGTTATCACCTGAATTAAAATCATACAGAAATATGGAAAATTGAAGGATTTCTCCGTTTTGAAACACCTGATTTAAATTTTCCAAAATGTTGCATTGCTCAATAACCCTTCAATTTTGATATTTCTGTATGATTTTAGTTCAGGCGATAGCCACTGCTTTACAAATCAAAACGTTCCTTGGTTTTTTGATCGCAGATAAACGGAACCTCCGGAATCGTGGAGACCATGCAGATGGTTTCCTTTGAAGTAGTTTTACATCGAATAAACCCGAAATATCAGAGTTAAAAAATTCTACCATAGAGTTGAATACCATTGAATAAACCCTTCAAATTTCAAAAGTCTATATTTTTTATCCTTGCCGCAAAAAATCGGAGAAAAACCCCAAAAATTGCGGCCCGCACGGGGGGTGACCCCCTTAAGCCTAATCTGTTTTTTTGAAAATAAAAATCGTTTTATTGAACATAAATCGGTTAGAAATACAAAAAAATAATGCTGCAATTTTTTCATATTTTTAAAACAATGCTTAACCCTCGACCACGGGGGTTGAAGTTTTTCGTTTATAAAACATGGAATTTTTTTGCGTTTGTGGTCACGATTTTACTGTGGGCCTCAATACGTTTGGAAAATCTTGTTGTTGACAATTTTCGATTTGTCTCCATTACATATAACACTGTTGGATTCCTCGGCCTTTATTTCTCTTTTTTTCTTCTTCACTTTTTTCTCACCACTTTTACCAAAACATTGTCCTGCATTTATCTATTTTCTACGGAACCGGAAAAATTGGAACAGTGTCGGTGAACTATCAGATTCGCGATCTTTATAACCTTATCTAGTTAGCATTTATAACATACCATACGTCATATCATAACGAAAATATATAGTTATATACGTGTACTACAGACCGAGATATCGGCGAACTGTCAAATTCGCGATCTTTTATAACCTCATCATCTATCAGCATAAACAACACACCATACGTTATACGTCATGAAAATATATAGGTATATAAAATGTATTATGGCACCAGATTTGTCACTAAATAAAACAAATAAACATCAAAAATGTGTGCGAAAATCCGAGACCATTTTTTGATGCAATTAAAAAATAAATAATTAATATCTCTTCAACGCGTTAAGCTACAGAATTCGAAGAGGTCGCAATCGAAAGAGAAAAAAAAATAAAAAATATGTCAACTTAAAATCTTCTCCGGAATGCTATAATTAATTAATTATTGAAGAAACAAATTTTGAAAATTTTCGAAAACAATTGGAAACGCTATCGCTCCGGTAAAGAGTCTCTGGCAGCATATATATAAATGTACTTGTCTCAGAGTCGCTGCCGCGACTCTAGATTTTCGAAAACAATTGGAAACGCTATCGCTCCGGTAAAGAGTCTCTGGCAGCATATATATAAATGTACTTGTCTCAGAGTCGCTGCCGCAACTCTAGATCTCTGGCAGCAACTCGTCATATCATATATATAAATATACTTGTCTCAGAGTCGCTGCCGCGACTCTAGATTTTAGAATGGCTTGTAATTTCATTCGCTAAAAAAAAAGTGGAAAAAATTTATTTACAATTTCGAGTTAATAATTCTGACATTAATTTAGAGCGATGGTATCTTTAAAGATAAAAATTGATGCAATTTAGACACCCATAAAATACGATTCTTCGAGCAGGATCTACCTTAATGAAAAAAATTGTGACACGTGGATTAACTATTCATTGTCATCGATCGTTTTTTCGCAATTTCGATTTATTCGCAATTTCAAATTCAAGTTTTATTGAAACTTGGGTAGTAATTGCCAAAGAATAATTATTTATGCATATTTTTTTTTATTCGTCTAACAATTCGAGCAATGTTGAGGTTCCTTTTGTTTTTAAAAATAATGTAAAGCATGAAATCATCGCGCGTATATTGCGCGTTTGAGTCGCTTTAGTTATAGATTTCAAAATCGAATAAGGAAAACCGCAGTGACATCAATAGGGTATTTTACACTATGTAAAAAAATATATAAAAATGCATGATTATGATAGATTTCGTAAAAAGTAAACGAGAAACGTCAATATTTATTCATAAAAATGCAATGTAAATTTTATAATTCAATTTTTAAAATCGTCTTTTTTCATCTGTTTTTCAAATGTCTAAAACGCCATTCGCCACATTGGATTCCAACGTGACACATCACTCCGATAGTAAACAATCTAGATTCTTATTGTGCGCTCTGTGTTATTTTGAAATTTGACAAGTTATTATGCACGTTTGTGGACTTTTATCATTCATGTGATTAAAATCGCATTATGGAAAAAGGTTTTGTGAAAGCAGAAAGTACAAATCTACCAATGATAAGGGTGGGGTTCAATATGTCGAATAACTGAATTGTAGAACGGTCGATATTTCGAAATTTTTAAAGTTATAATATCAGTTTGGAGAAAAATAAGTAATTCGAAATTCTTATTCCCGATGGACTATTCAGCAGATTGCGTGTTTAATCAAAAATTCCTTCTTTGAATTCGTATTTACCCGAAAATATATATTTCAATAGTTTTCATCAAATGCAATTTTAACAGACCATCTGAATGTCAAAAGTTCATATTTTCGAATTTAAAATGGAGAGTAATTTTTTTACAGACAGACCAGAATATAGAGTAGCAAAAAATCGAAAGTGAATTTTTCGAGCCTATAAAACTTAGATATGCAGAATAGCGATAGCTCGAAAAGGCGAAAGTCAAAATGACGATGTTTAAAATTGGAGATCACCGGTCTGAGTAAGTGAGTGAGTGAGTGAGACGCGTATATTAGGAGCTCCACTGCATTTCTGTATTTTGATCGATCGACTTTCTAACGTTTCGCTATTTCAACTGTTCGACTTTTTGGTGTTTCAGTATTTCAACCTCAGTAATATTTGGTCTTTCATTATTATATTTTCAAAATTGTGAATTTTCACAGTATCACTGACTATAGTAATTTATGAATCGACAGAGTGATAGTCGAATTTTCGAAAAATCGATATTTTAGTCATCGTCCTATGGGCGATTATTACATTCTATTTTCGATGTAAACATGCTTCGAACCTTGCAGTTTCTGCTTTATTTATTTTCAGCATTCAAAGCTGTAGTCGAATCTATCTGTCTCCATATTATCATTCGAAGATTATAAACTCAAGATTTCAGCTGTTCGAAATTTTAGTCATTCCAACATTTGATCCCCATCCCAATGATAAATATGGTGATGGTGGCGATGAATCCACAATTTTTGTGGCATGTTTACACTTGTATTAATGCATTCAGATACGAGACACCAATGATATACCGCTATAACTCATTATTTTTACAAATCTTATTATTTGGTCTTTCACAATTGTATTGTTTACTAACGGAGTGATGTCACAAACCGAAACAACATAGCGGCTAGCGTGTCCGCGCGAAAATTGAAAATCATAAATAAAAAATAGTTTTCAAGAGAGTTTCTGGTCTTATAAAATTGAAATAAAAATTCTACTGGTTTATTACGATCTCAGGATTATTTTAAAACAGTTTTCAAAAAAAGGTGTAATACTCTATTGTTATTCGATTCTCCAAATGAGGAAACTGCCATTTATTGTCAAATGGTCTGTGAAATTACAGCTGAAAATATTCTACCTAAAGTAACTTTTGATATGTAAATTTAGATTTGAATTGTAAATAGCACTGTTAACCTATACAGTTTCTATTTATCTCGGCCAAGTGGGATGTCTGTTCCAAGCACCATATTTCGTTGAAACAAGTAACTAGTTTCGATACTGAAAAAAAAAAAAAATAAATTGAATAAGAAAAAAATAGCATTGATTGAATGGCACTTGTGGCCAATGCGATGTAGAAATAAAAATCGAATTTTGTTACGTGATGGAAACAGTGGATGAATGTGATAAAGTATTTTTCGAGATCCAGTAAGTAAAATAATCGAAATTTGACCGCTGCACTGTTCTCAGTTCAAGTAGGAATGTGTTTTAAATTTATTGTTGCATATTTTGTTGCTTCGTGATCTAAATTTCAAGCTAGAACGTTTTTCTTCGATCTAATAACTTTTTTTCGGTCCAGTGACGACTTGAAGCTACGAGAACGTGTATTAGGTTTGAACAAGTTTTTCATTTAGACTCAAGCTAGTGATTTGACGCATTTGATCAATTTGATCAAACATTTGAAAATTTAACCACAAGAGGTGGGTTCATTGCGTCCAATCAGCAATAGCAAAATGAAAATGATACAAGTGCCCAAATAATTACTTAGTTGAGGAATTGATAATCCAATAATGACTTCTTATTCCATGTTTTATCGTTTGTTAATTACAATTTTAGGCATAGCTTATAAGAAAATATGCAACCTAAAGTGTGAAGTGTTATAATAATGGTTACGAAATATTTTCAATTCCTCGATTCATTAACGATATACGATGCACTCGGCAAAAAAATGTTCATGTTGAAAATATATTTCAAGTAATACACAATAATTTGTACGCCCAGTGGCATCGTCAAAAATAAAATAGAATTTATTAAAAAACAACAGTTTCGAATCTGCACCGAATCTGCATACATAGAATTATACACTTAAGGTATTCCCTTTCGCATTACCATGTTTTTTGGTGGCACAAATTAGGGCACTCGAAATTTGGATTGATTCCTTAATCTCTGAGGAGTCGCGCGGTTATATGAGAAAAGCTTCTTCTTCTGCCATTTTTCCAATTTCTATCGTTAATATCTCTTTTAAAGATACGGTAACCCTTTATTTTTATCGTCGCTATGGATTCCTTAGATTTTGCTTCTTTATAGAGGAAGCTATGTAATGATGAAAATTTTTTTTTTCAATGTCAATGTGCTCAAAATGTCCCAAAACATCGAAAAATCATATTTAAAAAAAATGTCCGGGTGTGTGTGTGTGTGTGTGTGTGTGTGTGTGTGTGTGTGTGTGTGTGTGTGTGTGTGTGTGTGTGTGTGTGTGTGTGTGTGTGTGTGTGTGTGTGTGTGTGTGTGTGTGTGTGTGTGTGTGTGTGTGTGTGTGTTATGGCACTGCAAAATTAAAATGCTTATAACTCGGAAACGGTTTGAGATAGAGATAAAAAATTACGAATCCTACAACATTTTGAAATTTTCATAAAAAGGGTGTCGGCGCTCTAACTTTCGAAAATTGTAAGATTTATTAATAATTTTTTTTCATAAATAGACTATTATAATAGGAAGGTTGGTATTGAATTTGGGGAATATCGGTTGAGCGGTTTAAATTTTATGATTTTTTGAATTTTACGAAAATATGAGTTTTTAAAAAAATCGTCTAACCGCTTTAATTTTTGGAAATTTTGTAAGATATTGTGTATAATTCTGTACTTCCTCTATACTTTGCAGCAATGTTGTCGGAATTATTTAATTTCAGTGTAAATAGAAAAACGATGAAAATTGAAAGTTACAAACTGTTTTTTCTGATGGCTCGTTATTCAGTTTTTTTTTATGGATTTAAACAAAGAGATAAATTAAAGTTCGTAAATTTCGTTGTATACAAAAAAAATGCTGCAAATTGCTTCCTCAAGATGGTCAAGATGCATGAAGCTCAAAGCTTCCTTTATGAGGAAGCCAAAATGAAAAATATAGCACCTCATAGAGTAAGCTTTGAGCATCGTGCATCTTGACCATCTTGAGAAAGCAATTTGCAAATTTCAAATTGCAACATTTTTTTTTTATCTGTGAAACAGTTTGTATCAGGAATTTAGAATTATTTAGTACATGAATTATTAAATAGAAATGTGTTGATGATGGAATCTCCATAAGCTCCCATATCAATTTTACGATTCTTTATTAAATTCTTTATTAAATGTTCGGTAACCTGACCTAAAATTTCGTCAAACTATTCTCATGCACTTTTACTTTACTGTCATTTAAAATCATGCATATATTTGTAGAATATTCGGATTCGTGAAAGGAATACCTTAATGTGGCCTACTGATGCACATCGGGGCCTATGAGACCCGGCCAGTTCTGACTGATATTTGATATTTCAAACTGATGCAAAATTTTACCTTTGTCTCTAACAAAAAAATGATTGTTCTTGAAACGCCAAGCTTCTCATAAAAACGTGAATGGTATTTCTTTACTATCCATGATTTTAACTATTCACGAAAATGTACGTATAATTTTCATTTTCTCATTCTTTTCTATTCAACGTCGCTCGAGTTTTGTGGCTGGTTTTCCCCAGTTTTTGAAAGTGCATTTTATGACTCATCCTTTTTCAAGTGGCTCCATGTGGTGTACCAAGAAACCCTAAAAAAAGGGAAGGAAAGGGAAAGCGGAAGAGGGGACTGACGATGTTTCTGGAGCACGGAAACGGGCCCGGCACGAGTTTTCCTGATGGACGAGCTAGTACACGTGTGAGCAACCAGCTCGAGACTTGACTTCAAACTCTTCAGAGTTAAAGTTCGATCATCATATTTAAGAATTTGAGTTCGTTCGAAATTCTTCAACATTTGGATCGTATACTTGAATCTGGAACCAACGAAATATCGCATTAATCACATTGGAAAATTGCCCAGAGGGAACCTGAGAGAGTCCAGTGATCCAGGAGCTCATGTGGATTGGAGTCGGATAGTGCGGAGATAAATTTTGCATTTAATCAATCAAGGAGATAAAAGTGTATTCGATTGAAGACGAAGTAAGTTTTTTCTTTATGTATAATCACGTTTTTTGTTAACGAAATATTTTTTTCTGCCCTCCGGGCCGAAGTTGCCGCATTCCGCCTACGTCGGACAGAAAAATCGTATACACACCTCGGGCAGGAAAAAGTAAAGCCTCAGACCACATGTTTGTCAGCCTCGGCTTCGCCTCGGCCGACAATTACATATGTGATCTGAGACTTTCCTTATTTTCCTGCCCTAGGTGTGTAATATACTATTTTGTAACCAACGATCGATGACAAACGTAGAAGTACGACTTACAGAATTTTCGTTCATGCTCTGTTAATTCTATGTTACAGTTCTATGTTAACAATTTTTCAAAGCCTCATTTTTCCCGTGAAAAACAATTTCGTTGCAGTTTTTCGAAATTTTTCATTTAATAATTTTATTCAATTCGTAAATAGTCACCGAATTCAACTTAATTATACATCACTCCCTTGATTCTCTAAAAACGAAGATAGTAATTAATGTACAGTTCAACATCATCGTTGCAAATTAGAAAGGTTTTAAGCTCGTTTTCCATATTGTTTCTACCCATCAACTTTAATTGTGGGATTAACGTTCGATAAAATGGATTATTTGAGTATATTGAGATTTTTATCACGCAGTTTCACATAACGGCGAAGAGTTCGAATACAATTTTATCGAGAATTTGCATGCAAAGCATCATCACCAAGTGTTCGACAGCTCAAACACTTATATTTTTTTCCTCAAAGATTTTTTTCCTCAAAGATTTTTTTCCTCAAAATCAGTCATTTTCTATCTAATTTGATGCCAGCCCAAGTGCTGTTGACTGATCTGAAATCTTACGTAATTTTACTTGTGTCATACGTTACTTGACACTTGAGTGATCATTTATTATATTTAATTTCATAATAATTTGACATACGCAGCTGGATTCGTTTATCAGTTCATTTCGTACATTTTCGAGTTCGAGCCCATATGAAGCGTCAGAATATTAAATAGACTGAAATAGAAACTCATCATCTCCGCCATTTAGAGACGCACCTAGACGTCAAATATTGCAAATGCAATTTCCACTCTATATACTGGTGCATCATTAATTATTTTTTTGTTTCAATATTTGCAGATCTATTTTCACAAGTAAGTGAACAATGGCTAAAAGGATTCGATGGCAAGAGACGAACAGTCGGGCCAACAAACACATTACGGAGTTTGAATGGACATTGCACGATTGGTCTCTGCTTTACGATGGAAAATATAAAGATGGAGTTCATTCCCAAGAATTTAAACTCGACGGTACCAATGAATATATGTGCAAGCTTTCGTTGGAGCCGACAAAAGGTCATCCCTTGACTATCACTTTCTCGAATACCATGGACATTCTAACAATGTGCGTGAAAATTTCTATAACCAATATGAAAACTGCAGAATACGTTTACACAACGCCGTTTGAGAAAAATTTTTTTTCTTATTACTTTTACAAATCATTTGACAAATACAATAAATTGTATTTGTTCAACGACAAAGAGAGTGAGGATGATACACTTACTATATTGGTGCAAGTGACGATCATAAAAACCACTGACACCACTACGTCGACCAGCATTGTGGCAAAGTCTTGCCCAGTCAGCAGTAATCCTTCGACAAATATTTTAGCAAACTTCAAATCACTGCTCGACCGCAAAACATTGTCTGACATTACTTTTGTGTTAGGAGATAAAGAATTATTGGCCCACAAAGCAATTCTTGCCGCACAAAGTAAAGTTTTTGAAAAAATGTTTGTAACTGCGATGAGAGAAAAAAAAGAAAAGCACATTGAAATCAACGATACAGAGGTGGAGGTTTTTGAGAAATTTCTTAATTTTTTGTACACTGGGTCGTTGAATGATGTAGAAAATAATGTTGAGGAAATGCTCATGCTCGCAGATTACTATGAGGTTTCTGTTTTGAAAACTATTTGTGAAAATCTCATGCTGGTCCAACTTTGTGAAGAAAATGTTGTGAGATACGTTATCCTTGCTGACAGGCTTAACTGCGGTGAGCTCAAACATGCAGCTCTTTCTTGGATCCGAAAGAGTCCAACAATATTTGAAAAAACGTTCAGAGAGGAAAGTCAGGAAACGTTGAAATGCTTGAAAGAGATTTTATCGAATTAACTCTGTACATGATGCGAGAAATGTTACAGATTTTTTAATACAATTTCAGTTTAAACTTTGGTGCATATACAGTGCAGCAGCACGCAAGTCTTTCCAAATTTTTTTAATGACATTGACGTAAAGCTGACACTCAATTATTAAATAATCTTTAATTAACATTTTACTTTACTGTCTCATTTTTATTTTGTAATCGAAAATGTATTTTATATGCAGTATAAAAAAATACTTTACCTGCTAAAAGTAACAAACGACGTACGAATACGTTCACACGACAAAAAAATCGTGGGTAACCATTTGACAGCAAAATGAAGTTGCGAAATAAATTTTTGGTCGATTTCATATCAAATTCCTTTGACGCGATAGAGTTCCAATTTATTCACGCCTCTGTTCGCGCGCGAGCGGATCAGCGAGTCCTGAAAAAAGAAGAAAAACGTTCCAATTGAGACTTGAAACCATAGTGGACAAAAGTGAGACCGAAATAAAACTCTTCTTGGGATTTCTCTTCACTCGACGAGGTTGGATGTGACGTCGTCGGGATTTGGAGCCCCAAATGGGGTCTTTTGAATCTCTTTGAAGCGAGTTTGGATAGAATTTGGAACTGAGTGAAGCGGGAAAAGTCTTTTCTGTATTTACTTAGTTTGAGGCTTACGCCACTCAAATCCCGAGGCACAACTGAAATTTTTGTCAAGCTACCAAAGAGCAAAAAATAGTTAAATGCATCGAAATATGTCCAAGCGCGTCATTTAAATGTCACATTCTGAAATACTCGGCCGCATATTGTCTAAGTATATGAGATTATTCCAAAGAGTTTATATATATGAATACACCATAATATATAAGTATACTAAATATATTATATAAGAAATGAATGTTTTTTACATACAGTTTTAATGCAATAAAATACATGCAATAATGGTTCTTGTACAAAAAAATTACAAAACTTTTTTTTGTTTCTTTAATGGCCGGTTTCTCCGACGCAGTTCAAACTATCAGTTCAATTTTTTTCATATAGTTTCGAGATAGGATGAACCGAGTTTAAACTCAGATTAACGTTGGAGAAAACAACGGCCATAAGTTGGTCGATCCTCTCGATTTTGATTCGTTGATATATATACAACGATTCACACGACATCGAAAACTTTTTTTTTAAATATCGACACAAACGGTTCAAGAGCATATCAGTCGATATATATCGCAACCGTGAGTACGAGAGAGATATCTGCAAATTTTGAAAGTGAAATTTTTCCACACGTTTGCTGGTAAGTAATAAAAATGTCAGCCCATTTTTGCCATCGCCCTGCGTAGGCTGACAGAGCCTTTTTTTAATCAGCTAAACTGCGTCAAAGAAATTCAATTTCGAAAATTCCAAGTGATGTTAGGTGACTAGCAACTAGCAACCCCTAATATATATAAACTCATCTTTCAAATAATAAATTCTTCGGCATACCCAAAAGTCAAAATGTGGCACCCCTGCCACCGTCGAGGCAACAACCACGCCGCAGTGCGGCGTAAAAGCGAGACGGAGAAAAAGAACGAGAACGACCTTTGCCGCCAACTGAAGAACATTCTGGCGCGCACAAAAAGTTACCCACACGTGTGGCAAAAGAGAGATTCATACATATCTTTTAGCTTCCTTCGTTATTCAAATAAACAGTAAATAAAGTTCAATTATTATTCTTCTTGTTAATATAAAAACTGTGGATAAGTTATTCGGGAATAACCTCTCCTTCTCCCAATAACCTCCATAAAAATCAAACGCCAGCGCCGCCAGCGTACCTTCGGCATACCCAAACGTTAAAATCAAACGCCAGCGTACCATACCAACCATACAAGATACAAGTCTGCTGTAGTTCTCCTGGCGGTCATTCTTGGAATTAAACATTTCTTGTGTATGCTGTGTATCCTGTGTATCATCTTTTTATATCCCCACCCCTACCATTTATCTGCGGTGTCTGCTGTTGTATATACGGAGGTACAATTTCAAATAACCTGAAAATATAACCTACGTCGGAAAAAAATAACAGGAATATATCATACGTAGAAGGTCGAATGTCTGAAATTTCACACGAAACGTAGAATTGAAAACAGTCTTTGGTCGCGTTGCTGTTTGTTTCTTTCCGTTGTAACCAAAAATCTGAGCTGAAATAAATATCAGCATATGAATGCGTCGATCGTGTATACGTGTGCGTGTTCTGCACGGCAAGATCGATTTTGCAAATTATAGACACACACACAATATATGTATATATATATATTTATGAGCAGTGGAATCCAAGTGTCAAAACGTGTGTGAAAAGACTGAAAAGTTTAGTCACTTTTGCGTTCGTAGTTATGAGTTGGAATTTTGAGTAAAACAATTTTGACGCAACGGGATCAAACGAGAATACGTACGAATTGAGGACCTTCTTTATTTTATCGGAAACTTTGAGTTTTCAAGAAATTATAAAAATGCAGAGTGTTATTAATTCGGTTAAAGGAACGGCGCTTGGTGTCGCCGAATATTTAACCCCTGTACTCAAGGTATGACACATTTTTGTTTTTACTATCAACTTATTTCTTCCATGAAACTTTTGCTGCAAACGTTTCTAAAATTTTTATCTTGAAAGAAAATGTTTTTATCAATTTTAAATTCTCAAAAAAATATTAAAAGACTATCAAGGAAGTAGAAGAATATCTTTATCTATTTATTCTATGGAGTTTTCATTCCTCTCGCTTGATTTTGGAATTCCTTTGATAGGAAAGCAAATTTCGTGAAACTGGTGTTCTGACACCTGAGGAATTTGTTGCTGCCGGTGATCACCTAGTCCACCATTGTCCAACCTGGCAGTGGGCCACCGGAGATGAGGATAGAACCAAGTCTTACTTACCTAAAAAGAAACAATTTTTGCTCACAAGGAACGTACCTTGTAGTCGCAGATGCAAGCAGGTAACATTTTGGAAATAATTTATTAATCATTAAATTGAAGCTTGCATGGCTGAATGGAGAGAACATTCTGTTGTCTGAAAATTGGTTCATAAAATCACATGACCAATTTTATTCCTTGTCGATCCTTTCATGGAATTTTTAGAAAAAAAGTATTAACACATTCGACACAAGTCTTAGCTCCAATCTGTATGAACAATTGGCGACATTACATTGTTGAAATGACAACAAACAAATCATGTCTCGAAGCCCCAATAGAAATATTTCAAATTTGTATAAAGCAAAGTTTTTTATATATCATTATATACCCATAACTACAAATTAAGTGCTGTGAGTCATACTTTAGCAAATGTGAACATAGTATAATATTATTATATATAAAAAATAGTCTCATCAAATGTAATTGCTCTATGTTAGTGAAAAAAGTCTTATTTTATACTCCATTTTTTTGTTATAGATTGAAATCAGTATTGAGTGCAATCAAATTGTAGTGTTATAAATAAAATAAATTCAGGGGACCAATTGTCTTTCATCCCTTTCGAGTAAAACCCTTTGAAAATACTGAAACCACTATATCAGTCAACTAAACCTATCTTTGTTAAATTTTCGCAAAACTGGTTTTCTCAGATTGAATACTGCGACGAACAAGAGCGTATAATCGAAGCTGATGATCCTGAGGGTGGTTGGGTGGATACCCATCACTATGACTCATCAGTTGGTGGAGTAGATGAAAAAGTTTCAGAAATGACCCTGGATGAAGCACAATCCTCGCCAACTTCAGCAGATGGGGATGACGATGATGAGGATGAAGATGAGGAAGCCGCAGATATGGAGGCTTTTGAGGTCAGCGGTATGCTCGACGAACAAGATAAATATGCTGCTGAAACGGGCAAAAAACCATCGAAGGAAAAGCGCGAATTTCCTGAAGGCGAAATCATCCATACGCGAACTTACGATTTGCATATTACTTACGACAAATATTATCAAACTCCAAGATTGTGGTTATACGGATATGACGAGGTTTGTTAAAAGAAATTGAAAATGGTGAAATTCGAGATCCACTCTTATTTTTTATGTATTTCATAGATTTTTTTTGTTAAAGAAACAAAAACATCTGACTGTTGAGGAAATGTACGAAGACGTCAGTCAGGATCATGCCAAAAAGACAGTCACGATGGAGACTCATCCACATTTACCTGGGCCTCCCATGGCTTCTGTTCATCCTTGCAGGTAAACAAAAATTTGTTCATCTTGATGAAAGTCTAATGAGAGTTTTTGCGAATTCAGTATGGCAAATATAATGGAATGCTTCAAAAAAGAAGTCGATTCGTCTATCCTTTGTACTTTTGACTGCTAAATTTTTTTGACGATACGTGCGTTTTATGAGAGCTACAGACTTTAATTTTTCTTTCATTTTCAACCAATAGGAACTCTAGAATTAAAATAAAAGTGAGTTTCGTAAAATTAAAGTTAATTTTTCATTCGTGGGACACTGTTGATGGTTCATAATTCCAATTTATAATAGTTTGACGTGAAAATATGAATAACGAACGCAAGAAAAACTCTGAAGAAAATAAAAATATATTGTAATCTGAATGGAAAAAAAATACTTAAGATTTCGTTATCTTTCAGACACGCCGAAGTAATGAAAAAGATAATAGAAACGGTGATGGAGGGAGGTGGCGAGCTCGGAGTCCACATGTATCTAATAATATTTCTCAAATTCGTACAATCAGTTATACCGACTATAGAGTATGATTACACTCAAAATTTCATGTTGAGTACGTCCGGTTGAAGGATGATGATGTGCTGAAGAATCTTTGGTTCTTGTGACTTGAAAAAAAAAAAGTACTAATTGTTATCAGTTCGTGCGTACCAATGTGCATTTTTCACAGCGATAATCGTTTATCTTTTGAATTTTGAAGAAGTAATTTATTCGGTAATTGAATTGTTGATCGATGTTGCTCGTTTATTCTGTGCTCGAATGGATAATCGTTTCTTCGAAGAGTTTCTCAGAGTCTCGGAATATAAAAAAGCTAAAAAAAAAAATAATAAAAATAATATATTAAAAATTCTCGTGATGGTCGCCGAGTTTATCATTATCAATGGAAATAATTGTACATTTGGTGAAGCTTGGGACAAAACGTATTTAGATGAGATTAAAGTCGGTGGAGTTCGTATCGACGTTGGCTTTAAACGATAGATAAGCACACTCAATTCTTTTACGTCCCACAACTGTGCTTACACGCTAAATGCTCAAATTTGTCGCCTCTGAATTAGAAAACAACAAACAAAAAACTCCATATTCTCGCTTATTTCGAAAAAAAAAAACACATCTGTACGAATATTATTTTAAACTTTTATACATGTAAAATATTGATCGTGCAAAAAACGGAAAATACAAATGATGCATCTCATAAAACTTGATGAAAATGTGTGAGCGATTTTATTGTTTTTTTTTTTCCCCACCTCATTCAACTCGACATTTACAAATGATTCGGTTGATCTTCGAAAGTAAATAAAATATATAATATTTACAAAAAGAAAAGAAAAATTTGTATTTACTAAATATGTACAGAAGTGGCGGTCGATTTTCAAGTCGTTCGCCCCGTGCTTCGTTGCTTTTATAATCACTTTTAAATTTATACTTCAAACACGGTAAGTCCAATTAGTAGATATATCGCAGCTCTGTGATCAACACTTGGAAATTTTCGTTCTTCATTCCACTGCAGCGGTTCTCATAATGCAGAGAATAAAAATATATTGTTACTACCAAGACGCTTAACTAGCGCGCTACAATGAGAGTATAATTATTCTTTGCTATCATTTACTATATGCACCTACGTATAGATGAGGATTGTATAATAAAAAAAAAAATAATAATAATAATAGTCGTTCATAGAAGGGAAACAACCACGATTTAGAGTTTCGATGAATTTCTCAGTCAATTCCAGTCTCTATTGATTAATTCTGATCGAGCATTCCCCTTCTTTGTGGACAAATCTCTTCAGGATTCATCATGGTTTTATAGTCATCTTAAACTATTGTCAAATACTCTGACGTCAGCTGCATGGGGTCGACGTGATACGACGTTACGAGACGAACTTTTTGACCGTCCTGGGTTGTAAATTCAATCGTTTGAGCACCGTCGTCGATCTCGGGCTCACCCGCCATTTGGTTCACTGCCGCTACAACCGTTGCATCCGTGTCTTCATCCTGGTAACAAATTTTGTGTTTTTTGACTAAATAAAATGCTCAGTACAGAAAATATATTACGTCAATAAGGTAGGAAAGTGAACTTTTCAAATCGCGAATAAAATCGTCCCCCAAGCCGAATGCACAAACGGCAAACTAACATCATTAGTGCTTTTATTACCGTGCATCAAATACTTTTCTTCACCATACCTTCGCGGAAATTTTGACTCATGAAAATCGGAAGAGCTGGATTTTTCGCAGAGGTATCGAGAACATTCTATTATATGCAATTTCAAATTTATTAGAGGCTGTTTGCTATCTTTTTTTCGTGAATTTGGATATCAAGAGACTCTATAGTCTTGACCAATGCATTCGCAGTTTCTGTCTTGTCCCATATAATTTATGATGGAATAAAAGGATTTTCAATATTTCGCAATGCAATGGGATTTCTTCTCGAGTTTACGAAAAGTTTTTGATTTCAATGACATTTACAGCAATGCATTGAAAATTAATCTCTAATAATTATTTTTCACGAAATTTGACGTCGTTTCCATGCAGAATTGGAAGATTTATTCGGGCAAATGAAGTTTATTTCGTAATTACTAAAAAAATATTTTTACGTCCAATCCATGTAAGGAATATTCCATTAATTGCGAAATGTTTTCGAAAATTTGATCAAACAGTCAATGTTTAATTCTCTCGAGTAAAACTTGTGTCGAAATTCAAGAAATTAAGGTTAATGACAAATTTCCACTGTGTATTTTAAAACCATAGAAAAACCTTTTCCACAAGCAACGCAATTTCGAAATTTCATTTTTCAAAACGAATCTTTCGTGGCAATTAACAAGCAGGAAACTAATGGAAAGATTACTTCATCATTACAAAATCATGGAAAATCTTTTTAAAAATTTCAACATTGAACAAAAAAATTAGATCAAATCACATCATCAATTAAGGAGTTTCGGTACAGGCGATACAATGTTGCCATGCTAAACCATGCTAAAAGCATAAAAAATTTCAAAAAGTTCAAAATTTTATAAAATTTGGTGAACATATTCTTTAGTGCCAAATTTGACAATACAAATTTTTTAAGATTTTTCTTCTTCACAGTTATCGAGTAATTGATCACTAAAGTTGACGTGTATAAGCATAGCGTTTCCATATATATAGGTATACATTCCGGGCATAAGAAATCTGCTTTAATGCGTAATTACTCGATAACTAAGTAGAAGAAAATTTTGAAAAAATTTGTGTCTTCGCACTTGATGTTGAAGAACATTATCACCAAATTTGATCAATTTCTTAATATTTAGACTTTTGAACCGAAACTCCTTAAGGTGATGGAGCAATCGCTATCTTGCCACCGTGAGTGTGAGAGAGATAGCTGCAATTTTCGAAATTGAATATGTTCGACACGGTTCGATCAATAAAAAAAAGCCCCTGTCAGCGTATTTTTGCCATCTTTCCGCGTCCGCTGACAGAGCCTTTTTTTGATTAGTCAAACGACAGCGGAGGATTTTCATTTCGAAAATTCGAGGTGAGATTAGTCGACTGATCCATGCTCTTAAGTCTCGTTCTATGAAAAGGATTTTCTCATTTACCTCCAAAGCCTTCACAATCGCTGCAGCGTCGCTGACAGTTGTCGAGCCGAGGTTTGATGCGGTCGAAACTGTCGTAACTGGTTCTTCCATTTCATCAACGTCTTGTTGAACTTGAACGTTCAATTGTTGAGCTAATTCATCAGAAACTCTGATCGCTTGCCCATCTGCCAATTCGCTGACAAATCTTCCACCTGCAAGTAATTGTCTAGCATCCTGTACTGAAAGAGGAATAGGATTGCCTTCTTCATCAGTGATCTAAAGCAAAAAGAAAACAACAATTTTATATATTTGGTTAACTTTTTGACCATGACTTTTTCTCAAAATTGAATCAATCGAATTAATTTATTAAATTATAGTCCGAAATTTGTTCTTTTTTTTACCTGGAGTTGGAGGTTTTGTTCGGCAAGTTCCATTTCGATTTGTTCCGCTGGATCTTCCTGTTCTTCCTCTTGAGCATTTCGTTTACTTATCATCTGTACTGGCTCGGAAACGTCCAGTGTTGGCAGAGATTGTCTGTCTTCTACGCTCGTTGAAATACCCTCTTTTTCGTCCATCACTCCCACGTCGACTGATTTAAAGAACATAAAATTTGTATCATTTGTTATTTACGGAGTTTCTGATTTCCATATTCCACAAACAGAGAACAACTGTAGTGATAATCCTGGACATTGGAAAATTGTCCCACGTAAGATTCAAAATTTTTTTTCAAAGATGCATTTTTCCCGCTTCTCTTTCTCTACATATTAATTACTCACCGAAATGTAAAGTTCGAGATTGATTAGGATCATCCGGGTCTTGGTAAGACACATAGATGATTTGAGGAATCCCGTCTTCGGACGTTTCCTCCGGGCCAATAACTTGTGTCATATGGTCCCCCATTTCATCACTATCGTTTCCAGCTGGCAAGATTTGCCATAACTCGCTGTCATTTGATGCCTTTGACATTTCGTTGATGGCCACGATTTTGTTGTCTCGGTGTACCTGATTGATGGGGAGAAAACTCATATTTTTAAAAAATAATTCGATTGGAAAGAAATTCGTAATGAAATCGATCGAAAGTGTGTTTTGAAAATGTTACCTTTCGATGTTTCGTCAGGTTCGAACAATCCGCGAATGCTTTGCCACAAATCTCACAAGAATAAGGTTTTTCGCCTACAAGAATGAACCAATCATTTTAGCTATCTCATTTATTTAAAAAAATCGATATTTCCTATAGAAATAAATTTGAAAAATGTTGAAAGTACCTGTATGGAGTCGCAGATGTTTTTTCAGAGCCCATTGTTCTGTAAATCCACGATTACAGTGAGCGCATTGAAAAGGTCTTTCGCCCTTGTGTCTGCGAACGTGACATTTCCACGTGTCTTTGTGCAAAAATGTTTTGGCGCAAAATTCACATTTCCAGGGTCGTTCGCCAGTGTGACGTTTCACGTGAAGCTTAAATTGCGAAGAAGTTGTGAATTTGCGTCCGCAATGATCGCAGCAGTATGGTTTTTCGCCTGTGTGAATTCTCATGTGCTCTTGTAAATTTCCATTTTGGGAAAAACTCTTGTTGCACACTTGGCAGGAATAGGGTTTGTGACCTGTGTGCCATCTATTTTGAATTGATAAAAAGTTAGAGGAAACAAATCAAGAATCACAATGAATTTTGAAATTTTAAGGAGCAATCATCAAAATCCTGATCTTTACCTGTAATGCAACGTGAGACTGGTCTTGTGGGCAAATTGTTGTCCGCACAATTCGCAGGAATACTTTTTCTCTCCCGTGTGAGTAAATTGATGATTAATTAGATTGGCTTTGGTTTTGAAGCTTGCGTTACACGAGCCACACAAATACGGACGATCGTCCGAGTGCACCAACTGATGACGTTGCAAAAGTTGTTTATGCTTGAAACTTTTGCCACATTTGTTGCAAACGAAACGTCGTCCGTTGTGCTCCGCTTCTTTGTGGTAAATTACTGAGCTCGGATGATTCAATACTTTGCCGCAAACGTCACAAGGATAACCCTTGTCTGCTTTGTTCGTCTGCAAAAATATTTAATTTACTATTGAGAAATGAGAGCCGAGTCAAAAATTTTATTCGAACACGATTTGGGCATCCAATAACTCGACGAAAGTTTGAAATCCGGAATTTTTCATTCAGTGTTTGAATCTTCAATTGAAATAGAATAGTAAACAAAAAAATGCATTACACGTAAATCAGAGAAATGCCAAAAAATCTAAGATTTCTGAAAATTTTTGAAAATAAATATCAACAGTTCAACATAATGGAGGAAATTTTTAAATACCTCGTGAGTCAATTGATGTTCTTTCAAACTCGCTTGCTGAATAAATGTCTTATTGCAAACCGAACAAGCAAAAGGTTTGCCATCTTTTCCCGGAACGATTTTGCCACTAGTGACAAAACGTTCTTTAGAGGTAGAGGATTTTTTTGGTGACTCGGATTCAGAAGATTTGGCCTTGTTGAGTGAATTTTCAGGTTCTACTGAGCTCGATCGTTTTATCATTTCCTTGTTTTCAGTTTCAAGACTCTCTTTGCTATTTTCTCTTCTATTGTCTGTACTTTTTTCAAGTTTTTCTGGCCTTGATTTTTCCATACTTGAAGATTCACTTTTCAGTATTGGCGAGGTCAATTTTTTCAAGTGCGATATGTCGCAACTCGTTTGTTCAAAATTTTTCGTGTCGGATACCGATTCATTAAGATGCGGTTCATCAATTTCAATCCCGTCGATTATACCCTCACCACTGTGGCCAGTTGTTTTTTGATGAAGAGCACAATTTTCTCGGTTCGTAAATTGTTTCTTACATTCGGAGCATTGAAACTTTATCCCTTTATGAAAACTCCTTAAAAATAAACGCAAACGTGCCAGTTTAAATTTCAGTTCAGATTTTGAAAAATTAATAAAAAATTTTTTACTAACTTGTGCATTATGTATCGGCTCCTCTGGAGAAAACCTCGACCGCACAATTTGCAAGTGAACTTATTTTTACGTCTCCTCAGCTTTGGTCGTCCACGGCCACGAGAGCGATTTACAATAACCAGCTCACCCAAATCTTTGCCCTCTTCAGTCTCCAAGTGACCAATTATTTCTATTCATACAACATAATAATTTCATTCTCCAAAAGTTTTTTAATTGTCACATTTTGAAGATTTTAAAAAATTCTGACCTTCTTGGCCATCCGGTGATGGCACTTTGACTCTTTCTTCAGGGTCATCGATGACATTATCCGCACCATCGTCGTCGTCGTCAATAACTCCTTCCTCTTTGAATATTCTTTCCAGTTCTTTACCTTGTACTGCTTCTGAAAACCTAGATCGATCGGGAACGAGAATTTATTCAGTACTCCTAACAAAATAATGAATTCTTACAGAAACAACTTTTTTTGTATAATTTGTCTGTGGAATTTATACAAATTAGTTCAAAAATAACAACAAAACTACAAATTGATTTTTTCTTTTCAATAATACACTGCTCACATTGAAATTTTATGGGAATTTTAGTATTGTTCTATTTTATCATTGTCATTGTGTAATGTCTTACAAGGCATTATTCAATTTACCTCTTAGGAACTTTTCGTTTCCGTCGCCGCCTACCATCCCCATCAGTATCGTCAAGGTCATCCTCAATCTTTTCCTCATCTTCTTGGCTAACTCCATCCACAATGTCTTCCGCAAGATCCTGTTCAACAGTATTGGAAAAAAGAAGCATTTTGTATATAGACTGATCTTGGAAAAGTGGAAAAAATATGATTGCAATAGCATCGTGGTTTCATTACTTTGTCTTCAAGTTCAGAAGTGTTTTTAGGAGGCCGGCCTCGTTTTCTTCTTGGCTTATTGAGTCCTTCCATCTGTAAACTCATGTCATGCTCTGCTGCATACATCGAACCATCTGGGAGAACTGCAAATGAATGCAAAATACTGCATTTTTGTTGCTAAAATACTTTCTGAATAGAACTTGTTTTCAAAAAATTAGAAAACTCTTGAAACGTTTCCAAATGGAATTCCTGGTTTGAAGTACATTAGAAATTCAAACTTACCAATTTTATTACGTTTGAAATACGAACATGAGAAACTTTTTTTCAACTATTTAAATACTCACTCTTGATGATGATTTGTTGGGCAAATTCCTCATCACCATTCTCATTGTATAAATTTTCCAGTTCTGATGATTCAACATGGTTATCTAAATTTTCACGCTCATTCTTTAAACGTTCACGTTCACTTCTGCGTTGACATTCTACCTGTTCCTTCCACATCTCTCGTATCTTACGTTGGCCCTCAACGAGTAATTCAAAAAACTGCACTGTAGCTTCCAACTGAATATTACAGCCGGGACAAATGGTCCTTGGCAATTTTCCATCATCACGTATCTGCAGAATAACACATTTTCGATAAATTGTTAAATCACTGGAGTCTTCAATTGTGCATTTTGTTTTTAAACATAGCTAATTTTGATTTCGAAAAATTAACGATTTTGTCATTTTCGCCCAAAGGTATTAGAAATTTTTGAAAATCAGAAAGTTCACGACATATTCAACATAATAAAATTAACATAAAAGTGATCAGTTTCCATTTTTATGACGACGATATTTACTACCAATTGCAGATCGCAAAAAATGTAAATTTCATCGCAAAGTAGAATTTTTTCAAAAATTACGTTCGCAACATTGTTATTGTTTTTTTTTTCGTTGGCCCGTTTTCCTATCGAATTCATAATAAAATCTTGATTCATGTAGTAGATGTGGAATTCCGATTGCAGCGTGTGTGCAACGAAAATCAGTGGAACCACCATATTGCCGTGCGATAGGAAGTCAAGTTGGGGTCTTATTTTTTCGTCGTATGAAAATGTAAAAACTCGAATGTCGTACCTTTATTGGCAAGTAGCGATTAACCATCGAACTCAAATCAATCTCGTCACCGTCAACGGTGTATAATAATTCTCCATTTCCATTGTTTTCTGCACATAATCGACAGATAGCGGAGTCATAGAGCGATACTTCCACCATTTTTTTTTTCTTTTCGGATAAAAATGGCACGGTGCGTTCTGACGGAGCACTTGAGAAACAGACTAAGAGACAGAGAGAGAAAGAGAAAAGATAGACGTGACATGTCTAAGCATGTTGCCGGCGTGACCGGCAAAATCTTGAAAGATGTTTGTTAAAACGGTTACAAGTAAAAAAATTGATCTACTTTCAACAATGCCTAACTCCAACTTTACATTGGCTTATATTTTAACTGTTATCACCTTTTGTAGTTTGGTCATAAATAGTCAAAAAAAAATGTTCATCTGTTTTCCCGAAGGATAACCTATAAAAAAACTATAATTTTAATAAATTTGATTCTCGAATGAAAATAACTATTTTTATATTCTGTCATTATATTCAATATTTCGTCTTTAACATAATTTATTTTTTTGTTAATTTATATATTGCGACGATATTATGTGGAAAATTAATAATTATTTGTACCGACCGTAGATAAGACCTTGAAAGGGGATGAGTTTGTATGTGTGTGCACATATACATGCATACGAGACAAGTGTGCGTCGGTCGCAGAACAAATTTTAATATTTTTGAGCTGTTTTGAGCAATGACGTCATTTGCTTTCCTGTAGCAATAACTCCGGTTTGCCACTATTCAGTTTCATATGCGTGCTCTTGCGTTATTTTTATAATTTTTACCAGAGGTGAAATTTCCACTGTGTATACGAAATATAACTGTGAATTCGCGTTTTTTTTTCTATTACGCGGTAATTTAATTATAAAGTGGCGAAACAAAAGTTATATCAATTTCGTTATAAATTAAATAATATCATTTTTAAATGATTTCATTAGATATGAATCTGTTACTTAGTTTTATTCAGTATATGGCTTAGGAAAATTATTCAATACAGCTACGTAATATGCCAATTTTTAAATCTGTATTCAAATTCTCTTTCCTCATTGTTTTATAGATATGAAATATTGGGGTTGATTATTCTGAACTAACAATCGTGAACGAGCGAATTTTGTCTATATACAAATAGTCAAAATGTCCCTTGCAAATGGAGAGAGTGCCAAAGATGAAAATCCGGAGACCGCTTTGATAGAGGAAAAATCTTCTACCAAAGTTAAAGAAGATAAGTCAGAAGTACAACCGGTACCATGGCCTTACATGAGCATGTCATCTTTGGGCTTATCGCTTGCGATGAAACTTGCTGCAGTAGGAATCATCTGGAGTTGGGGTTACATGAATTTAAGCATTGGCTGGCTCGTTGCTCCTGTCGCGCTTGCTGTATGGAAATCTGAAAATACTCGAAACAACGAATTGAAAAGACTTACTGCGCAAGCTGCCGTGATGGCCAAAGAAAAGGATTTAATTATGAGCAGAATCGATGAATTGCCATCATGGGTTTACTTCCCAGACTTTGATAGAGCCGAATGGTTGAATCGGGTAATTACCTTTACTATCATTGGCAATCTATTGTGGTTGTTATAGAGATTCTACACTAGAGTCTAAATACCTGGGAATTTATTGAGAGATTGCTTTGAAATCATTCTTTATGTTGTTGCGTCAAAAATTTTTTATTTTTACTAATTGAAGACCGATATTTTTCTTCTTCAATTTGAAATTATTATTTTGTTCACTAATAATGAGCTTTATGATCTCTGATGGTTTTATCTGATGGAATCGTTCAGAAATTTTGAAAACTTTGAAAAATGGCACCGAAAGCAGATTTTTTAATAGAAAAGAATAATTCAAACACTGTTTCACACAAGTGTTTGATTTTTCTTTAAAAATCATATACATGTACATCTATGGTCTGAAAATTTCCTCTTTTTTTTTTAAATAGTCAGATACATCAATTATCAATATTATATAAAATCTTTATATGAACCTAACCATTTATTAACAATTGTCGATGCATTTCTTAATATTTTCACTATTATGTTCAATATTTTGACAGATATTGTTCAAGGTGTGGCCTGGCATGAATCATTTTGTCAGAGGAATTTTCAAGGAGACTATCCAGCCATCAATTGTTCAAGCACTTTCGGAATATAAATTGAAAGGTTTCAAATTTGAGAGATTAGTATTGGGACGTATTGTAAGTATGGATAAAAATAATTAACAATTTATCAATCAACGAACATTGTTTCTTATTAATTCATGATTGGGTGACGAGTCATTGTTTTTTATTATTACAGCCTCCTAAAGTGTACGGTATTAAAGTTTACGAAAAAAATACATCGAGGAATGAAATTATTCTCGATTGCGATATTTTGTGAGTTCAAATTGTCATGACTGTAGTTAGTTTCATAATTTCAATGAATGATGAGTAAAAATTGAATTTCTTTTCAGATATGCGGGTGACTGCGATATTTCTTTTTCATTTGGGAATCTAAAAGGTGGAATTCGCGATTTCCAGGTGAATTTTCCTAAAATCATTTTTATTACAGCTTCTTCGAAATTCGTTATGAAAAACTATGGAACTTTATTTTTCTAGCTTCGTGGCATAATTCGGGTCGTTATGAAGCCAATGCTCAATGTAGTTCCCCTCGTCGGTGGTGTTCAGGTGTTTTTTTTGAATAACCCATCCATTGATTTCAATCTTGTTGGTGCTGCTGATGTTCTCGATCTTCCTGGTTTCAAGTACGTTTTCATTGTTTTTTCAATATCGAAAGTCTTTGATTAAAAAAATTATTTATGATTGAAATAATTGTTTTGCAGTCAGGTATTACGAAAGGTAATTAAGGAGCAAGTAGCGGCAGTCATGGTGCTACCAAACAAACTCATTATTCCCCTCAGCGAAGAAGTTCCAGCAGAAACTCTAAAAATGCCCGAACCAGAGGTATGGATATTACGAAAAATTTCAAAATTTATTTTTCCACCTTTTAAGCATATTAATTTCAATTTAAAGAGGCGATTTCATACCTCGAGATGAAAATTTTTTGAGATGAAAAAAAAAACAAAATCGTAATTATTTCCCACGGTTACAACAAAATAGGGAATATTGAGAATTCACGTGGTGCAAGCGAAGCATTTGATGAAAAAAGACATCGGAGTTCTTGGAAAAGGAAAATCGGATCCTTACGCAGTGATAAACGTGGGCGCTCAAGAGTTCAGAACAAAAACGATAGACAACACGGTCGATCCGAAGTGGGATTATTGGTGCGAGGTAAAACGAACAATTTTTTCCAACATGGAAAGATGAAAAAATTTCTAAGCTCCGTTCAAATGCACGTGCTTTGCTGAACAAAAAATTTTGCATTCCACAAATTACTCATAATCAGTTTTATCTTTATTTTCGGTATCGATAAGGACTCGTGCCGCAAATTTTAAAAATCAGTCTAAGGCGAAAGGACTTTTAACACAATTTTTCTGGAATCTACAACTGATGCAAAACAAAACGAAATTTTTGGTTGCTTTTCTTTTTCGGAAGCGTGAAATTTACTAACTCATTAATTCGTTTCGTAATCACGATTCATTCTCTTTAAAATCTTTCAAAGGAAATCTCACGATTGTCCAAATTTTTCAATTTTTTCGGTAAAAAAATTTTTCCGTTCTGTTGATTTTCTCAGCGTCAATTTCCTTAATGAATTTTCATTATTTGTCCGTTGATGGTTTAACGCGTCCATGTGGAAGTTGTTCGATAAAATTACCTTTTTACATACTTTTGTAACGACAATTGAAATATTAGAAAACTCACAACCCGGGATTAGTGTGTATGTGATGTTATGCGTGATGTTGTATGGGATTAGTGTGTCGTGACATCCGCCATCGCCCAGCAGATGACCATATGCGTTTGGGACTATGACGATACTAAGGGTGACGAGAGTCTCGGCAGGTATGGCAATTCCGATTTATCGTTGTATCAATACTTCGACAAGAAAAATGTTGATACTTCTTTTTTCATCCCTCATCATTCGATGCTTCGTAGTTCGTGAAGTCAAAGGGGACAAATAGTAACTTGGATAGCAAAAATTGAGCTGTGAAACGTTAAAAAGTTGAAAAATTGGAATTTTATTTTTACCATTTTTCTCAGGTCTCATGTCAGATGTTCTTTTTTGTGCTCAAGTCTATTCCATGATTTCAAATCTTCCAAATACGTTCAATCATTTTTGCACCCTAATGGATTGGTTTTCTTGTTGGAAAGTTTGAAAAAATTGAGGCTCTTGAAAAAAATAGCTACGAAGAGTTGAATATTCCTGTTCCGAAGTATTCATCAAAATATTTTTTCTTCTTCCATTTTTGCATACTGCTTCGTCGAAAATCACCACTCGTTAGTAACCATAAATAGTAATCGACTGAAAAAATTCCTGTACGTAGTAAAAGTACCTCAAACAAATGATTCCCATTGATATTGTTACAGTCATTTGAATCTTTATACAGTTCCCATAAAGAATCCCACAAAAATTCGTTTTCGTGACTGATCGTAGAAATAACTCCACCAAAAATCTGTCATCCCTCCACAAATTTTAGTAAAAACCAAGAAAGCAATCATCAGCAATTCATTCATTATCGTAATTATACGTAACGAAGAATAAAGTCCAATCTATCAGAAAAAATGTACGTACATTTTAATAACTCAAATCCTAGAACGTAGTTTTCGGTAGAATCCTGGAGAAATAATTAGTGTAAATATTTGTGCCCCATTGAATCACGCATGAATGAATATAGGCAAAACGTCGCCAGACGTTGGGGCTGAAATCGATGTGCTTTTAAGAATTTATTTAGCAATTTCTGGTTTTTGGGCCTTAGGGATGAATCACACATGTTTGACAGGAAACATTTTTTTTCCTGTCAGAGCTCGAAATCTTCATTTTCAGTCTGTTCACTCATAATTTTTGCATATTTTCTTCAACATTTAAATCTGTCAATACATTGCTCATAATTAAGTTTCGGCATACAAACGTCCCCATCGCCTTGGGAATGACTCAATTTTTTTACACGTTTGCCTAATGAATAAAAAATTCTTTCCATGTGTAATTCACCTCGAGCTGGTGATTTTTGGGCATGTGGCAGTTTATTTTACGTATTTCATGTTATAACATGCATGTTTGAATGTCTGATATTAATAACCAATGCTTTGTATTTGCTTGATGCACAAATGGATTGTTATCTAATAATATATCGCGTCGTATTTTAATAAAATTGATTGAAAACAGCGTTCTCGTATGAGAACGATGAAAGTCCTTTGACCTGAAATTGAAAAAAAGGTTAAAATTTTGACCCTTCCTATTGTTTTCAGATATAAAATTAGAAAAATCTGCAAAGGTATTAGTGAACGTAAAGGAAAATTAGTTTAGTGCATACACGTTTAGATTTACATGTTTTTGCTCATGGTACAAATGCAGGCTGCGATCGATACACGAAGTATAGGGCTAAATGCTGCGGTGTCTGTTTGGGACTTGGATCCAAACATCGCTGGTATTGAGTCTGATGACTTACTTGGCAGGTAGTTAAGCATGCTGTGAAATATTAGTTTGAACAATAACACTGGGGTTTTCTTTTTTATTTTAATTTTTCAATATGAAGAATCCTCGATGTTTTTCAATAACATTGCAAAAGTTTTGAATTTTTCCCATGATAGAAATGAGCGTTTCTTAACAGTAAAGCAAAATTTCACAATTTTATGAGGCAGGTTTCCATGAGATCAAATACACAGGAATAGTGGAAACGATTGTGACATAAAATGCAAAAATATTGAAAACAAGCGAAAATAACATTGGATTTAAAGATAAATATTTCATATTGAAAGTTCCTTTGGTAAAATTTTTATTAAACTCAGTAATTTTATATGCTTGATTGAATGAAAAGTATACTTCGAGTCGTTTTACGCGTGATAAAAAACAGTGAAAGATCATTTTCAAAAATATTATTGAATAACGTTTTTGATGTACTAAAAAGAATAATCTAGTTAGTCCACCGAGCCTGCCTGGACAAGGCTAAAATCTGGTGGAAAAAAACCCTGTTTTTCTCATTTCCGCGATAACAAACTAAACGAGCTTGTGTGATAACAGTTTGTAGTGGAAGAATCCTCTGGTGGTTACAACAAGGTCGTCACCCAACTCTTTGACAGAGACAACACGGGCCAAGACGATCCCTTGGGCAGGTACTGCTAGTTGTACAAATTAAAGTGCATCACAACCAAGCATTTCAACCAGTCAAAATCGGAGAAATAACCAAAAAGTAGTTTTCGTTAGTTCCTTTCAAGTAGCGTAAATAGATATCTATTAAAAAACTATTTCTTTACATTCAAAACATTTGTTCTGACTGATTTTCATTTGCAACTTAAAATTGAATGTATTGAATGATGATGCATGGTAGAAAAATGATAAATTCATAAGAATCTCAAGAGTTTCAACATGTTTTTTTTTTTTTTTTTTTTTTTTTATGATCATTAGAATTTAAGAGATTAGAAAAAATTACATTTTTTATGAAGCCATTTGCACAAAAAATGCCCAGTGCTCTTAAATTCGTAAAAAATTGCAATTGCTTTCATTACCTGGCCGAATTTAAGGTAAAATTCTCTTGTAAAATTACACTTTCGGTGTTAGTTCTCACTGAGAATTGTCCAAACAGCAAAAATCGTCAATGAACACCTGACAATGAAACACCATTTTGCTAATAATTTTGCATGCTTAATATCGTGTGAAGTTTTTCACTTTTATTTTGCTCATTTGACGTTCATGATTTGAATAATAATTGCGAAATTGTTATTTCACTGCATTTTGTTGTTGCATGCTAACGCGTTTTGAAGTATGCTCGGTGCCACTTTCACTAAATTCATGGTCACATGAATCGGGATAATAAAAATACTTCGTAAACATATTGCAGTACAAGATTAAAAATTAAAAAAAAAAAAAAAACATTCGTTAATCAAATTTTTATGTCATTGGACACAGGGCCACTATCGAAGTTAGCCGCGTCAAGAGGAAGGGAATGATCGACACGGTGAGTCATCGTCGTGAAAAAATACTACAAAAAACCTCCACGAACATCGTTAGCAAACGAATTCGATTTTTTTTTAATTCGCAGTGGTTAACTCTTGAGTTTGCAAAACATGGGATGGTTCAACTGCGTCTGACTTGGTTGAAACTTTCAAAAGTTGCCAAAGATTTAGAGGCTGTAAGTGAATTTTTACCGGATTTCAACGAGGTTTCGTGACAACAGAAAAATTGAAATGATATTTTTGTTCTCAGGCGCTTATTGAAACACAACAACTCAGAGTCACATCAATGAGTACTGGCTGCCTCATCCTCTACGTTGATTCTGCGAAGAACTTACCGGTACGTGAAAAAACCATGAAACGAAGTGAATCAATGGAGAGCAATTCATGAAAATAAAAAGATTTGTTAATCTTTTTTGTAAATGTGATTTTTTTTAAATTTTATAGTGCCTTCGAGGCAGCAAACAACCAGACGTCTTTCTTGAAGCGAGTGTTGGATCCAAAACCGAGAGAACGAAGACGGTTCTCCGCTCCTGCGATCCAATTTGGGAACAAGGTTTCACATTTTTGGTTGGAAATCCAGAAACTGCAAGCCTCAACGTGAAGGTTAGTTTAACAATTTCATTCCCATCGATTTTTTTTAATCACCCTGAATACTTGTTACACGACAAATAATTTGTAAAATTCCAGATCTCGGACGAAAAAACCGGTATGAACGTCGGAACGATGAGTTATAATTTGGTTTCCCTCCTCAAAAAAAAAGATATGGAAGATATGCAGCAGCCTTACGACCTGCAAAGTGCCGGTCCTGACAGCAAACTCGTTTTGTCAATGTCCCTGAGGGTAAATTGCCAACAATTAGATAATCTATGCTCCCGGAATCTGTCAAACTCAACGATACTTTGCTTGAAGCTTTTTTTTGCGAATTTGGGTTCACAGAATTGTCAACACTACTTTCAAAATTTTTGCATTAAGACCTATTTGTAAAAGCAAATAGATTGACTAAATTTTAATTACAATTTAATTCAATTTTAATAACTGTTTTTTAGTTTTAATAATATAACTTAAAATGCGAAAACAATTTTTATTTGATTGTCACTTCAAAACGAAATAAAGTTGGCACAAAAAGTGTACGTTTCAAATCTTGATTTGTAAAATTCACGAAAACGAACACAAATTCTCAAGTCAACGACGCTTAAAGTGACAATTGCTCTTCAGATTCTGAAGTACGAGGATCCTCAGCCTACATCCGAAGCAGATGACGACGATCATGATATTAATGAATTGAACAAAAACATTGAGCGACAAGAATCAACAGTCAGCAGTTCGATATCAAACAGTGGTAAGAAAAATCGATACATTTTTAAGTATTAATGAAGCTTCTCTTAAAATAACATTGAATACTCAAAAAGTATTTTTTCAATCAATTTCAAATGCAGGCATCAGTTTCACTGGATTTACAAGATAAAATAAAATACAGAAAAATGTTCTTTTAATCGATTTCGCACATTTTCCACAGTTCCAACAACACCATTGCAAAAACAGCCTTCGAAAGAATCGGTGCACAGTGTATCACACAGCGCAGTGTCAACCACCGTGGGGGTTACAGCCCCTTCGGATTCTTTGAGCGAAGAACCGGTCGTTGAAGAAACCATGATGCCTTCGATGACTGCCGAAGCAATAGGCGCGCATCCCGGCTTGATTCACCGGCATCCTAGTCAAACCTCGTCAGTGGGGGAAGCTAAACTTGGCAGAATTCAACTGACGCTACGTTACAGCGTGCCGCGACAAAAGTTAGTCGTGGTGGTGCACAAAGTATCGTAAGTAGTAGTCCGAAGATATATTTTTTACAATGACGAATAAAAAATTTGGAAACTTTGGAAAATTTGAAAAGTTCGATTCTTTGAATAAATTGAGCGTCGTCATTGTCAATTTTGAGGGTTTCCACCCGTGACGATAACCAATACCTGGCCCGGCCACAATTTTTTACTCATTTATAAACGTCAATGATTTGAACTTTTTCCAGAAATTTGCCATTACCGCAAAATGATCCGTTCAACATACCAGATCCGTACGTGAAGCTTTATCTTTTACCGGATCGTCATAAAGAGACCAAGCGCAAAACTGCCGTGATGAAGGACAACGTGAATCCGACGTACGACGAGCAATTCGAATACGTTGTTTCCCAGGGTGATTTGAACACTCGAGTTTTGGAGATATCCGTGTGTACGCAAAAAGGTTGGCTATCGTCGGGGAGCAACGTTATGGGTCAGATATATTTGAATCTTTCGGACCTCGATATCACACGTGCCACGACAAGCTGGTACGATTTGTTGCCAGAAATGAAGGATTAAAAAGTCATCGGGAAAAAGAACGAAGCCTGCACTTACTGTTGCACGTGTTGTTCAAAATATAACAAGCTAAAACGCCTGATCAAAATTATATTGCGCTAAAAGTCGTCAAACTGTTTCTACGAAAAAAAAATGCGACAAGCTCAATCAAGATCTTTGTTAAGGAATTTTGTTTTCTCATTTCGTTAAAAACTTCATAGTTTATGGTCTCAGGCACGAGGAATACTTACATTGGGAACACTAACTCTAGGTTTATAAATTACGCAATTTTCGAAATTCCCCCCGACAATTCCGCTTGTGCATTCTTTTTGCTATGTTTCATATTTTACTTCTCATTATCATACAGTATTATTCTGCACTTCTGCTACACACGAGCTCCAAAATACAAATGAGATTTTCCACATAAATTCATCAACCATTTTTCGTTTAAAATCACGAAAGTTTATTTAATTTTTTACTAACTTTTTTTTTGACAACAGTCGTGTGATACACTCTCTACTTGAGATTATTGCAGGTTAAAATGAAAAAATAGAATTGAGACTCCATGATATTCATTCAGTACTGCCATCACTTTGCGCTGGTTGTGAAGTTTTTTCTTTCAATTTCGAAAATTGTAGCCCGCAGCCTCGAGTTTGAGCTAACATTCTATTCTTGCTAATTAACAACAATAACATTGATATATATTCAAATATGTATTGACTCGTACACTGTTGAGTCGAATATACACTCATTATATTTGTACGAGACGTTTTTGCTATAGTATATACTATTTATACATAAATACACTTAGAAACCAAACATGGAAACTTTGTGTGATTATGAAAAAAAAACATCAAGAAATTTGTTGAGTGCTGGCCATGGAAATAAAAATGTGCATTTACAATTCTACGCAATTCTTTATTCTCATTCATTGCCAAATCTCCGTATTAAGTTAAAAAAGCTTCAGGAACCTTTAGCCGAAAAATTATATAAAATGGAAAGATAAAAAGTCATTCCACAAACTTGCGCTGACTATTTTGTAAACGTTACCAAGGAAACGCCACACAGACGCGTATTCGACGTGAGCAGTCGAGTTGTCACATGAAAAACGTCTGCTTCGATTTTTGACAGCAAACAAGTATCAAATTTATGATTTAAGCAATTTTTGTTATTCGGGCATTTTCATCAGTTATTTTTTTGACAACTCGGTTCGAAGTGACTTCTAAAGGAATGCGTCGAGCTCCGAAACTCCCCTGTCTTCCGGGATTCAATTTTGACACGAGCCGAGTGAGTTAACTTCTGTCTTAATCTTCCTAATTTTTATTGTTCACAGAGCGATCAATAATTACTGTGTTGGCCTCGAATTTCCTCTGTTGAATTTTTATCCCATCAAATTTGTCGCTCGCTATGAAAAGGGCAAAGAAATGAAAAATTGATAGAAAAACGTGGAATCGAGTTAAGTGAAAATCTTTTTCAGATTGGACAGACAAAGTTTCCCAGGAGTCACGTATTCGAGAAGATTCACGAAGGAGTTTACTATTTGGCCGAAGAACCAGGGGAGCCTCAATTCAGGGATGATCCATCGGTTTATCCACGAGGTGAAGCACAAGTTTTGCCAACGTGGCTCGCGTTCGATGGTCAAGTGAGATTTTCTCCAAATTTTTTCGTAACCAAATACTACTTTATTTATAAGAAAAAAACTGGATAATGACAAAACTTAAACATTTCAGAGGCTCATGTTCAAGGCCTACTTTCAAGAAACTGTGCAAGAACGATGGCAAGCTTGCTTCCAAGTTCGAGTTGTAATGATTACTTATTTTTTGGAGGATGGGACGATGAAAATCGTGGAGCCAGCGATCGATAACAGTGGACTTGAGCAAGGTTCAAATTTCGTCATTAAATCGACCAATTTAATGATCTAATTTTCAAAAAAGAACACAAATCCAAAGACTCGAGAGAACATTTGCACCCTGAGAAACGTTTTTTTTGGTTTAATACCATAAAAAATTGTGTTTCATGTGCCCTGTTACTTATTAACCAAAAAAAATTAATCAAATTTTGATTTATACTAATTTTGGGTTCATTTTATTGATTCAACGTCGGATTCCAGGTGTTTTACTAAGGCGACAGAGAATACCATTGCCCAGTCCCGTTAAGAATCGGTACTACGACATATTGGATTTGAATATTGGCAAAGAGCCTGAAATATTTGGCCGAGTTTACAGAATCGTCGACTGTGACAAATTCACGAGGCGATTTTTGACTCGCATGGGAATTCCTGTACCGGATCCTATTGAAATTCCCAACGACCATTACAACGAGAGACGAGAAATGGTAAAAAAGTTACAACGTTTATTTCACTCTGGTGGCCAACTTGAATGATAATTATTATTAAAATTAATCAGTTTCAGTACAAATTCGCAAAAAAACCGAACAGGCGATCTGACACGTTGGGCAAATTTTTAAAGAACGACAGGAAAGTATTGAGATTTTATGGCTACTGGGACGACACCATTAACGCGTTTGGCTTGATTCATGATCTCGAAATACACTTTTTTCTTGCTGACGATACCATGGAATTAAAGGAAATAAATCCGCCCGACGCTGGACGCGAAAACGGTGCTGCGTTGGTGAAAAAAATGAAAATTCCGAAGGTAACAAAAATACGTACATTTTTTCCCATTTTTTTGTCATCAAATTTTTCCTAACTCGTCGAACCGATTCGATAAAAATATTTGATTAAAAAATTTTCTTTCCACAGTTTTTCACGAGCATAAATCCGATTGGTTCAGCCGACCCGTTCACCGTTCTCAACGTTTTTGGTGAGAACACAGCGCGAAGCTACTACATGATTGACTCCTTGAATACTGGAACAAAGGCCCAGGAATATTACAAGGAAAACGATCTGACAATTGGGGCTCAGCTGGACATATTCGGTCGAAAAGTCGTGATTACGGATATGGATCCTTTTACGAGGGAATATTATAGGTAAACATGAGACAAAGCATTGTCGAAAGGGTACCAAAAAAGGAACAAAAAAATAGTAGAGAAAAAAAAATGACGTGAAAGTGAAAAGCATTAACAAATAAATGTCATAAAACGTATAGGTAAAGCGATGCTATGAAAAAATTAGTGTTTTTCGAGACCAATTGAAAAAGGAGAAAATTAGAGATAAAAAAAATGGTTCACAACATTGGCAAGGAAACAACAAAAATGAGGAAATTTTTTGTACATTTTCCACTCTTTTCATCCTCCATCCATCATATTTCATTTTATCTATAAATAATGTATTTATACCGTGAAATTCACGAAGGACGAAATATGGGATTAATGACTTCGAACCTCTTGAGAGGCCGAAGGACGATCGGTGCGACTACACTGAAAAAAAAAATATTCCGCCCCACAACGGTTTTGGCTCTTATGACGATTCCCTCTGTAATTGCTTCTCAGTTACGCCCAAGGCACCAAAAGTTGACGTCGTCAGGATTCATGAATACGACAAGTACGTTTTTGCTGCATCATATATAAATGCACATTCGTATGCATACCTTTATATTTATACAATATTTATGTACACACTTTGACTGCGATATTTCTATATGTATCAATAAATATATATGCTAATTGCATATGTATATTAGTGGGCATGGCACGAGAATATTTAACGGGACGTTTCCGGCCGCTCTTCTTCACTCCCATTCTCCGACTAATAACTATGATAATCGATCCTTCAATTCTTCTTTTTTTCATTCAGTCAGATTTTGAGATTCCGTGCAAAAATGATATCCAACATTCCTGACAACGATCTTCGGCACTTTCTCATCAAAGTTTTTACAGAGGATGACACAATATCGATATTCGAACTGGCTCGAGAGAACTCAGGTATCTCGTATTTCAGCATTTTTATCTTTTTATTTTCAATATTTTTTATTCATTGAATTTTTAAAGTAAATTAACGTGTCTTGAAATGAACAGTTTTGATTATATTTTCGCTGTCAACCTTTTGATTTTTATAATTTTTCATTCATGTTTTTATTTTGTAAATAATTTAATTTATTTATGGAGTAGATGATGAATTTTTCATGTTTCTCTGTACAGGTTTTGAGACACGGTTATTTCAGTCGAGAATGAAAGTCATGTTGCCGGGGCAGGATATTTATTCGAGCGAAAAACCGGAGTACTACGAGCCTCCGGACTTTTACATCGGAGGAAGAGTCAACCTGAGCGGATTTCAATTCCAAATAACAGCAGCCGACGACTTTGCACTTAGTTACATGGAGAAACACTGCGACAAGGTTGCGGATCTGACGATTGTTCATTTTCCTATTTTCTTTGAGCTCGAATGGGAAAATCATTTTTGTCATTTCATTTTTCTCAGTTTCCAAAAGCAAATGCGAAATTAATAATGAAAAAAATACGCGAAGCTCTGGGACCCGTTTATCGCGAATTCATCGCGGAGTTTGGCCCCAAATGCAACGACGATGGAGTTTGGGAGTACAGACGATTGAGGTTGGAAAAAATAATGGAAAACGAGATAAATTCTCATAAACAGAGAATTTTGGTAAAAATATCCAGTGATTTTCTTCCCGTTTTATGCGTTCTTTCAGGGAAGCGATGTGTAAATATTTGGGTGACCAAATAGTCGAACACGAAATAATTACGATAGCCAGAGCTCATTCCTCAGACGAGAAAAGAAATTTCATCACGAGAGAATTCGTTAGGTAAAATTTTCTAATTCTAAATCGTCGAGGAAGAAAAAATATCGACGACGAAATATTGAATCGATAAACGGAGATTTCGATTATTTTTTTTAACAAGAATTTTCATTTTTTCTTACATGGAAACAGACGATTGATTCACACCGAGATAACTCGACTGCTCTGGAACGAGCTGGATCGTTTGAAGGAATACATTCATCACGTGGACGAAGCTCGCACAGGATATTTACCTCGAAGCGAGTTGTGGACGATTTTACGTGGTTCCAAAATTCCCGTTGATCCTGAAATTCTCAATTTGATGCTTGATCAGTAATTGCATTTTAATATTTTATTCACACCAGAACCAAACCAATTTATATGAAGTTACATGATTTAAAATCGTTGGTTTGTCATTGTCTTTTGAAATTTGTTATTTTTTGTAGCTTAAATAAAAATGTGGACGGGCTCATTGACTACCAGGATATGCTGCAATTTATGGACACAACGATAAACCCGATTACTCCGATGCAATCAGTCAGTGTCAAGGTAAACTCGAAATCACATTAAATTTTTAATCTGCGTTCATAGACAACAAATTTAGGATTCATTAATAATATCAGAAGAACTAAGATCAAATAACCACATAAAATTCCATTTTGTTGGAACATGTCCACAGTAACAATGGATTCCAAGAGTCTAGCAATCTCCTTTCCAGATCTAAGAACCAAATTCGTCACAAAAAACTGCATTATTCCAGAACTAAGAAACTATCGAAAAAAAATTATTTTTCGTGGAGATCCAAAGCTGCGAACCTTGGGAAACAAATGTGGCGTTACATTTGAATAATTGTAGTTACTTTTTTCAGACTTCCTTGTGGTGGGCATCGGAAAAAGATCCGAATCGTGGCGCAGGTTTAGATTGGTGTTCATTTTTGAACGATCTCGACATCAAGGAGAACGATCCAGCTCCACAGACGTTAGCCATTCCCTCCGTTCCTTCGTACAGTGTCGAAGGGAACTGAAGACATTTTTATTCGAAGGAAATGAAATGGAGAAAAATTTGATAAAATACGTTTTCATAAATTGGAATGAATTTATTATGACTAATTCAGATGATGAGGGCTTACATTCGGAAGTATATTTATATAGTAAATATATATATATATATATATATATAGTGCTATTTACACATCGTTTCTAACTATTTATCGCACCGGCTGATCATTTCTACGTTTTCGTTACAATGAATATTAATAATAATAATACGAATAATAAATTCTACTATAAATACAATCAATATAGTACGTAGAGACAGTAAACGCCTAAAATACGACGAGATAAACACGAGTTTATAATAAATATAGTTCGTTTGGGTATATCGGGATATGTAATATAATTTTTCGAATCTAACCCGTAGACACCACACTGGTGCAAATTTGTACCCACGAAAATTTGAATTGTCTAGAACTTTAAAATTCCTTTCTTCAATTTGGCCATTTTTCTACAATAAAATTTGATTTTTCATTTTTTTTAATGATTGTAATCGATTACTAAGGAATTGTTACCCCTAAAAAGTCTCGTTGTAAGATTAATTCCACACATTCATGAATGAAATAAAGAGTTTGAGGAGTCAAAGTGCGAATTTGCACCAGTGTGGTGGGTGTGTGACCTCAAAGGGAGCGTGGTGTCTACGTGTTAGTTATCCACATTTTGGTCGATTATGACGCATACTTAAGGTCGAATGCGTTTCGTGTTTATTCAACTGAAATAAACATCAGTTTGGTGTCCACTTTCGATGTTGTTGAAACTCTCGCATGTGGAAGAGCATTAAGAATTAAGAAAAAATTTTCTTATTTGGGAGGTCGAATCCTCCTTTTGGAAAGTGAACCATGTCAAGGAGTAGGTTTGTGACAGGGGTTGTCCAAGTGCTGGAATTTGTCATTTTTTAAAGACAAACGCCGGACTCGCATTTCTGTATTTCTATTTATACAAAGTGGTCACTAAAGTGATACTTTATGTTAGATTTTTGTTCGTCAGCTTTTTCGAAATACTCGAACGAGAATAAGGAAAATTGATTCAATTTTTTTTTTCAGTTTATAATTGTTGAGAGACGATCCAACGACGTTTAATTCGGTTTAGATGCTCAGTTTCGTCGACACTCTTGGACATGAGAAAACTTGAATGGAGAATGAAAATTCGGAATTCGTTGAAGAAAATTGGACGACAAAAAGCTATGACTAACGGGGAGGTTTCCGTTTTCAATTACACTCGTAAGTCGTTATGACATTTCTGCAAGTTTTGCACTTGACGTAACAGCAGCTGATGTACTTGCACTCGCATCTTTCGAGTATTTCTTCGGTTTTTGTTACGTGGCCACGACCGCAACAAAGATACTCGCAGCCTTCGTAACCCGAGCTACTCCCGTTGCATTGCCTGGAAAAAGAACGAAGAGTGAGAAGAGCACAGAGAACGATGAGTTATCGAGAGACATAGTGAGCAAAAATAAGAATATTAATTATTCGGACTCCCACACTGTTATTTCTCGTGACGTTCCAACCTTCGTTTTATAGCACGTAAATAATACGCGAAGAAAGAACGTCCAATTGAATTTCGTGGATGGGAAGAGCGGAGTGAGGGAATAATAGCCGAAAGACAAACGACGCGACCACGCCTCTCTACCGCTCGACGTAATCATACGATACTAACCTCAAAAATACGTCTCTGTCCTAATCATCGGTTACGATCCATCCATGGAATTCAACGAAATATTATCGATCGTTAAAACGTCTCATTCCTTTTCCTCGATCTATTCAATTTTTGTGTGTTTTTCCCTTTCGTATTTTGAGTTATGTAGGAAATACGAATTTTGCTTCTAACTAAAGTCCCCGCAATTTATTGTTTTTTTTTTTTCACAAAAATTTCATCACGAAATCCGTTTTCCTCGCACACTGGTATGAGCAGTAAATTCTCGTGGCGATTTTTCGATTTCGATGAGAAAAAAGTCTTGGGAAATGAGACGCAAAAACGATTTTGCGTAGTCGCGGGGATCGCGCTAACGGTTCCGTCCCTTTTCTCGTTCTCGGTGGTCCCGGGGATCCGTGACGAATCGCAAAATCACCGTCGCCAACAAAAACGTAGTCGGCAGCGGTACAAGTTTTTCAGATCGTTCGATCATCGCTCGTTTTTCTTTTGCGTCGTGCGTGTTTCGAGGGTGCGCTCTCTTCTCGCGAGTTATTCGTTAGCCCGCCTCATCTCTTTCTCCGAGCGCACGCATGACTCATCGCGGCGAATCTAATGCTCTTGAAAACCGTTCGATGACACACTCGCAGAGAGCTCGAGGACGTGCAAGATTTATACGTCTCTGTGCATAAACGTCAATGACACTTCGCGCGCGTTCTCCGGCTCATCAAAATTTATGTACCAAGCATCAAAATCTCTGAGTGTTGGCGCAACGCTTGCGCCGCATTTATTTCCCCTCGTAAATCCCAGATCTGGGTGAGAGTATCAAATTTTCGTGGGTCGTCAAACTCCATGATAGAATCGCATCGCGAACGACTCCGAGGAAGCAAAAATTATTTTAAAAATAATCGAAATATTCGGTCTTCGAATTCATGCCCCATCGAGACAACGAAAAACAACAAAAAATTCGAATGACAACTCTGCAGTCTTCGAAACCAAAATACCCGAGTGCCAAATCAATGACAGAACTCGTCTATTTCTCCAACTGACACATCGCAACACCAAAAACAGGTTTGAGTGCAACGAAGCTAAAATGAAAATAACAAAAAGCATCGAAAAACGAAGAATCAAGTGAAAAAGGCTGAAAGAAAGTTGAGAAGGAAAATAAAACATGCAAATTCATGCCATAACTCGAGGCTCTGTCCATTCTCACTAATAATTACTGGCACGCTCACACGAATGCGTCGCGAGTCCGGAGACG
Organism: Venturia canescens; assembly: GCF_019457755.1. NCBI lineage: Eukaryota > Metazoa > Arthropoda > Insecta > Hymenoptera > Ichneumonidae > Venturia > Venturia canescens. The sequence goes on from NC_057425.1 coordinate 13,344,391, forward strand.
AGCAGGCAGGGCATGTGTTCATTGAAGAACACGAGCGAAGTAGTAAGAAACGAGATGTGCGCGGATAACGGGTAGTACGAGTCGAGTGAAAAAAAAGTGTGAAATTTAAATTGAAATGAAAAAATTCTCTCGCACAAGCGTATGAGAGGAAAATTCTGTGGCAAACGGATCGAGATGTGACGAACGATAGAGGGAGCGCGGAGAGCAGTGAGAAAATAAATGGCGGAACGAGGGGTCTAGGGGACAGGAAGAGAGAGAAGAAAATACGTTATTAGCACCTGGGGAACGATGCGAGAGCGTTCGGAACTTGGCCGCGAGCGCAGGACAGCAGGACATCGTTCTCGTATCTCCAACCATTCATAAAAGCTACGACGAGAGTACTAAAACTATAAATAGTTACAAGCACTGCTGCGAACTGTTAATACGAATATTTGTTTTACGGTCACGATGTGGAGATACAAGTTGATTGGCTATTTCCAATCAGTATTTTCTAATAGAAAATTAATCAGCGTCAAATTTTTCTTATTTTCTTCGCTGCTCTCTCAAACGTTTATTTACTTTGAAAGCGGCTCAGCAGAGAGAATGAAATTCTCTCGAGTTTATTGGCGAGATGATTCGGCCGGTGATGCAGAAACCTCCGCTCGTTTTTCACCTTTTTTTCAATGTTTTTCCTGTTATTTATGGAAGTCGGTGTAATACACGCTGTAAATATTTAATATGCTCGTATATGCAGGCTTTATTCGAGTACAAGCCTCGTGGCTGTGCTCTCGAGAGCTTGTAAGAGAAATATATCAGCCCACGTACTGTAATAACCAGACTTACATGCACCGTGGGCTAAAAGAGCTGGAAATACGACTTGGAATTGATGCGGTATAAACATCTTTGAGAATGGTCTAAATGGCGAATAATTAATTCGAAAATTGGTGCTTTTTGTTAGGGCTCCCGCAGCTGGGATCGTCATTATTTTCTTCTCGTTTTTTATGCTGCAGTTAAGTTTGATTTGTGACAGTGAATGAGTGTCAAAAGTTTTGAAAAATCAGTTTTCAGTTTTCCGCATCCTTTGACACGGTTTACGGTAATTTTTTCTCCTCGCAATCATTTTCACGCGTTATTGAAGCCCAGATTTTTTCTCGTTTTCTCGCACTTCGCGTTTCGTATTTTGTACGAAGAAAAGATTTTCGTAATTGCACGGAGCGTCGTACCGTTTTATTGCTGGCTTTTCTCTCTCGCGCGCTAAAACTCCGTTAATGGAAGTTGTTCGCTTAATATAGGAGAGAGAGAGAGAGAAAGAGCGAGCTGTGTAAAACGCTTTTGCTCTCTCGTCACGACTGGCCAATCGGCTCTCGTCACATAATCTTCCTCTGCATTGCCCTTTTCAACTTGCTTTGAATTCAATATTTTTATTCGATTTTTAACCAGGTTTTTGGAAACTAGGATTTCGGTATCTTGAAAATTGGCTCCATCGACTCGAAGCAAAAATCAAAATTCCATAAGCTTCTAATCAAAATTAAGGAAGATCATGCGTTACTTGTGATTCAAAAGAGCAACTCAACTTTTTCACTCTTTTCATGAACAAAGAAACGATTTAAATTTATTCTCCCAATTATCGAAATTATGTGCAACTTATTCGTTGAGATTGATCAATTTTTAACACATTGATAGCGGCTTAAATACTTTCGTAGTTAAATCGTCGAGCAAAATATGACAACAGTCATTTTCTATCTATATGCGTATGCACATCCATATTTTAAACCAGCTGACTCGTGGTGTTGTCAAACCTTCCACTGGTTGTGTCGTTATTACTCGTTAACCTCGAATAAGTGTTTTTCTTTTCCCATTCCCAAGTCATTTTCACCCGTAACAAGGCTTTCTCAAGGCATCATTGTTATCTGAAAACATTATATTTTATTATTCTCGTTTTTGGTTTTCTACAGTTCGGAGGATCCTGTTTCATTGAATCCTAATGGTCGCACAGAAAGTGTGCCTGCCATAAGAGCTCTTCAAAAAATGTACAATCCCCCCCCCCCCCCCCCCTTCTTTTTTTATCAAGAAGAAGTCACATTGACAAATAAAGTGATCATGGTTTTTATTACTTTTACCATAGTAAAAAGAATAATATAATGAAAGTTTGAAATATGTAACACAATAATAAAGTTAAATGATTCAAAATTAATATTAAAAATAATATAGATTTTTGGTGAGACACGTCACTTGACGACGATCCAAAACACAATTTTATATTGTAAAAGTTATTTTAAGGATGTTTATTACTTAAAAATGTATACCGATAAAATTGAAAATAAACCTGCTTTATCAAAGAAAAAAAACCCTTAAAAAAATGTGATTTTCGTTGATTGTTTTCTCGACAACTAGAGGGTAGATCCTCTAATAATTCTGGGGATAGACGCGCGTTGTATATTTCCGCATATTTCCAAATTTAAACTCTCAAAGTCGGAATTTTCGATTTCCATTAGATTCGCGTGATCTTATTCGAAAGAATGTTCATCCAAGCGACCAAAACTCCGTCAAAACAGTTCGGTTCTACTTGACGAATCGACTTTCGATAAGCAACATTAACTAACCGTGAAGTTTGACACGAAACATTTGAACGTTGCTTCAAGAAAACACTTTTTTTTCTCCCAGCAACGAGATTAAAAGACGAGAGTGTTGCCATCATAAATTTTCATCTCTTCGATTATTATGCGGGAGGTTTATCCTCGGATCTTTAGAATCGTCAATTCGTTGTTGTTGTTGTTTTCGTATGTGATTGAGTATTTTTATTTTTATTTTAATTCGTATCCCCGAGTCGTCGGTTGGCTCGAGCACGAACCAGATTTATCGATCTCATTAGCGATATTGCCGGGCGGCGAACGATGCTCTCGTAGCTTCCCACCATTTCTTCTTCGTCCCGTAACGCGGGCGCGCGCACGCGGATAACCGTTCGAGTATATCTTGCCCGCATTCATAATATATTAATCATAACAATGAGAGATAAAAAAGGGATTTGGAGAGATGGAATGAGCAGCGACTTTCATACGCGCGCGTATTAATTTAACTCTTTGCAGCGTGCTGCTGGCAGGAGCACGCATGCACGATAACGAGTTCATTGTGATTGCGAGCGATGATTGATGGAGCCACGTGTTCCCATTCAACGTTGTACGGAGCGAAGATGAGCGCGATTCGGAGGCTGCACTGAGGCGCAGGACGACGCGAGCGGGCTACGATCGAAAAATCTGACATTCGCGTGGGCTTTCCCGAGGTTTATCGAAACTGCTAATTTCCTAGCGATCGCGAACGATTTGATTGGTGAAAAATACTTTAAAGATATTTTAAATAATGTTTATCATGGAAATATTTTGGGATTAGCGATGAGACGTTTCGTTAGAGTGCCAAAAATAATGTCCCTTTTCATTGCGGCTTGAAAAAAGTGATTTATAGTCGCCCCTCGCGTACGTCACAACTCCACAGACTAATTCGCCTCGGTTCTATCATCCGCTTCTGCCCCAAAGCAATACTTTACTCGACAAATCCTCTCAGAGATGCACAAAAATAGCAACCAACAGTTTCAACGCAATCGCGGCGAAACCGGAAGTTTCTGATCGCGACACGGAATTAGAGAAACACTTTGAGCGTGCCGATCGCAATGAGAAGTCGCGAAACGAACCTGTGTCAGGACATTCCAACTCGCGAGTTCAAGCCAATTCACCCTCACGTTTTTACGTCCTACGCTCATATTCGTATTCAATATCTGTATTTTAGCATATCAGGATTTACTTTCAGCGGAAAAAGGGAAAAAATACTAACATTTAACTGCCTTAATCGTCACTTTTCCCATTTCACTTCGCATCCTTACGAGAGCCGGTTTCCCTCGTGGCTGTCCCTTTCTCCGTCGCGCTACTTGTTAACCTTTCGAGACGCTCAACATCAGATAGAATACGGAGGCAGATAGAAAGTATAAAAAAATTGAAATTTGCAAATTGCTTCCTCAAGACTACTTTAATTTTATCCTCAAGACTAATTTTATTTTGGCTTCCTCATAAAGGAAGCTTTAAGCATTCTTCTAAAAGCTTGAGAAAGCAATTTGTTACTTTTAATTTTTTTTTAAATAAAATTTTACCTTATTTATCGACTTTTAAATTTTCCACATTAATATCCAAAAATTAAAGCGGACTTTTCGAAAAGCTCAAATTTTCGTAAAATTCCAAAAATCATAATATTTAAACCGCTCAACCGATATTTCCCAATTTCAATACCAACTTTCCGATTATGATAATCTATTTATAAAAACAAAAATTAGTAATAAATCTTAAAATTTCACACACACATCCGGACATTTTTTCTAGATATGATTTTTTGATGTTTCAGGACATTTTGAGCACATTGACATTGAAAACTGGAAAAAAAAAAAAAAATCATCGTCACATAGCTTCCTCCATGAGGAAGCAAAATTTGGGAATCTTCAAAGAAAATGTTCATTCGGATTTAGCAAACTTCATTTTTGAAGGGTACTAAAAAGTTGGTCTCACTCACTGCCAAAAATCTTGGCTTCGTAAAAATTAGAGTTTTGTAATTAGTATGAGAAAAGAATAAGAAAAGTTGACGCATGTGTTCGAAACGACACTGCTGCGCGAAGAGGGTTTCTGACGAAAGTGAAACGAATTTTCTTGAGCCTGATTCGCCGGCGTTTGCTACATTTTTTCTATCGCTTTTGTGAATACGACGCTCAAGTTTGCGACGTTCGAGTCCAACGAAATGAAACAACTTTCCAATAATTCCAGTAATTCTCCAATTCTGTTACCTGCCTAATTTGCAATTCGTAGTTTTTCAGTTAACACCAATGATTCGTGGAATTAAAAAATTGGTCAATTACTAAAGTTATTTTCGTTAGTTCCGTTGAACTCGAACGTCGCAAAGTTCAGGGTCGTTTGTGAATTTGACTCCGTACTTGACCTCTTTCGGGGCTCCAATTTTCTCACAGTTTCTCACAATTTTCTTGCGCCTCGTTGCCTCACTTTATTTTTTTATTTTTTCTCGGGCCCTACAAAAAACTCTTTTGTGTTGATCCCGGCTCGAGTCCAGTCACACTTTACGAACTTGCTGAGCAGCTTTTTAATGCCTTTTTCCCGGAGTCCGTGGCCGCGTCGTATCGTTTTTTCAGGACTCGAACACAAATGTGTTCGCTTCCCGATTGTCCAAGCTTGTAACACTCTTTGCAAATGAGAATCTCGAAAAATCTGCCTCGAGTTTCGAAAAAAAAACGAAATTTTGAAAAACGTGGATAAAACAGTGCAATAAATACCTTCCGATCGTCCCGAGGCTTCCTCGCTTTTTATCCGGCAAACAATAGTCCGGGCTTTTAGTAGTATAAAGCAAATTATCGTGGTGATAAAGCGGCGGCAATCTGCTTCCGGATCGGGGTCTGACTTCAGCAGCGGTTGCGTATCGTCGAAACAATCGAGCTCCGGCCGCGGCTGGTCCAATGGATCCGAGACCCCGCCAGCAAGTTCGCACGCTGCAGGAACCGGAAACTCCGTGACATTTGCACTCGAGAGTCAGAGATTGCTCGACCGCCTATCGACCATCAAATGGTGCCCTTTACTCTCTTCATTCGATTGCATTGTTCGAGATGAAATTGCGAAACGAATTAGGAGAAATTTTGTTGAAGAAAAAGTGTAAAAAATGCAAAAAAAACGAGGAAAATTTTGGACTCGGAAGAACGACGAACGACGAGAAAGAAATTGCGATCAAGAATATTTCGTTGATTGCATTTATTCGTTCGAAATTCGTAGGTTTTTTAAAATTTTCATTTTACTGTAAATTTTACGGAAACGTGATGAAAAAATTTGTCGTGAAGGTGACTTGCTGCTCGAGTCGATTCGTTCGTTGATTTAAGATCGAACGAACGAACAATATTCCAGTGAAAATATTGAGCTCACCCTCCGTCCAGCTCGGTTATTGTGCATATTAACGGCGTGCATAAATTTGCCGGTCGATCCGGAGCCAGGTGGGCTAGCGCCTTGTAGGAATCGTTTGGCCATCCGAGAAGCCGATCTCACGTCGTCGCCACAACCGCCCCATTTGAAAGCGTTCCTCGCGGATAATGCACCGAACGAGACGGACGTCGAAGTGAAAGAAGTCGAGGATGTAAGGGCCGAGGGTGAGGGTGGTTCTCGACGGGGTGGCGTTGCACAGGAACAAGCTGCGAGACTTCCGAGGGCGCAGCCTCGGGCCAATCGCCAAACCGCAGCGGCTGCTGACATCGCGTAGACGAAGGCTTGCTCTCTCGTTCCTGTCCGACGAAAAAACGATTTTTTTTCATTAACCTATAGTTTATACACGAAATGATTATCTTAAGAAGGTCTTTAAATTTACACAGAGTTTAAATGGATCGTCTTATTCGTTATTGAGATAAACATGCTTAAGGAAGTTGAGGCATTAGAATGAAAATGATGTCATCGCTTTTAAACCGATTGCATCTTATAAAGTGAAGTATAAAAAAAAATCAGTTAAATTTTCAGACAGTTTAGGAGCGTTGTTGCTGAGAAAAATCAATAACAATTCGGGCCAAATAACATGTAATCTTATGGAAGTCAAGACACATTCAGTGATATCTCCGTTAAAAATGATGCTAAAAATATGAAATTTTTTGGGCAACATGAGCAAGGCTTGCTGAACAATGTCAATTTTTTTCCGATTTATTAGGAGATTTGCTGAGATTATATTAATAATAGTCTGTTTCCCGTGCAGTTTTTTGAGGCTAGGATCGTCACCGTTCGTGCTTTCGATTGAGCTTTCACCAGTTTTTCGTCTTTTTTTCCCCAACTTTTCTTTAAAGTGTATGCAACATTGTCAAACTGTAAACTGGCCTAACTTTTGAAAGGTACAGGTCATAACTTTTGGGTAAAAAAAATGACTGTACAGCCTCAACTTCCTTAAAAGGAGGGTGGCTACATTCGTCAAAATTATAAGAAATTTATCAAATTTGGTGATAATGTTCTTCAACATCAAGTGCGAAGATACCATTTTTTTCAAAATTTTCTTCTGCTTAGTTATCGAGTAATTACGCATTAAAGCAGATTTCTTATGCCCGGAATGTATACCTATATATAATATGGAAACGCTATGCTTATATACGCGTGAACTTTAGTGATCAATTACTCGATAACTGTAAAGAAGAAAAATATCTTAAAAAATTTGTATTGTCAAATTTCGCGCTAAAGAATATGTTCACCAAATTTTATTGAATTCTTATCATTTTGAAATTTTTTATGTATTTAACATGGTTTAGCACGGTAACATTGTATCGTCGCTAGCCACCCTCCTTAAATATGAAGAAAAATATACATAGGGGCTTATAGGGGCTGTGCGTAAAAAAAAATCGTTTATCTTTCCGTATAACGAATGAACGCTTCTTACGAATATTATGAAAAACGTACACAATAACAATTAAGGGGCGAGGGGGTCCTGCTTTAGAAAGTCAAAAAATCGATTGATTTCGGGAATGTTTTTAGGATAGACAGAAATAACTCACCATAAAAAACTTTTCGGTATAGTTTCAAGGATATTTAAAAAGTACAAAAATATTTTTTTCATGTGAGAGATACTTGTTTGTACATGGTTCATGTGCAAAGTCTGATTGTCAAAATTTCTCAGTTGTGTAGAATGTGGGGATTGTAATTATTGTCTGCAACAAAAATTCCATTTTCACATGTTTTCTATAAAACTAGTCAAAAATATAGAAATTCACAATTTTTTCGAGTTTTTGTAGGTTCATATGGAAAGAAAATATATGAAAATGGAAAAAAATTTGGAATTTTCATTTCAGACAATAATTACGATCTCCACATTGTACGCAGCTGAGAAATTTCGACAATCAGACTTTGCGCATAAACCATGTATAAATTAGTAATTCTCAAATTAAAAAAATGTTTTGTCCTCTTAAAATATCCTTGAAACTCTGCCGAAAAGTTCGCTACGGTAAGTTATTTCCATCTATTTTAAAAATATTCCCAAAAACAAACGATTTTTTTGACTTTTTAAAGCAGGACCCCCCTTAAGCATATAGTAAAGGTTTGAAAAAAAAATCGAGACGATCGTCTTGCTGGTAATAAAGATATATTACGTTAAAGATTGAACGAAATTGGTAATGAGCTCTCGTATAATCTCACATTTATGCTTATTTCGGCATTTTGTTTTTTGTTGACTTGGCTCATTCCTGTCATAGCCTTTTGTCTTTTGATTAACACTTTTTTCTTGATCCATTTCCCTTTGTGTTTTCCCTTTGCGCTCGCTAATGCGATTTTTGACATAAAAACTATAATATTTTCGACAGGGATGAATGAAATTTCGGGTTGAGTGAGTGATGGATCTCCGATTAATTAATGGCTTGTAATTTCATTCGCCAAAAGATAGATTGAAAAAATTTATTTACAATTTCGAATTAATAATTCTGACATTAATTTAAACTGATAATATCTTTAATTAGGAAGTAAAAATCGATCCGATTTCGACACCCATAAAATACGATCCTTCGGGCATGATGAATCTTTAAACCATAATAAATTCTACCAAACGAAAAAAAGTTGAAAAAATGAATTTCATCTGTCGCGTGCACGGTGTAAAGAAATTTCCCACGCCTAGTGCTGTGGGAACCAAAAACACGAGTCGAAGTACATCATTTGCGATTCATGAGGCGCACACCGAAAAAAAAAAGAAAAAAAAAGGAACAACCGAGCGGAACAAAAACTACCGAAAAAATCCAGTTTGTCAAAAAAACTTGTCGATTTTTCGTGTCTTTTTATCGACAATTATCCCTCCAATTATTTCTTTCAATTCCAGCTCCTTTTCTTCTTCCTCATTCCCACTATTTCTTCCCAGAATCTTCTCATTGACTCGCACTATTATTCACGCACACGCAGACACTCCAAACGAGTCTACTTCGTATTTTACTCAAATCTTTTAAATTCTTTTTCGCCAGGACTCGACTCTCTTATCCAGTCCAATGGGAATCTACACCTCGATCTATTTACGCACAGTTTCATCGTGTTGCCACTGACCACGCGATCGAATGGACTCGTACCACTCGAGCCAATGTTGCACTATTTAAATTTGCCTGTTTACAGGCTCCGAAGCGATCGAGTTTCTGCATCACTTTTCAATGTTTTTTCATTGTCATTCTTGTCAAAATCTTCACTTTCCTTCCTTCAAAAATCTCAGTTTGAAAAAGTATTAAAAAATGCTTTTCAACACTAATTCGTTGCTACAATTAACTGAAAATTATTTAACAATATTTTTTGGTAAACTCGCAACAGTGAATTTTCATTTTTAACGAACAATCGTTACGCCAAATTTCGTTCGATAGAAAATCTTCGAAATTAGAAAAAAAAACGTTTAAAAAGTCAGAGCGCTGGGACAGAACGAGTGTTTTTTAAACTCACCCGTAACTAAGTCAGGAGTGTAATTAGGGGCTCGTTCGATGCTGCTGCAATTCCATCGGCGATTGCGAAAGGCCGTTTGACAAACGGCCGAGGTGTCCCTCGCCGCTTGTACGAAGCTTTGCATGATGTCCGGGGCTGCTCTGCATGCCCTGGCTTGTTTCCTCTCGAGAAGTCCGGAGCTCCTCGCGCTCGTGCAGCTTTCCCTCGTCCAGGCTCGTCCCTCCGTTATTTTGCCGACGGCTCTTCGCGTGAAAATAGGCAAAAGGATGGATGAAGAGTGGCGAAAGGGTTGTTCAAATGGATACAAATTTTGTCAACTCCTCGTGCGAGTTAAAAACAATAAAATTGACTTTTTTCGTTCCCGAGGGATCGCGCAGTTTTACCAGAGTTTCCGCCTCACAGAATCGAAGTGAATCGTCGCTTGGCGGGTGGATGAGGAGCGGGCAGGTGAGAATATGCGGGTACGAAAAGCGTCCGCACCGCGCACTTATCGCGGCGGGACGCGAGTCATTTTTGGAGCGTAGTTATCACACTTTTCTCCAAGCAGTGTGCGTCGAAGGAGGCTTTCGCGAGTCGATCGGCGTGCGGCGAGGGGTAGTTTCGCAGCCGGAGAATGCTGGTTATTCGCTTCTCTTTCTAGCTCGTTTCGAGGCCGTAAATCAAGCCTGAATTTCGAAAATTATAGGGCATGAAACTGAAAGGCGCCTTTAGCGCCCTCGGTCTCTCGATCCAGGTCGCGTTTTCTCTCCTTAAAAGCGAGGTTCGTGCGGAGAGGGGAGGGGCAGGGGGTTGTTCTCGTTGTCCTGCCGGTGCCGGAGAGCCTCCCAGGCACCGCGGTACTGTGCAGCCCATCAGGATGGTAATTACGAACACCTGAAAATCCAAATGGTACTCTCTCCCTCCGCTCCCTCCGCCGAGCCGCGATCGCCGAACCGCTTTTCGCTTCGCGACTCGGAGAACGCTTTCGATTCCTCTCGGGCACGTTCCGCGCTACCGCGATATGTCTAGACATATAACTGCCCCCGCGATATATTCCTCCACACTCGCCCGCGTATGTGCTCCACTATATTCCGGAATGGCTGAAACGCCAACCCCGGATCTTCGTTGCTCTTGCCACTAACCACCGACTCGGACGAAATTACCCTATCAAAAGGACTCTATAGCCTCGCCCCCCCGCCCCCTCTTCACAGTACGGTTTATACGAGTTTTCGAGGAGATGCCGAGAGAGAGACGGAAACGAGGAGCGATTAATTATATGGATCTGTTTTATATTGTTGCGTTGATTTTGCTTCTGCATGCATACATTTAAGGTGGAACATGAGCTTCGCGTAAAGTCAGGTTATGTAAATACGAATTTCATTGTGTTTTTATCGAAATTATCTAGGTTATGTAAACCCTGTTTGCTTTATTTATACGGGATTAACCCGCCAAAAATACGTCATTTTTGGGTGGAATTTATGTGATGTATAAAAAAAAAAAATGGCAGAATTAACCCTAGAACGCATGACTGGGGTGTGAGCACACCCCACGCGAACTTCAAACTACGCTCCCGTCCTAACAAGCGACATTATCGACTGATTATCGACGGATTTTTGTATATATAAATTCAATTGAAATTAGTTTTATCGTACATCATTCTTTTCGTTATAAAAAAACGAAGAAAATAGTGTAGGATAAAGTCAGTTTAGCATCGTAGGACCGGATTTATAAGCAGAAAAAGAGTGGGGTGCGTTCAAACCCCGGTCATGAGGTTGAGGGTATGAAAAAAGGCACATGAGGTGTAGGGTTAAACGACCTCGAATGTTGCACACATGTTCTTTGGAGTTCAAACTGTGGAATAGCACTTTTTCTCTAAGCTATCGCCATTTTTTATTTGTTTTTGAGTATGAAAATATGGGGACTGTGGAGTTATTTCCGATGCGTAGACGTTAAATGTTCGAAGTTTGGAAATGATTTACTAAAAAATGGCTGAATGAAGTGGATTAAAAATTGGAGAGGCTATAGAAAATATATCCAAAAATGTATTCTAAGGGTTTCATTAAGCGCTATCACCACTTTTCTCAAGCTGATTTTCCTCCTTAACTGTCACTTGATCTATTTACTTCTCTCGATCTATTTAATGCTGCCGGGCCTAAATAACCTCGCTCAAAATAACCTGGTAAAATAAGCAACGAACCAAATAAGGATGAACAAAAAAACAAGCGATGAACAATTTAACCCATGGACAGAACAACCCCGAGAATAATAATCGTCATTTAAGGTGGTTCCTCCACGAGACAGTTAAATTAGGAAATTATTTAAATTTGACATAAGTATTGTTTAACATGTGAACAACACCTTTATAAAATTTTAACAAGATTCACCATCCCGAACCCGAGATATATGTAATTGAAGTTGACTCAATTAACACGTAACATATGGACCATGCATAGGCAAACGGCACATTATTAATTCTACCGTTAGTACTAAAATTAGGAAGTTTATAAAAAAACGAGGAGAAGCTAGAGCAGGATATCACAGATATTGTGAAAAAAAATCAAGGTGATTGACCATCTAGTTTGACAGATATAGTCCCGAGAAGTACGAAGGTTTAGGCTGCATACGATATATTTTGCAAGCGAACAAGCGAATGTCGTCTGTATAGGCAACCTTTTCTGTGTTGTTGAAGCGTAGCCCGGATAGTTTCGTCTATAAAAATTTACTCGCGATGTCAGATCAAAAATACTTTTAGAATAAATTTTACGAAAGCAAATGATATTTGTACTATATCTGTTGTCACCGAGTACGTATATAGGGTCTTTGCAAAGTTATTGATTACGATCCGAACGAATTATCAACCCTTTTAATATGCAGACGGTACATAACTTTTGGTTGGGGCTGTCGTAGGGGATGGACCTTAAGGTCGAAACTATCCGGGCTACGCTTCAACACACAGAAAAGGTTGCCTATACAGACGACATTCGCTTGTTCGCTTACAAAATATATCGTATGCAGCCTAAACCTTCGTACTTCTCTAGACTATATCTGTCAAACTAGATGGTCAATCAGCTTGATTTTTTTTCACAATATCTGTGATATCCTGCTCTAGCTCCTCCTCGTTTTTTATAAACTTCCTACTTTTAGTACTAGAGGTAGAATTAATAATGCGCTGTTTGCCTATGCATGGTCCATATGTTACGTGTTAATTGAATCAACTTCTATTACGCATATCTCGGGTTCGGGATGGTGAAACTTGTTAAAATTTTGTAGAGGTGTTGTTCATATGTTAAACAATACGTATGCCAAATTTAAATAATTTCCTAATTTAACTTTCTCGTGGAGGAACCACCTTAAAATGACCTTTGAGTTTGCAATCACTGGAATATAGAGAATAAACGAAATATTCATTCGAAACGTTGATTGCGGATAAATATGAAACGGGATTTTTATTGCGAGGTTAAAAATGACTGCGAATGACCAAAATTGTTTTGGATCAAACTACAGAATTATAGAATCTACGAAAACATTGCAGTTGAATATGAAGAAAACTCTTCCAATAACATCAATTGTTATTGAATCGACCATTTTTTTTCTCAATCTACTAGATTCGAAATTCTTCATTATAAATTTATTGTTTATTGTTTTTGAGATGTTTAACGCCTCGAGACGTCTCGAGAAGACCCACCCTGCAATTTGTCTAGAGTTATTTCGTATATCGGTTATATTCATCACGATTATTTTGTTCATGGATTGTATTGTTGATCGGTTTTTTGTTCGTTGGTTAATTTACCAGATTACTTTGAGCGAGATTATTTAGGATGGAAACCCTATTGAATATCCGATTAAAAACTCCGGAGTTTTTAATCATTTCGATCTTGTCCTTCAACTTCGATGAATTTTCATTCATCAACTCTTCGAACTCTTGGAATTTGACAACATTTTTCGTCCCTCAGAAGTTCCGGATTTAAAATTAGTGCAGATCGGACTCAGATTAATTGAGCCAAAGTCGATTCGAACCGAGTACAGTAATTTTGATCGAGCCTCAACGTGCTGCCACTGATTACGAAAATGATCGAGACTCCAGGTGATTGAGCGGGGGAAAAAATTAGGTTTTCATAAGTGCAACGATAAAAATGAAGAATCCAATTTATTGATAAAGGAAAATAGCAGTTCTGGAGGATGTTGATCGGAAATTAAATTGATCAATTTGCCAGCGATGTTACGTAAGTCGTAATTGTACAATGTAAAGGTCTTGAGACTGAACCGGTGGCCGCGTTGATCAATCGAGTGTCTCGATTGAACGTGGCAAAAACGTCAAGGCTTATCGATCTTGTTAATCTGCGTATTAGAACGACAAAATGATTGCGCGTAACCGCGACGCGGATCAGCGTTGAATATGAAAACGGTTTTAAGCGTGGAAAAAAACGAGTCGGACTCTCTCCCGGGCGACTGCTAATTCACTCGGATATTTCCAATCTCGCGAACGCCTCTGAGAGCACAATTTACAACGTGCAGGCATTCGATCTTAGTCTGGACAGGCGAGCAGCGGCTTGAGACCGATCGATGTAATTATCGTTGTAATGAACACAGATTTGGATCCCACCGACAAACAAGTGTCACATGCTTTTTATGCGAAACTCCAATTTTCTTATTAAGCCTAAAAAACAATGTTTAGGTTTGAAAAATAGTTGCTGCGCGTTCACACCGCGAGTGAGAATCCGTGCAAAAATTCATTTCCTCTCACCGAAAACAAAATTTCGTTTAAACAAAGTGTTTTGTTGCTCCAATTCTTTCAACAAAATTTTTTTTAACGCTATTCAACAAAGTATTTTAAGGAGGGTGGATCGCGACGATACAATGTTGCCATGCTAAACCATGTTAAAAATATTAAGAATTTCAAAATTATAAGAATTTTATAAAATTTGGTACAAGAAAAAATAAATTTTTTTAGATTCCTCTACTACATAGCTCTCGAGTAATTGAACACTAAAGTTCACGTCTATAAGCATAGAGTTTACATATATACAGTTATACATCTCGTGTATAAGAACTTCGATTTAACGCTCAATTATTCGATAAGCACGTGGTAAAAAAATTTGAAAAAAATTGTATTTGTATACTTGGTGCCAAAGAGTGTTATCACCAAATTTTATCGAATTCTGATTACTTTGATTTCGTGATCCACCCTCCTTAAGGTGAGAGTCGGGCGACTCTATGGTCAAATGACTATTTATTAATCGTCGAAATAAAATAGGTTGTAAGAAAGGTTTTCTGTATTTTTAATAAACCTTAGGGCAATTTAAACTGTATTCGTATAAATTTATACAAGATCACATTTAATAATTTATGATTAGAAATATCTTATGATTGCTTATTTGACTCGGTTTTTCAATATATATCCATATGTATATCGGTTCTCTTCTCGCCTGACAGTCGAAGGATATTCTAGCCTCCAAACTCGCCGGCTATCACGAAAAGTATACATATATTTGTTTATGAGAGCCGTTTGAAAATTCTGTGACGTCATAAAACCGGCATATTCGCGTATATAAGAGTAGCGGCAGGGCTCGCGCTGGCTTTTCTTTTGCGCTGCAGTTTTTCCTTTTAATACTTGGCGTCGAGCCGCTACCGCGTCTCTTGATGTATACATTCTTAACGTTGCCAAGTATGTCGAGCCACTTCATGGCACTCGATCTCCTGCCATTTTCTGAGTTTTCATCGAGATTATTTTAAAAATTCTCTTCGAATGAGTCGATGGCCCTTTATTTTTATGGTCACATGGGGATCTTTATAGTATAATCTATGAGAAGCAATTTTAACATAAACTATATCTAATCGATAAGGAAATGAATTCTGCATTCATATAGTATTGGCGGGATGGGTTTCTCACAAGATGTCGTGTTATATTTATATTTTTGATCGTAAATTTCTTGATAATATAATCTTCGGTAACCTATTAAATCCTTTAGCCATATGAAAGTTTATCACGTAAAAAAATGATATTATTTAAAAATCACGAGTTCGTCTAATACCGATTGTCGCGCGACTCCTACCTTAAGGATGTATATAAGATCAATTCCGCAGTACATCTATTTATTTTTTAAGGTTATGCCTTAAATGTCAATAGCGAATCATTTCTGTTTGCATTTTATAATTTTTAATAAAATTAATATCCAATTTAATAACTGTGGTCAAGCACAAGCGAGCCAATCAAATAACATGTTCAATATGGCGAACGTATACTAACTATACAGAACGCCGCTGAAACGTCAAAAGTTAACCCCGAATATCTCCACAACGACATCGGAAACAGTGGCTTTTTTTTGCGTGAAAAAATCGATAAAACTTTGAAGTTTAAAAAATTTTTTTTCGTGGCCGTGCGTTGACAACGATTCATACACTTTTTTATCATTTTAGTTCGATTTTGTCAACTTGTGGTACAAACGACACGGATTTAAATGTGGCTTTAATTCCTTAAATATTTCTTTTTAACCATCGGCTAAGTATCTTTTTCTTTTTTTCAATCGATGCAGCGTGATCAACTCTATTAAATATTTCAAACTCATGAAAAATTTGACTCGTCGATATTTTTTACATACATCCTTAAGGTTCCGACAAAATTTCGCCCCCAAAGTCCACTGGAACGAGCACTTTTTTGGTGCTGCCTCTATAACAATGTTGACAGACTTGGAGATCGCAATCGCTTAATCCATCGAGGTGGAGTGCGGCCGAGAATTGTGTCTTATTTCATGGATAATGCTTCGACGTTATTTACATTTAAAGAGAGCAATATAGCATTATTAGATGAAATAGAGACCCTCAGGCCGAGGCGAACACGATAGTAAAGAGTAGTAAACTAATCACGCAAGCTCGCAGCCCACGAATGCAGTCGATCCGTGTATGCGCTACTGCGCTCGGCTCTCGCGATCGCGAGAACCTGTCCGAGTAGATCATTCGACACGCCGGAAGAGAGATCCGAGGGAATGAATGATATTTAGCGAGCAATAAGCCAGCTCCGTAGACGCGTGTCTCCATCAAAATGTGCAGTAGCCTCTGTCGCCTGTAATCCGAGCGCAATTCGCTTCTAACGAGAGACACTTTCATTTACTTGATTCGAAATTCGTTTGCTAATCGATCAAATTAACGAGGAATTTATTCGAAGATGAAAATCGTATCGGAATTCGAAGGCATTTTTCTGTTCACATCGAAAAATTAGTCACGATTTTTAGTGTCGTTTCATATTTTCATAGAAAAATTGTCATTTTTATTCATTCAAAATTATTGCGACTACAGCGCACTCGGTCCAATTTTCACGTGCGCGTTCATGCCATAATGACTGTTCAAACGTTTGGAATTATTAAAACATGGCAGAAGCGTCGAGAAAACAGATTTTTCTTAATTACATCAATATTTTGATGTAATGGGTTAACACATTGGTTAACCTCCCAAAAATCACCATTTTTCGAGAGAAAAATCATTAATTGCGAACTTTATAAGTATTTAATGGATTTTACGAAGCTGTAAACATATTCTTCGGATATATTTCTATCAGCACTTATGAAAGTTTGTGCAAGAGCTGTTTGTCAATGTTTGCAAATTTGTTTCTCACGAAAAAAGTATCCTCGGGCTTTGAAATTTTGACAGGAAATTTTTTTATTACCTCTTCGTTAATTCGATTACCAGATGAACTTCCTTAAACGAGAATTCGAAGGGTCAGAGTCTCAATTAAATAAAAACCTTTAATTAAATCGAATGGCTTTCGTGTCACGTGTTTTCTCTCAGAACGCACGTAGAAATTTATTTCTAAGATCCTCATCAACTTCATACTATATTATATTGTAGTTATGGATACACTCCCGTTGAAGAATTATTCGCACGCACACCTACGAGTCGTAAATAACGAGGCTCGTGTGTCTTAAATCACGATCTGACATTAAGTGCGTTCAAGAAGCGCGCCGTTCGCCTTTTTTCTCTTATTCCGAGCCGGAAATCGGCGTCAGCTGCGAAAAGACAGTGGAACAACTTCTTCTCGTGCGTGCGCCTCTCTCTCACTTGTCATTGATATCGGAGGATGAGAGAGAGAGAGAGAGAGAGCTCGGGGCTCGAGAGACAATGGCCATCGAAGTTGGTATGATCGAAATGAAAGTAAAACGACTCTTGCTCACTTCGCTTAGTCATCGCTCGTACGAAAGTTAATGTGCGCACACGTACTACAATCCATTTTATTCGTTCAATTAATTGTTGGAAAAATTACGTGTTCATTCACGTGTTCCATCAGAATCAGCGGTTCGCTCCGGTTCCCATAATTCCGGGGTATTTTTGTATCAATGCGACGTTTAAAAATGACCATTCAACGAGCAGGGCTCGATATGTCAAATAACCGAATTGTAGAACGGTCGATATTTCGATATTTTAAGGTAGGAGTCGCGCGACAATCGATATTAGACGAACTCGTGATTTTTAAATTATATCATTTTTACGTGATAAACTTTCATATGGCTAAAGGATTTAATAGGTTACCGAAAATTATATCAAGAAATTTACGATCAAAAATAGAAATATAACACGGCATCGTATGAGAAACCCATCCCGCCAACACTATGATTGCAGAATTCATTTCCTTATCGATTAGATATAGTTTATGATAAAATTGCTCCTCATAGATTATATTATAAAGATTATAATGTGACCATAAAAATATAGGGCCATCGACTAATTCGAAGAGAATTTTTAAAATAATCTCGATGAAAACTCAGAAAATGGAAGGAGATCGACTGCCATGAAGTGGCTCGATATACTTGGCAACGTTAAGAATGTATACATATATATATACTTTTCGTGATAGCCGGCGAGTTTGGAGGCTAGGATATCTTTCGACTGTCAGGTGAGAAGAGAACCGATATATATATGTATATATTGAAAAACCGGGTCAAATAAGCAATCATAAGATATTTTTAATCATAAATTATTAAATATGATCTTGTATAAATTTAGACGAATCCAGTTTAAATTGCCCCAAGATTTATTCAATACAGAAAACCTTTCTTATAACCTATTTTATTTCGACGATTAATAAATAGTCATTTGACCATAGAGTCGCGCGACTCTTACCTTAAAAGTTTTAATGTCAGATCGATTTATTGATTGATCTTGTATTTCCGCCCGAGCACGCTGGAGGCCGCAAGACAAAAAGATTGTACAGTAGGATTTTTTACAATACAAACATAACAGAAAGAAAATGAAGTAAAATGAAATGAAAGTAAAATAAAATATAACTAGAAATAAAAATAGTAAGATGCTGAATAAAGAAAAGCATTATACAGTGTAAGACAAAAATAAAATAATCTAAATAAAAATAAGAGTAAAGATGGGGAATACAGCTTGGAGTATTCTAGTGAGAGATCGATACTATTTAAACAAAATAGAAAGAATATGAAGTAAAAATAGAATAAGAATAAAATATAACTCGGAATAGGAATAATTCGCAGATTGGAGAAAAATAAGTAATTCGAAATTCTTATTTGCGATCGACTATTTAACAGATTACGCGTTCATCCGAATATTCCTTCTTTGGGAATTCGAAAGTCAAAATGGCGATATTTCAATTAAACTGGAGATCACTGGTCTGAGTAAGTGAGTGAGTGAGACGCTTGTATTTTGAGCTCCGTTGCATTTCTTTATTTTGATCGGTCGACTTTCCAACGTTTCGCCATTTGGCCGTTCGACTTTATGGTCTTTTCGTATTTCAACCTCAGCAATATTTAGTCTTTCGTTATTATATTTTCGAAATTGAGAATATTTGCAGTACTGCTGATTGCAGCAATTTATAAATCGAATGAACGATAGTCGAATTTTCGGATCGATTGTAATGGGGCTCGAAGAATCGATCGAACGTTAGAATCGATGGTGAGGTTTTTTCAAATTATTTCAGTTATTGAAACCGCTAAAATTGAATTTTTTAAAAGATAATCAATGAAACTCGACTCAAATCAATTGATTGCGAGTGCAAAAAGTTTTCGCGCATCGAGTTGGAGAAAAAATAATGTTGTAAATTACAATTTTGGAACGCCTTCGACTCACTATACGAATGAGAGCCCTGGAGAAAAGAGGACGCGAACAAATAACCCGATGATCTTTGGCCGTTCCCGGTCATAAAGAAGCATCTTTATATACGCTTGATAATAGTTTTGCGCCTACGGACGTCGAGAGTTCTCTCGAAGGTGGAGAACTCGTCGCTCGCGAGAGGTTCGCGCGACATAATACTATACAGACTGCGTGACCGCTTGAGAAAGATAGAAAATATTATTTATCGCCGGAATTTCACAATTTCGAAGCGAGCAACAGCTTCATCCCGTTCACGACGTCCATGCACGCAGCGACTTCGACGAATCCGTTATTTTTACGCACTCGCGCCGGAGCAGGCTTGCGTTCTGGGCATTTTTTAATGCTCATAATCTTAATCCTTATTATCAATCGTTTCTGTAAATATATTCTGAAATCCTCGATTTTTATGGACAGGAAAAGACCTTCGTGGGCGCGAGATTTTAGCGGGATGTGTTTTTTTTTTTTTTTTCTATTTTTTTGTTTGAATGTTTCGTCGAATTTTGATGAGTAATCGTGGATGTGAAAACGCTCATTTTCATCGGCGATAACAATTTCCATGGACTTGTAATCGTTTCTGATGACCCGCAGTCGCGAACACCCGGGGAAAATCGAATCCTCGACGAACTCTGGTATATCTTCGACTCCGAAAAGTGAATTTCTGCATTTCAATCAGAGCTCCCCAATTATCTCGAGCTCCTAACGAGGATTCAAAATGCTGGCATTCAAGTATTCGCTTGGAAATACATCGCGTTTATGATGAGCTGTTAGTCAATGTGATAAAGTACGATATTTTGCTGCTTTCCTGCGCGAGTTCGTTCGCTCTCCGCTAATTGGTTCGTTCAGTCTGTTTCTCGGTAACGAATATAATCCCTGTTCGAGTGCCAGGGAAGTTGACTTGGAAAATATGAAACATTCGCGATCGAATCGACGGGACGAATGACGAATTTTCGACTCGTCGCGTTCGGACCAATAAGAATCAGGGTCGTCCTGACAGCAGAAAAGTTTTTCGCAAACGTTTCTTACTTCACGCGGGAACAATTTCAATCCAAAGTTAACGTCACTGGAAGTTTCATTCACAATTTCTGGTAGGATCTGTTCAAACGTTGAATTAAAATAAAAATAAATAAGGCGTCAATCGACATTTGCAAATTCTCGAAAAAAGCGATCGATCGAATTCCACAAAGTATATGGAGCTCCGACAAGCATGAAACAGGACGCAATAAGTGTGAGGGCTGGTGCTGGTGATTATTCATCCAGATTGTTTGAATTTTTAGATTGTCAATATGGGAAAAACAAAAGAAAATGAAAATGAGTTTTGTTTTAGTAAGCTTTCTTTTCTTGTTGATTTTTTTATGTGTATTTTGTCAAACTCTGAAGAAGAGCTTTCTGTATTAAGGTATTCCTTTCACAAGCTCGAATATTCTGCAAATAAGTGATTTTAAATAACAGCAAAGTAAAAGTTCATGCGAATAGATTGACGAAATTTCAGGTCAGGTTATCGAACATTTAATAGAGAATATGAAAACTTGAAAAATCGTACACAATTTATACGGGAGCTTATGGAGATTTCATCATCACCGCATTTCTATTTAATAATTCTAAATTCCTGATACAAACTGTCTCACAGATAGAAAAAATCTAAGGAATCCATAGCGACGATAAAAATAAAGGTTTACCGAACGCCTGAAAGAGACTTTAACGATAGAAGTTGGAAAAATGGCAGAATCAGAAGCTTTTTCTACTTCTACATAACCGCGACTTCTCACAGGTTAGGAATCAGTCCAAATTTCGAGTGCCCCAATTTACGCGACCAAAAAACGCGGTCATGTGAAAGGAATACCTTAATGGTGATGAAATGAAATAAAACAAAATTCTTGTTCCTGATTTCTTGGATTTATAATCGATTGACGAATCATTATTGAGAATTTCTTTCACTCGTCATACATTTCTGCACTTTCTGAGTCGAGAGAGTTTCTTTCGTCCAAAGCCTATGTGGAGGTTGTCTCGCTACTGGACTAATTCTGTCAATACTCAAGTAGTTTGGTTAATTTACGCTCATAAGCCTATACTGAGACTTCTCTCACTTATGAGCCGACTATTTAAAGTATCTGAAAATTGTGTTGAAATGGCGATAAAAGCAATAGTATAACCATATCCCTTTGCACAAGCCTTTTAAGGAGTTTCGGTACAGAAGTCAAAATATTAAGAAATTGATCAAATTTGGTGATAATGTTCTTCAACATCAAGTGCGAAAACTCAAATTTTTTCAAAATTTTCTTCTACTTAGTTATCGAGTAATTACGCATTAAAGCAGATTTCTCATGCCCGGAATGTATGCCTATATATATGGAAACGCTATGCTTATACACGTAAACTTTAGTGATCAATTACTCGATAACTGTGTAGAAGAAAAATCTTAAAAAAATTGTGTCGTCAAATTTGGCACTAAAGAATATGTTCACCAAATTTTATAAAATTCTGAACTTTGTGAATTTTTTAATTTTTTTAGCATGGATTAGCATGGCAACATTGTATCGTCTGTACCGAAACTCCTTAAGAGGTTTTATTCGTTTGCGTAAACGATTCTTGAGTAAAAGCACATCGAACTAGTCTTGTGTTGATTTTTTATTCGTTCATGATCTAAATTGTATCACTAATTCCGGAACACGAAAACGAGTGGCTCGAAGGGTTGAAAGGATTTTCGAAACGTACGAGGCGACTGCAAGAGTGTGAAGTCGAAAATAAAATCGATCAGAATCACGCCGAGCTTCTGCTTCGTAGAAACTGGACGACGCTGAAGTTTGCAGCGTTGGAGTGCGACGAAATGAACGAAAAAATGATTTGTAATTGGCCAATTATTTATTTGACGAATCATTGGTGTAGGTTGAAAAACTAAGAATTGCAAATTCGGCAGATAACGAAATTGGAGAATTACTTGAATTATTGAAGGCTTTTTTAACATCGTTTCGTTGGACCCCAACGTTGCAAACTTGAGCGTCACGAAACTGGACTTTTGGCTGCTAATTCGAAGTGATGAAGTCCAACAACCGCAAGACCATTCGTGATAGAAGCGATTGTCCATCATGCTCGAAATTCAATTACGGATAATAAGAAAAAAGACGCGAAGAAAAAAATTTCGTTGGAGAAATAAACTCCCTCAGTCTTTTCTCCTCTCCGGCTGGCGAGATTCTGTCGAGATTTCGTGCATCGCGTAGCGTACCGCGAGGGAAGCCTTGATACGAGTGCTCCCTGCGAGGGTCGATGGATTAAGGTCTTCGCGCGCTTCTTCCACACACGCATGTATACACGTTTCGTTGCGGGCTTTCTTCGCATTTCAAAATACGACGGAGGGAATCTCGGAGAGCACGCAAAACCCCCATCACTCCTTCATTCATCATCCCTGATCGTCCGTGCCAACCCCCCGAAAGCCTTCGCACACTTCCGCTCGCTACAGCGCGAGCCCGGACACGGCCGACGAAATTCTACGCTTGTAAAACTTCCACCAGCCCCTTAACAACGAGCCTCCTCCGACATTTCTGTCTCGCTTTAATCACATCGACGTGCACGAGATTTCGCTTTCCCATCGATAAAAACTACCAAAAAAACTCGCACGAGCCCAATGAAATCTCCGAAAGAACGGCAACGCCATCGTGCTAATAAAAATTATCCGACAACCATCGAGCCGATCAGTTTCGCTCCTTCGTTTATCAGACCAAAGCGCGATCTCCCCATCGCCAAAAAATTCGCAACCCCGCGCGAACATCCCGCTCCCGGAGCTCCAACGTTTTCATTTCTTCCGTAAATAAAAATTCCACAAACCCCGATCCAAAACGTCAAAAACTGACACGAAATTCCCACTTTGAGTATTATACACGGAGATAATGAAATCTGAAAAATTACCGTCCAGTAACGATAGTACGGTGACGAGCTGCAATTCGTCATGTGATTAAGAAAAAATTGAATTTTCCTATACATTAAATAATAGTCATTGTTAAAAGTAGAAACTTTAACAGGATTGTGCCTCGAAGTACGTCGAAAACAAATGTCCGCTCAAAGGTGCCGTACTTTTGAAGATTATTTCAATATTTATTTACGAGCGTCACCGTGAATTTTACTACGCTGCTTTTACCATTTCTCCATCGTTTTTATTAAATAAAAGTAAAATTGACTGAAGCTTTCGTAAATTTAAGTATGCGTACCTTAAGGTGGTTCCTCCACGAGACAGTTGAATTAGGAAATTATTTAAATTTGGCATACGTATTGTTTAACATATGAACAACATCTCTATAAAATTTTAACAAGTTTCACCATCCCGAACCCGAGATATATGTAATTGAAGTTGACTCAATTAACACGTAACACATGGACCATGCATAAGCAAACGGCACATTATTAATTCTACCGCTAGTACTAAAATTAGGAAGTTTATAAAAAACGAGGAGGAGCTAGAGCAGGATATCACAGATATTGTGAAAAAAAATCAAGGTGATTGACCATCTAGTTTGACAGATATAGCCTCGAGAAGTACGAAGGTTTAGGCTGCATACGATATATTTTGCAAGCGAACAAGCGAATGTCGTCTGTATAGACAACCTTTTCTGTGTGTTGAAGCGTAACCTGGATAGTTCCGTCAAAAAATTTACTCACGATGTCGGATCAAAAATACTTTTAGAATAAATTTTAGGAAAGCAAATGATATTTGTACTATATCTGCTGGCACCGAGTACGTATATAGGGTCTTTACAAAGTTATTGATTACGATCCGAACGAATTATCAAGCCTTTTAATATGCAGACAGTACATAACTTTTGGTTGGGGCTGTCGCAGAGGATCAACCTTAAATTTCACAATCTGCAATACTTATCATTACAAAACTAAAAATTCCGCAAAATATTGAATTTTTTTTTTCAATTTCGCGCTAAAATCACCATTCAATTATCTCCGTGTAAAATCACAGCAAAATTATCGCAGCGTTGTTTTCTTGAATCCGAAAAAAGCACGTTGACCCTCCGCAGACACTTTCCTCGTGAAGGATCCGCAGCGATTTTCGATCGATGTATTTTCATCTTCATTTTCTCCTTTGGCAACGTTTTGCTTCGTACACGTGACGTATCGTATAAATTAAGCAGATATATATCGACGTAATCTCTCCCTACAGATGACACGAACACATATAAATGGAAAGTTTCATGGTAGAGAACGATGGTTGAATGTATAAGTATACAGAGGCACGTGGGTCCAGCAGCAAGGACACACAATCCATGCCCGACATGATCAATAACCCCCACGTCACTTCTTTGTTCCCAATTAAATTCGTCAATGTCTCTCCTTGCCTGTTAGTCTGTTCTCGTGCACCGCACGCACGCACGGTTCGAGGGCTGCGATTCCTTGTTGTTATTATTATGAGGAACAAATTAGTTACAGCTACTTTGTCGTGGAGAATGAGAGAGGAGCAGCCCCTTCGTAATTTTTGTTTCGTTCGTAGACTCCGCTCCGCGGTTGTCGGCGCGATTGCAGCGCCCGAAATCCCCAAAGTCATTTATTGGCGCGAGGTTCATGGACGAAGGTCACGAATGAGCTTTCTCGGGGCTCGGTTGAAGTTTTTTTCAACGACGACGCTGAAGTTTGCAACGCGTCGGAGTCCAACGGAACGAAGGAAAGTGACATTTGCAATTGACCAATATTTCATTTCACCGCATGAGCATCGGTTCAGGTTTAAAAAGGATAATTACTGGAATAATTCGAGGCTTTTTTAACATCATTTCGTTGCAAGCTTCAGCGTCATTTATCAACGAGAGTGCGTCGACGACTTTGTCATTGATGCTCTCTCCGAAGGAATCCAAGGGAATCGAAGTTCCTGTTGAATTGCCACAGAAAATAGTAATTAGCCCGTTCCCATAGGCCCACGGGGAAGCTTTTATAAATAATTTATGTGAGTTTTTTATCGTTGGATGTAAACGTGCGTAAGAGAGCACCAGCTGCGGCATGGTTCGCCGTGTCATCATCTTGTCTTTTCGAGAAGGTACGACGATGGCCCTCACACGACGACGACGAAGCCAAAGGATTATGATATAGCAGAACTCGCTCCGCCACCCCGCCTCACCATCCTTTTTTATGTGTGCGTCCCTTTTTTTTCTGTTTCAACGCTTTTTTGTGCGTTTTTTTTTCGTTTTTTCATTTTCTCTCATCTCCATTCTCGCGTATCCCTCCCATTTTTTTGCTTCCAGACTTATTTTTATTTCTCTAATTCTCTGTCGAAGGACGCTCTCCGTTTCCCTCGCACTCATCGCATCCGCGCCCGCGCCCGCGCGCACACACTCCGCATGAGAACTATTTGTTTCTCATTAACGTGCCTACATTAATCTTTTCTTAAGGATGCTCGAGGACCCCCGAGCGATCGCTCCTCCCGATCGCCCAGAGCGTGAGAGCACGCACACATCGCTCACCTCGCGGCGTACACGCACCTTCTTCGAAATATACTTCCACCAGCAAGGATGAGGGGTCCGCGAAGGGGATGCGGAACGAAATCGCCGCGTGGTCTCACCACTTCCCACCCGCACCAGCTTATCGACGAGAAATACCTCCGGACGGACGGGAAAAGGGAACGGATAAGAGGAACCGGATTTCGATAGTTTATACCGCGCGGATTTACGGATTTTAGGCGGTTTTCGGGGAGCGATAACGCACTGCTCGAATACTTGCAGAAGGAGAAAATATTTTGAGCCAAATTTCGCGACGCTGCGTACAATTGTTTTTTCATTTATCTGCCGCGATGTTGGAAGAAAATAATACGAGAAATATTGAGCGAGAATTGTAGAGATTTCTGAACCGCCGCTGCGGTGAAACTCGGAACGCGCGCTCGCGAGACTATCAATGAATTTTGATTGGCATTGAAAAAAAAAGGTGACGCAGGATACTCACAGCCACTTGATGCACGTCGCACTGTCCGCGAGAATTAGAAGAACGAGGAGGGCAACGATTCCCGATGACTTGACGACATTGCGAAACTTCGTTCCCCGCATTGTTTAACCGGTTTTTTCACATAATCAGAAATATAATTGGAGGGACACGCTAACTTCGGCCGCGGTGCTTATCGGCTCACATGGGAAAGGAGAAATTTAAGCTCGCGCAAGACTACTTCGGGGAGCGCACTGAAATCAACGGACTGGGGAACCTTGACGAAGATTCAAACACCTCGGTGACTGAATCGTTGCGGATCTACGCGGCGATCGGTGACGCTCCCGTTGATCGGGAACCGATGATTTTCCATCGGGAATATAAAAAGCTCGGAATTACGGACACTTTCACTTTCATCGCTATTTTCATGCTTTAAAACTATCGAGACATCCGAACAATGTTCGCGTCGCAATAAAATCATAAAAGTTTGAATAAATTTGAATTTTGTACGAGAGAATTGAACGAGCAAAGCTCCGCGGGACTGGCTCAAAGCAGCGAGGATCGATCGATGGATTTGAATTTCGCACGAACCACTCACTTGCCACGCTCGACACTTCACATTATATTTCAGGAATTTTCGAAGCCTCGTAAACTCCGAGACGTGAAAAAAATCGACTAAAAATAGTCCCGCGAGGAGGATCTTAATCGCTTTATTTCAGCGAGCGAAATCGCGACCGCATTTGTTTCATCGAACGACTCCTCGTTTACGTTTTCTCTTATTATCCCATCGACGGTTGATCGTCGTGTCTGCGTGCGAATCGGAATAATTTACGAGCTCACTGACGCGCGACGATCGTCCTGTGCTGAGAACTCTCGAAGAACTCGAGAGACGTATATTCCGGAGTCGAGTG
Organism: Venturia canescens; assembly: GCF_019457755.1. Lineage (NCBI taxonomy): Eukaryota > Metazoa > Arthropoda > Insecta > Hymenoptera > Ichneumonidae > Venturia > Venturia canescens. The sequence continues at coordinate 13,371,719 of NC_057425.1, forward strand.
GCGGGTCGTTCGTGCGGTGGTGGAGGAGCCCGGAGCCCCGGCGGCGTGCCGGTTACAGGTGTCCGAAACGGAGCAACGCCGTTGTACTATAGGGCATAACGTTCCGCATTCGAGAACTCGCGCTCCGGAATTGGTGGTGGTTCGAGCGAATGTGATGAACGCGTGCATGGGGATTCGTCCTGTAGGTGAATATGGCCGAGTCGGCGCGTGGACAGAGTGCCTTGGCATCCCTTGCCCCACGGGGGCAAAAGAGGAGACGAATCTAAATAACGAATTGATATTTTTTAAGGGGGGGAAAAAAAAGGAGCTCGGCCGCGAAAGAGCTTCTGTACGATCGAGGGATGGCAGACTAATCGGTAAGAACTTGTTTTATGTTAATATTTAAGTTGCATCATTCAATTTTATCCTCTCGAAGCTTTAAACGCGCTTTTCTCGGAAGCATTGTCAAATCTTGTGCAATCGACTTCATTAAAAAAGGATTCTCTTCAGAAAACTTATCGCTACGTCGCGCATCGCGAAGTTCTTTTAATAAATTTTTTGGGTTTGTTCTTTATTACCAATTTAGTGCAAAATTTTTGTGTAAAATTCCATTTTTTTTTTTCAATTGGCTGCCATTTTATTTATAATCGAAATTTTCAAATTTCCTACGATGCTGCGATAGCTGTATTGTTATAATTTAATAATCTTTTTGAATTTTTCATTTCAGATGCTTGCTGCGGCACTTGTGCTGTCAAGCGTCGGGGAGTCTTTTTTTTTGAGACGCCATTTACCGAGCGCTCCTCTGCTTAATAAAATGTACTAAAAATTCTTGAAAAATTTCCTCGTATACTTCATCACTTCAATAATTAATAGACAAAATTTCGAAAAATTAGAACGAGCCCTTTAAAAAAAAAAAATTCCAAAAAATGCCTCAGTTCTCAGCCTGCTGTCACACTGATAATTCCCCTTAAAACTGTAACAGCTTTTTCACCCCCAGGGTTCTTTGGTTCAAGGAAAAATTAAGAGAATTCAGTGGACCAGAAAGTCGTATTTCCTGGGATCAAAATAGTCGATGATCCTCGAGAAATGTCGTTGAATTTTCGTTTTTTTAAGTAAAAACATCTGGGAATGAGAGAGGTGAAGAGTCGACCGTGCAAAAGAGATTTCGTCGCCCTACGAACCAAACAAACTTTGCATTTCAACAATTTTTATTTTCCTCCTTAATTGATTCATGCGATTTCGATCGAAATTGTTGAAGCAATCGTTAGTTTCCAACCGCCGAACAGATTTTATCCTCGGCCACTTTCGACACCTTTTTTCATCTTAAAAAGTATAACAATAAATTTCGAAATTGAGGGGGTTGGAAAAAATACTGATAGAAAAAAAGCAACGAGAGGAGGTGGAGATGAAGGAGGGTCCGGGTCGCCCCACCACGAGCCAGCATCCAACGGCTTATCCAATAACCATCTGTCATTCGACAGGAGTTGGAGAACTCACGCACGTTGTAGCGCAGAACTCGCACGCACTCGAGAACTTTCATTCAGGATTTTTCGATCTCTCGACACTCCTCCTCCCGCGGGTGCTCCGCATCTATATTTTAAGTTTTTATTCCTTTTTTTTCTATTCATTTTTTCGATTTTCTTATTTCAATCTACCACGGTGGTACGACAACACGAAATGACTTCGTTAAAATGATTTCTCATTCGTTTATACGTTATTATCCCGAACAGGCGAACTCTATTTTTATCCTCTTTCTTTGCCATTCTTTTTCGTTCTCTCTCGATCATTATTTCTTCATCTCTCGTGTTATTAATTTTTGGATAAATACAGTGACGAGTTAATAACGAGGGTCTCGAGGCGAGGACCAAATGATTTAGGAGCATCGAGAATCGTTCCGGGCTCTCTTTCGTTTTTTTCTTTCCGTCATTTTTTTTGTTTTTTTTTTTTTTTTGGTTTTTTGTTCGACATCATTCTCCTGATTCACAACAAATTTTTGTACATTTTTTTCGAGGCCTTCGATTCCTCATGATGCTCATGATAAATTCACGCCGCATTCGTGATTTTTCCCTTTCGATTTTTCTTTTTAAACTCCTTTGCTCAGACTTATTCTGCTACAATGGGTAAAAAATTTGTCGAAATTTTATACAAAATTCACACGAAGGAAGGAGGACCGAGGATGTGCTCATCGATCCGGTTCGAAGGCACGGTTCGAAGACACGAAAAGAAAAGCGTATTGCAGTACAAAAGAGCCGCTCGGTCATTACACGTTGTGCTAGCACGAAAGAAGAAGAATTCTCTCTTTACAACTCCGCCCTCTCCCCGCTTTCCTTTCTCTCTTCGTCTCTCTCTCCCCCTCCGTTTCGTCTCGGCCTTCTTCACATACTCGCTCACTCTCTCGCCATGCTTCCTCGATAATTATCACGAGATCGCTCTCGCGGGAGACTGACACGAGAAAGGAACCGGACAATTAGCTGAGCAAAAAAATCGCTACCTTTTTTCCGATCGTTGCGGTACCACTTTGCTTGTAATTGTACATAAGAAAACTCGCAAGAGGAAGAAAAAAATGAATAATGTTCTTCAATCGTTTTCTATAACTCGTGCCCGAGCTCACTGAAATGAGGAACAAAAATGGATTATTTTTTTATCATCCAAAACAGTGTCATTCGAGTTTTTTTCGCGTCGTTTTCAAGCACAATGGAAATATGAATTTCGAAATTTTGGCGCGGACATTTCGATCGGAAAATTTCAATTTAGATTCGCTGATTTTTTAATTTTTTAAAAAGTGATAAAATTCAATGAATAAGTACTTGAAAAATCAATCCACGAAAGAGAGATTCATGAATTATAAAATTCATCGATTTTATCAACTTTTGGTTCATTCGAGTTCTCTTTCGTCGTTTTCAAAATTTCAATGTAGTTTCGTAAATATTTAAACTCTTTCAAAACGGATAAAATTAAACGAAAAAAGTATTTTGAAAAATCCACGAAAAGGAGATTCGTGAATGCGTTAAATTAATCGATTTCATCAACTTTTGGTTCGTTCGAGTTTTTTGCATCGTTTTCAAGTACAACGAAAATATGAATTTTGAAATTCGAGGAGATATTTATATCGGAAAATGTCAGTTTAGATTAGCTAATTTTAAAATAAATCCAACGAAAAAGTACTTGAATAAAAATCGGCAAAAGGGAGATTCATAAACAAGTTCAATTATCAATCGATAATTATATAAACTTTCGCTTCAATCGAAATGAAAAGGTACGAAGAATTTCTAAACTTTCATACATAAAATGTCGAAAAGAGACGAACGAACTTCACCGCGCACGTCGGGGGGTGGTTAGAGTCGAACGAATTCGTTGAGCCGTTCCGTATAGCTCGCCGTATACACATCGGTTGGGGAGGCTCAATTATTTCGAAAATTCGGAATATCCGTAAATCCGTAGGCATAAGGAATCTCTGCCAATTGTTCGCATCCTCGTTCCGCGGGATCGTTGAATCGGCCAATAATTCGAAGACGATAGAATCGATTGTTTTATTCCCTCGAGAGGATATCGTCGGGAGCCGGAGGGAGCGAAGGAAGTAGATTTTTCTCGAGGAGCAAGGAAGCTCCGTAGGGCAGGGGAGGTAAAAGTGAAAAAACGAAAAGTTTGTGTGTATGTCAGGAGAAGCCGGTGTATTCAATATTTAATTGGGCCTGTATGAATATAGTGGGCGGGGGGGTGCTCTGGAATATTTCATGGGATTTGTGATTCGAGCATGAGATCGAGGAAAGGAAGTGAAGTAGGATCGAGCTTCAGGACGGGTGCTCGTGGCGAAAGGACCTCGCTTCTCCTTCTCTTCGATTCCCATGTATTTTCATCTCTTGCATCCCGTTCATAGTACTCCCCCCCCCCGAGTAACGCCGAAAGCGGCAACAAAGCCGATCGGGCCGAGTCATTCCGCGCCATGAAGCTTCCATTCATATCTCGATAATTAGTAAGATCGGTGCACACAATGCGCCACAGCCGTGCACGGGCGTATTCTTTTATCTTGTTTTCTTTCATTTCTTCTTCTTTTTTCTCCTTCCCTCTCTTTTCATTTCCTTGTCCTCTTCTTTCCTGGGCTGCTTCGCGTTCCCGTTCCTCCGAGCGTGTCTCTCGTCTTTTCTCCTCTTCACCTGCTCGTCTCGCTCCCTTTTCTTCTTCTTTCTCTCCCTTTTTATTCTCTTTCATCCTCGGTGCCTCGACAGTTTCTTCTTTTCCTCTTCTTCCACTCTGCTTTGCCTCGCCCCACTCCTCGCCGCTACCGATAAATAATCCTCTGTCAGACGTTCATTACGTCGTTAAGTTTCGCGGTCCAAAGCTATCCTCCTTTTCCACCCCACTCCCCGAGCCTTCTCAGCTTTTTCTTCGCTCCTTCAATCTCCTCTTCTCCTTGGACTCCGAACCTAATAAGTGCCCCCTTTTACCTGCCCGCCCACTTTCAGCCCTCAACTTTTTCTTTCCGCTGTGCTCGCTCCCGCATTCGCGGCTATATGCCCTCCAACATTTTTTCTCGCCTCTATAATTCTGTGGCTCATCCTCGCCTTCGGGAATCATATCGCATCGCTCGCACTCGCCGCAAGTGTGTTCTGATTATTGTCCGCAGTATCTCTCTCTCTCTCTCTCCTTCATTTTTTACTGCTGTCACTCACTACCTTTTTCACGGGGCTTTCATCCACTCGCTGCCAGAATCGCAGATCGAATGAAATTATCCTTTCAAGCTGACGAAGAAATAATAAAGTCTCTGCACGAGGAGAACATTGACTCTCGGAGACAGTGCACTGATGCAAATTTGCACCCGCGAAAATTTCGAGTGCCCATAAAACTTCGAAATTCCTTTCTTCGATTTGCCCATTTTTCTATAATAAAACTTGATTTTTCCATTTTTTTTAATCATTGTTATCGATTACGAAGGAATTTTTACCCCTGAACAGTCTCGTTGTACAATTAATTCCATACATTCACGGATGAAATAAAGAGTTTTTAAAAGTCCAAGTGTAAATTTGCACCAGTGTGGCTAGTGTGTGACCTTAAAGGGAGTTTCGTGTCTACCGGTTGAACGGTAATATTCAGCGTGAAATTCATGCACTGGAAAGTTTACCGGATGTCTTTCACTGCGGAGACAAGCTAACGAAAAAAATTAATGCTCTAACGCACTGTAAAATTTTCAATATTTTGCCGAATTTTCAGCTTTGTTATAGTAAATATTGCAGATTGTGAAATTTGAGGTAAGTATACTTAAATTTACAAAATGTTTAGTCGATTTTACGGTGCACCACGGTTACGGTCATTTACCCACTTCAACAAAGTAAACATTCGTAGGGAAATTTTTACAGTGTGCAGCACGGTAAAAATAATGAAATGATCTTCAATGGAGTGAGGTTTCTTACATTTATTTTAGACATACTCGGGTAAAATTTCCTGCTTTGAACAACGAATATTATTAAATGTATAGGAAAATTCAATTTTTTCCCTATAATAATATCATGAAATGCAGCTGAACGAATTTTTCAAATTTCATTCTCTCCTTGCATCCGAAAAGTAGATTTTTAGTTTCTCGTCGATATTTTCCCTTCTTTCTCTGTCGTTCGCGTCCCTCGCCAGTTTGGGTTTGCTCGTCTCCTTCGAATCTTTACCCCAATAAGATATAAGCACTCGTTTATTAATTTTAGTATGTAAGCTCGCGCGAGAGATTTTTTATCGCGCGAGAAGGAATCTGGTCCGGAGCACGAGGCGGTGGCAAATTTTACAGTTTTTTTGCACAACGATCAATAATAGTTCGTTGGTTCGTGTTAACGAAAAATAGTAGAGAATCGATGAGTTAGAAAAACTCGTATATAATTTTTCTCACACAATAAAACAGCGATGGAGCTGGGAACATTTGGAAGATTCTCAGCAATCAGCGTCGTTAAAATTTTCATTGAGTTGCCACACTGATTTTTCGGCATTTTGGTATTGTTGAGTAGAAAAAAGGAAACGATTTTTTAGAGTACACTTGATAGCCAAAGCGGAAGGGAAATGCAAAGCGTACAGCAGCAGCAGCAGCAGCAGCAGCAGCAGCAGATGGTGAGCCAACGATCCTCGTTTATTAAAGCTGACTTACGTAGCCCCAACTCCGATGATTTGCAATACCACAAAAGCCCTCGAGGAAATGCTCCCTTCTCTTTGCTCTTCATTCTCTTTCTTCATTTGACGAACCCCTTTCGTCATTTTGGACAAAGAGAGATGAAAGAGGGGACACGAAGATAACGATCAATTTTCATAGAATGAAAAGTCCTCAGTGGAAAAAAGGGGTTTGCCATTCTCCAAGTTCTGGTGGATTCTACCGAAGCGTGGGAGTTCCCGAAGTTTGAGTGCTCGCACACGATCTTGGACAATTCCCGACTGATTGCCATTTGATTTTAACTCGTTCGAATGTATTTTACCGCTTTCTTCGTCTTTTCATTTTTTGCATTGTTTTTTCAGCAAATTATTAAATCGTTCAGCATCGCACGAACACAAAATCGGCAGGAGACGATACGCGCGGCAGCCGCAAATATGAAGATTGCTAAATGAGCCGTGGCCGTCGGCTGTCACCCAACAAAAAAGGTCTCTCCCTGCTTTCTGCGGCACCCAGCCAACAGCAGCGACAGCGATCACGTCCCCCACAAAGTCCCGAAGTCACGGGACGAACTACCCTCTAAAAACCGAGCTACATACAGGACGTTCAAAGAATAATCGATGTACAAAATCAAAGATTTTCCAAATGTACGCAATCGTCACGAACTATTGTAATTTTACGGTCGACGAGAAACGTGCGAATTCAAAAATCGACGTTAAAGTAAACTTTGCTGTATTATTCATATTTAGTAAAACTGGTGAAGAGTTTTCAGTGCTTCACTCGTGGATGATGAAAAATGTGTTGTGAGAAATACAAAAAAATTGTTGATTTTTTATTTAATGATTTTTTTTTTAATTTTTTTTATTTTATATTTATTTGATTTTTTTACGGCTTACGTACGTCCAGCAGTGCTTAAAACGCGCTAAATTTAATTTTCTTGCTCCCCTAGCCGAAAGTATGCACTTTCCGGCCGCATTTCAGGCCGGGAAGAGCATTTTTCGTGGCCGGCTAACTCGGCTAACTTCAGTGTGCTCTGACGATATTTTTGCGGCCGGTGATCCTTTAACATTTCGATATATGAATGTGAAGCCTGTATTCGTTGCCATGATTTTGTTTATTCGTTGCCAAGCATCATTATTATTTGCTTCAAGCGGGCGCGTATAGCGTAGCTTTTATCATTCATGTTATGCGCTATACTGCCATAAACCCGGACGAATAACATACATTTGTTCGTTCAGATGCGAAAACAGAAAATAATGTAACCGAACTTATAAAATGAATATGGTCGTCCGGAATAATGTTGTATTTCCAAATTCCAGGTTCATAGGAAAGCACATATTCATATAAATTGTCAAGTATAGCGGGAAATATTCATATATAAAAATTGTTAACTATCATGGGACTTTGAATCAGACATGTATCAACGAATTATTTATTTGTACTAATAATATTGTTGTATCATTGTGTGATATTTTGTGTGTGTTTTTTTACTTTTTGTTTATGTTTTTAATGCCCGCCCCGACCAGCAAAACCTCGGCTTCGCCTCGGTTCTGCAAAAGTCGGGCGGGCACCCCCCCCCCCCCCACCCCTCCTCGCAATTGCTAGTAATTATTGAACGTACTTTCGGCTACGGGATCAAGAAAAATAGTATACAACCCACGGCCCAAATGTTAGATGCCCTGGCATGTGCGACATGAAGGCCTCGGCTTCGCCTCGGCCTTCATATAGCACATGCCAGGAAATCCAACTTTCGGGCCTAGGGTCGTAATATACTATTTTACACTTTGTTTGTTTATACTTTGTAAAAAAATGTATTGCATTTTGTTTTTTCAAATATTATAACATAAAAAATCACGTTTCTCGAAGCACTATGAAAAAATAGTTGCTCCACGGTCTGCATCATTTCTTCCTGAAATGTTGATAGATTTTTGAAATTCGAAAAATTTAGCAATATTTACGACAGTTCAAAAAAGTGTGCATCTCGTGACATAAATGTCACACTTTAATTGTGTTTATAAAATTTTTTAATCACAATATCGAAAATCCGACTCGACAGACTACAGAGAAAACAATTTCGAATATTTAAAAAAAAGCATCGAAAAATATTAAAAACTGTATGAATTGTCACGCAAACCGTGCCAGAAAAGTAGTCTTGAGAATAAAGTATTTAAAGTTTCAAGTGCGCATCAGGCTCTCTCGCGTTGGGCAGTCACGTTTTCTCTATAATGACATTCGATTTATAGGAAATTTTTACAATCGACTTTCACAGAATATGCTTAAAACTGTAGAGAATAATAATCTGTAAAAAAAATCGATTTTTTGAAAATTCATCAGCTTAAGTAAGGCCTTAATTTTTATTTTAAAAAATGTCTCATTTAATTTTTACTTACTTTTTTAATTTTTTAAATTCAATTTATTTTATAATTAGCCAATATTTAAAAATAATTTTATTTACTCGAACAACGGAAATTTCGATGATTCGCTTCGTTATTTGGTTTGATTCATTTCGATGATTTACTTCGTTAATTTTTTCGTCGCCCTGTAGCTTAAGGCAATAAAGATAGCCAAAGAAGGAACTTAAGGGAGCACGAGCGCAGTCGCACGAGTGAGGTGTGAAGAATTCGCGTGCAAAGGCACAGATCAGATCACGTTGACACCCCAGAGAACGATTGTCATCGACATCGAGCGCGAAGCGTTGCCAATCGCCATGCTCCAGCGTGGAAATTCGTAACACGAGAATATTTTTTGTTCCCTTTTTACATCCCTCTTTTTCTCTCTCACACGCTTTTTTCTTTTTATGCAAGCGCATTTCCCTGTATCGTTATTACAGAACATTGCGTGCCATTCTCGAAAAAGAATGAAGAGCAAGCCGATCGTTTAACGAGAACCTCACGCACACGAATGCTCGAGTAAGCGGAGGGGGAATGGAGGGATCGCTGCGGTTGAAGCAACTTTTTAATGCCACGCTACCACGAGTGCGATTCGACGATTTTTCATTCTAAATAACAAAACTTTAAGGTAACTCCTGTACTGCATGCTAGTCAAATGAGTGCTAAATTTTCGAAACGCTTTTAAACCAAGTTTAACGTACCGATTAAATGTATTGTTAGTGAATTTGTATTACAGCGTATCTCATTGAGATGTAAAAATATTAAAAACGCTAGTTTTACAAAACCATCAACCGATTAATGCAAATTTCCACGCCGACACATTTTCACTCTGGTTTTTTTCAAAGAATTATCTACGTTTTTTCATCGATTTTATTGCAACAAGTCTCATTTTGTTCGTCAACCGGTCCTCTATGAATCCACCGTGTAGTTGTTTTTTTTAACTCGATCGTTTCACTGTTGCAGCTAATTGTTCATTAAGTGAAAAAACTTTTTCATTCACAATTTCTCTCAGGAATGAGTTTAAAGGAAAATCTACGTGGTGAATTCGTAGAGGATGAGTTGAGGAACAAAATATGACACTTGGTGCAATAAAATCGGTTAAAAAATACAGATGATTGTTTGAAAAATACCTGTGAAAATGTGTCATCATGGAAATTTGCATCTGTCAGTTGATAATTTTGCAAATCTATCATTTTAAATATTTTTTCACGTTAATAAGATATGCTTGAATACATATCTTTTAACAATAAGATTAATCGGTAGGTTGAACTTGGTCTAAAAGCGTTTTGAAAATTTAGCACTCATTTGACTAGCATGCAGTATACCTTAAATCAGTCAAATAGTGGAAGGAAAAACATGATCGCAGCTGCCTTATTCGGAGTGGAATAAAGTCAATTAGTTTTCTAACACGCATTCGAGTCGATTCGATAACGAACGAAAAGTTTGTCCAGCAAGAATTGGACGTGGTAAAATATCCATCCGATTCAAATTTGGCGAGTTCGTGTTTCCCGAATTTGCCTGTTATTAAACAGATATCAAAATCCCACGCTGAGCTTTTTCACCGTTTTGACTGTCGTTATAAAAACTCGGTCGAGGACTCTCGCCACCCCTCTCGAATCTCCATAATGCTTTTACGATTAGCGCTGCCCGATGGGCCAACGAACTGTGCGAGGGTGAACGAAAAACAATCCGATGAGTGATCTAACGTAGGAAAATGTTTTTCCGTCAACTGTCAGGCAGTCTCTTTTTTTTCTCTTTTTTAACCACATTTTTTGTTTATTCAATTCTCCAATTACACGTTTAGAACGATTTTTTTATCAGCTCAGACTCTTTCATGCAAAATGAACAACAGGTTGAGTTGTATAGGCTATCAACGAGGCAATGGATTACCCTCTACAGTCAACCATGGCATCCATGTACCTCCCACGAAATTTGAATTGGACGAAAAATTTTCCCGAGCCGCATGACGGGGCAGCAACACTTTTCGATAGTCTCTGATAATATCAGACAATTCCATGGACGTCTGGAAGGGTAATTAAGTACATTAAATCACCCAGTTGTATAATTAAGAATGTCAAGAGCGAAAGAAGGCCAATACAATCACGATCGCGAATCCAAGATGGATTTTGAACATCGTGTATTCTTGAAAACTTGAAAATTAACGAAAACGCATTGCTAAAATTAGCACATTTTTAACTTATTTTGTGATCTCAATATTCGCGAGCGAGGTCTGCATTCCTTGCAGGCTCTAATTAAGGAATCTGAGGAATGTGTCTGGAAACAAATATCAACTTGCTTTTATAGCATGCGAAATGAAAGGAAAAAATAAGAGGATTCGCAAGAAATATTGAAACTTACCTGATAATGTTGGTAAAAGAGATTTGTAGTCTCGCAAGGATCAGCGACAATATCAATGAGACAATATCTGCAACGAAGCGGTTGATTATTATGCGGAGGGCAGACCACTTTGTTGCCACGACGAAGTTCCAAAATCTTGTTTTTAGATAATTTGGGCTTAAGAGTGGTGGTGTTTGCGATTGCCAGAGCAGCCATGGAATTTGTCACGAATGTGACGTTGTAAGGTGGCGCCGCTGAATCACAATCGTCCACATTTTCACCCATGTAATGACTGTACTAGTTGTGCTCTGAAGGGACCATATTTTTCAGCAAGTGAAATCAATCTTTAATGTCTAAAAAATGAGGAAAATTCAATAATTTACCAGTAAAATATTTAAATCGTCCCTTAATAACACCGTTGGTATTGGTCAACTCATTAATGTCGAGCAGTATCGTATCACGAAGACTCGTGCTACCATTAGTTATTGAACCCCACTGACTGATCCCATCGATTGCTCCAAGGTCGCTTACATTCCCGCCTGCCAGTTCATAGAGTGTTGGTAGCCAATCGCTTGTGTGGAAATAGACTTGATGGATTCGTGACGTATTTTTGATTATGGGGGACCAAATCAATGCTGGAACATGGACGCCTCCTTCGAAGAGAAAGAACTTTTTCTGAAAAAAAACTCGATTCGCTATTTTCTGGCTGGAATAAAACTGGTCTGAACGACTTGTTGGTTATTTTGAAAAAAATTCTGTAATTTTGCTGATTTTGCTAATTCCGATTTTGCTAACGATATTTTTATATATAATTTTGCGTAATAAACCTTTTCAAAATTGAATTATAAATACAAATTTAGAAAAAAAAATCATAGAGCTGATATGTGATTTTGAAATTTGAAAAAGTTAAAAGTCTAAATGAGTTAAAATTAAAAAAAATAAAAAATTAAAAAAAAATTAAAAAAAATTAAAAGTAACAAATTACTATCTCAAGCTTTTAGAACAATGCTGAAAGCTTCCTCTATGAGGAAGCCTCATAGAGTAAGCTTTGAGGAAGCAATTTGCAAATTTTTATTTTTACCATTTTTTTCAGGGTTGCGCAATATGAACATTTGAAGTGACTGAAAACATTTTTTACTATGCTTATAGAGAAAAACTCTCTTAAGTCTTTTGAATAAAAGGTATGAGTATTGGTCTTTTTACTATGGTGGATAGAACAGTTCTTATAACTGCTCATCGAATTAATGCTGCAATCCAGTTATATACTATCCCCGCGAGATATATACCATATTCTTAGTACTTTCCTCTAGAATTTTCGGCTTCGTTTTCTCCGTGCAGTTGTTTCAAGGCTACGGTGTTAATATTTTCGAACGGAATGCACAGGCCCCTCACGATATTTCATCAATCAATTGTATGCACATTCGTTTAATGAAATATGATTTTTCGTCTCATTGAAGTTCTACTTTCGATAAAATAAAAGAATATTTTTTCCGAAAAACTGACGAGCACTCTTTTCCTCTTCTTTATTCTCACACATTTTTTGTGGATTTTTCAAAAATATGCGCTCGCAAGCTGCCATTCAGAATTTCGATCGCCAAAGTAGTTAGAATTTTCTTGACATTTTTCCCAAACCAGGAGAAGTTTATTCATCACCGGAAATGAAGAATGTACAATGTTAGGACGTTTTAAAAGTAAGCGAACAATCTTTAGCAGCCGCACATATCTGGAGTGAGAATGATCCTCATTCGGTGATCCAACAGTCTCGGTTCCGTATGCGAAACACCGTCAAATTTTGTTGGTCCGTGGAAACGGACGCGGCAACGGTTCACCATCGACGGTCAACCATGGCAACCACGGACCACCTTCGTAATCCGGAAGCGAACGAGGATCCACCCCCTTTTTTTGCTGGGGCAGCAACACTTTTCTATAATTTTTCACAGTCTCTCTCAATTCCCTGACGACCTGGAACCCATTGAGAAAGTATGATTCGTTACAGCATTTCGAGATTAACGACGGTGAACCATCGGATCATAAATATGAAAAAAATTCTTGGAGTTCGATGATAATTAACAGCGAACCGCATACAACGATCGAGCAAATATGCAGACAAATGTCAAGAGACGCGGTGAAAAAAGCTCGAAAGGAATAAGCGAGCGCGAGTCCTGCTGTTTTAAGGGCTTATGTACACTTGTGATGGGCAGAAGAATCGAAATTTTTTTTTATTATAGATATGCTTCGAGTACAACGTCTGACGAATACTCTCGCCAAATTTCATAAAAATCGGAGACGACCGGAGACTAATACTCGAATCTTTAAACGCGATTACCTGAAAATCGACTTTTTTGAAAAATATCTTTGCGGTGGACACGATTACTAAATAAACTACTAATCCGGTCCGCACCAAATTTAAACCGCTTATTTATTATAATAGCAGCTTGGGCCTGGACGAAGGATTTCGTATTTTGTTGGAAAAAAAATATTGTAACAAAAAACCGAAAATTTAGCACCTCGAAAAACGAATTTTTTGTTAAAACTGTCGCCATTTTTTTTTCAATCAACATTTTTACAAATCCTTCCTTCAGGCCCAAGCTATTAATATAATAAATAAGCGATATAAATTTGGTCCACAGCAACTGATGCTCAAAAAATGGTGCTACTAAAATGCAGCTGGAGTTGCGCCATTTTGAGAAGTTTTTTTATGAAAATAATTGTACAAGGACATGAACATATGCACTAACGAGCGCGTCGTGCACAGTTTTTCAATAAACTTTTATTTTCTCGTCGATAAAAAATCAAAAAAATCCCGTTTTTTCGCCCACCGCAAGTTCATGTAAGCCCTTAATACGCAAACGTGCCGATTTTTATCGAGTTTTTCAATCGCTTCCACAGGCGAACCGCTTGAGCAAAAAACGTGAAAGTTGACTACGATTTTCAAAAAAATTCTCTTTCTTTCGATCTTCATTGCCATAAAATAAAGTATGAATAATTCTTGTCAGTTATGCAGTTCTATTAGTACGTTGTGTGTGAAGTGAAAATAAAAAAATTGGATGAGTCTCGGCTCGCCGCAGTGTTCAAAATCCTACGACAAAGCTTCTTTTCCTCTTTCGTGTTGAATTTCCACTGAAAATGGGATGGAAACCGGAAGAAAAAGGTTGATACCGACCTCGGGATGTTGATCAGAGATTTCTGCAGCCTCGCAAGGATCAGCGAGAACATCGAATAGGCAAGTGTCCGTGCAATCGAGTAGTTCGTCACTGTGAGGAGCGCAGACGACTTTGTTAGCACGTCGGAGTTCCAATATTTTGGCTTCCGAAATAACAGAATCGTTGATTGCACCGGCGAGTGCTAAAGCGACGAGAGAGCTCGTCACGGATGTGACATTGTACGATGGTGCCGCCGAATCACCATCGTCCACGTTCTCGCCCAGGTAAGCTCCGTGCCAAGGAGAAACTCCTGGAGAAATTCCAGGATAAACGGGCGCAAGGACATCATTTTTTTAAGGTATTCCATTCGCATGAGCGTATTTATTGGTGGCGCAAATTGGGGCACTCGAAATTTGAACTGATTTCTAACTTCTAAGAAGTCGCGGTTACCTTGGAGGAGAAGCTTCTGCTTCTGCCATTTTTCCAACTTCTATCGTTAATAGCTCTTTTAAGCATTCGGTAACCCTTCCATTTTTGTCGTCGCTATGGATCCCTTATTTTTTTTCTATCCGTGAGACAGTTTGTGTCAAGAATTTATAATTGTTTGGAATTATTGAATAAATATGTGCTGATGATGGAATCTCCGTAAGCTCCCGCATAAATTGTACGATTTTTGAATTTTTCATTCTCTTTTAAATGTTCGATAACCTGACCCGAAATTCGGCCAATCTTTTCGCATGCACTTTTACTTTACTGTTATTTAAAATGAGTTATTTGCAGAATATATTCGCGTTCGGGAAAGGAATACCTTAAAGCCTCTGGAATAAACTGTGATCCGATTGTTTACCAGTCAAGTATTTGAAACGCCCTTTGATAGCGCCGCTCGTGTCTTTCAGCTCGTCGATATTGAGCAATATCGTGTCACGCGGACTCGGACTGCCGTTGACGATCGAGTCCGACTGATCGATACCATCGATCGACGCAAGATCGTCGACGTCCCCTCCCGCCAGTTTATAGAGCGTTGGCAGCCAGTCGGTCACGTGGAAATGGCCTCGATGGATTCGTGACGCATTTTTTATCATCGGGGCCCAAATAAACGCTGGCACGTGGACGCCTCCTTCGTAGAGGGCGAATTTTTGCTGGAAAATATTTGCCTGCTTTTTCTCCCAGAAAAGAGCATCAAAGGTGGAAGCAATTTTGGAATATTTTCTTACCCCTCGATAAGGATAATTCGAGCCCTCGTTCGCTTGACTTGCGCGAGTCATTGCGCCATTATCCGAGATGAAAATAATAATCGAATCGTTCAAAATTCCTTTTTTGCCCAGAGCCTTGACCACTCGGCCAACCGAGTCGTCGAGCGCTGACACCATTCCTGCAACACAATTATCAGGAAGCAAAAGTTGCCAAATCGACGAGAAATTTTCATTTCGCGAAAAGTCATTTTCGTAGACGCGATCGTAACTGACGCACCTGCGTATAGTCTCCTCCGAGGGTTGGAAATGTAGTGAAAACTCTCGTCGGTTTCCTTGACGTCGCGGACTTCGAGATCGCCCGCGAACCCGGAAGAGTGGGGTGCAAGATGCGAAAAGAACAGAAACAGAGGCACATTCGAATCGTGCTTGGCGATTACGTTTTCGGCTTCGTTCGTGAACAAATCAGTCGCGTAAATGTTTTTCGGAACCCAATCGACGGTGCAGTTGTTTTCGACGTCGCGGTGGAGATCGTAACCCGGAAAATGCTGCAAACGGATGTCAAATGACGAAAAAGAATAAGGATGAAACTGCGATAGTACACGGATGCGAATCACGATTTCTATTCGCGTTTTCAAGGTGGAAATGGAATCCAAAAAACAGACATGACCAATTCAATATTTTCAGCGAGTTTGAAAAAAATCCTTCCGAAGAAGAAGAATATCACTTCAACGTGCTGTAAATATGGAATTTCCCAATTTTTTTTATTTTTATAGATATTCATGTGGAAGGAAAATATGTGAAAATGGAAAAAATATTTGAAATTTTCATTTCAGACAATAATTACGATCTCCACATTGTACGCAGCTGAGGAATTTCGACAATCAGGCTTTGAGCATAAACCATCTACAAATGAGTATTTCTCGCATGAAAAAAATGATTTTGTACTTTTGAAATATCCTTGAAACTATGCCGAAAAGTTCGCTGTCGTGAGTTATCCTATAAAAACATTCCCGAAAACCGGGGAATTAAGGGGGAATATTAAGGGGGAATATCAGTGTGAAGAAAAAGGGCTTGGACGCAACAGAGCTTCTGTATGATCGAGGGATAGCAGACTAATCGGTAAGAACTTGTTTTACATTAATATTTAAGTTGCATCATTCAATTTTATCCTCTCGAAGCTTTAAACGCGCTTTTCTCGAAAGCATTGTCAAACTTTGTCCAATCGACTTCATTAAAAAAGGATTCTCTTCAGAAAACTTATCGCTACGTCGCGCATCGCGAAGTTCTTTTAATAAATTTTTTGGGTTTGCTTTTTATTACCAATATAGTGCAAAATTTTTGTGTAAAATTCCATTTTTTTTTTCAATCGGCTGCCATTTTATTTCTAATCGAAATTTTCAAATTTCCTACGATGCTGCAATAGCTGTAGTGTTATAATTTAATAATCTTTTCGAATTTTTCATTTCAGATGCTCGCTGCGGCACTTGTGCTGTCAAGCGTCGGGGAGTCTTTTTTTGAGACGCCATTTTCCGAGCGCTCCTCTGCTTAATAAAATGTACTAAAAATTTTTGAAAAATTTCCTCGTATACTTCATCACTTCAATAATTAATAGACAAAATTTCAAATAATTAGAACGAGCCCTTTTAAAATACCTCGTTTTTCAGCCTGCAACACTGATATTCCCCCTTAATGAGAACAAAACGTCGCAGACCGTTTACTCGGTCAAGAACAAAAAAGTATTCCAACAAAGTGTGTACGATAAATGAGAAAAATAAAATAATGATAAATACTAATAAGTCATAAATGTAAGGAAATCTACAAAAAAAAACATCGTTTTTGCCTAATTTTTTCGCCTACAAATGAGTATTTCTCACATGAAAAAAATGATTTTGTACTTTTGAAATATCCTTGAAACTATGCCGAAAAGTTCGCTGTCGTGAGTTATCCTATAAAAACATTCCCGAAAACAGTCGACATTTTGACTTTCTAAAGCAGGACCCCCCCTCAAGAGTCGAGATACTTTGGAACGCAGTTTGTAGAAATTTTATGAAAAATGAGTACTCACATCACTAATATTCTCAAGGATATAACTGAAGTATTTCATGTATCCGTTGTAGTAGCCAAAAAAACTGTCAAAGCCTCGACTCGTCGGCAGGAATTCTTTGGCGTAATATCCAACGTGCCATTTCCCTATGAGATTGGTCGCGTAGCCCAACTCATGAAAATACTTCGGAAAAAGGGTCAAGTTTAAGGGCAATGCTCGGGTTTCTCCAGCTGACAACGGAGGGCCTTGTAATCCTTGACGAAAAGTGACAACGATGAGCCGGATTCTCAATAAATATTTAGGCGAAATCTTCCATCGTCTACGAAACAATTTTGACAATTTATATTTGTCAACTCACCTGTTCTAATTGCATATTTCCCCGTCAAAAAGGACGCTCTCGATGGTGTGCAGACGGGTTGTGAGTAATAATTGCTGAGAACAACGCCGTTGTAGGCGAGAGCATCGATGTTCGGGGTCGGAATTTGATTGGATCCGTGATAACTCACGTCGTTCCAGCCCTTGACAATAAGTTGGGATTATCGATTTCATAACAACCAAAAAAAAATACCGCAATATTCGTTATATTTCCGAAACCCCCATGCCATAGTCCTATCGATGTTTAAGGACATATTTTCGTCGAGATGAGACCGATTGTTAAATTTAATTCGTACATTTCGATATAATTTTTGCCTATGAAATGAGTTGATGAAACTACAGGATAAAGGGATTCGATGTTATTGATAAAATTAATTTAATATCCTAGTTCTATACGAGTATCGTAAAGACAGTTCAAACTTTGGTTTCTCCCACCATTTTTTAACTATTAATTAACTCGTGAAATTTCGCAGTTTGGGGCCATATTCCGAACGTCCGCTCCTACCCCGTGACAATTGATTTTTTCAAATTTCAGAAACCTCGTAAATATGAAAGAAAACACCAACTTTTATGATATCGAGTGTAAAAAATTATTTTTATTTTGAAGAATACGAAGATCCACCATCCGAAGACTGGATTGTGTGAATCGAGTGCAAAACGTGGGTTCTCAAAGTTGCACAATCGAAGTACGAGTCGAGAATTTGCTTGCCACGTGTGTGCAGCGATTTCTAATGCAATCTAGATTTACCGCAAGGGCCGTCCGGAATTACCGTCCAGAAATTTGGGATAAATCCGAATTTACGTTTTTTTTAAGTAAATATCTACCATTTTTTAAAATCTATCAGTTAAAATTAACATCGGAAATCATAAATAAGATATCAGAGAGTAAAATACATCGAAAATTTATTTTGATATTTATTATTGATCAATTTCCCTTGGGCCCTCGGAGTTGCCTTAATTTCCCCTAATTATGTTGGTTATTCCAGAATAATTAATTCTCAAAAAAAAAAAATAAATAAATAAATCATTAATAAAATGGAGTAAAAAATGATGGGAAATGAACAGAAATATGAAAAATCCGAAATAAATCGTTGAAAATGATTGTTCGAATTCGAGTTTGATGGCCCTTCTATCGTGTGTTCTGTCAAATAATACCTAAAGTTTTTTCACTCACCAAATCATCGGCCATGAGAATAATAATGTGAGGTTTTTTCGACTGGCTCGTGGACGTGACTTCCTTAAGGCGTCCCACGAACAAACAAATTAACATCCAAGCACCGATCGTTGAGCTGGGCATTGAAAAAATGACGTTATGACATTGGGCTATCGAATCTTGGGGCTGCTGTGCGGATCGTTTGAACGAGATCGTAATTCGATTTAAGCAGTAACATCGAGCTCGATCGTGTCACGCTGTGTGTTTGAGTATTTGTAACGCTACGAAGCACAGAAATTTTCCTTTCATTTGGTGGGAATTCGTACTCACGATTCTAAGCTTCTCATCTTGCGATTGACGTAAGAGATAAACGTCGTTTAACGAAGTTTTATTCGCTATTTGCTCTTCTCCAACTATCACAAAATGGCCTCAAACCGTCGTTTTTATCTTCGGAAACTTACGGAGCGCTCTGGCTCATCGATATCTGTGGATCTCTTAAACTCACAACACGAAATTCAAATTTTCCGGATTAAAATATGTTGAAAATATAACTAATCAAACTTGTGTAGTTCTGGTTGGAAAAAGAGCGCCGAAAATCCTTCCGGACGATCCGGAGTGTCGCGACAACGTTCTACAACATGCGGAGCACCGGATGCGTCACTCGCGTCACTTTGAACTTGGTAATAGTCCCCGAGCCGCAGAGCGATGACTTTTACACAGCTTTGTTATCTGCCACTACTGACTAGCTGTTTATTTCTAAGCTTATCTCGTTTTTTTTCTACTCACATAAATTCATCGATTTCAGAAGACCATAGTTGTTTATATTTTAATTGAATGGCAATTCATTCATAAAAGAGAAATTCGCCAATTTTTTTGTAAGAAATTGAACAAACTTTGAGTTCTTGATTGTTTTTTATAAAAAAAAAGTTTGACGTGTTATCATTGATTTATTTCGTTCGAAATATATCACAACTGATTCGTCAAGTAGAACAATAAATCTTGCGTTTCGAATGGTGGCTCGACCCTAAAGCTGGACCAATTTTTAAAATAAAGCATCTTATGAATCGGTAATTCGAAACAATAGCCAAAATCTTTGTTATAGTCAGGACAGAAAATCTTTTTATTTTCTCATGGTTTGATGGGAACGGTTGAATTATACTTCAAGTAAAATATTCATCTTCATTTGCGAACATTTGCCAGAGGATTAAACATTCGTTTATCTGTACATTCGAACAATTTTCCTTTTATCTAACAAGAAAATTAAATTTAACTTTTTGGCTCGGGATTGATGGGAATAGTTGAGAAAAAAAAAGTGTAACAGTGAGAATAAATAGTCTGAGACGTAATAAAAACGCTGGAAATCCGGGGAATTAAGGGGGAATATCAGTGTGAAGAAAAAGGGCTTGGACGCAACAGAGCTTCTGTATGATCGAGGGATAGCAGACTAATCGGTAAGAACTTGTTTTACATTAATATTTAAGTTGCATCATTCAATTTTATCCTCTCGAAGCTTTAAACGCGCTTTTCTCGAAAGCATTGTCAAACTTTGTCCAATCGACTTCATTAAAAAAGGATTCTCTTCAGAAAACTTATCGCGAAGTTCTTTTAATAAATTTTTTGGGTTTGCTTTTTATTACCAATATAGTGCAAAATTTTTGTGTGTAAAATTCCATTTTTTTTTCAATCGGCTGCCATTTTATTTCTAATCGACATTTTCAAATTTCCTACGATGCTGCGATAGCTGTATTGTTATAATTTAATAATCTTTTTGAATTTTTCATTTCAGATGCTCGCTGCGGCACTTGTGCTGTCAAGCGTCGGGGAGTCTTTTTTTGAGACGCCATTTTCCGAGCGCTCCTCTGCTTAATAAAATGTACTAAAAATTTTTGAAAAATTTCCTCGTGTACTTCATCACTTCAATAATTAATAGACAAAATTTCAAATAATTAGAACGAGCCCTTTTAAAATGCCTCGTTTTTCAGCCTGCAACACTGATATTCCCCCTTAATGAGAACAAAACGTCGCAGACCGTTTACTCGGTCAAGAACAAAAAAGTATTCCAACAAAGTGTGTACGATAAATGAGAAAAATAAAATAATGATAAATACTAATAAGTCATAAATGTAAGGAAATCTACAAAAAAACATCGTTTTTGCCTAATTTTTTCGCCTACATAAATAACATCGAAGATTTGATAATTTTAATAGATTTTTGGCTCTTCTCGCGTGCGTGTCGCGTCGAATAAAATAAAAGTAAAAAATAGTAAAATATATAACATTATCGATTGCACACCGAGACTACTTAAAAATTAAACGCGATTCGAAGACTCGCTGAGCTCGACATCGAGCCCGTCAACGTTCCCTTCCGTCGTCGTCGAAATTTCCATATCAACGTTCCTATAAAATATGGCACTGTTCCGCTTTCTCGGAAAAGTATCTTTCAGTCAAATAAATGCCCGAAGACTGACGATTATCAATACCATGCCGATGTGCGCCGATACCGCTAGCGTACTGATCGCGGTCGCGCCGTTGTACTCGTAGTAACCGGAGTTCAACCACGGCTGCCACGTGTTGTTCCTTCTGCGCGGATCCGCCAACCAGTCGATCGGTAATCGAGGCTGTTTTACCAACACGTTGCCATATTTTTCGAGGTAAAGATCCAGGAAGTTCACGATCTGGGGAAAAATAATTCGAGTTTAAAAAACAAAGTTGAACATTCTGAAAGCCTGTTCGACCGAATTGTTTGAAGAAGCACATTTTTATTTTTTTCTACTTTATCAAGCATCAGGTGAAATAACTTTATGCTGTTAACGAGATTTTTTCATCTTTTTTAACAGTTTTGCGAGACACTGCGAGTCTTTTTTCGTCCTCAAATTAAAAAAAAAAATGACGAAGTTTTCAGAGATTTTCATATCGAAATTATCAATACTTTTTAAAACTTTTTAACGAAGTACCCTCGGTACGTAGCGAGTCAGAGAGTTTTGGTCTTCAATATGGGTAACGTAGTATATCTTTCGGCAACACCGTAGCCCCTGGGTTAGTGTGCGTGCTCACGTACAAGCATTGAATCTACGTATAGTCGCGTATAGGAAACCCAGCTTCTGCGTGTTTCGTTTTTCATCAGTGGGTAAAGAAATCCGAAGTGTGTACGGAAAAAGAAACATCCCTAACCTCAAAGAAGACTTCAAAAATGAATAAATTGACGGTGTCGTCTTCTTTTCATATTTTCTATTTCTTATTGTTTCCGAAAATAATT
This sequence comes from Venturia canescens, assembly GCF_019457755.1. Taxonomy (NCBI): domain Eukaryota; kingdom Metazoa; phylum Arthropoda; class Insecta; order Hymenoptera; family Ichneumonidae; genus Venturia; species Venturia canescens. Next base: position 13,393,706 of record NC_057425.1, read on the forward strand.
GATGCATGAAACACACAAAATGTTCGTTACAAATGTATAATATTTCTTTTGCAATACTGTGTTTCTATCGTTGATATCGCCATAACCTAAAATTCTGTGGTGTTGCCACATTTGCGTGTTGCTCAAAAACCTTGTCTTGTTTCCAGTCATTTTTTAGAACACAAGCAAGCTTTGCATGTTTTCCAAAAAGAAAAATGTTCATTGGACATTCGTTTATATCTTCTCCAAATTTTATCAAAATCTGTTTGTTAACTTCAACGTTATAAATTAAAAAGTGCGTCTAAATCACAGATTCGCATAAGACTCCGTGTTAACTGCTTCAAATTAAATCATTGATATCTCCTTTCAAAGTCAACCAAAGGTCACCAAATTTTAACTGAGTCATTTTTCGAAAGATTTTCACATCTTTACAAATTTTTATAATTTTCTGTTTGTTAATTGATTTACCGAGGGTACTTCCTTAAATCGATTGTTGCGCAAGTCTCTCATCGAGAATGGCGCAGCAAAAATTCGTGAGCGTTCCTCCGCGAATGGCTTTTTTCAGTGATAAAATATCTTGGTTCGGTCGCTCGAATATAATTTCTCGAGGGAATGCGAACGAAAGGGAAACTCGTGCGGAGGCTCGAAGACACGTTCTTAATTTGATTTTACTTGGCTGAATGAATTCTGTGGGCGATAAAAAGTTGGCTGGGCAAAAGAATCGAGAGCAATCTCAAACGCAAAATATTCTCACCTTCGGATACTGTTTGGCGATATTGTTAGTTTCGCACGGGTCGTTAACAATGTCGAAAAGACATTCGGTTTCGTTGCACGTTGAAAACACGTTTCTCATGCTCCTCCGGCAGATCACCGAGGCCTGATCTCGCAAGTGGCTCATCTGACTTGGTTGCGTCATGGGACCTTGGATGTGAGCGCTTATCGAGCTCGCTACCGCACTCCTGTGCACCGTCGTGTAATTGTACTCGGGCACGTCACGGTTCCGTCCAGATTCACCGTAATACTGATCGTAATATCCTTGTTTGTAGGATCCTTGAAATTTGAAATAAAAATTATAATATCCCTTGAAAAGGGCGCCCGCGCCGACAGTTTTTCCAACGAATATTCACTCTTTTTTCGTAATCGAAGCAAAAGATTTTGAAAAGACAAAGAAACGCAGCACCGCTCCCCAATCAAAACGATCCAATAAATAATTTATAATCATTATTTTTATTTCATTTTGTTCTCTATTATCATCATATATTAATGAATTAACCCTACACCTCATGTGGCTTTTTTCATACCCTCAACCTCATGACCGGGGTTTGAACGCACCCCACTCTTTTTCTGCTTATAAATCCGGTCCTACGATGCTAAACTGACTTTATCCTACACCATTTTCTTCATTTTTTTATAACGAAAAGAATGATGTACGATAAAACTAATTTCATTTGAATTTATATATAAAAAAATCCGTCGATAATCAGTCGATAATGTCGCTTGTTAGGACGGGAGCGTAGTTTGAAGTTCGCGTGGGGTGTGCTCACACCCCAGTCATGCGTTCTAGGGTTAATAAATTATGAAAAAATGATTGAATAATTTGTCGTTCGAAAATTCGCAGAAAATAAAAAAAATAAAAATAAAAAATAAAAAAAAAAACCGAGTCTGTTGATAATGAAACTTGCCTCGAACGAGCTTGAATCGCCGATGTATGGCTCCCTCGGTCGGTGCTAATTCGTCGATGTTTAACAGCAAGCTTTCCCGCGGGCTGGATTTGCCTTTACTGAAATGAGGCCAATGATTGACGCCGTCGATGTCACCCAAATCGGTAACGTTGCCACCGGCCGCTGCGTAAAGCGTTGGCAACCAATCCGTCACGTGAATCAAATTGTTCGAAACGTTCGCCATCCCGAGAAGCCTCGGCGACCATATCGCGGCAACTCCTCTCACTCCGCCTTCGTACAGAGTGTATTTTGTCTGCAGGCATTGAGCAAAAGTATTTTTCACATTCGATTTTGTTCACTCGTCAGGCCCGACGTTCACAGTTTTAACAGTGAAATTGGAAATCCACCGAACTCGAATTCATGCCACGGGGACCAATAGGATTGAAGCTCCCGAGGAATTCATTGAGAGGAAATACTTTTGGGAGATAAATAAAATAAATGGAAAAACGTCTGCCCGGAGGCACGATTTTTCCACCGTTTTTTAATAACTCAAATAATTATATTCATTAATTTAAACGAAAGAAGCGAATTTTGACGGAAACGAGAAAACGAAATTTCTCGAAAAGCCGACCTAAAGAAAATTCGAGTTAAAATTACTATGGTGCCATAAGAGCAGGGCTCTGTATCGTTATTTTCAATTCTTACGGGCACACTGTTATTTTTTGTGAAACGAGAACTCGACGAAAATCGATGTGTCATGCCAAAACATCGTCGTACACGAGGACCAATGAATTTGGGGACCTCGTGTCCGAGCTCCCCAAATTTGACTATTTTCAATTGCAAATTTCGATTGTGAAAACAGCACTGGCCATAGCAAAAAAAATGAATTATTCTACTTTACAGTTCATCATCGAGTCGACATAAATTTGACAATGTTTCCTCGGTTAACTGCACAGGCAATAAAAGTAGCACAGTTCAAACCTTCGTCAGAGCAAAATACGCAATCCAGAAGTTTATTACAACGGTTTTGATAAAAACCTCCAAAATGGGCGACACAGAACCGTAACGCTATGGTGTCATAGGAATTTTTACAATTTTTTTTTCTCTCCTTGTGAACATTCAAGGACGAATGAAATTCTGCAGTGTAGCACAGTAAATTTTCAGAGCTCTTGGAATTTTACTATGGTCAAGTGTAAAATAAGCAATTGATAAATTATCATTTGAAAACGTCACGAAAATTAGAGCGTTTTTGGTAAAAAGCTCGGGTGGGGTTCAATATGTCGAATAACTGAATTGTAGAACGGTCGATATTTCGAAATTTTTAAAGTTGTGATATCAGTTTGGAGAAAAATAAGAATTCGAAATTCTTATTCCCGATTGACTATTCAGCAGATTGCGCGTTTAATCAAAAATTCCTTCTTTGAATTCATATTTACCCGAAAATATATATTTCAATAGTTTTCATTTAGAATGCAATTTTAACAGATCATCTAAATGTCAAAAGTTCATATTTTCGAATTCAAAATGAAGAGTAATTGTTTTACAGACAGACCAGAGTATAGAGTAGCAAAAAATCGAAAGTGAATTTTTCGAGCCTATAAAACTTAGATACGCGGAATAGCGATGGCTCGAAAAGGCGAAAGTCAAAATGACGATGTTTAAAATTGGAGATCACCGGTCTGAGTAAGTGAGTGAGTGAGACGCGTGTATTTGGAGCTCCGCTGCATTTCTTTATTTTGATCGATCGACTTTCTAACGTTTCGCTATTTTGACCGTTCGACTTTTTGGTGTTTCAGTATTTCAACCTCAGTAATATTTAGTCTTTCGTTATTATATTTTCAAAATTGTGAATTTTCACAGTATCGTTGACCGTAGTAATTTATGAATCGAAAGAGTGATAGTCGAATTTTCGAAAAATCGATATTTTAGTCATCGTCCTATGGGCGATTGTTACATTCTATTTTCGATGTAAAAGTGCTTCGAACCTTGCAATTTCTGCTTTATTTATTTTCGGCATTCAAAGCTCTAGTTGAATCTATCTGTCTCCATATTATTATTCAAAGTTTATAAACTCGAGATTTTAGCTGCTCGAAATTTTAGTCATTCCAACATTTGATCCCCACCCAAAAGCTCGAAAACGGGCGACATAGAACTCCAGTGCTGTATGATGGCGGCATACAGTAATTTTTCGAATTTTCTTCCCTCCGTGTGAAAAAAACACTCACGCCTCTCAGAGGAAAGTTCGAGCCCCAATTCCGGTATTTGCCGATGGAAGGAGCGCCGTTGTCGGTGAGGAAGAGAATAATCGTATTTTTCAGCATTCCCTTGAAACCGAGAGCGCTGACGACGCGACCGAGGGAATCGTCCAAGGACGAGACCATTTCTGTGAAGAAAAAAAGGTTCATCATTTAGTCAGCCGAGCATGACTAAAAATTAGAGGCAAGGCTGCTGATTTTTTCGTCGGCGGGACGGTTCCTCTCGAAAAACTCACTCGCGTATTTTCGTCGATTGTCATCGCGAATGTGCTGGAACAAATGATCGTTGTAATTGTTTATTGGCACTTCGAGAGGTGCGTGTACACCGAGATGAGAAATTTGCAGATAAAGCGGAGTTATGGGATCGTGGTGGTCGATTATTTTCTCAGCTTCTTCGGTGAAGAGTTGCGTCACGTATTCGCCTTGGACATCATAAGCGGGCGCGTCACCCCGATGCAAGTCGAATCCGCTCATGTTCTTCGATGACGAAAACAAATTAAGATAAAACACAATTTAACATCGTTCGAACAACTCCCGATTTTTGCGCCATTTTTACTCAGATCCTCGCGACTTTGCAGGGGGGCGAAAAAACGTGATTTTCTTGATTTTGTTTTTTCGACAAGAAAATAAAAGTTTATTGAAAAACTGTGCACGACGTTCATTAGTACACATGTGTTCATGCAATTGTACAATTTTTTTCATCGAAAAGCTTCTCAAAATGGCCCAACTCCAGCTGCATTTCGGTAGCACCATTTTTTGAGCATCGCGGTTGCGGTGGACCCGACAACTAAAAGATTATTGATCCAACCCATACCAAATTTACATGACTTATTTATTATAATAATAGCTTGGGCCTGGACGAAGGGTTTTTAAATTTTTATAATAATAAATAAATAATAAAAAATAAAGTTTATTTAAAAAAAAATGGCGACAGTTTTAAAAAAAAGTTCATTTTTTGAGCCGTTAAATTTTCAGTTTTCTCGTTACAATATTTTTTTCCCAACAAAATACGAAATCCTTCGTCCAGGCCCTAGGTAGTATTATAATAAATGAATAAGTTTTTTAGTAATCGCGTCCATCGCAGAGGCATTTAAAAAAAAAATACGAGATTCTGAGGATAATCGCGTTTGAAGATTCAAATATTAGACGACCGCGCGCTGATGCTCCGATCTTCATGAAATTTGGTGACATTTCATCAGACATTGTACTCTGAAGAATATCTAATTTAAAAAATGTTTCAAAGCGAATTGGAATTGTGATATTCGATCGAGGTTCAAAAGAGTTTGATCGCAGCCTCCGCAAGCTTCAAATTAAATTTCGTCGAGTTATAAAAAAAAAAAAAAGTGAAACGAATGCTGGATTAGAAGCTCGATGCGAACTCACCCCCTGCGAGTATCTGTAATCGTAATAAGCGATGTGGCTGTTGTAATAACCGAAGAAAGAGTCGAAACCACGATAGAGAGGCGTGTGCTGTCGCGTGTGAAAGCCCAAGTGCCATTTCCCAATCAATTTTGGTGAATATCCCAAGTCACGAAGATGCTCCGGTAAAATTCTCACGTTGAGTGGAAGACCGCGTGGTTCCCCTCCCAGGATGCCCTCGCCTTGCATACCTTCGATGCAGAAATCGAAGTATATTTGACAAAACGTTTCGATTCCTCGAGAGAAAAGTTGAAAAATCATGAGACTCCGAACTTAATTGTTTACCCATTCTTATTGGATATTTTCCAGTGAAAAACGCGGCTCTTGTCGGCGTGCAGGATGGCAAGACGTAGTGCCTGTTCAGTATCAAACCGTTGTAAGCCAGAGCATCGATGTTGGGCGTTGGAATTTGGCTCGAACCATGGAAACCAACGTCGTTCCATCCCTGCGAACAACGAACACGATTTTTCCTCAAAGACAGGAAGAAGACACACTGAGAAATTTAGCGCCAGAAGGAGAAAAAACAACGAGTAAATGTCTTTCGATATTTTTGGGTTGAAATTGGCCGAATTTGGTGAAGCATCGTATTTAATGGGCGTCTAAATTGGACCGATTTTTACTTTCCGGTTAAAGATATAATCACTCTAAATTAATGTCAAATTACAAGCCATTAATTGATCGGGGATCCGTCACCGACCGAGGCCAAAGTTTCATTCGTTCCTGACGAAAATACTGCAGTTATTGTGTTGAAAATCGCATTAGAGAGCGCAAAAGAACGTTAAAAAACAAATTTCAAAACCAAGTTCATGCACCAGCGTAATATTCCTCGTTATCGCGTCCCTCGTCGTCAAGAAGGTGCAAAAAGTCAGCCTCATTATAGATGGAGTCCCACGTTTGCATGTAATTACCAAGATGCTACGAAAAAATAGAGAAAATTGGGAAAAGGCGAAAACTAAAAAGTGCACCGAGCAGTGGCCATACTTTCCAATCGCTTTCTCCGTCCGTAAACTCCAATTAAATCGACTTTGCCCGAAAAAATGTTTTTTTTATGAGTCACGCGAGACGCGCACGTGGGATGAGATTCTCAGCTCCGTCCGCGAATGGGTGTCGGGTTTCGGGAAGTGTTTCTTCCGAAGGGTGCGAAGTTACGACGAGCATTGCATAAGCCATTGAAACACTCCGGTTATTAAATTCAACGCGTAAGCTCATGCACGAGTGCGAGAACGCCGGAATTCTTGTTTGTTCAGTCCCTCGTGAGTCACCTAATATGTACGATGCGTAAGAAAACGGAGCAGGGGAAGAAAAAGAAGAAGAAGAGGCTTCAGCGACATCCTCATTCCACGTGTGGGTGTTGATATATCTAACGCCGTGGAGAGCACAACTCGCCTTTCCTAATTGTCTTAACTAAGGCTCACGCGGTAATTTAAGGCAATTCAACTATAGAACGCATTTATAATCGCACTGAATTATACATGTAAGAATAATACTAAAGCGATGTGCTCTCGAGGGCGCGGAGGGGAGCGAATGAGAAGCGTTTCGTCTCGCTCAATTCCCATAAACTTGCTCTGCTCCTTTCTACCAGGACCTTCCTCAATCTGTGACGATACGTTTTCCGTCACTACGATTTTGCTGACTGACAGCGATTCTATAAATTTTTTGAAAATTATTTCAACACGGGGATACATTAAGGTATTACTATTGTAATGTGAAAAAATTCAGCAGCATTTGGAAAGTTATTAACTACAATTATCAATAATAATATTGCCCAAAATTTATTAATAAATTATTTAAATAAATAATTTTTTAACAATTTTACAGTAAAACCTTGTTTTTTTTTTTTTTACGAATCGAATGCGTACGCATTTTTCTGAATGCTCATGATTTTTTTCCGAATTTTCGTGGATTTTTGAAATTTCCTCTTTTAAATTTTTTAAGTGGCTCCATTTGTGCATTATTGATGGAGTAACCTTGCGACTTTCCAAAACCGATGGTAAATATGTCTTCTAAAGCATATCCAAAATTCAAATTTTGCAAAATTTTATCAAGAAATTTCAAAAATCCACGAAAATTCGGAAAAAATTCATGACCATTCGGAAAAAATACACACGTTTGATTCGTAAAAAAAAAAAAAAGGTCGCCGCAAAATTATTGAATAATTAATTGTTTAAACAATGTGTTATTAACTTTTGGGCAATATTATTATTGATTATTGTTGTTCATAGCTTTCCAAATGTTGTTGAATCTTTTCAGATTTTTATTGCATCACCAAGTACGGAAATTCCAATCGGATATAATTTTTGGTCAAGCTGTCCATCCAGTTATACCTTAAAAAAAAATTAATTCCTTTTTAACGCACTGTTAAATTTTCAATATTTTGCCGAATAGTTAATTGAATGAAATACACACTCAATCGGTGATTCACACGCTTCAACGATGCTGGGCTGAGCACATAAAAACGATGGGGAAATAGCCCGATGTATAGCGACGCAACATACCCCTGGGCGTCCTGGCGCAAACATTCGGACGGAAATTTATTCAACATTGCAGCCCAGCAGTTAAATTCACGGTGATGTTCGTGTAATAATATTGCGAAATAAATATTGAAATAGTCTTCAAAAGCAGGGCACCTTTGAGCGGACAATTATTTTAGAAATACTGCTTCAAGACACGATCTGGTTAAAGCAGTTTCTACTTTGAGCAATGAATGTTGTTCAAGGAAGTTGTGACCTGTACCTTTCAAAAGTTAGGCCAGTTTACAGTTTGACAATGTTGCATACACTTTAAAGAAGAGTTGGGAAAAATAGACGAAAGACTGGCGAAGGCTCAGTCGAAAACATGCACGCACGGTGACGATCCGAGCCCCAATAAACTGCACAGGAAACGGATTACTATTATTAATATAATCTCAGCAAATCTCCTAATAAATACGACGCTGAAGTTTCCAACGTTGGAGTCCAACGAAATGAATGAAAACAAAATGATACATCCATCAGTTTTTTATTTCACGAATCATAATTGTGTAGATTGAAAAACTACGAAGTATAAATTCGGCGGGAAATAAATTGGAGAATTGCTGGAATTGTTGAACAATTTTTTAGATCGTTTCGTTGGACTCCAACGTTGGAAACTTCAGCATCATTAATAAATCTGAAAAAAATTGGCATTATTCGGCAAGCCTTGCTCACATTGTCCAAAAAATTTCATACTTTTAGCATCATCTTTAGCGGAGATATCATTGAATGTGTCTTGACTTTCATAAGGTTACATTTGTTATTGATCTTTCCCAGCAACGACGCTCCTAAACTGTCTGAAAATTTAACTGATTTTTTTTACACTTCACTTTGTAAGATGCAATCAATTTGAAAGCGATTACATCATTTTCATTCCAACGCCTCAACTGCCTTACGGTAATTTTTCAAATTTCATTATCTCCGAGGGTTGCCGAGGGTTGCTTATCGTCCCTGACGCATAGTGGCACTTGCACAATTAGACTCAAAATTCCGATTCAAAATGGACAGTCGAGAACTGGATGTGCGTGACAGTGATTTATAAAGATTTCGAGTGTTTTCCAAAATCGTAGAATCTGGCGATGATTAAATCGAATTTCAATCCAAAATAGGATAAAAAATTTCTTCAATTCTGAAAAATTTCTCCAATTGTTTCGAATAAATGTCCAGAATAAAAATAACGACGGACACCAAATTCGTAAAACCATCGATCGAAGAGAGTTCCAATCAAACGTTTTTTTCACCGAACCTCTTCAAAGCTTGCCTTGTGACAACGAGAAACTTTAAGGTGGTTCCTCCACGAGACAGTTAAATTAGGAAATTTTTTAAATTTGGCATACGTATTGTTTAACATATGAACAACACCTCTATAAAATTTTAACAAGCTTCACCATCCCGAACCCGAGATATATGTAATTGAAGTTGACTCAATTAACACGTAACATATGGACCATGAATAGGCAAACAGCACATTATTAATTCTACCGCTAGTACTAAAATTAGGAAGTTTATAAAAAACGAGGAGGAGCTAGAGCAGGATATCACAGATATTGTGAAAAAAAATCAAGCTGATTGACCATCTAGTTTGACAGATATAGTCTCGAGAAGTACGAACGTTTAGGCTGCATACGATATATTTTGCAAGCGAACAAGCGAATGTCGTCTGTATAGGAAACCTTTTCTGTATGTTGAAGCGTAGCCCGGATAGTTCCGTCAAAAAATTTACTCACGATGTCGGATCAAAAATACTTTTAGAATAAATTTTACGAAAGCAAATGATATTTTTACTATATCTTCTGGCACCGAGTACATGTATAGGCTCTTTACAAAGTTATTGATTACGATCCGAACGAATTATCAACCCTTTTAATACGCAAACGGTACATAACTTTTGGTTGGGGCTGTCGCAGGGGATCGACCTTAAACGCAAAAGAAAAAGAAAACAAAAACAAAAACAAAACAAAACAAAAACATTAAACAAAACCACAAAAACCTGACAATTTTACCATTAAGATGATGGATCAGTCGGTAATGACAACCGTGAGTGCGAGAGAGATAGCTGAAAATTTTGAAAAGGAATTTTTTCCACATCGTTCGTCTGATCGAAAAAATAAAAATGTCATCGGATTTTTGCGATCGTGCTGCGTACGATGACATTTTTATTATTTTAATCGGATGAACGATGTCAAAGAGTTTCAATTTCAAAAATTCGAGGTGTGATTACCGACTGATCCATCATCTTAACCGTGAGCATTGAAAATGCCCTGAACCGTTTTAAAAAATCAGTGCGAAACCGTACCAGATCATCGGCCATGAAGACGACGATGTGGGGTGCCTCGTCATATTCACAGTGGCACGAGTCAAGGCACAAACCGATTGCGAGGAGCACGACGAGGCCCGTTCGATTTAATGAATCGAGCACCATATTCAGTCACTCCAGAAGATGGTCGATACAAACTCGATATTTCAGTATCACCGAATAAGAGTGCACATCAATACAGAGCCGATTGTTTCTCAGAGCTTTTTACAGCCGAGCGCAATTTGCAGTAAAGTTTCGCGCGAGCGCACCGAGAACAGCCAACGTCGTTTTATCTTCGCGTTATCTTTCTTTTATTCCGTTAACGTGAGAGAGGAGTATCGCGGACTCGTGGATGAGCAAGGTCAGAACATCGTGCCCGGCAATAGCAACTGGAGAATCTTAAGGGGAAACCTTCATTTATATAGTCCACCCACGAATTGAGTGAGATAAGCTCGACTCCCGGTGCTGGATATAATTGAATGAAAGAAGCAACTGTGCGTGCAGCGTACGGGCAAGTGCGTATGCGTGCATGAATATTGCGATGAGGGATGCTCGAAGGAATACAACGATCTTGGTAGTCATTAGACCAATGAAAGCAAATACGTGATCCGTGCTCCGGCCCTTCTCGTCTTACTTTCAGCCATTTTTCTTTCGTTTATCTTTTTATTTCTACTCTAATCTCGTTTTTTGTGCTCTCAATATTTGGCCACGCTCGCCTGCGTAACGCGTTGCTTTTCCCGAACCCCAGAAGCGGAGGAAACATTCCGGATTTCAATGACCCAACGCGCGGCTAGCTCCAGCATTTTTCGTTGCTTTTCATATGTTTTTCGAGCTCGTCGTATGACAATTTTTTTCTTTTTGTTGTTGTTCTGTTGCTGGCTCGTGCGAGCAACGATTTGGAGTTTTCAGTAGTTTTTGGGCTCGAACGCTCTGCGAGGATTTATTTTTCAAGCGTTTTACTTGTTTTTAATTAATTTATTAAATTTTTCATTTTTAATTCAATTTAAATTTTATTTATATACTCGATTAATAAATAAATCAAAATTCAATTGGTTCAAATGAAAGAAAGAAAGAAAAAAAATTTCAAATGAATCAAAAAAATTGAATGAAAAAAATAACAAAAAATATATATAAATTGAACATCTTTTTAATTGAATTGAAAAAAAATTCGATTCAAAAGAAACTTTACTAAAAGGTTGGACGAATCGACGGGGCATTGATTCGTTCTCCGATCGGGTTTCCCGGCGAGAGCTTTTTTTTTGCCTCTTTCCGCCGCTGGCCAGCCTTTTGGAATTATTATTGAGAGTGTCACCGATAGGGGACTCTCTGAAAATCCTCGTGAATATTCTCAGTTGGAATAACGAGGGAGTAAAGTGTCTTGAAAGATTTAAACGCGCTCCACTCACTAATTGGGCTGCTATTTTCTGAAAAACGGGAATAAAGAGTCGTGCTGAAAAATCTCATTTTCGCGTGTCATTGACTCTCTCCGTTGCGTGCTAAATCGCATTACGCGGAGACGCAGCCCGCTGCTCCGCTCGGTTAATATTTACACATATCTTCCTCCGCAATTTGTTGGCGCCGTTGCGCGAGAACAGCTCCACCCCAATTTACATCGTAACAAACACTGAATTTAATCTCCCCAACACATGCTTTAAGTGGGAAAATTAAGTGACGAAATCGACTCGAAACTAAGTTTAATTGAATCGTAAAAATGCACAAAAGCAACGCGGAGCTGCAAACTGATTTTTTTCGTGATCTTTATTTAACAGGATTACGAGTTATTAATTATCAAAGGAGGTGAAAAATCTCGGATTTCTTTATTCATTCCCAGTGCCTTCGAATCCGTTGATTTTCGATGAATTTCCGTCATTTTTCACTCATCTCTCTCAAAACAATTAAAAAATTAAATAAAATAAAAAACACTCGAAGTAAATCGTTCGAATATTTTTAGGGAAAAATTGACTGGAATGTTAAAAATTATGTTTAAAAAACCAACCAGGCAGCCCTCGACCAGTAAAAAAAAAATCCGAAGAAGATTCCTCATTTTTTCCTTCGAACTCGAAACTGCCAAAAAAGTGCGTCGTACGCGGCCGAGATTGAACGCTTCCGAGTGATACGAGGCCGACCACTGGTTCGGGACCACCAATCGAGTGGGTTGCCATGGGCGTAGAATTTAATTCGAGAATATTGAGATTTAATGAAATTTTGCGTTATTTGGAAAAAGGAGGGACAGACCGAGCCTCGTATTTTCCAACGTTTGAATATTTTTCGCTGAAAGAAATAAATTGAGATTCGTACTCGTACGAGTCACACGGATTTTCCTAAATTTTACTTCAATTGGATTCGACGAAAGAAAAAAACAGATAAAAGTATTTTTGACAGGCGCAGTAGCCGATATGCGTCATTTGATATTCCGAGTCCCTCTGCGTACGTTGCTTATAACCAACCGTATATTAGTCCGGAACGAGAAATAGTATGACGTCCGAGCACAGATCCTGCTTGTGTTTGCTCGAAGCAACATCTCGGCATCTTTGGTCTCGCGGAACTTATTAATCTTGTTTACGAGGACCATAATTAAAGCGACGAAACAGCAGCGGCTCGCCCTTTAGAGGTTAGAGGGTCAAGTGATGTTAAGTAGGGATGCCAATTACTTTATTCGCTGCTTCCTTGCCGAAATATATAGGGCGTGTTTGATTACGGGACTCGGGACTCGCGTGTGTGCTGCCACACGAGCAATTAAATAGGTGAAACCTTTAGTAAAAAATGTAATTGAAGAATCGACCAAATGTCAAAGTCAACCGGCCCTTTTCCGTGACACGTAATCCCTCGCATTGCCCGAGTTCTCAAATGATGAATGAAACTCGCCTATGCGCATCGCCAGACTTTCGTACTCTCTGTATTCGTGTAACCGCATGCGTTATTGAAACTTTCTTCACTATTTACGGAGACCAGTGACGCCGCGCACGTCACTTTTCATCATCAATTTTTATTTCCGACGAAACTCACCAGCCTCTGCTTCTTCTCTCTGCTTCAATTATTTCGAGTCAAATTGTCGTTGGTGATGGGCATTTTTTTTCACGCCATCGACAACTTTTTCCCAAATTTTTTCATCTTTTTACACAACTTAAATTTTTATTTGTTAAAATGTCTCGTTCGCAGAACAGTAGAAAAACACCTTCAAGAGATTAAATTTAACATTTTTTTCTGCGTTACGGAGTGACTCAAAAGTTACTTGGATTTTCAGGATTTGGATAATACATACGAACGCGACTTTCTTAAGTTTGGTTAGGATTTTTTTCTATTCGATGCTCATAATCTTATAATCATCAAATTTCTGGTTGAATTAAAAATACACACGATGGCTTGATCTGATGAATGAATGAATCATTCAATTTATTTGTTTTTATGAAGATAAAAAAAGTAAGAACTGTGAGGTCGACTTATTCATTCAAGCGCATGGTTTTATGTTGTATATATGCGCGGAAAACCGAAAATCGAAGTCTAACGCCATCTAAGGTTCGAACCTTGGCGTTCGCAAACGAAAAAGCTCGTTCTACTCTCACCGACCGGATTCAGATTCAAACGCACAGGGTATAGCTATATACCTGTTAATATATATAGCTACATATTATTTTAGTTAACAATTAAGACATCGATATAGATTTTTTTGCGCAATTTATGATATTTATAGAGAATAATTCTATGAATAACGCGAGTGTTCCGAAATGTTCTCGAGAAAAGAGCAAATAATACAACGCACCGGCAAGCACGGTGTCGGCCGTTACGATTTTCTTAAACTTTTAAAAACCGAATTTGAAAGTTCAACTTCGCGAGGTGAGTAACAATTTCCAACAATCATTAGAACTTGGAAGTTTTCACCTGACGTATAAAATCGCCTGAACTTTCGGATTTTCAAATGTTGTAGAAGCGAAAAAGCAGGTTCTTGCTAACTTGGCTAATTTCGCTTACGATCCGGTGAATTACGATTATTTACGACAATTGGGTATAATCGATTTATTTCTTCATGTTCTCTCTGAGAGTGACAGAACTCTTGTACGTTTCGCCATCGGTGGTATATGCAATTTGTGCTTGGGTAAGTCAATATTTTTAAACTTCATTGACAAACTCTCATGACATAACCTTAAACGAAAACCTATCTCTTGTTATATTTTATTTCGATTTCACATAATGTTTCTTTTGTATATTATGAAGAATAATTTGGAGCAAGGGAATTTCGAAATATTTTGTTCCAGATCCGATCAACAAAGAGTACATTTCACAAAACCAAGGAATCAACCTTGTTTCTTCACTCTTAACCTCAAACGACGAACAAACTATCCTATCCGCTATTACGACTCTCATGTTCCTTATTACACGTACTTCAAAAAAAGATATTACGAATCCTGCAATAATTCAGAAAATTCAACAGTTTTCTAACGATTCCAACAAACGTATCAAAAACTTAGCTGATATTTTTTTGGCTGATTATTGCAATGCCGAAGACTTAGAGCAAGCCAAAAAAACTGCCAATACTGATTCTCTGGAAAACATACCGTTGCCTACCTAACTATTCTCATATTTGTCAGAGTTCCTTTTGGTACTTGTTTGCTTTCAAATTATTTGACAAACTTGAAATTCTAGTCATCGACTGATTCTTTGAGTATTTTTATAAAATATTTGTTAGATATAAAACTCAGAAAAATGCTCCGGCTTTTTGGAAACATAGTAAAAACCTACTGCACAAAAGTTCCAAGTGAATATTCGTCAAAAGTATCCAACGATCTTAAAATAGGAAAAAATGTTTCGGTCGAAAGAACGATTACGGACAACGATGTCCTGGAATTTGCCAAGCTGACTAATGATTTCAATCCCATTCACACAAATTCTCCTGTGAAGATTGTTCATGGAGCATTTCTCAATGGTCTTTTGTCGGGAGTTCTAGGAACCAAACTACCTGGTCCAGGTACAATAGTCGTAGAGCAACTCATCCGTTATCCAAAGCCTTGTTACGCGGGTGACAAAGTGTGTATCACTGTGGAAATTCAATCTGCTAGGAAAATAATTAAGTGCAAATATTCGATAATTGCTAATTCTGAGCGACTAGTTTTGGAGGGTGAGGGCAGATTTGTTATGAGCAGTTTGAGCCTCTAGTGAAGAATATATTAATAAAAACGTTCTCATAAATGGAAGAATTGAATTCTAAGCAAAGTTTAGGGAAATGCTGGCATATGGAATTAATAGAATTTATCTAGAGAGCTATGATTTCACAATCGAACCTAATATTATTTATAGATAGACAATGTGATCAATTGATCCGTTCTTAATAGTAGCAGCTCCAGAAATTTCAAATCTTCCAACAGTATGAAATTAGTAGATATTCCACCTGAATTATTCTCCTTACGTCATAAAGCCTCCAACAAAAAACACGTTACGTTTATTAAAACATACTGGCACCTAAATTGACCGTATGACGAAAAAAAAGTAGGTCTCCTTTGACGCATCGAGTGCAATTTTGCGAATATGAGAAATTTGCTGATGCTGCAATATCTGATCCAAACACTCGTTACGACATCATGCGTCCACGTGCATTATATATCTTGTGGTGCGAGGGAAGGCTAACTAACATTTGACTGGAGCACTTTCTGGAACGAGTATTAAAAAAAAAAGGTGAGAGAATGATGCCGATAACGAAAAAGTCTCACGAAATTATTTCCCCGCGAAATAACACTTCAATTTTTTCAAGGCAACATGCGACTGACGACACTCTTCATTTTTATGTGCGTTTACTACGTTCGTGCAAAAAAAACCGATAATTCGACTGAAATTGCTAAGGAAAAAAAATCAGCAAAAGATGATGCTTCCGTCGGATGTGTCTGTGGCGTTTTTCTCACCGGACAAATGAAGCGAGGAAGTAAAGATCCACCCAATGGAAATCCTGCGCTTTTGCATGAACACGGAGATGCCTTTGCGTGTACAAACCTTGGAAACAAACTCTGTACAAATAAATGCCTCGATGCTGTAAGTACCAAACAAATGTTCTGAACAATATCAAATGATTGAATTTCATGGTAAAATACACTTTATTTTTCAACTTGATATCAACAGCTTTTAAAAAACGCTATAATTATTGACGATTCCATGTTATTTTTATTTCGATACGAAAAATTAGGTAATTTTTCTTACAAAAGATCAAGATATGCAAAAACCCGAAGACTTCATAAGTTCCAATTTTTTTTCAACTTTCAATCTTTATCAATTTTCATTCAAAAAGATGACATTCAAGATTTTAGCTCACGAAGATTAGCAAATGTATACAACTCGTAAATGTATTCAATACGCGAGTTAACAAAACTGAAAAACTGCAATCATGTCTAATTATTGGTTGGTTGTTTAATTCATTAGATTGTGAAACATCTTCCCAATAGTCCGACGATTTTGTGTGGAGCGATCGATCGTGATGCCTACAAAGAAAGAGTGAGTGATTGGACTATTTAAAAAAATCATTTTTATTTTGGTTGCCAAAAACTTGGGAATTATCCTGTCGTTTATATCAATTGACAGGCTTATCTTTTCATCAAGAACTGTAAGGACGAATGGATAAATACGAATCTATCGGCAGGACGAGAATATTGTTGCAAGGACTCCGTGCCATACAAATGTCCCATAATGAGTTGAGCATAAAAAATATTTGTACACTTTTTTATACACTTTTTTGAAGCAAAAATGGTTTTGACTTAAAAATCAATAAATGTCTCGACCGAACTTTTATTTCCCTTTAATCTCAAAAATAGCTTACACTTCCGCGACTTCGAAAGACGCGCGAGTGCTCTAAATTTAGTCGAATCTTCCCCACCTCGTGTGTCGTCAAGATGTGGCCGTAAAATGTGGTGAATTCCGCCACATAACGTTCTTCAAGCTCCCAAAAAATGTATATTTAGAACAGTAGGAAAATGTTGATTTCATGGGAGGTAAAATTTTTCATATCGTGGCAAGAAAAACGAACGATAATCACAAAATCTTTCGATCGATCGAGATGAAAAACAGTAAATGAATAACAATGTGTTCCAATTGCGCTTTAAACTGGGTCAAGTTTAGGCATAACCTTCGTATTCGTTGATACATGCTAGCCGTAAGGAAGATAATTATAGATTGCCGATCAGTTGTTACACAGAGAGTCATCCGTTTGACACGTATTTTCGGCTGCTCCAGACACGCGATGTATCGCTTGATATTTCACACGATAAAGTTGAAATCGTTCCTCAGATAAGCAAAAAAACATCTGAATCTTTATCAGAATAGATCTTGGAATTCCATCGATGCGAACATGTGCGCTCGATTGCTATCCTGTCCGCTGTGTTCTCAACCTGGTTTCGTGACGCTTGACGCCCTAAGAGCGGGCCTCGTGAGCGTTGCCACAAGACCTCTTGCCTGCCCGGTCTGTGACGAGACTCTTCTGGGCATTGATAAACTTACCATTCATCTTTTCGGTCACACCATCAATGCTACTAGTCGCGGCGATGCCCAAAAATCTCAAGTGATCAACCACGACAGCAGAAATCATGAAGAAACTGCAGCTTCGGAACAGAACTGGAACGTCCCGAACAATCCTCCCCTTTTGTGCGAGAGGACTCCAACCGATGACATGGCAGATGAGAAACTTGCTTTTGTTCCCCTCTCCAATTTGAATTCTTCAAATTCTGTTGCTGCGATAGTTTTAAATAAAAATGCAAATTCAACGCCGACTACAGTTGGAAGTTCACAAAGTTATGCTACGGTATCCGAGGACATGGAAAACCACGTTAACCGCATAATATTTGTGCCAAATTTGAGGCAACAACAATTCCATTCTCCAACAAGACGAAATTGTTCAGGGACCTTGACGAATGGGGAAATTTATGAATCACCGGGTCCACTGTTATTTCAAAATCCTATGCAAAATGATGCCCCGGCGTTGACATTGCCTTCTCAAACGTGCTCGAAAAAAAGTTCTCGTAAAATCAATACTGATGAAATTTATCAAAGTGATCATTTTATTAAAAATTCAAACGTTGGCATGAGCGAAGAAAAAATTGATGTTCAGGAGCACTATTCCGAGACTTGGATAGAAAATTTGTTGCAAGATAACAGCGAAAAATCTCCAGAGGATCGTGACAAATCCCCTTCTGAAGAAAAGAAGAAATATTCAATGAAAAATTCTTTAGATTTATCCAAGGATGAAAAATTTTCCTACTCGCAAGTGAACATCAATCAGGGTCAAAGTTCCAATATGAAAGAAAGTCAATTTCATTCACAAAATTCTGATAATCAAAGGAGCGAAGCAGTGTTTAAGGGAAACCATCCGATCAATCTGACTTCCGCTAATGTTTTACCTCAGCTGAAAGCGCTGAGGCTTCTCGCCATGAAGGACAAAACAGAACGCTGCAATATTTGTGGCATCCCCGTACCTGATCGCAATATTCTCAGTCTGCACAAACAGGTTGTACATATGATTGCTGAAAAGGATATCAACACAATGCCTGAAGAGCTCTTGAAGAATTATCCCTGTCATCTGTGCACTAAAATATTTAAAAATCGGGGCAGTTTGATGGTTCACATGAGGATCGCACATATCGGATACAATTTCAGTAAATAAACTTTATTAATCACTTATACATAAATCTTTAACTAATGGAAAAAAATGATTTCACTGAAATGAAATGGGACGACTTTGTTGATAATAAAGCAATGAAACTCAACATTTATATTTCTAATGACGTTTTACAATCTTCTTTTACAACAAAGGTTTTGATGGAGTATCTTTGGCCAAAGATAAAGATATCGACGGATCCTGTTGCGAGAACGGCTACAACTGTCCAACATGTGGGAAAAACTTCAGAAAAGTAAACAATTATATTAATTTTATCACAACCCCGAGTTTCGTGCTATTTATTCTGCATAATTTGAGTATTTGAAAAACAAAATTCGCAAGTTTGTCGATCGAATTGATCGTAATGTCGTTACATTTGAGGTTAATTCCGTAAATACTATTTATCTTCAGCCTCGGTAATTCATTCGTTTCTCATTTCACAGGAACAACACGTGACCCAACATTTGAAGACTCACGAGGGTAAACAATGGGAATGTGACATTTGTAGCAAAATGTTTACGACAAAGTATTTTTTGAAGAAGCACAAACGTCTTCACTCCGGCGAGATGCCTTACAAATGTACTTTGTGCGACAAGACTTTTACGTTCCAACAATCATATCACAAACACAGATTGTATCACAAAGATGACAAGCCACATACTTGCGCGACTTGTGGCAGATCTTTCAAGGAACTATCGACTTTGCACAATCACGAGCGAATACACACCGGTGAAAAACCATTTGTTTGTGAAACATGCGGTACGTTTACATTTTCCTGTACTTATTCGTTCTGCTCCAAACGCATTTAATTCGAATATGCGCAATTTAAAGATAATCGTTTATACCAATGATTAACACCAACAAAAATGCCTGAATCAAAGAAAAAACGCTTAATTATTCGTTCGTTCTAATAAAATTGTTTACGAGCAAAGGGACTAAATCTTTCAAAACTTTTGCATGCTTCGTTGTTTTCCAGTAATCATTGACTATCTGCCTTGTACAAAATCATTGTACTCGTTACTGTGACGTGATGTAATAGTGTGAAGCATGGGCTAACTAAAATTCTTAGGTGAGTCACCGCCCCAGTTTTTAAAAATTTTATGTTCCAGTATTATTCATCGATACTCATTGTTACGATGCTTTCAATAATAATTTTATAAAAGCTCCGATGATTGGATTTGGATTAAAATTGGCATATCACTAATTGTAGATATAAATCGTTAATAATTTATTGAAAGTACAAAACGATAATTTCTTTTATCAAATTATTCAACAGAACGGAGTGACAGAAAATTTGGAGAATTTTAATTTCAAGTGAAAAATTAATATGCAAACAAAAAATTGCCAGGGTTTTTCCCAGTGCAAATTTTCTATGAATTCAAACTGATGTAATTAAATTTCCAGAATCCATTTTCACTCTCATGCTGATTCGTTTCTAGCTTATTGCATTCAATGCTGCGTTAAACAAAAATAAAACAAAATAAGAAAAATGAAGGAATTTTTTTTTTCATTTAGGAAAATGCTTTCGTCAGCGGGTTTCGTACTTGGTCCATCGTCGAATACACACGGGAGTAATGCCATACAAATGTGATGCATGTGGAAAAAGTTTTCGGTACAAGGTAAATAAGAATATTCATCTGCTTGTAACATGATTCATTAATTTTTCGGACTTTTCACAACTAATCGAATGTTTTAGGCTGATTACGAAAAAAAAAAAAACATTCACGTATAGAGTCGACTCTCAAGATTTATCAATTTTCAAGGCAACAAGATAACTTTTTCATTTTTTCTTTCTAATTGTTTCACAGGTCAGTCAAAGAACGCACAAATGTCCGATACAACCGGAAGATTCGGGTGCTTCAGTCGCGGAAGCTGGGACAACAAACGCGTCTCTGGCATCAAGTTCGTGCGGAGATTCTTCGGCAGTGACGAAGAGCAGTATTTTTGTACAAAACGACGGAATGACAGAAATTTCAACGAGCGACAACAAGTTTATTCTCATTGTAAATACTCAAGGTCAACCGATGCTTGCCAGAGAATCGGACGTAAGAACGAATTTTCTCAACGAAAGCCAAAGTGAGAGCCAGGAAAATAATAAAGTGAATGAGGACGGCGACAACGAGTTGTGGAAAAATTTATCTTGCAAAAACGCTTCAAAAGACTCAACGAATTCGCATCCCATGGAAAAATGCACGGGCCCCGAGGAAAAATTATCAACTAACGATGCCAACGATTTTTTTTCGATAGTCATGTCGCCGTTGGAAAATGATTTATCATCGCCTTCATCCGAAATGGAACATTTGCGTCTTTCTTCTCCCAGAAACGACGAAACGAGACAAAATGATTCCGTTGAAATTTGCGAAAATGACCCTTCAAACATTCTTCAGAATGATCTGAGCAACGCTATTGAAGGCATTTTTCGTAACAATTGTTCCAACAATAGTCCACTCGAAACCATTAACGAGGAATCTCTCAAACAATTGCTTTATGGCATAGACAGAAAATCTTGAATCTTCGCATTAATATCTTCTTTAGAGCGAGATTGACCTCCGACTTGGACCACAGAGTCGAAAAGGTCACAATATTTGAGCAAAAAGTTACTTTTTTCGCATTTTTTCAATACCGTTTTCTATTCGTAAAGTTTTCATCATTAATGCGACTTCTTCTTAAGTTATTTTTTCCAGTATCGAAAAAACTAAGAAAATAATGCGTCATCAAACTTTAGCATCGCATACGAGAATCAATTAATGCTGAAAAGTAAATTGGGATTGTTTTCGACCCTGTCGCAGGGTTCACATCGAAAAAATCATTTTTGGTGGTTCAAGATTCAAAACGCATGACAGCGTGGGGCATTTCGCATCACAAAATTTACTCTGAGAATCGAGAAAATTCTGCACGTTGATTTACAAGAATAAATTTCGTCCAATCAGAATCGCCGAAAGAAAAGTGCAAATTCATGAAATTTGTGTTCGAACATTTTAGATCGATGTGAAAAATAAGAAAATAATTTTACAAATAATTTTTCCCGACAAACATCTTTGGATTCGTCTTAGAAATGAACGAAGTACTTTTTTATAGTTACTTACAAACACAAAAACTGAAAATTCGCACCACAAAAATGTTTGTATAAAATGCAATAAGAAATTATTTTACCAAGTCTTGTTTGTGATACTACAATAATTGTCGTTTGCGTCGGTAAAATAGCATTCTAATAAGCAGATTTATAAGTAGAAATAAAATTAAAATAGAAAGTTGTTCCATTACATCTTTTTTTTTAAAAATGTCACAAATACTTATAGAAAACGGTATTGTAGTTCGCATTCGTTGAAGTTATTTAATTGTCCGGTATATGTTTTACTCCTTTTGCTAACTTTTTTTTAAACAAAAGCCTTAAAAATTGTACTGATATGGAAAATCCATTGCATTATAACATTCTATGAAACAAATCTGGATTTCGTTCTACAAATTTCTCAATCAATACCAATTTTTCCTCTGATTTTTCATGGGATAAACACGAAAAATATTCACGAAACATTGTTCTGATTTCACTTTTAAATAACTCGAGAAATCTGCGATCTTTTAAAAAATCACTGAAAACTCCAAAATTTCGAAAAATCTTGGAAAAATTTTGTTCATTTAAAACACAAGTGAGTAACATTTTTGAGTAATAAAATAATTTTGATATTATGATGAAAAATAGTTGGACATGAATAATTCATAAATAACAGGACAAAAGAGTATATAGTTTATATAAAAATGAAAAAACTTCAGAAACGTCATGAGTACCAAAAGCTTTATAGATCGAAGGAACAAGTAACTGTTTTTTTATTCCACTTTGAAAATAATTGTATTTCTACTCAATAAAACATTGTAAAAAACATGACTGATGGTTATTAAAAAGTTGCCACAAATACAACAACAAATATTTCTAATCCATTAACAAATGAGAAATTAAATTAAATAAAAAATTTCATTTCAAGCGGAGTATCGAATTTTTATTTTCAACTGATATTCTCCAAACGAATTTTCATTCCGCGGGGTATTTTGGAACCATAAATTTCCAGTCTACCGGTGGATGGTGGCGCTCTCTCCGGATAGTTTGAAAATTAGTCGCTAGTGTTCTTCAACCGACGACAGAAGCGATAGGCGCGCGGCCGCAGGGCCGAGGGAGGCGAAAAAACGCGTGAACCGTAGAGAACACAGGAACACACGGTTGACCGGGACAACCTGCTCGATCGACGAGCTTAGGAAGGAGAAAAACAGGGAGACCCATACACGTACCGAGTATAGGTATATATATGAATGCGATAGCAGACGACACGACTACGATCGACTTGACAGCTCACTTCGCATTTTCACGTGTACCCTCGCGCATCGCATTGCGTAACTGGAGGTTCCGACACTTCCAGGGAGGAGCAACTCCCTTTTTTGGTAAGTAAATACACTCGTAATCGTATTTTGTAGGCGTGCATCAATTACAAATATTATTTATTTTCTGCGAATCGATTTAAACTTTCTTCGTCCTGAAAATCGATCGAGTCGACGAAAAAACCCGGAGATCGATCAAAAAACAAGGTTAATCGGTGAAAAACCAAGGTGTTTTGACACGATGAAATAATTTCCGTGTCAATTTTTATATTGAAACGGAAGAAAGAACGTGTGGCGGAGAGAGACAGACTGTCATATGAATCTCATCTTATCAACGACCAATTGGCTCTTCGCAAACGAGCTCCCGACCAATGGAGTCTTCGTTGCAGCCGAAGGCCAAAACTGAATAAGAAATTTACCATCGAACAGCTGTTGCAGAACCAACGTTGCCACGTCTCGTACATGCGAACGATGCGAATAAAATATAATGGTCTCACTCTCCCCCCCCCCCTTCCTCCTTCCCCCTTGAGAGCATTACGAAATTATCTTATTGATCAAGGTTTCCAATTCATTTGTTATGCCTGCCGTCTACAATCCTGGTTATGACATCACAGAACAAACACAAATGATAATAATAGATAAAAAAAATGGAGAATATCGTTCACGTATTCTTGCAATGCGTGTTTAGGAAAATGACGCTCGTTAGAAAAACAACTGTGACGATCCCCCGCTCTCACAGAAAAAATTGTGGTGACATTACGGTTCAACGATTGAAAAATTTAATTATCGGAAATTTTGTCTGCTAAAGATGAAAAAGAAGCTAAGAAATTGAACTTTTGATTTGAAAAAACCTAGATTTCGCGCCATTTGTGGAAATAACTCGACGACATCGCGAACATGACAAAGCGAAGAAGTGGCAACGTCGCATTTGTCTGATGGTGGTGCGCCGCGTATGTTCCTTATTTCTTTCTTTTGTGTTTGATACAGGCCCGCACATACACACACACACACACACGATCATAAGAAAACATGCACATTGAAAATCACCACACCGTGAACACTTGGTCAACCGGGTGGGAATAGAAAAGAAGAAAAGGGGGCAGACAACATTAAGCAGAACGAAGGGATTGCGAATTTTTCGATTAAAGGCCAGTTTGGAATTGAACTTTGGCGCAAGCTCTCGTGTTCTGAATTTCGCGACTGCGCACTAATTTTTCAAATTTTACACAGTGACGTTCGAAGTTTAACATTTACCATAAAAGTAGTTTGCGTATATGCGTCTGCACGAGTGCGTGCGACACACGTACACATTCGCATCAGCCTAGGTACAGAAGGAAAAGTGAAAAAAATGCTGAGCCCTCGAGCGGCAGTGTGCGGCGGTGTCGAGAAGAGAAATAAAGACCCGCTGGCAAAGGCTCGATAAATAACGAAACTGCAATTTTATTACAATACGATCTTCCAATGAACCAGACTACCGCCACGATGATAAATTTGAAGATTCATAGTGCTACTGTTACAAATGAATATCGATAACAATTAGCGAACGAGATGCGTGTAACGTTTGTGTCGCGATTCAAAAAAAAATCAAAATTATTACAACTTTTGACAAAAATAAGCCAAAGGTAAAGAACGGATCAAAGGAAATAGAATTTCGTGTGCAGCATCACAAATTCGACGTTCCTCCTGCCGAGCACGGTCGACCGTTCGAGACCCCCGTATCTTTTTTTTTTTTTTTTATTTTTTTTTATTTTTTATTCTCCGTCGCGTTTTCGTGCGAGTTTCTAAGACGCTTTCAAGAGACGAACAAAAATCAACTGTGGCTCCAAAAGATCGACAGGAAAAACGAAGGGAAAAAGGAATCGTAGCAGACAGCCAATTTTTCAATACAGCTGCGGTCAGTCTGTTTTACTACAGTGCGTTTCGGTGCGTTTTTACCCCCGAGTAACCCCTAATACATATAGTCGACGCATTTTAGTTTTTCTTTTCACGTTCTCTGCCTTTTGGTGTTTCGCTGGCGCGAGACTACAGGGAGAGGGGGTAAAAAGGGGGAGGCAGTAGACGGAGCTCGTCCCAATCCTAACCAACCCAATCCCGATAGCTCGACGCCTCGACGCATTCCGTTGATTCGACGGCTGGTGCACGCTCTCGCATGCGAGAACTGAAACATATTCCTCACTTGCTTTGCTGTACGCTGCACGTCGCGTTCAACTTTATTATATCGAGCGACTAAAAACCAAGAGGTCGTTTCTGTCATTTATAATGGTATCATAATCTCCTTTGGCGTTTACAATGTCAATAAATATTATCCTTTGCGGCTATGAAGAAATTCTATTGTCTGTCGATTCCGTTGGAATATTGTAATCCCTGTTTTTTTTTGTATTGTTTCCTCGAATCCCATTCAATTATACAAAGTACTGCACGACAAGGCCATTGGAAAAAGCCTTGACCAAACGCTATGCACAGGTATACTAGTGACTTAAAATCAGAAGGGCGTAAAATTGCTCTTTCCGAAACTGCTACGTATTCGTGAGTTTTTACAGTCCGTGTCAAAAGCGCCATGAAAATTCGAGCTCGTGTACGTTCGGAACACCTTTTCGGCTCTTCGTTTCGAATACGAGACTTGCTGGTCGATGTTCCAATGACAGAAGATTTTTATTGTAACTCTCTAGTCTCATGTTCTTCATATGTTTTTTTCACCCTCAAATTTCTGTCGATATATACTTCGGTAAACTTCCGAATTCCCATCGAAAGAGTTTTGTCTCTCCCCTTTTTAGCGCATACACAATACCACAATACGTCGTTACAACTCAAATCACAAGGCGATTTCGTAAGCTCCGGCAAGTGCTGCCTTTCGATTGCTACAACGTTCGTTTCACGAATTATCAAACGACACAATTTTAGATTCTTTTTTTTTTTTTAAAACAATACAGAAATTTCGTTTTGGCTGACTGGACTTGACGCCTGAAATGCAAAAAATAACTTGACGGACTGCTCTTGGAAATTAACGCTTTACGTGTATCGCGCCATTGTTTTGATTTTGTTTATTTTTCTCAGTAGTGTACTCGCACAAATATTTTCTGCATGAAAACGAATTTTCCAAAATCAATGTTCGAATCTGAACTGTCGTAAATCACGAAATCGTACCGAGTTACGAAAAATCCTTTTTATTTTACCATTGCCTATTTCGTGCGTGCTCGTGCTCACGCATGCGCGTCAATGTGAAGATACATTCACCTATCAGAATCGTTGACACGCACATTCTTATCAACATTTTCATTCCTGAACAAACATCATAAATTTTATGAAATCGAGAAAAACTGGAATATCTTTTTTTTCTTGAAGTTCATATTTCACATAACCATCAATATTTTCAATTCATGTGAGAACAATAAATACAATAAAATTAAAAATGCTCACGATTAAAAAACTGTCATGGCCATTTGAAAAGAAAGATTCGTAGAAAAATTATTTGCAAATGACCGATTATGATTTCTAATATATTACTGACTTTTATCTCGAAATAAACAATACATGTGGGCATTGATTGTTCCATTTACATTCGGCTAATCAAATGTTTTGCTTTCTGTTATCATTTAAGGTGTCAGTTTCGTACAAGCTTTGTTCGTACATTGCGTATGTAACAGCATGTTCCAACTTTGGGGACTTGGGACTAACTTTTGGCTCCGAGTAATGCGAGAAACTACCTAAATCCCCTCTCTCCTTCCGTGTCTCGCTCGCGTTTACGGGGAAGCTAACGTTGAAGTTTCCCCAGGTCTCCCAGCCAGAGTGAATATCTACCCCCACTGTGGGTCTGTGTGTCTTTGTTTCATAGTGTGTCTGTCACTTTCTCGCTCTTCCCCCTCTCCTCAGCTGGGCTTACGAGGATTGTGCGTGCGTGTTGGTTCTCCTCACGAGGAGCAAATAGCAAATGTGAGAGAGGGAGAAAGAGAACGAACTCGAGGCTCGAGGTGGTCTCTTCGAATTGTCAGTGTGTATTTCGTTTCGTAGAGTTCGCGTCGTTCGACGGAACGTTTCTCTGTTCTCAGTGTGCTTCTACTCGTCTCTGAAACCTCATAAAAAAAAAAAAAAAAAAAAAGAATACGTACAGTGAAGAATCAAAAAAAGTAAATAAATAAGGAAGCTCGTGATGAGACGAGCATGTTTTTACGAAATTCAGGTAAATCAAATCGCTTTTTTATCGTTTCAAGTTATTCACGGCAGTTTCCACTTTTCCCCGAAAACTCGCAATACTTTCTACCTTTCGAACTACCATTATCAAGATTTTCGTCGAATTTTGTGCCTCCGTTCGCGACTAGACTTGCGTAAAAGCGGGAGCCTGGTGCAATAAAGAAACACGTTAAAAAGGAAAAAAAATAGCAGGCGAGAAATAAAGAAAAAATCTTTCGATGTGTACGCTTGTTTTCTGTGTAGCTGTGAGAACGAAAGAGAAACATTGAGTCCCAGTGGGAAAGAGCGAGAGAGAAAAAGAGAAAGACACAAATACTCGTCCTCCATTACTTCAGCCAGCAAGCAAATGGTGGCTTGAGAGAAATTCTCGAGCCTTGCTGTGAGTAAGAGCCCTTTGTGTTTTCTCACACTTGCCACACATATTTCGACTTCATAAGATAATACATTCTTCTCTTTCATGCATTTATATGTATATTTTATATATTTTTAAATGTACAAACAGAAAAAAAATATCCCTTGGAGAAAAGCTTGCTCATCGCTAGTTTCTCTACGTCTTTCTCTCTCCCCCTCTCCCCTCTTTTTGTCGACCTCCCGGATTTTCACCATAATGAAAATTCGAGATTCTCCCATCCCAAGTATGCTCTCCTACAGCTGTTAAATCTAGGAGTCGAAGAGGGGGTAAGGGGGTTAACGAAACGATGTTAGATTAGATTTAGTCTCGAACAAAAAAATTAGTGCACTGATCCTCGTCGGTACGTTCTTCGATTTTTCCTTGTATTATTAATATTATTATTATTATTGTCGCGGATGTAACGCGTATTCGTTCCTTCACGAGTCAATGTTTGTTGTTGTACATGCTCTCTTGTCCAACCTCTCGCTCTCTCCCTCCTTTTTTTATATACTTATCGCACTATCTGTTTCATCGAGGAGAAATATAAACTGCGCATCGCTTGTAACCGTGACTCCCTACATTTTTCTGTCTGTCTACCCCGTTTTCCACTGCTTTTTTACCATTTTTTCTTACGATTAGCCCCCTCCCCTTCCCTCGTTGCTGTACTTTGTGTGATTTTTTCCGAAACTTATCGACAATCCCCCAAGCTATGGCGTTCTTACCAATAATCAGATACTCGAACAACATGGCGAACCGATTTCGATAATTTCCTGCCAGTTTTGTGCTTATTTGGGGCTCTTGTTGAGCCGTCGAAAAATCATATACATTGTGTTTTCAACATAAAAATATACGCTTCTGTGGGGAAACGTTTATTAACTTGAATTACGCTGTTTGGGAATAGAAATCACAGTAAATGTTTCGTTAATGAATTACTTGCTTTATTTTGTGTGGTCAAGGTGATTCTTTTCAGTTTCACACACTTTTTTTTGGACACTGATTCTAGAAATTGGTTTTTCGTCTCGCTTTCTTTTGAAATCTACAAACACTATTTCAGTAACAATGATCGAAACTCGCTAATCTTGTAGCATCATGATTCCTTTATGTCGGTCATAGATTGCACATGGTTTTTGTAAGACGAGGCTTTGACAATTGAAAATTGTACTTTTTTTGTTTCTTCAACCTTCCGTGATTGGTTTCAGAGGTTCCGGGCCATATATAAATTCTGTGTACTTCACTCTCATCGTCCATGCCAGTCAGTGGCAATTCATAGAGTGTTTGCCTTTTAAGAATGTTCTCAGATTCCAGTGCAAAAATATTCAATGTTGATACACAAGTGTGATTATTATTTGGTGATATTGTTCAAAAATTAGTCATTTTGTCGACGGTTCAAATTTGAATGCACTCTGAGGGATTGAAAAATTATTTTTCTCTACAAGTATTTTTTCGGTGCTGCTTCTCTTCTAGTTTAAAGTGTGAAATTGGTTGGAAAATCATGGATCATTGAGCGACTGGACAAACTTGCGCATCACCTTCAGGCAAACGAAGTCTTTGTGCTCCATAGATTTTCTAACCTCTAGTCTGTCTCTTTGAATGTTTGAAATATGTTTTCTCAAGTAAAAAAAAGGAATATCATGAGTTGAAAAGTGCTGTGCCGTGTTTCAAAATTATTGAAATTTACAATGAATTGAGAAATATGTTCAACTGTTTAAAAATAATCACGGCCATTGTCAGTACTGTCTTATTTCTTTCCCAACTGCCTTTCAAATAAAAAAATATAGAATACAATAGAAATAGTTGACTTCATTGACGCTGCGTTTTTAGTTGTAACTCTTGAATTAAATGTTTTCAGACAGAATAGTGGCATGCGTCGATTAATCTATGGCAGATCAACAAGATCAGTCGTCGTCCGGGGGGTCTGTAGAGAAGGCCAGCGCTTCAGCAGACACCTCTAAGCAACCAAGGGGGAAGGGCAGCGCAAGTACAGGCTACAGGAAACGACAAGGTACAGGTTCGGTGACGTTGACCCTCGCAGAGAAAAGACGCAAACAGTTGAACGGCGAACAACAACAAACGTCTTCTGAAATCTACAATTCATCACCTCACAGACGTTCCGTTGATTCAAATCTCAAAGGAGAGCAAAATAGAGTCAAGGGAGAACGTAAGAATTATGGCGGTGGCCTAGGATCTTTAGTGGGTAAGTTGAACACTCGTTCCGCTTTGTCATGGTGGCCGTTTTTTAAAATTGAATCTTTAATCCAAATTTAAGGCAGTCCTGTAAGCTTCACTAGTAGTTTCTATTTTTTTTCAACTGATAACAGAAACTACAACTTTGTTGCGACTTATTTACTGATAGAGGAACGTGATTTGTAAAACAAAAGAATCGTTCCTTTTCGTAATAAGAGTATGAAAAAATGGAAGACAATCGTACTTCTCATTAAATATAATTCAAAATATATATTTGCATGGGTTTTTTACTCGTTCGGTTAACGATAATTGATAACCCTAAAAAATTTGATTTTCTTGGGTTCCAAGTATTTTGGATACGACTGGTTTAAGGCAGATCAAAACGGTGAAATGCAAATACAAATTTTTACCGATTTCGAGTAGCATTTTTCCATTTTCAGGGAGAAAAAACCGCAGGATCCCGTGTTTCCAGACGAACAGAATATTTCTCAACCTTTTATCTTTGACACGATTTTTCGAGCTACTTATTTAAAGTTTCAATCCTTTGTTAAGGAGACTTCTTTTTATAAGATCCGTGCCTTATCAGTTCTTTTGTTTGTAGGCCTAACAATCTAGCACACTCATACCCCGTGAATTATCCGGTTAGAAAAAGCAGAAAACAAACGTTTAAAAATCATTGAAATTTACTGAAAGCAGTTACTGACTTATGCACAAAGCTTATCGCTATCATAAATTTTTATTTTCAAATGTCAACTTCTTTCTAGATGTTTATTTACATTATTTACAGAATGAATATCGATTTTCGTGACAAAAACAAATAATTGTGTCGAGTGTAACAGCAGAATAGTTATGTCTTTATAAATATAATTATTCAATTTTTTTTTGTATCATTTGGTTTTTATTCATTTTTGAACAGCAATACGAACGTCATAACATTACGACATTATTTTTCAGTTTTACGGTATTTACTATGAAATATTACCAGTATTTAGCGATTTTGAAGAAACGCCAAATCATTATATTCAATGATTGGAATAAATAATACTTTTCAAAGATTTTGTATCACGATTTTGAAGCTTTGAAACGTTGATATTGAAATGGATCGTATCTCTTACAGAACCGGATTGGAGACAACAAAAAGTACAACAACCAAGTAATAGTTCGAGCGTTGGAGGTACAACGAGATTTCGTGGTTCGATCAGATCAAGCGGGCAGGATAACAATTCGGCACCGTTGGACTGCGTCGCATCGCGTACGCGATCAAGAACACCTCAAATATCTCAGAACTCGTCGCAAGGGACCACGAGCGTTTTTGACGGATCGGTGGCGAGCTCTTACAATAGTAGAAAAAGTACAAGCTCCCATACAAACTTTGCACCGTCGACGAGTTCGTCGCATACTAGTCATCCTTCTACATCCAGAGGAAGAGGTCAGTAAATCATTTATTCATTTTCTATCCTTTATTAGTTCCGATCCGGTGTTCTGAAATTTTGCAAGGCTCGAGAAATTCCCACGTTCTCTTTAATAGTCGAATGAAAAAAGCTATCGATTTAAATTAATCGTCAATCTCACAATATCTTCGAAAGATCTTTGATTTTCAACTCAAATTCGTCCTTGATTCTCTACCCTTAACGTAACACGAGAATTGTTTACAAATTTTATCAAGCACTATCAAACGTCTTTTTTTTGTACAACTCTACTACGAAGATCAGGCGGCTGTGATACTTTTGGTTTCATATTTGAAATATCAAGGGTACATTTTTGGGCTATTCTTCCTCAAATCCATTTTTATGTGATTAGCATGCGAGAAAGTTGTCATGATTTTTTTTTTTTATCAATTCCTATATTTCTTGCCTTGTTTTCATACCTCACGTCGAAGGGTTGATGTGAAAATTACATGAGCACTCAAGAGCGAAATACACAAAATTTCGTGCTAATAATATCATTGCACAAACACTTCAGTATTTAGTGGTTTGCAAAAAATCTTGAAAAATTCAAACATCGTTAAGGCGATACGAAATTTATTTGCATTACTAAAGTTACCGGATGGATAATTATAAAAATAATTGTACAACGAGTATTCCATTGATTTAGTTATTTGCCATATGAAATGGAATTATCAGTGTTTTTAGAATATTCGTTGAATTAATGTTCAATGTTCATTGATGTTTATAACACTTTTTAAAAATTCTTAAGAAATAGTGTGCTAGAAAAATTCAAATAATAAAGAAGAATTACTAAACTCATTCCAAAGAAACGAGAAAAAAAAGCATTTTTGAACGGTCTATCGAACATTGGTTTCGTGCGTGATTCATCTTCAATGAATAATTAATTATCAAAAAATCGTCCAAGTCGAGAATTGAACATATTTCTCCTGAATAAATTGTTTGATTTTTCTTCTTATATTCGTGACTCAAAGGTCACAAAATTGCAGTAGACTAGTCATCAAGAACATTTGATACGATGGAAAAAAGAAGGAAATAAATAAACAAGCGATAAATCTATGAGATAGTAATGTAAAAACAAAATTTTAGCGTAAAAAGGAACGAAATAAAAGTCATAGATAAGAATGTATGATATTAGGCCTGGGGATGAGCGAATGTCTGGAAGGATTTGCGTCCGCTATCAAAGCACTTTTTCCAATATCAGCGCAAACTTATCACCAAGAAGGTAAGCCACATTAAGGGGGATGAAGATTAATACTATTGTCATGCCGAAAATCTATCACGCGTTTATCTTTTCGAATCTCTATTCTCAATCTTCTGGAATCTCCATCATGGCTTATCGTAAATGTAAAAACAAATAGTGCCCAAGCATTCATTGGAACCATTGAACATTTACGACTCGTCGATCATAATTAAGGACGAATACTTCGAAGAAATAGTCGAGTAATAAATAACGCAATAATTTAAAGATCACAATTTCCGTTGTGAAGTTTTTTTCGAACATTTTATCCTTATTCTACAATTTCAATGTCATGGATTCAACAGAATTTACAAAATACAACACAGCTGGCAATTTGTGCGATTGTTTTTTATTTGTACTGAAAAAAGTTCGTTCAAAGAGAAATTTTCAAGAATATTTTCATGTTCATATGCGCAATATTATTTTTCTTGTAACACTATTCCTCAATTACAGCTGAACAGCCAAGAGGACATTTCGCGCAGCTCGATTCGATTGAATGACGACGGGTTTTGAAAAACATATTGAAATTTATTATTTCTTCTTAATTTTCCTTTGCCAAACATGTGTACTCTTTACTTTAATTTTCATGTACAACTTTAGACTTATTAGTTCATAGTCACTAGTCAAATTACATCGATTCGAAAATGAATAATTTTTGAAAAAATAAAACATTTGTCCAGTGAACAAAACAAAGCTAGGAAAACGCTAATGAATATCTTATTTGAATGAACGCGGTCATGAACTTTTTGTCATTACTTCCATCTCTTTATACACCTTTTTTTTATGACCGTACCGTAAAATTCGTGAAGAAATGCAAGCTATCAGTCACAAGATGAATCACTGTTCGAAAAGCCTTCGGTTCATTCCACAAATATTGAATACATTTCTCATCATTATCAAGTTATCGAATTTCAATAAATGAAATAATGATTTTTGCCATATGATAAATGGAAGTTAAGATAACTGGGCTTTAACGATCGGTATAGCGAGTTTTGTTACTGACCCGTATATCTGATCTAGTGCGATAACGATAAAATGTGTCTCGCAAATATTCAACGTTCGACGAAAGTTTCTGTTTAATAAAATTATAAAATTTTCGATTCCAGACACTTTTAGACTGTTCCATAACTTTTCTTTCAACTTCAAGCCCCTTGTGACGATTTTACAATATTCCCATAATTTTCGACTAACTTGCTTAATAAATTTAAACGATTTTATTGAAAATATTATGTCATTGAATCGATTGGTTTTCACGAACAATAATCTACTGCGGTATTCGATTTTATTCTCTGACCAGGAAGGAATTAAAAAATGAATATTACGCCAAGATTAAGGATAAAGTTAGCGTGCGTCACTGGAACGTGAGAACCATTGGAAGACGTATAATTCAAATGCAGCATGTCATTTTTAGCGTGACGTTGGATAAAAGTGTTGTAAAATACTTTTTGAAGATAACATTGAAATAGCGAACTTTCAATTTGAATTAGTAGCACCGAAAATTTCCAATGGTATCTATTGAGAAAAATAATATAACAATAACGCGGAAATGAAGTATAAAAAATTTGTGGTTTTCCTTCGAATCTTCGTTTTGACCATGAAAATCTGGAAAATTCCGAAAATAAAAAAATCGCAAGAAGAGAATACCGAAATATTGATAATCGCAGCATTCCAATCATTCTCCGGGCATCTAATTTGGTAGCAATGTCAGGCATTTTTGAAATACATGAAAATTTGACATCCTCTCAACCGTTGATTCTTGCAATAACCTCGGGTATTTGACACTGATCTTCGCTTCTCAAATTTTTACAGTTATTTTTACATAAAATATTGCTGAAGTCTACAGTGGAAGGCGTTACGTTGTGCAATTTATTCTTAAACTCTGTGTCTAACGAGAGTGAAATTTTGTTCTTTTTTCGAACAGGTTCGAAATCTCAGGGAAGTGGCGTCAACAATTATACAAACGGTGGTACGGGTAGTCAAGTTTTGGGTGTGAAGTCCAGCATCAGAGTGGGTAACGCAGCTAGCAACTCTGTGGAGAGCGGAGGCGGGGCGTTGGCACATGACGGGGCAGGCACCAGTGGCGTTACACCGGCTACGTCCACTGTCAACCCCTCTGTGTCTGCCTCCCCTGCTGCCAACCAATCTGCGCATCATCATCCAACGCACAAACACCTTTTGAGATCGCGGGTTAAACTCGCAACCGAGCCGACCAAGGACGTTACAGGGACTTTACCAGCTGGTGGAAAAACCGCTGGGAAACATCACAAAAAAGATTCTACAACGGGAACGTGCACTAGTTTGAGGTAAATTGAAAAAAATATCTGAACTTGCACGTTTCATCTGAAAACCATTGAAAAATGTTTTGGTACAAATATGAAAAAGATGCATATTTTTATGGGAATCAGCCAAAATCGCAGTTCGTTCATGTTCAATATTACGCTATGTCAGTGACGATTATTTTACTCTAAAAGTGTTGATACAAACGATATATTAAGCTCGTAGTATAATACAGAAAATTTATTCAAATTCGGTTGAATTTTATTGATTTATAGTAACCTTGAACGATTTAGAGATTTTCCCTAAAAGAATATTTCGTATGTCTTTATTTCTGTATGAATAACGTACACTCAAGTACTCTCACATCGTTGAATTTTTATAGAAATTATTAAGAATACAAGACCATGTGGTATGTAATTTTTCTATAAAATGCAATTTTGAAGCAAGTATACAGAATCCCCATTAGCGAAACCTTCGTTCACTTCAACATTGAATTTTTTCCCTTTCAGTTGTGTTATAAAAGGGGATGGAAGGTTTAAATCCAGGTATACGAATGACACAAAAGAGGGAAGAGTTCTTGACCTTTCAACTCGGAATTTCATAGCTTCTAGGAGAATTTGAATCTTGTCGTAAATAACTTCCATTTGTGTTTCATTCAATTGCCCAAAGTAGAAGACAAAATCAGAAGAAATCGCACATTGTATCTTTATCTTTTGAAAAACCATTTTTCAATAGAAATTGAAAAAGTGAAACTGTCAATCAAAATTTGTTCAGTCTACGATCGTTTTTTGAGGTTGGGTCAATATTTTTTCGCGCACTACGTTAAATATAGTACAATTTTATCGCAAATTTCACTTGTCATCAACGCTTTTGTAAATGTGCATTTTTTTTCTAAATTTTACAGTAAACATCGTTCATCCTCTCGAGCTCGCAAATCAGCCGGGGAAAGTGGTGCTGTGGCTGCTGGTGTTGTAATGTCTGGAAGTGACTCCGTTACGAACAGTACTGCAACACCAAATTCCGTCTCGTCCTCAGCCCCAGGGAGTCAGTTGACTTCGACGACCGGGGAAGAGGAATCAAGCACGACTGCGACATCCGCTGCTGGTAAGAAACAAAAAATTATCAGTATATGTTAAAGAAAAACATGAGAAAATCCTTCTGAATTTTGTTGAATTGAATATTTACATAATTTTATAATCAATTCTGATGTTCTCGTGTTTGTTCAGC
This sequence comes from Venturia canescens, assembly GCF_019457755.1. Lineage (NCBI taxonomy): Eukaryota > Metazoa > Arthropoda > Insecta > Hymenoptera > Ichneumonidae > Venturia > Venturia canescens. The sequence continues at coordinate 13,429,772 of NC_057425.1, forward strand.
TAGTGGAGGACCTTCTGGAATGTCTGCAACTACAGGCGACAGTGAAAGCGATGATGGCGAAGTCGGACGACTACAGGCTCTCCTCGAAGCTCGAGGTTTACCGCCCCACGTTTTCGGAGCCCTTGCTCCAAGAATGCAGCATCTTCTCAACCGAAGTATGGGTGCGAGCTCTGGTAAGGAGAATTAAACCAGAGAACATAGATTTACATGGAACAACAGGTCGTATAGGCGCATTTGGCTGGGGTCCGCTCAGTACTGACCCCGGCCAGCGTGGCGCTGTTCAATATACGTGAGCACGCGTACACTGACGCTGGGGTCATAGCGCGCGCTTTCTCGCACCCAAGCGTTCAGCCATACTTGGGGTACTATTCCGCTCTTGCTCGCACCCATAAGTTGTGGACCCCACGCTTGGGGTCTCAATGCTGTTAAAACATTAACATGTTGCAGTCATTTTTTTACGTAAAAAATCAAAAACAATAATTCAACTATTCAACAAAATCAATTGAATTTTTTTAGTTTCGACTGTAATTTTAAAAAAACCTATCTGATGAAAAAAAAACCCGTCCGATACGGATTTGAACTATTATCTCCAGCATTACGAGAAAGACATCGAACCACTATACCATATAAACTTCTAATTTCCAAACGGCAGAAAATGCTACTAGCTTATCCGGGCCGCTTGATACGTTGTAGTTGTATGAAATAGTAACTGTGGTCGCAAGAGCTATAGTTGTCAATATATTTCCAAATATTCATAGATATCTGTAAAACAAAAAAGTATGGCGAAAAAATTTCTTTCAATATGAGTATGTGAACCGGTAATCTCTCGGATGCTATGGCTTCCTTAGCAGCGATATATGAGACGGGGGTGGTAAGCTGACGCTTTGAATGTGTGAAACACATGGATACGTCGCTGCGTGCCCTACAGTCTATGAGTGGAACTATATTTTCCGTGCCAAAAGCTAACATGGGCCCTGTTGTTCCATGTAAATCTATGTTCTCTGATTAAACTTGTGCATCTTTTTTGGCTTTCTAATATTTTTTTCCTGAATTAAAAATACTAAATTTTACTAAATTTTCTTTCTAAGTTTCCTGAGAATCTATAGACTTTCAATCTTCTACTTTACCAGCAATTGAGATATCGAAAACAACAATTCTTATTTCACGAAACCAATTTAAAATTTCTCATTGTTGAATACAAAAAAAGTGCTGACTTTTGAATTGACGGCTGTTCTTATGTAGCATGATTTTTTAAATTGAATCAAGTTTTGGCAACGAAGTTTACGTATCAATAAAATTTTAAAATTATGTCGTGTTAAGAAATCAAAAATTGACCCAAAATACATTTAAAAAGCAACGATTTTCAAACGATGACTGTCGTATCATAGTTCCATCTAATTAAAAAAAACGTTTCAATGATTTATTTGCTTTAAATATCGTTCAAGCAGCCGCGAAAGCGCAACAACTATTGGCTGGCCTACAAGCTGTTGATGACGAGGGCGAGCAACTCCAAGCTGTTATTGGAATGGGAGAAATTCTCGTGATGGGAAACGAAGACACACTTACTGGATTTCCCGTGAAACAAGTAGTCGCAGCACTCATAAATCTACTCGGAATCGAGCACAATTTCGTCATAATGACTCATGCTTGTCGGGCTTTGACTTACATGATGGAAGCTTTGCCGAGATCTTCCACCGTTGTCGTCGATGCTGTTCCGATGTTTTTGCAAAAATTAGAGTCCATCGAATGTATGGATGTCGCTGAACAGTGTCTCACTGCTTTGGCAATGCTCTCTCGCAGACACAGCAAATCCATTCTCCAAGCAGTACGTAATTTTTTTTTGTTCCTGATCAGTCAAAGGATTACTACCAAAATGTTTTTTGTGGGGAATTTCACTTTTGTCGTTTTTCCTTCATTTAATTTTTATTTTCTTTCTCCATAGGGCGGTGTTTCAGCTTGTCTAAAGTTCGTTGATTTCTTCAACATAACGGCCCAACGTGCCGCGCTGACAATCACGGCTAATTGCTGCCAAAATTTAAATCCCGACGATTTCCATTTGGTGGCAGACAGCCTCGTTCTGTTAACGAGTCGACTTACCAATCAGGACAAAAAGAGCGTCGAGTGCGTGTGCCAAGCTTTCAGTCGTTTGGTCGACAGTTTTCAACACGATCCTGTTATGTTACACAAAATCATAACTGCGGAACTTTTGCAAAATTTGCAACAACTGGTAAGTCGCATAATGGATTTTTAACATGAAATTTTCATTGTTCAACGGTTCGTTGAACAACAGAGTAGTTTTTACTCATTCGAATGCTCTTATTTTTCCGTTGCAGCTGATGATAACTCCACCGGTAAACAGTATCGGTAACTTCATAACCGTATTACGAATGCTTTCTGTGATATCAAATCGCTGTCCCGATTTGGCGCAATTGTTACTACAACAAAATATAGCATTCACCCTGAGTTATTTACTCACCGGTTCACTCGAAGTTAAAACCGAAGATGTCGAACTGGTACCACGTTCGCCTCAGGAATGGTTTGAAATCACTTGTCTGATCGAGGAACTTATGCCACCACTGCCTACCGACGGTATATTCAGTGTAAATAGCTTGCTCGAAAGAACGAGCAATCAGCAAGAGACTGTCCATTGGGAATGGCGCGACGAGAGACATTGCTGTCATCCTTTTAGCACCATTGACTCGAGAATTATAGAGGTACCTTTCGAGCACTTGCTTACAATTCTGATTCATCCTTACAGTTATTCAAATTTTTAGCTTGATTTATCATTGGTTTGTCAGTGAAAAAATTCAAACGATTCTTTCTGTACTAATTTCTGATCATTTTGAGTTTACACGAAAGTTCATGATTACCCTTTTTGACATTGAAGGGCTCTGACACTGAGTCATTTTTTCAAACTCTCAATGTTAATTTTTACGAAAAAAATGAATGATACAAATCATTTGAATTTATTACGGGATAACGATCGGATAAAAAAAATGATTTTTTATTCGAAGATGGCCTTCCAAAACGGAGAAGACGAAATTTGTCTCTCAATGTTGGGACGAACTTACACGATAGATCTGACCGTGATGAAGCAAATAAACGAGGACATTGGAATGGCGAGAAGTATCTTCCGCAGAGTTAATGCTCATCCTGCTGAAGGCAAAAGCCCAACGTGTTCTTCAAAGCAAGTTCAATGAATTCGATTTTTTTCAACTCAGAATATACGGAAATTTAATATTCACGGTTAATTTATATTTTTTTCTGTTTTTCAGTATGGACGTTGTCCCACCGGTTATCGAGACCAACGCCTGGCTCGTGTCGTTCATTCGAACTTTGTTCTCTGTACTGTACGAAGTCTACAGTAGTTCCGCCGGTCCTGCGGTCAAATGCAAATGTCTACGAGCTCTTTTGCGTATGGTTTATTATGCGTCCACAGATCTTTTAAAGGTAAAAATGAAATCAAGCGTTATCTCATAATTTCTTGGTTGCGTTGAATCCATGAAGGGGATCCATCCAGAAACGAAATAAAACTTAATGTATTATGAACTTAATAGACCGAACGAGCGAGCTTTATATAAATCATAAAGTTTTTCTTCTTTTCCTCTTTGTCAGGACGTACTCAAGAACCAAGTCGTATCATCGCACATCGCTGGAATGCTCGCGTCCCAAGATCTCAGAATAGTCATAGGTGCTCTTCAAATGGGTAGTATACTGATGAAACGATTGCCTCAAGTTTTCGGTGTTCATTTTCATCGCGAGGGAGTTTTACATCAGATAAGACAACTTGCCGATCCCGATATACCTCTCGGTGTATCTGCACCAAAGTGCCCTTCCGGTGAGTCGTCCTTTCAACCGATATTGGCAATATTAAATTGACTTTCCAAACATTGTACAGAAAGATGTAATTTTCTTTACGTGTAAATGTCAAATTGGGTATTTTTTAGGTACGTCATTGCCGAGTCCACAACCAGGTCCATCCACAACGTCCTTTGCGTCGACCATGACGCTTTCCTCGAGCAGTGCAACGTCCCCAGTCGCATCGCCAACCACCAATGGCAATATATTGTTCGGCACAATTGCCACCAGTCAGCTTAAGCCTAGTTTTGCTGCAACAATGGAAACTCGGAGCAGAAGCGATCTCAGTACATCCGTTGACGACTCGGGTTCAGCTTCAAATGTGCACTCGTAAGTTAATCGTTGAACGTATCAAAAACTTTATCAATCTAATCACAGTTTTTATACAGTCAGAATTCTAGTACTTAGCGATTTGATACAAATTCTGAGGAAAAGAAATCACTGCAATGAAGATATTGAAAATTCGAAAATTATCACTGCACTAAAACAAATTTGTTGGAACTCTTTCTTTTCGGCTGTATTGCGATTGTACCTCTCCGAAGCAAAGATTCAATGCAACGACTCTTTCATTTAAAAAAAAACTAATCAATTCGTCTTACACGCCAATGAAAATAGTCTTATCACCAGGGAAAATCAATTGGTTCTTGACTTATGGTATTATTGTAGCTATGAATGAACATTCTGAAAACGAAAAGGTCGTTTAATCGGATGTATATTCTGAAAGCGCTGAATAATCAAAATTTCGACTGTATACAATTGCTAATCAAGGAAATGTGCTGTAATAATGAGCCAAAAAATTGAACGCTCCGTTGAAGATTAACAGTGAAAAAAAAAACAAATTATTTTTCGTGTAGGAGAATCGGCGATGTCCTTAAAAGGAAGCGTCCAAATAAAAAGGGCCGTTTCCCGCGTTTGGGCAGTACAACACCTCAGCAAACGCAACAGCCGGAGTCCATGTTCACCGGGTTTACACCCAAGAATACTCGTTTTCTGGGCAATCTTAACCCAGCGCGATGGGGTAGAAAATTGTCGTCCTCGGCAACAACAGCAAGTGACAAGCGTGATTCGAGTTCATCGACGAGCTTGACCAAACCACCGAATAATCCGAGTTTAACAGCCGGTAATCGGGATAAAGCGAAATGTTGGGTCCGCGAGCAAGCGGCCCAATTTTTGACGAGATATCAAGATGACGCGCCTTGTACGCATCCGGCATTGACGGTTTTGACGCGGCTAACGGCTGCTATACAGAAGCTCCAATCGAACGAGCTAGATGAAATGTTCGAGGCGTTAACGGAGCTCCGCGATATCGTGCTCGAAAGCGACATTTCACCGTTCGAGATGAATTACAGCGGTTTGATAAAAGCGCTTTTGAATTATTTGACAACGAACGAAGCGCCGGGCAACCGTTACGATCGTCTGCGAATGTTTTGGAAGTTATTCGCGGAGACAACGTTGCAACAAGAATCATCAGGTGGAATGACGAACCACGTAGTAGATTTATCACCGGGTGCTTTCGGCGCCCTCGTCGCTAAGTTGAACAGTTGTGTCGCACAGTTGGAACAATTTCCGGTTAAAGTACACGATTTGCCAGCGGGTTCTGGTGCAGGAAGAGGCGGTACAAGCGCCTTGAAGTTCTTCAATACGCACCAGTTGAAGTGCAATTTACAACGTCATCCCGATTGTAATAATTTGAAGCAGTGGAAAGGTGGTACCGTAAAAATTGATCCGCTCGCCCTCGTTCAAGCCATCGAGCGTTATCTCATGGTTCGTGGTTACGGTAGAATACGAGATGCCGAGTCAATGGTCAGCGACGACGACAACAGCGAAGATGACATCGATGACACGCTCGCCGCCGTCGTTATAAGTCAAGCTGCTAAGCACAAATTACAGTTTTTGATCGGCGACGAAGTTCTCCCATTCAACATGACAGTTTATCAAGCTGTACGCCAGTTCGGCTGCTCAGGATTGGACCATTCGGAAGCTGAGGCTGACAGTGAACCGCCTCTTGGTCATGACGCCGTATGGGTTCAAACGCACACGATTTATTATCGACCTGTGCCCGAGGAAGATACAACTACCTCACCCAAACCCGGATCCAGCTCCGCTAGCGGCAGTCGCAAGGGAAAAGGAAAAAGTACAAAGCTTAGCTCTAAAAGAAAAGAGGATAGTCTTTGGCTCGAAGGCGCTGTCCCACCACCCCGCTGTCCTCTCGCTCCTTATCTCACACCAACTCTTCCATCTGTTACTATTTCCGACGCTTCACTCGACGGACTCTGTCTCTTGCGTCTGCTCCACGCTCTCAATCGACACTGGGGCGTTCTATTCCCTTATGTGAAAAGCACTACGCTCCTCAGCGCTTCGGACTTTATCAATAATAAGATTGCCGCCAAAGCCAGCAGACAACTTCAAGATCCGCTGGTCATTATGACCGGTAATCTTCCTTCGTGGCTCCAACAAATCGCCACCGTTTGGTGAGTAATTCCCTTCAATTTTTTTTCCCCCACATTTTCGTGCTCTATAAGCTTTTCAGAAAATTATGATTTGAACACTGGAATCAGATTTTTTTACGATTATTCAAGGTCTCGAAATATTATGTTACATTCTAAACACGTGTAAATTAGCTTCAATGTGAAATATTAAAAATTAATGAATATTAAGCGGGGGTTCGACCTTCAAGATGGTCAAGATGAACGATGCTCAAAGCTTACTCTATAAGGTGCTATAATTTTCATTTTGGCTTCCTCATAGAGGAAGCTTTCAGCATTTTTCTGAAAGCTTGAGAAAACAATTTGTTACTTTTTTAGGCTTATATACTGCTCCTAAAACTGAATGACGAGCCATCAGAAAAAACAGTTTGCAACTTTCAATTTTCATTGTTTTTCTATTTACATTTAAATTCAATAATTCCGATAACTTTGCTGGAAAGTATACAGGAAGTACAGACTTATACACAATATCTTATAAAATTTCCAAAAATTAAAGCGTTTTGACAATTTTTCGAAAAACTCATATTTTCGTAAAATTCCAAAAATCATAAAATTTAAACCGCTCAACCGATATTTCCCAAATTCAATGCCAACCTTCCTATTATGATAATCTATTTATAAAAAAAAATTAGTAATAAATCTTAAAATTTTCGGAAATTAGAGCGTTGACACCCTTTTTATGAAAATTTCAAAACGTCGTTGGATTCGTATTTTTTTTCAAATTCTGCCAAAATTATCAGAGAATGAAGAACTTGTTCGGATTAACATCTATACAAAACGATAGCCCTGTATCTCAAATCGTTTTCGAGTTATAAGCGTTCGAATTTTGTACTGCCATAACACACACACGGACACGGACACGGACATTTTTTCTAGATATGATTTTTCGATGTTTTGGGACATTTTGAGCACATAGACATTGAAAACTGGAAAAAAAAAAAAATTTCATCATCACATAACAGCTCTATCAAGAAGCAAAAATACGTGTTTTTATTTCTTATTGCAAATTTTGAAACATTCAAAAAATGTTTTTTTAAATTTAATTTAATAGAAATGCATTTTTTCCCATTGCAGCCCATTTTTGTTCCCATTTGAAACAAGGCAATTACTGCTATACGCGACATCATTCGATCGAGATAGAGCTCTACAACGACTTCTCGACTCTGCACCGGAATTGTCCGGTTCGGATAGTCAGGAACGCGTTACTCCGCGCCTGGAAAGACGAAAACGTACGATATCGCGAACCGACATTTTGAAACAGGCAGAGCAAGTTATACAAGATTTGGCATCGAGCAAAGCTCTGTTAGAAGTGCAATATATTAATGAGGTACGTAAAAATGGGAATTTCCATTCAAAGTGTCTGCCATTTTTACATTCGATTATTAGTCATAATATATTGTTCCAATCTTAGTTCCAATTGAAACATTAATTTTTCATTTCTAGGTTGGTACTGGGCTTGGTCCAACACTAGAATTTTACGCCCTTGTTTCGCGAGAATTGCAACGGGCCGATCTTGAATTATGGCACGGAAGTGGCACACCAACAGAATCGGGTTACGTAAATGCGCCCCATGGCCTATTCACGACTCCGATACCATGGAACGCCAAAGTTTCTCATCTCGCTAAACTCAAAACGAAATTCAAGTTTCTCGGAAAGTTTATGGCAAAAGCCATATATGATTCGCGAATGGTGAGTTTCCGAATGTTCCATTAATTTTTTTTGCTCTGTGATGTAAAAGAGCTGCTTACACAGGAACTACTGAGGGATTTTTCAAAATCTCATATCTTATTTGTGTTTTTCTTAACAGCTGGATTTACCGTTCAGTCTAACGTTTTATCGTTGGTTACTCGGCGAGGAACAGTCGCTCACATTATCGGATCTTGCCTACGTTTACCCGGACATTTATCACAGTCTCAACAAACTCCAAGACATCGTAAGGCGAAAAGAAGCAATTGAGCGTGACCAAACTTACAGACCCAGCGAAAAAGCACAATTGATTGAGTCACTCGATCTCGATGGGTGTTCCATCAGCGATCTTGGCCTCGTTTTTGAATTACCGGGATATTCAAACATCGAGCTTAGAAAAGCAGGAAGCGATATTTCTGTTACTATCCACAATTTGGATCAATACATAAAAGTAATTAGGAATTTTCAATCATGTTCCCTTGCCTTGATAATTTGTTCAAATTTCTTGTATGGAATCAATTTTTTCTAAAAAGTCGATTAAACACTCGACTCCATACGACCACAAATTTAAATCTTTTGCAAACGAAATAATCGTTTGCCTTATAATTGAAAATTTTCGTAGTGTTTAAAAAATGTTTAGATAAAAACCACAAGTTCCAGAGAAAGTTTTACACTCCAATTGCTCGCTACGAGTATAATTTTTCAATTTGACTGTAACGCGGTAACTGCCTTAACCTTTTAAGGACGGGTTTGGTCGAAATATCGACCACTAGTTTGGTCGGGTACCGCACATAAAAAATTCATTAGTATTATGCTCAAATTTTATGTAAAATCGACGTTGCTTTTATGTCAAATATTTATCAGCCCCTGGATGTTGCGATATAAAAATGAATATTTTCAGCTGGTGATTCATTGGTTCCTGTATGAAGGAGTTTTCCGTCAAATGGAAGCTTTCCGCGAGGGTTTCGAATCCGTTTTTCCGCCGAGTCAATTAAGACTGTTTTTCCCTGAAGAATTGGAGGCAGTATTTTGCGGTCACGCACAGGCTGGTGGTCAATGGGACGTGAAAACACTCCTCGAATGCTGTCGGACTGATCACGGCTATACTCCCGATTCCCGGGCTATACGTTTCCTCTTCGAAGTTATGTCTGGATACAATAGCGAAGAGCAGAGACAATTCATACAATTTGTCACGGGATCACCGCGATTGCCCGTTGGTGGTGAGTTTTCTTCTACTCATCCTCATTTTTGAAATCCTTTTTAAGGGATTTCCAGTTTTTTATTTTTTATAAAAAAAAATTAAATAAAGCGATTCAGTAAAACTAGAGAAAAAAAGTAAAAGTAACAACAAAGCTCAACATGTATGAAAGGTCGATCAGCTCTGTCATTTTTTTTTCGATGATAAAAAAAAATCCAAAATGGCAGTTTAAACACTTGCTTAACTTATAGATTTTTATTTTCAATCTTTCTAAAGTATTTTCTCAAAGCAATTTTATGAAAATCAATAACGATAAAAATAAGATTTTTATATTGTGTGTCTAGTTAATGATTTGTAATTTTTTCCTCCCCTTCATTTCAGGCTTCAAAAGCTTAACACCGCCTCTAACGATAGTACGTAAAACTTTCGATCCATCAATGCAAACTGACGATTTTTTGCCGTCGGTGATGACCTGTGTCAACTATCTAAAACTGCCGGACTACACAACATTGGAAATAATGCGAGAAAAATTACGGATAGCAGCGCAAGAGGGTCAACACTCGTTCCATTTGTCTTAGGTAATTCATGGAACAGAGACGTGAATAAATAGACTCGGTTCGTCTCTCCAGTATTTTCGGGCTATTGGCGATTGAGAAGAAAATTGTTTCGCGCGTGCTCCTCGATAACCGATTCTTTGGCTACGGGGAGAAAAGGATGTACTGAAAGCTAGAAAAGCTGATGATAATTATACCGCAACTGTGGTAAACTTATTATCCCATCACCGTTTTCTCGACGTGGTGACGGAAATAAAAAATATCGAACAGGAAGCGCGATAGAGAGAGAGAGAGAGAGAGAGAGACAGAGAGAAAGATAAAGCATAGAGAGAACAACGACACATTTCAGACGATTCTTTCTTCAAGCTGGTTATTAATTTTCATTCAATTTTATTTTTTTCTTCTCTCTTATTTTTTGCCTTTTATTTTTATTTTTGATCTACGTTTTCTTGAGAAACGACAATTTAGTTAAATTTTTCCCTTCCGTTGCGACTATCGCAAATGAATAAAATTCCAGTTTGGTGTTTATTTTTGTATGTGTTATACCCCTCCAAAAGAATTTTAATTGCGATACAGATATTTTTCCGGAGACAGTGTGATCGTAGAAGAGAAGAAACAAAAAAGATAACAAATCGAAGAACGAGTTTGAGAAAGAAAAAAAAATTCCCGCCAATTATTTCTCAAGCCGATTGTGTACACGATGCATCTCGAGATTCGCGTTTACAATTACAACCGTAAGGAGGGGGACACCGTCGCCCAAGACGTTCTTTTTTTTTCTTTTTTTTTTATCTTCGGTGTATAAAGATACAATAAAACGTAACAAAGATAAACAACCGGAAGAGCGTTGATAAATGGTAAAGAATGAAAAGGAGACGAAGAAAAAACGAAACCACAAACAACCAAGAAGCTGTAAATATGCATAGTTATCTCGACCATAGTTTGATATACGCAAGTCTACATATAAATACTTTATATTATCTATAATAGTGGATAAACGATGAATAGTATAACGAGAACAAAATACCGCTACGAAGCACTGATACTAACGGAATTATAACTAGAAAAGGAAAAAAAAATAAGGATACAAAGAAAAGAAACAAAAAAACGAAGCACCGGAATGAACGTTCGTTAGAAGTAAGTGAAGTTTTATATCAGTGAAGCGTCTCGTGATCGGTCATTCGTGAAAAACAAACAAACAAACATAAAACAAAAGTAAATGAAAAACGAAAGGAACAATCATTCGTCATTTGTGTCGTCGTCGTCGTCGTCGTCGTCGTTGTCATTATCATAATCATCTGTGAGAAGGGCCTGTCGGGGACAAGACGCGAAACGTAGAAGATCGCCGTAAATGCGAGAGAAACACAAATGTTGTAGAGATTCGCCGCAATAGCGTCACTTGAAAATTTCATAGTAATTTAAGGAAGAGAAAGAAAAAACAAACAAAATACAAGTTCACGTCCCGTAGAGAAAGTACATAACGTTTTAAAGAAAAAAGAGAAAAAGAAGAAAAAAATCAATAAAAATACAAAACCACGTGTTTTTTTAGCTCGCGAATATTCGGATCGTTCCAGTCATTCGTACGTTCATAATTCTTTTTTTCTTTCGCTCTTTTTTTTCTTTCTAATCGATCTCTCGTGTTCACTGTTCGTATCGTCAAAGAGCCCTCTCCGGGCAGATAAACAACACGCAGGAAGGAAGTCATCAGTGGAAAGCTCTCGGTAAACGAACTTAAAACGTGCAAACACCTCTCTATACATATGTAGTTGATAGTAGTATTTAATTTTAAGACGATCTATCACCAATTATCATTCATTGTTTGATATTTGTCTATTCGTAGGTGAGGAATATTAGGTCAATCATTTATTTGCGTAGGTGTGTTGCGTTAACGGACTTTTTTCCTGAGCATCGCCAGGTCGTCGCAACGCCCTCGTTTTATTTCTAGATTTTTTTCCCTCTTACACTTTGAGGTGACTCATTGCATTTGAACATCGAATCGTGAAAAACCATCATTTGTTTTCACATCGTTACGAGTTCGAGTGGCAAGAGTGGTTAAGCATAACACTATGAAATTAAGTAACAAACCACAAAGCGAAGGACAATGATAAACGATAACTTCGATTTCACTGTTGAGAGAATAGATTTCTACTCAATTGCGAAATACTCTCGATTAAAGTTAAGTTATAATATTTGGGAAATGTCATCGGTTTCGCTAATCGGAACTTAATCACAATATTATTACGAATTGTTGTATCGTTGTTTTTCTTTTTTATCATTACTCTAATTTCTTTTTTTCCCTGTTTTTGTTTTTTCTGTAAGACACTCGATAAAAATTTCATCGGTGTTAAGGATCTGAGTTCTAATTTTTTTGTTTCTTGTTCCTTTTCATTTTGCTGTCGGCTCATGCGTTTTACGATTAAGGAATTACTGCTTGCCAAACTAGCTGTTAGGAATTCATGATTGAAAGGATTTGAAAATAATTGAAGTTGAGCGAGTTGTTTAGTTTGTCGAAAAGAGAAGGATTCACCGCAAATTCGTAGTGAAATTCTGTTCGCTGGCTCGTTTTATTGTGCCATTTTTACGTAACGATTCCTCACACCATAATTATCCATTAATCTGATAATTAAAGTCTCTCTCATCTGGTCTGGCGATGTCTCACGAATTGTTCACGTTCATTTAATTTTGGCGATCTGTTATGAATGATATGTTATTCATTAAGCCATTATGAAACGGGAAATAGCATTATTTTTTATTATCTGTGTCGGTAAACAACAAATCACGATTGATAAAAACATTACGTAATAAAAAGAGCTGCGATTATTACAATTTAACGTTTCAAACTCGACAGTTGAGCAGGCAAAACAATATGAACACAGAGATGAAAAGTCGACGATGACTGTGTGAAATGGAATATCAGTACGTTTTGGGATAAAGCATGAAAAATTTACGGAAAATACAACAAAGTCGTAAATACCCATCGGATTAACGCGGATTTCGGTCGAGGATACATTTCCCTAAAATCATCTGACATATACTGATAAAATGAAAAAAAAAAAAATAATAACAAAGTTATATTTATATCGATCGGTTAGGTATAGACGATATTTCATTTCAATTCATTGAATTTGTTCCTTTGCAAAAATTCCTTCAATAAACACCGACGTAAGATAATATATATGAAATTTTTTTGGGCTGGAAGTTTCTCCGTGCACTCAATGAACGATCCGAATCTCCTAAAAAAATCCTTTATTTTAAAGCACCCACCAAGCTTGCTGTACAACGGAATACATTGCAAAAACTCGCTTTCTTCTTTTTTTCTACTGTCATGTTTTAAAAATATACACCATCATCGCAAATTTGTTTTCTTCCATTTCTCGTACATTAGAACTCGAATATTTGAGAATTTATTCGTCAATATGAATTTGTGCGCCGTATTTTCTTCTTAAATACACATCGATAACCAGCCTAGAATGAGGCATGTGCCACCGATCGGTGTGAACCGGCTGAAACGTTTGTCACCTGTGAATGCGGTGTAGTAACAAGTACCGCAAAATAGGAATGTTCCTGTCACCATGAAACTTGCTGCCTGAAAATATTGAGCATTTTTTTCAATTTCTTAAATACTGCTCTTAATGTATTATCATGAGAAAAAATATCATTAATTTACTTTGAAAGATTTTTGCAAAATAATCTGCAATTTTTTTAATTTTTTCCAAGTTTCGTAGAGTATAAAATGACTCGACGTCTCATGACTTACAATCCTAAATTTAATTAGTCATTCATTGAATAGTTAAACGTGATTTTGGCCACAAGATAAATTTTTTTTCATAATTTTTGGGATAAACTAGTTTGGCCTAGGAGAAGTCTGCTTTAGAATCTGAATCGATATTCTTAATCTATTTAAACTTACAGAAAAGTCAAAATTTTAAACTCGCATGAAAAAAATTTTTTGCTGCCACAGAGAACACAAACGTCACCCTATAATCATTAGAAACGCGATTTTGGCCACAAGATAAATTTTTTTTCATAATTTTTGGGATAAACTAGTTTGGCCTAGGAGAAGTCAGCTTTAGAATCTGAATCGATATTCTCAATCTATTTAAACTTACAGAAAAGTCAAAATTTCAAACTCGCATGAAAAAAATTTTTTGCTGCCACAGAGAACACAAACGTCACCCTATAATCATTAGAATACAAAAATAATTAAAGGGGTTTACCAGAATTGGAACCCTGCAAAACGGCAGTCCCATCATTGCCAGAGCATGAATGAAGTGGTATCTGTTTGCAGTATCAAATACTTGCTTCTGTTCAAGACCCTTGTCATCTGGATACTTTCCTATGAATTTTCAATGAAACAAGATTTCAAAAAATGATAAAGAATTCTAAATGGTTTGTTGATATAAAAAAAAAAACATGAATAGTAGAAAAATAGATAGAAAAGACCAAAGAACAGAACAGGCATGCTTGTTGTTAATTGGAAAGTCTCAAAAAAATATTTAAAAATAACAGTACAAGTACTTTGGTCGTGATTAAAAATGAATTATTCAAGAACATATTTGGGTAACAGAAAAACATGAAAGAATTACTGGAAATATTTAGTGATAATTGAAATACTAACTATGAGCTCCTATTGCTCCAAGAATGACTGCAGCGGCTCCGCTGAGAGCTGCGATCCTCATCCATGGGCCAGATCTTGCAGCTATTTTCCACAATGGCTCCGGAGGTATCATTTTATATTCGATTTTTGGAGTCAGTCCGGTGTAATTGACAACCTGCATTGCATAATGCCACTAGCTCATATGATCAATAAAAATGCAAGGTTCTGAGAGGCAGATATTCAGAAATGAGGGTTGTTTAGGTTGCAAGAAAATAAAGAAAAAATAATCATTCAACTTTTTCATATTTTTTAAAGATATGCGATTCAATGCTTTATTCGAATAGATCCATTAGTTCATTCGGTTAATAAACAAAAAATTGATAGCTATTTACTTAAATTTAAGCCTATAAATTATTTCGATCAATATAAATTGATCACTCTGTTTTTTCGAAATGTTTTATTATTTCTAACCTCATCACACAAAAAGTCAACATGACATGTCAAGCAATTGCAAATTCTGATATGGTAAATTAGAAAATACATAATTGGAAGTAAATCTTATAACTTTTCGTCTTTTTTTCCAACAAAAAAGTTGAAATAAACGAATTTTTTGTTTATTTTGAAGTACTTACAGAAGAGGCTGCTAATTTTGCATACGAACCAGCAGTCGAACTAATTGGGTTTGTGAAAAGAACATAGCTCAGGACGTCTTGAACCCCCATTAAAAAAAAAATTAAGTATTCTAACAATGTCTGAACTTTAAGCTCCGCAGTTGAATGGTTAATTGAACGAACGTATTATTTGTATTTTTCTCGCCGATTTTCGAAATATTGAATGACGGTTTGCTGGTTAATTTAATGTTTCTAGTTCACTTCCTTTTTTGCAAACAATTGATGTGTTTTGATAATGATGCTCCGCAATTCAGGTAGTTTCTAGACCCGAAACTCTTGTAACGCAAAAGTACGAAATCATGACATGAGCAGACGAAATTTTTATTGCGACAAGGGAACCCCCTTGTGGATATCTAAAGGACCGAAAATTCGTTTAACCTGTTTTCACTTTGAAACTCTTTGAATTTATCGCTAATATATCTAGAAAATCAAAGGTTCATTCATTTTCACATAATTATTAAAAACTTCGAACTCACCGTCCGCCCTCAATCCAGCGCTCTTTATTCGCAAACTGTTGTAAACTAGTGCACTGCTGTGCACTTGATTCGGCGTAACTGATCATGTGTTTCGTGTACATTCTCATGTGAGATTTCATCGAAGTCATCGAAGCAAAAACGTGACGAAATACGAATGCAATTATCAACGCACACATAGTTTCGATCTACTTAGTCAGAATTTACGTCGTTCTTTTTGAATAGAACAAAGATGGTAAATACACTTCAATAAATGTTTCAATTCACAGATTAGAAAAAAAATAAATTGCATGTTCTATCAACTGATGACAACCACACTCTGCCACGAACTTTGATGAAAATATGGGAAAAATAAAAATCGCTAAAGCCATCTAAATTTTGAACATCAACAGTGTCAACTTTAATCTTCCATTTATTAATATATTTCTAAGACAATTTATCTATTCAAAAAACTGGAACCCCTGGCATTTACGATTACAGATATGGGAGACCTATAATTTGGAGGTTACGTGTTTGAGGTTAAACTATACAGGAACTAATACCATTTTACACGTTTTAAAAACGTACAACAATAAAATAGAATCTTATGTTTCACTGTTCCCTTAAACAAAAAGAACTTTTTTCAAACATATGCTCATGGATTTTTTTATTAACAATCCCTTTCCTAACTAGTCATCGTTCTGCAATGAGTAGCAAAACAAACAAAACCACACATCATAAACTACGCATATTGTTTAGTATATATTCACGATAGAATTTTCAAAATAAATATTAAATTCTCTTTGAGGCAAGTACAGCGGTAGTCGCAGGCATAGGAATAGCCATCATTGGATTTGGAGGACGATTCATAATTAGAAGAATGCCAATGCTAACTGAAAAAATGGCTGAAGCCCTCAAAACAATGCCAAAACTAGATTCACAGGTACGTATCAAATTTATACTGCTGAAATGATTAAATATACTTTTTAAATTTGGTCTAGAGGGCTAATAAAATCCATAGATAATTCATGAAGAAATGTTTCCTCATTCCTATTTTTTCAATTTGTGCAACGCCTGATGCCCATGCCAATTCAATATTGAATAAAATGCTCCAAGAGCACACATTACTCGTAGAGAACTAAAAATCTTTACTGATGACTCTGATGATTGAACATTTGTGACCCAATAATTGAAGAATTTTTAACATAATTAACAGTTTTGTAGGCAAAAATGTTACAATTAGGTCACACTGCCGCATTGATTGTAATTGTCTCTACCACTCCTAAAAAGAACTTACTTTTCAGTCTTTGGCGAACAGTAAATATTATAAGGGTGGGTTTGAGCCGACAATGACAAGAAGGGAGGCGAGTCTGATTCTTGGAGTGTCACCAACAGCCAACAAGCTCAAAGTCAAAGAGCAATT
Organism: Venturia canescens; assembly: GCF_019457755.1. NCBI lineage: Eukaryota > Metazoa > Arthropoda > Insecta > Hymenoptera > Ichneumonidae > Venturia > Venturia canescens. The sequence goes on from NC_057425.1 coordinate 13,446,694, forward strand.
TAAAAAAGTGATGTCTGCCAATCACCCCGATCGAGGCGGTTCTCCGTACTTAGCAGCAAAAATAAATGAAGCAAAAGATTTGATGGAAAAGTCCGGATGAAATGAAGATCAATTTGTTGTAGGATGATTATTTAATTTGGACGAATGATTCATTTGTTATAGGAAACAAATTTTCAAATGTACATAATAATCTATAAATAAGTGGCTCTTTCTTGTTCTTACTCGATGAACCATAAGTATGTGAATGTAACTTCATTCAAATGTGAATAAATAGCTAAATGTGGACATATGTATATATATTTATACGTATAAATATATTTCTATTGATGTACATTGTACGTTTTTTTGCTTCTCATTTTTTGTGAAAACTCGTAAGTATCCAACGATTGTTTGATAAAATCATTTTTCGATTTACCAATGAGCAACAAAAAGCATATGTTTTTGTTGTATACGAAGCTAATAATTGAACTGTTTCGTATCAATAATTATTAAACTATGAGCATCACTCAATATAATAACGATTTACAATACAATATAACATTATTATAATAGTTGTGAAAAAAATCACTTACATGATAAAATATTGTACATACTAATCTTATACAATCGTGGTTAGTTGCATTTTTTTGTTCGTTCTTCGTTTATTTTCGTTCTGTCTCATAAATTGTCTTTCATGACATTATTGACTAGAGCACGACGGTGGTACGAGTTTTTCGCTCGCTTCTCTCTCTCTCTCTCTCTCTTAATCTTTTTTAAATCTCTACTATCTTCCTAATTTAGTAAGCTTCTGATTAATCCTCTCTTGAGTGACCTTGGCCCGTAATTTGGCTATCGTGCCTCCTGACATCGAACCAGGTACTTTAAAAATGCTCTATAATAAAAAAATCGAGGGATAGTGACATTGCGTTAGGAAAAAGTGTTTGGAAAATTTTTATCTCACCTGCATAAAATCATGGCACTGTAAAACAATGCTGTCCTTCGTTATGTCCTTGAAACATTCGGCCAACAACGAAAAATCTTGGCACGAAATTAAATTTTCTTTGTTCCGTTTTATGAGTGTCAATGCAACACGGAATATTATCTTATTACCTTCGTAAAACAGGCAATCCCATATTCGCAAAGTAGTCTGTAAAATTAATCAGCATCTTTGTAATAATATTATTTTAAAATCATAAAAAACAATTGGAAACTACATTTTTGATATTGAGACATCAGTGGTTATTCTTTTGCTGATATCGATATTACAATCTAAGAATGTAACAATCCGGTTTAAAATTTTTCTAGATTACGACTATTGATATTTCCATTAGATAACTTTTTATAGTAAAAATCATGTTAAATTAAAAATTACTGCTTACTTCTATTGGTAATACTTCGGCGAATAAACAAACAAACCATTTGGTTGTTATCACCGCCCATGGTAGACCCAACTCTGTTACGTGTTGATAAACATCCGGCATTTTTAATCTGTAATAGCGTTACTCTGGCTTAGGATCAAAATCCAACTGGTCTAATTAAGAAATAATTTAAATTTACCTAACAAGCTCTGCGAGCACATCTATATCAGTGAGCAGACCATCCATGGTCGGTGTATAATACTCTGGTAATATTTTTTCAATCAATATTTTTAACAGCCAAAATGCTGTTTCCTCACTCTTTGTGACTAATAGTAATAATCCTGCAATGTAGTTCAGTCCCTGAGAATTCAAAATCGTGTTAAAGCAAAGAATTATTCATAACACATTTCTATTAATTATTTTGATTAATAATTACGATTTCATATAGAATTGACAAAAACCGTGATCGATCGAAACGATCTTAGTCGTGAATGTAATGTCAGAATTAAAAATCTGAAAACAATGATGACATTGACAATGACAACAATGTTAATTCTTCAGTTCACACACTACTGCGTTGGAAAATTAAATACTTAAAGTGCAAAGAAGTAATGAAATAATGGTGTAAATACAAAGTTTCTTACTTGACAATAGCCAACAGTTTCATTTTGATGAGCAAAAGCTAATAGAATATTGTAAAGTTGATGTTGATGATTCTCAGTATTATTGAAGAATATGTTATCAGGAAAGGTTCGTGGTAAATCCGTTTTGATAATGTCTACAACCTGGCAGTTGTGTGGACCTTCTAATAATCTCTGATATAAATGGGGTGAGGCATTCTTAAGTTCTTCCCCACCACTCACAGCTAGCCATACCTTTTAATTGAAAAATCATTTCAATTAAATAAAATAATTTGAGCATTAGCATCAACGAATACATTATGAAGGGATTCGAAGTCAGATTCGAAATTATGATTGATAGAATTTCAATGAATAGTCGAAATTAACTTGCCATGCCTCTATGCTCCCCTGGAATGCCTTTGCGTACATAACGCTTTATGGTTAAACTTCGTTGTAACGATTTGCCTTCACCAATTATTTCAGCCCATTTTTTGGCTCTTTTTGCAAGAACTTTCAGATAATCAGACATAAAATCCTCATAAGTCCCATAGTCAAAATTCGGTGGCCTCTCAAATCCATACTCGTCGACATTGCTGATAAATTAAACACATATTCAAAGTTTAGTCTCGAACTTAATGCTGCAATGTAGAATGGTCAAAACATTGCATAGAATAAAATTATCCAGAGAACAGGAACCGACTGATGTATGCTAGAAACAAAACCAATAGATAACTAAAATATGCCCTTTTCTTTCAAATAATTAAACGTTTTTCAACTTGGCAATAAAATGAAGTTTCGAAAGAGTAAAATAATAGTTTCATGAATATTTAAAATAAATATTTATTCTATAAACAAGTAGAACGATCAAACTTATATTTTCGAATACCGAAAAGCAGGTGATTTTTCATTGTGACATTTGAATATCGAAGATTGCTGTAACTGTCAAATATTTACTGGGATAACCTCGACAACAATCGCAAAACAATTGGTCAGCTGTAGAGTTGAAAGCTGAAGTTTTTTGAGCACGTGGGGGAATCAGCTTTTTCGTTTCGCACGACGGAATAATAAAAAAATTACCTATTCGATACTTAGATGATAGTTGTAATTGAAAATCGAATATCATGGCGATTTTACATACCTAAAGCATGAACTGGCCATACCCTACGTGGGAGGATCGGTGTCATTTACGAGAAACACACCTTTTGTACTTTCTATTCTCGGATAACTGCATTCGCGAGAGAATATGTATATTATATCGAACGGAATTTGAAGCAGGGTCTGTTTTATTTCACGATATGAAGTGTGATTCGGTGATAAAAAAAAACCACACGAGATAATAAGCAACAAATATTGTATCTATCAAATATATATGTTGGAACGATGCGTGAGTGAAATCCAACTCTCCATTCGTTGTTTTTCGTCTCACGGTACAATCGTTTCTGTGAGTTCTCGCCGCTCTCGTTGACCGCGTGTATGCAAACTTCTATGAAGTTGGCCGGACAAATTGACCATTGTGAGACAAATGATCAATTTGTTCTATAATGAATTTTTATTCCATTGGTGCCGGTAATATGCTGTCAATTGATGGACCAGTAGTACAAACAGGTACCCGTTAAACGTAACTACTTACATACGATAGCGAATATTTTACAAAACATAACGCAAAACGATTTCCATGGTAATCATCTCTTCATTTATATCGTGTAAAGCCCCAAATTAAGCACTGTTCTATAATATTTACTTGCAAGTATCAATTCGAAAGTGGGGGCAATTGTCTAACCTCGAGTACGGCGATATATGGTGCATCTTTTGACTTTAATATTTGATGAAAATTATTTCCTGAAACACGCTGCGTTATAACCATAATGAGTAGTTGATAACAGTATTGATATCTGAAGCAGACGCGACAACACGAAATTGTTTTTACAAACCTGTCAAGTAGAATTTCTTATTTGTGTTCATGATGAGCATGAACATGCTTACAACCCGTATTTTTCGTTATCTTTTCTCTAACGAAACTAATCCGTAATTATATAGCAAGAGTTAAGTGTTAGGAGGAAAATTTCGAATGCAACAATTTAAGGTTTGAGCGTTCCGCAAAGTGGCGCTTTTTTGCTGCGGTCAATTCCTGCACAGTCAAGTAGGGCAAAAAAGTGTGCCTATGCCGCCTTTTCTCCAACGTAACTCAATTTTCATATCGTCAGCTCAATTTTCTTTCATATTTGGAAAAAATATCGAAGTCACATTTAATTTCCTAATGGAGGAGATTTTACTCAACTGCACGAGGAAAAATCCACAACTGAATTTTCACGGACTGAACGAACAGTATTCTCGCTTTATCGAAATAAGAAATGTGAGATACCGACCTAGCCAACCTGACTGCTATATAGTTATATGGCTGCATGCCATGGTCCTGCATGCTATTTTCAGGATTAACGTTGTGTGTGTTTTTAAATTATTGCCGATTCCCGTTTCGAAATATAATGGTGCAATTTTCCAATGAAGATGAAATAATCCGATGTGCCAGTCCCATCGTTGCTTCATTATTATGAGACTTCGGTGACTTGGTTATATTCAACATTTTGGAAATGGATATCTGTCATATATTGCCTAAATTTCCAGGCATATATGAATTTTCCCATTCTTATCCTGTCGTCATTTCTATATCATTGAGGTACGCCACTTATATTGAAGTTGAATTATAAATTTAAGTTAATTAAAGTTGGCATCGAGCCGCTACCGCGTCTCTTGATTAAATTAAGGTAAATTATAAAATGAAATACTAACACAAAAACAGAGTCGAAAATAATCTATTTATTGTAACCAATGTGTGCATGTATCAATCTTCAATATGAATGTATTATAATTTAAATATTGATAAAGATACATTTTTCATGCACGCTTTAAATATCATGTGAATAAAATGTCTAGTGCCATTGTTCCATTAATTCCCGGTCTTGTCAATGTTTGTTAATTAATCCTTGGTGAAGGGAGACCTCGTCAATGAAGTTTTCGGAAGATGAAGGATGCCCAATCTGAAGCTGATGAATACCTTCTTGGGCATGGGGCATCTGGTGTCGTGAGACGTTGTCAGCGTAATTCTCATAAAAAGGACGATTCTCAAAGCGAAGCTGATTACCGGGTACCGGGAAGTTGGGTGATTGGAAAATTGGGACGTTGTAGTCGTAATTCTCGTAAAAGGGACGATTCTCAACTGAATGCTGATAACCAGCTGCCTCGTAGTTTGGAAATTGGTCAACTGAGACGTAGTCAGCGTAACTCTCGTAGGAAGGAGGGTTCGCAACTCGAAACTGATTACCTGTTACATCGTAATTTGGAAATTGGTCAACTGGGACGTTGTCATCGGAGTTCACAGGCAATGAAGGGTACTTCAGAAAAATCTGTTGCATGACTTCTCCGATGGTTGGATACTGGTTATCTGGAACGTTGTCAATGAAACTCTCGTTAAAAGGACGATTCTCAACTGAACGCTGATTACCCGCTGTCTCGTAGTTTGGAAATTGGTCAACTGGAACGTTGTCAGCGTTATCCTCGTAAAAAGGACGGTTCGCAACTGGAAGCTGATTACCTGCTACCGGGTAATTTGGAAGTTGGTTACCTGGGACCTTCTCATCAAAGTTTATAGAAACTGATGGATACTTCACCAAAAATTGATCCGAGATGTTTTCGGTAGTACGCGACTGGTTAATTGGGACGTTGTCGACTAAATTCTCGGAAAAAGAACTCCTCCCAAATGGAAACTCACCACGAGATGACTGGTCCTTTTGAATCTGACTTGGCGTAATTTGGCTTATTGGGACTTGGTTGAGTAAAAACTCTTCTTCAACAATGTTTCGTTTATTTTTCCGGTTGGAAAAGGGCTTTTTTTCGTAGTACTGTTGCTCCCGACTTTCAAGCTTACGTAGTTTCCTCAGGTTTAATCGATCGGATTCGCTCATGAATTGTTCTCCATTGCTTCTTTCTCGGGATAATAATAATCTTTCGATTCCATCAGAGCCCTTCTGATCATAAACTTTCTTCAATTGTACGTATGGAAGCAATGATCGTTCCATTTTTTTTAAAATTGCAATAATTCCGAATTTTATCGAGTTTTGGAAAGTTTGATCAATGTCAGCGATTTTTCGGGCGTCTAAGCCTCTTGTAATAGATTCTGCATAAGACATACTGCTCTTGATTAAGTCGGACATTAATCCGAATTCATTTACAATTTTTTCCAGAGTATTCAGCTTCACTCTCACATCGCTCATTTCTTCTGACTCATGTTGTGTGAGGAACTCTCGTACCACAGGGGGCAATCGGCGTTTTTCCATTTCCGTTCGACTTGGAAACTTTTCCATTATGATCGGAAGAGGATCGGCAAAGCCCGCAATAATACCGTAAAACATATCAACCATGTTGGTTTTTCGAATGGCTTCTTGTAGACGTGGAAAGAACGGATATTGAAAATATCCGATGAGTAAAACTGGTTTTGGTGATAGGGCGAAATATGACAAAAATTCCAATAGTTTAACTTTTAGCAGCCCATGAGTTGATTGTTTCGTATCTAGAGAACACTGACGATAATTCAGTTTACGATTAACATTTTCATTCAAATGTATTGTTGATGGAAAATCGATAAATGTATGGTTAAATGTTTGACCTTGACATTTAACGGCGAAATCTACGTTTTCTTTACCATGCTTGATATAAATCCTGGATAACAGGCAGTAAGCTACTTCGCAATCATCAACAGTTAGAGGCATTTTAGATTTCAGCTGCTGTAGGAAACGATATGTTACAACCAACTTTTTCCGTCTTTCCTTCACTACTTCTTTCCCAAGTTTCTTGATTCGTACCAATAGAATTTATCAATCGTTATCGGAATTCAAACGTTCTTGAATAAGTGTCACTGGTACCGGAGATATAATTTCGATGTAATGTTTCTTCCAACGACACGGTTCGTGTCCGATGTCAGCCCCCTCGAGGTGGAGATCGTGTTGATTGTTGCAGTTCTCGTTCGTTGGTGATGAGTGGCGAACTCCTCAATCTGGCTTTCGAAGGCTCCTCGTTGCGACTGGGTCCGCGCGGCCTGACGACCTGCCTCATATAGGCAGGCTACCGTGTGTGTCATCAACTGATTGTAGTTTTTTTCGTCCATCCGGCGACACCTATTTTTCAGATTTTATCAAATGAAAAATACATACTTATTTTGATTGATTTTAAATAGGACGGCAGAATGGAATCTAATCTAACAACTTGGGCCGGATAACAATGTGGACCCAACAATATTTTGGCAATGAGCTTCGAGGGTGGACCTACCGACCGAAGAAAGCGATAGAAAAACGTTGATCGGAAAACGATGGAACGAATTTTCCATAATTCAGATCCAACGGATTAGTCACTGTTGAGACTTTCAGAGATTCCCGGAAACCTTTTCCAGCAACCCTCATATACTGTTCCTGGGATTTTTAGGGGGTTGGGAATAGTCAGACATTGTAAAGAATTCATTTTTTGGCATTCTATTGATGCATATCTCGAAGATTTCAAAAGTTAATCTAATAGATCATTCTCAAGATACCCTACATTTATTCAAGGGCTTTCTGACCCTCGACCGCGAATAAAACGACTGGAGAGATTTTAAGGAAATTTATGTGATTTATCGAAAGCATAAAAACTCAATCGTTGGATTTTTTTTTCATAACTCCGTTTTCCACAATACACTAGTGCTTTTCATTGGAAATAAGCGATTATTCTTCCAGGACCTGGCGTTTAATCGATTTTCAGAAAAGCTTCGATTTAGCACTAGATCGACTAACAAACTAATATTTTTGTTCGTTTCATTGATGTTAGATGGATCTGTGAATGTTTTGATGATCTCGCAAAGCACTATTTGTGGGAAAAGGTCCATCGAGGGAGGCGGTAAATTAATTTACAGAGTCAATACTTTTATTTTTAACTTTGATCATGTGAAGTTAAAACATGATGTAATAACTCTGTTTCATTAGTATCAGAATTTTTTGTAGAAATTTGTAAATCATTTTCGATGACAAATCCGGAGGATTATTGTATTCGTGATAACATAAAAGGAAAGAAAGAAAACTCGTGGAGTTCATCGCTGCCCGAACGTGGAGAACAAGAGTTTTCCCTTTTCGATATTTCATTAAAAATCTCATAGACAACAATTAATTTGTCAGAATTTTGATCGAACATCGATGCACGAATATTCGAGGAAGAAAATTAAAAAAATTGTTAGTGAATTTAACGGAAGAAAACACAACTTTTAACTGTCTTAAACATTTTCCTGAAATCTAACAGCTCCCCATTGTTTGTAATTCTCTATATTTAGCCTCCTGATAGTACGACTGAAATAACAAAGCGAAGAAAAATTGCACAAATCAGAGATTAGTTCAATATCTTTTCATATTCAAATAAACTTGCAGAATGAATAACGATCTATTAACTTCTTGCAAACTCTTGCCTCGATGTTTTCCCTAAATGCAATTCTTTTTAATTTTTATGATTTTCGAAATTGTAAACAAATAATTGGAGTAAACTTTTTACTAGATCCCAGTGGTTTGCAAAAGGCTGAAGTATTATCTATCGAAGGACGATCGAAAAGTGAAATAATAAAACTTGTGAAAAACCATAATAAGAGTTAGACCGATGGGGAAACATTTTTACGTACAAAATTTTTAATCTTCCGACTCGCGTGTGTTTCATTTTATGTAATATTTCCGAATAATCTCCCATGTTATCACTTCGTAAAACTTCTATTATTAATCAATTAGCTGATGTGTTCTTGAGCCACAATTGTTAGTTTGCGTGCACTTGAAAATTGGCACGTTTAAGAATTCGCCGTATCCCGATACAACAGTTGGTGATAACATTGCTTTCAAATCAGAAGTATTTTCCGAGTATTCGGGCGTTATTGTTAAAAATGGACTGGGAAAACGAAATGTGATTGAATATTGTACCTAGAAATTGATTAGTCATCGATAATATTGTTTTACAAACTGGACTAACACGTGGCAATTGATTTGTGCTTTCGTAATTACTCGTCTAATAATTTCTCTTTATTGCTCATTACTCTTTTCGGTCCTTGGATATTTTATTCTCCTGCCCTCAGCCCAGTTTGCTGAAGAAAACTCGAAGAACTATAATATTAGTTTTTCTAAGTGGATTCAATCGATAAAAGGGCAACGATTTTTCCTTTAAATATTCTCAATCAATCGAAAGGAAGCTCAAGTTTGTTCTCTTTACCTGAGCAATAACTTGACATGCATTTTAAATCCGTTATTTATCACCTTGAAACCTATCCGGATCGATTAATTTATACTCATGAACTTATCACGAATCAAAAATATGAACAGAAGAGAGAACGCACATTTCTATATTTATTTTTTCAACATTGAACTAATGTAGCAAACGGTTAAATTCTTCTCACAATTGCCCACTCTAAATTCGCCATGATTGTAATATGACAAATACCAGAAGGTTAAAGTCGGGAATCCAAGATCACTCGACTCTCAAATTCTTGTTGCATTAGCGATCTCTTGTCCTATTTTCTGATTAATTGCTTGCTGATTTCAATGATCATTCAAATAAGCGATTTTTTTTACTCGATCGTTCAGAGTCGTACGAATAACTGACCAAAAAACCCTCCACAAATTCTTATTCGAAAAAGTATTTTCTCCTGTTTAAATCTAAATAATATTAATAATTGAAATTTCTGATATATTACGATGATTAGAAAAGACAATCGTTATATTCCGGTGGAAAAAAATGATTCGGGATTATTTGAAGAATAACGAAATTCGTAAACGTAATGCTATGAACCAAATTTTATTTTTTTATTCGCTATTATTGAACGGTCGTTTTTTTCGTTTCACATTATTCTAACGATGTGGACAATGGTGAAAATCCATTATTTAAAATACGTAAAGACTAATCGTTATGAAATTTTGTAAGTATACGTTCTTCGATTGTGTGCTTGATAAAAATGAATTCTCAGTTTTTTACTTGATACCAGTTAAACTTAAATTGCGATAATGCAACGAAATTTTTCTTCGCCAGTGTCGATTTCGAAGCTACCGATGTGGCAAAGTTCTAACTGCTTCTTTCTAAAAGAATTCAACAATGATTCAGCGAAAAACGTTTCGTTTTATTTTTAACATTGTAAATGAGCAAAAAAGACTTGCATCTCAAGGATGCAAATGTCAAAGAGATTTCGTATTTCGATGTGGGTGTGAATTATCAACTAAAATCCAAATAACGAAAAAACGTACGTCGTGGTAATTTAAAAATAAAATATCGTAACCTTCGCCTAATGTACATTCGTTACTTGTGTCCTTTATTCTTTGCACAGATCGAATTCAAATAATCTCAAGGATTCGTGATGCTCTGTGTACTTACATAGAAAAATAAAGTTAACATCTTCATTCATGAATGATCGATTAAGTATAGCTAGAGAAAATTACTTTATCTCGATGGTGCGTTATTCTTACATTGTCAATTTTCTCTCCTATTTTCTTCTTTCGGATTTTTTGCTACTTCTACTCCTCGAATCTTTCGACTCTTTCCTATCCTTTCGACCTTTCCCGTGGCTTCTCTCGCTGCTAGAATTTCTTTCCGATCGAGATTTCCGCTTGTCCGGCTTTGCTTTCGTCGAAGTTTTTGCGAGCTTCTTCTTTTTCTTTTTCTTCCTTCTATCTTCATCCGAAGATGACGAATCTAAGAGATCAAAAGAAAACAAATGGAATGAACAATTTTTTGAATAAAATTGTATTTTATTGCAGGACGTGAAAGAACATCGTAAAATTTAGGGAAAACCAGACACTTGATAAATTTTCCATCATTTATGCTACATATTATTTATGCTGAAGACTCGCACTACTGCGGCATTCAATGAACGAAATACATTTTTTTGTCAACTTACCAGAACTATCGGACGACGATTCGGAGCTAGAGGACGACGATGAAGAATCTGACGAACTGGAGCTCGAGGACGATGACTCAATGGTCTCTTTTATCACTGGCGAAACCACGGCGGGTTTTGGCCTCGATTTTAAATGCTCGCGCAAATCGTCCCTGAGGAAAAAAAAGTAGAAACGGAATGAATTTGGATCTCTCGAGACGGAAATAGTAAATCAGATTGTTTGTGTTCTTCGTTTTATCAGGAAAATGAAAGAAAGATTATACTCACGTGAGTCCACCCAATCCGATGGATGTGAAAAAGTTGATCGCGAATCTCGTGTTTTTGGGATCATCGCGTGGGAATAAACCGTCAAAAGCCTCTTGTAAAGTCCTGTGCATTGAATATTATGAATTTTTTAAAAATAAAACAATCGGTTTGATCAGAAATGGAAATGTAGAAATTGTTATACTAACACATCTTTAACTCGTTGATTCAGCTTCGATAAACCCATATACTCGGAAAGTTCTTGGAAGAGAATCTTTATGAAAATTCTACTTGAGCTCGTCGTATCTTCTTCGTTCAGTTTGATGCAACTAAGAACTTCCCACGAAATCGAATCGGTGAACAGTAAATGTGCAAAGAATTTTGACACGTTCCTTAACTTGTTGGTGTCCAAACGATGAATCGTGTCGTACGAGTCTCTGAAGATTTGCTCAAACGGTGTGACATAAATTTTGTTGATGGCACAGAAACGCTGGAAATTATAAAATTTACTTACTAAGAATATCATTTGCATACGCAAAACCCATAATTCGATAAAAATCTGAGAACATGCAGCCATCACTTTCGGAACATGAATTTCGTTAAAACTAATATCAGAAAGTTATGAAATTTTGTTCAATGAACAATCAGGCAATTTTTCTCTTCGTCATAATCAATAAAAAATTCGTCCATTCTTTTAGATCCTTAACTCCTCAATATTTTAAAAGACACAAGAAGTAAAAAGTCGAAAATTGTTGACAGATATTGATCTGGAAGTTCAGCATTCTTCCCAGAACTTCAAATTGAGAAAAATCTAAACATTTACCTCAAAACTTTAAGTTACTCAAATTGGCTAAATTTTCCCACAATTGATTGAATTGAATTTTTAATAACGCAAAAAGGTTGAAAAAGCATGTAATAAAATAGTAAATTAAACGCTTACGCCAGCGAGTAATCCGAAGAATTTTTCGTAGGTCCTCATTTCCGCACAGCAGTCGAGGAACATGTGACAAAGTTCAATCTCTTGTCCGGGTTTGAGCTGCATTTTCATCAATTTGTGAGCACATTCCTCGAAATCGAGGGACGAGTGAATCGTGAGATAAATTGTTCTCCGAAGTGCGGTCAGATTCGTTTCGGTGTTATCGACAATAACACCTTCTTTAGCTTCGGTTTCTTCGTCGCTGCTTTCCTCGCCCGAGCTATCAGCGTCTTCGTCGTCGCCTTCGCTTTCTGTTCCACTATTATCGGTGTCCAATATTTCTTTGCTCAGTTGTTTGTATTTTTCTTCATTGGCAACGTATTCTGGATCGAATTTAAAAACGTTCAAAATGTCCTGAGAATCCATCGTCTCGTCCAACATTATGAGATGCGTGTATTGTTGGTCTTCCTCGACGAGATCAAGTTCTTCACTCACAGCTGGATGGTCCTTGAAACCATCCTTACGAATTTGGAACATCACCTCGATCATGTACTGTACACGTTTGTCCAGTTGTCCTTCGTGAAGTATGTTCCTAAGCATCTCGAAAATCGCCTCAATCCCTTTCCTCGACATCTCCGTGAGTTTCATGCCACATTCCTTGAGAAAAGATATCGCGACCTCGATCGAGTCGTCCGTCGGTGTCTCGACCAACAACGTCAAAAATTCTAGTGCTAGTATTTCATGAGCTACGCGTTGATTCACCAAATGCGCTATGAAGGTTCCGGATGAAATACACAGTTTCTTGTTGTTGCGACGAAATCCTCTACGGAATTGTATCACCAGCCTTTTCAGTAACAATTCTCCGATATTGGGAAACTGAAAATTCAGTTGAAAGTTATTAATAGAGCAAATTATACAATTTTCATTATCAAATGTTTACCGAATGAGCTTTCATAAGAGACTATTCTCTTTGTTATTAAAAATTAATTGAATAGTATATAATTAAGCCTTGTCAAACGAGGAACATTTTATATCAGATAGAAAATTGGGGCAGCTTTCAATCTCATTGTAGAGTTTATTTTCTTAGGCATAGATTTTGGGAGTTAAGAGTCAATAAACTCAGATGCCAATGACAAGAAACCATGCTGTTCGAGTGTGGAATAATGCAATATTGTATTCACCCAACTTTAAATAAAGTTTCTCTTTTATGAAATTTATTGAGAATGACTTTCTTACGATATTGTTAGAAATTTTGTTTCACTTTATTGATGGTAAGTTTGAATTAATCAAAGTGCAATTTTGGGTATCATATTCACCTTGGAGTTAACGATAGCAGTGAGGGCAGCGTAAACAGGTGTGAAAGTAGGACTGGCGGCTTGTGCTTGAATAATCGATCTGGCCAGCAATCCTCTCCCTCTGACAATATTTTCCCTCAACAATTCTCTCGTAATTAAACCGATGTTGCTCGTATTCACTTTGTTAATGTGTCCATGAATGGATTTCTTCAAAGCTTCCCAAGCAATTCTTTGATAAGCAGCACCGGATTTGTCGGTTATATCAGCCTGCATCATGCGTAATTTAGCAGGAGGAATGTAAGCTCCTCCAGTTTTGGAGGTCAAAAGATCGACGGTACGTTTTTGGGATTGAGGTATTTTTTCTGGATCCGCCGGTGTTTCCTCAGTCGCGTTTTTCTTATCGTCTTTCGAGGGGGTGTCTTCGTTTTTTCTATTTCGTTTGCTATTGTTGTCGCCGTAGAATCGCTCGCCTATAATAAATTCGTCGTCGGATTCGTGGTCGCGTTTGCGCCTGTTATCAAAATCCCTTGGCTCATTGTCCCAATAACGACGCATCATCGTTTGATTACCGTCGTTGTATTCGCTTCGTCTCGAGGAATAACGATCGTCCATTCGACGACTCCCTCTGCCATCCGAATCGATTCTCGGACTCCTTCTATGATGGTCACGTTCTCTGTTGTTTCCACTCCAGCCTCTGTTCCTGTAATATTCGTCACTTCTTTCCATTGTCCTTTCAAGCCCTCTTTCATCACTGTATTTTCTATCGTCATTGTTCCTCTTATCCTCATTCTTCCTATCGTCGTTGTTCCTCTTATCCTCATTCTTCCTATCGTCGTTGTTCCTTTTATTCTCATTCTTCCGATCACCATTATTTCTCCTTTCCTCAATGTGCTTTTGATCTTTGTCATTATAACGTCTAAAGCGATCAATTTTTTCCAGATCATTGCAGACTCTATCAACTTTGGAATCGTCTTTGTCTTCTCCACTGTATCTTCTACGTTTTGCTCTCTCTGATTTATTACCAGAGTCATTATTGAAGTCTTCTTTCTTGTCAGACTTTCTTTTTTGATGAGAGTTTTTCTCCTCATTGCTTCCTGTCTGTTCCCTGCGTTCACTTTCCTCATTTGAACTCCGCTGGCAAAGAGTTTTAAGACTCTTTTTATTTTCTACTTCTTCATCTTTTCTGTGATTATCTTGGTCTCTTCTTTCCTCTTTTTTCTTCCATTCTACAGATTTGTAATCATTATTTTTTACAATTTCATTATATTTTTCGTTATTCTCCTTATGTCTTCTTGAATATTCAATTTTTTCCTCTTTGTCTTTTCTGTGAGAATCCTGTTTTCTATCTTCACTCTTTTTAGTCTCTGTTTTTCTGTCTTCAAATAAATTTTCAGGCCTTGAATCTTCAGGGTTCTTTTTTGGTTCCCTAACATTTCTACTTTTTGTCTCTTCTTTGTCTTTTCGATCGTTATTCTTTTTCCTTGACTCCGAAATTTTTTGCTCTTCCAGGAGTTTTGATTTCTTATCATCAGTACTCACTTTCAACTCATGTTTTCTATCGGTGTTGGGATCATAATCTCTACTTGGCACATCAAAGTCGTCGTAAGTTCTGGTGCTCTGTAATTCTGGAGTATGACCTCGTGTGTCGTATTTAGTTGTGTCTGCTCTGCGAGGAGGTGTCATTCGTTTGGCAATTTCAGGGCTACTCTCTGAAGAAGACGAAGATGACGATGACGACGAAGACGAAGACGAGTCAGAGGAAGAAGACGACGAGCCCGATGATGACGATGATGAGGACTCATGTTTTTTCTTCGATTTCGACCGTTTTTTCTCGTCTTTTAAACCCATTTTTTTTAAATCGTTTTTGAAACTATTCGAAAAACACTGCTACAACATAACCTCAAAAACCTTACTTCGGTAGCTTCGGTGTGTTCGTGTTCGGAACCGGCCGATGTTTATGCACGAGCACAAGAATTATTTTAATACAAGTACGCGTTTAGTATCATTGATTGTCAAAAATTGCGATACTTCATTGTCGGAACGGTAGATGGTACTAGTGTCGTGGCGCTACCGTTTATTTCTCGAACCTTTTTCCACCTTGTAATAATTTTTTTCATTGTAATCAAGGCTTCCATGCGTGGCTGATTTCGATTCATTTCTATATTTTTCACTCTATTTGTGTTGATTATTATGATTTCAAGGAATATTATCGATGTTGAGATATTTTATTTGCCCAATCTCTCGTATAGCTGATCGTGACTCGAAATCATTTTGAATTTTTATTTTTTTGTATCATTGTAATTGAAACCCAAAGTAACCGAAAGACGGCAGCACATATGATTTTTAAAAATCACAAAAGTTTGTACATTTCGTTCGTGCATGCTGACATTGCTGACATAACCTGCAGACGACATTTAATTTAATTAGTATTTAGTTAACAAAGCTTCAAAACAAGAACTAATATCTCTGAGCCGGGGTCAAATATTAATTCTATCTATAAAAATGGCCAGTAGAGAAATGAACAAATTGAAGCTGTCCAAAAGTATTTTGGAAATGAAGGTATGATTTGAGGTTAAACCGTAGTGTTGAAATGCCAGTGATGAAAAAAATAAGTTGATAACCAATTTTGTTGATACATTGACGATTTTCAGTTCATGAAAAGAACAAAGGAAAAGGTAGAAAAACAACTCTATCAAGAGGAAGGAGAAGAATATTTTGGTAGCGCCTTAACGACTCGTATGAAAAATGCATCGTAAGAAAAATTGACATTTCCCTTCCTTTTTGATAATCATTAAAACACTGTTGTGCGAGTGAAGAGGAATGAACGGCTGTTGTAATTCTGTTGGTATTCACAAATAATACTTGGTTCTATTTTTTAGTGGCAGATTCATTATAGAACCGAGTTACATGTTTTGTGAACAATTGCGAGACGGTCGGGTGAGTTACCAGGGAATGAATCTGGAGATAGAAAAACTAATGGACTTGGAAGAAAGTGCAAAGTTGGCAAAAACACAGCCAAAACGAGAAGCTGAGATTTCAGATGAACAAATGGCTAAACGTTGGAAACCTTCAGAAATAACGTCAATGGAAAATAAATTTAAAACTAAGCGACAAAGGCGACATGATAGGCAGCGAGTAAACAAGAAATGTAAATTTCTGAAACCAAAGGATTGACTAGATTTAGTTTCTAGTATTTTTTAAATTATCGTTAAGATATCTGTACTATTATAAGAATTGTTAGAGACGATAAAACTTTGGAGTTTTACAAACGAGGGTGTAATGTATTCAAACTTGCATAAGAATAGGAAAATAAATTCAATTTTCTATTTCCAATTTTTTCATACAATATTTCACAAGGTTACTCGATTTTACAACTACGGCAGTCATTTTTTCAGGACCAGGACCAAATTAAATTAGTCACTTTATTAAAATCATGTAGAAAAACTGAATGTCATGTTTTGACATTCAGTTTTAGTAAAGCACTCAATTTTACTTCTTTCGGTACTATGCTTGTAATGAAACCATTAAAATCCTAGTTTTTGTGTTTTGAAATTTTGCCTGTTGTGAAAACTTATCTCAACAAAAATCTTTGTTTTTTTAATACTTCAGTATCCAATGATCAGGTTTTTAATATTTTTTTGTTCCGTTGATATATCGTCATGGTTATCATAGGAAAAATCGGCCTCAAAATTAATCTCCGGGTCGGTAGAAAATTATGAATTTCAAAAAAAATGAAATAAAAAGTGCACTATTTTACATTACCGACTGTTTGATCGATAGTGAGTGGGGGAAGTTTCGTCGCCGGTGTGTATCAAGCTTAAGGTACCTCGACGACAACGAAGGAGGGAGTGAGAGAGAAAGAGAGATCCCACGCATCGTGCGTGGCTTGTATCGAGACTTGGTCCTTTCTTGCGCATCTTACGCGTTTTCCCGAAGGAAAATGGCTCCCATCTGTCACTCGGTCGTAAAAGTCTAATTCATAAAAAGGAAATCCTCGGCAATAAACCCCCACCAATTGGTAGTCCATTAGCAATAAACAAACGAGGATCGAAGTAATGAGCGTGGAATTACATGATACGCAGTTGCGATTAGTGAACGTTATTAAAAAACGTGATAGGGTGTTTGAGCTTAAAAAGAGGGCGAGAAGGGGGTGGGAGAGTGAGCAAAGCGCAAAGTGAATTCTCGTTGGTGCCATGAAAACTTGTAACGAGTGAAAAATACTGTTTACATTACTGCATAAATCGAATAAACGAATGAGGACCATAATTCTCACGTTACAATTAAAAAAACAAAAAAAAAGGACTATCATTGAAAAGGGTATCGTATTGTTAGGACGCTTGATTTCGAGCTTGCCGAATAAGCGCCGTGTTTGACAATTTCTTCGAGTGGATACGGGGGAGATCGTTTAATCGACCCACCAAACCGCACGCACATTCAACTTTAATTTATCCGAGCCTCCCCAACGTAAGAATTTCAAATAAACGTTCACTTTTATTTTGTTTAAACAATTTAAACATCGAACGATCTTTTTTGAAAAGAAATACTTCAATTGGATTACACATATTTATCATGATTTTTCAAATTCTGTGTATTTTTGATTCTCAGTACAGCAGCATGGGTTCCAGTCAACAGTTCTCCCTCAGATGGAACAATTATCTCAAACACATAACTTGCGCCTTTGACACTTTGCGCACCGACGAAGACCTCGTCGACGTCACTCTCAGCTGTGAGGGAAAACGCATCAGGGCCCACAAAATGTTGCTTTCTGCGTGTAGTACATATTTCCGGGATTTGTTCAAGGTAAAATTTCTAAAAAGAAGTCAGAAGTTTTGCTGCAATGATGGTCAATCAGATATACATGAAATGAAATTCAAAAAAACTCCCTGAAACATTCTATTTCTAATTGTGATCTCAAGTATAACATTTTGCAAAATAAAGTTTATTTCACAAGCAAAAACCATGAGAGATTTCCATTTGTAATTCCATGGTGATGAAAAATTTGTACAATTGACTCTTACATTTTTTCTGAATTTCTAGTTTTTCAATTGTCATCAAAACTATTTCTTGCTCTTATTTTTACAAAAAGGTTCTTAATAGTCAGCTCAATCTCCCGAATAACACGTTCAAAAATGGAAAGGTTTAGTGCCCAAAAAATGTTCTAGACTTTGTGTGAATCCATAACGATGATCGAAATATTATATAATCTATGAACATCCCAAGTACTGGAAAGCCTTAGAAAACTAGGAAAACTATTTTCTATTCTGCATTAGCATGTATCAATTTTCTTGAGGGTATTTTGAACGCTAAAGAGTCAATCATGGGTAAAATTAGACGGAATATAAATGTCTTGACATATTCTTTTCTTTTTCAGGAGAATCCTTGTCAACATCCAGTTATCATATTTCGTAATGTAAAATTTGATGATCTCGCGGCACTCGTTGACTTCATGTACCAGGGAGAAGTCAACGTTGTACAGGAGCAGTTAGCCAGTTTTTTGACAACTGCGGAACTTCTGGCGGTACAAGGGCTGACTGACGGCACTGGAAAAGATAGCGATAGTATAGTTGAGGTACGCATGAGTCACTTTCTTGGAATAAACTGAAAAAAAGCGACAGCAAAAAGGAAGAAAATTATTTGAATACTCAATTTGTTTTAATGAGAAAACAGGAATAATTTCGATCCATAACGACCTTGACTCGATATTCGTTATTTTTCCGAATCAGGATGATGTGGAAATTCCTAATGAACCCGAAGTCCAACTACAAAACGCGGCCGGCAAACCAATGACGAACAGCAAGGGCAATAAATCCCCCTCCTCCCCCTTGCCCTTCCAGTCGGTTGATGTACAATCCGAAGCCACGCCACCCACGAAGCGACGGAAATGCCGTGAGAATCGTAGTCTAAATGCGGACAAATCACAACGTGAAAATAACGCGAATACGACAAAGGACAGCGAAAAAACAACTGATAATCAGGCAAACGCTTCGGGATCCGATCCCGTTGAAATAATACCACTCATGCCAAATTTCAAACTAGAAATGCCCGAGTACATGGAACAAGATGGCAGTAGTTGTAGTTACGAAGAACAAAACGCCGGCGACAGTTCAGTCAACAAATTGGTAGCTGAAGAAACAACCTCGAATACTATTGAACATGAACATAAACCAGACATCAGCCAGACTTTCTATTCGGTTAATCAAACGGATGTACTCGAAGGAAAGCGCGCATCGACGGATATCGGTAAGACAATATTTTTTCTGGCTTTTTTTCTTTTTTAATCCAATTCGCACATATCAAACATATCAACCTTACTATTCTGTTGTAATTTTCAATCCACCTAAGCAGAGATTCCCAAGCCTAAGTGCACTTTGAAGGACCCTTGAAGTACACTTGAAGGATCGATTACGTAAATCGGAGAGAAATAGTTCAGAAGTCAATTTCTATTTTTCGAAAAAAAATGAAATTTTGAGGGAAATAGAAGCTCCTCGTGAAAGCAATAAATGAAGAGAGAGCAACGTCCAACTTAATTTTTCTCAAGCAACTCCTTGATGGAGTTTTCCAGTGTCTTTCATTTGTCGACATCACTTCACATATATTATAAATGAAAAAAAAATGAGATCGTTCGAATGATAGAAATGTAGAGCATTGCCTATGGGGATTCTTCATATTTTTTGAGGAATAATTGATGACAAAATTCGTGGAGTAACGATTTTGTTGTTCATAAAATTGAACATTTTAGCTTTAAGGAATTTGAAATTATTACGAAAAATACACTGTACATCTACTTTCTGGATCCGTGGAATAGTTGTAAAGAAAACAATTTATGGAAATTACACAGGCTATCAGAATCTATGTTTAAGGATTCGATGAATATGATTTCGTCGACTCTTCACAATAACGTCGTGGGTCCAAAAATAATCTGGACGCGGATGTGGGTCGATTTTTCTACGATATTTTTAAATTCTAAACCTCACAATCAAAAGTTTCGATTTTCCATTATCTTTGCATGAACTTGTATAGTTTTCCTGAAACACGTATGTTTTTCAGACCTTTGGTCAGCTCGCTATTGAATAATTGGGAAATTATGAATCAGCTTCACTTTTTAAGTTCTCGTCACCGTTCCGTTCACAAGTTAACTCTCCAACGACGATGATTTTGAAAAAAAAACATACTCGTAAAAAAAAATCTTGGAAAATTTTAGCAAAAAGCGATATGAAGCTAGAATGCTCTCTCTCAAAACTCTATTCATTTTCGTTGAATGCATTGGCGGTTAAGCAGCTTCGAAACTTTTTCGAACTTTTGCCTCGAAAGTTTTCAACAGAAATGTACGCGTGAGAACTTACTGAAATCTGCAAATTCTGAGTGGTCAAGATCCGCATTTTTTGACAAACTTCCCCACTCGTGGACATGGCAATTGAAATAAATCTGCAAAATCTTTTGCTTTCTTTGGTATTATAAAAATTGAATAAAAATTCCATAGGAAAACAATTTCACGCTATCTTGGACGATCGAGTCCACTCGATAATTTTTTCCAAGTGAAGGGGGGACTAAAAAAAGCGAATGGAGTTCAGAAAGTTGTATTGCCATGAAAAATGAATAATGAATGATATTTTTATTTTATAGGACATCTTCTATCGAAGCCAGGCACATCAGGAGAGAGGCTAGGACAGGAAGCAGCACAGGGTGAGTGACGAATGAATATTTTCGAAAAATCCATCCTTGCCAGCTGCAGATTGACGAGCTCTGAGAAGAAATGAGAAAATTTCCACAAACTCGTGTTGTTTTGGTCCAATTATTGAGAAAGCATGCATCGAACGAGTACAGTTCTGCAGATGGCAAACCAAATTTTGTACCCAATAATTGCACGAACATAAACGTGATGGTAAAGGGATGTAAAAACTTTTCTGGGACTTTGAAAGTAAAATGAAAAGCTGAGATTTCGTCTTACGCACTACCGATTTTTCTTTTCCGCTCTGCCGCACTATTTTTCGACTCTACGCAGGAGGAAAGTTTGTGCACGTTGGGTACAGAAACAACGAAAAAAAATAATTTCTCCCTGAAAAAATAAAAGATCGAGGATAACGAAGAAAAAAAACGATTTTCCTCGGATCGTTGAAGGCTCTCGCAGGCTTCGTGATCTCCACAAGCCGACCTTTTGCCGGATAATTTACGGGAAATATGTATTCTCTCTTTATTTTCACTAGAAAAAAGTGACCAAAAACTCATCTTTTGATAAAGTACCTTCTTTTTTGTTTATCTTCATTAATTTTTTTCCAACTTAATCGTATAACAGCGCAGTAGCCCGCGCAGCTTTTGCATTATTCATACACCGCATACGATAAATAACTATCTGCGAGAAATTGGGTGAAAGGTAGCAAATAATAATTATTAACATTTCGAGTTAAATAATTAGTGACGCACAAAAATCTACAAAATTCGGAGCTTCCCCCTCGAGGATTTTATACTTAATTCGAGGATTTTGCGGGCTCGGTTGCAGCAAACGGACAAACGATTGTTTCCGATTGAATCATTTTTCTAAATTAATGGAAAAAATACTCGAATTTTTATTAAACCCACGAAAACTATATTCTCTTTCAACCTTTCTGCATCCCAGCTCTCGAAAACCTCGTTAACGAATTTCATGAATGTGAGAATGTGCTGGATACATCAAGGTGATTCTTTCTTTTGTACAACAACAACAACAACAACAACAACAACAACAACAACAACAACAACAACAACGAATATCAATGAAAAAATCTCTTCTCTTTCCACTGATTGTTGAAGATGCATTTTTTTTAGTGTAAAGCGTGCATGGTGTTATTTTTCTTCTTCTAAATTTTGGATGTCAACGTTGCGGTATACAGAGGCACTCGGGTGTAGGTTGAGCTGTAGTTATTAGTAAGCATTGCCAAGTGCTCTATGTGTGCCGACAATCATCTATGTTCCTTTCGAAACTTTGATAGATTCACGACTACTTTCTTTCTTTGTGTTAAAAACCATTTCTCTATATTTATTTTTTTTGCTTCAAAATATTATTATTTCTTTTGACTAAAAAGACACGAAGGTTAAAGAGCGCGGATATGTGAATATTTTTACACGAAAACTCAAATTTGAGTCTTCGCTTGAAGCTGAAAATGAGGAAAAACATTATTTTACTTGCCACGTGATATTTCGTGGTGGGAAAATTTTGCTACGAAAGTTCATGCCGATCGGATGGTTTCACGACGAATTCTCCTGCATCGAGGATTCGATTTAGGGCTGGTGGCGGTTGATTGTGCGGTGGCGGCCACGGTTTTGTCGTAGCATCGAAATTCTTTTGTTTTGTTTTGTTTTTTTTTTTTTATTTATACATTTTTATTTTCTTCTTTTTTTTCCCCCCTTTTATTTCATGATTTTCCGGCATGGTAAAAAAGCAATCTGTCATACTTTCCAGCCAAACAATTTTTCTCCATCGTGCTACTCTTGTTTGTTTGTTAATCAATTGGAAAAAAAAAAAAAATAAACAAAAACGAAAGAAATCTTCAACGCAGATTATTTGATAATCCGTAGGTAAGTAACGAGTTAAAAATGAAAAGGAGGAACGAAAAGCCAGGGCAATTGACGAAAAAAAAAAAAAAAAAAGCATGAACTCTCTTGTTCTTTACCGATGATGACAAGAAAATGAAACGGAACATTTTAAATGATCGAACGAAAAAGAACGGAGGCGCCTCAGTCAGTATCTATTTGCGGAATGAAACTAAAACTGTAAACCGAATCCACGTTCAGAAATTGCACTGCAAACCATATATTAAGGGTTTAATAGAAGCCATTTTAAGCCCACGTATAATATTCTAAATTACGTAAAATGTAATTTTTTTCTCTCTCGTTTGTTCTTAATGCGAAATCAAAAGAAAAAAAAACACACACACACAGACACACACACGCACACACCAACGGACCGAATTATTATTTCGTCGACGAAAGAGAAACGCTGAAAAACATTCACCGACGAGTTTCGCCGTGGACGCGCACAATGGAAAAAGTTTCGACTCCGGTCTATCGAGGAGAAGACAAAAACAGCACACACGATATTCGCCCGGACACGGAGGAAAGCTAAAGGATTGAGAAACGAAAATTTAAGACACGGGAAATTGATTGAAAATCGAAGAACTGATTGTCCCCGCACCGGATTCAACATTCTTCTCGTCGAACGGAAGAGCCAACACGTCGGAGAACAACGATTATTCTACGTGATAAAAAGCTCGTACGAAGAACAACGAAACAAAGTTCTTTTCTGTTCGGACATGAATACACACCCAGATTGACTATTTATGGAAATTATGAAAATACAAATGGCGGAGAGGGAGTAGAAAAGAAACTTAAATACCGGAAGTGAAAATTGTCAAACATAATAGGCGATCACATTGAACTAGCACCTGGCAATGCTATATCATCGTGGCTATTGGTCGCTCGTTTCATTCTTACATTCTCTTTCGTAAAATTTCATTTAATATTTCATTTTAAAAAATCTTTATATCTAGACTGGCTTACGGCTACGGGGTTGGTGCTGGGAATTGCTCACACACAGATGAAATTTCTATGAAAAAAAAAAATATATAATATAAAAAAATACAAACAAAAGCAAACGAAAAAAAATCGTAAGAGTAAAGAAACAAGTACAACACACAAAAACGTTACTAATGGTTGCCTCGAATTGCATGTGCACATGAGAAAACATTGTAAGATATGACTAACCGAAGATTGTGGACAATTTTCTTCAGGAGGAATAACGTACGTATCTGGTCAGCCCCATAGCCTCAGCAAAGCAAATGGTCATGGAAAAGTATGTGTACACTGCAAGAGGCGAGGAATATTCACGTCACGTGGCAAGCTCAGACAGACACGCTTCAAATGTTGGGCCTGCAATACCTGTTTGTGCCGGTGGCCTTGTTTCGCTGAATTTCACGAGCTACGAGCTATACCTCATATTCCACCTCCATAGCACCAACCTCATCGACCCGTGCCGTATTTTTTATCTCTCAAATGACAACAAGGAAGAACAACGTACAGACGGACAAACGAGAAGACAAGCGAGAATATAATACTCAACTGATACCCACAAATTATAAATTAACAACGCGACTTCGTTTTATGGAAAATCGTTCGAGGCTTTAGGCGCGACCTTTTTAGTTGGCCTGTTTTTAAATTATATCGTACTATCGAGCTCAAAAATGCGCTGTTGAATACTTGTGGGGTCAATGCTCAAAAATACTCAGGCAATATGGATACGTTGGAGTAATTCGAGGGTGCATACTTAACAGGCAGTCTCTTGAGACGACCGTTGCCAATTTTCCGAATGACTCTTCTCGTTTTTTCCTTAATTTCATTGTTTCTCGTGCTCACCAACGTTTTATTGAGATTTCCAAATTTTTTTTTTTTTATCGAATCACCCCATTTTTTGGTTCATACTCTTTGAATCGACACTATCGTTCTCCGTCCATTTTTACTTCGACTCAACTGAAAGCATTTTTATTCGGTATTTAGTACGAAAGGAATTCGAAGGGGGAAAAATTATTCAGGGCATTTCTTCGTCCGGTTAAAAGTTTTGAGTTTCTGTCAAATGTTCATTATTTTTCTATCGATATTAATTACTACGATCTCATTGAACTTGATAATTTAATGGAAATTCATTTTTATCGAACCTTTAGACTGATCGAGACACGACCAAGCTCAGTTCTCCAATTACGAGTACGCTCGCTGCTACGCTTTCAATGTGGAAAATTTACCGGGAAGAATTATGTGTTTTTATTTACATAGCTGTTCCTACGTTAACTAGAACGTTAAATAGAATTTCGAGTTGCAATATTAGAGCGGTAGTGAGAACACTGACGAACGATATCGACGTTCCCGAAATACTCAATTATCACATAAGTTTGTTCTCCTTGCATTAATAAGTCGATTTAAATAAGTACAAATACACTAGGGAGAAAACTCAATCAATTTTTTGTTTGGGTAAGAATTTTTGTTTTCTATCTTGACTCGAGCAATGATCGAAAATTGAAGTATTTGAGCTTTTATCCGGAAGACAATTCAAAGAAAGCACGAAAGAGGGCCGAAGAAAAGTAATTACGAAAATTCTGTTTTCTTTAATAATTACTGGTTTCATCTTTTTGGGTGTCTGAGTCCTTTGAGTCGGAGCTCCGGTGCTCAAAACCTTTTTCAATGTAACAATTGCCGATAGTTTGATTAAAAATACGAAAATTGAAAAATATTTTGTTGAAAAAACCGTTTGAAACAATCCCGAATATTGTTTATAAACTAAATATTTATCTTTGTATCGTGCAAAATCTCTGAACTTGTATTTATACGATTGAAAAATACTTTTGTTCGCCGGCCGATTGATCGAAGATGGAACTTTTCACTGTTTCTTTGCTGAGAGCCCAAAACTTGTGTTACTAATAATTTTTTTTGTCAAAACGAACGAGCGCTAATCACAACGATCAAGTTAAAATCAGATTTGGTTTCAGTCTCGCGTGCCCGTTTGTAGCAAACGTTGTAACAGCAGTTTTCAGTCCTTTTCTCAACCACACGAATCGACGAAACTTTGAAAAAGGCGAAAAATTCGAGATTCTTTCGTTTCTCGGATGGACTAAATCTTTTTTCAAATAATCATCGCTATGAGTGAAGAAAAAAAATGAAGAAAATTGCTCTTTTCTCTTTCGTAATGGTTCAGGGATTTTTGGTTACTTTTTCTTGGAAATTTGGGTCTCAAGTGCTTGGACCTTGGTACACGAGTTTACTCTCAACGATCTCTGTCTCTGTGTTCGTTACACACCGGGCTTTCTCTTCTCTATTTTGTCAATTGAATTATTTATTTTTCATCAAATCTTTTTTTCCCTTTCACTTTTTGTAAATAGAGCTCTCTCATCGACATTAGTTGACGATAAGGAAACGATCAGGAGCGATAATTCGCCTTTTTATTTAGCCTTTTAAATTGCGAAGAATTGATATACACAGAGTTGGTATTTTGTGTTTATTTGTAGAGCGTGGAGAGGATACCGAGGGCGTTGCTTTTACCGGTGCCATCGGAGATTTCAGTACCTCGTTAAGCGATGACTCCGATCAATGCTCCGCCAATACAGAATCATTGTTTCGTTGTACTATTTGTTGGAAGACTTTCAAGCATCGAACCTCCTTAATCCTCCATAAGGATTTGCACACGGGACAAACCAAGTGCCCAATTTGCCAGCGAGTTTTCAATCGTAGCTATGACATGAGAATCCATTTGTCGCGTATACACAAGTGCTCCCTCACCGCCGACGATGAATTGAAATTCGATAAATAATTCTAAGCGAATCGGTGCCCTTCGATCCTCACGAGTTGTACCGTTTGAGAAACCAAACAAAAAAGAAACAAACAAAAACCATTTAAACTTGACAGTTTTCCCATATATTTTGCGACACTCTCGTCGGGGAGATGCGACTTTTAATGCTCAATTTTCATGACGATTATTCGCTACGTGGTCAGACGAAACGGTTCATTTCGTCATTTCTTCACCCTCGACGGATTCACCATGTTTTTGTACCCCCGAATCTATCGATGGAACATTTATTGTGGAGCAAAGCTCAATGAATTCGCTTTATTTAGGATAGATTTTAAGTATCGTACGATCGTACTTAACTACGACTCAAAATCGAATTGTTCAGTATTCACTAAAGTGATTGCGAACGATCATTGTGATTTCAGTGTCGCTGTTATCAGCCGTTTCCTTCGTCCTCTCAATCTACTTCTACCTCGCTCTCTATTAGTTTTTTATTAAACTTTAATGTGTCATCAGCAGGAATTTCCTGAATAAAAAATCATTGTTTCACTCGACAAAGCCAGTGTGGAAACGAGAATCAATTACTCTGCTCTATAATCGTACTTTTGTCTCCCTCTGCCCCCGGCTAAAGCACTCGTCACGATTCCACCGATCTCAGCTTTTCGTTCCCGCCCCGATTTTCAGTAAATTAACTCTACAATTTGAGTTATGCGAACCGAGTCGATGGAGAACGAAATAAATGATGAAACGGGCGAGGAAAGTTTAAAGTCTGACATTTTTATTTGAGAGCTCGAGGAGCGACGCTTCGTGTGGAAAAAAATAAAGAAAAAGTCGGAGCAAGCCCCGCCGCGCTACCGTGTACGCGAATATGCCGGTTTTCTGAGGTTTTTAATAAAAAATATTCGGATTTGGGTGCGACGATTTTTTTCAATTTTTCTCTTTCCGTTGGGTTTTTTTTGCAAGCACAGCGATCAATAGTTCGAGAGAAAGTAGCTCGGCGAGAAGCTCGCGATGTACAATTTTTAATTGTTCAAAATGCACGAGCGATGGAGAAACGTAAATTCACATTTTGCTCCCATCGGCCATGGGCACGAACGCGCTTAATATTTGGATAAATTATTGGCCGAACGTCGAGTAAATCTTGGCAATCTCCGCGTTGGGATTCCATGGCATTAGAAAATTGTGAATTTTTTAAAATCCAGTCAAAATCTCAAATTCGTTGCTTGAAAAAAATGTCTGGTTTTTTGTCATGCCTCGATGAGACAAAAAATTGGAAGAACGAGCACCAGGTCAATTCCGTCTCTGAATGAGAAAAATCTTTGGATTGTGTGTGCAGAACCGAGTAGCGATACGAGTGTCGGGGACCCGCTACTGATAGCTTCCGGTGTTCAGGTCAAACGAAGCAGGTTGCGGAGGCTTCACGACGAGCAAGGTCGTTGGGTCTGCGATGTTTGCGGAAGAGCTTACACTCGTAGCGATTCGCTAGTTCATCATCGCAGTATTCACAGAGGCGAGACTACCTGCCCGATATGCAACCGAATTTTCAGTCGCATGTACGACATGAGGAGACATTTATTGCGCAAACATTGAAATTCCCTTTGGAATTGTCGTTGAACATTTTTTTTAACGATTCTCACAACACTTCGAGTGACACTGAGATTACAAATTTGTTGGCCGGAACGAACTTCGTGTATTTCGGGGAAGAATATTCTGGTCGAGGGGGGCAACGAGTATTTTTTTCATAGGAAGTCAAAATTCGTGAAAACTGCAAAAGTCGGTGGGCGAAGCGAGCGAAGTGCGGTGCAATCGAGCAAATTAATGTACCAAAATTCCGTCGGAGTTAAAATTTCCTGGGAATAGTTTGGACAAATTTATAGTTTGTGTGAGAAAATGTGTTTCATTGCCGACCGAAACTGCAGATGCGGGGGTGGGGATCAAATGTTGGAATGACTAAAATTTCGAACAGCTAAAATCTCGGGTTTGTAAACTTTCAACGATAATATGGAGACAGATAGATTCGACTAGAGCTTTCAATGCCGAAAATAAATAAAGCAGAAACTGTAAGGTTCGAAGCACGTTTACATCGAAAATAGAATGTAACAATCGCCCATAGGACGATGACTAAAATATCGATTTTTCGAAAATTCGACTATCACTCTTTCCATTCATAAATTACTACGGTCAGCGAGACTGTGAAAATTCACAATTTTGAAAATATAATAACGAAAGACCAAATATTACTGAGGTTTAAATACTGAAACACCAAAAAGTCGAACATTCAAAATAGCGAAACGTTAGAAAGTCGATCGATCAAAATAAAAAAATGCAGTGGCGCTCCAAATACACGCGTCCCACTCACTCACTTACTCAGACCGGTGATCTCTAATTTGAAACATCGCCAATTTGACTTTCGCCTTTTCGAGCTATCGCTATTCCGCATATCTAAGTTTTATAGGCTCGAAAAATTCTCTTTCGATTTTTTGCTGCTCTATATTCTGGTCCGTCTGTAAAACAATTACTCTCCATTTTGAATTCGAAAATATGAACTTTTGACATTCGGACGGTCTGTTAAAATTGCATTCGAAATGAAAACGAATTCGAAGGAGGAATTTTTGATTAAACACGCAATCTGCTGAATAGTCGATCGGGAATAAGAATTTCGAATTACTTATTTTCCTCCAAAGTGATATCACAACTTAAAAAATTTCGAAATATCGACCGTTCTGCAATTCAGTTATTCGACATATTGAACTCCACCCCGGATAGCGTTCGACGTTCCCACGTCATGAGCGACCACGAAATATTTCAGAGTAACTCATCCACGATGATTGGGAAAAGGGAAGAATTCCGGACGACGAAAAGCCAGTTTTTTCGTCCGGATATTCGCCTCCGAGTTGACAAAAATCTCGAAAAAAATGAGTTTTGTTTGCACTTGTTTGTTTCATTTCCTGACGTTACACATTTTTTCACATCCGATGATTCAAGTATCGAATAAAAACCGTCCTTCGATCCCAGGGCATCGACAAGTTTTCGGATTTTTTCATTCTCGTTTTCCAAGTACTGCGCGCGTCACGAAGCGTTAAAACGGCGCGATCGTCTACGACACTTGGTGAAAGACTGTTCCGAGCGCGCCCCGAGCGATCGGTGCTTGAAGAGGAAAAATAAAGAATAATTTTGCAACAAAGGCCTTAAATATTTTCAATTTTAACCGCCGAGAAAAAAAACCCTCTTTTCTCTGGTTTGAGGCTTCCTTCGGGCTGGTTTTTGGGTTCACTCACTAAAATACTTACAAATAAAACGTAGTTTATCTCACGCGCGGAAAAACATTGGGAAATAGTCCCTTCCGTTATTTCCAAGCATCGATATAACTGTAAATATTTATTTATATATTTGAAAAAACTTAACGATAATCAATGAAATATTAAGCCCTTAAAAGAAATAATAAATCGACAAGAATGACGATGAGCCTCTCTGTGTGTGTGTGTGTGTGTGTGTGTGTGCGCGCGCGCGCGCGTGTGTGAATGGGACAAAACACTTTGGATTGTGTGCGCAGAATCGAATAACGATACGTCTCTGCCGGATCAGCGACCGTTTACGAGCCAAGATCAGACGAGGTCAAAACCGGTGAAGATTCAAAATGTGAGGAATCAATGGGTGTGCGATGTTTGTGGGAGAAGCTACAGTCGCCGCGACTCCCTTACTCATCATCGCAGTATACACAAGGGACAAACGAGATGCCCCATTTGTCAACGAGTTTTCAGTCGTATTTACGACATGAGATTGCACTTACTTCGTACGCACAATTATCATTGAATTATACGCTTCACGGGCCTTTATTCATTAAAACAAAACGATATTTACTGTCCATAAAGATTTTCGTTTATTTATATTCTTTTCATATCCCCCCGCCCCCTCGAGTCTCTGTGCTCAACGACAATTCACTATGCAATACGTTGAGCTCATTTTTACGGACGAATGTGTGTCGTGTGCCTCTTTTTTTTTTTAATGGAATGCAATTTTTTTTATTCACTTTTGACAAATTCGCGTTGGAATCGTTTTTTCGAGAGGCCGCGCGATTCCACGGGTTTCAAAATGTTTCGAAATCATTCGCGATGTGAACGGCGGTGAAAAAATCATCGTGATTTTTTGGCTACTCTAAGAATCGAAGATCTCGTTAGTTCGTAAATTTATTCGAGTCTGTAACTTCGTGAAAATTGAGAATATTTTTAGTATAAATTCCTGAATAGCTTGTTTTCGAGTGGAAAAATGCGTTGATCATTTTTTATTCGAAAATACAATCCGGAAATTTGTGTAAAAATGCCAAAATAAACTTTCTGTTTCCAATGGAGTTTTAAATTTCGTTGATTTCCTTGAGATCAAAGGAATCCCCAAAGAGTCCAAACGTGTCAATCTCGGAGTTATCGAATTTTCATTAAATCGATCGTTTTGTTTTCGTCAAACGAATTCGATTTTTTTTTCAAATTCATTATTTTATCTCGCAAACGATTATTTAAAAAAAATTTCGTCAAATTCGTCCTGATTTTCATGGAATATGAAAGTTTTGTCGAATCCGGATCAAGTCGAACGTCGAAGCAGCACGAGTTTCTCCTCGTTTCGTTATCCCGAAATGATGACGATAAACGTGAAACAGGCTTATCGATCGTAATGTTTTTTTTTTTTTTTTTTTTTTCATTTTTTTTTATTTTTTTATCGAGCACCGAAAAATATCCTCGGAACCAAAAAACAATTGATAAAAAATAAACGCAAACTCGCATTCGGTCTGAAAATAAATTAACGAAAAGAAGAAAAAAGATTGCATCACTCCCCCGAAATTCGAGGACGAAGTGAAGAAAGCAGTTGCGGAGAAAAGTTCCCTTGATCTATCCGTACTATGGCATCAATAAAGAAGCAAAAGAGAATTTAAAAAAAAAAAAAAAAAACAAACAAACAAACAAACAAAAACAAAAAAGAAACACATCATTTGGCTGCATTGTCGAATTGGAGTGAGAGAGAAAGAGGACTCTACTGTTCTGTGGTTGAAGGCTTAGTTGGGGATGGTTTTTGGGGCTACTCACAATAATAGTTGATACGAATTTAACATAGACGTAAACTTGTTGTATGGCGAGAAAAAAAGAAAGAGGTTCGTCGTTAGATCAATAGAAACCTGTTATTTTCTCTGTTAATCGTGGACTGTTCGTGCAAAAACTTATGCGACAAGAAATATGCGTAAATATTTGTACGAGTAGAATACGACTGGAGAAATAAAAGGAAGGAAAAAAGAACAAATCAAATCAATGATTTTACAACACTTGTATATCTAAAATTAGAGAAATAAAAAATTAAAATTAAAATAAATAAAAAATGAAGAAGAATAATGAGCTCTTGTGTGTGAATGGGAAAACACTTTGGATTGTGTGCGCAGAACCAAATTACGATACGACTGTTGGGGATCCACTACTGATTACAACCAAAGTTGAGGCCAGGCGAAGGTCGCGGACGATTCACGATGAGAGCGGTCGTTGGGTATGTGATGTTTGTGGAAAAACCTACAATCGCGGCGACTCCCTTGCTCATCATCGCAGTATACACAGAGGCGACACGATCTGCCCGATATGTCAAGCGGTCTTCACTCGCAAGTACACAATGCGATGTCACATGGTAAATGTGCATGGAGTCAAGTAATGGAAGAACTGCGAGATCTTCTTGTCCAAAAAAAAGCTAAAAAAAAAAACAAAAAACAAATACAGAAAAGCCCCAACCTAGTACATTGCCATGGAATTGATCGATAATAAAGCGTTAATATATACCTATATATATTGATATCAAAGAACACTAAAAATCATGAACAAAAAGCAAAAAATATCGTTACAAACGCGACACATGTTCTACATCAAGCAAATGGGCTGCTTTCTAGAATTCTCCAAGGACGTACGAAATCATTTCAAGTATGATTCGTGCACGAAAAAAAAAGAAAAACAGACAAACATTTCCTTAATAAAAATATCAACACAAAAAACGAAGTCGAGAGAAAAAATTAGTCGAGCGATCCAATTCGTACTGACTCGACGGTACAAACGAATTAGTTCATATATATATATATATATATACATATGTATGAATGTATATGTATATATATCGAAAAAATTGTACGATAATTCAATTTAGGAGGTCAATTGTAATCGCGCAAATATCGTACACCTTTTTATCCGGAGAATAATCGGTTGAAATAGTCCTCGAGCTTGGAAATGGCGACATACGTGGTGCCGATAGCTTCGTTGCCTGGCAACAGGCCCGTCAAGTTTGGCAGAACAGTCCCGAGCGCCGCGCGCGGGGGATTTTGTGGCAAACTTCACGCGCATGTCGCTAAACAGGAACAAAGCCCGAGAACAGTAGTGGCGGCGATACCTCGTGGATTTCTGACTTCGAGGGGTATTCGACGGATTACTTTATTCGCCCGAATTTCAATAGAAAGGCGTTTGTATTCAACGTTAGGTTTGGAAGGATTTTATTATATTTTCGAGTTGATTTTTACTTCAGTAATCCCGAGAACTTTGACATTTGTGTACTGCACTCTCATGGGTTACGAGCCGTTGAGTATTTATTCGTTTGTTACCTAGCGACAGCGGGAAAATATTAGATTCGTCCTGCTGCTGCTGGTGCCACGCGATGTTGAATATCGGAAGCTTATATTCGTCGGAATTCGGGTGAAACAAATGATCGTGATTATTGACAGTTTTTTTAAAATGTTAATATTATTTTATATCGAAAGTGAAAACCGGTCGGAGAATCAACTGTACTTACGAAATAATTCAATTCGGGGGACTCGGTTTGCTGCCAATTTTGTACTTTTCTCGAGAAAACGAAAAACCGATACGTTTTTTATCGTAGGCTTTTATTACCATGTTTATTTTTTATTTCTCTTCCAAACGTCAGTATTGTCTCGAAGACATTTCGAGTCGCTCCTCTCAAGTTCCCGAAAATATTTTTTTCAATTCCTAACTCGAAGGATTAATCATCGTTTTTAAACTTATGCAAGGACATCGAACGTATTTTTTTTTATATATATCTTTACACGGTTCTGTGTGGCTGCGCAAGAGTGCGATTGCGTGTGTGAGAGCGAGTGAAAATCATTATGTTTTCTTTGTTTTCACGTGGGAATTCGTTGAACCCGGTTATTTCTTCATTCTCATTCGTACTCGATTTTTAGATATTTATTTCATTTTAGTTCTCTCTTTTGCCGCTCTACTTGTCTCCCTCTTTTTCACACTCCTCCCTCCCTCATTGTCGCGATGCATTTTTTTAAAAATGGAGTCTTATTTTTACATTTTTCTCTTACAAAACGTTACGAACTTTTGAAATAATAGTGAAAAATAAAATACGTCGTATACGAGAAGGATTTTAAGAGCGGACGGGCGTCGAATTAATTGGAAAAAAAAACCGTTATACACAACTCGTGACACGATCAAACTCTTCATTATTTTCATCGAAAGGGTGTCATTAAAGTTCGTTAGCTTATGATGTACATACATATAAATATGCATGGACATCCATTCATACGTAGGTTAATAATTAAGGGTATGGATCAGTCGCTAAAATTCGTCGTAGTGGAAAAGATAAGCAGCAAAATGGCGGAGGCATGAGCGCGAGAGAAGCGGATTCGCGCTACTGATGCTTAGCCTTAAGGAAGCTTGTCAAGTTCCGTGACGAATGCCTCGTATTGTAACATACGACGTAATACTATTGTAATTGTGAATAAACGAACAAAAAAATATGCTTCTAGAAAGAATATACGGATGTTTAATTATTTCGTTACGAATCGTTGTCCCTGGATTTTGAGGTTATACGAATGAACCAAGCTCAACGAATATCACGAGGTCGGGAGGAGCTTACGGAATAGTATGTCGAACACACAGAGAAACAAAAAAACCCCGAATCCAATATCACCCTCTGAATAAACAACGACAGGAAATTTTAAGTATTGTTTTTGCAGTTGACTTGC
Source organism: Venturia canescens (assembly GCF_019457755.1). Lineage (NCBI taxonomy): Eukaryota > Metazoa > Arthropoda > Insecta > Hymenoptera > Ichneumonidae > Venturia > Venturia canescens. The sequence continues at coordinate 13,481,342 of NC_057425.1, forward strand.
TCATACTATTATCAAGGGCTACATGATTGTCGGTTCACTGTAAACGCGCGACGTTGATATTAGATTGAACGAACGAATCAATTTGACAAAACACACATTATGAGTGCCAGAACGTTATTTTAGTGATGAGATGAGAGCGAAATTACGTATTTTTAACGCTTGTGATGTTTTTGTTTTGTTTTTTGTTTTTTTTTTTTTTTTCACATTTTTATTTCATCTTTTTCGAACACTTGTTTTTCTTATAGTTGTTTTATTGATTAATTCGTTGATGCAAAGGACGAAAACAAAAGTACATAATCGATTACCAGTTTGCAGTTTGCATGAACACTAATTATATAATATCGTATGAGTGTAAAGAGTGAATAAACATTTTCAGGATTTTCCAACGAAAATATCGTCGATCCGGATGAAAAATAATTCTTATCTTTTAACTCGTTGTTTTTTTTTTTTTTTTTTATGATGATTTTTTGCCCGGATCGACGACCTTGTTGGACGATACAAAAATGTGGTTTTTTTCTTGTTTTGTTTTTTTATTTCGTACACGATTATGCATATTTTTTTAATCAAACGCCAGCCAAAATCCTGCTCAATACTTTTGTGTAGCATGATCGCAATTATTATAAAGTTGAAAAAAAAAAAAAATTAAAACAAAAAAAAACAGAAATAAATACCGAGTGAGCGTGTGTGTCGTCGTAATTTTGTTTCCCTATTTGTTTCGTATTTTTATATTCTCTATCTCTTCACTCTTGTCTCTATGAATCTCTTAGACTCTCGATGTTGTTTGAAGTCATTGTTACGCTGTCTTTACAATAAATTGCCTTGAAAATAAACTTGGTAAAAAAAAAAAAAAAAAAAAAAAGTAAAAATTTAAGTGTGCGATGTAAGAGTGACGCGGAGCGAGTGATTGTTTCAACACGTAAAAATCTACCTTTGTTGTGTCTCTCCGAAAACAGGAGAATTACGAATTTTAGGTCGCTGCAGTGTCAGAAGAAAGGGGGACGCGTTTGTAACCAAAAGAAGTGAGCAGACGATTCGGTAGAAAAAGATCGAGGGAGAGAGGGGGGAAAGAGTGAAAAGTGCTCTTGAAAAATTCCTCGAAAAACCTCCCTCCCTCTCTCTCGCCTTTCTTCCATTTTCGCATATATCAATTGAGGAAAGAAAAAAGTATCGTACAGACAAGGCAAAAAGAAAAAAGGAATGAAAAAAAAAAACCCCCAAAAAATGAAAAATCTGCATGATTGTTTATTTGATTTAGATTCACGTACATTGGTCATCGAACAACCGTCGCATGCGTGCAAACTCTGCGGTAAATCATTTTGGAATCGGGACTCAATGTATAAACACATGAACATGCATAAGGGAACGACACAGTGTCCCGTATGCCACAAAGTACTCAGCCGTACGACGCACATGAAGCGTCATTTAAAGAATCGTCACGGCTGGTTGGGATTCGGAAGTTTAACGTCAGATAACGTTCGTAATCCATCCCAATTAATGAGCAATGTGACAGGGGCGACACCAACGACAACAACGACGAGCGGTGCAACCACGACACTCGCTCAACAGCCCCAACAGACCAACACAAACAATACTACTTCGTCGAGCGTCGATCCGAGCGCACCAACGTTTACAACGATACGGATTAGAGAAAGCAGCGTCGAGAGAATCACCTCTAGTCCTATTCCTTAATGTGAATAATCAGCCAAAGATAACAACACGATTTTAACCATTCAAACGACTACAACCAAACAAAACGTCTAAGAAAACTAATGCTAAAAGATATACGCGCCGTATTATGTCTTGCCTGAATTTTTTTATCAGTCAAACCGAATACGAATGCGTTTTAATCAATATCTATGATTTATAGAAAAGTCATGAAAAGAAAGGGAAAAAAACGCAACCAACTTGTCGCACTAGTCATTCGTACGCATATGTATATAAGTACCAAATTATGACTATATTTAATTCTATATGAATGTGTGTGCGTGTGCGTGAACGTGTGTTTGAGCGTGTGTATATATTAATAAATAGGGGTTATGTGTACCGTTCGAGCCGGCGCACACTAGGCCGGGTCGCATCGTATTTTTCGAATCGCTTTTTAACGGCCGGCACGCACTGGGCCGGGCTCGGCCGCATGTCGCACTTTTTCAATTACTTTCATGCATTTTTAATGTAATACACTGGCAAAAGAGGCGTTTTTTTTTTAATTTTCTTTCGGTTCAACTTTTCGGTGGCACAAGGAAAATAAACAGTTTTTAATCTCAGTAATATATTTTGGATATAGCTCGCTTATTACGAAAAGTTAAGAGCGCGGGATTTCGTTCCCAGTGCGACGTGACGCGATGCGGCCCGGCCCGCCTCTAGTGGCCGCCCTCCGCATTTTCAAGTGCTTCGCTATACGGCCCGCTCCGCCGTTAGTGTGCGCGAGCCTTTACACAAAAAGGAAGAAAATGCCACACACACATCACGAGAATTTGCCACACTTCGCATGCAACATACTTTTTTTGGGTTACGTTACAACTATTTTTTGTTTATCTTGCCCTTTTGACGTCAACCAAAGACCACGCGATCGATAAAGAGCGATATCGTTTTTCTAGTCACCTAATTTCTCGGTACTTAAACGTAGTCTAAGGAGGAATGTGCATTTTTCACACGAAAATATATTGAATTTGTTTTATTTTATTTTATTTTTTTTTCATTTCGTTTATGAACGTCGATAATCGATTACGACTTGGATTACTAGATTTTCAATGATGGAGGAATATTCGCACTAGTCGTGGAAACTGCCAAACGCGATTGACGACTGTTCAATCGTCTGGAGAGCCCTAGTAGCAATTTTTGATTTTTTCGATTCGTGTTTTAGTCATGTTTAAAAATAAAACAAAAAATAAATAGACTGTGACCTTTGATTCGAATGTTTTTGAATCGATCGAACTCGGAGAGTCCGGATAGGAGGGTCGGGGAGCGATGCACATGAGTTTGTAGGTTATAAACACATGAAATATAAACGGTCGAGAAAGGACTCGATCAACCTTGCCAAATTTTGAGCAAACTAATAATAATGAAGGGCGTTCTTATTTTCGAATGAGAACCCTTCACGGTTATGGTATTTTGACATTTACTCAAGATGATAATAAAGTATAATTCTTACGAGTTCACCAACTTGCCAAAAAATGAGTTTTTTGTTTGTTATAATTTCATCCACCGATGACGAAATATTGTTTTTTCTCTGCGAGAGGAGGTTAGAAAAAGGACAGGAGGAGAGCGTAACCAAGTTTTTTTTGTTCTTCGGGTGTCGCGAATGATTTTTTTCTTTTGTTTTCAAGTTATCGCCATTTCTTTGTTGCCATTGATTATTATTATTTTCATTTGTTTATTATTTTTACGAATATATGGAGTTCGAGGGGAAAAGTGTAGAGGGAGAAGAGCGTTGCTCTGAGTCTAATATCACGTGCAATTTTGCTTTAAGAAAAACACCGTGGCAATAGACAGACCACTTGAATTATCGTTCCGTGTCTCAGTCGTAGCCATATAAATTCATTATTATTCGTTTGACGTGTGTAAAACCCCGAAAATAATGATAAAAGGAGGAAAAAACACATAAAAAAAAGAAAAATAACCACCAAAGTTTAGCTTGTATTTCGAGTTTAAGATATATTTGTTTGGTGTATATTTCATTTGGTATCGTGAATTATATCGAAAGAAAAAGAAATGAGGCAAACGTAGTCCGGAGAGAGAACTACGAAAAATACAATTCACTGCGTTTTACCAGCTCTACCATAATATATAAATAGATATATTATATATACATGCATAAATATATATTTCTTATGGACCGAGAGATTTGTTTCTGGACGTCATTTATTCAGGATTATTTTTTTTTTTTTATACGAAGTTCCCTACCGATTGATCGTTTTATACGGGTTTAAAAACGTACAAAGAAATATGTAACTGCATATATATTTCGTGACGCGTACAGTAACCCTCGGTAGATCAAAAACTCAATGTTATTTTGTTATAAAAACGAAGAAAAAGGAAATAAAAACTCGACTACAACCAAACGAATGTGCACATTCCTCAATAAAAAAATGAAAGAATGAAAGAAAAAATAAAACAAAAGCGAAAAAAAGTAAAATACGAAATAAGTACAAGATTGCCAATTTATTAGTTTAAACAGCGTCGATACGATCGATAAATTATGTTTCTTTAGTTAATTATTTATGAAAAACAGCCACAACAAAATCGGAAAAGTGAAATAAACGAACGGAGATGATTACATCTATTTAAGGTATTAAGTAACCCTATGTTCGGCTTATATAGCAGGCAAATAATGTAAGTGAACATCTGTGTGAATAAAGTTTAAAAATTTAAATTAATCGACGCAGCAAACAACAATTGAGAATTAACACAATTTTATCCTTCCCTCATTGGCGTCGAACGAAATCTTCGCGTTCGCACTCGAAAACACGAATTGGTCACACTTCCCCGTTCGACCTTGTTGCGCTTTGAAGTTTCAGCTGTTGCGTGAGCAGCGCGCTCTCGCGGCCTCTTATTATATTGTCGGAGAAAATAAACTTCCGAACGTACTCTCCATACGTACCGGTCTTTTGAACGCTAAGGTGATGGTAGACTTTAAGACTTACTCGTTATAACTTTCTAACCTGAAAATTTGACAATTATACCGTAGGAATATACGATTGACAATCCTTTGTGTCTGTGTGTGTATATATATATGTGTATATAAATATTCATATATATGTACATTCTGCCATTTTTTATGTCGATCCGCATGTTTTCGTGAGCACTGTTAATCGGCACATCGCTCGCTGCACGATCATAAAGATACGAGAGCAAGATTACGATATCCTCGGACGCGCCGAAAAACACAATTTATTCGATCGGACGTGAACAACGACGACGACGCTTATGCGGCGGGTGAAGGAAACAAATTTTGTCGGTGTTCCGCGAGTTCGTTGCACGAAGTAGTCGTTTTTTTTTTTCTTTTCGAACAAAACAATATACTTTTCAATTATTCGAAGATGAAAAACGAAATTCGAAACGAGGCCGCTAGGGATATCGTAATTTTCCGGATAGCCGAATACTCCGGGCGAGGATTTTTCAATGATTTTTCGAAAGTTAAAGAAAATAATAGTCAAGTGAAGCGAGAGAGATTTTTTAAATCAGTAAATTATGTGAGGAATGGTGAATCGAAGAAAAAAAAGCACAAAAAGTTGAATCCTCGAGAGACTGAAAGAACGATAATTGCACGATTAAATAAAAAACCATATTTATAAATGTATTTCGACATAAAAATGTGCCAATATCAGTCGGATCGTTCACTCACCGTGTCAGTGTTAACAGAGGCAAAAAATCTTTTGAAAATCCCATAACATTTGTTTGATTAGAAAATTTTTAGAAGTCACGAGATTGAAAAAAAAAGTTTCTTGAAATTTCAATTGTTTTTTTTTTCTTCTTTCGTTTACTTTCGTTCCTTCATTTGGTTCTATTTATTTTTGTAATGAGGAATCGGGGTCACACGAGGCTGTTGATGTGTTGCAGGGGGGGTGGGACGAAAACGGAAGCATGTTGGCGATACAACTGGTCAGGTGGTGATGCAGGGTCCAGGGCGTTTTTCGTGCAGTATCTGCGGAAGTGTTTACAAGCACCTAGCTTCGCTGACCCAGCACCTCGAAGTGCATCGCAACCAGACAACCTGCATCCTCTGTCACACCACGCTCAGTCGTAGAACCGACCTCCGTCGTCATATGCGATTAAAACATAACATGCAATGGCAAAAGACGATCCAGAGGCACCGAACTCCCAAAAAAGAACTGAATTCTTAAAGCGCGCGCGCGAGAGAGAAAGAGAGAGAGAGAGAGACCTTCTGAGAAAGCTTCGTCAACATACGTTCGGACAATGTGAGATGAAGGAGAAAGAAAGAGAAACTGAGTGAGAGAGAGAGAGAGAGAGAGAGAGAGAGAGAGAGAGAGAGAGAGAGAGAGAGAGAGAGAGAGAGAGAGAGAGAGAGAGAGAGAGAACGAAAACAAAGCGAAACGTACAAGCGCGTAAGACGAGAAGTTGAGAGAAATTGGAAAGTCGAAAAGAGGGTCCGAGAACGTTCGCAAATGCCCTTCAACTGACTTAACGCTCCTCACAAAATTACACGTAAATAAAACGCTTTGAAAACATAAACGATGCGAAAGATTAACAAATAATACGAAAGAAACACGAAAAAGGTACTTAATATCGCACGCGCTAACGTGAATTACTGTTTTACAAAAAAAACACAATTTTAAGACCGAAGGATTCATTTCAGACCACAAGTAAAAGCAACGAGACGAAACATCATTCGATTTTGACAAAAAGACAAAACATCAAATTTCCAGTGAGCTCCAGCATATTTTTATGAGATTACTTATGTATATGAGCATACGGTCGTAATATTGAGAGATCATCGTGAATATTCTTCATATATAGACATTTTTCCCTTTTTTCGTCTTTCCGTTTTATTGTAAGACCACTATTAATTCTCATGCCTATATATAGTAATCGATGTATATCATGTACTTTATAGTTAGGTCGAATGAAATCCACGAACATGCGAAATGATGATACGTAAAAAATATTTAGAAACGTAACAGAGAAGACAAATAAAAATGAAAAAAAAAAAGAGAGAAAAAAAATACTAAATAGTCGAATGAAAAGTAGCTGCACATATTCTAGTCATGGGGTCCTACAGTATTTTGCAATATATTGACACACGCGGATGTCGTTGTACGACGATGTTTCATGATATTAAATTCGTTACTGTCGGTATTGCAAAATATCATATATAATCATGTAAGAATGACGATTCTTGTATACATACGTTTATTATGAATATGCGACTGTACATACACGAAAGATAACCAAAAAGAAAACGATACAAATAACAGCAGGAATTAAACGCAGAATCTCTTAGTCCGTCCATGCAGTGCAAACAAAATGGAAAAAAATGATATAAAACTCTTGACAGGAATGACATTTATCTCCATAATTGCACTTACCTTCTGCGCTCATCGCGATGTTAGTTTCTGAAATTTTCATAAGTATGTAACCTTTGTCGAAAGTTCATGGAATCACGATGTGTTTTCTTACTTTTTTGTATTAATTACCTCTCTCGTGTACATGTTAATAATGTTTTTTTTTTGTTTACAGTTCATTCTTTAGCGCACTAATTGCATCAATGTTATGAAATAGGTCATACGGCGTTAGAATTTTGCCTAAAATTTGTACACGATTTTGTTGGAGTAAGATCAAAAGTTTGGTTAGGTTACGCGACATATTCTTTCTTCTGCGACCGTCTCCGGTTAGTATATTTTTGCTTAATTAACAGAAAATCATCGTTTTTTGTCTCGGTGTAAATCAAACGCAGCGAAAGATTGTCGAAACGATATTTGTGTAATTCGAGCGACAGCTGACCCAATACAATTATATATATGTACGCGGGATTGTAGTTGTTATAACGAGTATGTAAAGAAGTTAAATTTTGCGGCTGCAAATCGAACGTAGTATAACCCTGTTAGAAGTAAAAAATTAATAAGAACACGAAAGAAGCTGCAACTTTTTCAAACTTTGTTTGTTCGATCGGTAAAAGACAACAACATAATCGTTGCAAGTGTATATTGCTGGTCAAAATTTTACTTTATATGCAAATGGATGATCGATCGTTATTCGCGTAGTGTTGAAGAAAGGTAGAGCGGCGCTCGGTTAGTGGCGCTTTCTCGAAGCTTTGTATTCGTTTATCCGACCGGTTCTGCCACCATGAAAAAACAGTTTTGTTATTACACAAGGCGATCGCAAACTTCAAATCCCGAGAAATTTGCAAGATAGAATTTCATTTAAAAATGGCAGCGTCTATCGAATATTAGGAGCTTATTGTTTAACCAGTGCATGTACTTTTTTCAGTACGAATACAATGTTTCTCACCAACGACTGCAAAAGCGGCTCTACCTTTATTTCACGCACAGCATCGAATACGAGTACAAATTCCTATTTTCAGACCACAAATAATAACAAACAAATACAAGGAAAATGTTACGATTTTATAAAGCGTAATTCTTTTACGATAAAAAATGCATTTCTTCAGTAAGAGAAATGCGGATCAGAGTTGTTTAAGGCAAAAATGTATTTTAGAACATAGCTATCCTATATATCATGGAATATACATACACATATAAATACATATAGATATATATATGTGTGTGTGTCAGATGAGAAAACTCAAGTACAACATATAGAAGAAAAAGGACGAAAAAAAAGCCGTGCTTTGCTTTGTTTCAGCAGTGTCAATAAAATACTATCGATGTGGTAACAACTATCGTTTACTTCTTTTGTTTTTGAACGACAAATTCTATTTTAATGAATTTTCATATTTCCAACTGTTACAAAATGTATGGTCGCAGCAATGGCATTCGGTTTACGGTTTAAGTCTCCGATACTCAATAAATATATTCTGTTACTATGTGAACTAAAGGAAAAATGAAAAAAAAAAAAAAAACTACAGAATTATGAAAAACATGCTCCCTCGTACAAATCAAGACATAACATTTGTAGACTCTGCAAATCTGCGTCAGAACATGGAGCTGTCAAAAGTTGAGCGTCTCAAGAATGAACTTCCAGACTCAATGTACCAGCCGTTCGGGGGATACCGTCCTCCGAGTTTATGCTGCAGACTGTGCGGAGTTACTTTTACTACTCAACATGCTCTTCTGAGACATATCGCTTCGAAACATGAATCAACACCAGGTGATGCTGCCTATTGCGAAATTTGCCTACGATCCTTCAAAACTAAATGGAGTTTGGCTACGCACAACAGCAGATATCATAGGTCGTGAATGAAATCTGTTTATTGAATTTTAGATATTTAGACGTCCTTTTCAACGTATTTTTACAGCTTCTTATTACACTATTTTTTTTTGTTAAGAATATTGAGTTGAAATCACGTTGTAGTGGTTAATTTCTTTTTTTTACTTGACGAATCGATAAATACTTTTTAATGGGAATTTGAGGAAAAAGTTTTCCATTCGGGTCTTGTCAGACCTGATAATTGACAATTGTTCATTTTTTTGCCTCATGTAAGATATTTATTTTCAACAGAATTTTTTTTATATGTATTTATCAGAACATTTATTGTTCAGCACACGTTACTCGAAAGTTACCGTTTCTTTGATAGGCTTGGGGGCAAAAGGCCAAATTTCAGGGAATTTGGACACTAGAGAAGCAATTATTGATAAGAAATTTCATACGACCAACGATATTTGTAATGAGTGAAATACAGAAATACTCAACCAGGCATAACTTAGATTTAAATAATTTTATGCTGAAAATACGATTGAACGGTTGTTTAGAAAATTGAAAAAAAAAATATCTAAATAAACCTAGACAGAGAAACTTTGTGATCAAGGTATGTAAATGTTGGTAAGTTAGTAATCGAGTTAAAAGTTTTTTAAGGAGGTTGAAGCGTATCTCATGTTAAAACTATTTTCCAACTTTGCACATTAAAATTTTTTAAACAGAAAGCTTAAGACAGTATTAAACTTCTGGCGGGATATGCCGATGGTTCACCGTCGTGAAATTGAGATATTTATTGTTGAAGTTTGCAATTTTTTGAAAGCTTCCATAAGACCCCATGTTTAACCTTGTCATTTTCGACAATGAATATCTCGATTACCAGGCGGTGAAACCTCCTCAAATTTTTCACACATAATTAAGCGCTATTCAAGAAGATTCACGTAAATTTTCAATTCATTATTTTGGAATAATAAAATCTAATGTATTTTTCGTATGATGTCCTATATATATCGCTTCAACTTCCTTAATGTGACTTTTTTTTTATTGTGTATTGACTTGCTTTCATTTAGACAAGCGTACACAAATTCATGACTTTCAATATTATTTATGTGACTCGGTGAATGATTATTAATTTAATAAAAAATAAAACTGTTTAAAATTCGAGATTCATCGTGAAAACCTTGTATTCTACAATTAAATTATTTTATTATAATATTCAGTGAAATACAAATGTACTCGCGTTGGATTAGAGCATTCAGTGGGTTCACCCAGAACGACAACAATCCCAAAATGACAAGATATTTCATTTGATCCTTCCATCTTGTGTTGTCGCTTATTTCAATTTCATAATATCCTCAAGTCGGCAAGGAATGTTGTACTAAAGTCCACCTCGAAGCGCGAGCACCAAATGAAGTACGGAGCCTCCTTGAACTTTGTAATCTTGAGCTGTTTTCTCATCGTTCCTGAGTTAACAAAAAAGGTAACGTAACAAAATCAATAACAATTTAAATTTGTAATGCTTAGTTTATAATCGTAATAATGAACACATAAAATTGTTAAAATAAAGAACTGAACAATTGTTGCATCTTCACTCAAAATAACTGGGAGTGATAAAAATTTCTTTGATTATCAATAAGTATCAGTATTATCAACTTAAATCTTCGGTTTTGAATAGATTAATAGCTTAGTTATTGAAAAATATTAAACAGTAAATAAAGTAACAATTTTTTTTGCATTTAGTAATTATTCGTTTGATGCATAGAAATTAATGACTAATCAAAATAATAATTTAAATATTTTTGAGGTTATGTTTCGTACGTTTTTAGACAATCTAAAATAAAATTAGACATATTTGTATGCTCATAAACTTCGTATGAAGTATATGAATACTGTTAATTCTTTAAAAAAAATATAATCTTGGGGATTTCTAAAAATTATTTCATCAGCCTTTCCGTTCAATTTTGATATTTATCTCGATCGTAAAAGTGTTTCTACACCAAAATGTTGAGGTTATGTCCAACTAAAACTTCTGACCAGTCATTTTATTCAGACTCGGAAAATCTGTTCAAATTTGCTATGATAAGAATGACGAGGGGACCAAATATTTGAAAAATTGATTGACTTACATTTGTTTACCAGAGAAAATTAATCTCTGTTGTTGAGGCGGTATACCCTCCTTTTCTTCGACTCTTTCTTTGATTCTCTCCACTTTGTCTGTTGGCTCAATGTCAATCTCAATCTATGAAAACGTCCAACAAATCGAATGATATAGCAAATTTAATTTTCACATAGTACACATACGAAAAATACCGGCTTGTTCTTGAACTCTCTTTCGACATCACGATACTTGCCTCTTTTCCCGTCAGCGTCTGAAAAATGAAATAAACCAACGAATCATTTTGATAATTCACTTAAATGCTCAACATTTAAATTTACAGAGGTAACTGTCTAAATTCGTTACCTTTACTTTGATCAACATTTTTGTACAATTTTTGGTTAATGTTTGGACTAATTGCACACCGACGACGAGCTGTCGAATTTCGGACGCACACACAACTTCTTCCGAGTTACTTAGTTGCTACAATTTCCGTGAATTATCCATCGAATATACAAATTTTCGTCAGCTTGAAGGCACGAATGCATAGTTCATCGCTAGAGTGCGCTATTTCCGTTCGCAAAAAACCGCGAAAGCGCAAATTCTTAGGTTCCCATAAACACGTACGTTCTTTGAATAAATTTTCAACCAATAATTCGAGAAAAAAAGGAGCGTTATTATAACTATTCAATAACTCATACGATAAAAAATAATATTTAATGATCGATAAGAAAATATGATAATATCACTATGTTATAAATTTGTGGTAAGAATCTTTACTTTATGAATTTTATGTCCGTTCAGTGTATGTATAAATTAACATAAAACTTTCCCAGTATTTTATATAAACAGTTTTAAGTAACAATATATCAAGCGTGGCTACTTATAAACAAATACTAAGCGCGAACAAAGAGACTGATTGTGTGAGCGTTGAGCCGTGTAAGAATAAGAAGACGTGGATGGTGATAGGGCTAAAAGAATCATGGAGTGGGAGAACGAACAAACAATGATTGGTCGATGTGTCAACAGAGCGTACAGAGTTTGCGCGAGAGCATGAAAATATAGAAGCCGACTGAACAAAAGGGAAATATGAAGAACATTGTCAAACGTTGAAAACTGCCTAAAGAGTTGCATCGATTTTCAAATAAAAGTATTACATTTATATCTTCAGTTCTATTGTTAACCGATTTGGAGAACAATTTGCAAGACAGACGCTTCTCAATCGGATCCAGTAAAGAAAATATTGAATTATCGCGAATTTTCCCGCTCGGAGTGTGTCATACGCGAGTGCTACGAATTAAGTGCCAAATTCAAATGCTATTTTCGCTCTGTGTGCATGTCCAGTGTACAAATTCTCGTAACAAATCGCAGCCTGTGTCATTATTAAAAGGTAAGATTGGTATTCTCATATCGTTTGAACAGTAGGTTTTTTTTACAAAGATCAAAAAGTTCTACTCAAATGATAATTGATTTCGTTCAATATGTAATTGTGAATAAGCACTGCGGCAACTTTTGAACTTTCTTAACAATATATAGTTCCAAAAAACAAAAAATCACGATTAAAAACTGTAGGAGTTTATCAGAAAGAAATAAAAATTCATTGTTTTTTAGCTTTTTAGTCCTTGATGGAAAATACTGTTATGGTAGAAAAATATAGCACAATTTTTTTCAGGTTCGTAATGCCAGATAAAAAATTAAAAACTATGATTTTAGTTTATTTTTGAAAAAGTAGCACACAAACTTGTTAATTATAATAGTTCATGACACAATGTTTAATAGTGAAAGTGCGAATCTGGAATTTTTTAGACATTTAACCGTAAAATAATTCTGAGTTGAATAATGGAAATTTGAAAAATCAACATAAATTGTCCAGGCTTGATTGACTGAGTTTTCACCATAACGAACAGGATGATTTTCTTGTAACTTTAGATTGAAAACATTCCAAGAATAATAACACTGCGAATACAAATAATATGAATTTATTCTGTTGGTACAAAATAAGATAGTAAATTGTTGATGGAACGTATGAATTCTCATTATTTTCATTAGCTAGAGAAGCTAATGAGTTGCGATAAATTTCAACATTAAGCGATGATGAAGTGACGTTTATGAATAATCCTATTTTATTTCCGTAAGAGATTCATCCCATTTTCAATTTCTCTTCTTGTGCAAGCAATTGACTTTTGATTTTTTGTAATAGTTCTTTTTTCACGGAGTCTGGAACAAGACTTCTCGCTCTGCTTGTAGCCATTGCGAGCAATGTGTCATAATTAACGTCGGGTCCATGTTCTTTAACTAATTCCTTGCAGATAATCTTCACTTGGTCCCGCCATCCACACTCAACGAGTCTTCGACGCAGTAATTCTTTTAATCTACAATTCGCGTAAAAATATCAAAAGTTATTCAAGTTAAAAGGTAGAGAAATTTTGTTGTTTTCATCTTATAATGACACAACTTACCCGTCACGATCGCCAACCATCACTAATCGTTGATGAGATGCGGTTTTCATACCTTATATTTTTTTATATAAATTATTTATCATCAATAATCCGCAATTCACGGATGGATCTTCTCTCTGTCAACTACACTTTTTCTGGTGCCGCAATTCACGGACGAAAACAGCTGATTGATTCGATCACGATCAGTAAGGTAAGGCAAGAAATGACTTTATCGAACACGCCGCTCTATTGTTCTACTCTATTCAATCGATTCAGTAGATTCGAAAATAGCGAGGATTAGGTTCTTATGTTAAAAAATGGTCTGAAAAAATTCAGTAATTATGCGGCGGAGAGGGAGGGGGGGCTGGAGGCACTAATTGTCAGGAATTCTTATGCATGTAAATTTGTAGTGCGAACCTACAATTGATGCAATAGTATAGTAGGAAAAAATCTGTAGGCTCGGTGGAGTTCGATAGAATAAATTTTTATTTCACTGATCGAACGCTACGAAAAAGCGCCTCACTGTGGACTCCCCAAAAATCTCGGTTTTGCAGATGTCTTCTTGATCTTTGTTAGGTTAGGAAGAGAGTGTACATCGTGATCAATGTTGTCGGTCATCGTGAAATGGGGTTTTGTTAAAATCCGTATTTATTACAGATGAAAAATTTGGTAGTCACCATGAAATTATTCAACAACGTGTACTGAAATCATCAGTCCAGAAGAAAGAAAATTTTTTGAATTATATTTTGGCTCATTTTTGCTGCTCTCGATCTCTCGATACACAATTCGTTTGTAAGATGGCTTCAGACGTTTAATCTGTTTTACCAAGGTACTGAACTACTGGAACGCTGTCTCCATAAGGACCTGACAGGCTCGGGAGTTACGACAGAGAAAGCACGAGTATGGAATCGCGTCTTTTTCTCTCTGTATCGTGCGCGTGCGCATTTGTTCTCGTATAGTCTGAACAGAAAACAGTTTTCTAGTCTGCAACATTTCGGTGTATTCGTTATTTATTTTTCGCTGCCAGCTATTTTCGGTGGACCGTACCGACAAAGACAACTTTTCACACTCCGACTATCTCTCTCGGACCGCCGAGACTGCGTCGTTCCAGTATTAGTTGAGCTCATGATACAAAGACGGTAACAAAGCGTTCAGAGTTCGGGGCCTCCGCGTAGTAGGCGCGCACAAGCAAAGAGGCGAAGTCGTCGCAGGGCAATTTTCGCTTTTAACAATGTCTGATAAAGTCGTATCCAATTTACAAAAGATTTTCAATCGTTTAACAGAACGTAAATAAAATTATCAAGTATTTTAATTTCACAAGTGTTTTTCAAATGTTCGTTTTGTTTACTGAATTTAATAATCATCAACAGATTCGTGCGTACGACGCAGTTGTGATTCGTCAGTGAATACAAGTAACATTATTTACAAGGAAAATAACTTTCGAGGATCCCAGAGTCGATGTTTCTATAAATAATTAAAAAAGAAAAGAGCCGTAATAAAAGCACAACAGGTATTTATGAAATTTTTTGGGATTCGATTTTCTCCCCGATCTTTAGGACTTCTTGTAATCTCGTGGCAATTGAACCAGCGGTTTTGTCGATCGACTCGCCCTTCGTCGTTTCTGTCGAATATTGCACAGATTCTAGAATCTCCTTCGTTTGACTCGTAATCTCAGCCCACGCGTATTGAATGTCTTCTAGCTGACAAAAACGACTGCATATAGTGAAACGAATAATCAATTTTTCACGGTACGTAGCAACTATCACGTATATACGTTTTCGCGCCATCAGACGTTCGACCAGTTGTTTTGTCAAGCTGTTGTCCCCCTGAAAAGCGAAATGGAGAGAATCAAAAAGTTCGTCAACCGTCGACATAACGAAAGAACAATAATTTAGGCGTGACAACAACCTTGACTCGGAAGCAAACGAGACTCAAAGCGGGTTCGGTTATGATCTCGAATCTGTCGTCCTTCCTCACCATTTCCTCAAACTTTCCAGCGAGTTCGATCCCGTGTTTTATGTGTTTTTGCAAACCTTCGATTCCGTAAAGACGCATTACGCACCAAAGTTTCAAAGCACGAAAACGACGACCCAGGGGAATTTGCCAGTGCTGAAAATCAAGAATTCACACAGTTCGGTCGAATCAATTACGGTTACAGATTCGCGTGTATTTTTCTTTGCTTCTATTTTTTCTCTGTTTACCCTGTAATCCGGTGCGAGTCCTTGCTTATCGTGATTTAGGTAAATTCTATCGACGTTGAACGCGTCTATCAGCCATCTTGAATCTTTAACCCTGCAACAGCGAAATCGTTACTTTTGAGAACGCTTGAATTTTTCAATCGTTGGAAATTTGCTTTTTATTCAGAGCACGATTTCTATTGACGGACAAGTTTCGAAAGTACAAAAGACAATTAATTATGTCATCAAATGCCAGAGGACGGAGGGAGAAAATTTTCAAAAATTATGACGCTGAAGTTTTCAACGTTGGAGTCCAACGAAATTATCGAAAAAAACTCTCCAATAATTCCAGTAATTCTCCTATTTTGTTCCCTGCCAAATTTGCGATTCGTAGTTTTTCAAGCTGCATCAACGATTCGCGAAATAAAAAATTGGTTAATTACAAACGTTTTTTTCGTTCATTTCGTTGGACTCCAACGTTGGAAACTTCAGCGTCGTCAAAAATTCACTGTCTTCAGAAATAAAAAATAACTAGCTTTTCGAATAAAAATTGACGTACCACATCGCAGAACAATCAAAGTTGACGAGAAGCCATTTGTGAGGGTTAAAGTTATAAGAATCTGCGTACTGAATTCCAGCCATGAGATATCGGTATTCAGGACACACGAAGGCTGCGCCTAACGTTCCGGAAGAAAAAATGTGTTAACTGTAATTTAATAATACGCCGAGCCTCGTACGCGCAACGAACTATTAGTTCATATTTTTTCTCTCGTTTTATTTTTCGCAATAATAATTCACCTGCGTAGGCAGCGTCTATGTGAAGCCACAAATTATTATCGTTGCAAACCGGGCCGAGTTCGTTTAAATTGTCAAAAGCACAAGTTCCCGTTGTTCCAAGAGTTGCGACTACGTAACATGGGATGAGACCATTTTTCTCGTCACTTTTAATCGCCTCGAGCAACGTTGAACCACGGAGACTACAATTTTCATCCGTTGGTAACAATCTCATTGGCATCGAACCCAATATTCCGGACTTCTCGACCGACGAATTCGACTGATCTGTATATGAATACGTTTCTAATTAATTAATTCGTCCATTTCAATGATTAACTCAACATAAAAGTAAAGAGGACCGAACCGGGGATGATTATCGAAAGAGATATTCGTTAAGAACGAGGTTAACAGCAAAAATTCTTGAAATTTGAAAAAATGACCTATTTGCCCAAAATTGATAGGAAACCGACTCGTTTTTTTTAAAATTATGTTTTTGGGCGTGAAAAAAATTTGCCATTTCGCTTTATCTGAGTTTGTATAAAGCTTGCTTAGAATCGTCGTTGCGTAATTCAACAGGGAACACAGACAAAAAAAATATACTTTTTTACGGTGAATCATTATGAAAAAATTACATGGAAAATCAATTTTGGACTCGACACTGAAAAAAATGAGGAAAATTGAAAATTAAATTACCGGAAGTGTAAGCAACGAGTTTCATTTTTATTATGTTCTCGTCCATCTCTGGATGCAATTTTTTAAGCCGACGGACAGTGCGCTCCTTCGCAGCTAAGAGTGCGATGAGTGTCGCTTCACTTGCGGATCCCTGCAGGAGAAAAATAATTGAATGATTCGGAGAAATGAGGAAAAAATACAAATTTCCTGGAACGTTGATCACATATTTTTCAAAATGAAATTCCGTTCGGCCCATGAATACATTTGAATATCTTTTGAAGCCTTTCAGAATCCGTTAATTATCATAATTTTCGATGATTCACCTGAATAACTCCGCCGCCCGGACCCTTGCTACAGCTCAAAAATTCCTCGGGCAATCCAATCATTTTACCGAGCCAATTCATCGTTATGACCTCCAGCTCGGTAGCAGCGGGCGACGCTATCCACGAAAATCCCACCGATCCTATTGCCGATGCTATCATTTCTCCAACCAATGCCGGATATGAATTTGCGGCTGGATAATATGCGTGAAAATGGGGAGAACTCCAATGCGTTATCTGATTGGATTCCGAAAAATTTATTTATCAAATCATCAGCAGCGTCCTTTTACGCAAATTTTTGACATTAAAAAAAAAAAAATTTCCAATTTTTATTTGGAAACCACTTTTTTATTTTTATTTTATTTAACGCGTTGAGATTGTTATTTTGAGATGACATGGAAGATTTGAAAATGTGGAAAATCAAAGTTCTGAATTCCAAGTACTGGATAGAAAATCGTGATTATGTCAAAAACTCTGAATTCGACTTTGTCCATTTTTGTCAAACGATCGGTCCCAACCAGAGAATTGATTCTTAAACGTTATCGTGACTGGATTATCATTTTCACTGGTAATAATTCAATGAATAAGTTGACGACGAAAAAATTGTAATTAACGTTAAACTAATTGGCATAATGAGAAAAATCGTGATGGCAATAAAACGGATTGAACGTAAAATTAGCATCGAATCAATCGTTACAGATTTATCTTTCGTGAATTATTTCGATCATCATGATTATTTGGTCATCAATTAACAGTCACTCACTTTCAGTATCGTTTAATTATCGATTTAAAAAAATGTAGATTTTCCATTTCGACTATTTCCAGTCAGTATTTATGGAATTTTCCTCTCCACGGAATTGCCAATTCTCGCGCAATTCCATCCACGCCTTTTTTGCAAATAATTAATCCACTATTTAGAAGAATTTTGTGCAAAAACCAAAATAAAAAAGTACCATTTTAACAAGTAAATGTTGCAGGGTAACAATGACGCTGAAGTTTCCAACGTTGGAGTCCAACGAAATGATCGAAAAAAATTCTCCAATAATTCCAGTAATTCTCCTATTTTGTTCCCTGCCAAATTTGCGATTCGTAGTTTTTCAAGCCGCACCAACGATTCGTGAAATAAAAAATTGGTGAATTACAAACGTTTTTTTCGTTCATTTCGTTGGACTCCAACGTTGGAAACTTCAGCGTCGTAGGGTAACAAGCGTTTTCAAAATAATTATTCTCTTACCCCTGGCATTATGACTCTTTCAACGTCCTCTAAGACCTCCTGCCAGGTTTCGGCTTTTTCGGGAGCTTCTGTAGGCATGAGTTTACTGAGATAGCCGGGCTCGACGCTGGGCAGAACATCGCGATCTCGAATTCCCTCGGTGTATTCGATGATATAATCGATCGCGGCTTTCCCGAAATCCGAAAATCCCTTGCTGTCCATCTTAGCGCCTTAAGTTCTCTCGAGTTTATCTCCGCTGGCTGAAAATCAGTCTTGTTATCCCTCACAAGCTGCACACTGAAATACACTCGAGGTTTTTTTCACATAACCACTAAATATTAATGATTATAAAGAAGGAACTGATCCAGCGATCGTACGAAAAATGTGCGCTCAAGTTCCGCAGGCTTTTTCACAACGATTTTATGCTTTATTCCAACTTATTTGGGAATGTACGAAACACTAAGGAAACCTCGACTCTCCTCGTCGCTCGAAACTCGCGCTACTAAGAAGAGCCTACGGACTTCACCAACATTTAAGACCTCCCGAACCGACGAAAAACTTTCACTGTTCGCTTTCTCCACAATTATTCAAAAAATTGAGTTAGGGCATCGCGTGTTCGTGTTCATTATCTATCTGACACGCAACATCCATCTCGTCTTTCTCTCCCATTCATGGCTCATCTTCTCCATTTATTTATTGATTTGTTTTGTGACAAAAAAAGGCTCTTACGATTTCTAACCACGAGACCACAGCGGTTCATGATTTTCTCGTCGTTTAAAATATCTGACGGATTCAGTGACCCGTGAACGGTCTTCGATGTCACGTTGCCACTTTGCTCGACACACTTTTGACCTCATTTTCTTAGGTTTCATTGAAAAAATTTGGTGCTTTTGATTCTTGGCTCGTTTGCATCCAAAAATTGGATTGGGCTTCGGTCCGAATGTACCGGAAACGGAATAATTGGCTGAATTTATGTCGGCACTCAATTGATTGTCTAACAGCCATTTTTTTTTTTTTTTTCAGGCATTATTCTTTGCACAGTTGTAGAAAAACCCTACTCGACGAGCTCCATTATCTTTCTTTGTATCTTATAATTTCGATTAATTGACTGTATTCGTGGATAAACTTTCTTATGAAAGGAACATTCTGAGACGAATAATAAACTAAATAATAAACTTTGAACCGCTGGATTTGGGATAAAAAGTTTTGTGGTTTTATCGATCTCAACTGTCAACAAAATGTAACGTTAAAACCTCGACGATGTTGTACTGATTCCGATTGTTTTGGCAATATTCATAATTGAATATTCAGCTCTTCCAACGAATTTCACTCCCTGCTCTTTATTTTTGTTTTGGAATATTTTGTTTTCTAGGAAAAAAAAGGTTCACCCTCGCTCATTTAAAAGTGAATGTTTTGATGGAATAGAATCTGTTTTCTCTAATGAAACAGTTAGTTTTCTACGACGATCTCTTCACTGTATATTTGTAGTGAAATAAAAAATTAAAATTCCCATTCCAAACGAATGCCCGACACACTTGAAAAGGCTGTCATTCGATTTACAATCGAAGAGAAATAATAGTGGTACTGTGACAAACGTTGAAAAGCCAGAGTTGTAATTTGGGTGAAAATATTGGTGACATTACTGATGGAAATCCACTACCGTTCACGTACCTTTTCGTTTTGTAAGCAGGCACGATATACTGGTTTACACTTCGAGAAAGAAACAAACTATAAGACGAAAAAAAATGTTTCACAAGGACTTCAGATTAGCTTAAGAAACACACCTTCACTGTAATCGCTGAGAAACCCTCTCCTTTATATATTCTCGTGGCTGACTCGCAGTCTCGCGAAGACAATTGTTTTTCGTTCGCTCTCGATACAAGATGGCTGTGTGATCGCAAACGAACTTTGTCCTTGATATTATACATCGGTTTTTTTTCCCTGATATTACATTCGACTAATGTCCTTATTAATTTCCCACGAAACTTATTTCCTTGTTTCAATCAGCGTCAAGTTTCTCTAGTTTAAGAGTGTGGATCAGTCGACTAACCTCACGTGTAATTTTCGCAATCGAAAATTCTTTGACACAGTTTGACCGATCAAAAAAATCTCTGTCAGCCGATTTTTGCCATCGTCCTGTGTAGACTGACAGAGCCTTTTTTAATCGGTCAAACTGTGTCAAAGAATCCAACGTTGGACTCCAACGTTGGAAACTTCAGTGTCGTATTATCTTATCAGGTGTCTCGATGTACAAGTTTGTGATGCTAATCCTACGCAGTTTTACCGGAAGCCTATAATCTCAATGAATTCACAGCAATGCAAATAATTTCCCTTAAAACGTCAGCGGTTGCGCTTTGAAAAAGTTTTGTAAATTGTTGATAAAACGTTGGTAACTTGTCGAATCTAAATAGTGTGAGCATTGAGAATTATTTCTGTCTAACGAATTCACTTTTTTGGATAATTGTAAATGGTTCGTTTGTGAGAGCGATTTGAAAAAACGTTGATGTCCTAAAGCCAGCATATTCGCGTATATACAAAAAGATGACGGGGCTTGCTCTGGCTTTTTCTTCTTACACTTTGCGTCGAGCCGCTATCGCTCCTCTTGATAAATCATTTTTTCTTCGAGCTTAAATTTTACATCATTTTTCATCCATTTATACATTCGAAGCGTTAGTAAGCTGCATTGACGGTTTCCAACTAGTGAACAAATTTCAAAACCACAATTACTGTGACGAAATTATTTTTAAGTTTATATTTGATCAATCGAACGAATCTATATATAACGTTAGGAAAATATCTCGTCGTGTTACGAACGATTAAAATACAAGTAATGCGACCATTGACGGAGTTAACAAAGAGCACAGAACATGTCCTGATCCCATCACAATTTTCAGTCAGCTTGTTCTTTTTTCACTGAGTGCACTACAGTGAAAAAGATGAGCAAAGATTTGATGACAGGGATTGATTATTATAAGTTAATGATGTCCACGAAAAATGACTCATTGAAACGTATGAACAATGAGTTCGCTAGCCAAGGAATCTATAAAACGAGAATTGTTTGGTAGAATCCTAAAGAAATTCATTTGACGATGGAATACGTGTTCGTTTAGTGGACGAGCGGAACGAGGACACTTTTTACAAGTTTAACGACACCTGAGTGTTTCTTCACTGTTGCGAATCGCTGCCGAAGTCCAAGCCACGTTTCACTGTCACTGTCGAGGTCACATTGTTTCTGGCTGTACATGTTTTAATCATCGCGTTTTTGCTGTTAGGTTTTTGGTAACATTTCGGAAAAAAATTTCAGATAAGGTTGACACGATTGTGAACATTATCAGATCGAGAACCCAATTACGATCGGTAATGACAAAATAAATAATCCGTCAGGGCTCGTCCGGGATTTGAACCCGGGACCTCTCGCACCCGAAGCGAGAATCATACCCCTAGACCAACGAGCCAAGTGATCGAAACTTTTTTTCAGACATTTTTAAGTTACTGGTCGATCAATGGGAAAACAATTAAAAAGTTTCAGTTTTTTCGTCATGATTTTTCTCTTTTTTTTTACACATCTAGAGAAGGTAATGTTTAATGTTTACATTTATGAGTACTGGGTCATTTTGAAGGTCATCGTATTTAAAGAAATTAACACTTTCGTGAGTCTTCGATGGTTTTTTTTTAGTTGATTTGCCAAATCGGGCCTTCGGCCCCATTCGACTCCAATTCTTCTTTAATGACTTGTTAACATTAGAAAGTTTTATCCTACACCATGCTATCGAGGGGGAAGACTCGTAACCTTATAAAAAAAAGTGAGTATGCTTTAGACCACACAACTGAAGTAAAACTTTTTTCGCAACGTACAGATATATATAATATATATGTATAATGTATATTAAAAAATATATTACATTAAAAAAGTCTTTATTTTTTTTTTGCATCCAGCCGAGAAAGTCGAATAAGGTGAAAAAAAGATCCCCAAAAGCAGAGCTGACAAAAACATTATTTCGAACGGCGCATCGCGTTTGGAAATTTTTCCAAAGGGTAACCCAGGAACTATTGAGACCTTTGATCATCGTATCATAACTCTAGGAAAAAATCACACAAAAACCACAAGAATATGTTTTTGTAGAAAATCGATCCTCCTACAAAAAAGTCCCTATGAACAATTCATGTTCGGAGCAACCGTTTTGATGCTATCACCGTTTGAAGTTGAATCGTTAAAATCAAATTTTTCATAAATTGTTAAAATCAAATTCTTCGTTTCACGAACAAACTTCTTGGTGGTTTTTCGTAGAGGCTTACTTCCACTAGTAAAAAAGTGTTACAATTATTGTAATTTTAAAATTTTTATAAAATCATTTATTTTTATTGTTTCGTGCTTGGTTTTCATATCGTTCGTGTAACGCTACTGAACTCAGAACTCACACATGCTGTACTGAGGTGAGATGAACATGTTTCATGAACTGGCAATGAGAAAAAGAGAGAAAGAAAATGTGCGGGCGCATCAATCTCTCTTGCTCCTATAATGCTTCTAGGTCAGGGCTCAAACCTAAATGTAAGAGCGGGGACGATAGGCCTACACTGTGTATTAGGTATTTCTGTCTCTAGCAACGTATATCTCTCTCATTTTTTGTTCGCCTCGCCCAATAACACGAGCCCATGGTGATGAGCGTGACAGAGAATGAAAATGTGCATGCGCATGCGTAATCATACTTTTCGTAGCACTTCCGTAACGCTCCCGTAACAATTCCGTTACACTTTCACCAGTTTACTTGCCAAACCCAGCGCGCCTATAGAAGTTTTACTTCAAAATGAAAAAAACTGAATTTTAAGAATTATATCAAACATAACCAAAATCATCTCTAAATTTCTTTTTAACGTTTCTCATCTAAGGACTCGGTAGAGTCTTAGGACAAGTACATTGACAGCTTCATTGTCTGCCAAGCTCGCCTAGACTATACTTTCTCTGAATAAAATGATTTTCAATGGGGAGGGGGATAAAATTTGATGGAGTGAAAATTTTGCACGGACTTGAGATTAATTAAGCAAAAGTTACTAATACCTTATGAACTTGAAGTGTCTGCATTAAGGTGGTCCTTTTAAGATGGATTTTTTTTTTCAAATTCCCCCCCTCCTCGCCCTGGTTTGATTCTAAATCACTAAAACAGACATCACGAAAGAACTGGGGGATGGAAAAGGGTCCTTAGTCTGCATATGCGTATAGACCGATGCCAGGCCTCTTAATGCCCATCAGCACCAATCTCCGGCGAAGAAATACTTATACTTTATAATTATTAACGCATAAGCGTTCTTGTTGTAAAATGAATACTCAAAAACTTTGATTAACAAAATGTGTATAATTTGATTTATTGTGTCCTTATATCATAATTTCTGTAAGTTGTCATATTTTCCTTCATTCACCGTGACTGTGCCGTTATTCACATCCTCAGTTTCTAATGTATTCATATCAAGCTTTGTTTATTCACTAGACAATATGTGTATTTTGTATTTACATTTCCTTGGATTGATTGTGGCAACATGATGTAAAAAATTTATAATAAAAAGTCTTCAGCCACTCATTTGTAGATCGGATTTTTAGGAAATGTTTGGGCCTTGTATGTACTCCATTATTAACTTTTCGCTTGGTTTGTTACATGATGAATTTGAAAGTTTGTTTTAAAAAGTCTTTGGTTGCTTTTTTTCTGTATATATTAAAATTCGTATCTCTGCAATGCAGTGGACACTCGCAAAGCTTGACAACTTTGTGAAGTGACAAGTATGTTTAGTATTTCTACTCAAGGTTATGACATTATGAATTGCAAAAGTCAATGCTGTAAGCCTATACCTGCACGTATTTGGATGTGATCAAATATTTCGTCTGATCTTTTAATGCTTTTCCCCAAAAGTATCAAAGTTTGTTTTACTGGTATATGAAACGAATGACTACAGACTTTGAAAACTCTGTGGAGCATACCAATTATTCGCCTTTTGGGCTTTGATTGCAACATAAGAGCTGAAAAATTCATTACAAAAATCTTCAGATGGTTATTTCTCCATAGGTCCGAAATCGTACAAATACATCGAACAATTTTGGGAAAATCAGGAAAAGATATTCTATGATTTGCTGTTTTGTTGAACATGCTTCTTCAATGATCAAAGTCCTGGAGACTTTGCTTTTTCTAACGTCAATGTCTTCATTTGCAATATATTACGGGTGTGTTGTTGCTATCCTTTTTCAGTTCTTTAAAGTCACAGTATACGAATAGCTTTGGAAGAATGGATCCTCTTTCAAGATGGGATTTTTCATCATCGTCGTTTTCGCAAACACTCCTCAGGTTTCGAATAATGTTGTTAATTTTGATTATATTAGGAAAGTGATTTCTGCATAATTTTATCTAATTATGACACAGTCAATTAGGATTTTTACCTTGTTGTATACGACGTTATTCCTCGTTCTATAGGGGTAATCGAAATTCCGAATTTGTGATCTTGAGCATGCTTTTAGCATAGATCTTTCCAATCGAAGGGATTTTTCCCGTCCTCACTTCCAGGTTATTGGTGCTGCGTAAGTCAAGATTGGTCGGATTAGCGATTGATAACAGATGATTTTCGCTTTGGTTTCTAGATTGCTGTTGTAGAATAATCTTATTATTTGCAGAGATTTTTTGCTTTTGCGATTTGAAGTTTGTGGTAAGTATTCATTTTGAGTAAATAGTCGAAAGTGACTCTTAGATATTTAAGCGTTTTATTGTTTGGAATATCGATGAGTCCTTCTGTAGATCCTTTGGTTGCTATGAGTTTGAATTTTTCACTTTTTTTATCCTTCGATATCTTGTCTACTGGACGTCTAATGACAATGGTCTCACATTTTAGTGGATTGATTTCAGCCTAAATAATATTCGATCTGATATTTGAAGAATTATTTTAGCAGTTTCAGTCTAGAAAATATTTGTTGATTTTGTCAACCTTGTCTCCGAGCGGTCTTTGGATCAAGTTAGTGTGACAGCAGGCTTTGTTTACGATTAAGTCGTCTGCAAAGGTAATGGAATAGTGCTGATTTTTTGTATTCAGTCTGAATTCGTTGATGACTTCGCTGTTGTAATTGTTAAGCAATATGGGCGATATTACAGTTCCCCCGTTGAAGGAGTCAGTAATTTTTAATTTCCCGGTCGATATGTGGAAAAGGCTCGTTGGATTTTTTTGTTTTTCTATTGAAAAATATAATTTATTGCTCCGATTAACAATAATACATTTATAAGTATAAGCTTTCTTGAAAAACTTAATAATTAACAGCTTCAAATCGACTGAGTGACAAGCGTCACGTCTCGCCAATAGGAACAATATGAAAATAAACATTTTTTTAGTACGAATAATTTTGATTACAGCAAGGCTGCTTTGCGACACTTTTTTATAAAGGTGGTCGTTTTGGGAGAAGAGGGTGGGGAGGTGGGAGAATAAATACATATTATACATTATACATTTGTACAGTCGTAGTCTCAGTTGATAGCGATTCAGTGCTGGATAATTTAAGGGCTTTTCTGTTTTAAGAAATCGTGTCGAAATGTTGTCTTCGATGTGTTGATTGTTGGTTCGTGCGTCGGAATCTGGTTCTCCTTCTTAGCTCGTCTAAGAATCGGGCGTCTTCCCTGAGCCACCGGTAACTCGGGGAGAGGCGGAGTGTGTCATTTTTGTCCCTTTTGGGGAGCACTCTGTCGAAGATACTTCTCTCATCGTTCCAATCCTCATGACGAAGGTTGATTCTTTTTTTGCAGCAGTGTCCAGGCACATGATATAAAACTGGCACATTTTGCCGTTCTGTATAAGACTCTGATGGTCACAGTATATGAAGAGTTGCTGTGGAATGTAAACTCTCTCCAAGCTCTCGAGATGAGCTTGGATATCACCTTCGTTCTCGCACATGTTCCTCAGATCGCCAATGATGTTGTTGTTAATTTTTATCGTGTTTGCGAAGTAATTCCTGCATAACTTGATCATAAAGCAGTTGATTCTTGGGATGTTCGCCTTGTACATTGTTTCTTGTTCTATGGGTGTAGTCAGAATTTGCTGTTCAATGAAAACTTAAGCATGCACTCAGAATGGATCTTTCCAGGCAACGGTATTTTTCCATAACCGTTGAACCTCCTACGTTCCACGTTATTGGAGCAGCGTAAGTTAGGATCGATCTGATTAGAAGCTGGTAAGTGATGATTTTAGCCCTGGTTTCCAAGTTTCTGTTAAGCGTCTGGCGTTGATCTGCAGAGTCCCGGCTTTGGTTATTTGCAGTTTGTGGCATGTGTTCATTCTTAGTAGGTGGTCAAATGTGACTTCAAGATATTTGATCGTTTTATTATTAGGAATGTCGATTCGATCTTCGGTGGGTCCATCGGTTGCTGTGATCTTGAAGTTTTTAATCTAAAAGAAATTTTTTATCGGTCGATGCCTTCGTGTGGTTTACTGGTCGCCTGAATATAATGGTCTCGCATTTTAGAGGGTCAATTTTTAGGTTCCAGTCGAGATAATATTTGATTTTGTCGACTTTATCTTGAAGAGATCTTTAAATCATGTCAATGTCGTGGCTGGCTTTGTATACGATCAAATCATCAGCAAAGGCGATGGAATGACACTGAGTTCCTGGTTGATATCTGGATGTTGTCCTACGTGTGAAAGTTTATCCCTCGTATCATATCAAGTATGAGTAAGATTAGCCCCAGGGGAAATTTGTAAAGTTTCATTTTGTGAATTAATCCTTTATTCCAAATGGAATCGAAAGCCTTTTCAAGATCTATTAAGACGGCTCCTATTAATCGATTGTTGTGCAGATAACTATTGATGTCGGAAGAAAATTTGTTTAATGCGTGAGTTGTAGAGTGCTTTGCTTTGAAACCAAATTGAATCTCCGAGATTATGTCGTTGTTATTTGCATGGTCAGTCAACATGAATTTAATTTATTTTTCAAACACTTTATTGATGTTTATTGTGAGGCTGATTCGACAGTAGCTTTTCACGTCTTCCGGAAAAAGGCTCGTTGGTCTAGGGGTATGATTCTCGCTTAGGGTGCGAGAGGTCCCGGGTTCAAATCCCGGACGAGCCCGTTTTTTTTAAATTTTTATTCAAACTCCAGTACGAACAACTTTCACCGTTGACGCAGATTCCGAACTATCGAGATTCATAAGATGTTGAATCGTCTGGATTGAAACCATGGTTTTGAGTAGTTCACTCATCTTTTAAATTGATTTTATTCAATTTTTGTTTTATTTCTTTCCAGATAGTTCATTTAATCTGTAAATCAGAGATACATTTATTAGTATAAGTTGGCTCGTTGGTCTAGGGGTATGATTCTCGCTTAGGGTGCGAGAGGTCCCGGGTTCAAATCCCGGACGAGCCCAATTTTTTGCCATGATTCATAATCACAGACATATCATTGTTAACAATCTGAATCGCTAAAAAACTTCAATTTTCTGTGAATGAACATCAATACTAGAAAAAAGCACGACAAAAAAAGGTGGCCTACCACTGGACCAATGTCAAACGTCGTGAAATTCGTCATGCTAATGAAGGAAATTCATTGCAGAAAAAAAAAACAATCATCTTGAAATACAATTTTTTACGTGAGGTGCGAAAAACGTTTTTTGTAAATGTGTGAATGAAAATGAAAAAAAATCAATGTAGTGATTTCTCGATATGCCGATTATTTCCAGATACAGGCGTTGGAACACTATCAAACTTCGAGAAGTTTCGGTTTTTTCGCAATAACCGTAACTCTCGAAAGACGTGAGATAAAAATGAAAAAATTGGTTTGGATATTCCTTTTGTTTGATTCAATATTAAATATTTTCAGGAAAAATATTCGGGGTCGCAGCTGAGTGAAATGACGGGAATACCTTATCGAGGTGGTCACGTTAAATGATTCACCCTGTGTAGGTTAGCCAGTAACACAGCAGAGAAGTTGATAATGACCGAGAGAGAATAGAATAACTCACCGACTGTTGCAGTGACACGGCGAGCACGTTTTATTACAATATCAATACAGGTATGAAATTCGTGAACAAAACGAAGCTACACGATAACAAAGTCTGTATGCAACACAACACACTCTTGGTACTCATACCACGCACCACCAAGGGGTCTTTCTTGAAAATGGTCCTGTTGTTTCGTCATCCGACGCTCGTTATCTGATATTCCATAGCCAAGGTTTGAGAGCGCCTCTCAAAAACTAATTTTTACTGCTATATGCAAAATATATTCCCGACAGTTTATATCCTTTCGTTCAAGGTTATAGAGTGACATGAGTTTATAAGAATTACGAATGTTAGCAATAGTTTTTTTGTCAGATTTGTTTTTTGTTTTGTAATTGTTGATACATGGGATCAATACCTTCATGGATAGTAATGATGAAATATTTTTAAAGTTTCGAATGAACTGTTCCTAAATGGTTGTAAAGAATTATCTCAAAAGTTGGCTCTATCATTTATATAATTCGTTGGAATGGGGAGCAGTTCGTCAGCTTTGTCCCTTATCAGAGACTAAAATTATTATTTGTAAGCAGTGTGTAGCAACGTAACTGAATTTGACACTGTAGAATAATATTTTTATTTCGAGTAATAAGGTAAAATGATGAGACGAATTATTTGTTAGAACGAGTATCACGGAAATCTAAAATATGGCTAAAACTGAACGATCAGACTTCCTCGATTGCTCGCTGTTCTACAACTGTTTTTCATAACCATAATTCTCTGCTTATTTCATCCAAAGTCACGAATTCCTTATTCCGCGTTACGTTGAGAACTCTACGTGTCTCACTGGATTTACATAAAAGTTCTTTGACCAATCAGATGCACTTTTTTTCTGTACATTTCAATGGGTATCTGTTCTTCATCAATTTCCACATTTCTCGAACATTCTCACTGGAAGTATTCCTCCCTCTCTAACACTCTTGGATCACTTCACTTTTATGGCCCTCGGGCTTTTTTTTGAGCCCTACACTTTACAACTGAAGAAAGAAACAGTGTTGGAAGAAAAACTGAGAAAAAATTTCTTAGCTGGATTCAAACAACGCAAATTCCAACATTGATACTATAGTCTAATAATTAAAAAATAATGAACTTTGCAGCGTTATTTACAACGTCTTCTCCCAAAAGTCTTCACGATCACTCAAAGTCAATTTCAAATATTAGGCTATCTTTTTTTGGATCTTAACGCCTTAAGGCGTTTCAATGCAAGAACATTTTGTTATTTTTGCATGAAAATTATTAATTCTAGTTCCGACAGTCGACTCAACCATTTTGATTTCAATTTTTTTGGTTCATGTGTTTCAGATATATTCGCTTGAAACTAACATCAACGAAGCTGGTGCTGCTTTTTGGATGGTGATTCTTTGATTAAATCTAAAGTTGTTATTTACATCAATAGAACATTAGCAGAAACCATACATAATTTCTATAAATGTTGAATTTCTCAGCCATTTTATCTTAGAGACTGGAAAACTGATATATTGGCTCGCCCTGTGATATAAACTTTGTATATCGTTGATACGTGATACCAGATACTAAATTGGACACTTTTCAAGGGCGATTTTAACTCTGAGATCCTGGTTGTCTAAAGCTTAAAGACGGACAATCTTCGTATAAGTGATACATCTTTTCGCAGTCAGGAAAGTATTTGTGGTTGACAATATATTGGAACATCTCTATTGACAGATAATATAACAAAGGTTGATACGATTCAAAATAACAATATAAGACTCTATAATCAGCAAGAACGTTGACAGATATCGAGGGTTTGACCGGTGAAGCAAGAAGTTCAGGGTTCTTAATTGCATCCTCTGACCCCAGAGGCTCGGGCCCATTCGGGGGCCTCCCTTTTTTCATGGTCACCCCTTCGAATTTTTCCGAGGGTTTCTCCAAAAAAAAAACCCTCAGACCTCGTGTGCCTCACGAGATATAAAAAAAAATGAAGAGCGCTGATTTTTGGGCGTCTCGTGTTCATCGGCTGGGTTAGCGACTCTCGCAAAAAATTCCTTTCATTCAAGATCTCATTCTCATCCGATCAACTCTTTTAAAGTGTTTCGATATCTGTTAACAAATGTTAAGAAATTGATAAAACTTGGTGATAATGTTCTTCAACATAACGTGCAAAAGCTCCATTTTTTTCTTTATAAATATCGAGTAGTAGTAGTAGTAGTAGTAGTAATATTTATTTGTACATAGGCTTGCGCCTTTTACAAAGGAGAACGTTTTAAGTGGTTATACATTATGCTTACAAAAATATTCGGTATCCTAAGGATTTCCGTATCACGGTGTGCGTCCTATACAGCGCTATTTTAACAAAAAACTTATCTCTAATTCGTACATTTGCATATTATCTAGAGCTTATACCTCTGATTACTATTTCAATTATAATTTTACATACATCGTAGTTTTAAACATGACGCTGAAGTTTCCAACGAAATAGTCTAAAAAAACTCTCAAATAATTTCAGTAAATCTCCAATTTTGTTCCCTGCCGAATTTCCAATTCGTCATATTTCAAGCCACATCGATAATTCGTGAAATAAAAGAATAATGAATTATAAATCTTTTTTTCGTTCATTTCGTTGAACTCCAACGTTGCAAATTTCAGCGTCGTTTTTAAACTTCATATGTCATCGGTATGACTAGCTCCGTATTTTGGTTTATCCGTTTCATAAATATCGAGTGATAAAGCATTAAAGCAAAGTTCTTATGCCCGAAATGTATACTTGTATATATTGAAACGCTATGCTCATACACATGATCTTTCGAGTTCAATTACTTGATAACGGTGTAGAAGAAAAATCTAAAAAAAATATGTATTGTCGAATTTGGTACTAAAGAATACGTTCACCAAATTTTATAAAATTCTGAACTTTTAGAATTTTTTAATTATGTTCTTAACATGACTTGGCATGACAACATTGTATCGACTGTACCGAAACTCCTTAAGCGTTCATTTCCACAAAATGGCCAAATTATTTGAAAAAAATGTTACCTCAGCTCCTCATAATCGCAAAATGGTTTGAAAATGATCAATTTGTAGATGTTGTTGAGAGGTCCTGTCAGACGGTAACGGTGCTTGTGAGTGCGAGAAATATAACGGTATATTTCCGGTTTCCCCGGAGACGCTTAATATTTCCGAGGAACAACGTAGAACTCTCGTGCTCTCGAAAATTTGAGTGTATTTTTACTGACCCGGAGACTGATAGATAATTTTAAATATGAATTTTCTTTTGAATGATTATTAATTAAACGCTTCAACACCAACATCCGTGAATAACTAAGATAGTTGAAAAGTGCTGGTTCACTTAGGAACTTTGTCTATAAAATTAAATCGAACTAGATTTTAATTGCTCAAAAAATTCAATTTATCGTATGGAGCAATGTAAATAAATATCTCGGTTACGAGTTGAATAAAATTTCAAGAATCTGCCGTTCTTGTATTTTCCTTTGCTTTTTTAAAATTAGCATTTATGATGCAGCGTGCCAATGCGCGTTATTACAAATTACATAATTACAAAATTGTAAGAAAAACCGTGGCGGTGAAGGTGACGATTTTCATGGTCAGATACAAAGATCCTTTCCATGTAAATTAACGTTGGGTACTTTTATTATAACGTTGCCGTTAACGACCTATTTCATTCAACTTTTATTTTTTTTACACTCCCGCTCAGTTGGTCAAGCCAGAGTTACCGACGCAAATTAGATTTCCGTAACATCTGAACTGCATAATTGACTATAGCCATGATGTCATGAATTATGTAATGATCGTTGGGGGTTTTACTTATCGCGTGATTGAGCTTCCTATGCTGTTGAAACGTGAATATCATGCAGATAGTTTGAAAACAAATTTATCCAAAATTAAATAATTTTTCAACAATTTTTTCAGGTTTCTGGAAAAAAATTGAATGTTGTCTAAAGACAATAACGGTTTTGATATTTTTTGCTCTCGGGTTTGATATCTTCAAGTTCACTGATTGTTAAATTCTTGCTTAGAATGATCAATGAGGCAGAAGATCGAATTTTTAACTGGGATCAATCTCTGATTAGAGTTTTTGAAAATAATTCTTTTCATGAAGATTTTCATTGAGAAAGATCCGCATTCGAATACTTCGAAGCTTCATATTTTACCTTGTAAAATATGAAGAGTAATTTCGACCATTTCTGATAACAGGGGGCGTAGCTCAGATGGTAGAGCGCTCGCTTAGCATGCGAGAGGTACCGGGATCGATACCCGGCGCCTCCAAATTTTTCTTTTCTGCTCGTTCAATTGAAACATTGTATTTCAGCTCATTGGACAAATGATTTATTATATTAAGGTAGTTAATGGACAGTCGACTGACACGCATATGAAATTTTAAATGGCCCGTCTAATTGGTTGTTCAGATGAACGTGTTTAAATATGAAGAAAAGTACACAGGGGTATGCGTAAAAAATCGTTTATTTTTCCATATAACGAATGAACGCTTCTTACGAAGTTTATGAAAAAGTACATAATAACAATAAAGTATGTAATGAAAGTTTAACAAAAAATTCGAGACGATTGTGTTATTAGTAATAGAGATATATTACCTTAAAGATTGAACGAAATTGGTAATGAGCACTCGTATAATCTCTCGTTTGCCTATTTCGACATTTTGTTTCTTATTGACTTGGGCCATTTTTGTCTTTTTATTTTTCTTGATCCATTTCCCTTTGCACTCTCTAATGCGATTTTTGTCATAAAAAACTATAGTACTTTCGCCAGGGACGAATGAAATTTCGGGTTCAGTCAGTGATGGATCCCTGATTAATTAACTGGTTGACTGGTATTGGATCATATATGTACAAAAAAAGTCGGGCCCATTCTGGTTTTGTATCATATGTGTACATATTGAAATAACTTTTTCAATGATCAACCGATTTGGACAAAAATTGGTATACAATGGTTTTTTGGGTCGCTGAGTCGATTTTTGAACTTAATTTTCACCTCACTACCCTTGGAAATGGAGAAAATCGAAGGTTGAGGGTGAAATTTTTCGTTTTTTCAATGGATTTTCATGCTATATGACATGAAAATTTTTAGTTTTTTATCACATTGGACTCTTTCATCGAAATCAAACAAAATTCGCTACCCCCAAAAATGTGAAAAATAAGGGTTCAGGGTAAAATTTGTTAATTTTTCACTGCGAAAATTTCATGCTTTATCACATGAAAATGGAATCAGCAACCTCGAAAACCCTCAGAAATAAATTATCGTGATTTTCGATAACATATTGGCTCGTACCAGTTTTGGCACAAAAACTGGAAAAAAGCCCACCAGTCAACCAGTTAATGGCTTGTAATTTCATTTGCCAAAAGATAAGTTGAACAAATTTATTCACAATTTCGAATTAATAACTCTGACATTAATTTAAAGTGATTATAACTTTAATTAGGAAGTAAAAATCGATGTAATTTAGACACCCATAAAACACGATCCTACGGCCATGATTTGCCTTAATTCAAAACAATTTTAAATATCCGGCCAATACTTTTGTCTTGAAGATTATTTATTTTCATTTACATAACGTTTCACAAAGAAAAGTATTGAAATTTTGATTAAAATCATTGAATTCTGAGGAATATCTAATACTTATTTCCTCCATGGTGAAAATAAGACAATAAGAACAGGTCGAAGATCGAAAACAAACTGACCGTGAACCGCTTTTCAATTTACTGAAACTTATTGAATTCTATCAAGGATCAAGACTCCAGGGAAAACAGAATTCGTCTTTTCCTTCCAATTATCGAATCGTTCGATCTTTTTTGAATTTGAAATATCGCATTTTGAATTTGTGGTGAACACCGGCGCCGTGGCTTAGTTGGTTAAAGCGCCTGTCTAGTAAACAGGAGATCGAGGGTTCGAATCCCTCCGGAGCCTATCGCTCACTTTCGAGTGTGAACGATAATTTTTTTTTCATTCTTATAAGTACTTTCCTATACTGTTTATAAAATACCTAAAAAGTGTGTAACAAATGTTTTGCTTTCTTTAGTTGTCATGTACTTTTGTTTTCGCTTGCATATCATTGTAAAATTTCATTTGTAGTTATGATATGTACACAATATCCTACATAATTTTTCATGTATCCCTGTACTCGAACCTCGTTGGAGTTATCAGAAAATAGTTTTTCATTTAGCGCATTATGTAATTTCAAAGTTTGCGAAATTCATTTAGCAAATCCAATGCGTTTCGCCAGGTTAGTTTCGATGTATACGAAAGTAAGAAAGTTCTGCAATTGTGGGGATTTTGTCCACGTTGCTCGAGCCTGCACATTCAGCGGAAATAAATCGGCAACTCGGACGCTGGAGTTGGTTAAAAGGGACACTGCGGAAAATTGGAAATGTTGAGAATGTTCAGGGATACCTTTATCACCTCAGGCCTCAGTCATTAATTAAGTACACCGAGACTTTCCTTCGTCTGCTCCTTATTACTTGTGGAAATATATCTCGACGTCTACAAAAATTCGTCTGAAACAAATCGGGGGTTTGCAACTGTAATAAGAAAAACGACAAAGACGAGAAAAATCTAGCAACGAAATTCCTAAAACTTGTCATTTTAAAAAACGTCGATTAAAAAAATCAACGAATACGAATGGAGTTGGCAAGGTAGTTTCGATGTAGTGTTTTTCCAAAGATGTGGTCTCGTGTCTTGATCCCAAGAATCCGTTTATAATCATTATCGGGAGGCTCGTCGGGTGAAAGGATAGGAAGTTCTGCTTATTCGACGAAGGCCATTTCAATTAATTTTTAATGCAGTAAAGTGCGGCTGCACGTGTCAATCATATGATCCGTAATAATCACTTTACAAAGTTGTATTCAAATCTCGAGCTGGAAATACGTCGTCAACAAGACGCTGAAAATTCGATTCGCACTGTCGAACTCACAATTTATAAATATTTTAATTGTCAGTATTTCTTGGAAAATAATACTTCATTTGAATTGACGTTTGAGTTTTTTGTCGTAACGTTTTTATTACATTGTAAATCACTGTAAGTTGTAAATAAATTACTGTAAGTTGTAAAAGTTGTAAAGAGACTGTTATAACAGGAGATAACACATTTTTGTGAAGGATTTGTTTACTCAATTTGTACTTTAAGTAAACACTAGCTTGTTATGTAAAAAGAAAGGTTGGGCGTTTAAACGTTATCATTCAATGTAATCGACGGCTTCACTGAACACAACTCAACTTATTCGTAAAGACAATTATTCATTGTACTGAATAATCAGGAGGAAATGCTCGGGTTGGTACTCGAAAATCCGGATATTATTCAAGCGTCATTTATCGCGAATTCTCTGTATGAATATGGAAGCAGCGTCGACCATTTTCCTCATTTCTAATTCATCCGGCGTATATGCATGAGAAATCCTCCATGAAAACGGCTAATTCTGTCTGTGCAACTTGCTGCTTCGAGAATTTCGAGCTTTGCTCTCGTGAATTAACTTTTCTCTTTGATGCCAAGATTTGCTTTGATAACTCATTTATCTCGACTACCAATTATAATAACCGTCTGCGTAAAAGATATTTCGCGATCTTGATTCTGCAATAATAATTATTGTAAATAGAACCATCGTTTTATTTTACTTTCCATTTAATTTCGGAGTGTTTTTTTTCTGTATTTTTGCCTGATTCGAAAAAACTATTATTATTCAATTGCTTGAATGCTTAATTAATGTCCTTATTTACGAATTTGAATCGCCTGTTCTTAGCCTGCTGAATTTTTGGATAAATAGAGAAAATAATTGAAATAAGGGTTTTCAATCCGACAGAATGTTTGAAAAAATGATGCTGACGTACTACGATCTATTTCTTCCTCCATAACATTTCCCCCTGCACATATTCGTCTCCCTCTGACACTGGTTCATTGTAAAACTTTTTCGGATCAATTAAATCCTGAAAAGAGCACCGAAGCCACAGAAATTGGTGAGCAAAACCGCGGAAAGGTGTGAATGAACTCCCGTCACGGTTTGCTTCCTCCATAACCTTAAACTTGCAAAACAAGAGTCATAACTGGGAACTCCACAAAAGAGAATTCAGTAAGGAAAAAAAAGGATCGTAGTTGTTTTACAGGCTGTAGTTCGGTTAGAGGACGAGTCTTTGGTAGGTGTGCGAGGGTCCACGGAGGCGAAAAAGTCCTGATATAAATGAGAGAGGAGGGAGAGAAAAAGCTGGGTTACGATTGAGGGTTTGCGAGCGTAGGAGGAGGAGTGAAAAAGCTGGAGGAGAGAGAGAGAGAGAGGGAGGGATTTTTCGATTGAAAAAAGGACAGCCCGCATGCAGGGCGAGTTTTTATACATGTACCGTCTATTATATGTATATCTAGTCGTAAGATCGTGTATGCTGGCAACGTGCATCGTTTCATAGATATATCCGTAGATATACATCGACATAGAGCAATGTATAGTCGACTTGGAGTCGAATACACAGTGATAAGTATTGCGAGGGTTGATGAGAAGTCGAGAGGCTTAGAGGGGGTTCGTTTACACCAGGGAAGAGTTTCCTTGCCGCCCTTCCTCATCGATTCATCCCTTCTCTCCGCGACAGCAGACCGCGATCACTACAAGCATCGATTCCGGTGTATATATGTTGAAACGCGTGTGTAAATACGTGTGTCCATGGTCCCCGAGAGCGTTGGCCACCCCCATGTCAGGCTCATCCACCACAGGGACTCGGCAATCGCACCCAAAGCACCCTCTCGTCCTTGCGGCTACGATATATGTCGCAGCAAGCCTCGATCATAGAGAGCCCGAAAGGGATTAATGTTCGAGCACTTCCGCGTGGATATTCCGCCCTTTTTCACCTTGAGGAAACTACATAACACGGTCCCTTTCCGTTTTCACCGGCTGGAAAACCACCCCAAGAAATTTACTTTCGCGGAGAGAGCGGGAGAGAAGGCGCGGACGAAAGCGAGAGAGAGAGAGAGAGAGAGAAATTACAAAAAGCTGGAAGCAGAAAAATCGATGGTGGATGTTCATTGGACGGTGTATGCTGAATCCGAGCTTCGGATTGGACGGATTCGAAGCCTGGGCGTGGCTTAAAGATGAGCTCTCGCTATGTCATCGCGTATATTGATCCTCACCAACCTGCTCTTCTCAATCTCCTCTCTCTCTCTCTCTCTCTCTTCCTCGCGTTCGCTCTCTATTTACTTTCATCTTTCTCTCTTCCGCGCCGTCTTCTTTTCTCTCGTACACATACGAACCTCCACGTTCACACGTGGACCTACAACATCGAATGTTTCCTGCACATACCCTCGAACTATCCACAAAACAACGTGCAACATATTATCTCACCTTTTTTCTCCTCCTCCTCCTCCTCCTCCGCACTTCCTCGTCTTCACAACAGCCCCGAATTTCTCTCGCTTTTACCTTCTTTCCTCATACGCACTTTCCACCGAGTTTCCACGATCCATGTATGGGCTATTTCACGCTAGAAACACTCCGGAAATCTTCCTCTCCCATTTCATTTGGCCGCTTCCCCTCTTCAGGATATCTTGACGCAAAAAATTCTCCGGGAAAAACTCGTTTCTTCCTTCTACTCCGAAGGAAATAGTCTTCCGGGCATCTCATTTTTTTACCTCCTCTCTCTCCCCCCCCCCCCCTCTACTCTCTCAAGAAAAACGTCTTACTCGGCCACCTCATAGAGCTCCTTTGTAACCTTAAACATATTTCTTTATTGAAAAAAATTGTAGTGTTTTGTGCTTCATATATAGTGAAATGTGGAAAATATTTTGGATCTATTTTTATTCACTTCGCTACCGGAAGTCCTTAAATGTATGCACGTACGTAACGTCGCGTTGAAATTCTATGGTCTATTAGTCTTGAGTCTGTTATTTGATCAAAGGCTTCAATAAGTAATTCAATAAGTCATCAGTACGTTGACACGAGCTCTCGTCAAATTAACACATTTCAACGGTGATTTTCATCCGCTACGAATTCTTGAGATTTTAGAATTAGCAGAGGATGTATTCTCGTGGAAAGGTTGAAATGGGAAAGAAAAATTTGACAAATTTTATTTTGTTAATAGGAGAGGTTTGAGCATGAATATTTGAAAGATCAGTTCACTCGAGAAGTTTGAAATATTAATATAAACTTGACAAAAATTCATTCCCTTTACATTGAAGCCACA
This sequence comes from Venturia canescens, assembly GCF_019457755.1. Taxonomy (NCBI): domain Eukaryota; kingdom Metazoa; phylum Arthropoda; class Insecta; order Hymenoptera; family Ichneumonidae; genus Venturia; species Venturia canescens. Next base: position 13,520,010 of record NC_057425.1, read on the forward strand.
GAAATCATTTTTTCTGTGATTTTTTGTTTAATTCAGCTTGTATTTTTTGTGTATTTATTAAATAATGATCTTTCTCCTTGATTAACCGTTTTTCGATGAAAATTCGATGGAATTGGGTTTGTTCAAATGCAGTTTACATCGGATTTTCATTATGTGACTATGAAGGCCTGAAGTCGCGTTGAAATATCGATTGAATCTAAGAAAATTTATTAAAAATTTTGAATAGTAGTTTTCTTAATTCGAATGATAAACTAAACGCATAGCATTCATCGATTTTATATATTTTTTTACTTTCATTTTGTTTGTAGGTATCCTGTTCGCTTGTTTCACACTTGCACGAAGGCCCGGGGAAACTGTAAGAAACCTAGCCGACCGGGCAGTCACATTTTTACTAAATGCCAGCTTGGTGGGGTCATCAGCACCTCAGAAAAACTGCTTCCCGCTCAGTGATTGATGGGCAATCCGGTGCATGGCTAAGCGGTTATCCATCCCAGTATTGAATTTCTTTGAGGCTGCTTCATTTGGGTGAATGAATTCGTGCTGGCACTCTACAAACTAAAATAATTGTAATTCATGACGTCGTTTTTTTTTCTTGCTGAAGAAGCATCAAAATTGATAATAAGAGTTCAATTGAAGTTCCTGAAAATGAACTTTTCAATATTTTAAAATAATTTTAGTTCCACTTTTAATTCAAACTTTAAAAACTAACATGCCGTTTGATTTTCTGTTCCAGATATACAAAACACCCACAATCGTCGTAACCGAAGAAAATGTTTTTTGAGAATGAGTTGCCAAGCTGCCGTGTACCTTAACAATGAGGAACGTCGATAGTTTCAGGCTGAAAAAATTACAAAGTGCGCTCCAAATGTGAATAAAAATGTGGCAAAAACTTCGCAGTCGCATCTTTAAATAGCTCGCAAAAAAAAATCTGAAAAAGCATAAAAAAGGAATCTTCACGCATGCAGGATCCTCAAAGAACAATTTTCAAATTGCTTCCAACTTTTTTTCAAAAAAAATAAACGAAATAAAATGTTAATTGGAACCAGCATCTTTTGTCCTTCCTGAAGGCGTAGTCCCGGGATCCTACGGAGGAATCCGTCCATTCTAAACCAATAAATTTTCGCAACATAACCCATTTGTTCCGGATCCTTGACCCTTGATATTAAAGTTAGCCTCCCGTCAATTTTCAAAACTATGGACATGTATATACATAAATGCAGCCTCGATCACCGGGGGTTGGGGCTTCCTCCCTGTGGAATAAGATTTATTTATTGACAGAAGGCGGGTGCCACTGACTCGAGTGTGTTGGGCGCAATAAAAACTGTACGAGGTCCCCCACCCCTCGTTTTCCCTTTCCGTCTCCCGCCGGCTTCTCTTCTTCGCCGCATCATCGCCAATGCGTGCATTGTCAGAGTGTACTGTTTACATTGATTAATTGCACGATCTCTACGGTGATTCTTCGTAGAGAGAATACGAGATGCCCCTAAGGGATGATGCCCTACAATTTTTATTTTCATTTTTTCATCAGTCCGCCCTCCCCCCCGACCGGTTCATCGTTAATATTCGTATCGCGTATATCTTAATCAATTTGATGTTTCACTATTTTCTGACTGCCCTCCACTGAAGGAAATGCCGATGAACGTAGTTCACTTTTACTCAAATTTCGTCAGGGGAATATTCAAATAAACTGTTACTTTGACAGGAAGGAATACGAATAAGACTATAAAAGTAGAAAAATTTGGAATAAACTATTGCGATGAATTTTATTTGACAAGCCATTCATTTGTCAACATGTACAAATCAGGAAATTTCCAAACATCCATAAATCTTTTGATTCCTCTACTCAATGTGGTTGCGTACCATATTTACACCTGAACCTTTTTATACATTTTTCGAAAGCTTTTGAAATCGAAGTTCAAGGTAACTCCTGCACTGCATGCTAGTCAAATGAGTGCTAAATTTTTATAACGCTTTTAGACCAAGATTAACGTATCGATTAAACACATTGTTAGTGGATGTGTATTACAGCATATCTTATTAACATGTAAAAATATTAAAAATGATAGTTTTGCAAAACCATCAATTGATAGTTTTGCAATTGATAAATGCAAATTCCCACGATGATACATTTTCACTGGTATTTTTCAAAGAATTATTTGCGTTTTTTGACTGTCCTGATTGCAAAAAGTCTCATTTTATTCCTTAACTGGTCCTCTATGAATCCACCATGTAGTTTTTTTTAAACTTAATCGTTTCACTGTCGCAGCTAATTGTTTATTAAGCGAAAAAACTTTTTCATTAATCGTTTCTGAAGGAATGAATTTAAAGAGAAATCTACGTGGTGAATTCGTAGAGGATCAGTTGATATACAAAACGAGACTCGGTGCAATAAACTCGGTTGAAAAATAGAGATAATTCTTTGAAAAATACCTTTGAAAATGTGTCATCATGGAAATGAGCTTTATCAGTTGATGGTTTAGCAAAACTATCATTTTTAATATTTTTTTTTGTTTAAAACTTGGTCTAAAAGCGTTTTGAAAATTTAGCACTCATTTGACTAGCATGCAGTACAGGAGTTACCTCAAATCGTTTCGACTGTTTTGTTCTAATTTCATCCTAATTATTCGAGCTTTATGATCTTCTAGTTTCACTAGAATCACTGGATCCCTTCCGGGAGCGTTGCCCAAAGTCATTCTCTCTCTGCCCGGAGTAGATTATCTCGGAAGATAGCGTTACACATACACATTGCTGTTGATTTTTTTAGTTATTTTGCCGTTCATTATTTTATACCTACTTTTTTAATCGAGCGAAAAAACTTCGATTCAGAAATCCTACGCAAGTTTTTTCGAATATCATTGTTTCTGATTCCTTCAGTTTCTAGTAAGATGAAAATAAAAAAAATCCATGTTTTTCTGTGGTCTAAATGTCTAGAACACACAAAAGGCTCACAGTGTATAGAGCAGCAGTGAAAATTGCTTCCGTGGATTGAAAAGCTTGGCCATGTGGGCCTTAGTCACGCTTATTCTGGCATATGGCAGAGTCATGAAGTCACTAGGTGGTCCGCAGTATATAACCCTACCTGTCGTCGGTCTTGCCGCCCTATTCTCTGCCCTATGATCCATCGGCACTCATCCATACATGACAAAACAACCGGCGGTGTCACGGGTTGTTTTTCATATAAATTTTTTATTCATTCTCAAGGATTACTCCCACCTACGCAGCAACAAATTGCTCTTATTCGATCGATCTTTCTCTTTTTTATTTGTAGAAAAAACTACCAATACCGACTTTCTTGAATGTTGGGATATTTCATCATTTTTTAAATTAAATTCGATATTTGTAAGTTTGTTACAAAACATTCGTATATTTGTATTCGAAGTTAAGGAAAATCATGCGTTACTTTTGTATTTCAAAAAAGCAATTGATTTTTTTTTGCTCTTTTGATGATCAAAGAAACGATTAAATATTTTATTCTCGCAATCATTAAAATAATGTGTAACTTATTTTTAAGATTGATCAATTTTTAATATTATATGATAGCGGTTTAAATACTTTCGTGGTAAAATTGTCAAGTAAAATGTGACCAGCAATTTTCTATTTATATGCGTATGCATATCTATATTTTAAACCACCTAACTCATGGTGTTGTCAAACCTTTCACCGTTTGTGTCCTTATTACTCGTTAACCTCGAATAAGAGTTTTTCTTTTCCCATTCCCAAGTCATTTTCACCCGTAACAAGGCTTTCTCAAGACATCATTGTTATCTAAAAACATTATATTTTCTTATTATTCTCGTTTTTGGCTTTCTAAAGTTGGGAGGATCCTGTTTCATTAAATCCTAATGGTCCCACAGAAAGTGTGCCTGCCACAAGAGCCCTTTAAAAAATGTACAATCCCTGTATATATTTAAATACCCCCCCCCCTCCTTTTTTTATCAAGAAGAAGTCACATTGACAAATAAAGTGACTATGGTTTTTATAATTTTTACTATAGTAAAAAGAATAATATAATGAAATTTTGAAATATGTAACACAATAATAAAGTTCAATGATTCAAAGTCCCTTTTTATAAAGTAAGGTTGTGACGCGTGATTAGCTCTTCAGTGTTTTCGATTGGTTCTTGAAACACGACCATTGTGGGGCTAAATTCATTCGAAAGAAAAAACAACGTTCATTCGTCCTGTCAAAATAACAGCTTGGAATTCAAACGATATTTGACATTTTGTCGATATCGTTTTGCTCGACTCGATTTCTCGAAAATTCTTTGAATTGGACATTCTTTCAATAGTTGTTCAGTAGTTATTAACGAGCTGAATTATTAAACGTAAATGAATTCTGGTAAAAATAAATAAAAAGTTACGCTTTGCAGGCGCGGAGCGCGCGTTTGTGACTCACCTAGTTAATATTAAAAATAATATAGGTGTTTGGTAAGACACGTCGCTTAACGACAATCCAAAACACAATTCTATATTGTAAAAGTTTTTTTAAGGAGTTTCGGTACAAAAGTCTAAATATTAAGAAATTGATCAAACTTGGTGATAATGTTGTTCAACATCAAGTGCAAAAACACAATTTTTTTCAAAATTTTCTTCTACTTAGTTATCGAGTAATTACGCATTAAAGCAGATTTCTTATGCCCGGAATGTATACCTATATATATGAAAACGCTATGCTTATACACGTGAACTTTAGTGATCAATTACTCGATAACTGTGTAGAAGAAAAATCTTAAAAAATTTGTATTGCCAAATTTGGCACTAAAGAATATGTTCACCAAATTTTATAAAATTCTAAACTTTTTGAAATTTTTTATGTTTTTAGCATGGTTTAGCATGGCAACATTGTATTGCCTGTACCGAAACTCCTTAAGGATGTTTATTTCCTTAAAAATGTATACCGATAAAATTGAAAATGAACCACCTTTATCAAACCAAAAAAAAGACCCTTCAAAAAATGTGATTTTCGTTGATTGTTTTCTCGACATCTAGACGGTAGATCCTACAATGATTGTGGAAATAGATGCACGCTGTATATTTATAGCATATTTTTAAAATTCAACTCTCAAAGTTGGAATTTCTGATTTCCATTAGATTCGTGTGATCTGCCTTAAAGGCAAGATGTCTTTTGATTTTTTTATCATTTGGAAAGCGGGAGAACCCAAAAATAGCACAAAAAGGATTGAAAATTTTTGGAAACCTAACGCAAGCTATTTAAGGGCTTTCGCAAGCGCAATTTTCGACCTTTCATTTTTTAGATCCATTTCCAATCGCTCGTTTTCTTTTCCGAGTACATTTAAACGCATACGTTATCAGAACGAGAGTTCGCAACGAATTTCAATTGGGGGTATAGCTCAGTGGTAGAGCATTCGACTGCAGATCGAGAGGTCCCCGGTTCAAACCCGGGTGCCCCCTCAAGATATATTTTTTTTTCTCAATTACTAGTTATTTCATTATTTTAAACATTTCCAAGCCATTCCCCATCGATGAACGTGGTTTTACAAAAAAAATGTTCAACGAACCTGCAATTGAATTTTTTCTTGAACTTCGTCTCTCTTCCAATACAGTTTTTGTCGTAGTTTTCAAACGAGCTCGTAGTTCCCGTTCGAATAATCGTTTTCAAGAAAATCGTCTGATAAAAAATTATAATTGTCCTATAATAAGATTGAAAATGGGATTTACACTGAGTTCTATTCGAAGCATTATGAACGGAGTGTATAAAAAGATGAGTAATCATAACAGCAGATAAGGCGGTCGAGCCACTCGTCCGAATCGTGTGTATTCACCCACGCATTCGTGATTGAAATAAAACTCGAAACTCAGCATGACGTTAATTACGCAATTTCGAAGGTTTCGCGAGACTGTATAAAAACAGAAGGAAAAAAAACAGCGACTCCCGGGAGAGAGACTGAAAGATAGAAATAAAAAAAGGGAGATACGGAGACGAGTCATATTTATACATATATATATATATATAAATATGAGTAATCGATAAAACAACATCTGGCCAACTTTGACAGATAATCACGCGAAATTTCTCTACAAAAAAGAAAAAAAAACGTAGAATATTTCGTTTTATTTCTCATTAAAAATGGGCATGTAGAAACAACTAAACATCCGAAAACATTTCTTCCGTGCCATAAAATGGAGCATTTATTTTTATTGAACACGAAATAAATAACAATTAAAGCTCTCATTTTTGTTCTACAAAAATGTACGATCAGCTGGTTTACAGCGCTTAAGGTGCTTCCTCCACGCGACAGTTAAATTAGGAAATTATTTAAATTTCGCATAAGTATTGTTTAACATATGACCTCTATAAAATTTTAACAAGTTTCACCATCCCCAACCTGAGATATATATAATTGAAGTTGACTCAATTAACACGTAACGTATGGACCATGCATAGGCAAACAGCACATTATTAATTCTACCGCTAGTACTAAAATTAGGAAGTTTATAAAAAACGAGGAGGAGCTAGAGCAGGATATCATAGATATTGTGAAAAAAAATCAAGCTGATTGACCATCTAGTTTGACAGATATAGTCTCGAGAAGTACGAAGGTTTAGGCTGCATACGATATATTTTGCAAGCGAACAAGCGAATGTCGTCTGTATAGGCAACCTTTTCTGTGTGTCGAAGCATAGCACGGATAGTTCCGTTAAAAAATTTACTCGTGGGGTCAGATCAAAAATACTTTGAGAATAAATTTTGCGAAAGCAAATGATATTTGTACTATATCTGCTGGCACCGAGTACGTATATAGGCTCTTTACAAAGTTATTGATTACGATCCGAAAGAATTATCAAGAGACTCGGTAGAGTCTCGGGACAAGTACATTGACAGCCCTGTCGTCTGCTGGCCCGAGCTCGCCGAGACTATCTTTTCTCTGAATATCAACCCTTTTAATATGCAGAGGGTACATAACTTTTGGTTGGGGCTGTTGTGGGGGTTCGACCTTAACAACTTTTTTTTCATCCGATAAAATATTTTTTTGATTTTTATTTTTGTTTAATTATATTAATTTTTTGATTAAATTGGAAAGTTTTTTTTTTTAATGAAACTAATTGTAATTTTGTTAATACTTGGAACGAGCTTGATTGTTCGTTCATTTTGTATACAATGGAAAAGAAATATTTTCTTAATTCGCGAATAAAAGTGAGATTTACTGTAATTTTTCTTTATAGAAATAAAACTCCAATTTGATGCGTTCTCTTTAAAAAAAAGGCATTTTTGTCGCTTTGGATAGCAACGAAATAAATTCTAAAGAATGAGAGGTGTAAGTGAGTATAGAATAGAGTTGTTTTGCTGAAATAAAAGTCGAAGTAAAGACAAAAGTGATTGTTCCGAAAGACTCGGGGTGAATTGAGTGTTAGTAAGGAATGAGTTTCGGTGGTGAACCGCACATGAGGCTGGATAGAAGTCAGGGTGAATATGGTGAACCAGGAAAACGAGGATAAATCACTTGGTTGTCAAGGGATGAGCACCTGCGACTCTGAAAATCCCAGAGTGCCAGCACCTCGACCAAACGTTAAGGCCACATAAGCCCCACTAAATATTTGCTAAATCCGTGAAATACTTACGGTCCACATATTTATATATTTATATCTGTGCGGATATGCATTCGGGCCGAAATATGGAAGTCGATAGTGCCAATTGGCAGCTCGCCAAATGGAATGTATATCCACGACGATAAGTCCTTTTCATTGCACCCTGTGTGGAAACTCGTCATGTATTGGGGTGGCGGATAATACTTACCACATATAGGATTACCCTTCTCTCATTTTCTCTCTCTCTCTCCCTCTCTTTATTATTTATTCCTTCTTTTTCTTTCTCAGCAGCATATTTTATTGGGGTACATAAATACTCGATACATCTTCAGGGGACCTTTTCCAATCAGAAAAAAACTGATTTTATTAGGACGAGTAGCGATCTAATCGAAATGTTTTGTCCCTGGATGTTTGGAAATTTGTAAATCGTGGATGTTCGAGAAAAGAAAAAAAAGTGTGACAATGATGACTTCGTTTTGGAGAGGACAGGAAAATCGTCAATTGAAAGTAGTTCATGCACGAAACGATTTTCTTAAGAAAGCCTTGAAATTTACACAGAGATTAAATGGGTAGTCGACTCACACGCATATTAAATTTTAAAGGGTTCGTCTTATTGGTTATCGAGATAAAGGTGTACAAATATGAAGAAAAATACACAGGGTTATAGGGACTATTCGTAAAAAATCGTTTATCTTTCCATATAGCGAATGAACGCTTCTTACGAAGTTTATAAAAAAGTACACGATAACAACGAAGTTATTAATGAAGGTTTGGGAAAAAATTCGAGACGATTTTCTTACTAGTGATAAAGATACATTATCTTAAAGATTGAACGAAATTGGTAATGAGCACTCGTATAACCTGATATTTGCTTATTTCGATATTTTGTTCCCCTTGGTTTGACTCATTCCTGTCATAGCCTTCTGTCTTTTTATTAATACTTTTGTCTTAATGGCTTGTTAATTTCATTCGCCAAAAGATAAGTTGAAAAAATGTATTTACAATTTCGAATTAATAACTCTGACATTAATTTAAAGTGATAATATCTTTAATTAGGAAGTAAAAATTGATCTAATTTAGACACCCATAACCTTAAATTTCGTGTTTTTTATTTTCATTTGAATGAACGTGCCCTTAATTGATTCTTTGATTAGAAAGACGAGTGTTTAAAGTATCAGGCAAGTAAGAGAAAATATTCATTGGGTAAGGTTTGTTTCGTAAGAGTGGAGAATAAAAGTTGCGTTCGTATTCGATTGACAATAAAAGTGGCTAAAACTTATCGATCATCAGGGATAATCCTTGGCTGGTTGGCTTTTTTGATAAAATGGGTAAAGTGCAAACAGGTCGTAGGGAAAAGGGACTAACGTGCACGATTTGACGATAAACTCGATCTCTTTCAATTGAGAAAGTGAGGAAAGTTAGAACGCCAGATGGCGGATGATTCCGGGTAATCCGCCATTACCGTTAGCAAAATGATCACCGGATCAAGCTACAGTAGACTTAACTGCAACGAGCAGTGACCGAGAGACGTCAGAGAGAAAGAGAACGATCATTTCGATTCATGGGGCTTTTTCAGAGTTATTCACCGTCCAGATACACTCAAGGGGACTTGAGGGGAAAAAGCACATGGTCCGTGAGGCGTATGAGCTCGAAGTGTATCCTCCAAGCATGGCGTTTGGGTTTTCGGCTTGTACTACCCAATTTGCCAAGTGCTCAAAGTGATTTTTCTCTGCCAAAACGATGGAGAAAATACAAAACCAACTTTTTTTTTAACTTGTCTTGGGAAACCTTTTTCTTATCAGATTTTCCGATACTCGTGATTTTTCCAGTCAATTTTAAAAAATATTGGCTCTTTGAGCTCAGACTCGCGTTCTTTCGCAGATGTTTTTCAGCCATTCGTGCAATATCGCATTGAAATTGATCAAACACAATAACAAATATGTCCAGAAATCAAGCGGGCAATAAATAATGATGGAATAGTGGAAAATTTATAAAAATGATTAGGACAAGCCAAAGGAGAAGAATTAAAAAGGAAACTAGAGGAACAACTTGACAAGCAACCAAAGGACAAAGCTATGCGTATACATCAGACAGTTCGAATTGATGGCAAGAAAAGTAGAAAGAGAGAGTAGAGAGAGGACCCTTGAAGAAAGTGATGGTCAAAACTAAGCAATAAAGGGAAAAAAAAAGACATGAAAAATTAAATTTAAAAATTATTTAAAAATTTAAACATGAATTTTTAAAAATTTAAAAATTAGACATGAAGAAAGAAAAACTGTTAAATACTGGTCTGCAGGACTTTATGAAATAATATGTAAAGGGAACAAGGGGGGGGGGGGGGGATAATTATGTAAGAGTCTGAAAAGCCATACAGGAAATAAACAGAACTACAATAACAAATATGTGTCTCGATTCAGTTAACTCCATTGAAATTCATGAATGTGAATAAAAAATTAAGGTAAATGGTGCCCGAAAGATGGTATTTTATGGGTGCCTAAATTTGATCGGTTTTTACTTCCTAATTAACGATATAATAACTCAAAGTTAATGTCAGAGTTATTAATTCGAAATTGTAAAAAAATTTTTTCAACTTATTTTGTGGCGAATGATATTACAAGCCATTAAAATTAATCGGGGATCCATCACTGACTGAATCTGAAATTTCACTCGTCCCTGGCGCAAATACTGTAGTTTTTTATGTCAAAAATCGCATTAGAGAGCGCAGAGGGAAAACACAATGGGAAATGGATGAAGAAAAAAGTATTAATAAATAAATAAAAATAAATAAAAATAAAATAAATAAATAAAAAAAAATAAATAAAAAGTATAATAAATAAATAATAATAAAAGAATGGGCCAAGTCAAGAAGTAACAAAATGCCGAAATAAGCAAACGTGAGGTTAACGAGTGCTCATTACCAATTTCGTTCAATCTTTAACGTAATGTATCTTTATTTCTGGGAACTTTCATTACGTACTTCACTGTTATTGTGTACTTTTTCATAAACTTCGTAAAAAGCGTTCATTCGTTATGTGGAAAGATAAACGATTTTTTACGCATTGTTTCTGTACCCCTGTTTATTTTTCTTCATATTTAAACACGTTTATCTCAATAACCAATAAGACGAACCCTTTAAAATTTGACACGCGTGTCAAATTATTGACTACCCATTTAAACTCTATGTAAATTTCAAAACTTTCTTAAGAAAATCGTTTCCTGCACAAAGTATCTTAAATGCCCTCCGCGAATGCGATCACAAAGAGCTGTTGATGGTAAGCAAAGAAATAGGAACAGTTTTTACAGGGTATAAAGTTTAGAGCCAATAAAACCACAGGTGTAGTTAAATATGGATTTGTACAGAAAACATGAATGCTCGTGAAGGCATATATCTATACGTGCAGCGTGCACACACATATGACTAAAGAGTTTTTGGAAGCCCGGCGCGTTGTCCCGCAACATATCTTTTGTTCTTATCGGCGTGGCGTGTGTCTCCTGCTGATCTCGTCAAACGCTCTCTCGCTACCTTTCACCCTTTGTCTTTTCTCTTTCTCTCAGTCTAGTTTTTATTTGCTTTTTTTTTTCTCTCTCTCTCTCTCTTTTTTTTTGTCTCTCTCCTCTTTCGTCTCCGTTCTGTCTTCTCTTTCTCTCGATCCCTCCCTCTTTCTTTCTCTCTCTCGCTCTCTCTCTCTCTCTCGTTTTTTTCTCAGCCTCCGATATCCATTGATATTAGGACCCTGGTGAACAGCTCTCCGGATGATGAAAGAAGCACGACAATGCATCCATGGATTACACGTTGAACCGCTTTCCCCCCCTCGTATCCAACCCACACCCATCCCCCCGTCCCACCCACGCATTATTATTTTCCATTCACTCCAAAGAAACCCGTACACGATAAAATTCTACTCCCCGTGTGGACGTCGCGAAATATCGATTTTCCTTGTTCGAATACGTTTTTTTTTTATTGTTGCTTAATTCTCGTACTCCACGTATGTTGATTCTATCACGTTTCCGGATCCATTCGACCATCCATTTTCAAGTTTATTCAAGTGAAATTTTTCATTCGTTTTTATTTGCATTTGTATAAAATGTAGTACTGGAAATTAAATCTTTTCTCTTGGTCCATGGAAAAGAGAGTTTAATATTCCCCACCAAAATAATATCATCGTCGCATCACCGAAAGTTTTGTTGAATCAACGAACACGAAACGAGAATGCACTCGTTTTATCAAAAATACTAACGACAGCGCTCCGTGACATTTAGCGAATAAATTTTTATTCAGTCTCAGAGAGAATTGAAAGCTAAAAATTATTATCACTTCAGCGACAGTTGCCGAGTTACCGAGAACGTATTCATTGTTTTTAACGTTCCCATTGCGGAGTGTAAATATCTATATGAAAATAAAATGAACGTTTTGGAACATCCAAGAGATTCCATTTGGTTTTAAGGTCAATTTTATATTTTTACTGTTTTTACTGTTTCCCTCGCTCTGCCTCAGTAATTTGAACCTCTCAATTGTGTCCGTTTGAAATCAATTTATTTCTCACGGTTTGGGGTATCGCAGATCTTATTTTCGAGTCCAAATACAACGAGTCAATCCTGAGAGGCCTGCAAGTTTTTTTGTAATGCCAAGAATAAAGACAACTTTACGAAATACACTTATCTTTATCCTTTGGAATACTAACGACGGTATATTTATCGCGTGGCCGAGCCAAGGGCTATAGAAGGGTGGAATGACATTTTACGAGTGTCTTGGCAGAGAGTAAGCTCAGCAGGGGGGACTATACGGACGGCGATCTAATTTAATTGACACCCTAATAGCGCGCGAGACCTTCGAAGCTCCCGTTCCTAACAGCGCATATATACTCCGCAAAAACACTCTCTTCCTGGAGAGGGGGGAGGAAAAGGAAGGGCGCGGAGGGGAGCGAGATATCGAAGAGAAATACCAGCAGGGCGGTTAGCCCAGAAGTAGAACGCATGGGGCGACGACAATTGAATTTCATGGGGGTTTGCCCGCTTAACCGACTAATTGGTTTTCCTCGTGGTGCACAAGCGCCGTATCAGTTTTTAAATATCTCTTTTCTCACACCCGCAACTAAGTTTTGTCAACTTTTCCGAGTTTTTTTTTTTTTTTTTTTTTTTTTTATTATTTGTTGTCCATTTTTGGATTCCTTCATTTTCATTTTCGCTTTTTTATTCGCTAGGTAAGTGCGACAGGACGATTTCTTGCTTTTCTGTTGACTTGACCCTCGCTGAGTGTGAACGAGCGTTTCGATTTTGACCGATTTTGAACAAACGGTGGAAAAATAGTGTCCGGAAATTTGAAAAACTTCGATTTCTACGTCATTTCGATTTTTTTGGGGTCGCTCGACTTGAGGTTAAATTTTGGTTTCGCTGTAATGACTTTCGCTTTGTTTTGCTTTGGAGCGAACATTTTGTTTCATTGGAGAATATTTCCTCTCTTTTGTTCCCATATTTCTTCGTATTTTGAGCAATATTTGAACTTCAAATGGAGTTTTGATTTAGAATTTTCGGTCGAAAATAATTGATGCAAGAATATGTAAGAACTCGCTCGAATTTTCATGATTCGACTGCGGCTCTTGCACTCAAATTTTCACCAAAGCTCAACCGCAATTTCTCCGGTTCTTTATTATAATTAGAAATTTGAATAACTCATCGTAATGCTTGCGCCGGAAATGTCAGTTTTTATTTTAATTCTTAAAATATCGTTGAATCTGAAATTTCGTGCGTTCGTACGAAGCAAAAAGTGAGATCGTGAATGTAATTTTGACAAAGTACCGAACAAAGTGGCGGCTCGAGAAAAATTGATGAAAAATTCCAGACCGAAAATAGTCTCAGTATTTTCCATATCCGTTCAATACATCGATATTAATCACTCGAGTCCCCAGTCGTCTGATCGAATTATAAAGTCATTTTGGAGGATTGGTAATTTCGATAATGACGCACTTTGCGGATAGATATGATTTTTCAAAAACGAATATCCATCCATTAACGAAGACGAGATCGTTATTGAGAAATCTGTAACGCAGTTTCATTTATAATATTCCATTAGCGTTGGAATGGCCGAGATAATTTTGCGACGATTGGACGATAAGCAATTTCAGAATGGCTCTCATCTCGTGAATAATAAAAAAAACTTTCGATAATTGCTTTTTCGTCCGCGCAGTGCGATCGCGTTTTAAAAATAATTATGAGATTTCTGAAAAAATACAATCGATCAATGCAAATTTTGTCACGATAATAATACGATGAAAAATAAACGAGAAATCGAATGGTCATCGGTACTCGATTCTCAGCATTCATAGCAATTGTTTGTACAGAAATAATAAGAATAGAAAAATGTTGAAACGAGGTATGATACGTAGGCGAATTTTCAGACGTTGTGAACGTCGGCAACTTTTTATGAAGCTCGAGGTTAAAAATTCTGAACCACGAGTAGGCTTTAAAAGTTTTCGGAGGGTTCATAGCAGAAATGAAACGAGCAAGGAATAAGGGTGAATAAAAGGTTTCTCGAAGTTTTTCATCGCAGTCAGCATCCTCGCCGCCAGTGCCAATTTCACTCTCTAATATCTCGTTAAACGAGTACTTTACCGCACTTTTCATTAAAGATCCACCAGCACGCTTTTCATTTGAGCTGCCCTTTTTTATGGCCTTATTATTTTTGTTGCTTCAATAGAATCGCGATGCTCTCGAGGCAAGCGAATAATGCAAATGACAATAATTATTCCTATCCGAATGAAAATCGTGAGCGTAGTTTTATTGAAACACAAAACAAACGAGCGTCTGAGAATGCCAAAAGTATCGATCAAAGTTGAGGTCATTCTTTCGTTTTATACCGCTTAATATTTACCGAAATATTTTCCTTATCACTGCTCCACCTTTTCCTTATTACTGTCCTCGATTATCAGCCACATTTGTCTCAAATTTCGAATTTCATTTTCGAGTGCCACTACCCATTGCGAAACTTATTTTTTAGTTTGATTAGACAGCCGACGCAGTAACGCGCCATCTCGTGGTATACTAATGTTTTCTCATGATCGCAGTTCTCGACACGAAGAGAGCGTTCGCATGAAACCTGAAGCTACGAAGTGGATCATCACGAAACGACTCTCGCCGCGAAAACAAAATTTTTCGAAAATTCTAATAATTTTTCGATTTTCTCTTTCAAAATTCATCCAATTTATCCACGAATTTCTTTATCTTACCCACAGAATCTTGGCATTTTGTCGGAGTAAGAAAATTTCCAGTTTTTTGTAATCTATTGTGAGAGAAGAGCAAAAAAATTAACATTTTCAAAGATGAATTAAAAATTTGGGCAATTCTCGTCTGCGTTGATTTGTCCCGTGGCAAAATTCGCCTTTCGATAGCGAGCATAAAGAACGACGGATGGAGGAATCGCACGATGATTATAAAAACGTCGGAGTGTCGAAGAGGACGAGAGGAAGAAAAAAGTAAAACCTTGTCCAGTGGTCATTCCGTCCTTCCGTCCAGCATTTGTTTAAAAGGAGATTGCATAAAAATGAAAATTTATCAAATCACTAGCCCGTAAAAGGTTGACCCGTATAGCTCACAGTTGAAAGGACACTCTGTGACAAAAAGTTTACGAGAGTATGAAGAAAAAACGATGAAAAAAGGAGATTAAAAGGGCATGATGTTGCTGACCATTAGAGGGAAAAAAAGCATACACCTTGTGTACGTCAATGGTGAAGCAGAGGAGACCGCCCCTCCAGCAGCACAATAACCAGGCGAGGAAAAAAAGATAAAAAACAGCGGGGCGGAGGGTGGAAGAGAGAGCGAGAGAGAGCGAGTGAGAGGGGGGGGGGGGGGGGCAGGGGAAATAAAAATGGGGAAAAAAGGAAGAAAAAAGGGAAGAATGAAAAGCGCAGCTCGCTCGGCGAAAGGGAGGAAAAGTCAGGAAGAGAGCGTAGGTCGTAAATTCTCGCGAATATAACTCGCTGTGAAATACGGAGGTGGCTACATTCTGCATATGTCATTTCGTCTCTCCTGGCGCATTCTCTCTTTCGCACGTTGAGTCTACCAAAACGTGTGTTCTTAAATATACATATAGGCATGTATATAGAAGAAAACACGTCTGCTATAACTTGCGAGCTCGAAAAAAGAGGGAGAAGAAAAAAGGACGAAAATACAGTCGGGAAATAAAATTTAGAGTAACGTGAAAAATCAGTTCGCCGGGTTTGCGCACATTACATTTTTAATTTCTCCGCACGATATCGAATCCCGTATCGCCGCGTACTCCGAACCGTTCTTCCCACGCTCTATCAATGCTTCTATTTTTATAACTCAAATTCTCAATTTCACGTTTAAGGTAGATCATGCGCGAAGAATCGTATTTTATGGGTGTCTAAATTAGATCGATTTTTACTTCCTAATTTAAGATATATAATATCTCTAAATTGAGGTCAGAGTTATTAATTCGAAATTGTAAATACATTTTTTCAACTTATCTTTCGACGAATGAAATTACAAGCCATCAATTAACCGGGAATCCGTCACTGACTGAACCCGAAATTTCATTCGCCCCTGGCGAAAGTACTATAGTTTTTTTATGTCAAAAATCGCATTGGAGAGCGCAAAGGGAAATGGATCAAGAAAAAAGTATTAATAAAAAGACAGATATGGACCAAGCCAAGAAGAAGAAAAATGGCGAAATAAGCAAATATCAGGTTGTACGAGTGCTCATTACCAATTTCGTTCAATCTTTAAGATAATAAATATTTATTACTATAGTAAAACAATCGTCTCGAATTGTTTCCCAAACCTTCATTATATATACTTCATTGTTGTTGTGAACTTTTTCATAAACTTTCTAAGAAGCGTTCATTCGTTATACGGAAAGATAAACGATTTTTTACGCATAGTCCCTGTACCCCTGTGTATTTGTCTTCATAATTAAGCACGTTTATCTTAATAACCAATAAGACGAAGCCTTTAAAATTTGATACGCGTGTGAGTCGACTACCCATTTAAGCTCTGTGTAAATTTCAAGGCTTTCTTAAGAAAATCGTTTCGTGGATAAACTAACTTAACAACGCGTTCACGCGGTCCAGGAATAAACTTCAATCAAGTTTCGTGCGCTTAAGGTAACTCCTGTACTGCATGCTAGTCAAATGAGTGCTAAATTTGCAAAAACGCTTTTAGACAAAGTTTAACGTACCGATATTGTTAGTGGATTTGTATTACAGCATATCTCATTAAGATGTAAAAATATTAAAAACGCTAGTTTTGCAAAACCATCAACTGATAAATGCAAATTTCCACGCTGACACATTTTCACATGACGCTGAAGTTTCCAACGTTGGAGTCCAACGAAATGGTCTAAAAAAACTCTCAAATAATTTCAGTAAATCTCCAATTTTGTTCTCTGCCGAATTTCCAATTCGTTATATTTCAAGCCACATCAATAATTCGTGAAATAAAAAAATAATGAATTATAAATCTTTTTTTCGTTCATTTCGTTGAACTCCAACGTTGCAAACTTCAGCGTCGTTTTTCACTGGTATTTTTCAAAGAATTATCTGCGTTTTTTCATCGATTCTATTGCAACGAGTCTCATTTTGTTCGTCAACTGGTCCTCTATGAGTCCACCATGTTATTGTTTTTTTAACTCGATCGTTTCACTGTTGCAGCTAATTGTTCATTAAGTGAAAAAACTTTTTCATTCATAATTTCTCTCAGGAATGAGTTTAAAGGAAAATCTACGTGGTGAATTCGTAGAGGATCAGTTTAGGAACAAAATGAGAGACTTGGTGCAATAATATCGGTTAAAAAATACAGATGATTCTTTGAAAAATACCTGTTAAAATGTGTCATCATGGAAATTCGCATCTGTCAGTTGATAGCTTTGCAAAACTATTATTTTAAATATTTTTTCAGGTTAATAAAATATGCTTGAATACACATCTACACTAATAATAAGTTTAATCGGTGCGGTGAAATTGGTCTAAAAGCGTTTTGAAGATTTAGCACTCATTTGACTAGCATGCAGTACAGGAGTAACCTTAACTCGTGAAAAAATGTTAGCTCGTCGAGGAGGACCCTTTGACGGCTGGTTTTTGTTTCTAAACTAAGAAATTTCCAAGCCGAGATGGTCCTTCAACGATTCAAGTGTATTTTGATCCTAATCGTTTTTATAAATTGAAGATAAAAATGTTAAAACTTGTGTTGAATAGCGAAGAAAAATCAGGTTTCGTTGAAATTATTAATCGCCATTAATCTCATCGCATGCACGAATGCGTGTAAAAAGAGGAGAAAATTTGGGTTCCGTAATAACGTTTATCCTTCATTATTTGTTCGGGGAAACGCTGAATGATTGATAAATCTCAGAACTGTGTTGGAGCCTCGATCAAGAATTTATGAATGTCCGGAATAGTGAGCTCGAATTCCTGAATTTTCGTTCCGTTTCCTAAAAAAAATAAATCTCTCCATTCAATGTCTGTTCCTTCATAATTTCATGATAAAAAAAAAAAAAAAACTAAAAAATAACTGTTTGAGGGAAACAGCTTTTGTGCTCTGAAAAAATAATGGTACGAGCTCGAGGGATCAGTCGATGAAAAATAATATCGAAGTGAAAGAAAATATGACGAAAACTACTCCGAATAAGCTGGTGCACGGTGGAAGAGGCAAGTAAGAAACGCGCCGTGGTTACTTTTTCACGAATCTGCAGCATATAAAGCTTCGGTGTGTACAAGAGAAGAGAACGAGCAAGAAGAAGATGAAGAAGAAGAAGAAGAAGAAGAAGAACCGAAGGAGAAAGAGTAAAAAGGATAAGAAATAAAGAGGAAGGGTAAAAAGGTACGGTGAGAAAGCTCGGTCAGGCGCCTCGTGCGCTTGAAAAGCTTCGTAAAGCACCGCCACATAGTCGGGGTAAAGAGAGTGTCATGTTCCCATAGCAACTGCGGGACTGACTCCGCCTCTCGTCGTTCCTATGTGGTCCCCCTTCGTTCGATATCGAGCAAAAGCAGACCTATATACCCTCTTTACCCTCTATGTCCTCAGCCTCTTTCTCTCTCTCTCTCTCTTTCTCTCTCATTTCTCTTTTTCTGTGCGTTCTGTCCCTTTTTCCTTCAATCCTTTGCTCCCTTGCTCTTCCACTCGCTCGCTCGTCGTTTCGGTCCTTCTTTCCTCTCGTCGTCTTTTCTTTTTCTTTCTTTTGCCTTCTCTGTCCCTTACGTCTCGAGTCTTTTTCTCTTTCTTCAACTTGCTCTTTCGTCATTTTTCCTTGTCTATTGCCGCGCTCCTTCTCTTTCTCTCCCAACTTTGCTCTCTTACTTTTTTCTCAAGCATGTCTTGAGCCTCCTCTCTTTTTCGCTTTATTCCTTCTCGTTTTTTCCAACTCTATGTTTACATTTTTTGTCTCTTTCTCCCTCGATCTATCTTTTCTTGCCTTTTTTCTCTTTCAATTTCCATCGTTTTTTTCCCTTCTTTTTCCTTCTTCTCCCGACTTCTATCTCATTTCTTTTCCTCCCATCTTTGTTCATTTGCCTTTTCTTATCTTTTCGACTCTCCCCATTTTTTTGTGCATCTCTCCTCCCCTCTCACTCTCTCGTACTCTTTATATTTTGTCTTTTACTCTCCCGCACACCATTCGCGTTGTCTTCTACAACACACGCTTCTCGCACTTTTGCTCCTCTTCTCTCCTGCGCATTTTCTCCTGCGAACATCTTCGAACTGCCCGTCTACTCCCTTTTCCTTTCATCTTCCTTTCTCGTTATTTCTCGTTGTCCTCTTTTCGTTTTCTCGCAGACGTATCTTCATAGCCTCAGCTCTCGTAGACTTACGAGGAATTTTCATCACGTGGAAAATGGAAAAAATTCGAGCGAACGACAAGCGGTTGTACGAACGAATTTTGAATGCACAGACTTCCTATACGGAGCTTTAAAACGTTTTTGTCAAATGATTTCAAGGGATTTCAAGTCTTTTCATCTTTATTTCTGATTCACGTACACTTTTATTTCTGCCGCGAACATCGATCGATTGAAATTTTCGATTTTATCGCTCATTTCTCATCATTTACGAGCGCATTTGAGTGCACCGGTTTATTTATATAATTATATACAAAAAGAGATGAAAAATAAGTGAAACGCGGCAATCGCGACAAAACGGCCTTTCCACGCTGCAGACCTTACAACCCTCGCTTTAATTTCGTTGAGTGCAGCGCGCTATGAGAGCGCACCGCCGCGCATTTCATCGACGCTTCTGTACTCGCCGTTACTACTTCGTGCGAGGGTTGGATCCTCCGCGTGCTACAGGATTTTGCCGGAATCGCTCATAACCGTTGCCGAGACCGACGTGACGATTTTTCATCCTCTACACTTTCTTTACGCTCCTCCACCTCGGCACCGTCGACTTTGGTACAGCCTTCAACAAAATCATGTTCATCCACTTTCCATCTTTATGAAAGAAAACGATTTAGAAACCTGGCATTTTTTCGGACTACGAAAAAGTCGGTCAAAGCTACCGAGAAATGTTTTTTCGTAAAAAAAGAAATTTCAATTCAGTCGAACGACGTCGAGAAATTGACGATACAATATTCTACCAAATTATCGTTTGTAAATATACCTATCGAGTTTCTGTCACAAAAGTAAATGAAAACAAATATTTGTGAGGTTTTCTGTCAAAGTTTGTTAAAAAAAACTGAAATTTAGCAACTTTTCATCGAATTTTCTTGATTGAATTGAGAATTTTTGGTTTTTCTCCAGTTTTTAGTGTCAGGATAAAAGTCACAGCACAGAATTAGCAGAACCGAAGTTTTGGTGTAGATACGACGGTGATAACCACGGTGACCAGAAAGGCGAGCCACACGAGGGTTGGGAAGAGTGATCGGGGGCGTCGACCACCCACCCTACGTCCGCCATTATCGAGGAACACCAACTTGATCGTCATTCTCGTCATGATCGTCTATAACAATAAATAAACCCAGCGACATGCGAGTTTATTTAATTTTATTTATCTATTTTCTACAACGTAAAAGTGAAAATGAAAATGAGAATATTTTCGTTATATTTCGTAGCGTGAAATCTCGATTACTTTTATTTTCTTATTTTTACCAAATTGAACGAAGCGTCGAAAAAAAATGTCGAGGGGTTTATAACTTTGATGTCCACTTTGATAATGAAAAAATAAATATTAATACTCGAGAGATGGAAATATCGAAGGGCATTAATTAACAAATGTTCGTCGTTCGTCGACTAGAGAAACGTGAACTTTGTTCAAACACCGTCGTACGAATTGGAAGCGTGTTGTTCAACGAGTCTGGGTAATAAAATATTTCTCGTTCTTATTAATCCAACGATATTGTATTTATTATAATTTGAATATTCATTTTTGCCTCGCGTATATATTCCGATGGAAAATTTGCGTGCGCTCAAACGAGTTTGACACTTTTAATTAATCCAAATCCATTCGTGGCGAAGAGAAAACGAATTTCCGTACATTTCGTTTGAATAATGAAGCAAAACCTTCCTCGCCGAGCTAATGATATTTAAAATCACAATAAAACAAATATTGATAGGATTGATTGAATGAAAAATTGATTTAATCACAGAAAGTGGAAAAGTCGATGGGAAGCGAGGTTAAAAATAGAGGCATTCCGTTTCTGAAAATCCGATTTCGATCGATGCTCCGAGTCCTCGGAAAATTTTGCCTCGAGAAATAAATCTTCCGCACTTTTCCACCATTCGGAAAGGGGAGCGTTCGTAATATATAAAAACTCTGTAAAACCCTGTAAAACGGAGTCGAAAATATCCTCGAAGAATGGCTTCCAGCAGAGCGTCGGCGAGTGCGTTCAAGCCGAAGAGTTCGAGCGCCTTAAAACCGAAGGATTGGCCCAAATTCGAAAAGCCGTCGGCCCGTCATCCAACAATAAGTGAGCCCGAAAACTTTTTCGAGGACGTGACATTAGTCCGCTCGTCCCAAAAACGCGAGCTTCGACCCCGAGCTCCGCCATATCGATAGCCGCGACAAAAAGCGAAGAGAATAAAAGAGAAACAAAAACCGTAGGAAAAAAAGAGAGAGAGACAAGATGAGTTTATTGCCGAAAAAGCTCGTGCAACGGGGACATGTGGATGATGTTGGCGAAGCGCATGGGAGTACAAGAGCTAAATATTGCCCGGAGGATGATGGGGTGCGCAGGCGTGTTTAAGATTCTCCTTGGAACAACCCCACCCGCGCGCATCCCATCGACAACCCCCGTGCATAACATCCTATTCCGCTACATGAACGCCCACATGCATAAAATATCCATACAAATGTAAGACACCAACGAGCCGTCGAGTCCGAGAACGGCGATGGAGCGTCGAGTTTGTCCCGAGAGCGATCCTCACTCGCGCCCTTTTTACATCGGCGCTTCTCGTGCCGGCGCGTACCTATTTCTACGTCTATATATATTTACTCGGGAGCATGTACATGGGTAAGTAAATATATACGAAGTACGTACACGTACATGGGAGTGTATAGTGTTCGGTTGGTGCAGACAAGCGAAGGAACACCGAGTAGGGGCACACCCTGACTCTCCCTCATTTCTCTCTCCCCGATCCCCGGCCCCCTCCACTCGCCCTCTTACCCCTTAGTCGCGATCCCTCTCGCTGCTCTACGCTATATTTTTCCCTCGTTCGTCGTATATATCTCGAACACCCGCCTCCACCACCCACGCCATCCAAACGCACCTCGGATTTCTCTCTCTCTCTCTCTCTCTCTCTCTCTGAGGCTCTCTCTGTCGCTCTCTCATTCTGGCACAGTCGCGCATACGAAGTTGTCTCTGATCGCTACTCCCGCGCTTCCGTATCCGATAGAACCGCGAGAAACTCTACCAACACACACCGCAGCGGATATCACACGGTACAGATCCATTGCGCGGCGTTTAATGAAACCGCGAACATCCGCGTTTTTCTTCAATCTCGCGTGTTTTTACTTTCCCTCCGCGCCCCGCCGGGCGCGCTCCAAATCCACGTTTCGGTAATCCCGAATCTCCCTGAAGTGCGACCGAATAACAGCCGGCTTATTTACCTCTCGACATTACTTTTCGACACTTTTGTGCTGGCGGCTCGACGAACGCCGATCACGCGGAGGTGGACGAACTGTGGGAAGAAAATTCATGGTTACCGTTGGATTATAATTCTCCGCCGTTGAGACCCCTTAATACGAAATTTTGGCGCTTCCGTTTCTCATGTTCGCGACGCCGCGGTGATCCTTCTCGCTCGCCGTAGAATTTTTATAACCTCGCGATCAATCGTTCATCCAGTGCGCGAATCTGCAAATAAATCGATCGGAATATTCGTACTGTTTTAAAGAATCGACAGTGCGGGCGCGTGTGTTAAAAGACTAGAAACGAAATAACGCAGCGACTCGTTGATAAACCGACCGTTAATCCATCCACTGAAAAAAATCATCAAGACCCGAGAATTCGACGAGCCTCACCGAATATGCGAAATTTCATGAAAATATAATAACCACAAAATTCACTGTTGTTCAGAGAGAAACCAGAGTCCCTCGCATCTCGTTGGACCCTTCAAACTTCTCCACGGTTAGGAATCTTGGCGTGAGTTTCTTTGGTTGTTACTTTCGAGGGTGAGAGGGACGACGGGCGAAGCGCATTCTGGCAATATCGTTGGGCGAGAGAGGAGAGGAGAAACGATCGGAGGATTGAAAAAGAACGATCCTCAAAAGGAGCGCCGGCGAACGGAGAGGCAAAATCCCCTCGCACGAAAAGTTGAGGCACGCTCTCGCGAAACTCCGAGACCGTAAGACTTTTTCTTCGCGCTCCCCTCCCCCTGGCCAATACATATATAAATCCTTTTCCTAAACCCCTTTTGCTCTTGGTCCCCATCCCCGGAGCGTTCACTTCGCCGAAGGATAATTTACATTGTCACGCGTGTAAAAACTCATCGATCGCGAATCGGATGTTGGTCGACTTTGAAATCGTCGAAGGCGTATATATAAATGAGGAACGAGACGTCGTAACCGATTCCCAAAGGCTTTGACAACGCGCGACGAAGTGGTTCAGTACCTTTTGAGCCGTCTCACGAAACATCGAGCACCGCTCGTCGCTTTATTCGCTTTGCAAAAATTTATATTCGCCACACTAATCCCAAAAACGAACTGGAAGCGGGGCACCCTTCGAGCGAAATCGGCTCGAAAAAGCCGCGGGGAATCGAGCGCGGAAGCATCCTTCCTGGGGCCGGAGTCGCTTGGCAAGAACGAACATTTTGGAGGGTACGCGACGTAAGAAAATCCAACGTGCACGAGCCAGCGGCTGGCGACGAAAAAATCACTCGTAACTCCGGAGATTCGCGAGACCGAGGCCCCGAGATTTATCACGGAGAGACCTCCGATAAGGGGGACTCCTGCGTGAAAACACTTGAAATTTAAATTGGGCCACGAAGAAGCTCCGACGTAAAAGAACAAAAATTCAACCTTGAGTTGACGAAAATTCTTCCACCGGGCTCCGATAACGATAACTTTGGCGATCCCGGCGCGAAGTGTGAATGAGAAAAAAAAACAAGGAGCAGGTAATTCTTAACGCAGAAGAGGAGAAGCGGGCTTTTGTTCGGTGTCACGATATTTGGAGGGGCGAAAAAAGTAAAATCAAGAGCACCGCTCGATTCGGTACGTTTCACGTGGGACTCGAGATGATCTCGCGTGCTTGACCAGCCGATTTCGTTTCTCTTATATTCTCCCGGCGATCACACACGTTATTGCCAAGGTTATGGTCGAGATAAAGCGTCAACGGCGAGCACTCTGATAAGCACCAAAACGTTGGCAAACTGGCTGTGCAGTATCGACGCGTGTACATATGAAGTAGGATTTCTCGGTCATATATGGACACTGGTCAGGCCGGGAGTGACAGAAAGTGTCGAGGAGTTAAGCCAGCAAGAAATCTCCGTTAAAAAGTGTGGAAACGGTGGATAAAATAAAAGGTGGAGCTCGTATAAGAGGGAGAAAAAAATCGAAGGAAATTGTGGGGTTATCGCGGGCTCGAATAAATCGGTTGGAAGGAAAATGGCGTCGATAAACGCCGGCTCGAGGCTCATGCGAAAGTACGAAAAGCGCTCGTTCGAAAGTTGAGTTATGCGTTCGCACGTGACAAACGACGCCGGGGAGAGCTCAGTATCGCGGAAAAATCGAGCTCTCGCATACTGGCCATTTTTAAAATATCGCCACGGATCGTGCTCTATCAAATCGAAAAAATCGTCGATTACTTTGAAGCAAACACCGAGAGTAACGAATCTTGTGCTCTTCCACTCTCACTTGCCTGGGGAACGAAACTTGAGCGGGTTCTCTTATACCTGAGAACGAATCAAGCCACTGGCATCGTTTTCGATGCCCCAAACTTCGTGGAAATGACAAAAAAAACCTAAGCTGAGCTAAGAGCGAAACTGGAAATTAAATCGGATTTTCATTGGAATTTGCGACCCGGAGGAATCAACGCTGTGGGGAAAACGTGTATATAAGTGTAAATGTAAATATAAATGTGAAAAATACTCGCGTGAGTTTTCCTCAAGGACGATACGATCGAACGATTTTTCAAGGGATCAATGATCGATAAACATTTTTGTGAAGTGAATCGTTGGTATGGAATACTCGTGTAGAATTTTTGTGAAAATAAAGCTTGAATTGTAGGTAAAAATTGATAAAGAAAAAAGGGCGAAAATGAATTTTTTATGTGGAGGATATTAAATGAATTTTCTACGTGCGTAAGCTTGATCGGCAAATAGTGCGTCGCCTTTTAAACTTCTTCGGACGAACTTGATTTCGGAAAAATAGGCTGACTCGGTGAAGTAAAAAGGTATTATAAAAGGCGCTGTGAAGTTGGATTAATTTTGAGATAAATATAGTTGGATCGCTAAATACTGGAGCTGTATTTGCCGTACGCTCCACTGCCGGGAGGCGGTGGAATCCTCCCGGCGGTGTCTTCCGGTCCAGGCGGCGGCTGCAGGCCGGTTTTGCTCGGCGGTGTCGATCTATCGATGTCAGCCGCTGTACATTCTTCGGTACCTTCGAACGCTCCGTCGGGTTTGAATTCTTTGCACCTTGCAGCAGCCGCCGCCGCTGCTGCTGCCGCAGCAGCCAGTGGAAACGTCACTTCCGGCCCTGATGTTAATTCCCTGCACGTTTCCTCCCGCGGACTTCCACCCGGTATTGGCAGCCTCACTGCCGCTGAAAATTTAATATCTTCCCACCATCACCATGAATCCAACGATCTCGGCGACGGTCCACCCAATCCGGATGTTCTTCTCGCTCTTCTCGCCAGAAACAAAAATCTTGAAGGTAAACCATTTTTTTCGAATTCTATTCAACGCTCCAAAATATCTTTTTGCATTTTGTTTCCAGCGTTATTAAGCTAGATTCAAGGTGTCCAAATTGCCTCGATTTTTACTCCCTAATTGAAGGTATTATCACTCTAAATTAAGGAGGGTGGCTACATTCGTCAAAATTATAAGAAATTTATCAAATTTGGTGATAATGTTCTTCAACATCAAGTGCGAAGACATAATTTTTTTTCAAAATTTTCTTCTGCTTAGTTATCGAGTAATTACGCATTAAAGCAGATTTCTTATGCTCGGAATGCAAACCTATGTATATATATATGGAAACGCTATGCTTATACACGTGAACTTTAGTGATCAATTACTCGACAACTGTACAGAAGAAAAATCTTTAAAAATTCGTATTGTCAAATTCGGCACTAAAGAATATGTTCGGCAAATTTTATTAAATTCTTATCATTTTGAAATTTTTTATGTATTTAACACGGTTTAGCATGGTAACATTGTATCGTCGCTAGCCACCCTCCTTAATGTCAGAGTTATTAATTCGAACTTCATTCAACTCATCTTTTGGCGAATGCAATTACAAACCATTCATTAATGGGGGATTCATCACTGATCGAACCCGAAATTTCATTCGTCCCTGGCTAAAATACTACAGTTTTTTATGTAAAAAATCGCCTTAGAGAAGGCAAAGGGAAATGGATGAAGAAAAAAGTATTAATAAAAAGACAGAAGGCTATGACAGCAATGGACCAAGCCAAGAAGAAGCAAAATGTCGAAATAAGCAAATATCAGGTTATACGAGTGCTCATTATCAATTTCGTTCAACCCTTAAGGTAATATATCTTCATTACTAGTAAGACAATCGTCTCGAATTTTTCCCCAAACTTTAATTACAAACTTCATTGTTATCGTGTACTTTTTCATAATTTTCATATTTAAACACGTTTATCTCAATAACCAATAAGACGAATCTTTTAAAAATCTGATATGCGTGTGAGTCGACAACCCATTTAAGCTCTGTGTAAATTTCAAGACTTAAGAAAATCGTTTCGTGCATGAACTACCTTAAATTCACATTTGGAACAATCTTTCTCGACAATTTTTACCGACTTCAGTCGATTTCAGAATTTTTGAGACCTCCCGGTGAACCGAGCTTCGCTGAATCTTTTTATTCGTCCATAATTATTCGGTGGAAACACTTTGTGCTTATCTTTTGACAAACGAAGAATGTTCGAAGGTGAAAAATAAGGGTTTCTAAAAAAGCCTTCATTCTGCATTCGTCATTTCGATATTGTCGCGTAAGCGTGAGTCTGGGAACTTTTCTATTCAGCAGAGCACCGGAAATCCGACCGACTCGTGCTCCAGAAATCATGTTACCGTTCAAAAAATACAAAATATTAAAAAATATCAAACTCGAACTATTTCAAACGATTGAGAATCCTCCAGTTAAATCAGAATCCGATTCGCGACGGACAATATTGTCCTATACCGAATAAGATTTTCAATATTTCACGAATCAGATTCCAGATCGTAGTTACTGAAACAATTCTGTCGGATTCGACGGCTTTAGTTAATTTTTTATTCGATTGCCCTACCGAGATGACTCCTGGGCCTTTCATTTAATAACCGAAAATCCTTTGATAACGCCAAGCAGAAGAAAATGGTCGAAAGAGAAAAATAGAAATTGGCAGGAGAGTTTGAAAATTGTCAGGTAAACGGTGGCAGTTGGCAGCAAAAGGTTTGACGAAAGCATCGAATGAATGGATTAAACTCGATAGAAAGACGTTATCGAGACGTGAAAGTGTGAAGAGATGCGGATGAGATCGCGATAAATGCGATGAGAGTGGGTCGAGGCGAGGAATTCCGATAGAGATTCCAGGCTAGGGTGTTACTACTACGAGTATTATTCGGGATTTTATGTCCTTGGTTGCTTGAATATTCATCCGATAATTCGTGACTCGGGGATGTTATTAATTCGGTTAGGAGACGCCTCGTACTCGCGTCTCTTGACTCGTGTGCATAATTAAGGATCCTTTCGACCTTGCTCCACTCACCGAGATTGAAACGATGAATAAGTGAATCTCGGGATGTTCTTCGAGACGTACACATAAGCGTGGCTTCGTTTCTCGGGAGCGTTCTCGTTGAAATTCTCGTAATCCCTGTTTCCCTTTCTTTTATCTTTTATTTTTGTTACTTTTTTCTTTTGCTTTTACAGACATCAAGTGCAGTCACAAAGTACTTGTTCCGAGAGTGTCGAGAAACTTGACACACGTGAATGACCACACGTACCTGAACTTTTATACCCGCCGCTACGTTTCTCTCTCTCTCTCTCTCCTTTTACGAGACACGTTTCTTGCAAAGTTTTTTCACTCTCGTTCCCTTTGATCTTTTTGATGCCTGTTCTACGCTACTTTTTCCTCGTACATCGGGCTTTCCGTGTAAAGATCGTTTTCAATATTCACATTTCAAGCGTTCGCTGTCCCTTTTCTTTTTTTTTTTGGTATTCCACAACAAAATATTCAACTCCCGGACTCAGGGAGGCCGAAAAAGTCTCGATTTGTTCGACAAATTAGTGCTTCGAGTGCACGTCTAAAAAAAATTGATCCAGACTCGATGAGGTCGGTGAAGAATCCTAGAAAATTCGAGGACAAAAGTTTTCTCGAGTTTTCCCCAAACTGGAACGCTCCGATGATAAATTTAGGGGAAATTTACATCTCGGCGCAAGAAATGAGCGACGTTGAGGCGCATCTATTTCTTCTCAGAGGATATTCGTCGCATAAAAACTCGAGGCGAACGGATCGGGAAGTTTCTATACAGAAGGATGGAAAAAGCTGGGGGATAGTCTTGTAGAATTTGTCGAGGATAGAAAAACCATCACGGGGGTCGTTTTCAGCCTCGGACTTGTCAAACCCCGTCGGATATTTTAATAAGGTAAGTGCTGCAAGGACGACTCGTGTAGCTCTTTCTCTCTCCCTCGCACTCCATCGTGTATGTCTCACAAGTGCTCGTTGGCCTGGTTTAATCATGTAATGTGTTCGGGGGCCCGGCCTCGTGGCTCATTCGGGCCTCATGTTCTCGCGTTTTAACGCCAATCCTCTCTCTCTCGCTCCCTGGCGATCGATACCGCTGTGTATTGCTCCACTGTCTCGCTTAGAAAACGGCGAACGTTGGGTGCGGTAAAACGGATGCGTTTAATCCTCCTAAACATCGAAACACCGCCTACGCGACACATAGAGCGTCATCCTAGTCGCGTTGTACGTGCACGACCTCGGAGTTTGTTACGTTGAAACGCAGCAAAAGTATCCTCCGCGGTGTCAATTTTTTTCTCCACACGCCGGTGACTTTATTGTCCAATTTTCTTGACCGTAGTGTTTTTCATTTTTCAGTTACCGCGGAGGTTACATTCCGGAGTGAAGTTTGCAGTACGAAACTCGCGAAAAGTACATTCGCTTCGGGGAAAACGGACGAAAAACACATTTTTTTTCGGAGCTGTCATTTCCGTCGCTTATGCTGCTGCAGCTTTTCTTGCACAGTTTTCTGTTTCGTGGAAGACGGTCCATAGAATATCGAGGGGGGATTTTCAGTGAGGAAGTCGAGCTTTTAACTTTTCTGAGCTGTTATCCAAGTGCGTATTCTCCACTTTTCGGTGGGCGATCCATGGCGTTAGGAATTGAATGAGCTTTTGGCTCCGCGGCAATGAATTTTTATGAGAAACGTTGCGTTTGAGCTGAAATCGAAATAATTCGATCGCTTTTCGGTAAACAAAATTCTTTTTCTCGATTTTGTTTTTTTTTTTCTCGAAGCGAACAGACTCCCTCGAATGAGTCGCTCAAAAAACCTTTTTCACCGTTTCAACTGCTGATCCATTAATTCTCCATTGATTTCGGAGTCGCCGCTCCATCGAGCGTTACCTGTTGGGCACACAAGTGTGCGCTTTACGGAGTATGTTCGACGAGAAAGCGAAGGGAACATTGTGTGCCGGGGCACGCGACCAGCGAGCGTTCCCAGCACTTTTTTTGGCCTGTGGGTATCGGGTGACGAACATGAAGACTTTGGCCTGCGTGCACCACGTGCCCTCGACCATTATCGTATTATCGTTTCTCCTTTTTTCCCTTTTCTTTCCTCCGTGCACTTCGGCGAGGTTGAAGAAAGGCAAACGAAAGTGAAAATTTATCCTGGTCGTTTCACAGTCACCAGAAGCAGGATCAATTTGATCGATCACTTTGCCGTTTTTTAACAACATTTTCGTATCAAAATACCAAAACGCACGAGATACTCGTGCGAATGTCAACGAGCGTGGAACGGCATTTCCTCCTCCATTTTTTCACGCGTACACAACAAAGCTTCAAGACAATTCGAAAAAAGCATTTTTCGGATTAAAAATGACAAAATAATAAAAATTAACGAAAAATTGTCGATAAGATTAGAAGCTTCCGCAGATCATTTAAGTGGGCTAATCGAGGGAACGGCGGTCAGTGGATGTCCGAGTGTACTGAGTACACAGAATTTCGGAATGAGTCATAACGAGACGATTCGAAGAGGGACGTGAATAAAAATTATGTAAAAATAATCGTCGATCGTCGAAGAATATATATGGAGAATGCAAAAGTTCTTCAGGGTCAAGGAGGTCAGCCGAAAGCGTAGGCGATAAAGCATCGAGCTGGCGGAGCCTGTGTGCTCGAGTGCACGCCAATGCGTGTATAAAAATGTGTTTTTCTATGCGAATAAAGACTCGCGGTTCGTTCCATTGTGGCCGTGACACGAACGACCAAAGTTCCCCAACAAAGCTGACAAAAAATCGCGTGGAATTTGTCGTCTGAAGTAAAATCTTCGTCTAGGATCTTTGCCTCGAATGTACGGCCTTGAGGAAAGTCCAACCAACGTTCAAAAGCTCTCATAACAAGAGCAAACACTCAATTAGACTCCGAACACAAATAAATGCGTCGCAGTCAGTTGCAACCGCAAATATTCGCTCTCCTCTTACGAAATGATTCACAATTGCGTAACCAGCAACGATAAGTGGGGTGGGGATAGAATGACTAAAATTTCGAACAGCTGAAATCTCGAGTTTATAAACTTCGAATGATAATATGGGGACAGATGAATTCGACTAGAGCTTTGAATGTCGAAAATAAATGAAGTAGAAACTTCAAGTTTCGAAGCACGACGATTACATCGAAAATAGAATGTAACAATCGCCCATAGAACGACGACTAAAATACTGTGAATATTCACAATTTCGAAAATATAATAAGAAAAGACCAAATATTACTCAGATTGAAACGCTGAAACGCCAAAAAGTCGAACGGTCAAAATGGCGAAACGTTAAAAAGTCGACCGATCGAAATAAAGAAATGCCGGCGGAGCTCAAAGTACACGCGTCCCACTCGTTCACTTACTCAGACCGATGATCTCGAATTTCAAACATCGCCATTTTAATGCCCATTTTAAATCTAAGTTTTACAGGCTCGAAAAATTCACTTTCAATTTTTTGCTACTCTATATTTTGGTCTGTCTATAAAACAAATACTCTCCATTTTGAATTCGAAAATATGAACTTTTGACATTCGTGTGGCCTGAAAACTATCGAAATATATATTTTCGAGTAACGAATTCAAAGAAGGAATATTCGGTTAAATACGTAATCTGTTAACCGGTTGACTGGTGAGCTTTTTTCCAGTTTTCGTGCCAAAACTGGTACGAGCCAATATGTTACCGAAAATCACGATAATTTATTTCTGAGGGTTTTCGAGGTTGCTGATTCCATTTTCATCTGATAAAGCATGAAATTTTCGCAGTGAAAAATTAACAAATTTCACCCTGAACCCTTATTTTTCACATTTTTGGGGGTAGCGAATTTTGTTTGATTTCGATGAAAGAGTCGAGTGTGATAAAAAACTAAAAATTTTCATGTCATATAGCATGAAGATCCATTGAAAAAACGAAAAATTTCACCCTCAACCTTCGATTTTCCCCATTTCCAAGGGTAGTGAGGTGAAAATTAATTTCACAAAATTGACTCAGCGACCCAAAAAGTTATTGTATACCAATTTTTGTCCAAATCGGTTAAATAGTCGATCGCAAATAAGAATTTCGAATAACTTATTTTTCTCCAATCTGATAAAAAGACTTGGTAAATATTTACTTTATTCACTTTTCCTAAAAAGCATGGAAAATTATTTTTCGAGCATTATTAACAATAAAAAATAATATCGCGATCAATTTTAGGGAGGGGGAAGGTACAAAAACCAAAAAAAAAATATTTTGAAAAAGTCCGAAAGAAACTTCAGTTTCTTCGCTATATTCAAAGATGCGTCCCGGAGTCACCCAACAACAATTGTTTGTTGCTACAAATACAATAGAATAGTATGACGATAGTAAAGTTTACGTAGTATCATTCAATGGAATGAAAAAAAGTAAATAAAGGCATAATGTTCACGTGTCTGGCCACAAAGTATGAATGTCAACGATTTCAATTTGAACAGTATATATGGAATAATCATGTGTGACGGGTGTTCCTTGTCGCTTACAGAAGCAATCGTTAAATTTCAAACGGAATCTGAAAGTATAACTTTTTTGGAAAATCACGGGGTGTTTGAACGGGAAGTGATCCTGCCGTGCTCGATAAAAATAACAGATTTTGGCGTTGCCAAAAACAGTTTACAAACTAAGGAATAAAAAAATCATATGTTGTTTTTTCCCGTTTTCCCTCCTTAAAATTAATCGCGATAATATTTTTTATTGAGAATAATGCTCGGATGTGTGTGCGGAATCGTCGGATGGGTTTGAATATAGGGAAGAAACTGTAATTTCTTTCGGACTTTTTCAAATTTTTTTTTTTGGTTTTTGTACCTTCCCCTCCCTAAAATTGATCGCGGTATTATTCGTTATTGATAATAATGCTGGAAAAAAATTTAAGACTATTTTGAGCAAAAGTGAATAAAGTAAATATTTACCAAAGACTTAAAGAATTTCGAAATATCGACCGTTCCACAATTTGGTTATTTGACACATCGAACTTTACCCCGCAAATGTCAATGAAGCTGTGGGAAAAATGAAATTGAATAAGAGAAGGAAAATATTTGTCGAACGTTCGACGATTCGATTCGAAGGTTCGATCGAAAGATCTCTTTTCGGACACCCTATACACGCACCTATGTATTTAGGGTAATCGGAAACGCTAACGAAGGAAGCAGCGCGTGCGAGTTTTGTCGAAGCGTTGAACGTTCGTGGGAACGATCTATGTTACATCGTGTATACACTTGCATTACAAGCTCCAGGCTTTTTCTCCTTTCCGTATATATTTTTCGAGCAGCTTCATCCGATTTGGTATTTTGTACTGAGCCGAGAGAGGGCGTTGTTTTTGCGGCTCAGAATACGAAAACTGCACTCGAAGCCACGTGACTCAATGCCCACGCCCACTGTCCCTGTCCTCCCTCTTTCGGTTGCATAATCATCGCATAATCAACGGTCAAACAGTATATTATACGTTACGCTCTGTTTTCGGCCACAATACTCGATCAAAGTATGCGCGCGGACCACCCCCAAAACAGATTATCTTCAATCTCATCCTCGCCCGCTCCACCGTAAAGTTTCTTTTCATCCCAATTCAAACGACGCTGCACTCCAATCCTGTTTCTATTCGTTTCAGCCTCGACGCAGACGTTAGAACGCTCTACTCATTATAATTCCTGGCCGCGCGTTCGATTCATCAAAATTATTAGCAAAAAAACATTTTTTTAAAGCGTAACTACACGAAAAAACTCTCTGCGAATATTCATTTTTCTACAATTGTAAATTGGACACTTTTTCACTCATTGTTGAAACGAATATTGTACAAAATTCGTAAAACCAAAAATTGTGCGTCGTCTCGGATTCAACTTCGTTCAATTGTTTTCTGGGTTTGCAAATTTGTGGAAATATTTGTTTGTCATTATCGTGGACATTTCGGTACTTTTTTGCTAATGAAAAGTGGTCACATTAGAATTATCCAAATTGTGTACTTTCCGTTGGACCCTTTTGTCATGAAAAATACTGTTTTTGGTGACTCTCAGAGTTATAAAAAATGTTAGAAATGAAAAGTCGATGCGGGTTCGAATGTAAAGTTCATTTTCTTTCGTCTGACATACGCTCGTACTTTTTCGAAACTCGACAAATGGTTTCGTTTCAAGTGCAACAGTGATCCTGAAACTCCTTTTCAAGGTCTTTATAAGCACCGCTCGAGAATACTTGACATTTCAAGTGGACATGATGCGGGCTATTCGCAGCTTATCATTTTTATCCACTTATCTGAACGCTGTCGCATTCAATGACAAAACACGCAGTACTTTTCTGATGCATACATGTTAGCATTGTAGTGAAGATTGCAAACGATGGGTCAGAGTCGTTTAAACTAATCGTAGGCGCACAATCGAACGGCGAAATATGAATTCAACAATCGGAAGTTGGTTTTTTTGTCTCGAGTTTTTTCCCAAACTTTCATTAGATGCTTGTTATTGTATATACTTTTTTATAAACTTCGTAAGAAGTGTTCATTCGTCATATGAAAAGATAATCGATTTTTAAGCATAATCCCTACACCCACGTGTATTTTTCTTCATATTTAAACACGTTTGTCTCAATAACCAATAAGACGAAGCAGCCTTTAAAATTTGATATGCTCGTGAGTCGACTACCCATTTAAACTCTGTGTAAATATCAAGACTTTTTTGAGAAAATCGTTTCGTGCATTGCGAAAATACTGCAAAAATGAACTTTTTCAGTCTTTTAAATCGTAATTCTCGATAGAAAATCGCTGGAAAAAAATTGGACGAAATTTGTCGATTTTCTGAGCCCTGCATTCGATTTTAACGATCGTAATACACGATCTCGTCAATAAGGGATGATGAAAATCTTTGAAACGAAAGGAAATCTCGTAAGCTCAAGTCATACCCGAGAGGTCGAGATATTTGGGTCGAGCTTCTGTTACAAACTCAATCGAAAAGTAATGTTTAGGACATAAACGTTGAGTACGTACACGCGATGAATGAAAAATGTTGGGATTGAGCTGGGGAAAACAGGACCTGCTGGGCGGTGTGCTTCGGCACGAGTCGTGCGGTCGTTCACGTGAAATTTTTCTCGACACACATGGTGCTTGTACGAAAGAGAGGTCGGAGCATTTTTCGAGCAGCACCAGTTGTGTCCAACGCACACGCCGACACGTGCCCCCGGACACGCGACCTCTGATGAGTGGATTGTTCATTCCACTGTTTCGGCCAAATGCACCTCTGCCGACCGGAGAAGAGCTCGCACTATGTTCGCGGCCTGGAATCGCCCGCCATTTTTCATCTTTCACTTGATTCATCCGCCTAGCGGTGCGAATGAAAAAACCTTTTTTCTCCTCGCTCCGGAGTCTCACCAGCTTCGCTATTCGATCGTTTTTTTTCGCAGAATTACATAAATTTTTGAGTCGGCGAATTTTTTTTTCAAAAACGAAATTCGAGCTCTCGCGGTGTCCTCTGTGAATATTTCAGCAATAAATACTGCAATCACACTATATTTAGTGTCTCGCAAGTGCTTTCGTGAAGTGGGAAAATCATGAAAAATCGACACTCAAAATAATGGACCAAAATCTAAAAAATTATGAAGAAAAATGAAGCTCAAATAATCCGCTCCGAGAGCTCGTTGTCGAATCAATTTACGATTCTTTCTAATAAAAATATTCGATTTTCCGTCCCTCGAGAAAAATCACGGTCTTTTATCAGTTTTTTTAATAATTTTCGCCAAGTGTTTTATATCGATGCATTGAAGATGAGAGAAACTTCGACAAAGTTCAAATAAATAACGTTTTTTAAGCAGCGTTTCCAGGTTTTTCCGAGCGTTTTTTTTTCCATCGTTGAAGGGGATAAAAAAATGTCTTTCCGCACTTGCAATAGCGACCTCCGGAGCTCTCGAATGTTGTTTTCTAGGAACTCTCAAACCGGTTTCACGAAATATCGACACGCTCATAAAACTCCCGATGAACTCACGAGATCCGGTTAAACTTCGTTCCAAAATTCCACTCGAAATCAAAGTTCCTTCATCTCGACTAATAAATAGAAATTCCGATGTGGATTGTTAATCGAGGCGGTCAGATCGCGGTTGGATTCGTTAACCGCGCCTTTCGTTTCGCTTTTGCTTTATGATCCATTCCTCGGCGAAGTACGGTAGCTTGGACCGATAACTTTTGGTTTCTGGTTTGTCAGCGACTCCATTAAGATTATAACTTCTCGGCTCTTCTGTCTCTCCCGCAATATCCTTTGCTCGAACTATTTCTATACATCAACGGCGCGTGGAACGTTCGGCCATTTATCTCATTCGTTTCTTCTTCCAGCACCATCCATTCCCCTTCGATTTATCATGGGGGAATCTTTCAATTCTTTTTTTCGTTATATTCGATCCCAGTTTTATGCGCAAGTATTATTGATGTGCCGGAGCTCGATGTCGGTAACGCAATATGACGATTGGGATGCAATTGATCGTCGTGATAGTTTCAGGGATCGTGAATTATTAGGTGAGAAATCACGACAATCTTAATATCGAAAAATTTTAGTTGGAGTTTGCAATTCTTCAGCAACTTCCCATCAAATTTTCAGAGCCGAAAAAGTGCGGAGATCCATTCATTGGTTTGGTCCCTCGAGTGAGCAGCCCCTGCTTTCAGTTTTTTAGCACTTACGTCACATGCACACACGTGGCCCAAACAAATCCTTACTTTGAGTAGGCTTGAACGAAGTCACACCCACAATGAGGCTTGCCCGGTTACCGTTGCAGTGATGGACGAATTTTTCGACGCACTTTTGTTCCTTTGAGAGGAGGCAGGAGTCGAAAATCATTGGATCGTAAGTGTTTATGATTAATTGTTAAACTTGAATGCTTTCATCGACCTTTTGGACTTGATCGACGTGTGACTCGGAGGGAATGGATCTAAAATCGATTATTGCTCGACTAATAATCGACCCTTGGAAAAATCGATCCTTACGTTAGCATCCCTGCATAAAAGCACACTCGCAAGTCCAGGGATCCAGAGAGCATATCATGCGCTTTAATCCACCAGCTTTGAGGAAAGGATCACGCGCTGGAAAGAAAAAAACATGTAAGTGCGAATGATCGACAGGGGGAAATAGGTGCTCGAAGAGTCTCGTGTACGGTTAGCGTGCTAGGAAATCTCAATAATGGAAAAACATATCGTCCCCTAATAGCCCTCATTGGCAGTCTTAGCATTGGACTTTGTACACGATATACATGTGCCTACGTATTTATGGACGTAGCGTATCCTCTCCGGTGAAGAGAGAGAGAGAGAGAGAGAGAGAAAGAGAGACAGACAGAGAAAGAGCGAAGCCCAGAGTGGAGTCACCCCTGTTTTCATTTCAATTTGGACCCCTGCTCGGTGGCAAGGGTGAGCCAACGTGAGCGGTGATCGGTGAACCCCTACGGGTTCTGCAGCGCCATCATTCCTTCTCTTTTCCTCGCTCTTTCTTTCTCTCTTTTTTTTTCTGATCGTAGTTGACTCTGGTCTGGCCAGATGGCCAACGGAGCTCGTAGAATATTCGTCCCGTTCCGACCCTCCCGGCTCCCCATAAACCACCGTATACACACACACAACTCCCCATTTTCCAACAACCAAAAGGCCCCAACTCCCCGACGAATGGAATCCCAAAGTAGTGAGTTCCAGGCCATTCTTCTTGGCAGCTATTCCTAACGAGGCTTGCTGGTGCCACACCGGATCACATCTTTCCGCGCTCTCCGTATCCACCCACCATGATCGAGCATGTCAATGTTTGCTTAGGCTCATACTCGAATCTATATGCACCAACCGCGCCTAACCTCCTTAACGAATCAGTTTATTTTTCCGGCTTACCTCCCGTTACTCGAATTAACAGCTCCGCACCATTCCCTCCCCGCAAACTCCCCCCGCTTTGAACATCAGCTACTCGGACGTGATGGTTACACGTTACCAACAGATTTACGCCGGGCAAATGACCAATCAACGACACTATACAAACAAGGGCTTTATCTGAGACTTTGCTTTTCCTCGTGTCGCCATTTTGGTCCTCTTTCTAAAGGTACCATTTGGAACCATGTTTCTCATGGTTTTTTCGAGTTCCCGTGTCGAGTTGAAGCACTCCCAAGTTTTTCACGATCACGTATAAAGCACTTTTGAAAGGTGGCCAAATACAAATTACCGGAAAATGGTCGAAGGAAGACGCTTTCCTGACACTTGGCCTGCTGTAATTCTGCCATCGAATCTTTACTTCACGAGCCTGATGGCTAGCATTTCAACTGGTTTTTAAACCTCGCGTCAAAATTGAGGCTCCCGCGATCCCCGCATTCATAGGGATTTGAGAACGCGCTTTCCAGCCAAAATTTGGTGCAATCGAGGAATTTTTCTTCGAGCTACTGATCCCATTGAACATGCGGCGCCTGCGAACGAGCCCTTTCCATCATTTCCGAGATATAACCCACCACAAATAATATCAATTGGCCGCAGGCTGGCAACCGCGGAGTGTTTGAATTTCGCAGAGTCAAATAATGAGATCAAACAGGCTCGATGAAGGACAGGACAAACAACGAATCTTGTCTGGCGTATACTCCGTCAGAGTACGCAGAGGGGAATTATGACGATACACGTCCGGTTTGCAGTAGCAACGGTACACATTCGCGATCATGCGATCCCTGCTCTCTCGTTGCGCTCCCTTTCCCCTGGGCCCTCATTGCGCCTAGTTTCTCATTTAACCCTCTCCGAATCCAGCCAGCATTTCCGCATTGCATATTCCTATCGAGACTACTGTACCGGACTCGGGCTAACGAAGGTCAACTCGTAATGGAATCCGACGATTTTCAGGGGAGTGGAAAAAATCCGTTGGAAAATTCAAAATGTTCCATCATTGAGGCGAATCATCAATTCTCTTTCGGAGACTGAACAGATTCGCAAAATCTGAACGCTACTTACCGTGTAGTTTAGCAGCAAATTAGTTATTGAGTATCGACTTTTCTCTGCGACACTTGTCACTCCGGCACACGAAATTCGTACAAATATGAAAAGTTATTGAATTTTTTTATTAGTTATATCCAAGATTTCGCAAAAAAAAAAATCGATCGTTGTATTTCGTG
The DNA here is from genome assembly GCF_019457755.1 of Venturia canescens. Classification (NCBI taxonomy): domain Eukaryota; kingdom Metazoa; phylum Arthropoda; class Insecta; order Hymenoptera; family Ichneumonidae; genus Venturia; species Venturia canescens. The sequence continues at coordinate 13,558,993 of NC_057425.1, forward strand.
GATATTCAAGAATACATAAGTATTTTAATTTTTCAACTTTACCGTTGAAAATCTGCTGAAATATGAAAAAATATCTGATGAGGAATCATTCGGATTACACGACAAATGGATCGGTAACGTTTGGCAACGCTGCGCATTCGACATACGTTCACATGTGACGTCAGTTCGATCTTTTTTGGTCATACTTTGTCGTTCGTTTGCTTCGTCACGTTTTTTTAACAAGTTTTTACAAATCGACCGTTTGTATCCCGGTAAACTTTTTGATCGTTCATTTTTTAATTTTCCTCCATTGCAATACTACTTTGGGCAGTGAATTCACTTGATAACCTATAAAATTAGTAAACAAAACTGACAGCGTGGCATCAACAGCAGCGGCAGCTGTTGCACCACTCTAATAAAAACGAACTCTTCAAACTTTTCTTTAATAATAAAACGATAAAATGTTGGTTCTCTACCAATTATATTTCTAAAATAATAAAATGATTATTTCAAAGCTTCGGTTTTTGAAATTTTCGCAAAATATAGTTGATCCAAAGATTCGTAGCTGTCCCCCACGCTACCTTAATTCTCAAAAAAGCATCCAAAAGGCGAGAAAACCCACAGAAAAACGTTCCACAGGCTCCTTCGCTCGTCGGAAACATTCGTAATTCTCGAAATCATTCGCAGCAATCCGGTCATCAGCCAATCTTCGTTAGAGAAGTCGAGCAGATTGTCTAGTGAATAATCTGATCTGCCACATCCATATAGAGCCGCATATGTATACTTGGAGTGAGCCTCGCACAGGCGTTGTGCCAAGGCAAAGGTGAGTTAAGGGGTTCATCCACTAACGGAATCACGCGGTAGTATAATATCCGTAGGATGAAACAGCCGCTCGCTTACGCGGATACTAACGGAAGCCATATCGTGCTAGAATAGGGTTGTTGGACTTAAGTGAGGGAGGGAATCGCGCGCGTTCTAAGGACGCCGCAACATTGCCGAGTGATTCACCAAAATACCCGGCAGATGCGCGATCAAGAAGATAGCCATACTCGGCGTTTAACTTTCTACGCTGTTCTAGAAAATCAACTCAGCTGAACGCTCTTCCATTGTTCCTCTTTTATACAGGCTGTTGGGACTTTAATCACGTCCACTTTGACTTGAAACTCGACTGAAAATGCTCTCGAGAGCTTGGCAGAATTCGAGATACCTCGACGCGTTTCATCACAATTTTCGAGCCCGTTGTCGACCATTTTAATTCTCGTTTGTCAAATTTTTATTACTTTTTCTCAAGCGCCCGACCAACTTTTTCCGTCACTATTTCCGATCAGCAGCCATCGAATGCCACAAACGACGATGACGGTTCTGGCGAAATGAGTGAAACAAAATTTTCTACTTTTCGATCGAGGCAGCGGAAATTTTGAGTAATTCTTCGAATCGCAGTTCTCTGAGCTACGATCAGTGAATAAATGAGCGATGATCCGTCCGCCAATCAGAAAAGTTCAGATCACTTCGGTTACTGAGTTTCATTCGATCGAAAAATCGATGCCATTTTGTAAACAATAGTCTGGCTCAAAGCCCCTCAGCGCGCGCACGATGACGTTTAAATGTCTCCTCCTCAGTTGTTTTTTGTTGCACCGTAGAAAAATGAAAGGATGAAAGATCGTGACAAGTGACGTGGCAAAATACAGGCTCGATTTTGCCCTCTTGAATATCCAGAAGCGTGTCACAGTGCAGGACACGTTATAATGCCTCTGGGTAGTTTCGAGTCTCGTCACAGATATACCTATATAATAGCCCTACATATGTCGAGGAAGTGAACCCCGGAATGGGAGAAAAAGCAAAAGCCTCGTATTCAGTGAACACCCACGCACAATAGCCAAAAGCAGTCTTAATAGGTACACGCATTTGCTGATTGAAAACTGCCTGAACGAGCGCTCACTGCGGGCTTGAGGGCCTCCAAACGCGAACGAAGAAAAGAAGCGAACGCCCTTATCCATAGCCGACCGTGCACTTTGCCCACGGACCCATGAACCTTGATGGAATTCGAGCTGTCATTGAATCCATGCATCGAGAGCACTCGGCAGTTGTCACAGTCCCATTCAACTTCCAACGTTCTTGTCTTTCGTTAAGCCTCTCAATTTTCATCATTTACAATCCCATTGATCGCCAAGTGCTGTTTCTTCGTTCTTCGTTTATTCATTGTTGCGAAATTACTTCAAAAAGGGGAAAATAGTTCAGCCGTTCTGTGACTAGTCAAGTTTGCAACTACTTTATGTCGATTGATTTGAAGTCTAAATTATTAATAAGATTAATAAACACTTACATTGATAATATTTTGATCGTAAGAATGTAATAAAATGCTTTAAAAATATCATGAAAGATCAAATTTATGCCTCAATTTGACTAGTTCATGATCGAGTCGATACCAGGGATCTAGGGAACATTTTTATTGCGCGAAAGAAAGTTTATATCGGTGTAATGACACCGAGAAAAAGGGACGGTCGATTCATTAAAAAAAAAAAAAAGAAAAAGCGAAGCAACTAGAAGAATGAAAGCACGTGAGTCAGTCTCAAAAAACATTTGATGAAATTCTTAAAAGTCCCGTAAGGTGATGTTTTTTTTAAAGAACGGAATCTGTGGTAAATTTTCTTCGCAAACTTTTCCGAAGCTCGAACACCGTACAATTTTTTCACAATTAATATTATTGTGAGTTCTCCCACGGAGTACCGTGTTAAAAACTCAAAATTGTAAATGAAATAATTGAAAATTTTGGACCTTCGCCATACTTAATTGAACGGTCGAACTACTTTGATGCTTTTCACCGGATGCACCGATTCGGATGTACGATCTCGTGCCGATGTCGATATTTTTGTAAATTTCTGTCTCTGAGGCTTTCGTTCAATCGGTTCGCAGCCGCTTCGATATTCAGGCTTTTTCAGTTGCTTCAAAGCTCAAATTCATAAGCTCATTTCTCATGATTCGTTGATCAACCATTTGGCTGGACTTTCAAATATCTCAAAATGATCGTTTTTCCGGATGCAATTATTCGTCCCAATCGTTATCACCGGAACGAGTTCCCTCCTACTTTCTGCACACTCTACACAAATATTTTTCTCCAGGTACGATTTTCCACCGGCTATTTTCGCAGTCATAATTCTTCAACTTTAAATAAAGAAGCCCCCTTTATTTTTATGACACTTTGGAGTCTGTGTTACGTGCCATAAAAAGGCATTACAGCGCATCGGCTTTGTGCAGAGCTCTTTCCATTATTCTAAAAAGAAAAGAGAGGAAATAAAAAAAAAAAAAACAAATGGAAAGAGAAGCGTGGAGGAACATATGCGACGATGTTTCGTTGCGTGTCTGATTCATTTATACGATAAAAGGTGCGGGCAAGCTCCTCCATCACGGGCATACAGAATCGATTCCCTCTTATCCGATAACACGAGAGCCTCCTCATTTTCATAACACACATGGACACACGAGCATAAAAGCCTTCTTTTGTGACCGAGAGAGGACCACTCACGTGTAATTATAATAATGAGCGGTAATTTATGATTTATTGCTACGCTTCTTTATGTGTGTACAGAAAAATGCACATGCGTGTATGCGAGGCTCCGTACGTGTGGGCTTCGAGTATGTGTCAGGAAAAGCTTTCGTGCTCGAGCAGAACGCGATAAGAGAAGGTAACGCACGCGTTCGCGAGTAACCGAGTGCCCGCGGTCACGCTTTTTTTCACTCACGTGTCGGGCGCATTCCTCATCCTTGAGACAAATTATTATACGGGATCGTGGAATTTTCATAAGTGCTAACAACCCATCTCGGCCTATGAACACGGGGGCTTTACGATCGCGTTGAAATTTTCATGCAGCTGATATGAATCTGCTAATTAATTGCTGCTGTCGTAATTATTGCGAAATCACTGTGTTTATGGACTCATTGGAATGATTTCGCAGATTCATCATCCGTGGAGTATCTTTTCACTGTGAAATCGTCTGAAATAAATCTTTCGAGATTCTTTCGGGATAATTGAAGAAATTTCTTCGGCGACGAAGATTCCGTCGTTACGGCGTGAGCGACGCGAGTTCTCGTGAAGCTCATCGCCGAACGAATAGTTTCGTCGACAGTTCCGTGGCGATCGAAAAGGACTCGCGCATTTTTTCGACTTTTTCGTTTCAGATTGAAAAACGAGTCGAAAAGATCGATTTTATTAACGAATCAATGAAATTTTGAAGAAACGTGAATAGCCTCGTATCCACTTGGGCTCTTATTGTCGCACAAAATTGTCCATCGATCAGTGAAAGCATCGATTGCCATCGAAATACCAAACTAATCCATTTGTACTCGTGCAATAATTGCAGCGTGATCAATAAACCCGATAATCTCAACGTCGATAATAATCCCAGTGCTCCCAATTAGAATTTCCTCGATTTTTGGTCGTCGTTGTTGTTGTTGTCACGACTTAATCTTCCGGCTGCGAGAACAAACGAGAAACGTTGTTTTCGCACGTGTAGACACACTCGATGTATCCTCGAAAGCTTTACTCTCTGCGACTGCATTACGAACGTACAGGACTATATATTCTCCCGGGACATCATTAACGTCACCAATACCGAAGCCTGCGTGAGGAAAGACACACACGCACACATTTATAATGGGCCAGCTTGTGCAGCGCACGAAGGCATTACGCTTGATTACCCAACTCGAGCGCCAATTCTCCTACCTCTTCCGTCCTACTATTTCCCCCGAAATCTATTGATGTGTCTAAACTTAACGTAAAACTGTTTATCACGTAACTGCTGGTGCACGACAACGAATCAAATCACCAAAAAGTGTTCTTTGCATCACGCTACGTCGGAATTTTTATCAGTTTTTTTATCGAAACTGGACCCCGATTCCAGTTCTTGAATCTGGTTTAATGCGTTCTTCCGAGAGCGAAAAAAAACATCGAACCTGAAGAAACACACAAATTTCAATGTAATCGGGGTGTAATAAGATATTTTAGAGCATACTAGAAAAAATACAGAAATGCATGTTTATGCAGTAAGAAAAAAAGGCATGGAGCAATGAAATTAACGATTAAACGAAGAAAAGTTTGATTTGATCAAAATGCGGGATTCATTCTCTCCGGAAACATTGGAGTTGAATGAAGAAAACTCTTCCGATAACGTGAATTGTTGTTGAAACGACAATTTTTTTTCTCGACGTGATAGATTTCGTAATAGGTAAACGAGAAACGTCAATTCGTAAAAATGCATTGTACATTTTTTAACTCAATTTTCCAACGTGAAGGAATTTGAAATTTTAAAAGTTAATTATCACGTTTGTGGACTTTTATCATTTATTTTATTAAAATCGCATCATGGAAGACGTGGTTTTGTGGAAGCAGAAAGTACAAATCTACCAATGATAAAATAAGTCGATGGTGGCGATCGAGCCACAATTTTTGTGGTATTTTTACTCTTGTATTATTGCATTCAGGCACGAGATGCCAATGATGTACTCATTATTTTCACAAATCTTGCCGCTTGGTTTTTCGCAGTCGTATCGTTTACGGAGCGACGTCACAAAAACCGAAGCAGCGGCTAGCTTTTCCGCGAGAAAATTCAAAATCATAAATAAAAAATAGTTTTTAAGAAACTTTTCGGTCTCGTAAAATAAAAATAAAAGTTCTACTGGTTCATTACGATCTCAGGATTCATAAAAAACAGTAGAAAGTTGAACAATATTATAGTTTTTGAATTGCCTGTAAAGGATAAAAAAATATTTTTATACAACGTACGATATTCGTAAGCTCGAAAAGTACGCGAAAAATCAAATTACCGAATCGCAATTCCAGTGATTGATAAACCCTTTTTTCACGTGTGACGGAAACGTTGAAAGCTTGCACCGAACGCGGTGGTTCCGACCCCGAGGTAAATTGGGTTTTGCGGCATCTGCATGAATAAAAGTGGCTCCCTGGTACACGAAAGATTAGAAATTGATTGAAATCCATCGCCCGGCTATTTACAGTAAATGAACCAGTTACAAGCGAAGTGAATTCCGCGAGTTTCATGGCAACATAAAAAACTGACAAAGTGTTGTCATAATGAAGCTGGAATACGGATCTTTTCAGATTTCGTGCTCGACGAATTTCTCACGAAACGAGTATTTATCCGCCAATATTATAACAATTACCACGGATATCACTGACAAAGATCTCTCGCGATGGAATAGCGCTCTGCTAATTTCGCCTTATCTCCGATCTGCGCACAATCATTCGCACGCGGGCTTCGGATACTCATCGAGTAAGAAAAGGGGCACGGGGATTTGCGAGTTTTCTTCTCCGTCATCGGTGCAGTCTACTGCATCCCCTTTTCTCTCTCTCTCCGAAAGTCGAGGGTCTGGGGATACTCTCGAGGGATGCTGTGCGAGGGAACGATCCGGATTTTATTCAACTACGCCTTGTACAGATATATGTGGGGCCGCATATCCCTAGGGAAAAACATGCACGCCGGTGGTTTCTCCCTTAATTACCGGCGACTTGTCGTGCCTCCGTAAAAATGTATTTCTATTGATATTCCCACACACACACGCACACACAGACACAGACTAAAATTTTCAGCCTTCGCTTATGTTTGTTGAGTGTATTTCTTCTCCTCTGTAAATCCGGCTTCGAAGAACGTAGGGTAAATAAATGATCCGTTTTGCTGAGCATGTCAAACTCTCACAGAGTTCTCGTCGAGCCAAAATGTGCGTACACTCGACGTCAAACTCTCTCGGCGTGTCTCTGACTCGAATTTTCGGATTTGCGAGTACCGGCGAGACCAAATGATTACGATCAATCCGCTGACACGTGTTGGACCGAAGTGACCCTTTTATTGCAACAAGCATCCCCGAGTAATTGGACTGGACGACGTGTCCTCTGTGCCGTAAATTGATTCTCGAATTCGTTGGTACTTTTCTCCAAAAATCGATCAAGTCGAGTACGTCAAATAATCTAATTTTAGAACGGTCGATATTTCGAAATTTTTTAAGTTGTGATATGAGATTGTGGAGAAAAATAAGTAATTCGAAATTATTATTTCCGATCGATTATTTAACAGGTTGCGCGTTTATTCCTTCTTTCAATTCGTATTTACTCGAAAATTATGTACTCGATAGTTTTCATTGCGAATGCAATTTTGACAGACCATACGAATGTCAAAAGTTCATATTTTCTAATTCAAAATGGAGAGTAGTTGTTTTGTAGACAGACCAAAATATAGAGTCGCAAATAATCGAAAGAGAATTTTCCGAGCCCATAAAACTTAGATATGCGGAATAGCGATGGCCCGAAAAGGCGAAAATCAAAATGGCGATGTTTGAAATTCGAGTTTCAGTGTTTCGATCTCAGTAATGTTTGGTCATTCGTTATATTTTCGAAATTGTGAATATTCACAGCATTGTTGATTGTAGTAATTTATGAATGGAAAGAGTGATAGTCGAATTTTCGGAAAATCGATGTTTTAGTCGTCGTTCTATGGGCGATTGTTACATTCTATATTTTCGATGTAAACGTGCTTCGAACCTTGAAGTTTCTACTTTATTTATTTTCGACATTCAAAGCTCTGGTCGAATCCATCTGTCTCCATGTTATCATTCGAACTCGCGATGTCATCTGTCCGAAATTTTAGTCATTCTAACATTTTATCCCCACCCCGAATCAAAACTTCGAATCCCAACGAAATTCACAGTCGAATGTCCGAAGCGATGAATTTTTGCCGACTTGTCTTTGAATAATTGTCTTCAAACGACATTTTCCGGATATGTAAAGTGCCCAAGAATTTGGTGCTTTTGACGCAGTTTCCTCGGAGATGTAAAAACAGCGACAAAATTTCTTCGGAGGCTTATTTTTCACCAAAGTAAATGTCCGCCTGTAAAAATCCTTCGTTTGTGTTTGTTTTTGTTTTTTTTTTATTTTTCGTTTTCATGCGGATAACCGCGGCTAGAAAAGTGAAAATTGGAGAGAGAGAGAGAGAGAGAGTCAGGAAAAGCCCGCTTTGAAGTGTGCGGTTGCTTGTGAGCGAAGGCTAAAAAAAATATAAATATGCGGCGCGTATGTGTACAGACACGTGGAACTCGTACAAATGGTACAACCGTGCGATCACGCACACAGCAAACGTTACACTACTGGCTGCTCCTCCCTGATTTCCCTTGAGATTTCCTCGGCGTCTGCGGCTCGTGCGCTGGCAGAGCCAGCAGTACTCGGGCAAGAACGCCTCAAAATCGCTGGTTTACTATGTATAAGTACTCTCCGTTCTTCCACCGCGCGCTCTCCCGATCTACGTGCTTCTCTCTAATACATACTTTTTTGCTCGTTCCGCATTGAACAACAAAAAGTTTGGGTAGCGGGGCGCGACTACCTTAAAATCCCATTTTTCGTTCGCGATCTCTATTATATCCTGCATAATTCATGCACGATCACCATTTTTTGGGCCGTCTGCATTGGGCTCTCCATAATTCAGGGGTGCGTTAAACTTTCATGACGCAAATTACGTTTTGTGCGATGAAGCTCTTTTGTTTATCGAGCATCTTGGTCCGCCCATTCGTGGGGCTTTCTATGCGAGCGACGGAAAATATGTGAGCTGAAATCTCCGAGATTGACGCCTCCGTGGTAAAGTCAAGGTACGAAAAAACACTTGGAAACTTTTGAGCCAACATTCCCGTCAATTAACTCCACCTTCTTTGATGAATCGCTGAATTATTTTGGCGCGAGTGGCCACGCAGTCGCGTTCAGATTCAGCAATGCTACGTCTTCGAAGGAGCATGGGAATAAATTCGGGAGAATTTAGTCCACTTGGGCAAAGTTGACCCAAGGGTCCCATCCAGAAAGGAGCGGGAGTCTCGTCGCTTTATATTCTGCAGCTTCGGTGCTGCTACTGGTCCCGCTGGTTGATGACGCGATCCAGGACCAGGACGTAAACGTCGAAGCTCTCTCGGATCGTGACACAATGGTCCGTAAAACACTTGCGAGTGCGTTGTCTCTTCGACGGGATACGAGGGAGCATCGATACCGAGTAACTCGCGTTATAGGCTGTCCCAAAAGTCGCATGCGACATTATTCGCTTTAGTCGCACTCACGGAATCCTCCTCGAAATCTTTCTCAAGCAGGTTTTCCAACATTCCAATCATTTGACGTGGAACGATTTGTCATCGAGCGGGCTGCCCTTCCCGAGAACCTGATAAACACGAGAAAAATGTTTAAAGCAATCTGCAGAATTTTCGAAGTGTCAAATCCTCCGTCGTACCGTCGAAACTGCGAGGCCAAAGTTCTCGTAACCACTGGAAAATCTGGATAAATCGTAGGGAAGAAATTTGGAGTTATTAAATTTTGGAGAACATTTCTACTGCTCGGCACAAGAACGCTCGCAAAACTGGCGCAATCTTTGACTTCCGATTCCTCGGCCATGGCACGATGTGTCCCCAATTTTGAGAAAGAGTCCTGAGAGTCATCTCAAAGTTTCGAAATATTCTGTGCAGAAACGCCTTCGCAAGAGTTTTCATTAAAATACTTTTTTCTCCGAGTCTCAGCGATCCGTTCATCCCGAAAATTCTGTGAAACTTTTCCATAATAAAGCTCGCACAAAAAGTGTTTTAAGGCGGCCTGTACTCAGGGACAAAGGATACAAAAATAAGACAAAAGAGAACGAATGCTTGGGTGATGTAAGCGATGCGCGGTTGGTGGGTTGGTGCACGAGGTCCCCGTGTATAAGGGCTGTTCGGACGACTTCTCACACGGTAAAACCCCATGGGTCATTCGACACAATATGCTACCACGTACATTCGATACTCCTGGCAATAAACTGTGCATACTTGGGCCACACGAGACTCCAACGTTCCCATAAATCCCTCGCGATGTTTACGTCGGTGTGTGTTGCTGCACGCATGTTCCTCCTGCCTTTGCTCGTCCCAGAGGAATTAGACCACTGATATAATGTGAGAACTCGATTTGCTCAGTGTCAACTAGTCCTTTAAACAAAAGCCACGCTTACCGGGAGAGTTTCCGTGCTCGTTGGATGTTACAAAACTTTCAGAAGCCGGAAAGTATTTGAAAAATGTTGCAGTCGCTCTGGGAGCGACTGATGCACTTCAGGGGAAGGCTTTTCGCTTTTTTTTTCAAATTCAATTTTCTTGAAACGTTTTTTTCGACAACTTTGACGTTCGATGGTTACGTAAATGTTGGAATTCCATTGATTTTATTCTATTTCGGTTTTCGTTGCTTTGGTTTTGGACTAGGATTCTCGTGACTTTGAGAATCACTTTTTATTTTTTTTTTATTTTTTTTTAATTGAGAAATTGAAAGTGTCGAAGGAACTCGAATAAGGTGGCAACGACAACGAGGGAAGCCACGTGCAACAACAAATCGTCACTTGAGACAACTTGGTTCACAGACTTCGTTCAAATGTCCGGCATTTTATATTTCGGAAAATTTACATGTGCAAGCAAAAAGGCAAAGAAAATAAACGAGTATGGTTTCGGGGAGCTCGTCCGGCTGACTGGCGCATGCACAACCTTCGTCGATGCACCCTTGACGAGATCCCTTTACAGGATCCTGTACAAGCAAGGTTTCCACCAGCTGCTCGTTTCAATATCCTTCCCGCTTTGAACGCATCGTTCCCTGAAACTGAGCCTGCCTCGTATGGCACGTGGATAAAACGAGAATATTATCACTATTTTCGCATGAGTTTCTGCTCCGAAAAATATCAAAATAGAAACGCAATCGAGATGTCGAACATCGAACAGGATCAGGATAAAAATGATTGAAAGTATTCGAACTTTTTTTAGTGTCATCACATTTCGTTGGTAATCAACAAAATGGAGGTTCCTTAAACCCTTAAGGCAGATCATGCCCGAAGTATCGTATTTTATGGGTGTCTAAATTCGGTCGATTTTTACTTCCTAATTAAAGCTGTTATCACTTTAAATTCATGTCAGAGTTATTAATTCGAAATTGTAAATACATTTTTTCAACTTATCTTTTGGTAAATGAAATTACAAGCCATTAATTCACCGAGGATCCATCACTGACCGAACACGAAATTTCACACGTCCCTGGCGAAAATACTGTATTTTTTAATGTAAAAAATCGCATTAGAGAGGGCAAAGGGAAAACACAAAGGAAAATGGATCAAGAAAAAAGTATTAATAAAAAGACAGATATGGTCCAAGCCGAGAAGAAACAAAATGCCGGAATAAGCACATGTGAGGTTATACGAGTGCTCATTACCAATTTCATTCAATCTTTAAGGTGATATATATCTTCATTACTAGTAAGACAATCGTCTCGAATTTTTCCCCAAACCTTCGTTATATACTTCGTTGTTATTGTGTACTTTTTCATAAACTGTGCAAGAAGCGTTCATTCGCTATATGGAAAGATAAACGATTTTTTACGAATAGTCCTTAAAACCCTATGTATTTTTCTATATAATTAAGCACGTTTATCTCAATAACCAATAAGACGAACCCTTTAAAATTTGACATGCGTGTGAGTCGACTGCTCATTTAAGCTCTGTGTGAATTTCAAAACTTTCTTAACAAAATCGTTTCGCGCACGAACTACCATAAACCCAATGAATATGAGTTTTGGCAGTTTTGTATTGTAGAATGAAATTAAATTTTTTTCAAGTCCATTTTTTTGTATCAATGTACTGCATGCACCGTTGATTCGGCGTCAATCATAAGGAACAGTAAAACAGCTGGTGCTTACTCGAGTGTAAGAAACGAAAATATAATTGTGTCAATAGGACCAAATTTTTCTGACTCTCGGGGACGTTCGAGTCATTGGTTTCCGGTTGGTTGAATCCCTCATAAGCGTACGAATCTGCCGGAAGTAATTTCGCTCTGCGCGGACTCAGTCGCACTTCTCGGGTCACTTGGCTCGAAACGACCTCGAGGACGCTGATTTTGTAATTGGTATTGTCAAAAAAAATCATAAACACCTTCGAAGCCTTTTTTTAGAAGCTCGAAAAAGCTGCAGGTGATCCTGCCCCGTTGGAATAGACTCAATTCAAGTTTTTGCTCCGTTGAAATTTCCAAAAATCAAGACCGTAAGAAAATCAGACCTTTGACTTCGCAAAAAAGAAGCAAAAATCAGGCAGATGATTTTGAAAATGTTTTTGAGTTTTATTTTTAAACTGCTTTCCTCGTCAAGGAAGGAAGTGTTTTAAGGAGTCAGACCAGAGCTAGCCAAAAAACACGTTTTTCCCCAAAATCCTGATACGAAAATTTCGATTCTCGAATATTTTCGCTCGACTGACTCCAGCGATAAAAGTAACTAATATTTCAGCTCAATTCTGGTCCAAATCGTTGAAAAACGATCCACGAGAGCCGTAGACCGAGTGGTCAATCGCTACCGAGATATTTCGGTGCTAATCCCAAAGGTACATTTGATCAGGAAACCTCTTGCGGAGAGCCCGCAAGTCGCCACTTTGTGGCGCGAATTTTTAATTTCTTCGAATAAAGACTGAGCGCATCAAAAAAATTCAGTGAAAAAACTCGAAAAGTGTCCGATTGATTCGAGCCTGAAACCCCTAAAAAAACAGCCTTCGCGAGGGAACGAAGCACGCAGCGGCCTCGACGGCGCAAAAAATCAAATCCCAGCAAATCACCAAGGTCCATCGTCGAGATTTGTTCATTCGCGTTTACGTGTACACTGAACGCGAATGAAAATGAAACTTTGAAAATAATATCGTAAGCTGTACACACAGAACACGAAATAAACGCACAAATATATAGCGAGCGAAGCGCGCAGGCGAGATTAAGATAGAGTATGCATCCCGAGTGCTTTATCCCCGAAACGAGGGTATAACAAGAAGCCACTTGGCGAACAGAGCGGTAATAGATTAAAGCCATCCTCTACCCTCGACGTGCCGAGCATATATTGTCCCCTTAACACCCCCATTTCGAGTACTTCGCTTTAGTTCACTTGACCCTACTTGTCTCGTGCGCGCGCGCGCTGTGCTATACCAGCACCGCCATTATACGCTGAATTCTCATTTATTTACATGTACACAGAGCGAGCATTCGCTGGATAACTTGGTGCAGAGGGTATATTTCGGACGGAGCGAAGGTGCACATTTCGGTGCACACAATTATTCACAGCTTTAATACCGCAACTTTTATACATCGTATATTTTCAAGCGCCGTTATATTTTTCGAGCAGAGCATACGCACTCAACCTTTCTCTCTTAAAAATCATCTCTTTTTCCATACTATTTGCCATTAAACCCAAAATATCATTCGTACAATGTTTATTTCTCATTAGTCCGTGGATAAAAGTCCCTTCCCACTGGAGCCGAATCGTGGATAAACGTTTCTTTTTTTTGTTCGTTTATTATGCTCATGTAGAAGGCTGTGCGGGGGCTAAAAAGGGGAATTTCCATTGATAAAAGTTGTGCGGGCTCTTAATGTTTCATTCGTAATGCGATTCGTTCCTGGCTGTTTGTCGAGCACCGTTGGACATATGAGAGTGAAAAAATCGTGAATTTTCAACGAAACGTACTCGATCCCTATATTAAAGTTTATTTTATTGTTTATTAGTATTTAAACTTTGTCAAAAAATTTATTTTATTTTATTTTTTTCATAAATTACAACATAAAAAATGACGTTTCCCGAAGCACTATGAAAAAAGTTGCTCCACGGAAAAAATTTCTTGTAAAATAAAGTTGTAGTTGTAGTCTGTCGAGACTGATTTTGAAATTCGAAAAATTCAGCAATTTACGGCAGTTTAAAAAAAGAGAAAATTTTGAATATTCAAAAAAAAGCATCGAAAAATGTGAAAAACTGTATGAGCTATCGAGCAGAGCGTATCAGAAAAAGTAGTTTTAAGAAAAATGGATTTAAAGTTTCAAGTGCCCATCAGACCCTCTCGTTGGGCAGTCACGTTTCTATAATAACGTTCAATCTATAGAGAATTTTTGTAATCGACTTTCACAGAAATGTGGCTAAACTATAGAGAATAATAATCCGCAAAAAAATCGATTTCTTGAAAATTCTCGACGCAAGGCCTTAAAATATTCGCGCAAACCTTCTTGGCCATAAGCCTCCCGCAGGCGTTTTTTCACTCGGACAATCTCTTCGACTGCGATATTATCTCTTATCAGCTCCTCCGCGCTCGTACACAATAGATGCGGCTTTTATTCTTTTCGCTCTTTATTCACCCTCGTACTTGGGCAGGTATTTCATGCTTTGAGAGAAGAAAAAAACACCCGCGCGTCTCGCACATTCATAGAGCTAATTCATAGGCAGACACACTTGTAGCACTCGCGAGTATATATATAAACGATTACGGGAGGTTGAATCCTCGAGCTGCGGGAAGCGAGAGACACGTCACATGTGTGTAGTCCTTGGAACGAGAGAGAAACTACCCCTCGGGTGATGGATCCAACCAGGGTGGCGATTTAAGCGAGTCCACGCAATTTCCTTAATGTACTCGCTAAATGCCCTCGCACCCACTTTGTTCATATAGTCTCTCTCTCTCTCTCTCTCTCTCTCTCTCTCTCTCTCTCTCTCTCTCTCTCTCTCTCTCTCTCTCTCTCTCTCTCTCTCTCTCTCTATCTCTCTCTCTCTCTCTCTCTCTCTCTCCATATTTATGTACCTTAGACGTATGAATGTGTGCTTTTGTGTATGTGCGTCAATTCGAATCGCTACACTTCAACTATATTATCGTCACAGTATCCTCGACGATGTATCAGCTTTCATTTTTTTTCGCATTAATTTATCGACGCGAATACGCACTTTTGCACGCTTTTCAACTTTCTTTCCAACCCGCTCGCAAGCTTTTCGATATAAAAACAAATGGAATTGTTGCTTCTCGCACGCAATTGCTGCATTAGGAGTTGGCGAGGGTATCATTTATTCATATTTTCGAGTATTTGTGTCGTTGAAAAATAGTTCAACAACGAAGCATCACGGAGATAATTAAACGGTAATATTTAACGTGAAATTCGCTGTAAAATTTACCGTAAATTTTCAATATTCTGCGGAATTTTTAGTTTTGTAATAATAAATATCGCAGATTATGAAATTCGTGGTACGTTTACTAAAATTTACAAAACGTTTAGTCAATTTCACGGTGCATCACGGTAAAATGTCTTTGAACCAATGTAGGTGTCGATCAATCGCTACCACACTAAATCGGTGATTTACCCACTTCAACGAAGGGCTGAGCACTATAAGAACAATGAAGAAAAAGACCGATAGCGCATCCTCGCATGAACGTTCGTACGGAAATGTTAAACAGTGCAGCGCAGTAAAATTCACGGTGACGCTCATGCAATATTTCGGGGTGAAAAATTCCTTCTCCCGGAACATTTTCGATTTGTGTGCGGAATCGTTGGACGGGATTGAAGCGCTTTTGACGTGTGAGCGGAACCGTTGGATGGGTTTTTTTTGTAAAAAGAATTATCGTAAAAAAATAAAAGTTCGATTACTTCGATCTTTCTCGCGCTGAAACGTACCCGCACCGAAACGGCCGCGCCGAATCGTCCTGCTCCGAATATTTCGAAATGAATATTGAAGTATTCTTCAAAATTAAGGCACCTTTAAGGAGGGTGGCTACATCCGTCAAAATGATAAGAAATTTATCAAATTTGGTGATAATGTTCTTCAACATCAAGTGCGAAGACACAATTTTTTTCAAAATTTTCTTCTCCTGAGTTATCGAGTTATTACGCATTGAGGTAACTCCTGTACTGCATGCTAGTCAAATGAGTGCTAAATTTTCAAAACGCTTTTAGACCAAGTTCAACGTACCGATTAAACTTATATGTATTCAATATTATGATATGTATTCAAGCATATCTTAACGTGAAAAAATATTTAAAAGTATTGTTTTGCAAAACTATCAACTGACAGATGCAAATTTTCATGATGACACATTTTCATAGGTATTTTTCAAAGAATCATCTGTATTTTTTGACCGATTTTATTACACCAAATCTCATTTTGTTCCTCTACGAATTCACCACATAGATTTTCCTTTAAACTCATTCCTGAGAGAAATTATGAATGAAAAAGTTTTTTCACTTAATGAACAATTAGTTGCAACGGTGAAACGATCGAGTTAAAAAAACAACTACACGGTGGATTCATAGAGGACCGGTTGACGAACAAAATGAGACTTGTTGCAATAAAATCGATGAAAAAACGCAGATAATTCTTTGAAAAATACCAGTGAAAATGTGTCAGCGTGGAAATTTGCATTTATCAGTTGATAGTTTTGCAAAACAATCTTTATAAATATTTTTTCACGTTAATAAGATATGCTTGAATACATATCTACTAACAATAAGTTTAATCGGTACGTTGAACTTGGTCTAAAAGCGTTTTGAAATTAAAGCAGATTTCTTATGCCCGGAATATGTGGAAACCTTTCTTATGCCTATATAAACTCTATGCTTATAGACGTGAACTTTAGTGATCAATTACTCGATAACTGTACAGAAGAAAAATCTTAAAAAAATTGTATTGTCAAACTTGGCACTAAAGAATATGTTCAAATTTTATTAACTTCTTATCATTTTGAAATTTTTAATGTATTTAACATGGTTTAGCATGGCAACATTGTATCGTCGCTATCCACCCTCCTTAACCGGACATTTCTTTTAGACATACTTGTAGACATAATCCGGTAAAAACTTTGAACAATGAATATTATTTAATGCATAGGAAAATTCAATTTTTTCCACATCATAATATCATGGCTGCTTAACAATGCATTAAGACCGAATACACAGAAAACTAAACTCCTAGTAAAACATGACGCACGAAAACCGTATACTAAAAATTGCCGCGATATTTAAAAAATAAGAAATGTTAAAATTAAAGAAGTTGAAATAAAATATTTAGGATTGATAATCAGTAAGAATTTGAATTTTCAAAACGGTAAAGCCGTAGTAAAAAAAGCAGCGAAAAAAATTAACGTGTTCTATCGATTAAATGAATATGTGAGTTCGTATACATCAGTAGACGATTATCGCTCCACATTTAGAATACTGTAACACAATACTCTGAACCCTAGATTTTAAAGTTTAATAGATGTACAAGAGTACAAGATACGCTAAATGTATTAGGTTTTAGGTTTCCAGTCGGTAAAACAAAGATTGAAATACAATGTTTGTATCATGATTTACAAAATGAAGAATGGTCTGAGGTCTTTGTACATGACCGAAAGAATCGAACTGGTGGGCGAGAAACATCAATATAGAGTACGAGACAATAAAGAAATGGTACTCGCGTGTACAGATCGAAAACGAAGAATGGTCAAAAGTGTTTGACATGTAATGGATTTCAAATTTAATAATCTCCGTGCAGCTACTCAATTATTGAACTTTCGATAAATCGGTGAATTTCTCAACCGTTTTATCTTTCCGTATAGGAGTAACAGAGTTTGAAATAAATAATGAAAAACTAGGAGGAAAAAAAGTTGAGAATTTGGGGAGCTTGGGCCCAAGATTTCTCAACTTCTTTTATCCCCCGCGATGTGTAAACTGTGATTCGTCGTCTGTTGCTAATAAAAGTTGGGCTAATGGCTTGGCTAAGCGATTGATGTACGATCGAACGAGGCTCCCAACCAATATTTTCCTGGCTTCGAGTCCGACGCTCGCGTCCTCTCTCGTGCGCACATCCACTCGCTCATTTCCAATCGACACTTGCAAGCAAACACGTTATGGGCGGCTCTGGTGCATTATCCGTCGCACCCCTCGGCCTTCGTAAGTCACCATTTGTACCCTCTTTTCTTGCCAACAAATGCTGACGGATTCGTGTCACCGGGATAACTCTCACCGGCAAATGTCGTTGATAAGCTTTTGAAAAAAATGATTTTTCAAAAGTTCTATCAGAAGGCACATTTTTTCTGTTTTTCTTTGTCAAATACCGAATTCTCGAATGAAAAATTCCACCCGTGGCTACCTGGCTCACTTTGGACGCTTTTCCAAACGAATTATCGTGAAAACACAATCATTTGGTTCTCCCATTCGCAGCTCACGTGTTTCGTCAATGCTTATGCGAAGGCCAGTCGCGTGCAGGACAAAGAATCGTCGTCTCCTATGAAAAGGAGTGAAAAGATTGGTGTGCGAGAACGCGAAGGGGATAAAAGCGGACCAGACAGACGTGGAGGGGGTCGGCGATGATCCCTCGTTTCTATGTACATTTATGCGCACATATAGATATACAGATGTACAGTTTTTATCCTCCCCTAAAAACACCGACCAGCCGTCCTCGTATTAGTCAGTTCCGCGGGCACATTGTCCGCATTTCATACTTATTTGCACAATTTCCACTTGATTTTTCGTAACCCCGCACGCACGAACATGGATCACGTACGAAAATACACAGTAATGTATGCCGATGTACCGAGAAGCAAAGCCAAATGTTTCTTCTTTATCCCCTTGGACAAAAAATAAGCCACTTGGTAACCGAGGCCATAAACGAGACGGTATCGCCTCGTTGGCGTTTTATTGAATGGAAAATATTTGATTTTATTAACGTTATTGGCTGTGGGGCACGATCTTCACTTCTTATTTACGTTCCTCGTTGAATCTGCGTCTGCAAATGGGAGGCTGAGATGGAAAAAAACAGGAAGAATAATTATGAATGAAATCGTTCAGGACTTCGTGTTTGCTCCATTTTATTACGGGGACAAGAATGTTGAGCTGAGTTTATGGTATTCACGAGTCTTCGAGCGACGACACGGGAGCGTCAGGTGCGAAAAAAAAACTGAAAATCGTAGATTCTTGTCGCGAATGTTGGGATTGTTTGGATGCAAAAAATACTAGAAAATTCGTTCGGCTTACACGATTCTGGGCGTGGTCTTTTCCTCGTTCTCGATTCCCACCCACTCGCACGGTAAATCGTGAAAATTACGAGGCCGTTTGTTCCCGCGTCGTGACACTTTCAACCACACTCGTATCAACGCTATTTTTATACAAATTTTACATACGTTTTTTGCATCATTTGAATGAAAACTGACACAAAAATTTAAGACTTTTACTCCCATTTTACAGTTCTCGGAATTATGTAAAAGCTCGAACAATTATTGTTCGGTTCATATTATAACGAACGTCGATTGGATGATTTTTTTTAAGGGGGGGTTCTACTTTAGATAGTCAAAAAAATCGATTGTTTTCGGGAATGTTTTTAGGATTGACGGAAATAGCTTAGAATAGCGGACTTTTCGGTATCAAGGATATTTCAAAAGTACGAGAACATTTTTTTAATGTCAGAAATATTAATTTGTACATGGCTTATGCACAAAGTCTGATTGTCGAAGTTTCTCAGCTGCGTACAATGTGGAGATGGTAATTTTTGTCTGCAACAAAAATTCCAATTTTTCGTTCCATTTTCATATATTTTCCTTCCATGTGAACCTACAAAAACCGGAGAAAATTGCAAAATTCTATATTTAAATCACCTTATTGAAGTGATATTCTTTTTCTTTAGAAGCGTTTTTTTTTTCAAACTCGCTAAAAATATTGAATTTCGCAATATTTTTGAGTTCTTATAGGTTCATGTAGAAGAAAAATATACAAAAATCATAAAAAAAATTGGAATTTTTGTACGCAGCTGAGAAACTTCGACAATCAGACTTTGTGCATAAACCACGTACAAATTAGTATTTCTCACATAAAAACCATGTTTCTGTACTTTTTAAATATTCTTGAAAATGTACCAAAAAGTTCGCTATGCTAAGTTATTTCCGCCTCTATCCAAAAACATTCTCGAAAACAATCGATTTTTCTGACTTTCTAATCCCCCCTTAATCGAGAATACTCGTTCCACTATTTCAAAAAATAGTTGCCACCAAAAATTCAGTGATCTTACGATCTAAGAAAAAAACGATCGATCAATCATCACGTTGCATTCGACAAATGTCGTTTTACCCAAAAAAAAAAACAAGATTTGCAGTATTTTATTTGACGTATCGAAACAGTTTTGTTCACACTCGTGTTTTCTAGTCGAAAAAAGATGAAAGAATTTTGCAGACACTAAAAAAGGAGAAAACACAGAAAGACGAACGAGTTTTCGCGTAAATATGTGAATTGTTGTTTGTCGGTGCTTTTGGGTAGACGCGGATGACCGAGGGTCGACCGAGAGCGAGAGGGGCACGACAATCAGTGGGACCTGTCGTCGTCGTCGTCGTCGTCGTCGTCGGCGTCGTCGTGCTTGTAGTCCATGTGCTTTCGTATTGTAAGCTCTTCGGGGTTCGGATTGATGTTGGGGTGTTGACGCGGATTTAGGGGTTGTGTGTGATGTGGAGCGAAGAGTTTCGACGCGATGAAGGGCTCAACATATATTTTTCACCAGCCTCCGTGCCGGCTCTTTTTCTATTCATTGCAATTTCTCTCTCTCTCTCTTCCTCACTATTTTCGCTCTTTCGGTATCTCTCGATTCGTTTTCTTCTTTTTTTTCTGTACCTCCGGCTGTCTCTTTCGTTCTCTATTTTACCTCCGACTATTAAAAAACAAACGACAAACTGTCTGCTTCTCGACTGTTTCAACTTTTATCACTGGATTTATCGTAGCGTGACTCGTCATCACGCTCTACTCCCACACGTTGCCTGCTTTTTCTACACGCTTTTTGTTATCCCTCTTCCTTCCTCAAAAGCCGAACATTTCGCAATCCTCAAAGATTATGAACAATCTGCGAATCGTTATTAACCCTCTATCGCCCACGCTGTGTGTATCATTCTAATCTTCCGACGCAAATAAAAGTAGGGTTTTACTCCAACACCTTCCCCTTCTTCGTACTCACCAAGTTTTGCTCTCTCTCTTCCTCGCAGAGAGAAAAAAAATCACTTTTTTCAAGCGCAAAAACCAACGCGAATCCAACTCACATTTTTTTACCATCTCTCGTTCCATCCAATGCATTTTTTGATCGAATAGAAAAAACGTCGAATGCTATCGAACTATGGAAAAATCGACACGTCGACTCCCACATCGTTTCAAATCAAAAGCCTTTTTGGTTCCACGCACGAAAAAGCATCGAATTGCAATCCAGCAGGTTCTACTATTTCGAACCACTCGACTCCCATTGCATAGTGGATTTTAATAATACAATATTTAATCCTTAAAATTCAGTTTAGAGTCGACTTCGACCCACAAACGATCGGTGCGGAGCGGAGATTCTGCGCAACATCTGGAGCCTCAATAAATTTGCGTGAATCGCATTTATCAGAATAAAGAAATCGGAGTATCGATATACAATTGTGCATAGATTATTAAGTGGGACGAGCGACATGTTTGACATTCATGACTTTGCCACACAAAGTCCAAAATGTCGAGGCCTTTTTCTCGCTTTTCGCCCGGCTCGGCAGCCCCAAAGCCAACTGTCAAAGGAACATTAACCGGATCTTTTATTCGTACACGTTGCGAGAGAATATTATGGGCAATATTGCATATGGATATAGAGACCGAGGGGTGGATTTTTCGATGCGCGCTATTCTAGCCCCTTTTCCATCGCTGCGCGCCTGGATCCCATCAAGAGCCCTTTTTCGCGGCGCCTAACGGGACCACGGTTCTTCGCCATGTGCGTGTACGCTCTTCGCTATTCGCTCCACCTTCGAATTCATTTAAATGTATTTTGGCAACTCGTTTGATTTATTACTCGCCCCCATATGAAATTTTGCTATTTCTTTATTACGTTCGATCTCGTTGGAGTTTCGCTCGATTCGTTCCAATATTTCTGTCAATTTCGTTGACCTTTATTGAAAATTATCACAAAATCGAGAATTTTTGGAATTTTTGGCATTCGCTTGCCGCGAATGCTTCGCTCGAGTATCGCCCCGTTTTAGCGATTCGAATTTATGGAAAAACTTATACAACAAACTCGTTCACCGAGAACGAAGAATTTCGATGTTGGAATAGTCGAAATACGTGGGAAGTCAAATTTCCTCGAAAAGCAGCAATTTTATTCTGGCTTAAGGACCCGAACTCGTTGTGTTTTATGTTTATTTTTATGCTTGTTAGCTCCATAGATAAGAGTGATGTATTGAACAATCGGGGCGACCTCGACGAGCGATCCCCTTGGCTGGGTAAAGCATTGAGAATCTTGGCCGAAAATTTGCCTAGCAATCTGGATGATTATTCAAATGCTAAGGGGGCTTTTCGGTGGTGACCCTTCTCAGTCTCTCGCGTGGCTCGTAAACTTGGCGTTTATATTGATACAGAAAATTGGGCATCTGCATGATTTTTCGATGCTTTTTCCGTCGCGAATCCTGCTGCGGAGCGAACGACCGGGAGATTCAAGATCATTGGTCCTTGGCTCCCCCTCCCCGCGGTGAAATTGACGTACATCAATGAATTATCGTGCACACGGATACGCGGATTCGGATGTGTGGATCGTGCGCGCAGGGATCGGTTAACGCACCGTGAAGAAGCCACGATTTTCCACCTGACGATCACGCGCTCGTGCCAGCTACTTTACTGCTGTCGCGGATATTCGACACCCTCCCTCGTGTCGTCTGGCTTTTCGTATTCTCGTGTACTGCATACGCGTACGTATATAGACGTATATCCTCGGAGCGAGGGACGGCAGATGGTTCGTAACTTTGCATGGTGACGTCTATTAACGAGAGCGCCACGCTAAGGATCCTTTTTATCCTCGTAAACCTGCTCTCCGTCATAATCGCGCGTATACTCGTAAAATTCACGAATCACAAGCTCCGGTTAGATTCGTAATTAATGCTGGGTGTAGGTCAATTATGCAGAAACGCGTGACAGGAAAATCGAATGAGAGACGTTGATTGAGGATTTATTTGAAGATGTTTTAATTGAGGCAACACTTTCGAGGGGATTCTTCATTAATAAAAATCGATGAAATGATCGATCAGTCAAAGAAGAGAAAACTTTTTTTTCCAATTCTGCTTTCTCAGTGATTTTTTCCTCCAAATTCTTTCATATTTTTCGTATTATCTGTTTATTTATTTATTTTTTTTCATTTAAGCCAGTTCAAGGCTGCTTACAAAGTTTATGAAAAAGTACACAATAACGACGAAGTATATAACGAAGGTTTGGGGAAAAATTCGAGACGATTGTCTTACTAGCAATGAAGATATATTACCTCAAAGTTTGAACGAAATAATTGGTAATGAGCACTCGTGTAACCTCACATTTGCTTATTTCGACATTTTGTTTCTCCTTGGCTTGGCCCATTCCTGTTATAACCTTCTGCCTTTTTATTAATACTTTTTTCTTCATCCATTGCCCTTTGTGTTTACCCTTTGCGCTCTCTAATGCGGTTTATTTACATAAAAAATGACAGTATTTTCGCCAGGGACGAGTGAAATTTCGGGTTCGGTCAGTGACGGATCCCCGCTTAATTAACGGCTTGTAATTTCATTCGCCAAAAGATAAGCTGAAAAAATGCATTTGCAATATCGAATCAACAACTCTGACATTAATTTAAAAAGTGGCAACAGCTTTAATTAGGAATTAAACATCGATCCAATTTGGACAGCCATAAAATACGATCCAGTTGCCAGTGTCGTTCCGAAGGACACATAAAAATTCAAGATATTAGTTCGAACCCTTCCGAATGGGAATATCACGAGAAAAAAAACGTTTATCCAACTTCCAAAATAGGCGAAAAAAAATCAACGAGGCCATGTTTGAGAGAAAAGCATATTTTAGTAAAAAAAATCACAACTCTGGCAACGGTTCGACCAGCTTCCTCAGCCACCAAAATTAAGAAATTCTAAACTCTTGCTCTTCGGGTCATTTTGACCCCTGGTGACCACAGAGGATTAATACTGCGATTGGAATATCGTCGAGTTTATCACGATTAATGTCATCCAGTGTAATGATAATGACGATTGTACCCACAGGAGATTGGACGGGAGAGACGAGCAAAGAGGACAGCAAAGAATGGAAATACGCTGGAAGCATTCATTTTTTTGCTTTCTCACTCCGCAAATACAAAGTCTATTTATCGTAGCAAAGGAGCTGGTAAATAAGAAGACGGTACATTTATATAGGTAGCACGGAATATGGAAAGCTCTAAAGATGCGAGATTAGAAAATGGCGTTCCCTCTCCTCTGCCAGTTGAATTTCCCGTTTCCTTAATTCCGAGATATCGTTTTTTTCCTCCGCTTCTTTCTTACACTTTTTTCTCAAGCCGCCATCGCGCCGTCGCAATTTTCTTCACAAACGCTGCCAAGGCAACCCCGCACCATCCCCTTTCTATATTCGCCATCGCACGGCCCCGACCCTTGTATCGGAATATCCTGGAAATGTCTTTTCATCCCGCATTTATTCGCGCTCGAACTATATTATAATAAATATATCGTAAATACGCTCCTGAATTAAGCAAAAAATCGCTTTTTTCAAACTCTGTAATCGAGTCGCGTGACTCGAGCGATGCTTCGATCAAACATTTTTTATTCGGTCGAAAAGAACTTTTCAGTGGCGAATTCGAAGGAAAGAAAAATCACGAGATTACACGTTACTAATGACGCGAAAACAAAGTACGACGATCTTCATTATTTTTCCGAGGCACTTTGGACGAACCCCGAGAAGTAGTTTATTGGAACTCCTCACTGGCCAGTGTTCAGAAACTTCTCCAAGAAACCTTTTCCCATCGTTTATTTTCGTTCGTTTTGCCACCCTCGATTGCGCTCGATTTTGAAGGAAAATGAACTTATCTCGAGCGACAATGCTCGCTGAAATAAGCATATTTCTGAGGACCATGAAGCCAAGGGAAACGAAGTTTCGGTTTTTCCGAGGCTCGTTTGTTGTTTATTTATTCGACGTAAATTTAGTGTAAATAAAGTTAAACAAGCGCGATAAGTGCTCGGATGTTTCCTCGGCGATATTTCTCTCGCATTTTTTTTCTCAGCAATTCGTCGCCTCGTAGCTCGTCAAGTCGCTTGCTCGAAAGGGTTGCTGAACAAATGTACACGTGTATATACGTGTCCGTGCGAAGGGGTAAAAAAGCTCGCGCCATACTGGGGGCGGTCGATGTACCAACCAATCGGCACATTTACAGGGGTGCCAGAGGGCTGCGACCACACCCAGTCACCCCTTAAGCATGATCTTCATTCCTCCCTCTCTCTCGTTCTCGTCACGATTCTGGTAACCCCCGCACGCGATATTATCCTCACCCTTGGAGAGAATCACGTGCGCACGAGCACAACTCCACCGAGCCGACAGTCTCGCGCGTGCTCTCGAACTGTCAACTTCGCGATTACCCATTTTTTTTCTTATATTTTTTTCTTTCATTTTCATAACACAGGCGCGTGCTTCAGGCGCGTAGGGATTCCATCGATACGCTGGAAAATCGATATTCGTTCTGCGAGCTTATGATTTAGTGGAAAAAATGGCAAATTTATTGGTTCGAGAGGCTTTTTCGTGGATAACGTTCCAATAACGAAGGCGCGGTGCGTGATATTTTGTGATTATTGTGATAAGCGGCATCGATTGTCGTTGTTAACGATCATCGATCGATCCTCGTTGATCCTCTGGAATCTATTGTTTTGGCTTTTTTTGTCGGCGCTATTGTGAGATTGGACTTTCGAGAATGAGAGGAATTCTGTGATTGACTGGTTTTTTCGATACTTTCTCTCGTTGAATCGTCCTGAGGAGAATTATCGTGTGGTCGATTCTCGAAATGATCGGTATTGAGATGTTGGGCTGCAATGTCGGCTTACCGCTCGACAGAACTTACAGAAATAATAGAAGCGAAGTTTTAACGCCTCCTCAAAGCAGTCCGGAGTCACACCACAACAGCAATGTCAATCTCTCGGCCCGAGGCTTTCATCCCTTTGCTGATCACCCGCTCGCCGAAATAACGCTGCCGAAAAATATCCCTGAAGTATTACTTTGTAAGTGTGCACAGCACAGTTTTTAGATAAATTATTGTGTGATTGGAAAAAATGAAATCCAACGCAGTTGGAATTTTGCAACAGCAGTCTCTTTGAGGTTTGACGGCGTTTGCGCTCGTTTGGATGTGGAGAAGAAATGTTTCTCCTTTTTGCTCTCCTCGGAAAAGCTCCTTCGATGCGAACATTTGAATTTTTCTCGGCAATTATGATTCGTCGATCGAGCAACGATTTTCGGATCGATTTCCATACGGGTCTGTGCCAATGCGCGCGGTGTGCACAAAAAATCAATTTTCCAAAATGATTTCGCACTTTTTCGAAAATAAGCCACGACCGAATGAATTCATGGAATTTGCGATCCACGATGAAAGCGAAACGCTGGAAACAAGTTTGCGAAAATCTGAAAATTTCGTCGGTTCGTTCACGGCCAAAAAAGTCTGCGAAGATTTTTGTCCTCAAAGTTGCACGTCCTCGAGTCAAATGATTTGAAACTTTACTAAAATCTTTTCGAATTTTCTGATTGAAATCTCGCACGAATATAAATTATTAAGAAATATTGTTTTGTCTCAATGTTCTCGATGCTGCTGTCCGACGAAAACAACGCAGCGACGATACCAAAATGCGGGGGATGTCAAGAAGCCATTCTGGACAGGTACGTCTTGAGGGTGCTCGAGAGATGCTGGCACGCGCGATGTCTCACCTGCAGGGATTGCGGAGCGAGGTTAACCAACAAGTGTTTCGCGAAGAACGGTCACGTATTCTGCAAAGACGACTTTTACAAGTAAGCATCAATTTTAAACGTTTGCCTCCGTTTTTTTTTTCACCAACTCTTCGTACCGATCGACAATTTGCGGTGCTGTTGATCGACCGTCTTGAAAATTCCGAGAGAAATAATAAAATGTTTGCGCTAAAAACTTGTGTGAAGATCGTTTCCAATTTATTTGCGGATTTTCGACAATTTTTTAGCCCACTCGCCGAATTTTTTTTCGATTTTTTTTCACTTTTTCAACCCCCCACGACGAATGTTGACAAAGTTTTTTGAAATAAAGACTGATTTCGGTTAATTTTTCTCCATTCTCCCGTGTCCGTGCCCGCTTATTTTTGTCCATCATTTTATTCGAGGCTTTTTTTTTTATTCGCGGTGCCTATTTATCTCCGTGAAAGATCCTCGAGAGCAGAGGGTGGGCTCGTAAAGTAGGGGCTGCTACGGGGGCATCGGTTGGATCGAAGGAAGAGACAAAGCGGAGGAACGAGCGCGCAGATAAGTTTCTTCAAGAAAGAAGCTTCACGCCTTTCCAGCAACGCAGTATTGATTGTCGCTGGAAAGATTCCACGCTGTTCGCATCTTGTCCTTTTTTTCCGTATCGTCGAAGACACGAATCGTTCCCCGCCCTTATTGTTCTCTCAACGACGACGAGGCGCCATATTTTTATTCTCTACCAGCTCTGGGAAGACTTTTTTTCTTTTCTTAGTTTCCGACTCTCACCGTTATCCAAATTCGTCGATAAACCCCGCTAAAAGTGTAATACAACGTCGAACTTGACGTCACAGGGGATTTTTCTACTTCGAGAAACTCCCAAATTCCGTGCTATTTAACGACAGACAAGGAATCGAATAATTCGAAAGTCTACAAAATATAATCGAGGTCAAAATTTCTGTAATTCTATTAAAAATGGCACTTCCAAAAAAATTTTTACGATAACGAAAAACTGTATTTTAAAATAGAGAATTTATTACAAAAAAAAAAATAATAATCTTCCTCGTACGGAGAGGAAGGATCGAAGTGTTACGAAAACAGAAAAATCGATGCCCAAAAATTCGATTATTGGCGTAACTGTTTTGGGAATGTTAACCAAAAAAAGGTCGTTCGAACTTTCTTAGGTATTCGGCAGTGGTTTTAGCGTCGAATAAAAAAATTTCGAAGGGACTTTTTACATTTGTTTTTCGATTTTGTGAGAACCGGTAGCGATGCAAATAATGAAAATCGTTGATTGGTGTATTAAAAATGATCGATATAACGATTGTTTTATTTGTGAATGTAATGTCAAATGTTGTGTGTTGTTGGTGTGGCAGGCGTTTCGGGACAAAATGTGCGGGCTGCGGCCAAGGCTTGGCGCCATCGGAGGTCGTGAGAAGAGCACAAGAGCTCGTTTATCATCTGACGTGTTTCTCGTGCGCTCTTTGCTCGCGACAACTCGATACCGGTGATCAGTATTACCTAATGGAGGACCGTAAACTCGTTTGCAAACCGGATTACGAGGCCAAAGCGAAAGGTAGGAATTGGATCGTGCATTTATTTGGTGAAAAATTGACGAAATTATTGGAAAAATAAATGGTTGGGGGGTCGAAACCGTTTCGTGGCATTGAAATCGTGTAAATTAAATTTTTTCAAGGAGAATCTTCGATTTTTCACTTTTATTGAGCATCTTTCTTCGTCGATCGCTCAACGTTCGTACTTCTAATTTGTAAATTAAACTTTGAAACGAAATCTTGAAAAATTCAACTGATTTTTGGTCGGTTTTTCGAGATATTGTAACCGCAATTATTTGAACAGTCAGTTAACTCATTTGTCTTTTGTTTGGACTCTCAGAATTGGCTGACGGTGGCAGCATAGACGGTGAGCCACCGAACAAAAGGCCGAGAACAACAATAACGGCGAAACAGCTAGAAACCCTGAAGCTCGCGTACAACAATAGTCCGAAACCCGCGAGACACGTCAGGGAACAACTCTCGCAAGATACAGGCCTCGACATGCGCGTCGTGCAAGTTTGGTTTCAAAATAGGTAAGAGAAAAGGGCGTTTGACGAATTTATTTCGAGTTTGCTTCTGTGAGCACTTGCGAAATGAAATTTGAGCGAGGTAGAGAAAACGGGAGCTGGGAAATCAACGTGAGAACAGTCTTTTGATCAACTCCGCGTTTTTGGTAATTTAAAAAAATTAAAAAAGTTCGCAGCTTCCGGTTGGAAGCCGTCTAAAGTTTCGGCGAGTTGGCAACGTTTCGCAAACGTCACGCTTTGCATCATGCGGATTCGAAGCTTCAAAACTGGAGTTCTCCGGGCTCGAGGGATCTCCGTATTTCCAGATTGCTGCCCCAACCAATCAGAGTTTTTGCTTCATCAGCTGGTCAATGGAGAACCGGAAGGACGCTCCGTTCGCGTCCAAGTTGGTCCGGACGCGTTTTCAGATGTTCCTTCAAAAATAACTTGGCTTTCGCCATAATGCGCCGAAACTTTACGAGCCTCCAATCCAGAGCTACAAACGTTTTGTTTAAAATTCTCGTCAACGTCTCGCAGGATATTTTTGTCAAAATTCGTGGATGAAGATTCAAGTGACAAAAAGAAAAAAAAAAAAAAGGAAATTTAATAATCAATCTACTTTGCCAATTACAGGAGGGCGAAAGAAAAGAGGCTGAAAAAAGATGCCGGAAGAACAAGATGGTCCCAGTACTTCCGGAATATAAAAGGAGGCAGTGCCGGTGGACATTCGCCGAGGCACGACAAGCTCCTCGACAAGGACGAACTGAAGATTGATCTCGACTCGTCCTTTGGCCATCACGGTAATTCCATTTTTCTTCAAATTCCTCCAGATATTCCGAACAATTATTCAACCCCATTAGGCTCCAAAGTGCGTCATCTAATGTGTGGCTCGGCAAAGGTTGTTTACCTGGCAAGAAAAAAAAAACGAGAAAAACTATTCAACTGAAATTGTACGCTGTTGAAAAACGCCGCGCGAGGAATAAAATACCCATCAAAATTTTGCTCTCGTGTTTCACGAGGAGTTAAAAGCAAATTATTTGAATTAGCGAAGCGGACGCTCGGGATAAACGAATGAAAAATTCAGAATGATCAGCTTGGATTTTCATTGGATATCATTTTTTCACGAGAGCCTCCGTACAGACGGTAAAGACCCTTGAAATTTGTTATCGGGGCGTGGGCAGCGAGAGGCGGACGTTACAAGTGCAAGCTTTCGAACAATGGGATGAAAGGGGGGGAGGGTTGTGCCACGATTCACCCTCGTTTTCTCGATCTTCCACCCTCGTAGGTCTAGCTCACTGTGCTTTACGTCGAAAAGGCATCTCACTTTCGCGTACACCATCTTCAAATATTCAGGAGATTGCTCTCGGCTAACTGCCGGGCCTCGTACGCGGCCTGAGATTTCACAAAGATTGCCGTCCGCACGAAACTCCGAGGCCAAAAATCTCTCGACGTTTTCTCGGCCTCCGATATATTTTATTCTTCTTTACGCTGATACACCGTTTTAATCGTGCGTCTAAAAAGCCTGCGAGCTCCCCACAACAGCCTCGCTCCCCCGCGACTGCAATTTCACGTGTTTGCAAAAGGTTTCTATCGATTTAGAAGGAACCGACGGAATTTTTTAATATCCGGGCATTCTATGAATTTAAGCAAATTTCGCGGTATGGAAATTTGAATTTATAGAAAAGTAGTTGAGTTTCGAGACGATCTCGGCGGATCGATTTTCAATTTTGGGACAAAATTGTGAAGAGCACGAAAAGGGTTTTCGTTCCGGTTGAATTTTTCGATGCAGCTTCCTCCTGGCGATAAAGTATTCGAGAAATGCCAATCACCGTGGATTGGAAACGAACTTCGCGGGGGACACAAAATTTCACGAAAAATTAACGATTTTGTTGCACGAGCTTTTTCTTTACCTCGTACCATTGAATTTCCATTGCAGATCTGAGCAACGACAGTTACGGCACGGTCGTTAATATGGGGCTCGACGGCGAGGGCACGAGTCCTGGAGCCGGAGGAAATGGCCCGGGCCTATCCGGCCCACCCGGAGGACCAGGGCGCGGCTACTTGGGGGCTGGCACACCACCTTATCTCTCGACATCACGATCGCCCTCGTTGCCACCTCAATTTCCTTATCCACCGGACACAGGACTTTCCGTCTACACGACATTAGGTAAGGAGTCAGAATGTTTGGAGTGCTCTTCGAGTACCGATCTTCTCGCCAGTCCCGTATAAAAATCGAGGTTGCGAGAGGTTCTTAGAGTCCGAGTACATCGACAGCTCTGTCGTCGGCGGGAGAAAATATTTTTTCAATTTTGTTTTGTGTGGTTGCGTGTTATAGAAATTTCTGAAAACTTTCACTTGCTGGAAAAAATATTCGATGCTAAAGTTCGAGCTTGAAAAAAAGTCTTTGAAGCTACAAAAATAAATTGTCTAAATTCTTGTCATTTTTCCACAAATTTTTTCGCGTTTCTCCGTCAAGGACTTTGGAGATGAAAGAATCTGCTGAAAGATTTCGCAGACATTTCAGTAAATGTAAAGTTCTCCGACCCTCGATGACTTTTTCCTAGTTTTTCGAAGATTCAAAATAATTATGCCAATAATAAAATAAGAAATCCATGAAGAAAGGATAATACGAAATCGTTATTTCACAGCTCGTAGGAAAGTTTATACGCGATGATGAGGAAAAAATTAAATGTGCACAAAACTGTATTTTCCTCGTAAAATTCCACACAATCTTCCTTTGAAAATGAAATTTTGAAAAATTTTTCTTCTTCTTTTCTCAGGTGGTTCGGCCGGCATGGTAGCTGGACCGGCTTCGGATTTGAGTAACGAATCGAGCGGAGGTGGTGGGCCAGGAGGAGTGAGTGGCGGAAGTGGAGGAGGAAGCGGTCCAGGAGGCGGTGTTCCGGGCGGTGGTTACCCGGACTTTCCTCCATCTCCGGATTCTTGGTTGGGTGAGCCTGCCCAGCACCCTCATCACCATCCTCATTACGCCACATAACCCGCCACGAAAAATTAAACAAATGAAAAAACAAAACAAAACAGTGAAGAGAAAAAAGTCAGAAAAAATACTCCTCGTACGAATACCGAATAGAAAAGTAACTGCTCGTTCCACCGGCGTCCAATTCACACTCGGACATCACGTGTGCAAACGACTAAGTTATTGGTCTAAGACTGTACTCGAGTGTACCGTCCCTCCTGAAGAAGAAAAAAAAAGAAAGAAAAAATAATTAACGATTAACGAGCCTCCATCCCGCACCCTCCGAGAATGAAATCGCCATTAAAATGCCAATAAAAGCAACAAAAATCGTCGTAAGAAAACCGAAGAAACGCGCGATCCTCTATTTCTCATGACTTTGATTAAATTTTGTTTTATTTTTTCACATTCATCAACAATCGCTTTTTGTGGAATTGAGTATTTTTATAACACTCATTTTTCGATCTAATACGGAAAATCATTATTTTTGCAGTGTACTCAAATATCCCCAAACTCCTTTCCATCACTCATATATTTTCAATCGAAATCATTCGACTATTTGAACGTGAAAAAAAGAAATGATAAAAATCGAAGTGTCTCGTCGTCGAAGTAATGAGAATCGCACGTTTGAGGCTACCATGATTATTTAAATAAATCACAAAATAATAAGGGAAGTGACGATTCGTACCGAGCATAGTCCATAAACGCATCGATATTACGGTTTAAATATAGATATATATAAATATATATATAAATATATATATTTATGTACAAGTTCCTCGTTTTCCGTTATCATAGACTTGAAACAATGGGATTCGTTAGATGATAGTGTTGTCGCGTCGCGTCGTGCACGGGATCTTTATTTTTCTTTGTCCCACCCTCGAGATTTAACATGAAATTCCTTCGTATCCCGCTGTCGTATATTTGCCGCGATCAATTCGTTATTCGTAAATAGTCGAATGTGGGGAAAACACAATGAAACGAAAAACAAAAAAGAAAAAAGTAAATAAGCCAAAAGGAAGATTCACAGTGCCCGGTGGAGTCGCGATCTTCGTGCACATCGCGATATCATTGTCGTCGTAAACGACAATTGTGTCAGGCTAGATATGTGAAGTGACATATTGTAAATAGTCGATAATAAGATTTTATTGTATCTGCTGTATATTATATTTGCGAATTGCGCGTCCGTGACAACTGGAGAAAACGAGAAAATTGTGAGACGAAGATGAACGAGGGAGAAAAACAATCAGTGCGTACTTGTTATATAAGTTGAGAAAAAAAATCGCTCGGAGCGTTACGCATGAAATGAGCTATGGAACCATGTTGTTTTTAACGAAATGCCAAATCTATTATTTATTTATTTTTTTATATTTTGCTGTGGCGATCGCGAGAGCAAGAGGACGAAAAAAAGATAATCTTTTAGTGGGAATTACTCAACAAAAAGTTACGTAAATTGTTTCTGCACATCAAGAATACACGAGATTTGATGGTAGAGAAATATTGCAAAATTAAAAAAATTTGTATCGATTATATCCCAGCAATCGATCTTATTTCGAACAATTGAATATAGAACGAATAAAATTTCAGCATCTTTTATGGTTTTTGAATTCTTGATGCGAGTCTGCTCGGTTTCGCAATCACAAGTTTTTGAGAATCGTGTCGAAATGTACGTCGTCATTTATCAGACTTTCAAAGTCAAGATATAAAAATAAGAAAATCAGAAATTAAAACGCTCTGCCAATCCCTCGGAATTAATACTTCGTCGTCAAATTCTGCGTACTTATGAAACGAAGAAAAAGAAGATGGGCTTGCACGTGACGCAGCATATTCGCAACTCGAAAAAAAAAATCAGTTATTATTACGAATCTTTATATTATTATCTAGTCATCAAGTGATAATAAAAATTTATCATAACCGATAACCCCAAGTTTTTTTTCACTATTGTTGAAACACTGAAATTTCAGGTGGTTGGTAAAATGTGTGACTATATCTCGTTTCAAATATCAATGGCACTTTATTCCTCCTGGATCTATTTACAGATGCTCTATCAATTAGTCGATGCGATGATATACGAAATCTCTCAAGTTTTCATAATGAACTGCACGATTTTTATGAATTTTCTCGTTGTGCGATGACAGTCGTCGTTTCCTCATACTCGAAACTCGATATAAAGTTTTTTAGGGAAAAAACGTCTTTTTTAGTTTGTCAAATACGAGGATTAATCGACCAGACGGAAAGTAGTGAAACGAAAAAGATTCTGAATCTTCTCATCGTCATTATGTAAATATACATACGTAAATTTTTTTATATACAATGATTTTTTTCAATATACAATAGATACACATCTCTGTTATTCATGCTCTTTCTTTCAATTGCCTTCCAAAAAGTACTAGAGCGTGGAAAAATATTCTCTCGTTTCTTCACCAGCCGCCATTGCATCGACGAGAGCAAACAATCTCGTCAAAATAAATACTTCAGTCGATCGATTTTTCTGAATGCAACGGAGATTCAGAACTCAAAAAAATGGCTTAGACGTTCAAAAAACAGTTGTGAGTATAAATTATACGATGAAACATCGTTTGGACAAAAATGTATAACGCAGAGAGACATGTTGTCAAGTAAATATCATTTCACTTGTGATTATTCATCAAACTTCACCGGATTTTCAATTTCACTTCTCATTGTTTCCCTTCTGTCGTCACTCAAGGGATAAAACTTAATATTCTTTCATCGTCGCACATATTCCATCTCAATCGAATGGTTCCTCATATGTTCTCGTTTTTTTCAGAATACTCTTCGTCATCATGAGCTGTTTGGTTATCGCTTTTTCTACATTCTTCTTGTTCTTGTTTGAAGCAGAGAGATGTTGGAACGTGTCTTCAAGCGCTCGCCTCGTTTTCATCAATCTTCTCTTTAACGCCTCGTTCTCCTGCTTAAGAGCCTCGACTTCGTCCAAACCTGAGAAGAATGTTAATTCGATGTTGCGTTCATTAAACTTCTTTGTAAAATCGTCTCTCTCGATGATTTTACCTTCTAAATGAAGCGGACTGTCCCGGTCCACGTCACGCATTCCTCGATGTGTGTTCGAATTGTAGTCCTCATCGCTTAACAAATTCGTCATTGATTCTGTAATTTTAAGTGTGTCTTGCAGTGGCCGCGTCGTCGACACTGCTGCATCGCTCTCAATCCCCAAATCTGGGGAACACGACGATTTACTTCGTCCCGTTGATGTCGGATAGTTTATGGGCAACCAGTATTGAGAACCCTGAAAATGATTTAAAATAAATTTCATTCCTAGGAGCAATTCTATATTAAAATCATCGTAGTTCAATAGCAAATTTTTGAATATTTTCATTATTAGTTTAAAATTTTTGTATTTTTTTCTTGAATAATCTTCAAAGTTTCGATTTCGAAAGAAAGAGAATAAAATCTGGAAAAAAAAACTTACATTGTACGTATGATATTCTTGCAACAAATCCTCGCAAGTTTGTTTGTGACCGTTATCGGTGGGAATGGAGGAAACTCCGCTCGAACTTGGCGCCGAATCACTGGCTTCGCAAACGACCACGTGCCTTCTCAGTTCTTTGTTTGTCACTTCGAGTTCTTCGAGCCTCGCCCGGTGAGAATCGTTCATTTGATTGAGATCAGTCACCTAAAGAATAATTCCAGTTTTAAGAAACAGTTAAAATCTACGAATTGACGAATCAAGTATTTTTTTGCTGAATGAGGAAATTGTGGAACGTAAAAGATCCTTTTTCGAACGACAGACCATCAATGGATTCCAGTACTGAAGATTGATGTCCGATGAATATCAGAAACGGTGAAATATTTTTCATAATTGTTTTCATTACCTCTTTGTTAAATTTGTCTTGAAGACATCGCACAGTGGTATCATATTTGTTCTCGCTTTTTCGAAGTTCTTGTTCCAGTCTCAATTTGTCGTTAGTAAGTTTAGTATTTTCGACAAGAACTTGACTGTGTGAAAGAGTGAGTTGATCGAGGTCTTTGGAAAGCGTCGAAACGTTGGATCTCGTGAGTTCATTTTCTTCCTCGAGTAATTTTATTCTCGTTCTTAACGCCTCGTTTTCTCTGTTGAGAGTAATCATCATCTCGGAGGCTTTTCTGTCAGTATCTTCTTTGTAATTGAGCAGTTCGCTCTTTTGCTTAGCGATCTCAATCGCCATGATCTCAACATCGGTAATCTTCATTTCAAGTTGAGCTTTTCGTAAGCTGTTGTTTTTACCGTCGTTTTTCATTTCTCTCCATTCTTCGAGACTTCTCTCGAGCGAAGATCGCAAACGTTCGTTGAATGCTTTTGATTTTTCGAGAGTTTCAATCAACGATGAGATTTTATCGACGATCTCGGTATCCTCCATTTTCGGTAGTATTTCTTCACGCAAAATCCTCAATTCTATACTCAAAAGTTTATTCGTTTCGACGATCTGTTGTATTTGTTGTGGCACGTCTATTTCTCCGGTAGTTTCAGACTGATGGGAATTTTTGTGGTGAGGTACGAAGTCTATGGAGTCTTCGGAGTCGCTGAAGTTTTTCAAGTACTTGGAGGCTCTTGGTCTGTTGGATGATTTGTGAGTTTTTAGAGTTTCTTGAAGGCCGATTCGCGCCAGTGAAACTTTGCGATCGGGCTCCGAAAAAGCTTCAGAATCTGACTGTGCCTCGAAACCGTTGGATTTTCTAGGTTCATTGAGAGCCATGAGCTCGGTCGATTGACTGCGACGAGCGGATTTTCCAAAACCAGCGATATCTTCCCACGGAAGTACTTCACCCTTTTGCGTTTTTGCAAAATCGTCGTAGAGCGTTTTTGAGCTGAGAAGCACGTCGAGTACGATATTACGATGATCGTCGCTCAGACTCGACGGACTGTGCGTATTTTTTAACATTTCTTTCATGAATTTAAAGAGATCCTTCACGTGAGTGCGCAACATTTCGCAATATTTCTTTGCTCTTTCGTTCTCAGTGAATGAAGGATTCTCTACATCCGAGTTGGAAGTAAAATCTGGCTGGGCTACGAATTTTAACCACCTAAGGTAGTCGACTTCGCGCTCCAATTCCCGCTTTTGATTGACCAGCTTTTGCACGTATTCCGTCAATGTTTTCACATCGATGGGCTCGTTACCGTTCACGTAGTTGAGCTGCACAACCTCACTCGTAAATGTTACTCCGACGCCGATACTATTCAATTCTCTCAGAAGCAAAGTCAGTTGAGAATTCGTACGTTGTTCATCCTGTTCCGATTTATTTCCGCGACTCGTGTCCTGCGATTGATTCACTGACATTGTCTGATTGTGTAACTTGGCGATCTCTTTATTTTTACTCCACAATTCAGTGTTCACCAATTTTTGAAGATTTTGCGTTTTCACTTGAAGATCTTTCGATAATTGCTCAATTCTACGATTTTTCTCTTCGATCTCGATGTTTCGGAGTATCAATTCTTCTCGCACTCTCTGCTGCTCTCCTGACACGTCTTCGAATTCCAATTTGTCAATTCTGTCGTTCGCTTGCTCGTAAGCTTCCTTCAATCTGTCCAATTGCTGTATTTTTTCCCACAACTCTTGTCGTATTGCATTTTTCTCAGTTTCCAACGTCTCGATCTTCGCCTCTTTTTCGTGGAGCTGTTCTTCAAGTATCTGAAATCATAACCATATTGTTTATGGAACACTAGAAAACTGGAACTAAATATTATTGTTAAAATTTTCAAGAATAAAGTCCGTAGAAGCGACTCGGTACTCGGTAATAATTCAGTCCTTGGGACAGTTCGGAAAACAAACTAATTTGCAAAAGCTCTCGAATCTTTTCTGTTTTGCTTTCAAAAGTAGTATTTAGAAAACAAAAAACTGTTGTCAATGGGCCTCTTCATTAAGAGAGGATGGATCAGTCGGTATATCGCAACCGTGAGTGCGATGTACCGACAAATTTCGAAATCGAAATTCTTTGACACAGCCTAGGCGGAATGATGGCAAAAATCGACTGACAGAGCCTTTTTTTAATCGGTCAAGCTGTGTCAAAGAATTTCGATTTCGAAAACTCCAAGTGTGGTTAGTCGACTGACCCATGCTCTTAAAATGTCTACATTAAAAATAGATGAAGGACAAAATCTGATCAAACTTCGGTTTAATTTGATGACAGTTTGTGTTGGGGCATCGTGTATATTTATACAGTTTCCACGAAATTATGGAGCCATGATTTCACAACGAAAATGTGCAGCCATTAAAGAGCGAGAAGAAGAAAATCTAATTAATCGAAAAAGCTGTGAGGTAGCCCACGCGTGAAGCTAATCGTCTTCATATTGCTCGTAATACGCTCGAATCAGCCTCATTTCAAATATACGCCAACACTCGTACGCTTAGACTTCCCGATGCTTTTATGTCAATCTATTTATAAAGCTCACTCCCCTAAGCCGAGGAAAAGAGTTCCAAAGAGAATCAGATGCAAGTAGCTGCCCCAAGTTTACTCATTTTTTTAATACTATTGCGAAATTTCAATATTACAAAAAAAAAATAAAAGAAAGAGAAAGGAAAGATGATTTAAAAATATGAAATACAAACCCACCTCGGAATCGGCTCGTGACTTTTTCTCCAGAAGACATTTCTCAGCCTTGACGCTCTCGATCTGTACACGGAGCTCATCGATCTTACTCTCCATTTCCTCAAACCGTTGCTACGCACAGAGAAAAAAAAAACAATACGAATTTTATCATGAATGACAGTCGACGCTTCTGATTGAATACTTGGAATACATTTATTTTTATTCAGACATGCTTCGAGCGTTACATTCCTATTATACAAGTGAGAAATTCATGCTCATCGTGGGGGTAGTAGACATGCGGCACACGAGGAAGAAAGAAAGAGGGATGACGGTCGATTGGGGACGTTAATTTTTCGTTTTCTTAGGCCAACGCCTCGGAGTCACGAGTGTCACGAGAGCAGGTCCCTAAAAACAAAACGTAACGTTCCAACCACTTAAATTCCCGATTCCACGAGGGCAATGAACTCGTGCAAATTTGCCATTATCGATCAACCAAGCAAGAGAGAAGAGAGGAGGACGACGCTTTACAAAAATAGCTCAAGAATTGAAAGAATAGCAAGAGGAAGAAACTAAAGTCCCGAGTACCCGAATTCTCGATCAACTCGAAGAAAGCACAACTTCACGACATGCATTTATACCTACCTCCATTCTCATCGAGCTGCACAGACAGGACAACATCGTGTTCTCTCCTTGACGTTCGACACTTGTATACTCGATACGAGTACTATCATAAAAATAGCACTGCCGAATACTTTACTTTGTTTTATTATTCGTTCGAATTATTTCTCTTTTCGTTCTATCCTGTCGTGTCTATCATTTCTTTTTTTCATTCATAGAAATAATGTATTCGTTACGATGAATTTCGTGATTATTTTTCAATCTTCTCCGGTTATTGGTGATTTATAATATTTTATTTTAAGTTTCGTATTGCTTTTCGTTCGATTGAAAAATCTTTCATCGATCGTAAGATCTCTTTGATTTTTGTTATTTTTTTTATATCGCGAAGATTTATAAGGATAATTTTTTAATCGTTTGGGGCCTTCTCCTTCTCAAGTATTCGTGTTAGGATTTTCGTTGAATGATATTTTATTTATCAATTATTCAATTGATTCGATACGTGATATTAATTGTTTTTTTTTCTCTTTTAATTATTATTCTCGTTATTTCAGTATGAAGAACTGATCGTATTTTTGTTTAAATTTATTATTTCGCCGACTCTCGATAATGTTATGGAATCGCGTCGTTAGATAGTTATTCAAGAGTCTACAGGTTATAAATTTAAGTTCGATTATTTATTTCATTTGACTGTTTATACCGAAAACTCGTTGATTATGTTCTTTTTTCGATATAGAGATGGTAAGAAGCACGCGGTCGGAGCTAACCCGTCGAAATGAATTCGCGTTCGCGAGCCCACAACCCGAGGGATGCTTTGCTAGTGGGATCCAAGGCGCCGGAGGCATCGTTTTCTATTATTAGCCGCATGAAAACGCCGTCTTTTCTCGTCTAGATCACCGCGGATTCCGTTGGACGACGAGGAGAGTTCGTTGTGCGATCCATGGCAATGTTTGCACGAATCCAAACGATCCCTGTCGTTCTCTCTCTCTCTCTAAACTCTCAAATTTTTCCCCTCTCCCCTACTAAGATTTCTCTTTCCCGTAACTCAAAACATTACAGCGAGATTAACGAGCGTTGGTGTACTTTGAAAGTTTCACTTGGCATCGTGAAAAGCCCGAAAATAGTGGTAGTAAAATTTGCAGGTTGGAGCACAACGGAAATTTCTTTTTACCAATTTTGAATCACGCTACTTTTCAAAAGTTCTACAATTTTCAAGCTTGTAGAGAGAAATTCCGTTTCGTTTCAACGGCAAAAATTGAACGGCCAACCGAAATACAGATTTATACGATGCTTATCTCAATTTCGAACGAGCATAGTTATTTCTCTCGTTGGAGCATTAACAGTACAGAAAAATTCATGACACGCTCAAGCAGAGGGTAAAATAATGAATGATCAAGCACTCTTTTGTCTTATCTATATTTAAAAAAAAAATAAAAAAGCAGAGAAAGCGAGCGAACAAGCAAGCAGGCAATTCACACGAGCAGAAGCCTGAGCAAAACAATTTTGCGGATCTGTGATGAAAATCACCTCGAGGATTGAAAATTAATTTAAAAGAATAGTAAATATCGCTAAGCCCAAAAATGTTATCTTTTTCGAGCCCGCGGCGATGGATCTCTGAAACCAACCTGATCCGTTTGATCGCGTTCTGGATGATTCGTTCTCGTGCTCTCCATATTTTTGTAGATTTTTTGAAGCTTCTGTTCCAATTCTTTGACTTGACGGTCCTTCCGAATCACTTTATCCTCATTATTCGCCTGGAGCTCCATCAAGCCCTGAATTGATTGCAACGCTTTCATGTGCTCGATCTCAAGTTTTTTCAACTTTTCTTCCGTAACTTTAGCCGCTTTTTTAACATTGCACAATTTCAATATCAACTGCTTCTTCGCCTCCTCTTGGACTTTCTTTTCGTTTTCGTATTCCTCATTTTTCTGTCCAAGGGACGTAAATACGCATTAATTTCAAAATATTCAATCTTTTGAAATTCGTATTGTTTTACACTGAATTTCATTTCAAATAATTATCATATCCACGATAGTTCATCTCGATTAACTTTTCTATTTACTTTTCGATTGAAAACAACTGATCATCAATGCTAACCTTCCTCAAAGCAGCGATCTCAGAATCGTCCGGCGAAACAGCATCCTGATTCGGTAAATCAAAACTCGAAGATTTGTGAAGTTCCCATGTAAATGGACTGAGACCATACTTCGATGGACTCTTCAGGCCTGAACTTGGAGAACAAGATCCTGGAAATGGTGTAGAAACTACTGGACTGGTGGGCGCTGAAGAACGCTTTGAATGGCTCTGCTCAAACTGGAAAACGTTAAATTATGATCAGACAATAATTCTCTCTTGGAGTTGTGAATCTACGATGCAAATTTGATTTATTATTTCATGATCAATTTTTCGTACTCAAAAAAAAGTACGATTTATTACTATGACTGAATAATAAAATGCATCATAATTATTAGTTTTTTCATGATCAGAAATAATGCGACATATGAAATGATTTTTATTCATCTATGTCACATTCGTAAATTGTAAGTTACAAAATCCACATCCACGAATAGAGAAAGCATAAGGGGAAATTTCAACTTATTATTGCTTCCAGATTATTGGTTTTTCCAAACGGAATCTGCCAAATTTTCAAGTCAATTGAAAAGTTGAGACCTGAACTTCATTACAGAAGTTGAGAATCGGTTCTATAGTATTCTCATTAAGCATATGTAATTTGTAGCGAAAGCATGATGGCAGTTGAGAAATGGAAAACAGAATATCTCTCCCAGCTTTCATATCAGTAGAGGATAAAAATGCGTAATAACCTGATTCAGAAGAGCTCGATGTTTGTTATTGAGATCCGTGAGAGCATCGTCCCTCGACTTAACAGAGAGTCTCAGCTGTACAATCTGTTTTTTTCTTTTTTCAGCGACTGCGCTAACTTCCTCGTACGTGCGGCAAGTTTCTTCGAGCAGCAACATTTTTTCTTTAACCAAACGATCTTTCTCGGCAATCTCGCTTTTCTGTTGCTGTACCAAGCTCTCCCTCTTCGACAAATCTTCCTCGAGTTCTCTTATTCGTTCCCTCAATCCATCAATATCGTTCGCATGCTCTGACGAGAGTTTTTCTCGTAGTCGCGTTTCCGCATCCAATCGATCGCGGAACTGATCTCTCTCGATCTCCAATTCATGGGCCCAGTTTCGCTCCTCCTCCAGACTCGCTGTTATCTGCTTCACCTGCATAAACACAATGAAAATCATTTAGAAAACAATTTTTCTCATGGGGCATAGAAATTTTTCATATTTT
Source organism: Venturia canescens (assembly GCF_019457755.1). Taxonomy (NCBI): domain Eukaryota; kingdom Metazoa; phylum Arthropoda; class Insecta; order Hymenoptera; family Ichneumonidae; genus Venturia; species Venturia canescens. The sequence goes on from NC_057425.1 coordinate 13,600,998, forward strand.
TTGGAAAATTATTCATTTGTTTCTTCAATTAGATCATGTTAAAAATATCCAACTGAATTTCATGTACGACCAAGTACAAAGGCTTGAAGAATATAAAGAGCATGGATCAGTCGACTAACCTCACCTCGAATTTTCGAAATGAAAATTCTCCGCTGTCGTTTGACTAATCAAAAAAAGGCTCTGTCAGCGGACGCGGAAAGATGGCAAAAATACGCTGACAGGGGCTTTTTTTTATTGATCGAACCGTGTCGAACATATTCAATTTCGAAAATTGCAGCTCTCCCACTCACGGTGGCGAGATAGCGATTGCTCCATCACCTTAATGATAAGGAATTTAGACAAGAACAAAAACGTCAACATCTTTATCCAATTTTTTGCCGATGCAAACGTTGTCTCAAATTTATTTTTCGCTTGAAACAAGCTCAATGATCTCCATTTATCAGCCTTGAACTCTCTTATCTTACATAAACGTTACTAAGAATCGCGTGACGTGGCAATCGAGTCTGCGAAGACTGAGATTATGCTTACGCGTTACTCCGAGAAACCGATTTAGCGAACAAACAACACTCGATAAATACGCACTGACGAATTCAGCAATTTCACTTTTCTTGTAAATGTACATGCCATTGAAAATCAATTTTTCCACGATAATGAAAAACGACGGTAATTTTGTCGTCGAAATATAGCACGACAAATAACTCATGTGATTTTGGAAGACAAAGTCAAATTCACAAGGATTTGGCTCGTCTAGACAAAATCTCATGATTATTTAAAATAGGGAAAATTGTTTTGTTAAATAATTTTTCAAAATACGAATTTAGGGGCAAATAGACCGTTGATTCTTTTTATGAAAACAATGATCTTACCTCAGCCTCAAGGGAAGCAACAACTTCTTCCATCTGATGCAATTTTTCTTGTTGCTCACAAGCTTCTTCAGGTGTTATACCAAAACTCTCTTGATAGTACATCGTTGTATCGCTCAATTTCGCTTTCCACATTTCCAGTTCTAAAAATAGAAATATAAATCTGTTGTATTATTCGTTCGAAGTTACATGAGGTAGCATTTGGACCATATTTATTCACCAGCTTCGAGCTCTTCTATCCTCGCTCTCTCCTTCTCCAATGATTCTTGATACTTGGTTTGATTACTTAACAAAGCGTTCTTCTGTTCCTCCATCAATTCAAAGCCTTTGGCAGCCTGTGTAAGGAGTTCCTGTTTTTCGATTTGCTCTTTCCTTAGGGACTCGATTTCGACCTGGAACACATAACAAAATCGTTTTTGAGAAGGGTCAAAATTCTTTATAAAAGAAAACTTCACCATTTTTATCATACCCAAAACATAAAGGAAAGAGCAGAATCAATTTTGTTTCGTGAGGAAGCAGACAAGAAAAAATAATTAAAACTGTCCTCAGTGATTGCTTTTGTGTTATTCGTTCGAGGAGAGAAAAGGTTTTTCGTACCTTTAATTCTATATTTTTCTTCACAGGATCCTCGTCAGCCGCAGTGACTCCCATACGGTCTTCAAGAAAATAAATACGTAACTTGAGATTGAAATTTTCTTTTTTGAGAGCTTCGAGTTGATCCTCGTATTCCTTCATGGTTCTGCCGCCTGTTCCGATTCCAGGCGTGTTGCCAGAGCTTCCTGCCAAAATAAACATAAAAGCGTGTAAAAAAAAATTGTTCGGGCGTGAAAAAGTAAGTACACAAACATTTTCACTGAAAAACTAAAGCCTCCGTTACGAAATTTGTATCACCAACATCTTACGTTTCATGCTACAGAGTTTTGGATTTATTTCAAAGTCCGAACGTGATATTTTCAGTCTAATTCTAAGGTCATTATAACGAAGTAATGAAAAGTCTTGAAATTTTTTAAATCGTAATTGTTTCCGCGTAAACTCTCACCGAACCGTAACCGATATTTGACAATTTATATTCGCACATGCGCAGTACACACGTGGATTTTTAGCACGAAAACTGACGAATTTCATCCCTCAGATTGCCGACCCTTTGAGATGCTCATGTCGTTTTTTTCTCGACCATAAACTGTCTTCAGGGAGGAGAAATCGAACGAGGGAAACGAGCACCGACCAAGGGCTGATATTTTTCAAAGCTTTTACACCAAAAAAACAAATTGGCTGTTCCACACGTGCCAACTTCGCAGTCGTAGAGAGGACATTGCGGTATAGTAGAAGGAAAAAAAAATTCTCGCGACGCTACAATTGCCAAGACCCCTTTGGCAAAGAACCAGTCCACTGTACCAGCCACCACCCATCCAGCGACTGCAACGACGACCTATTATCGTTTCGTCTCGATATTTTCTTCTTTTTCGTTATTTTCGTGTCGAAAATAATTGAAAAATCGAGTAGAGATCGAAGATTTGGAATCAAAATAAACGAAAATTTCATACCGAACATCGCTTCGACTTTGACGGGCTCTTTGCTGTCTTCGATCAGATTGATTTCCGAGGATTCGATCTCGGCGGTCTCAGCGTCCGATAGCCTTGACCTACCACATCCCATAGCCCATAAAAACCTCTCTCAACGAGACTCTGATTACCGAATAAAATCACATCTCTCTCACTCATATTAATCGATCCTCCCTTCCCCTGCAGTTTTCATTTCGCTAATCCTGCAAATCAACTTTTATCCTCTCTCTATGCGTTCTCGTGGCTGTATTTTTGTGTATGTTAAGATAGGATCGCGACGGGTGAGGCTACCACTAGACTACTGAGCCAAAATTCGTCGTGCACCGAGCAAAGAGACTTGGAAAATGCCAACTATAGCGCTTGTAGTTAAAATTACGTCGATTGCCTATATCATCTCTGGCAAAATGCTTTCGCAAGACAGGCGCCAGCCTTTGAAATTTTCTATCAGAGACGCTCTCGCTCAATCTTTTGCTTGAAGTCAACCGTCAATTGCAAATGGATGTGCGACGTTCGATTGTTTCAGGAAGGCACGAGGTCCCGCATCGCCATCTTGTTGCGGTATTTAAATGCTTCATTGTTATTGATTTTTTTTCGTCGTAAAATTGCACATTTTATACACATTTCATCATTCGATTCACTTGCACTTCAGTTGCTTGCAAAATAATCATAATTTTTAGATCGAGAAATCGAAGCAACAGGAAATTTCAGATATTCGTAGTTGGGAGATCCAGAAGGACAGTTTTGGTGCAAACAGCGACGCAAGATTTTGCAGCTTTCGTGAGATACGATGTACAAGCGCGAGCAAGTTTGTTTGGGTTCGAACGGTCTCGTGCAATTTCAATTTCGTTGAATGACATGATTTAATTTCGAGAATTGGACTCGAAGTGGCCTTGAGGCGATGGGCCTTTCGAGAGAGAGAAAGAGGCAGGAGAAGAGTATTTTCTCGAGACTCTCAAGTGTATTCTCCGACCCTGATGACTAAGACTGATCGATCAGTAAATTCCAATAGGATTAAATTCAATGCCTTTTTGTTTCCTGTTCGAAAGTTGGGCCAAAGCGAAATGCTTTGGTGCTGAGGTACGTCACGAGGCGTAGCATAAAATGCCGGTAAGCTTTAACTTCACTCCCCGTGTGTCTCGCTCGGTCGACAGAGCTCCCAAGTATTTATAGATGACACATTTAGGCCGGAACCATCCGTTCGAACTGTCTTTATTTCGGTATGCTCCTTCTCTTCTTCTTCGTCTTCTTCTCACTCCCGCTCTTCCCTCTCTCTCTCTCTCTTTCCGAGCCGTCTACTTCGCCCTCTTCCCCTTTCCTCAGTCTTCGCTTTTTCCACACGTATCAATATTTCACCCCCGAGACCGAGTGGGAGACGAAAAATCTCCTACGCTCGACAAACAGGAAGTGTGTTTGTCTCACGGCTGAACTTGCACTTCCTCATCGCTTTCTCCTATTATTATTCCATTTCTTTTCGAGCCTCGTGTATATTTTGGGCAACCAAATTTGAGAATTTTTAGAAGATTTTTTACTCTTAATTTCGTCTGGGTTTGTTCATTTTTAGTGATTTTAGTATTTGGCTGAATATCTGTACCGAGTACCCCCTCCACGCGTGTTTACACCACCGTATTTTCATCAATATTCTCGAAACGAATGATTCTACTCGATCACATTTTAATTCTGCTTATAAAATCGAATTTTTCTTCATTCATTTTTCAAAGAATATAATTCGGGCTTTTTTCCCCAACATCCTGCTATATATTCAATCTAATTTCAACATAGATTGCCTCTCGTTTGAATAGTTGATGATCCTATTTTTAAAAGAATGATAACCAAATTCTAAAAATAGTGGAAATCGATTTCTTTTTGACCCTTTCAGGTTTTGAAAAGGGCTTCCCATCGCTACAGCCTCACTTCCCCCCACTTTACTGTTCCTATTCCCGTTCCTGCGTGACCCTCCTAGAGTATTGCCCTCAGCTGTTCTTTCCTGATGCATCACTGTATCGTGTTTGAACGAGGCCCAAGGGAGACTGCGGAAACCCCGGCAGTTACAAGCGACTATATTTTCACTGAGTTTCAGCTGGTTGGAGCCATCGAAAGCTGGGAAAAAACTGCCCAGTGATTGGTGTACAAGTCGGTGCATAGCTCGCAGTCACCCATCCAAGTATCAGCCTCCCTCGAAGCTTCCAATATTGGAAGATAGTCGCGAAGCTGTTCACTGACCGCACACCCACTGCTGTAGATTGAATCCTGTCCTTATCTAGGCTCGTTGATTCGTATTTCTGAAATATTAATAATTTTATGAATATATCGAACGTTAACATACTAATTGAAATGTCTTTCTCAAGGGAGGAGCGCAGAGCATCCTGAAAACTGATTTATGAAATAACGATAGCTGGGGTCCTCGTCAACTCCTAAGAAGGCAGGTAAAATTTCATTTATTTCTCTAGGAATAACTATTCTTCGTGCCACGTGAAGATAGAAAAGAGTTTCAAATTGGTTGTACATAACGATCCGGGAGAGATCTATATTACGAGGTGGACGATCCGTTAATAGTGGAGTGAGCACAGTATTGGAGCGTAGAAATTTGAAGGAGAACGACGCTTGTAAGTAGTTTTGTCTTTTGGGTCTCGAGTGAGAGATGGGAGCGAGGAACGAGAGACCGAGGGGCTCGTTTGGGACGACAGAAATGAACGTACGATTTCTGAGAATCTAACGCGAGGGAGAAGAGAGAGAAATCGTTGAAAATGGTCTCGGCTGCAGTCGCCAAGAACCCTTGGCGACTGCAAGTCTCCAAACTGTGCTCTTACTTGCGTCTGCTTCTGCTTTATACACTTATGAAAGTCAATAGCTCGATAAAGAGCTCGCTGCTGATAGTCACGAGTGCCATAAACACGTATTCATTTCGAATCCGACAGGATCCTTAACCCCTAATGACTCCTCTTGTTTCAAGTTCAACTGAGACAATCTAAATGATTATATCATAGCAAATCAATTGCTGAATCCGAATAAAAATCTGCTCTTCACTGTAGGTGCAAAATATTGATGAATTTTCAAAAATTTCAACGCACTTCTATCGCCAAATGAAAAAAGGTTACAAATCCAAAGCACAGATTACAAAAACACGAATAGAAATGAAATCCACAAACATTCGTTAGCAAAATTACGTTCACTAAATCCATGGCAATTTTTACCCGTATACATTGAAAAAATGTTTAAAAAATGATTCCTTTCTTTTCATTAATCCTTACTGAATTATCAGATTCAAGTATTGAGGAAAATCCTTCCCAGAAACTTGTTAAACCAGAAAGCAATGAATTTGATTCGTTTCACGTGAAAACAAAACCAGGACGAAGTAGTAGCCTGCACTCGAGTCTTTTTTCCTTCTCGTCGTCCATACACTTTTATAAGAGACCGCACGTGATTCACCATGGAATAAACATTATCCCTATATTCGCGCGCGTGCTCGGGATAAAAAGAGCCCGAGTGAATCGGATATGAGCAATGGAGCGTCGAGGGTGTGTCGATTATCGATATACAAGTCGTGAGTTGATGCATCGTGAGAAGAAGAGCGCTCATAACGAAGGGTCAGTCTTCCGGCGGTCATTAGACACGCTACATTAAGTTTTTAGAGCACCTTTTCTCAGCGAAAATACATAGTTATACGCGAACGAAATGGTCGTATTTACAGTAATCGAAGGTACAAGATTTTTTAAAAAATTTTATAATTTTACAAATGCATGAGAATTTTCATGGAATGAAAAGAGCTCAGCGCCACGTACGCTCTTCACATTTGCGTTCTAAGTTTTCCCAAACGACCTTTGATCGCCCTGGCTATCCATACGAACAGCAAACACGATTGCAGCTCGAAAGATCATTTCTTTTCGAACGTCACGATGGAAGTTGCGATAAAAAATAATAACGACAGTCCTCGTGGAGGAGAGGCTGCTCCTCTCTTTCTATAGACTGAAATATCTATCCCCCGAGCACTTATCTCGGGTTATTAATATCAGTTATGGTCCTGATGCTTCGTTGTCTGGCATGAGAGCCCGTAGAGCGTGACACTCGAAGCATCCGGTGAGGTACGATGATCGTACGATCCGAACGGACTATCCTTCGTACACGATCTGTTATGTAAACGTATACGATATTTTCATCCTTCGTTGTGCCCCTAATGGATTGGAGCTTGATCTAAATTCATAAAATCGAGGTTCACGGCCCCCGGGATCGAGCAGACTGAGAATCCTCTGAAACTCCGTGAAGTTCAACTCCACTGCGTTGCTAAATCCAAAGAAATTTCTTCCATCGATCGTCCGAGATTATTGTACGAAAATGGGAACGTACATTTTTTCGTTTTTCCAAATTTTCATCGAGGAATCCTTGCTTACGGCTGCAGTCGAATATTCATGGCTTGGAAATAAAAAAAATTGGAATTAAGAATCGATTACGGTTGCTTTCAAAGGCTCACATTTCAGTACTTTTCATTGCTTCAAATTGCATGTTCCTAATCAAATATTTCGGTGAGAGTGAAAAGATCGTCCTTACATCCGAAAACTCTCATTTTTTTCACTCATTTAAAACGCCAGCTTTGGTCTGGATCTCATAAAAACATAAAATAAAGCAACAGTTTTACTGACCATTCGGAACGGCCGCCGTTTGGTCCATCGTGATGTCCTGCAGCGGCATATTTGTACTGAAACAGAAAGAGAAAAGAATTATTCGAATAATCCAGCAGCAACGTGCACTCTGGCCACACGAGTTTCACATTCATGCTCGAGGGTTAAGTAAAATCGTTAAATCATGGCACGCATGAAATGACGGTACTAAGTTACAAATTCAACAAAAAGGTAAGGGAGGAACACACAAACAGAAGAGATAAAGGGGGGAAGAACGAACGAGGAAACGCGGCACTTCCAGTAAGCGTTAATATAGAACATCAAGCCCGAATGTCGCAGTCAGCGAATTTCCATGAACTCCTTGGGTCGCACGAACAAAATGAATAATCCGCGGATATAACGGCCCATGTGCAAGGTATGTCAGAGTGCAGTGCGCGGTCACCCAAGTAACCAACGTCTAAATCCGTCGTAAGGACTTGACAAATGAGTTTACGACTGTCTCCGGAGTGATTTCATATCTCTTCTCACTTCAATCCTACACTGCTTAACCACAATTTTATATTTTTTTTGCAAAACATCGACCAAAACAACACCACATGGAGACAAACATATGGAAACATTTACAAGGAATTTTCATCAAAAATTTCATTTTGTTATGACATTTTTAAGGGTACGGGCTTTTTTCACCAAATTTAATTGCGATATCGATTCGAATCCTTCGATCGTTTTGACAAAAGCAAGAAAATAAAAAGGAAAATTTTCTTCGCTTCTTTCAATGGTTAATTGATCGTTTTTCTGAGTTTTTTTTTTTCGAGAGTGAAGAATTTCGGAACTTTCATGACTGAATTTTCATGGAGGTAAATATGTGGAAACACTAGGGTGTGCGGAAAAAAACGATATTTTTTTTTTACTTTGCATCCAGCCGAAAAAGGTGATTCGAGGTGAAAAAAAAAGAATCTCAGAAGGAGAGCTCACCAAAAAATTTTTTCGAATGGCGCTTCGCGTTTGAAGATTTTCCATAAGAATAACCCAGGAAATTATTGAGACCTCCGATCATTGCATCATAACTCTTCAGAAAAAAATCGTACAGAAACGATAATTATATATTTTTATAGAAAATCGATTCCCCCACAAAAAAAGTCGTTATGAACATTCAGCTTGGAGCAACCATTCTCGTGCTATCACCCTTCGAAGTTGGATCGATAGAAAAAAAATTTTCATAAAACTGTCGAAATCAAATTTTTCGTTTCACAAACATACTTCTAGGAACTTTTTCGTAGAAAATTACTTGCTCTTTTAGAAAATCGTTATTATTATTCGAACAATGCTCTTTTCGACAATGCTGTGCCAGTTAGTATGAAGGCTAAAATGTTGCAATCTCGAGCAAAATCGAAAATTCCTTCAGAGCGAGTAATCATTGAAAAAAGTGATTACAAAACGTTGCTTTCAAAGGATATAAGCTATTGCGTCACACAAGAATCCTTATTCCTTTTCAACCAAATTAATTTACCCCATGACTGAGGGTAAATATGGACTTAGGGCCTGAAAATACCAGTTATTTAAGCTGCTTAGATTTTTTTTTTTTAATTTGAAAATTGTCAATGACATGGCTAATGGCATCGCTTTGATAGAAGCCTACAACGGTTCATTGACCAAAAACGAAGAGCAGTTACAATATTTATTGAAAATAATGCAAGCTCATCGTCAAAAATGCTCCAATTGCAATAAACGCACACTTAAAAATAGCAATGGGTATTATTTAATCTTACCTCGTGTAAGCAAAAGGGTTAATTTGTAATTTTATATATACCTCATTTGTAATTTTATGTATGATAACGGGTGAAAAAAAATCATGGCAAAAAATAAAAACTTTTGAAACCCGATTATTGATAAATTTTCTTTTATCTTTTATCGTTTCTTTTATTATTTCGTTTCATACCCAATTGTAATGAAAACGAGATGGAAAGTTTATATTTAAGAGTTTTTTAGTGGTAATCATTGTTATCCTATGGAAACCAAGCACGAAACATGTTTACAATAATTTAATGAAAATCATAAAAAATAAGTAATTTTATTCAAATTATAAAATTCGAATAATAATAACGATTTTCTAAAAGAGCAAGTAATTTTCTACGAAAAAGTTCCTAGAAGTTTGTTTGTGAAACGAAAAATTTGATTTCGACAGTTTTATGAAAATTTTTTTTCTATCGATCCAACTTCGAAGGGTGATAGCACGAGAATGGTTGCTCCAAGCTGAATGTTCATAAGGACTTTTTTTATAGGGGAATCGATTTTCTATAAAAACATATCATTGTCGGTTTTGTACGATTTTTTCCTGAAGAGTTATGATACAATGATCGGAGGTCTCAATCATTTCCTGGGTTATTCTTATGGAAAATCTTCAAACGCAAAGCGCCATTCGAAAAAATTTTTTGGTGAGCTCTCCTTCTGGGATTCTTTTTTTTTCACCTTGAATCACCTTTTTCGGCTGGATGCAAAGTAAAAAAAAATATCGTTTTTTTTCCGCACACCCTAGGAAACACTTACGAAAAATTTCGATCAAAAGTTTCATTTTGTAGTGAGATTTTTAAAGAGTTTTTTCACCAGATTTAATTGCGATATGGATTCGAATCTTTCGATCGTTTCGACAAAGGCAAGAAAATAAAAAAACGGAAAATTTTCTTCGCTTCTTTCAACGGTTAATTGATCGTTTTTCTGAATTGTTTTTTTTTTTCGAGACTATGAAGAATGTTGGAACTTTCGTGGAAGTAAATATATGAAAACATCTACAATTAATTTTGATTAAAAGTTTCAATTTGTAATGAGATTTTTAAGGGCGATGTTTCCCCTTCACAATTAAACTAATTGTGATTTTGATTTCGATTGTTTCAACAAAAGCAAGGAGATAAAAAAAGAAAAATTTTCTTCGTTTTGCAAACTAATTAATCTTCGTAATTGCAAACTCAAAGTTCGTAGTATTTCGAAAAATGTTTCCAAATTAACTGCAAACATTTAATAGCCTGAGAATGTCGAAAAAATATTTCGACAGGAAAAAAATGAGAAAATTTGTGAGACTCGGTTTCAATATTCAACGTTCTGCTTGATCGACCGAGTGATCGCCTCCCATTTTCGCCGGATTCGACGTGACGCTTTTTGTCTTTCTATTATGTTAAATCTACCGTACAAACGAGCGCGCTACAAACGAGCCACTTTGAGATGTCGAAAATCGAATCGGAAATCGTCGTTGCCCAAGACGATTTCGAGGGCTTATAAAAGTTGTCCCGACTTTTCGTCACTCCTCAGTCTCTCGTCCAACTTCGAAGTCATTTGACACTACAATGACTAAGGTAAAGTACAAAAACGATTTTTCAATTGTACGCAGAAACAAATAAGAAGAAAAACCAATTCTAAAAACTCTTCTGTCACAAGCTTCGATTCGCTTACTCAATTTTCATAATTTCCTATATTTTTTTCAATATTTCCAGCTCCCAAAGCTTTCTTCGATCCTCCTCCTCGTCCTGATCGTCTCAGAAGGTTGGGCCACCAACAAAGCTCACTCTTATCAACATTTTCACGGGCCGGTGAGTGGGCACCACCAAAAAATAACGTGGCTCGACAAACACGGTCACCATCATGACGATTACGTTGCCGAGCCGAGTTACAAATTTTCTTACGGCGTCCACGATCACCATACGAAAGATATGCACGAGCACAAGGAACATCGTCAGGGTGAGTCATAATAGGGTATTGCACCTTTTTTTGAAAACTGTTTCAAAATAATCCTGAGATCGTAATAAACCAGTGGAATTTTTATTTAAATTTTATAAGACCGAAAAGTGTCTTAAAAACTATTTTTTATTTATTATTTTGAATTTTCGCACGGAAACACTAGCCGCCATGTTGATTCGGTTTGTAACGTCACTCCGTTAGTAAACAATTCGATTGCAAAAGATCAAGTAACAAGATTTGTGAATATAATGAGTTATAATAGTATATCATCGGTGTCTCGTGCCTGAATGCGATAATACAAGTGTAAAAATGCCACAAAAATTGTGGATTCATCGCCACCATCAATATATTTATCATTGATAAATTTGTACTTTTTGCTTTCACAAAACTATCTTCCATGATGCGATTTTCATAAAATGAATGATAAAAGTCCACAAACGTATACATAATAATTTGTAAAATTTCAAAATAACAGAATCCAATATGGCGGATAGCGTTTTAGACATTTGAAAAAGAGATGAAAAAGGACGATTCTTTTAAATTGAATTATAAAATTTACATTGCATTTTTATGAATAAATATTGACGTTTCTCGTTTAGTTTTTACGAAATCTATCATAAACATGCATTTTTATATATTTTTTTTACTATTGGGGCCCCAAGTTCGCTTTTCCCCTCGATTTTTTCAATCGAACTTTGAAATCCGGATCAAACTTCCATCTCCGAAGATTCGTATCAGAAAAAAAGCTAATTATGAAGAATCGCCGTCAGAATTGAGAAAAATAATATAAACAAAGTAAAGCCAACATGAGAATCGAACGAAAAACAAAGAGAAAAGCGAATTCTCGAAAGAATTTTCTTATCACCGTAAAGCTCACACATTCCCAATGAAATATTGATTCAAGAAAAATTATCAGGAAAATACGTGAGCGGAGAGTACACGATTCACGAGCCTGGCGGAAACGTAAGAACCGTGAAGTACCACAGCGACGAGGATGGGTTTCATGCCCACGTACACAACAGTGGACCAACTGGGCACCATTATTGACCACTGATTATTGTACTAAAAGCGTTTTGTTGAGTAAAAAAAACCGAAGGATCGACGCTAACGAGAAGCTTGATGGTCCAGTCCCTCTCCCCGTTCCCAAACAGAGGCTTCGAACGACGCTGAAGTTTGCAACGTTAGAGTCCAATGAAATGAAGTAAAAGAGCTCTCGAATAATTCCTGTAAATCTCCAGTTTCGTTCCCCGCCGAATTAGCAAATCGTACTTTTTCGAGCTACACCAATGATCGTGAAATAAAAAATTGGTGGATTACGAATCTCATTTTCGTTAATTTCGTTGGACTCCAACGTTGCAAACTTGAGCGTCGTAGTCTTTGAACCCGAGAACACAAAATAGAGCTCGAACGAATAAAAAAAAGAAGGAGACAAAAAAACACCGTAAAAGTGAACGTGAACGAGGTTTGGGAGAAAAATGACAAAAAGGGAAGAAAGAGCTTGAAGATTCACGGGACGATTATTCTTTTTAAGGGCACAGAGGGGGATACGAAAATAGCAGAGCAAAGAGTATTTTGTGTGGTCCGATGATGGTACGGGTCACCAAAAAAGAGGGAGGAAGGTCTTATTTTGGTAATGTTTAATGGCAGAGAGCGCAAAGTGGAGAATGACAAGCCCACATCGCTGCCGGCGGCGTTGGCAGCGTTTGTTTCTCGTTCCCTTTTGTTAAACCGTCGAAAATAAAAGCGGGCGTGCGATAAAGGGAGGAAGAGTCGTCATTGAAACGGTTCCGATGCTCTTCTAAGAATTTTCGCGCCAAGTCTATTCGAATCTCGTGCGCTCCGAAGGCGAGTGAGCGTTGTTGAGAGAAATAATAAAAATCGAGGGATTTGGCACGCGTTTACGATACTAAAAGTTCGATGCGTTGAGCTGTTATTTTGCGCCGGTGCTTAAGGGGTGGGCCGGGAACCGCGGAGGAGATTCGGACGGCGAAGGAGTGTTGCGGAAGTTTCCAGAGAATCGATTCCCGACGCTCTGCCCCGGAGGGATGCAAAGTCGAGAACTTTTCTCGCGGGGAGCTCGCACGGTCTCCTCGGACCGGACGTCCGTCGTCGCAGCGACTCTCGAGACATCCCGTACATTCGGACGTACAACGTTCATAAACAAACTTCGCGTAGACTTTGCTCGAGGATCGCTCAGCCGAAATAGAATCGAAAACACTAAGGCGAGTTCTGCCGAGGAGAGTCGTCGATTACGACGAGAATCGCTCCGTTATTTAAATTCGATGGCTCGATCCAGCCGGAAATTCTACTTCAAAGTTCTCCACTTAAATTCCTAAATACATTTTCGTTTGTCCCTGAGTTACAACAATTTAAACTTCGCTTATGTGGGCGGAGATTGTTCGTCTGGCCACGCAGCAGCAGCGCGGGTTCCATGAACCCGCGAGTCATCACTTTGTTCCTCTTTATCTCCGCTAATCAACGCACTATTCGAGCGACGGATGAATTTTTTAAATTGATCTTATCGGACCGCCTTCGCTCGTCATAAGCAAGAGAAAACTTCGCGCTCGGAATCCCCTTGGAGACTCGAGCCAGTTTTTTCCTTTTAAGGTAACTCCTATGTACTGCATGCTAGTCAAGTGAGTGCTAAATTTTCAAAACGCTTTTAGACCAAGTTCAACGCGTACCGATTAAACTTATTGTTAGCAGATATGTATTCAAGCATATTTTATTAACGTGAAAAAATATTTAAAATGATAGTTTTGCAAAACTGACAGATGCCAAATTTCCAAGATGCCACATTTTCACAGGTATTTTTCAAACAGTCATCTGTATTTTTTAACCGATTTTATTGCACCAAGTCTCATTTTGTTCCTCGACTGATCCTCTACGAATTCACCACGTAGATTTTTCTTTAAACTCATTCCTTCACAAATTATGAATGAAAAAGTTTTTTCACTCAATTAACAATTAGCTGCAACAGCGAAACGATCGAGTTAAAAAAACAACTACACGGTGGATTCATAGAGGACCGGTTGACGAACAAAATGAGACTTGTTGCAATAAAATCGATGAAAAAACGCAGACAATTCTTTGAAAAATACCAGTGAAAATGTGTCAGCGTGGAAATTTGCATTCATCAGTTGATGGTTTTGTAAAACCAGCGTTTTTAATATTTTTACATCTTAATGAGATATGCTGTAATACAAATCCACTAACAATACATTTAATCGGTACGTTAAACTTGGTCTAAAAGCGTTTTGAAAATTTAGCACTCGTTTATCGATGGAGGGAAGAACATTTTTTCTTAGAATTCTTTTTTTTTTTAAATCGAGAAAAATTGTTCCCTCTCGCCTTTGGAATATGATGCTGAAGTTTCCAACGTTGGAGTCCAACGAAATGATCTGAAAAATTGTTCAATAATTCCAGCAATCCTCCAATTTATTTCCTGCCGAATTTATACTTCGTAGTTTTTCAATCTACACAATTATGATTTGTGAAATAAAAAACTGATGAATGTATCATTTTGTTTTCATTCATTTCGTTGGACTCCAACGTTGGAAACTTCAGCGTCGTTTTGGAATCGCGATCCCCTCCGAACGTTCGTAACTCTGTCAAACTCGAGCGACGATCGAACCCACAATAACAATCAATTCCCACCCCCAAATTTCAAGACTCCTGAACACAGACGAGTCCGACTATTTCCGCAGATAAGAAATTCATCGACAGCTGCGTGTTACTCTCGTTATGCGGATACCAAGAAAATACGCGGTCTGTGATCAATACCGTTGAGGGTCGTCGCGCGCGCCTCCGATAAAGGGCGGCCTCCTCCGAATGGACCAACTTCGTTTTCGTACTTTTTGTTCTTATCGATTACGCTCAAGTTCGCAACGTTCGAGTCCAACGAAATGATGTAAAAAAACTCTCCAATAATTCCAGTAATTCAGCATTTTTATTTACGAATATTTTTTTGCCTTCGTTGGACTGCAACGTTGCAAGCTTCAGCGTCGTTCTTATCGCCAAATAAGGGCGATATCGAATCATTTATTTGCTCAAAATTTATGACATTTGTGTGGAAAGTTTTCAAATGTCCGGAGGCTCGGAAAACAAAATTCGAGGGACGAAAAGATTTGTGGAAAGTTAAAACGGCGGCGGAGGCTTTTCGAGTCTCAACGCGTCGTGCGGTGTCTCGTTGTTTCAAAATAGTAACAATCGTGCAATGTTCGTAGGGACTAAATAATGAAAAAGCAAGCTTTCCATCCATTAGGTCGACTGACGCAGTTGAGGGGGCAACTTTCGCGAAAAAAACTGTTGATTTCCCGTTGAACAATAAATAGAAGAGGAAAAGAGTAATGCGATAAAACTGCATAGGTCAAAAGAGATGATTCGGGCGTGCAAAGCCTCGACAATTGACGCTTTCAGCTCGTTAACGCTCATCAAGCGATCAACAGCAGCGACACAATACGCGCTTGTCCAATTGGCTCAATTCTGCGAGGAGAATTTGTCTTTTTCCTCGCCGTATCCCCGCGGACTCGAAGCTCGTGGGGCACCGCGGCATGATCGCGGGGGAAGTCGAGAGACAAGAGGAAAAATCGACGAACGTGATAAACGACTTTCCGGGCAAGAAAAAAACACTTTTTTCCCATTTTTAGCGTCCGCCAACTTACTTTCGGAAGGGACTGTATGCGCTCCCCCAAACACTGCTTCTCGTCGGGGACGTTGGACCATTTGGACTGTGATACGAAGAACCGTAGCCACCGAACAACATTTTCATTTTCAACGAACGTTCCTCCACGTGCTTTACTTCGTTGTGCTCTTCTGGTTTTTCCTCACTCAATGTTTTTAGTTTTTATTGACCTTCGTATAGACTAAGAGACTTATAATATCGATCAGGATTTCGTATTCAAAGATATATTCGGCTTTGAATAGAAAAATTCAACAACTGTTTATTAACGATAACAGAGGATCAATCAGCATAAATATATTATATTTTATCTTTCTCTCTGGATTATTTAAATAATGGCTGTATTTTTTTAATACTGGATTAAGTTGTACTGAATGTCTTTGGCACAAAGTTTGGCGTCGTCTCGTTTTATTTCCCGTCAAATATTAATCGTGGAGCTATCGGCAGTCTCAAGTTCGTGGAAATTTTCCTCGAAGTAGAGTTTCTTTGTTTCTTATTTAATGGAAGATTTTTAAGGCAAAAGCGTCGAATTGATAGACCCTCGAGAGCCCAATTCGTCACGTTCCGATCCTCGGTATTCGAAACTATGGACACTCACTAAACACACACACACACGCGCGCGCCGCATACACACATACAAGTGACGAAGTACAAACAATCACTGTTTTGTTCTCAATGTTTTTATTCACAATTTTAACCAAGTAGAAAACAACCCGGCAAGTCCGTTGCGAATGCTTTGAACACGGAAACAAGATTTTTACGAAACGCCACGGCAGGGGCGTGGAAAAGCGTAGAAAAATCAAAACGAAATAAAATCAATCACTTTTTCCACAGCTTTCTGTCTTTTTCGTGGAACATTATTTTCTCGAAGAACAAACGTTTTTTAACTGACCGTCTCGCTTTTCCCATCGTTACTGTTTTTATTCGCGCGCCTTTTTATCACTTTGCATATCGTTGCACTCTTCCTTCAATGACAAAAGTATATTTCGATGTGTGATAATCGAATCGTTGCTCAAGACTCGAACGAGCGTTCTGTTGACCCTTTTTATTATGCTGGTTCGCGTCGCGACGCAAAAGCTTGGGACGACGATCTAGCGGGAAGTGCTGAACTCGACTGAACACCACGAAAGACGAGGTTCGAGCGCGCGGTGAGCGGTGAGCCCGAACGAACGAGAAACGAGACAGGAGATCCAAAGCTCCGCTCCCCTCTCTTTCTCTCCCTTCCCGACTCGCTCCGTGTTCCTCGTGAGGGGTCTGAGGGTATATTCGGTAAATGTGGATGATTCGGCTCATCTCGATGCTCCCGGAGCTCCAGCAGGGCAGAAAGAGTGTAGCGAGAGGCGGGCGGGGCGGGGGAAAGTCGTGTGTGGACGAAGTGAGCACACGAGAAGCGTTCTCAACTGCGTTTACGAGGGGACGAAAGTGGCGCTGCATGAAAAACGCAACAGCCTCACTCGCGCGGTATCTACGAGGCGATTCTCCAACGCAGCTTCCACTCTCCGTGCACTTTTTATTTTCTTTCCTTTTTTACCGGAGGAAACGAGCGCGGGGGGAAGCTTCGTTGCCGAATTAAAAATCGTTGGGCATATCGACCTCACGGAGGGACAAAAAAACAGTGATTCTCAAACGTTTGCCCAATTAGTCACGTGTTTTCTTCATTATAACCACTGCGAACTGCGTCTCGACAAATTTATATTTAAACTCTTCGAAAATTCTCATCCGAGTACTCTCATTAAATTTTTCATTTTCGCGATCCATTTCGTCTAGAATTTTATCACTTCCTGACGACACACCACTCGCCAGCAAAAAATGCACAAAATTCTGTGATTCCCCATTTTCGACAGTAATAAAAGTAACGCGGTAATTCTCAACGAGATAATCTCAAATTTTTCTTATCTCTGTGGTCCCTTATAAATAAACTGCTCGTCGGTCCCTGCCACGACTACAAGAATTGGGTTGCTCTTGGCTCAACTATCGAGTTCGACCGGCAGTTCCACGTCTGAGTGATGCAAGACAACGATAAGACGAATAAAGAAAAATAGAAAATGCTTCGGTTCCTTTTTCAAAATCGACCCTCACGACAGTGGAAAATCGTATTTCGTTGAATCAAATAGTTTGTCATTCGATAAAACAGCATTTCGCAAAAGTACGGAAAAAAATCTTCCCTTTCGAGTCCTTACATATATTATTTTCATTTATAAACATTGTTTTCAGTGTTTGTAAATCCGAGTCGTTAATTTGCATTGCAATTTCTAATCAGTAAACACATACACACGGAACGGGTTGGTACTTCCTGGAGGAAACAAAAATGTCGAATCGCTCGGATTGTAATTGCGGGATGTTTTTCCCGGAAACGAGTGTCCAGAATTCCGAGTCATAAATGAGCCACCTTCACGGAATTGTGGTTAATAATGTCGTATCGAAAATTCCATGAAGGTTGTTGGAAGAAACGTGTTTTTCTTCGTTGAAAATAAATTGAAAATTCGAGTCCGTTGATTCGCCTAATTTTGAAATTACACGCCAATTTCCAAGTATTTTGTACACAATAACACGATTAAGGGCTTCTTTGAAATAGGGAAACTCTGTCACAGGTAAAAAGGGCCGGGAGCTTGAAAGAAAGAACCGTTCGAATGGAAACATTACTATTGAAATGTCAAGCGGAACAATACAAAGAATAGACACCCGCAACATCGATGACCCCTGACAATCCTAATGACCTGGCCAACCCCTGTTCATAAGATATGCGCCGACCACTCGAAACACTCGCAACTGCAATCGTTCAATGCGAGCTCAAATTAAAGAAAGATATGCACGTCCGTACTTGCCCGCTCACACTCGAGGTCTTCCGCGATGCATATAATCACTCACTAAAATCGTTCTGCCTAACTATCACCAAGTGTTTAGCACCAATTTCAATACGTTCACACATGACAACGATCGTGAAACCATTGGAATAGGGGTTAGTATATTTTCACGATACTCGTGCATAAATTATGGAGAATCAAAGTTTTTTTACAGTCATATAATTGTCCAATTATTCGATGCTTATCTACAAATCATTTATTATTCTGACTAAAACTCACTGGAAATTATTATTCCTATATTTCGAGAAAAACATCGTTCATAAAAGCGTTTTTGTTTCAACGTCTGAAAAATTCCAATACAGAATACCCTCATTATTAGATTTTGTTTTTTTTTTTTTTTTTTTAATGTGCTCATTAGATTTGATACAAAAGTGACTTTATTAACCTCAACGAAAATGGCAATACTATGAAATACGGGCAATCGTATTCGACGACGATTGACGAACAATCACAATTTTTAGTCATTCATGATTCGAGTTTCAAGAGTGTTTATGTTTTGAAATTGAAGAATTAAAATTTGCGTACACACTTAATACGGCACAGAGTATATTAGTGTGTTTACGACACGTTATTATTTGCATACCATTTCCTTTCATTGATTAAGAGCAAAAGTTGGCGGTTAATCACCCTGTTTGTCAAGGATGTGTCCGTCGACAAAATACAAAAAAGGTAACTGTCATATGCGGTATATGCAGTGTGGTGCGAAAGAAAAAAAAAGAAAAGATGCCGAAAATAAAGTGCACAAGTGAAAATATTTCGGGACTCACGTATCAAAGTAGTTTATCGATACGGCCGTATCGTCCGGACACTGCAAGTATCTATTCATTGTGAAAGCACTATTTACTTTTGTTTCCAAATACTCAATCCTTTAACCCATCAAATCACTTAAACTTGATCCATCAATCAATGAAAACCACAATACAGGGAATGAAATGTGACGACTGCACGCGGACGCAAGTAAACCGTCATAAATTTTAAAGGAATAGTTCGCGATGCTTCCGCCAGAGTTACAAATGGCGGTTCGCGCGATATTTTCAAGAGCTGCCAACATGAGGAAAAAAGACGTAGATAGCGGGTATTTCAAACACGAATTCGTCTATTCCTTCTTTCGTTTCGTTCATTACCGAGAATCATTCAAAATTCATCTGAAGTGCGCGTTTCATTAATTTTAGTTAGTTCATTAAATTTAGCAAAGTATTATTTGGTTGCACTATGACGTCGTGTCAAATACCATTGAGAAAAATAACTCTGCAATCGGTGGAAACATCAGTGAAAATAATACTCGTTCTAACTCTTCTGAGTCTGACGAGTCTACTGACATTCCATTTGACGTATACAATTATTTGGGCGCTTATTATAATAGCGTGTGCAAATTTCGTCGTCAGTATGATGACAATTTAACATAACGTTTCATCGTTTTCAATCACAAAAAGGAACGTGCGTATTTTTGAAAAAAAATATAAGTCATAAATAATGGAAAAAAAGTAAAATGAGGTCGTGTGTCACGTTACGAGTGCAACGTATATCTGCTTTTTTAATTGAGCTTCTAGTCCTACGTTAAATCGCTGAGAAAGTGGGGGACGAAATGGTGGAGAAAAGGAGGGGATACGATAACGCGTTGGAGTGCTCAATTCGACCGAGAAAAGAAAGATAGGGCATGTGGTTAGTTGAGAACAGTTGGTACAGAGCTTCTTCGTCTACTATTTCGTACGCCTTATTATTTACTTCATCGAAAAAATCCAATCGCTCGGGTCATTATTCATTTTCGACCAAAACCCCCTCCATATTCGACCAAAAGAATTAGTGTCAAAGTGTCAAAATGACGTGCGTCCTCGTTACGACATTTCGTGGAGTGTTTGTTTGATAAATATCCTTTTTTATCAGTGTGCTTGCATGTTTTTCTTTTCACTCTATTTCGTGAGTCATATTGAGCATTTTTTTTAACGTTCAACGTCAACGTGACAGGTGGAAGAGAAAGAGAGATAGAGCGAGAACACGGCGAGAACTGTCATTTCTTACGAGATTTTACTACGCGAGAAAAGTGTAAAATTTTCTATAGCATCATGTTTGCCAGTCTGAAGAACAAAATACGCGAGGAAATTGGAAGCGACGTGTCAACCGTAGTCCGAAATGCCGGCACTGTTCGTGGGATTAATTCCAAAAATCCATTTCAGGTAACACTAGTCTTGTTCTCAAACTTACGTTCATTTTTTCATTCGATCATGAAAAATTCTCGTTTAATGAGCAAACACGAAAGAAAACGAATAACTTGATCACGTGGTAACATCGACGACAATAACAACAATCCAACAATTTGATTAGAAGTATTGTAAATTTATATTAGCCTAGACTATAGCGTGCCAAGAATCATGTTAGACTGTTTTATAATTCAACAATAAAAGAACCATAATTTCTCTCTCCAATGGAATGCTACGTTGATTAGAATTCAATTTTCTTTAGATGGTTGAAAAATATTGCAACAAAGTTTTACTCAAAATTTATAAAGAATACTAACGATGTAAAAATGTAGTTAGGTTCAACGAGCAGTATTGGTGGATCGCAATTATCATTGGATGATTCGAGAGAGGAAAATGCAGCATCTCCAACATTACCGATACCCTTAAAGAGGGAAAATAGTTTTGAACTGAAATTGAGCGATGGGACACAATTATCAGCCAAAGATCTCAAGCGACTAGAAAATCGTGAAGATGAGTGGCGAAAACGTTTAGCAAAAAAAGAAGCGGAGCTTCTCAAGAAGTGTGAGAAAAAAGATGAAGAATGGAAAGTACGTTTGGCCGAGAAGGAAAAAGAGTGGAAAAAGTTGATGGAGAAACAAGAAAAAGAGAAAGCCAAACTCGAAGAGGAATGGGAAAAGGCGGAAGATGCTAATCGCAGCCTAGAACTTGCATTGAAAAATGCCGAAGGTTTGTTCTAATTCTATGCTCAAATGTCAAAATTTGAAAAAATTTTTAGATTTTTCGTGGTACATTGATGAGTTTGATCAGTTATAAAAAATTATGTACTTCCTTGATTATACTTTAATTGTCGAGAGTAATGGTGAATAAAAATTTTTTTAATTATTTCCAAATTCATGCAAATAAGTTAAGTAAAAAAGTGGTACAACTTTTTGTAATTGACTTCATGTCACTTTGGTTCATCCGAGGCAATAAAGATTTAATTATTCGTGAATTAATTTTCTCAGATTAAAAAATCTATCCGCATCAACAAAAGTTTGTTTATAAAAAATAAATCCCATGTTCGTGTCTATAAAAATTCATCGTTACATAACAGAAAACAGAAGACAGTGAGAATTTTTCAACTATATACGTTCGCACATCTGTTCCCGTTGATAATCCTCTGTTGCTCGTCTTTCAGAGTACAAAAAGAAGCTTTACACCTTTCAAGAAGATGCTGAACAGCTGGAAGGATTTCAGACCCAAGAGATGGCGAAGATCAAACATCTCGTAAGTCAACAGAAAGACTATTGTTACTAAAATATTCAGTAAAAAACTTTGTCAACTTTATCAAGCAGTGTTCAATCATCGCTTAGAAATTTTTCTAACTTACACTACTCTCAAGTTTGGTTTCTTTTCTGTCTTTCAAACACTCATGTCTTCTGTTGAATTACGTTATCATTTTACAAACGAAGAAATATAAGACGATTCGTAAATAATCGTCATTGTTTATTCTGTTTCGAGCTTAGTGAAAATTTTTGATACTTTTTCTTCAAATTTTAAAAGGAAAATCAATATTCTAACATCGACTAAATAGTGCTGGAATGAATAATTTTGAAAATAGAATATTGTGTTGTTTTTCATCATTACAATATTGAATTAGGCGACTAACTGTAAATAAAATGTTCACAGTTATTGGCAAAGGAGCAAGAAGTTGAAGAAAAGTCTCATCATTTGAAAACGGCGTTATCGGAAGTTGACAGCTTAAAAACAGAAGTGTCGCGTCTGAGACGTTACGAGGACGAATTAAATAGCGTTCAAGTGAGTACAGAAAAAGAAGCTAAAAGACGAGGAGAATTACAGAAATCAAAGCCGTCGATCTCGCAATTATTCTCGTTCGTCATATTCACGTTTTATTTATCAATTTCATTATCTCTTTTATTTCCTCTCAAATGTATCGCCTTTATTTGCGTACTGTCGCCAACATGTTTGATTTCGTACACAGATTTTGCTGATTTTTGTTTGACGCTACGTTAAGAAAATAGCGTTAAACTAGGACCTACACATAGTGTGAGTGTAATTGGGACCTTTTTTCTTCAAAACGCTAAAAGTATCAAACGGCTGAATTGATAATAGAATAAGCAAATAGAGTGCTCAATCCGCTTATCACCCCTTTTCCAGCGTCGATATCCTACGAATCCGATTGTTTTCCCTCTTCGAATAATCACGCTTTATCCTGTGCTCGAGCTTAAGGGGATTCGGTCGATATTTTCAAAACGATACTCGAGACAATTAAAAGGTCCGATAAAAAAATTCCGGTTTTCCTGAATATTTAAACATTAAAAAAGTCTTCGAAATTCTTTCAAAAGATTAGTACTTTGTTCTTCTGTTAAAATTAGTACTCTGATCTGATTCTAAAAATACTAGAGAAAAAATAGAAATTTCGATAAAAAGGTGAAGCAAGACCGTTTCCTACGTTTCAATTGAACTTTCTAAAAATTCTTCATAAAAATTCAACTTTCTCTCGTTCGGTGACCGAGCCCCCTCAAGAAAATTCCGTCCTCCCATGGGCTATTTACTGTGTAACGTTTTATTTTCGGAAGGAAATTTATTTGGTGATTCCTCCGTCGTTTCGCTTTTGTTTTACGTTTTCGCAATTTTTTTAATGATATTTTTCGTGTTTGCACCAAAGTTTTTTATTCTTTTGAACAGCCGTTACGCAGCTGGATTTTCTGAGTGTTTACGAGCCTCGGTTCGTATCGGTACGATTTTAATTGTCATTATTACTATTATATTTAAATTACTTAAGCTTCGCGGCGTTTGAGCGATAATACAAAAGAGTCCGGAATCAAATTTCGTATCGAACGATGGTTCTACCATTAGGAGGCGAGTGAATGAAGCAGCTACGAACATCCGAATGATCAAAACGAATTTTGACGAGCTTTTTCCTCTGTCTTTTCGATCGCTGGGGAAAAAGTCTTGGTTCGTTCGGTCAATAAAATGAAAGAGAGAGGGAGAGAAGGGTACTGGTTTCCCCGCAGTTTTCGTGAGGCACAAATTTTTCTTTTGCCCAAAACATAGTGAAATATACAAAACAAACAGAAAAGTTATTGTGAAAAAGAAAAATGAAAAAGGCTTTCGTACACGCTCTCACACACACACCAAGTTGAGGAACAAAAACGAATACGCATGAAGATTGAGAAAAAAAAACGCCACACGAGACATCACGAGTGACTAATTAGACGGTTTTATCGCCGTTTAATCGTGTCGATCCGACGCTGCTGAGGCTAGAGGTACGTTACATTTGAAAACGAAAAAAAAAAAAAAAAACACGAAAAAAGCAAAGAGAAATAAAGCTTAGCTGATATTTTGTTAGCTGTTCATTGTTTCTACCTTGATTTTGTGATTTGTTTGTTTTTATTACGAGACACGATCGTCGCACGATCGTTGGTCCTTAACGTTTGGGATAATGAGAGTAATCAAATGGAAATGAAGCACAACAGTTCTCGTACTCGTTCGTTCGATCTTTCATTTCTCCTCCTTTCTCCCCGGGGCTCCTCTTAATTAAACGAACTAAAAAGCTTGAGATATCTGCTAGAAACACCATGTTTTCGCATTTCGTTTTGGGCACTTTCATCCTCATTTTCTTACAGTTTTCTTCTTTAATTTGTTCTCTCGCCTTTCGATCGTTCACTCTCGCATCAAAACATCACCAGATTATTCTTTGTTGTTTGTTTGTCTTGTTTTATCGCTTCTTCTATTCACGCTCTGAGGAAACCTGGTTTTTTTTTTTCTTTCATAGTTTGAAAAATGTTCAGAAGGTACAACACACTCGGGACGAATTTCACTTGTGAATTTCGTTTAATTTTAATGTGGAAATTATTTCCACGAATTTGTAAAAAAAACTCGTCACAATAATATCCAGAAAATGTTGTCCCTGATGAGAGTTGTACTTACTGAAAATAATCGTGGTGGCTGCTCTAAATAATTCGAGGCTCAGAGTTCTTTAAGACGGAGCAAATGTTGGGAAGCACGAATGAAAAAAAAAAAAAAAAAGAAACAAAGTTTCAAAACGTTGGAGGGGGGTGATGGGCCGAGCGAAGGCTTTGGGAACTTAATCATAACATATCGAGAGCAACGTGGCAAAAAAAAAACGTTTAATAAAAATCGAATGTGCATAGGCTTTAATAGAGCAAACTTAAAAAATAAAAAAAAAAAGAATTGAATTTGAAATAGAAAAAGCGTAACTCAGAGGAGAGATTCGTGTATACGGAAAAGTGAAAATGATTTCAGGACGAGATGGAGACATTGCGTCACGCGACACAGCGAGAAAGAGCCCAATTGTCGGGTGAGCTAGCGCAAACGAAGGAGCAAGTGCGTCATTTAATGGTGAAGGTATTCGTGCTGGAGCAGAGAGTATCCCTCGAGTCGAACGACCAGTCGAGCGTGGACGAGAGAATAGCCGATTTGATGAGGGAGAGAACATTATTGGAGCGTAAATTGGAGGAGGCGCATCTTCATTTGTCAGACATAAAGACAAGTTGGTCAGGAAAAATATCGAGTTTGGAGACGCAGGTTGGGAGGTTGAGTAGACAAGCCGGCGAAGAGGGTCTCGAGAGACGACGAGTTGAGGAGGAGAAAAACGAATTGGAGAAAAGAATTAAAAAATTGGAGGCCGATATTGAGGTGAACAATGTTGTTATGGCAACGAAAGACGCTAAACTTTTACGCATGGCCGAGGACATTGACGAGATGGCGACGGAACTTAAAGAGCTCCGTGCCAGCGTCGATGACGAGGTTGAAGAATTTAAACGACAAATTGTGAGTTACCGCGATTACTGAAAAAAAAAACCAAACGAAAAAAGTCTAAAAATATATTTATATATTCATATCAGTACAAAAACAAAACAGCAACTAAATAATTATTCAAAAGGAAAATAAGAAATATGGAACTAATGTGCTCATGCTCCAACCCTTGATCAGACCTGAACAATGCACGTTGTTCACGCGATCGAGCCTCTTTTATTTCACGAGAGCCTCACGAGTAGTCTGACAATAAATTCCAGTTCGTCCCTTTTACTTGCAAGCCTCCATTGATCATATTTTTTATTAGCAACGTAGCGATTGAATATCGAAAAGAAAACTACGTTATTCCGACTCGCTCCTCGCACTATAATTTTTTTCAACGAATGGCTAAATCCACGAGAGAGCATGAGTGGATCAAAATAATGCTTGTAAAGATGGTTATATTTGCTTGACGCACGTTAACGTAAAACTTTGGTTTTCTGACGTTTTCCACGATTCTATTATTGTCTTCGCTCTAACTGTTATGTTTTTCTGTTTGCATTTGTTTATTAATCGTCTCGAGCATGGCCATACGAAGAGCACTATTTCTTGTAAGCTCAAAAATATATTCGAAAACGCCCTTTTTTAAATGTATATTCGTACGAAAGATTCACAGCTCGTTTAACGCGACAGTAGTTATCGAAACACATCACTCGTGACGTTATTTCCTTCCATAGTTACATGGTAAGTAAGTAAACTCCCGTAGGAATAACGTTTTTATCTATGTATACCGCAAAGGCAAAGAGAGAGAGAGAGAAAGAGAGAGAGAGAAAGAATGCGTGTGAGCGAGAGAGGGAGAGAATAAACAATTTATCGTATGTAATTTTTGTTTTACGCCAATAAATAAAAAAAAAAAAAAAAAAAAACGCGAAAGAACATTCTTTTCATTTTTCGCTTGATTATTTTCAATAAAAAAAAAAACAATATACCTTTCATCTCTACTTCCTTTCCTACTTTGCAGCTTTTTCCTCATACGTATACACACTCACACATACACGCGCGACCACGCATAATTATTATTTTAGTACTTATAGTACAACTTTAGTGTATTTAGAAGGGACTGCGTTTGTTTCCATTTTTTCACACAGGATAATTCTCGTTTATTTATGTTTTTACATTCATAGGTACGTTCTACGTTATTTTGATAAGATTTTTTTTTTTTTCACCGTTTCTCGTAATATACAAACTGTGAAAAATTGGGACGAAGAGGACTCGGCGCTACATTATTTTGTTGTAGAGCTTCGAGACCTCTGAAACGTGTCGAAAAATGTTGATATTTGTACTGAACTTTTGTATAATTCAAACGTTTGTGCACAATCTTGATTCTTCGTTGAATAATTTTGATTTTTCGTTTTTTTTTTCTCGTATGGCTTGTCCAGGAATTATCGTCGAAGGAAATCAAGGATCTGCAAATGAAGCTCGAAGAATCGACCTCCAAGGTGATGGAAGCTACCAACGAATTGGCGGAACTTCAATCGAGCTTCGATGCTGAGAAAAGGAATAACGCCGCATTGAATCTCGAGGTCGAACAACTGCGACAGAGCTTCGAAAAGGAAAAAGAAAATGGAGCTGCACTTCGAACTTCTTTGGATCACGAGAAGTCCGAAAAAGATTCTGCACTTTTGAGAAATGCCCAAATTTCTCAGGACTTCGAATTAGCTAAACAAGATAATATTCGACAACACGCTGAAAGCGTCGAATTGCAAAACAAAATTGACAATCTCACAGACATGCTGCGCATACGCGATATCGAGATTGAAAAAACTTCGAAAAATATCGAAGAGGCCAAAGCGAGAATTGATCAATTGGAAATAATCGAACGTCAACATAAATCCAGCCAGGAAACCGAAACCGCGTTGAGAGATAATTTGCTCGCGATGGAAGAACAACTCAATGACAAAAGCAAAGTAAGTTTTTTTGGTTTCATGGAAATCAGATGAAATTTTTTTTCAATTAATTCCCTTCTAGTTTTAACGTTTTTTCACCCTACTATATGCCTGGGGTAGGATCAAAGAAATGTCGAAACAAAATAAAATTCTTATAAATTGTCCAAAACTCAAAATATTCGGTATTTCAACGATTTCACTGAAATTCAAATTCTCATTATCCCAGACGATAAAGGTACTCCAACAAAGATTAGGTGACATGAAAAAGACGTTGCAACGTGAATTGCGTGTGCCATCATCGTCATTGGATAGTGATGCGGAGCCAACAGCAGCAATACTCAACCCAAGTTCATCGCAAACAGTTACTGCCAAGAGTACGAATTCTCGAGAAGACGATGTCAATTTCAAATATCTTAAACACGTGCTCATCAAGTTCCTAACCAGCAGAGAATACGAGGTTCGTTCCAAACCTTTTTTTCCAAATTCGAAAAAATTCGATCCAATTTTTAGATTATAAAATGATAATTCGTATTAAAAAATGATGAAAAACAAAATTTTGTGAAGAAACATGAATGAGGAGAATGTTTTTTGACCATGCAGGCTCTTCATTTGACACGCGCAGTAGCAACGTTGCTTCATTTTTCCCCGGAGGAGGAGAGACTCCTCCAAGAGACACTGGAGTGGAAAATGTCGTGGTTTGGCTCTCGACCAAATTTGGGAAATGGTCAAACAGCAAAGGCGATACCACCGAGCTGATAGTCCGCGAGGATTTTCCAAATTCGTGGCTATAAGCACACACGCAGAAGATACAATTTTGTCGGAAGAGAAAAACGCAGTTTTTAGTACTACAAACCGATTCCATCGAACGATGACTATCGAATCTCCAACGTGACTCGAATATATCACGCCGCAAGATCTCTAGAGTCTATGATATCTCGTTTTTTGCGAATTCCTCAGGCCGCGAACGAAAAAAACAGAATAACGTTAAAGTGCAATTTTTTCTTTCTTTTTTTCCTATTTTTTTTATTTCAATAAACAGACGGTTGAGGAAGTGTGGCGTCCGACTGCACGCTTTATACATTCGAAATTTGTGTCGTATTCCGAGGCAGGACGAGGAGAGAGAGAGAGAGAAAGAGAGAGAGAGAGAGAAAGAGAGAGAGAGAGAGAGAGATTTTATCACAATTGCTCACTGATTTGTGAAGAACGAAATGCCGCAATGACGTTAAAATTAAATTTGATTGAACTAATAACGATGGTAATAACGATAATAACAATAACAATAACAATAATAATAATAATAATAATAGTTGAAATGACGCGTTGAAAAAAATGTGTTGAAACTGTGTTTATTTACATCCAACGAAATCTTGAACAAACCACTCAACATTTTTTAAAATAGAATCTAGTCAACACACTAGATCCTCGCATACACGCGTTCAATCGCACAAAGAGATAGACGCGCACCCGGGCTTTGGTCTCTCAAAATTAAAGAGATCGTGACAAATGAAATCCGACTTGGTATTTTCTCTCCCAATAATTGTGGCATCGTTCTACGAAGACTTCTTTTAATGATTATTCGTTGAAAGGATAAATCATGTTTTTTTTTTTTTTTTTAACCGTGAAAACAAAAGATGCTTTTGTTGTTGTTGCTAATATTGAATCAAATCATTATTTCTTACAAGTCTAATTGAAATTTGAGAATGTTATTTCATTAGCGTCATGAGTTGTTTCGAACGATGGCAATATTCGACCTGCTCTTTTCTTCATTTTCTACTACTCGAGCGTTGAACTTTCCAACGCTTTTGCCGAGACTCTTTTTTTGGTTAATATTTTTGGTAAATTATTAACTGAGCAGTGCTGTTTTTGAGTCAACAAATTTTTCAGGTGATTCCGTCGTTCGATTTGACAGAAAATGACGATGAAAAATATTATGCAACGAGCTTTCTTCGCAAGAAAAGCGATATAAGTCTCGAATAAAAAATCATTCGAAATTTGTGAGGAAATAATCAATAAGTACGCATCACAGTTACGTCGAAGGAGAAGCAAAAAAACACTAGAACTATGCCCACACGAATATCGTTATGTTCAATCATTTATTCGCTATTCTCCTCGTTAGAAAAATTTGAATCAAATGATTTTTCATTAAATCACCTTCACCACCCCTCATATCATGCACACTCGATCTTCTCATCTTTATTCTCACGGCTTCATCAAGAATTTTCGTATTTTGTTCTTCGTTTTTTTTTTTTTTATCTTATTGTATTATTTTAAAAAGCTCTCCTAAAATTCTTCAGTCTACGTTAATAAGGTGCATCACCGTATTAGTGAAAATGTGGTGGTGATTTTTCTTCTGTTTTCGAGTTTTTCATCATTTTTTACCTTTTTTTCTTCTTTTGTTTCCAAATTTTTCTTCTCTAAACTTTTAAATACAAAGAGATCATTCGAGCACTCGAATCACAATGAATTTCGAATTAATTAGTCATTTCTCCTGAAAGTAATGATGCTCCGTTTGGCATGCGATCATCAAAAACTCGTTCGAAGCTCGAGCACTTGAATCGTAACATCAATAATATATCTTGTACACGCATTGCACCCAATTTCAAGTTTTTTTTTATCTTCCATTTTTCATCAAAATTTTGGTTCAAGTTTTTCACGCATCCCCATTTAGTCAGAAAACAAACAAAAATTCATATACACAGATACATCTATATACACTTGGAAACGAACGGAACGAAAAACGAAGAAAATCACACGAATGAAATTTAATGGTAGTTCTGGCCCACAAAAATGTCCCTATTGGGCAGAATTGAGGATCCGACAAATTAACTGTTTCGATTAAATAAGTATATCAGTGGTTTTCTAATTGTTCTTTTTTGTTTGTTTCGTCAAGTATCGTTTTTTCGTGTTTCATTTCCTCCGTTTTTTTATTTTAACTATCCGACGTAACACAATATCAAAATTGTACGTCCTAATCTTCACCAAAAGTTCACATTCTCAAAAACGTGGTAAGAAGTTTTTGTAGATTACCTCTCTACCACAGTGACTTAAATTTTTCATTTCGCATTTTAGCCCCCCTGCCCGCAGTTCAATGTCGTATCTTTTTTTTGTTATTACTGTGTTTTGTTTTTTTTTTGCTTTTCTTTGGTATTTGCAAGCATTGTACGGAAATTCGTGACAAATCCTAATAACAGTGAAGAAAAAGAAAAAATCGCTATGTGGAAAGTTGATCGTCTGGCTAAATCACAGCGAGACGAACGTTCCAATTGATAGAAAATTAAGGAGAATTAGATTTTGCTGATCTCCAACACGTTTTTTTCTTCCTCTTCGTTCCGACCGTGATTTTATTTTAATTTTATACAACTTCGCATTTTTTTTCAAATCAACATCGCGCCTCTTTCGCGACAATTGTGCATAATGATGATTTTCCATGTTTGTCTTGTTCTAGCGTCGTTGATCCAGCAGCATGTGAGGTAACGCGACCTATCTAATTATTTTTTTTGTCTCTCCCTCGCTCCAAGTAACATGCGTCAATTGCGATCGCAGTACAGGTTCTTTCTTTGCTCAATTTGTTTCGTGACATAGCAGGTTTCCATATCCCACGATTTTTGTTTCAGAGCCGGAGGCTCTGGCACTCGAATCAGTCCTTTTTGCAGCGAATTAAACTACAAATCTCGATGCACGATCAAAATGTATCGCAATGACGGAATCACTCCGGGATTTACATTTAATCGCGCGTCGAAAGTTTCCTCTTCGTAATTGTCGCCTCGTTTCTTCCCAGCTGTCCGTTATCCGCTCTCGTACTCTTTCGCAACAAATATCGTCTCATTGCGTTAATACACTCGTTTTAACGCCACATTCACGAATTTTGGCCCTTTATAAGTTGGCCGAACCTGATATTATCTCCTCGTAAAGTTCCGGCGTAACTTCGACGTATTCCTTGCTACCTGACCTGAAGTACACTTTGTCTTGGATTTTATTTGGATCGAAACCCTCCTTTTGAAGATTTATTTTTTTGAGCTTAAACGTGCTCGTCATCTCGAGTTCTTTGACGATCCTGAGGAATATTGGTCTCGCGTACGACGGAAGAGCCCGGTCCAAGCCTTCCGCGAGTGCTTTGAAGTCGAGCAGACATTCAGGATCGACGATCGCTGCCATTCCTGCCCTTCCCTCCATCCCGGGCACCTGCAAAAGCAGTGAAGACGTCATTGTATCGTTGGATTAACAAAAATCGATTTTTCACTTTCTTACTTTTTTTTCTCTATTTAATCGAATCAGAAATATTCACCTGAACCCCGTAAACCGTGGATTCTCGATGACCCGCTACGTTGCTGACGACTCCCTCGACTTCAGCAGTCGCGACGTTTTCACCTTTCCACCTAAATGTGTCCCCCGTTCTGTCTTTGAAGTAGAAGTAACCGAGCTCATCCTGCACCAATATGTCTCCTGCAATGTCGTCAACATAAGAATACGATCGAACAATGAAAATCGAAAATAAGGACACTATCGTAGTGTCATGCGAACTCGACAACACACAGAACTTAAGCAAATCTGGCATGATTAGACAGCATGAATATTATTGAAGCTCGCATCGTAGAATCGCGAAGATCTTCTGTTTCTATATTTTTGAGCATCCAATTTTTCAATAGACTGCGTCATTAATTTCAAAAAATCTAAAAGTATTTCAACTCTCTGTTACCAGTGAAAACAGCTGGATAGCAGAGTCTTTAGTAATGATGGTACTATTCACAAGAAAAATAAAACAAAACTCAATGATTTTAAGAAGAAACGTACCTGAAAGGAAAGCTTTGTCTCCTTTGACGAAAACGTTTTCAATCGTCTTTTTTCTGGATGCTTCTCTATCTAAATAACCGTTGAATTCCCTTGAGGCATTGCCTTGTTTTATCAATCCTATAAACATTCCCGGTTCGTCTGCAAAAAAAAATTGAATTAATATTTAAAAGTCCAACGATGAGCAACTTACGAACAAAGATTTTTTATACAGTATATTCCAAGAGAAAACTAGATTAAAGTTCCTCACTATGTTCACAACGAATGCAAAATCCATCAGGTCCTCTGATGGGTTCGCAGGTTTCGGGATTCACTCGAATTACGGCGACGGGGTGCAATGATTTCGGCAGAATAGAGGGTACGAAACCCACAGCACCAACTTGATTGTCAACGTTAACTGAAATCGAACGAAAAAAATGTAATAAACATGAAGAAATTATCAAGCAAGTCTGACTTTCAATGTGAGATCATGAATAATCATAGTTTTGTTACCAATATTGGCATTTCCCTCGCTCGAGCCATAAACTTCGGTGACTTGTTCGATCCTGAAACGATCAACAAACTCTTGCCATATCTGTGGCCTCATTCCATTTCCTACCATAAGCCTAATTGGATGTGTTGAATCTTCGGGACGTGGTGGCGCCGATAAAAGATAACGACACATTTCACCGATGTACTGAGCCAGCTGAGCAACAAAATGAACAACATGTATTAAATACAGAACGTCGGAGCATAAAAATTATTTTCTCAATAGTTCAAAGTTTCACTTTTCAAAGATAATTATCAATCATGCTGAAATACAATCTTATATCTCTCTATCCACGAATGCACATCGCTTCTGGCATCATAATTCGGCCCGGTTTCAATATATTTCCATAACATTGTTTATTTAAAAAATTGTAAATTGTTCAAAATCTTTAATTTGCGTTATGCAAGCACCATTTTTTGTTTGGGTTTGTTTGTTTGTTTTGTTCAAGAGTTCTGAGTGAATTCTTCCGAGTAATGTTTTTTGGTTCTCGAGATTTTAATAATAATACTTATCACGACGATTTATTAATCCCACCGAATAATTAATCGACATTTCATTTCAGGAATATCAAAACTGCAATGAACTTCTTCAATTTTTCGTCCCCATTTTTTCATAATGAAACGGAAGTTTGCAACATTGAATTGCAGCAAAATGATCTGAAAAAACTCTCCAATAATTCCAGTAATTCTCCAACGGTGCTGATAAAAACCTTAATGCGAGGGTGTCAAACCATCGAAGACCAAACTATACAGGAAGATTGGGGGAGGACACAGAAATCGAGGTATATTGTCCGGAGTAAAAGGAGTGGAAAGAAGAAATGGGACTGGAAAAGTATTGGGAGGAGAAAAGCAGCTCGAGCAATGATAAAGAAGAGTGGGCTAGAATGAGATGGGGGACGTGGGCAGAGCAGGGAATAAAGGGTTTCGAGACATCGGATGTAGACTATGCGGGAATGAGAGGGAAGATCTGGCACATATTTGGGAGTGCGAAGAATTCAAAAACCTGGTGTCGAGTGAACTGAGGAAATCAAGAAGATCATTGAGAAAGAGACAGGACACAGAAAGGAGGGATGGAGGAAGACACTTAAGGGTCCGATAAAAACAGTACTTTACGAATATTGTAGGTCTAAAGAAAGGCGAAGGAGAAAGAACTAACAGAGTTGAGGGAGGATATTATGGGTGAATAGGGATAAGAAAGAGTGGCAATAAAGTTGAGAAAGAGAAGGAAGAAGAAAGTGGGGCAAGGAGAGCGTATAGTAACGTATGAGTTTAAGGAATGTAGCAAGAAGGAATATGAATGTTTTTTGTTTTTTAACTTTGGACCGTTGTATAATGTAGGAGAAGACAGGAGGATGTACATAAAATGTTCTGAAGCCTAAAAGACAAGAATGGCTTTAAAAACAATAATAATAATTTAATACTTGGCGTCAATACGCTGCCGCGTCTCTAATAATAACAATAATACTTGACTATATAAAATGTTTGCTATCGCCGTTGTTATACTCGGAGTAAAAGTATTCATATTTCTTTGCTTACCGTACAATTATACTTTATACAATCTGTCCAATATGCACTGACGGAGAACTTCGTTCTTAGAGCGCTTGGAATTCCCTTGACTAGAGCACAACCAGTTCCAACTAAACCACCAGCCATGTGATAAAGTGGTATTGGATTGTACATAATATCACTATCCGCACGTAGCCCCAACATGTGATAAGTAGCCGTTGTTACTAATAAATATCTGAAAAGTAACAAATAACATTGACTCGAATATGAAGTTTTCAAAACACTTTATTGCAATGTGCTTATAATTCAATTGCAATAATCTAATAATAAAAAAATGTTTTTTCCCCCTTTTAGCGAGAGTGCGGTGTTCCTGGACGATTTTTTTTCGAGAATTCAAGCTTAAGGGAATTTTAACCAGTCGTATGCTCTTTGTTTTCTACACGGAGAGAAAAAAATAGTATACTATGCTGCCATGGTATTGGGGGGTTCTATATCGCCCATATTGAAGGTTTTTACCAAAAATATTGTAATTTGCAAGTAAATTCTGAATGAAAATTTTTTAATTGCCGTATTTTGCTGTGACAAAGATTTATACTGTGCTATTTTTTCCTAACATAGTTCACCAAGGAAACGTTGTAAAATTTATGTTGACTCGATGATGAACTGTCAAGTAGAATTATTATGCCGTTTTGCTATACTTAGTACTGTTTTCACAATTGAAATTTACAGTTGAACATAGTAAAATTTGAGGAGATCGAACACAAGCATCGATCATACGCCAAAGTGTTTAGAAACGTACTATGGGTAAATAACAGAATTTCATTCGCGATTGTACGATAATATACCGGTATACATGTGTACCGATGTATTTATTTTGACATCACTCATCAATTTTCATAGAGTCGCTTCACAAAAAATTACTATGTATGTTCGTAAGAATTAATAAATATTACCGATATAGAACCCTACTTCTATGGCACCATAGTAGTTTTTAGTGAAATTTTTTCTCCGTGTAATAATGATGACAAACTGCAACGAAGTCGGAAACAACCAGGCCTAATGCTTACATCGTACTTCACCGAATGTGAAAAATATTTTTCATAGAAAAAATGTGGATCCTCTTCGACCTCGTTGGGAGTTTTGCGGATCGAATAAAACGAGCACGTGTACATATTGTTTCATTTAAATAATAAAAATATAAAAGTGCGTTTGGAAGAGTCAGGTTCCCAGTGGAGTCAAGTACACGCCTGTCTATAATCTCATTCGCTTTCACTGAAATTGTGGGGTCTCCCTGACAGGATTATGCATCGTTCGTTATATCGAGTATCGGACGAGTAGTAATACTATTGCGCATACTCATCATCAGTCTCCACACTATTGCGTAATTCGCCGTTGCTTCATGGAGGCTGGGCGCGTACGCAGGTTACGTGTTTAATCATTCATGTTAATCGTAGCTTGCGATGGACATCACCAAACGTGACAATCATTTTATTTTTTCATTTTGTGCATACGCTAAGATAAGAGCGTCCGAAATTTTAATATCGCAACTGGAACAATGAGCTTTCCTTTCCAACGGTTTGCTTTGATTTTCTATACGCATTTCTATATCGGTTTCTTTTATATAAATTAAAAATCACAAGGCTCGTAGAATTCGAATGGGAAAATTTGTTCACTTAAACTATTGTTGGCTCGGAAAATAAGTTTTAGATTAGAATGGTGACGTCTTGAAGAAGAAAAAAAAAACTTTAAATTGATTTCTTGCGATTTTTGAGATATTTGAGTAAAAACAAACCTAGAATTGGGCATCAAGACTGCTTTTGGCAACCCCATCGTGCCACTCGTGTAAATGTACAACAAGTTGTCCCGGTAACCGGGTTCTTGGTCGACAACTGGTTGTTCATCGTCGCTTTCGGACATCAGTTTGTCAAGGTTCTTGGAACCCTGACAGTAGTCGGTGAGACCCGCGCCATGTTTGTACCACTCGATGCCCTGCATTGGCTCACGAATTTCGTCAATGGCTAAGAAAAACAAACATGCAGATTTGAGCGTTTGGATGATATGAAAAACGGATGATCATGAGGAAAACAACATCGTCGAATTAAATTTAATACAAAATTAATAGAACGAAACAAACGCTTCTTTCTTTTCCGATTTCTAACGCAAAATGTGTTTCCATCGTGCATTTTTTTCGAATAAATGTCAATGAATTCATCAAGAGAAATAATTTTAATAATTATAAGAAAATGTAATGTGAATGGAAGCTTTTCGTAGCAATCGAAATGAAAATTCGCAATCATGACATACACATTGTAATTGGGAATGAGATTTGTAGTTGTAATGAAAATAGTATTCATACCCGAGGACAATTCCGTCGAATAGATGATACCCTTGACCTTGGCGATCGTAAGACAGTGAGTAAGCAATTGCAATCGTAAATTTGTATTTATTAATGCGGTAACGACACCGAGTTTTCCAAGCCCGAGCCATGTTGCTATGAACTCGGGCTTGTTCGGCATCATAAGTGCAACAGCATCGCCCTTAACGTAACCAGCCTTTTGAAACACCGACGCAATTCGATTGCTGTATTTGTCCATCTGTAAAATATAAATATAACGATGACTGGTAAAAATCACACCAAGTTTCAATAATTCTCTATCTATTTTTTTTCAATAACATGTTCGAAGACGATACCAGCTCATAATAAAATCAGCAACGCCTCGTGAGTGTTTAGAAAAATATTTTTCAACGCTCTTGATTGGCTAGAAAATAACTCCAACGATAAGAAACACTTAAAAACCGTTAAATTCCATCCAACTAATACCGTATTCATTCGATTACAAATGGATCATTCATTACATAATTGCAAAAAAGATAAACGCCGTATGATGAGATACGAAATGCACGATCGTTGAAAATTGTAAAATAAGATAATGCATGTCAGTCGTACGACTCTTGTGATAAGAGCTGGTTTCGTCGTTCGTCAACTTTCGCACACCTTTGAGTTAAGAGCTCCGAACGTCATGGAATTTTTACCTAAATTGCTAATGACAAAAGAGTGACGAAGGTAAAAAAAAAATACTACGATTTGATCATTTTTGATTAGCGGCAAGCTTCCTAAAATTGCAGTCTCATTAGCCACGTGAAAATGAACGGTGAATTTTCACTTCGTTCTCTCACGGAAACATTTAAACGGATAATAAATGTCGAAAAATGAGCTCGATCCTATGCATAAACGAATCAAGACTATTCAATGAAACGCACAACCCAAACGCACGGCACATCAACGTTCCCCAAGCCTTTTCCATGAGAAAGAAAGTTTGAACCGAGCGCGAAAATTCGATGGGATGACGTTTCGAGAAATAAATAACAGATTTGCTCATGCTCACATCGGCGTTCGTCCAAATCCGGCCTTCGAAAATGAAGCATGGTTTGTTAGGATAGAGTTTCGCTCTCTCTCGAAATATTTTCATAACGGTCGTGTTGTTCCTGACGTAGCGTTTCGTTTCCCGATCGGCGTTTAGGTACCGATAAAGGAACCTGGGAAAAAAGTGAAAAATAATAAATTAGTGATGAGATCGATTAATGAAATTCCGTACAGAGAGGCAGCCAATAAAGCCCTAAACTCATTAAGATACGAAGCATGCATTGTTACTACGATTCATTGATTTTCTTGCAAGAACGAGCAACGATAGTTCTGAACCACTGTGTAACGACACTCCAGTTCTCGTTTTTTTTTTCACATCGAATAACGCAGTGTAGGATTAAAGCAAGAAAGAGAAAAAGAGGTGAGAAAATGCATAAAATGTGAGAAAATTAAGTTTATTCTTGTCCAGAGGTTGGTCAAAGTTCGTCGTTAAATAGAACGCCATCCCATCCGACCTTTAAAGGATATCGACTTATTTAAAACCTTCTCTATCTCTCTCGATCGCTCATTCAACTTTCAGAGGACCTTTAGCATTCATAAAACTAATTAAAGACGAGAACAGAAACGTGGTTAAATTATCAAACGAACTCTACTGAGTTTTCTCCAATTAATTTATCCGAATATTACGATAAAATTGAAATAAAGTAGAGTCAGAAGAGTGATGGAAATGTTTGACCGTTGCCTAGAAACCGATAATCTTTCCCGCTTCTCCTAGTCGAGCAGTGAGGAAAGTTTAATTTAATATTATTCGTTTTCTTCGATGTTTCGAGATTACGAGGGAAGAAGAATCGCGTTGAGAAATTAGAAGCTGCTCGTAGAATCGCCTCGTTCATTGAGAACGCGCCAGGTGATTTTAAATTATTAACTTCCAAGGACGATCAGCCTCGTAATATGTATGAACGTGTATGAGTGTTGAACTCGTATTAAAAATGACTGAGCTACCCTCTTCGTGTGCAATCCACGTAGCTCGATCGTTCTCACAACAACAAAAGTCAAATAATAGCATCAATTATGTATTAATTGTTTTTTAATTTTTCACCTATTGCATTATTTACGTGACTATTTAATCGTCGGTCAAATTTGGGGGAGTTTTGGGGACAAGGGTTTCCGGGGATGAGAAAAAATGAAGCAGCAGATAAAGGACACGTTCCTGGCTACCGCTCGATAACCGTAGAGGTCGAGAACCGTTCTCGTATCAGTCACTAGGGAAAGAGCTTACCGATAAGAGCGATTTACGATCAAATCGATTTTACACTCGACTGCTTCGTTTTATCTTTGATTATTGATCGACTGATTATCTGTGAGCAGATGAGAACGCGTTAATGAGATTCAAGCAAATTGTATTTGATTATTTTTGCCAATTTTTTGCTGTTACAAAATTGGGCCAGGCTGTTCTTTGAATGTGCAGTTTAGACTGTTTTTTTTTTGGTTTCGATCGTCCGAAGGTCGAAGCGTTGAGACTGACATGGAACTTCAGATTTTGCTTTGCTGCTCATTCCCGTTCTCACGGAAGCACCACGAGCTCAAATGTTTCCTTGTAAACTCTGATTTGTTGCTTCGAAATTGTAAAAATTTCAGATAAAATGTTTGGAAAAAAGAGATATTTTTCACGGAGATATCGCAGGGAATGCTTCGAATCATCCAATCGTAAATCAACGTCCAGCATCTGCAGCTTTTTTTCCTCCGGTGGCGATAGAACGAGGCCAAAGTTTACATCCGACAATGTTGCACTCGTAACCGAATTAAATCGTAATGTTGTGTAACAGTAATAACTGCCTCAATATTGTAAAACTTTTATGAACTTTGACCCACTTTCGTCACAACTGAAACAAGAAATAGTTGCTCAGAAGAGCTGTAAATACAATTTTTACGAAATCGAGCCAATCGATGGGGTTCCGTTTGACCCTATTTTTTTATTGATACAATAAAAGTGTGACGTTTTCCAAGGGATTTTAATCTTTTCAGAAAACTTAATGTATCGAAGCGATTTTTACTTTTGGAATTGAATATTCGAGCAAAAAATTCTAAGATTTCGTAAAAAAAAATCGACGAGTCCAAACGTAAAAGAAACGTTGCAATCGGCAACTGTAACTCTTCAGAAATATCGAGATCGTTCCGTACTTGACCGTAATGTATTGTCCGAAGGTAGCTGTTGAACAAACGCAGAAAAGAACGTGCCAGTGGAGAGGGCGAGACAGAGAAATATGGAAACAAAGTGTTGGGTGTGTTCCGATCGATTGGTGTGTCGTACGCGAGGGGAATTGACGCTAGTTGGGGTAAATGCATTAGTGACGAAAGTTGGTTCCTCGTGAGGAGCTTAAACGTCAATTACATCCGATCAAAAGCTTATTTTGCAAGCTCGAGGAGAGCCCGGCTGGCGAACGAAAGTTGTGGATTCGATAGGAGAAAGTCTCCCAAAAAAATAACTTCGAGGAGTGTCAAAAAGCAGGAAAGTTTTCAAAAGTATTCCGCAGAACAACGGTCCCCAACTGCGGTGAAGTTAAAAATGTCAAAAATAGGAAAGATTCGCGAAAGTTTGCGTCACAAGAAAATTCGATGCGACAAAAATATTCAAACAGAAAAACTTAAAAATCTTGGAAAAAATCCATGCAATTTTCCCTTTTTGACGATAATTAAATCCGTCAAAAATTATAAACGAAGTCATTCGATCGTCGCAATAAACAGAAAATCGTACGTCAAAAACTGACTCTAAACTGGAAAAAAAAAAATGTAAATTAAGGATTATTCGTGTTTTGCTTGAAAAAATACTAACCTGATGTCTCGTGGTAGTGTCCTCAGTATGACGTAGATGCTCCGATGATAACGACATATTATAGGTACAAGGAGTGCAGCTACGGTGATCTGAGCGATTCTCATGAAGGAACCGATTCGGCTACCGACGCCGACTGCCATGAGCACGACTATTCCAAGTACGAGGTAGACCAATCTGACGTCCATTCCTTACCGGCTCGCGCACCACGTCTGAAACAACGTACCCCGAGTCATCGTTTCATCCGGCTCTTGTACGATGCGTTTCTATTTGAACGGGAGGGGGCACCAAACTTTTGCTAACTCGGGGCTCGAGAGTGTTGGAAAACCTTCCCGCTCAATATTCACGTGGCTATACCGATAGACGAAGGTTGTTTGGACTGTTATTTACCAGTTTTTGGTTTGAACGGACGTTGCTGAATAATTTATTGCAATTTAGGACCAAAAATAATGAAAGCTTATTGACAAATTGATGGGGGAAGACCGATAATTTATTGAATTTTCACGTTTTTCGTAATCCATAACTTCGAAGGTCGGATTCAAAGTCGATGACGCGTCGAAACAGCGTTGGAAGTTTCGTATGTTCGAAATTCCGAATTTTTTTGGTTTTCAAAGTTCGGGTTACGTGTACGCCGCTCTACGAATCGAGCGCGTTTCCACTTTTTCCATCACGTCAGTCCGGAGGTGAGCTCATTCGTCTCGGAACCGAAAATGAATTTTACTTGTTCACATTGTAAGGATTCTTTAAAATATTCGTGTTTTTTTCGAGTCTGGATTTATGAATGGGAACGATTTCGATTGAATTGAAATCGTGACACGTTACCGAGAACCTGAGAGAATCGCAGACCCAAGAGCCTTTTGTTCCTCCACAAACGATTCAAAAACTCTCGAGTCGTTTTCTTCCTCAACATTTCGGTTAAATCCGAGTCGAGACGCGACGAGGACAAAATTCAAATTACAGAAACCCGAACAATTATTATCTCAAGATCGGAATTATAGAAATCACTTCTCCGAATTTCCTGCCGCCTCCACTGTCTCAGTCACTCCTCCTCTGTTTCAGAACGTTTGCATTGAAATTAAGAAAAAAAACACATTTTTTTCCACCTATTTTCGTTCAAGTTTTTTGAGCCCGATGTATTTTGTTCCGCGTTCCCAGAACACTGTGAAGCTTCACCTGCCCTCAGTGTGCCTTCAGAAGCGTGTCGATATTTATTTACATGCAACGCCGGCAGCCCCCAAACACAAAATATCGATCGCGAGCGCAGAAAAAAAATTAGTCCGAAAGGACACGTCGCGACCACTGAATTCGGGGATATTTACTTCCAACACGTTTCTTTCCCGTGAATCCATGTTTTTTCACATTAACGCGAGTTCTATTTTTGTGTATATCTGTATCGTGCGGTGCTCGCCTCACTCGAGGTCACGACTTTGCTGCTCTTTATATTTCCCTCAGTCTCCAACCCACAGCCCTTTTTTTAAAACACCCTTGCTACCGTAGTTTCGTGTTGCTCGCACCTACTACTCGGTCTTTCGTACCCCGACCCACTCACAAAATTACCCCCACCACAAAGCCGCTCGTCGTATATGTCACATATATTTACGTTTACCGCATGTTTATCCAGTAAAGCTTATAGTTGAGAAGAACTTCGATAAGTCGCTGAGAATTCGCGATGTCGCGGTTTACATTGCGAGTAATTTTCCTTATTCGGACTATTTATTGTCTCTCGAGACGAATCTGAGATAGTGCAACTTCAAAAATTCATATTTTTACGAAAATTTCTAACCAAATATAATAACCGAAACAAAGACTGCACGAGCCGAGGGGGCCGAATTTTTTCTACGTTTTTCAACTCTCTGTGAGCTGCACGACAGGCTAAAATCGATTTTTTTAAATCTTTCCTTTGAACTTCCGAGTTCGAAGGTTGGACTTGACGGTTCCACGAGTTATTGGCTCAAAGGAATAAACTTTGTGCAGGACAGCATGACGAGCGATATTTTCTAAAAGTTTGAACGTTACGAATTTTGAATTCTTCGCCGTTGACACAATCATTTCGTGAGTAAAATATTTAAAAACTTTAGAGCTGTAATTAATTCGTTGCGAAAATGTAATTAAAATGCCACGTTCGCGAGCATCGTTTGGATAAAACACAAAAATCGTATCAAGAGACTCGATAGAGTCTCGGGACAAGTACATTGACAGCCCTGTCGTCTGCTGGCCCGAGGCTCTCGCTGATATACTTTCTCTGAATAAAACGATTCGCCGTGGTGGGGGTAAAATTGGCAAGTGATTTTTTTGAATTACCGAAGTTATGAGTCATCTGAGGCTTTGAAAATTGAACTTTCAGCTAATTAAGAAATTCTCTTTCGATTGCGCCCAAAATCAATACGATCGGTGGCGTAATTGCTGAGAAAAAACTTTGCACGGGCTCAAGATTATGCAAAAGTTACTGACACATCACGAGTTCGACGTATACGTATACGCGTTTTGACGTAGTTAGTGGTAGTAGAGTTGTTGCCTCTACGCATTCTGATTGGCTCAATGATGTCGGCTCCTCCAGCAGCTGCTAGGCCGACCGCGGGTGGGGCTCAAGAGTTAGAAGGCCTAAAATAGCGAACAGGCATTCAGTATATCTATATATGCGTTATACAGAATGCCTGTTCGCCATTTTAGGCCTTCTAACTTTTGAGTCTTACCCCGACCGCGCTCAGACTCCGTGAATATTATATTATATATATATATAAACCATGTGTCAGTTTTCGATCATCGTATAAACAAACGGAGTTTTGACATTACGGAATGCGTGTGGGATAAATAAAGAAAACTTTCGTCATCTAACGAAGTGCACAGTACTAAAACCTGTGGAATGCTAAACTAAACCGGTATAAAAGCGGCCGCATAAATGTAGACTGTGATCTGTGTGTGCAAATAAAACATATAAAAAAAGGCGCGATGCATATGTCAACGAAACTTTTCAAGATTTCATTATTTCGTTCGATTGGAAATAAGTGTCAACTAAGATAATCTTTCAAATAAACTAGAGTGCACGGAATAATGGCCAGTGTAAATATATCATCAGTTGCGTGATTATATATCATGTGTAATAATGTAGGTTATATATACGAGTTCCCTTAGATAGCTGTGTGGTAACGAACCGGCCGGGGTTTGACGTTACGACGTGCGGGACAAATGTAACAAACGTTCGCATAATTAGCGAATAATATAAATAAGGCAAATCAGTTTCTCAAAAATAGGTCTGGAAGTTGTAAGGAAAAATGTTCGTCAACCTATAACGTCAAATTTTCTTTTTGCGATCTGAAATATTATGGTTGATAATTAATAAAACAAGAACACACGGAACTGTTAGTATATATAATGTGAGAAACTCCAATCGAATAAATGTTTCCTAATTTATTTCTTGTGTCATCATTATTTTTGAATATTCCCATATTTTGCTTCCTATTGAGTTTGGCTCTGCTCTTTCCGATCCTTGTTTTGACTCCATCGGTTTACAGCGGATCGATACATATTATTAATTGGTTGCCTAATATGTGTCCTTTAATTTTCTACTATTTCTTCATGCTGATTGTGGTAACGTGATTCAAGTGGTTTCCGACTATGATCATCAATCGCACATTTTGTATATCAGATTCTCAAAACAGTTTCTGGTGTTGATATAAGTGTAGTTATACTTTTTCCACTTGGTCTGTCGAGTAATAAATTTTGAAACTTCTTCCAAAAAGTCTTTGGATGCTTTTTTTGCTGATAGTATGAAAAGTTGAATCTTCGAAATGCGGTAGGCAAACACAAATTTTGACAACAATACTTATGAAATAACGTGTATGTTGAGTATTCCTATTCTGCAAACTGCAAATGTGGAATTATT
Source organism: Venturia canescens (assembly GCF_019457755.1). Classification (NCBI taxonomy): domain Eukaryota; kingdom Metazoa; phylum Arthropoda; class Insecta; order Hymenoptera; family Ichneumonidae; genus Venturia; species Venturia canescens. The sequence continues at coordinate 13,645,114 of NC_057425.1, forward strand.
GGTGAAAACATTCATTACGATAAGTCTACAGTTGCTCAGTTTTGGATGCGATTGAGTATAATGCCTGCCAACATCATGGAAACCTACAGAATTTCTGAATGTTATGTGCGCTATGTCATTTATAATACTATATAGATTTGGATCATTGAAATACAGCAAAAATCTGCAAACTATAAAATTTATATACTTTGCCATTCATTTTACTTTTTGACTCTCACTGTAACATAAATATGAAGTGAAAAATTCATTAGAAAAGTCTTCAGTTACTCATTTATGGATGGATTTGAAATTGCTGTTTTCCAAACTCATTGCGCAGATACATTGAATCGCAGCAGATACCTGCGAACTTTGAAATTTCTGTGGATAAATATATATGCTAAGTATCACCTCCTATCTTTGATTATGGTAATATGTAATGGAAATTGATTCAGCAAGTTTTAAAGTGTTTCTTTTCAAACAGTATTGAAGTTTGTATTACTGCGGTATGGAGCGAATACCTTCAAACTTTGATATTTTTGTGTCGCAGCATGTGTGCCAATCATTTTAATTTTTTACTCCAACCGTAACATGTAATTTCAAAAATTCATCACAAAAGTTTTCATCTTTACTATTTAACTTAATTTTCCTTTTTCTAAATTCCATGCTAAATTTCTGAATTTCTAAATTATCCTGAAATGAAATTGTTTTCCTCCACAACCAATGCAGGTACCTTAAACGTCTTTGATTTCCGTTGCTCTGTTGAATTAAGTACGCTCAGTTTTTATGACGCTGAAGTTTGCAACGTTGGAGTCCAACAAAATGATCGAAAAAAATTCTCCAAAAATTTCAGTAATTCCCCAATTTCGTTTTCTGTCCAATTTCCAATTCGTAGTTTTTCAACCTGCACTGATACTTTTTGAAATAAAAAATTGGTTCATTAAAAATATTTTTTCCTTCGTTTTGTTGAACTCCAACGTTGCAAACTTCAGCATTATCAGTTTTTTTTGCTTCTTTGAGTTCTGACATAATAAATGTTTCCGGATGCCTTTTTTCTGCAACTATCAAACTTCCAGCGAACGAATTCCATTCGGAATAAGAACTAACCTATACTATTATTAAGAACATTAAACTAATAATGAATCGCATTTCAACAAATTTTTGACCAGATTCTGCCGTACAATTTCGTTTTTTATGATTGATTTTTTATTGAATGAATAGTGATGGGCCGGACAACTACTTTTAACTCATATTTAAACATAATTTGAATCGATCCAATCGACGTCGAATATTGTGAATAATATCAGAAGCTTCTGAAAGTCTGAAAAGAATCGATTTTCTTATAAGTCTCTGCCACCATAGAGTAAGAAATGGATAGCTTGCATGTGATTTTTTTGGATTTAAAAGCTTCTAAGAACAATTCCATAATGTTGAAATTAGGAGTTACTCATAAATTACTTGTCCTTCGATTGATATCATAAACTGTAGTGTTGCACGTAACTCAAGTGGTAACTTTTTTCAATTCATTAGAAAATACTTGGCCTCGAATTGATATAATAAATTTTAATGCTGCACGTAAATGAGGTAGAATTTTTTTCAATTGATTTAACTGTTCGAATCAAATAAGAAGAATGAGGCATCGATTTCCAAGTTTTTTTTTATGGATGGAATTATTGCATATTTCCAATAATCGTAAAAACGCGCTTTGGCTCGACAGTTTGTCGGTTCTGTAACAGTTTCTTAATTCAAATTTATATACCTCGGCATCGGAACTTTTATTGACGAAATGAAATACGTCGATGGGGCTGCGATTGAAAATTTTCAAAATTTATACTATTTCTCAGCCAGTCTCAATACATATTTCATATATTCACAAATATATATGCATAAAAACGTGTTGAAGTCGTGAGCGAATAAGTACATTATACGAAAAAACGTTTCACAACCTATAACGATCGGCGCATGCGCTTTCTCAAGCGATAAATAAAGAATGGTGCCCCGATTATAAAAGCGAAAAATGCGGTAAAAAAGTTGTGCTTTTTGGTGTTATTCGTTAATAAAATAGAATTGTTTGGGGTGGGAAAAAAATTGAAATTTTTTTGAGGCGAATTTGTTCCGAGGATTCGCTAGCATTTTTCAGATAGATGATTCTCTACTGGACATATGTGCGATTTGGAGAAGTGCGCGCGCAGTTATCAGAGGGGGAGAAGCAGCGCGCTCTCTACCGGTAGTTTTTTCTAGTATACTGATACATGAACGTATATGCGGTGAATCACGAAAATTCGTCTGCTCGAGGGGGAACGAACGCCGGCAAACGTCATCTGTTCCCAAAATTCTGTTCCCGATTCGCGTATTTTTTCAAAAGGGAATTCGGAGGATAGATAATCTTGAGAAATAAAAAATACCGAGTTCCAGAGAGCGGCCTCATGAAACGGGTGACACGCCACCTGCCGTTGGAATAGGCTTGAATCTATTGAATAAATAATAATAATGATGCAATCAAACGAATACCTGAATAAAATGACATAAACAAGGGTAAATGATGAATAAATTTGTCACTTGATCCAAGTTTTTTTGGCAAATAATGAATTGCGAATTATTAACGTCGAATACGGTTAGCCTCCCCAAGAAACGAATTAAGCAAGGTTGCGAATTTTCGTAGCGCGCACTTTCGCAACGCGTCGTTTCGCTCGGTGAAAAGAAATGATGTTTAATTTCGTAATTTTTTTTTCTTTTCAAAAACTTATTTGTAACGATCCTACGTTTTTCCATTCGGCAGACTTTTTCCTACGCGACATAAAACTGTTACGCATTGCCGAGGACCTCATATCGATCGCAGCTCACGCTTGCACGGTCTCCCACGGGTCGTCAATTTCGTGAATGCATGAAAAAAACGTCGGGACGATCAGCATTATCCTCCAGTAGCTTTATGTGATTTAACTTTCCACACTCTTCATAAATTTTCTTGCTTTGTTATTATTATTTTTTTTTTTTTAGTAATGATTACAAATTACGAATTTTTATGCCCGCAATTGCACGCTCTTCACCAACTTTTGATCATAAACGAACTTTCACGATACATAGAACTCATTTTTTCTCTTAGTTTGCGGTTCCTCGTTACCGGGGATCGAAACAGAACCTTGAAAATTTTCGGATGGATCAATTGAAAGAATAAAAATAACGGAAAGGACCTAAGACGGCGAAGTTAAATTCACATCGCGAATGTTCACTGTTCCGATTCACCGAAAAAGGACGTTGCTTATCGATACATTGTGAATTTATTCTAAAATTTTTTTCTGTTCGTATAATTGTACTTTTGGACGGAAGCGTGTACGTGTGTTTGCCCACGTTTCTCGGGTTGGAGCGACGTTTTTTGAAAACTTCAGATACCTCCTTCATAAGGATATACGAGAAATGGATTTTAATATTCAACGCGCGCGGTTCCTTCCGCGTAACCTTTCGTAATGTGTTTCACGAAGGTCGAGCGTTTGGTGTAGCCTCACAATGCCTTCCCGATTAGTTTTAATGCGATCACAAAAATGAAAAATAATATTAATCTTATTGAAACTTACTCGTACGCGGTGGATTAACTAAATATTCCCACGACCGTGAAGCTGTTTTTTATGTACGTATAAAACGTAGATATACGAGATTCGTTGCGACAACTGCCGGGACCATAAAAATACGTTACTCCGCGACGACGAGCGACTTAACACTACGGGTCGCGTACAGACGGCGTTCGCGCATATGTGTCTCTCCCTCAACCCCCTTTCGCGTACACTTCCACCTTGCCGTACCTCTGGCGGATTTGCGGCGAACCCTTCCAGCATATCATGCAAAGAAAAAAAATCATCATGCGCCTCTACACAAATTAAAGTCCAGTGAAGTTTTTTATTATTCCATTACTAAAGAAATCGAGTGCAAGTGAAATATGCTAGAATCCAATCATTATGTGATGGACAGGTTGTCATGAAAAAGAAAATGTCGCGATAAACATTTTTACTGAATTGCCTTTTCGAAAATTTATAATCCTTCGATCACGTGAAAAAACTTCGAAATTTTTATTTTTTTCATTTCTTACGACGTTTTATTGTGCACCTATGATGAAAATGAGAAGAAAGAAATTACAACTTCGTTCACGATTCTCCGCTCGACGAAAACACGCGCGTAGATAAACCCGTACACTATTCAAATATATAGTATACTATCATTCTCGCACTTCCATGTCAATAAAAATTTCATTTTTAATATCTGTGTGTACGTACCGTGGTCTCTCTATTTTATAAAAACAAAGTGAATTATTTTCTGTTAATATAAACTTGCACCGCATTAACAAATCAAAGTTTTTATAAAAATAACGAAGTTATATTTATACGAGGAGGGGGAGATTCATCGCTGGTTCCCCACGAATCGCAGGTCCCCAGATAATAATTAGTAGTTGCGATAAAGCGACACAACTTGGAGTCTATCGTAATTTCAAACATGACACATTGGGTTTGAAGTGCAAAGTGCAGTGCGCCACAGTTGATGTATGTAGCGCCATATCAAGAACGGCGGTTGCGGCTTTTATATACCGCTATTTGTTTGCACTCTCATATCGGCGACATTTATCGCATATGTACAAGCTTTGTTTTTTCTTCATGTATACATTCAAAAAAAAGCTTTTAAACAAAAATAGTATATTACACACCTAGGGCAGAAAAATAAGGAAAGTCTCAGATCACATGTAAATGTTTAAAACAAACATGTGGTCTGAGGCTTTACTTTTTCCTGCCCGAGGTGTGTATACGATTTTTCTTTCGGCCCGGAGGACAGAAAAAGTACTTTCTATACACACACTCTGCAATTATTTAATAACAGATCGTGATTCATCAAACTGCCGTTTATTGAGCACTGAAATTTTAATCATTTTTACTTTAATATTTTAATTTTTTTTTCTCTCGAAAATATTAATTTAATATTTTCGAGAGGAGCCCGCCTTTGAAAATTTACATTCGTTAGTTACGTTCAAACGGAAATTTCGAGTCGCTAAAATTTTTTCGGTTACTTAACCCTACTTTTTTTGCTGAAAGTTTCTCCAATCACACGCCCGCGACGCTCATCGTGATACACAGTTTAAATTCCATCGAAACGTGTTCATACAACTCAATCTCGACGTCTTTTCGGTTGCATGTGCCAACTAACTTTTAACGACCACGTGGGATTTTTCTTTTCGTCGTTTGCAACGGAGCGTGTGTTAGAAATAATACGTGAACTCTACAAAATATTAGAAAGCCGTGTGTCGCGTGGGTTAAAACAATAATGAAACGGGTTAAAATCCAAACACGAATCATAGGAATTGATAACACCGAAAGAACATTCAAATAAATGCAGATTCTTTTACTGTGACTCTCGTTGCTGTCAGACAAGAAATTTGCCGGGTTCTCTTGAGTACGCGAAAATACCGTTGTGATTCGAAGTGTTGAGAGTCTGGACGCGAGACTGAGGTTATAAATAGAAAAGTTATGGCGAGGTTGTCGGTGTCCGCCATTTGTATCCTAGCAGTGCATATGGTAGGAAGTAGGAAGCGCAGCTGAATATTCATGTATAGTATTATTTCGTTTAATTAGACTTCACCGTTTCCCCCACCAGTTGATAATTTCCAGGGCGTACAGTTGCGTCGTCGCAAAAATGATGAAGCCGTCGAAAACTTTTTACGAAATTTTACGCGACAACAAGTATTGAAATAACATCGAAATGAAACTTTTTTTTAATCGCAAACAGCGTTTCATTTATTTGAAGTTCTTGATACTGCAAACTTTTTTTCTTACCACTCTACCGATCATCGTTCCAGAGCACAGTTCCAACCGGCCGATAAGCTAGAATTTTCATGTCAAACTATAGGAGAATTCGTACTGTAAGAAAGGTCAAAGCTTCCAAATACCGTTTTTACTTCGAGCATTGTTAGCATAACTTTCACGCTTACCAACCTTCGAGTTTACCAACGAATCAGGATCTTAAGAGTTGTAATTGTGAATAAAAAATTGTCTCAAATGAAGAAATATTGTGAAGCAATTAAGGAGAGTGGATCGCGACGATATACAATGTTGCCATGCTAAACCATGTTAAAAATATTAAAAATTTTAAAATGATAAGAATTTAATAAAATTTGGTAAATGTATTCTTTAAAAATATATAAGACAATATACATTTTTTTACATTTTTCTACCACATAGCTCTCGAGTAATTGAACACTAAAGTTAACGTGTATAAGCATAGAGTTTACATATATACAGTTATACATCTGGTGCATAAAAACTTCGATTTAACGCTCAATTATGCGATAACCATGCGTTAAAAAATTTGAAAAAAATTGTGTTTGTATACTCGATGCCAAAGAATGTTATCACGAAATTATATCAAATTCTGATTATTTTGATTTCGTGATCCACCCTCCTTAAAATTGGATACTGAAAATGTTCGATATAACGATCCTATTGCAAAAAAAAAAACTTGAAAAACATCTAAAGATAATTCAACAAAAATGATTTCGAACTCGTGTTATTATTTCAACACGGTGTTTGTTTGTTTTGGAAATCGGAAGAAACAACGGTTAGAAAATAGCAAAATGTTTTATTCCAAAAAAAAACACACACATACATTAACAAATAACAACGTTGAAGTTTGTTCAGTGGAAGCGAAAAGATTCAAGTCTCGTATGCAGAAACGTTTTTTACAGGGCTAGGCTGAGATTTTGAGATACGAAAATCCGATAAATATTCGAAATCCTCAAAAAAATGGCCGCTGCTTCGTACAAAGCGAATATTTCAATATTTTGAAAGATTTTTTCCTACTTTCTTTTATTTTACTGACATTTCCTGTTCCCTGGAGAAACTTCAATGATTTTGGTGCATTCAAAAGGGAGGGTAGCGCTGCTCCGAGCCCCCAGGACTCTATTTCAGTAACACTTCCAGTTATTAGAAATTTCGATTCATTTTCGTATATTTTAAAAAACAGTTTTAATCGAGTTCAGGAATTTTCCGAGCTTTTGCCAGATTTGTTGTGAAACATACTCGAAATTTATTGATTTCGTTTTTTCGTCGAATTCATTTTCGATTCGTTGATTTAAACTGAATTTACTAAGAACGGAGCGCACGAGGAAACGTTTCCACAAACTTGACAACATTCTCCATCGACACCAACGACCCAATGTACAAATTCGTTCTACCGAATGCGATATTTTTCCATTTACGGAGCCGCGACGTCCTCAGCTCGGCAATAAAGAACAAACGCGAGCACCAGCGCGCTCTTACGCTTCGAAGCAAAACTTGATATAAAAAAACTTTTTCGACGAATGAAAAAAAGAAAAATATTCCCCAGATTTTCACTCGAGGAATCTCGTTCAACGAGAAATAATGAAAACGAATGTTTTTCACGAAAAATTTGAGTTCACTGCGATCGAGACTCCTCGACTAATCAAATAGGCCGAGCTACAAAGATTTTTTCATGTAAAAAGTATCAGAAGAAAACCACCTGCGCCATTGTTCGGGGAACAGTTCCATATGATCTGTTATCTACTCGAGTTTCTTATTTATAGCTTTGTTATTAACAATTTTATGCAAAAAATCGCTTTTTTTTAGTTTTTTGTTTATAAAATGGAAACCATCAGGATGATCGTGGTGATGTCAATGCACAAATTGTAGAAAATAAAAATACGAAAAAAATGAGAGGTCGAACGACTCGATCGGACCGTTAGTTTAGGAGAAAATCGGTAAAAACCGACGAAAATGCAGTTTTTAAAAAAATTAATATCTCGGTTATTTTTCGAGTTGTAGCGTAGATCATCAGGCCAGTATTAGTTATTAACATAAACTACATTTGTGTGGAAAGCAGACATTTGTCTGATCTATCGATGTAGTTTTGGATCTGTGGCCATTTGAATTTTTTTCTATACAATTTTCTCGCGGCCCTCAATGCGACTGGTACGGTCCGATTTCAATTTACCAAAGTCTACAACTTGTCTATTAACACCATCACGATCACCCTGATAGTTTTCATTTTATAAGCAAAAAAACCAAAAAAACAGCGATTTTTTGCAAAAAAAATGTTAATAACAAAGCTATAAATAAGAAACTCGAGAAGACAAGAGATCGCTATATCATATGGAACTATTCCCCAAACAATGGCGCAGCTGATTTTCTTCTAACACTTTTTGCACAAAATGCTCAACAATCGAGGGGAATACGTCGACGTAACTTATTTACAAATAATGATGAAAAAGTTCAACCGAAGCCCCTCTAAATTCATTGATTGTGCGATAGAAAAATATTGGCAGATTTTATACTGAAATAGCTCGAGCGACTTCTGCTTTTCTCTTCCAGGCTTCGACGAAACCCCTCTATACTCGTCGAACAAGCAATCAACTCGAATAATTTTATCGCCATTTTTCGAATTTTGATTTATAATAACTATTTACAGGGTGTTCTCGTAAGAAATTTTCAATAGAACAGTTTCCCATGTTTCATTTTCTATCAGAATGCCTTTCGATGGATTATTCACTAATTGTTTGTACATTTTTGCACCTATCGAACTCTGTTAAAACGTTCAGAAATAAAGCATAAATGCATCGAATCCATTTTTGAGGGTACCAACATTTCTACAAATAGCTGTACAATTGAATTCTTCAATTTTCAGTACTTTTTTGTTCTGAATTCCGATTGGAGAAAGACCTTCAACACGCATATCACTGAAAAACCACGTTTCGAGCTGAACGATACAGAAGAAAGGACAATTCGGTTGAAGGCCTTCATTGTAGGCAATATGAGTTCCATAGTACGGATCTAATGCACTTTTCCTTTATCTCTAATAGTTTTGGTACATTGTAAGATGGAAGTGAATACGTTTGTGAGCCGAGGTTAGACGAAAATATCTATCCACGAAATCAGAGCCACAATTTAGTATTCGCCCCTTTCCACGGAGAACACCCCGAGTACAGAAGTGGAGTAATAATTATTATCACACAGAATATCTTTGGATGCTTAGAAAGATTTCGAATAGGACAAATGAAAATTCATCGAAAGCAAAAAGTTCATCGTTTACCGCTCCGATTCAATCATTGAATCGAATTCAATGATTGAGAAAACGAGCTAAAGATGCCAGGGAGGCCCCCCCCGTTCGCATGAAAGCCTCCAGGTGCAAAGATATTCAAAGTGTTGATAGTTATTGTCTCGCCTTGTACAACTTTATTTCGAATCTCGTCGTTGACAAGATGAATTTGAGTGAACCTCACTGTACCGATAGTGCAAAATATCTTAGATTATTGGAAACTCTCAGAAACGTATTTTTCCTGCTTGTATCTGATCGTAAATCTCCGGCGTTAATAATTGGTAGCCCAATTTTGGATCGAGATAGTACAGTTTGTCGGTGATTTTTCGAGGATCGTAAGCTTCTTCTTGCAGATCTTTTTTCTTCAATTTGAACGTACCCGTCATGTCGATCTTCGTGAGTGTTCTCACGAACAACGGTCTCGCGTATGACGGAAGTTGTTCTCGTATCATCGAACTCAAACGATTCATGTCAACGCTGCTATCTTCGTCGTAAATCGCTGCCATTCCCGCACGACCCTCCGATCCCCGGATCTGCAACAGGATTTTTACGTATTATTGTTGTTGTCAAGATAAATAATGCGAAACGGCAACGTTGACAATGGCGAGGGATAAAATATGCTAAATGAAAATCGAAGCTACAAATTTCTACGACCCCGATCAATTGGTTTCATTTTTCCAGCACTTTTAAATTTTTAATAAAATTACCTCCACTCCATAAACAATGCAATCTCGATAATTAACGAGATTACTGACAACAGCCTCAATTTCGGTAGTCGAAACGTTCTCTCCTTTCCATCTGAACGTGTCACCAGTTCTGTCTTTGAAATAAAGGTAACCGAGTTCGTCAGATACAAGGATGTCACCTGAAAACACGCGTTTATATTTTATTCTCATTTAAACAGATTTCCGGGAGAAATTGAAGTTAATTCGTTTTTGTGTTAGCGTACCCGATAAAAACGCAGAATCACCGTGCGTAAAAACGTCGTAAACGATTTTGGATTTTGACGCTTTCTCATCGACGTATCCGAGGAAAGCTCGAGCAGGATTATTGCGAATAATTTTTCCAATGAATACACCAGGTTCGTCTAAAAACAAAATGAAAAGATGAATGATCATTCGAACTTATTGAATTCATAACGATAATTCTGACGATATTTTGGTAAACAAACCTGGTTTGCAAACTTGACACAATCCTTTTGAATTTCGGATCGGTTCACCATCGGCATTCACTCTGATGATAGATATTGGATAAATTGCTGAGATTATTCGCGATATAAAGCCAATCGCTCCCACGGTGTTATCGACATTCACTGCAAAATCAAGTTATGGATTTTCAAATCGATTTTACGATCGAAATTTCATTCAATTGTTGCACAAAAGATTTTTGATCGACCGAATCGAACGAAATTTCTAACCGATATTAGCGTTTCCCTCAGTTGCTCCATAGAACTCAGCGACGTTGGGTATTTTGAAACGATCGACGAATTCACGCCAAATTTGAGGTCTCAAACCGTTTCCAAAAATGAGCCGCAGATTGTGTTGCGTTGATTCCGGCTTTACGGGACTTGCCAAAATGTAACGACACATTTCACCGATGTACTGAGCGACCTGAAGAAAAATAATGGATTTTCACTCGTTGCCAATGCCCAAAAGCACCAAGTTTCAAAAATTTTTATATTTCAATATTAATTTTCAGTGTGCAATAATAAAGTTTATCCTTTTCGTTTTTTAACGAGCATTCGGTATTATATACGGAGAGTGTTTAAAAAATGGAAAAAATTTTTCACTCACGAATAAATTTTGATCGTTTTCGATCCCTCGAAAAATCTACGAAAGTATCGTTTGCGACGTCATCCAGGGTATCCTGGATTTTTTAATTGTTTTTTCCTTACCGTGCATTTGTACTTGACACAATCCGGAAAGTATGAACTGGCTGAAAACTTTTTCCTAATCACGACCGTCGAACCGTGGAGCAACGCTTGTCCAACCGACATAATACCTCCAGCTGTATGATATAACGGCAGAGGTGTATAAAATCTGTCGTTGTCTCGGAAAGCCGCAAGATAATGAATAGCACTTGCGATGAACATAAACCTGAAATATGTGAAATAAATAATTAATACAGAATTTCCGTAAATCGAATCTCGACAAAAAATTGCACTTTCCCATTAAATTTCTTCGTCTCATGGATCGAAATATTTCGTTTTTTTTCTTCGTTTTTCGACCTTCCGATTGAAAATATTCGTACAAACTCTTTTCAAGTCAAAATTAATACCAAAAAAAAAAGTGTAATTGGTCAATACGATTCACATATTAGAGTCATCAAACTAAAATTGAAACTTGTATTGAAAACAAAATCATTTGGAGAAACAAATAATTTATATAAAAACTGATCGAGTATAAGAACGAGGCGCAGTTTCAGAATTGACGAAAGGTCCAAGCTTCTCGCAATAACTCTTTCGATTTTGGAGTAAACAGTTTTTCACGAGCTCACAGTTTTGTGAGCAATTACACGCAGGACTTTGGCCCACCTTGGCTTACGAGAGATCGCACCCATGCTTGGAGCCATGTTAATAGCAGTTCGGATAAAAGACCTTGAAAAAGGAGACAAAAAACGTCGAGCGGAAAGTACAATAGAGCACCAGAGATTGACTCGATGGAAAATTTAATAGTGTACGAGGAGCATCCGTTTCATTTCGAGCGCGCAAGGTCATGGCAGAACTCGTCCGAGGGATATTTGCGTTTTTCTATCATCACTTCCTTAATCGTAGAAGGCGATTTTGATTATCACCTCGAGTTTGTGATGACCGCAGCCTTAGGCAGACCCGTCGTACCGCTCGTGTAGATATAAATCAATTTGTCACAATAATTTCCCTTCTCCTGAATAACTGGTGGAACTGCAGTCGCCTCGGCCAACATTGACGTCAAATCCTTCTCCTTCAGGCCCGACGAATTCGACTCGAGCTCGTTTCCATATCTGTACAACGCTAATTTTGCATTCAACGATGATGCGATGTCTTTGATAGCTGCAAATATAAAAGGAAAAGATTTCGTACACTAATATCGGGCTTAAAAAATGACGAGGAATCACAAAAAATATACTGCAGCTCGAACTTTTATTTCTCACTTCTTAATGGACATTAATCAGTTGCTCGGGATGTGCATCATTGCAAGAGAGAGACAGCTAAGAATGAAACTGTGATTTTTCTTAGAAACGAGTTATTTATTAGTTCCTCTCATATTTAAGATTTTAACTAAATTAATGACCGATAGATCGCTTCGAATTCCCAGCACTTTTTATGCAAATTTTTCCCATTGGTTTCCAAATACGAGATATAAGAAAGTAGTTCCACCATTTTTTACAGTTCAAATTCTGATCGAAATCTCGCGTGCAATTATTCGAAAAATACATATCGTTAAAACTTTCGAAACCAAAAATAACAAATATTGCGTCGTGCAAAACCCTTTCCAGCTCTTCGTTTGTCGTTTTAGTTCGAAAAAACAAAATCACGAAAACTCATGTGTCTAGTGAATTAGGAAGAAATGTGAGATTTCTTCATTACAAAAGAATCGTCTTGAGGAGGTTAACGAACCTACGAAGGACAAAAATTATCGCAATCATTAGAAAATGACGCATAGAAAAATGGGTGAAATCGTTAAAATGCATTTAATTAGGGGTTAACAAATGATTTGAAAAATAATCATGAATCGTGAGATAAGAATATTAAACCGATAACCGTGAAGATATGAGAGGACAGTTCTTTGAGTGCTTCTGATTGCCATCGCGTGACAATAACGAGCTCGAAAAAAGGAAACTCGAATGAGGTTCTATTTTCATCTCATCGATCGAATCACCTTTTTTCGAGTTTCGATTAACTTCATCGATCATAACGGTTCGAGGTACAAAGGGCACAAAAATAATTCGATTGAAATCTCGAAAATGCTTAATCCAAGTGTACTTTTTATTTGTTGTTTCTCAGGCTAGACGATGTGGCAAAAAATTGAAAAAATTCAAAAAGATTCCTACAATGAAATATTTGAATGTATTGACCGCGCGAATCTTTACAGTCGATTAAATCCAAAATGCCGAAATATCGAAACGCGAAGACTCGACAATGAAAATATTTTTCTCTTAACCGCAATTTTGCCCACTGTTTTTTAAATCTTTGTGTCTCCCGATAGAAATAGAAGAAATACCTTCGGATAATTCGCTGCCATAAATGAGGGCCTGACAATTAGCAACATTGAGGCTATGGAGGAGCGTAGATTTTCGCAAATTTGTGTTTATGAGGGGAACGATAATTCCCAATTTACTGAGTCCGATCCACGTTGCCACGTATTCCGGTTTGTTCTCCATAAGGAGAGCGACAGTATCACCTTTCCGGTATCCATGATTTTTGAAAACGGTTGCGATCCTGTTGCTGAAATCTTCAACCTGGTGAAAGAAAACAAATAAAATTAATTTTTGTGATTCACGAAAAATCGAATCTGCAGCGGTGCAATTGCTCTGAAGAACAGGAAATAAGATTTGATTTTTTCCTTCACGCGCGCATATGCGAGGACATTTTTATTTTATGTCTTGTTCGATCGGATCGGCGAAGGCGCGCTCTCTCTTCTTTTTACTGTCGAGACATGCTTCAGTGTCAACATTTTTTTCCAAACACTTATTCATAAAGACGGAAAGTAGTTTCTTGTACGTATTAATATTTACACGGATACTTGTAAATTTTTTTCATTGCGCAATGTGCCAGCAACTTCTTGCCTTTCAAACTTCTCACATGTTCATAGATTGCTTTTTTACAATGCTGCATTCACACCGCATCCAGAGTTGAAGCGATATTGCGGTTTTTGTGTGCAAACAAATAGTGTAAATGGCTCTTGGCAAAGATGTAATGTTACGAGTATTTGTATATCTTGAAAATCCTTGTTAAAAATTCGCTTTTTTCTCCTGTTTTTTAATACTCTCGAGTTCTTATCAACATTTTATTGCTCATTGCGAAATAAAATGTGATTTGTTGTATCGTTACTTGACTTCTTTACGGATGAAGTAAGAAAAAAATTCATACAAAACTGAAAGTCGGTTAATTTTTAGTATTCCAACGTGTATGAATATTCATGAAGTGCGAGTTTCAAGGATAAAATCGAATTGCCTGAAGATTACAGAGAAGATTTTGCATCGGCGTCGTTTGACGTCGTAAAACAGTGCGTTGGAAAAAAATGAGTCTCAAATGCGAAACGGTTTTGGCTTGACAGGATGCTCAACGACCTATGAGAGAGTTTGCGATATTCCAGGTTCACTGACCTTGAGATAAAAAGGGAAGCTCGAAAAACGACACAATTATTTTTCAACTCTCCCAATAATGAAAGCCTGCTTCGAAATTACGGTAATTAATTTTGTTCGAAAGAGAGTGTGCACTGTGTAAGATGCCAATTAAGGTTGAAGGGGGGGGGGGGGGGGAAGCGTTGCGTTAAATGTGAAAAAGTAAGAACGGTCCAGCTTCTTTTTTCGTTTCAAAATGACGAAAATTCATTTTCATTTGTCTAAACGATGAATCGTTCCTGGTGAAGTACCTCTTGAAAAGACCACTCCTTGTCCTCGCAAATGAGACACGGTTTGTTTGGATGACGAGCGACATGCTGCTGGAAAATGTCGGCGACGCTGCGATTTTTTTTCTCGTGACCTTTTATCGTTAGAAGGAGCCTCGCGTAACGAATCAAAGCACTGAAACAAAAAACAGTCAAACATGAGAATCCAAAAAAAAAGCAGGAAATATTGTAATTTTTCAAAAATCACTTTACCGAATGAGATAAAATTGGAATAAAAATCCACTTTTACATTTAGATCGAGTATAAAAATGAGATTTTTATTTAGGCAGAAAAATGAAACGAAAAAATAAACGGACGTCATTTAAAAGGAACAAAGGCAATCGGATGCGTAACTCTGTACGATTTACGTGTTTCGCGTGTCAACTTAATCAGTCATTGTTTCCGACGTCACTCATTAATGAATTACATTTGATTTGCTCGAGTTACTCAATCTAATGGTTGCATAAATAGTTTCAATTATTCATTAAAATTGTCTATGCGGAACTCTGGAAGCCCATTTTTGGCGTCGTTCAACATGAGTTGGGAAAATTTTTCGTGTCAATCAGTCGAACGCGGTGGCGAGGGAATTTCAACTTGGAAAATTGGAGATGGAGTTGGGCGACTGATTAATTCTCTTGAGAGATGAGATTGAAGCGGAGGGAGGAAAATGTGTCGGCGACGGGAGCGAAAATTAATGTGAAAGGAAATACAGTCTGATGCGTGGGGAAGGCTCACGAAGTAATCGAATTGAGTCGATTTAACGCGAGCACAGCTCAGACTCCGAACTCACGCGTGAGCATCCCGCCGAATTAGACTACCGCAGCTGTTATTTACTTCCTGCTATTAAACGCGCGAACTTCCATTCAAACGTTCATCTTAAAATGCTCGTTCGAGCTATGCTCGCATCATTCTCGTCGATAAACTCTTAAATTATTCGATTTAACAAATAAATCATTGCAAAATTTAAATTATTTCAACCAATTTTTTTCCTCAGTTTCATTAAATTCAATCGGAAAATGAAAATTTTGAAAAATCATCATTTTATGAACATTCATTTCACCATCTATAATCATTCGTTACAACCAAACGAGCCCGGGCAGTTGAAATTCGAATAATTATCAAAACACGTTCCACCAATCAATAAATCAGCGAATAAAAAGAATTTCACTCAATAAATGAAATTCGGCGGTTTCATTTGTTTAGAAAAACAACGAAAATTTCTAAATATTCTGATATTATCGGTTGTCACAAATATCCGTGAATTTAAGTGTTTTTCATTATCCACCAGGAAGAGTTATTGACAACAAAAGAACAAATGATCTTTCAAAATTGTATACGGAAGGCTCGTGAATGGAAAGAACAATAATTGCCTCAGAACTGAATTCCGGAGCGATTATTAGATTTTGAAGAGGCTGGAGTTTCTTCTGGGGAGCCCTTTGAAATGTGACATCGCACCGGAAGTACGCGAGAGCAAAAGGGCTTTCTACGAGTAGGCAAGAAATATTTTAATCTTATAAATCAGGCAAACGAATGAAATGATTGTGCGGTTTAGAATAATGAAAAAATTTGTACACAGGAAGCATAGAAACTGGATATCGAGAGTGTCTCTGCAGCCGCTTCCTGACCGACAGAAACAAGAGAATCGAGTTTAGACTCGAGGTAACTTTCGTTCCGTGACTTTCACCACCGCGTAGATGGATTAACTAACCACCGTCATTAATGATACACACGAGAGAACCGTGTCATCGCGGTGTAAAGAAAAAAAATTGAAAACAAAAAATTATTTCTCTCGAATTTCCGTGAAAACTGTTTCTCTGGCTTCTTTTGTGTTTGTTATTCCTGGTCCGTGAGCGCCGAATGATAAGAGGTACAAAAATGCTGTACAGTCATATGCGTGCGGTGAACCACACGTGACTCTTTTGAACGTGACGCCATTCCCGTTACTTCCAACTGCGCTTGCTACGGTATTTACACACGCTCGTTTGTTCCTTCGGATTGAGCAAAGAATACAAATTCCACGAAATCTGTAAAAACAAAATATTGAAAACGACGAAAGTATGAAAAGCCAAATAGAGATTTCTTCGTTCGTACACGCCGGTATAAATTATGTTCGAATCGTTGGAAAATTGTTCCTTCGTACGTGCAATTCGTGAGCCCCTGGAAAAAAATTAATCGCTCATTTTTTTATTTATTGAATATTCGATTATTAATTGGATCGATGTAAATGGACTTTGATGCTTCGAAAATCGCTGATTCTCCGACTCATTGTCAGAGGGGAGGCTCGTTTTTCAAAATATTAATTTTCTAAGCGATTTCAACAAACTCTGTCTAAGAAAACTGTCCCCTCACGTGTAGAAAATAGATCGGGAGTTAAAAATTCAGATCCAGTGACCTTGGCCTGGGTGTCTTATCAGGAAACTTTCACGTCGAGAGTTTGAAGTCTCGTTTGAGTTGGTCAAACGTAAAAGGCATTCTCCATCGTTTTCTTCCACGTTAATTATGTTCTCGTTCGATTCTTCATTTGCTCGTCGAGCCTTCGACACTCGCAAAGTCCCTCGTAAACAAATCGTCTGCAGAAACGTCGTAATAAATGACGTCAAAATTTCAACGGATCAAATAAAGTCTCTCTAAAATGAAGAAAATGAGAAATTCAGTGAGTCGGATAGACCTGCAGCCTCATTTATGGGCTCAGAAAAATTCTCGGGATGGCAGTGTCAATTAAAAAAAGTCATAAATAGATCGAAGCTGATTCGACGTTTCGTAAGTGCTGACACAATGTTTCAAATGTTCTGAGGAGGCAAAGAAATAAATTTCGACAGCATACCAGCGATCGCGAGTCCCAACAAATTATTTCGATTCGTGAAAAATCTCAATAAAGTTTGAACCCGATTAATCGTCAATATTATTCATCGTTAATAAGCTCAATTCAGTTGCATTTTGTAGATCGAGTCGAGTCATCGTTGCACCGAATGAGACGAAGTATTCAAAATTCCGTGTGTTATTCGAATTATTGGAAGTTATCGACGTTCTTCGTATTTATCCATGTCAATTCGTTGCACGACCGCGCGAGGAGAGCAAAAACAATTGAGTACACTGATATCGAAACAAAAGACGTCAAAACTCGTAAAAGAAAACGAATATTGACAGCGTCGAACGGAGAAGTGGTACGAGAAAAAACAGGTCAATTGAAGGAAGGAAAAAGGATTGAAAAAAAAAAGAAAAAAGAAAAAAGAAAAAAACAACGTTCCTCGACGTTGGAACGAGGAAAAAAGTATAAGAATGTACAGACTTATAAAACGTACCGTAAATCACGAGGCGCTGTTCGAAGTGCAACGTAGAACCATCGGAGACGTCCACCGGCGACGAAGTAAGCGACAAGGGCAACAAGACCGAGTTGAAGGACGAACATAGGTCCCATAAAGATCCATACCAGTGCGAGAAGAGCGGCGACAAAAGCAAGGAGTAACATAGCAATGAACAAGTTTCGTAGCAAACGAGCGACTGTTTGAAGGCGGCCACGTCCACGTGGTACTGGCCCAGGTAATACTGTGCTGTTGGAGTTGGCGGTTCCCCCCTCCAGTTCGTTTTCGAGCACCGACGAAACCGTCTCGGCTGTTACCGTCGATGCGCGACGGTTATTTCTTTCTCGGCTAGTCTTCTTCTCCTCCCCTCTTTCAACGTCCTGCAATACACGAAGAGACACACACACGCGATAAAATGGCGACGCGGTAGCTCCTCCAGCTCTATCATTCGTCAATGTTATACCCACGAAAGGCATACATGAAAAGAAACCAATACAAAAAATCAACGCAACCGCATACTCTTTGACTCTTGCTCGACCAGTTTTTCACATCGCAGCACTTTCACGCTTCCCGAGCGTACACGCTTGCTACGTTCGTGAATAAAACTTTGGATTTATGTGCGATTCGTTATTATCCCAATCATCGTCGCGTACTTGACTTCGATAAAGTTCGTCTTTTTCTCCTCTTTTTCGTCAGATTGCGCTTTATTCAACCTCGACTTCTAGCACGTAATTTTACGTACAAAGTCGAAAATTTATTGCAGGATAAAACGTTTTTCGTTGGCAAAAATATTTTGTTTTTCTCACCAATTATTAATAACGATCAAACGACCACTAAGTCAATGACGTTTTTGACAGCGTCGATTTTTTTCACTGGGCTTATTTTTAGCTCGTAATTTTTTTATTTTTCGACTCTCGTTTAATGTTAAATAGGTAAATTTCATAAGTCAACGTCGAATAAGAATCTGCTTGAGAAAATGGCCCTTAAAAATGACAGTATATCGTTGACGCGCTTGTTATTGAATTTTTCATTGATTACACGCGAGGGACGATCGGTGGTGATCAACGATCAAGTGGTATCGCGTGTTTTCCACATTGAATGCATTCTTCCTCATTGTTTTTTTTTCATCCTCTGTAATGAACAAAAATCGTGACCCCGATTATGGTTGATTGTTATTTCAATTTGTTGCACGTTTGTAACTGTCTACACGCGTAATTGACTCTATTATCCATTATTTTTTCTCAAATGTAAAACCTACTTGAATTTTCAATTATTTTCGTATTAATTTAACCTTGTGGCTCAAAAGTGTGTTTTCATATGGCTTCGAATTTCGGTTATTGCAATTATATTTTGGCCGTGAAAGCGTGAAAATGAGTGTTGAGGTGAGAACAAGATGATCGAATTTTTGGTGTATACGATTCTTCATTCCATTTTCACGTTCTTCAGGACACCACGTGGTCTACGAAAATTGGAAACAACAAAAAGGGGTACTCACGACAGCAAGGTTAGTCACGTGACCTGCGGACTCAAGTGTGACGAGGACACATTTCCGGATGATACGTTTCAACCCCGTGATTGAAGCGTTAAACCCACCGCGGGTCTCACAAACAGTTAATCAACGCTTAAACAATAACGACTAGCTCAACCGAGAGGGGGGAACAGGTGGCGGCACCATTCTAAATCGACGGGAAATCAACATCTCATCGTGACTTTCTTTCATCTCGAAAAATCGTTTTTTTTCTGTTGAAGCGATTGAACACGAGTTTTCCGGGTCGAAAAATTAAACGAATTCGTATTACCTCACAATAGTGGCTTTATTGAAGTTAATTCTTTGCTTTTATTTCTACTCGACACACGCGGGGTTGCAAAAGACGCGCGCGCGATATTCCCTCGTATACTACAATTTTCTGTCACTGTAAGCAATAAGGGATAAAATGAACAATCGATATTAGAGGTACGTGCGACGCTAACTAGCGGGCGTTTTTGGAAGCTCGTTCCGACGCAGCCTCCCGCGCTATCCCTTTTTCTTTTTCCCCACTTTTTATTCTTACTCTCGAATACACCTACAATATCACAATACTTAGAAAACGTGTGATTTATTGAAACTTTTACGAGTACGAAAATAATAATCAACTTACAATAGGATTCTATCCAATTAACGTTAATTTATGTTCAATTATCTATCGTTCCAATTTCCGCGCGCGGAAAGTCCGACCCGAGAACGTCCCCAACCGTTGGTTTTCGTAACCGGAAGTCTTACAACAAAAAGCGCCAGGAAACGTTCTCACGCAATTGATTGCTACGAAATATACGAACGTGCATGAACGAGTGAGAATGCCGAGAATAATGTGTGCATCCTCACAGAATTAATAGATAGGATGAGAAAAGAGAAATAAAAAAATACGAAAGCGGAATGATCGACCCAGTGACCAACTAAATTGGCGCGCACTGCGTGTTCTATAGCAACGCACGGGGGCGCTTGTTGAGGGGCGGGGGGAGGGGAGGGGCAGAGAACAGCGCGCCAAGTACCGGCACGTCTCAGTGCACCTGAACATTTTTTGAGATAAAATCCTTCTCTCTCTCTCTCCCTCTTTTTTTCTGCAGAAAGCTTTCACCGAGTAGCCTAAGCGTTAAAACTGACACGCTTATGAGAAGAAAACTTCGTGTTAGACATCATATATTTCTGCGGTTTATACTTTCAAATGATTTTGATGCTAACCCTTTCTGTTCGACCGTGGATTGTCCGGACTCGTGTGAAAGTTGCAGCCCTAAAAATTCTAGTTTTCTTCCCGCTGTTCCGCCGAAATACGTTCCATCGAAATTGTTTGTATCACACGACGAGCATATTATCATATTATCGTTAAAAATTGTGTGTTATGAAATTTTATCAAGTGGGCTCTTCAACCGTAAATTTACGACGTGAAAATTACTAATGCTCAGTCTATTATTTTCGGAACATTCGGACGTGAATACTGAATAAATATTAGTGAAGTGACAGTTAAGTGATTCATCAGCAATTCCCAAAAACTTTAGACTTACGCGATCTTTGTTGACTGCTTTATCCGGAACGCCATTGCCATTCGTGATATTGTTTGAGCCTCCTTTTGCTATAGTGTCCGACATTATTCTCTTTTTTTTGTTTGAAGCACTTAATTATCTTCTCTTTTTTTCCTGTGTTGATTGATAAGTCGCTGATTCAAACGATGGCGATGCAAAAACCGTTCGGTACATTTAACTTTTTTGTTATCATCGAGATGCACGCGTTGTTACGCGAATCAAGATCATAATCAGCAGGAACGCGTAAATAAAAATACGTTCGAGATTAAAAGAACGAAAAACGTTGAAAATTGAATACTGAAATTGAAAAATACTTTTTTAGTCTTTATAATTCGAATAAAATAATTCCCCGGACATTCTTATAAAAACCATATTTTCTAATAAATTCTTTTTAAAATACTCGAAAAAGTGTCAAAATTGTCAAAAACTCAAATCAGTTGCCGCTACGCAGAATCGTCGAATTTTTCAGCCGAGCTTGTAATATGCAGTTAATTTGTGAAAATAAATAAATTACTTGGCAATATTTCGTCTACAAAACCACGGAACCAAGTTTACAAATACTCATATTGCAATGGATTACCGATTGAAGTTTCCAACTCCAAAGATCGCACGAAAATGTAATTTATCTTTTCAATAGCCTTACGCACTCTTTGAACACTGGCACTTGAAAACGGCGATTTTTAATGATCTCTTTAAGCACGTTTTCTCGTTCGATATTTTATGAAGTTAGAAGAACACGCGTACCGCCAGTCGAGAGACCACAACGGCGTGTGTACTGCCGGGAAAGGGTCTCGGTCGAGACTAAAACACTTGCTAGCAGTGAGCACCACTCACTTCAGATACTTCGCGACTTTAACATCATTCCTCCCTCCGTTATTTCGATTCTTTCCTATCTAATATATTAAGCTACTCCTCCAACGTTTGTACAAGAAATTGGTATCAAAGTTCGTGCTGTTTCGAATCCGTACGAAAAAACATAAAATAATATCAATAGATCATTTGCGAGTGTGCTGATTTTTTAATTCATTGAATTTTCAATAGTTTACATTTCATTTTCGATATACAAGCTGCAATTTATCGATAATACAACGAGGTTTTTATATTTCCTGAATTCAAGTATCGTACTCGTAAAAAAATGATGCACAGTTTCGGACAAAAACTGTCAAATTGAAGCATGGTATTTTGGGAAGAATATCCAGAATTTGTCGATGTTTTTGTCATTCCTTGACAGCGATTATTCGGCCATTGAAGGCCAAATGTCGTTCCGCCGTGAAAATCGGTAGAATTGTGAAAATTCACTTGAATTTTTCGCACTTTGATTAAAGTTGAGAAAGTTTGATAGTTTTTTTAGTTGAAATGGGCAAATTTGGAGATGCTGAAAAATGTTAAGTTTCGTGGAAAAAAAAATGTTGAGCGCGCACAGGAAGGACGAATTAGAAAACGTATATCCGTTCTTTTCGTCGACGAGCACCACGAATGAGAAATTGTGGCGTTTTCTAGGATGCAATTTTCTCCGGGACTCGTTGCTAACCTCGTTACGTACTGTTAAGTGCGGTAACGGGATTGAGGCTGTCTTTGACGAGTCCGAATATGAACACATCTATCTTCGAATATATTTATTTATATATTTATGTACAGGCAGCCAGTAATCAGCGTTGCAAGAATTATCGTCGATTCCACAATTGTTAAATGCAACGAACGAAAATATTATATGAGAATTCTTAAAATTCCATTGATTTTCGATCTTGATAAGCTCGTTATTTCGGTTTTTCAAGGATTTTCATTGCGATAAAGAGTGTTTGTCGGAAGTTTTTAAAATGGAAATATTCGAGTATTATTTATTTGATGATTCGATATTTCGGAAAACAGTTACGAGAAAAAGAGAAATTTAAACAAAATAATAATGTCGGTCGTCGCTTGAATATTGCAATCTCTGCTGATAAATCACGTTACAAATGTTCCAGAAAAATAAGTCCCATATCAAGTCCACGATTAAATATCGTAAAATGCGTTCTGTTGGTCGGACGCACGTAAGTCACGAACAACAGTGTATATAGTCGGGGTCACAAGGATTGTATATTGATATGAAATTCTCTTTAATTCATGAGATCTCGAAAAAGTTACGAGCCATCGACACTGAGCTACGACATTTTTCGTATTTAAGGAAGTTGAGCCATTAGAACGAAAATGATGTCATCGCTTTTAAACCGATTGAATCTTGTAAAGTGAAGTGTAAAAAAAAAAATCAGTTAAATTTTCAGACAGTTTAGGAGCGTCGTTGCTGAGAAAAATCAATAACAATTTGGGCCAAATAACATGTAATCTTATGGAAGTCAAGATATCTCCGTTAAAAATGATGCTAAAAATATGAAATTTTTTGGGCAACACGAGCAAGGCTTGCTGAATAATGACAATTTTGCTTCCTCATCGAGGAAGCTTTGTGACGATAAAATTTTTTTTTTCCAGTTTTCAATGTCAATGTTCTCAAAATGTTCCAAAACTTGTGTGTGTGTGTGTGCGTGCGTGTGTGTGTGTGTGCGTGCGTGTGTGTGTGTTGTGTCACTGCAAAATTCAAACGCTTATAACTCGGAAACGGTTTAAGATACAGGGCTACCGTTTTGCACAGATGTTAAACTACACAAGCTCTTCATTCTCTGATAATTTTGTCAGAATTTGTAAAAAATTACGAATCTGACGACGTTTTGAAATTTTCATAAAAAGGGTGTCGACGCTCTAACTTTCGAAAATTTTACGATTTATTAATAATTTTTTTTTTTTTTTATAAATAGACTATCATAATAGGAAGGTTGGTATTGAATTTGGGGAATATCGGTTGAGAGGTTTAAACTTTATGATTTTTTGAATTTTACGAAAATATGGGTTTTTTAAAAAATCGTCTAACCGCTTCAATTTTTGGAAATTTTGTAAAATATCGTGTATAAGTCTGTACTTCCTCTATACTTTCCAGCAAAGTTGTCTGAATTATTTAATTTCAATGTAAATAGAAAAACGATGAAAAATGGAAGTTGCAAACTGTTTTTTCTGATGGCTCGTCATTTAGTTTTTTTTAAATGAATTTAAACAAAGAGATAAATTAAAGTTCGTAAAAGAAGGTAGAGATAATACATTATTTCCTTGTATGCAAAAAAAAAATGCTGCAAATTAAAATTTGCAAATTGCTTCCTCAAAATGGTCAAGATGCACGATGCTCGAAGCTTCCTCAATGAAAAATATAGCACCTCATAGAGTAAGCTTTGAGCATCGTGCATCTTGACCATCTTGAAGAAGCAATTTGCTAATTTTAATTTGCAGCATTTTTTTTCAGATTTATTAGGAGATTTGCTGAAATTATATTAATAATAATTTTTTTCCCGGGCAATTTTTTGAGGCTAGGATCGTCACCGTGCGTGTTTTCGACTGAGCTTTCACCAGTTTTTCGTCTTTATTTCCCCAACTCTTCTTTAAAGTGTATGCAACATTGCCAAACTGTAAACTGGCCTAACTTTTGAAAGGTTATAACTTTTGGGTCAAAAAAATGACTGTACGGCCTCAACTCCTTAAGACTTC
This sequence comes from Venturia canescens, assembly GCF_019457755.1. Taxonomy (NCBI): domain Eukaryota; kingdom Metazoa; phylum Arthropoda; class Insecta; order Hymenoptera; family Ichneumonidae; genus Venturia; species Venturia canescens. The sequence continues at coordinate 13,669,688 of NC_057425.1, forward strand.
AGTTTTCAACAAGTTTTATTTTTTACATCGGTTCAGAAACGTGTCGATTGAGGTTGATTTATCGGCATGTCATTTCTATACAACTGAATACAAAGAGCTAATGTAACAAAGAAAATATTTGAGAAAATATTCCGCCGAAAGACGTCGATTATCGGTCGACTGGAGTGACACGAAACAGTGACGAACGTTTGAGGTACTATTAAAATACTGTCGTCATTCTTCAGTCACGTTTGTTTCTTGGCCAGGTCAAGGTGAATACTTCGCTACTTCTCGCCAGGTTGCTTAAACTTTTCATCAAATTATCACTTCCTAGTCCATATAAAAACGTGAATAAATTGATTTTTATACCTGCCCAATACGAATGCTCTTTTACTTTTGTTCTAAAGCAGTGTATCGATGTATGAAACAGTGACGAGAAACTTTTTGGTAACTGAACAAACCCAATATTTAATGACGTATATCAACAAAAATTATCGGTACGTTGTAACCGTCTGAAACGCGTCTCATGTCTAAAAAGACGTGAGCTACACGTGAGTATGAAAAATTGCGTACGCAATCATCGTTGCGATGCTTCGTGTCCATGAATTAAAAAACGGTATTTTATGAACCAATCGTGTAAGAAGAGCGTCAAAAAATTATTTTTCTCGCTCCCCTACCCGAAAGTATATACGCACTTTTCGGCTGCATTTTAGACCAGGAAGAGAAATAAAAAACAATGAAAATTCGGACAATCAAAATCACAACGATATAAGTTCAGCACTCACGAAAGATCATTTAGTATTTTCCAGTTGTGCTTTCAACAATTGTGTATTCAACATCACTTTATGTAATCGTAATAAAGAAAATAAATCGTAAATTATAAAATTGCTTTTATATTAATATTGTTGATGTTTTTAATACCCGCCCCGACCAGGAAAACCTCGGCTTCGTCTCTCGGCTTGCAAAAGTCGGACGGGCGACCCCCCCCCCCCCATTCGCGCCGGCAAGAACTACAGCGTCACTCCACTTCGCGAGACTGTCGAGAAAAATGAATATCGTCAAAAATGCATGAGTTGTCGCATGCTCGTGTGTTTTTGTACATTAAAGGTGCCTGTCCACGTGAGAGCAAATTCTGAAAGTTGCTCTCTCGCGAGAGTACTCTCACGACTGAGAGTAAACACACACGCTTGCAGTTATAATTTTCAACGTGCTTTCGGCTAGGGGATCAAGAAAAATAGTAATGCTGGATGCCTTTTGGCTTCGATTTAGGAATAATTAAAAAACGGAACTTAGGCTAAGTTCAACGATTCGTTGTGAAATATTCCGTAACGCGAAGATTATTACGTAAAGAGACCGTAATTGATTTTTCATTCAAATGCTGTCGTGCGAAAACCTCGCACGTGTGTTGCGAGCGCTAAAGTCATCGTTACACATATGAGCTCATACGTACTGTGATTATGTACGTAGAAATGAAGGCAAACACCTTTGAGAGTTTCTAAGCATTCGAGTCGGTGATGTTGTGTCGGTATTCAGATAAACAAGCGTTCCAAGAAAGAGAAGAACTCAACGAAAAGCGAGATTGAAAAACACCGGAGATTTCGTTCTCTTAACAAAAGAAAAAAAAAAGGAGAGAAGAATGAGGAGCGAGGGGAGCGGAGAACGTTCCGAAGCTTCCAAAGTCTACTGGCCCCAGTACGTGACGTGACAGAGGAAAACTAAGCACTGGAGCCCTTGACATTCTTCGCCTCACACTTTGTCTCGCGCTCTACGTATTTTGGAAGAAACCTGTTTGATGTTTCTGCTTACTAAATGGACAACATCGACGATACTTATCGAAGAAGGAGGGACAAAAACTTATTCTCGAGAAATGGCAAAAAATTCATTTGAGAACACCGGGTGTGCCAAATTCAATGGCCGAATATTAAGAGGATGGGTCAGTCGGTAACCTCGCTTGGAATTTTCGAAATCGAAATTCTTTGACACAGTTTGACCGATTAAAAAAAGGCTCTGTCAGTCGATTTTTGCCATCGTTCTGCGTAGGCTGACTGAGCCTTTTTTTAATCGGTCAAACCGTGTCAGAGAATTTCAATTTCAAAAATTCCAAGTGAGGTTATAGTCGACTGATCCTTACTCTTAAGATGATGGATCAGTCGGTAATCATGCAACCGTGAGTGCGAGAGAGATAGCTGAAAATTTTGAAAAGGAAATTTTTCCACATCGTTCGTCTGATCGAAAAAATAAAAATGTCATCGGATTTTTGCGATCGTGCTGCGTACGATGACATTTTTATTATTTTAATCGGACGAACGATGTCAAAGAGTTTCAATTTCAAAAATTCGAGGTGTGATTACCGACTGATCCATCATCTTAAGGTTGATGGGTGACGGCTACGTGATTTTTGCAACAACTATATTTTTCGAAAATTTCATAAGACGAAACTTACTTGAAAACAATAATTTTATTATTTTAGAAATATAATTGATAAAGAACCAACATTTTTATACAATTTTATTATTTAAAAAACGTTTGAAGAGTTCATTTTGACTAGTGTGGTGCAGCAGCTGCGCCGCTGCTGTTGATGTCACGCTGTCAGTTTTGTTTACAAATTTTATAGGTTATGAAGTGAGTTTACTGTCCAAAGTAGTATTGCCGTGGAGGAAAATGAAAAAATGAACGATCAAAAAGTTTATCAGGATAAAAATCGTCGGTTTGTAAAAATTTACAAAAAAATGTGGCGAAGCTAACGAACGACAAAATATGACCAAAAGGTCGAACTGACGTCACATATGCGAACGTATATTGAATGCAGCGTTGTCAAACGTTACTGATCCATTTGTCGTGTAATTCGAATGATTTTTCATCAGATATTTTTTCATATTTCAGCCGATTTTCAATGGTAAGGTTTAAAAACTAAAATACTTATGTATTCTTGAATATCCATGAAATACAACGATCGACTTTTTTTGCGAAATCTTGGATATAACTAACGAAAAAATTCAATAACTTTTGATGTGTGTACGGCTTTCATATGCTAGAGTGATAAGTGTCAGAAGAAAGTCGATATTCAATAATTAATTTGCTGTTAAACTACACGGTAACTAGCGTCGAAATTTTGCAAATCTATCCAGTACGTGTTCATTTTTGCCTACCAAAAATATTGACTCGAGTTCTGTATCTAATTTCGCGAGCAACGAAAGATTGCTCGTTCCACGGACTTTTACGAAGTAACGCTTTCACAATCTTGCAAAGCATCGAATTTTTTACGAATAAGATTCTTCTCGACCCGTTTTATTCATCTTTAGCTTCGAGAACAACTGCAAAACCCAGAGTTTCTCAGATTTGAGAATTCCCTTTATCAATCGACTTTCGAGGTTAGGATGACAGACTGAAAAATTCTATCAAATATCAAATGAAAATAACATCAATTCCTTTAGAAAATTTGATGCTCGACAGCATCCCCATCAACACATCCCCATAAATAAGAAGTCTTTCGACATAAAATAGGCTCCATGACTAAAGTTTCTACAGTTAAACATTGAATTAAAGGACACCCCGTATGTGTATTTACGTATGTATCTATAAATATAAATTAGATGGTTTTTATATCGAAACAGGCCAACGAATGTACGCGAGGTGGTTTCCACGCTAGAGAAACATCAGGGCCACCAACTCGGGTGATTGAATGACCCATTCTCTCTCTTTTCTCGGTGTCTTGCTCTCTTCGCTCGGAGTTCGCGAAATGCGACTAGGTTAGATTCGACGTAAAATAGTATGGGTATAAAAATCGACGTATTTTTTCTGTATTTTTCTATACTTTTAAACTTCGATCGATTCGCAATTGCGAAAATTTACGCATGAGCAATTTTTTAATTCGTTTTTCATAAATAAACACATTTTGCTATTTCTGTTTACGCTGAGCGCAATTTAGTAAGAAGGCTGCTAACAGTTTGTGCAATTGACATGGCTATCTCACTGCTGGTAATACTTGCTTGATAATGATGAGAATCGGTTTTCGAAACTACTTCGTTCCAATGAAAAATCGAAAGAATGCAATTGCGGAGTTTAAGTTTTGACATGAATTTCTTCGTTTATTGAAAAAATAAAGAAAAATCGTATAAATTTGGGTGAACGAGTGGCTCACTGACTTTTAAATAGCATAATCACGCCGTCTATCATCATCTGTCATAATTGACATTTAATTTAATTTTGTCCCGTATTCATTTCCGAGCTTTCTATTCGGGGACGTTTGAAATTTTCAAAACATTTCCTGACTGTTTTCTCCGCACGTTTCGGTCATTTATTTAATTTGCCATCATCGTACGATGCTTAAGCGGTCTCAGTCCTCTCGGTGCTTTGCAGAGTCTCCACGAGATCTGCCGCTTCTCTCTTCACCATGTTGAGCAACAGTTGTGAACTTTCGAGAATCTTCAGCCGTGAAGAATGAGGAAATATGTAAAAAAAAAGTGTTAATGGAATTTGAACGATAAAAATGCTATTTGTCGTTTGTATACGTTTTTGCTCATTTTCTCGCTCAAATCATGACAATAACGATGGTTTATGAATTTTGTTCTATTATTACTCCAGCGACGTTTCATCATTTTTTCTAAAAATTTTTTTTTCACTGACCTTTGTGCAAGCTGACTCAGCCTCCTGTATCGTTCGATCGTAATCGTTTCTTACTGCAGCTTTTTTCGCCAATCCCTCGCTAAGGTGATTGATCTTGTACGACATTCTTTCTATTTCTTTTTGCAGTGTGTTTCTTTCGATCTCTTCGGACTCGATCTCGTCCTGTATCCTCGTTCTTGTCAGCTTCAGTTCTTCTATGCCTTGATACGTTACGATAAACATGAGCAATCATTTTCGAGATGATCGAATCGAGAATTCAACGAGTCTCTGAAATATTATCTCAGGCAAAATGGTTTGTACATTATTTATGAAGCAATGAGAAAAGTTCATAACTGACATTTGACGAGTTCCGAATTGTAGTTTTGCATCGCATCGCCGAAATGCTTGGCCATTAATTTTTTCACCCGAATCTTAACCGTTCGATTTTTAAAAATAACCAACTTTATTATCAAATGGACGAATGGGCAGTAAAACGCTGAAATCTGTCAATAAACTCCGAGAAATTTCCAAACGGCAGGCAACTGTTCCGTTGTCTCCGTTTGTTTTTTTTTTTTTTTTTAAATTGATGATCCAACCAACACGAACATTTCCTCGCGAACTTCAATTATCTTCTCTCGTCAAGAATCTCATGAATCTTCAATCCATTCATAAAAGAAGAGTTGTCACGAAATCTCGAAATGCGAGTTATTTTTGAAGCTGCTATTGACGTACTTTGATTGATTGTCGATGTTATGCTCGGAGTTCGTTCGTTCATGTGCGTATATCAGATCGTAGAAAAAAGGAGGAAACAATTGCAACACATTCGATCGCGATCGTGTCAGATAAATTATTTATTTAGCGAAATAAGAGTGAAGTGATGGAGTAATTTAGTAAGAGTGATTTTACGCAATTACTATTCGACAGTAGGTCCCGTGATTTTTGCAATGAACTATTCGAAACAATAGTCCTGATTAATATTTTTATTTAAAGAGTGTTAAAACAATTAAATCGGTAAAAAAGAAGGATTCAACGACAGCAATTCGCTTGAATGACGAAGTAATAGAAGGCCATTAATCGTATAAAATATCAATTGAAAACATGGAAAAATTCGAAGTTTTTTTTTCGTTCAAATTGTCACTGGGCAGTCGCTGTTTTATTCTGCTCTCCTGCACTTTTATCAGCTGGTCTTAATTCTCGAAATCACCAATCGTTCAGATAAGTCGTTTTCAAACCAGTGAATACTTTCAAATCGTGGTCGCATCTGTCATTGAAAAAAATAAGACACAATATTAACATAAAAATTTAACAAGTTTTATTTACAACATAATCAATAAATAATGAGGAATCAATATTTTAAGTTTCCATTTCATTCGAGCCAAGTTGTTCCTCTTTATTTGTAACCTTTTCTGAGATCAGTGACCTCCAAACGTGAAATTATAGAAACAATGAAAACTATTCTGAAGATCCTACGTATCCGATCTTTGAATATAGAATTTCGATTTCGAAATTTACAGCTATCTCTCTCGCACTCACAGTTGCGATATACCGACTGATCGATCCTCTTAAGATGATGGATCAGTCGGTAATCACAACCGTGAGTGCGAGAGAGATAGCTGCAAATTTTGAAAAGGAAATTTTTCCACATCGTTCGTCTGATCGAAAAAATAAAAATGTCATCGGATTTTTGCGATCGTGCTGCGTACGATGACATTTTTATTATTTTAATCGGACGAACGATGTCAAAGAGTTTCAATTTCAAAAATTCGAGGTGTGATTACCGACTGATCCATCATCTTAAGGGGTGATTCAAGTTTGTCTAACTTTGAAATTTTCAACTTCATAATTCCATAGGTGTATATGATTAAGAAATGATCGATTTTTCTCAACCGTGTGCGTCACTTTTCGACAGCGAGTAAATAGCAATTCTCTTGCTCATGTTTCAATACAATATGACATAGAGAATAGTTATATTGAAACGTAACTCACGTTTTCAGAGCTTGTGCAACTTCCGGAGCTTTCATCGGATGGCAGACAAGCGTAGTGTGACATTTTTTAGGGTTGAAGAGATCTTTGAGATATTTAGCACCCACGCGGCTCATGTCGTCGATCGTAACGGCATAAACACGTTGAACCATTTGATGATTATAGTCGTGAGAAACGTTCTTGAAGTAAAACGCCAACGATTGAGACACTAAATCACCCACGCTTTTCTCATCTTCGATTATCTTGAAGATCAAAGACGATTTCGCAGACTCGTACAAAAGTTGGTCCCACTTGTTTTCTTTCAAGTGATGTTCCTTTGAGATAATTGAGAGAATTTTTGTAATCGTGAGAAATAAATGCAGCAATTGGAAAAATCATGAAAATTGAAATATTCCTAGAAAACTTTTCTCATTATTCAGATGCGGAGAAGCTTTTTACAAGAATTCGTCTGCATTGAATAATTCATGTACTCAAGACTTTTGAGATCAGTCAATGAAAAGGATAAAAACTTACGACGATGGCTTTAGCTTCCTTGTAGGCGCCGACGATGTTCGTAGCTCCGAAGAAGGCCAGATACATGAGACCTTCGTCAATTTTGCAAGAAACGTCGTAGCTGTAGGATAAGCCCAGACCACGAATTTGCTTCCACATTGGACCCTGGAATTCGAATTATTTAGAATTTTTTATCGCTTCTAAAGCCTCGTACTTCTCTCAAGTGTAACTTACTTCCAATTGTGCAAGATATTGCAAGCAAACGAGCAACGGCGCGAGATCGGGATGATCATAATCGTTGATAGCTTTGGTGCATTGAGCGAAATAAGCGGAGTCTATTCCACCGAGACCTAAAACGCATCCTTGAACCGGAACTTCCTCGGGTTTGTTCATCAATTCCCACGCTCTCGTTACGTGGAGCCTTAAAGAAATATTCAAACCATGAAGCAACCGTTTTTAAGTGTCAACAGTCTGCTTTGCCATTCTTGTTGTTAGAAAACAAGGAAAACTATTTTACATAAATTTTAGTTCACAAAATTGAGCACCGTTCACAAAATTTCCATCTGAATAGTGTCGACTCCAAATAACGACTCACTTTTGCTTGATTTCGTTGTCAAAGTCCTTCATGATTTTCCAAGGTTCGTACACGTCACACACTTGAGTCGTTAATTTGTCCACGTTCACCGCCATCGCTAGAGTCAAACTTTTTGGTGCTGTCAACATTTTTCTCACTGATTCTATTTCTTCGAGTACTTCTCTCTGTCCTTCCTCAGTATTTAACCGCTCGACCATTTTCACGAGGAATTTGTGTTGTCGCAACAAGCTCGTATTGTAATGGTTGCTGTCTGTAAGCACAAAATCTCATTAACGCGATAGTTTCGTACAATTATTTTATTCAGAATTGTTCCATCGGAAATCACCAAGATTTTCATTTCGAAATAGCGAAATTTCACATTTTTTAAGTTGGAAAAGAGTCTCATTGTTACCTTTGTTGTACAACAATCCTTTCATCAAATATCCCGTAACTTTGCTTCCCTTCTTCTTAAATTGTGCTACATCGTTTATCATTTTCGATGCAATGATTTTCAAACGATCAGCCGTGAATTTCGTGTCGTACAAGAGTTCCTTAATCCACTGCACGCCTTTCGAGTATTTCGAAACTTCAAGCTGCGTGTCAAAACATTCAAATAATTTTTTCAGAATTGATAAACAGAGGATAATGTGAAAAAAATAGTGGAGATGAAAATTTATAATTTCTCCGAGTTTGTGCCAAGATGATAGGTGACCACGAAAACAATGAGGACAAACGATCAGGATTTTCGATGAAATCAGGAAATAAGCAAAGGAACATGATTCAGTTTGTAAGTGACAGGAATTTTCGTTAAAATAGGAGAATCAATTATTTGAAGTATAAGCGTTTGTACCTGCAGCATCAAATGTGCAGTGTGACTGTAATCACCACAAGAAAATCGATTTGCTGTGAAAAGTCCGAGTCCTGTGCTTTCAGCGATCGTGTCTTCTTCGAGTTCAGCAACGACCTCTTCGTACGGAATAATTTTTCCATTTCTCATGATTGATGATTCCGTCATAGCCTCGAGGAGAAGCGGAAGATACGGTCTCGATTCTCGGTTGATCGGGGCCGTGTCCATCAAAACAGACATCTAAAATTTAATCATTTTGTTCGTTAAAACTCGTTGAGCAATGTTTAAAAACGTTCAAAATGAATCGTGTTAACAATCATTTTTTTCGTTTCTGTAAAGTGATCAACGTACGTATATAAAATTCGTGTTGACGTGATCGAGATAAGTGTAGATCGGCAATTTTTTGACGTCGAAACGAGGATGTTGCTCGGATGTTTCGCTGTTGTAACTCTTGATCGGATGATAATTTATGCTGTCAGTACCAGGGATTGGCACCGAACTCAACATTTCGTCCGGTATTGGAGCCTGCATTGGAAAAGGTTATTTTGAAATGTCAAGTTTGGTATCACGTTTTGCAAGAAGCAATTTGAGTTAGCATCTCCGAAAATTTCAAGTCTTCAATTTTTTTTTGCCATTTAGATTTACCTTCAGTAGTCGTAAGTCTAAATTTGTTTTTATGTTGAAAATCTTCGGTTTGCTAATATTTCTTGAAGAATTGATTAAAATTGGTGACTTTTTTTCAATCAATATTGCATTCAATAATTTTTTCGTTCAATCATACTACGTTGATTGAAAGAAAGTCAGTTTTGCAGTTCAATTTTTTGATTTCGATAATTTCCCATTTTTATTTAAAATTCTTAAATTTTTGATAAAAGAAATTCCTTTGTTTTTTCTTGCTTGATTGGAAATTCGTACCTTATTTTTCATCGTTGCGTTTTGCAACTCCTGAGCTTTTTTTTCAAGGCCCTCTTTGCCCAGGGTCTCGATTTGCTTGGCGACGCGTTTCTTCTCGATGTCCGAGAGTTCCTTTTGCTTCTCGCAGCTCGGTATGCCATTTATAACGACCATAGGAGCTTCGATGAGATAACGATTCATCAAATTCAACCAATAAGATTCTGGTTCTTCGGCGAGTTTCTTAAAGTCTTCAATTTGATTTAGCCTCTGGTTCAACTGCGTGAAAGAAAATTGAAAAAAAAATAGTACGACTGACTCAAGGCCTGAATGACGACTCGTATTTTCATTTTTTTTTGTCAAAAATACTGACATCTTCCTTTGTGTTGCCATAAAGAATGTCGCCGATAAGCATGAAAGCGACAGCGTGTTGCGGCATAGTCTCAAGATTGCCCAGAGTCTCGAGAAGATGACGCTTGATAACGGTTTTCATTCTCTTCATGTCAATTCCTTTGGACCCGTGGACGTCCTTGATAATCTTAACCAAGCGATCTTTGATGAGAGAAATTTTATCCATGGGTACTCCGCCGAACATCAGATAAATGATGGATATAGAGTTCTCGCACAATGAGTAAGCGACGTTACTCGCGTAGGGATCGTCAATTTCTACGAATTCTTTTTGCAACGGGCTGACCGAATTGTCCGTTAGATATTTCAGCAACAACGAGCAACCGGTCAAATCGTACAGTTCGGTAACAGCCGATGGTCCTCGCCAGCCAACGTTCACCAAACCGTTGTCCTCCTCACCGCATGGGTAATAGACATTCTTCACCACCCTCTCTTTCAACGGTGGCACAGGACTCTGCCACGGTCGTGTGAACGGACCTCGATCTCCCTAAAAATCATTTTTCTTTAGCAAAATCCGAATCTTGTCTGTTACCAGAATTGTATGACCTAGTGTCTTATATTTTTACTTGAAAATATTGCGAAATTGAAATTGCGGGAAACAGAATTATGGTGTAATGAAGCCTAATCGTATGAAATATTGGGAAACAAATTTTCTAAAGTCAATGACACCACAGGCGATATTCCGAAGAATTTTAATCACTTGATTATCATGATTTCGTAACGTAGCTTACCTTGGAAACAATGTTTTCCTCCAACGGCCGCAGAGCTTTGAAAACATCAGTGTGTTTCACTTGACCCGTGATAATAATTGTCAAATTTTCTGGCCTATAAAATTCTTTGTGATAATTTCTGACTTTCTCATTGCTTGTGCTCTCACGAAGATTTTTCAAGGCTCCTGAAATTGTCATGAATTTTCAGCTATATGGTTATCAAAGAATAAGTGAATGACTATTCGAACCTTGAGTCTTCAATATTGTATCATAAGAAAGTAAAAGATACGTTGGATTAATGAAATACCTCCGGTATTGGCTTTGTAACCACATTTTCCTGGATAAAGAGCGTTGATCATTTCGTTATGCGCCAAATAATCTCCGTTGTTTTCCTTATTTTGCATTTCGCAATAAACAACCCCGGCATCGTCACCTTCACCCGTTATGTGGTGTACTTCCGTCAAGTAACCACAATCCTGTCATCATACAAAAGTTTGCTTGTTTCAATGAAGAAAGTCAAAAAGTACTCTAAATCAGGATACACTCGATCAACGAAATGTCAGATAATTCTTGCTCACAATCTTATTTAGTTTTTTAGGAATGATTTTTCATATCTTGAATCATATCGTCTCATAACGATTATATTCAATAGCTGAATCGAATTACTGGTGAAAATGATTTCTAGTATCCATCCATGTGCAGCTCAAAACTTGGAAAGTAAGTTGAAATTTTTCATAAATTGAATGATACTACGGACATTGAAATGCTGCTATAAATATTATTCAAAAACATTGATGGCAATGAAAATGAAATTCAGCATCTGTCGATTGCTACGAAGGAATGCATAATCATCAATCAGTGGATCATTCTTGTCTGCGTACCGTTAAAGTAGGGTACAAAATGTGCTCCAAGTAGATCGGCATCAGACATAAAAATCCTTCGCTGCCAACCGTTGTCATTGTGTAGACGGTGTGATCTTTGTCCGTCCATGCATTTGTGCCCGAAGCGAGACACCGATTACTCAAGAGATCCAATACACCTTTGTATGGATATTTTTCACTGCCAAGGAATACAAGATGCTCGAGAGTGTGCGGCAATCCATCGTCGTCGTAGGCTTCCGTTGCTATTTTGATACACAGGAAGTATGTTTCCGATAGAATAATAAAAATGGTAAATTAGAGATTATTCAAAATAAAGGGCATTCAATAAATTCAGTCAATATTTTGAACATCGAAATACGAAATGAAAAGAATTAACGGATGGATTTGAAACCACTCGTATTTTTTCGATGGAAATATGGATAATTTTTGTGGTCAGAAAATATGATTTGTCGTCGAGATCTTTACAAAATTGAAAAAACGAGAAAATCTGTACTTCGTCATGGTGTTTTTTGGGTTTCTGTGAAACAAAGATTGACGTACCGAGACAAAAATACCCTCCGACGACGGGTCCTTCAACTTCAGCGATGTACACATTAATACCGGTATTGGTAGATTTGTATTTATGCACAGGTATCGTATCGTTCGATTTAATGGAGCAAACGAGCTCAAAACCTGCCATATTAGTGGCTGCAGAGTTATCCACGGGCGCCATAATTTTCTCCTAATAAGTTTTTATGATTGTTTCAAGAACAGGCGTCACGTCACAAAACTATTCTGTCGGTATATTAATGAGAGAAAACGACGAATAAAAAATACGAGCGCAGCCCGTCGAATACGCTATCAGTCGAAGTTCGTATTGGTGGTGAGTTTGGAGCACGAAAATTGGAACGGAATAGATTTGCGAACTGTCAATAGTATGATGTTAGAACTATCAATGTATTGAAAAATTATTATCGTCGAAATATTAACTCGGTACTTTCAACGAGTAAGATGAATAATAAAACAATACTAATTTCATAGAAATATATAACAAATTGGGAGATTTGACAAAATTACGGATGCTGCGCGCGCATCCAATGAGTTGAAGGTTTGGTCGACTTGGGGCGCCAGCGTTCTACGGTGTTGGCGTTGGTGTTGGCCGTTCGGCAAGTGTCGTCGCGTTCCGCGCTTTTGCGCAGGGCGCCACCCAAGCATTCCGGGGCGTTTATAGTAACGTAGATTTCGAGCGCAGTCGGGTCCGGCCAGTCAGTGGTTACGGGCGGACATGTTGTAGGTATATTTTTTTTTTTCGTCTGAAATCTATCGCTCGTTTAATGGTGCGGCGGCGAGAGTTTGTATACTCATAATCGAGTACGTGTCCAGAGCAGTGTGACCGTGTGTATATAATAAAATAGTTTTGTTTTGGTTTTTATTTCTAAGCGTGCTTCGTTTGCGTCACAAAAAAATAAGAGGTCGTGGAGACAAGGATTTGTCGCGTTTTTTTACTTCTGTTTGTTGATAAGTGCGCGCAGAGCGTCGCAACGGCGACGTACATGTGGAAAGTGAAGTGAGGAAACGTAGGGGAGAAAAATATTAAAACGGAAACGTAAAACAACATAAATATCTGGCTGCCTGGTTTAGCCCGGCTGCAAAGATGAGCTGGGGCACCGAACTTTGGGTAAGTTAAGAAAAAAAAATGTAACTATCAAATTTGACACTACAATGTGAAACAATGTAAAACCATTTTCCCTTCGCAAAATCATACCTCGAAATTTTCACCGAGCGTGTAAATACGTATGCGTGTGCGCGAGTAAGTGAGGACATGAGAGAAAGAGGAGAGAGAAGGAGAGACGGGAGAGCCAAAAGAGGTAACAGGCGACGAGTGAGCCGAAGGAAGGACCTCCCGAAAAAAACCAGTTCGCGATACCGCCGAGAGAATAAGAGAGCGAGAGACAGAGAGAAAAGAGGAGAGTCTCCTGGTGACCGTTCTTTCCTCTCCTGGGATCAAGAGTTTTGCCTTTTCGGTTGCTAGCCGCAGGGCAGCCACCGTCTTTGCCTCTCCCTCATCCTTTTTCTCTTTCTTTTTCCCTCTCTCGAGATTTCTCTTGATCTCGCTTCGTAGCCACGTTTCCTCCTCCTCTTCTATTTCTCTTATCTATCTTCCCTAGGTATTCAAGGTAACAAAAATTCATCCATAAAACTTCCTCCCGACAAAAATATCGACACACTCCTATCGTTGAATCGAGACAGATACGATACGTCAGACTTATTAATCACGTTAAATTTCAACATGAAAGTCACCCAGCTTCACAATTTCATGATCGAGTTATCAAATCTCGTGTCATTCGCTTAGCCTCCCATTCATCTTTGCGATCCTTTACAACGAGACCATTTTCTTTGAACGTTTTTTTTCTCCACTTGTGTACGTACGTAAAGATATCAAAAAATGCATATATGTATATATATATATATACACACATCAAGTTTGCGTTTCGTATTGTCGCTCCGGTCGTCTGCGCCCTCTTTGCACTTCCCCCCACTCTTCTCTCTCTTTCTGTCTTCCTTTTTCCTCTGCCCACGTCTCACCCTATCGGCCTCACTCCCATCGTAGTATGTACGGAGTATCAGACCCTGCGTTTTCTTCGTACATCAAACTATAAATATATATATAGATATATGTATGCACGTCGTATATACGTATTCTACTCTCATATTCTCGAGTATCCGACTATAGTGTGTAATACCGGGTACGTGAGAGAACGAGCCGCCCTGCGGCCGTATGGATGGCATTGCTGCGTGACGCGACGACCAAGACAAACTGGCGTGCCGCGACCATTCTCTCTCAACGTGCTTTCAACGTTATCCCCTAGTCTCGCAAAATACATCGAGAGAATACTCTCGTCGCACGAATTGTTAACGAAAGAGTTTTCATTTTTCACGTCGTTTTTTTATTATCGTCTTGTCTTTTTATTTGACATCTAGCTACGATTTTTTCGTGCCATTTGGAGGTTATAGTTGACTGCTTTTTTTTTTTTTTATGACACTGACAATCCCGAGAATAGTTTCGTACACGAGTAACGTGCATTTTCACACAATTGTTTTCACGTTTAACCACAAAATTTCTCGCATTTTTTGAGGTTATGATTTTGACCTCTTTTCACTGGTACGGTGCGTGTTGCAATCATTTGAGGTTATGGTCGTTTGACAGTTCTTCGCAATGTCGGTACGCTGTGCAGTCTCGCTGTTAATAAAGTTGAATTACGACTTTTCAAAGGTGTAAATCATTTTTATTTCTTTAATGAATCATATTTTTTCAATTCGTCGATTTCTTCATCGTGACCAATTATATTTTATCTCATTAGTTCTCGCAAACCGTCGCAACTATTAATTGTTACTTTTTTCCGGAATTCGGTGTTTTTATCTTTCTTTATCTTCATCTTTCATCTTTATCTTTCTTTTAGTCGCTTTCCATTTTCTCGAGTATGGAAAACGTGTGAAAAACAGTTCTTTTTTCTCATTTTTGGTTTTTATCTTTGCCTCTCACTTCGATCTCCGCTTCGTGTTTGTTGCGAGGTCGTTCTTTTTTCTCGACTTTTTTTTTTCTAAGGTGTGTACGTTCGTCACGCATAATTGACCTTCGAACCGCATTTTCCCGGTCACCGCATGATTCAAAAGCCCTGTGCAATATGTAACTTGGCAGATGATCTTTATGCAACTAAAGTGCAACAAGCCTTTACAAATTGACTTTGGTGTGCTCTCACCGCTACTTTCATTTTGTTGTTTAATTATCAAAAGTTTTTGTTCACAAATATAATGAGTTTGGAAATCGAATTTTTTTCCCATGCTCAAACGAGTGTCGACCGAAAAAACGTTGACTGAAAATGAAGAAATTCTTTTTTTCGTAACATTTAAAATTTCCAATGTCACCATGGAACTCGTTGGTCGGTGTCCCGGCCATTTTTCAAGTGTAATTATCAAGATATGCTCCGAGTGAAAACTTTCCCGAAAATTCACGACTTTCTCTCGGTCTTCCGGAGGCTCGGCGTCTCGTTATACGTGTCACACTCCCCGTCATCAGAGTCCTCAGTTTTTCGCCTGAAAACGAAAAAGCAAAGCAACGAAAATATATTTTCGTCAATCATTTTCACGTCACATTCATCCCTCGACAAAATTTTCTCTCTTGTAGTTAAAAAACGCATTTTCCCTGAATCAAAATCCATTGCAATTCCTCCCCCAATATTCTTTTTTCTTTCCTTTTCTCTTTCTCTACATTTAAGGAGTTTCGGTACAGGCGATACAGTGTTGCCATGCTGAGCCATGCTAAAAACATAATAAATTTCAAAAAGTTCGGAATTTAATAAAATTTCGTGAACATATTCTTTAGTGCCAAATTTGACGATACACATTTTTTAAGATTTTTCTTCTACACAGTTGTCGAGTAATTGGATCACTAAAGTTCACGCGTACAAGCATAGCGTTTCCAAGGTATACATTTCCGGGCATGAGAAATCTACTTTAATGCGTAATTACTCGATAACTAAGTAGAAGAAAATTTTGAAAAAATTTGTGCTTTCGCACTTGATGTTGAAGAACATTATCACCAAATTTGATCAATTTCTTAATATTTTGACTTCTGTACCGAAACTCCCAAGAGTGTTTTTCTCTATAAGCATAGTAAAAAATGTTTTCAGCCACTTGAAATGTTTATATTGTAAAGTATGCTGCTCGGGCAACCCTGAAAAAAAAAACTATATGTATGGTAAAATGTCATACGTATTCGGTGTACATTCGTGTATTTATCATAGAATTTACTATGCTGACAGTCCAAATTGTGACTTACAATAAATTTCGACTTATCAGTAAGTGTTAGTCTGACATAACGAATAAGACTCGAAAACAAAACGAAATATAGTTCTCGGACGTGCATCACTTTTTGCTATCCACATAAAGCTGTTTACAGTTGTAGGGATGAAAAATTGGAAAATTCAAAAAATACTATGCCGTTTGTAATCGGTGCCCAAATACTTTGAATATTCCTGAAAAATCATATATTTCTAACCATGCAAAACGAATCCGTTTTTTCCGTGTATATAGATAGATACACATTCCGGGCATAAGAAATCTGCTTTAATGCGTAATTACTCAATAACTAAGTAAAAGAAAATTTTGAAAAAATTTGTGTTTACGCACTTGAAGAGCATTATCACCAAATTTGATAAATTTCTAATTATTTAGACTTTCGTACCATACATCGTTAAATGCTCCATGGAATTCGAGTGAAAGATTTTCCCTCGAATCTCTCTCCCTTTCTCTTTTCCGTCGCTCTCCTCCTGGCATAAATAATTCATTTGCAAATTTCGCGCATCATCACTCTCCCGCCTTCCGTTATACGTTACACATCCGAGGGAATGCGGGTACGTAACCCGTCGAGCGGGCGCGTCGAAGGAGAGGGAGAGAAAATCGAGCCGATGAGCGAGCGGTTCCTCTTCTCACGCGTATTGCATACGTATTTACATACGTTTTTTATATCTATGTATGTGCGATGCACGTGAGAATACGGAGTTATCAAAGGGGGCGCGCGGATGTGCAAGCTCTTAGTAAGGCCCTGACGCGAATGTGTGCAGAAAATTCCGAATCCTCGTGCGCAGTGCGCGCGTGTATGTGAAAATATGGAGAAGCGAAAAGGCGAGAGAGACACCCTCCACTCAAGGTTGAGAGCGCCGGGTCGAATTCCTCTACGTGTCGGGGCTCTCCGGTGCGCGCCCGTGGAACGTCGACGGACCACCGTTGCTCATCGTCTCTCCTTGTCGTCCCGCTACGTCCGCCGACGTAGTCTGCGTCCGTGTGTGTGTTTTCGAATAACAAAGTGTTGGAGTGGCTGATTCTAAGGACAGATATTCTCTCGCATTGGCCATTGGCCCACCACGACGGATCTGTCGATCATATTTTCGTGGTGTGACAAAGACGTTGGCATTGTTTTTCTATTTCATCGAGGGGCTTCAGAAACGTATTTTCTCATGATGCGTACTCTTATTTTCAAATTCGTTCGAGGCGCTCCGTCCCACTGAAAAACGAGCATCACATTTCGGTGACGAGGAAATTTATTTGTAAGAAAAACACATTTTTTAGTAGCGTACTTTACGGGATGTAAGAAAAAATATTAAAATGCGCGTGTTTATACGATGCTGAAGTTTCCAACGTTGGAGTCCAACGAAATGATCTAAAAAACTGTCCAATAATTCCAGTAATTCTCCAATTTATTTCCAGTCGAATTTGTACTTTGTATTTTTTCAATCTACACAACTATGATTCGTGAAATAAAAAACTGATGGATAAATCATTTTATTTTCATTCATTTCGTTGGACTCCAACGTTGGAAACTTCAGCGTCGTCATGTTTATGAAAGATTTCGTAGAAAGTGAACGAGAAACGTTAATATTTATTCACAAAAATGCAATGCAAATTTTGGAACGTTATTTTAAAAATCGTCTTTTCAGCTATTTTTCAAATCTTTGAAACGCCATCGGCTATATTGGATTTCAACGTGACGTCACTCCGATTGTAAACAATCTAGATTTTTATCGTGCGCTCTGTATTAACCCTAGAACGCATGACTGGGGTGTGAGCTCACCCCACGCGAACTTCAAACTACGCTCCCGTTCCAACAAGCGACATTATCGACTGATTATCGACGGATTTTTTTATATATAAATTCAATTGAAATTAGTTTTATCGTACATCATTCTTTTCGTTATAAAAAAACGAAGAAAATGGTGTAGGATAAAGTCAGTTTAGCATCGTAGGACCGGATTTATAAGCAGAAAAAGAGTGGGGTGCGTTCAAACCCCGGTCATGAGGTTGAGGGTATGAAAAAAGGCACATGAGGTGTAGGGTTAATTTCAAATTTTACAAGTCGTCACGCTTGTTGAATTTTTTCATTTATTTTATTAATATCGCCTCATGGAAGACGCTTTTGTTAAGGAGAGGGTGGATCGCGACCTTACAATGTTGCCATGCTAAACCACGTTAAAAATATTAAGAATTTCAAAATGATAAGAGTTTAATAAAATTTCGTATTTGGTATTCTTTAAAAATATATAAGACAATAGACATTTTTTTACATTTTTCTACCACATAGCTCTCGAGTAATTGAACACTAAAGTTAACGTGTATAAGCATAGAGTTTACATATATACAGTTGTACATCTCGTGCATAAAAACTTCGATTAAACGCTCAATCATTCGATAACCATGTGGTAAAAAAATTTGAAAAAAATTGTATTTGTATGCTTGATGCCAAAGAATGTTATCACGAAATTTGATAAAATTCTGATTATTTTGATTTCGTGAGATCCACCCCCTCCTTGAAGCAGAAAGTACAAATCTACCAATGTTAAGGATGAATGATACAAAAGTCGAAATAATTAGAAATTGATCAAATTTGGTGATAATGTTCTTCAACATCAAGTGCGAAAACACAAATTTTTTCAAAATTTTCTTCTACTTAGTTATCAAGTAATTACGCATTAAAGCAGATTTCTTATGCCCGGAATGTATACCTATATATATGGAAACGCTATGCTTATACACGTGAACTTTAGTGATCAATTACTCGATAACTGTACAGAAGAAAAATCTTAAAAAATTTGTATTGTCAAATTTGGCACTAAAGAATATGTTCACCAAATTTTATAAAATTCTGATCATTTTGAATTTTTTTATGTTTTTAGCATGGTTTAGCATGGCAACATTGTATCGCCTGTGCAATATATCCTTAAAGACACCGATGGTGGCGACGAATCCACAATTTTTGTGCTGTTTTTACACTTGTATTATTGCATTCAGGCACTCCATAACTCATTATTTTCACAAATCTTGTTACTTGCTCTTTCGCAGTCGTATTGTTTACTAACGGAGTGACGTCACAAACCGCTGTTCGCGTTTCCGCGCAAAAATTCAAAGTAGTAAATAAAAAATAGTTTTCAAGGCGCTTTTCGCTCGTGTAAAATGAGAATGAAAGTTCTACTGGTTCTAACTTTTCGTCGAGAATGTTTCCATTCGTTTGAAAAAATGAGGAATTTCACTTCGACGAGACGAGAACATTGATACCGCGAGTGTCTTGATATTTTATAGAAATTTGTCCGTCGCTTTGGTCCGAGTCGACAAATTCTGTCGGTTGATTAAAAACTTTTTGACGTTTTTTATTATTCCTCCTTTTTATTATTAGGAAAGTCAAAAGCTCGTTTAACACGTAAATTTTGTATTTAATTACTGACAAATAAAAACACAAAGTAAATTGAATTATGAATACTCGAGTCCCGTCGTTGCTCGTTTCTCGAGATGCTATCCCATGCTGCTTATTATTTCATCCAATACACTCGACACGCAACAATTTTTCGTAACGTTCTCTCTCCCTCGCTCTCGAAGAGGGTTTCTTGGTTAGCTCAATCCCGAAGTTATTCTCACAGGACAATTGACTCTGTGTATAATTACGTATGCTCGCTCGTTTCTGCCACTGGGTATTTTGCCTCGGTGAAGCTACCGCAATTAGCGACACTCTGCCCCGCTGCTTTTTCCCCCTCTCCTCTCTCCCTCGTTTCTCTCTTGACTCTTGCCACACTCGAATTGTCGTTGTGTCTTCTTATCCATCTATAAATAATTCATTCGCACACGCCTGTACGAGCCCTCGTGACGTTTTTGTTTACATGTGTATATACGTATTTACGTAGGTACGTACGTTTTTAACAAACACGGGCACGCGTTTAATCTCGGTGAGTCTCGCTCATTAAGCGTCTACGGTAATTATCGGACGAGCTGGAAGCAGCAGCAGCAGCAGCAGCAGCAGCGTCTGTCACGGACAGATTCGTGCTCGTATCGCTAAAATTCGTTCGAACCGTGAAATTTTTTATTTTTCTCTCTTTTCGTTTGTTTCGTACTTTTTTCCTCCATTTTTTCTGGAGAAATTGAGGAGAATGACTCCATTAATTATTCGTGTGCTCCTGTCACTCTTAACGAGAGTCAATAAACACTACGAATCATCATCGTTATTTTCTTGATTAAGTGTTTCCCCTTCTTTTTGTTTTTTGCTTAATATTTATCGAATATTAAAAAAGGAAAGTTCGGAAACGTCCGGGCGATCGAAGAAAGTTTGCTCGTCGATCCGGTGCCTAAATCGACGCTTTTTACATCCCAATTACAACAGCGTAGAGCTAAAACTAAACCCATTTGTTAACGACGCCGAAGCCACTAATGACCTTGGAAGCAGGAAATGATCGGCGATCTTCATTAGCAAGATTATTCGTTAAAAATCTTTTTTTCCCCCTTTTTGGCGCAAGATTTTTTTTCCTTTTCGGAATAACTGTTACTACTGTCATTAACGGGATTGCGCGTGTCAAAATGGAATGGACATGTACGCGTGGATACCGTAAAGCTTGCCGTCCGGTTTGCCGACGACGAAACCCGGCGTTCCGGAGATTCACGTGAGCTTCCCCCCCCCCCCTTTTTTTCGTTTCATTTCGTTTCTCTACTCGTCTCTTTCTCGTCGCGGCATATCGTATTATTATGGGCCACGTCCTTGCATTTAATTACCTACCGACAGTATTCACATTACGATTCATTGACACTCGTTCGTTTCGTATGTACACGGATGTCGACGACGCTCTCATGAATCGTGACACACAGGACGCGTTTATGTTTAAACGGTGTTTTGTGATCTCGTCCGTTTTAAACCACTTGACGCTCGATCATATTTCTATTCGTGTCTCACTTTTTTCTTTCGTTGCTATCGAATATTTAAGCAACGTTTTAGTGATTTTGAAGTTTTTTTTTTTTTTTTTTGCGACTTCGGAGACCAACGGGGTGAAGGAAAAGCAAGATTTTTTGTTGAATACATTTTTTATTGCACGTGTCGAGTGTGCGAATGGAAAAATTTCGAATTGCTATTTTGGGAGGAAGGAATATCGAAAAATTAGAAATTTCTTTTTGCTTTATTTCGTTGGACTCCGACGTCGCAAACTTTGAACGGCACGCTTGAAACTTTTTGTATTCTCAGTAGAAGTTAAACTTAAGGTAACTCCTGTACTGCATGCTAGTCAAATGAGTGGTAAATTTTCAAAACGCTTTTAGACCAAGTTCAACGAACCGATTAAAGTTATTGTTAGTAGATATGTATTCAAGCATATCTTATTAACGTGAAAAAATATTTAAAATGATAGTTTTGCAAAACTATCAACTGATAGATGCAAATTTCCAAGATGACACATTTTCACAGGTATTTTTCAAAGAATCATTTGTAGTATTTTTTAACCGATTTTATTGCAGCAAGTATTATTAAATTGTGAATGAAAAAGTATTTTCACTTAATCAACAATTAGCTACAACAGTGAAACCATCAAGTTAAAAAAACAGCTACATGGTGGATTCACGGAGGACCAGTTGACGAACAAAATGAGACTTGTTGCAATAAAATCGATGAAAAAACGCAGATAATTCTTTGAAAAATACCAGTGAAAATGTGTCAGCGTGGAAATTTGCGTTTATCAGTTGTTGATGGTTTTGCAAAACTAGCGTTTTTAATATTTTTACTTCTTAATGAGATATGCTGTAGTACAAATTCACTAACAATACATTTAATCGGTACGTTAAACTTGGTCTAAAAGCGTTTTGAAAATTTAGCACTCGTTTGACTAGCATGCAGTACAGGAGTTACCTTAAGGATATTTGGTACAGGCTTACAATGTTGCCATGCTAAACTATGCTAAAAACGTAAAAAATTTCAAAATGATAAGAATTTTATGAAATTTGGTGAACATATTCTTTAGTGCCAAATTTGACAATGCAAATTTTTTAACATTTTTCTTCTGTACAGTTATCGAGTTGTTGATCACTGAAGTTCACGTCTATAAGCATAGCGTTTCCATATACATATATAGGTATAAGAAATCTGCATTAATGCTTAATTACTACGACGCTGAAGTTTGCAACGTTGGAGTTCAACGAAATGAACGAAAAAAAGATTTATAATTCATTATTTTTTTATTTCACGAATTATTGATGTGGCTTGAAATATGACGAATTGGAAATTCGGCAGGGAACAATGTTGGAGATTTACTGAAATTATTTGAGTTTTTTTTAGACCATTTCGTTGGACTCCAACGTTGGAAACTTCAGCGTCATTAATTACTCGATAACTAAGCAGAAGTAAATTTTGGAAAAAAATTGTGTTTCCGCACATGATGTTGAAGAACATTATCACCAAATTTGATAAATCTCTAATTATTTAGACTTTCGTACCATACATCGTTAAGGTGGTCTATCACTTGCGCGAGTGCGAGAGCGATAGCTTCAAAATGGTTGCACGGTTTGCTCAGACACCCTTGATTGTTTGAGAAAAATAAAAGTTACACCTCGTTCTCTAATAAAATAAGAATAGCGTGCAACTCATATTTTCTTTAAAATATCAAGCTACTTGGAATAAACCGTGCAACAGGATTTTTACCGACTGAACAAGTGATAGATCGCCTTAAGACGCCCGGAATTTGAGAGTTTAAATCGCCCTTCAGTGCCCAAATTAGTGTCCGGCATCACGTATCAACTATATACAAAGTTCATAATATCACAAGGCGAGCCGATATATCGGCTTTCCGGTCCTCTAGAGGTTAAACGCAGTTTCGTTTCGTTGGCGTTGAATTTCAACCGGAAATTTTATTTTCTCAACACACATGCGAGGACGCACGGAGAAATAACGGGGTGTGAAAAACACTTGATATTTTTATTTCGTTCCATTCGATCGCACATTCGAATGGGTTTTTTCTCACGTACCCGAGGCACCGACGCGCGTATTCATATCGCGTTATTTATCGGTGTGCGCACTGGCTCGCGTACCTACACGCGCTCAACTGTACTTGTGCCCCTTTTATCACGCGCTTCCAAAGCCCTCGCGCTCCTCACGTATTTTATAAACCCGGACGTGTCGGACGCGGCTGAGGCAAATCGGACAGTCGAAATTGAGATATGGATCATCATCGTTGGAACCTTTTGCGCGAGCCAGTGCGAAAGTCGCTTTGCAAGATTTATTATTTTTCTTCCATTCTACTTGTCGTGCAGTTTTTTTGCGTTTACGACTCGCACTTTTTCACAGCGAAGAAAATTGCATTCGCGCGGCGTCATTGAAATAGATTTTTCGTTATTATTGAACTGCACAATTAAAATCTTTCATTTTTTTTTTTGATATCCGACCACAATGAAGTTGAAGTTTAATTATAAAATTGTCAGATTAAAATAGTCGATGGAACAACGGTTCGAAATGCTTCTGTAATCGTTATAATTAAGAAAAATTTCACCTTGTGCACCAAAGTTATAAAACGATCGAATTATTCGTGCTTTTACAAATATTTGACGATTAAGGAACTTGAGGCCGTACAGTCATTTTTTTTACCCAAAAGTTATCGCCTGTTATGTACCTAACAAAAGTTAGGCCAGTTTACAGTTTGTCAATGTTGCATACACTTTAAAGAAGAGTTGGCAAAAAAAGACGAAAAATTGGTGAAAGCTCAGTCGAAACCACGCACGGTGGTGACGATCCTAGCCTCAAAAAACTGCACGTAAAACAGATTATTATTAATATAATCTCAGCAAGTCCCCTAATAAAACTGAAAAAAAATTGACATTATTCGGCAAGCCTTGCTCATGTTGCCCAAAAAATTCATAATTTTGGCATCATTTTTAACGGAGATATCACCGAATGTGTCTTGACTTCCATAAGGTTACATGTTATTTGGCCCAAATTGTTATTGATTTTTCTCAGCAACGACGCTTGAAAATTTAACTGATTTTTTTACACTTCACTTTATAAGATCGGTTTAAAAGCGATGACATCATGTTCATTCTAATGCCTCAACTACCTTAACCCGATTAGGGTATCGTGGGTCGCTGGAGACGAGAGCCATTTCTCGTGAATTTTGCAAAGTGCCTATGTTTATGAGGAAAAATAAAATATTTATTTAAATCTTTGCAATCTTCATGGAGCGCCCTTCAAGTAAAAGTATTGAACCAATGTTCCTTGAACGAGTTGGAATGTGAAGAAAAGTGGGGGAAGAAAAAACTTTCGCGGAACGTGGTCACACAATCCCGCGTTAATCGTTATGCGTGTTAACCCCTCTTTTAATTCGGAATAGAATATAAAATGATCGAGGATGAGAAAACTCGTTCTGGAGAAAAAATGGATTTTTCCGGCGGGATTTACCGGTGCATAAAGCAGAATTAAGCACGCGTGTCCAATCGCTAATTTATTGTGTTAACACTTTTATACATTCGCGTACACACGCGTAGCTCAAAAAATATAAAAATAAGAAAGAGTATAAATAACGAAAAGAGGAAGGAGAAAAAAATTTGCTAAAGCGCATTCCAACGCTGATCCTTCCGGTAAACTCGCGTCCGGTTCTTCTCGTTCTTTAACTACAATCATCTTGCATCACTGAACTCGCGTAGCTAGTACCGTGGCCCAGGCATTCTTAGCGTTTTACTATGTCGAACGCAAAATTACTACCGACCGAGCGTACTTTTTATTTCTTCTTTTCCTCTCTCTTTCTCTGCGACTTTGTTATCGCGCGCTGTGTATTCCCGTTGCGGTCAATGAAATAGAACGGTTGCCCCGGCGCGGCGAGGAGAAGCTCATCCGTGTAGACGCGCGTTCGACCGGGAGCTGTGTAATTCAAGATCGCCGTTTTATTGGAGTCGTGACACAGTTCTCGTCGGCGGTCCAGCTCGCATTTTTTCCCCTCGTCATTTTCACGCCACTCCTCCTCTCCGTGCATTCTTACGGCAAATCTTTTTTTCAAAGCTTTTTTCCCGCTTTTTTCTTTCCCTCACATTCCCAAGGGCTTAACGACGCCGAAGTTTGCAACGACGTTGGAGTCTAGCGAAATGGTCTGAAAAAACTCTCGAATTATTCGAGTAAACCTCCAATTTTGGTGCCTGCCGAATTTCAAATTTGGAGTTTTTCAACCCACGTCAATGATTTGTGAAATAAAAAATTGATGAATTACAAATGTTTTTTTTCGTTCGTTTCGTTGGACTAATCGAGCCCTGTGAAGATTTTTCTCATTTTTTTTTCTCACTGCCGAACAGAAACGAATATTTTTTGAAACGTTCGATTACTTTGTTGCTACACTTTTGTTCAAGCAACGAAATTTCGAATTACGAAAAAGCCTCTCCGCACCGGAAGGAAACTCTGTGCACGCAGAAAAATTCTTTATAAGAATTAGTGCAAACAAAGTGCAAATCGCGTTTACCGTTGAAGATATCAGGCGAAATTGGGACGAATGATAACTATTTTACAAATTTCAAATTTCGAATGTTTATATTTATGATGTAGCACAGTGAAATTTCTGGTATGACAGAAAAAAATGCTCTTTATCGAAATTCGATGTTCTTGTAAAAAATAAAAAAAACTACCGAAACTTTGCCATGAAGATCGACAAATTTACTGTCCTACGTACATTTTTTATAGTGCCTGAAAATCGTGCTGGCTTTACAAAAACACATAAAATTTATCCAGAATTTCTATATATAGTTTTAAAAAACATTTTTCTCCGTGTGGGGATAAACATTTATTTGTCCTTAAAACCATTCTGTTGTGAACGTACTCAACAAAATATTTCAAAGTCCCCACTGAATTCCGTTGCAGTGAGCCCTCGCCCCGATGTTTCGGCCTGTGCTCGAGCTTCGTGTCCGCACCGTGTGACCTCGGGCTCCCTCCGGAACAACAACAAGACAAAACGAACTTTCTGGCCGTTATTTTTGTTATTTTCCACGCGCTATGCCTACGAGTTATTGTGCATCGATTATATCGCCGTTTGAACACGCGCTCCTCACTCAACTGTGCTCGGTGAAAGTTCCATTTGTAAAAAGATAAGGCCACACGTGCTCCGTGCTCATATTTACATTTTTTTCCCTCCGATTTGATTTGTTTTCATTTTTGGAACAAACGACGAGAACCGGCGCGACCGTTCGCTGGGTACGTTGCGGTCGTTTGTATACACAGCGATGCGTTGACGCTTCGCTCTGTTCGGCTGAGAGTTCGGGGCGTGCCGGAAGTCCGGAGACAAACACGGCGAGCAAAGTCTGAGGATAAGTTCAAATAAAGAAAGCCTCGCACGTCCCGAAGGTCGCTCAAACAAACCGAAGAATTATTCTCAAATAATAATCAGTGGGAGCTCGAGATCCTCTTCCCAAAAACCAAAAATCCGTAAACTTGGAAAATTGAGAATTTAGCTCGCTAGAAAAAGCAACAAAAAAATCACTTTCAGCTCGATTCAGCCTCCTGTTAAACGCTCCAATTGTAAATCGCCGCTCGTCCCGATGACGATCGCTCGCAAGCCTCTCCGGCTGCCTTACGCAGGCGGAAATTAATTTGAGCTTCGAATATACAACGCCTATCATATGCAGGCTACGTCACGATCGAATAAAATAGAGTGCAGCGTCGTCCTCGCCTCCGGAGAGCACTTCGATCACGAAACAGTCGTTGGCATACTTTTATCTCCGTTTTTCTCTCTCGATGTACGCGCTCCACTCTTTTCAAAACTGCCAACAATCGTCACCTCGAAAATCATCGCACAGGCGCTTCTCAGCGTTCGGTGTGTGGTTCGCAGTGATTTCATACGGTAAACCATCGTGCATTCCGACAGCGTGACTTCTTCATATTCATTCTCCGATTACCATTGCCCGCCAACTACGGAACGGATTATGGTAAAATATTTTTCGAATCTTAAAATAATAGTCGCGCTTGAAAATATTGGCTGCTTCTCAATTAGAAATCGGTGCATTTGGTGCTATGAAATTTCTACGGAATCGAAGTATCGGAAACCGTTTTTTTGTGGTTTTACAAAATTTTGTTTTCTTTTACGAGAATGTAAAAAAAGTTGAAAAATTTTGTTCCGCTTTTTAAGGAGGGTGAATCACGAATTTGATAAAATTTGGTGATAACATTCTTTGGTATCGAATACACAAATACAATTTTTTTCAAATTTTTTTACCACATTTTAAATTAAATAATTAATTTATCAAATTTTATTGAATTCTTATCATTTTGAAATTCTTCATATTTTTAACATGCTTTAGCATGGCAACATTGTATCGTCGCGATCCACCCTCCTTAATATTCATCGGTATTATGAAAATATCGATGGACCAACGAACCGATCAATTTGGAGATCGCTCTAAAGCTCTCGAGTCGAGGAGTGCCTGGGTTTTTAGTTTTTAGGAAAAAAAATGTTTCTTGAGTTTGGAAGAATAAACTGAAAAATGATGGTGGACGTAAAACGCTCATGAAAGAGCATCAAACACATTTGTTCTAAATATACAAATTTTTTTAGAAATTAGGGATCGAGAAACGGGACGTTCTCAGAGTTCGAGTTTCCGCGGTCACTCCGTCGATCATTTCTTCGACAGCTCTCTTTAGGCGAGGAGTCTAAATAGTGAAAATGGCCACGTCATTCGACAATCTGCTTCTCAACGATTCGATAGAAATTCTGGAAAAATATTATTTCTCGTTTGAGAAAAAATCTTTCAATTCCGGTGGTCTTGATCATCGAAGTTGATTTTTTAAGGAGTCCCGAGACTTTTCCAACCTATTAATCCGTGATTCCGAAAATTCTTTTCCACGGTAAAATGATCGAGGGGTTCGTGCAACTGAACAAAACGTCGACTCAATTTCTCTATTATATCGATGCGGTGAGTCACGTTTTTACACTTACGTATCTTATCGGCTCTCTAATCGGTGCACCTGTATCCCGTCGTTTTCTCTCGAGTATCAACGTAATAAATAATCTCATGTACGATTTTGTTGATTTTTTATTCCCAATGGTTTCTCGATGGCCAATAAAATTCGTTCGTATCTCATCAGTCGATCAATTTCGCTGGAAATATTTCGGGAACTCCGCTCTCGGGTCGTTACGTCGTTTTATGGCGGTACGAAAGCCTTTGATGAAGAAAATCAGGGGAACCTCGCTCGAGAATGTGTGGAGAAACATTATTTTTCTAACGTTACGATAAAACAATGGAAGCATTGATCGCGAGGCCGGAAGATACGAGTCAGTGTGGCCATTCGTTCCAACGAGGCGACCTTAAATGGGAACGTTTTATCGGTCCATCGTTGTGGTCGAAGATCATCCGATTGGCTATACTTCTCTGGTAACTAGACTCGCGGAGTTTTTTAAATCCCAAGCTGCAGTAACGTGTCCGAGAAAAATTGCGAAATCATTCGGAATTTTGGTCTTCCGAAAATTCTGTGATCATCGAATCCCTAAATTTATGTTTTTTTTCCAATTCCTAATCGAACTGTGAGGAATAAAATTGAGGATTTTTGAATTTTGAGAATTCCGGACCTCGGTTTTTGGACTCTGCTTTAAGTGCGTTCGCGTCAGAGCACAATGTAATAAATGGGGACTCTTGTCACGTGCGAAATCCCAAGACCCAGCACGTACGAGCGGACACCCCGAGCCCGCCCTGGACCGCGGGTCTGGAAAAGATCGAACGGAGCTGCAAAGTCGGAGAAAAGTGGAGACTTTGAACGAGAAAACACTGACAAGAGAAGGCCACAAAAAGCTTTGAGGGAAGAGGAGTGAAGGTTTTGTCAAATGAAAACACAAAAAATTAAGAACGACGCTTTTTATTTATGCTGCTTATTAAAAAATTGAGCACGAAGCTTTATTTTTCTTTTACGTAAGTTTCAATGAAGCAACCATGAGAAAAAATTCCTAAAAAAACGAGAATCCCGACAAAAAGCTCGAAGCTCTTTGCTTCAACGATTGTGACTTTTAAGGACTAACATCAGCTTGAGAAAAGTCGTGATAGCTCAATGGAACTTTTAGAATACATTTTTGGATATATTTTCTATAGCCTCTCCAATTTTTAATCCATTTCATTCAGCCATTTTTTAATAAATCATTTCCAAACTTGGAATATTTGACACCTACGAATAGTAAATAACTCCACAGTCCCCATCTTTTCATACTCAAAAACAAATAAAAAATGGTGACAGTTTAGAAAAAAAGTGCTATTCCATGCACAGTTCGAACTCTAAATAACATGTGTGCAAAATTCGAGGTCGTTTAAGGAGTTTCGGTACAGGCGATACAATGTTGCCATGCTAAACCATGCTATAAACATAAAAAATTTCAAAAAGTTTAGAATTTTATAAAATTTGGTGAACATATTCTTTAGTGCCAAATTTGACTATACAAATTTTTTAAGATTTTTCTTCTACACAGTTATCGAGTAATTAATCACTGAAGTTCACGTGTATAAGCATAGCCTTTCCATATATATAAGTATACATTCCGGGTATAAGAAATCTGCTTTAATGCGTAATTACTCGATAACTAGGTAGAAGAAAATTTTGAAAATATTTGTGTTTTCGCACTTGATGTTGAAGAACATTATCACCAAATTTGATCAATTTCTTAATATTTAGACTTCTGTACCGAAACTCCTTAATTCTGCCATTTTTTTTGATATACCACATAAATTCCACCCAAAAATGGCGTTTTTGGGGGGGTTAATCCCGTATAAACAAAGCAAAGAGGGTTCACACAACCTAGATAATTTAGATAAAAACACAATGAAATTCGTATTTACATAACCTTACTTTACGCGAAGCTGATGTTCCCCCTTAAACCCGCGATAAGATGAAAAAAATGGTGTGAACGGTCGATCGATTATTGATATTCTGCGACGTCTCTCGTTTCTTTTTCTCTCCTTTTTTAGTGATCTAATGCGCCGCACTTTCTTAATCTTCGTGTAGAACGAGTGTTCGGTGGCCGCGCGCGCGCGCATATGCTCGCAACGAAAGATCTCAATCTTGAAAAGAACTCGATGATGAAAGGCACTTTAATTGCGTGTTTCAGTTATAAGTAACGCCGCCGTAAGAGTCATCATCGTGCGGGGATGAGTATTTGCCATGCTGAACAATCTCTTCGTCGGTTTTTCTCGCTCTCGCGGCTACCCACGTCGTCGCCGTCGTTTAAAAACGTACGTGAGAATAGACGAGCACGTTTTCTTCCTCGTTTCGCGCGATCGACTCTTCCAACGCTCCCGCCAAACGAGCGCTCTTACGGACGACGCGTTTTTCTCGAGCCGATGACGCGCGCCTGGACGTTCAATATCCACTTCTCGGGTTACCATATTTTTAAGGTATAACTGGATGGATAGCTCGACCAACAATTATATCTGATTGAAATTACCGTACTTCGTGATGAAATAAAAATCTGAAAAAATTCAACAACATTTGGAAAGCTATGACCAACAATTATCAATAATAATATTGCCCAAAAGTTAATAACAAATTGTTTAAACAATTAATTATTCAATAATTTTGCGGTGACCTATTGTTTTTTTTTTACGAATAAAATGTGTGTATTTTTCCGAATGCTCATGAATTTTTTCCGAATTTTCGTGGATTTTTGAAATTTCTTGAAAAATTTTTGAAAAAAATTTTAAACAATTTGAATTTTGGATATGTTTTAGAAGACATATTTACCATCAGTTTTGAAAAGTCTCGAGGTTACTGGATCAAAAATGTACAAAATATAGTCAGTTAAAAAATTTAAAAAAGGGAATTTCAAAAATCCACGAAAATTCTGAAAAAAATCATGAGCACTCAAAAAAATGCGCACATTCGATTCGTAAAAAAAAAACAAGGGTTTACTGTAAAATTGTTAAAAAATTAGTTGTAGTTCATAACTTTCCAAATGTTGCTGAATTTTTTCAGATTTTAATTGCATCACGAAGTACGGAAATTCCGATCAGGTACAATTTATCGGCTGGGCTATCCATCCGGTAATACCTTAAAGTCGGTTGGCCATCGGCTGCGGCGTGCTTTTAAAACGCGAGCTTTTGTGACGCTGCGAAGCTTGCAACGCTCGAGTCCAACGAAATGGAGGAAAAAACTTTTGCAATCGAGCCATTTTTTATTTCACAAATGTTCAGGTTAGAAAACTCAAATTTGCAAATTCGAACGAAATTGGAGAATCACTGGAATCGTTGGAGGCTTTTTTACACCGTTTCGTTGGACTCCGACGTTGCAAACTTCAACGCCATCAGCTTTTACGCGACGTCGAATCATACGACGAGCCGGAAAGCATTTTTCTCACTTCTTCCAGCCAGTTTCCAGACTCGCCTCGAATCTCCAAATTTTCTTTCATTCACCGAGAGAATTGTGCGTAAAAACGTATTTTTTTGTCATCGTGACGAAGCATTATAAAGCACCTATTTGTGGAGAAACAGGTCATGAGGATCCTAAAAATAGGTCGACGCCTCGGATCGATGGGATTTCAAAACGTGGGAGTGCTTTTCATCGAGCCAAACGCAGGAGCGGCTCGCACATCAGCCGCTTCCCTGTTCTCCTCATTTTCGCTCTCTTTTCCTCGTTTCTTCAAACACCAACGCGCACGCATTTGCCGATGCGTCGTGAACAATTACTCGAAAAGTTTAATGGCTCGTTTCCCTGACCGTGAGTAACGCGCGCACGCTCGTCCCAAACGACCCCAAGTTTATTTAGAACCGAGTTGATCCTTCTCGTCCGTGCACACATTGGCTATCGCTCGAATACTCCGAAAAATCGCTCATTCCCTTCCCCGAAGTTCGCTCAAATTGAGCTTTTTATCAAAGGACAGTGACTCATGCATTTCAAACGGATCCATTTTTATCGGCTGCGGAAATATCTCGTCGGCAAAGCGATCATCGATTGCGACGAAGAAACTTCGAGCTCGAAAAATGCCGCAAATCTGACTCTCCGAACGAAATTTCTCCGGTATTATTATCGCTGACAAAAATAAAAGTCGCTTTCGCGGTTAACGATTTTTCTATTTTCTCTTTCCCCGTCGTAAAACCAATGAAATCGCCACCGGGAACGCGATCGTATTTCTATATCAATATATCACAACGTACAAATATAAAAAGAGTTGGAGAAAACTTGTTGGCGGGTCACGTAACGCGTAAATAGTCGGGTTAACCCGGTTTTTCGAAGTCCAAACTAACGATCGCCTTCTCCTTTCTTTCGTTTATTTTTTGTTTCCCTGATACGCACACATTCCGACTAGCCACACATTTTTTTCGTACACGTAGAAAAGGAACGAGCGGGGAGGAATGAACCGCAGTGAAGTAAAGCTCCAGAGCCGAGTGCTCTTTCACACAGTTCCTTTCCGTCACGGACTGTGATTGCATCGCTCGTTTTCTTCCGATAAGATTGCAGGCGCCCTCGTGCTCCTTCGGCCATGCAACGTTCCAGTATTTTTTTTCTTCTTCGTCTTTTATCTCAAAATAGTAAAAAAAAAACGCAGTAGGTTCGATCTGCATTGTCGAGATGCTTCGAGGTTATAATTTTTTAACGACACTCTCAATTCCGGCGCGAAATTTTTCTCGAACGCTAAAAAACGTTTGGTAACGAACAATTGAAGGCTCGTTTCGTTTTTTTTTGCGTTCAGATTTTCCCGAATTTACTTTCTCCACAAATTTATCAAATAAATTGTTTTGTTTTCTTTTTTCAGTAATTTTTTGCGATTTATTACGATAAAAATCTTTCATAAGAGTGCTAAGAGAAGTAGAAATCGAGAATTTGATCGTCGAAAGAAAATAGATAAATAATGGAATAATCCAATTGTAAAAATTTTGAAAGCATTTAATAACGAAAACCATGGCGACAGAAAAAAAAAACAGATACAAAGCTCAACGTACAATAAGGAAAAAATAATCGAAAATGAAGAAAAAACTCGGAAGTATTGGGAGGCGAAAAATATTGAAGGAGAAAAGATGAAAAGAAATAACTGATTTGTAATTTCAGTAAATTAAAAGTACATGCGAATCGATTGTCGAAATTTCAGGTCATTATCGAAAATTTAATAAAAAATGAAAATTTGAAAAATTTTAAAATTTATATGGGAATTTGAGGAGATTCGATCGTCACCAAATTTCTATTAAATAATTAATGTACTAATTAATTCTACATTCCCGATACAAAGTGTCTCACAGTTAGAAAAACTTGTTACCGAATGTTTAACCCGCGGAGACCACACTCCCTTTGAGGTCACGGACTCACCACACTGGTGCAATTTGCACTTGGATTTTTCAAAACGTTTTTATTTCATCTATGATCGTATGGAATTAATCTTACAGCGAGACTTTTTAGGGGTAACAATTCCTTGGTAATCGATTACAATCATTTAAAACATTGAGAAATAAAGTTTTATTATAAAAAAATGGCGAGATTGAAGAAAGGAATTTCGGAGTTCCTGACACTTGAAATTTCCTGGGTGCAAATTTGTGTCCACTGGTTAAAAAATATATCAACGATGGAAGTTGGAAAAATGGCACAAGCAGAAGCGTTTCACTTGAGAAATCACTCAAATTTCGAGTGCCCTATAAATACACTTATGCCAAAAGAACACCTTAAGGAGAGTGGATCACGAAATCAAAATAATCAGAATTTTATAAAATTTCGTGATAACATTCTTTGGCATCAAGCATACAAATACTATTTTTTTCAAATTTTTTTACCACATGGTTATCGAATAATTGAGCGTTAAATCGAACTTCTCATGCACGAGACGTATAACTGTATATATGTAAACTCTATGCTTATACACGTTAACTTTAGTGTTCCATTACTCGAGAGCTATGTGGTAGAAAAATGTAAAAAAATTTCTATTGTCTTATATATTTTTAAAGAATACCAAATACAAAATTTTATTAAATTCTTATCATTTTGAAGTTCTTAAGGAGTTTCGGTACAGAAGTCTAAATATTAAGAAATTTATCAAATTTGGTGATAATGTTCTTCAACATCAAGTGCGCCAGCACAAATTTTTTCAAAATTTTCTTCTACTTAGCTATCGAGTAATTACGCATTAAAGCAGATTTCTTATGCCCGGAATGTATACTTATATATATGGAAACGCTATGCTTGTACGCGTGAACTTTAGTGATCAATTACTCGATAACTGTGTAGAAGAAAAATCTTAAAAAATGTGTATTCTCAAATTTGGCACTGAAGAGTATGTTCATGAAATTTTATAAAATTCTGAACTTTTTGAAATTTTCTATGTTTTTAGCATGGTTTAGCATGGCAACACTGTATCGTCGCGATCCACCCTCCTTGATGTGCGACTGTGCCAGTTTTTCAGAGAAATAGAAAACTAATGTGTAGAAAAAAAAGAAATGAAGAGAAGGAGATTTAATTTATTATCAAGGCATATGCAAACAACGTAAATTTAGTAAAAGGCCACAAAGGTCGTGCAAATAAAACTCATTACTGCTACTACTACAGTAAAAATCTCCAAGCTCACAGTAAGAAGAAAAAAGTTGTTGAAATAAAAAAAAGCTCGAAGTTAAGCAGCAAAATGAACCACTTCTTCTCACTTCCCATTCAGCTCCTCAACAATATCCACGTTCGTAGCGTGTTCGAATAAACGAATATCAAGAGAGCGGTACCAGATAGACAAGAAAGTGGCAAAGAGTTTCACGCCCTCACGTAACTCCAATTTTCTACCGCACGGCTGAATTTAATAAGACGAAAAAGTATAAAAATCGTGCACATAGACGACAGCTGTGTGTGCGGCGAATTTTTTCGTCATCGTTTTATATCTGTATACGCGTTGTAACTCTGTTATAAAGACTGTTATACGTTCGTAGTGGTCTTACGTAAAGGATCGTTGCGCGTTCGTTCGAGCGGACGAGCTCGGCTGGTTATAGACCCACACACACACAATCTCCGAATCTATTCCAGAAGAGCGCTCTAAAAAGCATGTTGCTGACCACTAAATATTCGAACTGTGCAGCACGAAATCGTCTGCTGTGAAGAAACTATGTTGTGGGAGCCGAATCATTTTAGTTCTCGCAACTCGCAAGCTCAATATTTTGCCTCGATCACAATATATTTTCAGGCGCGTAACTCAATTATTCCGGAATCCTCCAACAATTTTTTAGTCGAAAGAACTAAAGTGCGGTGCAGCGGTCGAAGGAGTCATCGATTCGCCGACCCACATTCACTTGGCCCGAGGCATTCGGCCGTTGAAATTTCGACTAATGTTTCGTTGCAGCAGCCGAAAAATTCAACCGGAATCGCTCGGTGCGACGATTCAGAGTCGAAGCAATCGAATCTCAAATGTTTGAACTAAAGATTTTCCCTTCAAAAAATCAATCAATTTCCATCATTGCGATTTTTCCTCGCGCGAAGATGAATGAAAAAGTGCGAATCCGTCTCCAATGTCATTGGACACGGATATGGGACTCAGATATTTGCATAAATTCATCCGGAGAGTGCCAGCCAGAGATGCGAGAACGAGAACGTTCCATCGAGTTGATGAATCGTTAGACTTTGACAAAGGAAGAAAAATTGGAATGAAATAACAATCATGAGAGTGATAATGTCGAGAGAGAGAGAGAACGAGCAGCTTCGCGATGCCGCCACACTCGAGTATCTTTGTTCCGTGGCTTTTATCTCTCCCCGACCACATCCTCGAACGATATCTTCTCTCTCCTTTTTCCCTGTTCCCGCGTAGAAAACAAAAAGAGTTCAACAATTGCAGATATAACATTTCAAGAGAATATTTTTGTTATCTCGTACGAACGAGTCACTTGGGGTCAAATAAAAATGGATAATTGCCCGTTTTGTTCTCTTATCTTTGGCGCATGCTGCACTGGGCTCAATGTCAAATGGTGATTTATTTGACAATCGGCCCAGTGTCATTTCTGTTAAAAATACTTAACGAGGCCTTTGGAATCGCTTTTCTTGATGGCTTCTCTCAACGGAATCGAATCGTCTTCCGAGATAATTGAATTACTTTTCCAATCGACGAGTGAGTTTCACAGTCAGCTTCTTCGTTGGATTTACAAAACGGATTCGTTTTGTATACCGAGGAATGTATATGATTCATCAAGAATTTTCAAAGTATTTGCGCACCGATTACAAGCAGCATAGTATTTTTTCAATTTGTCCATTTTCCGTCCCTTCAATTCTTAACAGCTTCATGTGGACAGCAAAAAGTGATGCACGTGAGAACCGAATTTCGTTTTATTTCCGAGTGTTATTCATCGTGACAGACTTTGCAATCACAAATTATTGCAAATCACAAATTTTCACTTTTTCAAAGCCGAACATCCTTTACAATATAAACATTTGAAGTGCACTGAAAAGATTTTTTGCTATGCGCTTAGAGATAAAAAGGCTCTTGAGTCTTTTGAATAAAAAGTATTGGTCTTTTTACTGTGGTGGATAGAACGATTTTGTAACTGCTGTTCAAATTAATGCTGCAATCCAGTACGTATATTGTCCCCTCTATGACGCTGGATTTTGCAACGTTGGAGTCCAACGAAACGATGTAAAAAAAAACAGTCGAATAATTCCAGTAAATCTCTAATTTTGTTTCTTGCCAAATTTGCAATTTGTAATTTTTCAACCCACATCAATGACTCGTGAAAAAAATAGTGAATTACAAATATTTTTTTCGTTCGTTTCGTTGGGCTCCAACGTTGCGAGCTCCAGGGTCGTATTCCTCTAAAATTTTCAGCCTCGTTTTCTCCATGTGCTGATATTTGGGACGACGCTGAAGTTTCCAACGTTGGAGTCCAACGAAATGAATGAAAACAAAATGATACATTCATCAGTTTTTTATTTCACAAATCATAATTGTGTAGATTGAAAAACTACGAAGTATAAATTCGGAAGGAAATAAATTGGAGGATTGCTGGAATTATTGAACAATTTTTTAGATCATTTCGTTGGACTCCAACGTTGGAAACTTCAGCATCATTATTTGGGCTGCTTCTGGCTTTGAAAGTTTGTTAGTATTAAAAGCTAGTAAATCGTATTCGAAGGTTCGTTAGCTGGATGCTTTTGGACTGGAACGCCCCGTGCTCGAGTTCCATTTCGCAGTGCGTTTTTTTCTGTCGCCAAAATTTTTCCTCCTTTTTGTTCCTCCCCGTCTCACTTTGTTCGACGATTTTTCTTCGTTTCTTTTTCTCCCGATAAGTAGCCTCGCTGCTTTTCCGTATCGCGGTCGTGCTCTCGTCACTCTGTTCGAGAATAATTCTCCTCCGGCGACCGGTCGACAGGACTTTTCAAAAGTTTCCCACTGAAAGTTCGAGGCTTGGGAGTGCTTTCCGAGGTTGCCGAAGCCTCAGCGACGGAGAATGTCGAAAAATTTTCGGCCACTTCACGCTCGCGTACACTTTTCACATTCCTTTTTCTTCCAGAGCCTCACTCCGCGCTCCTTTATACGACATTTTCCGGCCTGCTCCCTCTCCAACGTTTGTACACACGCTCGCATGAAACTACTCATTCCTTAGCTCGTACATGAAAAACATACAAAGAATCGTGATTCACGGAGGCGGTACGCTAACGAAATTAGGATCTCCGATGAATCACTACGCGCCCGAGTACAACGAGGATAGGGGACTCCATTTTTTCTCCCTCGCAGAGCTGTCCAGTGAGCAAAGTTGAGAAAATAAAGTCGTTCGAGAGCAACCTTTCACGACAGTAATTACTAAATGATTTTGAATAATGATCGCTGTAGATAAGAAGAATCGATGCAGCTCAATTATTTCGATGGGGGCTATTCCAGGGGCCTTAGAAATGATGAAATTCCTCAGAAAATGATGGACCGAAGGCAGCTTTTTTCTGGGATTCCCCGGGTCGATGATACGGATTCGAGTGTCCAAAAAAAACTCAACGAAGCGAGAGGCGGTTAGTTCATTCGTCGAAGGTCTTTCGCACTCTTATCGCGAGCGGGGCTTCCACACAAATTACTGAAAAAAAGGCCACTCGGCCAATTTCGCTGTACTACTTTGTTTCCTCACCGACGCAATTCTCGTTTATTTTATCATTTTTCTTTCTATCCTAAAAGCCTCTCTGAATTTTCTACTTTCGTACCAGTGTGACGTGTCAACGAGGGGAATCCTCTCGATGTAGCGTCCCGCAAACGAAGCGAAATACTACGGACGCAGGCACAAGAGTTACAGAAAAGAACCTAAAGGCAGGAGGGACGGCGGGGGGGGGGGGGGCGGACCTGAGGCCATATAATTCTCACTCGCTCCTTCGTACACGAGATTCTTATAACGGTGTCACTGTCCTCATTATTGTCCGTCTGAGGAAGGGAAAGAGTTGAACAATCTCGTCTCTTCACTGCTCTTCTCTCTGGTCTTTTCCCTCGTTTTTTTTCCCTTTTCTTTTATTCCGTTTTTCTTGATTTTTTTCTTCTTTTCACTCATTATTTTTCGTGTAGTTTTATTGAAACATTTTTTTTTCTCATGGTTTTATTTACTGATTGTTTTTTTCTTGATTTTGTTGTTCTGTTTTTCCTTTTTATTTTAAAACTTTTCTTGATTTTTTTTTCCTGTCACATTTTTTTGCATTCTCATTCGTCGGATGCGAGCTACTTTTTTTTCCTCGATCTCGTTTTATAAAATACACGTTTCTTCGATATAATTACACGCGTTTATTCTTCTAGCTTTTGATTAATTCCTCTTCTTCCATTTACCGTTCCTCACACTCCATTTTTCTTTACATTCGCTCGTGGCTTATTTTCGAATGCTTGTGCGTATCGGGTTCGTTCGCGCGCGGCGCTCGCTTTGACCCACTTTTTGCCGATTTTTCGACGTCTCTCCTTTCGCCTCGCGAGAAATATTCGCTCTTGCGGTTCATCCTTTTTTCTGTTCGGTCCTTCCGGGCTCTCGATCACATTTCTTAAATATCCTCGGCTCTGCCTTTTCGACCTCTCGAATCTTTGGACTCGTTCGATTCTGATTTTTATAGAAATCTATTATTTTATCATTCTCGTGAAAAATTCTTTCTATTTCTTTCCCTTCCCAAAATCAACGATTGACAAAATTATTTCTCTCGCCCACGTTTATTTTCATTCTCGATTTTTATTTTTATTCCACTGTTTATGCTTTTTTCAATATTTCATTCACCATGTAAACCAATTAAAATTTAAGAAGAGCAAAATTCTTGGAGTGCTTACACTCTTCGTTAGATTTTTCGTCTCCACTGTTACTCGAGAGAACAGACCGACTGCGACGACACTCAAGACGTTTTTAAACGTATAAATATGCATACGTAAGATACTTTAAGAGGTACAAAGATGTGCTCGCGACGACGTGTAACTTCGTACGTGGGCAATTAGCTACGAAGGAAACCACCTTTCTCTCTCTCTCTCTCGACGATAGTACTTTGACTTCTAACTAAAATGAGAACGAATCGCGTCCCGGACCCCGGACAACGTGTCCTCGTCTGCACATAAAAGATAAAGAAAAAACGTTGTGTGGAGCCGCGCTCCTCTGAGCTGTGATGCTCCTGCTACCCTCTCACTGTTTGTAAGATTCTGAGATTCGCGAGGTTCACCAGCCCTCGAGATAGATACGGGGAGCAGAAATCTTTCGAGCTTTTTTAAGAACAAATCTTTCGAGCGAGAAAGCATGTGGGCTGCTTATGTACCAGGCGCCAGCCAGGCGGCAACCAAACCTTTCAATCCACATTCATATTTTGCATACCAATCGAACTACTACACGCTTTCATTCTAATTATTCAATCAATCTTTACCTCGAATTTGATCAATTTTACTCGTGTGCACGTGCAGCTACACACAAAATCTTTAAACAGAGATTTCATTTGGAGTGGAATATTAAATAACGCAGACTTTGGATTCCCAATGAAAACAATCGAAAAATTCAACGCTCTCAAAATAATCTTAACGCCTTAGATACGTCCAGCAGTGCCTGAAACCCACTAAAATAAAAACTGTTTTTAGAAGAGATAACAGTAGGAATTAATGAAAATAATTTTTACACATTGTTTATGAGAATTTAAACTATATAGAAAAATTTATTACGTTTTGTTTTTTCAAAAATTACAACATAAAAAATCACGTTTCCCGAAGCACTAAAAAAAAAGTTGCTCCACGGTCTGCATTATTTCTTCATGAAATGTTGATAGATTTTCAAAACGTGAAAAAATTCTTGCAAAATAAAGTTGTAGTTACAGTCTGTCGAGCCGGATTTTCGAAATTCAAAAAATTTAGCAACTCACGGCAATCTAAAAAAAAAAGGGTGCATTTTGTTGTCACGCATTAATTGTGTTTATAAAATTTTTTAATCACAATATCAAAAATCCGACTCGACAGACTACGGAGAAAACAATTTCGAATATTTAAAAAAAAAATTTTTACTTCACATTTTTCTGTATTTCACTCCCCATAAAAAGCAACCATTTCAAAACTGGTCGATCCGGTTTTTTTCATAATTTCAAAATAATTTAACAAATTTATAATTTACATGAAACTAAAAAACCGTAATCCAAAACGAAGTTTCATAAAATTTATAAACAAGAAACTGCTTTTTTTATGAGTAGCAAATTCTTGAAAAAATGCGACGCTGAAGTTGGCAACGTTAGAGTCCAACGAAATGAACGAAAAAAACATTTGTAATTCACCAATTATTTATTTCATGCACGAATCATTGGTGCAGACTGAAAAACTACGAATTGCAAATTCGGCGAAAACCAAGTTGGAGAATTACTGGAATTTATTGTAGAGTTTTTTTAATATCATTTCGTCGTCGGACTCCAAAACTGTTTTCGGAAAAGATTTTTAAACCCTCAACTAATGAAGCTCGTGGCTCAAACAAATTTTTTCAATATCATTTTTGGACAATCACGTGATACAAGGAACTTTGAATTAAACCAAAGCAGCTTGGGGATTCGTATACTTATATATTTATGGATACAAACGTGGCGGTGAACGTAATGTAGTATCTCGAGCTATAACGTACTCCTCCGCATTTACGAGGAATGCAGATGTGATCTCTCCCTCTCTTCTCATATGGCTCTCGTACCAAGGCGTGGCAAGATCCAAGGGCAGGGCCACAGAAATTTTTGGCTCGTACTCTTTCTTTCATACATTTTATTTTCATTTTTATTTATCTCCCTCCCCCTCACGATTCTATTTTAAGGCATCGAACGTGTTTTGTTCTGCGGTCGTTTCTTTTTTTTTTTTTTTTTTTTTCTTTCATTCATTTCACTTTCCAATCATCGAGGTTTGTCGTGGCGCGATTTCATCTTCGTTTCGAATGAGCAAAGAAGCTTCAGCAACTTTCGTTTACTTTGCGTTTTCTGAAAAAAAAAATGAAACTTTGACCGTCAAAACCGCACCAATTTCGAATCGTCGTCGTCTCGTGCTTCGAGGAACTAACAAAAAAAATGATTAACCGCGCTCAAATCGAGATCGCTCAATATTTTGATAAGCGCCTTTTACGAGCTGCGTTTTTTTTATAGATCGCCCCGATCCGTCTCGATCGCGACTCGCCTCGCGAAAGACCTTTCCTCAACGCTGTAAAACTCCACGAAACATAAATATTTGTGCGCGGATATCTTCCAGACTCGAAGTATCCATAAATCAAAATAATTTTATCTTTTTACTTGAAAAGAAAGAATAAATACGCGGCGTACGTCGTAAGTCACGAAAATATGGCGTTACGGTTTATGATAATTTCTCGCTTTACAGTCGCCACGCTCCTTTCAATTTCTATTCGATTTTATTCCCTCTTTCTCCAATTTTGAGGGCGCCATATCAATGCTCGTTTTTTGCTTTCCGGTTAAGGTTGACCCATCGCAAACGTTATATTTTTATTTGATTGTTAAAGTGCACAGGAAAACGCCTGCAAAATTTTTGGTCCCATCGTCGACTAGTCATAACAATAAATAATCGATAAACTTTAGAAATTTAACACACAGCTTACGAAGACCGCGCTCCAACGGAGATTTGAGCCCCGAATAAATAATTTTCCCGATTACATATGTTTTTAAAAAATATTCTCAAATGTTAACAGAATAATAAAGATCAATTTTGAATAAAAAAAAAGAGGTTTGCCGAACAATAAAAATAAAAATCTTCGATTTAGTCGAGTGGTCTCTCGTCGTCTTCTGCTATCAACGCTCGCCTGCGCAGAGCTGGCAGCGCTGCATAACCTCGAATAACACAGAACGGATTCGAATATGTGAACTATCAAACTGTTTTCATCGAATAGTGGAGACGAGGGTTCTTATCCGAGAAACAAAATGCCAGGAAAAATCAACTTCTTCGAAGAAAATGTTTCTGCTCAAACTCCTCGCTCAAAACGATGGTAAATGGTAAGGAAACGAGACAGCGTTGCCACATGTGTTAGGAGTACGACTGACTGGACGATGTCAGTCAAATAAAAATGGCATTAAAAAACTTCATAATAAATTATGTTCCATAAACCGTCACGACACACACTTTAAAAATCATGGACTTTCGTAATACTAATTAAATAATATATAAATCCATCATTTACAGGTAATTTAAGGTATTCCTCTCACGAAACCAATAATTTATTGTAAATTACAGTAAAGTAAAAGTGCATGCGAGTAGATTGGAGAAATTTCGGGTCAGGTTACCAAACATTTAATAAAAATTGAAGCTTCAAAAATCGTGAAATTTATGACGCTGACGTTTACAACGTTGGAGTCCAACGAAATGATTTAAAAAATCCCTCCAATAATTCGAGTAATTCTCCAATTTCATTTCCTGTCGAATTCGCAATTCGTAGATTTTCAATGTGCACTGATACTTCGTTAAGTCAAAAATTGGTGAACTACAGATGTTTTCTTCGTTCATTTCGTTGGACTCCAACGTTGCAAACTTCAGCGTCGTTGAAATTTTTACTGGAGCTTACGGAGATTCCATCATCACTAAATTTCTATTCAATAATTCATACAATGTACTTGTCCCGAGACTCTACCGAG
The DNA here is from genome assembly GCF_019457755.1 of Venturia canescens. Lineage (NCBI taxonomy): Eukaryota > Metazoa > Arthropoda > Insecta > Hymenoptera > Ichneumonidae > Venturia > Venturia canescens. The sequence continues at coordinate 13,712,847 of NC_057425.1, forward strand.
TCTCTTGATACTAAATAATTCTAAATTCCTGACACAAATTGTCTCACAGATGGAAAAAAATGTAAGGAATCTATAACGTTGATAAAAATAAAGGGTTATCGAATTCTTGAAAAATATATTAACGATAGAAGTTGGAAAAATTGCAGAAGAGAAGCTTTCCTGTACGACCGTGACTTCTCAGATTTGCGCCACCAAAAAATACGCTCTTGCGAAAGGAATACCTTCAAGTTTTCAAAATAATAGGGGGTGTCTCTTGACTAGCTGCTGCGACGACCTTAACGCATGGATCGCGACTGAGATTCGACGGAGTGCAATTCCACTGAAAAATTTGACAGAAACCACCGTCGATTTTTTCCACTTGTTCGAAAAGCACTTGATTCATGAGCAACGTGAGTGCTCGTTGGACATCGATGCGTTGAAACTTATGGAGGGCTCCAAGTGTCATAAAAGCAAATAAAAATTGACTCCGAAACGCGATTTACCAGATCCGCGTTTTTCTACGTGTATGTCTATATTCGTCGGATATTAGTCACAATGAAAAAGCTCACGAGGCTCGAGTGAGCATTACGAGCACTTTAGGAGTGTCATTGACCATGCAGCTCTCGAAGCGACACCGTCAAAGTATCCGCGTGTTTTTGTCGGTCATTAAGGTTTTTTTTCGGTGCACAGTTTCTCGTCGCAACTCTCCACTTTCCTTGAGGGAGAAACTGCATAGAATTTTATTGAAAAATGATTTGGGCGAGTTTATCCCAAAAAATTCCTCGTTTCCTTCTGTTTTTTTGGTTAACTTTTTCCAGAAATGTGGGATTTCAGGAGGGCGATAAAATCGGGGAGAAAAAAGGAATTTTTCACTCCAAAGAATCGGGAGCTGATTCGATCAGAGATTTTTGTTGGAAAACCCTTTTTTGTCAGACCACACTGTCGATTTTTTCTTCCCTCAATCTCGTGAAAGTACCTCGAAGAGAAGGAAAGTGGGAGAGAGGAAAATGAGGAGGATGAAAGGGAAGTTGAACAGACGGACTGTTCAGTCACGAAATCCTCGGTGACCGCATCAGTCTCTCTGGAAATACTATTTCGAACATACGCTCCACGCGATGACGCCCTTTCCTGTCTTTGTATGTTCACGCGCACACAGAAACGGCGGAAAATCGATAGAAAGTGGGAGAGAGAGAGAAAGCGAGAGGGACGAGGGTGAGACTCGCCCCCTCGACTCGATTACGTGACTCATAATGCACACTTGCTCGAGTCAGCCACCCACGCCTCTGCCTCGAATCCCCCTCCGTTTCATCCGCGTTTTCTTTTCATCGACCAAATTTCCTCCCTCGTCCTTCGGTACTCTCATCTTTTTCCGTCTGCTGCACTTCTTAGCCTCGATTGTGCATCTCGCCAATCGATATCGGAGCTTAAACTCTTTGGAATTCCCGTACCTCGCGGTGCTAAACGGGAGCGAAGTACGCCGAGCCTCGAGGGCTCTTCCCATATCTGTTGTCACGAAACTTTATTTTATCGACGAATTATATCTGCCGAGTGTCGATGAATTTGGTGGATAAATTGGCCGATTGTTGGCGGAGATGAATTTCAAATCTCAAATTTAGGCGAGAAATGAATTTGTCGGAGGCCGAAAATTCGGTTGAGAAACCTCCCGAGCTGCTTTGGTGCTGCTTTGGTTCAACTGAAATTGTTTTTATGACGAAACGAAGTTTCGAATGTTGCAACAAAGTTCGACGCTGAAGTTTGCAGCGTTGGAGTCCAACGAAATGGAGGAAAAAACATTCGTAATTCACCAGTTTTTCATTTCACTAAGGTGCAGCTTGAAATACTATGAATTCATAACAAAGTTTCCTGACAACGACGACGAAATTATGTTGAAGGGTTCCAAATTTTTTGTCAATTGTTCAATACGAGCACCGAAATATTCGAGTATTTCAACGAAATTTCGTTCTCACTTTGAGATAAAAATTCGTTGAAACGATGCAGCGTTTCAAATACTTTGACATTTAAAAAAACTTCGCTTTCACCGACGAAATCAATAATTTCCTAATCAACGAAAAACTCCTGCCAATTGACGTTTCGCTCAATTCCCTAAAATATTCGAGACACCGATGATAAAAATAACCGAACAATAACAAATGTCGAAGCCCAATAAACTCGAGAGGTTTATTCCCCAGAGATCCTACTCGACCTTTCGTAGCACGTTCCAGTAAATTCTACCCAACAGGTGCATCAAGGACAAATGCACTCGAAACTTTAGCCTGCATTCCGAAGTATGCGGTCTCGATTTTCACCGATCTTTTTTTCTCTCCCTCCCCCCCCCCCCCCCTCCTTTCCTCCGTCCCAGTAAATTTATTCCGGTAGGCCAAGTTTCAGTGGTCTATAGAACACTCGTTTCTATTCATAAAAGATCGAGATACGGAGAAGAGAAAAGAAGAAGATATCGCGGAGAGTGTGTCTTTCTGTGGACACACGAACGATCCCATTGTCGTGTGGCATTCGTTTCGCGACCTCCTCGCCCCCCTTCCAGGGGCAAAAACCCGGCTCGACCAGAGGGACAAGTGCATTTGTTACATATATATAGCGAAAAACTGGCTCGACAATACACTCGGCTTGTTACTACTTTCATAGGTACTCGACAAAGCTCAAAGATTCGCTTGAACAACGCAGCGTAGGTAGACTGGACACTTTCAAAAGGTGGAAAATTTAAGTCAATTTTCTCGTGCATTTAATCGTGTCGAAACAATGAAATTTTTCGTTTCGGAACTCCGGATTTTTCCGACATGGAAGCAGTGAATTGGTCGAGAAACTTTCACATCATTTGTGGATTTCGATTGAGAGAAATTCTCGCTCGGAAGCAACGAAAATTTGTATTGTAAATGTCAAAAAATGAGAAACAAATAACAACGTTACAATGTCGTTCCTTTCGTTTGGAATTCATTTTTTATTATGATTCGTTAAGGGGTTTTTTCATTCACGCTTTAGTGAACGTTTTTCTTCGACTATATTAATTTACAATTTTTGTTATACAAATTTTTTATTGAAATGAGATCTAAAGTTGCTGCTCCACATTTCGGTTCGTTCGTCCAACGATTCGTCTCAATATTGGAATCGAAATGATTTAGTCTCAGCTTACGAATACTTGGTTTCATATATTCCTGAGTAAACATCGTAATTAAAAAAACTCCAAAACAATGAAAATTATATTGATTATAAATTCCATATCATTCACTTGAGTAACAACAATTTAAATTATTTTGCAGCAATTACTTTTCTTCAAATCACAATATTTATTCCGAAATGTCTTCCAAGCCATCTCTAATTTATTCCTCACGATTACCGTCGTCCAATTCGATCGTTGAGATGCCAACAAACATTTCGTTGAACTAACCAAGTCGTGGGCATAAGCAAAATTGATGGCACGAGTTTTTTCCGAGCAAAATCATCATCTGGCTTTGCGGCCATTGGCGTGATTCATCAACACGAAATCTTCGCGTTCAGGTCAACGGACCAGATCATTTAGCGTTAAGCAAATGAAATTTTTGGATCCGCGATTCACGTCCAATACAACCGCGGGCTTAGTTCAACGAACAAACCTTTTTTTGGGGATTAAAGTGCGTACCGAGAAAGAGAGAGAGAGAAAGAGAGAAGGAGAGATTCCGGTGACTCACCTCGGCGACCGGGGTGCCTCGGTCTCCCTCGTTTTCTCTCTCTTTCTTCCTGCACAGGCGGCTATGACGCGGATTTTCCTCCCATCGAGTTCGGGGTGAGCGAAGTAAGGTCGACAGGAAACGGAAAAATTGCGATTGGTCGGATCGTCTCTCCGCCCTTTTTGTTTCGATTTTACCGAATATATTCGCCGCCCCCTGCATCAGGCTTGCGACTCTCCAACACGAAAAACGAGTATTCGATTTGAGTGCGATTGTTCGTCGAATCGACGAGTCCCAGAAGGGAAAAAGACGATTTAAAGCGAGCGTGCAACGCTTCCGAGGCTTTCTCAACCCTCGAATTCTCCGCTCGTTCAACGTCCCCCAAAATTCGTTTATTTCGTATGTAGACTTCTCGATTTCTTCACTATTCCTCGCATCGCGTTCATTGCGTATTTTCGTGAAAACAAAAACTTGATGATAAAGTGACATGAAGTATTTGCACGTATTGCGAACAATCTTTCAGTCCCGCATTCGCGCGTGTGCACGCGCGACTGTCGGGAATGCGTCACTCGCGATCTTGCCCCTTTTCGTACCAACGTCCAAGGCCGGGACCTCGTCGCTCGTCTCAAAAAGGAAAAGGACACTATCGCGCTGCTTCTCTTTTTTTAGTGAATGTTTCACTTCCATTTTCCTCGGTACTCGATAAATTCTGACTGCACGAACGATGCTCGCTCGATGGAGAATCGTTTTTGAGAGTTTTTCGGTCGGAATCTCACTCGCTGTTTCGAAAGGGCTCGCTAATTCGGTTAGAAGAATTTTTACTCCGTTTTTGTGAGGGTTTTGAGTTGTGGAGAAATCATTCGAACGATTTTTTCAGGGGTCGTGGCGAGTGATTTGTGGAGAGATACAACGAGCATGGATGCGAATATAGTTATATGCAAGCCACGCATTCGAGAGCTCGTTCAAACTCTCATTTTATTCGAGTGCTTTTGCTCGAAACTGCAAGCAAACTCGTAGCCTCGTTCGTTATACCGTTAAGCCGGTGCCAGGAGATCGCTGTCGTGCCCATTCAAAAAGTGGGAACGATCGTGGAATATCTTCGAGGCAATCGAAATCGATGGAAGTTTCACTCCTCGATTTACCGCCGTTTATTAGCCTTCCCTCATCCCATTCGTGCCTCCAAAAGAAGCCAATTAATCCATCGAATTCCCATCACTTTCTTGGGCTTTGATTATTCATTTGAATTCATTGACTGGTACAAATTTTAGGGATCGGATCCCAAAAAGTCTGATCATTCGAATCTTTCATCAAAATCTCTTCAAAGTTATGCGATTTTTTGGGATTATTCTTTTGAAAACACGGCTCGACCAAATTATTTGAAAATTTGTGTATTAATTATTGAAGTAATGAAGTATACGAGGATCTTTTTTTTCAATTTTTAGTACATTTTATTAAGCAGAGGAGCGCTCGCAAAATGGTGTCTCAAAAAAAAAAAACTCAGACGGTTGACAACACAAGTGCCGCAGCAAGCATCTGAAATGAAATATCCAAAAAGATTATTCAATTACAATAGTAAAGTTATCGCAGCATCGCAGGAAATGTGAAAATTTTGCAGTAAACTGTTAATAAAAAGCAAAAGTAAACAATTTTTAAAAAAACTCTACGATGCGACGTAGCGATAAGTTTTTTGAAGAGAATCCTTTTTGAATGAAGTCGATTCGACAAAATTTGACAGAGTTATGCTGTCGTCAACCAAAAACATGCTTTCGAGAAAAGCGCGTTTAAGGAGTTTCGGTACAGTCGATACAATGTTGTCATCCTAAGCCATGTTAAGAACATTAAAAAATTCAAAAGGTTCAGAATTTTATAAAATTTGGTGAACATATTCTTTAGTACCAAGTTCGACAATACATATTTTTTTTAGATTTTTCTTCTACACCGTTATCGAGTAATTGAACTCGAAAGATCACGTGTATAAGCATAGCGCATACACAAGTATGCATTCCGGGCATAAGAACTTTGCTTTAATGCTTTATTGTTCGACAACTATGTAGAAGAAAATTAAAAAAAAAAATTGAGCTTTTGCACGTTATGTTGAAGAACATTATCGCCAAGTTTTATCGATTTCTTAACATTTGTTAACAGGTATCGAAACTCCTTAAAGTTTTGAAAGGATAAAATTGAATGACGTAACTTAAATATCCGTAAAAAACAAGTTCTTATCGATTGGTCGGGTGTCCTTCGATTATACAGAAGCTCTTTTGCGCTTGAGCTCTTTTTTTCGCACTTTTATTCTCCTTAAGCTCGTAGTTGCAGCAGCTCCTTTTCTAACGGTCCTGCGGGGGACTCTCTTCGACCAGTTTCACTTTTCACACCGAGCCGCTAAACCCTCAATTTTTTTCTCTCCCCACAACATTATTATCCCTTTTTCACACGTACACGCTTCCACTCGGTACGTTACGCAGTGAATCTGCCGAGGTGATACACGAGCTCGTGAGTGTTACAGAGTTTAAGCGAACTTCGCGCGAGTCTTGCGAAATTTCTCATTGTCTCGTGAGAGAGTGCACTCGGAAATGTGTGTCACACACATTCCCGTGTCGTTGACCCAAGCCACGATCTTTCGAGGCCCTTCAACCAGACGAACGCCCTTGGAGCTTCTGACGAAAGAATTGACGAGTTTTTTATATTTTCAATTTCATAAAATCCTCTCAAAATGACAAAATTTCGAAACGAGTGGAGCAACAATCGCTTTTCAAACAACTTTCCTCGCTCGCACATTCTCCGAGGATTTCAGAGGCTCCGAGCACCGAATGAATGACGAATCGAAGCGCGTTTTGTCGATTTTCACAGCTATTTTGACATTTTGTCTCCCGCGTCTACTTCGTGTTTTCATTTTTGTCAATTTGTTACGCAGCCGTATAACGCAGGGATAAAACGCGTGACTTTCTCGACGCGATCCACACGCGGTGACTGTACGAATAACTCTCCATGTTAAATATCTCTTTCTCCTTTGTGTGCGTGCACACGAATACATAAACGACGTACGAGACCCGACGAGCCATATTTGGCACGATCCGGTTTTACCGATCGTCGTGCCATCCCAACACATGAGAATAAAGAATAATGCGAGGGACTCTGGGAAGCAAAGAGAGATCGGGGATCGAAGATTCTCCCAAAATTGTCCTCCATCCTCGCAGCTCTTTCCCAATTCCTGGTTTAGAAAAATTCTCTCCTCACAGCGACATTGGCTTGTTCATTTTCAACGTTTCTACGTTTTAATATAGATTTTTGGAATTCAGCCTCTTAGTGGAATTCAAGCCTCTTCCGAGTGTAGAATTTTCAATTTTTTGTTACTTTTTATCTGCCTGCTGTCGAGGCTTCTACATGTGAATAAAAATTCGTTATTCCCAGAGTATTCAGTTTTGCTTTCATTGCTAGTATATCCGAACACGACACGGTGATCATTATTCCAACGAAATTTTTCACAATATTCTAATACACGCTGAGATTTTATTTCATAACCGTTGGAATTCGATTTCTATGATTTCAGGACCAGTTCGACAATTTGTCGCTGCACACGCAGAAGGGGATAGAATTTCTCGAGAGGTATGGCCACTTCATACGAGACAGGTGTAAAATCGAAGTGGAATACGCCGGCAATCTTAGGTAAAGTGAACCATAAAATTGCTCGCCCATTAAATTGGCTGGTAATGGCTTAAATATTGACAGAGTTCGCTTAAAAAATTGTCAGAAAACGTTTGTACGCCCCCAGAAAAATGGCTTAAAGCTCATGAGATTCAAAGAAAACATTTGTTTTAAAGAAGTTTGCGCGAATCTAACAGAAAACGAAAATTCCAACATTAAGAGTTGACATTTGGAAATATGCTAGAAATATACAGCGTGCATCTATTCCCGGAATTTTTATAGGATCTCCCGTCCAGTTGTCGAGAAAACAATTAACGAAAATCCCATTTTTTTAAGTCTTCCTGTGCGACGATCTCGATTTAACGAAATAAGATTCGTCCAACTTTAAAGAGTCAACAACGAGAATAAGAAAATAGAATGTTTTTAAATATCAATGATGTCTTGAGAAACTTTTGTTACCGGTGAAAATCACTTGAAAATGGAAAAAAAGAAAAACACTTATTTGAGTTTAACGAGCAATAACGACATAAACGGTGGAAGGTTTGACAACACCGTGAGCCAGCTGCTTTAAAATATAGATATGCATACGCATGTAAATAGAAAATGGCTGTTGTCACATTTTGCTCGACGATTTAACTACGAAAGTATTAAAACCGCTACCATTATATTAAAAATTGATCAATCTCAAAAAATAAGTTACACATAATTTTGATAATTGGGAGAATAAATTTTAATCGTTTCTTTGATTATGAAAAGAGGAAAAAAGTTCAGTTGCCTTTTTCAATCACAAGTAACGCATGCTCCTCCTTAAAGGGATTTAACCTTTAGAATCACTGGAAAGATACCGAGAGAACGTCAGTCGCATCAGTTTTATATTTTAACTTGCTCGATATCAAATGGATTTCCTCGATGAAGATGCTTCGTGTGGGAATGAGAAAGTTTGAGAAAAATTCAAACAGAAAGTTCGACGATTAATGGAGCTTAATTAAAAATTCTTTTGCCCTTGAAAATAAAATTTTTTTCCCGATTTTTCATTCAGAATGAGACGAAAACTAACGAACCGACACATCGAGCAATCGGCCATTCGAAATCGATTAGGTTCGTGGATTTATCGGTGCCCAATTCAACATTATAAATTCTATTGGATTAATGAGATTCGGAGTAATATTCTCTCTGCTATCCGGGGAACGAAGTTAGAAGGGAACGCTCCGAGAGCGGGCTTGTAAAAATAAATGTGCCCACTTCTGTGTGCGAGCACTTTTAATATGTAAAGCACATTGTATCGCGTGTACGTGAGACCGAAATGGTGAACGAGTGCAACGAGAGGCAACTTTGCAAACGTACCGGGTGTCCGAACTCCATTCAGAAGGATTTTTTATTTACTTCGAGCACCGAAAACGAAACGTTGAAATATTCGAATATTTTGTCGCGAGCACCCAACAGAAATTTCAGCACCCTCCAGCCAACGAAATTTCAAAAATTACAACAAAGTTTGTACCGAAAAGGAACTTTGTTCGAACGCTCAAACTTTTAGTTGCCCGGACCCTCGTTGAACTCTGTGAAATTTCGTTCGTCATCGAAATTCCGAATATCGCGACCCAGTTCCTTTCTATCGAATCAAAATTTTCTTGCGTGGTCAAAACATTTCGTTGAAGCTATTCAAAGTTCGAAAATTTCAACAAAGTTTCATTTTCAATCAACGATTCAATTTCTCACGATTTTGACCTAATTTTCATCGCTCGCCCTGCTCGCTCAACACCAAATCTTCATCAAATCCTGAACCGTTGAAATCAACGATAAAAACGAGCATTTATTTGATTAAAATTCAACGCTTCACAGAAATTTGACAAATTTTTAAACTCCAGTTCCGAGCCAAGCCTCCGCTCTCGTATCTTCGTAGAGTCTCGCTCTCTGTTTTTTTTCGCATGATTCATTCGACGCGTTACCGATGAATCGAACTCCGAAAATGGCCGCAATCTTATCGGAGCCTCATTTACGCTCGCCATTCATGAGACTCTTCGTCGTAGGCGATTTTCTCCCACTTACAAGGAAAGGTACTTTAGTGTCCGCCTCTGATTTTGATAATTTTTTTCTATGTTATAGTCCATCCAAAAATAAGAGACACGTATTTTTTTTTATCGGCCGAAAGTTATTTTTAAGGGGTGAAATCAACCCTCAAAGTTCGGCATGTTTTGCGTCTGGTAGAGTGTTTCATATAGAAGCACTCAACCGATCGAAACGAAACCAATTGCAAAATGTTTGGCATGTCAAATAACCCATATGACATGTCCATCTTCTTATGCACCCTTACGGCAAAGGGGTGAACCACCCCCGATTGTTCAGAATTTTTTCGTATAACAAAAACTTACAATCCGATTTTAATAAAACAAACGCCATTTTGCAGAGCAAAAAAAAATAAAATCGACGTGTTTTCGGGTTTTCCTCAGATCAAAAAAATTAAGGGGGTAAAACACCCTTAAAATATCAAATTTTGTTTTGAGCACTGGCCCCTTCCAGTTTTAGTATTCTTTTCATAGAATGTAGCTTATCAAAAAATAAGAAACACGTATTCTTTTTTATCGGCCGAAAGTTATTTTTAAGGGGTGAAATCAACCCCCAAAGTTGGGCATGTTTGGCATCTGGTAGAGCGTTTCATATGGAAGCACTCAACCGATCGAAACAAAACCCATTGCAAAATGTTCTGCATTTCAAATAACCTATATGACATGTCCAACTTCTTATGCACCCTTACTGCAAAGGGGTGAACCACCCCCGAATATTCAGAATTTTTTCGTATAATAAAAACTTACAATCCGATTTTAATAAAAGAAATGCCATTTTGCAGAGCAAAAAAAATGGACGTGTTTTTTGGTTTTCCTCGGATCAAAAAAATTAAGGGGGTAAACCAGTCCTAAAATCTTGAATTTCACTTTGCGCATCGAAATGTTGACATTCAATTCATATGGTTCCTTTATCATTGCGTATCGACTTATATGTTTAATAATATTTATTTCACATATTCATTGGCTGACATCATAATCGTATAGAGAATCGAATACTTTGACATGCTTTACGTGAGAAGTGTTAGTTTTCGTTCTACAGGTTCTACTATGACATCTTTAAACGGTTCTTGAAAATCTAATGTCGTATCTTCCACGATTTCTAACCGATTGAACTCTGCCATAGAAGCCTTCAGAATTCTCTCGAAACTTTCTTTCAATTCCACTTCATTATTGTTAACAGGACTGTTAGGAATGTTCATTACTTCAAATATAAGAAGCAACAGTCTTATTACGTTCATTGGGTTGATAGACATGTTCATGACAATACGTTATTCACAATAGCGGACAGGATAGTGATAGATAAATAATTAAACAGCAACTAAACTTCTGGAGTAATATAAAGTCAGTTTTAGCTTCTTCATCTTGAGTGGGTGGCTTAATCTGACATCATCACAAAAACAGATTTTTTTATTTTTTCGGATATCTCTCAAGCATTAGGCTGAGCGAGCTGGCTTTTTTAAGAATACATGGCTACGAGCCGCTATAGCGATTCTTGATATGGATAAGAATATGGCAAGGCTTGAGTCAGATTTGTTTGCCTTCTGGGCGGGGAATTGTCAATGCGGCTCTCGATATTTGAGTTTTATTTTGTTTTCGTAAATCATTCAAAATAGAAACTTATATAAATAGAACGAAAACTAACACTTCTCACGTAAAGCATGTCAAAGTATTCGATTCCCTATACGATTATGATGTCAGCCAATGAATATGTGAAATAAATATTATTCAACATATAAGTCGATACGCAATGATAAAGGAACCATATGAATTGGATTGTAAACATTTCGATTCGCAAAGTGAAATTCAAGATTTTAGGACTGGTTTACCCCCTTAATTTTTTTGATCCGAGGAAAACCAAAAAACACGTCCATTTTTTTTTGTTCTGCAAATTGGCATTTCTTTTATTAAAATCGGATTGTAAGTTTTTATTATACGAAAAAATTCTGAATATTCGGAGGTGGTTTACCCCTTTGCAGTAAGGGTGCATAAGAAGTTGGACATGTCATATAGGTTATTTGACATGCAGAACATTTTGCAATGGGTTTTGTTTCGATCGGTTGGGTGCTTCCATATGAAACACTCTACCAGATGCAAAACATGCCCAACTTTGGGGGTTGATTTCACCCCTTAAAAATAACTTTCGGCCGATAAAAAAAAATACGTGTTTCTTATTTTTTGATAAGCTACATTCTATGAAAAGAATACTAAAACTGGAAGGGGCCAGTGCTCAAAACAAAATTTGATATTTTAAGGGTGTTTTACCCCCTTAATTTTTTTGGTCTGAGGAAAACCCGAAAACACGTCGATTTTATTTTTTTTTGCTCTGCAAAATGGCGTTTGTTTTATTAAAATCGGATTGTAAGTTTTTGTTATACGAAAAAATTCTGAACATTCGGGGGTGGTTCATCCCTTGGCCGTAAGGGTGCATAAGAAGATGGACATGTCATATGGGTTATTTGACATGCCAAACATTTTGCAATTGGTTTCGTTTCGATCGGTTGAGTGCTTCTATATGAAACACTCTACCAGACGCAAAACATGCCGAACTTTGAGGGTTGATTTCACCCCTTAAAAATAACTTTCGGCCGATAAAAAAAAATACGTGTCTCTTATTTTTGGATGGACTATAACATAGAAAAAAATTATCAAAATCGGAGGCGGACACTAAAGTACCTTTCCTTGTTAGTATAATCTTTCATTGACGAAAATTTAAATGGTCTGAAACGTGTCTGGAAAAATTGCTCGTAATTTTTCGTAAATAACTTCGACGAATTGGTATGCAGAAATTACTTTTGTTTTGAGCGACGAATACTCGACGTCATTTTTCTTGAGAATCAATGACTTTTGGGAGATTGAGCTCGTGCAGAAATTGAGCCGCGTCGGAGCACACACCGTATACGGACACGCGCTTTCGTATATTAATGTATATACGTATAATCATGTACCGAGTGAGTTCAGGGACACAAACTGCCGGTAATACCGCATTAAAGGCCCCCCTTGTTTGTCTCTTGTGAATGACGTCTACTGTAGCTGCGCCGGTACGTTTCTTTGCAACGGGTGTCTTTGGGGTGTCCGATGGGATCGTAAGTTTCGTCTCATTTTGATTAAGGGGTCTACTGTAATTAGAATTTTCGAAAAACCGATTTTTTTATTGCATTTTTCGAAAGGATACATTTTTAAGTGTCGGACTAAAATTTTATACAGATCTGAGCAGTCCGAGTGTACTTTTGAGCGATGTTTACTTGGCGGTTTGAACGCGCTGATACGCACCGCCCAGTGCGGCACGGCGTCCTCCCTACCTTTGTTTGAACGCTTTTTTCTCAAAATTACGTTTTTCGACGGCTCGTTGATCAAATCTCCGAAACTATTCAACCGACCCTTACCAAAATTTGACCACGTGTGCTTCGTGACTAAAGCTGTAGCGCAGATCACAGGAATTTTGAAATTTTTAGTGAAACTATTTTTTTTTTCTGCAAAAAACTATGAAAAAAACGTGCTTTTTCGTAGTTTTTGGAAAAATGGCTACCATTCTGTAATTTTTGGAAAAATCAAAAATCGTGTGATACGCCATTTACTTACTGAATCTAAAATCATTTTTTTTTCCGATCATCCATTCCGGAGATTTTATCAACAGCGCACACCCATGTTTTTTTTGGACCTGTCTTCTTCCCCATTTTTCCGTACGAAAACTGAGTAAAATAAGTTTAAAAAAATTTGTTTTGTGTATTTTTAGGCCTGGCACTTTTTATATCCATATTTATAATTTATACCGGTCAAAAAAATTCGTGAAAATAGTCTTTTTTTTGGTCGTCTATTAGGATGGGCCCCTTAATCGATCGATTTTATTAAAATTTTCTTATCCACGGTGGCCCGTTCCCGAGCTCGATGGGTTGGTTGTCAATGAAATTCGTTTCGCGTTTACTTGGAGAGCAAGATTTCGAAAAACGGAAATAAAATCTTCTTGGATCTTCACCATTTTCAGGGTCCGATGAATCCAATTTTTTTTCCATTATCGAATCACGAGCATTTTCTTGAACCACAATTATATCATACAAATTGTCGAATGCTTGGAATTCTCGAATTGGAGAAAATCTTGGAGACTCTTCGATTAAGAATCTCGAGAGTCATGACTGTGTGTCAATAGCGTGTATACGTTTTACTTTTCAATCTTCTATCGGAATCCCAATGAACTCAGATCGAAGAAATCAGACTACGAAATTCTCCGGTCTACTTTGTAGCTCTTGTAGATTTATAAATTTGTCGTAAATTGCACAATTCCATGCACGTTCAACGACGCGAGTGAATCGTCTATCTCGCTTTCTCCCTCTCTCTTGCACGTTTCTTTTCACCTTCGACGACGAATACGACGTTGGAACGTGCACTGTTACCAATTATACTCGTTACTACTTCTTTTTTTCTCTCTCTCTCTCTCCTCGGTGCGTTGCTTTATCCCTCTGTCGGTGACTCAGTAAACTACGATATGCTCGTTTAAACACCGAGCATTCTCACGTACATCGAAACTCGTACTTTCTAGCTCGCATTATTTCGAACCTACGCGAAGAAAGAAAAGGTTTATCGCAAGGCTTTTGCAATGACACAGAAACCATAAAAATTTGAATTTTTCTTCATTTTTTTTCTTCAACACTCCAAATGAATCGGGGAAATGGAAAAATGAAAATGGAACGAATAAGCGAGTCGGCACTTCCAACGTTTTTTACTTTCCTTCGAATTTTTTCCGTTCCCAACATTGTCAATATTTTTATTTTCTCGCTGAAGTTTGCAACGTTGGAGTCCAACGAAATGAAAGAAAAAAACATTTGTAAATCACCAATTTTTTATTTCACAAAGCATCAACGCAGATTGAAAAACTACGAATTGCGAATTCGACAGGGAACGAAATTGGAGAATTACTGGAATTATTGGAGGATTTTTTTACACCATTTGGTTGGACTCCAACGTTGCAAACTTCAGCAATGTTCCTCCTGCGCAGTGATGATTTCATCGCCAAACGTCTTGGCATCGATGTTTAATAAAGAAGAAAAAATAAACGGAACAAAATAACTCGAGACTCACTCAATTCGGGCGAACTCACCAAATAAGTAAACCCAAACACGAGAGCCACCCACGAACTGACGTACAGTCGATAAGAGATTTCTCACTTTAATTTTTTGTACACTCGGCTCAAATTGCAACTTCATTAGAGTTGTTACCTTCGAAAAATTACGATTTTTGGATAATTTTGTGTCATAAGAGTCGGTAATTCGCGAGCTGCCTCGTCGAATACCTTAAGGAAGATCACGCGAATCTAATAGAACTCGAAAATTCCAACTTTAAGAGTTGACATTTGGAAATATGTTAGAAATATACAGCGTGCATCTATTCCCGGAATTTTTATAGGATCTCTCGTCCAGTTGTCGAGAAAACAATTAACGAAAATCCCATTTTTTAAGTCTTCCTGTGCGACGATCTCGATTTCACGAAATAAGATCCTTCCAACTTTAAAGAGTCAAAAACGAGAATAAGAAAATAGAATATTTTTAAATGTCTATGATTTCTTGAGAAACTCTTGCTACCGGTGAAAATCACTTGGAAATAGAAAAAGAAAAACACTTATTTGAGGTTAACGAGCAATAACGACATAAACGAAGGAAGGTTTGACAACACCGTGAGCCAGCTGCTTTAAAATATAGACATGCATACGCATATAAATAGAAAATGGCTGTAGTCACATTTTGCTCGACGATTTAACTACGAAAGTATTAAAACCGCTATCATTATATTAAAAATGGATCAATCTCAACAAATAAGTTGCACATAATTTTGATAATTGCGAGAATAAATTTTAATCGTTTCTTTGATTATGAAAAGAGGAAAAAAGTTCAGTTGCCTTTTTCAATCACAAGTAACGCATGCTCCTCCTTAAGGAGGGTGGATCACGAAATAAAAATAATCAGAATTTGATAAAATTTGGTGATAACATTCTTTGGCATGAAGCATAGAAATACAATTTTTTTCAAATTTTTTTACCACATGGTTATCGAATTTTATGAAATTCTTATCATTTTGAAATTTTTCATATTTTTAACATGCTTTAGCGTGGCAACATTGTATCGTCGCGATCCACCCTCCTTAATCAATCGCATTTCTTGTGAGCACAATAATGATGATTTTTTTGACATTTCAGGAGGCTAGTAAAGAATTATCAACCGAAGAAAAAGGAGGAAGAGGATCACCAGTGAGTACACGAATTCCTAGACCAAATTTACTGACGTTTTGAAACTCGAATTTTGAATGAATTTTGTGCATGAAAGAGACGATTTTTTTCGTTCCTCTTCAAGAGAGAATCAACACAGTTTTCTAGCTCAGATTCGCATCCGAGTCACATCAGTTGTCGAATTTCATATCGAAATAATCCGAACGAAAGAACATTGAAAAAAATCTCGACTGATTATGAAAAATAGAAAAAAATAAACTGAAATAAAAATCGAAAGTATTTTGATGAATTTAAAAATATTCTGCGTAGCACGCCCCGTTACTTTTTTTCGCTATTAAGTAAATAGTTCACGTACTCTACGACGCGCACGGCGCCTCCTGAAGCAAATGAATGACGCTTGGAAAGAAAAAAAAATCGAGTTTCTTTATTCCATTCTTACGTAGACAGGGGATCGTAGTACAAAAAGTGATTTCTGAATCGGGAAACTCGTCGACGAATGCACGTATCGTTTGTGCTCGGTGAAAGCGAGTCTCGTGGGAGTCAAATTTTTCTACGTGGTGCACCGTGCCATCCGATTATTCCCGACTTTTTTCTGCGGCTTTGCACTCCGGGTCGTTGGAAACGTATCAAAAATTTTTTGCCCCTCAGCACGCATTTCGAATCGTTGAAATGTGTCCGATCAAATTTTCATTTGATGCCTCAAGTGTTGGATAAATTCCTTTTTTTTCCGAAAGCTTGTTAATGCATTCTGGCATAAATTCGTACGTTTCGGTACATTTTGACATTGGAAACTCCCAGTTTGTTGGTTGTTCTAAAATTACGAGCTGGGAGACGAAAAAGGAAGATGAGGAAATGCCTCGAGTGCGGGTGGCTCATTCGCGAGTGCGGCTTGACTTACTGCGCCTCGTAATTCTCTCTCTCTCGCTCTCTCACTTTCCGTCGACACAAAACAGAAGCTCTCTGCTCGTCGGGACGCGTGGGAGGCACTCCAGAAATTTACGAAGAGCCTCAGAAATACGCAGATGAAAAGGAGCAAGAGAGAGAGAGGGAGTGAAAGGGACTACAAATACAACGTCATTAAAAAAGCAACCCTCGAGCGATTTATTAAACAGTAGCACTTTTGTAAAATCGATTATTATCTCTCGGGTACGTTTGCCTACAAGAGGGTCAGAAAACTATGTCGGGATATATTTACCAGGCTCGTTCCACATGTGGGAAGAATTTTGCCCCGTTTGACCTCGGCAAACCCTCTCGAGCGGATTAATTTCTCCCGCACTATTACGACCCGAAGCAAATCATGTGAAAAATCCTTACCCCCTTTTTTGTTTCACTTTTCGTCGTTGATAAACGTGGAAGAATGTTTATAGAATATTTTTCTCATTTTATTTCAACGTTTCATGTTTAAGGAGTTTCGTTTTGTAAAATTGATTATTTTGCTGTGTTTCTAACTCGTTATTTGTCTTTTGTCCAAAGGTACAGCCCGTGTCGAGCTTTCAAATTGGAGCTCAACGAGGTCAACGACCAAGCCGGTCAACGGGAAGTTATTGCCGAAAATCTACAGGCCAATGTTCTACGCGAGCTCAATCTTCTCGTCAAGGACTTCAAGGAAGATCGGAAAAAACATCTGCAGGAAGGCGCCCGATTAATGACCAACCTTGCATCACAAATTGGAAATCTTGAAAGGGCGAGAAAAGCCTACGAGAAGGCATTTCGCGAGGCGGAAAAAGCACTCGAAAATTATCAGAGAGCCGATGCCGATTTGAATCTATCGAGAGCTGAGGTATCTCTCATTTCGCCCTTCATCAATTTTTTTGGATCTTTCTTAAAGCAGGGAAATTTGAACGAACAACTGGACAAGGGATCGAAAAAATTTCTCTGTCATTAACGTCCAGTCAATTTGTTTAATTTTATAAAATTCTTCCATCATTTTAAGAGCTCCTGGTCCAAAGACAAAATCGAGAAAAAATATTTGATCTTTGATTACTTTCTTTGGTTTGTTAGCTTTGTACCAAACCGCCATTGTAACTTCGTGTTGAGTCTTTGTCAATGAATATCTAAAGTTGTCTGGAGTTATACCAAAATTGGACAACAGTCCAGGGGAAATCGAATCTTTATTGGTAACTGTGACAAACGAGACTGAGATATTTGAATTGCGAATAGGAATGAAGAGTCTTGACCTACATTCGTTTATTCAAGGATTCATCGAATATTCAAATAAATTGAAATGTAGATTCGAGGAAAAGCTCCATCTAAAAATTGCCAATAATTTCATCTCTCGCCCTGTGAAACTCGGTAGCAGTAATTAAGTGCTCACTCCAATTTCATTATCACGAAATTTTTAGCTCCTTATGAAATTGATTCAAATATGAGAAACAGTAAAACGAGAAATTTATTTTTACCAAAAATTTCTGCAGCTGAAACTGATTTTTATTCAGAATTTTTAACGTTTTCAACGCTCACGCTATTCACTGTAGGAGGACGTAAATTCCTATTTATATCATCGTCTAGAAAAAAAGACCGAAATGACCGTACTGGTTTGTTATGGTGCTTTCCTAATGTGTCTCTCGTCCGATCGTGTTCACAGGTTGAGAAACAACGAATGAACATGACTCTGAAAACCCAACAGAGCGAGGAGGCCAAGACCGAGTACGCGAATCAGTTGCAAAAGACGAACGAAATGCAAACGTTGCATTATCACACGGCGATGCCGGAAGTTTTTCAGCATCTACAGGTACAATGTTGATTTCTCTTTTAATCTTTTTACGCTCTGTAGAGAAAGAAACAATAGAACGTTTCGTCACAAATGTACGTTCGCCTTTTATTACTTGTTATGTGACTGTCATTTTATTTTTTGTTTTCAAAACTTCTTTACAATCATGCACCAAACAAAAGCTCGAAACGAATTTTATTCTCTGGTCTGTTGATTGTTTTATTATAAATTTACAGAATTTGAGAAAATGGTGAAAAATTTGTATCTCCCAAATCGTCATGCTTATAATTATTGTGATAACAGTAGCAAATACGACGATAATAGAAAAATTAAGGAAAATAATCTGTAAAATTTTTTTTGCAGGAATTGGATGAAAAGAGGATAAAAAATATGCGAAATTACATGATGAAATCGGTAGAAATAGAACGAGCCGTTGCACCGATAATAGCTCAATGTTTGGATGGCATAGAAAAAGCAGCGAACGAAATAAACGAGAAGGAAGACACATCGATGGTAATCGAGCGTTACAAAAGCGGTTTCACGCCGCCCGGTGATTTCCCTTTTGAGGATTTGTCCGTCGCCAAATCTTATGACAGCAATAGTCAATTGTCACAACCGGTTATGCAACCGATTCACAATCATTTAACGGTCAAGGGCACCGTTTCCGGTGGGAAAATGAAAAAACGCGTCGGCATATTTGGCATTTTCAGTAGCAACAAGGTATCGTATCAATTGATCGATTTGCTCGACGTACATTTATCGTATCATGCGAAACAGACATCATTAGTGCCCTCGATGTTCTTATCGCCGAGCTAGCAGCATTTTTGTTTAATATTTCGATAAACTCGTTTATTTTCAATCATTCATTCAGAACGATTTCCATATTTTCTTCTTCATTTATTTACATAAATTCTTTAACATTATGCACCACAAAATTTGCGATGCACCGAGCCTCGGCATGACCAAAAACCACCCCTGTTCTAATTCCTCATTTAATATCTTATTTATTTCGTAATTAAAAATACAATCTTCCACTTTGAAAAAGATTTTAATACGTCATTTTACAAATTTTGAGATTCAAAACTCACAAATGTTCAAAGATAACGAAATAAGGCTTTTTGGTTTAAATCTCAAACCAAACATTCATCTTGACGTTCGTACAAAACGAATCAATTTTTAGATGCTAACTCTTCATAATGGAGATGCAAGATTCCAAGATAAAAATTCACTATTTCTTACGATAGATTCGAATCTCCGAATATATTGAAGCATCAAACGATATTTAAACTCCATCAAACTTCATTTTACACTCAAAACGATCGTGAAAACTTAAATCGAAAAAAATCAAAGTTGATCGATCATCCGAGCAAACACAGCCATAAATCAATCATCAAAACTCATTATCTTTTCTCAATCAACAAATCTAACTTGTAATTTTGTACTTTCTATTAATTTGGTGGATGGTTCGATCTCTTGTTTTATCAACAAACAACCGGATTCGATTTTGGATACTATGTCCCTTTCCCCCTTTTCTTTTAGTAAGTATCCCCGGTTGAACGCTTTCTGCTCGCTCGTTTTATTGCTCGCAATTAGCACACATCGTCCATATGTATTATGTTCGCCATTAAATAAGCCTCCGCGAAATACGCTGAAAATAATGCAAACTAATATTGCTTAATGAAGCACCAGGCGAAATGACCTTTCACAAAGATCCAACGACGATCACAAGGTCCGGACAACGATTTCGATGGAAATACAAATTCGGCAGACTCGATTTCATTCCTGGAATGTCAAAAAATCGAGTAGAAAATCGATTGTTAGAAAATCTTAATGTATTGCGTGATCTCAATATTGATTAACAGCCACTAATTTAAGGGCTTATTATACCATTGGAAAAGAAAACAGAGCTTAGTACTTTTTTCATTCGATAGACTGCGAGAGCTGATGAACTTTTCATCGCGTTGAATCACCTCTGTGTTCAATTCCATTCTCTATATGACCAGAGCAAAGAAAAAACAAGTAAATACGACTTTTCTGCCGAGTTTGTGTTTTTCTATCAACCAGCTTTTGCTCACTGGCCTACTTTCTTGTATATATATGTACGTATATAAATATAAAAATATATATATGTACACGCTGAATGACGCGCTTATGTGATTTGTTTCATGCAAACGACAGAAGTTGATCGAGGTGTGCATAGCTTTAAAGGTCTGTCCTTTTCTCATTTACTACTTATGCATTTTTTTGTCTTTTTTTTCTCTATCTAAATATAATTTTTTACTCCTTGCATATTGAAACAACCAACAATTCACGAATATGAAAATTGTGATTGTGTGTCTTGTACGCCGTATTCGTCATGTTTGTTTTTCGTACCTCACCGATTCTGTCTCGAAGCAGCAATGATTTTTCCTTTTTTTTGGTAACTTCCATTTTTTCAGAGTCATTTTTCTTTTATCCAATCTCATCTTATGTGTCCTTACTGCAGCCATATTTTTTCTAATATTCTCATTTTATGCGGGATTTTATATACTCTTGAAATCGAATTTGAATTCGATATGGTTTTATTATAGACTTGTTACTTTCTGATGAACTTTGAATGTAAACAGCAGCTTTTCTTGCACTCATAACACCTTCTTCCAATATTTTCATTGTCCAAGTCTCATTTCTGTAAATTTGCAATGAAATTGTGACGTTTTTCATTAAAAACTAACTTCAACATTGAATTTTTAAATCAAATGAGTATTCACTTCTCGAACCTTTCACTCCTACCTCCATTTCTAATATTATGGCTTCGAAGCTTTTTTTCGATCGTCTTTCCTACTTTCGCTTCAACCAGAATGTCTCGTGATTCATTGACTGAACGAATTTCAAAAAATGAACATTTTTCACAGGAGAGACAATGACGAGGAACGAAAAATTCTTATAAACAAAAATTTCGTTGTTTATTGCAGCTAAACTTTACCCAATTGTTGCAAATTCTCTCTTCACGTTTCAATTGCTGCAATCTTTGAAAAATATCAGCCATGTAGAATCAAAAATATTGACAGGAATCCGATAAATAATTTCAATAATCAAAAACTAACAAAAATGATTTAAAAATATCGACAAGGGTCTTCAAGATTTACGAAAGTTACATAATCGTTGTAAATTATTCAAGAAACGGTAAATAAGCTTCACGAGACTGAGGAATCTTAAAAGTCTTGGTGCTTTTTCTAACACGCTTTATGAATCGTCGAGCTGCTCTACTTAACAGGAACGGTGGTGGTGGTAGTGTCTATTGAAAACGTTGTACTTTTTTATTTCAATGTATTTGTCATGTGTATGGGGGATGTTCAGGGCCGGCGCACACGTTTGCGAGTATTTCAATAGAATTATCTGTACACCATAGAACAATGTACCTGGATACGGTGACGGTGCGAAGGAGGACTGTAGCGATCTACCACCGAATCAGAGAAGAAAAAGATTGCAGCAGAGACTAGACGAGATTCAGGCCAAGATACAACAAGAAACAGCGGCGAGGGACGGCCTCATGAAAATGAAGGGGGTTTACGAACAAAACCCAGCACTCGGGGATCCCATGAGTATAGAAGGCCAACTAAATCAATCGAGTCACAAATTGGATAAACTTGGAGCTGAACTTATCAAATTCCAAGGGTATCTCGAGGAGGCGATGAAAGCCGGTGTCAGTCTTTCCAGGTGAAATTACTTCCGTTTTCACATTGACCATTAGCTTCAATCGAAAAAAATTTGCAAAAATTTGCTGAAAACATTCCAATGATTGTTACGTTCGAAAAATAATTTTTTATCGCAGTTGACAAGAAGAAGTTCAACATATTTTCAAATCTTAATTTGAAAATGCTTCTCGTGTTTCAGTCCAAGTCAAACGCCACGAAAACCTACGAGCAACGGATCCACAACGAGATCGATCAATTCGAGGAGATCGAGTCACTCGGGTGGCGAAGAGAGTCTCTCGAGGTCGGCGTCGGATTCTAGCGTCAGTAATGCAAATGCGAATCAACCGGTTCATAAAAAGAGTGCTCCGGGAACACCACAACCGACTCACGAGTGAGTTTCGTATTTTTTCCCCAGCTTTCGAATGGGAATTTTCTATAATCTTGAACACCTCGATACTTTAATCTCCACTTTTGGCATGTGTCGCCAGGAATTCAAACATTACTTTTCATTTTTATGCCCACGAGATCTTCTACAATTTGTAAGAGATGAATTTGTGTCCATTTTAACGAAAAAAAAAAGTTGATGCATTAGTAATTCGTCGTAGTTTTGGCAAGTTAGAAATTTCGAATGTAGGCAAATAGAAATGGCGCTCGCTTTACCATACTCATGCACAGTTCCACGAACAGCCCGGAATCTGGCCTCGGTACGTCACGTACGTCGTTACCTGGTAGCACTGGCGAAGAATATTATGTCGATGAATTGGATGCTCAACCTCCCCTTGGAACTTGTCGAGCACTTTATCCGTTCGATGGTGAGTTTTCTCTCATTTGTTCATTATTCATTGGTATCAAATCCCAACGACAGACTTTGAACGATTAGAAAGATATTGTGTCATTCTGATGGAATAATCAAACCACTGGTATTTTGACCAGTTGAAAATAACCTAAAATTTGTTTTCCAGCTACAAGTGAAGGGTCGATACCGATGTACGATGGCGAGGAGCTGTACATGATAGAGTTGGATCAGGGCGACGGTTGGACGAGGGTTCGTCGAATGTCGCAGCCAATAGAGGGTTTCGTACCGACATCGTACATCGAATACCAGCTTTACAACACTTAGCAACTTACGCCGAACAGCTGAGAAAAAACGGCTGACTAAAGCTTGAAAAAAACCTTTGGTCCTGCGTCCAAGAAAAAAAGCTACACACACCCACACACACACACACACACAAAACGTACACGTGAGCACGAGCATAAATTGTAGAGGGCTCAAGTTTTCTTTAATCTGGGTAAATGGCGAATGAAAAAACTTGAAACCTCTTCCAAAAACGTTGTGGAAGAAGAAAGTATAAAAACGAAATAGTCTCTAGAAACTTACGTGCTCTACTGTACATTATTTACTTCTTTTCCTGTTTATTTTTCTACGAAAATCAAGTCGATTTGATTAATGCCAGCTCGGAACAAAAAGAGAATTTTAGATTTTTCATTTCTTAGCTTTTTTTGAGTGACGTAGAGTATAACGCGACGTTGCAAGTGCGGAAAGAACTTTGTGCAATCTTATTTTTTATTTGATACGTACAAGTGTATACGGGAGGAGGAAGAATTACGTAATTTCGATAAAAAAAAAAAAAAGAAACAAAGCACCGCGAAAAAGACGCTCGGCGTTCTGTAATTTTTGCGTGCAGCGTTTTCACCTCTCTCTTTCTCTCTCTTTCTCTTAGATACACTCTTCGACCTCACGAATCGCGTAATTTTTAAAAGCGGCGTCACGACTCCAACGATCGGTCATGACGCATATTCGTCAATTTCCTCAGACAGATCGTAATATTTGCTGAAAGTAAAACAAAAACAAATTACTCAGTGTATGTACGCCTTGTATGTGTGTATATGTGCGTGTGCGTGTGTGTAAAAGCTCGTGCGTTTCCGGCTTGTTGTTTTGTCGCTGGTAAACGAGGAAGAAGGTATGAATGATCGCGAGATTTTCGTGCTTGAAATGACAGTTCTGCGGAGGGGATTTGCGGCTTCAAAAAAGAAAACGCGAAATGGACTGATTAGCAAGGAAACCCGAGAATTTTTCGCGTTTGCGCTTACGTCGTGTGCGTGTGTGTGCATGTAGATTCACTCGTTTCCAGGACAACAAGGAAGGACAAAATACAAGGAATAACGATAGAGAAGAAAAAAAACACACAAAATAGCAAAACGATATTGTGAATTTAGTTTTTATTTTAGAGTTTCGTCGTTGTAAATATTCGTCGGGTGGAAGTCAACAGGATTTCGCGAGATTAGCACGCGGTGAGATAAATTACTTAGAACTTAAGATGCGCGGCAGTGCCAGATTGAAAGAAAAGAAGACAAAAGGAAAATGAAGAAGTGAAATTAAGGCGCGCGGGATGCAGGTTCTTCCCACGTGTTTGATGGAGACAAAAAAATACGAAAAGAAATCGAAACAGAAAGACACGAATCAGAACGGAGAACGATCTGCGTATTTCGGTCACACATATTTTAAGACTCTCCAAATTCTTTTTTTTCCACGTGGGAGGAATCCCACATCTGTATAATTCCCTCCCTTCTCCCTCCTCCCTGAACGAAACGCGTAACGAGCCTTGTTTCGTTCCCGTTTTTGTGCTTCGAATCCCGAGGCGCTTATAAATCGCTTAGTCGTGTGTTAAACAAGAAAAACAAAACCTGTACGAACTCTGTACCGTGTATATACCATATTATTATTAGTATTCGATCGTCAAAGCGTAGCTTTTCCCTATTAAACTAAAAATGTTTAAACGCGATTGTAGAATAAGAGAAATATAAAGAAAATGTGTCGAGAGAACCCGAGAGTTTAATTTAAAAGAAAAAAAAAACTAATATCGCTGGTCTTTCGAAAATCTCCATCGTCTTTTATATGTCACGACGACCATTTTTTAGTTCGTTGTTATTACTTTGTTTTTATAATTAGCCAGTGTCAAACGAAGTTTTTTTATGAGGCACACCATCCTGCGCGTGCGTTTAAAAATCCTTTGCCACCGAATTCGTTTATTTACGAATATTCTTAATAAAATCTTACGTTTTTGAAAATTTTTCTACTACATGCTTAGTTTCGTCGAACAAAAGATTGTCCATTAGCTCCATTTATTTCATTCCATTAAGAACAAACAAATTAGCGGCGTCCAATTTGAAGCTACTCGGATCGTGTGTCCTTCGTTGACAAAATGTTTCTGACTAGATACTTGCGATCAATTGTTCGAAAAAAATTGTTTATTTAAAAAAAATACAATGGTTGTATGAATGATTATTTTTTTATTAATTGAAATTGTTTTTTTTTTTTTTTATAATTTATTGAAACGTCGAATCGCAACGATTTTGTCATTGACTCACTGAACGAGATTACTCGTATTGCAGTGAAAACAAAGCGTTATTGCAATACGTAAAAAGGAAAAAAATAACAGAAATTCGATGAGAGATGGATCGACTGATTATAGGGAAAAGAAAGATGGAGGGAATAATAAGAGAAAAAAAGAGAGATAGACAAATTCTTGTATTATATCTCTCAGATATCGAACGTGTCCACTCTATGTATATTTTGTGATTTTATATCCATTGACAAGTATTGTAGATAATTAACTCTGCGACTCATTATACATATTATTATTATTATTATTATTATTATTATTATTATTTTATTAATATTGAGAAAATACAGGTACTAAACCAATATAACTCATTTACAAGCAAAACACGAAGATGGTGAATCAATTAATTGTCTCCTTCATATTTCCCAATCGAGTAATGAGAAACATTGAACTTTTGTTCCAATTATGTTTGGAAATTCGGATTTTTGGTTCAAATTTAAAAATATTTTTTTCGTCGAATTCGAATTTTTCGGCAATATATTTCGTAGGAAAAAAACGATTGGCTGTTTCACAGGTTCTATTTTTTCGAATGAAATGAAAGAAAAAAAAACTTATTTTACATTTTCGGATAGTAGGATTTTTGCGAATTGTCACAATGTGCTTTGCCTTGATGTGCGTCAGTATTTTTATTTTCAATTAAAAAATTGGCTTCGCCGATTTCGAAGAGTTTTCATTAGAGTCTATAATACGAAAATGTAACATTTTCGTATATTGTGTATTGCAACGTCCCGAGGACAATTGACTAGATCGAA
The DNA here is from genome assembly GCF_019457755.1 of Venturia canescens. Lineage (NCBI taxonomy): Eukaryota > Metazoa > Arthropoda > Insecta > Hymenoptera > Ichneumonidae > Venturia > Venturia canescens. The sequence continues at coordinate 13,738,950 of NC_057425.1, forward strand.
CAATACAGTGGTAAATACAAGGCATCTTCAGGGATTTCGGTATTGAGAAATCCACGAGATACGCACCGTAGCTTCTGGAGACCCTTGAAAAACAGAGAATCACTATTAAATGTACAAGCTTTGCTTATCGTAACTCCCAGTCGCGGATACAAAAATGCTCGTTCCGGATTGTTGCATTTTATAACAGTAAAAAAGGGGGAAAAAAGACGAGTCTTCTTTCTCGTTCGATATTGGCAGTAGGTATAGAATTCTTGGCGTGCTTGATTTTTTTTTACAGTTGAAAAGGAAAGGTAAAAAGCGTCAAATTGCCCTAATCGATTTCATACGTCAGTGGGGCACCGAAAAAGTTGCAACGAACTTTTTCTTCATTATTTCATACATCAACATTCAAATTTTAAAGAATTTTGGGGTGCAAACTTTTTGAGGAAAACCGAAAAGCACAATTGAAAGATCGACAAAAATTTCACTAAAATTTGTCTAAAACCGGCTTGAGATGCGCTTAAAATCAAATCAATGTTTTGACATTTCACTCTGTACAATTCTTCGTAATATGAAAATTTCTATCCGAGATTGAAAACGGAATGAAATAATTTCAGAGACCTGTAAAATGTAGCAAAGGAAAAACTGGATTTCGTTATTTTTTGGTTCCACTTGACTAACAAATTAAAAAAAAAATTGTATCGCCCGCGTTTAAGCATGCCGGAGGATCACGTTTGCTGCGAGAATCGTGCTTCGAGAGCCCACTAGAAACTTTAAAAGAAACATCTCTCAACAACTTACGCCTGCTTTTCAATAATTGAACTTTTCTTATTCGATGCGAGTCAGAGTTGAAAGAAAAATCAATCACAGTTTCATTAATCGCTTGCGGTAAAAATAGGGGAGTGCAAAATTCTCGTTTCGTGGTCGCCCTTCACACGATTAAGTACGTTGTATAATAATATAACGATTCCAATGATTATTTGTCGCTTCGTTTTTTCACTTTAATCCCTAAATTAATTAATAGAGATACGTAGGATCACTTTGGCGTTGTTCACCGTCGACCACGCCGCACGCTTTTCTTTTTAGTTCGTTTTTCCTTTTCTTTTTTTTTTATACAAAGGCGCATCAGTCTATTATCACTGTACAAAATACTATTCTATCATGAATTCATTTCGCCCCGTTCCAATATATTCCTTTCGTGTTATTTTTTTTTCTATTTTTGCCTTTTTTACTTCTTTCCGTTCATTATTGTTTTTTTTGCAGATTTTGAATCAGTTTTCGTCCCGACGGAGTCCATGAGCTGGCCATCTCAATAAAAGATCTCGTCACGGGGCGTTTTTCTCCTGGAAAAAAATTATGGACTCCTCGAACGTCAAAAGTCACGATCGATTCGTTTTTTCTTCTTTTTGGCCGACGTCAAACGATGAATCCACTTTTTCGGAGCTTATCAAACCGTCAGATCCTCCCATTCTTCCACCTCGCGAGGTGTTATTTCTACTCGGATCTCTGTGAGGGTACCCAGAAGATCGTGCACCCGCGGTGGCAGAGGATTCTGTTGGAGATCGATGAACTCGAGCACCGGCGAACGTCTCACTTGCTCGATATCCACGGCTTCGCAGAAAACAAAAATTCTCATTAGTGTACACATTTAAATTAAACTCATTTCATTTCGAAAATTCGAGTTGATTTATAAAGCAAAAACTTCAGAGACTCACAAAATAATGTACAAGTTTTAGTACACGATTTAAGTGAAAGAAAATTATTACAAAAAAAACAATAATCAACGAATTGTTTTTTGAGCGAAAAAAAATTGAGCAAAATTATTTCAAACGTGGAAGAATGAAAATTCAGTTCTTCAGTAGTTATTACTATAATTATTTGCGAAAAAGACGGAAGTGAGGTTCGCATGAGTCACAGCCATCAAATTATCGCTCGTTTATTTAGACATCGCGGTTTTTAATCCTCGATGATATTATCAATTATTTACACTATGATTTATTATTATTATTATTATTATTTTCATTATCAACGTTTTCACGTTGCTGATAAACAATCGCTAGTTTTTTTTTCTTTTCTTTTTAATGAAAGGTTACGTCTACCGATGCTTACCAATGATGGAATTGTTGTTCGCAAGGAGTCTTTTGAGCTGTGGTATCCGACATGCGACCGTTGGCAGGGCTATAAACGTGTTGTGAGAAATATCGAGACTCTCCAGTTCCTGGAGTTCCGCCAATTCTTCAGGTAGTTTGCTCATTTGATTGTGGCTCAGATTCAATTCTATAAAAAATCAAATGAAAAATATAATTTATCGTACAAGATGACGCGGTTGGATCGTGGATCCAAACTTAAGTGCTGGCAAGGAGGGAAAAGATTTTGAAAATTTATCGACTGACGTGATTCGAGTCATTCGTTAAAAACCAAATCGTAAAATCACGATCGAATAAGAATTCCCGCCACTACTTTCGACCGAATTATTGAGGGTAGACAAAAATTATGCAATATTTCACAAGATTGTGAAAAACTCAAATTTTTGACAGTTAAATTTACCTGTTATGAGTGAGAATTTGAAGGCGAATTTCGCTGGTATTTTCGTTATTACATTCCCGGATAGATCGCACCTTTTTAATTCCGTGTGTCTCATTAGATGATAGACCGCGTCTGGTACTTGCATGAGCTGACATTCCGACAGATCTGAAATCAATAAAAATCAAGATTTTTAATAAGCCCATGAATCCTTCAAATATTAAGAATAGTGAAAAGATTCTCTTGTCAAAGTACGGCGAGGATTTTGAAAAAAAAAAAAAAAAAAAAAAAAGATCAATAGGAATACACTGTATTTGAAAATAAATATTCAAAAAAATTTGTTCAAAATTCAATTCAACAGCAACCAAAGCTGTACGTATTCGGAAGAAAATTCTTAATTCATTATTTCCTAGTTGGAGAGCAGTTGAATCACGTATTATATATCTGCAGGAAAGTGAATTTAGCGTAAGTGAGACGCCAGGTGAAGCAGCGTTCAGTTCACGCTTTCTCCCGCTCGATTTCCACCACGGAAATGCAATTACAAGAGCCTCGACTTTGAATACGAACACACATTGGCTATATGCACGATCTAGAATCACTATAACCACTATTACTATACGGTAACTTAGTCTAGAAGCTAATTACACGATAAAGTATGTATATATACAATATGCTTCGCCATATTTTTTAGTTGTAAACGTATTTACGTGTTTACGTCTACGCGCATCAACGTAGTTATGTTGGACACAAATATGTTGCTGTAAGCTCGAAACATAAAGCGTCTGTTCGTGTAGGAAAGGTCAATGACCCGAAGAGAACGTCACGCACTCATTGTACACGATCGATATATTTTCCTGCACTACCGTAACACTGTCGAACAACGAAACCGAACGCTCTCACAATCGCGTGCATCGTAAACGAAGATCGATCAGCTGTTGCGTCAAGCAACGACACAGTAGGTCAGTTATAAAAATAATCAAAACGTCCCTCGTTCGAATAGATATTTTGCAATCTTATTATCGTTGAATCCTAACCTGTCACGAGAGTTCGGAAAAACATTTGAATTTTGGCGGCATAATGACGCGAACGAAATAGGTCGGGGAAAGCTTCCGAACGATCCGATCTCCAAGCTCAAATGTCGTTATTTCGTTACTTTATCAAGTTATTTTGAATTCGTATGTATTTTTGTGTAGTTCGAGATTGCTTATTATTACTGATGAGCAAAACGATTTTTCGTTTGTTTTTTTATTTACCGAGGTTCTCGTTTTCCTGAGCTTCCTCGCAGCGTAAAATAACCCTGGTTACGGCGTTCGCCATCTTTACTGCGGCTAGACTGACTCATATTCTCGAACGTTATATATAAAGCGACGACTCTCTGTAAACGCGTAGAACGACGAAAGTGCCCGAACGCCGTTCGACGCTCCCTTAGTTTTCGAGAAACTCACCGTCGCTCCTTCTCTCCCCCTCTCCTTTTCTTTCTGCATTCTCCCATCTTTTTTTTGAACTGTGTTTATTTTCGTTTTAACCTAAAAATAAATGACGCACCTCTGTGCTCGAGGCTCGAATACATTCTCCGGGACTTCCGGAAACGCGACGCTCGCTCTCGCATCCGGAAACGATTGCCTCCACTCGTCGAGCCAGAAATCGTTCACTTGTGGCTATGTGTAATGACACAGCGTTCAAGGACGCCTCATTACGCACGACGAATCAACGGTACCGCACCGACAGCCGTTCGAATTTTTTATATTCGCATTGACGATCGCATCGAACAAAGTACGATATTTTTATTCTCGAAAAATGACGCGACACTCGGACCGCATATTTTCACCGGAGGATGCTTTTTTGCAACGGATTGTCGAGTTATCCTTCCAGCCTTGGGAGGATACCGAACAACCTGCCGTTTATGGTTATGTGCCCATACACAGCTCCGAGAACCCCCTGCACTACGTGCCAAGAGCCGACCAGTTTTCTCTCATATACTCGTGCATGTGACTCTCAACTCCATTTTGTCGGAACACGAATAACAAAGATCGAACGCGGGATAATCCGACGGTCGGTGTTGTCGAGGATCCGAAGTCGGGGTCAAAAATCAAAGACGCAGAAATTCATTTTCAAAATCTATTAGACACGAGATAGGTTAGAAATGGAAAAAAATTATTCAATCTTCTCAACCTTGCACATTTTTGATTAAAAATTGTCAGGATGTGAAAATTAATTCTAAGAATACGAGAAGTCAACAAATCATAAACTTCCGTTTCCGCTCCCGAAATTCAATGCCTTCTTTTCGTAACACAAGGAAAAAGGATGACGCGAGTTTCGTATCTTTGGCGGCCATTATTGGCGACACTAGCGTCCCTCACGGTGGAGATTTTTGTTTCTCAATGTTCATATATAGTACAAATGCGAGATGGAAGAGAACAGACACGTAAATACGCCGAGAGGTTTAACAAAGACCGGATGCGTTACGCAACACTCAATGTTTATCCGGGCAATTATCTACGAACGAGCGCAGCATCTATAGGACGTCAAAACGTGTGCGACAAGGATACCGAGAAACTTTTCACTTTTATTCTCCGTTGATGAGCGCGAGTCCCCGCTCCCGTTTGATGCTCTTATTTCTACAATTATGAGTATTTTACAATCTTTGCGTAAAACGAAATCGGCTGGTAAAAATCACGTTATGAAGTAATGAAAACATCTCTCGAACCAGTGACGATCTTTTGGTACAAAGAAATGAAAAAAATATTTTTACTGCGTAGTGAAAAACTTGTCTCGACTTTTATTATTAATAAACGTCGCAGGTTGAGCAAGGGAACAAAATGATTTAAATCATATTTTTCTCGGCAATAAACGAAGCCAAAGAGAGTTGAGAAACGTATTTGATTCCCAAATATCCAAAGTCGCAATTTTCCATCTGCTACGTCGTTCCCGTCGTGTTTACTTCGATACGCCACACGGCCGCACTTTGGCAAGTACCGGAAACACGTGCGCGTTTTAAATGAATCACCGACCGAGGGCGCCACGGTCGTCGATGCGCTCTTCACGGACACACGCAACGCGCGCACTCCTTCACGACACTTGATCCCGCAAGCGATCGTTTCTTTTCTCCGCTCTCGAGAGACATCCGTTCTTTCTCTTGAGACTTCTTTTTATTAGAGAAAAGACTTTCGCCGTTGCGGCAACCACGGGGATTGAGGGTCGGACGTTTCGAACGAGAAACGCTGTTTTCCGTGGCTGCTTCCGTGAGTCAAAAATAATTTTTTGCGATTTATAAACAAACGCGAGATTCTGACGATAGAAAAATCAAGCAAAAAAATGTTGAGGAATTTGAGAAAGTAAACATTTCTCAATTTTTTACAACCAATTCGTTGAGACGCATTTCCTCATGCTCTTTCGCGGAGATTCACCAAGTAGTTTTTATTCGCGGGATCGTGAGTCAGTGAGCATTCGTGATGCGTGCGTGTTTATAAAGAGCAGCATCAATGGTATACATAGGAGAGTGGCAGGAATGGCGTTCAGACTTCAGCAAGGTCTTTGAGAACGCGCGTCGCGGGTGAAGAATAGGGAGCAGGAAATCCAAAGTCTTATATTTTTCGCTAAATTTTTCTTTGCAAGATCGTACAAATAGGAAGTAGATTTACGATAAGTGTTCAGTCACGATTAACGGAAATCGAGTGTCAAACGAGCGAAGGTTAAAACATGAAAAATATGATCTTTGTCATTAGCCGCGAAAGTGTATACTTGGATCGTTGACCCTGAACTACGCGCAGCAGACCTCGTTAGATTGTTGCGTTGTTTTTTTTTCTGTTCGTGTATTGAAACGTTGGATACTTGCCCGCGTCTGTTACTTTTGTATCACGGCCAGCGAGTTGAGGGACCCGTGCATATAAAAATAATTTTCGATCGTGCACGTGTGTACGCGAAATTTTCTACGTCAATGAGAGTGAAAATCAACTGAAAAGTACACAAAGAATATTATCCCAATACTTTTCGTAAACCGACGCTTCTCTCCCCATATTTTATGTATTTCAGATTTTTTTTTTTTTTCAAATTGAACGGTACTGTTGGAAGCGGAACAATGAGTATCACGTGCCGCCAGATTTAACACGTGCCTTTGAAAAAGAAGCCACTGGACACTCGATGAAGCAATCGGAAACTTTGAATAGACGATTCGTTAGCCCCGAGCTACGATCTAACCTCTAAAAAACTACACTTTTCCAATGTGACGTCACAGACTGAAATCAAATCAGCATTCGAATGCACAACTTTCCATTTACTTCCATCAAATAAACGTCGTGATAAAAATCTTCGTGAAACACTTCGTTGGTCTTTCGACTACTCTGAACGAAGGTTATTCATTTTTTTAAGTAAAGGTGATCGCCATGAAATTCGTTTCGTAAGTGTTTTCTGTGTTTTTCGACTCGCCGTCAAGTTCGTTGTTAGGATAGCTTTTGATCACTGCGCACTGCGGCACTGCGCAATTTTGTAGAAACGCGGGAACGGAGAATCAGTGGCGCTGCGATCGCGGGACAACGGACAACAGTGTCCTCCAAAATTTACATTACGCACTCGTATGTCGAAAATCATAATTATTTTGAAAATGAGCTCTAACGATAATTTTTCAAGGACTGGATCTTCATCTTTTTAGATCGAAACCAATTCAAGTGCACGAAAGATTCTCTCCACTAGCGATAATCGATTAAGCATTGTTCTCATGGGATGGAATTAATCATCAAATAATCTTACGACTCAATGCCCTGAAAACCTACTAATCGGAGATAATAAACGCCGCGCGAGCAACGATTAGTAAGTGTTTGATGAATCGACGAATTATGCAAATAATTATGTCTCAGGATTCGTAATGAAAATTGAGAAATCGCTCAATGATCATAATTAAAATACGTACACGAACACAAACACACACTTGTGAATACGAAGGGTTGCGACATTGGAGAGAAACAACGACTAATAAAAGGTAAGTAGACTGTGCCAATGTTGAGTCAGGCAATCGTTCCTTCGTCGCGAACTCGCTCGCTTTCTCTCTCTTTCTCTCACACACACACACACACACAAGATTATAATCGCATCCTTCCTTCGTTTTTTTTCTTCATTCGTCGTGCCAAACAGACGTTCATAACGATGAGCACGTGTAAGAAAACCCTCTCGATTTGACGGATCTTTCAGCCTCGCTCGATAACACTGTGTTAAGGTGGTACAACGATTCGCAATTTTGTAACCTTGCATATAAAAAAAGCAAAATTTTATAATTTATTGAACAATCGAACGATTGTTCCGATATCTCGAAATCTCCCCCGTTTTACGAATCGTCTTATCTTATCAATCGATCGCAGCGTTTTTTCAAATTCTATTATTGTCTCTCATTCTTCGCTGTCAATATTGGACTTTTATTTGTTTAAGAATATTATTTCTCCTAAAAATAAAACCCAAATAATGCGATGCTCGTTTAAAGTCAATCTGAAAATCTTTTTTGACTAAAAATTTTCTTTTTATGAAAAAAAAATCGAAATCATTCTCCCTCGAAATTGATCTTAAAATGTTCGATAGAAAAAAATTGAAAAATTTTACTTCACGTCTCTGTCAGTTTAATTTTAATTGTTTTTAATAAATATTCCAACTTCACTTTCAATTAATGGGTTCAGTTATTTTTCTTTGAAGACAATAATTCGAAAAAAAATACGAAGTCAGTGATTCGAAGAAAAAACCGCAAACACTCGTCAGACGCATTTTATTTTATGTTTTATTAAGGGGTATTCGATTCACCGAGATTTAAAAATAATAATAAGAATCTTGGGTGAGACATAAAAGATCCTATAAAATAAGAAGTACGACGATTGTCGTGGTCGTCTTTGAGACACGGACGACTGAATCACGCGACAACGCAAGGGCATTCTCGAGGGCGATGCACCGTTATTCAGAGTCGTCAAGAAGAAAGGCGAACAAAAACAATAACAGAATTCGGAGAAAAGAAATGAACGATCTTTTCCGAATTGAACATAAAAATGGAAGAGACCAATAAAAACCGAAGACAATCGGTCATATTTTGAAATGATATTCACGCGAGTTTATCTTCAGTAAACAAAAACACGAGAATTCACTTGAAAAAAGTGTCAAGCCCATTTTTCCCGGGAATTTCGGAAAGTTCCGTGAAGAATAGTTCCAAAAGAACGAAAACCTCGAAAAAAATCAACTTTTACGGAGTGCGCGAGTATTTAAGAGAGAAACTGAAACACGCTGAATACACGAGAGAGCAAAAAATACGCCGAGCGGTCTTACCCAAGTTACAATTGTCCTGCGCTTCCTCGCATCGCGAAACGACCCTGATGATCGCTCTTCCCGCGAGTTGTACGCAAATAGCATTGGCGACATTCCGTTCTCCCTGTTCCTGGGAGATTTGTTGAACCTCTCCCTCGTTATTGTACGCGGGCGGTTTCATTTTCGTAGCTTGATAAAAGAAGCACCGAGCGAGTAGTTCGACAACGGATATATTATCTCCAGCACAGAAAATAATGAATTCGTTTGAAAATCCTCGTTGCGAAAAAACTTCAATTCGTTTCGATGATGACGGCAGGAGCAAACGCACACAAGTAAAAAAACTACTTTCACAGTCTGCTCACTGATAATCGTTCGGAAACGAAAACAAAGGGGAACTAACAAAAAAAAAGCGCACCGCGTTCGATCGAACGTTAAATAAAGTTCGAAGTGTCGTAGGGTTCCGGGGAGGGGGTGCGGGGTGCGATGAAGAGCGAGCGCGTGAGAATCCGAGAAGCAAGCTGCCTCGCAAAATTCCTCTGCAATTCAATCCTTCCTTTATTTCAGGCTTTTTTGTAGTCCTCGAACACACACGCGATGTATTGTTCAGCCCGCAGAAGGAAAGTGAAAACCAGGAAATCCGCCGGGCCCTTTTTCGGACTCTTTTATCCTCGCTTTTACCGAAGTTATAATGTTATTGTTTTCGCGGTTGCGAACACGCGCTCTGCCGAGCTTTTGTCAAAATTGTGGGAAGGACGACGGCGATTGTCACACCGGTGAGAGTCGCCGTCTGGCACTGGCCCGTTACAAAGCAACACGGTGCTATTTAAGCCTTCACTCAAGAAGCTGTGTACCAGCACCGCCTTCGCTCTCCCCCCACAAAGTTTCATTCCCTTCTCTCTCCTCTTTCCACCGTTTTGCTCGCTCTATACGTACATTTTTCACATACATGTGAGTCCGAACCCTCTGTATACATCATTTACAAGCGTATATACGTATTTTATCGTTATATGTACAACTCAACCTTGTTAAGATTCATCTCGGTGATCAGCTGACTTTGTTACCTTCCTTTTCTGCGTCCCTCGCTTTTCCGCTCTTTCGCTCTTCCTCTCCGTTTCATTTTTCGCCTCCTCCCTCCTCCGCGCACACATCGCCCCGGCAAACGACGGTTTCGCCCCCCTCCCCCCATCTTTGTTTGAAAACAATCGTAGATCACCGGAGTGCTGCACAGCTCGGACGTGTAGAAGTGCGCCGAGGAATACGCTGCATCTTCGCACTCGCCACGTGCTTTTGTTCCTCTCGATACTGCCGAAGGTTTTTTACTCTCCAGATATTTCGCTCTCTCGGCTCTCCTCGCAACGGAAAACTTTATCGAGCTCCAAATCGGCATTTTATTATATCGAATTTTTGGGCACTTTTTCATTACGCGGTAGGTTAAAAGTGGATTTTGAACGTTGATAATTTGATGAACGAGTCGCCACGGTCTATTGACATTGTTTTTGTTGTTTCTTTTGAATTTTAGTTCTTTGGTGATGGTTTGAAAATTGGTGTTTGAATTTTTGGAATTTATCGATGAGCATCCATCAGTTTTAATAATAATCAATTAAGCGTTATTTGAAAACAAACGTTTCAATTCTTCGAGCATTTTTCACAATTCCGATCATTTATAGTCGTAGGAAAGTTTTTTTTTTACCTCAATTCCACCAAATTTCTCCACTGCCATTTTTTTTATTTGAACGTTTTATTTCATAGAAGTGATGAGAAGTTTTTGAAAATGTGTCAAAAATAAGAATCTTTCAAATGTTGAGACAGATGGGTCGACTAATTTTCAGTGATGAATCGACGAAAAGTATTTCGAATGATGTCGATTCGGGCCTACCGTGTCAGTGGAAATTCCTCGGTTTAGTCAGACAGAAGAAAACATTTTTTTGACTAACGAATACTTCGACCTTGATTATTTCCCACCGTGAAATTCTGGATGAAAAATGTTGATCTCGTGTTTTTTTATTAGAAAAAAAATTACGTGGGATCTCTCAATATCGTGTTTTTCGAGTCAGGCACAATGCCCAATGCGCAAACGATGAACGTCGCCATTTTCTGAAAACTTGGGAATGAGAGAGGGGGGAGAGAGCGAGAGCAAGATAGATTTTTGGAACATTTAAATTTCACCATTTCTCGAAAGCGACGGTGAAGATAAAATTGAAACGCGGCGAATCGGTTTTCCATGATTGTGTTTACCGGCAAGTAATTAGGTGTGCTTAAAATCCTCAATATTTTTACGGACTGCGGGTTGCGAAACTTCAACGCGAACGAGTATCATAGAAATCACTTTTATGTACACGAACCAGGAGCGTGGCACGCTCCGCCTAATCATTCGACCGTAATTAATTCTTTTCCGTGTTTCGACCACATTTCGGCTCAGCGCGTACGTGGCGCAATGTTTTCTTTTTTTTCCTCTATTACAGCACCCCGGTAACACACAGTTTTCTTGAGCGGAATTCGATTCGTCGTACGACGTCCGAAATTCGTCAGTCCACAAACAATTTTGAGCCATTTTTTCACAAATTCGTCAAATTGGAAACAGATTTTTTATTGAAACGAAAAATAAAATAAATTTTTTTCGTTTCAATTTCTGTCAAATTACGAGCCATTTTTATGGGCGTGATTGGAGCCATTCGGTAATGCTCTTGCCCTTCATAATTGACAGTTGTTTCCTTAAATTTCGTTTGTATTTTCGATGTGAAATTTGCAAATGGAGAGTTTCGAGTTGTAAATAATTGATTGCTCGCAGTTTGAAGTCCGGTAACAAATCGTTCGAGCAGACATAAAATACAGAGCAACAGCGCGATTGGTCGAAATCGTAAGAATAATGGATTCGTTATTTATTTAGCAGCGTTTATTATTTAGGGGCTTGAAAATATCGATGATCTCGGAAAGTACGTCAATCTCTTTAAAACGTATGTCGACGTAAGCGTTCGGTAAGTGTTCCGTGGAAATTTCCACCGAGTAAATAAAACGAAGAAAAGCCGTCACGAGATTTCTTAAGGCCATATGCCAAAAACGAGAAGTTAATGCGCGAGTCGCGTTGGTTTTTTTGGGTAATTACGCTTATTCCTCTTTCTGCTCTTGCTTTTTCAATCAGATCTCTCTTTCTCTTCTTCGAATCCCGCACAACGGATTGGTCGACGTTACACTCTGGAATATTTTGCGAAATTGCCAAAAAATTCTCTCCCCCCTTACTCCTGCCTCTTTCGACCGACACAAAGAAATTTTTCGCCGCGTCTCTTGACGATCTAACAAAGAAATTCAAAGTCGAGCTTCTGCTCGACGCTACCGTTGCGCGGAACACTCGCGCCTCTACAGTCATAAAACGGAACTCTCGAAAAATACGCACACGCTGTTCCGAAGCCCACCAACGTTCGCGACGTTTTGAAGATAGAAAGAAAATTCTGTTTGCTCCGTGGTGTCAGGACGAAATCAACGCTTCGTGCTAGTCTTCCGATCATCGAACAGGGAACAAACAGTCTAAACAGGCAAAACTTTAGGCCTTCGATCACAGGAAACACGCGATAAAAAAAATGAATAAACGTCGAATGAATCGTTCCTGCCATTTTTCAGTTCTTTGTGTCGTTGAAAGTCATTCGCGTTTGAAACGTAACGTGCATCATTATCGATGAATTTGCCAATTTTAGTTGAACGAATAATTGATTTTAATTAATTCATGAATTCGTTTAATAGAGAGGAAAAAATTTTAATGAATTTCAATGTGATTTTTTTTGTTTCCTTCGCCTCGAAGATCCATTCATTGTTTCTGATGAGAGCAAAGCGAAGGAACGAAACTTCATTGCCGGTTAGCAAAACAGAGAGACCGAAAATTCGGGTCTTTTTTCCGAACAGGGACAAAATGTTTATATATACAGAGGGAGTTCAGTATACGCTTGGCCGCTGGCCAGAGAATACTGCGCGTGCATTTTCAGCACGAAAATAGAACCGCGACCAAAATCCCCCATGACTTCTTCATCTTCTTCTTTTTATTCCTCTTCATCATTTTGGCTTTCGAAGCTCTCTGACGATAAAGTGAAACGCAAGTCGTCGATATAAGTGTAAAAAGATGTTGGAGGATTGATATATACGTTGATGGAGAGGAGCGTCCGAGTCCTATTTGTCTCGAGTGAGATTTCCAGCTTCTCAAAAGTCATCGACAATTTCGTACGAGCTTGAATCACCCCCAAAACGTTTCCTCATTTTCCATATGGGTGGAACGTTCGAAAATCAAATTCTTTTTCAATCTGTTCTCAGGATTCGAACGAAAGAACAAAATAATTTGGATTTCCGTCAAAAAATCGCTTTGGAAGCACATTTTTTAAAGCAGGAACATTTTAATGACCATTTTTTTTTTTTTTTTTCATGCAAATCTTAGAATTTGTGGTGCGAATAAACGTAAATGAATTTTCGGAATCGTATAGGCTCTGTAATCCCGAGGAAAATGTTTGAAAAGTGATTTGTGAAAAAAAGTTCGTTCGATCGAAAAGATGCCACGAATTTGCGAAGCAGCATTTCGGAAAGCGTGACGCAGGTCGAGTTGGCATAAAACGGCTCGTACACAAACAAACGAAAATCGTTGACAACGAGAGAGTCTGTATATTTATCACGAATTTCCGTAAGGAAATAGGAAAACCTTGGCTGGTGCGACGACATCGAGAGCACACGCGTGTGTTTGTACGTGTGAGACTTAACGTTCGCAGATGGACAATTTCTTTGTACGAAACACGTTTCTGCGTTTCGTTTCCAATTCTCCCCGGAGCAACGGATACGCGTATATTTTCGTATATTTTCCGGGAAACGTTGATTCGCGTTGGTAAAAAAAAGAAGAAATTCATTTTTCGCGCATCCACTGTGACGAGTGAAAAGAAGAGAATTCATTATTTCGTTCCTCGTTTTTTCCGCACGATCGCTTTGACTTCCGATGACTGATTAGTATTTTTTCTATTGGTATGAAAACTCTTATTATTATTACTCACGTGTGACAGTTCCAATATTTGGAAATTCATATTTCCCGTTGCTAAAATTAGCGCTTTTTCAAGGTTAAGCGTTTGTGAAACGACGTCGTCAAATGATTTATCACAAAATTCTCTTTCCTTTCGAAGAATATGCCAACGTAGAATGAAAAAAAAAGAAACACAATGAAAAAACACCAACGCTTGGACGCGGCGCAAATATATTTGAAATTTCATAACAATTAAACATTGTTGATACATTCGTTGAAATTCTTGGATCGTATGTACTCACTCGAGCTTATTTATTCATTTTTTATTTTCGCTTATGACGTTCACTTGTTTTAGGCTCTGTGTCGCATTGAATTCAATGTATGGACCATTAATCGAGTCGTCATAATCGACGTTTTATTTGTTACTTAAAATTCTAGAATCACAAATTTCAACAATCAATCATAAATATATCGGGTGATGTAATCGAGTAGAATTTTCGTTCCAAGATAATCTCACGTTCGCCAATAAATTTGACGATAATTGTGCAGAAACGGCGTTTCGTATATTTTCAACGCCTGAATTTTTATTTAAATATCTTTGATAGCTTTACGAACCCTGCGAACTTTTTGAAGTATTTCGGACACATTGAATCGATGGTACGAATTTTCTAACATTGCTAGTACCCCACACCAGTTCAAGCAAAAACAATGAATTTTTTAAATTATCTTTCAATTTATTTTCAATATATCGGTATATTTTCACTAAACACTCAAGTGCTTCACTCTTTTTTATTCTATAAATAAACAATCTATGAATATATAATATTTATATTTGAGATAAAATTCGTGTTTGGTGTTTTCCAACAGTAAATCGATAACTAACACGTTTCGAGTATCATTTGGCGAACTATTCAAATTTCCAACGTTTACGTATTGAATTATTCTTTTTTTGGGGTTTGTTTCGTTTTTTTTTTTTACTTTTTTATATATCTTAATTTTTGATATCAGAGTTGTCGCGTATGACGAATACGAGTTTCTACAACGTTATTACGCATTAATACCGTGGGCATCTAGTTTCCAAAAATCCCCTTAATATTGACTATATCGTAGCGAAAATCGATCGAAAAAATCGCAGAAAAAATGTGAAAATTGTCGAAAAATTGGGGTGTTTTTTTTATCCGTTTAATATGCCTCATTTGGACATTGAACTACGAGTCTTCAGTGGTTTTTTTAGGCCGTTCTAAAGCTTCCTGAGCGTGCTGCAAACCGGCGCAATAATGCAGCAAGAGAACGCTCAATGCTTGCACACGGAGATCACTTTGGGCTATCAATTTGACACTGTCGTGTTCACCACTTTGCGATAACTCTAACCTTGAGGTAGTTTCACCATCCAATGATGCCTTCAGTTTTGTCATCTGGGGAAAAAACATTGAATTAATTTTTCGTTCCAACTCCAAGCGAGTGTTTAACCAATATTTTTGAGATTTAGAAAAAATGTTCAAATAATTTGAACCGATTAGATCATATCGTCAATGAAAATTTGTTCATCTTGAAAGGTAAAAAGAAATTTTCTTCACTTTCAAAATAAAGTTACCATCAAATTGATTTTGTCGACTCGTTCCTGAGGCTCCAAATAATTGTACAAAAATTTTCCAGTCTCCTTAGCCCTCGACATCAAACCGTCGTCCAAGTCGCCAGCGAGTAACGGTGCCGCGACACTCGGCTCCGTGCCTTCGAGCAGCTCTGGACTTATTCCCAATCCACCGACGAGGGAATTCTACGTACGATTGTTGTTTTAAAAAAACGTATTTCAAAGTTTGGTAATCGCTCCAAGAAAATTATCAAAATTTGTTCAATTAAGACGATGCGGAAGGAATAAAATTATTTTAAGACAATCAGCATTTCACTGGTAGCAATCATTGACGCATGCTCATATTAATAACAAAATTCATTTACAATATTCGAAAAATTGCAAAAATTCTAGGAAAAATGTTACAAAAAGCCTCACTTACCAAGCATCGATTTGACATTTTTTTCATTTTAATTCTCTCTTTTCTGTTTCAGATGGTCGTTCACTGACGACTTGGTTTATTGTTCGGGATTTTTTGGGAGCACGATAAATGAACTCAAAAAGAAATGTTCATTTGTTCATTTTCGCAACGAGAAAATGAGATGGTGTGTTGCGTGAGAGTGAGGCGATTTTTCAAGTTCGTTATTGCCAAGCGTTTTCCCCATATATTTCTTCTTCGAAATGTTTTTTTTTCTTGTGTCGCAAGCCAAGCACATTGCAAGCCACATTATGGTAATAATACTTCAAAGAAACGTCCCCATTGATCATAAATTCGTTGCAATAACCGATCACTCTTCCAATTCTTTGTCATATTTTCAACAATGTTTTTCGTATCGATTGATCAATAAATTATTCCCCAGCAGGTCTAATGAAGAGCTGTTCAAAGTGATCGGTGATTGGTACATCGACCCTGCCCAAAAGTTAGATGATGCAGAGTACAACGAAGAATGAAAAAAAAAAAAAAAAGAGATAGACGAAAAATTTCACAGTGCATACAAATAACGATTTCGTGGTGAGAGTTACTTAAATGGTGAATCGTTAAATAAAGCTATCGACATGTATTTCGTAATTCTTATTTCCTAGGATCAAAATTGATAATACAAAAAACAACAACGCAGAGACTCGTTATTGATATTGCAAAACATCCAAGTGGGAAAACTTTTTATAATGTTTTCAACATAAAATTCATTCAAAATCTGAGCAGAGTGGGTTTCATTTAAATCCCACAATGAAACTCACTGAACTAAAAGCGAAAACAACATTCAACGATCTTTTCAAATTTTCTTTGACTATGAGTAGAATCCTTAGAAAAGATGCAACGCTGTTTCAAAATTTCTTTTGGATAATGCTCATCATTGTGCTGCAACAAAAACAACGATATTTATTTGTACCTTGCGAGATGCGCAGGGACTTGGGGGCAGACTTCTCGAGGCCAAACCACCACCGGATGCTGGGGGTGCGAGGCAACTTGTACTTCCAGCTTTCTTGAGACCCAGCAGCGTGTTAGCTATACTTGCCTTGACGGCCATCATACCCTAATTGGATCGATCAACGCATTCCAATTCGGTTAATTCCTTTCAATATCCTTTGTATATTTATTTAATTAATAATTTTATCTTTTGTTCACTATTTTGTTTATTTTGTTTAGTTTTCTTCTTTGTTTTTGTTTCAATCATATCACAATTTCACGTACGTACAAACATTCGTTAATAATTCACGCATACGGATTAAGATATATTAAACGCAATTGATCGAAGGATATATACGAGGTGCAAACCTACGAATAAACCTTTTCACCATATCCCGAGTGCGAACGTTCATTTCTCATTTATTTGAAATAACATGGTGATTCGTGCTTAACAATTATTCTTTTTATAGTATCTTCCTTCATTTATTTACAAGTTCATCAAATTTTCTTTTTGGATGATTTTTTGAGGTTATTTTTATTTTTCATTTCTTTCATTCTCTATCGATTATCTCGTATCTTCTTGGATAATGATATTGATATATGGTTATCTTAAAATCATCAGTTCGCCACTGTTTCACCGATATGTGTGTGTGTGTATTTTTTTTAAATATTTATATATAAATGTATGTTTTATCTACTCTTGTAAAATATGACTTTCCTTATACTCGTTCGGTCGTATTAAATAAATGACTAGAAATTCGCAATGATATATCAGTAAGAAATGAAAGAAACCAAGTAATTCGTGTTTTTTTTTCTTTCTTTCTCACTCTCGAAGTATAATTATTGCATTTATGTTTAAGACACTGGCAAAGCGCATGCTTTCAGGAATTTTTCGACAAATACATGTCTCCAACTGTCGACTGCAAAGCTTTTTTGTTAGCCAAGAGATTGAATTTTTTTTCGTTCCGACTCAGCAAGAGTCAACGAAGTCTCTTGTTTATTGTTGCTTGCTAATTTTTCTGCTTGTTCTTTCTTAATGCGATTAGTACAATTAATAGTCATTAGTTGTTATTGCTTTTTTTTGTTTTTCATTTTCTTTTCTTTTGGTTCTAGATTATTTGGATGAAATATTGGAAGCTTGT
Organism: Venturia canescens; assembly: GCF_019457755.1. Taxonomy (NCBI): domain Eukaryota; kingdom Metazoa; phylum Arthropoda; class Insecta; order Hymenoptera; family Ichneumonidae; genus Venturia; species Venturia canescens. The sequence goes on from NC_057425.1 coordinate 13,756,829, forward strand.
ACTACGTGTTCAGTACCTGAACGTTCTCCTCACAACCCGTCAGGGATATCTCTGGACCGGTGTCACCCGCCATTACGCTCGCTTCTATCTCGTCGGCTTCGTATGCCATCGTTGTTAACGTCTCTGCACCACAACTACCCGAGGACTGACAACGTGCCTCACACTTTTTGTGACACACCATTCCGCAGTCTCTACATTGCACTGCGTCTTTCAACCAGATCTGGAAATGAAGAATTTTTGTATCAGAAACTATCAATAGTTAGGCTGAAAAATTGACAGTGTATTGTCAACTCATTAATTTTGGTTTTCGTTTTCAGATTGTAAAATTTATTTCGTGCGAATTGAATAAATTTGTGTGAATTCATTCGAATGGAACTAAACGGTGTAATTACTACTTATAGAGAACGTACTTTTTTCGAGCAAAAATCGCAATGCGTCGCCCTGTGGAAGTGCGTTCTGATGAAATCGTGCATCTTTTTGTCAGCATTTTCCGCACTTATTATCGGCTGGACTCTGGTTGTTTCGGTATTTTCTTTTTTTCCAGAATCACTGGTGTGACGTGGACTGGGACGATTAGAGATCCAACCGTATGAGAGCAAAATGTCACCGTAACAGAGCATTGGATCGAAACCTGAGTAACCTTGAAGTTTAGCGTTCGACGCAGTGTGGGAAGCTGGGACAAAATTTGTAAATTTTTTCAAATTGCTCAATGCGCAGATCAAATTGTAGAGTATTTCAATTATGCCGGTGCAAAGGTGTGAAAAAATTGTTTTTTTTACCAGTGTCAGGCGGCAGAAGTGGATGTAATTTGAGGTAATGTCCAGTGGTGGATGTGGAGCACTGAGCGAGAACGAGTTTCATGGGTGCATTGATGTATCCAATGATTTTTTGAGGTACTTCGCCACCTTTGACGCGCGCCCAGACTCCGATATTGAGATACTGAAGTTCTGAGTCGATATGAAAATTTTTAGTTTCTTCGAAGGTAACGAGAGAGGCGTAAGGTTTTTCGCGCGTAGTCGAATACAAATCTGAGATGCAAGTTGAACAATTGTCTTCGGTGTAATAAGAAGTAGCGTTGCTCGAGGCGTTGGAATGATTGGACGCGATGGAAATTCTTCTCGATGGTGTTTCCGGAGCTTGGGAATAATCGCCGTCCCCGACGTGAATGCTGCTTTTTCGTCTTCTGAAAAGCCGTATTCCGGTATCCGGTTTTTCTAGAGTTTCGCACTCGGAGTCTCTCAAATCAGAGAATTTAATTTGCCCCTCGAATTTTGATTTGGCATTATCCTCGAGGTTGCCTGGATCTCCTCGACTCGCTGTCGAGTCACTCCTCGCAGTTTTTCTATCGAACAATCTGTCCATCGCTGATTTTTCAATTTCGGGCTTCAACGAATTCTGCCTATCCGTCTCCCCTTTGGAGTATTTCCTTTCAACCCTTATTATGAACCGTCGCTGCGCTGCACTTTTCACTAATTTTGCAACTTGGCTCATGTTCGATACTCGTTTCCCATCCACTGCCGAGAGTATGTCGCCTTTTCGCATTTCTGCTATCGCCGCTGGACTTCCGTTCACTATCGTCTCTACGAGCACGCAATTTTGACCAATTTCCGAGACTACCTCTTGCTTAAATACCACTCCCAATTGGTGAGAACTCGTTTTACTTATTATCAAATCCAATACCATGTATGGTACTCCACCATATTGCGTCAAATAAACCCAAGGCGTTGCATCCACACTCACTGTGCAGTATATCTCGATTTGCGAAAGATCCTCCAACGGAAGTCCACTTTGTCCGAGATTCAGACGACTTACTTCCACTACTATGACTTCTAATAAACCAGGAGTTAATTGGGACGAAGCAACCTGAAAGCATTCCAAATTTCATTGACAAATATTCAGCAGAAGTAAATCGATTCTTATTTTCACTTTGAGCAAGATTTTGGCTTCGTTATTTTTAATTATCAGGTAGCGAACTTTATAAAAACGCGATTACAAATATTTATCAACGATTCTCAATTTTAAAAAATTCGAAATAATTGGTACCAAAAATAAAACGAGATGCCACAAAAAAGATTGCGTTTACAGAAAATTGAAAGGTTTTCAAAACAGAAGATATCGTATGACGATGAAGAGTGATTTGTGTGAGAGCAATGCCTTCATTCCTGAAACACTCAAGCTCAAGAGTTTTGGGAGACTTACTTCGGATAAGTCAATGTCCTCGTCATTGAGACGACGGAAGAATGGTTTGTAACGCATTTTGTAACGCGGTAGGGTGTGCTTCCGTCTTACAGCACGTCTTATTTGACCAGTTATCAAAGATACGATTTGAGGTTGGAGTTGTCTTCCCTGAAACTGTGATTGTACTTCCAGTTCGAGAATCGGCTCGGAATAAAAACTGAGGGACCAATGAGTATACGGGACGCGAGTGAACTGCAGTCTCGCTCTTCCTGTTACTCGTTTCACTGAAAAAATAAACGAAGTTTAATCAAATATCAATAAATAAGCTGAAAAGGGCAATTGAAAGTGTTTCAAATGCCATTTTCAATTATATCTGTAAAACTTACCTTGCAGAGCCAAATATGCTGTCTTTCCCAATAGCATTTTAACGTCTATGGACATCTGAAAGTTTCCAGAATAATGAAGATCCAGGGAAAGATCAAGGGTCTCGAGTAATCCTGTGTCAGGATCGATTTTTGAATCCGCAACTTCCAGGCCCTTTATCGTTGGAAATTGAGTCCCGAGATGCAAATCTCGAAGCTGGAATATTACATAAACGAATCAATGAATTTTCATTTGTCTTATTTTCTGTGAATTGTATACTAAAATTTTCCTTGTCGCAAAATTTGCATCCAAACAAAACAGTAATTACTCTCTGTTTGCTTTGTATTGCAGATATTCTTCTGCAATCCAATTTATAAAGATTTGTTCCACCCAAAATAGATAACTGTTCCAGAGTTTTTAACTGTGACAATAAATTTTTTAAAGTCTGCTTCTCATTTTAGATTATAATGAATTTAGTTATAATAAAAAGTTATAATTCTGAAATGATCAAGAACGAGAACCTTGTGCTCCTGATTTATTTCAGCTACATTATAATTTATTTATTTTGATTTGTGCTAAGTTCACACCTGTACACTGTCGAACAAGCGGCCCGTGGTAGTTTGAGTCAGAAGTTCCTTGAATTCGTTGTTTAATTTTCTGTACAGCCATAACCGAACTCTTTCGGCATTTCTAAGCTCATTAAAAAGAAACTGGAGGGTTAAGTTGATGGCCAAATTTTCATTGCCCTGAGACAGGTTTTGTCTCATGGGACTGGATTTTTCATCCTTTAATTTCCCAAGCAATTCTTCAGGGAAAACAGCTTTTCCATGAGGTATGGGTTTGTTCGGAGGGCTGGCCTCCGGTGCTGCTTCTAAATACTTTTTCAGTATGTACAATTCGACGGCAAGAGAGCATATTATACCACATACGAAGGTAATCACAGCCAAAAATAGCGTCACGAAAAAGTCCATATTAAAAGAGGTAATGACGAGAGGAAACCTTTTTTGGGTTTCCCGTTCGTTTTATTTCACAAAAACTCTTTTTCGTGTATGAATAATACGAAGTACGCGTAGAAAAAAAATGAATAAAATCAAAAAAGTGTTTACAAAAATCTTAAAATAGGCAGGGGATGTGGCAAAGCCAAAAAAAAGTATGAAAATAATTAGGAACCTTTGTCCATGAAAGCATCACAAAAAGTTGTAAAAAAGCCCCCCCGGTTTTTTGAAATCATAACATATTTTAGTTGACTCAATTTGATCAATAATTTTTTTTTGTTTCTTCAATCCTGCTCTCAACGCTGTCAGAGTAAAAATTATAGCACAACCCTTAAAAAACCTCGTGTGGGACTTTCGTCTGCCTAACGCTCAACCAAACTTTCAACATTGCGAGTGGAGCTGATGCTGCTTTTTTTTATAAATATGCAACAATCGAACCGCAATAATGTCGCACATTGTGCCGTATTTTCGACACGGTGCTCTCGTGTCTCCGTAATAAACGGTATTGTGACACTTTTCTATCGATCCCAGCAGCCATATTGATGTTATAATATTTTAACACGGGTGCCGATGTAACGAGGTTTTGTCACTTATCAATGATACTTTCTCTTCTTTTATCCCCGTAACTTAACGTTGTACATGGGAACGCAATCTTCCTTTGATCCGTGCCAATTTTAGCACTATAGAAAACATTTTCACTGAGTTTCGAACTTGTCAATTTCTTGTCGAGGGTCAGCTGATTTTGACAGTGAAAATCGCGTCTCTCGCAGACCGTTTACGTCGAACCCGTTCCCCCGTTACACAGGCCGAATTTCTGTTATTTTTTACGCGTGTCCCGTAGTACGTAGTACTCGAAACTTGAATGTCGCATGTGAAACTATCTCCGAATTATTTTCAATTTCAACAACTGTCATTAAATTTTAGCATAAAAATTGTAGTTTTTAATTAAATTTAAGAGATTTATTATCGTGTTGATTTTTAATGTTATGTTTCATAGAGCAGGGTTATATAACCGCTTTAATAAAATGATACTGAAAAATAACCCGGTGTTGTAATATTGCGGATTGTACCAGAAGATGGCGTAAAATTACAGCAAAAAAATATTTTTGGATGGCAGATCGCATATTGGACATTTTCTCATGTTCATTTTGGAGCATTTTTTAAAGCGGCCCACCACTCCAATTTCCATTAAAATGGTTTTGCATGATTAACGATGGTCTAAGTTTGTTTTGCAGTAGAGGGAAATTAATTTTGCTATTTGTAAAAGTGACGAGCCCGCTCTGTTGTACATGCATAACCTCAACGTTTTCATTCAGTTATTTTATGCTGAATAAACGTTTTTCCAATATTTCGTTCAACCAAATATCCAAATGAAATACTAATTGCCCTGCACTGTAAATTGTAAGCAACGAACAATTACAGCACAATGGCTCTCATTAAAAAAAGGGTTTTAGCAGAATTCAGTCAAACACAAGTAGGTTAAACATACTTTTATTCAATAATCATTGTAGAATTAACCATATATATTTCTAAAAAATATAACCATAGATATTTCTAAAAAAGTGAGTCCACAAAATATTAATTCGTGATTTTCTGTTTTTGTTAAATTTCAGGTTATAGGTGAACCTCCTATAAAGAGGCAGCGTTTATTGCGACTTCCGTCGAGTGGAAGTAGCAGAAATGGAGTTGGGAGTGACGGGAGTTCAGCTTTGGCATTCATCGAGTGTCTTGAAAAATGCAAGGGTGGTAATGATTCTCTCCAATTGCTCGTCAGAATATCTGATACCGTTACTCGCATGGCAACCGAAGATGTGCCGGTTGCAGTGACAAAACTCTTAGAGAGATTTTCCATTGAATCGGAAGCTGCTGTCAGAGCTAAAATTCTCTGGGTTCTGGCAGAACTTGGTGAAATAACTGACGATCTTCTTGAAAAAACAAGAATAGTCGACGAGACTGCAAAATTGTTGAGAAATGAAGAATCACACAGAGTAAAAAGTCAGGGTTTAGCGACTTTGCTCAAACTGGGGAATCATAATAGGTAAAACCAATAAAAAAATTAATTTATATGAAAACTGACCCATTATAAATTGGATTTTTCCATGCGCTTATAACATTTACATACGTTAATTTACAATT